>NW_026988455.1:15747500-25747500 GCF_030222135.1 Aotus nancymaae
ATGCATATGCATATATATTATATATATAATAACAACCAAAACTAGAAACCTATGAAATCTGAAGCCTTCATCTTACTAAAGTTCATAAAAGTATCTTACTAAATTTGTATTGTTATATGCATTTAAATTCCTGCAAATGCAAGTGATTTATTAATTGTATACATGCACCTGGCTGTCATATATATGTACAGAGAAATGGTTTGAGATCTTGTTACTATACAGATCTGGAGAGCAGACTAAGAGCTTCCTGGAGAGTCAGTCAGTTAATGTGCTCACCCCCAACCACAACCAGTGACAGAAGTTTCTCTGTATACAAGGTTTGGGGAGGAACAGTAAGTAAACATTGCTGACTACTACCTGTATGTCACACACATACTTTAATGAGGTATTTCACTCTCAAACCATTCGTGGAGAGAATTACTCTCCTGTTTAACATAGGGATCCTGTGCAAGCTATCAAGGGCAGCGCTGTACTGGTTAGGCTGACTCTCTGGCATGCTCTGGTCCCTGCACCAACCTGCTCCTGGGCACCACATTTCAGAACTGGCCGCTGACCCTTCCCAATTCCTGTGCAAGTTTAAGGAGGCAAAGCTATAAAGAAATAGGTATGTGTTCTCCCAACATGTTCTGAGCCCTAAGTCTGTTTCCAGTTAGCAGCTGACTGGGAGATGCCCTCTCCTCATTTAGCCAACTTGGGACTAAAAAGGGGAGTAGGAATTTTGCAAAAGAAAGGAATCTGACAGTATCCCCCTTTTGCTCTAACTTGCCTTGTGAATATTTTCTTGGAAGGTATTCTTGCCACAAAGCATGCAGAATGTTACCTGTATGGATTAGGGAGACTCCAAGCATACTTTTAATGCATGACTGCACTTTAGAGAAAATATAAAATTCACCCTGTTGTGGAAAACACCTGTATTTTTTAAACTGTTTCTCCACTCAAAATTTAAACCCATGTTATTTTTACATTTGTTAAAGGCTTAGCATTGTTTCTGAATAATAGGCTGTTGAGTTAGGGACAATATCTGTTTATCTCATTTTTGTATAGCACCTCACAGAGGTCCAAGTACATGAAAAGGTTTAGTGTGTTTTTCCTTAGTGACTAATGTCCAAAATCACTTTTACTGCCATCCTTAAAGATAATCCCTCAAAGGTACCTTCTCCATTTTAATGCAGCTCCCTTAAACTTTTAGAAGGATAATAATCACTGTAAATTATTTTATACAAATTAAAAATTCAAAAATCAATATATAAAAAAATTCAAAAATCAAAATGATGCTTTCACTTTTTGATTCTAAGGGGCTCTACACAAGGCTAATTTCAACTCGGAAGTCTTGTCTTAGGTCATTTTGTAAAAATGCTAACTCCTACTGTCAGTGGCACTGTTGGGGAACAGATAGTATTAGTAGCACTAGAAATTGGTTCAATCTTTCTGGACAGCAATCTAGTGACATGTAATAAGAACCATAAAACTGTTCAGCGCCTCTGACCTGGTAATTCCACTCTAGGGAATAACCCTGAAGAAAGAAAGAATAATTGACGCTGAGATGCTCAACACACCATCAGTGAAGATGTTAGTGCACTGCTCCCATGCTTGGGGAAAGGAGTTGGGGGCAGCTGCACTGGGGTTGGGGGCAGGAAGCATTCACAGGCACTAAACAATTAACGATTATACTACCCTATAATCATTGATAGTCTCCCAGCATTTACAGAAATGAAAGAAAGTACCTCTGCACACCATAGCAGATTCTGAAAAGGAAATGGAAAAAAACAAAAAAGGAAAACTTGCCAATCTGATTTTTTTTTGTGTTACAATGAAAGTGGGTAAACCTCCGAGTCTGACCCTTGTTTGAACCACCAAATCTAGTATCTGTTTTCTCTCAAGAAGCCTATTTGTCTACAGAAGCTACTGGGATATTCTTTATTATTTAAAAATAAACAGAAAACCTTACACATGATCATTCTACCAATGTGGGGAAAAAACACTTCAAAATGATTTTGGTGATGCCATCTAACCGTGAGTATTCTTTTTCAAAAATATTTATACTGTCAAAAAAGAAAACCTTCTTTAAAAAAAAAAAAAAAACCACTCTAAGTGCTAAATCTTTTGACATTGCAAAGACCCCTGACTTTTAACTTGAATGATCTGTTGGAAGTCAATGGACTGGAACGAATAATTCTTTTCCAGTGATGTGAGAAAACAGGATTTTCATGCTTTAAAAACATTTTTTCTTCCTCTATATGTTAAATACTATTAAACCAAGAAACCATTTTAAAAAATTAAATGCAAGTGGCATTTTTCAGTTGTTAGCAACTCTTCATCTAGATCCTGACAAACAAAACTGCTGGCCTCTTCACTTTCCTAGAGTTTGCAGGCCTAAGAAAGAATCTGATGAAAAGCTCATGAAAATTTCTTAAACAACAAATTCTTCCACTTCATGATAACCATAGTGTTTGGAAATAAAACCATGGGCAATCAATACCACTTAGCATATATTTAATGTGTCACAATAGAACTCTTTTCCAGAGTGGAACTGCTGCCCTTCTCACTAACATTTAAAATAATTAGGATTATCTTAGCTGTCCTGGCAGGTTCAGTTTGTACTTTCAAATAGCATTAATTCTTGGCACTCAGAACAAGGGATAAAAGGTAAAGATATGAATGGAGATCTTTATTCCACCTGATCTATCATGGATTAGTTCATTCTTTTCCAGTTCATGCCTGCACTCTAGTTAAGAAGAAGGCTGAGCTGTAACTGATGTAATTAGAAACCACAAGCTGAGAAAAAAATAGCCCTTTGGTAATCTCCTCCATTTACTATAAATTTACTAGAAAAAAAGTAATGATCTTTGAAACAATTAAATGTGTTTTTCCCTGAGTGAAATTAAAGAGTAGTGATGAGAGAGTGGAGTATAGGATTGTGTTTTTCGTAACACCGTATCTTAGTTATCAGCTTTAAAATCTAATATCGGTTTTGAAGAGGGCTAGCTCTGCACTTTCATATCACAGAGAGAAGTGGCCATCACCGTAAATGAAAGGTCCTATAGATGGAATCAGGTAAATTATCAGGGCTTCCTCTTCGATACAACTATTACAACCTTTGCTAGCACTGGGAAATCGCATACTTTAAAAACTAGGTGAACTTAACAGAAAGTCCATATGTATGCAACATTACCTCTTTCCCTCTAAATTTCATGTAAAACATAATGTACACACAATTCACCAAATAATAGAACAACTTTTCAACTCTCAAAGGGAACAGAAGCCAAGCAGGCATCCTTCTGCAGCATGTCAGAGGTTGGGGGAGCACTGGCGCGGGAGTCTGAGAACCTGAGCTCACAGTCTAGTCCTACCGGTAGCTGCAGATTAGCTTCCCTGCTGCTTGTGAAACTGACAATGCACCCACCAAACTTACTCCCTTCCCCTACTTACAGAGTTCAACTGATAAGCAAAGGGAAGAAGCGTTTTTTTGTTTATATTAACAAGGTATGCAAAAAGGGAAGAGAAAGAAGGGGTGCATTCGTCTTATATCCCACCAGGGATGCAAGCAGAATCAGCTCAGGGCCAGGCAGTCCTTTCTCCACTGCCACCTCCACCCCATCCCACCCCAGGACCCCCTGGGCCACATCATGGCAGCTGGTGGGTCCCCACATTCCCTGCTTGTTTCATGGAGGTCACCACAAGCAACTTGCATCTCAAAGCCATGAATAATCAACATGTCCTTGACACCAGCCCTACCCTGTAAGGGGCTCAGCACCCTTTGAAGTACCTCCTCTCCCCTCACTCCTCACCTCCCAAAAAACCTTTCTTGTCTGTACAGCAGCAATGGTGATGCTGCAGACTGCTCCCTTGCCCCCAAACTCAGTCAGTTGTGGGAACTTTCCTCCCACTGACATCTCTTCCTATACCCTCTCAGAAATAAGTCAGTGTGCACATGAGGGGCTGACTCATTTTTACGGACTCAGTTGCCTAGTCCCATCCAGGGTGCCACATTTGCTGATATACACAATCCAAACAGTCAAAGTCACTCGAAAACTATGTTTTGACCAAAATATATTCAGTCTTAACACCTCATCATTGTGTGGCTTTTAATTCCCTTTAGTAACAACATCCTGCAGAAAACCCACACACTGGCTAACTCTTTGCTCTCCTCTCCAGTAAAATAAACATGACCTAGACTTTTAAGAAAACCACTCTTGTACCTGGGAAATTGTTTAAGGATCCTGTGCCCTAGTTTCCCCATCTGTAAAAAGGGGTTAATAACAGAAGGTTGTGAAGATTACTGGAGTAATATTTATTCAATCAATATTAGTTTCCTTAATTCCTCTGTCAGCTATCTAAATCTCCATGTCTTAATGTTGAGAAGATTCTTGCTTTTGAACACACCAAAATCATATCAGGATTCAGTGCAAGGTCTGTTTACTCCAGGGCACACATACATGTTGCCTTTTTGAGAGAACCAGGAATATACGTTTACTATGCAATAGCCAGAGTGTCACATCCAAGAGGCAAAACAACCTATTCCTCACTTGAACGGGTCCTTTGTTAACAACAGCTCTGCCTTTTTCAATCTTTTTGAGGAGGGAGGCGAGAAGATGGCTGGCATCAAATCAAACACTTCTCTAGGGAATGTCTGTGAACATGCTTTATAAACCAAACAGAATAGTGTTACTATCCCATGATCAAGCAAACCATCCCTTCAGACTAGAATTTGGAGGAAGGAAGAATCTGTGGTTTTTGAGCCTGAGTTTGTCCTAAAAGTTGGGAACTCTGGGAACTACAAGGCACAGGTATCAGTCTCAAAAGTAGTGAGGGTCTCCTCTGTTCCTAATCCACAATTACTGGGTTCCTGGAGCCCTGTCAGAATAAGGCTTGCTGGTGTCCCAGAAACTATCCCTTGGTCAGAAGGCAACAGAGCAGTGGGGTCAGGTGTGGATTCCAGAGTGTCTATCTCTTACTACCTGAAGACCCTGGACAGGTCCCTTAACCTCTCCATGTCTCTGCTTCCTCATGTGTAAAATGGGGATAGAGTAGAGCACTTAGGATGATTCTACACAAGGTGTGGGGCCCCATTAATGCTATGTTCCCTCCTATGGTCACCCACATGTGTGGCCCCGTGACAACCGGCACCTGGTGCTGTCTGAACTGAGCCCTGTTCCTAGCGTCACTTCTCAGAACTGCTCCCCGACTCCACTTCCCTTGTCTACACCTGCCCCATCCCATCCTACTTCATCTTTCTTGAGCTTGAAGCAGCAGCAGTCAGAAACGCAGGCTCCTTTCTGGGAGACTGTTTTCCCACCACGCTCAGTGCACGATAAGAAGGAGGGCTGAGGGAGGCCTGCTTCCGGCTGGCCCCTCTCACTTAGAAGGACCTGTCAGGCCAGGCCAAGCCCAGCCCCTACTCCTCAGCCAGTAGCAGCCACCATCGGAGAATTGTCCAGAAGGACCAGGAGCTCTGCTATCGACACTGGCACCTCAATAAATACCCGGTGCCTCAGTTTCCTCAATTGTAAAAGGAGGGTAAGAAATAGAAAGTTGGTTTGAGGGTCAAGGAAACAAAATAGTTTGTAAACCCTAAGGGTCTATACACTTGTTACTCATTATTTTCTCTGTCCTCTCTCCGCTGGCAGAAGCCTATACTCTTCTCTAGAGAAGAATTGTGAGTTACTGTCTGTACTCCATTGTAAATTAATAGGATTTTTATTAAACATAGGTTGGGAAAGGAAAAAAGTGACAACATACCCAAACACCTCTGAATGTTCTTGGACAAGTTTCAATTCTGATGTGAGGGAAAGTCAATGATTGCTTTCTTCATCCCTCTTTACACACCGAAAGACTGAAAGTTAAGATGAATTCCAAACTAAAACCTGAGCCTATTATTTGTGCTTTTCACAGCGTCATGTATAGGACTTCAGTGACACTTAACCATTCCTGAGGCTGGGCCAACAGGCAAGCCGACTCCACTGAATTGGGCTAGGGCAGAGAGCCAGGAGAACCACCTGGTGGCAGAGACACAAAGTCCACAATGTAAAAGACAAACCTCTGGTAAATGTAACTTGAGCTGAGAATGTCTACCATCCATTGTCCAGCCCAGTGCAGAGCACATAGTGGGCGTTTAATAATGGATGCATGAGCGAGAAAAACAATGGAATTTAGCCTTCACAAGACACACTGCAACCACGCAACAGGACTAACCCATGCATGCACTGGCAAAGACAGTCTCAAGTCTAAAACCAGGTTAAGGTGGCTGGATGCAGTGGCTCACATCTGTAATCCTAGCACTTTGGGAGGCCAAGGCAGGCAGATCACCAGGTCAGCAGTTCAAGACCAGCCTGGCCAACATGGCAAAACCCCATCTCTACTGGATATAGAAAAATTAGCCAGGCATGGTGGCACATGCCTGTAATCCCAGCTACTCGGAGCGGGAGGTTGCAGTGGGCCAATATCATGTCACTGCACTCAAGCCTGGGCAACAGAGCAAGACTCTGTCTCAAAAACAAAACCAAACAAAAAACAAACAAAAACAACAATAAAACCAGTTTAAGGAGTTTAAAGTACAAGTGTTTGATTCAATTCTGCCTGTAGTTACTACATAGTGACTCTATGCAAAGCCTGGACACAGAGGCAAAGGGAAAAGCAGCATCAAACACACCCTTTGACAAGTGGTGGCACCAGGACCTCAGCCCAGGCCAAAGGCCAAAGACCCCAGCTTTTAATGAGCTCCTCAGGGACTCTATATAATGCAAATGAGTACTCAGATCCACATATAGGTGCCATGACTGGGTTGGCCACACACACCACAACTGCTTTTGAAAGCAGAGTTAAATACATACGTGTTCATCTCAGTATGAGTCAGGCTGGGCAAAGAAGATGTTCTACGAATCGTCTCTGAAATAGACTTGCATTTGATTCTGGGCAAGTTGTTTCCTCAGATACAAAAGGAATCAAACCCATAAAGTAGGCTCTGACATTTGCCATTCTACAAACTATTTTGCAGTATGAGAAATTTTTTAAGTAGTCTTGCAGAAGAAAGAATCACAGATGCTCCAGTCTAAAAGGGTTAAGATGTGATGGAAATCGCAAGCTTGATGGGCATCTGATTAAGGCTAAGAAAAAGGATTAAAGTTTTGGAGTCAACACCACTGCCAGGGGAGCTGGTCACAATAATGTCAACACTGCCTTCTCTTCTAGAGCTCCAATGAGCTTGGCTTCCTGTCTAATTCAGAAACTGGCAGTTAGCCTTGGATTTGTATAATCTCTAATAACACACAATGTTTAAGAAAATATTTATACTTAGGATGTACATCTTTAGCTATATGATTTTTAGAAAGTCTTTCATTTAAAAATATTTCAGGCCAGCCATGATGGCTCATGCCTGTAATCCCAGCACTTTAGGAGGCTGGGGCAGGCAGATCACAAGGTTAAGAGTTCAAGACCAGCCTGGTCAACATGGTGAAACCCCATCTCTACTAAAAGTCCAAAAAAAAAAAAATAGCCCAGCATGGTGGTGCACGCCTATAATCCCAGCTATTTGGGAGGCTGAGGCAGGAGAATTGCTTGAGGAGGTGGAGGTTACAGTGAGCCAAGATCCTGCCACCACACTGCAGCCTGAGGGACAGCATAAGACTCCATCTCGAAAAAAAAAGCTAATAAACATATCTACCTGAATGAGCCTCCTGCCAAGCAAACTCACTGAACTTTAAAACGGAACCTAAGGGCCAGGCATGGTGGCTCACACCTGTAATACCAGCACTTTGAGAGGCCAAGGTGGGAGGATCACTTGAGCCTGGGAAGTCGAGGCTGCAATGAGCTGTGATTGTGCCACTGTACTCCAAAGTAGGTGACAGAGCAGGACCCTGCTTTTTTAAAAAAACAAAACAAAACAAAAAATACCCAAGGCCAGGCACAGTGGCTCACACCTGTAATCCCAGAACTTTAGGAGGCAAAGGTGGGCGAGGTCAGGAGTTCAAGACCAGCCTTGCCAATTTGGTGAAACACCGTATCTACTAAAGATACAAAAATTGGCTGGGTGTGGTGGCACTCACTTGTAGTCCCAGCTACTTGGGAGGCTGAGGCAGAAGAATCACTTGAATTCAGGAGGCGGAGGTTGCAGTGGGCCAAGATCGTACCACTGCACTCCAGCCTGGGCAACAGAGTGAGACTCAGTCTCAAAACAAAACAAACAAAAAACAAACCCAAAACAACAAACAAAAAGAAAGAAACAAAAAATCGAACCTATCAACTTCTCCTCCAACAACAAACCTGACCTTCCCTCATCTCTTGGTCTTGAGCTTAACCTCTTCTCCAGCCAGTTTGGACTCCAAACTTAAGACTACCTCACCTCCCTCCCACATCTAAGCAGCTGCTACATCCTGCTCTTTTTAACTCTGCCATATCCCTCCTTACACACATC
The DNA here is from genome assembly GCF_030222135.1 of Aotus nancymaae. Classification (NCBI taxonomy): domain Eukaryota; kingdom Metazoa; phylum Chordata; class Mammalia; order Primates; family Aotidae; genus Aotus; species Aotus nancymaae. Next base: position 15,755,911 of record NW_026988455.1, read on the forward strand.
CCTCCTTTCCAATGACCTTATCACACCACACCCCCCTGTGAATTTCAGCTCTCATCACTTTGCACCTTTTCTGCTAGCATCTAGTGCCCTATCCAGTCCTTTCTCTCTCTGCTTCACTTTACCCAGGTGGCCATGTTATGCTTCCAAAAGCACGTCTCTGACATCTTTCCTAAATAAACAAACTTTGGTGGTTTCTGCTCCCTGGCCTGGCATTTGAAGGGCAACCTGATTCCCCACTTCTCCCCTGCACTTAAGCCACGTCCTAGCCTCACTCTTGCTCCACATGCCTGCACAGACCTCTAGGTCCCCTGCCTTTGACACTGAGTTCATGCCAGTCCCACCAACTCTCCCCAGTATCCACAGCTGAACACTCAACTCAATTGCCAACCTCTTCTGATTCCTTTAGGCAGAAACAACCTCCCCCTTCTCTAATGCCCACAGTACTGTACCTTTCTTCTGCCACTATCACTTTCACCATTCATTATGGATCTAATGACTCCCCTACAGACCAGAGGAGGGACCATGTTATGGTTCTATCTTTAAAGCCCTTTGTCTGCCTCTAGTTAAAAGACTTACATGTGGCCAACACTCAATAAATAGTAGTTGATGAATAAATAAAAGATCACACTCATGAGACAAAGCCAGCTGATCTGTTTCCTAGACCAACAGTGATCAGCACACTAGGTAAGTATGCATGGAAAGAATGGTAGAGCGGCAGCTCTGGCAAGAGAGAAGAGATGACTGCTGGCCCCACATCAAGGAAGGGGCGAGGAAAACTAAGAAGCAGCTGTGGCAGCAGTACAGAGGGAGTGCAACAACAGAGGTGGCAATGAACCCAAAGCCTCAAGAATGGGTCAGCTTCCTGCAGGCGAGAGAGGAGAATCCACTTGATAAACCTTCCTGTCATCAAAGGTTGGGGGGCAAGGGCCTTTGACAACTGCAAGAGAAGCTTTTCGTCATTTAGAAAATTCATTTATGTGAAACAGATCATTTCTCAATGATGGCAAGTTAATGAGGCATCCTGAATCTACCCTTAAACTCAGTCCTTGGATGAGTATAACTAAACTCCAGACACTAAAAGAAATATCAGAATGACAAAAGCCAGAAGACCAAAAAGATATACAGACTTTTTTTTCCTCCATGATACAGGAGGCTTATTTAAGCTAGTACCTTAAAAAAATAGATAAGGGGTGGCCATCAGATAGGTTTTGGATAAATCATTTTCATTATTAATTGAGTGAAAATATAAACAACATATAAGTTTTACTCCACATATTTAACATTCTAAATCCAACAATGAGCAAATCCACATTCTTCACAGGTGCACACAAAACATTTATGCAAAATAGCCATATACCACCACACAAAGAAAGTCTCTACAAATTTCAAAGATGTGTATCTTTCAAAACCTTTGAAGTCTTAGAGATTTAAGTCTATAGACTGTGAGAATATGTCCTAAGGGAAAAAAACCCTTTCAGCTTTAAAATAATGATCAATAAGAATATAAATTTCACTGACTCTGCCTAACCAACAGGCCAACATTTGGTCACAATATAATTAATTTCACCCTTAATGTTACTGTTGAAAGTATTTAAATGCCCAGGCACTGACTCCAACCCACACATTCCTCCCTGATCCCACATTCCGAGTAGATCAGGTATTTTCACACTTGGTTCATCTTCAGTGAAGACTGTAATTAAATCTTTAATTTGAAAAAAAAGAGTGGAAGTCCAGCACTCACTGCATTATTGGCTGCCCTGGAAGCTCAGGGCAAAGAGCAGTCAAACAACAAATGGCAACCACAGCTCCTTCAAGCATAAGTAATCTGCTAATTTCAGAAACTACCAGCTCATCTCAAAAGTGACCAATTTACATGTAAAAATGCTTTCCGTGGTTAGGTGCAAGCTTCCTGGGAATCGGAAATGTTATTTTAATTGCACAAACTCTCAGGTTTATGGGCTGCCTGGTCTTTTGATTATACCATCATTTTAAAAGTATAAATTTTAGAACATGTTTTATTTCATGTCCAAGATGTTGGAAGAGGCCTCTTTGGGAGCCAAGTACTCTCGGGAACACAATGACTACTGTTAGTCCTTTTTATTTCTTAATCTGTCTCCGCAACTAGCTAAAACTCAAGCATAAAAGAAGGCAGTGTGGTGCTAATTTGGTTACTTAATTCACAGACTGCTTACTGAGCATCTGCTCTGTGCCCAGCACTGTTCTAGATACAGGGGATATGGCTGTGAATAAAACAAGCTCTGTTCTCAGAAGAAAAACACCTGTAATCAGACACACCTGGGATTACATTCTGGCTGGGTCACTTACTAGTTATGTCACCCCGGGCAATCATTTAACAGCTCTGAGCCTCAATTCCTCACCTACTAAAGGAAAACAACAATGTTAAAGGCTGTTGTGATTTAAAAAGAAAATACAGGATAGCAAGCTCCTTAGCTCAAAACAGGCATTGAATAAAGACTGGCACCCTCCTTCCCGAAATAAGAGAGCAGATAATCAGCAAGTGCTTCAAACTGGCACCAGGGACCACCTGAAACAGAATCAGAAGAAGGTGACATTTTTTCTCTATTATGTGTTTGCCTGGTCCTCTGCATCTTCCTCACATCTGTCTTATACCCTCCTTCAATCTGCTCCAGGACAGTTCTATTCTTGGAGTATACCGCTTGGAGCTCTTCAAAGAAAAGCATCCAATTAAACTAATTCACCCAAGAGGTACATGCAAGCTTCACACTGCCAACCGTCTTGTTGATATTTTCATTTGAAAGAGGAAGCTCTAGATACTGCAGAGTTGTCATCTTTGGGGGCAGGGCAAATTGCTAAAGTGTCATCTCTACATTAAGTATACAGAATGTACTGCTAGGTAAGTGGATAAATCAAGTTTCATTTTTACCACATCGAGTTTTCATAATTTACAGGAAAGACACATTCTTGCTGATCAAGGTTACTGTCCATGTCTGGTCTGTGTTTCCAGCTTACCAGAGGCTCAGCCTTTCAAAGTGATTTACCAGTGAGCTAATCTCAAAATCATCATCAGTTTCTCTTTAACTCTGCCTTCCAGGAGCTTAACTGGAATGTAGTCCTCACAGCCAAAGAGAAATGATTGGTATTTAAAGAAGAATATATATTAAAATAAATTTATTTTTCTGCTGGCAGTTAACGCTCATGTTGTCTAATGCTTCAGTGAGGCTCTAGGATTTAATTATTTGTCAGAAATTTTAATAAAATGAACTTTTAATTATTCCCATTAGGAAATATTACTAGTTGTAATACTGAATCAAATAAAATTGAGAGAAAAGGCAAAGACACAAATCTAAGCATTAGTTAACTAATATGCCTGGTAGTAAGGGGGATATACTTTCTACAATCCTAAACCAAGGTCATCCATTTATTTAAAAAGCACTTACGACTTTCTATAGCAAAACAACTATGAAACAATAAAGAACAAAACATTTTTGTAATAACAAAAAGCGATAGAGACAGAAAGCATGGATAAAAGGAAATCCAAGAAAACAGAGTCATTGCTGGAAACACTGCTTTTCACTTGAACTGTAGGAGTGAGCTGCTTTCTTTAATGAGTGGGGGCTAGGAGATGCTGGGGAAATGAAATGGGAATTCTAGGAAAGCTCATCTACCAGCCTAAGGCAGGAGCTGGTAAATGCTGACTTGGGGAAGCAGGCTTGTGAAATGCAGCTCAGCCCACATTATTTATTAGCATAATTATTAATAATAATTACTATCATTCATTGAGTCCCTATCATGTTCCAGGCATTGTACTTTTATCATCTTCACAAAAACCCTTTGGGGAAGTGGATATAACTTCCTTACTTGACAGATTTTAAAAACAGACTCAGAGAGGGTGATTAACATGCCCAAGCTCACACAACTGTGAGCCAGAATTTGAGTATCAGAGCCAGAATTTGTACTCAGGACCTGAATCTGGGACTGTCCACAAGAGGCCACAGTGCATCACGACATGCTTGCTGGTTGTATTCATCACACTGCCTCCTGCTGACCCAGAGAGCCCTCTGCAGTGAGCTTTCCTCTTCTTCACATCCACAAGTTTGTTGCCAAAGTACCTCTTTAGATAGTTATGATTTTGCAGCAAAAAGACAGCTTTCAAGTCTAAGGCATAAACTGAGTTGCAGGCTTGGCCTTCTAAAAATGAACCGAACAAGGAAATATCCAAGAGACCCAATTCCCACATCTTTCAATCTGCTTTCCAAGCAGAAGACACTTCTGCAATAGAACAACTATATGATCCAAGAATGCTACTTCTGAGTGTATATCCAAAGAACTGAAATTGGGATCAGATATCTGCACACCCATATTTACTGCAGCATTAGTCACAGTACCCAAGGAAGGCATGGAAACAACCACATGTCCACTGACGGACAGATGAATATGGACAATGTGCTACATGCAAACAATGGAATATTGTTCAGCCTTAAAAAGAAGGAAATGTTGCCATTTGCAACATGAATGAACCTGGAGGACACTGTGCTAAGTGAAATAAACCAGACTTGGAAGGACAAGTACTACATGGTTTCCACTTACATGAGAAATCTAAAATAGTTGAACTCATAGAAGCAGAGTAGAATGGTGGCTACCAGGGGCTGAGGGAAAGGGAAAACAGGGAAGTGCTTAAAGGGTACAAAGTCTCTGCCAGGTGCGGGGTCTCATGTCTGTAATCCCAGCACTCTGGGAGGCCAAGGCAGGCAGATCACAAGGTCAAGAGTTTGAGACCAGCCTGGCCAATGTGGTGAAACCCCGTCTCTACTGAAAATACAAAAAAAACCAGCCGGGCACTTGTAGTCCCAGCTACTCAGGCGGCTGAGGCAGGAAAATCTATTGAATCCAGGAGGCAGACATTGCAGTGGCCTGAGATTGCTCTACTGCACTCCAGCCTGGGCAACAGAGGAAGATCTCTTCTCAAAAAAAAAAAGGCGGAGGGTTTACAAAGTTTCCGTTACACAAGATAAATCCTAGAAATCTGTACAGTTTGGTGCCTGCAATTAACAAAACTGTATTTACTCACAAAGTTGTATACATTAAATAAGAACAACTTTCCGTATTGTCAATCATACTTAAGTGTTTTGTGGGGTTCCCCCCACCCCGAGAGAGGGTCTTGCTCTCCCCGGCTTGCAGTTTCAAACTCCTGGACTCAAGCGAGATCCTCCTGCCTCAACCTCCCAAGGAGCTAGCACTACAGGCATATATGTCACCATGCTGCCTAATTATTTTATTTTTTTATAGAGAAAGGCTTTGTTGCCCAGGCTGGTCTTAAACTCCTGGCCTCAAGGGATTACAGGTGTGAGCCACTGCACCTGGTAAGTGTTTTTTTGTTTGTTTGTTTGTTTGAGATGAAGTCTAACTCTGTTGCCCAGGCTGGAGTGCAGTGACGTGATCTCGGCTCAGTGCAACCTCTGCCTCCCAGGTTAAAGTGATTCTCCTGCCTCAGCCTCCCGAGTAGCTGGAGCTACAAGCACCTACCACCACACCTGGCTAATTTTTTTGCATGTGTTTTTTAGTACAGACAGCGTTTCACCATTTTGACCAGGCTGATTTCAAACTCCTGACCTCAAGTGATTTGCCCACTTCGGCCTCCTGAAGTGCTAGGATTACAGACATAAGCCACCACGCCTGGCCTATTTTGTTTTAAACGGAGAGACTTTAAGGGCCCACCATGTGATTTGGTGAAGTAAAGTGTTGGATGGCCACTCATCTGTTTGCTGCCTAGCAGATTCTGAGTATTTCAGTAAACACAGTATAAATTGCTTGGTAAAATTCCAGGTTTTCTTTTAAATCAACCTCTTGCTGCAGAGCCTTCTGGGTCCCAACACAGCAGAGCACAGAGGACAGATGGTCTGTCCTGGGCCAGTGGAGAGATTCCAACAGGCCATGGAGAGGATGTTAGGGCATCTACTGGTAGAGTCTGAAATGGAACCGTAGGGTCTGGGAATTTGAGGTACCAGACACCCAGATGTCAAAGAGTTCTCAAGAAATCTTATTTTTCCCAGTAGTTTCACGTCACTGTGGAGAGGAGAGGAGAAACAAGAGGCCAAATAATCTTCCTAATATAAAAGCTTTGCTTTTCCCTTCATCTGATTTAAGATAATGATGAGAAAAACTATTCATTAAAGCATACTTTCAACAGAGGGGAGGAGGGTGGGCCTGAGCAAGCAGGGGGTGGTTTAAAACCAAGGCAGGCTCTGCCCCACAGGCCTCAAGCTCCCCACTGTGTTCCCAAAGCACATAGCAGCAGCACACAGAAGGCCCACATTCTGTGCAAATCCATACAGGTGTGTTTTCAGAGTAGATAAGTAATTACCCAATTCCACCTCATGTGACCTCCCGTGAAGTCAGGGTGGAGAAAATGAAAAATGAATTGATTCACCCCAGCAAGCTCCAGCGCCTCCCGGTCAGCAGCAGCGAGGGCTCCTGGAACATCTAACAGAAACAGTGCATGGCTGACCCCAGGCCCACTGCTGGGAGAAAGCCATTCATCAAAGAAGCTAACATAGAGTCCAGCTCCGGCTCAAATCTGTAACTCCAGAGACAGGAAATGGTTAGTAGCACAATAATAAAATTTGACTTCACACAGTATGTGTCTTGAAGGACTATGCCATCCCCTTGTCATCTCTGGGGCCTCAGTTTCCACATCTAAAGTAAAAGGGTTGGTTGGGAGGCGGAGGCTGCAGTGAGCCGAGATCGCGCCACTGCAAACCAGCCTGGGTAGCAGAGCGAGACTCCGTCTCAAAAAAATAAAATAAAAATAAAGTGAAGGGGTTGAGCTCCATGACCTCTAACTTCTCTTCCAGAATTTAAATTCTATCATTTTGTTATGATTTCTCCAATCTCCATTTCTTTTAATCTCTAAAGGTTTGGGGCCGCTCAAAGTCAGAATAAATGGAGTACAAAACAAGAGTGGATAATTTAGCATTGAGTGATTACTTCTGAAGCAAGAAATTATAAGGTTTCCTTCCTTAATAGAGACATTAACGTTTTCTGTCAATAATGGACCAGGCCAGGAGTGTTCAACCTTTTGGCTTCCCTGGGCCACATTGGAAGAATAATAATTGCCTTGGGCAACACATAAAATGCACTAACACCAACAACAGCGATGAGCTTTAAAAAAATCACAAAATGATCTCATAATGTTTTAAGAAAGTTTACAAATTTGTGTTGGGCCACATTCAAAGCCATTCTGGGCCACATGTGGCCGTGGTCCCATGGGCTGAACTAGCTTGGACTAGGCTCTTTCCATTTACTGGAATTCAGCCACTAAATGGGGTAGGGTTACACTCCTCCATCCTTCAGCTGCTATAGACGAGTTGCTTCAAGTGACAAAATGACAGCCTCTGCCTCATGATAAACTGCCAATCATGTAACTGGTCAAAATCAAATCATTAGCTAATTCTGCATAATGAATTTCCTAACATTATTGGCTTTTTGGTATCTTGATGGGCACAGTCTGTGAATCCGGTCCTTGCATTGTCAGGCGCTGCTCTTTTGTGTGCATCTCTACTACTGCCAGCGTAACCTTGCAGACCTGGACGCACACACCCAATGGCACAGAAAGGACATATCCCCCAACCTTTCCTACCAAGGAGACAACACATTTTTTAGTCCAATTGGAAACACAATTCTCCCCACACCATGTCAACAAGAGAGTAGGGTGGAATTGCCTTCTGCTTTCTGGTTTTATTTTGGGGAGATTGCCTAGTAATGACAAAGCAGCTACAAGGAAGGAAAGTCACAAGGCTCTTTACCAGCACCTCTGTTTGTAAAAGAGCCAGCGTTTTTATGTGGAGATTGATTGGGATTCAGTGTGAGGTGGCTGTTAGGCAGAGATGAACTATCCCGGGGCTTGTCTTATGACCTGTGACCCACTCTTGTTCTTTGCTTGCAGGGGGAGGAGAGAGCCATGGTAGATGAAATGGTCCAGTTACCTGGCACTTCAGGCCCTGTACAGATGTTAGATGGGCCACCTCCCTTACCACTCTGGTTCTGATGGTAATGGAAATAAAAACCACTACTAGACTCCATTTCCCATCCACCTGATAGTCAAAAATGTACATGTTGGATAATACCGAATTGCTAGGAATACACTGCTGCTAGAATGTAACTGGGTGCAGCCAGTGGTGGGGTTAATTTGGCAGTATTCAATACACCTTTACTTGCAGACTTTCATCTCCCCAGAAAAACACCAGCACAGTTGTACAAAGAGAGGGCAGCATTTGTTTGTCACATCAAAAATAAGAAAAATAACATGACTGCCAATAAATAAGGAAATTAACTAATAAACCATGATCCATCCATCCAATCTGTGGAATAGTACATGCCAATTAATAATAATAAAGTAGACCTACATGTACTAAACATGTAAGCTCTCTAAGACCAAGTGTTGATTGAAAAAAGGAAAGCACTGAGGAACAATACATTGACTACAACACCCCTTACGTTAAAAAGCCAAGCAAACCGCATTTCTACAGAAACACATATGCATGTAATTTCATAGCAAAAGGTCTGTAATGACACACATCAAGAATTTAGCTCTTGAGGCAACTGTTAAAATAAATAAAATGAGGAAAAAGTAGGCTATAACACAGTACTATGCCAAGATTACAACTGGCAAAAAAAAAATGTGTATTTTTTTAAAGTAACTCATCAGAAACTACAGAGAATAAAAACAGCAGTATTCTCTTCATTTAAGAAAAAAATAAAGCTGTCTTAACTATACATTGAGAAACACATTCTGAAAAACCAGTTTTCCAGTTATTTCTGACTGCTCTTTTAAATCTCTGATTTTAAAGGTATTTCTTAGATGAATAAAAGTACAAAAGATAGCAGTGTAGCAAGTTTCATCTTGATGAAAACATTAATAGCTGATTGCAAATTATTATAAAAGATGAAAACAGGCCAGGTGCAGTGGCTCACTTCTGTAATCCCAGCACTTTGGGAGGCCTAGGCCAGTGGATTACCTGAGGTCATGAGTTCAAGACCAGCCTGGCCAACATGGTGAAATCCTGTCTCTACTAAAAACACAAAAAAATTAGTTGGGCATAGTGGTGGCAACCTGTAATCCCAGCTACTCGGGAGGCTGACGCAGGAGAATCACTTGAACCTGGAAGGCGGAGGTTGCAATGAGCCAAGATTGAGCCACTGCACTCCAGCCTGGGCAAGAGAGAAGACTCTGTCTCAAAAAAAAAAAACAAAAACAAAAAAAAGACAGACAAAAACATTACAGTCTATCTAGCTACACTGTTAAGATGAAGCACTTTATTTTTTCATTTTTGAAAATGCTATTTTGCAAAAGACCTAATTTGTTAGTAAAACTTGTAGTATATTTCATCATTATTGCCAATGTGTTTTTATACAGGTCTTCTAACCAACAGCAGTCTGGACAATTCCCTAAATTAAGTCGGTTGTTTGGGGGACGTGCACTTTAGGCAACTAGATTTACTAAATTATCTTGTTAAATTCCTAAGTGGTCACATACCTTCCCAAAGCAAATAACTAACAGAACTAAAATATACTATGTTTGAAACACCATAGAATAGTAATATTTTATAACAACATAACATTTTATTATAAGCATGTAATATCATAATGGGTGCACAAATAGAGTATTTGGAATAAAACACAATTTTAAGCACTTCAAAAACCAAGAATCAGGCTTGGTTCCACTTACCCAAAAGAGGTTGTTACTTATAAATGAGGGCAACAGATTGTTTTCAAAATGTGCCTGCCACCCAAGGACCAAAATATCTGAAATTCTACCATTAAAGATCCATTTCTTCGGAATAAATGCCGATTTCCTTTTAAAATGCAAATAATCAGGAGGACTAAGGCACAAAATCAATTTTATTTTACCATGTTATTTATCAAATCGTTTTCTCTCAAAGGAGGGACAGGCAAGAGGGGAGTGGGCTGCTGAAAGTAAGAAAAAATTGTGTATGTGTTTATGCACTTATTGTGTGAGGATGCTGGAGGGGAAATTACAACAGTCCAATCCTATGAAGCAAACTGTTTCCCGGAATTACTCTTGACTGTAATGTTTCCACTGCAATCTTTCAAAAAAACTGTGGCACGTTCAAAATTAGGAACACATAATAATTAAGGAGATATGGAATTCCTGGACAACCAATGAAGGTAACTACAAATTAGTGAACACTACTCATGTACCAGATGCAGTCCCTTTACAAACACTATTTCACTTAATCCACACAAAAACTAAATGAAATATATCCTAACACCTCTAACTTACAGTCGGGAAAACTAAGGTTCAGAGAGGGAAAGAAATTTGCCCAAGTCATGTTGCCCGAGGTCATACGGTTACTTAGTGACAACTCAGGTCCCCCCCCCAACAAATAAAAGGGAAAAGAATCTGGCCACACGTGAGTGCTTAAGCCCAAAAGCCAACCACATACTCTGAAGGATACCTTTAAACTCATCTTTTCTTTAAATCAATGTATTTTGGTTAAGAAAGATAAAAATAACTTCTTTCCCATGGTGCTTTTTTGGCTTTTCGTACAAAAATAAATCCTCTCTATTTATGAAGAATGGGGTACTTCATCAGTAAATTGGAATCTGCTGGCAGATCTTTAATACATTATTTCCAACAATCCTCCCTGACTCCTTGCTCCTAGCGGGACAACATATATATGGACCACATATATATCCTCACCATCCCCATGACCTTCACACTTTAAGGAAATAATAATTATCAGCACCCCAAATCCAGGACATAAGTGTTAGACAACTGTGTATTACTTTCATAGAAAACATTTGGATAAATGTACTGTCATGTGTGAATTCCAGTGACATGCCTGTTTATAGTGTCCTAGATGCCCCTGGTGCCAACTCTCATTCGACAGCCAACATCTCTGTGAAAGCATCACCTCACCTCCCTGTGACAGCAACCTGCATGGAGAGTAGACCATAGGCTACTTCCTGCCCCAGGGCTCCTGTTACTGTCTTTCAAGTAGACAGGTGCAACTCAGAAGTGAGGGAGTTGAACACATCATTGAAAGATAAGAGCCGATGGGAAGGTAAATACTCTGCTTTATCCTCAGATGAATGATTTTGGGAGGTTCTCTAGAAGCTCTGCAGAAAGCAACACCTGTTGCCTTCACAACTTTATGTTGGCTTTTCTTCCTCCCCCGATCCTTCACTCTTACTCCTTGGAATAACAACCTGATATGCCATCAAAACACAAATCCTCGTGGTCTTCGGTTCCGCTTTTATGTGAAACCCAAAGTAAGACACAGATATCCTGTATATTTCACCAAGCAGCATCATATAGGGTTGCGGGGAGGGGTGAACAGAGGCTTAAAGTCAGATCTGGGTTTTAATTCCTGCTCTGCCATTTATTTGCAACATTCCTTAAAGGAGTAATTCTTTGAGGCAGTTGGCTCAAATAACATCCAATGTTTTTTGTGAGGATTGAAAAATAGAAATAAAGAATTTCAAAAGTCTCTTTAGAAACTTAAATTATATCAACCAAAATTTACACATGCACAAATAAACCCATGATATTGCTATGAAATGACCAATAAAACCAACAAACATCTGGAAAATCTGACTATGAACACAAGAAAATAAACACACAGAAGAAAAGCAATACACGTGAGATGTACCTCAGAACCACAAGTATAGTGTTTTTAAAAATTTAAGAGATCACCATTGCAATTTTATATCAAGTTTAAAATGAAAAATAGGCCAGGCACAGTGCCCCACATCTGTAATCCCAAACAATGGGGGGCCAAGGCAGGTGGATCACTTGAGCTCAGGACTTTGAGACCAACTTGGGCAATGTGGCAAACCCTGTCGCTACAAAAAATATAAAAAGGAGCTGGGTGTGGTGGCACGCACCTGTAGTCTCAGCTACTCAGGAGGCTGAGGCAGGAGGATTAACTAAACCTGGGAGGTTAGAGTTGCAGTGAGCCATGATCACACCACTCCACTCCAGCCTGGGTGACACCCTGACTCTGTCTTAAATAAAAAGAAAAACAAGGACAGGCACGGTGGCTCATGCCTGTAATCTCAACACTTTGGGAGGCCGAGGTGGGCAGATCACGAGGTCAGGAGAGTGAGACCATCCTGGCCAACACGGTGAAACCTCATGTCTACTAAAAATACAAAAATTAGCCAGGCATGGTGGCAACTGCCTATAGCCCCAGCTACTCAGGAGGCTGAGACAGGAGAATCGCTTGAACCCAGGAGACAGAGGTTGCAGTGAGCTGAGACTGTGCCATTGTACTCCAGCCTAGGCAACAGAGCGAGACTCTGTCAAAATAAAAAGGAAGAAGAAAACTGGTGTTTCTCTTTAAAGAATGACAAATTGCCAAAACTGAGGAAGAAAGCTTGTTTTTAAAAGATTACCATAAAAGAAACAGAAAAGTTCATCAAAAGATTTACTCCCCCATCTCCAAAAGGACCCAGGCCTAAATGGTCATGGGCAATTTTATTCAAATACCAAGATGTGGTCGTTCCTGTCACTTAAAATGCCTCAGAGAATAAAGGAAGATGAATGGCTTCTTTTTCATGCTACATGTTCATTATAACCATGATATAACAACATTATAAGGATAACACAAACTAGTACAGAAAGCTAAGCTCATTTCTGGAACTAAGTCCAAAAGTCCTAAATAAATACAAGCAACCTGAATCCAGCAATGTACTAAAAGGATAATGCCTCATAACCAGGCAAGATTTATTCCAGGAATATAAGAACCATTCCACAATGGGAAATTCATTAATGTGACTTACTACATCAATAAAGAGAAAAACGATGTGATCATTTTGATACATGCAAAAAAGATACTTGATATTAAAATCATTTTTTGCATTTTGAAACACGCAAAAAAATATAATGTCCATACTTTCTTCTTTTCTTACTATTTTTTTGGTGGTAAAATACATGTAAACATAAAATTTATCATCCTAACCATTTTTTTAAGCGCATAGTTCAGTAGCAATTAAGTTCATTCAGGCTGTGTGTAACCATCACCACCCTCCATCTCCAGAACTTTTTATGTTCTCAAGCTGTAAGTCTGTACCCATAAAACAGTAACTCTCCATTTTCTCCTCCCCTCAACACCCAGCAACCACTACTCCACTTTCTCTGTTTTGACTACTCTAAGTACTTTACATATGTGGAATCACACAATATTTGTCTTCCCGTGAATGACATAGGTAACTCAGCATAATGTCCTCAAGGTTCACTCATGTTATAACAAGTGTCAGATTTTCCTTTTTATAATATTCCATTGTGTGTATGTGTGTGTGTGCACACATGCGCCACATTTTCTTTGTCCACTATCTGTTGATGGACACTTGGGTTAACTCCCATTTTATATTGTGAATAATGATGCTGTGAACATGAGGGTACGAATATCTCTCTGGACCCTGCTTTCGATTCTTTGGGGTATATATCAAGAAGTGGAATTGCTGGATCATATGGTAATTCAGGTTCATATTTTGAGGACCTACCATACTGTTTGCATAAAGGCTACACCACTTTGCATTCCCACCAACAGTGCCCAAGGGTTCCAGTTATTCCACATCATTGTCAACATTTGTCTTTTTTTTTTATAGTAGCCATCCTAATGTGTGTGAGGCAGTATCTCATTGACATTCCTTTTTGCATTCCCTAATGATTAGATATTCAGCATCCTTTCATATGCTTATTAGCCGTTAGTATATCTTCTTTGGAGAAATGTCTATTCAAGTCCTTTGGCAATTTTTGAAATGCGTTGTTTTGCTGTTGCTGAGTTTTAGCAAATCTCTGTATATTTTGGATATTAATCCCTTATCAGACATATGATTTGTAAATATCTTCTCCCATTCTGAAGGTCGTGCCTCTTAACTCTGTTGAATAGTGTCTTTTGATTACAAATTTTAAAATTTTTCATCAAGTCCAATTTTTTTTCCTTTTGCTACCTGAGCCTTTAATGTCACATACAAGAAGTCATTGCCAAATCCAATGTCATGAAGCTTTTACTCTTTTTTCTTCTAAGACTTCCATAATTTTAGGTCTTTCATTTATGTGTTTGATCCACTTTGAGTTGATTTTTGTGTATGGTATAAGGTAAGGGTCCAACTTCATTGTTTTGCATGTGGATCGCCAGTGTTCCTAGCTCATTTGTTGAGAGAATGTTCTCTATTTAACGTTCTTAGCACTTCTGTCAAAAATCATTTGACCATACATGTGAGAGTTATTTCTGGAGTCTCTATCATAGTCCACTGGTCTCTATGTCTATCTTTCTGCCAGTATAATGTTCACACTTGTAGGTATTAACGACTATTATTATAACATATACAGAGGAGGGAGGGGGGAAATATGTAGTATCTATATGAAAGGAGTTATAAAACTTCACTACAAAATTTCTAGTTTCATTTTGTGTATTTCTACATTATTTGACTTTCCCCCCAATGAGCTCGTATCGCTTTTGGTAAAAATGATAAAAATAACCTTGTATGAAGCACTAAAATAGAAGGTAAGCAGAGAATAATGCAAAGTCCTCTTTACGTAGTTGTGGTCTGCATTAAGTGCCAATAAAGAAATAATAAAGTCCAGAGAACAAACGAAGAGAAAGAATATACAACAGAGAACAGGACAAAGTATGTTCAGCATGTGTGGGGAAGTTTCATATTTCAAAACAAGACTGGCCACAGTAAATTAACTCTGTTTTTGTCATTCATTTCAGAAAATATCCTGACATAGGAGTTTTAGAGACAGCTAATTAAAGAAGAGGACTTGGTGAATGAGGGAAGTTAGGAGTACTGGGTAGGGAGTTGAGACTGTTCCCAGCACATGGTGCAATTTGGGAGTTAAGTGCAACAGGAATGAGCAGACAGTTAAAAGGAGGTCCTTAGTGGCCTGGTAAGTTGTCTCTACAGCAGGGGGTGGGCACTGTCAAAGCACCTTGAAAGGAAGAAGCTGAACTATCTAGGACAGACAGAAGATGAGCAGGGCTAGATCAGGATCCACTAAATCATGTAAAAGAAGAGGATTCTTAGGGGAAAAGGATGCATATGGCATAAATGGGTGTCACTGGTAACTTTGAGGTAGCCCTAGAAAGCTATGGAGTGGGGCAACCCAACCTAACCAGTGAAGGCAGGGGTGGGTTACAAGATTACCCAGTAGTTGACAACTCCACCACCCACTTCTTCATAGATTAGTGATTACCTTAAAGAGTTCAGTAAACAAGGAAATAAGGCTATTAGTGTTCATGATCAAGGCTATTAGTGTTCATTCAACATGATCAAGGCCGTACGTGAAAAACCCACAGCTAATGCCACATTCTACGGTGAAAGAATAATGCTTTCCTCCAAAATCAGGAACCAAACAAGGATGCCCGCTTTTGCCCCCTCCATTCAATATAATACTGTAAATTCTAGTCAGAGCAAATAGGCTAGAAATAAAAAAGCATCCAAATTGGAAAGAAAGAAGTACAATTATCTTTGTTCACAGAGGATATAAACTTAATTGTAGAAAATACTAGAGAATCCACACACAAAAAAAACTGATAGAGCTAATTTAGCAAAGTTGCAGTACATAAAATCAACACACAAAAATCAGCTGTATTTCTATACACTAGCAACAAAAAAATTAAGAAATTCTATTTACAATACCATCAAAAATAATACTCAGAAATAAATTTAACCAGGGAAGTGACAGGCACAGAAAACTATTAAAAATTACTTAAAGAAACTTTTAGATACCTAAATAAATAGAAAGACATCCCATGTTCATGGACTGGAAGACTTAACATTGTTAAGATGACAAAAGTACCCAAAACAATCTACAGATTTAACTCAATTTCTATTAAAATCTCAAAATCTGTTTTTTGCAGAAATAGAAAAGTGCATTGTAAAATTAATATGGAATTCCAAGGCACATCAAATAACCACAATACCTTGAAAAGAAAGAACAAAGTTGGAAGGATCAGATTTCCTGATTTCACAACTCACTACAAAAGCTGCAATATAATATCACTCAAATATGCAGTCAACCAATTTTTGACAAGTATGCTAAGACCACTCACTGGGAAAAGGAGTCTTCAATAAATAATGTTGGGAAAACGGGATGTCCACATACCAAAGAATGGAGTTAGATCCTTGCCTTACATTATATACAAACATCAACTTAAAATTAAAGATCTTAAGAACTAAAACCGTAACTATAAAACTTTTCAAAAAAAAAAGAAGTAAATATTTATAACCTTGGATTTGACAATGGTTTCTTAAATATCACAACAAAAGCACAGGCAACAAAAGAAAAAATAGATAACTTGGACTTTATCAAAATAAAAAAATATTTGTGCAAAAAACACTAAAAAGAGAGTAAACAGACAACCCACAGAATGAGGAAAAATACTTGGAAATCACAGCCTTTAAAGGTATTATAATATAATAAAGAACTCCTACAACAACAAAAAACAAAAACCCAAACAACCCAATTTAAAAATGAGCAAATGATTGGAATAGGCATTTCTCCAAAGATGATATGTAAATGACCAAGGAGGACATGAAAAAAATGCTCAATACCATTAGTCATCAGTGAAATGCAAATCAAACCCACCATCAGATTCCACTTTACACCCATTAAAAAGGCTATTATCAAAAAAATGGAAAATAACAAGAGTTGGGAAGGATGTGGAAAAACTGGAGCCATCATGCACCGCTGACTGAAATGTAAAATCATGCTGACCCTGTGGAAACCAGTTTGGCAGTTCTGCAAAAATTTAACCATAAAATTACTATATAACACAGCAATGCTACTCCGAGGTATATATACCTGGATATATATATACTTATATAAATATAAATAATATTTATATAAGTATTATATATAAATACTTGAAAAGCAGTTGTTACAGTGCTAAGTGGACTGTAATAAATTACACCCCCTCCAGACCCGTTGGAGTAAATCAGAACTGTTTATATCCATCCAAGTGGTCTTTTGGGTGTAAATGACTGTTTTGTTTACTTACCAAACCAAATGTTTGTTTGGTTATATTATATAACCAACTTATATTATATAAGTTATTTACATAATACTTATATATTATGTAAATAACTTATATAATATAAATATAAAGAATATTTATATTCTTCTGGATATATCCAGAAGAATTGAAAGCAGGCACTCAAACAGATACTTATACACCAAAGTTCACAGCAGCATTATTTCACAATAGCCAAAGGGTGGAAACCGAAGTCCCCATCAACAGAAGAATAGATAAACGAAAGAAGGCATACATACACAATGCCATATTATTCAGCCATAAAAAAGATGAGGTTCTGACACATGCCACAACAGGGATGAACCCTGAAAACACTGTGCTTAGTGAAATAAGCCAGATGCAAAAGGACAAATACGGCATCATTCCATTTATATAAGGTATCTGAAATAGGCGAATTTGCAAAGATGGAAAGGAGAATAGAGATTACCAGGGGCAGGAGGAAATGGAAAATGGGAAGTTATTGCTTAAGAGGTAAAGAGTTTTTGTTCAGAATAATAATAAAAAAAAAAAGTTCTGCAAATAGATAGTGGTGATGGCTATGTAAGATTGTGAATCCATTTAACGCTACTGAATTGTATACTTAAAAAATGTTAAAATGGCAAATCTTAACATTTCATGTTACGTATATTTAACACAGTAAGAAAAAATGCAATGAGAAACGATTATTAGGGCTTCCTTGAAGAATACTTTTTTTTTTTTTTTTTGAGACGGCGTCTTGCTTTGTTGCCCAGGCTGGAGTACAATGTGGCGTGATCTCAGCTCACTGCAACCGCCACCTCCCAGATTCAAGCGATTCTCCTGCCTCACCCTCCCAAGTAGCTGGGATTACAGGCACCTGCCACCATGCCCAGCTAATTTTTTGTATTTTTAGTAGAGACAGGGTTTTGCCATGTTGGCCAGGCTGGTCTCGAACTCCCGACCTCAGGTGATCCACCTGCCTCAGCCTCCCAAAGTGCTAGGATTACAGGCGTGAGCCACCATGCCCAGCCTGAAGAAAACATTATTAATATAGTCTAGCAACCTTACAGGAAACGTTAAGTGGAAGAAGACAATGGCCCATCAAAAAAGCTAAGAAGAAAGTCAGGAGACAGTTCTTTCATCTAGTGTTAAATATGAAACAATATTTGATAACCACAGAGCTACACTACAATCAAACTGCAGTATCTATGTCCTACCAAGAAGGGGCAGATCTCTGATCAGTCTAATTTGCAAAAGGAATGCATACATTTCAGTGGTTCTCTTTTGACTCTCCAAGTAATTAATTAAGTATCAAGCAACAAACATCCTTTATAAAGAAGTGGAGACAGGCACTCCAAAGAGAGAGAAATATATTTTTCAAAATTCACCTTCTTCTCTTAAAAATGACTGAGACAAGAAACAATGCTTTGCCAAGCTCTGTGCATCGTTGCCACATATGAAGTAGTGGTTAGAGACAGGCTGCTACCCAGAGTTGTAGAATTACAATAAAGTGTCTTCAGCCTGGAAAATGACTTTGGGATGTTTCACTTACGGAAGAGTAGGGATAGGTGGCACTTTTCAACCTAACAATATATAGAATGTCCTCTCTGGTTTCACAGCAGGAAAATGCTATTCACAGGATTAAAAAAATGAACAAATCATTTGCCTCCATTTCCTAGAGACAAACATTTGGTTTGGTAAGTAAACAAAACAGTCATTTACACCCAAAAGACCACTTGGATGGATATAAACAGTTCTGATTTACTCCAACGGGTCTGGAGGGGGTGTAATTTATTACAGTCCACTTAGCACTGTAACAACTGCTTTTCAAAACCCGACATTGATTCATGAAAATGAACATACGGACTCTCTTTGCAGCATAAACTCTCACAGCCTCAGGCAAGTGCTGGTAGAAATGTAGTACAAGGCAGTGCGAGACTGGTATGCGGAAGCAAGCAATTACGCCAGTATTTAACCCAATCTATCGCTCATCAAAAAAGTGCTTAGCACTGGAGTCAGACGCAGACAGGCTGACAAGAAGCACAGCCACTTAACTGTCCCCTCCAGCAATTACATTCTCTCAACCCAAGAGTGTGTCAAATTAAAACAACTACACATTGACTTTTCACTTCTGTAAACATTAAGAGGTGATTGACAATTTCAGGCTGCAACCAGCCAGGCATTATCCATCTGCCCCTCCTTTGCCTATCTGCTCTTAGCTCTGATGGTCTATTTCTTTAGGAATATTCCTATAGGACACAAGAAGTTATGGGGTTTTCCACTAGAGCTCACCATCGCTTACATATAAGCAGCTACAGATGATCCCTAAAACTAGGTATTTTATAATTACCATTAGTCGCTTTCAATTAGAAAAATTCTAGTCACTTACAACTAGAAAAATAGACAATCATCCAGTCTTTAAATGCACTACTATTCTCACTGCTTCTATTATAAGTCCTGATTTTGGAAGAATTCCCTTCCCTGGCTACCCCATACGCCTTTATTTCAGAACCGTAAGAAAGATAGTTGAGACAGCTGGGAGAGACAACCGAAAGTAAGAAAACCGAGAAAATATCCACCAAAGAGATCCAGGTATATCAACAATCTCAATTTTATAGGCTTGTGCCTAGGATTCAACATTCAATTCTAGTGTTCTCTGATGCTCACAGAAAAGGGCCACAGTCACTTGAAAATGTCAAACTTTCACTCTTTTGCCACTTTGTCCTCTTGGCGCCAAGACCATATAATGGGGGATAAAAGAGTGTTTAACAAATAGTGCTGGTAAAACTGGATATTCACATGCAAAAGAATGAAACTGGACTCTTCCCTTACACCATATACAAAATTAACTCAAAATGGATTAAAGACCTGGATTAGACCTAAGAGCTAAAACTGTAATAAATGCTTAGAAGACAATATGACACTGGATTTGGCAATGAGTTCTCTTTTTTAACTTTTTAATTTTTCTTTCATTTTTGAGATAGGGTCTCATTCTGTTGCCCAAGCTGGAGAGCAGTGGCGCGATTACAGCTCACTGCAGCCTCAAACTCCTGGGCTCAAGTGATCCTCCTGCCTCAGCCTCCTGAGTAGCTAGGACTATAGGTGCATGCCACCACACCTGGCTCTGATTTCTTAAATACGACACCAAAAGCATGCGCAACAGATGGAAGAAACACGACAAACTGGACTTCATCAAAAATTAAAAACGTGTATGCATCAAAGGTCAGTATGAACAGAGTGAAGAGGCAACTCACCAAATGGGGGAAAATATGTGCACATCTTCAATCTGATAAGGGATGAATGCTGCATCCCCACTTTTGGTTTTAATGAAAGCATCCTTGCCAAGTCTCCAAGGCTCACAGGCTGCCCCAAGGCCGTAAGACAAGTTTTCCATTCTGGGCAAGTACTATTCTTGGACTGAGATCAACCAAGTTCTAGTTGAGTTACTCACTTCCATCACCTTTTTTTTTTTTTAAGTGTGCATCTCAGGTTAGGTCCAAGGACCAACTAATTCTGTCAGCAGTCACTCAGTAAGTCTGTCAGTAAAAGCTCCTCAACCCCACAGGGTATTAGAATAAGGGCTGATGTTCCACAAAAGCCAAGACCTTTAAATGGTGTTTGTGAGCATATGGGACTTGTTTTCTCAGGTTTAAACCCTGCATTGTCCTTTCCCGTCACTGTAAAAGATCCAAAAAGTTGCCGAATAGAACTTCCTAACTTCCTATGATGATGGTAATGTTCTGTTTCTGCACTGTTTCTGCAATATCCTGTATGACAGAACTAGCCTTTTGTAGCCACAGAACAGCTTGAAATGAGCCTGGTGTGACAAAGGAATTGGATTTTCCATTGCAATTAATATTTAAATAACCCTATGTGCTGGTAGCTGCTGTACTGGATGGTGCAGGTCTAAGACATCAGGCTAAGACAAGAGTTTCAGTGCTGGTTTGATAGCCTGAGTCCAAAAGTATCCAAGGAAGAAACCCAGTCAGGAGAGCTAAGGTCACCCTGCTCCACTCCTAGCTGTGTTACCCATTCTCTCTATTCAGCAATCAGCTTATGGATAAAATAGGATCCATGATTTTTGCTCTACCTACCTGTGGTATCACAGAAACATACTTGGTCTTTGTCCTGGTTCCTGGTACAGAGTTCCTAAAACGCTTGGAATTTCCTGAGTGGTAAGGATGCTAGAAGCCTCTTTTGCTCTAATAAGGTGACTTGGCAGCAGGCAGCTAGGTAACTTCAGGATGGGGGCTTGTCGCCCAAAAGACCAAGCCTTGATTAAAAGCTTGGAGCTCTCAGCCAGGCGCGGTGGCTCATACCTGTAATCCCAGCACTTTCGGAGGCTGAGGAGGATGGATCACCTGAGGTCAGGAGTTCGAGACTGGCTTGGTCAACATGGTGAAACCCTGTCTCTACTAAAAATACAAAAATTTGTGGGGCATGGTGGTGTGAACCTGTAATCCCAGCTACTCGGGAGGCTGAGGCAGGAGAATCCCTTGAACCCAGGAGGTGGAGGTTGCAGTGAGCCGAGATCGCACCACTGCACTCCAGCCTGGGCAACAAGAGCAAAACGGAAGGGAGGGAGGGACTCTCAAAGGGCATGAAGGCTCTGTGACCACCCTCACCCCCAATACCTTGCCCTATGCACCTCTTCCATTTGGCTGCTCCTGAGTTGTATCCTTTATTTAAAAAACTAGTAAGAGTAACTAAAGCACTTTCTGAGTTCTGTGAGTCATTATAGAGAATTACTGGACCTAAAGGGGGATTGTAGGAACCCCCAAATTTGTAATCAGCTGGGTAGAAATGTGGATAGCCTGAGTACCCCATTTTCAGCTAGAGCTAAAACGGGGGCAGTTTTGTGGGACTGAACCCTTAACCTGTGGCATCTGGGCCAACTTCCAAAAGTTAGTGTCAACTAAATTGAATTGTAGGACACCCAGTTTGTGTCAGAAGGGGAAAAAAACCTCTCATTACCTACTAAGATTGTTGTTAGGACTGAACAAAATGATCTATGTCTAAGTGCCTCCAAGAGAAAAAGATTATTTTTCCTATTTGGATGATCTGTAACAGACATTAGATCATTCATGAATGTTAGCCATGATCAGTATACTCTGAAGTTATCTTTGCACTGGTTTATTATAACATCAAGAAATAACGCACTGTTCTCCCATTCACGTCCCTATGTGTGGAGTCCCAAATTCTGCCGTATTTGCCAGGAAAACTGTCGAAGTCTCTCATTTTAGCAGTACATCAGAGTTAAATTGTTTAAGGTTATGCAGACCATTTCTTAAAAGGCAAAAATGGCAAGGATTATTAATTCTTTTCTGAAATTCAGAGGTAGAAAAGAAACAAAATGAAACTCTAGGGAGTTAAATGAGGAAAAGGAGAGCAACAATCTGGAAAAGTGTTCCCGGTGACTGGGGTGTGAGTGACCACTGCGTTCTCTATCTCTGGGAACCACTGCTGGCTCCAGGGATGCAATCTGCAGAAGAGGGCCTGACATGGGCTGGGCTCTCTTGTCAGAGGCAGGAAGGTAAGTGATCAGCAATTGAGGCAGTAAGACCAGAAAACATACTCCGTTCATTTTACACATATTGACCCACCAAATCTCATCAAGAAGAGATATTTAGAGCCATAAAACCCTTCAATAGTGTTAGCGATTGAATTTAGAGTCTGCCAAAACTGCTGAAGCCCTAATTCCTGATGTGACTTTTTGGAGATAGGACCTTTAGGGAGATAATCGGAGTGAAATGAGGTCATAGTCTAGGACTAGTGTCCTTATAAAAAGAAGAGAGAACAGAACTCACATTCCATTCTCTCACTCTCTCGCGTGCTCTCTCTCTCTCTCTCTCCACACACACAGAGGAAAAGCCATGTGAGGACATAAGACAGCAGTCTACAACCCAAGAAAGAAGCTTTACCAGAAACCAATTCTGACAGCACCTTGATTTTGGACTTCCAGCCTCCAGACTGAGAAAATAAATTTCTGTTGTTCAGGCCACCCAGTCTGTGCCTTTTTGTTACGGGAGCCTGACCAGACTAATTGAAATAGTATTAGCATAACACAGGAAAATAACACAGCCTGGATTGCTCAATGTCCATATGCACCACATTCCTCTCACTGCATAGAGGAGGTTCTACTCATTACGTTCCTATGCTGAATTCAAAGAACTGGTAATGAAATGAGATAGAATAAATATTTCACTTTGATAATCTTGTGGTTTAATAGTTTTTCTTGGTCCTGTAATAGTTTTGAACTCAAAATAAACAAAGCCCCTCCATATAATGGAATGTTATTTGACTACAAAAAGAAATGAAGCTCCGATACATGCTACAACATGGAAAAACCCAGAAAATATTATGCTAGATGAAAAAAGTCAAGACACAAAAAACCACATATTCTGTGATCCATTTTATACAAAAAGTCCAGAATAGGTAAATCCATAGAGACAGAAAGTAGACTAGTATTTTGCCAGGGGCTGGGAGGGAGGTAGAAATGGGCGTGATATGGGGATTGTTTGGGGATGATGGAAATGTTTTGGAATTAGTTAGCGGTGATGCTTGCATAACTTTGTTAATATACTAAAATCCACTGAATTATACATTTAAAAGGACAAATGTTATGGTATGTGAATTATATTTTAATAAAGCAGCTATTAAAAACAAACAAACGGATAAACAGGCTGGGCACAATGGCTCATGCCTGTAATCCCAGTGCTTTGTGAGGCCGAAACAGGAGGGCCACTTGAGGCCCAGAGTTTGAGACCAGCCTCAGCAACACAGCAAGAATCTGTCTCTACAAAAAAAATTTAAAAAATAAAAAAAAATCTCCAGATGTGGTGATGCATGCATGCCTATAGTCCTATCTACTTGAGAGGCTGAGGCAGGAGGATCACTTGAGCCAAGGAGTTCAAGGCAGCAGTGAGCTATTATCACGCCATTGCACTCCAGTCTGGGCGACAGAGCAAGGCTCTGTCTCCAAAAAAAAATGATATATAAAATAAATAAAATTTAAATTTCAGAAACAATTTTTTAGTATAACAAAATATTCATAACATGCTTATACTAAACATTTGTTGTTGTTCATCTGAAATTTAAATATAACTGAGTGTCCTATATTTTATCTCAATGAAGTGATTGTACGTGTTGGGCCGACCACCTTGGCAAAAACCAACTACTGGGCTGATGTGGGTATAGACTCTCCGTCTCCAGGAGTCAAGGCCAGTGGAAAGCTTCTGGCTCCTCTACCACCCCTAGAGGTCAAGTGCCATATGCTGCGATTGTTTCTGTCGCTGCCTCAGGACGCTCAGTTAATCATGTCGAGTAAGAAGACACTGCAACTAAGAGGCAGAGGGTATGGCTGGAAAGGCCAGGTTAACCTCTGCATTTAAATCCCTAACCCAGACCTGATGCAAGTATACATGGGGGAGAGATCTTGGATTCAATGTAGAGCCAGGTGTTTAAAGACCACAAAATGATTCTCCTAACAATCCCGCTACACTTAACAGAGAATTTTAAAATATGTGCGTTAAGCAGATGATCATGGGACTGCGGAGACTGCTGTTGTCTCTGAATATTATTTTTTTATGGAGCTCATTTTTAATATCGGCACTTTTAGCGTGAATGTAAATAAACCTGATCATGCAATAAATTCAGTGTGCTCTTTTATTTTGCAGATTTAAGCTAAAACACCATCAATCTCTTGGAAGCAGCATCTTTCAAGATAACACTAGGCAGCACTAGGATTTTGATACCCACTAAAACAAATAATAAATAAGCCACCGACTTCACAGACCTCCCCAAGCAGATATGCTCAACAGGACAGGCAAAACGCTCCACAATGGGTGGCAACAGTCATATGGGTTTCTCCTCTTTGCCCTCCCATCAAAGGGACATTCCAGTGTACCACAATACTCCCAGGAGAAAGTGTTCCAAGTTTTCATAAGAAAGGATGGCAAATATGATCACTTCACATGCAGCAAAATCAAAGCTGCTTCTAAACGGAAATAACCATCTACTCTACTTCCCCGAGAAGATTCCGTTTATGCCAATTTCAATGAACAACAGTTTGGAAGGTACATAAAATCTGGTCACCATTCTTTACACCAGGAAGTGCATTTGGAACCTGACCTCAGCATCTATGGTATATACCCTGTGTATATGGGCAGGATAGGAAGTATATGCCTATATATAAATATAAATACATATAAAGCTAACTTTCACTGTTCAGAAAACAAAAGCTATCCCCATATAACAGCCAAATTCTGACATAACTCAATTTGGACACCTCATCTGGTGTGCACTGCACTCATTCCTAGTGTAAACCCCACCGCGCCGGGCAATGATATACTGTAATGTCACATCGCAATCTGGATTTACTATAAAGGGCCGCTGACGAGCTTCAAAGCAGTAAACATTGCAGCGAGGTGTATTTCACACTGAGCTGGTTTTTATGAAGAACACTTCACCGCCCAGGCACGGCACCTGGATGATGAATGGTGAAAGATGCATGACAAGCTTCATCATTGTTTGTAAATCTTAACTGTTCCTGCTCACTAACTCTGGAGGCAATTTTCAAAGACAGCGGCCGACAGAAGGACAGCACAGCTTTCCTGAAGGTTATTCAAGTTGTACTTGGCCTGGGCCATGCTTCTGAAGAGCCAAGCAGGGAAAATAAACTCCAGAAGTACTCCACGCCATCCCTGAAAAAAATTGCTAGGGCCCTGTGGATTTAAGTCAGATTCAAATGAGGAAATTTTATGAATGATGATGCTGGATGCTCTAACCCAACTGGTTACTGTCACATCCAAGAAGGGCCCAGCAGACAGATGCCAGTTCTCCAGGATGTTTAAATACAAATGGTCTCTAAATGAGTAACAGAAACTGGCAAACTTGATGACTTGTGATGCGCCCACAAGAGACTTGGGACCCTCTACTGAGCAGACAAATAGGGAACTCACTGCCACACCTAAATCCCATGAAGATAACATCAGCACTGACAACATAGACAAGCAATGTTTTCTAGTAATTATGTTCAACCTGAACATGTCAGAGCGTTTAGGAATTCCTAAAATGTAGTTTCCAGAGCTCGCTCTCTCTCTCTCTCTCTCTCTCTCTCTCTCTCTCTCTCTCTCTCTGTCTCTTACTCTCCCCCCGACCCCCCAAAACCCCGTGTCTTCTCTAGGCTGCCATCTTTAGCCAAAATGAAAATTTCTGAATAGTTGCTCTGTGTACTGAATCTATAGCTTTTAAAGAATAAATTAAAGACATAAAAGCAATCCCGTGATAAGCCACTGATAGACTAGGTGGAGATTAAATAACATCTTCCTCAGAACTTATCTTCTGGCCGGGCACGGTGGCTCACGCCTGTAATCCCATAACTTTGGAATCATCTGAGGTCAGGAGTTTGACAGATCATCTGAGGTTAGGAGTTTGAGAACAGCCTGGCCAACATGGTGAATCCCTGTTTCTACTAAAAATACAAAATTTAGTCAGGTTTGGTGGTACGCCCCTGTAATTCCAGCTATTCAGGAGGCTGAGGCAGGAGAATCACTTGAACCCAGGAGGCAGAGGTTGCAGTGAGCCAAGATTGTGCCACTGCACTCCAGTCTGGGTGTCAGAGCAAGACTCCATCTCAAAAAAAAAAAAATTATCTTCTGAGGAAAACTGGCAGGCCTCTTAGTCACATTAATTTTAACAATAACATAACAATTAGAATATGTAATCACTTAACAGCTGATGTCCACAAGGAAAAAACAAAATAAATATTTTTGAAGTAGTTGTGTTTCTATTTGCACTTATGATTTCAAAGCTAATCACTATTTAATTTTGTGATTTCTGCCCTTAGCAAATATTAACCCCTCCCACTTGACTCTCTCTTATTCAATAAAAGGAAAATTCAAATATAACCACAAAATTAAGTTACTTTACTGTGCTCATAAAGGTATCTTAAAGTTTATACTGAGCTTTGGGAATAGCAATGTAAACAGAAATACCACACCTGATATGCTGAAGGGTTTGCGTTTGCTTTTGAGTTTTTTACTATGGCACTAATGGGCTACAGAAAGACACCCCCAGATGGGGGCATTTCTGCATAAGGCATGTGCTAAGAGAGCAGGTTTTGGAATCTCATCACTACAGCTGAAGAAACTGCATCCATGCCTTCAGTCCCTGCAAATAGAATATTCCCAAGGGCACTCTCGACCCCAGTCACAGCCAGCATATCGTTGAAAATACTTAAGACATGGGTGCTAGACTGTAGCCCAGTGAGGCCTTAGATAAACTGCATCATCACTGAGCTGCAGTTCCTCCATCTGCCACAGGGGAACAGGACCCCTTCCCTCCCCTATCGAACAGGCATTGTCTCTATGCCTCAGTGTCCTCATCTGTAAAATGGGGTAATAGCATTATTAAGAAAATTAAATGAGTTATACACAGAGTGGAAGACATTAAGAACTACACATGTGTTTGTAAAGGAAGAAAAGAAAAGGAAGGAAATGAAGAGAAAAACACAGGATATACTAGAAGAAAGAGCACCCAGGAAAGTGATTCAGGGATCTGAGCTCGTAGGCTGGCTCCTCCTCTCGAACACTAGCAACAGGCTTAGAGGAAGTCACAGAGCTCTGCCTGCACACCCACCCTCTCTGTTAAGTGTGAATATTGAATAAGCACCTCTGACATTATGGCAGGGCTGCATTCTTAATCAAATACCAGTTGCATATAAAGATTAAGTCCCTAAAATTCAAGTTTCCAAAGGGAAGATTCTACATGCCATAAATCCAAGATGTCTGTGGCCTGGGGACATTTCCCCATGTTTGTTGGTGTCTGGTTTATTTCACTGAGTGCTTCACCGGAATACCTAACTCTAAGATGAGGAGCAAACAGAAAAGATTCCACCGTTTGTTTCTTACTCATTTAAGAAAAACAAACCATCTCGGGAACCCTCTGAGAATACTGCACGATGCCAGGCACCCGGACGAGTACAAAACTGACCCTCCGTGTGGGCACACAACCTGATGATTCTTGCTAACGTGCTGCAGTGAATGGATCTTATCCTTACATGAGTGAGTCTGACCTCCCTGAGGTAGGCCCCTGGGAAGTGCATGCTATTTCCAGACTATAGCCTGGTAAAGGCCTTGTCAAATGGCAGCATTTTACACAGAGGACACGTTAGGAGCCTGACAGCTCTCAGTCTTGCCCACAGTTTGCCTTGTGGGGTGCTCTTCGTATGGAGAAAGAGAAAGAGGTTTGAAGGGAAGACAGAAATCCACTTGTCCTCATGTCAGCTTGCTTCTGCACTATTCTTTAGGCATAAAGGGACCTGCTGGTCTTCTTCACATTCCCTGTAAAGCACCAGTGTGTTTTACTTGCCAAACATATCATAAGTGTAATATATTAAAAATACATCTTTAAAGCTGCCATTTCCAAATGTTTATGATCTGCTTAAAATTAGTATGCTCCATCTTCCTCACTCGGCAGATTATGATGTCTAGCTAATTTCAAGAATCATGATACACATAGGCTTAGCCCTCCTTAATGATAGTAATCAGTACAGCCCACTGCCAGGCACCTGCTGAAATAGAAAGATACATATGCCATAGTAAAGAGTCTACATACAAGAATAGGAGAGTTGACAGATTCTGCCATACTTTTACATAATTCCTTATGTGATCCACATATAAAAACAGATACATCTGTTATTATTGTTTTCCCCTTTCCAGATGTGACTGAAGCTCTAAGAGATTGATCAGGCCAGGTGCGGTGGCTCATGTCTATAATCCCAGCACTGTGGGAGGCCAAGGCGGGCAGATCACTTGAGGTCAGGAGTTTGAGATCAGCCTGGCCGACATGGAGAAACCCCATCTCTACTAAAAATACAAAAGTTAGCTGGGTATGGTGGCATGCACCTGTAATCCCAGCTACTTAGGAGGCTGAGGTAGGAGAATCGCTTGAACTCAGGAGGTGGAGGTTGCAGTGAGCTGAGATCATGCCACTGCACTCCAGCCTGGGGGACAGAGACTCCATGTCAAAAAAAAAAAAAAAAAGAGATTGTTCATCTTACTACTGGCTCCAAACCTGGGGACCTGAGCAAGACCTCCTCTCCTGAGATGGCTCCGACGCCTTTCTATTCACTGGCCTTGCTGCCACTGAAAGCTCTACTTACTTCTCTGTTCCAAGTTAAAGCTGAGAATGAAATGGTCACATAAGGAAAACAGATTTACCTTCTCTTTGAAATTTAGCAAATAGTAAGTTATTTCTAAAGTGTCAAGTTTAAATTAAACTCAACATTTTCTAAATGTTGCTTAAAACACATTCAGCTTTCCTTAAAGCAGAGAAAGACAAGGGTTGATGTTTTTCTCTCCTACTGACTGAGAAATACGGCTCAGGGCAGAATGCACACACAACAAATGCAGCCCTCCGATTCCCTGGCCCACTCTCCTTCGTGCCAGAGCCAAACTCGAAAACATTTCGAAAGCATCATGCACCCTTACAAGAAGAGCTATGTGAAATGGCCACACAGCCCTTGCAGGAAAACAATGGTGGAAAGCCATGATAACACCTGCCATCCTTTCCCTGAATGTTTGTGATTATTGAGCTTGTTTGCACATTAGACACCATTTCATCCTCACAACATTGGTGTGGCCTCCACAGAGCCAATATCCTCACCCTCTCTCAGCAGGTAGGGAAACTGAGGCTCTCAGGGAAGCATCTGGTACTGCCACATAACCTGCTAAGTCATGGGTCCCATTCAGATTCTACACACAGAATTTTCTACCACCCTACATGGCCACTTGTCACAGAATGTCACCTCACCTCGCATAAAGGGCACCTTTGGCATTCTGTATCAAGAGCAAGTAGATCTGAGGGTGCTCCCAACAGAAAGGTTCTGCCTCAGTGTTCTCACCTGCAAAACTGGAAGGTGCAGCCAGATGACCTTTTCCTAAAAGTCCAACTCTGACATGCAGCATTAGGCAAGTCTACGCCCTGAGGTGCAAGCTACCCATTTTCCATGCAGTCCTGGTCATCATGAAGGAGAGGCCTATGGCATCACTGAAATCAGGCACTGCTAGACTCCCTGGCCCACAATATCGCTAAGGCCGAATGGATTGGAAAAGTCGTATTTGGGAGTGCAGAGGCCTCTGCAAGCTGCTCACACAAAACAGAGGAGCATGAGGCCTTCACCTCCACAGGGCCTGTCACTGACGGTGGCCATCTGACCTTTGAGTAAAATACAGATGCTCTGCAACTCACTTCACAGAGCTGCTGACAGCCTATGTGTGTTAGGTGAGTAATACATGAACACTTCATGATCTGTAAGAAGCACTTCAAATGTTTCTTTCTCTTGAAAAGAGTGCAGCTGGGATGTGAAGGAAGGCTGAGGTTGCATGGTAGGCTGCCACTCTTGGAAGAAGCTAAAGAACCAAAAGAAATAAGGCACCATTTCTAACTTTTAAACCGAAATCACAAAATAAATAGACAAAAATATCTAAGTGTATTACCTTCACTATCTGAAACCTAACTAAACCTTTTGGCAAGTGTTAGCCAACCACATACTCCGGGAACTTATACTCAAGAATTCAACATGCAGAGAATGATGCCTGTTCTCAGATGTTCAGTGCCACCCACGTCTAGACAGAAGTGCATCAGTTAAAACAGAGGGGCTGCTGTGGAATCTGTCTCTTCATCCCCAGTTGGGGAAGCATCGTTTCAAAGCTGTTCCCACTACCACTTCCCGAACAGCTTGTATCTGTTACTATGAAGTGGCCACACTCTTATATAAGCCAACCCTCCAACTGGGCACTAGATAAGTGATCTTCAAACTATCTGTGGAGCAGGAGGGGACTGCTTTATTTATTTATTTTTTTCCATTTCCAACCCACTGTGATCTGATACTTTGGTAAAATGCAATAAAAATGAATTATTAGAGCCCTCCAAATTTTTTTTTTGGTCAGGTGTGGTAGCTCACATCTGTAATCCCAGCACTTTGGGAGGCCGAGGTGGGAGGATCGCTTGAGCCCAGGAGTTCAAGACCAGCCTAGGCAACATGGCAAAACTCTGTCTCTACATAAAATACAAAAAATTAGCTAGGTGTTGTGGTGCTCACCTGTAGTCCTAGCTACCTGGGAGGCTGAGGTGGGTGGATCACCTGAGCCTGGGAGGTTGAGGCTGCAGTGAGCTTTTTAATCGCACCCCTGCACCCCTGCCTGTGCTACAGAGCTGGAGTGCTGGGCGCAGTGTGGGTCTCAGGGTCTCGCTCTGTCACCCAGGCTAGAATGCAGTGGTGTGATCATAGCTCACTACAGCCTGAAACTCCTGGGCTCCAGTGATCTTCCTGCCTCACTCTTCCAAGTAGTTAGAACTATAGGTACATGCCACCAAACCCAGCTAATTTTTTTTTTTTTTTTGAGACAGTCTTGCTCTGTTGCCCAGGCTGGAGTGCAGTGACTTGATCTCGGCTCACTGCAACCTCCACCTCCTGGGTTCAAGGAATTCTCTGCCTCAGACTCCTGAGTAGCTAGGATTACAGGGATGCACCACCATGCCCAGCTAATTTTTGCACTTTTAGTAAAGATGGGGTTTGACCATGTTGGCCAGGCTGGTCTTGAACTCCTGACCTCGTGATCCACCTGCCTCAGCCTCCCAAAGTGCTGGGATTACAGGCTTGAGCCACTGGGCCCAGCCCAAATCCAGCTAACTAAAAAAAAAAAAATTTTGTAGCAATGGGGTCTCACTATGTTGCTCAGGCTGGAAACTATTTTTTAAATGGAAAACAGGTGTTGGCAAGGATGTGGAGAAACTGGAAGCCTCATATGTTATGATAAGAATGTAAAACAATGCAGCTGCTGTGGAAAACAGTAACGTGTTCTTCAAAAACTAAACATACACTTACCATAGGACCCAGCAATTCCACTTCTAGGCATACACCAAGAAGATGTAAAAACAGATACTCAAACAAAGACTTGTACACAAATGTTCAAAGCGGCACTACTCACATTAGCCAAAAGGTGGAAACAACACAAATGTCCCTCAACTGATGAATGACTAAACAAAATACGGCATATTCATCCATGCTATGGAATGATATTGAGCCACAAAAAGGAATGAAATACTGATCTATATAACGGTATAGATGAATCACGAAAACATTTAAGCTAAGCTAAACAAGACACAAAAGGCTGCATGTTATGAGATTCCATAGGCAAATCCATAGAGACAGAAAGCAGGTTAGTGATTACCAGGGGGCCGGGGAAGGGAGAATGAATGTACTAAATGCCACTGAATTGTACACTTTAATTATGGTTAATAGTTAATTTTATGTTAGGTGGATTTTCCCTCAATAAAAAAATGGGTTACTAGAAAAATGAAAGACAAAAAATATAAACCCCGGTATTTCATTAAACACAACAGACAAAATTGCTCTATCAAATTGCTATAGTTTGTTTCCTCTCTATTTCTTATCTCCCCTCTTAGACATGTAACAAAGCATCCCTAGACCCACACCAGACCGTGGCCCCACGCCACAGACCCTTGGATCCCAGCCTACCTGGCTTGCTCAGGGTCACCCCTACATTGTGCCCCCCATGCACTTCCTGTATCCACAAATGCTCCCTCTATTGGGATCACCCTCATCAGCATACAAGCCTAGTATGAAATCTCTCTTCCTTAGAGCCAAGGCCCTTCCTTGAACTCACTTCCCCACAGGTTAATGCCCCATCCCATTATTCCGCTTACAGTAAAACTCCTGAAGAGCTGCCTGTACTCACTGCCCTAATTCTCTCCCATGCACTCCTGAATATGTAGGCAGGCTTTGGTTCCCACCTCCCACCAAAGTGGCACTCAGAAGGTCATCGATCATTTTTGCCTTGCAACAGCCGATGGTCAATTCCTGTACTCATCTCATTTCGCCTACCAGCACTCCTTGGCTCTATTCATTAAAATCCTCTAACTTGGCTTCTAAGGCACCACTCACCCACAGCTTCCCTCCTGCCTCACAGCCTGCTCCTCCTCCCTGTTTTCTTTGCTAATCCTCGTCATCTACAGGGCCATAACCACTGGAGACACCCAGGGCTCAGTCCTTGGTTCTTTATTCTCTACCTGCATTCATCTCTCCAAATGATCTCATCACACTGACTTCAAATAACACCTATGCACTGAACTCCCAACTCTTCACCTCCAGCAGAGATATTTTCCCTCCACCTCAGACTCCATACATCCAACCCCTAAACAACAATCCACTTGGGTGGCTCATGGACATTTCAAACTTAGCATATGCAAAGTTAAACTCTTAATGCCCACAAATGTATTTTTCCTATAGTCTTCTTTACCTCAATAATTGAAACTCCAATATTTGGTCAGGTCAAAAATTAAGAAGTCATCCTTCACTCTTCTCTTCCTGTCCCATCCAAAGCTGAACAGCAAATCTTGCTGGTTCTATCTTCAAAATATATCCAGAATTCGACACTCATCATCACCACCATGCTCCCACTCTCACTCAGCTACCATCTTCGTTTGCCTGAATTACTGCCATCACTTTCTAACTGGTCTCCCAGTTTCCACTCTTGCATCCCTATAGTCTGTAAGATCATTTCAAAGCATAAGATGGACAAATTCACCATGTGCTTGAACCCTCATCTAACTTGAAATAAAAGCCTAATTGCTTGCAATAGCTTACAAAGACCTACATGATCTG
This sequence comes from Aotus nancymaae, assembly GCF_030222135.1. Lineage (NCBI taxonomy): Eukaryota > Metazoa > Chordata > Mammalia > Primates > Aotidae > Aotus > Aotus nancymaae. The sequence continues at coordinate 15,789,607 of NW_026988455.1, forward strand.
ACTTCACCATCTCTCTGACCTACTCGGTAACACTTTTCAAGATAAGGAAAGAAGGAATGGCTCCTACCCTTTTACAAAGAAAAGCATTAAAAAGTAGTAACATGACAAAAGGGAGAACTTTCCCTGTAAAATTCTCCTCCGTGCCTGCAACATTCAATTTTCATGTTGCCAGCTTTAGCAAACGCAAAGGAAAACACTGAACTTGGACTCATTTTTTTTTTATATGATAGACAGGCTAGGCTTAAATTTACTTTATTTTATTTTATTATTTTATTTTATTTTGACACAGTCTCACTCTGTCACCCAGGCTGAAGTGCAGTTGTGCGATCTCGGCTCACTGCAACCTCCACCTCCGGGGTTCAAGCGATTCTCCTGCCTCAGCCTCATGAGTAGCTGGGATTACAGGTGTGTGCCACTACGCCCGGCTAATTTTTGTATTTTTAGTAGAGATTGTGTTTCACCATATTGGTCAGGCTGGTCTCAAACTCCTGACCTTGTGATCTGCCCACCTCGGCCTCCCAAAGTGTTGGGATTACAGGCGTGAGCCACCGCGCCTGGCCAGCTTAAATTTATTTTTTTAAAAACTGAAGAAACATGGATTTAGTGGGCAGATTTGTACTTGAGTAAGACTTTAAAGAAGACATTGAAACTACTGAAAACACTGTTTTTCAAGTTATTCAGAAGTCCCTATTTAGGATAAATAGTAACTTACGTATTAAAACAATGAACTAAAGGAACTTAAATTTGATGGATCTGTTAAATGGTTTATCAGCCAGCCTCTGCCAATATCTCACAAATGAATATCCTGATGTCCGCATCCCCTCCCATCATTTCCTGTCCCTAGCCTCAGCCCTGGATCCCACACGGGCTAACATGCCCTTGAAGAACTCCCTACTGTGTCAATGCCGGTAAAATAGAGGATTCAGTGTCCCATGAGATGACCCTTGAGGTGTCCTTACTCACTTCCAAACACCGTGTTTCCTTTACCTGCCCACTTGCTTTGTAAAAATTTCATGCCCTATAAAAAACCCCAAGAGAGCATATATTTGGAAGGCATTAAGCCACATCTCTTTTAAAAATTAGCTGGGATTTTCATTTTCTATGTATTTATACACTCCTTCTCGAAGACAATTCCAAAGTAGATAGTGCTGAGATTTTACTGTAAATCTTCCCAGCTATCACCCTCGTTTCTGAACCTTGAGCCTCCTACTTAATTGTTAGCGGGTTAGAGGGGTACCAGGAATTTAAGCCTGGGGCCTCCTCACACACTACTCTTTCAAATAAACATATGGCCAGAAAAGTTATAAGAAACTGTAGATGGTATTCACCTGTTTTTCTTTCCCTGTGGGCACTGGTACAGCTGGTCTTTTTCTTTCCTGGACTGTAACCTCTTTCCTTCTGAGTCGCTTCCTTTTCTGCCATAAATTCAAATGCCTACTGCTCCTCTCCAAATTCGCTCCTCTCTGCTCTAATAAATTGCCTCTTATATTTTTTGTCTTACTGCCTTGCCCTGAATTTACACCTTTGTCTCAAGAACACCAGTGCTTCTCAAAACATTCCATTATTCCTGGAGTAAGAAGCTCAGGCAATTTCTTCCTGAAGGTGGGTTTCATTCTAAATTTTCTGTATAAACAAATGTTCCTTTAACTGCTTCATCCCCAAATTGTGCAGAGGCTCCATCAGACAGGCCAGTTAGGATTCTGACCTTTCATGCTTGTGCTCCCTTACAGGGCAAGCTCGGTTAAAAATAATACCAGATTCATTCATTCATTCACTCAACCAACAAATAACAAATAAAAGGCATCACAGCAGGTAAGAAGGTATAGAAAATGTGGTTTGTCCTTAGGGAGCTTATACACCAAATAAATATACAGACTCAAAAGCAGTATGAGAGAAGGACCTATGGGCATACATTACATAGTACGAATACTTTTAAAGCAGGACCTATGGGCACACATTACACAGTATGAATACTTTTAAAGCAGAGTTGTGCTTGTCCACTCCCAAGAGAAAGTGATTTTTTTTTTTTTTTTTTTTTTTTTTTTGCGACGGAGTTTCGCTGTTTTCCCCAGGCTGGAGTGCAATGGCGCGATCTCGGCTCACCGCAACCTCCGCCTCCTGGGTTCAGGCAATTCTCCTGCCTCAGCCTCCTGAGTAGCTGGGATTACAGGCATGCGCCACCATGCCCAGCTAATTTTTTGTATTTTTAGTAGAGACGGGGTTTCACCATGTTGACCAGGATGGTCTCGATCGCTTGACCTCGTGATCCACCCGCCTCGGCCTCCCAAAGTGCTGGGATTACAGGCGTGAGCCACCGCGCCCGGCCGGAAAGTGATTTTTAATAAAAGTAAAACTGCAATCAACAATGTGCACTTTGGCCTCTCTGCAGCTCAAACTATAGAGGCTCCCACGACCTATATGTTTCATACTAATAGAAGTTCTTTATTTTATGTTAATATGGTAAATAAAGCATAACTTGCCCAGCTATTTTAGACTTTACGGCTCTGATTTTGGAAATCAAAGCACAGTTCTGATTCTCATTTGTTTTGCAACGCAACAAGTTCTCTAGAGAGTCAAGTTTCTCAGAAAATGAATATATGTTTTTATTTCATATAAGGTAAGTTCTTCTTGATTGGTTTCTCTTCCAAGACACTCACCACTGCCCTGATTTCCACTTACTGCCTATCATGTATGTTTCTCACTTTCCTACGTCGAAAGATGATGCTTAACTATACAGAATTTAAACACAGGATCTGGAAACGCAGCAGCTGTAAAGATCTGCCTCTCACCACAGTGAAAATGCTAGGGAGAGGTTAAGGAACTACATATTTCAAAGTGCTTTGATTCATTAAATAGTCATTTTTTTTTTAATTTTAAAGCCATTATATCAGAGTTATTTGCATTGCTACTGCATAAACTCTGAGATCTATTGTATTCAAAGATGTTTTATTATGTTATTTTATTTTTCCCCCAAAAGATGAATATGCCTTCAATTTTAAAATGAAAGTCTTTGGGAAATGAGTTTTCAATATACAGAAACTCACTTCACAAAAAATACCAGGTCTTGAACCACATTTAAAGTGCCCCGGTATTTCACATTGACCCTCCATAAAATACATTTTAGCTTCCAAAGGGGAGTCTCTCATCTTACTGCTGTCACTCCAGGAATCCAGAAAGAAAAAAAAAACCATGGGATTAAGAATCAAGCAAAGCAAAGTCATTCTATAACTAAATTCTTTAAAGGATACTTATTTAAGCTTCATGCAGCAATAAACTTTCCAACAACTACTAATAGCTAAGCCATTAGAGACAGCTAATGACCCAGAACTGGAGAGCCAACCTCTCTCAACCCCAAACCCACTCTGTGACCAGATACCTACCGCTTGGCCTGGCTTCTGGGTAAGAGGGACCATCCTCAAAAGTGAAGAACTGGGGCATGCTCTGGCCCAGGTAAGAGGGAGGCGAGTAGTAAGAATGCATCCTGTACTGGGAGCTCATTGCATGGCGGCTCTCCATGTTCTTCATCTGCTTAAGAAAAAAGAAGAAATATATTGAAACCAACATTGCACATCACAATTAGTACAAGAATTATCTAATTCTTTAAAATAAGGGAACGGGTTGGGCATGGTGGCTCATGCCTATATTCCCAACATTTTGGGAGGCCAAGGCAGGAGGACTGCTTGAGCCCAGGAGTTCAAGACCAGCTAGGGCAACACAGTGAAACCTCTTTTCTACATAAAAATTTAAAAAAATGGCTAAGTGTGATAGCGCATGAGTGAGATCTCAGCTACTCAAGAGGCTGAGGTGGGAAGTTGAACCCAGGGGGTTGAGGCTGCAGTGAGCCATGATTACTTGCACCGCTGCACTCCAGCCTGGGCAACAGAGCAAGACCCTGTATCCATAAGTAAACAAATAAATAAATAAGTGGATTAAGGGAATGGCCTATTTAAGTTGGAAGTAGCCTCAACCGTAAATATGCTCCTCCAATGCACTGGGCCTAGAATTATGATGGTGTCCTTTCTATCCTAGGGTCCCCTCTAAAGCACCCCTGAAATTCCTTCTGGTCATATGGTGCTCCGTCAACCAGTATGAATGAGAGCAGGGTGGTGGAGAGGGGAGAGTGCTGCGTAGGAGACAACACAATCTGCTGTAACACTGACAAGCTTGTTTGACCGGGAGCAAGTTATCGGACCTCTTCCCATGTTTCTTCATGGGTAAAGCTGGAGTTTTATCTTGGTTACCTTACAGCGTTCATATAAGGAGAGTATTTGAAATGACTGTAAAACAATAGGCAAACCATGTGTAATGGGAAGCCTTGATATCAGCACAATGCAGTGCTGGATCCTGTTACTCAGTGTCTGTTCCCAGCTCCTTCTGTGCTGTTTCCTGCAGCAACGAACAGGAGTCTGAGATCTGGATTCTGGAGGTGATTTGGATTCTGCTCACTGGACACATGAAGCAGAGTGAAACTGGGAAGGCAGTGAGGAGGCACAAGTGTCCTCCAGAGCAGTGGGAGCTGCACGTGAGCTCAGCAGTCATTCATTTTTTTCTGGCAACCAGACCCTACCTTTGGGACCATGAGACAGCTTTTAGATAAGAAGCAGTTTGTTCCCTGTGGCTTCCTAACTCTCATTCAAAACTAAGAAGATATGACCTGATGGCTTATCAGTGGATAAGGGCCCCCCATTTCCACTTTCCTGGCCCTGCTGCTGACTGTGACTGTGTAAGACCCACATCCATGAACATGCAGACCCTGGAACAGACACTGAGCACTCAACTCGTGATCACATCTTCATTAACAACAGAGCTGAGCTTCAGTTATTTACACAGTCTTTAAAAAATTAAATTTAGGGCCAGGTGCAGTGGCTCACGCCTGTAATCCCAACACTTCAGGAGGCCAAGGCGGGCGGATCACAAGGTCAGGAGATCAAGACCATCCTGGTCAACATGGTGAAACCCCGTCTCTACTAAAAACAAAATTCAAAAAAAATTAGCTGGGTTTGGTGGCGTACGCCTGTAATCCCAGCTACTTGGGAGGCTGAGGCCAAAGAATCACTTGAACCCAGGAGGCGAAGATGGCAGTGAGCCAAGATCGCACCACTGCACTCCAGCCTGGCAACACAGCAAGTCTCTGTCTCAAAAAATCAGTAAATAAATATACATTTAGATAGTATTCACTTTTAAATAAAAGTCAATCTAAGGGCATGTTCAAGATAAACCAATTCTGTCCCAAAATATTAATAATTTCAAAATAATTCAGAATAATGCAAAATCATCTTTTTCAATCAAATAGTTTAAATGCGCCCTGAAAAAGAAAATCGTTCTAACTTGACAGAGCCTGGTAGCGTAAAATGAGGCACTGGGCTTCCTCAAGATTTTCTTTCTTTTTTTTAAAGCTTTCATCTGTTTATTCAACAAGAGGCCTCTGGGAGCCCATGACCAAAGGAAAAAATCTTCTAAAAAATTTTCTTTTTGAGACAAAGTCTCGCTCTGTTGCCCAGGCTTGAGTGCAGTGGGACAATCTTGGCTCACTGCAACCTCTGCCTCCTGGGTTCAAGTGATTCTCCTTGCCTTAGGCTCCTGTGTAGCAAGACTACAGATGCCTACTCTACAGACACATGCCACCACGTCCGGCTAATTTTTGTATTTTCAGTAGAGACGGCGTTTTGCCATGTTGCCCAGGCTGGTCTCGAACTCCTGGCCTCAAGTGATCCGCCCACCTCAGCCTCCCAAAGTCCTGAGATTACAAGCATGAGCCACTGCACCCAGCTTAAAAAAAAAAAAAAGATATATATATATATTTTTTACCAGTTGTTTACAACCATCCAGTTTCCAGCTGAAGAATGAAAATATGTAAATAGCAATTTTAAATTTTCATTCTTTTTTATTTTTATACACAAAATTCCCCAGAACTAAAAGATTTTTTTCTGGGGTCTGCTGCCATCTACAACTGCTGCAGCAGTAAAAACAAACTCAAACACACTTTGAATTAAAGAGCCATTTCTGTCTCCATAGACTTCCTCAAGTCAATTACACAGTCTGAGTAATGAACACTGAATTAGAAGCAAGGTGCCAACGTAAGCCATAATATAAATAATGGAGGCTCCTGCTCTGGATGCTGAGTGTGTCACATTTCCTTCAGGTTTGACAATATCTACAAGTCAGCCCTTCAAGGAAAATGCTTTTCAATTTTCCCGGGGTACAAGAAAACTCACAGGATTTGAGCCTAAACGCTCTTGCAAAATGTTGTGGTTTTTTTCCTATGAAAGTTTATACAACCCTTCCTTTCAAAATGCTTGAAAAATGTTAACTGTGATTCTACGACAGGGGTCAGCAAACTTTTTACTGTAAATGGACAAACACTAAATATATTTTAGGCTTTGCAAGCCATACAGTCTCTAGCAATTTGTAAAATGAATGGGCATGGCTGTGTTCCAATAAAACTTTATTTGTAAACAGTAGCACTGGTTCCTTCTCAAATTTCACTCTCACTGGAGTAAGGTGAGAAGGGAACCCAGCACTGATGCCTGGACTCCACTAGAGAAAATCTGATTTAACTGCTCTGGGATGTGGCCTGGGCCCTGGGTATTTTCAAAGATCCCAGGTATTTCTAATATGATACCAAGATTGAGAACCAGTGCTCTACAATTACCAACCTATCTTCCACATACCTTGGAAGTACGAGATCCCAATATCCCGTATATTAACTAAAACATGTGAAAGGCTAAGTCTGACAAGTAGACCGGCTAACTGCTGCCCATCCCAACGTATGCATTATTTGACAAAAAGAGTAAGATAAACAGTAAAGTTCTTTTTTTCTTAACTAACGCTTACTGAAAAATAAATAGAATTTCAAATCCATGTGTATGCTTATTTCTTCCCTTAATTGTTTTTCCATTCTTTTCCTGTTTTCAGGAAGCATGAAATAACAAGAATTATTTGGAAATAGGAATTTAGTTATCTATACTCAAACATTCATTATCCTTAATGAATCCCCAAGGTCACCGAGCTCTAAAGAATTCCAGCAAAAGAAGAAAAAGATACAAAGGGTCAGACTCCATTTGAGGTTACTAGAATGTGAACTGACGTGGTTTGGCTCTGTATCAAATCTCATCTCAAACTGTAATCCCCACGTGTTGAGGGAGGAACCTGGTAGGAGGTGAAAGGATCACGGGGCAGTTGGTTCCCCCATCTGTTCTCGTGATATCGAGGGAGTTCTCTTGAGATCTGATGCTTTAAAAGTGTTTGGCAGATTCCCCTGTTCTCTTTCTCCTCTTGCCTGCCGCTGTGAAAGAGAGAAGGTACCTGGTTCCCCTTCGCCTTCTGCCATGATTGCAAGTTTCCTGAGGCCTCCCCAGCCATGCAGAACTGTGAGTTAATTAAGCCTCTTTTTCGTTTATAAATTACCCAGTCTCGGGTAGTAGCTTTATAGCAGTGGGAGAATGAACTAATACATGAACCTACTGAGGTCATTAGTCACTTCAGCTGCATCCACCTCAAAGAATAATCGACAAACAGCCCATCCACGTAATAATTTGCTCATAAGAATAGCCGTTCTATGTGTTTCTAAGTGTATGTGTAGCCATGTAAACATGCATGTAAAAATGCAAACATGATGCTAAAACTGCAATTCATGGCCAGGCGTGGTGGCTCATGCCTGTAATCCCAATACTCTGGGAAGCTGAGGCGGGTGGATCACCTAAGGTCAGGAATTCAAGGCCAGCCTGGCCAACATAGTGAACCCTGTCTCTACCAAATACAAAAAATTAACAAGGTGTGGTGGCAGGCACCTGTAATCCCAGCTACCTGGGAGGCTGAGGCAGGAGAATTGCTTGAACCCGGGAGGCGGAGGTTGCTGTGAGCCGAGATTGCGCCATAGCACTCCAGCCTGGGTGACAGAGCAAGTCTGTGTCCTTTAAAAAAAAAAAAAAAAAAAGCTGCAATTCACCCAGGAAACGGTATGGCAGAATGCAATTTCAAACTAAATGACTTCTGGCTCGCTTTTAACTTTAAAAAGAAAATCACAACCCAGCTACTTTGGCTTACACAAAATGGGAAAATAACGAAGGCTTTGAAACTCACTTTACTTTAAACCAGTAGTTCTCATCTAGGGGCAGTCTGGTCCTCCACGGGACATCTGGCAACATGTGGAGGCGCTTCTGATTGTGACAAGGGGGTAGGGAGTTGATACTGGCATCCAGTGGTCAAGGTCAGGGATGCTGCTGACTGTCATACAATGCATAGGGCAGTTCCCACAGGACACAGAATTACTCAACCCAAAGCCTGAACAGCACCAAGGTGAGAAACCCACTTTTAAACTAACCTGGCTCCACCCCTGTTCAGTCCCTCACCTCCCGCTAGAAGAAAACAGCAAAGTGCTGCTGAGGCACAGAAGTAGCCAGGAAATTAGAGGAGCCACTCAGTTTTCTGGAAGGGATATATATTTTTCTCCTTTATGTAATGCCTTCTTGTTTCCTCTCAAGGTTTTATTTTTTTATTCCTTTAAGCTAAGCAAATAAATAAACCAAATAAACCCTAAAAACCCAGAATTCCAGTGAATGATGACTACTATTATTATTAGCGGTGGTCGCTGGCAAGCAAGAGGCATGTTTTATATGTTATTACCCACCCAAAGTCTCTGAACCAGAGTACGACCCATGGTTGAGAGCTGGCTGGTGGAGGATGCCCATGGTGTTAGTATTAACCCTGTGGGAGACCCAAGAGCTTGGAGTTCTGTTTTATTAAATTGTTGAGAACATGCATCACTGTAAATCTGAGCCATCATTGACTTTTATACATGTTAGCCTCCTCTTTTATAGTAACAATAATATATTTTTTAAAAAAACAGAAAAATATTTGAGTTCATTTTTTTTTAATCCCAAATACCAGTCATTGGTTGTCTTGTAACAGTTTAGATAGGATGAGTGTCTGGTCTTGCATCAAAGTGAAGCGTCTATCCACGTAAATGGCATTTGTGAAGACCAAACTGTCATCTCGTTTTTACTAAACATGGCTCAGCTGCATAAGCTGGAATTGATGTAAGAAAGGGGAACAGTCTTAATGAGAAGAGTTATTCTATAGGATAACATTCCTAATTGCAAACTGGTGTTTAAACAAATAGCGTATAGACTCAGCCAGGCGCATTGGCTCACACCTGTAAATCAGCACTTGGGAGGCGGATGGATTACTTGAGCCTAGGAGTTGGAGACCAGTGTGGGCAACATGGTGAGACTCCATCTCTACTAAAAATTTTAAAAATTAGACAGGCTGGCTGGGCGTGGTAATCCCAGACCATAATCCCAGCATTTTGGGAGGCCAAGGTGGGCTGGACATGAGGTCAAGAGTTCAAGACCAGCCTGGCCAACATGGTGAAACCCTGTCTCTAATAAAAATACAAAACTTAAGCTGGGCATGGTGGCACACATCTGTAATCCCAGCTACTCGGGAAGGAGGCTGAGGCAGGAGAATCGCTTGAACCTGGGAGGCAGAGGCTGCAGTGAGCTGAGATCACGCCACTGCACTCCAGCCTAGGTGACAGAGCAAGACTCCGTCTCAAAAAAAAAAAAAAAAAGGTAGGCATGGTGGCACACGCCTGTGGTCTCAGCTACTCAGGAGACTGAGGTGGGAGGATCACTTAAACCCAGGAGGTCGAGGCTGCAGTGAGCTGTTTGCCCCACTGACTCCAACCTGGGTGACAGGGCAAGATCCTGTTTCAAAAAAAACGGAGGTGGACAGGGATGAAGGTGCTGTGTGGAACATGGGCCTGGGGCTGGGCATTCAGGTTCACAAGAGTCCTTTGTCCAAATGAAAGCTCTTCCTCCAAATGCCCCCAGGAGAGGTGGGAGGGGAAAATAGGGGAGGAATGGGGAAGAGGGTGCTCACACAACAGGGCAGAGAGAAGCAATCATTTAAGAAGTGATACACTTAAGACGGTTTAAGTTGTAAACACCAAATTTCCCACTACACATGCAAAAACAAAAGAAAATGTGTGGATGGGGTTTTCAAAAGAACCACAGGAAAGTTTGTATCACAGTAGATTTAAAAATAAAAATAAAATCAGTCATAAGATGAACTATGAAAAAATAAACAAGTCATATGGAAATACAGAACCAAAATTGACCATGAGGATATAAAGTAAGCCCTCCCCCAATTCCCATAAGTTGTGAAGAGGGCATGGAAGAGAAATTCACATCAGTCTTTTAAAAAAATAGAATCTCTCTCTGTCGCCTAGGCTGGAGTACAGTGTGTGATCACAGCTCACTACAGCCTCAATCTCTTGGGCTTAAGTGATCCTCCCACCTCAGGCTCCTGAATAGCTAGAACTACAGGTGCACCACACCAAGCCCAGTTAATTTAAAAAAAATTTTTTTTTTTTTTTATAGAAACAGGGCCTGCTATGTTGCCCAGGCTGGTCTTGAACTTCTGGCCTCAAGTGATCCTCTCACCTTGGGCCTTGCAAAGAGCTGGGATTACAGGCATGAGCCACCACGCCCAGCCCACAACAATCTTAAATACATTTTAAGGATAGAAACCCCATAGGATATCAGGATTACACTTGTATTTATTAGTGGTCCATGTTGCTTATCTTTAGCCAAGAGTATTTTGACATTTTACAAAAGCCAAATTAATTTTTTAACTTGTGTTGCTCAACTGTTTTCACCATCTGCCATCAGTGGTACTGACAGAACAACAGTGTACTTCCTGAGACCGTGTTTTCCAAAAGGCAGAAGTGCTGCTACCTTTTATGGGGCCCTCAAATAATTCAGTTTGCAGTCAGTGTATATATATATGCATGTATGTATGTAACACACACATATATATACATATATATCTGTTTTATTTTAAAGAACTGTATGGAATTGAGCAGAATGGTATAGATAGAACAGAACAGAATAAAAGAGAACAATATATGAGAATTCATTGCATATACAATTTGGGTAAGGGGTAAGAGCTGTTCTATGAAACTTGCCGTTTGTGTATGTATGTGTAAATATATACTAGAATACAGTTTCTTACTGTGAGTCTCAGTCTAAAACGTTTAAAAGACATCAATGTATAAATGAGGTAAAGGGATGTGAGTACCTTTAAAAAGAGGTAAATAGTAAGAAAAAGACAAATTTAAAAAAATGTTTCCTTTTCCTAAAACCTCAAATGTTTTAGGGGGTTCACAAAAGAGAGAGGGGTGGTCAGTTTGGACCAGTGTCTGGCTGGGGCTAGCTCAGTGCCTTCTTCATCTATGCAGGATTTCCAGTTCCTGGGTTAGAAACCTGCATTTGTCTAGTTCACAAATCTAAAATAAAGACCCTGACTTCCCAACTGCACCCACATATAGCCAGACATAAATGCAAGTATTATTTACATAAAAGCCACTAAGAAACAGTTTCAGTAAAATGGTTGGAGAGAAAGGATATAAAAGGCTGTATTTTTGACCGAGCATGATGTCTCAGGCCTGTAATCCCAGCACTTTGGAAGGCCGAGGCAGGTGGATCACCTGAGGTCAGGAGTTTGAGACCAGCCTGGCCAACACGGCGAAACCCCGTCACTACTAAAAACACAAAGATTAGCTGGGCATGGCAGTGCATGCCTGTAATCCCAGCTACTCTGAAGGCTGAGACAGGAGAATTGCTTGAACTCAGGAGGCAGAGGTTGCAGTGAACTGAGATCATGCCACTGCACTCCAGCCTCGCCGACAGAGTAAACTACGCCTCAAAAAAAAAAAGTTGTATTTTAAAAATTCAGTTAATAATGATCAGCATGCTCCACTCTCTCACTTATCCGTTCTTGAAGGCATTCTATAATACTTCTTAAGACTAGGGTGTGTGTATGTGCGGAAAGGGTTGCACTGGTGAGATTCTTAATGTTTATTTTCCTGAGAAAGTACTGGTTACTGATGATAAGATTAACCAAATTTCAGAGGAAGAAAATGAGCATCTATTGAGAAATACCATAGATACTTGTTCTGTTATCTGATGAGTCTTCATAATTTAATAATCATTAATATAGTAAGAAACTGCTCAGGGACATCAAATAACTTGGTTCTGCTTGAAAGGGATTAAGTAGAGAAGGCAAGATTCAAAGTCAGTCACCTCAGACACTTCTGATATTTCTCTCTAATAAACCAAGGAAACTTTCTCATTTGAAATGAAGATATCTGCTTGGTATAAAGACCTACTTTGCCTTTAGTTTTTAACAACTCTTCACATTTTCTCTATTTCTGGAGCAAATACACCTTTTTTTTTTTGATTGTCTGGAAATGAGAAGAAAAGATGCCCGCAACCACACATTCAGGAACTTAGATTTCAGAACCAGAAACATCAGAGGCATCCATATCTGTTCCCACCTTGATGGACAAACTTAATTAACCTTTGCTACTCTGTTCCAACCTATTGTTTTAGACAAAACTAGTGACCCAGAAACAATATGTTACCGTCACAATCTCCAGGGCTGCGACATCAAGAGATATAGCCCTATCAGCAGTATAGGGAAATAAGCCACTTGGATTAGCTGCTCTAAGAAATATGGATTATATTCCTGTCACACATGAGCTGTCAGAAACATTAGGTTACTTTTAGCATAAATCAGCAGTGTGAAGGGTATCTTATGAGTACAGAACATGAGAGCCTGCCGGAAGGGCAAGGTGAGGCTGTCTGGGACCATTTTGTACCTGTGAGCACAAGCACACACTCACATCCTTTACCAAACTGGTATTCACATCTGAATGCAGGCTGGCGACCTCTGATGGACACCAGCCCTGCCCACTCTAAGATCATGAAGGGAGTCCACCTCCAGCTAACTGAAATGACACAAGAATGACCAAAAGCATCACATTACCATGGTTCCCTAGTGTGTGTGAGTGTGTGTGTGTGTGTGTCTCTTAGACATAGAAGCATGCTTGAGAGGCAGCATGCCTAGCGATTTTCCAGAATTTCAGATCATTACAAGGAAAACCAAGAAATGTGCACTGCCCTGTAAGGAAGGCAGAGACACCACGGGAACAAAGGTGCCCTCCGCAGTCAGACAAACTCCACTTCAAAATCCAGCTCCCCCGTTTCCAGCTGTGCAGTACTAGCTAGCTACTTCATCATCTCCCTGAGCCTCAGTTTCCTCATCCACAAAAGGAGGCTCAAAGCCCTGAAAAGCTGTGTTTATGGACGAAACGTAACAGAAGACAGGAAGTGCCCAGCAGCGTGACGCTGCTCCAGGGCTGTTCTGCTCGCGCCCTCCTCTTCCCCTCACAGGTCCACCCGTTTCTGTCAACGGGAGAATCAGGGGCAAAATGAAAGACTCCTCTTCAGGGTTTGCTACCAAATGACTCAAACAATCTTTCCATTATACATCTGAAAGATTATTTGGCTGGGCATGGTGGCTCGTGCCTGTAATCCTAGCATTTTAGGAAGCCAAGGCAGGGGGATCACGAGGTCAGGAGATAGAGACCATACTGGCTAACATGGTGAAACACTGTCTCTACTAAAATACAAAAAATTAGTCGGATGTGGAGGTGCATGCCTGTAGTCCCAGCTACTTGGGAGGTTGAGGTAGGGCAATTGCTTGAACCCAGGAGGCGGAAGTTGCAGTGAGCCGAGATTGCGCCACTGTACCCCAGCCTGGTGATGGAGTGAGCCTCCGTCTCAGAAAAAAAAGAAAGACTATTTTAAGTACATAAACTTTAGTTTGAAATATCCTGCAGTGACACACACACACACAGGCAATCGAGTGAGGAGAGAAATTTCCAAGCCTTCCTATTTTTTGGTTTTATACAAACACTGCAGACAGAGAATTATGTCTGCTTTCCTTCTCCTAGAACTAGGACTTGCCAGAAAGAATGCTGTGAGAAGGAATGTGATAAATAAAATGTGGAATAATACCTTTTCCCTGTTCCTCAGTCTACCTATGAATACGCTTCCAGTTGGGTGTACATCTCAATGGTGATGCCGACAGGGTCAATGCTTTACCAAGGAGGGGTTGTTGAGGGCAACCTATCCTGGGTGAAGGCAGTAAAGGGATACCTCTGTGAAAGAATTTTTTAAAGATAAAACCCACCATAAGTCAATCTGCTTTTAATAATCACCATGCACAGGAAATTCTACACAATAGTTGTGATCAAACACTAGTCCCCACCCTGCCTCTTGGCATGCCAGAGCAAGGGCCCCTCTTTCCACAAGGCATCACAGCCCTCCCCAGGCTCTGATTGAAACAGGAATAAGGGAATTACATGTGCTTTTTGAGTCTTCTTTCTCATCCACTCCACCGTGAGCCAGTATTTGAGAGTTTAGCACAGCACCACGCACAGAGCAGCCACTCAATAAAAACAATCAACGAATGCATAAAGGAGACCCTTATGCACACTCTGTAATACAGTGGGTATTTCTGGCAACTCTAGTCTTTTTTTCTATCCTATTTCTATTATGGTATTAAAAAAGCAGGGCAAATCTGTTATGCATTCCTTTAATTTTCATCTTTATTCAAATAATGAGGCATACTTAAGAGACCACAGAAACATGGACCCCTAAGAAATCTGAGAATCACTTATACATGTACTTAAACATTCTAAAAAGCAACTAATTTTATATCATATTCATGTCTACTTAACAGGGAAAAAAAGTAAGCTAAAAGGGCAAACATAAATGGATAAGATTTTGGCCACCAGCCCAACCAAATCAAATCTGAAAGCTTTCAAAAACTGTGATCTAATTATCTAAATTTCAAGCCGATAACAGAATCCCCAAATGACTGTATTATTTACTAACCTAATGCTATTGTGTCAGAGATTAGGTAATGTAACAATTTTGCAAGACTAATAATAGACTTCTGCCTCCGATTCAATTGTATAGTCGTCCCTGGAGTACATCAACACTTCACAGGGGATTTCCTACTCAGCCCAGATCAAACTGAACTCATGTAACAATGGAAATGAAACTGTAGGAAGACAGCCCAGGACTTAAACAAATCTCCCGAAGTTTCCTGAAAAACCTAAGGTTACATTCTATCTGGCTTTCCTGGGATGCTACTGGACCACTTCAACCAGACTGAGAAAACAATCCCTTAGGATGCCCAGGTCCGAGCTCCTTCTAGCTATTCTCTGAGTCAGAGCTGCCTGTTCTCCAGTGCCCCAGTTCTAGTTTCTTCTGAAATCTACACATTTTTAACCAAACACACTGCAAAAATGTCTCTCCTGTACACTACACTGTAGCTAAGGGATATTCCTAAACCCCACCTCTCACCATCTGTCTGGGCTCAGCATCTAAACTCCCCACCACCACCCTCCCTGAGCTTTGGCTCCAGACAAAGAACCACTGGGAAAACTGTCATCACAGGCACCAATTTTTACAAACAAGTACCCTTGCTGCATGATCAAAAGCGTGCAAGTCATTAAGCTTTCATCATCTGTGAAACAAAACAGCAATTCCTTC
The DNA here is from genome assembly GCF_030222135.1 of Aotus nancymaae. NCBI lineage: Eukaryota > Metazoa > Chordata > Mammalia > Primates > Aotidae > Aotus > Aotus nancymaae. The sequence continues at coordinate 15,805,017 of NW_026988455.1, forward strand.
AAGGAAAGGTGTAATAAAAACCAGATCATGACCCTCACAATCATCACTTGTCATCACCTAAAAGGAGACAAAATATCAACTCCTTGGTGAAAGTGCAGGTAGGTGAGGTGATGGCTTAAAAACAGAAAGCTAGGACTGCATTCACCCAGGCTTAATGCTTCAGAGGAGGTGCAAGGTGCCTAAGGATTCTCACTGCTCCTTATAGGGCCAGCTGGAGAAAGAAAGCTTTTCTCCCTGCAGGAGTAAGGATGTGTTGTAGACCCAAGAGAATTGGGTCCACTATTTCTCCTTAAAAGAGAGGAACATAATGAGGAATTATGTTTCAGAAGAAAACATCATAGGCATGACTACGACCTGACAGCCATTTAAGGCAAAGTTTATAGTAATGACAGTGTGACCCCCAAACTCAGGGAACCTGACACCTTTAATTCCACCGCCTTTAAACCTTCTAGGATCTATCATGACTTTGGAGTTGCATTCCTTAAACAAAAGAGTCTCCAAAACTTGCCTACTGACCTCGTAGGCCTAATCATTACGTCCTCACTGTGTACCTGACAGCAGAACCTACTTGGGGTTCCTGTGAATGAGTTCCTCAAAATGCTAGACTAGCAGGATGTTCCCATGGCTGTCATAAAAAGGAGAGGAAATCCGGGCACAGTGGCTCACACCTGTAATCCCAGCACTTTGGAAGACTGAGGCGGGAGGATCACTGGAGACCAGGAGTTTGAGACCAGCCTGGCCAACATGGTGAAATCTTGTCTCTACTAAAACTACAAAAAATTAGCCAGTTATGGTGGCAGGTGCCTGTAATCCCAGATACTCAGGAGGCTGAGGCAGGAGAACTGCTTGAACCTGGGAGGCAAAAGTTGCAGTGAGTCGAGATCATGCTACTGCACTCTAGCCTGGGCGACAGAGCAAGACTCCGTCTCAAAAAAAAGGAAGGGGAAAGCTGGGTGCAGTGGCTCACGCCTGTAATCACAGCACTTTGGAAGGCTGAGTTGGGCAGATCACTCGAGACCAGCCTGGCCAACATGGCAATGCCCTGTCTCTACTAAAAATACAAAAATTAGCTGGGTGTGATGGCAGCACATGTCTGTAGTCCCAGCTACTCAGGAGGCTGAGGCAGGAGAATCGCTTGAATCTGGGAAGCAGAGGTTGCAGTGAGCCAAGATCGCATCACTGCACTCCAGCCTGGGCAATACGGCAAGATTCCATCTTAAAAATAAAATAGTGGTGGGGAGGGGAAGCACCCTGCAGGTCAAGAGGTAAGCACAAATTTAAGCCCACATAATTGCTACAGGGAGCATACTGAAGCCCCTAAAGAACTTCACTGTTGTCACAGGGACACACTGAGTACTGCAGTGGGCTTTCTGGATTTCACAGACCAGTAAAATGTAAAAAAAAAAAAAAAAAAGACAGGGGAGGAGGGGGTGCAGGAAGGGAGGTGAGAGACAGTGGATATCAATTTTTTTATATCGCTGAGTAAGAGCATTTGCAAAAAAAAAAAATCCCGCCATCTAATAGAATCATCACTTCATGTTTTAAAAGGTTGAAAAGCAGCCAGCACAGTGGCCGATGCCCATAATCCCAGTACTTTGGGAGGCTGAGGTGGGTGGATCACCTGAAGTCAGGAGTTTGAGACCAGCCTGGCCAACATGGCAAAACCCATCTCCACTAAAAATATAAAAATCAGCCAGGCATTGTGGTGAATGCCTCTAATCTCACCTTCTCTGGAGGCTGAGGCAGAAGAATCACTTCCACCCAAAAGGCAGAGGTTGCAGTGAGCCAAGGTCCCGCCACTGCACTCCAGCCTTGGTGACAGGAAAAATTTTAAAAAAAATAGTTGAAAGCTACAGCCTCAATATAAACAATTTCTTGAACTGAACAATTTAGTCTTAAGAAAAACTCACTTTTCCTTATTTTCCTCGTTTCTCTGTAAGCCAGCACTGGTGATGTCCTGCACAGACAATAGTGAACCACTAGAAACATTCCAGTAAAATGAGGAACAAGACAATAATACCTGCCCCCACCATCGCTGTCTAAACAATGCACTAAGAACATAAATTAGAACCAGAGGGATTTAAAGAGAAGAAAAAAATGTCGGGATCCATGTTTCTATGGCACGAATGCCTACCTAGAATCTCCAAAATCAGCAACTATAAAATTATTAGAATTACACTTCATAAAGGTGGCTAAATACAAAATAAAAACATCATAGCAACCCAACAGGTACAAAAGAAATCTGTTCGGTCATCAACAAGAATTTATGTTTTTATAATCCTCTTGAAAAAAGAAATTATGGTTGTTAGCCTAATAGCCCACAGCAAATATCTATCTTCCATATTCTTTCCTAAGGAAAGGAATTACTTTAAATGTTTCCAGTTGAATGTGTCTTTATGAATTCCTTTTATGCCTACTTGCAAAGTTTGTCAATTTTTCTTTCCAGAGGAAGTCAGTCAGTCAATTTGGGCCTACCAGTAGATAGTGGCCAATAACCAGTTTGCTGTAAAAAAGGGTCACCAGGGCAGGATGCCATGGCTCATGCCTGTAATCCCAGCACTTTGGGAGGCTGAGCCAGGCAGATCACGAGGTCAGGAGTTTGAGACCAGCCTGACCAACATGGTGAAACTCCATCTCTACTAAAAATACAAAAATTAGCCGAGCGTGGTGGCACGTACTTCTAATCCCAGCTACTCAGGAGGCTGAGGCAGAAGAATCGCTTGAACCTGGGAGGCAGAGGTTGCAGTGAGCTGAGATTGCACCACTGCACTCTAGCCAGGGTGACAGAGCAAGACTCCATCTCAAAAAAAAAAAATAAAGGGAGCACCAGGGCTAGTTTCACCTGCTGATGGTGTGGGCCATGGAGGTGAGAGGGTAGCTTTGTTGTTAGGTCTTGGTGGATCACAAGACTGTTGAGGGCTCCTGGCCAAGGGTGACAGGGCCCAGGTCAGGCTCCTAAGGCAAGTCACTCCCGCTTTCTCCGCCCAGAACTTCCCAGAGTTTCCAGTGACCAGATGCACATCATCCTGGGGAACCTCATGGTGGAGCTCAGTGGCAAAAAAAATTGATGTAAAGTCTCCTACTATGTCTTAAAAACTGGTCAGGCGGCTGAGCGCAGTAGCTCACACCTGTAATCCCAACACTTTGGGAGGCCAAGGCGGGCGGATCACCTGAGGTCAGGAGTTTGAGACCAGCCTGGCCAGCATGGTGAAACCCCCGTCTCTACCAAAGATGCAAAAATTAGCTGGGCATGGTGGTGGCAGGTGCTACTTGGGAAGCTGAGGCAGGAGAATTGTTTGAACCCAGAAGGTGGAGGTTGTAGTGATTGGAGATCACACCATTGCACTGCAGCCTAGGTGACAGAGTGAGACTTTGTCTCAAAAAAAACAAAAAGAAAAAGAAAGAAAACTGGTCAGGCATGGTGGCTCATGCCTGCAACCCCAGCACTGTGAGAGGGCAGGCAGATCACTTGAGCCCAGGAGTTTAAGACCAGCCCAGGCAACATGGTGAAACCCCATCTCTACAAAAAATACAAAAATTAGCTGGGTGTGGTGGTAAATGCCTGTAGTCTCAGCTACTCAGGAGGCTGAGGTAGGAGGATCACTTGAGCCCAGGAGGTGGAGGCTACAGTGAGCTGAAATCATGCTACTGCACTCTGGCCTGGGTGAAAGAGTGAGATCCTGCCTCAAAAAAAAAAAAAAAAAAAAATTGAAGAAGAGCTAGGCACAGAAGCTCATGCTTGCAATCCCAGTTTTAGAGGCTAGGGCAGGAGGATCACTTGAGTCAGAAGTTCAAGACCAGCCTTGGCAACATAGTGAGACCCCCATCTCTACAAAAAAAAGTTTTTTAATTAGCCAGGTGTGGCATGGTGGGACACACCTGCAGTCCCAGCTACTTGAGAGGCTGAGATGGGAGGATCGCTCAAGCCCAGGAGTTGGAGGCTTCAGTGAGCTATGATTACACTACTGCACTCCAGCCTGAGTAACAGAGCAAGATGATGTCTCAAAAAAAAATTAAGTAGATTTTGCATTCTACTGTCTTCTCCCTTATATGTCTTTTTTTTTTCAATTTAAGAATATTTTAAAATCACATTTGTTCATTACAACTGTGTATCCTGACTTCCCATGGCCCCACCCTCACTGCAGCCCTTGCTACAGCACTAATGCAGCACAGCTGCAGAGAGGGCTCTGGCCGCCCCCGCACAGCAGATGCTTGGAAAGTGACTTGTTTTGACCATTCTTTTAAGCTAAGAAACAGGTTGTCCTGATGCTGAACCACACTTAAAAAAAAAAAAAGGCAGTGTGATAATGACAGCCTGTCTGGCTGCTCCTTATGGCAGACAAGCAATGAAAAGGTACTGGCTTTTCTGAGTGCCCTGCTCAACCCTCCCACCCTCAGCAGGCAGACGGTGCTGGAGCACCAGCCCAGGAACACTCACAAGGGGATACTTTTTTCTGCGCTCCAAGCCCCAGATGCCAGAATGGTTTCCTTCTTACCTATATCTCAGTTTCAAATACAGAACTGTTTAGGTGATCCCCGACTACAGGGATCAATAAATAGCAGCCTTCTCCCAAGATCCACTTTGCTCAATTTTTGTGTTTTGTTCAGTGGTCGATCCCTAGCACATAGTTGGCTCTCCATGCATGTTAAGACACAAAATCATTCCTGCAAGGTGCCATATTGTCAATGAACAACGTATCATGAGACACTTCAGAGGAGACCACATAACCACCAGAAAGAATGACATCACTAGTGCTGCATCTGACCACACCCTAACCGTGGCTGGAATGTAAGTCTATACATCTGATGGCACAAGCTTCGGAAAAGCAGTCAAGAAGGCGCCTGCCATAGGGCCTGGAAGGAGATCCGAGGCACAGCTCAGAGTCCTCCCATATTTATTTCTGCTCACTTGATATGCACCTCTCCCTTGTCAACCTGGTACAACATGTTTATTTAAGAGATAATGTTGCCGTGGAGGAGTGCACAAGGCAATAAACAGCTTTTGCAGGCAATTAAATGCAGAAGTGAAATTGAGCTGCTGGTCAGCGGAACCAGCCATTCATCGTGAGTTTGTTCCAGTGTCACAAATGTTATTCCTGTTTCACAACAGGACAGGAATCTATGATTGGGCCACAAATCTCCTCCACAGGCTGAGGCAGACCAGAAGCAATTAAAAGCAGCTCTTGGCAGGCAGGGCATTTACACAAAAGAGCCTTAAGATTCTGGAATGCCGAGCTATGAGGCTGCTCTATTTTTTAAGTAGGTTTTACACTTAGTAGGTGCTCAGTAATTATTTGTGGCTTGCTTGTTTTTACAGGGAGGCTTGCAGGAAGTCTCAACTGTACAATAAAAAGTCGATACCCTTTTTACTCATCTCTAAGAATTCTTTCTAGCTTTAAAAGCTATGATGATCTCCACTAGAGTCAGTTTTTTTTTGTTGTTGTTTATTTGTTTAGATGGAGTCTTGCTTTGTCACCCAGGCCAGTGCAGTGGCATGATCTCAGCTCACTACAACCTCCACCTCCCGGGTTCAAGCATTTCTCCTGCCTCAGCCTCCTGAGGAGCTGAGATTACAGGCGTACACCACCATGCCTGCTTAATTTTTGTATTTTTAGTAGAGATGGGGTTTCACCATGTTACTCAGGCCAGTCTCAAACTTCTGACCTTGTGATCCACCCAACCTCGGCCTCCCAAAGTGCTAGCATTACAGGCATGAACCACTGCACCCAGCAAGTCAGTTTTTTTCCCCTAGGAATCAAAAAGGAGTTCTTGATTCTAATACAAATTTCTTCCTTATTTTTTAAAATGTTGATTTTTTTTGAAGATGTGAATCTTTCTTCCTTAATTCTGATATAAATCGAAAGGAGTTATCCCACAGGATACAAAAATCAACATACAAAAATTAGTTAGCATTTCTATATATGACTAGTAAACTATCTGAAAAAGAAATCAAGACAACAATCCTATTTACAATAGTTAAAAAATAACGTAATCAAAGAGGTGAAAAATTTCTATACTGAAAACCATAAAATAGTGATGAGAGAAACTGAAGACAGATAAATAGATAGTCCATATTCATGGACTATAAGAATTAATATGGGTAAAATGTCCACACTACCCAAATTTGTATCAAAATCTAAGAAAAGTATCCTACTAGGCAGAATAGCTAATAAAAAGATGACTCCATCTGGTGAAGTTAAGAGGAGAGTCCGGCCTTACCAACACGGTCAAGAAAGTACTTGAAGACCCAACCTCAGATTCTGGCCCTCAAGATTGAGCCATTTTCACACCAACTCAATCAATCAGGAGAGCACAGCACAGGTGCTCTCCAGAAGTGCAGCTGTGGGACACCTTCTACACAGAGGGCAGCAACCAATGAAGAGCTCCCAATCTACCGACTCCTAGGAAGCTACCTCCAGAAGGGGCAAAGCATTGTCCAAAACGCAGAGTGAGAGAGCCTTCCAGGAATAGCAGAAAAAGCAAGGTGAGGAAAAGACTGCCATCCGGATCCCTGTTCCTGACACTTCTGCTGCCTCTCTGGGCCAGGCACGGTGACTCACACCTGTAATCCCAGCATTTGGGAGGCTAAGTGGGCGGATCACTTGAGGCCAGGAGTTTAAGACCAGCCTAAACAACATGGTGAAACCCCGTGTCTACTAAAAATATAAAAATTAGCGAGCCTTGGTGGCACACGCCTATAATCCCAGCTACTCGAAAGGCTGAGGCACAGGAATCAGGCATCACTGGAACCTGGGAGGTGGAGGCTGCAGTGAGCCAAGATCGCACCATTGCACTCCAGCCTGAATGACAGAGTAAGACTCGGTCTCAAAAAAAGAAAAAAAAAAAAAAAGACGACTCTGGTTAAAAAGTGAGCCATCCAGTTTCTCTCCCTTCAACATTAGCTAAGGGTATTATTTGTAGATTTTTACTTTTTAATTTTATTACTTCTTTGTGATATCTGTATCTTAACACATTTTGCACCATTATAATTTTCACCCATGCTTTATGTTTTCTATTTCCTAAAGGGATCAAATTCTTCCCCAGTGATATAGAAATCTATCCATACATATCCATACTTGGTTCATATCTACATGTCAGTCTTTTAATAATAAAATATGCATTTTTATACCCTATCTTGCCACAAAGGGGAGCTGAGGTAGCTAACAAAAATACATATGAACAAACGGTGAAGAATTAAATAGATTTTTTAGGCCAAGTGTGGTGGCTCATGCCTGTAATCCCAACACTTCGGGAGGCCAAGGTGAGTGGATCACTTGAGATCAGGAGTTTGAGACCAGCATGACCAACATGGTGAAACCCCATCTCTACTAAAAAAATTTAAAAATCAGCTAGGTATGGTGGTGTGCACCTGTAATCCCACCTACTCAGGAGGCTGAAGCAAGAGTATTGCTTGAACCCAAGAGGCAGACGTTGCAGTGAGCCGAGATCGTGCCCCTCTGCACTCCAGCCTGGGCAACAGAGTGAGACTCTGTCTCAATTAAAAGTAAATAAATAAATTTCTTTTTTAAAAAGTAGGGGCAAGTAGAAATAATGACTAAAGTAAATTCATTACAGTTGATATCAGCATAGCACTTCTTGGCTTACACAGAAATCCCTACACATGTTAATCATCTCACTTCAGTTGTCACACTGCATTATGTAGCCATGCAACAGCCCCATGAAGATGGTACGGTACCCACTTTACAGATAAGAAAACTGAGATTTACAGGGTTAGGTATTCTGCTGAAGATTACATACTTAAATCTCAAATTAGAACTGAATACGGGGCTGAGCAAGGTGGCTCACGCCTGTAATCCCAGCACTTTGGGAGGCCAAGGCTTGTGGATCACCTGAGTCAGAAGTTCAAGACCAGCCTGGCCCACATGGTGAAACCCTGTCTCTACTAAAAATACAAACAAAAGTAGCTGGGTGTGGTGGTGCATGCCTGTAATCCCAGCTACTCAGGAGGCTGAGGCAGGAGAATCGCTTGAACCCAGGAGGCAGAGATTGCAGTGAGCCTAGATCACACCATTGCACTCCAGACTGAGTGACAGAGTGAGACTCCATCTTAAAAAAACACAAAACAAACAAAAAACTGAATATGGATCTTCCAATGCCAGAACCCATGTTCCTTAAAGTACACCATGTTGTTCCTCTAAATTAATTGATCTGGTTACCAATTAGCTGTGGTGCTTGGCAAATCCCGTCAGCTCTTGACCAGTTCTCTCTGCAGCAGAATGGGGTGGTCCAAAACACTTTAAGATTCATTTCTGCTGTGATCATCGCTGGACTGAATTTATCTGCCATTTTCCAAATCGATGAATCGTATCTATGTTGTCTCTGCTACTTTTAATGTGAGTTTATTTCCAATTGGACCAATGGTGCACATGCCTTAAAAATTTTTAAGCCAAGCTTGTGTTCACATTTGATTACAAGATTAATCCACAGATGCATAAAATATCAGAGTTAAGAGACAGAGGTCATAAGGTGGAGCCCCCTCATCCAAATTGTCAGGATCATTTTTTATGACACATGCATTGCAGATGTGCTTAAATGTGCATTACTAATAATCACATTCACTGAAAATTAGTATGCAGATTCCATAAGTAACTTTGAAATAGCAAGGGATTCAGCACATTTTAAACAATGATGGCTGAGACTACCTCTTTCAGGAAAGCAGCAGGGCTCTATCCTCAGCCATTTCTGACCTCCACAGTGAAGGAAGAAAATCAGAAGAGAGTTACAAGAAGACCCCGCCCCCAATGGAAAACAAAGGACTTAGGTAGAAATTCCAAGCCCTCAGGAATTAAAGAGTGCCTCGGTATTTGTACTTAAGTAATCCTACAGTTAAGGTTCACCTGCAGAGACATTCTGCACTTTCTCCAGAAGTTATCAAGTCACAGAGGGCTCCTGAGCAGGAATTCCCATAGCCCTGAGTTTTTTGCAGAACCACTGATAACCAGATGGTGCAGAAACACAAACTTTGGAGTCAGAAAGACACAGATTCAAACCCTGGCTCTCCCACTTGGGTGTGACTTTCAGCAAGTCAACCCTCTTGAGGGGTTGACTCAATGTACTCAATATCATTTGCCTCCTAAGACAGTTACCCTCCTAACAGGGGAGGTAACTGTTCAATAAATAATAGCTCTCATCACTGATACTATTATTAACTAAGAAGAACGGGCACCAAACACAATTGGAGAGAAGAACAGGTGCTGCAAAATAATTTATGTGAGATATATCACTGAAAGAAAATAAATATATCACTGAAAGAAACTAAGGAAGCTTAATTACACCCAGTAAGAAAGCTAAAGCTTGTTTGGGAAGACAAACTCACATTTTAAATGATGTCTAAGTGTCTCTCCTAGGGCTCTAACCAGTGGTGCCTGTCTCTAGTCCAGTAAGTTCTAGAAAAGATGCTAAGCATCAAAACTGCACGTCCCCCACAGGACTAAGCAGGTGTAGCCAAGATTTTTCCTCCCACCTTAGCTAACAGGTAGACACTATCTGAGTCAAGCTTTCAGCAGAACTGGCCCCCAGGGGAATCTCTCCTTGGGCACAGCAGCTGTGGCAGCTCTCCAAGAACAGGCAATGGTGCTGCTCAGGAGAGCCCGTCTCCCTGGGCTGGCCCTGGGAGGGTAGGCTTTGATAAGGGACTTCCAAGGAAATCCAACACTTCTGTCGTAACCTGTCCCAGGTTTTCCAAGTAGGGTAAGAATAAACATTAATGTGTCAGACATCCACCATTTGAAAGATTTTGACAAAATGGGAACATCAATTAATTTAGCAGATTTCTGACTAGCTGTAAAGTTGATCTTGAGCTGGTTGTCTTTCTTTCAGCAAAATATTTACTTTCTCAACCTAAGCTACCAGGAGCACACATCCTCCCACCTACTTCATCCTCAGAGTCTGGAAGCAGCCAAAAACCATCACACTCCAACAACAGCTCCTGCTTCCTGGCGATCTACACAATGAGTTACTTTTTTAACACTCTAAGCTACGGTTTTTTCCCTTCAGGATGGAGAGTCTCCAATAGAAGTCAACCAAAAACCTGCCCCAAAGCATAAAATCCAGCTGCACTTTGAAAGGCCTGAAGGGGTCCAGGCTGAAGTTCCATAAATCATAGCATTTCCTTTAAACGCATATCAATGTGCTTTAAGCTTCCTTCAAAAACAGTATGATTCAAAAAAAAAAGTATGGAAAATGTAAGAAAATTTGTAGTTTATAGGATTAAAATAGATATTTTAATACACCCAAGAAGTCAGATCCCTGAGGGTAGCAAGAGAACCAAAAAGTGGAATGACTTCAATTTTACCAACCTAATGACTTAAATTGTAACGACCTTTTAATACCTATAAAAGGCAGAGGCAAAATGGAACAGAATGGCTCAGAGGAAAATATCACACATTTTTTTGAAATGGGCTTAAGGAAGTCTAAAGAGATGCTGGATTAGCCGGGAGTGGTGGGGTGTGCCTGTAATTCCAGCTACTCGGGAGGCTGAGGCAGGAGAACTGATTGAACCCAGGAGGCAGAGGTTGCAGTGAGCCAAGATCACGCCAGCCTAGGCAACAGAGCAAGACTCTGTCTCAAAAAATAAAAGAAAGAAAAAGAATTTCAGCTTAGAATGTTCTTACTCCTTCAATAGAACCAAGATACTAATGGTTGACAAATATCTACTGGTCAAGGCAAAGCATTTGTAAACAATGGGGGAAATAAAATTCCTTGAGCTGGCAAAAAAAAAAGAGATGTTGGGTAAAGGGTAAAGTTTCAGTTATAACATGAATAAGTCCTGGGAATCTAATGTACAGCATGGTGACTCTAGTTAATAATATATTATATACCTGAAAAATGCTCAGAGATTAGGTCTTAAGTGTTATCACCACACACATAAAAATGGTAACTAAGTGAGGTGATGAATGTGTGTAATTAGCTTAACTGTGGAAATCATTGTGTAGGGTATATATATATATTAAATCATCACACTGTATGTCTTAAATATATACAATTTTTGTTTGCCCATGATACCTCAATAAAGCTGGGAAAACAAAAAAGAGGGTCAAACACTTGCAATGAACTCCCAAATATGTATGTGGCATTGCACTGAATCCAATCCCCACTGGAAGCATGGCAAATGCTTCCAGAATGAGAACAATTCTTGCAGAATCTTAATGTCTTTCACTTGGGAGGGGGTTTGGAGGTGTTGAGTCTAACTTTTCACCTACATATTCCCAAAAAATACGTCTATACATGGTAATCTAGCCTCCGAATGCTTTTGGTGCCTTGAATCTGATGCTAACAAACCGGCATGATGAAAATGGTTGCAACTGCGGAAGCAGAACATCCCTGGATAAATGCTCCTTTCTCTGATAAAGCAAAATTCTTTGTTTTACTCCAAATATCAAATGCTCTTGATTGCGTGCTATTTTAAAAATACATACTTGGGGCCAGGCGCAGTGGCTCATGCCTGTAATCCCAGCACTTTGGGAGGCCAATGTGGCTGGATCATCCAAGGTCAGGAGTTCAACACCAGCCTAGCCAACATGGTGAAACCCCATCTCTACTAAAAATACAAAAATTAGCCAGGCGGTATGGTGGTGCCTGTAATCCCAGCTACTTGGGAGACTGAGGCTAGAGAATCACTTGAACCCGGAGGCAGAGGTTGCAGTGAGCCAAGATCATGCCACTGCACTCAGGCCTGGGCGACAGAGCAAGACTCTGTTTAAAACAACAACAACAAAACAAAAATACATACTTGGAGAATGAAAGACTGGCCTCTATTCCTAGCAAAAAATGCACCTAGATTGGGTCCAGCTCAATTAGAAATCCACCTAATTCCTTTTCCTACTTTTCTTCCATGCAGATTATGACCTGTTTCCTTCCCAAGGTGCAAATTCATCATGCAGGTTACTGCCACCCAGAGGCTTTACCCAGCATTTTCTAAGCTGCCCAACAAAAGTGGTGGACAAAGCTGGAGGAGGCGGTACCTCGTTCAGTACTTGTAAATTTGCCTCTGGCCAACTGGTTATTTATGCAACATGGCATTCAAAAAATAAGAAAAGTAAAATTTGAAAAAACAAGTCTGTACATTATTTTTTTACAATTCCTTGCAGCCAACCTTTGTGGCTAAAGGGCATTATTGACAGAGATTCTTTACACATTTTGCATATTGTGCCTACACATGTGCAAAATGGCACACTTTTGCACACAGGTATGTGTGTCTACCTGTGTGTGTCATCTGTGTGTGCTTCTGTGTGCACAAGTATGTATGTGCCTCTGTGTGTATGTGCATGTGTGTGCACATGCATCTGGTTTTCACACATCCAGTTCACTCTCTGGGTAATTAATATCATACCTGCCATTGGTTTCCTGTCTGACCAGGCACATGAGGTCCAGGGAGGCCCCGAAGGCTGTTCTTCACAGGGGATCCCCCGAGGGGATTTCCCATATCCCCAGAAGCCGAATCAGCAGCCAAGGCCATGGAGTATTGCGGGTAGTTGTACAGATTATTGTAGTAAGGAAACAGAGGTGGCTGGTAGAAGGGGCTGTAGTAGGTGGAGTCTGAAACCAGGTCAGGTGTGTTCTCCACGTGCCCTCTGCTGGTGACAGCAGGAATATCCTGGATGACCATACGTCCCTCTAAAACGGAAGATAAAAAGAAAAAGACAACATGGTATTAATGTGGGAGTCCACAAAACTTTACCTCTAAACCTTCCTACTCAAGACCTGTGAAGTAAAGTACCTGAATATGCAGAAGACAAAACCGTCTGCTGCTTCTCCTACAGCTAAAATAAAGGAGGGTTTCTCAGGTTGGCCTCACTCTGGTGACACAGCCGACTCAGCTGATTGTTTTTACTGAGATTACCAAAACCATTTTAGAGGTGATTTTAACTTCTATTCGACAGTATAACTTCTATCCAGAAATTCCTATAATGTCAAGAAACTGAAGATCAAATCTAGTTGACCTGATTGTGCATTCTTAAAACAAAATTAATTGTAGCCACATAGGTATGTCAGAAAGTCAAAGCAAGTGGTCAAGAGTTTAGATGAATTTAGGTGAACGGTTTCCTTAACTTCCTTCCACAGCTGATAATATATGTTTAGAAATCTGGCCAATGGTAGGGAGCAGGGGCAGACAAACTTCCGGTTTAAGAGGTTAGTAACTATTTCGGGTTTTGTCAACTATTTAGTCACCGCTGCAGCATGATTGTGTTGCAATAAAACTTTATTTATAAAAACAGGCAGTGGGCTGATCTGACCCAAAGACTAGTTTGCCAACCTCTGGCATAGACATTAAAGTGTTTATTGGGGGGATGAAATGCAGCAGAACTAGAAGGCTGAGGGGCTGCCAGGAATTAAGATGCAGGGAGGCAGAGGGCAGGAGCCTGGGTGTGTAGAGCAGAAGGCAGGCACACGTGCAGGTGGAGGGCTAGGTAAGGATGAGGAACATGAAATCTGTGCTTTTGGGAGAGGCTGAGACTGGAAGCCAGATCCAAGAGTCACCACTGGAGGTGCCACCTCCATCGGGGCAAGGAAGGGAGGAGCCATTATGGGATAAAGGAGATTGCCAAGGCCTGGAGTGTGAAAAATTGAGAATACAACGTTACAGACGTTAAAGCTGACGTGAATCACAGAGGGACCAGGCTGTGGTATCAACTGCTGCTGGGACCTCAAACAAACAGTTCTAAAAAAGACCAACAGACAACTAGGTCTTCAGGACTTTGCGGTTTTAACCATGAACAAAGGAGCGGACGCAGGCCTGCAAGACAGCAAAGAGCAACAAGCAAGGAGAAATCCAGAGATGATGACTCCAGGCCTCTCTCCTACCAGATGTGATCCAGCAAGAAGGTACCCAGCTTCCTCCAGGCGCTCCAATATTCTCTGTGTTTAGCACACTGCCAGACACCGTGGGTCAATATTTGCTGAAGGGACTGAGGAATAATCATTTTTCAAGTAGTTTGGCATTAACAATAATGTGAGTTAAAAGTAAAAGCTCCAGGCTTGGCGCGGTGGCTCACACCTGTAATCCTAGCACTGTGGGAGGCTGAGGCAAGTGGATCATAAAGTCAGGAGATCAAGACCATCCTGGCTAACACGGTAAAACCCCATCTCTACTAAAAATACAAAAAAAAATTAGCCAGGCATGGTGGCATGTGCCTGTAGTCCCAGCTACTTAGGAAGCAGGAAAATCTCTTGAACCCAGGAGGCAGACGTTGCAGTGAGCCAAGATCACACCATTGTATTCCAGCCTGAAGACTCTGTCTCAAAAAAAAAAAAAAAAAAAAAAGTAAAAGCTCCAGGTAGTCATAAGATCTTGTCATTTCACTTTTATTTTATTTATTTCTTTCAGACAGGATCTCATTCTGTCACCCAGGCTGGAGTGCAGTGGCGTGACCTCAGCTCACTGCCACCTGCACCTCCTGGGCTCAAACCATTCTCCTGCCTCAGCTGCCCAAGTAGCTGGGAGTACAGGCACAAGCCACCATGCCCGGCTGATTTTTGTATTTTTTTTGAAATAGAGACAGGGTTTAACTATGTTGGCCAGGCTGATCTCGAACTCCTGAGCTCAAGTAATCTGAATTTTAATAAGCTCTCAGGATATTCTTTTTTTTTTTAATTTTTAAAATAGAGATGGGGTCTCACTATGTTGCCCAGGCTGGTCTCAAACCCCTGAGCTCCAGTGATCCACCCACCTTGTCCTCCCAAAGTGCTAGGATTGCAGGCATGAGCCAGTGCACCTGGCCTTGCTTCACTTTTTAAAGAGTACACTGGCCTGTAATCCCAGCACTTTAGGTGGCCAAGGTGGGTAGATCACGAGGGCAGGAGATCGAGACCATCCTGGCCAACATGGTGAAACCCTATTTTAAAATACAAAAAATTAGCTGGGAGTGGTGGCACACACCTGCAGTCCCAGCTACTCAGGAGGCTAAGGCAGGGAATCACTTGAACCCAGGAGGCAGAGGTTACAATGAGCCGAGATTGCCCTACTGCACTCCAGCCTGGTGACAGAGTGAGACTCTGTCTAAGAAAAAAAAAAGAATTAAGCTGACAGTGGCTCACGCCTGTAATCCCAACACTTTGAGAGGCCAAGGCAGTCCAATCATTTGAGGTCAGGAGTTCAAGACCAGCCTGATGAACATGGTGAAACCTATCTCTACTAAAAAGAATACAAAAAAAAAAATTAGCCAGCCTTGGTGGTGCACACCAGTAGTCCCAGCTACTTGGGAAACTGAGGCAGGAGAATCGCTTGAACCCGAGGCGGAAGTTGCAGTGAGCAGAGATCACAGCACTGCACTCCAGCCCAGGTGACAGAGTGAGACTCTGTCTCAAAATATAAATAAATAAAGTGGTTTAAGCATCCTTAGGCAGAGAAAAGTGGCTCATGAGAGAAATTTCTAGCACAATGCATGGCCCAAAGAAGGTGCTTGGGAACCATCCACTGGCTGAGTGTGTGGGAAAAGGAAAACCTGCAATGGAGGGGAGGCATAACTCAAGTGCAAGCGTTGGAAGGTCTGGCTGAGATCTACAACATTTATTTTCGAAGTCTCATTTTAAAGTTAGTACTGGTGTCTCTTTTCTCTGAAAGGAGACCAAATCCTCCTATTCTAGGCTCCTGTAAATGCACTGCCAAGCCACTATTTTATTCTATTCCTTTCCTTTCTTCTCTCCTCTTCCCAGCTAATGAGATGAGACCTTCCAATGTCATTATTCCACACCCCAAGTCTGGAGAGGGCACATGTCCATTTGTTCCTCCTCAACTTCCCCACTGGGCCTTTCTCTTATTATGTTTGGTGGCATGAGTGGTGGTTTTCCATATCATTATTTTGTTTTCAATGTCATGTCTCTATTGTTTATCTCATCACAAGAGCAGTATGAGCTTCTCAAATTTAATAAATTATATGAGCATCTAAGTCAGAAATAGAATGACCTATCCTACCACACAGTCATAAGCTTTAATGGTTCATTCCTATACAATCTCATAGACAGTTAGGAAGGTATTTTAGATACTTAGGCCTGTCCCTGCAGTAGAAAACACTGAATACCTCCCACTTAGAGCCTGCTTTTCAAAAGCAAACTTCTTTAAAAAAATAAATAAATAAATACAGTGGCAGATGAATAATTAAATAGAAACTCAAGGATTCCAGTATTCTAGGATCAGGGCACAGCATAGGTTCTTGAATTTCTGCAGCATAACCTTAATCTGAACCTTTTATCAGGCTTCAGTTTATCAAGCAACAAAATGATGGCAGTTGTAACTCTGAAGGTAACGAGAGAATGGCTTCAATAAACCGCATAGTAAACCTCAAATAAAATGCTATGTCAGGTCAAAGCAATGATTTGTTTGGTTACAGCTGCTGTAATTAGTTAATAACACCATAATTTTTCCACTTACCCATATTTTATTTCCTCTTTCAAGTTACACCAAGCTTTAAGAATAAATATGAGATATGTATTGGAAAAGTTGTTCCATACCAGTATGTAAGTAATGAAACCACTTGGACTTTGTAAGAGTAGATGTCTACTTTTACACTGTTAAAATGTTTAACCACTTTTAAGACATTAGATTTTACAAACTACAATGTTTATAAACCACCAAACTCTATTTGTTAAAATTCCAAATTAAAATGCTCAGTGTTAAAAATAGCTTCATAACTCCTGGCATCTATATGAACACTACTAGTAAATGGAAAAGGTTGAAATGAATATCGGTCAAGCTACATGTGTCTAATCCAGTGGTTTGCACAGTGTGGTCCCTGAATCAGTAGTGTCAGCATTACCTGGGAACTTAAATGCAAATTCTCGGGTCCCACCACAGACTGATAAAATCATACATTCTGAGAATGGGGCCCAGTAATCTGGATTTTACTAAGCTCTCCAGAGATTCTTTTTTTAAAAAAATTTTTTGGTACAAATGGGGTCTTACCATGTTGCGCAGGCTGGTCTCAAACTCCTGGGCTCAAGATATCCTACTGCTTCAGCCTCCCAAAGTGCTGGGATTACAGGTGTGAGCCACTGCACCCAGCCCATGAGATTCTGATGTGCTAAAATTGTTGAGACACACTGGTCTACTCTAAAAATTCAAAGCAATTGCTCGATACACTATTCCTAAAAATATGAGATACCTGCATGCCCCTTACTGCATCATTGTGACAGTCCTGACTATTAAATAAAAGTATACAAATGAGGGCAGGTGTGGTGGCTCATGGCTATAATCCCAGCACTTCAGGAGGCCAAGGCACAAAGCCCACTTGAGCCCAGGAATTCGAGACCAGCCCCAAAACCCCTTTATAAAACATACCAAAATTAGCTGGGTATGGTGGTACATACCTGTAGTCCCAGCTACTAGAGAGGCTGAGGAAGAAGAATCACTTCAGCCTGGGAGGCAGCAGGTGCAGTGAGCCGAGATTGCACCACTGCACTCCAGCCTGGGCAATGGGGCAAGACTGTCTCAAAAAAAAAAAAAAAATTCCATTGTATTGTAAAGGTGGCCTTCTACCTAAATAACTCAGAGCTTGGATCCCAAGCTGTATGTGCTGTGGGTGTATCGCTGCCAAATGGTTGTGATTTTCATGGCTTACATCCAGACTTTCTTCATTTATTCTAACCTTAATAACTTAATTCATCTATTCAAGTGCTTATTCTATTTGACAAATATTTACTAAGCACCTACTATTTGTCAGGCATTTGATTAGGTACAAAACATGCAGAGTCAAAATTTAATATTCTTCAGAAGACTTCTGGATAATCCAGAGGAGCAGGTGTTACAAACATCACTTATTCTTGACCTTAAGTTGTATTTTTATATTTAGATTTGATTCATTCATTAGTTATCATATAACAACTATGTCCAAAGCTTTCTTTAAATGTTGTCAAAGGCACAAAGAAATATATTTAACATTTAATTTCTTCTTAAGAATTTGCCATCTATTTGGGGAAATTAGGTGCAAACTGGGAAATCTACAAAGTAATAATCCAAGTGCCACAATGACAGTATAGATAATGTCACCAAATGGTTCTATACAGAGAGGTGTCAGAAAAGGCCACGGTGAGTCATGAGCCAGAATGGAGGTGACTTAGAGACAGTGCGTAAACACTCAAAAAAGGAGAATAATATCAACAGTCATGAGGGAGGTCAACAGAGTCCCGAAGGAGGGAAGGACAAGACGTGTTCCAGCCACAGTGACCAGATGAGCCTGGCTGGAATGCAGAGTTCACAAGAGACAACTGCAAATGAGAAGGGAAGGTTATGCTGGAGTTAATTGCTGAACACCTTGAATGAGAATGCCAGGCCAAGAAATTCTCCTTCAGGGAATCAGTGAAGGTTTTCAGACCAAGGGAGTAGCATAAAAATGTTTAGGAAAATGATCAAAGCACAAAAGACAGACCTAAGAGAATAAGGAGGTGGGGGAATAGACTTGGCTCTTTAAATAATCCAGGCAAGAAGAAGTCATCATAAGCTTGCACAAGGAGGCTATGTGAAAATCGCTGGCAGGTCTGGCATTCTATGAATTCCCTCCAAACAACTAAATTACATGGTTAATACCTGTCATCCAGGGACCAGGAAAGCCATCCAGCTTCCCTTTTGATGCCTGTTCAACTGCTGAGTGATCAGATGATATTCCAACCTCAGAAGGAACATCCGACTCCTTGCCCAGACTGACAGAGGATAAGAATATGAGCAGAGTATACCATCTGCCCAGCCTGTGCTACAGCAAACTCCCCAGAGAGGAGCCAGCAGCATTTGCTTCAACACTGGGATGTCAGCGAAGATGGTAAGTCAGCCTAAGTGTCCTTATTAATTGATGACAAACCTGAAAGTAAGATTTCCAACTGATATGCCACAAAATACATGAATTTATCATACAAATTTTGAATTATCTATATACTTATATATACATATAGTTTTCAAAAAGTGGTTTTCTACATACAAACTATTAATAAGCTCCCCCCAACCACATCCATTCCCATTCTGAGCCACAGGGAAAAAAAAAAAAAGGTACAGTAAGAAGTGACAGTTTGGC
Organism: Aotus nancymaae; assembly: GCF_030222135.1. NCBI lineage: Eukaryota > Metazoa > Chordata > Mammalia > Primates > Aotidae > Aotus > Aotus nancymaae. Next base: position 15,824,036 of record NW_026988455.1, read on the forward strand.
CACGTGTGGTAGCTCATGACTTAATCCCAGCACTCAGAGAGGCTGAGGCAGGGGGATCACTTGAGGTCAGGAGTTCGAGACCTGCCTGGCTAACATGGTGAAATCCCATCTCTGCCAGAAATAGAAAAACTACCCTGGTGTTTTCGCTCTTGTTGCCCAGGCTAGAGTTCAATGGCATGATCTTGCCTCACTACAACCTCTGCCTTCCAGGTTCAAGTGATTCTCCTGCCTCAGCCTCCTGAGTAGCTAGGATTACAGATGCCTGCCACACACCCAGCTAATTTTTTGCATTTTTAGTAGAGACGGGGTTTCACTATATTGCCCAGGCTGGTCTCAAACTCCTGACCTCAGGTGATCCGCTGGCCTCAGTCTCCCAAAGTGCTAGGATTATAGGCGTGAGCTACTGCGCCCAGCTGAGTCTGATGAAAATTCTTAAGCTGGATCTCACTCTATTTTTCTAGAATGATAATTGGCCAAAATTGCTTAATGAATAATAACAGAAAGCTAGCAGCATTGTTTCCAAGATAATGTGAGTGCTTTCTTAACCAGTAGTCCCTTACAGAATTATCAACCTGTATACAGAAGTGGGCAGGGAAGTGCTGGGTAGAGGAGGCTGTGGTCCCTGGTGAAGTCTCCACCCCCAGGGCCTGTGCCCATGGACATAGGTGAGGACACGCACTCCTGCCTTGGCACCTAAATGTTGCATTTCCCAAGACCACCCTGGCCTGCCATGCCTCCATCCTGTGCCTATGAAAACCCCCAAGACCCTGGAAGGTAGACACACAAGTGGCTGGGCATTGAGAGTAGACTGGTGGAAGGAGGCAAGCAGCTCAGCGTGAAGAGCAGACCAACAGGCACTGGCCGGCCACTGACCCGCCTAGGCCACTGAGCAGCGGAACAATTCAGAGTTTGGCTGGGGCAGTCAGAGTGGCCTGACTCCAGGGGAAAACCATCTCCTTTCTGGCTCCCCTATCTGCTGAGAGCTACTTCTACTCAGTAAAACCTTGCACTCATTCCCCAAGCCCACATGTGATCTGATTCTTCTAGTACACCAAAGCAAGAACCTGGGGATACAGAAAGTCCTCCGTCCTTGCAATAAGGCAGAGGATCTAATTGAGCTGACTAATGCAAGCCACCTACAGACAGCTAAACTAAAAGGGCACCCTATAACACATACCCACTGGGGCTTCAGCTGTAAACATTCACCCCTAGACCCTGCCATGGGGTCGGAGTCCCGCAGCCCCTCTGTAATCTCCCTTAGAAGTTTGAGCAGCGGGGCACTGAAGAAGCAAGCCACACGCCCTTCACACGCTCTGCAAAGGGGACAGGCAACCTTTCCCATTTCAGATCTGCTGCTATGGTGCAAATGGAAATATGAAGTTAGATGGATTTTTGTCGTCGTTTTGTTTTGTTTTTGAGATGGAGTCTCACTCTGTCACCCAGGCTGGAATGCAGTGGCACTGTCTCAGCTCACTGCGACCTCCACCTCCGGGGTTCAGGCAATTCTCCTGCCTCAGTCTCCTGAATAACTGGGACCACAGGCGCGTGCGACCACACCCAGCTAATTTTTTGTATTTTTTAGTAGAGACAGGGTTTCACCCTGTTAGCCAGGATGGTCTCGATCTCCTGACATCGTGATCCACCCATCCCAGCCTCCCAAAGTGCTGGGATTACAGGAGTGAGCCACGGTACCCGGCTTGTTTCCATTTTTGTTTTTTTTTTGGGGGACTGAATCTCAAAAAAGGAGGTGGCTCACTGCAACCTCCACCTCCTGGGTTCAAGTGATTCTCCTACTGCAGCCTCCAGAGTAGCTGGGATTACAGGTGCACACCACCATGTCTAGCTAATTTTTTATTTTTAGTAGAGACGGAGTTTCACCATGTTGGCCAGGCTGGTCTCAAACTCCCGATCTCAAATGATCTGCCCATCTCAGCCTCCCAAAGTGCTGGGATTACAGGCGTGAGCCACCGAGACCGGCCAGATGTTTTAAGTATTGTTACTATTGGTATATACTCCTAATTTGTGCAATAAGAACAAAAGATCAGAAGGACTGGATCCAAACCACTAGGAAAGTCAGCAGGAACTCAAGAAATACATATCTGGAAAAATGACCAACAGCATTTGTCCCACAGATCGTATCAGAGCTCACTGTCTCCCCTCAGATGCATCTGCAGGGATGTTGCTTATGAGCTCAATCACTTATTATTCTTATACCCATGTTCATGGCTCTACCTATTTACCTTCTGCACATCCAGTTCTTTCATAGGGCTTCACAATCCCTCTGATACTTTTTTTTGCTCTAACATATGCAGTGTAAAATATGATTCACTTCTTCATGAGAGATCAATACCTCAATACCTGCACATGATAAATATCCTTATTGATCGTGGAGTGTTATATGCTGGTCTCTGGGCCCATGGTATATTAATAGTAGTTAACCAGTAATTCATTTTAAGGTAGGTGAAGGCTTGCCCCCCTCTTTGCTGGTGCAATGATTCCCAAAGTTGTTGCACTTTGAGTCCTTTGTGTTCAAATCTGGATCCACACCCCCCTCCATGAAAAAACCCAACGTTACAGTTTACAGCATAAAGTTAAAAAAGGTCACAAATAAAACCAAAATTTACCATTTACAAACCAATCAGTAAGACTACTTGTGATTCACATGATCTCATGTAAATGACTAATTTATATACTCCAGATTTTCTCTTTATAGCCCACACCTTGCATGGTGCTTCTCCTACTTAACTTCTGGGTTTTAAGAGTTACATACCAGGGCCAGGCGCGGCGGCTCATGCCTGTAATCCCAGCACTTTGGGAGGCCAAGGCGGGTGGATCATGAAGTCAAGAGATCGAGACCATCCTGGCCAACATGGTGAAACCTCGTCTCTACTGAAAAATACAAAAATTAGCTGGGTGTGGTGGTACACACCTGTAATCCCAGCTACTCAGGAGACTGAGGCAGGAGAATTGCTTGAACCCGGGAGGCGGAGGTTGCAGTGAGCCAAGATCACGCCATTGCACTCCAGCCTGACGCCTGGTGACAGAGAGAGACTCTGTTTCAAAAAATAAATAAATACATAAAAATAAAAGAGTTACATACTAGTCAAGCAAAATTATTCACCAGTTAAGTCTGAAAACTATCCATCACCAACTAATATGTTGTGTTAAGTGCTACGAGAATATAGAAAAAGCCTACGATTTTTTCCCTATTTTTTAAATAAAGAAACAGGTCTTGCTCCGGCCAGGCTAAAGTGCAGAGTGCAGTGGTGTGATCATGGCTCACGGCAGCCTCCAACTCCTAGGCTCAAGTGATCCTCCTGCCTCTGCCTCCCGAGTAGCTGGGACTACAGGTGCATGCCACCATACCTGACTAATTTTTTTTTTTTTTTTTTTTGGTAGAGACAGGGTCACGCTATGTTGCCCAGGCTGGTCTCAAACTCCTAGTTTCAAGTGATCCTCCCACCTCAGCCTCCCAAAGTGGTGGGATTACAAGTGTGAGCCACTGCACCCAGACTCTCCTTTTGGGGGTCGAGGGGTGTTAATGTATTTTTTTAAAAGACCGTGTCATTTGATGATGACTGATTTCATGGAATCTGGGGGATGACACTGTGATACTCCTCACTGAGGGGAGAGAAGGATTCATCTCAACCTTCAAAGTACAGAGTCCACTGATGTTGGCTCACTAGTGTCGCTCCTGTAGCACAAGACATGGAATGTGGTAGAGCCTATTTCTCCTTTCTCCCAGGAAGGGATTTTTGTCTTGTCTTTTTAACATAATTTGGTTCTGAAGGAATGTCAGCTGCTGGTGTGAACTCTCTTCATAGCAAAGTGAACCTGAAATTGGCTTTTAAAGATAGGAGCAGGCTTGGTTCACAGGGGTGTGGAGCGTCAATGTGGGATGGGTGGCAGGTTATGCAAATGGGATCTGGCAACTCAGAGAGTGAAAAAAGCTAGGTGGGGAGGCTTGGTGGCTCACGCCTGTAATCCCAGCACTTTGGGAGGCCGAGGTAGGAGGATCACTGGAGACCAGGAGTTCGAGACCAGCCTGGCCAACATGGTGAAACTCTGTCTCTACTAAAAATACAAAAAATAGCTAGGCATGGTGGCAGGTGCTGGTAATCCCAGCTACTCTGGAGGCTGAGGCAGGAGAATCACTTGAACCCAGGAGGCAGAGGTTGCAGTGAGCCGAGATCACACCACTGCACTCCAGCCTGGACAACAGAGTGTCTCAGAAAAAAAAAAAAGATGGGGGTGGGGGTTGAGCACAGCCAGATTAAAGGAATCAAGGAGGAGGGGGGAAGAAGGGGAAAATACAAACAGGAGGCTGAGCAATCACAGGCCTTTGGAACAGGCTGCCCTGGGGCTACTGGAAAGCCCAGGCAATCAAAGACCATCCATTGTGTGCAGCAATTCCCAAAGTGCTGGCTGAGAAGAATACAAATCCCTGGCCTGGAGGAGCTCTGGTGATGAAGAGTGAGAAGGCAAATGTAAAGGATCAGAAAGGTTTCCCAGAAGACACCTTTAAGCAAGAGAAGGTTCTGGGTGTACAAAGGATAAGAAAGGAATTCCAAGTCAAGGACAGAGAGGAGACGCACAGAGAGAGCTTCAAGGCACTAGTGAGGTTAAGAGAAGAGCCTGCAGCGCAGGTAGAGCACAGGGTCCACTGCAGGAGGAGAATGGGGGTGCTGCTGGCAAGGTAGTATGGAATTTGGGATCCCCCCACCACACCCCCAGAGAAACCTCACTGGGCCTGAAAAGGCTGGCATATAAAGCACAGCAGCATGCTAACGTTAGCAGCATCCAACATCCACCTGTATGGGTTTCTGCCTCTCCCTGGCCTGATTCCTGCTCTCTCCAGCTTCTTCCTTCTTCCACACCTCTGCCTGTGCCTCAGAATTCCCCCAAGTCACCAAGGAAAACTGTTAATCCGACAGTGAAGGTCATATTTGGAGGAAATGCCATTTCTCTGACCCTCCAAGGTAAGGCTGAAGGCCATGAAAGCCTGTCTCACAGCCAAGACAAAGATTTCTCTCTGTAGGCCAATGCAGAATGTCCAGCCATTGGCAAGACGTCAGAGACAGTTTGGGACTCTGTCAACACCTCCCAGCAGATTGGAGGAGCAGGTTGTGCCAACAGGCCAATGAGAAAGCTTGAGTTTGGGGGTAGAGGAGAAGAAAGGGATGATTCCCAACACAGTTCTCTTCATCAAGGGCTACATTCTAGGAGGTCTTATAGAGACTCCCTTCTCAAACCTTTTAAATATTTCTTACACTGAGGAGGTTTTCAATTAGGAACTGGTTTTACTGATAGTGTGTTATTTAGGTCTCCACAGAAAAGATCTGCTCGGACCTGTAATCAGACAAAATGGAGAAACTTAATTTATCAGGGTCTTTCTCTCTGGGGAATGAAGGGAGCTGAACAGAGAGGGAACAAAGATACATGTTTAAGTTTGCTCATGGTCAGCTGCATGTCAATTTAGGATTCAGATCCTGCTTTTATAACTTTCTTTTAGTAATAAGGTCATAGAGGTTTTGTCTTTCTTTGTCCTTGGAGGTCCCAGAAAGTGATGTGAAGGAGTAGACCTCTACATAAATGTAGACAGGTAAGAAACCGAATTATACCTCACCGTATTGTTTCACATAGCTTCTGTGCAACTCAAGATTATACCTAGTTCAATTTATTATCACCAATTTTCAATCAGGCATTTGTCTTGTAAAATGTTTCCAGTTGTCATAAGCAGTACCTTATCCAATTGTACAGGACTGGAGAGCCCCTTCCCTACCAAGAATTTTTCAGAATCTGCCTCTAAACCTTAAGTTTTCACACTTGTCTGCGCAAGAGGAGGAGGTAGGGGGTCTATAGAATTCCCCTTGACCAGGCCACACCCCAGAGCACTTTGCATGACAGCCTCCAGCAATGGGACCCAGGCCTCAGAATTGTTCAGTACTCCCAGAGTGACACCCCTGCCCCCCAAGCACACACAAACACAGGAAGTTGAGAACTGCTTTAAACCCATTCAAGCTTGGGACTGTGATATCAAGAAATCACACCCTTACATCTTATCCCAGCAATTGTCAAAATGTGGTTGGAGGTCCTGGTCTACAACTTCCTTCTGAGGACCCAAGAGGTCAAAAGTATTTTTGCAATAACATAAAGATGTCATCTGCCTTTTTCACTGTGGTGACAGGCGCTGATGATGCAGGAGCAAGGGTAGGTCCTCAGCAGGCGGCAAGCCACTTAAGTATATTAACACTCCCTTATTCCTCATCACTATGAAGGAAAACATTAAAACTTTTGAAAAATGTATGTCAATTTTGCTTAAGATGCCCTTGATGAAGCAGAAAGAAAAAGTAACTTGACCAAATCTGTACCTCAGAGTCAACGTCTTTTTAAAAACTGTGTGATTCAATGGGAAGGACTCACACAGCCTTTCTGCACACCAAAGGAAAAAGGGCACTTGTGTCACTGTTGATCTACACTCACTGCTTTTTCTTAAAGGAACATCGCATCCTTGGCAGAATGACTGATGGCAAACCACACTTATTGAAACTCAGATATTTGGCAGACATTCTCTTGAAAATGAACTAAATGAGCCTCTCACTTCAAGGAAAACTGACACTATTTATTGCCAAAATTTGAGTTTTCAAGTAAAGATTAGAATTTTTGAAAATGTATGGCCCCCGCTATTGTGGTTGACAGCTTCCAAACTTGAAGATTATTCTAACAAGATCAGTAGTAATATTAATGAATGGGATTTTCTGGTATTTTGTAATAAAATGTGTCAACATTTGGAAGTTGTGCATAACTCAGTGAACTATTATTTCCCAAATGCCCAATGCATGATGTTATAAAGTCATACATGGATAAAAGAACCATCCAAAGTACACGGCCATACCACCTTGAATGCACTGGCAGATCTAGTCTGATCTTGGACACCAAGTCTGAGACAGATCAATAGATTTTAATGAAACAGAGTACAAAACGTTCGTTAGCATGATTTTGGTTTCCACACTACAACTAATCTTCAAGCAATTACCACTGTGAAGTTTTGGTCTAGTATCAAAGAACAGTGACAATTATGGTAAAAGGATATTAAAACACTTCTATCCCTTTTCTAACTATCTCTGTAAATCTGAATTTTCTTCATGTATTTTCCATTAAAACCAACAGCCTGACAAAAACAGCAGCTATGCAAAAACTCACCTACATCCTATTATGCCAAACATAAAAGAGATCTGCAAAAATGTAAAATGTAAACGTGCCACTTTCTTCACTGTTTTTTTGATTTAGAAAAATGTAGTAACTTTTACTGAAATGTTACTTATGCTACGAGGTAATGAGTTTATTATTTTAAAAGAATAATTTGTTTTTCATTTCTCAATTTTAGTTTCTAGTATGTTATCGATAGATATAACCCACATAAACAAAAGCTCTTGAAGTCCCCAAGAATTTTTAAGGTTGTAGAGAGGTTCTGCAAGTAAAAAGTTTGAGAACTTCCATCGTAGAGGCTCCTGTCTTTTTAAGGGGAGTGATTTGAGAGCAATTAGAGCCTGCATCTTATTCTGAGCTGGCTCTCAGACTTGTATTTATAGTAGACAGCAACAAAGCCCCAACCTGGCAGCTCTGGCTTTATTCTTAGGTCTGAAATATTTCTTTCTATGAACTATGCATTAAGAGAATGACACAATAGGCTGGGCGCTGTGGCTCACGCCTGTAATCCCAGCACTTTGGGAGGCCGAAGTAGTCAGATCAAAAGGTCAAGAGATTGAGACCATCCTGCCCAACATGGTGCAACCCCATCTCTACTAAAAATACAAAAAGTAGCTGGGTATGGTGGTGCACGCCTGTGGTCCCAGCTACTCGGGAGGCTAAAGAAGAAGAATAGCTTGAACCCAGGAGGTGGAGGTTGCAGTGAGCTGAGATCACACCTGTGAGACTCCGTCTCAAAAAAAAAAAAAACATAATATGGCCAGGCAGTGAAACTTCAGGTTGAGAGCACTGGCTTCTAAGCAAAACTAATTGATCGGATCTGAAATCTATTGCCATGCAATTATGGGCCAAGTCACATAAGTTTGGCATGTCCCAGCCTTGGCATGTAGCAGAGAAATACTACTATAACTTGAGAATCAAATGAGAGGATACATGTACTTAGAAAGGCTCTGCCACGTGATGAGTGCTCAATAAATGTTATTATTGTTATCACAATCACAACACAGTGATAACGTTTTCTGCTATCAAGCAAGACAGCCACCAAATAACTCCACACAAAAAGTTATCCTTGCTCCAAATGCTCATCATTAATGTACCGCAGGAGGGCTGGGCTGCACCTGGCCGGGCTTCCCAAACTCAGCTGAACTTGGAATCCTCCACTCCTGGCCTTCTCTGAGGTCAGACAGTAGCCTTGAGTGCATTTGGTGTGATATTACTCCCTAAAGTCATAATCAGGAAATGCAGGAACAATGTGTTTCTCCCACAAGGCAATCATGACAGGGCTATTTTAAACGTCAAACACGAACCTGGCGCCAGGAAAGCAACAACCGCTTACTGTGCACCTCCTACAAGCCAGGAACCACCTCTACTTAGTGAGTGAGGCAAATGCAACCCAGTGGGGTACCGTGCACCATTCCTTCCCTTTCCCAAAGTCTGTCTCCCCCAGCCCCATCTCCTCCTTTATTCAATTCTGCTTTTGCGAAGTGCAGCTACTGCCGGGATTCCCTTAAGACAGGCAGACATTTTTACTGGGGGAGGGGCAGGGCGGCTGCTGCAGTTCCAGGGCTGAACTTTTAGCTTGCTATAAAGTTAATGTGCTATTCAGTGTTCATTCCAGGCAAGGCTGTGGGGCTGTGTATTTTCTGCCACCCCCGGAAGGCCATTATCTGTAATTGCCCATTACCATACATAATTATTTCTCCTAGCGTGGTCTGTGACCTCCAGGGTTGCTGGATGTTTTAGCAACCTGCTCCACCTAACCAAATTTGTGAAGGAAGCGTTTCTGACCCCTGGTACTTTCATGGTATTTCCAAAGCCAACCTTGGGTCATTGCGCAGGCACACTTATCCAGAATCAGTTCCATGTGTACTTTTCTCACCTCCATGGAGTTTTACTTCCCCTCAAATAAAGGAAAAATAATCAACTCTCCATTGTGTGGGGGCTGATAACCCAAACAGGGAATTATCTGGAGCCCTTTATACTCCCTTTGCTTTGATTCTGCTGTTTAATTGTATCGCGCTTTTTAAAGATTGCTACTGGGAAACCTGGAGATAGAAGAGTGAACAGAGACACAGAGAACCTTTACATCTTAAATTCAATATATACAATCTCATATTTAGCTTCTTTTTTTGGAATGAGAAGAGGAATTATGTTCAAGTGAGTGACTGAAATGAGATATGCAGATTCCCTATGGATTTCAAATATTAATGCTAGAACTGACATCTACTGCTACATCTGAAAGTGTGGCTTTGGCCAGGTGTTGTGGCTCATGTCCGTAATCCCAGCACTTTGGGAGGCCGAGGCAGGTGGATTATGAGGTCAGGAGATCAATACCATCCTGGCCAACATGGTGAAACCCTGTCTCTGCTAAAAAAAAAAAAAAAAAAAAAAAAATTAGCTGGGCATGGTGACGTGCCTGTAATCTTAGCTACTTGGGAGGCTTAGGCAGGAGAATCCCTTGAACCAGGGAGTCAGAAGTTGCGGTAAGCTGAGATCGCGCCACTGCACTCCAGCCTGGCAACAGAGGGAGACTCTGTCTCAAAAAAAAGAAAGTGTAGCTTTACATTTAGCTTGCTTTTCAACATTAGCAGGGAAAGAAAGGGAGGAACAGGGTTGCTGGCCATACACATGCCCACTGAATGCTTAGCCAGTTGCTGGCATTTCATTTTCTCCTCCACCATCGCCTCCGTCAGAAACCCCACTGCACCCCGCAGGGGGCTGAGACGTACCTCTAAGGTATCACAGGGTTCAAAAACTGTCCAGCAGAGTGGACAGATGTCCTGGGAACGAGACCACTCAATTTTTGTGTGGACCCCCACAAATGTCTTTACTTTCCTTCCGTCTTCCCCTCCTTGGGAATAAAGCTTCTTTAACATTAAAAGAAGGTGATTCTACAAACAAAAATTTGCCCATTCTTTCAACCATCATTTTTACCCAAGTCAGGGAAGGTGAACCACAGAGAATTAAACCCAATAGCCTTTCACAAAATGTAACCACAGAGAAGGCCTTGGAAGTAATTTTATTATTTGTTTCTACACCCAGAGAAGTTCAAGTGGCAAGTCTAAGGACACACATGTAACTGGAAGTGGGACCATGGCTGAGGCAGCCTTGTCTGAGACCTCACACTTGTCTACCATGCTGTGTCAGAAAGGGAAAAGGGAGCCAGGAGACTGGCTGATAGACATTCTCAGACGCCTGTTAGCTGGGCACAGTGGTCATGCCTGTAATCTCATTACTTTGAGAGGCCAAGACAGGAGGATTGCTTGAGGCCAGAAGTTCCAGACCAACCTGGGCAACACAGCAAGACCCCGTCTCTACAAAAATGTTTAAAAAGCCAGGCATGGTGGCACGAGCCTGTAGGCCCAGCCACTTAGAAGGCTGAGGCGGGAGGATCACTTGAGCCCAGGAGGTGGAGGTTGCAGTCAGCTGTGATTTCACCACAGCACTCCAGACTGAATGCTAGAGCAAGACTCTTGTCTCTATAAATTAAAAAAAAAAAAAAAAAAAAAAGTCTGTTGACAAGAAGTCAACCTGGCAGTTTCCTGGAAAAGAATGTAAATGACTACTAACTTTTAGCACTCATATGGGAGTGTGTCAAGCGCAGAGGTCAAGTTCTTAAGCTTCGAAGACAGGCTGTGATGGTCAGGGCCTTCTCTCTTTTTCAGTGGGGAATGTCAGGTAAGGCAGTGGCTGAGAGTCAGGATTTGGCCCCAGGTCACTTCCTACTGGCCCAAAGCCCCCACTGTGGCTTTTCTACCTTATCCTGGAAGCAGGTCCCTCTAAATTCTGGCTTCTTGTTTAGCTCTATACTTAGAAACTGCAGCCTCGCCGCCAGCTGCTGCCAACCTAACTGTTGTGCTGCTCTCCAGGGATGTACAGGAGCTACTCTGAACCATGTAAGAAGATCCGTCACCCAACTCTCAATTGTGTCCCTAGGGCTAACTGCTCCACCAAATCTACCACTAACCACAGGGATAAGAGGGGACAGCAAAACATGCCACACTGTCAGTTTTTCTAGCATCCCCAGTGTAGGGGCAGGAACTCGAGTTCCCAGCCAGGCATGTGACACAGCTCCGCCAACCACATGTGGCTCTTCCTTTTGGCCAGAGTCAGAGGCTTCTGGCTTTTAAACAGTGGCAGAGGCAGCTATTTTCCAGCAGTTTGGAGGCCCTTAAGGCTCTGGTAACTTGGGATATGAGCGTATATATCTATGTGTGCGTACATACACGCACACACACATATACATATGTACACACACACACACACATACATACATATATACACATCTCAAAATCTTAACTGAAAAGAAAATCAAATCTTGGCTGGGTGCAGTAGCTCACGCCTATATTCCCAGCACTTTGGGAAGCCAAGGCAGGCGGATCACCTGAGGTCGGGAGTTCGAGACCAGCCTGACCAGCATGGAGAAACCCTGTCTCTACTAAAAATACAAAAAATTAGCCAGGTGTGGTGGCACATGCCTGTAATCTCAGCTACTTGGGAGGCTGAGGCAGGAGAACTGCTTGAACCTGGGAGGTGGATGTTGTGGTAAGTCAAGATCCCACCACTGCACTCCAGCATGGGCAACAAGAGTGAAACTCCATCTCAAAAAATAAAGAAAGAAAATAGAATCTTAACTGAGAGGGATGATTACCAAGATCCATGCTGGGCTTGTTAACTAAAATGTCACTATGGCACCCAAGAAACAAACAGCATGACAGAAGCTGTCTAGCTCACAACCAGAGTCACACCATCATCCATCTATTTTTATTTTCTTCATTTTACCATCTTCATTGTACAGAATTTTTACATCCGCATCACCAGAAACCTAACATGCTTTCTGAAATTTTACCTCTCAAGGTCTTGATACCTCTCAATTATCAAGAGCTATGTGACAGTACTCAAAATAGATGTAGAACCTAGGAAAATCTCTGGGTGGAGGGTCCAGACTGTGACAGATAAGGACAAAGACTCTAAAGCCCTCAGGCCCAGGCCTGGGAGCCCTATCTGTGAAAACTGAGTTTGCAAAGTCTGTGGGCAGCACCTGGTATCATCTGTAACTGTGTCAACCACCAGCTTCATCCGCAATTCTCAAGGTTTATTCCACCACGGAAACAATACTGATTTTAAGAGTAAGAGAATAAAGATATGTTTTTTAAAATTTATAATGAGGCAAGGGTCACTATCAGAAAGACAAGCACATAAGCCTACAAACATGCAGGTTTTATGATTAAGTTGTTGTTATTATTTTTAATAAAGGGTTATGAGAAGTCCCAAGAAGAGAGGGAGGGAGGCCAAGACAGTCAAGAAAGAAGTTCCTTTTGTGTCCACAGAGAGGATGCATACCGAAATTTCACCCAAGAAATTAACCCATCAAGGTTGGAAGAAAGGGATGCTCTTTGTTCCAAATTCCTTTCACGTATCGTGGCCCTTTCTGTAACTAGGAACAGGGAGTTTATGGCAGTTGCTATCATTAACAAGAATATCTAACTTAGTATGCACAGACATGTATTTAAGGCTTGTGTGTGCCTCATACACATTTGCTGTATGTATTCAGATTGTGTATAATAAACGTATCTAAAAGTTCAGAAACAAATAAAGGCCAAAGCAAGAACTAGATCTAGATATAAAGAGGGACCCAATCTAGATCTCAACTGTATACATATTAGATGCAGGCGCTATGATTTTTCTGAGAACTGTTCAAAGGATTCTGATGTTCTGATCCACTAATCAAAACTTACATCATCTTAAAAAACAAAACAAAATCACTTAATAGAATCTCAAGACTGGGAAAAAACTTGAAGAGATACTCAGTTGACTCATTTATTACCCTCGAAGAGAATCATACACTCGAGGACAAATGAGATTCTAGCCCCTATTCAAAGCTGAGAAAGCACCAAGCCAATGCTAAAATCTCACTTGCCAAAAGGACTACATTTTAAATTAGGTTCCTCATTTAATCAAGAGAAATACAAAATACATGGTCACCATACTCTGTAGGAATAATTTATTTCCTTGAAAGCTTTCAGGTTCTTTCCACCTCCAGGTTAAATATGCCCACTTGCTATAATATTTCTTTCCCCCTAATAATTGAATTACTTTTGAGGGAGTACTAGAAGGTGAACTTTTTCTCTTCTTTTTCTCACTTTCAAATCTATGCATTGTCCATTCTCTCCCTGCAGGTCATCTTTAGCCTTAGTCTCTCTAAAAGGACAATACAATACTTAAAACGCATTAAAAGGCCTCCCCAGTTACTAAAACACCTTCCCACTGCCCTTCACCTCACCTTTGCCACTGCCAAGCTAATGGGTTTCCCTTCCTTTATTTCACTCACTCACAAGACCTAGCGATAACCTAAGAACATAAAATGTTTATAGAAGTATGTTTTAAAACTCAAAAAAAAACAAACAAAAAATCCTTTAAAATGGGCAAAAGACTTGAATAGCCATTTCTTTAAAGAAGAAAGACAAAAATGGCACATAAGTACATGAGAGGATGCACATCATCATTAGCCATCAGCTAACTGCAATCAGAACCACAGTATGATACCACTTCGTGCTCACTAGGAGGTGTGATGGTTAATTTCAGATGTCACCTTGACTGGATTAAGAGTTACCTAGCGAACTGCTGAACTATTATTTCTGAGTGTGTCTGAGTGTTTCCAGAAGACACTGGCATGTGAGTCCGTGAACAGAGTGAAGATCTGTCTTCAATGAAGGCAGACACCGTCCAATCAGCTGGCCCAGAGGGAACAAATATTTGTGTAATTGTATGTTACCCTGGTGGAAATGTAAAACGATGCAGCCACTTTTGAAAAACCTAGCAGTCCCTCAAAATGTTAAACACAGACCCACCACATGAACCAACCAGTCTACTTTGAAGTATATACCCAGAAGAATACATACATTTACAAAAAAATTTGAACATAAAATGTTCTCCATTAACCGATAAGTAAACAAAATGTTGCATATTCATACAATAAAATATCGATAAGTAATAAAAAGGAAGAAGTCTGATGTCCTGAAATATGCTACAATATGAAATTCAAAAACATAATAAGTGAAAGTCAGACACAAATAATCCCACAGAGTATTATTCATTTATATGAAATGTCCGGAATAGGCAAACCTATAGTGATAGAAAGTAGATTAGTGGTTGCCAGAGGCTGGGGGAAGGAAGAAATCTGAGTAACCAGTAAAGAGTATGAATTTTGGGCCAGGCGCGGTGGCTCACGCCTGTAATCCCAGCACTTTGGAAGGCCGAGGCGGGTGGATCATGAGGTCGGGAGTTCCAGACCAGCCTGGCCAATGTGGTGAAACCCGTCTCTACTAAAAATACAAAAACGAGCTGGGTGTGGTGGCAGGCACCTATAATTCCAGCTACTCGGAGGCTGAGGCAGGAGAATCGCTTGAACCTGGGAGGTGGAGGTTGCAGTGAACTGAGATCAAGCCACTGCATTCCAGCCTGGAGACAGAGTAAGACTCTGTCTCAAAAAATAAAAAAGATGATAAGTTTTATGGCATGTAAATTATACCTCAGTAACGTTATTTTCAAAAGTATCTCAATATACATTCTACTTCTATTTACTCAAAAACAGAAAAATGTAAATAGGTGTATAGAGAAATGAAGAAAATATGAGAAATGGTTTGGAAAAGGGCTATTATTTTAAACTTAAAGCAGTGGTTCTTAATACTTCTTAGGACACAGACCCCTTGAAGAATCAGACAAAAATGCTGGGCCATCTTCCAAAAGAAATGCAGCTTTAAGAGTTCAAAGACCAGCCAGGCACAGTGGTTCATGCCTGTAATCCTAGCACTTTGGGAGGCCAAAGTGGAGAATTGCTTGGGGTCAAGAATTCGAAACCAGCCTGGGGAACATGGCAAAACCCCATCTCTACAATCAGCCAGGTGTGGTGGTGCACACCCCTGTAGTCCCAGCTACTCAGGAGGCTGAGGTAGGATGATGGCTTGAGCCCAGGAGGCGGAGGTTGCAATAAGCCTATGATGGCACCACTGCACTCCAGCCTGGGCAATACAGCCAGACCTTGAGTTCAAGGACCCCTAGATGCCCAGGAATCCAGTTTTAAAAGACTTGAATGTATGAGCACAATGGCTCACAACTGTAATCCCAGCACTTTGGGAGACAAGAGGATCACTTGAGCCCGGGAGTTCGAAACCAGCCTGGGGGACATGGCAAAACTCTGTTTCTACAAAAAACAATCAAAAAAATTACCCATGCGTGGCGATGTGTACTTGTAGTTCCAGCTACTGGGAGGCTGAGGTGGGAGAATCACCTGAGCCCCAAGACACGAGGCTGCAGTGAGCCATAATTGCGCCACGGCACTCCAGCTTGGGCAATGGGTAAGACCTTGTCTCAAAAAAAAAAAGTCAAGAAAATGCAAAATATGGGATCCTAAGCTTAAAGAATGAAATAGGCAAAGCCTTTAGACTCACCAGGGGGTTCTTTCTTGGACCCAACAGAGACTAGAAAAATGACGAACTAGAAAAGTAGCAGAAAGCTTAACCTTCTGAGAAGAGAGGCTACAATGCTGTGGTTAAACAGATTTCAGAGCTGAAGAGCTAAGCTTAGTGAAAAAATTATGATGGATGTTGTCACAGGAAGGATTCACCAAAAAGTCAACCCCAAGATAGCTACCAGAACTGTTCTTTCTTACATGTTGAGCAGTCACAGTAATTTGCCCCAGAAAGGTCAACTTCTGAGAGAAAGCTCTCAAAAACTGAAGAAATTTATTCATTCAACACAAATTGGGTGCTCAACTGTTTATCTCCAGGGCCGTGTTTTTACGACATTACCATATACACGTGCAGGGGTCTTCAGGTTCAGCCAAGCCCATAATAGGAAGCCCACCAATGCCACAGAACACACAGGACTTTATTACAAGCCAAAACACAGACACAATGCAGACTTGCATTAATAGCTAATATAAACCAAATGAGGAGAAGAGGAGAAAAGACTATTAACTGTGCGACAGACAGTGTGACACCTTAAGAAAAAATAGAAAATAATGAGAAACAGATTATTAAATTATCGGGGACTGAAAAAGCAAAAATAGGGAGGAGAAACAAAGTCACCGCAGATTAAATATAGAGAGCTTTAAGCCAATTATACAAGATCAAAGAGAACAAGAGAGGGGAGGAGTAGCCTTACAAGTAACCGAGATAGGAGACCTTGGGAGAAATACGGCCAGAGTCAAATCATTACAGTTTACAGTAAAAGTAATCTAGGGATGACTTTAGAGAAGAATTCACTAGAGAAGACAACTAGGAGCAAGGATCCAAAGGCAGAAATTCAAAAACCTCTTAATTTTAATTACCTTCCAAAGGGAAGGTAATTCCTATGGAGAACAGCTAGGAGGATTGGCAAACTGAAAGGTGTGGGGGAATACACCTTTGTATTCACAATGCAAATGTAGATGAATATGCCAGTGCCTCGAGCCACATTTTTATTTCCATGCTATCTACTTTAAGATCTGGCAAGGGCTCCAATGCATGCCACCATAGCCAAAGGGGAGGAAGAAGCAAAAGCTGTGGCCTTAGTAGCATATCCTCAAAATTCACTGGGTACTTTCTCTTCCGCCCCTAATAAAAATCTAACAAGGTCCTTTGGATGTCAACTTCCTCAGAAGCCTCAACCATCCCTAACTATATCAGATTTTTATCAAGAGAAGTTGCACTAATAAAAGAGCTGCTAATACAAATGACGCTAACTTTTATTTTTATTCATTTATTTTTTTCAGATAGTGTCTCACTCTGTCGCCCAGGCTGGAGTAAAGTGGCACAATCATGGCTCACTCCAGCCTCAACCTCCCCAGGCTCGGGTGATCCTCCCACCTCCACCTCCCGAGTAGCTGGGACCACAGGTGTGCACCACTACACCCAGCTAATTTTTGTATTTTTTGTAGAAATGGGGTTTCACCATGCTGCCTAGGCTCGTCTCAAACTCCTGGGCTCAAGCCATCCACTTGCCTTGGCCTCCCTAAGTGTTGGGATTATAGGCACGAGCCAACGTGCCCAGCCGATGCTACCTTTTAAACTTAACATTTTTCATTTAAGTAATACTTGGCCATTCATAAACAACATTTTACATATATTCTTTCAGACGCTACCTAGGATAACCCTGTAAGGTTGAGAAACCAGGAACTACAATGGCCCAAGACAGATGAGCCAGCTGTGCTTAGAAAGGTGCCCACCTCACAAGGAAACAGAGCTGGAATTGGGACTAAAACCCAGACCTTTTGATTCCAGGTTCAGTAACTTCTTGCAATGACATGAAATCCCAAACACACAGCTCTTCACTTTTATTCTAAGTAGTGAAGAATTCTGTGTATTTTGTTTCTTAAAAGCAATCATTAATACCCCAGATATTATCAAGTATCACAGACAAAAAGCTAAAGAAAATATAGAATATAGCTAAGAGATCCCCTGTAAGATCCAGGATGCCTGCTTTGTAAAATATTTTCTTTCAGACCAGGTGCAGTGGTCATGCCTGTAATCCCAGCACTTTGGGAGACAGAAGCAGGCAGATCACTTGAGTTTAGGAGTTTGAGACCAGCCTGGGCAACATGGTAAAACCCCCATCTCTACAAAACAATACAAAAATTAGCCAGCCATGGTGGCTTGCACCTGTAGTCCCAGCTAATCGGGAGGCTGAGGTGGGAGGACTGCTTGAGCACGGGAAGTCAAGGCTGCAGTGAGCTGTGACTGCACGATTGCACTCCAGCCTAGGAGACAGAGACCCTGTCTCAAAATAAAAAACAATCGTTTAGTTCCTAAGTGAGATTGGACATATCACTATATAACCACAAGGATAACTAAAGCCTACAGCATAACTTAATTTACAGAGTGAGAAAATGCAACATGTTAAAAACACAGCACTTATTGATACAGAGAAAATATATCCAAAGAAAGGAAAATAAGAGAAAAAGAAAGCAAAGGGAGACTTCATCAACTATTTCACTTACCCCTATATAGGATACAAACCACCTGGCCACCTACTGGGTCCCCACTGCTACTCTCATGACCACAATGACAGAGTCATGGAGCCCCATGTAGGATGTGAGTGTGGGTTGTGTGTCACAGACCTGGGTTTGAGTTCCAACTCCACCACTTAATACATGTGCCATCTTTGAAAGTTATTGAATCTCAATTTCCCTATAATTGGAAATAGTTCCTATTTCCTCATTAACGAGTTTGAGACGTGTGAGAGACTGTCCCATGGCTTCCCACCCCAGAAGCTGCTATTTATATTCTCCAGCTTCACATATTTATGCTCTCCCAGCTTCACAGAGAGGAATTACGAAAACGTGATTCACAGTCACGTGTGGATCTTTAGTTTGACAAACGTCACTTCTTCCTCCTACCATCCTGCATCCTGCAACGCAAACTAATGTGTGAATTACATTTCTTTGCTTAATCACCCTTACTATGCTTTGTTTTTTTCAGTCCTTAGTTCCTGTTTACAGAGTTGCCTCCAATGAGATATAAATAACAAAGCAGCTAAGTCAACACCTGCCACAAGGCAGACAGACACTCAGTAAATGAGAGCTACTCAGACTGTAATTATTACTACCACCTAGGAAAATGTAATGCCAAAGAGTTGAGAATTAAACCAACTGCATGCTTAGGAGGCACAGAATAAAGCACTGCCTGCTCTCCCAGCTACACAGAGAGCAATCAGGACAACGTGATTCACAGACCTTCAGTTTGACAAACTTCACTTCTTCCTCCTACCATCCTGCATCCTGCAACACAAACTAATGTGAGAATTACATTTCTTTGCTTAATCACGCTTATTATGCCTTTTTTCAGTCCTACCCAATTTCCCCCTGCTCTTAGATGCAAGCCTTGGTTCCCTGTCAAACTCCTCTCCACTGCTGTAAATAATCTCTCTCCCTCTTTTATATTACCTTTCAAATATTTATAGACTGTTATTCTCATTCTCTCTAAGTCATACATCATTTTTGTTGCCCTTCCCCTGGATTCTCTCTAGTTTATCTACATCTTTTAGAAAAAAACAAACCCCAGGTGCTTCGTGATGAAAATAGCACACCCAAAGCTAATAACCCCAAACCAGTAAGGCCCCTTTTTCAAAGCCACACAAAAAGGCTTTGATGTGCCTCTTACTCCTTTTCTCCTGTAACTCATAATTCCATCTCTCAGATACAAATTGAGGGAGAGGGTGATAAAGGAAATGAACAGCACCCTCATCAAGTGGATGATCAGACTCTACAAGGTAGCAGCTCCTGGGGTGGGAAGCCATGGGACAGTCTCACACACGTCTCAAACTTGCTAATGAGGAATGAAACACCACGTACATACGTTGCTTCCGCTTGTTACTTCCTTGCCCATCCGCTTCATCAGTGTATCAGCCTAATAGTGTCCTTGAGACTCCCTCGTTGCTTTCTGTTTTGCCCCTACTGAAAAGTCTGACACTATTTTCAATTAAACACAAGTTTGAGTGTTTTCAAGAAGGAAAACTTCAGAAACTAAACACTTAAAAATACTATCCCCATCATGGGGTAAATGAGTCCCTTTCGCAATGGATCACAGTGTGACACACTTAGTTCAGCTTTCCCACATTCCTGCTTAAAGCTGGTGATGGCAAAGTGTCTGAAATGTTATGACATTCCCTTGCCCCACCCACAGGTCAGTGCTGATACCTGCTGCTTCTTAATCTGATATGCATGTCCTGATGGTGCTTTATTTATTCTGCTGAAGGTAGCGTCCCAATCTCAGAGTCCTGAGTATTTGTGTGGTTATAAAACACCTTCAACTCTTTTTTTTTTTTTTTTTTTTGAGATGGAGTCTGCCTCCGTCACCCAGGCTAGAGTACAGTGGCGAGATCTCGGCTCATTGCATCCTCCACCTCCTGGGTTCAAGTGATTCTCCTCCCTCAGCCTCCCAAGCAGCTGGGATTACAGCCACCCACCACCACATCCAGTGAATTTTTGTTTTTTTTAGTAGAGACAGGGTTTCACCATTTTGGCCAGGCTGGTCTCTAACTCCTGACCTCAGGTGATCCGCCCACCTTGGTCTCCCAAAGTGCTGGGATTACAGGCATGAGCCACTGCGCCCAGCCCCCACTCTCTTCAGAAAGGAAGACAGATGGTTAATACTGAAGACATCTGTCAATGAGGTCAACAAAACAGAAGAAGAAAAGCAAGGTCATGGAAAGAAGGGGGAATACTTATATTCTGATGGGAGAGTCTACATTATGTTCAAACATGATAAATTCTACATTAAGATGTGTCTCTGAGATTTCTGGCAACTGGGGGTATAGGAAAATGTGATGGGTTACGTAATCCTCACCCAAAGATGTAATTATTGCTGTATCTGTTCATGTAGCTTAATTTTTGCAAAAACTAGTTTATGGCTATAGGATGAATCATATCCAGGCTCATTCATCTGCTCCTCCTGTTATTATCTGAAATGGGAGTTTATGACATGTCCATGTACTTCACCACAGTGTACAAAGATATTTTTCCATAAATATCTTATATTTCATATGTATGTCATACATAAGGTATTTATGAAAAATTCAGCACCATATGTATCTTAAGAAAAAGATGAGCACTCTAACAATTCTATAAGATATGCCAGATAGATATTATTATTTTATTCATTTCACAAATGTAGAAACAGACAAAGTCAAATGCACTGCTTAAAATCAGAGCAGTGGTAAGAAACTGAGCCAGGTCTTTTGACTCCAGATCTTAGGTTCTTTCACTGAGAGTCCTTTCCAGGTATAAAGTTATCAAGATAACAACAAATCTCTTTTCCCAGGTGTCTTCAATCTTCGAGATCTTTGATGGAGCTTCCACTACCATATACCATTCTCTCAGCGAAAACCTGGAAACGTCATGCAGGAATGATGATAATGCTCATTCCACATCAACGCAAACAGTAGAAGGACTCTGACACCGTCGCAGGTAACATGCATTCTAATTCCATGCACACTGAACACACTGGTAAGAATAAGATTAGTCTCTAGTAACCAGAGTATGTGACTGAACAGTAAGTATATCTCCCCATTCCTGCATCATGGGCATACCACAGTTTATTATATAATGAATGATAACTGTGAAACTTCCAACCATGACTGTGAAATGGTTTAGTCATTGAAGCTTTTGGCTTAAAACTTGAGACATACTCATGGCTAAAACTGAACCAAGGAATAGAAGTTAAAAGAATACTGGTTGGACATGGTGGCTCACGCCCGTAATCTCAGCACTTTGGGAGGCCAAAGCGGGTGGATGACCAGAGGTCAGGAGTTACAGACCGGCTGGCCAACACAGTGAAGCCTTGTCTCTACTAAAAACTTGAAAATTAGCCAGATGTAGTAGCGGGCACCTTTAATCCCTGCTACTTGGGAGGCTGAGGTGGAGAATCACTTGAACCTGAGAGGCAGAAGTTGCAGTGAGCCAAGATCGTGCCACTGCACTCCAGCCTGGCAACAGAGCAAGACTCTGTCGCCAAAAAAAAAAAAAAAAAAGAAGAAGATGAAGTTGTTAAAAGAATACAAATAACACATTGCTTTAGCCATTCTATGGCCATTTTCATTTGGACTGAAGAATGGCCTACCAACAGGAACTAGGAAAGCTGCAGGCTTCTGCTCCTCTTGCTTGTCCTCCAAAGAGTGCAGTGACCAGAACTCAGTCCTGGGACTTTTCTCACCCCACAGTCTATCCCCTGCCAGTCTCATATGGTTTTCTGGTTTAAAATAGCAAGTAGTTGGGGGGAAACTTGCAGCTCATATCAGAAAAGGCCAATCTCCACAATAAATAAGGAATTTCTCGATATTGGCAGGAATCAATAGAGAAATGAACAAAGGAGATAGATGGTTCAGAGAAAAAAAATACAAATGCCCTTTAAACATATGGAAAGATGTTCGACCCCACTAACAAGTTAAATCTAGATTATAAACTATACCAGTTGCATTAGTCATCTTTGACTGTGTTAACAAATTGCCAGAAATGTCGTGGCTTAAGTAATACAAATTGATTATCTTAGAGTTCTGAGGGTCCGAAGTCTGACTCGAGTCTCTATCGAACTGTCTATGGGATGCATTTCTTTCTGGAGCCTCTAGCAGAGACTGTTTTGTCTGCTCAATCAGGTAGTTGGCAGAATTCAGCTCCCTGTGTTAGTAGGACTGAGGTCCCATTCCTTGCTTGCTGTCAGCTGAGGGCTGTTGCAAGCCTGTAGAGGCCTCCCACACTCTGGCTGAGGGATTCTCTTCCTTCACCTTCAAAGGCAGCAACTGCGAGTCAAGTCTCTCTCAAGTTTGGAAACTCTCCTGTGTCCTCTGTCATGGCATCTCTGGGAGCAGCCAGGAAAGGTTCTGGCCACCCTTCCCCAGTCCCCCCTCCCTTTTTTTTTTTTTAAGATACATGGCCTCACTCTGTCACTGAGGCTGAAATGCAGTGGCATGATCACTGTTCACTGCAGCCTCGAACTCCTGGGATCAGGCAATCCTCCCGCCTCAGCCTCCCAAGCAGTTGGAACTAAAAGTACCCACCACCACACCTGGCTAATTTTTTTTTTTTTTTTTTTTTGGTAGAGACCTGATTTTGCTATGTTGCCCAGGCTGGTCCCAAACTCCTGAGCTTAAGTAATCCTTCAGCCTCAGCCTCCCAGAGTGGTAGGATTACAGGCATGACCCACCACACCCAGGGTGCCCTCCACTTTTAAGGATTCATGCCATTAGATTGTGCCCACCTGGATCCAGATTCATTTCCCTCATCTCAAGACTCCTGACTCAATCACATTTGCAAAGTCCCTTCGGCCATGTGAGGTACCATCTTCACAGGCTGCAGGGATTAGGGCACAGGCATCTTTGGGGAGGCCATTCTTCAGCTGACCACACTGATGTACAGAACCTCACCTAAACTAGGAAAACCCCAACAACCTAGTACTGGCAACGCTGTAGCAACCACTCTCGGAAGGGAATGCCATTGACAGCACCTACCAAAATTACACATAAATTTACCACCAATATAGACTTCCCGTCCCAGCCTTTCTTTCCCTCTCTACTGCCACCACCCTAGTCTAAGCAGCTCTCCCCCTCACCTGGACAACAGCACAACCTTCCAATCAATCTCTCACCTAGTTCCCCTCAAATGACACCACACAACAGCAGAGAGTATATTAAGAAGGTAAATTAGATCACACCATTCACTGCTTTAATAGTTAACAGCTTTCCGTAACATTCATGCGAAAATCCCAACCCTTTCTGCGGTCTACACAGGTGGCTCTGCGCCCTACTGCTGTGAACCCATGACACAACCCCACTGGTGTCACTCTGTGCTCACAGCTGCCTGTCTAAGCACAGTCTCACTTTGCTGCTCCTTCCTCCTCAAATGCTCTTGCCCCAGATCTTGATGAGAATGGCTCACTGTCATATGGGTCTAGCTCCAATCTAACCTCCTTAGAGAGACCGTCCTTCTTTGACCACTCTATTTAAAACAGCCATGGTTCCCTTGGTCACATCCATCATATCACTTTGTTTTTCTTTACAGCACCTACCACTTTCTGGAAATATCTTATTTATTGACCTACTTGTTTATCAACTGTTTTCCCCTGCAGCCCCCCAGAGATATAAGAACCATGAGAGATATATATGCACTGCTATATATCCTGCACATAGAATAGGATCTGGCCCAATGCAGCCACACAATGAACATTTGTTGAATGAATAAAGAAGAAAAATGGAAAAAAAAAACAGAGTAAGAGAAGGAGGGAGGGTGGAAATCTTGCTCAGACAGCAAATGCTCCAGCAGAGATGAATTCAATTCAATTCAGCAAATATTTAGTGTCATTTGATAAATCCAATCTACTTCACTGAACTAATTTGTATTTTATATATTTTATTTTATTTTTTATGTGTTTTTTTGTTTGTTTT
The DNA here is from genome assembly GCF_030222135.1 of Aotus nancymaae. Classification (NCBI taxonomy): domain Eukaryota; kingdom Metazoa; phylum Chordata; class Mammalia; order Primates; family Aotidae; genus Aotus; species Aotus nancymaae. Next base: position 15,848,159 of record NW_026988455.1, read on the forward strand.
TTGAGATGGAGTCTCACTCTGTTGCCCAGGGTGGAGTGCAATGGCACGATCTCAGCTCACTGCAACCTCTTCCTCCTGGGTTCAAGCCATTCTCCTGCCCCATCCTCCCAAGTAGCTGGGACTACAGGCATGCGCCACCACACCCAGCTACTTTTTGTATTTTAAGTAGAGACGGGCTTTCACCATGTTGGCCAGGCTGCTCTTGAACTCCTGACCTCAAGTGATCCACCTGCCTTGGCCTCCCAAAATACTGGGATTACAGGCATGAGCCATCGCGCCCTGCTATACATTTTAGATAAACCCTAAAACCTCAGGACTAGCGTTAATGGGTACTTAAGGGTTAGTTTTATAAGTGCTGAAATCAACATTGAAAGTAATCTGTGGCGAGGCACGGTGGCTCACACCTGTAATCCCAGCACTTTGGAAGGCCCAGGTGGGTGGATCACGAGGTCGAGTTCAAGACCAGCCTGGCCAAGATGGTAAAACCCCATCTCTACTAAAAATACAAAAATTAGCCAAGCGTGGTGGCACCTGTAAACCCAGCTACTCAGGAGGCTGAGGCAGGAGAATTGCTTGAACCTGGATGACAGAGGTTGCAGTGAGCCTTGATTGTACCACTGTACTCCAGCCTGGGTGACAGAGTAAGGCTCTGTCTCAAAAAAAAAAAAAAAAAAAATCTACGGTATACATTGAATGACAATGGATTGCTGAAGCATTATCTAAGAACCCTTACTGCCAATAAACATCAGAAAATCTGCTATTACTATAATACTGAATTGATTATTTTCTTTTGACAACTAGCCAGCTATTCATAGTCTACTTTAAGAGTTTCTTACGCATTTTTTTCTGGAAAGTATGTTCAGTGGTATTGTACAATAAGACCAGATTAGCAACTATGAAGTCTGCCCAAAGACGTTAAAAGACTAGCCTAAACTTGGTTTGAAGTGTAATTTTGGTTCAACAACATCAATATTTATGTGAATTTTCAAAGGAGAGTCAAAAACATTGAATTGGATTTTTTAATCATTTGAAAAGTTAAGACACCTTCAGGCTGAAACAGAAATGCACATATACATTTGCGTAGCTGCTTGTGACAACGGGGAAAGGGATCCTGACTAGTCATGACCCAATTAGAGAGCAGCTAGAGTCCTAGGGTACCCCAGGCACCCCTACTCCACTTCCTTCCTAGGCTCAGAGTCCAAATCATCAGACAGAATTTACAGTGTCCCGCATAAGGTGTTATTTTACAGCCCCCTGCATCCCTTCCCTATAAACCTCAGTCATTTGATAGACTTCAGAGGCCCCCATTGCCCCAGAGGCACAGATTAGACCAGCGCATAAAACAAAATGTCAGCAATACAGGCAACATTTGGGAGTTAAGTGGAGAGCAGCAAGAAACGATGCTGGCAGAGATCAAAGGAATCATCTTAAGTCATATGAGCCTACAGGTGATTTCACAAGCCAGAAAGCTTTGAAGAAAGTTGGGCTTGCAGAACAGACTGGCCTCAGTCATAAGTTAGCTCATGAGAGGAATAAAAGAAAATAATCGTTTAATGGGTACAGAGTTTCTGTCTGGGAAGTTCTGGAGATGGATAGCAGTGATGGTTGCACATTATGGTGAATGTACCTAATACCACTGAACTCTACACTAAACAGTGGTTACAATTATAGATAATTTTTTTTTTTTTTGAGATGTGGTCTCATTCTATCACCCACACTGGAGTGTAATGGCACAATCTTGGCTCACTGCAACCTCTGCCTCCCAGGTTTAAGCAATTCTCCTGCCTCAGCCTCTCAAGTAGTTGGGATTACAGGAGCCCACCACCATACACACCTGGCTAAGTTTTGTATTTTTAGTAGAGATGGGGTTTCACCATGTTGGTCAGGCTGGTCTTGAACTTCTAACCTCAGGTGATCCGCCTGCCTCGGTTTCCCAAACTGCTGGGATTACAGGTGTGAGCCACCATGCCCAGCCTAAAATGATAAGTTTTAAGTTGTGCATATTTTACCACAATAAAAGAAAGTTTAAAAAAGTAATTAATAGCTCAAGAAGACAAAAGGCATTCACAAGATGCCAAAAGTAAGCAGGTAGCTGAGGGGTGATCAACAGGACAGGATCCTTAAACCAACAGGTAACCAGGATATGTGAGTCAAAGGACTCCAGGGGGATGCTGCTGTGTAGGCAAGTGACATTGACGACACAGATGACCTTCGCGACCTTCCAAAAGTTCCCTACAGCAAGTGCAAGGCAGCACCATACGAGGACTATACCCAGTGTCACCACCTATAAAAGTTCCCCAATGCTACAACCAGGTCTGAAAGTCTTTATGAACTACCCTTTTCCCACTGGCCACATGAAGGACAGCTGTCCATTTTCACCAACTCTCAGGTTTTCTCTTTCACACTCCCTGGAAGAGTGATAGTGATTTTCCAATTTTAGAAACTCACAGATTGAAATTATTCTTGCCAACTTTTAGGACAACAGAATTCCTGCTCCCTCGTTTTTAGGAAACACACGTCACCCAAGGTCCAAAATGTTACTTTAGCCCTTCCGAGAGACACCAGTATTTCTCCAACCAGTAACAAAGGCACAGCAAAGAAAGCCTCTCCCCAGGCCCCTTTATGAATTGCTTCCACAATCACTGTTCCTTTCAATATAAACTGTATGTGACAATAAAGTAAGAAACAAACATTTTCAAAGACTGAATACTAACATAGATATATGTAAGTATATATATAGTATATATTCTATATTTATAAATGTTTCTTTCACTTAAGGCCAGGAGTTCAAGACGAGCCTGGCAAACATGGCAAAACCCCGTCTCTACTGAAAATACAAAAATAAGCCGAGCACGATGGCATGCGCCTGTAGTCCCAGCTACTCGGGAGCCTGAGGCACGAGAATCACTTGAACCTGGGAGGCAGAGGTTGCAGTGAGCTGAGATCATGCCACTGCACTCCAGCCTAAGCAAGAGTGAGACCTGCAAAAAAAAAAAAAAAAATTACCTGGGCATGTAGCATGTCTGTAGTCCCAGCTACTTGGGAGGCTGAGGCGGGAGGATTGCTTGAGTCCAGGAATTTGAGGCTACAGTGAGCTCTGATTGTGCCACTGCATTCCAGCCTGGGCAACAAAACGAACCTCTGTCTCTTGAAAAATAATTAAAAAAAAAAAAAAAAGGGGGGCTTAGTGTGTAGGTTCATGCCTGTAATCCCAGCACTTTGGGAGCTGAAGTAGGAGGGCTGCTTGAAGCCAGGAGTTCAAGACCAGCCTGGACAACAAAGTGAGACCCTGTCTCCACAAAAAGAAAATTTTTTAAAATTAGGCAGGCATAATAGCATCCACCTGTAGTCCTAACTGCTCAGGAGGCTGAGGTGGGAGAATTGCCTGAGCCTGGGAGTTGGAGGATGCATATATATATATATATATATATACACATATATACAGTATACATACACATATAGTATACATACTACATATACTAACATATATATTAGTATTTAGTCTTTGAAAATGTTTCTTCATTGTCACATACAGTTTATATTGAAAGGAACAAAAACTAGTATATAGAGTACATATTCTATATACAATATATGGTATATATCAAATATAGTATGTATATACTATATATATGTGTATGTTGTGTGTGTGTGTATATACATATACATATATATACATATATATTTATATATTTTTTTGAGACGCTCTTGCTCTGTCGCCCAGGCTGGAGTGCAGTGGGGCAATCTCAGCTCACTGCAACCTCCACCTCCTGGGCTCAGACAATTCTTCCACCTCAGCTTTCCGAGTAGTTGGGATTACAGGCATGAGCCACCACGCCTAGCTAATTTTTGTATTTTTAGTAGAGACGGGGTTTCACCATGGTTGGTCTTGAACTCCTGACCTCAGGTGATCCACCCACCTCGGCCTCCCAGAGTGCTGGGATTATAGGCGTGAGCCACTGCTCACAGCCTGAATATTAACATATATTTATTGATAATAAAATGCAAACCTAGAGAAAACTTCAAGATCTAAACTTGTCATGAGAGACTCTCAAGGGGTTTTAACTATATGTAACTTGCTGGGGCAAAGGCATCTTCCCTTGTAACTTAGAAAAACTTAGTTTAGGCTGGGCGCAGTGGCTCAAGCCTGTAATCCCAGCACTTTGGGAGGCCAAGGTGGGCAGATCACGAGGTCAAGAGATCGAGACCATCCTGGCCAACATGGTAAAACCCTGTCTCTACTAAAAATACAAAAAATTAGCTGGGCGTGGTGGCGTGCGCCTGTAGTCCCAGCTACTCATGAGGCTGAGGCAGGAGAACTGTTTGAACCCAGGAGGCAGAGGTTGCAGTGAGCCGAGATTGTGCCACTGCACTCCAGCTTGGTGCCTGGCGACAGAGTGAGACTCTGTCTCAAAAAAAAAAGAAAAAAGAAAAACTTAGTTTAAATTTTCTGGAACCCTCATACACTGTTGGTGGGAATGTAAAATAGTGCAGCCTCTCTGGAAAAGTGTGGCAGTTCCTCAAAATGTTAAGGATACAGTTAACATAAAACTCAGTAACTCTACTCCTTGGTATATACCCAAGAGAATGAAACATACATTCATTCAAAAACTCGTGCACACAAATTCATAGCAACATTACTCATAATAGCCAAAAATAATAAGCAACCCAGATGTTCATCAGCTGATGAAGAGTAAAATAATGTGGTTGTCTGTAATCCCAGCACTTTGGGAGGCTGAAGCAGGCAGATCACCTGAGGCCAGGAGTTTGAGACCAGTCTGACTAACATGGAGAAACCCGTCTCTACTAAAAATGCAAAAAAATAAAAATAAATAAATTATCCAGGCATGGTGGCACATCCCAGTAATCCCAGCTACTCAGGAGGCTGAGGCAGGAGATCGCTTGAACCCATGAGGCAGAGATGGTGGTGAGCTGAGATCACACCATTGCACTCTAGCCTGGACAACAAGAGCAAAACTCCATCTTAAAGAAAAATAAAATAAAAAGAAAGAAAAAGAATGTGATATATATCCATATCATGAAATATTACTTAGTAATAAAAAGGAACAATAATAATTAAAAATACATGCTACAACATGGATAAACTTATAAACATCAGGCTAAGCAAGAGAAGTAAGACACAAAAGGTTACACATCTTATCATTCCAGTTACATAAAATTTCCAGAATAGACAACTCTGTAGAGACAGAAAACATATTCACGGCTGCCTAGGGCTGGAGTGAAGAGTACATGGGGAGTGGCTAAAATATTCCAAAACCAGATTCTTGTGACTGTGGTACAAACCTGTGAATTTACTAAAAAACACTGAATTGTACACTTTAGACAAATGAATTCTGGTATATGAATTACATCTTAAGTTGTTAAGAAATTACATTTGAATTTTTAATCACCTCAAAAATTCAGAGGTCAAGCATGCTGGCTCATGCCTATAATCCCAGCACTTTGGGAGGCCAAGGTGAAAAGATCACTTGAGCCCAGGAGTTTGAGACCAGCCTAGGCAACACAGCGAGACACCACCATCTCTATAAAAATCTTTAAAATGTCCCAGGAGTGGTGGCACATGCTTGTAGTCCAAGCTACTTGGAGGCTGAAGTGGAAGAATTGCTGAGCCCCGGAGGTCACGGCTGCAATGAGCCAAGATGGCACCACTGCATTCTAGCCTGGGCAACAGAGCAAGACCCTGCCTCAAAAAAAAAAAAAAAAAGATATATTTTTAAAATATTGCAGAACAAAAACGTACACTGAACATCAATAATTTTATTCTCTGGTGTCTACAGGTGGGTTTAGATCACTTACCTAGTATTTTAAAATACAACTTCAAATTTAACCATCATTTATTCATTCAGCAATGGTTTATGCCCATTAACTGTAAAGCCAGGTACTGTAGTATACAGAGATGAAGGAAATGCAGTGTTTGTCCTTAAAGATCACATTTTCACAAGGGAGACACAGACATAAACCAGTCAAATGTTTTTGTTTTTTAATATGCTGTTATAAAATCTATTTGTAACTTTAACCCCTGTATTTAGGTACTTCCTGGCTCTAGATGTTTTCTCAATTTCCTTTCTAGTCAAAGGTAGACCAGTAGGTTACTTCCTATGTACTTCGTTTTCATAACTGCTATATATACTATCCACAGAGAGTTTCTATCTGACCAATTAAACTACTATGCTTGACATATGAGCAAAGACTATCCCTGAGATAAACAAAATTGAGACACTATCTAAAACAGGCTATCAAAACCATCAGTCCCATTAACCTTAAGTGTTTTCTTTCACTTCTGCCTCTGACTGCTGCTTCAGTTTAAGGAGTTTTGTTTTGCTAGAAATTCTGAACATTTGTTTAATTTGAAAGTAAAATTTGAGAATGTTTTTATCTGAAAACCTTGTTCTTGTCCTATTCTAGCTGCAGCTGAAAGCTGTCTAAAATCAAATGGACCTAATCTCATTTAAGTGGCCAGATCTTTCAAAAATAAATTCCCAATCCAATTTGTATAAAACGTTTTTATTGCTTATTAGAATAAAGTGCTTCCTTCTTTATGATATTAGAAAACTCCAAAAATAAAAATTGAGGCCAGGTGTGGTAGCTAACACCTGTAATCCCAGGACTTTGGGAGGCTGTAGCAGACGGATCACTTGAGGCCAGGAGTTAGAGACCAGCCTGGCAAACATGGCAAAACCCCATATCTACTAAAAATTCAAAAATTAGCCGGGCATGGTGGCATGTGACTGTAGTCCCAGCTATTCAGGAGGCTGAGGCACAAGAATCACTTGAACGTGGGAGGCGGAGGTTGCAGTGAGACGAGGTCATGCCACTGCACTCCAGCCTGGGCAAGAGTGAGATTTGCAAAAAAAAAAAAAAATTACCTGGGCATGTAGCATTTCTGTAGTCCCAGCTACTTGGGAGGCTGAGGCAGGAGGATTGCTTGAGTCCAGGAGTTTGAGGCTACAGTGAGCTATGATTGTGCCACTGCATTCCAGCCTGGGCAACAGAACGAACCTCTGTCTCTTAAAAAATAAAATTTTTTTTTAAAAAATGGGCTGGTCAGGCACGGTGGCTCATGCCTGTAATCCCAGCACTTTGGGAGGCAGAGGCAGGTGGATTGCCTCGGGTCAGGAGTTCGAGACTAGCCTGACCAACATAGTGAAACCCCGTCTCTACTAAAAACATAAAAAATTAGCTGGGCGTGGTAGCAGGTGCCTGTAATTCCAGCTATTCAGGAGGCTGAAGCAGGAGAATCACTTGAACCTGGGAGGTGGAGGTTGTGATGAGCCGAGATTGCTCCATTGCACTCCAGCCTGGGCAATAAGAGCGAGACTCCATCTCTAAATAAATAAATAAATAAATAATAAAAAGGGCTTATTGTGTAGGCTCACGCCTGTAATCCCAGCACTTTGGGGGCTGAAGCAGGAGGGCTGCTTGAAGCCAGGAACTCAAGAGCAGCCTGGACAACAAAGCGGGACCCTGTCTCCATAAAAAGAAAATTTTTAAAACTTAGCCATGCATGATAGTGTCCACCTGTAGTCCTAACTGCTCAGGAGGCTGAGGCAGGAGAACTGCTTGAGCCTAGGAGTTGGGGATGCAGTGAGCCATGATGGAGCCACTACACTCCAGCCTGGGAGACAGAATGAGATCCTTTCTCTAAATAAATAATAATGGCCGGGCACACTGGCTCATACCTGTAATCCCAGCACTTTGGAAGGCCAAGGCAGGCGGATCACCTGAGTCAGGAGTTTGAGACCAGGCTGGCCAACATGGTGAAACCTCATCTCTACCAAAAATACAAAAATTAGGAGGCATGGCGAATTTCAAATACAAAATTTAGCCAGGCATGGTGGCACATGCATGCCTGTAATCCCAGATACTCAGGAAGCTGAGATAGGAGAATTGTTTGAACCTGGGAGGCAGAGGTTGCAGTGAACTGAGATCGCGCCACTGCACTCCAGCCTGGGCAACAAGAGCAAGACTCCGTCTCAAAAATAAATAAATAAGTAAACAAATAAAAATTAAAAATTAAATAAATATTTGCAAAAAACCCTAAAATGTTCAAGATGTTACCTTAATTTAAATAACCCCACAGAGAATTTTTAGGACAGTGGCAATGCTCTGAATGATACTATAATGGTGGGCACATGCTATTATACATTTGTCCAAACCCATAAAAAGCACATCAACAAGAGCAAACCCCTATGCAAACTACAGACTCTGGATGACAATTATGCAATCAATGTAAGTTCATCCATGCTAGCAAATGCACCATTCTAATGGGGGATGCTGATAACGTGGGAGAGGCTCTGCATGTATGAGGGCAGAGAGTATTAAAAAAACTCTTCATACCTTCCTCTCAATTTTGCTGTGAACCTAAAACTGCTCTAAAAAATTGTTTTTAATTTAAACAACTCAGTTTCACCAGCCATATCTCTTGTAAAAACTGCATGGGACACTATTCCATTTTCCTTTATTTATTTATTTATTTATTTATTTATTTATTTATTTTTGAGACAGATTCTTGCTCTGTCGCCCAGGCTGGAGTGAGGTGGCGCAATCTTGGCTCACTGCAATGTCCACCTCCTGGGTGCAAGCAATTCTCCTGCCTCAGCCTCCTGAGCAGCTGAGACTACAGGTACATGCCACCACACTCAGCTAAGTTTTTGTATTTTTAGTAGAGATGGGGTTTCACCATATTGGCCAGGCTGGTCTCTAACTCCTGACCTCATGATCCACCCGCCTTGGCCTCCCAAAGTGCTGGGATTACAGGTGTGAGCCACCACTCACAGCCCACTATTCCCTTTTCTTTCTTTCTTTTTTTTTTTTTGAGACAGAGTTTCACTCTTGTTGCCCAGGGTGGAATGCAATGGCACGATCTCAGCTCATTGCAACCTCCGCCTCCCAGGTTCAAGCAATTCTCCTGCCTCAACCTCCTGAGTAGCTGGGATTACAGGCATGTGCCACCACGCCCGGCTAATTTTGCATTTTTAGTAGAGACAGGGTTTCTCCATGTTGGTCAGGTTGGTCTCGAACTCCTGACCTCCGGTCAACTATCCACCTCGGCCTCCCAAAGTACTGGGATTACAGGCGTGAGCCACAGCACCCGGCATCCATTCTCAAAAGAACACATTTCATGTTTTATGAACTTTTAAGCACTTAAACAAAAACAAAATGTGTTCCCCTTGTGGATGTGCTCTCTCGCTGTGTGCTCTACAAATGAAGTAACTACTAAAGAAAAGTGAAGGAAAGGCCCCGTCAATATTAGATACAGACCTGAATGACCCTTCTAACGGGAAAGGTGACTGAAACTGGGCCACGATGCACAGAAGAGGCTGGAGCTGCCCAGGCGGGCCCGAGGTGGTTTGATCTGGAGGAGGGTGAATGTGAACAGAGATGGAAGTCCCGCATGCTCCAGAAGGGAGGGCCTCAAGAGAGATAACATTCAGGTTGTTACAAAGAACACACATGCAGAACCGAATTATCTACAATGCAGCCCTTCATCTGACAGTTTCTGCACAGAAGAGGAGAGGCAGAGAACTAAGCAGACCTTAACATAAGAACTGCATCAAACAGCATTCTACAGGAGCACGGGAGGTTGAAGAAAAAGTAGAATATTAAATGAAACAAAACAAACAGGAGCCTAAATTTACAAAAAGAAAGAAGACCTGAGATTTAAGTCAACTAATAGCTTTTGGGGAAAAAGTACATTTTATGCTAAATTTCAAAAAATGAAACCACAGAAAAATGTAAATTTGCCATTAATTCTTTGTTATTTATAGCAAAAAATATTGTGGTTTTTTTTTTCTGAATACTCCAAAAATGGCTGGGAATAAACTATTTACTTATAAATAGCATACCTGGAGCCAGGCACAGTAGCTCAAACCTGTAGTCCCAGCACTTTGGGAGGCTGAGGCAGGCGGATCACTTAAGGTCAGGAGTTCGAGGTCAGCCTGGCAAACATGGTGAAACCCCATCTCTACTAAAAATACAAAAATTAGCTGGGTGGTGGCATGCACCTGCAGTCCCAGCTACTCAGGAGGCTGAGGCACCAGAACCTCTTGAACTCAGGAGGCAGAGGTTGCAGTGAGTTGGGATCACGCCACAGCACTCCAGCCTGGGCAACAGAGTGAGACTGTCTTAAAAAAAAAAAAAAAAAAAAAATGTGTACCTGCTAACAACTGAGCCTCTGGTACAAGCAACAGCAGTAAACAGAATTTCTTCAAAAGGCTATTTCTTTCCACAGTAATACCCATAATCATTTAAGAAAATAACAACAGGCCAGTCACAATGGCTCACGCCTGTAATCCCAGCACTTTGGGAGGCCAGGGTGGGCGGATCACAAGGTCAAGAGATGGAGACCATCCTGGCCAACATGGTGAAACCCTGTCTCTACTGAAAATACAAAAGCTGGGCGTGGTGGCGCGTGCCTGTTGTCCCAGCTACTTGGGAGGCTGAGGCAGGAGAATCACTTGAACCCAGAAGGCAGAGGTTGCAGTGAGCTGAGATCGTGCCACTGCCCTCCAGCCTGGCAACAGAGCAGGACTCTGTTTCACAAAAAACAACAACAACAACAACAAAAATACTTTACACTCATTATTCAAAGACTATCCAGTTAATCTGGTCAGTCTTAGCCAATCTTTGGCTAAAGATTATGGAGATTTTCTTTTAATATACGTTATCCACCTCAGAGAGGCCAGTTCTCCAATAAATGAAACAATACTTAATTTCCTTATAAGTGTCCTCAGAATTTTGCCAAAAATCTTGGCAATAATCCTTGAGAATTTCTCTTCTTCAGTTTTGGCCTTTAGGGGAGCCAAAAGGAGATAAATAAGACACTTCAAGGACTTTAAAGTCTACTAAGGTCAGGTACAGTGGCTCACACCTGTAATCCCAGAACTTTGGGAGGCCAGGGTGGGCCGACCACAAACTGAGGCCGACCACTTGGGCCGACCACAAACTGAGGCCAGGAGTGAGACCAGCCTGGCCAACACTGAAACCCTGTCTCTACTAAAAATACAAAAATTAGCTGGGCATGGTGGTGCATGCCTGTAATCCCAGCTACTCAAGAAGTGAGATGAGAGAATCGTCTGAGCCAGGGAGGTAAAGGTTGCAGTGAGTCAAGATTGCACTCTGAAATAAATAAATAAATAAAAATCTACTAAATTTCACTAAGCAGAAGGTTAGCAACTTGACCTAATATGTGCTAGGTTGGTAGGTTTTACTATTCCATGACAACTCCTACAGCTTTCACCTCTCACTGCATAATTTCAAATCCTGACCTTCCACATCTGGTTTTTTTTTTTTTTTTTTTTTTGATACAGAATCTTACTCTGTCACCCCAGGCCGCAGTGCAATGGTGTGATCTCGGCTCACTATAACCTCCGCTTCCCAGGTTCAAATGATTCTCCTGCCTCAGCCTCCCAAATAGCTGTGATTACAGGCGGGTGCCACCATGCCGGGTAATTTTTGTATTTTCAGTAAAGACGGGGTTTCACCATGTTGGGCAGGCTAGTCTGAAACTCCTGACCTCAGGTGATCTGCCCACCTGACCTTGTGATCCACCTGCCTCAGCCTCCCAAAGTGCTAGAATTACAGGCCTAAGCCACCTCGCCCCACCCACATGAAGTCATTTTAAGTAAATGCAACCTCTGAAAAAATGAATACAAGCTATGTATTTGTGAGTAGGAAACTATTTAAGAAGTGAAGTTCTGTTTGCTGCATACAAGCTTCAGGACTCTCTACAGTCAGTGTGTCTGTTTTTCTCTCTCTCTCCCACTCTCCCACACTTCATCTTTCTGTCTCTATATTTATATGGTTTAATTCTGGCATTTCAGTTTCCCTCTTGCTCACATCCTAACGCAGTCCAGAAGTTATCAATCCCCACTCCAGAGGTCTGGTAGCAAGTCCTATGAATGACAGCAACCTGTGGCTCCTGCTCCACAGAGATGAGCTAATTAGCAGAGAGCCCATTGTCCTTGGAAGGTAAGGCTCCTGGGGCCTTACCTCCCCGCCCACACCTGAGCAAATGAGCACAACGCACTATCACATTATAGGCTTCCACATCCCCCTTCCCTGTGAGTAGAATGACTCCGAGGTCTGTCAACTCCAGAGGTGAGGAAGGGACTCCTTGACCCTGAACCCTCTGTCTTGCCCCGCTACTGCTTCCTTTTGTAGCTTTCCCTATCATTACTCTGAAACACCCTGTGAAAATCGTTCTAAACTCTGCATAGCCTAAAGTCCTTCTCTAAAGCTCCACTATCTTAGGGTTTATAATCAAACCTTGAGGTCAAGCCACATCCAGCATTGACACTTATGCGTCACGGGTCTTTCCCTGTATTTCTTCCTGTGAAGACCCGTGGCTGCTGCCTTCTGTGGCAAGATAGAATGGAGAGGACTTTTTCCCCTAACATCGTTGCTGATTGTCCACCAGCCCTAAATCCCTCTGAGGATTAGACCACAGCCTCTAAACAATCGTTAAGTGGCCATTTTCCAAGGAAACATGGCAACTGGCTCCAGTCAAGGAGAATGGGAAATCCTTGAGTTTTGGAACCAGATAGGCTTGGAATAAATCCCAAATCAGCCAGCTCTTTTCTGTGGCAGACTGCTTACCATTTACTAAGCCTTGGTTTTCCTATCTGTAAATGAGGATAATAATTCCTACCTCCTGAGACATTTGTGAAAATCAAATGAGCTACTCCCCTAAGGAAAACCCAGCACTGGGACTCCCCTTCTTTACTCATGTGACACATCCCCAGTTCTCATCTCAGCCCCACAGCCAAAACCACCAGATTAGCCATGACCCCGTGTCATTTAGTCACTAAACTTCGGATGCATCTTAAAATCTCAAAGCATAAAGATTGTATTTCTGATATACTCCTTCCTTTCTATGAAAAGCAGTTTTGGCCAGGCACAGCAACTCATACCTGTAATCCCAGCACTTTGGGAGGCTGAGGTGGGTGGATCACTTGAGGTCAGGAATTGGAGGCCAGCCTAGCTAAAATGGTGAAACTTCATCTCTACTAAAAAATACAAAAATTAGCCAGGTGTGGTGGCGGGTGCCTGTAGTACCAGCTACTCAGGAGGCTGAGACGGGAGAATTGCTTGAACCCAGGAGATGGAGGTTGCAGTGAGCCAAGATAGCACCACTGCACTCCAGCTTGGGTGACAGAATGAGACTCCAACTCAAAAAAAAAAAAAGTTTGGAAACTACTTTAAGGACATACTATGAGCAGCCAATCCAAGCAAAGAAAAAAGAGTACCTTGATCTCTGTTAATTACACAGTCTATAACTTCAGTAAAATACACAGAGACAGACACAGACAAACCTTCCTGCTTTCTTTGGTGCCTGCTTACCTTCCTTGTTTAATAATGGCCAAGATTCGTAAGATCTTTAAGACCCTCAGGAACACTCTCCCTCACTTTCGCCAAGATAAGAAAAAGGCCCAGAGAGCTTAAGTGACCTCTCCAAAGTGGCACAGCTAGTTAATGATATACAGTTGTGTGACTTTAGTACACAGTGGTTAAGCCTCCATGTGAACCCCAGCCCCCCCCAGGTTACCTGAAGCTGCAGTGGTGGGGACACTGGCCGGTGGTGGCTGAGAGGGCCCGCTGCTCTCAGTCATGAGGCACGGATCGCTGCCATTGTTCTCTCTCTTGACAAGTAGCTCAGTTGTATTGGGCAGTGGGATGGGGTGGCTGATGCCCAATTCCTCCTCCTGGGCCTGCTGCCTTCTCAGGGCCACCTGGAAGCACAGGACAAGTCATCCTCCAGCACTCCAGAATCAGCTTTGCCAAAAGCACAGAAGCCCCACCCATCCCAGACACCATGATTCACTAGCTCTGGAGGTGAGGTCTGAAAATCTCCCATTTCTTCTTAAAGCCACCCAGGTAGCTATGATGTGCACAGCTGAGAAACAGTTCTGAGCCAGAGTATTTGGCCCACAGCAGGTGCTCAAAAAATGCTTGTTGCCAGACATGGTGGCATAGGCCTGGAATCCCAGCTACTTAGGAAGCTGAGGAAGGAGAATCACTTAAGCCCAGGAGTTTGAGACTGTAGTGAGCTATGATCATGCCACTGCACTCCAGCCTGGGAGACAGAGCAAGACTCTGTCTCTTAACAAACTTGTTAAACAAATGATTGTGTAGAATAAGATTGGATAGGGAGGATCAGGAAAAAACTATAGTCAGCCAGGCAGAGGAGTACAAACTGAAGAACAGAGGAGGTCAGAAGCACTGACAGATTACAAAGGAAAATGGGATCATTCACGCCTTCATTCCACAAACGTATAAAAGGCCACTGTACTAACCACAGGGACCAGTAAGAGTAGATTGGATTCTACATTACTCACTGTTTAAAAAGTGAAAAAAGGCCAGGAGTGTTGGTTCACCTGTAATCCCAGCACTTTGGGAGGCGGAGGCGGGCCAATCACCTGAGGTCAGGAGTTCGAGACTGGCCTGGCCAACATGGCGAAACCCCGTCTCTATGCAAAAAAAAAAAATACAAAATACAAAAACGAGCGGGTGTGGTGGCGCACCTGTAGTCTCAGCTACTCTAGAGGCTGAGGCAGGAGAATCACTTGAACCTAGGAGGCAGAGGTTGCAATGAGCCGAGATCGCGCCACTGCACTCCAGCCTGGACAACAAAGCAAGACTTGCCTCAAAAAAAAAAAAAAACAGCGAAATGGCTGGGCACAGTGGCTCACACCTGTAATTCCAGCACTTTGGAAGGCTGAGGCGGGTAGATCACGAGGTCAGGAGTTCAAGACCAGGATGGCCAACATGGCAAAACCCCATCTCCAAAATTACAAAAATTAGCTGGGCATGGTGGCAGATGCCTGTAATCCCAGCTATTCACGAGTTCGAGGTGGGAGAATCGCTTGACCCCAGGAGGCGGAGGTTGCAGTGAGCCAAGATCGCGCCATCGCACTCCAGCCTGGGCAACAAGAGTAAGATTCCGTCCCCCACAAAAAAAAAGCAAAATAGGAGGCAAATAAACATGCAACTACAACACAAGACAAATTGTGATAAACACCAAGAGTGTTACACACTCAGTGTGTACACAGTACACAGAAGAAAGTGGTACACAGAAGAAAGAGTGGTACACAGAAGAAAGTCCCTTTCACTCCTACAGAAGAAAGTCAGAGAGAGAAATGTCTTTAACATGTAAAAATCAGCCAGAGGAAGTATTTAGACAGAGCCTTGAAGAATAGGATGAGGAGGACTTGGACAGGCAAGGATGAAGGGGCAGAACATTCTGGAAAAATCTGGAACAGGGTGGGCAGGAAAGTCAGGGGCTGCTTGGGAAAGCCTGAAGAGCCCTGTTTCCTGGGGTGGAGGGACCATGTGGGAGAAGCAGTGGGGAAAGAGGCTGGAATCTAGTGTTGAAGTCCCTGAAGGAGGAAGAGGCTGAAGGCAGGGAGAAAGGGAGAAGACAGGTCTGTAATATTCCAGGCAGGCAAGAAGGAAAGAGAGCCAGAACAGGGGACTGGAAAGGACCTTACATACTCAAGAAGCTCTTCGTGATTGCTCTTCAATTTATCTTATTTGAAATAACATTGTTAAAGATTGAAAAAAAAGGGGCTGGTGCGGTGGCTTACGCCTGTAATCCCAGCATTTTGGGACCCCAAGGTGGGCAGATCACAAGGTCAGGAGTTCCAGACCAGCCTGGACAATATAGTGAAACCCCATCTCAATTAAAAATACAAAAAAAAATTTAGCTGGGCAAGGGGGCTGGCGCCTGTAGTCCCAGCTACTCGGGAAACTGAGGCAGGACAGTCACTTGAACCCGAGAGGCAGAGGTTGCAGTGAGCCGAGACTGCACTATTGCACTCCACCCTGAGTGACAGGGTAAGACTCTGTCTCAAAATAAAATAAAAAAAACAAGATTGAAAAAAGGCCAGGTTCAGTAGCTCATGTGTATAACCCCAGCACTTTGGGAAGCCAAGGCAGGTGGATCACCTGAGGTCAGGAATTCGAGACCAGCCTGACCAATATAGAGAAACCCCGCCTCTACTAAAAATACAAAAATTACCCAGAGTGGCGTGTACCTGTAATCCCAGCTATTGGGTGGCTGAGACAGAATTGCTTGAACCCAAGAGGCAGAGATTGCAGTGAGCCAAAATCGCGCCACTGCACTCCAGCCTGGGCAACACAGCAAGATTCCATCTCAAAAAAAAAAATTTGAAAAAGAGAGGTTTAAAGAAAATAAATTGCATTTTTGGTTACTACATGTAACAAAGACTTTCTGCTGAAACTGACTAAGGTAATGGTGCTCATGAAACAACAGTGAAGCACCTGCATCTCAGAGCTGCCCAAACAGAAGCCAAAGGTGAAATCAAACATTTGATTAAAAACACAACTACAGGCCAGGAGCAGTGGCTCACGCCTGTAATCCCAGCACTTTGGGAGGCTGAGGCAGGCAGATCACTAGGTCAGGAGTTTGAGACCAGCCTGGCCAATGTGGCAAAACCCTGTCTCTACTAAAAATACAAAAACTAGCCGGGTGCGGTGGCATGCACCTGTAATCCCAGCCACTCATGCGGCTGAGGCAAAAGAATCACTTGAACCCAGGAGGCAAAGGTTGTTGTGAACTGAGATCACACCACTGTACCCCAGCCTGGGCAACAGAGGAATACTCTGTCTCAAAAACAAAACAAGAACAAAAAAACAAAACCCACAACTTATATTTGCAGTAGGAAAACCACAGTCCAAACTCATAGCTGATCGATTAATTGGGAAGTAACTTTTCCTCATAACCAAAAAAAGTCTTCAACTTAGAAAAATTAACCTTAAGTAATCAATTACTTAAGATTAAGTAATTAAGCTCAAATCTTGGATTTTCTATTACTAACCAAGAGGCTTAGAAAGAGAACATCAATGAATCTGACCAGAAACAAGTTTTAAACCCCTGCAAACCTCTGAGGTATGTCGGGGGATACTCACATCCTTACTTAAACAAACCCACCCGATACATACCCAAAACGCACAGGGTATCTACTCCATACACTTAGGATCTCTCTCAACGTTTAAAGAAAAGGGAATAACAATCAATTAAAAATCCAACTATGTAATTATTTTAGAATCATACATAAGATCAGTTGCAAGCTATATAAAAATGACTAAAAGGTAGTTGTTTTATGGATTTTTAAGGATTCATCTGAAACACTACACACCTTCTGCTGTAGAAAATACTTAAGTTTCCCATTCTAAGTGACCTTGAGTTGCTTTTGTTTTTAACGGTGTAAGCAGCCTCCTCTACTAATAAAGTTTATTCAAAATTAACTCCTCTACAAGAATATTTTTACTACATTTTGAGAAATCCCCCAACGATGTTCTCCACACTAAATATTTAAGCCGATGACTAAATGTTATTTTTCTACCCAGAGTATAATTTAAAAGTCCATTAATTTTTTTCAGTATGCTCATTGTGATGCATTTTACTGCCACACCAAGTGTATTATTTTCATCTACTATAAATTAAGCTTAAAAAAAAATGAAGAAATTGAGCCAATGTCTATTTTCAAGACTGCTCTCACCATCTGTGAAGCCAAAATACTTTTAGTATAAAGCACATTTTTAAAAATCTGATGTATTATATAAAAAGCATATAACCTTCAGGTATTTGTTTTCAATGGAGGATATTTACACGTTCCTAATCAAAAGTAGCACATCGTTAGCAAACATTTCGTTATCTTTTCATTTTAAATAACCTGTCTTAAAAAGATGAAACAACTTTTAACTGGAAATAATGTGGATTACTGCCTTATAAAAATCCTTTTAGAATACTAACGACATTAAGTTTCCATTAAAATGCTAAATTACTAGCCGACTTATGAAGCTTTAAAAAAAAAAAAAAAAAACACGGACGGACAAAATCCCTAGCGCACTTTTTTCCACCTGCGCATATTTTTAAAAATTCTTAAGCATGCTTTAAAACATATTCAAAGAAATTTGCACTTCAATAACTTCGATCGATAATGCAAATTTTAAAATGTTAATAAAATTTCCAGAGTTCTCAAAATGGCTAAGGCGCTTAGCCCCCATCCACTCGGGGGGGAAGACAAAAAGTGCGCCAGGCGCACGGGGAAGACCACGCAACTCTGCGTCCATTGCAGCGACTTTTCCAGAAAGACAGACAAGGCTTCCCGACAGGTTACCCGGGTAAGCAGCAGCCCGGCCGAGTCTCCCTTTCCCGCTAACCGAGCGGACAGTGCTGGCGCCCTCCAAGATCCTTTCTAATTTAAGTTCAACTCAGCAAGGAGGCAGAGTCAGGGATTCTGGGGATGCTCGAGGAAATCGAACCCCGAAACCTTCAGCTCTCAAAGCACGGCCGGAGATCTTGGGACCCCGGAGCGGAGAGAATCCCGCAATTCTTCGCTGGGAGAGCTGAGTTAAGAGATCCCAGGGATCCCTTGGAAGCGAACCCCTTCCCCACCCTCATCTTGGAGGGCGGGGGCAAAGATCCTTAAGACTCTTCTAGCGCAGCGAACCCTGCCAACTCTGCTAGAGTTGGCTCTGGGACCGCGGGGAAGCCCATAGGGGCGAACCCTGAAATTCTCTGTCCTGAGAGCAGGATCAGGGATCCCAGAGACCCTCGAGCAGAGGAAACCCCCGCAACTCTCTTCAGCCGCGCTAGAGATACCATGGATTCCCATAGAGGAGAACTCCGCAACTCAGCCGAAAGGCAGGGTCAGAGATCATGGGGAACCCGGAGCCGAGCGCGGCAGGCGGGATCAGAGACGCGTCTCTGGCCCTTCCAGACCCGCGCCGTGGCATGGCCGAGAGCCCAGGACACCAAGCGCTGCGGCCGTCAGCGAGTACCGCCGCGTCTCTCCACAACCCAGGCCCCGCGTGGCGACGGCCATGCCCGGGGGACTTCATCCAAAAAAACTCCGGCTCCGCCAAGTTCGGTGGCTCACGCCTGTAATCCCAGCACTTTGAGGGGCCGAGGCGGGTGGATCACCTGAGATCAGGAATTCGAGACCATCCTGGCCAACATGGTGAAACCCGCTCTCTACTAAAAATACAAAAATTAGCCGGGCGTGGTGGCGAGCACCTGAAGTCCCTGCTACTCGGGAGGCTGAGACAGAAGAATTGCTTGAACCCGGGAGGCGGAGGTTGCAGTGAGCGGAGATCGCGCTACTGCACTCCAGCCTGGGACACCAAGCAAGACTCCGTGCCAAAAAACAAAAACAAAAAACTAACGCTGAACTCCGGCCCCCGGACGCCCGCACTCACCTGCGCGGCCATCACGCGCTGCCTCTCGGCGATCAAGTTGCACTTCTTGCACTGGCAGTCCCGCCACATGCAGAAGCGCTTGTGGCCCTTGAGCGGCGACGCGTAGCCGTGGTTCCTGCAGCGTGCGCACTTGGGCAGCCGCGGGGACTTCTTGCTCGCGGCGCCCAGGCCCGACGCCCCGGAGCCGGAGCCGGAGCCGGAGCCGGAGCCGGAGCCGGAGCCAGAGCCAGAGCCGGAGCCGCCGCCCGCACCCACCAGCGCCCCAGCTGCTTTGCCACAGCCCCCGGCTTTGCCCTGCGGCGGTGCTCCAGGGGCGTGGGGGGATTCCGACGGTGTAGAGGGCTTGCTGAATGCCTCGTCGTTGGGCATGGTGACCCTAGAAGAAGCGCGAGCACTCTGGCCGCCTCTCTCGCCTAGAGACCGCCGCGAGGGACGAACCCGAACGACGGCTAGGCTCCCGACGAGTAGGCGTAGGAGAGGTGTACGCTACAGCCCGAGGTGCAGCTGGAGTGGCGGGGTCGGGACACGCCACGCCCGAGGTGGTGGGGGGTTGTGCCTTTTATTTTGGCGCGCGCGCGCGCAACTCAGAACTTTTGGATACTTTTCAGAACATTCCCGGGACTGCCAGTGAGAGCGCGTGGCCACGCCCACCTCCCCCCGACTCCAGCCACCACTCTCCAGCCGCTTGCAAGCTTGTACCGGCTGCAAGCATCCAGGGCGTGGCTGCAGGGTCCCTCCAAGCGCACGGAGAGGTACACAGCGGACTAGGAATCGCGTGGTACCCCTCCCCCAGCCCTCGGAGGCGCCAAGACCCAGTTGCCAAAGCACGTGGTACCGAGGAAACTGGGGTCCCGAGGTCTACAGCAGAGTCGTGTTTGCTGCGGGGGTCTTCTAGCCCCCTTTCCCCCAAACAGACGCACCAAATTCGATAGAGCTGACCTTGGCAGTAGCCAAGTCAGAAAAAAATTTTTTTTTCTCTCGCTTAAGAGAATTAAATAGGAGATAGAAAGTCTGAGAAATTTATACGGCAAATAAGATTTGCCCTATTTATACGGCAAAAAATATCCTCAGTGTGTGGGGCACAAGCACGCCAAAAATGTCAAAGGTTGGCACTTTCTGTTCTCCGTTTATCCGTTCCTACACCTGTGTTCATTTGCTCACAAGACTTCGCTCCAGATAACTTTAAGATCTACTGTTCCAGCCCGTGTTCCCGTTCACTTCAGGTGCATATAGCTTCTTGCCTGTGAGGGCCACTTAAACTTAGACTCTGTGGGAACGGGAAACTCAAACAATGATAATATTTTTTTAAATGAGGTTTTGGGGGGTGGTTACACAGATGTAGAAATTTATCAAAACTAATTTTACACTTCATATCTCTGCATTTTACTGTATGACTTTATACCTCTTAAAAAAAAAAAAAGCCCGGATCTTACAGCCTGTGCCAGGGTCCTCATCCTGAACTCCCGCCCCGGACATGCCTGTCTCCTCTCTGCACCTGCGCAACAAATCTATCCCTAAGGCCTGCTGAGCAGTTCTTCCTACTCACCCACGTGCCCCCTAAAGTCAGCCCTTCATCTCAAGTCTGAATCTCCGCCGTAGCTTCCAGCTGGTTATCTCCATGTCTTAGTCTTCCAGTATATTCTACGCACACAGCAGGGGGCCCCAGCAGGGCCTTGCTATTGTTTTCCACGTTAACAAGTTAAAGACCCCAGGGTGGGCCTTAATGCACTTTGAATGCTCCTTCTCTTCCACCAGCACTGGCACTCACCTTCAGGATTCTGGGAACTCCAAACCTAGGGGATTAGTTCTCCAAAGAGGCGTGGTCACCCTGTTCGACTTCTCATCAAAGTGATTGTACTGTGGCCACCTCTTTCAGCAGTTTGGTGTTTTCAGCACTGAGTTCTGAAATCCTCTAATCGGCCTTTGGAGCTCTAATTCTGAGGCCCCTCTTACAGGTCCTTTCCCACAATTTGGAATTTCTCCATTAGATTCTCTGTCTGAAAATTACTTCCGAAAGAAACCAAAAATTACACAGCACCTCACACTCTACCTGTGAAACCAGTGAAGCTCTGCTCCTGACGGGCTAGGATGCAACCATCCATCCCATTCTGGAACCTTATAAATGATAACCACTATTTTGTTCAAAATATCTCATTCCTCTTAAATCTTTGATTAAAACATGAATGTCAAGGCTGGACGAGATGACTCATGCCTGTAATCCCAGCACTTTGGGAGGCCGAGGCTGGCGGATCATGAGGTCAGGAGTTCAAGACCAGCCTGGCCAATATAGTGAAACCTCGTCTTTTCTAAAAATACAAAAATTAGCTGGGCGTGGTGGGAGGTGCCTGTAATCCCAGCTACCCGGGAGGCTGAGGCAGGAGAATCACTTGAACTCAGGAGGCAGAGGTTGCAGTAAGCCAAGACCACACCATTGCACTCTAGCCTGGAAACAGAGTGAGACTCAGTCTCAAAAAAAAAAAAACAACAAAAAAAAAACCCACGCATGTCAATTTCTATTATCCAATATTCATATTCTTTTTCCGTATTTATATTTTTTATTTATTTAATTTTTAGAGAAGAGTCTTGCTCTGTTGCCCAGGCTAGAGTGCAGTGGCACAGTCACAGCTCACTGCAGCCTCCAACTTCTGGGCTCAAGGGATCTCCTGCCTTAACCTTCTAAGTAGCTGGGACTAGAGGCACATGCCACCACACCAAGCTAATTTTTAAATTTTTTTATAAAGACGAGAGCTCACTATGTTACTCAGGCTGGTCTCAAACTCTTGGCGTCAAGTGATTCTTCTGCCTCCACCCCCCAAAGCACTGAGATTTATAGGTGTGAGCCACCATGCCTGACCCATATTTATATTTTAATACATAAAATGGAGTTGAATCATTCCCAAGGTGCTGTCCAGATTTAGAAACTGAAGTAGATGCAGGAAGAAGCAGCTGTCAAATCCCAAATTACAGGGAATATACATTCATTCTTTATAAGCATCCTATTACTGGAATCTGTGAAGGAGGAATTAAACCCACAGAAAATTCTGGGCTAGGAATCTGTGTGATCAAAATATTAAAACATAAAATGTTGTCATGAAGTAAATGTTGTGATGAAGCCTAATACAGATTTTATTCACAAACCACAAAAGAGGTACCAGACGGGAGACCATCAAAAATAGAGATGGGCCCTGCGCAGTAGCTCACGCCTGTAATTTTTGCACTTTGGGAGGCCAAGGTGGGCAGGTCAGGAGTTCAAGAGCAGCCTGGCCAAACCCTACTCTACTAAAAATACAGAATTAGCTGGGCGTGGTGGCTCACACCTGTAATCCCAGCTACTCAAGAAGCGAGGTAGGACAATCACTCGAACCCAGGAGGCAGAGATTGCAGTGAGCCAAGATCATGCCACTGCACTCCAGCCTGGGCAAAAAGAGCGAAACATCTGTAATCCCAGCACTTTGTGAGGCCGAGGCAAGCTGAGGTCAAAAGTTTGAGGCCAGCCTGGCCAACATGGTGAAACCTTGTCTCTACTAAAATACAAAAATTAGCCAGGTGGGATGGTGGGCGCCTGTAATCCCAGCTACTTGGGAGACTGAGGCTAGAGAATCGCTTGAACCCTGGAGGTAGAGGTTGCTGTGAGCCTAGATCACACCACCACACTCCAGCAACAGAGCAAGACTCCGTCTCAAAAAAATAAAAAGCGACAGGAAGGCCTCAAGAATGAACAAATTTGTACTGGATATTTCGAGTAGCCCAGCTTTATTGTCTCCTTTCTCCCCTCTCCATTTCCAGACACGGAAGCCATAAAGATGATGATGCAGATCTGTATTTACTGACTTAGAAATATATCCAAGTCTTATTGGTAAGTGAGGGGAGGGGCGGTTCTAAAACATGTCAGGGTTATGCAAAGACCAACAGCAAAAGTGGGCTGGGCACAGTGGCTCATTCCTGTAATCCTAGCACTTTGGGAGGCCGAGATGGGTAGATCGCCTGAGTTCAGGAGTTCAAGACCAGCCTGGGCAGTGCAGTGAAACCCCGTCTCTACAAAAATACAAAAAATTAGCCAGGTATGGCGGCCTGCACCTGTAATCCCAGCTTCTGAGGAGGCTGAGGCAGGAAAATTGCTTGAACCCGGGAGGCAGAGGTTGCAGTAAGCCAAGATCACACCACTGCACTCCAGCCTGGGCCACAGAGCGAGACTCCATCTCCAAAAAAAAAAAAAAAAAGCAAAAGTAATAAAAGGAAAAAACTGACAAACTGGACTTCACCAAAATTAAAAACTTTTGTGTCTTCAAAAGATACCATTAAGAAAATGAAAATATGGCCGGGCGCAGTGGCTCACACCTGTAATCCCAGCACTTTGGGAGGCTGAGGCAGGCAGCTCACGTGATGTCAGGAGTTAGAGACTAGCCTGGGCTACTTGGCGAAACTCCATCTCTACTAAAAATACAAAAATTAGTGGGGCATGGTGGTAGGTGCCTGTAATCCCAGCTACTCCAGGGGCTGAGGCAGGAGAATCGCTTGAACCTGGGAGATGGAAGTTGCAGGGAGCCAAGATCTTGCCACTGCACACTACAGAGCAAGACTCCAGCTCAAAAGATAAAGAAAAGGAAAAAGAAAATGAAAATATAAGCCAAAACATTTTCTCACAAGACTGTGAGAAAATATTTTTAAATCATATATATGATCATCATATATCTGATTTGTATCCAGAATATATAAACAGCTCTTACATTTAATAATGAAAAGACAACCCAATTGAAAAAATGGGCAAAGTATTTCAATATGGCCAGGCACGGTGGCTTACACCTGTAATCCCAGCACTTTGGAATGCTGAGGCAGGAGGATCTCTTGAACCCAGGAGTTCAATATAGGGAGACCCCATCTCTGCAAAAAAAAATTAAATATAGGGAGACCCCAGCCTAGGCAATATAGGGAGACCCCATCTCTGCAAAAAAATTTAAAATTTAGCCAAGTGTAGTAGCGTGCATCTGTAGTCCCAGCTACTTGGGAGGCTGAAGTGGGAGGATCACTTGACCCTGGGAGGCTGCGGTGAGCTAAGATGCCACCACTGTGCTCCAGTCTGGGAGACAGAGTGAAACCCTGCTGAACAAAAGATCTGAATAGACATTTTATCAAAGAAAATATTTAGATAGCCAGGCCGGGCATGGTGGCTCAAGCCTGTAATCCTAGCACTTTGGGAGGCCAAGGCGGGCAAATCATGAGGTCAGGAGTTCAAGACCAGCCTGGCCAACATGGTGAGACCCCATCTCTACTAAAAATACAAAAATTAGCTGGGCATGGTGGCAGGCACCTGTAATCCCTGCTACTCAGGAAGCTGTGGCAGAAGAATCACTTGAATCTGGGAGGCAGAGGTGGCAGTGAGCCAAGACTGTGCCATTGCACTACACAGTCTGGGTGACAGAGTGAGACTCTGTCTCAAAAAAAAGAGAAAAAAAGAAAAGAAAAGATTCAAATAGCCAAAAGATGTTCAGTATTTTTACTCACTAGAGAAATATAAATAAGAAACATAATAAGCTATTGTTTCACCCTCACTAGGATAGCTATAATCAAGAAGATAGACGATAGGAAGTATTGAGGAGGATGTGAAGAAACTAGAACTCTCACATATTGCTGATGGGAATGTAAAATTTTACAGTCATTTTGGAAAACTTAACAAATGACCCAATAATTTCAATACTAGGTCTCTTCCTCAGAGAAATGAAAACATATGCCCATACAAAGACTTGTAGATGAAAATGTATAGCAGCATTTTTTTTTTTTTGAGGCAGAGTCTTGCTCTGTTGCCCAGGCTGGAGTGCAGTGGCACAATCTCGGATCACTTCAACCTCTGCCTCCCGGGTTCAAGCAATTCTCCCTGTCTCAGCCTCCCAAGTAGCTGGGATTACAGGCACCTGCCACCACACCCAACAAATTTTTGTATTTTTTAGTAGAGACAGGGTTTTGCCATGTTGGTCAGGCTGGTCTTGAACGCCTGACCTCAGGTGAGCCGTCCACCTTGGCCTCCCGAAGTGCTGGGATTACAGGCATGAGCCACCGCACCTGGCCCAGCATTATTTATTTTAAACAATTCAAATGTCCATCAACAGGTGAAGGAATGAACAAACTGTGATATATCCATACCAATGGAACATTATTCAGCCATCAAAGGGAATGAAGTAATGATACATACTACACCATGGATGAACCTTGAAAACATTGTGCTATGTAGAAGAACCAGATTCAAAAGACTACCCATGATATAACCTCATTTACTTGAAATATTCACAACAGGTAAATCAATAGAAACAGAAATTAGATTAGCAGTTGCCAGGGACCAGAGGTAGATACTGGGAGTAACTGCAAATGCATATAAAATATCCTCCTGAAAGCCAGACGTGGTGGCTTATGCCTGTTATCCCAGCTACTTGGGAGGCTGAGGCGGGAGGATGGCTTGAGCCCAGGAGTTTGAGGCTCCAGTGAGCTATGATCACACCCGTTGCTGTGAGAGAGTGAGACCCCATCTTCAAAAATAAATAAATAAATAAATATATTTTAGGGTAATGAAATGATCTAAAATTGAATTGTAGCAACGGTTTCGAAACCGTACATTTACTAAAATTATTTGTATGATTAAAACAAATGAATTTCATGGTGTATAAATTATACCTCAAGGAAGCTATTTAAATGTTTTAATTAAGAAACAAAAGAAAACTACCCATAATGTACAGTATAGTTTCACTGTATTTTTTTTCATTGTTGAAATATAAACTAATGCATGTTTATATCTGCTTAAGCAGGTTATTTAATTTTCCCTGTGTGATAGGATTATGGATGGTATTCTCCTACTTTACTATGTGTTTGTGTTTTTGTTTTTGTTTTTGACACGGAGTCTTGCTCTGTCACCCAGACTGGAATCTGGTGGCAGGATCTCGGCTCACTGCAACCTCTAATTCCGGAGTTCAAGTGATTCTCATGTCTCAGCCTCCCCAGTAGCTGGGACTGCAGATGCCCGCCACCACACCCGACCAATTTTTTTTTATTTTTAGTAGAGATGGGGTTTCACCATATTGGCCAGGATGATCTGGAACTCCAGGTCTCAAGTGATCTGCCTGCCTCAGCCTCTCAAATTGTGGGATTACAGGTGTGAGCCACCACACCCGGCCTATCTGATATTTTTTTTTAACAATTAGCAGGCATTACTTTCACTGTTGGAATAAAACAATACATTGTTTTATTGGTGAAGCAGTATAGCGTATTGATTAAATGCATAGCTTTGGATCCCAGCTCTGTGACCTTAGGCTCCTTAACCGCTCTGTGACTCAGTCTCCTCACCTCTAAAAAAGGGTTAATACTAATGCCTACTTCAAAGGGTTGCTGGGAAGACTAAAATAATTAATACTTGTGGAGTGCTGAGAAGAGTAAGTGACACAGTAACATGTTGTTATTGTTGTTGTTATTTCCTGATTGGAAAGAAAAAAGAGTAGAGAGAAAGCAGAATATACACACGTACACCTTCCACATATTGGAAGAAACTGTGGGGAGGGAAAGCTACAGAAGGCACCGATGATCAGTTCCGTCTACTTTTCATTTTGTCCACGGAAAGCTGTTTTTGTCCAAGGTCTTGGACAACAGGTACCAAGGGAAACTTCTCTGTGGTGCCTCTGACCATGTATACAAAGTGAGATACCATATATGTAAGGAGTACAGCTGTGTGTGATCAGTGTCCCAGTTGATTCCATCTCATACAAGGTCCTCCTCCACTAAATGCTACTGCTCCTACCAGCAGGGAGAAGGGGCAAGTGGGACTGCTAGGACCCGAAGTGTTTAGTGGAGGAGGACTTTGTATGAGATGGAAGACTGAACTGTAGTCACACAGGATTTGAGAGGGCCGAGAGGAGAAAACAAGACATTCTAGGTCGTGGGAACAACAGATGGAAGGCTGGGCACTGGGAGTGTGCCTGTAGGTTGGGGGAGAGGGCACAGACATGCCAGTCTGGAACAGAGGAGTCAAGCTGGAGCCCAGCGGAGATAAGGTTAGAAAGATAGCATGGCACCTTGCCTGCCAGTGAGGAATTTGGCTTCTATCCTATAGGCAAATTGAGAGTGATGGAGGCCTTTGTCCTTGAGGTGTTTGAGGAATAAAAGTGTAAGTGTGGGTTCTGCCAATCACTGCCTGATTGGAACAAACCAGTTGGCAGCATCTTTGAGATTTCTGTCCTTACACAGGGCCACTATCAGGGATTAGAGATGTTTGTAAAATGCCCAGATGTTTGTTCTACGCCTGCCACATAGAAATTTATGGATCATCGATGGTAGCTGACACTGACTGTAGTAGTTTGGATTGGAGGAACCTGAGAGCAGATAGTGCTGGCGTGGATCTAGTTGTTCCTTCAGAAAGACGGCTATGTTTGAGGTTGCCGCAGTGAAACCTAATTACCAACACTTTGCTCCGTGCATCTGAGTTCCCACCAACATCCATGCAGACAGACAAAGGCGGTCAAGGATTCTGTGTATCTTAGGTAGAAATACAGGCCTCAAAATCAGATTGCCTGTGTTGGAGTCCCAGTTCTGCTATGTACCAGCCATATGCCTGTGGGCAAGTCACTTGCCCTCTTTGTGCCCCCCGTTTCCTATCTGAAAATTGGGAAGAACTGTTGTGACGATGCAATAATTGATGTATGTAACGAGCTTAAAACAGTGCCCGCGAGAGAATAAAGACTGTCCAAGTGTGAGCTCTTACTGTTTTATAATTGTGTAAGAGGAATTTTGAAGCACAAATCGAGGGGAGCTAGGAGGTAGGTTTTAGGATCTGAGCAGTTTGCTATTCTTCCCAAATAAGGTGTTCTCAACAATGTTAGTAATTAGAAGCCCAGCTTGGAACCTGGAAGTAAATGACAAAGCCTCTAGATGGTAAACATTTGTCACAAGCACAGCATCCTGATGTTATCTGAGCATCCAGAGCCAGTCTCAGGCTATTAGGATGATGAGGGCACATCATAAGGTACCCTCATCTTATAATAAGGTGGCACATTATTGGCAGCACACTGGCAGGCTAGCAAAAGGGAGGGCTGATGAGAGGGGACAGCATAGTCACCAAACAGGGAAGCCCGGTCTGTGTTACTCAGGGCTGGCGCTATCACTGCTTTATAAGACTATACACTGATTGGTTTTCACAAGTAATGCCTGTAAGAGTTATCAAAAGAGTATGTCATGTTCATTTCATTACTCTTTTTTTAAGGGTGTGAATATTTTAGATTTTTTTCCCCAGTGAAAATTGTTGAAATAGTTTTGACATGTAAAAGAAAAAGTTTGTCATTTAGAAAAAGCACTGAACATAATGCAGGTTAAATAAAGTAATTCAAAGAAAATGCATTCAAAATCCAGGGTAATTAAGATATTTATTTTTAAGATAATTGTAGATGACTTTTCAGTATTAACTGCTGTTTTAAAACAATCAGGAGACTGACTCACATTAACCTAAAGAAAAAAAATGGTTTACCATCTTTTTTTTTTTTTTGTAGAATCAATTGCTTAAAACTTCAAGAAGAGGGCCGGGCTCAGTGGCTCAGGCCTGTAATTCCAGCACTTTGGGTGGCTGAAGCGGATGGATCACTTGCAGTCAGGAGTTCCAGACCAGCCTGGCCAAAGTGGTGAAACCTCTTTACTAAAAATACAAAAAATTGCCAGGCACGGTGGCTCATGCCTGCCATCCCAGCACTCTTGAGAGGCCAAGGTGGGTGGATCACTTGAGGTCAGGAGTTTAAGACCAGTCTGGCCAACATGGTAAAACTCTGTCTCTACTAAAAATAAAAAAAAATTATCCGGGTGTGGTGGTGTGAGCCTGTAATCCCATCTACTCAGAAGGCTGAGGCAGGAGAATCACTTGAACCAGGGAGGTGGAGGTTGCAGTGAGCCGAGATCAAGCCACTGCATTCCAGCCTGGGCGACAGAGCAAGACTCCATCTCAAAAAAAAAAAAGGAAACAAAAAATTAGCCGGGGATGGTAGCATACACATGTAATCCCAGCTCCTCGGGAAGCTGACAGGAGAATCACTTGAACCTGGGAGGCAAAGGTTGCAGTGAGCCAAGATTATGTCTGGGCAACAGAGCAAGACTTCATCTCACAAAAACAAAAACAAAAACCTTCAAGAAGAAATCTGCTTT
Organism: Aotus nancymaae; assembly: GCF_030222135.1. Lineage (NCBI taxonomy): Eukaryota > Metazoa > Chordata > Mammalia > Primates > Aotidae > Aotus > Aotus nancymaae. The sequence continues at coordinate 15,877,562 of NW_026988455.1, forward strand.
TAAAAACATCTATTTTGCGGCTGGGCCATGTGGCTCAAGCCTGTAATCTCAACACCATGGGAGGCTGGGGCAGGCGGATCGCTTGAGCCCAGGAGTTTGAGATGAACCTAGGTAACATGAAGAAACCCTGTCTCTACAAAAAATAGAAAAATTAGTCAAGCATGGTGGTGCACACCTGTAGTCCAGCTACTCTGGAGACTGAGGTGGGAGGATCACCTGAGCCTGGGGAGGTCGAGCATGCAGTGAGCTGAGATTGTGCCACTGCACTCCAGCCTGGCAATAGAATGAGACATTGTCTAAAAAAAAAAAAAATCTATTTTGCAAAGTTGAATTTCATGGGGGATAAACTAGCAATATACATGTACTGCTTGAAATTTGTGAAGAGAAAACAAATGTCAAATTGCTATATTCTATTTTTTTGTTGTTGGTGAGATGGAGTCTCCCTCTGTTGCCCAGGCTGGAGTGCAATGGCTCCATCTTGCTCACTACTATCTCCACCTCCTGGGTTCAAGCAATTCTCCTGCCTCAGCCTCCAGAGTAGCTGGCTTACAGCCATGCACCACCACACTCTGCTAATTTTTGAATTTTTTAGTAGACGCGAGGTTTCACCATGTTGTTCGGGCTGGTCCTGACCTCCTGACCTCAGGTGATTTGCTAACCTTGGCCTCCCAAAGCACTGGGATACAGGTGTGAGCCACCACTCCTGGCCTGCTTTATTAGATTTTAACTTATTTTAAACAACTATTTTTTTATTTTTTTGAGATGGAGTCTCGCTCTGTCACACAGACTGGAGTGCAGTGGCACGATCTTGGCTCACTGCAATCTCTACCTCCTAGGTACAAGCAATTCTCCTGCCTCAGCCTCTCAAGTAGCTGGGACTACAGGTGAGAGCCACCACTCCTGGCGAATTTTTGTATTTTTAGTAGATTTGGGGTTTCACCATATTGGCCAGGATGGTCTCCTTGTCTTGACCTCATGATCCATCCGCCTCAGCCTCCAAAAGTATTGGGATTACAGGCATAAGCCACCAAACCCGGCCCAACTACTTTTTAAAAAGGAGATGACTGCTTTTTGAATTTAACAATCCACCCCAAATTACTGTCTATTTAAATACTTTCTTATACGATAAACTGAGACTATCTCAGCTTTCCTTTGCCTTCTGCTAAAAAGACACTTAAAAGATAATAGAGGAAACAGTGAAAACAAATACCGAAATAAAATTTCATTTAAGAGTTTCAAGATGAATTGGAAGTTAAAATGTATATCGCCAAAAGTGCTCAGAAACATCCTCTATTGGGTTCAATAGCCACTATCTTGCTGATTTTTCAGCTTGCCAACAAAATAAAAAGTCAAACAGATTAGCATATGGATACTGCTAGGATAAATAACAATGGAAGTGTACCTGTACTTGTATCATAGGTCACTTACATAAGGTAGAGAGTTGGGAATAGTAGAATGAATATTTTGTGACTGATTCAAAGTTTAACAATTGAAACCCTAAGTAGACACATATGCAGGCTATTATGTATTTTATCGAGCTTTTTTTTTTTTTTTTTCAAAGAAGTCCTTGTTAGGTTTCTGCTTTACCAACTATTGGAGAAAACTACACTGTTTTAGAGATACATTATAGAAACAAAAATTCACCTAACTTCGGAAGAAAGATGAGCCAAGAGGCAGAGTCTCACTCTGTCAACCACGCTGGAGTGCAGTGGCATGATCTTGGCTCACTGCAACCTCCACCTCCAGGGTTCAAGTGATTCTCCTGCCTCAGCCTCCCAAGTAGCTGGGACTACAGGCACGCCACCACAGCTAATTTTTGTATTTTTGGTAGAGACACGGTTTTGCCATGTTGCCCAGGCTGCTTTTGAACACCTGATCTCAAGTGATCCATCCGCCTCGGCCTCCCAATGCAGTGCTTGTGTGTTTCTGTATGACAACTGATATGCCAGAGTTGATTATATGATTATTGTCACAGTCATCTGCTGCGACTTAAAGGGTCAAAATTACCTTTAGCCCACCATGACTTCAGGTACACTGATAAAAAGCATATTCCTGGCCCTTGGAAAATAAGGAAAACGAGTGAACTATTTCACCATAGAAAAAACTTAGCAACAGTTCAAGAGGTGTTGCTAGTCATTGCTAAACCATTAGTGCAAGATTCATTGCTAAAGGTTTCATTAAGGATGTTAATGAGTTTAGACGGGAAAAACACAGGATTGGAGCCGGACCGGAGGCTTCCTGGAAGACTCGAGCTTCCAGGAGAGCAGTTTCCAGATTTATGTACCATATCAAGGAGTAGTAAACATATAGACTAGAATTAGATCTTCCAAGGAAGGGGTGGGTCTCATGATGGGGACATTCACACAGGCCCGACTCTACCCTTGCCATTTCACCCCGGAGTGCCCTGTTCCCTGTCCCCCAACGTTCCTTGCAGACTTACATCGTCCTACTTTCATAGGCTAAGGAGGAATACAAAGCCTTCCCTTTGTTTCCAGGATTCTAACAGAAACAAAACTGGGTTTTTTTTCTTTTTAATTTATCACTATTTATAAATACTAATAAAAGCTGCAGACAATCACAGAAGAGATAATCACAGAGTGCCATGAATTGACACCCTCGGGCCTGCAAAGTGTTACCTCCTGTTCTTCCTGAAAATCCCAAAAAGAATCCTCCTTGCCTGGAACTTTACAAGACGGCAGCTGCCCGGGCCATGTGGACTCGCCCCACGTGACTGGAGCCAACTTCCTGCAGCTCTGGCGCTGGGGAGAGGTGGTCCTCGGGCCTGCTCCCCGCTGATTGACAGGGAGTGTCTGTTCTCCCGCCCACACTGTGAGGTCAAACGGCTCTCCACGTGCGAAAATACAGAGGTAACTGATAACTCTCATGGGGGAGGGAATGAAGGTGGGGAAATGGAGCTGGAGCGCGGCGGCAGAGAGGAGGAGGGGGAAGGGAGAAGAGAGGAAGGAAGAAGACTGGGAGCGGGTGAGGGGTGGGCCATGAGCCAGTAGTGCGGGGTGTGGGGGTGGAGGGTAAGAACATCTTTGCACCTGGAGAGTAATGGAATATTTGAATTAGGCGTGTCAGATGAAATACGTAAATATTGCATGGGATATATACTTTTAAAAAGTATCTCTTGTTGGCGGGGGGTGGTGGCTCATGCCTGTAATCCTAGCATTTTGGGAGGCCGAGGTGGGCGGATCACAAGGTCAGGAGATCTAGACCGTCCTGGCTAACCCGTCTCTACTAAAAACACAAAAAGTTAACCGGGCTTGGTGGCACACACCTCTAGTCCTAGCTACTCGTGAGGCTGAGGCAGCAGAATCATTTGAACCTGGAAGGCGGAGGTTGCAGTGAAACGAGATTGTGCGAGTGTACTCCAGCCTGGGCGATAGAGAGAGAATCCGTCTCCCCCCCGCAAAAAATAAAAAAAACAAAAAGTATCCCTTGTTTACCTAAAATTCAAATTTAGGTGGCTGTTCTGCATTTTTATTTCTAAATCTGGCAATCCTACCATTTCCCCCAAGGATTCATTTAGAAACAGAAAAAAGGCCAGGTGCCAGGATTACAGGCTCAAAATCCTGTAATCCCAGCACTTTGGGAGGCCGAGGTGGGTGGATCACTTGAGGTCAGGAGTTCGAGACCAGCCTAGCCAACATGGTAAAATCCCATCTCTACTAAAAATAGAAAAAGGATCCAGGCAGAGTGGTGCCCACCTGTAGTCCCAGCTACTTGGGAGGCTGAGGCAGGAGAATCGCTTGAACCCGGAGGCAGAGGTTGCAGTGAGCTGAGATCTTGCCACTGCACTCCAGCTCTGGGCTACAGAGTGAGAGTCCGTCTAAATAAATAAATAAATAAATAAATAAATAAAAAGCCTAGGCAACTTAGCAACTTAGCAAGCAAGACCCCCATCTCTACCAAAAAAAAAAAAAAAAAAAGCTGGGCATGGGTGCGATCGGTTGAGCCCTGGAGGTCTAGGCTGTAGGCGATAGAGTAAGACCCTGTCTCTAAAACAAGCAATAATTGAAAAGCAGGAGAAAAAAAGATCCTTTATACCAGTAGTCTATAAGCCACAGCCACTTCCACCAAATCCGCCTACCTTCTGTGTTTGTATGGGCTGCAGCAAAGAAGTGAGTTTTAATTTTTTTTTTTTTTGAAGGCACTGTCTTGCTCTATTGCCCAGTCTGGAGTGCAGTGGTGTGATCATGTCTCACAGCAGCCTCAGCCACCCCGGCTCAAACAGTTCTCCCACCTCAGCCTCTAGAGTAACTGGTACTAGACGGGCATCCCACCACACTTGGCTCATTTTTTGGGGTGATAGACATGATGTCTAAATATGTTGCCCAGGCTAATATAGAACTCCTGAGCTCAAACAATCCTCCTTCATTGGCCTCCCAGTGCTGGGATCACAGGCATGATCTATTGTGTGTGTCCTGCTGAGTTTTCCTTTTTTTTTTTTTTGAGACAGGGTCTCACTCTGTCGCTCAGGCTGGAATGCAGTGGCACAATCACTGCTCACTGCAGCCGCCACCTCCTCCTGGGTTCGAGTGATTCTCCCACCTCAGCCTACCCCAGTCACTGGGACTACAGGCTCACGCCACCACACCCAGCTACTTTTTGTATTTTTTGGTAGACAAGGGGCTTCACCATGTTGGCCAGGCTGGCCTCGAGTTTTACATTTTTGTTGTTGTTGAGATGGAGTCTCGCTCTGTCACCAGGCTGTAGTGCAGTGGCGTGATCTCGGCTCACTGCAACCTCAGCCTCCTGGATTCAAGCAATTCTCCTGCCTCAGCCTCCCAAGTAGCTGGGACTACAGGTGGGCACCACCACACCCAGCTAATTTTTTTTTGTATTTTTATTAGAGATAGGGGTTTCACCATGTTGGCCAGGATGGTCTCGATCTCCTGACCTGGGGATCCACCTGCCCACTTCGGCCTCCCAAAGTGCTGGGATTACAAGTGTGAGCCACCGCGCCTGGCCAAGTTTTACATTTTTAATGGTTGAATGAAAGTCAAAAGTAAACTAGTTTGTGACACATGAAAATGGTATGAAATTCAAATTTCATGTATAAAATGTTATTGGAACGTAGCAACACTCATCCCATTCCTGTAGTTTAGTTACTTGGGAGATACAAGGGCAGTTGGACATTCAGTGTTCAATAGTTGCAACAGGGACTAGATGACCCACAAATCCTAAAATTAAAAAAAAAAAAGTATAAGCCCTTTATGAAACAGTACATGACCCCTGCTGTAAACTTCCCTTTTTTTTTTTTTTTTGAGTCTCCCACAATGATTTTTTAAATGAAGATATGTCAAAAGGGTCTAACATTTGGAGGTATGTCCACAGTCTTATAAATGGCAGGCATGGTCTAACATGGTCATCCTGTCTTTGCCCCTCAGACAGTCCCCCTCTTCCAGGCCCCTGCTGGCTTAACAGATGAACAAGACATGGATCCTGTCATTGGAGATGTCATGATTACCAGGAAAAGTGGCCATGTAAGTAAAGCAGGACAATGACACTTTGAGGAGGGAGCAGCTAATTTTGCCTGGAAAAGGAGGGAGAGTTATGCAGAGAGTCCAGCCTCACCAGGCAGACAGGGAAGACAAGAACATGTATTCAGCCAAGCGGGCAGGCGCATGATATATTCCAGAAATGGAGACATGTTATGTTTGGCTGAACCTGAGGGAGAGGGGTGGTAGGTGGGGAAGGAATGGCTAAAGATAATAGCAGTGATTAACAAAATCCACATATTGCTTTCTACGTGCCTAACACTTATATGTGCTTAGTGTATTTATTTTTAAATATTTTATTTTTTTGAGACAGAGTCTCACTCTGTTGCTCAGGCAGGAATGCGATGGTGCCATCACAACTTATTGCAGCCTCAATCTCCCAGGCTCAAGTGATCCTCCTGCCTCAACCTCCTGAGTAGCTGGGGCTATAAGTATGTGCCACCATGCCCAACATTTTTTTTTCGAGATGGAGTCTCAATCTGTTGCCAGGCTGGAGTACAGTGGTGTGTTCTCAGCTCACTGCAACCTCCGACTCCTGGGTTCAAGTGATTTTCCCACCTCAGCCTACTGAGTAGCTGAGACTACAGGTGCGAGCCACCACACCCAGCTAATTTTTGTATTTTTAGTAGAGATGGGGTTTCACTGTGTTGGCCAGGGTGGTCTCAATCTCCTGACCTTGTGATCTGCCTGCCTCAGTCTCCCAAAGTGCTGGGATTACGGGTGTAAGCCACCTTACCCAGCATTTTTCTTTTTTTTGGAGAGACAGGGTCTCCCTATGCTGCCCAGGCTGGTCTTGAACTCGGCTCAAGTGATCCTCCTGCCTTGGCCTCCCAAAGTACTGGGATTATGGGCATGAGCCACTGTACCAGGTCTTTATATTTATTTAGGTATGTGGGCTGTTTGTTAATTTATTTAGTTATTACAACAGCCATTGACAGAAGTCATGTCATTATCCCTACTTTAGACTTGTGGAATCTGAGGTGTACAGAGGTTGACTGATTTACCCAATCTAAAAAAAGAGGAAGAGCACTTGGACCCAGGTTCACCTTTATTTATTTATTTATTTATTTATTTATTTATTTATTTATTTTTTATGAAACAGTATCTTGTTCTATTGCCCAAGTTTGAGTACAGTGGTGTGCATCCGCCACTATGCATGGCTAATTTTTTTTAAATGTTATTTTTTTGTGGAGACACAATCTTGCTAGATTGCCCAGGCTGGTCTAGAACTCCTGGCCTCAAGCAATCCTCCCACCTCTGGCCTCCCAAATGTGAGCCTAGGACAGGTTCACATCTTTAACCACAGCCTGGGAAGGTCCCATTGCTCATCTCTTGTTCCTCAGATGGTGGCAATGGGAATAAGTGAGTAGTTGGAAGGGAGAGGTGAGATATTTCTTAGGTCCTGGGATGATCTTGGACAACTGTGTGAACAGTGACAGCAACTGAGTGTGGGTGATCTACACTGAGCACTCTTGAAGCCACAGCAAACAAAACAAAGGGGCAGGTAAGTAATTGTTAAGTGTGGTGCAGACTTGTTCTAAATGCTATAGAGAAATCAGGAGAGAAGTGGAAGATTTCTGTTCATAGAGGAGTTATGACTGGTGTCAAAGGAGCTGTCTTTTGGACACATGAAACAAGGGGTACAATTAGCTGGGCGTGGTGGTGCACACAGCCAGTCCCAGCTACGGGGAGGCCGAAGGAGGAAGATCACTTGAGCCCAGGAGTTTGAGGTTACAGTGAGCTATGATTGTGCCACTGCACTCCAGCCTGGGTGACAGAGTGAGCCCCTCTCAAAACAAAAGCAACAAGAAGTGTAATGTCTGCAAAAGTCTTTTCCATTTTTTCTGTTTGGCTTTATTCCTGTCTATATCCCCAGCACCCAGATCAGAACCTGTTAGGGCCAAGGGACTCATTCTTTTTTTTTTTTTTTTTTTGAGAGTCTTGCTCTGTTGCCCAGGCTGGAGTGCAGTGGTGTGATCTCGGCTCACTGCAACCTCTGCCTCCTGATTCAAGCGATTCTCCTGCCTCAGCCTCCTGGGTAGCTGGGATTGCAGGTGCTCACCACCACACCTGGCTAATTTTTGTATTTTTGGTAGAGATGGGATTTCACCATATTGGCCAGGCTGGTCTCGAACTCCTGACCTCAGGTGATCTGCCCACCTTGGCCTCCCAAAAGGCTGGGATTACAGGCATGAGCCACCACCCCTGGTCAAAGGGACTCATTAATGAGTTAAGTGCATGATTGGTTTTGAGTCAGAGTTTCACTGTCACCCAGGCTGGAGTGTAGTGGTGCAATCAATCATATCTCACTGCAGCCTTGAATTCCTGGGCTCAAGGGATTCTCCCACCTCAGCCTTCTCAATAGCTGGAACTATAATAGCCACACACCACCACGCCTAGCTAATTTTTGTTTTGTTTTGTAGAGATGGGGGTCACACTATATTGCCCAGGCTGCTGTTGATCTCCAGGTCTCAAGCAGTCCTACTTCAGCTTCTCAAAGTGTTGGGATTACAGGCATGAGCCACCATAGCGAGCTGTTTAGTAGATTTAAAAATATATATTGTATGCATTTTTGAATAGAGTGTACAGTCACATGGTTCAAAAGTTAAAAGTTTCAGAAAGCCAAAGAGTGAAATTCCCCTTTCCCCTTATCACTGTCCCCAGTCACCCAGTTTCCCTCCACAGAGGCAACTAGGTTTTACATTTTCTTACTTACTTTCTTTTTTGTTTTGAGAAAGCGTCTCACTCTGTTGCCCAGACTGGAGTAAAGTAGCATGATCTTGTCTCACTGCAACCTCCACCTCCCGGGTTCAAGAGATTCTCCTGCCTCAGCCTCCTGAGTAGCTGGGATCACAGGCACGTGCACCACCATGCCCAGGTAATTTTTGTAATTTTAGTCGAGATGGATTATCACCATGTTGGCCAGGCTGGTCTTGAACGCCTGACTTCAGGTGATCCACCTGCCTTGGTCTCTGAAAAGTGTTGGGATTACAGGCATGAGCCACTGGGCCAGTTTTACATTTTCTGAGATTTCTTGCACAGTTACTGTGTGCATACACAAGCAAATACATATGTGTGTGTGTTACCTTCCACTCCTCCTCTACATTTTTTATATAAACTGTGGTATTGTATACATACTGTTCTGCATTTGGCATTCGTTCACTGTCTATGTCAAGATTATTCTGTATCAGTCCAGAAGGATCTTTTCCAACCTATTTTACTGCTGAATCCACTGCATGGATGTGCCGCACTTTATCCAGTCCTTTACATTGGTCATGTGGGTCTTGTTCTTCCTTGGCTCTTGGAAATAGTATTGCAATGAGGAATGTAAGGATGATGAATGAGAAGATTCTGGGCTAGGGAAGTAAAATGATTTAAAAGCACCACTCTTTTAGACTAACCAGAAATCCCCACCACTCATGGATGTGAAGCAACCCACTGTCAGAATCTGATAGCCTGAAAAGTGGCCCAGTCTAATGAAAGAAAGACAGTGGGCTTTGGGGCCAGACAAACTTGAATCCCATTCTTGTTCTACTCCTGATGACTTGCATTCCCCTGGCTAACTTACCAAATTCCTTTTCAGTTTTTCACATCTAAATAGGGGATGATGATGCTCCTAGACTATAAAAATTAAATAAGACAATGAATATTAATAAATCGCTAAGGTGCATGGTACACAGAAGGGAATTTATTCCTGCCTTCATCTCATTGTGCTGTTGTGCCGTAGACTTCTGAATTCTCTTTCTCATTCTTCTCTTCTCATTGTTCTCTCTGCCCCTTTATTCCACTTACCTTGACAAGAGCAATTGAATAATCTGGAGGGCTATGACATGGATAAAACTTGAAGACATTACACTAAGTGGAAAAAGCCAGTCACAAAGACCCACGTATTCTATGAGTCCACTCATATGAAATGTGCAGAAAAGGCAAATCTATAGATTGATGGTTTCCCAGGATTGGGGGTTGAGGGAAAATGGGGAGTGACCACTAATGAGTACATTTGTTTTCCTTTTGAGGTGACGAGAGAGTTTTTGTTTGTTTGTTTGTTTGTTTTTAATAGTGCTGGGGTTTCACCATATTGCTCAGGCTGATCTCAAACTCGTGACCTCAGGTGATTTGCCCATCTCAGCCTCCCAAAGTGCTGGGATTACAGGCGTGAGCCACCGCGCCCAGTTGAGAGAGTTTTAAAATTGACGTGGTTGCATAACATTCAATATACTAAAATTCACTGAATTGCACATTTTGAATGGGTACATTTTAAGACATGTGAATTAAAACCTCAGTAAAGTGTTTATTTAAAAAAAAATGCTCCTGGCTAGGAGCAGTGGTTCACACCTATAATCCCAGCACTTTGGGAGGCAGAGACAGGAGGATCTCTTGAACCCAGCAGTTCAAGAGCAGTCTGTGCAACATAGGAAGACCCCATCTCTACAAAAAGTTTAAAAATTACCTGGCATGGTGACACACACCTGTAATCCCAGGTACTTGGAGGCTGAGGTGGGAGGATCACTTGAGCCGTGGAGGTCGAGGCTGCAATGAGCCATGATCACACCACTGCACTCCAGTCTGGGCAGCATAACAAGATCCTGTCACACACACACACACAAAAAGGTCCAACAGGAAGGTAGAAGAGAAAGAAAGGACAGGATTCTGGAGCAACAGATAAGACTGCACACAAGCTACAGGTCTCAGATAGCGCTATGCATCACAGGGCCTCAGTTTGAGTCCTGGCTCTGCCTCCAGCTGACTGTGTAACCTTGGAAAAGCTCTTTCACCTCTCTGTACTTTGTTTGCCTCATTTAAAAATAAAATGAAGTGAAAATAGGGAGGTGGAACTTGATGACCTAGGGTCTCTTTTCTGACTAAAAGTCTGCAATTTGCCCCCTGCCTCAGGCTGCGGGAGGAGAGGTGAGGGGAAGCTGGAGATAGGAGGAGAGCAGAGATCCTTGCAGGGCCTGTCCCTCCTCTCTGCCCGGCCTGCACCCTGCCCTCCCCTTGAACCCTAGGCCTTTGTTCAGCTTCCCCCAACACTGGAAGTCACGCATGCAGGGGAGAGTATGAGGGTGGGTCGGGTCATGAGGAGGCTGGGACAGGAGTCACACTGTCCAAGACTATTCCGTTTTCTAGGAGAGATTATAGACCTTGGGAAGGAAGCAACTGGAAAAATGAGTGAAGAACCAAGGCAAATGCTCCAGGCAGATAGGTGGTTTTTCCATCTACTTATAGTGTGAACTTTTCCATTATTAGGGGCAAGTAGTATCCTTTATTTTTTTTTTCTTTTGAGACAGATATGCTCCACCACGCTCAGCTAGTTTTTGTATTTTTAGTAGAGACAGGGTTTTGCCATGTTGCCCAGGCTGGTCTCGAACCCCTCAGCTCAAACAATCTACTGCCTCAGTCTCCCAAAGTGTTGGGATCACAAGTGTGAGCCACTGCACCCAACCAGTAGCATCCTTTAATATATGGTAGTGAGCTGTACTCAATTAGGTATGTGCCTCTCAATTTTTTATTGTGGTAAAATACACATAAAATGTTGCATTTTAACCTTTTTTAAAATGTATAGTTCAGTGGCATTAAATATATTCACATGGTTACATAACTACTACCACCATCTATCTGTTTTTAAATTTTTATAATGAAGTATAAGGCCAAGAGCAGTGGCTCACACCTGTAATCCCACTACTTTGGGAGGCCAAGGCAGGCAGATCACCTGAGGTCAAGTACAAAATTAGCTGGGCGAGGCGGCTCACGCCTGTAATCCCAACTATGCTTGAACCTGGGAGGTGGAGGCTGCAGTGAGTCAAGATTGCGCCACTGCACTTCAGCCTGGGCAACAAAGCAGGATTCCATCTTCCCACCAAAAAAAAAAAAAAAAAAAAGAAAAAAAGAAGTATAATATACGTAAAGTGCAGGAATCTTAAGTGTTCACCCCCGTCCGTTTTTACATTTGTATGTATCCATATAACTGTCACTCAGATAATGATACTATTTACAGCACACCAGAAGTCTTCCTCTGCTCCTTCTCATCAATTATGTTTTTGTTTTTGCTAAATTTAAGTCTTTGCTCGAACAAAAAACAAAACATGGTTCTTCTGCAGGCAACTTAAGTGGTTTTGCAAATTGCATAGTCAGTACCTCAATGTTTCATTCTTGAAGGTTCAAGTCCCAGTGTACTCTGGCAGGAAGGCACTGTGCTAGCACAGCGAACACGCTGCTCTGCAGAGAATCTGCTCTCCTCCAGTTGGATGGAATCACCCTGTTGCGCATCCCAGGGCCAGTTTCCAGATTAAAGAATTCTGAATGTGCTCTAAATTGTCACTGTAGATGAGACAATGGTAACAATCCTTTTGCTAAACAAAATGCAGAAGACACTTCTTTTTTTTTTTTTTTTTTGAGATGGAGTTTCGCTCTTGTTAACCAGGCTGGAGTGCAATGGCACGATCTCTGCTCACCGCAACCTCCGCCTCCTGGGTTCAGGCAATTCTCCTGCCTCAGCCTCCTGAGTAGCTGGGATTACAGGCATGCGCCACCGTGCCCAGCTAATTTTTTGTATTAGTAGAGCCGGGGTTTCACCATGTTGACCAGGATGGTCATTATCTCTTGACCTCGTGATCCACCCGCCTCAGCCTCCCAAAGTGCTGGGATTACAGGCTTGAGCCACCGCGCCCGGCCAGAAGACACATTTTACTCCCTGCCAGGTAATTTACTAGGGAAGGCATCTCCACCTATGCCCCATCAGAGACTTCAAAATATTTGCTGGTTCTGTAGCTGGATTAGAAATGACATTTTATCCCACTTTATCATTCTGTAACAAAAGCTGAAAGCTACGGAAGGTTAGCATTAGCCTGTGATTTATTTTTCTTTCCAGTATTTAAATTTGGGCTGGTTGTGGGTGAAGGGGGAAGCATAGGAGTTAGAGTATAATTCGTCAGACTAAGAAAGAAACCAATAGGAAACTGGGGAAAATAGATAATAAAGGACACTTGAAGAAGGAAAAATTGGAAAAGGATCATAAAAATTCCAGAGAAGGAGAGGTTACACAGCTCTATTCAGGAAATCCAGAAGAAGGCAAAAACAAACACTACCCTACCGCTGCCCCCGATCTTCACCTCCACCTTTTCTACCTGCAAATTGACTCTCAGCATTTCTTACCTTTTCCTGAAGCCCTGTAAAATCCCGTGTGCTTTATTCACTGCAAGTGAAAAAAGAGCCTAACACAAGTGCCAGGGACATGGCAAACAGTCAAGAATCAGGAAGCCATAGATAAAGGAACCAGCTAGAAAGGCCCACATCCTAACTGGAGAAAAGGGCCAATGCAGGGAGGATAGGAGGTAAGGAAGAGGGTCACTAGGGAGACGGTCACCTATTCAGAGTGAAAATAGTGCTGGCACTTCCAAGCATAGGTACCTAGAAAAAGAGAAATAAGCCATAGGGGATTCTTTTTTTTTTTTTTTTGAGATGGTCTTGCTCTGTCACCCAGGCTGGAGTGCAGTGATGAGATTTCAGCTCACTGCAGCCTCCGCCTCCTGGATTCAAGCGATTCTCCTGCCTCATCCTCCCGAGCAGCTGGGACTATAGGTGCCTACTACCATACCCGGCTAATTTTGGTATTTTTAGTAGAGATGGAGTTTCACCATGTTGGCCAGGCTGGTCTCGAACTGCTGACCTCGTGATCCACCCACCTCAGCCTCCCAAAGTGCTGGGTTTATAGGCATGAACCATAGTGTCCAGCATTTTTTTTTTTTTTTTTAAGTAAGAGAAATGAACACTTGGAATGGGACAGAATTAGCCAGGGATTATGAAGGAAAAGACTTTTCATTAACTCTACAGGAGCAAGGCAAAATAGAATCTAAGAAAATTAAAGAAAAGGAAAGCAAGGAGTATGTTGGGATTATTTATTTATTTATTTAATGGTTTATTAAATTTATTATTTTATTTTTAAATTTAAATTTTATTTATATTAAATTTATTTATTAATTCTATTTATTTAATGGTTTATTTATTAAATTTATTAAGAGATGGAGCCTTGCTCTGTCGCCCAGGCTGGAGTGCAGTGGTACAATCTCAGCTCACTGTAACCTCCACCTTCCAGGTTCAAGCCATTCTCCCATCTCAGCCTCCCAAGTAGCTGGAACTACCCAGCTAATTTTTTTCCATTTTTAGTAGAGATGGAGTTTCACCATGTTGGTCAGACTGATCTCAAACTCCTGACCTCGTGATCTGCCCACCTCGGCTTCCCAAAGTGCCGGGATTACAGGTGTGAACCACTGTGCCCAGCCATGCCTAGCTAATTTTTAAATTTTTGGAGAGATGGGGTCTCACTGTGCTGCCCAGGCTGGTCTCAAACTCCTGGCCTCAAGCAGTCCACCTACCTCAGCCCCCTATAGTGCTGAGATTATAGGTGTGAGCCACTGTACCCAGCCTAAAAATAACTTTCATAAAGTATAATTTATAAATCATAAAGTTCACCTGATTCAAGTGTAGAATTAGATGATTGTTAGTAAATGTACAAGTTGTGCTTTCTAAGACTGTAGTCACAGTGTTAGAACATTTCATCACTCCAGTGAGATTCCCTTCATTCATTTACAGTCATTGGCTATCCTTCCTACCAGCCCAAGGTAGTCACTAATCTACTTTCTCTCTCTAACATTTACCTTTCTTGGATATTTCGTGAAAATGAAATGATACAATGTGGAGACTTTGGAACCTGCCTTCTTTTACTTAACGTAGTGGTTTTGTGGTTCATCCATACTGATGTGGAATACCACATTTTGTCTCTGTTAACCAGTTGATGGACATTTGGATTGTTTCCATGTTTTTGGTGTGATGAATGAAGCTGCTGTAAGTCTTTGTAAAGGCACGTGTTTTCATTTCTCTTGGCTAGATACCTAGGAGTGGAATTGCTAGGTTATAGGGTAATTTTATATTTAATGTTTTAAGAAACTACCAGATAGTTTTCCAAAGTGACTATACTGGCTGGGTGTGGTGGGTCACACCTGTCATCCTAGGACTTTGGGAGGCTGAGGCGGGCAGATCACCTGAGTTCAGGAGTTTGAGACCAGCCTGGCCAATATGGAGAAACTCCGTCTCTACAAAAAATACAAAAATTAGCCAGGCGTGGTGGTGGGCACCTATGATCCCAGCTACTTGGGAGGCTGAGGCAGGAGAATCGCTTGAATCTGGGAGGTGGAGGTTGCTGTGAGCCAAGGTCCTGTCATCGCACACCAGCCTGGGTGATGGCGAAACTCTGTCTCAAAACAAAAACAAAAACAAAGTGGCTACACCATTTTACATTCCCACCAGCAATGTATGCGGGATCTAGTTTCTCTGCCTCCTCCACAACACTTACTATTGTCTGTATTTTTTATTGTAGTGATCCCAGTTGGTGTAAAGTATATCTCATTGTGCTTTTAATTTTTGTTTCCCTAAGGCTAATGATGCTGAGCATCTTTTATGTACTTATTAATTATTCCTATACCTTATTTGGTAATCTATTAAAATTATTTGCTATCTTAATATGATATTGTTTGTCTTCTTCTTACTGAGTTTTAAGAGTTCTTATTCTAGGCCAGACACGGTGGCTCATGCCTGTAATCTCAGCACCTTGGGAGGCTGAGGCAGGAGGATTACTTGAGCCCAGGAGTTTCAAGAACAGCCTGGGCAACATAGTGAGATCCCATCTCTACTAAAGATAAGAAATTAGCCAGGTGTGGTGGCATGCACTTGTGGGCCTAGCTGCTCAGGAAGCTGAGGCAGGGGGATCGCTTGAGCCCAGGACGTCAAAGCTGCAGTGAGCCATGATCATGCCACTGCACTCCAGCCTAGACAACAGAGCAAGATCCTCTCTGGAAAGGAGAGGAGGGGAAGGGAGGGGAGGGGAGGGGAGGGGAGGGTAGGAGAGGAGAAAGGAAAGGAAAGGAAAAGAAAAGAAAAGAAAAACCATGCGCAGTGGCTCATCCCTGTAATCCCAGCACTTTGGGAGACCAAGGCAGGCAGATCACTCGAAGTCAGAAGTTCGAGACTATCCTAGCCAACATGGCAAAACCCCATCTCTACTAAAAATACAAAAAATTACCCAGGCGTGGTGGCATGCACCTGTAATCCTAGCTACTAGGAAGGCTGAGGCAGGAGAATCGCTTGAACCCAGGAAGCAGAGGTTGCAGTGAGGTGAGATTGTGCCACTGTACTCCAGCCTGGGAAGAGTTTTAAAACTAGCTTTCTGAAGTAATATTTGAATGTATATCTCATGAAAAATAATTTAAATCTGGTAATCAGCTTATAATGAGAATAAGAATGCTAATATTTATTAAACTGGCACTTGGCTGAACTCTTTAGATGAACAAATCTCACTTAATCAAAATACCCAACCTCTGGAGCAATCACTGTTACTATCATTGTGTTAAAGATGGGGGAACTGAGGCACTGAGAGGATAAGTAAAGGGATGAAGTAGGGGTTGTAACCCAGGCAGTCTGAAATGGGAGTGCACGTATGCTCAGTCATGATATACTCACTCCATGGTGGGTAATACTAAAACTTCAGGCTCCAGAATTTTGTGAGCCTCATCTGAATGCACAATATGCTGAATATACAGTTGGAGAGGAAAGGATAAGTTGATTGCTTCTGGAGGTGATTTTTATTTATTTATTTATTTATTTTTTAGAGACAGGGTCATCCTTGTCGCCCAGGCTGGAGTGCAGTGCTGTGATTACAGCTCACTGCAGCTTCAAACTTCTGATTCTCAGTTATTCGCTGGGAGCTAGCTGTGGATCAGTAAGTCTTAAGTGATTTTTAGGTCTTACCTGTATAAAAGTTTTTCCTTTCTTTTTTTCTCCCCCTTTTCTGAGGCAGAGTCTCACTCTGTCACCCAGGCTGGAGTGCAGCGGTGCGATCTCGGCTAACTGCAACTTCCACTTCCCAGGTTCAAGCGAGTCTCCTGTCTCAGCCTCCCCAGTACCTGGGATTACAGGTGCCTGCTACCATGCCTGGCTAATTTTTTATATTTTTAGTAGAAGCAGGGTTTTGCCATGTCTTGAACTCCTGACCTCAGTTGATTTTCCCGCCTCGGCCTCCCAAAGTGCTGGGATTACAGGCATGAGCCACTGTGCCCAGCCAAAAGTTTTTTTCATAGCTCTCTAGGGTACCTAAAATTTCTACCTTTGATAATTGTATGTTTTGGGATGAAGCATTAGCATTAGCACTGCGAAGTCCTTGGTGAAAAATTTATCTTAGCATAACATTTCTTTTCTTTTCTTTTTTTTTTTTTTTTTGAGACAGAATCTCACTCTGTTGCCCAGGCTGCAGTGCAGTGGTACAGTCTCAGCTTGCTGCAACCTTTGCCTTCTGGGTTCAAGTGATTCTTGTGACTTAGCCTCAGCCTCCCCAGTAGCTGGGATTGCAGGTATGTGCCACCATGCCCAGCTAATTTTTGTATTTTTAGTAGAGACAGAGTTTTACCATGTTGACCAGGCTGGTCTCGAAGTACTGACCTCAAGTGATCTGCCCACCTTGGCCTCCCAAAGTGCTGGGATTACAGGTGTGAGCCACCACGCCCAGCCCATAGTATTTCATTGAATGTGAATCTAGGCCTCGTCTTTCTGAATGATTATAAACTTCAAGATGGTTGGAATCATGTTTTCTTTTACGTGCATTGGGTTTCTGGGCTTATGGTCTGTGAAGCCTTATCTGTTGGAAAGGCAATCTAGGTTGAGGGTATGTTCCTCCAGAAAAGTTTTGCATTTGCTTCTGCCAGCTATTCCCAATGGTATTAACAGCCCATAACCACTTCTTGACATTAATATCTTAGCCCTCACAGGTAGTTATTTATTTATTTATTTTTTTGAGACGGAGTCTTGCTCTGTCGCCTAGGCTGGAGCATGGTGGTTGGCGCGATCTCGGCTCACTGCAACCTCTGCCTCCTGGGTTCAAGCAATTCTCCTGCCTCAGCCTCCCGAGTAGCTGGGACTACAAGTGCATGCCACCATGCCCAGCTAATTTTAGCATTTTTTTTTTTTGAGACGGAGTTTCGCTCGTTACCCAGGCTGGAGTGCAATGGCGCGATCTCGGCTCACCGCAACCTCCGCCTCCTGGGTTCAGGCAATTCTCCTGCCTCAGCCTCCTGAGTAGCTGGGATTACAGGCACGCGCCACCATGCCCAGCTAATTTTTTGTATTAGTAGAGACGGGGTTTCACCATGTTGACCAGGATGGTCTCGATCTATTAACCTCGTGATCCACCCGCCTCGGCCTCCCAAAGTGCTGGGATTACAGGCTTGAGCCACCGCGCCCGGCCTAATTTTAGCATTTTTAATAGAGATGATGTTTCACCATGTTGGCCAGGATAGTCTCAATCTTTTGACCTCCTCACAGGTTGTTTAACTTCTAGCCCTAAAGCTCTGTGAAGATAGGTTTGTGGTTACAGATTCTCATGGAAGATGTCATCCCCATATCCTGTCCCATGCATCCAAAGCCAAGGCCCAGGCAGACAAGCTCCTTCCTCATCTTTCTTGGCCAATGGGTGTGATTTTCTAGTCCACTCTTTCATTCAGGATGTATCCCTTTGAAAGCCCCAGCTTTGTGTTGGTTACCAATTCCAACTCCTTTTTAGGAAAAGCCAAAGGCCTTGTCTCCTGGACCTGTGAGACCCTTAAAACCCAAGTCCCTTGATCACTAAACAGGTGCCACCCACACTAGGGTACCCAAAGTGTCCATTTTCTTACTTTCAGTTTTTTTAGCTGCTTCTTTTTGTTTAACCTCTGGGGATTTCCTTCATTTTCTCGTGAGATCAGCCATGTATTTATGGGACATTTACAATATTTTACTCACAATGGATAGGTCTTTTGTTGTGGTGAGTTGTTCAAAGTATCTACCTTGCCATTTTGTTGGAAATGGAAGTCTGCCAAAAACCACATTTCTGTGTCTTTGCACTTTCTTCAATACCCAACACTGTATTGTATACAGATTGATTGCTTAATCGTAAATAATGATTGAATGAATAGCCATGCTATTCCCAAGGGATAACATATCATTACATGACAATACATTTGATTATCCTATTTTAATTTTGCACTGACTCCAGATTCATTCCCCTAACAGATACAATACATCTAAGATAGGGGAGATTTAGTGGAAAATAGGGAATAGGTGAAAGAAAAGGACAAGATTCAAAAGTCAGGCCCAGGCAGGTCCTTGGTAGGTTAGGGAAAGGGACAGGCTGTCAGGTAGCAGGTCACTGTCATTTCATTAGAGGGAGGGGCTTCTGGGAACCCAGTCCCAACTTTTGCAAATTATTATATGGAGGATGGTTTCTTGAGTATCCCTTTTCCATGTATAAAGTCTCTAAAAGTTTGATAAGAAAATGTGGTAGTGTGTGAACAGAAGTTAAGCTTGCTTTCCTTAATTTTCTTTTTTTTAAGAAAAAAGGGTCCTTTTGGGAAAATTAGGAAGGAAAATAAACTCCATATTTTCTCTTCAAATGTGTGAGTGGTGAGATTTAGAAGGGGCAGACATGTTTACTAACTTTTTTTATTTTTTGAAACAGAGTCTCGTTCTATTGCCCAGGCTGGAGTGCAGTGGCGTGATCTCAGCTCACTGCAACCTCCACCTCCCCATTCAAGTGATTCTCCTGCCTCAGCCTCCTGAGCAGCTGAGACTACAGGTGCACACCACCACGCCTAGCAGATTTTTGTATTTTTAGTAGAGATGGTGTTTCACCATATTGGCCAGGCTGGTCTCAAGCTCCTGACCTTGTGATCTACCCACCTCGGCCTCCCAAAGTGCTGGTATTACAGGTGTGAGCCACCGCACCTGGCCATTTACTTTTTTTTTTTTTTTTTTTGAGATGGAGTCTCACACTGTTGCCCAGGCTGTAGTGCAGTGACAATCTCAGCTCACTGTAATCTCTGCCTCCTGTGTTCAAGCAGTCTCCTGCCTCAGCCTCCCAAGTAGCTGGGACTACAGGTGCATGCCACCACGCCCAGCTAATTTTTTTGTATTTTTTTAGTAGAGATGGGTTTTCACCATGTTGGCCAGGATGGTCTTGATCTCCCGACCTTGTGATCCACCTGCCTCGGCCTCCCAAAGTGCTGGGATTACAGCTGTGAGCCACCGTGCCCGCTCCATTTACTAACTTTTAATAAAAATATTTGTTGAACACCACTGAGTGCCAAGCCGTGTGCTGGACATAGGGCTATAGCTAAGAACACGGAATGAAGGCCTGGCTCTGTGGTACTTCCATTCCAGGAGCAGAGACAGACGTTTTACAGATAGTCACAGAAAGAAATGTATATATACAGATTATGAAGTGTGTTAGGAAGGCAAGTCCATTAAAGAATGTGGTGAAAGACTATAACCTGGGCTTGGTAGGGAAGGGGAATCAAGGCTTCTTTGCCAAGCTCCGTGGCTCATGCCTGTAATTCCAGCATTTCGGAAGGCTGAGGTGGGCGGATCATGAGGTCAAGAGATCGAGACCATCCTGGCCAACATGGAGAAACCCTGTCTTTATTAAAAATACAAAAATTAGCTAGGTGTGGTGGCGCATGCCTGTAGTCACAGCTATTCCAGAGGCTGAGGCAGGAGAATAGCTTGAACTCAGGAGGCGGAGGTTGCAGTGAGCTGAGATTTCACCACTGTACCCCAGCTCCATCTCAAAAAAAAAAAAAGAAAAAGAAAAAAGGAAAAAAAGAAAGGCTTCTCAGAGGAAGCAGCTCTACAGAGAGACCAGAAGGATGGGCCCGTGTTAGGCCAACAGCGTAAAGAACAAACAGTGGGGTGAACAGCCTGTGTGCAGTTTCTCATTAGTAATACATTTATTTGCAGAAAATACTGAAGCTTTTGCTTCATTACCTGCCATGTGGTGGCATGCAATGGCTCACTGATTGTTTTCCTTGAGCTGGGCAGGCTGGCATCATCATCCCCACTTTCAGGATGAAGGTAGCAAGGCTCTGAGTTGCCTGGCTACCTGCGAAGGTCACATATCTTAGAGTCATGGAGACCAGACATGGTCCGCTCACGCCTGTAATCCCAGAACTTTGGAAGGCCGAGGCAGGCAGATCACTTGAGGCCAGGAGTTGGAGACCAGCCTGGCCAACATGGTGAAACCCTGTCTCTAATAAAATACAAAAACTAGCCAGGTGTGGTGGTGCACACCTGTAGTCCCAGCTACTTGGGAGGCTGAGGCAGGAGAATCGCTTAAACCTGGGAAGTGGAGGTTGCCCTGAGCTGAGATTGCGCCACTGCACTCCAGCCTCTGCCACAGAGTGAGAGACTCTGTCTAAAAAAAAGAAGAAAAAAAGAGTCATGGAGCTGGAGGTTGTGCTCTGGTTGTTTAAGTAGCTTGTGTTTAAAGGGCAACTTTGAAAGGCCCCCAGAAACAAGTGGTTTTCTTTCAGACAGCAGCCTGGTGGCTTATTGGATGCCCAACCAGAAATGACTAGCAGTCTCTCGAAATAAATGGCATTTTGAGTAGGATAGAGGCTCAGGAGGAGGAGGTCCTAGCGGTAGATTTAACTGCAGATCATCTTCATAAATATAACTTGTTTCATCAGAGCTGTAATGAGTTTCTTGTGGGTGGAGTGTGCTGGTTTTGCTGTCAGAAATTGAGTAATGCAATGTTAGTGCTACAGCTATTGACAGCAAAACAAATTTCTGTGGAAATTACTTTTAATATTGAGTTACTACAACCTAATGGCCACATTTTTTTAAAGATTGGCTAAATCAAAGAACACTAACTCCTTTCATCATTCATAAAATTAAAGATGAAACAGCAAATAGGGTTGAAAAACCTACCTAGTCAATGAAAAACACTGTGTCGTACGTTTCCCTGTATTTTTATGAATGTATTTATTTATTTTTGAGAGACGGGGTCTTGCTCTGTTGACCAGGCTGGAGTGCAGTGATGCGATTGTGGCTCACTGCAGCCTCCACCTCCTGGGCCCAAGTGAGTCTCCCATCTAAGCCTCCTGAATAGCTGCAGCTACAGGTGTACACCACCATACCCAGTCAATTAAAAAATGTTTTTGTAGAGATGGGGCCTCACTACATGCTTAGGCTGGTCTCAAACTCCTAGGCTCAAGCAGTCCTGCTGCCTCAACTTCCCAAAGCACTGGGATCACAACGTGAGACACCTTTCCTTTAATTGCTAGAGATAGTTCTAATATGTTCTACAAAAGGGCCCAAAGCAGTTTCTCAGCTCTTTTGATAATTGTTAATTTTTACTCTGTCTTAGCTCAGGCTGCTGTAACAAAATACCATAGATTGAACAGTTTAAACAATAGACATTTATTTTCTTACAATTTTGGAGACTAGAAATCCAAGATCAGGGTCCAGCATAGTGAGATTCAGGTGAGGGACCTCTTCTGGGTTGCAGACGGATGACTTCTTTATCTTCATCTGGTAGGAAGACAGTGAGAGCTCTCTGGAGCATCAGTCCCACTCATGAGGATTCCACCCCCATGAGCTTATCACTTCCAAGAAGCCCACCTCCTAATACCATTACATTTGGGGTTACAATTTCAATATATGAATTTTAAGGGAATACAAGCATGCGGACTATAAACACACTTTCTAAGGAGAACATTTATGGTAATTTAATAAATGTAAACGAATTAAGGTTAAACAAATTAAGTTCTATAATAGGAAATTGTAACATACATATAATTGAATTCAATTTCTCCCTGATTAGAGAAATATTAAAGAATAACATTTTGTCAGGGTAGGGTTTAACTTTGGAGGGCTGTACATCATTATAATATCTAGGATTTCTTGGCTCCCAAGAACCAGTTTTTACTTCTGAGAATTGGTGGCCTAAAGGAGAAACAAAGAAAACATAGACACACACACACACACACACACACACACACACACACACACACACACACTGCAGAGCTGCATTATCTTATAATCTGTAAAAGATTGTACTCAATGGAACCTCAATGGTCGTTGCGATGGTTACTTTTATGTGTTAATATGACTAGGCTGTGGTGCCTGGTTGTTTAGTCAAACACCAGTCTAGATGTTTCTGTGAAGGTATTTTGTAGATGTAATTAATATTTACAATTTATGTCAAGTAGATTACCCCCAATAATATGGATGGGCCTCATCCAATTATTTAAAGTCCCTAAGAGCAAAAGCAGAAGAAAGAATTCTGCCTAAGGGCTGTAACAGAGAAACACTCGCTGCATTTCCAGCCTGTCAGCCTACCCTACACATTTAAGACTTGCTAATCCCCACAGTTACATTAGCAAATTCTTTAAAATAAATTAGTTTATCTCTCTCTCCACCCCCTGTCTCTCATCTGTCTGTCTGTCTGTCTGTCTGTCTGTCTGTCTATTTCTGTCCAAAATCATCTTGGTTTAAAAGGAAGAAAATGAAGTTGAGTACTCTTAGGTGATGGTCACTCTGCTATCTCATTTGACCCTCACAATAACACTGTAAGGTGGTGTAATCACTTCCATTTCATAGACGAGGAAACTAGGTAAAGCTTGTCCAAGGTCATGTAACTGAATTGACAGAACTGAGACCTGAATCCAGGCCTCCTTGACTTCAGAGCCCCTCTTTCCAGGCCCCACATGTATTCCTTCAGTGGCCCTCCGTGGCTCACTGATCGCAGAGTACAGGGTTCTAGCGAAGCCTCACAAAACACCGGGAATACAAACACTTCCCTAAGAGAGAGAATCCGTAACTGTTAATGTTCACTGAACACTTGCCTGACACTGCATAAGCATTTTGCTTGCATTATTTGTCTGATTCTAATAACAGCCCTATGAAGCATATGCTACCGTTGTTCACCTTTTATAAATTAAAAGAGGCTCTGAGAGGTTAAGAGCTCTCAGCTTTTCAGTAGCAGAGCTATGAATTCTACTCATCTCTGTTCCCCACGCAGCACCCAGGCTGTAGCCACTGCAGAAGGTAGCATCCTCGGGACTTGTTCTTAGTATCTATGCAAATTTTTTTATTGCATTTTAGGTTTGGGGGTACATGTGAAGAACATGCAAGATTGTTGCATAGGTACTCACGTGGCAGTGTGATTTGCTGCCTTCCTCCCCATCACTTATATCTGGCATTTCTCCCCATGCTATCCCTCCCCAACTCCCCACCCCCTGCTGTCCCTCCCTTATTTCCCCCGACAGACCCCTCTCTGTGTTCTCATTGTTCAACACCATCTATGTGAATTTTGTCCTTGGGTAATCTCACCTCTCCTTCCCCTTCTCTTCCACTCCAGGCCTGCTCCCTTGTTCCTATTCCCCAGTATAAAACTTACTCCTCCTGAAGCAGGGTTGTAAAGCAATCTGATAGATAGTTGTTATTGGCTTGGGATTCCTGGCATTTGCCTTTCAAGAAAGGATACCTATAACTCCCAAAAACTGAGTGGTGGGATTTCAGCAGGAGGGGGCAATTTCAGCAGGTGGGTAAAGTATTTGGAGGCTCTATCAATTAAGCTTCTGACAGGAGGTGGGTGGTACCCTTAGGTGGGGAATGGAGGAGAATTTAATAAAGAGATACTTTACCGAGGTTTGAGGAAGGTTAAAGGAAACCAATATGGGATAGCAACAGCCCTCCCGGGGATGGTGACATGGGGAGCTGCCACCACCCAACAGGTGAAGGGACAAGCAATAGTCCTAGGAACCCAAGAAAGGAGCTGTAGCTTTGGAGAAGGCCACCTGGCAGAGATGGCTTCAGCAGAGACCTGCAACCAACCTCTGGCCACCCAGTAGGGAGAAAACCAGGAAAAGAAATACTCCTTCCTTGCCCTTTTTCTACCCTCCTACTTGTACAGGTCCCTCATGTGACTACATGCAAATTGAAGCCAGAGGGCAACGGCCTGTTGACGCAGTCCATAGAGGCCAGATGTTCGACACAGCACAGTGGAGAAGGTGGCACAGGGGACCTGGAGGGCAGCGCTACAGCCTAGCACAGCCGCCCTCTGTGACAGGTGAACACAGGGCCAGTGTCATAAATGAAGCGCAGAGGGTATCCTAGTTTTCATCAAGTGACTGGGAGCATAGCAACGAAGGACACAGGCCATTGGGCTGGACTGTCTGGTTTAAAGACTGCCCTGCCACTTTTTTGTTTGTTTTGTTCTGAGATGGAGTCTCGCTCTTACCGCCCAGGCTAGAGTGCAGTGGTGTGATATCGACTCACTGCAACCTCTGCCTCGCAAGTTCAAGCTATTCTCCTGCCTCAGCCTCCTGAGTAGCTGGGATTACAGGCGCTGGCCACCACACTTGGCTAATTTTTTAATTTTTAGTAGGGATGAGGTTTTGCACTTTTAGTAGAGACCATGCTGGCCAGGCTGGTCTTGAACTCCTGACCTCAGGTGATCTGCTAGCCTTAGCCTCCCAAAGTGCAGGGATTACAGGCATGAGCCACCACGCCCAGCCCTGCCCTGCTACTTCTACATTGATGGCCTTGGTGAAGTTCCTTAACCCTTCTGTGCCTTGGTTTCCTTATGTGTGAAACAGGCATGATAACCTCTACTCATAGGGTTGTTGTGAGGATAGAATGAATTATAGCACTGGAACAAGGTCTGACTGAATTAACACCATCCTTACGACACTCCAGGTACAAAGCAGGTGGGAAGAAGCAATGTGGCCCCAGATACATACATGCTGACGGGGAGACAGACACACCAGCCTTCACAACACAAGGTTAGGTGAGCTGTCAACTGAGGAGAAAGAGTTGTCCGAAGGAGGGGCTGATCCTGCACCCCGGTGGGTCAGGTAGGGTTTTGCAGAGGAGGAGCCTTGAGCAAGGACTTGCAGAATGGGTTGATTTTCAGAAGGTCCTTTTTACTCATAAAACCAGAACCTGTGCCCAGTGCATATCAGTTAACAGTTCTGGACCTTAGGCTGGGCACAGTGGCTCATGCCTGCAATCCCAGCACTTTGGGAGGCTGAGGTGGGTGGATCATGAGGTCAGGAGTTCGAGACCAGGCCAACCAACATGGTGAAACCCCGTCTCTACTGAAAATACAAAAATTAGCCAGCGATGGTGGCACGCACCTGTAATCCCAGCTACTCAGGAGGCGGAAGCAGGAGAATCACTTGAATCAGAGAGGTGGAGGTTGCAGTGAGCCGAGATCATGCCACTGCACTCCAATCTGGGTGACAGAGTGAGACTCCATCTCAAAAAATAAAATAAAATAAATAACAGTAATAGTGAAAAAAAAAACAAAAACGAGTTCTGGACCTTTAAGGAAGGAAGGCAGTCCAGTTGGGTATTAAAAGGAATGGAGGATTTATGGATTGTCAGAGGACAGAATGAACCTTGGAAATTAGGCCATGACTAAGCAATGCAACAAGCATCCAGTAGGTGGCGTAAATACACCGTTCATTTGGAGGGACTTCATTTGTCTTTTTTTTTTTTTTTTTTTTTTAGTTTGGGGACTTTTTGTTTTCTTCTTCCCTTCCTTAAGCTGCCCATTTTACCAATGTTGTTGTTAGCAGTTGTATGCGATCTTTATTTAATGAGATTAGATTTGTCTTTAGTTCAAAGCAAACTATTTACAATTGATATAATAACTAACTACCTCTCCAGAAAAAAAGCTTAACTGGTTTGCAAGTATGAGCCCATGGCCTTAGTCCGTCTGTGCTGCTGTCATGAAATATCACAGACTGCGTAGTTTTACAGCCATGAGCCACTACGCCTGAGGTGCTAAGGCCATCTTTTAATACATCATATTGGTGATTAAGTTTGAACACATGAATTTTGCAGGACATCCAGACCATGGTACCATATTTAAAGAAAAGTTGATTCACGTTCAGGTGAACCATCTAAACGCAGTTTTCATTATATTGTTTTCTAGAAACTAGATTTAAAAAATAGCATATTCCCAAGCTGGGCATGGTGGCTCACACCTGTAATCCCAGCTACTCAGGAGGCTGAGGCAGGAGAATCGCTTGAGCCCAGGAGGTGGAGGTTGCAGTGAGCCAAGATTCACGACACTGCACTCCAGCCTGGGTGACAGAGTGAGATGCTAAAAAATAAGAAAGAAAGAGAGAAAGAAAGAAAGAAAGAAAGAGAAAGAGAATGAAAGAAAGAGAAAGAAAGAGAAAGAAAAATAATATTATAGAAAGCATATAAAAATATTAAGAAGACTCTAGCCTGGGCAACAAGAGTGAAACTCCATCTCAAAAAAATAAAATAAAAAAATATTAAGAGGAGGAAAAAAATCACTCAACTCAGGTATCTTTGTAGAAAATGCTAGCAATTTGAGGTATTGCCTTCTTTTTTATTTTTTTTAAGAGAATTAAATCATTTACTGATTATATATGATGATGGATGATACACAAGCTTCATTCCCGTCTATAATTTTATCTAGTAGCATTATTCAATTTAGATACGTTACATAGGATGTGCCAACAATCATTTTTATAACCACATGATTTTGCTTGGGTGAACTTTAACGGTGAACTTCAGGTCACAACAGTAACCATCAGATCAATTATACCATGGTTTCTGAAGACACTGGCTTCTCCACCCAAGCAGGTTGTAGATAAATTCCAAATAGAACCTATCATCACCCTGGAGGAATTTTAACTTCACACTGTTGGGGAAATTTACCAAGATGGCTCCAGAATAGATTAACTTTACACAGCACATTTTTAAAAAAGACATTTATTCAGCATTGTGATCAGACTATTACATTTAGCAATCAACAGCATGGGTGCAAAAAAAAAAATCTACATTAAAACCCTTTGTTGGAATGCTTGACACTTTCCACAGAGCAGAAACTAACTTGTTATACAATTAGTCACAAATACAGTCCTTGAGTTTTTGCTCATACACGAGTATTTGTCTAAAACGTCTTCTTTATAGCTTTGTCTTTCTTTTTCTTATGCATATTTTTTCATTTCATTTCTTTTTTTTTTTTTTTTTTTTTTTTTTGAGACGGAGTCTCACTGTTGTCCCGGCTGGAGTACAGTGGTGCGATCTTGGCTCACTGCAACCTCCACCTGCCAGGTTCAAGCAATTCTCCTGCCTCAGCCTCCCCAGTAGCTGGGATTACAAGTGCCCGCCACCATGCCCAGCTAATTTTTTGTGTTTTAGTAGAGACAGGATTTCATCATGTTGGCCAGGCTGGTCTCCAGCTCCTGACCTCAAGTGACCTGCTTGCCTTGGCCTCCCAAAGTGCTGGGATTATAGGCGTGAGCCGCTGCACCCGGCCACATATTTTCATTTCATAGAACAGATACTAACTGACCAATTTTACTCTGGGATATGGGGATCTAAGAGTTAACAATTGGCAAAGCTCCTGTTATTATAAAGTAAACAAGAAAATGAATGAATAAGCTGAAATAAGAATAATTTCACATTCACTAGAAAAGACAATTGAACAAGGTGATAAGGAGGCTTATGTTCTCTTCTTTAGATCGGGCTTTCAGGGAAAGCCTCATGAGGGCATGATGTTGAGCCACACTTGACCTGAATTGCTAGGAAGGATATAGCATGTGAAGAGAGGGAGAAGGGCATTCCAGCCAGAGGGAAGAGCTGTGCAAAGGCCCTGGGGTGCAAACAAGCTTGGGTGTGTATGAGGCACCAAAAGAGGTCCTGAGTGGCTGGAGCACAGCAAAAGACCAGGAGAGAGGGAGGAGATGTGGTCAGAGTGCTGGACAGAGGGCTGAATCATGCAGGCCTGGACAAATGTGTGGGACTTTATTTCTAACTGTTAATCATTGTATATGAATTCGTAAGAACACATTTATCATTCTGCTTTTTTTCCTTTGACATTATTAATACAGTTCCCTCCTGTCATTACATCGAGCTCAAAGCCATCATTTAAAATCAATATATGCAGTTCCATCAAGTGGATAATAATTTACTTAACTATTTTCCCTATGAAAGCATGTCCTCTTAACAGATATCCCTGAGTGGCAATATGTAGGCCAGGCACGGTGGCTCAAGCCTGTAATCACAGCACTTTGGGAGGCTGAGGCAGGTGGATCATCTGAGGTCAGGAGTTCAAGACCATCCTGGCCAACATGGTGAAACCCCATCTCTACTGAAAATACAAAAATTAGCCAGGTGTGGTGACAGGTGCCTGTAGTCCCAGTTACTCGGGAGGCTAAGGCATGAGAGTCTCTTGAGCCCGGGAGGCAGAGGTTGCAGTGAGCTGAGATCACACACCACTGTACTCCAGCCCGAGTGACAGAGTGAGACTCCATCTCAAAAACAAAACCAAAAACAAACAACAACAACGACAAAGAAAAACAAGGAAATAATTTGGACACAGACATGCACACAGGCAGAACACCATGTGAAGGTGAAAGCAAAGATGAGGGTGAGGCTTCTACAAGCCAAAGAGTGGTAAAGATTGCCAGCAGACCGTCAGAAGCTAGGGGAGTGGCCTGGAACAGATCCTTCCCTCATATCTCACAAGGAACCAACCCCACTGATACCTTGATCTTGGACTTCTAGCCTCTGGAACTGTGAGACAGCAAGTTTCTGTCATGTAAGCCACCCAGTTTGTGCGAAATCCTAACAAGCTAATATAATATTGCCTGCTGGAAATCTAATGAATTAGAGTGTCCAAAAATATGTGACTGTGTCTTGGAAAATATAAAAGAAATAAAGCTCATAAATACATGATACTCATCTGAAGCCAATTTGTGGCTGTGGGCTGGAGTGTCACTAATTGCCAAAATACAAATCACAAACGTCTCCTAAAATTCAAATTAAAGCCCATGTGGTTTCTGGAGACTTTGAATTGTCTGGCTTTGCCCAACTATGGTGTGTTATAGACAAATTATGCTACCCCATATTATGCTGTTGGAGGGAGAAACTGGGAACTGAATGTAAGCATCTTAGTTAATTCTTTGTATTTTTAAAGGGTTTTCATGTTTTTCTTTGATTTCTAGGTGGTATAGTACATAGCAGTTATTTAATTAATTAATTAATTTACTCTCGTTCTGTCTCCCAGGCTGGAGTGCAGTGGCACAATCTTGGCTCACTGCAACCTCTATCTCCCCAGTTCAAGCAATTCTCTGCCTCAGCCTCCCAAGTAGCTAGGATTACAGGCACCAGCCACCATGCCTGGCTAATTTTTGTATTTTTAGTAGAGATGGGGTTTTACCACCTTGGCCAGGCTGGTCTTGAACTCCTGACCTCGTGATCCACCCACTTTGGCCTCCCAAAGTGCTGGGATTATAGGCATGAGCTACCACGCACAACCGGGAGTTATCTTAAATTCTGTTCCTTTTCTTTCTTGAGTGCTATGCCTTTGTATGTGGGAAAAGTCATGTTTCTGTTTAATTTTAAATTCTCCTCTTCTAAGTTGTGATTTCCATTAGCTGTCCCTAGCCCCATCAGGTCTAGTATTCCTGTATAACAGTGTGCGATGATGTTATGGAGGAAGATGATGAGTGGACACAGTGGGGACAGTCCCCAGCCCCCCACCCACTCACACCAAGGGGAGGAAAGCATCCGCTGAAGGAGCAGTGGCCAAGCTGTCTTATGGGCAGATAGAGCCACCCTTCCCTTCCCAAAGTGCTACAAGGAGGTGGCCCTTTGGGGCAACTGACGATAGGTTTAGATGACAAAATCTCTCTTATGAGGGTTCAGCAGTGAAAGTACAAAGTCTTAGCACAAAATCCAGTAGAGTATAACCTTTTAAAGCCTTTGTCCTATTAAAGGCTATTTACCTGAGTTGGCAGGTAAAATTATGGCCTGAGGATGAAAACATGTAGGGCAGCAAATGAAAGAATTAGTGCACTGTTAAAATGAGATTTTCATTCAAGCAGAGAAACCTTTGTCTGTTGGAGCTGTTGAGGGCACCTTCAAAGGTCTTGGGCCAAGGACACTGACAGGGCTAGAGAGGAGCACATTTGTACCCACATTTCAGCAAGAGCCCTTTCCCACACCCGCCTCCCAATTCTGCTCTGGCCAGAAGAGTGAGTACAGGAAGGGGTGGACTCATTGAGGGCACTGCATTTAAGGTCCCCTCGCCAATCCCCTCGCCAATCCCCTCACCCTTATGATTTATTTACTTTTCTTGTTTGGCTCTGATAATGATTCTGATTATCAGGTGGCCTGGGGTTTCTGCCCCTGGGATGCCTTTGCTTTTTAAAATGCAAGAAAATAGGCAAGAATTAGAAAAAGGCTTGGGAGAACCAAGGCATCTCAAAAACAACTTTATTGCTCTGCCCCCAACGGCCTTCAGAGGGGGAAACATCATTGAATCAGTGACTTTGAATACTGAGCGGCTTTGCATGACTCATTAAACTGCCATTTCCAACACTTTTGCCTTGTGCTGTAAGAATGATAGAATCCTATTAACAATCTATATGTTTAAATTCTTTTCTATCTGAAAGCGCCTCATGGTACAAGTGCCTTCAGATGTGAGCACAGACATCAATTGAAATACAAGACAGTCATAATAGAGCTAAATTTGATAAGCCACTCAAGCATGACCCAGCCAACCCAGCCTGTTAAATCAGGATGCACAATTAATTGCTACTCTTTTATTTATTATCTTTAATCCCTCATTGGATACAGTTGACTTGCTACTTCCTGGGATGAGGCCACAGCATAGGCGGGAATGAATAATTTTTACATTATGAAGCAATTTCTTTGTTACAAACCTGGGCTCAGATGTAAATTCTAATCATTTCCTTTTCCCAGGAAAGTGCCCTCTGAACTCAAAGGGGCGTTCATGTTCTTCTTCCTTCTACCCATAGTGGGCAGAAAGCCAGGCATGTCTAGTTCTTGGAGATCATTGTTGGTTTTCTCGCCCTCAGTAAGGAATTGGCATATTCCCTGATGACTCCTTTTCGACACCCTAAAGGCTCATTTAAACCCTATCTTAGATGACAAAGAATAAAACTCTCCTGGATGAACTAGCTCTTTCTCCAACCGTCTTACACCTTGCCTCTGTGTTGGTTTCTTTATTCGTGTTCATTTTTTGTTGTTGTTTTTTGTTTTTTTGAGATGGAATGTCACTCCATCACCCAGGCTGGAATGCGGTGGCGAGATTTGAGCTCACTGTGTCTTCCATCTCCCGGGTTCAAGCAGTTCTCCTGCCTCAGCCTCCAAAGTAGCTGGGATTACAGGGGGACACCGCTATGCCCAGCTAATTTTTGTTATTTTTATTGGAGAAGGAGTTTCACCATGTTGGTCAGGCTGGTCTGGAACTCCGAACTCCAGTGATCTGCCTCCCTTGGCCTCTCAACATTCATGTTTATTTTAGCAAGTTTTGTACCTCTCAGGAAATAAGATTTTTCTCAGTTTGAGCTGTCAGTGGTTTTGAGCTGAGCCAAAATGAATAAATCAACCAAATGAATCAACAGGCTTTGATTTCAGGAGCATTAGGAAGCCATTTTCCTTCCTACTTATTCCACAGTTTCCTCCATTTTCTTGGAATTGCCTAAAATGCCACTCTTAGGAATTTCATCCTTTGTCTTTGTTTCCTGGTAAGACACACATTCGTGTAGCAAGCATAATGCTTTATGCTTTTTTACAGTTGAGCTGAAGTTCACAGAATCCCATCCTGAGAAGAGGCCACGTAAGGGGGATGAGAGGAGGGAAGTGAAGAGTCGGACAGCTGTGACGGGGGAAGGACCATGCATCTGGAGAGGCCAGAGAGCAGGAAACAACTGAATCGGGGGAGCACTGATGAGGGAGAAAAACATTACCGGGGGCATGCAGCACAGTCGGCCTTCTGTCTCCAAAGGGGATTGGTTCTAGGACCCCTTTCTTTCTTTTTTTTTTTTTAGGTGGAGTAGAGTATCACTCTGTCACCCAGGCTGGAGTGTAGTGGTGCAGTCTTGGCTCACTGCCACCTCCACCTGCCAGGTTCGAGTGATTCTCCTGCTTCAGCCTCCACAGTAGCTGGGATTACAGAAGTGTGCCACCATGCCCGGCAAATTTTTTTTTTTTTTTTTTTTTTGAGACGGAGTTTCGCTTTTGTTACCCAGGCTGGAGTGCAATGGCGCTATCTCGGCTCACCGCAACCTCCGCCTCCTGGGTTCAGGCAATTCTCCTGCCTCAGCCTCCTGAGTAGCTGGGATTACAGGCACGCGCCACCATGCCCAGCTAATTTTTTGTATTTTTAGTAGAGACGGGGTTTCACCATGTTGACCAGGATGGTCTCGATCTCTTGACCTCGTGATCCACCTGCCTCGGCCTCCCAAAGTGCTGGGATTACAGGCGTGAGCCACCGCGCCCGGCCTTTTTTTTTTTTTTTTTTTTTAGTAGAGGCAGGGTTTCACCATGTTGGTCAGGCTGGTCTCAAACTCCTGACCTCAAGTGATCCTCCTGCCTTGGCCTCCCAATGTGCTGGGATTACAGGTGTGAGATACCTCACCCAGCCTAGGACCCCTTTCAGGTACCAAAATCCATGGAAGCTCACATACTAGTACCAAGCCATAGTGTTTGCATATAATTTACATAGACCCTCCCGTATACCTTAAATCATCTCTAGATTACTTATAATATCTAAAACAATGTAAATGCTATGTAAATAGTTGTTATTCTATATTGGGTAGGGAATAATACCAGGAACAAAAAAGTCTGTACATTTTGGATACAGAAGCAACCATCCATTTTTTTCCCCAAATATTTTCCATCTGCCATTGGTCGAATACACTGATGAGGATACCCACAGATACAGAGAGCTGACTGTACAACATATATGCCCTAAGATGCTTCTTTTTAAAAAACTATTCCTGATGATAAAAGTAATTGATACTTATTGTAGAAAACTTATAAAATGTGTAAAATATTTTTTTAAATGCCCATAATCTTTACAGTTCAGAGATATAATTTTCCATGGTCATTTTTCATGGCCACACAATATCCCATCATTGATTTCACCAATTCCCCATCAATTTTTGCTATTACAGATGATAATAGCTAACGTTTGCAAAGCCTTCTAGGCTCTTTTCTAAATGGCTGATGTCAGTTAATTGAATCTTCAAAGCAGCCCAGTGAGGAGGTACAGGTATTATTCTCATTTTAGAGATGAGGAAACAGGCAGTGGGGGGTAACCTGTCCAAAGCCACACACTAGACGAGTGAATTTAAGATTCACACCCTGGCAGTTTGTCTTTAGGGCCTGGGCTCTTAATGTGTCTGCACAAATCTGATTGTTTTCTGAGGCTATTTTCCCTAAGATAGTATCTCTGGGTCCAAAGTTCAAGAGCATATTTAAGGCTCTTGAAACATCGCTAAATTGCTCTCTGTAAAATTCACTCTTCTGACAATGCGTTTCCACTTCCTTTGCTCCCTTGATATTTATTTATTTATTTTTAATTGTACTTTAGATTCTGGGGTACATGTGCAGATCATGCAAGATTGTTGCATAGGTACATTCATGGCAAGGTGCTTTGTTGCCACCATCCCCCCATCACCTATACCTACATCATTTCTCCCCACGTTATTCCTCCCCCACCCTCCCTCCCGCTATCCCTCCCGTAGCCGCCCCCCCCACCCCCCCCCCCGACAACGGACCCCAGTGTGTGATGCTCCCCTCTTTGTGATCAAGTCAAAACAAAACACCTGTGTTCCTGTGGCTGAATAGCTCTATTTACATTTTGTCTCCCATCCCTGAGCTGGCAGCAGGAGAAGAGACCAGCGAAACAAAGATTTCTCTGCATAGGAGACCCGAAGTCCTTGAATTATGGCAGCTGTGGAGATTTCTAAAAGCACATTTAGGTCAGGCACATCCTGGGCTTGGCCTCCCTGTTCTTTGAATTGCCTTGGATAGGAGTCGAATTATCAGTGTCACTCCTTTTGGGCTTTTGTTTTTTAAAACCACATGTCTGGGAGTCAGTGACAGAATTCCTCCCCAGCCCTTTGTCTTCAGAGCACAGTATGTGCACTAGGACACTGGCATGGGGGAGGTGCCCCTTGGAAAGGCAGCAGGGACCAGAGGGTGGCCTGAGCTAGGAAGCTCAGAGATTTACTTGGTTGGTTGGTTGGTTGTATGTTTGTTTGGTTTTTATAGAAAAGGCTTTTAAATGTTTCCATGAGAGATGAGTTAACTGAATTATGGAATATCCATTCAGTGGAATACTATGAATGAGGTAGATCAGTATGCACTGATGTGGAAAGATGCCCAAGGCATTCTTTTAAGTAGAAAAAGAAAAAAACAAATTTCAGAACTGCACAAATCATATAATTTCATTTCAGAAAATGTATAGAAAAGATTTTCTCTACAAACTGAGATGGATAGAGTTTAGGGCCTTCCATTTTCTTTTCTCTCTTTCCTCCCTTCCTTCCTCCCTTCCTTCCTTCCTTCTTTCTTTTCCTCTCTCTTTCTTTCTTTTCTTTCTTTTGACAGAGTCTTGCTCTGTCGCCAGGCTGGAGTGCAGTGGCACGATCTCGGCTCACTACAACCTCCGCCTCCCGGGTTCAAGTGATTTTCCTGCCTCAGCCTCCTGAGTAGCTGGGATTACAGGCACGCACCACCATGCCCAGCTAATTTTTGTATTTTTAGTAGAGACGGGGTTTCACCATGTTGGCCAGGATGGTCTTGATCTGTTGATCTCCTGATCCGCCCGCCTCAACCTCCCAAGTGCTGGGATTACAGGTGTGAGCCACCGTGCCCAGCCTAGACTTCCATTTTCTTTTTGAGACAGAGTTCGCTCTTGTCACCCAGGCAGGAGTGCAGTGGCACAGTCTCGGCTCACTGTAACTTCCACCTCCTGGGTTCAAGCGATTCTCCTGCCTCAGCCTCCTGAGTAGCTGGAATTACAGGTGTGTGCCACCATGCCCAGCTAATTTTTGTATTTCTTTTGTAGAGATGAGGTTTGCCATGTTGACCAGGCTGGTCTCAAACTCCTGACCTCAGTCCCCCTGCCTCAGCCTCCCGAGGTGCTGGGATTACAAGCATGAGCCACCGCACAGGGCCCCATTTTCTATTTCTTTCTTTTTTTTTTTTTTTTTTTGAGACGGAGTTTCGCTCTTGTTACCCAGGCTGGAGTGCAATGGCGCGATCTCGGCTCACCGCAACCTCCGCTTCCTGGGTTCAGGCAATTCTCCTGCCTCAGCCTCCTGATTGGAAAGATGCCCTTTCCAATCTGGGATTACAGGCACACGCCAACATGACCAGCTAATTTTTTGTATTTTCAGTAGAGACGGGGTTTCACCATGTTGACCAGGATGGTCTCAATCTCTTGACCTTGTGATCCACCCACTTCGGCCTCCCAAATTGCTGGGATTACAGGCGTGAGCCACCGCGCCCGGCCCTTCCATTTTCTATTTCATATAAATTTCCTTGAAATTTTCGGTGAACATATATTACTTTTAAAAATAATATAAAATCAATAGAGACTTTGTAATAAGATAGAATGGTTGGATTATAAAATTTTGAAATATGCATTACTTGAGGCCAGGAGTTTAAGACCACTCTGGGCAACACAGCAAGACTTCATCTCTACAAAAATAAAAATAAATAAAGTTGCTCTTAATTAGCTGGGCATGATGGCATACACCTGTAGTCCCAGCTGCTCTGGAGGCTGAGGTGGGAGGAGCCCCAGGAGGTTGAGGCTGTAGTGAGCTATGATCACCCCACTGCACTCCAGTGTGGGTGACAGAGCAAGATTCTGTCTCTAAAACATAATATTAAAATGAACATTTTAAATCTGCAAACATATAAACTCATATTTATAAATAAAGAAAAATTTATATGTAGAAGTGAAAAACGGGATCTCAGGGAATATAAAATAGTACTAATTGAACTGCTGTTTGGGGAACGGAAATATGTTTTTTTCCCTTTGTATTTTCTAAATGCTTGGTAATTTGATTGCATAGCTACTGTACACTATTAAAATACTTTTAATATAGATGCAATGAAAGAAAGAGTGAAATTATATTATAATTAAAAAGGCAGCTCTGAAAGGAAAGGAGAGAACGTGGAGAAACCGCAAGAGTGGAAACCCGGGATCCAGACATCTGACTTCTTACCCCAGGCTTCCACTGTGTGATCTGGGGCAAGTCACTTGGCCTTTCTGGGCTTCAGATTCTGCATCGAGCCTGGGGTTCTCACTTAACTACACATCAGAATCACCACGGCGGCTTTAAAGCAATCAGTGTTCTAGCCCCTCTGAGGTGGGGCTTGGGAAGGCTCCACAGTTGATTCTGATGAGCAGACAGGGCTGGGAACACTGAACCAGCCTCAGCTCTGGGAGGGGGCACCACCCTCAACTCAGGCCCAGAGTGATCTTTTTTTTTTTAGACGGAGTCTTGCTCTGTCGCCAGGCTGGAGTGCAGTGGCAGAGTCTCCGCTTACTGCAACCTCTGCCTCCCGGGTTCAAGCCATTCCCCTGCCTCAGCCTCCCGAGTAGCTGGGACTACAGGCACCCACCACCACGCCCAGCTAGTTTTTTGTAGTTTAGTAGAGACGGGGTTTCACCATGTTGACCAGGATGGTCTCCATCTCCTGACCTCTTGATCCACCTGCCTCTGCCTCCCAAAGTGCTGGGATTACGGGCGTGAGCCACCGCACCCGGCCCAGTGTCCATTTAAATAAGTAAATAAGTAGATGTTTGTGCAGATCTTGAAGAAGAAGAGCTTTAAAGACACCATTTGGCCGGATCACCTATCAGTTTTGAAAAGTGGTTGCTCTTTGCTCCTAACAGCCACTTTCCACTCGGCATTTGGATGTAAAGAGTATGCATTTTTAAAGCTGTCCAAATGCCTATTTATGCAGCAGACCATAACTCCTCTCTTGATAGGCTGCTATACTTTATCAAGTAAATGATACACATTTAAAAAACTGTCTGAAGGAGCATTTACCTGAGGGACTGTTATTGTGTTTGGTTTTTTGTGGTTTTTTTTTTTCTTGAGCTCTTATGGTTCATTGAGTAAATAATATCTTTTAACCAATTTTTAAATAGACGTGTCTAGCAAGATGCCATTTTATCAATCTTACACACTCTTGTACCCTTCAGAGAGGGCTCCTTTAGGTCATTTTCGTTTTAAATTTCACATTAAGGCTGAGTGCGGTGGCTCACGCCTATAATCCCAGCACTTTGGGAGGCCAAGGCAGGCAGATCACCTGAGGTCAGGAGTTCAAGACCAGTCTGGTCAACATGGCGAAACCCTGTCTCTACTAAAAATACAAAAATTAGCCAGGTGGTGGTGGGTGCCTGTAATCCCCGCTACTCAGGATGCTGAGGCAGAAGAATCACTTGAACCCAGGAGGTGGAGGTTGCAGTGAGCTGAGATTGTGCCACTGCACTCCAGTCAGGGTGACAATAGTGAAACTCTGTCTCAAAAAAAAAAATAATACAATAAAAACAATAAATTTCACAGTGAGGTATTTTACCAAAAAAGGAAAAAGAAAGGATCAAATCTTTAAGAACAGGTTTGAAGCAGGCATCTGGCACCTGACTTTTTTTTTTTTTTTTTAACCTTTAGTCTTATCTACCTTTAGTAAATAAGACTTATTCACTTTTTCTTCTGTGGTGCCACTTCAATGCTAAATTCGGAGCATTTTTGCCTTTATGGCAATAGACTCCAGCCCTGTTGTTCAGGGAGGATTCCTGCTTGGATTATTTTTGGAGAAGGTGGGGAGATTGGGAATGTTATGCAGTGAGAGGGAGTTACTTAGATGTGATTAGATGGAACAACTTCTGGTAGGACAGACTTTAGGTCAGCATGAGTCATGTGACTCCTCTAAGCAATACAGGCAGGGACAGGGATCCTAATTAGGAGAAGAGGAGGATTCAGTAGAAAATGGTGAGTGACTAGAGCATCAGTTAATAAGACCAAGAATCTTATGTAGATCAGTGTTCTTAGTTGCAGACAACAGAATTCACTAAAGCTGGTTTAAGCAGAAAGGAGTTTACCAAAGGGTATTAATGGTTTCACAGAATCTCCAGGAAGGCCACACAACCTTGAAAGTTATACATAGGAACAATGCAGCCATGGATAGAGCAGCCATGAGAAATGAATCACACTTTTAAAGAGTGGTTTCCAAAGTGTGTCCCCAACCAACAGCATCAGCATCACTTATGAACTTTGTAGAAGTACAAATTCTCGCCGGACGCAGTGGCTCACACCTGTAATCCCAGCACTTTGGGA
The DNA here is from genome assembly GCF_030222135.1 of Aotus nancymaae. Classification (NCBI taxonomy): domain Eukaryota; kingdom Metazoa; phylum Chordata; class Mammalia; order Primates; family Aotidae; genus Aotus; species Aotus nancymaae. The sequence continues at coordinate 15,916,086 of NW_026988455.1, forward strand.
GGCCGAGGCGAGTGGATCATGAAGTCAAGAGATCGAGACCATCCTGGTCAACATGGTGAAACCCCGTCTCTACTAAAAATACAAAAATTAGCTGGGCATGGTGGTGCGTGCCTGTAATCCCAGCTACTCAGGAGGCTGAGGCAGGAGAATTGCCTGAACCCAGGAGGCGGAGGTTGCAGTGAGCCGAGATAGCGCCATTGCACTCCAGCCTGGGTAACAAGAGCAAAACTCCATCTCAAAAAAAAAAAAAGAAATACAAATTCTCAGGCCACTCCTCAGACCTACTAAAGGAGAAACTGTGGAGGTGGGGCAGAAGCAATCTGTGGTTTAACAAGCTTTCCAGGTGATTCTGATGTACAGTGAAGTTTGCAAACCATTACCTGATGATTCTAGTGCAAGCACTAATGCTGCTGCTTCCCACTCTTTGGCACCTGCAAAATTAGGGATTGGATGCTGGAGATTCTGCCAGAGCTGCTGCAGAAGAATCAGCTGTGTCTGCCCGTGTGTTTACCGAAACAGCGCATGCCCCTGCATATATATATGGCTGCTGCAGCACGTTGCTCGCTTCTAGCTCTGAGACGCCTGGAAGTCATCCTCTGGGGAGAACCAGAACATTACCTGCCTGTGCCCTAGCTGCTGAGACACAGAAATCGAATTAAGGCTGAGCATGGTGGCTCACGCCTGAAGCCCCAGCACCCTGAGAGGCTGAGGTAGGTGGATTGCCTGAACCCAGGAATTTGAAACCAGCCTGGGCAACATGGCGAAACCCCATCTCTACAAAAAATACAAAGTTAGGCAGGTGGTATGCTCCTGTAGTCCCAGCTACTTGGGAGGCTGAGGTGGGAGGATCTCTTGAGCCCAGGAGGTCAAGGCTGCAGTGAGCCAAGATTGTGTGACTGCATTACAGCCTGGACAACAGAGTGAGACCCTGTCTCAAAAAAAAAAAAAAAATGGTATTTAGCTTTCCAGAATCTTTAGTTCAGAGCTTAGCTAGAAAGCAATTGGAGTGGACATTGGGAGAGCCAGCATCAAGCTGTTGACTGGATGCCCCGTTCCCCTTGTGGATGCCCATGACTACATGTAAGGCAGCCTTTTACAGGGGGGTGGGCACAGAAAATGAAAGCTATTGAGGCTGGTCAGCCAGCTCTGGCTCCACATAGGACAGACAGCACCCCATGGGAACCCCAGCTCTGTGAAGTCTACCCCAGCCACTGTGTGGAGTCCAAAGACTTTTTCCAGCTTTCAGGAAGCCTTAACTCAGACACAGTGTGGGCTCACCGTAACCACCACAGAAGAATGGCAGAAGTGACCTGTGGTTTAAATAACGTCCTTCCTAGCTCCCTTTTTAGGTAGTAAATCGAGGTAGAAGTTGTTCCCAATGGAACATCCCTCCCCTGCCTTGATGAAGTAGATTGTTTCTCAGTACTGAGCAGTTAACAAGATTACATCCAACTGTGTGCACATGTTTATTTCACAATCAGAGCAAGATGTTTGTAAATACTTTTGTATTTAATTTACACTTGTCCTATTAAGTAGCATTGCTTCAGCAGTACTGACAGTAAGGTATATCAAGGCTCATTATCAACAGCAGAAGTTCATTTGCTTGGTAGGATCTGCCTACCCCAGGTGGAGGCAGGCCAGGAGGACTGAACAAATTCAGCGTTGTGTCTCTTGAGGCCCTGCTTCAGCCTAACAAAGCCGTACCTTCTTGTAATTCTGCTCAAACATCATCTTCTTAAAGAGGCTCTGCTTGAGCACAAAACACAACTCACGTTGTCCACCCAGAGATCACCGTGGATCACAGCACCCTGCATCAGCAGCTTCTCAGTTCTTAGCACTCTGAAATGAGCTCGCGTTTATGTTTACTTCCCGCGCAGAACAGAAGCTCCATGAAGGGAGGGACTTGTCCGTGTTGTTCACCATGGTAGGTCCCTGCCTTCCTTCCCCAGTGTCTAATAGGCCCACAATGCAGTGAATATTGTGGAATGAACCAGTGAGTTTGGGTGGCCCCAGGGCTGCAGTGCTGATGTCACTAGAGTGTGGTAGGAAGCTATCACTCACCTCACAGGTGAGAGAGGTGATGCTGGGGGGTGTGGCTCCTTTAAAATACCCACCTGTTCCTTTCCTCTAGCGATGGGTAGAGCAGTCTTGCAGGGTTCAGTCGGGAGGGAGGCACTCTGTGGAAGAGGCCTCTCGGGCTCTGCCTCGGGCAGGATTGTGTTTGTGCCAGAAGGATTGTTGTTTCCTCCGGGCTACTCCTGAAACCAGCTGCGCTCGCAATCAAGGAGAAACTAGAGCCAGCACCTTACCTACAGTGGTGCTCACAGCTTCAGGGAAGAAACCGAAATCATGGCACGAAGGTACATAACCCCAGGTCTTTGGTTTAAATTTGCTGTGTGTGACTGATTTAAAGAGATTTGTACTGTTTCTCATAGGTAGGCTTTTGCTTTCTCATTACTACATAGTTGTTTGAATTATCTTGGTTAATTTCCTTTCAAATATTTTTGTTTTGTTTTAAAACTGTGTACGTTGGCTGGGTACAGGGGCTCACATCTATAATCCCAGCACTTAGGGAGGCCAAAGCAAGTAGAACATTTGAGGTCAGGAGTTCAAGGCCAGCCTGGCCAACACGGTGGGACCCCCATCTCTACCCCAAATAGAAAAATTAGCTGGGCATGGTGGTGTGCATCTGTAGTCCCAGCTACTCGGGAGGCTGAGGCAGGAGAATAGCTTGAACCTGAAGCCGGGAGGTGGAGGTTGCAGTGAATCAAGATCACACCACTGCACTCCAGCCTGGCTGATGGAGTGAGACTTGGTCTCAAAGAAATAAAGATAACAATAAAAATGTGATGGAATCCCAGCACTTTGGGAGGCCAGGGTGGGCAGATTGCCTGATCTTAGGAGTTTACCACCAGCCTGGGCAACATGGTGAAACTCGTCCCTACTAAAATACAAAAAAAATTAGCCAGGAGTGGAGGAGTGCACGTGTAATCCCAGCTATTTGGGTGGCTAAGGCAGGAGAATTGCTTGAACCCAGGAGGCGGAGGTTGCAGTGAGCCAAGATGGTGCCTGGGCAACAAAATAAGACTCCATCTCAAAAAAAAAAAAAAAACACTGATTTGGTATTTCCCCCCACGTTACAGTTTCATATTTCCTAAAAATACAAAAAGCAAAATAATCAGAAAAGAAGCATACTTCGTTCAGACCTAAGCACTCTGATACCTAGTTTCTCCCCTAAGCAGCAGAGCATGTGGGTTGAGAGCATGGGCGCGGAGTTAGTTTGGTTCACCTGTGGAGGCCTCTGTAGTTCATTTAACCTCTCAGAGCCCTTAGTGTCCTTCTGTTTTAGATGAGGATGATGAGAGCCTCTTGAGATTTTTGTGGCAACATAATGAGCTACCCTGTGTAAAATTACACACAGTCTGGCCCAGAGTAAGTGCTCAACTATTATCATTACCTAGGGGCAGACCAGGGACTAAGGTAAGGTATCCTCGGGAGAGTAAGCTCATCAGCCACGGTGGAATATGCCCCCAGCTCCCACAGAGGAAGACTTAGTCACTGTCCTGGGTTGACAAGGGTCCCCACCCCCAAATTTGTGTTCACCTGGAACCTCAGAATGTGATCTTGTTTGGAAATACGATCTTTGTAGACGTAATTAGTTCATTTAAAGTGAGGTCAGCTGGGCACAGTGGCTCATGCCTGTAATCCCAGCACTTTGGGAGGCCGAGGCAGACAGATTGCTTGAGCCCAGGACTTCGAGACCAGCCTGGGCAACATGGCAAAACTCCATCCCTACCAAAAATACAAAAATTATTCTGATGTGGTGGCGTGCACCTGTAGTCTCAGGTATTCAAGGGGCTGAGGTGGGAGAATCGCTGGAGTCCTGGAGGTCAAGGCTGCAGTGAGCTATGATCCATGCGCTCCAGCCTGGGTGACAGAGACCCCCGTCACAAAAAACAAAACCAAACAAAAACTGGTATTGCTGGATTGCTGGATTAGAGAGGGCTAATTCAATTCCTGGTATCCTTACACGAAGAGGGAGAAAGTGGACACAGACACACAGGGAAGAGAACACCATGTGAAGACCCAGACAGAGAAGAGGACCAGATGAAGACAGAGGCAGAGTTTGCAGTGATGCATCTACACAGCGAGGAATGCCAGGGGTTGCTGGCCCCCGCTGGAAGTGGGGGGAGACAGGGGCTCTCCCCCAGAGTCTTCAAAGAAAGCTTGGTGCTGCCAGCACCTTGATTTTGGACTTCAGCCTCCAGAACTGTGAGACAATTTATATTTTAAGTCACCCAGTTTGTGGTAATTTTGTTGTAGCAGTCCTAGCAAACTAATAGTCATTTAACAGAGACCACACTGCATTGAGCGAGCCTCTTCCCTGCCTTCAGCTAAAGCCTCTTGCTTTCTTTAGCAGGAAATTTTAGCATGAATGAGGTTAAGAGAACGAGACTTTAGGGTTTGGAAAAATGGGCTGTAGCTGATACTTTTAGATTGTCAGGTGCGTGAGCAGATTGAGGAGGATCTTAGAATGTGCATTAATTACTGTCGAATTCAGAAATCTTGCAGTTGCAGCAGCAGCACTGACAGAAGCTTTCCCTGTGACTTTATTTTTTTTTCTTGCCAGGGTCTCACTGTTGGCCCAGGCTGAAGTGCAGTGGCGCAATCACGGCTCACTGCAGCCTTCCACTTCAGCCATCGGAGTAGCTGGGACTACAGGCATGTGGTACCATGCCTGGCTAATTTTTAAATTTTTTGTAGAGACGAGATCAAACTGTGTTCCCCAGGCTGATGTCAAACTCCTGGAATCAAGCAATCCTCCTGTCTTGGCCTCTCAGGGAGCTGGAATTACAGGTGTGAGCCACCACACACAGTCCCTGTGACTTTTTTTGTGTTTTTTTTTTGAGATGGAGTCTCGCTTTGTCGCCAGGCTGCAGTGCAGTGGTGCCATCTCAGCTCACTGCAGCCTCCGCCTCTGGGTTCAAGTGATTCTCCTGCCTCAGCCTCCCGAGTAGCTGGGATTACAGGCATGCACCACCATGCCCAGCTAATTTTTGTATTTTCAGAGAGATAGGGTTTCACCATGTTGATCAGGATGGTCTTGATCTCCTGACCTCGTGATCTGCCTCGGCCTCCTAAAGTGTTGGGATTACAGGTGTGAGCCACTGCGCCCGGCTCCCTGTGACTTTTAAGAGTCCATGTAGCACTGTTCAGTTAGGGTATTTTACAGTGCAGAATGCTCATCAACAGAAAACAAGTGAGAAACCAGCATCACTCAGTGCGGTGCAGAGGTGCCAGCCACACCAGCCCTCCCTCATTAGACCCTGTGCCCGGCCTTCAGGGTGTGTGTGGTGGCCCAGGAAGCAGCCGTAGCTGGTACCACAGCATCGTAGCTGGACTCCTCCCACAGTGTCTGTTCATTAATTTATTTGCTTATTACACATCTATATCTCTCAAACTAAAAATCAATTGAAGCACAAACACAAGCTTTTTCTTGATCTTGCAGCCATAGGTACTGCCATTTAGCCAACCACCTTTCCCCATTCAAACATCCATTTCCTTATTCAGCATAGATAGACGGTGATCATTTATGTGCTGGATGCTGTACAAGCTGGGAATAACAGCAGATACTTAGCTGTCTGTTAGGTATTGAGCTGAAGAACAGCAGATACTTAGCACTCTGTTAGGCACTGTGCTGAAGGATTTGCATATATTATCCCTTCCAATCTTCACAACCCCACTAAATAGGTAATAGGAAATTTTCTGTACAGATGAGGAAGCCGGCACAGTGATGGCAAGTGACTGGTTCAAAGTCATAGAACTAGACCAGCTCAAGGTCTGTGTTCTTCACCACTGAGGCCTGTGTGTCTCTTAGAGTAAGATACAATTCCACCTTCCAAGGAGCCCCGTCTGGAAACTTCCCAGCACTTTTACCTACAAGCTTTGATCCTGGCCAGAAGACCTTAGCTTTAGTTTCTTCGTCTATAAAATATGGAATCCAATACTCTGAGCTTTCTAGAACTGTTGCGAGTAAGCAAAGTGATGCCTGAGTGATAAGCTGAGCACTCCAAGGTGTCTGTTGAACGGAAGTGACAACAATTTGTGTTAGCTGATTCCAAATGTATATTCATTTATTGTCATGGAATCAGGTGTGTTCAGTTCAGTTTTGTGGGTTCAAGGTCATGACACCCCTTTCTGTCCTCCTCTCTGCTACATACTGGGAAAAAGGGGCCTCAAAAGGGGGGCCTCCCCTACTGCCGAAGCTTATGATAGGATAAGACCACATAGATGAGAACAGAGCTAAGATTTTCTTGATCCTTTTCATCTTTCTTAGACCAAACGCAACCTGCAAATGAACCGACCACAGGCAGATATCTTCACAAGCTCGTGAAGACTCCAAACAGTACCTTTCAGAGGGTGGCTGTTGCGGGCTGAGTTGTGTTCTCTCCACCAAAATTCCTGTTGAAGTCCTAACCTTCCAGTCCCTTAGAATGTGACTATATTTGGAGATAGGGTCTTTAAAGAAGTAATTCCATTAAAATGAGATGAATATGGTGAGCCCTGATCCAGTATGACTGTTGGCCTTCTAAGAAGAGGAAATTTGGCCGGGTGCAGTGGCTCACCCCTGTAATCCCAGACCTTTGGGAGGCTGAGGCGGGCGGATCACCTGAGGTCAGGAGTTTGTGACCAGCCTGGGCAACGTGGTGAAACCCTGTCCCTATTAAAAACACAGTAATTAGCCAGGTGTGGTGGTGGGTGCCTGTAATCCCAGCTACTCAGAGGCTGGGGCAGTAGAATTGCTTGAATCTGAGAGGCGGAGGTTGCAGTGAGCCCAAATCACGCCACTGTACTCCAGGCTGGGTGACAAGAGTGAGATTCCATCTCAAAAAGAAATTTGGATACAAACATACATGAAAAGAAGATGTGAATATACCTGGGAAAGATGGCCATGTACAAGCTAAAGAGAGGCTTGAACAGATCCTGGTTTTTGTGGTCTTGGAAGGAACCGGACCCTGCAGACCCCTTGCTCTGAGGCCCATCCTGCAGAACTGTGAGGCCTACACTGCTGTGAGGCCACCCAGTGTGGTGCTTTGTTCCTGCAGCCCTAGAAACTGAATACAGTGGCTTGCACATTAACGGGAAACTCTTTAGGCTCCAAAAGGTGGGGAGGGGGGAGATTTTGTGGTTTAATCAAAGTCTTTAGGGACATCCACACAAAAAGGCCTGAACTACAGTGTGACAATCAGTGAAGACTAAGATTTATAAATGTTTTAACTCCCATAGGGTGTTGTGGAATTATCTTCATTGAAAGTCTCTAAACACCAATCAGACTCTCCCTTGCTTTTTAGGGAGTAAATCACTGTAGAGTGAGTTTTGGAGTAGCTGTTACAAAGGAAGAGGCTTGATTTTTAGGCCTTTCTGTGCTGGTATTGGTCGGGATGGGCTAGGTTATGCTGTAGAAACCTACAAACGAAAAATTTCAGTGGCTTAAAATGACAAAGATGTTTTTGCTTTTTTGTTTTTGAGACAGCCTCGCTCTGTTACTCAGGCTAGAGTGAAGTGGCATGATCTCAGCTCACTGCAACCTCTGCTTCTGAGGTTCGAGTAATCCTCCCATCTCAGCCTCCCCATTAGCTGGGGCTCTAGGTGCACAGCACCACACCCGGCTAGCGTGTTTGTTGTTGTTGTTGTTTGGTAGAGATGGGTTTTACTGTGTTGCCCAAGCTGGTCTTGAACTTCTGAGCTCAAACAATCCATCCTCCTCAGCCTCCCACAGTGCTGGGATTACAGGGTGAGCCACCGAGTCTAGCCTGTTGGGATTTTGCTCATCCCACTTCTCCGTCAGGGGTTGGCTGGAGGCTCTGCTTTGCATCCTTCCTGCAGGTCCCAGGCTAATGGAGCAGCCACTCTCTAGAACATTCCCAGGCACCATAAAGGGAAAGGGAGCTCTGGAGGATCTCACACTGACAATTACATGCTCAGGCTCAGAAGTGACACATGTCACTTCTCATGATTTGTTGGTCAGAACTAGTCATTCAGTCTCTACCAACTACAAGGGGGACAGGAAGTGCAACCCTACCCTGTCCCCAGAGTAGGAGAGAGCTAGAATTCTTGGTGAACATCGCTAGTGTCTGTAGCAGTCTACCCATCTGGTATCCCAATATTCGATTCACCCCCCTTCAACACACACAATATACCCATCCGCCTCCCGTTTCCCAGGGAGCCCAAGCATCCCATCCAGTTTCAGTATTAAGCTCAGAGTTTCCGATCTCATGACAGTCCCTACTTCAGTGAATGAGGCACAGTCTCATTGATCTAGAGTATGGCTCCTCTTGATTTTGAAATCGGTAAACTAGAAAGATGAGCTAGTCTTGTTCTCCTCTCTCTAAAAATACAATTGTTGAATAAGGCTGGGATAACCACATTGAACGCTCTCAGTGGAAAAGGGAGAAGTGGGAGATATACAGCATTCGCTGGTCCATAGCAATCCTGAGGTAGAATAAGGGTGGGCAGATATTCCGAGGCCCTCACTCCTGCAGAAAGGATATGTGTCTTGAATCGGCCCTGATTCAGCTTGCATAAGTAATTCCCTTTCTCTGGTTTCCATGGCCATTGGTTCTGCTTGCTTGCTTTCTTTTTCTTTCTTTCCTTTTTTTTGAGACAAAGTGTCATTCTGTTGCCCGGGCTGGAGTGCAATGGCACAATCTTGGCTCACTGCAACCTCTGCCTCCCAGGTTCAAGCAATTCTTCTGCCTCAGCCTCCTGAGTAGCTGGGATTACAGGTGCCCACCACCACGCCCAGCTTATTTTTGTATTTTCAGTAGAGATGGGGTTTTGCCATGTTGGCCAGGCTGGTCTCAAACTCCTGACCTTGTGATTTGCCTGCCTCGGCCTCCCAAAGTGCTGGGATTACAGGCGTGAGCCACTGCACCAGCCTCTGTGTGTGTGTGTGTGTGTGTGTGTGTGTATGTGTGTGTGTGTGTGAGAGAGAGAGAGAGAGAGAGAGAGAGAGACAGTTTCGCTCTGTTGCCAGTCTGGAGTGCAGTCGTGTGATCTTGGCTCATGGCAACCTCCAACTCGCAGGTTCAAGCGATTCTCCTGTCTCAGCCTCCTGAGTCGCTGGGACTACAGGCATATGCCACCACGCCCAGCTACTTTTTATGTTTTTTTTTAGTAGAGACAAGGTTTCACTGTGCTGGTCAGGATGATCTCGATATCTTGACCTTGTGATCCGCCCACCTCAGACTCCCAAAGTGCTGGGATTATAGACATGAGCCACCAAGTCTAGATTATGTTTTTTCTTTACTTTCCTGGATGTCATCTGAAGAGGGCATTAGTGAGATGGTCTCTGTTATATATTCTGATATATATGTCATATATGGAAAGAGTACACACACACACACGTTTTCATCCACATTTCCTGGCTCATAGCTCCCATAACCTTTGTTATCAAGTTACGCCACTTTAGGCCCCAGAAAACAGAATCTCTCTGACTTTCCCTGCTGTCCTTTCACTTGCTTGTTTACTTTCCAAGGCAGGAATCTCCCCCTACCTTTCTGTCTTGGAGCTGGCCATAAAGAAATTCTCTCACCTATCTTGTCTCATTATAGGTCATAAGACGTAAAGAAAGGGTCCTTCCCCATACCCAGGATGAAGGAATGCTGCACAGAGAGACCGAGGAGAATCTGAACAGACAGGCCTTGCTGGGTTTCCCCACTCAGTCTATTCGTGTTTACCAGATCATACCCTTTTTGTCCAGCCATTTCCACATGGCTGTCCATCTTTCAGTCATGCCTATCAAATGAAGTCTCTGTAAAAGGCCCAAGAGGATGGATTCTCCACACTTCTCTATGAGTATGGAGAGCTTCTGGATAGCTGAACACATGGAGGTTCCTGGAGGGTGGTGTGCCTAGTGCGAGCATGGAAGCTCCACACCCCTTCCATACATCTCCATGTATCTCTTTAACTGTATCCTTTGTAATATATATTAATATATATTTTAATATGTATGTACTTATATATAATTATATATCACATATATATTTTATGTATGTAAGATATATATATATTTTGAGATGGTGTCTCGTTCTGTCACCTAGGCTAGAGAGCAGTGGCGTGATCTCCGCTTACTGCAACCTCTGCTTCCCAGGCTTAAGTAAGTCTCCTGCCTTAGCCTCCTGATTACAGGCGGGCTCACTATGCCTAATTTTTTTGTGTTTTTAGTAGAGATGGGGTTTTGCCATGTTGGCCAGGCTGGTCTCGAACTCTTGACCTCAGGTGATCCACCTTCCTTGGCCTGTAAAAGTGCTGGGATTACAGGCATGAGCCACTGTAACTGGTCTGTAATATTCTTTTTAATAAACCAGTAAATGTAAATATTTCCCTGAGTTCTATGAGCCATCCTAGCAAATTAAACTCAGAGGAGGTTGTGCGATCCACAGTTGACAGCTAGTTGGTCAGAGGGATGTAATACAACCTTAGGCTTACAATTGGCATCAGAATTGGGGGCAGTCTTGTGAGACTGAGCCCTGGGCATGTGGTGTCTGACACTGTCTCCAGGTAGAGAGTGTTGGAGTTGAACTGGATTGGAAGACACCCAGATGATGTCACTGCATATTGATTCTTGATTTGCCCTCACAACCTCCTGAACAGCATTCTCGGACTGCTTGCTGCTCCAAAGTGTTGGTGAGGGGTGGGGAGGACTAAGTTAAATAAGGACCTGGGGAGGGGAAGAAGGAAAGGGGAAAATGGGGAGAAGTTGGCCAACAGGCACAAAGCTACCATTAGATAGAAGTAAGTTCTGGTGTTCTGTTATAGTCAGGTGATGATGGTTAACAGTGAGGTATTGTGTATTATAAAACAGCTAAAATAGAGGCTTTTGCATGTTCTTGCCACAAAGAATTAAGTGCACGAGGTGACACATTAAGTACCCTGATTTGATCATTGTACATTATACAATATATAATATCAGAACATCAAATTGTATCCCATAAATATCTATAATTACAAGATGTCATTAAGAAGGATCATTTAAAATCTCCAGCAGTCAGACGTTTTTATGCTGGACTAGTGATTCCTTTAAAAACATGGTTAACGTCTTGTCTATTTTAGTCTAGTCAGTGTGCAGGCTAAAGCAGTTCCATCTTTGATGCTAATCCGCCGTGTTGACTTCTTCAGTGCTGGTCCCAGGAATGCCTGTAAGATTTCTACTTTATTGTACCTAAATCCTGCCCTTAGATTGTTTATGTAAACAACGATGTTATGTAAATACATACTTACCATAAATCCTGCCCTTAGGCAAATTCCCTCTAGTATCTAAGCCCTGGGTCTGGGGTGGGGTAACCCCATGGACAGAGGGGATCCACCATCTCTTCGAGCAGCCTGAGGCATGGCTTCTGTTTTTAATGGCCTATTACACGTGGTTTTGTTGTTGTTGTTGTTTTCTGAGAAACTGGATTTGTTACCACTTCCTTTGGCCTCTCAACTTCCTCAGACTTCGAGGGTAGGTTTGCATAGACCTGCTTAGTACAGAACATTTTCAGATTTCAAAACTTGTATTTTCAATGGACATCTTGTAATTATTTATGGGATACAGTTTGATGTATTGATATTATATAATGTATAATGATTAAATTGGAGTATTTAATGTGTCACCCCGTGCACTTATTTCTTTGTGGTGAGAACATGCAAAAGCCTCTATTTTAGCTGTTTTATAATACACAGTACCTCACTGTTTATGCATAGTCACCAGACTGTAACAGAACACCAGAACTTCTATCTTTGTCTTTTTTTTTCTCTTTTTCTAGAACTTACTTCTATCTAATGGTAACTTGGTGTGTGTTGGCCAACTTCTCCCCATTTTCCCCTTTCCTTCTCCTGTCCCCAGTCCTTACTTCACTTAACATAATGTCCTACAGGTCCATGCATATTGTCACAAATGACGGGTTTGCTCCTTTTCTGTGGTGGAATAGTATTACACTCTGTATGATGCTACATTTTTTCATTTGTCAGTTGTTGGTCACTTCGGTTGATCCCGTAGTTTGGCTGTTGTGACTAGTCTTGCAATGAACGTGGATGACAGCCCTCTCTGACAAACCGGATTTTATTTCCTTTAGCTCTCTGGTAGTGAGATTGCTAGATCATATGGTAGCTCTATTTTTAATGCTTTGTGGAACGTCTGGACTATTTTCCGCTCTACTAAAATATAGTCCCAGCAACACTGTGTTAGTGTTCCCTTTTCTCCACATCCTTGACAATTGTTTTCTTTTGTCTTTTTTTATTATAAGTCATTGTAATTGGAGTGAGGTTGTATCTCACTGGTTTTGATTTGCATGTCCCTGATAATTAGTGATGTTGAAAATTTTTTCCTGTGCCTCTAGCCATTTGTGTGTTTTAAAAAATGTCTATTCAGATCTTTTGCCCATTTTAAAATCAGGTTATTGTTATTTTTGAGGCAGAGTCTTACTCTGTCACTCAGGCTGGAGTGCAGTGGTGTGGTTTCGGCTCACTGCAACCTCCGCCTCCTGGGTTCAAGTGATTCTCCTGCCTCAACCTCCTGAGCAGCTGGGATTACAGGCGTGTGCCATCACACCTGGCTAATTTTTTGTATTTTTAGTAGAGATGGGGGTTTTCACCTTGTTAGCCAGGATGGTCTCAATCTCCTGACCTTGTGATCTGCCTGCCTCAGCCCCCAAAGTGCTGGGATTACAGGTGTTTTATTTTTTATTTTTTATTTTTACAGAGGAGACCCCTGAATCCTTACCCAGATGGGAAGAGGATTGTCAAAGATTAAAAAATCCCAGCACTTTGGGAGGTTGAGGTAGGTGGATCACCTGAGGTCAGGAGATCAAGACCAGCCTGGCCTTTCAACATGGTGAAACTCCATCTCTACCCCTAAAAAAAAAAAAAAAAAAAGCCATACATGATGGCGGGCATCTGTAGTCCCAGCTACTGGGAAGGCTGAGACAGGAGAATTGCTCAAACGGGGAGGTGGAGGTTGCAGTGAGCCAAGATCATGCCACTGTACTCCAGCTAGGGAGATAGAGTGAGACTCCATCTCAAAAAAAAAAAAAAAAGAGAGAAAAAAAAACAGAAAAACATACTCATTGACAACGGGGGTCATGCCCAGAAGGCGATGCCCCTCATCCAGATCATCAGGCCTTCATGGCGTTGTCTCTAGAAATCCAAATGTTTCCTCTGGAGGCTGTCATGGAAGGAGACCTCAACTAGAATGTGGAGGACCTGGGTTCACTTCTCTGGGCTTTAATTTTCTCTTATTTTTCTTTAATCTTTTTCCTCTTTTTTGAGACAGAGTCTCACTCTGTCGGCCAGGCTGGAGTGCAGTGATGCAATTTCGGCTCACTACCACCTCCGCTTCCTGGTTTCCAGTGATTCTCATGCCTCAGCCTCCTGAGAATCTCGAATTACAGGTGCCTGCCACCACACTCGGCTAAATTTTTATATTTTTAGTAGAGACTGGGTTTTGCCATGTTGGCCAGGCTGATCTCGATTTCCTGACCTCAAATGATCTGCCCGCCTTGGCCTCCCAAAGTACTGGGATTACAGGTGTGAGCCACTGCTCCTGGCCTAATTTTCTTATATTTAAGACAGGAATAAATATAATACTTGTACCAGTTGAGTCTTTAGAGGCAGATAGATGAGAAAAATCAGTCCACACCATTTGGCTTTCTTGAAGTTCAATATCTAGAGTCTATAGATAGAGGCATTCTTAATCCTCAGTGTTTCTTTTTAAATTTTATTTTACTTTAAATTCTGGGATACATATGCAGAACCTTCAGGTTTGTTACATAGGTATACATGTGCCATGGTGGTTTGCTGCACTTATCATCCTGTCATCTAGGTTTTAAGCCCCCATGTATTACGTATTCGTCCTAACGCTCTCCTTCCCCTCGCCCCCTAGCAGGCCCCGCTGTGTGATGTTCCCCTCCTTGTGTCCATGTGTTGTCATTGTTCAACTCCTACTTATGAGTAAGAACATATGGTGTTTGGTTTTCTGTTCCTGTGTTAGTTTACTGAGAATGATGGTTCCCAGCTTCATCCATGTCCCTGCAAATGACATGACTTTATTCATTTTTATGGCTGCATAGTATTCCATGGTGTATATGTACATTTTCTTTATCCAGTCTATCATTGATGGGCATTTGGGTTGGTTTCAAGTCTTTGCTGTTGTAAATAGTGCTGTATTAAACATACGTGTGCATGTGTCTTTATAATAGAATGATTTATAATCCTTTGGATATATGCCCAGTAATGGGATTGCTGGGTCAAATGGTATTTCTGGCTCTGGATCCTTGAGGAATTGCCACACTGTCTTCCACATGGTGGAACTAATTTACACACCCATCAACAAGGTAAAAGCGTTCCTATTTCTCCACATCCTCAGCAACATCTGTTGTTTCCTGAGTTTTTAATGATTGCCATTCTAACTGGCATGAGATGGTATCTCATTGTGGTCTTGATTTGCATTTCTCTGACCAGTGATGATGAGCTTGTTTTCATACATTTCTTGGCCATATAAATGTCTTTTTTTGAGAAGTGTTTGTTCATATCCTTTGCCTGCTTTTTGATGGGGTTATTTTTTTCTTGTAAATTTAAGCTCCTTGTAGATTCTGGGTGTTAGACCTTTGTCTGATGGATAGATTGCAAAAATGTTCTCCCATTCTGTAGATTGCCTGTTCACTCTGTTGATAGTTTCTTTTGCTGTGCAGTAACTTTTTAGTTTAATTAGATCCCACTTATCAAAATGGGTTTGTTTCCATTGCTTTTGGTGTTTTAGTCATGAAGTCTTTGCCCATGCCTATGTCCTGAATGGTATTGCTTCGGTTTCTTCTAGGGTTTTTATGGTTTTAGGTTTTATGTTTAAGTCTTTAATCCATCTTGAGTTAATTTTTGTATAAGGTATAGGGAAGGGGTCCATTTTCTGTTTTCTGCATATGACTAGCCAGTTTTCCCAACACCACTTATTAAATAGAGAATCCTTTCCCCGTTGCTGCTGCTTGTCAGGTTTGTCAAAGATCAGATGGTTGTAGATATGTAGTGTCGTTTTCTGAGGCCTCTGTTCTGTTTCACTGGTCTATATATCTGTTTTGGTACCTGTACCATGCTGTTTTGGTTTCTATAGCCTTATAGTATAGTTTAAAGTAAGGTAGCATGATGCCTCCAGCTTTGTTCTTTTTGCCTAGAATTGTCTTGGCTATGCGGGCTCTTTTTTGGTTTTGTATGAAATTTAAAGTAGTTTTTTCTAATTGTGTGAAGAAAGTTGATGATAGCTTGATGGGAATAGCACTGAATCTATAAATTACTTTGGGCTGCATGGCCGTTTTCATGGTATTGATTGTTCCTATCCATGAGCATGGAATGTTTTTCCATTTGTTTGTGTCCTCTCTTACTTCCTTGAACAGTGGTTTGGAGTTCTCCTTGAAGAGGTACTTCACATCCCTTCTAAGTTGTATTCGTAGGTATTTTATTCTCTTTGTAGCAATTGTGAATGGGAAGCTCACTCATGATTTGGCTCTCTGCTTGTCTATGATTGGTGTATAGGAACGCTTGTGCTTTTTGCACATTAATTTTGTATCCTGAGACTTTGCTGAAGTTGTTTATCAGCTTAAGAAGTTTTTGGGCTGAGACAATGGGATTTTCTAAATAGACAATCATGTCATCTGCAAACAGACAATTTGACTTCCTCTCTTTGTATTTGAATACCCTTTATTTCTCTTGCCTGATTGCCTTGGCCAGAACTTCCAACACTATGTTGAATAGGAATGGTGAGAGAGGGCATCCTTTTTTTGTACTGGTTTTCAAAGGGAATGCTTCTGGCTTTTGTCCATTCGGTATGATACTGGCTGTGGGTTTGTCATAAATAGCTCTTATTATTTTGAGATATATTCCATCAAGACCTAGTTTGAGTTTTTAGCATGAAACATTGTTGGATTTTCTCGAAGGCCTTTTCTGCATCTATTGAGATAATGATGTGGTTTTTGTCATTATTTCTGTTTATGTGATGGATTATGTTTATTGATTTGCGTATGTTGAACCAGTCTTGCATCCCAGGGATGAAGCCGAACTTGATCGTGGTGGATAAGCTTTTTGATGTGCTGCTGGATTCGGTTTGCAAGTATTTTATTGAGGATTTTTTGCATTAGTGTTCTTCAGGGATACTGGCCTGAAACTTTCTTTTTTTGTTGTCTCTTCCTGGTTTTGGTATCGGGATGATTCTGGCCTCATAAAATGAGTTAGGGAGGAGTCCCTTCTCTTTTTCTATTGTTTGGATTAGTTTCAGAAGGAATGGTATCAGATCCTCTTTGTACCTCTGGTAGAATTTGGCTGTGAATCCATCTGTTCTTGGGCTTTTTTCGGTTGGTAGGCTATTAACTACCGCCTCAATTTCAGAACTTGTTATTGGTCTATTAAGAGATTCAACTTCTTGGTTTTTGTATTGGGACGGTGTATGTGTTCAGGAATTTATCAATTTCTTCCAGGTTTTCTAGTTTATTTGCTAGAGGTGTTTATTGCATTCTCTGATGGTAGTTTGTATTTCTATGGGATCAGTGGTGATATCCCCCTTAGCATTTTTTATTGTGATTATTTGATTCTTCTCTCTTTTCTTCATTAGCCTGATTAGTGGTGTATTTATTTTGTTAATTTTTTCAAAAAACCAGCTCCTAGATTCATTGATTTTTTTTTTTTTTTTTTTTTTTTTTCTTTTCTTATTTGAAGAGTTTTTTGTGTCTCTTTGTCCTTCAGTTCTGGTCTGATCTTAGTTACTTCTTGTGGTCTGCTAGCTTTTAAGTTTGTTTGCTCTTGCTTCTCTGGTTCTTTTACTTGTGATGTTAGGGTGTTGCTTTTAGATCTTTCCTGCTTTCTCCTGTGGGCATTTAATGCTATAAATTTTCCTTTTAACACTGCTTTAGCTGTGTCCCAGAGATTCTGGTACATTGTCTCTTCGTTTTCATTGGTTTCAAAGAACTTCTTTATTTCTCCCTTAATTTTGTTATTTATCCAGTAGTCATTCAGGAGCAGGTTGTTCGGTTTCCATGTAGTTCTGTGGTTTTGAGTGAGTTTCTTTTTTATTCTTTCTTTTTTTTGACTACTACCCTTTCAGTGGCTTCTAAATGAGCAAGTTTCTTAATTCTGCATTCTACTTTGATTGCATTGTGGCCTGAGAGACTGTTATGATTTACATTCTTTTGCATTTGCTGAGGGCTGTTTTACTTCCAATTATGTGGTCTCTCTTAGAATAAGTATGATATGGTGCTGAGGAGAATGTATATTCTGTTGATTTGGGGTGGAGAGTTCTGTTTGGTGTCTATGAGGTCTGCTTGGTCTAAAGCTAATTTCAAGTCCTGAATATCCTTGTTAATTTTCTGTCTCATTGATCTAATATTGACAGTGAGGTGTTAAAGTCTCCCACTATTGGCTGGGTGTGGTGCCTCATGCCTGTAATCCCAGCACTCTGGGAGGCCAAGGCAGGTGGATCACTTGAGGTCAGGAGTTCAAGACCAGCCTAGTCAACATGGACAAGAGTGAGACTTAGTCTCAGGAAAAAAAAAAAAAAAAAAAAGGCTCCCACTGTTATTGTGTGGGAGTCTAAGTCTCTTTGTAAGTCTCTAAGAACTTGTTTTATGAATCTGGGTGCTCCTGTATTTGATGCATATGTATTTAGGAGAATTAAATCTTCTTGTTGCATTGATTCCTTGACCATTATGTAATGCCTTTCTTTGTCTTTTTTGATCTTGTTGGTTTAAAATTTGTTTTATCAGAGACTAGGATTGCAACCCCTGATTTTTTTTCCTTTTCATTTGCTTGGTAAATCTCCCATCCCTTTATTTTGAACCTGTGTGTGTCTTGCACGTGAGATGGGTCTTCTGAATACAGCATACAGATGGGTCTTGGCTCTTTATCCAATTTGCCAGTCTGTGTCTTTTAATTGTCAGCATTTAGCCCATCTACATTTAAGGTTAATATCGTTATGTATGAATCTGATTCTGTTATCATGATGTTAACTGGTTATTTTGCACATTAGTTGATGCAGTTTCTTTATAGTGTTGTTGGTCTTTATATTTTGATGTGTTTTTACACTGGCTGGTACTGGTTTTTCCTTTCCATATTTAGTGCTTCCTTCAGGAGCTCTTGTAAGGCAGGCCCAGTGGTGACAAACTCCCTCAGCATTTGTTTATCTGTAAAGGATTTTACTTCTCCTTCGCTTATGAAGCTTAGTTTGGCTGGATATGATTCCTGGTTGAAAATTCTTTAAGAATGTTGAATATTTGGCCCCCACTCTGTTCTGGCTCGTAGGGTTTCTGCAGAGAGATCTGCTGTTAGTCTGATGGGCTTCCCTTTGTAGGTAACCTAACTTTTCTCTCTGGCTGCCCTTAGCATTTTCTCCTTTGTTGGAGAATCTGACAATTATGTGTCTTGAGGTTGCTGTTCTTGAGGAGTATCTTAGTGGAGTTCTCTGTCTTTTCTGAATTTGAAAGTTGGCCTGTCTTGTTGGGTTGGGGAAGTTCTCCTGGATGGTATCCTGAAGTGTGTTTTCCAGCTTGGTTCCGTTATCTCCATCACTTTCAGGTACACCAATCAGTCATAGGTTTGGTCTTTTCACAGAGTCCTATATTTCTTGGAGGCTTTGTTTGTTCCTTTTCATTCTTTTTTCTCTAATCTTGTCTTCATGCTTTATTTCATTAAGTCGATCTTCAATCTCTGATATCCTTTCTTCCACTTGATCGATTTGGCTATTGTTACTTGTGTATGCTTTGTGAAGTTCCAATGCTGTGTTTTTCAGCTCCATCAGGTCATTTATGTTGTTTTCTAAACTGGTTATTCTAGTTAGTGGTTCCTTGTACCCTTTTATCAAGGTCCTTAGCTTCCTTGCATTGGGTTAGAACATGCTCCTTTAGCTCAGAGGAGTTTGTTATTACCCGCCTTCTGAAGCCTACTTCTGTCACTTCGTCAAACTCATTCTCCATCCAGTTTTGTGCCCTTGCCGGAGAGGAGTTGCAATCATTTGGAAAGGAGGCATTTTGGATTTTGGATGTTTAAGCATTTTTGCACTGGTTTTTCCTCTCCCTGGGAGAGGGAGGCCCCTAGTTCCTTGCACTTCCCAGGTAAGGTGATGCCCCGCCTTGCTTCTGCTCCCCATCTGTGGGGCTACACCCACTGCCTAACCAGTCCCAGTGAGATGAACAGGATACCTCAGTTGGAAATGAAGCAATCACCCGTCTTCTGCATTGGTCTTGCTGGGAGCTGCAACCCAGAGCTGTTCCTGTTTGGCCATCTTGCCAAAGCAACCCCTAATCCTCAGGTTTTCTAGGAACTCAAATTTGGAAATCAAACCTAGATCTGTCTTTTTTTTTTCTGTTTGCATTCCTGCTATAACAATCTCAAACCTCCCTGAGGCATAAGAATTACCTTAGGCTAACTAGGGGAAAAGTCATTCACAAAATACAAAAGAGAAAAATACATTTAAAATATATTATCCTTATTATATTCTTTCAGACTTTCCCTAATGTCCTTTACCTTATCGCCTGTTACCCAAACTCCCTGTCAAGCCCCGCCCAAATAACCAACTGGAGAAGTAATGATGATAATGATCGTTTACTGACTACTTGGTATCAGACAAATGTGCTTTTAAACTTGACCATAACCTTGTAGATGTTCATATCCCTGCTGAATAGATGAGAAGCTGGAGCTTAGAAAAGGAGACTTGTACAAAGTAGCAGAGCTAATTTTGGGGAGAAAAATTGTTGAGAAAACTCATTTGTGTTTTCACTTTTTCTCACTTTGGCTCAGAAGTCAGGCATTCATTCAAATGCTGCAAATTTAGAACTTTAAAATACAGCTAGAGAAACATCCATTAAATAATATGGATGCTTAACACACTGCTCAATAAATGGCAACCAATATTATTAATATTTCTACTGATGACCAGGAAGATAAATATCTTAGTGTGTGGAGAACAGAGTCCATCATGGCCAAACTCTTGGTACAGTTTGATATTTCAACAGCTGGGCAGGAAAGAAGGTAAAGTGCTTTGGGAAGACAGGAGATCCTGGGTGAGATGGAAACAGGGGCTTGGGTTTCCCCTTTTCTTTTGGATGGGAATCCAGAACACCTGGGATCTTGTTCAGGTTTGGCTAATGCTGTGGAGAGGCCATTTAAGGACCTTGCGGTTTAGTGTCCTCACCCATAAAATGACAGGTCAGGATGTTGGTGGTGAATCTGTAGGAGTCTGCAGCAACTTCAGTTTTTGCCTCCTCAGAAGCAAGAATTTGATCGAGGGCCGTAAGGCAGAGGGAGAGACTGAGGCAAGTTTTAGAGCGTGTCAGTGAAAAGAGTCAAACTCTGTAAAATATTTGAAGACATTTATTCTGAGCCAAACATGAGTGACACAGCCCTCAGGAGCTCCTAAAAACATGTGCCCGAGGTGGTCAGATGCATTTTAGGGAGGCGTGAGACATCAATCAGATACATTTGAGAAAGACATTGGTCCAGAAAGGTGGGGCAATTCAAGTTATAGGGGGCAGGGTGGGGCACTTCCAGGCTATAGGTGAATTTAAACATTTTCTGGTTGACGGTTGAGTTTGTCTAAAGATCTGGAATTCATAGAAAGGGAATGTTCAGGTTAACATAAAGATTGTGGAGACCAAAGTTCTTCTGAAGTCTCATAGCGGCTGCCCTTAGAGACAATAGATAAATGTTTCTAGTCAGACCTTCGTTAATAATCTCTTTAGGATTGGAAGGGTCTGGAAGAAAAAGATCTAGCTATGTTAATAGAGATTGTTTATAGATGCAATTTTTCCCCTACAAAGGACAGCTTTGCAGGGCCATTTCAAAATACGGCAAACATGTTTTGGTGTAAAATATTTTGATTTTCTCCCTTGTCTCATAATGTTATGCCAGAGTCAGATTGGAAAGTAAGTCACAATATATAGGGTTGAATAAAACCCATCTGATGAGAATTAATGATTTGTAGGGCATGACTCCCCAGACCCCTTAGAGAGGAATTTGGGCAAGATAAAAAAAAAAAATAGAATTTAGTCCTCTTGGGGTTTCACTATGTTGCCCAGGCTGGTCTTGAACTCCTAACCTCAAGTGATCTGCTCGCCTTGCCCTCCCAAAGTGCTGGGATTATAGGCATGAGCTACAGTGCCCAGCCTGATCTATGCCTTGCAGGCACTTTATCTGTGATATTTCACTTAACGTTTATAACATCACACCCATTTGGCTTTCTAGAAGTTCAGTGGTTACAGGTCTAGAGGCAGGCATTTTAACCATCCATATTCTATAGATGTAGAAACAAGGGCTTAAAAAGGTAAAATCCCTTGCTCAAAGTCTGGTAAACTGGAAGCTAGGAGCCTTAAGTTAGGTGTCTGGTTCCAGAGTTCCTGCTTTCTCAAACCCTGCAGCATGGTGGCGCTTGTTCTCCATTGCAGAGCACTGGGGTTGGTCCTAAGGTGATGGTGATGTCAGTGGCCATATGGTAGAAGGAACTCCATCCCTCTCAGACCAAGGGAGATACAGAGTGCAGTATGCAGATTCAGACACTAGGTGGCAGAGTGCCCCAGGGCAGACAGCTCCCCAGGCCTGGATCTGCAGGTTGTGGTTCTCTCCTGTGTCCTGCATTCTTTTAAATTAAGAAAAGGCTACACATTCCTGTAAACGATGTGGTCTTTTACACTAGGACCAAGATATGTGCAACTAGATATATGCCCAAACTGTACATGTTTCATCCTTTATTGGGAGACATAAAGGAATTAAAGAATGAAAAACCAAAATGGAAAGGAAAAGAGAGCAGTGGAGTCAATGCTGTAAAAGGCAAAGATTCCCTTTAAATTGCTTTTTAAAGAGTTTTTTGATAACAAATTTTAAAGTTTTTCTTTTTAAAGAATTTTAATAATTGTGATGTTTTATTTGGAGACATTTAATACTTTTTTTTTTTTGAAACGGAATCTCAATCTGTCGCCAGGCTGGAGTGCAGTGGCGCAAATCTTGGCTCACTGCAACCTCCGCCTCCCGGGTTCAAGTGATTCTCCTGCCTCAGGCTCCCGAGTAGCTGGGACTACAGGCACGTGCCACCATGCCCAGCTTTTTTTGTATTTTTTTTTTTTTAAGTAGAGATGGGATTTCACCATGTTGGCCAGGATGGTCTTGATCTCTTGACCTCCTGGTCTGCCCACCTAGGCCTCCCAAAGTGCTGGGATTACAGGCGTGAGCCACTGTGCCTGGCCTATAGAATACATTTAATATTAAATTTCATTTAATTATCACCTAGGTTTTTTGTTTTTGTTTTTTTTTTGAGACTGAGTCTCACTCTGTCACCCAGGCTGGAGTGCAGTGGTATGATCTCCGCCTCCCAGGTTCCAGCAATTCTCTTGCCTCAGCCTCTGGAGTAGCTGGGATTACAAGCAACCACCACCATACCAAACTAATTTTTCATATTTTTAGTAGGGAGGGAATTTCGCCATGTCAGCCAGGCTGGTCTCAAACTCTTGATCTCAGGTGATCCACCTGCCTCGGCCTCTAAAAGTGTTGGGATTACAGGTGTGAGCTACCACACCCAGCCAATTCTCTTTTCCTTTGTTTTACTGGAGGGAAAAATATCATTCTTCCAATTTTGGAAGGGAAACATATATCATTTTATAAGAAACAAGTCTAGTTTGATGTTTTATTGTAGCCTTTCAGTATTTTAGAAGGTTAGACTAAGACTCAAAATCATGTGTTTATACTATAGGCAAAAATAGGCTTTTTTTTTTCTTTTTCTTTTTTTTTTCTTTTTGAGATGGAGTCTCACTCCATTGCCCAGGCTGGAGTGCAATGGCATGATTTCAGCTCACTGCAACCTCTACCTTCCAGATTCAAGTGATTCTCCTGGCTTAGCCTCTTGAGTAGCTGGGATTACAGATTTGTGCCACCATGTATGGCTAATTTTTGTACTTTTAGTAGAGACAGGGTTTCACTACATTGGCCAGGCTGATCTCGAGTTCCTGACCTCAAATGATCTGCCCACCTCTGCCTCCCAAAGCCCTGGGATTATAGGCGTGAGCCATTGCGCTCGGCCCCAAAATAGGCTCATCTCTTGCTGTTACCCACAAGTGAATAAAGTTAAGGCAAGAGGTGGGTCTGGTGTAGCTAGCCCAGGAAGCCTCTCTCGGCCCTCATCTCACTTTAGGACAAAGTGGGATCTGTGCAGTGGCCTACGAAAGGAAGTAATTCCACCTTTTCTAAAGTCATCTGGAGCATGTTTTCAAAAATGAAGACTGTCACTTTAACCATATGAAGTCTGGAGCACTGTGTTTTGCATGCCATGATTATTGGTTATTTAAGCTTCATCAATGAAAAGAAACAGAGCAATAGCCAAGCTTTAGTCTAATAAGAAATGAGAAACGGAAGCTGTCAACCATGGAATGGGAACAAGGATGCACTGAGCCGAGGACATGCCACCTCCTACCCTACAACTCAGAACCTCCCAAGGGAGGCTATTTTGCCCTTTAGTCCCGTTTTAAGTTGATTTTAATCTCCATCTTGATTGCCTTTCTTTCAAATGGATGGATACATTCGGAGAGCTTGTCCTGATCAATCCTGATTGTCTACGAATGTATCCACTGATATGGATAGGGCCACCTGATGTACCCCTGTAACTATGCTCCTGTCAATCAGGCAGTCACATTTTGTGGCAAAGGAGGCCTGCATTTGATGCTCAAAAACGAGACAGCCCAAGGAGCCTCAGCACTTGGTTGCAACACTGGGGACAAACTCTGAGTAATAAAGTGGGTGACAGAGGCTTAAGGCAAGACCTCCTGTGACATTTGGTTTTGCTCAGTTGGAGGTGTGGGAGGAGTGTGATGGCGCTGAACCCAGATTACAGAGGAGACTTCATCATGCCAGACCAAGTTGAAGCCACTGAGTGGCTTTACCAGGGAATAATATGACCACACTGAAGGCGACAAGGCTGACAGTGGGGAGACCAGTTCGGATTACCTTGCAGCACTCCAGGGGAAGTGGCAGTGCTCGGAACTATGGTAGCAGCAGTGGGAGAAGGGGGTGGACCCGAGAGCGGTAGGGAGGAAGGACCTGTAGACTTGGCGACCACCTAGCTGACGTATTCATGGGAATGAGTTTTGGAAGTTCTACAGCGCACCTGGAGGGATGGTGGGATCAGCGAGGCCAAGACTGAGAGGAACACGGGCATGAATGCCCTGGCACAGCCTTACAGCAGATCCTCATTCCTGAGAGGACCCCTTTCCTCCCCACATTCGATAAAGACAGTCTATAGATTCCCTGGAAAAACCTCGCTGCCCACAGGTTGCTTTTTCTTTGTTTCCCATCAGAGCAGCCTGCTGGAACTCCGCAGTGCAGTGGACAGTCCAATGGTCGGACCAGCTACCGTCCATACTTGTGGGATAAATTGGAAGACTGTTGTTTTTGTGTGCATGTCTGTGTGCTCTGGGGAGAGATGCCAGTGGGTGAAACTGGAATGAACAATGTGACCTCAAGAAAAAAAAATGACCTTATTAACAAAAAAGCAAACGCTTCCCCAGTGCCTGTTGACAGGGTGCTTTCACAAGCATGAGCTCATGTGATTTCCCCATCACTTGCTTTTCCAGCTATAACAGGTTTGGAGAAGGCAGCTGTGGATTCTCTTTGGCTTTTGTTTGAGAAGTTTCTCTCTTCCTGGTCAAGAAGCCACAGGACCTGAATGTAACTGGGGCGGTGCTGGGCGCTTGCCCGTGTGACTCCTCCGGGGTCTGCAGGTGCTGCTAGTTTCCGACTTGCGTGGGTTCTTTCTCGCCCTGGCTCTGGACAGGTTCCCAGGCTTCATTAGAATTCAAGGATGCTTATGTGCAAAGACTTCTGGACAAGAGGGTGTAATGGTTCTTTTATGTGTTAATTTGACTGTGTTAAGGGATGCCCAGAAAGCTGGCAGACCTCTGTGCGGGTGTCTCTGAAAGGGATGAGCATTTGAATTGGTGACTGAGTAAAGAGGGCTTTCCTTACCCACATGGGTGGGTACCAGCCAATCTATAGAGGGCTTGAATAGGACAAAAATGTGTCGGAAGGTAAAATTCCCTTTCTGTTTGAGCTGGGACCTCCATCTTCTCCCGCCTTCAGTCATTGGCTTCCCTGGTTCTCAGGCCTTTGGGTCTGGGCTGGAGCTATGCCCCTGGCTTTCTTGGGCCTCCGGCTCGCAGATGGCAGAGCATAGGACTTCTTGGCCTCAGTAATTGCATATGCCAATCCCTTGTAATCCGTCACTTTCTATACATCTATACATATATCCTATTGGCTCTGCTCCTCTGGGGAGCCTGAATACAATGGGGTATCATGGGACTGCCCCCCCAAACCCTGTGCCATGTAGCACCCTGATTCCTGTGGCACCTTCCTTCTGATGTAGGAGCTGTTAATACTGGTGGTAAGGTTGAAAAAATTTTTAAAAATGGCTAGACATACAAAGTAGCAGTGCATTTAAACCTTGTCTGCCATTTTAGCAGTATGAGGCATTCCCTAATAAAAAGGAAATAGCAGAAGCAAGCAAGCTGGTCGCTGGGGAAGGTCGCTTTGAGGGAGCCTTATCAGAGCTGCAGCCTGAGGGACTGTGGCAGGTCAATTAGTGCTGTGAGTGTTGACTTGAAAACGCAACGTAGAGAACACAGACAGCCCACTGCAAGGACCAGGAGTCTGCTGGAGCTCAGACTTTCTAATCGTCTATTTTCTCCCCAGTGCCTGGAAATGAAGTGTCCTCGTTGGTTTTCTGGGAGACGGCAAGCCTCCCTCCTCTCTCCTGCATCCTCAGCTGGGAGTGACAGCCTCATCACTCGCATTTCCAAGTAAATCAGCCTTGGAGAAAGCAGCTGTGGATTCTTTTTGGCTTTCTTTCTAGAAGTTTCTGTCTCCCTAGTCACTGAGTCACCTGACTTAAATGTAACAAGGGCAGGGTTCTTGGGTGCCTGTGTGACACTTCTGGGCTGTGTAGAGTACTGGCCAAACCCACCATGGTGGCCACGGTAGGCTGGGGCAGGGGGCTCAGAGGTACACAGAACACTGCACAGTTGTGATTTCAGGAGCAAGGGCATCTCCAGAATCAGACTTCTGTGTCCTTAAGCAGAGTCTAGAATGTGTCAGGGAACCAATTCTGGGCCTGGAGAATTGTCATTTGTCCTGTTGTTCCTAGATAAGAAGAGACTGTCTCACGAGCCCCATGCGGAATTTGGGACCAGAGATGTTTGTGTTAAGGCAGGTAAACTTGCAGTCTTCCCTTGGAACACATTTGTCTTCCTAAGTTCATCTGTTACAGGATACCTTATTTGATTTCTTGTCTGGAATTTGAGTCTCACTAGAAATACAATGTTGCTTTGGCAAAGAATGCTTTTCTCTCTGCAAGAGCGGGCAGTGTGGCAAAGTGATTCAGTACAGGAGATTGGTGCAGCTCTGCCTGGCTTTCTAACTGACAGCTGTGTGATCTTGGACAAGTTACTTAACCTCCCAATGTTTCTGTTGCTTCATCTATAAAAAGGGGATAGTAGGCCAGGCACGGTGGTGAATGCCTGCAATCCCGGCACTTTGGGAGGCCGAGGTGGGCGGATCACAAGGTCAAGAGATCAAGACCATCCTGGCCAACATGGTGAAATGCCGTCTCTTCTAAATTTATACAAAAATCAGCCGGGCGTGGTGGTGCGCATCTGTAGTCCCAGCTACTTAGAAGGCTAAGGCAGGAGAATCACGTGAACCCGGGAGGTGGAGGTGGCAGTCAGCCAAGATTGCACCATTGCACTCCAGCCTGGCAACAGAGCAAGACTGTCTCAAAAAAAAAAAAAAAAAAAGTGGGTATAGGGTTGGGAGCGGGATAGTAATGGTGTTCAAGTACTTGATAGGTTTCTGGTAAGGAGAAAATGAGTTAACATGAACCAAGCGCTCAGAACAGTGCCTGTGTGTAGTTAAGTGCTATCTAAGCATTTGTTATTTTTCACAACTTGAAATTGGAGCAGAATATTAAATAGTGTCAAGGCAAAGCAGGCTCTCAGTAGGTTGGTGTAGTGACAGAAGTCTTGGCTTAGGAGGCAGGAGGCCTGCTGTTTGTGATCAGGCCTCCCACGAAGTACTGGGCTCACCCTGAGCCAGTCAGAGCTTCACTTCCTTCATTTTAAAATGAGGTGGTGGCTGGGCGCAGTGGCTCTTGCCTATAATCCTAGCACTTTGGGAGGCTGAGGCAGGAGTATCATTTGATCCTAGGAATTTGAGACCAACCTGGGCAACGTGGTGAAACCTCATCGCTACAAAAAATTTACCAGTCATGGCAGTGTGCACCTGTAATCCCAGTTACCTGGGAGGTTTGAAGTGGGAGGATCACCTGAGCCTGGGAAGTCCAGCCTGCAGTGAGCCATGATTGTGCCACTGCACTCCAGCCTGGGTGACAGAGTCAGACCTAATCTAGAATAAAATAAGATGAGGTGGTGATAGCAGATGAATGGATAAACAAAAGGTGGAATATTCGTACAATGCACTATTATTTAGCCATGAAAAGGAATTTAGTTCTGATGTGTGCTACAACATGGATGAACATTGAGGACATGATGCTAAGTGAAATGAATCAGACACAAAAGGACAACTGTTGTCTGATTCCACTGTCTAGATGTGAGCTATTTAGAACGGTCAACAGCATAGAGACAGGAAGTAGAACTGAGGCTTCCAGGGGATGAGGGAGGGGATGTGGACAGTATTGCTTAGTGGTTACGGAGTTGCTCTTATGGGTGATGAAAAAGGTTTGGATATGGATAGTAGTGCTAGTTACAAAATACTGTAAGTGCACTTCATGCCACTGAATTATACACTTAAAATAGTAAAAATGGCAAACTTCATACTATGTTTATTTTACTACAATAAAAAAAGTCAAATGTCATTAAAAAGAAGAGTGAAGTAGGCTGATATGGAAAGAAAAGTTACTTGCTATTAACTTTGAAACTTTTCTGGCTGGGCGTGGTGGCTCAGGCCTGTAATCCCAGCACTTTTAGGAGGCTGAGATGGGTGGATAATGAAGTCAAGAGATTGAAACCATCCTGGCCAACATGGTGAAACCCCGTCTCTACTAAAAGAAAAAAATATATACAAAAATTAGCTGGGCATGGTGGCACACACCTGTAGTCCCAGCTACTCGGGAGGCTGAGACAGGAGAATTGCTTGAACCTAGGAGTTGGAGGTTGCGGTGAGCCAAGATCGCGCCACTGCACTCCAGCCTGGGTGACAGAGTGAAACTTTGTTTCAAAAAAAAAAAAAAAAAACTTTCCTAGACCATGAGGCTATCACAAAAAAAAGTGACCAGCCTCAACGACATAGTGAGATTCTGCCTCAACATTAGCCGGGTGTGATAGAGTGCATCTGTGATCCCAGCTGCCTGGGAGGCCCAAGCGGGAGGATTGCTTGAGCTCAGGAGGTTGAGGCTGCAGTGAGCCATGATTGCACAACAGCACTCCAGCATGGGTGAGAGTGAGACCCTGTCTTAAGGAGAAACCAAAAAACCCAAACACATCTTATTTTGTGACTGAGATGACACATAAACACACACACATACACACACACATAAAGTTTCATGAAATGATGTTGACCATTACTATACAATAAAGATTTCAGATTTATTCAACTTTTAAGAACACTTGTAGTTACATTAATTTTGTAACCCAAAATGCCCTGTTTAAAAACCATGGTTGGCCGGGCGTGGTGGCTCATGCCTGTAATCCCAGCACTTTGGAATGCCAAGGCAGGTGGATCACCTGAGGTCAGGAGTTCCAGACCAGCCTGGCCAATGTGGCAAAACCCCATCTCTACTAAAAATATAAAAATTAGTCAGTGTGGTGGCTCATGCCTATAATCCCAGCTACTAGGGAGACTGAGGCAAGAGAATTGCTTGAACCTGAGAGGTGCAGGTGGCAATAAGCTGAGATCATGCCACTGGACCCCAGCCTGGGTGACAGAGCAAGACTCTGTCTCAAATAAATAAACAAAAAAACCATCGTTATTGGGAGACTGGCTCATGATGGGATGTGTCTACCACTGGCCACTAGGGGGAGCTGATAAGTCAGGCTGAGGAATGAAGGGAGCTGGGGGGGTTGGAGGTAGTAGTCCTCTCTGTGCTGGCTGGGACCTCCCATAACCTCTTGGACTCCTTACTAAGGCCTTTCACAAGGGGGCAGGTGGTGCTCCTCGGAGTTTAGCTGAACAAATGTCTGTTTATTTGAAGAAACCTTCCCTGCCTCATTCCTGCCTGGGGGAGCCCATTTAAATATGTGCTAGTTGTTGGATTTTTGGCTCAGCCTCTGGACTCTCTTCTTCCTAGCGAAGCACAGAACGCATCTCTTTCCTGTTTGCACAATGACCCCCTTTAGATGTGTTACTGGCTGTCTTAAGACTTGCCATGAACGGCTGGGCACGGTGGCTCACACCTATAATCCCAGCACTTGGGGAGACCTAGGAGGATGGATCACCTGAGGTCAGGAGTTTGAGACCAGCCTGGCCAACGTGGCAAAACCCCATCTCTACTAAAAATGCAAAAAAGATTAGCCAGGCGTGATGCTGCATGCCTGTAATCCCAGCTACTCAGGAGGCTGAGGCAAGAGAATCGCTTGAACCTGGGAGTTGGAGGTTGCAGTGAGTGGAGATCGCGCCACTGCACTCCAGTCTGGGTGACACAGTGGGACTCCATCTCAAAAAAAATCAAAAAACAAACGGAAGTCCCCTATCTCAGCTCCAGGATCTTTAGAGTTTTTGCAGGGAGAAGCCAGAGGTGGTCAGGCATTTGGCCTCCCTCCGTTAAGTGCGAGGAGGACCAGGCCACTGGCTGATTAAGCCCATCATCTTCAGTGCTTCTGAACATGTTGAACACGATTCTTATTTTTGTTTTCCCCATTAGCTCCACCTGCTCTCCTATAAGGCTGTTAGTCATGCTTGACCAAAGCGATGACTGCAGCACGCTCCACCTTCAGCAGGCAGAAGAGCTGAAACGTCCTTGGGGAATGAGGATTCCCTTAACTTCATTAGCAAATGGTAATGCTCTCCTATCAGTCAGCATCTCCACTTCCCCCTCCTGGGGTCAGTATGGTACAACCAATGTTGTCTAACCTTTGTGACAGGTTAGACCGGGATCAGCTATGAAAGGAAGGGAAGATGCCTTCGAGTCACTGACCAGAGACAGAGCTAGACTTGCTTGATAAGACTGCCTCAGAGCAGTTCTTTCACAGGAATTCAGAAATGACTGTGCAGCCTTTTCCTGTTGGCCACAGGAAATAGCCATGGCTTGTGGTGAAATTACGTTCACCAGCTGAGGGTTTAATGGGACTCTACTATACCTCATGCCTGTCCCTGCTTTCTTAGTTGGAAGCCAAAGGGCTATGGAGATCAGATTTCCCCAGTGCTTTACGGCACAGTCTCCTTAGTGGGAACAGGCTGGAGATGGAATTCTTCCCTCAGTGGTGTATCACCCTGGTACTCCTCAAGAATACCACTTGAAACTAGCTCCCAAGGCCATGTGTGGTGGTCACATCTGTAATCCCAGCACTTTGGGAGGCTGAGTTGGGTGGATCACTTGAGGCCAGGAGTTCAAGACCAGCCTGGCCAACATGGTGAAACCCCATCGCTACTAAAAATAAAAAAATTAGCCAACCATGTTGGCACATGTCTGTAATCCCAGCTACTCAGGAGGCTGAGGCAGGAGAATCTCTTGAACTGAGTGGGTGGAGGCTGCACTGAGCCAAGATGGCGTCACTGCACTCCAGCCTGGCGTCAGACAGAGACTGCTAATAACAGCAAACCCCTCAAAAACTAGCTCCCAAGACTTTTATGATAGCTCTCTTCTCACATCTGTTTTTGGGTTACCACCCCCATATTTACCAACAGGCTACTGCTTTCTACCTTCTGCTTCCATTCAGTCACTGGCTACTTAGCAGATGACTCTGGTTAGGGGCTTTTTGATGGCAGCGCTCAGGTAGTGATAATGATGTGGCTGAGAACTTACAAGAGGCCTCCACCACAGAAAAGGCTCCGCAATCATCAGTCTCGAGGGTGGACCAGAGTTCCTAGCTCCACACATCCCCACAGGTATTTAGGTAGGTTGTTAGAAGTATGACTCTTGAGCAATTTGAAAATCCTGGCCAGAGCTATTATTGGGAGAGGATCCCGCTATGATAGATGTGTTACATTTTATGGCTCCAAATCCTTTCTTTTATTATTTTTATTTATGTATTTTCAGATGGAGTCACGCTCTGTCACCAGGCTGGAGTGCAGTGGCGCAATCTTGGCTCACGGCAACCTCTGCTTCCCGGTGCAAGTGATTCTCCTGCCACAGCCTCCTGAGTAGCTGTGATCAGAGGTGTGTGCCACCATGCCCAGCTAATTTTTGTATTTTTAGTAGAGATGGAGTTTCACCATGTTGGCCAGGCTGGTCTTGAGCTCCTGGCCTCAAGTGATCCACCTGCCTCAGCCTCCCAAAGTGCTGGGATGACAGGCGTGAGCCACCGTGCCTGGCCCTTTCTTTCTATAGCCAAACACTCTGGCATGTAGCTTTGCAGTTCCTTTCACTGAAGGATTTGTTTCCCAATCTCCTTGAATCTGGACTGGTCTTGTGACTTGTTTGGGCCAATAGAGTGCCATGAAAATGATGGAGTCTGAGTTCTAAGCCTGAACCTCAAGGATCCTTGTCCACCTCTATTCTTGGATTTTTGTTATGGCCATGAGAACACACTTCAGCTATCCAGCCAAGGCCAGTTGACAGCTGCAGGTGAGACTGGCCAAGGTCAGCTGAGCTGCCTCGCTGGGCACCCAGAGGTGTGAGAAATACATGTGTACTGTTGTAGGCTCCTGAGGCTTTGAGGAGTGTCTGTTACATAACAATATCATGACCATAAATAACTGACATATCCCATCTAGAAATCAGAATGATGCACTGCTTGAAGAGTTATCAGAAGCAGCTTTCACCTTCAAATAAAATAGGTCCCTGTAAATTGCTTCTTTACTAACAGTGGCCCAAACTGAGTATCTTTCACTGGTCTGTTACACTATAGACGTATTTCATATCTTGGTAAACTGTGGACAGTGAGTACGAGTGAAATGTCATTCTTTATTAGGCATCACATGAACGGAAGTGGGAAGCAAAGGGAAGAGTGACCGCTACATTTCGGTAGATTCTGGCCGACAGCCTGTCTGCCCGGATGGGTGGGTTGCTAATAGCAGTTAACGTTCATCATGTTGGCTCCTGGGTGAAACTCCTCTTCATGCAGAGGTAAATGTAGGTCCAGATCAATGAAAGGTAATCTTTAACTAACTAATTAATTAATTAATTTGTTTTTGAGACAGAGTCTCTGTTGACCAGGCTGGAGGTGCAGTGGCACAATCTTGGCTCACTGCAAACTCCGCCTCCTGCGTTCAAGGGATTTTCTTGCCTCAGCCTCCTGAGTAGCTGGGATTACACACGCAAGCCGCCATGCCTGGTTGGTTTTTGTATTTTTAGGAGAGACGGGGTTTCACCATGTTGGCCAGGCTGGTTTCCAACTCCTGACCTCAGGTGATCCGTCTCCCTTGTGCTCCCAAAGTGCTGAGATTACTGTGAGCCACTGTGCCTGGCCGAAAGGTAATCTTTAGAAACTCAATGGTGGGTAATGACAATATTTGGGCCCCCTAATTTTAAAAAGGATTGGAAGCATTGACAAGAATTTGGCAAAAAAATTTCTGAACCTAAGACTGTTGTGTATTAGCAAGTGTAGGATGTTTGTCCTCAGCTGGAGTCCCTAAACTCTGACACACAAAGGTAAGCAAAAGTACTTTGCTCTACCTTTTTAAATATTATATGCCAGGTGCAGTGACTCACGCCTGTCATCTTAGCACTTTGGGAAACTGAGGCGGGCAGATCACCTGAGGTCATCAGTTCGAGATCAGCCTGGCCAACATAGTGAAACCCTGTCTCTCCTAAAAATACAAAATTAGCTGGGTATGGTAAAATTAGACGGGTATGGTGGTGTGTGCCTGTAATCCCAGCTACCCGGGAGGCTGAGGCATGAGAATCCCTTGGACCCAGGAGACAGAGGTTGCAGTGAGCCAAGATTTCACCACTGCACTTGAGCCTGGGTGACAGAGTGAGATTTCACCTCTAAAAGATGTTCTGCAGAACAAAATCTATAGCAAGGTTTATAAGACAGACACCGAGCTTCTGGCTATTTGGTTATGTATGTGGTCATATATCCTGACGATGATTGAATGAAGCATATGGGGAACTTCATTAACGTTCCTTCGGTCATTCAAGGCCTTCCGTCAATCAATCTCAGCAAGTGTACTTTCTGAGTGTCTTGTCTCTTGGAGATTGATTTATAGATAAGAGAAGATATAAACAAGTTGCTTCCTTTCCCAGTGAAACACTGATGTCTTCTCCCCCCGTTTTGTTTTTTTTTTTTTTTTTGAGACAGAGTCTCGCTCTGTAGGCCAGGCTGGAGTGCAGTGGCGCGATCTTGGCTCACTGCAACCTCCGCCTCCCAGGTCCTGGTTCAAGCAGTTCTCCTGCCTCAGCCTGCCAAGTAGCTGGGATCACAGGCATGTGCCACCATGCCCAGCTAATTTTTGTCTTTTTAGTAGAGACGAGGTTTCACCATGTTAGTCAGGCTGATCTTGAACCCCTGACCTTATGATCTACCCACCTCGGCCTCCCAAAGTGTTGGGATTACAGGCCTGAGCCACTGTGCCTCGCCGTCTTCTCCCTCTTCTAACTCATCTCAACTCAGTCTCTGACCTCAGAGCTGTGGACTTAGAGTATGTGTTCTTAGGCAAGAGGATCTTCAAATTGGTTCCTGGGTCCATTGGGCCCCTGTGGCTTTCCAACACAGATTCGTCTGTCTCTTGGATCTTAGTGTGAACATCTAGGATGACTGCTTTTCTGCTCCAGAAAGGAAAAACGCTGTGCTCTTCTGCCCAACAGCAGAATCAGAGCCCAGGATGGAAGGTGGAGGCAGCAGCTGAGAGGGTGGCAGTGCAGCACTCTCTCCTATGCCACGACAGTTTCCAGAGGAGACCATGGTTTTAAAATGCGCATTCATAAGGGAGTGAGCCAACACAGGGAGATTCATGGGGTTAGCATAAAGAAACATTACTAACTGAAACATATGAGTCATTTAGTGAGTTTTTTTTTCTTACTGCTATGAGTCAAGTTGAGTTCTATGGCCAAATTCTAAAACCAAATTCTGGATGAATACAGGCTTTATAAACACTTGATATGTTGTACTATATGCTGTAGAATGAAAGACTTCCCATTGGGCAATGGCATCTTTGCAGAATTCGCTTTTTATACTGGGGAGCACACGTTCCACAGGGAACAGGTGAACCCATAAGGCTTAGTCACTGGAAACTGCAAAAGACGAAAGCCCTGCAAAGATGAAACAATGAAGGACCCTTAGGGTTCCTGCCCACCAGAGAGCTCTGTTACCAGAGCCCTTCCTCTAGAGCACAGTTTCTCCATGTGGGGCTTTTGGACCAGAAGCATCAGCATCACCTGGGAACTTGTTAGAAATGCCAATTCCTGAGCCTCTTTCCAGACCAACTGAATTGGAAACTCAGGGTTGAGGCCCAGCAGTGTGTGTTCATAAGCCCTCCTGGGGGTTCTGGTGCACACCAAAGTTTGAGGGCTACAAGTTCCTAAGAGACAATCTAGGGAGACTGTGCATATAGGTACATAGGAAATGGCTTTCCTCACACAAAATTATTTAGTCCCTAGTGCCCTAAGACATCCATTGTAGGCAACAGATTACTTTCTTTTGGGGATTATTAAGAAAACTGTCATTCAAATAGTTGTCATTGTCCTATGATTATGTCCCCAGTGACAGTTTTGTTGCTGTCCAGAAATCAGCTACTAAGCCATTTGTTTACAGCAACACCTCACTTCCGGGAACCAGTTTCTGTATCAAGAAACCTAAGTTATGGCCGGGCGCCTGTAATCCCAGCACTTTGGGAGGCCGAGGTGGGTATCACCTGAGGTCAGGAGTTTGAGACCAGCCTGACCAACATGGTGAAACCCTCTCTCTACTAAAAATACAAAATGAGCTGTGTGTGGTGGCGAATGCCTGTAATCCCAGCTACTTGGGAGGCTGAAGCAGGAGAATCGCTTGAATCAAGGAGGCAGAGGTTGCAGTGAGCCAAGATCGCACCATTGTCGTCCAGCCTGGGCAACAAGAGCAAAACACTGTCTCAAAAAAACAAAACAAAAAAAGAAAACCTAAGTTAAGCTGTGCCAGCAAATCACTCCCTAACTTCTCTGGCTTAACATGATAAAGGATTATTTCTTGTTCCTAATACACCTGCAACACAGCTTGGCAAGGGAACTCTATTCCACATAGTCACTCAGGGACCGACGCTAATGGTATGTCTATGTCAACACTTGCTTCTGTGATCACTGTGACAGGGTGAACTGCACTGGCTTTTAAAGCT
The DNA here is from genome assembly GCF_030222135.1 of Aotus nancymaae. Lineage (NCBI taxonomy): Eukaryota > Metazoa > Chordata > Mammalia > Primates > Aotidae > Aotus > Aotus nancymaae. The sequence continues at coordinate 15,951,555 of NW_026988455.1, forward strand.
TCCGTCTGGAATTGACATTTCACTTTTTCTAGTGTTTCACTGGAGAAGTCTAACTTCAAAAGTGGGTGGGCAATACATCCTATTCTGTTGTGCCCAGAAAAAGAACTGGAGTGTCTGAGAACAGCTCTAGTGACTGCTATTCAAGATTACATGTGGGCCACAACAGCCATCATGCAAAGCTCTGTGTTCACATTCAAGAAATAGCAGGGCTAAGAGTTTTTCAGTTTTTACATCCTTTCACTATCTCTTTGATCATATTGACTCTCAAATCTACAGCCTCCTTCCCAAGATTTTTTTGATCAAACTTTTTCATTTTCTTAAACTTGAAAAAAATTGAAGTTAATATATATATACAAGAAAGCACACAAATCGTGTGTATACCGCCTGACGAATGGTCACAAAGTGAGCATAACAGTGCAACTACCCCCCAGGCAAGAAATCGACCATTACCAGGAGCTCACCAGCCCTGTGTGGGCTCCTTCCCAGTCACCTCCTTCCTGCTCCCTCATGGCAACACTCCTGACTTCCAACACCATACTTGAGTTATTTTTTTACACTCATTCAACTAGTATTTATCAGCCAGGCACCGGAACTTCTCAGTCCTGGCAGATGGTGTTACAAACCCAAGTGTGAAATTTGATCCTAGTAAGTTTCCTGTTGGAAGACTGGATTTTCTGGGTGGTGACATATTTTAGGCAGGATTGGGGGTGGGTGAGCTCTCTGAACTCTCAGGGGTTCTACCTAATACATATTTTCCTTATTACCTGTTTATTTAAGCACATCCAGTACTTCCTAAAAGAGCAGATGGGAGCATAGCAAGACTCCCTTTGCTGCCTGATATGTGAGAAGTGGCTGCCCAGCTGGCACCAGCTCTCCTACAACCAGCCTCAACACAGCATCGAGCTTCCTGCACCATTGACAGCAAAGCAGCACCTGCCTGCCTGCAGCTCAGGTATCTTCTCTTGCTCTCAGTCACACAGCGTCAGCCTTCCAGGCGGTTTCTAGGGCTGGGTAACTAGTTCCTTCTGGGTTCGGGAATGGGGAACAAGTGTAAAACTTATCTTGCCTCAAATACAAGATTGACATTTGGTTTTAGAAATAGGAGTATTTCCGGTGGCTCACGCCTATAATCCCAGCACTTTGGGAGGCCATGGCGGGTGGATCACGAGGTCAAGAGATCGAGACCATCTTGGTCAACATGGTGAAACCCCGTCTCTACTAAAAATACAAAAATTAGCTGGGCATGGTGGTGCATGCCTGTAGTCCCAGCTACTCAGGAGGCTGAAGCAGGAGAATTGCTTGAATCCAGGAGGCAGAGGTTGCAGTGAGCCGAGATTGTACCATTGCACTCCAGCCTGGGTGACAAGAGCAAAACTCTGTCTCAAAAAAAAAAAAAAAAAGGAAACAGGAGTATTTCTTATGCAGCTTCCATCTTATGAAAATTAGGGATATATTTCCATTCTCTTGCTTATTTAATCAACAAAGGTCTTAATGCAGAAGCAGCGGGTAGCTGGATTCTTAAAATGCCAGCTCCTTCCTCGTATCCTCTAATCAGGCATTTCTGTCTAAGCACGTACCTGTAAAAATGGTATTTTGGGCTGTAATCCCAGCACTACGGGAGGCTGAGGTGGGCCAAACATGAGGCAAGAAGTTCGAGACCAGACTGGCCAACATAGTGAAACCCGTCTCTACTAAAAATATAAAAAATTAGTTGGGCGTGGTGGTGGGCATCTGTAAACACAGCTACTTGAGAGGCTGAGGCAGGAAAATCGCTTGAACCCAGGAGGCAGAGGTTGCAGGGAGTGGTGATGGTGTGAGATTGTCTCAAAAAAAAAAAAAAAAAGAGCTATTTTGTTTTCCACCATCATTGCAAGATCCTTACCAGAATTCAGGATAGGTATCTCAAGGATACCACTTCAAGTTCCAAATAATTTCATCTTTCATGCTTGAAAAGCTGTGACTGTCCCATAGGGAATAGCTGATGCCTTCAGTGGGGAGGGGCTCGAATGAGCAGTTCAGGAACATTGTGGCCTAGGGTTCAGCCACATCCTTTTGTGGTAATGAACTACAACAAAATGTACTTTAAATATATTTTTATAATCAGCTGGCTTTTAAATTACAGCCATGCTGAATAAGAGCAGAGAAAACATATGATTAGTAATTTCCTTATGCAGAAAGTAGAACACTTTCTGGCTAAGGCCAGGGCTTTAAAAAAAATGTGCTTTTAGTTAAAGAAAATAGAAAACCTTCTTAATTCCAAAGCCAAAGCAATGGTTCATGGCCTTCTTCTGAGCAGGAACATTCCAGCTCCATGAGGAAGTGCAAATGGAAAAGATTAGGTTGGGAAAATATTCTAAGAGCTGTCTGCACCCAGCCACTGTCACCTGTGTACTGAGCCACCTTCTTGGGTCCTTATAAGCACAGAAAAATGGATCTGTGGCAGCTGTGGTTCCTAGCCTTCTAGAAATGACTCTTCCAGGAGACACAAATGCTGCTGCACATGGGTGCACAGCACAGAAAGCCTGTGTGGATCCAGATCACCAGCAAAAGTCTGGCTCCTTCTTTTTTATTTTTTATTTTTTATTTTTTAAAGATGGGGTTTCACCATGATGGCCAGGCTGGTCTTGAACTCCTGACCTCAGGTGATCCACCCACCTCCGCCTCCCAAAGTGCTAGGATTACAGGCATGAGCCACTGCGCCCGGCAAGTCTGGCTCCTTCTAGAGCTAAGGTAATGCCAGTGTTTGCTTTGATGTAGCTCCCCAACCCTGCTTAACATGTTTGGGGAAGAATAGATGTATCGTGTCTCATACTGTGGGAGTAACAGTTTCTTAGTGTGGACCAAAGGCTATATTCAGAAACACCTGGGATGCTTGTTAAGGAAGGGGATTCTCAGACTCAAAGACACAGAATCCTCAGAGCAGGCTGGAAATTTGCTTATTTTATTTTTTTGAGATGGAGTCTCATTCTCTCGCCCAGGCTGGAGTGCAGTGACGTGATCTTGGTTCACTGCAACCTCTGCCTCCCAGGTTAGCAATTCTCATGCTTCAGCCTCCAAAGTAGCTGAGATTACAGGCATGCACCACTATGCCCAATTTTTTGTAGTTTTAATAGAGATGAGGTTTTGCCACCTTGCCCAGGCTGGTCTCAAATTCTTGAGCTGAGGTGATCTGCCCACCTTGGTCTTCCAAAGTGCCAGGATTACAGGTATGAGCCACCATATCTGGCTGCAATTTGCATTTTCTACTTGCTTCCTCTAGGAATTCTTAAAGATGCTGTGAAGGGAAGGCTTATACAAAAGCACCATAAAAATGAAAGTAATTCTACTTGCAGCAAGCTCCTTCCCAAAAAATCTAGCAGGATTTGAAGAAAGGTTACATTTGGTCATTATTTCCTTTGAAGGAGAAAGTTTTCTTTTGTGATTCCATCTGCAAAGATCGTCAGATATCGGCAGTATTTCAGTACTGCCAAAATCAGGGATAAAATTGTTCTGCCAAGTATTGACAGCTTACAAGGAAAGGGCTCAGTGCTTCATTTATTTTAGAGACCAGTGCTAGATAGTGTTCCTAGTAAGTTTCTCCAGAAGCACACTTCCTCCCCCTTAGTGAGACATTTAGTTGTCAGTTTAGTTGTAATAGTGTCAGGACAAGTTGTCAGTTTTTCTTTTTCCTTTTCTTTTCAAAAGAGATGGGGGTCTCACTACATTGCCCAGGCTGGTCTCAAATTCCTGGACTAGAGCAATCCTCCTGCCTCAGCCTCTGTCTCGGTAGCTGGGATTACAGGTGTGAGCTACCACACCTGGCTTAGTTTTACTTTTCTAATGTTAGACTCTCAAAAGTCCCACCTTTCCATTCCTGTTGTCTTGAGGGGGATCCCAGCCATCAGTGGCTCAACCTCCAAGCCAAGGTTTCTGGGAAATTGGCTCTTCGTCACTTAAAGGTTTAAGCTTTTTTTTTTTTTTTTAAATGAGACAGCGTCTCACTCTATCATCCAGGCTGGAGTGCAGTGGCACAGTCATGGCTTATTGGAGCTTTGACTTCCTGGGGGCAAGGTGATTCTCCTGTCTCAGCCCCCCAAGTTGCTGCCACTACAGTGCATGCACACCTGGCTAATTTTTGTATTTTTTGTAGAGATGGGGTCTTGCTATATTTCCCAGGCTTGCCTCAAACTCCTGGTCTTGAGTCATCTGCCTGCTTCAGCCTCCCAAAGTGCTAAGATTACAGGTGTGAGCCACTGCACCCGCCCTAGGACTTCTCTTAAGCCTGAAAATAAGATGAGGAGTTGCCAACCCCATGCTGGCCTAACTTGGGGACTTTGCCCAAGCCTTCTGTCACAAATCCCTTTATGGTTTGTGCCTCAAACTGCAGTTGTACCGATGGGATAATCAGTCTTGTTTATACAGTGTACCAGGATCCCAAGATAAAAGACATTCTAAGTGCCTACTGTGATTAGAGCAAACAAGGTACCAGCTAGCATTCATTACCTAGAGGTTAGATACATATCATGTGAGACCTTACTCAATAAAACAAGCACTCATTTTCTTTTTCAAAATCCAGCATGAGAAATCAGAAGGGCAGCATGCAGACCAGGGGTTCATTTGCTCATTCATTTGCATTCATGACTTTCCTTTGTTAGATGGAATAAAGAAAATTCCCAGGCCCACAAACCACCAGAGATACCTGATTTGCTCAAAAGGCAGGTCCTGTCCATAGAGGCATACCATGCACAGCTCTACCTCTCTACACACACACTCACACTCTTCTGCTTTATTATGCCATTTTGGATCTGTAGGAACTTGGGCTTGAACAGCAGCATGATCCGAAATTTAGCATGAATCTCAGAGCTAGCAGGTATATCCTGGGAAGGTCATGCCCCCTGGGTGGCTGTGACCTCACTTTCACAGTTTGTGCAGAGGAAGCTCCTCCTTGTGGTCCTCGGAGAGCTGGTCTGTTGCTGGCCAGATTTGCCAGCACAGCTCTCACAGCCCCTGAAGTTTTCCTCCAAAAGGTTCAGATCTTCACTCTGTGAAATACTTCATAATGAAATACCTATGGGAAAAGGCTATTCTCTGGCCTCTTTCCTGAGCTCAATAATGTTTAATTTTTAAAAGGAGGAAGGGAGGGAAAGAAAAGTCTTTGTGATATTTCTCCAATGCACTTGGCTCTCACAGATGGCCTTGGTCAAAATTCACCAGCAAATGTGCCAAAACACCTCGTTTAAATTCTGGCTGTTGGGCTGCTGTTTTTAATGAGATGGTCCCATTTTCCTTTGCTGTTTAAAAAGAATTTGAGGCCAAGTGTGGTGGCTCATGCCTGTAATCCCAGCACTTTGGGATGCTGAGGTGGGAGGATCACCTGAGGTCAGGAGTTCGAGGCCAGCCTGGTGAAACCCCATCATCATCTCCACTAAAGATACAACAATTAGCTGGGCATGGTGGTGCACACCTGTATTCCCAGCTACTTAGGAGGCAGGAGAATTGCTTGAACCCAGGAGGCGGAGGTTGCAGTGAGCCGACATTGCACCACTGCACTCCAGCCTGGGCAACAAAGCAAAACTCCGTCTCAAAGGAAAAAAATAAAAAACAGGTGCTGCTGTGTGGCCAGCAGTACCCTGAAATAAAAAGTCTGCCCGACTTTATCTCTCCATTCTTGTCACTACAAGTTTCACGCAGTCACCCAGCAGTTGGCCTCAGTCAAGAACGCTTTTGCACCTAAAAGAACCAACTAGGGCTCCCCTTGGAGATTACCTGTTGGAAGAGCAAGAGCGCTTTGCTTAAGGAGTTCTCAAATTTCAGCTTCCCGATTTGCAATCCAAGTCAGGAGCCAAGCTGTGAAGTGGACAAGTGCCCTCGGACGATGCTGTCTCCCTGCTGGAGCCTGTGACCAGTGGACTGGCACGCTCGTCCTCCCTGCTCAATCCATCAGCGTGTGCTGCCACTGCTGTAAGCCGATGGGCTTGAGCGGACAGCTGCCAGAGATCAATCAGGGACACAGAACAGAGCTTAATGAAATTTTATTTTGAAAAGATGGCAAGAGTCTAAGGCACTTCAAACATTTAAATACATATAGGACCAAAGTAAATGCGACACGGCATAAAGGAATCCATAAATACAAGAGAACTACACTGTTTATCTAGAGGCAAATACAGAGCCAATTCCTCTAACACAATCCAACCTTTATCATTAGAGTTGTGCAGTTATTAATACAATATGATAATGTTACATGTAGTTCTTCATGTCTTTAGTATGGAATATAAAAGTTGAAAATACTGTGTCAATTTCATATAGATATCCTTTTTTATAAAAAGTCATATTACATCTACCTAGATAAAACCAAATGAAAATACTGTGTTTTCTAAGTTTTATACTTTTTGAGAGTTTTGTCTAGCCCAGGCCCAAGTTACGGATGATCAAATTCATCTCAACTTCCTTATTTTAAAATAATAAAAGGCAAAAGGAAAAACTATGCTGGAATGAGATTTTGGAAGAGCTTTCTAATGGTTCCACATTTAGTAAATATAAATATTAGTGGAAAAATTTTATAACATAGCAATGAGAACCTGACACTTCTTTGTGGGAGTGGCGAGAACAAAAGGGGCTCCTGCTGATCAGGTCAGAATTTCCTATGACTGTACATAACGGAGCAGATACTCAACAGCAACAGAGACTGGGTTAAAGTGTGTCCTACACAGAGAGAAGATGGCCAGAAAGGTGGCGCGTGTGCCCAGGCCAGCAGTCTCTGCGCTGTGGAAGCTTCAGCCTTTAGCCCTGGGCTTTATGCTTCTGTTTGCTGGTGAGCTCAGGCACAGTACACATACATTCAGTATCTGTCACCCCAACAGGAACAATTAGCAGCTTAATGGTGGCATGTAAATGAAGGGCTATTTGCATACAATCAGTCAAATGAACCTCGGTGGGTGGGACCAGGAGACGTCTTCCTTCCAAGTCTAGGGGTGCCCTAGAGACCAGGAAAGGAAAAAAACTGGGGGTTAATAAGTGATCTCAGGCAGATGTGTGCCCTGTGATATTGGATCTTGGCCCCCCACAGCCAACAACCAGCTGTGAGCTGGAGCCAGGAGAGCTCTGGCTGAGAACAGGACAGGTGTCCACAGCAGCAGGCATAGCTCCAAGGCCAGCTGGGCTCAGCAGTGCTATGTCCAGCTGTCCTGGGAAGTCACCTTCCCACTCAGTGAACTGTGGACTACAGGCTGCCTGCCATCTGCTTTAGGAACGATGCCAGAACCATGGTGAAATATCCCCACGGGCTCAGGGGGTGCATCTGGATAATTCTGTACAGAATTAAAACCTCTGGACAGCTGTGAGAGCATCTGTCTTGCAAGAACAAGCAAGGCCCAGTCTCTACTTAAACAGTTCTCCTGCCCTTTGTGGTGGGGCAGAAAGAAAGGGTGAACTGTTAAGCTCCAGACTAAAACTTCCATTTTCTGAATCAACATAAAATCTGTCAATTCCTGGAGGAAGGGGGTCCACCAGTCTGGTAGATTTCAGCCTGTTTACAAATGCCAAATGCACAACACTGACCGGAGACTGGGCTTTTGAAAAGTTGACGTGGGCATACAGAAGAACCGCGATGTCCTTGTGTCCCGCTTCCAGGGCGATCGAGAGCGCAGTGCTGCCGTCCTTAAGATGGAAAGAATAAGCCATGTTGGGTTTCTCAAGCCTCCAGACAGCCGGAGAAGGTAAGAGAACAAAACCACATCCAGTAATCGGCAAGATTCCCCAAATAGCCCTATTCCTTTGGTCCTCTGGGAAACTTTTTCAAGACCTTTAAGTGTGAAGGCCTGAGGATGTGAAGATGAATGAGGCAAGCCTCCACCCTCCAGAGGTCCCACTTAAGAGGATTAGTTTATTCAACCATTCTGCTCACCAGGAGGGGCAGGCAGAAGATGAGGATAGAAACAGTTTTTTTTTCTTATAATTATGAATGACCAGGCAAGCACCAGTAGTGTGTTTGGAAGCTCTGCAATTTGCCAAAGATCTCTTAGCTTTCCTCTTAGAGAGAGCACTATTACCTTAAAGCCCTAACCACCTCTGTTTAAGGCTACAATTAACATCTGTAAGCATGCAGCAACTTGCATAGATGTATCTTACGGAAATAAGAGGGGAACCACTACATCTGAGAAAGAAATGCTTCATTTAAGTGCTTGAATTTCAGGGATTCAGATGGATATAAAGGAGCATCAAGGTAAACAACAGCATAATTTGTTTTCTGTCTAGTCTTTTTTTTTTTTTTGTGACAGGGTCTCTGTCCTCTAGGCTGCAGTGCAGTAGCAGGATTAGAGATCACCGTAGCCTTGACCTCCAGGGCTCAAGTGATCCTCCCACCTCAACCTCGAAGGTAGCTAGACTATAGGATTGCACCACCACACCTGGATAATTTTTTTTTTTTTTTTTTTTTTTTAAAGATGAGAGTCTCACTATGTTGCCCAGGCTGCTCTCAAACTCCTGGGCTCAAGCAATCCTGCCTCAGCCTCTCAGAGGGATGGGATTACAGGAGTGAGCCACCGTACCTAGCCTATCTAGTCCTGGTCAGCAACAGCAGGACCCCCATCGCACGGTTAATATAAACTCTTCTGGAAGAAAGAAGTCAGAAGCTCTCCTTCCCATAGAGGGGAAGAAGGGAATCTTGGTACAGCTGCAGCTCCCGTATACTCCTGTGGAGGTGGCTGAGTGCGAAGCTAGTCAGTCTCTCATGCCAGTGAAAACCTCTGCTGGTTTGCTCTCCCTGCTGGCTTGGGCCCGGGGGGATCTGACATACAAAGGATATTTTCCCTAACTTTTTGGTGTTTTGAGCTGAAGGAAGCTCTGATCCAAACCTGTGATCCATAAACTTTCAAAAACAGAACTAAGGCCTTTAAACCATCCGACCAGTTCCCACACCATCCACCACTCCTCTGCTGTGGCCTGGAGACACCCAGAAGTACCCTCTTCACTGGTTTCCTGGTCAAGGAGTTATCTGGAAATGTGGACAGCCTGGGAACTGGGAGAGGAAAGCAGAGTGATGCTGATAGGACAGACTGAGCAGACACGGGAAAATGTACTTAAGCCCAGATACTCTGCATGGCCTGGTTTAAGTGGTGCCACAAGCTACTCACTTTGATGGGCCAGAGTGGATCACCTGCCTTCACTTTGGGTGGGAAAGGCTGGCTGTAGTAGGAACTGGTTTTAGTCACCTTGTAACCCCAGCCTCTAATGACTAATAATCCAGATTTCCAAGTGGACTGGGGCCCTGGCTCTTTCTTAGTGGACCCGTCGGAAGTCACCTACACTGAATTTGATTCTGCAGCGCAAATCCATCGCTTCCCCTTTAACAGAGTGGCTCTTGGACATGCCCATTAAATCACTGTCATTGTATGAATTTTGGGGTGGGGCCTATATATTGTTCTGCTTTGGGCACTAGTTTGAGAGTAGTTAGTTTGTATACAGTAAGTTTAGCCAAGCCTGGCTGTGAAGGGAGGGCACCTGGATGGTGACACAAATCCACAAGGAGAATAGAGGAGGATTTGCTCACCCGTGGCCAAACAGCACTCCCAGACCTCCCGCCCGGAGTCCCCCAAACCCCTGGCTTGGAGTCCCAATGGAGACAGCTTACATTGTCCTCCAGGTGACCGTTGCAGCCTGGCTGGGCCAGCAGCAGCTTGACAATCTCCACGTGCCCGTGCTCACTGGCACACATGAGGGCCGTGGAGCCCTCGTCATCCTGGATGTTGACATCAGCCCCGCAGGCCAGCAGGCCTTTCACCATGTCTATCCGCCCGTGACTGACCGCCAGCATGAGGGCCGTTTGTCCTGCCTACGGGAAGAGATGACAGGGACTTCAGAAATACAAACTGAGTTGGCAGCGGTGGCCCCTCATGGGGCTGTGCTAGGGAAAGAACTGGCTTGGAACTTCTTGGGGTGAGTGGTGGTAAGCAGGGGGAAACCAGCTTCGCATGAGCTAAGGAAGGGCACAAAGGAAGGAGCCAATTTCACTTGAGCATCAAGGACCTGTCTCAGTATAGCGAGGGGCTGGAAGTTCAGAGGTGTTTAAAAGTGAAGCTGTGAACACATCTGGATCTGGGACACTGCTTGCTATAAAGACACTGCAACATGGAGAAAGGAAGCAACGGTCACCAGGTATATGATGGGGATGCCCCATCATTTATATGTAGGGACACTAACAGCATTTCCATGCAAATGAAGGAAAGAAAGGCAAAGGAGGGAAAAGTTTCCAGTGTGAAATTTAAGCCCAGATTTCACTGGTGTGTTTGGTCAGCAAGCAGTGCGTGGACTCAGGGAAGGCCTGCAAACAAATGCACCATGGTGGGAGTGTGGCATCTATGCCTGCTCTGCCAGAGTGGCCACTGCAGTCCTGTCTGTTGCCTGTGGGTCAGGGGTGCCTTCCTGAGCACAGGAACCAAGCGTGCTAACCTGACTGGCTTTGGCATTTACATCCCCGCAGCCAAAGAGTTCCTCCACGACCCGCATGTCTTTTTCTGCTTCCACAGCGGCAAGGGCTGCCAGCATGATGGGGGTATAGCCTGCCTTGTTCTGGTGATCCACGTTACACACATCTGCAAAAAAGAAACAAAGTCTCTTAGGAAGCAGCCCCTTCTAACAGCAGCGGCTTATAGAGCCACTGAAGGGATGGTGTTTACAGGAGCGCAGTGAAATGGCACTAGGTGGCTGGAGACCAAGAGTGACTTATAAGGAAATGTGAGAGAGGTTTTCATACCAAACCAAAAACTTTTTTTTTTCCTATGCAGGAGACCTGAAGCAATGGTAACCTACAGCGTTTTTTGTTTTTGTTTTTGAGACAAGAGTCTTGCTCTGTTGCTCTGGCTGGAGTGCAGCGGCACAATCTCAGCTCACTGCAACCTCCGCCTCCTGGGTTCAAGTGATTCTCCTGTCTGAGCCTCCTGAGTAGCTGGGACTACAGGTGCCCACCACTATGCCTGGCCTACAGCATGTCTTATTGGCAACTGCTGGCTGAAATGCAATGGCTTAGAAGTCTGGGCGGTTGTTCTAATGGCTGCTCTTGAGAATAAACAATCACGTGGGATCTAGGCACTCAGCTGTGTTTAGGAACCCACTGCTCTGAAGTGAAGCAGGCAGTGAGATACTCATGAAAGAAGGGTTTGCAAAGGCTTATGTATGGAACACTGGACAGGGTGGCACCTACTTATCCAAACCCTACTCATTCTGAGACCCTGAATTTACTACTCTGGCCTGTCCAGGGTCCTGAGAAGCAGAATTCCAATCATACAACATCTAGCTCTAGAATTTATGGTCTGAGAGCAAATGCAGTTAAGTACCTTTAACAGATTTAATGAACCAGACTTTTTCTATTCCTGTAATTCTTAAGGAGTCTTCAGTGATTAGCCTTCAGGCATTTAAAAGTTCCTTCAGCCCCTTCTCTGAAATGACCGGAATGGTGAGTGTTAGAAAGCAGCTTTTATGTGGGACCAAATATGAAGTTAAAATGTTTAGAATGTTTCTATCATTAAGGAGAAGATAAGGTACCATGAACATTTTCCTTCAGATCCCAAACAACTCCATACTAAGGACATAGTGGTATTTTTAAAAGTGCATGTTTTTATGCAGAAAATAAAGGCCCTGTGGTGGAGAAGCGGATGAGTTCGTGTGTGCTTCGGAGCCCCTGAGCATATGGGACTTTGCTCTGCATAGATGTGGAAGCATTCTAGAACTACAACTTACAGAACCAGAATATCAGCCTAGAAGGATGAGCAGTAAAAATTAATAAAGAAAAGTGATTAACCAGCTGGGCGCAGTGGCTCACGCCTATTATCACAGCACTTTGGGAGACTGAGGTGGGCAGATCACCTGAGGTCAGGAGTTTGAAACCAGCCTGACCAACATGGAGAAACCTCAGTCTCTACTAAAAAAAAAAATATTAGCCAGGTGTGGTGGTACATGCCTGTAATCTCACCTACTCAGGAGGCTGAGGCAGGAGAATTGCTTGAACCCGGGAGACGGAGGTTGTGGTGAGCCGAGACCGCGCTATTGCACTCCAGCTTGGGCAACAAGAGCGAAACTTGGTCTCAAAAAAAAGAAAAGTGATTAACCAAAACCATCCAACAATGGAATTAAAATGATTTGTCAAGATATTTTATCTACTTCTAAAGGTGTCCTAAGTTGTTCCTGTCAGGAGTGATACTGAAATTGTGTTTTGGCTTCCCTGGATATTATCCACTTCTGTTTAAACAATCACTCTGGCTGACAGTATCACCAGCTCTGTTTATAGTCTGGAAGGCCTGAAGAGGAGCAGCTTGAAATTCCTTTCTGTAAGATAGAAACATTTATACCCTAACATGGCTCCAAAAATACGGAACAATGAAACTTTAAGAGAAAAGAAGGATAAATCTTGAATTTTTTCTCTGCATCAATTCCAAGTTCCCAAAACAGAGCAGAAGAGATTGGGTAGTGGATGAAGAGATGATTTTGGAAAATTGGACAGTTTTACTGCATATTCTTAGTCATATTCATAGTCAGGTGTTTCCATTGTATCCTCATTAATGAGACTGAGGTACTGTGAATTCTCTGTCACAGCCTAGAAATAAAAGTAAAAATATGTATTACAAAAATTGAAAGATTTGGGGACAATGTGTGGCACTGGGCTGTTCCATGTGAACAAGAATTTGAAAGTTCACAATTTCTCGAGGGGACCATCTGTGTCTGTGTCACCCCCTCACTTCATGTCTAAGATGTCCACTGGCTCTATTCTGGGATGGCAAGTTTTTACTCTATTATGGTTGAGATATAAGAATCATATGTCCTTTGCTCTATGCTGCTTCCCCAATAACAGTGTTTTTTTTGGTGAGAATGGTCATCATTTGACCATAATCTGTTACGGTGGCTTTGCTTAGCCTCATCTAGACTAACCATACACTTCTGCAAGGACAGCAGTTGTGGAGTATGGACGAAGTGAGTAGGCCTCAAGCACCAAGGCTGTAAGCAGCACTCTGCCTCCTGAGCGCAAACCAGTCAAGCCTGCGTGATGGAGCTCAGGAGGCAACGTGAGTCATGCTTCTTACCAGGGATACACCTCTCACTTGAATACAGCAAGAATATCCTCAAAACCTCCTATCAAAACAGATGTGGAATCTGTGTCACCCACTTTTGTTTAAATTTCAAGCCTCTTATGAATGACTCAAGAATATTCTTGCTATGTCATGTGGAAAAGCAATAAAAAGGATTTTAGCATGGTCAGAGAAATCAGGAGCGGCTCAACCAGGTTCTGACATGAGCCACAACCCAAGTGCTGCTAGAGAAGAGACGGGGTGGAGGGGCAGCCAACATACCGGCGTCCAACAGCAGCTTCACTATCTCAAAGTTGGAGTGGGACACGCTGTAATGGAGGGCTGTGTTGCCATTGCCGTCTGCCAAGTTGATGACGTAGCGGAGGACATCTGGGGAGATGGCCTCAAAAGCAGCGATGTAGTCCCCCACCATGGCTGGAATGGCTGACTTCTGACTGGACACGCGGAACCATTCATGCTGGAGGGTGTTCAGACAGAACCTCTGCCAAAACACCAAGTGGCCATTAGTTCTTCTATTTATAGACCGTTCGAGACCTAGTTAAGAGTGCAAGTAACCTGTCCTTTTATAGTCAAAGTATATGCAGTTAGAATCTGCTCTCAAAAACAAGACCCACAGCCCTAAGAGAAGCTTTAAACAGCAAACTGGGACATCCCTGATTTTAAACCACACGTAGATGCTAATGTCTGTAAAGGAGGCCAGATAGCACTATGTAGAAGCAGATGCTCTGGAGCCAGATCACTGAGGTTCAAAAGCAGGCTCTGCTACCTAAAAGCTTTATGACCCTAGGGAAGTTATTCTGCCTCAGTTTCCTCATCTGAAAAATGGAGATAATATGGTCCTTTCATAGTTTTTTGTGATAAGAATGAAACACTTAGGCTTGGCTCAATTTACTATCAAACTATTAGTATTATGAAATCATACTGGCCTTGCAAACAATTTTCATAAAAATCAGGAAGAAATTAACAGGCCTACACTGAATTATGCTACTTGCTTCCTACCCAGACCAACCTCACCTCCTTCAACTCCTCAGCACAGCAGTAGGTTGGGAGATGGTAAGTGTATAGCTAACCCAATTCCCACCTCAATCCCAAACTGTTCAACCATGGAAGGGAAAATAAAATGAAGTTAGTTCCGGATGGGCTTCCTTTTTCTCATCAGCTCTACTCTGACTTCCTGAGGCTGTGGACACATGAACATGGCACTTGCTCTGTGGGTGATCAAGTCAAACCTGGATACGTGAGGCTCAGTGGAGACTGAGAATAGTCAGTGCTGGTGATGAGGATGACTACAATGCCTTTTCAATGGGCCTTCTTTCCTCTGAGTTTAATATTCATTTCTGCTTTGCTTACTCTTTAAACGTTTAAAAGTAAAGAAAGCCTGTTTGACATGTCAAAAGCACCAGAAGCCAGTAAGTCCTCTTTCTGTAGAAAAGGTAGAGCTGGGATTATAGACCTCCCATCTCTCTATCATCCTACTACGGATTATTTAGTTTTAACCATTTCAATCACATTTTGGGACACTTGAAAAGGGTCCTTTTGTTCCTGTATTTTATTCATTCAGATTCCTCTTTCTTTGAAGTTGTCACACAGAAGGAAAATTATGTCTTCTGGTTGTCCTAACTCTATTACTGCTAAATAACTGGTACCCTGACATGATTATCTAGTCCTGGCACTATGTTTACTCACTTGTCCACTACTTTAAACCACACAATACTTTCACACAAAATAAACACTCGATTAACAAAAAAATCGGGCCGGGTGTGGTGGCTCCTGCCTGTAATCCCAGCACTTTGGGAGGCCGAGGAGGGTGGATCAAGAAGTCAAGAGTTCGAGACCTGCCTGACCAACCTGGTGAAACCTCATCTCTACTAAAGATACAAAAATTAGCTGGGTGTGGTGGCGCACGCCTGTAATCCCAGCTACTTAGAAGGCTGAGACAGGAGAATCACTTGAACCCAGGAGGTGGAGGTTGCAGTGAGCCAAGATTGCACCACTACATTCCAGCCTGAGTGATAAAGCAAGACTCTGTCTCCAACGAGGGGCAAAAAAAAAAAGTACCCATCAGTGTGTGCATGACACCATGCTCGGCAATTTGGAGGATGCAGGAATACAAAATCCTTACCAAATACCACGTAACCTAGAATCTGGAGAATGGGGAAAGAAAGAGTACGCTATGGCTATAAAATCTGGGGTTGTAAAGCACCAGTTTTAAGTTTAGGTTAAACCTGATGGGAAATATTGATACTTTAGTGACATTTCCTGGTTTTACCACTCGTGACCAAGATACAGCCTGGCATTTTTATGAATACAGATTCATGAATTTCAACACGTAGTTCTATGTTTCCCCTTGACTAGGAATTTGAGAGAGGGTATCACTCTGTCTCCCAGGCTGGAGTGCAGTGGCATGATCATGGCTCACTGCAACCTCCCAAGTAGCTAGGACAATGGGTCCATGCCTGGCTAATTTTTGCATTTTCTGTAGAGACGGATTTGCCATGTTGCCCAGGCTGGTCTCAAACTGAACTCCTGGGCTCAAGTGATCCACCTGCCTTGGCTTCCCAAAGTGCTAGGATTACAGGTGTGAGCCACTGTGCCTGGCCTTGACCAGGAATTTTATTTAGTACAGCTGGCCCTCTGTAGCCACAGGTTGCAAAGCTATAGTTCAACCACCTGCAGAGTGAAAATATTTGAAAAATGAAAAATATAAAACAATAACAGTATAACTTATTTATATAGCATTTACATTGTATTAGTGTTTTTTTTTTTTTTTTTTTTTCCGACAGTCTTGCTCTGTCACCCAGGCTGGAGTGCAATGGTGCAGTCTTGACTCACTGCAACCACTGCCTCCTGGGTTCAAGCAATTCTCTAGCCTCAGCCTCCCAAGTAGCTGGGATTACAGGTGTGCACCACTATGCCCGGCTAATTTTTTGTATTTTTAGTAGAGACAGGGTTTCACCATGTTGGCTAGGCTAGTCTCAAACTCCTGACCTCAACTGACCGGCTCGCCCTAGCCTCCCCGAAGCGTTGGGATTATAGGCATTAGCCACTGCACCCCTTCCTCTGTATTAGGTATTAAAATATACAGCAGGATTTAAAGTGTATGCATAAGTTATATGCAAATACTACACAATTTTACATAAGGGACTTGAGCCTCTGTGCATTCTGGTATCCTTAGGGGATCCTACATTATCTCAATGCACTAAAGACAGAGCTATCGACCAGTGGGTTAGTCTTGCCTATAAAAGAACATGCACATAAAAACTTCAACACATGAGAATGTGTCATACTTGGCCATGGTGTCAGATTAGCCATTGGCATAGAAATACTTATGTGTCCTATGTTGTACCATTCATGATCACTAAGGCAACTACAAACACTGCTGTTTGCCCTGAATCTCTTAGATTGCGAGGAGATGACAAGTGCAGTTATTTTTGTTTAAAAACAGTGGCCGCCTGCATTTCACATCAGAGCATAACATACAGTTTTGTAACTGAAAGGAATGCTGACCTTGGCCCAGATAGATAGGTTTCTTTTAAAAACTTAACCTAACTTAAAAATATTCTTGGATGCTGCTCCCTGGATCTTAACATTCTACGAATAGAAGTGAAATATGTAGAAAGATGACGACTGACTGCAATTAGCCCTCTGCAAGTGTATGCCTCACAGATGCCTCCACCCTAAGAAAAGTACAGGGTGGGTGAGGGATGTCCAAAGTTGGGCCTCAAGGAAGCACTGGCAGTGTGATCCAAGGAGCAAGACCGCATGACGTTTACCCAGCCCACTCATGCTGGAAACAGTTCAGGAGAAGACCATGGAAGCTACAACTCAGGGGCAGCCTACAGCTGGCCGTGACCCCGAGCCCACTCATGCACTTTGTATGGGGATGGTGTCTGAGGGTCAGACTCACCATATCTTTGCTGGTCAGAGCTTTGGGGTCATTTATATTATTTTTCAGTAAGTTGCATGCAGACAACATCTTTTCACTTAATTCATATCTGAAAGGGAAAAAAAGAGAACTTACAATTGGTTACAAGAGGAAAGTCATTTTTATTTCAAGATATATATACATATATTTTTTCTTTTGAGACAGGGTCTTGCTCTGTTGCCCAGGCTGGAGTGCTGTGGCCTGATCTCGGCTCACTGCAACCTCCGCCTCCCAGATTTAAGCAATCCTACTGCCTCAGCCTCCCTAGTAGCTGAGACTACATGTGTGCACCACCTGATCCAACTAATTTTTATATTTTTAGTAGAGATGGGGTTTCACTCTGTTGGCCAGGCTGGTCTTGGACTCCTGACCTTGGGTGATCTACCTGCCTTGGCCTCCCAGAGTGCTGGGATTAGAGGTGTGGGCCACTGTGCCCAGCCTCAATCCTGTTTTTTCAAAAGGCAAGTGGCCCCAGGCCTAGGCAGGTGGTTATGGCACAAGGTACTCGGGTGGAGGCAGCACAGGCATCCTCAGGTGTCCAGGGATCAGGTCTACTGTGCAGAGCCGACACCTCCAACCAGAGACTTTTGGCTTGACCAATTTGGCCTTTATGACATTCTGGAATAACATTTGGAGATTCTCCTGATTTTTTTTTGAGACAGCGTCTCACTCTGTTGCCCAGGCTGGAGTGCAGTGGTGCAATCATGGCTCACTGCAGTTTTGCTGTACCAGGCGCAAGCAATCTCCCTACGTCAGCCTCCCAAGTAGCTGGGATTACAGGTCTGTGCCATCACATCTGGCTAATTTTTTTTTGTATTATTTGTAGAGACAGGGTTTCACCATGTTGCCCAGGCTGGTCTCGAACTCTTGGGCTCAAGTGATCTGCCTGCCTGCCTGAGCCTCCCAAACTATTGGGATTATGGGTGTGAGCCACTGTGCCCAGTCTGTTCTAAAAATATTTTTACTCTTAAGGAGGTTGAAGAAGGTCCAAATTGTTTTCTTGAGACAGGGTCTCGCTCTGTCATCCAGGCTAGAGTGCACTGGCATGATCGTAGCTCACTGCAGCCTCAACCTCCATGGTTCAAGTGATCTTCCCAACATAGCCTCTTGAGTAGCTGGTGTGTGCCATCTGGAGGCAATTTTTTGATTTTTTGTAGGGATGAGGTCTCACTATGTTGGCCAGGCTAGTCTCAAACTCCTTTGCTCAAGCAATCCTCCTGCCTAGACCTTCCACAAATTACCATATATCCATTATGCTGACCAGTAAACCACACATCTGAACCCATACTTGATGAATCAAGAAGTGTTTAACTCATATGAAAAATTAAGCATAAAAATCAGATGACTACTATCACACTAGTCTTTAAGTAAAATTAAAAAAAATGACATATGGTATATAAATTTCATCTCAAAGCTGTTAAAAGAAAAAAAACCCAGCCGTCTGAAACACTTGGAAATATAAGCTAAAAACACTTACCTTGTGTTAATGCAGTTAAACTTTCATTTGCAAAATTAAATAGAGGTAAGTTTTCTGAAATGTTCTATTTATATTTCACATAGTGAAAAACCATACTGAAGTTTCCATCTTTTCTGTTCTCTATTTTATAAGTATCAAATCCTTATCTGCTAATAATCTTGAAAACTTATATTTTTAGGCACATGTGTCAGCCAACCAGAGTGTTGATATTTTATTTCAGCGACTCTATGAAATACCCAAATCCATTCTTGTGTTTCTGACCACTCAATGTGTAACAAAATATAGACACATAAGTGATATACATCACCTTTACAGTAAATGTGATCTTTGGCTGAGGCCAAACAACTGTTCCTCAATCACACAATGATCCTGTCATGATGATACACCTCTATCAAGATAAATGGCTAAAGATAAAATCTGAAATCTTAAAGTATGCTGGCCACCAAAAAATTAAAATACGTTTTTAAATGTAAGGTAAGGTGTTCAAACAATGGAAGTTTTAGTGAATTGTGGTTCCATATGTTAAATTATATAGCAGAGTTAAGGTTTCAGAAAACAAGGGTGATTAGGTATCAAGCCATTCTCTTTTTCTACCATAAGAGATCTAAGAGTTGCCATACTCTGCACTTATATATATTAGTATCTCAAGATGTGCATATCTCTGAGGAACAGATAAAAGAAACAAATACATGTAATTGCAAAAGCTCTGAACTGGCCAACTCTTATTGCCAAAGTACATTAAATGTGGGAGGGGCAAGGGAGGGAAGGGGAATGTACCACACCTCTCTCTGATTTCCACCTTCTCAGGTTCACATTCTTGAACCTGCATTTCATCTTCCACCCTGGCAGACTTGAAACCTTCAATATTAACTGCATGGTGCCCTTGTGCCATTCCCCGAGTGTCTTCATCCTCCTCCTCTTCCTCCTCTTCTTCAAGAGGATACTCAATGACATCACACTCGTCATCTGACTCGGAAGAAGAGCTTTCATCTGAGCTGGAATCATCACTTGAAGTTGTTTCATACCTAGGTGGCAATTGGGATTTCAGGAGATGCAAGGTGTGCCCACAAAGACCCAGTGATAGAAATTTCTATGAAGGGATTTGCTAACTGGCTCCAGAAATTTCGCTAGTGGTTTTAGATCCTGCACTTAGAAGTTCAAAGTAAGGTCTATTTAAATGCCTGGTGGTTTTGAATGAATTCTAACTTAAAAGGGACAACCTGATTGCCAATTGGCATCATATAACACTTATTAAAGAAAAATAATGGCATCTCTGGCTTAGTATAAATCACGAGAAAATGTACTTTAAAATGTACTTTATGTAAAAGAGATCTGTAATTGTTAATTTTTTATTCCCCCACATTTCTTCCTATTTCATCCTATTAATTTCCCCAGTATCAAGGTGAATAGATTACATAAGTAATCAATAGTTTTTCTGGTGTATGCTCTCCAAAATCTCCTGGCCATATCACTGAATAAAACTTAAGATTTGGAAAACAGGTACTGTAATGTTAAACCTTGATGGTATGGTTTGCCATAATCATTATCTTAACTAACTTTGTACTATTTCTTTCTTGGGGGTGACCATGTATCAATCAATTCATTGCTTTGATTCAATTGTAGGAGGCCAAAGAGGCCTAACTATTTACATGGGCCAATGGAAAGAAGGAACAAATGATAAACATTCTATTCAGAAAGCAAATTGGTGATGTGATTATCAATTGTGAAAAGCCCTACAATTTGGCTTGTGAACATAGAGAGCTAAGCAAAAGAACCCATTCTGAAGGAGTAGATGACTATCGTTGGCCCAGAGAGTGATGCGTTCAGTCTTTTTCTGCTCAATTCTGAGTTCTTATATAGTTGTCCAACACAGTGCAGGAACCCTGCTGCCTGCTGTGTTCCTTGAAGACTATTTCTTTCAGATCAGAGGTGAGGAGATGTAAACTGCTCAGCTTCATCAGGTATCCTTAAGAGAGTGACAAATTCTTAAAGACAGCAAGAGGAGGAGAGAAAAGAAGCCCAAATGCACCTTTCTCAGGAGGGAATCTTCCATCACCGTGCTGTGGCTGCTTCCCCGACTAGGCACCTTGAAATGTGACTTAGATAGGCAGGAGTCAAAGGAGACCGACAACGTTAGCCTCTAGAACCAGCATCTTTCCTTACCCTCCATTAATGCCAACAAACTGAAGATTCTTTTTCGTGCCATTTGAATCTTTGTTACCATCTTTCTTCTTCATGATGGACTTCAGTGTACTTTCATTGTTTGTACATGCTGTGGAAAGAAAAGTCAATCAAGGCGATCAAAATGAAAGCTCATATCCATACAGTTAAATGAATAAGTAATCTTTTTTCCTGTATAATTTTTTCCCTCATGCATGTAAATGTAGATCTTGGCATATATATGTGAGAAGTTTGCACAGAATTCACTGGGAAAGTGTGTGCATGCAAAGAAAATAATTCAAAGTTCTATTAACAATATTCTTCACAGGGGAAAAAAATTAACTAGTACTTCCAGACATAACAAAGCCAGTGAAAAATGACATTTGTATCTGGCTTATTGCTTATAAAGTGATGTCGTGTCTCTTTTGAGCCTCAAGGACCATTTAGGCACTAAATAGGGATTATTATTTTTCTTCAGCTAAGATAATGTGGAAAAATTTATGCCTGCCAGAATGTGAATAAAATGCTGTTTAAAATATTTAACAATTTGTAATATCAGGTAAGCTTTCTTTGGTAATTTTTTTGAGACAGGGTCTCTTTCTGTTGCCCAGCCTGGAGTGCAGTGGAGTGATCTCAGCTCACTGCAACTTCCACCTCCCAGGTTCAAGTGATTCTTCCACCTCAGCCTCAAGAGTAGCTGGGACTACAGGTGCACATCACCATGCACAGCTGATTTTTGTATTTTTAGTAGAGACGGGGTTTTACCATGTTGGCCAGGCTGGTCTCGAACTCCTGGCCTCAAGTGATCTGCCTGCCTTGGCCTCCCAGAGTGCTGGGATTACAGGTGTGAGCCACCATGCCTTGCCTCTTTGGTAACCTTAATATAAGAATATTCTGGGCCTACCTTCCAAACAACATTATCTTTCTTCCAGGTCCATTTAAAAGGTACATTGACATTAAACTGGAATGCCGGCAATGTTGGTCCTAGAATCCTGATGCCAATGACTGTCAGTGAGAAAAGTTACCGTAGAGGCCAGCGGCGATCTGGTCGTCTGTCAGGTTCACTGGAGACAGCGTACCTTCCTGAGTGGGGAAGGCATCCAGGCTGCTGACTGGCTTTCCTTCTGAGGTCCCCACTTCTTGCTCAGGCTGGGATGTCTGGGAGCTTAAGGGACTTCCTGACTGAAGGCCTCCACACTTACAAGTATATCCCAAATTATTGTCTATCAGGAAAAAGAAAGGTACAGAGTGTGGTAGGACTGAAAAAGCAGGCTTAAGGAAAAAAAAAAAAAACAACTCTTGCAATTCGTAATTTAAAATGGGACTATTATCCCAGCCACCAAAACTCAAAAACCCCCTTTGACTCTTCACCTTTCCTGATTTCATTAGCATGGGCAGGCTGCCGAGCCTCGCCATCCTAACTCCTTAGCACCTCTTCTTTTCTGTTTTGGCGGCTACCACCGTAGCCTTAGTTTCTAGCCATGAAAGTAGCATCCTTACTGCCCCTTTGCCATCACTATTTCCCCTCTGGCACAATGCTACAGAGTATTACTCCAGCCAGCTCCAATGGCATCGTTATTCTAGCCAAAACAAAATGTGACAATGCCTAAAAAGTACCCACTGCTCAGGAAATGTAGTCCACACTGCATAGCCAGAGATTCTAATCCATCCATAATTTGGCACCGGCTGACCTCTCCAACTTCATTTCCCACTCCTCCTGTCATCTTTACTGGGACAGGGACTGCATCCCATTAAGTGCCAGCACTTGCTGGATAGAGATGCGGGTCTCTTATTTCCTGGCAGCATGCCTCAGCTTATGCCCTTCTACCTGGAATATCTTTCTTCCCCATCTTCATACAGCTGCGCCCTCCCCTCACTGCCTCTCCAGAGTCTTCCCTGACCTCCTTCACTTGCAACAATGTTCCTTGCATTGAACTCTCACAGCCCATCTTCTCCTGGGATCTGTGATACAAGGTACAAGATGATTTGTATGATGGTTTTAGACCCCCTTCTAGACAGTAAATAGTTTGAGGGCATCAAACAGTTCTGATCAACTTTGTTTCTCTTACCAAATCTACTAGAATGCTTTTGTATATGTTAGCAAATATATGTATAGTTCACTGACTGAAACAGAAAATCTGGATTCAATATTTTGTAATTTTCATATACAGATATGTCAATGAAAAGAGTCAAACTTTGTAAAAAAAAAAAAAAAAAAAGAGGTTTACTCTGAGCCAAATATGAGTGACCAAGGCCAAAAGCACAATCACGTGAGGTCCTGAGAACATGTGCCCAAAGTGACTGGGTTACAGCTTAATTTTATAAATTTTAGGGAACTAGAAGTTACAGGCAGACACCAATCAATACATGTAAGGTGCACAGTGGTTTAGTCTAGAAAGGTGGAAGAACTCAAAGAAGTGAGAGTGGGGCTTCCAGGTCTTGCATGGATCAAACATATTCTGATTGGCAGTTGGTTGAAAAAGTTAACTTACTGTCTAAAGGCCTAGAATCAACAGAAAGGAGCATCTGGGTTAAGATAAGGGGTTGTGAAGACCAAGGCTCTTATTATGCAGATGAAGCAGGAGTCTACATAGATGGCAAATGTCTCTTATTAGACCTAAATAGGTACCAGACTCTTAATTTCTCCTGGATCAGGAAAAGACCTGGACAGGTAAGGGGATTCTCTACAGAATGTGGATATTCCCCACAAGAGACAACCTTGCAAGGCCATTTCAAAATACATCAACAAGGCTGGGAGTGGTGGTTCATGCCTGTAATCCCAGCACTTTGGAGAGCCGAGGCAGGCAGATCACCTGAGGTCAGGAGTTCAAGACCAGCCTGGTCAACATGATGAAACCCTGTCTCTACTAAAAATATAAAAATTAGCCAGGTGTGGCGGTGGGTGACTGTAATCTCAGCTACTCGGAAGGCTGAGGCAGGAGAATCGCTTGAACCTGAGAGGTAGAGGTGGAGGTTGCAGTGCCAAGATTGTGCCACTGCACTCCAGCCTGGGCAAAAGAGTGACACAGTAAGACTCCGTATCAAAAAAAACAAAACAAACAAAGAATACAGCAAAGAAATATATTTTAGGGTAAAATACTTTAATTTCTTTTAGGGCCTGCTATCTGTCATGTGATGCTATACTAGAGTCAGTTTGGAATTTATCTTATTGCTATAAAGAGTCTGTTTTATCACTCCTAAGATTTCTGTTTTAATGTTAATGCTGGTCAGTGGTGACTGAATTCCAAAGGTAGGGTATAATGAGGCATGTTTGACACTTCCTTCCCATCATGGCCTGAACTAGTTTTTCAGGTTTACTGTGGAATCCCCTGGCCAAGAGGAGGGATCTATTCAGTTGGTTAGGGGGCTTAGAATTTTATTTTTGGTTTACAGATATATCATAGAATTTTCAATGCCGGTGATACGAAAAATGTTTGTAATATATGGCTAACTGAAAAAAGCAGATAATAAAATTCCACGTATTGTGTGATCCTGTTACAATACATTACCCCCCCCCACACACATATATACTAAAAATTATCTGAAAGACTATGTGCTAATTGAAACAGCTATGATAGTTTTAATTTTTCCCTGGATTAGGTTGGGTGCGGTGGCTCATGCCTGTAATGCCAGCACTTTGGGAGCTGAGGCAGGTGGATTACTTCAGGTCAGCAGTTTGAGACCCGTCTGGCCAACATGGTGAAACTCCATCTCTACAAAAATACAAAAATTAGCTGGGCATGGTGATGCGAGCCTGTAATCCAAGCTGCTTGGGAGGCTGAGGCAGGAGAATCACTTGAACCTGGGAGGCAGAGGTTGCAGTAAGCTCAGATAGTGTCACTGCACTCCCAACTGGGTGACAGAGCGAGACTCCGTCTCAAAAAAAAAAAAAAAAAAAATTCCCTAGCTTTGCCATTTTTCCTATAGTGAATATGGGTTAACTATGTTCAGAATCACTTTTAATAATGAAAAATTATTTGACTTAATAACTGTCTAAAAATTTTATCCTAAGGATGTACAAAAAGATACAGAAGGCTATTGTTTCCATGTTTAAAACAGTAAAAAGAGGGCCGGGCACAGTGGCTCACACCTGTAATCCCAGCACTTTGGGAGGCGGAGGCTGGTGGATCACCTGAGGTCAGGAGTTCGAGACAAGCCTGGCTAACATGGTGAAACCCCGTTTCTACTAAAAATACAAAAAATTAGCTGGGCATGGTGGCATGTGCCTGTAATCCCAGTGACTTGGAAGGCTGAGGCAGGAGAATCGCTTGAACCTGGGAGGCAGAGGTTGCAGTGAGCCGAAATCATGCCATTGCACTCCAGCCTGGGCAAGAGCGAAACTTGGTCTCAATAAAAAACCAAAAAACAAAACAAAACAAAACAAAAGCAGTAAAAGAGGAGGATAGTGCCTATAAAAAACTAGCATATAAGCCCTGGTGTATATATATGTGTGTGTGTGTGTGTGTGTGTGTGTACACACACACACACACAAAGGAATTCTATACAGCCATTACAAATGTTGATGCAAGAGGATATTTATTAACATACAAAGATGAGCATCATGTGCATTAAACATAGGTCATACGAGCCAGGCGTGGTGGCTCATGCCTACAATCCCAGCACTTTGGGAGGCTGAGGCGGGTGGATCACCTAAGGTCAGGTGTTGAGACCAGCCTGGCCAATGTGGTGAAACCCTGTCTCTACTAAAAATACAAAAATTAGCTGGGTGTGATGGTTGGCACTTCTAATCCCAGCTACTAGGGAGGCTAAGGCAAAAGAATTGCTTGAACACAGGAGTTGGACTTTGCAGGGAGCCGATATCGCACCATTGCACTCCAGCCTGGGCAACAAGAGCAAAATTCCATCTCAAAAAAAAAGTTATACAATAGTATGGAGAAAATAAACCTACTCTGGTAAATGATTTGCTTTTAATTTTTATTGAGACAGAGTCTTGAGCTGTTGCCCAGGCTGGAGTGCAGTGGTACTATCTCAGCTCACTGCAACCTCTGCCTTCTTGGTTCAAGAGATTCTTGTGCCACCATGCCTTGCAAATTTTTGTATTTTTAGAGATGGGGTTTCACCCTGTTGGCCAGGCTGGTCTTGAGCTTGTGACCTGAGGTGATCCACCTGCCTTGACCTCCCAAAGTGTTGGGATTATAGGCATGAGCCAATGCGCCTGGCCTTATTTTTTAATTTTTGTCTCAGTTCAAGTTTTTTTGAGATGGAGTCTCACTCTGTTGCCAGGCTACAGTGCAGTGGCACGATCTTGGCTCACCGCAACCTCCGCCTTCCGGGTTCAAGCAATTCTCCTGCCTCAGCCTCCCAAGTAGCTGGGGCTACAGGCACATGCCATCATGCCTGGCTAATTTTTGTATTTTTAGTAGAGACTTAGTTTCACCATGTTGGCCAGGTTGGACTTGAACTCCTGACCTCAGGTGATCCACCCGCCTCGGCCTCCCAAATTGCTGGGGTTACAGGCGTCAGACACGGCGTGCAGCCTCTCAGTTCAAGTTTAACAGAAACTAGAAAAGATCAGTGGGCTGATGCCCTTTAACTATACAACACACAAATCATCAGCCTGCGCCACAACACAGCTCAGGCCATTCCCACGAAGGGAACAATGGCTGGGCTCTCCACCCGCTGTATAAAAGGCCTGCCTTATAACACACCAGAATTCACCTGAATCTGAAGTCTTATGTTTTACTCATAGGGGAAAAAAATACAAAAGGGGTTTTGTTCTCACTGCTGCCTTCTGGCACCAGAAAATAATTATACTTACATATATGTATTAGAAAAATCATGGAAGGATATGCAGGAAACCCATTTAACACTGCTTTGCTGGCTGGGCGTGGTGGCTCACGCCTGTAATCCCAACATTTTGGGAGGCTGAGGCGGGCAGATCACAAGGTCAAGAGATCGAGACCATCCTGGCCAACATGGTGAAATCCCGTCTCTACTAAAAAAATACAAAAATTAGCCGGGCGTGGTGGCACGCGCCTGTAGTCCCAGCTACTCAGGAGGCTGAGGCAGGAGAACTGCTTGAATCCAGGAGGTGGAGGTTGCAGTGAGCTGAGATCATGCCACTGCACTCCAGCCTGGTGCCTGGTGACAGAGTGAGACTCTGTCTCAAAAAAAAAAAAAAAAAGAAAAGAAAAAGAATTAAAACAAAAACAAAACAAACAAACAAAAAACACTGCTTTGCTAAGGCAAGAGAATCGCAGACTACTATATATTTTTTCTTTTTGTCTAATATTTCCTCAATTATACTTTATAAACAAATTACTAACAAAAATTAAGCACTGAAATCTACTCACAATGATGTCAGGTGATCATAACTTTATCCCTTTCAAAGTAAAGCTCTGAAATCTCTTAGATTCTTAGAAGAAAACCAGTTTAAGTGTTGATTGTATTTTGAGGCAAATTTAAGAAAAAGAACTAGTAACAAGCCCTAAAACTGCTTTAAGTTCTAGTCTTCATAAGAATCACCTGCGATGTTGGCTAAAATACAGATTCCCAGGCACATGCTGCCAGAAGGTCTTTCTGTAGTTCTGGGATGGGGGCCCAGTGACGGCATTTCTGACATTCCCCATCATCTATAAGAATCACTGATGCAGGTGGCCCACTTTGAAAACTGGTTTAAAACAATGATATTATAATAAAAAAGAGTTGGCAAAAAATTTAAAGTGAGGCATCAGAGATCATCTAAAAAACTTTTTCTTTTTTGAGATGGAGTCTTACTCTGTCGCCCAGGCTGGACTGAGTACTATCAGCTCACTGCAACCTCCGGCTCCTGGGTTCAAGTGATTCTCCTGCCTCAGCGTCCCGAGTAGCTGGAGTTACAGGTGCATGCAACCACACTTGGCTAATTTTTGTATTTTTAGTAGAGATGGGGTTTTACCATGTTTGCCAGCCTGGCATGAAACTCCTGACTTCAAGTGGGTATCATCTAAATTTTAAATCTCACTCTTCCAGCTAAGGATTCTGAAGGTCAGCTAGGTTCCGTGACTTGCCCCAGGCCACAGAGCTGAACTAGAACTCACATGCCTAATTCTGTGAACAGTCCCTTGTCCACTCATCAACAGCACAATGCTTTCTCCTCTAGCTGTGGGGAATGGGGCCTACCTGGGCGATTCCTTTACAAATCCAACTTCCTCCTGAACACACACAATACTGAATTCTGAGGCCCAAACAATGTTTAACGCCCTGTGACCTGATGTACCTCCTAGACTGCACATATGAAATGCCTAATGTACCTTTGACTTACTTTAAGCAAAGTAAATAAAGCAGGGCATTTATCTTCATTCTTCCTTCTCCAAATTCATTCATCATTACTTAGAAAATATCGCAGTCACCTCCAAAAAGTCTCACTGGTTAATTGCTGAGTGCCAAAATGCTTTTTTTTTTTGAGGGAGTCTCGCTCTGTTGCCCAGGCTGGAGTGCAGTGGTGTGATTTCAGCTCACTGCAACCTCTGCCTCCTGGGTTCAAATGATTCTCGTGCCTCAGCCTCCTGAGTAGCTGCGATTACACATGCCCGCCACCATGCCTGGCTATTTTTTGTATTTTTAGTAGAGAAGGGGTTTCACCATGTTGGCCAGGCTGGTCACGAATTCCTAACCTCAAGTGATCCATCCACTTTGGCCTCCCAAAGTTCTTGGATTACAGGCACAAGCCACTGTGCCCGGCCGCCAGAACACTCTTTTTAGAGAAACACTTGTGCAAAGCATTTTCCTCTTCAAGAACCAACAATGACTTTAAAAATGCAAATACATAATAGTTTTTACTATTATTGAAACCACAAACATGTACAAAAGTAGATAATACTTTAATAAACTCCTGTGTTCCCAATACTAGCTTCAGCAACGATTAGAAGATATCTGGTTTCCCTGATAATTACCTCTGCCCACTCACACTGGATTATTTTTAAGCAACAGCTAGAGATTCTATCATTTTCCTCCAAAAATATTTCAGTATATGTCCCTAAATGAATGAACTCTAAAAAATGCAAATCGAGACAGAAACTATCAAACCTTAGAAACAGGTAATTCTTTATGATTATCACATAATCCAGCCAGTTTTAAAATTTCTCCAACAGTCTCTTTTTCTTTTTATGATATGGCATCTCACTGTGTCATCCAGGCTGGAGTGTAGTGGCGTGATCTCAGCTCACTGCAACTCTGCCTCCTGGGTTCAAGCGATCCTCCCACCTCAGCCCCAACAAGTAGCTGGGACCACACCACCACGCCTGGCTTTTTTTTTTTTTTGAGACGGAGTCTTGCTTTGTCACCCAGTCTGGAGTGCAGTGGTGTGATCTTGGCTCACTGCAACCTCCGCCCTTGTGGGTTCAAGTGATTCTTCTGCCTCAGCCTCCTGAGTAACTGCGACTATAGGCATGTGCCACCACGCCCGGCTAATTTTTGTATTTTTAGTAGAGATGGGGTTTCACCATATAGGCCAGGCTGGTTTCGAACTCCTGACCTTGTGATCCACTTGCCTCAGTCTCCCAGGTGGGATTATAGGCATGAGTCACTGCGCCCGGCCCTGGCTTTTTTAATCGTATTTTTAGCAGAGATAGGGTTTTACTATGTTGCCCAGGCTGGTCTTGAACTCCTGGGCTTAAGCTATCTGCCGACCTCAGCCTC
This sequence comes from Aotus nancymaae, assembly GCF_030222135.1. Classification (NCBI taxonomy): domain Eukaryota; kingdom Metazoa; phylum Chordata; class Mammalia; order Primates; family Aotidae; genus Aotus; species Aotus nancymaae. The sequence goes on from NW_026988455.1 coordinate 15,980,812, forward strand.
CCAAAGTGCTGGAATTACAGGCATGAGCTACTGTGCCCAACCTCCTATAGTCTCTTAAAAATTTCTTTTATAGGGTATTTGTATTAGAATCCCAGTCATATATTTCCATTGGTTGCTATGGTTTTAAAGTCTTTTAATCCACAGGTTTTCTGTTTAAATACAGCTTAAAATTTTAAAAAAATTCAAATACAATTTATAGACAAAATGCACAGAATTAATTGATTACAGACAAGGTCTCACACGGTTGCACAGGCTAGAGTGCAATGGAATACAATCATAGCTAACTGTAGCCTTGAACTCTTGGGCTCAGCCAATCCTCCCACCTTGGCCTCTGGAGTAGCTAGGACCATAGGACCCAGGTGTATGCCACCATGCCCCATGAAAATGCATAGATTTTAAGTGTTAAGTCAGATGGAATTTGGTAAATGTATATGCCTGTGTAACCACCTCTTTAATAGAGATAAAGAACATTTCTAATAACCTGGTAAGCCTTGCCTCCCACCTCTTCCAGATAGGGTCACCCAGAGATACCCAGTGCTATAATTTTTCTCACCACGCTGACATTTGTAAACTAGGGCTTTTTAAAGCTTCTCAAATCAAGGTCCAATTCCTTGTGCAGGCATCCAAGGGTCAATGTGGAAGGCTTCATCTTGCCTGTGGGAATTTTACCTCTTAGCTACTCCTCCACTCTGTCCATTCTGTTCAGAGTGGTTTTGTGACTTAATTACTTCCAACTCTGGGAATAGGGAGTAATTAGATCATCCTACAGGTCTGGAAATTCACCACCCTATACCAGCTGAATTCTACCTATACTCTTTTCAAGGCTAGGCCCAAATTTTATCTTCTCTAGTCTATTTTCTATGACACCATTCCAACCATTCCACAGAGATCTTTTCCCCATCATTATCCTGTAGCACTTACTGTCTAGATTAAAATATGCCCCGTCTCCTCAATGAGATGGTCAGCTCCTTGAGTTCCTCCATGCTACATTCTTGTCTGGTGCCCTGTCCAGTGCTTAGAACAGTGCTGGATCATTGAGAGCTTTTAGTAAGTGTCCATGTAATTCAAGTGAAGGTATGAGGATTCTACTGAGGCTAATTGGTAAGGCAGGGAGCCTCATTAAATTCCAAACTGGCTCTCATTTGTCAAGTCAGAAGGAACTGGTCACCTATATTGCCAGAAAATATTCTTTCAATGGTGTTGAAACTCTGGCTGGTCTTGAGTGGCCTATAAACAATCTGAACTTGATAAGGATGCGTTTGTAGTTGTAGGCACCACATGCACCAATGTAAGATTGACAAACGACTGCTGTGTTTGAGCAAGACAAAGAAAATGTGTGGCCAGGAAAGCCAAAGAATAGAGGCCAACAAACAAAATTCAATAGTTTCAACCTTAGCTACCCTTTAGAATCACCTGAATTGAGGGTGGGACTTAAAAAAAATATAGATACAATGAACTATCTGGGTGGGTCCAGGCATCAGTGTGTGTGTGTGTATATATATTTGCAGTTGAGAAAGAGTTTAATTGACTTGAGGCCAGTTCATGGCTGATGGAGTTACTATTCAAATCAGTCTCCCCAAGGCTTGGAGGTTAAGGTTTTTATCGACAATTTGGTGGGTAAGGAGCTAGGAAATGGGTGCTGCTCTTTGGTTGGGGATGAAATCACAGGGTTGTGGAAAATGGTCCTCCTGTGCTGAATCCACCTCTGAGTGGGGCCACAAGGACCAGTCTTGGGTCTGAGTGGAGCCAGTGGGCTACCAGAATGCAAAAGTCTGAAAAACATTTCGAAAGACCAATCTTAGGTTCTACAATAGTGATGTTATCTATAGGAGCAACTGGGGAAGTCAAAAATCTTGTGACCTTTGGCTACATGATTCCTGAGGAGTAAGGGATTATAGAAACTATGCCTACATTTGATCAGAATTCAGGCCCCTTGGCTGGGTGCAGTGGCTCACTCCCGTAATCCCAGCACTTTGGGAGAGTGAAGCGAGTGCATCACCTAAGGTCAGAAGTTTGAGACCAGCCTGGCCAACATAGCAAAACCCCATCTCTACTAAAAATACAAAAATTAGTTGGGCACGGTGGCATGCGCCTGTAATTCCAACTACTCAGAAGGCTGAGGCAGAAAAATTGCTCGAACCTGGGAGATCGAAGTTGCAGTGAGCCGAGATGTGCCATTGCACTCTAGCCTGGACAACAATAGTGAAACTCTGTCTCAAAAAAATAAATAAATAAATAAAATAGAATTCAGGCCCCTTCCATAATTCTAACCTTGTGGGCTTTCATTAGTTTTACAAAAGCAGTTTAGTCTTGGGGGAAGGGCTATTATCATCCTTGCTTTAAGGTTAAACTATAAATTCATCCCAGTTAGCTTGGCCTAGGCCCAGGAATGAATGACGACAGCTTGTAGGTCAGAAGTAAGATGGAGTCACCTATGTCAGGTTTCTTTTACTGTCATGATTTTGGAAAGGCAGTTTCAATGCCCCCACCCCCTTGGGTTTCAGTACACTTCAATTTAGAGGTGTGAGCTATGGAGACAGGAAAGGCTGATGACAGCTCTAATTCCTTCTTGCTTATGGGACATTGTTGGGGAAGGGGTTGCCCCACGATAAGAGGAGTGAAACCATCTTGAAGTTGACTGTATGCAGTCACTGGTGCCTGGTTGGGGTCATTCTTATCCACAGCTTTAGTATAGCATGAGTGAATAGCAGACTGTAAGATTCATAATAAGCCCTATCATAAGGAGTGAAAGTCCTAGCTTCAGGAGTCCCTGTAGAACCAACCTGAAGCCTTGAGGGACCCAGGTAAATGACCCTGAGAACCAATCAATTATTGGGTTATCGGCAGAGATTAAAAAAAAAAAAAAAACGAGGACAAGGCTGGAATCTAATAAAAGGGGTATAGTTTTTCTGAAACATAATTTTTCTCTCTCCAGTTTTTTATTTCTACCAAAGACCAATTATAGTAGGACCAATTTATTTGCAAAATAAGTTTTAGTCTTATTATGCTTGGGCTATTTGCATAAAGTGCATCAAGAATAATTATTAGCCATATAGCCCCCACCCCTTGTTTTCCATTGGCTTTGATGGAATTTTTCATAAGAAATCTCAGATTAGACCTTTTAAAAACCTCTGGTGCCCAGCCAAGGATTTATTTGTGCCTGCAGATACCAATATAAATTAGGTGACTTCCTCTTTTCCCAAGGTCTCAAAATAACTTGGGGCTCCTGAGCCTGTCAGATAATGACATTCTTTACTTACCACAGGTTAGGAACCTGTAAAGGACAAGGTATGAGGCCAGTTTTTCCAAGGGGCTTTCATTGGCTCTATAGGTTAACTTCAGTTTCCCAAAGCAGTCTGTAAACATATCATTCCAGTCAGAGCCTTGATATCTCCAATTTCAGGCATCAGTATTTTTAAACTTCTCCCTAGGTGATTCTATTGTGCAGCCAGGATTAAGAACCATTGAATTAAATTAACCAATATAAAAGCTGACTACTGAAAATAAGTTTAGACTCCCCTCTGGTTTCAACCCATCAACTTGGATCCATGTGAATTCTTAGGAATTGCTGGTGGCTTAATTAACAGCACTGGACCACTAATGGTAGATGTTCTGCTAAACAGAAAGTAAAGGCTACCTGAACAATAGGGATAAAAACAGGAGTAATTACAGGCTGAGAGTAGCTCTAGCTCACACCTGTAGTCCCAGCATTTTGAGGGACTGAGGCAGGAGGATGGTTTGAGGCCAGGAGATTGAGATTGCACTCCAACCTGGGTCACAGAACGAAACCCCGTCTCTATGGAAAAAACAAAACAAAACCAAACCAGGCTGGGTGTATTGGCTTACACCTGTAATCTCAGCACTTTGGGAGGCTAAAGCAGGTGAACTGCTTGATCCCAGGAGTTGCTGACCAGCCTGAGCAAAATAGTAAAATTCCCTAACAAAAAAAGAAAGAAAGAAAAAAAAAAGCTGGGCATGGTGGTATGTGCCTGTAGTCCTAGCTAACCGGGAGGTTCACGTGTGAGAATAGCTTGAGTTTGGCAGTTAGGGGCTATGGTGAGCTATGATTGCACCACTCCGCTCCAGCCTAGGAGACAGTGAGAACTTGTCTCAACAAAACGGCAACAACACTCGGAGTGTGTTACAAAACACCTTTAGAATTCTGGTGCTCTGGTCTAGATGCTCAAAATTCCCACCAGGTGGGAATGGTTTTCACAGGCACAACTGGGAAGTTACTGGACAGGAGAGTGGGCAACTGCGAAGTCTTATGTCATTAACTCAAACTTATAATGGCCATAAACACCAATAAAGCACCAGCCTCATTTTACAATCTGGTCGGAAAATAAGAGGAACATCTTTGATGCATTAATTCTCATTCCCAAATATACTTAGCTTTTATAATTATCCATATATTAAATGCTAAGTCAAATGAAATGACTCTAATGAAAAATGAGCCACTTAAAATGAAAACTTTATGTCCTTGACTTTAGGAATGTTAGAAGCAAACTATTTTACAAGAAAAATAATTCAATGAAACTAGAGCTGGGAGGTGGGAGGATCGCTTGAGCCCTGAGCCCAGAAGTTGGGGGCTGCAGTGAGTCCTGATTATGCCACTGCTCTCTAGTCTGAGTGACAAAGCAAGACCCCATCTCTTAAAAAAGAAAAAAACACCCAAAACTCGAGCTAAATAGGTTTTAAAGAGATGACTTCTCCAGTTTCCTGTTTAACATTTATCTGTCCAGAATGGGTATTAGTTATTGGTATATAGCAATGGATTTCCAAATGTGTTAGAAAATTGATTTAAATAATTACAATGGATTTTAAAAGTTGCTCTGTTCACTTATTCCAATTGTTCTGGTATGCTGATCTATATTTGTATTGATAGTGCCAAGTGCTTTCTGAAAATACAGCAGAGTGTAGCCAGCTAATTAACCACGTTGCTGTGCCAAATTTTCAGCTTATATTCTGATTTAATTTTTAAAGAACATCTAAACTTACTTGTTGAGAACAGGTAGGACTGAAATTTGCAATTAATTATGGAGTCCTTTCAATTATTTAATTTCCCAAAGTATGACTAGAAATTCAAAGGGATCTGAAATAATGTTTGTTTTTCTTTAAGAAAAAGGGCTTGAGCATGAATTCACTTTTTAAGCCCAAATGATGGTTTGGGGAACAGACAGTAGAGATTATTCATGAAGGACCATCTTCTTTTTTGGTACATACTACTTTTTGAGGAAAAGCACGTAGCATTGACAGAGGAGAAAGGATATTATGTTGTTTCTACGCTGTCTTCTCAGAACTCAGCCTGAATGCTAATACATGTGGTCACCAACATAAACAGTTAACTCACACTTGTATAGAATAATCCTGCTAAAGGGACTGTAGGAGAAAAACTAATCTCACCCTATTCATTTGACACAGGAGGCCAAAGAAGCCCACAATTTCCCTCTCTAAAATGACACAGTGGCCTGGCGTGGTGGCTCACACCTGTAATCCCAATACTTTGCGAGGCTGAGGCAGGTGAATTGCTTGAGCCCAAAAGTTTAAGACCAGCCTGGGCAACATGGGCATTGTCTCTAAAAATAATAGAAAAATTAGCCAGGCATGGTGACATGCACCTGTAGTCCCAGGTACTCAGGAAGCTGAAGATCGAGAATGGTTAGAGCTTGGAAGGTTGAGACTACAGCAAGCTGTGATCATGCCAGTGCACTTTAGCCTGGGTGACAGAGTGAGACTCTGTCTCAGAGGTTAAAAAAAGATACAGCAAGTTACCTACACAGCCAGTATGAGAGGTCAGCACTTCTGACTTCTAGGCTTTCCACTACATCATGCTTTTATATTCTGCACGGTCCTGGAAACACCGGGATTGCATTGTTTTGATGCTTTTGTAGCATTAAAAAAAGTGATTACAAGCCAAGTGCTAAGACAGGTCAATAATATATTGTTTGAACTAGGAGAAAACTAACTAGAAACAGTATTTTGTAATGGCTTATTTCCCTGCTTTTGCTTTGGCTCAGATCTCTGTCTAAACTTACTTTCATAGTTATGGGAATAACTTCGAGTTCATTAACTTTTGATGAACTAAGATAACTAAGAGTGCAAATATGGAAGCTGACTTTAAAAAGCAGTTCTTTTCAGTATGAGAGATGAACGTTCTCTAAATCATGGGGCAGGCAGTTAAATTCCATTGTTATAGTTTTGTTTGTATTTGCTCAGAGACAGTTATATATTTTTAGAGTATCTGTAACTCTAAGTCATTTGTCTGGAATTTTCTCTCTCCTCCTCCCTCTCTAGAAGAAAATAATAATTAAAAAAAAGAAACACTATGCCTCAAACCAAAACAATCCAATTGATTTACAGGAAGAATAAACATTTTTTTTCCACCAAGATTTTGTTATAACAGAAACTAATTTCCTCTTTTTTTATTCTATAAAAGAAAATACTAAATACATTAAACTCACTATCAGGAATTAAAAAATACATACCACCTCTGGTCACAATCGGGTTCCAATTCCATCAAAACCAAGACATTGTTTCTCAAATCCTAGAAAAATGTTTGTGACCTTTTAGGTGAAAAAACACAGAGGCAGACTATGTATGATTCAAATTTTATTACAAAAATGTATGTTTCTAAAATACAGAACTGCAAACATGCACATGTATAAACACCAAACATATGTGGGCTACCACAGGAGTGTGCCAGAGAGGCTTTAGCTCTTTTATTATATGCTCTTCTGAACTGTTAATTTCTTTTTCCTTGTTCTTTTCTTTTTTTGAGACCGGGTCTCACTCTGTCACTCAGGCTGGAGTGCAGTGGCACAATCACAGCTCATTGCAGCCTCTAGCCCCCTGGCTCAGGTGATCTTCCCACCTCAGCCTCCTGAATAGTTGGGACTAAAAAACCATGCCTGACTAATTTTACTATGTCTAGTAAAGACAGGGTTTCACCATGTTGCCCACCCAGGCTGGTCTTGAACTCCTGGGCTCAAGCAATCTACCCACCTCAGCCTCCCGGAGTGCTAGGATTACAGGTGTGAGCCACTGAATACAATCTTTTTTTTTTTTTTTTTTCAGACAAGGTCTCCTTCTGTCACCCAGACTGGAGTGCAGTGGTGCAATCATAGCTCACTGCAGCCTCAACCTCCTGGGCTCAAGAGATCATCCCACCTCAGCTTCCTGAGTAGCTGAGGCTACAGGCATGGGATAACATGACCACATAATTAAAAAAATTTTTTTGTATAGAGACAAGGTCTCACTATGTTGCCTAGGCTTGAACTATTAATTTCTTGTGATGCATGCTCCAGTTGTAATGTTAGGAAATTGAATATAGTGTTAAGCATTATAATGCTGCTAAAAATAACACTTCATTGCATACTGAAAAGTGACGCCATCATCAAATCTTCAACTCTATGAGAAATGAACAGAATTCTATGGATTGGGCAGTAATATACTTCGTTTTGGGCTTTGACACAGATTCTGAATGACTGGACTGAAAATTTACCAATTTATTTTGTGTTTTCCCATTGTTATCTCTTTACTTATTTATGTTGATACAATTGTTAGCTGGAGAGGTATAATAATTGGGGGCGGGGGCATCATCCAGAATAATTAAGATAAAAATTTAGGTTGAAAACAAAAGACCATTTATACAATTTCTGTGTGCCATCATTTGTTCTAGATCTACTTACTCTAACCATAACAACTTCAGCCAGCTTTCATTGAGCATTTATACTCTGTGCTTTACTCCTATTGACTCACTGAATCTTCATTACAACCCTGTGAAGAAACAAAGACAATCTGTTCTAATGACAGAGAAAGAATGTGAACCCAGACTGTCTGGCTTCAGAGCCCGAACAACAACTTCTTTAAATTAGAATAGTGTGTTAGGTTCATAGAAGTGATCATTTATATGCTCTTTTTGGTAAGTGTCAGACCCAAATTCCCTGCTGTTTTATTTGGGGAGAAAAACATTGAGATAAATACCCTTCTATACTCCAGTATATCTGTTGGTACAGAAATGTTTTCTAGACTGTGGTTGAGCGCTGTTCTGTACAGTATGGTGTGCACAGGAACGCACAGTGCACCCTGAGCCACCAGCATTCTCACAGCCTCATGTAGTGAGAATCTCCACTTTACTATATCAAGTTGCTTTAATTTTCAGTCCACATAACAAATGCCAGATAACAAAAATGGAATACTCTGAGTTGATTTCCTAACCTAATTCATTCCTCATTAGAACTTTAGGCAAAATGGTAAAAACACAAATGTGATATGCATTACAGAAATACTTTAAAGTTGTTCCTGTGTGCTCTGAGAGGGGGTGCCATTGTGACTAAATAAGTGCTGTTAAAAATATTTATTGTTTTGTTCACAAGTGCTGTAGGTCTCCTGTATTTTAGCTGATTAATTAGGTGTTTGTTAGCAGGGTTGGATCTAACCAGTGATGTGAGGCATGTTGGTGTGACTGGAAACAGACTGGAAAACACTGTCAAACAGCCAGATCAAACTTGCTCCTTGGTCTCCGTGCTCAGGGGTCAGCAAATTACTTCAGTGTTACAGCTGAATATTCTGAATATTTTTGGCAAGAATGTGAAATAGAAACCACAGTTAGGAGAGGAGGAGGAAGGCTGGGAAGAAAATGCTTTTATAATGGATGATCCACTGTGCCATCTATGTCTGGAGATATTTAAGAATTTTATTTTGACTTCATCTGACATCATGATTTTTAAAAGGATGTCAAAGCAGACATGGTATGAGTTCCTGCAGACTGTTTCAGTCCACAGATCATTTTAATCCTGTTTATTCTAAAATGACTTCCCTGTACGTTTATTAGACTCTTTGGATTCCAAAAGGTAAAATTCCACACATCAGCTATCACGTCCATTTTTTTTCCTTCCACAATAAACTAACTGTCCTGTAGCTCAGATACTGAAAACTAACAGTTTGCAGTATCTGAGCTACAGGACAGTTAGTTTATTGTGGAAGAAAAAAATAATAGTTTGAAAGTGGAAACCTAGGAAGATATAAAAATAATATATTTCAGTCTAGTTTCATCATTGCCCCATCAGACTATTAAGGGAAACAGAAAGACTGGAATTTCTGTGGATGACTTACTTAAGTCTATATTACACATATTCATATAAAATTAATCTAATACACACTCCTTTTCAGGTCACACTGGCTTATGAGAACTGGAGAGCCAGAAACAGAAGCCAAGCAGTGTGGCCCTGGGCTGGGGATGATGTTATACACTGTGAGAGGCAGTGCACATGGTTACAAGGGAAGTCACGTTGGTGAGGGTCACAGGTAATTACTGTAAGTCATAAAATCATCCATGGTAGTTCCTGATTATTAGCTTCAATTTAAAGAAGGAAGGGTGAGCAGAAATCCCAATAAATATGAGAAAGAATAAGAAAGACAAAAATGTAAGCCTATCAGGCCAGGTGCGGTGGCTCACTCCTGTAATCCTGGCAACTTTGGGAGGCTGAGGCAGGCAGATCACCTGAGGTCAGGAGTTTGAGACCAGCCTGGCCAACATGGTGAAACCCCGCCTCTACTAAAATATAAAAATGTAGCCAGGAATAGTAGGTGTGCCTATAGTCCCGGCTACTAGGGAGGCCGAGGTACAAGAATTGCTTGAACTCGGGAGGCGGAGGTTGCAGTGTGCTGAGATCACACCACTACACTCCAGCCTGTGCGACAGAGCAAGACTCCGTCAGGGGCACGGGGGGTGCAGAAGTAAGCAAATGAAGAGTGGGAAAAGCCTCCCTTCTCTCCAAGTTCTTGCTCAAGGGTCCCTTCTTTGACCACACCTCATCTCAAACAGCCCTCACCCTGACCACTACCACTTGCTGTTCTCATAACCGGAGTTACTCTCTTCATAGTATTTACCACCTCCTGACATATTATAGGTCTACTGTCTATATCCTGCATCCCACCTAGAACGTAAGCCCCGTAGGGACAGGGGCTCTCTTCTGCTTTGTTCACACTAAATTCACAGCCTATACCTATGCTTGACTCAGAGTAGGAATCCAAGTAATAATGATTTTTACTTCACATTTTTTTTAGAGATGGAGGTCTTACTATGTTGCCCAGGCTGGCTTCAGATTCCTGGGCTCTAGCAATCCTCCTGCCTCAGAATCCAGACCAGCTGGGACTACAGATGTGTACCACTGCATCTGGCTCAAATTCAGTAATTATTTGCTAAATTAAAAACTGAATTAATGGAGTCTCTCCTCTCATAAATGTTTTAACTAAACACATTTTATGCCAGTATTTCTAATTGATAATATACTGGTAATAGTGGGTACAAACAGGGTAGGATTTTTAAAAGGCAGTCCTATAAATAATGAGCAAGTAAATAACTGAAAAAGAATAAAGCATCTTACCAAATGAGCAGCCACAGAAGACAACCTCGAGGGCAGCCAACACTAGTTTACTTTTCTTCCAGCCTTAGTCCTCAGCCAGAGGCCAGTGAGGCTACCAGAATCAGCAGAGGTGCTTATATATTTTCTTAGTTTTCTTTCTACAGATCACCACTCTAAAACTTTCTCCATTTCTCCTCCAAAAATGGTTCCAGCAGTTAAAAAATAATCCTTGCCTCCTGGAAAGACATTTTCCCCCATCCTTTCTCATTCCCAGGTCCTTAGCATATCACCTACCTGTGATTTTACCCAGACTGGTTTTCTGGAAGTCAGGGTTCCTCAGCTCTTCGGTGCTTGCAGACTTCATGACAGAGTTGATAGATGACAGGGTGCTGATGAGCTGAGAGTTGAGGGAGCCAATCTGTGAGTGAGGCTCCCCAAAAGCTTCTGCCAGTTCACTATAGTTCTCAGCCAGCAGCGTCTGCTGTTCTGCCAGCAGCTTCTGGACGCGCTCAATGTAGTGATCCAAGCCGGTCATCATTCCAGGAGGAACCTGGGGCTGGGGGTTCTCCTGGGACTCCCCTACAGGGTCATCCCCAACACCCACGCTCCTTTTGCTGGCTGTCAGCCCTGCAGTCAACTGTGGTGGCCCACAAGCTATGGTCCTCATTTTGAGACCAACCAGATAGTTGTCGTTAATATTTATCTGCCCCACGCCGGACTCTTTGGTCTTCACAGCTGATGGCCTGTCAAACCCAGAATGGCCAGAAAGCAACGTTCCAACACCAATGGACCGCGTCTTAGTGGAGGAATTAACGTCCTTGACACGGCCTTCTCCTACAGCCACTGTCCGTGTCTCCACAGTCTGGGTGCTGGTCTGCTTGTCCAAAGTGCTTAGGCAAGTGTTGGTGCAGGACTCTATGAGGGTGGCTGTCTCGGTGTTGGTGAACTGGTGCACCTGTTCCAAATCTGTGCTAGTGTCCTGATCTGTAGTAAGAGGCACTGCCATGACGGCTGCTTCCACCTGGCCAAGAGCCTCAGTGTTCACGCCCTGGGAGGTGTATTCCTTTGGAGAGCAGACAGTCACATCAACAGAGCAATCTCCACAACCAATAGACCGCACTTCTTTGATATTCAAGTTTGTCTTGAGGAGTGTGAGGTCGTTCACAGACTCCTCTGTGTTGCTGCCTGTTTCGCAGACGCTGACTTCCACACTCACACTCTTGTCACACATTTCTACAGATTTCCCAGTGCATTGGTCATGCGTTTCCACCCTCTCCTTAACAATCCACCAATTCATGGGCAGCTCAGTCCCCACGACTTTATTCTTACATTCGGGCTGGCAGGAGATGCCTACACTGTTTGTTTGCACGGAGGTCCCAACACACGTGTCCACCAGCACTGTGTGACTGCCAACTATTTGGTCTCGGGTCTGCGCCACTGCCTCCACTACCTTGCTGAAAACAAGTGGCTGGGCCATCGTGGCTTTGTCAACCTTTTTCCTCGATCCAGCAGCCTGCAGCTCCTGTTTTAGTTTAGTCATCTCCCGGTCATGGGTGGTTTCTCTAAGCTGTACTTCTAGGCGGTAGATCTTTTCCTTCAAGGCTTCTATGGTCTGCTGTTGCAGCTCAATTTCTTTGTCAGCTTCAGTCGTCACACCAAGCATGGCCTCTGTCACGTTGACCCCATAATTCCTCATCTCAATAACTGTCCCTACAGCTGCATCCTTAGAGGACCTGGAGCCTCTGTGGTACACGACAATGTCGTTCATGTTCTCCTCGGCACCCACAGCCACAGACCGGCACTCTCCATTCTCCCTGAGCTCGGAGGAAGCCTCACAGCTGCTGTCCTGGATCTTCTGCTCCAGGGCTTGCATGTCTGCTGTAAGCTGTCGGAACTCCTTTATCCTCTGTGTGCTCTGTTCTACACTCTCCATTTCTTCCTCCTCATAGTCGATGTATAATTCCCCGCCACTTCTCCGGGCCCGGGAGAGCTGTTCCAGCTGGGAGGCGTTTCCCGCACTGTAGGACCGCTTCCTCACACCACAGAGGTCATTCTGGGATGCAGCCCTTTGGTTTTTCAACTGTGAGGCCAACTGTCTTTTCTCTTCTTGCAAGACAGAGATCTTTACCTGGAGCACAGGGATGGTTCGCACCTGCTCCTCCAGCTCCTTCAGGCGTTTTAGAGCAATGGCCATTTGCTCGCGAATGTGCTGCAGGTGCATGGGGCTCACATTGGTCACTGGGGTGGAGATCCCTGAGCTCAGGGGGCTGTGGCGGATGGAGCTCCCCATGGAGGACGTGGTGGCAGCAGCTGGGGCATAGCCACCATAATCCCCATTACCTTGGTATCCATTCTGAAGCTGGTGCATGGCAGGATTGTGGTTTCCAGAACCCACAAAGGAGGGGAGGGAGCCTGTGGAGCCCATGCCTCCAAAACTGGCCAGCCTGGGCCTTCTGAACTCACCCGGTGTCATCTGCATGGTGGCTCTCTCCTGTTCCAGTCTTCTCCGGGTCTCCATCAGCGTCTTGGTGACATGAAGGTTATGCTTTGGGAGTTGTGGTGAGGGAGGTGGCAGCTGTCGATTTTCTGGGATAGTAAGAAAAGGGAGTGAGGTCTCTAGAGGGGCAGGGGGCTTTGGGATTGGAGTTGATGTAACTTGGCTTCTGGCTAGGAGGAAGTTGGGGCACTGCTTGTTGTCATCACTGTTGGAGGATGAGAGGGATTCAGTGGAAGTCCATACACCTTGCTGACCAGATGTGGTCCTGGGTTCTGGGCATTGCACAGATGGTTTCCGCCTCTTCTGGATGATCAGTCTTTTGATGGTGTTTCCCTTCTGTATGTCATCCACATATTTGAGGAAATCTAAGTCTAACTGATAACCATAGGGGGTCTCCACAAAGTAAGGGTCTTTCTGTTCCTTGTCCTGGTCTCCATTCAGACTATCATCGGCTTTTCCTAGAAGAGAGAGAAAAGAATATTATAATGACATGCAATACACACAATGGTAAAAACTAGTATTTGTGTTTGTTGCAGTACAGCAAGCTGGTATGATTTTAAGAGCTGACACACCTATGTTGTAAACCTGGATCTGCAACTTAACAACTGGGTAAACAACTTTTGTTGTTGTTGTTGTTTTGAGACAGGGTCTTGCTCTGTCGTCCAGGCTGGAGTGCAATGTTGCAATCTCGGCTCATTGCAACCTCTGCCTCCCGGGTTCAAGCAATTCTCCCACCTCAGCCTCTTGAGTAGCTGGGATTACAGGGGCACACCACCATACCTGGCTAATTTTTGCATTTTTAGTAGAGACAGAATTTCGCCATGTTGGCCATGCTGGTCTAGAACTTCTGACCTCAGGTGATCCACCCGCCTCGGCCTCCCTAAGTGCTGGGATTACAGCTGTGAGCCACTGTGCCCGGCCTGGGTAAGGAAGTTAATAAACCTCTCTGAACTTCAGTTTCTCCCTCAGTAAAAATGGAGATGCAAATATTTAACTTACAGGCTTGAAACAATGTAATGAGATAATGACTGTGTTATTGTTTTTTAAAATTTTGTCTTAGATTCAGGGAGTACATGTGCAGGCTTGTTACAGGGATATATTGTGTAATGATAAGGTTTGAGCTTCTAATGTACACAACACCCAAATAGTAAACATTATACCCAATAGGTAATTTTTCAACCCTCACTCCCATCCTTCCCCACTTCTGTAGTCTAAAATGTCTATTATTTTCATCTTTTTCCATCTTTATGTCCACCTGTACTCAGAGATAATGATTTTAATGAGTCAAGCATAGTAAGTCCTTACTGAATATTTTTAAAAGAATTCATTAAAAAAGACATGAAAGGCTGGGCACGGTGGCTCACACCTGTCATCCCAGCACTTTGGGAGGCCAAGGAAGGTGGATCACCTGAGGTCAAGAGTTCAAACCAGCCCAGCCAACGCACGGTTAAACCTCGTCTCTACTAAAAATACAAAAATTGCTGGGTATGGTGGTGGGTGCCTGTAATCCCAGTTACTTGGGAGGCTCATGCAGGAGAATCACCTGAATCCAGGAGGTGGAGGCTGCAGTGAGCTGAGATCACGCCATTGCACTCCAGCTGGGCAACAGAGCAAAAACTCTGTCTCAAAAACAAAACAAAACAAACATAAAAGCATTGTCCAGTAGATCATTTCATTGGTCATCTACAGTCTCTTTGAATATAGACACAGACATTAAGATTCCTGTTTTACAAAGTGTTATCTGAGGCACAAAAAACCTAAAAGTCAGCAGTAGATAGACTAAGTCAGCAGCAGAACCAGGAGGCCTGGGATGAGGTGTCCCTGCTGCTGTCATTGCAGACTGGGCTGCCTTTCTAAATGGAGGCCAAGGGCACTCAGCTCCTGACCACCTCCACAGGATCACAATTTGCCTCCCATACCTTCCTGGCTGAGAAAGCTGGGACACAGAATGTTGAGTGATTAACTCCAGCAGCATGGATACAAGCAGAGGAAAGACTTCAACTCTATTTTGTGTTTTCCACTTCTCAGTTTCTCTCCTCATTTAAAAACAAAACCAAACCCTCTCTTAATTATGGGAACAGTTTTCTCCCTGTTGACTTCTTTTGGACAGAACACTCCCTATCCCAGAACACCTTGTTTTGTTTTGTCATGAGTCCAAACAAATGCAGAGAATGAAGATAGGGGCAAGACCTATATGCGCTAACTGCTGGATCACGTGGCACTCAGTAAATACCACTTAAGGCTAAACCAGACATAAAAAAGGAAACACAAGGATCTTTCAAAGCACAGACCTTGTTGCTGACCTGGGCTACACATTTCAAATTTAAAAGCAAGGTCATTTTTATTTGTTTAAATCGCAGGATCAAGTAATGTGTTTTCCCAGAGCCACACTAACAAGCTGTGCATTTTTAGAGCTATGAAAGTCAAAAGCAATGAGTGAAAATTTAAGCCATCAGCCTCCCTGCCCTCTCCTGAGTATACAAACCCACCTGACTGCTGTCAAGGTTGAAGTAACTTCCAGCAAACCTGGTTGCCGTCTGCCCTCCCAACCCCCAGCAATGCCAAACATTTACACCTGACAGAGTGAATGCTCTGAAGGACACTTCTGCCCCCATTTGCCCACTTTCTTCTGAAATGTTGGAAAGAAAAGCACGAAAATAAGTTTGCCAAGCAGAGGAATAACAAGGGCACATATCCTTTACGTCCCAATTTAAAACAATATTAAATTGCTCTAGCTGTTCCATTCTAACACGTGTGGGAAGTGAATTCTATGTGAAAGAAGTGCCCAACAGCAGTCATGCTCTAGCCTAAGAAAGGGAGGGCTGGCCAGGGGCGCTGTGCCTGGAAACTGGTGCTCAGGTTAACAGAACTCGTGCGCAAGTTAATAGAACGTAGCTATCCTCTCTTTCGTTTTAAACTTTCATCTCCACGTGGAGAACGTGCTCACTTAAAATATGCAGCCAGACCTGTTTCCAGTACTGACTGAAATTCCATAAACAAAGAGAAACTACAGCTTGGGTATCAGACAGGCAGACAGATCTCGCCCACCCGGGATGTGCGTGTGAGCCGGCGAGTCCAAGTTGGACCCCTGTAGACCTGCAGGGTCGCTGTGGAGGAAAGTGGCCAAGCAGTGCACAGCTTTCCCGGCCGCCCTCGCCTAGGCCCCCCGGGAATTCGGCCAGCGGTGACGGCCCCACAACACCCGCCGCTCACCTACCAGGCGCCCGCTGCGCTCCCCGCCGGCCCGCGCTGCACTGCACACCAGCTCGCTCCCAGCGCACCTCGACCCAGCCTCAGACGTCCTCAATCCTCACCCCATAAGGAAAAGTTTCAACATTGGGGTAAACTTAACCGGTCACGCACGAATGCCATAGGCTGAGTTTTCACCAATGAAGTCTCCCGCCGGCTGAGTGACACCACCCCCAGCACACTCAGCTGTTCCGCATTCCCTGTTTTCTTAATGAAAACAAGAAACCGGGATCTTTTGAAAATGTGTGTTCTTCACTCCAGTTTTGCCAGTTTATTTTTAAATAAATCTAGCACTTTAAGTATCTCTACAGAGAGGCTCTGTTTTTCCTATACCAGTCACTTCTTCATAAAAGAGTCTGTGTTTTCCTGCTCAGCCCTCGGTCACCTGAGGAGGTGCAGAGGCACAATCAGCCCCACTGTTCTCTGTGGGTTCTCAGGGTCCTGGCAGCGCTCACTGGTTCCACGACACGTGGCAAGTAGTTATCCTTTATCATTCATTTCAACTGAGCCTTTGCCACTGATGAAAGTTTCTTCTTAAAAAAATGAAACAAAAACAAACCTTTTTTTCCAGATAGAAAAGTAGTATATGCTCGTGGGGCGGCGGGTGGAAAGCAGCCATATACAGATCATTTAAAGAAGAGGGGAAAAAAAGCACTCAGATCTGACCATCTAGTGGCAAGCATTAATATTTTGGTATAACTCCTAGTTTTTCTATGTATTTCTTGATATATCTACTTTTCCCACAAGCATTGTCAGTAGGAAAGATGAACTCAACGTCAGTATTTAAAACGCAACAAAACATATCACAGTTTTTAGCAAAACCTAACTGGTCCATCTTTAGTTATTTCTTTAGTTCACCTTCAGAAATCACAAAAGGCAATGGATCAAGCTGAAATGCCCCCAAATGAACTTTGGACTTCTGGGAATCAGGAGAGGTTAGAATTTAACCATGTTAGGCTTGCTTCTTTCCTAATACTGCTCAAACCAGGCTACCCAAAGGACTTGTAATTCAAGTTTCATTCTCCAGCAAGTAAAAAAGTGAGATGTGTTTTCAAGGTGTCATTTTCACAAACAATTGTCCCTGCTAAAAATTATTCTGCAATAAAACTACCCAGTGTCATTATTTTTAATCTCCAGCTTTCTAGTGTGTGTTTACATACATTAAGATAAATGAGGCACTTATGAGTCCCTGATTTATTTCCCAACTTTAACGAGACCAAAAAACTTTTTTGTCTTGTAACCAGACAGCAAAAAATTTAATTAAAAAACATTTTTTTTTTCGGCCGGGTGTGGTGGTGGATGCCTGTAATCCTAGCTAGTGGGGAGGCTGAGGCAGAAGAATCGCTTGAACCCAGGAGGTGAAGGTTGCAGTGAACCAAGATTGCATCATTGCACTCCAGCCCGGGCAACATGAGCAAAAAAATTTTTTTCCATTGCTTCCTCTCCCAACCACACACCAATTATCAACATGCTGGGAAGAAAGGAGAGGCTTAACAATGTTTACTGAAGGAATAAATAACTGAATATATAGTATAACATAATAAACTTGGAGTGCAGTGGTGCCATCTCGGCTCACTGGAACCTTTGCCTCCCGGGTTCAAGCCTTCCAAGGAGCTGGGATTACAGGCACATGCCACCACGTCCGGCTAATTTTTGTATTTTGAGTAGAGACAGGGTTTCACTATGTTGGCCAGGGTGGTCTCAAACTCCTGACCTCAGGTAATCCGACCACCTCGGCCTCCCAAAGTGCTGGGATTACAGGTGTGAGCCACTGTGCGTGGCCAACAGTATAACATAATAAACTTTGAAAAACATCTTGATGCTATGAAGACAGAAGTTATTTGTTAAATATTAGTGTTAAGGACATTTCTTTTCTTTTTTTTTGAGATGGAGTCTCAGTCTGTCACCCAGGCTGGAACACAGTGGCAGGATCTTGGCTCACTGCAACCTCTGCCTCCCAGTTTCAAGCAATTCTCCTGCCTCAGCCTCCTGAGTAGCTGGGATTACAGGTGTGCTGTCACCACGCCTGCCTAATTTTTGTATTTTTAGTAGAGACAGGGTTTCACCATATTGGTCAGGCTGGTCTCAAGCTCCTGACCTCATGATCTGCCCCTCTCGGCCCCCAAAGTGCTAGAATTACAGGCGTGAGCCAGTGTTAAAGACATTTCTTACATGATACTGTTTCAATTGTTATCTTTATGTTGTATGATTATAGATTATTTTTATTTTGTTCTTTATATTTTCTAAGTTTTACAACACATGAGTATTTGTCCTTTTTTTTTTTTTTTTTGAGACAGGGTTCCACCCTGTTGCCCAGGCTGGAGTGTGGTGGTATGATCATGGCTCACTATAGCCTTTATCTCCTGGGCTCAAGTGATCCTCCCTCACCTCAGCCTCCTGAGAAGCTGGAACTACAGGTGTCTACCACCATGACTGGCTAATTTTTTTTTTAAGTAGAGCTAGGTATTGCTATTTTGCTCAGGCTGGTCTTGAACTCCTGGCCTAAAGCAATCCTCCCACCTCAGCCTCTCAAAATGCTGAGATTACAGGTATGAGCCACTACCTGGCCTGGGCATTTGTCTTTTAAAATATATTACAAGAAGCCACTGTTTGGAAGGCAAAAGGAATGTACTGCAACAGACTGATAAAGTTCACTTGGAAGGTGAATGAATGGGGGTGGTCATGGCCAAGACAGCTTGATGTTCTTTAGTATGCATTTTCCCCTCCCCTCCTTCCACACTAATAGGGGCAAATAAAAGTCTATAAGCAGAAGTTACATGTAGTATACCCCAGGAACTTCCATTAAAACACAGAAATAATTCTCTCATCTATGTTCATCTTTGTGCCTTCCTCCATCCTGCTGACTGGAATGCAGATGTGATGACTAGAACACTAGCTGTAACTTTGAACCATGAGTTCATATCTAGGGGTGGAGGAACAATGTACTAGAAGGAATTTGGGCCTCAAAGGACTCTGTGATCAGAGCTACTATAACATTCCTGAAAAGTCTACCTCTATACTTTTAAGTGAAAAAGATATAAAATTCTATTTTGTTTTAGATATCGTTTGTTTCGGGTCTTGTTTACTTGGAGCTACACTGAATTCTAACACATACTGCAGTTCTTCCCTCATTCACCCTCAAAAATTAAGACTAGATCTTAAAAAGGAGAAAGATGCTAAATGATTAACTGGAAAAATGTTACAATAAAACTTAAATTATTAATTCAAGATCAAGGAAGTATAAAAACAACAGTTTTGTCCAGGCACGGTGGCTCACACTTGTAATCCCAGCACTTTGGGAGGCTGAGGTGGGCGGACTGCCTGAGGAGGTCAGGAGTTCAAGATCAGTCTGGCCAACATGGTGAAACTTCATCTCTACTAAAAATGCAGAAAAATTAGCCGGGCATGTTGGCATGCATCTCTAATCCCAGCTACTTGGGAGGTGGAGGCAGGGGAATTGCTTAAACTAGGGAGGTGGAGGTTGCAATGAACTGAGATCACTCCACTGCCCACAGCCTGGGCGACAGATCGAGATTCCATCTCAAAAAAAAAACAGCAACATTAAAAAAAAAAAAAGTCTCTATGTGGGTTATAAAGAGATTCTTAACTGCTTTAAAAGCCTTTTTGGACTAACAGAATTATGCTTGCTTTCATACAGTCAAAATTCCACTGGCTATATCTGCAACTAAAATCCTGAGAGTAATAGCTTCCAACTAAATATTCTGGAATTGGAAGGCTGTCCCTGGTGTTTACAAGAATTTTTTGAATGTCTGGAAATCCAGTGGTGGAGACCGCTCCTGGCACCAACTCTACCTTCATTATATAAACATTTATTGAAAGCTTAATTGGGTACAAAAAATGGTCCTATTCAGTGGAAGGAGTAGGAGGAAAAATTTGTAAGAAATAAAATGAGATATAGTCTAGCTGAGAGATGACTGCCAAATACCCTTAGCATAACACTAATTGAGATCAGTTACAAATGCATATATCAACAATGTAGGCTGGGAGCGATGGCTCACACCTGTAATCCCAACAATTTGGGAGAGCGAGGTGGGCAGTTCACTTGATGTCGGAGTTCGAGACCAGCCTGGCCAACATGGTGAAACCCCACATCTACTAAAAATACAAAAACTAGCCGGGTGTGGGGGTACATGCCTGTAATCTCAGCTACTGGGGAGGCTGAGGCAGGAGAATTGCTTGAACCTGGGAGGTGGAGGTTGCAGTGAGCTGAGATCACACACTGTACTCCAGCCTGGGTGACAAAGAGAGACTCGGTCTAAACCCCCACCCCCCAAAACAACAAACCTCCCCCAAAAAAACAAATCACAATGCAATATGAAAGTATGTAAACTAGTGATCAAAACAGAACCCAGTTAAGCTAGATTAGTTTTGAAGACAAGGTAAATGACAGAGTAAAAAGGTGAAGAGCCAGGGCAGAGCCTGTTGCTGCTGCTGAAGGAAGGCCAAGGTTAAACAAGGGGAAGAGGATGAGTACAGGAGAGGCCACCAATTTCACACCCTGGAGCAGTGCAACTTTTTCCAATGAAGCTAGGGGCTAAAAGGCATCAACAAAGATTGTCTTGACAATTGTGTGTGCATAAGACTGAGGTAGGGAAAGAGGCTAAATTCAATGAGACCAGTTAAAATGTTATAATACCCAGTGGGAAGTGTAGACCAAATAAAACATTTATTCACACATTCGACTTACATTTATAATTGATATTGATAATAAAGGCATATGAATTAATATCTACTTTCTGTCTCTGTCTGTATCTCTCTAGTTCTCCATGGATCTTCACTTATTATTTACCATGCACTGTTCTAGGAGCTGGGAAAACTGAACAAAAGGGACAAAGTCTCTGCTCCCACATAGCTTACAGTCAAGTGGGGATGGGATGCATCCCCACTTGACTGTAAATAAATAAATAAGGCAAGAAGAAAAATAAATAAGGCAGAAGTGAAACAAAGAGATATATGATAGCTGGCATTGCCAGAATTTATACCAGTGTCTCAAGGTAAGTGGATGGCCTGCTAACACTGGGCTCCATGGTGTCTTAGGTTGGCACTGTCTCTGAGCCAACTTAGTCCTAGACACAAAGGGTCACAGAGTCCTGTTCCTCCCTCTCTCTCCCAAATAAGTTTGCACAGTCTGTAATTTGGGGTAACCAAACACCAATGCGACAGCATCAATTAGACACAACTCTCCAAGTTCAGACCATATTCCCATGTGTTCAGAGAAAAGGTGAAATCAACAAACTGATGGCAAGTCTGCTCCTTATTTATATATTTATCTCCTGTAAAACACAGCGCTCTGGTTGGGCATGGTGGCTCACATCTGTAATATTAGCACTTTG
The DNA here is from genome assembly GCF_030222135.1 of Aotus nancymaae. NCBI lineage: Eukaryota > Metazoa > Chordata > Mammalia > Primates > Aotidae > Aotus > Aotus nancymaae. The sequence continues at coordinate 16,002,279 of NW_026988455.1, forward strand.
GGAGGCTGAGGCAGGGCAATCACGAGGTCAGGAGATCAAGACCATCCTCTGGGTATGGTGGCGCATGCCTGTAATCCCAGCTACTTGGGAGGCTGAAGTAGGAGAATCGCTTGAACCCAGGAGGCAGAGGTTGCAGTGAGCTGAGTGAGATTGTGCCATTGCACTCGAGCCTGAGCAACAAAAATGAAACCTTGTCTCAAAAAAACAAAACCAAAACCAAAAACTTAGTGCTCTGTGAGAGGGGCCCAGGTTATGGCCTCAGGAACAGTGTGAAATTTACTTGTAATTCTTCTGCATTAATAAAGTAAAATGGAGTTATGGGTATTTCAAAAATCATTTCATCTAGATTCATAAAGTACTATATATTTTAACTTTTAATGAAACTAAACTTGTTGTCCAAATAATACTTGGTTTGGAAACACATAAAAATTAGTGTACTTACAAGGAAGAAGATTAGATCGCAGGAAACTAGTCTGGGAGTACTAACCTGCTTGCAGTGATTCTCAACTGGAGCTGATTTTTTTTTTTTATTAATCAACCAAAAGCAGTGGAGGTGATTTTGCTCCCCGAAGGGACATGTGGCAATGCCTAAAGATATTTATCGTTGTCACTGCTGAAAGTGGAGGGGTGCTACTGGCATCTACTGCATAGAGGCCAGAGTTGCTGCTATACATTTTGCAATGCACAAGACAGGCCCTCCCTCCTCCAACAAAGAATTATCTATTCTAGAATGTCAGTAGTGCTGAGGCTGAGAAAGCCTGTGCTGGAGACAGTGAGAAGAGTAAAAATTCACAGATAGCAAAGAGATTTTGGCTATATAATCTGTAGCCTTTGGCCGGGCACTGTGGCTCACAGCTGTAATCCCAGCACTTTGGGAGGCTAAAGTGGGTTGATCACTTGAGGTTGGGAGTTTGACACCAGCCTGACCAACATGGAGAAACCTCGTCTCTACTAAAAATACAGAATTAGCCAGGTGTGGTGGCGCATGCCTGTAATCCCAGCTAGTTGGGAAGCTAAGGCAGAAGAATCGCTTGAACCTGGGAGGTGGAGGTTGTGGTGAGCAGAACGTGCCACTGCACCCCAGCCTGGGCAACAAGAGCAAAACTCCATCTCAAAAAAAAAAAAAAAAGAATCTGTAGTCTTCAAGTCTTTGATTTCCTACTGGGGCCAATAACACTATGCTCAAGTGACAGAGTGATAAAAATGCCACTTTTGAGTAAAAAAGCAGTCAATACTTTTCTATATACTCTACTACAATGAGCCATTCTTTAATATGAGCAAAAAGCACTGGGGTTTCTGAAATAATGTGTCTTGTGGCCTTTAAGATGGAGGACACTTTGATATTATTACTTTATCAATTAATTAGGACACACTGACTTCTTTGTTCTGGTTTCACTGCTGCACACTCTAGGCCCAATTACTGACCAATGGTGCTGTGAAAAATAATCACACCCCTGTGCCACAGCTTTCACACACTATATGTTTTTCTTTGCCAGATGCCACACCTGACTGTTGAAACTGAAGGACTTTGCTAATTTCCATTAACGTTATTGTCCCCTCTCACATGAAGCATGAAGATTTTGCCTGAAAGAGCTGAGTTAGTCCTAGAGAAGCACATAATTATCACAGATTTCCACATTTAAAAGCCCCAGAGTGTAAGCATCCTGCTGTTCAAAGCAGTCAAAAAGATTCCATGTCAGCAGGAAAGCAAACCAGTATGATGAACTCAGGAAGACAGGCAAGTTCTCATGAAGCTAATTACTCAGAGTATGAAAGTAATTAGGTTAACACATCAACTTTTCTAGGAGTGGAAAGTGTTCTAAGAAGACAGCGAAGTGCAACAGCGTCCTTCTGAACGGGTTTAGCAGGTGGCATCTCCTGATGACACTGTTAGCATTAAGCTCTTTGCGATCCAGCAGCTTCACTCCCTCTGTCAAATTTGTGCGAGGAACACCATTTGTTAGAGAACATGCAATAAAAGGGATAGCAATATGAGTGTTCCTCCTTCTGGTTTAAAAGAATGTACAGCAGATGAGATTTTCTTTTGCTCTTGCATTTACCAAAGAGTTGTTTGTAAACATGCTCTTTTCCCTCCAGGATATAACCCATTATTCAGTTATTCAAATGATGGGCACCTGCCAAGTGCTAGGCTTTTTCTAAGCCTGAAATCCCTCTCCTCATGGAGTTTATATTGCCTACTGCAATTCCACCAATACCTTTCCAGGTTATAGGTAGGTATTCATTCATTCATTTAGAGACAAGATCTTACTCTGTCACCCAGGCTGGAGTACAATGGCACTATCACTGAACTCATGCAGCCTCAAATTCCCCAGCTCAAGTGATCCTCCTGCCTCAGCCACTCCAGTAGTTGGGACTACAGATGTGTGTCATCAAGCCTGGCTAATTTTTAAATTTTTTATTCAGATGGGGGTCCCACTATGTTGCCCAGGCTAGTACAGCAATTTTAAATAACTACCTAAGCACTTCATGCAAATAAAATGGTAACATTAAAGAAAGCAAAAGTATATGCCAGAAGTTCATAAGAAATACCAGGTCAATTGACACATAGGTAGCATAACTGCAATTTTACAGGCCTGGTTTGTTTATATGATTAAGTTATAATGTGGTGTTGCTTCCTGTACTACTAACTCTTCCTAACTCTTTTGGGCTTCTCCCCCCAAATCTTTGGATTTTCTCTCACAGATAATCTCATCTTGACTTCTTTTTAAACTTGGCCTCGTAGACATGAACCTACACACTACTCCTACATCTTCCACTGTCTCTCATCACTAGCCCTCTCTATACCAGCTCCATCTTCCAAGTCCACCTGTTCCCACACTCCATAAAGAGAATGCTGATCTAAGGAAGATGCAGTTGTTACACGAAAGATGGATGTATTCTTTCATTCACCATTTATTTATTAAGTGCATGCAACAGGCCAAGCACTGCTAGGTGCTAAGCAAAACAGACACAGAGCCTGTCTGGGTAGAACTTATGAAGTATAAGAGGAGACAGACAAGTGATCACATAAATAAATAACAACTGTACTAAGTGTTGTGAACGTAAAATACAAGCATTATGCTGCAACAGAGCAGGGACCCCACCTACGATACAGGTAGGGAGAGTTCTTCAAGGTAGCAGTAGCTAAGGAGTCCACCGGGCAGTGTGCTGGGGGTGTGTGCAGGGATGGGAGAAATTCTAGGCAGAGGAAAGAGCATATGCAAAGCCTGCCACTTTTAGGAACTGGGAAGGGGACTTTGCAAAGACTGCAGTGAGGCAGAAAGGGGACAGACAGAGCCTTAATCCCACAGAACCCTGGGAATCATGTTTTTGCATCATTGATGTATTAGTAAGCTATTGAAGGTTAGTTTTAAACAAGGGAGCAAAATGATCAGATTTCCATTTTAATAAGATTGCTCTGGCTAGATGCTGGAGATTTAAATTCTCCTCAGCATCCTCCATTGGGTTTTCCATGGATTATTCGAGTCCCCGTGAATTTCTGTTTAACAAATTCCTTTGCACTACTTGAATTTTATCTATCCAATTAAGTAAGTGGTAATAGTAAGGTAAGTTCTGGTGGTGGTATTCAACCACTAGACTGTAGCCTTAATTTCACCTGCCCCTAATACATAGGAGGAAACTGAGAAGGCCCAACTAATTCCAGCTACTCTGGGCTGAGCTGGAGACCAGGATCAGATCTCTGGGCTTTTCTTCTATGGCTCTGTTATCTCATTCTGCTACTAAAAAAGAAAATATTTTTCTTTAAACCAATGGATGACTCACTGCAGAGAAAAGTGATGGGATTCCTTTTCTGAAGGTCATTAAAGTATGATAAATCTAACCTGGGAGGGACGGATATGGCATGAGTGAGGTTAGGAAGAAAGAAGAGATGACATTTTAGGGAATCCGGGTTCTGATTCAGCATGTTGAGATGCAGAACACAGAGTTGATCTGTGTTTGAAACTCTAGGATGGGAAGAGCAAGGACTGAAAATACTTGTGAGGCTAAGACAATGCTGACCCTGGCAGCCAGCAAGTGTCTCTGTGGAGGCAGGAGAGAAAGGCCGGCAGCAAGCCGTTTCCACCTTTGTGCATCTCTCCACCCACACCTGACCAGGGCCTGACTTGGCCAATAGGGAAAGCTAAATGCAGATGATAGGGTCTGGGGAACTTAAGCAATATCCTCTGAAAATGCAAAACTTCCACCCACTAGATGGTCTTCGACAAGGTGAATTTTAGGCTGGCTTGCCTCCAGGGTCCGAGTGCTACTGTCAGCCTGCCTGCCACAGACCTGGTTGCAGGTGACCCATACCGTCTGAGATACATACACATCTAGAACTCAGGTAACACCCTCTGTCTACCAGTTATTATTCTCAATCATCAGCACACGTTAGATTGGCTATTTAATGCCAGTGTCAAGGGCCTCTTTGACTCACTCTTTTGAGCCCCCATGGCCAAATATTGGACAATTTGAGCATTAAAATAATTAACGACAGTAACAAGTTACAATCCAGTGACTAAACTATGTATCTACTTGTGAGTCTATCATGCTATAATAAATATGTTAGAATGCAAACTAATATATTCAAGGAATTATGGAAACAGAAAATCACCATGGACCGATTATTAGAACAGTAGTTGATTTAGGTAGAAATCACTAGTCAAGGCTAGTGGGTAGAAATTTCCTACTAAAGACTAGGATACTGGTGTGGTCGCAGAATATCTCACCAGAAAATAACATTAATCTATGGTGAGAAAGTTGACAACAAATAACCACCTCGACCAGGTGATCAAAGTTAACCTCATGTATTTGCAGGGGGAAGAGCAGAGCATCACTTTTGTACTGTCCTGCCGAGAAGGCATGGCCTGGACCCTGCTTGAAACACATCGTATAGAATGACAGGCCTTTCATTTTAAAACCATGAAGGCCATGAAAAAAAAGAAAAAATGAGAACTTTTCTGATGGAAGGAGACTAAAAAGACATGATAACTGCATTTCTACACACATGCACACACACACGCACACACACGCGCGCACACACACACGCACACACACACGCGTGCGCGCGCACACACACACACACACACAGAAGGAGCAAATATGGTAAAATGTTAACCACTGGGAAATTTGAATCTTGGTGAGGGAGCCATTAGAGGTCTTTTACAAATTTTCTGTATGATTAAAATTTAAAAATAAATTTTATTCATGTCTTTCTTTTCTTCATCTGGGCATCAATGTCCTTAGGATGGACAGGTGCAGTCAGCCTGTCACCAGGGAGCACAGCCCAGATGCTGCTGTTGCTCATATTGCAAATAAGCAACCTGTTTTCAGGGGCAGATGGCTTTGCTTTCCTGCATTCCATATTATTTGAGAAATTTTACATTTGTTTCAGGTATTCCTGGAAACATCTACAACTTCACAACTACTATTCTTGCAGGTTGATGTGCCAGGAGGTCCATTATAAAGAAGAAAGCCTAAAAGCTCTTTTCTGTGGCATGAAATGTCAATAATTTAGCCCCAATCCAGCACCTCCCAGATTCTTCCCCACCTGAACCTCAACACACTGAGAAACTTTCAAGCTTATCTATCTTTTCTCATTCTATCCCCTCTACCCAGCACACCTTTCCCCCACACTCTCTCATCTGTCAAAATCAGCTGCATTGTCCTAAAGGGCCCAACCTAGATATCTCATTTTTATAAAGCCCTATTTACCCTCACCTGCTCTGTCTTGGGAAGAACTGGTCCCCTTCCTCCCTCTTTTTTCCTAAGTCACTTTGCCTATATATGCAGACCTGTGTTACTGTTAGCAGGCACATGCCTGTCTTTCTTCACTAGACTCTAAGTGTCTGGGGAGGCAGAAGCCAAGCAGTATTTATGTTTTTATTCCTCAGTATTCAGTGTGTGGTACATGGCCCTCTTAGTATCTGTTGAAGTGAAAAGCTCCACATCTAGGCATCTACTGATAAATAAGTATAATGGAGGAAGAGATGCAGTGATTTAAAGCAGGCATTCTGGGGTCAGACTGCCTGTGTTTGAATCCTGGCTCTGCTGCTTCGCAGCTGTCAGCAAATTAGATTATATTCCAACTGTTTAATTGAGAAAGTAATACCTGCATCACTGTGTTGTCAGTAAGAATGACGTGTGGGTTCTATTGTCACTACTAGTGGTACAGGATCACCTTCTGTTGTCTGGAGAAGCACACAACCCTGGCCCTCCAGAGAGGATCCAGAACTCTTCCTCCTCTATACCCTGCCCCTACCCCCATGAAGTCAGGGTTCAAGGTATTTGTGATACTTGTTCAAGATCAAGTAAGTCTGCTAAAATATTGAGTTCTACATTGGTTTCTTCTTAGAGTGGATGAGAGAGATGCCAGCAGAGCCCTGTTGGGGATGTGTGCACACTGCTTGGGCAGAGTGGCATGTACTAGTTAGATAAGAGGGAGTCCTAGTCTAGCACAGGAAGGAAATAAAATAAAATCAAAACTAGATAACCTCCCCCCCCCCAACTTTTAGAGTATATTATGGCCTGGTTAAAATATCTCCATCTTACAATATGAGGAGAAAGGCGAGCGCTGATTATTCTGCACCTCATTGTGCAGCTCTCCTGAAGTCTCAGGGCACAGTACTCTAACACACTGAGCGGAGATGGTGCTTCAGAACCACCCAGAGCACCTCCATGGTAGTCATCCTGAACGGCCTGCCTAGGTTGGGGGAAGATATACTTTTCTTTTCATGAAACAACAACAGGAGCTATAGTCATTTCCTAGTTCATGGATGAGCAATGCGCAGGAAGGCCCTGGAATCATACGATGCTGTGACCTGATTCATACCCTTAAAATGAGGGGGTCTGTGGGACTGTGATTTCCAAAGTTGCTTCCAGGCTATGAGTAACTGTTGACTATACTTGATACAACATTTCTTAACATGACATGCTATATAACCAAGTGCAGAAAAATTAATCACAGCAAGTGTCAGAGCAGATGAGCTCAGGCAGACAGAGCCTGTGGTCTTACCCTCTGCACGTCCCACTCAGCAGCACCTTTCCAGCAGCATCCTAACTGGCATGACCTAACAACCCCAGTGCAGCGTCCCTTCTGTGACCTGACAGTTCTACTCTGGGCGTGATTTAAGAGGCCAGAAGTCAGGCTGCACAGAAGAGTGAGTGGAAGACAGCAGAAAGGGTTACTGTTCTGAGCAGTGGAACAGCCTGTCTTAATAAAGGGCACATTGTACAAGGGAGGCATGTGATGGTAGCAGGGGCCTTGCAGTTTATACAGTGGCCCTCTTCTCCAGTGCTCAGTGCCAGCGACAAGATGCGGCAACTCTTCACCCCAAATCTGTCTCGAAATAGCCAAAAGGCCCTGGGTACCTCAGTGTAACCCTGACTATGCTACTCTCTAATGTCCACTGTCTAATTTTAAAAGTTATTGCTGAAATACAGCCCAAATCAATCATGCATACACAGTAGAGAATGAGCTTGAACTGTTATTTCCCAAACATTCTTCAAAAGTAACATGCTGTTCTAAGCATAAAAAGAAAATGTGCCAGTTCAAAGAGTAATTCTGTGAAAAGCAGAAAAGGAGCACTGTCTCACTTGTGGATAAAACAGGCTTTTCTAACAAAACATTACAGTTTTTGGTGGGGGCGGGGAGGTTGGGTGGCAGTAGAAAACTACTATTTGTATGAATCCCTGCCCTTATTTTGTTCTTTAGTGTTTATATAAGAAAAATAAGCCAGCTTTAATGAACATTGAGCAACTCCCTATTAGAAAAACAGAACTGAAAACAAATACCCAAAGATGGATTTAGCAACAAAAAAGGAAATTCTTGAATTGAACTAAACCATAAACTCAAATCTTAGCATATATGTACAACCTTTCACTCCTGCAACAATGACATCTTTATGTTAAAGCTACAGGTAAAGCTGAAATTTTCACCGGACCCAAAATCATGTACTGGGTTATTCTTTCCAGCTTGAAGTAAAAGCAAATCTTTTTCACAACAGAGCTCTAGTTTTTATTTCATCAACCCCCACCCAAACATCATGCTTTCCTCCTCTCTTTCTTTTGTGGGCATTCTTACTTACCCACCCAGAAACAAAATAACTGTGATTTTCAGCAAGCAGGAAGCCAGGTCTCAGGCAAACTTCCCTCAGCATTAAAGGGACTCCACACATTAGCAGGCAAAGAGCCCAGGAGCTGTTGGAGAGAATTTATTTATACCCATTTGGAATTTCCTGACGAACTAACAGCCTGCTGGCCACGGGGTTTAATTCCAGGACTCTCGGCGTCAGTGAGACAGCAAAAATTACCAACGAAAAAAAGTGCTAGCAAGATCTTAAAAAAGAGGAAAGACCTCTCTTATCTTGCTTCTGATTTTTCAAACTATCCTCATACTCTTTAGACATACGAAATGCTGACTTAGAAATACAGCTGTAAACCTGTTAATTCTAGGAAGAAATCAGAAAGGCAGCAAATGTTTCCTCATTCTTTGTGCTGACTTACTCCCTCTTTCCCCAGTCCTCCGCTGCAGAGAAAGGCACTCTGTTATAATTTGAGCTATAGCAAGGCAGCTGGCTTGTGAAGGAAATGATTCAGTTTTATGCTGAACCCAGGCTGGGCTGGAGGCAAGTGGCTCCTTTTTGGTTTGTTCTTATTTAATGCAACATATAATTAGAAGGCTAAAACAATCACCATTTGTAAACCACAGACCCAAACCTCCTTCCCTTGCTCTGTACTCTCATACCTTTAAAACATTTTGTTCATAACATCTTTGAGGAACCTGTGTTTTTGTTTCAAAAAGTTTGTAAGAATGGTATGTTCCCCTAATGATTTAAATTCATCATCTCAAAAAGAAAAAAAAAGTTCTTTTTTGAGACAGGGTATCACTCTGTCACTTAGGCTGGAGTGCACGGTGCCAATCACAGCTCACTGCAGCCTCAACCTCCTGGGCTCATGTGACCCTCCCACCTCAGTCTCCAGAGAGGCGCATGCCACCATGCCCAGCCAATTTTTGTATTTTTTGTAGCAATGGGAGTCTTACTATGTTAGGATAGGCACTGAGAAGAGCCAAACTAGGCAGATTCAGTGGATTCTTATAAAATTGTGCCTCTCTCTACACAGCTATCCCCTGTTGTGAATTTTACAAAGCAGGCAATTTAGAGTCATCCCTCATCTTTGTTAATCTCTGTTTTATTGTTTAGAACTGGCTTTACTTGCCTGCCCTGTGATAAAATTCAGTAAATCTGTTCCACTAGTGCCACATTTACCCAGTGTACTTAGACACAGGTGAAGAAGGCATTTAAAATAACCCTTTTTTTGGGTGGGCATGATGGTTCATTCGTGTAATCCCAATTCTTTGGGAAGCTGAGGAGGGAGAATTACTTCAGCCCAGGAGTTGGAGACCAGCCTGGATGACACAGTGAGATCCTGTCTCTACCAAAACTAAAACTAAAACTAAAACTAAAAAATTAGCCAGGTATGGTGGCTTGCTCCTGTAGTCTCAGCTTCTCAGGGAGCTGAGACTGGGAGGCTGAGGCTACAGTGAGCTATAATCATGCTACTGCACTTCAGCCCAGGTGACAGAGTGAGACTCTGTCTCAAAAGAAAAAAATACACTGTTGTATTCCAAACTAAGAATTAATATCAGCTGGGTACAGTGGTTCATGCCTGAAATCCTAGCACTTTAGGAGTCCCAGGCAGGAGGGTCACTTGAGCTCAGGAGTTTGAGACCAGCCTGGGCAAAATAGTGAGACCTTGTCTCTATTAAAAATACACACACACAGGCCAGGCGCGGTGGCTCAAGTCTGTAATCCCAGCACTTTGGGAGGCCAAGGCGGGTGGATCACGAGGTCAGGAGATCGAGATCATCCTGGTCAACATGGTGAAACCCTGTCTCTACTAAAATACAAAAAATTAGCTGGGCATGGTGGTGCGTGCCTGTAATCCCAGCTACTCGGGAGGCTGAGGCAGAGGAATTGCCTGAACCCAGGAGGCAGAGGTTGCGGTGAGCCGAGATCGCGCCATTGCACTCCAGCCTGGGTAACAAGAGCGAAACTCCGTCTCAAAAAAAAAAAAAAAAAACACACACACATACAATTTTAAAAAGAATATCAAAAGACTTCTTAAAATCTAAACCAGTACTGAATGTAGTATTTCTTGATCCTGCAAAAAGAATTCTGCTACATTTTTATTCATAAATATTGTGTTCTGGTAAGAGCATAGATTATACAAAGCAGTCGAAGGCAATTATTTTGTTAAAATAGCTTGTATCTGATCCTGTGGGTGTTTGCCTGTGTGCTTCTGTGAAGGTGAGGTCCAGCAGAAACAGTCATTGTATGCAAATAAATGCCTAGTCCTTTATCAGATGATGACAAGGGCTGGGAAGGGAAACAATTAAAAATATGAACTCCTTCTGCCTGGAAACCATCAGTCACAAAGGTTCCCGCTGAAGGGAGAAAGACACACCTATCTGCCTTTACTCTCTCAATATATGTACAAAGAAAGAAGCCAAACAAGATGTGGGAAGAAGAAGACATATTCAAGGTTTGGCCTCTGACAGGCAGAGAGTAGCCAGAAAAGGTGACGCCCAGTGAGAAAAGGAACCTGCTGGAGACAGAAGCCTTCTGTGACACCAGGCTGGCTGAGCGTACAAGCAGCACAGTCTTTATCCCTGGGATGGTGGCTTCAGAACCTTGAGACTTCAACCTGAACCTTAAGTTCTTATGCTTAACAGGATTACTGTAGACTCTTCCTCCAGAGGACCTGGTCCCTTAGTCTAGAGATAAAAACAAAGTTAAATTAAGTAGTGAGTGGTGGCATGAATTATACTGTGAACAGGTCAAGATTCCTATTTACTGACATCCATGGAATTTACCTTCCTCCCCCAACGTTCCCTGCCCCCATCTTTCCCCACCACCTGCTGTGCACAATTCTTCTGGACTCTACTGCTCCAGGTGCTTTATACATACATGAACTCATTTAATCCTCACAACAACCCTACATCCAGGTATGATTATTTTGGCCTTTTACAGATGAAGCTTATGTCATGCATAAGCATGCTGCTATTCTACTACTGCTTACTCTACTGCTGAATTCATACTACTTTGTACTGAAAAGCCATAAACTAAGAGACATTCTCTCTTGCAGTTTTTTTTTTTTTTTTTTTTGAGACAGTCTTGCTCCATTACCCAGGCTGGAGTGTGATGCCACGATCTCAGCTCACTGCAACCTATGCCTCCCAGGTTCAAGCAATTCTCCTGCCTCAGCCTCCCAAGTAGCTGGGATTACAGGCAACCGCCACCATGCCCAGCTAACTTTTTTTTTTTTTTTTTTTTTTTTTTTTGTATTTTTAGTACAGACAGGGTTTCACCATGTTGGCTAGCCTGGTCTCAAACGCCTGACCTCAGGTGATCCATCCACTTCGGACTCCCAAAGTGCTGGGATTACAGGCGTGAGTCACCATGCCCAGCCTCTTATAGCTTTACCAAAAAAAAAAAAAAAAAAAAAAGACAACAATCAAAACAATCTCATATCCCTCCCACCCTTTCTCTCTCATTTTTGTAGATTATTTAAACTGAGTTTCAGCCATGGCTTGCTTTAACTAGGATAAGAAATCTGGTCCTTATATATATTTTTAAATCTCAAAATAGCAGTGTACTTATTTTTAAGTGATGAGATAACTCATTGTATAGAACTACCAGCTGAGATGACTAATGCTTTATGTACAAATGGGCTACATTTCAAAAACTTGTGTTTTCAGGATTCATAATGAACTGCACCCCAAAAGCAGAACCAGACTTAGCCTGTAAAACATGAGCATACTTTTCCTAAAGCATGCAAAAATGAGTAACTCAGTTAAGGCTCACTCCAAAAACAAGGTAAGCTTACCTTGCAAAAACTCTACCTATGAGTATTTGCCTTAGAAAGAGACAGACTTAAAAGAGGATGCTCTGCTATCTCTCTGAGGGCCTGGGTTATTTTTGTTATATTGGACTTCCCCAAACCCCTAAAGAGTTCAAATACTGTATTATGCTACTTTAACCCACCCCTCCTTAAAGGCTTGGGATGGGTGTGAGATCCACACTCTCTGGGCTGCAATGAGGGAGAAAGTGGGTATGGCCCTTTCCACAGCACCAAGGTTCTTCTCCACCCACCTCTTTCACAGTTTTAGGGTGTGACAGGATTTAGAGGATTAAAAGGAAAGTCCAGCAAAGGTGCCTGCTTTTCCATTCCTCCTCCTGTGAGTTGTGCACCACATTGGGTCTTGGAAGAGGACTCCTCCTTTACACGCCTAGATTAGCAAGATCCGCTCAGAAGACTTAACGTAAGGGGAGATTTTCTAAGGAGAGGCTATCCTGCCTTCCACATGAGGAGGGTGTGCCCCAGCATCGGCATCTGATTCTTGTCAGGAGAGGGACTTTAGGAAGAGGATGCTATCTGATGGTCCTATCTTAAAAGACAAGAAAAAGTCTTGTGTGTTCTTATCCTTTATTCAACAAATCCATTTCCCCAAACACATGTGAAGCTTAAAACTAGTGTAGTATGGACTTTCTACACCATAGGCTTTCTTTATGGTCTGAATTGCCCCATGGTCATTACCTTTATCATATCCAAAGAAGAGACTGTCTCATAATATATTTTTATCCAAGATTTGAAATCAGCATTAAGAAAAGCCAAATACCAACTGAATTGGCGGACACTGAACTAAATAAGAGACTTAAGACCTTAACTTAGATTACTACAAAGACTCTGTAAAGGCTGTAAATAAGGGAAAAAGAGATGAGGTCTCTTTTTCCTCTTCTCACACCTAAAAGAGATGAGGTCTGTAGAGATCTTCCCAAGAAAAAAGTGGGAAAGAAGGAAAGCAGGCCAGCCAGCCATACCCCCAGGGACTACCAGCTCAGCTTCTTACCTACCGTAGCAACCAGCCCACCAAACTGCACCAGAGAATAAGCCTGAGACAAAAGGAACCAACTGGAGCTCCACCTCCTCCCTCTCTGATTGTGTTGTGTACCTGGTCACCTCTCTCTGGAACCCAAGGTATTTAACAGACAATACCATACCATCTTTCTTTCTCTCGCTTTTTTCTTTTTTGAGACAGAGTCTTGATCCATTGCCCAGGTGAAGTGTCACACATGAATTCACAGAGCGACCAATTGGGAACTTAGGGGAAAAGGCTGGAAGAAAACTGCAAAGAATCTAGCACATCAGATTGGCAAGTGGCAGGGCTCAGACCCACAAATTCTTAGGCTCAGACCCACAAATTCTTAGGCAGGTGCTGTCTTATATGCCCAGCATCATGCCAGAACAAAGTAGGGACTCTGCAAATATATTCTGGTTGAACATTGAGTCTATTGACTCTACAAGGACTATTGAGCAAGGTATGTTGGGCATACAAAGAAGATGATATGATTCTTGCCTCTTAAAACATTCAACTTTATAAGATTAGTGAGGCACACAACCATAACTCTTAATTAAAAGTAACTGATGGCAACTATTTCATATAAATAATAATAGAATAACAACAGAATAATAGGAATAAAGAAGAGGAAGAGAGTAACTCCCATTGGGAGTATCTGAGAACACCTGCTGGGAGAGGTAAGAGAGGTATCAGGACTTAAGGGATAAGAAGGGCTTATATTAATCGATATGGGAAAGATATCCAGGTCAAGAGAGCAAAGCCACTAACTGGGAAACAATGCCGGAAGGGAGCAGATGACCCTATTTCTTACACAAGTCTTTAGATACAGCTGGTCTCTGACTACCTGTAGTCATGGACCTCTGTGAAGGCCTACTGTGATTTTTACAGACACAAGAACTGAAGAAACAGAAATAGACCATGATTTCAGCCAAAATAAGGCCCAGAACAAAAGTTCAAAGTTAAGAGAAGGGAATAATAGTTAGAGATTAAAGTTTGTGAAAGTGAAAATGTTTGGGAAGACAGAAAAATAACCGAAGAATACAAAGCTCAATGATCCTTAATCTTGCCAGCCATCCTTATGTACACAAAACCACAAAGCAGGGAGAAAAAGGCAAAGAAGGACCAATGCTCACAGCCTCGTGGCTGGTCCATTATACAAAGAAGGAAAATGGCTGCCCTCTGCCAAATAAATCTCTATGGTCATTTAAAAGTGAGCCACTGAATGAACGAACTCACTGAATTGAAATGTTTCTATGGTGTTTCATATCATTCCTCCCGGTAGCTCCCCAACAACACCCCAATTTAAATTCAGCACTATTTGCAAAGTTACATCATCAAAGTATCCAGGGACAATATGTCAAAGAATAATAACCCAGAGGAAAAGCCCCCAGCCCTAAGCCCCCTTTACCTTTCTGGAAGATGTTCTGTCTCAGGTTTCTTCATTTACAATCAGTGACCTGAGGTGTTGTGAATTCCAGCTGCTGTTTTCTAGCACCCAAATAATGTCCTAGCATGTTCCTCAGAGAATACTCAACTCCAGCACGTGTGTCTGATGCTCAGGCCTGCTGGGATCCCTTACCGGATAGGCTAATAGGTAACAATTATTGCACTTAGGAGGCGATGCTGCCGCTTCCCCTCACATTGCCAAACAGCTGTCCCTGAGGCAGATTTGGAAGCTGTGTAAAGTGTGGTGCTAATGGAAAAAATCTAGTGGCAAAGGGCTTCGGTGTTTTGCAATTTTTTTTCCTGTAAGCTGCATTGTTGGAATGGTTTGACATGCAAACCCTCCCTCCCCCACCAGCCTACAGAATTCCAGGTCTCCACCCTAGTGTGTTCCAAAAATCAGTATATCGTCAGGCTGATTCACCACTTGAAGAGGTGGGGCACCAGCTGGGGTACATGCTGCATAAGCTCAGCAGGTACTTCTGCCTCCTCTGCCAGGTCACAAGAAGACAAACCAGTCTTTGTCCTCATAGCTGAGGGGGAATATGCCAAACGGGTTGCCCCAAAAAACATATCCATGGTGCATCCCTGATTTGAACAAAGCATCCCAGTCAATCCACCTATAATGCTGAGGGGAAAAAA
This sequence comes from Aotus nancymaae, assembly GCF_030222135.1. Lineage (NCBI taxonomy): Eukaryota > Metazoa > Chordata > Mammalia > Primates > Aotidae > Aotus > Aotus nancymaae. The sequence goes on from NW_026988455.1 coordinate 16,017,283, forward strand.
AATAAATCAGCTGTACTGTGTTGGGTATATGGACTTACATGAGGGGGATACTGAGAGCAGAGGAAGAGAGAACTTTTTCTGGTTTTAGTTAGAAAAAAGTAAGAGTTCATGCACATGAGTAGGGTTTTTAAGATAGTAAGCACTGGGCGTATTAGTTACTGGAAATACCCCATCTCTCTTTTTTATGTTTTTAGTTCAGAATATTCTTCCCCCTTTTTTCCTGGAGAATCTTAAATGTACCTGCTATATAGAAACACTTCAATCGCCTTGGCCTAATGGGCAGTTGATGCAAATGGAAAAGGCACTCAGTAAAGTGGGCAGGGATGGGAAAATCGAGCAGGACAAACGGAATCAATGTTTTTACAAAATTATTTGCAAAGCTGATGGATGGGATTTATCAACTAAACCAAATATTGTGAGACTAAATTCAGAAAGCCACACAGCTACCTTTTGATTGTACCTAACAGAGATCACGTCCAAAGTATAAAAGATCCCTCAGAGAGAAAACTTTTCCAATGGAATAAAATCATGAAAAAGGAACTAAAATAAATTCAGTACTAGTAACTTTTAGTAGCAAACTGTTTCCATAAATGGTTACTCTAGTACTACCTCCTTTAAGTAAAGGTTTGTATGGTGAAATTCCAGTTCTACAACCTCTGAGTCAGCTGGGAGAGAAATCGGGGATCAGGCAAATCTGGCCATAAACAAGGTAAGAGTACACAGATTTAACTTTCAGGATAAGAACAAATCCCACAAATCCAACAATTTGTCCTTGGCACAGCTCTCCCTCATGGCTATAGTTCTGTTTTTCTATCTGTTGATTAGAATAGCCTTCTCATTTTTATAGAATATTATTTAATCTGAGTTTCAGCCATGGCTTGCTTTAACTAGGATAAGAAATCTGGTCCCTATATATATTTTTAAATCTCAAAATAGTAGTGTACTTATTTTTAAGTGGTGAGATAACTCATTGTATAGAACTACCAGCTGAGATAACTAATGCTATATGTACAAATGGGCTGCATTTCAAAAACTTGTGTTTTCAGGATTCATAATGAACTGCAGCCCAAAAGCAGAACCAGGCTTAGCTTGTAAAAAATGAGCATACTTTTCCTAAAGCATGCAAAAATGAGTAACTCAGTTAAGGCACACTACAAAAATATCCAACAGAGGAGCCAAGGAAGGAAAAAGAAAATAGTCTGCTTTTGGTTTTTTGAACTTAGAATTTCTACAACTGTTTGAATGAATCTTATAAAATCTGATTTCCTGGATGAGTCTTCTTAAAGCCTTTTATTAGAAAAGTCTACCCAATGCAATTACAATTTTTTTGGGGGGGGGGCCAGGAAAGAGCAAGAACTTATTGTTTCTGTGAATTTGAGAATTATGATAATATTTTTCATGCCAGAACAAATCAAACCACCTTTTATAGAAAAGGAGCCAAAAGCAGAAGCTGTGACCTTTAGTCACTCATTTTCCTCCAAGTCCATACAAACTTTTCTCAGAAACTGCACAAAGGAGATGAACTGAAATTATCCCAGACACAGGAAGAAGGCAAGCCCTGGAAGAGGAAGCAAATGAGCTATACTTTTGATGGGCTCAGCTAGCCCACACAAGTCATTCAAGAAAGAGGGGAAGTGTATAATCAGAAATAAATGCCAATACTCACAATGGGAAGTCTGCTGAGGAAGAGCAGAGCAGAGTTTTCAAATCCTTGTAGGAAGGGCTGTTTTAATCCTTTGACTGGCTACCTAGTCTCTTAGAATAATAACAACAGCTTGAGTTCTTAACACAGCGAATCTCCCTGTTGGGTGTTTACTTTGTGTGTGTGTGTTTTTTTTCTTGTTGGCATCTATAACGTTGGTAATGGGCAAAACTCTCCAGCCAAAGGATTTCTTTGCCCAGTACCCTGGAGCACAGATTCTCTCCTTCCTACACTCAAATAGGTTGGTACTCACTGGAAGATAAATCATCCTTCCTTGGCTTAGCTCAAGAGCTAATCGCCTGTCTGAAATCTGATGCTTAAGCCATTATGACTGTCTCAAGGTTTGGTGCAAGAAAGCTTATAAGGTGAAGCTGGCTACAAAAACAAAGCCTCGAGCATTTATAAAACAAGCAGGCTATGATGAGCAAGGGACTTTTCAAAACCTCTCCAGGGGCTGGATGAATTCTGGGGTTCTGATTAACAAGACAGGCAAGACTCCGAAACCCAGGGTGTCTCCTGTTTGTAGGTGGTCCCAGCATTTTAAGAGTTATGAAATTGAAATCTAAGTAAGAAGCAGTTCATTATCTTCTCAAACACCACCACTATAAGAAAATTATTTCATTTATAAACTTCAGTGTGAAATTAGCCTTCAAAAGACTAATAACTACAGTTTGAACGTTGAAATGCATAATCTAATTAAATGCAATTAAACACACCTAATACTAGGATAAAGCTGTATGATGCAATAAATAAAAGAATTAGAATATGTTTATTAATTTGGCTGAATGATATAGTCCACACTAAGAAAAAAAAAAACTTATCAACATAGTCCCTATCAGGGAGGACATTTTATTTTTAACCATTGTATTTTAGGGTTTTATGCCGTTTTCTGAAATACATACTTTTCCTTTGATCTGTTTAATCAGAATGTCACAGATATCACACTTCTGATTTTAAATGTCAACATAATAAATAACCTTGAACAAAGGAAAAACATTCTACACGTCTAACTTCTGGCTTAGTCATTTGCTGTGTGAGCTCAGCAAGTTGTGTTTTGTCAACCGAAATGAAAGGAAGGTTTGACAACCGAAACGAAAAGGTGCCCTTTTAGTTCTTATGTGCTTATGGCAGGCTCCTACCTATGTGTTTATGTCAGGCAACCCTGTTTTACCCTCTCAGTTGTTCTGATAGTCTCGAACACACTACTTATGGGAGAATACAAAGCCCAAATAAGAACACACATTTTAATGCTTCTGCAAATTCAACCAGGAGATCCTGAAAAGTCACAGAGGGTACTCATGAATTAAAGCAGCCCTAGTTTCTAATCAGCGAACCATTTGCCTTCAGGATAATACTAACACAGATGACAGGTCTAAGACTCACCACCATGAACACACCACCTCTGCTGTGCTGTGTCTTTCCTTACAGATGGTCTCAGAAAACACCAGGTTGGTTCTAGCCAGACTAGTCCATGCAAACTAGTCTTATACTTGACAAATAGCATGTAATTCCTGCTGTCAGCTTCACCGCAGTGAGCTCAGAGTTGTTTGAGACATACTCCTGCCCAGAAAAATATTTACACAGCAAGAGTGGGGTGCACTGCACTGCAGCATTCTGCCTGCTCTGCCATGAGTCTGGCTCTGTTTGACTGACCTGGTCTTATCAGTGTGGCCTTTGTACTCATTTGAGATCAGCATAGAGACAAAACCTGGAGCCAAATAACTGACCAAGATAACAAGATTCAAGCCCCACAAGAGTTACTAAAGCCATGAAAACACTGTGCCCTTTAACCCAGTCATCCTGCTGCTTTGAAATTGTTGGGAAATGATTAAAAAAAAAAAAAGGAGGAGGAAAATGACCAGGCAAGATGTTCTCTGCAACATCATCGACAATGGGGAAAATCTGGAAGCAGTCCTAACATCCGAAAAAAAAAAAGGAAAGAATAATTCAACTACTAGAAACACTGTAAGGAATATTATACAGTCATCAAAAATAATAATTTGGAAATTGTTTTCCATGAAAACTTAAAAAAAATGCAAACAATGTAAAAGTCAAGAGCTGATATCCAAATCTATAAAAATGTATTGAAATTGTGTTTAAGTTTGTTAGCCTGACAAGGATGAAAAAGAAATAATAAAAATAAGACCTAGTGTAGAATATTGAGTAGTTCTTCTCTTCTGTTTTCCTATCAAATTTTATGTTATCATTGATTTAAATAACATTTTAATGCAATTCAATAAGCATTTTTAATAAATAAATATGTATGTGTCTGAAAAAGTATGTATCTAGGCTGTAAAAAAAAAGAAATAGCAAGACAGAAAAGCTGTAATAAATTGGCAAAGGCAACTATTAACAAAAATAAAGATGATATGAGCAGTCATAAAAAGTCACCTCCCAGTGCTCATCTGTTTCTGTCATTTAAGTGGGTTTAAAGAGGATATTTAATGAGGGCATTAATACAACTCTGGCCCCAATATCATGGCATCCAGCAGGGCCCGACATGAGGGTACCTGGGGTATTTCCTGATCAGGAGCTTGCAACAGGGATGAGAGAACAAGGGGAATGGTGCTATCCCCTGATATCTGACCAGCATTTTATGTTTTAAAAAGTGTTTTTACAGCTATAGTTTTTGTTTTCCCCCCTCACAACCACCTTGTGAAGAAGGCAAGACAGCTATTATCCTCCTCTGACAAATAAGTCACTTGTTATATGGCTTCTAAAGCATATCTAAGCTCTAATTAAAGTTTCACAACATTAATTAGTGTTTAGAGAGGTATCAATCCAGTTTACAACATGATTCAGAAACTTGGGGAAAAAGCAGACTGTCTCATCCTACACCCCAAAGAAATACAGCTATTTTCCTAACCAACGATTACCATTTACTTTTTAGCTGGCTAGAGAACAGTCAAGAGCAATTTATGATGCTCTTATCTCATTAACAAAAGACATTACAGTACTGTTAGCAGTACCATAATAAAATGTTTTTTGTTTTCTTCTTTAGAGAAAGGGTCTTGTGCTGGGCGTGGTGGCTCACACCTGTAAACCCAGCACTTTGGGAGTCCGAGGCAGATCACAAGGTCAGGAGTTCGAGATGAGGCTGGCCAATATGGTGAAACCCGGTCCCTACTAAAAATACAAAAATTAGCCAGGCGTGGTGGCAGGTGCCTGTTGTCTCAGCTACTTGGGAGGCTGAGGCAGGAGAATCGCTTGAACTCAGGAGGTAGAGGTCACCATGGCACTCCAGCCTGGGTGACAGAGCAAGACTCCATTTCAAAAAAAAGAGAGAGAGATACAGTCTTGCTCTGTCATCCAGGCTGGAGTGCAGTGGTACCATCATAAGTCACTGCAGCCTCCAATTCCTAGCCTCAAGCAATCCTCCCACCTCAGCTTCCTGAGTAGTTGGACTATAGGTACATGCCACTATGCCTGGCTAACTAAAAAAAATTTTTTTTGTAGCTATGGAGTCTTGCTATGTTGCCCACACTGGTCTTGAACTCCTGGCCTCAAAGCAATCCTCCCTCCTCGGCCTTCGAATGTGTTGGGATTACAGGTATGAGCCACCCTATATGGCCTAAAATGTTTTAAATTAATGAAAACAATACTGTACAGTCAAGAGAAGTAGGATGGAAGGCCTTGTGAAAAAGAGTTAACACTATGAGGAATGATTGATATTGACGGTCTGGTGGTAAGGAAGGGCGGGGGGTGCAATCTGAAAGGGGCACAAAGTTAAGGCTGCAAACAAAAGTAGAACACCATTAAACTGAATTTTAGATATACAGTGAACTTTTTTTTTAGTATTTTTTTTTTCTGGCAACTGTGTACACAGGAGACTTCAATTTTCCCTAGAATGTACAATCCTTGAGGGCAGAAATTTTTGCCTTTTTTTTTCACTGCTATATCCCCAGTACATAAAACAGCACATAGTAGGTACTCACATATAGCTGGCCTGTACTAATAAGGTTTATTTCTTAAGCTAGGTAGTGTGTACACAGGTGTTTGTTATATAACTTTCACACGTTTTATATGTCTGAAATGTGGTATAATACATTTTACAAATTACAGTTAATGAATTGCTCGTTTTAAAATTGGTACCTTTTATCTGACCTCACTGAAGGTCTCCACGGGGAAGTCAGAGTATAAAAGTGTTGTGAATCGCCCCTTTCCCCATCTAAACGCTACATGGGATGTCAACTTGAGATGATTAGTCATCGGATGTATGTGCCGAGGGCATGGTCTGGCCTTTCCCAGAAGCTCCTCTTTTGCTTGTTTTATTCCTAAGACTATGGAAAGTGCTTCTTTTTCCACTGCCCTGACTCCACCATCACATGAGATTTCCCCTCCTGCTCTATGGAGCCCAAGCAGTAATTTTTGGAAATTGAAAAAAAACATAATTTACTTCACATCTAAAGCTCCTACTAAACCCAAATAGCTTATCCTTTTCTCATAGGAGACCAGGAATTGGTCCTCACTAGCTGCCATAAGGCCCTCTATCTCATCTTCATATAGGTTCTCTAAATGTTATTTACATGCATAAAAGTTTATTTATAACCAGCATCTTTCACATTCGTATTTTTTTAAACAATGGAGAGGTGTTTCTTTTGTAATACAAAGTGGGAAAAGGTAAAGGAATGATTTTTATAAACATATTCTCAACCATATGAAATATGTAATATTTAAAGACTATACAAAAAATAGGAAGACATTTATTTCTAGGTGGTATTATTACCAGTAATTCTTGCTTTTTTGTTTTTGTTTTCAGACAATATGACATGTTTATACTTCTAAATTTTCACTGGGTGTGGTGGCTCATGCCTGTAATCCCAGCACTTTGGAAGGCTGAGGTGGGCAGATAACCTGAGGTCAGGAGTTCAACACCAGTCTGGTTAGCGTGGTGAAGCCCTGTCTCTTCTATAAATACAAAAATTACTGGGCATGATGGCACGCACCTGTAATCCCAGCTACTTGGGAGGCTGAGGCATGAGAATTGCTTAAACCCAAGAGGCGGAGGTTGCAGTGAGCCAATTATTGCGCCACTGCACTCCAGTCTGGGTGACAGAGCAAGACTACATCTCAAAAAAAAAAAAAATTTGTTCTACGAGTGTCATGTATATGGTGCACATACATTTGCTTTTGTATATACATATATGTATATGTATGTATATTACTGTGTATATATACATATATGTGTGTATATATACAGACACATACACATATATATGTTTGCATACATATTACTGTTTATGATAGCGCTCTAATTAGATTTGTTTATAGACATACAGGGGTCATGGTGACTAGAATAAGTAAAAAATCTTCCCCCGCATAGTTCAGATACCTGTCTGTAGTAACAATTCATACTCTGACACCCTGAAAGTCACAAATCAGAGAGCTTTCTTTTGCTTTCAACCTCAATGCCCAGACCTGTTAGGCAGGGTACCAGGTGGGAAGGAAAAGTTATAGCTTGCTTATTAGATCTCAGGAACAAAGAAAAAAGTTAAGTACAGAACAAACCAAGTTGGAAAGGAATTAGCGGGGTAGGTACCTAAACCCATGAAGAGAGGATTTTGCCCAAGGCACCAGAAGGTTGAGGTCTTAAGGAACCAACAACCTTAAGCACTCCTTCCCCTAAGTGTGTGAATGGAAGCAAATGGAGCGTAGGGGAGGAAACCACATCATCAGAGGCAACTGAAATCTACCCACTACACTTGAAATTTCATGTTTCAATCTCCTCTCTCATCAAATATCTTACTAGAGAAAGACATCATAGTTCTGATTTTTCTGAGATGGAGCCTAACTCTGTCGCCCAACTCTGTCGCCCAGGCTGGAGTACAGTGGTGCGGTACGGGCCCACTGCAACCTCTGCCTCCCAGGTTCCAGCCATTCCCCTGTCTCAGCCTTTCAAGTAATTGTGATTACAGGCGTGCACCCCCATGCCCTGCTAATTTTTGTATTTTTGTAGAGATGGGTTTTCGCCATGTTGGCCAGGCTGGTCTTAAACTACTGACTTTGGGTGATCTGTCCCCCTTGGCCTCCCAAAGTGCCGAGATTACAGGTATGAGCCACCACCCATAATTGATTTTTCTTATTTCACTTAGGGTAAGTCCCTGAACTTCTCTGTGACATTACATAGGGATGATGATGAGAGTAAAATAATAGCTTAATCTCATGGGATTATTGCCAAGAACCAGCTCAGCTGGGAGACTCCCACCCAGGCGGGCTGAAGGTATTGAGAGGCAGACACCCAGATAGCATAACAGAGTGGATCTATCTGGGGACCAACAGCCTGAGAGCCTGCGGGGCTGACAGCACTCCAGGACTGAAGACCCTGAGCAGAGATTCATTCACACATTTATCTGCTCTTTGACAGGTGATTCTCATTAATACACAAGTGTTCTACATATACATATAACTTCAGAATATACCAAATAGGCAGCAGTTACCAACCTACCACTAATTAAAAACTACAAGGTATCCTCCATAAAGGAGCCATGGGGGCAGGTTAAACTTAGTATTTCTCAACAGACTGTTGTGAGGATTAAGTATGAAAATGCAGGCAAAGTATTTTAGGAACAATGGTGCATGCTAAAGGTTCAATGAATGTTAGATGTTATCATTCATGTCTTTATTATTGATAGCAGTCCCACAGCAGAATCTATAAAAGTCTCAAGAAGTTGGGCAGTGAAAGGTTAAAAAATGGAATGGACAGGGAAAGATCAGTTGTCCCAGAACAAACAACTGAGTTTATCTGGGTTTGGGTTATAGTGTTTTGCCCACAGGAGATACGTGCAGCTGAGATTTGCCAGAATAAAGTCACATTCATGGGCTGGGAATGCCCACTTTAGATGTTTCCTCCTGCTGTTGTCTTCAAAAAGTGCTTTGCGGCTTACATAGCTCCTGTGAGTATGTTTCTGGTGCACTCACTGGTCCTAAACCAGCAGGCGGATATACTTACCGATGATTTACATGTGGAGAAATACTCCTGCCCAATATTTCATGCTTAGTGCTGGAACTAGGACTCAGATTCAGGTTTCCTTGCTCCAGTTCCACACTTGCTCCGGTATATAATGTTGTCATTTGAGGGTGTTCAGAGCCAGAAGAGGTAGGACTCTGGACTCAGACGATCAGAAAAAAATTCCGTATAGACGACTACTGTTCTCACTCATTCAGCTATCTGGCAGATAACTCAAAAGAGAAATGAACACTCGGCATGCCATTTTGGGCAGGTTGTCCCCATGGTGATGTGTCTCTTAGGAGGATCTTCTCTGAATTTTTTGTAACAGATTTCTCCCAAGTCTCACAGAAGCAATATTGGAACAGATAGTGAAACTATGTAAGTCTCTAATATAACCAAAATAAGAATTCAAATACACATCTTTATGATTCACAATATGGCTTGTTGCATATTCTTCTCTAAGAGAATCACTTTATTAAATATATACTTCTCTTTTGCCCTTTCTCTTTGTTTAGCAACATCAAACAAAAGCTGCTAGGGAGTGGATGCTAGGAATTGATTTTAAGCATCCAAACTCATTTCCTCCCTCCTCATTCAATCCCTCAGAAAGAAGTGCAAGAGGAGTATTCATTACATTTGCATCAGCATTCAGGATTTACATTTGTCTTTCAACACTTCAACAGAATTGACTAGGTAATAATTTACCCAACTGATTTCAGTGCATAAAGACTCTAAGATAAAAGCAAATTTTCTAAGAGAATAAAACAAAACAAAACTTCAATGGATAGAAAATTGCTTTGAAATCCCAGTTATCTAGGCAACTTGCTATTATCCATTCATAAAAGAAATAAAAAATCAGTCTGAGAAAAGACATACATTTAACACACACACTCCAGAACACAGGGTTACCTGAGGCACTGCCATTAACCTTTGTGGTGTGAGACATGCTGGCTTGAGTCCAATGATAGATCCAGAAAGGAGACAGGAGTCATGCAAATTTTATGCATCTAGTTTCCAAAGGCATTCAACCTGAAACAATAAGGAGAGCCCCATCAAAATGGATCATTTAAAAATATGTACAACAATAAATCTTAGACTTCCGTTTATAAAGATGACTGCTAACAGAGATAGCAAATCGGAATGCAGGGAGAAAGACTGGGGATCCAGGAGGTGACTACATTGGACCTGGCAGTATGAAGATAACACCCACAGACGTACCAGTGGCTAGATACTGAAAGGAGGTTCCTACACATAATACTCTATGGGAAACAAAATTGGTTCTCTAGAAATGTGACTATTTTAGGAAAGTGGTCATCAAATACAAATGACCTCCTAAGGTGCAGCACTCTATCACACTCTACAAAGTATTTTTGGTTTTTAAGCTTATCTTCCTTTCCAAATTCTAGTTCAAAAGGCTCATTTATTCAACTGCAATTTCAAGGCAATTCTTGTACCAAATGTTTACATTTTTAAAAAGATTAACTTCATGGAAATTCTTTTGAGATATCTGAAGTCTTTTTACCAACGCCTCTTTCTTATATGCAACCACCTTTCTAAAGCACAAATCTGATCCAGTCGATCCTTCTCCTATTGAAACAAAAAAAATTTCATTATCTCCCACTGTGCTGTTGGATAAACGTCAAATTGTTAGAGGCATTCAAACCAGAGCAACCCCATCTTGAATAGGGGCTAGATAAAATAAGGCTGAGACTTACTAGGCTACATTCCCAGGAAGTTGGGCATTCTTAGTCACAGGATGAGATAGGTCAGCACAAGATACAGGTCACAAAGACCTTGCTGATAAACCAGTTTGTGGTAAGGAAGCCGGCCAAAACCCACCAAAACCAAGATGGTGATGAAAGTGATCTCTGATCATTCTCACTGCTCATTATACGCTAATTATAATGCATTAGCATGCTAAAAAACACTCCCACCAGCACCAGGACAGTTTACAAATGTCATGGCAACATCAGGAAGTTATCCTATGTGGTCTAACAAGGGGAGGAACCCTCAGTTCCAGGAATTGCCCACCCCTTTCCTACAAAACCTATGAATAATCCACCTCTTGTTTAGCATGTAATCAAGAAGTAACTGTAAGTGTAATCAGTTGAGCAGCCCAAACTGCTGCTCTTTCTATGGAGTAGCCATTCTTTATTCCTTTACTTTCTTAATAAACTTGCTTTCACTTTATGGATTCACCTCTAATTCCTTCTTGGGAGAGATCCAAGACCCCTCTCTTCGGGTGTGGGTCAGGACCTCTTTCCAATAACAAAATGATAGAGCATGTCACACGGTTTCAAAACACTGGGGTCCATGTTGGGCAATATATTCATTTTACATTGATATTTCTATTTAAAAGTTACCTGAGATTGCTATAGTCAGACTTATATTTCAATCACAAAATTTAAAACCAAAAAGAAAGAAAAAAATGAAAAAGAACACTTTTCCCCTTTGTTTTTTGTAAATGCCTTCCAAAAAATACTGGAAAACAGTAAACACAATAGTACATATAGAAATTCCATTTCCATTGTGCCCAAACTCTGACTCTAGACCCATGAAATCAGAAGAACTTGGGTGAAACAAATTCCAAGTTGAGAATTAAAGTGTCAATTCAGAAACCCACATGACCTCCTAGCAGAGAATGCTAAAATAGTATCTGTATACACTGATTCGAATGCAGCCATTGAAATCCTGTAAGTTTTTAATAACATGGTAAAATATTCAAAGTATGTTGGTTAAAAGAAAAACAAAACTGTGTACTATCCTAAACCTAATTTTATTAAAAATATGTATGTGTACATGTACCTATTTAACTTAAACGATGAGAAGTTAATGCATCAAAATTTTCACACTGTGGTTGCCCTTGGGTGATGAAATCATGGATTTTAGCTCTTTCCTCACTTTTGTAGTAATAATTATTAAAAATAAATATTTAGGCTGGGTGCGGTGGCTTACACCTGTAATCCCAGCACTTTGGGAGGCTGAGGTGGGTGGATCACCTGAGGTCAGGAGTTCGAGACCAGCCTGGCCAACATGGAAAAACCTCATTTCTACTAAAAAAAAAACCCACAAAAATTAGCTGGGCGTAGTGGTGCATGCCTGTAATTCCAGCTCCTCAGGAGGCTAAGGTACCAGAATCGCTTGAACCCAGGAGGCAGAGGTAGTGGTGAGTCGAGATTACGCCACTGCACTCCAGAGTGGGACAGAACGAGACTGTCTAAAAAACTGAAAAATAAATATTTAGACCCTTTCTGTCAATGTTGTTTTATTTGCTTTAAAACTATCAGGGAAAGAAAGGAAAAGGTGTTTTTTAAAATGCTATGCAAAAAAGGAAACTATCAAGCTACAATCATGAAGATTACAAGGGGTCAGAAATACAAGTCAATAAAAAGGAAGGAAAAGGAAATGGCTGATTGCTCTGATCACATAGGGTGAAAATTTCTTGCCACTTACCTAGTGAAATTTTCCTTATTGTTTAAATGAGTTTGCACCACAATTCAAAGCTAACTACCATGAAAGCAACCCAGTGTAAACTCAAAAAGACCCTTTCTTTCTTTCTTTTTTAAACAGACTGCTTCTGACAAGCCTGCCCTCTGCATGGCTTTTCCAGCTACACTGACTAGCACTGAGTTCACCTAATGAGACGAGATTCTAAACCGTCCACTCCCTGCTGATCCTTAGTTTCTGGCTGGTGGCACACCAGGAGGACAGGATGGCTCCAATGTTCCTGATGAAAGGGCAATCTCCTGACATTCTCTTGGAAACAGAGGTATTGGTTCAAGTCTACAACATTGAACTTGGAGAGCAATAACCTTTGTGTGCACAGTCAGTGCTGGTTGAATCAAAAGGAAGGCTTTAGGGATAGAGTAAACATTATCTTTTAAGAATAGGAGTAATGTCTATAAATTTTTGACAAATGCAGTTTTATTTAAAAAAAAAAAAAAAAAAAAGTGGTGACTGGGAAGACCAGAGAGGGAGGTGTGGGGAAATGAAGGGCAAAGGAAAGAAGCCCAGCTTCTGGAACTATTCAACTAATTATGCTTTTAAAAGCTAATAACCACAGAACTCCTAAGCTAAACCCTGTTTACTGGCCCCTTGCTATCCTTGTGTGTTTGCACTCTTGCTCCATAGTGGCTTGTAAATACCACCATGCAAAACCTTGAAGGCAAACAGAAGACAAGAAGAGACAAGCTACATGTGCTGGGTGGGGGTGAATGAAGTATGTATCAAGGTATTTGGATGGAGATGTGCCCAGAATTTTCCTAGTCAAGCTTAATAAACATTGGTCCAAGGTCCTCTCCTGTTATTGAACCTTTTTCATCTGGCAGAAGATCTTTTTATCAGATCCAAAGTGGTGCCTCCCACCCTTCCCCAAACTGAACAATAAAACCAAAATAAGGAGGAAGCCTAAAATTAGGAACTATAAGCATATCACTGGTAAAATAACAAGACACTGTCACTGGGTGTGGACCCTGGCAGTGTCTGTGCAAAGAGAACAGTTGTATATTATGTATTGATTTTTCTCAGTTATTGTTCATGCTGACAGGTGGCCTCAAATTGTGAGGCCTCATTCTTCTTAATGCTATGCAGATTCTTATGTCACTGCATTGCATAAACCAGAAAAGGTCTGGCCACAGTCCATTCCTCTGTTACAGATCGATAAATTGCTTCTTTTCTCCCTCAGAGGAGAGTGCAAACCAGTAAATCTTAAGTGGTACAATGGTGGCTTAGTTCTCCTAGCTAAGAAAAAAGCATTCCTTTGAAAGGATTTAGGAAAATACATCAACAGAGAAAGAATTTGTCTTCGTCTCTATTTCAGGAGACTGAAGGATACTCAAAGAACATTTTAGTAGATCACCAAGTACAGTACAGTGAATGACGGAAACAGTCCATGAGCTGACGCCATACGTGTATCACCTAAAATGATACAAATGTGGAAAACAGCACACTAGAACTTTGCTAAAAATATACCATGCAAACAAGTAGTTAGATAAAATTGAGATTTCATATCCACTCTAAATATACTCTCTATATATAGAGAGTGTATACATATAGATATATATACTTTATATATTATTGTTAAACTATCAAATGCCACTATCTCAGTTAGAACCAAGATAATGCTGATAATATTGATGGTACTGTTGACGGCAACTAATATTAATTCATCTCTTACTACCATTAGTTATTGAAATATAAAATGTCACATACTCTAAGGTGCATCATTATTTTAAGTACTACTAGTAAAAAAAAGATGTCACCAATTAAACAATAAAATGCTAATTAAGAATTTACATTCATTGTAAGACACATCCTCATTTCAGAGGTGATATGTGAAAAACACATATCTTACAACTGATGAAACTGTTACATTCAAGGGACTTTTAAAAGCACTTAACAGTTATTACCTTGTTTAAACTTCATGGCAACCCTAAAAAGTACCACCCCTTCAGAGAGAGATCCAAGATGGCTGATCACTAGCAGCTCGGGCTCGTAGTTCCCAGTGAAAGCACAGAGAACGAGAGGACGCCACACTTTCAGACGAATATTTGTTGCTCACAGACCAGGAGATTCCCAGCAGAGGAGCCCCACGTGTCGCCAGGGCGACTCTTGTGGCTGGCGCGGCGGTTTTGCTGGTGCCTTAGCACACCAGTTTTTGGTGCAGAGTCCGGAGATTCCCGGGCAGAAAAGCACCATCCATCTTAACAACGCTGTTTTGGCTGGCGCAGTGGATTGCTCAGATTTCGGTGCTGGGAATCAACAAGTTGGACGTCTGCTCAGAGACCTAGTTAGAAAGTCGGTAATTACAAAGACAACAGACGGATAAATAAATAATGAAGGGAAGAAATCAGCGTAAAAAGGCAGAGAATACTCAAAATCAGAATGCCTCTCCCTCTACAGGGGATCGCAATTCCTCATCAGTAACGGAACAAGGCTTAATAGATTACGAGTGTGTTCCAATAACAGAAGCAGGTTTCAAAATGTGGGTAATAAGAAACTTCGGTGAATTAAAAGAACTTGTCCTAACCCAATGCAAAGAAACTAAGAACCTTGAAAAAAGGTTTGACAAAATGTTAACGAGAATGGACAATTTAGAGAGGAATATAAGTGAATCGATGGAGCTGAAAAACACAACACGAGAACTTCGCGAAGCATGCACAAGTTTAAACAGTTGAATTGATCAAGTAGAAGAAAGGATATCGGAAGTCGCGGACCAGCTCCGTGAAATGAAACGAGAAGACAAGATTGGAGAAAAAAGGACGAAAAGGAATGAGCAAAGTCTCCAGGAAATATGGGACTATGTGAAAAGACCTAATTTACCTTTGATAGGTATACCCGAATGTGATGAAGAGAATGAATCCAAGTTGGAAAATACTCTTCAGGATATCATTCAGGAAAACTTTCCCAACCTGGCAAGGCAGGGTAATATTCAACTCCAGGTAATACAGAGAACACCACAAAGATATTCCTCAAGAAGACCAACCCCAAGGCACATAATTGCCAGATTTATTAGGGTTGAAAACAAGGAGAAAATACTAAGGGCAGCCAGAGAGAAAGGTCAGGTTACCCATAAAGGGAAACCTATCAGACTTACAGCAGATCTCTCAGCAGAAACACTACAAGCCAGAAAAGAGTGGGGACCAATATTTAACATCCTTAAAGAAAAGAACTTTCAATCCACAATTTCCTATCCAGCCAAACTAAGCTTTATAATCGAAGGAAAAATTAAATCCTTTGCGAACAAACAAGTACTTAGAGAGTTCACCACCACCAGGCCTGCTTTACAAGAGCTTCTGAAAGAAGCACTATACATATAAAGGAACAACCAGTATCAGCCTTTCCAAAAATATATCAAAAAGAAAAGAACATTAACACAATGAAAAATTTACACTAGCTAATGGGCAAAACAGCCAGCTGGCATCAAATGCCAGTATTAAAGTTATATATATTCTAATCGGATAAAAAGTCAAAACCCATTGGTATGCTGCATCCAGACCCATCTCACATGCAATGATACACAAAGACTCAAAACAAAGAGAAGGAGGAAGATTTATCAACCAATCAGAGAGTAAAAATAAACAAATAAATAAAAAGCAGCAGATGCAATTCTCGCCTCTGATAAAGTAGACTTTAAAGCAACAAAGAGCAAAAGAGGCAAAGAAGGACATTACATAATGGCAAAAGGATCAATGTAACAAGAAGAGCTAACGATTTTATAGATCAACGAGACAGAAAATTAACAAGGACATCCAGGACTTGAACTCAGACCCGGAACAAGTAAACTTAATAAACATTTATAGAACTCTCCACTTCAAATACATAAAACATACATTACCACCTCACACCTATTCCGTAAGTGACTACATAATTGGAAGTAAATCACTCCTCAGTAATCGCATAGCATTTCATAGGTTTAAATGAAATATTGGTTGGCTGCTCATTTGTTATTTTCTTCCCTTATTCCTTCCTGTTTACATCAAGCATAATTATTGGTATAAAAGAGGTTTTCAATACCCATTGCTAAACTGCATTCTAGCCTGGGCAAGAAAGCAATACTCCCATTCTCTCTCTCTCTTTCTCTTCCTTTTTCCTCCTCTTCTTTATACTTTTTCTTTCTTTCTTTCTTTCAAAAAAAGAAAAAAGAAGAAAAAAGTACTACCCCCTCTCTCCATTTTATACA
This sequence comes from Aotus nancymaae, assembly GCF_030222135.1. Taxonomy (NCBI): domain Eukaryota; kingdom Metazoa; phylum Chordata; class Mammalia; order Primates; family Aotidae; genus Aotus; species Aotus nancymaae. The sequence continues at coordinate 16,033,615 of NW_026988455.1, forward strand.
TAAGAAACAAGCACAGGGAAGTTTTAGAACTTGCTCATATCACACAGCTAGTATGACAGCACTGACATTTAAAGCTGGGCAATTCATCCCTGAGTCCTTGTGATTATGTGACTTAGAGTGAGGGCACTATTGTTTTAACAAATGAGAACTTAGGGCATAAATGAGTGATGCCCTTTTAAGGTAGTCACCTTAGTTATGTATATGCTTACTGCAAGGAGGCTGTGCTGAAATCCTTTTTAGATAGAAAGCTGCATCATGGAATTTTATGTAATATGTTTATTTTTAATTTTTTCTGAGATGGAGTCTTGCTCTGTTGCCCAGGCTGAAGTGCAGTGGTGCAATCTCAGCTCACTGCAACACTCAGCTCCCAGGTTCAGGCGATTCTCCTGCCTCAGCCTCCCAAGCAGCTGGCATTACAGGTGTGCTTTAGTAGAGATGGGGTTTCACCATGTTGGCCAGGCTGGTATATATTATGTTTTTAAAGCAATTGTATTTGCAACCTGATTCCTTGGAGTAACATACATAAGAGCCTAAAGTACTTACATGATACACGGGAAATGTTTCTCAGTACTTCACCAGCATACTCTTTTCTAGACTGCACACAGTATTAGTAGAGCAGGCTTGATTATCAATCTTATTCTTTATATGAATGTCAACTGTTTCATAAAATCAAATATTTTCTAAACTGAAAACAAAAACAAAAACTCCACCAGGTGGTAGGTTCTAAATGCAATGGTAGAAGGTTCAAAAATGCATAAAACTAGGGCAGGATATTAGAATCAGAATCTTGCCACTCAAAATAACAATTATATTTTTAAAATGTAGATGAAAGCTGGCTTCACTCCTTCCCACGGAATAATCAAAATAAATATACAGCATTGAGATTATCACCAGCAATCTCCCAGAACTCATGAAAGAGCATGGGTCAGTTCCTAGTGCCATAGAGAAGTTAAAAAAAAAAAAAAAAAAAAAACTCCAGCAGACAGTAAGAGAATCAGATTTTCATATCTGTGACACCCTTCCCCCAATCTGCCTGGCATCAAGCACATGTAAAACTTTCCCCAACTCAGATTCTACGCTGGAAAAAGTGAGACTGAGGTGGACACATAACTTGCCCACAATCTTGGCTTCTTTGGATGCCTCAACCCATGAGAAGCCTCAGGAATGCCTGAAGGGAGACACCACCCTGAGGACAGTCAGAGGCGAAGTGGGGAGGTGGGATTACCATCTCTAGCCCTGGAAGCTCTGCTCTGTAACTCAACCAAAGGAGATGCCAAATCAGAGTGGCTGTTCAGCAGCACTACACTGTAGGAGGTATATTCCACAGGTCTCTTGGGCATGAACTCCTAGCCAGCCTGTCCATACCACAGGGATATCTCTCCTTTGGAACTTCCCCCATTCCAACCAGGCTATCCTCTGATCCTTTGCTAGAACAGAGGCAAACCTGGGGTTTTAGGTACCATTTAGTGCTGAAAAAGAGGCAGGGACTTAGCGGGAAAAATGTGTTAGAAATTCAACAGATAAATTATAAAGAATCTCTAAGCAAACATAATCAGTAAAAACCAAAATAGACTAGAAGGAGAAGATTGGAATAAATAATAAATCCTTCAATGCAACAACACAGACACATCCACAAGAACACGGAACCATGACCTCCCCAAATGTATAAAGCAAGGAACCAGTGACTGACCCTAATGAGATATTGATTCATGAGCTCATTGACCAAGAATTCAAAATAGTAGTTTTATGGAAACTCAGGGATCTCCAAGATAACACAGGAAAGCAATTCAGAAACCTACCAGAGAAATTTAACAAAGAGAGTAAAGTGATAAAAAATCAAATGAATCTTGAAACTGAAAAACATATTGGCTAACTGAAAAATTTATTGTAGGCTCTCAACAGCAGTATAGATCAAGCGGAGGAAAGAATTAGTGAACTCAAAGACAGACTCTTTGAAATTACATAGAGAAGAAAAAATAAAATAAATGGAAAGGTATTACATAAAGATTGCCTACGAGATATAGAAAATTACCTCAAAAGACTAAATCTAAGAATTATTGCTGTTCAAGGGAAAGTTGAGCAAGAGCAAGAGGTAGAAAAAAGATTACTCAATAAATAATAATAGAAAACTTGCCAAAATGAGAAAAATAAAAATATCCAGATAGAGGAAGGTTAGAAAACACCAAACAGATTGGACCCAAATACTACTTTCCCCAAGGCATGTAATAATCAAACTCTCAAGGGTCAAGGACAAAAAGAGGATCCTAAAAGCACCAAAAGGAGGAAATAACATACAAAGAAACTCCACTTTACTTGGCAACAGACTTCTCAATGACCATATAGGTCAGGAGGAAGTGGAATGTTATTTTCAAAGGGCTGAAATAAACAAAAACCCTGCTATCCTCAAATACTTTATCTAGCAGACAGCAGAACTATCCTTCAAATATGAAGGAGAGATAGTCTTTTTCTGACAAACAAAAGCTAAAAGAATTCTCCACCACTAGCTCTGTCTTACAAGAAAAAGGAATGTTTTTCAATCTGAAAGGAAAAAACACTAATGTGAAAAAAGAACACATTTGAAGGTATAAAACCCACTGGCAATATTAAGTAGAGAAAACTCCAGAATATTCAAATACTGTAACTGTCACATGCAATCCACCCATAAGTTTACTATGAAGCCTAGAAGATAAATCTATCAAAAACTATTAAAACTACAGCAACCTGTTAAGAGATAGACAATATAAAAATATGTAAATTGAGACTAGCAAAAGTCAAAATGTCAGGGGATGGAATTAAAGATGGAGAGTTGTTTTAAAGTTTTTTATTTATTCTTTTTTTGTAATCTAAGACAGAGATCTCCAATCCCTGAGCCATGGACTGGTACTGGTCTGTGGCATGTTGGGAACCAGGTCACAGCAGATGGTGAGCACAGGCCAGTAAGCATCACGACATCACTGATCTGCCTGAGCTCCACCTCCTGTCGGATCAGCAGCGGCATTAGATTCTCACAAAAGTACAAACCCGATTGTGAATTACATGTCTGAGGGATCTAGGTTGAGCATTCTTTATGAGCATCTAATGCCTGATGATCTGAGGTGGAATAGTTTCATCCCAAAACCATCCCCACTGTCCCATCTATGGAAAAACTGTCTTCCATGAAACTGGTCCCTGGTGCCGAAAAGGTTGGGGACTGCTAATCTAAGATAAGCCGTCATCTCTTTAAAATAATTTGTTATAAGATGTTTTCTATAAGCCTCATGGAAACCACAATGTAAAAACCCAAAATAAACACACTAAAAAATAAAAAAATAAAAATAAATTAAAACATAGAACCAGAGAAAGTCAAGAGGAGAGGAGTTACAAAACAACCAGAATACAAAAAACAAAACGGCAATTCTCCACTCAGAAATTTATCAAATAATTTTAACAAAGAGATTAACATTATTTAAAAAATCAAACAGAAATCTTGGAACTGAGTAATACATTCGATTGACTGAAAATTCAGCTCCCAAGTACATAAAGCAAACATTAATAGATACAGAGAGAGAGAGAGAGAGACTGTAATACAATAGTGGAGGATGTCAAATACCCCACTTTCACCAATGAACAGATCATCTAGACAGAAAATCAACTAAGAAACAATTGAGTCAAACTACACATCAGACCAAATGGGTCTAACTGATATTTATAAAACACTTCATTCAACTATTCAGAATACATATTCGTTTCATCAGTACATGGAATATTCACCAAAATAAACCATATTTTAGGCCACAAAACAAGTCTCAACAAATTTAAAAAAGTAGAAATCTGGCTAGGTGAGGTCGCTCACACCTGTAATCCCAATACTTTGGGAGGCCGAGGTGGGCAGATCACCTGAGGTCAGGAGTTCTGGACTAGCCTGGTCAACATGGCAAAAACCTGGTCTCACTAAAAATACAAAAACTAGCGGGCATGCTGGTGCACACCTATAATCCCAGCTACTTGGGAGGCTGAGGCAGGAGAATCATTTGAACCCAGGAGGCAGAGTTTGCAGTAAGCCGAGATCTTGCCACTGCATTCCAGCCTGGATGACAGAGCAAGACTCCATCTCAAAAAAAAAAAAAAAAGAACACTTTGGAAATTATACAAACACATGGAAATTAAACAACATGCTCCTGAACAATGAGTTGATGAAGAAATTAATAAGAACATTTAAAAATTTCTCAAAACAAATAAAAATGGAAACACAACATACCAAAACCTATGGCATAGAGCAAACACAATACTAAGAGGGAAGTTTATAGTAAAAAATATCTACATCAAAAAAGTTGAAAGACCTCAAAAAGACAATCTAACAATGCACCATCTCAAGGAACTAGAAAAGCAACACTAAACCAAACTCAAATGTACTAGAAGAAAGGAAATAATAAAATCAGAGCAGAAATAAATGAAAGTGAGATTAAAACATTATAGAAGATCAACAAAACAAAACTTTAGTTTAAAAAAAAAAACAAAAACAAAAAACCGACAAATCTTTAGCTAGACTAACCAAAAAAAAAAAAAAAAAAAAAAGAGAGAGAGGACCCAAATAAAATCAGAGATGAAAAAGATACATAACAGAGACCACAGAGGTACAAAGAATCATTAGAGATAACTGCCAACAAATTGAAAAATCTAGAAGAAAAGAATACATTCCTGGACACATACAAACAAAACTGAACCATGAAGAAAAAGAAAACCTCAACAAACCAATAGTAAGTAGTAAGATCAAAGCTATAATTAAGTCTCCTATCAAAGAAAAGTCCAGGATCTGATGAATTCTACTAAACTTTTCAAGAAGAGCTATAACAGTTCTACTAAAACTCTTCAAAAAAACTGAAGAGGTAGGAATCCTCAAACTCATCCTGCAAAACTGGAATTACTCTGATACCAAATCAGATAAGGCAGCAATTAAAAAAAAGACAACCATAGGCTAATTTCACTGATGAACATAGATGGAAAAATCCTCAACAAAATACTAGCAAACTAATTGAACAACATGTTAATAAGATCATTCAACATTTTCTTTTTTTTTTTTTTTTTTTTTTTTTTTTTTTTTTGAGACGGAGTTTCGCTCGTTACCCAGGCTGGAGTGCAATGGCGCGATCTCGGCTCACCGCAACCTCCGACTCCTGGGTTCAGGCAATTCTCCTGCCTCAGCCTCCTGAGTAGCTGGGATTACAGGCACGCGCCACCATGCCCAGCTAATTTTTTGTATTAGTAGAGACGGGGTTTCACCATGTTGACCAGGATGGTCTTGATCTCTTAACCTCGTGATCCACCCGCCTCGGCCTCCCAAAGTGCTGGGATTACAGGCTTGAGCCACCGCGCCCGGCCATTCAACATTTTCAAGTGGGATTCATCTCAGGGATGCAAAGATGGCATATACAAATCAATAAATGTGATATGCCACATTAACACAACCAAGAACAAAAAACATATGATCATTTCAGTAAGTGCTGAAAAGCATTCAGTAAAATTCAATATCTCTTTACAATAAAAACCCTCAACAAACCAGGTACAGAGGAAACATACTTCAAAATAATAAAGACCATATATGAAAAACCCACAGCTGACAACATACCAAGCAGGGAAAAACTGGAAGCCTTTTCACTAAGATCTGGAAGAAGACAAGGGTGTGTACTTTCACTACTTTTATTCAACATAAAGTGGAAGTCCTGGCCAGACAATTAGGCAAGAAAAATAAATAAAAGGGATTCATATTGGAAAGAAAGAAGTCAAACTGCCTTTCAATGTAGATGACAGGATCTTCTATTTTTAAAAAGCAAAAAACTATTAGAACTAATAAGTGAATTCAGTCAAGTTGCAGGATACAAAACCAACATACAAAAATCAGTAGCATTTATATATACCAACAGTGAACAATCTGAAAAAGAAAGCAAGAAAGCAATCTGATTTATTATAGCTTCAAAGAATGTAAAATACCCAGGAATTATTTGTTTTTTGTTGTTGTTGTGACAGGGTTTTGCTCTGTCACCCAGGTTGCAGTGAAATGGCGTGATCACAGCTCATTGCAGTCTTGACCTCTTGGTCTCACATGATCCTCTTACTTCAGCACCCCAAGTAGCGGTGACCACAGGTGCATGCCACAACGTCTGGCTAATATTTTGATATGTTGTAGAGATGAGGTCATACTATGCTCCTCAGACTGGTCTCAAACTCCTGGGCTCAAGCCATTCTTCTGGTTTGGCCTCTCAAAGTATTGGAATTGCAGGTGTCAGTCACTGTGCCTGGCACCTAAAAATCAATTTAACCAAAGTTGTGAAAGATCTTTATAAGGAACACTGTAAAACACTGATTAAACAGAAGATGACACAAAAAATGGAGAAGATATTATTCCATGCTCATGGACTGAAAGAATATTGTTAAAATGACAATCCTACCCGAAGCAATTTACTGATTCAAGGTAATCCTTATCAAAATACCAATAATATTCCCCACAGAAACAGAGCATACAATCCTAAATTTCATACAGAACCACAAATAACCAAAGCAATCTTGAGCAAAAGGAGCAAAGCTGGAGCCCTCACACTACTTGACTTAAAAATATACTACAAGGCTACAGTAGCCAGATCAGAATGGTACTGGCATAAAAAACAGACACAAACACCAACTGAACAGAATAGTGAACTCAGACATAAATCCATGCCATTTGCAGCCAATTCATTTTTGACAGAGGTGCCAATGATATGCAATAGGCAAAGGACAGTCTCTTCAATAAATGGCACTGGGAAAACTGGACCACTATATGCAGAGGAATGAAATACACCTCTATCTCTCACCATATACAAAAATCAAATAGAAATGGATTTAGACTTAAATCTAACACCTGAAATTATAAAACTACTAAAAGAAAACATTGGGGCATTGCTCCAGGATACTGGTCTGGGCAAAGATTTTCTGTTTAAGTCCTCAAAAGTGTAGGCAACAAAAGTAAAAATGGACAAACAGGATTACATCAAGCTGAAAACCTTCTGTACAGCAAAGGAAACAATCAACACGGTGAAGAGACAACCCATAGAACAAGAGAAAGTATTTGCAAACTGCCCATCTGACAAGAGATAAATAAACAGAATATACAAGGAGCTCAAAAAACTCAATAGCAAAAAGCCATTAATCTGATTTTAAAAAGGGCAAAAGGCTTGAACAGACATTTCTCAACAGACAACATACAAGTGACCAATGGGTATAAGAAGTGCTCAACATCAGTAATTATCAAGAAAATGCAAATCAAACCCGCAATGAGATACAATCTCACCCCAACTAGAATAGATTTTATCAAAAAAGACAGGGACTAACATGCTAGTGAGGATGTGGAAAAAGAAAAATCCTTATACACTGTTCATGGGAATATAAATTAGTACAGCCACTATGGAAAATAGTTCAGAGGTTCCTCAAAAAACTAAAAGTAGAATACTGTATCATCCAGCAGTTCCGCTACTGAGTATGTATCTAAAAGAAAGGAAACCAATATGCTGAAGAGAGATCTGTACTCGCATGTTCATTACAGCATTATTCACAGTAGCCAAAATATGGAATCAACCCAAGTGTCTATCAATGGATGAATAAAGAAAATGTGGCATACTGGGAGGCCAACGCGGGTGGATTGCTTGAGTTCAGGAGTTTGAGACCAGCCTGGGCAACATAGCAGGACCCCATCTCTACAAAATAATAATACATATTTAAAAAGAAAATGTGATATAAATACACAATAGATTATTATCCAGCCATAAAAATAAAATCCTGTCATTTGGAGCAACATGGATAAAACTAGGGGTCATTATGTTCAGTGAAACAAGCAAAGCACAGAAAAACAAATTTCGCATGTTCTTACTCCTATGTGGGAGCTACAAAAGTCAATCTCATGAAGATAGAGAGAAGACTGGTGGTTACCAGAGGCTGAGAAGGGTAGCGGGGAAGGGGGATCAAGAGTGGTTGATTAATGGGTATAAACACACTTAGAAGAAGTAAGACTTGGTGCTTGACAGATCAGTAGAATAGCTACAGATAACATTAATCAAGTGTGTATTAATACACTCAAAATAGCTTGAAAAGAATAATTCAAAAGTTCCTAGCATGAACAACAGATAAATATTTAAGGTGACTGATACCCCAATTACCCTGATTTGATTATATAAACGTTATCAAATTATCACATGGACCCCCAAAATATGTACATATTAATATTTATCAATTTTAAAAATGAAAAATATGAAAGGAGAAAGCACCATTTTGATGTGAAAGTTCTAGAATCTTTTTATAAGAGATCACAGTATTTTTGTTCAAGTAACAATAAAATTAAAAAGGCAATATAATTAACTTTATCTAAAATCTGGAAAAGACAGAATATACAAAATGTATTCAATCTTGCAACTCTATCAATTGTTATCACTGGACGCTATTTTCAATATTTTATATACTTTTATGAATATTTTAATTAATTACCATAATACATTTTAAAGATCTACAATGTCCTAGAATTTGTACCAGGCACTCTTTAGTTTCTATGTTGGAGGCATAACATGGACTAAGGCATTGTACCTTCCCCAGCAGTTCACACACTAGTGCTGCAGGCAAATATTGTAGACATAATTAGAAGAGTAGTGTTTACACAGTTCAATTCCAATCCAAAGAAAAGTGGTCTAATTTTGTTTGAAAAGGGTACAAGAGGCCAAAAAAATTATTCATAATAAGAGATCACTTGCCCTACGTCTTAAAGGATGAGTGAGTACTTTTCAGGACAAGAAAGGTGGAAGGGCATTGCAGGCAGGGGGGATGGCACATGCAAGGGTGAAAGATGAGAGGACGCACATGGCAAGTAGCAGCTGGGGCCAGAGCATAGTTTGCTTATGAAGGCTTAGTTGTAAAAGAAGCAAACTGCCCGAGACAAAGATGACCTAAGGAGACTGGGTACTAAAGAGGAACCTAAATTACCTAGATTCTAAAAGAACCAAACTGAAAAACGCACATACACAAATACAAATATTTTACCCTAATAAAAAATGCAGAGCTCATTTGATTTCTTGAAGTCAGTCAGTCTTTCATACAGTCAACCAAAAACCTGTCTTACCATACATCAAGTATGATTACTCACATATTCCTGTAGAATACACAAAAATAGTCAATAATTACTTTAAAGTAACAAAAGTAAGCTGGAGTATAAACTCTGGCCACAATTTATTATCTGATTATCTTCTGGTGATTTTCAATACTGGCCCCTACCATAGGAAGAGTAGGGGTAATATTAACCAGCTTTTAAATATTTTGCAACGAAATTACCCAATATGACCCAATCCCATTTGGCTTCCTCAAAAACAGCAGATAATTTTCTTGGTATGAGTAGAGTAGAGGTGAAAAGAAATCTCAATTATGAATCAAGATCTAAATTACAATCTTTGTTAGTCAGTTTCTATTGCTACAAACAATACCTCAGACTGGGGTACTTTATAAAGCAACGAGATTTATTTTGGCTCATGGTTCTGCAGGATGTACAGGAAGTGCGGTACCAGTATCTGCTTCTGGTGAGGGCCTCAAGAAACTTAGAGAAGGCAAGGGGAAGCCGGCCTATTTCATGGTGAGGTGTGGAGCAACAGAGCAAGGGGGAAGGTACCAGGCTCTTTTTTAACAACTGGCTCTCTCAGGAAGTCAAGGGGAAAAGCTCATTACCATAGGGAGGCGCCAAGCTATTCATGAGGAATCTGCCCCCATGAGGCAGACATCTCCCACCAGGCTCCACCTCCAACAGTGGGAATCACATTTCAACATGAGATTTGGAGGGAACACAGATCCAAACCAGATCAGAATCTTACTTGGATACTGGCTTTCATTTCTAATGTAGGAAAAAGGTTGAGATTTGCCTATTAAGGAAACTTTATGCTGTGTTTGTCTAAATGAGTATATTTGCAACTTTATGAGGTAATATAGGCAAGAAGCTGATGGAGGCATTTTTTATCACAGGTACAGGAAGAAATTAAAATGTAGACAATAAAGAGAAAATATGAAAGAAAGCAACAGTAAATATATTCATTTATTCATTCAACAAATGTGTGCCCATTGTGTGCCAGGCACTGTTTTTGGCACTTAAGATATAGCTATGAACAAACTAGATACGAACCCACCTTTTTCCACAAAGTAATCTAACTAGACAGCTGTGCTTTGGGCCCAAAGAAAATTCGATTTAGGTTCATACTATGCTTAACATATTAGCTGTGCTAAAAGCTAATTCCTGATTCATCTTTTCTGCCTTACGTATTAGTCCATTCTCATACTGCTAATAAAGACATACCAGAGACTGGGTAATTTATATAGGAAAGAGGTTTAACTAACTCACAGTTTTGGCATGGCTGAGGAGGCCTCAGGAAACTTAGAATCATGGCAGAAGGGGAGCAAACACATCCTTCTTCACATGGCGGCAGAAAGGAGAAGTACCAAGCAAAAGTGGGGAAAGCCTCTTATAAAACCATTAGATCAGGCCGGGCGCGGTGGCTCATGCCGGTAATACCAGCAGTTTGGGAATCTAAGGAGCGCGGATCATGAGGTCAAGAGATCGAGATCATCCTGGTCAACATGGTGAAACCCCATCTCTACTAAAAATACAAAAATTAGCTGGGCATGGTGACGTGTGCCTGTAGTCCCAGCTACTTGGGAGGCTGAGGCAGGAGAATCACTTGAACCTAGGAGGTGGAGGTTGCAGTGAGCCGAGATCACACCACTGCACTCCAGCCTGGCAAGAGCCTGACAGAGCAAGACTCCGACTCAAAATCAAAAAACAAAAAACATCTTGTGATATGAACTCACTATCACAAGAACAGAATCAGGGTAACCGCCCCCATGATTCAATTACCTCCCATTGGGTGCCTCCCATGACACACAGAATTATGGGAACTACAATTTGAAATCTGGGTGGGGACACAGCCAAACCACATCACCTTATTCGAAGAGTTCCGATGACAGCATCTGCCTCCTTGTGTCCCAAAGTGGGCATTAGTGTGTCCAGCTTTCCTACAAACCCTCACTGCTCATCCATCCCACATCATGAAAGTACACATCAGTATCTTTCCAAGAGTGTACACAAGGGCTGAGCTGCCAATGAACAGGTTAAAACCCTCTCAGAACCAGCAAATATTTTAAGAATCCCGTGCTGGGTCTGCTCCAGCTGGGTCGTTGGGACCCACACAGTTTCCCTAATATTTAAAAATAACTGACACTTGCAAAGTTTCTTTCCAAGAAACTGTCTATGGTGAAGGTTTATCAGATCATGAAAACCTAGGATGAAAATCAGCTGTTCTGCTACAAAAGAGAGCAGCAATAGATAGTCTAAAGGGCATCTGAATGAAAATTATAATGATTAAAGTTTCTTCTTTTTCAGTTTACCACCTTTATGTTTCTTCCTGACTTCAGAGGAAAATAACTTTATGACTCAGTATTGGTACAATGAAAAGTATTTATTGATTTGCTTTCATTTGTTTGTAATAGGTATAGGGAAAACAGACACTAGCAGAAACCTAAACCTTGACTTTATAAATATGACTCTATTAGTAGAGTCTTGCTCTTACAGAGCAAGCATTCCTACTGCTGGTGGTCTGAACTAAAATATCAGTGCTTTTACCTATTTAAACATTAAAGAACAACAGTGTAATGGCCACAGACGTAAGAGTTAATTTAGTGTGATTTGAAAGGCTTTCTGTTCATTTCTTATTTTAAATGTACAGTACTCATTTATTTTGTTTTAGGAAAAATTTTCTCTTTAATTCCATTGAAATTGGATTCTTACGTGACCTTCTCTGATCAACTCTTAAATTGATCAATACTGTTAATGAAAAGTTCAAGTGTGCCTGAGACTGTCACTAAGTAAAAGAGGGACATGTAACACATCCTCAGACTCTTTTTTTTTTTTTTTCCGAAAACAAGTTTTATTTAAATAAGGGTTTAGGCGGGGCTTGGTGGCTCACACCTGTAATCCTAGCACTTTGGGAGGCTAAGGTGGGTGGATCACCTGAGGTCAGGAGTTCGAGACCAGCCTGGCCAACATGTGAAACCCTGTCTCTACTAACAATACAAAAATTAGCTGCATGTGGTGGCACATGCCTGTAATCCCAGCTACTCAGGAGGCTGAGGCAGGAGAATTGCTTGAACCCAGGAGGTGGAGGCTGCAGTGAGCCGAGATCACGCCACTGCACTCCAGCCTGGGCAACAAAGTGAGACTCTGTCTCAAAAAAAAAAAAAAAAGTTTAAATACATAACATTAAAACTGGAGGGGGGAAAAACTCTTAAAACCAGTTTGTTACTTCACATGTCATTGGGCAACTGTTGCATTAAGTTGCAAGCTCTATAGCTAGGTACGTGACTGGTACATCAGTTTGAGATTTATTCCCTTGTCAAAAGTTTAACTTTGATGGAAGGTTGGCCTCACATTCTGGTGTTTGGACATCCCTTAGTTAGTATGCCTGATCAAAAAGATCTTTGTGGCAAGCCAGATATCCTATCACCTCACTATAGGGAAGGGGGACTCTCTAAAGCTATGCCCCCTGGTCAGGTTGGAGACACCAGGGGATCTTTCTTTGACTACCAAAGGCTCCTTTCCAATGGTACAGCTGCTGTTGCTGCCTTACCCCCATTTCTCCTCTCAGATTCACCACGGATTTTTCAGGCAGTGACATTCTCTTAGGGCAGGGGACTCTACAGAGGGAGAATGGAGAAGCTTCTTACCAGATATAGTTGTCTATGATTTTAGGGCTCTGGGCATGGCTGAAACATGATGATATTGCTTTGTTTTAGGCTTGACACTGCCAGGTGCCTACTGCTTGATCTCTGTTTAAATGAAGAACTTCGAGACTACACAGCATGGCTCTTTTCAGTTTACTGCATGAAGGAGTTACACTAGTCCAAGTTAAAAGCAGATCACAAATGGTTACGATATACAAGCTGTGAGGTTTACACTAGTCCAAGTTAAAAGCAGATCACAAATGGTTACGATATACAAGCTGTGAGGTTTTCAAACTTGTGACAAGGGACAGAAAGGAAATTCTATTCATTGCAAGGAAATCCTCACTCAAGCTTCAGCGAGCCACAGCACTTAGAACCCATGAACCTTTAGCTGATTGTCCTTAGCTATTTCAATCTCTATGAGGAAGTGGCATGTTCTTGTGCTAGCTGTAGCTGAATGACTTCTCTGTATTCTGGATGCTCAATTACAGTACCGTTGCAGGCAAACTTCTTTTTAAATGCCTTCATTGGTTTCTTTTTATCATACTCATCAGCAATCCCTTGGACAGTAGTAAGGGTCTTCCTGGTGTTCCTCTGTTGGATGAATTCTTATATGGATATAATCCTCAGTGTCAGCAGGAAGCAGGTCATCACCCTCACTTGCATCAGCAAAGGGGTGGAGTGGAAGTTTTGGATTGTGGACATATGACACGATTCCTTTTCTTCAGCGGAAATGGCTGCAAAAGTGGGCAGTGGCAGGAGAAGGGGGAGCCAAGTCCTTGGCAGTGGCGGCTCAGTGACTGGGGCCCCTTTAGATTCTTAACTTGAAAACACTGGTGCTTGATATGGGTTGGATTTGCGTCCCCACCCAAATTTTATGAGTTATAATCCTCAGTGTTGGAAGAGGGTCCTGGTGGGAGGTGATTAGATGGCAGGGGGACTTCCCTTGAGAACTGGTTGCTTAAAAGTACATAGGGTCACCTCCTTCCCTTTTTTTCTCCTGCTCCCACCACATAAGACATGCCACCTTTCCCTTCTCCTTCCACCATGATTGTAAGCTTCCTGAGGCCTTCCCAGCCATGCTTCCTGTACAGCCTGTGGAACTGTGAGTCAATTAAACCTCTTTTATTTATAAATTACCCAGTCTCAGGTAGTTCTTTATAGCAGTAGAAGAACAGACTAATACAGTTCTTAAAGTGGGTTCCCAGAGCAGCAGCATCAGCATTATCTTCTGGGAACTTGTTAGAAATCCAAATTTTTGGGCCCCATCCCAGACCTACTGAAGCAGGAACTCTGGGTTTGGGGCCCTGCAATGTGCATTTTGATAACCCTCTATGTGACTCTGACGTAGGCCAAAAGTTCTCAAAACCCTTATCTTCAAACATGGGTTGACTTAGACAAGATTATGCCCTAAGGCGCCCAGAGCCAAGAATATCCTCCGATTTTAAGACAATGATACCTCGGGATTTAGAAAACATCCCAGGAAGCCTAACTTTGTTTCACTCATTTATTCAAAAATATTGACTGAGAACTCATCATGCAATAGGCACAGTGCCGGGCACAACAGCGGTGAACAAAATAACCTCAGTTCTTGCCTTTTTGAGGCTTATAGGCAGGATTTGTATATGCAGAAAAAAGTTATAAACATATTATGCTAAATGCTATGATGGAGAAAACACAGGTGTTGAGTGAGAATAACGGAGGTACCCTTTCTTAGGACTGAAGTTGAGGATATATAGATGTATACGAATGGATGGACCTTAAGAGTTTCTCCAGGGAAGTAACTTTGAAGCTAAGACCTTAAGGATAGGGAGGAGTTAACTAGGGGGAAGGTGGAAGGTAAAAATGGTCCCGGGAACATCATAGAGCCCAGAAATAGACCCACTCAAATGTGCCCATACGATTTTTGACACAGGCATTTCAGAAAAGAAAGGAAAATTCTTTCAGAAAAGGAAGAAAAGTCTTTTCAACAGTGCTATAGCAATCTGACATCTATAGTTAAAATAATGAATCTTCCTAATGTTCTCTCTTGTGCAAATGTTAATTTCAAATGAATCTTAAATCTAAAATTAAAAAAAAAGACAACAACTATAAAACCTTACGAAAACCTAGAAGATCTTTAAGAGCTAGGGCTTGGAGAGGTCTAGACACAACACCAAAAGAAAGAGCCATAAAAATAAAAATGAACAATGTGGTCTTCATCAAAATTACACTCTTTTTTTTTTTTATTTAAAAGGTCTGGAGGCTCAGGGGCAAGAAAGAACTCAATATATTTGAGCAAATGAGTTTTTAAGAGAGGGAAAGAACAGGTTGGGCTGAAGTGAGAGATAAGCAGAGGCTAGTTATGAGACTTGCTTAGTCCTGCTGGTCATAGTAGGAAGACTAGGTTTTCTTCTAAGTTAAAAGTCACTAATAGGTTTAAGCTGATGAGTAAAATAAAATATTTTTTATTTTTAAGTGTTTTGTTTATGCATAGGCTTCCTACTATCTTTAAAGAGAGGCAGCTCTGGGCTTCCTTAGTTTATTATCATGGGGAAAGGACCCTGGATATTCCAGGAATAGTTCATTCAGATTTCACAAAGAGGATTTCATCTTGAAGATATAACCAGCCCTTTGAATTAAAAAGTACATATATTTTTTCCACTGTTTAAAGCAGAAAGGAGTTGGGGATGGTGGTACATTCCTGTAGTCCCAGCTACTTCTGAGGCTGAGACAGGAGTTCGTGGCTATAGTAAGCTATGATTGCAACTGCGAATAGCCATTACATTCCAGCCTGGGCAACTTAGGGAGAGCCTGTAACACCCCTACACCATCACCACCAAGAAGATAGAAAGGCTCAGCCATGCCACATGGAAATCTCCCAGATTTTCTTGTGTTTTCTCAGGAACATACAAGTTCCTAACTTACTTAAGATAAGCTTTAAAGAGGTCAAATATCTGACCTGGAAGGGGCTTTCCAATTTGCTGCCTGATAAAAGCTCTCGCAATGTTAAATTTATGTTACCAACACAGCATATGCACGTCAACTGAAAATGGGTATGGGAAAAACTGTAGCCAGAGACTGAATTTGGAGTTTGAAAAGACAGAACCAAATCAAAACCACAATATCACCTCATACTCATTAGGATGGCCACTACTAAAAAAACAAAAACAAAATAAGCATTGGTAGCATGTGGAGAAACTGGAACCCTACGTTGGTCAGGGCTGTTGGTGAAATGGTAAAATGGTACAGCTGCTATACAAAACAGTATAGAGATTCCTCAAGAAAATAAGATATAGAACTACCATATGATCCAACAATTCTACTTCTGGATATATGTCCAAAAGAACTGAAAACAGGAACCTGAAGAGGTATTTGTACCCCCATGCTTACTGCAGAAATATTCCCAATGACCAAGAGGCAGAAGCAACCTAAATGTCCATTAACAGATGAATGCCTAAGGAAAATGTAGTATATACATACAATGTATGCATATATATTTTAGGCTAAAGAAAGGAAATTCTGTCACATGCTACATCATGAATAGAATAGAAACTTGAGGACACTATGCTAAGTGAAATAAGTCAGTCACAAAAAGCCAAATTTCCACGTCATATACATGCAATTAAACGCATAGAAACAGAAAGTAGAAAGGTTGGTGCCAGGGGCTGGTGGGCCGGGGAAACACAGAGTTGTTTGATGAGTAATAGAATTTTAGTCATGTGAAATGGAAAAGTTCTAGAGATCTGTCATATGGCAATGTGCATACAGTTAACAATAATAAAATGTACACTTAAAAATTAAGAATGTAAATCTATGTTATGTGTTTTTTACCACAATCCAAAAAAAAAAAAAGAAAGAAAAGAGCAGAAGTAGTATTTACAGGGCTCCAGTCACACTCAAGGTCAAGCTGCCTTATGTTGCTTTCCTTTAGTGGAAATAAACCTCACTTGAGCTTTTCCCTTTTTAAAAGAGGAGTCTCAGAACATTCTCTGCTTTTTTATCATGACAGACTCCCCTGATGGAACAAGCACATCCCTTTCATGATTCTTCAAGACTTCTGCTGATGTTCACCTACCCATGCTGGACAGGCAATTATTCAGGCACAGGGAGGGAGCAGGGGCACCTGCCATGAAGGTACCCTTTAAAAGTAGGAAATGACTGAAAAAGTCTGTTCCCATTCTCTTGAGGAACGCCTTTGAGAACAGCGGTATAGTCACAGACTAACCAATGACAGGCTACACACAGGAGACATAGCCTTGACCCTTGGCCAGCATGAGGTGGAGGCAGAAGGGAAGACCACTGGCTCAGCCCCACCCATTTCCCAAAGACACTTCTGCAGCCTCTCACTAATTCAAATACCATCAACCACTTCTGCCATGTTCAGCTGGGAAGATGCAACAGGCCACAAAAACATTCCACAGAAGGGACTTAAACCTTCCTCCTCATGCTAAGGTCTTGTCTTTCCCTCTCTCCTTCTGAACAGGCTCTGATGGCAAGGTCTCAACCCCATCACACTAGGAAAAGCGCCAGACTGTGGGACCTGCCAGAGAAAAGGCTTCACCCCTAACCCAGGCCAGAAAGGTTGGGCTCAAGCCAGAGACATAGGATGAAGCCGTGTCACAAGACGACTGGCTCCCAAAGCCTGCAGTCTGACAGCATGAAAGTGCCAAAAGTGACTAGCCTGCAACGAGGCCCTGGGGCATTACTAAACTTTTAGCCTCCTGGGGCAATAACACCTAATGGGCAGGGTCTGAGGCAAGAAGGAAGCCAGAAGGCAAGATTCTCAAATTCAGACAGTGAACCCTAGGGCCCAGTTACAAAGCGGAAAAGCCTGTTAATATGTGTGTCATACTAAAGCAAAATTAATTTACAAACATTTGTTTGAAACTCTGAGTAAGTAGGTAGGGAGAAGCAAAAACAAAATGTTTTAGCCATCAAGGGAAGGGAACTAGTCATTGATGGCAAAATATTTACTGCTCCTAATTTAAGGAATCTGAAATCTCAGTGACATTGCATTTATTTGTTCTATACTACTTAAAAATATATAAAAAAACTACGTGTTGATAAGGACTTACATAGGTTTGTAAACACTTTCTAACCAACTCACTATTCAAAGTGTGGACCCCCGGCCAATTGCAGCAGCATCTGCCTGACTTGTTTAAAAACGGCGGCATCTTGGGCCCTACCCTAGACCTACAGAATCCATCTGCAGTTCAGCAAGATCCCCAGGTGATTTGTATGCACACTGAAGTGGGAGGAGAACTGGTTTAGCCTTTATTTTTCCCCATTAGGTCCTAAGCTTCCTAACCCATTACCTTTTAGCTGAAGTGACCTACAGTAATGGTTCACAACCTTGGATGATTTTTCTTTTTTTTTTTTTGAGATGGAGTTTCAATCTTGTTGCCCAGGCTGGAATGCAATGGTGTGATCTCGGCTCACTCACTGCAACCTCTGCCTCCCAGGTTCAAGCAATTCCCCTGCCTCATCCTCCTGACTAGCAAACATGCACCACCAGGCACGGCTAATTTTTTCTATTTTTAGTAGAGACGGGTTTTGCCATGTTGGCCAGGCTGTTCTCAAACTCCTAACCTCAAGTGATCCACCCGCCTCAGCCTCCCAGAGTGCTGGGGTTATAGGCATGAGCCACTGTGGCCAGCTGGATGATTATTAGAATTACTGTCTAGGCCCCACCAAAGACGAATTAAACTATTCTCTGGGTGTGGGACCTGAGCAGAAGTACTTTTAAAAGCTGCTCCAGGAGATTGCAACTGCTACATTTGAGAGTTATTGGTCTCTTCCAGTGGTTCTCAAAACGTGGTCCCAGACCAGCAGCATCACCATCACTAAGGAACTTGTCAGAAGTCCCTTGTCAGAACTTTTTCCTTCCCTCCTTTCTCTCTCTCTCTCTCTCACACACATACAGGCACACACACTTCGTGACTATGCTTTTTAAAAAGAAACTCAGTAAAACTTCAGGTAATTCTCAGAAAGCAGGTATTCTGGTATCTCTTTTGCACAATGTATTTGGTACCAGAAATAAAAATATTTATGTCTTAGAAGGGTCACTAACCCTTTTAAGTGAATTTTAAAATTCACTTAAAAATGTGGATGCTGCTAGGGGCTGATGGAGTCTTAAGGGTCAAAGCAGACAATGGATGAGAAAACTATTAGAATGGTAAATATATTGTTCCTTCTGGTTTGAGTTAGTGTTTGGGAAAAAAAAATTCTATTGTCCTATGAGTGGTCTGCAAACAAGTGATGCTCTGTGGGGCCTAACTGATAGCAATAGTATGGTAGTTCCTTCAAATATGATAATATAGTATCCCAAGACTCTCGCAGAGATTTTAATTCAGTGAGTCTGACATGGGGTCAAAACATACATTTTTAACAAACATTTTCAAGTGATTCTTGTCCTCAGCAAAATTTGGAAAACACACAGTCTTCTAAGACTCTTATTCTTGCCGTGGCTCTAGCCTGTAATCCCAGCACTTTGGGAGGCTGAGGCGGGTGGATCACAAAGTCAGGAGTTCAAGACCAGCCTGGCCAACATAGTCAAACTCTGTCTCTACTAAAAATACAAAAATTAACCGGGTTTGGTGGCATATGCCTGTAGTCCCAGCTACTTGGGAGACTGAGGCGGGAGAATCTCTCAAACCTGGGAGGTGGAGGTAGCAGAGAGCCAAGACCATGCCACTGCACTCCAGCCTGGGTGACAGAGTGAGACTCTGTCTCAAAAAAAAAAAAAAAAAAAAAAAAAGACTCTTATTCTGCAAGCCACTGTTTCTCAAAGTGTGGCCCTGGACCAGTGGTGTCAGCATCACCTGGGGACTGATTAGAAATGCATGTTCTTGGTCCCAATGCTGAGATACTGAATCAGAAACTCTTCAGGTAAGTCCGGTCATCAGTGTGTTAACCACTGCATGAGGCCACTTTCAAAACTTACATTTTTTAAGTAAAAACTATCTGCTCTTATTCAAACACCTAATTTTTGGTAAGAAGCCACTCAACTTGAGTCTCAGTTTGTGTCTTTCAAGTGGAAGCATGAAAGGGCATAATGAACAGTCTTTGGCTGTAGCCATGAAATATCCATGTTGACAGGAACAGAGTGGAGCACACTGCAAAAAATGAAAGCAGTTGTACTAGAGTGATGAGAGCTTTAAAAAATATTACACAATTTTACTTTTATTGGAATGACAATCTAACAGCAACTATAAACACAAAGAAAACACTAGTATCCGATGTGATGAGACTTGTTCCTCCTCCTAGTTGCTATCTTTTCCTTCTTTTTATTTGAAAGAAAACATATTTGCCACAAAGGTATGAAAACCAGATCACAGTTCCATTACCTCCGAATGCAAGAGAACTGCTTAAAAACAGGTGAGCACAAGACAAAGGGCATTTATAACACAGGACAGGCTTTGCAGGGCTCTTGAAACCACCAAAATCAATGCAAAGTTTTGTGGTTTTCAGCAAACGTGCATTGTTCAAGAGAGAGGTTTTGCAGCCTTTATTACATACCCCAAAGAGGCCAGACCCAAGGAAAGTCAACAACCTCTGAATTTCCATGCATTTCACCGAACACAGATCTAGACAAAAGTCCTATTAATTTAATCTTCTATGATATGAAAAAAAACCAACAAACCCAACAAGATTCTCTTACCTGGAAACCTTTTGCTCTGGCCTTAAAAATCGCTTCTGAGAACTGGAGACTCATCCACCATAACAGAGCTTGGAGACAAGCAAAGTAGCAGCACTAGATAGACCAAGAGCCTGGGAACCGCATTTCCATTTTCATTTCCACTTGGCCTGGAACCACCTCTGGGACTCTGGGAACGTTACTTAAATGCTCTGGGCCTCAGATTCTTCATGTCCAGACTAAGACAGCCCTAATGACACTTCCAGGCCTGACAGACATTCTATGATTATGCTCTTCTAAATCCTGGGCCGACAGGGAACACAAGGCTCCCTTGAGCTGACGTTGCTAAATAAAGTTAAGACCACATGGGATGCTGTGTATGAGTCAGCAGGACACAGATCTCGCCTCACAGGACCCAGCTGTGCACAGGAAGCTTTTCTGGCACAATGATGACTAGTCAGAGAATTCCCACCGCCAACGCCAGAAGAGATGCTAAAACACCTGGGCTCTATTTTCTCCTCTAACTTAGCTCCCAGGGTGGCTACTCTTTTTTTCATCCCTTCCAAGTTAGGTTTTCTATTTCCTCTCTATGTACTAGTACTAAATATTCAACAATAAAGAAATGCATGAGAGAGAAAGTAAAAAATCAGCTGTAATTCCACTACTAGCAACGTTTTGGTGTACTGCTTCCCAATTCTTCCTTGTGCTTACATAAGCCTGTATGTACCTATACGTTTTCCCCAAATATTCCTTTATAACTTTTGAATTCGGAGAGAGATCCAAGATGGCTGACCACTAGCAGCTCCGGATTGTAGCTCCCAGTGAAAGTGCAGAGAACGAGAGGATGCTACACTTTCAGATGAATTTTTGTTGCTCACAGACCAGGAGATTCCCAGTGGAGGAGCCCCATGGGTCGCCAGCACAACTCTTATGGCCGGCGTGGCGGTTTTGCTGGCACCTCAGCGCAGCAGTTTTTGGTGCAGAGTGAGCAGGACTGGGTCCCCTTTTGTCCGATTCCCGGGCAGAAAAGCACCATCAATCTTAACACTGCTGTTTTGGCCAGTGCAGTGGATTGCTCAGATTTCGGCGCTGGGAATCAACAAGTTGGACGTCCACTCAGACACCTAATTTGAAAGTCGGAAATCAAAAAGATGACAGGTGGATAAATTTACAAAGATGGGAAGAAACCAGCATAAAAAGTCTGAGAATACCCCAAATCAGAATGCCTCTCCCTCTACAGGGGATCACAGTTCCTCATCAGCAACGGAACAAGCCCTGATGGAGAACGAGTGCATTCCATTAACAGAAGTAGGCTTCAGAAGGTGGATGATAAGAAACTTCTGTGAATTAAAAGAATTTGTTCTAACCCAATGCAAAGAAACTAAGAACTTTGAAAAAAGGTTTGACGAAATGCTAACGAGAATAGACAATTTGGAGAGGAATATAGATGAATTAATGGAGCTGAAAAACACAACATGAGAACTTCACAAAGTATGCACAAGTTTTAACAGTCGAATTGATCAAGCAGAAGAAAGGATATCAGAGGTCGAAGACCAACTTAATGAAGTAAAACGAGAAGGTTAGAGAAAAAAGGATAAAAAAGAATGAGCAAAGTCTCCAAGAAATACGGGACTATGTGAAAAGACCTAATCTACGTTTGATAGGTGTACCTAAATGTGATGAAGAGAATGAATCCAAGTTGGAAAATACTCTTCAGGAGATTTTTCAGGAAAACTTTCCCGACCTAGTAAGGCAGGACAATATTCAACTCCAGGTAATACAGAGAACACCACAAAGATATTCCTCAAGAAGACCAACCCCAAGGCACGTAATCATCAGATTCATTAGGGTTGAAATGAAGGAGAAAATACTAAGAGCAGCGAGAGAGAACAATCAGATTACCCACAAAGGGTAGCCTATCAGACTTACAGCAGATCTCTCAGCAGAAACCCTACAAGCCAGAAAAGAGTGGGGGCCAATATTCAACATCCTTAAAGAAAAGAACTTTCAACCCAGAATTTCATATCCTGCCAAACTGAGCTTCAAAAGCGAAGGAAAAATAAAATCTTTGGCAAATTAGAGATTTCACCATCACCAGGCCTGCTTTGCAGGAGCTTCTGAAAGAAGCACTACACGTATAAAGGAGCAACCAGTATCAGCCTTTCCAAAAATATATCCAGTTAGCATCAAATGGCAGTATTAAACTCATATATGTTATTAACTGGATAAAAAGCCAAAACCCATCGGTACACTGTATCCAGACCCATATGACATGCAACGATACACAAAGACTCAAAACAAAGGGACAAAGGAAGATTTACCAACCAAACGGAGAGCAAACATAAATAAATAAATAAAAAGCAGGAGTTGCAATTCTCACCTTTGATAAAATAGACTTTAAAGCAACAAAGATCAAAAGAGGCAAAGAAGACATTACATAATGGTAAAAGGATCAATGCAACAAGAAGAGCTAATGATCCTATATATACACGTACCCAATACACGAGCACCCAGATACATAAGACAAGTTCTTAATGACTTATAAAGAGATTTAGCCTCCCACACAATAATAGTGGGAGACTGTAACATCACATTGTCAATATTAGACTGATCAACAAGATAGAAAATTAACAAGGATTTCCAGGACTTGAACTCAGACCCGGAACAAGTAAACTTAATAAACATTTATAGAACTCTCCACTTCAAATACACAAAACATACATTCTTATCAGTACCATATCACACCTATTCCAAAAGTGACTACATAATTGGAAGTAAATCACTCCTCGATAATTGCATAGCATTTCATAGGTTTAAATGAAATATTGGTTGGCTGCTTGTTTGTTATTTTCTTCCCTTATTCCTTCCTGTCTCCATTGTTAAGCATAATTATTGGAATAAAAGAGGTTTTCAATTCCCATTTTTAGACTGTATTCTAGCATGGGCAATAAAGCAATACTCCCATTCTTTCTCCCTCTTTCTCTTCCTTTTTCTTCCTCTTTATTCTTTTTTTTCTTTCTCTTTCTTCCATTTTTTTCTTCAAAAAAAAAAAAAATTACCAGTCTGTGATTAAAAAAAAAAAAAAACCTTTTGAATTCATACCATAGTCATCTTCCTAAGATAATAACCACATCTCTCTTTAATGGCTGCATAGTACTCCCTTTCATATTTGTGCCATTTGATCTTCCTTTATTGTTGAATAGATTGTTTCTTCACACTGCAAACACTATTTTATCTTTGAGACAGAGTTTTGCTCTTGTTGCCCAGGCTTACGATCTCAGCTCACTGCAAACTCTGCCTCCCAGTTTCAAGTGATTCTCCTGCCTCAGCCTCCTGAGGAGCTGGGATTACAGGCACATGCCATCATGCCTGGCTAATGTTTGTATTTTTGGTAGAGAGGGGTTTCACCATGTTGGTCAGGCTGGTCTCAAACTCCTGACCTTAGGAGATCCACCTGCCTTAGCCTCCCAAAGTGCTGGGATTACAGGCATGAGCCACCATGTCTGGCTCACACTGCAAACACTTCGATGCGCATACTTTTACATATAGCTTTCGGTACCTGTCCAATAATTCCAAACAAATATTTGCAATAATTAATTATAAATGGGTAAATTACAAGAAGTGAATTTGTGAGATGAAGAAAACAGAGCTTACACATTATAATGGATAATGTTAGTTTGTCCTTCAGAAAGTAGGTATTAATTTATATTCTCGCCAAAATGTTATAGGAGGGCCAATGAAACTAGATTCCATTCCTAAATTTATTGCTTTGAACATAGTAAACACATCCTCAAAACAATGTATCAAAAATATCTGTATACTGTTAATTTTAATATAGGAACTTTAAGTTTTTAACATGGGATTCTACGTTTTTCTTTTTTTTTGAGAGAAAGTCTCGCTCTTGTCCCCCAGGCTAGAGTGCAATGGGTGATCTTGGCTCACTGCAACCTCAGCAATTCTCCTGCCTCAGCCTCTTGAGTAGCCGGGATTACTGGCACCTGCCACCACGCCTGGCTAATTTTCGTATTTTTAGTAGAGACGAGGTTTCACCATGTTGGCCAGGCTGGTCTCAAACTCCTGACCTCAGGCGATCCACCCATCTTGGCCCCCCAAAGTGCTGGGGATTACAGGTGTGAGCCACTGCACCCAGCCCTACATTTATATTTCATTTCTGGCTCAGAGCAGTTTATATTTTATAAAACTCAACCTCTGTATATCATACGAACATTATTTATGAAGGTAAATTTGCAGATAATTTTTGAAATTCTCTCATCCACAAGTCTAAGGATTGAAAATCCCTAACTTACTTAAAGCATTTCATTATCCACTACATTATATGCAGCCTGATGTGTAAAACAATTAGTCAAAATAGAGATGTGAATAAACTCCAGACTTCTGTCCTAAGACTGAAGAGGTCATTGTGTTGCAAGAACAGACTGAGCAGAGAACAGAGTTGGACCCAAGGTAAACTGTGGAACAAGCATTCCTTTATCCTCTAAACAGAGGATGGATCTGATGCATGGTACTTAAACACACATCCAACACATGCAGATGCTTAGGGAAAATGCCAGTAAGTCACAGAAGAAACTTCTAGCTATTCCTGCCACTGTGAGGCAGAGTTTCCCAAATTAGTATGATGGAAGAAGAAATTAATACAGCCCACTATAGATTATATAAAAAGACAGAAAAATTTTCAGGGATTTTGAAGCCACAAAACAAAATAGATTTTTTCAAAAGGAAGAGAACAAAGAATATAAGGAAAAACATAAAATGTACACATATTAACACACACACACTTATTTTGGAGGTGCTCTTACAGAAACAAAACCCCATTCGTAAAGACATATGTATTATTTTTAGTGTTGCATGACCATAAAATTCTTAATTGCTATGCTTTAACAATTGAAGGGGCTCTGAAAACTGTCGAGTCCAAATCCTTCCTTTCATAGATGAGGACTTTTTGTGAAGTAACAGAGGTTAAATAGCTAGAAGAATGTAGTCACACAAACTAGTTAGTGGTGGCTCTGTTGCCTTATGTAGAGGTAGAAAGACAAGGCACATTCCTTTTTCCTTTGATAGAAGTAGGAGGAAATGGAACTCTCTTTTCTGCATTTCTTCTCATTTCCTATTAGTCTCCTGCCCCTTCCCTCTACTGCTTTCCTCTGAGCCTTTAATAGATGTAAAATAAGCCAGTTACTGGAATTTCAAACCCAAGGACTGTAACATTTCTTTACTCATTTCATTAGCAGGAACATTGGGCCTCTGTTAGGGATACCTTAAGATTGGTAAAGAGACTGGGGCCAATACTTAGGGTTTAGAAGTCTGAGTGGTCCCTCTCACCCTAACCACTAGCCAAAACAGCTCCTCCAGACAGCTGAGGGTCTGGTGTGTGCCACTCTAACCTGCGTATTTTAAAACAGTGACATGCAGAGTTGGAGTTCGCTGAAACACACACTTCCTGACAACCTGCTACTCAAGTTGTGCCCTGAGGTCCAGCACCACCAGCATGCTCTGTAGTTAGTTAGAAATGCAGAATCTTAGGCCCCCATCCCAGACCCAGGAGTCAGAATCTACAAAACAAGAGTCCCACATTAAAGTGTGAGAAGCACTGTTTTAACAGATATTTAAGCCACGTTTCCCTTGCTGGAGGGTAAAACAGGGATCACACTAAAAATGTTCCAT
Organism: Aotus nancymaae; assembly: GCF_030222135.1. Lineage (NCBI taxonomy): Eukaryota > Metazoa > Chordata > Mammalia > Primates > Aotidae > Aotus > Aotus nancymaae. The sequence goes on from NW_026988455.1 coordinate 16,059,662, forward strand.
TCCACGGATGTTTATTTTTTGATCTTTTACTTTCACTTTGAAAGAATTAAATCATATATATTTATTTGGCTCTAATAAGCAACGAGACCAATCCCACACTCCAATGCAGCTGTCAACAGAGAAAGGTAGATTTATGTATTTGATTTTAACTCAGTATAATTTGTATTGAACTTTTTGCAAGTTGCTGTGCAATGAAAATATTGGGATTGCATATTAATAAAACAGTAAAGTATTCCCTCCACCTTTATACAAATTTCTTATTAACGCTGGCAGTAGGGATAGTTTTATTCTGTTGTATTTGGGATTGCAAGGAGTCACACAAAGTGGCACCTTCCCCTCTGCTCGGAAAAACACAGGACTGCAGAATTTTCTCTCTTCAGGCTTTTGGACCTTTCAATCCTGTTTTCTCATTCTAAAAGGGTAGTGGTAGTGAGGCAGAGATGCTGCAATATAGGGCCATCCCTCCAAGCTGCATCCTAACCGTCACCCCCTGGGTCACACCAAAGGAGGTGCACAGGTAGGGAGGGGGAAACGGAAGCATTTTACACCTCCCTGGTTGGCCGCCGTGGTGAATGATGGTCAAAAACAAGATTGATACCAGCTTAACACATAGCTCACAGTGAATGAAAACCTCGATGGGCCTTTAAGAAGGAACGTCAGTCTTCAGCTCCAACAAGCCATGCTATGGTGAAAACTAGTGAAGTGTCAAAACTACTGTTCAGTGCCAGAGTGAACAAACACATGCTTTTGTTTTAACAGCTCATTAGGAAACCTGCTGTAGTGTGTAGCTATAATCAGGCACTACTTACTTAAATCTGTAAGTTGCATTCCAGGATATTACTGGACCAAATCCACACTCTGTAAATCAGCTCACCTCAGTGACTGAAGTCAGTTATCACAGATCTTTACAATTTCACCAATTTGCTGGCTCCTCATTTAATTTTCTTCTATGCTTTGAGCCAGGGTGACCACATAAGGTGAGGTCCAAAATGAGATGCTTTTGCTGGTGTTAAAATGTTAAGTAAATGGGACACAGGGACAAGAGACATAAACCAGGGCAGGCAAACTGGGACATATAATCTCCCTATCTGTAAAGAACTAAGGTGAAAAAAACGGAGCAGAAAGGGAATAGCAATAAATAGAAATACTGGGAGACTGCAATGAAGACACTCTAGAAACCAACTATACAATACGGGTCTTATATATATATATATCCCTATATGCCAGGACACTCAACATATTATCTTATTTACGAGCTACAGTAAAAACATACCATGGGTACTAAGAAACGCTGACGGTAATGTGAGATGTCAGATGAAGCTGTTCTCAGTATCACCACCACTTAGTATAAATGCCAACAAAATGATTTCTGGAAAGAGAGTCTCCTAATAATACAATCTCAAACATTCTCCCTGGAACTGCATTTGACATGCAGGTACACTGTTTTCCTCAGTTTAACTAGAGTCTCATACCTGGATTATCTACATGGTTTCAGAACAAAGAGTTTCCCGGCTTCTATTTTAAACCAAACAAGATAACTGACATGTCCACAGCTTTATAATTTTACAGTGTTTTCACATGCATTATCTTAGATAAGCTTCAAAACAGCTTCATGAGATACACTCCTCCACAACAGATAAAGAAATTGAAGCTCAAAGACGTGAGCTCCCCTTGGCCTGTGACTGTAACAGCACTTCTTAAACTCTGCCTTTGTTCCTATCATGTTTCTCTTCCCCGCTGGGCTTTAAGCTTTACAAGTGCAATGATTATGTCATTTTAGTTTTCTGAGAGCCTAGGATACCCAATGTTCAAAATTATTTTTAATTAATTATAGTACTTGTTTTGAATGAATGGATAAATTTCATAAAAAATGAATTGGTACATTTCTATTTCTGTGTCTGTGTTGCCATTTAATGACCGAGAGAAGGCAAATCTCATATATACACGGCACATTTTTTAAATATGTTGAGGTGATCCTATTAAAAAAGAAATGAGAAACTAACTACTATGCAGTTAAAACAAGTTAAAGGAAAAGAACTGGCCAAGCATGGTGGCTCACGCCTGTAATCCTAGGACTTTGGGAGGCTGAGGTGGGTAGATCACGAGGTCAAGAGATCAAGACCATCCTGGCCAACATGGTGAAACCCTGTCTCTACTAAAAATACAAAAAATAGTTGGGTGTGGTGGTGCATGCCTGCAGTCCCAGCTACTAGGGAGGCTGAGGCAGGAGAATTGCTTGAACCTGGGAGCCAGATGTTGCAGTGAGCCCAGACTGCAGCACTGCACTCTAGCCTGGCGACAAAGTGAGACGCAGTCTCAAAAAATAAAAAAATTAAAAAAAAAGAAAAAGAATCCCCAGAAACGGTAGTCTCTCATCTGTAGACTGGCTGTGTGTGAGATACACTTGAGAGCAGAGGGTTGCAATGTACTGGGTCAACTGGGTCCTTTAGTATTCTACCTGATTTCCATGGACTTCAACAATATCTCTATAAAAAACATTTTCTCAAATCTACCCACTGAAGATCTGGGATTGGGGCTATTTCATATCTCTGCTATATATAAGTATGAGCCAGAAGAACTGAGGTTGTTTGGCACTTTCTTTAGTATTTATTGTTCTGAGTCAACAAGAAAAAAATAGCTCAGGACATCTAATGAGATTGTGGTGAGAACTTTGGCTCCTAACATTCTTACAATGCTTCTCCTCATTTGATACTATGGATACTCACAGCTATACTAAGTTTTCTCAAGACCACTCCCCTTAAGGCAAAGTGAAACTTTAAAAAGACTGGGGATTAAATATATTTTTGAAAAATCAAAGACTGTCTACAAAAACTAGTTTGAAACCTGACCAATGATAAAGGCAGAGAAAGAGACCAAAGAAGTATGAAGTGAGACTTCTTAAAGTTTCTGATTATTTATTTCTCATATTTCATAAATACAACACAGTACAGTTATTTATAATGCCAAGAATTGTAAGACATCTTTATGTAATAATGACATATCTTACCCAGAACTTAGTTGTCTAGTCGCAATAATTAGAAAATTAATGAAGACAGAAATAATCAAGTAAGTAAATAAACTACCAAAAATACTATGGATGAATTTATCTTATACAGAAGGCTTAAATCCATGGCAAATTTATACTCAGTTCTAATTAACTTTGGATGTCTCCCTGCCCCTTCCCCACACTATAGCTGAGGCCAGATGACAAAGTCACGGGGATTGCTTCTTTAAGGCCTAGTAACTCAAAGTCAAATTTCTATACCAAGGAAAGTGATTTTTTAAATGATGTTTAAGGGGTGGGCATGTTGGCTCACACCTGTAATCCCAATACTTTGGGAGGCTGAGGTGGGCAGATCACTTGAGGTCAGGAGTTTGAGACCAGCCTTGCCAACATGGTGAAACCCTCTCTCCACTAAAAAAAAAAACAAATTAGCCAAGCATGGTGGTGCCCACCTATCGTCCCATCCCAGCTGCTTGGGAAGCTGAGGCACAAGAATTGCTTGAATCCAGGAGGTGGAGGCGGAGGCTGCAGTGAGCTGAGATCATGCCATCACACTCCAGCCTGTGTGAGAGAGAGAGACTCTGTCTTAAAAAAAAAAAAAAAAAAAAAAGATGTTTAAAAACAAAAATGATCAGGCAAACTGCTCTGTAAACTGCAGAGATGCTAAGAACATTGTTATTATAGCACAATACAATAATATCATTAAAAATAATGAACCTAACTAAGAGAAGATTAAATCATGTTCAATATATTTTAAAAAGTCTGAAAGCATATAACTTTGGAAACTTTTCAAAAGGAAATTATCCAAGTGAGAGAGGAATACAGAAGATAGAATTAGAGAGAGAACTCATGTACCATTGGGAAAGCTTAGCTTTCCAGAATAGCTTATTTTCTGACAGAAACATAGTCTACTGTAATTCTTTTAATAAGATAAAATTTAAAATAACTAAATAAATTGTTTCACCACAATTTATTTATTTACTTATTTTAAATTTTATTTTATTAAAAGAATTTTTAAAATTAGAGACAGGGTCTTGCTATGTTGTCCAGATTGGTTTTGAACTCCCGGTCTCAAGGGATCCTCCTGCCTTGGCCTCCCAAGTCACATGCTGAGATTACAGGCATGATGAGCCACCACGCTTGGCTTACAATTTATTTTTAAATATTTTTCCATCTATTTCCTTGTGGTGCCTGGTGATGTCCTATTTTCTAAAGGTCTGTATGGCTGTCAAAATAGGTATCCTAAATAAACTTAGAGAGACTTACAAAAGGAAACAAAGTCTTTATTGGGTATCTTCTCGACCCTGAAACTATTAGCTCCATGGGTTTACTACTATGCCTCAGACCTCTTGTCATTCCTACATATCATCCAGTCGAATGGCTAAGCAGTCAATAAATATTTATTAAAAGAAATCTTTTAATTTTGTGGCTAAATCATGAGATTTCTTAACACTTTGTTTTTGTTGTATACACCAATGTGTGTCTATGAAGTCTCACATGTGTGTATGTGTATATATATATATATATTCTTATCTTTTTTTTTTTTTTTTTTTTTGAGATGGTGTCTCACTCTGTTGCCCAGGCTGGAATGCAGTGGTACAATCTCAGCTCACCGCATCCTCCGCCTCCAGGGTTCAAACTATTCTCCTGCCTCTGCCTCCCGAGGAGCTGGGATTACAGGTGCACACCACCATACCCGGCTAATTATTGTATTTTTAGTAGAGACAGTCTGGCCAGGCTGGTCTGTTGGCCAGGCTGGTCTCAAACTCCTGCCTTGGCCTCCCAAAGTGCTGGGATTGTAAGCCACCACGCCCAGCCTCAAGTCATATTTTAAAAAATGAAATCCCTAATGTATAAAAATTGATAATTTTATACATTAAATAGTTTTTAAGCTTTAGGGATTTCATTTCTTAAAAATATTACTTCTTTTATTTCACTGATTATTATCTTAAGGCCTCCTTTTTTTTTTTTTTTTTTGAGATGGAGTCTCACTCTGTCGCCCAGGCTGGAGTGCAGTATATGATCTTGGCTCACTGCAACCTCCACCTCCCAGGTTCAAGTGATTCTCCTGCCTCAGCCTCCTCAGAAGCTGGGATTTCAGGTGCTCACCACCATGCCTGGCTAATTTTTGTATTTTTGTAGAGACAGGTTTTGCCATGTTGGCTAGGCTGGTCTGAAACACGCCCGACCTTAAGCGATCTGCCCACCTCAGCCCCTCAAAGTGCTGGGATTACAGGTGTGAGCCCCCACGCATTTCCTAGGCCTAATTCTTAAAAAATTTCACAGCAGAATTCAGTTCCTCTCCACACAGGTTAATTGGAATATTAATGCTTGATATGGTTTAGATCAGTGTCCCCACCAAATCTCATGTTGAACTGTAATCCCCAGTGTGGGAGGTAGGGCCTAGTGGGAGGTGACTGGATCACAGGGGCAGAGTTCTCATGACTGGGCCAGCACCATCCTCTGGGTGCTGTTCTTGTGATAGTGAGTGAGTTACTGTGAGATCTGGTTGTTTAAAAGTGTGTAGCACCTCACTCCTCTCACTATTCCTCCTGCTCTGGCCACGTAAGATGTGCCTGTTTCCCCTTTGCCTTCTGCCATGATTCTAAGTTTCCTAAGGCCTCCCCAGAAGCAGAAGCTACCACGCTTCCCACATGGCATGTGGAACTGTGAGCCTATTAAAACCCTTTTCTTTATAAATTGCCCAGTCTCCGGTATTTCTTTATAGTAGTGAGGGAATGAACTCATCAATGCTTCTCAAAAGGGTAGCACATACACCCAAATCATAGGTACTTACCATCTTGATTGAAACCTTAGTGACCATAGCAATTTATAAACCTGTGTTCTGGTTAAGTGCTTTCCTGGAAGACACTATAGCTCTGTCTCTAGATCTACAAGGCCAGGATCTGCTCTACTTCTGCTTCCTCTGTTATAGAGATTAAAAAGACTGGCGACTAGAATTACCACATCACCAGCATTCTACTGCCTGTAGAAGACCCAATGTAAACATTGCATCGGTAAGAACAAATCATGCTCTTTATGACACACCACACTGTACTAGAACATACATTATCTCACATGCAAAAACAAATCAAGGCTGGGTGCTCATGCCTGTAATCCCAGCACTTTGGGAGGCCAAGGCGGGTGAATCACCTGAAGTCAGGAGTTCGAGACCAGCCTGGGCAACATGGTAAAACCCCATCTCTATCAAAAATATAAAAATTAGCCAGGTGCAATAGCAGGCACCTGTAATCCCAGCTACTTGGGAGGCTGAGACAGGAGAAATGCCTGAATTCAGGTGGCACAGGTTGCAGTGAGCTGAGATCATGCCACTGCACTCTAGCCTGGGCAACAGAGTGAGACTCTGTCTCCAGAACAAAACAAAACAAAGCCCCCACAAATCAGTGCTGAGCACATTGGCTCACACCTGTGATCCCTACACTTTTGGAAGACCTATGCAGGAGGATCAGCCCAGGAGTTCGAGACCAGCTTGGGCAACACAGTGAGACCCTATCACTACCAAAAAAAAGAAAAAAAAATTCATTTACGTCAAAAATCTTTTGCTTTTAAACCAAATTCTTACGGAAGAAGGCCCCTAGAGTTTGGACCAAAATTTCAGGTAGGTATTAAACAAAAAAATGTACTGCAGAAAGGATCTTATTCTGCAAAGAAACATTTAAGAGTTAACTAATATTTGAAAGATGTCTTTAAATGGCAAAAAGCAGATTTTAAAGCAACAACTACAGTAAAAGTAATCAAAAAGATATTTAAAGGTAGTGGCTTTGATGCTTTTGAAAGTTATCCATCTTCTCACCAGAAAATACAGACACACACACACACACACACACACACACACACACCCACACCCACACCCCAAAACATCTGTATAAAATTTCAAAGGAAGATGGAGATGAATGAGGGTCACTTCCCACCTTCACAGATCCCGGGTTCAAAACTTTTTTTTTTTTCAAGAATAAGACCGGGCCGGGCGCGGTGGCTCACGCCTGTAATCCCAGCCCTTTGTGAGGCCGAGGCAGGTGGATCACGAGGTCAAGAGATCGAGACCATCCTGGTCAACATGGTGAAACCCCGTCTCTACTAAAAATACAAAAAATTAGCTAGGCATGGTGGCGTGTGCCTGTAATCACAGCTACTCAGGAGGCTGAGGCAGGAGAATTGCCTGAACCCAGGAGGCAGAGGTTGCGGTGAGCCGAGATCGTGCAATTGCACTCCAGCCTGGGTAACAAGAGCAAAACTCCATTTCAAAAAAAAAAAAAAAAAAGAACATCTTTCCAAATTGTGATCTAACTAGAACCTTAAAAATGAACTATCCTATGCTATTTTTATATGTTTCCAAACAGGCTTTTCTCTTTTTTGTTTTGTTTATTAAAAGGTCCCACCCTATTTAATATGGAGCTATAAAGTGGAAGAAAATAAGATAAATTACTTAGTAATAAACATGCATAAAAAAATTTAGGGGCCGGGCACGGTGGCTCACGCCTATAATCCACACACCGAGGCGGGTGGATCACGAGGTCAAGTGATTGAGACCATCCTGGTCAACATGGTGAAACCCTGTCTATACTAAAAATACAAAAAATTAGCTGGGCATGGTGGTGCGTGCCTGCAATCCCAGCTACTCAGGAGGCTGAGGCAGCAGAATTGCTGAACTCAGGAGGTGGAGGTTGCGGTGAGCCGAGATCGTGCCATTGCACTCCTGCCTGGGTAACAAGAGTGAAACTCTTGTCTCAAAAAAAAAAAAAAAAAAATTTAGAACGCTAAGCATACTTACCATCGCCATTACTTCGACGCTGGCTTTACAAGGAGGAAAGACAGCCAAGGAGAGGCCCAAAAATAAAACTCTCAAAATATCAAAAGGAAGCACTAACTTTCTTCCTTCTATAGTAGAAGCTCAATAGATAGAGAAAAAAAAAGGTGACAGCCACCTATTTATTGTGAAAGACAGAGAAATAAATTAATTTGCCTCTAGAAATTCAAATAAATTTCAAGTAAGGGTTACCTGCCACAAAAGTTCTTGTCTGCCTTGAATTTTTCTTCCATTCAAAGGAGGAAAATTTTATCAGCTGGTAAGTCATAGAAATGTAAACCATCTCTCTGTTCTGGTAGCTGAGTGTGTCCAAGAACCAAGAATTTTTCTACAGGAAACTTACAAAAGTAACCTTATGCACTACCAAGATTAGCAAAATCAAATACTTGTTCAAAACCAGGCCTGCCAGCTAAGCTCTACACTTCCTGGAGTTTTTAGTTTGTTTCAGTGTAAGTCAATTTAGAGAAGCTGCTGTAAAAATGTCTATTTTTTGAGGTTAGGGAGGATGAGGAAATGGCTTTTTGTATGTGACCCTCAAAGATAAAGGTTATTCCCTTCCATTACCTTTGTAAAACACAAATGGGGTAACTTAACCATGCAGTTTTCTGCAGACCCATTTATTCTAGGGCCTCTCATGCTTTTATGATACAGAGGTAACAAGTCAGGAAGCACAATGAGGAAAGATGTTAAAAAGTCCAGCATCCACTGTGTCAGAAGTAAGCTAGCTTAATTCACACAGAAATCCAAGCCAACAGTTCCTGTAAGCTCGACCTTTCTGACTATGGGCATCAAATTAAACCACAATTTAAACACAGTATTTAACATATCCATGGACACAGAAAGCAGAATAATGACTGCCTAGTGCTGGGGGGTATGTGGGGGTTGTCGGGGAAATGGGCTTTTGACTGCCAACTGGTATGGGTTTTCTTTTCGGGGTGATGAAAATGTACGATTATGTGAATTTACTAAAAACCACTGCATCATATACTTTAAAGGGGGGACTGTACGGTTTGTGAATTATACCTCAATAAAGTAGTTCCTAAAAAACCAAAATGTATGAATTTCCTTGATCATTAAGATCAGGGTAAGTTGGTCAGCAAAGATTAAGAAAGGATGAAAAGGTATTAGAAGAAATGGCAAGAGAAGATATAAGATAGGTAGAGAAAAAAAGCACTGGGTTCTTTCTTATTGAATCATTCCCCCATCAGCCAAGGACATAGGCTAAGCTTCCCTGCAGTTAGGATTTGAGGATGCCTCTGTTTCACGTTTCTCCAGTACAGGGTAATATGCCTTAAAATTTTCTGGAATCCCATTGCTTAGTAGAACACCCTGAACTTTGTGCAGCAGCTCCATTTGCATGCTGTTGATGGTGGTAGAGATAATCTTACTCATTTCATAAAACAAACCCATCTCAGAGTACTAAGAAACAAGGAGGATCACCAAGATGGAACTTCTACCTTCCCTCTAGTGACCAAAGCAAACATCCGATAAGGAGGATTCTTCTAACTCAGGAAACAACCACCAGGTAAAAAGACTTTGTTTATCTGATAAAGACAGAGTATACACATTCATGTCCAGACTACCCTTAAACATACTGTTCACATCTGATTGCATTAATTATCAGTTCTTACTGCATTTCTCACCATCACAGGCCTTTTTCCCACACTAGACTACATTTTTCAGACTTGAAGTATGTAACTGGTGTAAATGGAAAATTGGTTTGGGCTATCAAATCAACATGGCTCTTGGCCACATCTATTTATAAGCTTACATCAAAATTTAGCTATCCCTTTTAAAATTTCATTGCAACACAGACATTTATAAATGGTAGCCAGGTGTGGTGGGTCAGGCCTGTAATCCCAGCACTTTGGGAGGCTGAGGTGGGCAGATCACCCAAGGTCAGCAGTTCTAGACCAGCCTGGCCAACATGGAGAAATTCTGTCTCTACTAAAAATACAAAATTTAGGCCGGGCACGGTGGCTCATGCCTATACTCCCAGCACATTGGGAGGCTGAGGCAGGTGGATCATCTGAGGTCAGGAGTTCAAGACCAGCCTGGCCAACATGGTCAAACTCCATCTCTACAAAAATACAAAAATTAACCAGGCATGATGGTGGGTACCTGTAATTCCAGCTACTCAGGAGGCTGAGGCAGAAGAATCGCTTGAACCCAGGAGGCAGAGGTTGCAGTGATCCAAGATAGTGCCATTGCACTCTAGCCTGGGAGACAGAATGAGACTCCATTTCAAAAACAAAATAGCTGGGCGTGATGGCATGCACCTGTAAACCCAGCTACTTGGAAAGCTGATGCACAATAATCGCTTGAACTCGGGAGGCAGAGGCTGCAGTAAGCCAAGATCACACCACTGCACTCCAGCCTGGGCAACAGAGAGACTGTCTCTCAAAAAAATAAAATAAAATATGGTGATGTGTGCCCCCTAAAAGGAAGTTTCCATGCAGATGGACTAATCCTGCCTGAGCAGTGAGAATGAGAAGCCAAGAGTCTTTAATTTCATGAAGCATAGAGTTGAGAATACAAACTCTCGGTTTCTTAATTCAAATGTGGAGTTATCCTAAAATGAAGCTGAATACAGTGAGGTCTGGGAGACTGCTATGGTCTCAGTGTTTGCGTCCGCCAAGATTTATATTTTGAAATCCAACCTTCAAGGTGATGGCATTAAGAGTGGGTCCTCTGGAAGGTGATTAAATCACCAGGGTAGAGCCCTCATGAATGGTATTAGTGCCCTTACAAAAGGGTTTTGAGGAAGCTTATTAGCTCTTTTGCCCATCTGCCATGTAAAGACATAGAAGGCACTATCCATGAGGAACATGCCCTCACCAGACACTCAATCTGCTGGCACCTTGATCTTGGACTTCCTAGTCTTCAGAACTGTGGGCAATAAATTTATGGTGCTTATAAATTACACAGCCTGTGGCATTTTGTTACCGCAGCCTGAAAAGACGAAGACAAGAGACTTTACTTAGAGCCTGAGACACTCACAGAAGGCAGAAGATGTGGCACTGTTTGGTAAATCGTCTAAGATAGGCCAGGCACTGTGACTTGTCCCTGTAATCCCAGCACTTTGGGAGGCCAAGATGGGCAAATCACTTGAGGCCAGGAGTTCAAGACTAGCCTGGCCAACAAGGTGAAACCTTGTTTCTACTAAAAATACAAAAATTAGCCGGGTGTGGTAGTGCCTGCCTGTAATCTCAGCTACTCAGGAGGCTGAGGCACAAGAATCACTTCAGCCAGGGAGGCAGAGGTTGTAGTGAGCCAGGCAAGCAGAGGTTGTAGTGAGCCAAGATCGTGCCACTGCACTCTAGCTTGGGCAATAGAGTGAGTCTCTGTCTCAAACAAATAAATAAATTAATTAATTAAATAAAATCATCTAAGATCAAATCTCCATGTGAAAAGAAAGTGAACTCTTGCCACATTGACTACTACCAATGATATGAGAGAAAATTAAAGGGAAGGTGTATATTTAAGTGAAATAGGGTGGAATGTAATCCCAGCTGAAGTAAAATGACAGCTGTGAAGAGACCTGTTGAAGTCTAGCGAGACAAAGTGTTTGGCAATCAGATCTGTGGAGGAAAAGTATGGCTTAAGAGTGTTTTTATGGGACTCCTGTAGGAAGGTAGGACTTACATCAAGGTGTGATTTTGTTATGCACTATTCATTTTATAAAGCTTCTGATCACTGACTTTGCTCAGGCGAATGTATTAAAATACACAAAAATAAGCACAAAAATAAGTTAATTCTACTTGCTTAGCTGTAGGAAAAAGGAATGAAGTGCTCCTAAATTGTGGACATTGCCGATGTCCCATTATCTGTCTCTTCCTGGCAATAACACAGTCAAACTGAATGGCAGAGAGAAGAATCACTCTGTGAAGAGAAAATTTCAATACTCTGATGGAGTATTAGAGGAATCTACAGACAAAAATTAGAAGGAACCAAGTGCTTCTTCAAGGGCAGAGAGCAAATTTAACAAGTTTATGAAAGACAACAAAGTCAATCTATCTCAAAAGAATGGAAACGTGAAGTCTGCCCAGAACCTACAGGTAAAGAATCAAAATATTCTTTGCCAAATATTTTGCCTTTTGTTGAAAAAACACATTGAGGCACTTTACAGAGCTGGTGCTAACAATATAACTCGAGTCCCAATGGCCAAGAAATAGAGATTTATCTAAAACTCTGTTTATATGCTTATCCTGAACCAAACAGTATCTTTGACATAGCAGAGGGTAACAAGTTAGTTACCTTCTTGAAAGGCAAGATGATGACAGGAGAGCAAAACCTCAGGAACAAAGCAAAAGTGGCGAATAAGATTCAAGTGACACTCCAGCTCAGCAGGCTTTATTGGTACCACCAAGAAGGCTTTTACCGTATGTCCCCTTGACCTTGAACTTCTCAGCCACCATAGCTGTAACAAATTTCTTTATATGCTACCCTGTTTTAGGAATTCTATCATAAGCCAGAGAAAATGGGCTAAGAAACTACTCAATAACTGCTTTGTTTGTATCTTAAGGATTATATTTGATAATAACTTCTGGATCCTCCATTTTGGTTTCTCTAATAGTTACTGATACTGCATAAGCCTGGATATTAAACAATGTACATCTGTATGTGACCTGGATATAATGCTTGGCACTTTTTTTTTTTTTGAGATGGAGTTTTGCTCTTGTTGCCCAGGCTGGAGTGCAATGGCACCAAAGGTACGATATCGGCTCACCGCAACCTCCATCTCTCAGGTTCAAGTGATTCTCCTGCCTCAGCCTCTCAAGTAGCTGGAATTATAGGCATGTACCATCATGCCCAGCTAATTTTGTGTTTTTAGTAGAGACGGGTTTTCTTCATGTTGGTCAGGCTGGTCTCGAACTCCTGACTTCAGGTGATCCGCCCACCTCAGCCTCCCAAAGTGCTGGAATTACAGGCATGAGCCACCATGCCCGGTCAATGTTTGGCGCTTCTACAGTCATTCTGTCACTATGCAGAGTGAGTCTGAAGATGTACCAGCACATGGTATACTCACAGTAGAATGAGAGTAGGAACTAGAGTCTCTGATAGTTTCCTCGAGCCACTGAATCAATCAACCCCAAGAGCTGCTTTTGGGACTTACAAAAAAATATTGGCTTTTCTTATGCTGAAGGTAACTTCCCATCTGTTCCAGTTTAAGAGTTCTTTTTAAAATATATAACATATTGGAAGTCAAACATGAAACACTCTGGACCCACTATTAGGAAAAGTGTCTCAGAAACATCTATCTAAAAAAATTCTAAATATCTTAACATTAAATATTTAACCAGAAAAAATATACACTAATTCCTGGCTTATTTCTTGGTCCCATAGGACAGTGGTTCTCAAAGTGTAGTCCCCAGATAAAGCATTAGCATCATCAGGGAACTTAACAGAAATACAGATTCTCAGGTCTAACCCCAGACTTCGTGAGTTGGATATCCTTGAAGGTAAGTCCCAGCAATATGTACTTGAGTAAGTACTCGAAGTGATTCTCATGCATGCTAAAATTTATGAAACTTTGCTGCAAGAAACACTACTTTGACATCAGCTATCAGTCATCATTAGTCACAATGAAATGAATGTTGAACCACATGAAATGGACTACATAAATATCACCCTACCCTCCATTTTCTAAACAAAGTACTGTCACAGACGATGAAAGGCCAGAGAAGAAATGAACAATCAACAAATGCTGAAAAAAAAGGCTTCACATCATTATTGTGCATAGATAATGAGACTATTTGGTAGTGTCTGAAGGAAACAGAAGACCTGGGAATGGCAAATTTGAGAAAGAATACGGTTGAGAGAAGGACAACTCTTCCAATTACCCAGCAGAAATTCTGCTGATGCAGCTGAAATTAAGGAGTTGTTGGAGGAGTGGAATAAAGTGGAAACTGTCAAAAAATGGGGAGAAAGGGCACATAATTGGATGAAATAAATAAAACACTAGATAAAATATTTCTGAAAGGTACAAACAACAGTTTGAGTAGGGGACTAGAGAAGGGCTGGCAAAGTCTAAAGTGGCTTGGTTTAAAAAAAGGCTCTGAGGGAGAGGTTGGCTCTTTGGGCCTAAAGGAAGGTTGGTTTTTGTTTTGTTTTTTGAGATGGAGTCTTGCACTGTTGCATGGGCTGGAGTGCAATGGCGCAATCTCTATTCCACTCCAGCTTGGACAACAGAGCGAAACTCCATCTCAAATTTAAGAAAAATGAATAAAAAGGAATACGAGTAAATGAAGGGACATTAATAAATTGTGAATGCCACATTAACTTTTTCTTATTCTGCTAATAATAGAATTCTTACTATTCTAATAATAGAAAGGGAACATCACTATTCCATTTTAAATACTAGCTCCAGTCTCAAGGGGCTGATTATGAACAGGACTTAAGAGTACTTCCATCTGTGGGTTATATTAGTCTTAGCATTTTGGGGAAAAGGTTTGCACAAATAAAGTCAGGGTTTGTGGTTCTCTGCAAAGTACACGAGGGAATAGAGAGCACAGGCATGCCCCAAAGGATCTCGGGGTCCAGCTAGAGCGATGTGACCTTCACACAGGTGCCAAAGAAGCACACAGGTGCCAAAGAAGCAGTGGGCAAGTAAAGTTCCATGGAGCAAAGGGAACTTGGGTAAAGACCTTGGGAGCAGGGTACCTAGAATCTGAAGGGGCAGAGAGCAGGTTTGGTGGTAGGCAGGCACAAGGCTTTTTAGGGCCACACTGAGAAAGTCAAAGTGGTTGGGGTTTGGGTAGAGGAGGGATATATAAAGGGAGAGAAGGAAGCCCGGTAGTCCTGGTGGCTGACACTCCACCTTTGTTCCCCTTATGCTGGTTACCATAGTAACCACATTCCTTTTGCTGCGATTGGTTTATAAATGGCCATGTGACTCATTTTTGGTCAATGAGATGTCTCTCGGGTGCGGCTGGGAAATGTTTCCTCACTCCTACAAAAGCCAGGAGATGCCCTGTCTAGATGTGATGCCTGGCACCTTTTTTTTTTTTTTTTGAGACAGAGTCTCACTCTGTCGTCCAAGTGCAGTGGTGTGATCTCAGCTCACTGCAACCTTGCTTCCTGGGTTCAAGCTATTCTCTTGCCTCAATCTCCTGAGTAGCTGGGACTAGAGGTGCACGCCACCACGCCCAGCTAATTTTAGTATTTTTAGTAGAGATGGGTTTCACCATATTGATCAGGCTGGTCTTGAACTCCTGACCTCATGATCCACCCGCCTCAGCCTCCCAAAGTGCTGGGATTACAGGCATGAGCCACTGTGCCCAGCTGACACCTGGCACTTCTGTAGCATTTTGCCAATAGGCAGAGTAAGGCTCAGGATGTACCAGTGCATAGTGGATGGCAGACTAAAGTGACAGTAAGAACCTGGGCCTCTAATGATATCAGTGGGCCACTAAATCTGAAAGCACTTCTGCAAAAATTATGACAGTGAGAGAAATCTAGCATGGCTCAACCCCATCTTGCTTCTGGCCTCACAGGCTGGTTCATTCCTGGGCATAGGCTAAGATAACCATGGGAGAAATTCAGTTTATAATTTAACGTTGAAACAAGGATGATAACAGTCCCTCCCTGAAACTGATTCCCCTCCTTGTTCAGGTGCTGAAACTGCCTTTGTAAGACTAATATCAGGCCACAAGATTAGAATTATGGGAAGGGCCTGAATTCTGCTAAAATGTAAGAATAGTTTCTATAATCCCTTACTGCTCAGGAGTCACATGGCCAGAGGTCAAAAGGTTTGTGACCTCCCCAGTTGCTCCTATAGATTACATCACTATTGTAGAACCTAAGATTGGTCTTTTGAGATGCTTGTCAGATTTTTGCATTCAGGCAATTGAGTGACCCCATTGGGAGCCAGAACTCATAACTCAACCAATCCTGTGCCCCACCCAGGAAGTCCAGAGGTGGACTCAGTGCAGGTGAGGTGGCACAGGATTGGACCATTTTCCACACCCCTATGATTTCATCTCCAACCAATCAGCAGTACCCATTCCCTAAGTCCTCTGCTAACCAAACTATCCTTGAAAAGGCCTAACCCTCTGAGCCTTTGGAAAGACTGATTTGAATCATAATTCCATCTTCCACATCATTAGCCTAGCATTAATTAAACTCTTTCTTTACTGTAATACCACAGTCTCAGTGAATTGGCTTTGTCTGTGCAGTTAGGCAATTACAAATCAATTAACCCCAGAAGTTCATCTCTGAAGTTATGAAAAAGATAAACCTTTCTTACTGTATAAGGCAATTTGTTTCAAGGTTTTCCTGGATTTTGACTTGCATCTCTATGTCAGGGTGCAGTGGCTCATGCCTATAACCCTAGTACTCTGGGAGGCTGAGGCCAGAGGATCACTTGAGGCTAGGAGTTTGAGCTCAGCCTGGGCAACATAGGAAGACCCTGTCCCTACTAAAAATAAAAACTTTGTCAGGTGTGGCGGCATGTGTTTGTAATCTCAGCTACTTGGGAGGCTGAGGCAGGAAGATCCCTTGAGCCTAGGAGTTCAGGGCTGCAGTGAGCTATGAACATGCCACTGCAAACTAGCCTGGGTGACAAAGGGAGACTCTGTCTCAAACATTAACAAATGAAACATATTTAAACCGTAAGCTTGGAAAGATGAGTCAGAATGTATTCTTGAGAGCTCATATGCCAGGTTATTAGGAATCTGGATACAGTGCTATGGACAAAGAGACTACATTAAGTAAGAGTCTTGGGAGAAGGGGTAGCACTGTTGGAAGCAACTTGAATGGTAAGAAAAAAAGGGCTGGGTTCTTATCAACATTCCATACAAGGTTTCATTAAATAGCTTCTTATGGGGCACTAAACGTGAGTATAGAAAAAGTCACGATTGGACAGAAAATGGTAGGAATCTCCTAAGATGTGGAGGGAGGGGGCCATGTTACCTCTGTATTTTGCTTTGCTAAGATACCCACTCTTAGGCTGGGTGCAGTGGCTCATGCCTGTAATCCCAGCACTTTGGGAGGCTGAGGCAGATGGATCACCTGAGGTCAGGAGTTCTAGACCAGCCTGGTCAACATGGCAAAACCCCATATCTACTAAGACTACAAAAAAACTTAGCCGGGTGTGGTGATGCATGCCTGTAATCCCAGCTACTCAAGTGGCAGAGGCAGGAGAATCAACTGAACGTGGGAGGTGGAGGTTGCAGTGAGCCGAGATCATGCCATTGCACAATAGCCTGGGTGACAGAGAGAGAATCTGTCTCAAAGAAAGAAAAAAAAAAAAAACCACCCACTCTCATTATCTAATGAGGATCAAAGCAGACAATGTGATAATCAATTACAAGATAAATCCTCAATGTGGCTTAGTGGAATGAAAGAGTACTCCCCCGCCCCTCACCTTGGGAGTCAATGTACAGCTATAAAATTAATTTTAAAAGACCCATCCAAAAGGAAGGCCCTGTCCTGTGCCTGAAGGTTGCTAAACTTGCATTTCAAAGAAGTTGTAAAAAATTACAAGCTGCTTTATTTTTCATAAAACCTCCATCTGGACCAGTTACAGTATATGTAGTAATTATCTTTTCCATGCTCTCAATAATTATCTTTTCAACCAGTTTTTAAAGTATTTTCCATTCAACTTTCATTTTAAGATTAACAATACAATTACTAAACCATTGATTCCTTTAACCTCTTCTCTTAGAGCCCTAAGGTAAAGCTCAATTACTGAGACAAATAATTACATGCTGTTGATGTATCATCTCAGAGATCAAAATCTAGGGGCATGAAATTTCAGTAATATTTTTGGCCAAGAAAATCTGGAAAAGCTGGCTGCCAATATCTGATGTTAAAGGAAAACATGAATTCTGACTTCAAAAGGAGTTCAATGCCACTTTCTAAAGTTTTACCATACCAAGTCAAACTTCAATTGAGAGTCAAATGTTATTTCCTTTTCATTCAAGCCTTTATTAAGTGACTATTAAGGGCTAGACACAATCCTGGGGAGACAGGTATTAATGATATAGTCTTTGTACTCACAGAATACAGAATGATGGAAGTTATTATGGTATACTGTAATTTACCAATGTGTTAAAATACTTATTATCCTATCGGTGTGAGCTGAGAGCTCAATAAATAACCCAAACTGGCATGAGAAGGGTTATCGGAGGACACCATCCCTGAAATGAGGCTTCAAGATGACTAAATTGGCCCTAAAGGGGAGGAAGTACAGTCTTCAAAGAGCACCCAGAGCAGATTCAAAGGCAAGAAGAGACCACAGGATGGGGTGGTGTATGAGGAGTTAAATTGCAAGGGATGGATGACTAAGGGTTTTGCATGCCAAGCTAAACAGTTGGACTTGATTCTGGAAGCAGCAGGAGTCACTGAAAGACACCTGAGCTCAGAAACCATTGGATTGGGTTAGTTTTCAGTAATTACTGCTCTGGCTGAGATGAGGACAATGATTTGCCTTGCCTAGAGGAGGAGGAATGTTAAGAAGGAGACCCTTAGAGGTTGTTTCAGTGCAGAGGTATAGTGTGGGAATTAGGAGGGAGGTCTGGGCTGGAAGTACAGATGAGAAGCCTCAGTGCGTGGGATGGCTAAGCTCAAGGGTATAGTTGATGGTTCTCAAGGAGAGGAAAGGAGAAGTCTTAAATCTTGAGATTTATGGACTCAAAAATCCAGTGGATGGACTACCACTGACAAAAAGCCAGTGGATGGACTACCACTGACACTAGGAAATTTTTCTGGTTAAGGCTGCCCAAGGAGGAAGCCCCACAAATCCTGGGGTGCTAATGAGGCCAAACAGCATTTCTTTTTCTGTGTAGGCTGCATAACTTGCATAGATAATTCTGTTTGCTGGGCATAGCTGTACTATATAAATTCTGTTTGCTTGGCATAGCTGTACTGTATCATCTATTTTCAACTCAACTTATAAATTCATGCCCTTTGTCTCAAAGGCAAAGGAGTAATGAAATACTAGTGATGCAATGCAAAACATATTAACACTGAACAGAAACAACAATAACAACAGCAAAAGATACGTATCACTCTTAGAACTGCTTATACCCAGATACATATTTCTACCAACCAGTTATACACTTACTTGGCTTTTTCCTTAAACAACCAACCACTAAATCTTGACTAAGCTTCTTTTTTTAAAAATTTTTTTGGAGACAGAGTCTCGCTCAGTCACCCAGGCTGGAGTGCAGTGGCTCGATCTTGGCTCACTGCAACCTCTGCTTCCCAGGTTCAAGCGATTCTCGTGCCTCAGCCTCCCAAGTATCTAGGATTACAGGCACCTGCCACCACCCCCGGCTATATTTTTGAATTTTTAGTAGAAATGGGGTTTCACCATGTTGGCCAGGCTGGTCTCAAACTCCTGACCTCAGGTGATCGGCCCACCTTGGCCTCCCAAAGTGCTGGGATTACAGGCATGAACCACCGCACCCTGCCCTAAGCTTTCTGCAGCCCCTCTCACCTTCCACCTGAAACAATTACTTTTTAATCTTTTTTTTTTTTTTTAAGATGAGACTCACTCTGTTGCCCAGGTTGGAATGCAGTGGCATGACCTTAGTTCACTGTAGCCTTGACCTCCCAGGTTCAAGCAGTCCTCCCACCTAAGACTCCTGAGTACGTAGGACTATAGGCACATGCCCCCACACCTGCCAATTTTTGTATTTTTTAGTAGAGACAGAGATTCGCCACATTATCCTGGGTGGTCTTGAACTCCTGGCCTCAAGTGATCGGCCTGTCTTGGCCTCCCAACGTGCTGGGATTATAGGCATGAGCCACTGCGCCTGGCCTTCACTTTTATTTTCATCATTATTCCCTTTGTTCTTGAAAAACAAGCACTCATTCCACTTGTAGATGAGCAAAGTGCCTAGTACAGTGCCTGACACACAGAAAACACTGAGTAAATGAGTTGTTATTGCCTGCTATTTAAAATACGGTCCTCTCCCTGAATCACTGATTGGGGTGCCCGTTAGTCTAATTCTACTCTCTACTTTGTTATGCCAGTTCTCTCTACATACGTGTACAAGGTATTATATCTCCAACACATTTGCACTATAGGTTACAACTGTGAGGCATTGTAACTGAGTTGAGATCTCCACTGGGAGAAGGGAGAACGAGGTATCATTTTTATTTATATTTGCTTCTCTCAAGATATGTTAGGTCGTTTATAATTTATTTGTATGTGATGTGCACTGCACAGAAGTCATGAGAATAGTTAAATTACTGAATCAAAAAACGTCAGCGCCTTTCCTAATAATGTATCTGAGCAGATGGCAAACAACTACTTTTATGGCTTGTTTCTCCATTACACGTAGAAATATTTATTAACATTGTATTTCTGTCACATCGGTGCAACCAGCAAGAAACCAAGTTAGGCAGCTGCCACTGTGGCTGGGGGAAGAGAGTGACTAGTGATCCACTCTGGTTTTTGTCTTAGCAGGTGACTAAGCAAAGCCTCAGCATGAGGGAGGGGGGAGCAAGGAACACTGCTTACTCCCCTGGTGCTAAAAAGTGCTGAATAAGGCAACTCCATCAGCAGTCGGGAGCAACTCTCATGACAAAACACTGTGTTTTATCAGATCTGAGATACCACTGATCATAAACATACATTATTTTTTGTACTACTGAGAAAGCAAAAGCATGCAAGATGGAAGGTTTTTTTATTTTTGTTTTTTGAGACACAGTACTGCTCTGTTGCTGAGGCTGGAGTGCAGTGGCATGATCTCTGCTCACTGCAACCTCGCCTCCTGGGTTCAAGGGATTCTCTTGCCTCAGGGTCCCTAGTAGCTGGGATTATAGCCTGCATCACCATGCCTAGATAATTTTTTATATTTTTAATAGAGATGGGGTTTTGCCATGTTGGCCAGGCTGGTCTCCAACTCCTGGCCTCAAGTGATCTGCCCACTTCAACCTCCCAAAGTGCTGGGATTACAGGTATAAGTGACCGTGGCCGGCCTAAGATGGGAAATTGAACAGGGAAGCCCCACTTGAATCCAGGGAACCGAAAGGCCACAAAGAAACCTGCCATGCAGAAAGGGATGGCAAGGAACCTTGCATGTTTCAACCTGGGAAGTGGGCAGAGAGGGGAATAATCTCCCTGAAGATTTGAATCCTAAGTCAGTTGTCACTCGCATTTGCATTCTGAACTCATCATCACTGTGGTTCAAATGCCCTCACACAGAGAATCTAAACTTTGGTCTTAGTAGCGACTCAGGTGACCAGCAGAGGCAGACACTGAAGAAATGAACTTCCATGGCAATTTTAAGATGCATCCCAATTTCAGATGTTAACTATAAAAATCTGCACATCTGTGAACAGAAATACAGGAACCCCCACCTACTGAAAGGCCCATTCTGGGAGTTATTCAGGGTTTGGAGCTAAGCATACCAAAGTTAAGAAGAAGGCAAGACAGAAACCAAATACTCAAAAACAAGACAAAGTCTGGCAAGTTACCCATTGAAAGGAATGAAAGCACATCAGAGACAGGCAGTGTCACTAAGGACTCTGCAGCCACAAGCAGGCGGAAGACAAGCAGGCTGGGGCTTAGGCGACAGCTTTGTCCGCTTGTTTTCTGATTTCAGGAATCAGGAGAGAAGCTATCCCAGCTTCAATTCCTCATTGATAAGATACAGGAAATATTCTCTAGGATTACAGAGGAAATGAAAAAAGCAACTGTATTTTAAGTGTTTTACATACTGTAAAAGCATTGTGCCAACAAAATTATACTTATTATTCTAGATATAAATATCCAGAATGCTCCTTTAGTCAGATGTTGTTGTTGTTGTTGTAATTTTCACTTAGCAGAAGGCTGTATATAAATCAAGCCCTCAGTAAATCTTTATTTAGTGAATATATAAATACTGCCAACATCTGGCCCTAGCCCTGTTTGGCCTCAAATTCCTGAGGGCTGGTTACCACTGTTACTGAAAATAGAAAGGGAAAAACAAGAACAAAATCCACCAATCCAAGACAAGATGTATTTGTGCTTAAACAAGCACACAGTACTCTCACATCCACCCTTGGTCTCCCTAAAACTCGTCCCTGCAAAACCAAGATACGAGCTGGAATGACATGATGTTTTCACAATAGCAGACTGAAGTTAGACTCCAGAAGAAAACTTTACGATATATTAAACCTGATAGAAGACACGCAGCTTCAAAACAAGAAGATTGTTCATTACTGGCAAAAAGACGCTCAACATCATCAAAGAGCACCTTGGGAAAAGAGATTTAATTCTAGATCTCCTGGAATATCCTGATAATCAAGCTTATCAGCAGAGATAAGAGAGAAAAAAGGTCCTCACCTGAGCAAATGCTTCCAGTGGGAGGGGGAGAAGCTCTGTGGCTGGGAGTGAGAAATCCCAGGTGGAAGATGAGGACTTCCATTTCCAACCCAGTAGCCCTGGGTACTCAATGAGGGCTCTGTGGCTTAGGGAGAAAGAGGAGAGAATAGAGACTTGGGTTCTTCCAGGCTCTGCCTTCATCCATTACATGTTTCTGGGTGGACTTGTCCATAAAATGAAGAGCAGCACAGGATGATCTAGGGCACAATCTATATCTTACACTTCATGATTCTAGATTTTTCAGGATGGCAGTATTTAAGAAAAGGTATTCTGTGCTATTCATTATCTGTTGTCCACCCCCAACCTTTTTTTTTTGCCTTGGAATAAAGGGTACAAAAAAAAAGAGCAAATCATATAAATGTGAATTAATAAAAACCAAAGTAGTTACACAGAACACTAAAAGAATGAATGAGAATGTGAAGAGACTGAGAAGAACCAGTGTACACCAGTGCAAAACACCAACAGAAGCTGCCTGTCTTCTCTCTGCTTTAATACATTGTAAAGTTGTCTTCTAGAGTCTAACTTCGGTCTGCTATTGTGAAAATATCATGTCATTCCAGCTTGTATCTTGGTTTTGCAGGTGTGAGTTTCAGGAAGATGGAGGGTGGATGTGAGAGTACTGTCACAAACGTATTCTGTCCTGAATTGGTGGGTTTTATGTTTTTCCCTTTCTATTTTCAGCCCTCAGAAATTTGAGGTCAAAAAGGGCTGGGGCCAGATGTTGACAGTATTCACTAAATAGGGATTTTCTAAGGGCTTGATTTATGTATAGCATCCTGCTAAGTGAAAATTACAACAAAAGAGAAAACACAGAATCTGACTAAAGGAGCATTCAGGATATTTGTATCTAGAATAAGAAGTATAATTTTATTGGCACACGACTTTTTTTTCTTGAGATGGAGTCTCGCTCTGTCACCCAGCTCACTGCAACCTCCATCTCCCAGATTCAAGCGATTCTCCCACCTCAGCCTCCCAAGTAGCTGGGACTACAGGTGTGCACCACCATGCCTGGCTAATTTTTTTTATTTTTAGTAGAGATGGGGTTTGACCATGTTGGCCATTCACTCCTGACCTCAGATGATGGGCCTGCCTCAACCTCCCAAAGTGCTGGGATTACAGGTGTGAGCCACTGCAGCGGGCCAAACAATGCTTTTATAGTACATAAAACATTTAAGATACAGTTGCTTATTTCTTCAGTAATCCTAGAGAATATTTTCTGTATCTTATCGATGAAGAACTAAAGCTGGGATAGCTTGTCTCCTGACTCTTGAAGTCAGAAAACAAGTAGACAGAGCTGTAGAATGCACAACTGCAAACCATTAAAGGGGAGGTCCAGAAAGTTGAACAGAGTACAGGGGAGTTTCTGAAGTAATTTAAGGTGGGAGTAAGAGGTTCAGGATGAAAATGATCATCTGGCGACCATGGAGAGTGGTTAAAATTGGGAAATGAACTGAGTGGTGAGAGATATGGGAAACCTGGAAAGAGGCTAAGCTGTCATAGTCTTTTTTTTTTTTTTTTTTTTTTTTTTTTTTTTTTTTTTGAGACGGAGTCTCGCTCTTGTTACCCAGGCTGGAGTGCAATGGCGCGATCTCGGCTCACCGCAACCTCCGCCTCCTGGGTTCAGGCAATTCTCCTGCCTCAGCCTCCTGAGTAGCTGGGATTACAGGCACGCGCCACCGTGCCCAGCTAATTTTTTTGTATTAGTAGAGACGGGGTTTCACAATGTTGACCAGGATGGTCTCGATCTCTCGACCTCGTGATCCACCCGCCTCGGCCTCCCAAAGTGCTGGGATTACAGGCTTGAGCCACCGCGCCCGGCCAGCTGTCATAGTCTTTAAGTACACAGTGCAACATACTCAGGAGCTGAGCTTTTTAAAGCACAGGTCCATGTTTGGTCAAGGAGACTCGAAACTTCTTTCCATTCATTTTATTATGAACACTTGTATGAGTAACTCTTTCAGAATGTTTCTATGAGGGCTGTTTCAGTTAACAAAGCAGAGAAAAGCAGACACCTGTCCAAAACACTAATTTTTAAAGAGTAATCTCAATGTTGTTTTTTATTTTTCCCCAGATATTCCTCACAAAAGAAGGTTTGTAGAAATATAGAACTTTTAACAACGGATAACTCTGAGAAGACCCAACCCACAAGTTTCCTGTAGATTAAGAGAGAAAAGAAAAACAAAAACATGGGCAATCTTGATTTGCCAAGTAATAAACAATTTTTCTGGGAAACTGGAAACAAGGTTTATTTCACCTCAGTCAGGTTGTTAGCCAGCGTTTTTGTTGGACTCAAGTTCTTAAAGACTCAAATATTTCCTACTCTCAACCTTTGGCTTACAGCTAAACACTCAATAGTTCTTATCTGGGGTCCGGCCCTACTTGATAAGGACTTAGAAAAATGTACTAAAAAAATATGTTTAAACAAATCTTTCCTGTGACAGTAGCAGTCTTTTCCTCCATGAAGAAATCTGGCTCTTAGAGCTAATCTGCAAAAATTCGCTGCCAAAGAAGAGATCTGTGGGCTGTGGGTTTGCTCAGGAGGCTAGTAGTACTAATTGCTGCACACCCTTAGGAGCACCTTTCAGACCCGAGGCCATTGTACAAACACAATGTCATATTATATTCCATTCCACTGCCATTTCATAATTTAGAAATTAAGGAATAAAAAACTTAAATAGCTTAGTCAGGGCATAAAGTAAGTCCAAGTCAAGGTTTGAACGTTTAAACTGAAGCCTTTCTGGCTATATACCCATTTTCCTCAGAGATGGGCTCTCATTAGTGGTTTGGTAAGGCAAACCTTTTCTCATTTGCATTTTTAAAGGGAATATTGGTGTGTTGTTGTCGTTTTCTTTTTTGAGATAGAGTCTCGCTCTGTCACTCTGGCTGGAGTGCAGTGGTGTGATCTCGGCTCATTGCACCATTCACCTCCCAGGTTGATTCTCCTGCCTCAGCCGCCTGAGTAGCTGGGACTACAGGAATGACTACGCTGAACTAATTTTTGTATTTTTTGTAGAGATGGGGTTTCACTATGTTAGCCAGGCTGGTCTCAAACTCCTGACCTCAAGTGATCACCCACCTCAGCCTTTGAAAGTGCTGGGATTACAGGCAGGAGCCACCACAACTGGCCTGTTGTCATCATTGTTTTTAATGCAACTTTTAGGAAGTGTCTGTTTTTTTCCCCTAATTTTATTGAGATATAATTAATAAAAATTGTACATATTCAAGGTGTACAATGTAATGATTTGATATACATATAGATTGTGTATTGATTACCACAATCAAATTAATCAACACATCTGTCATCACACATAGTTACCCTCCACATGGGAAGGGAAGAGAGTAAGGAGACTTACTAATCTCCAGAACATATTCATCTTATAAATGAAAGTTTATACCCTCTGACCAACATCTCACCATTCCTCCCATGCCCCAGACCCTGACAAGCACCATTCTACTCTTGGCTTGTGAATTCAACTTTTTTAGATTCTACACATAACTGAGATCATACAGTATTTGTTTTTCTGTGTCTGGATTATTCCACTTAGCATAATGTCCTCCAGGTTAATCTATGTTGTTGCAAATCACAAGCTCTCCTTATTTTTATGGCTAAATATTATTGCATCCTCTATATATACCACACTTTCTTTAACCATTCTTAGGATAAATGGCACTTAGGTTGTTTCTGTATCTTTGCTATTGTGAATAATGCTGAAATAAACATGTAACTGAAGATCTCTCTTTTGATTTGATGTCTTTTAAATATATATCCAGAAGTGGGATTGCTGGGGATTGCTGGATCATACAGTTCTGTTTTTATGAAACTTCCATACTCATTTCCATAATGTCTGTACCAATTTTCACCACAAATAACAAGGTACAAGGGTTCCCTTTCCTCCATATCCTTCTCAAAACTTGTTATGCTTCGTCTTTTTGACAACAGCCATCCTAACAAACATGAGATAATATCTTATTGTGGCTTTCATTTGTATTTCTCTAATGATTAGTGATGTCAAGCATCTCTCTCTCTCTCTCTCTCTGTTTCTTTCTTTCGAGACAGAATCTCACTCTGTTGCCGAGGCTAGAGGGTAGTGGCATGATCTTGGCTGACTGCAGTCTCAACTTCCTTAGGTTCAAGTGATCCTCCCACCTCAGCCTCCTCACCTCAGCCTTGCCAGTAACTGGGACTATAGGTGCATGCTGCCATGCCTAGCTAATTTTTGTACTTTGTACTTCTGTTGGGGACAGGGTTTCACCATGTTGTCCAAGCCGGTTTGGAACTCCTGAATTCAAGAAATCTGCCTGCCTCAACTTCCCAAAATGCAGAGATTACAGGCATGAGCCACTGCATCTTGCAAGCACCTTTTCATATACCTGTTGGAAAAGTGTCTATTAAGGTCCTTTCCACCACACTGCCCCCCACCCTTTTTTTTTTTTTTTTTTTTTTTAGTATTGAGTTTTATGAGTTCCTCATATTATGGACATTGACCTCTTATCAGATATATGATTTGCAGACATTCTCTCCCAGTCTGTATGTTGCCTTTTCAATTTGTTGGTTGTTTCCTTTGCTGTACAGAAGCTTTCTGGCTTGATGTCGTCCCACTTGTGTTTTTGCTTTTGTTGCCTGTGCTTTCGGGTAATAGCAACAAAATCATTACCAAAGCCAGTGTCAAGAAGCTTTTTTCCCTGTGTTTTCTTCTAGAAATTATATGGTTTCAGGCCTTACAGTTAAGTCTTAATCCATTTCAAGTTGATTTTTGTATAGGGTGTTAAGGGTCCAATTTTATTTTTTGGCATGTGGATATCCAGTTTTCCCAGCACTATTCACTGAAGAGACTGCCCTTTCCCCCATTGTGTATTTTTGGCACCCTTGTCAGGATGCTTCTATGCAACTCTCCAGGTACGTATTAGATCCATCTGACATTTAGGTAATTAAGCATTTATCATTTACTGCCACTGGATTTTCAGCTTCTTTCCAGGGCAGTGACCATGCCTTATTTATGCTGTAGCCACCTTTTACCACACCTAGAGCAGTGCCCCATCACACAGAGCCTAAGAAGAGCATGAAGTGATAACATACTCAGATTACGAGCTTCTTTGTGCTCCAAGGGAAGTCTTTTATGGAGACTAAAAGTACGAGTCATCAGTTCCAAATGAATTTAAATAGGTCTCAGGTATTCTTCTATTGACCCATATTAGACCACTCCTTATCCCCCTTTTCTCTCCATACCTTGCAAATTCCCATGACACAACAAACCAACAAGAACTCTAAAAGTAGAAAAAGATCCTCAACCTATCAGTTTAAAGAAAAGCTGGAAAAATTTTTAATAAAAACCAAACTTAGTATAAACTTTTCTTTCTCTTCCCTTCCCAAGAGGCTTTAGCAACACCAGGCGTCCCCAGAACAAATCAAAGCCCTCTGGTGGAGCACTCGGATTTCCTCTCCCATCTAGACTGCACCCCTTCCACCCGTGAGGGCACAGTTCACAGGTGAAGTCCACAAAGTAAGATGCCACAGTGGGTAATGTGGGGATTCAGGAGCAAGCGAGAGAGTAAGGAGGGCTGGAAACTGAGATCTGAGCTGCATTTGTGGAAGGCTGTGCTTTGCAGATGGGAGGGCAACCTATGCTCTTGCTGAGAACAAAGGAGACTGGAACTCACCACTGGCTGGAGGAATGTCCACTAGTCATGGGAAGGCAGAAATGGATTATCGAGTTTCAGACTTAAAAAAAAAAAAGACTAATTGCCTAGAATCTCTGTTCCTTGCAGTTTAAGATCAGAGTAAATATACCAGTATAAAATCACTGGGGTGAAAGGCCTTTGTATGTGTGTGTTTTTCCCCCTAGCAATGGGCCACATGATCAGAAATCCCTGTGTGAACTCACTTTTTTGGTTAACGATGACTTGAGAATTTCCACACTTGCCAAGTCAGTATTACGTGGAATTCAATCCTGACTCAGTGCATATGAAGACTTTGCTCACACTTGTTTTGACTACAGTCAGCCAAATTTACTACATAAAGGTTTTACTACATAAAGCCAAATTTAATGATATAATTTTGGCAGAGCTAATATAAATAGTTCAAAGTTATTAATTTATCTTTGGTTGCAATTATTAACCAATACGTATGCTATGTGATAGTTGTCAGTTTTCTATTTACCTTTATCGGGTGAGGCACCAAAGTAAAATTTTTAGCTAAATATATTAGGTTCCCCAAAGGGTCTGGAAAGGAGAAGAGACTGAATTTAATAGCTTAGATTTCTAGCATTGGGCATTTTAAAAGCGTTTTGGCAAATTTATCCCCTAAATGAGAATTTAGATCAGACGGCAGATAATAAACTAGAGAATTTGATTCAAGAGGCTTAACTCTGGTTAATCAAATGATGACTAATTTCCAATATGGAATTTGATCAATTAGTAAACTGGTACCCCAAATTGGTTAAGAGTAAAACTGTTAAAAGGGCTGCAGTCATTTAGAAGAAAAAAGAGATGTTATTTCTTATTCCCAATCAAATCTTATATTACTGAATTCTATTATACCTCAATATTGAATTTTTAAAAGTTATAATTATCATTGTTATTTTGCTTTCTTGCAAAGAATTATGTGTTGCTGGCCAGGCATTGTGGCTCAAGTCTGTAATCCCAGCACTTTGGAAGGCCAAGGTGGGCGGATCACAAGGTCAGGAGTTTGAGACCAGTCCGGCTAACATAATGAAAATCCATCTATACCAAAAATACAAAAAATCAGGTGGGTGTGGTGGCACGTGCCTGTAATCATAGCTACTAGGGAGGCTGAGTCAGGAGAATGGGGTGAACCTGGGAGGCAGAGGCTGCAGTGAGAAAAAAAAAAAATTACATATTGCTTACCTTTTGGCCCCTGAAAGCAGGTTTTATTTAGGTGGCAGGTTGTTTAAGAATTAATGTCCTATTCCAAGACAGGGTGGGAAAGAAATGGATGTGATTAATGACACTGAGTAACAGAGGGTATGAGTAAGAGCATTTTGGAAGAACTAGTGTACCTGACAAAGTTTTCTGGCCTGCCTAGACCTGAACTAGACAACTGAGAATACAAAAAAAAAAAAAAATTTTTCTTTTTTTTTTTTTTGAGACGAAGTCTTGCTCTGTCACGCAGGCTGGAGTGCAATGGCGCGATCTCAGTTCAACCTCTGCCTCAGCCTCTCTAGTAGCTGGGATTATAAGCGCATATCACCACGCCCGGCTAATTTTTGTATTTTTAGTAGAGACAGGGTTTTGCCATTTTGGCTAGGCTGGTGTTGAACTCCTGACCTCAGGTGATCCACCCGCCTCAGCCTCCCAAAGCGCTGGGATTATAGGCATGAGCCACCACACCCGGCCACGACAAAAGAATTTAAACCAGCTAACTATACTTGGAAAAACAATCTCACCAGTGGAAGAGTCTGTTTAAAGTATTTAAAAATCATCACAAATTATTATTTTAATGTTTCAACATTTTAATATGGGAATATATTGCATATGAAATCCTTGAAAATTACAGTACGGCTGATCTGCGAACATCTGCATTCTATAGTCTGTGCACAGCCACAAGTCAAAGGTAAAATTTCTTCTGGATCATCACTTACCTTTATCCCTAGCTGGAAAGCTATCATGATTATACAGTAGCACATTTGATTCTAAAAGAATGATGAATTCAGCTATTCTGAACTAACTTGGCTCTTCTTTGTGTTAATCCTCACACGTTTTCAAAATTTAAAGCAAATGGGCACCCAAATCTGACAATAGGCAAAGTACCTGTCCCATGGTACTTGTCCCAAGAAAGAAGTCCCTCCTACATCAGTCTGTCCCTGATGCTGCTGCCCTGATTTAATACTGCTTTGTTCTGTCTTGCCCCCTTCCTTCTACCCAACTAGATAAATTAAACAGTGTAATGCTTTTGTAAGTACTGTGTGGCTTGAAACATAACACTTATACAAACTATTCTTGAGGCATAAATAAGAGGCCTCTCTGAAATTCAAAAGCACTGTAGCTCTCCCCTATTCCTTTAAGTGTTGACTCTAAAGAAATATCTGAGGATTCAGGTCTACAAGGAAGCTTTTAACTGACCTAGGTAAGCATTTAAAAAGAGAGACTTAGTTATGGCCATTTTCCCTCCTAAAGGTCCTATGGATTTTGACCAACAGATACTAAAGTTAAGTTCAGAAAACATAGAGTCCACATGTAAAAACATTTTCTTAAGTCACAAAGTAGCTGAAAATAAGTAGTGTAGTTATTTTCTCTAATTTTCTATTTCTCTTCGTTGACAAGTTTATTCTCCGTTTTAAGGCTTGTAAAGAGCAATGGCTTGTAGTTCGATTAATAAGGTGGAGCAAATTTTGCCTCAGGACAGATACTAAATGTCAGGAATGAGAGGAGAAAACACTGCCTGTCCACCCAGTGTGCAGGAGCTTTCTTACTGAATGGAAGCATCACTTCCTAGATGACCAATTTGGGTGTTGTGGTTGCAGATTAAAAAAAAAAAAAAATTAAGCAAGCTCTGGCATTCATCTTTTTTTTTTTTTTTTTTTTTGGGAGATGAGTTTTCACTCTGTCACCCAGACTGGATGCACGTGGCATGATCTCAGCTCACTGCAACCTTCGCCTCACTGATTCTCCTGCCTCAGCCTCCTGAGTAGCTGGGACTACAGGTGCATGCCACCATGCCCAACTACTTTTTGTATTTTTGTACAGATGGGGTTTCATCATTTTAGCCAGGATGGTCTCTATCTCTTGCCCACCTCGGCCTCCCAAAGTGCTGGGATTACAGGCATGAGTCACTGCACTTGGCCTCATCGTTTTTAAAAAATCATTTCATGGATGTTTACTGGTCATATGAAGCAGTGATTCAGATGCCTAGGAGTGAACTTTTTAAACGATGCAATCTTTGCTTTAAAAAAAATTATGTTCTGTTAAATATTTTGACAACGAGACAATATCTGTTTCTTCATTTTAAAAATGTGATCTAGGGCTGGGCATGGTGGCTCATGATTGTAATCCCAGCACTTTGGGAGGCTGAGGTAGGCAGACCACTTGAGGTCAGGAGTTTGAGACCAGCCTGGTATGGTGAAACACTGTCTCTACTAAAAATACAAAAATTAGCCAGGCGTGGCGGCACGTGCCTGTAGTCCCAGTTACTCTGGTGGCTGAGGCAGGAGAATTGCTTGAACCAGGAGGTGAAGGTTGCAGTGAGCCGAGATCCCGCCACTGTACTTCAGCCTGGGTGACAGAGCAAGACACTGTCTCGGAGGGGCGGGAAGAATATGCTAGAGTTTCTTCAATGAATGCCATAGTTTTAAATTACATGGTGTCTAATCTGTATATTTAATTCCTGGGACTACTTTTCTTTGCCCAAAGGAAGCAGAATTCCATGTGTAGTACTGAAATGATCTTCAGGATGATGCCTTGTATGCAGGATGAATTATAACAGGAGGCAGGTGGACCAAACTGATTTTTTTTGTTAATTGCCCACAATAAGTGTGGAATCCAGAGAGTGATTCCATAAATGTTATTGACTAAGAAGAGTCAGGATTCATGTCATCCTTCACTCTGCCCACATCCTTTCAGTAAGATATTCCATTCTATAAATACATGTTTTCTTTTTCACAAAAGAGAGAAGTCTTCCATGGAGCCTACTCCTGTGAGAAATCTAAGCAGGAGAGAGGAGAGTGGATGAAGCAATTTGTAATGTGCACATGCACATGTCACCAACTGGCCTGGTGATTGGAGTTTCTGCCAAGAAAGACAGGTGCAGAGTGTCAGCCCATGGGCCTAAGTTTACGGTGGGAAAATTTCAGCCTGGGAAGTAACTTTTCCTACCCGCCCACATTAGTGTGCCTCCTACAACAGCCGGATGAAAGAGCAGCTGGCTCCTTATCGCCATCAAGTAGCTGTAAAGGTGACACTGGGCTCTGCCTGCCAGGCTGCCTTCAGGGTCCCAAAGAACAAAGCTTCAGGGTCCTAAACCTCTTTGGCCAGACAGCAAAAGTAACTACCTCTTAGACTAAACAGATAAACCTGTGTGAACATGGGCTAACATTTTTGAGAAAATAAGAGAATAAAACGTAAGCCATTAGACATTTGCCGCAGCCCCCTCCTCCCCAATCCTTCTCCTGACCAATTCCATTTATCCTTTGAAGACAAAAGACATGTCTGGTTTTGAAAAATAAGTGTTGAACAACAATGTTAACAAATGACAGTTGTCGAATACAGATTGTTAAAGAAATTAAACCACTGTCAAAAGAACTCAACTCGGTAAAATAACATTAAGGACAGTTCAAATATATCATATATTATTTATTAGACTTTATTAGACATAATGATTGATTCTTTGCAAGAATGGAAAAAAAAATTGACCCACCATTCATTTATGGTACTATGTTTTTTTTAAAAAATTATCTCTTAGACTACTGAGATCTTCTAGAGAAGGGACTGCATTTTAGACACGTGGTAGATTACATTACTATTCACCAAAATTTCCTGCTCCTTCCTAAGGAGGAATTACATATCCCTATCCCTGCTGAACTCGGGTGTGGCCATGTGACTTGCTTTAACCAATGAAGCAGTAGCAGAAATACCATGTCTCACTTCCAGGAAGAAGCTTTAAGGGCTAGTGTGGAACTTTCCTTTGCTTTCTTTCCCTGCTCTGCTATGAAGAACATCAGTGACATAAACAGAGGCTGTTGCATCACAGACTGAGGTCAACCCTGAGCAGAGCTGCAGCTGACACACAATGGACATGCAGCATAAGTGAAAAATCAGTGTGTGTTCTGGAAAGCCACTGAGATTTGGGGTCTTGTAGAATAATTACTATCTTGATTGAGACTGAATGGTTTATACAGGGCACTTAGTAAAGTAAAGCCTGCATGGATGGATGAAATAATGTATTCAGAAATTCCAGTGGTGAAATTTGGTAAGTATCAAGTGAATACAAATCAAATATTTCTTTACAGTGTGTCTAAAGACAGCAGCTTTTAGGTTAAATGACAGCTTGGAGAAGTGACAAAATAGAAGTTTTGCAAATTAAAGATCTGACCACGCAGTTTGATAGTAACTTAAGTGGTATTCAGGATGTCTATTCTAATAATCAGCACAAGATCTACTATCTTTAATCCAAGTTGCTTCAGACACGAGTTGATACAATATCATGTAAACCCCGAGGAGTCACTGAAGTCACTGCTGAAATGGCTTCACTTTAGTCCTCATGGATATGTCATGGAATAAGGTAGAATTGGATAAAAGTTAGAAAGAAGTCTAGTAATCTAAACAAGATCCTAAGTTTACCTACAGATGAAAATTCCATCTTGTTGACTCAAACCCTTTAGCATTAAACATTTCTTCATTGAGCTTCAGTTGGGTGTGGTGCTTGGCTGATGCTGGGTGGGGAGGTAACACTGGTATAATGGATACAGAGGAGTCCCTGTTGATCCTTAATATGAGAAACTTTCCTTAGGCTTTTGTGCCTGAAGAGGCTTGTCTGGGCAGGCAAATGGCATCAGCGCAGGTGCTGAATATATGCTATCAGCTGGCACCACCTTTGGATCTTGGCATACCAAGGACCAGTAGGCCAGCATTTTTCCACCAGGATTCAGCAGTTATTTTCTCTGCTCTTTCATTACTCATGGGTCTTTAGCTAGGTCAAGTATCACTTGGGATCTCCTCTACCACTACCTTCTGTCTTTAAAGTCAAGAAAAATATGTAACATTTGTTCTTGATGTCTTGGACCTAATTTATGGTGACCTAATATCCAGAAGCTGGTTCTAACTGGACAAATGCAAAGACCAACCAGGGAAAATAAACTGAGAACATAGGAATTAAGTCTTTACCTAGAGGATATACTATCAGACTGACCCCGTGCTAGGTACCACAAGAACAACTGGGAGTCGAATTCCAGCCCTTAAGCTAGAGTAGCCGTTTGTCTATTTGATAAGAAAAAGAGAAAGGAAACAAGATTATTCCCCCTCTTCTTAACTAGGACAATTTTTAAATGTGGGTACTCAAACCATCACAGGTAAGGCTTTCTCCTACCCAATGATACTTTTATAGGAAGAAAAAAAGGGAATTCCAGCAAAAAAGAAGAGCGTATGATGCCAGATGAACTAAAAGAGCAAAGAAAATACAATTCATCAGCAAATCATTTGTCTATTAACACTTCCAATTAAAATGCAATAAAATATATTGGTATCAAAATATATTGGTATGTTGGTATCAAGAAGATGATACTATGCCAGGCGCAGTAGCTCAAGCCTATAATCCCAGCATTTTGGAGGGCCAATGCAGGAGGACTTGCTTGAGGACAGGAGTTTGGGACCAGTCTAGGCAACATAGTGAGACCCCTATCTCTACAAAAAATTAAAAAGTAGCTGGGTATGGCGGCACAAACCTGTGGTCCCAGCTACTCAAAAGGCAGAGGTAAGAAAACTACTTGGGCCAAGGAAATGAAGGCTGCAATGAGTCATGATGGCATCACTGCACTCCAGCCTGGGCAACAGACCAAGACCCTGTCTCAAAAAAAAAAAAAAAAAAAAAAAAAATTTTTAAAAAGTGGGGAGGCCGGGCGCGGTGGCTCAAGCCTGTAATCCCAGCACTTTGGGAGGCCGAGGCGGGTGGATCACGAGGTCAAGAGATCGAGACCATCCTGGTCAACATGGTGAAACCCCGTCTCTACTAATACAAAAAATTAGCTGGGCACGGTGGCGCGTGCCTGTAATCCCAGCTACTCAGGAGGCTGAGGCAGGAGAATTGCCTGAACCCAGGAGGCGGAGATTGCGGTGAGCCGAGATCGCGCCATTGCGCTCCAGCCTGGGTATCAAGAGCGAAACTCCGTCTCAAAAAAAAAAAAAAAAAAAAAAAAAAAAAAAAGTGGGGAGGTACCATAAAATTATACAAGTATAATTTTGTACTATGTATAAACTCAATGTAGAAGTAATCACAATCAAAACACATATATAAATATGAATGAGTGGAAGTTTAAGGTGATGGACTGTAGTTGTGATTAAAAAAATAATAAAGTACATTAATATAAATTTCTTTAAAAGAGCATACCCACTAAATCCACAAGGCCCATAACCTATACCAAAACCTCTAGTCCAGCAATATTCAACACTAGACAGTACTGCCCCCACCCTAGGAGGCACATGGAAATGCAAAGGAGTGTTACTGGGCAGTCATGTCTGAGGGACACTTCTGGCATTTAGTGGGCCAGGAGGACAACTAGGAACTGTCCTCCTAACAACACCAGCACTACTGTTAAGAGACTGTCGCTAGGAATAGGACCAAGATCAATGTTATCCAAGATAGGCTATAAAAATCCTAAAATTTAACGCAATACCATTAATTTTATGCCAGTATGATTTAAAAATAAATCTGACTTCTTCATTTTAAAAAACTGCAGAAGTATATAATCACTCCTCAAAGATGGAAATGGGTAAAATATCTTACTACCTGAACAGAGAAAATAATCGCATTTCCTGAGAGAGATCATATTTTTTTCATGCTAGAAACAATTTAAACAAACATTGAGGGTCAAAAAATTATTCCCATCTGCTAAACACACTTTTGAAGCTTATCAGTACACCATTATCCCACAGCTGGTTTGTGAACTCTTGCCAGTAACTCCTGCCCAGGACTTAAAGTTCAAAAAGAAAGAAGCCAGGACAAGTGGCTGGAAACCCTGCAGTCACTGGCATGACCAAGAACTGAGCACACTGCTGGCTGACCTGCTCCTTGTGAAAAATGGCCCTCCAGTGCCACCCAGAGATGCTTGGAGCTGCTATGCACAGCACCTTCTTCCTGGCCTCAAATAAGAAGGGAAGAGAAAATGGAAAATTACTCTTTCATGTAGGGTGTAGAAATGAGATCCTTGATGCTCAATTAAATGGTTTTCCTTCTTATGCATGTTTAGTACTTAAAAGACAGTCATGCTATTATTTAACGTCCCAAAAAGCTGTTGATACTGCCATCTAGTGAATACAGTCCTTATTACAACAGAAAGTCACTAAAGAGCTCATTAGCCTTTTTTATTTTTTATTTTTGAGACAGATTCTTGCTCTGTCACCCAGGCTAGAGTGGAATGACGCAATCTCGGCTCACTGTGACCTCCGCCTCCGAGGTTCAAGCAATTCTCCTGCCTCAGACTCCTGAGTAGCTGGGATTACAAGTGTGTGACTATGCCAACAAATTTTTGTATTTTTAGTAGAAACGGGGATTCACCATGTTGGTCAGGCTGGTCTCGAACTCTTTACCTTGTGATCCGCCCACCTCGGCCTCTCAAAGTGCTGGGATTACAGGCGTGAGCCACGGCGCCCAGCTGAGCCTACATTTCTAAGGTAAAGTTCAGGAAGTGTAAGTATCCTGTTTTTAATCTCATTTGGAATACTACTTATTTTACATTGAGAAGAGAAAAAAAGTAGTAATAGAATTTGCACTCTGTGGATTCCCTTTAGGAATTAGTAAAATTTCAAAAATGAGTGTAATAGGAGAATGCAAGCAAATTCAGTTTTCTCATAAAGCAGGGGAGTCTAATCTTTTGGCTTCCCAGGGCCACATTGGAAGAACTGTCTTGGGCCACAAATAAAATACACTAACACTAATGATAACTGCTGAACTTTAAAAAAAATCTCACGTTTTAAAAAAGTTTACAAATTTGTGTTGGGCTACATTCAAAGGCATATGGGCCTCATGCAGCCCATGGGCTGTGGATTGGACAAGGTTGTCATAAAGGACTAAAGCTCTGCTCTATCTCTAGCAGTGACTGTTACAGTTGTACTTACTATCTAGTGTGCTGTTTAGACCGTGGACCACTTGTCCCTATATGGTAAGTACTTGTGCTTTTCTTGAGTTGCCAGCTTACTGAATTTATTTTTATTTCTTTTTTTTTTTTTTGAGACAGAGTCTCGCACTGTTGCTAGGGCTGGTGTGCAATGCCGTGATCTCGGCTCACTGCAACCTCTGCCTCGTGGGTTCAAGCGATTCTCCTGCCTCAGCCTCCAGAGTAGCTCAGATTACAGGTACATACCACCACACCCGGCTTATTTTTTGTATTTTTAGTAGATGGGGTTCCACTATGTTGGCCAGACTGGTCTCAAATTCCTGACCTTGTGATCCACCAGCCTCAGCCTCCCAAAGTTCTGGGATTAGACATGAGCTGCTGTGCCCCCCACCTTTTTTTTTGAGATGGAGTTTTGCTCTTGTTGCCCAGGATGGAGTACAACAGCATGGTCTCGGCTTACTGCAACCTCCATCCCCGGGTTCAAGCGATTCTCCTGTCTCTGTCTCCCGAGTAGCTGGGATTACAGGCATATGACACTATGCCAGGCTAATTTTTGTATTTTTAGTAGAGACAGTGTTTCACCATGTTGGCCAGGCTGGTCTCAAACTCCTGACCTCAGGCGATCTGCCTGCCTCGGCCTCCCGAAGTGCTGAGATTACAGGCTTGAGTCACCGTCCCAGCCCTATTGAATCTTAAAGACCCTGTGAACTATGTATCTGGTCACAATTTCTTCTTTGCCTTTGCTGCCAGGAAGCATGGAGCCAAATTACTGGTCTATTCCAGTCTACTTAAAAGATCTACTATTCCAGTCTACTTACATGCTACCTCTATCTTCACTCCATATTTCCTCCTCTTGCTATTCTCCTTCTGTCTCAATATCTTCACTCATTTTAAATTTATTTTGTATGCCCCTTTAATTTGGTACATACAAACAAAATACATTAGTGTTATTTTCTATGTGCATGATGCTCCTGTTGGCATCCTCTGCATGTAACGATAGGCATATGGATGGCAAATATCACAGGCAAAGGTGATTTGTGTCTTACATGACTCTTAGGGTCTCTTTCCACTTCTTAAGTCCCCATTAGCAGAGCTGCTGCTGATCTAAACTGGAGTTCAAAACAGTGTCACAGTCAAAGGTATTATTCATGTATAACTGCTACCTTTTTCACATTCCAGTATGGCCGCCTTAGATGTCTGGCTTAAATTCCTGCAGCTTCTTCAACTGAAGGGACTGCTTTTTAATATCTCATCCCACAAATCCTGTTTCTGAACTTTGTCCCATTCCTAGATAGTTGACCTATGTATTCCAAATAATAACTTATTATTATTTTGAGATGGAGTCTTGCTCTGTCACCCAGGCTGGAGTGCAGTGGCACAATCTCAGCTCACTGCAACCTCTGCCTCCCAGGTTCAAGCGATTCTCCTGCTTCAGCCTCTTGAGTAGCTGGGATTACAGGTGTGTGCCACCACACCCAGCTGATTTTTGTATTTTTAGTAGAGACAAGGTTTCATCATGTTGGTCAGGCTGGTCTTGAACTCTTGACCTTGTAATCCACCCACCTTGGCCTCCCAGAGTGCTGGAATTACAGGCATGAGCCACTGTGCCTGGTTGATAACTTTTTAATATGAAAGGTTGTTTTTTTTTTTTTAACATAAAGGCTTACTAAAAGGCAGAACATAAACTGTTAGAGCAAAAGACATAAAGATGACAATACTGAAACCCTGAAGGCTCTCCTTCAAAAAACACAGGATAATGTGGGATACCTTATCACCACTTTAGCAGACATCATGTTAGTCTAAGAAGTCAGGCCTACATACTGTTTAACTACATTCATTCATGTTTAGACAATGACCCCCACTGAGAGTTTATCACTGGGACATCTCAGACTTTGTACTGAAATTCTCTTTCTTATCTCTAATAACTGGCTATTAAAAAATACAGATTGCAAAAATCACATCCTCAGTCTTATACGCAAGAGCCACAACACCTGGCTTTGTGTATGTTTTCTACAGCTGCCAAAAGCACAAAATAGCAGATAGTTTCCTATTAACAAAGTACAGTGTAAGAGGTATGGGTGGGTTTGTGTGAGAGGTACTATGGGTAATATGTGTGTCATTATGCAAATGAAAGCCAATCCTATTTTTAAATCTACTTTTATATGTACAGGCAAGTGCACATAAGAGTTAGATGGTCAAGGTAATGAAGATTACTGAAATATTACTGGGAAGAAATACTACTGGGAAGAAACTATAAAAAATGCCTGTAAAATGGAGTGTCATCTGATGGTCAGATAATCAGTGTCAAAGGTTCTGAATTTTAGACACACTCCTATCTAATGGGATCGACACATCAATCTCATTAAAAAGTGAAGTGAAATGTAACTTCCTCAGTGGCTTGTTTGGAATTCAGCTTCTGTGCAAGGGGCAGGCACTAAGACACATCTGAAAAGCGTGACAGACAGAGGGCCTTGAGGTTTTTATTCCAAGTTCAATCATCACTTGAGTCCTCTACTTTTTTCCATCTATGTCCTAGACAGAATCCTGGAGATAAGGGTAGTCATCTAAGCTTACACACTGGAAACTAAGGCACAGAGTCAGTGAAGAACCAGCCCAGTGAGGTGGGCTCTTGGTTCAGCGACAATTGTCTGTGACTTACTAAAAGATTCCTTAGCTTGCCTATTATTTTTAATAGAAAGCTGTGGGATGGACCCAATACTAGCAAATGGAACTCAGGGGACTGACAGCAACATCTCTGAAGGCCAAAAAATCTCCTCACATGTAAAGCCAACCATCCCTTCAGGTCTTGGGGATGAAGACAGGGCTGGCAGGTGGAGTGATAAGGTAATGTAATTATAATCATGCCAGAGAGAACATAAAGTTCTGTGAGAATATTATGTTAAGTAAGTGAGAACATAAAGGACACAGAACATACCTTCTGTCAGAGACAAAGAATTCAAAAACAATCCAATAAAACCACCAAACAGGAGAATACTATTGCATTCTTCTTTTATGGGATTGTAGATGATACTAACCATTTATAAACAGCAGTCTTGTGTACTGGCCTCTTTCCCTTTGCCCAGTCTCAGTTCCCAGAAAAAAAACTGTAAACATGATTTCTGCCTCTGGGTCTAGAAGATAAAAGCAAATCTCAAAGATACTCAGGTCACAGATGTGGAAGTCTAAAGCTGTCTGAACGAATCCTCTGAGCCTTCTAAGGCTAGCTATGTCTCCAGTTCCTGGAATGTACAATTCTTCTCTTATCTACAAGGATTCTTCAATGACACTTAAACCCAGGAAACGTGGGGCCTGCAGGTTCCAGCCATCTCTTGATCAGAGTCAAGGGGGCATGGACATCATTTAACATTACCCAATGCAGGAGACTGTACTTTGTCAAACCAGCTGCTATATTAAACCAACACTGGACATCTCTATGGCTTGTCCACAGAGAGAACTGCCAGGATTCTATTTTTAAATCATGTATCTAAACCAGTACTTTATTTTTTTTTTACCCATATAGTACACCATTATCACTTCCATATCACTCCATTCTTCAGGGCCATCTTTTTTCATTCTACATAACATTTACTTAAGGTCTCGTCATGGTTCACTTTGGAGAGCAAGACTGAAGTTCAGTGAGAATTTTTTTAATCTTATATACTTCTAATGTTCTAATTTATTAGGATAATTGTGTTACTTTTAAAGAATTTTTAATAAACGTTAAGTGTTTAACCAAATTAAAATGTATTCATACTTTTAGCCTAGTTATTCTTGTGAATTTATCACAAGAAAATAACTTATTATGGCCTGAAGACTTCACTGCAGTGATACTTCAAGTAGCAAAGAAGTAGACACAATCTAAATTTTTAACAT
Source organism: Aotus nancymaae (assembly GCF_030222135.1). Taxonomy (NCBI): domain Eukaryota; kingdom Metazoa; phylum Chordata; class Mammalia; order Primates; family Aotidae; genus Aotus; species Aotus nancymaae. The sequence goes on from NW_026988455.1 coordinate 16,100,467, forward strand.
GAGAAAGTCAGTCTTATAAATTATCATACATTAATGTGACAATATTTATCTTTATAATTGTAAAGGCTTCATAAATGAGTGGAAAGTCCTGATACCTCAAGTAAAAGAAGCATTCCAAACAAAAATTAAACCATATAAATAAATGTATAAGAAAGATTAAAAACATTTGTATGTGAGAGTGGTAAAATTCATAGATAATCTGAAATTTTTAAAATTTTCTTTAGCGGATATAAATATAAAATACTTGCTAGCCAGTAGCCTGAGAAGAAAAAAAATTTGCCATAGTTCCAAATTATGATATTAAGCAAATTAAGATACTTCCCCTTTATTTAGAATTAACTTTAAAGAGAATGAAAGAAGTACCAATAGATTAAAAGGTAAAATATGTTAGCAGGATCAGTGACTATTATAAAGTCTATTCATTATTTTATTTATTTTTTGAGACAGAGTCTTGCTCTGTCGCCCAGGCTCGAGTGCAGTGGCGCGGTCTTGGCTCACTGCAACCTTCGCCTCCTGAGTTCAAGTGATTCTCTTGCCTCAGCCTCCTGAGTAGCTGGGACAACAGGTGCATGCCATCACGCCTGGCTAACTTTTTTTACTTTTAGTAGAGATAGGGCTTCACCGTGTTAGACAGGGTGGTCTCTATCTCCTGACCTGTTGATCTGTCTGCCTTGGAGCCACCGTGCCTGGCCAATTTTTTTTCCGAGACAGTCTCACTCTGTTGCCATGCTACAGTATAGTGGTGCGATTTCGGCTCACTGCAACCTCTACCTCCTGGGTTCAAGTGATTCTCCTGTCTCAGCCCTGGGACTACAGGCAAACCCCACCACAGCTGGTTAACTTTTTGTAGAGACGGGGTTTCACCATGTTGGCCAGGCTGGTTTTGAACTCCTGACCTCAGGTGATCCACCCTCCTTGGTCTTCCAAAGTGCTGGGATTACAGGCATGAGCCACCAGCCACCATATCCAGTCTACTGATTGTATTTAAAATGGACTTGTAGCTAGCAATAAAGTTTAAGGAATTCCCAAAGAATTGATAAGCAAATCTATCTAATTTCTAAACAATAAACTTATAAAATGTTTTCTAAATTAAAATAATATAGTGGCATTATAATAACACCACTGCAATTATCAGTTTACTAACATGGTAAATGATACTAGGTAAAGCCAATTGCTATTTGTGGACAATCTTTCTTCCCTCTGAGTTCTGAGAAATGAAGATTTTCAACGATCTTGCAAGAGTTTAAGCTGCAATGGGTATGTGAACAAGGAGGGAGAAAGGAGATCAGCAGTGACCTTGAACGCTAACAACGAGCATGAGTACATGGCCATCTGTTATTTCCCATGCTTCCATTAAAAAAAAATGCTGTACTGAAGCAATGTGTATGAATACATCTATTATGTATATTCCCACAGCCTTATCCCACTCAGTCTCAACACTGGCTTAGTTCACTTCCCTTGGAGACAATCTGGACCATCAACTCGGGTGGAGGCTGTTAAGTAACTCTATGAGTTGTCTTCAGCTAGGTAGCTCTTTGGGTGTGGTTCATCAGCTACACCCTAATAACTGACAACCTTTGTGAACAATTTTTCTATTCTGTTTATTTCCTTAGCTTGATGAAAGACAAACTGACCAAATCAGCCAGTGTGATGATGATGGCACTCCTCCCAAAGTGACTAGAGAGAGAGCCCACTCCTGGAAACTTCAACTACCTTGACAGTTGCCACATGTAAATGCCCTAAATTCTATCATCTTCGTCTCATATGCTCTAAAACAATGATCTTTTTCTGTATGTAACATTGGCCAACATTATATATAAATTTTAAAAAATTATTTCTTTTAGTTCTTTAAGAGAATACACAAATATTGATAAAGGAGAGTTGGTCTATTGTCATGTAGAATGTGCCACACAACAAAAGAAGCCATTACTGTTATAATTCTGAAAGTTTTTAGTCTTTCCTTCAAAGATTTTCATGGTATTAGATAAATGACACACATAAAGAGATTTCCACAAGGAAAAATAAACATGACAATACAACCAGGTAATGGGTCCAGGAACATGAAAGGAGGCTACTAAGGTGCTTCCAAATGATTAGCCTAATTTTAACACCACATCCATTTCAGAGTTTTTTTCTTTGTCTAAAATCCTTACTACCTCACTATAGTATTTCTTCCCAGCATAGTAAGTTAGGAGAACAAGGAAAAGGGAAGAAGCTACAGAGGTTCTTATAGCCCTGCCAACAAATTTTTCTAGCACTCTGCTGCTGGGATGGGTGAAGAGAACAAGGCTGGCCGTCCTGGACTGTGTGACGCACATGTGCAGGTATGTGCAGCTGAGCCTAGACTAGGGCTAGAGCAGGAATCTGCACAAGAACCAACAAGCCCACAGATACCCAACTGAACCAGTGTTGAATAGGCATAACCATCTGCTTTTTTTTTTTTTTTTTTTTTTAAAGATGGAGTCTCACTGCAAAGCCCAGGTTGGAGTGCAATGGCACGATCTTGGCTCACTGAAAGCTCAGCTTCCCAGGTTCAAGTAGCTGGATCTACCGGCAAGTATTGCCACACCTGACTAATTTTTGCATTTATAATAGAGACGAGGTTTCGCCATATTGGCCAAGCTGATTTTGAACTTCTGACCTTAAGTGATCCACCCCCCTTGGCCTCCCAAAGTACTGGGATTATAGGCATGAGCAACCGCACCTAGCTAACCGTCTGCTTTCAAGTGGATTTTGATATGCCAAAGTTTACCTCAGTGCCACTCTGAGTGACCCAACCAGCATGCAAAGGAATTGAGGAAGGTAAGAGTGCCGTTGTACTAATTACTAATCTAATAACTTGTTTAAAAGAATGACCCAGGAAAACATAAAGTTAGATTTCCAGTCCCAGTCCCACAGTTTTCCTTGGGCATAAAACCCTTAAAAATAAAAATCTCAATGGGCAACTACACCTCACTAGTTTCTTCTTAGTTTTTAAACCAACTCAGTAGCCTGCCTTATCTCATCTAAACCTTCTGAGAGCAGGGACTTTGTTTTTCCTTTCTGCTATTTCCACAGTAGTAAGAACAGTACCCGGCATATGGTAGGTCCATATATATTTGATGAGAGGATGAATACATTTCAAAAGCTTACTAGTTTCAGTCCTCTCCGCAAACATTAAAAATTCTACTTTTTAAAAAGCTTTAGTCTCCCTTTGTAGCTGCAATTGTCATAAGAAAGCACTGACATATTGCATCTTTTAGTTTCTAAAATACACACACACACACTCACACACACACACACATTAGAATTCAAGTCCCAGTTTCATAGTTTTCCTTGGGCATAAAACACTTAAAAATAAAAATCTGAACGGGCAACTACACCTCACTAGTTTGTTAGTTTTTAAGCCAACTCAGTAGCCTGCCTTATCTCATCATATATATACACACACACATATATATATATTTTTTTTTTGGGACGGAGTTTCGCTCTTGTTGCCCAGGCTACAGTGCAATGGCACCATTTTGGCTCACTGCAACCTCCGTCTCCTGGGTTCAAGCAATTCTCCTGCCTCAGCCTCCCGAGTAGCTGGGACTACAAGCACGCGCCACCATGCCCAGCTAATTTTTGTATTTTTAGTAGAGACGGGGTTTCACCATGTTGACCAGGATGGTCTCGATCTCTTGACCTCGTGATCCACCCGCCTCGGCCTCCCAAAGTGCTGGGATTACAGGCGTGAGCCACCGCGCCCGGCCTTTTTTTCTTTTTTTTTGAGACTGTGTCTTGCTCTGTCACCCAGGCTGGAATGCAGTGAGCGGTGTGATCTTGACTCACTACAACCTCTGCCTCCCAGGTTCAAGTGATTCTCATGCCTCAGCCTCCAGAGTAGCTGGGACTACAGGTGCATGCCACCACAGCCGGCTAATTTTTGTATTTTTAGCAGAGATGGGATTTCATCATGTTGGCCAGACTGGTCTCGAACTCCTCACCTCAGATGATCCACCCGCCTCGACTTCCCAAAGTCCTGGGATTACAACTATGGGCCACCATGCCTGGCCTACATTTTTTAGAAGAGAAAAATTCGAACCAGTACATTTATTATTTTAATTAATAGTAGAATCTAAGTAAAATATTTTGCTATTCTAGAACTAAGGAAAGGTAAAGAAAATGATGATTTTAGAGTTAAGGAACTGATAAGAGTAAGAATCACTGAATGTCTATGTGATGTCTCGCTACATAACTAGGTCCAAAGGCACCAAGAATATGACTTACATTACTAACCTTTAAATTAGATGCAAGACACACAAACTGCTCCTGGTAAATTCTTCTGGCTGAGTTATCATACAATGATTAGTTATCAAAGCTACTTCAAGTTCTCTTATTGCTGCAAAGATAATTTACACATTCAGGGTCAGAGTCAGCCAGCCATGTTTCTGAACTGCAAATGATTCAATACTAGGCTTTATTTGCCAGTTGAGATTTGTGCCACACTGACACATTTAACATCACCTCCAAATTAATGTGCACCAGGGATGAGATGAATAGGGAAATTTCTTACAAAATGCCATCGTCCAGAGGAAAAACATCCTTGAAAGAGATTCATCTTTTAAATCCTAATATAAATCTACTCTTAGATCTACATTCTAAAAGAGAGAATAAGAGACTTTTTCCCCATATGTAAGAAACAGATGGTAAGGCCCATGAATGAGGTTCTGAAATAGAGCAAAATGCTTAGGAAGATAATTATCACTGTGGATAAATATGCTTTGTAACTATGATAATCCCATCAACCACATGTGGAATGTGCCTTGACTGCATGTTTGGTTTTCACAGAAACAGCTGTTCAAGAGTTGAGAGGTAATAGCAGAAATATGAAAAATTACAAAGGAGTCACACTGGAATCTCATCTAAACAAGATCTATTTTGCAAGAACTAAAAGCAGCAGTCAAAAGAAGTTATACTGGATCATCGAAGAAAACAGGCTTTCAATCTTATAACTATTTTATCAATATCCTCTGTAAAGACTTCACAAATAAAATTATAAGGACGTAAATAACTCATCAAAAGTTTATGCAAAAACAGTTATTATAGGATGATCAATCTGTAGTTAGACATTGTAAATGAGGAAGCATTTACCTCTAAAACTAACCAAAAGACATTCTCATTAAAATATGGAATGGGCTAAAAATGAGAGTCAAAAATCACGAAAGGTTATTAAAGGAATGTCAAAAATGTCTGGATGCCAATGCTACCCTATCAATATAAAGGTATTTTTCCACAAAAAGTTAATCTATTCCGCTGATAATCAAAATACTTATTTTTCTATAGGGTATGTGCATTGATTTTAACAACTCAACATTAAATGATCAAAATGACTTTATAACAAAGTGACTCACTACCTAGAAGTGTTAGAAATGAGTTCCAGACCTCTTACAACCATATTCACAGGAAAGAGCTTACCATAAAACTCACGGAAGACAAAAGCAATGCCACTCCAGTTACAATGTGCACATCCGGTACTCAGACATTGGTTTCTAAACACCATTGTCCAATAAAAAGACCCAGGCTCCTTAGAGAAGTGACTGATTCCAAAAATAGGGCATGGAAAATACAAGATTAGCCTGGAGCATCAGGGGATGCCATAAAGCGAGATGTGCCTCTGATGTCAAAAGGACATCAGAGCAAGCCTGAAGGAACACCCAGTGGCCAAAGCTAGAATAATTTGAGCAACAAAATAATGATGATAATATTGGGTTATAATCTATAAAATGAAGTAACTATCCATCATAAGTTCAAACTAATAGCACTGGCAATAAGGGAAACTGACATCAAGTAACCACCTCTGTTATGAGGCAATAAAAGAGATACATCATTGCTTTTGTGATATTCTTTCAAGAAAAAAAAAAGCATAAAGTGGGGAGGGATAACATGGGGAGAAATGCCAGATATAGGTGATGGGGGGATGGAAGCAGCAAACCACATTACCATGTATGTACCTATGCAACAATCCTGCATGATCTGCACATGTACCCCAGAACCTAAAGTACAACGATATATGTATATATATATGTGTATATATAAGCATAAACTAAAAGTAAACAGTAGAAAACATCAGACAGCCCCAAGTCTAGAGTCATTTCACAAAATAACTGACAAGGAAGGACAAGGAACTGTCACAAACTGTGGGAGTTTAAGGAGTCAAACAATATAATGTGGATCTTGGATTGGACCATGGAACAGAAAAAAAGGATAGTAGTGGAAAACTGGATAGAATGCTAAAAAGGTCTGTTGTTTAACTAGAAGTATTGGACTAATTTAAATTCCAAATTCTGATAACTATATTAACCATAGTTTAATATGGTCATGTAAGATGTTAACATTAGGAAAAACTGGGTGAAGAGTATGTAAGCTCTGTACTACCTTTGCAACATTCCTTTAAATCTAACATTATTTCAAAATAAGTTTTTAAAGACTGATGGAAGAGGAAAGCAACTGTAGTTGAATTTTAAAATAACCACTAGAGATTATATTAAAAAATGAAAAATATTTCTACTTTTATATTTTTATACAACAGGAACAAATCATTCATAAAGGAAATTAAGAAAACAATCATATTTACAATTGCATATAAAGAATAAAATACCTAGGAATTGTAGGGCATGGTGGCTCACACCTATAATCCCAGCACTTTGGGAGGCCAAGGCAGGCAGATTGCCTGAGCTCAGGAGTTAGAAACCAGCCTGGGCAATGTGGCAAAACCCCGTCTCTACTAAAAATACAAAAACTAGCTGGGTGTGGTGGTGTATGCCTCTAATCTCAGCTACTCAGGAGGCTGAGGCATGAAAACCACTTGAACCCAGGGGCAAAGGCTTCAGTGAGCCAAGATTATGCTACCACACTCCACCCTGGGTGATAGAATGAGACTGACTCAAAAAAACAAAAACAAACAAAAAACAACCAACCAAACAAAATAAACCCTAGGAACAAATTTAACACAAGAGGCAAAAGACTTACACACTAAAAATCACAAAACACTGCTGAAGAATAAGACCTATATAAATGGAAATACATCCTATATTCATGGATTGGAAGTCTTAATATTGTTAAGATGACAATATTACTCCAAATCATCTGCAGATTCAATGTACTCCTTAGCAAAACCCCAATAGTCCTTTTTGCAGAAATGGAAAAACAGATCCTTAAATTCATATGAAGCTGAAAGTGCCAAACAGTCAAAACAACACTAAAAAAGAAAAAAAAAGTTGGAGAACTCTCACTTCTCAATTTCAAAACTTACTACAAAGTTATACTAATCAAAAACAGTGTGGTACTGGTATAGGGATAGATATACAGACCAATGGAATAAAGAGTTCAGAAATAAAACCTCACATATATGGCCAATAGATTTTTAACAAGGGTACAAAGACCATTCAAATGGGGAAATATAATCTCTTTAGCAAATGGTAGTGGCCCAACTTTATTCTTTTGTACGTGGATATCCATACCATATGAAAAATTAATTCAAAATGAATTAACAACCTAAGTATAAGAAATAAAATCAAAACCTCTTAGAAGAAAGCATAGGGAGGCCGGGCACTGTGGCTCACATCTGTAATCCCAGCACTTTGGGAGGCCAAGATGGGCAGATCACCTGAGGTCAGGAGTTTGAGACCGGCCTAGCCAAGATGGTGAAACCCCATCTTTACTACAAAAATTAGCCAGGCATAGTGGGCAGAGGTTGTGTTGAGCCGAGATCGTGCCGCCACACTCCGGACTGGCAACAAAGCAAGACTCTGTCTCAAAAAAAAAGAAAGAAAAGAAAACATGATGGTAAAACTTCATGATTTTGGATTGGGTAATGGATTCTTAGAGATGACATTAAAAGCAAAAGCAACAAAATACAGATCACTTGGACCTTTCAAAATCCAAAATATTGGTGATCCGAAGACATTACCAAAAAAGTGAAAGGCCAGATGTGGTGGCTTATGCCTGCAATCCCAGCATTTTAGGAGGCCCAGGCAGGTGAATCACTTGAGTCCAGGAGTTTGAGACCAGCCTAGCCAACATAGTGAAACCCTGTCTCTACTAAAAATACTAAAATTAGCTGGGCATATTGGTGCACACTTGTAGTCCCAGGTACTCAAAAGGCTGATGCAGGAGAATCGCTTGAACCAGGAGGCGAAGGATGCAGTCAGCAGAGATCATTCCACTGCATTCCAGCCTAGGTGACAGAGCAAGACTCGGTCTCAAAAAAAAAAAAAAAAAAAAAAAAAAAAGATAATGAAAAAGAAAACCTTAAAAATGAGAAAAAATAAGCGCAAATCATATATCTGTTAAGGGACTAGTATCCAGAATATGTAATGCACTCTTACAAGTCAACAACAAATAATAACAATTTTTAAATGGGCAAAGAACTTGAACAAACATGTCTCCAAAGAAGATATACAAATGGCCAATATGTAAATGAAAACATAAATATTATTAATCATTAGGGAAATAAAAATCAAAACCATAATAAAATACTACTTTATACCCACAAGGATGACTATAATTTTTTTTAAAAAGGAAAATAAGTGTTTGTAAAGATGTGGAGAAACTAGAATCTTGTACATTGTTGGTGGGACTAGAAATGGTTTGGCCCCATGGACAATGGTTCAATGGTTTTCCAAAAAGTTATACAGAATTGCCGTATGACCTAGCAATTTAATTCAGAGGTATGAAAACAGAGACTCAAGTACTTATACACCCATGTTCATAGCAGCCTGATTCATAACAACCAAAAGGTGGGAAAAATCAAATGTCCATCAACAGATGAATGAATAAACAAATTATGACACATCCATACCATGTACTATTCAGCTATAAAATGGCTTGGACGTTACAATATGGATGAACATGAGAGAAGCCAGACACAAAAGGTCACATATTGTATGAAACCATTTATTTTACATGTGATAGCTAGAATTGTAAATTCAGAGAGACAGAAAGCAGATTAATGATTGTCAAGGATGAGAGGGAGGAGGGAATAGGGTGTTACTGATTACTGGGTACAGAGTTTTCTTTTGTAGTGACAAAAATGTTTTGGAACTAGAGAGAGGTGGCAGCTGTACAGAATTATGTACTAAATACCACTGAATTGTCAATTATTAAATTGCCTATTTTTATATTATGTGAATTTTGTCTCATTAAAAATAAATAAAAGTTAAAAGAATAATGTATAGGTAAGACCAAAACACCAATGGGGAACTGGTAAAGTAATGATGGTGGACATCATTACTTTACCAGGACATAGTGAAACAGTGGTACCTAGTGTAAACAGGCATCTTCTGTATCCCATTGCCTCTCTGTGGAACACTCTAAATAAAGAGCTACTGCCAGGGGAAAAGGAAATACTCAAAGCCAGATATAGGTGAAGGGGAGGAAGGCAGCAAATCGCACTGCCACGTATGCACCTATGCAACAACCTTGCATGTTCTTCACATGTACCCCAAAACCTAAAATGCAATAAAAAAATAAATTAACTAAAAAAAAAAAACCAGAGATGGTATATAATCACTGGCTCCATGTCAGCAAAATGATCCACTGCCAGAAACAAAAGCCCCGTTAAGCTTAGCATAGGGGCTCAGAGGACAGCCAGCCATGGCTACCTTTAGTCTTTTTTCTATCCAAATTTAACCTACAGTGATATACATTAAAAAAAAGTTCCACACCCTCCCTTACAGGTGAGGAAACTAAACCACGGCTGCTTCTAGATCCCACACAGAGGGATGTGGGTAGGAACTCAAAAAATATTTACTAATTTGGCATACAAGTTGAACATTCTTAATCCAAAAATCTGAAATAGAAATGCTTCAAAATCCAATGCTTTTTGAATGCTGACATGACACCAAAAGTGGAAATTTCACACCTGACCTCACATGACAGGTTACAGTCAAAATGCAGTCAAAACTTTATTTCATGCACAAAATTATTAAAAATATTGTATAAAGTTACCTTCAGGCTTTATATCTAAGTTGTGTATGAAACACAAACCAACTTTGTATTTAGACTTGTGTCCCATCCCCAAGACATTTCATTACGTATATGTAAATATTCCTCAATCCAAAAACGTCCAAAGTCTGAAGTAATTCTGGTCCCAAGCATTTGGGATAAGGGATGTTCAAACTGTAAAAGCTGTTTGTTATCCTTTGTCAAGCTGTGGAAATTAACAATTCTATCTATCTTGATAAATATTCTCATGAGGCTGGGCGCAGTGGCCCATGCCTGTAATCCTAGAACTTTGGGAGGCCCATGCAGGAGGATCACCTGAGGCCAGGAGTCTGAGACCAGCCTGGGCAACAAAGCAAGACCTCACCTCCACAAAAAAGTAAATTAGTCAGATGTGGTGGCACACAGTGTAGTCCCAGCTACTCAGTAGACTGAGGTGGGAGGACTGCTTGAGCCCAGGAATCTGAGGCTTCAGTAAGCTATGATCATGCCACTGCTGTCTAGCCTGGGCAACAGAGTGAGACCTTGCCTAAAAAATAAAAAATAAATAAATAAAAAATTCTTATGAATAACTGTCTAAAAGCACACCCTAAATCACAGCAGGCTCATTGTGCAGGCTTTTCCTCAGGTTCTTGTTCTATTTGCAATGCTGAAGACTGGAGCTCAGGTACTCCTGCAATGGCATGAGGTCTCCCCTTCAGAGTGCTTTCACAGCAAGAGAAATACTCACCAGAAAAAGCATTGTCGTTGTAGCCACTTACTTTCTGGGCCATATGAATGACTCTCAGTTAACCCTTCACTCAACAGGTACCAATCACCACGCTTTAGAAATAGAGACAGAGTCTCACTATTTCTAGGCAGTTGCCCTGCCTGGTCTTGAACTCCTGGGCTCAAGTAATCTGCTGGCCTTAGCCTCCTGAGTAGCTGGGACTACAGTCATGTGCCACCATGCCAGGCCACCACCGCATTTTAATTTAAACTTTATTTTGGCCATTTCAATGTTTTTAAAAATCAAAAGTCAGCTTTTCTAAAAATCCTTTCTTTTTGAATCTGCATTCTGCTGAATAAAAAATTTTAAAATCAAATTGTTTCTATAATAAGAAAAAGTGACAAAGTATCTATATATCTTTATTGTTTAATTCTTCTAATTGTAATAAATAGGCCACTATCAATACAGAGTGGCTGAATCAAAAGGATTTGTTTTATATATTAGAGGAGGTTGGAAAAGGAAAGACAGGGAATCTGAGCTCTCTAGATTTTTATATTCGGTTTTAAAAACCTTTTCCTCATTTAAAGTGTCAAAAATTATTCTTTTTTTTAAATTCTAGAAACAACTGAAATCACATTCGATATTTTTGAATATTCAAAAACGTCTATAATTGTGGATCAGAGTTTAGGAAATGAAAAAAAACACTCAGAGTCTCAACGTCAGTTCACTGTATCTTAAGAAATTTTACAAAATATAAACAATCTTACACTAATTATTGAAGATTTTAGAGTATTTCTGACTCACTTTAGTCTCTGGCAGGGCTGGTTCCCATTTTGAAATAAGAACTCTATGTTAAGGTGGAGGATTTAGAGACTTACAAAGTCAAAAAGAAATCATAACTCCTACATTTTTAATCATCCATCCTTCTGGTATATGATTTGCCCCATAATTCTCACCAGAAAATGAAGAAAGTTTTGAAGAACGAGTTATTCTTAATGTAAATCTCCAGCCAGTCTCTGTCAATCATGTTGGCCTTTCCCCCTAGTTAGCCTTTCTCCACCTCCTGCCTGAAAACTACACTACTATTTAATTGCTTTGTGACTTCACATTTTATTAAAGGCAGAAAAACATAAAAAGCTAAAACAAGGAGATAAGTCTATTGCCATAAATTGTCCCCTTAAGCAATGAAACTTGCCTCTCTAGTATAATAAGGTGGGTACTGTGAAAACCCCCAACAAGTGCAATTCTGCATAAGTCCACAGCCCCCATCACTTACAGCACACCTTATAGTTCTCTGGAGCGCAGCGCCATAGATCAGACCCCAAGGCAGTCAGCTGCAGGCTTTCTAAAGCCAGTGTGAAGGGCACAGCCCAGGAAGTCACTTTGCTATCCACCCTCACCCACTCCAAATTTATCTTGTATTCTCATGACCGGAGGAGGGAAGCAGAAATAAGAGACAAAGTTATAAAACATTTTATATTGGGAGGCTGAGGTAGGTGGATCACAAGGTCGAGAGATCAAGACCATCACCGCCAACATGGTGAAACCCCATCTCTACTAAAAACACAAAAATTAGCCAGGCATGGTGGAGCATGCCTGTGGTCCGAGCTACTCGAGAGGGTGAGGCAGGAGAATCACCTGAACCCGGGACGCAGATGTTGCAGTGTGCCGAGATTGTGCCACTGCACTCCAGCCTGGCGACAGAGCAAGACTCTGTCTCAAAAAAAAAAAAAAAAAATTATACACTGACAGCACCCCACCTCCTATCCCATTCACTAGAAATCCAGCTATGTGTCATAATCCAGTGAACACATTTTAGGCTAAGTGTTCATTTTCATGAATTTAGAAGAATTCACTCCTGTCCCTTTTAAGTCCCCATTTCTTCCTCTGTAGTGGGATGGAAATAATAATCATCAGATTGTACCATGTTCCTGAATGTGCCCAAGCCCCTGCCCTCTGGAAGACCGCATCCAATAATTTACACAAACGAATCGGGTCTTTGTGTTTAAAGTCCTGTGAAAACATCAACTAGTAACTTCTCTAAGATGCCACCAGCCAAAATACAAAGGCGTTAGGTGTTTTTGAATTCTGCTAATGTATATAAGAAAGTTCATGACATTAGTCAGAAAAACCATGCAAGTATATGGCGGGGGTTGGGAGGGGGATATGTGTAAAGATCTAATATATCCACTAAGCATAAAAAATGTCTGTAAGGATATTCAATAAACTCAGCAACGGTTATATTAAGGGATAGGATCAGAAAGTGGGATACAAGAGTCCTTTTTTGTCTGTATAAATGTTTTATTGTGTGAATATCTGACAATGGGCACATATGACTTTTGTCATTAATTTTAATTTTCAAAAAGTTAAAATATGGAAAGGAATAATGACCAGTATTTTCCAAACCAAAACTTGAAACACATGGTCTGCCAAAAGATTTTCATTCCATATCTAGAGATAAGAGACAGGAAAAGTAGTCACTATAATGTTCAAATTCAATGGTTTTAAAAAAAAATGGCAGCCAGAATTATCTAAAACAGGATTGTCTACTAGCATTAGATATTGAGCAAGTACAAATCCCTAAGTCAGTCACATTATGTCTTCCTTCCTCTTAGAAGGCAGGCTATAGTGGCTGACCCCAGGATCATCTTTCTTGGTACTAAGCCAGCATGCTCATGAGGAATTTGGCTCAAGTCAATTAACAGTTTCTGCATTTATGTTTTGCACAAAGGACTACTCAAGAAGAGAAAAGCAAACAAAAGTAACAAAAAACAGTATCATAGTGTTTAAGGACTATAATTTGAGTCAGGATTCTCTTATAAACAAGAACTACAAAAATTGCAGGTGGGTATTCATTTGAGAAAGAAACTAATTTTAATTCCTATTTTGAATCACATTTCAAACTAAGTTTCATACAGATAAAATATTTTAAAATGTGAAATGAAGCCATAAAACTACAATAAGGTAGATACAGGTAAATTTCTGTGCAATCTTGTGGTTAGAGATGTAATATTAATTCATTTCTTCTATAAATACTATATGCTAAGCACTAGAGACCTTGCTGTGGACAACACACACAGCTCTCTGCCTCTATGGAGTTATAGGCTAGAGGGAGAAACAGGTAAAGGAGTAAGTTAATAAAAAATAATAATTGTGGCTGGGCATGGTTGCTCACTCCTTAATCCCAGCACTTTGGGAAGCTGAGGTGAGTAGATCATCTGAGGTCAGGAGTTTGAGACCAGCCTAGCCAACATGGCGAAACCCTGTCTACTAAAAATACAAAAATTAGCTGGGTGTGGTAGTGGGCACCTGTAAGACCAGCTACTCGGTAGACTGAGGCAGGAAAATCGCTTGAACCTGGAAGGTAGAGGTTGCAGTGAGCCGAGATAGCACCACGGCCTCCAGCCTGGGTGACAGAGCGAGACTACATCTCAAAAATAAATAAATAAATAAATATAATAATTGCCTATTGAGAAGTGCTCAAAGGGGAGTGTGTGCACGTACACAGGCATGCATGCATGCACACATTTTCCAGGCAAAAAAACTGTATCTGCAGGATCTCAGGGACAGGAAGGAAGCTGGCATATTCCCTGGACCGAGAAGAGGCCAGTGGGGCTGAAACACAGTGTTGAAGGGTGAGCGACAAGAAGTGGGGCTTTAGAGCAGGCAAAGCCAGATCATGCCAGGCCCTGCAGGCCATGGTAATAAGAATGCCATGATGAGCTCAGGCAGGGTATGCCAAGATATGATCACATTTGAAAGAGATTACTCTGCTATGTGAAGAACTGACAGTGGGCAACAAACACCACGGCATTCTTACTTACTAGTTATTTTATAAGGAAACCACAAAGGAAAAGATTTGACTACCTAGAATTAAATATTTACATACATTTAAAAGCAGTATAAAATTCAAAGACAAATTACAAAATTTCATATATTTTTATAATAAAAGATACTTTTAAAATGTTAAATCTTTAAAATCTTGTTGCTGCAAGTCAGTAACAAAAATAGCAAATATCCCTCTGGAGAAATGGGCACAGGCTATGAACAGAAAATTCACAAAGGAATATAAATGGCATATGAAAAGATCTTCATCTGTCTATAAAACTGGTAAGGTTTGCTTTTTTTTTTTTAAACTCTGCTATCCAATGTTAAGAAGGGTGTGGGAAGAGATACCTCTCGTATACTGGTGATAGAATTGTAAGTTGGTTAAGTCTTCTAGCAATATGTATTATATATCAAACCTCTTTCCTAATCTTATAAGGAAATAATTAAGAGCACCCTCACAAATACAGTTAGAAGGATGTACATTAACATACATGTCCAAAGTGAGATTTGTTAAAATACATTCCTGAAACAGAACCTTCACCAACCTTTAATAATTACACAGCAGTGACAACTGATGAGGAGAAAGGTTTATAATTTATCAACTGAGAAAAGCAGAGTGCATTTGTGAATTTAAGAATCTTATTTAGGCATATATACTTAAAAAAAATCTCTGGAAGAATATGTACAGGGATTATTTAATGGTGGCAAAATCACGCATTTTTAACAGGTCTTTTATTTATTGACACATCTTTCATTTTTCTACAGTCACTATTTACTGCTTTTAATAATGCATGAAGTCTCTAAGCAAAAAAAAAAAAAATCTAAACCACCATAAAATAAAACTTGAGACACACTAAACTGTCTGGTAAAGGAGGAGACAGTGTAGACTTGAGATGAATCAGAAATGGTAATGTTGGAAAGGGACATTGGGGAACGTATGTTTAGTCCAATTCTTCATTTCGAAGCTTAGGAAACCATTCACCATCTCCTCACTTCACCTCCCTGACTATACTAACAAAGGCTATTAGGACACAAAACAAAACTATTGCTACTTGGTCTTCACTAATTAAAAAACCATGTACCTCCTTGAGAAGCAGGCAAAAATATCTTAACTGTGGCACTTAACTCCTGAGTAAAAGGTACCCAGGACAGGCACACAGCCTGACAGCTGCTTTGGTATCTGGAAACAAGAGGGTTATTACAAAGTGCCGTTTTTCCCTCACTCCTCAAGCAATTAAGGCATATTTCCTTGTTCATATTGATCCTGTGCCTGTCTATCACTGAGCTCACAAAGAAACACCCTCAGATGGTTACATACATCTGGCAAGGATATTCTCAGCACACCTAAGGGGTTCACAGAATCTGTTGAGTTAGAGCCCAGATGTTTTTATCTGGGTCCTGCCTCCTGCACAGCAGAGGTCTTTGGCAGGCATTTCTAATTCCTTGGCCCATTTCCCACAACAGATATTCTAAATGGCTTCCCCTTCTCAAATCTAAAACCCCAAATCTACCACTTTTACTCTCCAGAAACAAATATTTTATTCTTTCTTTATTCAGGCCATAATCCTTCGGCTCTCTTAATGTTTCTTTCTATTTCAAATCACCTGAGTCTACCTGCACACCTCCATCTCCTCCCTCCATCCTGGTTCAGGGGTAGCATCCCTCCTGTCTCAAAGATGAAGCCATCCACCCTGATCTAGTCAGCAGCCCTGTGAGCATGGAAGTCCTGGCCCCTCAGTTTTCCCCTTTCTTCATGACTCCTTCCCCTGACCTCTTTCCCCACTGGGTACCTCCCTTCACTTTTAGTATATCTAAGTTCCCTTACCCCAACTCTGCTGACTCCTCCCAGTGGCATTCTCTTTTGCTCCTTCTTTTCCAGCAAATCTCTAGACCTGGGTATCTCCACCTGCACCTCCTTAGCTTACCATGTTATGAAGCATCAAGAGTAAGTATTTACAGTCAGAAGGCCCAGAGTACACATTCAGCTCTGCCACTGACCATTTCCACAACCTTCAGAGAGCAAGCCACTTAATCCTCCAAGTCAATTTCCTCCTCTGTAAGATGAGATTAATAATATCTGCTCCATCTCCTTCACAGCTGTGTTGTGAGGATCAAATGAGATAATGTGTGTGGAAGTACACTGGTAGCTTAATATAAAGCACTTTAACATTCTAGTTATTCCTGTTATTACTCTATCCCTGACCTCTCAGCTTCAACTGAGTCAGGGAAGGTAATTTGTGATCTTCGGGTTGGTCACAGTGTCAACACTAACAATGCTTCAATGTCAGCACTTTAGT
Source organism: Aotus nancymaae (assembly GCF_030222135.1). Lineage (NCBI taxonomy): Eukaryota > Metazoa > Chordata > Mammalia > Primates > Aotidae > Aotus > Aotus nancymaae. The sequence continues at coordinate 16,117,267 of NW_026988455.1, forward strand.
TTCAACTGTGAATTACTGATTTGGTAATAGTTATAACTCATTAAAAAACAAGTACAACCTTGGAGTTTTTAAATTATATGAGCAGGGACTTCTGGAAGACAACAGTAGTAAGCCAATAATTATTGAACACATATCAAAAGTCAGGCGCTGTTCTAAAGTACTTTACCAGAGAGTTTTTATTACTATTTTCATTTTACTTATGGGGAAATTGAGGCAGATCACAGTCATGATTTGAACCCAGGTATCTAACTCTAAAGTCCATGCCCTATCTAATTCCGTTACTGGCAAAGTGGGTGCTAGAAAGAAATAAACCAGTAAGGAGATAATGACTACTACAGCATTAGACACAAGAGATAATAATGGACTTAAACACGAATATTTAGAATGTTTTTTAAAGACCAACACTTTTTTTCAAATTTCTAACTACCAATGTTGCTGAGAGCTGAAAGTTAATCAGGTACTTCCATACACTGCTACTGAGATTATAAACGGTATGGCCTTTCAAGAAAACAGAGTGTATCAACAGAGTAAATTAACAGAATACATCAATTCCTGAGTGCTATATTCTATCAATGTTCAGCAATGCCACTTGTAGCAATTTATCCTAGGGGAATAATCATAGATGTGCATGACAGATGTTCACTGCAATGCTATTTCTAAAAGTAAACAAGAAATAACAAAAATGTCTAATAAAAGGAGATAGGATACAGAAACCATTATATTTCCATATATCTGAACACTATTCAGTCATTTAAAATAATGCTGTAGAAAAAAGGAATAAACATTTTATTAAGGAAAAGAAGTATGTAAAAAATCATAAAACCATTGACACGGGCTTTGATATCTGACTGGTTCAAGTTCTGAGCCAGTGGGTTTACCAGCTGGGCAAGTAATTTAATTTTAAAAATTAAATCACTCTTAATTACTTAAATTACATGGGCAAGTCATTTAATTTCTCTTTCTTTCTTTTTTTTTTTTTTTTTGAGACAGAGTTTCGCTCTTGTTACCCAGGCTGGAGTGCAATGGCGTGATCTCAGCTCACCACAACCTCCGCCTCCTGGGTTCAGGCAATTCTCCTGCCTCAGCCTCCCGAGTAGCTGGGATTACAGGCATGCGCCACCATGCCCAGCTAATTTTTTTTTTCTATATTTTTAATAGAGACGGGGTTTCACTATGTTGACCAGGATAGTCTCGATCTCTTGACCTCGTGATCCACCCGCCTCGGCCTCCCGAAGTGCTGGGATTATAGGCGTGAGCCACCGTGCCCGGCCAATTTCTCTTTTTTTTTTTTTTGAGAGACCGAGTCTAGCTCTGTCGCCCAGACTAGAGTGCAGAAGCACAATCTCAGCACAATGCAGCCTCTATCTCCTGGGTTAAGTGATTCTCCTGCCTCAGCCTCTCTAGTACCTGAGATTACAGGTGTGTGCCACCACCCCCAGCTAATTGTTGTATTTTTAGTAGAGATGGAGTTTTACCATGTTGGCCAGGCTGGTCTCAAACTCCTGACCTCAAGTGATCTGCCTGCCTTGGCCTCCCAAAATGCTGGGATTACAGGAGTGAGCCACCGTGCCCAGCTAATTTCTGAGCCTCAATTTTCCCATGTGTAAATGAGGATAATAAATTTACTAACCCCAAGGGTTACGAGAATTAATAATACAAAGTGCTTACTATTTAGCTTGGCACAGCACAAGCATGCAATAAATGTTACTCAATTTGCAAAAACAGAGAAAGTTAACACATTACAACACATGCACATATTCTAAAAACTTGGAAAATAATATAATTTTAACACATCATCTCTAGAAATAAGAGTTAACAGATTTTTATGAAAACTCTATTTTCTAGATTTTATTTATTGAATAAAGCTAGCAATACGTTAATATTTGAGTATCTCCATTTTTTTCAAGTAGCCTTAATACTCCTTTTGATCTATTAAGTTTCCTTAGTATTATCCACTCTATGCATATTGTGTTTATGGAAATGGGGTATTTATTGATTTAATCTAAAGAGTAATACAATTCACTTTTATTCTTCAGAGTAAAACAACTTATTCATATTTCATCCTATAAAAGTCTTTTCTGCAATCATACATTTGCAGATCAAGAGCAATCTCAACAGATTATTGGGGCATAAAAGAAGAGAATGGATTCGTATCTTTAAAAAGCAAAGTTAAAGGAGACAAACATGACAACTTCATAATAGTTATAAAGAAAAAGTGATATGTTACCTTAATTATGTTAAGGCCAGAAATTACTGCAATAAATATTTCAACTCCATGGACAATTTTCTAGTGTGATCAAAAGATGAAAGCAATTCACCAGTTCAGAAGTCCATCCAGTACAGTGACCATGGTCCTGAAAGGAAAAAAAAAATCTCTTTGAGGGAAAAGTAATGGAACAATACTCTTTTTTAGGCTTGAGATCCTCAGGAGAGGGGAATCAATTATTGGAGACAGCTACGCATTTTGGAAATCAAAGTACAGTTAAGCTACTTTCATGCTGGGGGTGCAGGGGCAGCCAGAATAAAAGGGAGCCTAAGAAACCATGCAAAGAGTCCCTTTTGCTTTAGGTAAAGCCTAGCTATTCACTCTGGTGACTCACCACCAGCAAAGAAAAGTGCTGGATCCCTCATAGCTTTCCACCTTCTGTTCTGTCCTCCTTTGTGTGTTTGGTAGTATATACATAAGTCAGCACATGCATACCATTCTATTTTAATGTATTTTTTAATCTCTGTCATTCGTACTCAGATCACTCCACAACAAACACATGGCCTTTCTTCTATAACCATTAATGGCAGTTCCCTGGGACTAAAACCTTGGAACTGTTTCCAAGTCATCCCTCTCATCATCACCTTCCACTATTAGTACATCACGTTCCCCAAATGTCCTGCTGCCCTCTACCCCTTTTTCGCTCCTATGCCATAGCTAAACCCAACTTCTTTAGCATACCCCATTTGTTTTAACAAGAGCCTCTAACTTGGCTCCTCTGCAGATCACAGCCTGTCCACTCTCTTACAGAGAAATTGCTTTCATCCTATTCCTGTAACCTTGAACAAGCTTGGGCCCATCCTCTTGACTGTAAAATAGAGAACTAGTTTCAAAGTTTTCCATTCTCACTGTGCTTTGAAGTCAGATGTCCCTGGGCATGAATCTTGATCCAGCCATTCTGCAAAACTTAGATAAGTATGCCTGCTTAAAACTCAGTCTCACTATGTATAAAATGGGAACCAGTACATCTACTCCAAAGGTTGCTGTAAAATAAAAATGAGATCTTATGCCTTACAGACCACACGGCAGGTACTGAACAATATTAGTTATTCCCACCCTACCTTACAGAATCCCACAAACTTTGAAGTACTCTCGTCTTATAACTTCCAAACCTAATGTTTTCTCATATCTACATCCTTAGTGATAATGATTTTCCCTTCCATCACAAATAAACTCCTCTGTTGACTTTCAGTTATTCCATTATCTATCACTACTTTACTTCCTCTAATTTCCAATAAACACCTTCTATTCAATCAGATTAATCTAATCATTCTCCCAAGAACACATACTTACACTCTGCCTTTGGGCCCATCAGTCCCCCACAGACCTTTCTCCCCTCTGTCAAGGCCCAGCTTGAATCCAAAGCCCCAGCAAAGCCGACCTTGGAAACAATTTAACCCTCACACACTGCCTTAACGTTATTGTAGACTCTTTCATGTTTACCAAGCTTAGCTGTCCAGCTGGAAAAAGCTATTCTGATTATTTCAAGTTAAGCTTTTCACTTCAGTGTGAATTGTCTTAAGAGTTTTTACAAACTACATATTTTTTTGGATCGGCTCTACCAGTGCTTTTTGACATTCATGGGGCTTTGTGCCTTAAGGTAAAAGTCTTTTATTAATTCCATCATTTTTATTTGAGGCTCACACAAGGAGCTTGTTCCATCATCAATGGGTAGACCATTAGTAGACAATCTGACAGCTGTCTCATGAAACCAGATATGAGTTCTAAGTACGTCCAATGTCTGTCAGATTTTGCGACAAAGCGATTATGTTCTAATTTCAAGCACCACTTTAAGACCAAACTCTCAATGCCAGCAAGGATGATGCACAATGGGGAAAGATGACTGGTCACTAGAGTTTTACCTGAAGATGATGGTTGAAGCTCCGGGAGTAAATGAAGGTTCTAAGGGGAGTGAGTAGAAGACACAGTGAAGGGTCAAGGTACATGGAAGAAGACACTGAGTGGTTACAGAGGCAGAAGAACAACAAGGGTGGAGAGGTACACAAGCCCAAAGAGAGTTGACTAACAACACATCAAATGCTGCAGATGGGGACAAAATGTCACTGGGTTTAACAATTAGGAAGGAGATCATGAGGTCATTTTGAAAATCTGCCATTTTCAAAATGGCAGCTCCAGAATGCTGACTGCAGGACCCTGAGGAGAAACTGGGAGGAAGGGAAACAGAAACAAGCAGAGACTTCCTGCCAAGAACATTGGCTCTTATGCCAAAAGGTTTGCGCTGATCATTTTCTAACCCTAAACTTAACAGCTCAACGAAATACCCAAGCTTGCTCTTCTTCCCTTGCTCCTCACCTGTCCGTGTGCAGACAGCCTGACTGCTGAAGATAACCGACAACTGACTGCAAACCCTTCCCGCCTTGTCTTTCCCAACACCACCCTCACATGCCTGGTTTTGGTTCCCTAACAAATCTTGCAGAACTATTCAACAGCTACATGTTATCAGGTCTCAACAGCTAAGTTATATTCTTCTGTTGCTGTAGGTAAATGATAGTTATTTAACATAAAAGGAAAGACACCAAAATATGTTAAATCAACAGAACAGAAGTCCAGGTTCAGCTCAAATACATTACTATCTTTGGGTGACCTATGTAATTTATGCTGAATTATTTAAAAAATAATATTTTTTCCTTCAAAGTAGTACTTTGTTCTTTATTGTAAGTTTTTAAAAAAATCAAAGAAAACATAAAAATCATGAGGACAATTAGCAGTTTGTTGAAACTCCTTCTACTTTGATATGTATGCTTGACACACATAAACATAAACACAAATGTGTAAGGGCATAGAAGTGTCACTAAAACTGAATCATATGGTATTACTTGTAACTTCTTTTCCCATTTATTCTGATGGAAGTTCTGTATCATTTAATAGTCTTGTATGCTTTCATTTTTAATGGCTGCCAAACAATCCGTTTTAATAAATCCCCTTGAAGTGCTTAAGTCACCTCCAATTTTTGATTATGTATTTAATGCTGAGAAAGATAGCCTTCACTATACCATTAAGTATTTGCCTAGGATAATGTCAAGGTCAAATGTACGGAAAATGTGATAACTTGCCCTACACAATGTTTGAGCCAGTGGCACATGACAATACCCACTCCTCTGCACACCCTCTAACACTCAGTAACGTTATTTCTTAAAACTGTATTCTACAGATTAAAGTTTTAAATTTTGATTAGCATATCTTTGAGGTTGAACACTTTGTACCTTTTTACACTCGTTCATGTTCTCTATTTTTCTACTAGAGTGTTCATCTTATTGATCTGGAATACCTTTTCATATATCCAGGATATTAATTTCACATATCCAGGATATCAATTAAGGATATATGAATTAATGTATTAATATATATTATAGATTAATACACATATGGATTGATATGTGTTAATATTAATCCATATGTCCTGAATAATGAAGAGAAAATGGTATATTCATTGGGAAACAAAATCAACTCAAGCCTATTAGAACCGGAAAGGATCTTTATCATAAGGATACTGAGGGATCCTTCATATATAAGGATACTAACATATGAGCTTTGTCATGTGTATTACAATTCATTTCCCTAGTTTATTTTATTTCTAAAATGGAAACATCACTACTTCACTTATCTATTTTGAAGCTTAAAGAACATGCAGTTAAATGAGTGGAAGTAATCATCATAAAAACAAAACCAAAAGAGAAAATTGCTGCTACTTACTGAGGACTTTATAAAGACCCTTATTCTTTCAGTCCTTATGATGAACCTACTGGGAAGGCATTTCCATTCCTCTTTTACAGATAAAATGTAATAGATATCCAAAGACAGTAAAGTGATAATTAGATTTTAAATTTTTACAAATAAGCTCTATATGATCCTAAAAAAGACTTGGTAAGAGAATTATTCCCAGCTGTATCTGTAGTGAAATTTCCTCCTTAGAAGTAATCCCAAGGACTACTCCCATTTCTCTGCCAGCCACAAACCAAGTTACTATGCTTTGCACCAACCGTTCTTTTAAGTTTCTCTAGCAAACTCTTCTTCCCCTTCCTCTATGACATTTCTTTACTATTGTCATTCTGAGAGCAAGAAAAATATTTTTGGCTAGGAGCCAAGGCTACATTATCAGTCACTAAAAGTTTAACATGATGACAGATACTTTGCTCTCTAACATTATAAATACCTTAAGGGTTCTTCAGTGGCTTATACGTTAGTGATGTCTACAGCAACAGCATACATCTGAACCCACGCTTTTGTCAGGGGAGAAGCACATTGTGCTGTATAAATATTTTATGTACAGCTCGTGCTGAAATTCTAGATGAAGAGGCATTCACAGAGCCTCTGTAATATGCTGGTTGCTCAAGACAGCATATTTTTATTAAAGTTGTGTGCAAGCTTTGCCATATTCCATAGAGATCTCCTTTATTTGATCATAGCTCCCCCACTCCCAAATGTTTTTATTTTTTAAATGCATTGGTTGTGCTATGGGCAAGGCAGCATCTGCAATAATGGCAAAGGGAAGGTGGCTGATTGTCAAAACTGGTTGTACTCAATTAGTCTAGCCACTGAGGATTCCAAGGGCAAAAGTGCACAGTGTGAGTGAGCCTGGTAGATGAGTTTCTTTGCAGGAATATTAACAGAACTAGACTACCCACTGCCAGAAAATGGAAAAGGAAGTACTTTTACTAATTCACTGAAGATTTATACAAAATGCTTAGGAATTTGAAGGCCACTCTTATGGAGTAACAGGTTTCCAAATGGGTTTTGGAAAGAGCCAAACAACAGCAACAACAACAAAATGCCTCATATCCTCCTGCCAATTTGAGGCAGGTACAGCCACATGTCCCCTCATACTCTCCCCAACCGCCCCTCCCCACAAGCCCCCAGCAAGTAGCTAAGAGGAAGGGTAGTTGCCACCTCTACATGGGGAAGTGGCCACAAGGAGACTGTTGCTAGGTGACCACAGAGGAAGCAGCGCACTTTGCACCACCTGGAGGCAGCCAGCACTTGAGCAGTTACTGACTCTGGGGCAGCAGGAGTCCTCAAAGTTTTTCTCTCTGAAATTTCCTGATTCACAAGATTCAAGGGCTCTGGCTTACCTGCTTCAGGGAGTTGTGGTAGGGTTCCTTAAGGAGAAAAGCAGTTGAGAAGAGAGCACGATCCCCCAGACTAAGGGGAGCTCTTGGAGGTGAATGAGTGTGAAACTGAGTGGCAGATGGCCATACCTGCACTCTGGCTGCACCCTCAGGTGTGCAGCAACCCCAGGGGGATGGCTGGATGTTGACAAAGCATCCTCCCTAGCCTCAAATGCAGCCCAGAAGCAGCAGGGACTGGTGTAAACAGATAACTTAGGATGCCTTCCTGACATTATGACATTAGTAAGGCCTGGAACCTTGGCACAATCCTAGGAGGGATATATGGGAAAGAAATCCAAGAATAATTAAGGCAAATCTTTCTGCTACCTGAAAGCAATAGAAGCTTAGAGTCAAGATTAAGTCTACTTAGCAAAGTGCAATATTCTCTGCACCTCTAGTTTGTGGACTAAGCTTCATTTCCAATTTAAATTAACCCCTTAGTAAGCAAATGTACTAATGAAGGAAGGGTTCATAGCTAGTAACCTATCTATTTTTCTCAGTTCAACATCATTGACTCCCATCAGTGGATCAGAGATCAAAATGGTATTCAGAATAAAGGAGGCTTTTAGAGAAGGTTCACGAGAAGGCTTTTGTATCATGCAAACATTTCACAAAGAACTTCCTGTCTCACTTGCCACCATTGCCATGAAAAGGGTCTGTTTAACATAGGAATCACTGGAGACATGCTGACAGCCATGAAGCCTCATGGGGTGGAGTCACTTTAGAAAATTCACCACAATCCAGGACTGATTCACTGTCTGGTCTGAGGTTTTTCAGGTCCAACCTCCAGATTTTCTTGGAGCCAAAGATTATTACTTTCCAAATGTGGGGTTAATGAATAAACTCACAACAAAAAGTGAATAGAATAACATAGGGAGAGTACTTTTGTTCCATCTATGCAAGCTATTCCCCTCTTTGGGCTCTTCTGACTGGGCCACAGAGTCAGAGGTGGCCCTCCCATACTGACTCCCTGCACCCACTTACCTCCTCCACCAAGGCTCACTGGACCACATAAAGGCATGAGATCTATGCTGAGCAAGATGCTCCTCCCCTAGGGCTTGGGCTTTAAAATCAGGGCTGAGGAACTGCCAGGCAGGCTCCAGATGGAGCTGGATCTGTGTGTTGCATAGCTATGGATGACGAAACAGAGCTGGAGTCCAGAAAGGTGAGGATGGAGCTGAAAGAAGCAGAGACAACACACAGAGACAGAGTCCTTCAACTTCCTCGTGCTTTTCTATTTCTGATTCCAGGTTTTTGCTGAATATCCTGGATTTGGGGGAGGACTTCGGTATCCTGATAACATCCTCCCTAAGTTTGTTTTGTTCCTGGAAGCCAAAGATTGTCAGTTGAATACTATCCTTTCCCATTACCAAGCTAATACCCAGCTGTGCTAGGGGAGCCCACACTGGGGGCAGAGGGAAGCAGATCCAGGGTGGGTGGGTCAGGGAAGGCTATCTGGAGGGCACCAGCACTCAACTGAAGACCTCCCCAGGGACTAGACCTCCCATCCCTGCAGATTCAGTATGCCTTCCCTGCCAAATTGTGCCTCACTGAACCCTATTTTTCTAGGCTTGCATGTGGAATACTATGCTTCAGCTGGTATTATGTCTGTGTGTTCAAACCTGCATACAATTTTTCCCATTTTCAGCTGCAGACATTTTATTAAATCAAGATATGATAGTCAAATTCCTAGAGTTATGAGGGTGCTCTGTCCTCTCTCCCCTCCCCATGGATGAGCTTGTCATCTTCGAGATGGAATTTTTAGCATAGCTTGAGCCTACATTTCAAATAAAAATTAAATATTATACAGAGGTAGGAGAAAATGATTATCTAGAGTAGTATCAGTTTTCTGACAGAACTGGCAGGATCTGGAATAATTTCTCCTATAAATATCCAAGTACAATTTCTTGAGGGTAAAGAAGAGTCCAACTTAATAATGGGTATTTTATTTTCAATTGTCATGCTTGATTTCTTCCCTAAATACTTGCACTGATGCTATAACAATGCATAAATCTAGCTGTTTACACATATATTTTTAAAAGTCAACACTGAGATATACTCCTAAACTATGAAAACACACACACACACACACACACACACACACACACAGCTGAAAGATAAGATAAAAAGTAAAAGACTCAATAATCCAAATCATACTTCCTTACTTGCTATCTAGATACATAAAGCAAGAAGAATGTTTCCTATTTTGTTTGAGGCAAAGAAAACAAAAGGTCAATGCTTTTACTGATATATTTCTGGATGATCCAATGAGAAAGCAATTTTCTGAGTGGTCCTCATTTGGCTTAGTTCTGCCCTTTAAACCACAAGCCCCAGTATGGCCAGTTCCATAACCTCTGGTGTTTTTCCTCTCAGTTCTTGTGGAGAAAGTGACTACATTTAGGGGTGACCTGGGTATATGGTGGGAAGGAGGCCTCCTAGCTGAGCTCTGAGTGAGGGAATGATGTCTGCACAGGTAATGAGGTAATGATCAGCAACTAGCACTCTTTGGGGCTTTGCAGGATGCCATCGTGAACTTCAGGGTACTCTTATCCCCAAAGTTTACAAGTGAAACACCTTTACTTTCCCAGAAAATTATAATAAAAAGTACAATTTTAAAATCAATCTTCTCATGCATAAAGCCAGTGGTTCTCAAATGTTGGCTTACATCAAAATCATCTGCAGGGCTTGTTAAAACACAGATTCCGGCTGGGTGCAGTGGCTCACGCCTGTAATCCTAGCACTTTGGAAAGCCGAGGCGGGTAGATCATGAGGTCAGGAGTTCAAGACCAGCCTGGCTAACACGGTGAAACCCTGTCTCTACTAAAAATACAGAAATTAGCTAGGTGTGGTGGCACATGCCTGTAGTCCCAGCTACTCAGAAGGCTGAGGCAGAGAACTGCTTGAACCCAGGAGGCAGAGGTTGCAGTGAGCTGAGAGATCACACCACTGCACTCCAGCCTGGGCAACAGAGCGAGACTCTATCTCAAGAAAACAAAAACAAAAAAACAAAACAAAAAACTCCCACAGATTCCTGGGTCCCACTCTCAGAATTTCTGTTCCAAGACGTTTGGAGTGGAACCTGAGAATGTATACTTCTACCAAGCTTCCAGGTGATGCTGTTTCTGATTAAGAGACATTTTGAGAATCACTGCCTTAAACAAAGAAGTTTGAAGGGTGGGTGCAAGGTCTCTGGGAGATGATACAAGCTTTCTGTTAATCGTATGGAAATCTATTTAACAGTTATTTACCATGCACCAGTTACATGGTACGTACAGGAATGTCATGGTTTGCAAAAGAGACAAGGTCCCTCCTCCTCCTCTCCCACAAACCTGAAATAAAATTACTGTTCTGGAAGAAGCACCAAGTTCAGGATGAAGCTTTCTGCAACTCCAACACAAACTGTATGCACCATGAGGAAATGTAGAGTTCCTCAAATGAAACAATGTCAAGTGTCTGTGATTGCCAGCGGAAGAAGCGAAGCAAATGTCTGAGCCTGCTCTCATGACTGAGATTACAACTAGAAAATGATGAAGTACCCAAAATATACAAGGAGCACACTATGGCAAGCATGTGATTGTTACGAGGGCTAAATGCAGAGCACCTGTAGGAAAAACAGACACAGTGCCTGGCAGAACACAGGCAGCTCAAATACTGGTTCATCTTCTGCTTACCTATCTGTACATTAAAAGGGAGGCCCAGTAAGGTTTCTATGCTGTGCTTTCGAGGAGGCTGCTTGCTGCTTCTTACCTTTTATACACTCAGGCCCCAAGGGAGTATGTTATCTCAGCAGCCCCAAGCATTTAAACTGATAAAATTATAAAAAGATAGTATGAAGCTAGTGGTACTCAAACTTTACCATGCATCAGAAATATGTAGAGGGCTTTTTTTTAAAAAAAAAAAACAGATTCCTAGACTCACACTTCCAGAGTGATTAGTAGGTCTGGCAGGGCCAAAGAATTTAAAATTTCTATTAAGTTCCCAGATGATGTAAATGATGCTGGTCTATGGACCATACTTTGGGAATCACTCATTAAGCTTATTGTTTTTATTTTGAGATGTAGTCACACTCTGTTACCCAGGGTGGAGTGCAGAGGTGCGATCTTGGCTCACTGCAACCTCCACCTACCAGGTTAAAGTGATCTTCCTGCCTTAGCTTGTCAAGTAGCTGGGATTAAAGGTGCCACCACAACTAATTTTTGTATTTTTAATAGAGACAGGGTTTCACCATGTTGGCCAGGCTGGTCTTGAACTCCTGACCTCAAGTGACTGGCCCACCTTGGCATCTCAAAGTGCCAGGATAACAGGCTTGAGCCACTGCGTCCAGCCAAGCTTATTGTTTAAGCCATTCTGTCCTTGCTATTAACTAGAACACTACCTCTGTAATTAATTTTTTTTTTGAGACAGGATCTTGCTCTGTTGCCCAGGCTGGAGTGCAATGACATGATCATGGCTCACTGCAGCCTCAACCTCCCAGGCTCAAGCAATCCTCCCACCTCAGTCTCCTGAGTAGCTGGAACCACAGGTGTGCATCATCATTCCTGGCTTTTTTTTTTTTTTGGAGATAGAAGGTCTTGCTATGTTGCCCAAGCTGGTTTCAAACTCCTGGGCTCAAGTGATCCTCCCACCTCAGCCTCCTAAAGGGCTGGGATTATAGGAGTGAGCCACTGTGCCTGGCCTCTGTAATCTATTACATAAAACAGAAGTCTCAAATAAAATACTAAGAATGGTGGCATTCGTCACCAACTGTGTGACTGACCTCAGGCAAATACTGTACTATCTTTCTCTGTGCTTTAACTTGACAGATGTAAATGGAGCTTACTTCCATATTATTATAAATCTCACTGAAGGTTATTACTATGCAGTTCTAAGGACAATACCAAGTATCAGCTGCTGCCTTGTCTTTTAGAATATTGTTCACTGCTTTAATTGAAATGTTAGGACATTAAGACAAGTACCCTAGACCCATCATTTACTAAGAAAGATGAGAGAAGCCCAGAAGCTTTTTCTGTTTTTGTTTTTTAAACATAAAGCCTAGTCAATTTTAGTCTTCTCAAAATTCAGAATACTCTTGAGAAAATGCTTTTGATATAAAACGACTTCAAGTTCCACTGTGGGCATAAAAACAGGGCAAATACAGGTTTCAACTTTAAATATATATACACTTAAAAAGAGAAAAAATACTTTTTTTTTTTGAGATGGAGTCTTACTCTGTTGCCTACACTGGAGTGCAGTGGTATGATCTCGGCTCACTGCAATCTAAGCCTCTCAGGTTCAAGTGATTCTCCTGTCTCAACCTCCTGAGTAGCTGGGACCACAGGCATGTGTCACCACGCCTGGCTAATTTTTGTATTTTTAGTGGAGATAGGGTTTCATCATGTTGGCCAGGCTGGTCTCGAACTCCTGACCTCAGGTGATCCACCCATCTCAGCCTCCCGAAGTGCTGGGATTGCAGGTGTGAGCCACCACGCCTGGCTGAGAAAGAATATTTTCAATCATTACAAACATAAACGCTTCCTCCCTGTTGAGAACAGAGTGGTATAGCTGCTCATTTCAATATTAACAATCATATAAATGACATATTTCAACCTAAGGAGGAAGAAGAGGAAGTGAGGCTCATTTTCCCAGAGCACCCCAGTCCACTGGGTCATGCAATAAAATATGCCAAGGAAATGTTCTCTCCAGCCTCATTCATTAACAGAGTACGGGCTCCAGTATTTCAGTAAAGACCACTGGTGCCCTGCCCACTCACCACCCTCATGCTCCTTAGCCTTTATGGAATGTTACAGGTGCAGAGCTTCAGCCCCCTTTCCCATGAGAGGACTGGGTGTGAGCTGGGCCTTTCAAACATGTCCAGCCAGAGAACAAAGGCCACATGATGCTAGTGATACATCAGTGATTTTTACTTCTACAGGACAAGGCTCCTTCCACTACAAAGACAAATCCAGGTTACCCTGGCAAAGGTCCTGGAAGCAGAGAGCTGCGGTGGATAGGCACAGCCCATTAATCTCCTGCTTGGCTCCTCCAAGCAACTCTCAGCTTTCTACTCGGAACCTCTAATTAAAGCTAAATGCAATTACAAAACAAAAAGTGCACTGTTCATCTATAGTCAATCTAATCTAACAGAAAACCTTTTCAAAGTGTGTATGAATCTTGTAAATGTAGGAAAATTGACCTTCTGGCATCAGTCACCCTCACCACGATCAAATAATTCCTGTCTTTTCACTCAGGATTTTTAAAGCAAACAATCATCAATCAATGGATGAGGGTGGGAATGGGAGTGTTGAGCTAGATAACTCTGTCAACCATTTAAAAATTTTCTTTAAAATAAAAATAAAATGCCTGCGATGTGTTTAATCCCTGCTATCCTCACCACTTTTCTCACTGATAATGGCTTAAATTAATTCTGGCTTTAAAAAAAATCGTCATTTATTAGGTAAGTTTGGTGACTGGTAAGGCAACAACTTTAATTTATTCCTCTAGGTCCTCCACATTTATAAGTTATACTTTATTCTCTTTTTATAAAAATTGTCCTTTGGTAACGACATTACTCATGTAGCACTTGACTGATTACAGCAACTATATATCAGCATCATCAATACTCAAGTCAGACTCTCTTCCACATCTGCCAGTAATTACAATTTACAGCAGCTCAAATATTACTCTCCTAATGCATGCCAGAAGAAAAGAGAACTTTTGGTTAAACCTCAACTTTATTGTATTAGGACATACATTGTGAAAATACTTAATGAGACTGCAAAGTATGAAAAGGCAAGTCCTAAAGAGATCCAATCTTACCTTTTTCTAGCCCAAAAAGAAATTTTATTTCAGAAGTTTTTAATATAAAGATGGAAATGCGGAAAGACTGTTCTGCCAGAAACGGCGAGTTAACTCATGAGTTATCTCACGAGTTAAAACATGTTCTGATGCAAAGAATGCATTGACATTAGAAATATCTGCTTAACACACAGGTCCTTCACAAAAGCATAAGTTGGGCTGGACATGGTGGCTCATGGTTGTAATTCCAGTGCTTTGGGAGGCCACACAGGAGGACTGCTTGAGGCCAGGAATTCCAGATCAGCCTGGGCAACATTTTGAGACCCTATCTCTACTAAAAAAATTTTTTAAATAGCCAGGTGTGGTAGCTGTGGTGCTACAAGCAAGTAGTCCTAGCTACTCAGGAGGCCGAGGCATAAGGATGCCTTGAACCCAGGAGTTTAAAGCTGTAGTGAGTTACAATTTCACCACTGCACTCAAGCCTGGGAAAAGAGTAAGACTCTGTCTCTTTAAAAAAAAGAAAAGGTGTATTTCTCATTACTGTTTATTACAACCATAAGCTAGAGATTTATTAGTGGAGGGAAAACATTGACTTTCCATTTTTAATTTGTTTTAAACTGAAATGCCCTAAAAAAGGAAAATAAGCATTTTCTCCCAGCAACCTCCAGTGTTGGATGGCAGAAAATGATGCCCGACTACAACGTTCCAAGTTGTTTTGCACCTAGACCCACAAGTAACCTGGGAAGAATATTACTTGGTGAACTTGGGACTTGATTTAGGAGACATGAAGCTAAAGTACAAACTTGGAGTACTTACTAAATATGTAAGCATTTTCCTATAAACCTATATTTTTCTCTCTCTGAACTATCTATGTGCTGCCTTTTAAACAAAATGAATTGCCTTTCACTTTTCTGATAAAGGAACATACCTTGGTCCACGTGTCTAAATTTCTCAGCTGAGACTCTATACTCCAACTGTATTTCTGGCATTCATTCAAAAAAGCCAAATTGTTAAGGCTCTAAATGTCAATTTGTATGAGATTAAAAAGTGCCTAGGAAGAAGACAGTTATCTTAGTCATGTTTTTCTTTTTTAAAAATGTGCTCTTTTTTAAAAAAGATTTTTTTTTTTATTTAGAAGTGAAGCATAGGTATTTCCTTGCCTAAAAGAGAAAATCTACCTTATTAAATAACATGTGACCTCCTTGGCTAAATCTTAACAAGCAATACATTCCTGACTAAGGCTTTTTATTTTATTATTTTTCCAGTGTAGGTGTTCAGAATTTTCATTAAAAAGGGCTCTAACATTGGAACAAATCCATTAACACGTGTTGCCAAAGGAACACTCTGTAACTTCTGCATTATCATAACCTCTAGCAATTGTCAACAATCTCTCTGGAAAAGGCTTCCTCTGGTTTATACATAACTGTATCAAGTAACTGTGTTTGCCTTGGTAACAATGCCTTTTCTTGTAGAGAAGACACATGACACCACTTTGTCACACAAAACACCCCACAGTGGAGCTGGTTTTGGATGGAGTGCTGGAACTATCAAGGGGCTAAGTCCCCGGGGAGATAGGCACTCTCTCATACCTCAACGGAGGTGCAAATTGATCCCATTTTTACAAGAAATCAATTTGACAAAATGTATCAAGGGTCTTTAGGGTGATTAGTTTTTTTAAAAATATATGTTTGTAACTCCTGACCCAAACATTTCACCTCTAATAACATACAGTAAGAAAATAATGTTCAAAAAAAATCCTACGCAATTTTCAGCACAAATATATTCACTGCCCATTGTAACAGCAAAAAGTCAAAAACTTACATTATTATTTAAAATAGTATGCAGAGATTAAGCATGCTTAGAAAGTCTTATGAAAAACTAAGCCAAGGGATCTTAAATGAGTTTACTAAATTCACATGAAAAACAACATAATTTAGTCACTATCTAATTAGCATGTATATTTCCTAAAAACTTACAAAAATTACACATTTTCAAAGGCTTGGTATATACAACAATTAGTGTAAGTTACTGGAAGCAAGTGGTGTTAAAAAGGAAAATAAAGTCTCCAATGCTCAGTTTCCATAACAAATAGAATGCAGCATGTACCCACCTTTTATCAACAGCATTTAGAAAATTATTTCTGCCTTTTATGTTGATTAACGGTCCTCTCACAGATTAACTTTCTGGTAAGAGCGCCTCAGAGACAGGGTCTAGGTCACAGATTAGGCTTGTAGGGACCTGTGTCTAGATTTCCATTTATACGGCAAGTTGTATACCCAGCTGGGTCCACTGGACAACAGTGCAGCCATCAGTGTAACTGACAGCAAGTCTCTCTCATTTCAACACTGTTAACTATGCTAAAAAAGCAAGTCAAGACTTTATATTCAGGGCATGCTAAGGACATCAAATTTACATTGTAATGAAAATACAGCTAGGGATTTAAAATTTTAAGTCTACATCATCTCCACAAAAACATTTTTCGCCAAATGTACACACACAATCATGCTAGGCCTAAGAATAATACATCCTGCAAGGTAGCAATGACAGACCACACTCAAAGCACAGATTAAAACAAAGCCATCACAGAAATAACAGACATTTAAACAAACAACCCAATACATGGAGGAAAAAAAAACATTCTATTCTCCTAAATAATTGTTTAAAAAAACATAAATCCTAATATGAGACTACTTTGAAAATAATGAAAAAGCCCGGGGTGGGGAAGGTATAGAATCAATGAAAACAGAAACCCTACAACACATCAAATATTACGGAATCTGGTGAAGGTGAGAACAAAGAAAAAGGTAAGCCCTAAATAACGCAAGTAAGTGAACTACACATCAAAATGAGGAAAAAAACATCCAATTTGTTTGAAAAATGACTACAAAATATTTCACTAATAATGAATGCTTTAAGCAATAGAAAAAAATAGAAGTGATAAATTCAAAAGCTTTCTTGAAAAGCCGACCAGAGAAGTAAACGTCTTATAAGTCTACATGAAAGAAAAATGAACACAATTAGAATAAATGTATTATCTCAGTTAATTTTCTGTTGCTTTTAACAGAATACCTGAAACTGGGTAATTTATATAGAAAAGGCATTTATTTCTTACAGGTACGAAGGCTGAGAAGTCCAAAGTCTAGGGCTGCATCTGGTGAGGGCCCTCTTGTTGGTGGGGACCTGGCAGAGTCCCAAGGCAACACAGGGAATCACATGGTAAGGGGGCCGAGCATGCTAGCTCAGGTCCCTTTCTCTTCTTAAAAGCCATCAGTTCCACTCCCGTGATAACCCATTAATCCATTAATCCATTAATCCATGAATGGATTAATCCATTCATGAGGGCAGAGTCACCTCTTAAAGGCCCCACCTCTCAATACTGCCACGCTGGGGATTAAGTTTCAACATGAGATTCAGATGGGACATTCAAACCTTAGCAAGCACTATAACGTACTGAGAGAACATAAATAAGAGAGTGATAAACATACAGAGATAGGAAGCTACGTTTTCTGAAACAAAGTTGATAAAACAGAAGGGAGGCAGGACAAGCAGAAGGGAGGAGAGCAGGACTGGGTCAGGCAGCTGGATACAGTAATGTGTCAGACAGATACTGAGAAGATACAGCCTCCCAATACCCGACAGTGGGTCTGGTCCCTAGATGAACCTCTACACCTGGGTAGAAGAGCACCAGAGCCATCCATCCCTCTCAGGAGCTCTGTCTACAGTAAGCTAGGCACTCACACATATCCCGATGAGTGTGGAGATTGATTCCATTTTTAAAAGAAATTAATTTGGCAAAATGTATTAAAGGTTCTTCAAGTGGTCATAATCTTTTAAAATGTGACTTCTGACCCTGTAATTTTGCTTTGAATAATACATATACGAAGGAAACAGTGTTTTTAAAAAATCAACATTGGCCAGGCATGGTGGCTCACACCTGTAATCCCAGCATTTTGGGAGGTTAAAGTGGGAGGCTAGGAGTTCGAGATCAGCCTGGGCAACATATTGAGATCTTGACTCCAAAAAAAAAAAACTTCTTAAAATTAGACAGGCATGGCGATGCACTCCTGTAGTCCTACCTATTCAGCAGGCTGAGGCAGGATGATAGCTTGAGCGAAGGAGTCTGAGGTTAAAGCATGCCATGATCGTACCACTGCACTCCAGCCTGGGCAACAGAGCTACGATTGTGCCACTACACTCCGGACCGGGCCACAGAGCAAATCTCTCCCTCTAGGGGAGAGAAAAAACAAAACCCACAGACTTAGACATAAATACATTTACTGCCTCATTATTATAAAACAAAAAAATTCAGAAACTTAGTAATTATTAAATTATATACATCTTAAACATGTTTATGAAGATTTTATTGAGATAAGGAAATGCTTACTTTGTGAAGTTAGGTTGAAAACTGGATATGAAGTTGAAGATTTTAAACAAAAATAAAAAATAAATGGAAAGAAATATATCAACATTTGAACACTTTTGGCCTTTGTGTAAAAAATTTTGAGAGGTTGATTTTTAACATGCATTATAGATAAGATAATGCATGTTAAAATGCTTATGACCGTATCATTAAGAGAACACTATATATCAATGTTTATCAATGAGACTCATATGAGTTGACCTGGAATGGTAAGGTGAACTGAGTCAATCAGATGCTGACTCTCAGGAATATGAATTGAGAAGCATAGAGAATATGCAGTTAGCAGTAAGGGCATCTTCTGAAAGAGTGTTAGGAGGTGGAAGAGGGGCTGCAAAGAGCCAGAGCTGGGTGCATGCTCAGATTATGAGAACACCGAAAGTAGGCATGGGCAGAAGTAATTATAGCTTTTTATATTAATATGAAGCCATCATGGTTATCAATACATGCTAAAGCATTACTTTTCATCTCTTAACATTGCAACTATGTATGTTTCATATTAGCATAAAACAATCTGAACATGTATCTTCAATAGAGATATATACACATATATAATTTATAACTGTCTTTATTAAAAGTACATATTCAGATTTTTTGGTACGTATAAGGGTGTCTGACAAAAAAAAAGTGTTAAAACTTTTACTTTGGGGCCAGGCGCGGTGGCTCACGCCTGTAATCCCAGCACTTTGGGAGGCCGAGGCGGGTGGATCACGAGGTCAAGAGATCGAGACCATCCTGGTCAACATGGTGAAACACTGTCTCTACTAAAAATACAAAAAATTAGCTGGGCATGGTGGCGCGTGCCTGTAGTCCCAGCTACTCAGGAGGCTGAGATGGGAGAACTGCCTGAACCCAGGAGGCGGAGGTTGCGGTGAGCCGAGATCGCGCCATTGCACTCCAGCCTGGGTAACAAGAGCAAAACTCTGTCTCAAAAAAGAAAAAAAAACTTCTGTTTTGCAGCTAAGTGCACATTCTATGACACCGGGAGTCAGATGTGAGAAGTTACACAGCTGCCAAGGACTGAGTGAGACAAAGATCCTGTATTCTAGAGGTTCACAGGCCATATGCATTACAGAGAAGAAAAAAGCACCTGTAGTTTTTATTGGGTTTCCAACAAATATTTGTTTAGCACTTATGTGTGCCCTGTGCTAGTCTAGATATTTTATATCACTTTCTAGTGACACAGTCAACACAGATCAAATAAGCTACCAGGGCTGAAATGAATTTGCTGGGTCACTAGACTTTAAACATTTCTGAACCATAGAGCAATCTGAGATTCTGATTGAAAAAAAAAAAAAAAAAAGAAAAGAAAAGAAACCTCTCCCTAGGATAGCACACATAACTACAATTCTGGACTCAATTTCAGTGACAATTCTGACCTAACACCACAAGGATAAGAAACTTAGGGGTCTACCACCTATTTGAAAATATAGATATACACATACCTATCTATAAAATCATGTGATCCTAAACTGAAGGATTATTTGTTTCAACAATGCAAAGTACTTATGAGGTTTATTAATAGCCTTATATTTTCAGTAACAACATACTATTAGTGGCAATGAGAGAAGTCCCACCAGAAATAAAACAGCATGTTTATTCTCAAGTACTATACATAAAACTGACACAGACTATCGCTCCAGCTACACAATGGCTGTTCAGAGTTCTCAGTTAATAGAATATTCACAGTTTAAGACCAAACACAATGCACAAAGAACAGAAAAATAGACAAAGTTGCCGTATTAGGGATAGCAACATTAGCTGCATGGCAACAGAGACTGTGGGGAGGGCTACACATAAAATTATTTTCTATTAAGTGTCAGTAAAAATAAAGTCTGACAAAATACTTCATTCATTTGCTTTAAGTGGTTTTACGCAATAGAGCTACAGAACACAGGCTTGGTTCCATCTTTCCTCTTAAATAACCAAAAGATGGTACTTGCTATAATCTCTTTCATGTAATTACAAATCACCTGAAAAATGCAGGATCTGGCTGTGAGAGTGATTTGATAATCGACAGATCTGTTTCCCCACTTGTAAGATATGAATAGCAGTACTTACTCCACAAAGACGAGAAGCACACGTTTTCAAGGGTGCCTCTCTAATGTGTTAAAACAACGATGAAATACCGATTTCATTGTTTTATGCCAGTTCTGCCTATATTCCATATTTTTTCCATTCAACAAATATTTATTTAGTGAATTATGACTATGAGCCAAACAGTAGGACAAAATCAAGCAAAATCAGACCCAACTTCTGTCTCAATGAAGTTTACTAGTTCTTCATCCATTAGAAAGCTTTAAGTTGGAAAGGTCCACTAGGTGATGTTGACAACTAATTTTTGTAAATCATTTTATAGATTATAAAGTACTATCTGATGTATTGTCTCATGACATCCTCATTGTAACTCTGAGTTGTACTGGTAACTCACCTCATACACAGGTTAAGAAACTACAGCTCAGAGAGGCCCAGTGGCTTACTCGAGCAGTGAAGCTGGAATCACCTTTGCTGATAATCTCAGTGCACTACACCATCTCACTGCAGCTGAGTTTTAGGTCATGAGGATAAAACGTGCAAAAATCACTCTGAGCTCTTTATTGGGAACACAATCTAGAGCAGCTTTTTGTCTGTTCCCATCCTCCCCAGAAGCAGTTGTTACCTAGCTCTGGCAGTGTGTAGAAAATTCAATTTACTTAGTTGGAAAACCCCAATTTACCTAAGTTATAAAATGGTTAATCTGCTGAAAGAAGTCTTTACTATTTCTGTCACACATGCAACCTAACAGTATTGCACTGTAGCCCGCCATGTGCCTCTCTTCCTTGGTCAGTTTCTATAGTGCTTTCTGAATACAGAAAACTTTCGAAGTATTTTCCCAATTACAGACTCTTAACAATTAGCTTTCTATAACAGTGTGGTTTAAATGGTAAGATTGAAATGTGAAAGCTCGGGGCCGGGCGCGGTGGCTCACGCCTGTAATCCCAGCACTTTGGGAGGCCAAGGCGGGTGGATCACGAGGTCAACAGATCGAGACCATCCCAGTCAACATGGTGAAACCCCGTCTCTACTAAAAATACAAAAATTAGCTGGGCATGGTGGTGTGTGCCTGTAGTCCCAGCTACTCGGGAGGCTGAGGCAGGAGAATTGCTTGAACCCAGGAGGCAGAGGTTGCGGTGAGCCAAGATCGAGCCGTTGCACTCCAGCCTGGGAACAAGAGCGAAACTCCATCTCAAAAAAAAAGAGAAAGAAATGTGAAAGCTCTAGATGAAACAGTCACATGGTCATACATTAAAACTTTCATGACATTTTTTAAGGAACCTTAGATCACTGCGCAACATTCAACCCACTGCCAAAATCCCTATTACAACATCTGTAATTTGGGGTAATCTGACTTAACACATGCAGTTCATATTACTGGTAACAGGCAGTTTGGCAATCAGCATTCGAAGTCAAAAATAAATAAATAAATAGTACTAATGTTGACTCAGCTATTCCACTGCTGGAATAGCTGTCCTAAGGAAACAACTCAGCAAATGCATAGTGATGAGAGTATTTTAGATATCTTCATTGCAGAGTTGTTGTTTCTATTAAGAAATTGGAAATGACCAAAGTAACTATCAGGGATGGTTTTAATAAATAAGAGTGCATTCATACAGAGAAATGCTATGTAGCCATTACAAATGATCATATAAACATATAAATATTAACATAAAGATACACATGTTCTATCAAGTGAAGAAAATGACTACTAAATCGTATATATATTGATTTTATGTGTGTTTACAAAGCAAAAATCTTAATTTATTGAAACAGAAAAACATGTTCTTCTTACGTCTACCCAAAAGTTCCAATCCTGTCTGCTAAAGTTGAGAATTAACTTTGCTCTCCTTTCCACCCGATAGCCTTTCAACTATTCCTGGTAGGGCACACTTTCTAGTCCATTTACTTCCCTGGCTTGCCCTATTAAAATGTAGAACTTGTTTGAAAACAAGCCCTTAGAGGCAGCCTAATGAAGTCAGAAAACAACGGGATGATTATCTCCTTAATTCTGAATACTGTGCCATTTATGCTGCCAGAGAGGGCCACCCATATCAAATGGTTGGCTGCAACCTTAAATCTTTTTAACAAGAGCTGCTACTGATCCAGGTCTCCCATTCTATAAACATGCAACTTTTCCCCCTGACTCTAGGAAGCTGCATTCAGTAGAGTTTAATTGTATATTTGTTCATGTTGATTGCCTTCAACTTTTTGCAGTCTTTTCTATCCTGGTTTTTGATGGGATAGACACAAATTCGATCTGCCTTTGTTGATCAAAGACCACGCTTCTCAAACTAGGATACCATGACATTTGGAAAGGGCTACTCAAAAATTTTATTTGGTGATAATTTAAAATACTTTTATCTAAAACAAACATGAGTATGTTAAAAATACGAACTGAATGCACCTTTATGCAAAAACAAGACTTCAAAGACATTTTGCTCCTGGCTGTGCTTCTATAGTCTCCCTAAACTCTGCCCACAATCCAACCTTTAATTCCTGTACCCTCAACCCTCTACACCCTTCAAAATAAAGTATAAACTTTCCTCTTCCTTAATAGTTCCTTGATGGAAAAGTCAGAATAGCACCGGCAAGGCAGTCAATTGCACAATGTCAACAGTTAATCAACCTGCAACACATTCACCTATCTTATTATAATCAAGCCCATGCTTTTCTTTTCCAACTTACCCGTAAAAAATCCTAAGAAACTTAATGAAACGTGTAGTTTTTAAATTCTGATATCCCCTAACAACAACGTTACTCAAACTCTCTCTTCAATAAGCAATTGATCTAAAAATGAAATGAGGTTAATTTAGGAAAGGCTTGTTCTTGAGAAACCCACGCTGACTTAACCACGCTTCTTTCCCAGGTAACCACAAACTACCCCTTCTTCTTCTCTATATTTATTCCATTAGAGGATTATTCCATATCTGCTGTTTAAAAGGCACTGAACTAGGGTCTACAAGATAAAACATGGAGTAAGACAGAATCTTCTCTTCTAGGAGGAAGAAAGATGACACGTAACTATAATACAAATTACAACACTAGGTAAAAATGCCTAAGGAAGTTCCAGAAACAGGAAAGCCCTGGCCCGCAGAAGGAAGAGTATATGTAGAACAGAGTATGTGTGAAGGGACGTAACAAAGATAAGCCAGGAGGCTGAGGCAGGAGAATTGCTGGAACCCAGGAGGCAGAGGCTGCAGTGAGCTGAGATAGTGCCACAGCATTCCAGCTGCCTGGGAGATGGAGCAAGACTCCGTCTCAAAAAAGAACAAAACAAAACAAAAACAAAGATAAGACTGGGGTACATGGTAGAGAGCCACAACCATATTTAACCTGAGAAAACTCAAATTTTGCTAGGAAATCACCTGAAAACTTTCTGGGTCACATTTAGAAAAATCTATCATTCTCTATTTCAGAAAATTTACATGTTTTTAATTTCTGAAAAATATCTGTCTTTTCAGTTTTTTGCCTCTCTTCTGTCTTGCAAGATTATCAACAGAAGTATACAAATCAGAAATTATTATACACTTATAATTGACAGTTTACAGAGGTTTAAGATTTATACAGCATTTTCAAGCAGATTGCCTCTGCAAGACTTTTTTAAGTGTCCCAAGATATACTGAAATTGGGCCTGGACACTCAAACTCAATTTCAAGTACCACATATTCAGTCACCACCCTCAGCCTAGGCATCCATCACTTTTACCTTTTTTAACCTTTCCAATAAAAAAAGTTATCATCCTTCAAGTTTTCAAAGCTTGGAAAAAATGAAAATCACAAGTGAATGACAGTGTTGACTTTACAATTAAAAACTTCAGTGCACAAAAATATTAAATAGATGATCTCTGCAAAAACCTTTGCAAGAAATTATAAACAGCAACTACCATTAACTTTTAGTTTAGAATAAATCTGTAAAACCAAAAGAACAGACTAGACAATTCACAAGAAAGTGACAAATCTCTGGGAAAAACACTCAATGCGTATCAATAAGCTCCCCAAAAAGTCTCATTAAAAATAAAGATCACAGTTGTCAATTAAGAAATAAAGATGAAAAAATACAGTACATCCTTATTATTCATGGATTCCACATATGCAAATTCATCTACTCACTAAAACTTATATATAGCCCAAAGACCAACGCTCATGGTCATTTGTGCACAAGTACAGAGGACTGAACTATTTTTTTTTCATTATGGAACGCTTCATGAATTCGTGTGTCATCCTTGCACAGGGGCCTTACTAATCTTCTCTGTATCACTCCAATTTTAGTATATGAGCCACTGAAGTGAGCACACACCAAAATATTTGAGTCACTCCACATACACATACCCAGCTGAAGCCAAACCACCAGCCTACACTCTTTGTTCTAGCCCTCATGCTATAAACAAATGTCCTTTTTGTGGCCAGTTTTTAGGGCTATTTTGTTTTCATTTTTGTGGGTTTGCTGGTGATTTTGCTGTTTAAAATGAGCCCCAAACATCATGCCTTAGTGCTGTCTAATGTTCTTAATCACAAGGCCATGATGTGCCTTAAGGAGAAGAGATGCATTGGATAAACTTCATTCAGGCATGAGATATATAGTGCTCTTGGTCATGAGGTCAACGTTAATGAATCAACAATGTATATTAAACAAGGTGTCTTTAAACAGAAACACATGTAAAACAAAGCTATGTATTGATTGGTTGACATTGTTACAACCAGAGGCTCACAGGAATCTGACTCTGTATTGTTCCCCTAGGAGCAATGACTCAGTATTCACTAATTATGTCCATAGTGACTTTTTAGAACATAACTGCCACAAATAGTAACAGTGGGGTAACCTCAATTATCCTCTATTTCCTACAGTGAGCAGTTTGCTATCTCTGGATATCCTACTTACCTAACAGAACAGCTCCAGGTCATAGGTCTAGCCTTCCTTGCTACGCTACTCCTTAATGCCTTTCTGAGATTTTCCTCTAGACTTTTCAAAGGTGCCTGCTCATTCTACACTGGCTTTCTCCACCACCTCTCACAGCATCTGACTAATCCTCTTTCTCCACCTACTCTCACAGCATCTGACCAATCCTCTCTTCACTCCTGGGTTCCTTGACATTCCTATCATTGGTGGTATAGGTTTTTTTTTTTTTTTTTTTTTTTTGAGAGACAGAGAGTGTGTCTCACTCTGTTACCCAGGTTGGAGTGTGGTGGCACAATCATAGCTCACTGTAGCTTCAACAACCCAGGCTCAAACAATCCTCCCACCTCAGCCTCCCAAGTAGCTGGGACCACAGGCATGTGCCACCATGCCTAGCTAATTTTTTTATACAGACGGTTTTGCCATGTTGCCCACGCTGGTCTCAAGCTTCTGGGCTCACGCAGTCCTCTCACCTCGTGAGAGGTGCTGGGATTACAAAGGCGTGAGCTGCCACACCTGGCTGTACAGGTCCTTTTACAAAACAGATTTCCTTATTTCTTGCGGGGGCCTCAGTGACCTCTTGGGCTCCCTTCTCCTGTTCTTCCTCAGCCAAGGATTACTACTTTTGCGATCTGTCTACTACATTACTATCTGTGGCCATGAGATCATATGTACACTTTTGACTAACAGTTTGGCTATTTTTCAATAGCCACCTACCAAAAATTCCCTGCCTTAAACTCCAGGATGATATGGACACTTTTCCCCATTGTCACTTAAAGTAACTTTAGAAACATCCGGTAGGATCCTGAAACTCCACATTCATTTTTGTTCTAATTTTTTAAACCTTTTATTATGAAAAACTTCAAATATATACAAAAGAGAATGCTATAATGAATACAATACACCCATCACTAAGCTTCCACAATGATCGATATTTTGCCAGTCTTTTTAATATATTCCCTCTTTTTCTGTTTTTATTTTTGCTGGAAATCTTAAAGCAAAACCAAAACAATATATCTTTTCACTTGTAAAAACATCAATGTACATTTACAACTAATGAATAAATTTGTTTTTTGTTTTGTTTTGTTTTTTTACTTTTCAGACAGGGTCTTGCTCAGTTGCACAGGCTGGAGTGCAGTGGCACAATCTCACCTCACTGCAGGCTCAACCTCTCAGGCTCATGTGATCCTCCCGCCTTGGCTTCCCAAAGTGCTAGGACTGTAGGCATGAGCCACCACGCTTGGCCAGAAATTTATTTTTAAACTTACTACAATGCCATTAACAAACCTAACAAAATTAACAATATCTTATCATAGAGAACTCAATCCATATTCAAATTTTTATCATCTCAAAGGTATCTTGTTACAGTTAGTTTGTTCAAACAAGAGTCCAAACAAAGTCCCCATACCGCATGTCATCACTGACACCATAGTGGGACTAAGGCAAAGGAATGAGCCCTAAGTGAGTCTGTAACAAGGAAGAAAGAAGCTCATTCAAGTAAAAGAATTAAATTGGGGGCCTGGTCCACGAAAGTAGAAAAATAAACAAAGAAAACTTAAACTATTCAGGAACATCATGAAGCAGGGCAAGAGCCAGAGCTAAAGCACCAAAGGAGGTAGGACTTTAACTTGAGTAAGGAGAGTAATTGGATAAATGACAGAATTATTTTAATGGAACAAGGACTTCAGCTTTTAAAATTTCACTTTGGATAAATGAACTAATGAAAAATAGCTATTAAAAAGCAAACTCTTATAGTCATTGTATCTAATTTAATTCCCCCAATTTTAGTTTCATAAGCACCTTTGTACATCATAGCACTCTAATAATTGTAAGTTTGTCCAGGTGCAGTGGCTCATGCCTATAATCCTAGCACTTTGGGAAGCCAAGGCAGGTGGATCACCTGAGGTCAGAAGTTCAAGACCAGCCAGGCCAACATAGTGAAACCTCGTCTCTACTGAAAATACAAAAATTAGCTGGGCATGGTGGTACGTGCCTGCAGTCCGAACTACCTGGAAGGCTGAGGCAGGAGAATTACTGGAACTCGGGAGGCAGAGTCTGCAGTGAGCCGAGATGGTGCCACTGGACTCCAGCATGGGCAACAGAGTGAGACTCTATCTAAAAAAGAAGAAGAAGAAAAAAAATTCTAAGTTTAAAATGATCATGGCTAACTCCATGAGACTCAGAACTCAATCTGGTTGAATTCAGAGACTAAGAATCACCACATACTGAGAGGAGAGCACAACTCAGAAACCAAGGTTCCCAAAGTCTTCCCTGGGAATCACTAAACTCATACTGAACTCCTATCTGTCTCAGATACAGACACATACAGAGAAGTGTTCTATATAAGCAATGCATGCTCATTAATTTAAAAAAAGAAAAGAAAATTAACCAAGATAAATTCTAATACTTCTCAGTTTTTGAGGTTTATTATCAGAAGTAGCTCAAAAACTTCTCCTCTTTAAAATAAGATTTTTGAAAATGCTTCTGTATTCAGTTCCAGTTCTTTGGGGATTTTCTCCCCAAAGTAAAGCCAATACAGACTCTAGAGAAAGAAGAAATAAGAACTACAACTTAGTACCCCACCAACAACTTGCAGTAATATTTTAGAGTAGTATGAATAAAAAGTCATCTTAAGTATAACTCTGAAAATGTTTAACGATTACTTTAAATGTGAGCACTGATGTTTGTCTCCACAAGTTAATGATGTTATTATAACATCGTTAAGGTTAAAAGTTGTTTGTTTTATTTAAATAGAAGGGGTTGTCAGCATCTTTATCACTACGAAAGGTAGTTTTAGCACTTCAAAGGGATTTTTTTCCTAATTGTATTTTGAGAAACACATTTTTAAAAACACTTATGTACTGGGAACTCACAGATCTTGTCAAATTGAGTCTTTCATATTTCAGTACAAGTCTGGACACATCAAATCTGAAGGAATTTCTTGAAGCTTAGTAAACCAGGCTCTGTGATTTAGCTTCTAGCCAAATAGGAATCTTAGCTTTTACAATTATTTCAGCGAACTTTCAGTCACTCCAAGAAGAGTGAGAAACTCAGCTAAGATTTGACACTGAAACATTCCAGAAAAAAGGTAATCCCCATCATATACAAACTGCAGTTATTTTACCTAATTGGTATCTGAATCCTTATTTATGTTTCACTAATTTGATTCATTTAATTTAGCAGTATGGTGACTATGCCACATACATAAGCAGACTGAGTAGAAGAGTTTATCAACATAAAGCTGACATTGTACACTTTGCACATCTAAGTCACGTGCCATCATGTACACAGTGTGGAAGGTAGGTGAGGCAGGTGCTCCCACTGTCTTCCCAATAGTGGTGATGGCTCCATAGAGTCATCGTACCACATTTGACTATGGAGGACATCAGACTGCCATCCTGCTTTGGATTAAGGATGTGGTATGAGACTAAGAAATGGCTTTCTCAGGGATTAGCTACTTGCCAGCTCATTTCACTAGCACTTATTACTATCTAGGGGTTCTACTGTCTTACTACTTACTAGTTGTTCTCAAAATGTGGTCCCCAGACCAGCAGCTGAAACATTACCTGGTATAATGGTTAATTTCACATGCCAACTTGCCTGGACTAAGGCATGCCCAGGTAGCTGGTAAAACATTACTTCTGGTGTATCCAGAAGAAATCAGCATTTGAATTAGTAGACTTCACTAACCCTCTTCCTGTTTGCCCTGAGAATACTTGCCCACGTGCTTGCAGCTGCACTGTTTATGCCAAGATAACCTTGCCACAAAATACCTTTTTTTAAAAATCATTTTCACATTTTTCTAGTATATCGACTTGGGAGACAAAAGATATCATCCTATTTATAGGATTCTGTTTTTAGTAGTGGCATTCCATTTATAAAATATAGTAATTCTCGACTGCTAAAAATGCCAAATCCTAGAAAACACAGCATTCCTCTAAGTGATGTTAACACCGTTCTCTAACAGTTGTTGATAAAAGATTCATCTGATGAATCGGATTTCTCTGAAATAGAGGATTCTGATAATTCATATGACTCTGATGTTAGTTCTATTCAGAAATAACATTTTCTGGCCAGGCATGGTGGCTCACGCCTGTAATACCAGGACTTTGGGAGGCTGAGGCAGGCAGATCACACAGTCAAGAGATCAAGACCATTATTGTCAACACGGTGAAACCCCATCTCTACTAAAAATACAAAAATTAGCTGGGCAGGGTGGCTCGTGCCTATAGTCCCAGCTACTCTGGAGGCTGAGACAGGAGAATCACTTGAACCCAGGAGGTGGAGGTTGCAGTGAGCCGAGATCATGCCACTGCACTCCAGCCTGGCAACAGAGCGAGACTCCATCTCAAAAAAAATAATAATAATATTTTCTATTTTATGTTCACATCAAAAATCAGATATGCTTCAGCCTCCAAGAACATGTTTATGTAAAATTAAATGAGTGCTGGCCACAAGCTGCACTTTTTCTTCTAAGTGGGAAAAGGGTTAACAAGACCACCAATGTGGATGCCCATCAGTGTGGATGGGTATTATCCAATCACTGAAGGCCAGAACAGAACAAAAAGGGAGAGGAAAGGCAAATACATGCTCTCTGCTTGAGCTAGAATTTCCATCTTTTCCTGCCCTCAGACATCAGCGCACTTGCTTCTTAGATCTTCAGGTTCAGACAGAGACAGAAACTTGTACCAGGTGCTCCCAGGTTCACAGCCCACAGACTCAGACTGAATTACATCCAAGGCCGTCTTGCAGATGGGAGATCTTGAGACTTCTTGGGGCACATCTGGGACTTCCTGGCCTTCATAATCTTATGAGCCAATTTCTATAATGAATCTGCTCTCTAATATATCTATTCTGTGTCTCTGGAGAACCCTAATACAGCTGGCAACATGTCAAAAATACAAATTTGTAGGCCAGTCTCAGACCTCCTGAATCAGAAAGTCTGGGGTTGGGGCTCAGCTATCTGTGTTTTAACATAATCCTCCAGGAGACCCAAATGCACACTAAAGTTTGAGAACCACTGCTATAAATTATATTTTTAAAATGATCATTCAGATTGCCATTATATTAGGGTTTAATTTCCATTAAACCTATTAAATACAGTTTATTTTATAATATTTCTAAGTATAGATTTTATAACATTCCTATAAAAGTAAATTCGTATAGAGGAAGCTCTGAACTTACCAAAAGTTCAGAAGAGGATGACTAATAAGAAATTTAACAATTGGCTTCTATTTTTCTCATACTTGGTTTCTGGAATAAAATCCTTACAACAGTTTTTAAGGAAACACTTCATTACATTGTTCACATTTACTCCATCCTGTGTTACGCAGGTTCTCAGCATTTAAGGTGACTTCCAGTAACTTCTTAAAATGAACCAGAACTACAGGATGCTGAAGATCAAGGACTCTGAGAAGACATGAAGCTGAAGACTCAGCTTCATCACTTTCCACCTGGGTGCTCTTAGAAAACTCAGCCACTTCAGGCCTCAGTTTCCCCAACTGTACAGTTAAAATTAAGTATATCCTTCATCATAGGGAGAAAAATCAAAAGTGTTTAAAGCCGATTGCATGGCACAAAATAGCAATGCTCCACAGTAATTTTATCATTATTAGCTAAAAGAATTATTTCATTTTAAATGCTCCTGAACATACTTAAGTCCTTAGAAGGTAGAGGTTATAAACACCTGAATTGTTTTTCATAGCAACCACATGATAAATGATTTTTTTAAATAAAGGTGACAAAACTACAACTGCATTCAGGACAGGTCTTGCTGTCACCCAGGCTGGAGTGCAGTGACACAATCTTGGCTCACTGCAGCCTCAACCTCCTAGGCTCAAGCAATCCTGCCACCTCAGTTTCCCAAGTAGCTGACACTACAGGCATGTACCAACAGGCCTGGATAATTTTCTAATTTTTTTGTAGAGATGAGATCTTGCTATGTTGCCTAGGCTAATCTCAAACTCCTAGGCTCAAGCTATCCTCTTGCCTTGGCTTCCCAAAGTGCTGGGATTACAAGTGTGAGCCACTGCACCCAGCCACAATCACATTCATTTCTAACAAAGGATCTCATGGTAGAAAAATAGCTCATTCTGCAAATAAAAGCAGTGTATGCAATATCTAACCACAAACACCCAGATCAAGAGAAAACATTTCAAAATATTTTCTTTAAAGATCCCTAAACTGTCATAGGGAAAAAGGCCAAGGCATAGTACAGACTTGAGCAGATTAGTCAAGAATGTGATTTGATGAATTAAAGAAATTACATTTTGGCAGGGCTGAAGCAGAAGGCAGGCAAAATTCCAAGTTGCTTCTGGTTCATTCAAATGAGCAGTTCCCTTCCTTTTTGCAGCTAATAATGTAATATTAAAACATATTATATTTAAAAGGTCAAAAAGCCAATGTGAAAAAAAAAAGTCATGTAAGAATCCTTTAGATATGTGCCAGGTTGACATGAACACCACTTTCAAATACTGTTTAACAACTGCTGAGGAGATGAGGGTGTGGGGCCTTCATAAAAATCCGGAGTTTGAATCTCAGCTTGGCCAATCACCAGCTAACTGACCTTAGTTAGGCAAGTCCCTGAGCTTCCTAATTGGTCTTCTTGTTTCTACTTTTGTCTTCTTCCTGTTCATTCTCCCACAGTAATCACACAAGCAGGCCAGACCCCCCTTTCTACCTCAGGGTCTTTGCATACGCTGTTTCCACTTTTCCCTCTCATAGCACACACTGCCAATCTTTGCAGACAATTCGTTCAGTCCTTCAGATCTTACGTCACTTCTCAAGAATACCGTTCTTGCCTAGGCTACATTAGATCCTCCTGTTACATGCTCTCTTTATTTTTGTTTTTTGAGACAGGGTCTCACACACCCAGGCTGGATGGAGTGCAATGGCACAATTACATCTTGTTGCAGCTTTGACCTTCTGAGCCCAAGTGATCCTCCCACCTCAGCCTCTTACGTAGCTGGGACCACAGATGCACACCACCACACCCAGCTATTTTTGATTTTTTTTTTTGTAGAAACAAGGTCTTGCTATGTTGCCCAGGGTAGTCTCCAACTCCTGGGATCAAGCCATCCTCCTGCCTTGGCCTCTCAAAGTGCTGGGATTACAGGCATGAGACACTGCACCTTGCCCTTTATTTTTGTAACTCTTATCACCATTTTAATAACACCGATCATGTCTTTTACTGTCATCAGTCTGCCCCACTAAACTGCAAGTTGTGTGGAAGTAAGAACCATGTCTGTTCACTGCTGTATTTCTAGCACCAAGTGGAGTGTCTGGAGCACAGGTGAGAGTAACTATTATAAAGGGTCCTTGGCATTGTCTCAGCCATCCAGAGTTACCAGCTAACTTCATAGAGTTAAGAGGTAAACACTTTCAGATCAGTTGGGTTCACAGATGTGCAATATTGTCAGATGAAAAGTAAATTCAACATCTTTCTGGTTTCCAAAAGCAGAATCAAGAAAAATCTGAAAAACTGTAGACCCTCTGAATTTAAATGGACAGCTAACTTCAGATTCGGAATTGGGAATCATGCTTATAAAACCAAACTGGTAGACTGAATCTGGTATGAAATACCATGATGGGTAATAGCTGTACCTCCCATCTACTCAATCCGGATAAAAAGAGGGAAACAGGCACATGTGTCTGTTTTCTGCTTGCCCTCATTCTTCTCTTTATCTTTCCACCTTTATTATAACTGGGAAAAGCCCCAGACAACAGAGGGGGAGAGCTGCCTGAGCTTACGGCAATCTGGTTACACTGAGTGACATATGTTGTACTAACCATGAATTGCCGCGCCAACCCACATCAGGTTCCTCATTCATTCCCATCAATTTTCCATCCTGGCTTTCCTCCCTGACCCATCTCTTTTTCAGCTTTCCTTTCCTTTCTACTGCTCAATTTCTCTCAAGATGTGAGGCACAAAGATACAGCAGAAAGAAGGTTGGATTTAAAGACTCCTGGAGCCTTTTCTTGGAGAAACTGCTAAAACATATCACAGGAAATTATTCTGGAGTCTGGGAAAACAAGAGTTTAATCAAGTAAAAAGACAGTTCAGAGAAAGGATGGAAAAAGAAACAGGATAACATGAAATTGTTAGGGAGAAAAAACTCCTGGGCCTTATACTCATAATCAACCTTGTAACTCCCACACTGCCAAACATACACAGTGAAGAGCTTGTGTATCTTCTTAGGCTGCTGGCCACTGCCTTGTACATGAGGGAATTTAATTGAACAAAGGAGACCAAGTCACTTTCTGACAATGGTGTAATGTTTTTGTTTTATTAGAGACAGGGTGTTCCCTCTGTTGCTGAGGCTGGAGTGCAGTGGCGTGATGATAGCTCACTATGGCCTCAAACTCCTGACCTCAAGCAATCCTCCCATCTCAGCCTCCCAAACTGCTGGGATTACAGGTGTGAGCCATGCCACCTGGCCCTGATAGTGGTGTTTTGATAAGACACCTTACCTGTCCTTGCTGCTTATCCCAAAGAAATATATTGTTCAAGATCTGCAATCAGGCTTCATGTATGGATGTGGGGAGAAAGGAGTGGCTAGGCATCATGATATTAAATAGTAAGAGCATTTTTTGGTAATAAACACCCTAACCAGCTTTCCTAAAATCCAGTTAAGATTGAAGCATCTCTTTAGAATTACCAATATCCAAAACAATACTTAAAATTACAACCTCACAGGGGAACCTACCACAGATTGTCTGCTTATTTATCCCACCTGCAATGTGGTGATTGCTTGCAAACAGGTACTCATGATTCTGAATAATTATCCTGCATCCAACCCAGTGGTGTTGAGATTACTGACATTTCACACCAGAAAGCAAGTTCTTAATTTGAAAGATGTCAGTTATGTGGAGAGAAAGGACCAAAACCCACCCCAGTGTTAATTCTCCTTTGTATATTTCCCTAGAGAACTTTCTGACCACCACCCCCTCAACCCAGGACTCTGTGTGTGTGCCATCCCCCAACCTCCATTAAGGTTCATTTTACCCTCTGGAAGCTAAGAGGAGATGAAAGCAGCCCCAGGAAGAACCAGGCTTGTTTCCTCCACACAGACAATAGCTGCCACCTGCATGAAGATTTACTCCCCCGCTTCCTAGCTCCTATATCATAGAGTCACAGCTACTAGTGCCCCAGAGAAGGACTAGGAGAAAGAACAAAGGCACCAGGTGTCTCAGGCAGAGGGAGGAAAAGGTGGCTTCTCTTTCACACTCCCACAATACAGCTATGGTCAGTGGAAGCCAGGTTGCTCCCCATCTCGGGCTGTGTTGAGACAGCTGTTGGAACCAGAATAGAAAAAGGAAGGAAAAAACAGTACTCCCTAAGGAAGGCTAGTTTTTTATTATGAAGGAAGGAAAACTGCTAAACATGAATGGGAGCCTGTCTTGAAGCACTGCGGAGCTTTCATCTACCAGTTTAGTTCTATCCTGCCATGAACGACTCCTTGGCAATTATCACTAGCAAGCTGGAGAGCCTTAATATGAACGAAGCCAGTTATAGGAGGAGGCCATTGTTTACTCTTTTCCCACAGGGCAAAGTCGGTGACAGGGGTCTTCAGCTGGCACCTGGCACGCAGTCACATCCACTACAGGAAGTCAACAGGGAGACCTTAAACAGGAAGGTTCTGGGCGGGGGTCTTCACTATTCTCTCCAGAAGGTTTGAGAACAAGAGGCCTGGGAGTACTGTCAAAGTAAGAGTGAGGAAGAAATAAAATCAGAGAAGAAAAGGTGAAAAGCTGAAAATTCACACAGATTTCCTTGCCCTCTGTTTTTCTGTAAAAGAAGTAGAAAAAAAAGAAAAGAAACTTTAGATGTAATTATTGGTGGAATTATAATGAAAAAGGTAACTTTATGTGACCATATTTATAATTTCATGCAATGATAGTTCTTTGATTAGATCATAAAATTTCTGTCATTTATATATTTGCATTTGCTGTTCCCCTCTGTTTTATTTTATTTTTTAAAAATAGAGATAGGATTTCACTATGTTGCCCAGGCTGGTCTTGAACTCCTGGGCTCAAGCAATCTTCCTATCTCAGCCTCCCAAAGTGCTGGGATTACAGGTGTGAGCCACCATGCCTAGCCTCTATTTTATTTTTATTACATAAACATAACATGGTCATTATAAAACTTTAAAAATCTTGATAAAAAAATCTGGTAAATTGGTAAAGGGTATTTGTTTATAAAAATTTCCTATATTACACTTATTGGAATTTTTTTCACAGAAGTCACAAATATCTGTTTGTGCAAATAAATGTTTATCTGTTTGCATTCTTTTCTTTAACATTCTTGAGAATTATCCCTGCCATTTAAAGTCATCCCGGAAAGCATATGGGGGCATCTGTACGTGCTGCTGAAGGTTTGAAGTACCAAGTTTACCTACAGCAATAAAAAGCTCAGAAACCTTCCAATTATCTCACTGACAAACCTTTAGAAAGCCCTCCTGAATTAATAATTAAAGTAACACCAAGAAAAAGCTGGGACCCTTACCTGAAGGATCTTTTTCTGGCTGCCTGAAGTGAGAAAAACCTTTTATAACCACTTTTACTGAAGGTGTGCAATGTGGTTTAGAATGACTGCAGATACAAAGGTATAAGAATTATCTCAATTACTTTCCCTTATTTATCCATAATAAATATTCTTTTCTCAAGATATTTTCATAAGGAATTTTTTTAGTACTCATGTAATAAAAGGATTTGGCCAAACCATAAAATACATGAGAAATAGTTTCCTTAATTGTATAAAACCATATGCTATCATGGTTATGAAGGAAGATTATGGATTCCTTGGTATAGAGAACTTAAACAGATGTTTATCAATCCTTCCTGCAGTCCTAAGAAAAAACCAAAGAACTTAAATGATCTCAGGCTTTCTAAATTACATGATGAAAGACTGCCATAATCAGAAATAAAGTTTAACATCAATATCTTTCAGCCTAAAACTTACCATTTTTTGTCCACCACCTTCCTCTTCCACAGCATGGGCCAGTCTACTACAGAAATGTAAAAGCTACAAGGTGTTTTACTATTTTGTAGAGTCATAGATCAAGCAGCCATACAGACACAAGAAAAGCATGCTTATATCATACAGGAAGAGAATTCTTATCACTAGCCCTATCTTTGAAACTATATAAAAGACAATTTAATAGAAAGAGTAATTAATTTAGAAGGGAATATGCCCACAACTGAGGCCTATCTCAGATGCAACATGGCCAGCAGTTTATTTTAATCCGTCTCCCTGTCACCATCTTTAAGACACTTCCTGTTTTTAACCCATACAGTCTCACTGCTTGCACACACACTGTGCCAAATCTCAATACTCAAGCTTGTTTTCATTCCTGCATAGGCTTTAGATTTACACATCGTTTCAGGGTAAAATATTTCTGAAAACAGAAAAGGCATTTTGGCTCTTCAAACTTACCCAGGGCTTTCCAAGACAGTTCTGTGAATTCAAGTACTTCTTCATTGACAAAATGTTACTGTAAATTTTCTTGTTAATTGAACCCAAGACACTGTCAGCCTGACATTAGAGGGGCTCACAAAACTTAGCCAGCAACCTTTTGTACTGAGAAAAACACAGATTATCAAATGAGCAGCCAGCATGTCTAAGGGACTCTTGTGGTGCAATTTGAGAAGGCTGAAAAAGAACACCAAGAGAGGGAGCTGCTAATTAATTCTTCTCCTCTGCATCAGCCCCAAATGTTTCAGACAACAACTGATCTGGGAACACAGTTTTGACATTGTTGAGATAATGACCTGATTTGTTCCCAAAATGCTGGGAGAGCTGCTGCAACTCTATCTGGTGAGAACCATTTGTACTCTTTTCTTCCCAAAGCCAGAGTAGGCTTGTTTCCAAAGACAAGGAATACTTCCTGTCTTTTTTCCAAGCCCGACAGTCAAGGGGCATTAAAGCCTTATCAACATAGCTCTGAAGTATGGGCTACTTTAGATTGGCCCATACTTGGTTGCCAATATAGAATTTCCTGACAGATACTATTAAAATACAGATGTTTCACAGTGTGCCCACAAACAGAAATAAGGACACAAGACTGCCTTGCATTACAGAATTTACTTGCATGGGGAGTGAGGGTAGGAAAGGGAATAGTGAAAATGGCTACATGAGAATAAACAGTTGAAAACCTACAACCTGATGAATCAGAGTTCTATGGTAGAGAGGTGGGAGAGGTAAGGTGAAAACTGCCACAAGCAAATGAGACTGCAGCAACATATGTAAGGAGACTGTTTCAGGTCCACCCACCTACAGCTATCATCCTCTCTCACCGCCTTTTCCCATGAGCTTGAAAGGTTCACAGACACCAGGGTTTCTGAACACAACTGGTATTTGAGGCTGGATAATTCTCTGTTGTCAGGGGTTGTCCTGGACACCGCAGAGTGTTTAGCAGCATCTCTGGCCTTTACTCGCTAGATGACAGTAGCACCTACCCTCTCTGGTTCAGTTGTAACATTCAGAAATTTCTTCAGATATTGCCAAATGTCCCCTGGGAACACTGCCCTAGATTGCGAAGTGCAGATATGTGCTTGGCCACCATGCATGGAAGGTGTATTCTGCACACTAAACAAGTGCACCCAGCTAAGGTGGCATGTAAGAGCTTAAGTCCCATGCATGGTCCACTCACCAAGTCAGGGACTGTGTCCATTCAGAAGGACACACAGTTTTTAGTGTCCTCAAAGGCTCTGTACTGGCCAAGCACTGTGGCTCATGCCTATTATCCCAGCACTTTGGGAGGCCGAGGTGGGCAGATCACTTGAGGTTAGGAGTTCGAGACCAGCCTGGCCAACAGGGCAATCCTGTCTCTAATAAAAATACAAAAAAATTAGCCAGGCATGGTGGCACACTCCTGTAATCCCAGCTACTTGGGAGGCTGAGACAGAAGACTTGCCTGAACTCGGGAGGCGGAGGTTGCAGTGAGCTGAGATTGCACCACTGCACTCCAGCCTGGGAGTAAGAGTAAGACAGAGCAAGACTCCACCTCAGGGTGGAGGGGAGGGGGAACAAAGGGGTCTTTGTACTGGCCAACAGAAGTACTGCATCTTCATATGTTGTCACTCTGCCATGAAGCCCCTGAAACTTCTCGTTGCTAAGCCCAGCAGAAATGACTCAATTCTCACAGCTTTGCAGGAGCTAATGCTGGTAACCACTGCCTTCTTGGAATGCACCTTTGAAGGTTTCTTCCATCCTTTCTGTCCATTCCTCCTCAGTCTGCTTTGCAGGCTGCTCTTCAGAGTTCTGCACTAAGCCCTCTTCTGCTCCCCCACCTCTAACTAGGTGATCTTACTACCTCATCTGCTGCAGTTACCATCCACATGGGAAAGACTCCCAGAACTTGAGCTCTTTCTCTTTTCTGAACTTCCAAATGCAGGATTCAAGCTCACATTTCCCTTTCAATGACCTGCAGACCCTTGAACTCAATCTGTCCATAAATGAGCTCATCACCCTCTCTCACAAACCTCCCAGGCTTCCTTTCACTGAATAGCAGCCAGATTGTCCCAGAAGTCTGGGCACTGGGCTTGATGCTTCCTTCTCCCCGTTTAATGAACTCACAGAGATTTTACTCCTAAACCACCAATGTCCATGTTTTTCCAGCCCCAAGGCCAGCTCAGCCTATAATTTCTCTCACTGGAGATTACTACAGGTGCCTCCATTCTCAGGCCATCCTCACATATCCAAGCTGGAGGGACTCTTCCAGCCAGCTTCACTCACCAACTTAAAACTTGTCAGTGATTTCCCACCACCCTTGAGATAAAGTTCAGTTTCCTAACAGTTTACCAGGCTCTTTATGACCTATCCTCCCACCCCACCCAACGATCACACACTAAACTCTCTTCAGTTCTAAACACAGAATGCTCCCCTTCCTCTCCTCTTCCCCAAATCTACCACTTCACCTGGCTAACTCCACCTCACCCAACAGATTTCAGCTCCAACTCTCTGACCTCCACCTCCCACTAATGTTCCCAGGATTACGTGCCCCTAACAGCCCGTACTTCCCCTATCAGAGAGCTTACTCTGCTTATTTGTCTAGTGCCCCAACAAAGTACGTTACATCCCGGCTTTGCATCATCCACGAGCTTCGGCCTCACTTATTCCTCTACATAGTGTTTGTTGGTCAGTCCATCCATTAATTGCTAATCTCAAATTTGTCATGGCTCATAAGCAACAGGGAAGATAAGAAGTACCAAGACTACAGAATGACCCTATCCGCACCAGATGCTGTAGCGATGTTAAAATACATACATGACACAGAACTAGCCCTCAAATATATTAAGGTGTGGAAATGATGTAAGAAGTTAACAACAGCCAGGTGCAGTGGCTTATGCCTGTAATCCTAGCACTTTGGGAGGCTTGTTTGATTCCAGGAGTTTGAGACCAGTCTGGGCAACATGGCAAAACCCTGGCTCTACAAATAAAAAAATTAATTAATTAAAAATTAGCTGGGCATGGTGGTGCACACCTGCGGTCCCAGCTACTCAGGAGGCTGAGGTGGGAGGATCACCTGAGCCTAGGAGGTAGAGGGTCCAGTGAGTCCTGATCATGCCACAGCACTCCAGCTTGGGAAACAAAAGCTTGTCTCAAAAAAAAAAAAAAAAAGCAACAGAACATGAAATGTTATATTTATCAATCAAATTAATAGAGGTAGCCTAAGAAAATAGGTAGATAGGAAATGAAAACTTAAGAAATTATCAGGATTAAAGAAATAAGATATGGAGCCTCCTAACAGAGAAACCCTGGATTTGGACTCGGATTTTGAAGATGGTAAGGGGCAAAACAATAGGTATAGAAATTAACTAGAGAAATGTCAAGTCTTGCAATAATCCACTACCTTTTAAAATCAGAGTTACGTTTTTTCAAGTGAAAATCTTGTAAATTGCTGCTAGTTTTCCATTTCCACAGACAGCAAGATGTAGAGCGGTCATTCTTTGGTGAAATGAGAACAAGTCATTGAGATCAGTGCTGACTTCCATAAAAGGACAAACAAGGAGCAGTGTGTCTAAAGCTTGGGGGTTTTCAAACATCAATGGTCTCAAAATACACAGAAATATTAATAAATAGGTTGGGTGACAACTTATTACCTTTAAGGGCTTATTACCTTTTTC
The DNA here is from genome assembly GCF_030222135.1 of Aotus nancymaae. Taxonomy (NCBI): domain Eukaryota; kingdom Metazoa; phylum Chordata; class Mammalia; order Primates; family Aotidae; genus Aotus; species Aotus nancymaae. The sequence goes on from NW_026988455.1 coordinate 16,157,906, forward strand.
CATTTTTCCTCCCACTTTTATTAAGGTTATAATTAAAAAATAAAAATTGTATGTATTTACAATGTACATGTTTTCACATACATAGACTTTGTGAAATTAAATCAAGCTAATTAACATATCCATCACATTACACTTATTTGTGGTGAGAACATTTAGGAACTAATCTCTTAGTAATTTCCAAATATACACTATTAACTATAGTCACCACACTGTACAACAGATCTCCAAGACATATTTATCCTAACTGAAGCCTCCCCGCAACCCCGAAACAGAGTTTCGCTCTTGTTGCCCAGCCTGGAGTGCAATGGTGCAATCTCGGCTCCCTGCAACCTCCACCTCCTGGCTTCAGGCAATTCTCCCGCCTCAGCCTCCCGAGTAGCTGAGATTACAGCTGCACCACCACACCCGGCTAATGTTTGCAGTTTTAGTAGAGATGGGGTTTCACCACTTTGGTCAGGCTGGTCTCGAACTCCTGGCCTTAGGTGATCCATCTGCCTAGGCCTCCCAAAGTGCTGAGATTACAAGCATGAGCCACCGTGCCCGGCCTAACTAACTGAAACTTTTTACCTTTAACCAACATCTTCCTAAGTACCCCTAATCTCCCAGACCCTGATAACCACCATTACACTCTCTGCTTCTGTGAGAGAGTTTGACTTTCTTGGGCGCCACATGTAAATGAGATAATGCAGTATTTGTCTTTCTGCGCCTGGCTATTTCATCTATGAATAGGTTCATCTATGTTCTTGCAAATGACAGGATTTCTTCTTTTGTAAGGCTTAATAGTATTCCACTGTACACATATACCACATTTTCTTTACTCATTCGTCTATTGATAAACACTTCCATTGTCCCATATCTTGACTATTGTAAATCACGCTGCGAGGGACATAAGAGTACAGGTATCTCTTTGATTTCAATTCCTTTGGATATATACCCAGAAGTAGGATTCGTGGATCATATGTAAGTTCTGTTTTTATTTTCTGTGGAATTTCCATACTCATACTATTTTCCATATTGGTTGTACTAACATATTATCATCAACAGTGTAAGAGCGTCCCTTTGTCTCACATTTTCCCAACACACTTGTTATTTTTCATCTTTGATAATACCCATTCTAGTAGATATGAGGTGATATCTGGCTGTGGTTTTCTATTTTTTAGTAGAGACGAGGTTTTGCCATGTGGCTAGGCTGGTCTCAAACTCCTGATCTCAAGTGATCTGCCTTCCTCAGCCTCCCAAAGTGCTGGGATTACAGGCATGAGCCACTGCATCCAGCCGCTCACGGTGGTTTAACTTGCATTTCCCTGATTAGTGATATTGAACACCTTTTGATATACCTGTTGCTCATTTGTATGTCTTCTATTGAGAAATATCTATTAAGGTCCTCTCTTCATTTTTTAATCAGATTGTTTTCTTGCTACTGAGTTGTATGGGCTCCTTGTATAGCTCAGATATTAACCCCTTATCAGATGTATGGCCTGCAAACATTTTATACCATTCTGTAGGCTGCCTCTTCATTTTATTGTTTCCTTTTCTATGCATAATTTTTTTTAGTTTAACACAATCCCATTTGTCTACGTTTGCTTCTGTTGTACTTTTGAGGTCATATCCAAAACATCACTGCCCAGAACAATGTCAAAAAGCTTTTTCTCTGTGTGTTCTTCAAGTAGTTTTATACTTTTTGATCGTACTGTTTACGTCTCTAGGCCATTTTGCAGTCAAATCCTTTACCCCTGAGCTATGCCCCCAATCTTCAGTCCATTTTGAATTGATTTTTGTATATGGTATGAGAAAGGGGTTTAATTTAATTTTTCTGTAAGTGGATGTCCAGTTTTTCTAATACCATTTATTGAAGAGACTCTCTTTGCCCCATTATGTGTTCTGGGCAACTTTGTCAAAGAGCCACCAACTGTAAATACGAATTATTTCTGGGCTCTCTATTCTGTTCCATTGGTCTATATGTCTGTTTCTACGCCATTACCATGCTATTTTCATATAGCTTTTTAGTATATTTTGAAATCAAGTTGTGTGACGCCTCCAGTTTTGTTCTTTGGGGTTTTTCTGGGGAGAGTTTCAACAAACCAAAACTTAATAGATGCAGCAAAAGCAGTACTAAAAGAAACTTTACAGCACTAAATTCCTACATTAAGGAAGAAGATGTCAGATAAACTTAACTTTACACCTTAATTAGAAAAATAATAAACAGCCCAAAGTCAGCAGCAGAAGGAAAAAATGGACATCACAGCAGAAATAAATGGAGACTAGAAAAACAATAGAAAAGATAAAACTGACAAACCTTTAGCTGAACTAAAAAACAAATTACAAATGAAAGATGAGACATTACAATTGATACCACAGAAATACAAAAGATAAGAGACTACTATAAGCAAATATATGCCAACAAATTAGAAAACCTAGAAGAAATGGATAAATAACTAGAAACATACAACCTATGCCAAAGCTGATTACAGAAATAGAAAATCTGAAGAGACCAATAACAAGTAAGGAGACTGAATCAGAAATCAAAACCTCTCAACAAAGAATATTCTAGGACTTCGTGGCTTCACTGGTGAATTTTACCAAACATTTAAAGAGAAGAATTAACACCAACCCTTCTCAAACTCTTGCCAACAACTGAAGAGGAGGGAATCAACCCTTCCAAACTCATTTTACAAGGCCAGCAAAGACACTACAAGAAAATAAAATTACAGGTCAATATCCTTGATGACTATAGATGCAAAAATCCTAGCAAATCAAATTCAACAACGCATTAAAAGGATCATATACCATGATCAAGTGGGATTTATCCCTGGGATGCAAAGATGGCTCCGCATATGCAAATTAATTAAAAATAATACCACATTAACAAAATGAAGGATAAAAATCCTATGATCGTCTCAATAGATGGATAAAAATCATTAAAAAATTCAACATCCTTTTATGACAAAAACTCCCAACAAATTTGGTATAAAGAATGGACCTCAACATAATAAAGGCCACATATGACATGTCCATAGCCAATATCATGCTCAGTGGTAAAAAGCTGAAAGCCTTTCCTCTAAGATCAGGAGCAAAACAAGGATGCCCCCTCTTACCACTTCTGTTCAATATAGTACTAGAAGTTTTAGCCAGAGCTATTAGGCAAGAAAAATAAAACGCATCAAAACCAGAAAGGAAGAAGTTAATTTGTCTCCGTTTGCAGATTATATAATCTTACATACAGAAAACCTTCAGAACGTCACCAAAAAACTGTTAGAACTCATAAATGCAGTAAAGTTGTAGGATACTAAAATCAACATATAAAAATCAGTAGCATTTCTATTATATATACTAATAATGAACTATCTGAAAAAGAAATCAAGAAAATGATTCCATTTACAATAGCATCAAGAAAGAATAAGGCCAGGTGCAATGGCTCACACCTGTAACCCTAGCACTTTGGGAAGCTGAGGCAGAAGGACTGCTTGAGTCCAGGAGTTCAAGACCAGCCTGGGCAACATAGTGAGACCTCATGTCTACAAAAAAAAAAAAAAAAAAATTAAAAATGAGCCAGGCATGGGGGTGCACACCTGTAGTCACAGTTACTTGGGAGGCTGAGGCAAGAGAAACACTTGAGCCCAAGAATTCAAGGCTGCAGTGAACTGTGATCACACCACTGAACTCTAGCCCAGGTGACAGAGTGAGACCCTGTCTCAAAAAAAAGAAAGAATGAAACACTTAGTAATAAATTTAACCAAGGAGGTGAAAGATCTGTATGCTGAAAACTGTAAAATACTGCTGAAAGAAACTGAAGACATAAATAAATGGAAGGATATCCTGTATTCATGGATTGGAAGAATTAACACTGTAAAAATGTCCGTAGTCCCCAAAGTGACCTACAGATTTAATACTATCCCTATCAAAATTCCAATGTAATTTTTTACAGAGAAAAAAAAATTCTAAAATTTGTATGGAACTCCACAACACACCAAATAGCCAAAGCAGTCTTAAGCAAAAATATACATAACATTTAAAAACTGGAACATTTTCAGTCAGGCATTGGAGCTCATGCCTATAATCCCAGCACTTAGGGAGGCCAAGGTGGGTGGATCACTTGAGGCCAGAGTTCAAGACCAGTCTGGCCAACATGGTGAAACCCTGTTGCTACCAAAAATACAAAAATTAGCCAGGTGTGGTGGCTCTTGCCTGTAATCCCAGCTACTTGGGAGGCTGAGGCAAGAGAATTGCTTGAACCCAAAAGGTAGAGGTTGTAGTGAGCTGAGATTGCGCCACTGTACTCCAGCCTGGGTAACAGAGTGAGACTCCGTCTCAAAAAAAATGAAATAAAAACAAATAAAAGCTGGAAAATTTTCAACCAAAAAATTTGATTGGTGTCATTTATGAAGTACTTACTACGTGAAATGTCTAATAAATATGGTGTCAATTTACCCTTACAATCGTCCTCTGAGGGACTATCGTTATTTCCATCTTACAAATAGGAAAATTGAGTCTCTGATCGAGAGACAGAATTCAACCCCAAATCTGACTCCTTCCTTATGTTCTAAGCTGACTCTCAAACAAATAACTAAGCAAACAATAGCTCTTACTAGAAAGCACCATGCTGCTGAAACCCACTGGTTTGAAGGAACCTCTGCAGGTATCTATAATTAAGTTAGGACTGTTCCAACTTGAACCAGTTGCTGTCAATTTAGTTTTAAAAATAGCTCTGGCCTGAGGCAGAATGTGCCTCTTAGGAACCTCAAAATTGTTTTGTCAATCGGAGTAATCTTTACTGAAATGCTATAAATTCTCATCTTTTCCTCTTCTTCCTGGAGAACTGAGAACAATTCTGGAATGTGTAAGATGTCTGTCCCTCCTTTATTCAACATTTTACAAAAAAATACGGTCCCAGGATACAGGACCTTGCACAGTCTCCTGTTCAGCTGCCTGAGAAGAAAAGGCATTACTGAGCACTTACTACATACCCAATTTTTTGCAACATGATCCTTCTCAAATACAATCATCCTAAGTTGGGCACTCTTATTAGCTCTACTTTACAGACAAGAAAGCAGGGCTGAGAGAAGTCCAGAGCTTGTGTTCTTTCCACTCCCACAGCTCTACCAGCTGCTTATCAGTGCTGCCCTCAGTAGCTCTGCTCCAAGACAAAAAAGGATGAATAGCTCAACAAGAGAGAGGGGACTCAACAGTAGATAGATGTTTGAGCCTGCTCAGGGCAACTTGTTGAGTGAGAAAATAAAAGAATGGACCCTACCCTCAAAGAAATTAAATCCAGGAATAGTGTAAAGATACATGAAAATAAGTAAAATAGAAAACACTCCTTTCTAAATCAGGAGTTCTCAACCTCAGCACTACTGACAGACAGTCTGTAACGCTTTGTTGTGGGCTGTTCTGTGCATCTCTGGCGTCTGCCCTCTAGATGCCAGTAGCACCCCTTCCCAGAATGACGACAATCAAAAATGTCTCCAAACACTGCCAAATGCCTCTGGGGGTCAAAAAATTACTAAACATCCCTACCTGTTGAGAATCACTGCTCTGAATGAGACAGGTGCTGAAATAGACCTATCATTATTATTTTAGGTTATTCCACAGCTTCACGTTAGGTGCAAGCTTTCAGAGTTCTTTTTCAACATACAAATCAATCAAGATTTATATTCTTAAGAGAAAAAAACAGCCCCCCAAATTACTTGTTTATCAAAGACATTAGCAACACTTGAGAGACAATTATCCCAAACCTGTGGCTTATTGAAAAATTAATTTACCCTATCCATGCTTTGATCTTCTAGCAAATTATTTCCTGAGACGAGATTTAACTTGTGAGGGCCTGACAGGCTAACCAGCTGTCAGACAGGAACTGGCAACAAATTCCAAATGTCGAGTGAAGAGGGGGCTCCTCGTCCTCCCCAAAGGAACCCTGCTCAGTAACATACCAAATGTCACAGAGGTGTCCAAGTTTTCCACAAAAGAGCAGAGGTGCAAGCATCAACAAGGCTTAGCTTTAATTTTATATTTCAGTATTTGTTATGAAAGGGTTTTTGTTGTTGTTTCAGTTCTTAATTTCACAATAAGCAAGAGTCGCAACTCAAGTGGTCTACTTGCTTCTCTCTCTCTTCCTTTCCCTAAAAGAGAGAGGTAGCTTCCAGTCTTCCAACAGCTCTTGCTCAGCTCACACCTGACCTGCAAGGTGTGTGCTGCCAGCCAGGTGGAACAGATGCACCCTGAATAAAATGCTTGATTAGAAACCACATGCTTTACCTAAAGGGGTGCCAACTGCAAACTAAGACCAGAGAGTTAATTATACTGTGTGTTTACACCTTATCATGTGTGGCAGGCAGAAAAAGGTGTCCAACTTCTAATTCCGAAACCTGTGAATATGTTACATATGTGGCAAAAGTCACTGTGCAGACGGCAGTAAGGTTAAGGACTCTGAGATGGAGAGATTTTCCTGGATTATCTAGATGGGCCCAATCTAATCATGAGTCTTTTTTAAAAGTCTTTTCTTTCTGTGGTCAGAGAAAGATGGGATCACAGAAGAGAAGCTAGAAGAAATGTCAGGAGTAAAAGTGACTCAACTTGCTATTGGTGGCTTTGAAGATGGAGGGAGGAAAGGGTCACAAGCCAAGGAATACAGGTGATCTCTAAATAGATTCTCCCCTGAAACCTTCAGAAGGAACTGGTCCTGCTGCCTCCTTGATGTTATTCCAGTGAGACCTGTGTCCAACTTCTGATCTATACAACTATAATATAATAAATATATGTGTGTGTTTGTGTGTGTGTGATTGTGTGTGTTTTGAGACAGTCTTGCTCTGTTGCCCAGGCTGGAGTGCAGTTGCACAATCTCAGCTGGCTCACTGCAACCTCAACCTCCCGGGTTCAAGTGATTATTCTGCCTCAGCCTCCCAAGTAGCTGGGATTACAGGCACCACCCACCACCACGTCTGGCTAATTTTTTTTTGTATTTTTGGTAGAGACAGTTTCACCATGTTAGCCAGGCTGGTCTTGAACTCCTGACCTCAAGTGGTCTGCCCACCTCAGCCTCCCAAAGTGCTGGGATTACAGGTGTGAGCCACCGTGCCCCACATGTGTGCTGTTTTAAGCATGAGATTTGTGAGTTTTATTACAGCAGAAAAACTAATAGACTTTGGTATCTGAAAGTGAGGTGCTGCTGTAACAAACACCAAAAAATGTGGAAGTGGCTTTGGAATTAGGCAGTGAATGGAGCCTGGAAGAAGTTTGAGGAACATGGTAGGAAAAGTCTACGTTGCCTTAAACGGACCTATTAATAGAAATACAAATAATAAAGACTGTTTGTGAGGACTCAGAAGGAAGTGAGGACATGGTAGAGAACATAAACTGCCTTAGAGAATACCTCAACTGTCAAGAACACAGGAAATCACAAATACCATGATTCTTACAGCCCATTCGGTGCCTACTATGCACCAAGCAAGTAGAGTCCCAAAGCGGGGAAAGGCCCTAACAACTCAGGGACAAGTCTGTCACCCAGCAGGTGTACTGTATTGTCTGTCTCACTACACGCTGAGAGTAAAGCAGTTTTTCTTGCATGTTACTCATTTCCTAGCCCTGTGACCTGCGGTGGACCACCTCTCTGAAGGTTACTTGGAGATGATCATAGTACCTGTGAGGTCACACGTGAAAACTCTCAGTACAGTGTCCAGTACAGAGAAGGCACCAAAAATGTGAGCTACTTCTCTACCCGGAGAGAAAGAAGGGTGGACAAGAACAGATCCTTCTTTTCTCCCACAGGAAAGCCCCTGAGGACTCTCCCCCATGGAAGACTAAGGGCCTCAGCATCAGGGAAGGAGACAGAGGCAAATGTAGGGGATCCTCAGGAAGTCATATAAATCAAAGGCAAGGTTTGGGGACCTAACGGGGCTATTCTGAAAGCAAAGGACATAGGTACTGAGGTATGGGGAAACTGCCCAAGGCAAGAGAGAAAGAAAAAAAGGAGGCTGCCTTGTTTCTTTGGGTGACTCTATTGCTGGAAACTTGCCCACTGCAGTCTGAGAACACTGGGCAGAGTTACTGTGCCACTGTCAGTGCCAACTTGGACAGGAAGTGATGTGGCCGATCCCACGGTTGTGAGGCCAGCAGGAGGGGCAAAGGGGGCATCCTCAAAGAAAGACATCATTTTAAATTCTCTGGCCTGGCTTCTTACCTCAGCTTCCCCTCACCCCAGCCTCCACCCATCTCCATCCATGGAATTATAATACACAACTCAAATTAAAAGACTAATTGTTGTTACATGGGCAAAATTTTACAGAAACTCGTAGAATTTTCTACTTAAGAATAAACAGCTTTCTCATTGTAAACATGATTTAATGTTGGTGCTTTCATAAAGTTTCTGGAAGAAGCCATCAGAGAAAGAAAAAAGGCACTAGAAACATCATCCTTTCTGTCTCTTTACATCTGTACCCTTGACTATAAATTACAGGAGTTCATTCCCCAGGATGAACAGTCAGTAGTTAAATGTCAGCCAGTAGGCTGCTGCATAACTAAGAGGGAGAAAAATCACCCTAGGAGTGATCAAGATAAAACTAAGGGGCAAATAAGTAAATAATTCTCTGCCGGTATGTTTTAAAGACATATGTCTGCCAACACAGTCCACATTTTTTGCTTACGAGCGGCATTTTCCCCTTTTCTTTCAAGAAAACCTCCCTAGTGCCTGCTGAGAAGGTATCACATCTTACATTACTTTCCGTTGATAGTGAAATCCACAGCCTCCCCAGCAATGTGATTAAGGCACAAATTTTGTAGACCAAAGCACATGTGCCCAACTGAGCACAATAATGCTTTCAAAAAAGAACAAGTTTCAAAAGTTCTTCTAACAATTCCATTGTTCAGGATTCACAAGCTGGAAGAATGTATATTTCTGCATTACATTTTCTGAATTTTCACAAGCTGAGTCAGTCTAAAGGCTCATTCTTCACACTCCCACCAACTATTTCTTACTCTATGCCCTTTCCAAGTAAATCAAGATAGGCAGTTATCAAAGCAGACGCATTATTGGGTCCACTAGACAACAGAATTTGTTCTGCCCACCCCTTTCTCCCCAGCTGCAAGCCTCTGTTCATCCCTGTGGATAAAAATGCAGAATGACAAAAAGGCTGGGTGACTTATACTATTCTCCTTATCTCAACACAAATGTGAAATCTGGGAGTGTCAGCTAGTCAATCTTCAGATCCTCCTAAAGATAATGTGCCTGGTGATGTTGTTTTGCTTTTCACAAACATGGAAAAGGAGGGGTATGGCTTAGAGGCAACCACATAATGAACTAAGCTGCCGAAAACCAATTCCAGCCTACTTCCAGAAGATTAAAAGCAACACATAATGCATAGAGACTGTTCAAAGCCCCCATGATCTTTGCATGTGTCTCACTCTATCAGGAACTAGAAATGCCACCTCAGTTTTGATGGACTGGGCCTCCAAAAAACAGCTTCTTCTCATCCTTGGCTTCTCACCCAGTAGTACCACCTTCAAACTAGGACAATCCAGATACCAGAATATGATCCAGTAAAAACTATTCAGGATTCAGGTAAGTCAAATAAAGATCAGATGGTCTTAGGAGTGTTTTGGAGGAGGGGAAAATATATACATAATTTTCCATTTTCTATGCCTGTCCAGGAGCAGTAAGTAGTATTTAGACTGTGCCTGGCACTTTAAATATATATTATGCCTTATCTCATCTGTTCCCTAGAAGGAGCCCAGTGATAAATTTTCTCTATTTCCATTCTTCAAATGGGGAAACAGGCTTAGAAAGGTTAAATATGCCTAAAGTCATGAATTGGCAAATCTAAACTCTGCACCCACATTAATGCTCTTAACTTATCATACACAGTGATTGGCAACAGATTCTAAAAACGGCTACAACTCCTCCAAATCACCCCTGGGGTTCAATGAATTTTACTGAAAAAAATTAATGATTATCTCCTTTTTTTAAACAACCTTTGTTCAAAACCTCACACACTCAGCTTTGCCTCTGACTGGCAATAAGTCACAATATCTCCATGGCACTGGCTTCAAAGCAATGCAAATATTCAAAAGTGCTTTCCTCTTGAAAGACATCACTGCAGGACAAAATCCAATTCCAAAACTGTTTGGACCAGCAACATGGTGCCAGAGATGTCCCATTATCTTCGGCAAGGCACCCAGCCTGCAAGCACAGCCACCTCCCTGCTCCCTCCTGCAGCTGTGTACACAAGGTTTATTATACCCCAATGGCCAGCTTTGCTTTCTTGCCAAGAGATAAGAAAAACAAGGTTGAGACCCTACTGCTGGTATGAAAATCTTCAATCCACACTCCAGAAATCTGGAAGCGCACTTCTACATAATAAACTCAGGAAGTTTCACCCACTTCCACGATGTTCCAAAAACAGTGATAAAGGCTGTATTTTATTCCCAGGGTAAGGTTTAAGCAGCAAATAAGATGCTTAAGCCAAGAAGCTTGGTGAAGACTTTCGTATAAGGAATGTTAAGCTTCTGAGTATCAACTATATATCTAAATTTAAAAATAAAACAATTAGAAAGTAGAATGTTTGTTACCAGGGGCTGGAGGGAGGAGGAGGAAATGAGGAGTTAAGGGTTGAATGGGTGCAGAGTTTCTATATAAGAAGAGGAAAGAGTTCTGGAGATGGATGGTGATGATGGCTGCACACCAATGTAAACATACTTAACATCACTGAACTATACACTCAAAATGATTGAAATGGTTTAAAAAAAGCTTGCTCTCAAGCTCCTTTTTAATCTGTGCACACTGTTAAGTCTAAGTGGGGCCTAAGTTCTCTTTAGAGTCATCCAAGGAAAGGACTGACCACAGGGGCTCAGAGTGGCCCCCACAGATGATTTTACAGTCTAGTCTATAATATCTCTGTTTGTGCTCATGTCCAGTGAACGTTGTACACCAATTATCTGATAGGAAAAAAACAAGTTGCTAAAATTCCTCACTCATGTGCATGCTACTTGGAGGCCAGGTGGACGTCTCAGGTGAGCACCTAGACAAAAGTTCTCTTCTGTCTTGGTATCACAATATAACATAACAACAATGTAGAGCCCCCCACCCCCCACCACACACACACACACACACACACACGCACATACACACACAAAATGAAGTAGCTACATTTTTTCCCGATGTATGGGCTATTTCAGAGTAACACTGAGCACAGATGCCAGAAGGCGTTTTATTCTGCCACAGCTCAGAATAAAATGGCCTCTGGTTCACTATGGTCTCTTTCTTCATCTTAGGCAAATAAAGATGTTGCAAAAACAAAAGCACCAACGTTGCTGTACTCCAGTTAACTACTGATGCTGTATTTTCATCACTTGAGACTGGACCAAGGTCACAGCTCAAATGACAGAGCCCCAAAATCAAATCTTTTCATCCAACTCTCAAACTGAGAGTTTTGCTTTGCAACTGTTGACCTATTTAATTGCTTTTTTCTCTCCCTCAAGCCTGAATGTTCTAATTTGTAAGCCAATGTTGATCCCAAATTAAGTACTACTTTTATTTTTTCTTTGAGACAGGGTCTCATTCCGTCACCCAGGATGGAGGATAGTGGTACGATTACAGCTCACTGTGCCCTCGACCTCCTGGGTTCAAGTGACCCTGGCACCTCAGTCTCCTGAGTATCTGGGACTACAGGCACGCACCACCACAACTGGCTAATTTATTTTTCATAGAGGAAAGGCCTTGTTTTGTTTCCCAGGCTGGTCTGGAACTCCTGGCCTCAAGTGATCCTCCTGCATGGGTTTCCTGAAGTGCTGGGATTATAGGCCTAAACCACCACACTTAGCCAATTAAGTACTTCTTACCATTGTTTTAGCATAGGTTCCCCCTCACTGCAGGGATTAAAAAAAAAAAAAAGGAAGCAAACTTGAGTTAGAAAACTCTGACTTTTACCAGCCTGAGTCCCTAAACTTGTTTTGAGTTACATAAAATATGATCAGTTTCCTTTAAATTTTGCATAACTCATTTTTAAAAATTAATTTATTTTACTGAGATGTTGTCTCACTCTGTCACCTAGGCTGGAGTGCAGTGGCACAATCACGGCTCACTGTAGCCTCTACTTCCCCAGGCTGAGGTGGGAGGATCACCTCACCTCCTTAAGAGGTGATCCTCCCACCTCAGCCTCCCAAGTAGCTGGAACTACAGGCATGCCCCACCACACCTGGCTAACTTTTGCATTTTTCATAGAGACAGAGTTTCATCATGTTGTCCAGGCTGGTCTTGAACTCCTGGGCTAAAGCACTGCACCCTCCTGGGCTTCCCAAAGTGCTAGGATTACAGGCATGAGCCGCTACTCCCAGCCACAGAATTAATTTTTAAATGCCACTACAAAACTGATAGTTAACATCAACAATAAAATACTTAAAATAAGCCCAATCCTCTCTAACACAAACATATTCTTAGCAATTAGAAGAGTATCACAACTAAAACATGAATAGCTGGGCAGATCAACACCACAGAGCTAGGCAGAGCAACACAAGAGAGGTCAAGAAACAGACACACAGGCATGTGGGATTTAGTCAGAGGGAAAATGGACTATTAATCAATGACTGGGAAAACCAGTAGCTATCTCAGAAAAAAAGGAAATTGGGATCCACACATATACAAAAACAGATACAATATGAAAGATAATTTAATACAAAAATACTGAAACTACGGAAGTATCAAAAGAAACCCTGGACATTTTTTTTTTTTTTTGAGCTGGAGTTTTAGTCTGTCGCCCAAACTAGAGTGCAGCGATGTGATCTCGGCTCACTGTAACCCGCGCCTCCCAGGTTCAAGTGATTCTCCTGCCTCAGCCTCCTGAGTAGCTGGGACTACAGGCATGTGCCACCATGCCCAGCTAATTTTTATATTTTTAGTAGAGATGGGATTTCACCATGATAGCCAGGATGGTCTCGATCTCCTGACCTTGTGATCCGCCTGCCTAAGCCTCCTAAAGTGCTGGGATTACAGGTGTGAGCCACCGTGCCTGGCCAACATTTTTTAAAAAATAATTTTAAGATGAGGAATGGCTTTTTCTCTTTATGACATTAAATCCAAAGACTTTAAAATAAGCTGCTGATAAATTCATCTACATGGAAAAAATGTGATAAAATCTGAGTCAGAAGATGACCAAACTGCAAACAACTCCAATTCTTGTCACATGAGAGGCTCCCTTAAGTATAATGTAATACAACTTGGTAGCAGCCCAATGGCAAAGGATATGAACAGTTCGCAGAAAGATAAATACAAATAGCTCTTAGAAATTCATGAAAATATGCTCATTCTCCTAAGAGAAATGCAAATTAAAACCAGATGAGATACCATTTTTCACTTAACAGATTGGCAAAGGTTAAGGAATTCCATAACATACTGTGCTGGCAAGGATGTAAAGAAACAGGTACTTTCATACCTTGCCTGTGAAAGCATATATTAGCACAGCTTGCATGAGAGGCACTTGGAGTACTATCTGTGACAAGTGAAAAGGCACATATCCTTTTACCTGGTAATTCCATGTTCATCAAACATGGCACTATCACATGTGAGCCTAACAATATATGTACAAAGTTAGCCCTTGCAGCATTGTTGGATGTAGCAAAATAAATAGGAAACTGATTAAACAAAATACAGAGTTTAAAATAATACTATGCTGCTGTTTAAAATTATTAAAAAACAAACAAACCCATACCTCTATACGGAGCAGTCTGAAGACACAGTTCCATGAAAAAAAGATACGTAACAATATACAAAGTCTGTTATCAATCTGTGATTTAACAGGGTGAGAGAATATGATCACAGATACATAAACACACACTTTTAAAAAGATAGAAGAACAGAGTTATCTCTGTTTTTTTTGTATAGACAGGGTCTTGATAGGTTGCCCAAACTGATCTTGAACTCCCGGCCTCAACCAATCCTCCAGCCTCAGCTGGAATTATAGGCATGAGCCACCACACCCAGCCTTAAAATCTGTCATAAAGCCAATATTCAAGGGTTTTTCCCACATGAGAACCAATGATGGTCTTATGTGTACTGCTCCCACAATAAAAGCCATATTTCAAATTACATCTAAGATAGTCTAAGAATTCTAGGTCTACCGCTGCTGGTGTTGCCTGCCAGCTCCACCTGTGGGCTGGGGAACAGTCATTACTCTCTCTTCTCACTTGCTGGGAGAAATGCCTGAGAGACAGCACCAGGAGGCTCATACTCCTTGAAGACTTCAGGATTTTTCAGGTTGCTCATTAGCTCCATAATTTAAGTGACTAAGATCACAAAATAAAATCGGAATTCCTACTTTTATGTTCTTCAAGAAAGGTTTCATTCTCCTCAGAGGAAGAGAGGGATACATGTGGGTTTGCAAGCAGAACTTAATTAAAAGCAACCTGAACAGGAAACAACTAATTTGTCAATAGCTTCAGGTAACCAAATTTTAGAAACAAACTGATCCTTTATTTTAGAAATTCTAGAAAAATAGTGATCCTTTGGGTGACAAATGCAATTTTTTGTAAAACTGTGCAGTTTCCAAGGAGTCCTTGCAAAATCCCCAATTCCAGTTCTAACGGAGAAACGACAGCCAGGAGAGCAGAGAAACCAGCCCAACCTTTGCTGCTTATTCTCCTAAATCGCAGCGCTAACGTCACCAAGTACCTGCTTAAAAAAAAAAAATGCCATGCTTATTAGAGCCATTGACAATTCTGGCCAGCTGAAAAATACAACCTTCTACAGCTTTTTGTAGGCCTCACTTTGGGAGGCCGAAGCAGGCGGATCACTTGAGGCCAGGAGTTTGAGACCAGCCTGGCCAACATGGTGAAACCCTGTCTCTAATAAAAAAATACAAAAATTAGCTAGGCATGGTGGCGCATGCCTGAAATCCCAGCTACTCAGGAGGCTAAGGCACAAGAATCACTTGAACCAGGGAGGAGGAGGTTGTAGTGAGCCAAGATAATGCCACTGCATTTTAGCCTGGGCCACAAAGCAAGACTCTGTCTCAAACATATGTACGTATATATACAGATATATACATATTCTGTCAAAAATCAGGGTCCTTGAGTTTACGAAGCAAGAGTTGGCTGGAAGCAGTGGCTCACGCCTGTAATCCCAGCACTTTGGGAGGTCAAGGCGGGCAGATCACCTGAGGTCAGCTGTTCGAGACCAGCCTGGCCAACATGGCAAAATCCCGTCTCTACTAAAAAGACAAAAATTAGCAGGCCGTGGTGGCGCGTGCCTGTAGTACCAGCTACTCAGGAGGCTGAGGCGGGAGAATCGCTTGAACCCAGGAGGCAGAGGTTGCAGTGAGCCGAGATCGCGTCACTGCACTCTAGCCTGGGAGACAGAGTAAGACTCTGTCTCAAAAAATAATAATTAAAAAAAAAGAAAAAGAAAAGCAAGAGTTGGGGATTGACTAACCAAAGCAATAGACAATAGTAATTTACAAGCATGTTAATACCTGCATCAGTGAGATTCAATCAAACAGAAGCCTGCAGAGAGACAGAATACCAAAATTACTATTTCAGAAACACTGATCAAAACCAATCAGTAGCCAGGGAGGGTGGCTCCCAGCACTTTGGGAGGCCAAGGTGAGCAGATCACCTGAGGTCAGGAGTTCGAGACCAGCCTGACCAACATGGTGAAACCCCATCTCTACTAAAAATACAAAAATTAGCCAGGTGTGGTAGTGGCACTTGTAATCCCAGCTACTCAGGAAGTAGAGGTTGCAGTGAGCCGAGATCGTAGCACTGCACTTCAGTCTGAGTGACAGAGCAAGACCCTGTCTCAAAAAAACAAAACAAAACAAAAAAATGTAAGTGACATACTACCTGAAACAATAGTGCCAACCTGGCCTAAGCTAAAATAAATCCAGCCATAATTTAAGACAGGCAAGTCTCTGTAACAAATGAATTATCTTCCTTTGAAGATTGATTTGAATTCTTACATACCAAACACTCCCGAAAGTTACTTGAAAAGTCAAACAATAAAAGGCGGAGTTATTGTCAAGAAAAAAATGAAAAGAACTATAGAACAACTTAATCAAGTAAAGGCTGGGGAAAGGGGAATGGAGGGGAAGAACTGTATTATTTCATCAACATGTTGAAGCCAATCACTTTCACAACTAAGCACGACACTTAGTTCCTGCCATCCTGGTAGCCAAAGCAGAAAAGGGAATCAGGTAAATTGGGAGTCCCAATTGTTCATCAAGGAAGTGATTTCCTAACAGTGAACTGAAATATATACTTCCTTATATAATGGATTCTGAACGGTATACTTAATCTTGATCAGCATTCATTTAACAACAGATATCTATTTAAGTGTCTTCTATGTTTCCAGCTTCTGTTCTAGGAGCTTGATATACCATCAACCAGCAAACTAGCTAAAGGTTCCTGCCCTGGAGAAGCACATATTCTATAGGGACATGCTGAAAATAAACTAAAAATATAACAGGTAAATTCCATAATAATACTGGTTGATTTGTGATATGAAAAAAAAAAAAAAAGAAGAAGAAGAGGCCAAGCTGATTAAGAGGGACCAGGGGTGCCAGGGGAAGACAGATGATAACTTTGAATAGTCAACAGTACTGAGATGGTGACATCTAAGCAAGGACCTCATTGAGATGAGGACAGAGCACTTCAGGCACAGGAAGGAGCCAGTGCAAAGGCTGTAAGGGGAAGCAATAGGGATATCTGTGGAAGAGCAGGGAGGGGGCAAGCATAGGAAAGGCTACAGAATAAAAAGGGACCAGGCAAGGACAGCCATGGAGTTCCCTGTAAAAACTTTTCCTCCCATGGAAATAGGGAGGCAACAGAAAGTCTATGCAGTGCCACAATCTGACTTTTGTTTTTAAAAGGTGGCTGTTGAGAATGGATTATAAGGGAAGCAGAGAGTACAGTTAGGAGGCTAGTGCAGTAATCCAGGTGACAGGATGGTGGGAGTGGAAAGAGGCAGAAGGATGAATATTCTGCATATATTTGAAGGTGGAATTAACAGGATTTGCTACTGAATTAAAGGTAGGGTATATGAGACAGGGGAGTAAAGATGATTACAAAGTTTAGGGGTTTTACCACCAGAAAACCGTGGGGAGGAGTTGTTTGGAGGAAATAGGAAATTCTGTTACGGCTACATTGAATTTGAGGTGGCCACCTGGCACTAGGGTATAGATACTGGGAAAGAGCTGAACCTACAGAGTGGAACTGGAGAAAAAAGTCAGAGCTGGAGACCTAAATGTGAGAATGATTGGAATATCGACTACTTTTTTTGAGACATAGAGTCTTACTCTCACCAGGCTGAATGAAGTGCAGTGGCATGATCTCAGCTCACTATAACCTCCGACTCCCTGGTTCAAGCGATTTTCCTGCCTCAGCCTCCCAAGTAGCTGGGATTACAGGCATGCGCAACCATGCCCAGCTAATTTTTGTATTTTTAGTAGAGACGGGGTTTCACCATGTTGGCCAGGATGGTCTCGATCTCCTGACCTCTTGATCCACCTGCCTTGGCCTCCCAAAGTGCTGGGATTACAGGCATGAGCCACCACGCCTGGCCCATGAACCACTTCTTAAAGCCATGAGAGAAGATGAGGTCACCACGAGAATGAGTGTCTTCAGAGAAGAGATCAAGAACTGAGACCTTATAGAAGACTCTTAATATGATCATGTTTTGCATTATCCATCAATAAAAGCAAAAGGCTAACATTAAGTCAGGGAAGGTCAGGGAAGGCATTTTCATGGGAAACCACAGCTCTGAAGTGCAGGCATTTAGCTTTTGGGCCAATTCTGGCTTGATTCCCATGAACTGTCAACACCGAGGGAGGAGTAATGAAGTGAAAACCAGGGCAGGTCAGAGGCTGGTGGTCAGGAGAGCACAGGCAGACACACATAGCTAAGCCTAAGGAGTGTATTAGCGTTTACAGAGTGAGCTACATTCAATACCAAAGTCACTCATCAGAAAATAGCGGATTCAAATCCAAAAGTTAGTGTGCAGTCCCTTCCAGATCTGTCCCTGCAGAATAATCATTATGGCATTTGCCTTCTGCCAGTTCAGTCCCACTCTGGGTCCCAGGCCTGGAGAACAGACCCTAGGGCACTCCCTTCCTCATGAGCAAAAGGGCTCAAGAACAATGTCTTTCTCTGAGTCTCAGCACTGAGACAGAGTACTGAGTACCCCCAAGACGACACAGAGCATATGCTCTGCTTGTGAGAATCATGAAGGAGACTGAGTAAGCACAGAAAGGAACGTTAGGAGTGTTACCTAGCTGTGTGTATGTGCACTCCCATACGCAGAGCCCTCTTAAAACTTTTAACTGCCCAAAATAACCATGATATACATATTTGTACCAAACCTTGGTCCAAAAACACTTAAGGCATTTTTTTTTTTGAGACAGAGTCTTGTACCGTCACCCAGACTGTAGTGCAGTGGCACGATCTCAGCTCACTGCAATCTCTGCCTCCTGGGTTCAGGCAATTCTCCTGCCTCAGCCTCCGAGTAGCTGGGACTAGAGGCGTGCGCCACCATGCCCAGCTAATTTTTTTGTATTTTTAGTAGAAACGGGGTTTCACCATGTTGGCCAGGATGGTCTCCATCTCCTGACCTTGTGATCCGCCTCCCAAGGTGCTGGGATTATAGGTGTGAGCCACCACACCCGGCCGAGGCATCTTTCAAAACTAGATGTAACTGTGTTTACCTTTAATTTTAAAAACAGAAAAAAAAACAAAAAAACTCAGTACAAGGGAAACAGAACAGTAAAATGAGACCTAAATTAGTTACCATCATGCAGCTCTACTTTTTTTCAATATTGGGATATAGATTTGGTTAAAGCAATGAGGAAATCACAATCTCTTATAAGATTTACATTACACAATAAATCAAACATTTTCCCAAGAAATGTGCCAGCATTTTTCAGTATCAAGGCCTACCAGCAACTTTTCTAACAGTTCTCCAAAAAAGGGCCACTGAGAGAGGTAAAAGGGATCATCAAGTGTGAGTTTCCTGTGGCTATTTCTTAAACTCTTCTCATTTCTAAATAATGTAAGCTGAAGACATGGTAGGTGCTCATTCAATAAAAGAATCTGGGCCATGCACCATGGCTCACGCTGTAATCCCAGCACTTTGGGAGGCCGAGGCGGGTGGATCACAAGGTCAGGAGTTCGAGACCAGCCTGACCAATGTGGTGAAACCCCGTCTCTACTAAAAATACAAAAATTAGCTGGGAGTGGTGGCACACGCCTGTAATCCCAGCTACTTAGGAGGCTGAGGCAGAAGAATCGCTTGAACCTGGGAGGTGGAGGTTGCAGTGAGCCAAGACAGTACCACTGTACTCCAGCCCGGGCAACAGAGTGAGACGCCGTCTCAAAAAAAAAAAAAAGAGAGAGAGAGATGCAGGTTAACAGCTCAGGAAGAACCCAAAGTGCAGGAGTCTGATACCAACTGAGGCTTCATCCACCTACTTTAAAAATCAATCAAGCAGACAAGACTTCAGCATTCTCATAAACTTACAGAATCTACCTAAGACTCTTGCCTAAATAGATGGCCCCTACACCTCATAAAAAGGAGTATGAGGGTGAACATGCAGAAATAGCCAAGATTCCCCACAAAAGAGTTTTGAATCTCAACACGTAGATGGTGAATAACAATTGAGGTACTAATGTTCTGTTTCTCATAGCAATGATGATTATGTTTTGTCATCTTGCTTCAGAGAATTCTGATTTCATATCTTTTATATGATAAGACAGAAATCTCCTAGTAAGAATATCAGCAACAGTTCAGCAGTTTCACTTTTGAAAGAAAAATACCAAGGCAGATTGATGAGGCCTTAATAAATTTTATTTCTGTCAAAAGACCCCATCTCTACCCTTCTCTTGACAGTAGCAACCACTTTTAATTGGCTGCCAAAACCATATTAGTTCAGGCAATTAAACAAAAATCAACTGACCAATAAGATAGCAACAACACATGGAAAATCAAGATATAAAAATCAAGAAAAAAAAAGTATAGTTTCTTTTTTTTTTTTGAGACGGAGTTTCGCTCTTGATACCCAGGCTGGAGCGCAATGGCGCGATCTCGGCTCACCGCAATCTCCGCCTCCTGGGTTCAGGCAATTCTCCTGCCTCAGCCTCCTGAGTAGCTGGGATTACAGGCACGCGCCACCGTGCCCAGCTAATTTTTTGTATTAGTAGAGACGGGGTTTCACCATGTTGACCAGGATGGTCTCGATCTCTTGACCTCGTGATCCACCCGCCTCGGCCTCCCAAAGTGCTGGGATTACAGGCTTGAGCCACCGCGCCCGGCCCAAGTTTCTTGATTAAAATACAGATCTAGAGCCTTGGGAAACAACTAATGGAAAGTTACCAAGTTGTTGGTACAGCACTCCAACTCATAAAAGATTAATCAGTCCTGTCCAAAAACTAGACCCTGTTTTCCATATCTAGGCAGATTTCTGAGGCATGACCTTTTCAAAATAAAACCCAAAATACTGATATAACCAATTATAAAAACTATTTCTGAATCAGAATACAGGCCATTAAATCTTTTTAAGTTAAATATAGTTTTCCACTATGGTGGATTATAATATTGTTACCAATTATTTGCTAACCCCCAGAAAGAGGATCATATCTCCCATTGTTATGTGACTTAGAGAATCTCTGTGGAAGAATTAATTGCACTTCTCTACCCCATTGCTGACAGGCCTGGCCACGACTTTCTTGAGCCAAATGAAGGCGAGCATAAGTGACACACAAGCAGAAGTCTTAATAACTATGAATGAACTAGTCATTCCCTTTTTAATTTTTATTGTTTTGAGACAAGGTCTCACTCTGTCAAGCAGGCTGGAGTGCAGTGGTGTGATCACGGTTCACTGCACCCTCAACCTCCCCAGGCTCAGGTGATCCTCCCACCTCTGCTTCCCAGGTAGCCAGGACTACACGTGTGTGCCACCATACCCAGCTAACTTTCATATTTTTTGTAGAGATAGGGTTTCACCACGTTGCCCAGCTGGTCTTGAACTCCTGGGCTCAAGTGATCTATCCACCTGAGCCTCCCAAAGTGCTGGGATTACAGGCGTGAGCCACCACGCCTGGCCATAGTCATTTCCTTTCTTAACTTCTACCATAAGTATGTCCCAGAGTGGTGTGGTTCATTAAGCCTAGAAATTAAATTGTTTTAAGTCACTGAGCATAACTAGACTAACACGAGTGATGAAACTACTTATTTTTTAAAACTGTTTTAATGATCGATGGAATGATTAATACCTAGAGCAGTTAAAAAGGTAGACAGAACTACAGCTCTTACTGCCAGCTAATTTTCATGCTAACCATCTGCATAACAAATAAACTAAATATAACTTCTGTCTTTTTCTAACTAAAGTTTTTGCCTTAAAAGCACATGCTTTAGGGGGAGGAGGAAAACCTAAATGACTTGTTTGTCTGACCTTTAGAAGACCTTATTGAGAACAATAGTATGTTGAAAGATGACAAGGTTCTACAGCTCACCGTTCCAAAGGCATGTAATTAATCTCTAACTGATGGGGGATAAAACAAGGATCGAGGTTATAAACTTAACCGGCATACCAGTCTCCTGGCAAAATAAGGAAACGTAATTGTCTAGGATTTTACGGGAGGTCGAAATCATTCCAAAAAGTCCAGGTTCTTCTTTAGCTTTTTAGTATTAGTCTTTGTATGGAAATCTTACCAAGATCTGAGGATGTGAATAGTTTCACAAATGACTGCTTAAAACAGAACTTGATAAAAATTACTAGATCTTTCACACTTTTTTCTAGAAGCCAAAGAAAAACAATACCTAGCTACTCTCATGAAAACATACATGAATTAAAATTTTAATTTCTGAAGGAAAAATATTCAACACCACCTCTTGCAAATTTGTGGCAGATCCTGACAAGTTGGAAGTCCAGAGAAACTAAGAACACTTACTAGGATAAGGCTGACAGATCTTGATATCCAGAGGCTATGGTGAGAGCCAGCTTTGGGGGAAAAGGCACAATTATAAGGTGCCTAGTAAAAGTTGAAAGACAATGCTAAGAAACTCCACATAGGCTTCATGGAGTTGTGGTTTCCTGTAAGACTTGGGTCCCTGAGCCTGCCTCTACCCTTTACCTCCTGCCAGAGTTCAACTTCTCTTGTTCACTGTATGTCATCTAAGATCACTGCCCTTTCTCTGCTCCTCTGGCCTAAAGTAAACAAGGTGGCTCTTTGGGAATTTTTCCCAGGGAGTTTTATAGTCAGAAAATACTACATCCTAGGTCTTCCTTCCTTTATCTTCCCTCCCAGCTCTTCCTCCTTACACACTTAACCACCATGGCGTAACAATATTAATGTTTCTTTCCAAACACAAAAAAGCAAAGGAAACACACACCTAGCAGAAAATAGTAGAGTTTTGATTCTAGAACCCATGCTCTAGTCCCTCCCCTAGATTGAATCAGATCCCCTCAAAGTGTCCAGCCCAAAACCAAAGGTAAAAAGCAAGGAAGAAATGGAAAAGTAAAAACTGCCCTGGATCACTGCAGGTCAAGAAGGGAAAAGGGGAGACTCAGGATGAAACATGGTTTCCATGGATTTGGCGCCCCCGAACCCAGCCTGGGACCTGAGCTTAAATACAGACTTCAGCATGTGAACAACTGCTTTAAGCCAAGGACTCACATCAGATGGGTCTCTAAAACAGGTCAACACGGTTATTTGGTCAAACTGGATGTGAGGTCAGAGGTTTACAACATCTTTTGTTTGAAAAGTTCCCAAGAAAATGATTCATAAATATATAAACTTCAAGTCCATTAAGCAGTGTTTCCTCCTTTTGCTATCGAAGTTGACACAGCAGGAAAGAGTGACAGTTTTTTCCACAGTACTAAGGGTACTTCATCAGATCATTTCGGGCTAAGAATTCTCAAGGTTGGCCGGGTACAGTTGCTCACGCCTATAATCCCAACACTTGGGGAGGCCAAGGCAGGTGGATCACTTGAGGTCAGGAGTTCAAACTAGCTTGGCCGATATGATGAAACCTTGTCTCTACTAAAAATACAAAACTTACCCGGGTGTTGTGGGGCACATCTGTAATTGCAGCTGCTTGGGAGGCTGAGGCAGGAGAATTGCTTGAACCAGGGAGGCAGAGGTTGCAGTGAGCCAAGATCAGGCCACTGCACTCCAGCCTGGGCAACAGAGCGAGACTCTGTCTCCACACGCACACAAAGAAAATCCTCAAGGTCTTATTACTCATTCTTAACCTCAAAAGGTGAGCCTCTGGCACACCCTTCCCTACAATAGGCAGAATTAAGCCCAGACATGATATCCCCTCTCTTTCTCAGATGCTCACCTTCTCTACAAAGTGTAAAAGGGCTCTATAAGCACATAGGATTTCACTTAAAAAAAAAAAAAAAAAAAAAGGCTTACAATTAGGTTTTCCTATTTTCCGATGAATATGCAAACAGTAGGCTTTTATTTCCTGAAGTTGGCTAAAATAAACCTAAAAAAGAAACCTAAAAAACATTCTTTATTAGCCTAAAAACTGATCAAAACTGTCCTGACAAAACACAACCTGCAGCCGAGCATGGCGGCTCACACCTGTAGTCCCAGCACTTTGGGAGGACAAGGCGGGCAGATCACAAGATCAAGAGATCAAGACCATTCTGGCCAACATGGTGAAACCCCATCTCTACTAAAAACACAAAAATTAGCAGGGTATAGTGGCATGTGCCTGTAGTCCTAGATACTAGGGAGGCTAAGGCAGGAGAATCACTTGAACCAGGGAGTCAGAGGTTGCAGTGAGCCAATGCCACTGCACTCCAGCCTGGGTGACAGAGCAAGACTGTCTCAAAAACAAAAACAAAAAACAAAAAACAAAACACAGCTTGCTGAATTTTTGGAAGGATAACTAACAGTTCCCTCAGGGCTCTGCGCTCACCAAAAAAAACAAGAGGGGTGTGTGTGTGTGTGTACGTGTGTGTAGGGAGTGGTGAAGAACAGAAACCACACTCAGACGCACACCTGGCAGGGCAGCAGGGGGTCAAACCTCATTAGGGCAAATCTCTTCATAATCCAAGTGTTCAAACTTACGCTGATGGAGGCGTGAAATTCCTAATCACCAGAAGGACAGGACCCAGTGGGCTGCTAAACCACTATAATAACTAGTAAATCAACAGCTTCATGCAGATCTGACAGGCTTAGTATGCTGATAAAATGATCCATATTCATTCAACAAATATTTCTGAATGCCTCTGAAGCATAACCTAATAACTCCCTTCCTACCTGGGCACATCATAAAAGGCCTTGCTATTCCTCAAGCCAGTGTCTCTGCACTGCACCTCCCACCCACATTTCTGTCATTCCCAGCATTACAAACAATTTTCAGATCCCAATCTACAGCCGGAACTGCTCCTCCTCCCTCCCTGCTGACTCCAATGAAGACACACCAGAAAGAATATCACTAACTTCACATGATCTCATGAGGGGGCTAGCCCTGAATTCTCTCAACTTTAAAAAAGTAAAAACAATGTATGACAACTTTCATCAGCGGTTATTTGAATTGCTTCTCCCAACTGTTACTGAAAACATGCCAGAGCTGAGAAACTGTGATGACTTTAGAAATCTTCAATCATGTCTCTCTCAACCACCTTTCCTTGAAAGGAATTCAGCACACTTTCCTCCTGCTCCTGAATTATAACTCTGAAAGGAGTTAAAAGTGTGGTGTCTCTGGAGGCAGGGAAATCTTACTCTGCTTCCAAGGTCAGAAGCCTGAATTCTCCAGACCCTTTAGATTATTTGACCCAGGATGTAGTCTTGCCACCAAGAGGCCAAACGATACCTATAAGTACCTTACAGATGTTTAAGATCACCTTATATCTATTCTGTGATCAGCAATACCCCAATAATATTTAAGGGAAGATGGAACATATGCACAGAATAAGTACAAAGCTAGATGACGACTGCATGTTGCATTCCTAAAGAGGCACATAGCTCTTAAAAAGAAACAACTGAGAGGATAAAATAGGTGCCCAGAATAAAAGCTGAAGGAAGAAATTTCAAAATGTCAACAGGAAGTAAATCAAAACAAAATCAAACACATCAAACCATATGTGAGGTTTCATGGAAACTACTCCTTTCATTTGCTAAAAAATGACAAAAACGTACAGCACTGCCACCGAAGCCTCACAACAGCTAACTTATCCCTGTGTTGACAACTCCCCTTTTACCCTTTAAAAAATTGTCCATCAGGATCTCAAGTTTTCTTTTATATTTATGTGGACATTTAATTCTGGGAAACTATAGAACATGATTCAGTCAAATTCTCCTATTAAAAATGTCAAAATGAAAGCCAAAATAATTAACAAATTAGAAAAATTGAAAGAATAATATAGTAGTAGCAAAGTTTCACCCTTTAAATGCCTTCTTAGAACTAGCACAATTATTCATAAACTTCTGTCCTTTAAATTTTTATTAGAAGTAAATTCCTTGAAATACATCTCTCATAAAACTAAAAGAAAAAACCCACAAGAAATGAATATAGAGAAACAGAAAAGCTAGACTGGTTAAAGAACTGATACAATGTCTCTAGAGAAATTATTTAAATGGCTTGGTTTTTTACTTTGCTATGCAATAAAATAAAAGGTATGAACCCTTTTTGAGATGTTCAGCTTCATTAGTCATTTAGGGAATCAATAACACACACTTACCAGCTTAGTTAAGATAAGACAACAGACAATAACAAGCACCACGGAGCAACTGAAACTCATACACCACTGTTGGGAATATCACTTGGTAAAACCACTTTGATAGTTTCTACTCCAGCTGAACTGTATGGCCCAAAAATTGCACTCCTAGAAATAAATCCAACCTAATCCAACCTAAGTGTGTAGATATATTCACCAGAAAATACATAACAAAAATCATTCGTGACAGTACTGTTCATACTGATCCCAAACTGGAAACTCAACGTACATCTACATAGGATGAATAGCAGTATATTCATATGATGGAACACTATACAGCAATGAGCACGAACAGCCCATAACCACATACAACATGGATCAATCTCACAAATATAATGTGGAGAGAAGCTACACACACAAGAGTATCCACTCTGTGATCCCAGGTAGATAAAGTTCAAAAACTGAGTAAATTAATCTATATTAGAAGTAAGGATACCCTTGGGGCAAGAGTTGTGACTGGAAGGGGATATGACACTAAGATGGTCAGATTGGTCTGTGGCGCCATTTGGGTAAAGGAGATGAGGGAGTATTTGGCAGAAAAGTGAGCTGAAGCATCTCCTAACAGGGATAATCCCATTCCCCAAAAAGGGCTACCCCGAAGCTATTGTTTTTATAGGAAAAAGCAGCTGTACTGAGATGAAGAAGAAAGGAGAAAGGAAAGGAGGGAGAAGAGGAGGAAGAAAGAGAAAGAAAAGGTGAATACAGTATTCAGGCTTCATTTCTACTTTAGTTCTTTTTTTTTTGATACAGAGTCTTGTTCTGTCGCCCAGGCTGGAGTGCAATGGCATGATTTCAGCTCACTGCAACCTCCACCTCCCAGGTTCAAGCAATTCTCCTGCCACAATCTCCCAAGTAGCTGGGACTACAGGTGTGTGGCACCACGCTCGGCTAATTTTCGTATTTTTAGTAGAGATGGGGTTTCACCATGTTGGCCATGACTAGTCTTGAACTCCTGACCTCAGGTGACCCGCCTGGCCTCCCATAGTGTCTACTTTTGTTGTAACTGCTGTTTCTGTTTTTCCCTAAGGTCAAAGGGTGAACCAGTCAGAATTAACAGATATCTGAACAAAGTTAGCCAAAAATATTATGCAGATATCAAACACAAATTTACATTCTTGCCTCTAACCAAGCCAAATTTAATTAATAAAACAAATATCAAAAGAGGTTATAACCGCAATATACAATGAATGCAAATCAACAAGACTAGAGGTTCTTACGTGTTTCTTGGGTGATCAGATAATTATAAACAGGGATTATGTGTTCTTAGAATTAAACTAAGCCCCATTGCTCAATTCTATCAACTAAAGGAATTTTTTAAAAAAAGACCCAAAACACCCCAACAGTTACAGGGCTCCTGACACTCTGTTTCCAATTAACTAATTGGTTTGGTAATGAAAAAAGCAAGAGGGCACTTATTTCTGACAGTTTTTTCTGCATGCACATCCATATACAAACACTCAACTATGTGTCTGTAATAAGACTCTTCACTGGTGAAAATATCATTTGCTTCCAGCATTCATAATTTAAATGCAAAGTGCAAGAAAGGAAAAGGCAAACAGGAATCTCAGTTTAAAAGCCAAAGAGAGAAAATTAAAACTGTAAAATTATGCCACCTGCTAGGCTTATGAAGAGGACATGCTTATAGACAGTTCCCATCTCTAGTGGCTAGAGTGTTTTAACAAGAGCCTCATTGTCAAGCCTCCCCCATTCAAGACAATTTTGCCATTTTCCTGCCATGTTAGTCCCTAACACGATACCCTCAACAAACCTGAGTTTTCCATATCTCCACAGCCTGGTAAAGAATGGACTGCTTTATTTTAAATCATAAAGGTAACCAAAAGAAGGCAACTAAAAATAAGGCAAAAATAGTAAGATATCTAACAAAAGCCAGGAGGCAGAGAGAAGAGGAAAGAAGAGAGGGTATGAGGGAGTATAAATCCCCTTCTTCCTAAGCAGGAAGTTAACAGATATTGTCAAATTTATGAATTCAAGGATAGACTGTGGCAGTATAAAAATAAGGCTTGCAAATTCTTTCACATGTCCCCTCTTCTTGAGCCTGACCAAATTTTGTGGTCCAACCAATAGTTTGGCAAAAGGGAAGTTATATAGCTTCTGACAGTGTCATAAAAGGCCATGAAGCTTCCTACTGGTTTGCCCAAGGCGCTTGTAGCAGGGTATGATGGTTAATTTTATGTGTTGACTTGGAGGATGTTTTGGGATGAGATTTACACTTAAATCAGATAACTATGGGTAAAGCAGACTGCCCTCCATAATGTGGTGGGCCTCACCCAAACAGTTGAAGGTCTGAATGCTACAAAAAGACTGCCCTCCCTAAGCTAGAGAGAATTCTCCAGCAGACCGCCTTCAGTCTTCATCTAGACCGTTGGCTCTCCTGGTCTCCATCTGTTGGCCCATACTACAGTTTTGGACTAGCCAGCCTCTAAACTGAATAAGCCAATTCCTTATTTATATATATCTTTATACACACACACACACACACACACACACTCTCTCTCTCTCTCTCTCTCTCTCTCTCTCTCACACACACACACACACATACACACACTTTCTTTCTCTCTCTCTCTCTCTCTCTCTCTGTTTCTCTGGAGAACCCTTACTAATGCCCCACATGGGGGAAGCCTGCTGCCACACAAGTTCAACTACCTGGAGCTACTATGCTAAAGTCACCATGAAGAGGTGTAGTTGTCATGAAGACAAATGAAATCACCATGTGTAGGTGCTCTGCTCACCAGTCATTGCTGAGTGAGCCCAGCATTCCAGCTACTCCCACCAAGGCAACAACTCATGGGATCAAAGCCTTTTTGGACCCTGTGGACCAGCACATCCACCGGCTGGGTACCAGGTGATGACCTCAGTCAACACCAAAAGCAGCAGAATCACCCAGCCCAGCCCTGCCTGAATCCCTGATCCACCAAATCCATAATACCATAAAATAAATTTTTGAGCCACTAAATTTCGGGGTGTAGTTTGCTAAAATAACCACTAGAAGAACTAAAAACAGAAACAGCAGTTATCACACCTAAACCAAGACTGTAGTTGAGTTGGGACCAGACAAGAGTGATAAGGTTTTTTAAATTTTAAACCCCTTCTTTGTTGTTTATATTATTTACACTATGCGTATTAGAAATTTTAAAATTCAGAGATTTAAAAATTAAAGGAATAACAGCAAACATGTTTAAAACTTACTGTAGCCACCCTTCTAAGTGTTCTCAAGTCCCGGCAGGTTTGTGATTGCCTCAGCCACAAACTCCTAACCATCCAGACAAGAAAGACTTCTCCCTCAGAACTTTAACAAGCACTGTACTGGTAGAATGAACACTCCTTGGTCATGTATAAGAATTTTGCCTAACTGGTATTTATAATTCTTATATATAATTTCTGGACAATAAACTACTTAATGGCATGATCCCTCTTATATCCTTTAAAGCTCTTGGCTTAATATCTTTGCAAACAGTATCATATAAAGAAAATTAATATATGACTGGTAAATGAAATTGCCACAAAAGTTCTACTTATGCTATTTTTAAAGATGGTATCAGGGTCAACCTCACCATTATGTTCAAATTGTAGTTTAATCCAATGAGACACCTTTTGCAGGTAATATATTAGCAATTTAAAGATTTCTTAGACTGGGTTCAGTGGCTCACACCTGTAATTCCAGCACTTTTAGGAGGACAAGAAGGGAAGACTGTTTGAGGCCAGAAGTTTGAGACCAGCCTGGGCAGCATAGCAAGACCCTGTCTCTAAAAATTTAAAAAAAAAGAAAAGAAAAAAAATAGCTGAGCACAGTGGCATGTGCCTGTAGTCCCTGCTACTCGGGAGGCTGAAGTGAGAGGATTGCTTGAGCCTAGGCGCTCACGGTTACAGTGAGATCTGATCCTGCCACTGCACTCCAGCCTCGGTGACACAACGATACCCTTTCAAAAAAATAAAAAAGATTTCTTTAATCAATTCCATATTAGATTCAAGGACAACTCTGCAGGCAGCACTTTAACAATAAAGATCCCAAACCATATAAACAAAAATCTCAAATTTATGAAATACCCAAGAGGGAGCTAAAAAACCATATGCACAAAGATGATTTCCACAACAGTGTGTACTAGTAAAACACCAGAAAGTACACACATTTCTAATGGTGAGAGGATTGTTAAATGAAAGCATATCCTTAGACATACGCAGGAATTAAAAAGTCATAGACTGAAGCAATATTAAGATACTGTGTTAAGAAAATACAAGCCAGGCGCGGTGACTTATATTTTGTTTCTTAACACAATATCTTAATACTGCTGTAATCCCAGCACTTTGGGATGCTAAGGTGCGCAGATCATGAGGTCAAGGGTTCAAGACCAGCCTGACCAATATGGTGAAACCCTGTCTCTACTTTAAAAAACACAAAAATCAGCTGGGTGTGGTGGCACACACCTGTAATCCCAGCTACTTGGGAGTCTGAGGCAGGAAAATTGCTTGAACCTGGGAGGTGGAGGTTGTGGTGAGCCGAGAGCGTGCCATTGCACTCCAGCCTGGGTGACAGAGTGAGACTCTTGTTTCAAATAAATAAAAATAAAAAAGAAACAAAACACAAAATTGAATATTAGAATTGTGACTTCATAAAAACATGAACAGACATGGAAAAGCACTTCAAGTGACGACAACAGAAATAATTAGTCTGCTAGGATGGGGTAAATACACATTATATTGGGCTGGGCGTGGTAGCTCTCGCCTGTAATTCCAGCACTTTGAGAGGCTGAGGCGGGCAGATCATGAGGTCAGGAGATGGAGACCATCTTGGCCAACATGGTGAAACCCTGTCTCTACTAAAGGTACAAAAATCAGCTGAGCCTGGTAGCAAGCGCCTGTAGTCCCAGCTACTTGGGAGGCTGAGGCAGGAGAATCGTTTGAACCCAGGAGAAGGAGATTGCCATGACCCAAGATTGTGCCACTGCACTCCAACTTCGCAACAGAGTGAGACTCTATCTCAAAAAAAAAAAAAAAATACACATATATACATATAGATGTGTGTCATATTTTGTCTATTTGGCAAACTCTGCAGATCTACTGTTCTTCCCATTTAAAAAGGACAGAACAGAACTCTCTCACACTGAGGGTAGAAGTACAAACTATAATCACTTCAGAAATCTGCTTGACAGTATCCTCTAAATTGAATCCTAGTTTACAACTCAGAAATTCTACTCCTGAATAGAATTTGTACAAATATACATACTTGTACCCAATACAAATGTGTACATGTACACCAAGACATGCACTAGAATGTTCATAATCACGCTATTTGCATGGAAGAAACTGGAAACTATGTAAATGCTTCTCAACTCTAAGAATGGATAAATTGTATAGTCATACAATTGAATATTACACAGCAGTGAAAATAATTGAACTACAGCCACAAGCAACAACAAAGCTCAATCTCACAAATGTAATGTTGAGAGAAGGAAAGCAGATACTAAAAGCTATATACTGTATGATTCTGTGTAAAGCATGAAAACAGACAAAACTAATCCACAGTTGGCATAACAGTTGCTCTTCAGGAGGGGTAGTGATCAAACAAGAGTATAGGGGCACTTCTGCAATGCTGGCAATATTTTGGTTCTTTACGTGGGTTCTTGTTATATGTTTATGCTCACTTTGTGACAATTTATGAAGATGTACACTTTAGATGTATACTTATGGGCTGGGCGCAGTGGCTCACCCCTGTAATTCCAGCACTTTGGAAGGCTGAGACCTCAGGAGTTCAACACCAGCCTGACCAACATGAAGAAATCCCGCCTCTACTAAAAATGCATGGTGGCACATGCCTGTAAGCAATCCCAGCTACTTGGGAAACTGAGGCAGGAGAATTGCTTGAACCCTGGTGATGGAGGTTGTGGTGAGCCGAGATTGTGCCACTGCACTCCAGCCTGGGCAACAAGAGCAAAACTCCATCTCAAAAAAAAAAAAAAAAAAAGATGTATACCTACAGTACAGCTCATCTTGCTGTTTTGAGAAAGTATATTGCTCGGTTCTCTAGGCTGGAGTGTATGGCATGATCACAGTTCACTGCAGCCTCAAACTCCTGGGCTCAAGCAATCCTCCTGCCTCAGCCTCCCAAGTAGCTGGGACTACAGGTGTGTGTGCCACCACCTCCCGGTTACTTTTTATCTTTTTGTGTAGAGACAGAGTCTTGCTATATCAATTTTTTAAATTACAAAAAAAAAAAAAAAAACAGCATAAGCCAAGTCACCCATGCAACAGGTACAAAATTTCCTGAAACACTTGAAAACAAGCTGACTTCTTTTATTGAAGGGTGAGTGAGAAATGTAGTGGATGTTGCATAATTTGGATAGCTTCAACTCTGCTTACTAAAAATGATTTTTAAAACATACACAAATTATCCAACAAAAAGCCAGAGTGAAGTGTCCAATTTTTCATAGACCCAATCTGCTGCTTCTGAATCTGCTCACCCTACAGTTAACTCTATCTTAACAGTCCTCAGCTCCCACAAGCACTGCCCCTTTCAGCCATTCTCCCATCCTTCTCCCCAATTCCTTGCACTACCCCCAACTAGATCCTTTTCCATCCTCCTCCTCCCACGTGGGCTAAAAAGTTAATGTATGAACACATTAACTCAGAACTATTCGTGAGCAGACATTGATACTCATGAAATGAACTTAGTCTTGGATGTATCAATTCCAGTGGCCATTTGCCTATGGTTTTTTGGTGTCTTTCTTTGGGGCCAGTTTGAATGATATTTTAAAAAAATATTTTTAAGTGCCAGGCATGGTGGCTCATGCCTGTAATC
Organism: Aotus nancymaae; assembly: GCF_030222135.1. Lineage (NCBI taxonomy): Eukaryota > Metazoa > Chordata > Mammalia > Primates > Aotidae > Aotus > Aotus nancymaae. The sequence continues at coordinate 16,190,420 of NW_026988455.1, forward strand.
CCAGCACTTTGGCAGGCCGAGGCAGACGGATCAAGAGGTCAAGAGATGACCATCCTGGCCAACATGGTGAAACCACGTCTTAACTACAAGCACAAAAATTAGCTGGGAGTGGTACCTCGCCCCTGTAGTTCCAGCTTCTTGGGAGGCTGAGGCAGGAGAATCGCTGGAACCCGGGAGGCGGAGCTTGCAGTGAGCCGAGATTGCGCCACTGCACTCCAGCTTGGCGACAGAGCAAGACTTGGTCTCAAAAATATATATATATTTTTAAGCCTACGGTCTTTTTTCCTTCTAACATTCCCTGAGGAACGTACACACACACACACACACACCCAGAACTCACTTTTGCTGAGGAAGAACCTCGGCTTGAGTGATTTATGGACTAGGCAAATCTAGAGCCTAGAAAGCCAAAAGCATCCCTGTGCCCTCAGGGGATAAAATGTATTCCCAATTTGTGTATCTCTAGAGGAGGCAATTATTCCTCTACTGGCAGCTTCTCTTCCATCCTTATTCATTTTAAACTCCCCATAGGACAGCCAATACTTAATTTTTCTTCCATTGCTTCAGCAGCACCTCTCCCCAAACCTATTAACAGAAAAAGGACCAAAGCTAATAACCTCTCAGTTTTCTCACTCAATCGCTATCTTGAAAAAACTTCCTAAGTAGCTGCCTTAAAATGAGGGAGTAGGGCCGGGAGCTGGAAAAATGACTGCTAATCGGTATAGGGTTTCTTTTTGGGGGCAATGAAATGGAATTAGTGGTGATTTCATAACTTCATGGATATACTAAAAAACACTGAATTTTACACTTTAGAAGAGTAAATTACGTTTATTACACTTCAAATTTTTTAAACATAAAACGTGGCACTGCTTAACATTTTAGTAGAGAAAGTTGGATGAAAGGAGAAACTGGAAGATGAACAGCTACTTAGCTGTTATACCACCTAAAAATGAGCCTGAATAAACTCAGGAATTCAAAATAAGCAGACCCTGATTTCCATTCAGCTCCAGAGGTGGGCGCAATGAAGGTGAGGAGAGGAACTGCACGATTACAGAAGTGGATGATTAAGCTTATTAGTCTTGGATATCAAGGTCTAATAGAATCCATTATTTAATAAGATGGGCTGACCCTCCGTAGAGGCCATGTGCAGAAAGTGAGCGCTGGGGGACGTCATAAATTGCTGTTAACGCTAACACAGCCATGGCCTTCACTAGGTCACGCTCGTGCAACACGGCTCATGCTGACCTGCAAGAGCCACCAAGAACAGTTGCCTCTGAAAGTTCCATGGGGACCCAGGTGAAGGAGATGAATGGTCAAGGGGCAGTGGCAGCTGCGAGTGCCACTGCGTTTTGCCAAAGCGGCATGGAAAGGGGAACATTCAGGGACAAGCCTGCTTAAGGGCCCTTGCACCTTCCCTCGACCTGGAACTGCGGGTCCACCGAAACCCACGCTGTTCGCGCGGGACTGAGTTGCCCCCAGAGGCCCTGAGCGCCGCAGCGCCCACGCCCCTCCCCCACCTCCCGGCCTTCCAACCCCGGCCGGAGCCATCTCGGAGTTGGCGGAGGGCGACCCAAAGCCACCTGCCCCTCGGGTGCCGAGGAAAAAGGGGTCCTGACCGCCACTCCCTCCTGCAAGCACAGAATCGAACTTCACGGAGAGTCGCTTCAGAGAGGGTCCCCCATTTTACCTGGGGCTAAGGTGGGGCCCACAGACATCCAAGCAGAGCACCCGGACGGCGGTGGGCAGGCGCCCGCACCTTTCCGCCAGGCGGCCCAGCCCGAACTTTCTCGCTGCCCTGTGCCCGGCGCGCCTCTCCCTCTTCCAGACCGGCCGAGCTCCGCCGCTGCAGAGCGCGCCAAACTCCGGCGGCCGCGGGGCCGACGCCACCTCTCGGACCCCTCCCTAGGACCGCCCCGAGGCCGCTGGGCTCAACTGGGCGAGCGGGAGCCTGTGGGGGCTGCCCTCCGCCACCGCCACGGCCGCCGTGCGCCCCCGGCGCGCGCCAAGTTGGCTGGAGGCGGGGGCCAGCCCGAGGCAAGGCTGGGAGCCTGGCGCTCCCGGGCAACCCCACCGCGGAAAGCGGCGCGGCGCGGCGCGGCGCGGCACAGCCCTCCGGTTCACTCACCTTCGGCCGCTGCTCCCAACCTGCCGGCGGTTCGCTTGCTCCGCCGCAAACCCGGAGCTCGGGGAGAGGCGGGGCGCAGGGGGCGGGGCGCAGGGGGCGGAGTCCGCCCGGCTGGCAAGCGCCAGAATTAAACCTGAATCGCAGTGGAGGCGCCGGGCTCTGCGGCCGCTACATGGGCGGGGAAGCCGCGGCAGACGCGCAAGCCTCACGCCCAGGGTGGGAAACAGTTTTGGCCGTGGCTGCGGCTGCGCTCCGGAGCGGGACGGGAGGACGGCGCTGGCCGGCGAAGCCTGGCTGCTCCCTCAGCCCCGAGGACGCCCGGCTCTCCGCGGCGCGCTCTTTGTACCGCGGAGCCGGCCGCGGGCGGGCCTCAGTGCGCCTGCGCGCCGCTGCAACTCCACTAGGCCCACGAGGCACCTTCGTGCACCTTCGCCGCTTCGTCTGGCCCGCGGGCCTCGCCGCGGCGAGAACTAAGCCGAAGACCTTCCTCCACCCCGGCACACCCCTTCTACCAACCCGTCTTTACCACCCCCATCCTCGCACACACCCTCAAGCGAAAAAGAAATCCATCCCTCGTGAGACTGTGCAGTCCTCCCATCTCCGGCAGGGGGGTCCTGGCCGCGAGGCTGGCCTGCTCAATGTCCACGCCCAGCGCCTTTGTATCGCCCCTCCCTCCACGCAGCTAAGAAGTTTTCTGACCCGGGGTGAGAGGGGACTGGAGCGTGCAGAGGTCTGTTTACTGCAGGTGCCTCAGCCGCACGATCGCCGGGACGGTCAGAAACCTCCCGCCTCCAAGGGCACCTCCCCTTTGACCTCAGTGCGTTCGCCCCGGCTCGGCGGCAGGACGGAATCCTCAGAGGAAAGGGGCGGATACGTGTTCAAAAGGGTGCAGGTGTCTGGGAACTCATGGGAAGACCCAATGCCTGCCTCGGGGGTTCAGGATTGGACTGGCTTCCTAGTTCAGCTCTAAATACTCGATTTGGAGCAATCGAATGGGTCCAAGAGAAATTAGGAGGGATTGAGAAGCTGTGACTTTAGTGTTGCAAATAGAAGGTGGCTTCAATAAACAGAAGAGCTTGGGAACAGAAGGAACGACTTCATAAAAACCAGGTATTAAAAAACAATGTCAACTCTCCAGTCAACTGATTTTCTTAAGGGAGAGAGTCCTCCCCCCACCCCCAAGCTCTCTAGCACCGCACACATCCAGCAGGGCGTTACACACGCGCAATCTTTTTCTAAGTGTGCAAGTGAAGAGCAATCAAACTTCACAAGGCGACATGCTTGCCTCTGGGGAGAAGACGCTGCTTCCCCGCAGTTCACAGCGAAGCACACCTGCAAATTCCTGAACTTGATGGCTCCTGACTGTTAAGGGAATAGGCAAAGGGCAGCCAGAAGATATGTAGAGGCAGGAAACCTCATTTTGAATCTCAGCCCCTTGGCCAGCTCACTGGATGGCAGTACGCAAACTCTTTCCTCCTCCTGGGCCTTGTTTTTTCATCTGTAGAATAGGGCATTTGGATGCAGCAGACATTTTCTAAAATCCCCCCCACCCCTCCCCAAATGTCTACCATTCTGTGAAACGAATTGCTTCCATGGAAATAAGGGATGAGAGATCAGAAGCAGGGGGACTCCTGCATTTAAAAAGTGCTCTTGGGCCAGGCGCGGTGGCTCAGGCCTATAATAGTCGCACTTTGGGAGGCCGAGGCAGATGTTCTGGGCAATACGGTGAAATCCTGTTTCTATCAACTAATCAATCAATAAATTAGCTGGGCGTGGTGGCACGTGCCTGTAGTTCCCAGCTACTCCGGAGGCTAAGGTGAAAGGATCACCTGAGCCCCGGAGGTCCAGGCTGCAGTGAGCCAAGATCAAGCCCCTGCACTCCAGCCTTGGCAACAGAGTGTGACCCTGTTCCAAAAATAAAAAGTGCTCTCAACGGGGCGTGGTAGCTCATGCTTGTAATCCCAGCACTTTGGGAGGCCTAGGTGGGCGGATCACTTGAGGCCAGGAGTTCAACACCAGCCTGGCCAACATGGTGAAAACCCATCTCTATTAAAAATACAAATAATTAGCTGGGTGTGGTGGCACGCACCTGTAATCCCAGCTACTTGGGAGACTGAGGCAGGAGAATCGCTTGAACCTGGGAAGCGGAGGTTACAGAAGTAGATTGAAGCCAAGTGTGCCAAGATCATGCCACTGCACTCCAGTCTGGGCGACAGAGCATGATTCTGTCTTTTAAAAAGGGGGAAAAATGTGCTCTCCATCCCCAGAATTTCCAGGTTTCAATTCTCCTTTATAGCTCCTTCTTTGCATTTAGTCAGTAAACATTGATAGGCCCAGCCTGGCACGGTGGCTTATGACTGTAATCCCAGCACTTTGGGAGTACGAGGCAGGTGGATCACAAGGTCAGAAGTTCAAGACCAGCCCGGCTAACATGGTGAAATCCCATCTCTACTAAAAGTATAAAAATTAGCTGGGCATGGTGGCATGTGCCTGTAATCACAGCTACCAGGGGAGGCTGAGGCAAGAGAACGGCTTGAACCCGGGAGGCAGAGGTTCCAGTGAGCCAAGATCACACCATTGCACTCCAGCCTGGGCAACAGAGCAAGACTCCATCTCAAAGCAAAAACAAAAACAAAACATTGATAGGCCCTCAAGAGTAAGCAAAACTCATCTATCAAAAGTATGGCAGATTCTGAATTTTTACTGCATTTATACTTGAAATTTTGTTTTTAACTTAGTCATTTGTTTTTAACTTAGCCATATGATTTACTCTTAAAATGTATAATTCATTGGTTTTGAATATATTCCCAAAGTCATGCAACCATCACCACTAATTCCAGGACATTGTCATCCCAGTAAGAAACCCCATACCATTAGTAGTTGCTCCCATTCCTCCCTACTCCCAGTCGCTGGCAACCACCAATTTACTTTCTGTCTTTATGGATTTGCCAATTCTGGACATTGCATGTAACTAGGCAAATAACAACATGCTACAATTGGTCTGGCTTCTTTCACTTAACATAATAGTTGCAAGACTCATCCATGCTATAATAAGTGTCAGTACTGTCTTCCTCCTGTTACCACTCATTATACCATTTATTGATGACAGAATTATACTGAAAAACAATCACAAAAGAACAATCTTTGAATAGAACAGTTTACTAAGTGAAACATTTCTTTGAAATGTAACATGCAAAAGATTGTCAAACCTGTCAGCATAGAAGCCCTTCCATTTATATAAAGACTCTCGGCTGGGCTCTCATCCTTGTAATCCCAGCATTTGGGGAGGCCAAAGCAGGAGGATAGCTTGAGCCCAGGAGTTTGATTGAAACCAGCTTGGGCAATAAAGTGAGACCTCATCTCTATAAAAAAAATTAACAATTAAGAAAATTAAAATACTCTCAGCAGTAATTTTCATAATTCCAGTCTATATCATATCAAGCAATTGGGGTGTGTGTGTGTGTGTGTGTGTGTGTGTGTGTGTGTTTTAATTCCTGTATCTGGGAACAATGAACAATATTTTAGCTGGGCTTCTTGGAATAGATTTGCTCACATTCAGATTTGTGAATGAAAAGAATTAATTTCAGTCAATGGATAAGCACTTAACTATAAATGAAGGCAACAAATAGCTTCTAAATATAGAATGGTCTATTCAACGCTATATTTTTTTTGGTAAAGTTTGTGATTGGTGCCTTGATTTATTTCTTTTCATTTTCAAGAAAAGATGGAGACTGGTATTGAAGACCTTGGGGGCAGACACCTTATTGAGGTCACTTTAACCAGTCAGTAAGTTGTCTGGTCCTAGTTCAAAGTTCTTGGCATGGATTTAAAATGGAAGTTTTAGGAGTTTTAAAGTCCTAAGTTGCAATCAACTGTTTTGTGGTGGATGAACTTTTTAGAGATGATGGTCTAGTATTTCATTTATATTTGCCAGCATTGCTCTAAATCTATTTTGAAGCATTTTGTCCAAGCTTGCAAGAACCAGAATTGTTTTTTTTTTCTTTTTCCTCACCTTTTATCTACACAAGATGTCTGAAGACTCAATGAATCGGAAAGTTTTGGCTGTCTCACTTTCAGTATAGCATTGGAGGAAGAGAGTCGTTCAGTAACTGCTGGAGTACAGAAAGTAGTTTGTAGCTTTGACTTCTCTTTTTGTATAGTCATATATTGCAATCTTTCCATTTCCTATAATAGAGCTTTCTGAAGTTTCCACTGTTGCTTTCCAATTTTCAGATGTTGAGAGGGCTTGTTTGTGCAAGTCCAGGGTATTGAAGGGAAGAGGGAGAAAATCAGGGTATGGAAAAACTTCACTTTGCTCCTCTCTGAAAGATTCTTCCACATTTTCCTGGCTTTAAGTTTAGGTCCATCTTTAATATAATTAAGTATCCTTTGCCTTTTTGTTATCTGATAAACCACTTTCATCTGTTTAATTCCACACTTCTGTTTCCATATTTCAGTTTCCAATTTGGAGCAAACAAAGTTTCACTTGTTGTTTTCTGTAGTTGAACATGAATTAATATGGGGCTCATTTTCATCCTTAAAAAAAGTCTAGGGCCAGCAGAGACCTAATGGCATCTGCAGTCCAGGGTAAAAACCAATTTGTTCATCAACTGAAGCACTTGTTAATGAGTGGTTCAGAATGAAGAGCCTTATGGAGTTATCAGTTACATTAAAGTCGGTTTCCATTACAGATTTTTTGAAATTCCTGTTATCTATGGAACTTCTTCCAATAAGAGGATAACTCCATAACTGACATGTCACTTGTTTATTATTCTTGTTAATTTTGCCTCATGAGAGATGTTTGACACACATAGGTTGTTGCCACATTTGTCACTATTTTTTCTCCCCATTTTGTTGTAGGTGCTTGAAGGAGTTAAAAATATGCCATTCTAGCATATTGACTATTTTAAGTTAAACGTGCTTAAAAAACAAGAAGTGCAAGAAGGTGCAAAATGATCACTCTGCCCTTCCTTCTATTTCCTAAAAGCAGCAGATAAAATTCCCATGCAAAAGATGTTCTCCCTCTACCAGAAGGAAATATTCTCATCATCAAGGAGGGGGAAAGGCTATGGAAATATTACAAAGAAACTTAAACTAATCCTTATCCTCCTAGCCACTTCTTCACCAATTAACTACCCTAGCCCAAGCCCCTTTTCCTTGTCACATTTTCATAATGTACTTCTCTTTGTCTAAATCAGTATATACATGTTAAGCTCTAATTGCATCTCTGGGTATTCATTTCCTTGTAAAGTCTCCTGTGCAACATAAAACTTATATTCAACAAATTTGTATGCATTTCTCCTATTGAGCTATCTATGTTAATTTAATTCTCAGTCTTAGCCAAAAATCCCCAAAAGGATACGGGTAAAAAATGCCTTATGCCAGCACTTTGAGAGGCCTAGGTGGGTGGATCACAAGGTCAGGAGTTCGAGACCAGCCTGGTCAACATGGTGAAACTCCATCTCTACTAAAAATACAAAAATTAGCCAGGTGTGGTGGCACACACCTGTAGTCCCAGCTACTTGGGAGGCAACAGTGGAAACTTCAGAAAGCTCTATTATCGGAAATGGAAAGATTACAATATATGACTATACAAAAAGAGAAGTCAAAGCTACAAACTACTTTCTGTACTCCAGCAGTTACTGAACGACTCTCTTCCTCCAATGCTATTAGTCAAAAAAGTTTTCACTTTTTTGACTAATGTCCCTTGAAACACAAATGTTTTTGTTTGTTTTTTTAGATTCAAGCAGGAGAATCGCTTGAACCTGGGAGGCAGAGGTTGCAGTGAGCTGAGATTGTGCCACTGTACTCCAGCCTGGGTGACAGAGTGAGACATTGTCTCCTACATGCTCCCTACATTCTTCTACCCTATGTGTTTCTCAGGTCTTTTTCTGATTTTAAGGTGTCTCAGGCCCACGTGTCCTTTCCAGAGTCTTCTTCCCTGGCCCCTGCTTAAAGTACAAGGCAAATGATTTAGCATATGATAAATCAAATGCAGGAGCACCCTCTGCAAGGATGGCAATTGGTGACAGCCCTGTCAGTGGTGGAGGGTCTTCAAGGTCTGAGGACTGGCAATATTGGAATTGTGGCACCAGGAACTGGGCCCAGGGATGCCAGCTTCAGCTGGGGCTGGGGCTCCTGGGACTTCAGTAGATCTTTCCTTTTTATTGCTGGACAGTATTCTATTGTATGGATGTACCACATTTTGTTTATCCATTCATCCTTAGATGAACATTGGGGTTGTTCCACTTTGGGCTATAATGAGTTCTGCTATGAATATTCAAGTGTAGTTTTTGGATAAATGTGTTTTCCTCTCTCTTGGGTATATATCTAGGAATGGAATTTCTTGGTCGTATGATGACTCTATATTTAACTTTTTGAGGAACTACCAAATTGTTTTCCAAAGTGGCTGTATGCTTTTACACATTCCCGTTAACAATGTATAAGGGTCCTAATTTCTTCAAATCTTTGCCAATGGTTGTTGTTATCCTCTTTCTGATTATAGATATCCTAGTGGCTATGAATTAGTATCTCGCTGTGGCTTTAATTTGCTTTTCTTTAAGACTAATTATGTTAAGAATTCGTATTGGCCATTTGTATATTTTCTTTAGAGAAATGTACATTCACATCTTTTGTCTATTTTTAAATTGGGTTATGTGTCTTTTTATTGTTGAATTACAAGAAGTCTTTATTCATATCTGGTAAATGATACTAGTCCTTTATCTGATATATGATTTTAAATATTTTCCCCCATTCTGTGAGTTGTGTTTTCACTTTTTTGACTAATGTCCCTTGAAACACAAATGTTTTTGTTTGTTTTTTTAGACAGAGTGTCACTCTGTTGCCAGGCTGGAATGCAATGGCGTGATATCTGCTCACTGCAACCTCTGACTCCCTGATTCAAGCGATTCTCCTGTCTCAGCCTCGCCAGTAGCTGGGATTACAGGCACGTGACACCACGCCCAGCTAATTTTTGTGTTTTTAGTAGAGATGGGGTTTCACCATGTTGGCCAAAATGGTCTCAGTCTCCTGATCTCGTGATCCACCTGCCTCAGCCTCTAAAAGTGCTGGGATTACAGGCATAAGCCACCTTGCTCAGCCCAAAACACAATTGTTTTTAACATGATAGTCATGTATTTTTATAATATAATGTAAGCTAACATGTGTCTCAGACAATAAAACTACTACTTGCCATTACAAGAAAAAAGCTTTGAAAATAATATTTTTAAAAGGATAAAGGAAAAACAAAATCACTTATGGCTCCATCACCTAGATATAGCCACTGTTAAGTTTTACTGCAAATGTCCTACAGCAAATTTTTAAGCACACATTATTTATTTGCTATCACGCCCAAGGACAACATGTGGCCTTGTACTCTACACCTGGGTCATAAGGAGGACTATCCTACTGACAGCATACCCATGTTCAGAACATTTTCCTCTCCCTCTTTCTCATCAAAACTCATTTGCCCAAGGTCATACTGCCCTTAAATCTTTCTCCTTCTTCTCCTTCTTCTTCTTCTTCTTCTTCTTTTTTTTTTTTTTTGTTCTGAGACAGTCTTGCTCTGATGCCCAAGCTGGACTGCAGTGGTGTGATCTCAGTACTCTGCAACCTCCACCCCTAGGTTCAGGTGATTCTCCTGCCTCAGTCTCCTGAGGAGCTGGGATTGCTGGTGTGCACCACCATGCCTAGCTAATTTTTGTATTTTTAGTAGAGATAGTGTTTCACCATGTTCGTCAGGCTGGTCTTGAACTCCTGACCTTGTGATCCACACGCCTTGGTCTCCCAAAGTGCTGGGATTAAGGCAAGAGCCAACATGCCCGGCCAGGAGTCTTCTTTCTAAAGAACATTTATTAATATCACAAAACTCTAGTCTATGAATCACAATGTGGAAGGCTTATCTGCTTCTGGTGGCTCTGTGGTTTCCTTTTCCAAAAGAGTGCTTCAGCCTCCCTTGTCTGAAGAAAGCTAAGAGAGAGAAAGCAGAAGAGAACGGCCTATGTGGCCTGCTCCCTTCTATGTCCCAAAGCTCATCACTCAGATTTCATTAGTTGGTTTGCCACTTATGATAAGCATTATGAAGCTCAGGAATTTAATGTAAAATAATCCAGTTCCTGTGACATGTAAGATAATTATTATCTAAATGTTGAAAGAAAAGACCTAGTTTATCACAACCTGCATATGATAGCCCCAAACTTCTGCTTCCTAGAAACAACTGTTTGAAAGGTAAAGGACCCATTGATTCATTTGCTTTATTTATTTTAAAAATCAAGTTACGGTTCAGTTTGCATTGAGCTGGAATGCTGTATGAATACATTTTCTTTGTGGCTGTTACACATAATCCTAGTTCAGGAAATTGAGCTAAGAGTAATCTTCATTCATAATTATAATTATTATATCACTGTTACTATTATAAAATATTTATAGAGCTTTCAAAATGTGTATGGCATTCTACTAGGATCCTAAGTAGAGGGATTATGTGTACAGACCTGTCCCTGCAGATCCACTTTATTTAGAACATTTATTTATTTATTTGCCAAAGACTTATTGAAGGTCTGCTGTGCTGAATGTGCTGGGTTAGGCTTCATGAAGGACAAAAATATGAATAATTCCAAGAAACTACCTGTCCTTTAAAGGGAGATAATACATATTTTTAAAATAACTGTAATGCTATTGGACTTTGGCTTGAGCGATGTATAAAATATTGTTATAATTAAAACAAGAATATCATTTCATTTCATTTCATTTATTTATTTTGAGATGGAGTCTTGCTCTGTTGCCCAGGCTAGAGTGCAGTGGCACAATTTCAGCTCACTACAAACTCCGCCTCCCAGGTTCAAGCGGTTCTTCCACCTCAGCCTCCTCAGTAGCTGGGATTACAGGTGTGTGTCACTATGCCCAGCAGATTTTTGTATTTTTAGTAGAGATGGCGTTTGGCCTGGCTGGTCTAGAACTCCTGGCCTCAAGTGATCCACCCATCTTGGCCTCCTAGAGTGCTAGGATTACAGGTGTGAGCCACTGCGCCAAGCCAAGAATGTAATTTTAATAATTGACAATTCTTATTGAGAGCTTACTTCCGTGCTTGGCACTGTACTGTGTTCCCTGAACCAACGTACTTCTCCTGTAAGGTAGTCATGATTATTATCTACAGTTTGCCGAAAAGAAGAAGTGGACTCAGTGAGGTTCAAATAACTGCAAGAAGCCACAGTGCTAAGTGGTGGAGGCAGGATTGAACCCAGGTTGCTAGATGCCAGAGCCAGAAGTCCACCCTGATCCCTTCCAGCTGGGACAGTGTATGCATTGTGGTGTGTGTGTGTGTTTAATTATGCTAGTGATGATAACTTTACACTGAATCGCTGTCACTGAAGCTTTTCTTCCTCAGCAAGGAAATCCTGACCTGGCGACCTTTTGATCTTAACCTTATAGCACCATTCTCTAACCCAGTAGGTTTCAAACAACTGAGCTGTCATTCGAACCTCAGAGCCTTTTCATCAAACAAACTTTAATGGGAGATAAAAATCAAGGTTTTCTGAACGAAGCTGAATGGGGCTGGGGTGAGGTGGAGGGAGTCTTCCAAGGGAGGCAGAGCACTGGGGGCAGGAAAGGAGACTACTCCACATTCAGTGAGGATTATCACAGCAGAAGCCAAATACACAGATGTCAATAAAACCTCATGGCCTGATGAAATTTTAGAGTTAGTCATATTTAGTGCTCCTTGATGTATGAAGTGCAGTTCCCTTCAATCATGATTTCTTTTTTAATGTTAAAGATGTCATGCTTACCTGGTGGTCATCAAAACTTTGTCAAGAAGGTGGGTAAAGTCAAAAGTTGAGCACCAAAACCAGCCAATCTGAAGAAGCTGAATTGGAGGCATGATGGCTTTCTGCTCATAGGATCTGGTTACAAGAAAGCCTTTTAATGAAGGCTGTATTTGAATGAAACCTAGTATCTCTAACATAGTCCTGAATTTTAACAAAGAATGGCTAAGTCAACTTTTTTCTTCCAGCCATGATTGTAGAGTCTGACAAAGCACAGCCAGAGGAGGGGAGGAGAATGCTGAAAGAGGCAGAAACTCATAGTCTGGGGACAACGACTTTAGTGCAGGAGGATGCTCTCTGAAATTCTGCTTTGATACTTGGAGCCAAGGCAATTATTTATAGGATTTTTCCAAAGTTGTATTGTCTGCTGTCATTCTTGTATTTCTCTAGGAAACATACAGAATTCTAGAAAGTTATTATCTAAACAAGTAAGTTCACCTAGTTCCTTTGCACTCACTGTCTTAGGTCAGCCTTATATTTGCTCACTTATCTAACCAATGCTTGTGTTCAATATTTGTTCATGGTCTATGTACTTTAGGAGTACTTGCCCCTTCTGTGTTAGAGCTGTCTTTTATGTATCTAAGGGAGCTAGTCTGTTTAACTTTCAGTATACTGCCCAGCTAATTTGCACTATTTTTATTGTGCTGGTTATTATTTTTGGAAAACTGGAAGTAATTTAAATTCCAGCAAAAGGGACTGTTTGAGGTGGTGTGACATAGTAACGGGGCAGAATGCCATAGAGCCAGTATAGATTCACTTCTAAGGAGCCTTCTTGGCTCTTCTAAGGAGACTCAACAACTCACATGGTTGTTGGCAAAAGGCTTGTCACGTGGATTGCCCCATGGCGCTGCCCATGATGTGGTAGCTGGTTTCTCCCAGAGCAAGTGGGGAGAGAGAGAAAGTTAGAATGCCCAAGATGGTAGCTGCAATGTCTTTTATAATCTAATCTCAGAAGTGACATACCATTACTTCTGCTATATTCTGTCATCACAGGAACCAATCCAGGTGCAAAAGGGACTGTTTGAGGTAGCATGACATAGTAACAAGGCAGAATGCTATACAGCCAGTATAAATGCTAAGAATCTTGTACTTTGTTGGTACACATGAAATAATTCTTTTTTTTCCCCCCTGAGATGGGGTCTTGCTCCGTCACCCAGGCTGGAGTGCAGTGGCACGATCTCGGCTCACTGCAACCTCCAACTCCCAGGTTTAAGCAATGCTTCAGCCTCCTGAGTAGCTGGGATTACAGGTGCCTACCACCACACACAGCTACTTTTTGTATTTTTAGTAGAGACAGGGTTTCAGCATGTTGGCCAGGCTGGTCTTGAACTCCTGACCTCATGATTCACCCACTTTGGGCTCCCAAAGTGCTGAGATTACAGGTGTGAGCCACTGCACTCAGCCCCATGAAATAATTCTAAGAGGAAAAATCAGATATGAATTAGAGTATACACACTGATAACAATTATATAAAAAATGAATGCTTGTAAACCACCAAGGATCAGTGGAGATCAAAAATGATAGAATTGGGCTTGGGCCCAATAAATTCTTTATATTTGAAAGTTTATTAAAACTTAAAATATATATGAACTATATTAGTATTTATTGCTACATAAGTTACTGGCCAGGTGTGGTGGCTCATGCCTGTAATCCCAGCATTCTGGGAGGCCGAGGCAGGCAGATCATCTTAGGTCAGGAGTTTGAGACTAGCCTGGCCAACATGGTGAAACCTTGTCTCTACCAAAATATAAAAATTAGCTGGGCATGGTGGTGTGTGCCTGTGAATGTAGCTACGCAGGAGGCTGAGGCAGGAGAATTGCTTGAGCCTGGGAGGTGGAGGCTGCAGTAAGCCAAGATTGCTCCACTGCACTCCAGCCTAGGTGACAGAGCTAGACCCCGTCTCAAAAACAAACAAACAAACAAAAATTACCCCAAAACTAGCAGCATGAAACAACAAATGTTCATGCAGTTTCTGAGGGTCAGGAAACTGGAGCTGCTTCACTGGATGGTTCTGGGTCACAGTCTCTGGTAAGTTTGCAATCAGAATGTCACTGGGGGCTAGTGTCATCTGAAACCTTGACCAGGGCTGGTAGATCCATTTCTAAGAAGGCTTCTTGGCTCTTCTAAGGACGCTCAGCAACTCACATGGTTGTTGGCAAAAGGTTTGTTACCTGAACTGTCCCATGACATGGCTGGTTTTCTCCAGAGCAAGTGGGGATTGAGAGAAAGAGGGAAAAAGAATGACCAAGATGGTAGCTGTAACGTCTTTTATAACTGAATCTCAGAAGTGATTTACCATCACTTCTGCCATATTCTATGGTTGCACAAACCAACCCTGGTACAATGTGGGAAGGGACTGTACAAGGATGTGAATATTCAGAGACAGAGAGGCCAGCTACTAGGCCACCTCAACTTTTTTTTTTTTTGAGACAGAGTTTCACTCTTCTTGCCCAGGATGTAGTGCAGTGGTGTGATCTCGGCTCACCACAATCTCCTCCTCCCAGGTTCAAGTGATTCTCCTGCCTCAGCCTTCCGAGTCACTGGATTATAGGCATGCTCCACCATGCCCAGCTAATTTTGTATTTTTAGTAGAGACGTGGTTTCTCCACATTGGTCAGGCTGGTCTCGAACTCCCAAACTCAGGTGATCTGCCTGCCTCGGCCTCCCAAAGTGCTGGGATTATAGGTGTGAGCCATGGCGCCCGGCTCCACAACTATTAATAACAATAATAGATATTTTCATGGGGAGATGGTGGCAACAAACCACCTTGCCATGAATGTACCTGTGCAACAATCTTGCATGGGCTGCACATGTACCTTAGAATCTAAAGTACAATTTTTAAAAAAAATTTTAAAAAAAAGATATTTTCGCTAAAAAGCATGTTTTGGTTATTAAATATACATTTAAGTGCATATTTCGAAATATTTAATCCTAATTATACTTTTCAAATAATAATAAATAATGATATTTACTTAGTACTTTCTATATGCTAATCACTATGTTAAGCATGTGATGTGAGACTGTCTCTCGCAGACAGCCTTACAGTTGTCCAGGCAACCCTCAACAGCTCTAAAGGATGCATTTATTAGTTGCCTCATTTTACAGAAAGGAAACTTGAAGTACAGAAAAGTTTAAGTAACTTGCCCAAGGACACACATCTAGTAAGTAAATCAGCACCCAGAGCTATCCATGGAAGTACCAACAGCATGGCTAAGCTATACTGATTCTCTCTAGTCAGTTTTGTGAAATAAATCTCTAACTATCCATGCTTCATAAGTACTACCATTCTATTTAAGTAGTTTAGGATGTCCCTACAGTCACAGAGTAAATAAACTAAGATTCAGAACTGGAAGTTAGGTTTTTGGAGTTCTTCATCACAATTATGATGGTAATAATGACTCTTGTTTTCTCTCCTACTACTCTTTTCTTCCCTCTCTCCTCTCCAGCTACATTGCCTCCTGGCTGTTCCTGGAACACTCCAGGCATGCTCCTTGTATTAGTCTGTTTTCACGCTCTTGATAAAGACATACCTAAGACTGGGAAATTCACAAAAGAAAGAGGTTTAATGGACTTACAGTTCCATGTAGCTGGGGAGTCCTCACAATCATGGTGGAAGGCAAAGAGGAGCAAGTCACGTCTTACATAAATGACACCAGGCAAAGAGAGAGCTTGTGCAGGGAAACTCCCATTTTAAAAACTATCAGATCTTATGAGACTTATTCACTATCATGAGAACAGCATGGGAAAGATCCACCCCCATGATCGAATCACCTCCCATTGGATTCCTTCCACTAAATGGGGGAATTATGGGAGTAACAATTCAAGATGAGATTTGGGTGGGGACACAGCCAAACCATATCACTCCTGCTTTAGGTGACTTGTGCTTGATGTTCCCCTTCTCTTGTCTCAGATCAGCATGGCTCCTTCCTTCTCTCTTGTCCGCAAACATCACCTCCCCAGAGAGGCCCACTATAATCGTACTATTTAAAACTGCACTCCAGGAATGGGCACGGTGGCTTACTTGTATAATTCCTGCACTTTGGGAGGCCTAGGCAGGAGGATTACTTGAGCCCAGGAGCTCAAGACCAGCCTGGACAACATGGCAAGATCCCATCTCTACAAAAAGTTTAAAAATTAGCTGGGTATGGTGTACATGCCTGCGGTCCTAGCTGGTTGGGAGACTGAGGCAGGAGGATCCCTTGGACCCAGGAGTTTGAGGCTGCAGTGAGCTACGGTTGTACCACTGCACTCCAGCCTAGGCAACAGAACGAGACCCTGTCTCAAAAAAAAAAAAAAAAGCCACTTTAGCCCTTCACATAGTCCCAACTTTCTCCTCTTCTTTTCCCATAGCACTTATCCCCATGTATATTCTAATTAATTCATTTATTTAGTATATTTATATTTGTTTTTCTATGTCAGAATATAAGCTCCATAAGAGCAGAAATTTTGTTCTGTTTTGTTTACTGATAGTCCCTGGCACTTACCACACTGTCTGGTATACAATATGTGCTCAACAATAAATATGTGTTGAATAAGCAATGAAGTAACCATAGGAGGCTTAAAGTATTTTTGCCAGTATCAGAGTAGCTCAGCTGAAACTTTATCAAATTATTTTCCAGCCATATCTTTTTTAATTTGATAATGAAATTATCTAAAGATTTTCTCCAAATAGATATTTCAGGAGAAAATTTTTTAAATGAGCATTTTATGTTTACTGCTATGTCTATTATTATTATTATTAGTTTGAGATAAGGTCTTGCTCTGTTGCCCAGGTTGGAGTGCAGTAGCACAATCGTGGTTCACTACAGCTTCAACCTCCTGAGCTTAAGTGATTCTTCCACTTCAGCCCCCAACTAGCTGGGATGACAGGCATGTGCCACCATGCCTGACTTATTTTTTTTTATTTTTAGTATGGATGAGGTCTCACTATGTTGCCCAGGATGGTCTTGAACTCCTGAGCTCAAGCAATCCTCCCACTTCGTCCTCCCAAAGTGCTGAGATTATAGGTGTGAACTGGCATGCCTGGCTGTCTATTTGTTTAACTAGCGGAGATGTATTAAAAATGTCTCGAAACAACTAAAACTCTAGAAGAAAAAGATGCCTTTAAACTAGAAGTCAGAAAAACCTAGTCAGGATTGAAGTATTTCTGCTGCCCAAGTAATAGCCTATTTCTCCATAGAGCGACCCTATAAAACCTGAACAAATATTTATCTTTAACATCAAAAAAGTCAGTTAAGCAAATGACATTTCACAATAAATGAAATGAAAGAACTTCCTTCCTTTATTTATTCTGGATGATCTGTTCTTAGTATGGTTTTGTTCCCCCAGACATAGAGGTATTGTTTAATATAAGGTCAGCATTCAATTTAACTTTGTCAAGCTCAACCTAGAACTGTTAACTATAATCTTGGTTATTGCAGAGTGCCAATTTACTAGGAGACAGTATTGCCAATAACAGTCTCATTGATACTATTGTTTTTCTTCAACCCCCATGGAGCAGAAAAAAAATAGTAACAATAGCTAAGCTTTATTAAATGCCTGCTAAGTGCTGGCCATCATACCTCTATTATCTCTAATACTTTCACTAGCTCTACAGGGTAGCTAGTTTAGTTGTGGAGCCCAGTGAAGTTAAGCAATCTGCTAAGATCAGGGCAGAGATTCAAACCAAGATTATCTCTCTCTGATTTTCAAATCTGGGCCAGTTTCAAGGTGCCACTCTCTGGCCCAAACTATCAGTCTAAGCAGGAGCCTTATCTGGTCATGTTTATTTAAGTTGCAGCAACCAAATACTCCATGACATATACTTAATACTAAAAAATTATTCACTGTTTATCTGAAATTCAAGTTTGGCTGGATGCTCTACATTTTTGTTTGCTAAATGGGACAACTGTATGTGAAGGAACCTTAGAGATTATTGAGTTTAGTGGTTCTTGGTGGATATTAGCCAGGGGCACTTGGCAAAATGATCAGGAGGGTCTTTCCAAATATACATGTAGGCTCTACCCCAAACTGCATGAGGATTTCAGGTTGGAACCAGGTCTATGAATTTTGAAAAAGTTTATTCATTCATAAAATATATGTGTGTTTACTGAGTGCCTTCTCCACATCAAGTACTTTTCCAGGTCTTGGAAACCAAGCAAGAAACAAAACAAACGTTCTACCTTTGGGGACTTTCTAGGTGATTCCAAAAGTCATCCCAGTTAAGAAACGGTGGATCAAGCATTCTCATTTTACAGATCAAGGAAACTGAGGCCTTGCATGGTGCCATGATGGCTCCAGATCACTGAGGTACTAGGTGAAGTCTCCTAACTTCTAGCCCAGTACTTTTTTAAAAAACTATATTTCCACTGACCATAAGACTTAAAATTTTTACATTATGCCCCTAATACTCCATTATCCCTAAAAATACAATATTTGGTTTGTAAAATACAGACCCAAAAGCAATGCCATTCTTAGAATAATAAACAACACTGCTTGAGATTATACATGTTAACAGGCAACAGTAAGAGTGAATCCTGACCCCAAATGAAAGTGGCTGTCATTATTGAAACTTCACTCTTACAAGACAGTCACAGTTTACACTGTCTGTATGCAGGATTTTTAATCTACACTGACGGATTCATTCTCTCAGTAACCCTATGCATGAGACAGGAAGGATGTTATCATAACTGCTCCTTTCGTTAAGGTAACTGAGATTAGTTGATGTGTTCAAATTCAAACAACTCATAAATGGCAGAAACAAGGTTCAAATCCAGATTTTCTGTCTCCAAGTTAGAATAAAATAATCTGAGGGTGAATGAAAATTTTGGCCTGTTTCTTGTCTTCTTTTCTAGCATGAATGAGCAACAAAGTGTTGAACACAAAGGTGGAAGAAACTTGCTGTTACTTGTGAGACTCTAATGTCCCTGCTGGCTCCAAAGCTTTTCCTTCCCCAGCAGCTCCATCCTCCTCTCCTCTCAAGCTACACATTCCCAGCACACTGGATATTGTGAGGCTAGACCATTGATTGCAGCAAAAACCTCAGCCTCAATCAAAATGCATACACATTATTCAGGAACCATGCCCAACATGCCCCCATAGTTTCAGGGATTCATGGAGTAGATTAACCTGTTAATACTGAGTTCATGTGGAGTTAGTAGCCATGCTGACCATCTCCTCATAGAATGAATATGGACCAAAGAACGAGAAACCTAAAAATGAGAGCTTGGGAAGGTGGAGGCCTATGTTTAACAGGGAAGGTATTTACTTCTAGTCAAATGTTCACATATCCCTGAGGCAGACATATGCTTTCTCAGGGAGTGAAACATACATTCCCCAAGAACTTTAAAGAGAAAACTGGAAAGGGCTGCTGATGGCTGTGCCTTAAGACTCTTGTGGGTACAAGGCTGCTTTCTGCAGTAGGAGATCACTGACAAAGGATTTGGGAAGCCCAACTCCCACCTCCACCATTTGAGGTCTGAGCAGACATGCCTAGAATAATTTGCCCAGGTGCCACCATTAGGTACTCCAATCCACCCCACTTCATGCTGCTGTTTTCTAGTTATCTGCCACTCCTCATAGGGTAGCTGCTCAATTATCTCTAGTGTCCTATTGATGACCCATTGATTTTAACAATGGCATTAGAACTTGGAACAAAGTTCTGTTGCCCCAGGAGCCAAGTCAATCCCAAGTAACTTGTACAGACTCCTTACACTAAACAACTATATTTGAGGTACTGATGCCCAGCTTACCATGAGGTTATGACACCCCAATGAACCCACTGTAAATGGAAAACATTGTAAGTTGAAAATACACTTCCATCTAATCTACCAAACATCATAGCTTAGCCTAGCCTACCTTAAATATGCTCAGAACCTTAGCCTACAGTTGGGAAGAATCATCATTGCAAAGCCTATTTTATGATAAAGTGTTGAATTTCTCATGTAATTTATTGAATGCTGTACTGGAAGCGAAAAAACAGAATAGTTATACGGGTACTTGCCGTATGGTTTCTACTGAACACATATGGCTTTCACACCATCATAAATTCGAAAAACCATAAGCCAAACCATTGTAAGTTGGGGACTGTCTATTTGCAGGAGCAGCCTTTTAAGCTATTCTCCATGCCTACATTTGCCCTCCTCAACCATCTTGTATATATCCATTGGCTGAATTTCCTAAAGGACCACTTTCACCATGTCTTCTACATAAAAATAAAAGCCATCCATGACACTGCCTTAAAAACAACAATGTTGGCAGGGCATGGTGGCTGACGCCTGTAATCCCAGCACTTTGGGAGGCCGAGCCGGTGGATCATGAGGTCAGGAAATCGAGACCATCCTGGCTAACACGGTGAAACCCTGTCTTTACTAAAAATGCAAAAAATTAACCAGGTTTGGTGGCACATGCCTGTAGTCCCAGCTACTTGGGAGGCTGAGGTGGGAGAATTGCTTGAGTCAGAGAGGTGGAGGTTGCAGTGAGCCGAGATTGCGCCACTACACTCCAGCTGGAAGACAGAGTGAGACTCAGTCTCAAAACAAAACAAAACAAAACACAAAACAAAAAAAAAACAATGTGTATTCATCTGATAATCCCCATTCAAATATATCTCTTAGGTAAGGATCAAGTGAGAAAAATGTGTGTGAGGCTGGGCGCGGTGGCTCATGCCTATAATCCTAGCACTTTGGGAGGCCAAAGTGGGCAGATTGCCTGAGGTCAGGAGTTTGAGACCAGCCTGACCAACATAGTAGAAACCCCATCTATACTAAAAATATGAAAATTAGCCTGTGTGATGGCAGGCTCCTCCAATCCCACCTACTCAGGAGGCCAAGACAGGAGAATCGCTTGAACCCGGGAGGCGGGGGTTCCAGTGAGCCAAGACTGCACCATTGCACTTCAGCCTGGGCGATGAGAAACTCTGTCTCAAAAAATAAAAAAAAAAAATGTGTGTGAAAATAACTTGGAGAGTATAGCATGTTGCATTCACATAGTATTTCAGAGCTTTGGAAGCATGTATTAGTCCGTTCTCATGATGCTATGAAGAAATACCTGAGACTGGGTAACTTATAAAAGAAAGAGTTTTAATTGACTCTCAGTTCCGCAGGGCTGGGGAGGCCTCAGGAAATGTACAATCATGATGGAAGCATACACATTCTTCTTCACATGACAGCAGAAAAGAGAATGTGCTCCAAGCAAAGTGGGGAAACTCCTTAAAAAACTATTAAATCAGGCCGGGTGAGATGGCTTACACCTGCAATCCCAGCACTTTGGGAGGTCAAAGCGGGCGGATCACCTGAGGTCGGGAGTTCAAGACCAGCCTGACCAACATGGAGAAACCCTGTCTCTACTAAAAATACAAAATTAGCCAGGTGTAGTGGTGCATGCCTGTAATCCCAGCTACTCAGGAAGCTGAGGCAGGAGAACTGCTTGAACCTGAGAGGCAGAGGTTGTGGTGAGCTGAGATTGCGCCATTGCACTCCAGCCTGGGAAACAAGAGCGAAACTCTGTCTAAAACACACACACACACACACACCCTATCAGATCTGAGAACTCTCTCACTATCATGTGAACAGCATGAGGAAAACTGCCCCATGATTCAATTATCTCCACTTGGTCCCACCCTTGTCACATGGAGATTGTTATAATTCAAGATGAGATTTGAATGGGGACAAAGACTAAATCATATCAAAGCATTTTGCATGTCTTATTTGATTTCAAGAACTCAGAGAAGACAGATTTATGTTACTTTTTGTATATGTACATTTTGTTTCAATGAAGCGGGCTATTAACTCCTAGGTCTTACTTTTTTGTCGGTTGGCTGATATAAAATGTAAAATTTCATATTAAACTACATTAAATATCATTACCATATCATATTAAATATCAATAAAGCAGAACAGTCATCTAGTTTTTACTGCAAAAAGACATAAAAATTAGACTTTTGCCATGATTAAACTTTATTTTTAATATGTGTTTAGAAGAGCAGAACAAAGTTGTAAGAAGCACAAACGTTTATGACTACCCGAAATCAGATAAAAATTGTTTATATAATTGAAGAGCCTTAGAATATGGAAAATATTTGCTAGCTTTTAATTTTTTTGTAATGATTGAAATATAAGTTCAGAAAAAGGTAGTATCTCTAGTTGAAAGACCACTGGAACACTGAATAAAAGCTTATGTTAGATTATTTTTTATTCATAAAAGGCAGTACAGTACATGGATTAAGAGGGTAGCCTCTCAGAGAATTGCTTGAACCCGGGAGGCGGAGGTTGCAGTGAGCCGAGATTGCACCACTGCACATCAGCCTAAGCTAGACTCCATCTCAAAAAAAAAAAAAAAAAAAAGAGTGTGGCCTCTGTAGCCAGTGTGCCTGCATCCAAATCCTGCCTCTGCTCTCATAGGCTATGTGACCTCGTAGACTTCAGTTTCCTCATCTGTAAAATGAGAATAATAATAATCCCTACCCCATAAGGTAGTTATGAAGGTTAAATGAATTAATATTTGCACAATACATACTCAGCATAGGTCTGGCACATAGTAAAGATTTTATAAGAGGTAATGGCGATGATGATGATGGTGATTACTTGAAGAGGAAAGACAGGATCAAATTCAGGGTTACAAATTCAAATTCAGGTTACAAAATCAAATTCAGAGTTACAAGTACTTATCCAGATTCTCCTATGTATCCTGGTTAAGCAATTTACCTTTGCAGGGCTATATCTCATTTGTAAAGTGGCCTCTATGATAATACGTAAAATAATCCTGTGATTACAACAGATCTGGAGATGCACCTTTTTGTCTGATACTCAATTAATAAAGATTCCAATTCTAATCCTTAGGGTCTGGTCAGTCATTTTTGGAGTCGGATTCATCTCATTGCAAGAGATGGAAAACACAAGTCAAACTGGCTGAAGACAAAGGGAAACTTCTCAGCTCATATCACTGAAAAAGTCTAGGGGAAGCTCTGACTTCAGGTTCAGCTTGATCAGAGCCTCAACCAGGGACCTCCAGACTCAGCTTCTTTACATCTCTTTTTTGTTTGAGACAGAGTCTTGCTGTGTTGCTCAGGCTGGAGTGCGGTGGTGCGATTTTGATTTACTACAACCTCTGCCTCCCAGGTTCAAGTGATTCTCCTGCCTCAGCTTCCCAAGTAGCTGCAGTTACAGGCACATGCCACCATGTCCAGCTAACTTTTGTATTTTTAGTAAAGACCAGATTTCACCATGTTGGCTGGGCTGGTCTCCAACTCCTGACCTCAAGTGATCTGCCCATCTCAGCCTCTCAAAGTGCTGGGATTATAGGCATGAACCACCTTGCCCAGCCTATCCCTTGACTCAGCAGATTTTGCTTTATTTTCAGGTTCTGTGTAGTTCCAGATTCCTGTAAGCATTATTGCAAACAGACCCAGACAAAAGGAACATGCCAATTTCCCTCAATAACTCTGCTAAAGTTTCTGTGTACCTACAAATGGGCACAAGAGATCTTTCTGTGATTATAGAAATATTCGAAAATCAGATTTTTGTGATGGTTACTTTGAAAATGTACTAAAAATCATTGAATTGTATACTTTAAATGGGTGGATTTTTTGCTATGCAAATTATACCTCAACAAAGCCCTTAAAAACAGTTTCCTCGTATTACTCTGGCTCTGAGGAGCTCACATACACATTTCTGAATGGGTCACTATCTATCACTGACTGGGTCAGAGGAATGTGATGCTCTGATTGGCCAGGCCTGAATATCACACTCACTCCCTGAAGACAGGGATAAAGTCAGTTTCATCCAAAGCACAGTGACTGACAGTGAGGATAGAGGGTGGTTCCTTAGTTGAAAATCAGGTGAAAGAATGCTATTTCTTAAAGCCCAAAATCTAGGACTAGTCCAGGCTTCCAGGGCC
Source organism: Aotus nancymaae (assembly GCF_030222135.1). Classification (NCBI taxonomy): domain Eukaryota; kingdom Metazoa; phylum Chordata; class Mammalia; order Primates; family Aotidae; genus Aotus; species Aotus nancymaae. Next base: position 16,214,234 of record NW_026988455.1, read on the forward strand.
TCTCTGAACTCAAATCTAGATGTGCCATAGGCCAAATAATTGATATATTTATGTCATATGAGGCCTAACTTTTGTTTTTCCTGCATCCATGGCAGATGTCAAAGCAAAGCAAAATACGATGAAGGTGGGATGAATCCCATGCTGGATTCTTATTCTTGGAAACACTGAGAGTTACCATCCTGAGATAAATCCAGGAAGTCCTTCTCTCTGCCTGGGTGCTGCCCAGTGCTCGCTGGGGCCATCATAGGCCACAGATGTGGGAGGTGTGCTGTTACCTTTCCGTGCCCCATTCAGCAAGCCATCAGACCTGTGCTCCTTGAGAACAGACAAGGAACAAAATCTCTACCTTTGTTTTGTTTTTGTTTTTGTCACTTTATATCTTTTATCTCGCCTCTCCCTGTCTCTCTCAAACTTGTTTGTCAGTGCTTTTGACTGTGGCTTCAAAGGAGGGATGAGGTAATGAATTAGAATGAACTGTGTCATTTAACTGATTTTCCAGGGCACAGGGTGAAACAGTGCTTGAGTCTCTCTTTTTACTTTGTTGAAGAACGGCAAAATCACAACCAAAGCAGACACATCTGGAGTGCGTCCCAGAGCAGAGGCACTGTGCTGAGCATTCTACATCTCTTGTTCTTTTAGTCTCACAACATCCCTGAGGAGTAGATACTCTTTTCCAATTTTACATGTGAGCAATGGTTCTGAGAAGTTAGTTAAGGCCACACAGCTAGTCTGAAACAGAGATGGGCCCTCTGTAGGGTGGGAACTTTTAAACAAATAACTGCTTGTCTGCCTTTAACAAATCTGGCTATCATCTGCAAGCCCCTTCACAGTCACAGACACATCCTTGAAACCCCCTAGCTTTTAGTGGAAAGGGAAGTAGCTGCTCTCAGCTCACAAGTGCAGTAGCAGGGAGAAGCTACTGACCTGAACCTGTAAAGCTGAAGGTGTGACTACTTGTGGTGCAAACTGACACCTACCTGCTACATGTAGGGGCAGATGGAGCTATTTGGCCAGCACCTTGTTGGTGGTAATTATTATTATTTTTAATGAACTTTAATGCCTTTTATGGGGTATCTTCTCTTCAAATCACACCTGCTCTCCCTCTTTTTTTAAATAGCCCTGATAACTTTATCCCAGTTACTTCACATCTGTAGGTCAGCTGTCTGGCTCTGAAAGACTTTTGCCTTTACATCTCTGAAAGAGCTAGCAGGTTGCCCAGAGTGTCTGTCCAGACTTCTCCTCCACCCTGAGGTGTCAGGAAGTCTGAGTAGAAAGCAGGGAGAATACATTTTCTTATGTAACCAATGTGTAAGTTTGCCTAAGAGACTATAAACTTCAATTTCATTATGGATCAATGAGGCTTTTGGGGTGGCACCAGGAACCTTAACCATTTGTGCGTTCCATTGTTTCCATTTAACTTAACCCTTGCATTAGTGCTATAAAGTACTCAGTTCTGTAGTTCCCACTTTATAGGTGAGAAAACTAAGACTCATAGACATGTCATAGCTGACCTATGGTAACAGAAATCAGACCCAAGCCCTCACTCTTAACCACAATTCACTGCCTATGTTCCCTCACATAAGGATCACCTGGGAAGCTCCTCTAGCATTCCAAACCAAAATCAATTAAATCAAAATATCTGGGGGTTGAAGCTAAGGCATGAGTGCTTTTTCATTAGTGCTTCCAGATGATTCAAATGTGGTGAGAATGTTACACTATTGTACTTCCCTCAGGGGATATGTTCTAAGACCCTGGTGGATGCCCAAAACCATGGATTGTACTGAGCCCTCTACATACTATGTTTTTTCCCTATATGTACATACCTATGATAAAGTTTCATTTATAAATTTGGTATAATAAAGAATAACAACTAATAATATAATAAAACAATATGCTGACCTCATTACTCTTGCACTTTGGGCCACTGTTAAGTAAAACAAGGGTTACTTGGATGCAAGCACTGTGATGCTGTAACAGTAGATCTGATAACCAGCAGATCTACTAAGTGATTAACAGGTGGGGAGCTTCTACAGTATGAATATACTGGACAAGAAATTGAGTCACAGCCCAGGCAGGCAGAGCAGGATGGCTAAGATTTCATCATGCTACTCAGAATGCACACAACTTGAAACTTATGAATTATTTCTGGAATTTTCTATTTAATATATTTGGACCTTGGATAAGGAGGGACTACTGTATCTGAAAAGTCAGCGATACATATTACCACATCAAATGGGTGTGTTGTTTGGGAGATGGTTGCTGCTTACATCCAATGAGAGGCCAGCAGATGCCTCTGGGCCATTGAGTATGCTTTTACGCACCCACATGAATAGTACAATCAAGTGAAGTGGTAACCATCAATCACATCTAATTGTAGTCAGTTTTTGGAGACAGAAGACTTGGCTTTGAATCCATGCCCCTCTGATAGTTGTACGACTTTGCATGTGTTATTCAACCTCGCTGAGCCTCAGTTTGCCTGTCTCTAGAGAGGGGAAAATAATGTGCCCCATTTTGGAGGTTGAGTTGGTGAGGGACAGTGTGCATGTACTGGGCTCAGCACAGATTTTGGCACGTTGTAAGCCATCAGTTGCTGCTAGCTATTTATTGATGGCACTTAGTAACCCACTGAAGGCATACACGACATAACTTGAAAGACAAATTTGAATTTGTATTTGAATTTTGAATTCTGAAACGAGTTTGTGCCTCCTCACTTATGATCATTAAGTGTTTAGGATTACCATCTTCACTTGAAAATTCAATAAATTTTCATGGGTTGTTTAGCATCAAGGGTGATTGTCCGAGAGGCAGCCACATGACTGTGTTGACAAGTCTGCAAACAGGCAGTTGGGTTGGGGTATGGAGCGGGCTAACACAAGGGGAATGCTAAGGGCTCTGACTGCGGGTGGTAGGGCCCAGCTATGGGAAGTGTGACTCTAAAATCTTTTAGTTCATAAGGGAGGGGTCCAGAGGCTGAAGGGGAGGCTCAGAACAGAATAGGTGACAGGAAGCCAATTTTAGGATCTGAGTAAGAAGTTGGGAGGTTCAGAAGGATCCAAGAACAACCTTCCTCCTCGCCCCTGGGCTTCTTGTTTGTCCTGTTACTACCTAACAAATCTATCCTCCTCTACAGTCTCCATTTAGCTGAATGTTCGTGTTTTTGTTTTTGTTTTTTTCCAGAGACAAGGTCTTGCTTTGTCACCCAGGCTGGAATGCAGTGGTGTGATCATAGCTCACTGCAGCCTCAAACTCCTGGGCTCAAATGATGTTCTCGAGTAGGGATTCAGGTGTGAGCCACTATGTCAGACCTACTCATTCTTTTAAGTCTCACTCAAGCCTTGCCTATTTTGTGGCTCTTTCGGAACCTATCTAGATAAAAGTTAGAGATCCTTCCTGTGAGGAGCCATAGGCTTTTTGCCTGCCATTGTTGGCTGCCTTTGTATGAACATATCTTATTTTCCAGTATTTTTGAGTTTTCTGAGAATGGGGACCACATTCTTTACTTCGATTCAACTCCACCTTCTCCTACCACAGAGGTTAATGCAAGTGTTTGGCTCTTATTAGATAAAAGTGCATTATTTTTATACACCACATCACAGAACTCAGCAGGCAAAGAAGGCTTAAGAGTATGCTAGTCCAGGAGTGGCAAATGTCCTCTTGATTCACAGACCAAATCCTTCCAAAGTGGTTTATTTGGCCAGACCAGTCTATTTTTTTTTTAATACAGATGGTCTCCAACTTATGATGGTTTGACTTATAATTACTCAACTTTACAAAAGATGGCACAAAAGCCATACATGTTCAGCAGAAACTATACTTCAAGTGCTGTATAATCATTCTGTTTTTCCACTTCCAGTCCAGTATTCAATAAATTACATGAGATATTCTTTATTATAAAATAGGCATTGCGTTAGATGATGTAGCCCAGTTATAGGCTAACGTAAGTGTTCTGAGCATGTGTAAGGTAGGCTAGGCTAGGCTGTCATGTTTGGTAGGTTAGGTGTATTAAATGCATTTTTGGCTTAGTTGGGTTTACCGGGACACAGTAGCCCATGGCAAGTCGAGAAGCGTCTGTACTGAATTTGAAAGCCTTTAGGTAGCTGTGCCTGTCCAGTCTTCTACAGTTTGGTCCACTTTCTAATGCCTTACTATTTTACACAATGTATCTGCCCAACTCCTTAAAGAATTTGAGTGTAATCCCTAATTTGAGCCCAGCTTTCCAAATTCATAGATCTTCCCACAACATCTCTAATACATGGCTCCCCCGCCTATGCTTTCAGAGGTAGGGAGCTTATGAGGAAGTATATTCCATTGGTGGAAAGCTCTGACTAAAATAATTCTTCCTGAATGAAATCATAACTTAAGTTACCTACTGAAAGTAACCTGCTGCATACTAACTACGTTAAATCTTTTTGGTACCTTACTTTTTACTGCTAAATGCTTTTCCCATTCTTAAGTATTCCATCACAGGAGATATACTTCCTAACCTGTTATTTAGGCAGAGGATGTGTAACTTAGAACCACATTTGACTTTTCAACTATGGTCATCTGAAAATGACCTTCTTGGTAAACATTCCCCTTCATTCATATAGAATAAGGACTGCATGTGTCCACCCAGCCTTTTGTACTCACGTGTGAGATTTTCAGATATCTTGGAATAATCTTACACATCTGTCTAGCTCATCAGATTATGGGTGATTTGAGAGTCTGGCATGAACCAGTATCCCAGAAGGTTGCAATTTGAGTATATGATAGATCTAAGTAGATCTTATCTCATGTTGCCCCATTAAGCCTAGACATTTTCACAGCTTTATGCTGTACAGCAGTCAGCCTGTGCCTGAATGCACAGGAATGCAACCCCAGCAATTATTTACCAGACGGAACGTGTTTTTTTGTGTTTCTGTTTCAAGGGAACTCTGTTAAAGTTTCTGATTCTAGTTTTGATGGAGTGGATTGTAAACCTGTTATAACCTGCTGAGGGGGGGGAACCCATATTTTTCTGTTTTCAGGAAAAATCATTTCCATATGAAAGGCCATCTGGAGAACTCAGTGTATAATAAATCACTGTTCACACCAATTATACTTACTGGGGGGCCCAGTTATTTTCTTGCAAGTAGAGGCAGGAGAATATTGGCTTCTGAAAACAATATTGTCATGAACTTCCTTGTGGGCGAGCTAAGGGTCAGAAGGGCCTCAGGTGGGCAGTCTGAGATGACAGAAGCTGTCCGAGTGAGGGGAATGGAACATCATTTGCATGTTTCTCTTCTCCTTCAGCTCTAGTCCTCACAAAAATCAAATATATTCTTACCCTATGGGACTATTCTTACATACTTTTAAAAAGTTTTGTCCCTTGCAAATTTGTACAAGTCCACTGATCTGAATCAAGATGCTGGTTTTCAAGTCAATGCCATTTAGTAGTTGAATCACCTGTAGTGAGTCATCTAACTCCCTTAGTCCCTCCTTCCCCATTTGGAAAATGTGGCTAATGAAAATGACCTAACATGGCTAAACACCTGGTACGTTTATGTAGAGAAGTCTGTAGGAAGAATGAGCAGGGAAGAACTCTGGTGACATCAAGCCCTTGGTCCCCAGCATTTAGATCTCCAGGGCTACCTGGTTCTTGCAGATCAATGAGCAACTCTAGTGTTCTTCCATTAAATCTTCATTTCCCTTAGTTGAGTTGGAAGTGGCTTTATGTCACTTGCAACTACAAGTTTTGACTAACAGAGCATGCATCTATTAAAATGGGTAACCAGGAAGAACACACAGCAGCATGGAAAAGGAATTTTGATGAAATTTACAAAGAGTATTATATAAAATTGTGAATGATATGTATTGTAGTTATTTGAAACAATCATGCATTTGCAAGACAAGTGGAAAAGAAACATTTGAAAAATGTATGGGCGCCTGTAATTCTATCTACTCAGCAGGCTGAGGCATGAGAATTGCTTGAACCCGGGGGCAGAGGTTGCAATGAGCCAAGATTGCGCCAGTGCAGCCCAGCCTGGACAACAAAGTGAAACTCTGTCTCAAAAAAACAAAATGTAATGGACGCTTACCATGGTAGAGTTATGGATGATTTGTTTTCTTCATATAATGGGTGGGGTCAAAACCTTATCAAACTACATTTGGCTGTGTCTTCAGTTGTTTTCTACAACTGATTAAATCTTACCCATTGGCTCCACATCCACATTCATCACTACCTGTATCTTAGTCTCTTTGGATACGAAAGAAGTTCTGGTGTAAAGAGTTTTGTTTTGTTTTTAAAGGTTAGTGGCTAATCTCCTATTGTTGTCTACCCTCATTTCTAGATGGTTTCCTGGTATATTGGGGTGGCAGTGATGTGATAAAGTGAGCTTCTGGAGTCAACAGTAGGAGAAAGTGGGCTTTAGATTTGCATACACTGGTCCTTATGCTGTGATTATGTTTGGTATTGACATTTTTTAGCAATGTCTCTGGGTACCTGATTGACTTGTATTACTGACATCTTTGCATGGGGAAACTGGCTTCTTTTTTTTTTTTTTTTTGGGAAGGAATCTCATTCTGTAGCCCAGGATGGAGTGCAATGGCGCCATCTCGGCTCACTGCAACCTCCGCCTCCTGGGATCAAGCGATTCTCCTGCCTCAGCTTCCCAAGTAGCTGGGATTACAGGCACATGCCACCATGCCCACCTAATTTTTGTACTTTTAGTAGAGATGGGGTTTCACCACGTTGGGAAACCGGCTTTTTCAAGGAGGCACAAGAACATTCATGCAGATCCTATGTCTGATAACCATGCTGTTTTTTTTTTTTATTTGTAGTTGTCAAATGATTCTCCATTGAAATGTCTTCCTTCATAGTTCGCAGCTAGCTGGGTATTTACTGTACCGCTGTTGATGTCATCTATGATATCATGAAGCTGGCTCCATCAACATTGCAGCTCATAGACTGGGCAGTCTCCAGGATCTCTTTATGGGTTCCAGAGAGTCCTAGGACTAAGGATTGGTACTGCATCTGCGGTGCAGTGTTGACAGTCTTATCAAAAATGGCATTTCCACTGTGCTTGCTTTTTTTTTTTGCTTCTTTCTGTCTCTGGTTCCTTGCAGGCTTTGATGCTCGGGGCAGAGGCAGAAAGTACCATCTTGGTCTGAGCCTGTCTGTTCTGAATGGTTAGTTTCATTGTAACCCTTTGACTCTTCCAGTGACCTGTTGCCTTGGGAATGTCACCACCAACTTATTTTGGAGACACATCCAGAGGGCTTATTTTAAGGGCCAGGGCTGACATGACCCACTTTTCCACCAGGGCACTTGGCAGGTATATGACTTTGATCTCATTGGGGTTGAACTTGGGCAGCATGGCAGAGGTGGTTAGATGAACCCATATGTAGTATGGCTGAAGAAAGGTGCACTTTGACTTCCTCCAAGCCAAAAGGCCCATCCTGTTGGTTTTCTCTTTCAGTGTTACATATTGGCATGGGCCACTTGGTCCCTTTGCTGAGTTTTAAGTGAGGAACAGGACACAGTCTTTTTCTTCTTTTGGGATTCCTTTCTTTCAATTTATCTACTGCTTGTGATATCGGCCCTGAATGGAGAAGCCAACACATGTAAAACTCACTTTTCCTCTTCAATCTCTATGTTTTCTTCCCCTGGCATTCCCTTGGTTCAGAAAGGAAAAAACACCTCATCTTTTCTGTGCAGTAAGGATACCTCTTACATCAGAGGCCAGTTCTCTCTACCAATAGCTTTAGAATTCAGGTTCATTGTTCTGACTCTTGATATTTTAATGGAAGCAATAGGAATCTAGAAAATCCTTTCCTTTATCCCCAACCTCTGAATTTTAAAGACAGTTATTCTAGGAACTCAAATTTGGAAATCAAAAGCTAGATCTTTTTTTTTTTTTTTTCTGTTTGCATTCCTGCTATAACAATCTCAAACCTCCCTGAGGCATAAGAATTACCTTAGGCTAACTAGGGGAAAAGTCATTCACAAAACATAAAAGAGAAAAATACATTTAAAATGTATTATCCTTATTACATTCTTTCAGACTTTCCCTAATGTCCTTTACCTTATCGCCTGTTACCCAAACTCCCTGTCAAGCCCCGCCCAAATTACCAACTGGAGAAGTAATGATGATAATGATCGTTTACTGACTACTTGGTATCAGACAAATGTGCTTTTAAACTTGACCATAACCTTGTAGATGTTCATATCCCTGCTGAATAGATGAGAAGTGGAGCTTAGAAAAGGAGACTTGTACAAAGTAGCAGAGCTAATTTTGGGGAGAAAAATTGTTTAAAAAACTCATTTGTATCTTGTTTGCTTTTTCTCACTTTGGCTCAGAAGTCATTCATTCATTCAAATGCTGCAACTTTAAAACACAGCTAGAATAACACCCATTAAATAATATGGATGCTTAACACACTGCTCAATAAATGGCAATGAATATTATTTGTTAATATTTCTACCTATGACCAGGAAGATAAATATCTTAGTGTGCAGAGAACAGAGTCCGTCATGGCAAAAATCTTGGTACAGTTTGATATTTCAACAGCTGGGCAGGAAATAAGGTAAAGTCCTTATTTTTAAGGAAGACAGGAGATCCTGGGTGAGATGGAAACAGGGGCTTATGAGAAGCTTATTATGTGCTGTCATCCCTCTCTGGCAGTCAAGCTGTGCAGTTTGTCCCTTTCGCAGAGTTCCTGTTTTCACAAGAACAGCTCAGCAGAGCCAAAATTACAAGCTACATTTTAACTTTTCACACTAATCTTTGTGTCCCCAAATATGATTAGTATAGAACATAACAAGTACGGTAAAGTAAATATCTCATCTCAGGCAAACTAAGTTTAAGACAGCACAATAAATGAAATGTCAACCACAGTTTCTTCTTGTAATCTCAAATGTCTTGGATTTCTCCAATCCTTCCAGAGGCCTGGGGCTGCTTGGTTACTATCGAAGGGTCGGGCACGTTCCCAGCAACTACCCATAGCTAACCATAGCAAATTTTCTCAGTATTATAGCTATCAAAAAACCCAAGTAAGCTTCATTATAGGATACCTCTGGGTCACCCTCCAGGGATTATGGTTGATGATCACAGAGGTGTGATGTGATGATGTCCCATTAGGGGTCTGTCACTTGGTTATTTCCCTGACTGATATTTCAGCTGTAGAATTTGTGAGGAAATTTGGGAAAGACTGCATCAGATCCCTATCCAATAGTCTCCAAGCTGCGTGCACTTTCCCTGGATCTGTTTCAATGCAGGGATATTATATGGGTTTTGGAATCAGTCAGACTCACGTTCAGATTCTGCCTCTGCCGTTTATTGAGTGGGGAGCAGTGGTACCAATCCTTTGCCCTTGGAACTGCTGTATTCTCTCCTGTAGAAAGGAATTATGGAAGGTGTTATAAGGATCAGGTGGGCTAGCACACGCGACGCACCAGCACAGAGCCTGAAATATGGTAGGTGACCACTCACTGCAAACTCTTATGCTTCATGCTTCAGTTACCTATTGCTATATAAAATACCAACCCAGTCCTTAGCGGCCGCTAGGACTACACCCATTTATCATGAAGAGCTTCAGTGAGCATTACTTGAGTAACAACCATTTATTTGCTCATGGTTTTGTAATCTGGGCTGGGTTCTTCTACTGGTCTCACCTGGGGTAGATCATCCTCTCATGTCGTCCATGAGGAAGCTTAATTTGGGCCAGAAATCCAAGATAGCATCACATATGTGTCAGGAAGCCTGACTGGGATGCCTGGACCAACTCAGATCAAGCCTCTGCTTGGTATAGCGCTCTGTTGTCACCACTTTAAAATTCTTAATTTTGAAACAAGGAACCCTGCATTCATTTTACACTAATCCCTGCAAATTATGTAACCAGTCCTTGCAGCTGGATCTCTTTCTATACTAGCTCAGGGATCCAAGGGGGTGAAAGCAAAAGCTGGCAAGCTTCTTAAGACCAAGACTGGAACTGGTACAGTATCACTTTGCCTACATTCTATGGGCCAAAGCAATTCACAAGGCCATCCCTGATTCAAGGAGAGGAGCAGAAAAATCTTTATGGCCATCACTTGACCTCCATTTCCTACTTTTAGCATTTTCAGCAACTGGGTCCTTCGAGAGCTCTTCTGGTGCTAAGAAGCAGATACCTCCCCAAGCGACCTCCCCAAGAGGGATATATGGTAGAGGCTTGGAAATCTCTCAGAAATGAGGCTAACTCCACCTTAGCAAAGTGGAGAGAGAGTTAGAAACTCAGAGTCTAAGGCTACGCCTTACTTCTCAGTGGTCACATTGACTTCCTCGGTCAGTCAGTCATGGCTTGAGGGGAGGTCAGAGAAACTGGTCACTCAGAAGAGACACAACTGCCCCTTACAGAGACTGTGGGCAGGGCAGCTCTCTACAAGAGGCTGTGAATAAGGTTGGATACAGCCCCTGATAGAAATGTTTTTTCTTTATATATCAGCCATTTATGGAGCACCAATAATTATATATAAGACAGTGTCTTGGCCTGTGGGGATGTGACTCTAGGAGAGCAGGGCTCCTTTTTTTCAGTCACATAAGGGTATATCTCTTTAACTCCAATCGAAGTGGGGGTTGGGGACAGGGGAATAATCAGAGGTTTATTCTTACTGTCCTGGTGCTCAGGGAGTCAGCCCCAGTCCTTGGTGACTAGCTCACATATCCTCATGTGGCTAGTGACACCCACCTACCTTGGTGGTACAGGAGAATGCTTAATTACTGTAATCTTGAATGCCTGGGTTCAAGTGATTCTCCTGCCTCAGCCTCCCGAGTAGCTAGGACTACAAGTGTGCACCATCATGCCTGGCTAATTTCTTTTATAGAGATGGAAGTCTTGCTACGTTGCCTAGGCTGGTTTCAAACTCCTGGCCTCAATCAGTCTTCCCATTTTGGCTTCCAGAATGCTGGGATTATGGGGGTGAGCCACCGTACCTGGCAGGGAATACACTCTTTTACAAAAATGCCAATTCACTTCAAGAAAAGCTGAGTGAAGGATGAGAAACTGTGACTTTATCTTACTTGCTTTGGTCCTGCTCCAAGGAAGATGACAGATTGAGGCCCGCAGAAGGAGGGAGTCCCAAATGGACTTCTGATATTTCAACTGGAAATAACCGCTCTCCTCTGCATGCCCCAAGGAGATGGATGTCATCACTATCTCCTTGGGGCATGCAGAGGAGAGCGGTCACCATCTCTTGACCTCCCCACTTCCCTACTCTACTTCCTCGCGGTTTCCTTCCTTCGTGCCCTCAGTCTTGTGTCCTTACCCCTGTCCTGGAAGACCCCATCTTTTTCCCCCAGTACATGGTGCTCCTCCTCCGTCCTTTCTTGCACACTCCACTTAGCTGGTGCTATCACTTTCCTTGGTCCAACTTTGCCAGCTCTGAAAAACAAGGAGTGAGGTGCAGTCCATCAGATGGAGGAGATGATAAAATAGATGATCAGATCCAGGACAGGCTCGCAGCAGTAACAGCTGTGGCAAATTTCTACATAACACTAGCCGAGAAGCCAATAAAATGAGCTTATTTCCCAGTGACAATGCAATCTAGTGCTCTATGACCAGCTCCTTGCAGAACAATAACCCTGGCATTATGATTAGACTCACATTAACTGTGCACAGCCCTGTCTTGACTACCCAGGTGATCAGCATCTACTTGGATAAGAACGTCCTGATCTTCAAATCTCTTCCCTGATAAAAAGAGGGCTGCTGCTCTCAAGGAACTTCAGTCAAAGGGAGCGGGGGAGACAGTCCCATATACAGACAAAAAACTAGGGGTTGAAAGGCCAATGAGTGATCAGAAGGAAAGGGAAAGAAGCTTCCGGAAGCAAGTGCTGATTGGGAGATTAGCCTTGGCTGGGGGCCACGGTGGAGCAAAGGTGTAATGGAGGGTGGGGCCTCTTTCAAAACTCATTCATGGCTGTGTACACGCATGTCCGTTCCCACTGGAGTGGCGGTGCTTTCTTGAGGCAGGGGATGGGCTGCTTCCCTCTGGAGTCTTCACTAGAACTCCCTCCTCCTGCTTCCTTTCACCCATTCATTCCAAACATACATTGAGCTGCAGGTTCTGGGTTCCTAACTGCAGGGGGCTCACGAAGGAGATTTTAGGACTATACCCACTTGCCACGATTTTACTTTACGTGGTTCCCACGTCTACTCCTTCCCCTCAGCTTCACACCTCGAGAAAAAAGCCCCCAGCCTCCCCTAGTCCCTCAGTTACGCCGCGCAGTCACTCACTTTGCTAATTTCCAACCACTCGCTGCGGAAGAGGCTGGAACACGTCGGCTTCAGATGCGCCTGACACCCTCGGACGCATGCGCAGTAGCTCCCCGCCCCTTCTCCCCGGCGGGGCTTGCTGTCTCTAAGCCCCATTTAAAGCGCTGCGCTTGCTGGGGAGCTCTTCGTTCAATTCTCGGTGGATTAGGGCCATTGAGATTCTTAATCAATTGCTGGGTTCCACGCAATCCTCTTTAGAAACTTTTTGCTTAATATGCATCTAGAGACATTCACGGCCCGCCTGCAGAGTTGGAGCCGTTGGAGTGGAGGCTGGGAGGCTGCAGGCAACCCCTAGGCTTTTAAACAGCAACGTCAGTTTAATTACTGCAGATCCGCCATGGCTGCCAAGTCCTCTCTTTCTTCCTTATTATTAACGAGGAAACTTGCCGCGCAGTGGCTTTGTTTCAAGTGAAAGTCCGCGTGCTTTGATACCCTCGGGGGCACTTACAGGCTAGGTGGACACAAGTGGGCTGCGGGACTCCCGAGTATTTACCTTCTAGAGGAATGCACTGCAAACATGCTGCACACAGGAGACAGGGAAGCCGGGCGAGGTTGGGTTTCCAGACGCCACAGTATACCCTCTCAGTTCCACTGATACCCTTTCTTCCTTCTATCCCGAGGCCCTGGTCGTTGGCCCTCGCTAGACAATGTGAACTGGCACTACAAGTGGAACAGACCAGACATTTATTTTCTGGTAAGTCAGGCGTCTGTCCTGCACCTTTGGCCTCATTTTGATTAATGTTACCAGAAGAGGATGCAATGTGTGGGTGTGTTGGCTAAACTTTGTGGAACTGTCAATTGTAAAGTGTTACCTTATATTTGGGGCAGCACTTTTGAGTTTCCAAAACACGTTCCCATGCATTATCTCATGGGGTTTCCTCAATAAATTGGAATAATGTAGAGGAACTCGCGCCCTCTTTCACAATGAAAAAACCCTGTAGCTCAGAGCAGCATAGAAACTTGGCCAGAGTTGCAGGACTAGAAAGTGGAAGAATAAGAAACCAGGTCTTCTGATCCTTAGTCTGGAGACTTTTGGCAGTCACGAAAACTTTTTTATTATCTCACTAATAACCCTGATAATCTTGTTGGATAACAGAACGATTTGTTCATCCGTGTCGTGTTCTCTCACTGCATTAAGAAAGCTGATTTCTCAACTGTTTTTTAGAGTTAGAATGCCTTGAAAATCACTCCCTTATCCTTGCTACCAGTGTGATTTGTCATCTTCTGATATGTGGTAAAAACAGTAAAGGTAAACTCTAGCTGCCAAGCTAATGCCACAGAAATCAAGTCGGGGCCGGGCGCGGTGGCTCAAGCCTGTAATCCCAGCACTTTGGGAGGCCGAGGCGGGTGGATCACGAGGTCAAGAGATCGAGACCATCCTGGTCAACATTGTGAAACCCCGTCTCTACTAATACAAAAAAATTAGCTGGGCATGGTGGCGCGTGCCTGTAATCCCAGCTACTCAGGAAGCTGAGGCAGGAGAATTGCCTGAACCCAGGAGGCGGAGGTTGCGGTGAGCCGAGATCGCGCCATTGCACTCCAGCCTGGGTAACGAGAGCGAAACTCCGTCTCAAAAAAAAAAAAAAAAAAAAAAAAAAAAGAAATCAAGTCGGAACTGGGTTGGATTCAGTAACATCAGTCCAGAGAGCACACTGTTCCTCAAGATGGGTGCAGCCTCAAGGACTTAGGGATCAGGAATGTGCATGGCTCTCCAAATGGTTTTCAACCAAGGCTATGCTGCATTTCCTCCAGTAATTTCATAACTAAAAACTTAGTGATAATCAGAAATTTAGTTGTTTTTTTTTTTTGAGACAGGGTCTCACTCTGTTGCCCAGGCTGGAATACAGTGACTGACACAATCATAGTTCACTGCAGCCTTGAATTCCTGGGTTCGTGCCTCAGTCCCCAAAATAGTGGAGACTACAGGTCGACACTACCATGCCTGGCTATTTTTGTATTTTTTGTAGAGAGGGGGTTTTGACATGTTGGCCAGGTTGGTCTCAAACTCCTGGGCTCAAGTGAACTGCCCACATTGGCCTCCCAAAGGGCTGGGATTACAGGCATGAGCCACTGTGCCTGGCCAGAAATTTAGTTTTTACATCAGGCAATGCGAGATTGGGTTTAAGAATACTGAAGCTATCATCTAGGTTTGAGGAAAGCAGTAGAAAGGGGAAAAATTCTCTTAAATTTTGCCCATGCATTCAAGACCGAATGGAAAGTCATTCCTCTGGGAACAAGTGATCCTTGTTGTCTAATTTCCTTTAGGAGCTGCTTTTACCTCAGAGCTACAGAAAAGGAGCAGTCTGGCAGACATCATCATCACTGATGGCTACCTTCATTCATTACTTTGGTTACTTATAAACATTCATTTAACACCCACTATGGGCCAGGTACTAGGGATACAATGATGAGCAAAAGACACAATTTTGATGCTTAGCTTTTCTGTTGAAACATAATTGTATTCTATTTTTCTGTTGCCTTCATTTTTCTCCCACTCCCGCCCCCCAACTCCATCCAGCTCTCTAGTTCTGATTCCTGGTCACTTGCACCATTTTTGGCAAGACAGTCCAAAAAATAAATTACAAGTACAGCAAAACATTCTCTCCTCCTCTCCTCTGCCCCCACCCATCTATTCCAATCCCCACTCTTCTTCAGGATATAAACTCTAAGTCTTCCTTCTTCATATATTGCAAATCCTTTCTTGGGGATAGTCCTACAAGGCCGGTGATGGTGAATATTATATGAATTAGATCCTTGCCACTACACAAATTTCTTCTGACTGCATCTGCTTTAAAGCAAAACATCCTGTAGTGAGCCTTGTGGTTTAACTGTCTTTCTCCTTTCTTCTTGATTCCCCAAGGAACTCCCAGTTCCCCTATTATCAACCATATGATTTCAGTATTGACCCAACTTGTAGGTTGAGGGAAGAACCCAGTTAGCATGAGCCATTCCAATCAGAGTGAACCCAAGGAATTCCACTGGGAACTTTGGGACACAGAAGCTCTCTTCTTTGTGGGGAGTGGTTGTATAAGACTGTGAAGCTCAGATGAGCCCCAGATTTTCAGGGAGCACTGCTGAAAGCCTGAGGGTGGGTGCCAACCAAGAAGCAGAGATAGAAAATGGACTTAGGACATGATCTTGAATCAATCTGGGTCTGAATCAATGCTACCTCTGAATTATTCTGCTAAGTAAACTACTAAACTCTACCACCTCTTTTAAAAATGCCAGTTTGAGTTTGGTTTTCTATCACTTATTAAAAAAAGATTGCCAATTTAACCCTACCTATCTAAAGCAATGGGAAGTATTGCTTTAAGCACAAAAAAGAATATACAGGATGTTCACACCCTGGACATACCCTGAATTTTAAGAATATATTTATAACCTTTAGGTTTGTTTGTTTGCAAAATGATATATAATCAGTAGTAGCTTTACAACATTTGAGATAGCAAGCATTTAAAAATACATTCAAAGCAAAACAAAGGTTCCTGGTCTTTGAAAGCATACTTGCAACCACAATTACCAATGACAACTCTAAATTGTGTTTTCTTTTGAAAACGAATCTATTGTCATGGAAAGCACTCTTTACAGAAGAGAATTATGGAATTTAAGACAATGTGTGGCATGACAAACCCAGTGAAATCCATGCTGTATATTCATGTTTAATTTTCATGAGATCTTATGTGATAATGACAACTGCACCCTTGACCTTGCTGAAGGAGGAGAGGCATGAAGCTAATCAGAAGATTTTCTCTAATATGCTTTCAAAGAACAGTTTTCCAAATAAAATGAAGAGAGTTATCATGGCATATCAACTTTCTCTAATTTTCAGGAAACAAAGGTATTAATTTGCTTTACTCTTATAGATTCTTAAAATACTTCTTTTCTAACTGCATATTTAGAATATATAATCGGAAGACCAATATCCAATTTCTTTTTTTGTGCCATCACTTTAAAAAGTGCAGCCGTGCTCCTCACTTAACTATCTGGAGTTGAGAAACAATCTGGGAGTTAGCCCAGAAAGAGTGTGAACAGCCAGAGCCAATATTGACAAATCCTTATTCTCCAACCCCACAAGTTTCTCTCCTAGGTAAGCTCGCGAGGCTCTCAATCATACCCTGTCGTGCTTTCTTTAGACACTATTCCCACTTCTTTGGTTATCTATATTCTGAGTCCACAAATCAGCGGCATCAAGTTAGGAAAGCTGGAAGCTTCAAGAATGGCACTATCCAATATGGTAGCCAGTAGTGCCACGTGGCTATTGAGCACATAAAATGTGGCCAGGCCTAACTGAACTGTGCTGTAAGTATAAACTACACATCAGATTTTGAAGACTTAATATGGAAAAAGAAGACTATAAAATAATTTTTTATGTTGGCAGCACGTTGAAATAATATTATATATATATATATATATATATAGGTTTAAATATAGTAGTAAAGTTAATTTTGCTGGTTTCTTTTTATGATGATGATTATTTTTTGAGACAGACAGGGTCTGTTGCCCAGGCTGGAGTGCAGTGACACAATCATGGCTCACTGCAACCTCAACCTTCTGGGCTCAAGTAATCCTCCCACCTTAGCCTCCCACGTAGCTAGGACTATAGGTATATGCCACCACACTTGGCTTTTTTATATTTTTTTGGTAGAGATGTGTTGTACTGGCCAGAGCATAGAAAGTCAACACTAAGACAAAAGTATGCCAAATTGCAGGGTCTATATTGCCAGCGTCCACGGAGGTCTCGCATCTCTCCAACCCGTGGCCCTGAAAGGAGGGTGTCAAGACCTTTTATACCCGTAAAATCACCTCAGGAGTGAGGGTGAGGGGCAGTGGTGGGGGTGAGGGGCTTCAGACATTCTGAGGGCTAGTGGATTCTGTAAATCACTTCCTGGGAGGAGATGAGGGTGAGGGGCTCTGGACATTCCAGTGGATTCCTGGGTGAAGATGAGGGTGAGGGGCTCCGGACATTCCGAGGGCCAGGGGACTTTTGACATTCTGACTGTTACTTAAGTGGTTCACGAAACTCAAGATAAGCATTTGTTTACACATCGTCTGGGTAGGGTGGAAATTACAGTCCTTAATTATTCACATTTGGGTTATAGAGAGCAGTTTCAACAGAAAGCCATGGTATGGTTGAGGTATGCAGTTTTATGGGGCTTTTACCATGTCACAGATGGGGTTTAGGTATGTTGCTCAGTCTGGTCTCAAACTCCTGGGCTCAAGTGATCTGCCCACCTTGACCTTCCAAATTGCTAAGATTATAGGTATAAGTTACTGTACTCAGCCCATTATTATTTTTAATGTGGCTATTAGAATTTTTAAAATTACATATATGGCTTGCATTACACTCTTATTGGGCAGTGCTCTTCTAGAAGCAGGCCTGCTCATCATTCATTCATTTAGTGAATCAATCAATATTTATTGGGTATGTTTTGTGTGTTTGAGTATGGGGCTAGGGGATAAGAATGCAGCAGTGAACATGGTTCCTGCTCTCATGAAACAAGTGTACCCACTGTGATACAAGAGAGGCTGTAAAAAAAACAAACCCAATGGACACCAGCTATCTAAAAGCAGGGGATATTTAATCAGGGATATTCTAGGTTACTAGGGTTATTATGGCTATTAGAGTTAAGATTCAGGACTACATAACTTAGCATCTAACCCTTATTGTTTTAGGGCAGAATCTAATACAATAGGTGTTGGTATAGGTGACATCCTTGGGGTTACATGCTATGGGTTCTGTTCCAGTCTGTTTTGTGCCGTGGCTACTACACATGTATATGATCTTCCTCATGGAACGGAGATGATTTGGAGGGCAGCGACAATGTTTTTTGACCTTGGTCTCAACCCAGTGTCTACCAAAGAGGAGGGCCTAAATGTATAGGGAATTAAAGTATGTCATGTGTACTCATTTTAAAAAGCAGTCAGGTGTGTAATATACTTTAAAAAGAGTTCTTCCCCAAGTACCTAAAAAATAAAAAGTTTAGCACTTAAATTAGTAAGTTTTAGTTATTATTAAGTCCTCTTTCAGACTATAAATTCATGCCTACCTGATAGAAGCAAAAAGTTCGGGAATATCCAAACTAAGTCATCTTTCATGACCACTAGGGTTAAACATTGCATAAGAGGTGCCACCTTGGATAGTATTGTTTGATAGAGGCCAGGATGAGGCATCTTTCTTTTCTCTGCAGCGCTTTACAAAACATTATGAGTTGTCAACAAAACAAAAAACAAAACATGAGTTGCAAAGGGAAACATTTAACTTGCAATTCTTATTACATCTTTATTATCTGTCAAGGTTATCAGTCATATTAAAAATATATAATTTAATTCTCAAATAATAACTTTGTTCATCTTTCTTCTAAAGTACATTGTCAAAAGAAGTCAAAGTTGAATCTATTTTGTGCTGATTTACATACGCTGACAGGCAGCACAATGTTCTGAAATGAAAACAGAGCTATTATTGCTTTAGAAAAATAAACTTGGTCCCAGAAAGGAGAAAAAGAGATAGTACGCAAGAGTGACAAGAAAAAAAGCAGGTCTGGTGCTGTGACTCTCGCCTGTAATCCCAGAACTTTAGGAGGCCAAGGCAGGCGGATCATGAGCTTAGGAGATCGAAACCATCCTGGCTAACATGGTGAAACCCCATCTGTACTAAAAATACAAAAAATTAGCTGGGCGTGGTGGTGTGCACCTGTAGTCCCAGCTACTTGGGAGGCTGAACCAGGAGAATTGCTTGAACGCCGGAGGTGGAGGTTGCAATGAGCCGAGACCACGCCACTGCACTCCAGCCTGGCAGACAGAGCTAGACTCCCTCTCAGAAAAAAAAAAAAAAGCAAAGCATTATAGGAGGATTGTTTGCATTTAAGTAAAAGCAGTATTTGTAATTTTTGGCTGACTGCTCCAAGTACCATGTATCTCCTCCATCAGTGCTTTGAGTATATTCTTCTATGAATGCATGTTAAATTAACAGTAATAATAAAGCAAAAATAACTATACAACAATTAGTCCACCATTACCAAAATGGTAACAAGTTCACAAATAATTAATCTACACCCAAATTTCCAACCATCATGAATTTTAGAATTGTAGTAAGGCTTCCCTTCATAGATTTATTGAAAATGTTTTGTACTCCTACAAGTTCACCCTCCCTTCCTATAAAGAGTGAAGCTCAGTTTGAATTGATTGGTGGATAATTTTTCCATTTTTCCTCAGGCAATGTGAGTTACTCCTGTAAATCAAATATAGGCCAGAGGAAATAATCTCTCAGATGGGCAGTGATTGACCAGTCAGCAGGAGAAGCTGCTTATGCCTTGTTTGGTACATTGTGAAAAAACACAATTAAATAAATACACAGTCATGCCTGAGTACCCATCCTCCACCCTGCCATCCTCCAGTGTGGCAAAAATCTGGTCAGAGTCCATCTGGATATCATTCCATGGTTCCTTGGATCCCAAAGCTTTCAGAGTGCTGGCTGGTCAGGGAGTGTACAGTCGATCCTGGGTGGCAAATGTCCCAATTTTTTAAGTACCATCGAGTCCTTCTCCAGGGTTGCAGGGCCACAGCCTCCACGAATGAAGATGGCTTTTCTTAGCTGCCCTGTGACAACTGGGTTTCACATTTCCTGAAACTAGATCTGTGGAAAGAGTCCCTGAAATCAAGAAAAGAGAGGGAAGAGAGGGAAAGACAACATACAGAAGTAAGAAAGACCAACTAGCCTTTTAGAAAGGGTTAGGGGTGGATTACCTGGTAGAAATGGATATCAGTCACAGAGAACTCCGCAAATAATAACTGAAAGGTCTGTGACCCCTTCACACTGTGCCAAAACAAACACAGAAACCAATCAAACTAACAAAAAACCCAACACAGGCCATAATTCAGCCCTGAGAAGACCGCTGGCACAAGACCAACACCAAGGTGTCTGGGAGAGGTCAAGGAGCAGGATGGGGAAGACGGAGGCAGAATGGATCACACTCTGGCAGCCTCTCTGATTCCAGGCCCCATTCCCACCCTTTGCAGGTTCTGTAGCTCCTTAAGTGCAGCAGACCATGCCCTGAGGTGCCGGGTCCCATGCGCTGCCCTTTAACTCCCAGGAAGAGGCCTTTTCTGCCCTGTTCTTACCTCTTTTGACTCTCAACTCTGAGTATTGGCTTGTAGAGTTCTGGAATTTTCCGCTCGATCATTGGTCTGAGGTTCTCTTTTAGCTTGTTATAGTTCTTTTTGAGTTCCTGCTGATACTCCCTCTGGTCTGGTGTGATGAGACGCTTGTTTTTCTCTACGGCTTCACCACATCTGAGATGAAAATATCAGTGTGGGAGAAATAAATGACTTTGAAATGCTTAGAAATCTGAGAACAATGAAACTACTTATGATTTTTTGAATAACTTTAAGAGCATTTTCAAACTGGGTGGCATATCAGGATTACCTGTGGAGCTTTTCAAAACACAGATTTCTAGGATCTATCTCAGACTTAATGAATCACAACTGCTGAGGGGTAGCACCCAGAAATCTCTGTTTTTTACTTTATTTTGTCATTATTTTTCGAGACAGGGGCTCACTCTGTCACCCAGGCTGGAGTACAGTGGTGTGATCACAGCTCATGGCAAACTTCAACCTCCTGGGCTCCAGCAATCCTCCTACCTCAGCCTCCTGAGTAGCTGGGACTACTAGTGCGAGCCATCGCTTCTGGCCCAGAAATGTCGAATTTTGAAAAGCTGCCCAGGGGATACTGAAGCCAACCTAGCCAGAATTGAGAACCTCTGACTTGCTATGTGTCAGAAGAAGTTTCAGTAAGTTTTACATGCATTACCTGTCTAATTTTCCCAACAACTCTAAAAAGTCAGCTGTTATCTTTATTTTGTTCCTGAAACTCAGAAATGTTACAATGCTTACCCAAGATAACACTGTGAGGAAGTGGTAGATCTAAGAATCAAACTCAAGAATGGAAGCTGTTATACTTACAAAAAGCTCACTGTGATTTATGGCAACATGGCATCAGAGCAGGTGCCATTCAGCCCCCTCCTGCTACACACATATGGAAGTGCTAGGAAAGCACAACAAAAACTTGTTGAAACAGAAAGGGGAACACCAGGTGCCAGAAAGAAAGAGAAAAATAAAAGCTAGAGTGATTGCAGGAGCTGGTGGCAAGGCGGCTGTGACTAGGACTGCCCATTAAGATTTTAGGACTGCATATAGGTCTATGGGACGGGCGGACGGGGTTTCAAAGCTCACACAAGATTAGTTATGTGACCTTGGCCAGGGCAAAGGGAGATTCTGGATATGCTATCTGCATGTGGTCCAGAGCCTTGAAAAGCTACCTCATCTATGAAAGAGGGTTTAGAAAAATGCTGCAAGCTGTCCAGAGTATCAGAATGGAAACTTGCTATCAGCTTAGGGCCATTCATGGGAAAGAAAGTCATCTTGAGAAATGGAAATTCTAGGCTTGCACCACACATGGTGTAAGTTCCAAATGTACATTCCTCGACTGTATGTGCTTCAATGTGAGAAAATAAAAGTTAATCCAAGATTATTGAAATTGCTAGGGCTCAGATAAACCAACATAAAGTTGCTCTGGAGGAACACATTCTCAATCAGGACATACGGGCCACTCCCGCCAAAGATGAGCTCACAATAAAAAGTTGCAAACTATGTGAGGAAACCATCTACCGTGAGAGAAAACTAACAGATGCATCAAACAAAAGAATTAGTCCAATAAGAATTAGAGATAATAGAACAATGCAAAAAACCAAAGTTAACATAGAGATGTAATAAAATGTATAAAATCCTAACTAGAAAAAAAAGAAGAAAAAACCATGTGACTAGAGAAAAAAGAAGAAAATAAATAAAAGGTACAAAATCCATGATAAAATCAAGAATATGAAAAAAGAGACCAGGAAAAGTTCAGAAAAAAAGCAAACAGAACTTCTAGAAAAAAAATGCAGTAACTAGGCTGGGCGTGGTGGCTCATGCCTGTAATCCCAGCACTTTGGGAAGCTGAAGTGGGTGGATTGTCTGAGCTGACAAGTTAAAGACCAGCCTGGGCAACATGGCAAAACTCCACCTCTACAAAAAATATAACAATTGGCTGGGTATGGTGTTGTGTGCCTGCAGTCCCAGCTACTTGGGAGGCTGAGGTGGAAGGATGGCTTGAGTCTGGGAGGTAGAGGTTTCAGTGACCAAGATTGCGGCACTGCACTACACCTGGGTGACAGAACCAGACCTTCACACACACACACACACACACACACACACACACACACACACACACACACAGAGTGAACTGTTAAACAACAAAAACCTCAATAGAAAGGTTAAATAACAGACTAGACATAACTGGATAATTAAATGTATGACAGATCCAAGGAAATCACCAATGAGATTTAAAAAATAAAAAAAATGAAAAAATTGGTTAAGAGACATGGAGATAAAAGGAATATCTAACCCACATCTAATAGAATGTCCAAGGGAATGGAAAATGAGAGGGAGGCAATATTTAAAGAGATAATAGCTGATAATTTTCTAGAGTTGAAAAGAGATATAAACCCTCTAATGAACAACAACAGATCTACACCCAGCCTCTTGATGGCAAAACTGAAGAGAAAATCTTAAAAACTCATCCTGGTTATCTGACTTGTGGACTGTTAAACCAAGGTCTCCTACACAGTATGGTACACACCAAAGAAGAAAATCATGTTATTTAAACATGATAAAGTCTTGCCTTTTGTTTTATACTCTTCTACCCAAGGGAACTTACAAATCAACAAACCTTAAAGGGATAGAGTAATGGCTGTAAGTTACTTAACATGTAATAGTAATAATTATATTATCCTTCAAATAAATAAGATCTGGGTGATCATGTGCCTTATATTATTTTCCTAATAGTGGTATTAGATTTGGGGTAAGTTATGGAGATACCCAGACGTTGTTATCAAATCCTCTTAACACTGAACACATTTTCAGGATGACAAAGAGGAAGAGGATGGCATGTGGCAAGGAAAAGCTACCTGGCTAGGCGAAGATAAACCTATGACCACAGCTGCATCATGGAATTAGTCTGCTACAGAAGAAGGACCTGCTTTATTTAACTCAGACAGAATCCAAAAGAACTCCCTTAACCAGATTTTCACCTATCTTTTAAGTCTGACATTAATTGAAGCAAATTATAGGATACCTAAGGTTACATATTAAAGGTTTTAGGGAAGAGCTAGAAGGGAAGGTATATGGCCTTTGAATCCTGAGAAATCTATATCACCCCTTATTATTTTTATTGCTTCTTAACTAGCAGTTACAAGTAACACCATGTGTAAAATAAAATCAGTTGCAGGATGACTTCAAGGCCCACGTTTATAACATTGGCAGACTATAGGAGGTGGGATGAGGCCTGCCAAAGCTAACAGCTAATTTGCGGAAGTCTACTCTGACGACTTTGGTATAATTAACTAAACTCTCCTTAGTCCTTGTTTGCAGAAGTAGTACTAGCTAGCTAACACATCCTGATTGTTTAGCATGTGCCCTTGAGTGAATTAAATGCTTTATATGCAGACAGAACTGGGTTGAAACCAGCTGCTACTCATTAGCAGGATGACTTAACCATAAAAATCTTCAATTTTCTTATCTGGAAAATGGGGATAATAAGCTCATATAATCTCCCAGGATTGTTGAGAGAATTAAATGAGAGGCTGTGATAATAAGGCAGACTGATGCTTCTGGAATGTGGCAGATTGTATTTTCTAAAAAATGGCCATAAGAATGTGCTCTCCTAGAACCTTGCCCATACCCCCATCAAGAGTTGGGTGGTTCTTTGTGACAGCCACAATGAACAGTATGTGGTGGAGGTGGTACTGTGTGCCTGGCTAATAAAAGGTAATACGGCCTCTGTCTCTCTCTCTCTCTGTAGTATGAGAGTCCTGAACCATCCTGTGACAAGTCTAGCTACCCTAAAGCTGTCATGCAGGAGAGACCATGTGGAGAGAAAGAGAATTAGAGAGAGGAGGAGCCCCTGCTGTTTGAATATTCTCAGCCCAGACACCAGACATGTATGAGGAAGAATTTGGGTAATTCAAGTCCTAGCCACTGTCTAAGTGCAACTGAGTGAGAGACTCCAAGCAAAAACCACCTAGCTGAGCCCAGCCAACCCCAAGTTATAGCACAACCATTATCGTGGCCACAATACAGCTGCTAGGGCCCCAGCCATGATGACCACATCCTAGGCAAATATCAGGAGTAGAAATGAGGAAAGCAAAAGTTATTATGTACCACATGCATAATAATTAAATGTTGTTTCAAGCCATAAAATTTTGAGGTCGTTAGTTACATAGTAATAAATAACTGTGGTGTTTTATAAAGACAAATATATTAATAGCTGGAGCAAAAAATAGGTTTATATAGTAATAATACTTTATATCTTTAAACTTTTATAATGCATAAAATTATTTTATATACTTTTCCTATATTTCTTCCTTTCAGTTATTTGGGTTATATTCTCTAGGTTATTTGATTAAAATTGAAATAATTTCTACCATGTTAATTTAAATCCATAAGCTAAGGAGGGCCATGTGGTAACAGCCCTCCTAGAGAATAGCCATATCTCTTGGAAAATGTATACAAGATTGTAAAACGACACTGCAAACAACTTTTTAAAAATGATCTTATCTGTAACATTCTCTTAGGTCCACAAACATCCAAGCTGTGTGGCTCTCAGTGATACAACCATTCCAGACTTCCCTTACATCCTCTGATGCTCCCTTTGCTGGTAAACTCACTGAACATAGGTATTTTCTTAGAACAAATATGCCTGGAGTTTTCTAGAAGTCACAGTCCTACAGAAACCAGATTGATAGGGATTAGAAAGGGCAGGAAGTTGTACCTCCAGAAAAGGATTCCTGGTTTTTGATGACAGTAACATTTTGAGGTCTCCATGTATAGAGTTAAGGTCTCCTACAGAGAGAATGGTCATGTAGCCCTCATCCTCTCTGCATCTCTTGGTGCCCCCGTGCCTCTTTTTTTTGAGAGAGGATCTTGCTCTGTTGCCCAGGGTGGAGTGCAGTGTAATGATCTTAGCTCACTGCAACCTGTGCCTTGTGGACTCAAGTGATCCTCCCACCCCAGCCTCTCGAGCAGCTGCAACTACAGGCACACCACTATGCCTGGCTAATTTTTTGGTATTTTTTGTAGAGACGAGGTTTTGCCATGTTGCCCAGGCTAGTCTTGCACTTGTGAGCTCAAGTGATCTGTCCACCTCAGCCTCCAAAAATGCTAGGATTACAGGCATAGCCATTGCACCCAGCCTAGCCCCCCTCATTTCAGCACAGCCCACACATTGGTTCCTCAGTGTGGCAAAAAAATTTATTAGTTGTTTTCTCAATATCCACTCTTTCTTCCCTACTAGCAGAACTTCGGGCAGTGTGGCCACCTGGAAACTTACATTTCCCAGCCACCCATGCAGGTAGGGATGGCTGATAAGATAGGTAAAGTCACTGGGAAAGGGTGACATACCTTTTTGCTCTTTCCTCATACTTGCCCAGATGTGGTCATGATGGCTGGATCCCTAGCAACCATATCACGACCATGAGAATGGGTACACTACAACCAGGATGGCACAGCAAAGAAATGGAAAAGAACCAGGGTCTCTCATGACTTTATAAGGCCACCACATAGCTCTGCATCAACTACCTCCAAGCTTATTTAGTATGAGAGAAAAATACATTAATTTTCTTTTCTTTCTTTCTTTTTTTTTCTTTTTTTGAGATGGAGTCTTGCTCTGTAGCCCAGGCTGGAATGCAGTGGCACGATCTCGGCTCACTGCAACCTCCGCCTCCTGGGTCCCAGTTCAAGCAATTTCTCCTGCCTCAGCCTCCCAAGTAGCTGGGATTAAAGGCACATACCACCATGCCCAGCTAATTTTTGTATTTTTAGTAGAGACAGGGTTTCACCATGTTGGCCAGGCTGGTTTTGAACACCTGACCTGTGATCCACCTGCCTTGGCCTCCCAAGGTGCTGGGATTATAGGCGTGAGCCACCATGCCCAGATGAAAAATACATTTCTTATTTAAGCTACTCTTACTTGTATTCTGTTACTAGCAACTAAATATAGTTACCAGAGGGAACAGCTCAGCACAGCAATTAAGAGAATGGATTCTGCAGCCAGAGTGCTCAACTCTGAATCCTGCTTTGCTACTTACTGACTTTGCAACCTTAAACAAGCTACTTAACCTCTCCATGTCATAATGTCATAGTTTCTTCCTGCGATGTGAGGGTGATAACAGCCTACCTCATAAATTAATGTAAAGATTAAATGAGTTGAAACATATCAAATGTTCAGAACAGTCCTTGCACATAGCTAAAGCCAGAGCACATGGTGGTATTATTATGCCCAATAGACATGGTCTAAGTACATGAACTATTTGTAGAGATGCTGTATTCTAGTCCCTTTATTTCTTTTCCTTCTTTCTTTCTTTCTTTCTTTTTTTTTTTTAAGACAGAGCCTTGCTCTGTAGCCCAGGCTGGAGTGCAGTGGCACAATCTTGGCTCACAGCAACCTCTGCCTCCTGGGTTCCAGTTCAAGTGATTCTCCTGCCTCAGCATCCTGAGTAGCTGGGATTACAGGTGCATACCACCACACCTAGCTAATTTTTGTATTTTTAGTAGAGACAGGGTTTCACTATATTGGCCAGGCTGGTCTCGAACTCCTGACTTTGTGATTCACCTGTCTTGGCCTCCCAAAGTGCTGGGATTACAGGTGTGAGCCACTGCACCTGGCCCCCTTTATTTCATAGTTGAAGAAACTAACATGCAAAGAGGTGAAGTGTCCTGTCCAGTCACATGCCTGTGGGACAACACAGCTGGATATAAACCCAGAATCCTGCTGCTCCCAGACCAATGTCTCATCAGCCCCACTGTGTCTTATGATTCAAACTTTATAGAGACAGACAAATCATGGATAGGCAATCTCTATATTTAAGTCAGACTAA
Source organism: Aotus nancymaae (assembly GCF_030222135.1). Taxonomy (NCBI): domain Eukaryota; kingdom Metazoa; phylum Chordata; class Mammalia; order Primates; family Aotidae; genus Aotus; species Aotus nancymaae. The sequence continues at coordinate 16,241,467 of NW_026988455.1, forward strand.
TTCTCTAGTTCCCATTCAAATCCATCAGTTCCCTATTTGCCCCACTGAATAATGTCACACTTACTGATCACTTAGTATGTCCAAAGTCTTATTCTAAGTTCCATGTATTAACTCATTTTATTCTGACACTAAATGCAAGAGTTAGTTACAATTATTATTCCCATTTGCCATCTGGGGAAACTGATGGGTAACTTACTCAAGGTCATACATCTAGTTAAGGCAGAATGGAATCTGAACTCAGGCAATCTGGCTTGAGTGCCCGTATTCCTAACTCCAACGCCACATATACTGCCTAGGAAAGCCATTGCCCCATTTCCAGCAATAAGCCAGACACATGGCCTTGGTCTCAAGTTAAAACTACTGCTTCTGTTTCCACCTACACTCTACACATTTGGTTGCCCTTTGGTGACTCAGACAAATTCCTTCTCCTTCCTCTCAATAGACCCCAACTCCCGTTTAAAAACACCACCACGCAACACCCTGTTTTCTGACCCTATACCCACATATATGCTGCAGAACCCTTTCAGGGTGTATCTGAAACGACTTCTCTTAAAGGCAAGCTGTAACTGGTGCCAATGAGTACCACTATCTTTTATTTAAATATAAAAACAAATTTAACATCACTTAGTCTTTATAGGAATGAGAGAGTCCAGATAAGTATAAAGAAGAAAATTTAAAAACCTAAATGGTCGGGGTGTTTGGGGAAGCAGAAGAGGAAGACAGAACATTGTATCTCTCTGTTTTGGCTTCTGAACTCCTGAGGTGTTTTTTATTATTGCAGGAAAAGAGAGAAGCAGATTGAGGTCCCAGCTTGGTAACAGTTTGAGGAGTTGCGGGACTGGCTGCGTGAGCGCTGGCTGCATCAAGTCAGGCTGCCAGGATTTTCTTTATGTCTATTTCTGCTTCCGCTACAGCTGAGTCAGAAGGGTCGCTGCCCAGTGGTGGCACTAGACGCAGCGGGCCTGGCAAGCAAACGTTTCCGCTATTAGTTCTCAGCAACAGAAGGCTCACTTATGGTCACCTTGGAAATCTGGGCTTATCGATCTACAGCCCAAGTCGGCTGAGAATCTGGAGCTTCTAAAGGGGAAACCTGAGAGCTGTTCAAGCCCCAAACATTTTCCACTTCTGCATTCTGCTGTCTGTAAGCAGAGTGGAGGAGAAAACATACCAGTGCAAACAACGTGAAAAAATACTCTATTCATTAAAAGCTGTAACTTTCAGATTGGACTTGAGGAGCAATTAAGCAACAGACGACCCTTTATCTACTACCTGTATTGAGGGTATGATTTACATACCATACCATTCACCCACTTTATGTGTAGAGTTTGATGAGTTTTAGTAAATTTATACAGTTGTGCAGCCATCAGCACACTGTCACTCACGACTTCTAATCTCTGTGGAATAAAGAGGAGGGCAGGTCAACTGTCGTGTTTGCACACAGACATGAAGTCATGAGCAGCAGTACTGTTTGGCCTGTAGCCTTGTCGCACTGGTATTGGGACCTCATCCTTTCACATGTGTAGCACAGTGCCTGGGACAAAGTAGGAGCTCACTAATCGCTGAATCAATGAATGAACTGACATCTATAGTTGTTTCAAAGTGTAGCAGTTTGAACACATTTGCTTTTTTGAAGGGAGGAAGCAGAAAGCAAAAGGGGTGAATGATGATAAGGATGGCCTGAGAGATTAAGCCCTCTGGGAGGGATGGAAAAGTAATAGGGAGAAAATGTGAAAGGAGGCAATTAAGCAATCTTTGCAGCCCCTCCACTCAAAGTTTGGTCCAGTGTAGCAGTGGCAGCAGCAACAGCATCACCTGGGAGCTTGTTAGAAATGCAGTGCTTCAGAACCCACCCCAGACCTACTGACTCAGAATCTGCATTGTTATTTTTCTTTTTTTGAGACAGGGTCTTGCTCTGTCACCCAGGCTGGAGTGCAACAGCACGATCAGGGCTTATCACAGCCTTGACCTCCCTGGACTCAAGCTATCCTTCCACCTCAGCCTCTTGAGTAGGGACTTCAGGCATGCACCACTACCACACCTGGCTAAATTTTTGTATTTTTTAAAGAGACGGAGTTTTGCCATGTTGCCCAGGCTGGTCCTGAAATCCTGGGCTCCAGCAATCCTCTCACCTCAGCTTCCCAAAGTGCTGAGGTTAGAGGCAGAGCCACCGCATCAGGCCAGAATCTGCATTTTGACAGCTCCTCAGGTGATGAGTAAGAACAGGGAAGTTAGGGAAGCACTGACAGTCTCCTAGCATTCCTAGAACAATGCAGCAGTCCCTGCCAGCAGGGAGAAAGGTGGGACTGGTTCCCATGTGGAGTCACCATTAAAAAGGCAGCAGAACAACATTTAAAATGGTGAATTTGATTTTGAAACTCCAACATTTCTTCAGGCCATCTGGGGAGAAGACGGCATCTTTACTGAAAGTCTAATGCATGACTTTGTTCAAGGACTATCCCTAGGAAAGTCCATTTCCTCTTGTATCTCTTGCCTGGGACTAGTTTTACTGGGCCCTGGTTCTTTTTCCTGGGGCCGGGAGCTAATGAGAAACATATGTTTAGTAGGGATTTTGTAAGTACATTTTACCTAGGTGAAGTCATGAAAAGGATCGTACCCATGAGATACTGGATTGCAAGATTTGTCACTAGTAGAAAAAATTGAGGCAATATGAATGAAAATCACTCTCTTGACAAGTTTTCTTTTTTCCTTTTTTTTGATACGGAGTGTCACTCTGTTGCCCAGGCTGGAGTGCAGTGGTGCAATCCTGGCTCACTGCAACCTCTACCTCCCAGGTTCAAACAATTTTCCTGCCTCAGCCTCCTGAGTAAGTGGGATTACAGGCATGCACCACCACACCCAGCTAACTTTTTGGTATTTTTAGTAGAGACGGGGTTTCTTCATGTTAGCCAGGCTGGTCTCGAACTCCTGACCTCAGGTGATCCACCCGATTCAGCCTCTCAAAGTACAGGGTTACAGGCGACAAGTTTTCTTTAACATTTAAATTCTGTTCAGAGCCTCATTTACTGATGTTATTGTCTTTCCAGTCTTTCCTCCTTGTCCTAGCATGCTCATGAGAACATGCTGCTCTAGCCGGACTTAGAGGAGCCCGGTGCATCAGAGGCATTCCTGACTGAGTCTTGTGGTCCTGCTGGCCTACTCATTGGCCCACTCAGTGGTACCCCAGTCCCCCTTATCCCCAGGGATAGGTTCCAAGACCTCTATGGGATACCTGAAACTGGATGGTTTCCCTATGTTTTTTTTCCCTATACATACATACCTATGAGAAAGCTTAATTTATAAAATAGGAACAGTAAGAGATTAACAACAGAACAATTATAGTAACACACAGAACTAAAAGTTGTATGAATGTGGTCTCTCTCTCTCTATCTCTCAAAATATCGTAAATAATACTTTCGGACCATGGGTAACTAAAACAGCTGAAAGCGAAACCTTGGATCAGGCAGGGCCACTGTCATGGCTTCCTCTTCCCCACTAGCGCCTTTCTTCTACCTATGTAGTCAAGACAAGATTTAAGTGGTGTTTTTCCATAACGCCTCCCCGAAACACTCCAGCCTGAAACTGATTTCTCTTTTCTGATCTTCGTAGTTCTTAAAGTTCTGTGTGTATGCTGCATTGTTATTCAGCCATGCAGAGCTATAACCTATCATTAAGAACAGAGGAACAGCCAGATCTCTGTATTCCCATAACTAATCTCATGCCTGGAATATAGTGAGTGCTCTTTAAACATTTCATAGGTCCTTTTAGAGGTCCTGGAGCATTATCAATTTTGGAGGGCTTCAACCATGATTAATTTTAAATAAAAGTAGATGAAAAAAAATCCAATCTCTGAGCCCAGGAGTTCAAGTCCAGCCTAGGCGGCATAGTGAGACCTTCTCTCTACAAAAAATAAAAAATGGGGCTGGGGGCAGTGGCTTATGCCTATAATCACAGCAGTTTGGGAGACCAAGGTAGGTGGATCATTTGAGGTCAGGAGTTCAAGACCAACCTGGCCAACATGGTGAAACCCAATTTCTACTAAAAATACAGAAATTAGCCAGTTATGGTGGTATACGTCTGTAGTCCCAGCTACTCAGGAGGCTCAGGCAGGAGAATCGGTTGAGCCTGGGAGGTGGCGATTGCAGTGAGCTGAGTTCCAGCCTAGGTGACAGAGTGGGATCCTGTCTCAAAATAAAATAAAATAAAATAATTCTCCAAATATTTTTCTAGCCTTTTAAAAGATATGTACCATGTACTGAAAAAAATCTCCTCTTTTTTTGTTATGTCAGAATTGTTGTCAAATACAGGAAACAATTCAAATATCAAAACATTCATCAAGATAATCTGTGAGTATGTTCATAAACATGCACAAATACATACACACAAAGCCACACACACATCCTATTACCAAGCGGCTGGGATTCACTGCAGGGCACAGTGTGTCTCCTTTATATGTAGCGAAGTTGTGGACCTCTCACAAAAGCCTGCGAAGGAGATATCTCTAACCTCACAAATGCTAGCATTTTGATGTTTTCACTGAATTTAGCAAACTTTAACTTTTAGTCTCCTTTATCCCCATCTGCCAAGTGAAGAAATTCCTATACTTAATATTACTCTCCAAGGTTTGAATAAAAAGAAATATTGGTATACATTTTTCTGAAGTCCTTTTCTCTTATAGGTAAAATGCCTCACATCCTTCGTACTCATTTTTTTAGGGCCATAGGAAACCCAACAGATGTGTCTGTATTGCAGTAAGTTACAAGACTTTGACCAAAGACCCAGTTCCTAACCGACTGCTCTTGAAGCCAGCTCCATTGCAGAATTTAAGAGCAGAGATGAGACTCGTCTGACATGGGCAACTGTCATCAGGATAATACCTTTGAAAAGCCCAGTTTTAGAACCTGCCTCTCTCACTTCGAGGCAGTGTCCATTTTTAAGTTTCTAAAAATAAGATATTATAAGATTTGAGACATTACAATGACAGCCAATGCAAAGAACTTCTGGGACTCTAGTGCATCGGTGGAATATCACCACATTGATGGACACGTGGGCTATTTGTATTGAGAAGACTTGGTTTGATCTCAGCTCTGTTGCCAACTGGCTGTGTGACCTTAAAAAAAATTATGTAACTATCTTGGAAACTCTGATTCCTCTTTTGTACAATGAGGAAGATGATGATACTTCTTACAACATGATTGTGAGGCACATGGGACGCTAGACACGAAAGCATTTTACAGTTTACGTGTTAGTTACTCATGAGTATTTCAAGTGGTGATGCTCTACTGCAGTGGTTCTCAAACTTCAGTGTGCATCAGAATCACCTGGAGGGCTTGTTAAAATGCAGACTGCTGAGCCACACCTCCAGAGATTCCAATTCAGCAGGTCTGCAGGGTGCCTGAAACTTTATCTTTCTAGCGAGTTCTTAGGTGATGCTGGAGCTGCTGGTCTAAGACTGCATTTTGAGAACCACTGTTCTACTGAAACTCCCAGCCATTTTCCTTCTTACCGCAGGATGAATTCCTTAAAGCATAACCTCAACTTGTTGTGATGTCGATAGAGTTTTGGATCAGCAGGAATTTCAGCCAAGAACACTTGGGCTACTTCCAGTGGTCCCTGATGGAAAAAAAAAAAAAGCCAATATTGATATTGGAAGGAAATTAAATTGCTTGGGAGAAAATATTAGAGTGACTTCTTAGTTTGAACATTTAATTTTGTAGTTGGTTTGAACTAAACAAAAAAAAATCAAGGAAAGTCTTGGACATCTCAGGAAACTTTGATTCCTTAGGAGGAGTCTGAAGTTTTAGAATACTCAGAAGTAGAAATGCATTTTCTCTGTTTTTTTTCTTTTTTCTTTTTTTTTTTTTTTTGAGACAGGGTCTCACTTTGTCACCCAGGCTGGAGTGCAGTGGTGTGATCTCTGCTCACTGCAGCCTCTACTTCCCAGGCTCAAGTGATCCTCCCACATCAGCCTCCTGAGTAGCTGGGACTACAGGTGTATGCTACTATAGCTGGCTATTTCTGTATTTTTTGTTGTGATGCAATTTTGCCACGTTGCCCAGGCTTGTCTTGTACTTCTGGCCTCAAGTGATCCACCCACCTCAGCCTCCCAAACTGCTGGGATTATAGGCATGCGCCACTGTACCCAGCCCAAATTTATCTTCTTTTTTTATTGTTGCCGTTTTTGAGACAGTCTTGCTCTACAACCCAGGCTGGAGCACAGTGGCGTGATCTCAGTTCACTGCAACCTCCACCTCCCAGGTTCAAGCGATTCTCCTGCCTCAGCCTACCAAGTACTGGGACTACAAGCGTATGCTACTATACCTGGCTAATTTTTGTATTTTTAGTAGAGATGGGGTTTCACCATGTTGACCAGGCTAGTCTTGAACTCCTGACTTCAAGTGATCTGCCTACCTTGGCCTCCCAAAGTGCTGGGATTATAGGCGTAAGCCACTGTGCATGGCCCCAAAAATTATTTTATTAATCAAATACTACTAATAACAGATCTTCCTTCATATAAAAATGTAATGCAATTGCATCAAATAGTACATGCTTTGAGTTGCTTTTCTAAAAATCAGGATTGCCTTGATCTATCCATTTTTGTTCACTTATCTCATTGCCCTCATGGCAAACATTGTTTTGCATAATTGCTGGCTTGAGTCAGAGATCTCCATAGCATACAGATGGACCATGGTTGTGGGTTGTAAAGTCCATTTAATCAAAGGATTGGCACTTAACAAAGGCAAAAGTTTCCTCATTTTTTTTCCTGATCTTGGAAATCTAACAGGCATTTCTCTTCTCTATTTCTGCTCCCTTGATGTCAAGTACACTCAGAATTTTTGTGGAGAAATCCAATTATGCTGAATGAGAAAAGACTTATGATGCTCACTGAATATCTGAGCATGGAAGTGTGGACAAGAACAGATCTAGAATTGAATTAAGGAGGCCCACTGGACAGAGGTATTAGGCTAGTCCCTCCCTCCATCTGAGACTGGTTGAGCACCATGCTGAACTTGGGAGTTAGGGTTCTAATAAGTCCGAGAAGATCTAGTCTTGTCTGAATGGCCTAAGAAATCTGGTCCCAGGTCACTCCTGGTTGCCAAGGTCCCTGGCATGCTGGGTTCACCTGGTGACTGATCCAAGAGTTGGATGTTCTAGATCCTTTTCCCTCTCTCCTATAGGCACTTGTAGGTGAGTCTCAAGCCCTGCAATGACTCTGCGTGAATTGGTCATGACTAAGCATTCTTCAACGGGACTCCAGATTCGCATCATATTGTCAGGTCTGGCCCAAGGTGCAGACTCCTCTGAGAAAGTGGTACTCCTAAAAACCTGGGCCACTCATCTCTAGGGTTTCTTTTTCACCTGGGGTTGTTACATGAAAGGGAAAAGGCCTCCTAAAAGTCTTCTAAACCTCATAAATGTTCAGGCTAAGTGTAGGAACATCTCTGTGTTTATATATGGATCACAGTCCTCGTCCACCCCAAGAGAGGAGGGTGCAGATATATAACAACAACCCAAATAATAAGAACCAGAGGCGCTCCGCCCTCTGTTTTGCTTACCTGATTTACAGTAGCTCCTACAGAGCCTTGCAGCACCATTTGAAGCATCTTTGGATCAGGGGGCACCTGGTTAATGGCAACCGCTAACTGCAGGGTCTTTTTCTTCATGTCTTCGATGGCAACTTCAATCGGTGTCAAAACAAACTGAACATGAGACGTAAACACAGGAAAGTCACTGTCTGCTCTCATAAGCTATGGACAGCCTGGAGCTATGACAGAGAGGCTACCTGGATTTGAAGAAGCAGCTAAGTAAAGATTTTCAGAGTCATTTAAAATACTCTTAACAGGTTAAAAAGAAGGAAGGGCCTAATATTTCTTGAATTCTTATGTTCCAGGAACTTTATATACACTTATCATCTACTCCTTCAACAACCTCTTTACACTCTCCATTTTACAGTCAAAGGGGGATTTGTAAGGTTAGGTTCCACAAAATGCCACAGATAGTAAGCGAGAGGTCCTAATTCCATCAAGTGTGTCTATATTCAAAGTCCATGTTTTTTCTACCCTGTCAGGTTGCCTTTCCTATTATTGAGCAAGTTACTCAACTTATTTTATTTATTTATTTATTTTTGAGATGGAGTTTCACTCTTGTTGCTGGGCTGGAGTGCAATGGCATGATCTTGGCTCACTGCAACCTCCGCCTCCCGGGTTCAAGCAATTCTCCTGTCTCAGCCTTCTGACTAGTTGGGAGTACAGGTGCCACCACCATGCCCAGCTAATTTTCTATTTTTAGTAGAGATGGGGTTTCTCCATGTTGGTCTGGCTAGTCTCGAATTCCCGACCTCAGGTGATCCACCTGCCTTGGCCTTTCAAAATGCTGGGATTACAGGTGTGAGCCACCGCTCCTGGCCTCATGTTACTCAACTTCTACAGAAAGCTATATTAGAAGCACAGCACTCAAGATTTTCTCCCCTATCATAACACAAGCTTTTGATATCATCTGTGCCTTCTCCAACTCACCCTGAGGGTGAATTCCAGTAAATGGAATTCTCTTAAGGGTCAATCTATTTGCTAAGTTCTGCTGGTTTGGGGTAGAGTCTTTTCTGAAAGTTATGGGTTGCATTGTGTTCCCCCATAATTGATACGTTGAAGTCCTAACCTTCGGTACCTCAGAATGTGACCTTATTTGGAGACTGGGTCTTTACAGAGGCAATCAAGTTAAAGTGACTCCAACCCGGTAAGCACTAGTCCACTATGGTGTCCTTATGAGAAGAGGAAATCTGGACACAAACACAGAGGGAAGATGATGGGAAGAGACACAGAGGAGAGGGCCGTCCACAGGCCAGGGAGAGACGCCTGGAACAGACCCTTTCCTCCCAGCCCTCAGAAGGCACCAACCCTATCGGCACCTTGATTTCATACTTCCAGCCTCTAGAATTGTAGAGACAGTACATTTCAGTTGTTTAAGCCACCCAGTCTATGGTACTTAGTTCTGTAGCCCTCGCAAACGGCTGAGAGCCATTGTTGACGTTGTTGGGGAACTACCAATGGCCAAGAAAAGTTCAGGCTGGTGCAGGGACTCACACTCGTAATCCCAGGACTTCGGGAGGCCGAGGTAGGGGACAGTTTGAGGCCAGGAGTTTGAGACCATCCTGGGCAACAAAGTGAGACCCCTGTCTCTACAAAACATATATTTTTTTAAAGAGGGGAATTTTAAAAGATGGGAAAAGGGCATCTTGGGTCAGGGAGGTCACATCTTACACAGCTTGTGCCACGTACAGATCACTGTGGGCACACAGCCAACTCCATCTCCCAAATGTGTGTCTGAAGCTTAAACTCTTAACACAGTCACTGCTTTCAAGCTGGGCTAGGGAATGTGTCTTAAGTGAGAAAGTGTTCTGAAAGATGTAGAAAAACAAACCCTTCAATTTGGCCAATTCTTCCCCTCTTCCATTATCTTCCTCATACCCTGGAAGATGGAACTGGGAGTTTGGACTTTTCATTTTATAGGTTTGCTAGATGGTGAATTGTTCTCTGTCACAGGGCCTTTAACAATACCTTGTCCTTGCATGTACTTGCACTGGAAATAAGTTTTTTGTTTTTTTTTAATGACAGAGTCTGGCTCTGTTTGTAAGGCTGGAGTGCAGTGGCACAATCTTGGGTCACTGCAACCTCCACCTCCCAGATTCACGTGATTCCCCTGCCTCAGCCTCCTGAGTAGCTGGGACTACAGGCACGTGCCACCATGCTTGGCTAATTTTTTTATTTTTGTATGTTAGTAGAGATGGGGTTTCACCATATTGGCCAAAATGATCTCGATCTCTCGACCTTGTGATCCACCTGCCCTGGCCTCCCAAAGTGCTGGGATTACAGGCCTAGGCCAGTGGGCCTGGCCTATATTGTTTTAATTAGCTGGGCATGGTGGCACAAGCCTGTAGTCCCAGCTACACAGGAGGCTGAGGCAGGAAAACTGCTTGAGCCCAGGAGGTCGAGGCTGTGGTGTGCCATGTTCATGCCACTGCACTCTAGGGCAACAGAGGCACATCCTGTCTCAAAAATGAAAGTGAGAGAAAGAGAGAGAGACATAGAAAGAGAAAAAGAGAGAAAAGAAGAATGAAAATAAAGGAAGGAAAGAAAGGAAAGGAAGGCCGGAAGGAAGGAAAGAAAGAAAAGAGAAAAGAAAAGCAAAAGTTTTAAAATGCTTTTGGGCCGGGCGCGGTGGCTCATGCCTGTAATCCTAGCACTTTGGGAGGCCGAGGCGGGCGGATCACCTGAGGTCAGGAGTTCAAGACCAGCCTGAACAACACAGAGAAACCCCGTCTCTACTAAAAATACAAAAAATTCGCCAAGCGTGGTGGTGAATGCCTGTCATCCCAGCTACTTGGGAGGCTGAGGTAGGTGAATCGCTTGAACCCGGGAGGTGGAGGTTGCAGTGAGCCGAGATTGTGCCATTGCACTCCAGACTGGGCAACAAGAGCGAAACTCCGTCTCAAAAAAAAAAAAATGCTTTTGGGCAGCATGAGTTTATATGTGTTATGCCTAGAATGTCTCAGTGTTCAAAAGTCCAAAGCAGTAAGTACAGTAAGTACAGCAGATGCCTTCTAAACCTACCTTCTCTTGACTGAGTCACTGCTTGAGGCTTTCTTTGCCCTCTGTGAAACCCACACCCTGATGTGGTTACCTGGCTGAACACTATCTGGTGGACGACTCTCCAGTTAGTTCAGCTATTTCTGCTTCTGCCTGATGAGGTGTATATTCACCACAACTCATCTGTGTTTGTTCACCAACTTGATTATGCCTGTTAAACTTGTTATTTTAATGATCCAGTCTAATTAGATAATGCATAAACTGATGAACTATGGGTGTGGAAAGAAAAAGAGGTGTTTCTATACAAAACAAGCCAAATGCTTGGACAAGACATCACGAAAGTGAGTTGCTATAAAAATTCCTGTCATATTAGGTGTGCTCAAGACAACTGTCAAAGTCTAGGGGAGAAAAAAACCATAAAAATCCAGAAGTCCTCTGCTCTCAAATTGTTTAACGAAGAACTTTAAGCTCTCACTCTGCTTACACAAAGCAAAACTAAAAATCATGGACAAAGCACTATGGGTGTGGTTTATAAAAGAAAATGCTGAATTGTGATCAGCAAACCCATAGTCACAGAGAAGTCTGTGGCCCTGTATAAAAAGGACGACAAAGAAGTATATATGTATGTGTTTTAAAGAATAACAAGTTGTTGGCTCGGTGTGGTGGCTCACGCTTATAATCTCAGCACTTTGGGAGGCTAAGGCAGGTGGATCACAAGGTCAGGAGTTCAAGACCAGCCTGGCCAAGATGGTGAAACCTAGTCTCTCCTAAAAATATAAAAGTTAGTTGGGCATGGTGGCAGGTGCCTGTAATCCCAGCTACTCAGGAGACTGAGGCAGAGAACTGCTTGAACCTGGGAGGCAGAGGTTGCAGTGAGCCGAGATCACGCCACTGTACTCCAGCCTGGGCAAAGAGACTGTCTCAAAAAAAAAAAAAAAAAAAAAAAAGAATAAGTTGTTTATGGCATGTAGAATTTTGAACCATTCTGTGGTTTGAGAGACCTTCTTGACCAGTCCTATTATGAATAAAATGAGTATAATCTTGTACTGTACTTAGAGGTCTTTCCTGCTAACGTATAGATGAAGAAACTAAAGACATGTAGCTCGTTCAAAATCACAGGAGGAAGCTGTGACTAGAAGTCAGTCAACCTGTCTACCTTACGTGGTGCCTTTCCTACAGCACACAGCACACCCCCAACTCACTGGGGCTGCTCACATGCACTTCCTGTCTCCAGTAATTAACAGCACAACCATGTTTGAATCACCTCTGAGCGTTTAAAAATATACACATTTTGGCTGGGCACAGTGGCTCACACCTGTAATCCCACCACTTTGGGAGGCCGAGGCAGGTGGACCACGTAAGGTCAGGAGTTCAAGACCAGCCTAACCAACATGGAGAAACCCCATCTCTACTAAAAATAGAAAATTAGCCAGGTGTGGTGGTGCATGCCTGTAATCCCAGCTACTTGGGAGGCTGAGACAGGAGAATCGCTTGAACCCGGAAGGTGGAGGTTGTGGTGAGCCGAGATGGCGCCATTGCACTCCAGCCTGGGAAACAAGAGCGAAACTCCACCTCAAAAAAAATTATACAAAATATTTAAAATGTGAATATATACGTTGTATAAGTGTATAAATAAACATATATTAAATATTATAATTAAATATATAAACATACTTATACTAAAGATATAACTTTAAAACATTAAATATTTAATATAAAATAGTGCTATAAAATACGTAGCTGCCCAATGGGATTTTCTGGCACCATGAGAGTGAAAGGATGACCATTTAATCATATTTCAAGAGCATCCCGCCTTGTTTTCAGTCCCATCCACCATGAAGGAGGTTTGAGTGTTCTCCTGGGAGGCCACCCAGGCTGGCTCATCCAGTGGTGGCCACTCCCTCGGGCACATTACCTCCTCCTTCTGGATGACGCTGATCCTGGTCTTGATGTAGGGGAAGGCATGCATGGTGGTCAGGACCGTGTTCCTTCTGTACTGCTCATGCAGCTCTCCCCGAGGCCGCCCCTCCAGGGTGAATGGGGTGGTGTACATGAACCTCCGAAGGTTGAAATTCTTCTCAAAGTATGTGACCCTGTCTTTCATCTCATACTCATCAAAGTAGGGCTCCACAAAAGTGATCTGTATGTAGGCCTGAGGGGGGAAAGGCAGGGAGGGAGAAGATGAGCGATTCTGCAAACAGCTGTCCCTGACACAATGGAGGGACCTGCTGGAACACAGCGCGCCAGCACCACCCAGCCCAGTGCAGCCTGAAGCAGTTCCTCCTCTCCACTTCCAAGGAGAGAAGGGACTGCACGGAGGGAGAGGGGACTGTGCCGTGGGGAGAGTCAGGGCCACTGGCCATACCTTCCTAGCAGAGCAAACTGATCCACAGTGGAAGCCTTGGTATGAGAGTTTGCCAACTGCTATTCAAAAGAGACAAACTTTCCTTTTCAGAATGACCATGACCACCTCATGGTTACGAGGAAGCATGATGGCCGCACTAAAGAAAACTAACAATATCAAGTGCTGGCAAGGATGGAGATCAGCTAGAGCCTCTCATACACGGAGGGTAGGAATGCAAAGTGCACAGCTACTTTACAGAAGAAGCTGATGGCCTCTTACGCAGTTAAATTGCACTATCATTGGACTGAGCAACCCCACTCCTACGTGTGTACGTGAGAGAAATAAAAGCTTATGTCCACACAAAAACCTGTACACAAATGTCTCCAGCAACTTTATTCATAACAGACAAAGACTTGAAACAACCCAGATGTCCCTCCATTGGGAAACTAACAAGCAAATGGTGGGGTAGTCACACAACAGAATATTACTCAGCAATGGAAAGGAATAAACTACTGCCACTGATTACCAATGGGCATGGGAATGATTTTGGAGTGGATCTCTTCTACATCTTGATTACGAAGGTGGTTACATGTGTTTGTCAAAACTCACAGAACTAAACTGAATTTTACTGCCTAGACCTCATTTAAGCACACACTCACATCATCCCCACCCTCAAACATAGAGCGAAGAAGTACTCATTAAAGAAGACAACCTCTCAGATAGAAAAAGTGACCACGCGTACAGATGCTGGGACGCTCACCCACTGAAAGGGATGGGTGGGGTCACTGACCTCAGACTGTAAATCATGATTTAGTATAATGAAATCTGGTTGTAATTCTGGGTTCAGACTCTCATTCCAAGCTCTCACAACCTACCCTGGGGATTTTTAAAAGATGGGAAAAAGGCATCTTGGGTCAGGGAGGTCACATCTTACACAGCTTGTGCCACGTACAGATCACTGTGGGCACACAGCCAACTCCATCTCCCAAATGTGTGTCTGAAGCTTAAACTCTTACCACAGTCACTGCTTTCAAGCTGGGCTAGGGAATGTGTCTTAAGTGAGAAAGTGTTCTGAAAGATGTAGAAAAACAAACCCTTCAATTTGGCCAATTCTTCCCCTCTTCCATTATCTTCCTCACACCCTGGAAGATGGAACTGGGCGTTTGGACTTTCCATTTTATAGGTTTGCTAGATGGTGAATGGTCCTCTGTCCCAGGGCCCTTAATAATACCTTGCACTTGCATTATTTCCAGTAACTTAGAAAGCTCGTTCATGGACATGTTTGCTTGTGAGTTGTGCTGAGCAGGCAGTATCAGCCTGTGGTATAATAAAGAATGTGTCTGGTCTTTGTCTCCATTTCCTAGCACAGAGCTTCAGAAACACTTGGAATTTCCTCAGTGATGGGTGCCTTTGTTATGCTAATGAGGTGACTCATGCTGGGCCCCTGGACAGCTTCAGGATGCCAAGTGGCCACCAAAAAGACCAATTCTGTGATTAGAGGGTAGGAACTGGATGACCTCTGAGAGAGAAGCGGGGCTGGAGATTGTGTTCAATCTGCCTACATAATGAAACCCCAACAAAATCTCTGGACACTGAGACTCGGTGGAGCTTCCTGGTTGGAGAACACACTGATGAGCCAGGAAGCCATAATAAGAGGCACAGAAATGGTGTGCATCCTTTATCATAAAACTCTGAGAGTAAATAGAGTACTTTTTGGAATTCTGTGAGTCATTGTAGTGAATTATTTAATCTAAGTGATGTTGTAGAAACTCCCAAATAATAATAATAATAATAATAATAATAATTAGTTTTATTTTCTCCTATTGTCAAGCTAACAGGTTCTAGAAACACCCAAATTTGTAGCTGGCTGATAAGAAGTGCAGGTGGCCTGGGGACCCCACTTGAAGCTGGCATCTGAAGAAGTCAGGGCAGTCTTGAGGAGGTCTGAGCCTTTAACCTGTGGGAGCTGATGCGACCTCCAGGGTTAGCATCAGAAGTGTACACCCAGTTTGGGGTGAAATGGAACATACCCTCTGGTGAAAGTGAGAAAACCCAAGCCCAAGCCCTTTTTATCATTCTGCCAACAGCACAGTGATCCTGTACTTGGCTGGAAGGAATACTTGAAGCCCTAAAGAAGGAATCCACCAAATGCTGTCAGTGAGAAATTCGCATCTTTTTCACATGTTTAAAATGGAGAGTTTAAAGGCTTTATAAAAAGGCAGTAAAGAGCAGTGCGTAAGAGTAGGGGTTTGGAAGCAACAGACCCCAAGTCTGAGTATTGGCTCTGTCAGTTGCATAACTTTGAAAGTTGCTTGATTCTTTTATGTCTCAGTTTTCTCATCTCCAAAATAGGAACAACAAAACCTACTTCCAAGGGCTGAAATAAAATAAAATGATGCAGGATGAAATAAAATGATGTATGTAAAGGGCCTAATGCAGTTCCAGATACACAGTGGGTGCTTAATAAGTGGTAGCTCCTATCATGATTCCTGCCTTTGAGTAATTTTTCTTTAACATCTGAGTTGAACTCTAGACAAAAAGGTTTGGCTGCATTTAAGTGACTTGGAGAGTCCAGATAGATGAGATCATTACATATCCTTGGGTAGAACGAAGGGATTTAGAGCCTGACCATCATTTTTTGTAAATTTTTTTATACCTTGTGAGGATCCAACTTGGTTTTGTCCACAGGAGTGGAGTCTTTAATCACTTCCACAAATTCTGCACCAAAACATTGACCGTAAAATGCCTAGGTAAGAAGAACCAATAGTTTATAAAGGTTATTTTAACATAAGGTAACTTTTTGTCTTCTTGGAAGTGAAATAAGTTTGGAACAAGTACAAGGTAGAACAATGCTCACTGATTATTGAGAGTCCCTGAGCTAATGAGCAAAGTTCAGCATTTCCTGAGACAAAAATAAAAATGGCACTGTCAACTGGTATATGCTTCTTTATAAGATGCATGCTTGGCCTCTAATTCAACTAACATCATTATATTTCCTGAGGCATCTCCTGGGTTACCACACTCTGCTTCTCACCTTCTGTACCCTGGGAACTTGGAGGTCACCAGGCTTCCCATATTGTGGCAAATCAGTGCACAAGAAGATAAAACATATACCTCTAATTCTAAGTAGGGGAAACAATACAGGGAATCAAGTGGCCTGGGGTCAATGGCTAGCTCTTTTTCTCATGTGCTAAACAACTTTGGGGCAACTCACCCAGCCACTCTGGACAATGGCTTCTTTGAATCAAGTAAGGATAAACCTTCTTGTCTTTTCTGGCATGGATGGAGAGTGTAAGAAGCCATTAGGCAACACAAGTGTTTGAAGTTTTACACTCATAGGAGGGTACAAATTCAAAGCAATGAAAGCCTAAGGAGTGAATCTTTGGTCAACTGTAAGCAGTTCAAGGGACCCCAGTCCTGCTTGGTAATTGCAGATTCTTTGTAAACAAACTTCTGTTCATCTAAATCCCCAAAAGTGCTTGAGAACGTTTTTTTTGGGGAGGCACCTTTGACTGAGTTCTTAGTGTTTGACACTT
Source organism: Aotus nancymaae (assembly GCF_030222135.1). Taxonomy (NCBI): domain Eukaryota; kingdom Metazoa; phylum Chordata; class Mammalia; order Primates; family Aotidae; genus Aotus; species Aotus nancymaae. The sequence continues at coordinate 16,257,927 of NW_026988455.1, forward strand.
ATAACCTGTGTTTCCTTTGTCCTGACCTTTCTCTAGGCTGTTTCTCTTTTTCTCCATGCTTTCAGCTTTGCCTCTAACAATATGCTACACTTTTCCGTCACATTATGTACCAAATGTCACTGGCAGGTTGGAGCTGGGCCGGCCACAGCCCATGGTATGGCTACTGCCGAGTAGCTCCACATCAGAATGACCCCAGATGGCATCCAGTGATACCTAAAGGATGGCCTCACTGTTGTCTAGGGCTGATTCAGTCATTTGGCCAGATGACTTCAAAGTCAAGATGATAATCTTCATGACGAAAAACTGTATTACTCTCTAACTACTATCAATAACTACTAACATTTGGAAAGGGTGATAAGAAAGCATGTGACCTTGATTGAATTTTGCACAGACTTGAAAATAAGTAATCACCATATAAAATTACAAACTATGAAAAGCATACACAGAATCTTCGGGAAAATCTATCAAAATCTTACATTACCTCATGATCTCATCTAATACCTTTCTACTTTGTCTTTTATAAATGCAAAGGGTAAAACTTTATGTAGAGATCAATGATGAATCCATAACTTTTTGCTTATTTATTTATTTTTGGTAATGACCCACTCTAACTTGTTTTTATAAAGAGTACAAGGTCAAGCACACAGAATCGCTTTTCTTACCTCCAGTCTGTGTGAGATCTCAGGAAGCTTGGTAATTGCAGGCTCTTTGTAAACAAATTCCTGTTCATCCAAATCCCCAAATTTGGATCCATAGAAACCAACCCGGAAGTAAGTTCCAAACATTCTCTTGTGATCCTGAGGAAAAATATAAAAACTTCTCCTTAGTTATGTAATCCTGAGGAGCCACTGAGTTGCAAAGGGCAGGGGTCTTTCATGGTGTCACAAAGCATTTTACTCCTGTGGCTGATATAAACAGAAATTACTCCTTAAAAAATTTTAATGTTTATGGAATAAACTTCAGAAATAACAACAAAAGAAATCCCATGAAAGATTTCTGGGCCTTCTTTTAAGTAAATTTGAAAGTTTCTCATATTTTCTGGTTATAAAGCAACTCAAACTGTATATTTTTCACATTAGGAATTCTGGTCCTCTGTTGGAGGAATTCCAGCCCTTTTCTGTTTGACAGGTGAGAGCAAAAGCATTGTGCTAAAGGTAAATTACTCCCTAGAGAGGAAGGACAGCCAAGCATCTATAGGACAGGGTCATCTGCCACCAGGTAACAGGACCTGCTAGCCAGGCTCCCCCCGCTACCTTGTTGACAATGCTGTCAAAGGTCCTCTGCAGCTTGCTGTGAGTCAAGGTCAGCTTCCGGAATTCTCGATGCGCTTCTAGGATGGGGATGACCAGCTTGTAGACCTCATTAACCGTCTCATATAAGCCTCCCTTGGAAAGAGGAGAAGAGCATCAGAGAGAATTTAATCCACTGGAAACTTAAGAAGAGCAACCAAAGGTCATTGTCTAAACAACATGCGGGAGAGTGAACTTATTGTTGTATCACAGTATTTCACAGGGCAAGAGGGATCTCTAAGCATTTCGGGGACAGCGGTAGCCTTCATGCTGAACTAGACAGCTCTGTAAGTAGTTCTGTATGGTGATAAGTAGGGAGAAGAGCTTTCGGGGGAAAAAAACCCAAAACACACTGGCTAGGTGTAGTGGCTCATGCCTGTAATTCCAATACTTTGGGAGGCCGAGGCAGGAGGATCACTTGAACCCAGAAGTTTAGACCATCCTAGACAACATAGGGAGACCCCATCTCTACATAAAATTAAGAAAATTAGCCAGGCATGGTAGCATGCTCCTGTAGTCCCAGTTACTTAGGAGGCTGAGGTGGGAGGATGGCTTGAGCCCAGGAGGTCAAGGCTGTAGTGAGCCAAAATGGCACCACTGCACTCCAGTCTGGGTGACAGGGCAAGACTCTGCCTTAAAAACAAAAACAAAAACAAAAAACAGGAGAGAAGTTTGGTAGCAGGGACTAATAGCAATTCAGAAAGGCAGTTTTAGTATATTTAGATTTCATCAGAGGTCCTCCTCTAGCCGGATGCTAAATGTATGATTCTAATTCATTTTCTGAATTAGATTAGTAGGACTCTAATTCATTTTCTGGAGTTTGAGGAGATATGAGAGTATATTAGACACTTTCTGAATCCTGAAAAGGAAAGCAGGAATAGAGAGAAGATAGTTAAAACAATAATTAAAATACATAAAATTGTAGAGAGCAAACTTGGAAGTAAAAACTAGAAAATAAGGATTAGTCTAGTATAGATGAAAACAAAATTGGATCAGCTAAATTATAGTGAAGTGTTGAATACTTTCTTGGCTTAAAATTTAAAAGAGGAGGGAGATTAATAAAAGAAAACAGGTCGGGCGTGGTGCTCACACCTGTAGTTCCAGCACTTTGGGAGGCCAAGGTCAGATCACCTGAAGCCAGGAGTTTGAGACCAGCCTGGCCAACAGGGTAAAACCCCATCTCCACTAAAAGTACAAGAAATTAGCCAAGTGTGGTGGTGCATGCCTGTAATCCCAGCTACTTGGGAGGCTGAGGCAGGAGAGTTTATTGAACCCTGGAGGCAGAGGCCATGACTGCACCACTGCACTCCAGCCTGGATGACAGAGTGAGACTCTGTCTCAAAAGAAAGAAAAGAAAAGAAAAAGAAAAAAGAAAAGAAGACAGAGTTTCCTCTTTGCCCTGAATCTCAATGACTTCATCTCTCTCTACATTTTTCCTAGTATATATACTAAGAGCATTTAGGTCCAGATTAAGTTAGAGGAGTCTCAGTGGTTCTTGTGCCCACATTTCTCTCAGCTGGTCCTGGTCTGTGATGATCCCACAGACTGCACAGTGGCTAGGAGGGAAGACACTATCTGTTTATTCCTTCTCTCTTCTCCTAGTGGTTGCTCCCCAGTTTTTTTCTCTCTGAGAGGAAAAATGAAGGAGTGAGAACATGCCTCATCATTTATTGTGTAACCCTGGGCAAGCCATTTCACCTCTCTGTGGCTTAGTTCCACCCCTATTAAATGGAAATAATACTGTGAAACTGCTGCCCAGCCAGTGAGCATGCAGTGAAGGCCAGATCAGCACTGTGATGAAAGGATGTCTCAGCTCCCTTAGGGAGCTCATGCAATTTGCATACATCCAAGTCCTCCCCAGGCCCATCCCCTGCCCTGCACACCCCGGCATGTGTCCTCGGGAAGTGGGGCTGACTGCTCTATTAAGACCAGGTGTTTCCTGCACCCCAAGTCCAGCTGGAGTGAGGGATGCCAGTCCCCAGGATGCCCTCTGGGCACTGACCGTGCTGAAGAGCTCTGAAGCCTGCTCCAGGAGGCCCACCAGGCCACTCTCAGTGAAATACTGGCCTATGCACACTCCATCCTCATCAGGCGATAGCGTGTCATCAGAGACCACAGACTCCTCCAGCACATTGCAAGAAATATTCTGAAACAGACCACAGTATAAGCCTGGAGAACAGGGCAGCCAGACTAGCAAGAGACCATAGGAACCCAGACTGGGGGAATGAGGAAGCTGGTGTTCAGATCTTTACCAACGCTGTGATTAAACTAGGTCTGCAGTTCTACCTCGGGAGTATCTGTCTGCCATTCATTTAGAAGGGGCGCACTGAGCGACTGGTCTTCAAACCTCACATTTTTCTTTTTAATCATTAGGAGATTTTGTATAGAGGATACTCACCTCAATGTCACAACAGCTGAGTTACTTTAGAGAAACAACCCTAAGGGACATATGGCTGGTGTCTTGGTTTTCAAAAGGCAAAGGCCAATTAACATTAACTAGACTCCCTGCTTCATCAACTGAGTGAACCTCTGGCTTCCAGTGGTGTTTTTCTGAAGAACGTTGCTATGTGGAGTTGACTTTCAGATAAATAGCCATGATACATGACAGCAGCAAGTGAGGCTGTCTTCATTAGGGAAGTTTTCACGGCACTGCAGCAGTTACTGTGTTCTTTTTCCCTGAAGATTTTGTACATGCATTTTCTCCTTTACATAAACCATTGAGTTTAGAGCCTCTAGCCGAGCATGCAGAAACCATGGTTAGGGTAAACCATGAGAAACTCAAGATATAAAATTTAGAGAGGTACTCACTTTTAGAGCCATGGAGGTACTGATCTTGTACCTGCTTGACCCTGACAGAGAGTGCCTCCTCACCCTAGCACTGGGTCTGGCAGTGAATATGTGACAGGTCAAGAGTCATTTTCTTTTTAGCTCACAGCTATGGAAGAAATGCATATGGAAAATTAAAGAAATGGGAAACCTTCCCAGCCTAGGGATTATAAATAGGTGGCACACATGCTACTCCTTCCTATTGCTATAATCATGGCAGGCATAACTAATCAACTGTAGCACTCTTACTCCAGAGCTTGGATATAGTCTTAAAATTCTTCAGTATAGTGCTCCAGTCAGCCACTACTAACTGATCAGAGTTGGCTTGTGAACTAAAAGCTGTCTGCCTTCTGGCCTGGTTAACAAGATCAAGTGAATCAACCTTAGCAATCAATGAGAACATGGTTGTCGTAGATAGCCCTATCCCTTCACATACAATACTGTAATGTAGTTTAGGAATATAGGAGGAGGCTCTCTAACCCTTTTGTGGCCAGCCTTTCTTCCAAACCTGGCCTATGTATTAAGATGTTTCTGTGAACTGGAGATAACAGAAGGTCCAGGAAATTCAGTTGAAAGCATTTAAAACCCAGGATATGAATGCTATTAGAATTGTATGCAATTTTCCACATGAGAGGAACAGATTTGAAGCTATGTAGCTTCATTAGCTGTAGTCAGAGGAAAAGGATTCTACAGACTTTCTTGGCTTCAGAATCAGGGAGGTACAAGTAACAGCAGTATCTAAGAATGTGTCCATATCTACAGCTGTGAAATAAATATTGTACTCTGGGACACAGAATTTCAGTGATCTCAGTTTCTTGGAATTCAGTGACCTCAAAGTTAGTTTTCTTTGCACAGATTTATTTATCTCTAGTTTGTAAATCTTTTCCAAAAGCTCAATTTCATTGGAGCAGAACAAGGTTGAAAATCAAAGCAAAAAGCATTTGCAAGATCAACACTGGACAGCTGTTGTCAATGCTGTCTAGAATTCTTCTTCTATAAAGTAAAGCATCCTGATTTCAGGGAAGAAATCACCTATAATTCCAGGTGTGGGCCTGTGCTCTGGCTCAGCCAATCAGAGCACTCATTTCTCTGGCCATTATGGCTGGTTCAGGGATGAGCACATGACCCAATCAGGATCAATAAGATGCACTAAGGCTTTCTCTGCAGCTGCTAGAAAGGAGGCATCTCTCTTCTCTCCTAGACTTGAACCTAGAGATGTACACCCAAACTGTGGTGTGGGAAGACTGTGAAGAATGAAGCTGACACAAAAGATGGCAGAGATGGGAAGTGGTGATGACACTGAGCTCTGCTGACATCGTTTGCGCCCCTAGGTCCAGTATGGCAGGTGCTACTCCAGGCTCACATCGCTTATACAGGCTGACAAATTCCATTTTTACCTTCTGTCAGTCTGGGTTGGGTGTTCTTTCACTTGCCAGCTACATTTCCAAATTGATTTGGTATGTCCCATTTGAGAGAAAAAGAATTCACTCATACACATTAATGTAATTTGGCTTCTCTTCTGTAGCTGAGAACACTTAACTCAATGTGTCCTGTATATCATGAAGGCTTCACACTGCAGTTTCTTCTGCCTTCCTTTTCTCCTTCTTCATCCTTCCCTGACCCTCAGGGCCTGGACCACAAATGCTCACAACATCTTGTGCCTCTTTATAACAGTATTTCTCATTATTATAACTAAATAAAGAATGGGATAATTAGTTATATGGTGTCTCTCTGGTTAGAATGTAACATTCATGAGGACAGGATAAGGATCCAATAAATACTCTCTAAAAGAAGGAATCAATGAGTAAAGATATGTGAACAGATAGAGCTGTATCCCCATGTTGGGATAATGTGAAATATTTCTGTTGACTGTATAATAATGATTCTGTCTCACTTTGGCATGTCATTCTTAGCAAATCAATTGAATTCTAGGTAAAATTATGACAGTAAGGCTTAGTAAATATAAAAGTCAATAATGAAATGCAGTTGATATTTAAGTAATAAATGTTAGATAAAATATAGTCACAGGAAAAAGGCATAAAAGAATTATAAAATAGTAAATGAAACAATATCAAGTGCTAAACCTTACAATTACCTGGGAATTGAAGGAGTGGTACTATAATATTTATTCTTGATAATATCTAACGACTAAAATAAATTTGAGAAAAGCAGATACATCTAAAATAACTTTTATAACTTTCTTGTACACTTTTATGTGATTTAAAATCAAGTATTAGTTTTATGCTTTTGGATGAGATTTAATTATCACCTTTTATAACAAACATTTCTGAATTAAGAAGAAAATTCATTTTCCAAGCATGAAATCACAGAAACTATTTTTGTTCTTGAGGACCATAAGAAAGGAGGAGCTATTCATAGGAGGCAATACCCAGCTTTGCAGTGTTCTGGGAAACCAGAAGCTCCTGGCTCCACCAGCCTTGTTTCGGTGACTTATTCTCTAAGCCTGGGAAAGCTACTTTGAATTGTTCTTTCTTTCTGGTTCATACAACATCACAAAATTGTGTTGAAGAACAATAATGAGAACAAAGCTTTTCATAAAGTCAGTCATGTAAACTCGAACAAGAATAATACAAACCCTTGTAAATGACTTCGTGAGTCTGGCTTGAAAAACACTCTATTACTGTAGCTATATTGTTCATGGTTTCAGGGATGGGCATCTCCAAAAATTACGTCTCTTACAAAAGAAATACCCAACATTGTGTTTTTTTCTCTCTCTCTAAAGCCTGTATCAAACTATTCAATAAGAACACTGTAAATGGCCACTGAGCATCCCCAACTGAATCAGCTTTTAGGTCTGGCAGACAATTTCTCTTTGCCAAGTGGGGGTAATTTTCAGCTTATCCTAAGAAGGTACTGATTCAGCCTTTTGTTTCCCTTCTCAAGTGAGTTTGATTTTTTCTTGATTTTGGATTGGAGAGTGGGCCCCTACAAAGTCAGAGAGTGGAATCAAATGAATGGGCCAGGAGGGAAATCATTTATCCAGTGTTTTCCAAACTTTCACAGATGTCACTATACTATGTCAACTACATGTCACTGAAAAAGAGTTTAAATGACCTCAGAAAAATTGCTCTCTCAGTTCTCTCATCTGTAAAGTGGGAGTAATAATGCCTTCCCTATCTACCTGCTTCACAGCTTTATGGGGAAGTTCAAATGAAGCCATGCATGTGAAAGTGTCTGCAAATGTCTCCTAAAGTGCTATTGACTCTAGGTGCCATTATTGTAAACAACAATTAAAAAGGCAAAAACCAACAATGATGGAAAAGCAATAAGAAGAGGCAAATATAATGTATGAACTTGGAATTTTTCAACCTTAGCACTACAGACATTTGGGGCCAGATACTTCTTTGTCGAGGGATCTCTCTTATAGCAGAACGTTTAGCAGCGTCCCTCACTTCTACCAGTCAGATGCCAGAAGCACCTACCCACCCATCCCCATTGTGATAACAAAAATGTATCTTGACATTGCCACACATCCTGAGGCTGGGGGACAAAATCGCCCAGGTGAAACACTTCCCAGAGAACCACTGCTCTAAGGGAAAAGCTGCACACATCCCACCTGGAAGCTGACACTGCCCACAGGCAGGTAGCTGTGGTCCTCCAGCATGCTCAGATACTCGGCCACTAAGGCAGCGGCGTGCACCAGGCACATGGCGGCCTCCGTGTAGCACTTCCTCTTGGTGTGTTTCTCTGCCATGTTCTGGAGCCAGGTCAGCCGCAGATCAGGAGATGCCTGGTAACTCTTGGCAATTCTGAAGACAGATTGAAAAGTAGTTTCGAGGACAATGGGTTAATCACACTGTTCTACTGTGCGTGACCTTTTCTTTTTTTCTCCCCAAGCGTTCCCCGTACCCCTCCACCTAAGATTTCACCCTACATTTCCAGAAAATGAGAGAGAAAGAAACATATATTAGTCCCTTGATTTTTATTCCATGTTTAAGGTGTGCTGACCTCCAAGAAATAGTACTTAGTAAAAGCCTTATGGGGAAAAAATACCTGATAACATGATGTCTATTTTAATGGCTCTCAGGCAATTTTCTGCCTTTTCTTTTGTTTCTCTCAAAATAAAACAGAAGACAAAAGTACTGCCCTTTGTATGACGGTGCATCAGAACAATTTTGCCTCTGTAAGTAATTTTTCCCGAACAAGGACTGGAAGACCCAGTTTTAAACTAAAGTATAAAAAATGATTTCTAAAGTAAAACTTTATGTGTTATGTCTGAATATAATTGGAAGAAAACCATATATAAAATAATTCCTATAACAGTTGATTATTCTTTTCTCTGATTCTGTGGTAAGTAGAAGATAGTGTTATTAAATAATGTGTCACTTTAAATTAGGGAATCCTTCTGAAAATTTACATATGAATTAACCTACTCTGAATGTTTAATTTCTATATATTATTCGAATGTCATCCAAACCACTATATCCATGTTACCTGTGATCATTATATCAGTAAGAACTCCACAGTGACAAATCTTCAACCCCAAAGTGATGCCCCTTGGGTGTCAGGAAAGCTTACCTGTACATGAGATCCATAAGCATCTCAGGATCTTCCTGAAATTCCCTCATTTTCACTGTGTCATATAAGATGCTATTCAGATTACAGAGAAGTTCCTCCACCTGCAAAAAGTGTAAGCCTTGAAATAATCTTGGCTTTGTAGTCCCGGGTGAAGAGTTAGGATTACACTGAAAATGCAAGGGGAAGCCATGGGAAGGCTTGGATCAGAGGGCAGCAGAGACTAGAGGTGGCAGAGTCATCTAGTTTTCATCTTCCCCAGTCCAGGTGCTTCTGAGGCCTGGATGTGTGTTGGCCCTGGAGATCCATAAATCTGCCTGAATCCTCATACCATGTCTTTCTCCAGCATTTTTGTTTACATTAGTTTCAACCAGTTTCAGTTACTTGTAAACTGAAAAATTCTAAACTCTCCTCTGGAATATCAGGGCTTTTTATACCAAGTAGGAAGCAGCTTAGGACCTCAGCTTGGGTTCCATGTCTCAGAAGCCTCTTGGATCTTCCCAGGGCTTCAGAGATTTTTAGAACCTCTTGTAATTATTTGTTCTTAATTATAAAAGCCAACAGTGGAGGGACAGGGGAGCCTGCAGTACAGAAAGAATGAGAGACTATGTCTTGATCTGTAGCCCCTGGCAGGTGACTCAGCCACAGAATGTTGTCTTATCCCCCCTCCCCTCTGCCAGCTTGCCAGAGCTCCTAAAATTTCTACCACTAGCATCATTTCATTGGGTGAAGGCACTGAAGACCATTATTAAACGGTCCATATTTTGATTGGTCTTGTTGGTGAATATCTCTCCATAAATGATGAAATTAAAGGAGTACGGTCAAGATTAAATGCGAGAGGAAGGATCTGAGGTAGAGGAGAGGAAAAAGGTTCTGAGAATGAGGATGCAACTTTGCTTGAGAGGGCAAGAGAGACTTTAGAAATAGGGTTCTCAGACTAAGGGAAAAAACAGAAAACATTCATTCATTCATTCTCACTTAATTAAGACCCTACTATAGAGCAGGCTGGGAGCTGGAGTTAAAAGATAAATGGGACAGGCCAGAGTTCCATGGTCATTGTAATGGACATGGAAGAGATTATCGTCCTTACAAGTTTCCTTAGGACAACCTTGTTTACAAGCTCTCTCGAACTTGGCCCTTCCTTACCCCTTACCAGACAAGCTGGTCCCTTTACCATCCCTTCAGACACAAATAATTCATTCTCTCGGCTACTTATAATTTCCCCCCACTTGTCTGCTGCCTAGCTGAACCCTATGTTAGCCTTTTAATCTTATCCCTCCCTATAGGCGTTCCTGGCCACCAGATTGTTTATTGATCATGTCCTCTCTTCCTCTAACCTTACATAGCATTTAGTTCCTTACCACACAGTTGACACTTATTATCACTTGTCTTGTACTGACTACTAATTGTTTTGAGACTGAGCCCTCCAAACAGACTGTTAGCATCTTGAGTTTGGGGACAGTAGTGGACGTATTTCTTTTTAACCTCTCAGAGCACTGAGAGCACATGCGTATTGGACAATAAATGCTTACAAATGTTATGTGAGCATATTTCTATAAAAATTGCATCTATATGTATGCACATACATACATAATAGTTGGCAGATCCCAAATTCACGCATGAGACATGCATGTGCTTCGGTGTACCTGGGTGGGAAAAGGAGTCATCTGCATGGCTGTGTCCTCTTCTAAATAGGCCAAAATTGTCCTCAAGGATCTTCTCAGGTGCTCTTCATTAAAGTCTGGTGCTCTGCCCACCAAAAATGCCAGCGACATGGTTACTTGCATCTTTACTCTTGCAAAGTTCTACATCAGTGAAAAAAAAAAGATGAAATGAATAAGAGGCACTTAGTAGTAGGTAACTGAAGGCAGCATGACCAGACACAAATAACTCGTCAATGTTTCCTTTACCCCCGTCTTAACATTTCCCCTTCTCTCAATGAAATGGGAACTACACTTTGCACAAGATTCATATTGTTGTTTAAATGGTTTAAATGGACATTGCTCTCACATAAATCTGTCAGGCTCCCTTTAAATTTTCATTGAGGACTGTGCTGCCTTTGTGCTGCAAGCTGGAAGATTCTTAGAAAGTTGGGTCTGAGGATATGGTATATCCTTTTGTGCCAAGAGTCTCTTCTTGGGACTTTATTTAAACTTTATTTAAAGAAAGGGACTTTCAGCTTGGCCTCCCAGCACTTTGGGAGGCCAAGGAGGGTGGATCACTTGAGGTCAGGAGTTCGAGACCAGCCTGGTGGCCAACGTGGCAAAACCCCGTCTCTACTAAACATACAAAAATTAGCTGGGTGTGGTGGTGTAAACCTGTAATTCCAGCTACTCAGAAGGCGGAGGCAGAAGAATCACTTGAACCAGTCGGCAGAGGTTTCAGTGGGCTGAGATCACACCATTGCATTCCAGCCATGGTGACAGAGTTAGACCCTGTCTCTAAATAAATAAATTAAGGGACTTCTGCAGCCAGCATTTCTGAGATTTTGAACTCTGGGTAAGCTTTTTGATTCTTCTTTCTTTATGGGTCCATGAAAAAATATGGCTATCTCAAGGGGCCCTGAGGAATGTCCTAAAGGCTTTTAAATAATCATCCTTAATGTATTCAGAGGAGGCTGACTTTCTTCCATGGGCCAATTTATTTTTTAATATCACTTGAGTATACTCGGCCACAGATGGAAATGTCAAAGAACATATCAAAATCTAAAGCAAACTTGACTGTTCTATAATAAAGCTGAACTCTATAGCCTTCGTAGCTTTGAATAAAACTCAAGTCTTGGCTAACCATGATGGCTCATGCCTATAATCTCAGTACTTCTGGGGGCTGAGGAGGGAAGATTACTTGAGCTCAGGTGTTTGAGACCAGCCTGAGCACACAGCAAGACCCTGTCTCAACAAAAATGCAAAAAAAGTTAGCTGGGTAAGGTGGCTTGTGCCTATAATCCCAGTTATTACACAGGAGGCTGAAGCTGGAGGATCACTTGAGCCCAGGAGTTGAAGGCTGCAGCGAGTTAAGATTGTGTCACCACACTCCAACCTGGGTGACAGAGCAAGACCCTGTCTCAATAAATAAATAAATAAATAAATAAAATATGAAAATAAAACTCAGGTTAGATGACACTGATTATTTAAAATTCTCTTCCATAGGTCATTCTGGCACTAGCTAGTCAGAATTTAGAAACAGGAAACACTCTTCTGAATTCTAACCTGTCTACTGTATTTTTTTCCCCACAGATGATAACTTTTAATCTAAAATATTCTTCCATTTCTTCTTCTTTTTTTTTTTTTTTTGAGACAGGGTCTCAGGCTGGAATACAGTAGCACAATCGTGGCTCACTGCAACCTCTGCCTCTGGGGTTCAAGTGATTCTGGGGCCTCAGCCTCCCGAGGAGCTAAGATTACAGGTGTGTGCCACCATGCCTGGCTAATTTTTTGTTTTGTAGAGATAGGAGTTTCACTATATTGGCCAGGCTGGTCTTGAATTCCTGGCCTCATGTGGTCTGCTTGCCTTGATCTCCAAAAGTGCTGGGATTACAGACACGAGCCACTGCACTTGGTTATTTTATTATTATTTTGAGATGGAGTCTTACTCTGTTGCCCAGGCTGGAGTGCAATGGCGCAATCTTGGCTCACTGCAATATCTGCCTCCCGGCTTCAAGCGATTGTCCTGCTCCAGCCTCCCAGGTAGCTGGGATTACAGGCATGCGCCAACACACCTGGCTATTTTTGTATTTTTAGCAGAGATGGGGGTATCACCATGTTGACCACAGCTAGTCTTGAACGCCTGACCTCAAATGATCCACCCACCTTGGCCTCTCAAAGTGCTGAGATTACAGGCATGAGCCACCACACCTGGCCCCTGGCTATTTTAGAAACATACTGATAAGGGACCACTGCATTTATCTGATGAATTCACTTTTAGATGCAAATTAAAATGGAAGCTGCTATCTACCTACATACTCCATTGTTTCATTCTCACAGGACAGAATACTGTGCAATACTGTAAAATTTCCTTATGTTTTTTTTCTCAGCTGATGCTATGCATTAACTTTCTCTCCCGATTCCAGGTCACTCAGCTGGTTCGAACTCTTACACTGGTGGCTCCAAAACTGAACCTCATGAGGAGGTAAAGGGTGGCACAGGCTTGGCTCCGGGTGACATCCATGCTGCTGCTGCAGTGGTGCAGGACTTGGTGACACAGGTTGGCACACTGTTCCACCTCCTCTTCAAAGAGTAAGTCTCCAAACTAGGAGAGACACAAGGGGCCATCAGGTATCACTTGGCACTTTGATATACTTTCTGAACCGTTGAAATATGCAAATGTCCATTTGGACAAGCAAAAGCCTAGAAGAATTAATACATTACTCCAAAAAGATAATGAGCTATGTGAGCCAGAAGACAGATTTAAGCAATGGAGGCTACTTGGGATTTAATTATGAACTGCCCAGCTAAGGTCAGGGCTGTGGTATTAACTGCACTGTGAGCCAGGTCGCATTCACTGGTGTAATAACAACTATAAAGGAATTAAACCTGAGTTTCCTGGGTTCCCGGGAAATTACTGGTGACTTAAAAAGAGAAAACGGTCCTGCTAAGGATGAGCAGAAGGATTTTACTTTCTAAATTTGAAAGATCCCATGTAGAAGGCACCAACTAAGATCTTCAATAATGGGAAAAAAAGGCCGGGTGTGGTGGCTCATGCCTGTAATTCCAGCACTTTGGGAGGCTGAGGTGGCGGATCACTTGAGGTCAGGTGTTTGAGACCAGCCTGACCAACAGAGTGAAACCCTGTCTCTACTAAAAATACAAAAATTAGCTGGCCGTGGTGGCACACACCTGTAATCCCAGCTACTCAGGAGGCTGAGGCACGAGAATTGCTTGAACCTGGGAGACAGAGGCTACTGTGAGCTGAGATGGCATCACTTCACTCCATCCTGGGTGATAGAGCGAGACTCAGTTTCAAACAATAAAAATAAAGACATAAATAAAAAGTAAAAAGAAAAATAATCCGCATGTTACCCCAGGATAATCCTCATTCCTCAGGCTATGAGAAATTCATTTCTAACCTTCCCGGCATTTTATGGCATGACATTTTGTAAGACTAATGGGAATCACATAGAGGATTTAATCTCACTCAGAGGAGGTATTACAGAGAAAGAGTGAAATTGCTAAGTCACTCAGTCGATCTCTTCTCTCACGTCATAGACCTTCAGTGAGTGGCCATTTCCAACTTCTAGAGTTAGGTCCACGTTTCAAGTATGGGAGCCCCTGCTTTTCCTCTGCATGGTGGCTTCCCACAGAATCAGCACATCTACTTTCTTCCTAGAAAGACTTAAGACCTTTACTGTGAGGCCACTTACTATGCTCTGTGAGTTTTGGTTCACCTGAAGAGAGAAATGTGAAGCTAGACGAGAATCTTACTGTTAATTAAGAGGAAGAAAACAAGCATCCCATGTTTACCTTGGCAATGAGGGCGCGGAGGGTTGCATAGCAGTGAGTCAGGTAGGTGGTACTCTGATCGCAGTTCAGAGAACGCACCAGCACCCTCAAAACACCTCCCAGCAGGCTGTCTTTACAGTCCAGAGCCGAGCTTGCCTGGGGGAATGGAAGAACAGCATCATTGAATCCCTGCACTGTGCCAATGTTCCTGACAATTAGCTCAGTAGTGCTGATGTTCCATCTCCCGTGGTGAGTCTTAAGAGTTTGGTGAGCCACCACGGGCATCATCCATTAACCATGGGAACTGAAGACCTATTTCCAAATGGCTTAATTTCAATGCTTCCAACTAGTTTGAGATTTATTCTGGGTTCCTAAATGAAGGTATAAGGCCCATCTCCCTCATCCTGGGTCACATCTTTTGGAAAGTTCTTTCTTTGTCTATGAAACATAGCTTTCCTTACGGGATTCAAAACACAATTGTGGGCTTCCCAGTATAACCGGGCCTGCTTGGTGGCAGCAATGCTTCTAAATAGAAGCTTATTTATCAGCTACATCAAGACTAACAACACCAAGGATAATAACAAAAAGTTTCAGCTTTTTTTGAAAACTGCAAATATATTTGAGGATGGGTGCAGATATTTGGCACCCAATGTCATGCTATATAAAGATATGGTGAATGTGATACCAAGCATTAAGTTATCAAAGATTTCAAAGCCATCAAAAATATCACATACTTTCTGTGTTTATTTTTGTATGACGATTACTTTGATTTTAGACAATTTAAAAGTTAGAGAATTAAGATTCCACTGTGTTTCAACAATATTTCTTCTAGCCCTAAAAGCAACACTGGACCTACACTAATGAATGAATGACTTCTCAATGGAAACATGTAAAAACTCGTTTTTCAGGGAAATTAAAAACTCATTACCTAGACATCTTGGGAATTTGTGGAAATATTACATAGACGATAAAATGAGTATGGTACGAAGCTCACAAAGCTATATTTTTCTACAGCAGGAATGGCAAATTCATGGTACAAATGACTTTCCTTAACCAATTTAAGTCCAAAGAAGACATCATTTGTCACATTTTGCACTCTTTTTACTTAGCCTCATCATAATCATAGCTCCCACATCAGACCGTGACCGTCATTCAACTGGAGTTGACCCATCAGAAAAGATCCTAGTTACCACTACTGTTCTAGATACTAAACTGTAAGCCCAACATCCATATTATAAACTTGGTACATACTCACACAAATTTAACCAAGAGGGTCAGCCTGCCAAACACATAACCCTCTCTCCAAGTAAGCCCTAAGTCAAAGAAGCCAGAAGAATGTTTGGTATCTCTGGAATTTATAAGGTAGACACTACTGCAAAGAGTAAACTTCTCAACTTCATTTTAAAAAGAAGATGCCGTGGGATCACACTGATGTCTTTCACAATTTTGCATAAAGAAGTTCTTATTCAATTCTAATAAACATATTCATGGGAGATAGATCAGATTGGGTGTTTGTTTTCCTCACCTGGATAATGTTTTCCTGCATATCCAGGATGATTAAATTTGCTTCTGTAGCCAGATTGCCACTGATCAAGGCTTCTTGATCTAACTCTGCCTTTGTTCTAAGAAACAACAAGAGGTCAAATTAAAGTGCATGTCAAACCTGGCCAGGTTCCGACGATGGCAATCTCTGCACTAAGGCGTAAAGAAATCTCCAGAATAGTCAACCTTGAAATGAAAACAGAGCAACCAGCTCTGAGTGGCTAGAGTGCAGGTGCCTTCTGTGATTCATGTTTTGTTGAAACGATTGTCTAGGTAAGGTCTCTTGGTTATGCTCATCCCCACTATTATTAATAATGATGATAACAATTATAAAAATAACACTATGAGTACAGAAGCTGTTATTAGTTGCTAGTAGCAGTTAAGCTGTCCTATCAGATTGTTGCCTAAAGCCTCAGGGCCATGGCTGTATTTCATGCATGAAAACCGTTTCTAGATCTGAGTTAAGGGGAAGTCCCTGCAACAAGAGTGAGAGAGTGAGACTGGATGTGATGTGAGCTTGGCAGTGATGCGGCTGGGTTAGGAAAGGGTGGCGCTTCAGAGCCGGGTCAGGGGAGAGTCAGTCTCCAAACTTCCCAAAGACCACCTTGAGGTTCCTCAGCCAAAGGCGTGAGGTCTTTTGTCCTTTTCCACTGGGAAGCAAGATTGTATTCCTGTAGGGCAGGTGATCTAACATCCTGCTGGACATTACTGGTCATTACCCACTACGGAATGGGAAATTGCCTGGTGCTTGCTCCTCTACTAGGTTTCACTTTAAGGAATTAGAATATTTCTTTTGCTAGACCATCCATTCTTATGAAATCTAAGTGAAGCCGTAAAGGGATATTTTGTATCATCATCCAAATTTAGTTGCAAGGAAAGGTAGGTATGAAGAATTAACTTTACTAAGATGTGTCAGTGGCCAAGGTGTTACCATGGTGTTGGGGTATCATTATATCAGCTCAGATATCTTGGACCAGGATTACCATTTAGCTGTTCTTGAGCCCCCTTAACCTAATAATGCAGGTGCTTATATACCATTGAGGACTCAAAAATAAGTATTTCTGTGTGTTTTACGTTTTCATGTTTAGGATAGGCTTCTGGTCCCAAGCTGCTTGACATTTTTTCTCATTCTCCAAGGGATAATATATTTGTAACATTAATAAAATCTAATTGTTTTTCTTAGAGACAGAGTCTTGCTCTATCACCCAGGCTAGTGTGCAGTGGCACCATCATAGCTCACTGAAACCTTGAACTCCTGGACTCAAGTGATCCTCCGCCTCAGCCTCCCGAGTATCTGGGACCACACGCATGAGCCACCAAATTTTTATATTGTGATAAAGTACACATAACATAAAATTTACCACCTTAACCTTACCATCCTTTTTAACTAATTGATTGTTAGTTTAGTTTTAAATTTAGAGCAATGCTGTCCAGTAGAAACAACGGGGGCCACAAATGTCATTTTATATATTGTGGTGACCATATTAAAAAAAAAAAAACAGGCCAGGAGTGGTGGCTCACACCTATAATCCCAGCACTTTGGGAGGCCAAGGTGGGTGGATCACCTGAGGTCGGGAGTTTGAGACCAGCCTGACCAGTATGGTGAAACTGTATCTCTACTAAAAATGTAAAATTAGCTGGGTGTGGTGGCATATGCCTTTAATCCCAGCTACTCAGGAAGCTGAGGCAGGAGAACTGCTTGAACCCAGGAGGTGGAGGTCGTGGTGAGCTGAGATCATGCCATTGCACTACAGCCTGGGCAACAAGAGCAAAACTCCATCTCAAAACAAAACAGGTGAAATTATTTCAAATATATTTTGTTTAGCCTAAAAGATCAAAAATACTGTTTCCATGTAAGCAATATAAAAAGTCCTGTTGAAATATTTTACATTATTTGAACTAGCCATATTTGAAGCATTTGATATCCACATGTGGCTAAAGGCTACTGTATTGGACAGCACGGATCTAGAGTGTTCTGTTTTTTTTCCAAATTTTTATATTGTGATAAAGTACACATCTTAACCTTTTTTTTTTTGAGATAGAGTTTCACTCTTGTTGCCCAGGCTAGAGTGCAGTGGCACAATCTCAGCTCACCACAACCTCTGCCTCCTGGGTTCATGCGACTTTCCTGCCTCAGCCTCCCGAGCAGCTGAGATTACAGGCATGTGGCACCACAAATGGTTAATTTTGTATTTTTAGTAGATATGGGGTTTCTCCATGTTGGTCAGCTGGTCTCGAACTTCCGATCTGTAATCCGCCCGCCTCGGCCTCTCAAAGTGCTGATTACAGGCGTGAGCCACCACACCCGGCCCATCTTAACCATTTTAAGTATACAGTTCAGTAGTGTTAAGTACATTCATATTGTGCAACCATCACTACCACTAATCTGGTTTTTTAAAAGCTTATGATCTGGCCAGGAGTGGTGGTTCAAGCCTGTAATCTATTTTGGAAGGCTAAAACAGGTGCATCACTTGAGCCCAGGAGTTTTAGACCAGACTGGGCAACGTGGTGAAACCTTGTCTCAAAAAAAAGTACAAAAATTAGCCAGGTGTGGTAGTACACACCTGTAGTCCCATCTACTTAGGAGGCTGAAGTGGAAGGACTGCTTGATCCCAGGAGGGTGAGGCTGCAGTGAGCTGTGACTGTGCCACTGCACTCCAGCCTGGGTGACAGAGTGAGACCTTGCCTCAAAAAAAAGAAGAAAGAAAGAAAAAAGAAAGGAAAGCTTACCACCTATCCCTTTAAAACAGTGGATTTGGTGGCAACAGAATCACCTGGGAAGTTTTACCAACTACTGATTTCTAGGTCCTGCTGGAGTTTCCAATTGAAGTAGTCTAGGGTACAACTGAGTACTGGCAGTTGTTAAAGCTCCTCAGGTGATTCTAGTGTGCAGCCTAGGTTGAAGATTATTACTCTAAAAGGAACAGAGCCAAAATAATTGAAAAATGATCAGAAGGAGGGTAAAAGACACCACTCTTACAATTACAAATTTTCCATATAGGTAGGTTGAGTAGTTCTAATTTTACTATGGTTCCCCCCGGCCTTTTTTTTAAAAAAAAGCATAAACCCCCTGAGAATTTGTAGATGTGCATCATTAGCTCTGATAACCAGCAGCCTACCAGGTGGTGCAGGGCTGAGAACTAACCTAGAGCAAACTGGTAGGCCATCCATGGTAAGGAACCAATATTGTGTTGCTCCTGAAAGCATAAGAGAAAGGTTTCCTAAAACACCAGTTTACCCAGCCCAGGCAAAACAGGCCTCCTTAGGGCTCTTCTTTTCATCTTGTAGAGTAGATGAACTAAACCACCTAAGCAATTCTGTAGCACCTACTGCATGCATATTTTGTAGTTGTTGTTCATTGCCTGAAGTAGAATGTATGGGCTCTCAGATCCAAATATTTTATAAATCAGTCCAGGGAACTTAGCGCAAGGATAACATACCCAAAACAAATAGGCGTGATACCAGCAACTGGGTTTCCAAGTCACATCTCTAATAAAAACATACTTATTTCTTTAATGTTTTAAAATAAATTTGACTCCCCAAGTCCCATATGTGAACCAGAATGATTCATTCTTGTAGTAACAGCAAAGATACGAACTCACATTTATTTATAAAACAACACTGCCACTCAAGTCTGCCCCATACCCGCTAGGATGAGTGCCTCATCACCCATTGGGTATCCTACCATGTCAACTGTGTGTGAGGGGTGATTTCAGCTCTACAACATTTTGCTCAGTGAACCCTGGGACTCATTGGGCTATTTGTGGATAAATGGTATTGGAAATATGTGCTATCTAGTCAAACATAAATACTTCTAGCTTTCATAGATCTACATTGCTGCATATATAGCAATACACATCAATATATCTCTCTGTTTATCTATAGCATAGATTTTGATCCAAACAGGTTTTTTTTAATTTTTTCATTTCTTTATAATTTTTTTTCTGATAACAATATATATTATAATATATATCTACTGCAGGAAACATAGCAAAGTATAAAAGAGAAAACATCAATTATTGATATTCCCAACACTCAAAGAAAACCACAATTAATATTTTGGTAAATGTCCTTCTAGCCTTTAAAAAATACATTGACTATATGTCATCAGAGATTTGAGATTCTACTCAAAAACCAAGTGTCTACCCAGCCTTTGTTCATTTAACATTATGTCATAAGCATTTCTCCATGTCATTAAAATGATTTTAAAACATTTTGATGGCAATCCGACTTTTAAACTATTTTCCTATTCTGGAGCATTTAGAATGTTTTCAATTAAAAAAAAAAAACTTTAAGTAGCACTGACATAAATATCTCTGAATGTTTATTTTTGTACACATTCTCAGAACTTAAATATTGATTTGAAAATATGTGGTCCTAGGCACCGTGTCCTGCTTTCTCTATTTCCCTGCTACCGTCCCCAGAAAATCAGCTGCTTTTATTAAGCCATCTGAGGTTCCTAATGAAATATTAATTTTCTTTAAATGCTTATCAATGTGACAAATTTTTAAGAACTGGAAACCACAACTCCCTATACCTTTGATTATCCTGGCTCCCTGGATGAATTGTATTTATGCAGATAATGATGTTTCATTTTCTTACCCTTGGAAGGATGTGGTTGTTTCAGTAATACAAGTAGCCTGGGAAAAATAGTTTTGGACTTAAGGTAAAAGTAGCACAAAGTTGCTGAGTGACTCACTTATCTAGCTTCTCATTAGCTTGCCGCCAAACTTTCTGTTCTTTCTTCCATCTCAAATTTTCATTTAGTCCTGGAAATCGGTCATTCCCTAGGAGTTAAGAAATGCATGATAGGAATTTGATTAGCATGAAACCCTCCAAGATAACCAGAAGTTCATAACAAGCTCAACGGAGAGGCCCCAGCACCATTTCTCGGGCTAATTAGAGTCCATGCTGGTTGCTGGTAGGAGACAAAGTCGCCATGCCTGTGTCCAAGTTAGCTTGTTCTTTGATTGATAGACTGGAATATGAGAAGAACCTCTGCCTTTCTGAGTGTCAGACAGACATTTCTCATGATCAGAGGGTTCCTGTGAAACTCTGGGGCTTACTGAATTATTGAGTAGGAAAGTATGGGTGTCGAATGAGGGTCCTGACCACCACTGAAACTATGAGCTCCCTCCAAGTTCTCTGTCGTTGTGTCCCTTCGAATACAATAAGCTGTCACTCTGTTTCACTTTGAGCATGGTGAATAAGATGAAGGGTACCTGGACATTTCATTCTATTTGGGCTCAGCCTTTTTGAGATCATTCCTCCTGTGGCGGAATCCTTGAATGAATGGGACACTCTGAAACCATTTCAGGGAATTGGTTCCATTCTAATAGTGCCCTGAATGATCCAAGGAGATGATCCTGGGCCCAGAACTATTCAGTTTCTTGACCATGCTCCAGTGACGTGTCAAATGTCACCTAGAAAGGCCTCAGTCTTGAGGGAAACACCTTCCACCTCATCCATGACTGATATTCTTAGAGGTGACCTTTTACCATCAACACATTTTAATTAAAAGATGTCATTTGGTGCTGTTTTCAGGGTTCTGTGATTGTAGGACAGCGCTTTCACTCAAAGGCACAGGGCTAACACAAATGTCACACACGGACTCCCAGAATCTGCTGTCTCTGACACTACTGTAAATAACTCAAGAAAGTAATGGTGTCTAATCATGTTGGGAGGACATTCCTCCCCACAAACAGTGAAAAACTGTCTGACAGAAAGAAGCGCAGGGCCAGTTCAACACACCTGGAGCCCGGCGGCGCATCATCTCCCCTCTGGCCCCTTCCCCACGGAGCAAAGCATCTTCCAGCCGGGCCTTGACATCCCTTGACTTCTGCAGGACTTGGGTACTGACTTTGTCAGAACTCTGCTTTCCCTGGACAAGACAGAGGCAGGAGAACATGTCCTTTGGTGAGATCTCTGTTGATGTGGAGAATTATCAAAACGGTACACTCCACAGTGATGCCAGCCAGTATTGACACGTGCTACACAGAGACGCTGTTCTGGGGCAGCCTATGGCCAAAATTCTGTTAACAGGAATAGGGATTTCTCTACAGAAGGCAGAGATCCTTTCCCTGTGAAATGATCATATCTATACATACAAATGTGCTATGGATTTGAATACAGAAATGAGAAAAATTAATGATGCCTCCATGGCCCAAACAAAGAAGATGAGTAACAAGACAGAATTGCGCTTGAGATATAAGAGCTGGCATAAAGTTGTGCCACTCCAGACTTACCTTGTACTCAAAACAGAAGACACAGATGAAAAGTATATCTAAAATTCTGTTGAGTTGCACTGATGGCAGGTCAGCAATCCACTTCCTAATGAGGCTCTGATCAGCATTTTTCATGATCCAGAGGAAGCAGATCATGAGGCTGCGGGTGGTGTCCGCGTTCAGCATGTTGTACTGCTTATAGGGCTGGAGGGAGGCAGAAGGGAGATGGAGGCCAGGGAAGAAGTCAAGCAACAGAAAAATCTGAGACTTAACAGTCAAGCAACAGAAAAATTCAATGTGTTGTCTTAGAATACCATGACTGTACTTCATTGCAAGGCTGGAGATCTGCTTCCAGTAGCCCTGCCTTCCACAGGCAGGAGAAGCTGTGTTTTTTGAGCAGGGTTACTTAGCAAAGAGGTTCGCCTGGGGCAGGATTTGGGCCAGGCTTTCGGTACCTCTGTTTTAGGAACAGTGTGGCCTGGTAATCTGCCCTGGGCCTTGACCACGCACGCTGCAATCCCAGTGATACAAAGGGGCTTTCATGCTGCTGAGATCTCTTAGTATTTCTCCTTCCTGCTGGACAGCAGAGGGTTAGACTTACAGGGGAGAAGGAAACTGGCTGGGTGCCATGAATAACTTTGCTGTTCAAGATTCAGCTTCTTTGTTACATAGTCCAAAGTATAACATAAGGGTCATGAACTGCTCAGCAAAGTAATCAAATCCATATTTGTGGAGTTCGCTGTAATGGAAGTTTAACCACAATTTATGTTTGCTTGGGGCGGGGGTGTGGGGGCTCAGGAGATTGGCTTTAATATTCTGGCCACAAGTATCCATTTTGAAGTGCTAAGCACACTGTCTGTTACTCATCTCATCAACACAAACAACAGTAATGAGACTGCACCCTTGGTTCATGCAGCGTAGCTAATATCCCGTGGAATGTACTGCTAAAATTGCAATGAGGAATTTGTGGATATGGGAGGGAAATGTTAGTTTTGGACAGAAATAATAGAGGTTATAAAGTAACTGTAACTTTACTTACTCTGAGTTTGTTGACAAGAATAAAGGAAATCTTGAGATATAACCTCACAAGGACTATGCTCTAACAGGTGAACTTTGGGCTTTTGAGTTTTTCCTTTAGAGGCAAATAATGTAAAAGGCATATACCGCCTCGAGCAGCTAACTTGGGTAAGATGGACATTAAAAAGGTGGAGGAGGTCATAAAACACAATATTTCTCCAAATATAAGATCAGTGATGTAAAATCTCAATGTCTTTTCTCTGTCTCATCTTCCTGCCTTGCTGCCTCCCCAGTTCTCATGGGGATGGGGCTTGCTAAGTGCTGGAAGGAAGAGAAGAAAGTCATCCAGCAAGAAGAGTTAGGTCAGGATGCTGCCTTCTCATGGGAGAAGCAAGTTAAGTTCTCTGCAGATTTATACCCTACATTGAAATGTAAAAGTAAATGATGCTGGGGGATGCAGTGCTGATTTCACAAGGGATAGTCAGAGCTCATCAAGGAAGAGAGATGAATTCCACCTCAACTGAATCAGAAGATGCCTTCCCAGAGGAGCCTCTCTTTAATTCCACAGAGTCCATGCAAAAGGACAGAGCCAAACAACCCTTCTTAGGCTCCCTGGGGTCCTAGAAAAGCTGTAGTCTTTTGCTCAGGAAGCCCTTACGCTAAGCTACCAGCCTCCTTCAATCTTTTTTTTTGGAGGCATAACACAGGATGAATTATATACACATAGATTGAACACAGTGTGAGCCTCCACCCTCAGGGAGCCTTGGTTTGATCTCTTTTGCAAGGATGTTACATTTCCCAAGTTTTCTTCTTTTCTGCTTTCTTGAACTTGATTGAACTCAGCACCACTGGGACTGCCTGAATTTGATCTGTACATCTCTTGTTGTTGCCAGAACCCTGTCTGACTCATGTGCACCTTAGGTGCCAGCCTCACAATGATTCTTTCCAGCAACATGAGGCGGAAACCATCACTGCCTGCTCTAAGCTGAGTTTTCCCATTGGAAGATGACAGAAGAGACTGGGTATGGTGGCTCATGCCTGTAATTCCAGCACTTCGGGAGGCCAAGGCAGGTGTATCACCTGACACTGGAAGTTTGAGACCAGCCTGGTCATCATGGTAAAACCCTGTCTCTACTAAAAAATACAAAAAGAAAAAATTAGCCAGGTGTGCTTGTGCACACCTGTAGTACCAGCTAATCAGGAGGATGAACCTGGGAGGCGGAGGCTGCAGAGAGCTCAGACCAAGCCACTGCACTCCAGCCTGTGCAACAGAGTGAGACTGTCTCAAGAACAGAAAAAATGACAGAAGGCATGAAATGAAAAATAAATCAGACACATGTGCACCAACATACCAAGGAAGACAGCATGATTCCACTTGTTTTCAAATTGAAATGATTCCCTGCTATGGCCAGAGCCACGTTCTGGTTGATGGCACTGGCTCCTTCTTGTTCTTCATCCGAGCCGCTGGTGCGACTTCTCAAACAACGCATAGCTGCAATGGAATTAAAACATGATTTGTGATGTCAAGCCAAACATGACATTTCCCTATGTCCCCTACCCAATAAGAGACTGATATTTCTTAGTCACTAAATTCAGCACAGTAATTTTAAACCTGATGTTTAGCATTATTTATCTGCTACCATCTATAGGAAAACACAGGCAGGCTAAGAAAAGAGATGATGTCTAGCACAAGATTAGGCTAGAAATCAATTTTTCAAATTGTGTGAACAAAAAGTTTTCAAAACATCCATAACAGTTTCCTGTAACATAATTTTTAAAACTTTATTCTCTATTCTAATAATTGACATTATTTTAAATAATGACCAAATGAAGAAATCTACAATTGCAGAATTAAGCGCATACCCTATATAGAATAATAAGCTATTATCACAAGTTCAGCAATAACTTGTTATATTTCAAATGTTTAAAATGAATGTCAATTTATTATATCTATGTAACATAGACACAGCCATATTTATAGATAAGTCTAGATGTATGCAAGCACGGAAAAAGGATAAACCATTTAAAAGTCTGGTTTTTAAGAATGCTACCAAGCATACACTCAAAACTTATTAACATTTCAAGCAGTTCTGGGGAAAGTGTGGTAAAACATTCAAAACTGATTGATTCTCTCCTGCATTACTAAAAACTCATGTTTTACTAGACCTGTCAACATTACAGCCATCTGGGCCTTCAATGCTTTAAAAAAATTTGAGTTTAAATAACATTTTTTCCACTAAAGTTGTGAAAACAAACCCAGTTCTTATTTATGTATTTATTTATTTATTTTGAGACAAAGTCTCACACTGTCATCCAGGGTGGAGTGCAGTGGCGCCATCTCCGCTCACTGCAATTTCCACCTCGATCCTCCTACCTAAGTCCTCCAAATAACTGGGATTACAGGTGTGCCACCACACCTGGCTAATTTTTATATTTTTAGTGAAGACGAGGCTTGCCATGTTGGCCAGGCTGGTCTTGAATTCCCGGCCTCAAGTGATCTGCCCACCTTGCTCCCAAAGTGCTGGGATTACAGGAGTAAGCCACTACACCTTGCCAAAACTCAGTTTTTAGAGATAATTATTAAGGCCATTGGGATTTTAAACAAATAGTTAAATAAACAGCACATGGAAATTATGTAAGACCTAATAACATTATCACAATTAACATCAAGATACATGCTTATTTCCTCTTAATCAGCATAGGGTTATAGTTACAAGAAAAAGTGGGAAAGACACAAACATGTGCTGTGCAAATGCTTTTATAGAAGTTCTCTAGTTTCATCTTTATCATTACCCTAAAAGGTAGGCATTGTTATCACATTTTACAGTTTACAGAGGAAAGGAAGGCACGGAGAAATTGAGCCTTTCAATGGTCACTTATATTCATAAATGGGGCTGGAATCTGAATTCAGATGCATCTTTTTGAAAGATTATACTCTTACGAGTTTATCAACCTAAAGATTCTATATATAATAGATGTGCTATGTAAGCTATAATAATAAAATACTTTTCATTATTTTCTCATCAGCTACATCATGACCATAAAGTTCAACATATATACAAAGAAGTCTCTGAGGTTTAAAAGGCTAGGAGACCAAATGTTGAAAGTTCTGATTCCGAGTCACTGATATGGAATATTCTAATCGACAAGAAATGTGTGCTAAAGTGGTTCCCGGCTTTGGGAATAAGTGAGCTCTAGAAATGGAACTTTTTAGAAACTTTCTAGCAAGGATTCTCAAGATGGGCTGCAAGTCACATGCCGTGCTCTGCATTACGTCTCTAAATGTTAAAAACAACTCTGTTTTCAATTCCCCACAATCAGGCGCTACTGGAGGAAGCTGCTGACCTCATGGTGCAGCTTGCTCAGCTCTGTGTGCTGAGCTTGATTCTGTCATTTCCTTGCACTCCGGCCCCAACAGAACGCCACAAACCCTAACCCGTGCCTCAACCCTTCTCTTCCAAGTTACCCCTTTAGCGGTTTGCTGGAGGACTTTTTTCAAGAAAGGAGAGAATTACTTCCACAGGAATACTTGCTTTTCATTTTATGATTTTATGATTAAAGGCTATGGGTGTTCGGTCCCATTTTCATGAACTAAATACTTGTCACCATAATGATATTATAAATAATTTAGTCACACGTGACACTGCCCATGTGGAGGAGGTGGGAAAACCTGGATGGTTCCAAGATTTCAAGCAAAAGCAAGAACTACTCTGATGGGATCAGAATTTTGTGTGTGTGCGTGTGCGCGTGCATGCACACACATGTACGTTGTAGAGGGGGTAGGTTGATGGACTGCCTTTCTCAGGTCAACATAAGAAATTCTTCTATTTGGGAAGATTTTTTTCCCCTCTACATTCCCTAATCCACACTGTAATATGTAAATACACTCAGGGGTTTCACAAAACCCCTTTAAGAAAACTTATCCTTTCCTCTTGTTGCTAATCTAGAGATATTAACCTCAAAATTAGCCACTTAGTGCCAAAGGCAAAATTTCTCTGCTATGCTAGAATTTTCTAATACTGACATATGCCATGATTTTTGTATTGCATGGAAGAATTATTTGGATTCATTTGAGATTGCTTTTTTGCTTACCTATTCATAAAAGAAAAGGGAAGAAACACCTTTATTTCAAGGTGTTAGAGCATAATCTCCAAAGGGAGTAATTCTGTAATTATTTCATCCTCTGTGGTGTATGGTTTATAAAGTTCACCCCACACTAGCAGATCAATGAATAAATAAATAAATGAACAAATAAGTAAATAATTTCTAAACAAAAGACATATATAGGGTTATATGTCTTTTTTTTTTTTTTTTTTTAAACTGATTGGGGCCTGAGTTAAAGAGGTTTGGAGACCATTGTTGTGAAGAATTGCTCATATGAATATTTCAACACTGGAACTAATGACAGAGACCTCATTCAGATGGGGCATTCAACAGGGGCCCCCATCAATCCAAGAAAGAAAACAGAAGGGCGATTACCTGTAAAGTCACAGAGCTGTGGCAAAGCATCCAAAATGATGCCAACTAAAGGCAGGTACAGGGCAGCGATTTTGACCTTCACCTCTGGTTTGACACAGCGTGGGTCCAGGTCATGAGAACTTAGCAGGCTGTGGATGGCACTGACAGCTTTCCTTTGCACTCTGCTGATTCTATTGGCACAACACAGGAATCAAGAGGTTATGGTGAAGGGAAATTGACTAAAGTGCTTTTCAACAGTCAAGAGTGATCAACATGCTCCTAAGCAATGAGGTTACTGTGAAAACCAAGCAACAGAAGATAGAACTAGATGGAATCCAGAAATAGACTGCCTGTGTTCTAACCCTGGGTCTATCGTTCAGTATGATGTTTTCAAGTTCTTCATATTGTAGCTCAGTACTTCACTCCTTTTTATTGCTAAATAATATTCCATTGGTGAATTTTATTTATCCATTCATGAATTGATAAACATTTGGATTGTTTCTGCTTTTGAGCTATTATGAGTTATGAATGCTATGAATATTTGTGTACAAGTTTTACTTTTCTTGGGTACATACTTCAAGGTACATTTGCTGGCTCTAATAGTAACTCTCTGTTTAACTTTTTTGTTTGTTTGTTTTGAGATGGAGTCACTCAGGCGAGAGTGCAGTGGTGCAATCTTGGCTCACTGCAACCTCCACCTCCTGGGTTCAAGTAATTTTTCTGCCTTAACCTCCTGAGTAGCTGGGACTACAGGTGCCCACCACCATGCCTGGCTAATTTTTGTATTTTTATTAGTGACAGGGTTTCACCATGTTGGCTAGGCTGGTCTTGAACTCCTTGTCTCAAATGATCTGCCTGCCTCAGCCTCTGCAAGTGCTGAGATTACAGGTATGAGCCACTGTGCACCCAGCGTCTATATTTAACTTTTAGAGGAATCAGCAAATTGTTTTCAATGGTGGCTGCACAATTTTACATTCCCACCAGCAGTGTCTGAAGGCTCCATTTTATTCTTGCCAATACTTTATTATCTGTCTTTTTTATTATATCCATCTTTTGGGTATCAAGTGGTATGTAATTGTGATTTTGATATGCATTTCCCTGATGGCTAATGATGCTGAACATCTTTTCATGGTCTTATGACCATATCTTCTTTGGAGAAATGTCTATTCTGATCTTTTGCCTTTTAAAAAATTGAGTTGTCTTTTTATTACTGAGTTGTAAGATTTTAAAATATATATTCCAGATACAAGTTCCCTATTAGGTTTTTGATTTGCAAATATTTTCTCCCATTCTGCGGGTTGTCTTTTCATTTTTTTGGATGGTGTTCTATAAATCACAAAAGTTTTAATTTTACTGGAGTCCAGTTTTCTGTTTCATTCTTGTTACTTACACTTTTGAGTGTGTCATATTTAAGAAACCATTGCCTTTTCTAAGTTTATGATGATTACCTCTATTGTTATGTAATAATTTTATAGTTTTAGCTCTTACATTTAGGTCTTTGATCTATCTAATTTTTGTATATGATGTAATATAGGGTCCAACTTCATTCTTTTGAACATGGATATCCAGTTGCCCCCGTACCATTTATTGAAAACACTGTTGTCCCCCATTGAGTTGTTTTGGCACTCTTGTCTAAAATCAATTGACTATAAATATGAAGATTTATTTCTGGACTCTTAATTGTATTGAGCTCTATGTCTATCATATGTCAGAATCCCACAGTCTGGACTACTTTTGGTTTATAGTAAATTTTGAAATTGGGAAGTGTGAGTCCTTCAATTTTGTTCTTGGCTATATTGGGTTCCTTGAATTTCCACACAAATTTTAGGACTGGTTTGCTAATTTCTGCCAAAAAAAAAAAAAAAAAAAAAAAAAGCAAGCTAGAATTTTGACAACTGCATTGAATCTATGGATCAATTTGGGAATTATTGTTATTTTAATTTATTAAGTCTTCTGATCCATGAACATATGATATCCCTCCATTTATTTAGATCTTTATTTCCTTCAACAGTGTTTTGTTTTTAGTGTGTCTTGTATTTGTTACATTTATTCCTAAGCATTTTTTCTTTTTGATGCTATTTTATATAAAATTGTTGCCTTAATTTCACTTTCAGATTGCTCATCATAAGTGTATAGAACACAGTTGATTCTTGTATGTTGATCTTGTACCCTGCAACCCTGATGGACTCATTTATTAGTTCTAATAGATTTTATTTTGTGGATTCCTTGTAATTTTCTATAAACAAGACTATGCCACCTATGAATAGAGACAATTTTACTTCTTTTCCAATGTAAATGCTTTTTTTTGTTTTGTTTTTGAGACAGGGTCTTACTCCGTTGTCCAGGCTGGAGTACAGTGGTGCAGTCTCGGCTCAACACAACCTCTGCTTTCTGGGACCAAGCGATTCTCCAGCCTCAGCCTCCCAAATAGCTGGGACTACAGGAATGAACTACCAGTGCCCAGCTAATTTTTGTATTTTTTTGTACAGATGGGGTCTGCCATGTTGCTCAGGCTGGTCTCAAACTCCTGAGCTCAAAGTGATCTGTCCACCTTGGCCTCCCAAAGTGGTGGGATTTCAGGCGTGAGCCACCTCGTCCAGCCTAGATGCCTTTTATTTTCTTGCCTAATTGCCCTAGATAGAACTCCTAGTACATGTTGAATAGAAGTGGCAAGAGTAGACATTTTTATCTTGTTCCTAATCTTAGTGAGAAAGCCCTCAGCTTTTCACTAATAAGTGTCACATTAGTTGTGCATTTTTCATAGAGTCTCTTAAGTCAAGTTGAGGAAGTTCTCTTATTTCCTAAAAGGTTTGCTATCAGGAAGGGTTATTAGGTTTTATTAAATGCTTTTCTTTGCATCTACTGAGATGATTGCATGGGTTTTGTCCTTTTTTTTATTAATACGGTACATCAATTGATTTTCAGATATGAAGCTTATCTTGCATTCCTAAGATAAATCCTACTTAGCCATGGTGTACAATCTTTTTTATATGTTGTTGGATTCAGTTTGCTAGTTTTTGTTGAGGGTATTACATCTATATTCATCAGATACTGGTCTATTCCTTGGAATAGAAGTTGATAAAAAATTAGAATTAATTCTTTAAAAAATATTTGGTAGAATTCATTAGTAAAGCCCTCCAGGTTTGGGCTTTTATTGTGGTAAGTTTTTAAAAAATTTTATATATACATATATTTTTTCAATTTTTATTTTATTTATTTATTTATTTTTGTGATGGAGTTTCACTCTTCTTGCCCAGGCTGAAGTGCATTGGCATGATCTCGGCTCACTGCAACCTCTGCCTTCCAGTTTCAAATGATTCTCCAGCCTCAGACTCCTCGGTATCTGGGATTACAGGTGCCTGCCACAACACCCAGCTAATTTTTGTATTTTTAGTAGAGACAGGGTTTTATCATGTTGGCCAGGCTGGTCTCAAACTCCTGACCTCAGGTGATCTACCTGCCTCAGCCTCCCAAAGTGCTGGGATTCCATGTGTGAAACATTGCACCCAGCCTAAATTTTTAATTTGTGTGGGTACATAGCAGGTATATGTGGGAAGTTTGATTGCTAGCTCGATCTCTTTACTTGTTGTAGGTCTATTGGATTTTCTATTTCTTCTTGGAGTCAATTTCAGTTCTTTGTTATCTTTTAAGGAATTTATCCATTTAATCTAGGTTATCAATTTGATGGCTTTCAATTGTTCATAGTATTCTTTTATAATCCTTTTTATTTCTGTAAGGTCTGTTGTGATAGCCCCTCTTTCAATTATGACTTTAGTAATTGAGTCTTCTTGCTTTTTTCTTGGTCAGTCCAGCTAAATATTGGTGAATTTTGTTGCTCTTTTCAAATAACAAGCTTTTGGTCTTGTGTATTTCCTCGATTTTTTTCTATTCTTTATTTCATTTATTTTGGCTGTCACCTTTGTTATTCCCGGCCATCTGCCTGCTTTAAATTGTTTGCTCTTCTTTTCCTACCTCAGAGTATATTCTTTTAACATTTTGTTAAGACCAGGTACACATATTTATTAAATTACTCAAGAACAGTATATTAAAATAAAAAATAGGCTGTATTTACATCCCCAAATAAATAAGTTCTAATGTCTACCCAAAACCATGCACAGGCATGTTCATAGCAGCTATTTTCATAATAGCCACAAACTGAAAGTAGCCCAAATGTCAATTTACAGTAGAGAAATTATAGTAGACAAAGGAATATGAAACACAGTTGAAAAAAATGAATACTGACACATGCAACCACACTGAAGGATCTCACAATCACAATATTCAGCAAAAGACTATGAAATTCAATAACAGGCAATATTAATTTCTGGTGATAAAAGAATAGTGGTTACTTGAGGTGTACCTGTAACTGAGAGAGAATAGTGTAATATTACATTTTTGATCTGACGGGTGGTTACCCAAACATATTCACAGGAAAAATTAATTGCATTTTACACTTAAGATTTGGGTCCTTCATATAAATTATACTATAATAAAAAGTAAATAAAATATATAGTGGAGTATCTGGAACCTAGCAGTAGATGTTCAATTTTAAAAATACACATTTTTTTCCCAAACAAAATAAGGCTACATGAAAATTCAAGGTTATATAGAAAATATTAACCAAAATTTTAAATGACTCAGATTCTTGCACTGTGGCTAAAGTAAGATAATTGTAAATTGCATTTCAAAAGTTGTTCTTGTTCTTAGTCTGTGGTCCTGGCAATGAGTTGTGTTTTGAATTAGGCATTGCAATTTGCTAGCTTAACACAAAGATGATAGACAATTTCTAAATGCTTGAAATACACTGTGGATTTAATGATGCATGGACATTTGTGGATATACCCGGTGCCAGAGATTTAAGGGAAACCCAGTGGAAACTGGAGCTGTGGCTCCTTAGGGATTCAGGTACTGACTCCCTCTGGCCCTTGCCCCATGGATGTACAGGTGTTGGGAAGTCTACTAACTGTCTTGAAAGTGGAAGAAAGAAGTACTGATCAATAGAGAATATTGTCGAAGTATGACATTTTTTGGAGGTTTTAGCTCACATGAAGCTGTGACAGTATATCTAATAACTTTCCAGGAGACTGACAACTAGCAATCAGGGATTATTGTGTTGCCAAAGGAGTTACACTGTTAATTACTTTCTTGGGGGAGAGAAGGTACTGAGAGGGAGAGACAGAGAGAGAGAGAGAGAGAGAGAGAGAGAGAGAGAGAGAGAGAGAGAGTGTAGAATGTATCTACCTGATTAAATATGATTACATGATGATCTCTGAATATATTCTACCCTGTTGCTAGTAATATAACAGCAACAATTTTGCAAGGAATCCAAAGCAGATATCAGGGCTGTTTCCAGCTAGAATGAAAATAGAAAGTAGAAACTATACTAATGTAAATACTAAAGATTGTTTCTAGAAATCGTTTAAAGTACTGCTATTAAAGAACAACTAAGAAAACATGTGCATGTTTGTGCATAAAGGCAATTTTCTTTGTGTTCAAACTTTCTTCTCAGTATCTTACTTATCAGCATATGTGTCAGTGCACTTTTTGTTGCTGTGGAAATTTATGTTGTTAATTGTAGAGTAGGAAATTTTACTGAGATAATTGGGAGAAATTTAGTTAGGGTTGAGAAAAGAAGATAGAATTAAAGCCATGGAAAGTGAAGTTCTCAAAGTATATACTCAGGACCAGATTATCTGGAAGGAGGCAAAATTGAGAGTTAAGAGCATGAGATTCCCCACACTGTCCTGCCAGGAGACACAGACACACAGTCAGTTAAGCAGGGTCAGCATGGGCACATCGCTTGGAATGCGTGTGATTGTTGCAGCTGCACAGACTCGAAGTGCTCCTGTATTTGTTTCATGCAGGGACCTCCTGTTTCCTTCACTGAATTGTAAGCACTTTGAGAGAACTTGAGAAATTCCATTTAGGCAAAAGTTCATCCATAACATACAGCAATGCTACCATTAATTAGCAAACATTATTCTGGAAACTTCTTTAGCATAGTTATGGGAACAGGTTCCCTGGGCAGGGAGGTGGTTTGGTATAGGAGAGTGGGTCCTGGGAAGGGACTGGGAAGGCCATGGCTTTAGATTTGGTTTTCTGTCATGGAATAGTAGGCCAGTTCCTGCAATTCTGTATGCCTAATCTAAACACCAAAAGTGTTGAACCTCAATTACTTTCCAATCCTTATAACCTTTGAATCTGAGTCCCTGGATGGTAAACTCTAGAGGGGCAGGGAATTTTGTCTGTTTGGTGCACAGATATATCTCTGATGTACTCTCACACCTAACTGTGTCTGTCCCACAGAAGGCATTCAATAATTGTTGAGTGGAGTGAATAATATTTTAGAAGGCATTATCTTCTTCAGTCCAATCAGGTAGGCTGTGGGTTTCTGATTCTATGAGCTCATGGAGCATAGGGAGAGAAGGAAAGAAGGGGGTGGTCTACCTCTCTGTTGACTTCTAGGCAAGATACTGCCACATGTCCCTGAGTAATCAGATAGATAACAGGTAAAAGGATTCAGAAGTCCTGGATGTGTGGCGTCTCTTGGCCTGAGAAGCATGGTCTACAAGAAAGCTAATTTGGGCATGGGGCCACTGCCTTCTCAGCAGCCATATTTCCTTCACCAGCATTGAATCAAGTGACATCTTCTGGTTGCCTGTGCATGCTATCCCCTTTACTAAAAATGGCTTTGTTCCTAGGGAGTTCATTAGTCAAAGCATCCTTGGGAAACCTGCTATAGTAGAACTGGTAAATTCCACTCAAGTAAGTGACCAACAAAAGTCGTCTGTACTTCTTGCCCATCCCTGTGGCTTTCTACATTCCTGTGGGTACCATTTTCTTAAGACATAGATGTTTCTACTCCTCAGAACTGGCAGACAGTAGAGTTGTTTACCAAGTGTGAGAAGCTGGACCACAAACTTTATTAAGGGGCATCTTTTTTTTGGCTTCATCTTCCTTTTTTTTTTGAGACGGAGTCTTGCTCTGTTGTGAGGCTTGAGTGCAGTGGCGCAACCATGGCTCACTGCAACCCCCGCCTCCCGGGTTCAAGCAATTCTGCCTCAGCCTCCTGAGTAGCTGGGACTACAGGCATGCACCACCACACCCAGCTAATTTTTTTTTTTTGTATTTTTAGTAGAGACGGGGTTTCACCATGTTGGCCAGGATGGTCTCGACATGCTCACCTCGTGATCTGCCCACCTCGGCCTCCCAAAGTGCTGGGATTACAGGCGTGAGCCTCTGCACCCAGCTCATCTTCCATTTTTAAATGCTAGAAACATACCCTTCCCCTTCGGCATCCAAGGCAGCAGCCAGTTCTGTGAAGAGAAGCCCGGTGAGGAAGTGCTGCTGGCGGTACTCGGAAGTCAGATCAAACATGCTGGCGATCTTCTGGTCCTGGAAACTGGAGCAGGAGCTTGAGTTCTACAGAAACACAAGGAGCCATTTTATGAGTCACAAGAACTGGAATGAAAATAGCCATGTCTAGTGTTTACTGAGGCCTTGCCCCAGCCAGGCTGTGTGAGCCCTCCCCAGTGAGGAAGGTACTGCTCGTGGCATATAAGGAAACCGAGACAGAGTGGTTACTTCACTTTCCCTTTTCCACAGAGGGAAGACTGCCCAGCGGGAAAGATGAAGATGAAGCACCCAGGCTCTGTTGAAAAATGAATGTCACTCTCTTACCCAACTGAAATCGAAAGCTGAAGATAATCCTAGGGTAAAATTTGGACAGAGAAATAAGAACGTCACACAGTCCTGTGGCTGGGAGCAGCCGATTCCTCTATAACCAACTGCCCGCTTTGTTTAAGGCCCTGTTTACTCAGCTACATTTTTGTTTTAAGACAGAGTCTCACTCTGTTGCCCAGGCTGGAGTGCAGTGACATGGTCTCAGCTCACTGCAACCTCTGCCTCCTGGGTTCAAGCAATTCTCATGCCTCAGCCTCCCAAGTAGCTGGGATTACAGGTGCCCACCACGCCTGACTAATTTTTGTATTTTCAGTAGAGGTGAGTCTTCACCATGTCAATCAGGCTGGTAACTCCTGGCCTCAAGTGATCTGCCCAATTTGGCCTCCTAAGGTGCTGGGATTACAGGTGTGAGCCACCACGCCTGGCCTCAGCTATGATTCTAAATTTGGCTTAAGCATGTTGTCAGACTTTTGCTGGCCTGGAACTAGAAGTGATGTCAGGCAGGGGAGTGTTAGATTTACCGGTCCTCGGTAATTCTGGTCCTGTATTCATATCCTGGGAACACACTTTATATTTCATTAAGAGCATCTAAAATGTCTCTAGAAATCCTTCACTGTTCAGTGAGCCTGGCCCCTGGGTTTGGCCACTCCCTGGGGCAGTCAGAGGGGAAGGTGGAAAAGAACCTACGGCAAGCTTAGTCCAGGGAAGTTTTCAGATGTAAGCTGCTGGGCAGGATGGAGCAAAAAGTTTACACATTTGGAACTGCTGCTTGTGAGTCATCTCTTTCCCTGTTCACAGTAAGATGGTCATGTAGCTAATATCTGGGTCATGCCATATGGCATACATGGCTAAGATTTTTTTTTTCAATTAGTAAGACAAGCCTTCACTTTTGTACTAGTATCAAGGAATATGCAACAGAAATATAACCTAGGCCGGGCGCGGTGGCTCAAGCCTGTAATCCCAGCACTTTGGGAGGCTGAGGCGGGTGGATCACGAGGTCAAGAGATCGAGACCATCCTGGTCAACATGGTGAAACCCCGTCTCTACTAATACAAAAAATTAGCTGGGCACGGTGGCGCGTGCCTGTAATCCCAGCTACTCAGGAGGCTGAGGCAGGAGAATTGCCTGAACCCAGGAGGCGGAGGTTGCGGTGAGCCGAGATCGCGCCATTGCACTCCAGCCTGGGTAACAAGAGCGAAACTCCGCCTCAAAAAAAAAAAAAAAAAAAAAAAAAAAGAAATATAACCTAATAATAAGAATTTTTGCCTGATGCTCTGGGCTACTGATGTGTTCCCTACAAATGGAATGTGACTATCAAACAGCATGTTCCTAAAGTTATTCCAGAGAACACTAGCCCTTTGAAAAATGTATGAGGTGGCGTGGGGTTTCCATGTCAAATCACTTTGGGAATCACTGCTCATCATGGACACCTCCTCCCATTTCCTCTTCTACTTCTTGTGTATTTACAATCGACATGAACAAGTCAGACTCTTAGAGGGCCTACTGGAAAGAAACTTTGGTTTCCAAAACTTATTTACTCTGGAATCCTGTATCTGCATAATAATTGGCTAATGTCAGACAAAGAAGGATCTGAGACTTTTCTATGAGTTTCTAAATTTCATAGGGCTTATGGATTCTTTGCTTTATTTAACCTGATCAGGGACCCTTGAGCCTGGGGAGAAACCAATTACTTAGCTTGTAAACTATTAGCTAGTGGTGTAACTTCCGGGTAGCATACTTGATCTGGTTTGAATAGTTTGAATAGTTTTATTTTTCATCAAATTAATAAGACTAGCCTTTATAGAAAAGACATGATTAAACGAGCTAGTTAAATGAAGTAGCTTGAATAATTCTTTTATTACCTGAGAAGATATGGAAGGACAAGGAGATGTTGGAGCAGTATCAGCATTCATAAAAAAAAGGTTCAGATTGAGGTAATGTTCATGGCTACAGAGGATTCTCAGGAACTCCAGCCTCATGGAAATGAGCATTGGAAGGTTATTGAGCTTGGCTGACAGCTGGGAAGAAAAACGAAAAGAAGAATGAAACATTTATTATAAGGTAAGTGGAGTTGAAGTTGGCAGACACAAAAATATCCTTTCTCTCCAGATTAAGGCAATCAATTTAATAAAAACTAATGGGATAGTGCAACAGATGGTAAATTCTGCATTACAGGGAGGTCTAATACATTTTCATTCATTACTGTTCCTCTTAGTGATTCTAGCCTAATAGCTGTCCAAAATGAGGATTCTTATCTTGATCTCCACTTTCTCAAATCTTTAATACCATGGCAAACCTGTGCTGAAAATCTCGAGCTATGTCTTCAGTGTAACATAATTAATTTTACAAAAACTCTACTGGTTTTGAGAAACTAAGTGAAAGGAGTTGACCTCACATGAGCCTGTATGAAACTAATAGAATACGACTAGATGACTTTTATGCTACAAGTTTTCTTTCATAGTTTCTAATTAAAGTCCCCATTGGAAAGTTGTAGAACCAGTTCCCTAGAGAAAGGCATCAAATTGCTTAGGAAAGTACATGGTACCTGCAAAAAACTCAAGGAGCTTGTACCAGAGTAAGAGAGGATGAAATGGAAAAGAAAGAGAAAGAAAGCTAGAAGACTTCTTAGGAAAAATCTTCCTTTAAAAAATAAACCATGAAGCAAGCAGTGAAAAGCAGACAAAGATGACAGTCTGGAAGAGGCCCCTTGCTTTCCCCAGGCAAGCTGAACAGCTGAAAGACCCAGACTCAGAGGCAGCTCCTCTAAAAGCAAAGCAGGGGAAGGAAGGGGCGCTGATGCGCCTTGAGCCTTCGGTATTTCATCATCATCACCTCCGATGGCAGCACAGAAATATGAAGCACCATCCTTGTGATGGACATGCCTCCTCTTCACTCACTTCAAGAGCAATTTTCTAAACAATGTAATTTTTGGGTTTCTTTTTTTTTTGAGACAGAGTCTTGCTCTGTAGCCCAGGCTAGAGTGCAGTAGCATGATCTCAACTCACTGCAACCTCCGCCTCCTGGGTTCAAGCGATTCTCTTGCCTCAGCAGCTAATTTTTTGTATTTTTAGTAGAGATGGGGTTTAGCCATGTTTGCCAGTCTAGTCTTGAACTCCTGGCCTCAGGTGATCTGCCGCCTTGGTCTCCCAAAGTGCTGGGATTACAGGTTAAACAATATAATTTAAAGGAGTACATATTTTCAGCCATTTTACAAGAAGCTGTTGTGTTGTGGGACATATTGCCTATAGAATTGATTTGTAGTTAGACATCCACTGAAAGCAAGTAAATGCCATTATATATTATTTTAAAACTAAAACATACGACTTCTGTGTAAGCACAGTTACCAGATCCCATATCCTTTAGATGTGCACTCCTGGCTGACTTTGGACCAGTGGAGCCAGCAGCACACTGAAGGGATTAGAACCTGGTCATGTGCCTGTCACTTAGGTTACTCATTAACAGTTGTTGGGTCAAGCCAGCTATCAGAACTTGAAAGCACAAAGACATCTGCACTTAAAAGAAAGCCCTGCTATGGGTATCTTCCATAGGTCCTTTGAGACAACATTAAAGATAAACATTTCAGGCTGGGTGTGGTGGCTCACACCTGTAACCTCAGCACTTTGGGAGACTGAGGTGGGCAAATCACAGGCCAGAAGTTCAAGACCAGTCTGGCCAACATGGCAAAACCCTGTCTCTACTAAAAATACAAAAATTAGCTGTGCATGGTTGTGGGTGCCTGTAATCCCAGCTACTCGGAAGGCTGAGGCAGGAGAATTGCTTGAACCCAGGAGGCACAGTTTGCAGTGAACCAAAATTGCTCCACTGCACTCTGGCCTGGGCACTAGAGCAAGACTCCATCTCAAAAAAAAAAAAAAAAAATAGGCATTTCAAAAATAATGTGAATGATGTTTAGAAAAGAGGAGTAAGGTGCATTCTAAAAACATCCTCTCCAAAGATTGAGACCCACAGCGCCCCTACCCAAGGCATGGGTGTTAACTTAGTGGCACGTTGTAAGTGACAGAGAGTAATTCAGGAAATGAATTTGTCTATTGTTAGTGACTATTCAAAAAGACTAAGGCTGTATCTATTGCCACAAAGTCTTTAGATGGCAGAAAACATAACAGGTTATGCAAAATGATAAAGTCAGATGACTTTGGAAGAATACAACTTGCTTCAGGTATGAAGTTCATCCTGTATCTAGAGAGCTGGGATCAGTGAATTAAATCACGATGAATGGGGGTTAGTGACCTTTTGAGGCATGACTGCCACTAATGGTGCTAAGTAACATCTGTGGATGTCACCAGCAGACATAGACCACAAAATCAGTGGGTCAAGACCTGAATAAATCTATTCCAGTCTAGTTTTTTTTTTTTTTTTTTTTTTTTTTTTTGCAGATGAGGAAATGAATGCCTCAAAGGCTGATGCTCCCAGTCACAGAAGTGGTTAAAGTGTCCCTGGAATCAGCACATAGGCTTCTTGACTCCTGGTCTAGGGATCTTTGGCACTTGAATCAAGGAGAGGAAGAAAAAAAGAACAGGTAACTAAAAGAAAAGGAAAGAATTGAAGGAGAAAGATAGCAAGCAAGAGAAAAGAAAGGAAAGGGAAAGAGAAAATAAAAACAAGTTTCGCAGGGCAGGCTGACATCCACCTTGGATTGCCTTACTTCCCTGTTGGGAATGAAGACTGCCTGCATGCGAGTAGCGAGGCCTGGGTCTGCAGTGGTCATCTAGGCTCTCTTTCACATACTCAACTTAAAGTTTTGAAAAGAGTCTAACCTGGAACCCTAAATACAGAATAAGGAGGGCAAAGAGGAGTGAAGTGTTCCTCTGCCATTCTATTCTGGTGGGTCCTGCGACAGAAGATCCGCTGCAGGGCAGGGGTCAGAGGACATGGGATGGGGATGCTTGGGGACTTTTGATGTTTCCTTTGGATTCTTTTTATTATTCTGCTTCCTTATCAGGACTTTCCTTAGAAGAGACTGGGTGTGTTCAGGGTGGTATGGCCAATGACAGGACTTCCTTTAGAAAAGTCGTATCTTTTCCTTTTCTTGAAGGGGAGGTGTTATGTAAATGAGTCAAAGATTGTCTCTGTGTATTAGCCCCTGGGTTGTTTATTTCTTCACTGTAGACTGATACTGACTCCCTTAGCTCACACCAAACTCAAATTTTACCATATCCAGTCATTTAAAATATAGCCTAAATAAGCAGATTTTCATCCATTTAGTGCCTGCCTGCTTTGCAGACCCTATAAAGCCTCACTGGACAGCTGTTTCCTACTGATAAGATAGAGCCTTGCAGATACAGAGCCCTAAGCTGCTACCGCCCTTGGAGCTCAGAGACTCCCCACTGTGCTGAGAAGCAGCCTCACCTAGATCTGTAAGCTTCCGCCCTAATCCCCTTCTCCCCTGGGAGCTCCCCTGCTCCTCTGGATGGTGCCCTCCTCACTGCAAGCCTATGGCTGCTCTCATGCTGGGAGGGACTTCTGCTCTTATGTAACCCTGTCCAAGTGCTGCTATACGAAGCTTGTATGTCACTGCCTTTTTTTTTTTTTTTTGAGATGAGTTTCACTCTGTTGCCCAAGCTAGAGGGCAGTGGCATGATCTCAGCTCACTGCAGCCTCTGCCTGCCGGGTTCATGCAATTCTTCCTTAGCCTCCCAAGTAGCTGGGATTACAGGTGCCTGGCACCATGCCCAGCCAATTCTTGCATCCCTAGTACAGACAGGGTTTCACCACGTTGGCCAGGCTGGTCTCGAACTCCTGACTTCATGAGCTGCCCGCGTCAGCCTCCCAAAGTG
This sequence comes from Aotus nancymaae, assembly GCF_030222135.1. Lineage (NCBI taxonomy): Eukaryota > Metazoa > Chordata > Mammalia > Primates > Aotidae > Aotus > Aotus nancymaae. The sequence goes on from NW_026988455.1 coordinate 16,298,735, forward strand.
CTGGGATTACAGGTGTGAGACACCGAGGCTGGCTGTCACTGCCTTTTATGGTCCTATCCTTTTCCTTGATTAGCCCTCAAATCCCTCAAACCGTCTAAAGGGGAACTTACTTATTTTAAAATTGAGGAAATTAAGACCCATAAAATTGGAAAGACTTACTTAAGTCTTTCCAAGTCACTAAGTCACTAAGTGACTAACCATAAAGAACCTGGTGGTAATGGTGGTGATGGGAGAGGTAGTGATGGTAGTGACAACGGTGATGGTGGAAAAAGTGATGGTGGAGGTGAAGGAGGGGGTCATGGTGGAGTGAATGGTGGTAATGGTGGAGGAGGGAGTGATGGTGGAGGAGCTGGTGATTCTGGAGGTGATAGGAAAGGTAATAATATTGGTAGAGGTGGGCAGTGGTGATGGTGATGATGGTGGAAATCATGGGCGGTGGTGATGGTGGGGGTGGAGGGAGAAGATGGTGATGGTGGGGGTGGAGGAGGTTGTGATGGTGGAGCAGGTGGTGATGGCAGAGGTGGTAGGAGGTGGTGATGCTGATGGTGCAAGTGTTGGTGATAGTCGAGGTGGTAGGAGGTGTGATGGTGGAAGAGGTTGTGATAGTGGAGGAGATGATGATAATAGAGGTGGTGATGGTGCAGGGGGAGGAGGTGGTGATTATGCAGGTGGTGGGATGTGGTGACGGTGATGGTGCTGGTGGAGGAGGTGGTGCTGGTGGAGGAGGTGGTGATGGTGGAGGTGGTGGGAGGTGGTCATGGTAGAGGAGGTGATGGTGGAGGTGGTGGGAGGTGGTGATGGCGGAGGTGTTGGTGATGGTGGAGGTGGTGGGAGGTGGTGATGGTGGAGGTGTTGAGAGGTGGTGATCGTGGAATAGGTGGTGATAGTGGGCATGGGAGGTAATGACCATGCTGGTGGCTGCTGGTGGTAGTAGCAGTAATGATGGTACTAGTGGCTAGAGTAGGAATATGGAAGGAGAGGAGTAGCAACAATAACTGCTATTTATATTACTATTGTTAGGGTAGTTTGAGGGAGACAGTGCATGAAGAATTCCACTCAAAAATTTGGGGGATGGCACTGATAGATGCACCTGGCTTATGAAATATTTGCTTTGTGCTCAGTGAAATTAAATCTCTTTGAATGATTTTATTTAAGACCGCTTTAAAGGGTTCTTTCAAGTCAGAACATCACAATAGCAATTTAATTAATTAATTACCCTAATATGTGAAAAGAGGTCTCAGACTGGGAGCTCGAGGACTAGTCAAAGATTGAATGTACTGTAGAGCCACGTTAATTTTCTGTTAAATGTTAAATTGAAGATTCAGATCATATCACAAATTTTAATTCCCACAGATGAACTTGTTGACCCTTCTACACTGGGTTGGTAAATGCTCCAGGAATCAAGGTAAACCAGCATGTCCGAGAAATGTCCAAGGCACAGACATGACAGATATGCTGCAGAACTCAGGGATGTGCAGGGTTCACGCTAACTTGGTAACAAATAAGACGGCATACCATGGCAATGAACATTACATCATACGAGAAGGAACAAAATGGCTCACTCTGGGGGACACTCACCTGGTTGCAATAATGTCTGATGAGGGTAAACACAAAGCCCCGATCCATGAGGGAGAGAAGGTCATACAAGAAGAAAGCCAGGCTGATGTTCATCTTTTCCGCCTGTTCATTTTCCTTAAAAACAAACAAACGCCCAAATCATTTTGTGGTACACTCTGGATTTGAACTCCCAGGTCACTGGTGGGAAAGTTGGGAGACACAGGTCCTACTGTTTCAGCCACTGTCCCTCTGGGTGACACTAGGCAAAGTATTTAAATCTTTTTTAACTAAAGCCATGACTGTGAGGTTGAATCAAGTAATTATTCATGTACTGTTAATATTTAGGTGCATTTCCTTCCAGTCACTTTTTCTATAAGCATATTTATATATGTATAATTAAGCTGATTCTCTATATACTACATTGGATCCTAAATTTTTGATATCCTGGTAACTATTTTTTTGGTAACTATTATCTTTTTTTCTTTTGCAAACTGACTTGAAAAATATTTACTCTTTTCAATGAGATAGTTTCTTTTTTTTTTTTAGTTTCTTAATTTTTAAGAATTATTACAGAAAATCCAATCAGGATAAAAGAATTAGCTTTTAACCTAAGAAATTTTTCCCCAATTAGGCAGCATTTCCAGCCTAAATCCCTCCATGAACCCCAATTAATAAGCTAGGCCTATCTAAACAAATTTTTAATTTGTATTATTTCTCAGTGCTCATTATTTACGAGGGATTTTACAGTGATCTGGGATTCAGTTTTTCATGTTTATGTCCTTTATTCTCAGAATGATGAATCAATTTCCTCTGATACCATTAAAAATATGGTTTGAGGGCTGGGCGCGGTGGCTCACGCCTGTAATCCCAGCACTTTGGGAGGCCGAGGCGGGTGGATCACGAGGTTAACAGATCTAGACCATCCTGGTCAACATGGTGAAACTCCGTCTCTACTAAAAATACAAAAAATTAGCTGGGCATGGTGGCGCGTGCCTGTAATCCCAGCTACTCAGGAGGCTGAGGCAGGAGAATTGCCTGAACCCAGGAGGCGGAGGTTGCGGTGAGCCGAGATTGCGCCATTGCACTCCAGCCTGGGTAACAAGAGCGAAACTCTGTCTCAAAAAAAAAAAAAAAAATATGGTTTGAAACTATTTTGCTCTTTGTTATGATGCGATTTTCCATCAAGCCATGCTGATCGGTCAAGTCACCGGGATGGATGGGGATTTGATAAAGAGGTTGCCACAGTGTTGCTGAGAGGTCCTCGAACTCTCTCCGCATCCTCTGTGTGGCCACTCCTCCTGGGTAGCTGACATGACTCAATATCCGGGTTTAAAATCTCCAGCCTTGGCTTTACTGCTGGCCGTGTGACTTTCAGAAAATGTATCAATATCACTGCGCCTTATTTTCACATCTGCCAATATTCTCACACCTACCATTGCTGTTCCAACAGTTTGCCCTGAGGAATAACCAAATGAAAATCTCCTGAGCACTTGGTACTATGCAAATTCTCAGTAATGACAAAGCTATTAATAAGAAACATTGCTTCCTAAGATTTTGCAGATATCTTTTAAAAATTTGATTTATTTCATTTAATATATTATTTTAGCTTTTATTTTGAAACAATTTCAAACTTGGTGCAAGAATAGTACAAAGAACTATCATATACCCTTTAACCAGGCTTACCAATACTTCACATTTTGCTACATTTTTTTTATCAGTCTATGAATATAAAATCATTTTTTTTTCTGAACCATTGAGAATGGGTTGCAAATATCATACCCATTTACCCCATAATACTTCAAGGTGTATTTCCTAAGAGCAAAAATATTATCTTTCATATCTATATTGATATTTTTTTTAGATGGACTCTCACTCTGTCACCCAGGCTGGCGTGCTGTGGCACCATCTCAGTTCACTGCAACCTCCGCCTCCCGGGCTCAAGTGATTCTTCTGCCTCAGTCTCCTGAGTAGCTGGGATTACAGGCATGAGCCACCACACCCGGCTAATTTTTCTTTTTTTTTTTTTGTATTTTTAGTAGGGACGAGGTTTCAGCATGTAGGCCAGGCTGGTTTTGAATGTCTGACCTTAAGTTATCTTACCTCCTCGGCCTCCCAAAGTGCTGGGATTACAGGTGTGAGTCACCGCACCCAGCCTGATATCCTGATATGATAATATAAACCATTGTCCATATTAAAATTTTTTATTTTTTGAGATAGAATCTCACTCTGTCACCGAAGCTGGAGTGCTGTGGCACCATCTCGGCTTGCTGCAATCTCTGTCTCCAGAGTTTAAGTGATTCTCTTGCTTCTGCCTCCCAGTTGCTGGAATTATAGATGCGCATGACCATGCCCAGCTGATTTTTGTATTTTTAGTAGAGACAGAGTTTCACCATGTCACCATGTTGGCCAGGCAGGTCTCGAACTCCTGGCCTCATGTGTGCAATTTCTTTATAACAATTTTCCAGCCCACATCAGGGTCCAGTCCAGTATAACATACTGCATTTAACTGTCATTACAATTATATTTTAATAATTGTTTTAAAATGATGCTTATTTTCCTCTGATTATGAAAGTAATATATGTTCCAGGTAAACAATTTAGAAAATAGAGTAAAATACAGTTACCTTCTGCGGTTTTACTAACAGGGCTGCAATCTCCGAGGTGACCACATTAACAATAGTAGTTATGTCATCCATGAAACGGTCAGAAAAACGAGTCCTCCGAACACTGTCCCGTTTGTCCATGTTATGTACATACTGGGCCATGCTTTTCACCTACGGAGGAGGATGGGGGAAATGTCAACATGGAGACTGGTGACCTGCTTGTACAATGTGGAAAAGGGGGAAAGACCCACAGCAATGCTCTCTAACAATGGAGTTCCTGACACTTTATCTGTACTGGTGGTGCCCAAGCAAGCTCTGGACTAAAATGCTGCAGACACACCAGTGGTTACCATGGTGGCGGGAGGTGGGAAGGGTGTCCTCTTTTTGACCCCAAGTCAGGGGGCTCCCTTCTTGCTGCTGACAAAGCCAGGAGCTTAATTCTTTAGCTACAGTGTCAGAGGACTCCCCGTCTCAATTGCCTACATCCTGGAAGGCAGACGTGAGCTGGGCTCCCGTAACCAGCAAGGTGTCCTGTAACACAGGACAGAACACGTGATGTCAGGAGGGACTGTTATCACAAGGTTCTTGATGCAAACTGAAGTCTTTCCTGTTCCTGAAACTACAGTAAGGAGAACAGTGAGAAACGCTCCTCCTGTCTTGAGTTTCAGTGTTTCTGGAGGGAGCACAGTTTTTCCAGAAACAGTTCTATAGTTTCCAACAGTTATTTTCTGCCCCTATAAATTTTAGCTATATTATATATCGAGCAGGGTTTTCTTGGGCAGCTGGCAACAGAACCACTATTTAAAACATTGCCTCTAGGGGAAACATTACCTTTAGGGGAAATGTTGAGTTCTGTGAGTCTAACTTATATTTACGTATATACTGCAGACAGTCACCAATTGACACAAAAATCTCTATATACAGATCTATCTATCTATCTATCTGTCTGTCTGTCTGTCATCTCTATATAAATATCTTTGTGTCAATACAAGTCACCAATTGACACAAATTGGTGTCTTGACACAAACTGATGTATACTGTAGCTACATATATAATGCAGACAAGTCATCAACTGACAAAGGTATCTATATGCAGATATAGATATCTATATGGATAGACATACAGTATGTATATATAGATACCCTTGTATCAATTGGTGACTGTCTGCATTATGACTAGGATAATAGTATCTTAATGCCGACTACAATTTTAAATCAAAATCATGCTTATTTTTTGGACACCACCTTGGGGCCAGGAGATTCACAGGTCAATACAGGCCCCCTTGATACCATCTGAGGTTGAGTCTTATCCTCATTGGAAGTTGCTTACGCTAATAGGAACATGGGGAAGAGTAGGAGGTCTTGTAGCTGGGTCCCTACACTCTGAGGTCATTTTCATGAATGGCTCTAAGTTAGTCAGACAGTCATTGCAAAACAATAATAATAATAGTGCTGGCAGTTGAGCCACTCACATTTGCCCTCTGTGTTGGGACTGGAAGTTGACTTCCACTCCCAGGAGCTACATGAGAGAACATTACGGCACTAACAGTGGAATTCAGCTTCTAAGGATGCATGCAGTACTGGCAATTTCTATTAGCATGGAAACATACAGAAAGAAAAAACAAAGAGAAGGCAAAATAAGAAGGAAAATCCAGAGACATAGGCTTTATGTGTTTCATGTTTTCAGATAATGCCACGGCCAGCTCAGGGAAGACCTAAGACCATCAAACCCTAAAGCTCAGTGTGAGAACCATGGTTTCTCCTCACGGAGGCACCGTTTGGTCCGGGACACGCAAATGGGTTCATATTCCACAGGGCTGCATGCACCTGACCAGAGGACCTGAATGAACGGTGGGAACTGGACCGCCCATTTTTGTCTGAAAAAAGCCTCTCTCTCACTATGCTTCTAACAGAGGACTTAAGAAGATAAGGTCTCTTTTTTTGGGCAAAGCCAGTCCTGATTCTGGGCTGGCTAACTACCCCAGCACCAAGGCGTTCAGAACTCACTGCCGTATTTGGCTCCTGTGTGTCGAGTTTGGCCATCCTACAATCCAACAAATAATTCTTACAATACCATACTTCCAACTAGTGGCCTCTTTCCAGACTGTCAGTAGCTTGCCAGCTACTGTGTCCCCCGGATCTTCAGAGAAGGGCATCCAGTAGAAACAATAGTAGAGGCCTGGCCCATTATTTGTAGAGTGGGGTGAGACACGAAAATCTTTTCCCCTATATGGGCCTTTGTGACCCATTCAAAGCAGGGGTACCTCTAAAAAACCCCTTAATGTGGAACTTCATGTCCTGAGCGAGTAAACTAGGTCACCCATTTATCTCCATTTCTCCAAGGTCTGGCTCAGCAGTTTCTAGAAGCACAGGGATTTCATTCATTAGCAAGTGTGAAATTCGCCCAAGGATTGTGTCTAACAGCTCTAATGCCAGAGTGGTTGTTCATTAGCGCTTGGACATTGACACAACTGGAGGGTGTTAAACTGCCCAGGTTGTTGGCTAAGGCCAAGGAAGCTGTTTTTCTCCAGCTTCTTGGTTGGGTGGGGGACTGTTTTGTTTTGATTTTCAAATAACTTCCTGGGCATTGGTCAAGCAAATGCATAAACAATGAATGGAGGATTGGGTGCCTTGTCTGAATCAGATCAATTTCCTTGCAAAGTTCTGGCTGGAGGATGATTTCCATTTGCCTCTACCCGCAGCTCCCTGATGGATTTCTTGTCCTTTCTGTCTGTCTCTGAATGCTGGGAAGGGGGTCTTGATAGACCACATCACTCAGGCCCTCTTAACCTTTGGCTTCCAGTTGAGTTGGCCAATAGCAGCACCAGCAAGGGGATCAGTGGTTTGGAGAACAGAGAGGCCCAGGCATTTGCTCACTTCTGCTACCCTCATCCCTGCCACAGTGGTGTCCTGGCAGTGGCAATGCTTTTCTAAGGCTCCAGGCTCCTTTTCTAAGACTGTCTCATCTGCCTCCAGATTTTTCTAGGCCCCAGTTACACTGCTGTACTCTTGATTCTTTAGAGCTATCATAGACAAAGGCTTCTGCCAGCTGCAGCACCCTGGGGGCTCTTACCAATCCTCACTGGCCCCTGAACCTCTCATACATGCTGAGCAGAGTCCTTTTTTTCAGCGCTTTTCAGTTAACCCTTCTGAGCAATGGAAACTCTGTCCTGCCAGGACCTGACAGACTTAGGTTTTAGGCTGCCAGTAGAACTGGTGTCTTGGTTGATCTGCATGTTGACGAAATCCTGCAATGTGCTTAGATGAGCAGGACCTTTCTTCCCAAAAAACTTCCTCTATTTACCATAAGGGACTTCCTAGAGGTAAGATGGGCCATGTGCTTTAGCTTATGGTTTCTCTCCTGGGCCAACTAAGCCCTAGTAAATAAATGTGCAAGGCCAAAAGCAGTTAGGGCAGTGACGTGGTACTGCTGAAGGCTTTGGCTGACTTGGAGACTCTGCTTATGGCCACCACCCTTCCTTCAACCCCATCTGTAAACTGGGGATAATAAAAGTTCCTCCTGCCTCAAGACTGCATGAGGATTAAATTAGATAATGCTTTAAAATGCTTAAAACATTGCCTGGCACATATATAGTAAGATGCTCAGCACATTTTTGATGTGACTATTCTTTCTCCCATTGGGATGCCAACTATTAATGGGATTCTATGAAGAACAGAGTCATCATTACACCTGCAGAAAATGCAAACTTCCCTTGGAAAGAGAGCTCTAAGATGTCACATGGAAACATTCAGACTTAGCAATACTGAATGCTGTATTGGGAATGAATTATTTGTATGAATTATTCATAGCTGGATTATGACCCAAGTGAATCTTCTTCTTTTTTCTTTTTCTTTTTTGTTAAGAGACAGGGTCTCAATCTGTTGCCCAGGCTGGAGTACAGTGGCATGATCATGGCTCACTGCAGCCTTGAATTCCTGGGCTCAAGTGATGCTCTTGCCTCAGCCTCCTGAGTAACTGAGACTACAAGCATGTGCTACCACATCCAGCTAATTTTTTCATTTTTGCAGAGCCAGGCTAAGTGAATCTTCTTTATGGAGAGACTTGATGGTGGGTAGGATGTATAAATAGAAGCAAAATATAAAGGGGATGGAGCGTTGGTTTTGATACTTCTCATGCCTCAAGAAACAAGAGGGGAATGGGTTTTATGGCCCAGTCTATTCCTTGCCAGAGCACGGAGCTCATGTCTCATTGCTAATGCTGTTGCCCCAACACTTGTGAGCTGCAGCCACCAAATTAATCAGCTTGGCTTTTAGAATGAAAAAAAATCTGGTGCTGGCTGGGTACAAATTCCAAAAGACCTGTAGCTCTGTTTAGGACTCACAGAACAGACAGGGTGTGGACCAGTGGATCATTAATAGGCTTAGCAGGCATTTGAGAAGACAGGTAAATGCAGAATGCTGGCCTCCAACCTCCTAATTTTAATGCTTTGAAAAATAATTTCTGCTTTATTTCTACTAAGCACCTCCAGGTGGTTCTGTGGCAAGGATTTGGGACCATGCTTTGGGATGCTTCTCAAACTAGAGGTTGGGACTTTGCAAAACTTGATGGGATTTGAATCCTGGATGCATTTCTGTGGCATGAACCTGACTTCTTTTGAACTCTGCTCCACACTGCTTCCTATTTTCTCCCTAGTGGATGTTTTGTTTGTGTTTTCTTTGCCCTTTGTTCTCTGTGTCCTATGTCCTACTGTTCAGCATTTCTCCCTTTTTCTTAGGCTTTACTTCCATGTAAAAACTAGAGCTTAGGTGGAAACCCTCCCATCTCTTTAGACTTTTTTTTTTGGGGGGGGATGGAGTCTTGTCACCCAGGCTGGAGCGCAGCGGTGCCATCTTGACTCACTGCAACCTCCACCTCCCGGGTTTAAGCGATTCTCCTGCCTCAGCCTCCCAAGTAGCTGGGATTACAGGCACCACCACCATGCCTGGCTAATTTTCGTATTTTTAGTAGAGATGGGACTTTGTCATGTTGGCCAGGCTGGTCTTGAATTCCTGACCTCAAGTGGCCCGCCTGCCTCGGCCTCCCAAAGTGCTGGGATTACAGCCATGAACCACTGCACCTGGCCTAGACTCTTTTTTTAAAAAAATATGATTCACTTAATGGGACAGAGGAAAGAACCCAGTGAATATAAAGCTAATACTATCACTAAATCTCAACCTACTCCAAATCCTCCAAATTGTTTGCATATACATTTTTATATAGTTGGTATCTGTGTCTTTATACCTTTTTCATTCAACAGCTCACTATAAATCTCCATTTATCAACACTGACAAAATGTTTATTTTTAGTGGCTCTATGGTAAAATTCTTTTACTTCTATTAATAATTAAACAAAAAAAAATAGTTATCACTAATATTCTCCTTATTTTAAAATTAAGGTATTATGGCTATACCTTTTGCTTTTCTGCTGGAATAATGGTAGAAGTTTTCGGGTAAACAGATATACAAATTTCATTCTGTTTTCCAACAGATATTAGTTGGGACTTGCATGGTACCAAGTAGTGTGCTGAGGCTAGAGATGAGATAATACAAGAGAGACCCAAATCCTAAAAATCTAATAGTTGAGACAGAAAAAACTATTAGAAATTGTGATAAGTGCTAGAAAGGAAATAAATACGGTGCTCAAAGGAGAATTATAGAGGAAGACGTATTACAGTATAAGGTGGTCAGAAAAGGCCTCTTGGAGGTGATTCCTACAAAGCTGAAACCTACAGAGAAGAACAGAAACTGTGTGTGTTGGGGGTGAGGAGGTGAAAGCGAGGGAGCAGGAAGAGAATCTGGAAAAGGCTGTGAGGCCAAAACAGTCTTGGCATCTTCAAAGCACCTAAAGAGGACCGTGTGGCAGAATGATGGGGGAATGTGGTGGGAGATGAGGTTAGATAGGGAGGTAAACAACAGAATCATACAAGGGCTTTTTAGGGCATGATAAAAATTTGTGCTTTCTCCTCAGGACAGTGGAAATCACTGATGTTTTTAAAAGGGGCGTGACGTTAATCTGTTTAGTATTGGCTGTCATGTGCAGAATGGGTGTGCCAAGGGCAAAAATGGAACAGGCAGGAAAAAGAGGACGTTATTGCGAGAGGCACATGAGAGATGACGGTGTGTGGCCCGGTGGGGAGTGGCGAAGGTGATGAGAACTCATAGGATGGAGATCGATTTTTATGGTAGAAGCAATGCTATTTAGTGGAAGAAGGATGGGGAGGGGTGAGAAATTAGATTACTAAACAACCCCAGGGTTTTAGTAGGGGCAACTCAGTGAACAAAATGTTCATTCCTTTCTGCTCTGTGCTTCTCTTGGCCTATTGAGCTTAGATACAAACATGCAAGAATCTTACCAGAAGCTCAAAGAAGAACCAGGCGTATTTGAAGACTGTTTCTCTCACCATTCCAGTGCTGACCACCATCTGGAGGGCAAGCTCCTCATGGAAATGCTAAATAAGAACCACAAAAATTAGGCTGTGATAACAAAGGCTATTATTCACCAACACTTTTTTTTCTTCTCTTTTCTTTTCCCCAGTTTAATAGCTTGTTAGTTCCTGAGGCACGTGTTTTGGATGTTCTAGGCCATTAAGTCGTGGATGGCAAAGTCAGTGCTGAGATCACCTGAGACTGCAGGACATTTAGGTGGGTTGAAGGCTGAGGTCTACCTTCTTAGACTAAGTGCGGCCCACTTAGTCTCAAACTCCTGAGCTGCGCAAGAGAGAGATGTTTGAAGGAATGGACTCAGCCTGGGAGTGAAACTCTATTCTATGGGGGAAGCATTCCGAGTAGTCATCAAAACTGCCATTGTCTCACTTTCTCTCAGGTCCTGTTGAAAACTCTGTGTGACCACATGCAAGCCATTCCTCTCTCTGCCCTCAGTTTTCTCAGCCATAAAAACAGCTGGTTGGTAGCAGCAGTTCTCAAATTTTTTTGGTTTTTGAGATAGGGTCGCACTCTGTCACCCAGGCTAGAGTGCAATGACATAATCTCACTCACTGTGACTTCCCTGGCTCAAGCAATCCTCCCACCTCAGCCTCCTGAGTAGCTGGGACTAAAGGCGTGTGCCATCAGGCCCAGCTAATTTTTTTTTTTTTTTCTGGTAGAGATGGGGTTTTTCCATGCTGCCCACTTAGTCTCAAACTCCTGAGCTCAAGCAATCTGCCCACCTTGGCCTCCCAGAGTGCTGGGATTATGGGTGTGAGCCACTGTGCCTGTGCCAGGCCTCTCAAACTTGAATGTGCATCAGAATCCCCTGGATGGCCTGATGAAACACAGACTGCTGGGCACCACCCCCAGAGATTCTGATTCAATGCCTGGGAATTTGCAGTTCTAACAAGTTCCCATTCTTGGTGCTGCTGCTGCTGGCGGTCCAGGGTCACACTTGGAGGACCATTGTCTAGATGGTATCTAAACTCCCTTGGAGACTGGACAATTTTTGTTTTTATAATACCACTATGGCATTGTGGGAAGCAGGATCAGTGGGGTTTATGAATGGATCTTGTGCTCTGAAAGGCATAGTAGTATCAGCCTTAACTCACAACTTCTAAATTTCGATGTCCCAGGGTCAGATGCTTGAAAAGTCCCCCAGCTCCACTTTGTGTCTTCACTTCCCTTCAAGTCATCTACTGCTTGGTAGCAAATGGAGGCACATGGTGACTTACACCTTTCCCATTCTCCAGCACATCTACCTATGTGTTCATGTTCCTGACAATCATTTTAATGGGGAAGAAGTTTAAGACTAAAGGTAGGGCAACCAGTCCATTACAGTTTGCCTGATGATGTCCTGGTCTTAAAATAGAAAGTTTTACATCTTGGGGGCTCCCTCGGTCCTAGGCAAATCAGAACAGTTGGTCACCCTAATTAATGCCAAAAATAATGTCTAGAAATTTTCTGTGGTTTTCATTCATCTTAGGCCCACAAAACCTAGAATAAACATAGATAAACTCATTTTTTATCTGGGTAAGAAAGTGAATAAGAAAGCTAAAACTATTTGAACACCCTAATATCATATCCTTATTTGCAAATTAAGTGTTAAAGTCAACACCTAAAGCAAGACCTGATTACAGCAAACACTGCTCTCGACAATGGTTTATATTACCCACAGAGGGCTGGGTGTGTTGACTCATGCCTGTAATCTCAGCACTTTGGGAAGCCGAGGAGGGCAGATCACTTGAGGTCAGGAGTTTGAGCCCAGCCTGGCCAACATGGTGAAACTCCATCTCTACCAAAAATACAAAAATAAGTTGAGCGTGGTGGTGCACGCTTGTGATCTCATCTACTCTGGAGGCTGAGGCAGGAGAATCGCTTAAACCCAGGAGGCAGGGATTGCAGTGAGCTGAGATTGCACCACAGCACTCCAGCCTGGGCGACACAGTGAGTGAGAGATTCCATCTTAAAAACAAAAACAAAAACAAAATTACCCCCAGAATACAGTATGCACGCAACTCAGTGTACTAATTCTTGTGCACATTAAAATTTGAGAGCTACTTAGCTAAACTAAAGTGACAAAGGGAAGATCTCTGTATACATGCTTGGGTATTTTAGCCAGTTAGATCCGCAGTGGGTTAGTGGTGATGAATGGAGAATGCTTAGGTGTTTCAGCTTATCAGGTGGTTGGTTTCACTTCATTTTATGAGATTAGTCAAACCTTAATAATTTTAATACACGTTAACACATTTGTTTGCTGTTGGCACTCTTAAGTGAAGTGCTCTCACTTGAGAGAGGCGTGGGGTTGAGTTTTAATCTAGCAGGTGGTCTAACTGTGCACATGATATAACTGGGCTACACCTTGATTTCTCATTGTAGGAAAGACATGCAACCCCAGCTTCAAAGGTAGCCTCTAGAAAATAGGTCAGTTTGGCTGCCAGAGTCTTATGGCAAGAAGAGATTAGACAAGGATAAGCTGCTTCTTAAAGTCATTTATGCTGCTTTCTGGGGAGCATTATTACAAGAACACCTTGCTCCGAGGTTATCTAAAATAGCTAAGCAGCAAAACACTTTGCTCAGCTATAAAGGAAACATATTGGCCAAACTTCCCTTTGAAATAAAATGTCCCTGTTCTGGGCATTTCAGGTCAAAGCATGGCAACTGCAAAACCAAACAGGACATGGGTTAAAGAAGTCAGGCTGTAAGCCAATAATGGTTTTTAAGAAAGGAAAATGGTATAATACTTATAACCAGTCACTGCATAGGGCCTGTGATAGCCTAATGCTAAATTTTAGGGAAAGTGGACCCATTTGTTCTTAGCCTAACCGTATCTTCTTTCACTCTTCCTTTTATAGTTAAATCCTGCTACCTCTCACTAGACATATGGTGCCCGGATTACTGCAGAGTGTGGAGCATCAAGCCCTGGCCCTCCCACACTTGATCTTCCCTCATCCAGTCCAAAGGGAGCCTTGGGGACCCTCGTTCCCTCCTTGCCTGTATAATAAATATTTCCCTGTGATGTTAGCTCTTGCAAATGGCTTCCTGTGTTATTCTTTGCAATTAGCATATTTACTTTTTTTTTCTTTTTTTGAGATGGAGTCTCATTCTGTCACCCAGGCTGGAGTGCAGTGGCATGATCTCAGCTCACTGCAGCTTCTGCCTCCCATGTTCAAGTGATTCTCCTGCTTTAGCCTCCCGAGTAGCTGGGATTACAGGTGCTTGCCACCACACCCGGCTAATTTTGTATCTTTCGTAGAGATGGGGTTTCACCATGTTGGCCAGGCTTATCTTGAACTCCTGACCTCAGGTGATTCACTGGCCTAGGCCTCCCAAAGTGCTGGGATTACAGGTATGAGCCACCATGCCCCGCCATATTTACATTTTAATAAAGGTCTTCAAAGACACTAAAAACTTAAGTAGCTACTATAATGGTGAGACTCTTGGGTGCTTAGAACAGAGGAAACTTTGGATACACAGCTTCCCCCCCTCACCCCCCGCCGCCATCGCTCAGACCACATAGGCTGTGACTATGATGATTGGGGAATTTTGTTGGCTTGAAAAATCCTGGTAAGCAGTTTAAGAGCTTTTAAAGTTTCTGAACTAATAGGTAAGGCTGATTGTGGAGAATTATGAGGAAGCATTTCATATTACTTTACACAGTATTGAAACAAATGATACCTAATTATTGCCATTCACTTTTGTCAAGGATGAATTGACCCAGCTTTCCCTCTACTAAAAGGAGGCTAATACAGTGGTTTTCAAAGTATGGTCCCTGGACCAGCATCAGCTGAGAACTTGTTAGAAATGCAAATTCTTGAGCCTCCAGCTCAGATCTATTGAATCAGATACTCAGTGGGTAGGATCCAGCGTTAAGTTTTAACAAGGCTTCTTGGTAATTCGGGTGCATGGAAAAAGTGGGAGAAACACTGAGTTAATGGGCAGTTAGGTGGTCAAATGCAGGGTAAAGGATAGGGCTGCAAAAGTGTGTGTGGGGTGTGTGTGTGTGTTAGCATGGCAGGAACAGGCAGGGGAGCACTTTGAGTATTTTCAAGCACAGTGTGAGGGCATTAGGAAATCCTTATATTCTTTTTTTTGACTCATAGTCTCACGCTGTCACCTAGGCTGGAGTGCAATGGCTTGATCTCTGCTCACTGCAACCTCCAACTCCTGGGTTCAAACAATTCTCCTGCCTCAGCTTCCTGAGTAGCTGGGATTACAGGTGCCCTCTACCATGCCTGGCTAAATTTTGTATTTTTAGTAGAGACTGGGTTGGTCAGTCTGGTCTCAAACTCCTGAGCTCGTGATTTGCCCGCCTTGGCCTCCGTACGCTCTGGGGTTACAGGTGTGAGCCACCACACCTGGCCAGAAATCCTTCTGTTCTTATCCCATGATTATCCTCACATTGCCCTTCAGTACCTTTTTGTTGGCTGGCCTTGGGGCTGTGGTTGAACTTGGAACATCATTATTGCCAGAGCAATAGTAAGACATTCGGCTGCAGTTGCGATCGGCGATCTAAAACACATAAACCATGGCTTACCAGTCAAACAACCACAGAAAGGTAAGCCAAACACTTGGAAATCAAAACCTCAGAATTCATTTTTTACACATTTCTTTTTTCCCCCGGTTACAAAGGTAAAACAATTGCCATTAGTAAATATAAAACAAAGCAAAGACGGTGAAATTACACCTAATTCTACTTGCTCTTGAGACAATCACTGTTAGTAATTTATGTGTAGCAACCGACAGTTAAAAACTATTTAAGAATCTGGGGTGCTGAGTAATCCCTTCCAACATTCTAGCAGTCTGTGACTTCGGGGAAGAGCAGGCAAAAATGTGTGGGAACAGTGTCTCTCTGTGGTTGAATATGGTACTGCACCATACTGTCTCCTAAACACCAATACATTGTCAAAAACTACCTCTGAAGGGAAGTGGAGGGGTCATGCTCTATTAGACATTTTCTCCCCATGCTACAAAATAATTAGAAAATTGTTAACCCTGTCCATATAAAAATTCAATATTTTCATTTTTATTAAAGAAAAATATAAAGATCAAAGGTGTCAAATAGCTGCACACCACTTCTCTCCTGGGTGATCAGAAAGTGGTATTGCTGAAAGGAGCCTTCAATACGAGGCTGAACCCTGGTGTGCTGGCAAATGCTTAACAACCAGTTGCCAGGGGGGTGGGGCTAATTTGTAGCATTTGCCCATTTCTGTGCCATAAATACTTTCATCATAGCTGATTTCAATCTACCAACATGAAGTCATAGAAGTGCAGTTAGGGAGACATGCGTGAGCAGACTGTTATATAGTATTCCACCACACAGATACAGTAGACATAAAGAACCAAGAACTTAGATATAGTAGTGTATAGTGAAATTATTAGGAAGGGACTAGGTTTATCTTTTTAAAGTGAACTTTTAATTTTGGAATAATTATTTATATAGTTAGTATTAGACTTACAAAGAAGCTGCAAAGGTAGTAGAGAGAGTTCTTATATGCCTTTCATTCTATTTCTCTTAATGTTAACATCTTTTATAGTAAGGTACATTTGTCAAAACTAAGAAATTAATTTTGACAAATTAATTTGGCAAACTGATGACATGTTACTATTAACTAAGCCATGAACAATTCGAATTTCACCAGTTTTTGCCCTCATGCCCTATTTCTGTTCCAGGATCCAATCTAGCGTACAACATTGCATTCAGATTGCCTTTGATTTTAATATAACTTATTTAATTTTAAGTTTATACAATTTAATTTTAACAATGACTGTTTCAAAACTGGCTCTCAAAGAATTCTGGAAAACTAAGCCATCAGCTTTTGGGAACAGGTACGAGCTCACTCCAGCACATCTCTGCACTGGTTTTTGTAAGTCAAAAAGGAGAGAATATGAATAATTCCCGATGGCTCAAACCATAGATCATCAGCATACTAGGGGGTGAATCTAGTGTTTTGAAAAGACCCAGGGGAGATGGTTCTTAAGTTCATCCAGGGATCAGAACCTCTGCAGAGGTGAGGACATGAGGCCCAGCACAGTTAAATGACTTGCCCGTGACCACACGGCAGGGCAGTATCGGCACCCAGTTCCAAATCCTGGTCTCCAGATTCCCTTCCTCATACCACACTGCGTCAAGTGGGTGGAATATGTAAGGGTGAAACTGTGTCTGTGTCTAAACCTAGAGATTCTGATTTCTCTTAATCAGAGGAAATGATATTACTCTAATAGCTCAGCCACCCTGAGGCTACAGATCACTGGAGAAAAAATTCAGGCTAAGAATTCATTGTGGTAGCTTTGTGAGTAGACTAAAAACCACTGAATTGTATACTTTAAAAGGGGTGAATTTTATGGTATGTGAATAATATCATAATCGTTAAAAATTCCTCATGAGAGACAATCTACAAAATACCTAACCATTACTCCTCAAAACTGTCAAGGTCATAAAGAACAAAGAAAGTCTAAGAAATTGTTCCCAGCAAGAGGAGCGTATGGACACAAGACTACAAAATGTAATGTGGCTTCCTGAGTGGATCCTGGGACAGAAAGAGGACATTGGAGAAAAACTGAGAAAATGTGAATAAAGATGAATTTAATGAATGATATTCCATGAAAATTGGTTCATGAATTGTGCCCAAAGTACCATTCTAATGTAAAATATTAATAATGGGGAAACTGGGTATAGGGTATATAATTCTGTAAGTCTAAAACTGTTCTGAAAGCAAAACTTTACCAATAAAAAAATAAAGAATTCATATAGGGAAAAACAATATAGAGCAAGCCACCAACCCTCTCAGGATGTCGGTTTTTATTTGCTTATAAAATTTGGCATTGCTCCTTGGGATTTTTTGTTTTTGTTTTTTTACATGGAGTCTTGTAGCCCTAGCTGGAGTGCAATGGTGCAATCTCGGCTCACTTCAACATCCGCCTCCCATGTTCAAGTTATTCTCCTGCCTCAGTCTCCTGAGTAGCTGGGAGTACGGGTACCTACCACCACACTCAACTAATTTTTTGTATTTTTAGTAGAGATGGGGTTTTGCCATGTTGCCCAGGCTGGTCTCAAACTCCTGGCCTCAAGTAATCTGCCTGCCTTGGCCTCCCAAAGTGCTGGGATTACAGGCATGAGCCACTGTGCCTGGCCGCTCCTATGGATTTTTTTTGTGAGATAATCTGTGGATATTAATGAATGTAAGAGGTAGATACCAAAAAAACAAAAAGTTAAAGGCAACCTTTCTAGGTATTAAGAAAAGTTAAAGCTACTTTTTTTCCTTGAAAATAAAATGCATGGTATTTACTGAATCCATGTGGCTAAACCCCTGATGCTCTAAAACTTTGCTACCCGAGTTAAGTAGTTCTGAGCAAATCCTCAAATGCTTGTCTTGCTGATGCATCTGTCAGAATGGTCTCAATCTGTTCTAAAGAACGTTAATCACTCCAAAGCTGAGCACTGAAGCATCTGACCAGCACAGTGGGTAGCAGTAACGGTTGCTTTTGTGTTATTTCTCCAAGTTTTAGTTAAACAAATAAAAAAGCCTGCGTCCCCTTCCAGAGTTTGACATCTTTCCTACCTTTGAAGACATGATGTTCTTCACTTCCTCGTCTGCTTCGGAGTGTGTCCCCGCAAGGTCCGGGTTACTGCTGCTCATCACCCGGGCCTGCAGCAGCTTCGAACTCACGGCAGCAGCTGATGTGCGTCCATACGTGTGATAGCGGGGGTCGGGGAGGGCAGTGGGAGCAGCTGCACCCCACCAGGTATAGACATGTCAACAGACAGGGAACAGAATTACGTACTGAGTTTAAGAAGGAACTGAAGAGGGTTAGGGTACATGAAAACCCACTGGATTAGGCTTTGGAATTATGGTCTTCTTAGCAAATGCTGGTTGGGGCAGGGAGACAATCTTTGGGAGAGAAGTAGATGGGGCGTGAGGCACCAAGGAGTAGTGGGATTATGGGAAACAGCTGACACATGCCTCGTACAAAGGCAGGGGCTACTACTGGCTCCAGTCTATTACTGCCACGGGGAAACGGACCCCAGGGTTGCTAGAGCTTCTGATTTCTCATGAGAAGCTACAAATGTGGATATTTTTAATTTATCAATATTTAAATGACAACTTCACAATTCATGCAGTGAGGTTTCCTCAGATTCAAAAACCCAGAGTCCTCTGAACCTGGTGAGGATTACTGTCTATGATGTATACAGCTGTTTGTCGTCCTTAAGTGTTGACATGTTTTCAAAAGTGGTTACGGGAGTCTATGAGAAATTACTGTTTTTTTTTTTTTTTTAGACAGGGTCTCACTTTGTCCCCCAGGCTGGAGTGCAGTGGCACAATCTCAGTTCATTGCAACCTCTGCCTCCCAGGTTCAAGTGATCCTCTTGCCTCAGCCTCCCAAGTAGCTGGGACTACAGGTGTGTGCCACTACACTCCGCTCATTTATTTTTATTTTTGTAGAGACAGGGTCTCTTTATGTTCCTGGGCTGGTCTCCAACTTCTGGCTCCAAGTGATCCTCCCCTCTCAGCCTCTTCGAGTGCTGGGATTGCAGATGTGAGCCACCGCACCCAGCACAGCATGTTTTATTTTGCATTCCACTGCAGTGGAGTGGAGGTGGCGATGCCCTGCCTGCCAGAGTCCCACACTCAGGGCAACTCTACCTGACTTGGGCATGTCCCTTTGTGGCTCCGGCAGGCGGAAGACGTAGTGCACGTAGGAAGCCAGCAGGCAGTTCCTCCCGTGCTGGTCCTTGCTTAGGTTCTTGCTGTTGTGCAGACTGTTGGCGATGGCCACCACGGACTCGAAGGCAAACTGGGAGAAGTTGGCTGAGGAACCAAGAGAAAAATGGGTAGCCCCGCAGCTGGTCCTTAAGGGGCCCGAGGTGGAAGTTTCTCCAGGACGGTGACAATGAGTCCTGACCGCTGACCAACACAACTAGGCCCGGGAAGGGTAAATGGTTTTGGTGAGCTCTGGCACGCTGGCTCTAGCACCACAGATGCCTCCACATTCCCTCCTTTGACCTTCCTCCTCCTGCCACTGAGTAGCATTGATGGTTTTCAACGACAAAGCCGTAAGACCGTCCTGACGTCCTCCCTCTCTAAGCCCTGTTGTAAACTGACGCTACTCAGTGGGAGCTGCAGACTGACATGACCACTATCACCTGGTTGCTTACTTAGAAATGCAGACTCTCAGGCCCCACCCTAAGGGGTGTATTCGTCATCTGCATCGTTACAAGATGCCCACGTGACTGCTGTGCACACTGTGTTTGAGATGTGCTGTACAACCCTGATTCTTGTATAGATTAACCTAAAACTGTATGCATATCAAGTCATTCCCACAGTGGGCCCACACACATTTGATTTACTGCATAGACGCTCTCGTTCTGCTGCCCCAAGCCTCCAGAGTTTGGCTCCAGTCTACTTATCCAACCTTGTACCCTGTTTGGCTCAGATTCAACCTCCCTTAAAATGAGGCAGTCATTGTATTGTCCCATCATGTCTGCTCTCTTACCTCTGAGACTTTGCTCATGCTGTTGTCCTCACCTAGAAAGCCCTCCTCACTCCCATCCACAAAGTCACACCAACCCTGTGAATCTCAGCCCAGATCCCACATCCTCCATGAAGTCGTCTGACTCCACACAATACAGGGCTCAAGTGAAAGTGAGTGACGTGATTCTCCAGCTGTTTCTGCTGGTAAACTGTCTCTCTGTGAAAGTTGGAATCCTTCCCATGCAAGGTGCATTTCTCATATTTTTTGTGCCCCCACCATGCCTTCCAATGCATGGACACAGAATAGGTTGTGAATAAATGCTTGTAGACTAGCTGCCTCCACTCACTCTGCCTGTGCCAACACCCCGTGGTCCCCACACCACAAGGTGGCAACTTGCTATGGAGAAACAGCTCAAAACATATAAATATTTTGTCTAGTGAACAAGTCTATATTAAGTAGCTGAAACATACAAAGTAGTGTGCCACATATGTGAGGGCACAGGAAGCAATCGAGGGAGGGCAGAGCTCTGCAAGAATCTAGTTGGAGAGGCGACTGCTACATGGATGAAAAGTTAGCCTCCAACGCAGGACGTCTGATCTGTGGAACCGCAAAAGATGCATAACGGGGTACAAAGCAGAGTGAGAGATTAAGAGGACATGCTCGTCCCTGGCTCTAAAAGCTCCCTCACTTCATTGTCGCAGCCCACTTCCACACGGGCTCACCTTCTACCACCAACTGTGCTATTGACTTTCTTCCTGACACTCTCCCACTTTCGTGGTTCTCTGCTGCGTCACACTCAGCTCCTTGCCCCTATTTGGCTGTTTTCCCTCTAACCCTTCTTCAAGGCCCTCTCTTCATGTGGACCTCTTTATCCTCCCAGATGGATATTTTCTCACTCTCTCCTTTGATATCACCCTCCCCACCACCGCTGTAAAATTTAGCTGTGTCCCTTTGGGGACTTTTGTCCTGGGCTGCTGGCTCTTTGCCATATTATAAGTCCTCTGAGGTCTGAGGTGCTCTTGGTTACTGTCACAAAGCCTATAAGTTTTAGTACAGTACTGGGCGTATGGATGGTACCCAAAAGACATCGGCTGGACTGGAGAGCAAAGAGCTATACAGGCACAGCTGAAAATGGTGGCAAAGTCGCTCTACACCAGCCAGTCTACCCTGGAGGAGTTAGGAGAGCCACTGGACCCTGGTCTTGCCTCCAGTATAAGCTTTTTAGATTATTTCCAAGGGAAAATGTACACATTGTATTTAGTGTTACTTTATTAAAAGTAAGCTTTTTTTTCGGGTGCGAGGGGACAGAGTCTTGCTCTATTGCCTAGGCTGGAGTGCCATGGCATGATCTCGGCTCACTGCAACCTCCACCTTCTGGGTTCAAGCGGCTCTACTGCCTCAGCCTCCCGAGTAGCTGGGACTACAGGTGTGCACCACCACACCCAACTAATATTTTGTATTCTTAGTAGAGACGGGGTTTCACTGTGTTAGCCAGGATGGTCTCGATCTCCTGATCTCGTGGTCCACACACCTGGGCTTCCCAAAGTGCTGGGATTACAGGTGTGAGCCATCGTGCCTGGCCAAAAGTAAGCATTTAAAATAGACTGTAAGAGAATGGATGAGTTCTGGAGGAGGGATGAACAGGCAATGACTACGAAAGGGTATGGGGCTTTATTTGGAGCTGATGAAAATGTTATGAAAGTAGATCACAGCGATCATTGCACCACCTTGTGAAAATGCTAAAAACCACTGAACTATACGCTTTAAAATAGTGAGTTTATGTTTTAACTTTAACAATTGATTGCATTCTGTTTAACTGATCCTTCCCTCCATTTAACATAGGTTGTCTTACTTTAAAATGTTCCATTTCCTGTTAGTTCAAGAAAACAAAAATATCTTAAAGGGAAAATAAATTTATCAATGACCAGAAATGGAATTTGAAAGACTGCCTATACTCATTTACTAAAGTTTACAAAAAGCTATAATATTAAGAACCCTATTTCAATATTTCTTTTTCTTTCCAATATGCAGAGAGTCTAAAAGAAAAATAGCACAAGACTTGGCCTCCCTTGAACACACGTCATCAGTGGAAAGGAAGATCACATTGTCTCCGGATTTCTGGAAGGTCAGGATTCATTAAAGAAGGCAAGGCTTGCTTGCCCCTGCCTCCTCCCAGCCCAGCCCTGCAGGTTCATACCTGTCTGGCCAGCAATGACCATGGGCTGCACAGACAGCTGGAAGAGCTTGTCCAGCACCAGGTGCAGGAAGAGCACGAGCGGCTCCAAGCGGGAGGAGTTCAGGCAGATGATGCTGAGCTTCAGCTCATGCTCCAGTGCCGTCTCGCTGATCTTCTGATCCATAACGCGGATGGGGAAGGTCACCTGGCTCTCCAGGGAGTGGCAGAGGGTGAAGAACTTCTCCAGGTGGTTGTCCTGGGAAGGGAGAAGGCAGGGTTCATGGGGTTTTATCCCATCAATGTTCACCAGTGGATTCATAAACACAACCGAATAGCTCTTTATGGGTAGCACCTCTTATCCAGGTTTCAAACCAGAAGTCCTAAATATGATGTTTTAGACTGAGGTTATGAACTTCTTTGTAGAATGAGGTGCACAAGATTGGACCTTTCAATAATTATTAGCTAAAGAAAAAAATAATTTAGGCTCTGACATGTTCTGTAAGCAGAGGTCAGCATACCAGGTAAGTATGCAGAACTCAGACAGTGGCAGGCAAAGGAGGGAGAATGGAATTTCTTTTTAAAGGCTGGTAAAGTGGCAGAATTACAGAGGGAAAAGAGATAACAGCAGATGAGAGTTTCAAATCAAGTCTCCCTGCAAAGTTTCTCAAGCAACAGTGCAGGTACTAGGTTCTTTCCTTTCTGTGCTCAGTGGTTTTGTAAGGTCTTTCTATTCCAATGACAAATGAAACCTAAACAGATTTGCATGTCCCCATACAACCCCCTACAGGGTTGTTTTTTATTTATCTGTAGACAAGGATTTTCATTGATTTTTTTTTATCGGCCTGTCCTTCAAAGGCTCCCCTGCTGCACCTTTGCCTTCATTATTCACCTTGACTTTTCTTACCTGGGTATGCACAGAAGAAACAGCTTGCACTTCTATATTAAATACTCCCTTATGTCCTTCAGCCCACTTAATGGGAGGATTCTGTAAGGGGACTTTCTGTGTTAAAGAAAAGAAAAACATTAGCAATCTAATTCCCTTTTCTGATTACTAACAAGCAATGCAGAGCAACTTGACTGGGAATGTCAGGGTTATACCAAACTCTCTCGAAAACTAACATTAACTGGTCTTGGAGTCGGGAGCCCAGGACTGAAGTTCAATTCTACACCAAACTAGTTATTATTCATTCATTCATTCATTCATTTTGAGATAGGGTCTCACTCTGTCACCTGGCTGAAGTACAGAGGTACAATCAGAGCTCACTGCAGCCTCGACCTCCTGCTCAAATGATCCTCCCATCTAAGCCTCTGGAGTAGCTGAGACTACCAGCACACACCACCACACCTGGCTAATTTTTCTGTTTTTTTTTTGTAGAAATGGGGTTTCACCATGTTGCTCAGGCTGGTCTCAAGCTCCTGGGCTCAAGTGATCCACCCGCCTCGGCCTTCCAAAATGTTGGGATTACAGGCGTGAGCCACTGTGCCCTGCCTCAAACTCGTTATTTTTACTTAGACAAGTCATTTAAACTTTCTGGGCCTTAGTGTTCTGTTTTCATACTGCAAGGAGGGGTTGAACTGTGTGATCTGCCTCTAAGTTCCAATCCAGCATGCTAATTCTGGATTCTAGGAATTGAAATAAACTAAGATCCCAGCAATTTCCCCATTAATCAGGACTGTCAGGACAAAGTATAGAACAGCTTTACAAGACATGAAATTTTAATAATTTTGAGTATCCAACATTACTTCCCCTTTTAACAAAATTTTTCCAACTGTTTCCAACATGTTTCTAGGCCTGCTTGGCTCCTGCTCTAATTACTCAAAGTGACTGTTTTATACTGTTTACATATCAATATCTTTATAGGCCTTAGAGACAGCTCCTTGCCTTAAATTCCCATTGCAATTGCATTCCTTTAAAGATGCCCTGCAGTGCTGCGTGAGGAGGGCCTCGCCTAGGTTTGCCTGTGCTTCATTGTAATGGAAGGTAGGTGTGCACAAGGGCTGGAAACATTTAAAGCTATCTGAAGCTGGCACAAGCTGGGGCCCCAAGTAAGTTCTAGCCCACACCCGAGTTCTCTTTGAAGTATTAGGAACTTTTAAAAATTAGTAACCAATATTTGAAAGCCTGAAAATTTCCTATAAAAGACTGCTTTTCTAACTTCATTTGAGTACTGGAAGATACGAAAAAATTGGCATTATATCCTAGCCTGGCACCCATCTGCAGAGTGAAGGAACAGCTGTGACCTTTAGATGGGGCAGAGACAATTTCCAGAGTGAACAGATGCCACCAGAATAAGGCATTCATTGATGTTACTCATCTGGATCCTGTGGGCACTTCAGTTTGCTATCTGTGATCTAAAATAGCACTGTTCAGTGGAAATATAATGTGAGCTATTTATGTAATTTAAAGTCATCTAGGCCGGGTGCGGTGGCTCACGCCTGTAGTCCCAGCACTTTGGGAGGCCGAGGCGGGTGGATCATGAGGTCAGGAATTCAAGACCAGCCTGGCCAATATGGTGAAACCCTATCTCTACTAAAAATACAAAACTTAGCTGGGCATGGTGGCGTGCACCTGTAGTCCCAGCTGCTTGGAAGGCTGAGGCAGCAGAATCACTTGAACCCTGGAGGTGGAGGTTGCAGTAAGCCGAGATGGTGCCACTGCACTCCAGCCTGGGCAACTGAGACTCTGTCTCAAAAAAAAAATCATCTAGTAGCCACATTTAAATAGTAAAAGGGACTAGGCATGGTGGCTTACACCTATAATTCCAGCACTTTGGGGAGTCCAAGGCGGGAGGATCACATGAGACCAGGAGTTTGAGACCAGCATGAGCAGCATAGCAAGACGCTGTCTCTACTGTAAAAAAAAAAAAAAAAAAAAAAAAAAATTAGCCAGGCGTGGTGTTGCTCGCCTGTAGTCCCAGCTACTAAGGAGATAAGGAGGCTGAGGTAAGAGGATTGCTTGAGCCTATGAGTTCAAGATTCGGTGAGCTGTGATCACGCCACTACACTCCAGCCTGAGTGACAGAGTGAGAGCCTATCTCTTTAAAAAAAGGGAACATGTGAAAGTAATTATATTTCATTTAACTAATATAGCCTAAAGATTGTTTCAATATGTAATCAATGTAAAAAATTACTAATACAACATTTCACATTTTTTTCCTACTAAGTTTTTGAAATCTGGTGCATATTTTACTTAGGGCACATCTCAGTTTGAACTAGCCATATTTCAAGTTCTCAATAGCCACATGTAGCTAGTAGCTATCTTATTAGACAGTGAAGGTTTAAAGGACACTAGGAGAGGCTAAGGGTATATCTATAAACACAGCACAGGGCAAATAAGAAAAAGGAACTAATGTTTACTTAGGAATTGAATTTGTTGTTTGGCACGCATTATCTCATTTAATGCTTACAGCAACATTATAGGCAGATATGGGCTCAGTTTCATCTTTGAGACTTAGAGAGGGTAAGCAACTCGCCACGTTCACACAGCTAGGGAGTGGCAGAATCTAGATGCAGGTTTGTCTGTCTCCAACACTCGGGTCTTTCCTATAGCTTAAGAAGATAACTGGGAGTTCTAAGAAATTAGTGTGCAACATGAAGGTGAGAAGGTGGTTTTGAGGGCTACTGAAAGGTGCTGAGTTCAAATCATAAAGACCAATCAGGAAATGTCTGTGGACATACTCAGATTGCCCCTTAGATGGCTTTGAGGAGAGATGTTTTGGTCTACCAGGCATGTGCCTGTGGCCCAGGACAAAAGATGCTTCTCTCTCCAGGGAAAAAGGAAAATAAGAGGAAAACGGCCCCAAGTGAGGCGGTGGATGGTGAAAGAACAGAGAAGAAAGTTGACTTTGGATTCCAAGTTTAGAAAGCAAGCATTGAAAATATATCATTAGTGGGATAATTGAAAATTTGATCAGTGACGGAATATTTAATGATACTAAGAAATTACAGTTAATTTTAAAGTATGACAATGGTATTGTGATGGTTAAAAAAAAGCCCTTTTCTTTTAAGATGCAGACTAAAATGAAATACAATGTTGGAGATTTACTTCAAAATAATACTTATTGATGTAAACCTATGCAAGGAACTGAGAAGTGTGACAGCTGGTGCAGTCAGGGTGGACAGTCCCCTGGGCTCCTTTTATTTTTAATTTTTATTTTTTTGTTGAGATGGAGTCTTGCTCTGTTGCACAGGTTGCAGTGCAGTGGTATGATCTCAGCTCACTGCAACCTCCACTTCCCGGATTAAAGCAATTCTGCCTCAGCCTCCCAAGTAGCTGGGACTACAGGCACCTGCCACCATGCTCAGATAAATCTTTTTGTATTTTAGCAGAGATGGAGTTTCACCATGTTGGCCAGGCTGGCTTGAACTCCTGACCTAAAGTGATCATCCCACCTCTGCCTCCCAAAGTGCTGGGATTACAGGCGCCCAGCACCAGGCCTGGCTAATTTTTGTATTTTAAGTAAAGCTAGGGTTTCACCACGTTGACCAGGCTGGTCTTGAAATCTTAACCTCACAGGTGATCCGCCCAGGGCTTCCTTTAAATGCATGCACTGCAGCTGAGTGGATGGGCGAGAGGAAGTGCCAGAAACAGGAGGTGGGAAAGGCTATTGGCATTGGGATTGTTAGGGGAATAAATACCTGGGTATCCATCTGAGGGCGGTGACAACTGACCCAACAAAGAAACGGCTGGAATCTGGCCTGGGAACCTTTTCTAAGGATTCTTGATGGGAGCAATTGTTTATTACAATTGGCCTCAGTTTGCCTCCTCTTCTATAATACATTATTCTGGGAATCCCTCTGTGATAGATAATGCAAGGCAATGCTGCCTTGGGTGTAGGTTGCATCTACTAAACATTCTGATTTGGTGGCATTTAAAAGAATGAGGTTTCATAGTCAATTATTCCTCCCATCCTATCAGAACAATGTGCTCTCTGAAAACACGATGTGCTCCAGAGAACACGATGAGCACATTTGGTCACATGGGAAGGAGAAGTGTTTCTGGGAAGGTGGTCCAAGACCACAGCTGGACGAGAAACAGCTGACAGCCAGCTTGCCCATTACCTCAGCAGAATGCATGGAGTAGTTGGGTGGCAATTTTTCCAAGGCAACTGGGAGACAGTACGATCCAGTTTGAAGACGTTCATTTAAGAGAATTGGCAGCCACTGAAACAGATGATGTAAATAATAAAGTGGTATTTATTACAGCATATGATTCTGGCAATTTATCTAGCTCACAATAATCAAATGCAACTAAACAATGATTAGATATTGACCAGGACTCTTTTTGGCAGTAATTTCTGTCCAGTTCTTTGCATTAAATCCCCGAGAGCTCCTGAGATGGTAATATTGATGATTTACTGCTTTCAGAGCCAAAGCAGTAGCATTTTTCTCTATAGCCAACGTTTGTGTGTGTCTGAACAACATCAATGTTTATTTTACCTTTTATATTTTTTGAGGAAATAATTGTTTCTTCTTGGAGGACAGAGCTAGTTCTATATGTGAAGCATGGATATTACATTTGGAAATAGTGAACACTGCAATGCTTTTTAAAAAAACAAATGAGTATTCTTTCAACATCTATCACCCACTAGCTTTCCATTTCTGAAATCTGACATTTGCTAAGGCAAATCACTTCTGCCTCCAGCTATAATTTGGTTTAGCATGTTTTGCTACTTCTGACAGGAAAAAGTCAGGTGAATAGAATTTGGTTGTTTATCTCTGCAGGGACCTCAGATATACCAACGACTGCAGTGTGAGTCAGCAGCTGGAAACAACTCACTGAATATCCCAGGAGAGTTTCCACGGAGGCTCCTTGCTTCTGCTGACAGCTGATATGGTAGAAGGTGAACAGGAGGTGGTGATTTACTGTGAGCTTAGCAGGGAGCTTAATTTTCACTTCTTCATAAAAGTCAGGAGACCTGTTTCAAAAGCACATTATACACAAATAACTTTTAGCAAGAATGATGACTTCTCTGATTATAAGACACCACAGCCCCTTTGCTCCTCAGAACTTGCCTGGGTCTTTGCTTCTCATTTTACATTACTCTGCTCTGAAGCTGGAAGTCCCAGAGACCAAGCTTATGTTATTAGATACACTTCCCTTACACAAAACTGTTCATGAACTAAAGGCTTTGCCAGGAAAACAATAAACAAAAAACAAAAAAACACCTCCCCAGGGCCACACAATAGAAAACCCTAAAAACTTAATTTGAAGAAAGGATGAGGTTTGGAATCCTGCTGTGACCTCCTTTTCCATCTCTACCCAAGGAAGAGAGCCTCGCACCTGGCTGCACTCACCAAAGAGTAGAAGCAAATGAATGATGCAGGAAGGAAAAGGAACCCGATTTTACTGAATTGTGAAGCCCTAGATGCTTCATGAATTACAAGGGTTTCACGTACGTGACCTCACTTAATCCTCATCCCAACCCCAGAATGTGCTTAAATGGAGGATTTAAATAAATAGGCCCAGGTGATCAGGCCAGGATCAAACCCAGTTCCGTCTGACATTGTGCAGATGTCCCTCCTTCCCTGTGGAACATGAATAGCAGCATAGGCATTATCCTGTGACTCCATTTACCAGTGGGATAATGAGTGTCCCATTTCTCCTTTGGTCAGCCTAGGCAGGCAGTAGGCCAGGTGTCAAGTGGAGCGGACAGGGACACAAGGCAAGGGGAGCTGGACTGTACTTCTAACCTCCTTCAGTGTCTCAAAGCAAGTTAGGAAATGTGTTTTCTTAATTAATGTAATACAACCTCTGCATCATACTAGAATAGAAGCCTCCAGAAAAGTCAACACTATACTGGATTCTTGAAGACATGTTCTTCTTTCAGTCTTGGTTAATGGCAAAGTTATATACATCTTCAACACAGAGTCATGGAAATGGCATGGATTTCCTTGACCCCTGAGTCCCTGAATTATAAAAATAGTTGGGAGGAATCACCCAGGGGACTCGGAAAAACCAGGAGATGATGAAACCATCTTGGGGTATATTTAGAACGCTGAAATAGACTTACTTATTATGGTATGTAATGGCCGTGTATACTTCCTGCAGAAATTCAGGCCCGCTGGACTTTCCAAAGATGACCTGTTTACCAGTATGGAAAGGATCAAATTATCAGTAACATTTGGGTACATCAAATTGACTATTATCAGGCCAACAGGATGTTCTGGTCTCAGAGAGCTGCATTTTGTATAATTAAGACTGCTGGATTGGCCAGGAGCGGTGGCTCATGCCTGTAATCTCAGAACTCTGAGAGGTCGAGGTGGGCAAATGGCTTGAGCCCAGGAGTTGGAGACCAGTCTGGGCAACATGGTGAAACCTCCTCTCTACAAAAAAATACAAAAATTAGCCAGGCATGGTGGCATATGTGTATAGTCCCTGCTACTTGCGGGGCTGAGGCAGGAGAATTCCTTGAGCCTAGGAGGCACAGGTTACAGTGAGCCAAGATAGCACCATTGTACGCCAGCCTGGGCAACACACCCTGTCTCAAAAAGAAAAAAAAGGCCAGGTGCAGTGGCTCACGCCTGTAATCCCAGCATTTTGGGAGACTAAGGCAGGTGGATCACGAGATCAGGAGTTCAAGTCCAGCCTGGCCAAGATGGTAAAACCCTGCCTCTACTAAAACTACAAAAATTAGCCAGGTGTGGTAGCAGGTGCCTGTAATCTCAGTTACTTGGGAGGCTGAGGCAGAGAATTGCTTGAACCTGGGAGGTGGTGGTTGCAGTGAGCTGAGATCACGCCATTGCACTCCAGCCTGGTGACAGAGTAAGACTCTGTCTCAAAAAAAAAAAAAACAAAAAACAAAAAACCAGTACTCTCTCCACTCTGCCTCACTGCCTAGAGGTCTATCCAACAGGGCAAAGTTACCTACTTTTGCCTTGAGTGAGAAAACCCCAGTCCAGGTTCTTCTCTCTCCAAACATATAGACCTAGTCACTTAGGTGATTTGACTCTCCACTGCCTTATCTGTGCTATTTAGAAGAAGATACCTCCTTGGTCTGAAGCAGCGTTTAAGATGCATTATGAACAAGCGCACTCACCTTTGTGCCGAGAAAAAAAGCTCTTTCCTCTAGATGCAGTAATCCCAACACCAGAACCCCGGGCTCAGTGAATGAAGAACAGACTGGATTTTAGCCCACAGTCACCCTTGGCTGGGCATCTTGGCTGCCACAGGATCTGCACAAGCATACCTGGCAGTCCGGCAGTAACATGCCAGGGGCATGAGCAGAGAGAAGTAAGAAGAGCCCACCACTGCCTCAAGACACCTTTTATTGGGAAGACAGGTGGGACATTAGGAGAAAGGTTTTTTTCTTTCTTTTTCTTTTTTAGAAAGGTATATTAACTGAGTGCGGTGGCTCATGACTGTAATCCCAGCACTTTGGGAGGCCGAGGCAGGTGAATCACCTGAGGTCAGGAGTTCGAGACCAGCCTGGCCAAAATGGTGAAACCCTATCTCTACTAAAAATACAAAATTAGCTGGGCATGGTGGCACATGCCTGTAATCCCAGCTACTTGGAAGGCTGAGGCAGGAGAATCACTTGAATTTGGCAGACAGAGGTTGCAGCAAGTTGAGATCACGCCATTGCACTCTAGCCTGGGCAAAAAGAATAAAACTCCATCTCAAAAAAAAAAAAAAGAAAGAAAGAAAAGAAAAAAGAAAGGTATATTAACTGACGTCTGTGACTTATGGGAAATAGTAATAGCTAACCACCATCTCATTTGGTAGCAGATAGTTTAAAAAGTATAAATTCTGGCATTTTGGGTTCCTTGGCACACAATGCATTATATATATATAGTATTTGATTTATACTTTGCCTCAGGATGAAGATCCACTCCTAGAAGGTGTGTGTTTATAATTACCAGGCAGCACTTTGTATTTATTAGCAATGTGGTCCGAGGCTTGGGTAAGTGTGTAATGCAGTGTGTGCAAACACAGTGTGTACAGTGTGTGCATGGAAGACACTCAGCAAACATGGTGCACATGCGGAGCCATCACTTTACTTTATATGCTTTCAGAGTGGGGTGGTCCTAAGGGCAGTCTGGAAAGATTTTATGATTTTTTTTAATCCTCTAAAACAATCTGTATGTTCCAAGCTCACTACAGAATAAGTTAAGAGATTTTCAAGTAAGACTGACCCTGTTTCCCCATTGTTATACTGGCAACAGAAGCCCTCGCACATGCTGAGCAGTGCTGGCCAGGAATAGATGGACTCTGTACCCTGATGAGTCCTGGATGTGATCCATGTGAATTGACAGGGTGTGCAGCCCACCCTGATTTGAGGCAAATGTTCATTTCCCTCCTTACCGGCATCGCGTTGCCAGCATCTTCTCCACACATAAACTGGATCTTTATTGTAATGTTCCGGGCTGATGCTAGTTTGTTAGCAAAGTTCAGCCTCTGTGGGTAGACATAGAGAAGATTTCTGGAAAAGAAGAGATAAAGAATTAATGAAAATGGTCTAGAGTTTATTTTAACTAAGTTCGCAGCAAACGCTGAGACTTCCATTCATGGGGTGCTTTTTCCAAAGGAGTTTTTCCTCTTGAAGTGAATTATTATTGGAGGAGAGAGTGAATTACTTGATTCTTCCTCTTTAGCCACAGTCATCTGAAAATAACCCCTATTGTTCTCTGTTTTGCTACAAGTAAAGAGTCCTGCAGCTCAGAAAGTCTTAA
This sequence comes from Aotus nancymaae, assembly GCF_030222135.1. NCBI lineage: Eukaryota > Metazoa > Chordata > Mammalia > Primates > Aotidae > Aotus > Aotus nancymaae. Next base: position 16,330,641 of record NW_026988455.1, read on the forward strand.
TGTCTTGGACTGCAGAAATCTGCCTTGAGGTAACTGTATCTCTGACAGTCAGATAAAGAAAGCAAAACAGGTCCAGCTCATTTTAAATAAAACTCATGGCCATAGGCGATGGCCTAATGTCATTCTTCTCTTTTTCCCTTCCTAATCTTTATGTAGTAGTCTCCTTTTCTTACTGGCACGGCACTCGTATTGGCTTAGCTTTCTGTTCTCATCTAAGATGACAGCTCAAACCCTCAAGCTTAATTACTGTATAACAACAACAACAATATGAATAATATATCCATTCATTTGACAACTATAGGACAGGTACTGGGCTACGCAGTGCCTGGGTAACTTGCACATGTTTTTCTTTCTATTTGCATTATTTGTAGTAGATTCCACTCAAATGTAAGTTCCACAAGGACAGGGATTTTTCTCTGATGTTTCTGATCCACTGATGTATCTCCAGCAGCTAGAATAGTGCCTGGGACATAGTAGCACTAAGTCAATATTTGTTGAAGGAAGGAGTGAATGTATGCATATTTGATGAAGTATATTCCTGGCTTGAAGAAACAATAATAATGATACTAACATTTGTATAGGACTTATCCGGAGTCAGGCCAATGTTCCAAATACTTCATATTTATTAATTTGCTTAATTCTCATGGTTATCCTATAGGTAGGTACTATTATCACCGTCATCATCCCCACGTCACAAGTGAGGAACAAATGAGATACAGAGATGTTAGGTGATAAACCCCATATCATATAACTAAATAGCAGAGCTGGGAATTGAACCCCGACTATCTAGTTCCAGAGTCACACTCATAACCACTGTGCTATATTCTCTCAGATAAAAGCCCTGCTAAGTATGGCCTTTTCATACTGTGCTATCCTGACATCTCTCAGGGACAAGTTTGCCTTAATTTCTAGGTATTAACAGTGGCATGTCAACCTGCATTTCCCAGCCTGTTACAGAGCCCTAATGTTCTGCAAACTATTAGCAAGTGTATGGGAAGGGGAGATGGTTGAGCAGATGTGGTTGGGAAAGACCAGGGCAAGCGAGATGAACAGGGTACTGTGCCCTGGCAATGCCTTAGAGGGAGAAAGACTCTTCTTTCCCCAAATGTTTTGCCCTCAGAACTCCTTTCATTTGTTCATTTTTTCATGGCATATTTTATGAAAGTAACATTCTGAGAAATTACTTGGGGAAACGTTGAGATGAACTTATCTAGTCACAGAAAAACGTCTCACATCAAGGAAAGAAAAGATAGGGCACAAGAAATGTCTACTCAAATCTCTTGCAAAATAATGAATGCTCTCAGGTATTTGAGAGGAAACAACGGTAATTGGAACTATCAAGAACACACAGGAGCTGTTACGTTGGATGCACAAGTTCAAAGGCCATGGAGGCAAATGAACAGATTCCTAGGTCTTATTCTACCCCCATCTCTCTATTTTGGGTGACTCCCTGGACGCAGAATGGGGCTGGACCAGTGCTGGGAACAGGTCTGAGCTACTGTACCCTGTGACTTTCTGGGCTGATCTATGACAATACTCAACGAGCCTCAAATATCAGTGAGGTGTAGATGTCTTCCAAGAAAAGCAGACAACAGGCCATGACACAATAAAGGGATTAGCATAGAATTCCGGGGTGCTCAGGCCAGGAGGCACCTAGACTGAGCCCCAAGTTTTAAAGATAAGACACACTGTGAATGAACCACAGAGCAGTCAGAGACCCAGTACAGTGCTGTTTCTACTCAACCATGTGGCCATCTAAGCAGCACCTCCCAAAGCTTGCTCTGTCTAAACTGACGCAGCCTAAACCCTGATGCAGGTAGATATGACTGAGCTACTGATGCTGTCAGGAGAGGACGTGGATATAGTATATGACGAGAGAAGACAGTTTACAGTTGGGGTGCAGGGATGTGTGGGGGTTACAGACTCCTCTCTGCTCACTGCTCACTTCCATTCATCTCCACTGCCACCAATCAAAAAGCAGAGCTAATGTCAGAGAGAGGATGAGGGTGTTCTCTCTGGAGCCAGAGAGCTGGGATTTGAATCCATCTTTTGCTTCTTTTAGCTGCACGGCCTTTGGCAAGTTACTTAGCTTTCCCAAAACACAATTACACTGACCTCAGAGGGCTGTGGTGAGCATTAATGAGCAACAATTGAAACCTAGAAGATTTCTCTGGAAAAAGAAAAAGCCTTCTCTGAACAGATAAGTTTTATGACTAGCAGTAGGCTTCTATTATTATCATTCTAATAGAAGCATGATATATGCTTTTTTATTTTTTTATTTGTATTATTTATTTATTTATTTTATTTATTTATTTATTTATTTTTCTTTTTCAGATTGAATTTCGCTCTTGTTACCCAGGCTGAAGTGCAATGGCTCGATCTCGGCTCACCGCAACCTCCGCCTCCTGGGTTCAGGCAATTTTCCTGCCTCAGCCTCCTGAGTAGCTGGGATTACAGGCACGCACCACCATGCCCAGCTAATTTTTTGTATTTTTAGTAGAGACGGGGTTTCACCATGTTTACCAGGATGGTCTCGATCTCTTGACCTCGTGATCCACCCGCCTCAGCCCCCCAAAGTGCTGGGATTACAGGCGTGAGCCACCGCGCCCGGCAATATATGCTTTTAAAGGCATGGTATATGACCAGTGACTTACTTGTGTACCTTATCAAGCACAAATTCTGTAAACCCAAAAGTGTGAACACTGAAAACATACTGAAGTTACATGGCCCCCCTAAAAACACAAATGATGGCCATTATGATAATTATTTCCTCCACACGGCTAACAAGTCAGATCCACACTCCAGCCCACCTTGCCCCATCTCTCCACTCTGAACCACCCTCATTCTCACCTGGACCCCTGCAAAACCTTCTCAATAGATCTTGACTTCTACACTTGCCTCTTACAATCTTCTTCATATATTTATCAGAAGGATCTTTCAAAAATGTAAAATAAATTATGTCAGGCCCTACAAGGGTTTCCCAAACTTTTTATCATGGGTCCTACATGACCTGGGCCTTGGCAATGGCTCTGACCTTATCTCTCATCATTCTCCCATGCTGGCCTTTTTCAAAACCTAGAACATTCCAAACTTATTCCTTCCTCTGTGCCTTCTGTTCCCCAGAGTGCTTCCCCGTTCACTAAATGGCTGGGTCTTCTCATCTTTGGGGTTCAGCTCGTACGTCATAACTTCCGACATCTTCCCTACCATTCTATTTCATTCACCCATTCCACTTTCACACACACACTCCCTCTTTCATAATCATATGATTACCATATACAGAGATGACTATGAAAGTAATGCGTGCCCATTTTTTTCAACTTGAATAACTTAAAAGTACATAACACTATAAAGAAAAGAATAGCAGCTTCTCAATATACCACTGTACCAAGAAAGATCACCGTTAATACTTTAACACATTTATATTTTGTCTTTTCTCCTCTACATGTTAAACTTTTTTTTTTTTTTTAATTTTTGAGACAGGATCTCACTCTGTGTTGCCCAGGCTGGAATGCGGTGGTGTGATTACAGCTCACTGCAGCCTCGACCTCCTGGGCTCCAGTGATCCTCCAGCCTCAGCCTCCCAAGTAGCTAGAATAGCAGGCATGCATCATGACGTCTGGCTAATTTTTAAATTTTTTGTAGAGACAGGGTCTAACTGTGTTGCCCAGGCTGGTCTTGAACTCCTGGCCTTCAGTGATATTCCTGCCTTGGCCTGCCAAAGTGCTGGGATTATAGGTATAAGTCACTACACCTGGCCACATAAAACATTTTTATCATACTGTATGTACAAAGCTTTATCTTTTTATGACACTAAATGTTCAGTTATGACTATTTTCTCAATGTGACTATTCTTGATAAACATGATTTTAATGGGTGCATGGTATTGAATGTTCTGAATATGCCGTAATTTACAATGGTCTCCTCCAAAAATAAGTGTTTAGGTTATTTCCTTGTTTCAGTTATAAAGCTGTGATGAACAATTGATATATCTTGCCTCTCTGCAGTACAGCATACTTTTGGAAGAATCCCTTTAAATTCTGTAATGCTCAGCTTCATCATCTTTGAATTAATTAAAAGATGCCAATCAACCTTTCTTTAATGCTGTGTTTGAAGGAATAATGAGCCAGAGTTTGTGAAGTTGCTTTGAAGTAGCTGGATGAAAGGGACTGTGTAAATCATAACAGTAGAAGCCCTGCCAGACTTATCCCCACACTCGTCTCTTTCATTCCAATACAGGGGCACCACCACCCATTTCCATGCACCCCCATCACTGCTCAGCAATTTTGCACGTTGCTTCCAAAGGGGTTGCTTACCCCTGTATCCAAACATCACTGCCACAGATACTTAGTGTCATGCCCCAAACTGCCTGTGCTCTCCACCAAGCACGCAGCTGGAAGGAAACATCAAGAGAATTTACTCCAACATCCCATTTTTTTGAAGGCCAGGAAACTAACTCCCAGGAAGGTTCAATGAGTTTGCCTAAAATTTTTTTTAAGAAGATTCATTTCCTAAGGGTCATCATTTTTTGTTTGTTTGTTTTTTTGAGATAAGAGTCCTGCTCTGTCACCAGACTGGAGTGCAGTAGCGTAATCTTGGCTCACTGCAAGTTTCGCCTCCCAGATTCAAGTGATTATCCTGCCTCAGCCTCCTGAGTAGCTGGAACTACAGGTGTGCACCACCACACCCAGGTAATTTTTGTATTTTTAGTAGAGATGGGGTTTCACCATGTTGGCCAGGATGATCTCGATCTCTTGACCTCATGATCTACCTGCCTCAGCTTCCCAAAGTGTTGGGATTACAGGCATGAGCCACCACACCCAGCCTACATTTCTAAATCAGTAAGAGTGCTAAGTAATATGTTTTGTTAAATCCATATGCTTTTAAAGAAATGAATACAAGAGAATAATAATGCTCTCTCTTGGGAGGGAAGATCCACTTACATGGCCAGTAACCCAGAGCCCAAGCTAGATAAGAATAATTATTAACAGACTGATAAACAGGCTCATATGCTTCATACGGGATAAATTAAGTGTCTCACGCTAGCCAGAGAAGCATGCTATCCAAGGATTTTTGAGAGGACAGCCCATGACCTTAATAACTTGCCACTTGTTATGGCACAGTTATTTTGAAAGCTTTCTCAGTAACTGAAGGTCCAGTGTATGTGCCAGGCATTTAGTATAATCTTATCTTTCTTCAAATGTGGACAAAAATGGTTTTCTTCAGTCATATATATCGCTACATTGAGAACTGGACGTTTGGTATTCATCAGCAATTTTCCCTCCAGGGCCCCCTCAGATGGCTTTTCTTGATTACGAACTATTTTGGAAACTCCAAATTCTTTCCACTGATTCAGTAACGAGTCTTCAACTTATTTTTAAACTGCTGTGATTGAGCAGCTCTGGGGGTTAACTTGTGGAATCTGGTCATTTTTAGATCAAATTGTCAACCAAACACTCTGCTTATACCATCTTGGGACCATCTTCTATTTCCTTTGCTGAGAACAGAGTAACCAAGGGACCTTGAAATCATTCAGAGCCACAATGTGAAAACATCACTTTGGCTTCTCCTAAGTTTATCCTATGCCTTATCTGGTGCAAGGAAACAAACAGAAAAATCTGACCCTGTTACTTATTCCCAAGTGACATCAGTGTGCTCTCCCATGGGCTTCTACAGCTTGGAGCTGAGTCCAAGGAACAAATGAATTACAGCAAAAAGCACACTGGCCCCCTGTTTAAGCAACTGGACCCTTTGAATACCTCTTTAGCTGAGCTTCTAGGCCAGCCAGCAGGAAAGAAGGAAAAAGGGCTTTGAAAGGAGAGAGGAGCAGCTCGACAAGAGGAGTGAAGGCCCCCTCTGCTGGCTGCTGAGCTCCAGCATCAACTGGTTGCAGAGATGACCTATGTGGAGGGATTTAACAAGGACCAAAGTTACTGGAGCAAAGTTGGAAGATGCTGTATTCTTCAAAGCAAGTGGACTTCTTGTGACAAAGGCGATGGATGATGTCATGGTGAGTCAATCATGACTGATCATTTGACTTGGCCATTATATTAACAGACTGGCAAATAGGTAATGGAAATAGGACTCATGAAGTTGGGGTTATTTCTCCTGTGAAAAAGCCTGGTTAAGAAGAGTGGACGTACAAATAAACCTTCACAATGCAAGTATGTATGCATCGCCCATTCCTGGTGATGGTAAGCTAAACCAGGTTTTGAGTAAAAAGCACTGTGTCACTGATTCCCACATCTACCAAGAACACGGAGGACCAATCAGTCATGTGATAAAGCCAGAATCCCAAGCCTTCTGTAATCTGAAAATATTTTACTTACAGGACCTTAAAAATCCCAAAGAGAGACAAAGTATTATCTATAGTTGGTCAAGGTCGAACGACCTTAGTGGTTCCTCCTGGGTATCTCTTTGAAAGTGGGACTGAGATGAGTTAAATGGCCAATACTCAGTGTATAATGTTGAGTGAAAATTCCAAAAATAATATTTTATCTTTGACAGGGCTGTAAATATGCAAACATTGAATACGCATGAAGGCTAGCAGCTAGAAGATGACATGGAAAAGTAAAAAAAGTAGATTTTATTTTGAAATAAAATTGGTGTCAATTTTGGTGTTCTTTTCCTTATTTCAATGTACAGCCTAAAACAAAGTAGTGACATCAAATATATGCTTTAAAAAAAAGGAAAAAAAGAAAAAAAGTCACTGATTTTGTGGCTTGCATTATCTCCATTGTCTTTTCAATCTCAGTAGTGCTTGTAATTTAAGCTGCTTTTATACCAGGGGAGATGCAATGTATGGAGACTTGTGATTAGATAATGGGTGGAAATGTCCTTCAAAAAATTGCAAAATGCTCTACAAATGCAAGGTGAACAAGTCAATTTCCTAACCTGTAATAAAAGGGTTGGAGCCAAGTCTTAAATGCAATGATGCCTAAGAACTGCTTTGAAAACTGCAAAATATGATGCTAATTAAGACGATCTTCTTACTAGGATTGTGTGAACCAACTGAGTGCCTTTTAAAACGCAACTTTAAACACTCTGCAGGATGGTTACCTGGGAAATCAACCAATCTCTCTGGGATTCTCTCTGCATTTTTCCATTTTTCTCGGTCTGTCTTTAATTTGTATGTGTATTTCTCTCTGCCTCTCTTTCAGTCTCTCCCAGTCTTTGTGTCTGTCTGATTAACAACCCCCTGCCTTCCTCTTTCACAGCCTCTTTTTTTTGGAGATGGAGTATATGCTCTGTCACCCAGGCTGGAGTGCAGTGGTGTGATCACAGCTCACTGCAGCCTCAACTTCCTGGGCTCAAGCCAATCCTCTGCCTCAGCCTCCCAAGTTTCTGGGACTACAGGTGCAAGCCAACACAATGCCTGGATAATTTTATTTTTATTTTTTTGTAGAGGTGAGGTCAATCTATGTTACCCAGGCTGGTCTTGAACTCTTAGGCTCCAGTGGTCCTCACGCCTGGACCTCCCAAAGTGCTAGGATTACAAGTCCAAGCCACTGTGACCAGCTGAAATGCTCTTTTTGAGGGAGCACTCCATTCCTCCAGTTCCATTTAGTGACTGAAATCCATTTGTTTACCAGTTACCAAGTGTTTGACAATTTCCTACTCTGAGCTGAGGTTGGGTTTTTGGCAGGGCCATTTAAGCTCTCGGGCTGACAAACACAGCACCTAGCATCTATGAACAACTTAGAATTCCACAGAAATGTCTGAGACTTTAAAAGTTATTGGCTCGAAAAATATGGAAGGTAAAACCTCAAAACCAAAATTAATAAATTTTAAATTAAATGCTTACCAAATGCAAAATTTTGCAGTTAGCCAATGGCAACTCTTCTGAATTTAACCTGAAGACAAAATCTTTTCCTGCTACTTTGCAGACTGTTATACAATTATAGAGAAAGTATACATAACCAGGAGGAAGTAGGTACAACTTAATATGTTTTAAATAACATGTGGTCTGGTGCTTCCAGCTTAGGGAAATCTTAAAAATGCCTTTGGTATGGATATTGGAGAGGGGATAAAATACCAGAAAAATCGGTGTTTCTATTTTATTCCTTTTTTTTTTTTGAGACGGAGTCTTGCTCTGTTGCCCAGGCTGGAGTACAGTGGCACGATCTTGGCTCACTGCAACCTCCACCTCCCGGATTCAAGTGATTCTCCTGCCTCAGTTTCCTGAGTAGCTGGGACTACAGGAGTGCACCACCAGGCCTGGCTACTCTTATTTAGTATTTTTAGTAGAGATGGGGTTTTACCATGTTGGCCAAGCTGGTCTTGAATTCCTGACCTCAAGTGATCTGCCCGCCTTGGCCTCCCAAGTGCTGGGGTTACAGGCATGAGCCACTGCACCCAGCCCATTTTATTCATTTTTTAATAGCTTGAAACACAAGTGTTGGTTTGATAGCAAACTACTAGCAACATGCAATTCTGATACAACACCACTGAAACAGGCTTATGCATAAAAAGCTCTGTTTTTCTAAATAACCTCTTTCAGCCAAACAATTTTGGCAATTTCGAAGTAATTTTTTCTTTGTTTTAAAATTCTCCCTCTGAAGCTGTTTTTTTGTTTTGTTTGCAAAGACCGAGCCAAAGAATTGATGAACTATTTACTGAAGTGGAAATGCAGCAAAACCAGTTGCATGAACAAAGATGCTGTCATTCAAAAACTACAGGAAAAGGATGGCGCTTTTTACTGTCTAGAGCAATTTGTTGTAAATAGACTGATTGATCAGGGTGAACTTCAGATGCCTACTAATGTCAGTAACATCTTCTGATTATCTGATGTCTTTTATCTAAGGATTCAGAACAAAACTGCAAATCTAGATACATTATTTTAAGGTACTTATGCAAGGAAAACAGCTGAGCAGATGATTTTAATTTATCACTCATATTTCACTGCCAGCAAAATCTATTTTAAATGTAATAATAAATATAAATAATAAAAATAGCTAACATTGTTTCATTCTTACTCTATGCAGGCACTGTTATAAGCATCTATGACAGGTACCTATTAGTCTCATTCAGCAGATGATAAAACTGAGGCATGAAGAGGATGCATAACTTGCACTAGGTAACACAGCTAGCAGGTGGCACAGTGCAATTCAAATCCAGGTGCTCTGAAATAGACCCGATGCCTGTAACCACTGTTACTTCTCTCTGGTCAACAATTAGACTCACCAGAACTTGACTGTAATGTAGTCTTATGATGTTTACAAGGGCCAAAAGGGATATTACTCCAAAAAACCTATGAGGTGTTTTTTTAAGGTTTGAAATAACGTAGTTAACTGAAAATGAGAATGCTGTCTCTTGGTGTTAGATGTTTTAAATACAGAAAGAGCAAATTAAAGTTAGAAATCTCAAAACTCAGTATTTTATATGTTCTGAAGTTACCTGAGAAACCTGTAAACCTAACATGGCTATACGTTTAAAGTGGGAGGATGCTTTGTAAATACATTCTTACGAGTGAGCTAAAACTTCACCACTCAAAGGGCGGTCCAGGGAGGAGCAGCATCAACGGCATCAGCATCAGCATCTGCATAGCACTGCCTGGGAGCCAATTAGAAATGCACCATGGACCTCCTAGATCAGAACCTACATTTTAACAATGCACCAGGTGTCTCAAATGTACATTCAAGTTTGAGAATCACTGATCTAAGAGAACTGGTTTGCTTTTAAATTGGCAGACATATGAATCTTAACGTTCATTGTGATTCCCTTTTTTGCTTGGCTGTTAGGAAGCTCAAATTTACAGGTGATTTTTTTTTTTTTTTTTTTTTTTTTGAGATGGAGTCATCCTTTGTTGCCCAGGCTGGAGTGCAGTGACACAATCTTGGCTCACTGCAACCTCCACCTTCTGGGCTCGAGTGATTCTCCTGCCTCAGCCTTCTAAGAAGCTGGGAGTATAGGTATGTGCCACCATGCCTGGCTAATTTATGTATTTTTAGTAGAGATGGGGTTTCACCATGTTGGCCAGGCTGGTCTTGAACTCCTGACCTTAAGTGATCTGCCCACCTCGGCCTCCCAAAGTGCTGGGATTACAGGCGTGAGCCACCATGCCCAGCCTGCCCATGATGTTTAAAGGAATTGTCAAAGGCCTTAAGAAACATTGTGTGTACATATTGACCTTACACACATTTAGATTTCTCTCTCCTTATTTTCCTGTCACTCAGAAATTTTATACCTTGTTATACAATCTCTGTAACTGCCTCAGACACTTTTTAGAATGGAAAGGAGCTGGGCACAGTGGCTCATCCCTGTAATCCCAGCACTTTGAGAGGTCAAGGCAGGAGGATTGTTTTGAGCCCAGGAGTTCGAGACTAGTCTGGGGAACACAGTGAGACCCCATCTCTATAAAAGAAATTCTTTTTTAACTAGTCAGCATGGTGGTGTGTGCCTGTAATCCCAGCTATTCAGAAGGTTGAGGCTGGAAGATCACTTGATCCCAGGAGTTCAAGGCTGCAGTGAGCTATGGTCATGCCACCGCACTCCAGCCTGGGTGACAACATGAGACCCTGTCTCAAGAAATAAACAAGTAAATAAATAAACAGAATAAGAAGCTACATAAACAAATGTGTAAAAAACAAAACAAGAGCCATGTCCTGTCTTGGCATTCTGTGGCCATGGCCTCATGCTATTATTTGTGTTTATTGCTGTTTCCAATGTTTTTAAGTTAGCTCCAAGTGCAAATTCACAAAGGAACCAGTGAAAAATGAAAACAGAAGGAAACCCCCTGATGTGTAGGGTGAACAGAGAACATTCCGTCTTCAGAAATCAGAGCAAGAAAAATGGAAGGTGAAACATTCCAGTGCACCAGTCAGAGCCCCACAAGGCTGCCTGCCCTGGGAAATGGTGCAAGATGAGAAGGAGGCCCTGGGGGTGTTATGGCAAGCAGCAGCTTGCCCCTTAGTAACCCCTGTGCTCTGTGGGCCAGGCTGCAATGTTTTGTATAAATGCTGGTACTGCACTCTGAACATCAGGAACCTCTACACCCCTCACAATCAGCAAATGCAGTTAAGAAGCCAGAACAAAATGGTATCAAATTGTTTACAAACACTACAATAAATGACTCAATATTCTTTTTCTACGATTTTGTAATGCTAAAAAAATGCACTCAAGGTCAGAAATTAAATGACAGAGAGAGAGAGAGAGAGAGAAAGAGAGGAAGAGAAATAAAACAACAGCCAGCCTTAATGTCTCTTATGGTGTCACTTTTAAAGATTTCCTCCCGGGGGAAAAATCCACGCTTTTTCAACTGATGATCTGCAATCTGAACATCAGATATGGTGATCTTATAAGCACCACTCTTATTACTACTACTACTTTATTTTTGAACATGAATTAACTAAATATAGCTGCTATGATATTTGTAATATACCTTTTCTATTACCTTAATCCCCATCCCAGTCTTTTTTATGAGATAATAAAAGTTCCTTGTGACTGAGAGATTGGAAAACCAGCATTCCTTCTGCTAAATAAAGCAGAACCTCAAGAATGCTATCTTTTAGAAACGGGTAAAAGCAGCCATCCTTAAAACCCACTTAACGTGTTTAAGTCCAACTAGTTTTCAATAACAAAAGACCCAAATGGAAAGCTAGAGTGTTTATGGTCTTAGGTCTTATCCAGATCAGATTCCCACTGAAAAGAATCACGAATATCCAGGCATTCAAAATCTGCTGGAGAAATCTAACTGCTTTAAGAAAAAAACAAAACAAAAAACAAACAAAAAAACCTCTATCCAATCCTGATTGAAAATGATTTCTAAACCATACTTTGTTGAACTGAATTTTTTTAAAGTAAGATGTCCATGTTAGCAAATTTTCTTCTGAAACACTGCTTAGACTTAATATATTATGAGGGTTATATACAATTCACTCTCATCTTAGTATGAATTAGCTTACTCACCCTCCCTCCTTACAAAAAGCTTGGATTTATGGACTGAAGGTGTGCGTGAAGAAAAGGGATAAAAAGAGGATGGAGTAATCACTGACCAGGAAGCACTGCTTTGGGGAAGATCTGGGTGCTTAGAGGCTTAAGGCGGGTGAGGAAGCAAGGGAAGGCAGGAAGCGGCACAAACCCAAATTCAAATTTTTTACTCTATGATTTTTTCCTTAAACTTGAGATTGACAAGATAGTCAAAGGTCCACTGGACAAAGGTATCTTTCCTAACTCACAGTCACTCCCCTTGGATCCCAGGATGTGGTCTGAAGGGTCTACGCGATCTGGATGTTCTGTGTCTTATTTGTCTCATGGTTTCTGTATAGGGATGGCTTAGAAATGTGTTTACCAGCTTGAGCCCCCAGTTGGTTTATGAGAATCCTATTTCCAGTGCGTTTTTTTTTTCTGCCTAAATATAATTTACTAAGAATGTATTTTATTCTAAATGGGGGAAGGATTGGAACTACTTTAGCAAGAAACATTTCAGACAGCCTGCAAATCTCACCTTTCCTTAGCTGCAGTGACCATGTCACTCAGTACTCTGTACAGACTTGATGGTAAGTATGTAGATCTACAGATGCTTGGGAGGTGAGTGTGCGGGTGGGAGTTAGGGAGGAATGGGGTGTGCAAGGTGCTGGGGTGCTGTGCAAGAGGAGAAATGAGTCCCTTCCTTCATATGTACAGCTTAGAGTTTCTCCCCACTACTTTGAAAATAAGAAAATGCATGAAATCTGCTTTCTAGGTGAAAAATAACTTTCCCGTATTTTGCAGGCTTATTTCTTTGGCGTGTGGTTTAGTAAGGGACTCCTCACCTTTGAATATCTGTCAAGAAGTGGCGATTTTTTTTCTTTTATTAGAGAGTGATGCATTGCAGATGTCCTAGAAATATGCCAGCCTGCTGGGAACACTTTTCATGAGGCGCCCTGTCCTCAGCATCCACAGAATTAACCTGCCCTCCCTCATCACCCTCCTACCCCATACTCCTCCCAATCCAATGTGTTATAGCGTCATAAAGAACTGCGCTAGCAGCTTCTAATGAAATGCCCAAAGATTCTGCTTCCTGACATTCTTGCTCAGTGAAATCCTCTCCTTTTGAATGTGGGCTAGACCTAGTGACTCGCTTCTGATGTAGTGACAAAAGTCACTATGACGTTGTTCAAAATCGGACCAAAGTGATGAGGTTCCACTCCTGAGATGAGGCTGTGGAAAGACCCTGGCCTCTATCTTGCTTTCTGCCTCTTGCGCCCCTGCTTGCGTGTTCTGATGAAGCCAACTGCTATGCTGTGAGCTGCCCCGCCGTGAGAAAACATGTTAAGGAACTTAAGGAAGCCTGAGGCCAACAACTAGTGAGGAACTGAGGCCCTCAGCCTAACAATCCACGAGCGACTGCATCCTGCCATGATGCAGGCAGGAGCTGGGAAGTGGATGTGCCCCCAGGGGAGCCTTGAGGTGGCGCAGCCTAGGCTGACATCCTCACTGCAGCCTTTGGAAGGCTCAGACCAGTCAGCTCAGCTGCACCTGTGTAACCTACATAAACTGCTAGATAATGACTATTGTTTTGAGCTGTTAAGGTTTTGTTACACAGCAATAGATAACTAATACAAGTATGTAAATTTAAAAATCTATATGTCCAGTGTTCTTTGATATTTAAATATGTGTTTCCTTCAAAATATGGCTTTACTCTGTAAAATTTCTACCTCAACTGGATTTCTTGGTATAAGGACACAATGTAATGACTCCCTATACAAAATATTCTTTTTTTTGTTTGTTTTGAGATGGAGTCTTGCTCTATTGCCCAGGCTGGAGTGGAATGGAGCAATCTCAGCTCACTGCAACCTCTGCCTCCCTGGTTCAAGCAATTCTCCTGCCTCAGCCTCCTGAGTAGCTGGGACTACAGGCGCCCACGACCATGCCTGGCTAATTTTAGTATTTTTAGTAGAGATCAGGTTTCACCATGTCGGCCAGGCTGGTCTCAAACTCCTGACTTCAGGTGATCCACCCGCCTCAGCCTCCTAAAGTGCTGGGATTATAGGTGTGAGCCACCATACCCAACCACAAAAATATTCTTAATCATAAAATAGTCTCTTTGGAGTCAATTCAATCTCCAAAGAAGTATAGATCATGACAATTTCTAAAAGTATAAAGAATTTTTCCTTAGTTCCAGTTGTGATTATATGAACTAAATTAATGTCTCCTAAAGAGGTTGTGACAAGTCAGATAAAGAATCAGAAGAATGCTAAAAAGTACCTTCTACAAACACCCTTCCTCTTCCCCTAGAGCAACACATTTTGAATGAAAATCTCCTACAGATAAAAACAAAATAAACATTTCAATAATATTTGGCTTTGCTCAAGACCTAAAAGTTAAGTTTAAAGACACCATTTGCATGTCAAATCTGAACTATGCTCTATTGTTTTTAAGGCCACCAGACATTATTGTCAGATGGAGAACCGGCACCAACCAACCTGCATGTTCCTTTAAGAGACAGAGGGAGCACATTTTTTCCAGGCTTTGCAAATAGTTTCCTAAAACAAATCTGCCAGCTGAGAAAAACACATATAAATACCACAACACTTCCAATTTCTACTGGTGCTGAGGCTGACTTTTTCTGTTTGTTTGGGGAAGATCCTTTATTAGTTCTCTACCCTTGTAAACAAACAGCCAATGAATAAATCAATAATCTTCATTAAAACGCTTGTTTTATCATTCCTGATGTTTTTAATATTGCCAGATGCCTTGGTTTGGGTTGGGGAAGAAAGTATTGGGATTGGGAGAAACAGCAGATCTGCTAGGAAATAAATTGGCCAGATGCCCACAGCTACTTCTATGACCATATCCTTGCTCTAGGCACTTGGCAAGAGAGAGGACTTGCCTGGGTTTTGGAGGTAGGAGAACTTTCAAAGATCTCAAGGTGGCTGCAGGACAAACTTGCGTTGCATGTCATTGCCTAGACCAGAGTGGTTGCCTGTGGTTCTAGTGCTTCTTAGGAGGCTAGGATTTGCCTTCAAAGACAAGCAGTCACCTCTCCTCGTCTGTTTCAGCACCGAGCATAGTGTCTGACACACAGCAGGGGCTCATAATATAGGTTAGGCGAATGCATCAACATTATTCACAGGGTATTGCTAGGCATATGAGATTTTTCAAAGGGAAGACATCCTGCTCCCTTTGTCTTTGAATGCCACATGGTGAGGAAGGAGCCGAGAGGAAGTGTTCCCACTCCCCACGCTCACACCAGTGTGACAAGTCCACAAAGGGATGTAGCATCCCCAGACCAATCTGAGGGTTAACAGTCCCTCTTCCAGATTTCACTTCTTCCAGAGCTAGATACTTAAGTGTCAGCGTTTTTTTTTTTGTTTGTTTGTGTGTTTGTTTGTTTTTTTGAGATGGAGTCTCACACTGTTGCCCAGGCTGGAGTGCGGTGGTGTGATCTCGACTCACTGCAACCTCTGCCTCCCAGGTTCAAGCGATTCTCCTGCCTCAGCCTCTCAAGTAGCTGGGATTATAGGGGCCTACCACCACACCCAGCTAATTTTTTTTGTATTTTTAGTAGAGATGAGGTTTCACTCTGTTGGTCAGGCTGGTCTCAAACTCCTGACTTCATGATCCACCCACTGCGGCTTCCCAAGGTGCTGGGATTACAGGCATGAGCCACCATGCTTGGCCAAGTGTCAGCATTGTTTTTGGCTGCTGACCTGGGATACCAATTCTCATGCTAGAGTTTGGTTCAGTTGCATCTCAACTCTGGAAGAAAACATCAGAGGCTGCATTAAATAAGCATATTCTCTGGGCTCTTGTGTTCCACCCCAAGAGCGTCATGGTGAGGATCACGCTTAGTAGTAATAATAATTCTATGCTGAATGCCATGTACCATGGCTGCCATAACAATCAGTGACCTTGAAGGAGCAGTTAGGCCCTAAAGCCTATTGCCCAGAGTCCCTCCCAGCTTGCAGGAAGCTATCTCCAGAGCTGTGTGTCAGCAGCTACCTGCACCATGCCTCCCATTCCCCTAGTCATAGGCTTGCTGTGGGGCTGATGTTTAGCAACATCAAACATTTCTCCAGCGTCTGCTGCCTTCTCCACTTCCTTCTCCAAACTGCCACATGCTCGACACCCACCAAAGAAGCAAATGAATCACTTGGAGGTACTGATATGTCTAGAGAATGACTGATTAGGTAAATGCTAAATTTCTGGGCAAAGCCTGATTCTCACTGGGTTCTTGCTGACTTCAGGGAAAGTTCTACAAGGAAGTCAGAAACACTGGATACAGTGCCAAAAACGCAGGGTTTGCATGCCACTGGCTATTGCTAGAGAGCTTTCCAGGGAAGACTGTTGCCGTGACATCTTTAACCAGAAAGCATCATCACCATCCTGTTGCTCTAAGTAGACAGACTTTGGACATAAAGGGGAAAACTTCTTGTTCTTCACACGTTCCTCTCCCATTCCACTTTCTCAGACCCATTCAGTGGATATTTCTATGCCTACTGATTAGATGCTATGAGCTAACACAGTCTGCTCTACCTGCACAGAAGATAACTTGTCAAGTGGAACTCAGCCTTAATTCCAGGAACAGGGAAAAAAAACTGAAGGAAGACTGCAATGTGATCATCAAAAACTAGTACATGGCCGGGAGCGGTGGCTCATGCCTGTAATCCCAGCACTTCGGGAGGCCAAGGAGGGTGGATCACCTGAGGTCGGAGTTTGAGACCAGCCTGACCAACATGGAGAAATCCCGTCTCTATTAAAAATACAAAATTAGCTGGGCATGGTGGCGTATACCTGTAATCCCAGCTACTCGGGAGGCTGAGGCAGGAGAATCGCTTGAACCCAGGAGGTGGAGGTTGCAATGAGCTGAGATCGAGCCATTGCCCTCCAGCCTTGGCAACAAGAGTGAAACTCTGTCTCAAAAAAAAAACAAAAAACAAAAGACCTAGTACATGATTTGCCAATGGGCAGCTCTAACAACAGCTTTGTGGCATTTGAAAGAGACAATCTTCTAGCCTTGGTGATTGGTGAGTGAGAAAGGCACTCCCCATTTTCCAGCCATGATTGGTGCTGAAGGTGGTGACCAACTGTCTGTCCTCCTGGCCTGCCCATGACTAGGGTGCCACTCTAGAAAAAGACTACAGAAAACCTGATTTCTCCAGGTCCAATTCAGTCCCCAGTGATGAGATCACATCAAAACCTTCTCACTGGAGAAAGGCCTTCCCCAGTTACCTACTTAGAGTTGAATCTCGGTCAGAGGTAGGCCATATAAGGCAAATCCTGGTGGACCCCCGACCCTACCAAGACCTATCAGGAAGCTGGAGAAATTAGGGATGTCATTGGCACCTCCTGGTGGCCACATGGTGCCACCACCCGGCTGCTACAACAAAACCCCAGTGAACTAGGCTAATTGTCAACCGGCCTCATCACCTTCCCGTGCCAATCCCAAAGAACATTTCCTCCATGAGCTCCAACACACTGATTTTTGTCTTGATGGGAGAAATAGTATGAGCCTCTGCCACCCCCAGGAAGTTTGCAATCAGGATGGGGACACGGCTCTGACCTTGTGTCCATTCTTTGGCACCAGAGTTGCTGCCTGTCAGGCTGACTGGTCCCCCTTTGGTGATTCCTCTTCCACATTCCTCCCTATTAAGGTTGTTCTCTAACCAACAATTTATATTGGTTTCAAAAATGCAGGGAGAGGCGTTGGGAAGCACAGGTGTTATTATTCTGCTTATCTGCAAAGTGAGGACAAACCACTAATTTGATGTTTGTTCTTTACGAAAGAGGAAGTAGCTATCAATCAATTTCTTTCCCAGTTGGTTGGCTGGTTATTAAAGTGAAAGAAAACCTGCCAGAGGAAAATGATACACCCTGCCCTTTATCTCTCCCCAGTAAGACTATCTCATTGATGTTCTAAGAGAATTAAAGTGGCATGAATGTGTCCTGGATGGCGCATACACTGGCAGAATCTTGTTCAACAGCCATTAAAAGTACTGTAACCAGGAAATAAATGCAAAGGTAAAAAGTGCAAGAAGGGTGGCACCTCCCAGTGCTTTGGGAGGCCGAAGTAGGAAGACTACTTGAGGTTAGGAGTTCAAGACCAGCCTGGGCAACAGAGTGAAACCTTATCTCTAGAGAAGATAAAATAATTAGCTGGGTGTGGTGGCACACACCAGTGGTCCAAGCTTCTCGGGAGGCTGAGGTGGGAGGATACCTTGAGCCCAGGAGTTCGAGGCTGTAGTGAGCTAGAATCATGCCACTGCATTCCAATTTGAGAGACAGAGCAAGATCCTGTCTCTTAAAAGAAGAAAATGCAGGAAGGGCACGAGAAAACAGAACTCCAAGTTTGAGATAAGCCAAGCTTGTGGAGCACAGGGAGATTTCTGGAAAGGTGAGAATGAGGGGAGGCCACATTTTCAACAATGGGAGTAAAGGAAGAACGAACGAGCTTAGAAGAGCTATTGGGGAACAGGGGAAGGAGAAAAAGAAACAGATTACATTAAGTGAAAAATAATTTTCATGCCCCTACTCCGAGAAGTAAATTCATCCAAGTCTGAGCCAAAGAGAATGAATCAGAATTCTAAGGTTTCTGAGTTTGTCTTCTCAGAAAAATTCAGATTACCATGTATATTTGTACAAATTACCCTTGAGGACATTGACTGACACTTTGAGAGAACAGAAATGTGAATCTGTTAATAGGATAAAGAAACTGGTCTGTTTCCTGTGAGCTGATTGACAGAATAGGAGAGAAAGCTCAGCCCAAGTCAGCCCTATCAAGTAAGTGGAGTGATAGAAAAGGAACGACCAGCTTGGGTTTAAAAGCCATAACTCTAGGAAAAGATAAGAAATAGGCTTTGAGATTTTCTTATTGCTAAATGTATAATTATCAGCCTGGGCATGGAAACCCCTTAGAAATCATTAAATGAGCCATTAAGTTGAGTTCCTCTAATTTTATCCTTATTAAGCCATGATATTAATATTTCCACTAACAGTTACATGAATCTCAGTTTACATTTTAAAAGCTGTCAAAGAACATGAAACAGAGCAGGCAGGATCTGCACATTTTTTAGAAGTTTTAGAATCTTTCTGTTGTTTATACCAGTGGGTAAAGAAATTTCATCTTTTAATTATAAAAGACACAGGAAATCCGGTGAATTAGCCGTGGTTTTAAACAATTACCTCACTATGCTGTCAAAACACAGTCCTTTCAGCTACCCACAGGTCTGTTTTATTTTGT
Organism: Aotus nancymaae; assembly: GCF_030222135.1. Classification (NCBI taxonomy): domain Eukaryota; kingdom Metazoa; phylum Chordata; class Mammalia; order Primates; family Aotidae; genus Aotus; species Aotus nancymaae. The sequence goes on from NW_026988455.1 coordinate 16,349,803, forward strand.
ACTGTGGGGTTTCCCTGCACCCCCCACTCAGTTTCCCCCCTTGGGAAACCCTGACACAGCATCTAATATTTTGCCTCAGGGCACACCGACTTCTGCTGAGGGCCCAAGGGCAGCCTGTCTGAGGCCTGAAGCCACAGGACATCCATTAGGGAGAGCTGTTAAAATACCTCTGCTTTAGAGATGGCCAAACACTCCCAGGGAAAGGTGGAGGAGTGCTGATCTTTGGGGGCATCTGTAAAGTACATGAGGAAGTCAGAACTGAGGATGAAAAAGCTACAAACTAGAATCCCCCACAATCTCCCAATAGCAAAAGAAGTAAGACCGAACAATTCCCCAAAAGCTGTTCCATAAGAAGATAATAAGCCACTTCAAAGGACTGATTTTTAAATGATAATCTTTTTTTTTTTTGAGATGGAGTCTAGCTCTGTTGCCCAGGCTGGAGTGCAATGGTGCGATCTCGGCTCACTGCAACCTCTGCCTTCCAGGTTCAAGCAATTCACCTGCCTCAGCCTCCCGAGTAGCTGGGATTGCAGGTGCCCACCACCACGCCCGGCTAATTTTTTGTATCTTTAGTAGAGACGGGGTTTCACTATGTTGGCCAGGCTGGTCTCAAACTCCTGACCTCATGATCTGCCCACCTCAGCCTCCCAAAGTGCTGGGATTACAGGCGTGAGCCACTGTGCCTTGCCCAGTAATTTTTAAAACCAGCAAAAGTATAGAAATCAAAGAAAAAAAGACTTTTTGGATTTTAGGTGCTCCCTCTAATCTAGACACTATTCAAGATCACAGCCAAATGCAAGCCTAATGTTGCCTTAATTTCATCACCACTTCTCCACTGCTTCTGCCTCCACCAACCAGTGAACCCAGCTAGGAACAGGATGCCTCATGAATCTTCCTGCTGAATTCCATGTGAAGGACAGTGGAGAAAATGACACTCATCACTGGTAAACCAACAGCAGGACTTTTAGGAAGGACACCAAAGTGTTGTGGACTCAATATAAAATAAGGAGACTGATATGGAGTTGTGAACTGTGGAATCCGTGACACTAATGGACACAGCACCTGCTTACTCCTACTTCCTACCTGCCTTGCTCATCATAATTCTAGGCAAATTTTTCACATTCTTTGGTTTACATACGAGCAGAATCGGTGAACATGTAAATATGTATAGTAAGCAACTCTCGCCAAAATGAGAAGATTTCCATCTGTAGCTACATTAAGGGATGAATCTCTTGGTCCCCTGCCCCACTACACCTTCCAAAAAAATGCCAGATGTCTAAGGTCAGGACTTACTAACGAAAGGAGGCAGAAACTGACAGGCTAGAATAAAACCCTCTGTGAAAAATGACAACAGTGATCTGGTAGGACACTTCAATACTTTTCAGTTTTTCTTGGTTTTGCATTTCAAGGGCAAAAAATCAAATATGTGTCCTACTTTAGTAAATCACTTCATCTGTTTTGTAACGGAAAAGGGGTCTGAATCTAGAAAGTGAGTGAATTGTGCCCTCTAGTGGCTGAATGTTATACTGGAATGGTAGCTTTGTTGTCATAACCTTAGCCAATTGGTTCCCTCCTGAATTTCTTCATTCTTACAAATAGGAGGAGGATTGCTGAGTTTGGGAGCAAGGCATTAGGAATGCGGGCACTGTGTTCCTGCTTTATTATTAAGACCACCTTGCAACTGGCATCAGAAATTCACTTTGTCTTTTTCTCCATTCCTTGGCTAATTCAAATGACTAGATTTTGTGCGGGCTGTCACTGTCCTTCCTAAGGGAATGGTTTGCTTATAAAAGCTTCTGTTCCATAAGCAACTGTTTGCTAAGCCTAGTAAAACCAAGAATTGGGCTTCCAGATCATCTTATACTTAGGAAAGAGTTTTTTGTTTTTGTTTTTTGAGACAGAGTCTCACTCTGTTGCCCAGGCTGGAGGGCAGTGGCATGATCATGGTTCACTGTAGCCTCGACCTCCCTGGCTCAACCGATCCTCCTGCCTCAGCCTCTCAAGTAATAGGGACTGCAGGTGTGCACTCCCACCCATGGCTAATTTTTTGTTATTGTAGAGACAGGGTCTCGCTATGTTACCCAGGCTGGTCTTGAACTCCTGGGCTCAATGGATCTTCCCACCTCGGCCTCCCAAAGTGCTGGGATTGCAGGTGTGAGCTGCTGCACCCAGTATGGAGCACTGGATGATTCCATACAGTAGAGGAACTCATTAAAGGTTGGTGGAAGCTTCCCTTCCATGAGAAGGAGGGGGAAGCTTTGATTTTGAACAAGAAAGAGTGTCAGACTACCAGTGCTCCATCCCAGACCTCCTGAATTGGAGTCTCCAGGGTGGGGATGGACACTAACTCTGATGGACAATCACCCTTCCTTCCCCCTGAACTGAGAAGATCCACTCTGAATATAGAGCTAACCGGGCCTAAACGAGGAATCCATTTCCTTGGATGAAATAAAGTCTCTTTCAAGGATACTCCCCATGTCCTGCCCCACTTCCTAACCACTTAATTTGGAGTTATTTCTGGTTCATTTCTTTCCTTAGAAGTTCTATTCACTAAATCACAACTCGCAGACATTTCTTCTGGTCAGCTCCTGCGTGCAAGCTAGGCCATTCTTTTTTCCCCTGCAGGAGACAAGGCAGGTAGTATTCCTTTTTTCTTTTTTTTTTTTCTGAGACGGAGTCTTTCTCTGTTGCCCATGCTGGAGTGCAGTGGCACGATCTTGGCTCACTGCAACCTCCACCTCCTGGGTTCAAGCAGTTCTCCTGCCTCAGCCTCCCAAGGAGCTGGGGTTACAGGTGCATGCCACCAAGCCCGGCTAATTGTTTTGTATTTTTAGTAGAGATGGGGATTCACCATGTTGGCCAGGCTTGTTTCTAACTCCTGACATCAAGTAATCCACCCACCCCAGCCTCCCAAAGTGCTGGGATTACAGGCGTGAGCCACTGCACCCGGCCAAAGGTGGGTAGTATTCTTTAAGACTCCACCGTGATATGGGAGCACATCTCTGTTAGCCCAGATCAGACTCCTGGTCTGAGAACGTTCAGCTGAATAGGAGGAGTCCTGAAAATAGCTAATTAACCATCAGAGAAATCATGTTCCAACTGATACGCTTGTTCTTGGCAAGGACAGTCCTCCACAGCCAGTCTGATAATTGGATAAACAAGACCTCAGAGGCTCTCGGGGGCTGAAAGGAGAGATGAAAACGCACTTTATGTGGCTCTCTTTACTGTAATCACCAGTTAAAGGGATGGCAAGGAGCTTAACAAGCTCATTACAACCTCAGCGCCTGTGATCTCTGCACACACTCCCATGGCGGCCGCAGGATAGGACATCCTTGAAGGCCTTGCTGGGCCTTGGCCTCAGCCCATGCTGTTTTCATCCTGCCCCCACCAGAAAGCAGCTGGTGTCTCTAGTACCAGCTGTTAGGCCACATGGAAAATAAGCCAGGAGTTGGTACAAATGTGTTCCTAGGCAAACAACTAGCATTTTCTTAATCTGGACACAGAACAAGGAATGCAAAGCTTGGATTTGGATAATCCTTTTCATCAGCTCAGTTTTTCCAGCTGTTCTGCTCTGCTTTCAGAATTGCTGGCCTTCCGCTTGTGATTTCTCAGAGCCTCCTGCCTGGCTCTGGTCTCCTTAGTTCTATTCACTAAATCATAACTCGCAGACATTCCTTCTGGTCAGCTCCTGCAGGCACGCTAGGCCATTCTTCTCCCACCCCTGCCCAGGAGAGAAGGCGGGATGTATTCCTGAAGACTTCACTGTGACATGGGAGCACATCTCCATTAGGCCAGATCAGACTGGTCTGAGAACATTCAGCTGAATAGGAAGAGTCCTGAAAACAGCTAATGATCCATCAGATAAATCATGTTCCCACTGATATATGACCTGGCTCTAGCTCCATGCTTCTAACCCACAGAGATTGCACATGGCACTACAGAGGGCCCAAGCCCCTGGTTTGGGAGTCCCTGGTCATTCCTGGGATGAGCACTTCTGGCTCTAGAAGTTGATCTCTCTTGTCAGAGCAAGTGTTTATTTGATGAACACCAGACACTCATTGACCCATGGGGAGACTTCCGGGAGCCCTACCCAGTTCCACAGCTGTAGAACCCAGTTCTATCCAGCTGTAGAACTCATCTACAGCTGTTCATTAAAGAAATCTGAATAAGATAGAGGCATGGGGCAGCACTCATGCATTACCACAATTACTTTTGCGCCAACTTAATACAATAGAATGCAACTTGAGGGGTGCCCCACACAGGACACCTGAAGGGACAGGGCAGAGAAAAGAGGCAGTGTAGAGGTGGAAAGAAGGTGAGGCTAGGAGCTGGAAGGCAATGCCAGCCAATCCCAAGCCAACTTTACCTGAGGCTCTGTGGCAGCTGCTCCTTTAAGAGGGGTAAAGATAACTGGAGTTCAACTCAGGCAATGTTCAATTGAAATACTCATCAATACAAAAATCCTAAAATGTGTGACTCTGGCTGCCACTGGCACTCAAGGCCAGATGACATCTGCCATTAGAACCAGGTAATAGTTCCCTCCACCCAAGGGGGCGCAGCAGTTTATGTTAAGGGCACACTAATTTGAAATCCCAAATCCTGGCTTTGTCAGTGTAAGCATTTATTGTGTGGCTTGTTAGATGTATTGCCCACAGTTCCAGGTAGATCGACTTTTTATAAGTCAAGTCATATTTCAAAATCCTCAGGTGAATACTCTGTAAACAAAGAAATATTCCCGAATTTAACTGCTCCATAAATCTTCATTTTCATTTATTTCATTTCCTTAAGGGATACAGCTATGACCAGGATTATTGATTGGCATGGAAATGGCAACATCAACAGTGAAAGTTACCTGACAGACTCTTGGGATGAGACGAAATCTGGATTTTTTCAAATAAGAAACAGGAACTGCTGTTCCTGCCAAAATGATAATATCTTTTTTTTTGAGATGGAGTTTTTTGCTCTCTTGCCAGGTTGGAGTGCAATGGTGTGATCTTGGCAACCTCTGCCTCCTGGGTTCAAGCAATTCTCCTGCCTCAGACTCCTGAGTAGCTGGGAATTACAGGCACGTGCCACCACGCCTGGCGAATTTTTTTGTATTTTTAGTAGAGATGAGCGTTTACCATGTTGGCCACACTGGCCTCGAACTCTTGACCTCACTCAGGTGATTCACTTGTCTTGGCCTCCAAAAGTGCTAGGATTACAGGCATGAGCTACCGCACCCAGCCAAAAATGATAACACTCAAAGTGATAAGACTAATCCATACCTGTTATCGATACCACAGTGAATGAGTTTAGAGATCCTTGCTTGAAAAGGGGGGGCCCGTATAGAAAAGCCACAAAGTTCCAGGTTTTTTGAGGTATGGGGAGGTAGCAAGGAACAAAAAGAGAGGAAAATGGACAGAAATGCAAAGGCGAGGTCACCCGGAGCAAACTTAGTCAGCTTGCCAATTTCACCTGGGGTTCAGACCTCTCTTTCCATTTCCAATTTGTGGATGTGGGGAGGTGCAGGAAGGGGAATGCTCTTCTGGGACTGGGTAACTGTCAAGCCCAATCTAATTAAAACCAGTCTAAAGCATATGAGGACTGGAGAAGAAAAGTCAAAATTTAACACAAGAGATGTAGACAAGATGCTTCCTAAATTCTGTGAAGTTTTCATGGAGTAAGATTCTGAACCAAGTTCATTCTCTCGCTCTCTTTCCTTAAATAGACTATAACATATCATGGCCTGGGAGCCAAGCAGAGGGGCCACAACGAAACTGGAGAGACATCTCTGTGTCATTCCCCAGAGTAAAGAGCTAGTTTCTAACAGGGTGGGCTTGGCATTTCTAATGGGTGTCCTTGGCACTTCTACAGTGCCCAGTACAGCTCAAGAATATTCACTCTGTATTTGCGGGTCTGCCTCTGGCAGATGTGTGTTGACAAGCTCTCCTTCCAGACCCTATAGAATAGGTCAGCTGCCACCATATGTGACTCAGAAACCAAGGCAGCCCAACCTGTCAGGCCTTTAGTGTCCAGCTCCGTCCTCTCCAATATGGTCGACACATACAGCTACTTGACTTTAAATTAAAATTAATTAAAATTAAGTTTTCAGTTCCTCCATTGCACTGTCCACATTTCAAATGTTGAACAGCCACATGTGATTAGTGGCTATTGTACTGGTGGCACACATACAGAACATTTCTGTTACTGCTGTAAATACTATTGGAATGTGTACTACTATTATGTTATTGCTGTAAAGTCTTTTGGAAAGAGCTAGTCTTCAGCTGAAAACCTGTCTTTTTTACAACTAGCCCATGTTGGTCACATTGCTCTTTCTCTAGTATGTCCTTCTTCACAGAGGAAAACCCAGGTAATGACTAGCAGGATTTTTGTTTGTTTTTTTGTTTGAGACAGAGTCTCGCTCTGTTGCCCAGACTGGAGTGCAGTGGCATGATCTTGGCTCACCGCAACCTCTGCCTCTGGGTTCAAGCGATTCTCCTGTCTCAGCCTCCTGAGTAGCTGGGATTACAGGCACACACCACCATGCCCTGCTAATTTTTGTATTTTTAATAGAAACGGAATTTCACCATGTTGATCAGGCTGGTCTTGAATACCTGACTTCGTCATCCACCCGCCTTGGCCTCCCAAAGTGCTGGGATTACAGGCGTGAGCCACCGTGCCTGGCTAGGATTTTTCTTTTAATCTCTGGGAAGCATATGTCCACTATAATCCTAAACTATAATTACATCTGAAGTAATACTTTCTTGTTAAAGAGAATTAAGTAAACTATGTTTAGAAAGAGATTTGGCCATCACCTATGGTTACATAAACCTCACAGTTCATTTCCCTAAAACTTAGGAAGCAGGAAGACAGGTTGAAGGATGATTATTCAAATAAAACTCAGAATGTGAGTTCAGTGGTTTTTTAAGAACCTGTGCTTCTTTTTTTCTTTTCTTTTCTTTTCTTTTTTTTTTAAATAAGAGTCTGGTTCTGTCTCCCAGGCTGGAGTGCAGTGCTGCGATCTTAGCTCACTGTAACATCTGCCTCCTGGGTTCAAGCAATTCTCTTGCCCTAGCCTTCTAAGTAGCTGGGATTACAGACAAGTGTCACCATGCAGAGCTAATTTTTATATATGTTGTAGAGACAGGGTTTTGCCATGTTGCCCAGGCTGGTCTCAAACTCCTGAGCTCAAGCAATCCTCCTGCCTCGGCCTCCCAAAGTGCTGGGACAATGAGCCAAAGTGCATGAGCCACTGCGCCCGGCCTGAACCTGTGTTTCTTACCTGTACACAGTATGAGGGACATATACTTCTCGTATTGGAAATTCCAAAATCTCTTTGTGTGGGCGTGTCCGGTTTTCGGGAAAGGGTCTCACGGGCAGCATTTCAGGAGTCAGACAGCAATTGATGATCTCTGGAGCTGTAGAAATCTCCAGTCTGAGCAAGCCTAAAAAGAGAAAATAGGAATGTTCTAGTAAAGAAACTGTCATGTTATAAGGGAATCAAGAAAGACTGTTGCACGGTGCTGCTTTCATGAAAATTAGAACAAACTACAGTACGATAAAACAGTTGTGGAGCTAATTTCCCACAGTTCGAGAAAAGCGCGTCATGAGAACTTTTGAGATTTAGCTCCTATAAAATAAAATATAAAGCCAGAAGTTGTAAAATAAGCAGGAATGGATTAGAGGATTTCCAAAGTTCCTCCCTGAACTACCACACTATAACTGTACATCGTTAAGTAACTTCCCTGCATTGCTAGCAGTGAAAATGGGTAGTTTTCAAACTGGCTTCCCTGGACCTGAGGATGCTACAGAAGTACCTCCGGGGTTGCTGAGCTGAGGATAAGGAGGGTGACTTTGACTTCTACCAAAGCATTTCACATTCACTTTTTAAATACTAAGTATAATATTTTATTTGACTAAACGGGCTCCTCTGTTTAAACAATTATCGGCCAGGCGTGGTAGGTGGCTCACATCTGTAATCCTAGCACTTCGGGAGGCCAAGGTGGGTGGATCATGAGGTCAGGAGTTCAAGGCCAGCCTGGCTAAGATGGGGAAACCCTGTCTCTACTAAAAATACAAAAGTTAGCTGGGCAGGGTGGCAGGCGCCTCTAATCCCAGCTACTTGGGAGGCTGAGGCAGGAGAATCTCTTGAAGCCAGTGGGGAGGAGGTCGCAGTGAGCCAAGATCATGGCACTGCATTCCAGCCTGGGCAACAGAGTGAGACTCCGTCTAAAAAAAATAATAATAAAATAAAAAATTCTCATTATCTGAGAAACCAGATCTAAAGCACAGGGTTTGTTTATGAAATCAATCCTTTAAGAAAATTAAAAAACATTAATAGGTTTGCCAAAAACATAGAGCAATTCGTAGTCTCAACTCCTAACACAAAATCTCAAATTTCACTTGGCAAAGATGATTTTATAAATTCTAGCATTAGACAAAGAATATGTCTAATGATAAGCAGTTTTGGCACAGCTAAAGAGGATAAGACAGGTCATTCACACCTGGAATTGACTTGACTCGTCTCTGTAAGGATGAAGATCTTTTGTAGTCAGCTAAAAACTTGAATAAGTCTTCATCACTAAGGCGATCTCCTTCCTGCCAACAGAAAAGTCAGAGTTAGTGTAGATGCACCTTTGACGCTTGGGTTGGGGACCAACGATTTCTGGGAAGATTTTTACCTTTAAGTTTTTTCTCATAAGTCTTTTATAGAAATTAGGATTATAGGCAGCTCTGAAATCATTTAGTTCTACCTCTTGTTAAATCCTTCTCAGTCACTGACGACTCACTGTGCCTCAGCCTCTCATGAGTCCTTCTGGGGATGGGGCTTCTGCTGCATTCTAAGAAAGCCTGTCTGATCATTAGAAATCCAGGCCAAAAGCTTCTCCTTCTAAAACTCCCACCCTCTGATGCCAGTTTTACCTCCTGGAACAATACAGAGTAAGTTTACTTTCTTCTTCAAAGGTTTGAAAGTGGAGAAAGTATCTTTCCTTCTCATTTTCTTCACATCTGTCTCGAACAAGAAGGTTAAGCAAAAACGCTACCCACCCTCACATATGCCCAAGATGGGTCAGGCACTCTGCCAAGGGACACACATGCATGATCTCCAATCCTAACAACAACCCAGTGAGGTAGGTAGGTAGATAACGTCTTATTCCCAATGAGAACATCCAGACTTAGTTAAGTACCTTGTCCTCCAAGGTCGCATGATTGGGAAGGAATGTAGCCTGAATAGAAACCTTTTCAGACCCTTACTATTTCTATTATGTGGCATGGTGCACAGACTCCCTCAGCATCCCTTTTGCATTTCAGTTTGTTAATGTAACCCTTTTAAATGCTCCATGAAGACTGTGTAGCTATGGAAAACTTTCCAAAACAGAGTCAGACCAAGTGAGTTTATTTTAAGTGTGGAGAAATATAACTAACATAAAATTACCATCCTACCTCTTTTTTTTTTTTTTTCCTGAGGGGGAGGCTCACTCTGTCACCCAGGCTGGAGTGCAGCGGTGCAATCTCAGCTCACTGCAACTTCCACCTTCCAGGTTCAAGCGATTCTCCAGCCTCAGCCTTCCAAGTAACTGGGAATAAGGCGTGCGCCACCACACCTGGCTAATTTAAATATTTTTAGTAGAGACGGGGTTTCACCATGTTGGCCAGGCTGGTCTTGAACTCCTGACCTAAAGTAATCCACCCGCCTTGGCCTCCCAAAGTGCTGGGATTACAGGCGTGAGCCACCATGCCCAGCCCATCATACCTATTTCTAAGTGCACAATTCAGTAGTGTTAAGAACATTCGCATTGTTGTGCAATCAAACTCCAGAATGCTTTTATCTTGCAAACAAAACTTCTGAAACTATACCCTTTGACCAATGACTCCCCAATTCCTTTATCCCTAGACCCTGAAAACCATCATTCTACTTTCTGTCTCTATACATTTGACAAGTCTTATAAGTTTTGTATGTTTTTAATAGTCTTGATGTTTACTGAGCTAACAAAGAGTACCATCTGGAATGGTTACCCTCTCTGAGCAAGCAGAACCCCTGGAAACGTGCACATCCAGCAGTAGTGAAAGTGGAAACCCTAACATCCATAGGGAAGGAGATGTCCCAGTCAGACTGTTGTCATAGCTGAATGAATGGATTGGTCAAGATGGTTCAAATAGGAAAGTTTGTATCAGTAGGAACGAAATCTAATCCTTCTCTCAATTAAAATAGCTAACATTCATTGAGGACTTACTGTATTCCAGGCACTCTAAGATGAACTTTACAGGTCTCATGTCACCTGATCTTCCCACTGGCCACATAGAGTTAAGTACTATTGCTCCCATTTTGCGGCTAATGAAACAGGCTGTGTGAATGCTGTGGGTTGAATGTCCCTTTCAAAACTGATGGTGAAGCTTGGTCCCCATGGTGGCAGTGTTGGGAAACGGAGCCTTGAAGACGTGATTGAATCATGAGGACTCTGCCCTCACGAATGGATTGATCCATTCACAGATTAATGGATTAGCAGGTTGTCACGGGAGGGGAGCTGGCGGCTTTATAGGAAGAGGAAGAGAGACCTGAGCTAGCATGCTCAGCTCCTTGCCATGCTCCACCTCAGGACTCTGCAGAGAGGCCCCACCAGCAAGAAAGCCCTCACCAAATGTGGGCCCTCAACTTTGGATTTTTCAGCTTTCATAACTGTAAGAAACAAATTCCTTTTCTTTATAAATTACCCAGTTTCAGGTACTCTATCATAAGCAATAGAAAACGACCTGACAGTGAGGTAAACTAATTTGCTCTCTTGATCACTACATATACTCCTCCTGCGGGTTCCAGTGCCCATGCCGGCATGGGGAAAAACAGAGACACACTGTCATGTGAAGAGATACCTGCTTGAAAAAGCTGTTAACGCTCAGGGTGGAGGTTTTGAAGTTGGATCCAACCCCATTTTCCTCCAAGGAGAGGGCTCTTTCAGAAAGCCGTCTAGATTGCGCCAAAGTCCTCCGTTCACCCGCCGAGCTTCTCCCTTTAAGAAAAACAATTGTCATTCCAAAGTATGCCTTTCTGTTCAAACACACAGCAGTTATTAACTTTAAGATATATATGTTTCAAGTCACTGATCAGGAACACTGAATATGGCCCTCCTTGTTTTGAATGGAAATGTCCTTCCATTGGCCCCTACCTTTCTTAGTCCTCCTGTTGGCGTCCTTAATCCTCCTCCAGCCAGAGGAGAGAGGCCAGGAGCAGCCATGGGCCCCTCCCACATGAAGTTAGGGTAGACCAGATGCCACCCCTGCAAGAGTCCAGAGCTATAGCCAGAACAGGGTCTCCTGATAAGCTTTATTTAGTCAGCACACTGTTTGCTTTTCTTTTATTTTTATATTTGCATTCCACTGGGAGAGGCATGTACTCAAATGCCCCTGAAGGCATTTAGGATTGTGACCCAAACATGCTGGGGTCAGCCTGTGTACATTCTGAATCTCAGTGTTCCTCTGCTCTCATTGTGTGGACCAGGCAGCAAGACTCAGTTTCTGCCTTGGCTGATCTGTCAAATGGGAATTAGAACCCCAAACCACACTCAGACTTGGGCTGGGTCCCTGATACTTTGCCCAGTTGTTTCTTATCCCCTTTGGGGATTTGGGTGGAAATCTTGTTGCTTTTATATTGTAAAAACTCAGGGGTTCTGTTGTTAATAACATACTCGGGTTCTGTTGTAAATAATCAAATTGCTTAGAACTCTAATAGTTCCAACTCCTGTCTTTGAATATCTTCTTATTCTTACTTTTTACCATGATGCTGGATTAGAATTTCTTTTTTTTTTTTTTTTTTTTGAGACAGAGTTTCGCTCTTGTTACCCAGGCTGGAGTGCAATGGCGCGATCTCGGCTCACCGCAACCTCCCCGTCCTGGGTTCAGGCAATTCTCCTGCCTCAGCCTCCCGAGTAGCTGGATTACAGGCACGCGCCACCATGCCCAGCTAATTTTTTTTTGTATTAGTAGAGACGGGGTTTCACCGTGTTGACCAGGATGGTCTCGATCTCCTGACCTCGTGATCCACCCGCCTCGGCCTCCCAAAGTGCTGGGATTACAGGCGTGAGCCACCGCGCCCGGCCCTAGAATTTCTTGCTACCTCTACCACCTAAGCCTGCCATACCGCCTCAGTGTAATACACGACCATAACTCTTATCAGTAAGTTACCTGGGTCTACATAGATGTTGGCATTAAAGAAAGCTGTGGCAGGAAGATCAGGATGCGATAAAGTGAGGTTTGTTATCGACGAATCAGAAATAACCCAGGAGTTCCAACTGGTGATTATGCACCAGTAACTCCAAAATAGCAGCAGCAATCACAAAATGCCCTTTCTCCACTTCCCTGCTCAAGGTAACATTTCAGAAGTGGCTTAAGTCTTAGCTTAAGAAATGCATGAAAAAATGTGAACGCAGACGTACACTTAAATATTTGGCGGATACAAAAGCATTTAGGGAAACAGAAACCCCACCACAGGTGCTGTAGGTGGGTCGACTTGAAATCTTGAGACCCTTTTGAAAAATTCTACAACCAAGCAGTGTAGGAACGAATGATTCAGATCAAGGGTGAGATGATGAAAAAGAAATATGCTAAATAAACTAAAACAGTAACTAGATATTCTTTGGGTGCCTACTTTTTCATTGCACTTGGCAAAGTAAACTTTAAAGGACTGGAAATTTTGCTGAGAAACCTGAGTTTTGCTTTTTGAAGGCTTTGTAACAGAGGCCTTTTTTTTTTTTTTTTTTAGGTTTAGGTTTAGGAGTCGACCAGGGTGTCTCTGTTTAACACACTATAGATGGTTATTACATTTTCTTGTTATTTTTAAAGTTTTACTTTTGAGAGGGTGTGGCTACCAAAAATTCACTTTTTAAAGTGTCAAACCATCTAGAAAATCTTACTATAAGAATATACTTAATCTTTACCAACGTTCATAATTTCTTTTGGAGATCACTGTCCAATCAAATATATGTAATCCAAGGCCGGGCGCGGTGGCTCACGCCTGTAATCCCAGCACTTTGGGAGGCCGAGGCAGGTGGATCACGAGGTCAAGAGATCGAGACCATCCTGGTCAACATGGTGAAACCCCGTCTCTACTAAAAATACAAAAAATTAGCTGGGCATGGTGGCGCGTGCCTGTAATCCCAGCTATTCAGGAGGCTGAGGCAGGAGAATTGCCTGAACCCAGGAGGCGGAGGTTGCGGTAAGCAGAGATCGCGCCATTGCACTCCAGCCTGGGTAACAAGAGCTAAACTCCATCTCAAAAAAAAAAAAAAAAAATATATATATATATATATATGTAATCCAGTTATAATAGTGTTTCATTCTATTTATCTCCTTCTTCCTTCCCACTCCCTACACCTCACTGTGCCCCCAACCCCCACTAGTAAGCAGTGGACCTGAGCAGTGGCACACTGGGGAGCCCTCCCTTTCCCACTGCAGGTGAAAATCTTACCAATCACAGGGTCCACATCGGTTACCTCCCTCTCAAGGGTGGAGACGTTAAGGAAGCTGGATAAGCTTATGGGTGCCCAGGCAAAGGGCATCCTGTATTTCCCCAAACGCTGGCAGAAAGATTCAGCTTGGAGTTTTAGTTTTTCAATCTTTTCTTTACTCTGCAGGAAAATGGAAAGAAACAAGCTGAAACAAGCATCAGCACCAAGGCAACTGCCTCTGACCTGAATGCGACAGCCATCTCTAAAATCCAACCCCACTGATTAAAAAGAGTCAATACCTATCTTCCCATTAAAAAATAAAAACAGTGAATAGGCAGAAAAATTACGCACTCAGGCCAGAAGTTTAACTGATAAGGAAATAAAGATAAAAAAAAATGAGGAGTTTACAAAAAGGCTACATTTAATTAGTAAACTACACTTTTAGCTAAAAAAAAAAGGGGAGGGGGAAATCATTACAGCAGATTATCAATTCTTTTGGTGGCTAGCTATATGACTTGGATTTGCATAAGAGAATCTTGAAATCAAAAGTTTCGTATATCATCTATCAAGCTCCCAAGTGAACCTGTTTCTCCAAAAGTTGCCTTGGAAAACTGCAAAAAATTCCAAAAAGTTTCCTACAACTTCTTAGGAAGTTTACACTTCCAAGGTGTGCTTTCTGAGTTCAGAATAAAAGATAGATTTTAAAAATCAAATGCCTTGAGTTCAATAAATCTTACTTGACATTTATGAGTCTGTAGTGCAATACTGATTAGGTAAATTTTATTCCAGAAAGGCCATTATTTATTTATTTTTTTTTGAGATGAAGTCTCACTCTGTTGCCCAGGCTGAAGTATAGCAGCACAATCTTGGCTCATGGCCACCTCTGCCTCCTGGGTTCAAGCAATTCTCCTGCCTTGGCCTCCCGAGTAGCTGGGATTACAGGTGCGTGCCACCACTCCTGGCTAATTTGTTGTATTTGTAGTAGAGATGGAGTCTGACCGTGTTAGCCAGGATGGTCTTGATCTCCTGACCTCGTGATCCACTTGTCTTGGCCTCCCAAAGTGCTGGGATTACAGGCATGAGCCACTGCGCCCTGCTAAGGCCATGTTTTAAAAATCACACTGGGAATCTTTGCAAATTGCTGCTGAGAAAAATATCCTTTTCATAGACTCAACATCTATGCTGTGTTAATGAATTTATAATGCATGGTAGTGACAGCCAATTCCCAATTGTTTGCATACCTGAAAGGGCAGTGGCCCATGCTGTTGAGGAATGCCAGGAGAGCTCTGGGACTGTTCAGTTTTGGGGTCTCCGTGGACCTCCCAACCAGCTGAGTCAGAGCCTCAGAACCAAGATAACAGGGGGTGGCTTTGCCCCAGACAAGTTATGCAGTCAGACCCTTGTGTATGTCAACATTAGAAAATTCAAGGATTTATTTCTTTAAAAAGTCATCATCAGACCAGGCATGGTGGCTCACGTCTGTAATCCCAACACTTAGGGAAGCTGAGGCAGGAGAATCACTTGAGACCAGGAGTTTGAGACCAGCCTGAGCAACACAGTGAGGCCCCATCTCTGCAAAAAATAAAAAAACTAGCCAAGCATGGTGGCATGTGCCTGTAGTATAGCTACTCAAGAGGCTGAGGGGGAGGATCACTAGAGCCCAGGAGTTCAAGGTTGTAGTGAGCCGTGATCGCACTACTGCACTCCAGCCTGGGAGATAAAGTAAACAAACAAACAAAAAACAAGAAAACAAACAAAAAGTCAACACCAGTGACCAGTTTCCTTTTCTTCTTTCATTTAATTACAATGTAGCAGTGTCTCATGAAGGAACCCATTAGGGACTAAAGCCCATTAACTATGTTTTGTAACACTTCTGAAATATCTGCTTCTTCTAAGATGTCTCCATTTAGCAATACTCAAATTACCATACCTTTCCCCCATCACTTTCTTTGATAACCATGTAGGGCTCTGCACAGTCTCCAATCTCTCCCTGCTGTAGGACTTTTTCAATCTACCAAGAAAAATAATATTAAAATAAGGCACATAAATTACATCCATATAAAGGGATCTATGCAACCATCAAAATTACTTTTGATGACATAGGAAGATATCTGTGACACACGTTTTTTGATTAAAAAGTTTACATAAAGAATACCATACAATTTTATTTAAAAAAATCATAAAGGCATATTAAAAGGGTGACAGTAGATACACAGCAAAGGCAGCAAGTATTAAAAGTAGTGATCTTTGCATGGTGGGATTATGTGTGATTTTTATTTTCTTCCCATTGCTTATGCATATTTTCTGTTTTAAACAATAAACATGTATTATGTATATAATAAAAAAGGCAATAAAAGTTATTTTATAAAACAAAACCCAGGAGACATATGTAGGAAGTGGAAAGCTCATTTTCTTTATTATTGCTTACAATGTAAAAAAGAGATATGGTCTCTGTGAAAGTCGGGTTGGGGACTAAAACCTTCCAAAAAATGAATGACTGAACTGAATAAATTATCTGTAATTGCTGCCCTTGTATTTCCTATTAGGGCTAATTCTCTGGATTTAACAGACTTGGAAAGAAACTCAAAAGCATTGAGATGTGCAGCTTCTTGGTTTGCTAACTCTGGTAATAGAAATGAATGCTGGTAATAAGAATAAATGAAGTATCTTCTGTCTTGCTTCAGGTAAAGTGACTGGCTGGTCAGTTGTCATAAATTTGGGCACCATGTTTAGGAGAAAGACAAGGAGAAATTTGAAATTTCCTAACCCGCTGCTCAAAGAAAATTTAACTTAAGATGTTGAAGAGTAAAACCAGTGCATTTAGTCCGATTAGTTGAGATCCTTGAAGAAGGAATTTGGGTCAACATAGTCCAAAAGGGATATATGTGAGTTAGGTACAAAGTATTTAACCAAGAATATCCCATGATGAAGGGGAATTTATAGGGTTTCAAAGGAAGTGGCATGGGGCTACTCAATGGATATCTGTTTCAGGGAGGACTCCAAGCAGAAAGTCTCTCTTCTTACAAAAGAAGTTCAAAACCCCCTCCCACTGCCAAATCATGAAGAGAAGGCAAATCCCACTGAGAGATGCACCACACTGAAAACATAGGCACATAACACTTGAGCTAGAAACTGAGGGGTAATCAGCAATCATTCACTCATTGTTGAGTACCTTCTATACGGTAGCAGCTGGGGCGATAAGGTGGCTATAAACACTGCCCCTATTCTCCTGAAGCTCATAGTCAGGAGCTTACAGAACAAATTGGAAGCTAATTTTTCTATGACGTGAATGGATTAAAAATGTGGTCTTTAGGATAAATTTTGAACAGAGATTAAGAACTTCTTAGAAGCAAGGCAGGAAAATGCCACAGTTTAAATGCACTAGTAGTGTGTATCATAGAACACACAGGAAGCAGGAGAAGTTAGATTTGACCAGACCAGCAGATACTACTCCCCTAGCTGCAGTGGGCAAGGGGAACTCCAGGTATGAGAAGGAGCTGCAGGCTGACATGAGAACCTACTGTTTGGTCCTTCATGATGTACGCGAAAGCGTGTAATGAAATGCATGACTCCTCATAACCATGGAAAGTAGGGCAAAGAAGCCTATCAGAATAACCAAAAACTTTTCTTCAGGGAAGAGGCTACTTTCTGCTGTATTCGGAAGGGGTAGGGTTAACACTTGGCATACCTATTTTTAAACAATTTTTGAAAAGTTTCCAATTCACTCCCATTTTCACTCTTCTTTCCTTGATTGTAAAACAAATCCTTTTTAATTTCACAAAATCTTGAACTAAACCTTTAAGCTGAAATAATCCCTTAAAGTAATATTATATGCAACACCTGAACTAGGTGATGCTACCTAAAATACAGTAAAGACCCTGATGTTTGGCTTGGGAATATAAACGAAAAAGAAAGAAGCCCCTCTCATCAAGTAATGTTTGCCTGGATGTGCTAAATAGTATAACACCATTTACTATGTACTTAAAGAAAAAGAAGCGACAGAGATGGCATTGCGGTAAAGGAAAACAAACAGAGAGCAAACCAGGGACCGTCTTGCTGAGCAGACTTCAATTTCTTAAGTCTATCCGAACACTTTAGTATGTTTGTTACGTCAAATGAACACATTTATACATTTGAAAATTTTGGAACATATTTAGTAAGTGATAGTAACCAATGGGTAACCACTGTTATTTGGCAGAATATGATGGATTAATCAAGAGGAAGTCATCAACTAGGAAGCAGGGTTTGAGATAAAATTTGGCTCTATAGAACCAGTGTTGGCTTCTTCAGTTTCCTAGGCTGACAGAGAATTGTGAACTTACCTACAGGGCTACCATAGTGGGCTTTAAGCTAATTTTCCTGTATGTCTAAATAACATTGCAACAAAAAGGAGACAGATTAAAGTTTGACAACAGTAGGAGTGTCTTTTCAGCAATATAATTTTAACTATACATTCTATGAACTTAAATAAGTTCCTCTCAAGCTACAGTAACCTCACATAATCTTTGTTAAATGGTGTCAAAGCAGCTAGAATGAAAAGACATTTGCCATCTGTGAAGTGACTGCTAAGTTACCTGAATTATTTGGCATCCATACACTACTACCACGAGAACATGGGGAGGTCACTGAGACTACAGACATAAAATGCTATACCAACGTGACAATGTTCCAGACCTAGGAGGCTGGGTGCCCATGAAATCAGATCCTTGTGATGTTTTGTTTTGTTTTACAATTTTGGCATAAAGAGTCAATAAGACGGCCAGGTGCAGTGGCTCACGCCTGTAATCCCACCACTTTGGGAGGCCAAGGAAGGCAAATCACCTGAGGTCAGGAGTTCAAGACCAGCCTGACCAACATGGTGAAACCCCATCTCTACTAAAAATACAGAAAGTAGCCTTGTGTTGGGTAGTGCATGCCTGTAGTCCCAGATACTTGGGAGCATGAGGCAGGAGAATCATTTGAACCCGGGAGGTGGAGGTTGCAATGAGCCGAGATGGTGCCACTGTACTCCAGCCTGGGTGTCGAGAGTGAAACTCCATCTCAAAAAAAAAAAAAAAGAGTCAACAAGACCAATTATCTGGCCTAAGGTAGGTAAAATACCTGATGTTTGTTAACTTCTAACCAGTCATTTTGGTGTATAGAGAAAGAATCTGGTTTTCATTTTCTTTTCTTTTCTTTTTTTTTTTTTTAAAAGATGGGATTTCACCATGTTGGTCAGGCTGGTCTTGAACTCCCGACCTCAGGTGATCCACCCGCCTTGGCCTCCAAAGTGCTTGGATTACATGAGCCACCACGCCCGGCCAAGAATCTGGTTTTCTGACAACAGCAAAGAGTATAGTCTAGAATGAAAGGCTTTTCTACTTATAATTGCCCCATAGATTTCAACTCTCATTAGAGACAGTCTGTGACATGGTTTAAAAAAAAAAGGAGGGTGAAATTTGAAAACCATAGCTCACACTTCAAATTGTAAGAGCCTGGACTTGGGAACACTTAACTATGCATGTCTAGAGCAACGTAACATAGTTAGGAAACTCTAGCACAGAGATTTTGTTCCTTTCTCCACAGCAGCCTCTCTGTACCATGTCACCGAGGGAACTCTCCTTAGGAGGAAGGGTGCCCAGGTGTGCCAAGCTTCATTCTGTAGTCATGACTATCCACTGACATCGGTGCGATGACCTCCACTTCACAGATAAGGGAACTCGATCTCAAAAAGACCTGGACATTGTCAATGCCATTTAGTTACTAGGCTGTAAAGCCAGGACTCAAACTTAGGTTTGACTGTATGACAAACTGTATGACTCCAAAACCTAGTCTTTCTAGTATCTGAAACAGTTTACTCAGAAGGGAAAACAGGTAAGTTTAGAAGGAATCAAAACGAAT
Organism: Aotus nancymaae; assembly: GCF_030222135.1. Lineage (NCBI taxonomy): Eukaryota > Metazoa > Chordata > Mammalia > Primates > Aotidae > Aotus > Aotus nancymaae. The sequence continues at coordinate 16,369,104 of NW_026988455.1, forward strand.
CTCAGAGGATATGTGGACACGTTCTGAGGTTTTGTGTGCCTCAAACATGAGCTGGGAATAATGCAGCAATGAAAACATCAGATTGGACAACTCAGATTGTGCTGAACTACCTTGACTACCAGGTAGATGTCTGAGGACGGGTAGGTGACCGAGAAAACTGCAGATCTTGCCTGACTTGATGCGGCCACCGAAGGCGTGTGAGCTCGCAGAAATCCTTTGAACTGGTCAGAGTTCAGGTCACAGTGAAAATTTTCTGAGATCTGTAAATGAGCAGCAAAGTAAAATATAAGCTGACTTATATTTCATGACCTGTTGTATTCACAGTTTAAACAGGTTAAAAAGGAGTAAAAACACCACAGATAAATTTTGCTGAAGGAATACGTGTAATAATCATAGATGTGGTTTAGGAAAGTGGTTACCAGATATGTCTGATAAGTGTCTAGGTATTTTGGAGCCATTTGAGAGATGTTCCTGGAAACATTTAAATGTTTATTAACCCACCAGTATTTTCTGAGTATCAGTGATGTGCTAGTTACTTCACTACAGAAGAGCTGGACCTCTGCCCTCAATTAGTTCACAATCAAGAATGAGGGAAGGACCGGGTGTGGTGGTTCACACCTGTAATCCCAGCGCTTTGAGAGGCCAAGGTGGGCACATCACTTCAGCTCAGGAGTTTGAGGCCGAACTGGCCAACATGGTGAAATCCTGCCTCTATAAAAAATACAAAAACTAGCCAGCATGGTGACACGTGCCTGTGGTCCCCGCTACTTGGGAGGCTGAAGTGGGAGGATTGCTTAAACCTGGGAGGCGGAGGTTGCAGTAAGCCAAGATGCAAGAAGCCACAGTGCTTCTTTGTATCCATGTGGTGACTTGTATTTTGCTTTTACTGTAGTTAGTTACATGTTTGCCTTTTCCATCACTTTTATTTATTTATTTTTTTGAGCCAGGGTCTCACACTCTTGCCCAGGCTGGCATGCACTGGGGCAATTCCAGAGAGTGACAGGCCTTTTGCAGTTGGGTGACAAGGACAACTTTTCATGGAAGCAGTACTGGAGATGGATGGGCCTTAGAAGATTCTGATAGGCAAGGGTGGAGGGTGACGACGTACCATGGAGAGAGTACAGCACAGAGGCTTGAACGCTTGGGGGAAGCTTAGTTAACAGACAGTGGTCCAGCTTGACTCTGCATAGACTATGGATGGAAAGAAAGTAGAGGAATGCCATCACGAAAAAAGGCCAGCATGGAAGCTAGAGTTTGTTCTTAATATTGTAGGCAGTGAATCTTAGTGAAGATTCTGAGAAAGCACATGATGTGAACAGTGCTCCTGGCTCTCTTAGTGTAGTATTACTTAAGAGCCACATATGTTTGGCTTCTCCCCTTCATCACCAAGAGAATTTTAGTGGGGAGTGGTTGTCCAGGCAGAGACTACATTTACCAGCCTCCTTTGCAATGAGGGGTGATCATGTGACTGAATTCTCTCCAATGAATTGTGAGCAGAAGCAATGTGTCAAACTTCCAGGCCTCCTTCATCCTTCTTTTCTCTTCTTCAGGGGCAGCAATGGCAGTGACAAGAGTGATTTGGGAAGAGCACATATTGAAGATGGAGGAGCCACTGCCAGCCTGCGTTTCTGAATGACTGGGTGGAACAGAGCGGTCCCTCCTCCCGCCCTGGATGCTTAAAGAAACAAAGACAGCAAATTGTCGTTTATAAGCCAGTGGTTTTCAAAATGTGGTCCCCTGAACAGCAGTTTCAGCATCACCAGGGGATTGTTAGAAATGCAAATTCTTAGGTCCCACCTGGACATACTGCATCAGAAACTCTGTGGGTGGGCCCCAGCAAAGTGTGTTTTAGCAAGTCCTTCAGGGGATTCTGACGTATGCTCAAGTTTGAGAACTACTGCTTTAAACCACTGAATTTGGGGTTCTGCTTGTTTTCAGCAGTTAACCTATCCTAACTACACAAATCTCGGTGATCATTAATATTTATGCAGAAGATACATGTTTCCTTAAATACAGAATGATTATGGGTGAAGAAGGGCAGAAGTGTCCATCTTCTATTTTGGGATTTGCTATTGCTGTCCTCTTCTAGGAGTCAGAAAATGACTAAACATTAAACATGCACAGAGAAGTCTTGGTCACTGTTTTCATTAAAAACACATTACAGTTGGTGAGGTCTTTGCTCTGTGACAAATTGAGACCTTTACCATGTCTCAATGAGGATGGAGGAGGCCTGGAAGTTTGACACATTGCTTCTGCTCACAATTCACTGGAGAGAATTCAGTCACATGATCACCCCTCATTGCAAAGGAGGCTGATAAATGTAGTCTCTGCCTGGACAACCACTCCCCCCTAAAATTCTCTTGGTGATGAAGGGGAGAAGGTCTCTCAAATTGAGACCTTTACCATGACAAATTGAGACCTTTACCCTTCAATCATGATGATCCTATTTCACATTAGAACTCTCAAACTGAGGAAGCTTTACATGCACATCCCAGCTTGTTAAAAATGTATTTAAATGGGTTTGTTTTCTATATAACCCCATGTGCTGACTATTTCATTCTTTCTCTATTCCAGCCAGGCCAGCACCTCCAGGAGCCTTTCCCTAAAAAATCCTTCAAAGATCATAAATTATGTTCTCAGACCACGGCTTGAAAAATCGCAAAGGCAACAGAACTGGACCCATCAAAGATCATTTGCTTTCAAATCTGATAGGTTCTTGCTGCAAAGACGATTTAGAAACATACATCCAAAGAATCATAAACAACATATGTGCCTTGTGGATGGATTTTTCTTTGCTTTCTTACCTTTTTCCTTTCTTTAACATCGTAGAGGGCAATGCTGGCAAACAGAGGCTCAATTTCGATCTCGAACCTATCATAGAAAGAGAGGAAAATCTATGTGGCTGTAACTTAAGATAATTTTGAATTTTCTGAAAATGCCTGGATAAACTGGTTAAAAATGTGAGCAGTTTCCAGAAATATTTGGAAAACTCCAAGTATATGAGAATCACACTGGGATATTAATGGAGAAATATGGGAGGTTTGTGAAATATTCCTAATCACTTGAGATCATAGTGGACATTACAAAAGCATGCTGGATATTTTTGGGATGTCTCCCAAAAATTGCTTATTGGTAGCACTGCAGAGAAAGTGGGCTGAATGGATCTTTAGTCTGATCCATCTTCTTATCATTGTAACAACTGTGTTTTCAGAGGGTAGACTTTCTGTCTAAGGTAATGGACTTGTTCGTATCTCACATTTTATTGTTAGGATAGTATCTGTTTTCACAATCGCAAAGATATAGAACCAACCTAATTGCCCATCAACCACTGAGTGAATAAAGAAAATGTGGTATATATACACTAATGAATACTACTTAGCCATAAAAAGGAGGGAAATAATGTCTTTTTCAGGAACTTGGGTGCAGCTGGGTGGAACTCTGTTTGTTCCTGCATACTCATAGCTTAGTTCCCACTAACTGCAGCATTTGGTTTTCCTGAGTTACTTCACTTAGGAACTGTGTAAGTGTATGTAGCGCATTTTGCTTTGGCCTCATATTTACATCTGTTCGTGGACACTTGAGTAACTTCCACCTTTTGGCTATTGTGAAAAGTGCTGCTTTTTTTTTTTTGAGATGGAGTCTTGCTCTTGTTGCCCAGGCTGGAGTGCAGTGGCACGATCTCAGCTCACTGCAACCTCTGCCTCCCATGTTCAAGCAATTCTCCTGCCTCAGCCTCTCGTGTAGTTACTTAGGAGGTAACTCAGGAAAGGAAAACCAAGTGCCATACGTTAGTGGGAACTAAGCTATGAGTATGTAAAGACAAACAGAATAGTGTAACGGACCTTGGAGACTCAGAATGGGGAGAATAGAGGGTGATGAGGGACAAAAAATGACATATTGGGTACAATGTACACTACTTGGGTGATGGGTGCACTAAAATCTCAAACTTCACCACTATACATTCATCCATGTAACCAAAAACCACTTGTACCCTAAAGCCATTGAAACAACAGCAACAAAATGTTAAAGAATAAGCTCTGTATTATTCAATTCTAAGGAATGAGACTTTGCAGATGGCAACAAAAGAAAAGTTCGATTGCTTTTCCTTAGACTGATAGTGTGACAGTCAGAAGAATACTAGGTTTTGATGGGGATGGATGTCTGGCCCTTCCTAACTCCATTACTGGGGAGTTGCTGAGTTGAGGCCAGGGAGTGGACTGAGCACAGCAGATAAACACTGAGGTGCCTGGGCCCCATGAGAGCTAGAAAGAGGAGCCCTCATATTGACCCGAATTGCCAATTCCCCTTGAAATGGTGAACCCCAAAGCATAAACCTGCTGCATTATCCACCTTTAGTATCCTGGTGGACATTATAGGTGCATGTGGAACACTGATGAATGTCTTCCAAGTTTCTTAGCTTGATGTCCCATGGCCTTGGATGTTACCTGCTGAGAGCACCAGGAAAAGGGTCCCAGTCCACCATTAATCAGACGTCACGTCAGTAAAGCTATGCTGTGTCTCCAGCTATGTGCAAGAGGATGTCCTTATCAATGGATAGCTTTGTCTCAAAAGAGGACTTTTTAGAAGAATGTTTGGACAGAGTATGAACACAGACAAAAGGGTTATTTGCTAAAATGGCACCTTTGGAAATGAGGCAATATGGAATCATGGCAGACTCCCAGGGCACCCAGGCAGAGACCTGGACTCTGTTCCTCTTCGACCCCCTGCTAATTCTGTGATCCTAACCAGGTTACCTACCTTTCCGAATTCCATTTATTTATCTGCAAAATAAGGAAAGGACACTTGCTTTTCCATTTTCCAGGCTGTTGTGAGGATCATGTAAGATGATGTGTGTGAATATACCTTAAAACAATGCTGAGTAGCAGCGCTCTTCACAATAGCCAATAGGTGGAAGTCACCCAAGTGTCCATGGACAGATGCACATGTGAGGCCAAAGCAAAATGTACTACACACATACAATGGAATATTATTTAGCCATAAAAAGGAGGGAGATTCTGATACATGCTATAATATAGATGAATCTGAAGACACGATGGTAAGTAAAAGAAGCCAGTCACAAAGACAGTTACTTTATGATTCCCCTTATATGAAGCACCTAGAGTAGTCAAATTCATAGAGGGATTTGCTATTGCTGTAGAAAGTAGAATGGTAGTTGCCAGGTACTGGGGAGTAGAGAGCGTAAGGAGTTATTGTTTAATGGGTACAGAGTTTCAGTTTGGGAAGAGAAAAATTCCTGGAGGTGGATGGCAATGATGGTTGCAGAACAATGTGAATGTACTCACCACTGAACCATACCTTAAAAATGGTTAAGATGGTAGATTTTATGTGATGTACATTTTACCACCTGAAAGCCCAGTGCTGAGGATTTCTATGATTATTATTTCTATTATTAGGTAATTGCACATTAACTGGGGGCTTTCTTTTCTTTTTTCTTTGGTGAGATGGAGTTTCACTCTTCGCCCAGGATGGAGTACAATGGTGTAATCTCAGCTCACTGCAACCTCTGCCACTGGGGTTCAAGCAATTCTCCTGCCTTAGCCTTCCCAAAAGCTGGGATTATAGGTACACGCCACCATGCCTGGCTAATTTTTGTATTTTTAGTAGAGATGGGGTCTCACCATGTTGTCCAGGCTGGTCTTGAACTCCTGACCTCAGGTGATTCACTTGCCTTGGCCTCCCGAAGTACTGGGATTACAGGTGTGAGCCACCATACCAGGCCAATTTGGGGCTTTCTTGTGCCCAGACTCAGCAGCTGCTGCCTAGAATGGCCAACCTATATTTAATTGTGTCCTACCTACTACACAAAGGGCCTGAATATTGCTATGATATACTTAGGTAGGTACTGAGTGGTAAGTCCTCTGTGGTTCAGAGAATGGAAAAGAGAATTGACATTTATTAAAGACTTAAAATTGTGCTGTAATAAGTGCTTTCCACACATCAGCCTCTTTACACGACTACAGCATAATTCAGATATTATCTGCATTTAACACACTAGGACACCAACGTTCTCAGGAATTAAGGAACTTGCCAAAGTCCACAAAGTTAGGAATGAGCACAGTCAGGCTTTGAGGCCAGCTGTCTCTGATCACAGAACCTGGGCTTTTTCTATGAGTGTTTGTTCTTCAAGTGTAGTTCCCCAAAACTAGCATTCTGAAGCAAAAGAAGTTTTCCAGCCTGCAGGTTTCTTGATCTACCTGAGACCTACACAACCAGAATCTCTTGAGGGAGATTGTTATGGGAGGTCCTCTAAAATCCACATTTAAAATAAACTCCCTGGGTAAACTTTCTGTACATTAAAGTTTCACCATCAAGAAGACTCCTAAGAGCTAAGATTACTTTTTATAAGATGGTATTAAATCCTAAAAATCTTTCTCCACTTAAAATACAAAACAGAAAAATACTGTGTTATCATTCTTTTTTTTCTGTTACAAACACAGAATTGGCAGGAGCCTAATTCTTTCTGTGTCTTTGAGAGTTTATAGATTTCTGAAAAGCAATACAGAGACAGTTACAGATAGATGTCCATGACTTTAAACAAATTCCTCAGCTGCTAAAATCTGTAGTTTTTTTATTTTTTTGTTTTTTTATTTTTTTATTTTAAAAGATGGGGTTTCACCATGTTGGTCAGGTTGGTCTTGAACTCCCGACCTCAGGTGATCCGCCCACCTTGGCCTCCAAAGTGCTTGGATTACAGGCGTGAGCCACCACGCCTGGCCAAATCTGTAGTTCTAGAAATAGAATCCTGCATATAATGTCAATGGGAAAACATCTGCCATTAATATTACCCTTATATTTTCAGTATTCAAACTGTAACATTCTAGGCTTACCTATAAGAATTTGTTTCTTTTCTTTTGTCTAGTTTACTCTAAGTGGTTATTCTGGGGCTATCTCTTTGGTCCATCTTTTCTCTTGCGGGTATATGTTAGCATGGATACTATTTAAAACACTTGAGCTGGCCAAGGCACCTGGTGAATATGTCAATTCGACTTCACTTCTGCTTTGACAGTTGGGGGGATATCACTAGAAACTGCACTTGACAATTTTCATTAAGAGATATTCAAGTGACTCCTCTTTTTTTAATTTTAGAGACAGGGTCTCACTCTGTCACTCAGGCTGGAGTACAGTGGCATGATAATAGCTCACTGCAGACTTGAACTCCTGGCCTCAAGCGATCCTCCCACCTCAGCCTCCCATTGTAGCTAGGACTAAAGGTGCATCACCACATCTGTTAATTTTTGTAGACGGGGTTCTGACTATATTGCCCAGCCTGGTCTCAAACTCCCGGCATCAAGTGATCCTCCCACTTTGGCCTCCCAAAGTGTTGGGATTACAGGTGTGAGTCACTGCACTTGGCCTCCATCAACTTAAAAAATAAATAAATAAATAACAACACACATCTTCTTAGTGGCCATGTTTTCCCACCTGTGAGAACAGCTGCCTCTATTCATTGGAGAGGTCTAGTAAGCTTGGTGATGAGCACCATACGGGAGAATTTCTGCCATATCAAATGACATAGTCACTGCATCTAAAAGTAGCCTGATGATGCATTCTGTGGGGGGCAGGTGGGTGCCTCAGACAATAGAGAAGGCTTCCTAAACAATGCAGAGGGGAACAGCCACTTCCAGTCGGTCCTCCTGCCGACCAGACAGGCGAGGAAGCTCCCACTTCCAGGTTGGCTTGCAAGGGCTAGAGCTAGCTTTTCTGTGCCATACTAGATACTCAGCTGGTTTATGGGCTGCTCATTTCTCTATACAAAAGGCCCTGAAGCCCTTCTGGTAGAAGTGGCCAGGGGGAGGAGACTATAACATCAAGAGACCACCCATCACTGTGCAGGCAGACTTGCTGGCTTGTATTCCGAGGCAGAAGAACTTGGGAGAGGCTGTGTGTTAGAATCATAGAAGTTTGTGGTAGGTGGGAACTTGGAGACCATAAGGTCTATCAACTTCATTTATAGGTAAGAACTCAAAATCCCAGGGAAGTTCCCAGGGTTGAAACCCAGCCTTACATCCAGAATCCACATGCCTTCTCACTGTAAACCAGGGGCTGCTGAAGGGACCCTTGAATTGACTTGGAGAGAGGGGTGACCCTTCTAACGCTATATAAAGAAATGTTACGCTTCTGTAGTTTTGCTTAGGTAGACTATGTACAACTTTAAAGTTTTCATCTGTAGATTTGAAGAGGAAGAACTAATTCTTGAAAGTAGCGGTCTGCAGAGAGGAAGAGAGACATGGAAGCACTCTGGGAGGACACAAGACAATCTTGCAGTGCAAGAAGAAAATACTAGAATTTATTTACATTTATCTAGTTCATCCTTTAAAATTTCTCAATTATATATTTTATAATGTAGATATTTTAATGTGAAAGTACAAAATTAATATATGTATATAGAGGACTTTTTTTTTTTACTGTCAAAGTATACAATCAAAACATATGGATGTAACTGCTTTAAAGTAGATGTGGCAAATAATTGGCCCACAATCTGAAACCAGATTGTAGCTGTGTTTTGTTTTAATTGTATGATGTATAAAGGGAATGAGAATATACTTAGGGAGTCGGTATATTATGCAGAAAAATCTGGGTTTCCAGCTTCTCTTGAAAAAAATAAACAGTTTACAAAAATGGGCCTGTTTATTCAGATGGCAAGAATTGGCTGTTGCTAGTAGTGAGTGCCCCCTTAACATGGTTACTACAGTCCCCACCACTCCCTATTGTCCCCTGGCACTAAGACTGAGTTCTAGTTGAATTTATCATTGTGTTTCAACAGTGGCATACTGGCAAATGTTTAATAAATAATCTCAGTGCTGAGGGTGGTGCACTCTTGTAGCATTGGCTGATTTCTACATTGTAAATACTTTTACCATGGCCAATTAAAGTTACCAATGTGACTTCACTGAACACAGGGTTAGGAAGAGATGTGCACTGTCAGCTGTCATGAGTTAGTAGAGCTGACTCCAGCACACCACTGATGTAAGTGTTATTTTTCTTAACATAGGTCATTTCACTCAATTACCTTACATGTCTAACTTTAGTAGACACTTGTGTTTGCTTTCTGTATTGTAGAAGAATGACTGTCAAAAGGTTGGTAGAAAAAAAAAATCCAGGAATAGACTCAAATGGTGCCCTTTCTACTACTCCACAGCTGCTCAGTGTTAAAAGTATTTTGGGAACTTCTCTCTGATTCAAGCTCTGATGATAAACACAACATTTGTATCTAAAAGACAAGATCAATCTCAAAGTAGTGGTAGTGTGTTGGTTGATACTTACTTTAACATCAGCAACTTGACCAATATTCTGTTGCCCAGATGCTCCTTGGGACATTCTGGTACCGGACGTATTTCCACAGCATCCTCCTATTATTAATCACATCATAAGGAAATCATTAGTAAATTCTGTGAGGAGTTCCAGTTAGAGTTAACCCAGGGAAGGGAAGGTTGCCTTCCATGGCTCAAGTTCACTTAGATTTGCTTTATTTCTAACACTCTACCTCTTATAACAAAGTCTGTCATCCAACCCCTGACCTTCAAAGCCAGGAATTACAGCAAACATTTTCTCCTTTTAGAAACCAAGCATTTAAGACAAAGAGACTGAAGGAGGAAGGAAGGAAATGTGAACATGGATATGGCTTAGTAACATCCACCAGATGGCATTGCAAAATCTTTTACCTATTGTTGATGTTTTTGTGTGTTTTTTGCCCACTCTAATTACACATTCAGAATATTTCTCCTGTCAAGGGCTTTACTAGTAAGTATGTGACTTTCAGATTTGAAATCTGAGTCAGAATGGTTCACTTAAGGCTGTAAACCATCGATCCTATAACACAGAGTCATTTTCTCAGTTCACTGTTTTCTTAAACAGGTGATAGAGATTGGGGTTGAATTGACAAGTTCTAGGCAGGCTTATGCCGTTAGAACTTGCTGAAGTGCTAGGTATATGAAACTTAGTAATGACAAATTAAGAGCTCTACTTGTTTATTTTACCTCACAGAACCTAAAGACTTAAGGAGAATGTCAAGTCCCTATTGTAACTTTAACACCTGCATCTGAACTATCATTCTATCTTAATTATATTCATGTATGCAAAAATAAGCAGTGCAAATCCTTGAAAACAGTAATTCTCACTCTTGTAGTATGCTTTCCAAACGCTGGTGAGTGCTCTGCCGATCACAAGGGTCCAAAGAACAGGGTCATGTCTCACTGTCTTTTCCTGGGAGATTTCCATTGAATACCCCCCGGCAAGTCTAACATTCTTCCAAATAGCAGCAAAATCACCTTCCTGGTAAATATGTACCCACTCTGGTGGAATGATCCATGTGATAAACTCATCATTACTCCAGCCTCTCCCTGTGGTCCCCATTCCTTGTGGTTACAGTTGGCCATGCTGCTAGGTGGAATGGCTGAGTTTATTTCAGAGGAGACACTTCTGGTGCCTACCCCAAGCTAGACTCCCTCGGAGCAGTCTGGAACTTTTAGGATGATTGGAACAGACATATCCAAAGGGAGGATCTCCCGAACTGGAAAACAACCTGAAGGTAGAGACACTCATGGATTTCTAGGACTGCCTTTGGTCTAGATTCTAATTTTTGAAATCCTTTTAAAAAAGATTGTCATTTGGAAAATTTTAAACATATGCAAAAGTAGAGAGAGTAATGCAACGAACCACTAATCACCCATCACCTGGCTTCAACAAGCTCAACTCATGGGCGTTCTGCTTTCATCTATTCACCCACTTACTACCTTTCTCTCTCAATACTGGGTTACTTAGAAGCAACTTCCCAGAGACCATATAAATATTAATATTTCAGTACATATCTTTAAAAGATAAAGACTTTAAAAAACATATAGCAATACCATTATTATGCCTAAAATTAATAACAATTTCTTATTGGCACTAAATAATTTTTGTCAGTTTCAAATTTCCTTGACTGTCTCAATTTGTTTTTACTGTTATTTTTGTTAAATGAAGATCCAAGCAAAGCCCACATACAACATTTGGATGATGTATTTCCTACGTCTCCTCTAATCTATATAAATTTCTTCAGTCTTTACAGCTAACTGAAATGGGAACTAATTCCCAAGAAGGCGCGAAGTGGAAATGTGAAACGTTAGTGGATACCTCTTGTTTTCATCATCCTAAAGACACACATAAATGAAGGGAATGAAAAATATAATGAGAGAGGAAGAGACGGTACAAGAGAGATGATACTCTTTCAGTTACTGTCCCAGAGGATCTGGAGGTCAACTCCACATTTGCCTACCTGTGATTTCCTTAGGTGAGCCAAGAAGTACTCACCCCACCTTTTTTTCTGAGTTGGTTTTAGTTGGGTTCTGTCACTTGCAACCAAGAGCCTCAGCAAACTTTTCCATGATTTAAAGTATTAGTGGAATCTTTCTCAGTGATAGACATAGAATGCCTTTTGTAGAATCAGAATGAATTAGGGAAACAACTTGCCTTATGGAACCTTGGTGGTTAAGTCCAACTTTTGCTTCTCCTGTAGACTCAGCCATAACCTGGATATACTAGTTTACCTCTCGTCTAACTTTCCTTACAGGGAAATCAAGTAAGGATAATATTTAAAAATCTGATTGTATCATTAAAAAAACCAGTATTTGTAATCATTTCAGAGTAGGTAGCAATTTACCTTTCTTCCATAGAACTTTCTTAGGATAAAGTACAAATTATAAGTACAAGCTTCAAAATATTAAAGGGCTGGTATAGAGGCTCTCAAGCATTTTAGACATGCCAATTTAAAAATAACTGGTACACTAAATTACAAAGCATTTCTCTCTACTCAATAAAAGCGGGCCCCATTAGGCCTGCTGCTAGATTATAACTTTCAGTCCCAACAGAGTGTCTGCATTGTTTCAAAGATCATAAAACAAAGTTCCTCTAAAACCAGGCTATGTTTCATTCTTTCAATCAATTCAGATGGGACATTCTCCTGTCTAGTACCACCAGGGAGACACTGACAAGCAAATGTCTCACTGGACATATTCTCTGCATCCTTTAATTGTTCTCTCTCTTCTGGCATCCACTTTGGGTCCCTCTATTACATGTTGGCATCTCCATCAGAGAACTGAGAGGAAGAGGGAGGAAAGTAAAGGCCAAATCGGTCTGATTTAATGTATCTTGACAAATCTGGTAAAAAGTCTTAATGTTATGGATGGAAACTGAAAAGTTACACGATATTTAAAAATATCATCTTTGGATTTCAGTTATATGTGCTAACATACCAGGTAGTCATAGGTATGCAGATACACAAACAAGCAAACATGAATTTTGGAGCTAATGGGTCAGGGCCCCATTTTATAATTTATCTGTTGAATCTTGAAAAAGCTCTTTAACCTAATTCTTGCTTTCTAATAATACAGGTGATGATATTGCTCACATTATTCATACTTTATTAATTTAGTTTTTAATTGACAAATAGTAATTGTGTACATTTATGGGGTACAATGTAATGTTTTGATCTATGTATACATTGCAGAAAGATTAAATCAAGCTAATTAATATATCTATCACCTCACCAACTTATCTTGTGTGTGTGTGTGATAAGAAAATTAAAAATCTTTTTTGAAAGCAGTTTTGAAATATATAACACATTATTATTAACTCTGGTCACTATGCAGTGCAGTAGGTCACTAAAACATATTCCTCCAGTCTGAGACTTTGTAGACTTTGATCAATATCTTCCCCGGTAACCACTTTTCTACTCTGTTTCTATGAGATCTACTTTTTTAGATTCTGTATATAAGTGAGATAATTTATTTTTATAATCTGCCTCATTCAGAAGAGCATTTGAAACTGCTGACGAAAACTGCAAATAAAATAAAAATAGATGAGGAAACCAAGGTGCTTAGGATAAAAAAAGAAAAGAAAGCTGGAATATATAAATTCAGGACGCTAATCAGTAAGCTGCCCCATTTGGTGAAGGTGGACAGAAATTTGCTCTAAGTAAAGAATTTAAGATAGTTAGATACAAAATGAGCAAAATCTCTAAGTGTTCATATTATCTCAGCAGAAGTACCCTTCTTTGTCTGAAGACTTGAATTGCCCTTTAGATCCTCAAAGAGGAAGGTGCTAGATGATGGGTAGGTCAATGTCAACAACACTATTTCCATGTGGACATGATATGCTATCTCATGACTGCTGTTTCCTTTATTGTCCTCCCTGCTGACAGTGGTGAGTTCACCGAAGGGCAGGTCAGCTAACACAATCCGGAAGGGTGGGGGTATCAGGCTCTCTGATGGTCTTGCTTATTCCAAGGATTGAATTTCAATTATTTAGAGGCATGGATGGACAGAATATCTTTTATGCCAAGTTTTCCCAAATCTTGTTTCTTGCAACTGAACCTTTAATAAAATTTGGACAGCAGAGATATAGCGGTAATCTGTTCTGGCAAGACCCAGAAGTGTAGATAACCTCACATGCAGAGGGGAAAACTGAGTGCCTCCCATGAAGTATGAGGAGTTCAAACAGACACAAGGCTTAAACAAGGGTCATTTCTCATTTCCTCCAAAGTGCCCCAGGCAGTGATCACAGGCAAAGTCTACATTATCCTATTGTTGTGGGTCAGTGCCAACGAAGAAGTAAACAATCAAGATCCCGAAGTCCTACATGTTGGGAGCATGGGCTGTGATCATCTTAGCCCAAAATGTTTTCAAAGCAGGTCCCTCTGATTGCTCAGAGACCATTAAAAGAAAGTAACAAAGCATTCAACAACATCAAAGTTTAAGTAATATATGTCTCAATGGATTCGTTGCCACATATACCTTCAAATAATAGAATGGTTTGACTTGCTGGGTGTGATTACTACATATAGACCCTTGAAACATTTGGGGATTCAATGAGATACTCTCAGTGAATATATTGTGTAAAGTGCTATGACAATTCCAGTAGTTATTATTATCAGAATCCCATCTGTACGATAATCAATATTGGTTCTGCTATGGCACCTGGGCTTGCCTGAGTGAAAAACACGGCCCCAGAAATCATACATGTGAGCCCTGATATCACGGGCTGCTATACAGTAATAATGAACACCACAATCATCCACGTGACTCTCAGAGACTTCATTGAGATTCTCCAGTATGCAGACAGTGGCACCCACCTCATCCACTGTTGGGTAAAGGGCAAAGAGCTCGGCCTGCCGATTGGTCCTCCGGGCCTCCTCGTTCTGCTTCTCAAAGTCCTCGGCACTTACTTGCTGCAGGAGGTTTTCTAGCCGCTGGTCAGGCTGCAGGCTGCGGAGGTCAAAGTCACAGGCAGTGAGGGGGCCTTTCCCAGACACATCGCACAGCACGTTTAGGTGGCGGGGGCCTGTCTGTGAGAGAAAACAGTGGGTCTTTGTGAGAGAGACAGCGAGTCTAAAATGAGAACTAAAGAATCTGGGATCTCAAGACTGCTCCAATTTGGGACTACAGAATCTCAGGCAATCCTCAAGCTTTCTGAAGAAACTGGGGGTTTTACAAGAATGGCATCTTAGCTTCCTGGCTGGACTATTCTAAAATTAAATGTCTTCTTCTCACTTGGAAACAGGTAGTTACTCATGATATGCAGACAAACCAGTCCTAAGGAAAGGACTAAAAACAGCACTACGTTCCTATCAGTGGTCAGCTTGTTCTTTCCTGGGGCTGAGGGCCAAGCCTCTTAATGAACCATGCTCATGTCTCCCACTAGAGCAAAACAGAGCTGCAAGAAGGTGCAATAAAAAGGACACTGGGCCAGGAGCAGTGGCTTATACCTGTAATCCTAGTACTTTGGGTGGACAAGGTGGGAGGATCGCTTGAGGTCAGGAGTTCAAGACTAGCCTGGCAACACAATGAGACTCTCTCACTAAGAGAAAAAAAGCAAAACTTAGCCAGGCATGGTGGCATGCACCCATAGTCTTAGCTACTTGGAAGGCTTAGGTAGGAAGACTGCTTGAGCCCAGTCTAGGACGTCAAGGGTGCAGTGAGGTATGATTACTTTTTTTTTTGGGACGGAGTCTTGCTGCAACACCCAGGCTTGAGTACAGTGGCACCATCTCAGCTCACTACAACCTCTGGCTCTGGGGTTCAAGCGATTCTCCTGCCTCAGCCTCCCAAGTAGCTGGGACTATAGGGGCCTGCCACCACATCTGGCTAATTCTTGTATTTTTAGTAGAGATGGGGTTTCACCATGTTGGCCAGGTTGGTCTCAAACTCCTGACCTCAGGTGATCTGCCTGCCTCAGCCTCCCAAAGTGCTGGGATTACAGGCGTGAGCCATTGCGCCCAGCCACATTTAAGTCTTTAATCCATTTTGGTTGCTACATAATAAGATCAAAGTGACAGCCTATCACTCTTTGCCATATTGTTTTGATAGAAGCAAGTCCCAGGTCCCACTCAGTCGGGGATGAACATCACAAAGGTGTGAATGTCACAGGTCCAGATGATGGGGCAACCACAGAATCTGTCTGCCACACTAATTTTCTGATAATTTAAAGTGCACATCTAGCTTCTGTAATAATGCACTATTTTTAAAATATTGGGCTCATGCCTGAAATCCAGCACTTTGGGAGGCCGAGGTAGGTGGATCACCTGAGGTCAGGGGTTCGAGGCCAGCCTGGCCAACATGGCGAAACCCCATCTCTACTGAAAATATAAAAAAAATTAGCCAGGCATGATGGTGGCTGGTGCCTGTAATCCCAGCTACTCAGGAGGCTGAGGCAGGAGAATCGCTTGAATCCGGGAGGTGGAGGTTGTAGTGACCCAAGGTCATGCCACTATACTCCAGCCTGGGCAACAAGAGTGAAACTCTATCTCAAAAAAAAAGAAAAAATTAATAGACACATAATATTTGTACCTATTATGGGGTATAATATTTTGATACCTGTGTACAATGTGCAATTATCAAATCAGGGTAATTAACGTATCCATCACTTCAAACAATGATTATTTCTTTGCGTTAGGATCATTCAAAATCCTTTCTTCTAGCTATTTGGAAATACAGAATAAATTATTATTAACTCTAGTCACCTTACAGTACTATAGAACACTAGAACTTATTCCTCCTATCTAGCTATAATTTTGTAACTATTAACCAACCTCTCTATTCTCTTCTCCATCCACCCTTCTCAGACTCTAGTTACCACTACTCTACCCTCTACTTCTATGAGATCAACTTATTTATCTTCCACATATAAGTGAGATCATACAGTATTTGTCTTACTGTGCTTGGCTTATTTCACTTAACATTGTCCAGGCTCATCCGTGTTGATGCAAAGGACAGGATTTCATTTTTTATGGCTGAACAGTATTTTATTGTGTATATAAACCACATTTTCTTTATCCAGTCTTCTGTTGATGGATACTTAGGTTGAGTCCATGTCTTGGCTACTGTGAACAGTGCTGCAATAAACATGGGGGTGAAGATGTCTCTTTGATATAGTGATATCCTTTCCTCTGGATCGTTTGGTCAACTTGGCTCTTAAACACAGATAGTGACTTGAGTGCTATGTTAGTATGTTGTAGGAAAGCGTGTGCTTTGTGCGTATGCTGGTCTTCACCTATTGTCTCTGGGCTCCAAATTCACCCTTTTACGTTTTGTTCTTTGATACTGGGTCAGCAAATTATATTTCTGGTTTCTTGTCTCTTTAGGTTCTGTCAATAGGGGGCGCTACAGGGTTACCGGATGGCTTGAGGGGGACAAAGGTCCTGGCTCCTTCCTGTTGCTGGTCCTCTCACCTTCCTAGTGACAGTTGGTTCTAGCCTTCAGGTTCTTTTGGCACTTCCAGAATCACCCTTATCTTACTTCCTTGAAGGTATCAGCACCAGCTGGGCAATTCCTCCTCCTGTGAGGAACAAGTCCAGATTCCACGAGGTCTTTCCCTCTGAGATCCTGAGATAACACCACTGCCTGGGTGGTGCCTTCTTCTCAGGGATTTCAGTCCTGGCTCCCAGGCCCCTCTTCTGAGCGTCTACATTCTGACAACTCCAAACTCTTCCCCTAGACCCGTGGTCTTCAAATTGTGGTCCTGGGACCAGCAGCATCAGCATCACTTAGGAAATGCTGATTAGAAGGTATCAGGTTCACCCTCCAGACCTACTGAATCAGAAAAAAGCAGACAGAGCCCAGCAACCCACGTTTGAACAAATCCTCTGGGGGATTCTGATGACGCTAAAGTGGAGAACCACTGCTGTATACCCCAGCCCCAGAGTGGCGTGCTGTTTTCTATAATGATGATTTTAGTATAGCCTCAATTTTTCTCTTTTGGTTCTCTTAGACCTCTAAAATCTGCTTAATCAATTCCCTGTGTTAAATTTCTTCTGTTGAAATACCTACTGTAGCTTCTGTCTAATAAGAGAAACAATTTAGTTGGTCATCACATAGGGTGAAGATGGAATTTAGTCAAAATTACTGATAAAAAAAAATCCCTCAAATCTCCCATAGAGCAGAGCATCCAGGTATTCTATCCCTTAGTAAGCTTGTCATATTTAGTGCTGGAAATGATGGCTGATTCCACTGTGGAGCTCCAAGTAAGTAGTTGGCTTAGCTTTAGGGAGACCACCTTGTCTGAAAAATAAGTATGATTTTAAAACCTCCAATCATTTCCAGCATGGTGAGATTCCTGTACTATGAAGACACGTGGAAGCTGAAAACTGTATTAGTTTACATGAAGTTCTGTGCAAACTTGAACACAACATTTTTTCTTCTCAATTTTATTTTTCTCATTGATAAAATGGGCAGGTTGGACAGTTCAGTAGTGCTAAACATATTGACATTGCAGTACAGCCATCACCAGCATCCATCTCCATAATGCTGTTCATCTTGGAAAGCTGAAACTCTCCCATTAAACAATAACTTCCCATTCCTCTCTCCCCCAGCCCCTGGCAACCACATTTTCTTTATCTATTCATTACGGATGGACACTTGGGTTGCTTCTACCTTTTGGCTACTATGAATAATGCTTCTGTGAATGCATGTGTATAGCGCTTAACTATTGGAAACTTGAAATTTATTTGGCTATTGTTCTTTGGCTGTCTTATGCAAAGGAAGGATTTCTTTCTTTCTGTCTTCCATTTGTTAGAGTGTTTGCTGGGGTTCTTCACATGACCCCACACATTTAAAAAATTAGTTACAGAATAGTATTAAAAGTTCATTTCACGGCTGGGCGTGGTGGCTCACACCTGTAATCCTAGCACTTTGGGAGGCCGAGACAGGCAGATCACGAGGTCAGGAAATTGAGACCATCCTGGATAACATGGTGAAACCCTGTCTCTACTAGAAATGCAAAAAATTAGCCAGGTGTGGTGGCACGTGCCTGTAGTCCCAGCTACTTGGGAAGCTAAGGCAGGAGAATCACTTGAACCCGGGAGGCGGAGGTTGCAGTGAGCCGAGATGGTACCACTCCAGCCTGGTGACACAGAGAGACTCCGTCTCAAAAAAAAAAAAGGTCATTTCACAATATGAATTTTAAACTGTAATCACTTTATAAGAATAATGACAACAGTAACAGTGCCAGCATTTACTAGGCACTAAGCATATGTAGTTGTCATTATTCTAATTCTTTATGCATATTAATTCATTTAATACTCAAATAACCTCATGAATTAGTATTATCGTCCTTGTTTCCCAGGGCAGGAAAATGTGCCCAATAAGTTTAATGGTCCTGCCTGAAGTTAGAGTTAGTACATGGTAGAATCATTAGGAGAATGCAGGGGATCTGGCCACAGTGTGGAGCTTTTAATTACTCTGTAGTTTGCTTTAGGGGCACCACAGTCTCTGCAGAAATTGTTCTAGGGATGGGCCCAAGGTGTCTCTGTCCCCCAGTTAAGCTTTTCCACTTTTATCTGTTTTAATCATTGGGTTTCTGGGTCTTCATTTGAACACCAATTTCTGTGGCAACAAACAAGTTTGGAAAAAAAAAATCACTGACTTAGATGGTAAAGTTCCTCCTACTCAAACTTTCTGTGAGTCCACCCTTTATTCTAGTTTGTAAAATTGACAGCATGCCCTGGGCCAAGGAGTCCAGTAACCTGGTAACCATGTTTGTTGATAGGAAATACCTGAGCATCGGGTTCACTGCACTCCAAGGTTTCCGACTCAAACGTCTGCTTCGGAAGCGTCTTGTGAAAATCTTTTCGAGATCCAGTCTTTTTAAAGCCACAAATTTCTGGACTTCCTTGATTTCTTTTATGGTTGGTATTTAATTTGGAGAGAGAAAGAGGGAGAAAGAGAGGCAAACCATTAGATTAAAAATAAAAATAATGGCTTAAATTGTAGACATGGTGCTGAGAGAGCTTTCAAAGAGGGAACCAATTGTAATTCCTCACTTTAATTATGCACCAGGCCTAATACAAGGCTCTGTTGTAATGAGATACAAACTCACCCTCTGGCTGGCTCATTATTAAAGGGAGGCATGGCCTGGGAAAATGCCACTTCAGAGGTGCGGTCATTTCAGCTGTGGGGCATTTGGCTCCAAGCTGAAGCTAAACCATGACCCTAGTGTAAGTGGCTGGAATAAATCTAGCAATGTGCAGAAGCATCAAATAGAAATCGTTTGAAGATAAAAATAGAGAAAACCATTTAATCTTCACATCAATGTTCTTAATAATGAACAAAGCAGGCGGGACATGGTTAAGAAAAAATAAAAATAAATGATTTATCTTTGTAAACATCCTCAATCTCCACTTTATGAACTTTGTTAAAATTGTGTTGAAAAATGTGCAGCTATGGAAAGAGTTTAAAATAGAATGTCTAGCCCTGCCACTGAAGAAATGAGGCCATCAGAAGAAAGGTAAAACATGTAAGTTGTCAAGTGATGACTACAGAAACCAACATGTGTATTTCCCATTTTCATGACTCAAACACATCTTTGGAAAACATGCTGCAAAGTCAAGTGCACAAACACACACCATTTTAATTTCTGTTGGGGATACAGGATATTTTATCTTTTTTTTTTCCCACTTTTATTTTAGGTTTGGGGGTATATGTGCAAATTCATTACATGGGTAAATTGCTTGCCACTGAGGTTTGATGTATGAATGATGTTGATGTCACCCACATAGTGAGCATAGTACCCAAAGGGCAGTTTTTCAACTCATACCTGCTTCCATCCTCCCTTTTCTAGTAGTCCCAGCGTCTACTGTGTTATCTTTATGTCCACATTTACCCATTGTTTAGCTCCCGCTTATCAAAAAAACATGCAGTATTTGGTTTTCTGTTCCTGTGTTAATTCACTTAGGATAATGGCCTCCAGCCACATCCATGTTGCTGTAAAAAATAATTCTTTTGTTCTTTTTTATGGCTGTGTAGTATTCCATGGTGTATATGTACCCCATTTTTCTTTATCTACTCCACTGATCAAGATGGGCATCTAGGTTGATTCTATGTCTTTGCTATTGTGAATTGTGCTGTGATGAACATACGTGTACATGTGTCTTTTTTGTAGAATAATTTATTTTCCTTTGGAAATAAACTATTAGACCCAGTAGTCGGATAGCTGGGTTGAATGTCAGTTCTGCTTTAAGTTCTTTCAGAAATCTTGACACTGCATTTCATGGTGACCGAACGAATTTCCATGTTACTTTTGTTTTTTTTTTATGTTTTTTTTTTAAAGACAGGGTCTCATTCTGCTACCTAGGATGGACTGCAGTGGTGTTGATTATAGCTCACTGCAGCCTTGAACTCCTGGGCTCAAGCAATTTTCGCACCTCAGTCTCTCAGTAGGTGGGACTATAGGTGCATGCCACGATGCCCAGCTAATTTTTTTTTTTCATTTATTTTGATTTTTTTGTAGAGACACTATCTTCCTCCATTGCACAAGCTGGTCTCAACATCCTGGCTTCAAATAATCCTCCTGCCTCAGCCTCCCCAAATGCTGGAATTAAAAGCATAAGCTACCATGCCCAGACTATTTTTTGACTTCAATAATAACAATTCTGACTGGTGTGAGTTGGTATTGCATTGTGGTTTTGATTTGTATTTATCTAATGATTAGTGATGTTGAGCATTTTTTCATATATTTGTTGGCCACATGTATGTCTTCCTTTGAGAAGTATCTGTTCATGTCCTTTGCCCATTTTTAAATGTGTTTGTTTTTGGTTGAATTGTTCTAGTTCCTTATAGATTCTGGATATTAGACATTTTTCAGATGTACAGTTTGTGAATATTTTCTCCTATTCAGTAGGTTGTCAGTTTACTCTGTTGATAGTTTCTTCTGCTGTGCAGAAGCTCTTTAGTTTTTTTAGGTCCCACTTGTCAATTTTTATTTTTGTTGCAATTGCTTATGGGGACTGATTCATAAATTCTTTGCCAAGGCCAATGTCCAGAATAGTATTTCCTAGTTTTTTTCTCTAGGATTTTTATAGTTTTAGGTCTTACATTTAAGTCCTTCACCTATCTTGAGTTAATGTTTGTATATGATGAAAGGGAGGGGTCCAGTATCAATCTTCTATCTATAACTAGCCAGTCATCCCAGCACCATTTATTGAATAGGGAGACCTTTTCTCATGGTTTGTTATTGTCAACTTCATCAAAGATCAGATGGGTGTAGGTGTGTGGCTTTATTTCTGGTTCTGTGTCTTGTTCTATTGGTCTATGTGTCTGTTTTTGTACCTGGACTATGCCGTGTTGGTTACTGTAGCCTCGTAGTGTAGCATGAAGTCAGACAGTGTGAGGCCACTGGCTTTGTTCTTTTTGCTTAGGATTTCTTTGGCTACTCAGGTTTTTTGGTTCCACATGAATTTTAGAATAGTTTTTTTCTAATTCTGTGAAAAAAATGATGTTGGTAGTTAGATAGGAATAGCAGTGAATCTATAAATCTCTTTGGGCACTATGTCCATTTTAATAATATTGATTCTTCCTATCCATGAGCATGGAAGATTTGTCCATTTGTTTGTGTCATCTATGATCTCTTTCAGCGTGTTTCATAATTCTCATTGTAGACATCTTTTACCTCCTTGATTAGCTGTATTCCTAGGTATTTTATTCTTTTTGTGGCTATTATAAATGGAATTGCATTCTTGATTTGTCTCTCAACTTAGACGTTACTGGTGTGTGGAAATGTTACTAAATTTTGTACATTGATTTTGTATCCTGAAACTTTACTGAAGTTGTTTATCAGTTCTAGGAGCCTTTTAGCAGGGTCTGTGGTGTTTTCTGGGTACAGAATTATATTGCCTGCACTATGACAGAGCTAGTTTGACTTCCTCTCTTCCTATTGGGACATCTTTTATTTCTTTTTCTTGCCTGATTTCTCTGGCTAGCACTTCCAATACTATGTTGACAGGAGTGGTGGGAGTAGGCATCCTTCTTTTGTTCCAGTTCTCAAGAGGAATGCTTCCAGATTTTGCCCATTTTTAAATACGGTTGTTGGCTGTGGATAGATGGATAATAGATGGCTCTTATTATTTTGAGGTCCATTTGTTCAATGCCTGATTTGTTGAGAGTTTTTAATATGAAGAGATGTTGAATTGTATCAAAAGCCTTTTCTGTGTCTATTGAGATTATCCTGTGGTTTTCAATTGTTTATGTGATGAATCACATTTACTGATTTGTGTATGGTGAACCAACCTCTCATCCCAGGAATAAAGCCTACTTGATTGTGATGAATTAACTTTTCAATGTGGTGCTGGATTTGGTTTGTCAGTATTTTCTTGAGGATTTTTATGTTGATGTTCATCAGGGATATTGGCCTGAAGTTTTCTTCTCTGCTGTGTCTCTGTGAGGTTTTGGTATCGGAATGATGTTGGCTTTGTCGAGTGAGTTAGAGAGTAGTCCCTCCTCCTTGAATTTTTAAAATAATTTCAGTAGGGTTGGTACTAGCTCTTCTTTGTATGTCTGGTATAATTTGGCTGTGAATCCATCTTATCAAGGACTTTTTTGGGTAGATCTTGTATTACTGATTCAATATCAGAACTCATTATTGGTCTGTTCAAGATTTCAGTTTCTTCCTGCTTTAATCTTGGGGCTTGTGTGTTTCCAGGAATCTATCCATTTCTTCTAGGCTTTCTAGTTTGTGTGCATAGAGGTATTTATAATGGTCTCTGAGGATTTTTTATATTTCTGATGCATCAGTTACAGTGTCATTTTTGTCATGTCTGATTGTGCTTATTTGGATCTTCTCTCTCATTTTCTTTATTAATCTAGCTAATGGTCTATCAACCTTGTTTATTCTTTTGAATAACAAACTTTTGGTTTCATTGATCTTTTTTTGTATGGATTTCATGTCTCTTTCAGCTCTGATTTTATTACGTTTCTTCTGCGGGCTTTGGGGTTGGTTTGCCCTTGTTCTAGTTTCTCCAGGTCACATGCCATTTCATTTGATTTCCTGCACTAATAGAAAAACCACCAAGCTGGTAAAGGGACATGAGGTGAGATTGGAAGGTATTAGGCAGATCAAATGCCAGCTAGATAAAGTAAGAAATTAAAAGAGCTACTAGCAATTATACAAATACAAAGTTTATAACTCTGGCACAGAGAGGAGATATTCGACTAATTTTAGTTGACTGAATTAATTAAAGAATAAGATATCCCAGTGACATCTGTAGGAAGAACAGGACACTCTCCCTGGATTTTATTGTGTTCTAAAAACAAACAGTTCATTTTCAGCCAAAAAACAAAAAAAAAAAAAAAAGAAGAAGAACAAGAAGACAAGAAATAGCCTAGAAAACAGATAAGATTAGCTTGGTGACTAATTCAAGTCAAGATTTACTATAATGGGTCATTTTTAGTGTCCCTTGGCCACTTGAATTTCTCTGACCCAAACCTATGTGGATAAGGGCTGGGTGAAAAGCAGGCTAAATTGGGGAAATGAAAAAAATAAATAACGAACAAGGTGTACTCTGAATAAGGAAATAAGACTAAACATTCAAAAAGGATTTTAAGAAAATATACAGGCTGGGTGCAGTGGCTCACACCTGTAATCCCAGCACTCAGGGAGGCTAAGGTGGGAGGACCGCTTGAGCCCAGGAGTTTGAGACCAGCCTGGGTGACATGGTGAAACCGCATCTCGACAAAAAGCACAAAAAAATTAGCCAAGTATGGTGCCACATGCCTGTAGTCTCAGCTACTTGGGAGGTTGAGATGGGAGGATTGCTGGATTGGCCATTAACAGAGTTATTTGAGAGAAATTCTCACAAGGATTTCATCAACCTGCTAGCTTCTTAAAAGTTACTCTCACCAGTATAAATTTAGGCAACAATGTGTCTGTGTGTGCTGACAGGGTAAGTTTTCCTCCCCCATAAAATGACTGTTTTGGGCTCTCCCTAAGGGCTCAAAGAAAAAAAAAATGTGTGTGTGATCTAACATCCTGGTTGGGGGACAGGGAACAAAAACCAACCCAAAGTGGTGACAAATATATGCAAATATTAAGTTATCCCCTAAAATTATGCTACCCCAAATAGCAACATACTGAACAGTGATCGTGTTTCTCAAAATATCCAATTTTAGGGGGAAAAAAATCACCAAAGAATTTAACATTAATTCACTCTAACATCGAAACAAACAGTTAATTAAACTTCAAATTTCCCACCTTGGTATTTGCCTTTTGCCTTTTTTAGGACCTGTACATTTTATTATTTTATTTTATTTTACTTTATTTTCAATTCCCATTTATTTTTGGCTCTTGGGGCAATGTCATCTTTTCAATACGAAAAAAAGCAAGTTCAACACAAAACAGAAATCTCAAATGAAATGTAGCCTAGAGCAAAACCAAGTGTAGTGGGGAAGCAACAGCAAAAAAAAGATATGAGATGTTGCAAAAAAGATGGTGGAGGCTCCCCCTCTCCTCTGGGGATTGACTCAAACACTGATGTGGCAGTATACACCAGTCCACATAGTCAGGGATGTTCATTCCTTTTCAGGGGTAAGAAAACGTGGGGATTAGGAGGACATTTCTGAAGGTTTAGGGACCAAGGCTGGTCTCTTTTCCCCTCCTTGATCCCTTTCTCTGGTCAGGGGAAAGGAGTTCAATGAGTGAGGGAGGTAGATTTGGAGAGGGAAGGATTCCACTTGACAGAGTGGGGCAGACCTCTCCAAAGGGTAGAGCTTGGAGGGAGACTGAAAATGGAGATGATACTGCTATAGAGGGTATTGATTTTGAAGTTTAAATATGACGTGACATGATGATTTACAAGGAGACATTTTTGGGCCACAGAAATAAAAATCAGGAAGTAGCTACCTAAGGACATTTTGTGTGTAAGGTTTAGCAACCAGAACTATATCAGCGTAAGCATTACTTTTTAGCTAATAAAATACACCTATTTCCAAGAGTGTTTACTTACAAGCAAACATCTTTCTCTCTCTCTCTCTGACACACCCACCCCCCACACATACACACAATCACAGATGTGTGCCTGTTTCCATTATCCTCAAGTTACTTCTCTCTGTGCCTCTGTTTCCTCATAGGGTGAAGCATGAACATGAGGTGAATTCTAAGATATTTTCCCCAGGTTTAAGATTTTATGATAAAAAGTTCATGCACTATATCTGAAAAAATTAGAATCAATTTTTGTTTTAGACAGAGTCTGGCTCCTTTGCCCAGGCTAGAGTACAGTGGCATGATTTTGGCTCACTGCAACCTCAGCCTCCCGGGTTCAAGCAATTCTCCTGTCTCAGCCTTCCAAGTAGCTGGGATTACAGGCATGTGCCACCATGCCCAGCTAACTTTTGCATTTGTAGTAGAGACAGGGTTTTGCCATACTGGCCAGGCTGGTCTCGAACTCCCGACCTCAGTTGATCCACCTGCCTCGGCCTCCCAGGGTGCTGGGATTACAGGCATGAGCTACCCGACCCGGCCCTAAAATCAAATTTTCTCCTCAAAAGATGCTGAACTTTTGGGACCATCAAATTTATTTGGCTATTTTTCTTTGGCAATTGTACACAAATGATGCTTGCTTTCTTTTCTGTCTTCCATTTTGTTAGAGTGTTTGCGGGAGTTTTTCACATGGACCCCATAGTCAACGACAAATGGGCAGTAGTGCTAAAAGTTCAGTTCACAATATGTACACTTTAAGACTTCAGGGTTTTTGCTATGGAAAGCAGTAAGACTAGCATCTTCTATGACTATGTGTCTGAAACTGGAGCAAACTTTCCTTCTCTTCCTCATACTAGATTTAACATCTACTTCCCCATTTAAAAATCTCCAAGTCTCAAAGCTCCCTCACAGCAGCAAGGGAAAACCTGGCTGGGGAGGAGAGGACAAGGGTTGGCAAGCATGTAAAGATGACTCATTCCAGAAGTGTTGGCTGAAGAAGGAACCCTCACTGGGTAGGCAGTGAGACTGCTGGCTTAATGCCGCTGACTACAAGAGAATCCCAGCCTCCTTACCCACCCTGGCAACCGAGTCAAATAAAGCCAAGCTCCTGTTGCATCTATGTGCAGACAGGAGAAAAATGGGGAAGTAGGCCGACTGCTAGAAAAATGAGTCTCATGAAATGAACATGACCTACTGCCTCCCAGGAGATCTGCATTCCTTTTCTTAAAATACTATTCTAACATAACACATCTGAAGACAATCCAAAGACCAAGCACGTTTTGAGAGCATTCTCCTTAAAGGCAGTGTGGTGGAGCTGACAGAATCCAGGCTTTAGAGTCAGAAGGAATGGGGTGCAAATGCTGGCTCCTTATGTACTAAGAGACCTTGGGCAAATGCCTTAGTCTCTCTGAGTCACAATTTCCTCAAGTATGAAGGGGGAAATGTTGCTCATTTTGAGCACCTATTGTGAGGATTAGAAAATAATATATGTTCCTCCTCTTCATTTTCCTCTTCCCTACCCTCTCTTTCCTTTCACATCCTCTTTCCCCTTTCTCTTCCTGTACAACTTGGTGCTAAAATCATAAAGTGCATCAGAACAAGGCAGCCCTCCATGCCTCGGGTAGGGAGTAACCGAGGAGGTCCAGAATGGGAAGTTGAAGCCCAAACAGGGTAAGGACACATGCATTTAAGAAGAGCTGCCTGGCATGGAAAATCAGAACCATATGGTGTAAGGAGGGCATCCAATCTGAACCAGGCTGATGTGTGATAACAGAGCCTGGAGAGTCTTCGTGGGCTTGGATTTGTGGGGAGGGAGTCTCTGCACAACAGGTCAAGAGTGCCTCTGTGATATGTGCAGCTGGATTGCTCTTTGTTACCGCATAGGCTGATGAGCCAGGCTTGCTTTTCATACTTTTAGAAAGCAAATACCTAAGCACCTTGACAGCCAGCACAACAGATGTATGTCATAATAAGCAATTATTGATCAGGGAGACATTTTTATGGTGCTTTGGGAGTAACTGAATTATATGCACTGATGTGTTTGAATTTTAATTGTTTACCAGTTCACTGGGAGTAAAATATGGAGTAATAAAACAGATGATACCCCATTCCTTGATATCCCAGCTCTCCTTGAACATGACCTTTCTTCAGAATTACCTTAATCACCCCAGATGAAAAACAAAGTCTAAGGGCTTTTATGATGCTGCCCATAACACTCATGAAATGTTTCATTGTCTCTGCAGCAAGAATAAATACAGTACGTAAACCAGTTTAATTACTTAAGAGTTCAACTCTCTACCAAGTGTCGAGAACATTCTGAAGTGTATCCCTCTTTGGTTCATTTAGAGAAAATGACAGAGGAAATAAAGCTTAAAATAGTTAATATCACCCAAAGGATGTCATCAAATATTAATCCACACAAAGTTATCAAAACATGCGGATATAAGTGGGATAAGCAAACAAACATGGCACCATGCTAATCAGTAAACCAGTAAGCCTTTTCAAAAGCCACGGCGAGAAAAGTACTATTGTTTTTAGAACAAGGACAACAGATTTGGTGCTGTAGACATGAATGACAGAATGAAAATTGTTTAATAAATCTTCCAGTCTAAGTAAAAAACATTTCAAGTAAGAAAACACATTTCCTCCAATTTACTGGAGATCATGTATTTTACATTTTTGTGTAACTTAATCTTTCCCTGTTAGGTTTAAAAGGAAATCTAAAAATTTCCTCTATCCTTCATGAGCAGCATTATTTGTATGATTTAAACGTCTCAATTATAGAACTTGAGTGGCAAATGCCCGATAGAATGATGAGAGTGGGAGGGAACACAAGTGGCCATTACTCTACTCCTCTGCCCCCTAAGTGGGATTCAAAGCCATTATCACAGCTAGCAAGGACATAAAAGTCTATCTCTAGATATTATAGAGAAATGTATTACCAGCAAGGAGATAATTGAGGAATAAAGGAGCTAACTAAATCAGTGTTTGACTACATAGTTCTGGATAACAAAGACATGTCCTTATAAGGCAAAGTGGCTTCATTAAGTATGGTCCCCAGAGGAAGGTAGGTCTCCTCTCCATGACACATTCAATATATGGGAGAGAATTTGGTGTTCATTCCCTTGACATGCTAGCATAAGTATGTTTTCTCATACGTACTACTTAATAAATATCATAATAGCTAATATTTATTGAATTCTTATTATATGCAACCAAAGTATTTCACTTGGAGGGAATACTTGGGATAAATGGAATTGATTTCTTCTAATTTAATGATCCAAGGCAGATTTGACATCATGGGCCCTATAGTCCCAGCTATAAAGGATTCCCATGTCCTTTTGTAGTCAGCCCTTCCCCATTCCCAGACCCTGGCAACCATGGACCCGTTTTCCATCCCTAGCCTTATCTTTTCCAGAATGACACGTAAATGGAATCATGCAGTTATCTTTTTCGTCTGGCTTCTTTTACTTAGCATACTGCATCTGAGAGTCATTCATGTTTTTGTATATATCAATTGTTTGTTCCATTTCACTGCTAAGTAGTATTCCATTGCATGGATTTACCAGAGTTTGTTTATCTACTACCCAACTGAATATAATCTGGGTTGTTTCTAGTTTTTGGCAATTACAAATAAAACTACTATATAGGTTTGGCAATTACAAATAAAATTGCTAAACTGCTATATTTGCATACAGTTTTTATGTAAACACTCAAGAGTGGGACTTACAGTTGTATGGTTAAGTGCACATGTAACTGGGATTTTAGAACATATAAGGAAAGGAAACTTGACAACAGGAAGCTGTATTCAGAAAGTAGGTGTAATAGCTTCTAGATTAAATAATAACTAAAAGAAGACTGGAGGAATTTAAATTTTATTTTAATAAATAATATCCAGCACTGGCAAGAATATAGGAATGCACCAGTTTCATGCCCAGTTGGTAATGGAATGAAATAGCCCAACTTTTCTGGAGAAGAATTTGGCAGTACTTATCAGAAAGTACCATGTACACTGGCTTCATTTCTACCCTCAGAAATATTCACACACATGTGTAGGGGCAGATGTGCATAGACATTTGTTTTGGTATTATTTGTAATTATGAAAAATGGAGACAACCAAAATGCTCACTTAGTTTCAATAACTTATGACACATTCCTTCACCCTTTGAATACTAGGCAGCATTTCAAAAGAATGGGATGTAGCTCTGACATGAAAAGTTATTATTTAAAAATATATGTAAGATGTATGTTTGCAATACATAAATATATATTAATACATACATCTTTATGTGAAAAATAGACAAATCTTTTTTGTGAGGGTAGAAAAAGATCTGGAAGCTACACAGCTGGGCTTTATGGAGTGACGAGTGACTTAGGGGAAGGGTAGGAAGCTGGTGAGTAGTGAGGCATGAGATTTGCCTTTTCCTTAATGCACGTCCACATTACTTGATTTCTTTCAAAACAATCATACATTATTTGGCACATAACCAAATTAAAGGAGAGCTAAATAATCAATCACTAATTAACAAGTGGCCAGCAACCCCTATTGCATCCTCCTCCAACTTTCTAGTAAACCAAGTATGAAGACAGAAAAAATGGAAACTCATCCAAATGAAGAGATAATTTAACACCTGAATCTGGACAGAACCTCTGTGGAACAGATGGAGCTGGAAAGAGAAGGATGTACCATACTTTGTTTCCCCAAAGGGGAACTCACTGAATAAAGATAAGAAGATGTTGTATACCTTCCTGCCCATGAGTCTCTAAACAGTCAGTGTCTAGACAGAAATCTGAATTCTCCTTTTTCAGAGTAGCGGCTTATCTATGAAGGCATCATAGCCTCCACCACCTGGTTTCATTCATATGAATCACCACCTTCCGCTTCACCACCTTCTCCTTCTACCATCATTCTAAAATGATACAGATGCAACTCACAGAAAACAACAGCACTAAAAATGTACTATGTGAGGCTGGGAAATAAAGGGTATCTGTCAACTGTGTACTGGATTCGTCCCACAGATAAACTATAACAGATACACAGAGACAGAATGATCCCTGAGAGGACTGTGTGCTAGGAATTGTAGTTTTCATGGGCAGAGTGTTAGACTCAGAGTGCAAGAGAATCAGGCAGAGGGACAGAAAGAGATGCATCCTTTCTATGAGAAAGCTTGCCAGAAACTGACAATGAGTTCTGAAGTTGTACACTTCTCCCTGTCCACTACCTGACCTCTGGGAAGGGAAGTGCTCCATTACACAGGGCTGCAGAGAACTGGGCCAATGGTAACCCCTATCCCTAGAATGATGTCAAACATAAAGTTAAAACAGATATTCCTTTCTTTTACGGGGGAAAAAGATGCAAAAACTTGCATGGAATAAATATATGGATAACCATTGCTTCTATAGAAAAGATAAAAACAAATGGAGACACATAAAGGAACAGAAGCAACAATCAAGTGGCTAATGGTCTAAATTTATGCTTTAATCCCAAACTCTTAGAAAATAATATTGTTCATGAATCAAATTTTAAGCATGATGTCAAAATTAAATATCATAAGGAAAAATATTCATATTTAATGATATAAATAATTCAGAATATTAAAAACTATGAACAACTTTAAAAGACAAAAGGTATACTGGGGAAGGTATTTTTAATACATGATAGACAAGGGTTAACATCTTTAACAAATAAAGTGCTCATAAAAATAAATCAGACTAGACAAATACCTTAATAGAGATGCACAAATTTCACGAATAAGCAGAGCACCAGGAAACATAAAAAATGGCCAAGAAATATATGGAAAAAAGATGCCTAATCTAATAATAAAAGAAAATGAAAATAAAAGACAACCTTTTAACAAATAAAATTGGAAATGTTAATAAATTATAACATCTAATATTCTTGAGGATTCATGCATATAGTATTAACAATATTTTCTTGAGACAGAGTCTTCCTCTGTTGACTGGGCTGGGGTGCAGTAGTACAATCATTGCTCACTACAGCCTTGACCTCCTGGGCTCAAGTGATCCTCCTGCCTCAGCCTCCTGAGTAGCTAGGGCTGCAGGTACATGTTACTACACCCAGTTAATTTTTATTTTTGTAGAGATGGGGGTCTCTGTTTGCCCAGGCTGGTCTCGAACTCCTGGGTTCAAGTGATCCTCTTTCCTCGACCTCTCAAAGTGCTGGGTGAGATTATAAATGTGAGCCACTGTGCTCAGCATAATCTTTGATCTATTATTCCAAATCTTTAAATTTGTGCATATCCTTTGACATAGAAATTCCTCTTGTAGGAATTTATCCCAAAGAAAAAAATCATAAATATGTACAAATTTTTAGTGAGAAGGATGTTGTTGCATTTTAAGTACAACAATGAAAAGTAAGGAATCATCTAAACATTAAAATTGGTTAAATAAATTTTGGTATAAATATATTACACAACCATTAATCATTACATTGAGGAAGCATATTTAATAAAAAAAGGAGAGAATCACTCTTTACTGTGAAAACTGAAAATGCATGTTATAAAAATGGTATTATAATCTGATTAATTTTCATATAAGCATATACCAAAAAGTCCAACACCATTCAAAGGATAGACATCAAATGTTCATGATGATTATCTGTCTAGAGTGAAACTGAGTGATTTTTGTTTCATAATTATTTCTAAAATTTCTGTAAGTATTCCAAAGAGTCATTTTTTTCTTTTACATTTGTTCAAGATCAAGAAAAAACACTACTCCAAGAAGCTTGCAATTGCCATGAGGAATGAAAAAGTGGGCAAACCCAAAATAGAAAATAAATTTGAAAACCAAATGTATCAAAATGGACATTTCTATTTGTTCTTCCTTCTCAGATTTTTTTTAGATCTTTAATGGCCAGAAAGTACCTCTAATGATAACATTTAAAAGCTTGAGAATGACTTGTTCTGAAACCTTTGATTTATTATCAGCAAACCATAATTTTATTTGACTCTCTGACAAACTTTGTTTTTCATTCATATTAGAACAGATGATGGATTAACAGCTAACTTTCCCTTAATCACTTTTAATAACCAATGCTTTCTCTTCTGCTGCTGCTGAAAATAGTGTGCATACTGACATTACTTCAGAAAACCTCAGCACAAACTCAATGGCACCATTTCAGGAGCTGAATACAACTCAATTCCCAAAGTCTTTCATCATTTACCCCATAGAATAGTAATTCTTACTAAGGTATAGGAGGAGTGAGGCTATCAGAATTTTAAACTACCAATGCCTTGTCAAAGGTTCTCTGATGTGTCTCTAGTGAGGTGTGCCCTAATCTGTAGACAGTCCACATCTCATTCCCCAACACGTACGCCCACGCAGGTTGAGAATTTTAACGTGCATAGATGTTTCTCATGAGAGAGTGCTATCCAGGTCCATGGAACAGAAAGAAAAAGGCTCAGAACAATGTCACAGAAGGTTTGATTAATCCAGGAGAGAAAGATCCCTTACTGGAAGGCCAGCAAGTAATTTATTTCTTAGTCATAAACTCAAATGCCACCTCTGAATCTGAGGCCAGGTTTCAATTCACTTAATTCTTTTCCACCTCAGAATTCATCAGAATGATAAGAAAACAAAAAGACTCCATTCCAGGAGTTCAATATTTTGGCTTCCCTGGGTCACACTGGAAGAAGAATTATCTTTGGCCAAATATAAAATACACAAACACTAACAATAGCTAATGAACTAAAAAAAAAATTCGCAAAAAAATCTCATAATGTTTTAAGAAAGTTTACGAATTTGTGTTTGGCCACATTCAAAGCCATCCTGGGCCGCATGCTGCCCACAGGTTAGGGGTTGGACAAGCTTGTAGTCTATTCTTTATGTTTAAAATATAACTTTCCTTTTCATTAAGTGAAAGGATAAATGAACAATGGTACATCCATGCAATGAAAGATTATTCAGTGATAAAAAATGAGTTATCAAGCCACAAAAAGACATTGAGGAACAAGGTGAAATTACGGAGACAGTGAAAAAGGAAAGTGGTTGCCAGGGAGGGAGGATAAACAGGTTATTATTCTCTGGATGAGCACAGAGATTTTTAGGGCAGTGAAACAATTCTGTATGATACTATAAAGGCAGAAACATGTCATCACACATTTGTCAAAACCCACAGAATATACAACACAAAAAGTGAACACTAATGTAAACTATGCACTTTAGTTAATAACAACATATCCATATTGGCTCAGCTACCGTAACAAATGTACCACACTAAAGCAAGGTGTTCATAATAGGGGGACTGTGTGTGTGATGGGGGGTGGGAATGAGGAGGAAGTATATGAGAACTCTATTTTCCATGCAATTTTTCTGTAAACCTTGAACTGTTGAAAGTATCAAGAAATATTAAAAAGCTAACAATATAAAATTAAAAAGTGGAGAAAAAGTAACTTACTTCCGGTTCACGATTAGCCACTCCCGGATGTAGGTCTGAATACAGTCCCTGACGTGAGGGTCCAGTTCAACCCTAATGAGGTAGAAAATGAAATAAACACGTTATTACTGGGTAAAAACAACAAAACAATCCCTTATCATAAGCAAGGAACGTGACATGAGTTTAAATCCTTATCAGTGAGAATGCTTAGGATGTTCTTGCCCAGTCATTCCAAGTGTCTGAAGTATTCCTGAGGCAATCAACATTTTTACTTTGATGAGATAAACATGCTGGCATTTTTTGCTTTGTGGTTTTTCTTTATCATAGAGATTCATGTTAAATTATAACTATCCTCGAAGGCATTCTGACACAAGACAGGTAGAACTAGCTGTAATTGAATACAAAACAAGAAAAATAAGTATAAATACCTAACTTTGACAGGGTAATTTGGACATATTTTTTATGCATTGTAACCTTGTTAGGACATGTATGTTCTCCTTTTTGAAAGCCAGGAAAAAGAACAGTTGTCTTATGCTTTGACGAATTTGCAGACACTGGCTTTTGTTGGTGATCATTAATTCAGATGGTTCCTGTCACGCCAGCTTAAGAAATGCACCAGGAGCAATACTCTTCAAGTGTTCCAGAGTCTTGAAATCAGAAATAACAATTGTATAACAATTGCTATTGTTGCAAATGCTTTGGTACCAGAAATAAACAGGTTTAAATGCTACAAGCCTTAATTTTCTCATTTGTAAAAAGGAGGTAAGAACAGAAATGTGCTGTTAGTATGAGATGAAGTATTGTGAATGTTACACATGTAGTATCCGGGTCCTAACTGCCCAAACCCAGCTTCATCCTTTATAGCAATGCGACCATGAGCCAGTCACTCAACCCTTCTGTGCCTCAGTCTCCTCACCTTAAAGCGATGAGAGTAGTAAGTGCTCCTTTTAGTAGACAGCTTTGATGAAGATTAAATGAGTTAGCGTGCAAAGTGCTTAGAAGACTGCCTGGCACATAATAAGAGGCACATATGAATTAATAGTTTACACTTAAGTGGCATTCACTATGCATTATGCACCGATGCGATTACTTTATATATATTAATTCAGTTAATTCTCAATCAGCACCGTAGGGTAGGCATGCCTATTATTCTCACTTTGAAGAATAATGAGAAGGTAAGGATCTTGTTTCAAGTCACACAGAAGTGCTGGAGCAGGGACTTGAATCCAGGCAGCTCACCTGTGGTGTCCACATTTTTCACTAGCACGCCATCAAAGCTCAACCTAAAGTTCTGGGCTAGGTGCAGGGAGTTCAACAGGAGTCAGCAATTGTTTACCCTGGTGTAAAGATGATACCTTCCCCCAATTTAATTATACAGAAGACTGTGGCAAAAGCTGAAATAGTAGAGGTTACCTTAAAGTCATCAGACAGATGAGTTAGCTATAAATTCTTTTGACAATAGTATACTAAAAAACTGATGCTAAGTAAAAAATTATCTTATCAAATTTCAGAAGAAATTCCTCCTTCCTCTAAATGTATTGTACTGCTTTTTGTTTTTGTTTTTAAAGAAACAGGGTCTTGCTATTTTGCCCAGGCTGAAGTCAAATTCCTGGGCTCAAGTGATCCTCTTGCCTCAGCCTCTTGAGTAGCTGAGACCACAGGAACGAGCTGGGGTGACTGGTTACTGTAAGCATTTTAAACAGCTTTTTCCAAGATTCTGGCCATATTTGAAAACAACTATACATTTTACCTAAAGGAAGAAATTCAATGATTCTTCACTAAAGATGAAAATAGTAGGTGTTACTTACATTAAGGTCAAACCTAAATAAATGGACTGAAAAATGGGGGAGTATGTTTCCCAAAAATGACAATGTTTTTGTTTTCTGGGAAGGGTAAATTTTAAAACATCAGAGCTAGACATATGGTCAATTCTCCTATGTGAGTGAGAACTGTCTGAACAAGAGAGTAAAGGTTCACAATAATACCACCTCATTATCATCCAACCTCCTTAAATTGTGATGAAATAAAATCCAAAATAGAACTAGAATATCTCAGATTAATGAGGGCAGGGGCTGTGTTTCAGGATCTTCTTTCTGAGACCTTTTGGGGAGGATGAGAAGGTTGAACATGTCCAGGAGGATGTGAATCTTAATTTTGCTTTTAAAATGAATGTAAATAAAAGTTTATCCTAAACCTCCAAAGAGACATTATTTTTTTTTAAACTTTAGAAGCAATAGGAGTTTCATTTAGCTATAATTCCATAGTTACTTTTATACCAAAAGCTAATGCCCAGGCCTATAAACATATAGAATAACCAACTGTAGAAACTCACGCTCTAATTAGCTATTCACATATTCATTCTACAGAGCTCTCCCCACTGTTTTACCACTGCATGACACTTTCTTCAAAGGAGGGACTTTGCCTTCTTCATCTTTTTATCTCAGTACCCAGAATATAGTAGATGCTCAATAAACATGGGTTTACCTTATGTTTCTATCTTGATCCAGTCTCAAAACTGTAAGCAATTAAAATGCTTTTGGATGGAGGCATTTCAATAATAATTATTAAAAATCTTGACATTTTTACAAATGGAGAAACTGAGGCTTTGGGAGGTCACCCAGGGTCACTGAGCCAGCAGCCAGGCGGTCTGGCTCCAGAGCCTGTCCTTTTAACCTCCTCCTGAGCATTTCATTTGGTCCCCCTGCATCCCTTGCACTATCTTGGTCTCCACGTAGCTTTTCAAAAGCTCTGGCCAAACTAATTTAAAACCTACCTATATTGAGGTGATGATATCATACAGTTGTCCCACACATTGGAATGGATTGAGTGATCTTTTTTTTAGTTCAGATCTGGGACATCTCCCCCACCTGCTTATTGAAAACAATCATGACAGTCATAATCACATCTACATTTAAGAAAACGATTTACCCTTCCTCCGGCAAAGAGGGCTGCAAAGTCCTACATTCCTTTGGCGTGAACACCACGTCCAAGTCGTCATCAGTGAGGTCCCCGAGCTCCTGGGCAAGCTGCACATCCAGAGTGTTCAGGTGTGTCATCAGAAGTCCTTCAAAGTCCACCGGCTCC
The DNA here is from genome assembly GCF_030222135.1 of Aotus nancymaae. Classification (NCBI taxonomy): domain Eukaryota; kingdom Metazoa; phylum Chordata; class Mammalia; order Primates; family Aotidae; genus Aotus; species Aotus nancymaae. Next base: position 16,405,819 of record NW_026988455.1, read on the forward strand.
ACAGGGTCATAAAACTGAGGCTGGAGAGGCAGGGAAAAGGAAAAGGAGGTTCTCACCCGGTTTTCTGGTAAAAGCACAAAGGTAATCGTAGATGTTTGCCTTGCCTTCCTTTGACTTAGTAAGTACTTCGCTCCTGGCGTAAAACAGAGTGACTCTCTGGAGAAGCTGTCAAACACAGAAGTAGTGATATGGAAAAAAATGCAGCACAGAAAGTCAAGTCACAACACGATGAGTAATTAAAATCACACCCCAAGGCAGAATTTTTCTCTCCTTAATTGCAACTTGATGAGGAATCCTGAGGAGATCCAAAATGAGATCACAAAGCTTTGCTGAATTTTTATAATTTCTCCTGCAAAAGCTCTCTGAGGCCATCTTCTGTTTACCCAAATACAGTGAAGTAGGGAATGGAGGTAATTTTCCAGAAATCCAGGCAAACTCAACGCTCCTTGGCTGAGTATTTAGGCACAGCGTTTCTTTTGGCCTAAGTTATGCTACACATTGGTTCCTGAAAGCACTTCATATATAATCACAGCTGACAGCGAACACCAAGTGTTTCGGTGGCTGAAACACTCCAGGGCAGTGATTTCTAAATGTCACTGGGTTGACTGGTGCTGGTCTGGAAGAAATTTCCACTGGACTGCAGCTACGCAGGCAAACTCAGGGCAAACTGCTGAGTTTTCATATGGCTAAATTTGCTCACTTTGAAAGAGGTATTCTTTGCTCTTCAATTTGACCTTCCACAGTGGAAGAGAGGGGGAATAAAAGAAATGATAGAAATTGATAGCAATTATAAAAATAGTTCTTATAGTTGATAAAATTAAAAGTTGGCAACCCTTCGTCAGTCCTCAATTAAAATATATTTTCTTTTCTGTGAAATCCAGACTTAGGAATGACTGCCCTAAGAAAGTAAAAGAATTGCTTAAATCAAGTAGATATGTGTCATAATAATAATAACAGCTCTGGGCCGGGCGTGGTGGCTCACGCCTTTAATTCTAGCACTTTTGGAGGCCGAGGCAGGTGGATCATGAGGTCAGGAGTTCAAGACCTGCCTGACCAACATGGTGAAACCCCGTCTCTACTAAAGATATAAAAATTAGCTTGGTGGGGTGCCATGTGCCTGTAATCCCAGCTACTTGGGAGGCTGAGGCAGGAGAACTGCTTGAACTTGGGAGGTGGAGGTTGCAGTGAGCCAAGATCACGCCACTGCACTCTAGCCTGGGTGACAGAGTGAGACTCCATCTCAAAAAAAAAAAAAAGATGGCAGCTCTATGAAGTGTATAAAGTGTTCATTTACGGCAGAGTCTTTGGAGTCATCGGCCAAAGGAGGGGCGGGGTGGGGGGAGTTTCTGTTTTCCTCTATCTCTACCCTGCAGCAGGCCAACAAAACAAACACCTTGGATTCTTTACTTGTACAGCCTTGATGGGAGACAAGGGCAGATCCAAGGGAATTACTAACAAAACCGGTTTTGCATCCCTTTGAAACCAAATACCAGTAAGTCCTTCAAGTTGGAGAGGAGAAACAAACTGCTGCTGAAGAGGCAGGAGGAAATAAGATTAGAGAATGGAGATGTGGCATGGCCGTCCCCTCCCGCTCTTGCTGTCCCTGATGATGGAGGAGACATGAGTGACGTAAGTTAGGGAGTGAGGATGAAGCTGAAAATTAGGCCAAATGTGCCCTACTTCCCATCTGGGATTCTTTTTTTAACTTTTAGGTTTGGGGGTACATGTGAAGGTTTGTTACATAGCTAAACTCATGTCACAGAGGTTTGTGGTACAGATTATTTCATCACCCAGGTATTAAGCCTAGTACCTGATAGTTATCATTTCTGCTCCTCTCCCTCCTCCCACCCTCCACCCTCAAGTAGACCCCAGTGTCTGCTGTTCTTTTCTTTGTGTTGGTAAGTTCTCATCATTTAGCTCCCACTTCTAAGTGAGAACATGCAGTTTTTGGTTTTCTATTCCTGCGTTAGTTTGCTAAGAATAATAGCCTTCAGCTCCATCCATGTTCCCATAAAAGACATGATTTCATTATTTTTATGGCTGCATAGTATTCCATGGTGTATATATCACATTTTCTTTCTCCAGTCTGTAACTGATGTGCATTTAAGTTGATTCCATGACTTTGCTATTGTGAATAATGCTGCAATGAATATTTGTGTGCATCTGTCTTTATGGTAGAATGATTTACATTCCTCTGGGTATGTACCAAGTAATGAGATTGCTGACTTACATTATCCTATACCATGGCAAAGGAGGGCAGAAGAGAAGGTGACAGGACAACCTTAGTAGCTGAGAGCAAAGCATTCCCCTCGTTTCCCACGGTTTCTAGGTGCTACGAGAGTCGGATCCCTTGGTTCTGACTGGGGACCTGGAGGTCAGCTGAAGAGAGCACTATAGTCCTTACAAGGGTGCCTCTCAAAATGAAACAACACGAACCAGTAGGGGCTAAAGGAACCAGAGATCAGCCTGTGCAGTAGCTAGATGAGGACTGAGTCTGCATTAGGACACCGCTGAACTCTGCCAGAGGAAACCAGAGGCACCATCTATGCACAAGACAAATCCATCTGCCAATCTGCCATAGACACCTCCATAGGACCAACCCTACAGAATAAAGAGGACTCTCCCACTCCCCTGCCCCACTCACCCACCACATGGAATACAGAGTTTAGAGTCAGGGACTGAATGACTGCTATGGGAAATAATGAAAACTGTGTATTTTTCCAGCCCCAACCTTATTAGTATAAAGTTTATACCCATTTAAGTATTAATTATTGAGCATTACTATGTGCAAAGAAATTGGACTAGGATTGTCTCATTTAGTCTTTACTATAACCTTTTGAGGTATGCATTCTTATTGAAAGGTGAGTTCAACTGGTGTTTCAGAATTTTGAATTTTTTTGTATCATGTTATATTTACACATACATAATGAGACATCTAGGGGATGGAACCCAACTCTAAACATTAAATTCATTTATGTTTCATATATACCTTATACACATAGCCTGAAGGTAATTTTATACCATATTTTTAATAATCTTACGCATGAAGAATTCTATTCAGTCATAACAAACAATGAAATCATGTCTCTTGCAGCAACATGGATGGAACTGGAGGCCATCATCTTAAGTGAAAAAACTCAGGAACAGAAACACAGATATCACTGTTTTCACTTAGAAGTGGGAGCTAAATAATGTGTACCCATGAACATAGAAAGCCAGGCTAGAGACTTAGAGTAGGAAGGTGGGAGGGGTAAGGGATGACAAAGAACCTAATGAATACAATGGACACTACTTAGGTGACAGAGACACTAAAAGCCCAGACTTTACCACCATGCAGTATGTCCACGTAACAAACTGCACTTGTGCCACTTACACTTACACAAATAAAAAAAGGACTGTGTGTATGAAACAATGTTTTGACTGTATTTTGACCGTGACCTGTCACATGAGGTCAAGTGTGGAATTTTCCACTTGTGGCGTCATGTAGGAACACAAAAACCTTCGGATTTTGGAGCATTTTGAATTTTGGATTTTTAGATTAGGAATGCTCTGCCTGTATCCTCATTTTACAGGGGAGGAAAGTGAGGCTAGAGATTTAATAATTTTCCCAAGATTACACAGCTAGTGAGTGGCCCATCTGGAATTCAAACTCATGTTCTTAACTGCTATAATTTTGATTGCTTTCTTTTGCAGGCCTTTCAAGAAATCTGTATTTTTTGAAATAAACAAAACACCAGGCAATAGTAAGCGTGTTTGGAAGTCAGTCAAATAATATATTTACCATGACCCACAAATTCCACTATGAGCTTCTTATAAGATTGGCTGCTCAGAGTAATAAAAATAAATAAAAGTGATAATAAGTATAAACTTATTATGAAGACTATCAATTACTCAAAGAGAGGCAATGGAAATATACACTTCAAAATTATACTGAAGCATACTTTGAAGCAAGGTGACATGAGCCCAAAGCTAGTAAGTGGCAGCCTCATGGAGATACGACATTTGTGTGCAATCATCAGTGAGAAAAATTTCACTTCCTGCCAGAGAATAATACTTGTCATGTTGAACAGGCACAGTGACTCACGCCTACAGTCCCAGCACTTTGGGAGGCCAATGCAGGAGAATTACTTGAGCCAGCAGTTTGAGAACAGCCTGGGCAAAAAAGTGAGACTCTGTCTTTACAAACTATTTTTTTTAAGTTAGACAGGTGAGATCCAAGATGGCCAAATAGGAACAGCTCTGGAGTGCAGTTTCCAGTGAGAACACAGAGGGTAAGTAAGTGATCACTGCATTTCCAAACAAGTTTTTACTGCCCACAGACCAGGAGATTCCCAGGCGGAAAAGTGCCATGACTCCCCAGCATGGCTGTTTCAGCCAGTGTAGCGAGTTTCCGCACAAAAACTCACACAAATCTGGGTGGCCGTTTCAACTGATGCCTGGAACGACTCGGAGACAGAGTCGCCCATTCAACCGAAAAAAAGGGGGCTGAAACAGGGAACCAGGTGATCTGGCTTGGTGGGTACCACCCTCTCAAAGATCAGCAATCTGAAATGCTCTGGATTGAGAGTTTCACAGTAAGCAGGGCTGGACCTGGGACGGTCCAGCTCTGTGGGGGGAATGGCATCTGCCACTACAGAGGCAGTCCACCACTACCAAGGCAGTCCACCATTATCAAGGCAGTCCACCCATTACCGAGGCAGTCTGCCATTACCGAGGCAGTCTGCCATTACCGAGGTAATCCGCCATTACTGAAGCAGTCTGCCATTACAGAGACAGTCCACCATTACTGAAGCAGACCGCCATTACCAAGGCAGTTCTAACTATACCTCTATAAATAAACCCACAAGGAAGTTCACACAGCAGCTGGGCAGAGCCCATGGCAGCTCTGCAATGCCTCTGCTGGCACAGAGAACTGCACAACTTCATGGAAATTGAACAACTGGCTCCTGAAAGTTGATTGGATAAACAATGAAATGAAGGCAGAAATATAGACATTCTTCGAAACCAACAAGAACAAAGACACAACATACCAGAATCTCTGGGACACAGTTAAAGCAGTGTCTAGAGGAAAATCTATAGCAATAAATGCCCACCTGAGAAGTAAGGGAAGATCTAAAATAGACACCCTATCATCAAAATTGAAAGAGCTAGAGGAGCAAGATCAAAAAAACTCAAAAGCTAGCAGAAGACAAGAAATAACTAAGATCACAGCAGAAATGAAGGAGATAGAAACACAAAAAACCCTTAAAAAGATCAACAAAATAGACCACTAGCCAGAAGAAAAGAAAAGAGAGAAGAATCAAACAGATGCAATAAAAATGATAAAGGGGATATCACCACAGATTCCACAGAAATACAAACTACCATCAGAGATTACTACAAACAGCTCTATGCACATAAACCAGTAAACCTTGAAGAAATGGATAAATTCCTGGACACCTGCACCCTCCCAAGCCTAAACAAGGAAGAGGTCGAAACTGTGAATAGACCAATAACAAGAGCTGAAGCTGAGGCAGCAATTAATAGCCTACCAACCAAAATCAGCCCAGGTCCAGATGAGTTCACAGCCGAGTCTACCAGACATAAAAAGAGGAGCTGGTACCACTCCTTCTGAAACTATTCCAAATAATCCAAAAAGAGGGAATCCTTCTCAAATCATTTTATGAGACTAACATCATCCTGATACCAAAACCCAGCAGAGACTCAACAAGAAAAGAAAACTTCAGGCCAATAGTCATGATGAACATTGACACAAAAATCTTCAATAAAATACTGGCAAACTGATTGCAACAGCACATCAAAAAGCTTATCCATCACGATAAAGTAGGCTTCATCCTGGGGATGCAAGGCTGGTTCAACATACGCAAGTCTATAAACATAATTCACCACATAAATGGAACCAAAGACAAAAACCACATGATTATCTCAACAGATGCAGAGAAGGCCTTTGACAAAATTCTACAGCCCTTTATGCTAAAAATTCTCAGTAAGTTAGGTATTGATGGAACATATCTCAAAATAATAAAAGCTATTTATGACAAACCAACAGCCAATATCATACTGAATGGGCGAAAACTGGAAGCATTCCCTTTGAAATCTGGCACTAGACAAGGATGCCCTCTCTCACCACTCCTATTCAAGATAGTATTGGAAGTTCTAGCCAGAGCAATCAGGCAAGAAAAAGAAATAAAGGGTATTCAATTAGGAAAGGAGGAAGTCAAATTGTCTCTATTTGCAGACGACATGATCATATATTTAGAAGACTCCATCATCTCAGCCCAAAATCTCCTGAAACTAATAAGCAAATTCAGCAAAGTCTCAGGATACAAAATCAATGTGCAGAAACCACAAGCATTCCTATACATCAATAACAGACTTAAAGAGAGCCAAATCAAGAACAAACTGCCATTCACAATTGCTACAAAAAGAATAAAATACCTTGGAATACAACTAACAAAGGATGTAAAGTACCTCTTCAAGGAGAACTACAAACCACTGCTCAATGAAATAAGAGAGGACACAAACAGATGGAAAAACATTCCATGCTCATAGTTAGGAAGAATCAATATTGTGCAAATGGCCATACTGCCCAAAGTAATTTACAGATTCAACACTATCCCCATCAAGCTACCAATGACCTTCTTCACAGAACTGGAAAAAACTACCTTAAACTTCATATGGAACCAAAAGAGAGCCCGCATAGCCAAGTCAATTCTAAGCAAAAAGAACAAAGCTGGAGGCATCACGCTACCTGACTTCAAACTATACTACAAGGCTACAGTAATCAAAACAGCATGGTACTGGTACCAAAACAGAGATATAGACCAATGAAACAGAACAGAGGCCTTGGAGGCAATGCCACACATCTACAACCATCTGATCTTTGACAAACCTGACAAAAACAAGCAATGGGAAAAGGACTCCATGTTTAATAAATGGTGTTGGGAAAACTGGCTAGCCACGTGCAGAAAGTAGAAACTGGACCCCTTCCTGACACCTTACACTAAAATTAACTCCAGATGGATTAAAGACTTAAACATAAGCCCTAACACCATAAAAACCCTAGAAGAAAGCCTAGGCAAAACTATTCAGGACATAGGCATAGGCAAGGACTTCATGACTAAAACACCAAAAGCATTGGCAACAAAAGCCAAAATAGGCAAATGGGATCTAATTAAACTCCAGAGCTTCTGCACAGCAAAAGAAACAATCATTAGAGTGAACCGGGAACCATCAGAATGGGAAAAAATTTTTGCAACCTACCCATCTGACAAAGGGCTAATATCCAGAATCTACAAAGAACTAAAACAGATTTACAAGAAAAAAACAAACAAACCCATTCAAAAGTAGGTGAAGGATATGAACAGATACTTTTCAAAAGAAGACATATATGAGGCCAACAAACATGAAAAAATGCTCATCATCACTGGTCATTAGAGAAATGCAAATCAAAACCACATTGAGATACCATCTCATGCCAGTTAGAATGGCGATCATTAAAAAATCTGGAGACAACAGATGCTGGAGAAGATGTGGAGAAATAGGAACACTTTTACACTGTTGGTGGGAGTGTAAATTAGTTCAGCCTTTGTGGAAGACAGTGTAGCAATTCCTCAAGGACCTAGAAATAGAAATTCCATTTGACCCAGCAATCTCATTACTGGGTATATATCCAAAGGATTATAAATCGTTCTATTATAAAGACACATGCACATGTATGTTCATTGCAGCAGTATTTAGCAAAGACCTGGAACCAACCCAAATGTCCATCGATGATAGACTGGACAAGGAAAATGTGGCACATATACACCATGGAATACTATGCAGCCATAAAAAACGATGAGTTTGTGTCCTTTGTAGGGACATGGATGAATCTGGAAACCATAATTCTCAGCAAACTGACACAAGAACAGAAAATCAAACACCACATGTTCTCACTCATAGGCAGGTATTGAACAATGAGAACACATGGACACAGGGAGGGGGAGCATCACACACTTGGGTCTCTTGGGGGGGACTAGGGGAGGGACAGCGGGGGGTAGGGAGTTTGGGAGGGATAACATGGGAAGAAATGCCAGATAGAGGTGATGGGGATGGAGGCAGCAAACCACATTGCTATGTATGTACCTATGCAACAATCCTGCATGTTCTACACGTATACCCCAGAACCTAAAGTGCAATAAAATATATTTTTTAAAAAAAGTTAAATGGGTATGGTGGTGCACCACCTATACTCCTGGCTACTCTAAGGCTGAGGTGGGAGAAACTCTTGAGCCCAGCAGCTCTAGGCTGCAGTGAGCTATGATCACACCACTGCACTCCAGCCTGGGTGACAGAGGGAGACCCTGGAGTGTAGTGGTGTTTAAAAAAACAAAAACAAACAAAAAACCCCTAAACTTGTCATGTCCCTGAAATTTGAAGCCACAAATGATGAAAAACCTGGCTGACAACAGCCCCTGTTTACAGGCGAGACTGCCCCGGGGAAAAGAATGGCTGATTTTCTACCTTAGCAATGGTGCACTAAGCATCTACTGGGTAGGACATGCTGAGTCCTTGAGTTGTTGGCCATTAGGGATACAGAAGAGTACAGGTAGCTATTCTCTTGGAGTTGCACTCTATAAACCATGAGGTGGTGAAATGTGCAACTTTCTCACACATAAATAATGCCATTATTTGGTGGGGGAATTTGATAAAGAACATACATCATCATTAAGCACTAACTGTGTGGCAGTGTGCCAAGGGCAAAATACCCAGTTGATGATAAAGTCATGAACTCTTGAGGTCTGTTCCAGTACTGAAGAGATGGTAAGCACAAACAGTAATGACAGCATTATTGAGTATGGTTCTAGCACCACACTCAAGTTGACATTTAATAGTTTATCTCCCCTACTCTTTCTACACTGAAACTAAAGTGGGAGGAAACTGGTCTTGCCCTTGGTAAGTGGGTGGAGACCCTTACTACTGTTAACTAGGCCTCCTATCTGTTGTTCCTCTTGCAAATTCAAATAATAACCAAGAACCAAAAAGATTTCTGTTTTCTAAACTATCAGGAGTCTTAATCTCAAGAGTAGGCTTTTCTATGAGGCAATCAACACACACACACAAGCACACAAACACATATACACACATCTAGTGATAAGCAAAAGAAGAAAACAAATATTGGAGAAAGTTACAGTGACATTACATTTCACTAGGGATGAAGTTTGGAAACAGGGTTGGGTAGGGAATGAGGAATTTTCTAAGATCACTTCAAGGCAAGATCTGGGTCCCTGGAAGCTTAAAAGTCAAACATGAAAATCAACTGTTTCGTTTTCTCTGCAGTTGTGCTGTATGTGGTCTGGTCGTCAGTGGAGACCGAAGACTAGTTTTAATGAAGATCAGAGTAATTTCAAGAAGGTCACCTTTATATCATGATTTTTCACACTATTTATATCATTTGTTATATGTAATAACGTAAAAAAATCAAAAATCAAAAACCAAAACAACTTTTTTTTTCTTGAGATAGAGTCTCACTCTGTTACTGGAGTGCAGTGGCATGATCTTGGCTCACTGCAACCTCTGCCTCCTGGATTCAAGTAATTCTTGTGCCTCAGCCTCCCGAGTAGCTGGGATTACAGGTACGTGCCACCATGCCTGGCTAATTATTGTAATTTTAGTGGAGACAGGGTTTCACCATGTTGGCCAGGCTGGTCTCAAACTCCTGGCCTCAAGCGATCCACTCACCTCGGCCTCCCAAAGTACTGGGATTACAGGCGAGAGCCACCGCGCCCAACTCCTTTTTAAAAATACGATAAAAATACTTAAGACTGTAAATGTTCCTAAACCAGGCTTTACCTTTTGTGATGGCTTCATGACGTGTCAGCTTGGCTCGGCTGAACTACATTCTGTTGAATTCCCTTTCCAGTATGTTTTCGGTCAGGGTGGGCTACAAGAGAGTTCTCTTGCAAGAGCTGGAGGACAGAAGGGAGGCTGTGGCCATTTTGTAGCACACATACACCTTTTTCCAGTTACACAATCAAACAGTAATTTAGGTGCTTCTGTGAAGGGAATATTGCCAATGTAATTAAAGTCCCTAAACAGCTGACTTTAAGTTAATCACAGAGAGATTACCCTGGGTGGGCCTGACTTAGCCAGTTGGAAGCCTTTTCTAAGAAGGTAGAGGCTCTCTGGAAGTTCAGACCCCAGGCTTCAGCTTGTGCCCAAGGGGGCTCAGCCTGTTTGAAATATTTCCTTCCTGTCTGCCCTGTGGACTTTTGAGCTTGCTTAGCCAACCACCAGCAGCAGGCAAGCCAACACCTTCATACACATGCACATGTATTTCCTACAGGTTCTGTTGCTCTGGTTGAACCTGCATGATACCCCTCCTTTCATTTATCTAACAAATATTATTGGGGACCTACAGCAGTCAGACACTAGGCTAAAGAAACAGTCACTTCCCTCAAGCAATTTTCAATAATTCTCTTGTGAAGGCTTATGCAATCTTTCTTTTTATTTTTTTTCAGACTTCTGGTCAGTAGACTGGAAACACACACAAAATAATTAGAAATATCCCCAAAGCTTAAATGATCCATAACCAAATATTCATTTTTAAAATTAAGCAAGTTCGAGATTTCCCTTGCCCCCTAACACATGCCAAGGGCTATTTCTCCTCACAAAGGGTAGGATTCAATTTGTTCTGAAATTGAAAATTCCTACAACCCCAGAACCATCTCTGGTAAAAACTAATCTATATAGCTCCTAACACAGTGTAGTATACAGATAGCGTACTGATAGCTGACTCAAATCACAAATCTAAACAATATTTCCCAAATAGGACAGTGAAAACAGGGAGGTTAAATGACTTGCCCCAAATCACATGGGTGGTCACAGAGGACCTGCCTCCCCAGTTACAGCATTGGGGAGGCTTCATGCCACTCCCGGTGGAGATGGGAAGAGGCATGATGTGTCCAGGTGTTACACCTGTATCCCTCATGAATGTTGATTTACCCTTTGGAGAGCGGGCCTCACATTTACTTGGCTGTCTACAACAGACAAGCCTTGTCAAAGTCACCTAAGACTTCATGTTGCCAAATTCAATGGTTTTTGCTCAGTCCTGGTTTATTGGACACAGTGCATTGGACACAGTTGATCACTCTCTCCCTCTTGACATACTTTGTTCTTATGGAAGGCAACCAGTTGTCTCAGCGTGTCCTAGTCTTTGAAAGTCTCATGTACTGAGAAAATTCTCAGTCCCAGGTGAATTGTGACAGTTGGTTACTCTACCTTACAGATACCACTTTTATTAGGTTTTCCTCCTACTATGCAGTGCCCTGGAATTCAATTCTAAATCTCTTCTCAATCTGCATTCAATCTCAAATGATCTCATCCACTGCCATGCCTTTAAATATATATATTTTTAAATTACAAGTTTATGTCTGCAGTCTCAACTTCTGCCATAAATTCCAGGTTGACTTTTCCAATTACACCTCAACATCACTACTTGGTAATTTAACAGGCCTCTCAAACACAGTGAGTTCAAAACTGACTCTTAACTTTCCTGGCAATCTGCTCTTCCCATACCTCCACACCTCTGCAAGTGGCAATTCCAGTCCACCAGGTGCCCAGGGAGAAAACATTAAAGCCAATGTTGATTCTTCTCTTTCTCTTACACTCTACACACAATCCATCAGAAAATTCTATCCACTTTGCTTCTGAAATATAGCCAGAATCCAAACACTTCTCACCTTCTCTTCTGCCACCACCTTAGTCCAAAGCACTGCCATTGCTCTCCTGAGTTACCGTGGCATCTTCCTGACTGCCCTCCCTCGCCCAGTCTATTTTCCACACTGCAGTCATAGTGACCCTCATCAAAAGTCAGATGGTTCCACGCCAATGCTCACGGCTTACAGCAGCTTCCTGTCTTAGAGTAGGAGTCAGTGTCATTCTACAGTCTCTGAGGCCTGTAACCCACCCCTGCTTTCTCTATGACTGCATTTCCTGCTGCCCACTCTGTTCAGGCCACATTCTGCTTCCCTGCTGTTTCTGAAGCATGTGACATATTGAGTCTTGGGGACTTTGTACTTGCTCTTCCTTCTGACTGGAATATTTTTCTTTCAGATATCTGTCAAGTTCATTCAGAATTTTGCCCTAGTCTCTCCTTTCCAGATAGAGACTTTTACAGATGACACACCCTAAAAGCATCTCTTCTGGGTCACTATTTCCTTCTTCAAAGCCCTCAATAGTCCCTGTTACAAACGACATTTACTCTTTGTCTGTGTCTGTCCCTCATTCTGAAAATCAAACTGTATGAGGATAGGCTCTCTATTGTATTCATTATTGTATCTTCAATCTCACTGCTGTGCCAGCAGTTCCTGGCACAGAGACTCAATACATATTTCTTAAATGAATAAGCTGTCTACTATCTTTAAGGGAAGCTGAAGGCAGTAAAGTTCTAGCTTCTGTGTTATCAAAGTTCTGTACTTTATGGACTATACACTTTCCTACTTCCGCCAAGAACATTCTTTCACTGATGCCACTGAGAGGGAGATGCTGACATGCCACCAAGGGCATCGTTCTAGTTTTACCAAGGTTGCGTTGATTCCTCTACTGCACAATGACAATAAAGAAATGCCTGCTCTACATGCAGAATGCCTGCACTCTTTCATGTTATCTTTCATGGTGAATTTGCATGAAGACTATCTTGAGGTCTTCATTTTCCATCATGCTCCTTCCAGTGCAATCAATGAAATCTAAGAATAGCCCAAATCCTTGAAAGATAAAGTACAAAATAACAATAGAATCAAAAGAACAAAAGAGGACCATATTTATCAGGCAATTAACCATTCAAGTCACCCTAAGCTGTAAAAGGAAACAGGTTGCTTTATTGTACAGAAGACTATACACATAACACAAATAAATGCCTTCTAAGCTATGAGACTTTTTAAAAAAACATAAATGTTACATATACAAACGTGCCATGTAACCATGGTGTTTGGTACATGTCCAGGATGTGGCTTTTTACATCATTTTCTTCAGTCTGAGCCGTTATGGTCCAGCTAATTCATTCCATCTCACTTCAAAACTTTTCTATTCTCATTTTTCAAAATAGAATTTTTCCCTCCATAAAATATGTAGCTTAAGGTTATTAACCACCTATATAATGCCTCAAATCCTCTTTACTTCCTCAGGGCATGATCCCAACTCTTTCTTCTCCTGTATGTTTTATTCCTCTTTCTACTTTCTTTTCTTTTTCAGAGACAGTCTCGCTCTGTTGCCCAAGCTGGAGTACTGTGGCTCAAACATGGCTCACTGCAGCCTTGAACTCCTGAGCTCAAGTGATCCTTCTTTCTCAGCCTCCCGAGTAGCTGGGACTAAAGGCATATGCCACCATGCCTGGTTTTTCTTTTCTTTTTTATTTTTTTGTAGAGATGAGGTCTTGCTACGTTGCCTAGGCTGGCCTCAAACTCTTAGCTTCAAGCTATTCTCCTCCCTCTGCCTTCCAAATTGCTGGGATTACATATAGGCATAAGCCACTGTGCCTGGCTTCTTCTTGGAACAATCAGAAAATAGGCTAGGTGTAATGACTCATGCCTGTAATCCAAGCACTTTGGGAGGCCAAGGCAGGTGGATCACTGAAGCTCAGGAGTTCGAGACCAGCCTGGCAACATGGCGAAACTCCATTTCTACAAAAAAAAAAAAAAACAAAAATTAGCCAGGTGCAATGGTGCCCTTCTGATCCCACCTACTTGGGAGGCTGAGGCAGGAAGATCGCTTGAGACTGGGAGATGGAGTTTGCTATGAGCCGAGGTTGCTCCACTGCACTCCAGCCTGAGTGACAGAGCGAGACCCTGTCTCAGTAAATAAATAAATAAAAAGAAATTAGTATTTTACAGCTTCATTTTAACAGAGATACTGATTATAGACTTGTTTGCTTAAATAGGTGGCTGGCATCAGAGGGTCTCTGGTCCATCTATTCACACAGCTGTGGCAACAGAGAATGCCAAAGCCAATGAGTGAGGGATATTTACTAGCCACAGCTGCCTTCACAGAGATATTTACTAGCCACAGCTGCATTCACAGGACTATTGACTACCCACAGCTGCCTTCTAGCCCTGGTCACAAAGGATTTTGGTAGGAGTGTCAAATAGACCCAGGACAAGTTTATCATCACATCTAGAAAACTAACTTCAAATGATGGATTCCCTTCATATTAAAAAATGTGAAATTCAAAAATATTTTATGTACTTTGAAAATACGTATACAATTATCAGACCTGACATTTATAATTGAGTTTTTTAAAAAAACAATGAAACAAAAAAAAATTAACATCAGACATATACCCTTCCTCTCATCTGATTTATAAGATTTATGACAGAAGCCACTATATTTTCTATGGATACTTCTGTAAGGTTAGTAAGTGATCTTTGTTTACTACACCTTCTGAAATTCAAAGTGCACAGGACAAAAAAAGGAATGTTGCCTTTCTTTATATTGTTCTCCCTATCTGGAATACTTCTACCTTTAAAATCAAAGTTCTTTAAATAAGCCGGGCGCAGTGGCTCAAGCCTATAATCCCAGAGCATTGGGAGGCCAAGGCGGGCAGATCACCTGAGGTCAGGAGTTGGAGACCCGGTCTCTACTAAAAATACAAAAATTAGCTGGGCATGGTGGCGGGCATCTGTAATCCCAGCTACTGAGGACCCTATAGCAGGAGAATTGCTTGAACCCAGGAGGCAGAGGTTGCAGTGAGCCGAGATCGCGCCACTGCACTCCAGCCTGGGTGACAGAGGGAGATTCCGTTTCAAAAACAATAAAAATAGGACGGGCACGGTGGCTCACACAGTAATCCCAGAACTTTGGGAGGCCGAGGTGGGTGAATCGCTTGAGGTCAGGAGTTTGTGACCAGTCTGGCCAACATGGTGAAACCCAGGTTCTACTCACATACAAAAATTAGCTGGGCCTGGTGTCACACGCCTATAGGCCCAGCCACTAGGGAGGCTGAGGCAGGAGAATAGCTAGAACCTGGGAGGTGGGGGTTGTAGTGAGCCAAGATCGTGCCACTGCACTCAACCTGGGTGACAGAACAAGACTCCATGTCAAAAATAAATTAAAAAATTAAATAAATAATAAAGTTCTTTAAATGATTCTCAACCTGGGCTGCAAGTTAAAGTCCCCAGGGAACTTTAAATTACTGATGCTTGGTCCCCACCCCCAGGAATTCTGATTGAATTATCCCTAGCTAATTGTAATGGCCAGTCAGGGCTGTGAACCCTTGCTCCAAGTCTTCTCAGCCTTCTCCATCAAGCTTTTGCCTCCTATTATATTATGTATCCTTTTCTCTTCTAAACACCTGGCACTTTTGAAGCCAGTATAAATATTCTATATTACCTGTTCTCCCAAATGGATCATCAAGCCCTTCAGAGCTGAAGTCATCTTTTATTCACCATTTTTTAATCTCCCACAGTGACTCCACAGTGCCAAATCGTAAGACAGCAATATTAGCTAATATGTACAAAGGACCTCTTACATAATTCTATACTCCCTAGTAGGGACAGCATCATTATGCCAATTTTACAAATGAAGAAACTGAAGTCTTCAGAGAGATTAAGTAGCTTGTCACAAATTACATGACTAATAAATGACGACTGTACTTTATCCCAGAGTCACCTGACTCCAAGCTCTTCACTCTTGCAAAACAGCAGCAACCACAAAAACGTGTAGTTGATTAGGTTCTAAATAACTTGACTTCAATGAAACACCTTTTAAAATTGAACAGCCATTTGTATCAGCGAGTGGGGCCATTGAAATGGTGGTTGTAAAAATAAACGTAAGAGAAGCAAAGGTCAGAACCGCACTTGGTCTTATTTTTCAATTGGCCAAAATAATGCAATGAAAACCTATGGCTTCTCATTTAAGAAAAGTTTTCTAAAGCAGCTTTAGGTTGAGAGTCTTTAGATAATAAACAACTCCTTTGCCTTGCTAGAAATGAATCTTGCTGACACGTTCCATTATCTTTCCATGAAAAGAATTTTTTTTTTTAAAAAGGTAAAAGACAAGACAGTAGAGGGAAGATAAGAATTATTAGAAATAAGAGAATGATGACACATCTTTAAAATGCTAAAAGAAAAAAAATGTCGAATTCTATACTTAGAATAAATATCTTTCAAAACTGAAAAAAAAAAAGGTAAAAGGAAATCACCATGTAAGTTTATGATTTCTTTTGGGGAAACTTCATTCGGGCAGATGACTCAAGGGAAAGAACAGCCGCTTCATTCTGACATTATAACACGATACCAAGTAAACATTACAAAGATGAGATCTCCTAAGCAGATGAAGAAAGAAAGAGAGAGAAAAGAAAAAGAAAGAAAGAGAAAGAGAAAAGAAAGAAAGAGAAAGAAAGAAAGAAAGAAAAAAGATATTGTAAAGGATATTCACATGCAAATAGAACCAGGACTAAATGATGACTGGTAGGAACACCTGATTCTTGCATATTTAACATTTTTACTTATTGTTGCTAGTGTCTTATATCTTCTCTTAGAAAATGGAAGCCACATGTTAACTTCACTACCCCGCAACGTAGTAATTCATCAAAATTCACTTCCATCAAAACCTACTGAGGAGGCAGCAAACTATCAAACAAATGCTTACAAATATTACACATTTTTTCCTATGTAACTTTATATAAAATAATTTCTCCTGAAAAATATTTAAGGCTGCAGCATTAAAATAAAAGCTCGTGGCCATGTCTGTAATCCTACCACTTTGGGAGGCCAAGGCGGATGGATCATCTGAGGTTGGGAGTACAAGACCAACCTGACCAACATGGAGAAACCTCATCTCTACTAAAAACACAAAATTAGCCCGGCGTGGTGACACATGCCTGTAATCCCAGCTACTCAGGAGGCTGAGGCAGGAGAATTGCTTAAACTCGGGAGGCAGAGGTTGCGGTAGCCAAGATCACGCCATTGCACTCCAGCCTGGGCAACAAGAGTGAAACTCCACCCCAGAAAAAAAAAAAAAAAGTAAAGGCTGGTATGGAGATAAGGGGTTAAAGCCTATTAGCTAAACTTCCTTAAAGTCTCTTAGAAGTGATGTCCACACTATTTCCCAAGGACACTACTGCAGAAAGCCGCAGTCTTCATTTATTTTTTAAAAAAGCAAAGCACTAAAACCCTCTACCTTGTTTAAAATTTAAAAGTGTATCCAATCTATTTTAAACTAAATTTTGCATATTTTGGAACACAACTTCAGGCAATTAAAAAATTTTTTTTGATTTTCAATTAAATATATATTAGTACCAAATTAAACCAAGAAGCATATTTATCTTGGTGTAAAGCTCATGTAATATATCTGAAAATGGACACATTATGCACTTGACATGCTTTTATTATACTCTGCAATTGTGAAACACACAGGAAAAGTACAAATAAAAAGGGCAGTCTAGCAAGCCACTGAAGTCATAAACAGATTTTTCTGAAGAAATGGCATGGCAAGTTACCTCTTGCAGTAAAAGATGCTATAGGTTTTTAAGTACTACTATTTCATTCATGACACAACACACAAATTATCCTTCTGAAATAACCACAAATCACTCCAGTAAAACATACCTTTAAAAGATTCACAGTTACCCGGCGTGTAAACTGTTACAGGAGACAAAATGGCGGTTACCGGAAACTAAGTGGAAGGTTACAAAATTTCTAAGAGCAGAAGCGGTTTTGAAGTAGTAAGTAGAAACAAAAAATAACCTAACCTCTTGAAGATAACCACCAGAACAAGCAAGAGAGTGCTACTGTGCTGTGTGAGGAAGTGAGTACAGGAGGGCTGGAGCTCTCTCACAAAGGAAGTGAATATTCACTTCTGGCTTTACAAACCAGCTCGTTTGTCAGATTTATCTCACTTGGCACACATCTGACATTTAGTGCTCAAATAATAACACATGTAGGCACATTCAACAATTGGCATGGATATAAAAATGTAGGCAATCTTCAACTTAAGAGGAAATGTGTTTTTAAAAAATGAAGGTTTAGGGCCAGGCACAGTGGCTCACTGTAATCCCAGCACTTTGGGAGGCTGAGTCAGGAGGATCGCTTGAGCCCAGGAGTTCAAGACCAGCCTGGGCAACATAGTGAGATCCCTGTCTCTACAAAAAGTACAAATATTAGCCAAGTGTGATGGTATATACTCCCAGGTACTTGGAAGGATGAGGTGGGAGGAGAATCATTTGATACGGGGAGGTTGAGGTTGCAGTGAGCCAAGATCCCCCCACTGTACTCCAGGCTGGGTGACAGAGTGACACCCTGTCTCAAAAAAAGAAGGTTTGTACATACTGTGATTCGAATTACAGGATATGAAGCTCCAGACAGAGCAAAATTACAGTAACAGAAGTGAATCAGAGATCGCGTGAGTTGGGCGGTATGGCCTGGGGATGGGAACAGGAGATGGTCAAAGGGCACTGGGGAACTCTTTAGGATAAAGGAAGTGTTCTACATCATGACTGATAAAGGTTAAGTGACTTTAAATTGCCAAATTCACCAAATTGTACACCTAAAATGTGTGAATTTTATTATATGTAAATTATACTTCAAGAAAATGATTTTGGTAAGTTTTCAAGCTAGCCCGTCTCCCCCAAATATGAACCATAATTTGGATGAGACTGAGTAGCCTGAGTAGCCATCAAAAGCACAGCTCTGAGAAGTCCTGTTATGCACCCTAAGTCCAGGTTGGCAGAGGAAGAGAGGGATATTGTCTGATGTCCAAAAGCAGTCAGAGTTAGCATCTGGTGGCTGGAGAATGTGAGGTGATGGTAGGAAGATCAAAGGAGCAGGAGGCAAACACATACCCTGGGCACTTCTGCACTTGACTGTTCACTAAGTAAACCTGGAATTCATACTTACTAGTTGAAGAGAGGGGAAGCCAGAGGTGCTTATGCTCTGTCGATGGTACTGGCCAAGGTTTGGTGGGAGAGTAAACTGTTTCCTTATTTCCGCTGAAGAATACCTTGGATTAAAATAGAAAAATCAAAATGAAGTGATTATTTTAAGAAATCATCTCAATTTTAGATGCAATCTTTGATATTATGTTATAAAACACAGGCTTTGGCTGGGCGATGAGCAGAACTGACTTAGGTACCCTCAGTGGCCTGTTAGTGGACATGGTAGTTTTTATCTGACAATGCATACCCTTGAGAAGTTCACAGAGGCCATGATGCCTGCAGTCAGGGTCCTGCCCAATACTGGAAGGATGATGGCAGGAGAAGGAGGACTTTGAGGTCCAAGAAAAAGATCCAGGGCATTTGACTCCTTCTCCCACAGCCATTCAGAGTTCTCTCTATGTGAAGATGTCTGGTATCTGACTAGAATCCTTCAAACCCTGAGCTGCCATTTTGATCCAGCCATCCTCATTTCAAGCAGCAGAACCCTTTTGGCTGGCTGTTTGCTACAGCAAAGAACACCAGAGAACTGTTATATGAATGCTTCTACCTCCCTGTAGGCACCTTCGATGCTACCAGAATTCCCAATTATTGTATTTTTTCCAAACTGCTCCTAGTGGAGTGATCCTTCGCGTCACCCATATAGACAATGCTCAGCCAACACTTCAGGGAGCCAGGAACCACACACATGAAAGGAAGTTGTTCCCCACTGTCTACTCACACCTGCTGGCAAGTGACTGCTGACCAGTGATACCCCAGCTTGCCAACAGGTTGACTTCTGAGCATTCATCTGTTAGCCATTTGTTTGGAACCCAGAGCACATTTTCTCATTACATCATTGTATTGGTGGTCAGATTCTCAGGCTAGTTCACAAAAGTGTATTTAAACCGCAATGAGGCCAAAACATACAATACCAATACCACTACTGAATATAATTAGAAACTAACAGAGATTACTGAGGATCAAATGAGATCATACATTTTAAACATGCTTTGTGCCCAACAAGGGTATATATAAATTTTAAAATATTGTAACTTTAAATATAATATGTAAATGTAATACTTAAATATTACGAATAAAGCTTATTATATATAAGCTTCTTATGTTTTCTCTGTGAAAATGTGTGCTAGGGCACACTTACTAACTACCCTGCATGATGAGTTTTCTCAGATGGTTGGCTTTGTTCCCAACCTTGGCAATGAGTTACACCTAGAGGCAGGAAACTGGGTTCTTGTCCCAACTTTGGCATCTCTTCTCCCTCAGGAGCATCCCAGTTTCCTTTCAAGATGCCCGTACTCATGCTGTGCACTGTGTAGGCAGAAACACAAATCAAAAGAGTGGGCACATAACTCACAGCAGGAGAAGCATCTCTTTCCCAGGATTCTGAATGACAAATGGAGAGAAGATTGGAAGAATAAGGCTGGAGCACATTCATCCTAGTGGTAGCCCCTTACATGATGAGGCAACGAAGTGTGAAACCTCAGAGAAAGCAGTAGCGACAAGCATAAGCATACTCTTTAATTTTCTACAGCATTTTCTTTATTTAATTTTTTAAAAGTATAAGAAAATACTAGGATGGAAAGTAAGTATTCTACTAGCCATGAAGGAAATGCAGATCAAATCACAATGAGCTGCCATTTCACAACCACTAGGCTGGCTATAACAAGAAAGAGGGGCAATGAAATGCGTTGGCAAGGATGTGAGAAAATGGGGCATGCATATGCTGTTGGTAGGAATATAAAACGGTGCAGTCATTTTGGAAAACAATCTGGTGGTTCCTGAAAAATTAAGCAGAGCTCCCATGTATCCCAGCAATTCCACTCATAGGTATATACCCAGGAGAAATGAACACATACTTCTGGCAGTGTGCAGTGGCTCACACCTGTAATCCCAGCACTTTGGGAGGCTGAGGTAGGTGGATTACTTGAGGTCAGGAGTTCGAGACCAGCCTGGCTAACATGGCCAAAACCTGTCTCTACTAAAAATACAAAAAAATTAGCCAGGCATGGTGGCACATGCCTATAATCCCAGCTACTTGGGAGGCTGAGGCATGAGAATCGCTTGAACTTGAGAGGCAGAGGTTACAGTGAACAGAGATTGCACCACTCCACTCCAGCCTGGGCAACAGAGCAAGACTCTGTCGCAAAAAAAAAAAAACAAAAAAAAACAACAACCATACTTCCCCACAAAAACTTATGCATGAATGTTCATAGCAGCATTATTCATAAAGGCCAAAAAATGGAAAAAATCCAAATGTTCATCAACTGGTGAATGACTTAACAAAAAGTTGTATATCCACACAATGGAAATTACTCAACAATAAAAAGGAAGAGAGTACATATATACACCACAACATACATGAACCTTGGAAACATTATCCTAAGTGAAATAAGCTAAACCAAAAGACCACATGTTCTAGGATTCCTTCTATGAAATGCCCAGAATTGCAAAATCTACAGAGACTGAAAGTAGATTTGTGGTTGCCTAGGGTGGGGATATTGTAGAGAAATGGAGAGTGGCTGCTAATGAGTTTGGGGTTTCTGTCTGGAGTAATGAAAATGTTCTGAAATTGTGGTGATGACTGTGAATACGTTAAAAAATCACTGAACTGTACACATGGGTGAATTTTTTAGTATGTGAATTATATAGAGTTATCTAGATAGAATTATACAGATATAGATAGAGATCGGTATGTGTGTAAATATTCTACTTTATGACAAAAGTAAAAAATTAGTATGACAACTAGGAATGAAAGAATAACCTCAGATTTTGTCTACAAGGGCTTGATAGACTGATTTTAATTATAAGTTGGACAGTCACCAATTTTTAAAAAATCAACAGATTAGACCACTGTCCGAAACAAAAGATCTGTATTGCATGAGCAACAATGTGTCTTGTGTTTGGCACCATAGGAACTCAAACCAACACTGCAATCATTTATTTGCTTACTTGAAAAGAGGATCATAAGCCACAGAGGGCCAACACAACCAAGCCAAGGCCCTTTTCTGTGACCAAGCTGACCTTTTTACAGATAAGACTCACGTCTCCTGAGACTGCTGCCTCCAGATCTTCCCCCAAGAGTTCTCAAATAACATATCTTCCTTTCATGGCCATTCTAAAACCGTTTCTATCATAGACCAGAGTGGTCTATCTGAAATAAGAATATCTGAAAATGTTCAGGAAAGAAAGTGGCATTGTGAGAGGATCAAAGAGGCAAGGGGGACAGAGTCTTGCTTTCGTTTTGAAGCAAGATCTGCTGTCCTATGCCAAAATTCCAGTATTTTTGTCATCATCAAATCAGAATGTTCCTGCTCTCTAGTCTTCTTAAACAGGGCCAACTGGTATTTCTGTTCCAGGCCTCCATGTATGACTTTCCTAATTCAGAACTATGCAACTAATCTTCTTGACACTTTGAGCCTAACCCAATACCTAATAGCACTCCTATTTTTTCTCCCTAGAGAATCAATTATACAGAAGGCAATTAAACCTGTCACTTCAAAACTGTCAAATATGAATGAATTGTTTGTCCCTAAAATGAAAATAGTGAATCATTCCACGTGGAAAAGAATTGCTTCATATCACTTGAAGAACTTCAAAATAAAATAAATGTCTCTAGTGAGGCCCTACACACATATTAAGCTAGCAGAAATAGGCTGGAATGATAAAATGTCATGTTGGTCAAGCTGTGGGAAAAGCAGCATGCCTCATACCCCTGGTGGGGCTGTATATTGGCTCTGTGTCTCTGGAAAGTAATACCGTAATATGCAACCAGAACTATAAAACTGTTGTTACTCTTTAACTATCTTGCTTTGGGGAATATACGCTGTGGAATTCATACAAACAAAAATATAATTTTGAGCAAAAATGAACATCAGAACTCTGTATATAATAGCATGATAGCAAATAATTGGAAATAACCAAAGCATCCCACATCAGAAAGAACACTGAACAAATAATAGTATAAAATACTGGGATATCGTTTTTCCATTTAAAATGACAAAAATATAAATTAGGTTGACCCAGGGAAACCTGCATACAATGTAAGCTATAGTAGAAAATAGTATGAGCAACTAAATACAAACATACAACAATATGACAATATATGTGGAAATATACTACAAGGATCAGAAATCCTTTCCATAGTCACAAAGTAGTTTAATAACTACCTCATTTAGGTCTGTCTCCTGTGAAATTACGTAAGTTCATAATTTTTAAAAAATGCATGTGGCTGGGCTCAGTGGCTCACACCTGTAATCCCAACACTTTGGGAGGCCAAAGCAGGTGGATCACTTGAGCTCAGGAGTTCGAGACAAGCCTGGGCAACATGTTGAAATCCAGTCTCTGCAAAGAATACAAATATTAGCCAGGTGTGGTGGTGTGTGCCTGTAGTCCCAGCTACTCGGGGAGCTGAGGTGGGAGGATTGCTTGAGCCTGGGACGTTGAGGCTACAGTGCACTGTGTTCATGCCTGCTGCACTCCAGCTTGGGTGACAAAGTGAGACCCTGTTTCAAAACAAACAAACAAATTGCATATATATAAATTAGTGTGCAGACAGAGTGTACTACTTGGGATGTTTAAAAGTTATGTAAATGTCGGATGTTAAGTTTCCTAATATGGAACTTCAGTCCCAAAAGAACATATAGCACTCCAGTGTCCAAATCAACCCTCTTCATCTCTACCCCAGTCCTAGTGAAGGGGGACATCTGTCTCCACAAAAAGGAACACAACCAAAGCAGGCTGTGTTTCCATGCAGGTACTGTGTGTGGCTTTTATTTTCCTTTACATTTGATTTTCAGACCAAATTTGATATGTCCAAGATAAATTTCATGATGTTAGATTTATATCATGATAATATTTCCTTAATGAGGTAAGATACCCTTCTTCTAAGGAGCTCAAAATAGTTTATAAATATTATCTTCTTTATCTTCACACATTTTACTGGAAAGGAGCCTTGGGATTTGTTTAAAATGTCAATACCCATTGTGACTAAGGAGTCAGAATGGTGGTGATGGATGGGTGGTAGGGAGTGGGCAGAGAAGCTCTATGCTTTTATTCAGATCAGCAGATAATTATGATGTACAATTGGGACTACAAACCACAACCAATCATAGAGTAGAGCTTGCAAAGTGTGGCTGCTGGACCATTTGCAGTATATCAGCTACTTAAATAAAAATTCTAATTCATGGACCTTCCCCAGTCCTATATTAGCATCTCTTGTGGTATGGCCTGGAAAACTGTATTTTAAGCCAGCAATTCCAGGTATTTTTATGTCCCATAAAGCATAAGATTCACTGATAGTGCAAGACTGTGAAGGAGTGGCTGGTTCATTCATTCATTCATTCATTCATTCATTCCACATTGAGAACACACTAAGTGCTCGGCTCTCTGCCAAGCACTAGGGATTGAAGTTGAAGACAATGACGCTGCTGCTCCCGAGAAGCCTGATCCACTGAGGTGGGAGGAGGGCAGATGAATAATTGAACACTTATAATATGATAAGTATTCTAACACAGGAATATGCACAGTTCCTTGTAAGCAAAGAGGAAAGAGTTACTAATTCTGCCTAGGAATGTTTAGGAAACTTTTAAAACAAGGTTTCTGAGCCAGATTTTGAGAAAAAAAATTAGTAAAAAAGGGTCTAATGAAGACAATGCATTTTAAACTTTTAAACCATTTCATATGTAGACATCAGTTTTTCTCATTCCCACTTTAAGTATTTTAACCATCATACTGCATCATTTCTTTTAAAAAGATGTGTCTAGAAGGACAACGAAAAAGAATGAAAACTAACTGACAGAGTCCTGAGTTTTGACATTTGCCATTTGCTTGAGTTCAAGCACATGAGTTGACTAGGCTGGGTCTTAGTTTCATTAAATATAAACCGAAGGGGCTCGGCTATGTAGTCCTGAGCACCTTTCCAGCTCTAAAGGGCAAAGATGCACAAGAATCTCCAAGCAGATCAATCAGCCCCGCAAGCTACTCCAGCGGCTGTACTAGGAAACCAAACAGCCCTGGAAGGCTCCCCCTGGCTGTCGACCTTCAAGGAAAATCCTTTCATTATCTGCTGGTATGGCCAGCAGCCAAAATGGTTGGATAGATTTTAAAACTGATTTAAGGAAAAAAACTATCTATAAGCACTGAAAGAGGTCTGGGTCTCTTGAGGTTTTCCTGAATCTGACATGTTTTAAACAACAGTGAAAGGGGTAGGGTAAAGAAAAGCAAACACGTAATTTACTCTTGGTAACAAACAGCTGATTGTAAAACACTCCACAAACACAGTGTAAAGCACCAAGCTAGTAATAAATATTAATTAAAGACATTTGTGCGTGTACATGTAAATGCAACCACAACATACAGTATGATTAAACCTTGCAAAACAGCCATTGTTTCAGGACTAGAAATGATTTACTTCAAGTGAGCAGTGAAAGGATGCTATACACCCCTCTTCCCAAACTTCCTAAATTACAAGGTTAGGGCAGGGTCGCATTTTTTAAAAATCAAGGTTGAAAAATTTGTTATAAAAAACTGGCTCTGAGTGATGTAGCTACCAAAGGGTTAGATCACTGTGCATGGCATGGATAAGGTCTGAAAATACAGGTCTAGCTCAAGAGTGAGTAGTTCCTGGAGTTCACCACATAAAAGAAATCTAAGGCTTTTTCTGAAATGCATTCTTGGATACTTTTAGTAAAAGTCTACAAAATGAATTTCTGTAGCAAACTTTATGTATCTGTATACACATGTATCTATATATCTCTATACACTCATAAACATATATGCATACATATTTTCAGCCATAAAGTCTGGAATAAATTCCTCATAAATTCTTCAACCTGTGGCCTTACAATAGATTATTCCAGATTTTATTGTTTCTCATATTTTCTATCTCTTCTTATAAACAGACAAGCCGTAACTGTACAACTTGCGTAAAATGGATTCAACAGGTGGAAACATGACTACAAAGAAAAGTTTGCCCCTTATTAGCAAGGCATAGAACTTACGTTTCTTCCTCACAGGGGAGTCCCAAATCCCTTTCACTTAGAAAACTCCTCTGAAGACGGCAGAATATTTATTAGATGGCTTAAGTGTTTGAGGGTTCCAGCAAGACTAGAGAAGCATTCCTCAATGTCTTCCGAGACAGCTCCTCTCCCCAGGCTTTATATATCATCATGTAGTTTCCTTCTTGATAATAATCACCTGCTGATGAAGCAGCATAATCACCTAAGAGAACACCTGTAATTTGAGTGTCTTGCGTTTAAAGAAAAGAGTCTTTTCAGAAAAGTATGTTGAGTTATAAGGTAACAGATGTAACCTACGTAAGCTGGATCCCAAACGAGGAGGAGAGACGAAACAAGCTGAAGTAATATTTAAAGAAAGATTGCGGACAAAAATACCAGACACAGATTCATAAAGCCCTATAAATGACCACCAGAATCAATAACAGAGGAAATCAAACCTAGACACATCACAGTAAAACTACTGAAAGTCAAAGAGAAAAGTCTTTAAAACATCTAGGGAAGAGATACATTATCTTCAAAGTGTACTAACACAACCAACCATTAACTTCTCAGTGTTAATGGTTGAGTAAAAAGTAAAATCCACAAACCAATGCAATGACATCTTCAAAGTGCTGAAAGAAAATAACTAACAATCTAGAATTTTCTACCTAGTGAAAATATCCTTCATAAATAATGAAAAAAGATTTTACCAGATAAAAATGGAGAGAATTTATGACCAGCAGAGCCATACTAAAACAAATAGTAAAGAGAGCTCTTGAGGCAGAAGAAAAGCAATCCCAGATGGAAACACAGAAGTGTTGAAAGCATTGAAATACACCAAAAGGGTAAACATAAATAAATCTAAATGATAGTGACTGTACAATATAATGATAATAATGTGAAGTTTAAAATATACATAAAATGAAAACATCAATGATACACAAAAGGTGTGGGGGTAAATGGATTTCATATGTTTTAAAGCCCATATTATATCATCTGGGAAATGGTAAAAGTAGTAATTAATCCTACAATTCTAATAAGTCAAACATGTATTTTTGTAATGTCTATAGCAAGAAGAAACAAGTGGGCAAAAGAGAAAAAAACCCCACAGTAGGATTGAACATTTATACCCAAATATATCAGGTTTTGTTTTGTTTTCTTTTGTTTTGCTTTTTGAGATGGAGTCTCCCTCTGCCGCCCAGGCTGGAGTGCAGTGGCGCCATCTCGGCTCACTGCAACCTCTGCCTCCCGGGCTCAAGCGATTCTCCTGCCTCAACCTCCTGAGTAGCTGGGACTACAGGCTCCTGCCATCATGCCTGGCTCATTTTTGTATTTTAAGTAGAGACGGGATTTCACCATGTTGATCAGGCTGGTTTTGAATTCCTGACCACAGGTGATCTACCCACCTTGGCCTCTCAAAGTGCTGGGATTACAGGTATGAGCCACCATGCCTGGTCTATATCAGTTATTAAATGTAAACAGATTAAATTCTCTAATAAAAGACAATGGTCATCAGACTACATTTTTAAAAATTATGTTACCTATAAGAAGCACATTTTACTTTTAAAAACAGTATAATTAGCAGGCAATAAGCTGCACATATTTAAAGTATACAATTTGATCAGTTTTGACATATGTATAGGACCATGAGACCATTACTACAATAAAAGAGTTTCTTCATGCCCCTTCTTAATTCTTACCCTCCTTCTCCCGGTAACTACTAATTTGCTTTTTGTCACTGTGGATCAATTTGCATTTTCTAGAGTTTTATATAAATAGCATCATACAATATATCTCTTTTTTTGGTCTGGCTTCTTTCATTCAACAGAATTATTATTATTATTATTTTTGAGACAGAGTTTCGCTCTTATTACCCAGGCTGGAGTGCAATGGCGCGATCTCGGTTTACCGCAACCTCCTCCGCCTCCTGGGTTCAAGCAATTCTCCTGCCTCAGCTTCCTGAGTAGCTGGGACTACAGGCACGCACCACCATGCTCGGCTAATTTTTTATATATTTAGTAGAGACGGAGTTTCACCATGTTGACCAGGATGGTCTTGATCTCTTGACCTCGTGATCCACCCGCCTCGCCCTCCCAAAGTGCTGGGATTATAGGCGTGAGCCACCGCGCCCGGCCCATTCAACAGAATTATTTTGCAATCCATCTATATTACAGTGTGTATTAGTAGTTTACTCCCTTTTATTCTAGAGGAGTATTCCATTGTATGGATATAAGTTTTGTTTTGTTTTTTAATCCATTCACCTGTCTATGGACATTTGATTTGTTTTCAGTTTTTGGCTATTACAAATAAAGTTGCTGTAAACATCTGTGTTCAAATCTTTATACAGATACATTCTTTCATTTCTTTTGGGTAAATGCCCAGTTAAAGTGTTTTAACGTGGTTGTATACTCCCATAATCAGTGTCCAGTTTTTCCCATATTTTCAATAATACTTAGTGTTGTTAGTATTTTTAATTTTAGCCATTAGACCGGATATGTTGTATGTGGTGGTATCTCATTGTGTTTTTAATTTGCATTTCCCTAATGACTAATGATGCTAAGTAAGTTTTCACGAAGAGGCACACTTTATTTATTTTTATCTTTTATTTTAGGTTTAGGGTTACATATACATGTTTGTAATATAGGTAGATTGCAGTGTCTTTCTTTCTTTCTTTCTTTCTTTTTCCTTCTTTCTTCAGACACACTTTAAACATAAGGACATAAAAAGACTGAAAGTGAAAGAATTTAAAAAGTTATAAAACCTAGCCAAAAGAAGGCTGATGTAGCTATGTAATATCAGACAAAATGGACTTTAAGAAGCATTACTGAAGAGAGAGACATTTCCTAAATAAAGAGCACAATTCAAAATATGTATATATCAAGTAATATAGGTTCAAAATATATAAAGCAAGAACTATAAAAGTAAAAGGAAAAATTTACATCTACCACTAAAGTAAAAGTTTCAAACATACTTCTGTTCTATCACGCAGATAAAAAACCCCAGAGATCCACAAAACTTGAACATGATAAACCAACTTGTGCTAATTGACATATACAGAAAATACTATGCCTAACTTCAAAGTACACATTCTTCTTGCATGCATTAAACTTTTACAAATTGACCATATGCTTGGCCCATAAAACAAATCTCAACAAATCGCAAAGGTCAGAAATCATACAGAGTGGTTAGTCTGATACCATGTAGAACTAAATTAGAAACCAAGAAAAACATATTAGCTCTAAAATGTCTAAATATTGGTTTATTTTTGCAAATGACATAATTTGAAGCATTTTTTTTCCATTTATGTACCCAGGCTAAATAAGTGGATTTAAAAAAATTGTATAAAAACCAAAAAGAAAATAGCCAGACAGGAAAACTACGTGTAATATTTAGACATAGTTATATAAGCTGTTCTATTTTTATTTTAAGCATATAATATATTTTGCAATTTTAAATGTAAGAAGTATAAAAAAAGACATTGTAAAATGTCTCCCTCCTACTCCTGTCTGCCAGGTACCCAGTTCCCTCTCCACAGACAATCTAGGTAATCATTTCCTGTGTTTCCTTCTGTGCATATAGAGTTTATAAGCAAATACATGTACATATTCTTTCCCACATTTTTATTTACAAATGGGAACATAGTACTTGAGAGTCATCTATGTTGTAGTGTTCATCCATAGCTCATTCCTTTATATTATGGAGGAGTATTCCATTGTATGAATACCACAATTTGTTTATCTGTTTGCTGGTGATCTTCATTTTGCTTTATTCACTTAATAGATAAATACATAATAATGCCCTCATTCTTTTTTTTTTTTACTGCATATGTATTCTATATGTAACTGGGCAATAATTTCTTTCTTTCTTTTTTTCTTTTTTTTTTTGAGATGGAGTCTTGCTCTGTCGCCAGGCTGGAGTGCAGTGGCGTGATCGTGGTTCACTGCAACCTCCACCTCCTGGGTTCAAACAATTCTCCTGTCTCAGCCTCCTGAGCAGCTGGGACTACAGGTACCCACCACCACGCCTGGCTAATACTTGTATTTTTAGTAGAGACGGGGGTTTTACCATGTTGGTCAGGCTGGTCTCGATCTCCTGGTCTCGTGATCTGCCTGCCTCAGCCTCCCAAAGGATTGGGATTACAGGTGTGAGCCACTGCGCCCGGCCAATAATTTCTTAACTAGTCTCTCTCATACATTTCTGCTGTTTCTAGTTTTCTTCCAGCACAGATAATTTTCAGAAAGCTGTGCATGTGAATTCATACATGTATAAAGATATCTGTGGAATAAAGTCCTAGAATTGGAATTGTTGGGTGAATGTGTTTGTGTATTTGTCCTTCAGAGTATTTTACCAATTAATACACTAAGCAGCAATATAAAGAAGGTGTACAAAATACTTTCAACAATTTTAAGGAGTTATTGAATTAACTGGCTATTCTGCCTATTGTTATCTGTAATTACCCTGAAGAACCAAGAATCCTGTTTATTTGATAAGCAAAACCAAGATTTCCATTGAGGGACTCTTTTCTTAACTTTGTGGTTAGGAAGTCGCTATCTAGTAAAGTTAATCCCTTTGTTTACAGGGTAACTGCAAGACTCAAGACAGTATGGCCACCTTCTGGTGGGCTGAAAATTTCATTTATACCCAAATACTAAGTTTGAGGTTCCCATGAGGACTCCAAGTGGATATCAAGTTAGCAGTTGGATAAATAGGTCTGGAACAGAAACAAAATTCTGATTGCAGATGTGAATTTGGCCAGGCTTGGGAGAGTAGGGGTAAGAGGTCCACACCTCCCTACCCATAGTTTCTCACCCATGTCCCTAGCAACCCATATCTAGTTTACCAAAATGACTATACGTGGTGCCCCCAATGGTGTGGTTATAATCTGTGGTCTGGGAACAAAGCCGCATAGCCTGACTAAACAACAACTTAACCAATCTCTCTCGCTCTGAGCACTGATGGTCATTCCTCTTTGATGAGTCTAATCTTTGAGAAAAACACAGATAACAAAAGCTGTCAACAAGCTGGTCAGAGAAGATCTTGAAAGCAGCTCCTGGACCACTGAACAATTTGTGCGATGAAATTTTGCCAAATGCACAGACTAAAATCAGGTATACTTTTGGCCATTAAGAAGAACTTCCTGATTATTAGGATTGCAGAAGGTCGACTCAGTTTTTCTGTGTGAAAACAGAAAATAATGCCACTATTTACTGAGTGCTTACATTACACAGGGCCCTGTGCTGAGCACTTGATAAGCACTTCACTGAATGCACACAGCAATGCTATGAACCAGGTTTATCATCCCCATTTAACAAATGCAAAACTCAGGGCTGGAAAAGTCTTGAGGATTTGAACCCAAGACTATCTGACTCCAAAGAACATGCTTATTATAGAAGTATAAGCTTGAAAATGTATTTAAATCTAAGTACACTATTTGAAAACCTTCCATGTTTTTAAATAGTATACTTAAAAAGTAGATGGAAATACTACTAGTCACAGTTATGTTAGAGAGGCAGGAAAATATAATTTTTTTTTGTTTTTGAGACAGGGTCTTGCTCTGTCACCCAGGCTGAGTGCAGTGGTGAGATCACAGCTCACTGCAGCCTCAAACTTCAGGGCTTGAGAGATCCTCCTACCTCAGTCCCCTGAGAGTAGCCAGGACTACAGGCATGCACTATCAGGTGTGACTAATTTTTAATTTTATGTTGAGATGGGGTCATGCTATGTTGTCCAAGCTGGTCTCGAATTCCTGAATGCAGGTGATCCTCCTGCCTCAGCCTCCCAAATTGCTGGGCTTATAGGCATGAACCACCACACTCAACCTAGAGTTATTTTTTGTTTTCTAAAATGTTTGTGCTGTGGTTGCCATAGATTTATGACAGAAATTGCACACACACACACACACACACACACACACACTTTTGAAAACCATTTTGAAAGTATCTTAATGGTCTCGTCAGGGCCGGGTGTGGTGGCTCACACTTGTAATCCCAGCAATTTGGGAGGCTGAGGTGGGCGGATCACAAGGTCAGTTCGAGACCAGCCTGGCCAACGTGGTGAAACCTCATCTCTATTAAAAATACAAAAATTGCAGGGCATGTTGACACACACCTATAATCCCAGCTACTAGGGAGGCTGAGGGTGGAGAATTGCTTCAACCTGGGAGACGGAGGTTGCAGTGAGCCGAGATCATGCCATTGCATTCCAGCCTTGGCGACAGAACAAGACTTCATCCCAAAACAAAAAACAAACAACAACAACAACAAATCTCTTCAGGGTTCCTTTCATTATTACCATTTTGTTTCTAAGTTTCCTGGAATTTTGAAATAAAACTGTATTCCCAGCACTCTTGGAGCCCTTGCATGCACTTCCTCCTCTACCTGGATTCAATTAAACTACTCAGCACACATTGTTGGATGCTGTTGATTAAAAACACCTCATTTCTCCACTCTGATTTGTGATTTATCTAAGTTATTTGTCCCAGCATAGCCAGCTCCTTGGCCAATTTAGAGGCCACATGCTGTATATTCATGAAAGGGCCTATAATAGTGCTATTTATTTTCAGATGTGCTGGCCAAGGCAGTGAATTAGCAGCATGTCTGTGTGACTTAGTGAAGTGGTTTCAGCAAAGACATGGAGAGCCTTCCAGCCTCTGCTATTCAAGGTGATTGCAGTTGTGAAATACACATGCCTTCACTATTAGGGGAAATGGAGCAGTTCTAACTTCCTCCTTTTTTTGTGTGTGAGTTTGCTCTGTTAAACTATGGAACTTATGGAAGTGGCCGAGAGAGAAAGTTTTTGTTTGCCCTTGAACAAGCTTCAACCCGTGGGGGACAACTGAACTTAGCTGAGGACCATAAGATGACTGTTGGTA
The DNA here is from genome assembly GCF_030222135.1 of Aotus nancymaae. Classification (NCBI taxonomy): domain Eukaryota; kingdom Metazoa; phylum Chordata; class Mammalia; order Primates; family Aotidae; genus Aotus; species Aotus nancymaae. The sequence continues at coordinate 16,438,592 of NW_026988455.1, forward strand.
TATCTTGATGCATACACTCTACTGCAGTGGTTCTCAAAATGTGGTACCGGGACCAGCAACATCAACATCACCTGGTCAAGCTAGAAATGCAGACTATCATGCCTCTGCCCAGACCTACTGAATCCTAAACTCTGGGGATGGGCCCAGCTATCTGTGTTTTAACAAGCCCTCCAGATGATTCTGATGCAGGCTTCCATTTGGGAACCACTGGTCTATTGCTAGCAGACAAATTCCAGCTTTACCTGCCAGCCTTCTCTTGCCCGTTCCCCATTCTCCCTCAGTAACATAGGACTTAGCCATGTAATCACCCTTCCTCAGTCTAACTAACCTGACTATCTAGTTAATTTGAAAATCAAGAATCTAACAGACATCCATTTAATGATACCTACTTCCTACGTAGCCAAATTTAACTAAGATATTCTACTTAGCTTACCTTACTTACCTTACTTAAGGTCTAATTTAATATTCTTAATTCTTGGTATTCTATTAACAAACAGTTAATGTGCCCTCAAATAATCACTTCCTCCATTCCCTGCTTCCCCAGTCCCAAACCATCTCCATCTTTTCTCAAAATTTATTTTAGTTTGGAGGATGGAAACAATGCTTCTTAAATTAAAAAAAAAAAAAAAACTGCACTGTTCCAAAGTTATGAAGCTATTAATGGTCGACTGTTATTTACTTTAAGAAAAAGCTCTGACATGGGAGGTGGAGTCAGTGCCTGGAAGGGTGAATATTTTAGAGGAGATCAGGCTCAGGAAAGTTGTGGAATGAAGAGAATCTCTTCATTGAGAACAGTGGAAAGATGAGACATAAGCCCAGATGTCTGATATTGATTTATTCTTTCAAGTATTTATTGAGCATGCACTTGCTCAAAGTTCTGGGGATACTCCAATGAGGAAAGCAAACAAAAGCCTCTGCCCTCAGGAAGCTTCTATTCTGATGTGCACTGAAGCCTGAACTTCTGCCACATTCTTTTGTATTAAGTCTGCCTTACCCAGTGATCTTTTCAGCTCAGGGTGTTTTATCACTGTAGGTACTTGAGGCCAGAAAAATATATGGTGCCTTTGCAGGAGAGGAGAAGATGGCCAGAATGAGGGAACAATTCTTCAAAAGGAAAAGTATGCAGACCCCACCCCAGCTAACCAAATTTAGCTATTTGCAGAGCAAAGGAAATCTCTCTGAGTCTTCTAAATTTGACATCTTTATGGGTTCCAGGAATGATGCACATTCAATAAAGCCAAATTTATCCTCATAACAGCTCATTCTTGGGATAAGTATGACCCTCATTTTTTTTTTTTTTTTGAGACAAAGTCTCACTCTGTCACCCAGGCTGGAATGCAGCGGCCTGATCTAGGCTCACTGCAACCTCCACCTCCCAGGTTCAAGCCATTCTCCTGCCTCAGCCTCCCAAGTAGCTGGGACTACAGGCACAGACAACCATGCCCGACTAATTTTTGTATTTTTAGTAGAGATGGGGTTTCACTATGTTGGCCAGGCTGATGACCCCCATTTTATAGAAAAGGAAGCTGAAGCAGAAAAGAATTGGGTACTGGATGAAGTTCTGAAGCAGAGCCTGTTCAGACCTAAGAACCAAGTCTGCCTCTCACAGGATTTTGTTGCTTGTACTGACATATTGATGCTCAGTTAGCTCTAGCACTGAGCCTTTTCCAGAAGTGAGGCCCAGGTTTCTGCCGACATTCTCCGGGAAGCCACCATGTCCTTTACTGTTCTGCAATATTCTTTCCTGTGGGGCTTAGAAAGAGCCTTATTCTTGTGATCCATCCATTATTTCCCATTATGAACCCTAATACTGTATCCTTAATAAAATTTCTATCTAGATATAAAAATAAGTTCCTTTACTCTTCCCTTACTAAAGATTCAGTCATCTTAGTGTGATAAATGCAGAAGTAATAATCTCTTAAATCACTTCTTAATAAATGAAAGTACATTCTGTACACTAAACAGTTATTCAAGATGACAACTATTAGGATATTTGTTTTGGTGAAATTGTATGGGCTGAGTTATGGATCAAGCAGGTATTTTAAATCAGAAGCCTGAATAAAAATACCAACCCTTCTAATTTTGAGGGGAAGAGGTATCTCAAGCAGTATTTTTCTCTAAGTGCAATATTAAAATAATACTATGTTGTGTAAAAATATAGCAACATTTACATCAGTGAGTATAAATTATTCTTCATACAGAGAAATGATAAGAGACTATAGAGGGCATGCATGGTAAATAAGAGACCAGAGGACATGTATGGTAAAGTTATTTGAATTTTTTTTTTTTTTTTGAGATGGAATCTTGCTCTGCCACCCAGGCTGGAGTGCAGTGATGCATTCTCAGCTCACTGCAACCTCCACCTCCCAGGTTCAAGTGATTTTCTTGCCTCAGCCTCCCAAGTAGCTGAAACTACAGGCGTGTGCCACCATGCCTGGCTAATTTTTGTATTTTTAGTAGAGATGGGGTTTCACCATCTTGGCCAGGCTGGTCTCAAACTCCTGGCCTCAGGTGATCTGCCCTCCTTGGCCTCCCAAAATGCTGGGATTACAGGCATGAGCCATTGTGCCCGGTCTGTTATTTGAACTTTTTAAAAGAGACATGGCAAGTGTGAATATTATATATAAAGAAATTTATTTCCTCTGCATTAACTGGTGATTTATTTCTTATTACCTATCTTAAACTCAAAATAGTCAAAGAGTCTCAGGATTGTTATAAAGATGATCTAAAGACATTCTGTTTAGATTCCTAGAAAATTATTCAAGATACTCATAATTGGGCACATATATGAAAACCTTTCTTTTTATAGATTGAGACTGCTCTTTTTTTCTTTTTCTTTTTTAGAGAACTTAAATACAAAACCTCCTGATATTCAAGCTAATGCTGTAACAACAAAGTTAATGTGAGCAAACTTTGAACACCTCTTTGCAGGCCCTGTTCTGGAATCCTTCCAGTGGTGACCCTCAAACTTTAGCATGCAAAAATAAAAATCTGCTAGGGAACTGATCAATGGTGCAGACTTCTGAGCGCCACCTCCTGAGAGTCTGATTCATTGGTTTGCGGACAGCTCGAATCTGCATTTTAACAACCCCAGTGTTCAGATGTAGTCTACCTAAGCACTCTCTGAGACAAGCAACAACTGCCTTGTGAACTTCGAGCCAATGGAAAACCTGACTGGGAAACTTGTCTCATCATTAAACCAACTTTACAATCTCCTGTCTTGATGCATACTTGGTGCTCACTCAAATGAAAGTAGGAGAATGTGAGTTGATGTGGTTCTATCTGTAATTTCCCACTTCTACCTGCAGGGAAATGATTTATCCATAATGCAGGAAGGTCAAGGTTCCCAGGAGAGCATAAGTCAACTTTCCTTCTTACTACTATATAGACAAATTTTTCAAGGCACTTTAGATTAGAAAAGTTAAGAAAGAGGAAAGAGAAAGGAGAAAAGACAGAAGAGAAGGATTTTTACAGGGAAAATAAAAGAAAGGTAATATTGTTCGAGTAAGTAGGATGAACTGGGCTACACATCCTGAATAATTATAGGGTATGCTTCAGAAGGCACACACTCAGCTAAGCCAGACACACTGGCTAGTAATGAGATAGTAAGAGTTGGGAATTATTCATTTTCTGGCCTCATATTTTCTGCAGAGTCCATAAGAGTTTAGAAGGATGGTCTTTTTCAGAAATCTTAATCTGTAACAAATGGAGGAATGGAATTGCATCTCAGTGAGATCCTGCTGTCACAATTCTTCTTCAGTCACCTATATGCCTACCATGGGTTTGCAAATTCTCCTCTGGGTCTGGTTATTACATTAAGGATGTATCTTGGCCGGGTGCGGTGGCTCATGCCTGTAATCCCAGCACTTTGGGAGGTCAAGGCGGGCAGATCAAGTGGTCAAGAGATGAAGACCATCCTGGCCAACATGATGAAACCCCGTCTCTACTAAAAATACAAAAATTAGCCAGGCATGGTGGCCCACGCCTGTAATCCCAGCTACTCAGGAGGCTGAGGCAGGAGAATTGCTTGAACCTGAGAGGTGGAGGTTGCAGCAGTGAGCCAAGATTGCGCCACTGCACTCCAGCCTGGCGAAAGAGCAAGACTCTGTCTAAAAAAAAAAAAAAAAAAAAAGAATGTATCTTACCGTAGATACTCTCCTATGCAGTTCCCAAATATTAGACACATAAGGAAAAGCACTTTCCTAAGGGAACAACGGTTAGCTTTAACTTTCAACAGTTTTAGAATACTTTGCATTTTAAAGCTTCTTGAATTTGAACACCATCTCAAAATCTTGGCCTCACTCTCTTTTCCCAATGCACAAATGTGGTTATGATCCCTGGGGGTTTTCAAATGCTTTTATACCAGATGACTGTGCATTAAACAAGCTAAGGTGAAGCTGATCCAATGTAATTAACAGGAAGAAGATTTTAGGAAAAAAATCCTAAAACCTGTTTCTTAAATGAATGGGCACAAAGCCAACATCCAAACGGCTCTTTCTGGGACACTGCTTTTGGTCAAGGGCAAGGTATTCCCCACAAGAAGAGAGCTGAACATGTCTCCAGCTTTGCTAGTCTCTTATAAAAGCATAACTGTTAGTCTTATGACGGCAAACCTTCCCTGTTCCAGAGCCTTACTTCCAATGAAGTAGGCAACACAAGAAACACTCAAAGAAGTTAAGAGACTGCCTAAAGCTAACACATCTTGCAAATGGTAGAGGTGGAATGAGAACTGAGTTTATGCTTAGGAAAGTAGACTGTGACCTTTTTTCCTAAAGGAAGTTGCTTTGAGTAGATACAATGGGCAGAAATCTATATGTCACCATTTAAAGGGGAAAGAAATCCCTGATCAACTGTAACTTGCTATGCTTGTAATTCCTGCCACCTTAAAGCACATACAAAATGGTTAGTTGGGTTGAAAGATCAGTTATTGAGAGAATAATAGATAAGCCTTAGTACAGTGTCATGTTACTACATCAGATTAATCCATCTCCACCTAATCTCATACAGGGACACTGAGGAAGTGAAGCCCAGGCCACCCTGTAGGTGCACAGGAAACTGAGGGAGATAATGGGTCCCAAAAAAGCAATGGTGGGAATTGGGATCCAGTCATTTTCCAGGAGGGATGGAGTGTAAAAAGAATTTTAATCAAATCAGGGGTTCAAGGCTAGTTTCTGAAAAAAACAGTTTGAATCAAACCTCTGTCCCAAGGACAGAATAAAACACTCTATGCCTTGAGACACCCTAGGACCAACTTCATCCATTTCTCAGTATTTCTTAGATTAGGACATAACAAGTAGTTTAAATGCATGTCCGCTGCCAACAGAAGTTAACAATAAAGCCTGCCTAAATGAATGCAAGGAAATATACATAGGACTTTTTTTATTTGAGACAGAGTGCAGTGGTGCAATCTCAGCTCACCGCAACCTCCACCTCCCAGGTTTAAGCAATTCTCCTGCCTCAGTCTACCAAGTAGGTGGGATCACAGGCACCCACCATCATGCCTGGCTAATTTTTGTATTTTTGTAGAGACAGGGTTTCACCATGTGGGGCAGGCTGGTCTTGAACTTCTGACCTCAGATGATCTGCCTGCTTTGGCTTCCCAAAGTGCTGAGATTACAGGCATGAGCCACTGCACTTGGCCTACATAGGAATTAAAAAAAAAAAATGAATCTAACAAGACATTTATTTTCAATATTCTCATGCTAACTTACATAGTAATCACTTTCCAATGAATAATAACTAGTTCAAATCTTGCATCATCATCTACTAATTGCGTGATCTTGGACAAATTAGTTGACCCTGCTAAACATGTGATGGAGTGGCAGAGGAACAGACACACACAGAGACCCTGAGTCCCAAACCTGTCGGTCTACAAGAATTGCCTTTGGGTCTGCACCTCATGTGCTGGTTAAGTAGTTTCCCATTCTTCTTATTTTTTGGTGTACCCTTAAAATAATCCACTATTAACTGAGGTAACATGAGAATATCTTCGATCCCTATAACCTGGAAAAGCCTACTACTAGAACTACTATTACTGCAATTAACAATGCTAGTCATACTTATTGAGTGCCTTCTGTTTGATCATTAGTCCATTTAATCCACACAACAACCCTATGAGGGAGGTATTAATATCTTCACTTTACAAATTTGGAAACTGAAGCAAAGAAAGGTTAAGAAACTTGTACAAGACTTTACTGGTAGGCACAGAAAAGGAAGGAAACAGAAGCTAGCCCTGTTGGAAAATGTTATCACCAGGCGCATCTCAGAGAAAGTTGCTATAGGAGTTAAGCTTCTGGTATTTTCCTTCCCAGGGTCTTGGCAATGGAGAGCTTAGCATGTGAAAGCTTTCAGAAAAAAGGATACTAAGCTTTACCCCTGACTATTAAAAAGAGCAGGTTTTAACCTGTTGCTGAGACTTTGAACCTGGCTCCAATATCATTAATCCTTTCACGGGTAAGTAGTCCCGGAATAGATTCCAAATGTAATTCAAATACCCATGTTAGCAATGGGTAAAAGATTTAAGAGCAACTTCTAAACGTTGATTTTTCATCAACTATGATTCTCTTTTTGTGTAGTTTTGTCTCTTTGAGTTTCACCAAGGAACAAATCTCAAACACAATAAAAGTGAAGCCCTGTGAAGTCCAAAATCTGTTAATGGACCAAAGATTTTTCTAGAATGTGGGATGGGGAAGGCAAAGGAGACATCTGAAACAGTAATCGCATTCAGGTTTTTATTCGAGATCTTTCCTCGTCAAATGTTTCCTACATTACCTAGACAATCTCTCTCTGTCCCCGGACTCCTCTTTGCTTCCTGTAAGTCTGCTCAAGTCACTTGCATCAGAAAAGAGCCTTCCCTTCATCCAGGGGGACTTCCTCAGGCTCATTCTCTTCCCTTCCTCTGACCTGGAGCTCCTACTTCCTTCAGTCCCTCTCACTCTTAATCCAATGTTCGCAGGCTACCAACCTCACCCTTCTGTAAAAGCTTCTCTTGATACAGCCACTAAAGACCTTTTGCTGGACAGCCAGTGACTTCCTTCCTGTACTGTTTTAATGTGACCTTTCGGTTGCATTGGACACTGTTGACCTTCTCATCCTTCATGAAACTTCTCTCTGGGATCATACACATACTATCAACTCTACTATTTGATCATCCTCAGTTTCTTGAATGGGCTTTCCACCAGTGTAGGCCCCTTTCATGTTGTTTACTCCCAAATGATAGTACTAGGATAAATTTGGAAATGAGGGTGGAAGGTTCCAGGTAAGTAAATCTGTTTCTAAAACATGGGGAAGCATTAAAGAAAAAACATGGGGGAATCCCAATAAGGAAAAACCCAGTATGATGTGGTATCAGAGGGCCTTGTTTTGATGAGTCTACTGGGAATATTTTATGTAGAGTAGCTAGGTTATCATAAATGGTCTTTTTCTCAGAGGAGATCAGTTTCTTTAATTGTTTCATTCCTTGAAGGGACAATGTCAAAGCTGTTAAACCCAAAACCACCCCCCTTGACTCATTTAGCTCACATGGAAAAATTTTTCCTAAAGAATGCAGAAAGGAATTTCTATAAAGCAATTAATTTATCCTCTTTTGCCCAACTGCAAGCAGTCGCACATGAGCCCTGGCCATTTCCTGTCAGTTTAATCACAGACAACCCAGCCCCATCTTGCCCTCGCATCTTGAACCCTACATGCTCCCAGAGTCATGATAAATGCTTGTGCCAGGACATAACAGAAACTTAAAAGATCCCTGGTGTGTGGAATACAGTGGAGGAGTTCAGATTGTTACAGACATGGTTCCTTACAAAGCCTGTGTTCTAGAATAAGGGATAGGGTCTTTGGGCCAACTGCAACTTTATAGAGCCTCAGACTGTCAGGGATTGTCCGGATGCTATAAGAGTAATAGCATGCTGGCTGGGTGCGGTGCCTCACGCCTATAATCCCAACACTTCAGGAGGCCAAGGCGGGTGGATCACTTGACGTCAGGAATTTGAGACCAGCCTGACCAACATGGTAAAACCCTGTCTCTACTAAAAATACAAAAAAAAATTAGCCGGGCATGGTGGTGGGCACCTGTAATCCCAGGTACTTGGGAGGCTGAGGCAGGAGAATCGTTTGAACCTGGGAGGCAGAGGTTACAGGGAGCCAAGATCGTGTCACTGCACCACTCCAGCCTGGGCAACAGGGCAAGACTCTGTCTCAAAAAAAAAAAAAAAAAAAAAAAAAAAAAAAATACTAGCAAGCCAAACTATTAAAACTAATAGTTTTTACTCTTAATAAACTAAGAGTAAGAATGGTATTACCCTGAATAGTTTGGCATGGCAGATGTGATACAGTCTAACCAACTAGGAATGAAGAAGAAACACCAGTTATTACATATTAAACTTTTGAAAGAAAACTTATTGAGACTGTGAGTTTGCTGCTAACAGCATATAAAACATCACCGACTTTCCTCTTTTCATTTACCTTTGTGGAGTAATAGGCTGTGGTCATTGGCAGGCTAAGGCTTGGGTGATGACTTCACTTCACTTCAGAGTTTATTGTAGGACAGAAGAACTTGGCATGGCACATTGGGGATGATGTGAATGCTCTGGTGAAGGAAAGTGTCTCCCAATCATGCCACAGGTCCATCTCTAGACTTGAAAGTTTGCCATTTGTTGGCATTGGCCCAAGATCCTGGGAAACTCCCCAGTAGTCTTTCACCTATATGTAGTCCCCTGTGAGGGAAGCGTTTACTATAGCAACAACAGGTGCCAATAAAGGAATGAGAAGATGGGATACAGGGTTCATCCTGGAAGAGTGGGACCTCCCACTACCTGTCTGTGGTGGAGGTAGCCCTCTTTCCACAAGTGTGCAGTCAGTTTGGCCCTCAATCACTTCACTCTGTCACCTGGAACGGAGAAACAGTAACAGGCCACAAATGTCCATCCTTAAGATTACTATGTTTCTGGAGAGTCCCTATTTTTCAGAGTTAGGTCTGCTTCCTCAAGCAGATCCCCTGCTTTGGTAACAGCTCGATCTCAGTAAAAATGCAACTGAATCTATGAGCAATAATCCACCAAGTACTTACCAGCCACAAACCAATTCACGTTGGTGAAAAGGACAGGAATAGGAAGGTGGAGAATCTAAGGCAGCATCACTTATGCCACAATTTTCATTAGACTGTGACAGCTGCATCAGAGAGAAAGAAAGGTGAAAGAAAGAAAGAAAGAAAGAAAAGGGAAGGAAGGGAGGGAGGAAGAGAGGGAGGGAAAGAAGAAGGAAAAAACAAAAGAAAAAGAAAAAGAAAGAAAGAGAAAGAGAAAGAAATAAAAGAAAGGGAAGGAAGAAAGGAAGGAAGGAAAAAAGAAAAGAAAGAGAACACTTGACATATGCAAATCGTGTCCCTGGAAGGTAAAACTGACCAAATAAAATCGGTAATGAGTCAGGCCTTATAAAGACAGAACGTTCAGTGTTGGAGGCTTAAAGGTGATGTTAATCTATGTTGTCTAAAAGGCACAGGCCAGGGAGACTACAGAGAGAAACAGGCAAAACAAGAGACCTGAGCCCTGGTGCTTGAGGGGCACGAGCCCAGGGTGACAGGTAGGAGGTTACACCTCAGAGATGGTGTTCACGAAAAGCCACCTCAGATGAGGCTCTCTGATCCACCAAGTTATCAGACTCTCTGTATTGGACTTAATGCAAAATTCTTTTCCTTGGACATATTAAAGTTTCAACACAAAGTTTGTTCAGCTTGTTTACCTAACTTTGTTTCTTTTTTTTAACTTAGAGAAGATCAGAAAAGAACTTTTTAATACAATATACATTGGGGCTATGAAACAGAATTAGTAATGTTTTAGTTTATTCATTAATGATAATACTACACACAGAATTTAGTCTGGAAGTATTTATTTCCCCAGAGACTACCACACTTTTGAAACAAATATTTCTCTGCCATAAAACTAGTTTGAATATTTAAAAAATGACAAATGGATGCTACAAAATATTTGCTATCAAAAATACCCTCTCAGTTAAAAGATAGGAAATTAAAGTCATTTCTATACTCACTAACTTGCTGTATTTGATTAACTTAGGAAATGTGAAAGCAGTAAAATAGAAATTCATAATCTGATTTCCCAACTGATTTTAAAGCAATTAAAAAATGAATAGAAAATTCATATTAATAGTATGATAAATAAGGAAACAGATTTCTTGCTGTATATCAGGTGTAAATAATAATTTATGTAGAACTATATTCCAATTCAGCTGTAACTGGTAAATATTTTTACTAAGCATCAAAAAAAAATTCAAGTCATTCAAAACGCTTTAAATACTCAATATTCCATATCTGTAGTTTGCACGTGATCCTGAATGTTAATTAAAGAATTCTAAATTCAGTACTCATCTTAGAGAGAAAAATCTTATTTTTTTCTGTGGTATCATCCTTTATCTAATTTTCTGGAACTTGCAGCTGATCTCATTTAAAAGTAGATAAGTTAGACAGGCATGGTGGTGTGCACCTGTGGTCCCAGCTACTAGGGAGGCTGAGACAGGAGGATCACTTGAGCCTAGGAGTTCTAGGCCAGTCTGGGCAACAGTGCATTTCATTTCTAAAAAAAAAAAAAAAATTAAAAATAAAAGCTTAAAAAAAATGATAAATTACCTGTAAATTATATGGCCACAATCTCCAGATTCAATATCAAGACCACTAAGAAAATATAACCATTTTATACAATATTAAAAATTTTCAAACACGTATTGGTCCTTCTGCTACCATAAGGAAATAATCCCTTAAACACCCCTAAATTCCCTTTTCTCACCTCTCCTGTCTCTGTCAGATAGAAAATGGATCAAAGGGAACATTTTTTGGGATGCCCCCTTTTTTCTTGACACAGGGTCTCACTCTGCCACCCAGACTGGAGTGCAGTGGTGCAATCATAGCTCACTGTAGCCTTGAACTCCTGGGCTCAAATAATCCTCCCGCCTTAGCCTCCCTAAAAGCTTGTTCTACAGGGGCTCACAACCATGTCTGGCTATTATTAATTTTAATTTTAATTTTTCTGTAGAGATGGGGTCATGCTATGTTGCCCAGGCTGGTCTCAAACTCCTGGCTTCAAAGAATCCTCCAACTAGGTCTTCCAGTGTTGGGATTATAGGCATGAGCAACCACACTTGGCCAGATACCCATTTTTTTTTTTTTTTTTTCCCGAGACAGGTTTTACTCTGTCACCCAGGTTGGAGTGCAATGGCGCAATCTCAGGTCACTGCAACCTCTGCCTCCCAAGCTCAAGCAGTCCTCCTACCTCAGCCTCCCAAGTAGCTGGAACTACAGGTGTGCCACTATGCCTGGCCAATTTTTTGTATTTTTAGTAGATACTGGGTTTCACCATGTTGCCCTGGCTGGTTTTAAACTCCTGAACTCAGGTAATCTACCCACCTTGGCCTCCCAAAGTGCTGGGATTACAGGCATGAGCCACCACACCCAGCCAGATGACCTATTTTTAATTGTCTTTGTTAAACTGTCTGAATAATGATTTCAAAGTCCCATGTCATTTTGTCTAGCAAGTTTAAAGTTTTAGCATCTGCGTCTTGGTGCTGCCCAACAGTTCTTGGTTTGTATCTCTATTCTGCCAAGGACCTACAATTATGAGAGAAGAAAAAGGATATCTGAGAAAGTATCTGTCTCCTGGCACCAAATTAATGCTTCAACGTATTAGTTTTTTCCCTTATTCCCAGCACTAGAGCAAATGGAGCCAGACTACAGAAGACTATAGGGTGTGGGTCAGCCTCCTTGGGATGCTATTGAGAGAACCCTTCAATTTCTTCCTTGTCAAGTTGCTTGATGATTTCATCATTAGAGATGTATTCTGAAGCCTTTAAGAGCTGCCTATTAAAAAAGAAAATATCCTGGAAGGCAAAATAACCTAGCTGTCAGCTGAAAACAGACTACAGCTGTGTAGGTGGCCTGTGAGAGTGCGAGGCCTTAGGGGCCTGGGACCTGAAATCAGCACCAGCAAAGCAACCTTAGGAGGTAGGTGAGCATGGAGGATTAAATTCTCCTGATGTGGGAAAAACAAGTGGCCAGTGGTCAGAAAACCCAGGGGCCTCGTTTTTCCCTGTGGTCTTCCCTGCCCCTAGAGAGTCTCTTCAACAATTCCCCTGGAGAAAGGCATCTACCCCTAGAATTTGGTGAGACAGTAGCCAGTCTTCTTCCAAACACACTGGCCCATCTGTCATGATCAATTAGAGATGGACTAGGAAGAAAAAACCAACGGGGCCTTCAGGAGCTATGGTGGGAAGCACATCCAACAGTTTTGAGCTTCCAACCTCCACAGCTAGGAGCAAACTTAAGATTTGAGAAGCATGATGGAAATCTAGGGGGGAACCGTGCAGACCTGAATAGGGCTGGACACATTCATTTGTTTATTAATAAATATTTATTAAACATTTATGAATGATAGGTGTTCTACAGGCTCTAAAAATTCAAAGGTGAGCAAAATGTATCCTCTTGAAGTTCACAGAACACTGAGGGCAGGTCGGGGGAGACATTAAGCAGGCAGTCACATGATTTGGGAGTTACAAATTGTGACAAGTACTAGGAATAAAGAGTAGACAGTGCCCTGTGTGTATAAAAGGGGGAGTCTGATTTATTAAAGTCGGATCTGAGATCAATTTAGTGGGTCGTGATCAGCACTTTTTAAATGCAATAAACAGAAAAGAATAGAATATGTCAAATGAATTGGAAATGGTAAAAATTGAATATAATTTCTTTTGTTTCAGTATGTATAAATGTATGTAGTAGGGGGGAATACTAGATTGTAAAGTGTATTTTCATGGAATGTGGAGGAAATCTTTGAGAGCTAATATTAAAATCACGTCAAGATCTGGAGTAGCAGGCACCATGGATTGTCTTTGGGGATGCAGATGATGGAGTTGTGAAGAGAAAGGGGGATTGTGGGTCAAAGGGTCCCTTTCGCTGACATACTCTGAGAAACACATTTGGGTATCAGAGTGCTCTAGATTTAGACAACGAGATATACAGAGTAACACTTTATCTGGAGCCACGTGAGGCTGCAGCGGGAAAGGTAGGGAAGAAGGGAAGACATAGCTTGGCAGTTGGGACCATGGCAGTGGTGCTTTATACCACTGGGTTGATTAAGCCCCTGAAGGCTGGGCAGTGTTTTTATCAGATTGTTTCTAGTTTTGATAAAGTGATGAGGGAAAATAAGGTTAGAATCTTTGGTTTGAAAAGGCATCTTTGTCCATAGCTAATTTCACAGAAAAATCAAGTCGGTGTTGGCCTGCTCTAATGGAAATGTAGAAAAAACTCTTAAAAATCATATTTCAAGTTCTGATGAAGAGATACTACCACAGGATTTTCTGATGCTTTAAGGCTACCTCTGGTTCTGTTTATAGAGTGGACAGGGTCCATGTTTCTTGAAAGTTAATCCTCTGATTCATCTGAGGTGAAACTAAACATATTATGGCACATGGAAAAAACAAGCTCAACAGATTCCATGGAAGGCCATGATGAAAATATATTCCAGCAACAAGTAACTTTTCACTTGTTGGTGGCAATGGTTGGCAAACGCAAGCAGCAAGTGGTTAAAAACATGGGTTGGGTCTCAGCTAGACTTGGATTTCTACCACAGCATTGCCACTCGCATCCTGCATAACTATACTCAGCTTCAGTGTCCATGTCTGCATCCTTGGGACAATAAGAACACTCTTAACTTTTTGGGCTGTTACAAGACTTACACAAGGTAATGCATATGAGGAATATAGCAGGTGCTCAATAAATGCAAGAATTAATTTAAAAAATTATTAATAATCATATTGTCTCTAGCTTTTTCCTTTGACATAACAGGAAACGTATCACTGTTTTTTCAATATCTCCTAGTTTACATTTGTCTTCTCCTATCAATGAGGACAAATTAAAATTTAAGCATTCCACAGTTGATCTTTCCATTTCTCTGTAAAACAGAAATTTGAAAAAGTCATAGTCAAGTGTCTATCATTTTTGATTGGCTCAGGTCCCAAATTTCTTCTCAAAGACAATCTGGAACATAGCAGTCATTTCTTTGGGGTGGTGGGGGTGGGGAGTGGATCCACTAGGGAAAGAATTTTTACAAGGACAAAGTGAAGTTAGCCCCAAAATGAACTTTATGAACCACATAACATAACTTCATCTTCAGGAAACTGCGGGCCAGAGAGATGAAATGTATGATTCTTCTAAGGTCCTGCAGATTGCATGTAACAGCACAAGACAGCTATGTTTGAGAAATGGCAAAAGAAGACCTGAATTATCAGAACTACCTGCTGTGAAGGCTCTAGCTGCTCTTCTCTATGGAAAAACAGTTGATACCTAATTTTGCCTGAAACAAAACAAACGCTTAAAATTTTTTTTACTTATCCCATGCCAGGTGCTGTGGCTCACCTCTGTAATCCTAGCTACTCAGGAGGCTGAGGCGGGAGGATCACTCCATCCCTAACAAAATAAAAAATTTAAAAATTTTGAAAAAATGTTACCTATTCCTTCCTTTAAAGTGGAATACAGAATTTGTTAATTAGAACTACCATATGATCCAGCGATCCCACTCCTGAGAATTTATCCAAAGAAAAAGAAATCATTATATCGAAGAGATATCTGCATCCCCATGTTTCCTGCAGCATTTTCACAATAGCCAAGATATGAAATCAACTTACATGTCCAACAATAAATGAATGGATAAAGAAATTGTAGGATATATACACAATGGAATGGTATCCATTAAAAAATGAATTCCTGGTATTTGCAGCAGTATGGATGGAACTGGAGAACTTTACTCCAAGTGAAATAAGCCAGGAACATAAAGTTAAATACTTTATGTTCTCACTCACATGCAGAAGCTAAAAAAAACATTGATCTCATAGAGGTAAAAAGTAGAACAGAGTTTACTGGAGGCTAGGAAGGGTAGGGGGAAAGAAAGGATAGGGAGAGATTTGTTAAGGGATATGAAATTTCAGTTACATTAGAGGAAAATGTTCTAGTGCTCTATACTACTGTGGGATGAAGTAGCTAACAATGTACTGTGATCATTTCACATACTTAAAGGGAGGATATTGAACATGCTCAACACAAAGAAATGATTACTGTTTGAGATGATGGATGGATATGCTAATTGTCCTGATCTGATCACTATAATTATATGCACCAAAACCTCACTATGTACCCCTATGAAGATGTACAATTATTATATGACAATTTAAAAAATAAAATCAAAAAACAATTTGCTAATTTCTTAATATCAAGGGAGTATCAATGATTTATACAAATCACTTTCCCTTTTCTAAAAGATAAAAGGAAAGAGAAATAATATTTATTAAACATCTGTGTGGTAATTTCCACATAGTCTAACTCAGTTCTCATAACAGCCTTATGGAATAGAATTTTTTTGAATTTAAGAGATAAGGAAATGAGGCATTATCTGACATGATATATTAATTTATTCACTTATAGATTATCTATTTCCATCACTGGAAAAGTTCCATGAGGTCAGCAGGGTCTTTCTAAATCCCAAAGTCCAACACAGTGCCTGGCTTAAAGTAAGTGCTCAAAAAATATCTGTCATATGAATGAGTGAATTAATTCATTAATAAGGGAATATAATAGAGAATTAGATATCAGACTTAAATGTAAATAACATGTAACTCTGGCAATAAAAAATAAATTGTGCATAATACGTTAATAGCTTCTTCTAGGTGACCTTAAATTTATATTCTATATAACTTTACTTTCTTCAGGAAAGTATACATTTAAATGCCTACAGACAGCTAGTTTACATATTGGATATAGCTGGAAATGTTGGTAATGCATATGAAGATGGCCTCAAATAGGACCAAGATTACTCAGAAAAACATTCATTTTTTAAAAAAACTGTGGCCACAACTTAAGGAATTAATAGTATTTGTCCAAACCAAATACATCTTTAGGTTTGCTGACTCAATCAAAATAATGGGTTTAGTTCAATCTTATGAGGTTGATTTGTTCTTGATAACATGTATAAAAAATTGACCTTGCCAGTCTGTACTTACTTGAACACAAACTACTTTTCAATAACTTTCCCCAGGACTTGAGGTAAAGTTCAGGGATGCTGTAAGTGAAAATATCTTTAACTTTCTTTTAAAGGCAGATGCCACACAAAACCTTCCAAAGGAAAACAAGGCAGCCACATATATCAATGGAGACCTTTGAGTCTGTGATTCTATTTCTAGCATTTATCTTGAAGAATCATTAAAGATGTAAGCAAAGATGAATGTGTAAATTTATTCTCTGGAGTGCTGTTTCTACTGTGAATAACTGGAAATGAATGTAACTCAACACAGAATTAGTTAAATTATGCTGTATCCTTACAATGGAATGTTATGCATTCATTAGAAATGTAATTCAAGAATATTTAATGACATGAAAAGTTGTTCATAATATTTTTAAAATAAAAAAGCAGGTTATGATACAGTATATAAGCATACTTCCAATTTTATAGAAACATGTATGTGTGTATCTGAAAAAATATAAATCAAACTGTTAAAATGATTAAAGTCAAAGAATTAGATAATTTTTATTTTTAAAGTATTTGCTTATCTGCACTTCTGACTTTTCTATAATTTATATATATTGCTTTTGTAATAAGAAACTATTCTTCATTTTAGAAAAGAATAGGAAACATGTTTGCAGGTCCCCAATCTCTGACTACAGTTGTTATTCTTCAGGATCATTTGCTGCTTCTTCATGGTTCTGCTCTTTCAACATTTCATTTTTTTCCCATCTCTCATATAAATATTCCTGGTGATCATATCGCATACATCACTTAAGTGGCTCTATCAAATCATCTGTGTAGTCTCTTATAATTGTCAGGATTTTCCATAGAAGTTACTTTTTGGGAAAGGCAATCATGTATGTCTATGATATCTTTCAGTACTCAGAAAATGTGAGGTCCAGGGAAAATTTAAGGTCCAACTTTTCTTTTTGCCTTTAAATCTCTTTCCTTACAAGTTTAGCATTAAATGTGTACAGTGTGTGCATGCATGTGTGTGCATGTGTATGTGCAAGCATGTGTGTGTGTATATGTGTTTCAAAGGGATAAATTTTGTCAACTCTAAATACAGCAGGTTATCATATAACATTTCATTCATAGTCATTGGCTTGTAACATTAATGAGAATAAACCTTGATTCCTGGCTGGAGCCACTCTCTGTGTGGAGTGTGCATGTCTCCCTTGAGGGCTTTCTCAAGATATTGCGTATCCTTAACATGCACATGGTAGGTGAATAGGTGCATCTAAATGGTCCCATGAGGGTGTGTGTGAGGATAACCTGTGAGAGGATGGCGTCCTGGCCAGGGTAGGTTCCAAACTTGGCCCTGGGTGGCTGGGACAGGCTCTGGCCACGCAAGACCCCAAACTGGAATAACTGAGTAAATAATTATTGTACTTGTTTGTATTAATCTTTCTTAAATGCATGTATAGCTCACATTTATTTCAATGTTTAATATTAGAAGTATGTTGGTCTTTATTCATTTAGAAGTTTGGTGATGTTTTGTAACTGGAAATATGCCATCATATAGGTACTGGAACTTAACTCTTGTTTATATCAATCAGCCTATGGCAAAATTGATTTTGCTTCATGTTGTTTCACATAAAGACACTGTTTCCAAGAACTTATTGACAACAGTAAGTGAGGACTTACCATATAACCTCTGTGCTTATAAATGAGCTGAAATCCTACTTCACATTATTATAGTGGCTGTTGTTTTAACACTTCTTCATCTCCCATTTCACATTTATTTTACTTTGTTCATGTTAACTTTTTCTTTTTTCTTTTTGAGACATAGTCTCTGTCACCCAGGCTGGAGTGCAGTGGCGTGATCTTGGTTCACTACAACTTCCGCCTCCCAGGTTCAAAGTATTCTCCTGCCTCAGCCTCCTGAGTAGCTGGGATTACAGGTGTGTGCCACCATGCCTGGCTAATTTTTGTATTTTTAGTACAGACAGGGTTTCACCATGTTGGTCAGGCTGGTCTCAAACTCCTGAACTCGTGATCCACCCGCCTTGGCCTCCCAAAATGCTGGGATTACAGGCATGAGCCACCGCACCTGGCCGTTAACTTTTTATTTTCTTTTTTGAGCATCTACTAAGTGTGGAACCCTGTGCCAGTTGTACTACATGTCATCCCACCGAACACCAGAAACATGGTACTTATTCCCATTCTACAGATGTTTCATTAACGTCTTTAGCGCTCTTTGATTTGTGTAGTATTTTCATACTTTTTATTTCATTTGGTCCTACGATGCTGAACCAAATCCCACTGGGAATCAGTGGAGCTGGGACAGAATCAGACTTGTTTGACTCCCAAAACTCAGACTCAAAAGTCTGCACTGTTTTCTGTTTGTAGCAAGGGCTCTGTGCGTTGTTATTATTACAACAACTGCCAACATTAACAAGGCAGACCGATCGCACAGATTATTCAGTGATTAGAAAGTGAATAAAACAAGAGAAGCCAACAAATCCAAGGAAAAACAGTCACAAAAAGTAACATGACTCGACTTCTCCTATAAATCCTCCTCTACAGAGGAGGGGCTGGACTGTGATAACTCAGTCATTCCACAAGTGGGAGTGAACATTGTAGAACGCCTTCTGCCAGACCAGAAATATGTTGTTTTTTTCTCAAATAAAATATGAATTCTAAATTAATCACTTTGTTTAATATATTCTGTTTAAATATGAGCTGTGTGAAAATATCTCAATGTTGTGGTTTTTCCTAAAATATTTTAAAATTGGCTATTCTCAGAAATAAACTGGCCAAACAACCCAGCTGCTTATCAATGTGTGGGATTTCTAGGAAGTGTTCAGTTGCATTTGACGCTTCCTGTGGCCTTGACTGCAATTAGATTTTATTTTATTATTTTTTTGAGACAGGGTCTTGCTCTGTCACCCAGACTAGAGTGCATGGTACAATCACAGCTCACTGAAGCCTCAAACTCCCGGGCTCAATGGATCCTTCCATCTTGGCCTCCTGAGTAGCTGGGACTAGGTGCACACCACTATGCCTGGCTAATTTTTGTATTTTTTCGTAGAGACTGGGTTTTACTATGTTGCCCAGGCTGGTCTCGAACTCCTGTGCTGAAGTGATCTGCCTGCCTTAGCCTCCCAAAGTGCTGGGATTACAGGTGTAAGCCACAGTGCCCAGCTCTCGAAATTAGATTTTCAATGGTCTTGTTTCCTACCATCTTTCTTCCTGGCTGATAGGACAATGATACCTTGTATTCTTGTTCAACTGTACTCTTTTGGCTTTTGCTTTCCTTGTAGCTCCCACATCCAGATCCTTGTGACTAAAACAACACAGTTTTTATCTATCAGACAACAGCAAACCACATTAGGTCTACATCATTTACTGAACATTTTGGTAATGGCTTTTTCTTGGCGACTGGGCTTTTGTGGCACAGAAGGCTAGCTGTCCCCCAAAGACTCATGTTCCCCTTTCACAGTGAAGGGTTGCTGCTGGAAGTACTGCCAAGCAAGAACTATCATATATTCCCTCAGCCCTCCTTGCAGATTGATGGATCTTGTGAGCAGTCCTCCCCAGTGGAGTATGAGTAGAAGCCATGCGTCCCACTGTTGAGTGGAGGTATTTAAGGATTGGGTGCACAATTTTTCACTCTCTCTTCTTCCTAGACACTGGCTGAATGATGCCAACATAACATGGAAGTCACAAGATGGTAGAGCTGTAAGGTGGAAGCAGCCTGGGTCCCTGAGTCACTCCTTGGAGGAGAACAATTTGACCTGCATTAGACTGTGATACAAACATGAAATAAGTTTTTGTTGAATTAATTCACCGAGATTTTGAGATTGTTGTTCTCACAGCTAGCTTACCTTGATTAATACTGGACCTAGAAGCCCCAATATTCCTCTTGTTTAAGCCAGTCTCCTGGGACTAGATGATTTGGCTCTACTACAGGTATTAGTGGGATAGAGGTGCCATGATGCCAAAGTGGAAGTTCTGCTACTAATCTATAGTCATAGCAATTGTTGGAGGTGGTGCAGAAACTACTAGTGGCCTATCAATATTCATTAGCCCCTTCATTCTAACTCAACCCTAGTTTTGCTGGGGGTGACAATGTGCCAGGCTAATGAAAATTACATTTGCCAACCTCCCTTGTAGACAGAGCTAACACAGTTCTGAACAATGAAATATATAAACAAATGTCATTATGTGAGATGCTAGAAGAGTTCTTAATGCAAGTGAAGTTAGTTGGCATGTCTTTTTTTACCTTCTTTCTTCTTCCTGTCTCCAATATTGATTCACTGTACAGAGTTTTAGGAGTCATCATGTGACCACAAGG
Organism: Aotus nancymaae; assembly: GCF_030222135.1. Classification (NCBI taxonomy): domain Eukaryota; kingdom Metazoa; phylum Chordata; class Mammalia; order Primates; family Aotidae; genus Aotus; species Aotus nancymaae. The sequence goes on from NW_026988455.1 coordinate 16,458,941, forward strand.
ATGAAAGCCACATGCTAAGGAGGGTGGAATGCAAAAACACAAAGAACCAGAGTCTCCAGTGGCACCTTGGACATGACACCAAGCCTGCACAGCCAACCACTGGCATTCTTGTTATGTAAGAAAAAAATAAATAAACCCCTAATTTGTTTAAAGCATTGGATGGTTTGATTGGCTGTTACTTGCAGCAGCTAAAAGCAATACTAATTGATATAGGGGTGATCCTTCTAAGACTGCCTACAGCACATATGTTCCAGATATATTAGTCTCTCTGTTTCTATTTTCTTTTTCTACTCATTTTTAATTCTCTCATTCCATAACTAACACTGGACAGCAGCAGTCATTGACTTTCTGAGGTCATTTGGTAACTCTTGAGAATAAAAAGTATTGCAATTCTTTTTTTTTTTTTTTTTTTTTTTTTTTTTTTTTGAGACGGAGTTTCGCTTTTGTTACCCAGGCTGGAGTGCAATGGCGCTATCTCGGCTCACCGCAACCTCCGCCTCCTGGGTTCAGGCAATTCTCCTGCCTCAGCCTCCTGAGTAGCTGGGATTACAGGCACGCGCCACCATGCCCAGCTAATTTTTTGTATTTTTAGTAGAGACGGGGTTTCACCATGTTGACCAGGATGGTCTCGATCTCTTGACCTCGTGATCCACCCGCCTCGGCCTCCCAAAGTGCTGGGATTACAGGCGTGAGCCACCGCGCCCGGCCTGCAATTCTTAATCATTTAATTCGGCCCCCAATCCTGCCCTTGGGTGACATGTGCAATTTTCAGGCACCTTCTCTCTCCGATACTCTCAAACCGCTGCTTTATCTCTGGACCAGACAGCTCTGCAATCTGGAGTCCATCAGTGTAATTACGGGATTTAAAAGAATCTCAAGGGATGATTAAGTTCATATAACTGCCTCCAGGCAGGACTGTGTTTAGCTCTTCCAGACATATAGTTGTTTTCTATGGGCCAAAGTGTCTCTCACAAAGTGTGACTCACTTGGTGACTTTGAAGGAGTCAATTTAATTTGTTCTCAGTTTCTCTGCCACTAAACTAGGTATTGTGATATAAGCAGGGAAAGATAAGACTTTTTGCTTAAACATTCTGAAATTTGAAACAGGATAGTATGCTGTGGTTGATTTAGATGACCAACTACTTTGCAGCCCGTCCTATCAAGAGATTGATTGTATTTCCCTACTCTTTGAAGCTGAGTTGTCTTATGACTTGCATCAACCAATGAACGTGGTGGAAGTGACGTTGGAGAGTTCTAGACTTTAGCCTCCGGAAGCCTTGTAGCTTCCACCTTCATTCTCTTAGAATGTTCCCTTTACCAACTAAGGATGCAAGGAAGACCAGCTACGTTTCTGAATGACAAGAGACCATGTGAAGAGGGAAATTTCAGCCAACAGTCAGCACCAAGGCCCTGGACTTGTTTGTGAGTGAGCCCATCTTAGACCCTACAGCTTCACTTGAGCCACCGGATAATGGTAGCCATATGGATGTCTGCAGGAAGACGAGCAGAACAACTGTCCAGCTGGGCCCAACTCATGTTCCCAACCCACAGAACTCTGAGAAATAATAATTGCTGTTGTTTTAAGTCACTAAATTTTGGGATGGTTTGCTAGTTTCCCAGGGCTGCTGTAACAAATTACCACAAACGGAATAGCCTAAAACAAAAGAAATTTATTTTCTCAGAGTTTCTCAAAATTCAGATTCCAGAAATTTGAAATCAAAGTGCCAATAGGGCCATACTCCCCTCAAAGATGTTGGGAAGGCAAAATTCAGCACACAGTACATGGTTTGTAAATACAAAAATATAAAACTACTCTTTCCTGTAATTTTTCAACTTCAAATATATGAAGATAAATTTAAACATAATAAAATTTTAAACAGTATCATGTTCTGAGTGTCATAAGGGTTTCAAAATCTCCTGTGAAAAAGTATCTAAGTAGAATATTTTACTTATTGTTAGAAGTCTTAATGCCAGTGCAAAGCAAAATTTGTTGCACATTAGACAGCATAAGGTATCTTGAATAAGTTCACCCTTACATAAGAGTTATTTTTTGGGAATAAAACACATCCTTCCTCTGTAAGATCAGCATATCCTTTGTTCAGCATTGTGTGTCATATCTGTGTAAAAGTTACAACCTTGTAGGGGCCTTCTGGTTACCGCTTGTCCCATTTCTCTTCTGCTTCATCCAAGCTTTTTAAGGAGTGGCCTCCACCAGCTTCCTCTGTTTCCTCTGCATGGACTCCCTCTATAACCTTATGGAACCTGACTTCCTTCCCCACAGCTCCGCTAAAACTGCTAATTCAGAGGTTTTCAATGACTACCTTCAGGGCAAATCCAATGGCTCTTTGCCCTCATAATTTGGCATGTGATCTTTGTAACTGCCCTCTTAGCTCTCTTTTCTGATACTACAACCATCTGCTATACACTGGTCAAATTCCCCCTCCTATCTTTTTGTATCTCTTCTTTCTTGTATGGATTGGCAGTGACTCTTCCTCTAGGCCTATTCCTCTTCTCTTCCCCTTATACTTTCCCATTTAGAAAATGTATCCATTCTTCAGTCCCAATCTCCACCTCATAGATTACTTTTTAATCAATATTTTCCATCTTGACCTACAATTGATGCCCCAAGCCTGCATTTCAAGCTGCCCAATAGAAATGTTCTGTATATTATGCTCATCTGTGTTAGGGTGGGCTAAATTATGGTGAGATAACAAACAATCCAAAAATCTCAGTGGTTTACAAAAACAAAGTCCTTCAGAGGGCAGCTGCAGCTCTGCTTTTATCATCTTTACTCCAGGATGCAGGATGACAGATCCTCCTCCATCTGGAACACTGCAGATTGTTTAGAACAGGAGAAAGATAATGTGACAAAGCCCAGGCTGGCTCTTCACCTCCAGTGACCACATCACCTTCAACAGGTGAAAACTAAAATCCTCCCATAGGGAGGGACAGCAAATATATGTACATGTACAATCTACTACATCATCTTAAACAAAACCTCTAGAAGGGAAGTAAAAAAATCATCCTCCCAAAACTAATTCTATCTTCCAATTTTCATAATTTCTCATTGGCATAGTCCTTATCCCATTTGACCAGAATGGAAATCTTGGTGCCATTTATTTAAAAATGTTTTTTCTTCCAATTACAAAAGCATTCTTTGAGGAAAACTTGCAAAATATGCATTCATATGTACACTCATAAATGCATGTCCCAAGTACACAAAAGTCACTAATAATTTTACTACCTAGGGATAACACTCATGACATGTTGGCATATGTCCTTCTGGTTCTCTCCCTGTCATATGTATTGATCTATTTATCTCTGTAGAAAGTTATGCATATTTTTATTTTTTAATTAAAATGATAGCACATTATGCGTATAGCTTTGTGGGTATTAAAAACTTATCAAAATCACTTCAATATTTTCTTTTCCTTCTCATGTAAAAACATTTGTTAGGTATTGACTTGCAAATTTAAAAATCCAGCCTTGACCTCTCCCCTGAGTTTCAGATTCCTAAATAAAACCGCATAGTAGGTAATTCTACTTGACTGTCTAACACACATCTTAGACTCCATATGTCCCCAGTTAAACTCTTGATTCACCCTAAAAGCCTGTTTCTCCTCCAGTCTTTTCAATTTCTGTTAAAAACATCAATATCCAACCCTGGAGACATCTGATTTCTCCTTTTGTTTCCTCATTGCCCCACCCCATATCTAATTCAGCAGCCCTAGCTCCAGAATGTATCCCAGAGCTGCCTGTTTCTCTCCTTCTCAGCTCCACTCTGTAGTTTTGCCATCTTTGCCTTTCCCCTGGATTCTCCACTGCCTCCCAGCTGGTTTCCTTGCTTCCACTCCTTAATAGATATTTTAAACATGAAAGTCAATCACTTCGTGCCTTGCTCTGTAAGCCATCCAATTTGATAAATCATCCTATTTGATATGGTTTGGCTTTGTCTCCACCCAAATCTCATCTTGAATTGTAGCTCCCATAATCCCCACATGTCATGGTAGATAATTAAATCATGGAGATGGGTTTTTCCCCATGCTGTTCTCATGATAGTGAATAAGTCTGAAGAGATCTGACAGTTTTATAAAGGGCAATTCCCCTGCACACGCTCTCTTGCCTGCCACCACGTAAGATGTGCCTTTGCTCCTCCTTTGCCTTCCACCATGATTGTGAGACCTTCCCAGCTATGTGGAACTGTCAGTCCATTAACCCCCTTTTTTTTTTTTTGAGACAGAGTCTTGCTCTGTCACCAGGCTAGAGTGCCACGGCACGACCTCAGCTTGCTGCAACCTCTGCGTCCCAGTTTCAAGCAATTCTCCTGCCTCAGCGTCTCAAGTAGCTGGGACTACAGGCGCGCGCCACCATGCCCAGCTAATTTTTGTATTTTTAGTAGAGATGGGGTTTCACCATGTTGGCCAGGTTGGTCTTGATATCTTGACCTCATGATCCACCCACCTCGACCTCCCAAAGTGCTGGGATTACAGGTGTGAGCCACCGCACCTGGCCAAACCTTTTTTTCTTTGTAAATTATCCAGTCTTGAGTATTTCTTCATAGCAATACGAAAATGGACTAATACACCATTGCACTTAGAATAACATTTAAACTTTTTCCATTGCCTTTAGGGCTTTTATGTGATTTGGTCTTTGCTTACTTCCTCCTTTAGCTCTCCTCCTCTTCCCTCATTCACTCCACTGGAGACAGACTAGCTCTTGCTTTTCTTCCAACACACCAAACTTACTCCTGCCTCAGCCATGTGCTTGGTCATTCCCCTGCTTGGTCTTGGCCCAGAGGTTTTCTCTCAGAAATGCTTTCCTTGACCATCCTATCTAAATGGCCATTTTACTTTCTCTGCATCACACTTATTTTATCTGATGTTTCCTTGTTTATTTACTAGTTTACTTCTTCATTTTCTCCCTATTAGAATACTACTTCTTTCAGAACAAGATCCTTGTCTGTCTTATTCATGACTCTATCTCCGGCACTTAGAATAGTCCTAGGCACATAGTAGGCTATAATCAATATGTGTGAAATGAATGAATGAATAAGTATTTAGTTGCTTCCCACATCCAGCTGATTCCTTTAAACCGTCTGCAGAAGGAGGCCTTTTTTTCCCATTCTCATGACCCAGCCTAATCGCAGATCTCACGACCTCACATCAGAATGACTGTAGCTCCCTCCTCACTCCTTCCCTGGAATCCCTTCCAATGCCTTCTGCACACTGCTAGCTGTTCTTCCCACTATGTTTATTTCTTCTGTGGGTCACCTCCCTTCAGAGCCCGGCTGGGACTCATCTCCTCAGAGGTGTTGCCCTATTCCCCAGGGCTACAGGCTTTTCTCTTTCTGAGTTTTTGCCCTTACCCTTCCCCGGCCACACAGTAAAACACTGTTTCCCATGCTCTCTAACTTTTCACTGATATTCACTCACTCACTCCAGCTGGATTCTGAGGGCATAGGCTGCTTGTCTGTTTGCTTTTTAAATCTCCCATGATACCTAGAGAAAGTCATAGGCAATCAATAAAATGCCTTGTTGATTTGAATGAAGTTATTGAACAGGGACTAAGATACAGGAGGTAATTTGAATACCCCATTTGAAGGGACATTGTGAGAACAGGTAGTGATTTGGAATGAAAGAGTGAGATATTAAACCAGCCAGCATGCCAACAGGTGGGTGATAGTCTTGTTCCCACAGAGAACAGATGGCCACCATCATCTTGAGACAACATGCATGTTAACCAGCAGATAAGGGGCTCTTGCACTGTCAGAGGACTTTGAGCCTGAGTTTTTCTACTTGCGTAGGTGAAAGTGGACTGCAGTGCTAGCGTAAATGCTGTATGATGACGAGTACCCCTTAGGGAGTTCCAGTTTGCCTTCCTAGGGAACCACAGGCCCCAAGTGTAATTTCCTGAGGACAGCCCAACTTCTCTAGAGTGCTCATATTACACAGCAGAAAGATGAGTACAGAGAACTCAAAAAGGTCTGCCAGAGAAGGTTTGGCTGTGTCCTGAATAATGGCAGCAAGATGAAGCAGTGACTTAGGAAAAAGCCTTTCTACCCATGGCAGCAGAGGGACTGTGCCTCCCTGAGCAAACAGAAGAGTCGAGCTTGACCATTCAGTCATATGAAAGCCAAAATATCCACTTCAAGAACTCTAAGCAAATATCACATCTTCTTTTTGCTAATGTGCATATTTTCCCTGAGTCTCCAAGCAATGAGGTAGAATTTTTATTCTGTGTTTTAAAACCACGTATTTAAAAATAAACATGTTATCAATTCAACTGCTTATCTTGGGTCAAATGCAAATTGTGGGTACATTCATTGAGGGAGAAAAACCTTTTTGAAAAATTTCCTGGCTATTTCAGGAAATGAGTAAGTGGTTATAATATTAAGAAGTAATTGAAAAACACTGTCAGAATGAACATTTCTAAATAACTGTTGTTCTTTATAGTTTCCTGTATGTGGTACCATGCAATTTATTCTGATAAAGCTGTCTTTCTGAACTCACTGTTGGCACTCTTCTTTGCAATTACTTTCAGAACTATTCGATAAGGTACCTAAAAATCAGCTCAATTTTTTCACAGTTACATCTTATCTTTAACTCAAACTGATATTACTTTATTTAATAGGCTTGCTTGAGTGCTAATGACTTTGGCTCGCTTTAGAAGCTATACAATATATTGTTTACAGATACGCATTCACACACACACACACACGCACACACATACACATACACACCCTGAAAGTACACCTTTGTGTTAGCACTCTCAGGGAGCAGCACGGAGAAGAGAAATGTGGAACAGAATGAAAGGGACTTCACATTTATCTATAATGTTCTCTTTTTTAATAAAAAAAAAAACAACTAAAGCAAAAGTGACAGAATGTTAACATGTGCTAATTCTGTTAAGTGGACTCTTTGATACGTGCTATATTATCATCTGTATTTTCTATTTTTTTTGAAACTTTTCAAGTAATAAAGCAGATTCTCCCTAAAAAAAAGAGAGAGATTTTAAACCACCAAGCTTCTATTTAAAAATAAATGTACTCCAGTTCCTGAGAATAATTCTAAAAGGATTTCCAAAACTGTTTTGGATAATGCCATCATCCCTAGTGGCATGACCCCAGAGAGGAATACTTTGAAGTCATGGAGGGCTATGAGGCCAGGAAAAGTGCCTTTCTTTTTCCAGCCCTTAATTTTGGATAAATCTCCTTGCTCCTTGCAGGCAGGCCCATGACTCACTTGTGTTTGTATTTCTGGGCTTAGCACAGTACTTAGAACATAATAACCCTCAATGGCTGATATGAGTGAATAAATGAATGAACTAACCAGCCTAGGACTTACAAGCCTACTAACTTACTAAGAGATGGGAGTGAGAGGGTGGGGTTGATTAATTTCTGTTTTTCTTAATCTAGTTCCAGTTTATCTATTTGCATTTTTTTGTCTCTATCACAGGAGAACAATGAATTTTCCCCCTGAATGATGAGAATGGTAGAAGTCATGAAGTTATTTGAGGTTTCTGAGCAGAGTGGTACTAATGTTTCCTTTTAGCCCCAGAAACCAGTTATAGAGAAAAAGGAACATAAAAAGGTATGAAAGAGGTCCATACTCTCTATTCTTTCATCCAAATGAAAACACATACAGTGAGTTATGTAATATGGAATATTATTTTGTGATAGGGATTCTGATTTTCCATTTGCTATTTTATTTAAAAGGGCTGTGGCTTAGGCACCCAAAGGAGGAGGTGGATTGGATTACAATGTTAAGCAAAGTAAAAAGCACAGTTTAAATCAAGAAAGAACTAAGTTGTTAGAACGATCTACCTTTATCATTAATCCACCTATTAAAGGAAGAGAAGCAGAAAGTGAAAAAGGATAGAGGTTCTTACCATTTATGGTTGCATGTAAGGCAAAGAAAAAAGGAGAAATGCATGACTATTTTAATCCCTAAAGAATGACTTCAGAGTTCGCTCTGCGACCTAGGAGAGAAGCTAAACAGGAAGAGGTTAGAGGCATTTAAGAGAAGAGGTCAACACTGGCAAATAAAGATTTAAAAGAATGATAAAACTCGGTGGGGGTGTGAATGTGGGGAAAGGAGCATTTGTAGGGCCACTGGTAGGAGAGAAACAGGTATACCTTTTCTGGGAGTCAATTTGGCAATCAAAAACTTGAAAAATGTTTCTTTCCTATGACCCAACAATTACACTGTTAGAAATTTGTAAGGAAGTGTTTGCACTAGCACAGAAAAAAAAAATATGTATAAGACTGCTCCATCAAATTCTATACACGATTGTGAAAAGTTGGAACCTGTCTTTTTTGTTTTTTTTTATTTGTTTCTTGAGGCAAAGTTTCATTCTGTGGCCCAGGTAGGAGAGCAGTGGTGCAATCATAGCTCACTGCCGCCTCAAACTCCTGAGCTCAAATGATCCTCCCATCTCAGTCTTCCATGTAGCTGGGACCACAGCATGCACCACCCTGTCTGTCTAATGTTTTGTTTGTTTTTTGTAGAGATGGTGTCTCACTATGTTGTTCAGCCTGTCTTGAACTCCTGGGCTCAACTGATACTCCTGTGTCTGCCTCCCAAAGCACTGGGAGGCAGGTGCCAGGCATGAGCCACTGTGTCCAGCCTGGAACTTATCTTCATGCCCGATAATAGAAAATTAATTTAACAAATCATTTTACATCTAATCAACAGGATTTTATACAGCCTATGCAAATTATAATGGAGCTCTATATTGATTTACACGCAGAGTTGTTCATGATTTTTCTTTTTAATGAAACAGAGTCTTGCTCTTTCACTCAGGCTGAGGTGCAATGGTGTGATCTCAGCTCATTGCAACTTCTGCCTTCCAGGTTCAAATGATTCTCCTGCCTCAGCCTCCTGAATAGCTGGGATTACAGACACCTGCCACCATACTCGGTAATTTTTTTTTTTTTTTTTTGTATTTTTAGTAGAGATTGGGTTTCACCATGATAGCCAGGCTAGTCTTAAACTTCTGACTTCAAGCAATGCACCCACCTTGGCTTCCGAAAGTGCTGGGATTACAGGCATGAGCCACACAATGCCTGGCCCTCCTATATACTTTAAGTCACTCCTAGATTATTTATAATATCTAACATAATGTAAATGCTATGTAAATAGTTATTATACTATATTATGTATGGAATAATAACAAGAAAAAAGTCTGTACATGTTCAGTACGGATGCAATCATCTACACTATTTTCCAAATAATTTTGATCTATTCTTGGCTGAATCCAGGGATGCGCGACCCACAGATGCAGAGGGCGGCTGCACTTTCCTATCTGTGATGATGAACAGAGAGAGCTGGAGAAACTCTGATTCTGTTGCCATCATTTCTCCTTTCTTTCCTTTTTTTGAAACAGAGTCTCACTCTGTCACCTAGGCTGGAGTGCAGTGGCACGATCTCAGCTCACTGCAACCTCCGCCTCCCGGGTTCACGCAATTCTCTGCCTCAACCTCCCGAGTAGCTGGGATTACAGGCACCTGCCACCATGCCTGGTTAATTTTTGTAATTTTAATAGAGACATGGTTTCACCATCTTGGCCAGGCTGGTCTTGAACTCCTGACCTCGTGATCCACCCGCCTCGGCATCCCAAAGTGCTGGGATTACAGGCTGTGAGTCATCGCGCCCGACTCATTTCTCCCTTCTAATCTTGTGTTTAATGGTAATGCAGTGGGACATGACATAATGTCTTTACCCTAGGCCAACTTTACCAATTTGGTTAGTTTCACCAAAAACACTGCATAAACATGTGTTCATATATACTTTCAGAGGTGTCATCTGTCTTTGGTCTATATCCTCCCTGTTGTAGATAGAGCAATTGATATCAATACTGTGCCACTCCAGAAGCATAGGAACGACATTTAAACACATTATATAAACTTCATGTGTTTACCTAGAACTCAGAGAGCCATTCTGCTGCTGACTGGGTAAGAAATTAGACTGGACCATCCTGACCAACATGATGAAACCCCGTTTCTATTAAAAATAGAAAAATCAGCCAGGCATGGTGGCACGCACCTGTAATCCCAGCTACTCAGGAGGCTGAGGAAGGAGAATTGCTTGAACCTGGGAGGTGGAGGTTGCAGTGAGCTGAGATCACACCACTGCACTCCAGCCTGGGTGACAGAGCAAGAGTCCATCTCAAAAAAAAAAAAAAAAAGGAAATTAGACTGGATGCTTGTGGGAACAGGGATAGTACATTCCTGGTGCTTTAACCCTTAATCAAATAGGCCAAACATTGATGAGCACCTGCCACTGAAAAGAACTAAATGCTTCTGTTTCTTAGCTTTCTCAGCAAGAGGTCTGAGTGCTGTCACATCCTTAACTTCCCATGGTCCCTTAAAGAGGATGGAAAGTTGAGGTGTTTTTAACATCATCCTTCTCCATCACTAGCTCTGTGGGGAGTTGAGATGAGAAACTTGGTCCCCTGAGTTCTACATCTCTCCCTAGGTAACTACATGTTATTACATTTTCTTTCCACTGGTCCATGAAAAAGTAAACATTAGCTTCCTGAATATATGTAAATGGTTGGAACTCATCCAAATGGAGAATATTCACCCTGGTAGATTTCAGTATACATTCTGAAGCAAACTTCAGAATAGTGCTAGATGCCTAATGCACAAATGGAGATTTTGCAAGAATCTGGAAGGAACCGATTCTAAATGTGAAAGACCAAAATTTTTGACTCTGATTGCCCAAGAACCTCTATTGGTCTTTGGTCTAGAATGCATCAGACAAATAAAGCAATTCCTGAAAGCACACTACCTCACCCTGGCAGCCACCTCGACTACTGAGGAACAGCTCTGCTTTCACTGCAGATACACATCTATACATTTGAATACATGTATTTTTATCCTTGCATTATCTTTGCAGATAAAATTAGCAACCACTTCACAGAAAGCTCTCTGTAGCTCATCGTGCTCTGGTCCTTATGCCCAAAATTATTGGGGTTGTTCCTTATTTTTTTTTTTTGAAATAGTCTTGCTCTGTCACTCAGGCTGGAGTGCAGTGATGCAATCACTGCTCACAGCAGCTTCAACCTCCTAGGCTCAAGTGATCCTTCCATCTCAGCCTTCCAAGTAGCTGGGACCACAGGTGCAAGCCACTACACCTGGCTAATTTTTGTATTTTTTGTAAAGACAGGGTTTTTCTATGTTGCCCGGGCTGGCTGCGTAGAACTCAACTCCTGAACTCAAGCCATCTGCCTGCTTAGGCTTCCCAAAGTGCTAGGGTTACAGGGGTGAGTCACCACGCCCAGCCTGTGGTTGCTCTTAAATGCTATCTTTATGTCACTTTATTCTCTCTTCTTGCCACCTTGTTTTTATTTGCCATAAAATCACTCTCTGATGATGATTATTATGCATAATACTTCGTACTTTTTTAAATTTTTTAATTGTATTTTATTTTTTTTTGAGACAGAATCTTGCTCTGTCACCCAGGCTGAAGTGCAGTGCCACATCTCCGCTCACTGCATCCTCTACCTCCCAGGTTCAAGCAATTTTCCTGCCTCAGCCCCCTGAGTAGCTGGGATTACAGGTGCGTGCCACCACGCCCAGCTAATTTTTGTGCTTTTTAGTAGAGTTTAGTAGGGTTTTGCCATGTTGGCCAGACTGGTCTTGAACTCCTGACCTCAGGTGATACTCCCAACTCGGCCTCCCGAAGTGCTGGGATTACAGGTGTAAGCCACTGCACCTGGCCCTGTTTGTTCCTTTTTTAAAAGGATAAAATGAAGGTATACAAAGTTCTTAGCACAATACGTGGCACATACTAAATAATAAATGTTACTTATTTTATTATTATTTTAAAATTTATTATATTTTGAAATGCTTAACCATAACAAGTGATACAATTACACTTGGCGCTCAAAATAAAACTGAGATGGCACCATGGTATAACAATTAAAAGAGAGGATTCTGGAGCCAGGTTGCCTGCATTTGAATCTCAGCTGACCTTAACTAGTTGTTTGTGACTTTCGACAATTTCTATAATTTCTCTGCACTCAGTTTCTCCATCTGTAAAACAGAGATAGTCATTGCTCCTATTTCATAGAGGTGAATGAGTTATGACATATAAAATTTACAACTGTATCTGCCACACAGAAAACATTCTAGAAGTGTAAGCCACTAGTTTTTATTCCTTTCAATCCTGACTATCCACAAGAGGGTTAACGTTTTGTTCTGCATTCTACACTTTTGTCCTATTTATCCAAGGTTCTTATTTTACTTTAGTATTTGATCAAGTTCTACATCTATTCTGTATTTGAAAAACACTAAGTTTTTTAAAATAAATTTTCAGAGTATTAGTAATAATTTTTATAATCTACAAAGGCACTAAATTTCGTGAGAAAAAAGGCGAATAACAACACTAGATGTTCTTACAAGGACTGTATTACGACATTTAATGCAGCAGTGCCTGAGATCCCAAATGCAAATGTTACTATGAACTGCCTAACACAGATCTAGTCTTTCCTTGGCACACAAGTCAGCACCAATAAAGCGGAAATGAAGACAAGTGTATAGCACTTACAAGAAAATTAATTTCACCTTTCTTCCTCAGAAACATTCAGTGATGGATCCTTTCTTTTATATCTTCCTGAGCTGTGGGTTCTAGCAAAATGCTTAACCATAGCAAGTGATACAGTTAAACTTGGCGCTCAAAACAAAACAAGTCCCATATGATGATTTACAACACATGAAATTTAGAATTTATAAGAGCATGTGAGGCCAGTGCCAACATAAGAGAATGGTCACTGCTGGGCATTTCCAGGTTCCTCTTGGCTTCGGCATTGGGCAATGATGCTTGCAGGAAGCCACAGAATTTAAAGACTGTGGGTTTCTTCTCAGACTTGAGATAGTCTGTGTACTCCTTCTGGAGACTGGTGTGGACAGAACTGAACTCTCTACAAATGCTATTTTTAATATATCAGATTTGAATGCTTTATTAACAGGAAGCACACTGGTTTTATCCAATGAAATTTCTTTATTTCTTCCTTCCTTCCTTCCTTCCTTTCCTTCTCTCTCTCTCTCTCTCTTTTTTTTTTTTTTAGATGGAGTCTTGCTCTTTCTCCCAGGCTGTAGTGCAGTGACATGATCTCGGCTCATGGCCTCCTCTGCCACCCAAGTTTAAAGGATTCCCCTGCCTCAGTCTCCTGAGTAGCTGGGACTACAGGCGCACACCACCAGGCCCAGCTAATATTTTTTGTATTTTAGTAGAAACAGGGTTTTACCATGTTGCCAGGATGGTCTTGATCTCCTGACCTCATGATCCGCCCGCCTTGGCCTCCCAAAGTGCTGGGATTATAGGCATGAGCCATCACACCCAGCTGATTATCCCATGAATATTTTTAAGGGATAGTTTATATCATTCTGAGTAGTAAGGTGAAAAACATGAGCACACACTGAATGTACTAATGGCCATATTTCAACACAGTCTTACTTTTGGAATCTGACCTATTTTAAAAAAATAATAGGTAGGTATGCAAGGGAAAACATTTCTTTTCCACCTTCAACATTGCAAAATATCACATTGTTAATGTTTACATATTAAACACTAATCAGAAACAGAACATTTTCCCAATGCTACTACCAAAGTAAAGATTTTTTAAAAAATTAATTCCCCTTTTGCTTTAAAGGAAATTTTTGGGATACATGGACCAAAATAACAATAGACCCAATTAAGAGCACAGTCTTTGGAGCAGTTTGCAATCCCAGCTCTGCCACTGCTGGTTGTATGTTCTTGAACAAATTACATGGCCTTGTACAGCTACATCTCCAAGATCCTTTTTCCTCCTCTGTACAAGACTTCATGAGTTTGATAGGGTTTTTGTGAGAATTTCATCATAAAATCCACTGATTGTATAACATAGTGTCTGGAACACAATAAGTAAACAATAAATAATGAAATTAAATGACATATTAATCCTAGGTATGTCCTTATTAATCTGCTCCTTTGAATAATAATTTCTGCCAATCTCCTTAGCATAACTCTTCCACACAATACAAAGAATGCTTCAAAAAGGAAAACAGAACGCTAAGAATAGGAATTTCCAATCCATTTACTTGCCTGAGGATTATAGAACCTTTTATACTTTATTTAACTTGAGGGGGCTCTTCTTGATCAGATTTCATCCCACATTTTGTTCCACTGAATGTGTTTTGTGTTCTCAGCCACAGGATGGAAGGCACATGAGGGGAAACACTGGCCCCAAGAAAGCTCCCAGCCAGCCACCGGCATCTCCATACCCGACCCAAACTGGTCTCTGCCTCCAGTTCTCCAACTTCAACTTTCCTTCCTACCTTTCTTTCTTAGGCTCTCAAAGATAGTGATGATGGAGATGTTGACAGCAGTGAAGCTGCTGGTAATGTTAATGATGGTAACTAAGAATTATTTAGCATTTATTCTGAGCCAGAGCAGACACTACAAGCAACAGGCAATCAACATGAAAATCATTAACAAGACATTTTGCATTATTTTTTCTGTTCTGTCTCCAAAGTCCTATGTGTATTTTACACATCCAGCACTTGACAATTCAGACTTTGTACCTATTATTCATTTCATCCTCAAACAGAAATAAGAAGTAGGTACTATGACTATCTCTACCTGACATATAAAGAAACCAAAGCTTAGAGAAGTTAAATAACATGTCCAGTGTTGCACAGTGAGTCTGTAGCAGAGAGCCAATTTGCAAGCAGATCAGACACTAACCAGGGCCTTTATTCATATCCCAGGTGACACCAACTCCGCAGTTGCTTGCAAGACTGCCTGTAGGATTAGTACAGGTCCTGGCCGCTCACCCCAGATCAACCCTGCCCAACCCCATAGTTTCTAACATCTTTCTGCCCAAGTCACAATTCCTAACCTAAAATTCACGAAGACAGAAGAGCATCAGCTATGAAAATAATACTCCCATCGGTAACTTCAGTTTGATTCCCTATACTCCCCGAATGAATTGCCCCACCTGGCTTGCAACAGCTATAAACCCTAAAGTAGAAAAAAATTCCCATAGGGAGATCACTGATATACTTCATGCCTTTTTTTGTTTTTTTTTTTGAGACAGGATCTCACTCTTTCACCCAGGCTGGAGTGCAGTGGCATGATCACAGCTGTGATCCTCCTGGGCTCAAGTGATCCTCTTGCCTCAGTCTTTCGAATAGCTGGGGCTACAGGTGCATGCAACCACACCTGGCTAATGTTTTAAAATTATTTTTTGTAGTTACAGGGGTCCCACTATGTTGTCCAGGCTGGTCTCAAACTCTGGTCTCAGGCAATTCTCCCCCCTGGGCCTCCCAAAGTGCTGGGATTAGAAGTGTGAGCCACAGCACCCAGCTTCTTTATGCCTTTTTGACTTAATACCTTTTGGCCTTCAACATTAACATGCAATATACATTAATAATTAAACTCATTTACAGATGAAGAAATAATAAGGTAAGAGAAACAGTTTGCTCACAGCTACATATCAGGTGGAAATAAAATCATCCATAAAGATCAGTATGCCCTCTGGAAGATCTTACCACCTTGTTTTTCTGGGCTTTTAATTCCTTGTTCAAATCTCTTCACACACTAGCAGTGCAAAGATGGACCTACGGTGAAATTCAGCTTTCACAGGTTCAGCTAAAAGATTAACAAATCGGATGGCCCCTGTGGGCAATAGAATAAGCTGACACTTGAGGATGAATTTCCCATTATCTTTTAACTAGACAGTCTAGCTTTCTCAGGGCAAAACAAAAATGTCCAAAATACTTGTCAGCAGTTTTCAGTGGAGGAAAAACTGCAGTTAAAGCACCTTTACTGAGAACGATGAGCAGTAAATGTGCTTACATTTAGTTTGTGCAATTTCGTTGAGGAATTGGATGGTGAGCTGGGATCCCCTCATCCTTAGTTTTTTGTCGTAGTCCTATAAATCTCGAAGTGTCAGCCACAGGCCAAAATGCCTTTTGGTTTATTTAAGTGAAGAATTTTAAAAATCACTTTTTCCACTTCATAGCTCCTTTGGACCAGGGTATAAAAATAGCGATGCCACCAGGAGCCAAACTCTTTCTGGAATAATGAACCAGGAGAGGCAGAGCTCTGCTTAGGGCAACAGAAGTCTTGCAGCCTGCCTCAAATGCAACTCTCATTTCAGCCACTTCGCTTCTTTCCCTCCGCTCAGAATAGTCTCAAAGGAAGGAGCTGTTTATGAGAAACTCCGTGGTGTGCCCAACACGGTTACTCTGGCGTCTATCACCCTCCTGGGGCTTGGCCACCTGTAAGAATCTGGAGGGCGGAGCGGGCGAAGTTGTTCGGGGAAGCTATCCCCGATGGCTGAGGACAACCGGGAGCACCAGGATTCTCCGGGAGGACCGCGCCGTCCAGCGGCACCACCGCCGCAGCCCCGGGACTGGGCGCCCCAGGTCTTAGGGGCGCCTCGCCGCGGACGCGCAGGGACTCGTCGGGCCTCGGCCCCTGCAGCGTTGCTCCGCGCCACGCCGGTGCTGGGCTGTTCGGCCGCGACCTGCAGCGCCGCGGGGCGGGTCTTACCTGTTGATCTTGAGCGCAAACGCGCGGCGCTCTGCGCTCGGCAGAGTGGCCATGACCCGCCGGTGGCGTGGTGGCTTCTAGGGTCGCGGAGTGCGGAGAGCGGGGGCCCGGCGCGCAGCAGAGTCGCCGCGGAGCACGCGGACCCAGGCGCAAGCCTCATCTGTCAATCGGAACTGGAAACTTCCGCATTTCCACCTTCTGCGCTGAAATCACCCCGGGGGAGGGCCCAAGCTCCGAGCCGCGGTGGCCAGCCCCACCAACCCGCGCCCGGTCTGGCACGCAGGCAGCGGCGGGAGAGGAGGGCGTGGACCTAGCGCGGAAATCGCCTCGGGATACTCGGGCAGACGGCGCGCTCTGCCCGGGGCCGCTGACCTCCGGCAGAAAGGAGCGAGGACCGGAAACTCCAACTGCCCGAAGCTGCGAAGCTGCCAGGGAATGTGGGGAAGTAGGGGGAGCCCCACAAATTTGGCGAGGTCGGTAATCAACCCTGGGATTCTTTAGGCTAGGTGTTATTAAGGGTTGACACCATTTTTTAAAGAAGTCAGACCAAAAAAAAAAAAAAAAGTTAGTGGAATCTATCAGGATTCAAATCAACTTTTGCAAGCGTTACGCCCATCATCCTTCCTGGGACACCTTAAATAAATATAGTAGATTCATCCAAGAAATAAACATTATGAGTTCTCAAAAAATTCTTTTCGTTGCAACCTGACATGTGTGCTTTTCTCTGGACAAACACTGAATGCGGCATTCTTGCTTTTCAAGGGTACACTGCGTCCAGGTTTATTTCAGTTTTAGACTGATGTCTGCTAAGAAGCCCAGCCTCAAACTCAAGAAAGAAACAGAAAAGTCCCAGTGTTGACTGGAGTGGAAAAGCCTGTGTTCATTTCAAGGTGCTGGCATGCTGCTGTAAGCTGTGCTATACGAGGGCACTCTTCACATAATGCCTCCATTTACCAACCTGCTCTTAAAAAATACCAAAGCGGGCCGGGCGCTGTGGCTCACGCCTGTAATCCCAGCACTTTGGAAGGCCGAGACAGGCGGATCACCTGAAGCCAGGAGTTCAAGATCGGCCTGGCCAACATGGTGAAAACCCATCTCTGCTAAAAATACCAAAATTAGCCGGGGGTGGTGGGCACCTGTAATCCTAGCTACTCGGGAGGCTGAGACAGGAGAATCACTTGAACCTGGGAAGCGAAGGTTGCGGTGAGCCAAAATCTTGCCATTGCACTCCAGCCTGGGGAACAAGAATGAAACTCCGTCTTTAAAAAAAGAAAAAGAAAAAAACCAAAGCAAAGGTTTTTTTGGTTCAAAGCTGCACTATTTAATATGATAGCCACTAGCCACATATGGCTACTGACCACTGGCGTGATGTGGTCTGAATTGTCAAGTGCTGGATGTGTAAAATACAGGCTGGAATTTAAAGACAGTACAGAAAAAATAATGCAAAATGTCTTAATGATTTTTATGTTGATTGCATGTTAAATATTTTGGATATAAAAAATATATTATTAAAATTAATTTCACCTGTTTTTCCCTTTTAAAGATGCTGCTTGCATTTGAAAAAATGTAAAATTACATATGTGGCTCACATTTGTAGGCCTCATTATATTCCTATTGGACAGTGCCAGTCCAATATAACCTGATTTGCAACCTAATATTAAAATGCCTAAGGACTATATTCAGTCTCTTCCTGATATAGCCTTCCTTTCTGGTAGGCAGTTTAGTAACTTTTCAGAACTGGTTAGGTAACTCCTCCCCCACACCCACTCCTCACCAAATATCAGTGCCCTTTTAAGCATATAAGACAAAGTTCATTTACATGGACTACGAATGAAAACAAACCTAAAGAAAAATAAAGCTCTTTTGAAATTTAGAGTTTCTGACTTTCAAAATTCTCCCTATTTACTACATTGGAATTTATGAGCAAACATTTGGATAGAAAAATACAAAGAGAACAAATGTGTAAGTACTTCTTCTAACTGAGACCCAACGAATGATACATAGAAAGCATTTTGCCCCAGAGGCTTCAGTCCATGCTGTACTACGCCAGCCTTTCAGATGAGCTTCTCTGAGTTTCTGAATGTTTATGACATATACTTTCATATAGAACAAAAAGATACTGGTTTCACACAAACATAAAATTTAATGAGAACATCTCAAATTTTCAGCATTTGCAATCAAGGAAAAGATTTTGGGTGAATGTGGGAATCATAAAATCTTCCATCTTACCTCAGATCATGCTGCATTCAGTTTAGTATTTGGTACCTAACCATGAAGGTAAGGCCAGCATTGTTATCCTCTGTGCTGTCAATTTTCTGATGGTTAGAATTGTCTCCAGATTTCCTTAACAGTGTTTTAACAATTCATGAATGTGTTATCCATTAATTTAGTCAAATGCCTATTTTCAAGCTTGATCTGTTCTTGGATACATTCACATATTGCTGGCAAATAGCTATCCAAGAACCTTTATTCCTCATTCTCACTGCCTCCTTCATTCTCCAGGAGCTCTTTGTCCGGAGTGAACTTTGGGAGGACCCCTTTTCACATCTGATGGTCTTTCTTGGCCTTCTTCTTTCTCTGTACCTTTTTGTCATTCAATTTTATTTTTCAGCTTATACAATTCTTCCCTTGACTTCTATCTCAGACCATACATCAATTTTCCTAAATTCTCCTCTAGTTTTCCCCACTTCTTCTTCTTACCTCCCCAGAAAGCCAAACTTTCATTACATCACATCTTACCTGTTTTCTTTAATAAAAAAACTAAATAACACTTATCTTATACCAGGTACTGCTCCAAGTCCTTTATAAATATTAATTAGTTAATGGTAACCATTAAGTAATAATGTTAACCCCCTCCTTTGCAACTGGAGAAACTGAGGCTTAGAGAAGTTAAGTGACTTGAGCAAGATCACAAACTAGTAAGGGAAGAGCCTTTTCCTATCCTAAAATTTTGCCTTTCTCCCAGATTTCTGTACTCTAGTATCTTCAAACTCAAATATAAAACTAAAATTTCTCCATCTACCCTACTTAACTGGAAGCTAGCTATCTCTCCATAATAACCCATTTTTGGCAGGAAGCAAACTGCTTCCTTATTTCCCAGGTTTAAAACTTTGGAGTCATCTAGTGGAGGTGAAAGCAGGGAATTTGGGTTCTGGCTTCAGCTTTTTGCTAACTGTATGATCCTGAGTGAGTCACACTCTCGTTGGATCACAGAGGCCTGTGTCTTGGAATGACTCCATCTGCATACGTCAACTCTAACTTTTTTTCCTCCCGTGTCCTTCAAATTTAATCACTTAGCAAGGTCTGCCATTTATCACTTATAAATATCACTTCTTTGTAAATATCACTGTTCTCACTGCTTCCATTCTGGTCCAGCCCTTATAAATTAATATCTAGATAACAAAACTAAGATTTTAAATGGCTTCACTGCTTGTAGTCTTTTCTTTCTCCTATCTAATCTGATTATACCACTAGATGAAGTTCACTAAAATACGTGTTTCATCTTATTTCTTCTCTGCTCATTTAGCTTTTGTGACTTCCTGTAGCCTCTATGACCAAGTGTGACCTTTTCTCACTAACTTATATGGCCACTTCACAAAACCAGCTTTATTCCTTACCTTTCTGTTGGAGCAGGGAAGATCTCCAGCTTGTCCCTAGAGCAGGAAGTACTCTTCTCTGCCCAGGGCCTCCCCCTGCTTATGTGATCCTTCCTGCTGTCTTCCCCCTACATCGCATCCAGTCTCTCCCCATTCTTTAAGGTTTGAATCAAGTTGCCATGTTCCATTTCTACCTAGTGGAGTATTTCTTTCAGTCTGAAAGCACCATTTAATTAGTTACAAGTGTGGGTCATTACCAATAAACTCAGCCCAGTGGAATGCAAGATCCTGAGGACAGGACTAAAGAAAAAAAAAAAAAGTGTGATCATTTTCATGTTCCTTTCCTTCTTCCCAAAGACCACCCAGGACCTCCCCAGATTTAGTTCAAATGTCACCTTCCAAGACCATCTAGTTAACATGACAATGCCCCCTTCCCTTATGCTGACACTTTCTAACTCCTTTTCCAACTTTGTTTTTCTCCATAGCTGTTACCACTATCTGACATACTATACATTTTATTTGTTTGTTTATTATCTCTTATGCTTCTAGAATATCAATTCCATCAATGCAGAGGTTTTTGTTTGGTTCATTTGTGCCCTATCTCTAGTGTCTAGAAGCCTGGCACATAGTAGGTGCTCAAAAAGTATTTATTGAATAAATGAATGAATAAATGCTTCTTCAAGTGAACTTGAATGGGAATGGCCAAGTTTCACTTGTCTTTCGGGAGAAAGTGACAGTTTTTACCTTTTATTCTCTTATATTAGTTGTGCCTTTTTATGAATATCTTTCAACTCTCTTTCGTATTTATATCTTGGTTTGAAAAATCAAACCAGCACATACATTATTACTAGCAAGTAGATGTCTTTATTGTTGTCTTGTAATTGGTGAAACATATAGAAAGATTTGTGTGCACGTATTTAAAACCAATCATACTTTAGACATTAGAACTTGGAGCTCCTCATTTT
This sequence comes from Aotus nancymaae, assembly GCF_030222135.1. Lineage (NCBI taxonomy): Eukaryota > Metazoa > Chordata > Mammalia > Primates > Aotidae > Aotus > Aotus nancymaae. The sequence continues at coordinate 16,480,043 of NW_026988455.1, forward strand.
CTTCACTTCATTCCTTATTTTGTCATAAAAAAATCTTTCAATATGAAAAGAACAAAGATTAGCAAACTTTCCTTTAAAAATTATCATTGTATTTTAGATAAATACACATGTATATGTTTTATATTTTATATACATACTTTATTAGTTGTATATTTATATTTTTGTTTATATTTTTATATTTTGTTTCATATTTTTATATTTTATATGTATACTTTATTAGTGTTTTAAATATTGCATTTACAATATATTCCAATGTACAATGCTGTTGCATATGCAATAGGAATATTTGTAGCATAGCATTTTATAACTAAAAGGATTTTGGATTAATTCATTAATGAGTGAGTAAGTTCACTCTGTCATCCATGTGTCTTCTGTTCACTCCTCCAGACCTTTACCAAGTGGTTACCATATGTCATGCACTGGGCTAGGTGATAATAGGGGCAAAACAAAGAATACTTGTTCCCTGACTTCCCAGAACTCATGGTCCAGGAATGAGACACATATAAAGAAGGAAAGAAGAGGCCCAGGCTCTGTGTGACAGCACAGGAATGTTTTGCCATATATCATTCTGGGCAAGTGAGGAAGCACAGAGAGGAAATGACTTGTTCTTCGGAGAGGGTGGTGGTAGACTGATTGACGCTGAGGAAGAATGACTATACCAACACTGTGACATTGGAACTGGGTCTTAAACAAGTTCATGAGGCAGAAGGAGCACTTGTGCAAAGGCAGGGAGACAGGGGACACCACTACTCATCCTGAGAATTAGAAGAATGTTGGGAGCCCAGGGGTGCAGAGTGAAGTGAATAGCAAAAATAAAGCCCTGGAGGTAGGCAGGGCCTGAGTGTAAGGGTCCATTAAAGAATTCAAGCTTGATCTCTCAGGCTTTTGAAACGCACACATGGTGATTGCTGTTTCTGTTTCTAGGTCATAGTCTCTTGGAGAAGGCCTTGCCACCCAGCTGTCCATGGTGAGGATGCTGCTAATCCCAGTAGGGTATGGGGCAGAGGGTGGGAAACATTATGTCTCCTAGATCTGGCCCCAGCAGGCCCACTTTTCTCAACCTGAGCTCACACATTTGACATGAATGCAGAAATACATAGTTCTTTGTGGAAAAATTTAGGCAGTTTTCCAAAAGTCATATCTCAAAGAGAGAAAAAGAAATTACAGGGACAGAGAGTTAAGAGATGATCTTGTGGTCTGGTCACTTTTGCCCCTCATTTTCGTGCCTACGTGGCTATGGTCACTGCCTCACTCCTAACTCCCAGCTTCCCCCTGTGCTTCCCTCAGGCCTCTCTATTTACCCACTGCCCCATCAGTCTGCCTTCTGCTCCCTAAATATTCCACTACACATCCTTTGGTCGGTTCTTATGTCTGGACAATTTCTCAGGCAGCTACCAAATCCTGTGAACTCCCCTCTCCACCTCTTCCAGTTTCTGCAGGCCCTACAGAGGGGAAAGTTGGCTCTGTTCTACCCGTGGGGGAGATCCAATGGCGGGCTTCTATTCCAGGCTGTGGATAACATTCTCCTATGGAAAAAAAACGAATTTCCTTCTGAAGCACCCCACCAAATATATATGAAAAAATCATATTCTTCCCATTCATTTATCTTGACCTTACTTCTTTTAAGTTATAATATTGGCCTCATTATGTTAAGAGAGAAACTCCTTCCCACTCACCCCTCACCTCCAGGCACATTACAAAGCGGTCAGCATGTTGGAATATTTCCTTTCAGTCTTTTTTAAATCAAAACTGTCTTAATCTTTCATGCTACAGTCACGTTGCTGGAAAGTTTCAATTTTGCATTTTATGTTTATTTAGCTGTACTCATTTTCTGTGTTAATTTTACTTCTGTATTTATTATTTTATATCCATTATCTTGATGTCCTCAAATATTTGTTAATTTTTGTTGTGTGTGTTTACATGTCACCATGAGCTCAGTGGATGAGGTGGGTATGGCAGGCACCTATTGCTGTGTTGATCCAGTATCCATTTCCCCCATTTCTGGGAGTAGCATCTGCATTTTCTGAAAAAGATGCTTCTTCCATTTTCAGACCATGGTCTTGATGGAGCTGCCTCCACTGTAGGCACCAAAGGTGGTTCTCCAACCCAATCCTGGCTCATCAGAGCATGGCTACCTTGTCTTTCATAATTAAGTCAGAGGACCAATAAGAGTCAGTGAGCCTCAAACCCAGAATTCTTGCTGGAAGCATTTGCAGTGGAGACTTTCTCATTTTGTTGCAAATGAAATGGGAGAAGATGTAAGCCTGGAGGTTCCGTGGCCTTCTAGCCACCACTAGAGTAGCTGCCTGAGGCAGGGAGAAGGCAGAGCCGGAAGAGGTGGGAAAAAGAGAGATTCCTGATAAAAACTAATATTAATTAAGTAGTTATCATATGCCAAGTATTATTTAAGAATGTATTGTTTCAGTTAATCCTTGTTTTAAAAATGTGAAATGCACTGCCATTATCTCCACTTTACAGAGGAGGAAATTGAGGCACAGATTAAGAAATATGCCTAAGGTTACATAGCTTGTAATTAGTGGCATCAGGATTCAAACACAGGGGGTTTGACCCTAAAGTCTCCCTTTATGACAACTCCACTATGCTGCCTTCTGATAATTTTTTTTTTTTTTTGCTTAAATTACTAAGCTGTAAAGAGACTTGACTAGTAAAATGAATTACAAGGAAACAGACAAATGAAATAATTATACCTTCTTATGAGCATTTCAATGGACATTTTTTCACCATGTATTTACTAATTTTCCATTGGCCACATATGTCATAAGTTACAAGGCCATGTCCTTGCTTAGGAGGAGGTGATCAATTCCAGAAATGCATTTACTTTGGCTTTCTTCTGAAACCCAAGAAAATGAAAGTAAAGGGACTTTTTTAAAGGTAGAAACCAACAATGATGATGAAATTAGAAAGGAAGACAAAAACAACAAGCTTTTGGAATTTAGAAGCCATATAGACAAGAGGCAACACAACTGAGAAAGATGATCCCTAAATTTGTCTTAGAGAAAGCTGGGAAGTACCTGACAACATCACAGACCTCCAACACTGCTTCCAAATGCCAGATACCGCTGAAAATGAGGATAAATGGAAGGGTTGGGTTATAAGTCTGTATAAGAAGTTGTCAGATCCATACACCATCTTTTCAACACTGTATAGCTAGATAATGGCTCCTCTCGTAGTCTGGCAGAGGCTAGGTAAGGTAAATAGAGAAAGTTACTTTCTGGAGAACATTTGGCACATTTGGGGATGGAGTTCAGTAATATAAATGAAAGGGCATTGAACATTTACAAGCACGTTTATAACATAACAAAACTCCATGTCTTTTACCCCCATTCTAATTCCAGATCACTAGAGATTAGAAAACTATTTTCAGGCATATCTGACCACTTCCAGAGGAAAGACATAAAGATACTGATGTTAAGAATGACCCAACTAAATGGCCCAGCCAGATGACCCAAACTGAAGCTGGTGGACAAGAAGCTTCATCCATGGGATCAGGACTTCCAAGAAGGTTTTTTACTACCTCACTCCTAAATTTGAGAAGACTACCAAAGATGATCAGACATCTAAGGAGAACTGCCAGCATGAAAGGTAGAGACCAAAGCAAGCAAACAAACAAATAAACAAGTAACGAAAACTATGCAGAGAAAATAAAACTATTATTAATATCCACAGAGCCTAGTACAGCTACTATGGAGAACAGTATGGAGGTTCCTCTAAAGACTAAAAATAGAACCATCATATAATTCAACAATCCCACTGCTAGATATATACCCCAAAGAGAGGAAATCAGTATATTGAAGAGATAACTGCACTCCCATGTTTACTGTAGCACTATTCACTGTTCACGATAGCTAAGACTTGGAAGCAACATAAGTGTCCATCAATACATAGATTTTTTTAGAAATGTGGTACATATACACAATGGAATACTACTCAGCCATAAAAAGAATGAGAAACTGTCATTTGCAACAACATGGATGGAACTGGAGGACATCATGTTAAGTGAAATAAGCCAGGCACAAAAAAGCAGACTTCACATGTTCTTATTCATTTGTGGGACCTAAAAATGAAAACAATAGAACTCAGGGAGATAGAGTAGATTGAGGGTTCCCAGAGGCTGGAAGGGTAGTTGTGGTGGGAGGTGGGGTGGTTAATGAGCAAAAAAATATAGTTAGATAGAATGAATAAAATCTAATATTTGCTAGCACAACTGGGTGACTATAATCAACAATAATTTGTTGTACATTAAAAATAACTAAAAGAGTATAACTGGCATGTTTGTTACACAAAAAAATGATAAATGCTTGAGGTGACAGATTTACCATTTACCTGGATTTTGTTATTACACATTGTATACCCGTATTAAAATATCTGCCAGGTGCAGTGGCTCACGCCTGTAATCCCAGCACTTTGGGAGGCCAAGGCAGGTGAATCACCTGAGGTCAGGAGTTTGAGACCAGCCTGACCAACATGGTCAGCCTAACCTTAACCCTTACCCTAACCCTAACCCCAACTATAAATGTATATATTGTACACATTATGTACATTTATTGTACATATGTATTGTGTACAATATGTACATCACAATAAATGTACATATTGTACATATTATATACATTAGTTGTAATATCCCAATAAATGTACACATTATGAGTACATCCTGGGATATTATTTTTAGTATATTAGATAAATATTACTTCTAACATCAAAGTGGGTATACACCCATGTGTGTACATGTAGATATAACTCTCATTGTGAAAGGAAGTGTACACTCTGTGATATTATTCCTAATATCCTAGAACGATATTGCTCCTAAAGTCACAGTGGGTGTATGCCATGTGATATTACTCATAATATCTCAGTTAGATATTACTCCTGATATCACAGTTGGTGTACACTATGTGATACTATTTGTAATATATTAGGGAGATACTCCTAATATCTCAGCGATTGTATGCCATGTGATATTTTTTGTAATACACCTCTAGAGAGGTATTACTCCTGATATCACAGTGGGTTTACATTCTGTAATATTCTTTGTAATATTCTAGAAAGATACTACTCTAAATATCACAAAGGTTGTACATCTGTACATTATTTGTAATACCCTAGGACAATATTAATTTTAATCTCACAGTTGGTGTACATAATGTGATATTATTTGTACATTCTAAAGAAATATTCCCAATATTACAGTGGGTGTACACTATGTGATATTATTCATAATATCCTGTGGAGATATTACACCTAGTGTCACAATGGGTGTACACCATGTGTGTACACCCTGTGATATTATTTGTAATATCCTGGGAAGATATTTCTGCTAATATTTCAGTGGTGTACACCCTATCAGATTATTTATAATATCTTAGAGAGATCTTACTCGTAATATCACAGTGGGTGTACACTCTTTCTAATTATTCATTGTATCCTAGGACAATATTACTCACAATATTGCATTAGGTTTACATGCCCCTGTGATATTGTTCCAATATCGCAGGTTGTGTACAACACTTCTGTGATATAGTTCCTAATATCCAGGGGAGAGAGGATGATTACACACTCAATATTGCAGGAAGTGTACACCACCACTGTAATATTGTTTCTAATATCCAAAAACGGAGAGGCTATTACTCCAAATATCTCAGGAAGCACACAAACCCCAGTGATATTGTTCCTAATATCTAGGGTATGAGAGATGATATTACTCATAATGTGGCGGGGGCTGTACACCCACCCTGTGATATTGTTCCTAATATCCAGGGAAGGAGAGGATGATATGACTGCCCATATGGTAATACTCTCAATATGGCAAGAAGTGTACACCATGCTCTGATATTGTAACTAAGGTCCACAAAAAAAAAATTATATTGAATTAAATATTGCAAGGGGTGAAACCCCCCTGTGATTTCCATTCTAATGTCAAGGGGGGCGAGGATGATATTTTTGTCAATATCACAGAGGTGGAACTAGAACTAGTGTTATTGTGCCAAATATCAAAAAAGAAACACAATAACATTATCTCCTCCCTATGATATCGTTCCCAGTATCACATTACTCCAAATTGTCTAAATAGCCGCTGTGGGCACCCCTTAGCCAGAGGGTTCGTAGCAGCCATGGGTGGCCGGGGGGCTGCTACTCGCCTCCTGTCTCTACTAAAAATACAAAAGTAGCCATGCGTGGTGGTGCGTGCTTGTGATCCTAGCTACTTGGGAGGCTGAGGCAGGAGAATTTCTAGAACCCGGGAAGCGGAGGTTGCGGTAAGCTGAGATTGCCCCATTGCACTCCAGCCTGGGCGACAAGAGTGAAACTCCATCTAAAAACAACAACAGGAACAACAAAAAAGCACATGTCCTCCATAAATATATATACCTATTATGTACCCAAAAAAATAAAATATAAAAAGAGTTTTAATTGATTCACACTTTAAAAAAATATCCACAGAGCCGTAAGAGGAGATATTGTAACCACGAAACAGTTTTATGTTATTTTAGAAAGGGACATTCAAGAAACAAAAAGGGAGCTTTGGGAAATTTGAACCGTATATAATAGTAGAATAAAAAAATCAGAGAAAGTTTAGATGATAAATTTGCACCACTCTCCCAGTAAGCAGAGCAAAAAGGTGAGTTAGAAAATAAAAAGAAAAAAATTAACGGACCAGAATAAGAAGTCTAACATCTGAATAAGAGAAGATCTACAAAGAGCAACAAAGAAAAGAGATGAAAGGAAATCGTCAATAAAGTAATTCAAGGAAATCCAAGGACATGAGTTCTCAGATTGTAAGAGATTACTTGAGTGACCAAAAAAAAAAAAAAAGTGCAATTCCTTTCCTCCCTCCTTCCCTCCCTCCCTCCCTTCCTTTCTTCCTTCCTTCTTTCTCCCTCTCTCTCTCTTTTTCTTGTCACCCAGGCTGGAGTGCAATGGCCCTATCTCGGCTCACTGCCACCTCTGCCTCCCGGGTTGAAGCGATTCTCCTGCCTCAGCCTCCTGAGTAGCTGGGATTACAGGTGCCCGCCACCATGCCTGGGCTAATTTTTGTATTTTTAGTAGAGATGGAGTTTCACCATGTGGGCTAGACTGGTCTACGAACTCCTGACCTCAGGTGATCCACGCGCCTCAGCCTCCCAAAGCACTGCTTACAGGTGTGAGCCACTGTGCCTGGCCTGTGCAATTTCAAAACACTGATCTATTAGTTTTCTAGAGCTGCCATAACAAAAAAACCACAGACTGGGTGGTTTGAACAGCAGAAATGTATTTTCTCATGGTTTTGGATGCTAGAAATCTAAGATTGACGTAACAGCAGGTTTGTTTTTTCCTGAGGCTTCTTTCCTTGGCTCGCAGGTGGCTGCCTTCTAGTTGTGTCTTCATATTGTCTTCCCTTGGTCAGTGTTGTCTGTGTCTCATCTCCTCTTCTTAAATGGACACCAGTCATATTAGGTTAGTATCTGCCCATTAGACTTCATTTTACTTTAATTACCTCTTTAAAGGCCCCACCTCTAAATACAGTCATATTCGGAATTACTGGCGGTTAGGGCTTCACTATATGAATTTTGGTAGAGCAGAGGGTATGGAGCATAATTCAAACTATAAAAACTGGAAACAAAGTGAAAATCCTATGTGTTTCTGTGGTCAGAAGAAAGGGAGTAGTCATACACAAAAGTCAATAATTAAACTGGTTTCTCAACAGCAATCTGGGAGACTGGAAGTTGGAAGACACAGAGCAGTGCCTACCACATTCAAAAGAGAAAAGAATTCCAACCCAGAATTCTGAACTTCACTGTGTCTAAGGATATGTAGTCAACAAATATCCATGTTCCTCTCTACGTTTGCCAGTCCCTGTGGACTTAGTCCAGATCATATGAATAAGAGTCACGAAAGGAGTATGAATGGAATAAGAAGCCACTTCTAGTCTGAGACAATTCAGAGTAGTTGTGCTTCTCTGCACTCTCATCCCCTCATTCTGACAGCTGAAGTGAAGCACTCCCAACTTGTGGAACTGTCCGACGAAAGTAGTCCTGTGTGACTGTTGGCTGGTCTGCTTTGCTCTGGGTTGTGAGTAGAAATAAATTCCTTTCATATTATGCTAATGAGACTTTAGAGATATGTTGCTGCAGGATAGCTAGCGTAGCCTGATTACTAAACCAGCCAACCCATCAACTAAATCTGTGTAATAAAAACATTTTAGGATATGCAAGGTCTCATAGAGTCCACCCAATGCACATTTTTTTCCCCTCAGGAAGCTACTAGAGGATGTGCTCCACAAAAATAAAGGTACACATTATGAAAGAGGAAGACATAGGATATAGGAATCAAGGAATTCAGCACAAGACAGAGGAAAAGGGAATCTGTGGCAAGAGCCCAGAGCTGTGCATGTCCAACATAAAGCAGATCACAAGACCCCAGGACAGATTTCTTAAAGAAAATGAAATTAAAAGAATACTGGGTTCATCTGAACATATGAAAAAGATATTTAAGCAACTTTTTCAGAGCTTGGGAATTAATTAGTGATAAATATATGGTATTATGCAACCAAAACGACAATAAAAACTCATTAAAAATTATAACTCATAAAATTATTAATTTTGGGGAAAATAAAAAGTTGAGTAGAAACGAAAAAAGAATCAGAGGATACTATAAAGCTCACCTGTGGATATTATTTACATAGTCATAATAATGAAAAAGAAATAATCTAACCAAAATTAAAGATTGGAAGTGTGGGGAGATAAAAATGGTAGGGTGTATTGGATATTTATGTGTTGGAGAGGGATGAAAAATAGTTAAATTTTAATATGCATACCTCTGGTTGTGGTTATACGGAAGTATTTATAAGTAAAAAAAAAACCTGTAAATTTAACATTAGTGAGCTTTACTTTGCTATACCTAAATAAACAAACTCAAGTGTGAAATAGGGCTACATAAGGAGCTTACAAGAATGAAGCAGTTGTGGTGTGATTCAATAGGGAATAGATGGGGCCTTGGCAAACTGAAGAACACAGTCTGTCTAAAGTGGATGTCCGCTACTTGCTCCAGATGCGGAAACTTGGGCCATGTACTGCTAGAGCTAAGGATTTTCTTTTGAGAGATGCTAGATATATACATTTTTAAAAATAAAATTATCTTGATTTTAAAAACATTGCCTTATTATATAAAACATACCTTAGAGGCTGTGGGTAAGACGTGATGTCCTTGAAATTATATTTCACTGGGTTAATAAATCTGGCTCTGGAAGAAAATAATTTTAAACAGCAAACCAAAAAGTGAAGGCCTTCAAAACTAACAAACTAAAGGAAAACAAAACAAAATGACAACAACAACAACAACAAAAACACAAAGAAACAAAAGCCCTGGACCTTAACATTTTTTTAAGGTATGTTGACATGATAAAATCGAAATCGCTTTGTGTTATAAGGATCAAAGATTATGCCTTTGACTTTATAAATTCAGAGAAAGAATTTAATTGGAATTATTTTTATGAATTAACTGATGATCTAAGGCAACTGGATAATTTAGGTTCTGCTAACATCTAGAACATTCAAAGTTTATGTTTAGTCTGACACCAAAGAATCCATCATTTCTCTTGACTTCCAGGCTGCTCAGTGTCCTTCCTGTGTCACATAGCAAACAATGTGTTAGAAATTGTCTTCTCATTCATAAACTAATATTTGTTCAGAGTAAAAAGTCAAGCAAGTAAATAATGAGAAAAATTCAGTGTATTGTATAAACAAAGCCAGAAGGCAGACCAACGATTACCTGGGGCCTGAGCTAAAGAGGAGATTAATTGTACACAGACAGAAAGGAATTTTTTGGGATGGTACAAGTGTTCTAAAACTGGATTGGTATGATTGTGGCACAACTGTGTAAATGTTATTAAAACTCATCAAGTTGAACACTTAAATGAGTGGCTAAGTTATGCCTAAATAAAGCTGTAATTTTGAAAAAGAATAATGGATGATCAAATCTGTGAGCTAAAGTATCATGAAAATACAAGGCATTTACAAATTTTTAAAGTATCTTCCCATCAGGTACTTATTAACTACAGCAGGGAAACAGTAACTTTATGGTGGAGGAACCCTGCTGACAATGTTAACATTCTAGTAAAAGTACAGAGAAGGATGCAACATCAATTTGTAGCATCCCTGCCAAAAATATAAACCTGAATTTAATCATGAGGAAACATAAGACAAATCCAAGCGAAGGAGCTTTCTACAAAACAACTGACCAGTACTCCTCAAGAGTGTCGGGGTCTTAAAAGACAAAGACTGGGCAGTGCTTCTGATTAAAGTAGACTGAGACGTGACAACTGAATGCAATGTGGGATCCTGGATTAGACCTGAGCCCAGAATAGGTCTTCAGTGGAAGAACTGGCAAAATTTGAATAAGGTCTCTGGTTCTGTGAATGGTAGCGTATTGATGTTCATTTCCTGCTTTTGATCATTGGAGTGATAGTGAGAGATTAACATTTGGGAAAATACAATAAAGGGTATATGGACATCTCTACTATTTTTGTAACTTTTGTAAGTTAAAATTGTTCCAAAATGAGTTAAAAAATTAAATGGAGGTTTTCTCTTTCAGCTGGGAAAATGGCAATGAATGAATAACAAGAAATTAATGGTGAAGTGATGACTAAAATTCTACATTGCTCAGAAAGCAAGTAAGAAAATCAGTGGTTATAGAGAAGTTCTTCCATGAAGTAATAAAAATAAAAATTATTATATTAAGCATTTTTTCTTTTCTTTTCCGCCCCTCCAAATGAAACAACGCACTGTTCTGCATTTTATTCTACCTAACAATATATCTTTTGAATGACTCTTGTATTTTAAACCTAAAATTTGATTAAGCTTTACTTAATATTAAAAACGATAGTGTAGGTCACAATGGTATTTGATGCAAACCTTGGAAAGACAGAATCTTATTGATCCAAGAGCTTTTAGAATTCAAAGTACTATTCTGGTTGTTATTCTACTCAGTTAAGATAGGGAAATGAACATTTACATTCTGGCGACCTCAGAAGTACAATGAACAAAGGGCACCAGCCAGGTAGGGCAAAGGTCTGTGTGTGCCCTGTTGCTGTTACATATTTATCAGATGCATGCTCTGTTATATTACATTATTTTTCTCTTCAGTGTTTACTGAGGAAGAACAAGTATCTCCTTGGGCAAGTCAACTGTTAACTTTGCAGTTTTTATTTAATCTCCCTGGAATGTAACCCTTAACTTTAAAGAATGTAATGGCCATAAAACTTATAAAGCATGTTTCTTAAGGAAATCGTTCGTAACTGTTTGTTTAATCTATCAGATATGAATGTTATAGAAAATTGAATTTGTCCACTTAAGCTGTAGATGAACTTTCCATCTTTCTGATCAGAAATAGACCATCTTATAGTATAGATTCTGTTATTAATCAGAATATTTCATTTAGACTTTTTCCATTCAACTTTTTCTTAGAGGATATTCAAAATAAAGGTGCTTCTAGCAGTTTCATATCTAAATACGATGCAAAGCCTTGCTCTTCCATGGTATCCTTTGAATGAGCCAAACTTATTTAGCCGTTCCCCTATAATTAAATAGCTAGGATGTTTCTAACATCTCAACTTAAAAACAATATTGCTATGAATGTCGTGTCTGTATATGCAAATATGTTGGATAAATACCTATCAGTAGAATTTCAAAAGGTATATGCAATCAATATTTTCATATGTATTTAAAATTTTCCATCCATACAAAGGTTGCTAATGTATCTTATTTATTTAAAATTTAAAACATAATTTTATATGCCTCTTGTAACCAGTAATAGGATACAAAGATTTTTTTTTAAAGTAACATTGCTCCTCTTCCCCCATTGTCTCTGTCATCTATACTACTCCCTGAGGTAGTTCATGTCATTGAAAGGGTGTGTTTCATCCCAAACATATTGCTTCCACATACATATATCAGCGTACGAACATATATATATATATGTGTATACACACACGTATGTATAGCATACATATATATGAGCACATATTAATATATCCCCATGCACATACAAGCATGATTTTGTTAATTTTTACTGAAATGAAATCATACTCCATACTTATAAACAAATTGCTTATTTTGCTTCATACCACTTATAATTGTTATTCTACAAATCAGTACATATAAAATTCATATTTACATATACTCTATCTTTCTGTTATAATTTTCTGCATGCACATGTATGCATATATGTATATTCATACACATAAAACTTAATCTAAACAGGATTTTTTTTGGGGGGAGAGGTAATATGGTTTGGCTGTGTCCCCACCCAATTCTCCTGCCTCAGCCTCCCAAGTAGCTGGGATTACAGGTGTGTGCTACCATGCCTGGCTAATTTTTGTAGGATTAGTAGAGACAGGATTTCACCATGTTGGCCAGGCTGGTCTAGAATTCCTGACCTCAGTTGATCCACCTGCCTTGGCCTCCCAAAGTGCTGGGATTACAAGCGTGAGCCACCGCACCCAGCCTACTGGTGGTATTACCCAGGGCTATGAATAGCTAAGTTATACCTTAGACACAAAGCAGTACTATTAACAATATGCAATATGTGAATTCATCTTTCTCCTGTCATTAGTTCAGAATTAATTTTAATCTAGGTAGTGTACACTGCTTCCAAAAACTCACTAACCACAATTAAATTATGAAAGTATATCTGTAAATTTATGGATAGCAATACGCAATCCAAAATATGAGTTTGCTACAAAAATCCAATATATGGGTGGAATCATATTAATTATAAGTAACCAGAACTGTTAACAAGAAATTAATATTAAAATTTATTGAATTTGAACTTTGATATTTCCATAACTGAATTAAACTAATTTAATAAGCGATGCTAACAAGTCTAAAATATCAAACTAGAATAAGAATAAAGTTTATTATTAAACATACAAGCTATAATCAATATACTTTCTTATATTTCTTGATGATATGTTGAATTTACCTTTTCAGCATGTTTGAAAGAGGTGCTTAGTCAATCTTTCTGTCCCTTTTGAAGATATGATGAAATAGTTATATCTCTATTATGGAATACCATGAAGTGGTTTAAAAAAATGAACAATCTACGGCCAGGCGTGGTGATTCATGCCTGCAATCCCAGCACTTTGGAGGTGGAGGTGGGCAGATCATCTGAGGTCAGGAGTTCAAGATCAGCCTGGCCAACGTGGTGAAACCCCGTCTCTATTAAAAATATAAAAATTACGGGAGCGGTGGCTCATGCCTGTAATCCTAGCACTTTGGGAGGCCGAGGCGGGTGGATCACGAGGTCAAGAGATCGAGACCATCCTGGTCAACATGATGAAACCCCATCTCTACTAAAAATACAAAAAATTAGCTGGGCACGGTGGCGCCTGCCTGTAATCCCAGCTACTCAGGAGGCTGAGGTAGGAGAATTGCCTGAACCCAGGAGGCGGAGGTTGCGGTGAGCCGAGATCGCGCCATTGCACTCCAGCCTGGTTAACAAGAGTGAAACTCCGTCTCAAAAAAAAAAAAAAAAAAAAAAAAATATATATATATATATATATATATACACACACACACACACACACACACACACATAAAAATTAGCCAGGCATGTTGGCAGGTACCTGTAATCCCAGCTACTTGAGAGACTGAGGCAGAAGAATCGCTTGAACCTGGGAGGTGGGGGTTGCAGTGAACCAAGATTGTGTCACTGCACTCCAGCCTGGATGCCAAGAGCAAAACTCCATCCCCCACGCCCAAAAAAGATGTATGTCTAATTCTAGTGAGAAGGAAAGATTATCAGTGCATATTGTCAAGTGAAGAAAGCAAGAAAGCAAGTTCCAGAACAAAGTCTATGTATGTTCCTATTTATTAAAAACAAAAGCCACATATGTATACAAATGTACTTTATGTTTCTGTTACAATTTTATGAATGCACATGTATGCAAATACTTATATTTATATACCTAAGACTTGGTCTAAACAGGAATATTATTTCAGGAGGGACTCTCCTATAGTAAAATATCTAACATGGCAGGGGCAAAGATAATATTGGACCAAAAAAATCTGGATCTATGTCTATTAAATTATTCACAGTGGTTATATAATATCAGTGAAGGGAAGTAAAATTGAGGCAGTGAAAGCGACTTCACGTTTTACCCTAATACATTTTTACTGTTTGAATTTTTTATAATTATAGTACATTCAGGTATAATATATAATTTATATATTAATACTACATATATATACACACACACACACATATATATATTTAAATTTTTTAAATTTAATTTTTAAAAATAAGAAACAAGGTCTCTGTCACCCAGTTTGGAGTGCAGTGCTATGCTCATAGCTCACTGTAACCTCAAACTCCTGGGCTTGGGCTGTCCTCCCACCTCAGCCTCCTGAGTAGCTGGGACTACTGGTGCCTGCCACCATGACCAGCTAAGTTTTAAAATTTTGTAGAGACGGGGTCTTGCTGTGTTGCCCAGGTTGGCTTTGAACTTCTGGTCTTAAGATATTCTTTCCCCTCAGCCTCCCAAAGTGCTTGTATTATAGGCATGAGCCACTGTGCACAGCCTACTTATATTATTTTAAAAAAATTAAATAAGTTGGTTAGGATTAGTTTCAGTGGCATAAACAGAAACTTAAACAATATGAAAGCTTATTTCCATCTCCCTCTGCCAGGTGAACACACAGTGTTCATCCCCTCAGGAGGACACAGCTTTTGAGGCACCATCTTGGAAGCAGAGATCAACCCTCACTAGACGCAAACTTCCTGGCACCTTGATTTTGGATTTCATAGCCTCCAGAACTGTGGGAAATAAATTTCTATTATTTATAAATTACCCAGTATTGAATATTGTGTTGCAGTAGAACAAAAGGTCTAAGTCAATGACTGATTGAGTGATAGAGCAATAGGACTCAAAAAACATTGGTTTTGAAGCCAGAAAGACCTGGCTTTGCCAGTAGCATGGTATTTCAGTCAAGTATGATTAAATACTCTTTGAGGGAATAGAAAGGGGAAGGAAGAATGAAGACGTATCATTTGTTTTGGTGTCTTTTACTTACATTTAAGGAATTATGAGCAGATGCCTATGGATTTTGGAATACGCTTGTCTAAAACTGTAAAAATTAGCAAGTGAAACTTAAAGCCATAAATGTCAGTTTGAAATATCTAATGACAATCAAAGAAGTTATTTAGACACTCTAGTAAACTATTACACCATAAGTCATTGCAAAACATTTTTTTTCATTTTGCCCAGCCTCCACTCCTGTCACCCCACCCACTCCTGTCACCCCACCCACTCCTATAATATCTAAAAGATAGTTTCTTTAGTTTCTTTTAGAGAGAATGGTGTACCACTCAACTTGTCAACCTGAGGGCTTTGAATGGTGTTTTCTTTTTCTTTTTCTTAATTTCATGGCAAACTGATTTACAAGTGACTCAACTGTAAGCTAAGACTTACTAATCACATGGTTTAGCCACCAAAGATAATGAATTCAAACTATGTTACTTACAGCCTTTAATGTCATACCCCATAAAAACATGGAAATATACAATTTTCACCTGCTAGACATTTTCAGTATTCTGGAGAGGAAATATTCTTTCCTGTCCTTACCGTGGTTGTATATCTTAAAAGAGGATGATGTGGAACTTGAATATTGGTATTCTACCTTACCAAAGCAGTCACAAGAATACAAGCTATTGGCCTTTGACCTTTTAGATATGTTCCCAACAAGTTCATTTGTGCCCAATGAAAAATATTAAATAAACTGATAAACTTTAAACATTTAATTTTTTTGCTTTTTTTCTTATTTTTATTTTTTATTTTTAAACATTTAATTTAAAAAAAATTTATTTGCCACAGCTAGATAAGAGGAACTGGGTTAATTTTGAAACTCTCAGTTTCCTTTCCTCTAAACCAGTAGCTATTGCTAGCCACTAGTATGTTCTTTCCTTTGCAGGAAGTTGCAAAAATGAGAAAAACAAAACAAAACAAAAAACAAAACCAAGTTGGTATTATTTTTAGCTTTCCTCTTATTTGGATACAGCTACAGTTCTTTTTCTTATGGAGATTAACATAACTATTCAAGGGAGAAAAATGAAGCAAAGGGAAGTAGTAGGAAATTAGTAGGGAATTGTGTCGAAGGACATATGGCAAGGTTATTGTCAGAAAGCTGACTGCTGAAATCCAGACAGTTTAAGAGCTTATCTGCTCTGCTCTGCTTCCACCTAGGAGGACTTCTACTACAATGCAAAGATTCAAGTTTCGCCTGAATCAGGCCTTTCCCAGGCCAGGCGTTAGTGTCATTAGGAAAAAAGTTTAAGCTTCTTGGCTTCAGATCTTCCTCTGAATATTAGCACTATGGTAACAGTGGTAACCTTTGAGGGTCCAGGATTGTTTTAATGGTGAATGATTTACAAACTGAGTCTAAAATAGCAAGGAGGATCCAATTTTGCAAATTTTCATTTAATTCTGTTTAAGAAAACAGTACATTATATTAGCTTAGATCAGGAATTGGGAAACTATGGCCTGCTACCATTTATTGTTTACCATTTACCATTTCTTATTTAGCCAGCTTTTACATTTTTAATCTATTAGAAAAAAATTAAAGAAGACTATTAAAAAATTAAAGAAAACTATTAAAGAAAAAATTGAAGAAGACTATTATTTCATGGTGTGAAAATTATACATGTTAAAAGGAAAACTTTAGACACATTAATTTAATAGGGTCCAATTGAGCAAAGAATGATTTGTGAATTAGGCAGCCCCTAGAACCAGGCTAGGTTCAGATTAGCTGTAGGATTGCCCCATGGTTGGGTAACGTTCATGGACAGTAAAAGTAAAGTGAGGCACCGAAACAGTTGGTTAAAGCTGGGCATTTGCCTTATTTGAACCTGCTTTGAAGAGTTGGCTGTCTGCAGTTGACTGAAGTTCGGCTGCTGTGATTGGCTGAGACTCACTACTTGTTACAAGAGTAAGTTACAATCCGTTATACACATCAAGTTGGGTTACAGCTTTTTATGTACTGGGAAACCTTTAGGGCAAATTTAAAATATGTAAGGAGAAAGGTTTTTTTAAGACCACGGAGAGAGATCCAAGATGGCTGATGATTAGCAGCTCGGGCACGTACCTCCCAGTGAAAGCGCAAAGAACGAGAGGACGCCACACTTTCAGATGAATATTTGTTGCTCACGGACCAGGACATTCCCAGTGGAGGAGCTCCACGGGTCGCCAGGGCGACTCTTGTGGCCGGCGTGGCGGTTTTGCTGGTGCCTTAGCACGCCAGTTCTTGGTGCAGAGTCCGGAGATTCCCGGGCAGAAAAGCACCATCAATCTTAACACCGCTGTTTTGGCCGGCTCAGTGGATTGCTCAGATTTCGGCGCAGGGAATCAACAAGTTGGACGTCAGAGACCCAGTTAGAAAGTTGGTAATTATAAAGACGACAGACGGACAAATATATAATGAAGGGAAGAAACCAGCGTAAAAAGGTAGAGAATACTCAAAATCAGAATGCCTCTCCCTCTACAGGGGATTGCAATTCCTCATCAGTAACGGAACAAGGCTTAATAGATTACACGTGTGTTCCAATAACAGAAGCAGGTTTCAAAACGTGGGTGATAAGAAACTTCTGTGAATTAAAAGAACTTGTTCTAACCCAATGCAAAGAAACTAAGAACCTTGAAAAAAGGTTTGACGAAATGTTAACGAGAATGGACAATTTAGAGAAGAATATAAGTGAATTGATGGAGCTGAAAAACACAACACGAGAACTTCGCGAAGCATGCACAAGTTTAAACAGTCGAATTGATCAAGCAGAAGGAAGGATATCAGAAGTCGAGGACCAGCTCAGCGAAATGAAACGGGAAGACAAGAATGCAGAAAAAAGGATGAAAAGGAATGAGCAAAGTCTCCAGGAAATATGGGACTATGTGAAAAGACCTAATTTACGTTTGATAGGTGTACCTGAATGTGATGAAGAGAATGAATCCAAGTTGGAAAATACTCTTCAGGATATCATTCAGGAAAACTTTCCCAACCTGGCAAGGCAGGGTAATATTCAACTCCAGGTAATACAGAGAACACCACAAAGATATTCTTCAAGAAGACCAACCCCAAGGCACATAATCGCCAGATTTATTAGGGTTGAAATGAAGGAGAAAATACTAAGGGCAGCCAGAGAGAAAGGTCAGGTTACCCATAAAGGGAAACCTATCAGACTTACAGCAGATCTCTCAGCAGAAACCCTACAAGCCAGAAAAGAGTGGGGACCAATATTTAACATCCTTAAAGAAAAGAACTTTCAACCCAGAATTTCCTATCCAGCCAAACTAAGCTTTATGAGCGAAGGAAAAATTAAATCTTTTGCGAACAAACAAGTACTTAGAGAGTTCACCACCACCAGGCCTGCTTTACAAGAGCTTCTGAAAGAAGCACTATACATATAAAGGAACAACCAATATCAGCCTTTCCAAAAATATATCAAAAAGCAAAGAACTTTAACACAATAAAAAATTTACATCAACTAATGGGCAAAACAGCCAGCTAGCATCAAACGCCGGTATTAAACTTATATATATTTTAATTGGATAAAAAGCCAAAACCCATCGGTATGCTGCATCCGGGCCCATCTTACATGCAACAATACACAAAGACTCAGAGAGAAGGAGGAAGATTTACCAATCAAACAGAGAGTAAAAATAAACTAATAAACAAAAAGCAGGAGATGCAATTCTCGCCTCTGATAAAGTAGACTTTAAAGCAACAAAGATCAAAAGAGGCGAGGAATGACATTACATAATGGCAAAAGGATCAATGCAACAAGAAGAGCTAACGATTCTATAGATCAACGAGATAGAAAATTAACAAGGATATTCAGAACTTGAACTCAGACCCGGAACAAGTAAACTTAATAAACATTTATAGAACTCTCCACTTCAAATACACAAAACATACATTACCACCTCACACCTATTCCAAAGGTGACTATATAATTGGAAGTAAATCACTCCTCAGTAATCGCATAGCATTTCATAGGTTTAAATTAAATATTGGTTGGCTGTTTGTTTGTTATTTTCTTCCCTTATTCCTTCCTGACTACATCATTAAGTATAATTATCAGTATAAAAGAGGTTTTCAATACCCATTACTAAATTGCATTCTAGCCTGGGCAAGAAAGCAATACTCCCATTCTCTCTCCCTCTTTCTTTTCCTTCTCCCTCCTCCCCATTCTCTCTCTCTCTTTCTCTTCCTTTTTCCTCCTTCCTATTCTCTCTCTCTCTCTCTTTAAAAAAAAAAAAAAAAAAAAAAAAAAGACCACACAGAATTTAACAATTCCTCCTTTTGGTCAACCTCTCAATTTTGAGAGGATGATTAATTTTGAGGTTGCCCAAAACTTTAGGCATTGACATCAATTTTTATCATCATGAATAGAGTTATTTGGTCTCTAATTCCATTAGAAAATAACAGAACACTGGGTTTTGTAAGGTGGGAACAAGGAAACAGAATAGCAAAACAAAACAAAACAACAACAACAAAAAAACCAATTGGGTTAGCATCAAATTATTATTATTATTATTTTGAGATATAGTCTAGTCTCACCTTGTCACCTGTAAGGCCGGTGCCTCCTTGGGAGCCGAATGGACATGCCCTTCTCTGTCCATGCCTAAAAACTACATCATCATACTGAGCACATTGCTCAGCATTTGCCCTCTCCACGCAGGCTCCCCTTGCCCATGTCCGCATTCCAATCTCAGCCCTGCACCTGCCATAAATTTTGAAAAGGCCTGCCAAGAGCCTGCCCTATGGTAGCTCCCCCGTACATCCTCGGCCAGCCCCTCGTCCGTGCTCACTCCCTTCATACCCAATGGAAATGCCCCCGCTTTGTTCACCTCGCCCGTCCCCAGTCTTTTAACACCCAATAGAACTACCTTGTCTTTGTTTCCCCCATAGTCAATCAGCCACTTCTACTCCCTATAAAACCCCACGCCCCAAGAAGAGAAGCGCGACTTCTCTGGTCCCTTCCCGGACCATAGAACCTCGCCCGGGAGCCGAATAAATTGGCTTTTAATTTCCTCACTCCGGTCTCTGTTTCCTCATTGAACTCAGAGAGAAGTCTAACATCACCCAGGATGGAGTGCAGTGGCACAATCTTGGCTCACTGCAACCTCCACCTCTTGGGTTCAAGAGATTCTCCTGCTGGTGTGTGCCACCACAACAGGCTAATTTTTATATTTTTAGCACAGACGGGGTTTTGCCATGTTGGCCAGGCTGGTCTTGAGCTCCTGACCTTAGGTAATCCATCTGCCTTGGCCTCCCAAAACGTTGGGATTACAGGAGTGAACCACTTCGTCTGGCCCAGATTACTTTTTTGTAAGGGATAGAGCGGAGGCAACTTCCTTGTTATGCTTGAATCTCCTATTTTCAGGAGAAGAGAAAAACTGGTCTATTTTGGGAACTGTATTTTTAAAGTTTTAGTTTGATGTTTTAGCATTTAGCATTAGCATGAGTAACTCCATTTTGGTTTGGTCTGGTCTGCTTGGGCCTAGTGCAGGAGCTCAGCCCAAAACAATGGGCTCCCATAAATTTGTTTAACACATGAAATTCAAATTCAAACTTGTAGACATTTGCTTTCTCTCTTATATAAGTACCTACACAATGTCCTCAAATTTGCTTTTTTATCTGTAAAGACTAAGATATTTACCATCTAGTTTCACAGAAAAGTTTGTAGATCTTCTGGTTTAGAGGAGCATGGGATTTTGTGTTAAGCAGGTTTAGATTGAGCCTAAGGGCTGCCATTTACTGATTGTATGACTTTGAGCAAGATATTTGTTTTTTCTAAGCCTCAGTTTCCTCATCTATAAAATGGACATACAAATAGTATTTACCTTGGAGAGTTAAATGTAATAATGCATTTAATGTGCTTAACACAGTGCCTATCAAATGCTTAAGGGCTCAACACATTGTTACTGTTATTTTTGTTGTTTTACCCTAAAGTAAATGAAATGAAACAAAATAGCAAAGCTAAATGAGGAAGATATTTTAAGTTACATCAGAAACTGTAATAGATTCTATAATATTATAATTAAGAAATGTACTTATTTTAAAAGGCATTTTAAATTCAACAACAGTGGCAAAGTCTCATGCAGAATAGATAACCCTGTTACAAGTTTTAAAAAAAAAGTCAGCCAGGTGCGGTGGCTCATGCCTGTAATCTCAGCACTTTGGGAGGCTGAGGTGGGCGGGCAGCTCACAAGGTCAGAAGTTTGAGACCAGCCTGGCCAAAATGGTGAACCTCTGTCTCTACTAAAAATACAAAAAATAGCTAGGCGTGGTGGCACACACCTGTAATCCCAGATACTTGGGAGGCTGAGGCAGGAGAATCACTTGAACCCAGGAGCAGGAGGTTTCAGTGAGCCAACATTGTGCCACTGCACTCCTGCCTGGGCAACAGAGCAAGAACTCCTTCTTGAAAAGAGGAAAAAAAAAAAAAAGTCATGACAGAACTCCACAGAATCCATGGATAAAAAGTTTACTGAAGAGGAATATGAAACAGACTAAAGGAAAAATTTTATCCAGCTGTAATTTTTATACTTGTTCCTAGGGCAGGTCTTGAAACTGCTGAAGACAGCATTTCTCTGCAAATGCACACAGGCACTCCATTTTGATGCATAGATAGGCCTTTATTTCTTTTCAGAACAGCAGCTTTATTGAAATAAATTTCACACATGATACAATTCACCAATTTAAAGTGTATGATTCAATGGTTTTAGTATAATCAGATTGTACTACCATCACCATAATCAATTTTAGAATGTTTTCATCAGCCTAAAAAACCATTCTAGTGTCTCCCCAGTCCTCAGCTCCTGGCAACCATTAATGCACTTTCTATCTCTATATATTTGCCTATTCTGGATATTTTATATAAATGGAATCATACAACATGTGGTCTTTTGTGAATGGCTTTTTTCACTTAGCATAATGTTTTCAAGATTGATTTGTTTGTCCTTTCTTCTGTTTGTTGCCAAATAATTTTCCATTGTATGGACAGATCACATTTTGTTTATCCACTTGTCTCATTTTGTTTGTCCATCAGTTGCTAGACATTTGTAGTGTATTTAAGTTTTGGCCAATGTGTAAAACTTATTTTGCTCTGACTGAGGTTACATACTGTTACAACAATGCTATTTGGTCAACTTGAGTGAGCTGGTCATAGGTTACAGGTTGCTCATTGTTGGAGACGAGACTTTAGATCAGACTGGACAACATAGTAAGACCCTGTCTCTATCAAAAAGAAAAAGAAAAATTAGCCAGATATAGTGCCATGTGACTGTAGTACTAGCTACTTGGGAGGCTGAGGCAGGAGGATCACTTGAGCCCAGGGGTTTAGGACTGCAGTGAGCTGTGATCATGCCAATGCACTCCATCCTGGGTGACAGAGTGAGACACTGTTTGAAAAAACAGAAAGAGACATTTTAGTATAACATTCAGCTAGTGCCATATAAGGGGATCTACAAGAATGTACTTTAAAAAATATGTAAAAGGAAGTGGTGAGGGCTGTAATATCTACTATTCAGGCAGTAATACAGTGCTGAAGGGACACCAAGAAAATAGTGAGATGCCTGTGGGTTCAATGTTACTCCTTCATTTAGGTTGCAAAAAAAAAAAAAAAAAAAAAAAAAAAAAAAAAATCAATACTTCATAGCATTCCTGAAACCAAAAAGCTTGTGAACCATTAATTCTATCTATTTTGGGCTGTTCATCACAGCTTCTCTCCTTTGGTAGAATAAAGTGAACTGAACCACCAGGCCTAAGGTGTTTGCCTCATTTCTGCCTCAGCTGGTTCATGATTACATTGTCAAAGCTAGCAAAGCATTCAAGCCTGATTTCTCGGACTGAGTGTATGTGTGATTATAATATCATTATACTCATTTGTACAAAAATGAACCCTCTACCTTAACTATATTCTACAAAAGGTGTGATAAATACTGCAAAGAAAAGTTTTAAGTTATATATCTATATCAGTAGAAATAATGGAATACACACGGTATATTTTATGGGGAATTTCAGAGAAGGAAGGAAAAGTCAACCTTTAATTGGCATCAGGATAGTAGTAAAACATTCTACTTTTGCATCAGATAGATTTTTTTATGGCTTAACCTGGACAAGTAATTTAACTCTTGGTGCCCCATGTTTGAAAGAGGGATAACATTTCACAGGGTCATTCTAAGAATTCAATATTGCTAAAACACATGAAAGGATTCTCTACCTTGTTAGTAATCAAGGAAATGCAAATGAAGACTACAATGAAGGCTTTTTTTGTATTCAATGGATTGGAAAAAATTAATGTCTGATAATATTGACATATAGCCAGGCGCGGTGGCTCAAGCCTGTAATCCCAGCACTTTGGGAGGCCGAGATGGGTGGATCACAAGGTCAAGAGATCGAGACCATCCTGGCAACATGGTGAAACCCCGTCTCTACCAAAAATACAAAAAATTAGCTGGGCATGGTGGTGCGTGCCTGTAATCCCAGCTACTCAGGAGGCTGAGGCAGGAGAATTGCCTGAACCCAGGAGGCGGAGGTTGCGGTGAGCCGAGATCGCGCCATTGCACTCCAGCCTGGGTAACAAAAGCAAAACTCTGTCTCAAAAAAAAAAAAAAAAAAAAAAAAAAAATTGACATATAGACCAATGAGGTCTCTTACACTTTTCTGGGAAAAATGTATCAATTTATACAAACATTTTGAAAAAATAATTGTGTATTTTCTTGTAAGTATAACATTTGCATAACTGAAGACCCAGCAATTCAACTCTTACACAGACACCTAAGAGAAAGTTGTCCACACATACATCATGAAAAATGTTCATAGCAGCCCTGTTCATAAGAGCAAAACCTGGAACGATTGAGAGGAAATGAATAAATTGCCATGTAGCCACACAATAGAATACAAGACAGCAGTGATGCTGAAAAATATAGCAAGCTTCAGGATTTATATATTATATGGATAATTTTATGAAGTTCAAAAACAAGCAAAATTAAACAACATATTATCTAAGTACATATGTGATATATGTGATAAAACTAAAAAGAAAAGAGGAAATGATCAGCAATCCAGAACCAATTCATGATTGTGGTTACTATCTTATGTGGCAGGCTGTGGATTGGAAGTGGGAGCAGTGCACATAGGTAGCTGTAACTATGTAACTTACTGGTAATGTTCTTTGGTTAGAGATGAGGTAAAAGGAGTTCACTATAAATTTATATTAGAAAAAAGGGCTATCTATGGATTAGTTATAAGAGAGTGTCATGAACCAGCAAATATAATTAATGAACTTAGGCTACCTGAGGTCTAAATAAATGAGAAAAAAGTAAATAAAAGTGATGCATGAATACTAAAAATTTGGATATACATATATAATATGTAATAATAAAAAAAGTGTCACTGGTTATCCTTCAGGTAGAAAAATTACAATTAACATTGTAATGTTATAACCTTCCATTCTTTATGAATTAAAACTTTATTTTTATTTATTTTTGAGACAGAGTCTAGTTCTATTGCCCAGGCTGGAGTGCAGTGGCACAATCTCGGCTCACTGAAACCTATGCCTCCCGGGTTCAAGCGATTCTCCGGCCTCAGCCTCCTGAGTAGCTGGGATTACAGGCGCAGGCCACCACACCCAACTAATTTTTATATTTTTAGTAGAGACGGGGTTTCACCATATTGTCCAGGATGGTGTCGGTCGCCTGACTTAGTGATCCGCCCGTCTCGGCCTCCCAAAGTGCTGGGATTACAGGCGTCAGCACCGTGCCCAGTTTATTATTATTATTATTATTTTTATTAAGACAAATCAAGTTGATAAAGTCTATGCCCTGTAGGAACTGGTTAGGTCAGGCCAGATTTCCAGCAGCCTGGCCTCAGCCCTACCAACAATCAGTAGCATATTAAGGCTGCAGGCGCCAGTGGCACCTTCAGACAGGTTCAAGGCGCCCTAAGGACCCTGTGCAGCATCGCTCAGGTTCACAGAACACGACCAGGGGCGTGTCCAGCTTCCGTCGGGGAGATCCCACCTCCTGAGAGGGCGTGGCTAAGGGACCAGGCGGTTCTCGTCCGGAGCCCAGGTAATCTGGGTGGGATCAGGAGGAGCTAGCGTCGCGATGTGATGACGTCAGTCCCTGGCCTGGCCTGGTGTGGCGCGCTGGGCGTGCGCGGCTGCGGTTCGGCGTGTTGGTCCCAGCAGTTCAGCTGAGGTAGGGACTTGGTGTAGGCCGGAATGTTACAGGCTGTTGGAGCTGTGGATGAGGAAGAGGATCCTGCGGAGGAGGATTGTCCTGAATTGGTTCCCATTGAGACGAAGCAAAGCGAGGAGGAGGAAAAGTCTGGGCTCGGCGCCAAGATCCCAGTCACAATTATCACCGGGTATTTAGGTAACTAACCATCCCGGTCACAAAATGCCGTGAACTCTGGTGTCCTGGGATTTTGGGGGCTGCCGGTGCCTCTTCTCCTGAGGCATTGGGGCCTCGTGACCAAGAGCAAATGTCTTTGAGGTAGGGGCTGGGTCACTTGCTCCTCGTTTGGGTTTACGTCTCATCTCGGGAGATTGCTTTCAAACAAGACGTTGAAGCTCAGACACGCCCCCTAATTATCTCTGTGCCGTCTTACCAAGTTATGTTACCATTCTGACGCTCATCTGCTTCATTGAAAATGGAAAAATACCTGTCACCTGTGAAACGGGGCTGGAACCATCAAAGGTTTGCCATTAAAGGACGTCCCGTTTGTAAAATCCCCGACACGAATGGGGCGTTCCTCAGTAGATTCCCCTTACCCACGAGCCAAAGTCCTCCAGCCAGTTAGCGGGAAGTGCTCCTATCTCAAACACTTTTTGAGGTCTGTTTGCAAACCACTGCGTAGGAAAGTAAGAATAAAATTTCTGTCCTCCAATACTATTTCTCAAACTACAAAAGTTTAGGAGTGTACCGGGATACTCGAAACCCAAGTTTGTGCACTTGATAGTTTCGCAAAGGGCGGTTTATGCACTTAAACTAGAAGTTTGTTACTGGAAAAGTTTGAGAAACGTATTTTTAAACCTTACAGTTAAATAGAAGGGCTACAACAAATATAAGATTATATTGTAAGTGTGGAAAAAGTTAAGAAATGTAAATAAAGTGATACTGTTTCAGGGAAATAATATTTCTAGGTGTTGCTAGGAGGAACTTTTATGTAAAAATAATAAATCACTGGTGTTTTCTTTCTTTTTATTTTGTAGACTGTAAGTTTATTCCCGTTTTTGCTCAGAAGTAATTTTATAAAGGAATCGATTTTTGGCATTTCCCCACTT
This sequence comes from Aotus nancymaae, assembly GCF_030222135.1. Lineage (NCBI taxonomy): Eukaryota > Metazoa > Chordata > Mammalia > Primates > Aotidae > Aotus > Aotus nancymaae. The sequence continues at coordinate 16,506,380 of NW_026988455.1, forward strand.
ATTCAGAGGCTGTTCTTCTGAGAAGATGAACAAATTTCTTGTCTAAAACAATGTATTTCAAAGCTGCCCCTCGGGCCTTTTCCATGTTGCTCGCTGGTAGGTCAGTAGATCATTGCAGAAAATGATCTGAAGCTCAGGAGTGAGGACGGATGCCAGCAACCTTGTTGCTGAATCTAGGGATAGTTTCACTCCTTATCGCTGATCATTTTCCCTTTTTGAAACACTGTTCCGTTGGCTTCTATTACATTTTTCTTCTGATTTTTCCACCTGCTTCTTTGGCTTCATTTTAAGGCTCCCCACTCCTACCCTCTTTGTCCATGTTTAGCTACACACCTGTGTAATTTCTGTTTTGATATTCTACAACTTAACATGTCTGAAACTTATCTGTTACCATCTCCCCAAATCCTGCTCCTGTGATCCCAACCACTTGGAACACTCTAAAAGCCGCCCAACTAATCTGGAGTCTTGCTGCCCTTTAATTTATTTGTTGCATGTTAGCCTTAATGATCTTTATAAATGCCAATCCGATTGTGTCACACCCTTCAGTGGCATCCATATGGGTTAAAGTTCAAATTCCTTAACATGAATTACAAAGACCTGTGGGATCTGGATCTTGCCAAGCTTTCCAGCTGGCCAAAATGGCCCTGTACAGTGAACTAATGTTACTTCAAAGGTGCCAAGTATTTTAGCCCTTTGGAATATGTACTTTTTTTTACTGTTACTCCTCTGGCTAGATGTCCCTCTTAGGTTCTCCATAGCATTTTGTACAACTATTGAATGTGCCATCCTGTGACATAATTGCCTCCTTATTCACTGAATTCCCCTCCTTCCCTTGATATTTCTAAGCACCACGAAGGCAGAGACTGTCTTTCTCACTTTTTCACCAAGGCCTAGCATAAATTTGTTGCATAGTAGAAACCTTCAAATGAATGAACTATGTCTTAAAGTGTTTTTCTTCATAATATGGTTAAAAAGCCCTAGTAAATCTTCTGTTAGAAGGTTTCTTACATTCACTGTTTCAGTTTTCACGTCACTGCCCTGTGAAACACTCATGTTCAGGACCTCTGTCTCAGGCTTGGACTGGTTTTAAGATTTTCCTCATTGCCCTGTCTCCTTAAGTCTCTCTCTTCCATTCTATACTTCACACTTTTGTGATACTGAGCTTCCTAAAGTACTCTAAACATAAGCCTCATCTCTTAAAAAGCTTTGAAAGGAATATGACATAAAAAGACATTAATATGCTGATACTCCATAAAATCTTCCTAGTTATGCACTAGAAAACTTAATGTATTTCCGAAGATATGTATAGCCTACATGTAAAAGTTTTTAGCAGAACTGTGATAGTAAAATACTGGAAACAAATGAAATGTCCAAGAAAAAAGATAAAGAAATGATACAGTCATACAGTTGAACTACAATACTATGCAGTTAGGTTTTCTTTCTTTCCTCTATGAACTTTAGTGTATATGGTTCACAGGACAATTATTTTTTTTCTACTTGAGATTAATATATTAGTTTCATATGCCACCTGCTGGATAAAGTTGGTATAGTCTTACGAATTTATCTTTACCAAATATTCTGTCCATTGTTGACACTACCTGCCTCTATTCCCCATTTCATAAAATTTTTATAGATTGCTTAAAGCATACTGAAAGTATCCATATAGTCAGCCTGAATTTGTGTCTTGTTAATGTTGAAATAAAAGGTCATTATGTGTAAATTTTAGGAAAGGTTAGGTTGAAGAAACTGTGTTTCAACTTGTAGGAGTATTTGTAAATATTTATGAAATTTTATGTCTACATATAGCATTTTGCAATAGGTTTCAAAGGGTGCTTTAATCTTATCCTCTAGGATGTTCTATATTATAGTTTAATATATGAAAAATAGCATGCAAATTCTCAAAAACATTAGGATTCTTTATATCTTTTTTGTGTCTTTAAAATTATTTTGAATTTTTTTATTTACAACAAATATGTTTTATAGGTGCTGGGAAGACAACACTTCTGAACTATATTTTGACAGAGCAACATAGTAAAAGAGTAGCAGTCATTTTAAATGAATTTGGGGAAGGTAAGTAAAGTTCAATAAATGTCATGTGGCAAGATTTTATGTGACTGTTTATTCCTCTGGTGAATTGATATTCCATATTTAAAAATGAAAATGCAAGATATTGATGTGGATAGGTTTGGAAAAATTAATTTCTGTTAAGATTTATGTGGGTTGAGATACTGAAATTCGTTTTCATAAAATTTTATTTTGTATAACTTTGGAATTCATATTAACAGAATTAAACTAGATTTTTACATGAAATAAATGACTCCAGAAGTAAAAATCTAGACATATGAAAAAACTTCTTTTTAGAAACTAGAAAGATACTTTTGTATGAACTCTATTATTTATTGCAATTCATGAAAAATATTTGAAAATGCTTCAGTGATGTTTACTTTTTTTAACATTTGTTATTTGCAATGCAGTTAAAACCAAAGATTTTAAAAATAAGTTAAACATATGGTCTTTATCCTCATGTAGCTTAAATTATTTGTGAAAATAAGTGTGCTTGACTTCTCAACTCAACTATTAAGCTGTGGTTAAAAAAAAAATAGTGCTAGACACAATACTTTGATTACCTTTATAGGAATTTTTCTTTATAAGTATGAATTGTAGTCAAAGCTCTCTTCTAGCCAAAAACCAATATCTATTAAACTATTTCTTTTAAAATATACTATTTTTTTCAGTTGTAAAAAGTAAAAGAGCTAGGTTTTATGAATAGGATGGGAAGACTGTTACATTCGATTTCTGGTTTTAATAAACTAAAGAGAAAAGTGCTTTTTAGACAAAAATCCTGGGATTTCTAATAATAGTCCTTTTTTGTCCCCAGCATCTTTTTAAATAGCCTGTTGCACACTGATTACATTTATTCTTACTATTTTCTTTCTTTTTTCCTGGATCATTTTCACAATTTTACTTTCACAGCATTCTCAATACTTTCCTTCATGTTTCGTTAACATTCTGTATACAGTCTGAATGCTGTAGCAACCCCTTTAGAAGCTCTTTATTAATACCTAGCTGAAATATGATCAAAAATATATGTGTAAAGACACTCAATTTTATGGGTGGCTCATTTGCTTACTGGACTTTTAGAATTCTTCACCATTTGGTATATTTCTTTATTAGAAGAGAAGTAAAACATTTTAAATAATTATTATATATTACAAGCATTTCAAATATAGTTTATTCTTTCTTAAGTAAGTATTGGTAGAAAACTATGTCAACTTGACTAAAAGTTTAATTTTTAAATGAGCACATGATACCCTGGCCAAAAACCTTTCTCCAAATGAGCTAGGATTTTTACTCAGTGGGAATATTCAGCAGTTTGTCTAACAGAAACAATTTAGAAGAGGAATGAAGAGAAAAAGATAGATAAGGCAATCTCTTAAGATGTTGAAGGGCATTCAAAATCCAATATATAAAGCATACCAGTCTATCTAGAAAGCTTACCCTGGACAAGAAAAAAATACCTTCAAGATAGCTACTTGATTAAGAAATGGGGGTGGCCAAGGAAGAGACCTAAGGAGGAAGTAGGTATGTTTATCAGTGTAGGGTGTGTCTTTTTAGGGGCTTAAGTCATCTTAAAGATAAAATAAGGTAGTATACTGTAATTTAGATATTGAGGCTGCATGAATAAAATAAAAGAATGTTATAAAATGAAGTTTCTGCTTTAAGATCTCCATTATTGAGTTACCCTCATCTTTGGTTTTTGTTGGCTAATGGACGTAAGGTAAAGAATGCTGTTTGTTAATTATTCTAGGAAGTGCGCTGGAGAAATCCTTAGCTGTTAGCCAAGGTGGAGAGCTCTATGAAGAGTGGCTGGAACTTAGAAACGGTTGCCTCTGCTGTTCAGTGAAGTGAGAAATGTGTTTACTATGTACTTGGTTTACTAGAAATGTTTATTGATTATATTTCCAGTTTTAATTTTCTTGAGTAATTTAACTGAATTTGCAGTTTGCTTCATTGTATTTTCAAGCAAATAGAAAGTGAACTTATTAGGAAGCATTTTCTTAAAGTGTTTCTTACTCTCTTTTCTATCTGCTCTAATGCTTTGTTCCTTTAATTGAGTTTTTAATGCTTTTGATGTCAGGGCTTATTTAATTAATAATCTCTAGTACATGAAAGTCTCATGTAAAATATGATTATTCTGAATTTAATACGTCATTGGTCATATTTCCAAGTATTCAATCTTATAAAAACAAAAATAAATGACTATTGAAAAAGAGAAAAACCTTACATTATGTTCCACTGGTTAAGTTTCCAAGGACAATGTCTATTTTGTTCGCTAGTCTGCCATAGACTCTAGAGGAGTACCCAACACATAGTAGTACTCAAATGTTTGTTGGATGAATTATAAAAATGGCTACTTGTATTGTTAATTGTGTATATTCTAGTGAATTAAATCTCTTCAGCATCATTTACCCCCTTAGGTGTTTGACTTTGTGTCAAATGTATTGGCGAGGATAAAATTATAACAGACTTTCTTGAACAACCAAAATGTAATCTATTAAGTAATTTCCTTCACTTTTGTTAAAATAAAAAAAAAATGGGAAATTAAAACCTTGTATCCTAATGAAAAAAAGAATTAAATGGTGTTTATTATCAGTGTCCCTTTAGCTATTATATTAAACTACTATAGTTAATAAATTTTATCATTATTTTGGATTTTTTTTTTTTAATTTCATAAAGCTATAAAAATAAGATACTGACTTTGGTCAAATAAAGTTCCCTCTGCTTTTAATTTTAATAAAATTAAAGTATTCTTATGTATACGATTTCTTTTTATCTGTTAGAGTATATGCATTATTGTTTTATCACTGGTAAATATGGGACGGACATTTTGTTAGAAACTTAGAAGTGAGTTAAATTTTCACATTCCTAAGGACACTTTTGTCTCTGGTTGTTGAATATATTTTAAAATGTTTATAATCATCACTTCAAAATATTTAGGTAATCAACTGTAAATTATGTTTTGGTATTCTCCAGGGACAATGGCCTGAAAGCTATTGAGAATTTGATGCAGAAGAAGGGGAAATTTGATTACATACTGTTAGAGACCACTGGATTAGCAGATCCTGGTAAGAAGTGAGATTATTAATAACCAGAATATAGTTCTGTGATATATAGTAAATAGATGTATTAGAGGAATATCTAAAATGAGTATTAAAGCTTTCCTTAAAATTAAAACTTTTTTTGGTTTAAAAGAGGAAAAGTACTCAGTTATCATTTTCTTTGGCAGATGAATGATGTTCAGAGTATTTCTTGGTATTTTTAAGCTGTTAATAGAATTTGAAGTTTTATTGCTTGATTTAGGATTATTTGTAAGAACGGTAGTTGTTAAAAGTATAGACATGTAGGAAAAGCAGAGATATTCTACCTCTAAATACAGTTGTTCCTTGGCATCCATGGGGTATTAGGTCCAGGACCTCTGAGGATACCAAAATCTATGAATGTTCAAGTCCCTTATATAAAATGATGTAGTATTTGCCTATATCTATGCACGTGCTCCCATATACTTTAAATTATCTGTGGATTACTTATAATACCTAATACAATATAAGTGCTGTGTAAATAGTTATTATACTGCATTGATAAAGGAATGATGACAAGAAAAAAAGTCTGTACATTTTCAGTACAGACACAGCCATCCATATTTTTTCTGTTTCTTTTTTTTGAGACGGAATCTCACTTTGTAGCTAAGGCTGGAGTACAGTGGTGCTATCTCAGCTCACTGCAACCTGCGCCTCCCACGTTCAAGTGATTCTCCTGCCTCAGCCTCCCAAGTACCTGGGATTACAGGTGCCCACCACCATGCCCAGCTAATTTTTCTATTTTTAGTAGAAATGGGGTTTCACCATGTTGGCCAGGCAGGTCTCGAACTCCTGATCTCATGATCCACCCCCGCTCAGCCTCCCAAAGTGCTGGGATTACAGGTGTGAGTCACCGTACCTGGCCCTTATTTTTTTCTATTTTTAATCGACAGTTGGTTGAATCCATGGATGTAGAACCAACAGATACTGTAGGCTGAATGTATGTATTTCATTGGTTATATTCCATAGAGATTTTATTTCTGTTTACTGTCTAACCTAGCTTTCTGAGACAGTCATTAAGAGATATATAAAGGCTTTGGGCTCTAATCCCAGCAACACTTCTTCCCTTTAAGTTAATTCTTAGCATTTTGTTTTTCTAATAAAACTGCAATAATTTCATTTGTAAATGTTGTCATTAAGGTAACAAAGAAGACACAGTTAAATCTTCACTGGGCCTTTTTCCCAGTGTAAAGTTAATGATTATCAAGAAAATTTTTACCTCCAAATAGAAGTATATCTAAACTCTACTATGGAAACATTGTTAATTCCTCCACTGAAGTCTGGAACCCCTCAAAATCATCTGTGAGGGTTGGAATCATCTTCTTTCAAACTCCTATTCATGTTGATATTTTGATCTCTCATGAATCACGAATGTTTTTAATAGCATCTAGAATGATGAATCCTATTCAGAAGGTTTTCAGTTTACTTTGCCCAGATCCATCAGAGGAATCACTGTCTATGGCAGCTATAGCTTTATGAAATATATTTCTTAAATAAGACTTGAAAGTCAAAGTTACTCCTTGATCAATGGGCTGCAGAATGGATGGTGTGTTAGCAGGCATGAAAACATCAATCTCCTTGTACATCTCTATCACAGCTCTTGGGTCATCAGGTGCATTGTCAATGAGCAATAGTATTTTGAAAGGAATCTTTTTCTAAGCAGTAGATCTCAATGATGGGCTTAAAATAAACCATGCTGTAAACAGTAAACCATGCTGTAAACAGATGTGCTGTCATCCAGGCTTTATTATTTATAGAAAACAGGCAGAGGAGATTTAGCATTAATTCTTAAGGGCCGTAGGATGGTAAATGATTATTCGCTTCAACTTGAAGTCACCAGCTCCTTTATCCCCTAACAAGAGAGTCAGCTTGTCCTTTGAATCTTTGAAGCCAGACCTTGACTTCTCTTTAGCTGTGAAAGTCCTAAATGGCATCTTCTTCCAAAAGGAGGCCATTTCATCTCCATTAAAAATCTATTGCTAGGCCCCGCACAGTGGCTTATGCCTGTAATCCCAGCACTTTTGGAGGCCGAGGCGGGCAGATCATGAGGTCAGGATATCGAGACCATCCTGGCCATGATAAAACCCTGTCTCTACTAAAATACAAAAAAATTAGCCAGGTGTGGTGGTGTGTGCCTGTAGTCCCAGCTACTCAGGAGGCTGAGGCAGGGGAATTGCTTGAATCCGGGAGACAGAGGTTGCAGTGAGCTGAGATCGTGCCACTGCATTCCAGCCTGGCGAAAGAGCAAGATTCCGTCTCAAAAAAAAAAAAAAAAAAAAAAAAATCTGTTGCGTAGTGTAGCTACTTTCATGAATGATGTTAGCTACATCTTCTAGGTAACTTGCTGCAGCTTCTATATCAGCACTTGATGCTTTACCTTGCACTTTTATGTTATGGAGATGGCTTCTTTCCTTAATCTTGTGAACCAGCCTGTGCTCCCTCCCAACATTTCTTCTCCAGCTCTTTTATAACCTCACCTCTCTTATAACCTTAATAGAACTCAAGAGAATAGGGTTGCTCTGAATTAGGCTTTGGCTTAAGGGAACATTGTGGCTTGTTTGATCATCTATCCACTCCATATCAGCAATAAGGCTGTTTTGTTTTATTATCATTTGTGTGTTTACTAGAGTAGCCCTTTTAATTTCCTTCAAGAACTTTTCCTTTGCATTCCCAACTTGGCTCATTGGCTCAAGAGACCTAGCTTTTGGCTTGTCTTGGCTTTCAACATAACTTCCTCACTAAGTATAATCATTTCTAGCTCTTGATGTAAAGTGAGAAACAGGTGACTGTTCCTTTCACTTGAACACTTAGAGGCCATTCTAGGGTATTAATTGGCCGAATTTCATGTTGATCATATTCTTTATGTTCTATCAAAATTCTTTTAGTTCTATGTTTTAATAGTTTTGGTGCTCATTACTAGTACTGTTGCTTCTCCATTCCTGAGTTAGTCCATCTCCTGATTGAACTTCATTGTCAGGAAATCTTTTCAAGTTATAGGTACTGCTTTCTTTGGGTTCTTACACACTTCATCGATCGAAAATATTTGTCTTCTGTTTTTATATTACTTGAAGGATTACTTGGCTAGGTATAAAATTTATCAGTCACACATTTTTCTCCCCTCAACTTTGTAAATTTTGTTCCATAATCTCCTAGTGTTTTTTGATTGGTTGGATTTCCTTGTCCATTGTTTTCTTCTTTTATTTTTATCAGGAAGAATTTGTGAGTACTATAGTCTCTGAGTTTCAATGCTTCAGAATGTCTGCCTGTTGCTTTCATTCCTGAAAAATAACTTCACAGGAGGTAATATTGTTTGGGAACACTTTCATTAGAACTTTGTGGTCACTGTTTTATTATTTTGGGACATCTAGTGTTACTGTAGAAAAATCTGATTTTTCCCCCCTTCCTCTTTGAAGGTGGCTTGTTTTTTTAATCTAAAATGCATGAAAGGTTTTTTCTTTATTTTTGAAATTCAATAATGTAAACAAGATATATCTAAGTGCCATTTATAATTGTTTTTTCCTGAATTATAATATGCCCTTAGTTCTTCTAAGAACATTTTTCTTGTTACCATTAATGCTTTTTGTTGGGTCAAATTATTGTTTTCTCTGCTTCATGACACCAGTTTTCCTTATGTTGAATTTTCTTTTTTTCCTCCATCTGTATTCTAATTGCTTTGATTTGTCTCTCACCTCTACATTTACTGTGATCCTCTGAAGTCTCTCTTTTTTTTTTTTTTTGTCAATAATTCTGTTTTCTCCAGTGTCTGTTCTGGTTTTGGTGTTTTAAATGAAATAATTGGTTAAGTCATTGTGTTTATAGGCTCTAAGTTTCTTTAGCACTACAAACTGGATTTTCATCTTACTCTGCTTCTTGATTTTGAGCTTGTTTTTATAGGGTTGTATTGTTTTTAAGTTCTTTATTATGATGAAGTTGTTGAGAATTTTCTTTAGTTTTTTTTTTTGGATTATGTATCCTTCCAGAATGGGTTCTTTGCCACTTGTGTGCCCTGTTCATTTCTTTACTTTTTTGTTCTTTCTTGCCTTTTATTCTCTGTGTGTGTGTGTTTCTTTTTTGTCAGGCTGTAATACATGCCCATACATGTTTCTTTTTGATATGGGAGGCTCAGAGAACTTATATGTGGTGCTGATGGAAAATATTTTTAATACTCTACTCTTCTTACCCAAATTTGTTTTTCTCCCGAGCTCTAGTTTGAAAGCTGTATATTGGTGGAGTGGAGGGAAAGAGAAGGGAAAAGTGGTGATTCAGAGAGCCAGATGGGCTATTTGGCTTTTGGGCTCTGCTCTCTTGAAGTACCAAGTATTTCCTCTTGGGTCTGCCTAACTGCTTTTGAATAAAAATCCTGTGCCTTGTGTGGGGACATTATTCAGCCTCAGACCTCTCATTTCTCTTTGTTCTGAGCCCTAGACTATGACCTGACCTTCTCCTTCCCAAAGCATGGAGATGGTTAAAACTTACTCTTGACATTTTTTTGTTGACTTTTCCCTGTATTGCTTAGTCATCCCTCAGCTACTTTTTGCCATTGTGGAAGGTATTTGTGATAAGTGTTTAGGATTTTGCAGACTATTTCCCTACAACCTCTTATTGGAGGTAGGGGTAGAGTTGGGAATGACCATAAATCACATAGAACTTTGTTTCTTATTTAGACTGTCAGTCTTCAAAATTTATGACAGGCCCTTTTATATTTGGTTGCTGTTAATAAAATTTTGGCTTGTTTTATTTTTTATTTTTATTTTCATTTTTTGTTTTATTAGCTTTTGAAGAAGGGAGATTCTATCATCTAGCTCAGATTTTCTCAATGTCAGCACAAATAACATTTTGGGTTGGGTAATTATTTGTTGAGAGGGGGTTGCCCTGTGCATTGTAGGATATTTAACAACATCTCTGACTTCTACATACTAGATGCCAGTAGAATTCCCCTAGTTGAGACAACCAAAAATATATTCAGACCTTGCCAAATATTTCCCAGGGAGAAAAGCAACCTGCTTTGAGAGTCACTGATTAACTTTGTTCACTCATCTTTACTCTTCCTCCTAAATACTTACATCCAAATTTAAATAGATCTTTCTCATATAGTCTGGCAAGTATTATATCAAAGATAAATATCAGTTTTAGAATAAAGCTTTAATATACTCTTACATTTCAACCTAAGAGGCAAATATTAACAGTAGGATTTATAACCTATTTACTGGAATAAAAATCAATGAATTTTTAAAAATTACAAAATGATTTATGTATGTTAGATATTTTACTGAGTGAAAAAATTAATGCTTTTTAAAATGACTTATTATTTGGAGTAGTGATACAGTAGATTTAATTTTCCCCCTCATTAATTAAAATCATGTTTTAGCCAAGAAAGTGATCAAAATTCTTATTGGCAATTCAGTTGTTTCCCGTTTTGGAGACTGACACTCTCCAGTTCTAAGCTAAATAATTGTCATGGTAAAGTAATTTCCTTGAAAAGGATGGACATTGATTCAGCCCCTGTTACTCACAAATCCTATTTCAGTCAAATTGGAAAACTATTAAGTTTTTGGGAAAAAATCAATAGATATCAGGAAACCATTAGATCTTGTGGCCCTTGCTATATCTTGCATGAGTAATCACTGTAAACAGCTGACAGGTATTTCATTGTTGACACAGAGTGATGCTTGGGGGACCACATCTTGTCAGAATAGGTGGACAGCTTTAGACATTGGAATGAGTTTGGTTATCCTTGTTTTTCTCCTACGCTGATTCTTTTAGACAGCCCTGTCACTAACTGGGCCTGTGATGCTTTGAAAAATCAAATACTTTCCTTGCTGTCAGTTTTCTTTTTCTTGTGTTGTGGCATACTAATCAGGGTATGTGGTTTGATACTGAACCAGTTTCTGTCAAAAACAAGTTTTAATTTATTATTTAGGCATAATTTTTCCTCAGACCCAGGTTTTTACAGTACTAAATAGTGTGAGAAATAATTAGTAATGCCATAGAGTATATAATTTTACTTCTAGTTCTACACATATTCCAAGTAAATTTTTTTTGGACAAGTGATTTTGGAATTATTGATGTTTTGTTTTCCTTTTCCTTTAGAGTGATAATTCACTATTTATGACCTGAATGATCATCATATTAAGGAGATGAGAAAATAAAAATAATCTGATGCATATAAAGCCATACTGCTCAAATTGTTTGATAATATCTGTTATTAAATTATTATGGCATTGGTAGAAGAATGATGTTTTGTTTGCATATGGTAAGAGTTGGTCTTTTTTAAAGGAAATAACAAGAGGGATAGAAATGGGATGGGTATCAATAGTAAAAGGTTCTATCACTATAATTCCCTTTTACTATAAATAGTAAAAGATTCTATCACTATAATTCTCTTTTAATATAAATAGTAAAAGGTTCTATCACTATAATTCCCATAAGAAGATATATGTGTTTACCTGTTAATTTCATCAGGGCAAGTTAAAGCATGGATAGAATCATGTTTCTCAGTGTGAAGAAATATTTTTATTTGATGATTATTATATATTTTCAGGTGCAGTGGCTTCTATGTTTTGGGTTGATGCTGAATTAGGGAGTGATATTTATCTTGATGGTAAGTTAAAAAACAATTTTCTCTTTTTTTTTTGAGACACAGTCTTGCTCTGTCACCCAGGCTGGAGTGCAGTGGTGTGATCTCAGCTCAATGCAACTTCTGCCTCCCAGGTTCAAGCAATTCTCCTGCCTCAGCCTCCCAAGTAGCCGGGACTACCGGCTTACACCATCATTCCCAGCTAATTTTTGTATTTTTCGTAGAGACAGGGTTTCCCCATGTTGGCTTGGCTGGTCTCGAACTCCTGACCTCAGGGAATCCATCGGCGTTGGCCTCCCAAAGTGCTAGGATTATAGGCATGAGCCATTGCACCCAGCCTCTTTTGTTTTTAAGTAAAATCTTTATGGTTAAGCTTATTTTTATTCATTCATATTATAATTTTAATTCCTTGCATTTTTCTTTTTAGACTTTAGTTTAATGATGAAGTCTTTGTTGATGTAGATTGAAAAACCCCAGACAGTGGTGGAACTGGATGTCACTCAACTCCCAGTTTAGTGCCTCCACTAAGGTTTTCCTTAAAAAAAAAAAATGCTATGTAGATTTTCTGTTTCCTCTGTTGTTTGATTTATGCACTTAATATAATGTTAGAGCCTTTTAATCTGCCAGGAAATATGAGGATCATATTTTTGCTCTCATTTTTCATTTAATAGAAGAATTAAACACTCCTCCCTTACTTTATTTACCTTAACACTTTTGGGCAGTATACTTTATAAACTTATATACATGATATGCCTTCATTTAAAACATGTTAGAAACTTCCTTAGTTAAGCAGCTATGTTTTCTCCATCACTCTTTCCCTTTTTCACCTTTTAAAAAACCAGTCTTTTTATTTTTCAAAAGTAAGAATCATTAAGAATTTTAAGAATCATTAAGAAATTTTGGAATTACTAAGCTGGGCCCCATCATTGAGCTCTAATATATGTGGCATATAACTGGTTGAATTCCTTAGGCATAATTAAACTCATTCTGTTGTTATCAGCATATATTCAGAGATTACTAAATGAATTGGTAGCTTGGAAACTTAGGCATATGTTATGAAAAACATTTTTATGAGTTGGATATGGTGAGAGATGTCAGGAATAAGGTATCCTAAGATGTCTCATTCTTTAGGCAGTAATTATAAATGTTAAGAAAAGTCTTGATTTTGATTATGTGAAAATAAACTAGAAATAACCTGTCTTGTGTATTTGTCACATTTGACTATGTTATGAAATTTGACTTATATTTTGGATGATGAGCTTTTTAAGTGCCAAATCTTAATTTTTATTTATTTAATTTTAAAATTGTATTTATTGCCGGGCGTGGTGGCTCACGCCTGTAATCCAAGCACTTTGGAGGCCAAGGCGGGCGGATCACCTGAGGTCAGGAGTTCAAAACCAGCCTGACCAACATGGTGAAACCCCGTCTTTAAAAAAAAAAAAAAAAATTGTATTTATTTTATATCTTCTCTAGTGCCTTAAAATAATGCTAGTTACTCAGTATATATTTGAAATGCATTGACTTATTACTGGAATTTAATTAAATGGCTGCACTGGCAAGAGAAAAAAACAGTACTTTTATTGGGTAGCATTTGTGAACTGAAATAGATTAGTTTTAATTTTCATTCTCGAGTATGGTTGCATAATATTAATAAACACTCTTTTTAAAAAAGATAATTAAAATGTTTTTTCCTTTGTAGGTATCATAACTATTGTGGATTCAAAATATGGATTAAAAGTGAGTCGAAAGATTGCTATGAGTGGCTAACTGTTGAGAGCTGGGAATATGGGGTTGATTGTATAATTTTCTTTATGTTTGTATCTGTAATTTTTTTTTAACGAAAACCTTTTTCAAAAAAGTATCCTGAACAATAGATAAAATTTGTGTTTTAATTATTTGTGTTAAATATTTCTTTTCTATTACTCTGAGTTTGATTTGGTGGTTAAAATTTGGAATTACAATTTGTAATAAGCACATGCGGTCAGGTTAAATTTTGGTATGTCTAACTCTTCACTAGGATTCAACCCCAATATTGTTAAGTTTTTCTGTTTTGTAGAGGAAATTGAACTTAATAAAGCATCTGAGATCTTATTTTTCTTGTTAAGTTGCTATGAAACACACATTGGAAATGAGTTTTTAAAAAACATTGAAGACCTAGGTGACAGGTCTTCAATATTTAGGTGCAGCAAACCACCATGGCAGACATTTACCTATGTAACAAACCTGCACATTCTGGACATGTACCCTGGAACTTAAAACTAAAAAAATACATATTGAAGAGAATCAGGATATATACATAGGATTGGTAAGGAGAATCTCTCCATTAAAAGGCATCTTGCATCGCTTCTTGGTCTTTTGGCTAAGATCAAGTGTAATAGACATCCTGCTATGAATGTTTTTATTAACTTCAAAGGTCTTTAAATGCATTTAAATGAGGTTTAATTTATAAAATGCATTTAGTAAGATCTTTAAAAGTATATTGTTACATAAAGTAAAATGATACTTCTCAACTTCCCAAGTGAGATTTCAGTAAAGGCAGAAGAGGATGAAATTATTCAACCCACTGACCCAGTCCCAGTCTAAGCATATGGATAGGGCCCAAAGCAGTAATTTCTTAGAAATTTAAATTCAGTGTTTAAAAATCTGTATCAGTTTTGTATCCAACCTCATAATATATCTGAACTTGTTAATTTTTTTTTTTTTTTGAGACAGTCTCACTCTGTCTCCCAGGCTGGAGTCCAGTGGCACCATCTTGGCTCACTGCAACCTCCATTTCCCAGGTTCAAGTGATTTCCCCTGCCTCAGCCTCCTGAGTAACTGGGATTACAGGTGCACACCGCCAGGCCCAGCTAATTTTGTATTTTTAGTAGAGATGGGGTTTCACCATGTTGGCCAGCCTGGTCATGAGCTTCTGACCTCAAGTGATCCACCTGCCTTGGCCTCCCAAAGTGCTGGGATTACAGGTGTCAGCCACCATGACCAGCCTGAACTTATAAATTTTTAAGTTTGCTTTTTTTTTTTTCTAACTCTTTGCTGAAATTATAATCTAAAGCGATATGTCAGACTTGTTAAATAGCTACCAATACCTCTTCACTGGGCCTTCTCTCCATCGTGGATAGAGTGCCCTAATTTGAAAAGTTCGGAAGAGAATTCCTTTTTTAGAGTTTAAAAATCTCAATTTATGAATTTATGAATATAATTTAAGAATCAAAGAATGATCCCAAATACAGTATTACAGTTTCACTCAGAAAAATTCCGACAACTGTTGGAAATGATATTTCTTGCAAAATGCTTATTGTGGTAGCAAAAAAAAAAACCCAAGTTATTTATTTTCAATGTTTATTATAGGCATGTTTAAATCCATCTCTCCATAAATTTATTACAAAATTTGATATATGACAGATAACTGCTAAGACATTTTTGGTTTTTGTTTTTGATAGACTTAAAATGCCATACTGAAATTCAAACTGTTTATATATTTTATAATTATGGAAATAATTTTATATGTATAGTTGGGTATGGAGAATAGTTAAGTAGTATCTATTATCAGCATGATAGAGGCCAAAAAAACAAAGAAACATTCTGAATAATGCAAACACAGTAAACGTTTAACCTCCTGCCACCTTGATAAAACCTCTTAAATTATTAAATCAATATACCTACACAAAACTGACACACTGTCAGGATAATGGAAACTTTAGATTTTCTAAGTCAGATGCCAGATAAATAACTTTGCCTTGATATAAAGAATTTGCCAACTTGTTCAATTCCTCTGGTTGCAAAGCTTGACCTCAGTAGCTGCTTGTGATTCAGAGAATTCTGAGGCAGTACAAGTAATGACACTTGGATAATGGGCAGCAATTTAAGGGTGTCATGCTTCACAGAGCCAGCCCATCACAAGTAAAGCTGAGAAATGGTACCCTGTGGCCGGCCAGCCAAATTGAAACTGAATGGTAATTGATATCATGGGGTATCACTCTAATGGGATTGTCACCCATTGATCTGAAATACTCATTTTTTAATCATAGGCAAAGAATTGGACAACTTAAAATGACAGCTCTCTATTCTCAGGACTTGACACCTAGGGTACTGACATTGTTCTTTTCAGTTCTACAAATGTGACAGCATTTAATGCAATAGAAGCAATGAATGAAGTTACCCAGAAAAGGTCAAGTGAGAGGTTTCTTCTTGATTCCTCTGTTATATTGCACAATCTGTTGAAACAATTCAGTCAGAAAACAGTTTGGCTTGGAAAAGGCCAGAACAATAAATAGACTGACATTATGCAATAATTTTAAAAAAACTAAAATAGTGTTACGTCTGTAACCAATCCATCTGAAAGAAATAGTTCCTGCTGCTGCGTTTAAAAAATGACATCAGACATCTTTGACACTAGATTTATTTCCACTCTGGTCAACAGTAGTGTTCTTTCATAGCCAGTGTTTTAAGATAGTTTCTTCTTTTCTTTTTTTCTCTCTTACTGGTCCAGCTTCTTTCTTTATTTCTGCAGAAAAGGATACCCTATAGCCCTTCACGAAGTTATGCCTACAGTGGTGTTATTTCAGAGAGTTCCTTTGTTTCTCTCCCTAACCACCAGCATTACTGAGGTATAATTGACAAGTGTATAATATATTTAAGGTATTTAAGGTATACAATGTGTGAATTACATTATAAAACAATCAAGCTAGTTAACATATCTATCACCTCACATTGTTACCTTTTTTTGGGAGAGAGTGGTAAGAACAATTAAGATCTATCTCTTAACAGATTTCAAGTATAAGATATAATTAACTGTAGTCATGGTGTTGTAATTAGCTCTCCATGACTTATGCATCCTGCATAACTGAAACTTTGTAATCTGTGACCAACATCTCACATCACTCCCCTTTTTCTCCTTTGTTTCTTGTGATGAGTTAATTTGGTGTTTTGAACCTTAGCCTTTTGAATATGTTGGATTAATTAGTACCAAAATTATTTTTGTCTTTTTTAATATATAAGCAAAAGCCACAGTTCTTAAGCAGAGATAAGAAATACTTTGGACATCTATGTAATGTAAAATATTTTTAAAAATATTTTGCAAAAATTTTTCCTTCATTTACGTATACAGTTAGATTAGAATGCCGAAATTTCCATTTTGTTTTATTTTATAAATGAAAGTCATCTGACTTAATGAGCAAATGGTGTATAATGTATTATTGGAGAATGTTCTTTTGAATAGAAGACATTGGTTTTAAACTTTTTGCAGAGTTTGACTTGGGAAGGTAGGAAGTCACATGAGGGAAATATAGGGCTGATGTCTAAAGAAAATAAATGTTAGTTTGCACTTATTTTTTTAAATGTTCATTTAGCTTTCCTATGTGCGTATAATAGGACATTTATCTCTTCTGCTATAATTGTACATGATTACATAGAATTTTAATAGAGTTGTAAATATTGGCAGGCTTTCATTTGGGGTGATTTTCATTTATTTTTATATTTGATACTTTCTGACTGCCTGGAGATAGTAAAATGTTGATCTACCACTGTTAGTTTTGAGTGAAGAATTCTAATACTTTGGAGAAGTAAATGCATTTAAAACATTATACATTACTGTTTGAAACTACCATTTTATTAGTTACACTTAGGTATGAAAATGCAGAAACAAATCTGTAGTTCTTCTGTCACATCATTTTTATGCCTCACAAACTCATAGCCAAATAGCCCCAAATTCATATGTTAAAAAGCTTCCATAAGGTCAATAACACAGTATCTTGAAAAATTTCAGTTTAAAAAGAATTTTCAGTAATATGGGATCATTCAGAGGGAGATGCCTTGTGAAAAATATATTATTGTTAAGTAGATTTACTGTTTAATGGGAAGAGATTTATTGTTGCATGTTATATGGCATTTTTCATGTAACATTTTTTACGTATCCCTGTCAACAA
The DNA here is from genome assembly GCF_030222135.1 of Aotus nancymaae. Classification (NCBI taxonomy): domain Eukaryota; kingdom Metazoa; phylum Chordata; class Mammalia; order Primates; family Aotidae; genus Aotus; species Aotus nancymaae. The sequence continues at coordinate 16,524,019 of NW_026988455.1, forward strand.
GTAGGAGGTGTTAACTACAATTCATTCAACAAATATTTGTTGAGCCTGTGTGTCAGGCACTATTCCAAGGTCTGTTAACAGGCATATTTTCTAGAGGCAGAGTATATAATTATAGGACTTGCTATACCTCAGGCCAAGATGAATTATGGAAAAAATATTAAACTTGGTCTTTTGACATGAAATGATTTTTGGTACAATAATTTCCAAGTTCTGTGACTTCCATAATTGTAGAGTGGGTCTGTAGTTGAATTGAACTAGATTGTTCCTGAAGTAGAAGTATCATTGTCATGATTTTATTTCAGTTTTGTTTTCCTCAAAATAGAATTTGCTAAACTTTCAGAAGGAAAAAATGTTTCCTCTGCAGACCTAACCAAGCATATTAAATTATTACCTGCTTGCTCTTAGGTTCCAAACTATTCAGATACTCCTAATGATCATCTCCCTATACTGGCTTGACTCTAGTATATGATTATTAACATTTGTGTAACACTGTACACAGACTGATTTTATGTGACATAAAAGGTTTCACAAAGACTTTAAAATTGTGTTCATTTTACTTATATTAGTGTGTTTTCAATTTAAAAAAATAGCCCCTGTGATTGTATATAAAATGTAGTATCCTGTGATGATGAGGGTGTTAGATTTAGTTTCTTCTTTTATAAGTGAAAATAGCCACTTCCCATAACTGTTATGAAAGCTAAATGAGAAAATATATATAATAATTTATAAAGTTAAATTCAAAGATTTAATAATTTATAAAATTGACTTCAAATATGTAGAGTATTACTACAATGCAGTTGCCTCTAAACCTCAGTAGGCAGCTTTTTATTGTGACAGGAAACCTCTATTGAAGTTTGAGGTGATGAGGGTGAAAAATGTAATTTTAGAGAAGAAGCTTGTGATGTGGCATTGATAACTTTAGGGATGTAAATAGGATTATGGGAAAAAAACAAAAAAACATTGCCTCCAGAGAGATGAAAACTACCACATGGGCTCTAAGTCAGTGTCAAAATATTTCTTTTGGAGATAGCCTGACTCTGGAGAGGTCAGTAAAATAAACAGTTGCACTGAGAGGCTAGATTAGCAAGTATGGGTTTCTAAATGATAAACGGCTTTTAGGCTAGAATCAGGGCTGAATTAGCCCTCCCACCACTTACTTGTTTCAAGGGTGTTTGAAGGGCCTAGAACTGAGTTCACATGGTGCATGATTGTGGTCTGGGGAGTAGGGAAGTATATTAGATTCTAATATGGGGGTGGACATGAAGGGAAGCATATTAGATTCTAAGAAAATATATTTCAGTGGTTATCCTTTTTTAAAATAAGTAATAATGAGTATTTAGAACAAGAACAGTTTTGTAAGAAGGAAAATGCCTAAAATCTGAACTGTAATCTTCTATGTTTTTATGACATTATGTAAATCAAAGGTGTTTTCCTTTTAAGTGAAAGAAAAGGTCAGGAGTATGAAATCCTAAGCCCTCCTCCTCCCCCCATAAAACCCTACAGGTTCACTGTAGAAAAAAATTGCAAGTGGGGAAGAAAAATGCTTTCAGATAGAAAAGTTAGTTCTGAATTTTCATACTTGAGTAACAGTAGTTGAAGTTTTTATTAGATGCAAGAAGATGTCTCTAAAGTAAAATCCTTTGTGTTAACATTTGATTTTGTATTGTATTATAGTAACTTTATTCAAACTTTTTTTTTGTTTAGCATTTAACAGAAGAAAAACCTGATGGCTTTATCAATGAAGCTACTAGGTATTCATATTTAAAGTATATATTGATTGCTGGCTAATTGGAAAGAGAAAAATCACTAAGATGAAAACCAAAACAAATTAAGAAATTTTAAAACATAGTCAAGAAAAATTTATTTTCTTTTTTCTCATAGTTTAATTATTGCTATCTATTTGTTATGTTCTGTTAACTTTTACTTAAAGTCATTTTTGTTGTAGCATAAAGTAAATGCTGAACACAGACGTTCTGTAATTTTGAGGAACTTGGGAAATACTAACATTTAAAAATATTTTCTTGTTATACAATTTCTTTGGGATTGAAGATTATAAAAAATAGATAGGTGTCTCACTGCCTTTAATAGTAGTTCATTGATTTCAGTGTTTATTGTTATTCAGAAAAATAGAGGAACAAATATGAAAATAGTTTTAATTTGTCATTAAAACATTTTTTGTTTAAACACTTTTATGTTTCTAATTTATTTGTGTTTAGACTTAGAAATACTTAAATTAGTTTGCCTGCCCTAAGCATATTCTTAGTAATAGGATAAAGGTAAGATAGATGACAGTCACTAAATATGCTGCTGGATTTGCAAGTGAGACCCTCTGGGATTTGTTAAAGACTACAAATAAGCAATTTTTTCCCAATTATTTTCGAGTATGGTACTCTGTTGTTGTGTAATGCTGCTTAAACACTGCAATTGGTATAGGATTCAAATCAGAATGAACTTAAATATTTTTGTAACTTTTTTCCTTATGAAAATACAGTTATTATAGAAAATATAAGTGTCTAATAGAAAATAGCAAAATTGAATTGTTATGTACATTCTGTTGAAACCTGCTTTTTCAGTGAACTAAAGTTAATTTAGTTTTGAGAGTTTAGTTGTATTCTCTGAGATATACCATAAGACCCTGAAGAATTGAGGAAAATTGAAAGAAATTCCAGTTTTACTATCCTGTTAATAGAACATAGAGCTTCTGATTATTTAATCATTTACTTTGTTATCTAGCAGTTAGCATGGGTTCTTTACAGAGATAATATACAGTATATTTATAGTGATAAAGAAGTCATTTATGTAATATCCGGTATATCTTCTGAAGTATACCTTATTATTTTTTTTAAGAAATGTAGTGTTGCTTTGTTGCCCAGGCTGGACTTGAACTCCTGGGTTTAATTAAGGTATCCTCCCTCCTTAGCCTCCGAAGTAGCTAGGACTACAGGTGTGTTCTACCATGCCCAGCTCTGAAGTATAGTTTTAAAAAACCCGTTTAATATAGTTTTTAGTATTAAGTGAACTTATTCTATTTCTTCAAAAATTATGGTAAATATTAGAAGAAATATTTTAATACATAAACTTCTTACTTTTACAAAGCAATTTTGTGCTTTTTTTCTTAATTTTCTTTTTTTTATACTTTTCTTTACAAAGAAAATTATGAGTTGAAAATCATTCTTTTGATTGTAAACTTTTTGAGACTTATCTTTCTAGCACAAGAATAGCAAGTAAGAGAACTTAGAAAATACTTTTTGAATGGGTAATGTGAAATCTGAACTTTTATAGTGATGAATACAATTCATTCACATGAAAAATTAGCGGATTAGGAGTAAACTGAATCACTATAGAGCGCCTATATAATTCTTAACTGATATGTTGATCTGCATGAGGTGTTTTTATTTTTAATTTGTTAAATTTCTCTTTTGATGTATTAATCTGCATGAGGCATGTCTGTTATTTAAAATTTCTTAACATTTCCTTTTGTTTGCTATTTTAGGCAAGTTGCTTTGGCAGATATCATTCTCATCAATAAAACAGACTTGGTTCTGGAAGAAGATGTAAAGAAGTTAAGAACAACAATTAGGTACAAAATGATAAGTGTGTTAAGTGCCTACAGATCCATATTGTACAATTCAGAATATTTTTTACCATGACAGTTGCCCTATAGAAACTTAAGGTTTAAGGTTGACCTGCTTCAAGAACCATTAAGGAATCACATATGTTGTTGTTGGCTAATTGACTGTTATATAAATAGCAGTACATAAAATTAGTCCCCAGAGCTTGCAGAATATATTTCACAGTTAATATACTGATTTTCAGGGTCCTCTCACTCCATCCTTTTCCTGTCTTCTCTTTGACTCTTTCCTAATGTCAGTCTTCCCTAACTCTACCCAGGATGGTTAATTCCCTTTCCCATGGATGCATCCTGCCAGTTCCTGTCTTTACTCATAATACATTCTCACTCTGCCAATCCCTGAAATCTTTCTTGTTTTGTTTTTTTGTTTCTTTTAAAAAACAATTTATTCTATGGAGCCTATTCTATCTCTGTCTCCCCCACTCCTGTGTGAAGTCTTTCCTGATTCAGTGGGTCTCACTTTTCCTTGAACTCTCATTGACGTCATCTTCCTTAACTGGAAACCACGCCTTGTCTTCCAGCTTGCTTTAATATCTTCTTTGTCCATAGCCAAGGCTGATCAGCATAGGACAGTCAGAATAATATGAATGATGCTCAAATATATGTTAACAGTCATTTTGCTGACTCTTCTGGAGATTCCCATTCCTTTTGAAAACAAAGATGGATTTTTCAAATGAATTTATAGTTCAGAGACTTTTTGAATTATTTTGTAAGACTTGAACTAATAAAAGCCCTATACAGAGAGACATTTGGTAGCTATTATTATTGGTTATCTTTAATGTATACAATGTTTTGAGCATGATGATTCAAAATTACTATTTTTAGTATTTATAAGTTCTGACATCAGAGTTTAAATCTGTTGTCTCAGTTCATATAGTATATATTATAAATTGAATCAATAAAGGTAAGGCTTATTAGGAGATTATTTGCAATGATTAATGATTGTAGAACCTAAAGTGCAATAAAAAAATATAGTAAACATAACCAAATACTTAGAAATAAATAAATGAAAGATGGATTAGCAATAAGAAAAAGAAAGAAATTCATATTTTTTCCACATATTTAGTTTTATTTTAATAGCAATTGTCCTTAAAGTTTACTATAAAAAAAAGTATAATGTCTCCATGTGGAGGGTAGGTATTGTTGCACAGTGTTGAAGATCACGGACCTTGGAATTTGCTTGGGTTCTAATCCTTGGTCTGTTTCTCACTGTGTTCTTAGGGAACCTATTTACCCTTTTAAAGCCTCCTCTGTAAAAGGAATAATGCCTATCTCATAAGTTTGCTTTCAGTATTACATGAGACTATGTTAGTAAACTTTGCACAGTGCTGACACATAGTAAGTGCTCTGTTAGCTATTATTATGTAGGTTTTTTTCTTAGCTTACATAGTGAGTTCAAGGTATAGTAAATAAAAAAGGGAAGAAAAAAGATGGATGATATTTTTGAAAACTGGTTGAAAAAACTGATTTTGGAAAGGTGAAAGTGATGAAGATTGCCTTTACATCTTTTGACACTGGGCTTCTAATCTTGTTTCTCTTTTCAAAAATCTTGTGCACCATTGTGATTGCTAAGAACCCAGTCTACTTAGCAAACGTTTTTGGCATAAAAGGAATGATGATTATTACTTGGCTTTTATATCCTTATATAGACTAGCTAAATCTCTGACACTGACAATATTGACTATTAGCCAGCTTGTTACCTAACAGTACTAGAAATGAATTTGGAAGAAGCAATTTAATAAATTACATACTCGTTTGGCTTTTACTTGTGCTTCCTTTATATCAGACTTGTGATTGACTCAGAATCATATTTGAGGAGTTGAAAAAAGGCAAACATATTTGAGAGGAAATAGCTATCAGTCTATAGAGTATATTCAAAAAAGAAGATTAAGAATTTTGTAAAATAGTGAAGAGACTTGCCTCAGAATCTTTATATTTGGGAAGCCTTACTCATGAGAACAAGCTTGAACAAGTAGCAAGTATCTTGAGTAAGTAACCCTAAAGACAATGAATTGATGATAGAGAATTGATGATTGATGATAGACAATGGAAAAGATAAATAGATGAGGCGTACAGTATGTTGAAAAGATTTTAACAGGTACATTTTGTTGCCATACAAAAAGAGCTGTATTCTATAATATCGAAAGAGGGAGAACAGGCATAAGGAGTAGAGAGCCTAGTTAGGGAACTGAAGAGGTTATTCCATAAAGGAACCTGGGATGTTTAACTTAGAATTACTGTGAATACCAAGGGTAGGCTGAGGGCAAAGCTACTTATAACTAGTTTTTTATTTTTAGTGTATATATAGCTATTTCTACCAGGTATGCCTGAGGAAGAAAGTGGCCACCATGAAAATTTTGAGTGTCTACTTATTTATAAGAACTCTAAAATAACTACTTATGAATGATTTTTTTCTAAAGTGAAGCGTCTTTTTATTAATCACAAATTAGCCCTTAATTGGGCAGTTGTTTGGATTTTTGCATATTATGTTTTCTTGATGGACGAGTGGAATATACATGATTTATGGTTTAAAGGAAAATAATAATTAAATTATTTTTAAAAGTAAGTTTTGTTTTTCTGTTTTTAATTTTTTTCTGTTTGCAGATGTATTTGTGTATGTATGCTTATTTCCTGTTTTAGAAATAATGTACTTTGTATACTTTTTTAAAAAGTTAATTTTTACTTTTAAACTTTGTCTTCCTCATTTATTATTTATTTCAGATCCATAAATGGACTAGGACAAATCTTAGAAACACAAAGATCAAGGTACTTTTTCAAAGCTATTTCTAATATTATACTAACAACAAATAATTTTAGTTATTATTAATAAACATAAATTGATAAATATGCTTGATTTTAATATAAGAAAGACTTAAGTATATTTTAAAAAGAATTGGATCCAAAATGTTGTTTCAAATGAACTCAATAAGTTAATTTGGCATATTTAGCTAGTACATTTGCCTGTCTTTAAAACTAAGATTACAAAACCATGATAACACTATGTAACCGTGTTTTTGCTTAATGAGGAAGAAAAGACTTTCAAACACTTGAGAGGGTAACTCAGTACAGAAATCTGAAAAAGTACATTGAGAAATCTTATCTTAATTTGAAGTGTTTAAATGGCTTTAAAAAATTGTTAAAACCTTCTTAATGTTTCATAGTTGCCAAAAAATATGTCATGTAAAAACACATAGAGTCTTTACCTTGAAGTTCCTGACAAATTCTTTTTTTTTTTTTTTTTTTTCCTGTAAACACAGTTTTATTTTTTTGTCCCAATATGTATCTTAATAGTTTTCAGAAATTCTAAATGATTAATTTAAAAAAAGAAATTACATTTATCTGATTGCTTCTTAGTCTCCTTTGCATTGTAGGTAAAGACTAGTCTGTATAGTTTTTATCTTTTTTTTTTATTTTTTATTTTTTATTTATTTATTTATTTATTTATTTATTTTTTAATTGCATTTTAGGTTTTGGGGTACATGTGAAAAACATGCAAGGTTGTTGCTTAGGTGCATACGTGGCAGTGTGATTTGCTGCCTTCCTCCCCTTCACCCATATCTGGCATTTCTCCCCATGCTATCCCTCCCCAACTCCCCACCCCCCCGCTGTCCCCCCCACTCCCCCACAACAGACCCCCATGTATAGTGCTCCCCTCCCTGTGTCCATGTGTTCTCCTTGTTCAACACCCGCCTATGAGTGAGAACATGTGGTGTTTGATTTTGTGTTCTTGTGTCAGTTTGCTGAGAATGATGGTTTCCAGGTTCATCCATGTCCCTACAAAGGACGCAAACTCCTCGTTTTTAATGGCTGCATAATATTCCATGGTGTATATGTGCCACATTTTTCCTGTCCAGTCTATCATCGATGGGCATTTGGGTTGGTTCCAGGTCTTTGCTATTGTAAACTGTGCTGCTATGAACATTCGTGTGCATGTGTCCTTATAGTAGAACGATTTATAATCCTTTGGATATATGCCCAGTAATGGGATTGCTGGGTCAAATGGAATTTCTATTTCTAGGTCCTTGAGGAATCGCCACACTGTTTTCCACAATGGTTGAACTAATTTACACTCCCACCAACAGTGTAAAAGTGTTCCTATTTCTCCACATCCTCTCCAGCATCTGTTGTCTCCAGATTTTTTAATGATTGCCATTCTAACTGGTGTGAGATGGTATCTCAATGTAGTTTTGATTTGCATTTCTCTAATGGCCAGTGATGATGAGCATTTTTTCATATGCTTGTTGGCCTCATGTATGTCTTCTTTTGTAAAGTATCTGTTCATGTCCTTCGCCCACTTTTGAATGGGCTTGTTTGTTTTTTTCTTGTAAATCTTTTTTAGCTCGTTGTAAATTCTGGATATCAGCCCTTTGTCAGATGGGTAGGCTGCAAAAATTTTTTCCCATTCTGTTGGTTGCCGATTCACTCTATTGACTGTTTCTTTTGCTGTGCAGAAGCTGTGGAGTTTGATTAGGTCCCATTTGTCTATTTTGGCTTTTGTTGCCAATGCTTTTGGTGTTTTGGTCATGAAGTCCTTGCCTACGCCTATGTCCTGAATGGTTTTGCCTAGGTTTCCTTCTAGTGTTTTTATGGTGTTAGGTCTTATGTTTAAGTCTTTAATCCATCTGGAGTCAATTTTAGTGTAAGGTGTCAGGAAGGGGTCCAGTTTCTGCTTTCTACATATGGCTAGCCAGTTTTCCCAACACCACTTATTGAACAGGGAATCCTTTCCCCATTGCTTGTTTTTATCAGGTTTGTCAAAGATCAGGTGGTTGTAGATATGTTGTGTTGCCTCCGACGCCTCTGTTCTGTTCCATTGGTCTATATCTCTGTTTTGGTACCAGTACCATGCTGTTTTGATTACTGTAGCCTTGTAGTAGAGTTTGATGTCTGGTAGTGTGATGCCTCCTGCTTTGTTCTTTTTGCTTAGAATTGACTTGGCTATGCGGGCTCTCTTTTGGTTCCATATAAAGTTTAAGGTGGTTTTTTCCAGTTCTGTGAAGAAGGTCATTGGTAGCTTGATGGGGATAGCATTGAATCTGTATATTACTTTGGGCAGTATGGCCATTTTCACGATATTAATTCTTCCTAACCATGAACATGGAATGTTTCTCCATCTGTTTGTGTCCTCTCTTATTTCGTTGAGCAGTGATTTGTAGTTCTCCTTGAAGAGGTCCTTTACATTCCTTGTTAGTTGTATTCCTAGGTATTTTATTCTCTTTGTAGCAATTGTGAATGGCAGTTCGTTCTTGATTTGGCTCTCTTTAAGTCTGTTATTGGTGTATAGGAACGCTTGTGATTTTTGCACATTGATTTTGTATCCTGAGACTTTGCTGAAGTTGCTTATCAGTTTCAGGAGCTTTTGGGCTGAGATGAGGGGGTCTTCTAGATATACAATCATGTCGTCTGCAAATAGAGACAATTTGACTTCCTCCTTTCCTAATTGAATACCCTTTATTTCTTTTTCTTGCCTGATTGCTCTGGCTAGAACTTCCAGTACTATATTGAATAGGAGTGGTGAGAGAGGGCATCCTTGTCTAGTGCCAGATTTCAAAGGGAATGCTTCCAGTTTTTGCCCATTCAGTATGATATTGGCGGTCGGTTTGTCGTAAATAGCTTTTATTATTTTGAGATACGTTCCATCGATACCTAGTTTATTGAGGGTTTTTAGCATAAAGGGCTGTTGAATTTTGTCGAAGGCCTTCTCTGCATCAATTGAGATAATCATGTGGTTTTTGTCTTTGGTTCTGTTTATGTGGTGAATTACATTTATAGACTTGCGTATATTGAACCAGCCTTGCATCCCCGGGATGAATCCTACTTGATCATGGTGGATAAGCTTTTTGATGTGCTGTTGTAATCGGCTTGCCATTATTTTATTGAAGATTTTTGCATCTATGTTCATCATGGATATTGGCCTGTAGTTTTCTTTTCTTGTTGAGTCTCTGCCAGGTTTTGGTATTAGGATGATGTTGGTCTCATAAAATGATTTGGGAAGGATTCCCTCTTTTTGGATTATTTGGAATAGTTTCAGTATGAATGGTATCAGTTCCTCTTTGTATGTCTGGTAGAATTCGGCTGTGAACCCATCTGGACCTGGGCTTTTTTTGGGTGGTAGGCTCTTAATTGCTGCCTCGACTTCAGACCTTGTTATTGGTCTATTCAGGGTTTCGACTTCTTCCTGGTTTAGGCTTGGCAGGAGGCAGCTGTCCAGGAATTTATCCATTTCCTCCAGGTTTTCTAATTTATGTGCATAGAGTTGTTTGTAATAATCTCTGATGATGGTTTGAATTTCTGTGGAATCTGTGGTGATATCCCCTTTGTCATTTTTTATTGCATCTATTTGGTTATTCTCTCTTTTCTTTTTTATTAGTCTGGCTAGTGGTCTGTCTATTTTGTTGATCTTTTCAAAAAACCAGCTCCTGGATTTTTTGATTTTTTGAAGGGTTTTTCGTGTCTCTATCTCCTTCAATTCTGCTTTGATCTTAGTTATTTCTTGTCTTCTGCTAGGTTTTGAGTTTTTTTGATCTTGCTCCTCTAGCTCTTTCAATTTTGACGATAGGGTGTCAATTTTAGATCTCTCCTTTCTTCTCATGTGGGCACTTATTGCTATATATTTTCCTCTAGAGACTGCTTTAAATGTGTCCCAGAGATTCTGGTATGTGGTGTCTTCGTTCTCGTTGGTTTCGAAGAACGTCTTTATTTCTGCCTTCATTTCATTGTTTATCCAGTCAACATTCAGGAGAAAGTTGTTCATTTTCCATGAGGCTGTGCGGTTCTGGGTTGGTTTCTGAATTCTGAGTTCTAACTTGATTGCACTGTGGTCTGAGAGACTGTTTGTTATGGTTTCCATTCTTTTGCATTTGCTGAGGAGTGATTTACTTCCAATTATGTGGTCAATTTTAGAGTAGGTGTGATGTGGTGCTGAGAAGAATGTATATTCTGTGGATTTGGGGTGGAGAGTTCTGTAAACGTCTATTAGGTTTGCTTGTTCCAGGTCTGAGTTCAAGTCCTGGATATCCTTGTTAATTTTCTGTCTCGTTGATCTGTCTAATATTGACAATGGTGTGTTGAAGTCTCCCACTATTATTGTGTGGGAGTCTAAGTCTCTTTGTAAGTCTTTAAGAACTTGCCTTATGTATCTGGGTGCTCCTGTATTAGGTGCATATATATTTAGGATCGTTAGCTCTTCTTGCTGCATTGATCCTTTTACCATTATGTAATGTCCTTCTTTGTCTCTTTTGATCTTTGTTGCTTTAAAGTCTATTTTATCAGAGATGAGAATTGCAACTCCTGCTTTTTTTTGCTCTCCATTTGCTTGGTAAATCTTCCTCCATCCCTTTATTTTGAGCCTTTGTGTATCCTTGCATGCGAGATGGGTTTCCTGGATACAGCACACTGATGGGTTTTGGCTTTTTATCCAATTTGCCAGTCTGTGTCTTTTGATTGGGGCATTTAGTCCGTTTACATTTAGGGTTAATATTGTTATGTGTGAATTCAATCCTGTCATTTTGGTGCTAGGTGGCTGTTTTGCCCTTTGGTTGATGCAGATTCTTCATTGTGTTGATGCTCTTTACCTTTTCGTGTGTTTTTGGAGTGGCTGGTACTGGTTGTTCTTTTCTATGTGTAGTGTCTCCTTCAGGAGCTCTTGTAGAGCTGGTCTGGTGGTGATGAACTCTCTGAGTTCTTGCTTGTTCACAAAGGATTTTATTTTTCCTTCACTTATGAAGCTTAGTTTGGCTGGATACGAAATTCTGGGTTGAAAGTTCTTTTCCTTAAGGATGTTGAATATCGGCCCCCACTCTCTTCTGGCCTGTAGGGTTTCTGCTGAGAGATCTGCAGTGAGTCTGATGGGCTTCCCTTTGTGGGTAACCCGACCTTTCTCTCTGGCTGCCCTTAGTATTTTCTCCTTCATTTCAACCCTGGTGAATCTGATGATTATGTGTCTTGGGGTTGCTCTTCTAGAGGAGTATCTTTGTGGTGTTCTCTGTATTTCCTGGACTTGAATCTCGGCCTGCCTTGTTAGGTTGGGGAAGTTTTCCTGGATAATATCCTGAAGAGTATTTTCCAGCTTGGATGCATTCTCTTCGTCACATTCAGGTACACCTATCAAACGTAGATTGGGTCTTTTCACATAGTCCCATATTTCTTGTTGACTTTGTTCATTCCTTTTTACCCTGTTTTCTCTAATCTTGCCTTCTCGTTTTATTTCATTGAGTTGATCTTCGACCTCTGATATCCTTTCTTCTGCTTGGTCAATTCGGCTGTTGAAACTTGTGCATGCTTCACGAAGTTCTCGTGTTGTGTTTTTCAGCTCCATCAATTCGCTCATATTCCTCTCTAAGTTGTCCATTCTTGTTAGCATTTCGTCAAGTCTTTTTTCAAGGTTCTTAGTTTCTTTGCATTGGGTTAGAACATGTTCTTTTAGCTCACGGAAGTTTCTTATTATCCACTTTCTGAAAGCTGATTCTGTCATTTCATCACACTCATTCTCCATCCAGTCTTGTTCCCTTGCTGGTGAGGAGTTGTGATCCCTTGTAGGAGGAGAAGTGTTCTGGTTTTGGGTGTTTTCATCCTTTTTGCGCTGGTTTCTTCCCATCTTTGTGGATTTATCCACCTGTTGACTTTGTAGTTGTTGTCTTTCTGATTTTGGTAATTTTAAGTCTGCTGTGGCAGAACTCATAAACCCCTGCTCTTCCCCCCAGGTGTTCTGTCCCAGGGAGTTACGGTTTTATGATGTTCCCCTGTGCGGTTGCTGTTTTCCCTGCCCACAAGGTGGCAGCCTAGTCACACTCAGGTTGCAGAGGCTTCGCTAAGCTGCTGTGGGCTCCACCCAGCTTCCGTGTGAACTTCTGGGTGTAGTTAGAACTGCTTCCGCTATGTTGGCCCGCCCCTGTAGTGACGGAGTCTCTATAGTGGCGGATTGCCTTAGTAGATTGCCCTGGGAACAGCAGGGTGCCTATGAAGAACGCCCCTCCTCCACAGAGCTGGACCGTCCCGGTTTCAGTTGTGTTTCAGGTCTTCTTGCTGGGTAAGAGGGGACACCGTCTCATCTGATCTGCCTCCGGAGCCGCTGCGTTGGCTAAAGCCGCGGCTCTGAGATTCGTGGCGCTGGCCTGGCTCCCCGTTTCAGCTCCCCTTGCTGGCTTATAGGGGACTCAGACTCTCTCACTTTGTACAGTGAGCCGTTGCCTCAGGGTGCCGGCCCAGCGGCTGCGCCGTTCAAGCCAGCGGCGCCAGCAGCGCTGGCGACCCGTGTGGCTTCTCTGCGTATGAATCTCCTGGTCTGTGGGCAGTAAAAATCAGTCTGGAAATACGACGTCCACTCACCCTCTGTGCTTTCTCTCGGAGCTGCATTCCCGAGTTCCTCCTAAGCGGCCATCTTGGATCCCTGACCTCGACAAATTCTTTTATTAAATTTTGACATCCATTTTCTCTAGGTTCTGTTCCTAAAACATCTGTGAAGTGTATTTCTGTAGATTAAACTCTGTTTTCCATTGAGTGCTATCATAATTTCAGAAAATTTCTGTGCAGGGTATTTTGTTAAGCTTATTTTTTTTTTTTGAAGAGAAAGGCTCAGCAGCTGATAGACCCAGCAACAGGCAGCCAGGAGCTCTGAGGCTCACAGCTGGCAGTCTAGTGCCACCCAGTTCCTACTTGAGAGACTCTTTCTTTGGAAGTACAGCAGAGGCCTTAAGTGAGTGGTTCGTCTGCTATGGCAGAGATTAGAGGTGCTGACAGACTGCCATAAGTGTTAGGCAGTAACAGCAGCAGCTGCTTATATGCAAGTGAACAGCTGGGGAATTAATTTGTTATGCATTCTCAAGAGCCACTCATCTATCTGCTGGCAGAGGTAGCAGAAGAATGCCCTTAGTGTAAGTCCTCTACAACCATATACCAAAGGGGCTCCCTGCATTTCAAATTCCATTGTAGAAAGTCTCTGATAATCTCACTCATACCATGAACCATTCCTCAGTGTCTGTCCTCTTCTGTTAGTGTTCTACAATTTCTTTCTCCTTAACTTTTCTCCTCTTTACAAAATGATACACAGATAACTGCATAATACTTAAACAAGCTTTTAAAAATCATGCCTATAAATAGCTGTGGTTCTGTCATAGCATTTATTCAGTTTATATTTATAACATTTTAATTCAGTTTTCTTCTTTTGTTAGTTTTCATTTTGGAAATATCCATGTACTGAATAAAGGTGTCATCTTGATTAGTTTGTTAATGTAACAATTTAGTTTGTTTGACATTTCTAACTTTTATTAATTTATTTTTGTTGTTGTTTTTTGAGACGGAGTCTTGCTCTGTCACCAGGCTGGAGTGCAGTGGCGTGATCTCAGCTCACTGCCATCTCCACCTCCCGGGTTTAAGCCATCCTTCTGCCTCAGCCTCCTGAGTAGCTGGGACTATAGGCATACACCACCATGCCCAGCTAGTTTTTTGTATTTTTAGTAGAGATGGGGTTTCACCATGTTGGCCAGGGTGGTCTCAATTTCTTGACCTTGTGATCTGCCTGCCTTGGCCTCCTAAAGTGCTGGGCTTACAGGTGTGAGCCACCATGCCTGGCCTCCAACTTTTATTTCTAACATTTGCTTTATTATAGAACAATAAACATGCAGTGATTGATTTTTGTTACTTCAAGTGGATGAGTGAGCAAGTGACTAAAATCTTTCTTCTTCTATTTCTTCAGTGTATGGTGCTTGCCAGTGCATCTGAGAATCTAGGGACTTTCTGAAATAGTACTTCCTTGTTGTGAGGACTGAAGTTGGATTAGAATCCTTTTCAATGAAGATCAGGTGTCCTGAGTAGAATTCTTACTATTGGGTCCTGAATCTTATATTAAATATCTCTCAAATTCCTTGAGGCATAGCATCTTGAGCTTACCAGTTTAGAAACTGGAGATTTGGTTAACAAACTAGTAAAAGTCACTCTTTTCTGTCAATTAATTTGCCAAACTGGCCGCTATGCGTTTCATAGTATTTTAAGGACTATTTAAGCAATGGATAAGGCAAAAACTCTGCCTTTAAGGAAAGGCAGGGGGAACAGAGAAGCAAACAAGCAAAAAGGCAACATGTTAGATTAATGTTAGTATAAGAATTTTAAAAGCACAGAGTTTATAAGAATAGGAAAATAGAGGAATAACTATTCAACTTTTCTTGATGAAGAGGGAGGAAAATACTGACCAAGAAGGCAGTCATTGATCTGAGTCTTAAAGAACGAATAGGACTTTTACAGATGGACTGGAGTAGGAACAACTTTTTAGGTGTAAGGAAGATTTTGTACTCCAGAGACCTGTGAATATTTTAGAATGGCTAGAAAACTTGGTATTATATAGCAGAGAAAAAGTGATATGACTGAAGAGATTAGAGAACTTACCACAAAGGGTCTTGAATGCCATGATACATAGCTTAGATTTTCTTCTGTAGGCAGCAAGATTAGTGGAAGATTTTATTATTAATAATACATTATTAATTAATAATAAGAAGTTCACAATAATAAACATTATTGGCCAACTCTGTTTTGGTTTTCTTCTATTCAGTCTACTTACATTTCTAAAAATTAAGAAAAAGACTAGAGTAGATTAAAATGGTACATCTTCTAATCTTTTACTCCTACTTCTGAAATCTATATGGTTCACTAGAACTTCCATTTGCTACTAAATCAACTTAAGCTTTACCAATAAGACTATGCTACACACTATTCCTTTTCCTTAATTGTAACTACTCAAGGTGAGCCTCTTTTCTTCACATACTTATAGTAGTTTATTGTCAGCACTTGTCAGCCACACAGTGGTAAAATAATTAAATTTTTTTTAAAAAATCAATAAAACAAAATTCTTCACACATTTAAGGCATATGACTGGAAAATTAATTTCCATGGCATCAATTTAATTTCCTCCTTTGGAGATAAAACCATCAGAAATCTACAATTTGCATTATAGATACTTGATACTTATGTTGGCTGGTGCACCCTATTTGTGAGACTCACTGGAGTTTGAAGAGCTGAACATTAGAAAATACCCCTAGAGTAGCAGCTGCAATTCCAGTCCCACCTTGGAGAGCCAAAACCCTCTTTGTTTTCACTCTCCTGTCCTTGGTCTTAGGCTACTTAAAGCAGTCTTTAGACTTAGGGAAAATTGAAAGCAATTTTTGTAGGAAAAACATTAGGTTCAAGAAATTAAGAGGAAAAAGCACTTTTGAAGCTTTATCTTTCCCTTTTTTGTTTACTTCATTCTCTTACTCCTTTTTAAAATGCTGGTAATGGTCTTTTTTTTTTTCTTGGCTGTTTTAATGCTTTGGAAATGATCTAATGGTTTTATCTCCAAAGGAGGAAATTAATTTGATGCCATGGAAATTAGTTTTCCAGTCATATGCCTTCAATGAAGAATTTCTTTTTCATGATGATGGTACTAAATTTGGGGAATGCTCTGGAAACTTTCTTCTGGAAGCTTAGACTTTTTCTCTTTATTGAAAATTTGGTAAGAGACTTGGGTATTTTGTTATTTTCTGTAAAAGAGTGTAATTTGCTGTACAGATCTAATATTGATTCTTTTTTAGAAATACAGAAAGAATCTGGGTATACAGCAGAATTACCTCTGGATGACATGTTTTCTCAAGGGCACTGTCACAGTGAAACAGTAGTTTATTTATAAGCTTGTGTTTCCAAACTATATTTGATATTCGCAGAATTGGCATGTATAAACTTTATTAAACTTTAAGCTGTTTTCTAAGATGAAGATGACAAACTTGGGGGGAAACTTCATTCTTTTTTTTTTTTTCTTTTTTGAGACAGAATCTCACTCTGTCCTCAAGCTGGATTGCGGTGGTATGATCTCAGCTCACTGTAACCTCTGCCTTCTGGGTTCAAGCATTTCTCCTGCTTTAGCCTCCCAGTAGTTGGGATTACAGGTTTGTGCCACCACGCCCAGCTAATTTTTGTATTTTTAGTAGAGATGAGGTTTCGCCATGTTGGCCAGGCTGGTCTCAAACTCCTGGCCTCAAAGTGATCTGCCCACCTTGGCCTCCAAAGTACTGGGATTTCAGGCATGAGCCACCATGCCCATCCAACTTCAGTCATTTGTGACGCGTCAATATAAATATGCTCAGTGGTGGTGGGGGTGGGAAGTGAAAAAGGAAATATGTTTAATATTAAGACTTGGCCTCTTAGTGTAAATTGATATTCAAAAATTTCTTCATGGAACATTTACTTCTTTATTTGATCATTTTTCTAATTCTGCACATATAAAATGCCCAGAATTTGAGTTGTTGTTACAGTCTATTAACAGAGAACTTTGGAGTAATAAGATGGGAATTTGTATACCTTTTGCCAAGACAAGCATTCGTAATCTAACACATTATTGTTGCCACAAGTATGAGTATGTGGTAGACTGTTGAGAATGAACAAAGCAGGCACAGTTGGTCAGTCCTAAGATAAAGGAGATGTTTTTTCTTACATGTTATGCATTAAAAAAAAAAATTGAATCTGACCAATGAAATTTTTTTTTCCTTGTAAGAAAATTTAACAAATGTTTGGCAAGCTCTTGGAATCTAATTTTGAAATTTAATTATACATTTGTCATTTTCTTTAAACATTCCTTTGCCTTAGGTTTGATTATGGAGAAATCACTGTCCTCTGCTGTTTTATGGGCTTATGTTAAAATTGTAACACAATCACCAGTCTTTATAAATTTACTTTTATATATTTAACCAAACCTAATGCTGATTGTGATATGTTATTCTCACTTGATTTGAATCATTGCATTCCAATAAGTTTAATTATCATTAAATAATTCTGAGAGAAATAATGTCTATTTGGATGGCAGGAATTTTTTTTTTCTACATGCAGCCCCATTCTGAATGAAATCAAATCACATGAATATCAGGGTCCTAGAGTAACTTAATATTTTATACATTGGTTAGTCGACTCCTCATATTTTTATATTGCATGTTATATCAAGGGAGGGGAAATAAAAGAAATACAAACATTGCAGAGGTATTTGGAATGTACCCATTTGACTGTTAATTCTATTCATCATTTCTTTTGTTTCATCTTTTGAGTAATTAGCTGCTTGGAAAAGTTTCTGTTCTTTAGCTGATATTTTTTTAAGCTATAAAAATGTATTTTAAAAGCTCATAAATTTCAGGATTGAAAAGATAATGGAAAGTTTAAACAAGCTAATTTGTTGACATAAATAATTTTCAATCTTGATTCAACTGTGATCATCTTATGCCATTTGCCCACTTTTATGAATTTTATATATAAAATTTTTTAAGAGTCAGAGATTTTTTTCTTGATTAATTGGATATATTTCACAGAATTTCCAACTGCTCACATTAGTTTTCTTTCTTTTAGAGTTGATCTTTCTAATGTGTTAGATCTTCACGCCTTTGATAGTCTCTCTGGAATAAGGTATGTTTTGTATAATTTGGTTATTTTTATTTTTATGTACCTTTTTTTCCCCGTAGTTAACAGGAATGATTTGCACAATTGCACCCTTGATTTAAGCTTCCTGCCATTCCTTTGACATACAAGACCATTCTTAATGAGGTATGTTCTTGGAAGTTTTACTAAGTAAGCAATTGTTTGGAAATCATATTGCATTTTCCAATAGAAATTATAGTGTCTAAGTGATAGTTAACTTCAGAGACTAATCGTTAACACTTCTACACCAAACACTATGTATAATACTCTTTCTATGAGAAGATACATGAAATACATAGAACATTTTAGTTTAGGGCTGTCACACAGATAACTCTCTTTACCTTAAAAATGGGTTAGTTCTCTGCCTTCTCCTGTGGGGAATCTTTTTGGTGAGGGAAGGAAAAAAGATTAGTTATTCTTGTGCATCAGTGTCTTTTTATTTTTTATTGTAGTAAGAATATTTAACATGAGATCTACCCTCTTAACAATTTTTTGAGTGTACAATACAGTATTGTTAACTATAGGCCTGAGGATGTGTGGCAGATCTCTGGAACATTTCAGTCTTGTATAACTGAGGCTTTATACCCATTGAATAGCAGCTTTCCATTTCCCTCTCCCCTTAGCCCCTGGGATCTACCATTCTACACTCTTTCTGTGGGATTGACTATTTTATTCTGACACAAGTAGAATCATGCATTATTTGTCTTTCTGTGACTGGCTTATTTCACGTAGCATAACGTCATCAAGGTTCATCCATGTTTTTGCATATAGCAAGGTTTCCTTTTTAAGGCTCAATAATATTCTGTTTTCTACATATACCACATTTACTTTATCTATTTGTCTCTTAGTGCACATAACTTGTTCTTGCAGCTTGGCTATTGTAAATAATGCTGTAATGAATATCTCATAAGTCTCATATATGTCCATACAAGATCATGAGAGTGGACATCTCTTTAGGTATTTTGAATTGGTGGGGCATTTTTGCTTAAGGGTAGGCATGGTGAGTGGCTCTATACTTGACTTCTAATTCTCATTCCTATATATATTTCTTTCTTTTTTTTTTTTTTGAGATGGGGTTCTCACTTGTCACCTAGGCTGGAGTGCAGCAGCACAAACATGGTTTACTGGAACCTTGACCCCCTGGGCTCAAGTGATCCTCCTGTCTCAGCCTCCCAAGTAGCTGGGACCACAGGCATGTGTCACCATGCCCCACTAATCTTTTAATATTTTTTGTAAGCATGGGGTCTTATTATATTGCCCAGGCTGGTCTCGAATTCCTGGGCTCAAGTGATCCTCCTGCCTCAGCCTCCCAGAGTGCTGGGATTACATGTGTGGGCCACCACAGCCAGCCTTATATGTAGGTTTCTAATTTTGCCTTAGCCATGCCTTTAAAAACTAATTCTATTTTCAACTAGGTTTTTTTAACCTTCAGTCTGTAGTATTGTTCACATTTAAAAAATAGTACCTATAGTAACCTATGAAGTAGGACATGATAGTGTTTTATTGGATCCCTTTTACTTTATTATGTTTTTATTTTATTATTTTTTTTGAGACAGAGTCTTGCTCTGTTGCCCAAGCTGGAATGCAGTGGCACGATCTCGGCTTACTGCAACCTCCGCCTCCCAGGTTCAAGCAATTCTCCTGCCTCAGCCTTCCAAGAGCTGGGATTACAGGCACGTGCCACCATGCCCAGCTAATTTTTTATTTTTTATATTTTTGTAGAGATGGGCCCGGCCGCCCTTTTACTTTAGAGGTTGGAAAACTTACATTCGAATGTAGTTGTAAAAAAAAAAAAAAAAAAAAGGCCAGGCGTGGTGGCTTATGCCTGTAATCCAGGCACTTTGGGAGGCTGAGGTAGGCGGATCACAAGGCCAGGAGATCAAGACCATCTGGCCAACATGGTGAAATGCCATCTCTACTAAAAATACAAAAATTAGCTGGGTATGGTGGTATATTCCTGTAATCCCAGCTACTTGGGAGGCTGAAGCAGGAGAATGGATTTAACCTGGGAGGCAGAGGTTGCAGTGGAGCTGAGATAGTGCCACTGCACTCCAGCCTGGTGACAGAGTGAGACTTCATCTCAAAAAAAAAAAAAAGAAAAATTGATTGAGATTATTTCAGCAACCAGAAGTGTCGGTTAGGCAGGGCAGTTATTTCCTCCTTCTCAGTTTGGAAACTGAAGCTCAGAGAGTAAACTTGTCAGTAACAGTGATTCAAGAAGTTGTCTTCAGTTGAGAAGTATTTATTTCACCTGTAGCTTCTGGTGTTAGAGCAGTATTTTTTTAGACTAGACAAATTATAGTTAAAATTATAAAGGTATTTTCAGGCTACCTAGAAAAAAATCAGCATTTTGTTTTTCTAGTTCCAGTTATTAGGAAGGCAGTGAAGTTTGGTATACCTGAATTACATGTGAGTGATTTCTATTTTTCTAACAATTCTTATAAATTATGTAAGGTAAAAATGACTACTTGTTGTTTTATGGTAAATATAGTTATATCCTTTCAAGCCACTCCTGTACAAAGTTGTGAAATCTCCCTGAGCGTTTTTCCTTTATATCAACTTTAGGTATCCAGTATCACTTACACTTGAGAATGATTATATGAAAATCATTCAGAATTATACTAAGTTTTTTCATATAAAGCTTTTGTTTTACTAATTTTTAAACTACTGTTCCTCCATTAAACTAATATACCCCTAACCATAAATTTGGTTTGTTCATTTAAAAATGGTCTTTTTTTTTCATCTTAGTTCTGGTTTTACTGGGGAGATAGATTGACTGGGGCTGTCACCTAATTCTGGGAGCTTAAGAGCCTTTGTCCTTTGCTACCCGTTTCTGAAATAATCAGAAGTCTAGCCCATCCTAACTTTTCTCTTAATGATCCTTTTTTTCTTTTACTCCAAATCTCCAGCACTTCATTTGAGTATCAGTGCTATTTCACTAGTTAGCCGTGCTCCCTTTCTCTCATCTTCCACGTCTGGATTATAACTATATTTTTTTATTTGATGCTGTGACAGTTTTGATAGTCACAGATCATGTGATACATTTAAATATGTTTACAAGGAGAAAAACGAAACAATACTGCGTGAAATTTGCCTTTCTTTCTTTCTTTCTTTTTTTATGGGAGACAGGGTCTGGCTCTGTTGCCCAGACTAGAGTGCACTGGTGTGATCTCAGCTCACTGTAGCCTCTGCCTCCTGGGCTTAAGCCATCTTCCTACCTCAGACTCCTGAGTAGCTGGGACTACAAGCATGCACTACCACTCCTGGCTAATTTTTTGTTGCCTGGCTAATTTTTTCTTTTGGTAGTGATGGGGTTTTGCCATGTACCCCAGGCTGGTCTTAAATTCCTGTGCTCAAGTGATCTGCCCACCTCAGCCTCCCAAAGGAGTTGGGATTACAGGCGTGAGCTACCACACTTACCACACTTGGCTCTTTATTTTTTTTATATTTATTTAATTATTTTATTTTGTTGACATAGAGTCTCAGAGTCTCACTCTGACAGCTGGGTTGGAGTGCAGTAGTGCTATCATGGCTCTCTGCAGTCCTGAACTCCTGGACTCAAGTGATCTTCCCATCTCAGACTCCTGAGTATCTGGGACTACAGGGTTGCACCACCATACCTGGCTAATTTTTTATTTTATTTTTTTTGTGGAGACAAGGTCTTGCTATGTTGCTCAGGCTTGTCTTGAACTCCTGGCCTCAAGTGATCCTTCTACTTAGCCTCTCAAAGTGCTGGAATTATAAGCCTGAGCCACTGAACCCAGCAAAATTTGCCTTTTTAAAACTAATTTATCTCTGTTGGGTCCAAGAGCTTGCAAGTTGGTTGTCATTTAATATGTTAAACACTAAAATATTTTTTAGTTGAAATTTTTATTTTTTCCCTTCACATATTATATCCTTTAATGCTTTGTTCCAATAATAAGAATTATAGTATGAAATCATTTCCAACCTTGATATTCAGTATATCAATTTTTGTTTTTCTTTCTACTTCTGTCATTTGCTGTAATTTGCTGTAATACAAGTACTTTCATCAAGGCATCCAGTTTTTTATATCATTCTATATTTTGACTTGGGAGAAATTCTTGCTAATTCTATCTTACTGTCAATATCTAAATTACGGTTTTTTTTTTTTGTTTTTTTTTTTGAGACGGAGTTTCACTCTTGATACCCAGGCTGGGGTGCAATGGCGCGATCTCGGCTCACCGCAACCTCCGCCTCCTGGGTTCAGGCAATTCTCCTGCCTCAGCCTCCTGAGTAGCTGGGACTACAGGCACGCGCCACCGTGCCCAGCTAATTTTTTGTATTAGTAGAGTCGGGGTTTTACCATGTCGACCAGGATGGTCTCGATCTCTTGACCTCGTGATCCACCTGCCTCGGCCTCCCAAAGTGCTGGGATTACAGGCTTGAGCCACCGCGCCCGGCCAAAATTACTGTTTTTTATAGAACATAATGGTTTATACACAAAACACACTAAACTGTCTGAGATTTTTACTCTTTATGCGTGCAGAGACAAAAATTGTTATAAGATTACAAGTTAATGTGCAAAATGAGGATTTCAGATTCATGAGTTTCAGGTTTCGGTAGCATATGCTTATCCACTAGATTAGTCTTTTAAAAATTTGTATGATAGGGAAAAAATCTAGGACATGAAATTCTGAGACTTACTAGAAACTAAACTTAAATGTTCGTTGTTAGATTTTTGGTTTTTTGCTGCATATGAAGTTTTAGGCAGTCACTGTCCAACAACATATGGTAAAAGCATATGATTTTTCAAAATTATTTTCTAAAGTAATCTCATTCTACACTTACGAGCAGTTATAATGCTTTAGTGACATTCAAAGTAGCTAGTTAATAGGATCTCACCACCATAGAGAAGGCCTTTGCCTGACTTTTTTTGTGTGTGCTTAGCTGCTAACCAAGAGAATCTTTTCCTGAGCAACCAGCTGGGAAGGATTTAATTTGACATTCTCCCTGCTAAGACCCCCCCAAAGAGACTCATTCCCTCCAACAATTCCTACAGGCTCTTTCTCTTTCCTAAACTTGCTGTTACTAGTTTACCCCTCACTGTTCTTCAAGGCAAAACATCTGCAAGGTTTTAAGTCCTTTCCCCCTCCCATCCTGTCCCCATCAGTGTTGAAATGTGTGCTACAGTTGTTACGGTTGTAATTTGTTATGCCATATTGATCTTGTGCTTTTCATATCAGAACAATGCATTTTTAACATTCTGACTTTCTTTTTCTCTCAATTGATAACTGACTATATATAAAATTTATATTTATGGATACTATTTGTTTTTTAATAAGTTCAAGGAAAAACATTGATAAAGGAAAATTTATTCTTCTAACTTCCTTTAGGTGCCAGCATTATTTTTACATTAGGAAGCAGGAGAAAATTAAGGAACTTTGAGCAATACTAGAATGGTTTTATATATATATGTATATAAGATTGTATTAAACCTGTTGGAATGGTAAAGAAATTTATTGACATATTTAACCACACAAAATAGTGTTGTTAAAAGATTAGTTTTTCTTTTTATTGTGTGCATATGTATGTATGTGAATGTGTGTTTTTTCTTTTAAAGAAATTTTTTAAAAACTTTGTCAGCTTTTCTCTGTTGGAATTTATGAACAATGTGTAAAATTGGAATTATAGAATAGTTATGGAAAGTCACTTCATTATCCTTGTGTCACTAAATAACATATAAAGTTAAATCAGAAGTGTATTGATCTCTGAATTTCTAATCAATTGTTTTTAGTTTGCAGAAAAAACTTCAGCATGTGCCAGGAACACAACCTCACCTTGATCAGGTAAAAAAAAAAAAAAAATCCAAATCCAAAATTTCTAAAGAATGTTTTTAAAAGGACCTCTTTAACTAAACTGGCTATATTTAGGACTATTTTATTATAAACTTTTTCTAAAATGGTATTTTTGAACCGTGTTGTTAATTTTTGGAATCTTAAATGCTTTTGATATAGTCCAATCCTGCTTCTTAACACATCATAGGAATTCATCAAACCAGATTTGTTTAGGATCTGAGGAAATCATGCTTTCTAGCCTTTCCATTCTATAGATTACTTAGCATATTGATTAGTTCTGATAGGGGTTACTCTTAAAAGCAGCCTGGGCATTCTGTAGGTAGTCTATTTTTAAGTATGTTGAATTGATTAAGGAAAAGTCTGATATAAGCATGGCTTATTTAAGTAAAAATTGAGTTTCACTTTCAGGTAGCATTATAAATGTGAATTCCTTAAGATGTTTTTCATGCTCTAAAATTCTTATCCCTCAGGTAAATATCTAAGATGCTACAAACAAATTAAATACACTTTTACTGTGTCTGCATTTCTCTTAAGCATATCATCGATAACAGAGCTTTAGGATAACTTCTTTATTCCACTTAAAACCCTGAGGGGTGGAGTGGGAGATGTGTAAGTGAGCAGTGTGCCTAGTCTTCCCTCATCAGTCTTGAAGTGATCACTCAGCTTTTGAATTACTATTGGTTGTAATACGGCCAAGATAACAGCAGCTACTTGCATTTGTATTCATTTTGGTTCATATTTATGAGCAGGTTTACTACTATGTTTGTGGTACCTTTCCCTGTGAAACTTTTGTTAATAAGATATTTCCTCTTCACTTATCTTTAAAATGAATAAGTGAGAGACATACAAGTCCTTGGAAATAGAGTTTATGGTAAAAAAAAAACAGTTCTTTATGATAGTCGATATCTGTCATAAAGATGAATGTGAAGCACATTTGAGCTTCTGGGTGAAGAATATGATGCCAAAAACCATAGGGATTATAAGATGAAGAAAATGCAGTACTCACTTACAATGAACATTTGTAGTGGCCAGTGTCTATACCCATAGAATCTTGAATGAAACCCTATTGTGGCAGTCATGATGCCTTGCAGTTTGGTTGAATTGCTTTTGCCTTGCATTGGTCTATAAATTCCTTAAATATAAAATCTTTATAGCTTAGTACAGGGCTTGGTGGATGCTCAGTGAATATTTGTTAAAAGAATGAAAAGCTGTGTTTCTCAAATGGGGTATATAAGTCAGAATCGTATGTGGAGATTTTTTTTTAAAAATTAGATAACTCAGTAGTTCTCACCCCTCAATCTCCAGGATTGGGGCTTGGGTATGTGTATATTAATGTATATTTTTAACATTTTATTATGCAAGATTTAAAAGATATAAAAAAGGAAACAGAATAGTAAGGTAAACACCTCGTATGAATCACCCAGTTTAAATGGCATCAACATTTAGCTAATTTTATTTCACCTATCCTCCCATTTCTTTTGCTTGGAGTATTTAAAAAAAAATGTTTTTTTTTTTCTTTTTTTTAAAATTTTTATTTTTTAAAGAGATGGAGGTTTCACCATATTGACCAGACTGGTCTTGAACTCCTGACCTTGTGATCTGCCCACCTAGGTCTCCCAAAGTGCTGGGATTACAGGTGTGAGCCACTGTGCCTGGCCAAAAAAACATTTTTTTAATAGAAAATTTCAAACATGCATAAAAGTAGAATAGTATAATGAGCCTGTATGTACCTATTGCTCTTGTTGGAGTGTATTAAAGCAAATTCCAGACATTATGTCATTTTACTACTAAATAGGGCATGCCTTTATTTTTGTAGCCTCTATAGGAGATTCTTGTGCACTTTCCTGCTTTAGATAATATAAACATAGGGAAAATAGTATCACAGGCAAAGGGTTACAGGATTCAGAGGCATGAACTCTTTTGGTTCAGTGGATCAGAGGTGTAGGGGAGGAAATTTATCTTTTCCTTGCCCATCACTAGATTCATGGCTGAGGTCTCGCTAACAGAAGACCAACTAACAAGAGAAAAACATACAAATTTATTTAGTAAGTTTTACTTGACACAGGAGCCTTCATAAGGAAAGGAAGACCTGAAACAGTGTATGTTTCGTGCTAGGTATGATATGGAAAAGGATAGTCATGGAGAAGCATAATTTCATAAAACAGTATGATCTAATAGTAATAAACTGGGAAGAACTTAGCAAGGTCTGTTTGCTCAGATTTTTCTCTGTGATGCTTCATTTTCAGAGATAAGGATGTCCTTTTCCTCTGTGTATAGAGAGGGCACCTCTTGAATGAGGGTCTTATGACCCTTAGGGGAGGGTCAGAAAAATCTAGGTTTTATGACCTGCTTCAGGAGAGCAGGTGAGAGCAGCCTTCCTGGTTCTGCCATTTTCTCAAATACTGAGGTGCCATATTTTGGGACAGTACATCTTGAACCCCATCAAAGGCTTCATGAAAGATAGTTTTTTTTGTTTGATTTTGCATACAGTAGAGCATGCAAATGTATGATTTTAGTGTACAATTCAATTTTTTTTCTTTTTGTCTCTCTCTGTTGCCCAGGCTGGAGTGCAGTGGTGCGATCTCGGCTCACTGCAACCGCCTCCTTCTGTGTTCAAGCAATTCTCATGCCTCAGCCTCTTGAGTAGCTAGGATTACAGGCATACACCACCACACCTGGCTAATTTTTGTAGATATACATTTTTTAAGTAGAGATGGGTTTTCACCATTTTGGCCAGGCTGGTCTCAAACTCCTGACCTCAGATGATCCACCCACTTCGGCCTCCCAAAGTGCTAGGATTACAGGTGTGAGCCACTGTGCCCTGCCTCAATGTATTTTTACATATATTTATACCTACATATCTGTCTGTATGCACACTCAAACACATATCCTTCTAACTCCCCACTCAGATCAAGATATAAAAGATATCTAAAATTGTAAAGAGTTCTCTTTTGCCCCTTCCCAGTCAAAGAAGGGGTAAGTGCTGTTCTGACTTACATGACAAAAAATAACCTTGAACTGGTAGGATTTTTTTTTGACAAGAAGAAGTAAGGAAAAGAGGAATATGGATGTTTAAAAATGTGAAGTGAGAATCTTACCAATGAGTAGGTCTCTGGCACAGAAGTCTTAGTGGAGAGTTGGTACTAGAATCCTAGTCCAAGCTATCAGGTTTTAATTTGCTAGACAGAGAGAACTCAAGCTGTGCTATCTAGGAGTGTTATGTAAGGTAGATTGAACTTTAGAGTCGGGAACCATGCAGGAAGATACTGTGTGATGAGGGCCTGAAACATGCTGGTTACAGTGAGACTAGAAATGGGATAAATCCAGAGCTGTTTCACAGGTAGACTTGCCTGAATATCCTGTCTGACAGAGGACGGATCAGAAAGAAAAGAAGTGGTGATGGGAAACAAGCCGAGATTGACTAGAGAAACCTAGAAATAGAAAAATCAGGAAGGCAAACTGATCCAGATGATAATGCCATGTATTCAGTTGTCCCTGGTGGCAGAATATTATAGTACAGATATTATATAGGCAAAGAAGAACAGAGGGCTAAAGTGTGAAGGTACAGATTTTGAGTTTAAGCATATTAGTGGGCTTAGTGTCCCAGCTGAAGAAAATGTGAAGACGTTATTGTATGTTAGGTATTGTTTGGGAAAGAATAGAAAACAGGGAAATAACCCAGTGGGTTAAAGAAGAAACAGAGTAAATAAACAAACCCAAATAAGTTATTACTAAATTTTATTTTAGAGACAATTCCTCATTTTGCTTTTAGTTTTCTGAATTATTTCCTCACTTTTCTGTTTCTTTCTGTGTCAGCATACATGGAAAAAGGAGTTAATTTTAGATTCAAAACAAAAACTGGAAAAAAAAAGTCTGAAATGGGTAATACCTAGGACATAGTATATATGTGTCATTAGGATTCTATCCCTGAATTTTTAATGCAGTTATCCATTTTTCATGGATTCTTTGTTTATTCCCCATAAGGAATTACCTGGGTTTGGAAAGTGGGAAGATGGATGAGAAAACCCAAGTGACAAATAATGCTTAGTTTATTTTAGAACCAAGTATGAGTTGTGACCCTTATCTTCTGCACTGGGAATTACAGATTTTTCCAGGATTTTTCTAACAATGTACATAAAATTAACAATACTTTTGTCTCCCTCTAGCCCCTGGTAACCACCATTTTACTTTCTGATTTGATGAGTTTGACTATTTTAGATACCTGATATAAGTAGATTCATGCAATATTTGTCCTTCTGTAACTGGTTTATTTTACTTAGTGTAATGTCCTCAAGATTCATCCATGTTGTAGCATATGACAGGATTTTTTTCAAGGATACATTGTATTTGGTTGTATGTATATTGCCACATTTATCCATTCAACTGTCCTGAACAATTAGGTGGTTGTTAGTGTCTCGATTATTGTGACAAAATAAGTACTTTTAAAAGTCTCACATTTTCAAGTTCAATTTGAACCTTTTTTTAGTTTACTTATACTTCTCATGTCAAGCAAGAAAGCACTTTTCTGGTTTTTCTATTACTGGGAACAGTGGAGATTAAATGTCTCATGTTTTTGGGAGTTCTAGAGCCCCACACATCACCTGTTCCTTCCCATACTACCATAACTGATGCTCTCTGGAGAGTGCCCCCTCCTGGCAGGAGGCCAACCAGCACAAAAATAGTGCATTAAACCAGCAAAGCTAAGACCCCTCATAGAGTCCATTTCACCCTCCTACCACCTCTACTGGAACAGGTGCTGGTATCCTGGCTGAGAGACCCACAGATGGTTCACATCACATGACTGTGTGCATGCTATCCCCCAGTACCAGCCCAGAGCCTGGTAGACTTGCTGGGTGGCTAGATCTGGAAGAGAGATAACAATTACTACAGCTTAACTCTCAGGAAGCCACATCCATAGGAAAAGAGGGAGAGTACTACAGTAAGGGAACACCCCATGGGACAAAAGAATCTGAACAACAGCCTTCAGCCTTAGACCTTACCTCTGACAGAGCCTACCCAAATGAGAAGGAATCAGAAAACCAACCCTGGTAATATGACAAAATAACATTCTTTAACACCTCCAAAAAAATCACACTAGCTCATCAGCAATGGATCCAAACCAAGAAGAAATCTCTGATTTACCTGAAAAAGGATTCACTAGGCTAGTTATTAAGCCAATCAGGGAGGCACCAGAGAAAGGCAAAGCCCGATGTAAGGATATCAAAAAAGTGATAGAAGAAATGAAGGGAGAAATATTCAATGAACTAGATAGCATAAACAAAAACAATCAAAACGTTAGGAAATAATGGATAAATAGAAATCCAAAATGCTCTGGAAAGTCTCAGCAATAGAATCAAACAAGTAGAAGAAAGAAATTCAGAGCTTGAAGACAAGGACTTTAACCCAATCCAACAAAGACAAGAATATGAAAATGTGAACAGAGCCTCCAAGAAATCCGGGATTATGTTAAATGACCAAACCTAAGAATAATTGGTGTTCCTGAGGAATAAGAGAAATCTAAAAGTTTGTAAAACATATTTGGGGGAATAATTGAGGAAAACTTCCCCAGCCTTGCTAGAGACCTAGACATCCAAATACAAGAAGCACAAAGAACACCTGGGAAATGCATTGCAAAAAGATCATTGCCTAGGCACATTGTTATCAGGTTATCTAAAGTTAAGATGAAAGAAGGAGAGAGAGAGATCCAAGATGGCTGATCACTAGCAGCTCGGGCTCGTAATTCCCAGTGAAAGTGCAGAGAACGAGAGGACGCCACACTTTCAGACGAATATTTGTTGCTCATGGACTAGGAGAATCCCAGCAGAGGAGCCCCACGGGTCGCCAGGGCGACTCCTGTGGCCAGCGTGGCGGTTTTGCTGGTGCCTTAGCACGCCAGTTCTTGGCGCAGAGTCCGGAGATTCCTGGGCAGAAAAGTACCATCAATCTTAACACCACTATTTTGGCCGGCGCAGTGGATTGCTCAGATTTCGGCGCTGGGAATCAACACGTTGGACGTCAGCTCAGAGACCTAGTTAGAAAGTCGGTAATTACAAAGACGACAGACGGATAAATATATAATGAAGCGAAGAAACCAGCGTAAAAAGGCAGAGAATACTCAAAATCAGAATGCCACTCCCTCTACAGGGGATCGCAATTCCTCATCAGTAACAGAACAAGGCTTAATAGATTACGAGTGTGTTCCAATAACAGAAGCAGATTTCAAAACGTGGGTGATAAGAAACTTCTGTGAATTAAAAGAACTTGTTCTAACCCAATGCAAAGAAACTAAGAACCTTGAGAAAAGGTTTGACGAAATGTTAACGAGAATGGACAATTTAGAGAAGAATATAAGTGAATTGATGGAGCTGAAAAACACAACACGAGAACTTGGCGAAGCATGCACAAGTTTCAACAGTCGAATTGATCAAGTAGAAGAAAGGATATCAGAAGTCAAGGACCAGCTCAGTGAAATGAAACGAGAAGACAAGAATGGAGAAAAAAGGATGAAAAGGAATGAGCAAAGTCTCCAGGAAATATGGGACTATGTGAAAAGACCTAATTTACGTTTGATAGGTGTACCTGAATGTGACGAAGAGAATGAATCCAAGTTGGAAAATACTTTCCAGGACATCATTCAGGAAAACTTTCCCAACCTGGCAAGGCAGGGTAATATTCAACTCCAGGTAATACAGAGAACACCACAAAGATATTCTTCAAGAAGACCAACCCCAAGGCACATAATTGCCAGATTTATTAGGGTTGAAATGAAGGAGAAAATACTAAGGGCAGCCAGAGAGAAAGGTCAGGTTACCCATAAAGGGAAACCTATCAGACTTACAGCAGATCTCTCAGCAGAAACCCTACAAGCCAGAAAAGAGTGGGGACCAATATTTAACATCCTTAAAGAAAAGAACTTTCAACCCAGAATTTCCTATCCAGCCAAACTAAGCTTTATAATCGAAGGAAAAATTAAATCTTTTGCGAACAAACAAGTACCTAGAGACTTCACCACCACCAGGCCTGCTTTAAAAGAGCTTCTGAAAGAAGCACTATACATATAAAGGAACAACCAATATCAGCCTTTCCAAAAATATATCAAAAAGCAAAGAGCATTAACACAACGAAAAATTTACACTAACTAATGGGCAAAACAGCCAGCTAGCATCAAATGCCAGTATTAAACCTATATATATATTCTAATCGGATAAAAAGCCAAAACCCATTGGTATGCTGCATCCAGACCCATCTCACATGCGAAGATACACAAAGACTCAAAACAAAGAGAAGGAGGAAGATTTATCAACCAATCAGAGAGTAAAAATAAACAAATAAACAAAAAGCAGGAGATGCAATTCTTGCCTCTGATAGAGTAGACTTTAAAGCAACAAAGAGCAAAAGAGGCAAAGAAGGACATTATATAATGGCAAAAGCATCAATGTAACAAGAAGAGCTAACGATTTTATAGATCAACGAGACAGAAAATTAACAAGGACATTCAGGACTTGAACTCAGACCTGGAACAAGTAAACTTAATAAACGTTTACAGAACTCTCCACTTCAAATACACAAAACATACATTACCACCTCACACCTATTCCAAAAGTGACTACATAATTGGAAGTAAATCACTCCTCAGTAATCGCATAGCATTTCATAGGTTTAAATGAAATATTGGTTGGCTGCTTGTTTGTTATTTTCTTCCCTTATTCCTTCCTGTCTACATCAAGCATAATTATTGGTATAAAAGAGGTTTTCAATGCCCATTACTAAACTGCATTTTAGCCTGGGCAAGAAAGCAATACTCCCATTCTCTCTCTCTCTTTCTCTTCCTTTTTCTTCCTCTTCATTTTTTTTTCTTTCTTTCTTTCAAAAAAAACAAACAACAACAACAAAAAAAAAACCAAAAAACAAAAACAAAAAAAAACCAAAAAAAAAAAAAAAAAGAAAGAAGGAATCTTAAGAGCTGTGAACCAAAAACACCAGGTAACCTATAAAGGAAAAACTCATCAGATTAACAGCAGATTTCTCAGTAGAAACCCTGAAAGCCAGAAGGGATTGGGGCCCTATCTTCAGCCTCCTCAAACAAAACCGTTATCAGCCAAGAATTTTGTATTCAGCAAAACTAAGCTTCATATATGAAGGCAAGATACAGTCTTTCTCAGACAGAGAATTCACCACTACCAAGCCGCTAGTATAAGAACTGCTAAAAGGAGCTCTAAATCTTGAAACAAATCCTGCAAGCACATCAAAACAGGACCTCTTTAAAGCATAAATGTTATAGGACCTATAGAACAAAAATACAATTAAAAAAACAAGCAAAATTTGGGAGGCCGAGGCGGGTGGATCACGAAGTCAAGAGATCGAGACCATCCTGGTCAACAAGGCGAAACCCCGTCTCTACTAAAAATACAAAAAATTAGCTGGGCACGGTGGCGCGTGCCTGTAATCCCAGCTACTCAGGAGGCTGAGGCAGGAGAATTGCCTGAACCCAGGAGGCGGAGGTTGCGGTGAGCCAAGATCGCGCCATTGCACTCCAGCCTGGGTAACAAGAGCGGAACTCCGTCTCAAAAAAAAAAAACAAGCAAAAAAAAGGCAGCAAATAGCATGATGAATGGAATGAAACCTCACATCTCAATACTAACATTCAATATAAATGGCCTAAACATTCCACTTAAAAGATACAGAATTGCAGAATGGATAAGAATTTGCCAGCCAACTGTCTGTTGTCTTCAACTAACACATAAAGACTTACATAAACTTAAGGTAAAGGGTTGGAATAAGACATTTCATGCAAATGGAATGTGCATGAATAATGTGAGCAGGAGTAGCTATTCTTAGACAGAACAAACCTTAAACTGTAGTTAAAAATGACAAAGAGGGACATTATATAATGATAAAAGGCCTTGTCCAAAAGGAAAATATCACAATCCTAAACATACATGCACCTAACACTGGAGCTCCCAAATTTATAAAACAATTACTGATAGACCTAAGAAATGAGACAGACAGCAACACAATAATAGTGAGAGACTTCAATACTCCACTGACAGCACTAGACAGGTCATCAAGATAGAAAGTCAACAAAGAAACAATGGATTTAAACTATATCCTGGAACATTAATGGACTTAACAGATATATACAGAACATTCATAGCTTTAATGGCCTACATCAAAAAGTCAGAAAGAGCACAAACAGATAACACCTCAAGGAACTAGAGAAACAAGAACAAACCCAGTAGAAGAAAGGAAGTAACCAAGATCAGAGCAGAACTAAATGAAATTGAAACAAACAATACAAAAGATAAGTGAAACAAAAAACTGGTTTTTTGAAAAGGTAAATAAAATTGATAGACCATTAGCAACATTAACCAAGAAAAGAGAGAAAATCCAAATAAGCTCAATAAGAGATGAAACAGGAGATATTACAATGGAAACCACAGAAATACAAAGATCATTCAAGGCTACTATGAACATCTTTGTGTGCATAAACTAGAAAACCTAGAAGAGAGGGATAAATTCCCGGAAAGAAACAACCCTCCTAGCTTAAATCAGGAAGAATTAGCTACCCTGAATAGACCAATAATAAGCAGTTATTGGTAATAACATGAAATAGTAATTTAAAAATTAACAAAAAATGTCCAGGACCAGACGGATTCACAACAGAATTCTACCAGATATTCAACGAAGAATTGGTACCAATCCTATAGACGCTATTCCACAAGATAAAGAGGGAACCCTTCCTGAATCATTCTATGAAGCCAGTATCACCCTAATACCAAAACAAGGAAAGGACATAACCAAAGAAAAAAACTACAGACCAATATCCCTGATGAACATAGATGCTAAAATCCTTAACAAAATACCAGCTAACCTTATCTAACAACATATCAAAAAGATAATCCACCATGATCAACGGGTTTTATACCAGAGATGTAGGGATAGTTTAACATATGCATACACAGAGCCAAAGCAAGACTAAGCAAAAAGAACAAATCTGGAGGCATCACATTACCTGATTTCAAACTATACTATAAGGCCGTTGTCACCCAAATAGCATGATACTGTTATAAAACTAGGCACATAGGCCAATGGAACACAATAGAGAATCCAGAAATAAACCCAAATACTTACAGCCAACTAATCTTCAACAAAGCAAACAAAAACATAAAGTGGGGAAAGGACACACTTTTCAACAAATGGTGCTGGGATAATTGGCTAGCCACATGTAGGAGAATGAAACTGGATCCTCATCTTTCACTGTATATAAAAATCAACTCAAGATAGATTAAGGACTTAAATCTAAGACCTGAAACTATAAAAATTCTAGAAGATAACATTGGAAAAATTCTTCTAGACATTGGCTTAGACAAGGATTTCATGACCAAGAACCCAAAAGCAAATACAATAAAAACAGATAAATAGCTGGGACTTAATTAAACTGAAGAGCTTTTGCATGGCAAAAGGAACAGTCAGAGTAAACAGACAACCTGCAAAGTAGGAGAAACTCTTTCACAATCTACACATCTGACAAAGGACAAATATCCAGAATCTACAATGAATTCAAACAAATCAGCAAGAAAAAAACAATCCCTTCAAAAAGTGGGTTAAGAAGATGAATAGACAGTTCTTAAAAGAAGATATACAAATGGCCAATAACCATATAAAAAATGCTCAACATCACTAATCACTAATAATCAGGGAAATGCAAATCAAAACCACAGTGTGATACCACCTTATTTCTGCAAGAACAGCCATATTAAAAAAATAGTAAATATTGTCATGGATGCAGTGAACAGGGAACACTTCTACACTGCTGGTGGGAATGTAAACTAGTACAACCACTATGGAAAACAGTGTGGAGATTCCTTAAGGAACTAAGAGTAGAAGTATCATTTGATCCAGCAATCTCACAACTGGATATCCACCCAGAGGAAAATAAGTCATATGAAAAAGATACTTGCACACGCATGTTTATAGCAGCACAATTTGCAATTGCAAAAACATGGAACCAACCCAAATGCCCATCAATCAATGAGTAGATAAAGAAATTGTGGTATATGTATACAATGGAATACTACTCACCCACAAAAAAGGAGTGAATTAATGGTATTTGCATTGACCTGGATGAGACTGGAGACTATTACTCTAAGTGAAGTAACTCAGGAATGGAAAACCAAACATCATTATGTTCTCATAAGTGGGAGCTAAGCTATGAGGATGCAAAGGCATAAGACTGACACAATGGACTTTGGGGACTCAGGAAATGGTAGGAAGGGGATGAGGGATAAAAGACTACAAATTGGGTGCAGTGTATACTGCTCGGGTGATGAGTGCACCAAAATCTCACACATCACCACTAAAGAAGTTAACCAACACAAACATACGAGACATCTATTTATTTAAGCACAAACATACAAGACATTTGTTTATTTACTTCCAAAAGTTATTGCGGAACCTATGATAATAAATAAATGTTTCATATGTTTGTGCTTAAATTGGTCTTTAATACTTGCCTTTCAGTATTCTCTAAGTTTGGATTATAAAGTAGTTTTGGTCTTTTTGTATTTTCTACTGTAAGCCTATATGATTATGTAATGGTGAGTAAAATTGTTAGGCCAGATATGTGGTTCTAGGAAATTATGTAAAGCTGTGCTGTAGTATATTCTTTTCTATATTTTTTAAAGTCATTTTGAGCTTGGCTTTTGGGCCTCTATTTCTCAAGATGGGGTTTATGTTTTTATAATGTTGAACTTAGCCCTTGTTTATTTTCATCTCCAAGTTTGAAATTGTGGTTATATTGGCAAAGGGAGGTTTGGGTTTTAATTATGTAACCTGTTAGAGGAAAAGTTAAGCTTCTGTTTCTTTAGGGTGTAGATAGTGAGAGATTTATCAAGACAAGGAAGCAAAATAAATCCTAAAGTTAATATTCTATACATGATGATATCACCCATACTAAAGCCAAAGAGGGCATTATCCTATGATTCTCATCTCCAAGAACTCTTCTCTTGGCACATGCTTATTCAGTTAGAGATAAGCCAAGCCTTTCTTTTGTATATATTTTTTAAGAGAACAAATTTACTTTGCTTTTGAGTTTTATTCCTGGCTCTGGGTAACTTATTTTTTTTAGCCTTATTTTCCCCAATTTGTATGGAAATAGATATCTTCACTCCCCAGGATTGTTGTAACAAGTAAGTGAAAAGATG
The DNA here is from genome assembly GCF_030222135.1 of Aotus nancymaae. Taxonomy (NCBI): domain Eukaryota; kingdom Metazoa; phylum Chordata; class Mammalia; order Primates; family Aotidae; genus Aotus; species Aotus nancymaae. The sequence continues at coordinate 16,560,093 of NW_026988455.1, forward strand.
AAATGAGGTGACTCAGGCAAAAGTACCTGGCTCTGTGTAGTCAGTACACTGTATGTGTTACAGTCATTCTTATTGCTGAGAATCCACAAAAGAATGAGTTAAATAATGAGGACCCTTTCATCAGGGTTTTTAAGTAAATTTTTAAAAATAAAAGGTAGTATTTTATTTTGTGTAAACACTAAACCCATTGATCACCTCTGCAGAATGTAGGAAATAGAGTTGCTAATTCCAAAAAAACAGCATATATGTTGAGAAAAATATACCTAATATATATGGCTTAGGCAATGTAAAATTCCATGAATATGTTCCTTTTCATCTTAAAACTTGTGATTAAAAAAATAAGTTGACATTACTATAAAGAATGATTATTGATTATTTCTCTTGATTTACAGAGTATTGTTACAATCACATTTGAAGTACCAGGAAATGCAAAGGAAGAACAGCTTAATGTATTTATTCAGGTAAATGCAATTTTTAACTGATTAATGATTTATCAACGGTTTTGTTACATAGTTGTTGCTATTAGCAATGGTTGGTCTTATTAAAATATGTCACTTGATACAGAATCTCCTGTGGGAAAAGACTGTGAGAAACAAGGACAATCACTGCATGGAGGTCATAAGGCTAAAGGTACAGTAGACTTTTAGACAAAGTCCTTTTCCTAGCTGTTATAAAAACTATATTTGGTTTTAAAAGAAACACTGGTTTTAGTACAAATAATCTTTGTCTACTTTCATTTTTCTTTATTATTTTCATTGCTGAAAAGGAGCTTTGGAAATCACTGCATAAGCCATGATTTATTTGCACAGCTTCCTTTAGGGTTGCAGATAGAACAACCTATATGCTTTGAAATGTCACCTTCTGCTCTGTATTCCCAGGTACAGAAAAATAACGTTGCAAATCTTGCTGCTGCTGAACATTATGCTTCCTGATGCATTTAGCAGACACTAAATGTTTGTCATACTCTAAACAAAGTTACAAAGGACTAGAAGAACTCTTGTTCTGTGTTTAGAAACCCACTCATATGACTTGATATTTGGGTATTTATGTCATGAAAGGTGTCTCTTCCAGGAAGCAGGGGTTCCAGGTGTTTGCTTAACCAGCAGCAGTTGAGTGTCCACTCTTGCATGTCCACAAACTTTTTGGTATATTAAGAACATTATTTCAAAGAAATTAATTTCATCCCCATAGGAGCCAGTTTATCAGATAATTTGTTTCTCATTGCTGCAAATCAATACAAAATGAGCTTTTATTCAGATAGATATAATAGTTTTTCTTTATTTCATCATTGTCCATTGATTGCAACCTATTTCCAAAACAGATTATTTAATATCACCAAAATCCTTTAACGTCTCAACTTTTCCCACTAACACTGCGAAACACTATATAAAATCTTTAAAGTAATCAATAGGATATAATACATTACATATTTTGTTTCAGGTTTTGATTGTGATAAATAACAGTGACAGACCATCCTAATATATGTATTCACTTTATCATTAGAAAAAGGGGTTGTTCAAAAAATCAATACACAGAAACCTTCCTTGAAAACTGAAAATTTTAAGAAACTTTTTATAATTCACAAATAATTGGAATTAAGTAATTTTCTCAGCTTAAGAGTTTGTATTTTTAAATGGATATCAATAATTAATCCATTAACATTGATGCTCTATTTCTGCTTTTACGTTTGAGCTGAGGCTGATTAACGTTCAGTCAATTCTCCTTGAGCAGGGATTGGTGTCAATCAAAGACAAACCACAACAAGTGATTGTCCAGGGTGTCCATGAGCTCTATGATCTGGAAGAGACTCCAGTGAGCTGGAAGGATGACACTGAGAGAACAAATCGATTGGTCCTCATTGGTAAGTAACAAAGGATTAACACTCCTAAAACAAAGTGAGAAATATATTTGAAAGGGATATCATCTGCCACTTAAACAGTATCTTCTTTTATAGCTAAGCTTATGGTCAATGTTTCGTCTTTATCACGTTATAACATTCATAAGAACTTGTTAGGCCTTTTGTTCTCTTTCAGTTTTAGAAAAGTGATTAATCTCAGCACCAACGTGGTTTTGATATACTTAACTAAAAAGTTAAAGATGGAATCACTCAATTACTATTCTTTTTGTAAATTTCTAACTTCATAAAGCTTTTAAAGAATTGGAATCGATAGGTGAACTGTGTCATTTTAATAAGCATAATGTAATCACATCATATTTTGTTTTGTTTGCAGGCAGGAATTTAGATAAGGATATCCTTAAACAGCTATTTATAGCTACTGTGACAGAAACAGAAAAGCAGTGGACAACACATTTCAAAGAAGATCAAGTTTGTACATAACACTAGAAGCATTTCTTATCAAAAGGATTGGAAAATAAAAATAAGTTTCTACTGGGTATATTTCAAGCATTTATTTATTACTTTATTATGAATTCCAATATACTTTAAAATGGTATTTATTTTATAGCATACATAAAATTTAGCAAATTGTACTGTAAAACATTTGACATTCATACAGTTATATATACTGTCCTTTTTTTTTAAGAATGGCATTTCACAGAATTATCTTTTGAAATTGGCTTTGAAGTTTACATATACTGAACATGAAAATTTATAATGATGATAAAACTTTCAACATTGTCATTTTTTTCTTAGAACTTCAGCTGATTGCAGAGATATAATGATTATATTGTTATTAAATTTTTTTTAAAACAAGTAAATGTCACCATTTTATTACATGAAATAAAAGATTTGTTGTGGCAAGAGACTTTTAAAAGTGGAAGAAATCTGGGTCAAAGAAATTAAACTATCTCTTATTCTTAATGCTAAGCCTTATTGGTAGTCAGTGTAATGAAACTTCGGCCATTTATTTTGTAATGTATTTAGAAGATTTCAATTGTAGAGCTTTTAGTTTTAAGTAGATTTTACTACTGATATTAAATTCATCTTGGTTTTTGAACTTCTTTAGTTTTCAGTATAAGCTAAAAAGTGATGAAGTACATGACTTTGGCTATAAACTTTAGCTAAGTTACAAAATAACTTTTCATAGTTTAACAATATTTTTCAAAACTTCTTTTTTTTTTTTTTTTTTTTTTAAGAGACAGGGTCTTGTTCTGTTGCCCAGGCTAGAGTGCAGTGGCATGATCATAGCTCACTGCAGCATCAACTACTGGGCTCAAGTAATCCTCCCACCTTGCCTCCCCATTAGCTAGGACTACAGGCACATACTATCATACCTGGCTAATTTTTAAAAAAGCTTTTGTAGAGATGGGATCTTTCTGTGTTGCCTAGACTTGCCTCAAACTCCTGGCCTCAAACTATCCTTCCGCCATGGCCTCCCAAAATGCTGGGATTACAGGTATGAGCCATGACACCTGGCTGTAATCTTTATATAAATGGTTGGTGTGATGTGTATATAATGGCTCACTTTCTCCTATTTCTATTAAAGGTCACATAACTATACCCAAATTGTAAGAGGAAAGCATAGATGGAATTTAAGGAGTACTTTTCTAAGCTAATGGTTGGTAAATATCAGAGAAGGCTATTAAAAGTGCTTTTGGAATTTTTTTCCCCAGAATTTTAAATAAAGGAGTTACATTTGTGTATTTTAAATGGTTGCAGTGGGTGGAAGCAGAAGGCTAATTGATTAAATTATCTCAGTTTGGGTATTCTTGTTTTCTTTTGGGTCTACCAGTGAGATTGCTAATTCTGATCTTCCTTCCTCTCTATTCTATAGCTTTTTAATATAACTTTCTGTATACATACAGTTGTCTCCTGAATCCATTCTCTTAATTCATCATTGAGAGAATACACTTATTTTGTGGCAGCAAATTGCTCAATAGTAAGCCAGCTGATTTTCGAGTAAGATCTGGGCTTTAATTCCAGCTTTTCTGCTTCTTAGCTGTGTAATCATGGGCAAAGTATTATATTTACCTGAGATTACTTTCCTTGCTTATAAAGGGGTAATGATAGTAACACCATTCAAGGATTAAATAGGTTTGTAATGCACCCAGCTCGGCTTCTGGCACATAGCAGAGCCTAAGTAAATGCTTTCTTCTTGCTAACAAGTTAAATTTTTTTTTTGTTTTTTGAGACCGAGTTTCGCTCTTGTCGCCCAGGCTGGAGTGCAGTGGCACAATCTTGGGTCACTGCAACCTCTGCCTCCCAGTTCAAGTGATTCTCCTGCCTCAGACTCTCGAGTAAGGATTACAGGCGCCTGCCACCATGCCTTGCTAATTTTTTGTATTTTTAGTAGAGACGGGGTTTTGCTGTGTTGGGCAGGCTCATCTCAAACTCCTGACCTCAGGTGATCCACCCACTTCAGCCTCCCAAAGTGCTGGGATAAATTTGTTTTATAATTAACTATAGTCACAACAATACTTAATATTCTTTGGCAAATGAGTAAGTGTCTAGAACTGTTGTTCTAAACTGTGAAAAGGAGCTTATAAGTAGTTGTCCTCTTGTAGGAGAAATATTTGATATAATATTAATCTGTGCTCCTGAAAACCTGTATTTATAAAACTGATAAATATATTTGTTTTTCCTTTAAAACAGGGGTGTCCAATCTTTTAACTTTCCTGGGCCACACTGGAAGAAGAATAATTGTCTTGGGCTATACATAAAATACACTAACACTAATAATAGCTGATGAGCTAAAAAAAAAATCACAAAAACATTTCATAATGTTTTAAGAAAGTTTACAAATTTGTATTGGGCCATGTTCAAAGCCATCCTGGGCCACATGTGGGACGAAGGATGGACAAGCTTGCTTTTAAATGTATTAAATTAATCTTTAAATATTTTTAATTATATAAGTATTGCATAAATATATTTTTGTTGTAAAAATGATTCCCATCACTTTTTGGGACTAAGCCAAAGTTCTGTCCTTTAAGACATTTCTGTTCACTTTCACATGATGTTTCCCAGAGTGAATTAGTTTTCAATGATCAGAGCTGTAGTTTAGGCTGCTGCTTCAGGAAACACAGAAGCTTGCCAAAGAGATCTTCAATGGAAAGTTTTAATTTTATGATATTTATGTGTTTTAAAACATTTAAAAAATGTATTATAATTCAGTTTCTTTCAAAAACAAAACAAACTTAACTGTTAGTCTTAGATCTTTTCATGATAGTACATATAAATCCATCTTATTCTTTACTGAGTGAAAATTCGTAGTTTAGCATAGAATACATTCATTGTATTAAAACCATTTATTGAGAGCTTCATTTGCCTTCATATTAGTTCTGGGGGTGAAACTGCACACAACAGATAAAGGGCAGCTTCTCATATTGCTTACATTCTGGTGGAGGTACATAAATAAATGAAAAAATAGAAGGTAGCTTTAAGCTGGCTAATAAAAATAAAGATCAACTTTAGATTGAGTGGTCCTGGAAGGCCTCTCTCAGGAGAGGTGACTGTTAAGTTGATAACAGAATTTAAAAAAGTAGTAATTCATGCAAAGTAGGGGAGGAGGCTCTACACAGAGGGAGAATACAGGGCAAAGGCCCTTTAGTTGGGCACCAGCATAGTGTGTTGGGAGACCAGGAAGAAGGCAAAGGTGGTGGAGGGTTAGAAAGTGAGGATATGAGATAAAATTGGAGTTATGAGCCGGGTCAGGTTTCTTGCTTCTGGTAGGACAGAGTAAACATTTGGATTATTTTTGATGCCCTGCGAAGTGACTGAGGGATTTTAAGCTGCGGAAGTGAGTGAGCGTGATTGCTGTAGCAGATCAACCAGTTTCTGTTTTTGAAATTTCGAATAGTGCTTCAGTGAACGAAACTTGTGTGTGCCTCTTTGTTTTTAGGTGTGAATGTTTCTCTAGAATAGGTAGATACATAAAAGTGAAAGCACCAGCTTCTAAAATATGCACATTTAAGATTTTTAATAGATACTGATGAATGGCCATTCCAGACAGCTGAACCTTTAGCCTTCATATAGTAGTGTAGGAAAATACCTGTTTTTCCAAGCCCAACTAGCACATTTTAACTCTTGCCAATCAGGATCTCACTGTTTTATTTTGGTTTTTAAACTGTATTTTTAATGTTGTTTGTATATTTTTAGTGTGCATTGTACTGTTCATTATTCTTTTTCAAAATGAATTATTTTCCAATGATCATAGCCATAGTATATTTAACCTATGCCTTCAGGAGACTTTGGAACTTAATATAGATATCCTGAAGAGAAGGTTTATATTTGTAATGGAATCATGACAATAATGTGGGCCATTATTTTGCTTGGTATAGAAGACTTGCAGGATATGATGATGATGATGATGATGAAGGTTTCATCCAAAACTTTATAGTTTACTGAGGGATACAAGATAAATTATTAAATTTCTCTGAGCCTTTGCTTCCTTATTCATAAAATGGAGATAACAAATGCACATCTCTCTGAATTGTTCCAGTGATTAAATTTAAGGCACCCTGACTACAGAGTCTCAACAAACATGGATTTCCCTTTTCCAGCAAGGCTTGATGTGCAATTCAAGCTTCTGCACACCTTAAAACAAATGAGTCTTTCTGAGGCTTTCACCAGCTATGAGTGAAAGGGGCAAGAAAATTGGCACTGAGTTTAAGATAGCTGTAGGGATTGTTAGCACAAGGCAGAGGGGAAGACCAGGTGATTGAAAGGGTCACTTTGGTAAAAGAGCTTGATGCCGTTCAGTTTTCCCTCTCTCAGCAGCTATCAGTAATGTGTGAGTTAGAAAAGACCCTCCAAATAGCTCATTTTCTCTTGTTACTGCTAAGCAGACTTGGCACCCAAAGGGCTTTTAATTATCTTTCTTTCTTGCTACCCAGAGTTTTTTCTGATTGCTTGCTTCAAACATATATGGTATTTTGATTGTTTAGTCTTCTTACAGATTTGTGGGTAAAAATTGAGAATAAACAAAAATATCTTTTTTCCTAGAGTCTATAAACCATACATAGGGAATTTTAAAGGCAATTATCAACAAAATAAAACTAAAAAGCAATATTTTAAAGCAATAGTGATCGGTACTTTGTAACATTATGGGCTTAGCTGCTTTCTACAAATTGAATAATTGTTTCCTTTGGATTACTGGTATAGGTAGGGAAAATTTATTTTTAAATTGCTTTGAAATGACTTTCCCAGTTTTAGAAATGTATACATTAGTGCAGTTGATATGGGAAAAAAGTGAATTCTACCTTCAAATGTCTGGAAACTCACCCTGCTTTGATGAGGAGAGATATGGTAGAGTTCTCAGAATGTATCTTAATATTAGAATCAATCTTACCTTTAACTCTGGTGACCAAATTGTGTTTAATTTTTAGGTTGAAATAGAAACAAGACGTCATCATACTTGTAGATTAATTTAGAAAGGTTTGTTTTTCAAACCAGAGGACATCTTATGAACCCGCTATGTTTGTTCTGAAAAACAAAAGACAAAACAACTATTCAACCTTAGAAGTAACCAAAACATTATTGAGTGCCCACTATACAGGAGGCCCTGTGTTAAATGTTGCAGGAGCTACAAATTAAGACTTGATTCTTAAGGCAACACTATGGAATTGATGGGATAGGACAGTAAGGGTTCCTTTCTTCTTTTTTCTTTTTTCTTGTTTAGAGTAATGTGCCATTATGGAGTCTTTCCAAAGCATTCAACTTACTTTTCATTGCTGCAGCTCTTTGTTTTTACATTGATATATTTGGTGTAACAACTTTATTTAGATATAATTCACATTACCATAAAATGTTTCATTTTTAAGGGGTACAATTCATGATTTTTAGTATATCCACTGTTGAGTCTATCTACTGTACACAACTATGACCAGTGTCTAATTCCAGAACATTTTCATCACCTCAAAAAGAAACCCTGAATCTCTTAGCAGTCACTTGCTATTTTCCCCTGCCCCCATCCCCACTCTACTTTCTGTCTCTATAGATTTGTCTATTTAGACTCCCTTCACATAGCACAATGTTTTCAAGATTGATCCATGGTATGACATGTGTCAGTACTTCACTGTTATTGCTGAAAAAATTTCATTATATGGATATACCTCATTTTGTTTATCCATTCATGAGATGGACACTTGAGTTTCTTCTTCTGGGCTGTTAGGTCCTTCCTCACCCATGTTTAATTTTTTTAATTAATAGAATGTATTTTTAGAACAGTTTTAGATTTACAGAAAAATTGAGCAGATAGTACTGAGTTCCCGTCTATTCCCCCCCCACACACTAACAAAATAATAGTATGGGACATTTATGTTACAATTATTGAACTAGTATTGACACATTATTATGAAAGCCCACAATTTATTCAGATATCCTGAGTGTTTAACCTAATATCATTTTTGTGTTCCAGAATCTCATTTAGGATACCATGTTACATTTAATAGTCATGCATCCTTAGACTCCTCGGCTGTGACAGTCTCTTAGAATCTCCTTGTTTTGATGAACTTGACAGTTTTGAGGCGTATTGGTCAGGTGCACAAGATGCTCCTGTGTTGGAATTTGATGTTTTCCTTATGATTAGGGGTTTTGGGAGAAAAATCACAGAGTACCATTTTTATCACATCATACCAAGGGTATATGCTATTACCATGATTTATGACTATTGATGTTGACATTGACGACCTGATCACCTGGCTGAAGGGGTGTTTGTCAGGTTTCTCTACTGTAAAGTTACTTTTCCCCCCCTTTTTCATACTGTGCTTTGAAGGAAGTCACTATGTCCTGCCCACACTAAAGGAATGGGGAGTTGTAGTCTACTTTTTTGGGAGTGGAGTGGCTACATAAATTAATCGAAATTCTTCTTCAAGGGAGAGTTTTCTCTTTCCCCTTGTTTATTGATTCAGTCTTTTATGTTTATCATGGGCACATGAATATTTTATACTTTGGGTTACATTTTAATTCTATATTTTGGTTCTCAAATTATCACAGCTTTGGCCATTGGGAACTCTTTCAGTTTTCTCCTGTTTCCCCTTTGACATACCCCCATCAATGTGGGTTTTGTGTTTTGTTTTGTTTTTGAGTACCTCTTTATTTTTCTCCTTTCATTTTTAAATAACTCCAATCCCTATAGAAGTTGGGGCTAGAAAAACTTAACAATGCTCCCTATCGCAGGTCATCCAATTCCTATGCTGATGGAGGAAATGTGCCTCACCCGCAGAGAGCTGGGGAGGAGGCATCTGGGATTATTGTTGTTGAATAAGACACCTGTCCTGGCCCTCCTGGAGCTTAGTTTAGTAGGTCACACAAGTAGTCATTGGTAAATTTGGGATTCAAACAAATCTGTTAGGCTCAGACCTGCCTGTTACTTGTCCTCCAAGCTGCATGTAAACTGAGGAGCCTTAAAGGGTAAAAACTTCAGGAGCAGAGAAGACAAAAGTTTTAAAAGAAGATTTGCAAGAAAGCTGTTTTCCAGATTTTATCCTGAAGGCACTAGCTACTTTAAGCTATTTTTTGTTATATTTTGCCCTTGTAGTTGGCTTCTGATTTCTCACTGAACATTCATTGTCATAATTATAGACACTATGTGACAATCAATGGCATATTTTGTGCTGCATTTTTATTAGATGGCACCCCAAATTTTTCCCAAGTAGGTAGGTTTTAAATTATGAATATATACTGTGACATAGTATCTTACTTAGTACTCTAATAAGATTCTTAATTTATATAACAAATATTAAGTTTTATTCCTCTGTAGTGCTACTTTAGACTCTGAGCTAATTTAAATGAAGGCAATCTAAAAATCGTGTTACTTCTAAGGATGTTGAGTAAGTTGAACAATTCTGCTGCCATATCACCCCTCACCAGTGCAGATAGTGAATGAGAACCCACTGATTTAAAGACAACACTACAGCCCCTTCTTGCCTCATTGAAGTTCCTAGTTTTATCATTACAGTAAAAGCACTTAATGTTGGCACTTCTGACAGAACGAAGGAAGAGCCAGAACCAGGCAGAGTAGTGTGCGCCTGTAATCCACCTACTCAGGACACTGAGGCAGGAGGATCACTTGAGCCCAGGAATTGAAAGCCAGCCTGGGCAACATAGACCTTGTCTCTAAAAGTGAAATGATTAGAAAGGAAGGAAGGAAGGGAGAGAGAAGCCATTATAGACTGGGTGTATCTTTTCTATGTGGAGCCATTTTGTAAGAACGGCATTTTTTCAAACTGGGCCCTTACTGGTACATGTGAAATCAGTTTAGTTGGTTATGACTATTTTTTTTAAAAGAAATATCAGTAATCACTATAATGTAATTATATTGTTTTGTGAAACCCATCTTAGATACGTATGTCTGTATGTGCAAGATTGTGATTTAAAATGCATTTCTTACTGTGGTTAAATATTGAAAGAAGTTGGAGAACCATTACTGTAAGAGGACAGAGGACTCCACGTGAGCTTTTCTGCCTTCCCTGAATGAACTTCCACAACTTAATGCTAGGACATTTCAACCTTTTCTGAAAATTTGAGTCGGAGAGCATCTTGGGGAGGAGAGGAAAAGGTAAAAGGGGCAAAGCAACACCCCCGCACCGCCCCCCCCCCCGCCTCAAACCCCCCATTCAGCTTGGGAATGTTGTTAGAACCTTAAATATAATTCAGCTCACCATTCTGGATAAGGACAGACTCTACCAAAGAAAATGGGTAATTACCCAGCTGTGAAACACGAAAACGTACTTTTACGGCTATAAATTCCTTTACAAACCACCGTGTACATTTCAGCCTCCCTGCCTCCTGCCCGCCCAGCCGCCATTTCTTTTCTCCAGGAGAGAAAGCTGCATGTCTAAGTGGTCATAGATTGTTGAGGATCATACTTTCCTATCTCGTTTTTATTTGCGCAGTTTTGATTGAGCCTTAACAGAACCCGTGCAAAGCCTGGCCAGCTAGCTGGCTGCGCTGGACGAGTGGAGCATCTTCCTTGGTGGCAGGTGGGTGCGAGGAGGAGGGGGCTGGGCTTTTGTCAGGTCGGGTATTTGCCCAGCAGACCCTCATCATTGGACTACGTCAGGAGGAAGTGGCCCCGCTCCGAGGTAGGGGAAGAAGGATTAAAAAGGGGAGTCCACCACACATGGTCTTGAAGAAGCTTTTATAAAAGACAACGTGCATACTTTGTGGACGTTGTTGGAAAGTAGAAACAAGCAGACGAAAACATCCCAAAGGGTAACCACTAGTGTTCTTGCTTCTTGCAACATTCATCCCAGGCTTCCAGCCCAGCCCACCCCAGGCCAAGTGATCGGCCGCCACATACCCTGCGACTGAAAAGCCTGCTCCTCCATGGACTTGCCAAGGACTGAGCGCCTTCGCTCCACACTGCAGCGCAGCCTCCGGGACTCCGATGGGGAAAACGGTAAAATCAATGTCCTGGGAGAGGAGGTAGATGAAGACGAGGAGGAAGACGAGAAGGAGGAGGCAAGCCAGCAGTTCCTAGACCAGCAGCCCCAGCCGGGGCTGCAGGTGGCGCGGCAGGGCGGGGGTGCCCTTCCCAGAGAGCACAACGAGGGCGGCGGCGGTCCGAGCGACCCCTCGGACTTTGGCACCAAGTTCAGGATACCGCCGAGGTATGCGGCGGCCTCTGGAGACGCCCCGCAGCCGGCAAAGCCCCCCTACTCGTATATCGCGCTCATCACCATGGCCATCCTGCAGAGCCCGCACAAGCGCCTCACGCTTAGCGGCATCTGCGCCTTCATCAGCGGCCGCTTCCCCTACTACCGCCGCAAGTTCCCCGCCTGGCAGAACAGCATCCGCCACAACCTCTCGCTGAATGACTGCTTTGTCAAGATCCCCCGCGAGCCGGGCCACCCAGGCAAGGGCAACTACTGGAGCCTGGACCCCGCCTCCCAGGACATGTTCGACAATGGCAGCTTTCTCCGGCGCAGGAAGCGTTTCAAGCGCCACCAACCGACCTCGAAAGCCCACCACCTACCCCACCCCTTCCCTCTACCCGCTGCTCCGGCCGCCCTGCACAACCCCCACCCGGGTCTTCTGCTTGGGGCCCCCGCCCCCCCGCAGCCTGTCCCGGGGGCCTACTCCACCGCCGCGCCCGGGAGACCCCCGTGCGCTCTGCTGCACCCGCATCCTCTTCGCTACCTACTGCTTTCGGCCCCCGCCTATGCAGAAGCACCGGGGAAAGCAGAAGGCGCGGACCTGGTGACCCCTGGCACCCTTCCGGCTCTTCATCCCTCGCTACGTCCCCAGCCTTGGGAGGAGGGCAAAAGTCCCGCGTCGCGACCAGGAGGTGGATGCGTCTCTTTCAGCATTGAGAGTATTATGCAAGGGGTCAGGGGAGGCGGTACAGGGGCTGCGCAGAGTTTGTCCCCGACCCCGTGGAGCTACTGCCACCTGCTGCAGCGCCCATCATGCCTGTTGCATCCCCAGACCGCTGCCCCTTTGCTGCAAGTTTCCGCCGCCGCCGCTGCTCGGACAATTTTGCAGCAACAGCAGCAGCAGCAGCGGGAGGAGGTCTGCGCCGACGGCTGCGCTCCCACCGAGGGCGCGGTGCTGGGAGGGAACCTGTCGGCCGCCTCGGCGCTGCTTAGATATCAGGCAGTAGCAGAGGGCTCTAGGCCGACTTAACTGGCTGTCCCTTTGCGCGGAGAGGGGACCTCACCGGCTTTTTGAGTAGCACCCACGCCCAGTTCCCTGGCCAACTCCGCAGGGCGCTCCAAGAGCTAGGTGGGAGGGCGGAGCGACCCGCAACTGCTAACTCCACCTTGCGCGGCCCAGACTGGGCCTGTGCATCTGAATCGCGCTGCAGAGCAAACACAAACTTCTGTTCGCTGCAAAATGGTTAGAAAGGAACAGCTGGATTCCTTTCCTCTAAAGACCACCTGAAACGTAAACTTCGGAGGGCGTCAAGTCATCTTTTCTTGCCTTCAGTTGTGGCTTCCACGGCTTTCCCGATTTGCACATTTCCTGGGGAACTATGAAAGTGAGTGGGGTATTTTGTTTTGGTATTAAAAGAAAAACAAGCAAGCAAACAAAAACACAGCCTCCAACGCCAAACATGTTCCCCCTTCTTCACTTCCTTGGAACTGGAAGTATTATTCCTAAGCGCAAAATGCTTCTGCCCTCTGTGTCTTCCTGATAGGGATGTGTAATGTAAGTAGGATGTTAATTTCAGAACACTGATATCTGTGTGACTGACGTGCCATCTTTCATGTTAAGATTAAGGTATTAAAATTAAGCCTAGTTACACAGACGAAATAAAATGCTAAGTCACTATACTACATCGTTTATTTTCTATTACGTCTCATTCTTCCCTTTCTAAAATGGAGCTTGTTTAAAACCTACGTTATTTTCTGTTTATTTTTCACAATTCATATTTATCATACATATCAGAAGTAATCCACTTTAATATGGCCTTTAAAAATTCCAAATATTTGAAGTTGAAAAAGTCTTGGCTTTTAAAATAGGAAATTTACTATTTACGAGACCTCCAGAAGAAAAGAATAGGAAGGCATGTAAATATATTCTCCATTTATTTTTTCGTCTTTATAAAGACGCTGATTTCCGCCACTCCCCGCCCCCCAACAAGCTGGAAAACCATTTCAGATCAATTTGGAATGTAATGGTCAACGTTTACTCAGAGAAAATAAAAGGCAATATCTATCTTTTAAAGCACTAGAATTTTCAAAACTTATTTAAAAAATTTCTGAAAGGACTTTGCAACTAGAAGGTTTAAGTGTTACTCAGAGTCAGGGGACCGGGGTGGGGGGAAACCAGACAAGAACGCCCATCACGAATTGCTCCCCAGGAAGGAAGCACATTTCTAGGAACTCAGCCGTTTTCCCCGGTCCGGAGTAGGGTTCCCAATTCCGTGCCACTTGGAGGGAAGCCGCTCTGTGAATGTGAGAAAGTTGCTCCCCCAACCCCCTTCTACTTCCCACCCTCAGCTATGAATTTCTTATTTCAGGAGGGAGGAAGAACATGGAGACTCACATTTTTGCAGTAGTCTAAGTGGCCAATTTTTACTACGGCTTCTCTTCTCCCTCCCATCCTCTTGCCCTACCTGAGATCCCCTACGGGAGATTTGCTCCCGGCTCCTGCGGTTTTGAGGACGTTCCGGAAAGTTCCCAAGCCCCACCCTTGGTAGCCGCCCTGACTCCAGCTTCCAATTCTTCCCTCTTCTTTGCACAGGTAGTCGTCAGCCCCGGAGCACCACCAGCGTCCACGATAGACCACTTTAGCAAATTCGGCAGGGCTGGAGCAGTTTAAGAGTTTGGAAACAAACTGATAATAGAGGGGTCCTATATAATGCCACATTCTCTCCGGTTCAAGTTCCAACTCCCCTTTGCCCTTTGTGCGAAACTCCGGGCCGACCTTCGTTCTTTTATTCAGTCAACAAACGTCCTGGGAGTGCGGCTACAGCCGGCCGCTGAACCCAGAAAGGGCTTTCTCTAAGCTCTCTTGGCACCCTCCTTATTTTCTTCCTTCCGTTGCCCGAGGTAAGACCAACACTGCCAAGAAAATTCGAACATGGGTGACTGCGGGTCAGACCCCGGCCCGGGCCGGCCTTCCAGTTCCTAATTTTTACCTAATGAAACCATATCCAAAGATGAATCTTTAAACAATCGATTCAGTGGAAGAGTAAATTCCTGTTTGGAAGCACCCAGGCGGCGTGGAGAGATCCGGCCTTCGGGTGTGACCCGCAGGGAGTTCTCTCGCGGAACGGGAAGGTCGCCTGGCGCACCTACGAACCCGCCAACAACACTGAGCACTTGCCCGGGCAGTCCAGGCGTCTTGGAGGCGCCGCAGCTCCCCTAGGCATGAGTGCGTCCCTGGGACGCGTAGTGCATGCGCGGTGACTAGGACCGGCCGCCTTCCTGAAGGCACAGAGCAAGAGGCCATACTCTGGATACCAGGGCGGGTCCCCGTGGTTCTGCACGGACTTCCCGGACGCCTCCCAGATCCCAGGCTTCTGTAACCCTGAGGCCGGATTTAAAAACCATGGCGCTTGCAAGTTGCGCGAAGAGTTCAGGGTCGAGGGTCGAGGGTCGAGGGTGGTCTTCCACCCTGGGAATCATCTTCTTGAGGACTGGCTGATAGCCAAGCCTAGAGTTGCACAGGGAGGGGAGCCGAAGAGCTGGAGCCGCGCGAAGGGCTGGGAGGCGCGGGGAGGCTGGGACAAGGACAGAAGGAAAACTGGGGAAAAGTGACCCCCACTACACACACACACACACACACACACACACACTCACTGTCCTGCCTGCTGATAACACTGATGATAATAATAACAGTATTGGCCAACCGTTTCCCCGCTGCTCCCGATATGCCAGGCACGGGGTAACTCCTTTAGCACTTCCAGAGCACTCACTGAAGAAGACACTGTAGCAAATTCTCCATTTTCCAGACTAGGAGTAGGCAACTAGGATAAATTAAAAAACTCGCCCGAGGACACTCAGGCAGTAGCACCCTGCCGGGTTTGCTTTCTGAACCACTAACTCCACGCGCGCAGGCCACCCTTTCCTGCCTGGGCCTCTCGCGGGTCTCCGGGGTCGAAGCCTGACCTGGACCAGGGCCCCAGATTCTTCCTCCTGGTCTCTGTCCCACGAGCCCCGGTGCCAGGAAGCGCGTTTCTCTCCCTGAGACCTAGCCGCGTCGAAAGATGCGCGCGGTCAGGCCCCTACCCCCGGGCCCGGGCTGTGAGTTTTCCCGGAAGCCTCTGCGGAGGGTGGGAATGGCGCCGCCAGACTCCCCCGGGCCGCGCCCCGGCCCACGCCTGCCTAGAGCACTCCGCTTCACAAAGGAGCATTCTGCGCGTGCTTCCTGGCGTGATTTTCGTTCTTTTTCCTCTCGTGGTCCCCAGGAACCCAGGCACCCCTTGACGTAGGCGCCGGCAGTACCGGGGATCCCTCCCCTGGACTCCATGCGGGCCCGAAGCCACCTCCTAATCCCAGCCGCCTTCCCAAGGCGGTGGAGTGGGGCAGCTCAGTGCTCTGCGCCGCCCCGGGAAGCCGGAATTCCTCTCCGGAGTCTTGATCCCGCTATCCATTTCGTGGCCCCGCGCTGAATCCTGGCAGCCTGAAATGTGCCCACAAGCTGGGCTGCGCGGGCCTACGGTGAAGGTCCAAGAGACGAGCGGGCAGGCGGACGCAGGCTGTCGCAAGGATTAGCCCTCCGCGGACCCTCAGGTAAAAAGGTCCTGGTCTACAGGAGTGGGGGAGGTGGTGGCCCCTGGAGAGGAGAGAAGGTCCGGGAACCGCCGGACTAGGGTCCCCGGCGGCTGGCTGAGGGCTGCAAGCAGAGGGGCCCGTCGATTGCCAGCAAGTCCCAGGCAGGTGCCGTCTAGTACGGCGGTAACATTCTACAGTCCCGATTCTATGTACTTTGAGTATCCAAAATGAGTAAAATCTGTTTATATATTGGAATGCAGCTGATGATTCCAAAATCTCATCTCCAGGCTGCCTAGATCACACGGCCCTCATTCCTTTCATTTTTACTTAATAACAGTAGTTAGAAAATTTAGAGAAACAGCAGAAACCACGAGAAAAATAATGGAATCAAATGGCGATAAGGACTAACAAGGCTGGTGGTGAGATTTAGCAAATGGTGGCTTCTAAGATTTTGAACCAGTCCTTCACCACATTTTATTGAAAGTGTGGGGGAGTCATGGTTCTCATTCCTCCCCAGGTTTCAGGAAAAATGCGCAGAAATTTCTTTCCACTTTAACATCTGATTACAGTCTAAATAGTAACCTTATTCTAATTGTTAATGTCACCTTCTCATAATTTCTACAAAAAAGTTTTTCTAGCTATTTTTTTCATGTAATCTCTGAAATTATTTTAATGGATTTTAAGCATTCGTTGATTCTGTATACACCACCTGCAAAGAGCTTACATAGGTGATTGCTAACGATACCAAAATTTGCCCCAACCAAAGAACAAATTAGAGTAGAAAAAGAAAAAGGATTTGAGAATCCAGTATGAAATTCAGTTAAATATTAGTTCCCTGTTACTCAGCTACCTTAACATTGCCAGGTTTACCTGAGCATGAACTTCATTTTCTTAATTGTTCTTAGCATGCAGGAATATGTTTATTGAAATCAGTAATTAATAATATTTTGGGACAGTTATGATTTACTTAGCCAGTGAAGCAGTTTCTACTCCCAAATTCAGGCAAAGAGAACAATAAGATTAAACGTAGCCTAAGAGATTTCCTTTTTGTCAAATACTGTGCTTTTGCTATGTATATAGATGTCTATATATAAGGGCATATTTATGACCAGTAGTTCCTAAAATTAAGGGGACTATTATTGTGTTATTCAAGGTATCAGTTGTAAACTTAAAGAAAATATAAGCATTGTTTGAAATATAATGTATCTTATGTATCTTAAGATACATGTCATAATGTATAAGATACATATTTTCTTTAAGTTTAAAGAGATCAGTGTAATTAACCTCTATTTACTTCTCCTCTGGGCCAACCTTGTGTCATCTTTATCCTCTGACAGTCCTCTCTCCACTGAATTATTTTGGATCAAATCCCAGATATTCTATCATTGTATTCATAAATATTTTTGAATATTTCTCTAAAAGATAATAATTCCATCAGTGAGCTGGGTGCAGTGACTCCTACCTGTAATCCCAACTCTTTGGGAGGCCGAGGTGGGAGGATCACTTGAGGCCAGGAGTTCAAGACCAGCCTGGGCAACATAGCAAGACCCCATTTATAAAAAGGAAGATTCTTATCAATGTAACCACAATACCATTATCACACCTAAATAATCCATTAATAGCATTAAATTATCCAGGCAATATTTAAATATCCTCAATTATCTAAAAACTTTTTGTGTAGTTGGCTGGTTTGAATTAGAATGCTAATATGGGTTACGTGTTGTGTTTGGTTGATATGGTCTATTATGTCTCTTTTAGATTTCCTCAATCCTCTTTTCTTTTTCCTTGCATTTTTGTGAAAGAAATTGGACTGTTGTGAAGAACTTGACATTCTGAACTTCATAGCTGCAGGTAATAGTTTTTTTTTTTTTTTTTTTCCCAAGATATTGCCAGGGATAAGGTCGTTTATTCAAACTTTTGAATTAGCAAATAATAATAAGGTTAGCAAATAATAATATAATAATATTAGCAAATAATAATTAGAGGGAGAAGGATTAGTCAAGATATTTTGAAGAATCAACTATTGAAAAAACAAATTTTTATCAGAGCAAGCATGGATTTGGAAAAGCTTATGTGAAATTTATCTAAATGCATATACAATTTAAAATTGTAATGTCTTACAATAAAAAAGGTTATTTTCCATGTATTTATAAAAATATAAATTATCAATCAATGATTTCACTGAAAAATTTAAATCTAGTTTTATTTTGATGAGAATAAAGTTTTTTATATCATTAATATTTTAGTTGAAGCTCCAAAGACATTTTATGTTAAAACTTTTTGTTTAATATTGTTTCGTGTTTTAGAACATAAAATCTAAAATGTGGTGGCATCTGGTGAGGGGCAGATAGAGTAATAGCACGAATTCTGTGCTCAGGAAAATTCATTTTCATATAGCTCAATTAAAGCAATTCAGGATTTGAACAATATTAGATTGGGCAGAAAAAAATTCACTTCAGTGTAAGAAACTAGGTTGCCTCCTTGTGGGCAGGGCAGCCCTGAAGAAAAAAAAAAAAAAAGGCAGCAGCACAGCGGAAACTCATAAAACCCTAACTCCTTGGGACAGAACACCTGGGGAAAAAAAGGGGTTTATGAGTTCTGCTGCTGCAGACTTAAACTTACCTGCCCAGCAGCTCTGAATGAACAATGGAGCTCACAGCTCAGCACTTGAGCTACTACTATAAAGGACAGATTGTGTCCTCAAACAGCTCCCTGACCCCCGTATATCCTGTCACCTCATAAAGGAGAGCTCAGACTGATATTTGGCAGGTATCCTTCTGGGACAAAGCAGAAGAAGAAACTGGTAGCAACCTTTACTGTTCAGCAGCTGCTGCAAGTGATCCCCAGGCAAGCAGGGCCTGGAGTGGACCTCAGCAGTCCTACAGCAGACAGGCCAGACAGTTAAAAGGAAAACTAAGAAACAGAAATAACTTCATCAACAACAAACAGGACATCCACTCAGAGACCCAATCAGAAAGTCAACAACTACAAAGCTGACAGGTGGACAAATCCACAAAGATGGGAAGAAACCAGCGCAAAAAGGATGAAAACACCTGAAACCAGAACACCTCTCCTCCTACAAGGGATCACAACTCCTCACCAGCAAGGGAACAAGACTAGATGGAGAATGAGTGTAATGAAATGACAGAATCAGCCTTCAGAAAGTGGGTAATAAGAAACTTCCATGAGCTAAAAGAACATGTTCTAACCCAATGCAAAGAAACTAAGAACCTTGAAAAAATATTTGACAAAATGCCAACGAGAATGGACAAATTAGAGAGGAATATAAGTGATTGATGGAGCTGAAAAACACAACACGAGAACTTCGTGAAGCATGCACAAGTTTCAACAGCTGAATTGACCAAGCAGAAGAAAGGATATCAGAGGTCAAAGATCAACTCAATGAAATAAAATGAGAAGGCAAGATTAGAGAAAACAGGGTAAAAAGGAATGAACAAAGTCAACAAGAAATATGGGACTATGTGAAAAGACCTAATCTACATTTGATAGGTGTACCTGAATGTGACAAAGAGAATGAATCCAAGCTGGAAAATAATCCTCAGGATATTATCCAGGAAAACTTCCCCAACCTAGCAAGGCAGGCCAATATTCAAGTCCAGGAAATACAGAGAACACCACAAAGATATTCCTCAAGAAGAACAACCCCAAGGCACATAATTATCAGATTCACCAGGGTTGAAATGAAGGAGAAAATGCTAAGGGCACCCAGAGAGAAAGGTCGGGTTACCCATAAAGGGAAGCCCATCAGACTCACAGAAGATCTCTCAGCAGAAACCCTACAGGCCAGAAGAGAGTGGAGGCCGATATTCAACATCCTTAAAGAAAAGAACTTTCAACCCAGAATTTCATATCCAGCCAAACTAAGCTTCATAAGTGAAGGAAAGATAAAATCCTTTGTGAACAAGCAAGTACTCAGAGATTTCATCACCACCAGACCTGCTTTACAAGAGCTCCTGAAAGAGGCACTACACATAGAAAAGAACAACCAGTACTAGCCACTCCAAAAACACATGAAATGGTAAAAAGCATCAACACAATGAGGAATCTGCATCAACCAAAGGGCAAAACAACCGGCTAGCATCAAAATGGCAGTATCAAATTCACACATATTAACCCTAAATGTAAATGGACTAAATGCCCCAATCAAAAGACACAGACTGGCAAATTGGATAAAAAGCCAAAATCCATCAGTGTGCTGTATCCAGGAAACCCATCTCACATGCAAGGATACACAAAGGCTCAAAATAAAGGGATGGAGGAAGATTTACCAAGCAAATGGAGAGCAAAAAAAAGCAGGAGTTGCAATTCTCATCTCTGATAAAATAGACTTTACAGCAACAAAGATCAAAAGAGACAAAGAAGGATATTACATAATGGTAAAAGGATCAAAGCAACCAAGAAGAGCTAACGATCCTAAATATATATGCACCTAATACAGGAGCACCCAGATACATAAGGCAAGTTCTTAATGACTTACAAAGAGACTTAGATTCCCACACAATAATAGTGGGAGACTTCAACACACCATTGTCAATATTAGACAGATCAACGAGACAGAAAATTAACAAGGATATCCAGGATTTGAGCTCAGACCTGGACCAAGCAAACCTAATAGACATTTACAGAACTCTCCACCCCAAATCCACAGAATATACATTCTTCTCAGCACCACATCACACCTACTCTAAAATTGACCACATAATTGGAAGTAAATCACTCCTCAGCAAATGCAAAAGAATGGAAACCATAACAAACAGTCTCTCAGACCACAGTGCAATCAAGTGAGAACTCAGAATTCAGAAACCAACCCAGAACTGCACAGCTTCATGGAAACTGAACCACTTTCTCTTGAATGTTGACTGGGTAAACAATGAAATGAAGGCAGAAATAAAGATGTTCTTTGAAACCAACGAGAATGAAGACACCACATACCAGAATCTCTGGGACACATTTAAAGCAGTCTCTAGAAGAAACTATATAGCAATAAGTGCCCACATGAGAAGAAAGAAGAGATCTAAAATTGACACCCTATCGTCAAAATTGAAAGAGCTAGAGGAGCAAGATCAAAAAAACTCAAAACCTAGCAGAAGACAAGAAATAACTAAGATCAAAGCAGAATTGAAGGAGAGAGAGACATGAAAAACCCTTCAAAAAATCAATAAATCCAGGAGCTGGTTTTTTGAAAAGATCAACAAAATAGACCACTAGCCAGATTAATAAAAAAGAAAAGAGAGAATAACCAAATAGATGCAGTAAAAAATGATAAAGGGGATATCACCACAGATTCCACAGAAATTCAAACCATGATCAGAGATTATTACAAACAACTCTATGCATATAAACTAGAAAACCTGGAAGAAAGGGATAAATTCCTGGACAATTGCCTCCTCCCAAGCCTTAACCAGGAAGAAGTCGAAACCCTGAATAGATCAATAACAAGGTCTGAAGTCGAGGCAGCAATTAAGAGCCACCACCCAAAAAAAGCCCAGGTCCAGATGGGTTCACAGCCAAATTCTACCAGACATACAAAGAGGAACTGGTACCATTCCTTCTGAAACTATTCCAAAGAGTCCAAAAAGAGGGAATCCTTCCTAAATCATTTTATGAGGCCAACATCATCCTGATCCCAAAATCCAGCAGAGACTCAACAAGAAAAGAAAACTACAGGCCAATATCCATGATGAACATAGATGCAAAAATCTTCAATAAAATACTGGCAAGCCGATTGCAACAGCACATCGAAAAGCTTATCCACCATGATCAAGTAGGATTCATCCCGGGGATGCAAGGCTGTTTCAATATACGCAAGTCTATAAATGTAATTCACCACATAAGCAGAACCAAAGACAAAAACCACATGATTATCTCAATTGATGCAGAGAAAGCCTTTGACAAAATTCAACAGCCCTTTATGCTAAAAACCCTCAATAAACTAGGTATCGACGGAATATATCTCAAAACAATAAAAGCTATTTATGACAAACCAACAGCCAATATCATACTGAATGGGCAAAAACTGGAAGCATTCCCTTTGAAATCTGGCACTAGACAAGGATGCCCTCTCTCACCACTCCTATTCAATATAGTACTGGAAGTTCTAGCCAGAGAAATCAGGCAAGAAAAAGAAATAAAGGGTATTCAATTAGGAAAGGAGGAAGTCAAATTGTCTCTATGTGCAGACGACATGATTGTATATCTAGAAGACCCTATCATCTCAGCCCAAAATCTCCTGAAACTGATAAGCAACTTCAGCAAAGTCTCAGGATACAAAATCAATGTGCAAAAATCACAAGCATTCCTATACACCAATAACAGACTTAAAGAGAGCCAAATCAAGAACGAACTGCCATTCACAATTGCTACAAAGAGAATAAAATACCTAGGAATACAACTAACAAGGAACGTAAAGGACCTCTTCAAGGAGAACTACAAACCACTTCTCAACGAAATAAGAGAGGACACAAACAGATGGAAAAACATTCCATGTTCATGGTTAGGAAGAATCAATATCGTGAAAATGGCCATACTGCCCAAAGTAATTTACAGATTCAACACTATCCCCATCAAGCTACCAATGACCTTCTTCACAGAACTGGAAAAAAACACCTTAAACTTCATATGGAACCAAAAGAGAGCCCGCATAGCCAAGTCAAATCTAAGCAAAAAGAACAAAGTGGGAGGCATCACACTACCAGACATCAAACTATACTACAAGGCTACAGTAATCAAAACAGCATGGTACTGGTACCAAAACAGAGATATAGACCAATGGAACAGAACAGAGGCCTCGGAGGCAACACAACATATCTACATCCATCCGATCTTTGACAAACCTGATAAAAACAAGCTATGGGGAAAGGATTCCCTGTTTAATAAGTGATGTTGGGAAAACTGGCTAGCCATATGCAGAAAGCAGAAACTGGACCCCTTCCTGACACCTTACACTAAAATTAACTCCAGATGGATTAAAGACTTAAACATAAGACCTAACACCATAAAAACCCTAGAAGAAAACCTAGGCAAAACCATTCAGGACATAGGCGTAGGCAAGGACTTCATGACCAAAACACCAAAAGCATTGGCAACAAAAGCCAAAATAGACAAATGAGACCTAATCAAACTCCACAGCTTCTGCACAGCAAAAGAAACAGTCATTAGAGTGAATTGGCAACCAACAGAATGGGGAAAAATTTTTGTAGCCTACCAATCTGACAAAGGGCTGATATCCAGAATTTACAATGAACTAAAACAGATTTACAAGAAAAAAACAAACAAGCCCATTCAAAAGTGGGCAAAGGATATGAACAGATACTTTACAAAAGAAGACATACATGAGGCCAACAAGCATATGAAAAAATGCTCATCATCACTGGTCATTAGACAAATGCAAATCAAAACTACATTGAGATACCATCTCATGCCAGTTAGAATGGCGATCATTAAAAATTTGGAGACAACAGATGCTGGAGAGGATGTGGAGAAATAGGAAGACTTTTACACTGTTGGTGGGAGTGTAAATTAGTTCAACCATTGTGGAAGACGGTGTGGCAATTCCTCAAGGACCTAGAAATAGAAATTCCATTTGACCCAGCAATCCCATTACTGGGTATATATCCAAAGGATTACAAATTGTTCTACTATAAAGACACATGCACACGAATGTTCATTGCAGCACAGTTTACAATAGCAAAGACCTGGAATCAACCCAAATGCCCATCGATGATAGACTGGACGGGGAAAATGTGGCACATATACACCATGGAATATTATGCAGCCATAAAAAACGAAGAGTTTGTGTCCTTTGTAGGGACATGGATGAACCTGGAAACCATCATTCTCAGCAAACTGACACAAGAACACAAAATCAAACATCGCATGTTCTCGCTCATAGATGGGTGTTGAACAGTGGGAACACATGGACACAGGGAGGGGAGCACTATACACTGGAGTCTTTGGGGGGGAGTGGGGGGACAGTGGGGGGTGGGGAGTTGGGGAGAGATAGCATGGGGAGAAATGGCACATATGGGTGAAGGGGAGGAAGGCAGCGAATCACACTGCCACGTATGCACCTATGCAAGAATCTTGCATGTTCTTCACATGTACCCCCAAACCTAAAATGCAATTAAAAAAAAAAGAATTTAGGGGAGAGAGATCCAAGATGGCTGATCACTGGCAGCTCGGGCTCGTAGTTCCCAGTGAAGGCGCAGAGAACGAGAGGACGCCACACTTTCAGATGAATATTTGTGGCTCACGGACCAGGAGATTCCCAGCAGAGGAGCCCCACGTGTCACCAGGGTGACTCTTGTGGTCGGGGCGGGGGTTTTGCTGGTGCCTTAGCATGCCAGTTTTTGGTGCAGAGTCCGGAGATTCCCGGGCAGAAAAGCACCATCAATCTTAACACCGCTGTTTTGGCCGGCGCAGTGGTTTGCTCAGATTTCGGCGCTGGGAATCAACAAGTTGGACGTCAGCTCAGAGACCTAGTTAGAAAGTCGGTAATTACAAAGACAACAGATGGATAAATATATAATGAAGGGAAGAAATCAGCGTAAAAAGGCAGAGAATACTCAAAATCAGAATGCCTCTTCCTCTACAGGGGATCGCAATTCCTCATCAGTAACGGAACAAGGCTTAATAGATTACGAGTGTGTTCCAATAACAGAAGCAGGTTTCAAAACGTGAGTGATAAGAAACTTCTGTGAATTAAAAGAACTTGTTCTAACCCAATGCAAAGAAACTAAGAACCTTGAAAAAAGGTTTGACGAAATGTTAACGAGAATGGACAATTTAGAGAGGAATATAAGTGAATTGATGGAGCTGAAAAACACAACACGAGAACTTTGTGAAGTATGCACAAGTTTAAACAGTCGAATTGATCAAGTAGAAGAAAGGATATCAGAAGTCGAGAACCAGCTCAGTAAAATGAAACGAGAAGACAAGATTGGAGAAAAAAGGATGAAAAGGAACGAGCAAAGTCTCCAGGAAATATGGGACTATGTGAAAAGATCTAATTTACGTTTGATAGGTGTACCTGAATGTGATGAAGAGAATGAATCCAAGTTGGAAAATACTCTTCAGGATATCATTCAGGAAAACTTTCCCAACCTGGCAAGGCAGGGTAATATTCAACTCCAGGTAATACAGAGAACACCACAAAGATATTCTTCAAGAAGACCAACCCCAAGGCACATAATTGCCAGATTTATTAGGGTTGAAATGAAGGAGAAAATACTAAGGGCAGCCAGAGAGAAAGGTCAGGTTACCCATAAAGGGAAACCTATCAGACTTACAGCGGATCTCTCAGCAGAAACCCTACAAGCCAGAAAAGAGTGGGTACCAATATTTAACATCCTTAAAGAAAAGAACTTTCAACCCAGAATTTCCTATCCAGCCAAACTAAGCTTTATAATCGAAGGAAAAATTAAATCCTTTGCGAACAAACAAGTACTTAGAGAGTTCACCACCACCAGGCCTGCTTTACCAGAGCTTCTGAAAGAGGCACTATACATATAAAGGAACAACCAATATCAGCCTTTCCAAAAATATATCAAAAAGAAAAGAACATTAACACGACGAAAAATTTACACCAACTAATGGGCAAAACAGCCAGCTAGCATCAAATGCCAGTATTAAAGTTATATATATTCTAATCGGATAAAAAGCCAAAACCCATTGGTATGCTGCATCCAGACCCATCTCACATGCAATGACACACAAAGACTCAAAACAAAGAGAAGGAGGAAGATTTATCAACCAATCAGAGAGTAAAAATAAACAAATAAATAAAAAGCAGGGGATGCAATTCTCGCCTCTGATAAAGTAGACTTTAAAGCAACAAAGAGCAAAAGAGGCAAAGAAGGACATTACATAATGGCAAAAGCATCAATGTAACAAGAAGAGCTAACGATTTTATAGATCAACGAGACAGAAAATTAACAAGGACATCCAGGACTTGAACTCAGACCTGGAACAAGTAAACTTAATAAACATTTATAGAACTCTCCACTTCAAATATATAAAACATACATTACCACCTCACACCTATTCCATAAGTGACTACATAATTGGAAGTAAATCACTCCTCAGTAATCGCATAGCATTTCATAGGTTTAAATGAAATATTGGTTGGCTGCTTGTTTGTTATTTTTTTCCCTTATTCCTTCCTGTTTACATCAAGTATAATTATTGGTATAAAAGAGGTTTTCAATACCCATTACTCAAATGCATTCTAGCCTGGGCAAGAAAGCAATACTCCCATTCTCTCTCTCTCTTTCTCTTCTTTTTTCCTCCTCTTCTTTATTCTTTTTCTTTCTTTCTTTCAAAAAAAAAATGCAGAGAAAAAAAAAGAATTTAGATGAATGTGATTGATGCATTCCTGCCACTTTTATGAGAAAATATGAGTATTTATTAGGAAAAAAAGTACTGGTATTTGCTAAATTTTTTTAGGCATGCACTCTTTATTTGTATTTTATTTTGAAATTTCAATCAGACTATTCTCTTGTTTTCTTGCACAATATGCAACACTACATGGAATTTACCTGTAGAATTTAAAATACTCTTTCTTAAATAAAACAAATTAAACTGATACAACCAATTGTCAAAATTCTCTTCTATGTTTATACGTTTTCATTTTAGTAAAGTTATATATGTGTAGTATATATGTATGCACACACATACACACACGCTCAGACCAGAAGTTCACTTTAATTGTGTATTCTACAAAAATGCATGCTTAGGTATACTAGCATACATATCCCCAAATGCAATAGCATTCTTATTCATGATAGACAAAAGCTGTAAGCAATCCAGTATTGATCAGCAATAGAATTTAAAAGTAAATTAAGGTGTATCTATACAGGGGATTATTCATCAGCAATGAAAATGAAGGAACTACAGTTATAGCTAGCAACATGGATAAATCCTAAAACTGAACACTGAATTTGAATGGCAGAAGTCATAAAACAGAAATATATACAATATTATTACATTCACATAAAGTTCAAAACAGGTAAAACTAAATTATATAATTTAATAATACATTTTTACATAGTAATACTATAATGAAAAGCAAGGAAAATATTACTGTAAATATCCAGACAGTGGTTTCTTAGCGTGGGACAAAAGGTATTATAATTGGCTACAGCTGTTGGCAAAGTTCCACTTTGAAACTTGATGGTGAATTACATGGATGTTTGCTTTAGTATAATTCTATTTCCTATAAATTTACATTGTGCATTTATGTTTTTTATATCAGTATTTGTGTTTGTATATTTTACAATAAAAGGAAGATGAGACCACAGTTGTACTAGTCCATTCTCACACTGCCATAAAGGAGTACCTGAGACTGGGTAATTTATAAAGGAAAGAGGTTTCATTGGCTCATAGGTTTGCAGACTGTACAGGAAACATGGCTGCTCATACTGTCTCAGGAAACTTACAATCATGGCGGAAGGCAAAGGGGAAGCAGGCTTATTTTACATGGCAGGAGCAGGAGGAAGAGAAAGAACGGGAAGGTGCTATTCACTTTTAAACCACCAGGGTAAGTGGGACGTAAAGTTTGCATGTTTAAGGTCTGTCAGTTACATTCATGCCACCCAATCCTATAATTATCTACCATCACCCAGGTACAAATTTATGTAATATGTAAAGCAGGCAAGTTCTAAATGGATAAACGTAGTCTTCTTTGGGCTGTATTTAAAGTACTTAGGTGTGTAAGAATTTGAATTTCATGCATGCAGGTTTTGGGCTGGTGGGTCCTCACCAGCTGTAAATAAGGAAACAGTATGAGATGCACAGAAGCCATCTCAGGGTGTTTATGAAACATCTACTCTGTTCACTTGTCTCCTTGATCCTCTCCTTTTTGAACTAATCTCAGGACATCAACGCTACATACTTAATCCTGTTTACAGAACAATGTCCCCTCCGAATGCTTACTCCAATTCAAATTTGGCTTTTCCCCAAAGGCAGTAGTTTCTTTGCAGTATTTTTTTAGTAAAGGTTTTTCATTCCTTTACACCTCAGTACTGTGCGAATGGGAGTATGATGAAATGTGCGCGTTTCTCCCCCTCCTCATTTTGACCTCCCGTTCAAGGAATTTCAAGTTTCTCCTAAGAGACCATTTGATGCTTACAGCTTTCAACAAGATGAACCATCGCACTGGGCAGGCCTTAAGCATCGTGAGGATCCTAGGGGATGGCCCTGGGCATGGTTGAAGCCCCGCCAGACCTTTTCTCAGCAGGGTTCAGCCTGCCAGAGTCCTAAAATCGCAAGACCTCCCGAGGCACTGCCACAGAGGGCCCCTGCTTTGCTAAGCCGCTGACGTTGTTGTGCAACGGTGGCTGTCACTGTGACGGGAGCCCTGGCTCAGCGCTCACGCTTGTGACACGCTGCTTGAGCATGCACATTCGACTGCCTGGTTTTCTAGCCACAACGTTGGTGCTGTCCAGCTGCTGCCACACAGGTGCATGGTGGAGGCGGTGCCAGGGTTGGCACCGGACAGGAGGCTGCATGCCACAAGCAGCGCAGGACCCCGACTGTCCTGACCTCAGTACCTCCTTGAGCCGACTTTCTTCTTTGGGACGGGTGGGGGAGGAGCGCGCTTCAGACCGTGACGTGGGCGCTCGGGACTGCTCTTCCCATTGGATTTCGGATCAGATGGTGTGGGCAAGAATCGGGTCCCATGGGGCTGGAGATTGAGTTTGTGACATGTGGCGGGGGTCACTAGACCACAGAAACATACCTGAGACCCTCAGGGAGGGTGTCAGCAGAACATCCCCTGGATCCACTAGCTGACTGCCCCCCTTCCACCTGGGCTACCCACGAGGAGTCCTGCCTTGGTCTCCAAGCTCAGGGACTCCCGCTTCTCAGCACTGCTGTCCAGAAAAGGCGGGAACAACAACAAAGATGCAAGCCCAGTGTGCAGCAGAGGTGGCAACACCTGGAACTGGCCTCCCATATGGGCAGATCAGGTGGAGAGAGTGTCTCAGAAGTTTTCTGTGGCAAATCAAAGCCCCAGACCGATGTCCAGCAGGCTGCTGACAACCCTCAAGAAAGCCAAGCACAAGCAGATCACACCTGGAACCACAGGAGGGCCTTTTTCGGAGTCCAAGCCTCCTTCAGGGATTCCTGGCAGAGGAGCCAGGAGGATCCCACAGAGTGCAAACTGCCACAACATCCACACTGGGATCACTTCCGGCCACCTGGCCTGAACCCAGCCACACCCCAGTCTCTTTAGTTCCATGAAATCCCTGGCAGCCAACAGGTTCAGTGCTAAGCAGTTGTCCCAGCCAGGAACAGAGCAATGAGAGTCCTCAACTCTGAGAAGACCACAGCAGATGAAAGGAAACACATCCTTGATGAGAAGATCAAGTTGAAGGCCAGCCACAGCTGGCACCCTCTCATCCTATGAAAACCCGTGCAGTCATCTGATGGAATAGGGGGACCAAGGGTTTCCTTGGTGGTGGAAGCTATGGGCACCCATGGTTCCAGGAGTGTCACAGCTATCCAGTCACTCAGAAATGTGAGTGTTGAGAAAGAGGCAGTTTCTTTGACATCTGTCAACATGTGTCCTTCAGGTCAAGGCGCTTGATCCTTTCCACAGCTCAGCAGATTGTATCCTCCTTATTGTATCCTTATAAGACCTCCTGATTTCTGTGCACATCCTCTGACCTGGAACGAAATCCCAAGAGGAGGAAGGAGTGCCTGCCTTGCCTCCTGAAGCTCTGGCTTGGCCAGCCCTAGAATTAGAAGTGGGCTCAAAGGGGTCGTGAGGATAGGTCAGCTAGGGTCCATCCAGCCCTAGATGTGCTGCAGGACCAAGGGCCCTTGGAGGAGTTTGGTTTTCGGTGTGTTGTGCCCATCTTCTTAAGGAGTGGTCCACCTCAGGAAGGGCAGGTGATTAGAACACTTGCAGGTGAGAGCCAGACCCCACTATACTGAGGCTTTAGAAACCACCAGGAAAACAAAGAATGCAGGGCCCGCAGTCCCCAAGCTGAGCCAAAGGCAGAACCCCAACAGAAGGTAGGCAGACTACGGAGAAACCACGCTGGATTGCACTGGCCACATTCGTGTCAGCATGTCGCACCCACACACACATGCACACACTCAACACACTCAGAAAGATACATGCACACACACACACACACACAGAAAGACACACAGAGACATCCAACACTCGCACGGAAAAACACACTGCCAGGTGGCCCCTGAGACTGTGGGCTTCTGCTCTCTGCAGGACGCTCCTCGGGAGGGAGAAATCCATCAGCACTGAGGCAGGCCATACCTGGAAATCCCGGCTGGTACCGCTTTCAAGGACACGAACCCTCACACTGTCTGGGCAGGCTTGAAGCATCATGGGGGTCCTTGGGGATCACCCTGGATATCCTTGAAGCCCTGCTGGACCTTTTCTCTGCCTAGTTCAGCCTGCCAGTCTCCTAAAATCGCGGGACCATGGCGACGATCCCCCGGGGATGGTGACGTTGTCCAACACTGAGGCACTGCCACAGATGGCCCCTGCTTTGCCAAGCCGCTGAGACCATTCCCCACGCAACGTTGGCAGTCACTGTGACACAAGCCCTGGCTCAACGCTGGTGCTTGTGTCTTGCTGCTTGCACATGCGCATTCGCATGCCCGGTAGTTGGTGCTCTCATGCTGAGGCCACGCAGGTACATGGTGCAGGTGCTGCTGGGGCCCACCCCGGGAAAGCAGCCTGCCTGCCCCAAGAAGCGCAGGACCCCAACAGTCTTGACCTCAGTACTTATTTGAACCAATCATTGAATGGAAGGAGTCACACAACAGAAATTTATACTACATTATTACATTTGTATAAATTTCAAAGTAGGTAAAACTAAATTTTGTACTTTAATGATACATTTTCACATACTAATACCATAATGCAAAGCAAGGAAAATATTACTGTAAATATCCTAACAGTGGTGTCTTAGAATGGGAGAAAAGGTGTTATAATTGGGTACAGCCATTGGCAAAGTTCTATTTTGTAACTTGGTGGTGAATTACAAGGATGTTTGATTTACTATAATTCTATTTACTATAAATTTACATTGTGCATTTATGTTTTTTATATCATTATTTGTGTTTGTATATTTTACAATAAAAGGAGGATGGGACCACAGTTGTATTAGTCTATTCTCACACTGCTATAAAGAAGTACCTGAGACTGGGTAATTTATCAAGGAAAGAGGTTTCAGTGTCTCCTAGGTTTGCAAACTGTACAGGAAACATGGCTGCAGAGGTCTCAGGAAACTTACAATCATGGTGGAAGGCAAAGGGGAAGCAGGCTTATTTTACAGGGCAGGAGCAGGAGGAAGAGAAAGAAGGGGAAGGTGCTATTCACTTTTAAACCACCAGATCGTGTAAGAACTCACTCACTATCACCGGGATAGCAATGGGGAAATCCGCCCACATGATCCAATCACCAACCACCAGACCCTTCTTTTAACATTTTGGATTACCATTTGACATGAGATTTCGGCAGGGACACAAATCCAAACTATATCAACAGTAAAATTCATTCCTATTTGCTTTAAATGTAGAGTGTTACTGCAATATGAACTAGACTTACTAACTTCTTATCAGCATATTAGTTCATACTCGCTGCTCAGGGAGGAAATGACCTTATTGAGGGGAAAATATATAAAGTTTGTTTTGTTTTGGCTGAAGAAGAGTCAACCTTCTTCCTTAGCAGAATGCATAAAATATTAGTATTCCATTTATGGTAATAGGTGGCATCAAGCTAGTCAAACATTTTTTTCCCCCATGAATAGTGGTCACTTTTGCACTGAAACTAAAGCTGTAAAATAGGTTTTTGTTTAACATAAAGCTAACATGACTAGTCACTTTAATACCTTATATTCCTTGCAGTATTGCTATATTCTAATTAATATATAATTCTCTCAGACATAAATCAAGACAATTGTGATATTCTTATTTACTTAGCCATTTAGTATATAGAATAAATTATAACTATATCATATTTATGTATGAATGACATGGTTGAAAATGCTTTTCACTTTTAGGTAATATTGAATAAGAAACAGGCTAATTTACTAATAAACATCAATTGATCAGCAACTCTGTTATAGTTTATGCTTCTGGGAACTAGGAATATAAATATTAAAATGATGTACTTTCTGTCCTTAACTTGATTAAAATATTTGTTTCTTGTGAGTTAGACTTCTGAAATTTAGCAGTTTAGGTGTAGTTCACTCAACTGTCTCAACTTAATTAAAAGGAGTATATATATATATATATATATATACACACACATAATTTCAAATATAATTTAAATGAACTAAGTGTAATTTTTTTGCTACACTTATCTGGATTATATATTTCTTACTCAGTTATAGATGTCTTAAATGATGAGGTTTCTTCATTTACATTAGTAAATGCAACAATTGTTCTTGTCGAATTCTAGTCATTTACTAGAATAATGTTATTGGAAATGTTCATGGATTTGAGAATATTTAGAAAAGTTGGCTGAAAGTGGGAGAGAAGGAGAGGATACATCCAGTTTTGGACCCATGGCCTTTCGATGGCTGTGTGAAAGGCAGTGCTTCAAAGCTGAACCCATGGTCTTCTCCAAACTGAGTAATATTTTAAACACACAGGACTGACTAAAACTCATCAAAAAGGGATTAGTTAAGGATTTATTCCTTGGATCAGATTGTTACACATGTGAATGATAAATGATGGTATAGGTACATAAATTATGATTAAAGATATAAATGATATTATTCAGGAAGGATGTATTGAAAGATAAGAGTCAAGTGCCTAAGTGATATCCCTGAAGACACTAATATTTAGGGAAATGGCAGTGGACAAGAAGTCTACCAAGAAAATGAGAGTGAGTGGTGGCATTACACCAAGGAAACCATGTTCAGAAGGGAGTGGCTAGTTAGCAATATCAAGTCCTACAAGTAAAATAAAGTAACAATACCCATGAGAATTTGGAAACAAGGCATTCATTGATGACCTTGACAAGAACAGTTTTGAGAACTCTTGGCAGTGTTTTTCAGATTGCAACAGGTTGAAGAATGCATCATAAGTGTAGGAAGCATAGAACAATGACTCTAAGCCACTTTTTCAAGATGTTTGCCTATGCTAGAGGTAGATAAGATGATAGCAAAAGAGTGACTTGAGGAAAAGAGTTGTTTTGCTTTTGTGATTGGAAAGATGTGTATTTACACAATATTCTTAAAAAAGAGCTAGTAAACATATAATAATCTGAAAAAAGTGGAAGAATGATGGGTAAGAAAGGAAGAAGGAGAATCCAAAGCACAGATAGAATGATTGGCCTCATGTTGAAGGAATAATATCTCTACATTTATGATTGGATGCAGTGGACCTTATCTCCATTTGTTTGTTGTGCTTGGATGATAATTTCCATTTCTTTGTGAAGAGATAATGATCTGAGAGTCAGAAGGTCACTGGCATAGAGACAAATGGTCGTGAAAATCCTTTCTCCCAATAATGGAAAAGAGAGCTAGAGAAATAAGAATGGATTGATCCATTCTTGAAATGTTTGCAGGAATGTGTGATGTAAAAGTAAAATTAAGCAAGGAATTTACAGCAAGAGGAGGGGCTGAAGTGGTGGGGCAGGGTATCTAGATCAGTCAGAAGTTGAATAGATTATGGCTGATAGCCATAATAGACAAGTAAATTGGAGGATTGAGGGATTAAAGGTCTTGGTCAGTTTGGAGAATTACAGTGATAATAAAACCTGGACAGTTAAGAAGTTGTTGCCAGCGAATGGAATTTAAGATTTTAGAGGAAGATCATCTCTAGGTGATAAGAAGCTTCAAGTTTATACATGGCAACTGATCCTAAGAATAGAAAGTTAACAGATCTACCATATTGGCCTGTACATTCCTCAACCTACCATCTTTGTCTCTATGCATTTGTTGATCCCATTTATCTTCACTTATAACATCTGATCATTCTTTATCTGGATGATCAAAATAAATATACCCAAAGTTCATAAGGCAACAGAAAATCTACTTCATTCAAGCCTTGTCTCAATATGTCAGCGCACTGGGATTATTTCCTACCATAATGCATGCTGTTAAATGTGTTTCTCCCTCACTGGTCACGTGAGTTACCATGCTGTGCTGCAAAAGCTGCATTTCCCACTATCCTGCTGTTTGTGCCACTGTACCCTTGTTTATGCTTGTGCCTGTCTTGGAAGCCTCTCACATTTTCCTCCTCTATGTAACTTAATTATGTTTCTGAGTTAGGTGCTCTCTCCTTTGTTCTTTTTTTTTTTTTTAACAGTTCAAAATCCATATATTTATCACTCCCTATGTATACACCCATTTCAGCACTTAGCCCATTATGTTCACATTAAACTTTTCATATTTTATTTTTTACAAGCCTCTACACTTCTCAAAACTGATTTTTTATTTTATTTATCTCAGTGTCAAACACTATACCTGGTATAGATCAGATATTCAATATGTCCTTCTGGAGGTAAAGTAAAATCTTGTTTATTCATTTAATGGCTATGTGGCCCAGACAAGTTATAGCTACTCTTCCCTCTGTCTTCATCTCAAATGTGGGGGAAAACATCTCACAGAGTTATTGAGGAGTTAGTTGAGACACCTAATGAGAGGAAGTACCCAATATAATGTCTGGCAGATAGAAGACTGAAATGAATACTTGCCAGCTTAATTTTAGTCCAATTTGTGCCATCCTTGAATTTTTTAATTGATAAGGAATGTATGCATTGGTATTTGATGTGTTTTTTTTTTTTTTATAAGAATGTCTTACCGACTCAACTAGATGTTAAAGTATCTGGAGGGTAAGGATTACATATTGTATTGGCTTATATATCTCACTTAATCTAGCATATATTATGAATATGGATAAGTACTCAACAGATGAATATTAAACATTGTCAATCAAATGAACTACATTCATAGTTTCTGTTTGATGTCACAGCTCTGAAACAAATAAGGGAGGATGATTAATATTTTATTCATTGAAGAAGGGAAGAGTTTTATATAAATATATGTGTATTCAGTGACACAATTCAACCACAACCAACCACTAACTGAATGGGGGCTGAAAGCACTAATTAAAGTTTTTCTTGGATGTCTAACAAATACTCAGATCAGTTTGCCTCTCCACTTACCCTTTTATAATGTTCATGACACAGTGCTGCATAATTTGACACCTTGGAACTTTAAACAGACTCAGAATCTTTTGGACCTTCTAGCCATCATCAATTCACATAGTGTGCCGTAAATCTAGCTCAAAATAACACAGATGGAATGGAAGCTTATAGTACAATATCAGCAGCATCCACAGATTGACAGAGCTAGTTAGGCTGCCAGATGCACAGAATGTTCTTCTATCTACTTGTTCTTTGTAACTGGACTTGATGGAGTACATTAGTGTCAAACTCCTTGCTGCTTTCCACATGCACATGCACAGAAACTCACCCGCATAAACATGCACATTCCTGTACTCTATGTGAATGGCACCATCTGCTCATGGCTTTACATGTGCTAGCTAACAAACTATCCTACTGTGCTTGGTCTCACCAACTGCTTCCCTGGAAACAGGTGACAACACTTTTTATCTTGTTCCCCCTTGGCATTATAAAATAAGGCTCTTCACAATTCCATAAGCATGTATTTTACCTGCATTTTAAAAAATTTCTGTTCTCCATTTTATTTACTGATTTCCTAGAGAATGGCAATAAATATTTTTATATATTTCCCAAATTGAGATTTTCCTATGGAACTTCATATACTGTGATTGTTTCTTCTAAGTTTTACATCAAAGCCATATATATATAAAAGCACTGGTTCCTGGGATCATTTTCCTCTTTACATACTATTTTGTAAGGTACTACATACCTATTTGCAAAATGGGGGTGTAAAAAATGTGAGAATGCAATAGATGCAAAAGCATTCATTCCTTTTCACTATTTTTTCTATATAATTTTATTGGAAATAATGACCATGCTGGAACTGTTGAGATGGAGGCCAGCTATTCTCTGCAGCTGGAGCAAATTATATCAGCAGAAGTGCTGAAGTGACCACAAGTTGACAAAAGGACATGATTTCTAGTAGCAAAAAAGCAACTGATTTTATGAAATTCTGTCTAATGATGTTGTTTAACTCATGGATCCTGCATCTGATGCCTGCTTTTTATCCAGTCCTTTCAGCAGCCCTTTGTTAGCAGTCACTCAGGTTATACTGTATAATGTGTTTTAACTGCTTTGTACGTTGTGTTTCTTTCTCAGCTGAAAGGTGTATTACCACTTCATGATTTAACAAATCTTTCTCCTCCTCTTCCTAAAACAATGAACCTGATCTGATGGAACATATGAAAGTAGGACAAAAATGAACTGCAAAAGCTTTCTGCAGAATCTTCCAAGAACCATAGCAGTTTATTTTAGTCAGATAAATACTAGGCAATTCATCCATATTTGAAATATTAATAAGTATGGAGCAGAGGGTTGATCCTTCCTCTTGGTATTTTACACCACCTTCCTTATGTAGGAGGCACTTTATTTTTTAATCTTGATCTTTTGAATATATACATAATGAAATTCTTCTTAGAAAAGCAGGAGCAATATACATGTATCTTAATCACTGTAATTCTTACAACAGAAACCAGATAAATCTTAACTGCTCTGTAACCAAAAAAATAATATAATTAAAAATACAATAACCATGTGATACTGTTTACAATGACAGTAAGTCAAACTCAGTAGGTATGCTTTTTATATCTATAATGGATAGGCAGGAGGAGAGAGAGAGAGACTCATTGTCTGGATTCTCTAACAAGGACTCCATCTACCAATTTGAAGATAACACATTAATTTTGACAAGACAGAAGACAATTATGTATTCTGGTACCTCTATTTTCTTTTTTCCTCTTACTACTGCCACCAAGCCTACTTGCCTCCATACATTTAGGCATATAAAGTTTTTACTGTATTCTGAACTAGAATTATTGAACCTAGGGACTGTCTATACATGCTTTCTTTGATGAAAAAGCATTTCTTCTTGTTCATATTACTATAGATTCTATAGCAGAAATTACATTTTAAAGAATGTAATTGCTTTTATTATCCCCTTGTATTTTGAATAAGCAAAACACCAGACTCCCCACCTTCTGGAAACTTCAAGATTCTGACAGGGACTCAGAAGCCAAACAAATTATCTGGAGATAATTCAGTTATACAATCCATTAAATAAAACAATAGAGTCTGCAGCTGAGCTATTAAAAAGAGTAGAGCAATTTTTATTTCAATAGCTACATTTTATTTCCTCTTCTGAGTGACTGCTAACAAAGGGCTGCTGAAAGGACTGGATAAAAAGCAGGCATCAGATGCAGGATCCATGAGTTAAACAACATCATTAGACAGAATTTCATAAAATCTAGTTGCTTTTTTGCTACTAGAAATCATGTCCTTTTGTCAACTTGTGGTCACTTCAGCACTTCTGCTGATATAATTTGCTCCAGCTGCAGAGAATAGCTGGCCTGCAAATCAAGAACCAGAATGAGGACAGGCAGGAATAACTCAATGGCTTGGATAATGTGCAAATCACTACACTTCTTCCTATCAGTCTACTAGTTTTTTCAGAATATTTGGAAGAGGAAAGATTTATCTTTAGCAAAACAGCCAATCAGCCTCCTTCTGAAGAACTGGTTTTTTTGATTATCTTCTCCTGAAGCCTAACCCTCCCTGCAGTAATGCTTTATAATCATGACATTATGTAATTTTTTAAACTTCTATTGCCCACTATAGAGTAGCAATTCAAACACCTAATATTAAATAGCTACTGCTTTTGTTAACTGCTCCCTAAAAAACATCCCTTAGATTTAAAAATATTCCTGAGCATTACTGTTTATTATTTTTGCATTTCAAATGCATCTATGTGGCCTGGAATGTACACATTTACAAAATAATATATATCACTCTGTCAAGAAATGGCTTTATAGCCTCAGTTATGGAGGCAATATGGTTCCAATCAAATATGAAATATAATACTACCTGTTGATTTAAGCGTAAGTTAAAATGGTAGAGGCTTAACTAGTCATTCAGCATTGAACTTCACCCTGATTAGAAACTCTATTGATTTACATTGAAATCAATTAGAACTGGATCCCAACCATTTAAAATTCAGCCATAATTGAATACTCAATAATCACTTCATATATAATGCAGGTGCGCTGATAGTCTCTTCTCTTGACATGGCAATTTTCCAGGGCCAGGTGCAATCATAACTTCAACCTCATTATGTAACCTGTCACCTTCTAAAATTCATTGCTGCACTAAGTACCAAACCCAAGTGTATGGTTGGAATATTTCCCTTCTCTTTTCTGCATAAACTCACCTGGAAAATTTTGTGATTATACAACATGTTTTTAGATACCATTGTTTTAGAAAAGACAAAGGTAATGAATGTGCCACATACTAGTAGCACCAACTTCATTTACCTTTTCACAGAATTGTGCAGTGAGATGGAGATTACTCCCATACCCCTTTCTGTTCCTCTTTTGTTACATGTTGCTGAACTGAATTTGCCAAAACTCATAATTCTGTTAACTCCTAGATCAGAATGGAAGTTATAACATTTTATGAAATGTATGTGGGTAATTTTTACCAATCCAAAAAGCTTTAGAAGTTTGCTTCTGCTAGATGGAGACTAGTGAACCTCATGGGTTGTAGCCTAAAGAAACAAGTTTTAATTTCTGAATGACACATTTTTATTACTGCTCACTTGTTGGTGGGTGGCAAAATTGTGGTTTCTTTAAAATAGAATCTAAGTTTATGTGATATTGACTAACAAATCTACAATGTTTAATTGTTATATCAAGCAACTGTCTTTGTTCAAATAAATGAGAAACAACTTGAATGACTTGCAAGAGGTTTTTACCTCTCTGAGAAAGAAAAACATCATGGTACAAAATAAGTGGGTTTTGAAAGCTGAATTTTAACATCTCTGATCACACTTTTCTAATTCTGCCCATAACTGGTCTCATTAGAAGTAAGGCTAAATCCAAAAAGTAGGTGAAAGGAGAGAGGCTTAAAATTGGTGAAGTCACTCTTGAATGGGAATGAGTTATTTTATGGGTCTATATTCATATCTCAGAATAAGCCATTCTTTTATCATCATTAAGTCAAAAATAGTTGTAGCAGTGAACAAAATGTGTGGGGCATGTTTAAAATGACAGTACACACAGACATGCTTTAAGGTTACCAAACTGCTATTGGATACAGCTAATGTGCAGCATCAGCTAAGATTCCTGATTAATATTATGACTGCTTAAAAGAAAAATGTACCAGACTAAACAAAGAAAGAAAAATAAAATAAAAAATAAAATCTAGCTAAGCCATCTTTTCACTTTTATTTCATCAGAGAGAAACATTTAACATTTATTTTGATAAGCAGTCAGAAAGTGCTAATTAAGTTCTTGTCAATAAAACCTCTGTCTTCTCACCATGGCTCATAAATTTCAACATTTAGAATATGCTAACACAGCTTAGTAACTTCATTGTTTTGACAGAAAACATCACAATATTAGTACAAAGTGTTTAGATCAAATTGCTTTTATGGCCTCTAAAGAGAGAGCTTTGTGTCAACATCTCTTGTCAAGAGAAACATAATTCCCTGTGTCAGATTATCACTCTACTTTATATCTAAATCCAGAGCATAGCTAGTGTGGGAGCTTAATAAGTGGATAAAATCTGTTTCTGAAGTACTGTTTCAACTAAAGAATATTTTAAGAAAGGTCCTACCCTGCAATTATTTTTACATTTTTTTCTAGGATAAGAAAATAATAAACATGGACAGTTAACCCCTAGACAAAGTTTTAGCATCCAACTTACCTGACAAGATTTTCCTTGTCTCCGGGTCCACTGCAAAGTTGCATATCAGTTCTTCAATCTTCAGCCTTGGGCTTCTTT
Organism: Aotus nancymaae; assembly: GCF_030222135.1. NCBI lineage: Eukaryota > Metazoa > Chordata > Mammalia > Primates > Aotidae > Aotus > Aotus nancymaae. The sequence continues at coordinate 16,600,123 of NW_026988455.1, forward strand.
TGCAACACAGACTGCCTTTGTCTTCTCTCTCTAGGAACTCTTTTTTATTTATTTATTTATTTATTTTTTTATTGCATTTTAGGTTTTGGGGTACATGTGAAAAACATGCAAGGTTGTTGCATAGGTGCATACGTGGCAGTGTGATTTGCTGCCTCCCTCCCCTTCACCTATATCTGGCATTTCTCCCCATGCTATCCCTCCCCAACTCCCCACCCCCCCGCTGTCCCCCCCTCCCCCCCAACAGACCCCCGTGTATAGTGTTCCCCTCCCTGTGTCCATGTGTTCTCCTGTTCTAGGAACTCTTTCCAGCCATACAAGGCATAATAAAATGAAACATAACAATTCAAAATCAGGATATGCAGGAAACAATTTTAAGCAAAAACATTTCCCAAACTTAACGCTGTATAAAAGTGCTTAACTTATTCCAACCTCATGTTTTTCTTCCTCAGGAGAGAAGCCATGTTTTCCTCTGCTGGTTCTCTGAAGAAAAAATATGCATATATCTAATGTTTATTTAATGATTAAAAAGAAATTTCCTTTGTTCAACATTCTTGCTTAAGTTAGGTCCTTGAAAACTTAGCTATTTCTAATTAATACTATATAGGACCACTGTATTTTGTTACCATTTATGCAACAGGAATTAAAAAGTAACAAATTCGATATACTTTACAGTTCTTTACTTGTAAATCACCATGTAACTGATTGAAGAATTCTACAAAATTATTTTAAAGGATTTTCTCAACATTTCTTAATTATCTATAATTATGACTTACTCAAAGCATTTAAGGTTTCATAACTTATCACAAATGACTTCTACAGCTGAAATGCTAAACCTGGGATAAACTACACACATTGTTTGCCCACATGTATGCATGTGCATCCATGTTTATGTAAACAAATAATTTCTAAGCTACCAAAAAGAGCAGAATGAAGAGGTCTCACATATCCTAATTCCTAGTTAATGTAAAACCAATTAAAATGTCTTATGAAAGATCATTTTAAACTAATTCATCTAAAATTCTCATCCTATATTTCAGAATACATTTACCATTCCAAAGATCGAATTGAAATGTTTCAAAGAACTCTAACTGCATGGGTATTTGCTGCCAATATGTTAGAAACCTCTGCCAATCACAGCACAGTCTCTGTGTAGATTTTGTAATTCTCATTTGCAGACCACTGTTCCTTAGAGAGTGGAAGAGAAAGCAGGCCCTGCTCCCAAAAATTACTCAGTCAGCTGCGATTAAGGAACTTCCCAAGCTAGAGTAGATAACAAATAATTCTAAACAGAATTACATTATACTCTAAATATATTCATTTTTTCTTACATTACTGATATTTCACTTCTTTATGATACCAAGCCCACTGTCATTTCATACCATGGCTAACTCATACCATGTAATCTGTCCTGAGACAACTGAGAGTCAAGTAAATTATTCATTTCTAAAGAGTAAATTTATGAATTATTGATCTGTCTCTTTTTATATTGGACATCAGTGTGTTTTAATTATATTACCAACGTAATTAGGAAAAAAAATGGAGAGGATATTGAGAAAAGGCCTTTAAATGCAGACCCTACATCTCCAATTCTTACCTCAAAAGAACAATACTGAGACTTGCTCCTCCAAATGTCAATCATGACCCATAATCACTGGCATCTCCTGAGTGGCTACAAGAAATACAGAATCTCAGGCTCACTCCCACACATGAATTACAATCTGTCTTTTAACAAGAATCCTAAGTGGAGGAAACACACATAAGTTTAAGGACATCAATGTAGCCCCTCAAGGGGTCCTGCGGATGGGACAGCTAGGATCCCTCCAGCCCTAGATGTGCCACAGGACCAAGGGCTCTTGAAGGAAATTGATTGCAGGTGTGTTGCGCCTGTCTTGTTTCTCGAGGAGTGACCCACCTCGGGATGGGCAGGTGATTATGACACCTGCAGGTGGGAGACAGACCCCATTACACTGAGGCTTTAGAAAGCACCAGGAAAACAAAGAACGTGGGGTGCCACAGCCCCCAAACTGAGCCAAACGCAGACCGCAGCTGAAGGTAAGCAAACTACAGAGAAATGGCACTGGAGTGCACTGGCCACACTCGTGTCAGCATGACACACCCACAAACACACACGCTCACACTCAACACACTCAGAAAGATACACGCATACACACACTCACACACACAAAGACACACAGAGACATCCACCACTTGCACGGAAACACACACCGCCAGGCAGCTCCTGAGGCTGCAGGGTACTGCTCTCTGCCGGGAAGCCCCTCGGGGACAGAGCAGCCCCGCCGCTGGCAGGCAGGCCGTACCTGGAAATCCCAGCCAGGAGGGCTTTCAGCGAGGGGTAACTTCACACTGTCTGGGCAGGCCTGAGGCATCGTGGGGATTCTTGGGGATCACCGTGAACATCCTTGAAGCCCCTTGTGACCTTTTCTCACCCTGGTTCGGGCTGCCGGATTCCTAAAATCGCAGGACGTGGTGATGATCCAGCGGAAAAAGGGGACCGTTGCCCAACGCCGAGGCACTGCCACAGAGGGCCCCTGCTTTGCTAAGCAGCTGAGACCGTTCCCCAGGCAACAGTGGCTGTCACTGTGACGCTAGCCCCGGCTCAGCGCTGGCGCTTGTGACAGGCTGCTTGCGCATGCGCTTTCGCGTGCCCAAGCAATGTTGGCACTGTCCAGCTGCTGCCAGACAGGTACACGTTGGAGTGGGTGGCAGGGGAGGTGCCGGGAAGGAGGCTGCGTGCCACCGCACCAGAGACACAGGCCTGGGAATTGAGATTTTCTCCTCTGCTATTAGCATCTCCTGGGAAAACCAATAATGATCCTCCCTGCTACCTCAACATCCACATCCGTGAAAAAGGCGCTGGTGAGGGCGATATTTTCACGAAGCCACAGTCCATGTCACCCCCTACAAAGCTCTGAACTTGTGCACTGGCGGGCCAGGCAGCGGATTTCTCCCCAAAGTGTCTGAACTGCTCTCTGGCTGGAAGGAAAAGAGGGGAGCGGCACAATGGACAGCGTCTGGATCTCAGGCCTGTTCCCACAGCAGCTTAGGAAAGCAGGCGGCTGCCTGGGCTGGAGAAGGCTCGATGCCCAGTAAAGACCTGGGCAGCAGCTGCGGGAGGGAACCCAGCTGATCAGCGGGAAGTCGGGTTAGGACCACACAAGTCTGAATAGGACACGGGAGAGGTACACTTCACAGCGCCATGCCCTCCTCACTGCTCAACCTGGACCTGCCCCTCCTGTTCCTCTCCAGACTCAATTCCCATGGCAAGGAAGTGCAGGCAATCAGTAGCCAACATCGCTGTGGAAGCGGCGAGGTCCACATTGCCCTGGCAAACCCTCCTGTGTTGACCGCCTCCTCGCATTTCACCTGCTGGGATTCTAGTTCAGCAGACTTGCCACTAACGGGCGGGGAACCTTTAAGAGGTACAGTTTCCAGCCCCTGGCTAGGCGTGTGCCTCCGCTCTTCCCCCAGAACTGTGCCCCTTCCCCGATCCCGTGACATGCTGGGATTGTAGTTTAGAAGCACTTTAAAACACTAGCGAGAGCGGTGAAGAGACCACAAGTCCCAGAATGCACAGCGAGGCCAGCACAGCCCGGCTTCCCCCTTCAGGGCTGTGGGCTGCCCCACGTTCCTGCCGGCTGTGATTGTAATCTTGTTGCCCTGCGATTAAAAACCTGGAATCTAATGAAAGACGACAACTCGCAGTATGCCAGGCATAGCTACGGCTCTCGAATCCGGACCTCCGCGCGTCCAGAGCAGTTCTGCCATGCCAAGGGTCCCTAGATGTTCCCAAATCTCTCCTGCCTGTCACAGCGGGACAGGGTTGCTGGTCTTACCTTGTAATTATGCCATAAATCTCCCTAACATGCTGGCTTCATGCTCAATCAGTGCCAGCAGTTTGATTTATCACTGAGCAGCAGGGGACCTGGAGCTGCTCACAAACCTGTCAGGGTTGCCATAGAAATGATCCTCCCTCTGTAGCTGGACTCACCCCGTCCCCTTCCTCCACCCCATCCGTTCTCCTCCTTCCCTCCTTCCCTTGGCCCCGCCTCTCCCCTCGGCCCTGCCCCTTCCCTTCCCTCAGCCCCTCCTCTCCCCTGGACACTGCCCCTTCTCTCCCTGCCCCTAAAACGCTCCCTCGGACATGCGCAGTGTAGTCCCTGCGTAGAAATGGGGTTAATGGCCACGTGTCTGACAGTTCTTGGACTTCTTGGGATCCCACACTGACAGTTCCCTCGTGAATGTCTGAAACCCTCAGGTCACTGACAGAAATGGATATACACCGTCCCTGAACCTGCAGTTGCCTTTTCAAAGCCACCATTTCCTCTATTATCTGGGCTGTCACAAATCCTCCTATGCACCCCAAGAGCACCCTTTGGACCTCGAGCCATCAGCATGGCCCACTACTGGGTCAGGCCTCAAACAAAGATGCTTCTGACATTCTAATAAAATATACAAAACGTCACAGTGAAAAGCCTGACCCTGCTGCATCCAGTCAGGATAACAGCCACAGGGAAGGGAGCCCCTTAAGCACTTTCGGAGCCACATCTACCACTTCTTTTCCCTGACCCAGGCTGGTTCCCAGGTCTTGGGGTCCTAGTGTGAATCTCCAGTTAACGCAGGTGGGTGATCAGAGATCCCCGTGGTCCCTCCCAGAACATGAGAGAAGTTTGTGTGGTGAGGTCATGAAACACAGTGTCTGTGTTTCTGTTGTGAATCAGGGCTTTCTTGGAAACACGTTTAATTTCCCTTTTTAAATATCCCTTTGGGACCACATTTAATAATTTGCTGGTGGAACTTAGCAGTGATAATTCGTTGAATCCATTTTTTCTCTTTTTTGAGACAGAGTCTCACTCTGTAGCCCAGGCTCTAGGATTCGATCTAGGCTCACTGCAACCTCCACCTCTCAGGTTAAAGCGAGTCTCCTGCTTCAGCTTCCCCGGTAGCTGAAATTATAGGCACATGGCAACACGCCTGGCTCATTTTTGAATTTTTCGTAGAGATGGGGTTTCATCATATTGACCAGGCTGGTCTCAAACTTCTGACAAGTGATCCACCTCCCTCCGCCTCCCAAAGTGTTGGGATTACAGGCGTGACCCAGCACTCCTGGCCTGAACACATTTTAACATTTAGTTTTTCAGATTAACTCGAAGTACTCTAAGACTGCGCTAATGAAACTAGAAGAGGCACAGCCTCAGCTCCATGCAGGATGGATGCATAAAAGCAGAATCTCCGTGGGATGTCTTTCTGGAGCATCAATATTATTGCAGATTTGGAAGAAGCAAATTTAAATAATTCCCAATTTAAGACACTGGAAATTTAAGAGAAAACTGGAAAGTCATCTGCCTTTAATAACTGTCAATCATCTGTGCCTAAGTCAGACTTTCTCCAAGAAAATAAAAGGAACTCTGAGGAGAAACTATTTTTCATTCTTCTAAGTAATTAAAATTAGAAATCACAGAAAGTCAGTAGAAAGCTCTGCCCTGCCAGTCTCTTAAATCACAGTATGGCCTTGGAATGGTTTTATTTGTATTTTTTGGAGGAGTTTGTTGACATATTGGGTACAAAAAGTGGGAGGATTTGAACAATTTTTGGAATTTTTTAGCTATCAGTTGGTGATTTACTTTGCACTTCATTTAGTTTTTCTGTCCCCTCTCCAACTTGGACTCCATCACTCCACAGGTCTCCAAGACTCTTCATTTTCTTTAAGCTTTTTCACTCTTTTATTCAGAATGGACAGTTTCTATTGCTCTGTCTTCTGTTTCTAATCTTCAAATAAGCTCAAAATCCCTCATAAACACCTTGGAATGATCACCCTTGCATTTTAGTACTTTGGCCTGTGGAATTCCAACCAGCCTCATCTCAGGACCATTCGGGGCACTGCCCTGTGGGAATTCCCCTGCTGCCACTTTTGGGGCAGCTCCAGCCAGCCTTGAAGTTGACATGACATAGCATAGCATTGGTAAATCATTAACACAGAAATGGAAACTTTTGGCTGGCTTTGCACAGTACCTCACACCTAGAATCCCAAAATCTTGGGAGTCCGAAGTGGGTGGATCATCTCAGGTCAGGATTTGAGACCAGCCTGACCAACATGATAAAACCCCATCTCTACTAAAAGTACAAAAACTAGCAGGGAATGGTGGCTCATGCCTGTAATTCCAGCTACTCAGGAGGCTGAGGCTGGAGAATCACTTGAACCCAGGAGGTGAAGGTTGCAGGGAGCCAAGATTTTGCCTGGGCAACATAGCTGCATTTCAGCTTGGGCAACAGAGAGAGATTTTGTCTTAAAAAAAAAAAAAAGAAGAAAAAGAAAAAGAAAGAAATTGAAACTTCCTATGTCAATAATTCCTCAGATGTTCAGATTTAAGAGGAAGGCATTCATAGCAAGAACTGATCAACTTGAAAAAGAAGACAGCCAGGTGCAGTGGCTCATGCCTGTAATCCCAGCACTTTAGAAGGCCATGACAGGCATATTACCTTAGGTCAGGAGTTCGAGACCAGCCCGACCAACATGGTAAGACGTCATGTCTACTAAAGATACAAAATTAGTCAGGTGTGTTGGCAGGTGCCTGTAATCCCAGCTACTCAGGAGGCTGCAGCAGGAGACTCACTTGAACCCGAAAGGCAGAGGCTGCAGTGAGCCAAGATGGCACCATTGCACCACAGCCTGGGCAACAAGAGTGAAACACCATCTCAAAAAAAAAAAAAAAGAATATGAACAGGGCATGGTGGCTCATGCCTGTAATCCCAGCATTTTAAAGGCTAATTCCAGCAGATCACTTGAGCCCAGGAGTTCCAGACTCACCCTGACAATATGGCAAGACACCTATCTTTACAAAAAGTTAAAAATTAGCCAGGCATGTGGGCACATGCCCGTAGTCCCACACACCGTGGTCCCAGCTACTTGAGGCTAAGGTGGGAGGATCCCTTCAGCTAGGACGGTCAAGGCTGCCATGAGCCTTGTTCATGCCACTGCACTCCAGCCTTGGCAACAGAGTGAAAACTTGTCTCAAGAAAAGAAAAGCGAAAAAGACGGTAACCACATACTCTTGCCTACGTCTTTATGTAATGGTCTTTGTGAAAATTAGAGATTTTATATTTCAGGAAAATGGCTTGATAATAATAGGTGACCATAAAATTAAGAGTGTGTATCCCTGACTATTGAATGTACTACTAATTAAGAACTTGAAGCAACTTTTAATTCAATTTAACTAGAAGTCGAACTTTTTTCAACTATTTCATGACATCTGAGATCATACACAAAGTCTCTTTTCAGTTTGAACAATACATAGTAAAATTCGAGACTCCTTGGATAAAGGGAGCCCAACTTGGAACATTTTCTCTCTTTAATTAAATAAAGCTGAAGACAGCATGTTTTCTTAGGGATGAGTGCAGAATAGAATCTGATAATATGACAATTTTCTTTATATGTATATTGGCCCTCTAGTTTTAAAAAAGAAGATATACTTTAAACCTTCTTTTTTTGGAGAGAGGGTCTTGCTCTGTGGCCCTGTCTGCAGTATGGTGGCATGATCATGGCTCACTGCAGCCTCAACCTCCTGGGCTGAAGTGATCCTCCCACATCAGCCTCCTCAGTAGCTGGGACTGTAGGTACATGCTGCCATGCCAGGTTATTTATTTTTTATTTTTTGTAGAAACAGGGCCTCACTATGTTGTTCAAGCTGGTCTCCAACCTCCAGGCTCAGGCAATCCTTTCTCCTCAGCTTCCCAAAATGCTGGGATTACAGGTGTGAGCCACCATGTCTGGCCTTTCTAAATTTTTTATAAAAAATAATTTCAGACTTATAGAAGACTTGCATGAAGATTACAGAGAAGAAATTGAGGCATCATAATTTTCTCAAGGCCACATAGCTAGCAAGTAATAGGGTCAGGTTTGTGAAAGCAGGCAGCTTGAATCCACTGCTCATTATTTTTTGAGACTAGAGTTCTGCTCTTGTTGCCCAGGCTTGAGTGCAATGGCATGATATTGGCTCACTGGAACCTCTGACTCCTGGGTTCAAGCAATTCCCCTGCCTCAGCCTCCAGAGTAGTTGGGATTACAGGCATCTGCCACCATGCCTGGCTAATTTTATATTTTTTTAGTAGAGATGGGGTTTCACCATGTTGGCCAGGCTGTTCTCAAACTCCTGACCTCAGATGATCCACCCACCTCAACCTTCCAAATTGCTGGGATTACAGGCATGAGCCACCGTGCCCAGCCCTGCCCATGCTTTTAATCACAGAAAGTTCTAGACCTTTTTCCCAAGGTCACAGACACCTAGCAAGTGATAAAGCAAATGTTGAAAAGCCACTTCCACTGACAAGTCCTGTGACTTTTATATAGACAAAAATTAAAATTCTTTCTGTACAGATAAAACTACAACGTTGCATGTCCTGGGTTTCATAAAACTGCTGAATAATTAGAAAAGTTAATCAATTGAAGAGAGTCTCATATCAGTTTTGAGATTTTGCTGAAACCATGGGGTTTAAGCACCATATTGAAACGAAGTCCTCATGTGCCCCAAGTTTTATGCTTTTCTTAGCTATTTCTATATAACAAGCAGTAGCTGCCTGCAGACTCTTGAATTCTGAATCCTCTCTGATGGGATCTGTAGCCAGGATCACAAATGCCTCCTGTTTCACATCATCAACGGTACTAGTCAAACATCAGTGTGATTATTTTATAGTATCATACAGTAAATTTTATTTTTAAAAATACAGGCATCCCCCCATTATCTAGTTTCCCTTTCCTTCTTCTTTATTCCTGCCTGCCTTCCCTCTCTCCCTCACTCCCTCCCCTCCTTCCTACCTCCCTTCCTTTCCTTCCTTCCCTTTGCTCCCTCCCCTTTCCTTCCTTCCTTCCCTCCCTCCCTTCTTCCTTCCTTCTTCCCTCTCCTACCCCTTTCTTCCTTCCTTCCTTCCTCCCCTCCCTCTCTTCTTCCTTCCTCCCTCCCTCCCTCTTTCCTTCCCTTCCTTCCTTCCTCTCTTTCCTCCCTTCCCTTCTTTCCCTCCCTTCCTCCCTCCCTCTCTTCCTTCCTTTTTTTTTTCTCTCTCTCTGTGTCTCTCTCTTCTTTTGGCAGGTACTTGCTCTATTACCCAGGCTGACATGATCTTGACTCATAACAACCTCGAATTCCTGGGCTCAAGTGATCCTTCCCCTTCAACCTCCCAGCTACTTGAACTCCTGAGCTCAAGCAATTCTCCTGCCTTGGCCTCCCAAGATGCTGAGATTATACGCATGAGCCACAGAACCCAGCCCAGTTTTATTTTCCACAATTTCCCATAATCAATAGCAGTTCAAAAATATTAAATGAAAAATTCTAGAAATACACAATGTACAAGTCTTAAATTGCATGCCATTCTAAGTACGGTGATGACATGTCATGTCGACCCACCCCGGCACAGCCTGGATATGAATTATCACACTATTCACCTCATCTTATCTCATAGGCTTTGTGTTATCTCACATCATCATAAGAAGAGTGAGCACAGTACAATAAGATATTTTGAGGCCAGACATGGCAGCTCAAACCTGTAATCCCAGCACTTTGTGAAGCTGAGGCAGGGGGATCACCTGAGGTTAGGAGTTCAAGACCAGCCTGGCCAACATAGTGAAAATCTGTCTCTACTAAAAATACAAAAATTAGCCAGGCATGGTAGCGAGCACTGTAATCTCAGCTACTCATGAGACTGAGGTAGGAGAATCACTTGAACCCAGGAAGCAGAGGTTGCAGTGAGCTGAGATCACACCACTGGACTCTAGTTTGGGCAACTAGAGCAAAACTCTTTCTTTAAAAAAAGATATTTTGAGAGACACTGACAACATTTACATAACTTTTAGTACAGTGTGCTGTTATAATTGTTATTTTATTATTAGTTACTATTGTTAGCTTCAGTCTGCAACTAAGAAGTTAGCAATAGTAACTAATAATAAAAGAGAACTGCATCTCATTTATAATAAAACTTTATCAAAGGTAAGTATGAGTAGAAAAAACATTGTACATACCGGGCTCTGCATCATGCATGGTTTCAGACATCCACTGGGGTCTTGGAACTTACCCCCAAGAGAACTACTACCATAGGCAAATGGCCATAATCTGGAAGGTAAGTCAAGGTTGAAATCTATCAAATGTGAATTTCCTCCTCCCACAACCAAAAAATTTATGTCAATGCCCTAACCCCCAGTACCTCAGAATGTGACCTAAACTTAGATGAAGCCTTCAAAGATGTGATTAAAATGTGAGACTGGGTCAGATGTGGTGGCTCACACTTGTAATCTCAGCATTTTGGGAGGCCTAGCTGGGCGGATCACTTGAGGTCAGGAGTTCAAGACCAACCTGGCCCAAATGGTGAAACCTCGTCTCTACTAAAGATACAAAAATTAGCTTGGTGTGGTGGTGCATGCCTGTAATCCCAGCTACCAGCTACTCAGGAGGCTGAGACAGGAGAATCACTTGAATCTGTGAGGCAGAGGTTGCAGTGAGCCAAGATCACATCATGGCACTACAGCCTGGGCATCAAAAAAAAAGAAAGAAAAGTGAGACTGTTACAGTGCAGCTCAATCCAAACACACTGACACCCTTATAAGAAGATAAAATGTGGACACACAGGAGACACCAGGAGAAACACCATGTGAGAACACAGACATAAGGCAGTCGTCTGCCAGACAAGAAGAGAGATTTCAAAAGAAACCACATCTTCTGACACTTTGGTTTTGGACTCCTGGCTTCCGAGACGGTGAGAAAATAAATTTCCATTGTTTAAATCACCCAGTCTGTGGTATTTTGCTATGCCAGCGATAACACACTAATGCAAACACCTTAAATATTAACAGAAAGAAATAATTAGAATATTTACATATATTACAAAATGACAGGTATAGTCATGCACCACATAGTGGCATTTCAGTAAATGATGGGCCACATATATGATGGTGGTCCCATAATATTATAATACTGGACCTTTGCTTTTTGTTGTTGTTGTTATTTATTTATTTATACATGTATTTATTTATTTGGAGACTGAGTCTTGGTCTGTCACCAGACTGGAGTGCAGTGGCACAATCTGAGCTCACTGCAACCTCCACCACCTGAGTTCAAGTGATTCTCCTGCCACAGTCTCCTGAGTAGCTGGGATTGCACTCACCTGCTACCACACCTGGACAATTTATTTTTGTATTTTTGGTAGATTTGAGGTTTCATCATGTTGGCCAGTCTAGTCTCAAACTCCTGACCTCAGGTGGCCCACCCACCTCAGCCTCCCAAAGTGTTGGGATTGCAGGTGTAAGCCTCCGCACCCAGTTATTTATACATCTATGTATTTAATTTCTGGATTCAGGGGATATGTTACTTAGATATATTGCATATTGGTGAGATTTTGGCTTCTAGTGTGCTCATCAACCAAATAGTGAGCATTGTTCCCAATAGGTAATTTTTCAAATCTCAACCTCCTCCCAGCCCGCCCCTTGATAAAGGGCCCAGTGTCTATTATTTTTGTCTAATACTGCACTTTTGTTATGTTTAGGTACACAGATACAGCCAAGCATAGTGGCTCACACCTGCAATCCTAGTGCTTTGGGAGGCTGAGGTGAGCAGACCACTTGAGGTCAGGAGTTCAAGACCAGCCTGGCCAACATGGCAAAACCCTGTCTCTATTAAAAATACAAAAACTATCTGGGCCTGGTGGCACAGGCCTGTAGTCTCAGCTACTCAGGAGGTTGAGGCAGAAGAATCACTTGAATCTGGGAGATGGCGGTTGCAGTGAGCCGAGAGCACACCACTGCACTCCAGCCTGGAAGACAGTAAGACTCGGTCTCAAAAATAAATAAGTAAAATAAAATGTTTACACAGATACTCAACACTGTGTTATAATTATACAGTATTCCATACAGTACCATGCTGCCCAGGTTTGTAGCCTAGGAGCAATAGGTCATATCATAAAAGACTATAGCCTAGGTGTGTAGTAGGTTATATCATCCAGGTCTGTGTAGGTACACTCCGTGAGGTTTTCACAATAATGAAATCACCTAAAGATATGTAACTGCACTTGCATGCAAGTGCCTTCAAGTTGTATTATTATCTCAAAATAAATGTTACATCATGAAAGGTTGGAACCAGGTAAAATGGCTCATGCCTGTAATTCCAACACTCTGGAAAGGTGAGATGAGTGGATCTCTTGAGCCCAGAAGTTGGAGTTCAACCTGGGCAACATAGTGAAACCTAATCTGTACAAAAAATACAAAAATCAGTTGAGCTTGATAGCACACTCCTGTATCCCAGTTACTCAAATGGCAGAGTTGGGAAGATTGCTTGAGCCAAGGAGGTTGAGGCTGCACTGAGCTATGATTGCAACCCTGCACTCCAGCCTGGGTGACAGAGCAAGACCTTGTCTCAAATACAAAAAAAAAAAAAAAAAAAAAAAAAAAAAAAAAAAAAAAAAAAAAAAAGAAAAAAAGAAAGAAAGGAAAAAGAAAAGAAAGCTTGGTGGATTTACCAAACATACCTTACTGTCAAGGTTCTTCATTGTTAAGAGATCAAGAGACTTTAGGGAATGTCCTGTAGGTGAAAAATGAAGTAGAGACACACGTGGATGCAAGAATCATCATGCTCAAACAAGGAACATCTAAACTTTAGTTCTTTTTGAAGACAGGCCTCAAATTGGGCATCTATGTAGTCAATTATTGGTTGGAAGCTAAAAGCAATAATTTATACATTTAGCATAACAGATTAATAAAATCTAAAGCCTACTTTTTGACCACTTAATAGACAGTTAACATGTATGCTAAGCAGTTTGCTATAGTGATAAAGAAAAGGTTCATAACATGTTCATACAAAGATATTAATTCCAAAGCAATAATAAGGCGCATGCTTTATGGTTATGTAAAATGTACACATAGAAGAAAGCTGGGTGCATCTTACAGGGAAACAGTATCCAGAAGATACAAAGAACACAAGCAACTACACAACAACAAGAACAAAAAATCCCATCAAAAAGTGGGCAAAGGACATGAATAGACATTTTTCCAAAGACCAAAATACAAAGTTAGACCACAATGAGATATCATCTTACCCCAGACAGAATGGTTATTGTTAAAAAGATTTTTTAAAAAAGGCCAGGTACAGTGACTCATGCCTGTAATCCCAGCAGTTTGGAAGGCCAGGAGTTTGACACCAGCCTGGACAACATAGCAAGATCCCATCTATACAAACAATTTTGAAAAATAGCCAGGTATGGTGGCATGTGCCTGTAATCTCAGCTACTCAAGAGGCTGAGGTGGGAGGATCACTTGAGACTGGGAGGCTGAAATTGCAGTGATCCTGATTGCACCACTGCACCCAGCCTGGGTGATAAAGTGAAACACTGTCTCAAAACATAATAATAAAAGTAAATAAATAACACAATTTGGCAAGGGTACAGAGAAGTGGGGATCCTTAGACACTGTTGGAGAGAATGCAAATTAGTACAATATCTATGGAAAACTTGTACAAATAAAGTTAAAGAAATAAGAAAATAAGCCAAAACTAATAGAAGCTATATTTAAATTTTTTTGCTATAACTGGTTAAATATCTTGTAAGAATATCGATTATATACAAAAGTATTAATCTTACAAGAAAAGACCATTACTTAGGAAAATATTAAAATCTGGAAGAAAAGGTATTACTTATAAAAATTAGTTTATGGCAAAGGAAGGCAAATTCCCTGAATTAAGAAAACCTTTTTGATGTAAACAAGAAAACACTAAACTGGCTTCTTTGTTTACTTTGTCGCCATACTCCACTGTTTCCACAACAGTCAATTTCAACTGAACATTGCATTCCTGAAGTTCATATGTCTGAATTTGAAGTCCAACACTTGAGTAAACATGTGAGGATTTGTTATCTTTCAAGTTAGTATTAGACAATGTGTCAATCAGTGTTGATTTTACAATTCCAGTTTCCCCTGTAATAGACAGAGATTCATTGCCATAGGGGCATAAAGGGGCTAAGAAGAAGCAATGCTTTGAATTCCTACAGTGGTTTTTAAAATCTTAGAAAGTTGAGCTCATAGAAGTAGAGAATACAAAAGAATACTGGCTACCAGAGGCTGGGGGAGCAGGGAAAAAGGAAAGGAGGAGCTGTTGGTCAAGGAGTACAAAGTTTCTCTCTTTTTTAGCTTTTATTTTATTTTTTTACTTTTATTTCATGAGGGTTTGTTGTACTGATTATTTCATCACCCAGGTGCTAAACACAGTACCCAATAGTCGTTTTGTCTGATCCTCTCCCTCCTCCAAACCTGCACTCTCAACTAGACACCAGTGTCTATTATTCCACTCTTTGTGTCCATATGTTCTCATAACTTAGCTCCCACGTATAAGTGAGAACATGGCACATGTTCTCAGCCATAAAAAAGAAAGAGATTATGTCCTTTGCAGGAACTTGGATGGCGCTGAAGACTATCATCCTTAGAAAACTAACAGAGCTCACAATGGCAAAAACATGGAATCAACCTAAATGCTCATCAATGGTATACTGGATGAAGAACATGTGGTATATATACACCATGGAATACTACATAGCCATGAAAAAGAACGAGACCATGCCCTTTGCAGGCACATGGATGGAGCTAGAGGCCAACATCCTTAGCAAACTAACAGTTTCAAACAGAGAGGAGAAATAAGTTTTAAGATCTATTGCACAGCAGAGTGACGATAGTCAATGCATTTATTGTATATTTCAAAATATTCAAAAGAATAAATTTCAAACATCTCATCACAAACAAGATAGATAAGCCAGGTAATAGAGATGTTAATTTGCTTTATTGAATCATTCCACATTGTAAACATATGTCAAAACCTCACATTGTATCCATACATATATATAATTATAATTTATCAATTAATAATATTAATTTAAAAAATAAAGGGTCCCAAATACTTCAAATACTGGGATGGCCTTGAAACTACACATGCTAGCCCTGATTCTCTCAGTCACTAACATAATGGAGAAAGAAAGTATCCACTAAGAGTCCAGGCAGGGTGGCTCATGCCCGTAATCCCAGCACTTTGGGAGGCTGAGGTAGGCAGATCACAAGGTCAAGAGATTGACCATCCTGGCCAACATGGTGAAACTTCATCTCTACTAAAAATACAAAAATTAGCCAGGCATGGTGGCACACGCCTGTCGTCCCAGCTACTTTTGAGGGTGAGGAAGGAGAATTGCTTAAACCTGGGAGGCAGAGGTTGCAGTGAGCTGAGATTGTGCCACTGCATTCCAGCCTGGTGACAAAGGGTGACTCAGTGTCAAAAAAAAAAGAAAAAAGAAAAAGAAAAAAAAAGAAAGTATACACTAAGCTATATCAGACTAAAGAGCACAGAAATGTTTCAATTTTACAAAAGCATTACAGGTCGAGTGTGGTGGCTCATGCCTGTAATCTCAGCACATTGGGAAGCTGAGGCAGGTGGACTGCTTGAGCCCAGGAGGTCGAGGCTATAGAGAGCCATGATCACACCATTGAACTCTAGCCTGGTCAATAGAGTGAGACCCTGTCTCAAAAAAAAAAAAAAAAAGAAAAGAAAAGAAAGAAAGGAAAAGATTACATAATGTGGCAAAGATGAAAATCATTGTTAACCAGAAGATACAGTTGAATTAACAGCATCAGTTTTACACTGCTTAACATAAGTTAGACATTGGGAAAAACAAAAGAATAGTTCAAATGAGGTGTCTGACACTTACCCACACAGAGAATACTAAAAGTGAATCCTTGTCAGATGAATCTGTTCACCAAGTGATTGGGCAAACATTCAAAACCAAAATGTCCAATCATATTTAAACAATGAATATTATTATTATTATTAAAAACTTTTAAAGAACACACTCTTTGGCTTCCTTTTATTTCTGGAGGATTACGTGAAGCATGAACTATACAGGAAAGCATGGCAGCCAGGTCCTGAAGTTGGGGCTGGCTGGCCACTCCCTGCCCACAGCGGGGGCTCCCTCCAACCACACGTCCTCTCTGGCCATCTGCATCCAGGCGGCGGCTACTTGGAGGCAGTCATGACGCTGTTCTCGATGCAGAACTCAATGTAGGCATGGTGGAAGCGTGCAGCATTCTGCCCCAGGAGGCTGTCCCCCAGCAGCGAGGAGGCCTGGCCTGTGGGTGAAGGGGCCTCGGTCGACTACGTTTCGCAGTAGCTCTGGGTCAGCCTGTGCCTGATGGGGTCCGAGCCCTGCCACACACTCTTCTGGGGCCAGGTGGGGTGCCTCAGGACGTCCTTGCTCTCAAGGAGAAGATGCATGCCCTGGGCTTCAGCGGGCCCTCAGAGCTGGAGAAAATCGCCTCCCAGCTGGGAAGCAGCAGTTCCTCCTGGGGTTGATCATGGGCAGGGCTGCGCGTTTGGCGTTGGCTGCACACGGCGCTGTACAGGCCCTGCAGCCGCAAGGACATGAAGGTGCGGAAGGGGTCCGCCAGCCCCACAGCCCGAGACTGCTGGAAGCACTGGAAATCGGCCCCGCTGATGCCCCCGCATGCTGCCAGGCAGCTGGCTGCTGAGCATGATCAGGTGGAGCATGGGTAGGAAGTCGCGGTTGGTGTGGGCGGGCAGGCTCCTGGAGCGCGCCGGCCGCAGGTGCACGTAGGAGCTTCAGTGCCGGGCTCCAGGGTAGGGCTGGGGCTGGGGCAGGCAGGGCGTCTGGCCAGGATGTTTTCTGTCCACCATGGCTGTGCCATGGTCGGGGGTGCTCCCGCCGGGGTAGGGGTTGCTGTCATGCAGTTGCACCACGGCGGTGGGGGTCTGCAAGGCGGCCACTTCATTGTTCCTTCCTTGCGCAAGTGGCATCAGGACCTCCAGCTGGACCTTCTAGAGCCTGTTCCGCACGCGGACGTAGAGCTCCTCCCTCTCGGCCATGAAGATGAGCCAGCCCTGGAGCACCTAGTGCACCTGGCCCAGCATAGCCTGGCGTGTGGCCCAGAGCCTCACCTGCCCTGAAGGGGCATTCATGGTTCCAGGGAGCCCAGGGGGGCCGAAGGGCCAGGAACGTTGATAGTCTGCCTTTGAGTCCTGGGAAATGAAGGGGGCCCTGGGAGCCTGGGGGACCAGGAGGGACCTGACGACCCTCGGAGCCAATGCCGAGGGTCCCTGAGGTCCAGGTAGGCCGGACTGGCCCTGGATGCTCTCTCCCTTGAGACCTGGAATCTCAGAGTAGCCAGGTGAGCCTGGGGGTCCTGGGGAGGAGGGGTGGCCTGGCAGGCTGGAACCGAAGGAGCCAAAAAAGCCAACGCCTCCAGCTTGCCCCTTTCACCTTTCTGTCCTGCTCACCTCAATCTTCCTTCTTTCCCTTCATGTCAGCCTCCAGCTGAAGAAAGTCAAACGGAAACCACCTTGGTGATGGATGGGGGGTGGTGTCCCACTTCTCCTTTGGAGACCTTGGGTCCTGGAGAGCCCTGATTCCCTGGCAGTCCTGGAGGCCAGGGGCAGCTAGACTCAACAAACGCATTGCTGAAGAAAAATGTAAATTTTTTTGTTAGAATAGAAAATGAAGTCATTTGAAAGGAAAATGATTATAGTACATCAAAGAAATTACAATTGATTATCATTTAATGATCATACCTCAGACAAGATGCAAATATATTAAGTAAATTGTGAAAATAGAAGTCTGTGTTCAAACACATAGATTTGGTTATTAATTTTATAAATAAAGTGAATCTCCCTCAGCACACTTAAAGAGGCTTTGTTTCTAAATTTTAAAAGAAATGGAGGCCAGGCACAGTGGCTTACACCTGTAATCCCAGCACTTTGGTAGGCCAAGGTGGGTGGATCGCTTGGGGCCAGGAGTTCACGACCAGCCTGGCCAACATAGTGAAACCCCGTCTCTACTAAAAATATAAAATTTATCCAAGCATGGTAGTCTGCCCCTGTAGTCCCAGCAACTCAGGAGGCTGAGGCATGAAAATCGCTTGAACCTGAGAGGCAGAGGTTGCAATGAGTGGAGATTGCACCACTGCACTCCAGTGTGGGTGACAAAGTGAAACTCCATCCCAAGTAAATAAATAAAATAAACAGGGAATTAAGGAAATACTACAAGAAACTCTAATGTATTACTCTAACATAATAAATTATTTATTCCATAAGAAAACAAAACCTTTAACATCCTTTCATTGTGCTCTAGCGTGTTAATATATTGAGAAAATCTCACACATGTTAATCCAGATGCTTCTCAACTTATGATGAGGCTATGTCCCAGGCAACCCATCATAAGTTGAACATACTGTAAGTCAAAAATGCATTTAATACACCTAACATAACTGAACATTTTAGCTCAGCCTTGCCTGCCTTAAACATGCTTACAACACATTACAGTTAGGCCAAATCAACTAAGACAAAGCTTATGTTTGATAAGTATTGAATATCTCATGCAGTGTATCAAATAAAATGAAAAACAGCACAATCACAGAGCCAAGACTTTAAGTTGAATGATTGTAAGCTGAATATCTGCCACATATATATGAGGAAACCAAAATCAATCTGAAATTTTTAAAAAATCAAATGACTGACTTCAAATTTGTTATATACCCTTTGAGGACTTGTGTTATAGCAAAGAAAGCTACTATTATAACACCATTCTAGAAATTAGAAATCCATCAATATTATACACAAAGTTACCAACTAAGTAATCATTTTCAAAAGGTTAAAAGATAATTCATTTTTTATTTCTAATCACTTTTATTTTAAAAACAGGAATTATACAACCCCTCCACACCTATAGGCACATTGAATACCACTTTGCCATGACAGCTCAGCACACCTCACAGTTCTTAACACTATTCTATGAGGAATACAAAATGCCATTTTATCCAAATTAACACGCTTCAAGTATATTTTAGCATATGTGAGAATAAAGGAATTCTGAATCAGTAGGAAAGTTGTTAAGGTAGAAGTAGCAACAATCAGCTAAGTAGATGTTGTCCACATTTATTTTGTACCTTTATAAAACAAGAGCATGCTAACCGGCCAGGCACAGTGGTTCACACCTGTAATCCCAGCACTTTGGGAGACCAAGGCAAAAGGATCACTTGAGGTCAGGAGTTTGAGACCAACCTGGTCAACTTGGTGAAACCTCGTCTCTACTAAAAATACAAAAACTAGCCAGGCATGGTGTCAGGTGCCTGTAATTCCAGCTACTCAGGAGGCTGAGGCAAGAGAATCACTTGAACCCAGGAGGCAGAGATCTCAGCTCTCTGCAACCTCCATCACTCAGGCTCAAGCAGTTCTCCAGCCTCAGACTCCTGAGTAGGTAGGACTATAGGCATGCACCACCATGCCTGGCTAATTTTTGTAGTTTTTGTAGAGAAGGGCTTTCAACATGTTGGCCAGGCTAGTCTCAACCTCCCGACCCCAGATGATCTGCCTGCCTTGGCCTCCTAAAGTGCTGGGATTACAGGCATAAGCCACCATGCCTGGCTAATTTTTGTATTTTTGGTAGAGACATGGTTGCATCATGTTGGTTGGGTTAGTCTTGGACTCCCGAGCTCAAATAATTCTCCTGCCTTACAGGTGTGAGCCACTAAGCCCAATCTACTAAGAGCTTTTAAAACAGCTATCATAAATGTGCAGAGACATAAAGGAAAGCATGCATATACAATGAGTAAAAAAGACAGAAATCTCAGGAGACAAACAAAAATTATAAAATGACGATAGAAGCAGAAAGCATGGCCAGGCATGCTGGCTCATGTCTGTAATCCCAGCATTTTAGGAGACTGAGGCAGGTGGATCACCTGAGATCAGGAGCTCAAGACCAGCCTGGCCAACATAGTGAAACCGTGTCTTACTAAGTATACACAAATTAGTTGGGTGTGGTGGTGGGCGCCTGTAATCAGAGCTACTCAGGAGGTTGAGGAAGGAGAATCCCTTGAACCAGGGAGGCAGAGTTTGCAGTGAGCTGAAATCATGCCACTGCCCTCTAGCCTGGGTGACAGAGGGAGGATCCATCTCAAAAAACAAACAAACAAACAAAAAAAGCAGAAATCCTCAGGTCTTAGAGAAAATTAAATAAACTAAAATTTGCTGCTTTGCAAAGATTGATTAAAACCTAGCTAGAATAATAAAACACCCCAAACACAAATTGCTTATAGCAGAAATAAAAGAATATTACTGCAGACCACATATATATATCAAAATTATAATACACACATTTTGCCAATTAATTTCAAATAACTTTTTTGCCAACAAGCTTGAAAATAAATAAATTTCATTGTAAAAATCAAATTATAAAATGACACAATGAGAAATAGGCAATCTAAATGGTCATATATCTGTTGAAGAAAATGTAATCAAAAACCTTTCCAAGAAGAAATCTTCAGGCCCTGCTGATTTCACTATTGAATTCTATCAACAAATAGATAAAGAAAAATGTACACAAACTCTCTACAAAACAGAAGAGGGGGGAATTTTTTCCAATGTATTTTATGAAGTCAGATATAATGTCAATATAAACACCTGACAGGCCGGGCATGGTTACTCACGCCTGTAATCCCAGCACTTTTTGAGGTCCAGGCAGGTGGACCACCTGAGGTCAGAAGTTTGAGAAAAGCCTGACCAACATGGCAAAACCCTGTCTCTACTAAATACAAAAAATTAGCTGGGCCTGGTGGCATGGGCCTGTAACCTCAGCTACTTGGGAGGCTTAAGTAAGAGAATCCCTTGAACCCAGGAGGCAGAGGTTGCAGTGAGCCATGATTGCATCATGCACTCCAGCCTGGTGACAGAGTGAGATCTCAAAACAAACAAACAAACAAACAACAACAACAACAACAACAAAAACCCAGCAAAGACTACACAAAAAGAGTAAACTATACGTTAGTTTCTGTCATGTGCATAGCTGCAAAAATTATTTTGTACTGCCATAATTAAATTTAATTTTAATTGTACAACTAGTGAGTGTGCAAATAAACTTTTCTTAACAACTGAACTATTGAAATAAAAGACAGTATTCCATTTGACTATTACCCCCTTCCTATCCCCTTTCTTTATTTTCCTATTTTTATGATTCCAAACATTAAAAAAATACTTTTATATATACAAATGTAGAGGTATTAAATTTAAAAAAACATACATGGCTGGGTGTGGTGGCTTATGCCTGTAATCCCAGCACTTTGGGAGGCTGAGGCTGACAGATCACCTGAGGTCAGAAGTTCTAGGCAAGCCTGGCCAACATGGTGAAACCCTGTCTGTACTAAAAATACAAAGAATATAGCTGGGCATGGTGGCAGGTGCCTGTAACCCCAGCCACTCGAGAGGCTGAGACAGGAGAATCACTTGAACCTGGGAGGCAGAAGTTGCAATTAGCCAAGATTGCACCATAGCACACCAGCCTGGGTGACAAGAGTGAATCTCCATCTCAAAAAGAAGCAAACGAACAAACAAACAAACAAACAAAAAAACAAATACATTCTCAACTTGCTTTTTTCTACTAAAAATCTATATATGTTAATTGGCTAGCTTTATGGAAGAATAATTTACATGTAATAGAATTTGACAACTTTATTTGCACAATTTGATGAACCTTAACAAATGTCCGTAGTAATGTAATCACTATCATGGTCACCTTTAGAACATTTCTGACATTCCTAAAGCTTTCCCTCTAAACCCTATTCAGTCCATTCATAACCCTCACCCCTCAGCCCTGGCAACCTCTCATCTGTTTTCAGTTGCTATAGTTTTACATTTTCTAGAATTTCATTTAGAAGAACTCATAGTGCATAAAGTGTTTGTTTTAATCTTAACAAAACATTACCAAGTACAGTTCATTTGTATATAAAAAGATAACAGATTAAAATAATTGGCATTTATTCTAGTAATCCAATGTTAGTTTAGTACTAAAAACCAAGAAATGATAAACTATAAAATATTGATGCAAAAAATTGAAGAGAACAGCAAAAAAAGATTCCCTGTTCATGAATTCAAAGAATCAATATCATTAAAATGTTCATAGCACCAAATGCAATCTACATATTCAACTCAATGTCTATCAAAATACCAATGACATTCTCCAAAGAAACAGAAACAATATCCTAAAATCTACATGTACCCACAAGAGACCCAGAATATTCTAAGAAATGCTGAGTATTCTGGATACTCTGAAGAAATCACATTACTTGACTTCAAATTATAATACAGAGCTACAAAAACCAAAACAGAATGGTACTGGCATGAAAACAGACACATAGACCAATGGAACAGACTACAATACCCAGAAATAAAGTCAGAGATGTACAGTGAACTTATTTTTGACAAAGGTGCCAAGAGCATATAGTGCGGGAAAGAAGAGTCTCTTTGATAAATGGTACTAGGAAAACTGGATATCCATATGAAGAAGAATGAAAACGGACTCCTATCTCTCACCATATAGAAAAATCAAATAAAATGGATTAAAGACATAAATCTAGTCATGAAACTATAAACTTACTAAAAGGAAACATTAGGAAAACTCTCCAGGACATTGACCTGGGCAAATATTTCTTGGATAATGTCCCACAAGGACAGGAAACCAAAGAACAAATGGATGAATAGGATCATATCAAATTTTAAAACTTCTGCACAGTTAAGAAAGCAATCAACAAAGTGAGGAGAAACCCACTAAATGGGAGAAAATATATGCAAATTATCCACCTGATAGGGATTGATAACCAGAATATGTAAGGAGTTCAAATAGCTCACTAGGAAAAAATATAATAATCCAATTTAAAAACTGACACCTGATCAGAATAGACATTTCCCAACAGAAGACATACAAATGGAAAACAGGTATATAAAAAGGTGTTCAACATCCACTGACCATTAAAGAAATTCCAATCAAACCTACAATGATATATTATCTCACTTGAGTTAAAGTGGTTTTTAACCAAAAGACAGGCAATAACAAATGCTGGCCAGAATGTAGAAAAACAAAGAAACTTCTTACACTGTTGATGGGAATGTGAATTAGTATGGATAACAATATGGATGCACCTCAAAAAACTAAACAGAACTACCATATGATCCAGCAATCCCACTGCTAGACATATACCCAAAAGAAGTAAATTAGTACATGGAAGAGATATCTATACTCCCATGCTTATTGCATCACTATTCACAATAGCCAAGATTTGGAAGTAACCTAAGTGTCCATCCACAGATGAATGGACAAAGAAAATGTGGTAGATACACACAATGGAGTACTATTCAACCATCAAAAAGAATGAGATCCTGTCATTTCCAACAACATGGATGAAATCGAACACCATGTTAAGTGAAATAAACAAGGCACAGAAAGACAAACTTCATGTGTCCTCACTTACTTGTGGGAGCTAAAAACTAAAACAATTGAACTCACGGAGACAGCGAGTGGAAGGATGGTTACCAGAGGCTAAGAAGGGTAGCGGGGGTGGTAAGTAGATGGTTAATGGGTACGAGGATATAGTTAGATAGAATGAATAAGGCCCAGTATTTGAAAGCACCACAGAGTGACTATAGTCAACAATAAATTGTACATTTTAGAAAAATGAAGAGAACAATTGAAATGTTTCTAACACAAAGAAATGAGAGATACTTAAGGTAGTGGGTACCCATTTATCCTGATATGATTAGTACACATTGTAGGCCTATAACAAAATATTTCATGTGCCCCATAAATATATAGACCTACTATGTACAAATAAAAATTAAAAATTAAAAGCTGAGCATGGTGGCTCATGCCTGTAATTCCAGAATTTTGTGAGGCTGAGGCTGGAAGATCACTTGCGTTCAGGAGTTTGAGACCAGTCTAGGCAACATAGTGAAATCCTGTCTCTACTGCAAGTAAAAATTAAAAAAATAGCTGGATGTGGTGGTGCATGCTCATAGTCCCAACTATTCTGGAGGCTGAGGTGGGAGGATCACTTATTCCCAGGCATTAGAGTTTGCAGTGAGCTATGATTGTGCCACAGCACTGCAGCCTGGGTAACAGAGTAAAAGCCTGTCTCAAAATAAATTAAAAATTAAAAATACAATAAACATTTCACCATATTAATAGTATAAATGAAAATCACCATGTGACTGACAAAACAAATGAAAAATATTGTTTTAACAAATTGAATTGAATATTCATTTGTGATTTTTAAAATCTATTAGTAAAATAAGAATTAAAGAGAACTTCCTCAATCTGATAAAAACTATATTACAAAAAAATTTAAATCTAACATTATACTTACTAGTAAACATCTGAGTGCTTTCCTCACAAGACTGAAAATAAAGCAGAGAGGTTAGCTCTTGCCATTTTTATACATTGTACTGGAGGTCCCTTCTTTTTTTATTTTTTATTTTTTGAGAAGGAGTTTCGCTTTTATTTCCCACGCTGGAGTGCAATGATGTGATCCAGGCTCACCAACACCTCCGCCTTCTAGGCTCAAGTGATTGTCCTGCCTCAGTATCCCAAGTAGATGGAATTATGGGTGCCCACCACTATGCCCAGCTAATTTTGTGATCCTCTTAATATTTCAACCTATATGAGTATCTGCTGTATCTTACTAATTTTCTTTTAAATATGCAATTGATTGAGGCCTTTTTGCTGTAGAACGAAAGCTATAGGTTTTTACCAGGACTAATATTAACACGAGACTGATTGAGGTCTTTTTGCTATAGGACCTACAGGTTTTAACAGCAGTGAATCTCTTGGTTGCCAGGGATTGCACAGAGCTAAGGAGACTGGGGGATGGCTGGGTGCAGGCCAGGTGGCGGGTAGTGATCCCAGGGTGGGGGTTGGGGCGGTTTCCACTTGGCTGCACCCTGCTGGCTCCTCAGGCAGTAATGCCTGAAGGAGGCTTGGACTCCGGCAGAGGCCCTCCTGGGGTCACAGGTGCGATCTGCCTGTGCTTGTCTTTCTCCGGGGTTCCAAGCTGCATGCTCGCACATCTGTCTCAGGCTTGGATTGGCGCCAGAGAACTTCCAAGACACCCTGTCCACTTGATCTGCCCCCACGGGAGACCAGTTACAGGTGTCGCCACCTCAGCTGCACAATGGGCTCGCCTCTCTGTGGTTGTTCCCTCCATGTCTAGACAGCAGTGCTGAGAAGCAGGAGTCCCTGAGCTTAGAGACCAAGGCAGGGCCCCGTGGCATGTGGCCCAGATCAAAAGGGGACAGTCAGCTCATCTAGCCGGAGGATGTTCTGCTGACACCCTCCCCGAGGGTCTCAGGTGTATTTCAGTGGTCCAACGACCCCCGCCACACCTCATCAAACTGAATCTCTAGCCCCATGGGACCAGATCGCTGTCCACGCCATCCGATCCGAAATCCAATGGGAAGAGCAGTCCTGAGCGCCCATCTCTATCTGAAGCGCGCTCCTCCCCGACCCGACCTGAAGAGGAAAGCTGGCTCAAGGAGGTACTGAGGTCAGGACTGTCGGGGTCCAGCGCTGCTTGTGGCATGCAGCCCCCTTCCCAGAGCCGCTCCTGGCACCACGTCCCCCGTGCACCTGTGCGGCAGCAGCTGGACAGCGCCAACGTTGGGGCTCCCCGGTCGGGTACGCGAATGCGCATGCGCAAGCAGCAGGAGGCACGAGCCAGCGCTGAGCCGGGGCTTGCGTCACAGTGACCGCCACCGTTGCCTGGGGAACGGTCTGAGCGGCTTCGGCAAGCAGGGACCCTCTGTGGCAGTGCCTCGGCGTTTGGCAACGGCCCTCCCTCTTCGCGGGATCAAGCCATGGTCCCGAGATTTTAGGAATCCGGTAGGCCGAACCAGGCTGAGAGAAGGTCCGAAGGGGCTTCAAGGATGCCCAGGGTGATCCCCAGGAATCCCCACGATGCCTCAGGCCTGCCCAGACGGTGTGAAGGTGCCCCTCATTGAAAGCCCTCCCAGCTGGGATTTCCAGGTAAGGCCTGCCTGCCTGCCTGCCGCGGGGCTGCTCTCTCCCCTAGGGGCTTCCCGGCAGAGAGCAGAACTCCGAAGCCTCAGGAGCTGCCTGGCAGTGTGTGTCTCCGTGAGAGTGTTGGATGTCTTCGTGAGTCTTCCTGTGTGTGAGTGCGTGTGTGCGTGTATCTTTCTGAGTGTGTTGAGTGTGTGCCTGTGTGTGTGGGTACGACATGCTGACACGAGTGTGGCCAGTGCACTCCAGCGCGGTTTCT
Source organism: Aotus nancymaae (assembly GCF_030222135.1). Taxonomy (NCBI): domain Eukaryota; kingdom Metazoa; phylum Chordata; class Mammalia; order Primates; family Aotidae; genus Aotus; species Aotus nancymaae. The sequence goes on from NW_026988455.1 coordinate 16,626,254, forward strand.
CTGTAGTCCGCCTACCTTCTGGTGCGGATCTGCCTTTGGCTCAGCTTGAGGGCTGCGGGGCCGTTCTTTGTTTTGTTGGTGGTTTCTAAAGCCTCAGTGTAGTGGGGTCTGGCTGCCACCTGCAGATGTACTAATCTCCTGTCCATCCCGAGGCCGGTCACTCCTCAAGAAAGAAGACAGGTGCAACACACCTAAAATCAAACTCCTCCAAGTGCCCTTGGTCCTGCGGCACATCTAGGGCTGGAGGGACCCTAGCCTTCCCGTCCTCAGGACCCCTTGAGGAGCTACACTGGTGTCCTCAAACTTGTGTGTATTTCATATAGTTAGGATTCTTGTTAAAACACAGGTTGCAATTCTTCTGTCAGAGTGAGCCTGAGATTCTGTATTTCTTGGAGGTACTCAGGGAATGCCAGTGATTTGGGGTCATGATTGACATTGCAAAGAGCAAGTCTCAGTATTGTTCTTTTGAAGTAAGAAGTGTTGACGTAGGGTCTGCATTTAAAGGCCTTTTCTGGATAGAGTCTTCATTGTTCTTCCCAATTACTTCCGTATTACCACTAAAGCACACTGATTGGCAATATGAACAGAAACAGTGACCGCCACCATTACCTGGGGAACGGTCTAAGCAGCTTGGTAAAGCAGGGGCCCTGTGTGGCAGTGCCTCGGTGTTGGGCAATGCCCTCCCTCTTTGGGCATCATCGCCATGGTCCCGCGATTTTAGGAATCCGGAAGGCCAAACCAGGCTGAGAATAGGTCCGGCAGGGCTTCGAGGATGCCCAGGGCGATCCCCAAGTACCCCGAGGATGTTTCAGTCCTGCCCAGACAGTGTGAAGGTGCCCCTCATTGAAAGCCCTCCTGGCTGGCATTTCCAGGTACAGCCTGCCTGCCTGCGGCGGGGCTGCTCTCTCCTGGAGGGGCTTCCTGGCAGAGAGCAGAACACCGCAGCCTCAGGATCTGCCTGACGGGGTGTGTTTCCGAGCGAGTGTTGGATGTCTCTGTATGTCTTCCTGTGTATGTGTGAGTGTGTGTATGCGTGTATCTTTCTGAGTGTGTTGTGTGTGCGTGTGGGGGGGGGGTGCGACATGTTGACCCGAGTGTGGCCAGTGCACTCCAGCGCCGTTTGTCTGTAGTCCGTCTACCTTCTGGTGTGGGTCTGTCTTTGGCTCAGCTTGGGGTCTGTGGCCCTGCATTCTTTGTTGTGCTGGTGATTTCTAAAGCCTCAGTGTAGCGGGATCTGGCTCCCACCTGCAGGCATCCTAATCACCTGCCCATTCCGAGGGGGGTCACTCCTTGAGAAAGAAGAGGGGCATAACTTACCCAAAACCGAACTCCTCCAAGTGCCCTTGGGCTGGTGGCACATCTAGGGTTGGACTGACCCTAGCCATCCTGTCCTCAGGACCCCTTTGAGCCAACTTCTAATTCCAGGGCTTGCAGAGCTGAAGCTTCAGGGGGTGAGTTGGGCACTCCTTCTTCCTCTTCAGATTTCTTTCCATGTCAGAGGATGTGTGAAGAAATCATAAGGTCAGAAAAGGTGACGATACATTCCTCTGAGATGTGGAGGGGGTCCAGCGCCTCCACCTACAGGACACGTTCTGACAGATGTCAAATAAACTGCTTCTTTCCAACACTCACATTTCTGAGTGACTGGATAGCTGTGACGCTCCTGGATCGCTGCGTGCCCCGTAGCTTCCACCACCAAGGAAACCCTTGGTCTCTTTATTCTATCAGATGTCTGCATGGTTTTCATAGGATGAGAGTGTGCCAGCCGTGGCTGGCCTTCATCTTTACCTTCTCATCAAGGTTGTGTTTCCTTTCGTCTGCTGTGGTTTTCTCAGAGTTAAGAGCTCTCTCATTGCTCTGTTCCTGGCTGGGACAGCTGCTCAGCACTGAACCTGTTGGCTGCCAGGGATTTCATGGAGCTAAGAAGACCGGGGGGTAGCTGGGTGCAGGCCAGGTGTCGGATAGTGATCCCGGTGTGGGGGTTGGGGTGGTTTGCACTTTCCTTCTCTTCCAAACTTTCAACATCTGTAGTTGAATATGTTTGGGACTCAGAATTGCATTTAGAAATATAATCTATAAAATTATGTTTTTCTAAGGAATATAGGTTGAAGTTTGTATGTATGCTTGCATGTATGTGTACTTATATGTGTGTTTGTATTGTATTTATGCAAATGTGTGAGTGAGTGTGCATTTATGTTGGGTAAATATGTGTGTAAAGGGGGGCATTATAAAGATATTTTTAGATGCATTTAAGATAGGAAGGAAGAGTTAGGATTCTCAGGGCTGAAATTCACTCTCAGGAGACTTGAAGCCTGATTAATGTCCTCTTATACTGTAAAGGTTCCAGTTATTTTCCAATCTGTGCTGGCTGTGTTTCTTTTGAATGTGAAACTTCTATTGCATTAGAGGAGAGCCAGACAATCTGACCCAATAGGTAAGGCAAAAAGCCTTAAATCATGTGTATTCTCAACATAGCAAATAATTCTGAGATGACAGATGAGGGCAGATAAAGCTTTTGTGTTTACCAGGTAGAGGTGAATTCATTTAGGGCAAGAAGGAACAAGATGAAGAGCAACAGGGCAGGGCCAGGAAATATTTCCCAGCTTCATTTCTTTAAGTTTTTAAATGGCCACCTGATTTAAGTTAAATCTCATAAATCCTGGCATAAAATTCTGTAACATAAGTAGTTTTAGCCAAAATCAGGGTTATTAACTTATTCCATGATCTTAAACCATACCCTCAGTTCACTTTGGTAAAACAACAGCAAAATCATGAATCAAGCTCTTTGCTTTGTATTTTAAATTAAATTGAGAAAACATGGTTGTCAACTTTCAGAATTAAATGTACTTTTAGAATTTAATTTAAAATTTAAAACTGTGTTAAATCAAACTTTTAATAGGAGGAAAAACATTTTTTAAAAAAATATATGCTTAGGTCGATGTAAAGGATTCTGTCACCCTTTTTGAAAGTTTAAATCTTTGTCAGTAATGCACCATTCTTCCTAAAAATAGAATATGAATCATTTCTGCCTGCAGAGACTCATGAAGACTTGATAGTTAATGAAAACTAACCATGGGAAAGAACAAAATCCAACACTTTTCTGCTATCTAATTGTCTCAGCATAATTAACTGTTTTCTAGATTTAGTGCCTAAATCCTTTTTTTCCAAACTTAATATCATAGTCTTTTTTATTACACAAATATGATAGTCTATCATATATGTGAACTGGAGAGAGCACATAAGAACTCACCTGGATTTCTTTATTTCTTTTAACCTTCATCTCCACCCCCTAAGTTTTAAATACAAATTTAAAATACTTCTCTGCAGACAATCACACCATCACTACTTCTTCCTTCTCACTAAAATTCAATATCTAAGATGTGTCTAAATAAAAACAAAGAAATCACAAATTTGAAGATAATTAGTGGTTTTGCTTGAGAAAGATTTATCCATTCTCAAGACTTCTATCTATGTCCATAGCAATCACTGTTAATCATTTGGGTATATCCAAACACTAGATTGAGTTTCACATTTTTTCTCTCAAAAGTATTAGTTCATAATTCATTAAATTTGTTTAAGTCTCAGGGAGCAAGAGAGCAAATAGCCCAAGATGCTTTCTTCTTGACCATTAATATAAGTATGGTTAAAACCAAAGAAAAGGCCAGTAAATGAGAAAAATGCAAACATTCTTTATATTCCATTGCTGTTTTGACACAGCAATTAGAATTGTACAGAACAGCAAGATTGTTCCAATTCTATTCACCCAAACATAAGTCTTAAAAAAAGAGGTTACATTTGTGACTGTAGCTCATGGAGCATCTAATCTGGCATCCTGAAAATCCATATGTAAGCCACACTTATATCTTAAACCTGTCAAACAAATAAATGTGCAGAACAGTAATTTATGTACTTTATAGATGGTTTTGCCCTTTTAGAGCAAAAGCCTAATTTTCAAGTGTTGCTATTTTTTAACTTCTGGCAGTGCCTGGGAGATAACTGAGATTCAAAATGTGAATTTTACTAGTAAAATGTGATTCAAAAATTGTTTTACAATGTTCTCACAACATGTGAGACAGAAAAGAGAAATGCTGGGTGTTTGTGAGCTTCAGGCAAGGGTCCACCATACCCAGCTAATTTTTGTATTTTTTAGTAGAGATGGGGTTTCACCATATTGGCCAGGCTGACCTCGAACTGCTGACCTCAAGTGATCTGCCTGCCTCTGCCTCCCAAAGTGCTGGGATAACAGGCATGAGCCAGCACCCAGCTAGAATTTACCATTTTAAACCTCTACTCATTCTTCAGATGGTTCTGGACAGATCCTTTCAGGGATGCCTCAGAGAGCACAGAGATAACTATAGGGATTAGTGAGAGCTTAATGACCTCCTGAGGGCCTTTCTCTGACTGTAGCACTCTTAGCCTTTCCCCAGTGTTAAAATCTTCCCTTCCCAAATGAAAGCAAGCCTGTGGTCCTCAGGCACACATCCACCTTTCAGTATTGATCATACAGAGTTTGCAAAGTGACAGAGTTGGTGCCTGAGAACACTTCTCTTCTCTTGCCCACTTTTGATGATGAATCCTTTAGTAATCCTTTTTCTTCTTTAGGTTGATCCCATGCTATAAATGTCACAGTTGGTAGAAGGCAGAATTGCTGGGAGTGGGCTATTTTAAAAGGCAGGGAGTGGTTTAAGCAGATGGGAAAGAGAAGGGAGGGAGGAAGCAGTAGGAAGGAGAGTGTCTTCTATGTATAATATACTGTTCGGGAGACTTTGATGTCAGGACAAAGTGATCCTTACTTGAAAAGTTGCATATTATTTTAGGAAGAAACCTTGTATGGCTTTGTAACAGTGATTTTTTAAATCTAATCTCAGGTAATAAATAAAGCCAGTACCTGAAATCCTTTGCCAAAATTCAAATTTCAAATTAATTATATAAAAAGCAGAGAAAAGCAAAGTCTTTTACAGGAAGGTTTATATATTTATGGCCATTCATCATGCAAGAGTAAAAAGCCTTGCAAGTATTGAAATATCTGATTGCAAATGGCTGAGCTCTCTTAGGCCTTTTGAATTATTCACGTATTCTTCCTCTTCTACCTTGTAAGTATATTGCTTGCATTAAACATCTACTATGGAGAAGGCTATTCTATTTGTAAAATAATTTAAAAAGAAATTGGAATTTCCTTTTTTTGAAAGTCTTATATTTAATATATCAGGGAGCACTAGGCACTTCCTGTGTGAAGAGGGAATGAACCTTTTTATCAGGGGTTCTGAAGTTTTACAAAACCTGACTCTACCTTAGATCATGAAGAAAAGTGTCTTAAATCCATCAATGCAGAAACTATGCAGGCCACACTCTTTTTAAAATTTATTTTTATTAATTTTTAATTTTTATGTATTTATTTTTTGGAGACAGGGTCTTTCTGTATTGTCCAGGCTGGAGTGTAGTGTCATGATCAGACCTCACCTCAGCGTTGAGTTCCTGGGCTCCTGTGATCCTCCTGATTCAGCTATCTGAGTAGCTAGAACTTCAGGTGTGCACCATCTTGTCTGGCTAATTTTCTATCTTTGTTTATTTATTTATTTATTTTTTTGCAGAGACAGGGTCTCACATTGTTTTTCAGGCTGGTCTTGACCTTCTGGCTTCAAGTGATCATTCCTGCCTCAGCCTCCCAAAATGCCCAATTACAGTCATGAGCCACATGCTTTGGCCATAATGTAACACAAGTCTAAAGAAGCAAACCAGCCGGGCGTGGTGGCTCATGCCTGTAATCCCAGCACTTTGGGAGGCTGAGGCTGGTGGATCAACAGGTCAGGAGTTCAAGACTAGCCTGACCAAAACTGGTGAAACCTTGTTTCTACTAAAAATACAAAAATTAGCTGGGTGTAGTGGCACGTGCCTGTAATCCCAACTACTCAGGAGGCTGAGGAAGAATAATTGCTTGAACCTGAGAGGCAGAGGTGCAGTGAGCCAAGATTACATCACTGCACTTTAGCATGGATTACAGAGTGAGACCCTGTCTAAAAAAAAAAAAAAAAAAAAAAAAACAAACAAAAACAAACAAACAAAAAACCTTCCATTTGACAATGAAAAGCAAAAAACCCAGAAAATTAAATATAGGAAAACAAATTAGGCAATAAAAAATTAGAGCAATCCAAATATCCAAATGACTTCTGGCCAAATTCACCCCAAATTACCCAGAGGTAAAATTTCATAGATTTAAGTGCTTTCATTTTTAAAGCAAATAAACTCCTTCCACTAGAGAGTTTTACAAAAACTATCCCTCTTTTAAAGAAACAAAAAGGAAACATCTTAACGTACCCTCTATGTTCATAAGCAAAATCAACAGGTCAAGAGTGTGGATTTTGGAGCTAGTTGTCTTGGGTTCAAGTCCTGGTTTTGTGACCTACTAACTCTGTACTGCTGGGCAAATGACTCAGTTTTCTCATCTGTAAATAGGAATAAATATATCTAACTCATGGGGATGAAGTAATTACTTAGGTAAGGTGTTTGGCATAGTGGAGAGCACATAGGAATAATAAGAAAAAAACAAATCACTCCATCAAAAAGTGGGTGAAGGATATGAACAGACACTTCTCAAAAGAAGACATTTATGTGGCCAACAAACATATGAAAAAAAGCTCATCATCACTGATCATTAGAGAAATGTAAATCAAAACCACAGTGAGATACCATCTCATGCCAGTTAGAATGGCGATCATTAAAAAGTCAGGAGACAACAGATGCTGGAGAGGATGTGGAGAAATAGGAACAATTTTACACTGTTGGTGGGAGTGTAAATTAGTTCAACTATTGTGGAAGACAGTGTGGCGATTCCTCAAGGATCTAGAACTAGAAATACCATTTGACCAAGCAATTCCATCACTGGGCATATACTCAAAGGATTATAAATTATTCTATTATAAAGACACATGCACACATATGTTTATTGCAGCACTGTTCACAATAGCAAAGACTTGGAACTAACACAAACGTCCATCAAAGATAGACTGGATAAAGAAAATGTGGCACATATATCACATGGAATACTCTGCAGCCATTATAAAGGATGAGTTCATGTCCTTTGCAGGGACATGGATGAAGCTGGAAATGATGATTCTCAGCAAACTAGCACAGGAACAGAAAATCAAATGCCACATGTTCTCACTCATAAGTAGAGTTGATCAGTGAGAACACATGGACACAGGGAGGGGAACATTAAATACCAGGACCTGTCAGGGGTTGAGGTGCTAGGGAAGTGACAACACTAGGAGAAATACCTAATGTAAATGAACGGGTTGTTAAGGTCAGAAGGGGGTGGGCCTGGGTCCAGTCTGCAGGGCCCCTCCAGGCGCTGACCCAAGATGGAGTTGAGGTGGGGGCAGCGCTGGACCCCAGGGCCCCTGCCAGTCTCCCGGAGAGCTGGGTGACCCAGGCAGCCCTGGTGAGGCCGCAGGTGTCTGGGCCCTAGCAAGGCCCCCAGGCTCCCACAGGATGGATGCGGACAGTGAGGCTGAGGAGGCCCTGCTGCCCTCGGGACTGTGTCTCCAGCCCGCAGTTTTCCGTGGTTCTCTAGGTCCCCTCTGCCGAGGGGCAAGAGAGCCCACCCTGGATCCTGAGGCGCCGAGCTTGAGGGAGCCCAGAGCTCCCTCCAGGCCGCTTCCTTGGCAGATCTTGAAGCTGCCAGAGGAAGCAGGGGCAGATCCCGGGCGCTACAGGCAGAGGAAGCTGATCTCGGGGCTGTGGTCACAAGGCTCCACTCCTGCCACCTCTAGGGCTCTAGAGCCAGGGAGGATGAGAGACAGGAGGCCTTTAGTTCACCCCTGGGGCTAGACAGAGTGTCAGCCTGTGCCACAACCCGAGGTCGTTCTGGCCAGGCCGAGCCGCGGCCCCTTTAAGAGGGGGTGGTGCTTCAGCTTGAGGGGAGGGGCGCTGCCGGCGTGTGTGCCCTACAGAAGCCGAGACTGCGCTTCCTGCGAGGATCCGGCAGGAGCGCGGCGGCCGGAGGGAGAAGAAGCCGCGGCGCGGCCGGAGGGAGAAGAAGCGGCGGCGCGGTCGGAGGAGTTTCTTCGGAGAAGCTGTGGCGGCTTCCACGTAATAGTGGAGGAGGAGGCAGGTCTCTGCGGTAAGTGGCGGGGACTCGTACCCCACCAGGAACCCTCCAGGCCACCCTGCTCCTTCTCCGTGGCTCCCTGCTTTCCGGTCTTGACTTCTTTGTGGGCATTTGGGCCCCAGTCATCCACGTGGGGGCGGTTGTGGGGTCCTGGCAGTGGCAGCGTCTGCAACCCTGCCGGGAAGGTTATGTCTGTGTCTGACCTGCATCCAGCATCTAGGAGTGCACAGGCCCTGAGCCATGGTGAAGCCCGGGACCTGGGTCCCTCCGAACCCCATGGCCCTCTGAGCTGGGGTATCCTCATTTTCATTTCCATCTACAGTGTATGAGTCCCCCTTTTCTAAAACCACACCTGCATTTCTACTTTTTTTTAAGAGACTGAGTCTGATTCTGTCGCCTAGGCTGGAGTGCAGTGCCACAATCTCCGTTCACTGCAACCTTCACCTCCTGGGTTGAGGCAATTCTCCTGTCTCAGCCTCTTGAGTAGCTAGGACTACAGACACCCACCATGATGATGCCAGGCTAATATTTGTATTTTTAGTAGAGATGGGGTTTCACCATATTGGTCAGACTGGTTTCAAACTCCTGACCTCAGGTAATCCACCCAACTAGGCCTCCCAAAGCGCTGGGATTACAGGTATGAGCCACCTTGTCTGGCGAATTGCAGTTTTCTAATGGATTGTTCATTTTGAGTACCTAATCTCTTATCTGTTGTTCGAGTTTATGTCTGCAGAATTGTCTGGTCAGGTTCTAGATTGGATTCTTCTGCTTCTTTGTAGTTTTTTCTTTTTTTTTTAATTGCATTTTAGGTTTTGGGGTACATGTGAAAAACATGCAAAGTTGTTGCATAGGTGCATTCATGGCAGTGTGATTTGCTGCCTCCCTCCCCCTCACCCATATCTGGCATTTCTCCCCATGCTATCCCTCCCCAACTCCCCCCCCGCTGTCCCCCCCACTCCCCCGCAACAGACCCCCGTGTATAGTGCTCCCCTCCCTGTGTCCATGTGTTCTCCTTGTTCAACACCCTCCTATGAGTGAGAACATGTGGTGTTTGGTTTTGTGTTCTTGTGTCAGTTTGGTGGGAATGATGGTTTCCAGGTTCATCCATGTCCCTACAAAGGACGCGAACTCCTCATTTTTAATGGCTGCATAATATTCCATGGTGTATATGTGCCACATTTTTCCTGTCCAGTCTATCATCGATGGGCATTTGGGTTGGTTCCAGGTCTTTGCTATTGTAAACTGTGCTGCAATGAACATTCGTGTGCATGTGTCCTTATAGTAGAACGATTTATAATCCTTTGGATATATGCCCAGTAATGGGATTGCTGGGTCAAATGGAATTTCTATTTCTAGGTCCTTGAGGAATCGCCACACTGTTTTCCGCAGTGGTTGAACTAATTTACACTCCCACCAACAGTGTAAAAGTGTTCCTATTTCTCCACATCCTCTCCAGCATCTATTTTCTCCAGATTTTTTAATGATCGCCATTCTAACTGGCGTGAGATGGTATCTCAATGTAGTTTTGATTTGCATTTCTCTAATGACCAGTGATGATGAGCATTTTTTCATATGTTTGTTGGCCTCTTGTATGTCTTCTTTTGTAAAGTATCTGTTCATATCCTTCGCCCATTTTTGAATGGGCTTGTTTGTTTTTTTCTTGTAAATCTTTTTTAGCTCGTTGTAAATTCTGGATATCAGCCCTTTGTCAGATTGGTAGGCTGCAAAAATTTTTTCCCATTCTGTTGGTTGCCGATTCACTCTATTGACTGTTTCTTTTGTCGTGCAGAAGCTGTGGAGTTTGATTAGGTCCCATTTGTCTATTTTGGCTTTTGTTGCCAATGCTTTTGGTGTTTTGGTCATAAAGTCCTTGCCTACGCCTATGTCCTGAATGGTTTTGCCTAGGTTTCCTTCTAGTGTTTTTATGGTGTTAGGCCTTATGTTTAAGTCTTTAATCCATCTGGAGTCAATTTTAGTGTAAGGTGTCAGGAAGGGGTCGAGTTTCTGCTTTCTGCATATGGTTAGCCAGTTTTCCCAACACCACTTATTGAACAGGGAATCCTTTCCCCAGTGCTTGTTTTTATCAGGTTTGTCAAAGATCGGGTGGTTGTAGATATGTTGTGTCGCCTCCGACGCCTCTGTTCTGTTCCATTGGTCTATATCTCTGTTTTGGTACCAGTACCATGCTGTTTTGATTACCGTAGCCTTGTAGTAGAGTTTGAAGTCCGGTAGTGTGATGCCTCCTGCTTTGTTCTTTTTGCTTAGAATTGACTTGGCTATGCGGGCTCTCTTTTGGTTCCATATGAAGTTTAAAGTGGTTTTTTCCAGTTCTGTGAAGAAGGTCATTGGTAGCTTGATGGGGATAGCGTTGAATCTGTAAATTACTTTGGGCAGTATGGCCATTTTCACGATATTAATTCTTCCTAACCATGAACATGGAATGTTTCTCCATCTGTTTGTGTCCTCTCTTATTTCATTGAGCAGTGGTTTGTAGTTCTCCTTGAAGAGGTCCTTTACGTTCCTTGTTAGTTGTATTCCTAGGTATTTTATTCTCTTTGTAGCAATTGTGAATGGCAGTTCGTTCTTGATTTGGCTCTCTTTAAGTCTATTATTGGTGTATAGGAATGCTTGTGATTTTTGCACATTGATTTTGTATCCTGAGACTTTGCTGAAGTTGCTTATCAGTTTCAGGAGATTTTGGGCTGAGATGATAGGGTCTTCTAGATATACAATCATGTCGTCTGCAAATAGAGACAATTTGACTTCCTCCTTTCCTAATTGAATACCCTTTATTTCTTTTTCTTGTCTGATTGCTCTGGCTAGAACTTCCAGTACTATATTGAACAGGAGTGGTGAGAGAGGGCATCCTTGTCTAGTGCCCGATTTCAAAGGGAATGCTTCCAGTTTTTGCCCATTCAGTATGATATTGGCTGTTGGTTTGTCATAAATAGCTTTTATTATTTTGAGGTACGTTCCGTCGATACCTAGTTTATTGAGAGTTTTTAGCATAAAGGGCTGTTGAATTTTGTCGAAGGCCTTCTCTGCATCAATTGAGATAATCATGTGGTTTTTGTCTTTGGTTCTGTTTATGTGGTGAATTACATTTATAGACCTGCGTATATTGAACCAGCCTTGCATCCCCGGGATGAATCCTACTTGATCATGGTGGATAAGCTTTTTGATGTGCTGTTGCAATCGGCTTGCCAGTATTTGATTGAAGATTTTTGCATCTATGTTCATCATGGATATTGGCCTGTAATTTTCTTTTCTTGTTGAGTCTCTGCCGGGTTTTGGTATTAGGATAATGTTGGTCTCATAAAATGATTTGGGAAGGATTCCTTCTTTTTGGATTATTTGAAATAGTTTCAGTAGGAATGGTACCAGTTCCTCTTTGTATGTCTGGTAGAATTCGGCTGTGAACCCATCTGGACCTGGGCTTTTTTTGGGTGGTAGGCTCTTAATTGCTGCCTCGACTTCAGACCTTGTTATTGGTCTATTCAAGGTTTCGACTTCTTCCTGGTTTAGGCTTGGGAGGAGGCAACTGTCCAGGAATTTATCCATTTCTTCCAGGTTTTCTAGTTTATGTGCATAGAGTTGTTTGTAATAATCTCTGATGATGGTTTGAATTTCTGTGTCATCTGTGATGATATCCCCTTTATCATTTTTTACTGCATCTATTTGGTTATTCTCTCTTTTCTTTTTTATTAGTCTGGCTAGTGGTCTGTCTATTTTGTTGATCTTTTCAAAAAACCAGCTCCTGGATTTATTGATTTTTTGAAGGGTTTTTCGTGTCTCTATCTCCTTCAATTCTGCTTTGATCTTAGTTTCTTATCTTCTGCTAGGTTTTGAGTTTTTTTGATCTTGCTCCTCTAGCTCTTTCAATTTTGACGATAGAGTGTCAATTTTAGATCTCTCCTTTCTTCTCACGTGGGCACCTATTGCTATATATTTTCCTCTAGAGACTGCTTTAAATGTGTCCCAGAGATTCTGGTATGTGGTGTCTTCGTTCTCGTTGGTTTCGAAGAGCATCTTTATTTCTGCCTTCATTTCAGTGTTTATCCAGTTAACATTCAGGAGAAAGTTGTTCAATTTCCATGAGGCTGTGCGGTTCTGGGTTGGCTTCTGAATTCTGAGTTCTAACTTGATTGCACTGTGGTCTGAGAGACTGTTTGTTATGGTTTCCGTTCTTTTGCATTTGCTGAGGAGTGATTTACTTCCAATTATGTGGTCAATTTTAGAGTAGGTGTGATGTGGTGCCGAGAAGAATGTATATTCTGTGGATTTGGGGTAGAGAGTTCTGCAAATGTCTATTAGGTTTGCTTGGTCCAGGTCTGAGTTCAAGTCCTGGATATCCTTGTTAATTTTCTGTCTCGTTGATCTGTCTAATATTGACAATGGGGTGTTGAAGTCTCCCACTATTATTGTGTGGGAGTCTAGGTCTCTTTGTAAGTCTTTAAGAACTTGCCTTATGTATCTAGGTGCTCCTGTATTAGGTGCATATATATTTAGGATCGTTAGCTCTTCTTGTTGCATTGATCCTTTTACCATTATGTAATGTCCTTCTTTGTCTCTTTTGATCTTTGTTGCTTTAAAGTCTATTTTATCAGAGATGAGAATTGCAACTCCTGCTTTTTTTTGTTCTCCATTTGCTTGGTAAATCTTCCTCCATCCCTTTATTTTGAGCCTTTGTGTATCCTTGCTTGTGAGGTGGGTTTCCTGGATACAGCACACTGATGGGTTTTGGCTTTTTATCCAATTTGCCAATCTGTGTCTTTTGATTGGGGCATTTAGTCCGTTTACATTTAGGGTTAATATTGTTATGTGTGAATTTGATCCTGTCATTTTGATGCTAGCTGGCTGTTTTTCCCATTGGTTGATGCAGATTCTTCATTGTGTTGATGCTCATTACCATTTCGTGCATTTTTGGAGTGGCTGGTACTGGTTGTTTTTTTCTATGTGTAGTGCCTCCTTCAGGAGCTCTTGTAAAGCTGGTCTGGTGGTGATGAAATCTCTGAGTACTTGCTTGTTCTCAAAGGATTTTATTTTTCCTTCACTTATGAAGCTTAGTTTGGCTGGATATGAAATTCTGGGTTGAAAGTTCTTTTCTTTAAGGATGTTGAATATCGGCCCCCACTCCCTTCTGGTCTGTAGGGTTTCTGCTGAGAGATCTGCTGTAAGTCTGATGGGCTTCCCTTTGTGGGTAACCCGACCTTTCTCTCTGGCTGCCCTTAGTATTTTCTCCTTCATTTCAACCCTGGCGAATCTGACGATTATGTGCCTTGGGGTTGCTCTTCTAGAGGAATATCTTTGTGGTGTTCTCTGTATTTCCTGGACTGGAATATTGGCCTGCCTTGCTAGGTTGGGGAAGTTTTCCTGGATAATATCCTGAAGAGTATTTTCCAGCTTGGATGCATTCTCTTCGTCACATTCAGGTACACCTATCAAACGTAGATTAGGTCTTTTCACATAGTCCCATATTTCTTGTTGACTCTGTTCATTCCTTTTTACCCTGTTTTCTCTAATCTTGCCTTCTCGTTTTATTTCATTGAGTTGATCTTCGACCTCTGATATCCTTTCTTCTGCTTGGTCAATTCGGCTGTTGAAACTTGTGCATGCTTCGCAAAGTTCTTGTGTTGTGTTTTTCAGCTCCATCAATTCGCTCATATTCCTCTCTAAGTTGTCCATTCTCGTTAACATTTCGTCAAGTCTTTTTTCAAGGTTCTTAGTTTCTTTGCATTGGGTTAGAACATGTTCTTTTAGCTCACGGAAGTTTCTTATTATCCACTTTCTGAAAGCTGATTCTGTCATTTCATCACGCTCATTCTCCATCCAGTCTTGTTCCCTTGCTGGTGAGGAGTTGTGTTCCCTTGTAGGAGGAGAGGTGTTCTGGTTTTGGGTGTTTTCATCCTTTTTGCGCTGGTTTCTTCCCATCTTTGTGGATTTATCCACCTATCGACTTTGTAGTTGCTGTCTTTCTGATTTTGGTAATTTTAAGTCTGTAGTAGCTGAACTCATAAACCCCCTTTTCTTCCCCCTAGGTGGTCTGTCCCAGGGAATTAGGGCGTTATGATTTTCCGCTGTTGCAATGGTTTTCCCTGCCCACAAGGTGGCAGCCTAGTCACACTCAGCCTGCAGAGGCTTCGTTGAGCTGCTGTGGGCAAATTGTCCTGGGAACTGCAGGGTGTTTCCTGGTGGGTGACGCCCCTCCTCCACAGAGCTGGACCGTCCCGTGTTCAGCCGTGTTTCCAGAGGCGTCCTCTTTGCCCAGGAAACTCTTGGGTTGAGTCCCTGCCTCAGATCCCCTTGCTGGCCCAGAGGGGATCCGGTCTCGCTCACTCTGCACAAGGGGCCACTGCTCCCTGCCTCGGGTGCAGGCAGAGCAGCTGCGCCAGTCCAACCAGTGGCGCTGGCAACCCGTGGAGCTTTGCCACCTGTGAATCTCCTGGTCTGTGGGCAGTAAAAATCCGCTGCCCTGTGAGCCGCTGCATCAGCCAAAGCAGTGGCTCTGAGACTCGTGGCGCGCCCTTGCCCGGGAGTGTCCTGGCTTGAATCCCTGCTTCAGCTCCCCTTGCTGGCTCAGAGGTGATTCAGTCTCTCTCGCTCTGTACGTGGATCCGCCGCCCCCCACCTCAGGGCGTAGGCCGAGCGGCGCACCGCTCCGCTCAAACCAGCGGCGCTGGTGACCCGTGCGGCTCCTCCTCCTGTTAATCCCCAGGTCTGTGGTCAGTAAAAATCTGTCTGGAAATGCGGCGTCCACTCACCCTCTGCGCCTTCTTTCGGAGCTGCGATCCCGACTTCCTCCTAATCGGCCATCTTGAAAACCTCCTAAGGTGATATTTTTCTTAAGGCGCCTATTGGTGATATGTACTCTCAAAGCAAAGACAGGCAAGTATGCTATTTTCACAGATGTCAGACTACAAAAGTGTGTTTTCAAAATCTCTGGTTACTTGGGTTCCTAAGCCTTCCCCTCAACTTTGTAGATGGTATTCTAGTGTTTCCCTGAATTTTATATCACAGAGGAAAAGCCAGGGTCAGTCTAATTTTCATTCATTTCTAAGTGCTTTTCTCAGATCCTGGAATAGTTTAAAGTTTTCCAGCATTTTAATACATTTTCTGCCAGGATATTTCTATGTGAGGATTTCTTTTTATACAACATGATTTTTTTAAAAGTCAAGAAAAAATATTTTTTGTTTATTTTTTCCATTAGTTTGTTGTTCTTGTTCTACTCTATTCTGAAAAATGTGTTATATTAATATTGGAGTTTTAAAATTGGGTGTCACAGAGCTCTCATTCTCATTACTTTTATTTTGTTATCCTTTTCCTCTACATTCTTGGAGAACTTCTCCAATGTATTCTTAATATCAATGATTTGATTTTTGTGTGTGTGTGTGGTATCAGTCTTGCTGGCAAATATCTTCATGTGGATATTTAAATGCTTTTTGATCCCTTGCAAATCTTTTTTTTTTTTTTAATTGCACTTAGATTCTGGGGTACATGTGCAGATCATGCAGGATTGTTGCATAGGTACACACATGGCAATGTGGTTTGCTGCCTCCATCCCCTGTCACCCACATCTGGCATTTCTCCCCATATTATCCCTCCCCTACCTCCCCATCCCCCTGCTGTCCCTCCCTTGCCCCCCCCAACAGACCCCAGTGTGTGATGTTCCCCTCCCTGCGTCCATGTGTTCTCATTGTTCAACACCCACATATGAGTGAGAACATGTGGTGTTTGATTTTCTGTTCTTGTGTCAGTTTGCTGAGAATGATGGTTTCCAGATTCATCCATGTCCCTACAAAGGGCATGAACTCATCGTTTCTTATGGCTGCATAGTATTCCATGTTATTTATATGCCACATTTTCCTTGTCCAATCTATCGTCGATGGGCATTTGGGTTGGTTCCAAGACTTTGCTATTATAAACAGTGCTGCTATGAACATACGTGTGCATATGTCCTTATAATAGAACAATTTATAATTCTTTGGATATATACCCAGTAATGGAATTGCTTAGTCAAATGGAATTTCTACTTCTAGGTCCTTGAGGAAGCGCCACACTGTCTTCCACAATGGTTGAACTAGTTTACTCTCCCACCAACAGTGTAAAAGTGTTCCTATTTCTCCACGTCCTCTCCAGCATCTGTTGTCTCCAGGTTTTTTAATGATCACCTTTCTAACAGGTGTGAGGTGATATCTCAATGTGGTTTTGATTTGCATTTCTCTACTAATCAGTGATGATAAGCATTTTTTCATGTGTTTGTTGGCCTCCTATATGTCTTCTTTTGAAAAATGTCTGTTCATATCCTTCTCCCACTTTTGGATGGGTTTCTTTATTTTTTTCTTGTAAATCTGTTTTAGTTCTTTGTAGATTCTGGATATTAGCCCTTTGTCAGATGGGTAGATAGCAAAAATTTTTTCCCATTCTGTTGGTTGTCGGTTCACTCTATTGACTGTTTCTTTTGCTGTACAGAAGCTCTGGAGTTTAATTAGGTTCCATTTGTCTATTTTGGCTTTTGTTGCCAATGCTGTTGGTGTTTTAGTCACGAAGTTCTTGCCTGTGTTACATATATTCCTTTTCATCTCCTTCCATTTCATTTTTCTTTCTTTTCTTTTCTTTTTCTTTTTTTCTTTTTCATGAGACAGTCTTGCTCTGTTGCCTAGGCTGGTATGCAATGGCACAATCTTGGCTCACTGCAACCTTCGCCTCCTGGGTTCAAGCAGTTTTCTGTCTTTAATTCCTGAGTAGCTGGAATTACAGGCGCCCACCACCATGCCTAGCTAATTTTTTGTACTTTTAGTAGAGATGGAGTTTCACTATCTTGGACAGGTTGGTCTTGAACTCCTGACCTTGTGATCCGCCCACCTCAACCTCCCAAAGTGCTGGGATTACAGGCATGAGCCATGGCACCTGCCCCTTCCATTTCATTTTTCCTTTAGGAGATTCTCACTATAAATTTTTACTCTTCATTTCATGAAGTCCACATGTCCTTGAATTGTTTTGAGACTTGCTCCACCCCTCAGACTTTGGGATATGGTTCTGAAAGGGTTTTGCCCATCTCCATGTCAGTTTTCTCCTTTATTTCAAAGCAAGGTCTGTCCCTACCTAGTTCTTACCAACAGATAGGAGTGTGGATTGCTTCAGGCTGCACCTTATGTCCACTTGGGTGATGTATGGTGAGTTCCAGTTCTAAGGCTAGAGGGAAGTTTGATGTATGATGGTCCAAATTTAGGTACCAGGTTCTAGCTGGCTTTCACTTACTACAGTTTCTGCTTTAAAAAAAAAATAGATTTGCCAGGTGCAGTGGCTCACACCTGTAATCCTAGTACTTTGGGAGGCTGAGGTGGGTAGATCACCTGAGGTCAGGAGTTCAAGACCAGCCTGGCCATCATGGTGAAACCCCATCTTCAAAAAAAAAAAATGATTCAAGTGGGCACATAGGCATGTTTGTTACATGGATGTATTATGTGATGCTGAGGTTTGAGGTATGATTGATTTGTCACCTGGGTTGTGAGCATAGTACCCAATAAATTTCCTTTTATTTTTCCTCCCTCCTTTCTTCCTTTTCTTCCTTTCTCTTTCTTTCTTTTCTTTCTTTCTCTCTTTTTCTTTCTCTCTGTTTCTCTCTCTCTCTCTTTCTCCTTCCCTCCTTCCCTCCTTTCTTCCTTCCTTTTTTCCTTCTTTTGTTTATTTCTTTCTTTTGAAATGGAGTCTTAACTCTGTCCCTGAGGCTGGAGTGCAGTGGCACAATCTAGGCTCACTGCAGCCTTCCCCTCTCAGGTTCAAGAGATTCTCCTGCCTCAGCCTCCTGAGTAGCTGGGATTACAGGTGCACACTACCACACCTGGGTAATTTTTGTATTTTAAGTAAAGATGGGATTTCACCATGTTGGCCAGGCTGGTCTTGAATGTCTAACCTCAAGTGATCCACCATGGCCTCCAAAAGTGCTCGGATTGCAGGCATGAGCCACCATGCCCAGCACAATAGATAGTTTTTCAGTCTTTCCCCCCAACTCCTCCAGTATCTCTTGTTCCCATCTTTATGTCTGTGAGTACCTAATATTGAGTTCTCACTTATAAGTGAGAATATGCAGGGTCTGGTTTTCTGTTCCTGAGTTAATTCACTTAGGATAATGGCCTCCAGCTGCACTCATGTTGCTGCAAAGGACATGATTTCATTCTTTTTCACAGCTGCATATTATTTCCTGGTGCATATATGCCACATTATCCAATCCACTGTTGATGATCACCTAAGTTGATTCCATGTCTTTGCTATTGTGAATAGTGCTGCAATAAACATGTGAGTCACAGGTTTCTTTTTGGTAGAAGGATTTATTTTCCTTTGGGTATATCCCAGTAATGGCATCACTGGATAGAATGATAAATCTAATTTTAGCTTGTTGAAAAAATCTCCAAATTGCATTCTGCAGAAAGGAAACATTTTCAAATTGCATTTCCCCAGGGGGAAACAAATTCAGAACCCCAGTGTACAATATGTATTTGTATAGCTGCAGCTTTCACCTGTGACATCTTATTCTTTGCCCCTGTCTAGTTCTTCCTTGTTTTGAACCAACAGAGCACTTGAAAAACAGCCATCATCACTATTTGGTGCTGCCAGGGTTGGTGTTTTCTTTGTCTCCATGTCCAGTTCTTTATTCATGGAGGCTACATCCCCCAGGCAGGTATCATGGTGCTCTGGTAGAACCTGGGCTTTGACGTCAGATCTCAAGTGAAGCCCCAGCTCCATCCCACCAGCTCCATTATCTTGAACTGCTTACAGAGCTTCTCTAAGTCTCAGTTCATTCATCCATACAGTGGAGCTCAAAGCATCTTTGAGATGATTAAATGAGATAATACAAGACACTATTTGTAAGGTGCTTGAAACCTGGAAATAATAAACTGAGTGCTCACTATGGTTAAGCATTCTTCAGGGACTTCATGTGTTTTAAAATATGAGGTAGGCACTGTTAACGTTTCTAGTTCACAGAGAGGAAGGAGGCTTGGAGAGGTTAAGGTGTTTGCCCATCCTTGCACAGCTAGTAGGTGGTAATGCTGGGATTCACCCCTTCAGAGACTTCAGAGACTGAGCTCTTAACCCATCATGTCACCATACATGCTGTCTCAAAAATTTGTCACTGCCATTCCCTCCACTCCGCACAATTTCATATTAGTTCGGCTTTTGTTGAGTTGATTTGTCAGGACATCAACATTTGTGAAGAAAGGTGAGTTAAGAGTGGAGTGGGGGGGTAGGATGGGGGAAATTGCAGAGTGCCCTAGAAGTTGCAAAGTGTGTTTCTTAGTATATGAAGACTGAGGGGGGCATAGTAGAAGTTGTCTGAGAATTCTGCTAACCTTGCAGGCTGCCTGTCATTTTCATGAGGTAGAACCAGGACAAGTCTTATAGTTTGGGCTGTGATATAGGGATTCCGTCTAGATTTAGGCTTGTTTGACCATTGGCTTAGTTGTGGGTTTTGTTGTTGTTGTTGTTGCTTTGTTTTTAGGGCCTCCGTCTCCCAGGCTGGAGTGCAGTGGTGCAATCACAGCTCCCTGCAGCTGTGATCTTGACCTCCTGGGCTCAAGAGATCCTCCCAAGTAGCTGGGTCTACAGGTTTGTGCCACTATGCCTGGCTAATTTTTTGAATATTTTGTAGAGATGGTGTCTTTCTTTGTTGCCCAGGCTTGAACTCCTGGGCTTAAGTGATCCCTCTGCCTCAGCCTCCTGAAGAGCTGGGATTACAGGTGGGCACCACCATGGCTAACTTCAATTGTTTGTAGAGCTGGGGTCTCACTATGCTGCCCAAGCTGGTCTTGAACTTCTGGTCTCAAGAAATGCCAGAGCACTGGGATTATACCTGTAAGCCACTCTGCTGGGTCAGTTCCTTCTAGATTTAGGCTGTAGTTTGATCATTGGCTTAGTTTTGGAGAGAAAGCTGTGTTTCCATGTTTTTGGATTTTAGCCTTTCATGAGAAGCTGGGAGAATGGGTATTAGAATTTTATCTATCTATCTATCTATCTATCTGTTGTTATTGTTTGAGACAGGGTCTTGCTCTGTTGTCCAGGCTGGAGTGCAGTGGTGCAACACTGCCAGTGGTGAGGGGTGTGTTGGGGTTGCTATCAGGTGTTACATTGCCCCCAGTGGGTAGGGGGTGTGATATCCAGGACATTATTGCCTGTGTCTGGGAGCTGGCTGGGGGCACTATCCAAGGTTGCATTGCCCACATGGGGAGCAGGTTATGAGGCACTATCTGGGACTGCAATGCTGGTGATGGAGGATGGGTTAGGGCTACTATAGGGTGCTGCACTGCTGGTGGCAGGGAAGGGAGTGTTTAAAGGTGCCATGGGGACTACACTGAGACAGAGGTGGAGGAGCTTGTTGGGAGAGCTACACAGGGTTGGACTGCCTGTGGAGCGGGGTAGAGGGTTGGTGGGTACACTGTTGGGGCCAGATGCACAGCCTGAGTGTGCGGGAGGTGGCGGGTGGGTTGGGTGCTCTCAGGGATCTGCACTGCCTGGCAAAGAGTGGGTGAGTGTGCTATTTTGGGCTGCGTGGGTTGTGGCAGGGGCAGGTTGGGTGCACTATCAGGGGCTACCCGAGCTATCCATGGGGGTACTTCCCAAGGTGGAGAGAGAGTTTGGAGTGCTATCCGTGGCTGCACTGCCCAAGGCAGGGAGTTGGTTGGGGATGGTATCCAGGGCCGCACTGTTCCCAATGGGGAGTGGGTTAGGGCACTCACTGTTCAGTGTTGCAGTGCGCACAGTGGGGGGTGGTTTGGGTGCCATATGGGGACATCACTGCCTGCAGTGGGGGTCTTGTTGGGGATGCCGTCTGTGGTTACACTGCCCACCGCATGGAGTCTGTTGGGGTGCTATCCCAGGCTGTGCTGCCCATGGCAGGGAGGCAGTGTGCGGGTGCCATCGAGTGCTGCAGTGTCTAAGGCAGGGGCAGGTTAGGGGCTGCCATCACGTGCTACACTGCCAGTGGTGGGGTCTGGGGTGTTGGCACTATCCTGGGGCTACACTGCCAGTGGCAGCGGGTTAGGGGCTCTGTCGAAAGCTGCACTGCTGTTGGCAAGCAATGGAGCCTTCAGTGAGAGCTGTGGTCTCTGAGAGAGGAGTGGTACTCCTCTTCCCAGACTCTAAACTCTAAAGGGCCATATCTTCCTGCATGGCAGGACACATTTCTGTGAATATCCTGATCACAGCAGGGCACCCAGACCCATCTTGGTTCCCAGGCCTGAGCCCTCACATTCTGTGTTGCAGAGACTGCCAGGGATGCCCAGGCATGCAGTAGCAGACACCATGGGGTGACAGGGCCCTGTGGGTGGAGGTCTCAGGAGTGGGAACCAGCATGTTGGTGAGGAGGGCTGGCTGGGGCTGAGTTTCTGCTGCTCCTGCTTCCTGAGCACAGCCTGGGTGGTCCCAGTGGTTCCTGTGGAGCGGGAAGCCCAGATACCATGGTGTTTCCAGTCTCCACTCCCTAGCCAGTTTGGGCCAAAAAGAACTGCCATGGACTTTGGAGGGTGGGTGTGAGTGCCTTCACCGAAACTGGCCTGTGCCACCCAGTGGCCAGCATGACAAGGTGGAGGTCTAATGCTACCACTGTCTGTGTCCCGTTCTAGGCTTTTCTGGCTTTGCCCACCCAGCTGCTCTATGCCAGGAGAAGGAAGAGCCGTCTGCTGCATGCTGGAGGCTGGAGCCTGTGGCAGAGCACTGGAGAGGTAGGAGGGTGACTGGTTGCCACTAGAGCAGGGAAAGGGGTGCAGAGGTGGCCAGGTGGCAGCCTCTGAGGTGGCCTCATTCCCCGGGTCCCCCACTGCTGGTTACGGCAGGCAGAGCTGGGGTTGCCACCTCTTCTGCTGCAGCGTGTGCAGGTGGAACCTGCAGTTGAGGCCATGGCAGAGGGTGGCAGTGCAGGTCCCAGACCTGAGTGAGGCCTGAGGGTCGTGAAATACCCTCCTCCCACCCACTCCTCTTTGGCGGCTCCCTGAGTGCTGGGCTTTGGGTCCCTACACTGTGCAGCCACTGGAATGGGGCTGAGCGCCACTTCCTGCCCTCCTGCAGCTGCGGCTTCACCGCCTCTGTTAGGGCCATGGTGGCATCTGGCCTCTGGTTCTGTGCAGCTGGCCTCCATGTGCATGTCCAGGGTTGCCACCACTGCTGATGTGCACCATCTGCAGGGGGCAGCTGCAGCTGAGCCCATGGCATCAGCTGGCAGGGCTAGTCCCAGAAGACCCGAGGGCCACCAGCAGACTGCCCTCCCAGCCTAGGGCTCCTCTTTCTTGGCCAATGCATAGAGCGACGGGTCACGGTTGCTGGGTGCTGTGCAGCCGCTGGATCCTCAAGGCGGGCTGGCCAGTTCCTGCTTTCCTGCAGCAGCAGGGCCAACTGCCTGTGTTAGGATCTGTGGAGGCTTCTGGCCCTGGGATCCTCATTGCAGTGGTGCGGGTGGGCAGTGTCAGTGGTTGTCACTGTGGCAGCTGCATGGCCATGTGCAGGTGGCAGCTGCAGCTGAGCCCAAGGCAGAGGCTGGCCCTAGACAGCCCGAGAATTGCCCAGTGCACTGCCTAGGGTTCATCTTCCTTTCCCCTGCCCAGAGCATGGGTCTGGGCACTGTGCAGCCTTGGGGGTGGTGCTGAGCACCGGTTCCTGCCCTCCTTCTGTTCCTTTTTGACCCTGGTCCTGGATGCTGGTTGTGGGCACTGGGTACCCTGCAGCCACTGGGATGGGGCTGGGTGCCAGTTCCAGTCCTCCTCCTGCTGCGAGGCCTGATTTAGGCCCTGCAGCAGGGTCTGACCCTTGGGTCTGTGTTGCTGGTGGAGGTGGATGGGATCAGGGGTTGCCACCACTGCTGCCGCATGCCATCTATAAATGGCAGGTGCAGCAGAATGCACGGGAGGCCACAGGGCTGGTCTCAGACAGCCTGGGGGTCACCCAAGGCACCTCCCTCCACCCTAAGATCCGTGCTTCCTTTGCCCAAGCCCAGCGCATGAGGTTGCGGGCTCTGGGCCCACTGCAGCCCCCGGGATGATGCTGAGCACCGGTTTCTGCCCCCTTGCAGCTGTGCCGCCAACCACCTAAGTTAGGCACCATGGTGACATCTGGCCCTGGGATTCCTGCTGCTGGTAGGGGAGGACAGGGCCAGGGGTTCCCACTGATACCTGCGCCATTTCTAGGTGGTAGCTGTGGCTAAGCCCATGGCAGATTCTGGCAGGGCTGCTCCCCGAGGGCATGAGGATCGTGGAGTGTACCGCCATCCCACCCTAGGGTTCACTTTTCCTTAGCCCTGGCCCAGAGCACAGGTTTGCGGGCTCTGGGCACTGTGCAGTGTTGTGACTGAGTGCCTCCTGCCCTCCCACACCTGCGGGCTGACTGTGGCAGTATCTGGTCCTGGGTTCCATGCTACTGGGGCTAGTTTCCAGGGTTGCCACTGCTGCTGCCCATACATGTACTGTAATAATCAGATAGCTGAGCCAGCTACTGAGTGCCTGACAGAATTTGTAGTGTAGACAGTGTGGATAGGCCACACATAGGGAGATTGATGGCCCCAGGTGGGGCAGTTGGGATGGTGTAAGATTTCATCATGCTCCTTGGAATGGCATGCAATTGAAAACTGAATGTTTTATTTCTGAAATTTTCCATCTGATATTTTTGGGATGTGCTCAGGGAACTGAAACTGCAGAAAGCGACACTGTGGGTAATGGGAACGACTGTGCCTCTATTAGTTTTTATATTAGTTTTCTATTGTTGCTATAGCTGATTATGACTCACTTAGCCACTTAATATAATACAAGTTTATTATCTTTAAGTTCTGGAGGTCTGAGTTTGAAATGCATCTTAGTAGGATAAAATCAGGATATTGTCAGGGCTACATTCCTTTGGAGATGCTGGGAGAGAATCTGTTTCCTTGTTTTGTCCAGCTTCTATAGAGGCTGCCTGCATTCCTTAGCTCATAGCCCCTCTTCCATCTTCAAAGGCAGCGGTGCAGCATCTTCAAATCTCTCTCCTGACTCTCCTACCTTCCTCTTTCATCTTTTTTTTTCTCAAGACAGTGTCTTACTCTTTTCTCCAGGCTGGGGTGCAGTGGCATGATCACGGCTCACTGCAGCCTTGACCTACCTGGGCTCACATGATCCTCGCACTTTAGCCTCCCATGTAGTTAGAAGTACAGGTGTGTGCTACCACTCCCAGTTATTATTATGATGTATATATCATAGAGACAGGGTTTTGCCATGTTGCCCAGGCTGATCTTTTTTAAAATATTTTCTAAATTTTCCTTTAAGCTCTGGGGTACATGTGCAGAACATGCAGTTTTTTTTACACAGGTGTACATGTGCCATGGTGGTTTGCTGCAGGTGTCAACCTGTCGTCTAGGTTTTAAGCCCTGCATGCTTTAGGTATTTATCCTAATGCTCTCCCTCCCCTTTCTCCCTACCCCTGACAGGCCTCGGTGTGAGATGCTCCCCTCCCTGTGGCCATGTGTTCTCATTGTGCAACTCCCACTTACAAATGAGAACATGAAGTGTTTGGTTTTCTGTTCCTGTGTTAGTCTGCTGAGAATAATGGTTTCCAGCTTCATCCATGTCCCTGCAAAAGACATGAACTCATTCTTTTTTATGGCTGCATAGTATTTCATGGTGTATATGTGCTGTATTTTCTGGACCCCCGAGGCTGGGAAGGCAGATTCTCACTCAATTTCTGCCATTTCTGCTGCCTTCTCTTCTCTCTGCCATCTTCTCCCTTTCTTTCTGTTCTTTGGGGAAAAAAGGTCTGCAGCAGCCACTGAACTTTGTCTTGCTTTGTGTTCTACTCTTGGTCTCGCTTTCTTTCTTTCTCCTTCCACCTTGCCTGGCTGATTTTTCGTATCCCCTTGAGAAGGCTTTTTGATGTCCTTAAAAATCTTCTCAAAAGTGAATTTCTGCTTATGGTTTAAATGGAAGCCATTGTCAGCAGGGGTCAGTGATGACCCACCCATCTCCTACACTACTTCCCTTTGCTCTCTGGTTCCCACATTTGATTTTATTTTCTCCCACTTCCTCGGTCTGTTGGGTAGTCCCAGCTTACCCTGATCTCTACTACATGAATGGAGGGAAAGCTAAGCCATCCTTCCTGGCTTTCCAATGAGCCAGCAGGTGGATCTTCAGACCTTCTTGCCTGTGTGGTCATCCAGAAAACTTTTGGGGTGTGTTGCCATGGAGACAATGGAGTATTTATTGTACTACCTTCCTTAGACTTTCTTATGCAACCTGCCCTCTTTCCCGGATTGCTGTTATGCTGCAGGGAGGTTTCTTAAATTAATCTTGTCAAAATAGCCTTCAAATCCTTTTGGAGCAGGAATTTCTTTTTAATCTCACAAGACACAAACTGTTCAAGGGAAGAATTAGGAACAAAGACAACTTGTGCAGGGGGACTGGAGAGAACTTGGAGAGCATTTAGAGAAAAGCGGGGAAATGATTGTAGGGTTGGAAAACAGGAACATGGATAAGTGATGAGAGGAATGGGGATTATTTAACTGGGACAGAGAGGCTGACAGGTGACCTAATAATAGGCTTCCAGTTTGTGGAGGGTTAGCACAGGGAGACTGGCTTCCCTTACCAGGGAAGAGAAGACACTGAAAGTGGGAGGTAGGGGAGCCTGAGGCTAAGGAAGAACTTGTAATCACAGGGTCCGTTAATTATAGCAAGGGAGGATGGATCACAAGCTCTTCACCGAGTAGTCTTCTCAGACAACAGCAGCACTGGGATGGTGGTAGGGCTTTCTGTGAGTCATCTGGTGCAGAGCTTCCTGATCACTTGTCCTTAGATAGTAGCAAGATGGCTGCCTCAGCATCTCCAGGGACACATGGTAAATATAAAATTTTCTGGGCCCTACCCAGACCTTCTAGTTTAGAATTTCTGGGAGGAAAGTCCAGGTGTCTGTATTCTTACACCTCCCCACCCCCCAGCCCTGGAGAAATGTAGAACTAACTCATTGAGAACCAAGAGGCTGGTGATGTGGAGAAAGAGGAAACGCCTCCCCCAGATCCCTCTGATGTTTTCTGTAGCATCCTGCTAGTGCTTCCGCTGCCTATGAGCTGCTCTGGAGTCCAGGCCACACCTGCCCTGATGACTCTGTCCAGCATCCCTGCTGGGCCACTTGGAATGGACCCTGGGGCATCAAAGCTGCTGTACAGCTCTGAAGAACCCCTGTGTCTCTCTTTAATCACAAGGGTGTTGGGAAAAATGCTCATTCCATGTTTTTGTTCTAGATTTCACTGGCAGTCACTGAAGTCTTTGGTGGCTGTTCTGTGGAGTTTTCCAATGCCAAGGGGTCCCTCAGATACAACCGCTGCCCCAAAGGGACTAGAATGGAGCAAGCCTGGGAGTCAAGAGATGGTATCTCTCTTGAGCTTAAGCAGGCTGTTTTACCTCTCCCCATCGCAGTTTCTTTCACTGGAAAAGGAGGCACCCAGCCTGGACAATCTCTAAGGTCCTTCCAGCTTTACCTTTTTGTCTCTACTGGCTGTTTGAAGAATTGCAATGCTTGAAGAGTATAAAGTCGTAGATTCAGTGTAATATTTCATAGTGAAATATTTTAAATTCAGTGTTTTTTTTCTTTGTATAACTTATCTTGGGGATGTTGGAAAGGATGAGGGAAAATACACAAATACACCCAACTCCAGCGAGCTCAGCTTGTGTGTGGACCTGCTGTTCACTGTGCGCAACCATGCACAAGCTCTCTCATCCCTTGGTGGCAGCCAACCAAACTACACATGCTGTTCTTTGGCCTCAGAACAGTTTTTTGCATGTTTTAAATGTGTAGCTTGGAATCAATGAATATTGTTCATGGGAATACTAGGAAGGTTGGGGGGGTGCTGGAATCATTATTTCACATACTTACTTGCTTGTTTCCTGCTGAATTCAAGATTGCAGTGATACTTCAAAAAAAAAAAAAAAGCTGCAATGTCAATTATTAATTTTGCTTGTAAGCTTTTGGGACCAGCCACACCCTGACACTTAAAAAATAATAATGAAATGTTAGTATAAGAAAAATTGCTAGCTGCCTATCCCAACCCTCTATCTTAGTAACTGAACCTAATTCAAGGCACATTGCTACCTACACTGTAATAGTAGATTTTCCAGTCTCCTGTATGACCAGGTAAGGTTGTGGACGATGATAGAGATAAATTACTTTAAGCTATCATTTAAGGAAGTCTTTTTTTAAAAAAGTAAGAAAAGGATTCTTTTTTCCTTTCTACCTTCCTGCCTTCATTTCTCCTTCCTTCCCTTCTTCCTCCCTCCCTTCTTCCCTTCTTCCTCCCTCCCTTCTTCCCAGAATGCAGTTGTAATGGCTGGAGTTCCAGTAGCCACTTTAGACCATAACATGGAAATCAAGCATTGAGGATGGCAAAGCAAAAAGCTAAAAGCCTGAGACACGATGACCGTGGGACTGCCATCCCACCCCAGGACTGTCTCTCTTCAGACATCTTTTATGTGAGAAAATAAAGCCACTATTATCTTTTGTTTTATATATGCAGCTGAACCAAATTCTAATGAATCCATATAGGTTCCAGGTGAGCTGGCTTAAATGATGAGAACCAAGGTCAAAGGCAAAGGGTAGCCCTGATAAGCAAATGCCACAGCTGAGTTCCTCAGAGCAGTAGGCTTTTGCTATAACATAGCACAGGAAAGGAGTGATTTGAGAGGCAAATGGAGTGTGACATCCAGCTCTGCCTGAGACCGACTGTGATCTTGATCAACTGATTGTCTTGATTCTGGATTTCTTCATTTGTAAATTAGAGTAATAATCTCCACCCCACTCATTGGCATTAAAGATCATATGTATTAGATGTCTTGTTTAGTACCTTGCACACAGGTGGTGGTTAAAAGTAGTGGCTCTATGTGTGCACAGGCACGTTGTGTGTCCACCTGGCCACAGACACCGTGCTATGCCCTAGGGGCATATGGTGTAGCCCCTGCTCTGAGGAGGCTTGCAGGGTACTGGGACATATCCAGATATGCAGCGTATGTGTGCCTGCATGCTGTGATGCAGGCTTAGGAATGCGTCCCAAGCCTGTGTGCAGCGCCAGAGATTAAAGGATCTCATCTTGGAGTGGCACTTCTTGGCCTTCACTCACATGGGCCTAAGGCTAGGGATACCTTCCTTCTCCTTTACTCCTTCTGTATCCTACCTGTTTTTATGGCCCATGGAAGTCCTTCCTCCCCCATAGACACATCCAAGCTGGTCTAGCTATTCCGCAACATTTCCACTGAGCTTATTTCAAGCCCACACAGTTCAGGGCTTCACTTGTTCTCCTGCATGTGTGTCCTCTTCAGCTGGACCATAATCCTCTTGAAAGCAGAGGCCAGTTCTGATTATTCCTTTTTTGTGGAAGGCACAGTAGGCACTCAGTGTTGTTATGGAGAAAGCTGAGTTTCACAGTTAAGAATATTTTTTTGTGTGAGGACCCAGATCAGGCCTGCAGTCCTCTCTCTCCTATGGCTGCAGACAGTGTAATGAGGGAGAATGGAAAGAGAACAGGGAGGGTGGCTTGACCCCAGTCGCACATATAGCCCAGTCCACATTCTTGGCTCAGTGGGCGTCAGGGCAGCTGTGCCAGGCAGACACGGGAGCCTTTGTCCGACCCAGGTGGAAACTCCTGACCTCGTGATCTGCATGCCTCCTCCTCCCAAAGTGCTGGGATTACAGATGTA
Organism: Aotus nancymaae; assembly: GCF_030222135.1. Lineage (NCBI taxonomy): Eukaryota > Metazoa > Chordata > Mammalia > Primates > Aotidae > Aotus > Aotus nancymaae. The sequence goes on from NW_026988455.1 coordinate 16,655,048, forward strand.
AGCCACTGCACCTGGCATTTTTTTGTTTATTTTATTTTTTTTAGACAGGGTCTCACTTGTTGCCCAGGCTGGAGTGCAGCAGTGCAATCTTGGTTCACTGCAGCCTCCGCCTCCCAGGCTCAAGTTGTGCACCTCCACACCCAGCTAATTGTTTGTATTTTATGTGGAGATGGAGTTCACCATGTTGCCCAGGCTGGGCTTGAACTCCTGGACTCAAGCAGTCTGCCCACCTCGGCCTCCTAAAGTGCTGAGATGACAGGTGTGAGCCACCATGCCTGGCCCATTTGACCTGTTTTGCAGTTGACGGTTAAGTGGCATTCAGTCAGTTCACATTGTCGCTGTCACCGCCATCCATCCCCAGATGACTTCACCTTCTCGCACTGAAACTGTCTGCATGAAACACCCACTCCGCCTTTGTTTCCCAGATGTTTGTGCCTCCTGCTGGTTGTGTGCTTTCACACATCAAGAGAGGACAATTAACATTTGAACTAGAGCATCATTTGCTGTTGTCTGATGGGTGAGATTTTTGCTTGCATAGTCCATATTGTAATATGTTTTGGGGGCCCACAGGATTATTCTTGGTCATCTAAGATATCACTGACATTACTAAAACTTTATCTCCTTCAACTGACTACTGTTTATTCTTTGAAATAACCAGACACACACATTGTTTAATTTTTTCAGTTGGTCATTTGCATGGTGCAGTACTATGTGAGGCCACCTCCCCTCAAATGACCCATAGACGGTAAGAGTCTGTGAACAAACATTATCACAGAAGAGACCAACCACATGTGGACATGGAGTGGGTCATTACAAGGTGGGGTAGTTAACCTGAACCCTAAGCTGACACAGCAGAAGAAGCCACAATCCTTTAGAGAGAAAAAAATTACAAAATATCTTTTTTTATGAGAAACAGAGACCATCTACAGAGGATATGATATTAAAATGTGATCTCATTGTTCAGCTCCCACCTATGAGTGAGAACATTTAATATTTGGTTTTCTATTTCCTGTGTTAGGTTGCTAAGGATGATGACTTTCAGCTTCATCCATGTCCCTGCAGAGGACGTGATCTCATATCCTTTTATGGCGGCATAGTATTCCATGGCATGTATGTAGCACATTTTCTTTATCTAGTCTGCCACTGATGAGCATATGAATTGGTTCCATGTCTTTCCTATTGTGAATTGTGCTTCAAAAAACATACATGGAGCAGATTATGCTCAGAGCAAGATGGTCCTCTGAGCAAAATCGAGCTCCAAGCATGATGGAGCTCAGAGCAGATGGAACTCTAGGTGAGACAGAGCTCAGAGCAATGTGAATGTCAGAGCAGATGTTGCACAGAGTGTAAGATGGAGGTCCAAGCATATGGTCTGAGAGCAAAATGGAGCTCAGAGCAGACAGTGATCAGAGCAAGAAGGAGTATGGAGTGATTGGAGTTCTGAGCAAGGTGGAGCACAGAGTAGATGGTGCTCAGAGCAAGATGGAGGTTGGGGTGAGTGGAGCTCTGTGTAGATGGAGATCAGAGCATGTGGAGCTCAAAGCAAGATGGAGCTTGGAGTGATTGGAGATCTGAGCAAAATGGAACTTGGAGCATATGGAGCTCTGAACAAGATACAGATCAGAGCAAGATGGATCTCAGAGCAGATGGAGCTCAGAGGATAATAGAGCTCAGAGCAGATGGAGCTCAGAGCAGATGGAGCTCTGAGCAAGATAAAGTTCAGAGAATATGGAGGTCAGAGCAAGATGGAGCTCAGAGCAGATGGAGCTCTGAGCAAGATGGAGCTCAGAGCAGATGGAGCTCAGAGCAAGATGGAGCTCAGAGCAAGATGGAGCTCAGAGCAGATGGAGCTCTGACCAAGATAAAGTTCGGAGCATATGGAGCTCAGAGCAAGATGGAGGTCAGAGCAGATGGAGCTCTGAGCAAGATGGAGCTCAGAGCAGATGGAGCTCAGAACAAGATGGAGCTCAGAGCATGATGGAGCTCAGAGCAGATGGAGCTTAGAGCAGATGGAGCTCAGAGCAAGATGGAGCTCAGAGCAAGATGGAGCTCAGAGCAGATGGAGCTTAGAGCAGATGGAGCTCAGAGCAAGATGGAGCTCAGAGCAAGATGGAGCTCAGAGCAGATGGAGCTCTGAGCAAGATGGAGCTCAGAGCAGATGGAGCTCTGAGCAAGATGGAGCTCAGAGCAAGATGGAGCTCTGAGCAAGATGGAGGTCAGAGCAGATGGAGCTCTGAGCAAGACGGAGCTCAGAGTAGATTGAGCTCAGAGCAGATGGAACTCAAAGCAGATGGAGCTCAGAGCAAGATGGAGCTCAGAGCGGATGGAGCTCTGAGCAGATGGAGCTCAGAGAAAGATGGAGCTCAGAGCAAGATGGTGCTCAGAGCAGATGAAGCTCTTAGCATGATGGAGCTCAGAGCAAGATGGAGCTCAGAAAAGATGGAGCTCTGAGCAAGAAGGAACTCAGAGCAAGATGGAGCTCTGAGAAAGAAGGAGCTCAGAGCAGTTGGAGCTCAGAGAAAGATGGAGCTCAGAACAGGCAGAGCTCAGAGCAAGATGGAGCTCAGAGGAGATGGAGCTCAGAGCAGATGGAACTCAGCAAGGCAGAGCTAAGAGCAGATGGAGCTCAGAGCAGATGGAATTCTGAGCAGGATAAAGTTCAGAGCAGATGGAGCTCTGAGCAAGATAAAGTTCAAAGCAGATGGAGCTCAGAACAGATGGAGCTTTGAGCAAGATGGAGCTCAGAGCAAGAGGGAGCTCAGAGCAGATGGAGCTGAGAGCAGATGGAGCTCAGAGCAAGATGGATCTCAGAGCAAGATGGAACTCAGACCGGATGGAACTCTGAGCAGATGGAGGTCACAGCAAGATGGAGCTCAGAGCAGATGGAGCTCTAAGCAACATGGAGCTCAGAGCAGATAGAGCTGAGAGAAAGATCAAGCTCAGAGCAGATGCAGCTCTGAGCAAGATGGAGCTCAGAGCAGATGGACCTCAGAGCAAGATGGAGCTCAGAGCAGATGGAGCTCTTAATAAGATGGAGCCTAGAGCAGATGGAGCACAGAGCAAGATGGAGCACAGAGCAAGATGGAGCTCAGAGCAGATGGAGCTCAGAGCAAGATGGATCAAAGCAGATGGAGCTCAAAGCAAGATTGAGCTCAGAGCAAGATGGGGCTAAGAGCAGACGGAGCTCTGAGCAAGATGGAGTGAAGAGCAGATGGAGCTCTGAGCAAAATGGAGCTGAGAGCAGATGGAGCTCAGAGCAAGATGGATCTCAGAGCAGATGGAGCTCAGAGAAAATGGAGCTCAGAGCAAGATGGAGGTCAGAGCAGATGGAGCTCTTAGCCTGATAAAGTTCAGAGCATATGGAGCTCAGAGGAGATGGAGATCTGAGCAAAATTGATGATAGAGCAATGTGGAGCTCAGAGCAAGATGGAGCTCAGAGCACATGGAGCTCAGAGGAAATACAGCTCTGAGCAAGATGGATCAGAACAGATGGAGCTCAGAGCAAGATGGAGCTCTGAGCAAGATGGAGTTCTGTGCAAGATGGATAAGAGCAGATGGAGCTCTGAGCAAGATGGAGCTCAGAGCAAGGTGGAGCTCAGAGCAGATGGAGCTCTGAGCAAGAAGGAGCTCAGAGCAAGATGGAGCTCTGAGAAAGAAGGAGCTCACAGCAGTTTGAGCTCAGAGAAAGATGGAGCTCAGAACAGGCAGAGCTCAGAGCAAGATGGAGCTCAGAGGAGATGGAGCTCAGAGCAGATGGAACTCAGCAAGACAGAGCTAAGAGCAGATGGAGCTCAGAGCAGATGGAGTTCTGAGCAGGATAAAGTTCAGAGCATATGGAGCTCAGAGCAGATGGAGCTCTGAGCAAGACAGCTCAGAGCAGATGGAGGTCAGAGGAGTTGGATCTCTGTGCAAGATAAAGTGCAGAGCATATGGAGCTCAGAACAGACGGAGCTTTGAGCCAGATAAAGTTCAGGGCATATGGAGCTCAGAGCCGATGGAGCTCTGAGCAAGATGGAGCTCTGAGCAGATGGAGCTCAGAGCAAGGTGAATCTCAGAGCAGATGGAGCTCAGAGCAGATGGAGCTCAAAGCAGGATGGAGCTCAGAGCAGATGGAGCTCAGAGCAAGATGGAGGTCAGAGCAGATGGGGCTCTGAGCAACATGGAGATCAGAGCAGAAGGAGCTGAGAGAAAGATGGAGCTCAGAGGAGGTGGAGCTCTGAGCAAGAAGGAGCTCAGAGCTAGATGGTGCTCTGAGAAAGAAGGAGCTCAGAGCAGTTGGAGCTCAGAGCAAGATGGAGCTCAGAGCAGATTGAGCTCAGAGCAGATGGAGCTCTGAGCAAGACACCTCAGAGCAGATGGAGGTCAGAGGAGTTGGATCTCTGTGCAAGATAAAGTGCAGAGCATATGGAGCTCAGAGCAGATGGAGCTCTTAGCGAGATAAAGTTCAGAGCAGATGGACTTCATAGCACATGGAGCTTTGAGCAAGAATCTCACAGCAGATGGAACTCAGAGCAAGATGGAGCTCAGAGCAGATGGAGGTCTGAGCAAGATGGAGCTCAGTACAAGATGGAGCTCAGAGGAAGATGGAGCTGAGAGCATAATGGAGCTCAGAGCAGATGGAGCTCTGAGCAAGAAGGAGCTCAGAGCAAGATGGAGCTCAGAGCAAGATGGAGCTCAGAGCAAGATGGAGCTCAGAGCAGATGGAGCTCACAGCAGATGGAGCTCTGAGCAAGATAAAGTTCAGAGCATATGGAGCTCAGAGCAAGATGGAGCTCAGAGCATATGGAGCTCTGAGCAAGAAGGAGCTCAGAGAAGATGGAGCTCTGAGCAAGATGGAGCTCAGAGCATGATGGAGCTCAGAGCAGATGGAGTTCTGAGCAAGATAAAGTTCAGAGCAGATGGAACTCAGAGCAGATGAAGCTCCGAGCAAGATAAAGTTCAGAGCATATGGAGCTCAGAGCAGATGGAGCTCAGAGCAGATGGAGCTCAAAGTAAGATGGAGCTCTGAGCAAATGATGCTTAGAGCAAGATGGAGCTCAGAGCGGATGGAGCTCTGAGCAGATGGAGCTCAGAGCAAGATGGAGCTCAGAGCAGATGGAGCTCAGAGCAGATGGTGCTCTGAGGAAGATACAGCTCAGAGCAGATAGAGCTCAGAACAGATGGAGCTCTGAGCAAGATAAAGTTCAGAGCATATGGAACTCAGAGCAAGATGGAGCTCAGAGCAGATGGAGCTCTGAGCAAGATGAAGCTCAGAGCAAGATGGAGCTCAGAGGAAGATGGAGGTCAGAGCATAATGGAGCTCAGAGCAGATGGAGCTCAGAGCAAGATGGAGGTCAGAGAAGACGGAGCTCAGAGCAAGATGGAGCTAAGAGCAAATTGGAGCTCAGAGCAGATGGAGTTCTGAGCAAGATAAAGTTCAGAGCATATGGAGCTCAGAGGAGATGGAGCTCTGAGCAAGATAAAGTTCAGGGCATATGGAGCTCAGAGCAGATGGAGCTCAGTGCAAGATTGAGCTCAGAGCACGTGGAGCTCAGATAAACTTGGAGCTCAGACCAGATGGAGCTCTGAGCAAGATAAAGTTCAGAGCATATTGAGCTCAGAGCAAGATGGAGCTCAGAGCAGATGGAGCTCTGAGCAAGATGGAGCTCTAAGCAAGATGGAGCTCAGAGCAGATGGAGTTCTAGCAAGAGAGAGCTCAGAGCAGATGGACCTCAGAGCAGATGGAGCTCCGAGCAAGACGGAGCTCAGAGCAGATGGAGCTCAGAGCAAGATGGAGCTCAGAGCAGATGGAGCTCTTAGTAAGATGGAGCCCAGAGCAGATGGAGCACAGCGCAAGAGGGAGCACAGATCAAGATGGAGCTCAGAGCAGATGGAGCTCTGAGCAAGATGGATCAAAGCAGATGGAGCTCAGAGCAAGATGGAGCTCAGAGCAAGATGGAGGTAAGAGCAGATGGAGATCTGAGCAAGATGTAGCTCAGAGCAAGACGGATCTCAGAGCAGATGGAGCTCAGAGAAGATGGAGCTCAGAGCAAGATGGAGCTCAGAGCAGATGGAGCTCTAAGCACGATAAATATCAGAGCATATGGAGCTCAGAGGAGATGGAGCTCTGAACAAAATGGACGTTAGAGCAAGGTGGAGCTAAGAGCAAGATGGAGCTCAGAGCAGATGGAGCTCAGAGGAAATACAGCTCTGAGCATGATGGATCAGAACAGATGGAGTTCAGAGCAAGATGGAGCTCAGAGCAGATGGAGCTCTGAGCAAGACGGACCTCTGTGCAAGATGGATCAGAGCAGATGGAGCTCAGAGCAAGATGGAGCTCAGAGCAGATGGAGCTCTGAGCAAGAAGGAGCTCAGAGAAGATCGAGTTCTGAGCAAGATAAAGTTCAGAGCATATGGAGCTCAGAGCAAGATGGAGCTCAGAACATAATGGAGCTCAGAGCAGATGGAGTTCTGAGCAAGATAAAGTTCAGAGTATATGGAACTCAGAAGAGATGGAACTCTGAGCAAGATAAAGTTCAGGGCATATGGAGCTCAGAGCAGATGGAGTTCAGAGAAAGATGGAGCTCAGAGCACATGGAGCTAAGAGCAAGTTGGAACTCAGAGCACATGGAGCTCAGAGAAAGATGGAGCTCAGAGCAGATGGAGCTATGAGCAAGATAAAGTTCAGAGTATATGGAGCTCAGAGGAGATGGAGCTCTGAGCAAGATAAAGTTCAGGGCATATGGAACTCAGAACAGATAGAAAACTGAGCAAGACTGAGCTGAGAGCTTATAGAGCTCAGATCAAATGGAGCTCTGAGCAAGATGAAGTTCAGAGCATGTGGAGCTCAGAGGAGATGGAGCTCTGAGCAAGATAAAGTTCAGGGCATATGGAGCTCAGAGCAGATGGAGCTCAGAGCACATGGAGCTCAGAGCAAGATGTAGCTCAGAGCACATGGACCTCACAGCAAGATGGAGCTCAGAGCACATGGAGCTCAGAGGAGATGGAGTTCAGAGCAAGATAAAGTTCAGGGCATATGGAGCTCAGAGGAGACAGAGCTCTGAGCAAGATAAAGTTCAGGGCATATGGAGCTGAGACCAGATGGAGCTCAGAGAAAGATGGAGCTCAGAGCACATGGAGCTAAGAGCAAGTTGGAGCTCAGAGCACATGGAGCTCAGAGCAAGATGGAACTCAGAGCACAAGGAGCTATGAGCAAGATAAACTTCAGAGTATATGGAGCTCAGAGGAGATGGAGCTCTGAGCAAGATAAATTTCAGGGCATATGGAGCTCAGAACACATGGAGCTGTGAGCAAGACAGAGCTGAGAGCATATGAAGTTCAGAGCAGATGGAGCTCTGAGCAAGATGAAGATCAGAGCATATGGAGCTCGGAGGAGATCGAGCTCTGAGCAAGATAAAGTTCAGGGCATATGGAGCTCAGAGCAGATGGAGCTCAGAGCACATGGAGCTCAGAGCAAGATGGAGCTCAGAGCACATGGAGCTCAGAGCAAGATGGAGCTCAGAGCACATGGAGGTCAGAGCAAGATGGAGCTCAGAGCACATGGAGCTCAGAACAAGATGGAACTCAGAGCAGATGGAATTCTGAGCAAGATAAAGTTCAGAGCATATAGAGCTCAGAGGAGACAGAGCTCTGAGCAAGATAAAGGTCAGGGGATATGGAGCTCAGAGCAGATGGAGCTCAGAGAAAGATGGAGCTCAGAGCACATGGAGCTAGGAGCAAGTTGGAGCTCAGAGCACATGGAGCTCAGAGCAAGATGGAGCTCAGAGCAGATGGAGCTATGAGCAAGATAAAGTTCAGAGTATATGGAGCTCAGAGGAGATGGAGGTCTGAGCAAGATAAAGTTCAGGGCATATGGAGCTCAGAACAGATGGAGCTCTGAGAAAGACAGAGCTGAGAGCATATGGAGCTCCGAGCAGATGTAGCTCTGAGCAAGATGAAGTTCAGAGCATATGGAGCTCAGAGGAGATGGAGCTCTGAGCAAGATAAAGTTCAGGGCATATGGAGCTCAGAGCAAGACGGGGCTCAGAGCACATGGAGCTCAGAGCAAGATGGAGCTCAGAGCACATGGAGTTCTGACCAACATGGAGCTCAGAGCAGATGGAGTTCCGAGCAAGATAAAGTTCGTACCATATGGAGCTCAGAGGAGATGGAGCTCTGAGCAAGATAAAGTTCAGGGCATATGGAACTCAGAGCAAGATGGAGCTCAGAGGAGATGGAGCTCTGAGCAAGATGGAGCTCAGAGCAAGATGGAGCTCAGAGGAAGATGGAGCTCAGAGCATATTGGAGCTCAGAGCAGATGGAGCTCTGAGCAAGAAGGAGCTCAGAGCTAGATGGAGCTCAGAGCAAGATGGAGCTCAGAACAGATGGAGCTCTGAGCAAGATAAAGTTCAGAGCATATGGAGCTCAGAGCAAGATGGAGCTCAGAGCACGTGGAGCTCAGAGCAAGATGGAGCTCAGAGCAGATGGAGCTCTGAGCAAGATAAAGTTCAGGGCATATAGAGCTCAGAGTAGATGGAGCTCAGAGCAAGATGGAGCTCAGAGCATATGGAGCCCAGAGCAAGATGGAGCTCAGAACAAATGGGGCTCAGAGGAAGATGGAGCTCAGAGCAAATGGAACTCTGAGCAAGATTACGTTCAGAGTATATGGAGCTCAGAGGAGATGGAGCTCTGAGCAAGATAAAGTTCAGGGCATATGGAGCTCAGAGCAGATGGAGCTCAGAACAAGATAGAGCTCAGAGCACATGGAGCTCAGAGCAAGATGGAGCTCAGCAAGATGGAGGTCAGAACAGATGGATCTCAGTGCAGATGGTGCTCTGAGGAAGATACAGCTCAGAGCAGATGGAGCTCAGAACAGATGGAGCTCTGAGCAGGATAAAGTTCAGATCATATGGAGCTCAGAGCAGATGGAGCTCTGAGCAAGATTAAGTTCAGAGTATATTGAGCTCAGAGCAAGACGGAGCTCAGAGCAGATGGAGCTCTGAGAAAGATGGAGCTTAGTGCAAGATGGAGCTCAGAGCAAGATGGAGCTCAGAGCAGATGGAGTTCTGAGGAAGATAAAGTTCAGAGCATATGGAGCTCAGAGGAGATGGAGCTTTGAGCAAGATAAAGTTCAGGGCATATGGAGCTCAGAGCAGATGGAGCTCTGTGCAAGACAGAGCTGAGAGCATATGGAGCTCAGAGCAGATGGAGCTCTGAGGAAGATGAAGTTCAGAGCAGATGGAGCTCAGAGCGGATGGAGCTTTGAGCATGATGGAGCTCAGAGCAGATGGAGCTCAGAGCAGGATGGAGCTCAGAGCAGATGGAGCTCAAAGCAAGTCGGAGCTCAGAATAGATGGAGCTTAGAGCAAGATGGAGTTCAGAGAACATGGAGCTCAGAGCAAGATGTAGCTCAGAGCAGATGGAGTTCTGAGCAAGAGAGAGCTCAGAGCAGATGGACCTCAGAGCAGAAGGAGCTCTGAGCACGATAAAGTTCAGAGCGTATAGAGCTAAGAGTAAGATGGAGCTCAGAGCAGATGGAGCTCTGAGCAACATGGAGCTCAGAGGTGATTGAGCTCTGAGCAAGATGGAGCTCAGAGCAAGGTGGAGCTCAGAGCAAGATGGAGCTCAGAGCAGCTGGAGTTCTGAGTAAGATAAAGTTCAGAGCATATGGAGCTCAGAGTACATGGAGCTCTGAGCAAGATAAAGTTCAGGGCATATGGAGCTCAGAGCAAGATGGAGCTCAGAGCACATGGAGCTCAGAGCAAGATGGAGCTCAGAGCACATGGAACTCAGAGCAAGATGGAGCTGTGAGCACATGGAGCTCTGAGCAAGATAAAGTTCAGAGAATATGGAGCTCAGAGAAGATCGAGCTCTGAGCAAGATAAAGTTCAGGGCTTATGGAGCTCAGAGTAGATGGAGCTCTGAGCAAGACAGAGCTGAGAGCATATGGAGCTCAGAGCAGATGGAGTTCTGAGCAAGATGAAGTTCAGAGCAGATGGAGCTCAGAGCAGATGGAGCTCTGAGCAAAAAGGAGCTCAGGAGATGGAGGTCAGAGCACGATGGAGCTCAGAGCACGTGGAGCTCAGAGAAACATGGAGCTCAGAGCAGATGGAGCTCTGAGCAAGATAAAGTTCAGAACATAATGAGCTCAGAGAAAGATGGAGCTCAGAGCAGATGGAGCTCTGAGCACGATGGAGCTCACAGCAAGATGGAGCTCTGAGCAAGATGGATCTCAGAGCAGATGTAGTTCTGAGCAATATAAAGTTCAGAGCATATGGGGCTCAGAGAAGATGGAGCTCTGAGCAAGATAAAGTTCAGGGCATATGGAACTCAGAGCAAGATGGAGCTCAGAGCAGATGGAGCTCTCAGAAAGATGGAGCTCAGAGCAAGATGGAGCTCAGAGGAAGATGGAGCTCAGAGCATAATGGAGCTCAGAGCAGATGGAGCTCTGAGCAAGAAGGAGCTCAGAGAAGATGGAGTTATGAGCTAGATAAAGTTCAGAGCATATGGAGCTCAGAGCAAGATGGAGCTCAGAGCAAGATGGAGCTCAGAGCATGATGGAGCTCAGAGCAGATGGAGTTCTGAGCAAGATAAAGTTCAGGGCATATGGAGCTCAGAGCAGATGGAGATCAGAGTAAGATGGAGCTCAGAGCACATGGAGCTCAGAGTAAGATGGAGCTCAGAGCACATGGAGCTCAGAGCAAGATGGAGCTCAGAGCAGATGGAGCTCTGAGCAAGATAAAGTTCAGGGCATATGGAGCTCAGAGCAGATGGAGCTCTGAGCAAGACAGAGCTGAGAGCATATGGAGCTCAGAGCAGATGGAGCTGTGAGCAAGATGAAGTTCAGAGCACATGGAGCTCAGAGGAGATGGAGCTCTGAGCAAGATAAAGTTCAGGGAATATGGAGCTCAGAGCAGATGGAGCTCAGAGCACATGGAGCTCAGAGTAAGATGGAGCTCAGAGGACATGGAGCTCAGAGCAAGATGGAGCTCAGTGCAGATGGAGCTCTGAGCAAGATAAAGTTCAGAGTATATAGAGCTCAGAGGAGATGGAGCTCTGAACAAGATAAAGATCAAGGTATATGGAGCTCAGAGCAGATGGAGCTCAGAGCACATGGAGCTCAGAGCAAGATGGAGCTCAGAGCAAGATGGAGCTCAGAACAGATGGAGTTCAGAGCACATGGTGCTCTGACGCCAATAGAGCTCAGAGCAGATGGAGCTCAGAACAGATGGAGCTCTGAGCAGGATAAAGTTCAGAGTATATGGAGCTCAGAGCAGATGGAGCTCTGAGCAAGATCAAGTTCAGAGCATATTGAGCTCATAGCAGATGGAGCTCTGAGCAAGATGGAGCTCTGAGCAAGATGGAGCTCATGGCAGATGGAGTTCTGAGGAAGATAAAGTTCAGAGCATATGGAGCTCAGAGGAGATGGAGCTCTGAGCAAGATAAAGTTCAGGGCATAATGTGCTCAGAGCAGATGGAGCTCAGAGCAAGACGGAGCTCAGAGCACATGGAGCTCAGAGCAAGATGGAGCTAAGAGCACATGGAGCTCTGAGCAAGATAAAGATCAAGGTATATGGAGCTCAGAGCAGATGGAGCTCAGAGCACATGGAGCTCAGAGCAAGATGGAGCTCAGAGCAAGATGGAGCTCAGAACAGATGGAGTTCAGAGCACATGGTGCTCTGACGCAAATAGAGCTCAGAGCAGATGGAGCTCAGAACAGATGGAGCTCTGAGCAGGATAAAGTTCAGAGTATATGGAGCTCAGAGCAGATGGAGCTCTGAGCAAGATCAAGTTCAGAGCATATTGAGCTCATAGCAGATGGAGCTCTGAGCAAGATGGAGCTCTGAGCAAGATGGAGCTCATGGCAGATGGAGTTCTGAGGAAGATAAAGTTCAGAGCATATGGAACTCAGAGGAGATGGAGCTCTGAGCAAGATAAAGTTCAGGGCATATTGTGCTCAGAGCAGATGGAGCTCAGAGCAAGACGGAGCTCAGAGCACATGGAGCTCAGAGCAAGATGGAGCTAAGAGCACATGGAGCTCTGAGCAAGATAAAGCTCAGAGTATATGGAGCTCAGAGGAGATGGAGCTCTGAGCAAGATAAAGTTCAGTGCATATGGAGCTCAGAGCACATGGAGCTCTGAGCAAAGCAGAGCTGAGAGCATATGGAGCTCAGAGCAGATGGAGCTCTGAGCAAGATGAAGTTCAGAGCAGATGGAGCTCAGAGCAAATGGAGCTTTGAGCATGATGGAGGTCAGAGCAGATGGAGCTCAGAGCAGGATGGATATCAGAGCAAGATGGATCTCAGAGCACATGGAGCTCAGAGCAAGATGGAGCTCAGAGCACATGGAGCTCAGAGCAATATGGAGCTCAGAGCACATGGAGCTCAGAGCAAGATGGAGCTCAGAGGAGATGGAGCTCTGAGCAAGGTAAAGTTCATAGCATATTGAGCTCAGAGCAGGATGGATCTCAGAGCAGATGGAGCTCTGAGCAAGATGGAGCTCATAGGAGGTGGAGCTCTGAGCAAGATGGAGTTCAGACCAAGGTGGAGCTCAGCGCATGATGGAGCTCAGAGCAGATGGAGTTCTGAGCAAGATAAAGTTCAGAGCATATGGAGCTCAGAGGAGATGGAGCTCTGAGCAAGGTAAAGTTCATAGCATATTGAGCTCAGAGCAGATGGAGCTCAGAGCAAGATGGAGCTCAGAGCAGATGGAGCTCTGAGCAACATGGAGCTCAGAGGGGATGGAGCTCTGAGCATCATGGAGCTCAGAGCAATGTGGAGCTCAGAGCAAGATGGAGCTCAGAGCAGATGGAGCTCAGAGAAAGATGGAGCTCAGAGCATATGGAGCTAAGAGCAAGTTGGAGCTCAGAGCACATGGCGCTCAGAGCAAGATGGAGCTCAGAGCAGATGGAGCTATGAGCAAGATAAAGTTCAGAGTATATGGAGCCAGAGGATATGGAGCTCTGAGCAAGATAAAGTTCAGGGCATATGGAGCTCAGAGCAGATGGAGCTCTGAGCAAGACAGAGCTGAGAGCATATGGAGCTCAGAGCAGATGGAGCTGTGAGCAAGATGAAGTTCAGAGCACATGGAGCTCAGAGGAGATGGAGCTCTGAGCAAGATAAAGTTAAGGGCATATGGAGCTCAGAGCAGATGTAGCTCTAACCAGAGCAGAGCTGAGAGCATATGGAGCTCAGAGCAGATGGAGCTCTGAGCAAGATGAAGTTCAGAGCAGATGGAGCTCAGAGCAGATGGAGCTTTGAGCATGATGGAGGTCAGATCAGATGGAGCTCAGAGCAGGATGGATATCAGAGCAAGATGGATCTCAGATCACATGGAACTCAGAGCAAGATGGAGCTCAGAGGAGATGGAGCTCTGAGCAAGGTAAAGTTCATAGCATATTGAGCTCAGAGCAAGATGGAGCTCAGAGCAGATGGAGCTATGAGCAAGATAAAGTTCAGAGTATATGGAGCCAGAGGAGATGGAGCTCTGAGCAAGATAAAGTTCAGGGCATATGGAGCTCAGAGCAGATGGAGCTCTGAGCAAGACAGAGCTGAGAGCATATGGAGCTCAGAGCAGATGGAGCTGTGAGCAAGATGAAGTTCAGAGCACATGGAGCTCAGAGGAGATGGAGCTCTGAGCAAGATAAAGTTCAGGGAATATGGAGCTCAGAGTAGATGGAGCTCTGAGCAATATAAAGTTCAGGGCATATGGAGCTCAGAGCAGATGGAGCTCAGAGCACATGGAGCTCAGAGCAAGATGGAGCTGAGAGCAAGATGGAGCTCAGAACAAATGGAGTTCAGAGCAGATGGTGCTCTGAGGAAAATAGAGCTCAGAGCAGATGGAGCTCAGAACAGATGGAGCTCTGAGCACGATAAAGTTCACAGTATATGGAGCTCAGAGCAGATGGAGCTCTGAGCAAGATCAAGTTCAGAGTATATTGAGCTGAGAGCAGATGGAGCTCTGAGCACGATGGAGCTCAGAGCAACATGGAGCTCTGAGCAAGATGGACCTCATTGCAGATGGAGTTCTGAGGAAGATAAAGTTCAAAGCATATGGAGCTCAGAGGAGATGCAGCTCTGAGCAAGATAAAGTTCAGGGCATATTGAGCTCAGAGCAGATGGAGCTCAGAGCAAGATGGAGCTCAGAGCAAGATGGAGCTAAGAGCACATGGAGCTCTGAGCAAGACAAAGTTCAGAGTATATGGAGGTCAGAGGAGATGGAGCTCTGAGCAAGATAAAGTTCAGAGTATATGGAGCGCAGAGGAGATGGAGCTCTGAGCAAGATAAAGTTAAGGGCATATGGAGCTCAGAGCAGATGGAGCTCTAAGCAGAGCAGAGCTGAGAGCATATGGAGCTCAGAGCAGATGGTGCTCTGAGCAAGATGAAGTTCAGAGCAGATGGAGCTCAGAGCAGATGGAGCTTTGAGCATGATGGAGGTCAGAGCAGATGGAGCTCAGAGCAGGATGGATATCAGAGCAAGATGGATCTCAGATCACATGGAACTCAGAGCAAGATGGAGCTCAGAGGAGATGGAGCTCTGAGCAAGGTAAAGTTCAGGGCATATGGAGCTCAGAGCAGATGGAGCTCTGAGCAAGACAGAGCTGAGAGCATATGGAGCTCAGAGCAGATGGAGCTGTGAGCAAGATGAAGTTCAGAGCACATGGAGCTCAGAGGAGCTGGAGCTCTGAGCAAGATAAAGTTCAGGGAATATGGAGCTCAGAGTAGATGGAGCTCAGAGCACATGGAGCTCAGAGCAAGATGGAGCTCAGAGCACATGGAGCTCAGAGCAAGATGGAGCTCAGAGCACATGGAGCTCAGAGCAAGATGGAGCTAAGAGCAGATGGAGCTCTGAGCAAGATAAAGTTCAGAGTATATGGAGCTCAGAGGAGATGGAGCTCTGAGCAAGATAACGTTCAGGGTATATGGAGCTCAGAGCAGATGGAGCTCAGTTCACATGGAGCTCAGAGCAAGATGGAGCTCAGAGCACATGGAGATCAAAACAAATGGAGTTCAGAGCAGATGGTGCTCTGAGGAAAATAGAGCTCAGAGCAGATGGAGCTCAGAACAGATGGAGCTCTGAGCAGGATAAAGTTCAGAGTATATGGAGCTAAGAGCAGGTGGAGCTCTGAGCAAGATCAAGTTCAGAGCATATTGAGCTCATAGCAGATGGAGCTCTGAGCAAGATGGAGCTCAGAGCGACATGGATCTCTGAGCAAGATGGAGCTCATTGCAGATGGAGTTCTGAGAAAGATAAAGTTCAAAGCATATGGAACTCAGAGGAGATGGAGCTCTGAGCAAGATAAAGTTCAGGGCATATGGAGCTCAGAGCAGATGGAGCTCTAAGCAGAGCAGAGCTGAGAGCATATGGAGCTCAGAGCAGATGGTGCTCTGAGCAAGATGAAGTTCAGAGCAGATGGAGCTCAGAGCAGATGGAGCTTTGAGCATGATGGAGGTCAGAGCAGATGGAGCTCAGAGCAGGATGGATATCAGAGCAAGATGGATCTCAGATCACATGGAACTCAGAGCAAGATGGAGCTCAGAGGAGATGGAGCTCTGAGCAAGGTAAAGTTCAGGGCATATGGAGCTCAGAGCAGATGGAGCTCTGAGCAAGACAGAGCTGAGAGCATATGGAGCTCAGAGCAGATGGAGCTGTGAGCAAGATGAAGTTCAGAGCACATGGAGCTCAGAGGAGCTGGAGCTCTGAGCAAGATAAAGTTCAGGGAATATGGAGCTCAGAGTAGATGGAGCTCAGAGCACATGGAGCTCAGAGCAAGATGGAGCTCAGAGCACATGGAGCTCAGAGCAAGATGGAGCTCAGAGCACATGGAGCTCAGAGCAAGATGGAGCTAAGAGCAGATGGAGCTCTGAGCAAGATAAAGTTCAGAGTATATGGAGCTCAGAGGAGATGGAGCTCTGAGCAAGATAACGTTCAGGGTATATGGAGCTCAGAGCAGATGGAGCTCAGTTCACATGGAGCTCAGAGCAAGATGGAGCTCAGAGCACATGGAGATCAAAACAAATGGAGTTCAGAGCAGATGGTGCTCTGAGGAAAATAGAGCTCAGAGCAGATGGAGCTCAGAACAGATGGAGCTCTGAGCAGGATAAAGTTCAGAGTATATGGAGCTAAGAGCAGGTGGAGCTCTGAGCAAGATCAAGTTCAGAGCATATTGAGCTCATAGCAGATGGAGCTCTGAGCAAGATGGAGCTCAGAGCGACATGGATCTCTGAGCAAGATGGAGCTCATTGCAGATGGAGTTCTGAGAAAGATAAAGTTCAAAGCATATGGAACTCAGAGGAGATGGAGCTCTGAGCAAGATAAAGTTCAGGGCATATGGAGCTCAGAGCAGATGGAGCTCTAAGCAAGATGAAGTTCAGAGCAGATGGAACTCAGAGCAGATGGAGCTTTGAGCATGATGGAGGTCAGAGCAGATGGAGCTCAGAGCAGGATGGATATCAGAGCAAGATGGATCTCAGAGCACATGGAGCTCAGAGCAAGATGGAGCTCAGAGCACGTGGAGCTCAGAGCAAGATGGAGCTCAGAGCACATGGAGCTCAGAGCAAGATGGAGCTCAGAACACATGGAGCTCAGAGCAAGATGGAGCTCAGAGGAGATGGAGCTCTGAGCAAGATGGAGCTTAGACCAAGGTGGAACTCAGCGCAAGATGGAGCTCAGAGCAGATGGAGTTCTGAGCAAGATAAAGTTCAAAGCATATGGAGCTCAGAGGAGATGGAGCTCGGAGCAAGATAAAGTTCAGGGCATCTGGAGCTCAGAGTGGATGGAGCTCAGAGCAAGATGGAGCTCAGAGCAGATGGAGCTCTGAGCAACATGGAGCTCAGAGGGGATGGAGCTCTGTGCAAGATGGAGCTCAGAGCAAGGTGGAGCTCAGAGCAAGATGGAGCTCAGAGCAGATGGAGCTCAGAGCAAGATGGAGCTCAGAGCACATGGAGCTAAGAGCCAGTTGGAGCTCAGAGCACATGTAACTCAGAGCAAGATGGAGCTCAGAGCAGATGGAGCTATGAGCAAGATAAAGTTCAGAGTATATGGAGCCAGAGGAGATGGAGCTCTGAGCAAGATAAAGTTCAGGGCATATGGAGCTCAGAGCAGATGGAGCTCTGAGCAAGACAGAGTTGAGAGCATATGGAGCTCAGAGCAGATGGAGCTGTGAGCAAGATGAAGTTCAGAGCACATGGAGCTCAGAGGAGATGGAGCTCTGAGCAAGATAAAGTTCAGGGAATATGGAGCTAAGAGTAGATGGAGCTCAGAGCACATGGAGCTCAGAGCAAGATGGAGCTCAGAGCACATGGAGCTCAGAGCAAGATGGAGCTCAGAGCAGATGGAGCTCTGAGCAAGATAAAGTTCAGAGCATATTCAGCTCAGAGCAAGATGGAGCTCAGAGCACATGGAGCTCTGAGCTAGATGGAGCTCAGAGGAGATGGAGCTCTGAGCAAGATGGAGTTCAGAGAAAGGTGGAGCTCAGAGCAAGATGAGGTCAGAGCAGATGGAGTTCTGAGAAAGATAAAGTTCAGAGCATATGGAGCTCAGAGGAGATGAAGCTCTGAGCAAGATAAAGTTCAGGGCATATGGAGCTCAGAGGAGATGGAGCTCGGAGCACGATGGAGCTCAGAGCACGTGGAGCTCAGAGAAACATGGAGCTCAGAGCAGATGGAGCTCTGAGCAAGATAAAGTTCAGAACATAATGAGCTCAGAGACAGATGGAGCTCAGAGCAGATGGAGCTCTGAGCACGATGGAGCTCACATCAAGATGGAGCTCTGAGGAAGATGGATCTCAGAACAGATGGAGTTCTGAGCAAGATAAAGTTCAGAACATATGGGGCTCAGAGGAGATGGAGCTCTGAGCAAGATAAAGTTCAGGGCATATGGAACTCAGAGCAAGATGGAGCTCAGAGCAGATGGAGCTCTCAGCAAGATGGAGCTCAGAGCAAGATGGAGCTCAGAGCATAATGGAGCTCAGAGCAGATGGAGCTCGGAGCAAGAAGGAGCTCAGAGAAGATGGAGTTCTGAGCAACATAAAGTTCAGAGCATATGGAGCTCAGAGCAAGATGGAGCTCAGAGCAAGATGGAGCTCAGAGCATGATGGAGCTCAGAGCAGATGGAGTTCTGAGCAAGATAAAGTTCAGGGCATATGGAACTCAGAGCAGATGGAGCTCAGAGCAAGATGGAGCTCAGAGCACATGGAGCTCAGAGTAAGATGGAGCTCAGAGCAAGATGGAGCTCAGAGCAGATGGATCTCTGAGCAAGATAAAGTTCAGGGCATATGGTCTCAGAGCAGATGGAGCTCTGAGCAAGATGAAGTTCAGATCAGATGGAGCTCAGATCAGATGGACCTTTGAGCATGATGGAGCTGCGAGCAGATGGAGCTGAGAGCAGGATGGAGCTCTGAGCAGATGGAGCTCAGAGCAAGTCGGAGCTCAGAATAGATGGAGCATAGAGCAAGATGGAGTTCAGAACAGATGGAGCTCTGAGCGGATGGAGTTCAGAGCAAGATGGAGCTCAGAGCAGATGGAGTTCTGAGCAAGAGAGAGCTCAGAGCAGATGGACCTCACTGCAGATGGAGCTCTGTGCAAGATAAAGTTCAGAGCATATAGAGCTCAGAGCAAGATGGAGCTCAGAGCAGATGGAGCTCTGAGCAACATGGAGCTCAGAGGGGATGAAGCTCTGAGCAAGATGGAGCTCAGAGGAAGGTGGAGCTCAGAGCAAGATGGAGCTCAGAGCAGATGGAGTTCTGAGGAAGATAAAGCTCAGAGCATATGGAGCTCAGAGGAGACGGAGCTCTGAGCAAGATAAAGTTCAGGGCATATGGAGCTCAGAGCAGATGGAGCTCAGAGAAAGATGGAGCTCAGAGCACATGGAGATAAGGGCAAGTTGGAGCTCAGAGCACATGAGCTCAGAGCAAGATGGAGCTCAGAGCAGATGGAGCTATGAGCAAGATAAAGTTCAGGGCATATTGAGCTCAGAGCAGATGGAGCTCAGAGCAAGACGGAGCTCAGAGCACATGGAGCTCAGAGCAAGATGGAGCTAAAAGCACATGGAGCTCTGAGCAAGATAAAGCTCAGAGTATATGGAGCTCAGAGGAGATGGAGCTCTGAGCAAGATAAAGTTCAGTGCATATGGATCTCAGAGCAGATGGAGCTCTGAGCAAAGCAGAGCTGAGAGCATATGGAGCTCAGAGCAGATGGAGCTCTGAGCAAGATGAAGTTCAGAGCAGATGGAGCTCAGAGCAGATGGAGCTTTGAGTATGATGGAGGTCAGAGCAGATGGAGCTCAGAGTAGGATGGATATCAGAGCAAGATGGATCTCAGCACATGGAGCTCAGAGCAAGATGGAGCTCAGAGCACATGGAGCTCAGAGCAAGATGGAGCTCAGAGGAGATGGAGCTCTGAGCAAGGTAAAGTTCATTGCATATTGAGCTCAGAGCAAGATGGAGCTCAGAGCAGATGGAGCTCTCAGCAAGATGGAGCTCAGAGGAGATGGAGCTCTGAGCAAGATGGAGCTCAGAGCAGATGGAGTTCTGAGCAAGATAAAGTTCAGAGCATATGGAGCTCAGAGGAGTTGGAGCTCAGAGCAAGATGGAGCTCAGAGCAGATGGAGCTCTGAGCAACATGGAGCTCAGAGGGGATGGAGCTCTGAGCAACATGGAGCTCAGAGCAGATGGAGCTCAGAGAAAGATGGAGCTCAGAGCACATGGAGCTAAGAGCAAGTTGGAGCTCAGAGCACATGGAGCCCAGAGCAAGTTGGAGCTCAGAGCAGATGGAGCTATGAGCAAGATAAAGTTCAGAGTATATGGAGCCAGAGGAGATGGAGCTCTGAGCAAGATTAATTTCAGGGCATATGGAGCTCAGAGCAGATGGAGCTCTGAGCAAGGCAGAGCTGAGAGCATATGGATCTCAGAGCAGATGGAGCTCTGAGCAAGATGAAGTTCAGAGCACATGGAGCTCAGAGGAGATGGAGCTCTGAGCAAGATAAAGTTCAGGGAATATGGAGCTCAGAGTAGATGGAGCTCTGAGCAAGATGAAGTTCAGAGCACATGGAGCTCAGAGGAGATGGAGCTCTGAGCAAGATAAGGTTCAGGGAATATGGAGCTCAGAGTAGATGGAGCTCAGAGCAAGGCAGAGCTGAGAGCATATGGATCTCAGAGCAGATGGAGCTCTGAGCAAGATGAAGTTCAGAGCACATGGAGCTCAGAGGAGATGGAGCTCTGAGCAAGATAAAGTTCAGGGAATATGGAGCTAAGAGTAGATGGAGCTCAGAGCACATGGAGCTCAGAGCAAGATGGAGCTCAGAGCACATGGAGCTCTGAGCAAGATAAAGTTCAGAGTATATGGAGCTCAGAGTATATGGAGCTCTGAGCAAGATAAAGTTCAGAGCATATTCAGCTCAGAGCAAGATGGAGCTCAGAGCAGCTGGAGCTCTGAGCTAGATGGAGCTCAGAGGAGATGGAGCTCTGAGCAAGATGGAGTTCAGAGCAAGGTGGAGCTCAGAGCAAGATGAGGTCAGAGCAGATGGAGTTCTGAGCAAGATAAAGTTCAGAGCATATGGAGCTCAGAGGAGATGAAGCTTTGAGCAAGATAAAGTTCAGGGCATATGGAGCTCAGAGGAGATGGAGCTCAGAGCACGATGGAGCTCAGAGCACGTGGAACTCAGAGAAACATGGAGCTCAGAGCAGATGGAGCTCTGAGCAAGATAAAGTTCAGAACATAATGAGCTCAGAGAAAGATGTAGCTCAGAGCAGATGGAGCTCTGAGCACGATGGAGCTCACAGCAAGATGGAGCTCTGAGCAAGATGGATCTCAGAGCAGATGGAGTTCTGAGCAAGATACAGTTCAGAGCATATGGGGCTCAGAGGAGAAGGAGCTCTGAGCAAGATAAAGTTCAGGGCATATGGAACTCAGAGCAAGATGGAGCTCAGAGCAGATGGAGCTCTCAGCAAGATGGAGCTCAGAGCAAGATAGAGCTCAGAGGAAGATGGACCTCAGAGCATAATGGAGCTCAGAGCACATGGAGCTCTGAGCAAGAAGGAGCTCAGAGAAGATGGAGTTCTGAGCAAGATAAAGTTCAGAGCATATGGAGCTCAGAGCAAGATGGAGCTCAGAGCAAGATGGATCTCAGAGCATGATGGAGCTCAGAGCAGATGGAGTTCTGAGCAAGATAAAGTTCAGGGCATATGGAACTCAGAGCAGATGGAGCTCAGAGCAAGATGGAGCTCAGAGCACATGGAGCTCAGAGCAAGATGGAGCTCAGAGCACATGGAGCTCAGCGCAAGATGGAGCTCAGAGCAGATGGAGCTGTGAGCAAGATAAAGTTCAGGGTATATGCAGCTCAGAGGAGATGGAGCTCTGAGCAAGATAAAGTTCAGGGCATATGGAGCTCAGAGCAGATGGAGCTCTGAGCAAGATGAAGTTCAGATCAGATGGAGCTCAGATCAGATGGACCTTTGAGCATGATGGAGCTGCGAGCAGATGGAGCTGAGAGCAGGATGGAGCTCTGAGCAGATGGAGCTCAGAACAAGTCGGAGCTCAGAATAGATGGAGCATAGAGCAAGATGGAGTTCAGAACGGATGGAGCTCTGAGCAGATGGAGCTCAGAGCAAGATGGAGCTCAGAGCAGATGGAGTTCTGAGTAAGAGAGAGCTCAGAGCAGATGGACCTCAGTGCAGATGGAGCTCTGAGCAAGTTAAAGTTCAGAGCATATAGAGCTCAGAGCAAGATGGAGCTCAGAGCAGATGGAGTTCTGAGGAAGATAAAGCTCAGAGCATAAGGAGCTCAGAGGAGACGGAGCTCTGAGCAAGATAAAGTTCAGGGCATATGGAGCTCAGAGCAGATGGAGCTCAGAGAAGGATGGAGCTCAGAGCACATGGAGATAAGGGCAAGTTGGGGCTCAGGGCACATGGAGCTCAGAGCAAGATGGAGCTCAGAGCAGATGGAGCTATGAGTAAGATAAAGTTCAGAGTATATGGAGCTCAGAGGAGATGGAGGTCTGAGCAAGATAAAGTTCAGGGCATATGGAGCTCAGAGCAGATGGACCTCTGAGCAAGACAGAGCTGAGAGCATATGGATCTCAGAGCACATGGAGCTCTGATCAAGATGAAGTTCAGAGCATATGGAGCTCAGAGGAGATGGAGCTCTGAGCAAGATAAAGTTCAGGGAATATGGAGCTCAGAGCAGATGGAGCTCAGAGCACATGGAGCTGAGAGCACATGGAGCTCAGAGTAAGATGGAGCTCAGAGGACATGGAGCTCAGAGCAAGATTGAGCTTAGTGCAGATGGAGCTCTGAGCAAGATAAAGTTCAGAGTATATAGAGGTCAGAGGAGATGGAGCTCTGAGCAAGATAAAGTTCAGGATATATGGAGCTCAGAGCAGATGGAGCTCAGAGCACATGGAGCTCAGAGCAAGATGGAGCTCAGAACAGATGGAGTTCAGAGCAGATGGTGCTCTGACGCAAATAGAGCTCAGAGCAGATGGAGCTCAGAACAGATGGAGCTCTGAGCAGGATAAAATTCAGAGTATATGGAGTTCTGAGCAAGATCAAGTTCAGAGCATATTGAGCTCATAGCAGATGGAGCTCTGAGCAAGATGGAGCTCTGAGCAAGATGGAGCTCATGGCAGATGGAGTTCTGAGGAAGATGAAGTTCAGAGCATATGGAGCTCAGAGGAGATGGAGCTATGAGCAAGATAAAGTTCAGCGCATATTGAGCTCAGAGCAGATGGAGCTCAGAGCAAGACGGAGCTCAGAGCACATGGAGCTCAGAGCAAAATGGAGCTAAGAGCACATGGAGCTCTGAGCAAGATAAAGCTCAGAGTATATGGAGCTCAGAGGAGATGGAGCTCTGAGCAAGATAAAGTTCAGTGCATATGGAGCTCAGAGCACATGGAGCTCTAAGCAAAGCAGAGCTGAGAGCATATGGAGCTCAGAGCAGATGGGGCTCTGAGCAAGATGAAGTTCAGAGCAGATGGAGCTCAGAGCAGATGGAGCTTTGAGCATGATGGAGGTCAGAGCAGATGGAGCTCAGAGCAGGATGGATATCAGAGCAAGATGGATCTCAGAGCACATGGAGCTCAGAGCAAGATGGAGCTCAGAGCACATGGAGCTCAGAGCAAGGTGGAGCTCAGAGCAAGATGGAGCTCAGAGGAGATGGAGCTCTGAGCAAGGTAAAGTTCATAGCATATTGAGCTCAGAGCAAGATGGAGCTCAGAGCAGATGGAGCTCTGAGCAAGATGGAGCTCATAGGAGATGGAGCTCTGAGCAAGATGGAGTTCAGACCAAGGTGGAGCTCAGCGCAAGATGGAGGTCAGAGCAGATGGATTTCTGAGCAAGATAAAGTTCAGAGCATATGGAGCTCAGAGGAGATTGAGCTCAGAGCAAGATAAAGTTCAGGGCATATGGAGCTCAGAGCAAATGGAGCTCAGAGCAAGATGGAGCTCAGAGCAGATGGAGCTCTGAGCAACATGGAGCTCAGAGGGGATGGAGCTCTGAGCATCATGGAGCTCAGAGCAATGTGGAGCTCAGAGCAAGATGGAGCTCAGAGCAGATGGAGCTCAGAGAAAGATGGAGCTCAGAGCACATGGAGTTAAGAGCAAGTTGGAGCTCAGAGCACATGGCGCTCAGAGCAAGATGGAGCTCAGAGCAGATGGAGCTATGAGCAAGATAAAGTCCAGAGTATATGGAGCCAGAGGAGATGGAGCTCTGAGCAAGGTAAAGTTCAGGGCATATGGAGCTCAGAGCAGATGGAGCTCTAAGCAAAGCAGAGCTGAGAGCATATGGAGCTCAGAGCAGATGGAGCTCTGAGCAAGATGAAGTTCAGAGCAGATGGAGCTCAGAGCAGATGGAGCTTTGAGCATGATGGAGGTCAGAGCAGATGGAGCTCAGAGCAGGATGGATATCAGAGCGAGATGGAGCTCAGAGCACATGGAGCTCAGAGCAAGATGGAGCTCAGAGGAGATGGAGCTCTGAGCAAGGTAAAGTTCATAGCGTATTGAGCTCAGAGCAAGATGGAGCTCAGAGCAAATGGAGCTCTGAGCAAGATGGAGCTCAGAGCAGATGGAGCTCTGAGCAAGATGGAGCTCATAGGAGATGGAGCTCTGAGCAAGATGGAACTCAGACCAAGGTGGAGCTCAGCGCAAGATGGAGGTCAGAGCAGATGGAGTTCTGAGCAAGATAAAGTTCAGAGCATATGGAGCTCAGAGGAGATGGAGCTCGGAGCAAGATAAAGTTCAGGGCATATGGAGCTCAGAGCAGATGGAGCTCAGAGTAAGATGGAGCTCAGAGCAGATGGAGCTCTGAGCAACATGGAGCTCAGAGGGGATGGAGCTCTGAGCAACATGGAGCTCAGAGCAATGTGGAGCTCAGAGCAAGGTGGAGCTCAGAGCAGATGGAGCTCAGAGAAAGATGGAGCTCAGAGCAGATGGAGCTATGAGCAAGATAAAGTTCAGAGTATATGGAGCCAGAGGAGATGGAGCTCTGAGCAAGATAAAGTTCAGGGCATATGGAGCTCAGAGCAGATGGAGCTCTGAGCAAGACAGAGCTGAGAGCATATGGATCTCAGAGCAGATGGAGCTCTGAGCAAGATGAAGTTCAGAGCACATGGAGCTCAGAGGAGATGGATCTCTGAGCAAGATAAAGTTCAGGGAATATGGAGCTCAGCGTAGATGGAGCTCAGAGCACATGGAGCTCAGAGCAAGATGGAGCTCAGAACACATGGAGCTCAGAGCAAGATGGAGCTCAGAGCAGATGGAGCTCTGAGCAAGATAAAGTTCAGAGTATATGGAGCTCAGAGGAGATGGAGCTCTGAGCAAGATAAAGTTCAGAGCATATGGAGCTCAGAGCAGATGGAGCTCAGAGCACATGGAGCTCAAAGCAAGATGGAGCTCAGAGCAAGATGGAGCTCAGAACAAATGGAGTTCAGAGCAGATGGTGCTCTGAGGAAAATAGGGCTCAGAGCAGATGGAGCTCAGAACAGATGGAGCTCTGAGCAGGATAAAGTTCAGAGTATATGGAGATCTCTTGACCTCATGATCTGCCTGCCTTGGCCTCCCAAAGTGCTGGGATTACAAGAATAAACCAACATGTCCGGCCATCTCATCATCTTTTTAAAATGCACCTATTGACATGGCCTTATTACTTTTCTTCTTTTGATGTGTTAATGGGTCCACCTCCCAGTTGCTGGAGCCCATCTGCCTAAAGTGCAGTTGGAGCCACCTCCTCCATGAATGGTCCCAGGCTCTCAGGGGGCCGGAGCTGCAGCGTGTACTCTTCAGGAATCCTAGAAAATAGAAAGAACAACTGAATTTCTCCTGAGACTGATGCCACCATTTAAACTGGAAAGGCAGTCAGGAGGGAGGGAAACCAATAGGAAGGCATTCTCAGGTAACTCAGGCAGAGCCCAGTGGATAGGCTTTGTGGACCCCGCCTGTGGAAGGGTCACCAAGGTATCATTCCACCAATGCCCTCAAACTGTTGATGAGTAGCCTCTGAGAATGAAACAGGAGTCCCAGCCTCTCCCCTAGTCCCCTGTTCTTGGCTTTGACATGCAGGGACCCACGGTCTCAGCTTCAAGAAGAACACGCATGAAGGGCAAATTGATCTTTCCCTGAGCATCTACCATGGGCACTGAACGAATGAGGGCAGGATTGAAGGTGCTGCCTCTCAGCTCTGCTTCCAGCAAGACCATCTCCTAATCTTGAGACTGCATGTGGCAAACTCACTCAATGGAGTATTCAAAAGATATTTCAAAGTGAGGATTTCCATTTGGATCTGTGGGCTATAAGTTTTAGATGAAGTGACTAGGAAAGCATTAAGAGCTCATTGATTAGAATCAGAATTCTTCCCAGAACAAAGAAAATCTTTGTTCCTTTTTGGGAAGGTGAAAAAAATTTGATTATGTAATAAGATTTTGCTGCTTCTGCTAAAGCTTCCAAGCCATGC
Organism: Aotus nancymaae; assembly: GCF_030222135.1. Lineage (NCBI taxonomy): Eukaryota > Metazoa > Chordata > Mammalia > Primates > Aotidae > Aotus > Aotus nancymaae. Next base: position 16,680,966 of record NW_026988455.1, read on the forward strand.
TGGACTGAGGAACGCTGCGGCCTACAGAATGACAGCCAAGTTGCAATGTGTCTTTCAGTTGCATGCCCCACTCAGCCCAAGCTAAAGTGGGAAAGGGCAGCCTTGCTTCCTCCAGGGCCTTGCCTGGTCCCATCCCCACAATGCCTTCCCCTAACCTAATGAATTGCTGTCATGGATTTTTCCGTGCTGAATCATTCTTGAATTTCTAGGTTAAGCCTGACTTTATCCTGATGCATCTTTGTTTTAATTACTTCTGGATTTGATTTGTCAATCACTCAAGAATGTCCTTAGCTTCCAAGTCCACAGATATTCAGAACAATTCTTCCTAAAACAAAATGAGATTGCAGATACATAAGCCATTGCCTCCCCAATCTTAACATAATTTGGACAAGTGACAAGTCATTTAACCAGTGTACACCAGTTAGTCCCTAGAATAGATTGAAACATTTCCCCAGAAACTGAAAATACAAGGTAAGAGGTTGAGAAAAGTAGTTAATTTCTAAATATTCACTCTATTTAGTTTCTGGCTTTGACAATAAGTGACCCCATTTTCCATTCAAATTGTGATTGGTCATCCAAGTTATAGACTCCTAAGATAAGCTGAATCAAAAATTTCAGAATTTAATTGCCATGAGATTTCTGACTCGAGTTTATCCAAAATCAGACACAAATACTCTTCTAAGACATTAATTTGGAGATTTATATATGTGTGAGGAAAGAAATCAATCACTACAGGATAAGACACTAGGTTGAAATTTCAACTCAACCGAAACAAATTCTTTTTTTTTTTTAAAGATGGGGTTTCACCCTTATGGCTAGGCTGGTCTTGAACTTCTGACCTCAGGTGATCCACCCACCTCGGCCTCCCAAAGTGCTAGGATTACAGGCGTGAGCCACCGCGCCTGGCCTGACAAATTCTTAACTAATCTGTGTACTCTTTGCCCCCAAGCCTACAGCCACCAATTATGTGAGTTGACAATTACAACCATATTTGCTGCTGTTTCTGACAGAAGACAAGCCAAAGTCGCTCTTTCCACATGTGGGTTTTTATTTCTAGCCTTTCACATGGGGCACAGATTGCCTGTGGCTTCCAAATCTTCATGAGCAGTTTGTTGTTGCTCTTCTGTATGTGATTAGGTGGATTTGCCCTTTGGATTCTCATCACTATCATCTCTGTTTATCATTCCTTTAGGGTCTTTAGACAAGGTGCGAGACAAAGAGAAGAGAGCGTGTGGGGTCAAACCCGCTAGCTGCATGCCTGGGGTTTCTGCACACAGGTCAGATATTCCTGCACATCCTCTGGGGACCCCAGAATGAGGGGGACTCGCTGGTGAATTGCCTCGGGCTTTACATCCAGTACTGGCTGGGTCCCTGTGGTCGCCAAGCCTCCTGCCTGCTCAATGATGTAAGCCACAGGATTGCATTCATACAGGAGCCGGAGCTGTGAAGGAACAGAGGCAGGTGAGTAAACTCTGCAAGTGGCCAAATGTCCTGAGCCATGCCCCTAAAGCTGGAGGAGGAGTTTGCACAACTGAGCTTCCATCTGGCTACCATAAGTTGCACCATGCACCTCACAAGAGTGGGCCTGAGCTTGAGAGCCTACAGCAGGCCAGACGCATCAGATGGCGCTCATCCAGAAGCCTTGGGGGCCCCTCTGGCCAGATGGCTGAGCCATGTATCTACCCATCTTGTGATCCCCGTGCTTATGAGAGACCTGCCTCTTGACTTGGAGATAGGAGATCTAGGCACCTATTTCTTGATTCAACAATGAGGTAAACTGAGGCTGCAGGCCTGGGTAGAAGCCTTAATATGTGAGACCTCAAGGCCGGTAAGGAGTCAAGCTTGGATGGGATGGAAAGGTCACTTTGAGCATGCCACAGTGGCTGGGATTGTGTGGAGGAACTCCACATCTTAAGCTTTGACATCACTAACTAGTTTGTTGGGGTTTCAATGGTCTTGTCTTTTGCCCCTTAGATTAAGTGAAACCCCATCATTTGCACTTCCATAGCACTGTACGTCCCCTCTGGTACCACTCATTACATTGAGGCCTCTTTAATGCCTGGCTTCCTCCTTAGCCTGCTGTCTATCCTAGTTGGTCACTGTACTATCTCAATTCTCAGCAGTGCCTGACACAAAGAAAATGTGTTCGCTCATGCCTTTAATCTCAGCATTTTGAGAGGCTGAGGCAGGAGGATTGCTTGAGTTCAGGAATTTGAGACCAGCCTGGGCAACACAGTGAGACCCCATCTCTAAAAGAAATTTAAAAATTAACCAGGTATGGTAGTACATGCCTGTGATCCCAGCTATTCAGGAAGCTGAAGTGGGAGGATCAACTGAGCCCAGGAGTTCAAGGCTGCTGTGAGCTGTGATCACACTACTGCCCTCCGGTCTGTGGGACAGAGTGGGACCTTGTCTCAAAAACAAAGTGTCCAAGCAAGGCCACTGTGTTTCCTGCATGAGAGCTCCCAGAAATCAGCCTGAATCCTGCTTGCCAGTCTCTGCAAAAGACCCAGGGCTGAGCCTGTTCAGAGGAAGGAAGGCCTTCTCTAACCCTCCCGCAGGCACGCGAGAACTGGCAGGAGGCTCCCTGTGTCCTGTGAGTATGTGGTGAATTGAAATGAATGGGGTTGGATTGAATGGACTTTTCAAGTCTATTTCTATGATGTTGTCATGACCCCCAGGCCTGATACATGGCACACACCCCATCACATTAGAATCAGGGTGTGGTTCTGGCTGGAGGCACTGCTGCTGTGCACGACCCAGTATCATCTTCTTTCTCCCCATTGGTACAACCTGTGTAACTTCCCAAAAAGTTCATTTTCTATTATCAGCTTACAAAATGGTCAACCCAGCTGTTTGCAGCCTTTCCTCGCCATTCTTTCCTTCCAGTCCATTTTGGTGATATGTTTAAACTACTTTGAGAAACAATCATATATTATAGTAAAATTTTTCTGTTATATATTTATATATTATTGTATTATATCATATTATATCATATTTTTTCTATTATATATATTAAGGAGAGGAACACAATATCTTTGGTCTAGGCTGGAGATCCAGGCATTCAGGAGAACGTAGGTGAAGACTCTTGGAGGTATTTCCTGCAATTTTGGTCAGACAGTGTAAGGTGCCCTCACCCAGACCTCTGGCTCTTGAAGTAGCGGGTGCCCAGAAGGGTGTACAAAAGCTGTGGTGCATGCAGGCTGTATGCGGGTGGTTCATTCTGTCCTTCATCACCCACAGGAGGGACACTGGAGGTCAGGCTGTCCAGGACAGTCTAACCAGGGAGACCCTCACCTTGGCAGCTTGCAGCGCTCAGCATTTTCCTCCCCCTTTATGGCGATGGGGATTTGGGGCATCAGACAATAAAGTCTCAGATTGTAATCAATTACCCTGTTGATTCAAATACTTCAACCAAAAAAGCTCAGCATTTGTGCATATGTGCTTGTCTTGGAGCCAAGTTATTTTTGCCATGACTTCAGATGCCCTGTTGTAGGAAATTTAATACCAAAATGGGCAGGACTTCATGGAAACTTGGCCTGCAGGCCATGTGACCTATATTCTCTCTGCAATTAAATCTACACAGCTATACAGATGCAGGCACACACAGGATGGGAGTGTGTACATGCACACACAGACACACACACACAGATGTTTTAACAGAACTCTCCGTATGAGTGGTAGTTACGTGCAGCGAACACAGATCTATCTATGGAGCAACATGTGCTTACTGGACATGCGCATGTGATCCCATGTGGGTATTTCTGACTCATTTATGATCATTTGAATAATCAGTAATAATCCATCTTCATGTTCTCCCTGATGTAACTGAGTATGTGACCAGAGTGGTTCTATCTAAGAATTTCCATGTCTTCCACTCGTCTCAGTTAGTATGATAGTACTCCATAGCGCTTTGCTTTCCTTCAGCACCTCTGCTGCAGGCTTATCAGTGTTGTTAGTTCAGTGGGTGAATACACCTGGGCTAAGCACTCACATGAAGAGAAATGCCTGATACATCAACCTATGAACATCTTCTCTCTGGCCTCACGTGCTGTGTTAGATCTCTTAGCATGGCTTTGATTCTAAGCATTCCAACAATTCAAATCTCAAGGCAACTCTGCGTGACAGAAAAATGTGTGGCTGGTTGTTGGTATGTCAGAGAAAATAGAGGCCTTTATTTGATTTCACTACTTATCTATGATTTCTGTGAGTGGCTAAAAATCAGATGCATTTTTATGGGAGGTTCTGTTCAAGATAGCTGGATCATAAGGTTCTCGATTGATAATACAAGTATTTTCAGTTTTGCATCATTAAGTTGCAATCAGACCTGCCAAGAACTACCTTTCCAGATATATTGGCTGAGTTCTGAGCAGAAGTTCTTATTCTGGGGACTGGAAATTTTCTAGGGGATACGTGGGTGGACTCATGGTATCAGTGAACCCCCTCAATGTGTAATGTGTACGTAATGTGTATGTTTACATGCATTTGTTCTTGGAAGTATGTTGATAAGTTTTATTAGGTGCCCCAGGTCCATGATCACAAATCAGCTGGTGCTGAAGCTAAAAGTCAGGTACACCCTGTGGAAAGTCAGACACACAGCCGGCTCACGGTGAATGGTGGGTGTGGGACCAGAGGGCAGAAGATCAGTGAGAACCACCAGTCACATAACTTCAGCCTGTCAGCCTTCTCCTTCTCGAAACCTCCCACAGCCTGGAGACTCAAGGGAAATAGAGCTCATTTTTCCTCCCTTGCCCATCTCCACACAGACATGCTACAGAGCAGTGCAGTAGCCAAACAGCAGGCATGAGAGGAGGGAGTCCCCCCTCCTCCCTGACCAGATGCACAGCCAGTGGACAAGGGAAAATTACCTTGCCCTTAGGGCTCTTCTGGTTGGCTGGGTACATGAAGATCCCTCCATAGACCAGGGTGCGGTGCACGTCGGCCACCATGGAGCCCACATACCTGGCCCCATAGGGAGCACTGCCATCCTAGAAGACAGAAAGAGAAGAGACAAGATCCAGTGGCTTTCAGGATTAGCCAGCACCTGCTTGCGGTCAGAAGTCCAGTTGATGTGACCTCTGCATTCCTGATCCCCTATCCTCCACCCACTAGTGCAGGAATTGAAAAGATTATGTAATTGTGCATTTCATTCATTATGAGCTCCTCAAACCTCATCGTGTTACTGGACTTACTAAATGTAGGACTGCCTAAAGTACGAGACAATATCCTGTAGCAATCTTAAAAGAAATGGAACCCTTCTGTGCCTCAGCTTCCCCATCTGTACCTGCCTCCAAGAGTTGTTATGAGATAAAAGGAGCTTTTACACATAAAACATTAGAGCAGGGCTTAGCACAATGTCAGCTATTCTCATTATCACCTTGAAACATCTCCAAATAGTAATTACAATGAACATCATTATATTCTATTGTCTTCTAGTTGCATGCTGTGAAACCACATTGTAGGCAAAATTTACCAAGCCTTCTGCTATTTTAGTCATTTAGCACTTTATCAGACCCAAGATGAAACACCTCGGCCTGACTTAACAGTGAAGTGAAGAAGTGAAGTTCCAGAATTCTGTTTTACCAGAAATCCCACTTCTAGGAACACCTTCATATCTTTTTTTTTTTTCTTTGAGACAGTGTCTTGTTGCCCAATCTCGTTCACTGCAACCTCCTCTTCTTTTTGGATTCAAGTGATTTTCATGCCTCAACCTCCCGAGTAGTTGCAATTACAGGCACCCTCCAACCACACCCAGCTAATTTTCATGGTTTTTGTTTTTGTTTTTGTTTTTGTTTTTGAGACAGAGTTTCGCTTCACCAGGTGCCAGGCTGGAGTGCAGTGGCGTGATCTCGGCTCACTGCAACCTCTGCCTCCTGAGTTCAAGCAATTCTCCTGCCTCAGTCTCCTGAGCAGCTGGGACTACAGGCACACACTACCATGCTCAGCTAATTTTTGTATTTTTGGTAGAGACAGGGTTTCACCATGTTGGCCAGGATGGTCTCGATCTCTTGACTTTGTGATCCACCTGCCTCGGCCTCCCAAAGTGCTGGGATTACAGGCGTGAGCCATGCCTGGCCAATTTTTGTATTTTTAGTAGAGACAGTGTTTCTCCATGTTGACCAGGCTGTTCTCAAACTCCTGACCCTTAAGTGATCTGCCCGCCTCAGCCTCCCAAAGTGCTGGGATTACAGGCATGAGCCACTGTGCCCGGCCTTAATTCTAGGAATGCCTTCTTTTTTTTTTTGAGATGGAGTCTTGCTCTAATGCCAGGCTGGAGTGCAGTGGTGCAATCTCGGCTCACTGCAACCTCTGCCTCCTGAGTTCAAGCGATTCTTCCACCTCAGCCTCTCGAGTAGCTGGGACCACAGGCACGTACCACCATGCCCGGCTATTTTTTGTATTTTTAGTAGAGACGGGGTTTCACCATGTTGGCCAGGATGGTCTCGATCTCTCGACCTCATGATCCACCCGCCTCGGCCTCCCAAAGTGTTGGGATTACAGGCGTCTAGGAATGCCTTCTAAGGGAATTTTCAGATCAGCAAAGACAAGGTACAAAGAGGTTCACTGCAGCATCATTTATGGAGTGAAAAGCTGGACACAGCCTAAGTGTGGAACAACCTGAGAATGTTAACTATGTTAATGTTAGTTATAACATTAACTATGTTATGGTACAGCAATGTGCTTTTGAAGAATTTTTGCTGACTAGGAAATGCTCATGAAATAAGTAGAAAAGCAGGTTTAAAAACTGTTTCCAGTTGAATCACATTTGATAGCTGTGTAAGCAAACTTGCAGAAAACAAACCCCAGAGAAGTGTATCGAGATGTTCACGGTGGGTTTGAGGGTGGGGTGTCTTACACGTGGATTTTGTTTACCTTTTCTGGTTTTTGGTGTCTTCCATGTGATGTGTTATCCAGGAACACAATTTTTATATTTGGGGAAAACATTAAGTCATAAAATCAAAACATTTTAATGCAGAAAGAATCTTTCAGCAGACACACAGTGAACTATCAGGAACTAGAGATGGAACCCATATTCCTAAGCTCCTGGTTTTGTAGCCCGGAAGGACTCAACATAACAGAGAGAGGTGTTTCTACTCTTCAACTTACCTATGCTCTATAAAGTAAAGCTGTGAGACATCTCTCAGTTATAGATAGATAGGTAGATAGACAGACCAACAGATAGATAGATAGATAGATAGATAGATAGATAGATAGATAGATGATAGATAGATATTAGATAGATGATAGATATTAGATAGATGATAGAGATATAGATATTAGATAGATGATAGATATTAGATGATAGATGATAGAGAGATAGATAGATAGATAGATAGATAGGTGATAATAGGTGAGAGGGAGGGAGGCAACAAGGGAGGGAGGGACGGAAGGAGGGAGGGATAACTTAGATGGTTGTAATTTGGGGGAGGAGAGCAAGGGCCTCTGAAGGTGTGGGGTATGACTTGGCCTTGACTAATTACATGCATTCATTTATACAACACTGGGGAGAGACATCTTTGGCCCACATCTGCTTATCATGAGAGCTTTCTGAGAAAGTTGGCCATAGTTTTAGCAGAAAAAGCCCAGGAAACTTCACCAGAGAGTTCTCCACCACAGCAATGCTCCTGCTTAATCTTTGCATCGAACAATGGCAATTTTGCAAGAGTTTTGACAGAAAATCACTACAGTCCTGATTTAGCCCCTTCCAACTTCTTTTTGTTTCTCCTTAATCTTTAAAAACCTTTAAAGAACACCCATTTTCCATCAGCCAATAACATTAAAAAGCCTGCCTTGACGGGGTTAAATTCCCAGTACCTCAGTTCTTTACAGATGGACTAAAGACCTGGTATAAACCCTTATGAAAGCCTCTGAACTCGATAGAGCTTATGTTGAGAAATAAAGATTATATTTTATGTTTTTAGTCTCTTTTAATTTCATTTTTCCATGAACTTTTTGAAGTCCTCTCCCGTAATTATCTCTTTTATAAGCAAATGCAACTTAGTGAGTGAATCTATAGTTTGGAGCTTAGATTAAACAAATGACTTAAGAGAGGATCTGGCCTCAGCTCTGAATTTTGTAAATGTGATTCTGCCTTCTTTACAGAGAATGCATCCTGGAAAAACTCACATGTAAAGATAAGTACTACCTTAGAAGGTAAATTTTAGCTATATACAATACTGAATTCGTAGGAAGAAAGGCAGAGTCCACCATCTTCATACTGACTACAGCCATCAACAGTGGCTCCAACCTCTTTTGGCAAAGCCTCTGAAGCCACCACCCAAACAGGACCCCATGGGGCCAGCATTGTCTCTGCCACCCGCCTGGCTTTCTTCACTCACCTCAGGGAATTTCTTTTTCTGCACATATGCAGTGGTGGCCGCATCAAAATACTTGGCATAGCCCTCATTCAGGCTGTAAATCTTTCCTTTCTTCTTAATCTTGACATCTTTTTCCACCAGGATAAATTCACCAAGAGCCTAGCAACATGAAGAGAGATGCCAGGAAGAAGAGAGAAGCCAGGAAACAGAAGCCAACTGCATGATCCCCACAATCCCCACAATCACAGCAGGAGAAGATGAGGACCTGCTGGCAGAGCCGGGGCTTGGCTGTGGTCACTCTGAGCCTGCCCTGTGGTGTTTTCATGACTGGTGGGAAGAACAGGGATCTTATGGAGTCCACACAGGAAGCTCAAGCAGTAACATAGCAAGCAGGAAGACAACTAAAAGGGACGAAGCCCATGGTCTTCTTTTCCTTTTCACCTTCCACTGTCAGTGAGGCTCCTCATTTATGAGCAACCTGACTGTGTGTATCTCCCAACTTCTCACCTATAGATTAATGTTTTCAGGAAGACCAGCCATCAACAGTGAGAGGAAGAAGTTACATTGTCGTATGAGGGATGCATTTTTTTTTCATGCTTAGAAATGTAATCTGGGGATCTAGAAATTCTACACAATGAGAAGCTCAAAAACAGCCCCCATGCTGTCAACAGCCAGAGCCAGCTGGGGCCCACCCCACCCCGGCCCACCCGGGACCGAGTTGGGAGCCCCGGTCCCTTGCCAGGATGAATGGGCCCAACTATGCCGCCTGCAGCCTGGCCCGCATCCCAGCCCGGAAGCGTTCATAGAAAACCAGCCCCGGCAGGGCGCGGTGGTGGCTCACGCCTGTAATCCCAGCACTTTGGGAGGCCGAGGCGGGTGGATCACAAGGTCAAGAGATCGAGGCCATCCTGGTCAACATGATGAAACCCTGTCTCTACTAAAAATACAAAAAATTAGCTGGGCATGGTGGCGCGTGCCTGTAATCCCAGCTACTCAGGAGGCTGAGGCAGGAGAATTGCCTGAAGCCAGGAGGCGGAGGTTGCGGTGAGCCGAGATCGCGCCATTGCACTCCAGCCTGGGTAACAAGAGCGAAACTCCATCTCAAAAAAAAAAAAAAAGAAAAAACCAGCCCCAGCTCAGGGTGCAGCCTCAGCCAGCTGGGCCAGGCCCTCACGCAGCTCACTCAGCTCGAACAGCCTGACGTTCAGCAGCTGTGCCGCCCGGCCCACCTCGGCCCATGCCCGCTCCCATTCCGCCCGCGCGTCCTCCAGGCTGCGCTCCAGCTCCGCGTTGCGGGTCTCCAGGTCCTGCACCTTCTGCTGAGTCTCCTCGCGCTCGGCAGCCTCTGGGGCCTCTCGGGGGCCCCCGAGTCTGACTCTTCAGGGTCTGGATCTCCTGATCCTTGGTTTGTACCAGAGCTTTCAGCTGCTCCAGCGACTGGCCCTGGCCCGGCCCCTCCTTCTCACTGGCCGGGGTCACCTCTGAAGCTGCCTGGGCCTCCAGCTCAGCCACCCGCTGCCGCAGCCGCTCAGCCTCTGCACGCTGAGCCTCCAGCTGCTGCCTCCACTGGGCTGCGGCCGCGTTGGCCTCTCGCAGGGCGCCCGCCAGCTTGTTGTTGCTGTCCTGCAGCGCGAAGAACTCGGCCTCCCACTGTACCTCGCCCACGGAGCCCTCGGACAGCATCTTCTTGAGCCGCTCGTGCTCTGTGGGGCCGGGGGCGTCAGCGCTCTGACTGCGGAACAGTTTCTCCTCAACTGGGCCGTTGGCACTGACGAGGGGGCTCGGGGGCACCTGGTGGGAGGCGAGCCCCAGGGCTGGACTGGTGAGCTCCCCGCCATCCTGAGATTTCTCCCTGGCCAGCCTGGCTGCTTCCTTCACTTTCTGGAACTTCTCGGCAAACTGTGTCAGATGCCGTTCAGAGGCAAAGCCGAGGCCGTAAACCGTGTTGGCGCGACTGTCTGCCCACTGCCCGAACTTCTGGGAGGTTTTGGTAAAGGTCATGTTGGGAGTGACAGTGCTGTTGATGATGGCCTTGGCGCCCTCGATGCTGATGATGCGGTAGACATTTCGGGTGGCATCGTAGAAATAGGAGACAGTGAGTGCATGCTTGCGCGCCGGGATCCAGTTTCACTTGGTAGCCGGGTCGATTTGGAACACGTGCGCCAGTGTGCTGAAGATTGGCTGCTCCTGGCTGTGGACATTGGTCAGGTTGGGCTGGGCAGGCTCTAGGGGGCAGCCAGAGAGGTGGCAAGAGCCGCTGATTTGGCCCCCTGCTGGGTCGGCGCCCCGCGAGTGTCCAGGCGCGAGGTGGGTGCGGCCCCCGTGGTGCTGAGTCCGCGCAGCCGGACGCCCCGCTCGCTCCCTGGCTCCCGGGCCCGCGCCGTCCGCGCCACCTTCCTCGCCGCCCACGTCTTTGTCTCGAGGGATGCATTTTTTTTCTTTTTTTTTTAATTGTATTTTAGGTTTTGGGGTACATGTGAAGAACATGCAAAATTGTTGCATAGGTACACACGTGGCAGTGTGATGTGCTGCCTTCCTCCCCTTCACCTATATCTGGCATTTCTCCCCATGCTCTCTCTCCCCACCTTCCCACCCCCCGCTGTCCCTACCCTATTCCCCCCCAACAGACCCCAGTGTGTAGTACTCCCCTCCCTGTGTCCATGTGTTCTCATTGTTCAACATCGGCCTATGAGTGAGAACATGAGGTGTTTGATTTTCTGTTCTTGTGTCAGTTTGCTGAGAATGATGGTTTCCAGATTCATCCATGTCCCTACAAAGGACACAAACTCATCGTTTTTGATGGCTGCATAATATTCCACGGTGTATATGTGCCACATTTTCCCTGTCCAGTCTATCATCGATAGGCATTTGGGTTGGTTCCAGGTCTTTGCTATTGTAAACTCTGCTGCAATGAACATTCATGTGCATGTGTCCTTATAGTAGAACGATTTATAATCCTTTGGATATATACCCAGTAATGGGATCGAGGGATGCATTTTAACCATTAATTTGCAGTGCAGTTATTTTGTTTATGTTACTGATCAATGGTAGAAACCATTCACAGTTTCTGGTATCCACTCTTATCTGGGGAGAAGAGGAAGTCCTTTTCATCAGAAACTGTGTTCACTCGGCATAAGGAAAATGTTGGTAAAAATCTGAAGGAATCCTCAGACATATTAACAAAACTGTCCCCAGTCCCTCTGCAGTCCCCCTGTAGCCACTGTGGTCAATACCTGCAGGACAGCTCTCAAATACCCCTTTATCTAGTTCTAGTGACATCAGTCACTAAAAATGTGATCAGCTTGTGGCAGATATCACCTTAAATGCTGGTGTCTGTCTAAGTCCCTAGGAGGAAGTTCAGAGCTTGGAAATCAGATCTGCTTTGATTAATGTCAAAGATTTTGAGAAAGTGAAAAACTCCACAATGACAGCTCACACCTAGCAGCTAGGCCAGAAGTTTCCCAAGAAACATCAGAGCTATTCCTGAAATATAAAGAGGCAAGGCCACAGAATGACTCCACATAGCAGAGGTGTTGCTATGAGAAGTGACACTGTCTGTCCAAAACAAGACAGTGACAAGGAGACTCAACAACAGAAACAACTAAACAATCCTCTCCTGCCTAACACGAGTGACAACTGCTTCTATATCAAGGACTTCAATCTCCCTTCCTCCTAGATAAATGTTATTAAGGTAACTAGTCATAATTGCACCCACTTACAGACAATATTCAATCCAGACTGACCCTCTCTTCCTCAAATCCTCTTTAGAATCAGAAAGCAAAACCCCAAGTGCTACAATAAGCCCATTTTAACTCCCTCCTCATGGTTCCTCTGCAGTGCCTGCTAAATCTAACTTCTTCTTATTACAGGTGCACAAGTGGTGGTCTTTTGCTCATGAGCTTTAACTTGCTGTCGGCGTCTGTTGCTTTGGAGCAGGCCAGCACTGATTTCTACTCCTGAAAAGTGCCCTGGCTTCCTTTGAAGAATTAACTCTACTCATTGGATGCCAGTCTAGGAAGGCTCATATCTGGGCTTCTTGTAGGCCAAGGTCAGTCATGTGCCTTAGCTTGAAAATGAGATACCCCTCCCTGGGATTTGAAACCTGAGTGAGAGGCACAGCACTGGGGGTGGTATCCAGGCTGGACTGGCCAGGTTGTGAGACCACTGCTGCGCTTCCTGCTTCCCTGTCCTCTAGTCCTGCCCATTCCCAGCCAAGGTCCTCAACTTTCCCATCAATGCAGTGACTCCTTTCACTTAATTGACCCAGGATCAATTTTGCTCTTGCTCTTCAGCAAAGACCGTGGAGATGCACAGCTGTCATCTGAACAGTGGCACTCACTCTCCATCTGAGCAGAGGAGCTCATTCTGCATCAGTGAGTGAAAACGTCTTGCATTGATTCACTCCTGGGGCTGGGACTGGGGCTCTCAGGCCCCAGGAGTTTTGTTTACACAATTGTATTAACTTGGAAAATGTGTTCTTTGGTCTGATTGCATGGTCACCAACAACCACTGATTTTAAATATGAGCTCTCAAACACTCTGTTCCCCATCATCAGACACCAGATCCTTGTCACTGAGAAACAACAGCTCCCATTTGAATGAATGCCTTGACAATGAGCTTTATCCACAATAGGGAGTTGGTTAACAGGAGGTGGTCTCTCCGTGCCTGAAGAGTATGTGTGTTCTGACAAAATCAAATCACCAGCCCTGTAAACCCACAGACCTCACAGGCTCAGTTTGACCCACCAGGGAATGCTGCCTTCATAAGCTGCTGGCCGCCCTCTACGGCATTTCTGTGACAACTGCCACCAGCTACTTCCGCTGGACATCAAGCAAGCACTAAGCTGTGTGCACTGGGTCTTTGCTCAAATGTCCTTTTTAGTAGGGTGATGTGATCCAAAGGGGTTTCAGGCTAATACACAGAGACCAGGAAAGAGTATGCTATTGTTCATCTCTTCCTTCTGCCATGTTACCAAGCTCTGGTGCCCACCTATGTCCAGACTGGGCCCTGCTGTCATGTTTGAGGGCAGAAAGCAGAGGCTCTGTCTGTGCCTGGGAACCCTTGAGTTAGTTCCCCGAGTCAAAGCACCTCCCATTGCCTTTAGAACTGCTCAGGATGTTCCTTTGCTTGTACTCAAGAGCAATTGTGTTGAAAATTCAGTGTGGTGGAGTAGCTACACCACAGACTGCCAGAGCGTGACTCCTGACTCTGGGCAAGTTACCCTCTCTACACCTCACTATCCCCATCTGAAAATAGGAATAATAATAGGACATACCTCATAGGGCCACTGTGACATTTAAATGCATTAATAGATAATAGATGTAAATTCCATAGGAATTCCACTTACATTCCTACCACTTATGAAGAATTATCTAACTCTTAGCTGTTTTTACAACAACTTTAGAAAGGACGCTTTATTGTCTGAGAGTAATATTTGTAAGACTTAGAATTTCTCAGGGGTTGCCAGCTTCTTTGAACATAAAAGGAAATTGGGGCATTAGCAAACTGACACAGCAATGGATCTTGGTCTAATAGGTTTAAGGTGCAGAGATTCTGTTTGAAAAGTTTCTGGGTTTCCATACTGTAAACTCTGTTTTGTGAGTTAACTCTGTGCCATTTTGAAATTTTGCAAATCCCTCTCTCCACAAATAGGCACTAGCATGTGAACTCCACAAGGACTGGCATATGTATCCCATCAATGCTCTATCTCCACTCTCTGGAATGGTGCTTTGAGACATAGTGGATGCTCAGTAAACATCTGTAAGCCAAAAATGCAAATACTCACCTTTTGTCTAAGTGAACACAAGAGTTTTTGAAGCGTTCTTTGGTCAACAGTACCTGAGTTTTCACAAGACCTCAGTGTACTTGGCAAAGCATTTCACAAGTAATGGGCAAGGCATCCAGCATTTCAAAGTGAAATTCACAGAGCATTCTACTGGACGGTGCTGCTCTAAAGACGCCATGCTTCTGCTGGAAATTTGCAGCATTGCGATTCTTTTTTTTTTTTTTTTTTTTTTTTGAGACGGAGTTTCGCTCTTGTTACCCAGGCTGGAGTACAATGGCGCGATCTCGGCTCACCGCAACCTCTGCCTCCTGGGTTCAGGCAATTCTCCGGCCTCAACCTCCTGAGTAGCTGGGATTACAGGCACGCGCCACCGTGTCCAGCTAATTTTTTGTATTTTTAGTAGAGACAGTGTTTCACCACGTTGATCAGGATGGTCTCGATCTCTTGACCTCGTGATCCACCTGCCTCAGCCTCCCAAAGTGCTGGGATTACAGGCGTGAGCCACCGCGCCCGGCTAGCATTGCGATTCTTAAATCATGGAGTTCTCAAAAGCCAAAGAGATTGAGTGCATTTTTGGAAAATGAACTCCTTAAGGACAGGGCATGAGTTGATGCAACTGGCTCTGCATTGGGACAGTGCCCTCATTGGAATATTGGGACATTGGAACATTGGGACATTGGGACATTGGAACATTGAGACAGTGCTCTCATTGTCCCAGTGCCCTCATTGGGACAGAGGCCCTTCATGGTTTCTGATGATGGTGTGGGCTCCCCAAACTAGGCTCTCAGGCCCCCTGGTCCCCAACACAAGCATTAGGAATAACCAGAATATTATCCCAGGGACTAGCATGAAACCACAGAGGCCCAGGCACAGACGCTATGATATTCTGTACCTACCGGGTCAAGCATGAAGAGGTCCACACCTTGCCCCGTGGAGAGAGCCACCAGAGTTGCACTACCATACAGTGCATAACCTGCAGCCACAATATTGCGGCCAGGCTGCAGGGCGTCCTTTTCAGAAGGCTCATCCTCTGAGGTCTGCAGAAGAGAGGAGAGAAATGCCATGTGTTATTGTTGTCTCCGAGAGAACACTTTGCAAGGGGCCTGGTCTTCAGATCTCCTCGAACCACTGAAGGAAGCACCGTTCTTAGAATTTTAGGCTGCTGCAAATCTACCCAGGGGAAATGAGTGGCCATGTTGCCAACAGTTCTAGCTGAGCCATGACAAAGGCCGTCCTTGGACTTCTCCCTTCCTGTTTTCCAAATGCATATGTCTGTAGCCTGCCAAGAAAAGCACTTCCCGATGCTAAAACCATAGCCCCTCTTCATCATAAGCCACACTCCCAAGCCACAATACTCAACTCAGATCACTGAGCTGACGTGCGGTGTCTCACTCTGCACACTCTACAGCCCTTTGAGGAGACAGCACCATCACCTCCGTGGTTCAGAGGAAGAACTCTGAGAACAAAACCACCTGAGATTAACAATCTACTGCAGCTGCATCAGCTGCACAAGTCACTCAACAGCAGGAAGCCCTTACTGGCTTTCTCTCTGACTCTGTGGATGCTCCTTCTCACTTCCTTCTCTTCCTCGCAGCTCTTCTTCCTCGGATTCCTTAAATGTTGGTGCTCCTTCTGGTACTTCTCTAGCCCCTGGTGCATCCAACCAGTGCAAAATGGTTCTTCCTCACCCTCTCATCCCAAATGGGGACTCTCAGCTGCTACATTTGTATTGAGTTGCCCCACCTCCCACCACACACACGCACAAACACACACATGCACACGTATTTGATGGGGTCAAGGTTAGATTCATAGATTTGTGATTCAAACTGGCCCAATGTGAGCCTCTCCTCCAGAAATCTAGAATTGGAGTAGAGCATTGTGGTGATGTAAATGTAGAAGCCTTGTAAACCTGAATGTTCCCACCACCATGTTCTGACCTCATGGTCTGGTCTTCCGGTGCTAGATGCCATGAGCACTCAGACCTGCTTCTCTGAAGCTCCCAACACATTTTCATTCATGGGCTTAGTGTCTGACTTGCCCATGTACCAAGTACGTGATACTTGCCACCAGGTAGACTGTGAGGAACCTGGTGACAAGTACCAACTCCGGCTTGTTTATGTCTGTTTTTCACCACCTAGCACAATCTGGCCCATGGTCATTGCATTTCATTCACACACACACACACACACACTCACACAGGCATGTGAGTTTATACACACACATATATATACATGCAGACATGTAGTGATTTTCAGCATAGGAATCCTATATACATTTTTTAGATTTATACTATTCCATTTTTTGAGTGACTGTAAATAGCACATATTTAAAAATGGAATTATAACTATGAATTACTTTATTGCTAATATATAGAAATCCAGTTGATTTTGTATCTTGATCTTGTATCCTTGCTAAACTCACTAGTTTTTGGACGTGATTTGGGGTTTTGTTTGTAGGTTTCTCGGGATTTTCTACAGAGACCGTCATGGCATCTGCAAGGACAGTGCTGTTACCTGCTTTCCAATCTGTATGCCTTTTATCATCTTCCTTGCCTTATTGTGCTGGCTATGACTTTCAGGACCACATATGTTGGGTAATCGTGGTGAGTGGCGGCATCCTTGCCTTGCTACTGCTCTTACAGGATAAGCATTCACTCTTTCACCATTAAATATTTTGTAAGTTGTATATTTCATGGCTTGCTTATTTTTCTATCAGGATATTCATCTTCTTGTTTATCTTAATAGCACTTTATATATAAAGGATATTCATGTCTTGTATATGTCACAAATATTTTCCTCAATCGTCATTACCTTCTTATTTTATTTATGGTGCCTGTTTTTACAGTGTGGTTTTAAAATCAAAATCATTCATGACACTCCATATTATTTTCTTCTCTTGTCTCTATGTTTAGACTGTTTCTCCTACATCAAGACGGGATGAGACAAATATTCTTTTCTTTCTGGTTTTATTCCCCACCTCTTCACCAAACACATCAACCCATCTGTAATTTATTTGTATGCATAGAAAAAAATGAAAGATTCAGTTTTTCTATTGTCTCATATGGTCCTGGGATTTCAAAAACCCAGTTTATATCAGCAATCTTCATTGCCATGACACATTTCTCAGCAGATTTTATAGTAATTTGCAAATGATTTAGTGCCATCTTTTATTTTTTTCTACACCAATAAATACCTAAGTCCATCAAATAGGTGGTGCTTCCTACCACGACTTTGTGGTAAAATTAATAAAAATTGCAAGAGCTCCATATATTTGGTGGTATAAAACATGAAATGTGGAATTTTTTCCTTTTTGTTGAAGTATGAATCATATAGCAGAGCACACAAATCTTAATGATACTTTTCGATAAATTTTTACAAATGTATAATATACACTTATGTGTATTTATAGAATTTTTACATAACATCCAGATCCATTTACATAACATTTCCAGCAACCTAGTGGACTCTAAGCCTAGCAAACCTGGGCCGAGTAGTCTCTTCCAGTCACTATCACCTCCTGCCAAAGGTAACCTCCAGCCTCACCTTTATTGCCAAATCTAACTTCATCTGGTTTGGAACATCACATAAATGAAATGACACTGCATGTGTTCTTTTGTATGGCTTATGATTTTCAAGTTTATTCCTTTGAAATTTTACCTATGTTGTTATACATAGGAGTACTTTGTTCTTTTTCATTGCTGTGTAGTTTTCTGTTGTATGAATATATCACAATTTATTTCTCTATTATCATGTTGATATGCATTTGGATTTTTCCAGTTTGGGGCTATGACAAATAATCTCTACATCTTCAGGAGGACACAAGCACTCCTTTCTTCTGTGTGAGTCCCAGGAGTGTCATTACTTGGTCATAGTTTGTAAATGCTTGTTTAGCATTAGTAGGTGATATCAAATGTTTTCCAAAGTGTTAGACTATTTGATAGTCCCACCAACAAGGTATAAGAGTTCCAGTTTCTTTGCCAACACTTGGTATGCTTAGTCTTTTTAGATTCAGCCACTCTGAAAGAGGAGAATGATGTCTCACTGTGGTTTTAATTTCCATCTTCCTAACATAACTGGACAGCTTAACTTTAACTTCATTATATGTTTCAAAACATTTTTTCTCTTCTCTTGGGTTTCAAGATATAGTCTTGAAGCAATCTGCAGAAGCCTTCTCTCTCCTTTTTTTTTTTTTTTTGAGATAGAGTCTCTCTCTGTTGCCTAGGCTGGAGTGCAATGGCATGATCTCAGCTCACTGCAACCTCTGCCTCCCGGGTTCAAGCAATTCTCTGCCTCAGCCTCTGGAGTAGCTGGGATTACAGGCACCCACCATCACACCTGGCTAATTTTTGAATTTTTAGTAGAGACGGGGTTTCACCATCTTGGCCAGGGCGGTCTTGAACTCCTGACCTCATGATTCACCTACGTTAGCCTCCCAGAGTGCTGAGATTATAGGTGTGAGCCACTGCGCCTGGTGCAGAAGTCTTTTCTCTTACTTTAAAATAGACTCCCTTTCTCACCATATACACTCCCTGCACATTTATCTAACTGCATGCTAGTATCTATTATTTGCCTTCTTAGAAGTTTAAGGAGCTAATCTTGAGACAGACAGACCAAGCATGGAGACCTAGCTGCAAAATTCCAGCGATTACTTTAATGTGGCTAGTTAACAACTCAGCCATTGTTGAGATGATGTCAGCCTGAGGTCCAGGTGACTGGGGCCCAAGATAGCCACAAAACCAAGAACACAGATCCTGTACTCAGCACAATGCTTGCATGCTCTCTTATCAAGTTTTCCTTTTTATAAAACCCTGCCTTCTCCTGAAAAAGTCAAATTGCTTTGGATGGGAATTCAGCCACTTCCCCTTTACTAATTGTGGTTGATAAAGTCACTTTCTTTCTACCAGGCCTCACTCTCATTAACTAGACTCTGCAGGCAGCGAGCATGTGGACCCACATTCAGTTACAATTTTAGTGGCCTATACAATGTGCTCTGGGAGCCTGAGCCCACGGTCTGGTTTCTATCAAACGGGGCCGAGGGCGGCCTGTTTGTGCCTAGCTGACCCCTTGGCTGGAGTGCTAGGGAGTCTCCTGCAGTGGCCTAGATGCTTTTGTCTTGGGGATCCTCTCCTTCTCTTCCTGCCACAGTGCCTGCCACCTCCAGTGTTTCTCTGGTGCAATAAAAGTGACCTCTAGAGAAGTGACAAACTTTTAACTTGGTAATTTTAAACTTGGGAACTTGGTGAGTTAGTCAGAGTGCATTCAACTACCATCTGCCTCTTTTGGGGTGTCACTGGGGCTCTGCTATATTTAGACTTGACCGCTAATGACACCATTTGAGCATTTTATTCATCTGTATTTGTATTTGTGGCACCCTTGGGGCTTTGCTGCGTTCAGGCTATTCCAGGGATGGTTGGAGAGGGCATTGGAAACTGAGGTGAGGGATTTGGAACTCTACCCAGCCCTCCCTCCCCCCACTTCTTCCAAGTCCTCTTAGAGCCACCTACAGCCTTACTTCTCTTGGCCAAAAGCACCCGTAACTCCTTCTGGCTGGAAACAGTTCACCTTGATTGGTGACTTGCAAAGGTGGGAAGGGCTCATCCTACACCATGTAGGTCTGGGGTGCTGAGGCTCTCCCTGACAGCAGATAAACCAGTGGGGTGAGGGTACTGACCTCATCCCTTGCAGTGGCTGGAAGGCAAGCCTCCCGTCCTTCCTTCCTCTTTCCTCTTCCTTCCTGTAAAATGTGACCTTTATCCTCTACATCTCTTTCTTTTCTTTTTCTCATTTCCTGTCCAATCCAGGGGTTCAGCCTCAAAGGAGAAAAACAGTTCCCAACATCACGGCCTCTGATTTTGTCATCTTGTCGGGACTGGTTACATATTCTGGCCCATTCTGTGCACATTTTAAACTGATGAGTAAATTACAACAAGAAAAATTCAGAGTTCAAATGGTGAACCCACACGGTGGAGTTAAGTAGAGTCTTCTTTAGCGCTCTATCTTCCTCTCTTTTCTGCCTGCTTTAAATTTGCTGTTATTAAGCTGCCGGTGCTAAGGTGAGACACTTTATTTATGGTATAAATAGAACATAAACATTGAAAACTCATTTGAAACCAAAGAGAAAAAAAGAGGGTAAGAGAGATTTAAAAAGAAAAAATCCCAAACTGCCATAGAGACTGCTTTATCCAAAATTTGGGTTGACAGTTTTCCTTGGATTAACTATCAGGGCAAACAAAGTTAGCCATGTGAACAGCCTCCAATTTTGTCAGAAAAATAACTTGAAGCCAGCTATCTTTTATAGGTCAGTGAGTTTGTGATGCTGTCTCATGACTAGAGTTCTGAGACAGAGCTCTTAGATCTTTCTTTGTGTATGGATGTTTACATGTTTAGATATGTTTATGTAATGTACATGTTATAGTTATGTTCTGTGTCATGTCTAGCGTGCTACCAAATTGGCTTATTAAATAAGTACTCATAAATTAAGTCCAAATGCTTTCCAAGTTCACAAGAATCTTTGATAAATAAAACTGGCTTCAAAAATTATTAGTAAAATACGCCAGGCATGGTGGCTCACACCTGTAATCCCAGCAGTTTGGGGGCTGAGGTGGATGGATCACAAGGTCAGGCATTCAAGACCAGCCTGGCCAACATAGTGAAACCCCATCTCTACTAAAAATACAAAAAAAATTAGCCAGGCATGGTGGTGGGTACCTGTAATCCCAGCTACTTTGGAGGCTGAGGCAGGAGAATCATTTGAACCTGAGAGGCCGAAGTTGCAGGGAGCTGAGATCATGCCATTGTACTCCAGCCTGGGCAACAGTGTGAGACTCCATCTCAAAAAAAAAAGTTATTAGTAAAATAAAAATGCCTTCAGAATCTTCAGCATACATTTGTATCTAAGCAAATAAATTTTATACTTGCCTCTGCTAAATGTTTCAAGTGTCAGGGTTTGGCACAAAGACTGTAATACTATGACCCAGCCAAACACAGAGTAATCTTGTACAATTTTTTTGGGGAAGTTAAGAATAAATTAGGATTGTTAGTTCAATGAAAGCAAGTGAATCCTCTGAGTTATTGGCAAAATGCCCATGTGTTTAACTTCGAGGTTCTTATCTAGGTGTTCACCTAATGTTCAGACTTTAAAAGTGGTTAACAGGGAAATATCTTTAAATAATAACTAACTTTGTATAACATCTGTTTTCAAAAAGAATCTAGATAAACCCAAGGATTAAAAAATTAAATACACATAAATGCAATAAATGCTTGTAAGTGAATTTTTGGTGTATTTTAAATTTTTAAAATTATTTTAAATAATAAACTTAATTTATTATTTAAATAATAATGTCTAGGTTAGACATTCAACAAGCATTTATTATTTAATTTAAAGTACTTTAAAAAATTTTTTAATATATTTTATTGCACATTAGGTTCTGGGGTACATGTGCAGAACATGTAGGATTGTTGCATAGGTACCTACATGGCAATGTGGTTTACTGCCTCCATCTCCGTCACCTATAACTGGCATTTATCCCCATGTTATCCTTCTCCAACTCCCTATCCCCCACTGTCCCTCCCCTAGTCCCCCCCAACAGCCCCCATCGTGTTATTTTCCAATTTTAAAAAAAATTACAATACTTCCAATTTTTAAAAAATTATAATAAATTATGGGAATAATTTACAATAAAAATATGTGAAAACATGGTTCTAAAATTGTGAAATGACTTCATCTATAAAATGCTAACATCTGACAAACAGTTCAGGACTTCCTGCTTACTAAGTTTCTACTAAAATTTAAAGTTAGTAGAAATAAATGCTAATTACTATATAATTCTATAAATTGTATTCTTATTTTAAAAATAATTTTGACTAGGCACAGTGGCTCACACCTGTAATCCCAGCACTTTGGGAGGCCGAGGTGGGTGAATCATGAGATCAGGAGCTTGAGACCAGCCTGGCCAACATGGTGAAACCCCATCTGTACTAAAAATTACAAAAAATTAGCTGGGCATAGTGGTGGGTGCATGTAATCTCAGCTACTTGGAAGGCTGAGGCAGGAGAATAGCTTGAACCCAGGAGGTGGAGGTTGCAGTGAGCTGAGATCATGCCACTGCACTCCAGCCTAGGCAACAGTGCAAGACTCTGTCTAAAAAAAAAAAAATTTTACATTTTATCAAAATAATTTCTATGTTGTCTTTATCAGGTTTTAATGGCTTAGAAAAACTGAGATCTAAAAGAGTTAAGGTTTGTACATCTGTATAACCTTCTGTATTGCCTTTTATTTGTGTATTTATTTATTTATTTATTTAATTGAGACAGAGTCTTGCTCTGTTGCCCTGGCTGGAGTACAGTGGCACAATCTCAGCTCACTGCAACCTCTGCCTCCTGGGTTCAAGTGATTCTCATGCCTCATCCTCCCAAGTTCCTGGGCCAACACACCCAGCTAATTTTTGTATTTTTAGTAGAGACAGTGTTTTGCCATGTTGGCCAGGCTGGTCTTGAACTCCTGGCCTCAAGTGATTCACCTGCCTCAGCCTCCCAAATTGCTGGGATTACAGGTGTGAGACACCATGCCCAGCCTGGATTGCCTTTTAAATCTTCCAATTATCACTCTGGTTAAATGAGTCACAACTGTTGTTTTGCAATGACCTACAGGTCTGTTCAATTGTTTTGAGCCTTTTAGCATCTTTGACATTTTCAAAATTGAATCCTAAATTAAGTTTCTGACTTTCTGCTGGTATTTATCAAAACTATAAAAATTAAACACTGCAAGGTTTTAAAATCATTTTACAGCTTTAGTCAGGTCAAAGACTCTAGTATCACTACCTCCACTCCCTTAAAAAGGTCCTTATGGGGTACTACTAACTAATCCTTGTCCAATTAAGTTACAAAGCTTTGACTCCTAGGTGCACATATTTCATCTAAAGAAGGTATCGACTCCTGCAGTATCTGATACCAAACTCAAAGCAACCAAAGCTTTGTCTCTGGATCCAGGCAAAGGTGACAATCAAAGTCAACTTTAATGAGACACAAGGACAACCTTGTATTCAAAACTGGTAAGATTAATTTATTAATTTTGCCTCTATCTAAAGTAATATGATTTATTCTATACCTTAATACTAAATAATTAAAATGCTTAGCTACCTATAAGCTTCTTTTTCCATCGTTCTTAGAACTAGATTAGGCTTATGGTCCTTTTCTTTAAAATATTACTAATCCTTCATATTTTGTTTTACCTCCAGAATTGAAATTGTTCAATCCCTCCAGGCCTAAGGACTATCCTGGAAGAAGTGATCACCTGAGATAGTAAGGGCTAGTCTTGTGGGATCAAATTAATTCAGAGACTTCAAATCTAGGACGAACACACAGAGGCTTCAACAACTGAACAAAATGCTTGCATTTTGTGCAGCTAAGTGCTACTAGCCAAGCTCACAGTAGCTCAATGTATAGATCTGTAGATAAGTCAATTTGGTAACCTTGCCTTTTGGCTTTTGGTTTTGGCTCTTACATTGCTTAAAAGTGGTTTTAAGGTTAATGAGTGCCTGCCCACCTCCATTCCCATCTGACCTGGAACGTTTAACTGGCTTTCAGTCTATTGACTCTAAGTCCCTTGACCATAGGGGTTGCATCAAGGGATATGATGGACTTGGATAGGTAACCACACCACCCCAGCATCCATATGAGACAGAATAAAAGCTTGGCCATCAATACTGCCTCTGGCATACCTTGACAAAAAAAAAAAGGAGAATATAAACTAAAATAAAATCCTAAGCCTCTCAACAGACTGAATGGACCTGCCTCTTGGCTGAAGGAAATCCCCAAAAGAACTGAAAAACTAGTTCAGGCCATGGCAGGAAGCAGGGGTCAAACATACTTCCCTATACCTTCCCACAGTTTTTGGAATTAGATACAACTGAAAACCATAAGACTGACAAAATAGACTGTTTGTCACAATAAAACACCCAATTAGAAACAGGACCTAAGGCCACACCAGGAAAGGGTTAGTCATTCACTCCTGCACTTGAAGAGGAAAGCATGTCCTAACTGCTGTTGGTTTTTCTTTTTCTCTAGCAGCCAAACAAGAACTGTCCTCGGGATAAGCTGACTAACTCACCTCCAACCCCTAGTTCCGACAACCAAGACCACAGCTGTAATTAGACAAGAGACTAATTTCAGTCCCTTTCTTGATAAAAGACCACTAAAATGGGTTAGGTTTGGCCAGCTTACAGAAAGCACACTGTGTGCATTTATGTCCTAGAAAGACCTTTTGATATATAGGGCCTGAATGTAATACATTTAAATGTTAAGTCTCCTCCCCAGATAAACATGGGTCATACGTGCATATTTGTTCAACACACGTATGTCAGGACCATCTTCATAAATATTCATAGCTCCTCCTATAATCTGTTAAATATGTATGTGTGTATATACATACATGTGTATATATATGTATATACATACATGTGTATATATACATGTATATACATACATGTGTGTATATACATATATATACACACACACGTATATATAGTTTGTTTGTGTGTTTCTTTTGAGAGAGAGTCTTGCTCTGTGGCCCAGGTTGGAGTGCAGTGGTACATATAAGTTCACTGCAACTTCCATCTCCAGGTTCAAGCAATTCTCATGTCTCAGCTGAGTATCTGAAACCACACATGCCACCACTCCTCACTATTTTTTTTTGTATTTTTAGTAGAGACGGGGTTTCACCATTTTGGCCAGGCTGGTCTTGGACTCTGGACCTCAAGTGATCTGCCCACCTTGGCCTCCCAAAGTGCTAGAATTACAGGCATGAGCCACCATGCCCAGCCTGTTAAATATGTCTATTTGGCCAACCTGTCATTAAGCTCCACAGGAACCCCAGACATGACTGACAGTGGGGACCTCACAGTATAATTAAAACTAAATGCTGTACATACTTCCCACATAACTCCCAAAACATATCCTCAGCCCCACAAGACCCACAAAAGCAAACCAGCACTATGTCTTAATCCCACAGTGTCTTTAAGTCACATGGCTTTGGATATCCTAACTACAGCCCAAGGCAACACTTGTGCATTAATTAAGGCTGAGAGTTATATACGTACCAGATTATTCTCACAATACAACCGAAACTATACAGTCCTTAAACATCCATGTTTCTGCCATAGATTCCCTCTCTCAAGGCTCTGTAACAGCATGCTTTAGTCAACTTCCTAATACATTGAAGACTCTCATATTCAGTATAACTGGCACTCTACTCATTGTTCTCTTTGGTTGCTATGGATTGTTTGTTTGTCTGTTTGAGAGGAAATCTTGGTCTGTCACCCAGGCTGGAGTGCAGGGGTGTTGTCTCAGCTCACTGCAACCTGCACCTCCCGGGTTCAAGCAATTCTTGTGCTTCAGTCTCCTGAGTAGCTGGAATTACAGGTGTGCAACATCACCCTGGCTAATTTTTGTATTTTTAGTAGAGATGGCGTTTCGCCGTGTTTCCCAGGATGGTCTCAACCTCCTAGCTTCAAGTGATTCACCTGCCTTGGCCTCCCAAAGTGCTGGGATTAGAGGCATGAGCCACTGCGCCTGGCCAGGTTGCTATGAATTTTATTACTGTTGTACACTTTATATGGGAATGCAGGACAAGTTTTCCAAAAAAAAAATTCCTAGGTCCTCCTTCCTAGAGTTTGCTCTAACAAACCCCTGCTATAAGTCCAGGGACTCGAAAATACTTTCAACTCTAGCTCAGTGAATTCCATTTCAATACCCCTAACTATGCCACTTCTCAGCAGAAAGTAGCCTAATTAACTGTATCACCTGCCTTCCATAAAAATGGAATGGAATTTGATAGTAGGGAATTAAACCTGGGCAGTTTATCCTCAAAATGAATTTTAAAACTTTTTTCCTTTCTCTTGGGCTTCAGGAGATAACTTTGAAGCAAACTACAGAAGCCTTTTCCTTTAGCCTTAAAATAGACTCCACATTCCTCCCTTTCTCACCGTATACACTCCCTGCACATTCATCTAACTGCATGTTAGTATCTATGAATGTGCCTTCTAGACATTCCAGGAGCTAATCTTGAGACAGACAGACCAAGAGTGGAGACCCGGCCGCAAAATTCCAGAGATTACTTCAACATGGCTAGCTAACAACTCAGCCATTATTGAGATGATGTCAGCCTGAGGTCCAGGTGACTGGGGCCCAAGATAGCCACAAAAACAAGACACACAGATCCTGTACTCAGCACAATGCTTGTGTGCCCTCTTATCAAGTTTTCCTCTTTTAAACCCCTGCCTCCCCCGTGAAAAAGTCAAAGTGGTTGCTTTGGATGGGAATTCGGCCACTTCCCCTTTACTAGTTTGGGTTAATAAAGTCACTTTCTTTCTACCAGGCCTCGCTCTTCTTCACTGGACTCTGCGGGCAGCAGGCATGTGGGCTGTGTTACTCTGTGTTCAGTTACTCTGATGTAATAAGCACAGCATCTCTCATGTATGTGCTTATTAAGGTGGAAAAGATGTCTCTCTCTCTTTTTTTTTTTAAGAAACGGGGTCTCACCATGTTGCCCAGGTTGGTCTTGAACTCCTGACCTCAGGTGATCCACCCGCCTCAGCCTCCCAGAGTGCTGGGATACAGGCGTGAGCCACCATGCCTGGCCAAAATGTCTCTTTTCTAAAGTGCCTTTCAGTTCTTTTGCCCATTCCTTTAGTCAAATTGATAGTATTTCTCATTAATTTGTAGCAGTACCTTGTTTATTTTGCACATGAGTCTTGTTGGATACATGTATTGAAAATCTTTTTCTCCAGTCTGTGGTCATCTTTTCTCTATATTAATGTTTATCTTTTGTTGAACGAAGTTCTTGATTTTAATGAAACCAAATTTATTAGCCTCATCTTGTATGGTGCTTTTGTGTTTTGTTGAAGAAATCTTTACCTTCCTCACCTGGGCATGGGGGCTCATACCTGTAATCTCAGCACTTTGGGAGACTAAGGCAGGTGGATCACTTGAGACCAGGATTTTAAGACCTGCCTGGGCAACATAGCGAGACCTCACCTTTACAAAGAAAAAAATAAATAATAAAGAAATCTTTATCTTCCCCAAAGACATGAAGCTAGTCCCCTTTGTTTTCTACTAGGAGCATTATAGCTTTAATCTTTAGTTAAATCTGTCATATCCATTTCATTAATCTTTGTGTATGGTGAGAGGTAAGTGTTATATTCATTTTTTTCTAATATAGATACCCAATTGACCCAGCAACCACTTTTTGAAAGGTTCATCATTTACAAATTAAACCTTGGTGTTGCCTTTGTCGTAAGTCATGTGACCACATGTATGAGATTTTTTCTAGGCATTTTTGTCTTCCATTGGTCTGTCCATCCATCCTTATGTCAATAAAGGATAGACTTCTAGGCCGGGTGTGGTGGCTCACGCCTGTAATCCCAGCACTTTGAGAGGCCGAGGAGGGTGGATCATGAGGTTAGGAGATCGAGACCATTGTGGCCAACGTGGTGAAGTCTACTAAATACACAAAAAATTAGCTGGGCATGGTGGTGCATGCCTGTAGTCCCAGCTACTCAGGAGGCTGAGGCAGGAGAATTGCTTGAACATGGGAGGCGGAGGTTGCAGTGAGCCGAGATCGCACCACTGTACTCCAGCCTGGTGACAGAGGAAGACTCCATCTCAAAAAAAAAAAAAAAAAAAAAGGCAGACTTTTTCAGAGGTGTATTTAGGCACAACAATAGGGGGAGGGGCCTCCGGATCCTGTAGAGAGAGTGAAACCCACACCCTAGATTAATCAGATCAGCAAGGCCCCCTCCTCCATCAGGACAACCCCGGCAGGGCTCTGTTTTATTCACTCTCCAGCACAGCTCCTTCCTCTTCACACTCTGGCTTTCTATTCTCTGTGGCTCTGGCCTCTGCACCTTACCTTGTGTATGTGTGTGTTGCTTGTGCATTTCTAAAAGCTCAGCTGTGCATTTGAAGACATGGATGATGTATTTTATCAGCTGTCCTGGATAGTCTGAAGCAGAAGAGTTTTCATTTGGTCTAATCTGCTACTTTGTTGGAAATGGAAAATATCAACTTCAAGAAAAAGGGGAAACTTACCAGCAGAGAGCTGAAGACACCACAGTATTCCCTAAATGGTGTTTAGAAACAGAAGGGAAGACAATACCTTTGATTAATCTCTGGCTGTCCTGAAACCTCTGTCTTGATGTTTATCAAAGAATCACAGAGGTCCTGGTTGGACATGGGCATCCTCTCTGATTCTGATGAGGTTCTAAGTTGCCACGACAGCCCAGGAGGTCCCTGCAGCAAGCTGCCTTCTCAGTGGACATGGCCTGAATGTCACAGAGCCTCCCTTCCTGTTGTGTTTTCACAGTATCTATTCTGAATGTGGCTTTTAGTATCTCACATTTGCCCCTCTCCTTTAGAAATAGATTCAGAAGGAATCCATGGTTGTTTGGACAAGCCTTCGATCCAGGGGTTTATGTAAACTTTGAGATAAAAATCTCTGTGTTAAAGCCCGTGTGGACTCCAGTGTGCAATAATATTCCTCGGCAGAGTGCGGTGGCTCACACCTCTAATCCCAGCACTTTGGGAGGCCAAGATGGGAGAATCGCTTGAGCCCAAGAGTTCAAGACAGGCCTGAGGGCAACATAGTGAGACCCTCATCTCTACAATATATACAAAAAATGAGCTGGGTGTGGTGGTGCACACCTGTGGTCCCAGGTACTCAGGAGGCTGAGGTAGGAGGGCAGCTTGAGCCCAGGAAGTCGAGGCTGCAGTGAGCCAAAATGTCACTGCACTCCAGCTGGGGTGACACAATGAGGATCTCAAAGTTTAAAAAAATTGCTCTTTGTTTGTAAAACTGGTGATCCTAAGGAGCTAGGAACCCCTGTGATGATGGAGTTAGAGCACCTGCTGGAGTCCCTGTCCTGCCATTACTCATTATGAGAAAACCCATATTTAAAGCCACCTCAAAGGACACCCAGGTGTCTTTTTTGGAAGAGCATTAGTATTACACCGCTGCTTTCTTTTTCTCTCTAAAGTGTACTTGGAGGAAGAAGCAATGCTCCTCCTCTCAGCTGACTCATTTTGCTTAACTCTGGAACATTATCTTAGTCTCCAGAGCTCTCACATTGCAGAGAAAATGTCTTGCATCATTCTCTCTGACCCCCTCAGCAAGTCTCCTCTTCGCATTCACAAGAAAAAAAGAGGAATGCCAGCAGGGAAGCTGTGTCCCATGGCTTCCACTGTGGCCTTAGAGAGAGGGGGGAGTAGCACTCTCCTGCGTCTGCACCTTTCTTCCCAGAAATAGGGCTAATTCCCACATTCTGCTAAGGTTGCTTTCTGCTAAGCTTTTCATGGGTTACCCCTAAACATCAAATTCTAACCCCCCTCCCTCTGTGTTTTGAACAACGAGCAGCCAAGCACACATGTCTCCAGGGACACTCGTATCTGCAGACAGCTCGTGAGGCCAGGAGATGGGGGCGGGGCTGACCCTCCAGTGAGGCTGACCTAGAGCTGCTGAGAAAGACCCACTAGGAAGGCTAACTCCACCCACACGACATGATCGGTGCCAAAAGGGGAACGCGGAAAGTCAGTGCCACCTCCTTTGTGCGGTCCTGGGTGGCGTCGTAGAAAGGACGTGTGCTTTGGGGCCAGAGAGATGGGTCTGTAAAGCCAGAGGGCAGGGCCCGGCTGAGCACCCATGACACTCTCAAGCACCTTTTGTGTCCTTCTGCCTGAAAGCTCCACGGGCAAAGGCCCAGCCACAGTGGCTGGAGCAAGGGCAGCTCCCAAATGAGCAGTCTGAATTGTGAAGTTTCTAGTCCTGCTGGATGTCACAAACCCACCCCACTGTCTGTTGCTAGGGTTTCAGGGTAGGCAGAATGGCCCCAAATATACCCCAGTGCACAGGATCTGTGAATACTCAGTATTATATGGCAACAAGGACTTCGCAGGTGTACTCAAGGGTTAGGATTTCAAATGGGGAGATCACCATGGACCATCCAGGTCAGATTAGTTCAATCTAACCCAGTGAGCTTTAGAAGAAAATTTTCTGTGGCTGGGGGCAGGAGAGATGAGGCAAGAGGGGGAGGGGGTATCAGAGATTCAGAATGCCACCTGGAATCTGATACCATGTCAGACATTTGTGTTGCACCCAGACTTTTAAAACAAGATTCCAGCTATCCTTCTGTGTTACCCTCCCAGGAATACCAGAAAGAAAGGGAGGGAGAATTGTCCATCCAGTTCTAATGAGAAGCCCCAGGCAGAGAGAAGTTGTGGTTTGCCTATAGCAGCTTTTTTCATTAGTGGGAAGTACTACCCATAGGGGGTGGGACTCCAAACGCATGGCTCTCAGCCCAGGAACCTTCCAGAGACCACCACAGGAAGGAGGTATAAAATGTCAGCCTGTCTACTCACCTTTCTGTAGATGGCAAAGATGGTTCCGATGGAGGCCAGGCAGTCAATATTGGAAGATCCATCCAGTGGGTCAAAGCAGACCACATATTTCCCCTAAACCAGAGAGAGAAGCACCAGCTGGTCAGCACATCTTCCCATGAGCACGATTGCTCTATGTCAGGGCTGGGCATAGCAGAGGACACAACATGGAAAAGAGACTGAGAACCACAGCATATCCTTATCAAAAAACACCATAACTTATGGAGGGCAGGGCACCAGCTTACGCGCAAATACTCCTCTGGGTTTTGTATCCATCTCGCCTGTCCAAGGCGAAGACCAGAAGATAAAGTGGGTGCGGTCTTGAGAGACCCATGTCCCCCACACCCACCCACTCTGCTGTCACAGACAGTTCCAGCCATGAAGGGAAGTCCCCAGATCCTTTTCATAGCCCGAGGTGTTCAAAGTCCTGAGAGGCCCTTAGTGATGGAGACTGGAGCCCACAGGCCAATTAAACAGTGGTAATGCCACTTCAAGTGAAATGAGGGTCATTTCTCCCTCCACTTGAATTACTTTTCCTTACTTTTCAGTGAGTATTGGCCGAACTTTGTTTCTGTTTTTTTTCCCTTGCTCGGCCAGAGGAGAAGAAAAAGTTAGATAATCTGTAAACTTGGAAATACCCTGACATTGCTATAATAATCCAATTTTCAAAAAATAATCCAATTTAGCCCATTCATGCAGGCATGCATGCATTCAGTAGATTCATGTTGAGCTTCCAGCATACGCTGGGGAACTGTTCAAGGCCTGGGGTTTGTTTCTGCGGGGCAGCGATCCTGGCAGCAAGACTGGACTTCCTGGCACTGACATTCCAGTGGGAGAACAGACAGGCAGCACACAGGTCAGCACGCACACAAGCAGGCTGTGGCACGTGCCCTAAGGAAAACCCACACAGGCTGGGGGCTGGAGAGCCATGGGGGGTCACATTGGACAACAGGCCTGACTAGAATTAAGGAATGAAGACACACATAGAGACCTAGAGACCAGAACTGGGTTTTATTCTTGTTGTGTTGTGTTGTGTTGTGTCATGTTGTGTTGTTTTGAGTCAGTCTCACTCTGTTGCCCAGGATGGAGTGCAGTGGTATAGTCACAGCTCCCTCCTACCTCAGCCTCCCAAAGCACTGGGATTGCAGGCATGAGCCACTGCATCCATACTAGAGAGGAGAATTTTAGGCAGAGATCAGCAGGTGTGGAGTATTTAAGAAGTGGCCGAGTGCAGTGGCTCATGCCTGTAATCCCAGTACTTTGGGAGGCCAAGGCAGGCAGATCACTTCAGGTCAGGAATTCGAGACCAGCCTGGCCAACATGGTGAAACACTGTCTCTACTAAAAACACAAAAATTAGCCCGGCACAGTGGTGCATGCTTGTAATCTCAGCTACTTGGGAGGCTGACGTGGGAGAATCGCTTGAAACCGGGAGGCAGAGGTTACAGTGAGCCAAGATTGCACCATTGCACTCCAGCCTGGGCAACAGAGCAAGACTCCATCTCAAAATAAATAAATAAAAGCTGACATGAAGACCTACATGGCTCAGGCCTGTCAGAGAAGCAATGGTTGATGAGTAGATTAGACTGGAGAGAGAAACAAGGCTCATATCAGCTGAAACTGAAAGCTGGGAGTAACAGGTATGATGTAGCTTCAATTATGTGAGACAAGCGTGAAGGTGCCTTATGCGGTTCCTGGCATAGAGCAGAGGTTAAATACATTTGGCTTTATCTTATTTTCTATTCCTCTAGCTAATCACAAAGAAATGGCCTCTTGTTCCCAATCCCCAGTGTGTAAAACAAGGGCAAATAGCCTCAGCTCTATTTACTGTGTTGCAGCTGAATTGAACCTTTTGGCCATTAGCAAACCCCTGTGTAGAATAAGCTGTGTGTGAACCCATAGCGAATGCAGACCCTCCCAGCCATGCCTCACACACCGACCTCACCGCCCTATGAGGCAGAAGCACAGGAGTCTTGTGGCTTCATTTCTGGACCAGTCTAACAGCTTGTCAGGCACAAAGAAATCTCTGCTGAAACCGTAACCCCTCGCAAAGTGTGGGCTGGGGTCGGGTGTGGAGATGAGAAGGAGGGTGTATAGTACAGCTCTTCCCTGGACCCCTGGAATCCTCAAGGTTAAGCCCTCCAGAATGTGGTACTTATTACTGATAAATTGAACAACCATGAACCAGTGCCCACCGAGGCGGTTCCGACATCATTCTGAACTATTTCCTGACACACCGTCCTCCTGCAGAGCCTTCTTTCACTAGACGGCACAAGATTTCCAACTAGAGTTAGGCAATCCTTTGTTTCCAACAAATGTTAAGAAACAGAGGAGGGCCGGGCGCGGTGGCTCACGCCTGTAATCCCAGCACTTTGGGAGGCCGAGGCGGGTGGATCACGAGGTCAAGAGATTGAGACCATACTGGTCAACATGGTGAAACTCCGTCCTACTAAAGATACAAAAAATAAGCTGGGCATGGTGGCACGTGCCTGTAATCCCAGCTACTCGGGAGGCTGAGGCAGGAGAATTGCCTGAACCCAGGAGGCAGAGGTTGCGGTGAGCCGAGATCGCGCCATTGCACTCCAGCCTGGGTAACAAGAGCGAAACTGCGTCTCAAAAAAAAAAAAAAAAAAAAAAAAAAAAACAGAGGAAAACCCGGGAATGAAAGAACAGCAAAGCATCTTATTCCCGGCTCAGTACCACCATCTACTGGCGAGCGCGGGCACTGCAGCCCCAGGACGCACCCTCTTCTCCTTGTCGGTGATGATGGCGTCCTTATTCTCTTCTGAGATCAGGACGCAGGTGCTGTAGGAGGATTGGAGCATGTTGATCACCAGGGAATTGGATAGCACGTCCAGTTTCTTCACCTCGTCTCCCGTCACGTTCACGCTTCCTGCAATTCCAAACCTGAGAAGACAAAAGGCTGAATGAAGTCACTAGGGGGTCTTAACTCCAGCAAAGAGCCCGGGACCCTAAAACTCCAGCAGTGCGTCTCCCTCTTGTTTTGTGTCTCTGGAGTCTCCAAGTCACACGTGCAGAAGAAGGTGACTATGCCTCGCAGGGTGCCTCTCAGCCTTGCCTCTCTCACACCTTGGAGTGGTCATATTTTCTTAGCCTCCCAATGAGATCACCCAGGATTCAGTTTCACTAAAACACAAACTCACGCTCAGAACAGGGAGGTGGAGCAGATGGGGAGCTCATCCAATCAGACCCATTGCTGTAACTGAGGACTCCAAAAGTAAAGGGCCGTGGCCTCCAGCCCTGGAATTTCAAGTCTTTGTGGATTCTCCTCACACAGTGCCCTACTGGGATGAATTAAAATTGCCGTGTGCTAGCTTGGTGTTACTTGAGCTGAGAAGGAATTTTGGGGGCAGACGTAACTTATTTCATTTGCTTCTTCACTGCAATCCCAAGCAATGTAAGAGAGTGCTACTATAAGAATTCTATGCAAGTCGGGTGTGGGGGCTTATGCCTGTAATCTTAGCACTGTGGGAGGCAGGGCTCGGTTGAGCCCATGAGTTTGAGACCAGTCTGGGCAACAGAGTGAGACCCCCCCATCTATACAAAAAAGTACAAAAATTAGCTGGACATGGTGGCACGCACCTGTAGTCGCAGCCACTCAGGAGACTGAGATGAAAGGATCACCAAAGCCTGGGGAGGTGGAAGTTGCAGTGAGCAGTGATCATGCCACTGCACTCCAGCCCAGGCGATGGAGTAAGATCCTCAAAAAAAATTGTATCTAGAGGCTTTGGGTTTTACAGAATTCATATGAAAATGGCTCCCCACTTCCACCCTCACTCCTTCAGGAGGTTCTCAACACAGCAGCAGGAGGGGTCTTCCTAAAGTGCCCTCCAGTCTCACCCAGAGGCAAAATCCAAGTCCCCAAGTGGGTGTCAGGTGCCACTGTGGAATCTCTGTGCCCGGGATGGCATGACTGCCTGTCCTTCTTGTCCTCACCAGGCCAGCCCCAGCCTCTGAATCCTCCAAGGCACATACCTGCCATGTGACTGACTGCCCAGTGACCCTGCCACTCCCACTTAGGATACTTTTTCTCAAGAGCCACGTGTCAGCCACCCCAGTCAAGCCTGGGCTCGAGGATTATCTCAGTGGTGCCTTCTCTGGAGGTCTATCTAGAGCAGCATCCCCTGGTCCCCGACATTTTACTCGATGCATTTTCTCCTCTGCTCTGACCACCGTCTAGCTCCCGTTCATTGTCTGTGAGCTCTACAATGGCAGGGATTTTTTTTTCATCTTGGGGGAAGCCATATCCGTCGTGTGTCCACCCTGCCCCACTGCAGCAAGGCTGAGCCACCCTGCCTCCCTCTCACGTTCCAACAGCTGCAGACACCCTGGGCCAGCACCCAGCGAGGGGCTCCAGTTCTTGCCTTGATTAATGATGTTCCCACCACAGCAGTGCTCTCTACTCAGCTTTCTTCCTGCTTTTCCTCCTTTGCCTCTCTGGGATGCCTCCCTGGTCCTCTCACATGTGCCCCACACACCAGGCAGACCCAATCATTCCTCTGTAGTGCTCACCATGCTCACAGACCAGCTTCCTGCTCCATGACCTGCTTGCAGAGGGCAGGGCCTGTCCTTCTGTCTGTTTCCACAGTGCCCAGACCCACAGCACGTGCTCCATGTCTCTTCACTGAGTTGTGAGGAAAGGATGGCAAAAAAGGAATTTCCCTTCCCTCCCAATGTGAATGCCGTCGATTTGTAGAAGGAAATCTCAGGTGGTTCTAACAAGCAGCCAGGGTTGAGAACTGATCTACCTTAAGCTGGGGACAAACTCATTTCCCACCCTCTTCCCTGAATGGCACCGCTAACTCACCCTCCAACACCACCCCCCACCCATGGGGCATCATCTGGTGTCTGAGGAACCATGATGTGGGCAGTCAGCTGCCTTGGAAAACACTCCTGGCAGCCTCACCCCAAAGACTGTGCCTACTGGTCAAGACAAAAGCAAGCAACAGCAGCCACAAAACTGGGTTGTCTGCATCTGAGTTTCAGGGGACCACAAATGCAGGCTCTGGTGTGATACGGAATCTGGGTGCACTTGCTGCTGGAGAATGAAGAGCCAGGGCCCAAGCCTGCGATGGGCAGAACTAAGAAACAGGCTCTGTGCTGTACTTTGCAAATCCCTTCTCATCCATCTAACCACACCCCTCAGCCACCCCCTGCACCCTCCCTCCAGGCACTGGGCAGCATCTCTCCACCTGGAAAGAATGGAAACTCCCCAGCAGATGTGAGTCCCCAGCAGTAGCGTCACCTGAGATGATGGGTGAAAGGGGCTCTTTAGCCCATAGGACAATATCTTGCAGAGTTCTGACTGGCACTAAAGCTTACTGACAGTCTCTAAAGGAATGTTGCATGAGAAAGCCAGGGAGAGGCTCCAGGTGGGCAGGCCAGCCTCTCTTCTTCCCGTAAAGAGAAAAAGAAAGAGAAGGGGAAAAGGAGACTCTCATAACTTTTCAATTGCATTCACGGAGGCTGTGCTAGAAATATCTACCCAAAAGGAGCCAGGGGCTTGAGGTCCCCTGCCTGGGGCAGTGGCGGGAGTGTGAGACAGGCCACACACAGCCTGGCTCCTGCAGGATGGAAGACCACCCTTTCCCTCCCTGAGAAGCAATGTCTTTTAAAAATAAAATAATTCACCTGGGGAGTTGGGGAGAGACAGCATGGGGAGAAAATGCCAGGTATAGGTGACGGGGAGGAAGGCAGCAAATCACACTGCTATGTGTGTACCTATGCAACAATCTTACATGTTCTTCACATGTACCCCAAAACCTAAAATGCAATAAAAATAAAATAAAATAATGAGAGAGATCCAAGATGGCTGATGATTAGCAGCTCGGGCACGTACCTCCCAGTGAAAGCGCAAAGAACGAGAGGACGCCACACTTTCAGACGAATATTAGTTGCTCACGGACCAGGAGATTCCCAGTGGAGGAGCTCCACGGGTCGCCAGGGCGACTCTTGTGGCCGGCGTGGCGGTTTTGCTGGTGCCTTAGCACGCCAGTTCTTGGTGCAGAGTCCAGAGATTCCCGGGCAGAAAAGCACCATCAATCTTAACACTGCTGTTTTGGCCGGCTCAGTGGATTGCTCAGATTTCGGCGCAGGGAATCAACAAGTTGGACGTCAGAGACCCAGTTAGAAAGTCGGTAATTATAAAGACGACAGACAGACAAATATATAATGAAGGGAAGAAACCAGCGTAAAAAGGTAGAGAATACTCAAAATCAGAATGCCTCTTCCTCTACAGGGGATCGCAATTCCTCATCAGTAACGGAACAAGGCTTAATAGATTACACGTGTGTTCCAATAACAGAAGCAGGTTTCAAAACGTGGGTGATAAGAAACTTCTGTGAATTAAAAGAACTTGTTCTAACCCAATGCAAAGAAACTAAGAACCTTGAAAAAAGGTTTGATGAAATGTTAACGAGAATGGACAATTTAGAGAAGAATATAAGTGAATTGATGGAGCTGAAAAACACAACACGAGAACTTCGCGAAGCATGCACAAGTTTAAACAGTCGAATTGATCAAGCAAAAGGAAAGATATCAGAAGTCGAGGACCAGCTCAGTGAAATGAAACGAGAAGACAAGAATGCAGAAAAAAGGATGAAAAGGAATGAGCAAAGTTTCCAGGAAATATGGGACTATGTGAAAAGACCTAATTTACGTTTGATAGGTGTACCTGAATGTGATGAAGAGAATGAATCCAAGTTGGAAAATACTCTTCAGGATATCATTCAGAAAAATTTTCCCAACCTGGCAAGGCAGGGTAATATTCAACTCCAGGTAATACAGAGAACACCACAAAGATATTCTTCAAGAAGACCAACCCCAAGGCACATAATCGCCAGATTTATTAGGGTTGAAATGAAGGAGAAAATACTAAGGGCAGCCAGAGAGAAAGGTCAGGTTACCCATAAAGGGAAACCTATCAGACTTACAGCAGATCTCTCAGCAGAAACCCTACAAGCCAGAAAAGAGTGGGGACCAATATTTAACATCCTTAAAGAAAAGAACTTTCAACCCAGAATTTCCTATCCAGCCAAACTAAGTTTTATGAGTGAAGGAAAAATTAAATCTTTTGCGAACAAACAAGTACTTAGAGAGTTCACCACCACCAGGCCTGCTTTACAAGAGCTTCTGAAAGAAGCACTATACATATAAAGGAACAACCAATATCAGCCTTTCCAAAAATATATCAAAAAGCAAAGAACTTTAACACAATAAAAAATTTACATCAACTAATGGGCAAAACAGCCAGCTAGCATCAAACGCCGGTATTAAACTTATATATATTTTAATTGGATAAAAAGCCAAAACCCATCGGTATGCTGCATCCGGGCCCATCTTACATGCAACAATACACAAAGACTCAGAGAGAAGGAGGAAGATTTACCAATCAAACAGAGAGTAAAAAATAAACCAATAAACAAAAAGCAGGAGATGCAATTCTCGCCTCTGATAAA
Source organism: Aotus nancymaae (assembly GCF_030222135.1). Classification (NCBI taxonomy): domain Eukaryota; kingdom Metazoa; phylum Chordata; class Mammalia; order Primates; family Aotidae; genus Aotus; species Aotus nancymaae. The sequence goes on from NW_026988455.1 coordinate 16,718,970, forward strand.
GTAGACTTTAAAGCAACAAAGATCAAAAGAGGCAAGGAATGACATTACATAATGGCAAAAGGATCAATGCAACAAGAAGAGCTAACGATTCCATAGATCAACGAGATAGAAAATTAACAAGGATATTCAGAACTTGAACTCAGACCCGGAACAAGTAAACTTAATAAACATTTATAGATCTCTCCACTTCAAATACACAAAACATACATTACCACCTCACACCTATTCCAAAGGTGACTATATAATTGGAAGTAAATCACTCCTCAGTAATCGCATAGCATTTCATAGGTTTAAATTAAATATTGGTTGGCTGTTTGTTTGTTATCTTCTTCCCTTATTCCTTCCTGACTACATCATTAAGTATAATTATCAGTATAAAAGAGGTTTTCAATACCCATTACTAAATTGCATTCTAGCCTGGGCAAGAAATCAATACTCCCATTCTCTCTCCCTCTTTCTTTTCCTTCTCCCTCCTCCCCATTCTGTCTCTCTCTTTCTCTTCCTTTTTCCTCCTCCCTATTTTCCTCTCAAAAAAAAAATAATAATAATAAAATAAAATAAAAAATTCGAGTATCTTCTTAGAAAGAAAGAATTTCTAGCCACCGGGTTTCTGCTGATGCCTCCATGGGTGTCTCTTACACAGGGGCCGGGGAAGGATGCCATCTGAGTTGGCAGAATATGGGGTCCCAGCTGGGATACGGGGTCCCTGCTAGCCCCAGGACTCTGCTTCAGCCGTCCCAAAGTGGATCCTTGACGCGGGGCTTCCACGGGCTGCGCCTGCCACCTAGTGGTCATCAGCGGCTCAGACACAGGCAAATCTGGTCTGGGCTTGGAGCCGCGGTAGTGACAGGCACTGGCTTGGTTTACTAGGCAGGAGCAGTTGAAGCCGTCATCCATGCACTTGCTAACCCTGCAACAACCCTAAGAGTTAGGGGTGCTAGTTTCCTCTCCATTTCACAAATGGGTATCTGAGGTCCCAGCGAGAGTAAATCACTGCCCATTTTCACACGGTAGAACGTGCCAAGTTTATAAGCACCTCAATTATCCTGTTCCTAGGGACATTTTGTCTCCTTGCTCAACTGCCACAAAGAGTTTTGCAGCAGATAAGCAAGACCACGGCAGCCACTGCCTGGTCAAGATCCCTGCACAGAGCGGGAGCCCGATTCGTGTGGGTGACTCATCCTGAGGTGGGCTCAGGCCACGGCGCTGAGTATAGCAGGGCCCGCAAGGGGAGAGGCAAAGTCCCTGTCTGCCGTCACTCAGCAGGGCTGCCACCCACAGGGGCAGGACAGGGACCTGCTGCTCTCACATTCTGGAAGGCGCTTAAATGCAGAGCATGGCCATTATTGCCAAATGAGGTAAAAACAGTGGAGGCATCCACACACAGGAAAAAAGCAAGCATACTGCATCCTTAACCTGGGTCCTGATACTGGGGCAACCCCCCCCCATATAAATACAGTCTGCAGTGATCTTGATGATTACATCTTGTAATCTAATGCTATCACTGTTTGTGTTAAAAGCACTAAATTGTTCAGAATAAATATTTTAAATGATTTGACTTTGTTAGCTCTTCATTTTGAGTCTCTCTCATCCCTGAAATATGTGTTCCTTCAGTTCCTGAGAGGACCACCCCTGGAATTACTACAAAGAAAAGGGAAGCCCAAAGAAAGCCGGGTTCTTTTTATCACAGGCTTAAACTGGATACTGAGCTGGGACCTTCAGCACTGTAATGTGAACTTGGCCTCATCCGTGCTTGGATAAAGCACCAAAGAGAGCCCCGTGGAAGAAACCTCTGTGCTCTCCATCCAGGACCAGCACCTCCCAGCTTCCTGCACACCAAGTGGAGGTGAAGATAAAGAAAGAGTCGCAACACAAGAACAGAAAATCAAACACCACATGTTCTCACTCATAGGTGGGTGTTGAACAATGAGAACACATGAACACAAGGAGGGGAGCACTACACACTGGGGTCTGTTGGGGGGAAATAGAGGAGGGACAGCAGGGGGTGGGGAGTTGGGGAGAGATAGCATGGGGAGAAATGCCAGATATAGGTGATGGGAAGGAAGGCAGCACATCACACTGCCACGTATGCACCTATGCAACAATCTTGCAAGTCCTTCACATGTACCCCAAAACCTAAAATGCAATTAAAATAAATGATAATAATAATAAAAGGAAAGAGTCACAGAGAAGAAATAAAACACGTAGCCAGCAAAACACTCCTTTAGATGATGAGAGAGCAGATGCAGGAAGGGACCCTACCAAGCTTCCCATGTCATGAATCATTTCTGGCTCCTAACATACTGGCAAAGGTTATGACAATAAAACACTCATATCTGCAAAAGACATAAAGAGATGTTCCAGGTCATCCCTCTACTTTGTGCCAGTGAGACTCTCTCTTATGCAAATATAAGTCATGATAACATGATGCATGTTTTAATTCAACAAGCCACTGCACTTGGTATCATTATAATAACTGGAAAAATTATACGTATATTTCTCCATAGCATGTTTTTGTTCCTTTCTCGAAACAAGTCAAAGTCCCCTTTATCAGAGCACACATGATAGATACTTGAAATGCAGCTTCCAACTAGGGCACACAGGGCCAATAGGCTTTGGACCCTGCTTCTTGCCAAAGCACCTGCAGCTCCCACACCCCCGCTTGGGCCTGGGGTACTCTGTGCCCCATGCCTGCTCCCCAGGACTCACAGGTGGGCCAGGCCGGCCTTGCGCACGGCCGAGGAGATGGCTTTGATGGCCGTCAGCATGGAGTTCAGCAGCTGGGTGAGCTCCCCCGTCCCTTTGGCCTGACGCCCCTTTTCCATTACATAGCGGGTCAGGGTGAGCATATCAGTTTCGAAGGGGCTTCTGTCCGTCATTGTGGCTGGAATGCTTCAAATCCTTTTCTCCTGGCAGGAAACGTTGCTTATCTCTGAGAGCTGCGGCTCCACAGCGTGGAAGCTGATAAGAAACCTATGTTGGCCCTGCCAGGACCTCTAAGGGAAAGGCCCAAAACACATGACCAAAACACCTGCTGGAGGCTTCAAGGAACTCCCTTTGGCCTCAGGGACTGTGGCAGTTGCCAGGGAGCCACAACAGTCTGTAAATCGGATGGGCTGCCCAGAAACGCAGAGCTGCTTTCTCCTGCTGACCACCCCCTTTCAAGATACCAAGAAGTCACCATTTAGGCACAGGTGGGAGGTGAGAAATCCAGCTGATTAAAAAAATGATACATAAAACCCTTTTATTCCAGGCTCCAAAGGTTTCTTCACATACAGTGACTGCAGAGCCTGCCTCTCCCGAAGGCGGAGGGGGCAGATTGGCAGGTACCTTATCTGGGACATCGGTCACATAGTAAAATAATGGCAACCGGAGAATCCCTCTAGCCAGGGTTTGGAATGAGTTTGGAAAGAATGCTTTTCATTTCTGGTAAGCATGTATGACCGTAGGATACTCACAGGACACATCCAGACCTGGAAGAAAACTATCATATTCCCAGCACAGTGCCCGGCACCAGTGTTATTTTGTCCATATCTCTGGATGTCCACTTTTGTAACAAAAATTGCATATGATAAAGGAAACACTAAAGAAGGGTAAAAGGAAAAAAGCCACCACCAGCCCATCCTCCCATCCCAGTCTCCAGAAATCACTGCTGCTAGGGCTGGTGGCGGTCTGTGCCTCCGGGAGGCACGGGTAGGCATGCGTATGGTGGTGGAAGCACTTTCTCTAGGGCCAGGCGCACCTGGCTCTGCGTCCCACGCTAGGTATCTGTTGGTTGCATGATTTGGGAAAGTTATTAAACCCCTTGGAACCTCAGTTGTCTCACTCATAAATGAGGATAACCATAAAGCATCCACCTTCTAGAGTGACTGCAATGAGATGCGCCTGGTGTGGTACCTGCTCGATACTTTGTTACCTATTATTGCCCTTCCAGGCTTTCAACATGCACACAACTGTTGTGCAATCACACATAATCTCATTTCACACAACAGTAGAACACGCACATTTCTCTGAAGGTTTTTTCCCCTGACAGTTACGTCAATTAGAATGTGTTCAGCTACAAGTCACAGAATACCCAGAGGAATTTACACATGGGGGGTTATTATTTCCTCAAAGACCACGAGTGCACTAGGTGGTGGTGGCTAGCGTGCGTTCAGCTGTTCGTAGCTCCGCCAGGACCCCCCCTGCCTTGTCTCTGCCATCCTTGGTCTGTCGGATTGTGCCCCTTGCTTGGCATCTTGTGGGCGCAAAATGTCACTGCAGTTCTGAACATCTAGCCCACGTTGAAGATGCAAATAAGGGAGCAAGAGCAGCTCTGACCACATCAGTTCCCTTTTATCAGGAAAGAACAATTTCCCTGGACCCCATCCTCCCACCCACGTAGACGTCCCTGTGCACAGCGTCGGCCAGATCGGGGTCGCTGGTGATGCCTGCAGCAGGAGCTGGGCGCTGGCATTGGATCAACCAAACTGGTCGAAAAGGGCAACCAAGTGGCTTAGACGGGCATTGGTGCTCCTAATTTATGTGGAAACTTTCAGATAAAACTAAGATCTACCAGTAGATCGTAATATGCAGGTTTAAGATCTCAAACACAGATTTGTTATTCATCTTTTTTAGTTCCAGAAAGCAAATATGTCCAAGTCATATGTCCAAGGCCGGATCATGGCTGACCCGCTGCGGCAGCGCACCGAGCGGCTGGTGGCGGATTACCTGGAGTACTGCTCCCGGGAGCCCGGCACCCCCGAGTCGCCGCCGTCCACGGCCGAGGCCGCTGTGCTGCGCGCCGTGGCCACTGGTGTATGGAATCTCTACCGGTCCTTCTTCTCCGCCTACCTTGGCTACCCTGGGAACCGCGTCGAGCAGGTGGCGAGGATGGCAGAGGCCCTGCTCTCCGACAGTCCCAGCCCCACCTGGGGCAACGTGGTGATGCTCCTGGCCTTCGCGGGGACGTTGCTAGAGAGGGGGCCGCTGGTGACCGCCCGGTGGAACAAGTGGGGCTTCCAGTCGCCGCTGAAGCAGCCAGAGGGCGACGTCGCCCGCCCGGGACTGCCAGTGCCTGGTGGCCTTGCTGAGCTTGCGTCTCGTGGGGCAGCACCGTGCCTGGCTGAAGGCTCAGGGCGGCTGGGATGGCTTTTGTTACTTCTTCAGGACCTCCTCCTCGCTGGCATTATGGAGAAAACTGCTGGTCCAGGTTTTCCTGTCACGGTTGTTAACAGCAGCATTCATCTACTTCTGGACACGATAATTAGGAGTTTTAACATTTTTAGCCCACTTCTACCTGCCCAACTGTGACCAACTAAGTGACTGAGGGGTGAGCATGAGAACTGAGAGAAAGCACTGTCCTCCCACCCCAGATGTTTTTACCTGAATGCATACAAGGAGTCCTAAGGTGATGATTTGGCCAGTGTTTTAACTTGTGACAAGTACTCACGTGTGAGGACAAGAATGCAGATGGCTCTTCCTTGAGAACTGAGGAGTCTAGTGCCTCATTATGCCAAAGAATCTCAGAAGAAACTGCATTCTATTAAATGGGAAATAGGGAGCTATTTGCTGAAACTTGGATAAGAGTGAATGTGAACCTCTCATCTCCACAACTTCATGTGCTGCTGACTCATTTTAATCTTGGCCACAGCTGAGGCAACACAAGCCCCAAAGCAGACATTCCTTTAACAAGGAATGTCACCTTAAAATCATTTATAAGGAATTATTTGAGACCAAATCCTTTGAAATCTAATTCCTGGGACTTCTAGGTTTTTATAGTTAACATATTAATTAATAAATTGTTAATGTCAAAGTTTTAATAAATTTATATCTTAAAAATATAAAAAATAAAAAATAAATGTCCAAGTCAGCACACAAAGGCTTGCTGCACTGCAGTTTAGTTAAGTTTGCTCTTCAAATAATGCTACAATAAGCACCTTACATTTGGACAGGTGTTTCCGTATGATAAACCCCAGAAGAGGAAATGCTATGTGACTGTGTTCTAATTTTTTCAGGGGAGGTCCATTTTTATTTACAAAGAATATGCCACCTCCTAATAAAACAAATATAGGATTCCATCCCCCTTTTTGTGATTTTCATTCAGGATGAATGGAGAGAGACAGACACCTCTATTCCAGTGTGTGGCACACATAATCCATTCAATTATTTGAATCAGTAGTGCTATTTTTACAGATTAGGAAACTAGGGCTCCCTAGGGATAACACAGCTACTAGCCGGAATCTCAGCCAAGGCTACCTGAGACCAGTATTCATTCAAGTTTGTTTTTTGTTTTTTTTTTTTTTGAAATAGCGTCTCACTCTGTCATCCAGGCTGGAGTGCAGTGGCATGATCTCAGTTCACTGCAACCTCCACCTCCTGGGTTTAAGCAATTCTCCTGCCTCAGCATCCCAAGTAGCTGGGACTACAGGCATACACCTCCATGCCCCACTAATTTTTTGTATTTTAATAGACACAGGGTTTCACCATGTTGCCCAGGCTGGTCTTGAACTCTTGAGCTCAGGCAATCCACCCACCTCAGCCTTCCAAAGTGCTGGGATTACAGGTGTGAACCACCACACCCGGCCATGTTCATTCTCGTATGTGATACTTTCCCTCATTCTAGGATGCTCCTCCTCCCTAGATGACTGAGCACCACACATGACAATGCACATACGCCCGTTAACACAATTAGAACATAGAGTAAGACATGAGATTAGAATCAAATTTTAACAAGACAGATCACTAGGTGTAACAAAACAAGAATGTCTGTCTGGTTCAAACCAGAGTGTTGCTAAATCTATACCCAAAGGAAAGAAGGCTGGGCCAGGAATCAAAGCCCTGGTATATGGCCTTAGGGCCCAGCCACAGCCCATGCACTCAGTGAAACTAGCACATGTCATTTGTGACCTGGGACTCAGATGCCTCAATTTAGAAATAAGATTTGGCCGGGCATGGTGGCTCACCCCTGTAATCCCAGCACTTTGGGAGGCCCAGGCAGGGGGATCACTTGAGCCCAGGAATTCAAGACCAGCCTGGCCAACATAGAGAAACCCTGTCTCTATAAGAAATAGAAAAATTAGCCAGTGTGGTGGCATGCACCTATGGTCCCAGCTACTCAGGAGGCTGAGGTGGGAGGATCACTTGAACCTGGGAGGCAGAGGTTGCAGTGAGCCAAGATGGCACCACTGCACTGCACCCTGGGTGACATCGAGGCTCTAACTTAAAAAAAAAGGGGGGGGGATTAGACCTCATGATCCCTAACTGTATTATTTTCACTTAGTTTTGAAAACACACATTATCACTGCTTCCAGTGTTTCTGAATCCAAATGAATTGTTCATCATTCAGAACAATACTGTCACATTGAGAAATACACTGGGAAACAGTTATCAGCAAGAGAGCCTTCTGCAACGGCTTCACTTCTGCCAGTTGCTAAGGGTGAGCAAAGACATGGCTGTCATTTCTAGTTCATATTTCTTCTGGAAGGTGCTACAATGCAGACATAATAATCAGTCCAAATTCCCTAATGGAACCTGGAGAAAGGGCCATTCCAGTGTGTTTTACTCTGTTTGTTCCTGTTTAATGAAAGACTCGTCTAACTAAAGATGCCATTTTGTATTAATCCGTTCACCCCGACACTCAGTATCAGTTTAATAATAATAATAAGCTAATAACAGGAGCTATCATCTTTTGGGTAAGAACATTTTAACTTTGATATCATGAGGGTCAAACTTGGAAAACTCTTTTCCTTTCCCAAGAGCTTCTGGGAATTGTGAAAACAGCAGAATGGAACTTACCTTGATCCGAGCACGTCATGTTGCCATTAACACATAAGGTTTGCCTTTCACATGGGGAGAGCAGAGATGATTCCCCTGATAGAATTATAAAAAGACAGTGGCTGGATCTTCCGAATGACCTCAGGGTGAAGATGGAGGCCTGGTTGATTGGTTTTCAGGTTTCCTTTTGAAGCTAACATTGTTATCCGATTAAGAGGGTTTCCCCTGTGATGTTGCAAAACAATGCTGAGAATGTATATTCACACAAAAACACACACACAAATATTAACAGCAGCTCTAGTTAAACTGGGAACTGCAAACACCCAAAGGCTCAACATTGAATGGGTGAACACACTGGGAGAGCCATGCAATGGAAAACTATTAAACAACACACAAACACTAGTGCCATGTGGGGCACTTAGGCGAGGCTCAGAGGCACCGTGCTGAGTGACAGCAGCAGCCTCCAGTGAGTATCTACAGTCTGATTCCATTTGTAGAGGACTCTCCAGAATGCAAACCTGTGGGGATGGAGAACTCTCAGTAGCTGCCACAGGAATAAGGGTACAGGGAGGGGACAGGACAAGGGGGTCTTGCATGATAGAACAGTTCTAGATCCCAATTATAGTCAGAATCCCAATTTCAAATTTTGCAAACCAAAATTCTGTACCCATTAAACAAGAACTTCCCATCCCCCTCTAGTCCCTGGCACCCGCCATTCTGCTCTCCATCTCTATGAATTTGGCTACCCTAGGCCCCTTGTAGAAATGAAACATACACTACCTGTCCTGCTGCGACTGGCCTATTTCACTCAGCACGAAGTCCTCACCATCCCCACGTGTCGTGGTGTGGGTCAGAGTCCCCCCCTCTCTGAGGCTCAGCAGCGCTCCATGATATGGACACACCACAGTCTGTTTATCCATTCCTCCTCATGGCCACGTGGGCTGCCTCCACCTCAGGGCTAGTGTGATAATGCTGCCATGAGCGCGGTGTGCAAACATCCGTTCAAGGCCCTGCTTTTGATTCTCTTGGGGATGTGTCCAGAAGAGGACCTGTGGGATCATATGGTAATTCCATGTCTAATTTCCAGAGGAACTGCTACACCATTTTCCTCAGTGGCCACGCCATTTCACACTCCCCAGGGTCAGCAGGGATCCCGGGGTCCCCACCTGATTGCCAGCACTTGTTGTTTTCTGTTTGTTTTTATAGTAGCCATCCTCATGGGTGTGAAGCGGTTTCTCACTGTGGCTTAGAGCTGCATAGTCCTAATGATTAGTGATGTTGAGCATATGTTTATTGGCCCCTCCTGTAATTCTTTTTTATCATGTTTTATTAACATATCTGTTCATGACAGATTGGAAGTGAAACAAGCAAGCCAGTGCTTTGCGTGGATCTCTTGAGAGGCCCTGGTTGCCCGGCACTGTGGGTGTCAAGGACGAGCAGAAGCCTGAATAATTTGGTGATCAGGAGGGAGGGGGATTGGCCAGTGTCATTTATAAGTCAGCTCACTCCGTAAAGGGATCCAAGGGAAGGCCTGCTATTTCTGCTTCCCTCCAGCCCAGGCTGGCGCCTGCGCAGCTGTCATGCCTCTTTCAGCTACGTTTAAATGTTAGAAGTTTGAGTTACCTACGTGGTCTGAAATTGCAGCTGGTGACCTTTCAGCAAATGCCAAAGTTCTTTGAGGGCACACGACAGCCCAGACACACAGTGCGTCTGGAAGGCCCAGAGGAAGGGGGGGCAGGGTCCAGCTCACAGCTTTTTCAGTGTCACTGATGCATCCAAAGCTATTTATGGGCTTGCTCTTCTTACCGAAAGGTTCTCATAGGCCTGCACGGAAGGAGTGAGGACAGAGTCTCTGAACAGTAAGGCAGTCTTACGGCAGTTCACAGGCGGGGCCTCCACCTGAAGGCTAGGATCTGGGCTTTGACTCTAGAGGACTAACTGAGGGCACATTCTCTGTTAGCAAAACTCTGCTAGGATGCTTTCCATGCACTCCCTCAAGTGATCCCAGCAAATGCTCTTGCATGAAACCTCAGCATTTCTGCTTCCAGCATGGCAGACCCTTCGGGATATCTGCTCAGCCCATGATCCCCATCTTCGAGAGAAGTGTGCCCTGCCCATAAGAAGAAAACCCAAGGCCACGTTTGTCTTATATGACCCTGGTCTACGGCTGCAGCTAACTGGACACAAGCTAAGACAGTCAGTTTTTTCCTCCGGGGAACTTGGCGTGAGACATGGAGCCAGAGTGGACTGGATGGCCATGCTGGGACGAAGGATATGTCCTCGGGATTAGGAAAGCAGTGGGTGCTGGGTTCAGGAGAGTCCCCTGAAGCTTTCCAACAAATTCCCTTTCTGCCTTAGCCAGAATAAATAAGTGTCTGCTACCTACGGTGAAAATGACCTTAACTACGATAGATACTACAATTAATATTTTGCAAATGAAGAAAGGGAGACTCAGAGAGGTTGGAAATGTTACCAAGCTCAGCCAAGCCTGGTCAGCATAGCCCGTGTTATGGTGCAGCAGCGAATGAACCTGAAATCCCTGTGGCTTAACACAGCAAAGATTTGTTTCTCCCTCCCATCCCAGGCTCACACAGGCAGGGCAGCAGCTCCTCCAGGCTCCTGCCACCTGCACAAAGATGCATGGCATCAGAGGACGGCCCACCCTAATGTAGGTAATCAAGGCTGATCTCATCTTAATTCTTACTTTAGTTAGATCTGCAAAGACCCTCGTTCTAAATGGGGTCACATTCACAGGTTCCAGGGTTTGCACATGGACGAGTCTTTTGGGGGAACACCATTCAGGCTGCCATAGGCATCTTGAAACTCCTCCCAATTCTGGACATGGGGACTAGGCCACAGTGGGAACCTCTGGAAACCAGTTATGCTCAGGTGAGCTTTGACCTCACTCCTGATCACAGGGAGTTCCATCAAATGCCCGGTGGCATGTGCTATTGCTAGCCTGCCATGGTGGTGAGGCCAGGGAGTCAGATGCCTCCAGTCGAGCTGGACGGATGCTTTCCTAACCTTTGACAAAGGACTGAGCAGCAAGCATGCCACGGTGGAGCAGCTCCTCTGTAGATTTGCTTAGAAGACTTAGAATGTGACTTTCAGGTCGAGTATGATCCGAACTGGGAAGTGAGGCTACAGAATCTAAGAGTGCTGTAGGGAAACAGCACTGGATGTGGGGTGCCATCTCAATAGCAGAAAAGGGTCAGGTGGGTTGGCTCATGCCTGTAATCCCAGCACTTTGGGAGGCTGAGGTGGGCGGATCACTTGAGGTCAGGAGTTCAAGACCAGCCTGGTCAACATGGTGAAACCCCATCTCTACTAAAAATACAAAAATTAGCCAGGCGTGGTGATGCATGCCTGTAATCTCAGCTACTTGGGAGGCTGGGGCAGGAGAATTGCTTGAACCTGGGAGGTAGAGGTTGCAGTGAGCCAAGATCAGGCCACTGCATTCCAAGCTGGAGGACAGAGAGAGACTCCATCTCAAAAAAAAAAAAAAAAGCAGGAAAAGGCTCCCAGACCACAGGTCTCTCCCTCCACGCTTTGAGAACCAGGTGCCAGCTGAGTTATAAGAAGTTTAAAACTCGAAAGGTGCTTTGTGCATCATGGGACCTTCCAGAGGGAAGCCCCAGCTGGCATGGGGAAATACTGGCATTGGGTGTGGTCAGTGGACAGAAGGTGATCCAGTGCTGAAAATCACACTGTTTCCTGCTGGGAGAATGTGGAGTGAATGAGGAGTGTTTGGAGGGGAAGAAGCAGGATTGACAGAGACACCTGGTTTTAGTTCCCACGTGGAATTATATGGATAAATCTATTTTAAATCTAGTGCTCAAGGAGGGCCACTTAGGTGTTACCTAGCACCCGAGACAGCTTGCCACAATCTTGGACTCTGGTCCAGTAAGACAAGGGTCAGTGGAGGGAGAAACCATTTCTATAGAGAGTTTAGTGAGAAGCCTGCTTGCTTGCGACAAATTGCATTTCCTTAAACCCTGTCCTTGTAGTGAATCCTTTATCTTATGGTAACCAGACAGTAGGGTGTATTAGGCTTTGTGAGCTGAGTAAAGTGCTGTGCTTTTATAGAAAAATTATCACTCGTTAACAAGTAAACCTTCATTTGCAACTCAAGTGGTTCCATCTGTGCTTGGGAGGCCAGGGGGTCACACACAGGTACCACCAGTAAGCCATTAGCTCCCCCATTTCTAGGAGGGCATGAGCCACCATGTTCAGGCTACATTGTTCCTCAGTTGCAATCCTGAACAAGGCTGAGGAACAACGGGCCAGGCCTGAATGGGACATGCAGGGGAAGCCGTATGCTGGTTCACAGTGGCTAGACTGCCTGCATTCAGGTCCCCGCTCTGCCACTCACTGGCCGGAAGCCTTGAGCCAATTACTTCACCTCTCCTCATCCATTTTGTCATCTATAAAATGGATTATTCAGAGTTTCTGATTCATTGGGTTGTCGTGAAGATTAAATGAATTATCTAATGTTATACGCATCAGCAGTCATTGTCATCAACATTTGACACAAAGCAATGAAGACCTTCTTTAAAAGGAGGAATAAGTTTATTTCTCCTCCATCCATCCACTCAAAATATATCTTGCCACCAGTGGCGTTATGGAGATAGCATTTTGGTTAGGGAGTGCCAAGCATTCTACAGCATCTGATGGTGAAAATAGCCATGCTTTTTATTTCTGCTATCTAGGAATGCAAGGTGCACAGCAGGTCGGGGTGCTGCTGTGTGAGACAAACGGTCCAGGTAGAGGCCGTTCTCCAGGACGCGCGCAGGGCAGGTGTTCACTGGGCAGAGTGCTTCTTACACACCTCCAGGAACTCGAGCACGTCGTCGGGAGACCCCAAGACTACCGGCGCCCTCTGGTGGATGTCTGTGGGAATGACGTCTAACACGGCTTCCTTCCCGGTGGTGGCCATTCCCCCAGCCTTCTCCATAACGTAGGCCATGGGGTTGCATTCATACAGCAGTCTCAGCTGGAAAACAAGACCAGAGAGCGGCCTCCTCGTACCAGAAGGTATTGCGTAAAAAAGAGACTTTTCTGCAGCAAAACGTGAAGAGCTGGTGGGAGCTTCCAAGAGAACGGATACTCTCTTTTTCCTTCCTGTGAAGCTGTAAAAGCTCCCCCCACCTCAGTTTGCATCTGAGACCAAACAGTTAACCATTTGGTTAAATTCAACCATTTGTCAAGCCAGGACCAGCGATAGATTACCTGATGCAAATGTGAGACAGGCCACCTGCATACTGGTCAGAGTGACATTTTGGCAGAAGCAAGCATTGCCTTCTCTTTATAGCATGGAAACTGGACTTAATGAGTGACTCTGTGTGTGTTGGATGGAGCTTCGCTTATTCTAAATGCATTAAATAAATCCACGGTGGTGTCTGGCTACAGACATCTGGAAAGCAGACTGGCTCGTCCAAACAGTGTGATATTGTTTGCAACTCGTCATGCATTCCTTTTACGATTCTCCGAAGGCTTGTGGGTTGAAATTCAGTGTATTCTATATCTTGGCATAGACTTTTGCATATTAACTTTTGTATCGCATGCCTTTGCATGCAGTCTGCTGCAAAGTCTACTCAGTCTACTGAGCCACAGCTTTCTGCAGGTGTTTCCCGACTCTATTTCCATATAGGTGTCATGGCTACTTTTGAAAAACTGATAAAAAAAAAAAAAGGAGCCTCAATATTTGTGTTCAGGGACAATTTGGGGGGCTTTAGAGAAAAGTTCTGGAAAGCAGGCTAACCACACAGGTTGAGATGCCCGAGGCAGCTACAACTGGGTAATGTTTTCAGTAAATAGAAACACCTTCACTCCGGATGCCACATGCTGCAGACAGACCCGAATACATCCAAGTACACAGGTTTCCAACGAGTTTAAGGGGATTGTTGTGCCTGTTCTCTTGCATTAAAAAAATAAAAATAAAAAGGCAGCTGGGTGTGGTGACTCACACCTGTAATACCAGCACTTTGGGAGGCCAAGGCGGGTGGATCACTTGAGGTCAGGAGTTCAGGACAACATGGTGAAACCCCGTCTCTACTAAAAATATAAGAAGTAGCTGGGCATGGTGGTGGGCACCTGTAATCCCAGCTACTTGGGAGGCTGAGGCAGGAGAATCACTTGAACCTGGGAGGCAGAGGTTGCAGTGAACTGAGATAGCGCCACTGCACTCCAGCCTGGGTAACTGAGTAAGACTCTGTCAAAAAAAAAAAAAAAAGCCATCTGTCTACTGGGAAAACATAAGGAGGATGCAATACTTGGGAAGGAAGCGCACTGTCACCCTGGCAGACAGAAAGCCAGGGCGGCTCTGAGCCAGCATGGGGGAGCACAGCCACCCTCCAGCCTGCTGAGAACACTGTGGGCTTGGACTAGTGGGTCAGTGGCGATGGGTCACCTGAAAGCCCTAGGTTTCCGCAGAGGGTCTTTCCTCCCCTAAAAGGTAACATTTTCCAAGGAGGAGATGTTGACTCACTAGTTACCTCTGTTTTACACCTTTTGAAAGCAATCAAGACTTCTATTGGGAATACATATTTTATTTGCTGCCTTGGAAGCGAGGCTGGGTTGTTTCCTTTCACTTTATGAATGGAATTCATTTTGCCCAAGCCAAGCCAGGTACCCACTGGAAGCCCTAAGGACTTTTAGTCCGTCCTGACCATTAATTCTCTTTTGCCACAGCACTGGAAGGGCTCTCAAGACTATTTTTATCTTTAGTTGATATCATCTGGCTTTATCTTTAATCCATACAAGAATATGCTACAGACACCCTTAGCGACCTACCGTGGAGCATAACCACTAGCAAAACCTTTCTTCTTCCTAAACCAAATAGCATGGGCTGCAAGTGAAATCTGCTCCTCACTTCCTCTCCAGGGGACACACTTACCTTTCCACTGGGGCTCTTCTTGTTAGCGGGGTAGAGAAATATCCCTCCGTAGACCAGAGTGCGGTGAACATCAGCCACCATGGAGCCCACGTACCGGGCACCATAGGGGGCTGAATTATCCTGCAAGGTTAAGACCAGCAATAATTAGGGTTGCAGAAAATAAAAAAGAGGATTTTCTTTGTGTCTCTGAAGTTTCTTTGATTCCACATCCATTCACAGAGCGCCTACGAGGGCTGTATTTGGGGCTGTGCTAAAAAAAAATGTGATGAGAATCCTGTTCTCAATAAATAGAAAATGGAAAAATGGAGACAGCCTCTCATAATCTCACAATAGGTCAGATTACCCACAGAGGCCCCCAACAAGGGTATGGATGATTCTGGCTATGGAGCTGAGGCAGGCATTACTAAATTTATACCATTTAGTAACACCTTAAAGGCTGAGAAGGTTTGTTACCAAGCTAAGGAACTGGGCAGGGGTGGGAGTCGGTGTGTATTTTACAGGACAGGAAACTGCAAAAGTATCTGCTTAGCAATGAGGGAAATGGACCTGGAGGAGCAGCCTGTGGGACTCGGGTGTGAGAGTGCAGAGGTTGGGGGTGGGAGGAGAATCCAGGGTAAGGTGAAAGGAGAGATGAATAAGCTGGAGAGAGAGCCTGGGGCAGATCTGAGGCTCCCTGAACATCCTGCAAACAACATTTGAGCTTCATGTCCAGCAAACAGCAGCCATCAATGGCTTTTAAACAAAGAAAGGACAAAATCCGATACTCCACATAGAGCAAGCTCCACACTCAGCCATTTCTTCTCTTCATGTTCACTAGTTTGTAGCCTCTTTAGGGAGATGCCACAATGGGCACTCTCAGTCTTGAGATGATTGACAGATGCATCTCGGGCAGGCCCGATGAGGGGCAGACACCACTCGGCAGGCATTTGGGTGGGGAAACCACATTTCGTGCCATCTGGGACCATGGACCCCAGAAGGGAATATGTTTTATTGCCATGAATTCTTTCATTTGACTAACTTTATTATCGTAATTTCCTTCTGCCAAGAGAAAGTAGCAAAGGCTGAAATGGAGACTCTGATTTTGATGTCTCAGGGCAAGAATTCCAGTTCCCAGTACTAAGGTGAGAACTTCATCACGGGCTGTGAAGATGGAAGCCCAATCTACGCCATCCCTGCTTCCTTTCCCCTCCGGGGTAAATCATCAACCAACAGATTTCCACACTGCTCAGGATCCCCACATGAGGTCCAAGGCCCTCGATCCCAAGGATGGCTTTCATCTCGGGGGGATGCCCCTGCCTCCAGAATGGCCCCTGGTGCCAGATGCCCAGACCCAGCACCACCCTCCCTAGGCCCTCACTTACTGGGGGGAACTTCTTCCTCTGGACATACTCAGTGACAGCAGGGTCAAAGTCCTTGGCGTAGCCCTCGTTAAGGCTGTAGATTTTACCTTTCTTTTTGATCTTCACATCCTTGTCCACCAAAATGAACTCCCCAATGGCCTTTTGAGACAAGGAAGGAAAGGCAGAGAGATGAGGAGTGCACCCTCTCCCCCAGGCCTGGGTGAGGCAGGCGCTGGGCTGGGCTGCACGGGGCTGGGGTCATGGCCACCGGCACAGCTCATCCTGCACCCCGCCACACCTGCCAGATTCTCCTGGAACTGTGAATGGGGTGAAGGGAAGCAAGAGGATGCTGGAGAACCCCTCAGGGTGGTAACGGAGACTTTTGACTTTGTTTGCAAATAATTTCAGTAAAACAAGAAAGAAACCACACACAAATAGGGAGAGCAAACTTGTAAAACAATTACTAAGCCTGCCAGAGAGTGAGAACTGTATGTCCAAAGCAATATAAGATGTGTATGCCTTCACCAAACAGAAAAAAGTGTTGGTTCTGGCGGTAGGCTCTCAGGAGACACGGGCCACCGTGGGATCAGTCCCGAGCGACACCCAAGTGCTCAGTGCTGTTCTTAGCTTTACGTTTCTATCTTGATGAAAGTTCTCCCAAAAGGGAGAACTGTGTAACAAAGTAGAACCCTGAGTTTTGAGTCCCGCATAGGTAACTTCTTTGCCTTTGCTCGCTGGCATCCAGAGTTTTTCTCAGACTGCCTCCTCCCACACAGCCCAGTGTTAAGCTTAGGCCTTTAAGCTTGGGGTTCTTCAAAGGAGATTTGGATCCAGGGGAAAAGCGTTGCAGAAGTCTCACTGCTCCGGACTGGGATTGTTATGGGTTCCTGTGTGTTGTTAGCAAGAGGGTGATCGAGGCTCTGCCCATTTAGGACAAGCTTGACCACTGACATAAGAGTTAAAAAGAAAAAAGGCCTATCAACACCTCTCTGCCTAGCCATTTATTCCCACAGCAAAAACTGGTTCCTACTCATACGGAGTATGTCGAAATTGGACAGACAGGGAGGGAGGGAGGGAAGAATTCACAGTGGCCATTGAAAGGTGTCATTGGAAGTGATTCCTCTTTTTTACTTTTATGTCTTTTTCAATATCTTCAAAATGCTTGACCACGAATATACAGGAATATTCTTTTATCATTGGTATGAAAATAAATAAATGTCTTTAACAAAAAATGTATAGAAAAGAAAGCCATCTCAAAACAGATACTGTGTGCAGAATACAGGGTCCAGCCACACTGTCCACAGTGCAAAGCGGGTAAGTTTGTATATGGAGATGAAACATAAACACTCCCACAAAGTTAAAGCCTGCTAGAAACCCAGGTACAGCTGTCACAGTGATTTTAATGGAAACAGTCAGCCTGGCGTTGCAGCAAGCCCAGACCAAGAGGAAGCACTTAGCATCTCCCTGGTGGGAGGCTCACCCCCCACCCCCACACCCCGTCAGACACAGCAAGCAGAAGGGCTGGAACCAAATCCCAGCAGGCCTGCATGGCGCTGCACTTCCAAACATTTAGGACTGAGGAGGGTAAAGACTCTCAAACATACAGAAACATCCCTACGGAGACGCTCATCTGCAATCTGGAAACAAGAAGAGATTGAATGTTTTCTCTGCTTCCACCAACTCAAAGGTAACAGAGAAGGCACTAGAAGAATGGGAAGCAGTCAGGGTCTGGTGAGACACCATCAGCAAATATCAGTGGTGCCTGAAATCACATCCTGGGCTCAGGTGGAACTTTGCTCTGGTTCTGCCACAACTCCCCCACCCCACCCCTACCCAGGTCACCACATTTGGAGACTTTAGCGCTATTACCCTACCCGTGTTTATTTGTTAAACACCCATGCTTCCAAGGAGGTAAAAGTCCACTTCCCTGACAGCCTGGGGCAAAGGCAGCCTGTGTTGAGTTAGCCTTCCTGCCACACACAGACCTGGCCTCCACAGAGGGTTCCCACTCCCTGTGTGCTCCTGGGGTTCACTTTGCCAGCAACAAGCACTTTATACACAGTTCACTAATGTCACAGGAGGACATCCCTAAAAGTTAAAAAGTTGGCCGGGCCCAGTGGCTCACGCCTGTAATCTCAGCACTTTGGGAGGCCAAGGCGGGCAGATCACCTGAGGTCAGGAGTTCGAGACCAAGCTGGCCAACACGGCAAAACCCCATCTCTACCAAAAATACAAAAATTAGCCAGGCATGGTGGCACATGCCTGTAGTCCCAGCTACTGAGGAGGCTGAGGCAAAAGAATCACTTGAACCCAGGAGGCAGAGGTTGCAGTGAGCTGAGATCACGCCATTGCACTCTACCCGGGTGACAGAGTGAGATTCTGTCTCAAAAAAAAAAAAAAAATCCTGCAAGGGTTAACTGGAGACTTGTGTAAATGTATACAAGTAAATGTGGGAGCTATTTTTGAAGAAACAATGCCATCTTCTGCTTCAGTGGGGACACCCATTCATCTCAGGAAAACAGCCTTTTGGTGGATAAAGTAGAAAAGCTAGAAATGGATACAGTCGATGGCAAACAGACTATCTACAGCCCCATCCGGTCCATAAATGCATTTTAACTGGCTAGCATAGTGTTGTACACATCTAGAAACATTATGTTTTTTACAATCCAGTGTTTCTTGAACCATTAGAAGCCTTGGCAAGGCAGGGCCTCTCTTCCCAATTGTAATTGCTGGAACTCTTCAGTTCACCCCAGTCCCACCCTTGCGCCCCGCCCCCTTCCCCAGCACATTTCATCATCAATATGGCCTGCCTGGGTCATTTGAGTAACAGCTGCTCTGAGGAATTCACATCGGAACAAAGACACCCTCTCGTGCTGAGATGCCATTTCTCACCTCCATAGTCTGCTCGGGAGGCATACCTGTCTCCCCGTCTCCTGCCCCCTTCCCACCCCACAACATCATCTCTGTCCCTCCCACCTCCACATACCCCCGCCAGCCCCCCACACATAGCATTCATTTGCCCCCAGCCTCCTGTGAGGTCTCTCACCGGATCCAGCATGAAGCAGTTGACCCCACAGTCCATGGCAAGGACCAGCATGGTGGCACTGCCATACAGCGCATAGCCAGCCGCCACCAGGTTCCGGCCTGGCTGCAGAGCATCCTTCTCGGAAGGCTCATCAGTTGATTTCTAGAGCAAGAAAGAAATCAAAGAATGTTTTTGTTTTGTTTTGTGATTCTTTTTTACAGTTCAACCGTTAACAGGAGGCATTATCAAGGTGCTCTTCTAATGAAATAGGGCATCTTCCCAGAGGGGCCTTCCCACACACGTCGGCAATATCCTGATTAGATTACCACGGCAGCCTTCCCACCAGAACCCAAATTTCCTGCATCTGGATCCCTCTTTCCAATCAGGGCCCTCCTCCAATTTTTCTAATGTGATATTCCCTCATCTCTCCACTGTCGCTTCCAAAAAAGAGCATGCCTTCTTGCCAGCTCCCACTAATTTAATCATATTACGGGCATCCATCTCTTTCACCTGCCTACTCCATCTTTATTTAAACAAATTAACACTGGGCTGCAGGGCAGGCAGTCTGGGGAGGAAATCGGTTTTGGAAGCTCTTGCTGCTTCGGCCCATACCCCGCTGAGCATGTGGTCTGTGTCACTCACACATCAGGGAAATTCTCAGAAATACAGGAACTCAGAATATCTCCCCAGAGTCACTACGGGGTAGAGCAGATGCTGTCCAATGTTTTAACCGTGATGCACAGGAAGAAACGCAGTTTACATCACAAACCAGTGCTCACACACACGCGCACGTATGCACAGACACACCCCCCCCCAAAACATTACCAAAATACCTACGCTTAGAACATGACATGCGCTGTAATCCATTTCTTTTTCATTAAAAACACAGCCCACTGGGTCATGTGGCCCAGAGTTTTTCTAACGCTAGAGAAGGGAGCCCTTAAAGAGACGTTTCCTACGGGCCGGGCGCGGTGGCTCACGCCTGTAATCCCAGCACTTTGGGAGGCCGAGGCAGGTGGATCCTGAGGTCAAGAAATCGAGACCATCCTGGTCAACATTGTGAAACCCCGTCTCTACTAAAAATACAAAAAATTAGCTGGGCATGGTGGCGCGTGCCTGTAATCCCAGCTGCTCAGGAGGCTGAGGCAGGAGAATTGCCTGAACCCGGGAGGCGGGGGTTGCGGTGAGCCGAGATCGCGCCATTGCACTCCAGTCTGGGTAACAAGAGCGAAACTCCGTCTCAAAAAAAAAAAAAAAAGAGACGGCTCCTAACCACTGATCTCTTACTATGAATGATCTTCTTTACAAACACTGGATTGACCTGTTTGGTCATCAAAACGGCCCCAAACAAACCTTTCAGGTTGGATAACCTCCGCTTGAATTAAACAGAAATAAAAATGTGCAATTTCCCGAACTTCACTTCTTCTTTTCCCAGACTCCAGCAGCTGAGCGTAAGCAGGAGCATCTGCATCGTGCAGCTGAAGAGGGAAGTCACCCCAGCAAAACATTCCAGGTAATTTCTTCCCATAACTTTCAAAAGGGCGGCCCAAAGACCACCTACATTAGAATCACCTGGGATACTTAGAAAAATGCACATTCACAGGCGGATGCCATGGCTCACCCCCATAATCCCGGCACTTTGGGAAGCTGAGGTAGGAGGATCACTTGAGGCCAGGAGTTTGAGACCAGCCTGTGCAACACAGGGAGACCCCATCTCTACAAAAAAAAATTTTTTTTAATTAGCCAGGCATGGTGGCTTGTGCCCATGGCTACCAAGGAGGCGGAGGCAGGAAGATGGCTTGAGCCTGGAAGGTCGAGGCTGCAGTGAGCCATGATCATGCCACTGCACATGACTGGGTGGCAGAATGAGAACCTGCCTCTTTAAGAAAAAGAAAAGAAATGCATATTCTGAGACCATAGCCTGGACACACTGTCAGACTTTCCATGGCAAGACCTGAGAATCTGCATTGCACTGAGCACCGGGGTGACCTTCACACTCAAGTGTCAGAACTACTCATGTAAATGAGAAAACCACAAACCCATTTCTCTCCTTCTTCTACCCCGTCCTTGCCCTTCCTGGTTTTCATCTGGGGAGCTGGTTAGTTAACTGCTTGCACTGGGTTATTTGATTCAGTTTGGTTTGTATTCACCAGATAGTGCAGTGAAGCTAAACACAGACTAAATACAGGATCAAAACTTTGAGTTTTCCCTAATTCCAAATTTTGCCAATACACAACCTTGAAAAGGGAAATTAACGGCCTTTGTCAACATGCGCCACCTGTCAGAGGCTCATTTTAACAATCACCAGCTTCCCTTGAAGCCAGGGACACAGTGGGAGGACTCAGGACTCTAACTCTCCTCTCCTTCCACTGCAGGCTTCGAGTAACCAGTTCTCTGCCAAGAAAGGCCCCCTCACCCAGAGATTCACCTCGCCCAGAACCATCCATGTCTGCCTGTGGCAAAGGTGCAAAAGTAAACAGACTTTCCCTGACATACGGTCACCAAACGCTCTACATTTACACTTTCTCACATGGAATAAAAAAACAGTAGTTGGCCAGGCGCAGTGGCTCATGCCTGTAATCCCAGCACTTTGGGAGGATGAGGCAGGTGGATCACGAGGTCAGGAGTTCAAGACCAGACTGCCCAACATAGTGAAACCCTGTCTCTACTAAAAAAATACAAAAATTAGCTGGGCATGATGGCTCGTGACTGTAATCTCAGCTACTTGGGAGGCTGAGGTAGGAGAACTGCTTGAACCAGGCAGGACCCAGGAGGCGGTGGTTGCAGGGAGCTGAGATCACGCCACTTCACCCTAGCCTGGGCTACAGAGCGAGATCCATCTCAACAACAACAACAAAAAATACTAGTAACACTTGTCTATCACACACATTCTCAAAACAAAGAGAAAATAATCCCACCGAGCCATGAATTTGGAAGAATTCTTTTCTAGCCCAGCCCCTTTTGAAGTCCCTCCTCCAAACGCTCAGCAATGCATGCCTTTCCTCCAAGGGAATATGCCCCATTCTCCCGCAGATGCCCAGGGGCCAATGAGCATGGAGCATTTGGCAAAATTAGAAAACTCTGGATCCTTCCTTTCCCCACCTATCTGAGGCCACCACCTGCTGTAGGCACTGGTTCTGTTTTATTCCATGTCATCGCATGAGAAGTAGGCACATAAATGAGGGGCCTGCTGGGGAGAGACTGTCATGTCCACAGTGGTCTTTCCTCAGAGGGGAAACCAAACCCTCCTTTTCCGAAACGCTGCTTTTGTGGTGGGGGGCTGGGTATTTGTAAAGGACATTGCAATTTGGAGTATGTCCAGCAGAGGGTGATCAGGCTAGAGAAAGGTCTCAAACCCATCTCCTGCCAAAGATGTGCAGCTTAAAGGAAAAAAATAGTGGGAGTGGTGGGATTATTGCGAGGGTAGGAAAGCTGTTTCCAAACATGTCAAAGAATCTTATTTTAGGGCCAGGCGCGGTAGCTCACGCCTGTAATCCCAGCACTTTGGGAGGCCGAGGCGGGTGGATCACGAGGTCAAAAGATCGAGACCATCCTGGTCAACATGGTGAAACCCCGTCTCTACTAAAAATACAAAAAATAAGCTAAGCATGGTGGCGCGTGCCTGTAATCCCAGCTACTCAGAAGGCCGAGGCAGGAGAATTGCCTGAACCCAGGAGGCAGAGGTTGCGGTGAGCTGTGATCGCGCCATTGCACTCCAGCCTGGGTAACAAAAGCGAAACTCCATCTCCAAAGAAAAAAAAAAAAGAATCTGGCCGGGCGAGGTGGCTCACACCTGTAATCCCAGCACTTTGGGAGGCCGAGGCAGGTGGATCATGAGGTCAAAAGATCGAGACCATCCTGGTCAACATGGTGAAACCCCGTCTCTACTAAAAATACAAAAAATTAGCTGAGCATGGTGGCGCGTGCCTGTAGTCCCAGCTACTCAGGAGGCTGAGGCAGGAGAATTGCTTGAACCCGGGAGGTGGAGGTTGCGGTGAGCGGAGATCGCGCCATTGCACTCTAGCCTGGGTAACAAGAGCGAAACTCCATCTCAAAAAAAAAATAAAATAAAAAAATAACAGATTCTTATTTTCTTATGCTCTAAAAAGCCAAATGAGCAAAACAAACAGATTTCAACTCAATATTTGGACAAACCATGATGGTTACCCAGCATTGCAGGAGAATTTGCCCTGTCAGGATGTCTCCACCCTGACACTGGTGGGGCCAGGCACTGTGGCTCACACCTGTAATCCCAGCACTTTGGGAAGCCGAGGTGGGAGGGTCGCTTGAGCCCAGGAGTTCAAGAACAGCCTGGGTAACTTAATGAGAACCCCCCCTCCCCGTCTCTACAGAAAATACAAAAATTAGCCAGGTGTGGTGGTGCACACCTGTAGTCCCAGCTACTCAGGAGGCTGAATGGGAGGATGGCTTAAGTCCGGGAGGGTGAGGCTGTAGTGAGCCATGATGGTGCCACTGCACTCCAGCCTGGGCAACATGGCAACGCCATGTCTCCAAAGAAAAAAAAAAGAAAGAAAAATGAAAAAGAGGAGGAAGAAAAAGGAGGAGGAGGAGAAGAAGGAGGAGGAGGAGAAGGAGGAGGAGGAGGAGAGGAGGAGGAGGAGGAGGAGGAGGAGGAGGAGGAGGAGGAGGAGGAGGAGGAGGAGGAGGAGGAGGGGTAATAGTGGTAGTCAGCAGGCTCTGGAAAGATGCTGTGGCAGGAGCCGTGGGAACACAACCTCGCATACTTCCACCTGCCTTTCCAGCCTTCACATGGCAAGGCCTGGTCACCGTTGCAGGGTTGCAGTTACCGATGCTGCCCCACTGGGTGTGGGCACCATGGTGCGATTCTAGCCAAACATCACCTCTGCAGAAAGCAGGAAAAATCCACTTGGCAGCATTATAGATGTTGATGTCTATGCCTCATGACCCCTCAACTGGTTTTAACTGTTTGAAGCAATCAGTAAGGCTTCCAAAACCAGAAATGACTTAGAGCTCTGTGTCAGACTCATCATCACTCACTGTCTTTTAATATAGTCACTTCTGGCTTATTAAGAAGAGAGCTGAGACGTATTGTTGATAATTCTAACATTCATAATTCAAGCTGCTGTTGCAAGCTGGTTTGATTTTTTCTAGTTGATAGCCAATGTCTCTCAATTTCCCAGGGTTTTTTTTTTTTAAGAGTGTTATTTAGGGGGACTGAGATGGAGAATGGGGTTAGCAAACATCAACACTACTTTAGTTGTGGTTAACTCATTAGCCTGAGGTCTTCCTCTGCAGGGAAGCATTTTGCTATAAACTTCTCTTTCAATGCTATGGATTTGATACTTTGCAAGGCAAATTGCATTCCTGCAAGTCTACAACAGAAATGGTATGTTCCTTGGCATGACTTGGAAAATGGATAAATTGTTGCCTTTTTGCTTTTCTGGTGTGAGAATTGGAATTTTCTATTCCTCAAACTGGTTTTGATGTGGATCTGCCCCTTACCCAAGATAAAAGCAAAATACGTTCTAATGACCAAAGATAACTGTGCCATGGGTGGGGGGGTCTACTTTCCACATATTTGAAAGGAAATTGTGTATAATACTAGACAATAAGTCACGTTTAGAGATAAAGTGCAAATTTGGATCTCAGTTCTTAAGTTAACGCCTTTGTATCCTAGAACAGAGTTCAGCTGAACAAACTGCTTCATTGGTTCCAGCCTGTGAGGTTTTATTTCTGAAATAAACAAGAGCTGAATAGAGAATGGCATACTAGACTTTGGAGACTTAGAAGGGGGTGGTGGGAGGGAGTGAGGGCTAAAAAAACTACATATTGGATACAATATATACTATTCCCTGAGAGGTAAACTGAAATTTCAGACTTCACCACTATACAATTCATTCATGTCACCAAAAACTACTTGTACCATCAAAAGCTGTTAAAATAAGGTTCTCATTCTGTACAGTGTGCTTTCTACGACTTAGAGCAAGGCTCAGAAACTTTTTCTATGGATGGACAGAGAGTAAACGTCTTAAGTTTTACAGGCCAGTATCTATCATAACTACACAACTTTGGCAGTGTGACAGAAAATCAGTCAAAGGCAGTATGTGAACAAATGAGTGTGACCATGTGCCAATTAAAGCTTCATTCATGAAGAGTAATATTTAAAATGGATTATGACATCTCATTCTTTAGTTTTTTTTTTTCAACTGTTTAAAAATGCAAAATGGTTATCCTTTGTTCACATCACAGGCTGTACACATGAGGCCACAGGCTGGACTCGGCTCAGGGCTCATAGCTGATAGACCATTCATTGGGGACTTAAAGGACAGTTTTGACGTAAATAATCTCTATTGTTGTCATATACTCTCAACTCTCAGTTCACATCGTATCATCACTATACTGACCCCATACTGCCTCCTTTTTTGAAATCTCATTTTCTTTTTTTCTTTTTTTTTTTTTGAGACAGAGTTCCGCTCTTGTTACCCAGGCGGGAGTGCAATGGCGTGATCTTGGCTCACTGCAACCTCCGCCTCCTGGGTTCAGGCAATTCTCCTGCCTCAGCCTCCCGAGTAGCTGGGACTACAGGCGTGCGCCACCGTGCCCAGCTAATTTTTGCATTTTTAGTAGAGACGGGGTTTCACCATGTTGACCAGGATGGTCTCGATCTCTTGACCTCGTGATCCACCCATCTCGGCCTCCCAAAGTTCTGGGATTATAGGCGTGAGCCACCGCGCCCAGCCTGAAATCTCATTTTCTATCATAAAAGGTAAGATACAGTTAAAAGAGTGAAATATCCTTCTCTCCCCACACATATTTTATCCTATATTCTCTTTCAACAACCTAATGGGTCTTCATCATGCAATTAGTGCTGAAGCTCAGAACTTGAGACACAGATCTACTTAAGCCTCACAGAGTTCCATGATCTCCACTCTGCCTGCTCTGCCACAGTGAAATAGGACTGGATGCTTGATCTCAACTTTTGGCCCCAAACCAAGTGCTTGGGATATCACATCTTACCTTTCTATAGATGCCAAAAATGGTTCCAATGGACACAAGGCAATCGATGTTGGAAGATCCATCAAGGGGGTCAAAACAGACCACATATTTACCCTGAGCACAGAAAAAAGAAATATAACCTTCAAATGTTACAGCAAGATACACTAAGGGAGTATACATTAGGGAGGAAGAATGGGAATTTAGGGGAAAATTCAAAAGTTGTGGGTCATATTTATTTATATTGTGTTATGGAAGGTATGAAATGGCATACAGAGTGCACAGATACACACACACACACACAATCGTTAAACAGACAAAACACCACTTAGGGAGTGCAAATGAAGGTAATGGAATACAGATAAGTCATGATTTCCTACACTGTTGATATAGTCGAATCATAATTTTGCATTGAGTTTCCTGGCAGCCAAAAAAAAAAAAGAAAAGCAAGGTTAGTCACTCATTTTCCTTTATTCCTGAGGGGAAAAATAATTCCTCAGGTGAAGCAGAGAATTTGCTGGAGTTGAGATCTACAAGAAACTTCTCATGCAAGTCTTATAGACCCCCCTTGAGGTCAGGTTGCATAGAGTTTTCAAAAATACCCTGGCTGGTCACAGTGGCTCATGCCCAATCCTAGGACTTTGGGAGGCTAAGAAGGGAGGATTGGTTGAGCCCAGGAGCTCAATACCAACCTGGGGAACATACAGGGGCTCCTTCTCTACAAAAAAAAAAAAAGAAAAAGTTCAATTAGCTGGGCATAATGCTGCATATCTGTAGTCCCAGCTACTCTGGAGGCTGAGACAAGAGTATTGCTTGACCCCAGGAGTTCGAGGCTACAGTGAGCCATGACTGTGCACTCCAGTCTGGGCGATAGAGTGAGGCCCTGTCTCTAAAAACAAAACTAAGCAAAACAAATCTCTAGCATGATTCCCCAGGGAGATGACTGTCTGTGATAGAGGGATGGCTGCAGACTCCTGTTCTGAATGGGATTTTCAGTGGTGTGCGGGAGCTGGCTGGTAGTGGCTCTCAGGCACTAACCATGCACATTTCTTCCCAACTCTGCCTTCGGTGATGTCACAGTGGTAGCTTAAAATCAATGATGACAGAGTATTCACACCATTGACAGAGGCAAGCGGACATATCAGAGATATGTTTATATGTTTGTTTGCTTTGAGACTCAGTTTACCAGCACACCACTGGGAATTTTCCATCTCCAAATTAGCCACCTTCCAATGTGATTTTTAAACGTCTGTACCAGATTAACATGATTCCCTGCCCACTTGCTCTTAACTGACCACCCTCACTAATGCAGGAGGACCTGGAAACTGGAACATGGGAACCTGCCTATCATGAAGGCCCGTGGTAGACAGAGAAGTCTGGCATGAGCGGCGGAGGATATTAAACAACAAATCTAAGCCATATGCCTAAAGCTGTCAAAGACCTTGAACGGCCCAGCAGAGAAAAACATGAACTTCGACTCTGGCATGTAATGCTATTTTAGGAATGATGAAAAACAAGTTCATCGGATGTGGCTCCTGCCCTCTTAATAGGGTGAGGACAGGCAGCCTCTTTACCTTCTCATTGTTTTTTTCTAATTCTATTCCTTGACTTTCCCAGTTCCTCTCAAACTGGGAAAGACAGAACTCCATATAATTGCACTTCTAATCTCAGAAGTTTTGTTTTTTAATTATAATTATTGTTTTATAAAAGCTGGATATAGTCTTTCATTTAACAATCTTTTTCCACACTCATTTGCTGTTGGGCCCTCCAATGTGCTGGACATCAAGCTAGATGCTAGAACACAGAAACAAATAAAATCCATTTCCTGCTCTCAAGAAGCAGAGACAAGCCCAGGTGTGGTAGCTCATGCCTGTAATCCCAGCACTTTGGGAGGCTGAGGCAGGTGAATCACTTGACGTGAGGAGTTCAAGACCAGCCTGGCCAACATGGTGAAACCGTGTCTCTACTAAAAATATAAAAATTAGCCAGGTGTGGTAGTGGGCACCTGAGATCCCAGCTACTCGGGAGGCTGAGGCAGGAGAACCACTTGAACCCAGGAAGCAGAGGTTGCAGTGAACTGAGATCACGTCACTGTGCTCCATACTGGGCAACAAAAGGAAAACATTATATCAAAAAAATAAAAATAAAAAAATAAAATAAAAAGAAGCAGCAGCAGAGACAGACCAGTAGGGACTCCAATGCGTGCATCAGGGTGGAAGTTCCAAGTAGTCTAGGTCAAGAGGCGGTTCAGTGTGAAGGTCAGGAAATTGGTGGATGCAGATGTAGTAAAAGAGGTAGCCAGCAGAAGCCAGTTTGGAGATCCTTAAACATCGCACTAAAAAGTTAGAAATGGAGATAAGTCCATGGGAGTCCACTGGGGAGAGGGCAGTGTGAGCCCCGGCAGTTCTCAGGGAGGCGCAGGGAGGATTCAAGAGCTGGCAGCAGTGAGGAGGAAGCTGTGGAAAGACCACAGGAGGGACCTAGGGGGACTCCCAGAAACCCAGCTCAGTTAAACAAGTGGAGTCAGTTATGACGCTGGGAAGAAAACCAGTTACATTCAAGCCCTTGACGGGGGAAGCACAGACCCACCCTTTTCTCCGGTTCCACTATTATGGCATGTTTATCTTCTTCTGACACGAGAACACACGTGGCAAAGGATGACTTTAACATGTTCATGACCAGGTCATTGGAGAGGACATCCAGCTTCTTCACTTGATCACCCGTCACGTTGGTAGAACCAGCAATGCCATAGCTACCAGGGACAAAAGCCACAAAAAATAAGCTGTGACCACTGGAATATGTAGATGTGCCCATGAACCCACCAAATGTGAGTGTTTGTTAAGATTTAGAAGAAAGGGTTCGTGTCCTTTACAGGAACATGGATGAAGCTGGAAACCATCATTCTCAGCAAACTAACACAGGAACAGAAAACCAAGCACCGTACGTTCTCACTTATGAGTGGGAGTTGAATGATGAGAACACAGGGACACAGGGAGGGGAACATCATACACTGGGGGTGTTGGGAGATGGGGGGCTAGGGGAGGGAGAGCATTAGGACAAATACCTAATGTAGATGGTGGGTACAGCAAACCACCATGGCACACGTATACCTATGTAACAAACCTGAATGTTCTGCACATGTTTGAACTTAAAGTGTTTTTTAAAAAGATTAGAAGAAAGGAAGGAGGACACATGGCTTGGGAGAACAAGGCAGGAAGGGCGGTGGTCCCTCTGGACAGACCCTCGAGAGGAGGAGATGCTATCATCTGCCTCTTTACCTCAAACCTGTCATGGTGCCTGCACACCTTTGTGGTTAAATCAGTGTTTCTTAACTTTGTTTTCATTATGGTTCCCCTAGGAAGCTTTTTAGAACATTTTTTCCTCACCATACAGCCCCAAGAAAATTTTTAAATCTGTTCATTGTAGTATATTTATTAGTGCTCTCTACATAAAAAGTTTGAGAGTGTTTTTGGTTTTGCTCACAAAGAACCAATGTTGGCCCCCAAAACGCAGGGGTTAAATGGCGCGGTGGCTCACGCCTGTAATCCCAGCACTTTGGGAGGCTGAGGCGGGTGGATCACGAGGTCAAGAGATCGAGACCATCCTGGTCAACATGGTGAAACCCCCGTCTCTACTAAAAATACAAAAAATTAGCTGGGCATGGTGGCACGTGCCTGTAATCCCAGCTACTCAGGAGGCCGAGGCAGGAGAATTGCCTGAACCCAGGAGTCGGAGGTTGCGGTGAGCCAAGATCGCGCCATTGCACTCCAGCCTGGGTAACAAGAGCGAAACTCCATCTCAAAAAAAAAAAAGAAAAGAAAAAAAGAGACTCAGCAACCAAGGAAGCCTGGGTCGGGGGAACCCAAGCTGTGAGCCAAGCCAAGGACCTTTATGGCTTTATAACTAAAAAGACCCCAAAAGAAACAAAGACTCAACTGTCCCCACCACCTTATTTTATAGAGGAGAAAACTCAGACCCCAAGACTCCTGTGGGTCTCCCCACAAAGGCAGGGTGGAGGGGAGATGCTGCCTCTGACTCCCAGGCCAGGGCTCTCTTGGTGACACCGTGGACCCCTGGCAGGAGTCCGAGGGCATGGAAATTGCGGGGATCCTGGAGTTTTCACTTTTTTTTTTTTTTGAGATGAAGTCTCGCTCTGTCACCCAGGCTGGAGTGACAGTCTCAGGAGCTAGCTCCAGCTGTCTCCTCCGGCCCACCTGTCGGCGCGTTTCCACCACTCTTGGCATCATTCCCTTTCCAGCCTGCAAACCACGCCTCATCCCACCAGCCCTCTTCCTGCTGCTTCTCTTTTCACCCATCACTCCTGTTTCATGAATGAAAGACCAAGACGTCTCACGAGCTTGGAACTGGACCCTGTGTCTCTGGGCTTTCAATTCTGTTTCCACATACTCTTTTTCTGACCCCAATGGTAAGGCCAGGGCTCATGGAGGAAGAAGGCAGCCAAAACCTGGGAGGCCAGAGGGACTCGGCAGGGCCCACCAGCCAAATGCAGCTCCTTCAGGGGCCCCAGTAGCAGCAGCGCTCTGTCCTTCCCAGTCTGAGAGCTCTACTGTCAAAGTCACTTCTTTATTATTTTTTAAATTTTTATTTATTATTTATTTATTTATTTTGGAGACAAGAGTGTTACTCTGTCACCCAGGCTGGTGTGCAGTTGGGTGATCTCGGCTCACCGCAACCTCCACCTCCCAGGTTCAAGCAATTCTCCTGCCTCAGCCTCCTGAGTAGCAGCTGATTTTTATACTTTTAGTACAGACAGGGTTTCGCCATATTGGTCAGCCTAGTCTTGAATACCTGACCACATGTGATCTGCCTGCCTCAGCCTTCCACTGTGCTGGGATTACAGGCATGAGCCACCATGTCACCCCACTGTCAAAGTCACTTCTGATTCCAGAGGACAAATAGCACCAATGGACAAGTAGGAGGGCTTCAAGGCAGAGGCCAGGGCTGGGCCTCAGCTCCCAGGCCCACTCACCTTCTCTGAGTCACCCTTCCTTTTGCATGTGTCCAAAGAGGGAATTGAGGTCCGTCCCCATGTCATTGCATGAGATGACATACACAAAAGGCTTAACACTAATGGGCACAGACGGACAGGGACAGCTCAGGGACTGGGGTGGGGGCTGGGCAGAGAGGCCAAAGGCACTGGACACGGATGAGGGACTGAGGCAGGTACAGAAGGAAAAGCCTCTATCATGCTTTGGCCCAAGTCCCGTCTGCTCAGGCACTTTCCTCAGGAACACTCAGGCCATGGTCTCTTTTACTCAAAAGCTTCCTAGACAGCTGTCTGAGTGCTCATTTATTCCACAAGTAGTCTCTGGGGACCTGCTGTGCACAGGGAGCTAGCTGTTCTAGGTGCTGGGGTTACAGTGCAGAACCCAGTAGATAAGACCCCACCCTAATACAGCATATTCTATTGGGGTGAGACAAACAAGAAACGCATAATGAAATGTTTTGGAATGAAAAAGGGATGTCAGATAGTGGCAGGTGCTCACTGTCATAAAACACAAACAAGATGACAGGAGAGGGAGATGAGAGGAGAGACGGTTAATTCAGACGGTCCGGAAGATCTCCCTGCAAAGGGGGCATTCAAGCTGAATGCTATTTTGAATGTTTTTCATAAGAATGGGAGGAAATGGGCCTGCGCAGTGGCTCACACCTGTAATCCCAGCACTTTGGGAGGTTGAGGCAGGTAGATCACCTGAGGTCAGGAGTTCGAGACCAGCCTGACCAACATGGTGAAACCCCGTCTCTACTAAATATATAAAAATTAGCTGGGCATGCTAGTGCATGTCTGTAATCCCAGCTACTTGTGAAGCTGAGGCAGGAGAATCCCTTGAACCCAGGAGGCCGAGGTTGCAGTGAGCCAAGATTGCGCCACTGCACTCCAGCTGGGCAACAAGAGCGAAAACTCCGTCTCAAAAAAAAAAAAAGAATGGGAGGAGATGAAAAAGCCCTAAAGGAGCCCAAATAAGTCAGCTAGTAATGACTCCAGAGAAGAGCTATATGTTAGCAATTTAGTCAAAGGAAACAGTAAGTTCATTTTTCACATATTTCCAAATGGAGGGGAGTGGGTACTATGTGCACATTTATACAAGTAATTTTGTAAAGCTTGAGGTCTTTTTCTTGTAATGCCTGGATCCAGGAAGCATCTAAATCCAGAAAGAGGAGACCCAGGGGAGAAAGTCCTTGTAAGGCTGGCTGTGATTTGTGGTACTCCTGAGCTAGCCCCGCCAGCCAGGGAGAGACAAATTGTCCCATAACTGTGTCCCAAACACAGGGGCACCATGACTTGTTTCATGAGATCAAATGAAAGTAGGCTATTTCCTGTTGCTCTGGACTGCGTTTTCCGAGCTTGCAGACTCAGCAGTCGGCCAGATTAAAGTGAGGAGCAACTTCTGTTGCCCTAGATCATGTCCTGGCCTACGAGGGGTTACAGTTGGTGTCCGGAGGGAGACTTGGCAAACCATGACCACCAGCCAGGCCTCCCCACTGCCACTCCAAGAGTCTCAGATGGCTCCTACCCTTGGCACACCAAGGAACCAACACAGAGAAGCCGAGGACCACAGAAGTGGCACACCCTGTTCCCGATGGGAGACCTGTGGGGCCACACAGCACTCTGCAAGGATGCATGGCACAGGGCCCTCAGCACCCGCACGGACAGGGCCACCTGCATCCACCAAGCCACGCGGGGCCCTCACTGCCTGCACGGACAGGGCCACCTGCATCCACCAAGCCACGCGGGGCCCTCACTGCCTGCACGGACAGGGTGATCTGAGTCCACCAGACCACACACAGCCCTCCGCACCTGCATGGACGGGGTCGCCTGCATCCACCAAACCATGACAGGCAATGGGCTCTGCCTGCTTCAGGTTTCCATGACACCACTGGGTGGTGACAGATGTGTTAAGCTGGTTCCTGCCCCTTTCTTGGGAATGCCTCTTTTCTTTAATCCCCACGAAGCGTCCCTCCCCTCTTCTAGCAGGAAGGACCCTTCTCCAGCTATCCTCCAGTTGTCTTTGAAGCATAAAAGACACGTGAAGATAGATGACTGTGGGCCCCTCCAGCTCAGTGTCATGTACTTTGTAACTTTGCTAAGACACCTTGCGGGAAGGCTTCTCCTGATTAACCCAGGCACTATAAAAACCCTCCAGAAAAGTGCAGGAAAATGATCCTAAGGTGAAAACAGTGGGTCAAGGGAATAAATTCCCCAGCTGCCAGCCAACAATGCTGCCACGTTGACGGCAACGATGTCCAGTGTGCGTCCTGTCCCTGGATCTCCTCCGAGCTGAGCTGGCCGCACCCTGTGCTGCTCACACCGCCCTGCGTCACTCCTGTCAGGGTTGCATGGCCACAGTGAGCAGTCAGGGCCAGACGCAGGCTCCAGCCAGCCTCCCGCATCACAGCTCAGGGACCCTAAGAAAGGTTCAGATGTCCCTGAGGTAACACATTTCCAAGGGTCAATGAAAAGCCACAAGCAGGCAAGGCCTCTGTGATTCTGACAGAGGAAACAAGCCCTCAGAAACATGCCCGAGGAGCTAATTAGCTGAAGAGCACATGCAGTTTATTTTCTCCATAAGCTTTTAGAAGTCCCCTTAGAAATAATAAATGTCTGCCTGCTGATCAGTCATCATTCCTCAAAGGCCCTGAAGGACAGAGTAACAAGAGCATTCACTCTATATTCCAATCACCACCTAGAGAAGTCGGGGTCACCTGCCTAGAGTCAATAGCAGGTGTGGAGCTCTGGTCCTGGCAAGACAGTCCTGAGCCCTAGACAATGCAGTGGCTGCAATCCCCGGCCTGAAGTTCTAGAAAGACTCCAGGAGAGCCCAGCGGAGTCGGAAGCCCGTCCTGCCTTGGAAGGTGTTTCCAGGAGGCAGCTATGAACCAGAGGTGATGACACCAAGTACCCTCAATGGGACGCGAGTGGAGCCTTGCACATACCACCTGGCTCCCTTCTAGATCAGCTCCCAATTTGCCACTCTCTGGGGATGGGGTAAGGCAGCAAATGAGGCTGCAGGGATATGGGAAACCATCACACAACCCTGTCCAACAAAGCCTTCCCCAGCCCAACTGTGCCTTACAGTAGGAGGGAGAGGAACAGCTGAAACAGGGAAGACATGGGCTGAGCTGAGTGAGCTGTGAGCCGCTAGGTTAGCTCCCTTCCCCCACCTTCCTCCCCTACTCCCTGCTTCCCCCGCTGCCAGAAAAGGAGTCAGTAGCAGTCGGGGGCTGATCATGCAGTGGCAGGGAGGGCAGTTTTGACTGAGCCAGTGACTCGATCTGCCAGGGAAATGTTTTCTGAATAAAAGTATCACAGAGGTGGCCAGGCATGGTGGCTCATGCCTGTAATCCCAACATTTTGGGAGGCCAAGGCAGGTGGATCACTTGAGGCCAGGGGTTCTAGACCAGCCCGCCAACATGGTGAAACCCCACGTCTACTAAAAATACAAAAATTAGCCAGGTATGTTGGCACATGCCTGTAATCCCAGCTACTCAGGAGGCTGAGACACAAGAATTACTTGAACCCAGGAGGCAAAGGTTGCAGTGAGCCGAGATCACGCCACTGCACTCTGGCCTGAGCCACAGAGAGAGACTCTGTCTCCAAAAAAAAAAAAAAAGTTCTCACAGAGGGGAAAGGAAACAGTGTGAGGTTTTCTCCACCTTTTCTGTATTGGGCCTAAGAGAAGAAATGCCAGAGCATACAGAGGAAAGTGGCCTGAGGCCTCCCTTGGGAAGTAGCAGGCAAGTGAGAGAACGGGCACCTGCTGGGGCCAGAGCACCATTGGCTGCTACTTCGGGCAACAGAATTTAAATGCCCCACACATAACAAGGAGGCCAGGCCGGCTGCATAGAACCCCAGAGCCCCGAATCAGGGCACAGCATTGCACAAATGTCAGCTACTTCCAGGCATGTGTGAATCAACAGTTGGCTTTCAAACCATAGCCAAAAATCCTACGGCATGCTTTTTTTTTTTTTTTTTTTTTTTTTGAGACAGAGTCTCACTCTGTTACCAGGCGCCAGGCTGGAGTGCAGTGGCGTGATCTCGGCTCACTGCAACCTCCACCTCCCAGGTTCAAGCAATTATCCTGCCTCAGCCTCCCGGGTAGCTGGGACTACAGGTGCGTGCCACCATGCCCAGCTAATTTTTGTATTTTTTAGTAGAGGCAGGGTTTCGCCATGTTGGCCAGGATGGTTCTGATCTCTTGACCTCATGATCCACCCGCCTTGGTCTCCCAAATTACTGGGATTGCAGGCGTGAGCCACCTTGCCTGGCCTAGGACATGCTTTTAAATTACACTGTTCCAGAAGACCCAGATATTTGATTTCCATATATCTAAGTTGAAGCTGAGATTTTCCTGAGAATAGCAAAGAGAACAATGATGAGGAAACACTAATTATAACTTATACTATATTTATACATACTTTAAAGTCTCGTTCCATGTTTTATCTTGATTTAAGCTTATAAAACAAGTATATAGTTACATGCAATCTATTGGGTAATTTTAATTAAAGGTTTTTTGTTGTTGTTTGCTTGTTTCTTTGTTTTGAGACAGAGTCTCGCTCTGTCACCCAGGCTGGAGTGCAATGGCATGATCTCGGCTCACTGCAACATCCGCCTCCTGGGTTCAAGTAATTCTCTTGCCTCAGCCTCCCCAGTAGCTGGGATTACAGGTGCCCACAACCACACCTGGCTAATTTTTGTATTTTTAGTAGAGACGGGGTTTCTCCATGTTGGCCACACTTGCCTTGAACTCCTGACTTCGTGATCCACCCACATTGGCCTCCCAAAGTGCTAGGATCACAGGCGTGAGCCATCGTACCCGGCCAAAGCCTTTTTTTTTAATATAGAAAAAGCAGAGCTGATTAGCATGGGTCCTGTTGGGGCCCCTCACAGATCCATAGTCAATAAATAGACACAGCTGTTGATCTGGGGGCATCTTCCGGAAATAAAACCACGGCTGCTTGGAGGAACTAATTTACCTCTCAAGCCTTAGCCCAGAAAATGGAAACCCGTTAACTGATTTAGGTGGTTAGGCCAGATAATTAAAGAAATGAGGATGGATCAGAGCCCAAAGCTGAAGACACCAGCCTCCAGGAGATCCTCCATGGTGCCGGGAGCCTGGAAAATGTGTGCAGGAGTGAGACACCAGCATCTGTGACATCGCATAACCCCCGCTCCTGGGGATGGAGTGGGAAGGGTCTATTCTCTTAACCACCACTGAGAGAGGACCGGGAGAGCCCATAGGCATGAAAGCATGACCTTTGTGGATGGGGCATTGTCTTCATGGCCTTAGGAATGGCCCACTCTCTTCTAGGAGCTGCTGGGAGGGAGGGCACAGACAGGGCTGCCACCCCTGGAAATGCCATCTAAAACCCTGATCTTAGAGGACTGGGCCCAACCTGCTTTGTACAAGAATGCTAAGAGTGGAAGGCCTCTGAGCTCTGGCAGCTCACCCGTTGGGCCATTCTGAGGACAACCAGATCCCACAAACAGCACTCCACCCGGGACATTCACAATTAGAAACTTACAGGCAGCCTGAGGTTTTTCTAGTGAGGTCTGAAGAGAAGTCGCAGGGCACCGGCTAAATGCTGAGTGTATTCTCCGAGGGGACTGAAACTCTTGCATAAACATGGCACATCTGAATGTGCCTCTGGAGGAAGAAAGACCTACCAGTTCTTGAGCCTGGAAAAAAGAGTATTTTGTTCACCATGTATCCTTAGCACCTGGAACAATGCCTACACATAGTAAGTTCTCAACGTGAATGAATGAATAAATTTAGAGGGTAATAAAAGGATCCAGGAATTGCTAAGATCATAAACTCCATTAGATCTAGTGGTACTGGTAATGCCTGCCTGCATAACCTCTACCATCCAAGACTCAAAACCCCTCCAGATTAGCATAGCTCCTTGGTAAAAGTGTGTTTGCTGTGCAAACTTAGCATTAGACAAATGTGTTGGCCTTTCCCTCCACCCAGTTCATCAGGAAACTAGAGCGTAATGCTCTAGTATATAGAGTATAGTCCCAGGCTGGGGCTCTATACTCAGCTCTGCTTCATGCTCAGCATCCTGGGAAAGTCACTTGGCATCTGTGACCTCTGGTTCATCTGCAATATGGGAATGTAGTGTGTCTGCTTCACAGTCTACAGAGAGGGGGATAACTGAGTTGATACAGGTAAAGTGGTCAGAAAAGTGTCAGTGCATAGGCAAGTGTGCAAGAAGTGTTACCATTCCCACCTCTAACTCCCTTGGCATCACATGACCATGCGGAGAAGCAAGAATTCAGCACCAGAAAGACCTGAGTTCAAATTCTGCCTTTGCTTCGTACTGGTGATGTGACCGCCATCAACTTGTGCAAAGTCCCTGAGTGGCTGTTTCTGGCCAGGTTTGTGGGGATGTTGGATAATGCACGTGGTGCACCTGCTTCACAGCACTCCCCACCAAGGCAGACACGTGGCTCTTAATACAGCCCCGCAGGCATCCACTAAGTAAGCGTCGGTTGACTTGGAGGTTTGGGGGAAGGGGAGGTATCTCTAAACCAGTTTTGCAGGCAGTATCTTGGAGGATGGCCAATATGGAACTGGAAAAAGAAAAAAAGTGCTCCAAGTTTACATTTGATAAAATCTCACCGGCGATATTATTTATTTGAGATGTTCTTGACATTTCGCTTCAATTTTACTCAAATTAGTTTGCCCTGCAGCCCAAGTGGGAAAGCACCAGGCAGGGCTGAAGCCTCTGCGACTGCTCCCTTTCCAACCCCAGAGGCACGAAGGAGCTCTTCCTGGAGTTTGGGGAGCAGAACTCAACTCGAGAAACTGCCTATAATATCTCTTCTTTACTGTAAACCTCACGAAAAGCTTAAAAAGCTCTTAGTTGTTTTAGTCCATATGATGTGGAACATCTAAGAAGCCTAAGTTAATGTGCCAGTACTTTGAAATCCTTGGAAATTTTTATTACATTTTAGCATTGTTTCCAAGTTTGCAAATGGTTTCTAAAACAGAAGGAACCATTTCACAGCCATGGAGTTTGTGACATTGAACATGTAGATTGGTGAAGATTGGGGGAGGCGGAGGCTGCCTTTCACAGCACCTCTAAAGCACTGAAGGACACAAGGATTGGAGCCAGAGGCTGCCAAAACTAAAGCCCTCGAGGGCTGCCTGGATCTGCTACTTAGGCCCATCTCCTCCCGAAGTCCCTGTGACTGAGCAACACGATTGCAGCAGCAACACTTCACACAGCACACAAAAAAAAACAGACTCAGGTTCAGAACACCTGGCTCAACAAACAGAGAGGGAGATTATTACTTAATTCTTATCACTAAAGTCAAAGGTAACACTGGCTTGTTATTGCTTGATTTCGTGGTAATCAACCATGGAACCTTGGCTGTTGCCCAGCTGGGAACATCCAAGGGTTCAGAAATACATTGAAGAAGAGGCGCTAGTGAGAGCTGCTTTCAAAGGTCACAGATACTCGCCTTTGCTTACATGCACGTGGGCCCAAATGGGCAAACAGGATGGCACATGGCTGGCTGCGCTTCTTTTACAGAAATGAAGTCGCAATTCACTCTTTGGTCATGTGGAGAAGAGAATTCAAGAAACATAAAATAAATCTGGTAATGTTCCTAAAAGATTAAAGTCAAAAACTACAAATTTGAAGATAAGCCTAAACATGTATTAGCTGACCTGTCATTCTAAAATCGGATCTGAAGCTCTTTATTACTTCTTCTGTCAAACAACTGAGAGGACCCCATATGTAAAAGTAACTCTTCTGAACACAACATGAGTCTGATAGGAGGACATTTCCTGCAGCCACTCTTGGGTGCAACATTGTTGTAATATGTAATGTGCTAACCTGGACTCTCTCCCTGCTGATCGCATGCAGGCTACTACTGCTAAGGAATGAAGAACAAAATATTCAAATAAAAGTTTACCAAAAAACATAAAATAGCCTTCAGGAAAACAATGATATTAACAACATTGGTACCGAATTAGTGAACTCCATTCATCCTCATATAATTCTCTGAAGTTGAAAAAACAGCTGTCTCCATCTTACAAGTGGAAAAACAGGCTCAGTGATGTCCCATCAATGGCCCAATCCTCACAGACATTGAATGGCAGAGCCAGGTCTCTAAGCTCGGCTCCATCTCGCTCCAGAACGTGCTCTGAAGCCCTGCACATTTCTGTTCTGCTGAACTGGTCCAGATCTCCTCCTCTTTTCTCTGCCTCAGGGCAAGGGTGCCAAAACAGGCAGGCACATCCAGCTAGACAGCATCTCCCCACAGATCACCCTCTAACATCTCAAGTTCAGCATTTCCAAAAGGTTGGGATCATCTTCCCTCCTTCCGCGGACTCTAAAAGCCAGCTCCTCCTTGTTTTTGTTTTTGTGATGTTTTGTTTTGCGGTGGCACAGCTCTGCTCTCAGTCATTAGAACCAGCGATTTCAGAACCTCCCTCATGGCCCTTCTCATCTAATCCATGCTCAGACTTCTTCCAAATCCTTCCTCTCCCCTCCACAGCTGCAGCTCTCTGGCTACTCAACTCACACCTCCCCCTTCCCACTGCTTTTCCCATATCCAACCTTTCCCTCTTCTACTGTACTTCTAGCCACACCTCCAGATTTGTCTTCAATCACACAACTGCCCCATTCAGAAACCTTCCAAAATCTTTGATCTCTCCCTTTGTATACCCCTAAAAGTGTAAAATGTTCACCCTTGTCATTCCATGCTTCCCCAATGAACGAACAATTTCACATCCATGAAACACCCCACCATGAGTACTCCAAGCTCTGGTCAAATCGAATGGGTAACTTTTCCAGAAACACTTTCCTACCTCAGGACACCTCCCTGCGTGACCGCCAGCCTGAATTGTGGCCCCACCTCCAGGACTTTTGCTGCCCTGTACGTGCCCATTCTTGGCGCTCCAGTCCTTTGCTCCGAATTGTATTTTTGGCACCTCTATGAAAGCATCTTTCAACACCTCTATTGTGTATTCTAAGTGATTATGACAAATATTTTTTCCTACAGAGTAAGCTCTGTGTTGCTTTCATTTTCTAGAACTTTGTATGTGGTGGATGTTCAGTAACATTTTGTTAAATTGAATAAAATCAGTGAATTCTTCAGAAGGTGATTTGGAAATGGATACAAAGGGAAGTCAACCGCACAAAACGAAAAAGCTTAAGACACCAGAGGACCACTTTCTCCCAGCGGAATGTCAACAAAGTGGACAACACTCAAATTTGACAGTGGAACCATGACTTCATCTGCTTGACTTCAGGCTGCAGACCGTTCTTCTGGATCCGCACCGTTTCTCTTTTCAGAGCTGATTCAGGAAGCCAGAATCCCAGAGCGAAAGCTCACAGGGCACACTTGCCAAAAGCAATGGCTCCTTGGTATCTAAGCTTGAATTCACATCAAAAATACAGCCTGGCCAACATGGCTAAACTCCATCTGTACTAAAAATACAAAAATTAGGCCAAGTGTAGTGGCTCATGCTTCTAATCTCAGCACTTTCGGAGGCCGAGGTGGGTGGATCACTTGAGGTCAGGAGTTCGAGCCTGCCCAACATGGCAAAACCTCATCTCTACTAAAAATACAAAAATTAGCCAAGTATGGCGGCTCACATCTGTAATCTCAGCTACTAGGGAAACTGAGGCAGGAGACTCACTTGAAGCCGGACGGCAGAGGTTGCAGTGAGCTGAAATTGCACCATTGGAGCCTTGGCAATAGAGTGAGACTCCCATCTATAAATAAACAAATAAACTAAATAAAATCAAATACAAATACAAAAATTAGTTGGCCATGGTGGTGCACTCCTGTAGTCCCAGCTGCTTTAGATGTTGAGATGGGAGATTGCTTGAGCCTGGGAGGCAGAAGTTGCAGTGAGCTGAGATTGCACCACTGCGCTCCAGCCTAGGTGACAGAGTGAGGCCCTGTCTCAAAAAAACAAACAAAAAAAGTAACTAATGGATGAGATTTAAGGTTTGAATTTTAATTGATTTCTAAAAAATAAAGAAAGAGATGTGTGGTGTAGCCAAAAGAGCCCCAAGCTGGGGTTCCTGAGACCCCAGCCACACGCCAAGTCACCTCATCTTCCTTGGTCTCTGGGTCCTCTTCTGTACAAGAAGGTGATAGGCTAGGTGACTGTTGAGTGTCTCAGTTTAAAACTCAATGTTTCCGTGAACATTTTAATAAAAGCAATGAATGTTACTACAATAGCAACTTTAGGCTGACAGACAGCAAGTGAGAGAACACCAGTCTCTGTGCTTAAATTCCTGATGTTTCCATAATGATCATGGGTAGCTCCCTAAACTGGCTGCAGTGAGGTTCCTGCAGATCTGCAATCACCCCATCCCCCTGGGTACGTGCTCTTCGAGGTCCAGTCTTCAGCACTAACAAGCTCTTTGCAGGCCTGCTCGTTTTTCATTTCAGATTTCAAAGCCTGGACTAAAATGTACGTTGGAGGCCTGACTTGAGAATCATGCTACCTGCCTGATAACATGTGATACTGAGAATGGCTGAACGCTGAACTTCCCACAGGATCAGCTCGGCATCCAGCATCTAGCCCTCCCTGTCAGCTACCCCAACAACCAGGCATGGACACCAGTTGCAAGGGTACAGCACCGTAATACCTAAAGACTAGTAAAACCTAAGTGCTCCAAAATAGAGAAAAACCTCAATAATGTGTGCAGGGGAGCAGCACACAGCAGTTAAAGAGGAGGCAGATGCAGATGTCCTGACTGTTCCTTGAATAATGTTAAATGACAAAGTAAACTACAGAAACTTGTGTTGAGTGTGATCCCATTTTGTCTGCTATTTGCTTATAGGCATATGTAAATATGTGTTCCTGTATAAACTCATATGAGTATAAAAAAGTGTCTGGAAAAATAAGCAGTAAATTATTTACAGTAGATACCCCGTGGGATAGATATGGGGTGGGTTTCACTCTTCCCTTAGGTTCTTTTGAATGGTTTAAATTTTTGTCAATGAGTGCAACATGATAATATTTCTTTAAAACCTAGTATTCACAACTATCTGGTATAAAAGTATACATATCTTCAAGGCACAATGGCCCATACCTGTAATCCCAGGATTTTGGGAGGCCAAGGTGGGCAGATCACTTGAGCCCAGGAATTTGAGACCAGCCTGGGCAACA
Organism: Aotus nancymaae; assembly: GCF_030222135.1. Lineage (NCBI taxonomy): Eukaryota > Metazoa > Chordata > Mammalia > Primates > Aotidae > Aotus > Aotus nancymaae. The sequence continues at coordinate 16,761,123 of NW_026988455.1, forward strand.
TAGTGAAACCGCATCTCTACTAAAAATACAAAACCCATCTCTACAAAAACAAAAAAATTAGCCAGCATGATGGCACATGCCTATGGTCCCAGCTACTGGGGAGGCTGAGGTGGGAGCATCAATTCCGCAAGGGAGGTGGAGGCTGCAGTGAGCCATTATCACACCTCTGCACTACAGCTTGGACAACAGAGTGAGACCCCATCTGAAAATAAATAAATAAATTATACACATATCTTATGTAGCCAAAATTAGCATGCTACATCCAGGCCCCACCATCAATATCTCACTATCCGAGGTCCTGCCAACTAAGATTACTTAGAAAGTGGGACACCTCAGGTCGGGCGCAGTTGCTCATGCCTGTAATCCCAGCACTCTGGGAGGCCGAGGCGGGCAGATCACCTGAGGTCAGGAATTCAGACCAGCCTGGCCAACATGGAGAAACGCTGTCTCTACTAAAAATACAAAATTAGCAAGGCGTAGTGGCGCATGCCATAATCCCAGCTACTCAGGAGGCTGAGGCAGAAGAATCACTTGAACCCAGGATGTGGAGGTTCCAGTAAGCCAAGATTGCACTATTGCACTCCAGCCTAGGTAAGAACAAAATTTCGTCTCAAAAAAAAAGAAAAGAAGAGAAAGAAAGTGGGACACCTCAAAACATATCTTGTATTTCTGAGTCTCTCTAGAGGTATGAAAGGTACTGACACATTTTTAAAACAGTATCAGACATGACAAGCCTTCTTTTTTTTTTTTTTGAGATGGAGTCTCACGCCGTTTCCAGGCTGGAATGTGCTGATGCGATTTTGGCTCACTGCAGGTTCCACCTCTTGGGTTCAAGGGATTCTCCTGCCTCAGCCTCCCAAGTAGCTGGGATTACAGGCACCTGCCACCACGCCCAGCTAATTTTTGTATTTTTAGTAGAGATGGGGTCTCACCATGTTGGCCAGGCTTGTCTCGAACTCCTTCCAGTGATCTTCCTATCTCAGCCTCCCAAAGTGCTGGGATTACAGGTGTGATCCACCACGTCCAGCGGACAAGCCCTCTTCTTAAAATATATCCGTGGTCCTCAAAGGCAGTTAACACTGTGAGCCACCTATTCTAGCTGTAAATTAAAGTTTAAGTAAGATTTCCCCTGGGTATGTTTCTAAAGCAAAGAATCCTTAGGAATGTATTATTAAGAGGGGCCAGAAGTGACAGTAATGGAGTCATCACCTTCCTTAACATGCCTGCTTAATATCTGAAAATAAATGTGATCGTACAACTCCTTTACACAAATTACTTCTGCCAATTCTTACTGTAGAATCAAAGCCAGACAGCCTACCAGTAAGAAAAGGAATCTAGATTTGGGGATGGGGGGCGGAGGAGAGTTTTTTAAAATGGAGAAATGCATTCTGAACCAAAGTAGCAGGATTATATTTGTTCAGGTCAGCTATGAGCATCAAGTGCCATTTTTATAGCGTACGTAAGTGTGGGGAATGTTAGAAGGTGTATGTACAATCTGAAAACCCAGTTATCCTTCAGTTAAAGTGAGGATCAGTTAGCTAGAAAATACCTGTGCATACCAGCACAAACCAAAGGATGTTGTGTGACTTACAAAAAACCTCACAAGAAGGGGTCCTTTGAGTCACCACACCCCCTGACCCCTTGCTACTCACAATGTGATCAGTAGACAAACAGTATCTGATGGGCGGCACCCACCACAGGAGAACTTCTTAGAAATGCACAATCTCAGGACCTTCCTCAGAGCTATGGAAAGAGGGTGCACATGTTACCAAGATCCCAAATGACTCCTGTGTCCAGTGACATTAGAGATGTACTTCACGGCTCATTCAAAACCATTCTACAACTTTTGAGCTATCCACTAACTGGGTGGAGGCTGCGCACACCATCATTGCAGATGGGTAGGGGTTATGCGGCTCTGGATGTTTCCTGTTTCTGGCGGCATGACAACTGTCCCAGCAAGGGGCAGCCCACGGGAGCGCCTTTGCACACGAGCCCCGCTGCTCCTAAGAGCTCTGGACACACAGGCGACCTCCTAGCCTGCTCGGGGTGAGGGAGCACTAGCTCCTAACAGGTCTTGTTTAGGGTCAAAGAGATACTGAATTAGAAACCTGCCTTGGGACCCCAAATCCAGAAAGAGTGAAGGAGGAGAGAGGGGCTACCAAACAGAGAGAGAGAAGCGCTCAGACTTCAGACGGACAGACAGAGGCTGACGACAGGGGGACCAGGGGGCCCAACGTTGGTCCGCCGGGCGAGCTCCCCAGGCAGACAGACAGACAGGACGGGGCCCGACTCACAGGTGCGCGATGCCCGCCTTGCGCACCGCGGAGGAGATGGCTTTGACGGCCGTGCAGAGTGAGTTTAGCAGCTGGGTCAGCTCGCCCGTGCCGCGGGCCTTCCTGCCCTCCTCCATGACGAAGCGGGTCAGGGTGCTGACATCCGTGTCGAAAGGTGCCCGGTCTGCCATGCTGTAGCCGGGCGCGCGCGGAGCTGCAAGTGCGGGGGGCGGGTGCAGGTGGCAGGTGCGGGGCTGCAGGTGCGGGCGGAAAGAGAGGGTGGCAGGCACCCGCTGCAGGTGCGGGGCTGCAGATGCGGGCGGCAGGTGCGGGGCTGCAGGTGAGGTCAGCGGAACCTGGCAGGAGGACGGACAGACCGACTGCAGCCCCGAGTGTACGCAGCGCTCGCGGTGCAACTGGGCCAGACCGGGCGCGGGCGGGTGAATTGGGATTAAACTCTAGACGCAGGATCAGCCCCCCGCCCCCAGGAACACCCTCGCGCCCCGCCTCCCTGCGGCCCAGACCGCGGCTCCGCCCGCTCCGATCCTCCGATAAGGTCAAGATCCTCCCAGCCGTCTCCCAACCCCCGGCCCCACGCACCCTGCCGCCCCTACACTTCCTGGGCTGTCGCCCCGCCACCCCTCCGTGCCCGCCACCCACACTGTGGAGCGGGACTTGGGCCATCAGTCGCCACTGGAACCCTGACAGAGAGAAAGCTGTGACTGTTTCCTCCAAAAACATAAAACGGAAGTTCAGAAAGGTTAGGTAACTTGCTCAATGCCACCAGCTAGGCAGCGAAATCCCCAGCCAGTCCACGTGGCCTGGCTTTGGCGCTGCAGCTTCCGCCCCGTGTGGCTGTCCGCCCGCCCCCTGCCCAGGCCCTGTCCACCCTTCCTGGCCTGTCACCTGGCTCTTCTGTCCCCACTAGGAGACACGGATTCCTCGTTTCTCACCCATCCGAGGGCCCACGTCTGAATCCTCAATCCAGGCCTCTTCTCAAGATTCCTAGATTTCAAGAGCTATTGAGGACTTGAGTTTCCAAGATGTGAGTCTCCCGGGAAAGCGGTGACTGACAGAGAGTTCCCGGCTACCACTGGGAGCCAAGACCAGAGGGCTCCACAGCCTGCATCCTGACCCCCCTGCATCCTGACCCGTTGGATGCTGATTCACGAGCAGCATGTACTGAGCACCTGCTGTGCTCAACACTGTCCTACCTTCCGGGGTGGAGCCTGATCAAAACAGACAGAACTCCTGCCCTCTTCAAGTGTATGTTTTCACAAAGAAACAGCGAAAATAAATAAATAAACAATAGATTAGTTTGTTACATGAGCCATAAGTGCCACAGAGAAAAACAAAATAGGAGAGGAAGACAGGGAATATGGAGGGGAGAAGAGGGTGAGCAGAGGTCTCAGTAAAAGCTTCCCTGAGAAAAGGTTATGTGAGAGCAGCGATGAAGGATGCAGCCCAACAGTGGAGATGGAGAGGAGAGTGTTTTCCTCACTGGGAGAGCCAGTGCACAGGCCCTGGGGTAGGAGAGCATGTGTGAGATTCAGGGAATGGCCAGGAGACCAGTGGAGGTGAAACAGTGCTAGCAAGGGGGCAAGGCAGGGGAGGTAAGGTCCACTTGGGGGATGCAGGGGTGAGGTCTGGAGGGCCAAGTAAGGTTTGACTTTGACTACGAGGAACCCACAGGAGAGTTTGCAGGAGAAGAGAGGCATGATCTACCCTGTGTCTTCATACTCTGGCTACTGTGTCAAGATCAGGCTGAAGACAGTGCCCACCAGGTTACTAGGAGATAGTGAGTCAGGTGTTAGCAGTGGAGGTGGTGGGATGTGGCTGGATTCTGGACATATTTTGAAGGTAGAACTTATGGGATTTGTTGACAGATGAGATATGTGAGAGACAGGAGTTTGGGATGATTTAAGGTTTGAGGCCTGAGAAACTAGAATGAGGTTGTCCTCAACTGCGATGGGAAACACTAAGAGGAGTGTGTGCTGGGGGCGGGACTGACAATTAGGAGCTAAGTGTGGGACCTGCTAAGTTTGAAATGCCTTCTAGACATCCAAGGCAATGTCAAGTAGACAGATTTATGCATCTGCAATTCAAAGGAGAGATCTATGTTCCAAGTATAAATTGGAAAAGCCAACTGGGAAAACCAACCGAAAACCAAGAGATGGGACGAGTAAGCAGGATGAAGAAGGCAAGTCAAGCCGGGCTGACCCACGTGCCAAGTGCTGTGGATGGGGCAGGCAGGACGAGATCTGAAAATTGACCACTGGATTAATCATGGAGACCTGGGGTGCAGACTCCTGTGCCCAGGGTTGTCAGATGTGGCAGCACTGGATGGGGGAAGGTGGTGGTGCCACGAGGAAAGACTGTGACTGTCTCCTCAAGGCCCCAAAGGGGACTCACATGCCCGGCAGAGAGAGCTGATCCTTTAAGGGTCTTTTTTAACCCTTTGTTCCTCAGGCAACTTTTCAGAAAGAAACCCGTGATATGGGTGGATCACGAGGTCAGGAGTTCGAGACCAGCCTGGCCAACGTGGTGAAACCCCATCTCTACTAAAAATACAAAAATTAGCTGGGTATGGTGGCCAGCACCTGTAATTCCAGCTACTCGGGAAGCAGAGGCAGGAGAATCATTTGAATCCGGGAGACAGAGATTGCTGTGAGCCAAGATCGCGCCACTGCACTCCAACCTGGGTGACTGGGCAAGACTCCCGTCTCAAAAAAAAAAAAGTGTTTGCCTGATTACATGAGTAGAGCCAACTGTTGTTTTCATGTGAACAGATGCAAGAAAGTTCCCTGGCCATCAAAAGGGGCTGGAGGGATGTGGGAATCGGCAGCTGAGCCTGTATTTGCCTGGTATGCAGTGATATTCCCTCCATCATATTGATGGATTGTGATAGCTCTCTTCTGGGTCAAGATGCGTAAAGCCCATTACCCAGGTGTTAGCCAGAGACAGAGGAAGGTGCAGGGTGGGAGGAAGGCAGCCACCTGGCATGGGTTCCAGGCCTGTAGGATGGCCCCTCCCACCTCCATCCACCACCCTTGAAGAGCTGCTTCTTGCCACACACCCCAACTTCACACAATATTGCAAATTCAAGTGATGTGAGCAATGTTACCACACATGTGCATGTGTGTGGTGTGTGTGTGTGTGTGTGTGTGTGTGTTTTGAGATGGAGTCTTGCTCTGTCGCCCAGGCTGGAATGCAGTGGCTCAATCTAGGCTCACTGGAACCTCCACCTCCTGGGTTCAAGCAATTCTCCTGCCTCAGTCTCCCAAGTAGCTGGGATTACAGGTGCCCGCCACCACGCCCAGCTAATTTTTTGTATTTTAGTAGAGACGGGGTTTCAGTGTGTTGCTAGTCGCTAACTCCTGAGCTCATGCAATCCGCCTGCTTCGGCCTCCCAAAGTGCTGGAATTACAGGTGTGAGCCACCGTTCCTGACCACCACATGTGTAACACTCTAAATAATGCGAAAAAGCAGTGGTGATGCATTTCCTCACCTGGCTCCCATGATGAGGTCATGTTGGAGGAGAGCAGTGGAGAAGTGACAGTCTAGACATCTCTGTCCCTGCACCAGCCACCCTCCACCCAGAGCTGGGCTGCTTACTTTCCCTCTGTGGGGGCGGTTACTGCCACAGGAAAGAAAAACCAGCCAGGCACAGTGCTGCTCATGCCTGTGATCCCAATGCTCCCAGAGGCTGAGGCGACCGCTTGAGCCCAGGAATTTAAAAAGCAGCCTGGACAACATAAGGAAAACACTGGCTCTACAAAAAATTTAAAAATTAGCCAGGGGTGGTGGCACATGCCTGTAGTGTCAGCTACTGGGAAGCTGAGGGAGGAGGATCACTTGAGCCCAGGAGGTCAAGGCTGTGGTAAGCCACGCTCACACCACTGCACTTCAGCCTGGGCAATAGAGCGAAACTGCGAGACTGCATCTCTAACAAAAAGACACGTGGTGCATGTGAGAGGGATGGCAGCAGCCTGGTCCTTCCTTAAGCACAGCCCCCAGCTCCTGTGGCCTTGGGGGCCTGGTGCTGAAATGAAACAGCAAACATCTATTTAGCGCTGGCTAAGGGTGCAGCACTTGCCCAGGGCTTCAGAAGCAGCCTGTAATCAACCCAGCACCTCTCAGAGTGGCTGCTAATCAAACCCCTGTCTTTACAGATGAAGGGACTGAGGTCTTTCAACATCAAATAACTTGTCCAAGGCCTGCAGCCAGGCAGGAAGTGACAGAGCCAAGACTCAAACCCCCTTCTGTCTGATTCCAAACCCCATATTCCCAATGACTTACTGGTTCTCTGCTAAGTGGCAGTCTCCCTTCATAGACTGGCGAGGCTCTGAGCCCACCTACAGCAGCTCTCTGGAGCTACTTCTGCAGCTCACGTTCATTCATTCTTTCACTCAACACATTATTTTTGAACACTGCTGTATGCCAAAGCCACACCACCCGCTGAGGTTGCAGTGGCGACAGGACAGACACAGCTCAGTCCCCTTGAGGCTTATATTCATTGTGGGGGAGATAAGAAACAAAATCATTTAACCAACAAAGACACAAAACCGTTTCAGGAAGCAGAGTGCTATGAAGACTGTAAAGCAGGATCAGGAGGTTAAAAACTCAAGACCTTTCTTAGGAAAGGACCTTTGATCAGAGACTGAATAGCAGAGGGAGTGGGGAAATGAAGAGCTCATAGAAGAACACACTGCAGAACAGGCAAGGCGGTGGCAGGTGCAGAGGCCCCGAGGCTGAATGTGCTGGTGAATTCAAGGATCAGCTGGGAGAAGGGGGAGTGAGGGGAGAGCCACAAGTTGGAAAGTGAGGTGAGGACAGATTATGAAAGGCCTCCCAGCAAGTCTCTCGGGTTCTATTCACGCAGCAAGAAGACAGGGGAGGGTTTTAAGCTGTGGAACCACATGACTTACTAAACAGTGTGAGAATGGACCGTAGGTGGTCAAGAGCTGAAACTGGGAGACCCAGCAGGAGTCTGACCCAACCTGTACTTGATTGGCAGTCAGATATGTGAAGCCTGCTGTCATATTCCCCATACATCTTTACTTCTCCAGTTCAAGATTTTCCGCTCCGACAACCGCTCCTCGTATGGAAGGTTTTGAAATTCTTCCCTTCCTGCTCTGGACCCAGTGGTCCCTTAAAGCTCCTTACAGCCCCATGCTCTATTCCACAATTCTACCCATCTGCTCCACCTCATGCTCCAGGGATCTTTTCTCCTAGGAAACAGCTGTATTTTCTCCCCCTACTGATAGTATTAGGAGCAGGCTGATGATTGCAGCAGCAGGACGGGGCAGAGGGCAACTGAGCCATCATGTAAAGAGCTCAGCCATTCCTGCCGGGAGCTCTGACACTAAGATGAACCTACAGAGTTGTCCTGAGTTGGGGCAAAGAAGCCCAGAAGTTAGACCTCCAGGCCATCATGTCATGGGCTATCGGCTGTCCTGGGAAGGGGTACGACATGGGAGAGGTGGCTGTCGTCAACAGAGGCAGTTCCGAAGAAGACCAACAGCTGAGCACTGCCCGCCGACAGCAGTCCCAAGAGTTGGTGAGCCACTTCTTTGTCCTTAATGAGGAGCCACCTGGCATCCCACAGCACCCAGCCTCAAGCACCCAACCACAGCAAGGAAGGCCAGGAACTGCGGGGAAGCAGGGTCTGTCTCCGCATGCCTCGGCTTTCCTTTCCTCTGTGTGGCACCACTCTCAGACACTCTCGTCCCTTGAAGTCCCATGTATGGCCACAGGTATTCCCAGCACTGTGCTCTGTCAGCCCAGCTTCCCTCCAGTTCCAGCAAAAATCCAGTGTAGAACTCTTCCTGGTCCAGAAAGGTGACCATTCCCTGGCCAAGAATTGTTAGAGTGATAACACAGACCGCCTCCAATTTATGAAAGCTGTAAGTAATTACACACATTCGTGCTCTGTTACACAGATTCACTGAAATCATGGAAATTAGGATACACCCATAATCACACACATTCGTGCTCTGTTACACGGATTCACTGAAATCATGGAAATTACCGGGGTGGAGCATTCTGGAGCTTAGGGAGCGTAAAATAGCATGAGAAAGCTGCAGTGAAAGGAGCATGTTGGTGAGTGAGGAGTCAGCCCGCCCCAGGGCAGGTGGGCGAGGCCACGGAGGGAGGGCGCCAATGCAGGAGGGAGGTAAGCTCTGCCCTCTTGCCACAGCTACCCCGGGGGCTCCAGACTACAAATTGTTACCTGTCCATGACAATAGATATGGAAACAGAGGCTAAAAAGTTACAGCAATTTACACAGTAAATGTATGTCTATGGAATCTAATAACAAAAAACCAGGAGGTATATTCTACATGTCTTTTTAATTCTGTTTTTCTAGAAATTTATTATTTGTTGCATTTTATAAAAGCAGTGACCTGTGATGGCTTGGGAATGTGTTAGAAACTGGTCCTTCACTGCAGATGGTTTGTAAAGCACCCCTCAGGATGGCAGGGACCCATCCAAGGCTTCTAACAGATGTCGCTACAGGCATCTGCTTCTCCCAGAGGAACACATAGAGGAAGCTGCAGGGGACAGAAACAGAGGGCAACCATCTGGGTGGGAGCCAGCTGAGGTCTGACCAGCTGAGGCCAGTGGGAGCGGAGACCCCTGGAAGGAGCTCCCAGGGCAGGGCCTTCTTTTTCCACCAGCGCCTTGACGACCGATGTGCACGCTTCCATGTGAAAGGAGTTACAATGAACTGGGCTTGTAGGCGCTACCTACTCAGAGGCACACATGTGGAATAAATCTTGGATTCCAAGGACAGTATGTGGGCCAGATAGCACTGCCACTCCTGATATAACCTCAGCATCATCTTCACCCTGCTGCCTTCCTGGGCCTCCACGTCCCACCAGGGCACTTTCTTTCTGCCTACGAAACAGCTCTTCCACCTCCCTCCTTTTTGCCAGTCCTCTTCCCCTCCTTCCCGTCTCTGCCCTCATGCTGAATGATTCCTGAAGGCCCGAGGGTAACTCCAAAGTAACTCAGATCTCATCACTCCCTCACTCCAAAACCTCTCATGACTCCTCATTGTCTGGGTACAAACAGTCCTTGAGCAGGGCATTTAAGACCCAGGGCATGTCACTCCACCCCACATTTCAGCCTGAACACCACCTCTCCCACTGTCCCCTGCCCCAGCTGTCCTGCTGAGTGTTCCAGAGTCACTCCCCTCCACTTTTGTTTGTCTTTTCTGCACAGCTCACTCTGTGACTATGAATTTGTACCTGTTGAGTTGGGCAAACTCTGTAAGACCAGCGCCCTGAACCCAAGGCAGGGTGGGGAAATCACCACTCACTCACTCACTCACTCTAGGGCTAACTTCCACACAATGCTTCATTTTGAGGTTCAGTCTTAGCAAAGGAGAGGAGAGGGCAGAAGACGGCACAAAGAAGCTTCCATCTGCTGCGTGTCTTGCCTACGTCCTTGATACCTTTCATCTGATTTAATCTAAAAACTTACTGAGGATGTGTTTAGCCACATTCACAGTGGAGGAAACAAAAGCTTAAAAAGGTTTACTCTTGTGCCCAACATCACACAATAGGAAGTGGCAGAGCAGGATTTGAACCTAGGCCTCTCTAACGCCAAAACCTGCTTGTAGGTACTACACATACGCTTCCTTTCCATCAGATGAGACTGAGAAAGGCAACACCCAGGTTCCAGGACTGGCTCTGCTAGAAACCAGCTCACCTTAGGAAGGTCACTTAATCTTGCTAGGCCAAGCTTCCTCATCTGTAAATTAAGGAGGTAAATGTTTTGGCCAAATTCCTTCCTTCTCCTGCATTCTTTGGCTCTGAGGAATAATAATAGCTCATGTTTGTTAAGTGCTTATTACACGCCTAGCATCAAGCTAAGTGCACTTTTATATGAATTATCTCATTTGGTCTCACCACACCCTTATGATTAAGTGCGGTTACCACTCCCCTTTACAAATGAGGAACCTGTGATTTCGAGAAAGTCAATAGCGTTTCCAAGGTCACACAGCAGAGCAGCAGGAGAAGGACATCCTAGCTCAGACACACTGACTCTGGGGTCCACACTCTTATTAGCCTGCTTGGCTTCCATGACCTCAGAGCATAGGCCTGGCTGCTTTCTCCACCTGGGGGAGACAGTCGAGGCCACCCTGAGCTCACTTGTCCAGGGTAATTCCTGGCCACCAGGCAGGTCTCTGAAGGCCCGACTCCCCAGGGCTGGGTCAGCTGCCCTCCTGTGGGCTCTCATTGCCATAGACTGTTAGGGCAGGAACCACCCTTGTATCCAGGCAGAGACAACACTTTGCATTACAAAAGGAAAAGGCTTTCCCAGAGAGCAGCCTTTGCTGTGTTCACCTCTACTGGTTCTAGCCAGTTGAAGGGACCCAGGACCCATGCTAAATCTCACTGATGGCCTTTGTGACCAGCGAACAATGCAACTTTTCTTTTTTTTTTTTTTTTTTTGTTTTTTTTTTGAGACGGAGTCTCACTCTGTCGCCAGGCTGGAGTGCAGTGTCTTGATCTCGACTCACTGCAACCTCCACCTCCCAGGTTCAAGTGATTCTCCTGCCCCAGCCTCCCAAGTAGTGGGGAGCACAGGCACGCCACCACACCCAGTTAACTTTTTTTCTATTTTTAGTAGAGACTGGGTTTCACCATGGTGGCCAGGATGGTCTCGATCTCTTGACTTCGTGATCTAGCTGCCTTGGCCTCCCAAAGTGCTGGGATTACAGGCGTGTGCCACCACTCCTGGCCCCAATCCGGCTTTTTTTTAGCCAAATTTATTGAGATTTAAGGCCTCATTCTGTCCTACCCAGGTTGCAAATTGCCAATCCTTAATTAGCATAACCACTGAGAAACAATTTTTTCTAATTCTTTAAAATAAGAAAAACAGGCCAGGCGCGGTGGCTCACGCCTATAATCCCAGCACTTTGGGAGGCCGAGGCGGGTGGATCACGAGGTCAAGAGATCAAGACCATCCAGGTCAACAAGGTGAAACCCCGTCTCTACTAAAAATACAAAACTTAGCTGGGCATGGTTGTGCACGCCTGTAATCCCAGCTACTCAGGAGGCTGAGGCAGGAAAATTGCTTGAACCCAGGAGGCAGAGGTTGCGGTGAGCCGAGATCGCACCATTGCACTCCAGTCTGGGTAACAACAGCAAAACTCCGCCTCAAAAAAAAAAAATAAGAAAAATAAGAAAAACAAGCAACAACAACAAAAACAAAACTGTAAGTTTTCTCCTCCCAGAAAACACATTGGTGAATTTCTTCACTGCTATATTCCCTTGCCTGGCCTGTAAATCAACTCAACATTGTTAATCTTACTATTATTACTGCTATAATATGTATTTATGTACGGCTCAGATGGTATTTGTTTTATTCTTTGGTAACACACAGTAAGTTTAATAAATATTTGTCTGGCCAGGAAAGGCAGCACACTCCTGTAATCCCAGAACTTTGGGAGGGCCAAGGTGAGAGGATCACTTGAAGCCAGGAGTTCAAGACCATCCTGGGCAACATAGCAAGACCCTGTCTTTACAAAAAAAATTTAAAAATTAGCTTGGCATGGTGGTGCACACCTGTAGTCCCAGCTACTCCAGAGGCTGAGGTGAGAGGATCACTTGAGCCCAAGAGTGAAGATTGCAGTTAGTCATGATCAAGCCATGCACCCCAGCCCAGGTGATACTGCTCTTCGCAGACCACCAACCCCTCACCTCCTACTTGACAGATTAAATAAAATCCTTAGGTAGGAGCCCTTTAACTTCTCCTGCCTGCCTAGAAATCTCATTACACCTGCCTCGCACCCAATCTGCTTCCCTCCTCCTAAGCCAGTCCCTGTCTCTGAGCTTCGGTGGCGTCGGTTGTCTTCTTAGTGAGCCTTGCCCCATGTCCACCTGGCTTCTTCTTCAATGTCCAACTGCCTCCTCTCACCCGCATCTGTCTCGCCGACAGTTCAATATGCTTAAATCTCTCACCTCTTAAAAGAAAGGTATAAACCTTCCCTTGACCCTCTTACTCCTCTCCAGCTACCATTTCACAGTCAAATCTCTTGAGAAAATGAAAACCAAAGTCAATGAGTACAAAAACTCCCTCTGTCTCCTCCTGCCACTCCCAGCCAGCTTTGACCTCTATGGCCCGTGGAAAGGGGGCTTGCCGGGGTCACCGACGACTTCCATGTTACTAAATGCAACACTTTCCAGTTCCCCTCCTGACTTCTCAGGACGTCAGACACTGTGGGCGACTCCCTTTTTCTTGCAACACTCCTTTGGGTTTTTGTCCCACATGCTTCTGCTCTGCCTTTAGCTCTCTGGGGTTCTTCACGGACTCTCCAGCTGGGCAGTCTCCCGGTGCCAGCCCACAGCTTTAATTACCATTTGTCTTCTAATGACTGTGAAACTCACATCGCCAGCTCAGCTCTCCCCCTGGAGCTCCAAATGCCTGTATCCAGCTGCTTCTTGATTTCTGTATCTCAATGTCTCAAAGGCCACGTCAAACACAAGACTGAATTCGTGGTCTTTCCTGACCCTCCACACCAAGCCAGATCTTTGTCCACTATTTTATTTCTTGGCTGATGGCATCACCAATCAGCCAGAAGTCTAGGAGTTTTCTTTGATGCCCCCCGTCACCCTCCATATCCAGCCCACCCCCAACTTTCTAGTTCATCCCCCTCCCCACCTGCTCCATATTCACCCCAACCCCACCGTTGGTATTTTCCTGATGCCTTTGGACAGCTCCAGTTCTCCCCTTTCTCCTCCGGCACCATTCCACCCCAAGCTGTCATCCTCCTCCCAGACTATAGCAGCAGCCTCGTCCAGCCCATTCTCTTTGCTGCAGCCAAAGCAATGTCTTGAAATAGCCAAGAACACACACACACATCCGTGTTTAAAATACCTCAATGACTTTGGCTGTGTGTGTGTTTTGAATAAAGACCAAAATGTTGACCCTGGCCTATAGAGACTACGCCATCTAGCCGCCTCCCCACCCTCAACTCCCATGTCATCTTCCATGTCCCACCAATAGCCCCTGCTTCCCTGTTTCTGTTGCAGCCACGCAGTGCCTTTCCTGCACAGGGCCTTTGAGTGGTGCTCTGAGTGCATCGCCCTGGCCACTGCCCTTTGCGCAGCTTGGGTTGTGTCTGTGGTTACGTTCTCAGCAAAGCATCCCCTGACCCCATGCAGGCCAGGTCTCATTCCATACAGAAGCCAGTTTTCTTCCTTCAGGTCCCTGATGCCAGTAAGTGCTCAGAGGGAGTGGATTGTGCCGAATTCACTCATGCACCTTTGTCACCTGGGAAATGGCTGGCTCTGGTCTTGCACCTAGTGGGGGCTTCATAAATCTTGGCAGGATCGAATTGAATGGAGCTGATGCACCAACCAGCTCCCCTGGAAAATGCATCTTGAGCTAGCACTTAATGAGCTAGCACGGACCTTGACACCTAACTAGGTGTCATTATGCTGACTGCTTCTCATGTGTTAGCCCATTCAATCCTGAAGACGCCATGAGATGGGCATTACTATTCAATTCTTATAAACAAAGGAACCAGTCAGGGGCCCTGTGGGAAACAGATGGCACACTCAGGATGATTTCAGGAGAATTTCACAAAGAAACCCTTGACAAAGCCGTGGACAGGGGATGGAGGGGGAAGAAAGGCATAAGCGGCTGCAATGCGTCAGGCCTTGTAGGGTCTGCTAGGGGCTTCACTGCTACCCCGAGGCCTGAAATTTGCCAGAACCCCATACAGAGAGACAGGGTGGAGGCGGTGCACCATGGGTCATGCCTGTAATCCCAGCACTTTGGGAGGTCAAAGTGGGCAGATCACAAGGTCAGGAGTTCAAGATCATCCTGGCCAACATGGTGAAACCCTGTCTCTACTAAAAATATAAAAAATTAGCTAGGCATGGTGGCAGGTGCCTGTGATTGCAGCTACTCAGGAGGCTGAGGCAGAGAATTGCTTGAACCCAGGAGGAGGAGGTTGCAGTGAACCGAGACCGTGCCACTGCACTCCAGCCTGGTGATAGAGAGAGACTCTGTCTCAAAAACAAAACAAACAAACAAACAAACAAACAAAAAACAGATAGGGGGCAGGGTGGAAGGGCTGCCTGTCAGGAGCCAAGATGGCAGATCGAGGGATGTGGCCAGCCCAGAGTAGCCCTGAAGGTGCCAGAATAAAGTGCCCAAACTCAGTTTCCTCCATCCCTCTGAGGCTGTGCCTTGGCTGAACCCAACTGGCAGCCCTGGAGCAAGGGAACCCTTGATGCTGTCCTGCAGGTCAGCCTCCCAGGGCCTCAAACAGGTGGAGAAGGATGGAAAATGGAGCGGGCGGTGCAGACACCCAGCACAAGCCCCAGAGCACAGTCCTCAGAGCCAGAGCCCCTCTCCAAGACCCATCCAGAGCCACCTCCACAGTCCTCCAAGAGCACAGACTGCTGTCCATGTACTGCCTTCTTGGAACAGATATCAGAGAAGTTAGAGTTCTTCTCCATACGAGTACTGAGGAGTGGGTGTGCTGAGACTGAGTCATTGACTGGAGCAGGGACAGGTGGACAGTGATGCCAGAAAGGAAGTACTGAGAGGACATTTTGGGTGATCACCAGCCCAGCAACGCCCCAGCACATGTGCCTCAGCACATCCAGCCTAAGGGAGGGAGGGAGAGTCGATCCAGGCCTTGTCAGTCCACAGGCTCGAGGTGATGGAAATCCAGACACTTTGATGGCACCTGCTATGGCCCTAGTCCTACACTGTAAAGCAGATCATTCGAGAACAAGAGAGCTCACTGAATGTCCATTTCACCTTGAATAAGATCTGGAGGCTGTGGCTCTGCTCACCCTCAACAATCAGCTAAGGGCACTTCTCCAGGGACACACGCCATGTCTTTAGACTTCCTCAGTGGCTCAATGGCTAAAATGAGGAAGAGAGAGCATGGACTTCCCAACGCTTGCGTAATTGTAGTGACTGTCTGCAAAGCCTTTCGATGTTCCCAAATGGAAAGATTCCCTGGGAGTAGAAGGAGCTGTTATTGTCCATTATGAGCATTCTCTCTAGCATCTTCCTCTTTCTACCCTCAACTGTGGCTTTTTGGGCTAGCAGACATCTGCCAAAAGTCACTAACCCAGAGACACTGATTCTATCCATCAGCACATTGGGACAGTCACTCCCCCAGCTTTCTTAATAATTAAATCCAACTCTTTGCTGGACAGATGTTTTTGTTGTTACAGTGCCACAGACCACTTGAAATTTTCATTTTGCTGTCTAATTTACATAAACTTGTCATCAATAAGTTTTTGCCCCATACTTGGCCCCTACGCCCACCGTAGTAAAATATTTGATGCATATTTTACATGAAAATATTGAAGAAACATATATTCTCAGATAAGAAACATCAAATTTGGCCATTACTTATCTACCACTCAGTATGCAACTCAGATTGGTTGAAATTTAGACCACATGGTAACATCCAGAAGAAGATACTAGGACCACAGAGCTAAGGAGGACTGCAGCGGGTTGAATATGGTGCCACCGCCCACAGTGTCTGCCCAGGACTTGGGACGGTGGACTTATTGAGGAAATGGGGTGTTTGCAGATGTAATCAAGTGAAGGCTGTTGAGATGTGATCATCCTGAATTCCCAGGTGAGCCCTAAACCCAATGACAAGTGTCCTCACAAGAGAAAGGCAGAGAGAGATTTGAAACACACAGAGGAGAAAGCAATGTGGAGAGACCCAGCGAAGCAGCCTCATGCTGAGGAGCACCTGGAACTGGAGGAGGCAGGAGAGGACTCGCCCCAGAGCCGTTGGAGGAAGGACAGTTCTGCCGACACCTTCATCTCAGACTTGGCCTCCAGAACCGCAAGGGGACACGGTTCTGTGGCTGTGAACCACCTGATTTGTGGTGCTTGGTTATGGCAGCCACGGGAAATGAATACAGGAACTATTTAAATCCCCTGGTTGAATTCCTTCATTTCACAGATGAGAAAAATAATAGCATTCGCAAGCGACACACAGTTTATGAAATGTTTTCACACAGTGATCACGTTCAGTCTTCATAGCAACTCTGTAAGGCGGCAGTTTCTGCCTGTTAAAAGGAAAACTGAGGCAAACTACATGTAACAGAATGATTTGGGAATCGGGCAGCCCCCCAAACAGAATAGGTTCAGAGCATCTCTGGTGGTGGGAGAGGCTTTATGGGCAGAAAGAGGAAAAGTGAGGCACAGAAAACAGAAGTGAGGCAGAGAAGCAGCCGGATTGCTTACAGCTCAGCGCTGGCCTTACTCAAACATGATTTGAAGAGTTGGCACCTGTGAGCGGTTGAAGTATGGCTGCTTGTCACAGAGTAGGTTACAGTCCCTTTCACATCCAGTTAGGTGACAGTTTCCTTTGTGCAGAGAAACCTTTAGCCACACATGTTTCAAATGTAACATAACATTTGTTACACTTAAAATAAGTAAGGAAGCAGCTGTAGGCTAAATTTAACATGCCCCGGAGGAGGGAACTGAAGCTCAAAGCAGAAGCAGCAGATAGATTGGTCTGCAAAGCTCATGCTTTTTCCACCCTGTGGCTTTTTCCTTCTCTGCCTGTGGCTCAGAGAGGCGTGGCAGCACTGCTACTCCACACAGCTGCTGAGAAACAGGCTTGGATACAGGTCTTTTTTTTCTCCCCACTTTTGCTCCAGATGACTACCCAGGTATAACGAACAGGCTGCATCTCAAGGTCAGAACAATTCAACAGTAAAGAGGTTGGTTCAGTAGATGACCTCAAAACTCATAACCTACATCCCAAAGCTAAAGAAAAACTCGTGCCTCCAAAAAGAGGTGTAGTTAGCTGCAGGTTATCTGAATGGCAGCACATGCTGTGCCTTTGCTTATGAAGATTGCTTTAAGATTGTCCTGGCACTCAGAAAGCCAAGCTAATCATCAGCATTCCCAGGCCAGTCTGGTGTGTGGACTCTCCACTCCAGGCTGCCTTGTAGAATGCCTTATTAATGTGCAGCAAGGGGCAGCCCATCAAACTATCAAAGTCCCAACGGCTCTAAAGGTAATGAGCAAATAATCCAGTTGAGCAAGTAATCAAAGAACAATAACAATTGTTCTTGTGACAAAACCCCCCAGTTTGTAATTAGTTAGCTTAAATTAGTTTAAATTCACTTCATTTGGAAGATTTTGCCTCTGAGGCAGACCAAGGCTCTCTTTCAGAGGCCAATTAGATTAAATTAGAAGTGGTACATTAGCTAGGGAGATTTCATTCATTTTGGGTTTTGGGAGCCTTAATTATGATGCAGACGCAGCTGGAGTCATCCTCTGGAGCGTTTTCTCTCTGCAGCAGGCACTGGAGGCAACTGGATTCCTGGGAGAGGTGCTCTCAGTGGTGTGTGTGGCCAACCAAGCCACCCAAGGCTACTTTGTCACCAGATTCTGCTCTTGGCCCATTCCCCCAGCTGCTGTGGGAGAGTCACAGGAAGTGAGGAATCCTAACAAGATCTTCCTTTCAAAACTGCTTATCAAGGTACAACTAACAGACAAGAAGCTGCACACACTGAAAATATACAACTTGATATGTTTTCACATGTCTATACCCATGGAACTACCACCACTATCAGAATAATAAGTATGTTGAAGGAAATCAAAATATTTCACTCCAAAATATACTTTTTGGCATATTTTAAAGATGCCTATTCAGAAGGGCTAGAAATACAAGAATAGCTGAAAAGCCATCTTGGGGGAGGTTTACATCTACAGAGACCACCTTTGCCAGCCAGGCCTCCTCTTCTGCCCCTGCCATAAGCTCATTTGCCATCCGAACCTGCTGTGGACCATCCTCTGATCCCCATTCTCTCTGTAACCTCCAGGAAATGCTCCAGCTTCTGCACCCATGGGGGTTGGGGTCATCATTCTACAATTTTCCCTCCATGCGCATTGATAAATTTGTATGCTGTTTCTAGTATTAGTCTGCCTTTTGTGGGTTGATTTCTCAGCAAGTTTTTAGAGGATGAAGGGGAGCTTTTTCCCTCAGCCCCTGCAATATCCATTGCCCCCAAAAATTTCCTCATGCAATTTTGTCATCTCTCCCTCCACCCCTTCCCTTTCATGAAGACTCGGTCAATAACTGGTCTGCTTTTGTCACCAAGGCTAGTTTGTATTTTCTAGGATTTTATATAAATGGAATCATACTATATATATATACTTTTTTTATTCTTTCACCCAGCATAATTATTTTGAGATTTACCTATGTTGTTCTGAGTTATCACAAATGAATCCCTTTTTATTGCTAAGTAGCATTCTATCATCCAGATGTACTACAGTCTATGCTTATCTGTTGAGAAATTTGGCCTGTTTCCAGGTTGGGGTTATTTCAAATAAAGCTGCGGTAGATATTTGTGTACAAATTTTTGCGTGGTCACATGCCTTCATTTTTTTTTTTTTTTTTGAGATGGAGTTTCTCTCTTGTTACCCAGGCTGCAGTGCAATGGCGCGATCTCGGCTCACCGCAACCTCCGCCTCCTGGGTTCAGGCAATTCTCCTGCCTCAGCCTCCTGAGTAGCTGGGATTACGGTAACACGCCACCATGCCCAGCTAATTTTTTGTATTTTTAGTAGAGACGGGGTTTCACCATGTTGACCAGGATGGTCTCGATCTCTTGACCTCGTGATCCACCTGCCTCAGCCTCCCAAAGTGCTGGGATTACAGGCATGAGCCACCGCGCCCGGCCCATGCCTTCATTTCTTTTGGAAAAATACCTAGTAGCAGACTGGCTGGTCATAAGGCTGCTATATGGTTAATGTTTTCAGAAACTGTCAAACTTTTCCAAAGCCACTGTACCATTTTACATTCCCATTAGCCTGGGACCCTATTGTTACAGGTTCCCAGTTGATCTATATCGTCCCATCACCTAGTATGATTAGTCATTTAATTTTAGCCATTCTGATAGGTATTAATTAAGGTTACCCTAGAGCTGCCTCTATACATAGTTTAAGCTGGGCCTTAATGTTCTTCTGTACACAGTGAACGATAACCTAACTGGATGTGTAAACAGAGTCTAACCTACTCTTTTTTTTTTTTTTTTTTGAGACGGAGTTTCGCTCTTGTTACCCAGGCTGGAGTGCAATGGCGCGATCTCGGCTCACCGCAACCTCCGCCTCCTGGGTTCAGGCAATTCTCCTGCCTCAGCCTCCTGAGTAGCTGGGATTACAGGCACGCGCCACCATGCCCAGCTAATTTTTTGTATTTTTAGTAGAGACGGGGTTTCACCATGTTGACCAAGATGGTCTCGATCTCTTGACCTCGTGATCCACCCGCCTCGGCCTCCCAAAGTGCTGGGATTACAGGCTTGAGCCACCGCGCCCGACCCTAACCTACTCTTGTACCAATCATCAAATTGAAGCCAATCAAAGGCTAGCAACAGTTCAAATTGTGTTCAAATACGGCAAATGCCAAGCTGTAACCAACCTAGCTATTTCTGTACCTCACTTCCATTTTCTGATGTCATGTTTCTTTTTCTATAATTCCTCTCCAATCACATGGCAACCACCAGAGTTATTCTGACCTATTCTGGCTCAGGAGGCAACCTAATTCATGAATCATTCTTTGCTTAATCAGACTCTGTTAAATTTAACATCTTAAGTTTTTCTTTTAACAGTTTGTAGTGGTTTCTTATTATGTTTTTTTTTTTTTTTTGAGACAGCATCTCACTCTGTCACTCAGGCTGGAGTGCAGTGGTGCAGTCATGGGATGGACCTTCTGGGCTCAAGCAATCCTCCTACCTCGACTTCCCAAAGTGCTGGGATTACAGGCAGGAGCCCCTGTGCCCAGGCTCTCATTGTGACTTTTAATTTGCATTTCTATAATGACAACGATGTTGAGCCTATTTTTCTGCGCTTGTTTGCCAGCTATGTAGCTTCCTTGGTGAAGTGTTCATTCAGATCTTTTGCCCATTTAAAAAAATCGGGTTGGTTTGTTTTCTTACTGAGTTTTGAAAGTTCTTTACATATTCTGCATACAAGTCATTTATCAAATAAATGGTTTACGAATATTTCGTCTCATTCCGTGGCTTGTCTTTTTATTCTCTTAACAGTGTCTTTTGAAGAGATAAAGTTTTTAATTTTTTTTTTCTTTTTTTGAGGTAGGGTCTCTCCCTGTCACCCTGGCTGGAGTGCAGTGATGTGACCCCAGCTAACTGCAGCCTTTACTGCCCGGGTTCAATCCTTCCTCTCATGTCAGCCTCACAAGTAGCTGGGACTACGAATGTGTGCCACCACACCCAGCTAATTTTTTAAGTTTTTGTAGAGATATAGTCTCACTATGTTGCCCAGGCTGGCCTCAAACTCCTGGCCTTGAGCAGTCCTCCCACTTCAGCTTCCCAAAGTGCTAGGATTACAGATGTGAGCCGCCTCACCTGGCCTGAAGTTCTTAATCCTGATGAAGTCAAATTTGTCAATTTTTTTCTCTTATGTACTGTGTTTTGGTATTGGATCTAAACGAAAACTCTTTGCCCAGCCCAGGGTCATAAAACATTTTTCTGTGTTTTTGTAGGGGCCAAGGGAAAGCTTCCCTTTTACCCTCTGAAGATTTACTAGAAAATCAGCTGACAAAAGGCAGACTAATTGGGGGAAAGGCAAAAAATGTGTTAACGTGTACACAGGGGAGAATCACAGAGTGATCGCCCATATCCGATTGGAGCCCACGTATTTACATAGCCTTGTTTCAGAGGGGTGAGGAGAGATGGGGAATATAGGTTATTCTGTTGAGGGGCAATAAGTGATTACTAGGGAGAATGAATGGAACGAGGAACAGAGATTCACTTGTGAATGGGTTCTATTCAGGTGTGGTCACATTCTTGGTTGTTTTTGGTCTTGCTTTGTCACCCTGGCTACAGTGCTGTGACACAACCTTGGCCTTGCCCTCCTGTGCTCAATTGTGCCTCTTACCTCAGCCTCCTGAGTAGCTCAGACAGGTGCATAACACCATGTCCTGCTAATTTTTTGTAGAGATGGGGTCTCACTACATTGCCCAGGCTAGTTTTGAATTCCTGGGCTGAAGCAATCTGCCCACCTTGGCCTCCCAAAGTGCTGGGATTACAGGCATGAGTTACCACCTTGGTCTTGTTTTCTGCAACAGATAACAGGGAGGGATGTTAAAACACGCACTCTGAATGGAGAGACCCCCCCCAAGCAGGCTTTGTGTGAGCAACAAGGCTGTTTATTCACTTGAGTGCAAATGGGCTGAGTCCAAAAATAGAGTCAGCGGAGGGCAGTGGGATAGGAGTTGGTTTTGGTTTGGGGTAAGCAGTGGAAAGTTACAGAAGTTACAGTTTACAGTGGTTTTTTGCAAGCTGAGAAGGGGTCGTAAATTTGCAAGCTGGGAGGGGGTTGTAGGGTCTGGAGTCACGAGGTTGACCAAGGTCAGTTACAAAGTCCGATGGCCTTGTCAATTGAGGCCAGAATAAGAAACAATAGGAGAATGTCTCAGGTTAGTTAGGTGCCTCGGGGGTTGATCGTTCTTCCGCTTTTCATGGTCTTGCAGTTACTTCAGGTTTTCTAATTCCGGACCCTCCAGAGGTGTATGTGTGGGTCACGGGGATCGTCATAGTGTCTATGATGCCGTCAGTCAGCCTAAAAGACCTTACAAGGAGGAGGGAAAAACAATTCTTCTCCTGGTGGGTACATCTGGTCTTCATGTAGGTAGGAAAAAGGTCTCTTCCAGATCAAAGGTCTATTGACCTCTAAGGGCCTTTAATTCAAAATACTCATTTTACCAGGAAGCCGTATTTCAGGGTAAAGTTCCCTATACTCCTTCATTCTAGAAATTGTACAGTTTTAGATTTACCTCTATCTCTATGATACATTTTGAGTTAATTTTTATATATAGTGCGAGGTATGGATCCCAGTTCAATGTTTTGCAAATGTAGATCCAATTGGCCCAGCACAAAATTGCCTTTGCACTTTTGTCAAAAATTAGTTATCTGTATATGTGTGGATCTATTTCTGATTTCTGGACTCCCTATTTCATTCCATTTATCTATTTGTCTGTCTGTACACCAACACCATATGTTTTCACTATTGTAGCTTTAAAATAAGTCTTGAAATCAGGTAGTATTAGTCTCCCAACTTTTTCCCGAAAGTCGTTTGAGTATTCTAGGTTCTTAGGGTTGTGAATTTTAGAGTCAGTTTGTCAATTCCCACAAAATCTCGCAAGAATTTTGACTGGCAATTTGACCCCTGAATACGTATAACTTTTCATTTATATAGACATGATTTCACTTCTCTCAGTGATGTTTCCTTTGTGTTTGTTTTTGTATGTGTGTGTGTGTTTTTTTTTTTTTGAAAGACAGGATCTTGCTCTGTCACCCAGGCTGGAGTGCAGTGGTGCAATCATAGCTCACTGCCTCAAACTCCTGGACTTAGGCAATCCTCCTGCCTCGGCCTTTAAATACATTGTAGCTTCTCTCCTGCTAGAATTACCCCCCTAGAGCCAGGGCAGTAGGCAGCTGAGAAGAAATTTTCTAACTAGGAAAGAGGCTTGATTTTCTATTGTGTTAGTTTTACTGACATTCCTATTTGGTAGTTTTTCTCAAATTTTGGTGTGCATCGGAATCATCAGAGAAGTGTATTCTAAAAACAGATTCTGAATACACCCTCTCTTCAACCAATGAATCAGAATCCAGGAAATCTGTAGTATATTTTTAGGCCACTGTTCAGAAAATTCTGATACATACTGATGTCTAGAAGCCTCTATTATAGAGAATTCTTGTGGTTCAGGCACTTGGAAATTCATTATGATACTGTAAAACTTCCTTCCTCAGTATTAATATTATTTCTTCTTCCTCTACTAAGGCTCCTGGGTTTCTCAGTTCTCTTTTAAAGGAAACCAAAAATATTTTATCCCAAAATATACTTCTTTGACATATTTTGAGGTGGCTATTTGGAGGGCCTGCAGACAGGAATAGCTCTGCAAAGCTGCCTTTTGTGAAAGAGATTTGCATCTGTAGAGAAAAGTCTGCACTGGTGAAATAAACAACCAGGCTTTCTCTGAGGCCCCACCCATTCTTTCTGAGAGCAGCTCCACGTACATAACATGAGAGCTTTGGCATGAGGGGCTTTCCTCCCTTTGCTCCCCTCAACCTGTGATGCCACCTCCTCAGAAGCCGATACGTGGTTCCAGGCCATTTTTCTTTGGGCTCTCCCATCTCCCCTGAAAATCATTCATTCCCACACGTCCTTCATCTCCCCTCTTCCCAATGAAGAGGATATTTACACATCAACCATCTTGCCATTCTTTGAGTTTTCATATTTTGTGTGACTCCTGTGCATGTGCATGCATGTTAATAAAATTTCCCACTAATCTATTATCAGTGTGTTTTATAGACCCACATTATCAAAATTTCAGGGGAAAAATTCAAACTTCCCTACATTCCCTTGGAAAGTATATTTTCAAAAATTATTTCATTTTAGGAATACCATATAGGTGCTTTTCTTCCAAGAGATAATTACACGGTCAACAGCCAGCATGCCCAGGAGGCCCTGTGACCCTGTCCCATCCCACTCCAGTCACAGTTCATTGACTTTGGGTGCAGATAGCCAAAGTCAGCCTTGAGCTGACTCAAGTACACTGAGCTGTGACAAAGTCACAGAGCTTGGCTTGCTGAGAGCCGGGGGGATGACAAAGTCTTGAAGCTATGGAGGTCAGATGCTGGTGCTTACCTGCCACAGGTGGGAGGTGGTAAGGGCTAGATCATGTACAGCAGGAGGGGGCTTGCTTTTCCTGGGGGGGGAAAAAAAGCCAGACAGCAAATATTTCTGTCTTTGAGCACTGTACTGTCTCTGTTGCACCGTACTCCAGTGTTGCCATTGTGGTGTGGAAGCAGCCATCGACAGAACATACAACAATACGGCATAGGCCGGGTGTGGTGGCTCATGCCTGTAATCCAAGCAGTTTGGAGGCCAAGGCAGGCAGATCACCTGAAGTCGGGAGTTCAAGACCAGCCTGACCAACATGGTGAAATCCTGTCTTAAAAAAACTAATAATAATAACACTGCACGGCAGGGGTTGGTACCTCTCAGTCAGCTGACTTCATTGTAGAGCCTTATGGGCCACAATAAGGGGTTTGGATTTATTCTGTTGGCAAGGAGAAGGCATTGGAGCATTATACAAAGTAGGGAAGGGGGATAATTAGATCAGACTTACATTTCAAAATTATAATCTCAAAGCTATTAAAATACCATGGCACTAAAGGAGTGTTTTTATCCCTTGTGAAAGAAAGTCAAATTGTAAGCTTTCAGGACCAACCAGGGTCATCTTCAATTTATGTCTCCACCGTCTTCTGAGTTTTATCTTAAAGTAGATATAAGATAATCATCCTGGCTAGGCGAGGTGGCTCACTTTGGGAGGCCAAGGTGTGTGGATCACGAGGTCAAGAGATTGAGATTATCCTGGATAACACGGTGAAACCCCGTCTCTACTAAAAATATAAAAAATTAGTCAGGTGTGGTGGCACGCGCTTGTAGTCCCAGCTACTCAGGAGGTCTAGGCAGGAGAATCACTTGAACCCAGGAGGCAGAGATTGCGGTGAGCCGAGATCACGCCACTGCACTCCAGCCTGGGCAACAGAGTGAGACTCCATCTCAAAAAAAAAAAAAAAAGATAGTCATCCTAACATTACCATGGAATTATAAAACCCCAGGGCTGGGATGGGCATCATGCCTCACACCTATAATCCCGGCGTTTTGGGAGGCTGAAGCAGGGGGATCACCTGAGGTTAGGAGTTTGAGACCAGTCTGGCCAACATGGTGAAACCCCATCTCTATTAAAAATACAAAATTAGCCAGGTATGGTAGCAGGCTGCTTAATCCCAGCTACTTGGGAGGCTGAGGTGGGAAAATCACTTGAACCTGCAAGGCAGAGGTTGCGGTGAGCTGAGATTATGCCACTGCCCTCCAGCCTGGGCAACAAGAACGAAAATCCATCTCAAAAAAAAAAAAAAAACAGGTTTGGCAAGGGCCTTGAAAGACTGTTTCATTCAATCATCAGCCTTACAACTAGGTCCATGCCTCAGTCAACTCAGAGATAGAAACCCAAATTATGCACCAATGCTAAGCCTAAGGACTGTTTCTGCTCTTCCCTGTGTGATAAGAACACCCACTACCACTCTGGTGAGAGGTTAGAAAATAATTCTGCTTGTTCTGAAGAGATTAAGCAATAACGAACAAAAAGAAGAAACTTCCCTGGGCGCAGTGGCTCACATCTGTAATCCCTACACTTTGGGAGGGCAAGGAGGGTGGATCACCTGAGGTTAGGAGTTCGAGACCAGCCTGGCCAACATGGAGAAACTCCGTCTCTACTAAAAATACAAAAAAATTAGCCAGCCATGGTGGTCACCTGTAATCCCAGCTACTCAGAAGGCTGAGGCAAGAGAATGGCTTGAACCTATGAGTTGGAGGTTGCAGTGAGCCAAGATCGCACTATTGCACTCCAGCCTGGGTGACAGAGCAAGACTCCATCTCAGAAAAAAACCAAAAAAAAAACAAGAAACTAAAAAATCTTGGATGCCTTTGGATGTTCAGAATTTACAATCTCTCTAAATCCCAGCTTTGACTGCTCAAATCTACCATTTGACTTTTTCCATAAAGTGAGTCGATTTAGTTCTAGTGCAGTCCACAAATGTAGATGGACTACCTAGGAACAGCATAGCATTTCGTGAAATGTAGACAGGAGCTACTGACACAGAGGAGAGGTCCCAAAGCAGAAATTTAGGCCTCTTAAAAATCACATTAAAGGGATTATAAGCATAGAAACATGATCTCTGCATATTGGTAAGTAAAAATAATAATATACTATCTGATAACATTGAAGAAGAGATTGGAATCATCTTGAAATCAACGATTTCCATGAAAAAAAACAAACAAAACAAGTGTCCACCAGTATGTACAGCATTCTTCAGTTTGTGTTTTTAAAATGCTGTGTATAAGTGATTGGAAAATCATATCACAGGACATACAATACCAAGTTTTAAATACATGCCATTATAACACAAGGCAACATGGTAAGAAGGAGGTAGATGGAAAAAATAAAAGGGAAGAAGCCTGTTTGTGGTATGACCAGAGGGGAAAGAAACACTGGGAAAAAAGTCTTCCAAGATCCACTCATCCTGGTCTTCGCTGCCACTTCAGATATCCTCCCGGTAGCTTTGCTGTCTCAGTCCTGTATTGACAGATGCTGGTAATGGGACTGCAGGAGAGCAATTGTACTCTGAGGAATCTGTCGGCTTTTAAGTGTGGTTCCATTACGGGATTATGTGGCGCCACGAAGTCCAATACCCAAGAGAGAGGATGGGGAATGTGACCTACAGAGCTCGAACAAAATGACAAAGGAGACCGCTCGGGTTCTAGGGCGCCAGAGAACATTTGCTTCTTCCAAAGAACCAGAAAGCTTTTTTAAAAAGCAAATGGAATAAAGATGTGGACGAGAAGTTTTCTCCCTGGGATAAGTGGATGGGCAGGAAGAAAATGAAAAGCAGGTAAACTGCTGAAGAAAAGGCAGTACAGTGAAAAAGTCAACATTTGAGAATCAATTATATGCCGCTCTTCCAGAAATGAGCATAAGAAACCAGAAAAATACGAATTTAGTGAAGGTTGAACAAACACTTATTTTCCCAGTGGCCATGAAAGAGAAAAGCAAGCATCTCAATTATGCAGATGACAGAAAGAATAAAGACTGAATTTCGTTCCCACATTAAGTGAGAGTATTAGGGAAACAAAAAGCAATCTGAAGTGTTTACAATTTTGAGTGAGCGACAGCTCAGCAAGCATTTAGAACGCATTATCTGAGCTGCGAAAAATAACCCTCAGAAATCACTGAAATTAATCAAAAAGTTAAACATTTATTAAAAACAAGCTTAGTGATTATAGGAGAAAGGTTAAGTCCAGAGACTCAGACAAAGCTGAATCAGCTGATTTCTGAGCTGTGAAATGTGTGGTGCCCGATTTAGAGTACAAGGTTCAGATGTAAGTGAGGCCTCTGGAGCCCCGCCGGTCCGGACCGAGCCCACACATGGGGAAATCGCTGTTGCCAACTGCTCTTGCAAAAAGCTGATGATGTGGCTGTTGAACACCCTGGGACCCTTGACCCTGCCGTGACGTTTGTACCAGTGTGGGTGTCTGGGTGACATTCAAAATTAAACAAAATTCCCAGTTGTTCAGCCCTCAGTTACCAAGTTCTAGACTCCGGTGTCCAGGGAAATGCCGCATTTTGCTGTGGGCAACAGAATTTTGCCCCTTCCACCCTTTTTGTCATAAAAGGTCAAATAAACAGGATCATTGAACAGACAGGGGTGGGCTCTGATGTGCTTCTCACTGGACACTGAACATAAGCAGTATTGTAGTGATGCCCACGGGAGCGATTGTGCAAGAGTGAAGTGGGGCAGAGGGGCTTTTCCTGCTGACTTCTGAGTTGGTGCCATATACATCTCTGCTGCCCGAGGCAGGAGTAGCATTCAGCCAGTACCATATCCTGACGAATTTTGCCAAAATGAGAACACACAGAATCCTCAGATAGTTGATGGGAGAAACAAAAAGAAAAATATCCTGCCCTCCTACCTTGGTCTAATTTATCTTTTCATGAGTTGCTATTACTGGTCTCTTTTTCTAGAACTCCACCAATTATTTCTAGAACTCCATAGATATATATACACACACACACGCACACACACATATATATGTAGTGAGGTTGCGGTGAGCCGAGATCGCTCCATTGCACTCCAGCCTGTGCGACAAGAGCAAAACTCCACCTCAAAAAAAAAAAAAAGAAGGAAAAGTAGAATCTTCCATTCTCCAGTAACCTGTGTTGAGTCAGCTTTGTGCCCTCTCAGCAGACACCTCCATTTCAAATTGAATGGAACCTTAGACATTTTTCTTCTTTTCTTTCTTTTTTTTTTTTTTTTTTGAGGAGGAGTTTCGCTGTTGTTACCCAGACTGGAGTGCAATGGAGCGATCTCGGCTCACCGCAACCTCCGCCTCCTGGGTTCAAGGAATTCTCCTCCCTCAGCCTCCCGAGTAGTGGGACTACAGGCACGCGCCACCGTGCCCAGCTAATTTTTGTATTTTTAGTAGAGACAGGGTTTCACCTTATTGACCAGGATGGTCTCGATCTCTTGACCTCGTGATCCACCCGCCTCGGCCTCCCAAAGTGCTGGGATTACAGGCGTGAGCCACCGTGCCCAGCCCAGGCATTTTTCTTGATGCCTCGAGTTCTGAGGTATGACAATGCTTATTTTCTAACATCCTACAGTTCTAAGAAGTTCAGATGATAACATAAATTCCAAAATAAGAGTACATTGTGAAAAAAAATCTGTGTTTCAAATAATATGCATTAGCATTCAGAGAGAGAGAGTTAAAAAGGGCTTGTTCTGAAATCCTAATTTATTATACTTTTATGCCTCACATTTACAAGAGTGTATTACAAGCGAGAAGCGATACATTTGCATTAGTCAGAGTTCAGCTGTAGTGGAATACCTTAACTTGAGGGTTCTGACCTAAGACAAGGGAATCAGAGATCTGCTTTTTGGTTTGCTTTTTTTCAGTAAATAATAAGTACCAATCCTGGCAAAGCAGTATTCAATGCGATGCTCAGAGACACGTATTCCAGGGAGTCTGGTCTGTACAGTTTCTCCCCTCCCATATTATCCTAATTTCCTCACCTACCCCTTCTGAAGCTAGATCTCTGGGTTTGGCTTCAGTTTCTTCATCTATAAAGCAGAAAATATCTACCTAAAACATTATTCAGAGGAATTAACCAGATACTGCATTTCAAAAGCACTTGGTATATTACTAGAAGCTTTGAAATGCTGCTTGTTTTCCTTATCCTTAATTATTGCCATCATTGCCTCAATCCTGCATCACCGTGGCACCTCTCTTCCATCAGGTGTAAAGAAAGATGTTATTTACCAGTGATTCCCTTGTCTCCGTATATAGTAGGGAAAATCTGACATTCAGTCTAGAAGAGTAATGAGGAATACCGAAGGATATGAGATGTAGAATTCTAAAAGCTTGTTAATTTTTATACTAAAGTGCTACCCTGTTAATTAATAGAACTGCTTGCTCTAATAATTTATGATAAGAAAAACAGAGAAGTGGCAAAAAAAGAAAAAGTTAAGTCAATCCAAAAAGTAGACATAAATTCAGAATAAAGATGTTCAGGGAAGCTTACATGAGACAAAGAAGCTGGAAAGAGCCTAAAGGCCCAGCAGTCTAGACATGGGTCAGTAAAACGTGGCATCCTATACACAGTGTATTGTGTAGCTTTTCAGGACTTTGTTTGCATTTTTAGTGGCATGAAAAAGGCTTATGACATGATGTTTAGAGTTTTTAAAAATCAGTTTACAAAATGGTGTAAGCCAAATTAAAATGTACAGAGAAACCAAAACAGGACAGCAACATGCCTCAGTGAAAATAGTGGCTGCATCTGAGTAGCTGTTTTTTCTGTTTCTTCCCCAATCCTCCATAATAGCAACAGCAGAAGCGCAGACTGTGGGGCCAGCCTTGCTTTAATAAGCTGCTGTTATTCTCAGTGTTGTTACTCTTATCATCAAAAGACAATAAATGAAAGCTGAGAAAAAGATCAAAGGTTAGAAGGAAGCATTTATAAATGTGTTAGGGTGCAGCTTATATTTAAAGAAACTTTTAATTTTGGACCAATTTTAGGTCTACACTGCAAAGACAGTTTAGAGAGATCCCTTCCCCCTCCCAGTTTCCCCAGTCGTTAAGATCTTACATCACCATAGTACATATGCCAAAACTATGAGATTATGACTGGTACATGACTATTAACTAAACCCCAGACTTCATTTGAAGTTTACCTGTTTGGCTGGGTGTGGTGGCTCACGCCTGTAATCCCAGCACTTTGGGAGGCCAAGGTGGGTGGATCACCTGAGGTCAGGAGTTCAACACCAGCCTAGCCAACATGGCGAAACCCTGTCTCTACTAAAAATACAAAAATTAGTCAAGCATGGTGGTGGGTGCCTATAATCCCAGCTACTTGGGAGGCTGAGGCAGGAGAATTTCTTGAACCCGGAATGGGGGACAGAGGTTGCAGTGAGCCGAGATTGCACCACTGCACTCCAGCCTGGGCGAAAGAGGGAAACTCTGTCTCAAATAAAAAAAAAAAAGAAAGAAAGAAAAGAAAAGAAAAGAAATTCACCTGTTTTTCCGCTTAGGTACTTTTTCTGTTTTAAGAGGATGAGATTTTTGAACATTGCTAATGTCCCTCATTTTTATGTTTTAATTGTGAAACATACAGAGAAGTTCATAAACAAAAGTACACTATTTAAAGGAAAAGGAAAAGAAAAATTTCAAGGAATGGAATGGTGCCAGTCCCTTGGTATCCTTTTTCTGCCTCCCCACCCAGAGGTAATCATTACCCCGACTTTTATGGCAGTAATAGCCTTGCTTTTCTTCATGATGTTACTGTCCAGCTGTAATATAATCTCCCCAGTAAAGTAGTTACGCCTGTTTTTGAACTTCATGTACATGAACTCATGTTGTATATTCTTTTTTTTTGAGGCAGAGTCTCACTCTGCCACCCAGGCTGGAGTGCAGTGGCCCAATCTCAGCTCACTGCAACCTCCACCTCCTGGGTTCAAGTGATTCTTCTGCCTCAGCCTCCCGAGTAGCTGAGATTGCAGGCACTGGCCACCACACCTGGCTAATTTTTGCATTTTTAGTAGAGATGGAGTTTCACCATCTTGGTCAGGCTGGTCTCAAACTCCTGACCTTGTGACCCACCTGCCTTGGTCTCCCAAAGTGCTGGGATTACAGGCGTGAGCCACTGTGCCTGGCCTGCGTATTCTTGTGTTCAAGGTTATCTGGTTGTTGGATGGTGTGTGTGTCTATGGCTCATTCATTTTCATTGCTGTGTGGTACTCGACTGAGATGCTCTTCGATATTTCCTCATGCTCCCTGCCCTTCCCTAATCAAATAGACCTTCTGCTTCCATGTCCCAGGGATGGCAACATAACCACAGAAAATGAAATTAAAATTATTCATTATTATTATTTCAAAAGCCCACATCCTCAAGGATTTAAACAAGAGATTTATAACAGGATTTCTCAACCTCCGTCCTATTGACATGTTAGACCTAATACCTCATTGTCGTGGGGCTGTCCTGTTCAGTGGTGGGTGTTTAGCAGCTTCCCTGGGCTCTACCACTAGGAGCCAGTAGCATCCACAACCCTCTGGTTGTGACAACCAAAACGTCTCCAGACATTGCCAAACATCCCCAGGGAGGCAGTAACACCAGAAGAGAGCTACTGTGAGGAGAAGGAAAGGAAAAATCAGTTGTGGAAAATTCAGACTGCAGAAGCAGACTGCCTGAAAGTTACAGCAACAGGCAAAAATAAAATAACCTTTTGTGGTGGGGGGGTGGGGACAAACTCAGGCTGCACCTGCACACAGATAAGCAACGTTGTGTGATAAGCGGGCTCCCAGGAAAAAGTTTCTTCTCCTTTTCAGGCATATGCAGAATGAGAACTTGCACAGGGGAGAGGGGGCTTACCTAAAACAAAGCCACAGTTACGCAAACAAGAGAAGTGGACTTCTTGATGGCCTGGAGACATACCCACAGCTTCCTAACAGAAAGAGAATTGCACAGACAGCTTTACTGATAAGAGAAGCGACTCACACTGCTACAGAGGTGAGAGGAGTTTCTGATGAAAGCTTTTGAACTTAGCTGTAACCCGGCAATCCACTCAGACTCCCCTCTCTGCTAAGGAGAGCTTTTTCTCTTTCACTTACTAAACTTTCACTCCAATCCCACCTTTGTGTCTGTGTTCCTTAATTTTCTTGGAGGTAGGTCAAAGAACCCAGGGTACTTGTTCAGATAATGAGAAACTGCTACATTAACATGCATTGGTGAGACTGCAACAACTGATTTAGAAGACTACATATAGAACCGATCGAAACCACTTCAACTGCATAAAAATCCTCTAGATGAGAAATTAAGATAGTCAGAAAGCAACACAGGGATTGAAATGCTTGTGGGAGCCTGTGAGAAGGGCTCCACAGTCTGCCCCCAACCCAGGCCAGGCCCTGGGGACCAGGGTCTAATGATAGAGACTTCATGCAGTTGGGATCTCAAGCAGAAAACATGCATGCTCCTCATACCCAGGGAGAGCCCAGAGCACATGTTTTCCTGTGCCCAGCAGGCTGGGAGAGAAATGCAATGTTTGGGTAGACAGATCCGAGACAGTCTCAACAGTTTCCTGCAGCCCAGAGAAAAGTGGGAGCTACTGAATGTTTAGCAAGCACCCAAGGGCTGTGACAATACCGCACAGAGAACGGGAGATCAGGAGAGGCCTAGCCACTGGGCCAGGGAGGACACAGCAGGGATCCGAGTGTACCCATGTTTGAAGATTAGACTACAGGGATGACGATGGTACCAAGGACAAGACACCACCCACCCCCCCAGTGAATTAATTCAGTATAAGCTCCTTAAAAATTAGACACAAGTCCAGGAAAGCAGGGAAGATCCAAAACTGACTACTAACAGGATTCCATGGCTTGGCAGAAGTGGGGCTTAAGAGGAAATTGTTGTTATAAAATAAAACCTGGACAATTAGTCAAGAAAACAAAATAAAGAGCACCCTGATTGGTAAGGAAGAAGAAAAATTCTTTGTATCTGCAGATGACATGGTTTTGTATATAGAAAATCCAAAGAAATAGACACACAAGACAAACCAAAAAAAAAAAAAAAAAAACCTATTAGAGCTAATAAGCAAGTACAAGTTTGCAAGATACAGGATCAATATATAAAAACCAATTACATTTTGAATACTCATAATGAACAATACAAAAATGAAATTAATGCTGAGTGTGGTGGCTCATGCCTGCAATCCCAGCACTTTGGGAGGCTGAGACAGGAGGATCACTTGAGACCAGGAATTGCAGCCTGGGCAACATAGTGAGACCCCATCTCTACAATAAATAAAAAAATTAGCCAGGTGTGATGGCACATGTCTGCCTAGCTACTCAAGAGGCTGAGTAGGGTCCCTTGAGCCCAGGAGTTCAAAGCTGCACTGAGCTATGATCATGTCACTCCAGCCTGGGAGACAGAGTAAGACCCTACACATGTACCCCTGAACTTAAACTTTTTTTTTTTTTTGAGACAGATTCTAACTTTGTTGCCCAGGCTGAAGTGCAGTAGCACGATCTTGGCCCACTGCAACCTCTACCTCCCAGGTTCAAACACTTCTCCTGCCTCAGCCTCCCAAGTAGCTGGGATTACAGGCACCCTCCACCACGCCTGGCTAATTTTTGTATTTTCAGTGGAGACAGGATTTCACTATATTGGTCAGCTGGTCTTGAACTGCTGACCTCAGGTGATCCACCTGCCTTGGCCTCCTGAAGTGCTGGGATTACAGTCATGAGCCACCGTGCCCAGCCAAAATAAAAGTATTTTTTTTAAAGAAATGTTTAAGAATTATTAATAGATAGTGGTGATGGTCACACAACTTTGTGAATATACTGAAAACAACTGAATTATACACTTTTTTTTTGAGCTGGAGTCTCACTCTCACCCAGGCTTGAGTGCAGTGGCGGGATCTCAGCTCACTACAACCTCCACCTCCTGGGCTCAAGTGATTCTCCTGCCTCAGCCTCCCGAGTAGCTGAGGCTACAAGCATAAGCCACCACATTGGGCTAATTTTTGTATTTCTAATAGCAATGGGGTTTCACCATATCGGCCAGGCTGGTCTTGAACTCCTGATCTCAAGTGATCTACCTGCCTCAACCTCCCAAAATATTGGGATTACAGGAGTAAGCCACCATGCCCAGCCTGCATTATACACTTTGAAAAGATGAATTTTATTGTAATCAAATAATATTTCAATTATTCTTTTCTCAAAGTAAGCATTAATAGTAACTATTCTCAAAGTAAACAATAAATAAAACACATACACACACACACAATATGTTACATTTCTTGCAAAACCGAGTTGGTATTCTGAATACTACACTGGCTACATCTGTATTCCACATCTGCCTGTTCTGGTGCATCCCCTATTTTAATTTAGATTTGCTTTCTCAATGGTCTTAGTAGCACTGCCCATCCTCAGGGTTCATATATATCTCCATCTGTGGGGTTTCCTAGACTATGCCAAAAGCACTTTTGGGGATGTCATACACCTTGTCATCCCATAATTCTGAACTTTGTAGATTGTGGTGTTTTATATAAAGACAGACTCTCTTTCTAGCCCTCTCTCTGAAAGAAAGGCAACCTTATTCTTTTTTCTTCTTCTTCTTTTTTTTAGAGATGGAGTTTTGCTCTTGTTGCCCAGGCTGGAGTGCAATGGCACGATCTTGGCTCACTGCAACCTGTGCCTCCTGGATTCAAACAATTCTCCTGCCTCAGCTTCCTGAGTAGCTGGGATTACAGGCATGCACCACCACGCCTGGCTAATTTTGTATTTTTAGTAGAGACAGAGTTTCTCCATGTTGGTCGGGCTGGTCTCGAACTCCCGACCTCAGGTGATCCACCCGCCTCAGCCTCCCAAAGTGCTGGGATCACAGATGTGAGCCACTGTGCCCAGCAACCCTATTCTTATTCATCTCTCTGCCAATGATTCCTAAATCTGTATTTCAATCTCTGATCTTAGGGTCAGACTGATATCTTTAACTTCGCACAAGGGCATTCAGCGTAAGCTACTCCACCATCACTTTTTATACATACTGTTTTTTTTTTTTTGGTTTTAAGATAGGTGCAAGCACCATAAGAAAATGCATTATTTTTTTAAAAATTGATTTATTATACTTTAAGTTCTGGGGTACACGTGCAGAGCATGCAGGATTGCTACATAGGTATATGCATGCCATGGTGGTGGTTTGCTGCACCCATTGCCCCGTCATCTACATTAGGTATTTCTCCTAATGCTATCCCTCCCCAATCCTCCCACCCCCTGCTATTCCTCCCCTAGACCCACATCCCCGAGGCCCCGGTATGTGATGTTCCCCTCCCTGTGTTCATGTGTTCTCATTGTTTGACACCCACTTATGAGAACCCTGTACATGCTTTACATACTTAGTAAAACCAAATCACGATCAGAGCCTCTCTACCTTTCTGTGTCTGTCACTAACGACAGCCTATATTTTCATAGCTTTTTACAGTTCAGATTGTATTTTCATGTGATCTTATTTTACTCCTACAAGACTCAAGAGGTTGCTGCTATTGCTATTTCCATTTTACAGATGAGGAAACTGAACCTCAAAGAGATGAAGTAATACAGCAGGAATGTGGCAGATTCAGAACTTGAACCCAGGTCTACCAGATGCAAATTGGACCATCACTATCCCCATTATCCTAGAACTGAAACCTCAGAGGAAACACTGACTCTCTCCCGCTTCTAGTCCCAGATAGCCAATCATTCACCAAGGCACAGACCACGAGACTGAGGACAGAGCAGGTAGAAGCTGAAGACAGAAAGGGTCTTCTGCAAATTCTTCCTTTGTAGCATCTCCCAGGCTGGCCCTTTCTGATTGTGCCTTAACCTTCACTGCAGGATCCTCAGACTCTAGCATCACCCCATCACCTGGAGGGGCTGTTGACAGGCAACCTGCTGGGCCCCACCCACAGAGTGTCTGAATCACCAGGCCTGGGGTACAACTTGGGAATCTGCATTTCTAGCAGGTTCCCAGATAATGCTGATGCTGATGCTGCTGGTCCTGGAGCCACATCCTGAGAAGTACTGATCTAAGCTTTCACCACCAGTGCCTGGCCCTGCATCTCTGCACCCATCCATCCTGCCCACCACTGCTGGCTTTCTCCCCAATGAGGCTGAGAACTGAGACTCATTTGTCTTTGTATTCTTTCTGCCTCATGGGTTACCCCACACAAGCTTAGCCAGTGAGGCTTCTCATTGTCTGACCTGAACCCTCATCCTGAGTTCAAATCTCTGCCTTGCTCTGACCTTGGATTAGTCACTCATTTGCTACTCTGTAAACTGGGAGGATAAGAATGCCTCTTTTGGCCAGGCACAGTGGCTCACGCCTGTAATCCCAGCACTTTGGGAGGCCAAGGTGGGTGGATCACTTGAGGTCAGGAGTTCGAGACCAGCCTGACCAACATGGTGAAACCCTGTCTCTACTAAAAATACAAAAATTAGGCGGGCGTGGTGGCAGGCACCTGTAATCCCAGCTACTCAGGAGGCTGTGGTAGGAAAATCACTTGAACCCGGGAGGCAGAGGTTGCAGTGAGCTGAGATCGTGCCATTGCACTCCAGCCTGGGTGAAAGAATGCCTTTTTTGTGAGGATGTTGTGAGGATTAAATGAGACAATAATGTTGAAGGGCTTAGCATAACCAAATGGACAGTAGATGCTCAATAAACACTTGCTATTATTTCCAACTCTGCCCCTGAACTATGGCATGCATATTTTCCTTCTCTATCTTTACCCATAACATCCCCTTGGCCTAAGCTATCTGCTTCCCTCAGCCCCTTCTCTGTAGCCAAACCCATTTCACCCTTTTCAAAATTTGCCTCAAGTGTACAACCCCATTGATTTGTCCAGCCCACGGGGCCCTTTCTCTTAAATTTGGAGCCCTCCACTATCTTTTCACTCATTAATCCAGAATTACAGGCTGCCTTAGAACAGTCTTTTCACTACTGTATTTAATTGTCACATTATTTTCAACTAAACTGTAAGGTCCTTGAGTTCAGGAAACTCACGCAATGCTTGCATGTTAAGGCCCATGACCCCACCCCAAATCTCAGGGAATATTTGCTGAATGAAATTTGTGTCCTTCACAGAGTCACCAGATAATTAAGGTATTCCATTGTATGCCATGAAAAAAAAGTAATGAGCAGTATGAGAATACCTGTTTTTAAGTGTTTTGGCTTCAGGGTTTAATTTGGCTGTGTTAGCATTAGATCTGTTCCCTGCAGGTCTTGGATCTTTTTTCCTTAACATGAGTTTCTTGGCTGACATGAAGCGGGGTTGCCACTCTGTAGTGAAACCCATAACTGTGCCATTCAAAATAAGTGAATTCCATGTGGGGGAAAGTTGAGAACCAGCCTTTGGAACTTTGATTTTTTTTTACCTCCCAGATTTAAAGGAGCAACTCAACCGGAGTGAGACCACAGAGTTGTGAACTTCTGCTCTTCGTCTACATGATATTTACCCCCATTCCTCACAAGAAATGGCAGAAACAAGGTGGAATAAATGATTTCCAGCATTCTCTGAATTCCTGGAACAATGTTGAAATAGATATTTTCCTGAGGAGGCCATTATAAGTGATTGGACTTGGCCATTGCAGAGTGAGTCTTTTCCATCCAAAGTTATTTCATTTGTGCTTATTATTATCGCTTGCAGAAACATTTTTGGATCCAAACCTTTCCCTCCACTCTCATAAATTTGGTTGAAATAGCTGCACATAAATATTGGACATGGTTCCAAGTCTGTCACCATACCCAGATGTCTCCTCTGCTTCTCTGTGGCTGATCCTAAGCTCTGCCTCGTCTCATAGATGAGCGGGAACTCTGACCCATCACTCAGCACTCAGGACCCCAGCATCTTTTCTTTTGTCAATCATTTTCTTGAGTACTTGTAATGAATAAGGTTTTACATTATCTTTTTTTTTGAGACAGAGTCTTGCTCTGTCACCAGGCTAGAGTACCCCCCAAATAAAATACCAGCTCTCTAATGAAGACTCTGTCTCCACTTTCTGAAGGACCTGGGCTAAGACAGTTATTTTATTTTCTCAATATACACAATTCAGTTGCTGTGTAAAAATGGCTCATTGAGGGATGAAGAAAAGAATGAGCCTAATAACATAAACTACAGTTCAGAAAAGCCTCCCAAACACGGGAAGTCAGGAGGAATCTCCTGTGAATGCCAACAGGAGTCTGAGTGGGAGAAACAAAGTATTATTTCACATACAACACAGAAAAAGGAAAATCAAGTTCAACACAGTCCCTAATGTACTGTCTTCTATAAAACTTTTCAAATGGCCGGGAGAGGTGGCTCCGCCTGTAATCCCAAGCACTTTGGGAAGCCAAAGTGGGTGGATCACAAGGTCAGGAGTTCAAGACCAGCCTGGCCAAGATGGTGAAACCCAGTCTCTACTAAAACTACAAAAACTAGCTGGGCGCCGTGGCAGGTGCCTGTAATCCCAGCTACTCGGGAGGCTGAGGCAGGAGAATTGCTTGAACTCAGCAGCAGAGATTACAGCAGAGGTTACATGAGCTGAGATCACTTCACTCCAGCCTAGGCAACAGAGTGAGATTCCGTCTCAAAAAAAAAAAAAAAAAAAAAAGTTTTTCAAACTTCTGGTTTATTTCTACACAATGAAACTCTGACATCTCCAGTAGAACAATTTAGGTTTTAGGACAAGCACAAAATAATGATTTGCAGTATGCAATTTTGTTGCCAAAACCATACAGACATCATTCAAACTCCCACTTCTTATACTAAAAACAGGTAGTTTACTTTGCTGCCAAGAATCTTATAAAATCAGCCCCAAATTTACAAATGTTATGCCAGGAGAAAAAGTAGAAAAGTTTATTCACAAAATTTCTTTTTATAACATCTCTATGGATAGCACATATCACATGTGGAAAAGCCATTACTATCATATGTGTGTGAGCAGATGTTTTACTTTATAGCTGGATAAAAATGCCTGTGTCCAAAGTATGAATCAACTTTTGGCATTTGTATAAGTCAAGTTAGGCCAGGCGACATGGAGCAACAAATAAACCCTGAAGCAGTGCCTTTGTAAAGTCCGATGCAGTTGGGGGACCCCTTGCATACTCTAGCTGTGCCATGGAGAACCAGTGTCTGCCACGATCACTGCAGCACAGGAAGAGATGAGGGAGGCATGCAGCTCTTAAACATCTTCACTTGGAATGACACATTGAGAAATACCAGGAGGAAACATGAGGACAACAGGTCATTGCTTCTGCCCATGGTGCATGTATGAGGGAGAAGTATGAATGGCTTTGTTGTTGCTGACTGCCAACAGGAACCTATACCTTGGGGGAGTGTGTGTGTGTGTGATTAAATAACCAGGAGATGTGATGTGCCTTGGCAGTTCAGCCACTGATGGATGTGGATGGGGTGTGTGCTCCATGTGCAGCATGAGGGGGCACTGCCACGGTAAGAGAGTCTGCATCTGAATGTCAACCATACCCTGGGTTGTCCTCCAAGAACACCCAAGGACAACCACATGCTCCCAACCTTGATTCAGTATTTAAGAAAATGAAAATCACATGTAACCCACATGCTTGTACTTCTCTTCAATGTGCTGTGGCAAGACACTGATACTGAAACACTAGGGCTTCAGTCTAGGTCCTGCTGCTCACTGCACAGAAAGCCAATCACTGAGACAACAAGTATTGCCAGGGAAGAAGGCTTTAATCAGGTGCTGCAGCTGAAGAGATGGGAGCTCAGCCTTAAATTCATCTCCCTGGTAGACTAAAATTAACAGTGTACATATCAGGGAAGAAATGTGACCCTGCATGGAAAAACAGAAATGAGGGAGTGGTAAGGAAGAGGAATTGGTCCACAGGAAGCAGGTGGTGGGTTAGGCAGTCATGACCCTTGAGGGGTCTGACATCTCATTGTCCAGATGCCACAATCTGGTGAGTTTCAGTTCCTTGATACTATCTGGAAGGCCTGATGATTGGTTTCCTG
Organism: Aotus nancymaae; assembly: GCF_030222135.1. Taxonomy (NCBI): domain Eukaryota; kingdom Metazoa; phylum Chordata; class Mammalia; order Primates; family Aotidae; genus Aotus; species Aotus nancymaae. The sequence continues at coordinate 16,801,047 of NW_026988455.1, forward strand.
AGAAAGAAACTCAGTTAAGACAATTGTAACTTTCTCAAGTTTTAAGACCAGGAAGGGCAGTTTCTATGTTTATTCAAAAGAAACCGTAAATATCAGTTCTATGGGACAATTGGGCCAGTTTCAAAACAAGCAGCAAGTACGAGACTCCGCTTTTCCAAACACAGTTAAGATGACTGTTGAGGCCAAGAGTGCTCACATATAGTTTTGAAATGAAGAATAATTTTAGTATACATCATATTTGTGATTTCAGGAAGTTTGTTCAAGTGACATCTTGCAGCAAAATTTTCAGTATCTTGAAAGACCTAAATTGGTCCAGCATGGTGGCTCATGCCTGTAATTTCAACATTTTGGGAGGCTGAGGTGAATGGATCACCTGAGGTGAGGAGTCCAAGACCAGTCTGGCCAACACGTTGCCATCTCTACTAAAAACACAAAAATTATTCGGGCATCGTGGTGGGTGCCTGTAATACCAGCTACTTGGGAGGCTGAAGCATGAGAATCACTTGAACCTGGGAGGCAGAGGTTGCAGTGAGCCAAGATTGTACCACTACACTCCAGCCTAGGCAACAGAGTGCGACTCTGTCAGGAAAAAAAAAAAAAAACACCTAAATCAATCACTTTAGGCCCAAACTATGAAAATGTTTACCATTGAAAATGAGCTATCCAGATTTCTTAAGACGGCCAAGCTGTGTTGCAAACAGCTCACAGAATCTCTGAGAGCCGGTTCTTTCCCAATTCTAGGTGATTTCCTTCACTCATTGGTGAAATAAATCAGTGACATATTGTTGGGCATATTTAAAAACACATGCCCATGCCCAAATATTGCAAGAGGACATGAATAAATAATTTCCAGAGATATGTGCCATCCAAGAATGAATTGGGCACCCATGATTTGCCACAGTCTCCCAAGCTGAAGCACTCCACCTCTCAGCTTTTGAGCACTACCCCATAACATCACAACTGATGAGATGCTAGAAGGCATCTTAAAGAGAAACCTCCCCAGAGATTTAGAACACATTTGACAAAATTATCAAAGTGACCTGTGCCTTTGAAGTAGGATGCCCTAATTTATTAGAAATAAGGAACAAGGGGCCGGGCACGGTGGTTCACGCCTGTAATCCCAGCACTTTGGGAGGCTGAGGCGGGTGGATCATGAGGTCAAGAGATCGAGACCATCCTGGTCAACATGGTGAAACCCCGTCTCTACTAAAAATACAAAAAATTAGCTGGGCATGGTGGCGTGTGCCTGTAATCCCCGCTACTCAGGAGGCTGAGGCAGGAGAATTGCCTGAACCCAGGAGGCGGAGGTTGCGGTGAGCCAAGATCGCGCCATTGCACTCTAGCCTGGGTAACAAGAGCGAAACTCTGTCTCAAAAAAAAAGAGAGAAAAATAAGGAACAAGGGTCAGGTGCAGTGGTTCATACCTGTAATTCCAGCACTTTGGAAGGCCGAGTCCTGTGAATTGCTTGATGTCAGGAGTTTGAGAGCAGCCTGGGCAACATGGAGAAACCCTGTCTACAAAAAAATATATATATATATGTACAAAAATAAGCTGGGCATGGTGGCACATGTCTGTAGGTCCAGCTACTCAGGAGGCTGAGGTGGCAGGGTCTCTTGAGCCCAGGAGATTGAGACTACAGTGAGCTATGATCGCACCACTGCACTCCAGCCTGGGTGATAGAAAGAGACCCTGTTGGGCTGTGCACGGTGGCTCAAGCCTGTAATCCCAGCACTTTGGGAGGCCAAGGCAGGCGGATCATGAGGTCAACAGATTGAGACCATCCTGGCCAACATGGTAAAACCCCATCTCCACTGAAAAATACAAAAAATAGCTGGGCGTGGTGGCGTGCGCCTGTAATCCTAGCTACTCAGGAGGCTGAGGCAGGAGAATTGCTTGAACCTGGGAGGTGGAGGATGCAGTGAGCCGAGATTGGGCCACTGCACTCCAGCCTGGCGCCTGGTAACAGAGTGAGACTCTGTCTCAAAAAAAAAAGAAAAAAAAAAAAGAAAGAGACCCTGTTTGAGGAAAAAAAAAAAAAAAGATGAAATCTAGGTTTGTGGTCCGTAGCAATGAACTTTATTATGCCAATGTCAATTTCCTGGTTTTCATAATGCACCATAGTGATGTAAGATGTCGCCATGCGCCATTGAGGGAAACTGGGTGATGATATGTGAGATCACCCTGTACTATTTTTGCAACTTTTTACACATTTATAGTTACTTTTGTTGTTGTTGTTTTTAAAAATGATGGTGAAGACCCCTTAAGTTTATATCATGAAGTCACAACCCATGATTTAAAGATAAAGCCTTATTTCACCAAGCGTGGGCGTTGGCCTTACAAGCAGCTGAACTCATTTTGTGGTAACCTCTGCAGACCGATAGTGTAGCCGGTTGAAACTCTAAAACGTTAACTCCTCCTAACCATCCAGTGGAGCTGAATTGCACTGAATAGTCAGATTTCTGTTCCATTTTGTTTGTGTATCCTTCTCTAAATACCCCTACCCTCTCCCAGCCCCCATTCTTTAAAAAAAGACAATGTCTTCTAAGCCATCACTCTGATATTAGAGCAGTGTTCCTCAAATTCTAGCCCTCAGTTCCCCTAGATCCCCTAGGATGTTCGAGAAAAATGCAGGTTCCTGGCATTCACTGAGGCTTACTTCCTTAGACTCTTTGGAGGTGGAGCTCAGAAATACACATTTTAAACAAGTTCTGCAGAGATTTTTATGCACACCAATTTATTGGTAGGGTTGGAAAACTTTGCTAAAAATGGATATATGAAAACATGAGATGTCAATTCCAACAGGCAATGGAAATGAAGTTTGAAAGTTCCTCTGCTGTAAAAAAATTTCAGATGGTAACTTTCTTTCCAACTTATATGCTCCTTAAGCAATAAAGTTTTCAGTGCTGACATAAGCCAAGTTTCCTGCCTTTTATGGTAAAAACGTTAGTGACTCAGTTTCTCCAGGACAAAAATCCCAGTAATCTCTCTAATTCATAGCACCTCCACAGATAATGACCATTTGTTCTCAGATGGAAATAATTTCATTAGTGTAAGTGGATGCATATTTTATAAACACAGGCGCATGTGTTTCATATTCTGCTCCTATTTATTTACACATTCTGTAAACACAGATATACACAAAGTCACATGGACATTTTTAGGGGAGCGCCTGGAATACTGTGCATGTGTAAATACCACAGTTGTTGCCTTCAGGCTTTTTTCTCAAGTGGCAAGTGAGTTACTGCTCAGGGGATCTCAGTTACCCTATTACCACCTTTCCCAGGTGAAAACGTGCCCTGCCACATGTCAGGCTCTGGAACTTGTCTTCAACTTCCTTTTTCTCTTCGGAAAGTCCTGCCCTCTTAGGGCTCTAATTACTGGAAAAGTAATTCATCCCCAAATATTTATGGTTTCTAAAATGTTAATATCATAGCCTTCTCCAATAACATACCTCTAAATCCACAATACTCAAACTTAATGAAGAGAAGTTCAATCGGGTTGATGAGGAGGCTGGATCATACACTCCCTTCTGCTAACACAAAAGGCCTTGGACACACCTGGGATTGAGTCAGAATGAACCTGGTTCTGGAAACACAGACTTGCCTAGTGCAGGGGGAGGGAGGTGGAAAAGGTGGCAGACAGGAGTTTTAGGTTCTTTTTTTTTTAGACAGAGTCTTGTTGTATCACCAGGCTGGAGTGCAGTGGCATGATCCCAGCTCACTACAACTTCCATTTTCTGGTTTCAAGCAATTGTCCTGCCTCAGCCTCCCGAGTAGCTGGGACTTCAGGCACGCACCACCACACCCGGCTAATTTTTTTGTATTTTTAGTAGAGATGGGGTTTCACCATGTTGGCCACGATGGTCTTGATCTCTTGACCTCATGATCCACCCGCCTCGGCCTCCCAAAGTGCTGGGATTACAGGCTTGAGCCACCGTGCCCGGCCTGGTTCTAAAGCTGTGTTATCTCTTCCGAGCCTCTCCTGGAGACCGAAATGGACCCAATTGTTATCTACCTCATCAGAAACAACTGGTTAACTACAACCCAGTGTCTCCTGAGCTATATTAGATGCTAAATGTAATGTGAGAGGGAAAAGAATGTCAGGTAGAAATTGTGCTTCCCAAAGCTCTCTTTATCTGAGTGGCCTGTTTTGGTCCAGGGACTGTATGATCTTTTTTTTTTCTCTTTAAATTTATTAAAACTTTTTTTTTTCTGGTAGTGAAAGCAAAAAAAAAAAAAAAAAAAAAATGCTGTCTTCTGCTGAGCATACTCTGTGCCAGGCACATGCTAACTCCTTTACATTAACAGATGAAAAAATAAAAAATGGATGCTTAGAAGGAGCCAATGGCTGCTTCAAGATTGAACAGCTAATTAATAGCTAAACCAAGATGGGAACCCAAAGCCCATGTACTAGAGAGTGTTCCCCTAAAACCCATGTACTTCCTAGAACCTCAGAATGTGACCTTATTTGGAAATAGGATCATCACAAATATAAGTAGAGTGAGGTCATTACTGGAGGAGGGAGGCCCCTAATCCGATCCGCCTGGTGTCCTTACGAGAGGAGAAGAGACAGACACACGAGAAGAATGTCCCCTAATGACGGAGGAGGCAGTGATTGGAACGAGGAGGAGGTTGGTAACACCAGGAGCTAAAACAGAAAGGCGGAACAGGCCCTGTCAACAACCAGATTACAGCCTTGTAGCTTCTCCCACTGTGAAACGCTACATTTCTGTTACAATTTGGGTGGCTGGAATGTAACTAAAATGTATTGTTTCAGAGTTCTCCAGGCTGGAAGTCTGGAATCAAGTTATTGTCTGAGTTGTTTCTTACTTTGCTAAAGCAGGAAACTCACGCAGCCTGCCATCGGAAGCCACGCACCATGCTGCAAGGTGCTTAGTGTAGAAACTTTGGAAAACAAAGAATTCACTGAGTGCTCATGAGCCCACATTCCAGAACCCATCGCTGTAGAGTATATGTTTTTCAGTTTTCTTCACCTGCCCCTGAAGGCCATTCTGTCCACTTCCACCTTTTAAAAATAATAGCTGTTCTCTTGTATATTTTCTCTTGCTGTTTGATCAGCTGTACTTTTTATGGGATGTGCCTTTAAAGGAGTGAAAACTGCTGTAAACTCCAGAATCCTGTTTTTTATCACCACAGCCACCATCATCCTCCTCCTTCTCCTCGTCACCATCACCATCATTCTCACCATCACCAGCTGGTTGTAATAGGTCCAGTTGAAATGAGATGTGCCCTCCCTGCCCATCTTTGATTTGAACCTTTGACATTAAAAATGGAACTGCAGTCTCTGATGAGACTCCCCAGAAGATGGCAGTGTGGATCACAAAACCACACCAACCACATAGTGCCACTGAGCCCTAGCCGGTGGATCCCAGTGTAACCAGAAGGCTCTGGGCCCGGGGCCTTAGTGAATGATCCCTGAGTCGGTAGCCAGGCCACCCGCTGACCAGAGAGGCTGCTGGGAGTGAGTATTCCAGCTCTGTGTGGTCCTTTCTTTTTGTGAAAGAGAAAAACATTAAACCACAACTTTAAGCTCTTCATTTGAAGAAAGTTCCAATTCGGACACTGGAGATTTTTGTCGCCAATATTTCGAGATATCCACTCTAATCTCTACATTCTGTCTTTTACTTATCTAAGGGTTTAAGGCAGCCATCTCAGTATTGTGGATAAAAGAAGGAAGGGCTGAGAAAGAATTAAATGGAGAAAGTTGAAAAGGAGCAATGAAACAGAATACCAGGATCATTTATTTAATGCTTACTAGCTATGGGATTCAGGGATACTCACTTAACTCTCTGGTTTTTTCTTTCTTTCTTTTTTCCCATGGGCATGGTTGCTGATTCTGCACTAACACAGCTGAAATGAGAAAATGACTATTCAAATTATAAGATAGTATTTGTATCGTAAATATCTTTTGTATGATCTAGCAGTGATTCTCAAACATGATCAGAGTCACATGGAGGGCTTATTAAAACATGGATTGCTGGGCCCCACCCCGCTGTTTCTGATTCAGTAGCTCTCGGGAGGGGCCAGAGAATTTGCAGCCCTAACAAATTCCCAGGTGATGTTGATGCTGCTGGTCCATGAAGGACACTTTGAGAACCATTGGGCTGCAATAAATCTTAGAGAATGTGTTGCTTTCGAGGCCTTCTGTAAGTCTTGGAGCTTCCTAGGTGACTTCCCCTGCCCACCCCCAAGACGGAGTCTTGCTCTGTCACCCAGGGTGGAGTGCAGTGGTAGATCTTGGCTCACTGCAACCTCTGCCTCCTGGGTTCAAGCAATTATCATGCCTTAGCCTCCCAAGTAGCTGGGATTACAGGCACCTGCTGCCATGCCTGGCTAATTTTTGTATTTTTAGCAGAGACAGTGTTTCACCATGTTGGCCAGGCTGGGCTCGAACTATCCTCGTTATCTGCCCACCTCAGCCTCCCAAAGTGCTGGGATTATAGGCATGAGCCACCACGCCCAGCCCTTAGGTGACTTTTTAATGCAAAGTTAAGTATAGCATTTCACAAAATTAGGAAATACTGTTTGTGTGTTTGTATGTGTGTGTGTGTTTGTGTCTAGATGTACCCACAGGTAACCATCTTACAGATCATCTTTCAGTGGGTGTGTAACTCGCACGAGTGAGTCTTTTCTACCTTATAGTGTCTGCATACCCCACTCACTGCCACCAGAAGCTGGTGGCTACTAAATGGACTGTGAGATCAACGTGGCCTGCGGGGTTCCCTCGAAGGCCGAAAGAGAAGCTTACAGACAGCACGACTTTGCTTCAGAATGTCACAAGAAGTGGTTGTTTTTGGTCACTACTGGCCTTGTGGTCCCTTACCCAGGTTTATTTTCCCTATAGGTTTATTTCTTCCTTACTGTCCATCTTTCTCTCTACCCCCCACACATAAAAAGCAGGAGTTCTCTTAACGTTAATGTGTCCTAAGAACAGTGGCTGGCAAGTAACAGGAATGTAGCGATTGTGTTGAATGAATAGATGAACGCTGGCAGTGCCCGTCCCTTCCCGTCCATTTAACTGAGTTTGTGAAGTGCATTTGTATAAGCCTACTTAACACCTTCCAGAACAGCTGTGAGGAAGGCGGCCCATCATTCCAGCAAAACACACAGTCACCATTATGAACTGTAAAACCCAGGCATCTGGGGAGGAGGTCCCAGATCCTTACTCACATCTTAAGCCAATCAAAATCCATACAATTCAATCAAGAGTTAATCAAGGTCAATGAACACAGAATTATAGAACCAAAGAAGTTGGTGCTGAAAGAGGCTAAGAGATTCTGTAAGTCCCAGCACTCTCCGGGCGAAGAAGCAGAAGACCCCTCCTGCCCGCATGGCTGCAGAGGAGCCCACAAGGAATGAGGGGCAGGTCTCCCCTCCTGGGCCAGCGCTCCCACTTAGCTTCTCTCCCCGACACGCTGAGATGGAGAAGCTGGCAGTGATGCCTCCCACTAGCCCCATGTGGACATGATGCAAAGGGGAATGGGCGAGGACCGGCAGCCAGCTCCTGGCTCACACGGCGGTTCATCCCCATTGCTCTATTGACCTCAAAGTAATGTAACCTGCATTTTACACAGGTCCTGGTTCTCACTAAGAGCATGTGGTAGGACTTACTGTCTTCAGATTTTGCCAAGGTGCCTACATCTTCTACATGCTACAGATTCTGAAGTTGACTCTGTAGTGACTTGTGCCAGCCTAACATTGTTTTTTCTTTCTTCCTTTTTCTTTTTTTTTTTGAGACAAAAGCCTAACATTGGTTTTTCTTTCTTCCTTTTTTCTTTTTCTTTTTTTTTTGCGACAAAGTCTCACTTTGTTGCCCAGGTGGGAGTGCAATGGCGACATCTCGGCTCACTGCAACCTCTGCCTCCCAGGTTCAAGTGATTCTCCTGCCTCAGCCTCCTGAGTAGCTGGGACTACAGGCATGTGCCACCATGCCCGGCTAACGTTTGTATTTTTAGTAGAGATGGAGTTTCACCACATTGGCCAGGCTGGTCTCGAACTCCTGACTTCAAGTGATCTGCCCATCTTGACCTCCCAAAGTGCTAGGATTACAGGCAAGAGCCACTGCACCCAGCCTAATATATATATATATTTTTTCTGATCCTGTAGCTTGTCATTTTGGTTTGGGGATAAAACTGATCATAGGTTTAGAAAGAGTGGTTCAAGATGATGATTAAGGTTCTGCCTTAAGAGTGCTAATACCAGGAAGATTTAAAAATAAAAGCTGGCTGGGTGAGGTGGCTCATGCCCATCATCCCAGCACTTTGGGAGGCCAAGGCAGGAGGATTGCCTGAAGCCAGGAGTTCAAGACCAGCCTGAGTAATAGAGAGAGATTCCCCTGTCACTATTAAAATTAAAACAATTAAAAATAATAATAAAATAAAAATAAAGGCTCAGAGGGACCAGAAGCTCAGAGAAGGTATAAATGGAAAGAAACAGAGGTAGACCCTTAAATAAATGCTCTCAAAGTCCAACCAGTTAAAAGGCAGCATTAGTAGAATTAACATCGCTTGCACACTGACAGTGTTGCTTGCAGCCAGCCAGCCAAATGCTTCATGTTTAGTGACATTCAATTCCCTGCCCAGCTGTGCAGTACATACCAGGCTCAATCACATAAAACTGCCACTTTTATAAGTCAAAAATGGTTGAGAAATGACAATATTATTTGGCTCTAAACAGATCATTCCCATGTTACAGATAAGTAGCCTGAGCTTCAGAATGGGTAAACATCTAGCAGCCGTCATTGTGCTGGAAAATGGTGTAGGGTAAGATTTTGAACCCAAATCTGATAGACTCCAAAGTCCATTCTCTTTCCACTAAACTATGGGGATAGATAAGAAGGTGAAGCTCAGGAAAAGTCATCAGCAATTGCGCTGTTTGTATTGTACTGGATAACATTTCTTTTAATAACTCATAATCCTTTATTTTTGCTTTATGGTCATAAATAATGCACTTCAGGAAAACTGCCAGTACCATCTTGAAGGAGCCCTAAGTACTGAAAGAACCGCAAATGATTGTTTTCAGTTTATCAAATTTTAATAACATTATTTTATTACAATACAACATCTATCCTTTTAAAGAGAATGTTCCCAGAACTCATTATGCAATTATAAAATAATAAAGCTCTTCACAGAGCGAAGAACAAAAGGCAGTTTCTCCTTATAGCAACACTCAGCATCTCCTGAACAATTTTTTTTTTTAAATCCTAAGCCTATAGTATTGCTTCTTCAGGCAAGAGCAGATACAGCACAAAGTAAGTATAAGTGAGGAATTGAATAAAACATGACTTAAAATGAATCTGCTGCACATACGTGACACTCCTAACGATATCCTAGGGTGAGAATAGTCTTAAAGGTTGCTGATTTCTCAGGTGACTGAGATGACAGTGGCTTTTACATACAGCCAAGTTAAATCTTTGGCATTTTCTCTTTTGTGTTCTAGTATCGTTATTGACAGTGTTCCCTCGTTATCGGTTATTTAATTCTAAATGCACACACTTGTTTTTGGAATTTAATACATAGTCATGATTTTAAAAATCAGGCAATACATAAAAGTATGAAAAAAAAAAGCAAAGAAACCACCCCAGATCCCACTTAGTCTCACCAGAAATAGAAGATTTGATGTGAATTTTCCACAGATTTACCTTTGGGGCATACTTCAGGGCATACTGAAGCCACGCACAGAATGGAGGAGAAAGCGGTTGTAATAGATCTGGGCAAGTAATCCAATTTCATACAACAGTCACCCTGGGTTCTATTTGTGGATGATCTTCTGGATTAATAAATAGATAGATTTCCCATCCCATAAACTTGACTCATAAGCACATGTATTAAAAACTTTAAGTGCATTTCTCCCTCATTTTAATTAGGGTCCATGTAAAATATTTTTGCTCCAATTATAAGCAGAACTACAAACACCTCCCCTCAACCAAAAGAAGCAGTTACGAGTCCTTTGTGGCACGCTCCAGTTCTGACTTGAATATCACTGCATTTTTTCCCAGAAGAGCAATCTCTTGGGAAAAGAGTCAGGCCACTTTGGGTAAGATGTCATGGCAACAGCTTAAACTGAAGAAGGATAGTGGAAATAGACCTTTTTAAACTTTCCAAATCCAGACTTAGGCTCCATTCTGCTTTTAACCATGGAGGAACCAACTATGACATGAGAAATTGGAATAATTTTATTCTTTAAAAGCACCAGTAAGTTCCCCTCCTGGAAACATTAAAAAAGCATTTGCCCTTTGCCCTTTGCCTTTTGCATAGATAGGTCCAAAGACCTTCCCAGAATATAAATTTTTCATCATGTACCATAGCAGAGCACAACAAAACTGAGCTGCACTGTGGCTGCTGAATAAGTGGCTCAGCCCACTCACTAGCCCAGGGACTCCCTCCTGCAGACCAGGCTTCCAGAACAGGGGATTCTCTTCTGTACAGAGGCAAAAGTATCAAATGACTGCATGGCTTGGGCTTCTCAAATAGCTGAAAGCCCAAATATTGAATCTGCAAAAGCTAGGTGTAAGGTAGTAATGTATTTGACTTCTAGTCCAAAGAGCCAAAGTTCAGCTCTGGCTCTAGTATTTACATGATCTTGGGTAAACTCCCTAACCTCTCTGCTGTACAGGCTGAAGATACAAATGACATACTGTTAGTGAAAATGCTTTGTAAATTATGAAGTGCCATATGAATGTACTGTATCATGGCAACCCAAGTGACTGGCCTGATAAGTGACTGTGTTAATTCCAAAGCATTTCCCCAATTTTCTACAATTCTCACAGCCCTGTATCATCAGGGTTGTCCCTTCTGCTTCCACTGAATTCCATTTCTGTGTCATTTCAGGTCCTCTACGTGCTGTTCATGGTCCATGTGTCCACCCAGATGTGGGATTTGCACCCTATTCAACTTCCCTCCCAAAAAAGTCACTTGAGGCCTATGCTTGTAGCAGACTTTGCTAAGATCTTGGAGGAGACTGAGTGGATTTACATGGCAGAAACTCCAAAATAATTTAAAACTGAGTCTTGTGCATTTGATTCCTCCCCTGGTCTACAGGTGTACCTTCCTAACTAGAGAGTCTGCCCTGCCTTCACCTCCCACCTGGGTGATTTAGAATTCAAACCTGACTTCACCACTCTGCTGCATTACGTATTTCGATTCCTTCCAGCCCCCATAACCTTCAGAATTCAATTCAAGCTCCCTAGCATGGCGATAGCAAAGACTGTCAGTGCCCCACCCATGCCCCTCAGCACCTGCTGTTCCAGATGATGCCCGCAGGGCCCTGCTGCAAGCACCCACTGCTCTTCGCTTGAGGGATTACTCTTACTTTTGGGCAATGGGCCTTAAGTGCCAGGAAGGTAATGCTCCCAGGCAGCAGCCCTCAGCCAGTGAGAGATGGGAACGGAAGGATCAATTCTCCATCTTGCTCACCCTCGAGGGAGGGGGAAGTGCAGAGAGAATCACCTTGAGGTGTTTTCTATACTGTCTGCTAGATATTTCCCGGTGGCATTGACTCCCAGTGCCCACAGGGCTACAGTGCACATTATTCTGACCTTCTTACTTTCCGCCTCCCACCTCCCTGCCAGTCCCCACTGGAGCTTACTAGAATCATCCCTCAAATAAACAACTTGTACTCAAATCTTTGTGTTTTGGCTATTGTCGTGGGTTGAGTTGTGTCCTCCATAAAGTTGAAGTTCTAACCCCTGGTAACTGTGAACATGACCTTATTTGGAAATAGGGTTTTTATGGATATAATCAGACATATTTCATGGATATAACTAAGATGAGGGATGGGCCCTGATCCACTATGATTAATGCTCTTATAAGAGTAGAGGGCCGGGTGCAGTGGCTCACGCCTGTAATCCCAGCACTTTGGGAGGCCGAGGCGGGTGGATCACAAGGTCAAGAGATCGAGACCATCCCGGTCAACATGGTGAAACCCCGTCTCTACTAAAAATACAAAAAATTAGCTGGGCACGGTGGTGCGTGCCTGTAATCCCAGCTACTCAGGAGGCTGAGGCAGGAGAATTGCCTGAACCCAGGAGGCGGAGGTTGTGGTGAGCCGAGATCGCGCCATTGCACTCCAGCCTGGGTAACAAGAGCGAAACTCTGTCTCAAAAAAAAAAAAAAAAAAAGAGTAGAGACAGCACACATGAGGACGAGAATGCCAAGTGAACACAGAGACCACAGGGAGAGCGGAGAGCAGGTGGCAAGAGAATAGAGACTGGAGTGCCGCCTCTCCAACCAAGGGATGCCAAGGATTCTCAGTAACATGGGAAGCCAAAAGGAAGGCATGGCATAGGGTGCCCTGAGCCTTCAGAGGGGATATGGCCCTGCTGACAACTTGGTTTCAGGCTTCTGTCCTCCAGAACTGGGAAGGAATACATTTCTGTTGTTTTAAGCCTCTCAGTTTATGGTACTTTGTTACAGGGACCTTAGAAAACTAATACAATTATCTATTGCTATGCATAACAACATTCTCAGAAATTAGTGCCAAAACTACCATTTTCATTATCTCACATTTTCTGGGTCAGAAACTTGGGCAGAGCTCAGCTGGGCAATTCTTCTGTCCCATGTGGTGTCCAATTGACAGATGGGCAAGTCGAGGGTCTCCACAACAGCTGGCACTTTGTCTGGCACTGTGGCAGGGTCGCAGAGATGACTAGAAGGCTGGAACTGGCTGGTACCATGGCCCAGAGAGCCTGATATAATCTCTCCAACTTGGCCAGTTTAGGTCATCAGAGTTCTTCCATGGTGGCTCAAAGCTACCAGAGTCAGGGTGTTCCAAGACACCCAGGTAGAAGCAGCAAGACTTCTTTTAAGTTAATCTTAGAAGTCCCAGAATGTTACTTCTACAAATCTGTTGGCTGAGCAGGTCACTAAGTCCAACCCAGACTCACAGGGTCATGAATAAGACAGCACCCTGAAATGGGAAAAAGAGCAAAGAAGTGTGGCCATCCTTCAAGCACATCATGTATGCCAGGGTTTGCCACTGGGGGAACCCAGCCTAAGACACTTGCCTGCCAGAGACTTCAGGATCTGGCTCCTGCTCTGTTTCTAGAGTCATCTCATGCCCTCACATTTGCCTTTGATGCCTGACATGTCAGATTCTCTTTTGTTTTTCTAACACGCCATGTTCTATCTTGCTCCCATGCCTTTAGTTAATTTATTTATTATATGCAAAGTAAAAAAAAAAACACACACAAATAGACATTCATCCTCTCTTCTGCCTAGAATACCCTTCCACCTGATCCTTGTTTACCTGCAGCTGAGCTTATACTTGGAGACCTCGGTTTGGCTTCACCTTCTTCATTCCAGCGAGGTCACGCACCTCCACCCTGCTCCTGCCTCTGCAGCATGGAACACGTTGATTTCCTTGTCAGTAAGTTCCTCCAGAGAAGGAATTCTTTCCCTTACTTCTATATCCTCATGTCTGATGATGGATGAATGAATTATGTGTGGCCCTAAGAACTCCAAGACAAAAATATGAACAGTTCAGTAAATTGCTAAATTTTTACATTAATGTTCTCCTGCCATTTTTGAGGGATTTTCTTCATGTCAATCAGCTCATTGTGGGAGCTGGTCACCAAGTTGTCACAGGGCTAAGGGGTGTCAGGTGCAGAGAGGATCAAATGCAACTATTTATCTTAAATGATGGGACCTTATATGTGACTCATTGTTTCTACACCCTCACGTATCTCTCCTTGTTCCCTAATAGGCTTGGCTGATATTTTAATAAAGTTAATGTCTTTCTTGCCCCTTGTCTTGTTCTTGCTGTATAAAAAAAAGTCCCAGTTGCTCCAAACAGGGAAGCTTTTGTTCGTGAGCCTTGTCAGAGTTCTACCAGCTATAAGCTGGGATAAACCAAGCATGATGGCAGTGCAGGCATCTGGAAAATTTCTCTGTAAAGAACCAGATAGTAAATATTTTAGGCTTTGTGGGCCAAGAAGCGAAATTGAGGATATTTTGTATAGACACAAATGTAACCATTTGAATATTTAAAAAACAGCCTAGAGCCAGCAAGCAATGAACCAGATTTGGACGACGGGCTGTGATTTGCCACCCGTGGTGTAGTAGATTGAGAGCAAAATTTGAGGTGAGGAGAGCTGGGCTCAAGTCCTTACTCGTCCATTATTGTATGACCAACCTACAGCAGAAGGCTCTGGCGGAGATTCCACCAACAATGGAGGCTCCACTCCCCAGGGCATAGGGAAGAGGTGGGGAATGTGGCCAACCTGTTCCGAGGGCAAGGGGAGCTCCAGATCCTTGATCCTGGAGGAACGACAGAGGAAAGAAACGTGGTTACAGTCCTGGACCTCCAGGGAACACACAGTGAGCTCAGCGCCACCCCAGAACCACACCTATAGACACTGGATGCTGAACCAAGGGATAAAGTGAAGGGAATTGTGTGTGGGCCTCAAGCCAAAGCAGGACAGGTGGCTCAACCAGAGGATCTGGGCCAACATTCCATTCTGCATCCGTGCCCAAACGAAGATATCTCTCACCAGGGCTCCGACTTCCCTGTGAGTTAAAAATTAACTGGGGCTCGAACCCCTGTATCTAGGAATGCAGTAAACACAAAGTTCTCAGCCAGGATCTGGTGCCCTCTTGGGGGCATCTGAAGTGTGTGAAGGTGTTTCTGGCTGCCCGTTGGTCTTCGGGGGAGGGCATTTGCCAGCGACGGCACATGCTTTGCAGTTTGTGGAATAGACCCATGCAATGAAGACGTGTCCTGACCAAATGCCAGCAGCTCCCCCTTGAGAATCGCTGCTATGGAGGCACACTGGTGTTTCTGGGCTGCTGGAATGCAGGGAGAGGGACAGCCTCAGTATCTCGAATTCCAGTGAGCCTCACTTTCCTCGTTTAATCTCAAGGATGCTTGCAAGAATAAAGAGATAATTACATTTAAGTCTTTTGTTGACTGACAAATGTTATAAATATGGCAATCATTGTAATGTGTCCTCCGCTGGCTCCTAAATGTGATGTCTTCTTTAAAACGTTAATGAGGCCAGGTGTGGTGGCTCACACCCATAATCCTAGCACTTTGGGAGGCTGAGGTGGGTGGATCACTTGAGGTCAGGAGTTTGAGACCAGCCTGGCCAACATGGTGAAACTGTCTCTACCGAAAAATACAAATATTAACAGGGCATGGTGGTGCACACCTGTAGTCCCAGTTACTTGAGAGGATGAGGCACAAGAATAGCTTCAACCCAGGAGATGGAGGTTGCAGTGAGTCTAGATTGAGCCACTCCACTCCCAGAGGCAACCACGCTTCCGAACTCTCCATAGACAAGTTTTGCCTGCCCTTGAGCTTCATGTAAGGAGAATCATCCAGCATCTTCTCTTTCATGTCTGGCCTCCTTTGTAAACACGGCCTTGAGGTTAATCCGTATTGTTACTTGGACCAGCACTGCACCCCTTTTTATTGCTGTGTCATGACATATATGTTTTTTAGGTGGAAAAGGCTTTTTTTTTTCAGAGACGAGTCTCGCTCTATTGCCCAGGCTTTTTTTTTTCAGAGACGAGTCTCGCTCTATTGCCCAGGCTGGAGTGCAGTGGCGCGATCTCAGCTCACTGCAACTTCTGCCTCCAGGTTCTAGCAATTTTCCTGCCTCAGCTTCCCAAGCAGCTGGGACTACAGGCACACGCCACTAGTCCGGCTAATTTTTTGTATTTTAGTAGTGATGGGGTTTCACTGTGTTGCCCACGCTGGTCTCGAACTCCTGAGCTCAGGCAATCCACCCACCTCAGCCTCCCAAAGTGCTAGGATTATAGGCGTGGACCACAGGGACTGGCCAGGTGGAAAGGAATTTTTAAAATCACACAATTATAGCAGAACCTACAAAGAATCATTCAACCTCTTGCATGAGTTCAGATCCTGGTCTCTTTACCAGCCTCACTCCCACACTAGGGGAATTATAACATCAATTAGCTTTTAGCTGTGTCGGGTTTGGAAAAGCCTGTCATTCCTAACAAGGACAAGGGCTTTGAGGGAGAAAGCCTTCTGTTAGCTTAGCATTTATTAGTCTACTTATCTGTTCTTCAAGTCAAAAATCTGCTTGCCTCATATTTAACTGTCTTATTTACCTAGAAAGAAAGGCTACTCTAAAGTGCAGATAAGCTTTTTAACTTGGAAGCGTGGTGCTTTAAGACAAAAAGCACACGCTCTGCAAACAAGACACGGGGAGTGGAATGGAAAACTCCACTGAGTGCTTTCCTGGACTCATGCCATTCTGTGAATACTTAATTATATATATATAGATATTTAAAGCCAACTGTTCTCACATTTAGGCCAATTTTTCTTTTGCTAATATGGTCTTTTCTTGTCTTCAATCCAAAACAGATTGAGAATCGAGAAAGATATATTTCTATCCACAGTTTCATTTCACCAATCATCTGTTCATTTTCAACTAACGACAACCATTTATATGTCTTTAAATATTAATGTGGGTGCCAAAGAACACAAGGCAAAGGCACTGTTCGTTCAGAGCCCAAATTGATTGAGAGAATTCCTGCAGAAGTGCAGACTGAGGTAAAGTTTCTTCTAACTGATGGATTTGGTCTGGCAGCGCCCATTGCAGGAGGAGCACAACGAGGAAATGAATGAGTGCAGAGGGAGTAGTGCCAGTCAAGAATCTACAGTTTCAGGTGTATGGTTAGACAAGCACCTAACACAATTTCTTTGTCAATGGTGCCATAGTAAGTTGACTCTGGATCCACTTAGAAGCTGGGAAGAAACTCAGGGGAGAAATGACTGTATGTTTTTTCCCTTGATTAGTTATGGTCACTACATCGCTTCACCTTAATCTGCATCACCTTGTGCAGCTGCTGTATTTCATAATGTTTAGGGTTTATTAGCCATTATCCCATAGCTCTCTGTCCATGGCGCAGTGTAGTGCTTAGATTAACCTAGGAGGTGATAGGAAAGTACTCCTGCCACCTTGAGCGGTGAAGAGGCTAAATGACTTCTGCAGGGGTAACACTCAGTAAGTGGAGGAGGGCCTGCCTCATCCTCTCCTTTGTCTCCAGGTCAAATTGAATGTCACTCTAATAATGTACCAGAATAAACCCTTTGCAATATTTTATTTCACTTTATTTTTATTTTTTACATGGAGTGTCTCTCTGTTGCCCAGGCTGGAGTGCAGCGGTGGAATCTCAGCTCACTGCAACCTCTGCCTCCCAGGTTCAAGCTATTCTCCTGGCTCAGCCTCCCAAGTTGCTGGGATTACAGGTGCCCACCAGCACATCCAGGTAATTTTTGTATTTTTGGTAGAGACTGGGTTTTGCCATGTTGGCCAGACTGATTTCGAACTCCTGACCTCAAGTGACCCACCCACCTCGGCCTCCCAAACTGTTGGGATTACAGGCATGAGCCACTGCACCCAGCCCCTTTGCAATATTTATAAAGGTTAACTAAACGGCACAGAGTCCTTATTTTAATACAATAGAATATAAAGTCTTGTCCATTAAATCAGAATCAAGTTGCTTGATTTGTCCCAGTGAATTGACTACAAATGACCAGATGCTATGACCTGTTGTCTGTCTCCTTTTTCCCTCTGCTCAACAGAACGTAAGCTGCATGAGGGCAGGGACTTGGCTTAGTTCACTGTAATATCCAGAGCCCCTAGGCCAGGGCCTGACACATAGAGTGTGGTCTATAAATACTTACTAAGTATGTGAGAGGATAAAGAAATGAAGGAATGAGGGAAGAAAGGAAAGAGCAAGGCTTAGATCAGCGGAATGGCTTGCTGAAGGCCACACAACCATAGCAACCTCAATTTCCAAAGACTGAGCATAAACACCACCCCTCTGTTAGATCTTTTCATCTGTGCTTTCATTTCCGTCGATACCATCCATTGCCTTTAAGGAGGTGAGGGTGGAGGGGAGGAGAGACATTGCCTTTTTTCTAGAGAAATACCTTTAACAAGTTGTAAGAGTTGCTGTCTGTCTTATATGAGGAAGAGAGCGATAAAGTTGCTTCAGATGTGAATGCTGGTGCTGGCTAGACTCCCTAACTAGCAAGTGATTTGACAACTTACAGCCTGTGATTTAAGTTCATAGATCACAACATATCAGAGACCCTATCAAGGCAACAGTTGTTGTAATTCTACAGGTGTTAAAGATTGGAATAGTTATTCCTCCTGAGGGACTTAAATGGAACCCCTTTTTTTTTTTAAACCATATCACCTAAGTTTCTTGTGTATCACAAGACATGCCCATAGAAAAGGTAAACTTGATGGTTGATGCTCTTTTTTTTTCATGCTTACCACATACTAGAGAAATATATCTGCTCATGAATATGTAAATAATTTTCATTTAAAATCTAACTGGCTTGAAAGAAAATTCTTGAATCACTTCTTGGTGTTCTAGGAATTCAATAATTCTCAGTGCAAATATCAAACTCCTACTCAGATGCACCAAATGGAGACTTGGCTGTTTTTAAAGCATCTATTTACTCTGAAGAATAGAGCCCACACACAGGGAAAATGTCCCTTCTTCTACCGATGTCCCAAATGCTTCTTTGCTTAAAGATTGCTCAAAAGCGAGGCCAGTGTAGATAATGCACCTCTCTAGTGAAGAGTGAGCCAGTCCAGCTCCATATTACATATTTGTGTTTCATAAAATTATAAGGCTCTTAGCAAGGAAAGGAAAGAACCAATTCAGAGAGAAAGAGCTTATGCTTCTGGAAAGAATAAGATGCCAAGATGGTGGATGTTACCAAATAGTTCACCTTAACACCTTTTAAAAAACGTCTATGTGTACCTTTCTTTCTTCTTGTATTCTCAAGACAGAGAGCAAAACAGCAGCTTATCAACGTTTTCTCCTAACAGAAAATCATAGTAACCGAGTTTACCCAAAAGCGTTTTAATTTTCCTGGCCAGCCACCTTTACTTTTATTTCTTTTATTGCATTAAAAATCGAGACTAATGGAGGCAACCGATGCCGCAGCAAGCCAAATTAGGTTTTTCTTAGCACTCTCCCTTCATCTCAGAGCGGTGTCATTAAGTGTGCAGCCTGTGAAATGCTAAGGACAGCCTGTTTCCACTGTGACATGGGTCATGCAGGAATGCCAGGGAATGGTGACATATACCACTGAATGTCATAAAGCTTTAAAGACTTACAATAACACCTACACTTCAGGCCAAGCAGAATGTGGGCATTCACTTTTCTTTGTAAACAGACTCTGTGAAGCCAGAGGGAAGGGAGGCGGGGAGTGATGCAGGAAATGATGGCATGACGGCTCTGCAAACCTGCTCTGCAGGCGATTTGGTCTTCAGGCCTCTTGACTGGCCAGTCACTCAGAGGCTGTACATAGAACTGGGAATTGGGACCACCAAATTGCACAGCTTCTTGGCAGTCCTTTTGGCCACAGGCAGCTCTTGAATCACGGGGCTATGTTACACGGCCTCTTGGTACCTGCTTATGATTAAGCAAGCTCCAGGGTGCTTTCACAATACAGATATATTAGTCAAATAAGTTTACCTCATTTGCTTCCATGAGCCCTGGGATTTGAAGAGTTAGATTACAGTCCACTCACCAAGTTTCTTTCATAGAGATGGTTTTCTTACAGTGGAGTAGTCCATTTCTTTTCAAGTGGAAACTATTTAGTTAGACCCCTCTGGTTTGTTGTTTGCATGTGTCTAGGTAGTCTCTGAGTCCTTATCCTTACTCAGATGTAACCGTTTGTGTTGACATTGATCAAAAAACACTACTATTGCCAATCACCCAGCATGTGTTCCTAATACCTAGTATGTATAAGGCATGGTTCTAGAGGCTATGAGCTAGACATTGATCAGAAGCCTGTAAGACCTGCTCTCAAGAAGATAGGTTAAATAGACATTAAAGTAATTCAGAATACACGACAGTCTGGGAAAAGGGCAAAAAAAAAAAAAAAAAAAAAAAAGACAGCAGTTTAAATAATAACTGCAAGAAGAATGTGAGGAAAAACAGAGATCAAGAGAGATAAGTATTGTTTGGAAAGATCAAGAATGATGTGAAATTTAGATCATGGAAAATGTAAAATTTAAGGGCAATAACCTTTAAGGAGGGATAAGCAGAGAAAAGGGGCAAGCCCGAGGGAACAGCTAAAGACTAGTTTGACGAGAATAAAAAGGTCAGCTGTGTTCCACTTGTGCACTGTCTCAGATGGTAAGCTAAGGAATTTAAACTTATTTGTCTTAAAAAAAAAAAAAGCAAGTCACTTTATTGAGGTACGATTGACATATAAAAAGCTGTGCCTACTTAATGTCTACATCTCAATAAGCATATGCCTATGAAGCGATCACCGTCATCAAGGACGTGTTTATAAACTTTTTTTTTTTATGGACAGTGGGAGCCATAGAATGTTCTTAATAAGGGACTTATATCATTTAGGGCTATTTTACCATAAGCAACAGAGAAGCCAATTTGATCTAGCTTAAACAACAAAGGAAGTTTCTTGGTTTACACAATAAAATCTCCACAGATAGATACTGGCCTCAGGTAAGGCTTGATCTGGCAGTCTAAACAAGAACTCCAGGGCACTAGCTTCTCTCTGCCTCAGCTTCATCCTCAGAAGTCACATTGCCCTACCTTCCAACCCCATCCTCTTCATAGGCAGTTCCTGGCTCTCCATGTGTAGCAGAAAATGTCGACAGCAACCCCAGGCCTCAGATCTCCCTACACCATCTGGAGGAAGAGCAAGCTCTTTTGTGGTAGCATCTCTGGAAGAGGAGGAAGCTTGTCTTTCCCAGAGGTCTCAAATGGCTCCTGTGTCTTGATGGATCTGATTGGTTATCTGGGAATCAGTGGAGGATGTAAGTAGTTAGATGGCAAAAGCTGATTGGTTTAAGTCAACCACAGTCCAACCCTAGAGCAGGAGATGGGTGAATCCTTCCAAGCCACAGGGCTGAGAATGAGAAAGGATAGATTTCCTGAAGGAATCTCCAAGTAGTGTTGGAAGGGGAGAATGGCCCCTGGGAAGCCAAAGAGTAATACCTGTTTACTAGAGGGACTAATAAGATAAAGGTAAGTAGGTTTATGTGAAGTCAGCAGCAGCTTATCAAGCCCTATAATTGTAAAGGTATGACTGTCATTACTGTCAATGATTATGGAGTCAGTATCAACCTAAAAGAAAAAAAAAGAAGACACTAGAGAAAATTGTCTCCAAATATGATGTGTTTACTCAAGAATAGAAGTAAGGATTCTAAACTGGAATGCATGGAATGGCAAGCCACTAGTGCATTCAGTGAGGAAGCGGAAGGGGAGCTTTCATTAGCAAAAAGAGATGTAAGCTGCTTAGAAGCAAGTTCATTGGTTCCAGAGGCCCAAAGCCAGAGTTGTTGTCAGTTCATTGGTGGAGATGTCACTACTGGACAAGTGTTCTTCCAAGAACATTTTATTTGAATCTCTGCAGTCCTAAAGAATGTCTCATGATAAACCTTATTAAAGCAGGAGATATGTGAAGGACTTATAGAAAGTCCTTGGAAATAGTTTATTGCAGAATGTAAGCTTGAGCCTCCTTTCCTTCCTGGTCCTATTTTGTTTGCATTTGACAGAAATGGATTTCATCCTGGTATCTGGAACTTTCGCATCAGCCACGTCTCCAATCTCTGCCTGGCCCTATATGCCTGCCTTGCCCCTTTTACTTCAGAAAGTCTTAGAAAGGCATCATCTTGTTTCACATAGACACAAGGGTGATTTCTCAAACTGAAAGAACTCTCAAATTTTTATTTGGAAATAAAGGAATTCTGGCCAAGTGCAGTGGCTCATGCCTGTAATCCCAGCACTTTGGGAGACTGAGGTGGGAGGACTGCTTGAACCCAGGAGTTAGAGACCAGCCTGGGCAACATGACAAAACCCTGTCTCTACAAAAAATAACAGCAAATTGGGCCATGCATAGATGTGTGTGCCTATAGCCCCAGCTACTCGGGGGCTGAGGTAGGAGGATTACTTGAGCCCAAGAGGTTGAGGCTGAGGCAGTGAGCTGTGATCACACCGCTGCATTCTCTCTCTCTCTCTCTCTCTCTCTCAAAAAAAGGAATTATCTTTCTAGGGCTGGAGATGCTAGCATTTTTGTTTGTTTGTTGTTGAGAGATGGACTCTCGCTCTGTAGCCCAGGCTGGAGTGCAGTGGCATGATCTCAGCTCTCTGCAACCTCCGCCTCCCTGGTCCCAGTTCAAGCAATTCTCCTGCCTCAGCCTCCCAAGTATCTGGGATTACAGGCACAAGCCACCATGCCCAGCTAATTTTTGTATTTTTAGTAGAGACAGGGTTTCACCATGTTGGCCAGTCTGGTCTTGAACTCCTGGCCTCATGATCTGCCCACCTCGGCCTCCCAAAGTGCTGGGATTACAGGTGTGAGCCACCACGCATGGCCAATGCTAGCATTTTTAAGAAATCATATCCATAGGTTCTAAGTTCATTCTGTATACTTACCAGCCAAGAGAAGGCAGCAGGCATTCTGAATTCACGAGAAAAGTGTGATTGGCCTGGAAAAAGAATGCCTTTGTGATTATGTGTGTTCCTTTTCTTAAACTGTAGGACTCAACCCTTTGGTCCCCAACAAAAGCAAATTTCGACATTGACTTCAGTGGGAAGAAGGAAGCCATGTTTTCAATAGAAGGGTTTCTTTTTTTTTTTTTTTGCTTTTCCCATCTGGCCCCAGTCACTGCCGGCTGGAACCCATTGTGGACTACAAAGCTATCGGTCCACAAATTAGGAGCACACCCACCAGGCCTTGCCAGCTATTTTGCTTTCTTCAATGAAGTCATGACTGCCATTGCCACCACAGTTCAATACCACAGAAACAATCGTGAGGGATCAGTCTCTATATTGTTCAGTTTTGGGGGTAGGAAAGAGAGACAGGTGTCCCCCACCTGGCTTCCATTCACACTGGCTGTCTTTCCCCCCACCCCTTATTTCTTCCTCTGCCCTTGAGCTGCTACCTTTACAAATGAATGTAGCCCCAGGAGGGTGTGAAACTAGGCATGGATGGGAGGAAATCCTTAAACAAGAAGGGTTGGCTACAGGAAAGACAGCGAATTCTAAAGAAGACTCCTGATCGTAATTGGAGGCATGTCCCTATAAAGTGTATCTGGGCTTGACATGATTCTCTAACCCTGAGAAGGACTCTTTTATGCCTGGAAGGCTTTCAATTCAGATTAGCAGGCTGAGCCATAATAACTCTTGATTGGGAAGGAAAATCCAAGTTCAAGTCAGAAAGAAAAATAGAGAGCAAAGCAGGTCTTCCACTCCTAGCCTGTGTTTATTTGTACTCAACTTTAACAGCTGGACCAAGAAGGCTTTACTCTTAGTCCTTTCTGGCAGTGTCCTCAGAATGAGCAGGTTTTTGCTAAGACTCTGGGTTCAGGTTTTTGCTAAGACTCCGGGTTCAGGTTTTTGCTAAGACTCCGGGTTTAAAAAAAACATCTCTCTCACGCCTATAATCCCAGCACTTTGGGAGACCGAGGCGGGTGGATCATGAGGTCAAGAGATCGAGACCATCCTGGTCAACAAGGTGAAACCCCATCTCTACTAAATATACAAAAAAAATTAGCTGGGTGGCACATGCCTGTAGTCCCAGCTACTCAGGAGGCTGAGGCAGGAGAATTGCTTGAACCCAGGAGGTGGAGGTTGCGGTGAGCCAAGATCGCGCCATTGCACTCCAGTCTGGATAACAACAGCAAAACTCCATCTCAAAAAAAAAAAAAAAAAAAAATCTCCCATGCAGATGGCACACCCTTCTTAAATGCAGAAGGTGAATACATGCTCTATTGAAGATAACGTTGCAGGTTTGGAAAATTTAAATCACACAGAAAGTGAAGCGAAGTGAAAAATGATATTGTTTAGTGCCAAATAAACAAGCCCTAGCTCTGGAGAGCCAGAGAACAGGAACTTAGGAGGCCAGAAGGCCTGAGGAAAGGTGGTAGAACGCATTTCTCCACATGTACCTAGAATTTGGGTCAGTACTAATGCTTTAGGAACTTAGAGCTAATGGGTGCTATTTCCGCTATTGAGGGCATCAAGAAAGTAATCTTGGACTTATTTTCTTCTCTTTCTTCCTCTCGTTCCATCTTGTAGACTATCTCTTTGCTTAGTAGTTCGAATTTTTCCAAGTAGTTTCTAAGGAAGTTTCTAAGTAGTTTCTAAGAAGCACAAAATAAGTATAAGCAATTCTAAGTCAATTTTCGGAATGTTTACCAAACAAATAATGCTAAGAATATTAACTACTTTTGCCTAAAAAGAGGAAGATGACTACATCTTTGTTCCACAACAGCAGTATCGTTTCATTGTTTTTTGTTCATTTGTTTGTTTGTTTTTAGACAGAGTCTTGCTCTGTTGCCAGGCGCCAGGCTGGAGTGCAGTGGTGGCGCGATCTCGGCTCACTGCAACCTCTGTCTCCTGGGTTCAAGCAAATCTCCTGCCTCAGCCTCCCGAGTAGCTGGGACTACAGGTGCACGCCACCATGCCCAGCTAATTTTTATATTTTATTAGAGATGAGGTTTCACTTTGTTGGCAAGGATGGTCTTGATCTCTTGACCTTGTGATCCGCCTGCCTCGGTCTCCCAAAGTGCTGGGATTACAGGCGTGAGCCACCACGCCCGGCCCTCGTTGGTTTTTAATCAAGGTAGTTGTGCACGTGCCAGTATGTCAGGCTTAGCAGCCCTTGATGAAATCAGCAGTCTCTCCTCCCCCTCTCAGGTCTAACCAGAAATAGCAGCAACAACAAAAGTCTATACTTAATCCTCCTGGGTGGTTTCCAACTCATCTTTATATTTATATACTTCTTTCTTAATTTCTTTCTTTTTCTCTTCTTCTCTTCTCTTCTTTTTTCTTTTCTTTTTGAGACAAGGTCTCGCTCTGTCACCCAGCGGGGATTGCAGGGGTGCCATCGTGGCTCACTGCAGCCTCCACCTCCTGGGCTCAAGGGATCCTCCCACCTCAGCCTCCGAGTAGCTGGGACTGCAGGTACGTGCCACCACACTCTGCTAGTATTTCGTACTTTTTTTTTTTTTTTTTTTTGAGACGGAGTTTCGCTCTTGATACCCAGGCTGGAGTGCAATGGCGCGATCTCGGCTCACCACCACCTCCACCTCCTGGGTTCAGGCAATTCTCCTGCCTCAGCCTCCTGAGTAGCTGGGATTACAGGCACGCGCCACCATGCCCAGCTAATTTTTTGTATTTTTAGTAGAGACGGGGTTTCACCATGTTGACCAGGATGGTCTCGATCTCTTGACCTCGTGATCCACCCGCCTCAGCCTCCCAAAGTGCTGGGATTACAGTCATGAGCCACCGCGCCCGGCGTATTTCATACTTTTTAAACGGTTTTGCCACGTTGCCCCAGGTGGTCTCAAACTCCTGGGCTCAAGCAATCCTCCTGCCTTGGCCTCCCAAAGTGCTGGGATTATAGGTGTGAGCCACCAGACTCAGCCTTAATTTTTTTACTATTTACCAACTCTCGTAAGAAAAATGTTGTTTTAGTTTAGTTTTGTGTATCTCATCTCTTCTTCCCACTTCTCCTAGTGCTTGATAGGTAGGTGATAATCATTAGATCCTCCACTGGTTATCTTTGTAGCTATAAATAACATACTGTCCTTGAACATTATTATAATAAATAACATGCCCGAACCTCTACCTCTCCTTCTAGAACCTTTCCCCTTTCTGAGAAGAGGATACTGGCTCACCGGGGCTTGTCTCCACCTTCCTCCCACCTCCCTCTTGCTCCCCATCTCCTGTTGCTCACACTCTTGCCATTACATGGCCAAGATGCTGTCCTACACCTTAGCCAAGCCTTCTGTGCTTTGTGTGGATGAGACTAGTTCTGTGAGTTGAAATGCAGTCCCTAGATAATGCACAACAACTCTGTTACTCTTGGTCACTGGGCAAAAACACAGGGATGCCAAAGGGGTGCATTCTTCTCTGAATTCAGCACTCCATGAAGTGCCAGCTCTTTGGTTGAGAGAGGCAGGGGCAGCTATTGGATTGAGAGATGTAACTCTACCGGAGAGTGTCAGAAAGCACCCTATTCATTTCTCCTGTCTAGGAGGTTTACCGTACAACCTCTTTGAACCTTGTGCTCAACAATTGCATTTGAATAAATTAGCACCATTTTATCTGCATTTTATTTGTAAAACAAGTTCACTCGTTCTTTTCCTCTCTCTTTCTCTCTTTCTTTCAGAATCTGGCTCTGTCACCCAGGCTGGAGTGTGCAGTGGTGTGATCTCAGCTCACTGCAACTTCCGCCTCCCAGGTTCAAGAGATTCTTCTGCCTCAGCCTCCCAAGTAGTTGCTGGGATTACAGGTACATGCCACCACACATGGCTAATTTTTGTATTTTTGGTATAAATAAGGTTTCACCATATTGGCCAGATTGGTCTTGAGCTCCTGACCTCAGGTGATCCACCCGCCTTGTTCTCCCAAAATGTTGGGATTACAGGCATGAGCCACTGCGCCTGGCTGAAACAAGTTGTTTCTTAACAGCTTTTTCTTTTGGACGCCCAGAACAAAGAGCTGAACTACAAATGCACAGAATCATATATGGCAGTCAAATACTCCATTTTGATTTGATTGTTAATGTTAAAAATGTATTAATCAACATTGATGGTACCACTTGAACAATTTTCTAAACATACAGGACTAAAACACACCTTACAGTAATGGAGAGCTAAATGTGCCTGGGGTCAATAGTAAAATACATTTTCTTTTTGAATTATAGGCTGAAAAGCTTCCATTCCAACCTGACGTTTTTTGATAACTGACAGAAAACAATTTTCATACATTACTTACAGCCTTAAGTGCAGTCACGTAGCACCAGTAAACTTTTTCTAGGGAGCTTTTAAAATGGCCAACTGTCCCAGGCTGCCTGAAAGTTTCCCAGTTTTAGCACTGAAAGTCTCACAGCCTAGGCCACCACTCAGTCCTAGACAAAGAAGATGAATGTTCACTCTACATTTAATAACACTGATGAGAATAATATTTGTCCTTATTATAGCCAGGTGCTATACTAAATGATTTAGTTAGCTTTTAAAAATTTAATCTTCAGCCGGGTATGGTGGCTCACGCTAGCACTTTGGTAGGCCAAGGTGGGTGGATTACTTGAGCTCGCAAGTTTGCGAACAGCCTGGGCAACATGGCAAAACCCTGTCTCTACTAAAAATACAAAAACTAGCCTGGTGTGGCGGGTACACACCTGTAGTGACAGCTACTTGGGAGGCTGAGGTGGGAGGATCACTTGAACCCAGAAGGTCAAGGCTGCAGTGAGCCCTGATCACACCACTGCACTCCAGCCTGGGTGACAGAGTGAGACCCTGTCTTGAAAAAAAAAATTAATTGGCCGGGAGCAGTGGCTCACGTCTATAATCCCAGCACTTTGGGAGGCCGAAGGGGGTGGATCACGAGGTCAAGAGATCGAGATCATCCTGGTCAACACGGTGAAACCCCGTCTCTACTAAAAATACAAAAAAAATTAGCTGGGCACGGTGGTGCGTGCCTGTAATCCCAGCTACTCAGGAGGCTGAGGCAGGAGAATTGCCTGAACCCAGGAGGCAGAGGTTGCGGTGAGCTGAGATCACGCCATTGCACTCTAGCCTGGGTAACAAGAGCGAAACTCCGACTCAAAAAAAAAAAAAAAAATACAAAAAATTAGCGGGGCATGGTGGCGCATGCCTGTAGTCCCAGCTACTCAGGAGGCTGAGGCAGGAGAATTGCTTGAACCCAGGAGGCGGAGGTTGTGGTGAGCCGAGATCGCGCCATTGCACTCCAGCCTGGGTAACAAGAGTGAAACTCCGTCTCAAAAAAATAATAATAATAATTAATCTTCACAATAACCATACAAAGGTATTATTATCTAATAGGTTTAGAGATGGGGAAACTACAGCTTGACAAAGTGAAAGAACTTCCCAGAGTTTACATAACTAATAAGTGGCTAAGATTCAAATAGGTTATCTGACTTCATACTTTTCCCTGTACCAAAACAAATTTCATTTTATTTTGTATTAAAGTTGTCAGATAAAATACAGGGTGCCCAGTTCAATTTGAATTTCAGATAAGTAACAGTTATTTAGCGTATGTCCCAAATATTGCATTGGATATACTGATACTAGAGAATTATTGTTTATCTGAGATTCAAATTTCATTGGCTATCTTATATTTTTATTTGCTAAATCTTACAGCCCTAATTTGGAACAATGACTCTTTTTTGATGGTTTTTATGGCCGAATGTATTCAAGGACTGGTGAGATCTAAAAAAAACTCAAGTTTTAAATGAAGGGAAGTCAAATAAGTGAGAGGAAAATACTTTCACAGGTTGCTTTATTTTTTTTGAGACAGAGTGTTGCTCTGTCTAGGCTGGAGTGTAGTGGCATGATCTTGGCTCACTGCAACCTCTGCCTTCCTGGTTCAAGCGATTCTCCTACCTCAGCCTCCCTAGTAGCTGGAACTACAGGTACCTGCCACCACACCAAGATAATTTTTGTATTTTTAGTAGAGATGGGGTTTCATCATGTTGGCCAGGCTGGTCTCAAACTCCTGACCTTGTGATCTGCCTACCTCGGCCTTCCAAAATACTGGGATTACAAGTGTGAGCCACCGTGCCCAGCCACAGTTTGCTTTATTCGAGAAACCTGGTTGACATAAAAAGCCTCTTTCTGGGATAGCCTCTGAATTATGATATGTTTGGGTGTGAAAGTGAAAGGGGAGTAGGGGACATTTACTTACCCATTCATTCACTAGGTCCTCAGTGCCAATTCTGTGCCAGGCACTATTCTAGGTATTCTGTTACAAGGCAAAACAAAGTCTTAGCCCTCATGGAGTTTCTGTTCTCAGGGGGAAAATGGGCAATAAATAGATACACTAGGCAGTAACACAGTTTCTGGTAGCGGTAAAAGTTGTGAAAGAGACTAGAGCAGGGCAAGGGGACAAAACAAAGGGAAGTCTGAGATAGGCATCATCAAGAAAGAGATTTAGTGAGGGGCAAAATCCTGAATGAAGCAAGAGAGCCAGTCATGTGTGGATCTGGAAGGAAATCTTCCAGAGGGACAACAGGTACAAAGCCCCAAGATGAAAATGTGCTTGGCACGTCCGAAAACATAGCGGTGAAATAGCAGAAGAACATAACTCACTTCACTGTTGTTTACAGGGCTGTTTACCCATTTCTGCATGTGGACTAGGATAATTTTAGAGCACTGAAATAAAATGCAAAAGCAGCAATCATGCAGTTTTTAAAACTAACTCTGGGATTAAAGGAGAAGTATGTAAACAACTATGTTTTTTTAAAGATTCATAGGAACATTGTGACCTGACAAGGACAAAGAAGCTCCCAGCCTCCCTGGACCCTCACTGGAACCCAAATGTCTGTAGTCATCGGTCACCTCTATCGCAAGCCTCCCCTTAACATTAAAAGGGCCTGAAATTTGGACTTAAGGTGGTTATTCAGGACATTGGTCCCCATCTTCTCAGTTTGCTGGCTCTCAGAAATAAAGTCGCCTTCCTTGCCCCAACTCCTTGTCTCCTTGCATTTTTTTTTTTTGAGACAGAGTCTTGCTCTGTCACCAGGTTGGGATGCATTGGTGCAATCTCAGCTCACTGCAACCTCCACCTTCTAGATTCAAGTGATTCTCCTGCCTCAGCCTCCTGAGTAGCTGGGACTACAGGCACACCCCACCACACCCAGCTCATCTTTGTATTTTTAGTAGAGACAGGGCTTCACCATGTTGGCCAGGCTGGTCTTGAACTCTTGACCTCAGGTGATCCGCCCACCTTGGCCTCCCAAAGTGCTGGTATTACAGGCGTAAGCCACCATGCCTGGCCTGTCTCCTTGTCTTATTGGCAGTCGTGCAGTGGGCAGAACGAATTTGAACTTCGTTACAAGAAACATTGAAGGATTGAGAGAATGGCAATAAATGACCAGATTTATGCTCCAAATACTCACTCTAGGTGCCATGGAAACAGAGACTCTGTTGCAGAAGTGGAGGAAAGAGATGCTAGCAGCCTGAATTAATACAACAGTGGTCCAAGAGAGTGTTACATTTGAGATCTATTTGGAGACATATTGCCTCGGTGGAGCCGAGGCAAAGGTGACATCTAAATCACCACGGGTGATTTCAGTGCATCCTGAAGGTTAAGGAGCACCACTGCTTTAAATTATGATCAGTGATTTAGACCCGTAGTTCAGTTCCTCTCAAACTTGGTTGCACTTTTTAACCACCCAGGGGACTTAAAAAAATACTGGGGCTTTGGTCCCACTCCAGACTGGGAATGCAGCCTGGGCATTAGGATTTTAAAAATATCCTTGGGTGATCCTTCTTTGCAGTCAAGTTGAAAATTTCTGTCTAGAGAATAGTGGGAACTCTGGTGTGCGAGGCAGACGGCAAGATTGATTGGCGATGCTTTGCTTTGAAGCAAGTTCTATGAGAATCAAGTTCTATGAGAGAAGACTGAAAGTTGCTCATAATCATGTATGGTCCCAAACGTCTCTGGTGGGTCCCTGCTTCCCTTCCCTCCCCCATGCTGTTAGAGGCAGAGCCAGTCACCAGTATCTAACCTCCCCATACTGAAGCCAAGCCCCCAAAGCTGGCGATGGTCACAGTGTGACCTGACTTTCAAGTGTCATCTCCTCACCAATGTTTGCCCAGGCCGACTCTCTTTTCCAGGGACCATCAAGGTCTGGGAGATCGCAGGGTAAGGCAGGAGGTGTCCAGACAGCAGCTCTCTTTCATTCCTAGGAAGGCATCTGGCAACCATTCTCTCCAGCTCTCAGGAACAGGCTTGAAATTCCCTTACTATTGATGGGAAAATGCAAGCAAAAATCAAAGTAATAATCAGTGTCACTTAGTGAATTAGTGATGGAGACGGGAACAGAATCCAGACTTTCTAACTTGGAGATCCCCTGCTTTTAAGTCTAAATGGCTCTTTTATTCTAATCCAGCTGTGCCGCGTTAATAAGGCTTTGACGAGATCCAGCTCTGTGTTTTGTAGAGTTAACATATTTGATATTTACCTCAGCTATTTGTTGTCTGTTTAATAAGTTTGATTTGTCATCCCAGATGCACATTATTTAGCAGTGTATAATCACATACAATTGTTTACGCTATTTACTGTTTGCTTTCAAGTCTTGCCAAGAAGGACTTGGTGTAAACTAGCTGTCTGCAGCAGCCACACTAAGTTAAGCCTTTAAAAGGGTCTAATTGGGCCTATATAAATAAACACAACAATATGGAAAATAACTCCACATACATTTAGTATACTGCTGACCGGCTGGCAAGCATGCAGACCTCTATTGTGGAATAGATAGGACTAAATCTTACTCAGAAGGGTACAGAGAGCTATTTAAGTTTTAATTTAGAGCTCATTCGACTCTCCCTCTGTCTTACGTGTGCGCACGTGCACACACACACACACACACATGCATGCACAAGAGAAAAATCCATTCATTGGCAATAAATTTTAATCATGTAGTTAGCAAAACTTGACTCTGGCTTTTATTTTTGGAGAAAATGGTCAGTGAAGCAAATCTCATCTCTGCTCATTACAAGGCCAATGGGCAGGTCATGATAACTGAGGGACCGCAGATGCTCTGATCATCTTTTAAGCAAATAAAGGAAACCTGCAAAAATTCACCAACTAACCACTAAGGCACATGAAAAGCAGCAGAGCGTAAGGGAGGCAGCATTTTCCAAAAATGTTCAGCACAGTTTCTTGTTGTACAAAACTTCAGTGCAACTTTCTGACGGGAGTTTCAGGAGTCTATGGCACAGTCTTTGTGCATGAAAACAGTACAGCATGATGGAGGAGTTTTAGGACTGGCTGAGAATTAATAATTACTGGGTAAAAGGTATATTTTACATTCATGTCATCAATAAATATTCATTGAGGACTCACGGTGCTTCAGTCTCTGGGCTAAGTGTCACACGCCAGGGCAGATGGCGTGCAAAGTTCTGGAAGGCACCTTCACTCTTGAAGAATGAATAATTTAAGATATTTTGTCTTCTTTAAGCTTTTGTTCATGCTGACTCCTCCAGTGAAATGCCGTCCACTGCCAACCTAGGGATAGAGGCACATCCTTTGGAACTTTTTTCGATTACCAGTTCTACTTGAACCCTTATTTGTGGCTTATTCCTTCTGCTTTGAATTCCACATACTAGATGTAAACCTTTTTGTTTCACAATGCCTTCAAGGCAAAGGGCAGATCCTGTGGCTCTCTGTATCCTGTGCTTAATAAGATACAGTATGTATTCAATCAACATCTGTTGAATCCATAAATAAATGAATGAACAATATTAATAGCTCCTTGGAAAATGGCAAGCTATTTTAATACCTTATTGAAGTGTTTGAATTTACCTCCTCTGAAACGGTACTAGGACGGTACTTAAACTGGTCCACATTGTTTAATTAATACCAGAAAGTTTTATGTTGGCTAAAATCCTGTGACATTATTTCTGCTTCATATAGCAAATTTTATTTATTCTTTTTTTTGAGACAGAGAGTCTTGCTCTGTTACCTAGGCTGGAGTCCAGTGGCATAATCTCAGCTCACTACAACCTCCATCTCTTGGGTTCAAGTGATTCTCCTGGGTCAGCCTCTCGAGTAGCTGGGATTACAAGCACACGCCACCAGGTCCAGCTATTTTTTTGTATTTTTATTAGAGATGAGGTTTCACCATGTTGGCCAGGCTGGTCTGGAACTCCTGACCTCATGTGATCCACCCACCATGGCCCCCAAAGTGCTGGGATTATAGACGTAAACCACAGTGCCCGGCCTAGCAAGTTTTACTTAAATGCTTTTTTGGAATTATTGTTGATTTTGGAGTGTATGATGAAGGTATTGTGGTTATATTTAAAAGAGGGAGTCCTTGTATGTTAGAAATACATGCTGAAATACTTAGACATAAAATTAGACGATGTCTGAAATTCACTTCAAAATAACCAGAGAATTAAAGAGTAGAGTATAGATGAAACAAGACTGGCCATAAATTATTGTTGAAGTTGGGTGATGAATACATGGAGGTTCATTTAATGATTTCATCTACTTTTGCACATGTTTAAAATTTTTTATAATATATACTTATAAAAACATATATATATTATATATAATAATATATACTTATAAAAAATATTTTTATAATATAATACTAAAAAAATGTAGTTACATTTACAGAAGAGGAGAATCTAATGCAAGGGTCACAACTAAGCAATAAACATAAAACTGCAGACCTAAGTTTCTCCCACTCGGGAATGCCCACGACACTGCACTTTTGGGATTAAATAAAAGTAACAGAAATGTATGCTTGTTCCATTTCTGATTGCTCTATGGTTTAGTCCTTAACAATTGTTCATTGTCTTCCTAGGAGGCCAAAATTCATTATCTATAATTGCAATTTGACCACTTTCTATTACAAATGAACTTGCTATAACTGGTTATGGCAGGCATGGAGGACTGAACAAAGGAAAAAATGTACTTCAACCCTGGGATCTCAGAAATATCTTGAGATCAGTACAGGGCCACATTCGTCTAGGACGAGTAAGTGAAAACTCTTCCACTTCTCATTCCCCATTACGTTCCATTCTAGCAATTTTCATGAATCACTATTTTTGGGATAGGGTTGCTGGTAAAAAATCCAGGCTGTCAAGTTAAATTAGAATTTCAGAGAAATAAATACTTTTTAAAGTGTAAGTATCTCAAATATTTCATGGGACATACTTATTTTCATTTGCTAAATCTGGCAACCCTACTCATGGGGCTATGTGGTATTTATAATTCTAACAGTTAGTCAATTAATTAAAGGACCATATTCTATACTTAGTTGATTTAATCATCTTGAAAAGCCTCCTTTAGATCTGTCCTTCACTAGACTATTGAACTAAAAAGGCTCAACTTTACTTAAAAAAATCCCTATTGAATTCTTACAAGAATACCTGTATTTGCAAATCTATTTTTTCAATTTTAAGCAGAATAGCATATATGTTGTTAAAATAAAATCAAACAATACTAAAAGGCTGACAATTAAATGTAGCTGGCTTCTGCCACGCTTCCCCCTGACCCCCTATATCCGCTCAGTACCTCGAGCTGAGCAGCCAGCAGAGGCTGCTCTCCCTGGAGTTCTCTTCCTATCACTAAAAAGTAGTCTCGCTGCTCGTACCTATAACCTAGCACTTTGGGAGGCCGAGGCGGGTGGATCACCAGAGGTTGGGAGTTTGAGACCAGCCTGATCAACATGGAGAAACCCCGTCTGTACTAAAAATACAAATAATTAGCCAGGCATGATGGTGCATGCCTGTAATCTCAGCTACTTGGGAGGCTGAGGCAGGAGAATGACTTATACCTGGGAGGCGGAGGTTGTGGTGAGCCTGAGATCGCACCATTGCACTCCAGCCTGGGCAACAAGGGGGAACCTCCATCTAAAAAAAAAAATAGTCTTCTCCTGTTAAGTCTTGATGATTTCTCAATTTTGGGCATTACATACTGAGTCTCTTCTGATAGAAGAAGAAAGAAGATTTAGTCTTTTAACCGTTCTCATTCTCCCTTTGGAGTTTTACTATTACTTTTAGTGAAATCAGTAATCTAGCACCCACGTTGTTATGACTATACTTACACTCACCGCAGAGCCAGGCTGTGTATGCTGGGTACTTTTCCTTTCTGTAGTGAATAACCGTGAGTTTACGTTGCCTGAGCATCCACTTCGAATATAAGTGGGACTTTATCGAACCAGAAGCAGGGCTCAGTCACCCTCAACACAGTTTTCCGTTCTCCACCTCCATCTTTTTTTGCTGTGGTTGATTCACGTCTGCCTTACACAGCTACCTGCTGCTGACCATCTTCCTTTACACAAATTAACTTCAAATGCATTATAGACTTAAATGTAATACCTTAAACTATAAAGCTTCCAGAAAAAGGCATGGGAGTAAATTTTTGTCACTCTGAGTTAGACAAAGATTCCTTAGATACAACCCCAAAAATATGAGTCACAAGAGAAAAAAACTGATAAACTGGACTTTACCAAAATTAAGAATTCATTCACTCATGCTGTTTGTTTCTTTTGAGACAGGGTCTTGCTCTGTCATCCAAGCTGGAGTGCAGTGGTGCCATCAGGGTTCACTGCAGCCTCAGCCTCCTGGGCTCAAGTCATCCTCCCACCTCAGCCTCTTGAGTAGCTGAGACTACAGGTGTGTGCTACCATACCTAGCTAATTTGTTTTTTGTTTTTCATATAGATGGAGTCTCACTATGTTGCTCAGGCTGATCTCAAACTCCTGGGCTGAAGTGGTCCTCCTGCTTTGGCCTCCCAAAGTGCTGGCATTACAGGCAGAGAGCTGCTATGCCCAGCCAAACTAATGTCCTTTGAAAAATATTTTAGAATAATAAAAAGACAAGGCCAGGCATGGTGGCTCACACCTGTAATCCCAGAACTTTGGAAGGCCAAGGCAGGTGGATCACAAGGTCAGGCGTTTGAGACCAGCTTGGCCAACATAGTGAAGCCCCGTCTCTACTCAAAATACAAAAAATTAGCTGGGCATGGTGGCAGAGCAGCTAATGCCAGTCACTCTGGAGGCTGAGGTGGGAGAATTGCTTGAACCTGGGAGGCAAAGGTTGCAGTGAGCTGAGATTATACCACTGCACTCCAGCCTGGGCAATAGAGCAAGACTCCATCTCAAAAAAAATAATAATAATAATAATAATAAAAAGACAAATTAAATACCGGAGAAATATTTTCAAAGCATATATGTGATTAAAGACCTATATACAGAATATTTAAAGAATTCTCAAAACTGGGTAATAAGAAAACAACCCAAAGAACATGGATGAAGGAATCCAACAAATACTTTACCAAAGAAGTACATGGATTGCACATATACCATGTGCACAAATAAGACTTGAAAAGATGCTACATACTGTTCATATTATGGACATGCAAATTAAAATCACTCATGGTATCACAACTTGCTTATTAAAATGGCTAAAATTTAAAAGACTAGCTCTACCAAATGCTGATGAGGATATGGAGGAATTAGAACTCTTTTTTTTTTTTTTTTTTTTTTTGAGACGGAGTTTCGCTCTTGATACCCAGGCTGGAGTGCAATGGCGCGATCTCGGCTCACCGCAACCTCCGCCTCCTGGGTTCAGGCAATTCTCCTGCCTCAGCCTCCTGAGTAGCTGGGATTACAGGCACGCGCCACCATGCCCAGCTAATTTTTTGTATTAGTAGAGACGGGGTTTCACCATGTTGACCAGGATGGTCTCGATCTCTTGAACTCGTGATCCACCCGCCTCGGCCTCCCAAAGTGCTGGGATTACAGGCTTGAGCCACCGCGCCCGGCCTAGAACTCTTAATACACTGTTGCTGGGCATTTAAAAAGGTCCAATCCCTTTGGAAAATTTTTGGCAGTTCATTACAAAGTTAAACATACATCCAGCCATTCAATTCCAAGGTATTTACCAAAGAGAAATGAAAATATGTCCACACAAATATTCGTGCATAATGTTTTTAGCAGTTTTATTTCTAATAGCTAAAAACAGGAAAAAGGGGCAGCGCCAAGATGGCCGAGAGGAGACAACAGTGGAATGCAGCTCCCAGCAAATGAGATGCAGAGGGCTACAAGACTTCACGATTCCAAGTGAGGTGCCGGGCTCGTTTTGGGGGGACTGGAAAGACTCTGAAAGTAGCCCAGGGAGGGAGTCAAAGCAGGGCGAGAGCCGCTCAGGGAGAACAACCAAGGCAGGGCGGGGCGCGTCCCCACCTGGAACGTGCAGCCGGCTTGGAGGGCCAGGGGACTTCATCCCGCCAAGTGCTCTGATTCGGATCCTGTGCTTACCTCATCCCTCCTGCAACCCGCGGTCCACGAGAGCCCCGCCAGACTGAGGGGTGACATGGGTTGTCTTGCAAATCTGACCGACCAGGAGCCGTAAGTTGTCAGCGGGACCAGGATGGAAGTTTGGACTAGCGCCAGTGGGACGGCGTCCCACAGAAACAGGCAGAGTTGAAAGCAGGGAATCAGGTCATAAGGCTTGGCAGGTCCCACCCCCCAACAAAACTCAAACTGAAGCCTGCGCGCCAGAGGGCTTGGCAGCGAATACACCAGTTTGACCCCAACCAGGAAGATCCAGCTCAAGGAAGAAGAGATGCCACTGGAAAGGTGGGGCTAATTTCACCTGCAAACAAACCCCAGGTAAGACCACCCACCCAGCAGCCTGATTGAATCCGAGGCAGCCCAGTAGGGCCTCTACAGGCCAAAAAACATACAGCTCCAACTGCAACAGAAACGACGTCCACTCAGAGATTTCTCCCAAAATCACCACTTCAAAGATGGAGATAAATCCACAAAGATGGGAAAAAACAAGTGCAAAAAGGATGAAACCTTCAAAGACCAGAACACCTCTTCCCCTCCCAGGGATCACAACTCCTCACCATCAAGGGAACAAAACGGGACAGAAAATGAGTGTGACGAATTGACAGAAGCAGGCTTCAGAAGGCAGGTAATAACAAACTTCTCTGAGTTAAAAGACCATGTTCTAACCCGATGCAAAGAAACTAGAACCTTGAAAAAAGGTTAGACAAAATGCTAACTAGAATTAACAGCTTAGAGAAGAATATAAATGACTTGATGGAGCTGAAAAACAGAGCACAAGAACTTCGCGAGGCATGCACAAGTTTCAACAGCCGAATTGATCAAGCAGAAGAAAGGATATCAGAGATTGAAGATCAAATCAATGAAATAAAACAAGAAGGCAAGATTAGAGAAAAAAGAGTGAAAAGAAACAAAGTCTCCAAGAACTATGGGATTATGTGAAAAGACCTAATCTATGCCTGATCGGCATACCTGAACGTGATAGGGAGAATGAATCCAAGTTGGAAAACACTCTTCAAGATATTATCCAAGAGAACTTTCCCAACCTAACAAGGCAGGCCAACATTCACATCCAGGAAATACAGACAACACCACAAAGAAGAGCAACCCCAAGGCACATAATCATTAGATTCACCAGGGTTGAAATGAAGGAAAAATTCCTAAGGGCAGCCAGAGAGAAAGGTTGAGTCACCCACAAAGGAAAGACCATCGGACTCACAGCAGATCTCTCGGCAGAAACCCTACAAGCTAGAAGGGAGTGGGAGCCAAAATTCAACATCCTTAAAGAAAAGAACTTTCAACCCAGAATTTTTCATATTGGGCTAAACTAAGTTTCATAAGTGAAGGAGAAATAAAATCCTTTACAGACAAGCATTGCTGAGAGATTTTGTCACTACAAGACCTGCCTTACAAGAACTCCTGAAGGAAGTACTAAACATGGAAAGAAACAACCAGCATCAGCCAATCCAAAAACGTACTAAATGATAAAGAGTATTGACACAAAGAAGAAACTGCGTCAACTAACGGGCAAAACAGCCAGCTAGCATCAAAATGGCAGGATCAAATTCACATATAACAATATTAACCTTAATTGTAAATGGGCTAAATGCCCCAATCAAAAGACACAGACTGGCAAATTGGATAAAAAGTCAAAACCCATCAGTGTGCTGTATCCAGGAAACCCATCTCACATGCAAGGACACACATAGGCTCAAAATAAAGGGATGGAGGAAGATTTACCAAGCAAATGGAGAGCAGAAAAAAGCAGGAGTTGCAATCCTAGTCTATGATAAAATAGACTTTAAACCAACAAAGATCAAAAGAGACAAAGAAGGACATTACATAATGGTAAAAGGATCAATGCAACAAGAAGAGCTAATGATCCTAAATATATATGAACCCAATACAGGAGCACCCAGATACATAAAGCAAGTTCTTATTGACTTACAAAGAGACTTAGACTCCCACACAATAATAGTGGGAGACTTTAACACTCCACTGTCAATATTAGACAGATCAATGACACAGAAAATTAACAAGGATATCCAGGACTTGAACTCAAGCCTGGACCACACAGACCTAATAGACATCTACAGAACTCTCCACCCCAAATCCACAGAATATACAATATTGTGAAAATGGCCATACTGCCTAAAGTAATTTATAGATTCAATGCTGTCCCCATCAAGCTACCTATGACCCTCTTCACAGAACTGGAAAAAACCACCTTAAACTTCATATAGAACCAAAAGAGAGCCTGCATAGCCAAGACAATTCTAAGCAAAAAGAACAAAGCTGGAGGCACCAGTATACTACAAGGCTACAGTAATCAAAACAGCACAGTACTGGTACCAAAGCAGAGATATAGACCAATGGAACAGAAAAGAGGCCTCGCAGGCAATGCCACACATCTACAACCATCTGATCTTTGACAAACCTGACAAAAACAAGCAGTGGGGAAAGGATTCCCTGTTTAATAAATGGTGTTGGGAAAACTGGCTAGCCATATGCAGAAAGCAGAAACTGGACCCCTTCCTGACACCTTACACTAAAATTAACTCCAGATTGATTAAAGATTTAAACATAAGACTGAACACCATAAAAACCCTAGAAGAAAGCTTAGGCAAAACCATTCAGGACATAGGCATAGGCGAGGACTTCATGACCAAAACACCAAAAGCATTGGCAGCAAAAGCCAAAATAGACAAATGGGATCTAATTAAACTCCCGAGCTTCTGTACAGCAAAAGAAACAATCATTAGAGTGAACTGGCAACCAACAGAATGGGAAAGAATTTTTGCAATCTACCCATCTGACAAAGGACTTATATCCAAAATCTACAAAGAACTAAAAAAGATTTACAAGAAAAAACAAACAAGCCCATTCAAAAGTGGGCAAAGGATACGATCAGACACTTTTCAAAAGAAGGCATTTATGAGGCCAACAAACATATGAAAAAATACTCATCATCACTGGTCATTAGAGAAATGCAAATCAAAACCACATTGAGATACCATCTCACGCCAGTTAGAATAGCATTCATTAAAAATTCTGGAGACAACAGATGCTGGAGAGGATGTGGAGAAATAGGAACACTTTTATATTGTTGGTGGGAGTGTAAATTAGTTTAACCATTGTGGAAGACAGTGTGGCCATTCCTCAAGGACCTAGAACTAGAAATACCATTTGACCCAGCAATCCCAATACTGGGTATATATCCAAAGGATTATAAATCATTCTATTATAAAGACACACGCACACCTATGTTCATTACGGCACTGTTTACAATAGCAAAGACCCGGAACCAACCCAAATGCCCATCGACGATAGACTGGACAAGGAAATGTGGCACATACACACCATGGAATATGATGCAGCCATAAAAAACAGTAAGTTTGTGTCCTTTGTAGGGACATGGATGAATCTGGAAACCATCATTCTCAGCAAACTGACACAAGAACAGAAAATCAAACACCGCATGTTCTCACTCATAGACGTGTGTTGAACAGTGAGAACACATGGACACAGGGAAGGAAGCATCACACACTGGGGTCTGTTGGCGGGGAATAGGGGAGGGGATAGGGAGGTTGGGGAGGGATAATATGGGGAGAAATGCCAGATATAGGTGACTAGGATGGAGGCAGCAAACCACATTGCCATGTATGTACCTATGCAACAATCTTGTATGTTCTGCACATGTACCCCAGAACCTAAAGTGCAATAAGATATATATTAAAAAATAAAAATAAAAAAAACAGGAAAAAACCCAAATGTCCATCAATAGGTGAATGGATAAACAAATTGTTGTACATCCATACAATGGAATTCTACTTGGAAATTAAAAGAAATACACTATTCGTACATCCTTCGACATGGACAAATCTCAGAACAATTATGCTGTCAAAGAAGTCAGACCAAGAATGAATATATATTGCAGAATTCGATTTATATGAAATTCTAGAAAATGCACACTTAACCAATAGTGCCAGAAAATATCAGTGGTTTCCTAGGGAGTGGGAGGGGTATGAGAAAGGGATTACCAAGGGACATAAAAAACTTTCTGAGGGCCAGGTGCGGTGGCTCATGCCTGTAATCCCCGCACTTTGGGAGGCCGAGGCAGGCGGATCACAAGGTCAGGAGTTTGAGACCAGTCTGGCCAACATGGTGAAACCCTGTCTCTACTAAAAATACAAAAATTAGCTGGGTGTGGTGGCCAGCACCTGTAGTCCCAGCTACTTGGGAGGCTGAGGCAGGAGAATCGCTTGAAACCAGGAGGCAGAGGTTGTAGTGAGCCGATATTATGCCACTGCACTCCAGCCTGGGTGACAGAGAGAGACTCTGCTTCAAAAAAAAAAAAACAACTTTCTGAGGTGGTGGTAGGACATCACAGGTGAATACAATGTAAAAAACTAGAAAATTTTACACTTTACACATTTGCAGTTAATTGCCTGTTAATTATATCTTGATAAAGCTGTTAAAAATTAAGTATTGACTCATAAGCATGCTGTTATGTGGATGAAGGAGAAAGGAAAATGGATACTTCTCTCAGGCAGCTTCACAGTGGAAGATGGGTGAATTGTTTTTGTAACTATTAAAAGCATTATTATTATTATTATTTTTTTTTTTTTTTGAGACAGAGTCTTGCTCCGTCGCCAGGCGCCAGGCTGGAGCACAGTGGTGCGATCTCGGCTCACTGCAACCTCCGCCTCCTGGGTTCAAGCAATTCTCCTGCCTCAGCCTCCGAAGTAGCTGGGACTACAGGCGCACACCACCATGCCCAGCTAATTTTTGTATTTTTAGTAGAGACGGGGTTTCACCATGTTGGCCAGGATGGTCTCGATCTCTCGACCTCATTATCCACCCGCCTCGGCCTCCCAAAGTGCTGGGGTCACAGGCATGAGCCACCGCTCCTGGCTGCATTATTTTATTGTCAAAAGAATAAAATACCAGAAAATGTTCGTGGAAAGAACAATGTAAATTGAGAAATGTTAGTTGCTAATTTATGTGGCTTGCAATAAAAAAAAAAAAAAACTCCTACATTTTTAAAAATCAAGATAGAAAAATAAAGCTTCGAGCTCTTCATGTTTTTGGTTGGTGGCGACAATCGTGCTATCTAGCCCTTGTTCCATTCTTCCTCAAGTTGATTTCAGTGCACGTTGGCACCTACACAGGTTTTCATTGCTCAATGGAAAGTTACTCATTCCTCTTCAATTGTTTGGAAGTTTGAACTATGATCAGTTATAATTTATTTCTTGGAATGTCTATCAGTTGAATGTAATGTCAACAGAAAATTCTTCCTTGCAATCTCTCAATGCCTCTATCTCTCAAGCACCTCCACAAATTGTCCCTGTCTCTCTTATTTCTTCTTTCTTCTTTCCTACCACCACCTTTTGCAACCAGTGATCTGGGTTTTCTTGAAGTGGTTGGGTAGACTGGCTTGGGACCACTAATTCTGTGCTCCTCGTCCCAGCATACCTTTCATACTCCATCGTGACCCTTCAGTATTTGTTAAGACCCAAGTTTCCTGCAGTGTAAATTAATTCCAGGGAAGTGTCCCCTGAGTGAAAACAAGTGATGAATCCTCACTGGACACTAAACGATCCAAGGACTGTCTTGCAATTGTTTTTTTTTTTTGGGTTAATTTGAGATGACAACAGTTTCTTTCCACTTCTGGGTGCGTAAAAAAACCTGCCCTACATCTTGAGAATTCTGGTGAAATGAATTATTTGGCTTTCATGACATCTCCAGAATCCTTGGACCTCAGCACTCTAGGAGGGTTGGCAATGTGCTAGAATATTCCAGAGTTCAATGTGTTCAGTACAGATGGAATTACAGAAATGTCATTCTCACTAAAGCTATGGGGCTTATCTTCACAAAGCTCAGGAATCAATGGAAATCCAAAACTGAAATAGTACAACGTCTTCAGTAAACTGCAAAGTAAACTTTCCTTCTTTCTGGAAGTTGGTATGGCTCAAGCCGAGCCATCTGGCATTCCTTTAAGACCACTAACGTCATCCTCATTGTGTCTAGCAAAACAAAGTAGATTTGCAAACCCTGTGAAAGATTATCATGATAGATTCAGGTACGATTCTATATCATGTCATGGGACTTATATCTTTTTTGAAGTTAATTATTTTTTTTGGAGACAGAATTTCGCTCTTGTTACCCAGGCTGGAGTGCAATGGCGCGATCTCGGCTCACCGCAACCTCCACCTCCTGGGTTCAGGCAATTCTCCTGCCTCAGCCTCCTGAGTAGCTGGGATTACTGGCACTCACCACCATGCCCAGCTAATTTTTTTTTGTATTTTTAGTAGAGACGGGTTTCACCATGTTGACCAGGATGGTCTCGATCTCTTGACCTCGTGATCCACCCGCCTCGGCCTCCCAAAGTGCTGGGATTACAGGCGTAAGCCACCACGCCCGGCTGAAGTTAATTTTTATTTATGCTGGCGCCATGTGTAGTAATCACATCAAAGTAAATGAGGTATCCATCACGTCAAACATTTATCATTTCTTTGTGTCAGGAACATTCCAGTCATAGTCTTTTAGTTATTTTAAAATATATAATACATTACTGTTGACTATTGTCACCCTGTTGTACTATCAAATACTGGACTTTATTTATTCTATCTAACTATATTTTTGCATTTATTAACTGTCTCCACTTTTCCCCTCCTCCCCAGCATCCTTCCCAGCCTCTAGTAACCATTATTCTACCTCTATCTCCATGAGTTCAATTACTTTAATTTTTTGCTCCCACATATGAGTTAGAATATGTAATATTTATCCTTCTGTGCCTTAACATATCTTCCAGTACCATCCATGTTGTTGCAAATGACAAGATTGCGTTATCTTTGTAGTTGAATAATAGTCCATTGTGTGTATGTACCTAGTTTTCTTTACCCCTTTATCTCCTGATGGACGTTTAGGTTGATTCCAAATCCTGGCTATTGTGAACAGCACTGCAGTAAACATGAATGTGCAGATGCCTCTTTGATATACTGATTTCCTTTCTTTTGGGACTGCTGGATCACATGGTAGTTCTATTAGTTTTTTGAGCAATGCCCATACTGTTCTCCATAGTGGCTGTACTAATTTATATTCCCACCAACAGTGTACAACGAGGATTCCCTTTTCTCCACATCCTGGACAGCATTTGTTAGTTTTTGTCTTTCGGGTACAAGCCATTTTAACTAGAGTAAGATGATATTTTATTGCAGTTTGGATTTGCATTTCTCTGATTAATGACATTGAGTATTTTTTCATATTTTTGTTGGCCATTTATATGTCTTCCTTTGAAAAATGTGTATTTAGATATTTTGCCCATTTTAAATTGGATTATTTTATTTTTTTCCCTATTGAGTGGTTTGAGCTCTTTACATATTCTGGTTATTAATTTCTTGTCAGATAGGCAGTTTGGAAATATTTTCTCCCATTCTGAGGGTTGTCTCTTCACTTTATTGATTGTCTCCTATGCTGTGCAGAAGCTTTTTAGTTTAATGTGATCTCAATTGTCCATTTTTGCTTTGGTTGCCTATGCTTTTGAGGTATTCAAGAAATCTTTGACTGGACAGACCAATGTTCTAGTGTTTTCTTTTAGCAGTTTCATAGTTTCAGGTCTTAGATTTAGGGACTTAACACTTTCATTTTTCAGTTTGTTTTAATTCTTTTTAAAATTTTTTTTAAATTTTATTTATTTATTTATTATACTTTAAGTTCTGGGGTACATGTGCAGATTGTGCAGGATTGTTACATAGGTATACACATGCCATGGTGGTTTGCTG
Source organism: Aotus nancymaae (assembly GCF_030222135.1). Classification (NCBI taxonomy): domain Eukaryota; kingdom Metazoa; phylum Chordata; class Mammalia; order Primates; family Aotidae; genus Aotus; species Aotus nancymaae. The sequence continues at coordinate 16,845,653 of NW_026988455.1, forward strand.
CATCCATCCTCCCATCATCTACATTAGGTATTTCTCCTAATATTATCCCTCCCCAATCCCCCTCACCCCTTGCTATCCCTCCCCTAGCTCCCCTCACCCCCAAATAGGCCCCATGTGTGATGTTCCCCTCCCTGTGTCCATGTGTACTCATTGTTCAACACCTACTTATGAGTGAGAACATGTGGTGTTTGGTTTTTTGTTCTTGTGTCAGTTTGCTGAGAATAATGGTTTCCAGCTTCATCCATGTCCCTGCAAAGGACATGAACTCATCCTTTTTTATGGCTGCATAGTAGTCCATGGTGAATATGTGCTACATTTTCTTTATCCAATTCTTTATTACATTTTCTTTATCCGATTCTTTATTCACTGATGGGCATTGGGAAGAAATGGATAAATTCCTGGAAATTTACACCCTCTCAAGACTAAATCAGGAAGAAGTTGAATCCTTGAAAAGACCAATAACAAGGTCTGAAGTTGAGAACTTATACTTTTTTAAAAGCCATGAAATGTATGCTGCTTTTAAAGATTAGAGTTCATGCTCAAAATATAATTTGAGGCATAAAGTTCACCCATGACAAGTTTGCCAATATTATTGCCTTTTTCTTTCTTTCTTTCTTTCTTTCAGATGGGCTCTCTCTCTGTCACCCAGGCTGGAGTGCAGTGGTGCAATCTTGGCTCACTGCAGCCTCTACCTCCCAGGTTCAAGCAATTCTCCTGCCTCAGCCTTTTAAACTGAAAATGTGAAATGAAAGATGTTAAAATTATTTATGACTGTAGCTAGAAATTTGGCAAGCTTTCCTTCATATCTTAATAAATCATCCAAACACTGAACAGCATTTGTGTTCAACTAAGATAGAACTGGAATTAATAGGGTAATGTCATCAAAACACGTATATAATTAATTCTTAATGGCATGACATTATTTTCCCTGTTGGAGACATTTAATATCCTGGAATAAGAGTGAAGGGTAATATATTAGGATATAAGTGCTGTTGCTCTTTCATAACCCTGTATACTGTCACCTAAATACAAAATTGTCATTTTTCTCTTTCCATCATTTATTCCTTTTTCACTCTTTGGAGTTCTTACCTTCTGTCCAACGTCATGGACCAAATAGGTGTCATAAGTTGCTCCATTGTACCTACAGGTACAGGGCCATGCACCCATAAAATGCTTGTTAAATTGATCTGATAATAAGGGAATATGGCCAGCTCATGCCTGTAATCCCAGCAGGTGGATTGGTGAGCCCAGGAGTTCAAGACCAGCCTGGGCAACATGGCAAGACCCCATCTCTACAAAAAATAAAAAATATTATCTGGGTGTGGTGGTGTGTGCCTGCAGTCCCTGTTACTTGGGAGGCTGAGGTGGAGTTTCACATGAGCCCAGCAGGTCGAGACTATAGTGAGCTGATATTGCACCACTGCACTCCAGCCTGGGCAACAGAGTGAGACTGTCTCAAAAAAAAAAAGGGGGAAATTTTGGGGAAATTTTCCAACAACTATTAAGAGAGACAGTAGGCCGTATTGGTTAAGAGCTGTCTTAGTTTGGGTTCTCCCAAAAACACACTCTTTGAGATAAGAATTTACGTGTAAATTCTTATATAAATTCTATATAAATAAGTAATATTTATTTATATGTAAATTCTATATAAATAAGTAATTTATATAGAAGTTAACCCAGGAAGCACTACGAGAGAGTTAGGGAATATGTGATAGGGAGGGAGAAAAAGCAATAAAGGGTAAATTAATGGTCAGGTTAATTCTGTGGGCAACTGAGGCTCCATGCTGCTGGCAACCCTCATGAGAGATTCTGTGGAACATAACTCAGAATCGTTGGAGAGAGGGGCGAGGAAGCTGGGTTTAATTTCCCAAATCCTGTCCTTCTTGGCTGAGTGTCACTTTTAAGAGATGAAACCCCTGTGCAAAGGTCAAACAGATGCCAGTGGTGGAGAACATCCTTATGCGGTGGTAAACAGGAAGCTGATGGGCAGCTAAGGAGACTGTCTGGAGGAGATCTCCCAGGGAGCCTAGGGAAATAGGTGGGGTCCAGGTGCTCTTTTTGTGTGGGATAAGAATGTAGGCCCATTTGGGGTGGCTGATGATGATTATAGGACTGCTAAGCTTCCTCCAAGCTATTTCCATGAGGCTGCCTTGTACCTTCTTTATTGAACTACCATATAAAGTATAAATCATAATCCATAATTTATAAAGCTAAAATGTCTGTAAGGTAAATAGGATTTGTCTCATTTCCCCTGCTTAAAACTCACTGCTCTCAAGAAAAAGACCAGCATCTTTAATATCAGCTAACAGACTCTGTAGAGCCTGGTCCTTCAAACCTTTGTCCTGCTTTGCTCCTCCTCTCTTATGTAAGTTCCTTGTATGTACCATGTATATATCAGCCACAGGATCTTTGCATGTGTTGTCCCTCTTGGAATGCTCCTCAGCCCTCATTTCCACAGGCTGATCTGACCTTCCGCCACTGTTATCCCCCCTCTGTAGGATAAGATTTCCACTGCTCTCCCTGCTTGGACAGCTATGCCTTGACCGCACTACTTCTCCCATCCTCCCATCATCCATTCTTTTTCTTGGATGGTAGAGAGTTGATTTCCAGGTGCCTTATACTTAAGATTTTCAATACAAAAGCCATTCCTAGGCTAGGGAACAAACATGCAGAACATGAAGACTTCTTGGGAAGGGGAAAGAAGACTACCCCTTATTCAATTCTACAGAACGAGCAAGAAACCATTTATCCTGCCATAATTATTGCATCAAAAGTAGGTTCCATAATCTTATCTTTATTCATTCATCATTCATGTAGGAAGACATCTGTTTAATGCTTGAATTTCCTCTTACATATGTATTATCTTTAAGATATTACTTCTCCTCAAAGATGTCATGGTCACTGGCTCTTTGGCCACAGGCCTTTTCTGGGTACATTTCAATCAATGAAATGATTTAGTAATGTCTGCTCTTCTTTGAATTCATTCAAAAGAAAGCACAGAACTATACTAACAGGTTCTCTGAACAAAAGCCAAAAGCACTGATGGAAAACCTGAGACATTCTGAGAAACACATCACATAAATGTTTTCTTTTTTTCCCTGTGGTTCAAAAGAACCTCCAAAGAGTCTCTCCAGTGTGATTTCACAGTGAGCCTCCTGCACGCTAAAACTCATTTGGCAAGAAGGAGCTACATGATTTTTAAAGAGATATGAACACTGGTGATCAGAATGGGGAATGTTCATCTCATGCCACATGCAATTTTATCAGAGGGCTCCTTCCTCTGAAAAGGCTAGAGGTAAATATAGAAAGAGAGGATGCTTATAATTCTCTTCAACTAATTTTATCTTTTCATTTCTTAAGAATAAAGGATGCTTTTCCCTCAAATTAGGTTTTAATGACTTAAAAGAAACCAAAGTTCAGGAGAAAGAACATCTAAGTGGCCCAGACTCTAATCTGAATGCCTCTCTATGAAGTAAAGTCATCACATTACTTTTCCGGCAACAGTAGTAAAATCGGACTTGGCACAAGAAACTTCACTGAAACTATTTTGCTAGAGTCATTCTTGCACCAAATGCCACAGCTATATGCACTCAGGGAGTATGCAGGCATTTAACTTGGGGTCCCATCTGGTAATCTGCAGACTTTAAGCTTTTCCAAGGATGTGGGAGAGGAAAGCAGGCAGTGATACTGTCAAGCTGCCGAGATTTATCACTCTCCTCTCCACCAGCCAGCATTCTCATATCGCTGTAGGAGATGCCACCAGTCACCCAGAAATTCTGCAGGATGAGCATGGGAATTCGCTTCATCTGCTGGATGGGGTATTTTCATGCTCCTGGCAATAAAATATCAGATTTAGGAAACACCCTTTCCTCCACCCTAAAGAAAGGTACTCAGTAGCCAAACTTGTGACATGTGACCTGCTGCCTCCCATAGCTGACTGAATTAGGGGTAGACACTTGACCTAAAATGGTCTTCAATATATTCCTTCTCTTAGTAATTTGGAATTGGAATTAAGAGTTCTGGTATCCCTTAGAAGGAAGAGATATGAACTTGAGGATTCTGAGATAACCATCGTTGCCCACTGCATGGCTATAGATTCAGGGAAAGTACATCTAGGATGAAAGAATAGTGAAGCAGAAATCCCTGAAAGCAGAAGACAGAGAAGGAGAAGAGAGAGGTCTGCAGGCTCCCAGGGTTCCTTTGACCCAGCTGCATTCCTGCCCTTGGTCTCTGAGTCACTGCTGCATTTTTATAATAAATTCCCATTTTTAACTTACATGGTTCTTGAAACCAGAGTCCCAACTAATACAAGCATCCAACCAGTGGTAACCTTTTGTCAGGAGACAAGAGATGAACATTTTTCAATCCTTGTATGGAAGTGTTTGTATTTTAAGTAGGGATTAGACTCAGAATCTTTAAAACATTGCTGTGCCCTGGCACGGTGGCTCACACCTATAATACCAGCACTTTGGGAAGTTGAGGTGGGCAGATCACAAGGTCAGGAGTTTGAGACCAGCCTGGCCAATATGGTGAAACCCTGTATCTATTAAAAATACAAAAATTATCCGAGTGTGGTGGCGGGCGCCTGTAGTCCCAGCTACTCGGGAGGGTGAGGCAGGAATATCACTTGAACCTGGGAGGCAGAGGTTGCAGTGAGCCAAGATGGTGCCACTGCACTCTAGTCTGGGCGATAGAGCAAGACTCCATCTCAAAAACAAACAAATAACAATAACAAAAAAAAAAACATTGCTATTACCGGCAGTGATGGAATTAGAAAAGTTCAGTGACTTTTGAAAAGCCTCAGCCCACATGAATCCCACAGGTTCTTAGGAGAACTGTCTCTCTAGGTTGGGACAAACAGCAAGTTTTTGCTACTGTTTGTGAAATCACTGGGTTTCCAGTGGCAAATGGACCCCAATCCCGTCTGTTTCCAATACGGCCGTTGGTGGTCAGGACAATGTGCTTTCATTTGCATAAGCATGTCCAGGAGGAGTCCTCCTACAAGGTGAGTGCCCGTGTTGCTGGGATTCAGTCCCTTGTGAAGGGCCTCACCAAAGACAGTTTTGCTTGGGTCTTCAGAAAACTATGCCGCTGGGTTTGTTCTTGGGTGAAATATTATATTGTTCTGTACTGGTTCAATGTCTGAGTGTGGATAGAATATGCTTCCCACTGGTTCCACCCATGGGAAACATTTTTCTTTTCATGTGTCTGCTTTTCTGCCTCCCAAGAACATGAGAACAGAAGTCATCCAAAAGTCTTATGTTTCTCTTTTTATTTGAGACAGAGTCTCGCTTTGTCACCCAGGCTGGCATGCAGTGGCACGATCTTGGCTCACTGCAACCTCCACCCCTTGGGTTCAAGTGATTCTCCTGCCTCAGCTTCCCAAGTACCTGGGATTACAGGCACGGGTCACCACCCACAGCTGATTTTTTTGTATTTTTAGTAGAGATGGGGTTTCACCATGTTGACCAGGCTGGTCTCAAACTCCTGACCTCAGTCACTCACCTCAGCCTCCTAAAGAGCTGAGATTACGGGCATGAGCCACCATGCCTGACTGAGTCTTATGTTTCATTCACCCATTCTTTCAATGAATAGATAAATATGTACTGAGCACCCTCAAGAGGCCAGGCAGTGTCCAGTGTTGAGGCCAGCTGCTCCATGTTAGTCTGAAGCTAGCAAATTCACATTTCCCTCTCCCATTCTGCCCGCCAGAAAGATTATCCTAGGGATACCCCAGGCCATGTATCTCCCTTTGAGCTCATTCACTCTATTTGGTTTCCAATTTTCTTGGTTTCTCAACACCCACCTCCCCTCCCCAATTTTATCTCCATTTCTTGGTTGGTTTGTCTTTTCTTGACATCCTAGCTTTGCTACTTGATACCTATATAGGGAGAAGTCTAGGGCTCTGATTGGTAATGTAATAAACTACATTTATTTCCATAGTAGACTGGAAGTTCTTTGATGTCAGGGACACATTTTTTCATCTTTGTATCCCGAGAGCCCAGAAATACACCTAATACATAGCAGCACTCAAAGTTGCTGAAAGAAAGAATGCAATGATACACATGCAATTAGAAAAAATATATTATTCATGTTAAATCTTACACACACCTATTCCCACAAAGCTCACAAGTGTTAGAGAAGAAAAGATAGACCTGAGATGGGGTTAGAGGGACTGGATTCTCTTTTCTGGAAGCCAGAGGCTTTGTGCCACCTGTGGCTGAACCACTCCAGTGTTTACTTTCATTGGAATCCTTTGAAAACTGTTGCCTCCTTCCCAAGTATAAACAAAGATTTCATTGTGAATACCACTTTCTTTCTTTCTAGGAATCACAACACTCCATCCTCTTTGGCAACAATACTTTGACATCTCCTTATGTCTCTTATTTTTTACCTTTTAGTAAAAAGAACATCATTTTTAGCCTCATTGCCCTCGGAAATGACTCTTTTCCTTTGAGCCAGATTTTTCTCGTTGTTTACTCTTGGCATCAGCCACCAATACTCTCCACGGTGATAGAAACTGTAGCCTAGACTGCTAAATGGCTATATATAAAATCTACAGTAATCTCTCCAACCCATTTTGACCAAGTCACTGAGATGACTTGTAGCTCATGGCTGTAAACCCATCATCGTATTCGACTTTCATTTACCACCCATCCTACTCTAGCAGAATTTTTCTAGCAAATATTTCAAATCCTGCATTTATATTTTGACACATTCATCCCACTTGTCTCTCATCAACCCACAGTGAGTTTTAGAGAGAATTTTTTTTTTCAGCAGTTCCCATTGCAGGAGATAATGACATGCTAACCCAAGCTAGGTTTGAACAAGCTCACTTCCTTTGGTATGACATGTGGCGTATTAGTCCATTTTCACACTGCTATAAAGAAATTCTCGAGACTGGGTAATTTATAAAGGAAAGAGGTTTAATTGACTCACAGTTCTGCATGACTGGGGAGGCCTCAGGAAACTTAACAATCATGGTAGAAGAGGAAGCAGGCACCTTCTTCACAACTCAGCAGGAAAGAGAACCTGTGGAGGAACTGTCAAACACTTATAAAACCAGCAGATCCCATGAGAACATATTCACTGTCAGTAGAGCAGCACAGGGGAGACCACCCCCATGACTCAATCACCTCCCTCCCATGAACAATTTGAGATGAGATTTGGGTCGGGACACAGAGCCAAATTGTATCATGTGGCTAAACTATGGTGACATTGAGTCAGAAACCTGGCAGACAGACTTTAGACAAATTTCCTTATCCTTAAGAAATTCTTCTAAGAGCTTAAAGGTTTATGCAACTATGTTTTATATATAGGGGTAGTTATAAGAGTAGAAATTAAAAAATTTCAGCCCTCTCACATCCCATAAAAAATCATTTAGAGACATTGTCTCATTACACATGAGGAAAACATAAGCTCAGGAAGGCAAGTGAGTTGCTCAAGTCATATAGATAGTGGCAGAGTCAAAAACAATTATGATTTTTCCTTTAGTGGGTGGAGATTTAGTGACCTGCTCACGTCCAGAAATCCTGGAGCCTCTATAACAAGGCAAGGCACAACAATATGTTTCATTATACACAAAGACTCCTTTCCTTCCTGTGAACTGTTTATGGTTCAGCCTAAAACAATGGGAATGGCAGACCAAAAACCGGGTTGGTATTAGAGCTATCAAAAGGGGTATTGTAAAGACAGTTTCAATTCAGCTGATGGTAGAACAAATCGAGAAGGGTTTCTCTAGCATACTCAAAAGAGAAAGATGGTAGCAACAACAGAAGCAAGAAGAACAATGTGACACAGCACAATCGTCAGCAATCAGTATTTAAGCATGGAAAACAAGGGTTGGTACAGAAAAGATTGAGGAGGAAACTGTGCAACAAAAAATTGCTGGACTTTTCCCTGTCTCCCTTGTAAATTGCAAGCAGCCACAACAACAAAACAATTGCAAGCATCAACAACAACGAAAATCCTGCTAGCAGGAGCTAAACCCGGAAGCAGCATTGTTTCTATACTAAGAAGTCTGGAGGGAGATATGAGAGGCTGGGTCAGCTGCTCAACAATCCCAGGAATGACTCAGGATCTCTCATCTTGCTCTGCCTCCTTCTTCCTTCCTCCCTTGACTTTTCACCCTCATGTTTGCCACCTGCTTTCACAAGATGGCTGCTGGGTGTTTCAGGAATTTCTCTCACCCAGGCCAGCATCACGAGCAATAGAGAGAAATAGTACTATGCCAACTAGTTCTTCTTTTATGACTATCTTTTCATAAGGAGGAAACATCTGTCCCAGAATCCCCTAGGAGACTTCCCCTTCCATCTCATTGGACAGACTGTGTCACAGTGCCACCCTTAGCTGTAAAATAAACTGGGACCATGAATACAGGACAGAGGGCAATGAGATTCCATGACTGCCTTAGATTTATAACCTTTCATCCATTGAGGTTGGAGGATGGGGTCTATATTCTCTGAGATCAACAGATTTTCTTCCACAAAATCAGCATTCTATTAGTAGGGGGAAGAGGGGATGTTGGGTAGGATACGATAAATGAGGCTACAAAGTATTTGCTAAAATATTTGCTTTAAGAAACTGAATTTAGGAGTTATTTCCTTTAGGCAACATATCTTCCAGACCTTTGTTTTCTGTTCTCATGGTTTGGGATCAGAAATGAGCCACCACTTTCTTCAAGAGGATCTTTCTTCACGCTTTTCAGGTCTTGTAATCACCCAACAGGTTGATCTTGCCCACTGCCCAGAAAAGTCAATGCACTGAGAACAGGTTTTTGCAGAAAATAAAGAGTTATAGTGATTGAATGGCTGGCCAAGTGGAAGGCTGAGTTAATTTTCAAATCTGTCTCCCCAAGAACCTAGAAGGTTTTTTTTTTTTTTTAATGGAGTTTTGCTCTTGTCACCCTTGCTGTAGTGCAATAGCATGATCTCAGCTCACTGCAACCTCTGCCTCCCAGGTTGAAACAGTTCTCCTGCCTCAGCCTCCTGAGTAGCTGGAAGTACAGGTGTGCACCACCACGTCCAGCTAATTTTTTGTATTTTTAGTAGAGATGGGGTTTCACCATGTTGTCCAGGCTGGTCTCAAACTCCTGACCTCAGAGTGATCTGCCCACCTCAACCTCCCAAAGTGCTGGAATTACAGTCATGAGTCACTGTGCCTGGCCAAGGCTAGGGTTTTTATGGATAATTTGGTGGGCAAGGGGCTAGGAAATGGGTGCTGTTGATTGGTTGGGGATGTAATCATAGGGGTGTGGAAAACAGTCCTCATGTGCTGAGTCAGCTTCTGGGTGGGGCCACAGGACTGGCTGAGTCCTGGGTCATTGGTCCAAGTGCAGTCAGTTGGTCCCAGAATGCAAAAGTCTGAGAAACATCTCAAAAGGCCAATCTTAGGTTCTACAATAATGATGCTATCTACATGAGCAATTGGGCAGGTCCCAAATCTTGTGACCTCCAGCTTTAGACTCCTGACCAGTAAGGGATTAGACCAGAAAGCAAGCTAGGGAACAATGGCTGGTTATCGTTCAATTACACCTACGTCCTAGCAGATTAAGGCCCCTTCCACAATCGTAACCTAGTGGACTTTTGTTATTCATACAGAGGCAGTTTCAGTCCCTGAACAAAGAGGACTTTGAGGGAGGGACTATTATCATCCTTGCTTCAAAGCTAAACTATAACTTCCTCCCATGGTTAGCTTGGCCTACACCCAGGAGTGAGCGAGGACAGCCAGCCTGCGAGGCTGGAAGCAAGATGGAGTCAACCATGCTAGATTTTTTCCCACTGTCATAATCTTTGCAAAGACAGTTTCAGTCTGGGTGAAATTTGCAAATGCCTTTACTGTGTATTTTTCTTTTGACTCCTAGTCCTTCAGTTAGAATTAGTTAGCATTAGATTTGGTGAAAGAAACAGACCCCAAATAAAGTGACTTATATGAAATAGCAGCTTATTTCTCCTGGTTAAAGTGGAGCTTGTGTGGTGGCTCTGTCCACAAAGTCCTCAGGGACCCAACTCCTTCTATCTTGCTGCTTTCCTATAATGCTCTGAGGGTTGAATTTATGATCTAAAATGGCTTCTGAGACAAGCCAACACATCTGCATTTCAATCAAAAGGAAGGAAGATGGAAAAAAAGAACACGAACTTTTGTTGTATCTGTTTGGTAAGAATGGTTGTCAAGGCCGGGCACGGTGGCTCACGCCTATAATCCCAGCACTTTGGGAGGCTGAGACGGGTGGATCACGAGGTCAAGAGATCGAGACCATCCTGGTCAACAAGGTGAAACCCCGTCTCTAGTAAAAATACAAAAATTAGCTGGGCATGGTGGTGCGTGCCTGTAGTCCCAGGTACTCGGGAGGCTGAGGCAGGAGAATTGCTTGAACCCAGGAGGCGGAGGTTGTGGTGAGCTGAGATCGCGCCATTGCACTCCAGTCTGGGTAACAACAGTGAAACTCCATCTCAAAAAAAAAAAAAAAAAAAAAAAAAAACGGTTGTCACATCTTGCTACATCATACTTTCTCTTACAGCTGTTTCCCAGTTCACAGTCATAGGGCCTCAGCTAGCTGCAAGGGAGGCTGCAAAAAGTCTTTCTTCTGGGTGGCCATGTACCCAGTGAAAATAAATATATTATATTACCTAAAGCTTGAGGGTTGTAGTATTATGAAACAACAACAACAAAACAACAACAACAGCAACACCTGGATACTGAGGCCCAGTCAGCAATCTCTGCCATCCTCTCCTCTGTTGAACTTAGTTCATCTGGGCTAATTTTGTCAGAGATTCTTTTGTACTTGAATCCAATGCACTAAATCTCAGTGAGGATATGAGCAGACTTCATGGAGTTGACAGCATCAGAGGGAAAAAAAGTCATTAATGAAAATCATATCCCATTAATGAAAATCATATCCACTAGGGAGTACTTACCCCTAAGCCCAGACCTTAGGGATGTATCTCTGCTTGTGACATGAATACTCATAAATACAAGTTTTGCAAGTGGAACACTAAGTATTCTCAGTAGTAACCAAATGAATACAAGATGTTGACGCATGTCACTTTGACTCTGTGAGGTGTTGATTTTGTATATAGAAACACAAACATTTAAATCAAAATTATATTTGCATCAATGATTTGAATCAATAAAAGTATGTCCTACAGCAAATTTCATTTTGAAAATGTATAAAAAATTCATCTTTATATTTTGTTTTAAATTATATATTACATACAAACTGTTATATAACATTTATATAACTGTTTCTCATTTTTCTACTTTACTAAAATTATTTTCACTGGAATCAGTTCCAGTTCTTCCCATTGAAGTCACAATTTAGCATTACTTTTTGTCTTCATGACAAATTATAGTCATTAGAGTTTCTGACATTATGAGCTTTCTTTTTTGTGGTTAATTAACCAAGACCAATTGTTTTTCTGCTCAAACTTTGTAGATCTAAATCTTGTCAAAAAGATTTGATGGATTTTTTTAAGTGACAAATTTTACCATATCTGTTTTTCTTAATTTTTCCAGTTTTCAATGTTTTGGCCACTGTTAATTTCATTTTGTATTTATTTCCATCAAATCACTTTCCCTGTCAAGCTGGTCACAATTATCTTGGCATTACAATAGCCAGGCAAAATAACAAGAAAAAACCCAATGAGATAAAACCCCCAATTCCAGGAAACTATTCTGACATGTTTGGTGGCTACAAGACAGAAATGAATACGTCTTAGCAATCATCTAGTTCCATCTTCTCATTTTATAAGTGAGAAAACTGAGGTTCCCCAAGAAAGATGATGAAGGTTTGAGCAAGTGCAAGAGTTATTAAGGATGGAGGTGATGAGCGGATGTGATAAATACTGACTGGACTGTGGGATGACGAAGAGGGACAAGTCTAGGATGATCCTGGATTTCAGGCTTGGGGGACTGAGTGGATATTGATGCAATTAACTCAGACAAAAATACACGAGTAAGTAAGGTTTGGGGATGGGGATAGAGGATGAGTTCAGGTTTTAAAATGCTAGCTTGATGTTTAAGTGGAATCTGGATATTTGAATAAGAATTTTTTTTTTTTTTTTGAGACAGAGTCTTGCCCTGTCACCCAGGCTGGAGTGCTGTGGCACAACCTCGGCTCACTGCAACCTCTGCCTCCTGGATTCAAACGCTTCTCCTGCCTCAGCCTCCTGAGTAACTGGGATTACAGATGCCCAACACCATGCCCAGCTAATTTTTGTATTTTTAGTAGAGACAGGGTTTCACCATGGTGGCCAGGCTGGTCTCCAACTCCTGACCTCAGGTGATCTGCCTGCCTTGGCCTCCCAAAGTGCTAGGATTACAAGTGTGAGATAGTGCACCCAGCCTGAATAAGACATTTTAAAAAAGGTTTGAATGGAAAGATAGACTTGGGAGTTGTCAGCTTACAAACTTACAGGTGGTAGTCACCTGACAAGAGACAAAGTCACCACCCTGGGAAAATATACACCAAGGAGGCAAAGTTGGTGCAGGCCTGCAGACCTCATATGGACAGCAGATGTGTTTTGTTTGGTCCAAAACAAACGTTTAATAAAATGTGAATTAGTGAGCAACATTTAAAATTTGGGAGATTTTATGTTAATATCTGCATATCGATTTGTCTTTTAAAGAGAGGATCTGCCATACTGGGTCAGCATTCCTGGTTGGCAAAAATCCACAGAGCTGTGTAGGGACCTCGAGCTCCAGAGCACCACAGTCTGTTCCCCTGGGCTCACTCCTCTGTGTTAACTGCCTGGCTCATGTAGGCTTTGGAGTTTGCAGCCTCTGATGTAACGTAAGAAAGCCAAGGGAATAAAAAGCTCAGGAAAAGGGAAAGTGGAAGCCAGGGATAGAAACTGAGGAGAGAGAGAGAGGTGAGAGGAGAACCTAGGGGACCCACTTGGCAACGAAGAAGCAAAGGAATCGGGTTTGAAAGGAGGAGAAAAAAAACCTTGTTTTAGCTATATTATCCAGCTATTTGCTTAGGCCCCAAATTTAGGAGTTGTTTTTGACACTTTTCTTTTCCTTATCTCCCTTATCTAAACTCATCTCCAAGTCTGTCACATCTACCTCAGAATTATTCCTGAAATTTGTCCATTTCTATCATTTGTTATCTGCTCATTGCAAAAGCAACTCTTGTCTTTGCATCCTTTTTAATTGATTCTCAAAAGTTCCATGTATACACAGCAGCCAGCAGGGTGATCTTATAAAACTAGATCTTGTTACTCACATGTTGAAAACTCTTCACTAGTTTCCCATACACTTGGAATAAACTCCGTATTCCTCACAGGGACAGAAAGTCTGTGCATGATGGGAACTCTCCTTGCCTTGATCTCATCCTCTGTTTTTCCCCTGGCCTACTTTTTCACTTTCTCCAGGGCACCACATTCTGCCCCTTCCCCATTGCTTGCTCACATGTAGATCCTTCTCTTGACTGTTCTTTCCTCAGATCTCCACAGAGCTGGCTTCTTCTCAGTTTACTGAGCCTCTTCAGAGGGCACTTTCTTGACATCTCCAATCGAAAGATCACCTGTCTTCCTTTACTTTCTCAGCAACTTACTATTTTCCTTCTACATTTAATGTTTCCTGTCTCAAGTAGAAAGTAATCTCTGTTAGGGTAGGCACAGTGTCCGTCTTGTTCCCGGTTGTTTCCCCAGCGTCTGTTAACGGTGCTTGCCTGGCACACAGGAGGACCTTAAATTGTGGTGGAATGAATATATGAACAAAAGTCACATGCAGCAGAGGTGAGAGTAGGCTAAGGAAAAGAATTGCACATCTGTATTTCAGTAACTTTTAAAATTTTATTTTATTCAAAACAGGGTCTCGCCCTGTGGCCCAGGCTGGAGTGCAGTGGCACGTTCATAGCTCACTGCAGCCTCGACCTCGTGGGCCTAAGCAATCCTCCTGCCTCAGCCTCCCGAGTAGCTGGGACCACAGGTGCACGCCACCACACTCGCCTAATTTTTAAATTTGTTTGTAGAGACGGAGCCTCCACATGTTGCCCAGACTGATGATTTTTTTTCTTAAGTGTCATAAAGGTTTTGTAATTACTAATAGTAGGGTACCAGAGCCGCCCCACAAGCCCTAGCAAGCCAAGCTGCTCCCTCCCTCCTACGGCCGCACCTGCGCAGACCTCCCTCGGCCAGTTCCCGCCCTATCGTCCCAAGGGGGCGGGCTTAGCGGAAGGCGGGCCCAGACGGGCCAGGCGGACTGCCGCGCCGGGCGCGCGTGGATGACGTCACTCAGCGCGTGCCGTAGTAATCCCGAGTCTGCGGAAGTGGAGAACCGTGGGAGGCGGCTGAGACAGGTAACCTGTTCGCTCTCTGTTGGGTCCCTGCCTTTCTCACCTCCGGCGTCGGGATGGCGGCGGGGACAGCACCATTCCGTTCTGAAGGCGACGAGGAACCCTCCCTTACCCTCACGTTTGCTCGACCAGCGAGGACTCCCATCCCCTCCTCAGTTCTCCCAGATTCCTGGGGCTGAAACACATTCTGGGGACTGGGCGGAGCGGTCACATCTCACCACCTCAGCTGTAGAGGGGTCATGGGCCCTGGCTGTGTTCTCCCCGGCGGCACAGACCTTTCTCAGCCTCTGGGTGCCTCCTCCTTGGTCTTTTCCCTCCAGGCCCTCGGTCACCTGCCGGTCTCGGCTTCTAGCCCCACAGGACTCATTTCCAGTCTTAAATAGGCAAAACAGTTTCCGATTCGATTCATTTCCACTTGCAGTGAAACCCATCCACCTTTCCTTCCCCCGGAGGAGCTTTACTGAGAGCACCAAGTTTTGAGTTTTGTTGTCCCTATAGAACATTCATACTCTGTTAGTCTGGAGTTTTGCTCATTAACGCATGCATGGGCGGGGAAGGGGTGGCACAGTAATGTGATTACCTATTGTGATAATAAAAGATCCACTTGGGATCCAATCTACTGTTGAGATGCATGGAACAGTTAATAGCATTGCATAAAATGCCCCTTGTACCTGGATTTCTTTTTGGTTTTCGAGCAATGATGACAATTACTCTTGCAAAGGTAGCTCTCAAAATAAGTAACATAACCCGCTAGGGATGTTTAGATCGCAAAAAACCAAACAACAAAAAAACCCAATAAGGTTCATATGGTTGATAAAGAAATAATATGGGTTATTACAAAACCTGACAGAATAGACGCTGGGTATATGGGATGAGAAGCAGAATTCTGAAATCCTTGATCTCATTGATGGTTGGTTTTGTATTTTTTAAATACTTTTAGTCTGTTCCATTTTGAATAGTGTATATTGTACTTCGTATAATTCTGGTAAGCCTACCAATGACTTGCTAACTGGGAAGATTAGATTCTTCCAATATTTGAGGGACAAAGTAGAATAAGGTTAGGGTATAATAGTTGCTTATTGTTGGCCCATCTGCTTTATACCAGGGACTATGTTCAACACTTTGCATATGTTTTCTCTTTACTTAATACAACCACCTTTTGAGTTAGGAATTATTACTCCCACCTTACAGAGTAGGAAATTGAAGTTTGGTTATGTGAAATTGACTTGCTAAAAATTCACAGTTAACTAAATGGCAAAACCAAGATTTAAAATTTAGGTCTGCCAATGAGACTTTAAAGCCTGCGCTTTCCTTGTTTTTTAAAGAACTCTGCTAATGATGAAATTTTAGACTTTTTACAATAGTTACACACAATTTTATGAGTTTGTACACCTACGCAAATGATTTGACACTTTTTAATATCTTTAATACTGTATTGTTCCCATATTCCTGGAGTTAAAACACCTGGAAAGCTTAATTTGTGATCCTTCCTGCACACACACACACAAACACACATATACACACCCCATCCTTATCTTTAAGAATGAGATAAATGGCAAACAAGATTGTGCAGTGAAACCCTGCTGTTTGGAGCTCTCAGGGAATGGGTAATTTTACAGTTGAGAGCTTCTTTAGAAATGAAAAGTATATTGACTCTTTGAGATGAAAATTTAAAAAATGTACTATACAATTTCTTGCCATCTTAAACACTCAGAATCCTGAGTAGATTTTTGACCTCCCCTTATGTAGTCCTGAACATAATATATTGTCCTGTGTTGTAACATGGTGATCTTCTCAGAGCTTGGCCCCCAAACTGCTTTACATTTTAAGTTTGACAGCTGGCGTGGTGGCTCAAGCCTGTAATCTCAGCACTTTGGGAGGCCCAGGTGGGTGGATCACTTGAGGTCAGGAGTTTGAGACCAGTCTGGCCAACATGGTGAAACCCCGTCTCTACTAAAAATTCAAAAATTACCTGGTCATGGTAGCACATGCCCATAGTCCCAACTACTTGGGAGGCTGAGGCAGGAGAATCGCTCGAACCTGGGAAGTGGAGGTTGCAGTGAGCTGAGGTCACACCACTGCACTCCAGCCTGGACAACAGAGTGAGACTCCGTCTAAACAAACAAACAAACAAGTTTGCTTATATTTTTTGTAGTATATTCCTCAATATCACATCACCAAGAGATAGTGAAGCATAGCGATTAAACCCAGAGACTGTGTAACCAGACTGGTAGGGTTTAAATCTTAGCTTTGTCACTTTCTAGCAGCACAGTGAGCCCTGGAAAGGTACTTGACCCCTCTACACCTGTTTCCTCATTTGTAAAATGGAAATAATAAGAGTACTTGGAAGACTTGTGAGGATAAAATGAGTTAACATGTGTAAAGAGCTTAGGAAAATGCCAGGCATATGGGAAGTGCCATATAAGTGTTTGCTGATGCTATTATTAGTCTGGTTTTGACTTTAGGTCTTTGAAAATTGCATTTTAGTTCTACAAAAGTGTTCCTCATGCTGGGCGCAGTGGCTCACACCTGTAATCCCAGCACTTTGGGAGGCCGAGGTGGGCGGATCTCCTGGGATTGGGAGTTTGAGACCAGCCTTATGAACTTGGAGAAACCTCATCTCTACTAAAAATACAAAATTAGCTGGGTGTGGCGGCACATACCTGTAATCTGAGCTACTCAGGAGGCTGAGGCAGGAGAATCGCTTGAACCTGGGAGGCGGAGGTTGCAGTGAGCCAGGATCACACCATTGCACTCCAGACTGGGCAACAAGAGCGAAACTCTGTCTCAAAAAAAACAAAACAAGAACACAAAAAGTGTTCCTTGAGTGATATTTGATATATGATAATTACGAGTTTACTAGACAATTAAATTACCTTAATAGGAATCCTTTATCCTAAGCCATTCTGGGAAAATGTTAATTAAATTTACTTTCCTTGTGTTTGTAATAAAGTAGGCACTTTGCTTGGATATTTCATTTTATTATATGTATCAAAATAATGGACCTTTAATTTCTGTTTTGAATGTGGGGACCATTTTAGTGGTTTAAATTATGGTCTACTAATACATAGAAACACTCTTTACTTTTTAATACCAATTGATTTACACATTTATTTATTGTGCCCTACAAAAGTATACACTATTGCACTTATGTTATCATAGTTCTATATGCATAAGTATCTCTTTTTAAAAAACTCGCCATTAGGCATTGACCACACATAAACATATGTTCTCAGTACAATTCTCTTTCCCTCTCCTCCTTTCTTCAAAAAGTTCTAAAAATTGACTGTATCAACAAAGGGAAATAATGCTCCTGCTGAAGTTTTCAAGGAATGTACCCATTTTGAGATGTGTATTTTATTTTATTTTTCTGAGACGAGGTTTTCCTTTGTTACCCAGGCTGGAGTGCAGTGTCGTGATGTTGGCTCACTGCAGCTTCAACCTCCTGGGCTCAAGTGATTCTCCCATCCTAGCCTCCCAAGTAGCTGAGGCCACAGGCATGCACCTCCATGCCCAGCTAATTTTTAACTTTGTTTTTTGTAGAGACAGGATCTCACTGTGTTATCCAGGCTAGTCTTGAACTCCTGGGCTCAAGCAGTCCTTCTGCCTTGGCCTCCCAAAATGCTGGATTTGCAGGCTTGAACCACTGCATCCAGCCTAGGTATGTATTTTAAGCCAAGGCCAGCTAAGAGCTGATATTGACTCTTTTAGTGTCCATAGTTAACTACTTGAGAATAAGCAGTATATTGTTAATTTTATTTTTAATTTTTATTTTTTTGAGATGGGGGTCTCACTCTGTTATCCAGGTTGGAGTGCAGTGGGACGATCACGGCTGACTGCAACCTCCACCTCCCAGGCTCAACAGAACCTCCCACTTCAGCTCCCAGGGTAGCTGGGACCACAGGCGTGCACCACCACACCTGGCTAATTTTTTGTAGTTTTGGTAGAGACAGGGTTTCACTATGTTGTCCAGGCTGGTCTCGAACACCTGGGCTAAAGTATTCTGCTTGCCTCAGCCTCCCAAAGTGCTGGGATTATAGATGTGAGCTACCCTGCCCAGCCTGGCTTGAGTTCATTTATCCTAAGGTTTTGCCAGTACCAGATTTGCAGTTTAAATTGTTTTGCCTGTCATGGTCTCCCTCTACCT
The DNA here is from genome assembly GCF_030222135.1 of Aotus nancymaae. Lineage (NCBI taxonomy): Eukaryota > Metazoa > Chordata > Mammalia > Primates > Aotidae > Aotus > Aotus nancymaae. The sequence goes on from NW_026988455.1 coordinate 16,864,099, forward strand.
TCTCCTTTTCTACTTTCTTTAAAACTAAAAATTACATCTGAGCTTAGTAGGTAGTGGAGGAGCAACTGAACCCAGACTGTCAAAATGGAAACCACGGTGCCTCTTACTTGATTGGGGTGACAACATTTAAGTGGAATTCAGACTGCACTTTCACAGCCTTTTTTTTTTTTTTTTTGAATCAGAGTTTTATTCTTGTTGCCCAGGCCAGAGTACAATAGCTCCATCTCGGCTCACCATAACCTCCGCCTCCCAGGTTCAAGCGATTCTCCTGCCTCAGCCTCCTGAGTAGCTGGGATTACAGGCATGCACCACCATGCCCGGCTAATTTTGTATTTTTTGGTAGAGATGGAGTTTCTCCACGTTAGTCAGGCTGGTCTTGAACTCCCAACCTCAGGTGATCTGCCCGCCTTGGCCCCCCAAAGTACTGGGATTACAGGCGTGAGCCACTGCGCCCGGCCACAGCCTAGTTCTTATTCTTCTCTGAGAGCCTTGTCTTTGAAAAGCAGATCCTGAAACTTTGTGTGATCTCATATTGCATGTAAATGGTTCTGGTGTTTGACTTTGGATATTGTACAATTCTCACTCTACTGTTCTACGGGTAGGAAGAGCTTTTTGCTCATGTTGTTATTGACTGTTAGAATGGTTTATAGTGCACTCATTTTGCTGTTAACTCATCACTCAGTGTTGTTTATTTCCTGAAGAAATTATTTTGAAATAGCATTTTTATACAAATAACCAATTTCATTATGATTTTTATTCTTGGCTTTTTCATTTGCTTACATTTTATTTATTTGATATATATTTTTTTCTTTTTTGAGACAGAGTTTTGCTCTTGTTGCCCAGGCTGGAGTGCAGTGGCACAATCATAGCTCTCTGCAACCTCTGCCTCCTGGGTTCAAGCAATTCTCCTGCCTCAGCCTCCTGAGTAGCTGAGACTACAGGCATGCGTCACCATGCTTGGCTAATTTTGTATTTTTAGTAGAGATGGGGTTTCTCCATGTTGGTCAGGCTGATATCAAATTCCTGACCTCAGGTGATCCGCCCGCCTTGGCCTCCCAAAGTGCTGGGATTACAGGTGTGAGCCACCCTGTGCCCGGCCTTATTCGACACTTGTAACTGAAGGTTTAGTTTTAGAAAGTGATGGAAATCAGGATGTGCTTGATATATTTTGGCATCAGTAGAGACACATCAGCCTGTTTTGTTTTGTTTTTCTTTGGCACCAGTAATATCTTGTGTATGTAGCAAGTACAGTGTGTATTTGGAGGCGTGAACTGTCGGTAATGTCTGGTAGAAGCAGAATTAGGCCGGGCGCGGTGGCTCAAGCCTGTAATCCCAGCACTTTGGGAGGCCGAGGCGGGTGGATCACGAGGTCAAGAGATCGAGACCATCCTGGTCAACATGGTGAAACCCCGTCTCTACTAATACAAAAAAAATTAGCTGGGCACGGTGGCGTGTGCCTGTAATCCCAGCTACTCAGGAGGCTGAGGCAGGAGAATTGCCTGAACCCAGGAGGCGGAGGTTGCAGTGAGCCGAGATCGCGCCATTGCACTCCAGCCTAGGTATCAAGAGCGAAACTCCATCTCAAAAAAAAAAAAAAAAAGAAGCAGAATTATAGAATGAATGTTAAAGGCTCAAAGAGTCTTTTTACTCTTCATTGATCAGCTGGGAGTCTGAACCTGGGATGATTAAATTATTTGACTGTATTCACATAGTATTAGAATCCATTATTTACAGGGTTTAATTTTTAATGTTTTATTTTTGTGAGTAGGTAGTAGGGTATATATTTATGAAATACGGGAGATATTTTTGTTATAGGCATATGATATGTAATAATCACATCAGGAAAAATGGGGTATCCATAGAACCCTTTTAAAAAAAAGAACAATGTTCTATGTTCTTTCAAATCACACCTCTTTGTATTTATGTAGCATCCTTATTTATAAGAGAGGCCTCCAAGTTTTTTGCTCATATGTATTTAGTTACCATTCTTATGTTTTGGGTGAGAGATAATGCCCCAAATTAGAAAGGCTGCAGAGAGGATCTACTCATATGACAGATAGCAGAGACACTTAAATTGATTTTGAAATTGATTATATGTGGGTGAGATTAGGAAATCTAGGATAATCCCAGGAGTCTGGCTTGGGCAACTGGTTAGATGGTGGTGTCATTCACTAGGAAAACTTAGTTAAAAGATCACAGCTAGAGATACGGATTTGAAGGGACTAGAGAATGGTTTGCACAGTCAAGTGAGAAGCATCGAAGCTAAAGCTACAGGACACACCAACCTCTAAGAAGTGGGAGAAGGAAGGGCGAAAGAAAGGTAGCAAGCAAGATAGAGAGGAAAGAATGGTATCACAAGTCCTAAAGGAGAAATTTTAAGGAGGGCCTTTTTATTTGTGTTAATGCTGCAAAATTAAGAGCTGGAAGAACCTACTGCACTTGGTAACTAGGAAGTCATCTGCCTCCACCATGGAGTTTTAGTGGCATGGTATGGATGTGAGCAGTGAACAGTGGCCTGATATGGGTAGAGTAAGGAGGATAGGGAATGAGGACAGTTCTTTAAGCTTTTTTTGAGAAGGAGTCTCATCCAGTCGCCCAGGCTGGAGTGCAGTGGCGTGGTCTTGGCTCATGGCAACCTCTGCCTCCTGGGTTTAAGCAATTCTCTTGCCTCGGCCTTGTAAGTAGCCGGGACTACAGGTGCCCACCACCACTCCCAGCTAATTTTTGTATTTTTAGTAGAGATGGGGTTTCACCTTGTTGGCCAGGCTGGTCTTGAACTCCTGACCTCAGGTGATCCACCTGCCTTGGCCTCCCAAAGTGCTGGGATTACTGGCATCAGCCACCATACCTGGCTGAGGACAGTTCTTTTAAGGAATTTGGCTGTGAGGAGAGAAAGAAGAATTAGAGGGAGATGTGGATTTAAGGGAGAGTTTGTTCATTTGTGGGTTTTTCCCGTAAGAAGAGACTGGAACATGCATGTTTCTGAGGTGGAAAGTTCTTGGAAACAGGAAGATGCTGAGGTTGAGGATTTATGGGGCTGGAGGTTGATGAAGCAAGGTCCCAGAGGCCACCAAAAGACACAGGCCACCTTCAGGCTATGCAGGGCGCGAGGGACACTTCTACTCTCTTGGGAGGGATGGGGAGAAGGGTAGGCACAGATGTGAGTGAGCGTGTGGGATGGGGAAGAAATATGTGGGAGTTCTTGTCTGATGGAGCAAAAACTTTTTAGTGCGGCAGGTGAATTTGCTGATACTGTGTTGATTTGTTGGGATAGGGATTGAGTAAAGTGTTAGAAGTTTAGAATAATCACCGAGAGAAAAGGACAGGGCTTGAGGGGGAGACTAGCGAGAAACATGAAGGGTTGCCTGTCTAGGAATGTTGGTGTCCTACCAATGTTGGAATCTATGAATATGTAGAGTCAGATAGTCTTGTGAGTGTGCTATTTATTTATTCAGCTTTTGTTGAGCTTAGTAGTTTAGAAGTAGAAGAGGTAGATGATTCCATTTATTAAAGATTTGGTTTTATAAAAGTTGTGTTAGAAGGATGAAAGAGCAAGAGACATGAGGTTAAAATGTTCCAAGAGTGTTTGAAGAAATGAACCATGTTATTCTAAAGAAGGGCATAGAGGCCAGGCACTGTGGTTCACTCATCCCAGCACCTTGGGAGGCAAGGCAGGAGGATCCCTTGAGCCCAGGAGTTGAAGACCAGCTTGTGCAATATGGTGAAATCCTGTCTCTACGTAAAAATACAAAAATTAGCCAGGTGTGATGGTAAACGCTTGTAGTCTCAGCTACCTGGGGGAGGCTGAGATTGGAGGATCGCTTGAGCCTGGCAGGTCGAGGCTACAGTGAGTTGAGATGGCACCACTGCACTTCAGCCTGGGAGACACAGCAATGAGGAGACACTGTCTCAAAAATTTTTTTTAAAAAAGGAGAAGATCATAGAGCAGGGAGTCTCCACTTCTGAAACATGTGTAATTCTCTGCTGTGGGGGCTGTCCTGTGCATTGTAGGATGTTAGCAGTATCTCTGGCCTCTGCCTATTAGATGCCTGTAACAGCTCTCTCTAGTGTGATAATCAAAAGTGTCCCAAATGTCACCAAATGTCTTCTGAGGGGCAAAATCAGCCCCATTTGAGAACTACTGTCATAGAGTCAGAGGAAGCAGATGGATTGGAGAAAATGTTAAAGCTAAGGGACTGGAGTCTCAATGAAAGAAGAAAGAAGAACAGGCAAGTAAGCCAGAGGAAGAGTAGGAAGACTGGGAGCCTGTGCTCAGAGGTTAGACTACTGAAATTATGCCAGAGGTGGAGCTCTTCCACATCGTGAAAAATGTCAAGAATGGACCATTGGTCTTCTTTCTATTATAAATTTCATAAACAGATTAATATCAAAGATCAGTATACATTTCTTTGAGAGTGAAGAAAAACAACATCTAGGCCTGTTTCATAACAGCAGTATTTATTTCCACTACTAGGCTTAGTGACCATTGTTCAGTCTGACATTATGTTGAGTAATTCTTTTGAAAACTGATGTTTTTTATTTCTTGACTCGTAGCGCATTTAACTTACATGCTATTTGAGAATAAACCTCTATTTTACATTGAGATTTATACCAAATGACAAAATATACGCTGTTTCTATCTTTGGACAGAATGAGAAAGAAAAACTTTTTCTACAAGGAAGATTGTCTTAAAAAACAGCAAAAAGGATGAAATAATTGCCTAAATAAGAGACGTAACTCAGACATTTTCAGAAACTAGTTTTCAATCTTAGTTTTTGATGCAGGTTTTCTCAGGATTGTGTAGTAATCATCATAGTGGTTATGAAGAGCTAGGACATAGTTGGGTCAGTGGTCATAATTCCTACTGGTTGTTTAATATTTGAAATGTACTATTTTTATGTCTACTGAGAAATTTATATACTAGGTAAAGCGTATCTTGTAATGTTAAAGAAAAAACCCATTAATTTGTTAAGTGCAGTGAAGGTGAAGGTTGTTGGTGCTGATCATTTTTGAGGACATTTTGAGAGTGGGGAAATGGAGATAATGTTACCCATCTGTGGTTAGGGAGCAAGCTGGAAAAGCAGTTTTGGGATGGCTTCAGAGTTTCTGAAATGACACGAGGACTAAGGCTTTCTGGTTGCTTGTTTCCTCACTCCCCCCATTAAGTGCTTCTCAGCTGACTGTTTTCTAGCATGATCTGAACTTTTACTTCTCTCTTGTAGTGTTTTATCAAGAGATTTATCCAGCTTTTTTTTGTTTTTTTTTTTGAGACAGAGTCTCACTCCGTCACCAGGCACCAGGCTGGAGTGCAGTGGTGCGGCCTCGGCTCACTGCAACCTCTGCCTCCCGGGTTCAAGCAATTCTCCTGCCTCAGCCTCCCGAGTAGCTGGGACTACAGGCACGTGCCACCATGCCCGGCTAATTTTTTTATATTTTTACTAGAGACGGGGTTTTACCGTGTTGGCCAGGATGGTCTCGATCTCTTGACCTCATGATCCGCCCGTCTCGGCCTCCCAAAGTGCTGGGCCAGCTTGTTTTTTTTATAGTACTTTTTAGGTGAATAGTTCTTCAATATTCTCTTGATTTGATTTTGTGATCTTTTTTCTAGGGCTCCAAAAGCCCTGGTTTCTGTGCTATGTGATGTACTTTTAGAGCAGTTCTTTTGCATTTGGGCATCTGATTATAAAGTCTCTCGTTGGCAGAAGAAATGTCAACATATCCTTAAATCTTAAAACTCTTAGAAGGTTTCTTACCCCCCTGCCTTTTTTCCCTAGTCTGTTTGCTTTTTCTTTTTCTTTTATTTATTTTTTTTTTTGAAACGGAGTCACCCAGGCTGGAGTGCAATGGCACGATCTCGGCTCACTGAAACCTCTGCCTCCCTGGTTCTAGCGATTCTCCTGCCTCAGCCTCTCAGCAGCTGGGATTACAGGCACCTGCCACCATGCCTGGCTAATTTTTAAAAATATTTTTAGTGGAGACGGGGTTTTACCTTCTCGGCCAAGCTCGTTTCGAACTCCTGACCTCAAGTGATCCACCTGCCTAGCCCTCCCAAAGTGTTAGGATTACAGGCGTGAGCCAACACACCCAGCCTGTTCTCTTTTGCTTTTTATTGTCCATATTTGTTTAAAACATATACATATGTACATGTTAATTGGGAACTAATTATAGTGGACTCAGTAAAGAAGATGTAAGCAACTTCTAGAATATGCCTTTTAATATTCTCCCTTGTAGGTGGAGACTGCAGTAAGCCGAGATTGCACCACTGCACTCCAGCCTGCTGCCTGGTGACAGAGCAAGACTCTGTCTCAAAAAAAAAAAAAAACCTCCCTTGTTTGATACTCCATGCTTCCAGTGAACTTGTTTTTTCACCTATGAGCTTAACCTACATTATTCATCAAGAAAGAATGGGTGCTAACTCCCATCTCTTTTACAAAGCATCAAAAACACAAAACTTTTTTATTCAGTTATAAGCCGATATAGGTTTTGTTATTATATCATTAGTCTTGTCACTGAAAAATAGAAAATAAGTAGGTGGCATTAAAAGCCTTGGAGTTTTAACTTGATTCTCATACAGATTTTTCATGAATCTGATCTATTTGATAGTTTATAAGAAGTGGCTTCTATCAAGGAATTTCCTATGATAGGCAGTAAATTCTCTATTGGTGTTTAATAACAATATTTTATTACCTTATTCACATACTTAAATATGAGGATTTCTGAGAAAAAGTTACTACCTCAGTAGAGAGTGATGAACGGGCTTTTGTACAAACCTGATTTGTTTTGGTGTTTAGGATCTGGTTCATCAAAGGAGAAATGGGTTCTTCTTTCCAGACCATGAAAACGGACATTTATACTAAATACAGACGATAAATTCAAAAGCATGACAGAAGACTATGTCTTGTCAAAGAATTTACACTTTAAAAAGCAGCAGCATTATATTAGCAGTTGCTGTCAAGTGGCAGATAGCACAGAACTGTCTGTGTACTTGCTGTCTGCAATAGTCTCTGTATTGTCTGCAATCTTGGTCAAATCAAGATCCTTCAGTGGTCACATTTGAGGAAATGGATGCCCAAGGACTTTGACTATTGTTTGTAACAAGTCTTTTTGGTTTGGAGCGTAGCATAACACTTTTTCTAATAAGAGAGTATTTCAGGTTCTGGAAATACCATGGTTACCGTATATGCTGTGTTTAGTCATTTTCTTTTTAATTTTTGAGACAGTGTCTCACTCTGTTGCCCAGGCTGGAGTGCAGTGGCATGATCACAACTCAGTGCAGTCTAAATATCCCAGGCTCAAGCGATCCAGCTGCCTCAGCCTCCTGGGTAGCTAGGACTACAGGTGCGTACCACCATGCCCAGCTGATTTTTTTTTATTTTCTGTAGAGATGTCATTTCCTGGTGTTGCCCAGGCTGACCTTGAACTCCTGGGCTCCAGCGATCCACCTGCCTTGATCTTCAAAATGCGGGGATTTACAGGTGTGAGCCACTGCACCTGGCCTAGTCATTTTCTTACAATGGTTTTAGAAAGTCATATTTTTTATGCTACATGGCAAATTGTAATGTTATGTAGTATTTACAACATTTAACCAGCTTATGACAAACACTTTAAACATGTCCTTGGGTTCCTTCTGTGTTGGTATAGTTCTGTATTTGTTTTCCAGTTTTATACTTTTTTCTTCAGCATATATATTTTAGCCTTTATAAGAAATGAAATCTCAAAGCAAAATAAACTGTTGAACGTTACCTTTAAAGCTTCCTAATTGATTTCAACATGACCTCCAAATTAAGTGTCAGTTGCCTATTTAAATTTAAAAGATGATTGAGTGCCTGAAGATCTAAAGATATTAAAGCTATACCAAATGCATTTTCTTACTTTAATCCCAAGTGCTTTTCAATTTCCAGGAATTTGTTGAAATCTCTTGTCTTGGGAAGGATGAACTGAATACATGTTCAGTTTACTATGTAGAATCTGGTGCTGGGAGTATATTTTAAACCTTTATGAGGTAGATTCAAAAGCCATTTAGAGAGAATGGGACACGCATTTGCAGTATATAAATTCTGGATCTACCTCTGAATTGAGAAATCTGTGTTCTATATTTATTCCCACAAAGAACTAGAATGGAAATATTGAGATCTGAATGCCTCTTGTTTGTTTCTTTTTATTGACTGATTTATTTACTGGCCTTGGCAATCCTTTGAGTTTATACTTGATCTTATTTCGCCCCTAGATACAGTGCTCCCTGCTGAGTTCATCTGCACGGCTGTAGCCCTGTGACATGATCACCAAATAAATCCTGGGGTGGAGGAGCTTGTCTTGCTTTCTGGCTGAAGGAAGTGTAGTTGCCTAAGACAGGAACAGAGGTACCTCTTGCCCTTCCTACAGTTTTCCTGTTGTAGGAAGTATAGTTTCCTACAGAACAGGACAGAAAGATGGTCAGCACAGTGTAGGAAGTGGGGGTTGTAAGGTCAGACAAAGGCCAGGAATTGGGGGAGGGATAAAGAAGGGTGCTTCTACTTGGAGTTGCCAACAAAGGGCCTGCTTATCACCAATATATGAGTTTTCAATAATGAGAATTTCCTCAACATACTGAGCAGCAAGAGTCCTACACAAGAAGCCCTGCAGTTAATGGTTAGAGAATTGGCCAGATGCAGCCATTTTTAGCATCACTGAACTTTACAGTGGATTTAAAAAAGTACTGGTTGGGAGGAGACCAGAGTTAGATTAAACCACTTCTCAAAGTTTGGTCTCTGGACCAGCAGTATTAATATTGGAACTTGTTAGAAATGCAAATTCTTAGACCCTAGTAGTGTGTGTGTTTACAAGATCTTTAGGCAATTCTAAGTGTGCACTCACATTTGAGAACCACTCAACCTAATTGTAGTGGCAAGATCAAAATACTGAGAAAGAATAAGTAAAAACTTTGTTATGTGTTAGAACATCTTTTAGTGTTTATATAAGGCTGGCATTCCTCCTATAGAGAAAGCTGTTTCACACTGAAGGACAGAAAAGACTGCTTCCCTTATAGATACCAGTAACATGCAGCATTGTTCTTATAGGTAGAGAATACCCCATTCGTGGCTACAATTCACCCTGGAATCTAAATTCTGCCAGATTATAATACAAGAGAACTTTTTACCTGCTTGCTTTTTCATTTTAAATATTTATTCCTTGATTGTATTAATATTTATATATGCATTGACTAGTGAAATCTTGTTTTCACGGCTTTGTGATGGCAAGAGTTGGTTTAAGTAGCTCATTGGTTCAGAAACACTAGATGCATAAAAATTATCTTGATATCCTGTGTAAAATGTAGATTATTGGCTGCTATCCTTGCATGTCCAGGAATCTGCATTTTTAACAGGCACCACTCACACCAGCCCACTTCCCACCCCCAGTGTTGTTTATTGGGCTTCTGGTTCTCCGACTATACTTTGAGAAACACTGTGCTAAATTTTGAAGGAGAGTGATTTTAAAGTAACAGCTTTATTGAGATATAATTCACATGCCATAAAGTTCACTCTTTAAAAGGATATGATTTATTGGTTTTTAGTATATTTACAAAATTGTGCAACCATCACCACTGTATAATTTTAGGATATTTCCATCATTCTTAAAGGAATCTCTGTACTGATTGGCAGTGACTCCTCATTCTCCCTTTACCCCATTCCCTGGCAACTACTTTCTCTCCCTATGGATTTGCCTATTCTGGACATTTCAGGAGTGACATTAGTCATTCCTTAATGTAAATCATGTAAATGTAATCATACAGTATGTGGCCTTTCATATCTTGCGCGTCTTACAGTGTTCTCAAGGCTCATCCATGTTGTGGCATGTGTCAGTACAACAGTACTTCATTTCTGTTTTTTGGTTGAATAATATTCCACTGTGTGGAGGGACTACATTTTGTTGATCCATTCATCAGTTGATGGTCATTTGGTGGTTCTGCTGTACATATGTTTTTTAAAACAATATTAACTATCTCTTGGATTTTTCAAATAGTCACTGGATAATTCTATAGAGTGTCTTAGAGGGGATTCCTATAGGAAGTGGGGACTGGATTTAGAGTCCTTTCTGATCATGGATTTGAGGAGTCTGTAGCTGTAATTTCTTTGGGCTAGTGAAATAGATTCTTCTAAGAGCTAGGGCAGCTACTTTTTCTCCAAAGCAGAACATTTGATATTGAAAAAGGAAATCTTACATGACTTAAGGACTAAATTTCAAAAATAGCTTCTGTTTAAAATAGTATTTTTCAGTGTTTCTGGAGGAGTAACTCTTACTGAAAAAGCTGATTTTTGTCTGTATTTTCCAATCTCTTCATTTTTACCCTACTGAACCCTATAACCCAACTGTATTAATCTAGATCCTGTTTCCAGTATATAAATATTTATGGACAGTAATAATAAATTATATTAGTTCTAATAGAGTTTACATTGTTTTGTGAATTTTTATCCCAGCATGACAAAAATCACTAGGTGGTCTGATACAACCTTCATCTTTAAATATTAAACCAATTTGTTTTATTTTATTTTATTTTTTTTTTATAGTTAGTATATTTTCTTCATTGAAAATTCTATGAAAATCCAACATTAGTATTAAAATTTCAATTAACATATTTTAATTACAGCATCCATAAAATCTAAGGAAAAATAAAAATAACCAGAGAAACTTTTAAGTGTTATATCATAAATTAGCAAAACAATGGAAATATAATATAAAATGATGCATAATATGATAGCAGCAAATAAACATACATATATCATATAATTATTTTTGCTTATGCAATGTATTAGATATTAGTGTTGAAACTGAATATCCTAAAGTATCCAACAGTGTGTAACTTCCTGAGTTGGTTTTTTTTTTTTTAATTGCATTTTAGGTTTTGGGGTACATGTGAAGAACATGCAAGATTGTTGCATAGGTGCACACATGGCAGTGTGATTTGCTGCCTTCCTACCCTTCACCTGTATCTGGCATTTCTCCCCATGCTATCTCTCCCTAACTCCCCACCCCTCGCTGTCCCTCCCCTCTTTCCCCCAACAGACCCCAGTGTGTAGTGCTCCCCTCCCTGTGTCCATGTGTTCTCATTGTTCAGCATCTGCCTATGAGTGAGAACATGTGGTGTTTGATTTTCTGTTCTTGTGTCAGTTTGCTGAGAATGATGGTTTCCAGGTTCATCCACGTCCCTACAAAGGACGCAAACTCATCGTTTTTGATGGCTGCATAATATTCCATGGTGTACGTGTGCCACATTTTCCCTGTCCAGTCTATCATCGATTCGTTTTATTTTTAAAGGCTACATTAATTGAATGAGATCCATACAGGTGTTTAATAGTACTTATCTTGGACCCATAGTGTGCAAAGCATTTCATGGAATTAAGGTCCTTCTTTTCGTATCTGCTTTCCTCATACCTTATTTCAACCATGGTACTCAAAACCTGGGCCCACCATTCTGCAGTGGGGACAGTGACTGAACTTGCATGTGACTAGGATTATGAAGGTTGTAGAAACTGTGTCATGTAAGAATTTGGTGAAAGAACAGAGGTTTTTCAGTTGTTGAAGAGAATACTGAGGCAGTGACAACCCTCGCAGTCATTCAGAGCTTGTCTGGAGAAATCTTATTCTTCCTTTGGGTAGTGGGAGAAATTGGAGTGAAGGAATATGTCAACAAGGCTGGTAATTTGTTGGGTTATAAGTAGGCCTAAAACATGGAGATTTTCCTAATGTTTCTTTCTTCTTTTTTTTTTTTTTTTAAACATAGAGTCTTGCTCTGCTGCCCGGGCTGGAGTGCAGGCTCAAACTCCTGGGCTCAAGTGATCCTTTGCCTCAGCCTCCTGAATAGCTGGGAGTACAAGCACATGCCACCATACCCTGTTAATTTTAAAATTTTTCCTTTGTAGAGTTGGGTTCTTGCTATATTGACCAGGCTAGTTTTAAATTCCTGGCCTCAAGCACTTCTCCAGCCTTGGCCTCCCAAAGTGCTGGAATTACAGGTATGAGCCACTGCGCCCAGCCCAGTTTTTCATTCTTATATACCTTTCCACCATCTTACACTTTCTAGAATATCTCGTCCAGTGTCTGATGGTAAGAATGGTTTCTGGATTCTATTTTGCCTGTTTAGCATATATGGAATGTTACATTATTGCATCAGCATTAATGTATGATTTTAGCCTTAACAACAGTGTATAAATGTGTAAAGTACTGTATGATAGTATAGAATTTTATATAGCTAAGTTTTATTAGATCAGGATTAAAATATACCTTCCATTTGGTATACTGTGTACAGTTTAGTCACTCCTTAAAATACAAGACCTGCAATATAGTATAACTTGCCTTGCCAATAAGTGACAAGATGTGGTGTGTTTAAGAGTGAGGGGGAAGTCTCTGGTTGTGCTGGATATCCATATTCATTTGGGGCTATAGAGAGTTCCTGGCCTGTTTCACTGTTGCCTGCCTGGTTCAGCTTATGGGTTTAAGATGGAATATACTGCTCTGTGCTTTAAATGGCCATTTTTGATCTAGGCTTGGACTAGGCCTCAGGCAGTAGAGTGTAGTGCTGAGACATCAGGGTCTGGAGCCAAACCAGGTGAATTTAAATGTCACCTCTGGCATCTTATACCTTTGTGAACTCAGCAAAGTATCTTAACTTCTCTGGGCCTCAATTTACTCATCTGTCAGATGGAGATAATAGTACCTACCTCATTGGGTAGTGAGGATTTAATGCAGTAATGTACTTAACGTACCTAACCTGCCTCATAGCAAGCACCCAATAGATGTTTGATGCAGCTCCTACTTGTTGTTAATAAAAGTGTCTAAAAGTCAAGGGCCGTCTCGAAGGTTTCTGAATAGAGGAGTTCTGAATTCACTGGATTCCCAAAGGAGAAAGACTGTGGTTCACCTGGTTTCTCTAAGGCATTCTGGGCTCCTGTTGCATGCTCAGGACAACACCTCAGGAAGTTTTTGGTGATTGGAATTCTCCTGGCCTTCCACTGTCTGAATATGTCACTGCCTTGTTCCTGAGCCTCTGGCAGGAAGAGTGTGTGTGTAGTGGGAGTTCTCTGATGGTTTTCAGAGGAGCATTGCTAAGTGTGTAGATATTCCATAGGAACACTAGAACATCAGCGCACTGTGAACAGTTTTGTATCATGTGTGCTACAGGAGAAAAGCTGTATATTTGTCTCAAGGGAGATATAGAAAAGGACAAGAGAAAAATAGTTTAAATTAATGAGAAGGACAAAGTGAACTGTAACTAAATCCCCATAAATATCATAAAACTACATTCAGTTTTGTATGATTGAAGTATTTATTCAGAAAGTATCTATTAAGCATGAATTCATACTGATCAGTCTAAGAGAGAGAATGCCAGGAAACTTCCTGGACCACTCATGACTGAAACTGTCTCTCAAATCCAGGTCAGATTCTTCCTGCTGTCTTCCTGAAGGCAGCTTGCAGGGCTCATGTTGGCTTCCTCTTCTCTCAGAGCTGCCTCTACCCACCCATCTCCTGGAATTCTGTGTTTCCCAAGGTTGGCTGCAGCGTGGCCACACTTTGCTTAGCTTCCAACTTTCCTTGTTGTCCTGGTGGTTGTCTTCAGACCCTTTGGGGTTAAGGATTTTCCTGCTAATCCTTATGGAAAAATAGAAAAGGATAGTTTAACGATTTGGTTAAAAATTAGGGTAGTTTGAAGATTTGGAGTGTTTACAATTGTAGTTTCCAGTCCAGTGCTAAATAGTAACCACTAAGATGTAACTGGAAGCCAAGTTAGGCATCTATCCCTGTTACACTAGGCATGAAGCTCATGAGACCCGTTCTATTGGATGGACTGTTCCTCTACCCCCTGAAAACCCTCCTTTCTACCACTAGTGGAGACTGAGGAAGTCAGGAAAGAACCACAAGAGCCCTCTCCATCTTGGGGGTGGAGTTTGCATTGCCCAGGATATCTAGATAGGTTGATGCCCTATTTTAAAAGGTACCTCAAATTTGTTTTAATCAGGTATGGCAAGATGACAGACACAGAAACAAGCTGCCTTTGAAAAAAGGGTTTATTATTATAGTTCCCAAAAGGAGGGGGTGCATCATGCCACACAGGGCCATATGAGGAAGCACTGGGTTCAGTCAGAAGGCAGAAAGAGTTGGGGGAAGCATGGACAGGAGCCTTTATTGGGTTTCCATGGGAGTGGCAAGACAAGCAGTTTAAGCAGATGAAGGATTAGCTAGTTTGAATAATTTTCGAGGGTTCTAGGGGTGGTCCCTGGTTGTGCAGTGCCTGGCTGTGGAGTGATGTAGGCAGTGGCAATATTGCTTGGGCTGTGAGAGTTAGATAAGGAAGTGGCTGCGGGTGACTGGACTGTGGATTGGTTGGTTTGCCTATGAAAGGCATGCACACAGGCAAGTTCTTTGCCATCTCTTGGAATTAGCTAGCCCTGGGAGGAGCAATTTCTCCAGGATTAGCAAGGCTCTGAGATGTCAAAACATCATAAAATACAGAAAATAAAAAACATGATTAATGCATAGAACTGTGCTTATCACAGAAGTAATTCTTTTGGGAGCGTTTTCTTATTGAGTGATAGGAAGAATGGTAAAGTGGTTCCCTGCACCCCTGGAGTTTACAGTCTAGCTTAGTAAATAAGGCCTGCACACATGAAAGTGACTAGCCATGTGGGACACAAGATCACATGCCAGAAACCTCAGTACAGTATAATGGGAGTTCAGAGAAAGGAGAGATGAGAATGTCTTAGAAGCAGTAGAGGGCAGTGGTTCAGAAGGCTGCTGGGTTTATATCTGGCTTTAGCAATTATGAGCAGTGTAACCTTAAGCAAGCTGGATCATCCCTGTGTTTTAGTTTCCTTATTTGTAAAGTGAGTTTAATAATAGTAGTACCCATGTCAGAGTTACTGTGAAGACTAAATGGAAGTGCCTAGCATAAAGCCTGGCGCTTATTAAGAACTCAGTAAGCATCAGCTGTTACAGCGCTGTCACGGAAAGTTTCGCAGAGGGGATAGAATTGATTGTTACCTCAAAGGGTGGGGGAGCGGGGAGTGGTGGATGTGGGTTGGTGGCTGGAAATGAGCCTGGCAAATTCTGGTAATGGGAGGTTGGTCTGATAGGATAAGGTTGAAAAAATAGGTTGATGAGAGTTCTAAATACTAAAGAGTTTGCATTTTTTTCTTTAAACCATGGAATTCATTCAGGGCCTTTCCCCCACTTTTTTTTTTAAAGCAGGGACATGACATCAAATTAGTGCTTCAGAATCTTAGTGGTATAGAGAGGAGAGACTTGGGACAGATTACGTAAGTCAATGTGAGAGATGTTTATATCTTAGACTACATTATAAGGAGTTACAATCTCACTCTATGGTCATTATCTACTATAAGCATAAACATATACCCATGTATAAATATTCTCTAAATCAGCTACATCTTAAATCAGCTACCTTGACTTGCTCTGGCATGTCTGAACAGAACTGGGCAAGCTGCAAACCCTGGTGCATGCCATTCCTTATTTGGAAACCCTCCTGACCTTCTCCTGACTAGTTCCTCTTCTTCCTTGCCTTCTTTTCCCCTTATCTGTTCAGGACATTTTCAGGTTTTTAGCCAATCGGGTCAAGCATAGAATGTGAGGTCCTGTTTTGGTATGGAAACTGGACACCGCAGTAGGGTGATTGTGTCAGATTATGAAAGTTATAAATGTCCCTGTCTCCTTCGTTCAGGTGTGCTTTCGTGGCAAGACTGCCAATGAGTTGCCCCCTTCCTGCAGGAAGTAAACCAGCCTTGCTGAGTGATCCATTGTCTCAGTGTGGATTTTTCCCAACCTTATAAACCTGTTTCCAACAGTCAGAATAGATTAAGTTAGCTGTAATTAAAAACAACTCTAAAATCTTCGTGGCCTAAAAAAAAAGAAGGTGTGTTTCTTGGTCATGCAGTCCCATCACAGCTGAACCACGGACTCTGCTCATCACAGCCATCCCAAGATCCAGGCTGCTAGAGTAGCCAACATGTCACATTTTGTTTACCTTAAGAGAGGGAGAAGAGCACTCTAGAGGGTTATGCACCAGCGATTAAATGCTAGGCCTGGAAGGGACACGCATACTTCCATTTACAACTCAGCACTAGAGCAGTCACATGTCAGTAACCAGTTACAGGGGTTCAGGAAGCCTTCTATGTTTGTGAGGAGGGGCTGGGTAGAAATAACTGGAAGTATTCAAAAATAGCACTGACGACCACACAGGGAGACTTCTTTGGAAGGTGGTTGTGTAATAGTTCAAGTGGGTGGTATTAGCTGCTGGGTCACAATTGTTGCAGTCAATGCAGAGAAGGGTTGGATAAAAGATTTTAAAGCAGTAGAATTTAAAAGTTGATCATTGATTGGGTCAAGTTACAAAGAAGACAGGAGTCAATGTGAAGCAAAACTCTTGGTGTGTGTTGAGGGGATGGTAGCAGACCAGTGGGGTGCCCTCAAGGCCTCTAGAGCTGTGCTCCTTGATGAGTAGCCCACCAATCAGTGCCTACCCACAGACTGTAATTGGTTTGTACAGAAATAGAGGTACTCATGTAGAAATTTTTATATTAATTATTCAATTTCTTTTTTTTAGACAGAGTCTCACTCTGTCATCAGCTGACGTGCAGTGGTGCAATCTTGGCTCACTGCAACCTCTGCCTCCCGGGTTCAAGCGATTCCCCTGTCTCAGCCTCTTGACTAGCTGGGACTATAGGCATACACCACCATGCCCAGCCAATTTTTTTGTATTTTAGTAGACACGAGGTTTCACCATGTTGGCCATGATGGTCTGGATCTCCTGACCTTGTGATCTACCAGCCTCAGCCTCCCAAAGTACTAGAATTACAGGCATGAGCCACCACACCCAGCCACTTTTCTTTATTTCTATGCTATAGATTGCCCTGATTATGTTTATGTTGAATCGAATACAAATTTGGGGCTTGTATTTTTGTGTTTTTTTCCTTCTCTCTCTTTTTTTTTTCTTTATTACACTTTAAGTTCTGGGGTCTTTCTCTTTTTAGTGATCTATTTTTATTATATTTTATGAAAGTATAAGGGGAAAAATAACTTCACCGCAGATTGTTGGAGAAGAATTGCTTTGGAGATAGGAGGCAGGGATGTAGAGATCAGAGCTGGATAGGGAGTTGAGTCCTTTTTGTAGAATGATTAGTTGAGTACCTGAGATGTGAGCAAGAGAAAGACTTCAGAAAGAGAAGAGGACCCATGGCTGAGCCTTGGGAGGCACCCAGTGTTCTGGAGACAGGCATGTAAGAAGAGATGCAGGCTGCTCTGTCTATGGAGTAGGCATTCTTTTATTCCTTTACTTTCTTAATAAACTTGCTTTCACTTTGAAAAAAAAAAAATGAGATGCAGACAATACAGTGTCCCAGGAATCATCAGAGGTGGTGGGAAGTTAGTTGTATAAGATGCCACAGATAGTCAAGGAAAATGAGACCTGCGGTCAAGCTAGACTTAGCAAGAAGTAAGTCATTGTGAACGTCTGAAAGTAAACTTGTAGTGAAGTGGTGTGGTCAGATGCCAGATTTCAACAGTTTAAGAAATATGCAGTCATAAAATAAAAAGAGTAAAAGCTTCTGGTCAGAAAAGTTTGATAGCTAAACAAAAGCAAAAACTAGACTGGTAGCTATTGATCCCAGCAAGGGAAAGCACATTTTGTTATTGTTCTTTCTAACAGGAAAACATGAGCAACTCAGAAGTCTTCTATCACCTGGAAGATGGGAAAATCAGTCAAGGAGGAAGGAGATGGCAGTGTTCCGTGGCTGGGAATGGAGTGGAGGACAGAGGCCATGGGAGTAAACCCAGGAGTGAGGACAGGGGTTGGATTGAACCCAGATAACTACCCACACAGCAGACAAAGTCATTAGGAGGGGAAACGTGGATGGGAATCTGCAAATCTCAGTTGACTCAAACGGGAAAATGCAAGCTGGCATGCTTGAGAGCTAGTCTTGATGCCGTGGTAGGTGTGGTCAAAGTTAAGCGAGCAGGGACTTGGGAGTCCCAGTGAGAGCATTAATGAAATGCTTTGACATTGCGACCATGGGGTCCAACCTGGGCTATTCAGCTTCTTCCTCTAGTCCCCACTTGGTAGAAATGAATATTATTGAATAACAAAGCAGTGGTAGGGAGGGAGAAATGGAGTGGGGCTTACTTAATCCTTAATCATGATTAAGAATAAAATATGGCACAAAATGGATTTAAACTAAATAAAATTATTTAGTTTAAATTGTATCTAATATTTGAAAACACTCAGCAAAGTTATGAAAAATACAAATACAATGCTTTAAGTGCTCTAAACATTATAAAATTTGAAAAATACTTCAAAACTTCTACCTATTGAAATAATCAATTGACTTCTCATTTTCATTGAGCTCTTTTTTTATTTTTAATTTTTCTGGGTACATAGTAGGTATATATATTTATGGGTTTCATGAGATATTTTGATACAGGTATTACAATATCTAGTAATCACATCAGGAAAATGGGGTATCCATCACCTAAGCATTCATTATTTCCTTGTGTTATGAACTTTCCAATTTTACTCTCAGTTATTCTGAAATGTAAAACAAATTATTGCTGATTGTAGTCACCCTGTTGTGCTATCAAATACTAAGTCTCATTATTGTCCCTAACTACATCTTTGTATCCATTAATCATCCCCAGTCTCCCTCCCAGCCTCTGGTAACTACCAGTGTACTGTATCTGCATGAATTCAATTATTTTAATTTTTAGCTCCCACAAATGAGTGAGAACATGGAAGTTTGTCTTTCTGTGTCTTTTTTCACTTAATGTCCTCCATTTCCATCCATATTGTTGCAAATGACAGGATCTCGTTCTTTTTAATGGCTGAATAGTACTCTGTTGTGTATATGTACCACATTTTCTGTATCTGTTAGTCTGTTGATGGACACTTAGGTTGATTCCAAATCTTGGCTATTGTGAATAGTGCTGCAGTAAATATGGGGATGCAGTATCTGATATGCTAATTTCCTTTCTTTTGAGTAGATACCTAGCAGTGGGATTGATGGAACATATGGTGGTTCTATTTGTGGTTTTTTGAGGAACCTCCATACTGTTCTTCATAGTGGTTATACTAATTTACATTCTCACCAACAGTGTAAACAAGGGTTCCCCTTCACATCCTCGCCTGTGTTTGTTATCCCTTGCCTTTCACTGAACTCTTTGAGTGTTAGAATGAGACAAGAACTGGTCAGAGATGCAGTGTGTTTGTTGTTGTGCCCACCTCTCCCTTCTCTGACCTAATTACTGTCCCTTCACCACCCCGAATCCAGCCCGTGGGTTTCCTCTAGCCTTTGCTATGGTAGTTGGTGCACCTCCGTTTGATTTTCCATGTGACATTGATACAAGGTAGCATGTCATGGTTACTTGGATTGCTGTGCAATAGAGGTAAAGCAGGAATGGCTGTGAGAAACAGATGTCTTGGACACCGAACTAGGAAGGAAGGGGTGATTTATTTCGGCCGGAAGCAAGGCGGCATAGCTACCTAATAGCCAAGCTCATCTAACAAAGGAAATCTCTGCCTTTATAAAGGCTTACAACTCTAGATATTACAGGTGAAAGGGTCTTGGGTTTACAGCTTTAGAAATTACATGTGAAAGGGCCTTGGTCCATGGAGTAGGCATGGGGTAGGGGTTTGATCCTGTTTAAGTAAAAACAATGCCTTCCATAAAGATTCATCCATACCATGCCTGCAATAGGAGGTCGATTAAGGTGGCGCCGGTCTGCCAGCCTTTACTTCTATTGAAATGAAATATGGAAGTCAAGGGGAAGGTGGTCTTAGATGCTTAGGTCTCCCTCTTCAGAGGCAGTGGATATCTTGGTTAAAAACACTCTGGAGTTCAACTGCTTGAGTTTACATCTTGGAAAGCTCAGGCACTTAGGCTTTCTGAGCATCATTTCATCATTTGTAAAATGGGGTTAACTTTTTCGGTACCTCGATTGTCAGCCCCCGTGGGCAGGTATAACCTCTTAAAAAATGGAGTAGAAAAGCAAAATCTCCATTTCTGTATAGCTGTAAAGAGTTCTCCCAGGAATCCTTTTCTGACCATTCTGCTATAATTTAGTTTAAGTGGCACGCTGTACTTTGCAAGCAAGTAGCAATCAAAGGGATAAATTCTTTCACCTTTGAAAGTAGAGTGAAATCACTTCCAATCTTATTTTTGGAACCCAAATGCCTGCTGATAATGTGAGCATAAACACAGTAGACACCAAAGAGGAACGGCATCTGAGTGCGAAGATGCGATCAGCAAAGCTAGAGTCAACACAAACTGCCATCAGGAAAGCCGAAGTCCATCACATCACATCATGTTTCAGCACAATTTAGAGTAGTCATATACTGATGGAGTAAAATCAGTTTTTGTTTTCAGTGTTCACATTTTAGACCTCTCCCCCACACTTGACTGGTTATAATATATAAATCAAGCCACAGCTGACAGTGATTTGCTTTTTTTTGTTCAGGAAAAGGTCTTTGACTGAGACTCTGACTTAGCCTTACTGCATTGATCTTCATCACAGGCACTTTTTATAATTCCCACAACAGCATTAACTCCAGCGGTTTTTTTTTTTTTTTGGAATATACATATCACAATAGAGTCTTTCATTACATGATCACAAATTATATGCAGTCACTCTTATATGCTTCATGAAAGCAGTAAATTTAAAGCAAAGAGAGACTGTTTAAAACTTGAGACCAGAGAGCACAGTTTATCTTATTTACAGTTTGGCTTAAAGATTGGTCTTTAAGTTAGTATCATGCCACATGTGGTAATCCTGCAAAGTGCTACATATTTTTATTTATAGTTAAGGGAATAAAGCAAAATCCCCTTTTCATTATGCTATCTTGCATTATTTACTCAGTGATAAATGACATTGCCTCATGGGTATGAGTTTTGTAGTGAAAGACCCTATTGTAGCATATATTTATGTGGGGAGGGGGGTAGTTAGAGTTACAGTTCCAGAGGGAATTTAAACTCTGGATATACTGGTACTTGTACAGTTAAAACATATAGCTCAGTGTTATTTTAACACTGTATTTTTACTTGAAGTAAAAGAAAAATAAATAGGCATGAATAAAGGGGAAAAGCTTAAGGTTGAAATGCAAGAAACCAATTAAAATGACTAAAGGCATATCCCAAACTCAAAGATTAAAATTTTACCAGAGATAATGGTGGTCATTAGATTGGCCAGTTTCTGCTGTTTAAAAATGACGTCAACTTTAAAAGTTTATTAACTGTTTAAGGGCACTAGAGAATAATTTCTAGCAAATCAGGGAGATATGAAAGTGAGCAGAAAGAAAAGTGTTGAGAGGCTGGAAAGTTTAATACCTGCCCAAACAGTTGAGGAGAAAACTGGTTCCATGCTATGTCAGTTTCTCCAAACCAATATTCTTGAGAATTTCTACTGAAGGAAATTCCTACTGAAGGAGGAAGGCAGTAGATATTTTGGAGGGATGATTTGTGTTTTAGAATATATTTGCTTTGAAATAGAATAATAAATTAAAAAATAGGAAATTCCAATTCTGAATAAAGTAAAAATTAGTTCAGCTTCTACTCATTCAAAATTTTGGAAAATTAACCAGTAATGGGCTGCTATTTTGCTAAGTACAAAAATAAGGACTTTCTAATAAATTAATAATATAAGTAAGATTTCAAGACTAATATATTTGAAGCAAATATGTCCCCTGCCCATTCTTTCTGCACGCAAAAGGTATCATTTCACTGTCTTCTGTGGCCTCCATTGTTTCTAATGAGAAGTCAGGTCATTCTGGTAAGAAGCCACCTGTCATCTCTGTCATTGTTCCTCTGTGTGTAATGTGTCATTTTGTAGTGGCTGCTGAAGAATTTTTCTTATTTTTGGTTTTCAGTAGTTTGGTAATGATGTGCTTAAGTGTGGTTTCCTTTGTGTTTATCCCGCTTAGATAAACTTTTGAGGCTTTGTATCTTTTACCAAATTTGGAAAATTTTAACTATTTTTAAATAAATGGTTTCTTTTGAAATACTTTTAGATTTACCAAAAAGTTGCATACGTAGTATAGGGAGTTCCCAACTCATCATCTAACTTCTCCTGATGTTCATATAATCATGGTATATTTGTTAAACTAAAAATGTAGCACTGGCATAATGCTTTTATCTAGTTTTCCCATTAACATCCTTTTTGTTTGTTTTAGGATCCAATCTAGGATACCACATTGCATTTTATCATATCCTCTGGACACCTCCATTCTGTAATAATTTGTCAGATTTTACTTGTTTTTTATAGTCTTCACACTTTTGAAGAGTACTCGTTAGGTATATTTTAGAATGTCCCTCATTGTGGGTTTGTCTGATGTTTTCTCATGCTTAGACTGAAGTTTCAGGAATACTAGAGAGGTAAGGTACCCTTCTCATTGCATCATACTAGAGGATAATAATACCAATATGACTTATCACTGGTGATATTAAACTTGATGACATGGTCAAGTTATATCTGCCAGATTTCTCTACTGTAAACATAATATTTTTTCTTTTCTATTCTGTTTTCCTTGGAAGCAAATAATTAAGTTTGGCCTATATTCAAGGGGAAGGGAATTAAGTTCTATTTCTTTGAAGAGGTAATATCTACATTGATTTTTTGGAATTCTTCCATAAGGAAGATGTAGTTTTGCCCTTCATGATTATTTATTCAACCAATTTAAACAAATTTATTTATTCAGTGTAAACAAATGATTACTTATTCAATTATTTGTTTATATCAGAATAGACAGATACTCATTTTATTCTTGAGTTCTAATCTAGTACTATCATTATTTATTTTCTTACTCAAATTGTTCCAGTTCTTCTGTTTGTCTGTTTGTTTTCTTCTTTACTTTATGACGATCTTTACCATATGATGCTTCAGACCCATCTTGTATTTATTTTCCCTGCCCAGCCTGAGAATCAGCGATGTCTCCAAGGAGGCCTGTTTCCTTTTGTTGGAAATGATATTTAGAAACCAAGATCTGGGTGCTGGTTGTACTCGCTGCTTATTGTTTTTTATATTTTGTGACAACATTCTCTTTTGCCTGTCTTTCTTGGACTCCAATTATGTGTCCCAAAAGGACCTGGGGCTCTGTTCATTCTTTTTCAACATTTTTCTGTTCTTTACATTTCTGTTCTTTCTATACAGCTGTTTTCTAGTTTACTATCTTCTATAATCATGAATCTTCCATTAAAACCATCCAGTGAAGTTTTTATCTCAAATACAGTATTTTTCACTTCTAGAATTCTTTTCCTTTTTAAAAAAGTAATTCCTGTTTCTTTGCTGAGTTTTCCTTTTAGTTCATGTATTACAGCATTTATGCTTAATTATAATATGAATATCTGCTTTAAAATCCTTGTCTGTTAATGCTGATATTTGGGTCCACTCAAGTTGGTTTCTACTAATTGCTTTTTCTTTGAGTTTGGGTCATGTTTCTTATTTCTTTTATGTCTAGTAGTTTTATATTTTATCTTAGACATTGTAATTGATACTTTGCAGAAACTCGGATTCTGTTATGTTCTTCTGAAGAATATTGGTGTTTTGTATTAACAGACAATTAACTTGGCTGAACTCAGACTTCTAACTTTGCCTTCACTGTTGTGGAGAGCAATCAGAATCTCAGTTTAGTTGAGTTAATTTTACTTTAAGGACACTGTTTGATCTTCCCCATATATGCATGCTTCAGGAGACAATTAGGGAATTAGGCAGAGTTTATATGCAGAATATGAGACTCTTTCTTTGTAGATACCACCTTTCCTAAAGTTTTCCTTCTTTTCTCTTCAGCTGCTGTGTTGATCTTGAACTCTGTTCTCTTGTTCTTCAGCCAGTAAGACTTCATGTTTCAATCTGAGTTTTAACTCATTTATGTGTAGTGTTCCATTATTGGAACACTAAGCTTGTGGGGGAGTTATTTATATCCTACTGCTCTATGTCATTGCCAAGGTCTAATATTTCACAAAAAAATTTTGCAACCTCTGGCATAACTGGGTTAACTGCCTTGCCTGGCACTTAACTAGGGCTTTCTTTGCGGTCAAAAACTGTAAAGCAGGAAGTTCAGTGCCATTCCCTTCCACGTGGTGGCTCCTTACAGTTCTTTTCAGTTTTTTGCCCACTCTCATGGGCCTTCAGAAATTTTTTTTGTCTAGAGTTTATAAGTACTATCAGTGGGAAGATTAGTCTGCCAGAAGGGACTCCACTGTTACTAGAAGTGGTACTTCCTTTCATTTAAGGGGAGGGCAGAATAATCTTTGTTAATCAAGCAGACACATAAATGTAAAACTAAAACTGTGTTTATTGTGCTACTAAGAAGCACACAGCTATGAAATCTAATAATAGGGGAATTTGACTTAATCAGCAAGGTCAGGAAAGTTTTCCTTGAGGACATGATGGAGTCCAGAGAGTTACTAGACAAAGAGAATGGAAGAGGATTCCACATATTTGTTGATTGAGTGATATAATCCAGCTTTCTGTATGTTTGGTCTTCTTTCTTTGCACGTATTCTTCACCTCTCAATCTTTAATAATCTCTCTGGGCTTCTGTGATAATAAAAGGTAATCTATAGCTATGGTGCCTCTAATGTTATACAATGAAGACCATCCTACATGAAAATTTCTTTTTTTTTTTCCAACTGAAATTTTAATTTTAGATGCAGGGATATATGTGCAGGTTTGTTACAAGGGTATATTGCATGATGCTGAGGTTTGGGCTTCTATTGATCCCATCATTCAGACAATGAACATAGTACCCATGAAAATTTTTTTTTTTTTTTTTTTTTAGAAAGGATCTCACTGTGTTGCCCAGGCTGGAATACAGTGACGTAATCACGACTCACTGTAGTCTTGGCCTCTCAGGGTCAAGAGATCCTCCCACCTTAGCCTGGTAAGTTGCTGGACTATAGGCATGTACACCACCATGTCTGGCTAATTATTTATTATTTGTAGAGAGAGGTCTTCCTATATTACTAGGCTTATCCCGAACTCCTGGGCTCAAGTGATCTTCCTGCCTTGGCCTCCCAAAGTGCTGGGATTACGAGCATGAGCTACTGCACCCAGCCCCATGAAAACTTCTTCAGCCAAAGGAAATGTGAATCTGGACCATTAAGTGGTATATCATGGTCTGTGGGCTTCTGGTCAATATGATCAACTGAACTATAAGGAAATCTCTCTTCCACTTCAAGTATTTAAAACAACAACAACACACATAGACACACAACTCTCTCATGCACACGCACACGCACACACAAATACCACATACTTGCATGTAATGTGCCACGGAGAAAAAACAGATACATATAAATGCATTCTAATAACAAACTTCTTTCTTATCAGCAAAAAGATATGCCAGGTTATAGTGGAGTAGTATATTCAAAGTGTTAATAAAAAGTAACTATCAACAAAAGGTCTACACCTAGTTAAGTGATCATTCAGTAATGAAGATATAATACAGACCTTTTCAAACATACAAATGTTAAAAGAGTTTGTTATCCATGGTCTCCTCCTGAAATAATTACTAAAGATAAACTTAAGTGAAAAGGAAATTGTGGCAGACTGTATTTTCCAAAAATGGCCGTAACAGTATCTACCATCTTCCATGCTTTTCTACAATATACCTTGCCACTCCCCCTATCAAAAGGAGTCTAATGCCCTCTCCTTGAATCTGGACTGGCCTTATCAGTTTTCACTTGAAAGCAATAAAATATGGTAGAAATAATAACCATGTTGACTTTGAGCTAGGTCAGAAAAGACCATGCAGCTTTCAACTGGTTCTTTGGGATGCTTGCACTAGAGGCTGCCAGCTACTATAGAAGATGTGCAACCGTTCCAAGAGCTCAGTGTTAAAGAAGTTTTGTGCAGCCACTCTGGTCTTCAGATCCTCCAGACAAATCCATCCTCCAACTGAGTACCATTGAGTAACATAGATTCATAAGATGTAGAAGAGTGGCCCACCTGACTGTTACCCACATTCATGACCTATAGAATATAGTACAGTGGTTACTGTTTGACGCTACAAAGTTAATTTGTCATGCAGCAAGTAGAACAAAATTGGACCCAGAAGGAAGAAATAGAATATATAAATTATCATGAATAAGGAAGCTGGTGAATGTATTTGTAAATACAGTAAATACTGACTTTTAAAAAGTTGGATGGAGTTTTAAAAAACAATGTGATACTAAGATAATAGCAACAATGATACTGAAGCTGGTGTGGAGTAAGGAAGAGGAAAGACTGCTGATAAAACTTTCTAAGGTCCTCATATTGTTTGGAAGGTTATTTGAGATTGACTTTAAGTGGACATATTAAAGGCATCGATTATGTAAGTCATGAAATAGTGGAGGGGAAAACAGGAATGTAGAAAAATTCAATAAAAAGCAGAAAAGTAAAGCTAAGAAACAAAGAAAATCATGGAAGATAGAAAACAAAATATGTTGATTGAGATGGTTGCTATTACAACTGTAATTGTGATAAATGTAAAGAAATTCATTTCAGTCATTAAAAATGATAATTATATTTTTATTTATTTTTTTTTTTGAGACGGAGTTTCGCTCTTGTTACTCAGGCTGGAGTGCAATGGCGCGATCTCGGCTCACCGCAACCTCCGCCTCCTGGGTTCAGGCAATTCTCCTGCCTCAGCCTCCTGAGTAGCTGGGATTACAGGCACGCGCCACCATGCCCAGCTAATTTTGTGTATTTTTAGTAGAGACGGGGTTTCACCATGTTGACCAGGATGGTCTCGATCTCTTGACCTCGTGATCCACCCGCCTCGGCCTCCCAAAGTGCTGGGATTACAGGCATGAGCCACCGTGCCCGGCCGGTAATTATATTTTTAAAATAGCCAAATGTTGTTTTAAAAAGACAGCCAAGGCAAAATCAGTCCAGAGCAGTTAAAAATAAAGGAATAGGAAAGATGTACCAGGAAAGAGCAAACCAAAAGAAAGTAGATTTGACAATATTAACATCAGGCAAAATGGAATTTCCAGGAGTTCTACCCAGTGCACTAGGAGATGTGCGTAAGGAAGTTCATTGCAGCATCGTTCGTAGTCGTGAAAATTTTCAAATAAATACCTACCAATAGGGGAACATAGGGATAAATTATAGAATATTCCTATGGGGACATTAAAAGCAGCTAAAAGAAACAGATTTATATACATCAACATGTCTATATTTCTAAAACCATTGAGTGAAAGAAATAAGTTGCAGAATATGTCAGTGTGACATATCTAAACACAAAACAGTATATTTGAACTTTTAAGTTTCCTTCTAATTCTGAAGTTATTTTATTGAATTTCACAGTAGTAAGCCATGTTCTTAGGACTATATGCATTTGAGTGTGTGAGGAATTGTGCCCAGAAACAGTGCATTTCAGCAAATACACTGGCTGTTATTAAGAGCAATTGGCATATTCTAAAGAATGAACACACCTGGAATAGGAGAAAGCTGTCATTCTCTGATCAAGTAATTGGTGAAATTAAATATTTAGTAACTACTCACAGTGTGCTCTATGTTGTAGAATAAGCATATATGCAAACAAATTTCTCCTTTTCCCCCAGTTGGTTACAAGTAAAACGATGTGGCATAAAAAGAGGCACAGGTGTATCCTGAGGAAAAAAAATGAGACGTCTGGAGGGAGACGTTTGCTAAGCAATAACTTAGCAGTAGACTATAGAACACAGGCAAGCTAGAATCCCTGTTGCATAAGTAACTAGAGGTTGAAATCACAAATGCATTTAGACAGCAATTCTACAAATGTTTATTAAGAACCTACTGTGTTCAGGGTACTCCACTTAACCTGGTCATTAACACAAAAATAATTCAGGAGTTGCAAGGAAATTTTAGAGCATTGGAGGATGGAGGTAACTAAAACAAGCCAGGATAAGTTAAGAGCCTTCAGGATACACATTACTTTGTAGCTTGAAAGGAGAATGAAATTGTTTTTGTTGGAGGGATTGGGGATGGCATTACAGAGGCTATATCTCACATTTGTAAATGGGTGCATTCCACTTCGAATGGCTGAGAATGGCAGAGCAATTTCTTTGTGCCATAGCTCTGTTTAGTATGTGATCTTCTTCCCCCTTAAGAAAAATATTACTGTATGCTAATCCTTTCAAAACCTTTAATGGTGCTGCTGAGACAATCATTTAAGCATTTAAAATACATACTGCATAGCACACTTATTTTACTTTTTTTTAAAAAAAAAAAAAACACACTTATTTTAGAGGCAGCAATGGTTAGCCACTGGAAAATGATCAGTTTTTATGAGGGGGGACTTTTATATGTTATGGCTTATGACAGAGAACAGAAAAATGCTTCAGTTAGACAGTCTGGCATTTTGAATTGGAGCACAATAATAGCCAAAAGTGCTGAAGTCAATGGACTGCTTAGAAATATGATTTCCATTTGCTGAGAGAGGCCTTGCAAGGTGGCCACATACTTGCATTTGCAACCACAGGCAGTTCAGTTTTTCCCTAAATGTGGGGCTGTGACCCTGATTGACGTCAGTGAGCGTTATGTACTTACAGAGAGAAAGATGATTCAGGTCATCCATGAATCTGAGACAAGTAGGACATAGTCAAATAAGCAACAACTTAATAGACGTATACATAATTTAGGTTGGAAACCATGCAAAAGTTACAGTGCTCTTCAGAATCTTCTGGGGCTGGCTTAAAAGTTCTCCTTTGCCCCCTAAAGCTATTACAATAAGAATTGGTTACTAATTTGCATAACTTGAAGTAGATAAAGAAGGTTGAAGGAAGCTATGGAAGAGAGACTTAGAGGTGACATTTATGACTTAGACAATATGAAGGAGATGGCCATGAGACCTGGGGGATGAGAATTCCAAGGAAAACCATCAGCAGGTGGAAAATACTCTGTTTGTGGCAAACAAAAAGAAATGGGTAACCTTGAGCAAATTGCTTTGCCTCTCTGGGACTCTGTCTTCATTTGTAAAATTAGAGAGTTGGATTGAGTGAGCCCTAAGGAATTCTTCAGCTCCAAAGTTCAATAAAATAAAGATGATTTTAAGTAGGCCAAATGAAGTTGTTGATTGTTTTTAAAGATGGCAACCCTAAGGCCGGGTGCAGTGGCCCACACCTGTAATCCCAGCACTTTTCGAGGCTGAGGTGGGCAGATCGCCTGAACTGAGGAGTTCCAGACCAGCCTGGGCAACATGGTGAGACCTCGTCTCTACAGAAATTTAAGAAGTTAGATGAGTGTGGTGGCATGCACCTATGGTTCCATCTACTTGGGAGGCTGAGAAAGAAGATGGCTTGAACCCACAACCCTGGGGGTGTTTGAATATTCAGAATAGGGTGTAATCATTGAGGGGGAGAAAATGTCAAGAGAAAAGTGTCAAGTGGAACAGGGTTCAAGTAAGTGGAGGGGGATGGTGTTGAGAGAACGCTTCTTCCCCACCTCTGATGTTTCCTTCCCTGTTCGGGGAGTTCAGTCAGTGTAACACTCCTGATCCCCGTGCTTTTATCCTAAGGGAGGTGGAGTGACTTAGTCTGATAAATCTGGGAAGAAACTGAATGTGCTCTGCTCATCTCCCTTTTGCTTTTGGACCACAGAGAGCCATTCTTTTCTCTTCCTCTAGGCCTTAAGTCTTACCTGAGGGAGGCCACCTCCCCTTCTGGAAGCTTATATTGATCCAGCATTGCCTGTGACAATGTGGATTAACCTAAATTTGGGATTCAGTTTCCAGGTAGCTTTGGGTCTCACAGTAAGCCATGTTCTCCAGTTCAGCCTTCATCAGAAATAATGGTGATATTTTGTCTGCCCTTGCCGTATCTTCATCTTATGTCTCACTACATTCAGAATCTGGATGAGAGAGAAATGTGCTATTTATTTGGCTCTCTAAAAACCCCAAAAGTTGGGATTCAGTGGGGTGGAATAAGCTTAATAAGCTTTAGTGAGAAGGGATATTGTTCCCTCTGAATTAAGAGAAGGTAATACTTATGAAGAGCTAGAGATACTTTGAGGTATGATTGAACAGAGATTCAAAATTATCTCAGCAAAGCAGGGGACCATATCATCAGCTGAGAATGAGTCAGCAAGCATGGAGTTGGAAAATTAAAAGAAAAGTTTTAGAATTGACTCTATGGAGAGTATGCAAAAGAATCCACCAAAGAAAACCAGTGGATTGTCAGTCAGGGTGACAAACGTTTCTTCACTTAAAACGCATACCATGTAGTACACTGATTTTAGAGGCAGCAGTGATTAGCTGCTGGAAAGGCAGCCGTTGCTTTTCATGACTGGTTCTGCTAACAGGCTTGAGTGGATAGGGCCCTAGGGCAGCCTCATTCTCTGCCACTGGGAACAAAAGTAGTGAGAACTGTTCTATAGAATGTATTTTACACGTAAATTATACAGACTTTTAGAAGTAAATTTAGGAATCCATTAGACTTGGACAATAAATAATTATATCTATAATGTTAAAAATGCTAAACTTTTTCTCCAAATATGATAGTTTAGCCAGCCACTAAATCGACCCTTGTCTCAGTTGATGCAGGTTTTTCTTCTGTGTGTGTGTTCAGGGTTTGTTTTTTTTTTTTAATTAAATTTTTTTAAAAATGCCCAGTCAACAAAATACAGTATGTTAGCAGCCACAGCCATCCTCAGAATGAAGTTTTAACATCACTGTTTCTCATTACATAGAAATAGCCAACAGCTTTATCGAAGGTTATTTTTCAAAACGACAGGACAGAAAATACTCTGGTTTATCCCCTGTGCCCATTGACTTTTCTAGGTCCAAGGGAAATACCAGCTTCTCCATAAAGTAAATTCAAACTATTCTTTGCATCTTTGATTTCTCTCTACTCCTATTGCACTGAAAGTATACCACATATAGTTCAGTGGGGGAGGGAGCATGGACCAGGGAAGGGTTTCAGGAGGTGGTTGCACTTAAACTGGGACATGGAGGAAGAATAGGATTTGGCAGTTGGAGGTGGGAGGTAGGAGCCAGTTGCACTCCAGGTCCAGCACATGGGTTAGTCCAGAAGGCACAGAGGCCTAGAGTCAAGTTCTTTTCAGGAAGCAGTGTTTTGAGTAGGCCCTCTGACTAGAGGACGAGCATGCAAGGGGGTGTTGTCTCCATTACTGTAAAAGTAGCTAGAAACTGGATTGTACAAGCTGCAGGAGGCAGGATTTTTTCAGGTTAGGCGAAACTGAAAATCCATGGGATATTAACCTAGAATGAGATTCTAGAAGGAAAGGAAATAGAAGGGTCTAGTAGAGATGCAGTTAAAGCTGGCAGGGAAGTGAGGAGGAGTTAGGATACAAAGGAAGGGCTTGATTTACTTGAAAATTCAGGCAAGTAATGATGTTTTGTAGTTGTTAAAAGATTGCCTCCTGATATTTAAAAATACAAAAATGATTTTAAATATATCTACTCTGTTAGAGTTTTTCTTTCTGTTTCCCTGCCATTCCTTTTTTGGTTTTGGTAAAAGAATAAAAAAGAACAGCATATGCTGCAAGAAATTAGGTACACAACAGGGACTGAAATAATTTCAAATAATTTTTCTTTTAGCCAAATTGCTAGTATACAGTAAGAATACATTTTGATTCAGAACTTTTATGAAGAACTTGTGCATTTTATTGTAACATCTGTTTCTACATTTTAATTTCTCTCCTTCCTTTTATAGGTATTTGCATGCTTTTTTTTTCAAGTGAGAAGACCTTTTGTTTGCCATAGAAGGCTATTATCCAGAATGTTAATGGGTTTTCAACTATTAAGATGTAATGATATACCTTGAGTATTTAACTATAAATTTGAAAAATCTCCATGAACAATCTCAAAGGAATACTTAGAATGCACTCCTGGTAAATTGGCTCATTTTCTTGTAATTTACTGGAAGTGCTGATATGAGAGCAGTTCTAATGTGAAAAGTACATTAATCCCTGGAGTTGCATTGTATGTATTAAATTATTACTCTCAAAGAATAAAATGTATGGAGCCATTTAGCCTTCATTCACACTTGTTACTTGGAATCACAGTGGAAAAACAATCACTTATCTTTTGATGCACAAAATTAGAAGGGATACATTTAATATCTTTTAAGACTAGAGGCACAGTGATGCTTGGTTACACTTTTGCATGACAATTGCTCTTTTCTAAAAGAAGGACAGTTTTCATTGGAACATGGCTTCTTCTGGCTTTGTGTAGGCCTATGCCATTCATTTGGTAATTGAAATATTTTTAGAAACCCATAATGCAGATTTCTTTCATGTCAATAAAAAAAAATTAATGAGCCTTCTAGCCATGAGCATCTCCCACTTGGGGGGTTATTTAAGGATGATGGTCAACTTGCAGGAGCAGCAATTGCAGGAGCATTTAGGTCTTATTTGGAATTTTGTCTAATTGTGCTTTCCTTCTTTGCCAGGAGACTGAAAATTGTGGAACCATAATCTGTGACATCAGTTGTTTTTTTGATAAGCAGCTATTTATGATTCTGGAAGATTAAGGAAGATAGGAAACCCCCCATCTGAGATTTTAGCCAATCTCCCAAAAATAAACCACATCATGGACATACAGTTGGACCCTGCCAGAGATGACCTGCCTCTTATGGCCAACACCAGCCACATACTTGTGAAGCACTATGTACTGGATTTGGATGTGGATTTTGAAAGTCAAATCATTGAGGGGACCATAGTGCTTTTCCTCGAGGATGGAAACAGATTCAAGAAACAGAATAGCTCCATTGAGGAAGCCTGCCAATCAGAGTCAAACAAAGCCTGCAAATTTGGGATGCCTGAACCCTGCCATATTTCTGTGACAAATGCAAGGACCTTCTCATCTGAAATGGAATATAATGATTTTGCAATCTTTAGTAAAGGTGAAAAAGATACTTCTGATAAAAATGGTAACCATGACAACCAGGAACATGCTTCTGGGATTTCTAGCTCAAAGTACTGCTGTGACACAGGGAATCATGGGAGTGAGGATTTTTTGCTAGTGTTGGACTGCTGTGATTTATCTGTGTTAAAAGTCGAGGAGGTGGATGTTGCTGCTGTGTCAGGTATGGAAAAATTTACAAGGTCTCCCAAGCTCACGGTTGTTTCTGAGGAGCTCAGGAATCAGATTGTACGTGAACTTGTGACTTTGCCTGTAGATTGTTGGAGGGAGCAGTTAGACTATTATGCTTGCTGCAGCCAGGCTCCTGGCTGTGGAGAACTCCTCTTTGACACTGACAGTTGGAGCTTACAGATCAGAAAGACGGGGGCTCAGACAGCTACTGACTTTCCTCATGCTATCAGAATATGGTACAAAACTAAACCGGAAGGACGATCAGTTACATGGACCTCAGACCAGAGTGACAGGTAGGTTATCTGAGTGTTTCACAGCCCCGTGCCTGTTAATCTTGTATGCTTCAGGGATGCTTACAAACATGAGACAAGTTCTGCAGAAATGTTCCTGTGTATTCTGTGACATTACCCAAGTAGGCTCAAATCCTTAGACCCACAGTGAAGCAGGTAAATTCCCAGGCATGCTAAACCCATAATAGGATTAGCTCCCTTAAGTCAGGATGAAAAGATTATTAAGCCCTTGTATTTCTGAGTTAAGAGATTGAAAGGCAAGCTTAATGATGAAATCCTGAGCCTCAGTCTCCATTGAGATCTCTGCTAGTGACTTGGAGTGCTGTAGATGGGAGTGATGTGTCTCCAAGTGAATACTTGCTTAACGTTCCTTCATAGTCCCTTGAGAGACTAGACTGCCATGAAGTTGGGTTGGTGTGAAGCCTGGCAAAGTGCTTTCAAATAAAGCCAGCTCTGCTTTGTGACTTTCTTACTGTACCTGTCTATTGACAGCTGTGCCTCCCGGACTTTGTCAGTTGTCATATAGTGTAACCCCTTCAAAGCATACAAAAGACCTGTTTCTGAGTAGCCTGACAATCCTCTGAGACCACACACTGGCTTTGCTGGCTGTGATTCTTAGTATTTGGTACCAGAAAGACCCTTGGTTTTCAGTTCGAGAAGGAATTGATGAGGCATCATTTTCTGGAGGATATATTTAGGCAGCCATCTGGTCTTTTTCTTATTGCCCTTCTTCCAACAGTTGTTCATATTTTTTTAATTTGAGAATTTAAAAATCAAACTTTATTGACTCCTCTGTATATTACCTATTTGTGCTAAAGTACTGCAAATCAATATGATAATTATTGCAGAGCTTGAATGAACGTTGACCTCTGTTAGCTGGGTTTCAGAGCCTTCTTTTATAACATCGAATTTCCTTAATTGAAGCAGTAGTCTTTGGCAATTGCTTACATATCTCCCTCAATTCATCCCCAAAACACCTTATAGAGAAATATTCTTAAAGCCTCACTTTGACTTTGAGCTCAAATTATCTATTCCTTGCCTCTAATCTTACCTCCTGTTCTGGTGTCCCATCCTGCTCAGAATGAGTTCGCTTCCTGTCTTATTTCTGCTAGAGTCTGAGGCAGCCATCGGGAAAATGCGGGGTGGGTACAAACTTACATCAGTACAAAAGCATAGTGATATATTTATAGATTAACTTATTAGATATTTTTTTGAGACTGTGAAAAGTATGAAACAGGTGTTCTTATTGTATCTTCACACTTGCTTGAAATTATTAAAGATGGGAATTTCAATACGATTTAACAATATAATATCTCTGAATATTTAACTAGGAAATTGAAGTTTTTATACTCCTAGATATTTCATTTTTGAACTAGAATAATGAGGAAGAAGGAACTATTGAAAGTATTTGGAAGAAATATTTATGGCCTCAAGTGCTCACTGCAAAGAAAGAGATCAGACTGGCAAATTAAATGACATGTAAAAATGTTGAGCAGGAATGACTTACAGATAAATGACAGTTTCTGTGAAGAAACTAAAGAGGTCCTTGGGCACATTTTGCTCCTTCAAAGGGTAAATTTACTCTTGATATCTCATTTTCTGGTAATTCAGTAAACTATATGATCATAGCAGATGTTTAAGCTGTATGCCTGGAAGTTTGGGATTATATGTTAGTGTATTAATGCCACTTGTGCAGTCTTCTGAGGACAAGAAAAATTATTTTAAAAAACAATTCCTAGAAAGATATTTTCTCTTTTTTCTCATTTTTCTGGGGTCGGGAATTTTATTTATAGTCAAGATAATCTCTTGTGAATGAGCACCAGGTCTCTCTCAACTCTCCCATGCACTGCAGAATAAACCTCAGGATGTACTGCAGAATAAACCTCAGGATGTACTGGTAACTGGATATGCTAAGGACTTTAAAATGAGTAAGGAATGCCAGGTTGCTAGACAGAAATAACTTCTTAGTGATATAAATGAATAGTAATTATCAGGATCACAATACTTTATTAATATAATTATGTGAAAATATAAAATTTTACAATTGCATGAAAAACATGATTAGCTAGAGCTTATTCCTCTGGGGGACAGGGTCTACCTTTATTAAAACTAAAATAGTTTCTACATATTTGTTCCTGAGTGGCAGAACACTGTCAGTTATACCCACTATAAATTCTTAGGCTGGGATGAGCAGCTCTTTATTCTCATTTTACAGGTAAGAAAATTAAATAAAATGACTGGAAGTTCCTAGGTAAATCTGTGTCTCAAGTGAGAAAGAGAACAACTTTTTTTGAATTTGATGTTCACATGTCACTTATTGTATGCAAAGCTTTCAAGTACATTTAAAACATAAATTTATTATATTAGCTCTTAATAAATTTCTGTTTTTAACAGGAGATTAGACAGAAATATAAGAAAATCTTTAAATTGGTATCTTTCCTTTTAATTTCCATTAGTGGCTTTCCTCTTTCCCACCTGCACTCTATCACAGCTGAGAATAAAACTCACGAGTATCAAAATAAAATAGCTTAATATAGATATGGATGGTTGCACATGGAAATAATTACAGATATGTGTGTTCCTAAGTGTTAGTGTGTGTGTGTGTATACACTAATATGTTAGTGTGTGTGTATATATACACACCCACACACACTATATCTTGGCTTGTCAGCTGAGAGGGTCTTAGAAGTAAGCACACCTAGCATCCATATCTTAGTTTCTGATACCATTCTCCGATAAAGAGAACTAGTGCTTCTTGGAGAAATGGCCAGGATAGCAGCAGGAAATATACAAGATGAGTCTGGAGCATCTTGAAATGCCAGAAAGTAATGAAGTCCTCAAACAGCAGGAGCAACAACCCAGAGTGATTAGGGTATGCCAGGGGGACAAGGGGCTGTCTGAAAGAGCTCCTCATGGGCAAAGCCAAGCAACAAAATATATCAAGTAGTTTCAAATGACATCCCAGAATGTGAAATAAATAGCCATTAGTCCAAGCTGATGTAAAAGAATGATTGAATAAATAAACAAGTGAGGAAGAATAGACAAATCCACGGTGCAAAAGAATTCTGAGTTAGTTGTGGGCATGTTTTATCCTCAGGGAGGTGGTGCATAACATCTCACTTCTTAAGTGTGGACTACACAGTGAGTGACTCCCTTCCAAAGAGAACAGAATGGAAAGGGAGAAAAAAGTAACTTTACACTAGAGAAATATGACAGTACTACCTCAGCAAGATGATCAAGGTCAGCATCAACAGTGATAATTTATGTGGGTAGTTTTTTCTCTGGTATATGATGAAAATGGCGTCTTTGTCGTCTTCCTCCCAAAAGCTCTTAACCCCAATCTAATCACAAGAAAAGCATCAGATACATCCCAGTCAAGGGACATTAAGCATAATACTTGATCAGCACTTCTCAAAATGAATAAGGTCAGCATAAAGTCTAAGAAACTGCCACAGTCAAGAGGAGCCCTAGGAGACATGATGATTAAAAGCAATGTGGTGTACTGGCTGGGCACAGTGGCTCACACCGGTAATCCCAGCACCTTGGGAGGCCGTGGTGGGCAGATAACTTGAGGCCAGGAGTTCAAGACCAGTCTGGCCAACATGGCGAAACTTAATCTGTACTAAAAATACAAAAAAATAGCTGGACGTGGTGGTGGGCACCTCTAGTCTCAGCCACTTGGGAGGCTGAGGTGGGAAGATCACTTGAGCCCAGGAGGTCAGGCTGCAGTGAGTCATGTTTGTGCCACTGCATTCCAGCCTGGGTGACAGAGCATGTCTGTGTCTCAAATGTAATGTAGTATCCGGAAACAGAAAAAAGACAGGAAAAACTAAAGAAAGCTGAATGAAGTGTGTGCTAATATATCAATATTAGTTCACTACTTTTGAAAAGTATACTAATATAGGATAACACTAATAGGGAAAACTGAGTATGGAGTATATGGGAACTCTGTGTATTGTCTTTGTGATTTTTATTTTTTGTTTTATTATTATTTTATGAGATAGGGTCTCACCCAGGGTGGAGAGCAGTGGCGTGAACTTGGTTCACCAAGTTCTTTCTGCCCTGAAAATCTCTTTTGTAAGAGCTGTTTCCTCACTTTACCATGTGGCAGGGTTCTCTGTAGAAGAAAATATATTTGTAGCCTTGACCTCTTGGGCTCAAACTATTCTCCTACCTCAGCCTCCTGGGTAGCTGGGACTACAGGTATACACTGCCACACCCAGTTAATTTTCGTATTTTTTGTAGAGATTGGGTTTCAACATGTTGCCCAGGCTGGTCTTGAACTCCTGGGCCCAAGCATTCCTCCCACCTCAGCCACCCAAAGTGCTGAGATTACAGGCATAAGCCACTGTGCCCAGCTTTATCTTTTCAATTTTTAAAATCCAAAACTGTTTTAATATAAAAAGTTTATGGTGGTTCACGCCTGTAATTCCAGCACTTTGGAAGACGGAGGCAGGAGAATAGCTTGAACTGAGGAGTTCAAGACCATCCTGGGCAACATGGCAAAACCCTTTCTCTATAAAAAAAATAATAATTAGCTGGGCATGGTGGCACATGCTTGTAGTCAGCTACTCGGGAGGCTGAGGTGGGAATATTACTTGAGCCCAGGGAGGTTGAGGCTGCAGTGAATCACGTTTGTGCCACTGCACTCCAACCTGGGCAACAGAGTGAGACACTGTATCAGAAAAATTATTAAAAAAAAATTTCAAATTTGGAAAGAGATCACTATCTTTCTACCCTGAAATCTCTTTTGTAAGAGCTGTTTTCCCACTTTACCATGTGACAGGGTTCTCTGGAAAAGAAAATATATTTGAAGCTATAAAACAGTATTTCTTCTGAATAATTATCAATAATTTCATCCTTATTGTTGTTCTAATATTAAATATCTGGAAATTGAAAACTCAGTTTTCCTACCTCAGTTTAGCCATTTATGGGTTGTACCATTTCCTGAACCTAAATGCTTCTTGCCTCCAATATTCAGATACTGGATTGTAGGTGACATTTAAAAATGACTGACGGAAGGAACACATATATAACAATCTGATACAACGTGCTTCTTGGAAAAGATGTTTACTTTCCTGTGGTGTGCAGGTCTGTGTGCCCTTTAAAAATATTTTGATGAGTACAAAGATAGCGTCAAGAGTTGTGTAAAGGTGTTATTGCCAAGCTTCAAGAAAGGAATGGGAATTAATAGGTTTTTAATTATAGATCTTCAGTATACCTAAGAAATAAACTTTTAAAATGGAAACCTTTATTCAAAGTTTATGTGTTTTCTTCATTTTCTTTGTATTTTAAACATTTTTTCCATTCCCCTGAAGAAAATGTTATTAAAACCAAAGCATCCTCTTTGGTAACCCAGTCTCTTTTTCATTAGAATAATTATAATAGTTGTGGAAGCCACCAAGTGGTTTAAGAGGTCTGAGCTTAAGCTGATGACATCACTGAATTTGAGTTGAATGGAGGAAAATTCAGTTACATATAGGAAATTTATTAGAAAAACTACAGCCTTTTGAATTTTTGTTAAAGAAAACTAACTGGGAAAATACATTATAAGATAAAATAATATTAAAATTTAAACTTTTGTAAAGCACTATGATTTTTTGTTTGTTTGTTTTAGACAAGACTAGGATGAAGTTAGCAAAATACTAAGGAGAACTACTTTTTTTCTGTTATATTTCTTGCTCAGCTATTGGACCAGGGAAGATGTAGACTTTGGGAGTATTTTTAGTTTGGAGTATCGAAACCAGATGTTAAAACATGTTCTTCCTCCCTCTACTCCCACTGAATTAGTTTCATTATTGTATATCTCACTCTAAAGGAAAGTTTTACA
Source organism: Aotus nancymaae (assembly GCF_030222135.1). Lineage (NCBI taxonomy): Eukaryota > Metazoa > Chordata > Mammalia > Primates > Aotidae > Aotus > Aotus nancymaae. The sequence continues at coordinate 16,903,264 of NW_026988455.1, forward strand.
ATTAAAAAAAAGAATGAGCAGAAGATGTTTTAGGAGAGATTTCAGGTCCAAGAGGAACATTTCCACAATTAGTACCTTTTTTTCTTACTCTCTTCAAGAAACCAATGCAAAATTTATGAGAACTGAAGTGGAATACACATTTATTCTATGATATCATTGTATGACTGCAGAGTAGGAATCATGAGTGCAAATGCTTGGAAGCATCGTATTTTAGCTTCTTTCTCCCTTTGCTGCCCAGGCTGTGTGTACCTCTATTTCCCAGAATCCCAGTTGAGTTACCATGGAAGAAAATACAAGGATGGACTGTCTCAGTCTCAACAAGTAACCAACATAATCAACTGAACAAGAAATAAGTAACAAAGCATCGACAGAAAATAACAAATCACCGTGCCCTGTAGGACCAAGAGCATAGTGTGTTCAAAAGAACCTCGATGGTAAAAGTCAGGAGACCTAGTACTAGTGAAAGCTCTGTGGTAACTAGCGGTGTGACTTCAGATAAGTCACCTTACATCTCTTCATTTCCTCATGTGTAAAACAAGAAGATTCCATGAGAGCATCTCCAGATTTTTTTCTACATACACAATCCTATGCCCATAAGGACTTCCAGATGAGAAATACTGTCTTTGCCTTTACAAGCAGCTTGCCTGTTTTGCACCGAAAACATCTCTGGTGAAGAAGTGATGAATTTCTGACCCAAAGCCATTTGGAGCCTTGTCCGTTTTGACTTTACATAAAATCTGTCTTTCTGAGTCAAAGCAACATTCTCCATGGACCTGCCATGTATTCAATATGATTGATGAATTCTGGTTTTGGTAATTGTGCTAGGAAGTAGAAATGCAGAATAATAATAAGGAAGAGGTGCATGTGTGTCTAGGAGAGAAAGAGAGCGAGTCATAGCTAAACACTTCTTTTAGTAGTTCTGGCTCTTTGTGGCACAAGAAAGCAAGAGGGTTGCTCACCTGTAAAGGAGACTGTAATCTAGATCTAATGAGAACATGGAGTTGTCAAAAAGATTAGTGCAGAAAGGAGAACAGATGGAAAGGAATTGGAGGTGGCCTGAAGACCTTGTAAGCCTCAGAAACTTACAAAATATTCTGACGCCCTAAACTGTCACATCTGTGGCCCGCCCTCAGAGATCAGTTCAGGGCCTCATCGAGCCACATACGGGGCCATCGTGGGCTCATTACCTCTGACCTACTTCTGGCAGCCTTCTCCCCAGTCACCTAACAGTGATAACCAGGGGTCAGAAAAAGGGTGACTTGATGGACTGTAGTGGAACTTAAAACATTTTAAATGAAAAACAACCCCCTTTTTCTCCTGGCTGAGAAAAGACAAATGCGTATAGTAGTCTACAGAAAAAAAGAACATCTATGGTTTTAAGCAATCCCTTACAAGTTTGCACGGATGGCTCCTCCTTAAGACTAGCATGTGAGTCTTAGCTGACCTCTTACCTTGAAAGGCAGAGTTAATGTGTCTTATCCTCATTTGACCACTCTGTAAATGCAGAAACATGTAGCCAGAAGCCGAAGTAATTGTTATTCTGACAAGTTTTCCCTCAATTTAGAAGTTCTTTAATGGCAGCAAGCCTTGGACCTGTGTCTCACCCTGTCTTACCCTATTCTCTTCTTTCTGATTTTCATCGTCCTCTCATTCCACAACACCTGTGCAATCTGGGCTCCCCAAGGAATATCTCATACAGCTGGGTATCCCAAGGCATGTGAGATGAACCCTGGTAAGAGAGTTTTCCTTGCTGTGCTGGAAGGAATTACTCTATCTGAAAATGGTGAAGTTATAAGCATTGGAGAATTTCAGGCTGGTGCCTGCACATCTATCCCATGAGCATTTTAGCAACATGGCCGAGGTGCAAGGCTATTCCTGTCAAATAAACACAGCTGCATTTATTTCTGTGTTTACACATTCAGATAACTGCAGAGCCTGTTTATAAACACATAGATTATCCTGCCCTCTGTGGAGGGGAGGCACAGATGGGTAAGCAGGGAATCGGCCCTCCATATAGTTCTCATTCGAATGTGTGCATAATGGGGGCCATCTTTAGTCTGGAATCACTATGTAGTGGGTATGATTTCATGACTGGGAAGGCCCCATGTTCACCCATCCTCCACTTGCTGGTAGATGACCAAAATTCTACCAGTAGAGCTTTATTCAGAGGATAAAACCTCACACTGTTAAAATATAGTTACCTAACTGTAAATTGATTTCAGGTTTGCACTGTGATGTCAGACATCGTGAATAGGATATCAGCTTGTAAGAGAGCAAAAGGCCATTGATTATAAAGACTCATAGGTCCCTAGTGCTTGGTTTGGGCGTGTTGGGAAGGGAGGAGTGAGCCTGCAGCTGAGGAAGAGAAAAAGGCCAAGAAAAGAGTAGTCTGGGAGCACAAAGAGAAGTTACATTTTCAGGATATGCCTACCCTAAGACTTCCCTCTTATGTGATTGTTTTCCTGCTTATGAAAGCGTTCCAATAAGAAAGTGATTGATTCTCATATCAGACATAGGTATATTTATGGGGTGTGTCTTTTAGATTGCTAACTTGATCTACACAGAGTTACAGCTCTGGATACCAAGTGGAAGCCAGAAAAAAAGGTTAGACTTTAGCAGAAAAGATACCCCAGCCATGGAAAGAGGAGAGTGGGGATAGAGAATTGTGAGGACATTGGGGAGGGTGGAGGCGAGAGCTTGCTGGGGACCTGATGAGGTAACTAACCCCCTTGATGGGAGGGATCAGGTGCCCAGACTCACAATGGCAGAAGGAGCTTTCAAGAGCATGACAGAAGGGATCAGGAAAAAATTCTAGAACAAAACGTCTAGAACTAGATAGCTAAAGAGGACATACTACCGAACCGGGGAGGACAGGATGGTGACAACATGGTAGATTTTAATCCAGTCAGTGGAAGGAGTGCCCCCTCATCAACTGACTCATATATGCCTGCAATATCTTTACTTCCTACTTCATCAAATCATCATTTTCAAATTTAACTGACTCATATATGCCTGCAATGTCTACACTTCCTACATCATCAAATCATCATTTTCAAATTTAACTGACTCATTTATGCCTGCAATGTCTACACTTCCTACTTCATCAAATCATCATTTTCAAATTTTCTGAGGTAGGTCTGATTTCAGACATTTAAACCCATTCATCGACACCACACCGTTTGGGATTAGGAAAACATACAGTGTCCATAAAAGTGTCTTCTGTCATATGCTTATGTGAACCCTTTATAAGCAAATTAAACAGTGCATACCCTCCACCTTTCTCCTTGGACTCACCCTCATCCTCCTTTCTTGTTCAATAGCTTTACCACCCATCTTACCACTTGAGCCAGAAACCTCAGAAAATTCTGTGTTAACTATGGCTGCATAACAAATCACCCCCACATTTAGCAGCTTAAAAGAACAAATGCTTATTATCTCTCATAGTTTCTGAGGCTCAGGAATCCAGGAGCAGCTTAGCCAGCGTCTCTTGCTCAGGATATCTTGCAAGGTTACAGTCCACCTGTTGGCCGGGGCTGCCGGTGTCTCAAGGCGTGCCAGGAGCTGGAAAATCCTCTTTCAAACTCACTTGCGTGGCTGTTGCAGGCCTTGGTTCTTCACTGACTGTTGGTCAAAGGTGTCCGTTCTTACCACATGGGTGCCTCCCTAGGCTGCCTGAGTGACTTCCTGACACTCATGACCTAGAGTGAATGATGGGGGACAGAGCGAGAAAAGGTAGTCTAAGATGAAAACCACAGATTTTAAAATTGTCTCAGAAGTGACATGCCATCACCTCCTCTGTATCCTGTTGGTCCTACTGATCAGAAAATGTTTAGACTTTCTGATCTCTCCCTGTCCCAGGTCAAACCTTTGCATTATCATGGCATACATACTTACAGGATGAGAGTACTGCAGCTGCCTGTTGGCTCTACACAGGTCTCTTTGGGCACACAGACCTGGTACAGTATGGAAGGGGACTACACAAGGATGTAAATATTGGGAAGAAGGGGTTATTGGGGGCCAGCTTGGCAGCTGCCTCAGAAAAGCCTTCCTTTCCTTCTCCCTCTTGTTCAGCAAATCACTTGCTAAGTCCTGATTCTTCCTCTCCCGTGTTTCTCAGATTTGACCTCATCTCAAATCCGATTGTTGCTTTGGGGAAGAGGTGTGGAAGCTGATGGAGGCAGCCCTAGGGGCCACATACTTAAGGGCCCAAGTGGAATGTGTAATAATATGCCAGCATGGCCTCCAACACAACCTTATAGGGAGGAGAGCAACATCTTGGCAAGCCAGTCATTTGGGGAGGATTTGTTCCCCATGTAGGCAAGGGAAGACTCACAACACAGAGTTATACTAGGCAAATGAGGTGCTTGTTGAACAGAACAGACAATAGAAGTCACTTCTCGCTTCCTGCTTCACCAGCCCAATACTCATTTCACCTGTGACTCAGAAGTTGAGGAACTTCCCCACAGTCATTTGATAAGTTGGCAGCCCAGCTGGTACAAAGGTGTTTAGACTTTCTAATCTTCCCACATCAAACCTTTGCGTTATCATGGCATGTATACTTGTAGGATAAGCGTACAGCAGCTGCCCGTTTGCTCTGAGATCCATTTTGTGCTCTTATTGTGACCTCTAAATGACGAGGAACTTCATTTCCTAGGCTTTCTTGTCTTCTGGTTTCCTGCTAGGTTTGGCCAGTGGGGGCCACTGGTGGAAGATTTGAAAGCAAGAGTTGGCTGGAAGTAAGGTATTTCTCCTCCTCCTGTTTCTTTTGGCAGCTCCAGTGGCTGAGTCTCCTCTGGTCCCAGCTCCCCCTGGACAGTCCCCACTGTGACTCTGGCTTCTGCCAGATGACTTCTGCCGTATAACCCAGTAACACCCAGTAACAACCAGCTCCTCCAATCTGAGGAGTCACAGCTGATTACTGCTGTGGCTAATCCTTGGGTTGTCTTACTGGCTTCTAATTGGTTTCTCAGCTCTTCTATCATTTGTATAACTCATTTCGAAGATTGAATTACCTGTTTGTTAAGACCTAGACTGGTTTCTCTTTTCCACACAAGACCCCGACTGATGGAGTCGAAACATCTTTCTGATTTTTCTTGCACGTTGTGTGAACACAATAAATGCTCAATTATAATGATGTTAATGAAAAAGGAAAACCAGTTTATCCAAAAGAAGTAGTGCTTTGCTTTATTCATTTATGTTATAAGTCAAGTTTACTAAAACTATTTATTTGTCATAACTGAAAAACAGAAAGTGGGAACATTTTCCTAAGTTTTTTCTGAGGAGTCAGTCTTGTACCTTCAACTCTGTGGTGTCAAAAGAGTGAATCTTTTTGATCTTGAGGATCTTTTCCATCTTTATCAACCATGACTTTATCATGGGAGAGATTTTTCTTGGTTTGGATGGAATTGTACTTTCTGATCCCAGTAGGACTCATGGCAGAATGAGTCCTGATGCCATGTCACTGGTTTTGCATGCTTACTTTGGTAAGAACTCTGCACCCTTGGCTTTCCCATCACAAGCCTCGTTGTTGTGACCCACAGTCCTGTTTATATGCCAGCCCCTGTTCTTGGCCTCCACACAAGGATTCCCACAGGGGTTCCATTTGAGATGGTGGTTTCCAAGATTGGGGGTATCTGCCTGCCAGACCTGGATCTGAGACCACCAGCTTGTTTTTCCAAGCATTAATATCTCCGTGATCTCCAAATATATTTTCTTTTCCAGAATGCTTTCCAAAAGGTTTGTAAGAATGTCTCTCAAACTTTTCTTTTGAAGGCATCAGGGCCTGAGGGGAGGGGGCAAGGGTAATATAAATTATAACTTGGCAGACTAGTATGTAAAACTTTATCCAAAAAAATATTTTTCTCCTTAAAAAAACCAACTCTTTTTACATATTTAAGAAATTCATTTGAGAGAAATAACCACTCAGCTATTCACATAGCCAGCCCTTGGCAGCTTCAGTTCAAAATACTCTGAAACCAGTCAACTGCAAAGTTTCAGATGTTTTCTTTGAAAGCTCAACTTAACCTTTACTACCTTGGTGGTGAGAAAAGTGACAACTCATTTTAAAGATTCTCCCCCTTTCTTTGTCTCTCTTCTGCAGGCCATGTGTTTATACTGTGGGATCTCCCATAAACAACAGGGCCCTTTTTCCATGCCAGGAGCCACCCGTTGCCATGTCAACATGGCAGGCTACAGTTCGAGCAGCTGCATCTTTTGTTGTTTTAATGAGTGGGGAGAATTTTGCCAAGCCAACACAGCTTTGGGAAGGTACTGTACATGTGTTCTTTGCTTATTTATGTATTGCACACATGCTGGACCCAGGAACCCAATAAGCAGTGTTTTTCTAAACTTTAAAGAGCTCCTTTATTAGCTGGGTTGGAAATGAACATACTATGAAACATCCTGCCAGAGGAAACAAGCAGGGGATGGGGAGGGACACTTAGGAGCCTGGGCATGGGATTTGGGGCTCTTCATATAAGGGTTGTCAGTTTATAGATTATTTCAGCAGTTGCTTTCACCTTGTGGTTTGTGGGCCATAAGTAGGTGGTCTTGACTGAAGAGTTTCTGAGCCAGCAAATGTATCATGGAAATACCATTACAGTTGAGTTTTTTGTGGTTTGTTATGGTGTCTGTACATGGTTATTCATTATGTTAAGAGATAGTGCTCTTGTTGGCTGGCCCACTGGAGTTGTCCTAGTGAAGTATCTGTTCTACACACTATTTGCCTGTGTGAAGTTCTGAACCAAAGGTGTATAAGAAAGATGGAAGGCGGCTCGGCACAGTGGCTCACACCTGTAATCCCAGCACTTTGGGAGGCTGACGCGGGTGGATTACGAGGTCAGGAGATTGAGACCAACCTGGCTAACACCATGAAACCGTGACTCTAGTAAAAAATACAAAAAAATTAGCCAGGCATGGTGGCAAACAGCGGTAGTCCTAGCTACTCAGGAGACTTAGGCAGGAGAATTGCTTGAAGTCAGGAGGCAGAGGTTGCAGTGAGCCAAGATCGCACCGCTGCACTCCAGCCTGGGTGACACAGTGAGACTCTGTCTCAAAAAGAGAAAAGAAAGAAAGAAAGATGGAAGGCGGTGCTAATGTATCATCAGGGTTTTATCTACAAATTACTTATTGCAACAATTAACTTTTTCAGTGGAGATCCTGCGCATGTTGATGCCAGGAAATAATTTATTTGTTTATTTGAGAGACAGGGTCTCACTCTGTTGCCCAGGCTGGAGTGCAGTGGCTTGATCACAGCTCACCGCAGCCCTGACCTGCCAGGCTCAATTGATCCTCCCACCTCAGCCTCCTAAGTAGCTGGAACTACAAGGGCATGCTACCACACCCAGCTAATTTTTGCAGTTTTTGGTAGAGATGAGAGTTTGTCATGTTGCCCAGGCTGGTCTTGAATAGGCTAGGTTCAAGTGATCTGCCCACCTCAACCTCCCAAAGGTGTGAGCCACTGTGCCTGGCCAGGAAACATTTTTATCGTTATATTATTTCTTTATTTAAAATACGGCATCTCCTCACACTTATTTATTATAGAAACTTTAAAATATACAGAAAGGTAAAAATAAATTTAAATAATTATAAAGAAAATTATTGCTAAGATTTTATTATATTTCAGTATTTAAAATCTATATGTTTTGTACAGTTATAATCCCAAAATTGTGATAGCATATGATGGTGTTTATTCTGTTTTTTTCACTTATAGTGTATCTTAAACATTTTTCAGGTCATTAAATTTTTAAAAATATTATTTTCACATTGGCACAATGTTTTTTGTATGAATATATCAGAATTTAACATTTCTGTGTTAAATATTTTTATTATTTCAGTTTTTTCCTTGTTATAAATAAAGTTGCATTAAATTCCAGGGGAGACAGAATTACTGAGTCAAAAGTCAGAACATGTTTAAGGCTGTCGGTGTATATCCCATAGTGTTTTCCAGAAAGGCTGTGCCAATTTTATGCATTCATCTGTAGTTATGAGGGTCCCTATCTGATAGGCAGGAAGTCTCTCTTTAATTTGGATTACTTTGATTATTAGTAAGTATGTTTCTTAACCATTTTCATTTTCTGTTTATTTCCTTTGCCCATTTTTATACTGAAGATTTAGGTTTTTGCCAAGTTTGTCTTATTTTTAAATTTTATTGGCCCTTTAAGAAAAATAAAGATACTAATTTCTTATATTTGTGAAAAGTATTGTCCCCAGCTTTTGGTGTATCTTTTAATTTTATATGATTTGTCTATTTTTATGAAATTAAATTTATTAGATTACTCTAAGATTGATTTTGTTCTAATATTTTAATAGTTTAATTTCATGACTCTTTAATCAGTCTGTAATGTATTCTCATCAGGTTGTGAAATGAGGACTAAACATTGTCCTTTTTTTCCAAATAGAAAACCAGTTGTTTCAGGATCATTTATTGAATTTTTAAATTTTGTGATGTCTTTATCATAAGCTAGATTTACATATGTGCTGAAGTCACCAATGAGTATTTACTTGATTCTTAAAAACAACACATTTAAAAATTTTATTTTAAAAAATAAGTGACATTTACATGGTTTATTTATAGAAGAACAAAGGACAAAGCATTTGTAATAAAGTTTTTTTACCTCTACTTCACAGACACCCAGTAACACTTCCTGAGGCGACCAAGGTTACCAATTTCTCTTAAATAATATGTTTTTTCTTTGTTGTACAAAATGTAGCATGCTAGACACATTTTTTCTATTATGCTTTCCTTTTAGAATAAATTTATTTTGTAGATATTTTGTATCAGAACATAAAGAGTTTCCTCATTTTTTTACTTTTATTTATTTTTTTTATTTTTTGGAGACAGAGTCTTACTCTATCTCCCAGGCTGGAGTACAGTGGCGTGATCATGGCTCACTGCAACCTCCCCCTCCTGGGTTCAAGCAATTCTTCTGCCTCAGCCTCCTGAGCAGCTGGGACTACAGGTACACACCACCACATCAGCTAATTTTTTGTATTTTAGTAGAGATGGAGTTTCATTGTGTTGCCCAGGCTGATCTTGAACTCCTGAGCTCAGGGAATCTGCTTGCCTCAGCCTCGTCAGCCTCCCAGAGTGCTAGGATTACAGGTGTGAGCCACTGCGCCTGGCCTTTTCTCATTGTTTTTATGGCTATGAGTATCCCATAAATGAGTCTTTTACAATTTAGTTAACCAATATCTCTGGTCTGCACTTCGTATTAAATAAGGAATTGGATGGATATTTACTTCGTTATCCTTCTGCACCCATATTCTCCAGTTTTACTTAATAAAACTTGGGATTTGGGACTCACATTTTCTCTATAATTTTTTTGTATTATATTTTTTCTAGGAATTACTATTATTGTATTATATTTTCATTCAGTTTCAAATGATTTTATAGTAAGTATTTAGATTTTCTTCATTCTTGAGCTCTTAAGTTGCCTGGGAAATAGCTTCAAATTTTTTTTTAGAAAGGTGGATGAATGGATTGGCTTTTGTTATATTCATTTTTGAACAATCCTTGGCTAGGTATAACATTGTTTTGTAATTTTTTATTTGTAGCAACTCTATTAACTGAAGTATAACATTCTTGGGTCACGTTTTCCACTCTTTAACAACTCTACTTGTTTCCATTATCATCTCTTATCTAGTATTTCTGAGGAGAAATATGATACCAAATTTTTTTTTCTTTGAAAGTCATCTAATTTTTCTGTTTAGATGTTCATATAATTTTTTTAAAATTTATGTACTACAAATCTTTTTAAAATGACTCTAGATGTGGGTGCCTTTGTTTTTAATCAACTAATATAGTATGTATAGCTTACATACTATATTGAGTTCTCCAGAGAGAATAGGAGATAGACACATGGAATAATAGATAGATAGATAGATAGATAGATGATAAGGGATTTATTAGGGAAATTGACTCGTGATTATGAAGAAGATTAAGAAGATCCACAACAGGCTAGAGACCTCGGGATGCTGGTAGCTCAGTCTAATTTCGAAAGTCCTCTTAGAACTAGGTAAGCTCACGGTGTAATTCTCAGTCTAAAGCCAAAGGCCTGAGAACCCAGGGGGCTACTAGTGTAAATTCTGGAGTCCCCAAGGCAAGAGAGCATGTACAAGAGGAGGAGAGTATACCAGCTCTAGGAGAAAGAGAGTGCAAATCCTTTTATCTCCTTTTTTGTCCTATCTGGGCCCCTGTCTGATTAGGTGACCCACCCACATTGAGGACAGATCTTCCTCACTCAGTCCACCAACTTTCAGGCCAGTCTCTGAAATACCCGCTCACAGACACACCCAGAAGCCATGCTTTACCAGTTCCCTAGGTATTCCTTAATCCAGTCAAGTTGACACCTAAAATTAACCACCACACATATATAAAAAATATGTACTTTTTTTTTTAGAGAGTATCATTCTGTCACCCATGCTGAAGTGCAGTGGTGTGATCTCAGCTCATTGCAACCTCTGCCTCCCTGGTTCAAGCAATTCTTGTGCCACAGTGTCCTTAGTAGCTGGTATTACAGGGGCACACCGCCACACCTGGCTGATTTTTTTGTATTTTTGTAAAGACAGGGTTTCGCCATGTTGGCCAGTCTGGTCTTGAACTCCTGTCCTCAAGTGATCTGCCCACCTTGGCCTCCCAAAGTGCTCAATTACAGGCATGAGCCACCATGCCTGGTCATAAATGTGTGTATCTTAAATGTGTTGTTCAACGAGATTTCACAGATAAACACACTTAGGTAATTAATCAGCACTCCATGAACATTTCCATTACCCCAGAAATTCCCCTGTGCCCTGGCACTCATTTCTTCTAACCCCATTCCAGCCAACCACTGATCTGATTTCCTTCAGTATAGACGGGTTTGACTTCTCAAAATTCATATAAATAGAGTCATTCAGTGCCCCTGTATTTTATTCAGTATAATGTTTGTGAGATGCATCCAAGTTACTGCAGGTGTCACTAGCTTATTTTTTTAAATTTATCAATAGTGGTCCCTTGTGTGAATAAACCCACAATTTGTTTATCCATGCACTCATTGGTGGACAATTTAGACTGTTTTTGACCATTATGGAAAATATGCTGTGAACATATATATTAATCTTTTTGTGGACGTAGGTTTTCATTTCTCTTGGGTAAATACTTAAGGGTAAAATAGCTAGATCATGTAAGTATATGCTTAAGTTTGTGAGTATCTGCCAAATTCTTTCCAAAGTGATTTCATCATTTTATATTCTTACCAGCAGCATGTGAGAGTTCTAGCTGCTGCTCATCCTTGGAAACACTTGGTATTTTCAGTCCTTTTAATTTTAGTCCTCTAACTGGTTGTAAAATACTATCTCATTATTGTTTTAATTTGCATTTCACTGATGACAATGTTGAGCACCTTTTCATATAATTATTGCACATTCTTATATCTTTTGAAAAGCATCTGTTCATGTCATTTGCTCATTTTTCTTTTAATATGGAGTTTTTGGTTGTTTTATTATTTATTAGGTTATAAAAATATAGACTGGGCTGGGCACAGTGGCTCACACCTGTAATCCAAGCACTTTGGGAGGCTGAGGCGGGTGGATCACTGGAGGTCAGGAGTTTGAGACCAGCCTGGCCAACATGGTGAAACCCCATGTCTACTAAAAATACAAAAATTAGCTGGGCATGGTGGTGCATGCCTGTAATCCCAGCTATTTGGCAGGCTGAGGTGACAGAATCACTTGAGCTCAGGAGGCAGAGATTGCAGTGAGCTGAGATCACACCCCTACACACTAGCCTGGGCAATAGAGCAAGACACTGTCTCAAAAAAAAAAAAAAAAAAAAAAACAATGAATACTTTATATAATTTTAGGTTCAAGCCTTTTGCCAGGTATATGTATTACAAATATATTCTTCCAGTATGTGTAGCTTGCCATTTCATTTTTATTTACACTTTATACCACTGATTTTCCATAGTTACATTTTTGTTCTTTTCTAATTTCAGTAGTAGAGATTTACATTATGTTATTTTAACATTAGTTTTCTTTTAATCATTCATGTTAAAAAATGTTATTTCTTTGTTGGTTTTTAATCTCAGTCTGTTATTCTTATGTTTCAGCCTGTTATCTCCTCATGGCTTTTTATCGTTGTTTCATAGAAGTTTTATCTTCTTGTATCATAATGACGATGTCAGTTTCCGAATCTTGTTTGAGTTTCACTCTTAAACTGATTTCTGATGCTGTTCTTCCTCTGAGTGCTTAGAATGATGTCTTGTTTTACCTTTATTCTGCATATATATGTTTTCTTATGGTTCTATGGCTTTCCTCTCTGGTGTCTACCAACAGACAGGATAAAATGTGTGGATTTCCTTTAGCCCCATTCAATTCCCACATGTGTGTGGACCAAAACCCCCTCTCAGTTCAACAGATGAAAGGTTGGCAGGTACATGCAACTCCTTTATCTGGGCTCTAGTGTCTTGTTGACAATTGTTCAGTCAAGTTCTGCTAGACTCACATAGGCTTTCTCTGCCCTCTCTGTTTGGTTCCCTGACATGCTGAATTGATTGAGTATATGAAACACTACAATTTCAGACAGGCAGTGATACGTGGCCTGCTCCCATTTCTGCCTATAACGGTGTGCTTGTGATAACTACACCTCCCAAGATGCCATGTGGCTCTCCCTACCCTCACCTCACCAAGCCTACCTATTTTCTCATTCATGGTTTGGCCCTGCAGTTAAAGCCTTGTGTTTGACAGTGTTTTCCAAACTTGAGCATTCTTCTTTTTAGAGGGAAAGAAAGATGTCATGATTTACCACAGTTACTTAAATTATTTATATTAGAATGACATTTCAAAAACTATAGATCTAAGACTAGATATGAACTCTGTGTTCTTACAACTCTTACACATCCATACAGCCAAAATAAAATTATAAATGAAATGCAGATCAAACTAGAAAATCAATAAAATTCAAATTTGTAACTTAAATCAAATTTAAAGATTAATATTTTGCTGAGATGAAATTACCCCTCACAATATGAATGTGGTGCTGATGGCTCCATGCAGTTTCTTTTGAGACTGAACACCTGTTCTACCCTGAGCCACACGATAATCCAGTTCTCCACCACTTGTCTTTTATCTGCTGTAAACTTTTGCATGCTGTGATGTCATTTGGCCTTTACTCAGCCAAAAGCATCATCCTTATGTTCTTTTCTCATTATCTCTTGATAATTATCGCAGTCCCACAAGTCCCTGTGCAATCATACACATTAATGCAGATGGGAACTCTGAAATCATTTGGCAGTACTCAGATCTGGTTGATTTTAGGGGTCAGCTGGCCAAATCTAGTCCATTGCCTATTTTTGTAAATAAAGTTTTATTGGCTCATGGCCATTGTCTTTGACTGCCTTCATGTTACAACAGCAGAATTGAGTATCGGCAGCAAGGTCCTGCAAAGCCTAAAATACTTGTTGCTCGATCTTTTACAGAAGTTTTCTGACCTCTGCCATATCCATCTGTCAGTTGTTGTGTATCTATTTGAAGGTTATTATCAAAAAATTAAGAATTAACTTTGAAATTTTTATGGAAAACTTTTGTACCCCAAGGAATATATCTGTGGACCCTCCCCCCAAGCCCCAGAATTCCAGTTGAGGACAGAGTAATAAAATTGATGCTTATTGAGATTTGCTTATGTTTACACCACTTACACCTTATGTGATATCACAGAACAAACTGTGAGTTCAAGCTGAGGGAGAATTAAGCGAGACAAGATAAAAGAACTCCATGACTTATACTGCAATTCCTCCCACAGACGGGGTTTATCAGAGGATAATCAGGAAATAGTACTAATAAAGCTGTTTGCTGGACCCAAAATGGCTTTTCTGAGGATAGAATAATGTCTGCAAATGTATCTGCACTCCATAGAGAGAGGGATGTGGGTACAAGATGATGCTATTTCCTTTCTAAGTCATGTTTTCTTGATTGGCAGATTGGTCTCATAGGACCTCTACTTCGTTGTGCACAATGCCCTTTAAAACGATGAGCTATCTTTGAAAACATGACTGGCAAAACACGACCCAGCAAGTCACAGTTTCCATCACAGTGACACATAGGCCTGATTAGCACGTTTGCCAGGCACCAGCTGATTTTCCCAAAGAAGCAAAGCACCTGGGAGCAGATAACAGCGACAGAAATGACAGCAGCCCTTGGGCAGGGTACAGAAATCAGAAGACAGACCTCTGGGGTCCTTGCTTCATAAGGGAAATCGTTTCTCCTAACTGTTTTTAAAATGAAGGATAATGGTTTGGATGTAGGGTGATGACCATTGTAAGAATTCTAGGGCCGGGCGCGGTGGCTCATGCCTGTAATCCCAGCACTTTGGGAGGCCGAGGCGGGCAGATCATGAGGTCAAGAGATTGGGACCATCCTGGCCAACATGGTGAAACCCCATCTCTACTAAAAATACAAAAAAAGAAAAAGAAAAAAGAATTCTATTAACTGAGTAGTCGTTATTCTTTTTTTTTTTTTTTTAAGAAGGCTAAGTCAAGGCCATAGGTTTAGATTAACTTGCTTGGCTCCTTTATTATTAAACTTCCTCAGCATAATGCAATTTGGGCAGACAGAGATGTTATCCTGTAAGTTATTCTTGGCCTTATTCTCTACCAAAATTTATCTATTAAATGCAGAGACCCAATGCCTAATACAGTGTTTTGTATAGAATAAGTGTCCAGTATGTATTTGTGGAATAAATGTGTTCTTTATAATCAGGCAGAAGTAGTATTTTTCATGGAATAAACATTTAAAACTACTGGTGATAGTAACAAAATTGACTTCAGGATCATTTCTTTTGTTTTTTTGCTTAATTACAGTTTATGCCTTTTTTCCAGCCTCAACAAATTTTAAAAAGAATTGGTTTAGAACATTATTCTTTTCTTCTAGTAATTTTTTGTTTAGTTTTATTTTTATAGAGTCTAATTTAGTGTATTCCTGCTTCCTAGAAAAATAAAATACTCTGCTGCTATTTTTTGTGGGAAGCCTTAAGTAAATTAAGAAGACTACCTAATGTAAGCTTCTTCCAGATAAAGGAGAAAAAGCACATAAACAAGTGGAAGGTGTTAAAAACTACATGTGCCCTTGCATAGGATCTGATTTCATTTTTCTGTGCAAAAGTAAGACTGTAGACATTACTTCATTCTGGGCAAAATGCTACTCTCTGGCCTGCCCAATAGACCAACTCTTTGACATTCTCTTTCTTTTGACTTTGTGTGGGAAATTCCAGGAAAAAGCCAAGATCTGAGAGCCCAGACCCTCCTGTGTGCAATTGAAAGCCAACTTTTCAAAATGAGCAATACTATTTAGACTGCTCCCATCGTATGCAACCAGGAATTACGTATGAGGAAATGGTAAATTAAGAGGCATTTAGGAATGGTTATGATTAAATATTTTCCTTACAAAGAAAGAATGCAAAGTAGAGAAAGCTCCTTGTTTCCAGAACTGGGGAAACTTTATTCCACGCCAGTACACATGCATTCCTGTTTTTAAAGGGTAGGAGCACAGGGTAAATGTATTCATCTTTTCCCATTAGAAAGATGCCAGTGAGCTGGTACTTTCTAAATCTCTGTCAGTTAATTCTTTTTTTTTTTTTTTTTTTTGAGATGGAGTCTTGCTCTGTCGCCGGGCTGAAATGCAGGGGCACAATCTCAGCTCACTGCAACCTCCACCTCCTGGGTTCAAGCAATTCTTCCGCCTCAGCCTTCCGAGTAGCTGGGACCACAGGCATGTGCCACCACACCCAGCTAATTTTTTTTTTTTGTATTTTTAGTAGAGACGAGGTTTCACCATGTTGGCCAGGATGGTCTCAATCTCTTGACCTCGTGATCCGCCTGCCTCGGCCTCCCAAAGTGCTGGGATTACAGGCATGAGCCACCGCGCCTGGCCAGTTAATTCTTTTGTTTTGTGATTTGTGTTGACTAGTTCTTGCTTACCCTCCTGGCACTGCACTTGCCATACGTGACATATGTGAAAGTCATCATGGTTTCTTTCAGACAATGATGATTCTGGCAGGCGTATATATACCTATTCTTGTTGCTGTGGATTTTTGTCTTGGACTTGACATTCATGAATGTTGCATATGAGTAAAGCAGTATAGTTTACCTGTGACCATCTGGAGCAGTTATGATTTGGTGTTCAGTTAGCTGATCCAGCTTAAGGGGAACTGGGTTACCTGCGTCAAAAGTCAGAGTGACCAGTGAGACTTGAATAACAAACCTGGTGCGGTGTATTCCTTTAGTTATCCCATTAGCCAACAAGGAAAACCTATTGGGGTGCTTGTGTTCAGCAGGTGGCGCTCTTTTACCTAGTTCACAAGAATGATCTTGAAGGTCATTCTCTCCTGCCTCTCCTGTGCCTGAGGCAGTACCATGTTGCAGGGAAGGAAACCCGAAGCCTTGCTGGGTAGCATCAGTGCCTGTGAAGCGGTGGCTTGACCTGGCACATCGCCCTGGTTAGGCAATGCTGGTGCCTACCAGCCCAGGGCATCTTACTGTCTCGTTTGTTCTGGTGCCAGTTACAACTCTTAAGCAACTGCGGAGAAGAACTAACGAAATACAGTCACGCTGTGGGTATTCACGAGGGTGGCACTCACTTAGAAAACCAAAAGCTGTAGACTCGGCATGTACAAAGTCCTGACAGAAAGCTGGAGTTTGCTGAAAGACCTAAGCAGTGGAGAAGGAGGCCAAGCAGGAAGAGCACCCCAAATGGGGAGCTCTCCTTTTTATGTATATATTTTATTTATTGTACAGATGTATGTATATTATACATTTAAAATATGTAATATATACATTCTACATAGTATGTCTCTATGTACTTATAAATGCACATGTTCCTATATATACATATTCCTATAAACATTGTTAGGCATCTTTAATTTGTGATACAAAGGCGTTCCAAAGTAATCATAACATACAGAATAGTTTGGACAGGAATTTCTGAAATAAGCAATTGTGGTTAGAGAAAGAAACAATTTTGAGGTAGGAAAAGTAGCAGGGGTTACTGAGGGACTGAGGAAAGAAAGATTATATGTTAAATAAAAGCATGTTATCAATTTGATATTTCCAAATGCTTCATACTATTTGTCCAACCTATAGTGGAGAGGTTGAAAAAGTAAAATGGATGGTTTTAATAGGAAGAATTTAAGTGCCTGTTTTAATTTTCAGTGAAAACAGTAACTTTAATATAAGAAGTTCCATGTGATGCTTAACTTTGCAGAGCTGTGATCTGCCTTTGCCTCTGCACAAGCAGAGTGGTTATGTGGGTGTGGTTATAGCTGTGCCTTTAATTATATTGAGTGGGTTTATCTAAGACTCACCTAAGAATAGGACATTGACTTTCCATAAATTTTGTATTTAATTTACTATTGGTAGGCATGACTGATGTGTAAAAATGACTACAGTATCTTGATTTTTCTTCTGTTAATATATTTTCTTTTATGAAAAATGATTATCTCAATTAGCTAAGTTTCTTACAGGTTTAGTTTTAAAAGTTCTCTCTCCTTTCATGAACTGAGTACTCCTTCGTGTTCTTCCTTTTTCCCTCCTCCCTGAGAATGTCTCTTCCCTTCCATGGAAGATAGAATCTTCAAAACTATTCATAGGACAGTTTTTAGAATAGTCAGTGAAAAAATAATTAACTGTTTTAACACTCTTTATGATACTTATTTTCAAAACTATATTTTATTTATTTATTTTTTATTTTGGATACGGAGCCTCTCACTTTGTCACCCAGGCTGGAGTGCAGTGGCACGATCTCGGCTCACTGCCACCTCTGCCTCTTGGGTTTAAGTGATTCTCCTGCCTCAGCCTCCCGAGTTGCTGTTATTACAGGTGCCTGCCACCACGCCTGGCTAATTTTTGTATTTTTAGTAGAGACGGGGTTTCACCATATTGGCCAGGCTGGTCTTGAACTCTGGATCTCAGGTGATCCATTCGCCTTGGCCTCTCAAAGTGCTAGGATTAGAGGCGTGAGTCACTGTGCCCAGCCCAAAACTAAATTTTAAACTGCGTCTTGTGATTTGAAAATTAATCCATTTAAAGTTCTTTTTTTTACCTGCAAAAAGCACAGTCATCTTTAAGGAAAATTTCAGTGCTGTTGTGGAGATGAAGATGTCTGTTTGGATCTTGGAACAGCTGTTATTGTCAATATGTCATGTGATACGTGTATCTTACTAGTGAGACAATTGAAGTATGAGAGGTTTTCCCCCTAAATATAGTCTAATAGGAGAAAGTAAGGAGGTCTGAAGTCCAGCTTTACAGAATCTGTCCAGAAGGAAGGGCAAGTTAGGTGGCAGCTTGTGCTGCAGTTAGGGAGTGCTGTTTTCCTCTGCATCCCTTCCTACCACCCTTCTCTGTTAGTCTTGCTAATGAATCCCAGCCTGGCTGTGAAATCATCCAGTGGCATGATAGATTTCTGGCCTCTGCAGAGGAAAAACTCTGGGTTAATTCAAGTATAGCGTGTTCTCTTTGTTTTGCAGCTGGTGTAGCAAAGGGAGTCTAGTGCAAGTGGATTGAATCAAAAGGAAAATGAAGGCATTCACTGTCTGTTTCATCAAGGATGTCTCATTTAAAGTAAACACCATTTAAATAGTCTCCAAATGGCCCATTCTATATGAAGTCATGGATGCCCCCTTTAGGTTGTCGTTCTCCTTTAAATGGATCGCTTTGTGTGGACTGTGTTTTAATGCCATCCAACCTTAAACCCCATATGTGGGCCTCATCAGGTCTTGGTTTTCAGTACACATGTGGCAGCCATACCTTCAGCATTCTTTGCCTCTGCCTTCAGAAAATCAGCCTGAGCATCAAGGGTAGGCAGCTGTAAAGCTGAGAGGTTGCAAATGATGAAGACTACAACAACAACAGATGACAAGAGCTAACATTTCTTGAACACTTACTTTGTGCCAGTTATTATGCCTAGTGATCACTCTATAGGTTCTCTAATTTAATCCTAACTTAATCATCACAACAAGATACTATGATCATTCTCTTATTATACATGAGGAAACTGATGCATTAGAGAAATTAAATGATTTGCTCAAACTGGTAAATACAGAGCAGGGAATCGAACCCCAGCTGTCAGATTCCAGAGGTGGGACTCAATGATTGGACATATCCCAAAGCAGTAAACTTTCATTAATTCTCTTGAAAGGTAGGCTTATTCCAAACAATAGACAATCCTGAAATTATTTATCTTTGTCTTGGGAATGCATGTTCTGCTTTCTGGAGCAGTATTTCCACCTTATTCTTTGCTTTTTTTGTTGGCTGATTGGAAGATAAGGTTAGGTGTTGTTCCCTGTGGCGGTGGGCAGTCTTCATGCAGGATTGGGCCTATTGGAATAATCTATGAACAGACAACTCAAAAGATACTTTTCTTCCAAATGAGGATACTAGAAACGTCCTCATAGCAAGGAACTAATGAAAACCTTCTTCAGAGCATGGCCAGCACTCAGAGATCTCAGCATGGACTCCAGCATTCAACCAGGATCCAGGCAGGAAGCCCAGGGCCAGACTCTAGTGAGAAGCTTCTCAGAAGAGTTCGACCAGGGTCTCTGGGAATTGGTTTTCTGGCTGGTTCTTATTTGGCCCAGCCAATTGATCTGCCCCGATTTGACTGTCACTTGGCAGCCAAGAAAACTTTTTTGCTTTTAAAAGCTTGAAGTCTGAATCAAGCAAACAGTTGATTCCAAATGAGCGCCACTAAGTAGAGGGACTTTAGGAATCTAAGAAAGTAAAACAAACAAACAAACTTGTGTGCTGTGTAGGAGGAAATCATCTTGAGCACTTAAAATAGGAGTTTGGGTGATATTTTTAAAAAATTATTTTATTTCCATTATTGAACATCAGAGAAGACTGGAAGGAAACAATGACAGTTTTAAAATATTTTTATTGGACTCACTTCATGTTCTGTTATCACTATTGCTATCTCACTCCTAAACTCTGGGTCATTTAAGGTTTTTGACTGTTTAATTGCTAGTCTCCATTTTTCTCCCCTGCCACGTCCACCTGTGACTTCTGGTGTCCTCCCCATGTTACCTCGAGGGTACAGACATTCTGATCGAGGTGCTGGGCCGTGATGGCATTGGGCACTCTATATGGAGTCCTGTTGACCTTGTGCAGGGATCTAACAAAACTTCTCTTACTCCATTAGCAGTGTTTTCTCTTGGAAGTAGTTTCAGTTTCTGCTGTTTCCACAAGTATCATCTTGCCCATGGACTAGGTGGATGGTACAAGAACCAGACCAGCAGCAAGAAAATCAGGTCAAAAATTCAAAGTGGAATGTAGGGAGAAAGCCTGTTGTACACAGTGTTTCATTCTTTTTTTTTTTTTTTGAGACGGAGTTTCGCTCTCGTTACCCAGGCTGGAGTGCAATGGCGCGATCTCGGCTCACCGCAACCTCCGCCTCCCGGGTTCAGGCAATTCTCCTGCCTCAGCCTCCTGAGTAGCTGGGATTACAGGCACGCGCCACCATGCCCAGCTAATTTTTTTGTATTAGTAGAGACGGGGTTTCACAATGTTGACCAGGATGGTCTCGATCTCTTGACCTCGTGATCCGCCCGCCTCGGCCTCCCAAAGTGCTGGGATTACAGGCTTGAGCCACCGCGCCCGGCTCTTAAAAGGATTTCTTAATAGGCTAGTGCCTGCTCCTTATCTCTAAATTGCCTCTTTCTTCTGAGTTATATTTCATCATTTTAATAGTACTTCAGTACCAGATGTGTTATTCTTTTTCTGTTAAGATTCCATTTTAACTAATCGATTAGATGTAATATTTAAAGTGTCAAATAATTCTGATGGGTTTATTATACCCCTTTTCCCAAGCAGCAGTTCTTTGCAATCTCTCTTCCTCCATTTTTCCTGCTTTTTAGAAGTAACCACTTTCACCTCTTTTGCCTGATTACTTGATATTTACCTGCATGTCCTTCAGTAAGACACTTTATTGTTCAGAGTTGGTCTTCACACTACGGCAGGTAAGGATTTAGCTGTCCTCTTCCCTCCCCCAACTCCGTCAAACACAGGCCCCCTTCCTAAAATCCTGTCTTCTCAATGTAATTAGTATCATAATGTTGATTAGACCAGTATTCTTCATTTATATTATTACTTTGACATAGGGTCTTGCTCTGTCGTCCAGGTTGGAGTGCAGTGGTATGATCACAGCTCACTGCAGCCTGACCTCCTGGGCCCAAGTAATCCTTCTACCTCAGCCTCCCGAGTAGGTGGGATCACAGGCATGCACCACCAATGCACCTGCTAATTAAAAAAATTTTTTTTGTAGAGATGGGATCTCCCTGTGTTGCCCAGGCTGGTCTCGAACTACTGATCTTATGTCATCCTCCCACCTAGGCCTTCCAAAGTGCTAGGATCACACAGGCAAGCACTGCATCCGGCCTTCATTTATATCGTTATATTTTTGTGTGTTTTTAAGAGCTGAGCCTTGTGGTAAAACTATGACTACATTATTATTTCTGTACATGTTAATTTTTTTCTTGGAGTTAATAATGGTCTTATTCTTTGTTTTTGTTTTTTGTTTTCTCATGTGCTTGCCCTTTTGGATCTTGATTTTGCATTAGAGGCTTTCTAAAGATGCCTGGAAGTTTGCATGCAAGCATTTAGGAGCAGGGGACTGAAATACAAATTAGAAGCTGTGAATGCATTTGGAGGCCTTGTCAACCATCAGCTTCACCATAGACTGATTTCTTAGGCTGGTCCCCTTCTTTCAGTCTCTTTCCTAGAGAGTGAAAGCCTGGCTGCCAGCCTTCTGGAACCAAATAAGGGAGGATGTCTGGTGGCTTCAGCATCCTATGAGCATGTATTCATCTAATTCCATTCAATTGCCTTCAACTGCCATTTCTTCTCCAACCCCACACCTGCCAGTTCAGTGGCCCTCCTTTTACTCTTTCTAGAAAATAAATTTGTTGAGGTGTATGTGGGATGGGCAGATAGCCCAGGTGTGCAGGGTTGGGGAGACTATCTACAAATCTGACCTCTTCTTAGATGTGCATCTGGTCCTGCTTAGTTTAGGATTTCCTCTACCCCAGAGCCTTTTGGAGCTTCTAAGGGGTAAAATGAGGTGGGTCTTACCTTTCCCCACTGCCGACTTAGGATTCAGGTCTGGATTCAGGTCTGCTGCGTCATTTGCCACGCTTCCATCTGCATCCTAGCTTCCAATATTCTGCTGCAGTGGTCTCCTGCTTTATTCTCTCTGTCCTTGTTGGTCGTGTCTTTAGAAAAGAAATTCTTTTACTGTTCCTGAATGGAGTTTGGGAGGAAGCAAAGATGGCCTCTGCCTCATACATTTAAACTTCCCTTTATACCTGAAAGCCTCACCATTTCTGCTTATTTACTGAACTGCCAAGGGTCTGAATTTTTAAAAAGGAACTTCTAATGGTTCTTAGTTAAACTCTAAAAGGTACTTCAGAGAAAGTATGACAGTCTGCAGCCCTTTGATTAAGAAAATGTGTTTGTTTAGGATTTCTTTTTTAAACGAGGGCCTTTCAAAAGATTTAGTTCCTTGCCCAGAACTTCTTTTTTCTTCTTCCATCTACATACTCCTTTCTGCCTGCTCCACCTCTCACTGTGTTTCCAGTAAAAAATGCAAGTTTTCATGGAGCAGTCATGGGAGGCATCGGGTTGGAGGGAATGTAGGTAGTTATAGGAAGACAGAAAAATGAGAGAGGTGGAGTCTGTGTAGCAGGTCATATCATATCCATGCCATTCTTTCATCAAGACATCTGTGACTGTACCTATGTCCTTCTTACTGGCTTGGAATCAGAGCAGTGATTCTTTTTAAGGCTGTGGTTTTGCTTCATGCCCAGCAGAAGCTATCACTGGATTGGCTTCAACATCACTGGGTTTGATTGTCTCTTTAAGGAGGAGTATGCCTTCAACTTCTCCTCCTCTTCTTTTTTTTTTTTTGAATACTGAGTCTCACCCAGCCTGGAGTGCAGTATTGTAATCTTGGCTCGCTGCAACCTCTGCCTCCCAGGTTCAAGGGATTCTCCTGCTTCAGCCTTCTGAGTAGCTGGGATTACAGGCACGTGCCATCACACCCGGCTAATTTTTTTGTTTTTAGTAGAGACGGGGTTTCACCATGTTGCCCAGGCTGGTCTCAAACACCTGACCTCAAGTGATCACTTCACTTCGGCCTCCCAGAGTGCTGGGCTTATAGGTGTGAGCCACTGCACCTGGCCTACCTTCAACTTTTCAGTCAGCTACAAAGAGAGGGATTTTAAGAGTGGCCATTCTGGTTCCAGAAGCAGGATGCAGCTTATAGGCAAGTTGGAAAGAATGGCTGACTCTGGTGGGTTTCCAGCAGTTCTGAGCATGTCCTTTTGTATCTCTCCTTCAAGTAACTCCCCTCGTGACTTCCAAACTTGAATCTCACCAGAAATATTATTTATTTTTTACTAAGTCCTACCTTCCTGAGTTCAGAATTTGTTTTAAGATAGACAAGGGGACCATGCACATAGAGATCAAAATCTAACCTCTATTATTGGTTTTTACTGGTAAAACACTTTTACAATGAAGAATGTCATGTTAGGCCAGAAGAGGCGTGTTAATATTTCAGCTCTGAATTTGACATCCAATCACAGACCAAACTGGACAACCACAGGCCAATTTGGTCAGTGATTGGATGTCAAATGTGTTTAACCCTCTAAAACTTAAAGCAAGAAAAAGAATAATAGCTCCTATAAAGGAGTTTGTGAAGGGACTGAAAGATGTTACTCTAACAGAAGTTCAAGTCAGTATAAAGTCCCCTATGGGAACATGAGGAGTAGAGAAATGTGTTCCATAATATAAGGTGATATTCAATAGCAAAGACATTGAATCAACTTAAATGCCCATCGATGATAGACTGAATGAAGAAAATGTGGTACATATATGCCACGGAATACTACGCAGTCATAAAGAAGATTGATATCATATCCTTTGCAACAAGATGGATGGGACTGGAGGTCATTATCCTAAGTGAACTAAGGCAGCATCAGAAAACCAAATACAGCACGTTCTCATTTATAAGTGGGAGGCAAACATTGAGTATACATGGATACAAAGAAGGGAACAACAGACACCAAGGGCCTACTTGAGGGTGGAGGGTGGAGGGTGGGAGGAGGGTGAGGACAGAAAAACTACCTATCAGACTGGGCATGGCAGCTCATGCCTGTAATCCCAGTTCTTCAGGAGGCCAAGGTGGGAGGATTGCTTGAGCCCAGGATTTCAAGACAAGCCTCAGCAACATAGTGAGGCTCTTTTTCTTAAAAAAATAAAAAATAAAAAAAAAATAAGCTGGATGTGGTGGCACATTCCTGTAGTCCCAGCTACGTGGGAGGGTGAGGTGGGAGAATCACTTGAGACATTGGATATTGTGTATCCAAGAGGTCAAGACCACAGTGAACTGTGATCACGCCACTGTACTCCAACCTGGGCAAAAGAGCAAGACCCTGTCTCAAAAAAGAAAAACTGCCTTTCAGATACAATGCTTATTACCTGGGTGATGAAATAATGTATACACTAAACCTCCCCCCACCCTGCCCCATGATACAATTTAGCTATATAACAAACTTGCACCTGTACCCCGATCCTAAAATAAAAGTTAGAAAAAAAAGATATCAATTCCCCTTAAGACACACAATTATAGCAGATGCTCAGAAAAAAATACTATGTTAAATCAGGTGTATGACACATTCAGATTTCAGAAACATTAAAATTATTTTTGCATCTTATAAATGAGGGAAGTATAGTGTTACAAGTTATCAGCCATTCATAACTTTGATAAAAAGCCTCTAAGCTTTGGACCAAGTGGAGAATACACCCTCCCCAGCTCTAATCCCAGCCCTGTTACAAACTAGGAGTCCTTGGCTCCATTAAACCTCTACACCTGCTTGTCATCTGCTCAACAAGGAGTGGAAGACCAGCTAAACAGGTAAAACGGACTAAAAGTAAGACCTGAACTTCCGCAGCTAATTAATTTCAGAGTTGGAATGGAAATCCAAGTGTCTCCCTTCCCTAGTCTCATGTGTTTTCTGCTATATCCATTTTATATTGACTTGAGTTAAATTTGGATAAGATAGTTTTGTTACAGTACAAAGCAATCATTGCTTTGCTCACTCCTCCACTCATTCAACAGGTATCAATTGAGCATTTTTTTTAATGCTAAATACTGTGTTCAGCAATAAGGATAAATGAGACATATTCTGTCTCTGTAGAGCATATAGCCTGTGGCCTTCTGTGTTTACAGCTGTGAGGGAACCCCTGCACTACCACCCTCACGTGAAGGGCTTCAGACTGATTCTTGGAAGAGACCCAGACCTTCCTGGCTGCCTTGAAGCCATCATCCCTCCTGAGACCTGGTCTTCCCTGAGACCTGGAATAGTGTCCCTTCTTCTGCTGATGTGACTGACCTCCAAGAGTTGGCTCTTACCAGCTTACCACAAAAGCTCTTCACATGCCTCAAGAGAAGAAATACACAGCAGGGTCCAGAACCGTATATTGGCCTCATTATGGTTTTTCTCTTCCTGTTTATAGGGTGCTCAAGCTGGTATTACTATGTAACTATGCCAATGCCGGCCTCCACCTTCACAATTGCAGTGGGATGCTGGACAGAAATGAAGCTGGAGACATGCTCATCAAATGATTTGGCAACAGAGAGACCCTTCTCACCTTCTGAGGCCAACTTCAGGTTTGTGTTTGGGAACTTGCTGGGAAAGAGAAAAAACAACAACACTTGAGGGAGTGGTATGATGCATTTCTTCCAAGCACTGGGAGTATGAGTCATTCCTGCTGAGAAGCTAAACCAAAATAGGAAAAGCCCTATTAGAAAGGAAAGAGAGGCTGAGCGCTGTGGCTCATGCCTATAATCCCGGCACTTTGGGAGGCCAAGGCGGGTGGATCATGAGGTCAGGAGTTCGAAACCAGCCCGACCAACATGGTGAAACCCCATCTCTACTAAAAATATAAAAATTAGCCAGGTGTAGGGGTGGGCACCTGTAATCCCAGCTACTCAGGAGGCTGAGGCAGGAGAATTGTTTGAACCCGGGAGGCGGAAGTTGCAGTGAACAGAGATCACGCCATTGCACTCTAGTTCTGGGCGACACAGCAAGACTCTTGTCTCGACAAAAAAGAAAAAAAAGAAAAAGGAAAGAGAGTTGAGAGGAAGAGATGTAAGCATATTATTTATACAGAAAGAGAGAGATGAAATCCTGTGAAGTCTGCTGAAATATTTATATATGTTTGGCTAAATTCAAGGAATCCTCAACGTCTCCTCTCCTCCTATACCTTTTAACTTTGGTTTTCAGTGCTTATGTGGTCAAAAACATAACTTCTGGGCCAGGCGTGGTGGCTCACACCTGTAATCACAGCACTTTGGGAGGCCAAGGTGGGTGGATCACTTGAGGTCAGGAGTTTGAGACCAGCCTGGCCAACATGGGGAAACCCCATCTCTACTAAAAAATACAAAAATTAGCTGGGCTCGGTGGCAGGTGCCTGTAATCCCAGCTACTCAGAACGCTGAGGCAGGAGAATCTCTTGAACCCAGGAGGCGGAGGTTTCAGTGAGCTGAGATTACGCCACTGCACTCCAGCCTTGGAGACAGAGCAAGACACCGTCTCAAAAAAAAATAAAAAATAAAAATAAATCACATAGCTTCTGATGGATTACTTTCTATTCTACTCTGCTGTTAGCAGTGCACCGTAGGGAGAGCACCTCCCTCAGTGGGGCTGATCGCCTCTTTAGGAGCACAGGACACTAGGAATCTGATGCAAAACCCTTGGATTCAGGGAATCCTGCTTGGTCAGGGCTTTGTTAACATCAGTAGTGATTTCTTCTTTTTTAAGTATGAACCAGATAAAATCATTCTGAGGTTTTAAAAAATTAGTATAGGCCATTGGACATTTACTGGCAGCCTGTCTAGATGCTCAATGGTTTCTAGCTTTGAGAGCCAAAAGGGGGAGAAGGGGGATACCCAGAAGATGCACAGTGCATGCATCATGCTTTATTCCTGGGATTTTTATCCCCAGCTCAGTTGAATCATTTTTCCTATTTACAGAAAGTCACTAGGTCAGTACCTTCTGGTGAAGAAAGCCCAGAGTAATGGTACAGATGGTTAGTTACTCCTTGAAAACCAGCTAAGATATACCCCACTGCAGATTTCTTTTGTGTTGGTTTTATTTTGCCATGTCACTTTTACTAGTACCACAGTAACTGCGGCCATTCGTCTTCATCTTTCAGAGATGAAACTATGTGCTCTCTCTTTGGATGGGCACATATTATTGCCTGCATTTTGCTTTTTTTGGCAGAAGGGAGGTAATTTCCACTTCTTGTTCAGTACCTTGCCTATTTTGGGCTGTCTTTCCTGAGCTATATGAACATCCTAGATTGCATATTAGATTTTACTTCTGTATTCTTGAGGAAAGAAGGGAATTGTGGGCAGAAGTGACATATTCTGCCTTCACATGGGAACTTTAATTTCATGTGAGATCCTCGTGTGCTCTCTTCCCTGCAGTGGAATCACAGAGAAGGCTTTGTTTTGTAATTTCAGATGGCCTGAATTTCTGAGTGAGGATGACAGGTACTCTGGAGAGTCACTTAGATCTACAGTGGACCTGGTATTAGCAAGAAGTACACTGTTTTGTGTTAAGCCACTGAAACACCAGGGTTGTTTGTTAACAGCATATCCTAGCCTATTCTGAATTGATACAGTAGCCATTGGATATTCGAAGTCAGAGAAAGTCTTAATCTAAATATCATCTCATTTAGTCCTGAAGATAAGCCTGCAAAACAGATTGGATAGATTATTATTCCTATTTTATAGATAAGGATATTGAAGCTCAGATAGTAAGTAAGTAGCAATACCTGGATTTATATCCAGGCTTGACTCCAGAGACAGGTGAGTCAGAATCTTACCTGGAGACTTTAAAAAAACTATATGTAACATGAATGCCTCACCTGGAGTTTGATCCACTTTCCTATCTGGAGAGTCACTGCCATGATTCGAGCTACCATTATTCAATGGAGTGTGTCATGTTGGAACAGAAAACAGAAGTGGAGAGCAAGGCCTTTGAGCCTGAAAGTGACATTCTTGCTAGTTGGATATGGCTCTTTGGACAGAGCTACACTTTTCCTTATCTGTAGAATGAAGGCTGTGTCCGTGGGTTCTCAAATTCTTGATAGAGAAGAAGTACTCTTTTTTATCTAAGGCATTGATTGATTGTTGGAGGAGCTGTGCAGTTGGAAAATGTGTGCCTTTGAAAGGCTAGGGGAAGGCAAGGACTGAAATTTGTTATTTTGCTTTTCTAGCCATATTCCAAAGAGATGTGGGGTTGGAGAGTGGGCAGCAGCCACTGACTCTGTGCTCTCTCCTTCCTGCTCAGAAGCAACTTAAATGGCTTCTTGGTTTTCTTGCATCACTATTCTGAAAGGAGGAAGAAATGGTCAAATCAAATGAAGATTCCGGGAAGAGATGGTGTCTAAAATTCTTGTTGGGCTTTAGGGGAAGAAGCAGGTACAACTCCTTTCTTGTCCTCCTAAGTTCACCAGTTGAGGAACAGACAGAGGAGATACAAATAAAGGTTTTATTATTGACGAAAGCTGGACTGAAGGAATGCTCAGGTGCATGGTCTCAGTGGGTTTTCTGAGACTCCATTTCCAAATGAGACAAATTTACTCACCCAGTTCCCAGCCCAGCTGGACTGCTGCTGGCATCTGCAACACAGATGCAGAGTCCGCCTGACACATGGCAAAAACAGGCCCAAAAGTGCACGCTCTGTGGGCAAGCAGATTCAAAAGAGAAAGCCTGAGGTGACCAAGCCAGTCAGGTACACTGGGCAGAGAGATCAGGGGTGCCACCCTAGGGAAGCGCGTCTTTTTATGGAACTGTGAGGCCCAGTGAACAGGATTCCTCCCATGCTCCCTTCCAGGTGTAATAAAGCTGTGATTAAGTTCTCCCGTCCTTTATCAGTATGCTCATCCATCAGGAATATACTGCTGATAAAAGCATAGCTTACATTTGCTTAGTCCTGCCCCAGCCGTGTGCTTCATGTGTGCTGTCTTTAGTTGTCGGAAAGTGGCTTTGTGTTTTCATCCATTACGTTTCTGACTTCATGCAAATATTGCCAGCAAAGGTGCTCTGAAGTGCCAGTCACAGTGGTGTTTTTGGTTATGTTCACATCTGGTCCCTTTTGTCTTACCCAGCGCCCGTTCTACTTCAAACCTTCCTAAGACCACCAGTCAAATTCATGTAAATCCATCTTTCACAGGGGCCTGCTATACCACAGGTTTTCATTTGCCTAAAGTGTTCATCTGGTTCCAGAAATTTGGCCAAAGTGTTGGTCACTGAACTTAAGATCAGTGTTCATATGGGTGAAATTATAGTAAGAACATTCCCTCTTCCTGCCCCACTTTCACACATGCTCCAGCCACTCTGAGTGAGCATTTTAGTAAATACCTTGATTATAAGGCACTCAGATAAACTGTTGAAAGTTTATTAATTTTATTCAGCTGTAGTATAACCTTCTTCAGCTACAGGGGAATCTTTGTGTTATGTTGCTTTAACCTCTTGAGGCCTTTGTGGGAGTCATACTGTTTAAACATGACACAGAAACTTGGATAAAGTCCAGAGGAACTTAGCAAAAATGATTAAAGGCATGGAAAATGGGCACTACAAAGAAGAAAATGCATGGAGACTGATTATTTGAAAGAAGAATCTGGTGGTGAACAGGTCTTAGAGTTGTAAAGTATATGGAAAGTTGCTTTGATAGAAAGTGCAGCATTTTTGAGTTGGTGCTGAGTCTGTGGAAGACCATTACTTTGTAGAAGTACAGAATCAGCGGGGCGGGTGGTTCACGCCTTTAATCCCAGCACTTTGGGAGGCCAAGGCAGGTGGATTGCGAGGTCAGGAGATCGAGACCATCCTGGCTAATATGGTGAAACCCTGTCTCTACTAAAAATACAAAAATTAACTGGGCATGATGATGTGTGCCTGTAATCCCAGCTGCTAAGGAGACTGAGGCAGGAGAACCTCTTGAATCCAGGAGACAGAGGTTGCAGTGAGCCCAGATTGTGCCACTACACTCCAGCCTGGTGACCATGTTAAAGTTGGGGAAAAAGAGGCCCCAGATACTGAGTTGCCTGCCTTGGTCACAAAGAGCCAGGCTGAGAAGACACTGAAGCCCAGGTTTCCTGATCCCTAGGTGGAAACCCAGGAGTGGCTTCCCTGATGCCATTTCCATTTCCTCTGTGGGAGCCTACTCTTCTCACCTGGTCAGAGCTTGACTGCATTAAGGTCCTGGATTTTTTCCCAGGCTTTGATTATAACGGTACTAATTCACACAACTAGAATCATTTTCATCATCTGAGGTAGTACCTTTTATGCCCAGAGAGACTCTAACTCACCTTGTTCCTGACTGGAAAAGGATATGAGAGAACTTACCATGGAGATGGAATATTCTCTGTCAGGTTTAGGTTGTATATGATCATCAGAAACTCATCAGGCCAAACACTTTTGGGTGTATCCTTGGCTACCTCAGTATTCTCTAACTTTAGGTTTCTTGGCAGCAAGAAATAATCTTTCCCCGTCATGTGTTTAGAGAGGCCATTAGAATGACCTTCTGCAAAATTGTGCTATGGTAGATATAATTTAAACTTAGGCCCCAGATTTGTCCAGAAGATGCCTGTACATCTCCAGTTTCTGTTGTTTATCATACTCTGAAAGCTTTACAATAGAGACTATATGAACTGAAATTACTATAGCACATTATATATCTGTGTAGATACATGAGAAAAAGACATCGTGGTGATTAATTTAATAAATGGCCTTTTTCACTTTGGGAGACCTTTGACTACATTCATACACCAGCACAGTACTTGTCATTAGGTGGGCATTGCAGCCTTTTTTAGTTAAGTGTCCATCAACAGGCACTTTGACTCACTCTCTCCACAAAGCAAGGTTATCATCCAGAGACTTTGGCCAGAATTCAGTGTCAAGAATTCTGTCCTTCATGTCATCTTCCTCTGACAAGTTTTTATGGGTCTCCACCCATTTTCTTATTCTCCACTGTGGTGAAATGCCTTTGGGTGCTGGAAGCTGTGTTCTGTGTACTATGCTGGTGGAAAGTGAGGCTTTTCTGTACCTAGCCACATTGGTCTCCTGAGCTCTGGCCTTGGGTAAGTGAAAGATACTTCATAAATTTGGAGAGGAATTATTGTTGCATTCTGCCCATATTGGGACATACCAGCATCTTAAGATTTTTCAGTATTCACTGTGAGTCAAGTGAGCACCTGTAGTTAGAATTGGCTGGGTGCAGTGGTTCATGCCTATGACTCCAGCACTTTGGGAGGCCAAGGCAGGAGGGTCATTTGACACAAGAAGTTTGAGACCACTCTGGGTTACAAAGTGAGACCCCATCTCCAGACTCCATCTCTTAAAAAAAAAAAAAAAAAAGCTGGATGTGGCAAGGCAACACACCTGTAGTCCCAGCTACTCAGGAGACTGAGGTGGGAGGATTGCTTGAGCCCAGGAGTTGGAGGCTACAGTGAGCTATGAGCCTGCCATTGCAGTCCAGTCTGGGCAATAATATAATAATAATATGCTGGGTGCGGTGGTTCATGCCTGTAATCCCAGCACTTTGTAAGTCCAAGGCAGTGGATTACCTGAGGCCAGGAGTTTGAGACCAGCCTGGCCAACATGGTAAAACCCCATCTCTACTAAAACATACAAAATTAGCCAGGCGTGGTGGCCTGTGCCTGTAATCCCAGCTACTTGGGAGGCTGAGGGAGGAGACTCACTTGAACCCAGGAGATGGAAGTTGCAGTGAGCCGAGATTGCGCCACTACACTCCAGCCTGGGAGACAGAGTTAGACTCCATCTCAAATAAATAAATAAATACGAATAAATAAATAAAGATTAGAGGGGTTTTTCATTATGTTTGAATAAAAGACAAGTTATTAGGTGAAACAATGGAGTACCGTTGGATGTAGCTTTGAGTAGATAAGTTCTCTTGAGGACTGTGACTCAGGTTCTAGGAATTTTCTTTCAGCTCTGCCTTTGATGGAATAACTGGCAGTGGTCAGATGAAGCAGGCTGGGGTCTGATCTGTTTCCTTAAAAGGCTGGCTCAGTTAAATTTGTGCTGAAAGTGGGTTGGGAAATATTTTATCAAAAGTGCCTCTGTATTCCTTAGTAACAGCTTTTGATGGGCTGTGTTAAGAACATCTAGATCACCATTTAGTAAAATGGTTTGTGTTCTTTTGAGAAATTTGAACCTGTAACTTTCATTTGGTTCTTGGTTCTACCTCAGTCCAAGTCTTTTATTCCAGGTAATTCCAGAATTGGATATTTAATTTGTGTGTACTGCTCCTTCCTTTGTGAGTTATGAATTGTCTCTAATTTGGAGATTGGTCATATGGTGATACTTGAAAACACCTAACTGAAGGCAGGAATTGTTTGTATTTTGGTGAGAAGTTTTATTGTTTTGACTCCCCCACAACAAAGTCCCCTGTAACATATTAAAGCCCCGTCTCTACTAAAAAATACAAAATTAGCCATGCATGGTGTCTGGCTAATTGTTGAATCCTCCGGAACAAAGTTTATTCTAAAACAAAATTTTACAGCTTTCACTTATCTTAGATTGAAGCTAGTCTGTTGATTCAAACACATCAATAAGTATTTGACCTGTAAATTTTCACTGCTTTACAGAGCCAGTCAAGCCAAGAATTGAAATGAGCAGTCTTTGCTTGTGAGCCTGTCTGAACCTCTGTCTCCTAAAAGTTGTCTACATCTGCAAGATTGCCTCACCTCCACAGCAGGAAGAATAAACATGGTTTACCTTAAGTACATCTATTTATTTTGTGTTGTTCCCAGGCATGTTGGTGTTTGCAGTCACATGGAATACCCCTGCCGCTTCCAGAACGCTTCTGCTGCCACCCAGGAGATCATTCCTTATCGGGTCTTTGCCCCCGTGTGTCTCAAGGGTGCCTGCCAAGAGACCCTTCTGCGGCTGATCCCTCCTTGCCTCTCAGCAGCACATTCTGTTCTGGGAACACACCCATTCTCTCGGCTGGATGTTCTCATCGTCCCTGCCAACTTTCCAAGTCTGGGGATGGCCAGGTATGTTGTTCCACTGTGGCACTTGGGGTACCTAGTTTTGGGAAGTTCTTTGACTATGTCTTGCTTTACTTGAGCTCTGTCAGAGCTGTCATTTGACTAGAGTGGAAGGGCTCTGGTTGCTCATGCTTGGAAATCTCATCGCTGCCTTGAGGGACAATTTTAATGCAGACTCCCTCATGCATGAGCCTTTGAGTGTCATGGGCTCCATTCAGACTGTGTTGAAAAGAAAAGGCTTACATTGTTGCTGGGATTGAGAAGACGTAGTGCCCCAGAGTGGTGAATGTTGGATCACGGCTGATCAGTGGCTGTTAGCTTGGATGATGACAGCATAATGCTAATGAGCCCAAGGTTATAGCATCAGGCTCTGGGCACAGTAACATGACTTGGTCCCAAGGCCACAAGCTACTCACCTAATCCTGACCAGCTGTCTTGTCCATTCTCACCACTGGTCACAAGGGCAATGACTTGAGAGTCCCTGTGTCAGATAGACTGTGGATGGATCAGTGTAAATCCATCACTACTGCTAGAAAAACAACTCAAAGCAGGTAGCTTACTGTGGGGGCTGTAGGAGAAGTCACTTGCTACTATTTTTTTAATATGATAAATGCACTTTTCCTATTGTGTCTTGGTTTGGTTCCTTGTATTTATTTAAGCTAAAATCTATTCATTATTGCCATTGTTCAGTCATTGATGGGTATCTGTGTTCCACTGAGAAAAGATAGGAAATGGATTCAAGATTTTACTTGGTTATGTTTCTGTTTGGTGAAAATCTTAATCATTAGCAGTGAATACGCTTGACTAAGGATGAGAAAAATAAGCTCATCAAAACATGTGACTTCAAGTTTTTCCCCATTAGTCAAGGAAATTCCCGCTGCCAATTAATTCCCATGCTTTTGAGCAGCTGTCATTTGTGGTGTTTTCCCTGAAAACTGCACATGTTCTTAGTAAAACCATGAGCAGAAAAGAATTGACCAGAACATTTGCTTTTGATCTTTACTACGTACGTAGACTTTAAAAAGACTGGCTGGCTCGTCTTAATCCTTGAGGAGGTCTGAGAAAGTCATTTAGACTGATTTTTATCCTATATTTATGAAGGTAATGGGAATATAGAAACTAGGATAATTATATATATTTGGTTATGTGTATCATATAATTGTCTTGGATGTCTATATATAGGATTTGTCATAATAGGGGGGCTTCTTTTGTCCTTTTGAAGAGTCTGCTGGACTTAATTTAAGTAGAGGTATTGGTTAAGAAAGAGTTGTTCATTAAATGTTTCTTATTTGTACACGGGTTTGAGGGGCCGTATTTACTTGGGAGTTTTTAGCACTTTATGAGAATTGCAGCTTTTTAGGGCATGTTTGCTAGCAGTTCCAAGCTCTAGCCTGAGGGAACCAAAGGCAGAGTATTTTTCACGCACAGGATTCTGTTTTCTATAGCTCCTTCCTGACATCAGTCTGCCAAAACCAGAATGAGTTGACCTGCGGGCCGTTCTATAAACCTTCTCTTTTCAAGTTTGCATGCCCAAGCAGGTAGGGCGTGTGTTTGCTGCTTTTTGCGACATTTAAACATGCTTAACTCAGTTTTTTTTTTTTTTTTTGAGATGGAGTTTCGCTCTTGGTACCCAGGCTGGAGTGCAATGGCATGATCTTGGCTCACCGCAACCTCCGCCTCCTGGGTTCAGGCAATTCTCCTGCCTCAGCCTCCTGAGTAGCTGGGATTACAGGCACGCACCACCATGCTCAGCTAATTTTTTGTATTTTTAGTAGAGACAGGGTTTCACCATGTTGACCAGGATGGTCTCGATCTCTTGACCTCGTGATCCACCCGCCTCGGCCTCCCAAAGTGCTGGGATTACAGGCGTGAGCCACTGTGCCCGGCCTAACTCAGTATTTTTAAAGTAGTAAGCCTAAGTAACATAAGGCCTAATGGTCCTGGGCACAAATGTTGAAAAATATGTTGGTGATAATAACCTAGCAGCAACAAAACTGCTTTTATGCTTAAAAGTAGGAGAACTGTACATTCAGAATTTGTGATTGGTTGTAAAATACCATTTTTTTTTCTTCCTTTTTAGACTGTGGAAGTAAAGTCTGCCCAGGTCTAGAGGTTTTCCTGCACTTATTACCATTCCCTGGATGAGAGCTGTAGAAGGGGGATTGTGGTATCTTCCACTGCCAGTTGGGGTAGGGAAGGGAGTGCTCTGTTTTTCCAAACTGACTTCAATTGATTCCACTTGCTCGGCTTGGCTGTGTCAGGATCCCAACACCTTGGGCCACATGCAGCTGAGTGGGGTTTATGACTAAGCTGGCTACTGGGGCCCTGCTGCTTTATTTATGGTCGAGGCTTTGCTTGAGGTTCTGTAAAGCAAAGCTGGAACAAAAATGATGGTTTTGTAAGTCAACTTCATACCCTAAACAGGAATAGAGAAACCTCAAGGCTAGGAGGAGTCATCTAAAAAGACCTCCATTGTCCTCTTAGTTATAATATGCTGAGAGGTCAAAGGACTTCTTGGTAAAGTAAATAGCTCTTTCCTGAGTCCGTATTTTATAAACATGTATGCAAGATCATAAATTCCATACCTCTGGACTTCTTTAGTGATTAGGTCTTAATTGTAATGAATACCACTTTATACCATTTCAGTATTCTTTTTTGGCAAATGACATTAAACATTCCCACATGAACTAAAATGGGTGAATTATAATTAACCATTTTAAAGAGTTTCTGAGAATTTTGGATAATATTAATAATGATTCCACTATTTTAAATGTTATATATCATAGTTTTTATGACTAAACTTAAAAGTCTCTTTGCTTCTGTTTTTGAGCTTGATTCTGGTACTTCAGTGAAATGGGGGAAAAAACACATTTGTAAAACTTGAATGTATGATAATGATAAATCGGTTGATTAGAAGGTAAATAATACACAGATATTTTAGAATTTTGAATGTTTTTCAAACATATCAGTAACTAGAACACTTACCAACACTTTTCTTCTTGATTTTTGTCACCTTTTAATATAACAGGAGCCATTACTAATTGACCCCCACTTTTCTTCATGATTTTTGTCACCTTTTAATATAACAGGAGCCATTACTAATTGACCCCCTCCCCTACCCCAGTCCTTTTCTGAATCCCTGTTCCAGAGGAGAGAGGCTTTTGTTCTGTTCTGATTCTGAGAAAAATCACTAGTTTGCCTTTCAGATGCTTTCCTCAGTGGGTGTGTGTGGGCTTTCAGTTTTTGTTTCATTGTGTTTTTGCCTTCCATAAAGACTGAATCTGCCATATCAGGAACCATAAAATGTACATTTCTTGGCTTGACTACTATGATGTCTATATGAAGATACGCATGCCTTTAAAATGCGTCTTTGAAATACACACAGCTCTCTTCCTGTTGGTTTAATTAATATTCTAACATTTCCATTGTGTCCTTGTCTGTTCTCAGAGTCTTTGCTGGGGATTGACTGGCAAGCCTAATTTCTTAGTTTTAAGAAATACATGAAAGGAGCCGGGCGCGGTGGCTCACGCCTGTAATCCCAGCACTTTGGGAGGCTGAGGTGGGTGGATCACAAGGTCAAGAGATCGAGATCATCCTGGTCAACATGGTGAAACCCCGTCTCTACTAAAAATACAAAAAATTAGCTGGGCATGGTGGTACGTGCCTGTAATCCCAGCTACTCAGGAGGCTGAGGCAGGAGAATTGCCTGAACCCAGGAGGAGGAGGTTGCAGTGAGCCGAGATCGCGCCATTGCACTCCAGCCTGGGTAACAAAAAGCGAAACTCCGTCTCAAATAAAAAGAAAAAAAAAAAAAAAAAAGAAAGAAAGGAGCTCGTCATCACACTTACATTCTTTGTTATAACAGCAGTAATGTTAGTGGAATAATATTCTAGAACCAGGCTTATGACAGTTGCTTAAAAATTAACACCTTAGTCTTACGTCTATATGTGTGTATAATAAACGCTTTGCTTCACATTTGTCTTTCGGCAGTTCACAATTACATGTCATGGGCATAATTAGGTTGGCAGAACTACCTTGCTGACATCTAAATACGTTCTTTTTTTTTCTTTGTATTTGAATTTCATGAATCTCCTGCAACTTATTTCAGAGTGGTTTTCTGTTAAGAGCCCAGAAGTTTAAAAACCATGTGCTCTTCCGCTCTGCTTCATGGCGCAGCTATTCACGTGCAGCTTCACCCTTCGTCCCACTGGGAAAATTGAGAGGAAGAAGTGACTACAGTGTGGCCGTTGACAGGTGACAGATTCTGTGACCTCTTCCCCACTGGTTCTATACCAGATAGTCTTGATCATTTGCTTATTGTTTATTTATTCTTGCAATAAATATATATCAAGTGTATACTGTGTGCCAGATAAAACTCACGATGCAGAGTCTACAAGGGTGAACGAGATCGATGAAGTCTCTGTCCTTATGGAGTGGACATTCAAGTCAAGGGAGAAAATTAGTATACGTGAAACAAGTAATTAAGATGTATGCTATGAAGAAAATAAAAGGAAGTCAGTGTCAGAGTGGGAGAATCGGTAGCATTGTTAGGGTGAGAGGGAAAAGCTTCCTTAAAGAGTGACATTTGGGCTGAGACTGAGGAATAAAAATGAATCAGCTTTGTGACCATCTGATGGAAAAACACTCCAGTCCACAGGCCTCCAGATGAGAACCACTCTCATGAGTTGGAGGACTAGAATGAAGGCCAGGATGGTGGCAGGTCAGTGAGCTCTTTAGAATGGCTTTCCTTAGCCCCATCCTTAGCTTGGGTGCCAGGAGCAAAAGAGCCACTAAGAAATGGCAAGATTGAGTCAGGTCCGTCATTCTAGGCAGACAGAGGTTATGGGAAGAGATCAAATCTTTTTTTTTAAATTTTCTTGGGACTGTAGATGTCCATATCACCTCCTGACTGGCTAATTAGAACCTGATTAGCTTAGCAGCTGCTGTTCTTCAGCAGAATTCTCCATGGCTGAAGCTCTCAGAACACCTGGCACCCAGCCTGGCAACTATCCCTTTGTAGAGAAGGGAGAAGTCTCAGATCACCACGTTCTCTTCCCCTGGTTGCTGTTGATTCTTTGCAAGGTTTTTTGACACCATCGGTCATAGAGAGGGAAGCTATGTCTATATATTTACTCATCCTAGTTTTAAAGGTTTTTTGTTTAAAAAAAAATGAAAATAGGATTGACAAGGAGCATAGAGAAAATTACCAATTCAACGTGCTTCACTATAAGGAAAAACTATAAAGCTCCCTATTACACAAGGCTTATTCTTAAAAGATTTGATTGTGCAATAAAAGACTTCTGAATGCTTATACTAGTTCCTGACTATTGCGTGCACAATTTTCTTAAGTACCTCAATTTGCAAGTAAATGGTATGCATGTACATGCCCAAGAATGAATGTAACCAGCTTTTTCCTCCTCCTGGGTTAAACAGGGTGTTGTCCTGTTTATTCTTATCTCCCAGCCAATGTGTAATAGAATAAGCAAAACATAACATGCTGGTACAAAGGGCCTGTTGTTTTCAGCTTTCTAATTGTGCTCCTTTCTGCTGGGGAAGGAAGCAGTCGTAAATTTCTGTCATTATCTTAAGTAGCAAGGTTTCACGGCTTTGAAAATTTTTCTTTGCTTGTTCTTTGTTGGCTTTACTTGAATTTTTGATCCCCCAAACCAAAACTACCATACTTTTAAACAATCCTTCTTTGGATTTCAGGGGATGTGACCCCCTGATTTCAAAGCAAGATGCAGCCATAGTAATTCTTTGCCTCAGGAATCAGATTTTGAGCCTTAAATTAGTATGACTTTCAGTTCACCATGGATGCCAACTTCTCTACTTTCTCTGACGTGCTGCATATTTTTGTTTTGTGTGTGGGTTTTGTTTCTTGTTATTGTTGTCATTTCTTTCTCAGATTTTAATACATTCTCAATTTTCTTTCTGCATGGATTGTTTTTAAAAAGATGTTGAATGGGCATTTCTTTCCCTTGTTTTGCAGTATAACTCTTCTCTGCTTTTTTGAACAGGTGGGTGTGAATTATAGAAAGCAGCTCATACCATCCTTTTTTTCTTTAAAATTTTAATCCCTTGTTTACTGGCAACTCTGCTGTTGCTGTAGAGATGAACAAACAGAATGAGTTGTGAGCTGTGAGGCACATGCAAGGTGATTTATGATGGTGTGTGCGTCCCCTTTGTTGCTTTCTTTGTGTTCACTTTCTCTATTTTTTCTTTTACTTCTACTTTCCTTCTTGAGAAAATTAACTTTATTTGCATCCTATGTTATAGGGAGGGGCTTTCCCCTTCTAATGTGTTCTGGTTCTTTCATTTTTGTATTCCTGAAATAGTAACTGGTATTCATAAAGTGATGTTCTTCTGGGACTCTGAAAGCCCTTGGCTGGGATAATTTTGTTGGTCTTGACAATACTGGTTTGTACTAAGCAAGGTAGGTAGTGAGAATGCATGTGTATGTTCCATTTTTTACAGAGCAGGTATAAGAGGATATATAATGTCCCAGAGTCACTTAGAAGCAGGAAGTCAGGGAGACAAGTAAAATGGTCTCATCTTGGGATGGCTCTGGGAGTCTGGCAGTTCAGACTTAGGCAAAATTGATCTTAACTGTTTCTAAGGCAGCGCATTATTGCTTCAGGGTCTCCCCCACCAAAACCATACTGTCACTGTGATTGAAGATAACATTGAAGATCAGCATTCACTGTGGGCTGGCTTTGAGGCAGCCATAGAATCTGGATACCAGGCAAATTTCTGTATCACATGAGTTCTTGGGGGCCAGGGTCTCCCTCTTCTGTTGGAGCAACAGGCAGAGTGAACTCACAGCTTTTGGGTTAGCTAGAATCTTCTTTTTGCCATCAAACAGCTGTGTTGCTTGTCAGATCGAGAAGTAGCATCTTATCATCATTATGCCATGCTTCTTCACCCTCTGAAAGATTATGCTTAAGTGTTTGGTTTTCTTTGAACTGTTCTCCCCACACATAGATTGATAGTCCTACCTTCAGAGAACACTGCTGGGGCCATCCCTCAAGAGAAATTGTCAGGCCTGTGAAAGGCCTTCCTGAAGCAATCATTCCTCTACCTGCCTTTGTAATCGTCTCTCTATTGATGTCATCCCAGGTTCCTAATCTCTTCCAGTCCTTGTGCCTGAGACAGCCAGTCCGCACCACCTTGCCATTTTCTCCATTGCAAAGAAAGGCTTTTTCCCGCCTTCCCACTTTTGTCTCTACAGAAGCATCATTACTGAGTAGAACGTACTCTCTGGGTGAAAAAGACCAACAGAGTTCAGTGCACAAAGTTGCCTAACTTGGGATATTTCCAATCTTACAAGCTCTTTCTCCTTAGACCACTACACAGAGTGAGCAAATACTACCAGCTTCTGTACTGCTGATGTATGCATGTGGGCATGGCACTGTTAAGTATTTCTTTTAAGGATAGACTTCTTTTAGGGAAAACAGCAACTCTGGAAAGTCCCCAGGCAAGGTACAATGTCTGAACATGCTCTGCTGGAGGGAATATTGCCAAGATACAGCGGGAGCCCACCTGTGTGCCACAGAGCCCTGTTTGCATTATGTGGGTGAGAAATTGCCTCGTCTCTACATGTCACCCCTAATCGTAATTGGAAGAGTGTCTCAGCCACCTTTTCTTTAAGGGAAGTGTTAACTTGATTATATTAAAAGGCCACAGATGTGAGGGGGATGCGCCCTTCAAAAATGGATTACTTTTTTAAAAAATTGAATACCAAGTGAGAGTTGAGATATATTGCACAAATCTGCCCTGATTTAACCCCAGAGTGGAGCTTATAGTAGTACGTGTTATATTTCTTGGTTAACTAACCATGCTATTTATAGAGGTGACTCCTCAGAAAGTCTAGACATTGTTCCCAGAAGACAGAATGCCAAATCTGCAGTCATTGAACAAACCAAATCTGCTCCTTACCTTCCCAGCTAGCTTGCTAAGAATAGTCATCTCCCTACTTCTCACCATAAAATGGAAATCTTGGAACTTCATTCCAGAAAAGTGTGAATGATAGTTGGGCTCCCCAGCCAAGACTTAGGGTAGGCAAGGAGGAGGAGGTGCTCCTGTGAGTGTGGCACTACCCACCTTTGGTCTGTGCTCCTGGGAGCCCACCTTGCTAAGTTGTTGGAAACTGTGGTTAGCAGGTCCTAGTTTCTGAGTGGGTCTCCTCTAAGCGGACATCCGGAGGACCTAAGGATAGTGCTTTTCTTTGGAAATGAGCCGGCTGCAGTTTTTGCCTTTTTTTGTAGGTGTGCAATCTTGGAACATCCTATTGAAAGCTGGCAGTTGGAAAGGGGTAGATGGGCAAAGCCAAGAACTCACTTGATAAACATGTATCAATGGACAGGTTTGATGAATGCTGATGATGCTGTGGCCACAAGGAAGTATGAGACCTTTAGCCTAAATCTAAATTGGGAGTTTCTAAAGTTGGTTTCAAGGAAGACTAGTTTTGTGGAATCTTAATAATGTGGGAAAAGGAACTGTGGGTTAATTAGTTTAGGAAATAAATGGATTAAACAAACTTAAAAGGGATTCCTTACTGGAGGGCTTCTAAGAAAG
Organism: Aotus nancymaae; assembly: GCF_030222135.1. Lineage (NCBI taxonomy): Eukaryota > Metazoa > Chordata > Mammalia > Primates > Aotidae > Aotus > Aotus nancymaae. Next base: position 16,944,942 of record NW_026988455.1, read on the forward strand.
CCTTTAATATCCTTATGATCCTGATTTAATATCCTGGTATATCTGTGCATCTTGAAGACAGAGACAGGATTTGTAGTATTCCCCCAACTGTTGTGCTCAGGGAGCCTTTTTTTTTTTAATTAATTTTTTTTATTATACTTTAAGTTCTGTGGTTCATGTGTAGAACATGCAGGTTTGTTACATAGGTATATACTTGCATTGGTGGTTTGCTGCATCCATTCCCCCATTATCTGTATTAGGTATTTCTCCTAATGTTATCCCTCCCCAATCCTCCCACCCTCTGCTATCCCTCCCCTGGCCCCCAACCCCAATAGGCCCCTGTCTGTGATGTTCCCCGCCCTGTGTCCATGTGTTCTCATTGTTTAACACCCACTTATGAGTGAGAACATGTGGTATTTGCTTTTCTGTTCTTGTGTCAGTTTGCTGAGAATGATAGTTTCCAGGTTCATCCATGTCCCTGCAAAGGACATGAACTCATCCTTTTTTATGGCTGCATAGTATTCCATGGTGTATATATGCCACGTTGTCCTTATCCAGTCTATCTTTGATGGACATTTGGATTGGTTCCAAGTCTTTGCTATCGTAAACAGTGCCACAAATGATATTTTTATTTCTAGATCCTTGAGGAATCTCCATACTGTCTTCCACAGTGGCTGAACTAATTTACACTCCCACCAACCGTGTAAAAGTGTTCCTATTTCTCTACATCCTCTCCAGCATCTGTTGTCTACTGATTTTTTAATGATCACCATTCTAACTGGTGTGAGATGGTATCTCAATGTGGTTTCGATTTGCATTTTTCTAATGACCAGCGATGATGAGCTTTTTCTCATGTTTGTTGACTGCATAAATGTCTTCTTTTGAAAAGTACCTGTTCATATCCTTCAAACACTTTTTGATGGGGTTGTTTTATTCTTGTAAATTTGTTTAAGTTCTTTGTAGATTCTGATTATTAGCCCTTTGTCAGATGGGTAGATTACAAAAATTTTTTCCCATTCTGTTGGTTGCTTGTTCACTCTAATGATAGTTTCTTTTGCTGTGAAGAGCTCTTGTTTAATTAGATCCCATTTGTCTATTTTGAGCTTTTTTTTTTAAGATGGTGTCTCACACAGTGGTGCGATCTAGGCTCACCACAATTCAAGCAATTCTCCTGCCTCAACCTTCTGAGTAGCTGGTATTACAGGCACCTGCCACCACGACCAGCTAATTTTTCATATTTTTAGTAGAGACAAGGTTTCACCATGTTGGCCAGGCTGGTCTCAAACTCCTGACCTCAAGTGATCCGCCTGCCTTGGTCCCACAAAGTGCTGGAATTATAGGTGTAAGCCACCGCTCCCAGCCTTTAATCAAGTTTTTTATTTGAACAGGGATGGGGATGATTCAGTTTCATTCAGCAATTTAAAATACATGTATATTTTCTTTGTAATGTAAGAGCTAGTAGATCATGAGGCTTGGATTTTCTTAGATTCCATGGGCACCTAGGCAGTAGTAGGTGTTTAAATTTTAGGCCCCCAAGCAAAAGTTTCAGAAGGGGGCTTCTTTTACCCTTGGTTTTTTGTTTGTTTTTGTTTTTGTTTTTGTTTTTGAGATGGAGTCTTGCACTGTCACCCAGGCTGTAGTACAGTGGCATGATCTTGGCTCACTGCAATCTCCACCTCCTGGGTTCAAGCAATTCTCCTGCCTCAGCCTCCTGAGTAGCTGGGACTACAGGTGTGCGCCACCACACCCAGCTAATTTTTTTGTATTTTTAGTAGAGATGACATTTCACCATGTTGGCCAAGATAGTCTAGATCTCCTGACCTCATGATCCGCCCACCTCGGCCTCCCAAAGTGCTGGGATTACAGGCAGGAGCCAACTTGCCCGGTCCTTTTACCCTTGTTAATTGCAAAACAGATCTCAAGGGCAGGAGCCCCTTCTTTTCATAACTCCCTCTGTTTTGTGTACCATCAGTGAAAAGCAGCATTTTCTTTTTCTTTCTTTCTTTTTTTTTTTTTTAATACTCCATCAGGAGTGGGTTCCATCACTGAAGGTCTTCTTCCTTCAGCCCTTCCTTCAATTTACCACTCAGACCTCTTCCTTTGACCCCTCAGAGTCAGTGGCTAACTTGCCTCCCCATCCCCATCGCATGTCTTTAGCTTCCAGATATCTCCATTTGCAAGCTAATAAGTTGCACATACATATGTTTGAACAGTTGTCAGGCTTGTCTGCTGCTCAAACTGTGCTTTAGTTTAAAACAACAACAGAGAACTCAGAGGGGGGGAATGGATGAAGACATTTCAGTTGTGCCTGCAGGTGGTGATGTTTTGACCTTGACAGTCAGTTTTAAATGACTTGTCAAGTACCAATGTGTGCTTCTGGACACACCCACCTGGAAGATATTATGTCCCCTATGCTTTATGTGCCCCAGCAGGCAGGCATGAGGTCCCTGGATTTTGTTTTCATTGATGGAAGGTTAATGCATGCATGGCAGAACTTTACTGAGAGGGGCCCAGCTACAAACCCTGTTTTCATTTAATTCTGATTTCTCTTCTCTCTTGGACTGCCCCTCCCTGCCCCCAGACCTTTTCCCTCTGGGCTGTCTCCACTCCCCATCAGCCCTCCCTTCTCTACCACAGCTGCCCCCCACCACCACTTGGGCTTCAAACCATTTATCCAGGCTTTGATACCTCCTTGCAGAGCTGCAAGCAATCAAGAGATTATGGGTCCCAGAGCTTAGCAGGGTGCACTGCCCGGTAGGGGGCTCGGTCCCAGTCTCCAGGCCACTGCACGAAATTGCACCCAGAAAACCTGCCCTGGCTCCTGTGCCTGCCCTGTAACCACTTCAGGTGCAGCCCCCGGAGGTGGCATCTCCTCAGCTTAAGTGTTGTCTGGGGAGAACTCCTTAGAAAAGTTATTCTAACCTTTCTGATGGTCCGGGTTCATCTGTCTCAATTTTATCTATTTAAGCTTGGAGTGTCTCCCATACCCTCAAAGGCCACACATGCTTGTGCTGGGAATTTGGGATGAGGAGAATGAATGGACAATGAAAGGAACCTATTGGATTCAGCCTCCTGCCTACCAGCATTTCGATAGTTTGAAGTTATTTGAGGGTACATTTGATGATCCTTTATCCAGGGAACGCTGCTTCCTTGGCTTCCGTGTCTAAGGCTCCTGCATATTGAAGGAGACCTGTGCTATGTTCCTAACGGCAGAGATGAGGGAAAGGTGCTTGTTCTCAGGACCACGTGCATATCTTCTCATTCTGTAATACTTCCTTAAACTTAGGAAGAAGTAGGCTCAGAGCTAGATATTTACTTCTCTAATGGGGAACACCACCAGCAATGTGCTCCATTGTTTGGTGGGCTCATGGAGATGTACGAAGGAGAGGGTCCCTGCTTCGCCCCTTAGATAGCTTGCTGAGATCTGACTTAGAATCTAAGAGGAAGACCAGTCAGTGCTTGCCAACCTGTCCTCCCCAGAATTTGGGAGTCTTCCCAAGACCATGGAAGGGCATCACACTGTTTTGCTCCAAGGGACTCAGACCGCTTCCTCTTTATACCCACCTTCCTGAGGGCACCTCTGTAAGGGAATCTTATTACTTACCTTTGACACAAGTCCTGCCCTAGGACTTCCCAGTTAGAATGCTGAATAGAGGAGGCTGAGAAATGTGTGGTATGAGAGTGACTAGACCATGTTTCCTACCACTGGGAGGAGCCTGGTCTCAGAGAATGTAGGAGAAGCAGAATAAGGGAGAGAAATGGTATTCACTCTGTGATCCTGCCCTTCCTATGGGTCTCTGAGCTCACATAAGGCCTCTATTTGGTCAAAGCTAGTTGAGTTTGTTGTTTACACCCATAACCCTGAATAATTTGCAAAGGGACACTTCCCTTTTGCTTTTATAAGCAAAAGCATAAGTTAGACCTTAGGATTGGGAAGGGAAGTCAGTGCTGTGGACCTAAAAGGAGGAAGCTGAAGCACCAAATATAGTTTAAAGAGTTTTACTGAGCCAAAGGGAGGATGGCTGCCTGGAAGACGCAGACCCAAGGAACCTTGGATGTGAGCTCTGTCCTGCCTTTGTTACAAGCAGGTTTTTAGAGGCAAAAGGGACAGCTGGCTGTGGTGGCTCACGCCTGTAATCCCGGCACTTTGGGAGGCCAAGGCAGGCAGATCACGAGGTCAGGAGTTCGAGACCAGCCTGGCCAACATGGTGAAACCTCCTCTCTACTAAAAATACAAAAATTAGTCAGATATGGTGGTGGGTGCCTGTAATCCCAGCTTCTCAGAAGGCTGAGGCATGAGAATCACTTGAAACAGGAAGGCAGGGGTTACAGTGAGCCGAAATTGTGTCACTGCACTCCAGCCTGGGTGAAAGAGAGAAACTTTGTCTCAAAAAAAAAAAAGAAAAAAAAAGTGAGAGGTAGGACAAGCAGTGGGCTATACAGAGTGGTCTGTTAGGAATTCTCATGGGTTTTAGAAGTAACACTGATTAGTGATTGGCCATACATTGTTAAGCTACAGGGTATGGGTTATAGAGTCTGCTGTGGCATTATTAGGTTAATTTATAGCTACTTCTGGCAGTAGCAAGCAATTAGAAGAGATGAGTGCATACTTCAAAGTGGGGAGTAGAACGTGATTGCTGCCTCATTTTAATGTCTCCCTGGGCCTGATAATTTAAAAGAACTCACATTCTTCAGATTAAAGATCTTGGTTGTGTTGAGTAAACCTGACAATGTTTGGATTGATGAAGGTCCATTTCTGGCCTTCAGATTGTTTAATGATGATACCACCTGACTTTATAGCTTTCGGTGTGTCCTCAGATATATATCCTCTCACAAACAAGCTCCAGGTCCCTCCACAGCCCTGCTGTCACAGGCTCCCTGCAGCTTCCTTCCAGACCAGCCCTGTTCTCCCCCTTACCAGCCTGTGCTGAGACCTGGAGTCCTTGCTACTCAGAGAGGCCTCTCTGCTCTGCCCCTCCCATGATTTTCCACCCAGCAGGCAGGGCAAGCTGTGCTTTCTGCTCCCCTGAGTAGTTTTCTCATGCAGGGCGATGAGTCCCAGCAGGTGCTGACAGCGGATCAGGGCCTGGGCTTCTTTAGCTCTTGGCCTCTGAGGCACAGACTGGGTGAATCCTAATGGTGGGTTGTTGGCTTGAGCTGAGCAAGGGCAAGCTGGAGAGAACCAAGTACATTTCATATTCTGCTCCCCATAGGGTGCAGTGTGAGATTGGTGCTGGAGGGACTTCCACCCTGGCTGTGTCCAGGCTCTTGACACCGCTGCAAGAAGGAATTCAGGGATGAGTTGGAAGATAAAGTACACACTCAAGAAAAGGGTGTGTGGGTGTACTAAACAGAGAGAGTCATGTGCAAGGGGGTTTGAGGTTTCTGTCTTTATTGGTTTCTTTAACCAAGGGGTGGAATATCCATGTTGAGCAGTGGGGTTACTGAATTATGTAGCAAGGTAGTCTGTTGGTAAATCAAACTTGCAGTTTAATCCTGAATTGTTAATATAAGAACAACAAGTGTGGTTTATTACTGCACAAACCTCTCCAGGTGGTTCCTGCTCTGGCCCTACTGGGGCCTCATATGATGGCTTAGTAATAAGCCCAAATCCTGCAAAATCTTGCCATTCTCAGAAAAGCTCTGAGTTACTTATTTGTGGAGGTTACATCTTTTAGACAGCCTCCTTTCACTCAATGGAGAAAGTCTGGTTTCCTGGGCTTAGGATGTACCCCAGCTATTTAACTTTTGGTTTTAGAAATCTGAGCCTTGGGATGGAGAGACCCGATACCCTCTTTTTCCCAGGAGGTTAGGACTTGCATGGCATTCTTCTCCGAGTCCTCTTTAGTGGGACTGCATGCAAGGATGTCATCCACATATTAGAGAATGGCTCCCTATTTCTGGCTCTAGCTCCCTTTATTCTTGTGCCAAGGCATTTCTGAACAAGTGAGGGCCATCCCTAAAGCCCTGAGGTAGTACTGTCCGGGTGTGCTGCTGGGTCATATTAGTTCCAGGATTAGTCCTCTCAAAAGCAAATAGATACTGAGAGTCAGAATGCAAAGGGATATAAAAGAAAGCATCCTTAAGATCTAATACCGTGAACCATTGGTCTCCTGGTACTTGAGTAAGTATGGCATAAGGATTTGGCACTATAAGGTGTAAGGGAATTACAGCCTCATTAATGGCTCTCAAGTCTTGAACTAGACAATATGCTCTGATTAGTTTTGGGATAGGGAGGACCAGGAGTATTACAAGGAGACTAACATGGAATCAGGAAGCCACGTTTTAAAAAACTTCTCAATTAGAGGTTGGAGTCCTTGCCTGGCTTCTGATTTGAGAGGCATTGATGCTTGTATGGGAAATTATTTTTGTCTTTTAAAGAGATGATCACTGGCTCAGCATCAATTGCTTTGCCAGGGCTTTCTTGGTCCATACTTCTGGGTCTGAGACCTTATTTTGGGAGGGATCTCCTGTTATTCTGAGGCTGGTTTAGAAAACAACACCGCCAAAAAGGAACCCCCCCCTCCTCCAGGGCCTGATAAATGCAAAGTGACCTCAAGGGTGGCTAGGAAGTCCAATCCCAATGAAAGAGTGGGACACTCTGGCATAACTAGAAACTCATTGTTGCATGAACTTTGTTTTTCCAAAGGAAAAAAAAAAGAAAGAAACTCATGAGTTACCATATAGTTTCCTAGCCTGCAGTTCAGGGGCACTGTAAAGTGTTTTTATTTTGGGGTGCCATTGACACCCATAACAGTGCAGCTTTTGGAGGATAAGGGCCCACAGTGGCCATTTAGGACAGAGTAACTTGCCCTTGTATCAATTAAGAGATTGATATTCTTAGATGCCACGTCAAGAGTCACCCAAGGGTCCTCAGTTATGATGACCAGACCTTTTATGGGAGCCTCCGAGAACCTCAGGCCCCTTCAGGCCCCAGTTATGGCCGTTATGGATTGGGTGTCCTGTTTTATTGGAGCTGAAGGCAATCCCTTTTCCAGTGGCCCTCCTGCTTGCAGTGAGGATAGGGTCTGGGTGGGCTCCCCTGGCTGGGACAGTTCTTACTCCACACTTGAAGCAGCAACCATTGCCTTCAGGTTTGCTGTTAGGCCTTTTTGCTCCATGGGTGAAGCATCTCTCTGGGTGACCCTGAGGTGCTACTTACAGCAACCTCTGTCATTTGGGCCTGCTGTCTGTCCCATTATTTGCCATGCTAGGTCCTTTCAGCCTCTTCAGCCCTGTCCCTGTTATTGAATATCCAGAAAGCCACATCAAGCTTTGGTTTAATAGGCATTTGGGGTCCCAAAGCCGATTTCTGTAATTTTCTCCTGATGTTGAGTGCTGACCAGCTTATAAAGTGTGTCCCTAGTAAAAATAGGCCAGCATCAGTACTGAGGTCAATGTTAATATATTTTCTTAGGGTCTCCACGAGGTGACCCTGGAACAAAGCTTGGTTTTCATCCTTTCCTTATCTCCCTTATTTTATCATAGTTGGGCTTAGTGTACATTTTTTTTTTATTCCTTCCACTAAACAAGTCACCATACTATTTCTTTTTCTTGGGTTAGCCTGGGCTTGTTGATAGTTCCAATTAGGGTCATTGTTAGACACAGACATGCCCCCTACAGTTCAGGGTCCCCAGCTAACAAGTTGTCAGCATAAGCCTTGGCCTCCACCCAAATACACTGCTTTTCCTACATGTGGACAAGGTAATATGAATAACTCCCCAAGTTAACTCAAATGAGAGCGAGAGACCCTGAAATTCCTCCATGAATTTAGTTGGGTCCTCTAAAAATCGACCCAAGCTTTGGCTGCCTCATGCTAGATCAAACACTGAAAAAGGTATATGCAACCTGGATGGTCCCAGCGTACCCACTGGCCACCTCCTTAAGTGGGCATAACTTACAATGGTTAGGAAGGTAGGAAATGCCACTCTGACCCTAGCAGGGTTCTGTTCCTTCAGTAGGGAATGGCATATAGGTTGGTAAGGAGGTGGGCTAATGGGAAACTGAAGGCTGGAGATGGTGGAGCTAGAAGAAGACTGTGGAGTCCAAGGTGGAGTTGGTGGGAGGGAGGAGCAGGGAGTGCTAGACCTGGGTCTGGGTTAGGAGGTAGGGTGGGCTATGGGAAGTACATTTCCAAAAAGGGGATCATCTAGGATACCTGGTTCCCATTTCATTCTCCTAAAGGGATGTGAGTCTAACAAAAGCAGCAATTCCTGCAAAGGTCAAGGTTCTCACAGGGCCACAAAGGCCTGTGCACATGGTATTTCCGTCCAGTTCTTCTGACATTTATTAGGGTCATGTTCTCTCATCATTGTACTCCATTTTCTTTCTTTCTTTCTTTCTTTCTTTCTTTCTTTCTTTCTTTCTTTCTTTCTTTCTTTTTTTTAAGAGACAGGGTCTCACTTATTTACCCAAGGCTGAAGTGCAGTGGCTTGATCACGGCTCACTACAGCCTCAACCTCCCAGGCTCAGGTGATCCTCCCATCCCAGCTCCCTGAGTAAGCTTGGACTACAGGTGTGTAACCACCATGCCTGGCTAATTTTTTTTTGTAATTCTTACAGAGATGGGGTTTTGCCATGTTGCCCAGGCTGGTCTCGAACTCCTGGACTCAATCAATCTGTATGCCTTGGCCTCCCACAGTGCTAGGATTATAGGCATGAGCCACCACTCCTACCCCCTGTACCCTTTTTGTAAAAGAGAGTTACCCAAAGCCTTGACTTGTTTTTGGCATGAAATGAAAGAAAGAAGAAGAAGAGGAAAATAACATGTGCTTCCCTCATGGAGGGACTGGTCCCAGCATTTACGAAATGTTGCATGCACGAGTGCGGTACTTACAGTTGGCCAGCTCCATGGCCATCATGCGGGGGAGACAAGCATCCTTATTCCCTTGGCTGGCTGCCTTGCTGTCCAGGTGTCCTTGGAACCCTCGAATTGCCCGGGCATCCCCAGCCCCTGGGGCTTTGAAAATAAGACTTTTGAGGACTAGTAGGATGAGCTATGGCATAATTTGAGAGCAGCGAGCATGCCAATATCCATCTGAGTGTTTATCATCAAGTAAAACTTGGGAACAGAATGTGATTCAGCATGGCCAATAAACAGGGACCTTGAAGGGATTCCTTAAGAACTTTAGGCCTAGATTTGGCATTCCAGAGAGCAGCATCTAAGAGGCCTATCTTGCTGGGTCCAAAGAGTTCTCTAAGCTTTCCTCTGAAGCATGAGGAAGAAGCATAAGAAGAGAAAATCGCAGGAGCTGGGTTTAAAGAAAGATGGGAAAGAGAAAACATTTCCCAGCCAGGATCAGTGTCTTGGCACAGCTGGCCCCTTCCAAAAACAGAAGCCTCTTCTTGGACAAAAGTCATAGTGCTCCTTGGAAGCCATCCAGCCACTGCACAGTATAGGGTATAGGGTTTTACCCTACCACCCTCCTGTGATGCCTCAGACCTGCTCAGTGTAGGTAGAAACCTTCCAACCTCTGCTTGTTGCCCAAGATGACAGAGAGAGAGCACTATTTGGAGTCAGTGCTCCAGCACCAACTCTGCCCTTGACTGCAGTGAAACACTGCCCAGTTACTCCGCAGTAAGCTGCCATAGACTACTCATCTCTGGAACTCTTGTGGATAAGATTATGTGTAGATGCCAGTACATCTTAGGCCCTTAGCAAATACTGGTTCCTTGCTTCAGTAGGCTTAGGAAAATTTAGTAGTTTTATGGGCCAAGAAACACATAAGTTTTGTGGCTTATTAGTGTGAATCACAATTCTACAGTTCCTTTCAACCCAGAGTGTCTGAAATAGTTCTCTAAAATAATAGCTCCAGGGAGAAAATAAAAATAGGTGTGGTAAGTTAGCATGATAGTAAGACAATATGAAAGGTTTGTTACAGAGTTGTTGAGTCCAGATTACTTATATTGTACATGTGGAATTTCTCAGTTCTCTGAAGGAGCGCTTAGAGTAGCACCTACATTTTGGTTAGGTCTTCTCTCAAGGCTATAGCTTGAGCTTTAAATATACATACTAACTTTTCTTCCCCCAAAAAAGAAGGATAAAGAAGGCAGTAAAGGTAAAGAAACCAGACATTATTTGATTCAGGTCAAAATGTATTTCTTAGTTGCTTTTCCACATTTAATAACAAATTAAAAGAAATCTTATACCTGATATTTAGGGATCCGGGATCCCACCTGGATTAAACTAGACTATCCAAGCCCTATTTGCCTGACTTCCAGCCCTCCTGGAGTTCTGATCCCACCTGTTAGACAAAGCTTTCTGTCCTTGACCTCTTTTCCCATAACTTTTAGATCAGAGATTGAGCCTGTCAGCTTCTGAAACAGCTGTCTCTGATATGTTCTCAGTATTATCTAAGCCATTATCTGACCTGTTTCTGAAAGGAAACTTCTGAAAGAACCCTTTGTCACCCCACCCACATCTTCCAAACAGAGCCAGAGAGGCCCAGAGTCAGAAGGCTAAGACCAAGTGTCTGACCAGCAGCTGCGGGGAGTCAGGGCAACTCCTGCTTGCTACTCTTCCTCCAAATGCCGGCCCTTTCCACCTGTCTTCACAGGCCAGCCTCCTGGGGCATACACAGCATTTTGTAAATAGTACCTGTGTGTCTTGGCTGAGATAACCTTGTAGGCCAGAATGGAATGTCTCAAGACACTTTGCAAAAGGGATTTTATTATTTATTTTTAGGAACAGGATCTCACTCTGTCATCCAGGCTGGAGTGCAATGGCACGATCTTGGCTCACTGAAGCTTTCACCTCCTAGGCTCAATCAGTCCTCCTTCTTCAACCTCCCAAGTAGCTGGGACTACAGGCATGCGCCACCATGCCTGGCTAATTTTTGTATTTTTTTATAGGTCTGACTATGTTGCCTGGGTTGGTCTTAAACTCTGAGGCTCAAGCTATCTTCCCGCCTCAGCCTCCTAAAGTGCTAGGATTACAGGAATGAGCCACTCTGCCCAGCCCAAAAGGGATATTAATTTTACAAAAGGACCAACCTTAAAAGAGCTTTGAATAGTACATTTCTTTAGTGCAATTCTGGTTTTTTTTTTTTTTTTTTGAGATGGAGTCTTACTTTGTCAGTCGCCTAGGCTGGAGTGCAGTGGTGTGATCTTGGCTCACTGCAACCTCTGTTTCCTGGGTTCAAGTGATTCTCCTGCCTCAGCCTCCCAAGTAGCTGGGATTACAGGTGCCTGCCACCACACCCAGCTAATTTTTGTATTTCTAGTAAAGACGGGATATCGCCGTGTTGCCTAAGTTGGTCTCAAACTCCTGACCTCAGGTGATCTGCCTGCCTCGGCTTCCCAAATTGCTGGAATTACAGGCATGAGCCACCACGCCTGCTCAGCCAGTGCAATTCTTTTATGTTTTTGTTCCCCACCTCTGTTCCCATCTTTCATTCCTTAGCTATAGTACTTGATAAGCTTTTTGTATAACCCATTGTGTTCTTTCATGCAGATGCAGGCCAATAAGATGATACCGATTATTACTCTTCCTCCCTTTTCTTAAAAGGAGATAGAACACACACCCTATTTTACACTGTTTTTGTCAATTATCATTATCTCCTAGATATAATATTAAGCCTTAAAGAGTTTCTCATTCTTTTTTATTTAGCTGCATAGTATTCTATTCTATGGATATTCTCAGTTACAATGTTCCAAAATATGGATCTCTGACTTTTTCCAAAATTTTACTGTTGTAAACAACGCTGCATTGAGCACCTGGTATATTTAAATAGTCAGTGAATTGCAAAGATTTCATTAACATACCCTCCATATTGTGGGAGGTAGGGATGTGCCTGCATCTTATTTATCCTTCACTAGTGCTTGGTAATTGCAGATGGAACCACATGCAATTTCTGTTTGGGGAAATCTTAAAAGCAGTAGCATATCAGCACTTCTGCGTAGCTCACTAATATTTAGAGAAACCTACATGCCATAACAGGGATAGTGACAAGAAAAATAAGTCTCTCACCCTCAACCTAATGTGTCATGGTGAAGATCTTGCTCATTTAGGGTTAAAACTTATTTAATAAACCAACTGGAAGCCATAATGACTCCTTTTCAGCAGTTTCATCATGATGTAGTTCTTCAGGTTTCATAAATTTTAACAATTCTATAAAGTTGTGTTCATCCTATTTTCACTAACTTTGAAAGTTTAAAGAGAACCTCTGTTAAAAAATAAATTCGGCCGGATATGGTGGCTCACGCCTATAATTCCAGCATTTTGGGAGGCCCAGGCAGGCAGATCATGAGGTCAGGAGATCAAGACCATCCTGGCTAATAAGGTGCTACCCTGTCTCTACTAAAAAAAAAATTCAAAAAATTAGCCAGGCATGGTAGCACGTGCCTGTAGTCCCAGATATTCAGGAGGCTGAGGCAGGAGAATCACTTGAACCCCAGAGGCAGGGGTTGCAGTGAGCCAAGATTGCACCACTGCACTTCAGCCTGGCGACAGAATGAGACTCTGTCTCAAATAAATAAATAAATAAATAAATAAATAAATAAATAAATAAGATAAATCCACATACCAAGTGTTTTTAAATAGCATGGGGAAATGCCATTTATTTTTCTGGTTAAGAGAACTAAGCATTATTTATGCTTTTTTGGGCTTTTGGGTTTATTTATTTAGGTGGTGCCCTGGTGTTGAGTGAATGGCACTAGCTGGTACAGGGACCTGCAGCAGGGCTTTTAGGGAAAAGTGTTCACCCCACAGTTTCAGTGGTGAGCAGGCAAGAGGTTGCCCAGATCCTGGGCGGAAAGGCCAGCTACCCATCAGTCTTATAAAATAAAGGGAAAGTATTTTTTACCATATTGAGAAAAGATGAATGGGAAGGCTAATGCTGCCTCTTTTGTTAACATGGGAGGATGTTGAGAAGACAGAGATTTTCAATGGTTTTAATCTTCAGACTTGGGCAGAGGCCAAGCATGATTCGAATACAGAGAAAGTGGAGTGACGCGACAGAAAGGGAAGTGGAAGATGGTGGCTTCTGGAAACAGCCAGACGTGTCCAAATTTCCAGGCTCCTCAAGGAAGAATGAGATGAGCTGGAGCTGAGTTGCTGAAACCTTTTTTAAAGACTCAGTTGAACATCCATATGCCCCCGACATGTAATTCTAGAGCAGACCATGCAAAACTCAATTTTACATAGTAGGCAGAGCCTATGCTGCTACCCTGTTACGGTTTCATGTTGGCCAGACTAATCTATTTTAGTTTATGTTTTTTGTGGTGACATCAATGGAAGGCAAGCAATAGATGTGATTTGTCTCAGCCTTAGTAAGGCATAACAATAAGAAGAAATTCAGACAATGTTCTTTATCAGCATGGCAAATATTTTTTGTATCTCTGAAAGGCACCCATTTTAGTGGATACAAAATTATCACAAACCTCTGCACTCTGTGTGCAAGCACACACACACACACATACACACAGGCATTCAGCTTCCTGGCCCCGCTTGTGGCTGTTTGCTGTAGACACAGAATATGGTGATCCCCAGGCTGGTTTGGCAGGGCACTCATTATGTAGAGGGAACAGACAAAGAACTGTCACAGAAGGGCTGAGAGGCCCAGAGAGCATGGCCAACGAGCTGCTGGTCTTTGTGTCACACACACTCACCCCTTTGCAGAACCTTTGACCCATTTAAAGATGTGTTGATCTTGTTAGAAGTTGAAGCAGCAGCAAGAGGGTCATTTTGTTGTGCTTTCAGATGCCTGATCTGCTGTGAAATAGACTTGTGCTTGTCTGGTCTCTAAGACTAAGGGAAATGACTTTTCCTAAAAAGAAAACTTTAAGAAAGTTTTTTTTTTTTTATGGCTAAGCCTTGCTGTTCTTGCTTTAACAAAACACCTTCTTGCACAGCCTAATTCCAACAGCAGAATATCTGATTACCCATGCTGAATAATGCACTTTTGTTTATCTGCTTTGCTACCTTCCAGATTTTTCTTTTCTAGGCTAGATAATCCCAACAGCTTTGAGTTCCATTTTTATAACTTCTATTTTCCTGTTCTTTAGTCATCTCAGTTGCTTTGTGCTGGAGCATTTTCTGGTTCTCTTCGTTGCTTGGAAGTTAAAAAGTCTGAAACCAGACACAGCAACCTGGAAAGGTGTCTCTATAGTTGATGCTAGGAACCGTTTATCGAGCTCTAAACTCTGTGCCTCTTGTGCTGAGTACATGTCATATATCATCCCATTTAAGACTTGCGTTCTCTATGGGATAGATTCCATTTGGGCATTTTGTAGGTGAGAAAATTGGGAAAAGAGTAATTCTATTGCTCACCCATCTGCTAAGTGATAGAGCTGAAAGTCTACCCAGGTCCCTGCCTGTGGAGCCTACAGTCTGAACCACTTCTCTGGTGCCATGATTTCACTCACCTGTTCCCAAATCTTATATAAAATGCTAACAGCTGTACTTGGCAGTTGATTCATTTTCTATTTAAAGGTCAGTATAGCTCTCTACCTTTTACTCCTTTATTAACACATGGTTAGTCGTGCCTTCCTTCAGACTAGTCTGCATGTCTTCCTGGAAATTCATTTTGTTGAACCACTTTTCCAGGTTCTTTGAATCTCACTAAATTCTAATTTGGCCCTTCAGAGCCTGTTTACCTCCCATAGCTTGATTCTTTGGAGGATCTAATGAGGTCTTTTAACTGGCAGGCCTCCTGGGGACTTTTTGGTGTCCACTGCCCTTTGTGATGTCATCTTTCACACTTATCTTGGCTTTCCCCCAGGTTCCCACACCAGGCTGAGTGGAAGAAGGTGTAGAATGAGCAAGCTGTCTGGGAGCAGTGAATTTTTAGGTAGTAGCTATTTTTTCAAATTTGGAGAATTCACCAGAGTTTTGCAGTAGCCTCAGAAGTAGGGAAATCTCACTTGGATTTTGTTTCAAGTCCATGGTTATCAAGTGCTCATTGCTATCACTGAGAATTCTGGGCATTGCCAAGCTGTCACTTTGTGGAAGCCATGCCTTTGGAAGAAAACAACACCATCTATGAAAGACACGCACATACACTGAATTATATCACAGTCAGCTTACTATGTGGTCCCTGGCATGGAAGTGACCCTTTGCTACTATTTATTAAGTGAGAGAAAGAAGGATATAAAAATAAGAATAGCAGTGGTGATTAAAGTTATTTTGCTGGGGGCCTCTAGTGTGCTTTCCCCAGTGTACACCAGTTCAACCAGAGGAGGGTACAACAGGAATCACCATTACAGTTATCCTCCAAATTAAAATTAAAGCCAAAAATCTCTCACAACACGTTTTTTTTAAAAAGACGGGGTTTTACCATGTTGGTCAGGCTGGTCTTGAACTCCTGACCTCAGGTGATCTGCCCACCTTGGCTTCCAAAGTGCTTGGATTACAGGCGTGAGCCACCACACCCGGCCCACAACATGTTTTTTAGGAACAACGACAACAAATGGTGTTCCAGAATCTCCTTAAGGCCCCCAAAAGAGGATTTCAGGAGCCTTCAGTTTTCAGTTTTTCTTCTCTCTAGTTCTTGCTTCCTCTGTGACATCATGGCCTCTGCCTCTTGGATACTCTAAGATGTCAAATTGGCTGAGGATGACTCCTGAGGACCCACTGATGATTACCATGGTTGTAGATATAGCTTGATGTATTCTTGTGTTTATGAACTCAGAGGTGTTTAGAAATACTACTGGGCATATTCTCTAACTTTCAGGTGGATCCAGAAAAGAGAAAATTTCTGTTCTTCTGATCATTTGTCAAATTCAGCTTGAAACAGGATCTTGAGTACGGAACATTTTTCCTGGTAGCAACATAGCTCAGTTAATCTATATACCATGGGAGTGTGATATTGAGAGCAGTTGCAGAAGGGTGGAACCAGGAGCTCATGGCTCAAGCAGGAAAATGTTTCATTATTTACAGAGCAAGGGAATGAAACTCCTGAGACCTGAATTTCAGGGTTCCTTGAAATGATGGATGCGTTCTTTTACTATGATGGAAAAGAAGAATATAATAAAATCGAGAAAGTAACCATTCTTTGACACTTCTTTTTTCTTATTTAGTTTTACTCTCTAGTTTTTTGTAATACCACTCTCAAGTCTCAAAAATACAACTGCTTCCCATTTGGTGAGATTTTTTTTTCTTTTTCTATTTGGCAACAGCGTTTTCCTGTGTTTTTAATGGCACCAAAATTAACATGGCTGTTTTTATTTAACAGAAACAACTTCAAGTTTTATATTACACGCCCTGCCAAAGAATCTTTGATTTTTGCCCTGGCGTTTCCCAAGATGTTAGCATGGCTTTGAAAATAGGTCTGTTTAACTGCTGTTACAGAAGAGATGGCCAGGGGAGCACGGCAGACTGGGGATGGAGGAGGGAGAGAATGGAGGAGAGGAGGGAAATTGGCCTCCCCCAAGTTACTATTTTTAAAGTTTGCTTGTCTACTGAATAGCTCAATTTACAAATCCTACTGGATATCGTTTTGTGCTTCCCCGTTTTTCTTTCCTGTTGAAAGTGTGATGGATGCCTTGGTGGAAGACCAGCCCTGAGTCATGCTGTTTTGCCTGTGCCTCTTCAGTTAAGAAGGCTGGGCCCTTCTTTCCCCTTGAGAGGGGAGACCCACGTTGTTGAAGACATCTGGAGGGAGATAGCCAGGCCTAGAGTTTCTTAGGAGGCGGAATCTCAAATCCCAATTAGATACACTCCAGGAAACACACATCTTTATTTGTTAAACAAATAGTGTTATGTGAGCCTTGGCAAAGACACTCGCTGGTTTTAAATAAGTGAAGTAAACATCCCTTCCAGGAGAGCACCTCCCTATGTGCTGTCACTTTGAAGCTCAGTTTTAAGGTTTTCAGTTGGAACTTGCAGTGTTCTTTTTTCCTTGGCTTGGGTTCTAGAGAATGTTGTTTCCTCATTTAGTAATTGGAGAGTTAATGGGGTTCTTTGTGATGCTACCGTGGAAGAGAGACTGTATTTTTCCATTCAGGGACTATAATTAAAGTGGCGCCCATCAGCGTGGTTAGAGTTAAGGTTGCTTCAGCTTTTCCAGTATAAACTCATATTTCAGGGGTTTATAACTAGATGTAAAAATTCGCTTCTAGCTACAGACCTGGCATATTCAGTGTCAGCCTAGGAATAACCTTTACTTTTTAAAAAGTATTTTTAAAAGGATAATTAAAAATTCTGTTTAGCTGTTTATAACTGTTGTTACAAGGATTCAAGGAAATAAAAATAGCTTTTTCTTTTTTTAGCAAAAACCTGTGACCCATATTTTTTTTTAATGTGGACAAGGTTATTAGATATTTTTTATGTCTTCAAAGGAAAATATAGTGACTCTGTCAAAGCTATTTTAAAAGGGTATTGTTTCAGTTTTGCTTGTGGCAGCAGGCAGGGCACCAGCACATGCCCTCCTCATTCTCCGAAGACATGACCCTCCCATAGGACTGCTGGCAAAGCCATTTCATCAGCAGGGCTCAAGTTCATTTTAACAGAACTCCTGGCCAAGGAGTACACAGCAGCCTCTTGGCAGATGGAAATATGACCAACCATCATGAGGCCATGGCCACTCTCCTCTCCCACCCAGCCCTGTCTCTCTGGCCCTACATATTGGGACACAGTGAGCAGCACAGGTACAGAGCTATATTAGAGATCCACTGGAGGGATCGCAGAGCCTCTTCTTTTCTTTCTCCTGGTCCACATGGTAGGGAAGGGGAGGAGGGAGTTTGCCTCTCTAGGAATCTCTCTTCAGCTCAGTGGCATTTGTTGCAGTAAGTAGCTTTAGGTGGGGCTGTTTTTGTACATACTGAGAGATGGGTGTGACACATAACACAGGTGATTAAAAAGTTCTTCAATAAAACCATCTTTAAAACTTCATGATAGACAGATTTACCTTTAGCCATTCTTTTTCTAGCAGCTAGGGTCTTGATTGATGTCATGTGATGATAATGATGGTGGTGGTGGTGGATGTGACAGGGGGTGGGGGGTATAGAAGAGGTATTGGTCATGGTGATGGCGCTAATGATATTAGTGGAGGTGGTGATGGCCACAGGGGTAGTGATGGCCGTACCAACAGTGGAAGTGGGGGTGGGTGACAATGGTGATGAGTGGTCCTGGCAACAGTTGGGGCTGTAGACTTCTGCCTGCCTGAGCTGTTTGCACAAGTCATTGTTCATCTTTGCAGAAAGCAGTGGCTTAGGGAATCAGCTGTTGTCCCTTCCTTCTGTGTAATATGCCCCAGTGGAACTTAAAACTGGCTTTTGATAGATCCTGTCTACCAATGCATGATGAATTTGGTTTGTGGAAGAGATGGATACATGCCCCCTTTTCAGAAGCTGATCTCCATTTTAGAGCCAGAGAACAGCTTCTCTTCTTTTTTATGGCTTCTCATTTAGGAGCAAAGAACATGCTGACCTGGACCTCTGGAACCCCAGAGTCATTAGTAGAGAGATAGTATATTTCTACCAAAATTGAAGTGCTTACCACATTCTAGGAGCCATACTCTGTGATTTACCTACATCAAATCAGTGAATCCTTTTAACAATTCTGCGAAGTAAGTTTTTATTATCTTAGTTTTACGAGGAAAGTGAGACTTGGCTCATAGGATTTGAAAATCTTGGTCTGTGAACCTAAAATGCTTTACATTTTCCTCCACTGAAGCCACCAGATAGCTTCCTAGAACATTCTAAAATGTTTCTTGTCTTGGATGAGTGTCTGGGAAGAAATTCATAAGAGAATGTTCCATAGTTGGTTTTCTTCCCTAAGTTATGAGGACAGAGACTGTCTTTTCTTCCTAAATATTTCCTTACTCTGATAGTGTACTAAGATGACCCTTTTAAAATTTATATGGGAACTGTTTAGAGGCTCTTCCTGCATGTTTTCAGGGCTGGAACTGTGGAGTGATCTTTTCCTGACCTGACTGGTCTTTGTCCAAATAGGACATTGAGCAAGCCAGAAACCAGGCCCCAGCAGAAAAAAGCAAATAGAGATAAATAGTTATCCTTGTCCCAGTGGGATCCCTAGGTTTTCAAGATCAAAGGCCTACCTTGTGTGTGCCTGTTCGTAAGCCAGGGAGAAGGGTACAGAAATAGCTGACTGTAGTGAAGACTCTGGTACCCAGGCTGTTAACTCTCAGATTCTCTAGTGATATTATAAGACTCCCATTTATAAAAATCAGAAATGTAAGTTGCGTTTCCTGAACACAGAATAAGAACAAAAGAGAAACAGATGAGAACAGAGAAAAGAAAGAAGAGAAGAAATGGCGAAGAAAGGACCAGAGGCAGAAAGTGAGGGAAGCAGGGAGGAGGAGCAGTGGCTGTGGTCAGCTCAGGGAATATTTTTATAGGAGGTGTGGAGGAGAATGCAGCGATGGATGTTTATTCCTCCCATCCCGTGGGCTGGCTTCATTTTCTTGATAGTGTCCTCTGACACACACCAGTCTTTATATTTGCTGAAGCCCAATTTATCTATTTTGTTCTTTAGTTTCTTGTGCTTTTGGTGTCATATTTAAGAATTCATGGCCTGATCTAACGTCACAAAGATTTCTCCCTGTGGTTTCTGCTAAGAGTTTTATGGTTTTAGCTCCTACAGTTAGGTCCATTTTGCGTTGATTTTTGTGTATGGTGTGAGGAAGGGTGTTTTGCCTGTGGATATCCACTTATTCCAGATTTTTATTTCTTAATTCATCAAATGTGTATTATGTACATATTATTTGCCAGGCATTGTGCTGGATGCCAGGTATAGAACAGTCACCAAAACAGTCATTAGTGTCAGAGTGTCTCAGGACCTGGGGGCAAAGAAAGCAATTCAAAAAATTTGAGAAGATAGACTTTTGGAGGAATTCAGCTCTTAAGCAGAGTTTTTCAAATAGTGTAATATGAGGAAACCTGCATAGAATTTCCTGAATTGTCTGTTAAAAAAGCAAACAGACGAATTATACACACATGCACACACACTACATTTATACATAATATATATAAAATCACACACTTTATATAAGAAATACGTATTATTTATATATATTTCTTATTATATGTATTTCTTACATCTTATTTGTATTTCCTCTTACTATTTTTTTTTTGAGATGGAGTCTTGCTCTGTTGTCCAGGCTGGATAGAGTGTAGTAGCATGATCTCCGCTCACTGCAACTTCCACATCCCAGGTTCAGGTGATTCTCCTGTCTCAGCCTCCCAAGTAGCCGGGATTACAGGTGCTTGGCACCATACCTGGCTAAGTTTTATATTTTTAGTAGAGACGGGGTTTCACCGTGTTGGCGAGGCTGGTCTTGAGCTCCTGACCTCAAATGATCCGCCCACTTTGGCCTCCTAAAGTGCTGGGATTACAAGCATGAGCCACTGTGCCTGGCCACTAACCTTCAATATGTAAAGCAATTATATATATATATCTCATATATATATATATATGTGTGTGTGTATTTCATATGTATATGTAATTATTTACATTATTTCATATATATTTATTTCTGTATGAAATATATATATATATATATATATATGAAATACATATAAAAAGTTAGCTAGGCCTGTTTATTATTTCCTCTTAGACGACTATCAAATATCTATTTGTTTTCAATGTGAAAAAGAAATCAGGCCTTTTCTGTGGCCTTATTTTGAGATCCAAAGAAGTGAAGCTATTGTCTAACCACTTACCACATACCACACTGCAGTTGTGGAAGTCATTCTTCCAAAAGCGTCTTGACAAAGAAATGTTTTGATGGGAAACATGATACATCTCTGGAAAGAGAAGTAAGAAAATGTTCTCCCTTTTTAAGTCGGATGTACTTCACAAAACAAACAGGCCATGCCCATGATGCCAGGGCACTGGGCAGTTTCCCTCAGCAGCTGGCTGCAGCTGCTCTTTCTACCAAAATTCTCTGTTCTGTAAAAGCTCCCACAAAACACACTTGTGAGTCCCCTCTACCAACCCTGGCCACATGGCAGATGTGTTAACCCTGGGGAGAATCCTATATCCCATTACACCTATATTTCCTTTGCCATTTACTCCCTGAATAGAGAGGGAACAAATGCCTTGACTGTAGCTCTCTTGGCATTTGGAGCAGTTGGTGGTTTAGTTGCCATCTAATGTCATGACCACAGGTGGCCCAGGGGAGTTCTGTAAAGGAGAAACCCAGTGACATATTCACACCCATCTCTGTGCTTTGCCTGCATGATTCAAGTGTTCATGTGTGTGAAAGAACAAAATTAGGAAAGCAACTGCATGAATTACATCAGGGGTTTAATTTTTATTTTTTATTTATTCAGCTTTTAATTTCTAGGGTACATATGCAGGATGTGCAGGTTTGTTACCTAGGTAAATGTGTGCCATGGCAGTTTGCTGCACAGATCAACCCATCACCTAGGTTTTAAGCTGAGCATGCATTAGCTATTCTTCCTGATGCTCTCCCTCTCCCTGCTCCCCCTCGACAGATCTCCAGTGTGTGTTTTTTCCCCCAGTGTGTCCATGTGTTCTCATCATTCAGCATTCACTTCTAAGTGAGCACATGTGGTATTTGGTTTTCTGTTCCTGTGTTGGTTTGCTGATGATAATGGCTTCCAGTTCCATCCATGTCCCTGCAAAAGACATGATCTTGTTCCATTTTATGGCTCCATGGTGTATATGTACCATTATTTCTTCATCCAGTTTATCATTGATGGGCATTTTGGTTGATTCCATGCCTTTGCTATTGTGAGTAGTGCTACAGTGAACATACACATGCATTTATCTTTATAATAAAATGATTTATATTCCTTTGGGTATATACCCCATAATGGGATTGCTGGGTCAAATGATATTTCTGCTTCTAGATCTTTGAGGAATGGCCACATTGTCTTCCACCGTGGTTGAACTAATTTATACTCTCACCAAGTGTAAAAGCATTCCGTTTTCTTCACAACCTCGCCAGCATCTGTTGTTTCTTGACTTTTTAATAATTGCCATTTTGACTGGTGTGAGATGGTATCTCATTGTGGTTTTGATTTGCATTTTTCTAACGATCAGTGATGTTGAGCTTTTTTTCATGTTTGTTGGCCACATGGATGTCCTCTCTTGAGAAGTGTCTGTTCATGTCCTTTGCCCACTTTTTAATGGGTTTTTTTTTTTTTGTAAAATTTTTTAAGTTCCTTGTGGATTCTGGATATTAGACCTTTGTCAGATGGATAGACTGCAAAAATTTCCTCCCATTCTGTAGGGTGTCTGTTTATTCTATTGATAGTTTATTTTGCTGTACAGAGGCTCTTTAATTAGATTTCATATGTCAGTTTCTGCTTTTGTTGCAATGGCTTTTGGCATTTTTGTCATGAAATCCTTGCCTATGTCTGTGCCCTGAATAGTATTGCCTAGATTTTCTTTTGGGATTTTTATAGTTTTGGGTTTTACATTTAAGTCTTTAACCCATTTTTTGTTAATTTTTATATAAGAGGTAAGGAAGGGGTCCAGTTTCAGTTTTCTGCATATGGGTGGCTAGTTCTCCCTGCACCATTTATTAAATAGGGAATCCTTTCTCCATTGCTTGTTTTTGTCAGGTTTGTTGAAGGTCAAAGTATTGTAGGTGTGTGGTCTTATTTCTGAGTTATCTATTCTGTTCCATTGGTCTGTGTGTCTGATTTTGTATAAGTATCATGCTGTTTTGGTTACTGTAGCCTTGTAGTGCAGTTTGAAGTTGGGTAGTATGATGCGCCCAGCTTTTTTCTTTTTCTTAGGGTTGTCTTGGCTATACGGGCTCTTTTTTGGTTCCATGTGAATTTTAAAATAGTTTTTTTTTCTAATTCTGTGAGGAATGTCAGTGGTAGTTTAATGGGAATAACATTGAATCTATACATTACTTTGGGCAGTATAGCCATTTTAACAATATTGATTCTTCCCGTTATGAACATGGAATGTTTTTCCATTTGTTTGTGTCTTCTCTGATTTCCTTGACCAGGGTTTTATAGTTCTCCTTGAATGAACTTTCATTCACAATACTACAAAGAGAATAAAATACCGTCCGGGCATGGTGGTTCACGCCTCTAATCCAAGCACTTTGGAGGCCAAGGCGGGCAAATCACCTGAGGTCAGGAGTTCAAGACCAGCCTGATCAACATGGTGAAACCCCGTCTTAAAAAAAAAAAAAAAAAAAAAAAAACCTAGGAATACAGCTAACAAGGGAAGTGAAGGACTTCTTCAAAGAGAACTACAAACCACTGCTCAAGAAAATCAGAGAGGACACAAACGAAGGTGTTTAATTTTTAAAATGAGAGGTGGACTGCTTCCATCATGTGAACTGATTGGACAGGAGGTTGCTTTTGTATATTCTCCAAGGGGCTGAAGGGGTAAAGGTAATGATCATTAAAAATGTTATGTTGAGTCAATGGGTGAATTTATTTTTAATCTGAAAGTGGTGAAAACTTCTGGTTTTAAAACCCAGAACCAATAGAAGGAAAGATTGATATATTAAACACATGAATACAAAATACTTTTGCATGTAAAAAACAAATTGAATGTTCACTGTCTCTAGGACTATGTGGTAATCTTCAGGATATGTTGTTAAGTAAACAGCATCTCAGCGTAATCAAATCGTTGAGAAGGGGAGTTTATAGAATTTAACTAATAAATTAAGAAGTAATGGTAGAATAAGAGTATTATCTTTTGCAAGCCCTAAATAATTAATGGATCTAGATAATGATCATTTTGTGCCCCCTAATGGGAGTACATAACACCCCTGCTGAAATACTCTTGCCAGGTTGCCCAAGTAAATCCAACCTGAATCTGATCAAGCCCCGAGATCTGATTACCAGCTTACAGGAAATAAAGAGGACAGCGGAACAAATTAAATGACACTACGGGAATACAGAGGATAGAAATACCGATAGGTGATCAAGAATATCTGCTTACCAATTTACAAGAAGTACAGAGGAACAAATTAAATGATACCACAGGAGTACAGTGAGCAAAATCCAGGCAATCTTAGGCTCTGTAAGATAAACAGCCTGGTTTCTTCAAAACATAAATTGAAAGGAAGAGAGAGAGATGTAGGGAGAACTTAAAAGAAACTTAGAAATCTATAGCCATGCCAAAAAAACAAAAAAGAGAGAAAAAACAAAAAAGAAACTTAGAGGGAAGGTGGGGAGAGATAACATGGGGAGAAATGCCAGTTATAGGTGAAGGGGAGGAAGGCAGTAAATCACACTGCCATGGGTGTACCTATGCAACAATTTTGCATGTTCTCCACATGTACCCCAAAACCTAAAATACAATAAAAAAAAGTTAAAAATAAAAAAAAAGAAACTTAGAGAAATACAAACCAATTGCAGTGTATGGGCCTTATTTAGATCCCAATTTGGATGAACCAAATATAAACAAACATTGATAATGTGATTATCAAGAAGTTGAACACTGATTGGATAGTTAATGATATTAAGGAATTATTAATTATCTAAGGTACAAGAATGGTATTGTGGTTTGGTTTAAAAAAGAGTATTTAGGCCAGGTGGCTCACACCTGTAATCCCAGCACTTTGGAGGTCTGAGGCAGGTGGATCGCTTGAAGCCAGGGGTCTGAGACCAGCCTGGGTAACATTGTGAAACCCGTCTCTACTAAAAATAAAAAAAATTAGCTCACTGTGGTGGCATGCATCTGTAGTCCCAGCTGTTTGGGAGGCTGAGGCAGGAGAATCAATCACTTGAACACGGGAGGCAGAGGCTGCAGTGAACAGAGATTCTGCCAGTCCACTTCAGCCTGGGGGACAGAGCAAGACTCTGTCTCTAAATAAATAAAGAGCAAGACTTTGTCTCTAAATAAATAAATAAAATAAAATAAAATAAAAAAGAATCTTGACCTTTTAGAGCTATATACCAAAATTTTTTTTGAGGGAGACTAAGTTGTTAGATTGAAGTATATTCAAATGGCAATAAGGGAAATGTATACTTTATCTGACAGACAGTAAATAGTCCTTATGAGATAAGGTGTACTAAGGATAGATGTACTAAGGATAGAATGGTACAGGGTATGATGCTTATCTTCCTTCCTGAGAAAGGAAGAGGCATGGTAAAAGGAAAAGGATAGGAAGTGTAGAGTGTAGTAGTAGACCCACACATGTGTGGACATTTGCTTTTCAACAGAAATGCCAAGTTATTTCACAGGGGGAAGGACAGTCTTTTTCAGATACAGTTTTGGAGTAACTTTCCTTCCCCCCCATTGGTACATTTTATTGTGTGTAAATGAGAAGAATAGATTGGTTGGACAAGAGTCTAGCTAGGGGAGGCCACCACAGGATGTACAGAAGTAATTTTTTTCCCAAAACAGTGAATACTTTAACTATGTACTAAGGATTGATGTGGTCAGGATTTTGCTTTGGCTTATCTGTTGTCCGACCTATGATCCCCCGGTCTGTGTCTTCCTAACCTTGGCCAGCATTTTCTTTTACTCTGCATATCACTAGAAACAACCAAGGCATTGGGGAGCATCTAGTGATGGATAGAAAGGGATACAGAAAATTTTCAACCATTAAATAATAACCTCTATTTTTTTCTCCTTTAAAAGAAGTTGAACTTGCTCTCATTGTCTCAAATTGGTTTTCTGCATGTCCCAGTGACTTAAATTATTACAGGGGCCAGGCCTCTCTGAGAAATGCATTGAGACTCCTGTTTATATTGAAATCTTGCTCTCTTTCTTTTTAAACCAGACCAGAGCAAAGACTTTAACAGTTTATAGGCAAATGTTTTTCTTTTTGCTTTGGTTGAAGTGGTATCTATGCAAAATCCCAAAGACTGAGTGAGTGGAGGGAATGTAGTAGGGCCAAGGTATTTCTTTATTATGTCTGTTCCCAGTGTCTCTTCCAGATGATGGTTCAAGGGCTCCTTTGATCAACTGATTGATGTTTCAGTGGGTTTTCTGGATTCTTCTACTGCTCTTTGTTTTTGTCTTTGTTCTATCCCTGTGCCTCCCCACACCCCTAACCCAAATCCATAGTCAATCCCTGAGCAAGGGATCTTGAGGTCTGAGGTGCAGTAGTACAGGGTAGAGATGCTTATCTACAGAATAAAGGACCTCGATGAGATTGCCTGAATTTGGTTCATTTTTTTCCTGCCAGTGTGAGTGTATGTATGTGTGTGTGAGTGTGCATGTGTATACATGTACAAGCACATGCACCTTTTCCAAGGAAAATGTAGTTGTCATGTAACTTAAGACATACATAGAGCTCCTATAAATATTCATAGTACAGGCTTCTGTGTGAACATAAATTTTTATTTCTCTAGAGTAAACATCTAGAAGAGGGATTTCTGGGTCATATGATGTGTATATATTTAAGAAATTTCCTAGCAAATTGGCTTTGTAATGTTGCATTCCCATCAGAAATGAGCAACAGTTTTCCTTGCTCTGCATCCTGGGTAGCACTTGGTATTTTTAAATACCAAGTTTAAAAAGTACTTGGTATTTTTTAATACTAGTTTTTAAAATTTTAGTCATTCTATTAAGCATTTAGGGATATCTCATTGTACTTTCTCATTGTATTTCCCTAATAGTTGATGATACTGAACATTTCTTCATATGCTTATTTTCTTTGGTGTCATATCTGTCCAGATCATTTATGCCTATTACTGGATTGTTTTCTTGCTATTGAGTGTTGAGAGTTCCATTATGTGTTTTAGATACAATCCTTTGTCAGATGTATGATTTGCAAATATTTTTTCCCAGCCTGTAGCTTGCCTTTTCATTCCCCTAACAGTATCTCTCATGGAGCAAGTTATTTCAGGTTTAATGAAGTACAATTTATCAGTCTTTTCTTTCATGGATTGTGATTTGGTATTATGGGTAGGAATTCTTTGCCTAACCCCGGATCAGAGATTTTCTAATATGTTTTTACAAAACTCTTACAGTTTTATGCTTTATATTTAGATCTAATGTCATTTTGAGATAAATATTTGGTAAAGTGCAAGGATTTGTTCAAGGTTCATTTTTTTGCCTATGTGTGTCTTGATTTAAATTTTTTTTTTTTTTTTTTTTTTTTAATTGAGATGTAGTTTCGCTTTTGTTACCCAGGCTGGAGTGCAATGGCGTGATCTCCGCTCACCGCAACCTCCGCCTCCCGGATTCAAGCAATTCTGCCTCAGCCTCCTGAGTAGCTGGGATTACAGGCATGAGCCACCATGCCCGGCTAATTTTTTTTTGTATTTTTAGTAGAGACGGGGTTTCACCATGTTGACCAGGATGGTCTCGATCTTTTGACCTCGTGATCCACCCACCTCGGCCTCCCAAAGTGCTGGGATTACACGCATGAGCCACCGCGCCCGGCCCATTGTCTCTTTCTCTGAGCCTTGGTTCTCAAGGAGCTCAGGTCTCCTGTGTCGTCTTATGTCCTCAGTGCCGGGGACAGTGTCTGGCATCTAGAAGAGGCTCAACCAGAGGATGAGCAGTTCATTTGCTATTATTGCCATGTGGCTTCTTCAGCCTCCTGGGTAGGTTGGGGACCAGACATAGAATGCCCATGAGCCTTCAAAACCAAGTTTTAGCGGATATTAAACTCATTCAATTTAACCCACTTTGCTTTTTATCTCATCTAATATTACTCTAACAATTATGACTCTTGAATACCCCATTGCTATTCAGAAAGGAAAAGATTGTACTGTTTCATTGCATTTTCTCTCATAATTCAGACTATAGTATTTACAGTGGACTTTTTGTTTCCCTCAAATATACCTTGCCATGAACTTATGTGTGTCTCGATGTTATTTTTAAAGTTATTGCTCTCTTTTTGTTGGTGAGTTATTTAAAATTATTGCTATCTTTTGTTTTTTGCCTAGATAAATTTAGGTAAAGTTATTACTTCATCTGACTATATCTCGGCTATTTATTTTTTTCCATGGAGTTACTCAGTCATACCTGACATATTATTTATTTTTTTAGAGGAGGATATTTATTAGTTTTGTTTTGTTTTTTGAGACGGAGTCTCCCTCTATCACCCAGGCTAGAGTACAGTGATGTGATTTCAGTTCACTGCAACCTCCGCCTCCCAGGTTCAAGCGATTCTTATGTTTCTGCCTCCTGAAGTAGCTGGGCTTACAGGCACTTGCCACCACACTCGGCTAGTTTTTGTATTTTTAGTAAAGATGGGGTTTCACCATGTTGGCCAGGCTGGTCACAAACTAGGAGTTTAAATTTTTGATTAGCCCCCTGTTCCCTTCTAAGGAAAAAGTGGGGGAGGCAAAAAACCCAATTACTTTGAAAATTAATTTATAATTGACATATAATACTGTACATATTTATGGGGTACAATGTGATGTTTCATTGTGTGTATACATAGTATAATGATCAAATTGGAGTAATTACCATATTTAAGCATTTGTCATTTCTTTGTGGGGACAACATTAAAAATCTTCTCTTCCAGTTATATTGAAATATATACCCCATTGTTATTTGCTGTAGTCACCCTACCGTGTAATGGAACCCAGAACTTATTCTTCCAGTCTGACTGTAACTGTGTACCCAGCTGACCGGCCTTTCCTGTCCCTCCTTCTCCGTGCTGGCATATTATTTAAATCCAGACACATATCAAATAGCCACTTTGTGCCAGAAACTCTTGGCACTGGGTATAAAAGACAAATCCAAAACCTGTGCCCTGGAAGAACTTGTAGTCTCAGGGGGCAGATGGGTCTATTCCTAGGGCTGCTGTGGGGCTGGAGCAGGCCAGATGTGGGCTGCCCATGGGAGTAGGGTTCAGGTGGGATGGTATGGAGCCTGTAAGGCCAGGGTACAAGTTACCTGGGGCAGTTAGTGAGTGCCTTGTGGAAATAGAAAAGTGACCATTTCAGAAAAAAAAAGGTAAAGAAGTCCAAGAATTTAATTATTTGTTCAATCAGTTAACAAATTTATTGAACACCTACTGTGTGCAAGTACTATTCAGGTGCTCAGAACAAAGCCCATTGCATGTGGAACTTGAGTTCTGTTGGAGTAGACAAATAAGAAGACACATGAATATGTAATATGTTCTTAGGTAATGAAAGCACTATGAAGAAAAATAAAGCAGAGAAAGGAAACTTGAAAATAAGGAACGCTGCTGCTTTCTGTGGGGTGTTCCAGTGGGACTTTCAGAGAATGTGGTATTTGAGCACAGACAAGACACGGAGTCAGGTGGGACAGAACCCCCGAGGTGGAAAGCACTTTGCAAGCTGGGAGAACTGCAGGAAGGCCAGGCTGCTGGTGTTGAATGAACAAGGGAAAAAGTGGTAGGAAGTAAAACTGGAGAAATTGCTGAGGACCCAATCACATGGGGCCTTACAGGGTTTTTATTCTGAACGATCTGTGGGGAGCCATTTGAACGCTTTATGTAGGGAGTAACGTGATTTGAGGTGTGCCTTGAAAAGATCATGCTGGGTGGATGCCTGATTTGGGGGAAAAGGGGAGGAAAGGGGTAGGGGAAGAGCAGACATGCTAAAAAGCTAATAGGAGAAATCTACATGCAAGATAATGGTAGCTTGGACTAGGGTGGTAACAGTGAGAAGTGTTCAAATTTGGGATATTTTGAAGAGCTGTTTGGATTTTGGAGTGGATTGTATCTAAGATGTGAGAAGTCAAGAAGAATTTCAAGAGTTTGAGCCTGAACAAAATGTTGGTGCCATTTTGTCGAGGTAGGGCTGGACAGGAAATAAATATGGTTGTAGGAGAAAATCAAGGTTGATTTTAAATGTATTAAGTCTGGGCCAGGCATGGTGGCTCATGCCTGTAATCTTAGCACTTTGGGAAGCCAAGGCGGGTGGATCACCTGAGGTCAGGAGTTTGAAACCAGCCTGGCCAGCATTTCGAAACCCCATCTCTACTAAAAATACAAAAATTAGCTGGGCGTGGTGCTGGGCACTTCTAATCCCAGCTAGTGGGGAGGCTGAAGCAGGAGAATTGCCTGAACCAGGGAGGCAGAGGTTGCAGTGAGCTGAGATCACGCCATTGTACTCTAGCCTGGGTGACAAGAGTGAGACTCCATCTCAAAAAACAAATGTTTTGAATCTGAAATGGCTAGTAGAAATACAGCTGGAGTTCAAGAGGCAGCCCATGACTAGAGATCTGAATTTGCACAGGCTTCAGAATGCAGATGGTATTTGATGTCATAAGACTGGAGGAGCACATCATGGGAGGAGGTAGAAAGAGAAGATCAGTGGTGTGTGGACTGAGCCATGGCATCAAGAATGTCAGCCGCTGAGAAGTGGAAGATATGAGGACTGAGGATTGACTGTGGGATTTGGTTCAGTGGGGGTCACTGGTGACCTGGAAGAAAGCAATTGTGACAGAATATTGGGAAAGAAAGCTTAACTGGTGTGAGTTAAGGAGAGAAGGTGCGGCAAGAAAGTCGAGACATCGAGTACTGGCAGCTCTTTCAGGGAGTCTTTCTGTAAGATTAAAGAAATAGGGAAGTTACTGGAGAAGGATGTGAAGTCGAGGATGTTTTAAGGGCACAGTCTATCAGAGCACATTTGTGTGCTGATGAGATTAACCTTGGTAAAGAGAAGAAAGCTGGCTGGGCACAGCAGCTCACACCTGTAATCCCAGAACTTTCCAAGGCCGAGGTGGGAGGATTGCTTGAACCCAGGAGTTCAATATCAGGTTGGAAAACAAAGTGGGACTTCATCTTTACAAAAATTAGCTTGGCATGGTGGTATATACCTGTGTTCTCAGCTACTCAGAAAGTTGAGGTGTTAGGATGACTTCAGCCCAGGGGATCGAAGCTGCAGTGAGCCAGGATGGCACCACTGCACTCCAGCCTGGGTGGCAGAGCAAGACTGTCTCGAATGAATGAATGAATGAATGAATGAAGAATGAATGTAAGAAGCTGATGAGAATGGAGAGGATAGTGGATGATTGCAGTGACTATATTCATTGAGGTGGTGGGAGGGGTGGGGATCTAGAATAGGAGTAAAATGGGTCTTTGATGACCACACAGAAGGTTTACCCACTGTCAAAAATGGGGAGGCACATGTAGAGGTGGCTGCAGGGAGGTTGGTAGATTTAGTGTTTCCCTTTGTACACACACACACAAACACACACACACACACATAGACACACAACTCCACACAACTCCGCACACCCCCATACTCGCTCCATGCCTGGAGTGCAGGGTACAGGGAGGAAATGATGGGATGTGAAGCTGAAAAGGTGGGTGTGGAATGGATTGTGGAGAGGCTTTTCCATCCACCTAAGGAGTTTGGATCTCATTCTGTGGGCAGAGGGGAGCCCTGGTGGCTAGTAAGTGTGAGAGGAGCCTGATCTTCTGTGGGATGTGGAGGCAGCAGGAATTCTACTGGGGCTGGGCTGGCTGGGAAAACCTGGGGCACAGAGGCTGCTGCCAGGGCCAGGTGAACTCTACTTCTTTATTCTGTCAATACATTGTTAACACCTATTTTTCTGAAATTGAATAGATTCTTATAGATGATTGAAGAAAATGAAATTAATTCAAGTAGTAAAGAAGCAGAACCCTGTTAGCTGCCAGGCAAGCAGCTGATTTCCTTAATAAGTTGAATCACTAATGGGTTGGGAGATTGAAACCTTCATGTGCAGTAAAAGAGGAAACAGATATGAGTGGGAGAAAATGTGAAGTATGTTGCAGGAGAATCGCCTGAACCCAAGAAGAACCAAAACAATCTCATTAGTTACTCTTAATATCCTTAAACCTTCTGTAGACACTGTTGATATCTTTCAACAGATGAAGGAGGAGAGCCCAGGGCCTTCCAGTCACTGCTCATAGCACCCAGAAAATCAATTGGTAGACCTAGGATTTTTTTCTTTTCTTTTTTTTTGAAATAGAGTCTTGCTCTGTCTCCCAGGCTGGAATAGTACAGTGGTGTGATCTCAGCTCACTGCAACCTCTGCCTCCCAGGTTCAAGTGATTCTCCTGCCTCAGCCTCCTGAATAGCTGGGATTACAGGCGTGCACCACCACACCTGGCTAATTTTTGTATTTTTAGTAGAGATGGGGTCAGGCTGGCCTCGAACTCCTGACTTCATGATCTGCCTGCCTCAGCCTCCCAAAGTGCTGGGATTACACGTATAAGCCACTGCGCCTGGCCCAGACATAGGATTTACGTGGTATTCTTGAATCTCTAGTACTTTATTAGGTCCTTGGCCTGAAACAAAGTGATAAATCTTGGCGATAACCCACCTGCAGGATTGGGGACATATCACTTAGGCTTTAACGTTCAGACACACACTATTTTACATAATTTCTACAGTCTAAAGTGGGGATTACTTGGCTACCAGCACCAGGGGAAATGGGACACTGCAGTTACTCATTAGATTCCCATTTTAAGGCCCTCTGTGGAAGAGTGGATCTCACCAGCATATACTTGGTAATTGAGTAAAATATGGAGCTTGACTCAGAGATGGTTGTAACTGCTGCACTTCCTTTCCTGTGAATGCCCTGCCAAGCTTATAGCACAGGTGAGAGGGGACAGCATTATTATAGTTAAGGATAAACATTTTATTTTATTTTATTTTATTTTATTTATTTTCTGAGATGGAGTTTTGCTCTTGTTGCCCAGGCTGGGGTGCAATGGTGTGATCTTGGCTCATTGCAACCTCCACCTCCTGGGTTCAAGCGATTTTCCTGCCTCAGTCTCCCAAGTAGCTGGGATTGCAGGCATGCGCCACCACACCCAGCTAATTTTTTCGGTATATTTAGTAGAGATAGCAGTTTTACCATGTTGGCCAGGCTGGTCATAAACTCCTGACCTCAGGTGATCCACCCACCTTGGCCTCCTAAAGTGCTGGGATTACAGGCATAAGCCACTATGCCCTGCCAAGTCTAAACATCTTAAGATGCATCCTGAGTTCAGAAATGCTGAAATTGGGCAGGAGGTATGAAATAGTAAAGAGAGAAAGTGTGTCTTAGAACTAGGAATTGGGTAGCTCAATTTTTTGTTTAACATTAAATTCTGGAAAAGTTTGTTCTGTGAAAAAGAAGCTTATATTTTCATTGAGGTTAGTTTTCAGTGTTTTACTGATAATCCTGACTCTATAGATTGGTTTTAGGATTAAATGAGATAATGTATGTAAGGCATTTACAGCAGTCCCAGCACCATAGTGAAGGCTCAATAAATATTCATTGTAAATTGTAATTACTATTATAATATTTTTCTTAATATTCTTTGCAGGGAGCAGTAGACTTTTTGTATTCCCAATTGTTAAATGTTACCTTTTACTTTGTAATTTTTTTTTTTTTACTTTTGCAATAATGTCTTCAAATACTTTAGAACGGTGATCTGTTTTGTGGAAGACAGTTCTTCCACGGGAGAGGCATGGTTTGGGGATGAGATTCACATAAAGAGCTTGCAACCTAGACCCCTTGCATGCGCAGTTCACAATTGGGTTCACACTCCAATGAGAATCTAACACCAGGCTGGGCGCAGTGGCTCATGCCTGTAATCCCAGCACTTTGGGAGGCTGAGGTGGGTGGATCACCTGAGGTCTGAAGTTCAAGACCAGCCTGACCAACATGGTGAAACCCTGTCTCTACTAAAAATAGAAAAAATTAGCCAGGTGTGGTGGTGCGCACCTGTAGTCCCAGGTACTCAGGAGGCTGAGGCACGAGAATTGCTTGAACCTAGGAGGTGGAGGGTGCAGTGAGCAAAGATCGTGCCACCTGCACTCCAGCCTGGGCAACAGAGCGAGACTCCATTTCAAAAAGAAGAAAAGGAGAATCTAATGCTGCTGTTGATATGACAGGAGGCGGTGCTCAGATGGGAATGCTTTCTTGCCTGAGGTTCACCTCCTGGTGTGCAGGGGACCCCTGCTTTAGAAGTATTTCTAATTGTAAAAAGTTACTTTTTAGTTGGTAGCATATTTTTTATTAGCAAGAAGAAGGCATAGATTTTGTAATTAAATGATTAATATGCAAAAAAAAATGAAGCCGTTGAATGCCTAATTGAGTGTGGCACTGGCTCAGTGCTAATCAGAGAAAACTTCTCTTACCCACAGATGTGGTCTTGCTTGATGGCTGTTGTAACCCATGGCAGACCTTACAGAAATGACCACTAACATTGAGCCACATAATGTGCACGTATACCAGAGTCGCTTCTAAACAGTGTACCTTTAATCCTCATTTCATCTTCCCAGCAATTCCCTGAGTTAGAAACAAACTTGTATCATTTCCTTTTCAGAAAGAAAAAGACTGAAGCTCATATACTCAGTTGGCAAATGGTAGAGTGGAATTTGAGCTCACTGCCTGACTCCAGAGTGGTGCCCTTAATCACCACTATACAGCCTCTTTCTGATACCATGCAGACCCTGTTGGTTGCCTACCTAACAACCAGTCCCACTGTCTTCCTTGCTGGAAAAGCCTTGATTTTGTGTGGTTGTTTACTCCTCTGTATGTGTCTGTGTGAAGGCGAATCTGGTCCACATTTCTGTGAATGAACTCATCTGGGTTCATCTAAGCCGATCATGGTGTTCCATTTCTCCTTGCCGAGGATTCGGTTAGGCAGGGACATTCGACAAGATTCTGGCCATGGGAATATGAGGAGTAACTCTCTGCAAGCTTCTGAGAAAACTTTCTTCACAGAGAGAAATAGACATACAAAGAAGGACACCTGTCTTCCTCCCCTGACCTAATCACATCTAGCAATGTGGCAGCCATCTAGTACCAGCCTAGGGATGACACCAATGCCAGGTAAGGCACAGCCAAGAAAATGGTGGTGAAGTGGAGCTCTGACAGTCTATACCTGGAGGTGCCCATCCCTGTGCCTTTCATTCTGTGAGAGAAAAAGACCCATCATCACTTAGGCCAGTTTGAAATGGCTTTTCTGTTACTGGTAGCCAAAGGTGTGCTAATTTGGAGCATCCTCAGAGGTGTACCTTGGCAGGCAAAGGGTGACTGGTATGCTGAGTTCTAGATGCCCTCACCCAGAGTCCCACACCCATTACCTCTGCCACTAGGAGCCTCCTTTAATCAGGGAATATGCAGGTATTTTCTCTTTGTATCATGGCATTTAAAAGAGTGGGAAGCATTGTCCTAACTGATCAAAAACATGTAATAGAAATGTTATGTGTCAGTATGCATCAGTAATCAAAATATTTTAAAGAATGAATGTATGTTTCCAAAAAAATGTCTTTGGCCCTTCATTTTTCGGGCTGGATGATCCCTCCAGACCTCGTTCAAGTATAATTTCCTCCAAAGAGCCTATCCCAACTTCACTGACCATTCCTTGCTCTCTCTTCAGAAGATTTTTAATATTTCTATTATAATAATATTTCTTTAGGCCTTACATCACTATGATTTGATGATTGGTCTTTCAAGTCTGTCTCTGCTGGTGAACTGTAAGCTCCTGAAAGTAGTTCCTTGTTGAGAATGGCTGTCAGCTTGGAACAAGCTCAATTGTAGTAGCAAAATTAACCTAGATGTGGTAGTCATACTAGATACTGCAGCTCCTAGAATACTGATTGTCAGTTCTAGCTGCTTTTTAACCACACATAATTCCCA
Source organism: Aotus nancymaae (assembly GCF_030222135.1). Taxonomy (NCBI): domain Eukaryota; kingdom Metazoa; phylum Chordata; class Mammalia; order Primates; family Aotidae; genus Aotus; species Aotus nancymaae. The sequence goes on from NW_026988455.1 coordinate 16,980,328, forward strand.
TCCCTGGAGGTGGTGATTTATTTGGCATGAGGTATAGCCCAGACATTGGTGCTTTAAAGGCCCCAGTGATTCCCATGTGCAGTCAAGTTGGGAAGAGAGTTGCAGGAAGAGAGTGATATAGCCAGAAGGAAAGACAAGAAAGACCATGAGAACTGTGATGACAGTAGATATGAAAGGGACCAGCAACAGTAGGTGTCACTGGATCCAGAGAATCCAACAAAGAGCTTGTCACAGAAGCCCTGATAAGAGATCATGAACCCAGAACAAGGGTGGACCCAGTAGACGTAATAATTTGAGCAGCTGCTATGGGAGATGCGCTATGCCAGTGTCATCTTAGGGCAGTGCCCCTCATCCTGCCTACACCAGAGAAGCTTTTTAAAAATACAGGTATTTAGGCTAACATATGCAACCCAGCAGAGTGCATGGCCTGTAAGCAGGGTGATCATGACCAGAGGTCAGTGGCACAAGACCATTGACGGAGCCTTTTTTTAATTAAAAAAAAAAAAAAAAATACAGGTACTTGGATCCTACCCTAGAAATTTTGATTAAATTGATCTGGGATAGATTATAGGCATCAGTACTTTTAAATTTTTTTACAGCTCCCCAGGTGATTGTAATGAATTGCCAAGGTTAAGAACTACTGCCTTAGAAGAATAGCAGTAGGATTTGACCCTAATTCAATGTTAGTATCACAGATTTCCTGACTTGACGTGTCAAGAGAGCTTTGCATAGACCAGGGTGGGAAGAGGAGTGGCTGGGAGTTGGGCATAGGGTAAAGAACATGGAGTGAAGATAGATACTTCTTTGTGAAGTTCAGTTTGAATTAACAGTGAGATCTGAAATCACGACAACTGTTGGGCTGTGTGTTCACATAGGCCTAAGGTAAGCTGGAAGACTGAGAGCAGAGTCCTCTATGTGGCTCATAGACCACTGGGGATCCCCCACCCCACTGTACCCCAAAGTCAGGAGATCTGAAAATGCTTTGGCAGGTTCAGAGGAAAAATCAGCGAAGTCATTTTATTCTCACATATTAATAAAAAATTGTGTGAAGCGTTATTGTTTTAGGAATCTTAATCCTTAAGATTATGTATATACCAGAAAGAGTGTTGATCACTTTGTCTTGACTAGTATTGGGTCAGTTGAGTGCAGTTCATCTCAGCTGATATATTTTTCCATTATCTGCCATTATTATTCACAAATTTTCATTGATTATAGGTATTCTATGCCAATTCCAAAAAATAGCTCAATAGCTCAGTGTTAAAGGGCAAAAGTAGAGATAGAATGAATCAAGTAAATACTAGAATTCATAAAAATATTAGAACTATTACTAGTGACTAGGACTGTAGTACAGATACAGAAATGTATATATAGTGGATGAGACAAATTATTCCTTTGAGTAGAATGGTTTAACACACCCAGCCAAAAAAGGAAAAAATAATGATGACTGTCTGAAATTAGATTTTACTCAACAAGGCTGGGTGCAGTTGCTCACGCCTCTAATCCCAGCACTTTGGGAGGCCTAGGTGAGCAGATCACTTGAGGTCAGGAGTTCAAGAGCAGCTTGGCCGACATGGTGAAAGCCCGTCTCCACTAAAAATGCAAAATTGGCCGGACGTCGTGGCGCATGCCTATAGTCCCAGCTACTTGGGAGGCTGAGGCAGAAGAATTAGTTGAACCCGGAAAGCAGAGGCTACATTGAGCTGAGATCGCACTACTGCACTCCAGCCTGTGCAACAGAATGAGACTCCATCTCAAAAAAAAAAATGTTATCGAACAAGCAGTCTATTCAACCTCACCTCAGTGTGCTGTCCTTTTATCAGATGGTGACATGAAGTCATGAAGCTTTTCTGTTATTTTGAAACACAAAGATAAGCCTATTAAGCATTTCCAGAACATATCCAAAATAGTGATTTTTCAAAATGAGATTTGAAAATGTTGAATTTGAGATTCTACAGTGATACCGGAAATGAGGTAAAAATGTCAGACGCAATATTCACAGCTCTACCCCACACAGAGAGAACAAGTCACAAGTCACACTACTATTGGAAAGCTTGGTAAGACTGGCTTTACAATTAATGATGAGTTTAATGTGCAGAGAAAGCAGAATAGGGTATTGGCAGAATCCTTCATCAGACAGATATCATGTAATATCCATGGTACACGCATGGAAAAGCAGTTACTCTCATAGGTACATGCTAGCAGATCTTTTAGTTCACACTTTGGCAGAACTAGTGATATGCAGATTATCAATCACCTCTTAGCATATGCACAGGACTTACATGAAAGGGAACTGAAGGCCGGGCGCGGTGGCTCAAGCCTAACCCCAGCACTTTGGGAGGCCGAGGCGGGTGGATCACGAGGTCAAGAGATGGAGACCATCCTGGTCAACATTGTGAAACCCCGTCTCTACTAAAAATACAAAAAATTAGCTGGGCATAGTGGCGCATGCCTGTAATCCCAGCTACTCAGGAGGCTGAGGCAGGAGAATTGCCTGAACCCAGGAGGCGGAGGTTGCGGTGCCGAGATCGCGCCATTGCACTCCAGTCTGGGTAACAAGAGCGAAACTCCGTCTCAAAAAAAAAAAAAAGAAAGGGAACTGCCTGACAAGTTTTGTTCAGTGAAAACCCACATCATAAGAGAAGACTACTTTGTTCGATTTGGTTAATGATTATATTGTGAGTCAAATGAAAAAGGTACGTTGGAATCTGTGGCAACCAGTAAGAAAGGACAAAAAGGACATTGTTACATGACTCAAAGAAGTTGCATTAGAATGTGGTGGACAGCAGTATTTTATTTTCAGAGAGCAGTTGGTGGTCTGTACTGTGCCTCCTGATGCTGTAGTTGAAAGAAATATTGAAAATGTGACAATTTCTTATAAAAATGAAGAACATGGGCAGCAAGTCTTGTGTTGGAGGCAAAGGTGCCTCGCAAAAGATTTTGGAATGTGGTATGAATTAAAAACATGACACTCACCAGGATCTGTAAAGGCCATTTTTATCATTTAGGTGGCTTTCTCAAATGATGTGCTATTTTAAGGCTGAACATTAAGATCTTTATGCTAAGCACAATCCTGTTATACATATTTGAGGGCAGAGACAGTCTTCTGGTTTCCAACTGTATCCCTAGTGCCAAGCAGTGTCACCAGTAGCTATTAAATATTTGCTGAATGAATGGATTTTTATTCATTAGTCAAATAAAGCACTGATGACATACTGTAGGTTATGTTTTAAAATGACATCCAAATGCTAAAACATGCTTGCCAACTGCAACCAAAAAGTAGGTTACACATCTATTTGTTGATTTCTCTTCCCCGGTGGAACAGTCAAGCCAGCCTTCTCGCTTTTGAATTTAATGTGCTCATCAATTTATGTTTGCCATAATAAATGTGAAATCAACTCATAATTTGTAGAACTATGTTGGATCCTAACCTCCAAATGTATCTGACAGAGCCACCAAACAAGCTTTACATATGAGTTAGGATTTTCTAACTTAAAAGAAATAAAAAGTAAGAAAATGAACTACCTGAAGGACAACTCAAACTGTTTGTTATTATACATATAACAAATATATATAAAAATGTCAGATTCCATGCATACTCTAAACAGTACTGTAAAGAGTATCATCCTGTTCACAGATATGAACCTATTCTTTATAAAATAATTTTAGAATTAGCCTATTTTATTTTATTTTTGTTTTGAGACAGTTTCTCTCTGTCACCCAGGCTGGTGTGCAATGGCGTGATCTCGGCTCACTGCAACCTCCACCTCCTGGATTCAAGTGATTCTCCTGCCTCCCAAGTAGCTGGGACTACGGGCGCCCACTACCATGCCCAGCTAATTTTTGTATTTTTAGTAGAGATGGGGTTTTGCCACGTTGGCCATGCTGGTCTCAAACTCCTGACCTCAGGTGATCCACCCACCTCAGCTTCCCAAATTGCTGGGATTACAGGCATGAGCCACTGCGGCTGGCCATGTTTTAGTTTATTATTTAGAAATTGTGGGGCATCTTGTTTTTAATTTGCCTAGAAGTGGTGGATGGCATGTGGGTCAAATGCTCATTAAGTTTGATAAATGATGGCTTAGAAATAGAGAGAACATATTTATAAATTATCCTTACATAAACTACAATATACAAAGTCACAGGTGTCCTCTTCTTAGATTTTGGGGTGAGACTGAAAGAATATATATAACAAAGGACAGGCATGCTCCTATTACAGGTATCACCACTGAGGAAGTATTAGAATAAGAACCCCAGCAATGGGACTTATATGTAGGTTTCTTGCCTGGGGTTGCTTACACCCTGAGTTCTGTCTACCAAGGCCACAAAGCAGCTCCTCTGGGCACCAGGTCTAGGGTGGAGGCACAGCAGCAGAGAGGTTAATGCCCCTGAGCATGAATGGCTGGGAATGGGCCACATCTGTGCAGTTGACTCAGGCCATGTGTTCATAGACCAGCATGCACACATCCACACCTGCTGAGTGTCTGCACTTATCAAAGGTATAGTGTCAGCGCAGGTTTCTCTCTTCAGTGTGACTGGTAAGGGCTTGGGTATAGAAGCTAGGTAGTCAAAATAAAAGCAATTTGGCCAGATAGCTATTTACCACCGACGAGATCAAGGGGAGGCCAGGGTAAAAGAAGCAGCAGAAGGCTGGGTGTGGTGGCTCACACCTATAATCTCAACACTTTGGGAGGCCAAGGTGGGAAAAATCACCTGAGGTCGGGAGTTCGAGACCAGCCTGACCAACATGGAGAAACCCTGTCTCTACTAAAAATACAAAAGTTATCTGGGTGTGGTGGCACATGCCTGTAATCCTAGCTACTTGGGAGGCTGAGGCAGAAGAAGTGTGTGAACCTGGGAGGCGGAGGTTGTGATGAGCTGAGATGGCACCATTGCATTCCAGCCTAGGCAACAAGAGTGAAACTCTGTCTCATTAAAAAAAAAAAAAAAAAAAAAGCAGCAGCAGCAGGAAGATGATAGGGGATGGCATCTGTGTAAATGTATTGCAGAGACTTGGTAAAATGCAATTTGGGTGAAGTGACTCATATGATAGATTCAGAATGCTTAAACATTAAATTGCCTCTAAGAAATAAAAGGTAGCTTGTAATTCATTATTTAAGCTGGTAGACACACCTCTAGCATCTGAAATAAACATGGAGAGGCCAAGGGTTCACTCATGGCCCAGCAGAGGTACTAGAGGAGGATCTAATAGGCCTGAATTTTAATCCCAGCTTGGCCACTTGCCAGCTGCTTGTCCTTGGGGAAGTGACCTAACTTGTCTTGGCCTCAGTTTCTCATCTATAAAATGGGGCTGTTGAACTTAAAGTTCTTTCGTACTCTGACATATTATCATAAATGAAGAAATTTAACATTTTTCCAAATGCTTCCCAAAGCTGCTCTGGGCTCTCTGAAAAATATCTTTGCTCAGGACATTTTCTTACATGGAAATATTCTCACCCTTCTGCCCCTGTGAAGATTCAGCAACCTTAAGTCAGCTCACCTAATTTCCTCAGCCATCTTTTCTCTATCCCTCTCATCATCAACAGATCCTGTTACGTTCTCTTACAGCAGTTCTTACGATCATCATTTCTTCAACTGTGTTTTAACTGCTGTGAATTCACCTCACGCGTGTTCATCTTAAACTGCAGAGCCATATTGACAACAGCTTTGGAAATTTCTGATTTCCTTTGGTAGGATTAATCTCCAATGACTTAATATTCCTTTCCCATCTGGAAACTGAATGGAATAATAGCAAGATGGCTGCTCTGGCAGGAGCACATTTTCCCTGTCTTCTGGGAGGAGAGATTGAGAATATGTTAAAATGTGTTTCTTCACAGTGTGTCTCACCTTGTAAATATTATTTGACTTCTTAGGATGTTAAAACAAGTCATTAAAAATTTATATTTCTACCTGTCTATCTTATAAAATTATAGACTGTCTTAAAGCAGAGTGAATTATCAGTCTTTCAAGGCAAACCCTAATATATGATGCAGAACAATGACCCAAAGTGATAATAAAAGGTGAACTTGTGAGTACATGCTTATAATTTCATGGAATATGATTATTTCACCATTTTAAAGCAGATCCTTATCTACTACAGGTTATTTATACATTAAGACATCATTTATGTTGGTTTTCACATAGGTGCTGGACTTCGAAGCATTTTTTTTTTTTTTTTCCAGACGGAGTCTTTCTCTGTTGCCAGACTGGAGTGCTGTGGTGCAATCTTGGCTCACTGCGACCTCCGCCTCCCAGGTTCCAGGGATTCTCCTGCCTCAGCCTCCCTAGTAGCTGGGACTACAGGCATGTGCCACCACGCCCAGCTAATTTTTGTATTTTTAGTAGAGACATGGTTTCACCATGCTGGCCAGGATGGTCTTGATCTCTTGACCTCGTGATCTGCCCACCTTGGCCTCCCAAAGTGCTGAGATTACAGGCATGAGTCACCCATGACTGGCCGAAGCATTTGTTTTTAAGACACAGGATCTCACTTCATTGCCCAAACTGGAGTACTGTGGCATGATTATAGCTCACTGCAACCTCCAACTCCTGGGTTTAAGCAATCCTCCAAGCTCAGCCTGTAGCTGAGCCACCATGTCTGGCCGGAAGCATTTCTACTGCTAATTTGGAAAAAAAAAAAAAAAAAAAAAAAAGCCTTTAGAACCCTGGTTGTTACGTTGTTTCGTCTTCTGATATTTGGATTCCTCGGTGCTGATTCTTGACCTAGGGGATGTAGAGTGGAGATGGTGCTAAGAATGGAGGTGCTGTGTTTATCTGTGTTTGAAATGTCTGGCACTGTACAGATGGGGAAGTTGGGAATAAAACCTTTCCAGATGTAAACCTCTGTGTTTTAGCAAAATAATGTTATGGATTCCATGTTAGTTTCCTGTGTCTGCTGTAAGAAATTACCACAGACTTCGTGGCTTAAAACAATGGAAATGGATTCCGTCACAGTTCTGGAGGCCAGAAGGCTGAAATCAGTATGACTAGGCTAAAATCAAGGTGGCATCAGGGCCATATTCCATCCTGAGGTTCTAGGGGAGGATCTCGTTCCTGGCCTCTTCCAGCATCTGGTCGCCACTGGTGTTCCTTGGCTTGTGGCCACATCACTCCAGTCTTCAAACCAATATCACCAATATCTTTGCTATGGACTGAATGTTTATATCCCTCCCAGAGTTGATGTGTTTAAATCCTAACTCATCATGTGATGGGATTGGAGGTGGGGCCTTTTAGGAGGTGATTAGGTCATGAGAGTGGAGGGTAGGACCTTGATTAATGGTGTAAGTGCTTTATAAAAGACACTGAGGCTGGGCTCTGTGGCTCAGGCCAGTAATCCCAGCATTTTGGGAGGCTGAGGCGGGAGGATCACTTGAGGTCAGGAGTCCGAGACCAGCCTGGCCAATGTGACGAAATGCTGTCTCTATTAAAAATACCAAAATTAGCTGGGCATGGTGGTGGACACCTGTAATCCCAGCTACTCTGAGGCTGAGGCAGGAGAATTGCTTGATTCCAGGAGGCAGAGCTTGCAGTGAGCCAAGATCGCAGCACTGTACTCTAGCCAGAGTAAGATTCCGTTTCAAAAAAAAGACATGGAGGTAGAGGTTGCAGTGAGCTGATCATGCCACTGCACTTCAGCATGGGCAACAGAGCAAGACTCTGTCTCAAACAAAATGACACGAGAGCTTGTTTTCTCTCTCTGTTCTTTACCATGGGAGGATGCAATGAGAAGGTGGCCATCTATAAACCGGAAAGAGGGCCTTCAGTAAGAACCTGACTGTGCTAGCATCCTGATCTCAGGTTTCTAGCCTCCAGAAGTATGAGAAATAAATATCCTTCTATAAGCACCCACTCTGTGGTACTTTGTTTTAGCAGCCTGAACTAAGACCATTTTCAAGTCTCTCTCAGTGCTGTCTTCACATCCCCATGTCCTCCGTCAAATCTTCCTTTGCCTCCCTCTTACAAGGACATGTATGATAGCATTAGGGTCCATCCAGATAATCCAGGATAATCTGCCTAACTCAGGATCCTTATTAATTTAATTGCATCTGCAAAGAACCCCGCTTACTTTTCTTTTTTTATCTTTTTCCCATATAAGGTAACATTCACAGTTCCAGGAATTAGGATGGGAATATCTCTGGGGGGCCATTTTTCAGCCTTTCACAGACTCCATTTGTTCCATATGAATCAAGTAAGCATTGAGGCTCACTGCCTCTTATCTTCTCTCAGCCTGTTCCATTCTCATGTGATCTGATAAAGAGCTAAGGGCACCAGCTTTGGAATCCCTTTTGTGCCACTTACTGATTCTAGGTCTGGGGCGTGTTGCTTAAGTTCTTTATGCTTTTGTTTGCTCGACTGTAAATGGCAGACACAATTATACTCAAGTTTTTTGTAAACATTAATAAATAAATTCAACAGACATTTATTTAGGACCTCCTATATACTCAATACTATATTCTTCGGCTACAGTGATGAACAAATAGATACAGTCCGTCTTCAAGGGGCTTATAGTCTACTTGGAGAGATAGTTATTAAACAAATATCCTCCAAAAAAACTTTTCAGTGCTATGTGGGAGAAATGCAGGGTTAGAGGAGAGGCGCCTCGGAGGGCCTTGAGGCAGGTGCCTCTGAGGCAGTGATGCAGAAGCTGAAACCTCAAGGGCAGTGGGACGTGAGCCAGGCCAGAAGTAGGAAGAAGGGCATACTATACAGGAGGACAGGCTGTGGTTAAAAGCAGGTTGGAACTTTGGAGGACCTGAAAGAAGTGTTCATAGAATCTAGTGACCTGTGGGAAGATTGGGGTGAAATGAGATTGGTAAGGGAGGAAGTCAGACCAAGTAGGGGGTCATATAAATCCGAGCTTCATTCTGAGCGTATTGGGAAGCCCAATGGGTTTAAGCAGGGGCAAGGGTGGGGACAGGGTGGGCAGGTCGTGACCTGGTTTATGTTTTGACAGGATTACTCTGGCTTCTGGTTCGAGAATGAATGGACAGGACAGGAGTAGTGGCAGTGGAATGGTGAGATGAGATGAGGTGTGACCACAGTCCAGGCAGGAGATGAAGGTGGCTTGGACCAGGGTGGAGAGGGAAAAATTGGAGAGTTGCAAGATACGCTCTGGAGAATGCAGGACTTGAGAGTTTTATATGGGAAGATATTGATGAAGAGGGAGATGTCAAGGGTGACTCCCAAGTTTCTGGCAGAAGCAGCTGGATAGATGGGTGCTCCATTGACTAATGTGGGGAGGACAGGAAGAGGAACAGATGACGAGAAAAGATTCTGAGTTATCTGTACATGTCAGGTTTCAGAAGCACAGTGCCTGTCACAGAGCACACCATAAACAGTAGATTTTAGTAGCTTCTAATTCAGTCCATTTCAAAGTCATAACTGACCATTGGGTCAGGAGACTTGGGTTCTCACTCTGGCTAGTCCATGTTAGATAAATAAACCTCTTAGGGCATCAGTGTCTTCATCTACAAATCAGAGGCAGTCAGACTTGGTGCTTTTTGCGGTTCCTTTCAGCTTCAGTATGTTGACAATGCTATGAAATTCTTTGGTCTTGACCACCTGGAATCTGCTGTGGCCAGCTGGATCTGCTTCAGAGGGGCTGATGAACCAGAACTCTGCATATGGGTGGCAGTTTCTGGTGTCTGGTGAAAGCTGACGTACGGGGAGCTCTGGCCAAGGCAAATTGTGGCTCTCGAGGAGGCCTCATGACGAAGGGGAAGGATGTGGTTTGAGGGCAGCAGTAGCTGCCTCAAACAAGCATGAAATGCACTGAGCTTCAGAGGACATTGCAAGTGAGAATGATTGTTTATTAATTGGTGAATTATTATGATGTGGGGCATATGAAGAAATGATGATGGGCAGAAAAGAAGATGAAGAAAGAGAAACATTTACTGGTTCTTTCCTGTGTAGAGTCATCATTAACGCCGCAGTGAGTATTAGGGATGGGTCATCTCCAGTTGAATTTCCTTAATTTACAGATTAAGCAACCAAGGTCAACAACAACTTCCATGGCGACAGACCCAAACTGGCACTCAGGTCTCCTTACACCTGGCCTGTGCTTTCCTGCTCCACCAGGCTGCCAGGAGTGGTTCCCATGAGCTGTTTGAGGCCCAGTTTTGGAAAAAGAGCCATTTGGTTTCATTTTTCTTAGAGCAGACCCCAGAGATGTTATTTACTGCTCCCAACCCCCAGTGTAAAACCACTGAATGTAAGTTGTTATATGCAGGCCCATCTCATCAGCCAGCGCTTGATGAGTAGTAGACCTGGCCTGGATCCCACCGCTGTCCTGCCAGGTAACTGCATGGTCTGGGCTCCTCAGTGCTTCTGTAGGACCTGCTCATCTGAAGCACGCTCTGCGAATGAAGGCTGCACCACGTCTTTCGTGAGACTAGATGGTACTCTTCTTGTCTTCAAAGGTTTTTGTTGTTTGGTTGGATTTTAAAAACTCAGCAATGGCTTTGTTCATGAAAAGCAGCTTATTAGGAAAGTTGCTTCTTCATCCTGTGATTGTGGTTAGTTTGTGAGTAATTGAATTCCCTGGCCTCCTCTTTGGAAGCAATGACTGATCATTCTGTTGCTTTATTACTATTTCACAACATAGGAAGCAGAGCACACCACCTCTACCTAACAGTTTAACTTGAAACACCTCATCAGAGTATGTGAGTGAGACTTCAGATGTGCCTGTTGCATAGAAAGAAGCACGTTTCTCTCAAAGTCACTGGGCTGGCTGAGCAGGATCCCTACAGAAAAGCAGGGTCCTTGGGCCTTGGGCATACCTCAGGGCGATACTCAGGGACATCTGAATGAGGTCAGGCCTGTGTTAGATGCATGGCAGGGAAGCTCTGGAGCAAGGATCCATCTCCCAGATGTGGAGTGAATGGTGAGGTAAGTCATCCTTTAAAGGGACTCTTTTCAAGGCTGAGAGACCACATCCTGAGCAAAGGGAGGGCTCTGTTTCCAGAGGCCACACGTCTGGTTGACCTCTTTCCAGTCTCCTTGAACATGCTGTGTTCATCACTGAAACAGCGGTTTGCCTGTGGCTGGTCCCCACCCTGAGGATGCTCAGCCAGTTTCCACTGCATCTCCAGGTTCTGCCCCTCCTGCAAGGCCCACCTCAAGGACCAGCGCCTCCCTGGAACCTTCCCCCAGAGCCCCGTCCTCCCTGTTTTTGGTTTCGAATTCCATCCCCACTTGCAGTCATACTGCACAGTTTTGCACTTTGTTGCCTCATGTTGTTTCCTCTGGGTGGGTGTGTCGGGAGAGAAGTTAGGTGGTTTGTACATGTCCTTTCTCAGTGGCAAACTCACTAACTTCCTAAGGACAAGACCTCAGTCTTGAACTTCTTTATATTCTCCCATAGTGTCAAGCTTAATTCTGGGGACAAAGTATATGCTCACAAATACTTGATCATTCACTAGAGAAAAGTTCTCAGTGTGTTTATCAAGTAATAGGTTTAAAAAGACCACATAAAATCAGCCGGTCTCAGTGGCTCACGCCTGTAATCCTAGTACTTTGGGAGGCTGAGGTGGGCAGATCACGAGGTCAGGAGATTGAGACCATCCCAGCAAACACAGTGAAATGCCATCTCTACTAAAAATACAAAAAATTAGCTGGGCATGGTGGCATGTACCTGTAGTCCCAGCTACTCAGGAGGCTGAGGCAGGAGAATTGCTTGAACTCGGGCGGTGGCGGTTGCAGTGAGATGAGATTGTACCACTGCGCTCCAGCCTGGGCGACAGAGTGAGACGCCATATCAAAAACAAAACAAAACAAAAGACACACATAAAATCTACATGGACTTGTTTTTCAAATTATTTTCTTTCTTTCTTTCTTTCTTTTTTTTTGAGATGGAGTTTCGTTCTTATTGCCCAGGATGGAGTACGGTGGCTTGATCTCAGCTCACTGCAACCTCTGCCTTCTGGGTTCACATGATTCTCCTGCCTCAGCCTCCCGAGTAGCTGGGACTACAGGCGCACACCACCACACCCGGCTAATTTTGTATTTTTGGTAGAGACGGGGTTTCACTATGTTGGCAAGACTAGTCTCGAACTCCTGACCTTGTGATCCGCCTGTCTCAGCCTCCCAAAGTGCTGGGATTATAGGTGTGAACCACCACGCCTGGCCCAAATTATTTTCAAAAACATAATGGTAAGATTTAATTTGGTTGCGCATGACAGGACACTTGAAATAATAATGACTGAAGTAAGATAGAAGTTTCCTTCTTTCCCCATGTGAACAAAGGGCAGAGATAGAGAGGCCAGGGTGGAGTGGGAACCTGGGTCGCTTCTCTCCTGCTGCTTTACCATCCTAGCCTATTATTTTCTTCACTCTTTCTCTCCTTCCTTCCTTCTCTTTTTTTCCCCTCTCTCTCTCTTTTTCTCTATTACTTTCTTTTCATCTCACTCTGTCTGCCAGGCTGGAATGCAGTGGCACAATATTGGCTCACTGCAACCTCCGCTTCCTGGGTTCAAATGATTCTTGTGCTTCAGCCTCCTGAGTAGCTGGGATTCTGGGCCCGTGCCACCATGCCTGGCTAATTTTTGTATTTTTAGTAAAGATAGGATTTTACCTTGTTGGCTGGGCTGGTCTCAAACTCCTGAACTCAGGTGATTTACCCTCCTTGACCTCCCAGGTGTGCATCTCCACACCAAGCTAATTTTTGTATTTTTGGTAGAGACGGAGTTTTCCATGTTGGCCAGGCTGGTCTCGAACTCCTGGTGATCCACTCGCCTCAGCCTCCCAAAGTGCTGGGATTACAGATGTGAGCCACCACACCTGGCCATAGCATATGATTTTTCATTCTCAAGGTCAACTCATAGTACTCAGTGGCTTTTGGAGCTTCAGCAAGTGTATGCACATTCTAGGCAGCAGAAAGGAGGACAGAGTGAATGACCAGCACCAACTGTCCTTCAAGGAGCTTTTCCAGAAGCTACTGCAGAATACTTTTGCTTGCCTCTTACCAGTTCAAACCTAGTGACACTTAGCTGCAAGGGAGGCTGGAGAAAATAGACTTTATTAGATAGCCATGTATTGAGTGGAAACTTGGGGGTACTAAGGAAGAAGGGGGAAAATAGCTAGATACTCTGACACGGGGGCTAATGTGGATGAAGTAAGGTATGTTGAAATAACTGTCTTTTTAGCCTTATCAGACCATTCATGAATTCCTCAGTGATCTACTTTTTGCATCTGCTATGTTCTATGGTAATTATTAGAGGTAGAACAGAGACCAAGACAGATACGGCCTTTACTCTCAGAAAAATGACAATTCAGCAGGGGGAGACAAAGAATACACAGGAGAACAAATAAATGAACGAGATAATTATGAGATAATAGTAAGTACTATAAGAAAAAAGTCACATGGCCTTGGTTTGAAAACTTTTCCATTTGTTGGATATCACTCAGAGTTGCTTATTACATGAATGAGACATTCAGTCTTCATCAAAGCTATTTTGGTTTCTCTTTTGGATTGTGCCTGTAAATCTCTGTGAACTTTTTAGAGGGGGAAAATGTGTTAAAAATTGCTTTGCCGGACCATTCATAAGAGGATTTATTTAGACTGGAAAGTTTTACGCTGACATTTCTAAAAACTTTGTATCTGAGTATGTTTATATTAATTAAGGTTTTATTTATATAATATGAATGCACATTTTCAGGAGCCATTTATTTAAACATGTAAAGACCATTAAGAAAAGTGTTGTCAGTAATAGAAGACTTCTAATGGTATGTGTTTAATAAAGCAATGTAATTTATAAAATACTTGGAAAAATATTAATGTTTTATCATTTTTTCCCAAGGTAGGAATTTTTATTTCCCTACATTTCATACACAATGGTATAATTCAGTTATTTTAATTTTATAATAGGTTGCTGTTAGAACCAGATATGTCTTTGCAGAAGAGATTTTTTTTTTTAAAGGCAATAAAACAAAGAGCCATCAGCAACACTTGTGTGGCTTTGATTTGATGTACTTGATAACACTCCACGTTGATTTCTGGAATCTTGTACTAAAAATGCTTAGGATTAAAGATATATTTTATACAATCATCATTAGCACACACTTGTAACTTTCTAGTGTCTAACACTAATTTTCAGCTATTTAAATCCATGGTTTATTATTTCCTAATTATGATGAAGACCAGAATCTGGAGAAAAAAGAGAATCTGTATTGTTTGGAATATTTTAAATAAGAAGTCCTAGAGAATGGTTCTGGATTTTCCATTTAAAAATGTTAATCAACTGCAATAAACTCTGTGCTGATGACATATTTAAAACAAACTAGGACTTAGGAAAAAACAGGAATTTTGACCAAACTGCTCTTCTTAGTAACAGGTTTTGTGTGTCTTTGTTAAGACCATCACAGCTTGTTTTAATTCTTTTTTTAACTTCCTTTCCAAAATTTGATCTTGTGTTGCTTTACAGTTTTATATACAGCTTTTATTTAATAACCACTCTTCACTTCAAATGAACTGATTTCTGTAACAGAGGAATTACCAATGCAAGGAATCTATAATGAAATTGAAATGCTGCATTTCAGTCCATAGGCATATTGGTGTTATAAATTGCTAATTAGTGAGTCTTTTGCTAGGCTAGCGCTTAAACTGCTTTCAAGCCCACTTTTAATTGGTAACATTACTTGGCATTTTGTAGGGTGGAAATGCCTTTTGCTTACCATTCTTAGCCTTATTTTTATATTCTTAATTTAAACTTGACCCTTTGTTGTCACTGTAATGCAAGAAACCATTCCTGTTTAATCTTGGACAGCTGCATATGTTTAGGGACTATATGCATAGGTTCTCACAGAAATCTGACCTAAAACAGACAGATGTTGGAACTCTTATGTAAAAATCTATTCTAAACAATCTGGGCTACTGCTAGACAGGAATGCCAAACATTTCCAACCGCAAATTATACTTGATAATAACCACCTTGATAGCAGAAAGCAACAGACCTCCCTTCCACAACATGAGCCGGAGTAAGATAACAGGTCTTTGGGATTTTAGCTTAGATTTGCTACATTTACAGAAGATTAGGGCCGTAGCAAATGGCATCATTGTTAAAATTAGAAACTATTAATTTACCTACAGAAATTCTCCAAACATAAAAGTCTCTATTCTCTTTTTCCATATAACCGGACCATAGCAAGGAATCGCTGACTGTGAAGCAGGAGTCTGCCTGAAGCCAGGCGGGCCGAGCACACAAAGAACTGTGTGGCTTGAGAGGGAAACGGACATGCACGCCCTTTTCAAGTTTCCGAAATCGGTGTATTTCTGAAGAATCAGTTAAATAAGCTCATGGGTGTGTTTTATTTTGTGAAATATGGGGCATGCCAGTTATGAAATGGGAACTCTGAAATGTGATACATCCATCTTAACCAGCTCAGGGTTTATTCAATTCTTCTAGCCCTAATCCTATTAACTCTCATGCACAAAGGAAATACAGGACTCCTCGCTGATGATTCTACCCAGGCCTCCTGGCATTTAGAAACCAAATTTTAAATTTTACAAATTAAGTCTGCTATTTCATTAAAAACTAATCATAATAATGTTTTTAATGAACTAATACGCTTTATTTGTAAAATTTAAACTCTGAATATAGCTTCAAGGATCAGTGAAGCTACCTTTCAAAAAAAATTTTAGATTAAGAAAAGGCATTAGATTGATGATTTCAGTCACTTTGTAGAATTTGAGGATTTTTTTTAGAAAACAACTTATTTGAACATGGAAATTTTTTGTGTGAAGTACATCAAATATAAGTCTTTTTCAAACCAAATCTTTGGTTTTACAAATAAAGTTCATTGGTTGATTGAAAATGTAACCAGTGTTCAAACTGGATTTTTTAGACTGTTTACTTAAGGGATTTGAAGATTTTGATGACTCATAATCAGTTTATAAAGTGTGAGGATTTTTTAATAGCAGCCTTGTTTAAAATAAGTCAAAATGTTGGTGTGAAATGCATGAAACTTATTTCTGGCTGTATGTCATTTGGACATAAATCTAACCCAGAAAAATTCCAAGATCTAATTATGATGCTGTGGGAAGTTAATCTCATTTCAGTGAAGATGAGCTAATGACACATTAGTCCATATTGTATTATATACTTTCAGTCTGCTGCCTGCTATTTTGATTAAATTTGCTTCCTACCATTCAGATTTGAATCAGCAAAGCCTTTCTGTTACCACCTATCAAGTTTAAAAAGCCTTTCTCTAAAATTTTGAAGTGTTTCAGATTTTCATGACTTACAAAATTTTATCCAACCCTTACTGTGAAATCACAGAAGACATGTAGCTATCCCCTTTCTGTTTAGAAGTACTTGCTACTTCCAGGTACCAGGCTGTAGTCAGCACAGCCCACTCTCCACCGAGGTGGCCTGGAATGTCTAGTCATTTCAGTTTACATAACAGTTTCCCTGGGCTGTTTGCTTTCAGAGGTCACTTCAATGTCAGCCTCTGCAGTCCACACATAAGTCTGCCTGTTCCACATGATTTGCACAGGGAAAGAAAATACTGTATCTGAGGCATTCTTCCTACTTTCCATAGCTTGTATTCTTTGAATGTGCATTAAAAGAGTGATAACATTCACATCATACACTGAAGAGTAGATTTGTTTTTCTGTCTGATTTCTTATTCTGTCAGACTCTTTTCCTCCCTGGAAGACACCTGGTTTTCTAGCCAGGATAGCTGAATGCTCCCTTTGCAAACACCTTGGCCTGAAGTTCAGAATGAAACTTGATCAGCACCCCTTATCATTCTCCAGAAAGTCTTCGCAGCCCTGACAGGATCTGTTCTGATTCGGAATATCAGGGAACATTTCTTAGTGAATAAACCTGGCTTCTTATGTACTGGTGCAGTCACTTCCCTGTAACTAGGTAATTTAAGCCAGTTGCCTTTCATTTCAACCATGTCAAAGTATCAAATGAAGCTATAACTTAAGACCAGCCAGGAAAATGAGAGGCTGGACAGTAATATGTTTATAATATAAATCCTTCCTGTTTTCTCAACCCATGCTCCCCTGACTGTTTTCTATTCTGACAGAACACTCTAGAGATTTGCCTGCAGACAGTGACCACCAATTTAAGGATTTGTTGATGACTAAGAAAAATTCCGAAGCTGCAAATGAACGAATCCAATGCTGAGTAAAACAACTGACCAAAATTACGAATTCCTAGGCTACTTTAGCATGAATGGTCATAACAACTGGGACAGCAGGCCTGTATCACTCATTCCCTAGTAAAGCAGCTCAGAGGCCACAGGTGACTTACTCTTCTTCTCAGACTGAGATGTACCAGAAGTAGTGAAGTTCACCAGTGTGGGGAAGGTGGTTGGCTGGGAGTAAGAATACCTGCAAATCATCACTTAATCTCAAGGACTGTGCTTGCTGACTTGAGAACATCTATTTTCTTCAATTTTAGTTGTAATACAGCTACCTTATATTCATTTTGAGTCTCACCAAATTCCCATGCATTGAGGGTCCACTGGAATTCTTTGTTCATGGGCATTTTGACTGCTAGTGTGGACAGGGTGGTGGGAAATGGTGGCAGATACACGTAATTTGTGTGTTCCATATTTTCATTTTGCCTGAGCTTCTTTGCTCCCATGCATGCTCCATTGCCATATCAGATTTCACTTACAAAGCATAGGTCCAAGGATAACATTAACAAGAGTTTCAAGACAATGACAGCAGAGCATTAAACCAAGTGTGGGGTGAGTGGAGCCCTGTGACTACACAGGTCAGTGCAGTGGAAACCCCTATATTACATTCCCTGATTTCATTCCTTTCCCTGCCCCTTTCCCAGCAACCACTATCATTTTTTATTCTCATGTGTATCTTTATTATTTTACTTCATGTGTATTTGAAACATGTATTTAGTATTGCTTGCCATATTTTACAACTTAATGTGAACAGTGTCATTAGGAACCTGCAGCTTGTTTTTTATTCTCAAAACACTTACCATATGTTTTTGGCCAGACATGGTGGCTCTCACCTGTAATTCCAGCACTTTGGGAGGCCGAGGTGGGCAGATCACCTAAGGTCCAGAGTTTGAGACCAGCCTGGCCAACATGGTGAAACCCCGTCTCTACTAAAAATACAAAAATTAGCTGGGTGTGGTGGTGCATGCCTGTAATCCCAGCGACTTGGGAGGCCAAGGCAGGAGAATCCTTGGAACCTGGGAGGTGGAGGCTGCAGTGGGTCCGCAATTCTGCCACTGCACTTAAGCCTGGGTGACAGAGCAAGCCTCAAAAAATAAAGTTAAATAAATAAATAAATAAATAAATTTGCTGTATGTTTTAAAAATTTGTGCATGTTGCTATGGCAGTAGACTTCGTGTTTAGTTTATGTGTCCGAAGTTCCAAGTTTTTGATCCTTTAAGTTGTTGATTGTTAGTGAATGCCCCGTTTCTAACTTGGGTGGAGTGCATTTAGTGATTAGCCTTTGAGGCTGTATTTAACCAAAAATTTGTTTGGAGACTTGAGTCATCAGCCCTTATCTGTTATATTGAGTTTCCATTCAGCTCATTGTCTGGGCAGAATGTGGGCTGGAAAAGTTTACTAGTGTCTCTTGGCAATCAATTGCTGTGGGATGGCACAGCCCACATAGAATGGGGTGGGTAATGTTTTTTGGGTTAGACCATTTACCTTCAAATTAAATTGAGTTAGTGTAAAAGGAAGCCTGTAGAAATATAGAATCAAAGCCAGATACAGCTCGTGTTACCCAGAAGCAGAATGAATGATTACTTATCTGTAAAGTGTCATCTGAGGACAGCACATCTGCTGTGAATCTCTCTCCATAGATTATTCCTTTATGTAATCATTGCCCAATCTCATTATATTCATTACTTTTTAGAGTTTGTAATATTAAGTATGACCCTTTGATATGAGTGGCATTATCAAATGGATTTCTCCTCTAATAGGAAAGATAGAACATGATCGGGCACTTGGTCCTTGGACAGGAGAGAGGCATAGAAGCCATGAATTTATTTTTCTTTTTTTTGAGTCAGACTTTTGCTCTTGTTGCCCAAGCTGGAGTGCAATGGTGCAATCTTGGCTCACTGCAACCTCTGCCTCCCGGGGTTCAAGAGATTCTCCTGCTTCAGCCTCCTGAGTATCTGGGATTACAGGCAGGCACCACCATGCCTGGCTAAATTTTTGTATTTTTAGTAGAAACAGGGTTTCACCATGTTAGCCAGTCTGGTCTCGAAGCCCTGACTTAAGGTGATCTGCGTGCCTCGACTTCTCAAAGTGTTAGGATTACAGGCATGAGCTACCGTGCCTGGCCGAAGCCATGAATTTTTTAAAAAGTGAAGTGAGGAAATTGAAAAACATGAATTTTTTTTAAGGAGAAGTGTATCGAGAATTAATAGTAATCACTTTCATTTCTAGACTACCAGTCACATGTCTGGCAGATGCTAAGTGGCTTACATGCATTCAAGTCCCAGTCAGTCCTCACAACAACCCCAAATGATAGGTATTTGTTTTATCATTTTATAAATGAGAAGTTTAGACACAAAGAGAGTTACCTCAAGGTTCCAGAATTCGTGACGGGAAGGCTGGTATTTGAACCCAGAGGCCACAGAGGCAGGATTCCACATTCCAGTAAACCAAGCTTGCTGATGCCACAGTTTAGCAGTGAGCCAGCCTTGCCTCAGGCAGGAGTCACCCCTGGTGCCTGGTGCGGGGTGATGACTAGATGTATGCTGCGACATTTGGATAGTGAAGCTATAAGTTGGATATGGGTCGGCCAAGTGGAAAAAGTAGTAAAATGTTAGTGGTTATGTGGTTTCTAAGGAAGAGCCAGAAAAATTAAAGTCACTATCTTTTGGGTTTTTATAGACCTGCCTTTGTCCTCAAAGGATCACTGCCCTACTTGAGGTCTGTCTGTGTCTGGCTGGCCTTCAGAAGGGTGTTGGGGCTGCTGCCCACCTCTCTCTGCCCTGATTGGACTAGGCCATCGTCCGCTGCCTCAGCAGTAAAGTAGTGCACATGTGTTCCTCTTTCTCTCCACTCCTCTTTCAGCCCTCCTCCTCAGCAATTCCTAATGTGGGCGTGGGTGCGACTCCCAATTCCTTTTTCTGCAAAGGTCTGTAGCTTGGAGGGCATTCTGATGCCCCACCCTGACACCATATTTTTGAGCCTGTGTCAGCAGCCTTTCTACTCTCTCTTATTATATCCTTTCACATGACCTTGATTCAGCTTGCTATCTTTAGCTTTGCTCTCTTAACCGCAGGCACAGGTAATGCCACCACTCAAGTGATCACTTTATCTACTCTGTTTTAAACATGTCCTTTATTTATCATCTACCCAGGAACCTCTCTGGTTTGATCACATGATTTTCAGACTTCCTGACATACCTCCCTTCGTAATGGTGGCTGATTTTAATCTTCTGGGCCACAATAAATCTGACACATCCCTCAAGCCAATGGCATGCTCATCTTGATATTTTGATCCCGTTTCCTTTACCACAGAGATTGTCTGATTTAAGAAAGTAGCTCGGCATGTGCTGTTTTTACTCACATTGGAGTGTCAGATTGGCATTCCAGCACACTTGAATTTCTGCAACCTCTTATCAGCTTGATTGTTACAGATTTAAAAGTATTTTGCCTATCTGATATTTATTGGTACTGAAGTTTGGTTAATTTTTTTTTTCCTATGTTGCATCTCATACATCAAGTAGTAAGAAATATGGGCCAGGCATGGTGGCTTACGCCTGTAATCCCAACACTTTGGGAGGCTGAGGCTGCTGGATCACTTGAGCCTAGGAGTTTGAAACCAGCCTAGGCAACATGGCAAAACCCCATTTCTATAAAAAATACTGAAATTAACCAGGCATGTTGGTGGGTGCCTGTAGTCCCAGCTACTCAGGAGGCTGATGGAGGAGGATCATCCCCTTGACTTGGGGAAGTCAAGGCAGCAGTGAGTCCTGATTGTGCCACTGCCCTCCAGCCTGGGCAACAGAAGGAGACCCTGTCTCAAAAAAAAAAAAAAAAAAGAAATGTATTTTCCCCTTGGTTTTTTATAGCTCAATAAGACATCTATAGGAAGCAAATGGTTCTAGAGTCAGTAAAAGTATTGTCTGGAATTTCCATGTTACTTTTCTTCTCCGGGTCTTTTTGAGATGATGTTTGTCTGGGTGTATGAATAAGTGATCCTACAAGTGGGGCATGTGTTTAAAACGGATTGATGGCAAGGCAAACCATCACACACTCTGGCAAAGATCTAAACGGGGCCAGTAGTCATTCTTTAGTCATGTTTTTGTTTTGGTTGGTTGGTTTTTAAAGGTCATCTGTCTAACCCCTCATTTTGCAGAGATGGAAACAGGCCAAGAAAGTTTTGCCTTACATGGCTACTCAGAGAATTATATGGCAAAAAATGGGCGTAAACCAGGGGCTCATATACTCAAAACCCCTAGGAGGGATTTCAAAACCTAACTCCCATATGATACTTCAAAAAGCAGTAGACATGCTTTCATTACTTCAAAAAGCAGTAGACAGGCCTCTTTAAGGTAAAAGTTCTGTGTTCCATCAGTGAGTTTCTCATACCACTGTGTCTCCTATACTCTTGAGTAAGAGACTTTAATATCTAAAACTCATTTAACCTCAAATCCTGTTATCCCCAAATGAGGCAGTAGCTTATTTTGGTGAGATATGTACACCATCCTGCTCAGTTCGTGAATACTTCATTACGTTTATATGGAAGGTATATTTTCCAAGAGCTACATAAAATATTTCCTCTTCTCAAGTAGCTGCCTAGTTATTTTGGAAAGAAAAGACATGAAAGATGAACAAACAGCAGTTAAGGGCTAATTGTGTGTGGTACTAATCATTGGTCCCTTAAAACTTTAAGGAAAATAAAAATCAACGGAGGAAGTTGGGGCAGTCACGGGAGGCCTCCAGAGAGCTTTCTCACTTGCAGGAGAGTTAAGTACCAAGGCAGAAAGATTTGTCAAAAAGGAACCCAGAGTCCAGGAGAGGCAATAAGGAAAGGAAATACATCCAGGGGCAGTGAATTACAACACAAATAAATAGGTTGAGGCAGATAGCAGAGGAGCTGACGATCCAAAGAGAAGGCAACAAGAAAAGGGTGGGAAAAGGATATGAGGGAGAAAAAAAACAGGGAGGAAAAAACTGAAAATGAATCACCTAATTAATGGGTGGGAATACTGACTGATGGTTTCCAGGGGCACTGTTTCTAGTCCAGTTATCTGTCAGAAATGCTTTGGATTAGTGGCCAAAGGAAATTGAAGAGAAACCTCCCTGCTGAAATATTTGAATGCTTTCCCCAAGCCTCTATTTTTATTTCTCTTATTTGAAAGAGTACGAAAGACAGCATTATACCTTTTGACCAAGAATATAATTGTGAAGTCCTGATTCCCGAATTCTTTGGAATTAACTATGTGGTGTGGTCCTTATCTTAACCGCTTTGGGAAGCACCTGATGTCTTTGGAGCCAGAGCATAACTTGATAAATGACAGTTGCATGGGTGGTTAGGAGGTAACTCTGAGAAGGAACTGGGGACTTTGCTCAGATTGAAAGAAGAGACGGAAGAGGGAAACTGCTGGCTTCACATCACTTCTCCCTTCCTTTGTATCTGGTTTGTTCTTGCGAAATAATGAATCAACTTGAAGAATCTGAGCAGTTATTTGTAGACCATAAAGAACAAATTTAGTTTCCCTTGGTTTATTATATTTACATATTTAATATATTGATTGAACAAAGAGTGACAACATGCTTAATATTTTTTCAAGCAACTTCTTTGATACAATAATATCTTATTCTCTGTTTCATCAAGATGCTATATAAAGTTTCAGGTAAATAGAAGTTTCAGTAAATGATATATATTGCTGACATAATTCAGTCAAGTTATAGCCACTACACACAGTGAAATGAGATTATGCATCCTCTCTCAGTGGAGGATGAATAAACTATTAGTAGTTTATTGAGTATATTCCTTCTTGTATATACCCTGGATATATATACACAAAAAAGAATAATAGGAAACATGTAGAGTATATGAGAAATAATTATGTTTTATTTGGTGATCATGGAGAAATATGAGCTCCCTTTAATATTGAATTGATAAAAGAAAGATGTGATTGGAAATTTTCATATTTAATGAGTCATTAGATATGACTATAAATTTTTCAAAAAGCATTATACAGTTCTCCAATATTATATGCTAGGCAGCACCATGAGCGTTCTCAAAGGCATTGCTCAGTCTCCACTCTGTTTTTTAATCCAGGAAAAGTACTGATGATTTAATATTTTTCTACAAGAATATCCCACTTTCGGAGGTTTTTGTTATTTTTTAAAGAATAAGTTGGTTACAAACAGCATCTAAAAGAACACTCCTTTAAAAAAAGAAAGCCACAGGAAAATCGAGTTATTTTTATAATGATAATACTTTATACAGATCTGTGGTCTTTCATCTAAGAACTTTCAAGCACTTTTGAAATGTTGACTCATCAATCCATGACACGCTTAGAAGATTGGGCAGTAATTCTGCTTCCATTTGGTTTCAAAGAACTCACTGTGTCTTAAGATATGTGGACTCTTAATATTTTTTTATTTCTTCCCTTTTTCTTTTTTTAATTTTTATTTTATTTTTTGTTTCTTGTTTCTTGTTAAAGGTCAGAAAAAATATGGCTTGGTTGCAATCCACTAGGAACTTAGTGTGATGAAGGAAGGAGCCACAGAAAAGCTCTCCCAATTCCCAGTAACACATGCTATGACTTAAAAACCAGAAACGGAAATCTCTCCATATTTTGAACAGTCCAGAAAGGCATTCAGAAGATTTGAGCCTTAAATTATTCCAAGATACAGAAGGCAGACTTGCTTTGCTGAATTGACATTTTAATCAGCATTTCCTTATCTATTTTTTAACAAGGCAACTGTATTATTTATATTATCCTGCCAAACATGAATGTATGCCTTTCACCTGTGTAGGGGGCGCAGGGATGGATTCCTGACTGAAGAATTCCTCTGGAACTATTTCCCAGGCCAAGGGTGGGAAAATAGGCTGCCAGTAATTGGAAGTTTCATGAAGTATGCATTAAGATTTTATTTATCAATAGTCTCAAGATTTAGCCTTATCTTTCTGATTTTCTTTGATAGGTAAAATCATTGGTCTTTCTGCTGCCCTTTGAGTTGTTAGAGACTTGTGTTAGGGGTTATTTCTCAACCCAGGGTCCATGTTTTTTCACCCATATGGTTTTTAATTACTTCACTTCCAGTTAAAGAATGGTGTGAAAGTACTGTTTGTATGTCTTGTTAAAAGAAAAACTTTAGACAAATTAAATTTAACAGAGTTTAATTGAACAAGAAAAAAGAAAAAGAAAAAAAGAATCATGAAATCAGCTCCCAGAATCAAAACAGATTCAGAGACTTGGGCTGCCACATGGTCAGATAAGATTTATGGACCAGAAAAAGTAAAGTGATATACAGAAAACAGAAGTAAGGTGGAGAAACAGCTGGATTGGTTATAGCTCGACCTTTGCCTTATTTGAAGACAGTTTAAACAGTTGGCCACCTGTGAGTGGTTAAAGTATGGCTGGAGTGGTTGGCTGAGCCATAGTTATAGAAGCACACTCCTCAGTTAGGTTTTCAGTTTGTTATGTACTAAGGTTGTAGTACATTTCTAAGAACTGAAGTAGGTGAGTACATATGATTTCTCAGGCTAGGTTTTAGTTTGATTTCACAATTCCACACTTTTGGTCTCTCGGTTTTGAGAGATTAACCTAAATTCTGGGCATGGGCACCACTCTTATCACAGTTGTAAATGTCTCCTTTGGTCTGAGTATGGAATTCACAGATGACAGTGTGAAACTAGTTGAACAATTCTTTATGTTCTTGCTTACCTAGTTGAAGTGAGACCATTCAGTACACAATAGATAGCTGGATAGAACCATTTAAGACTTGAGAAGACACAGGGCATCAGGGTTACTATTATGATGACTGCCAAGAGGATAATATCAAAAGACCAATGAGTTCACAAGGGTTCTTATGAAACAAACCAAACCAAATCAAACAAGTCACAGTTGAGGCAATATAGGCAGTTCAGCAGTATTTGAGTCTAGTTGGTCATAGTCCTTGTTCAGGGTCTGATGGTGATTAAGGACCACAGTTGACAGTATAACAGCCTGATTGAAAGAGGTATTCATGGCCGGTCGTGGTGGCAGGTGCCTGTAATCCCAGCTACTGGAGAGGCTGAGGCAGGAGAATCACTTGTACCAGGGAGGTGGAGGTTGTGGTGAGCCAAGATTGCACCATTGTACTCCAGCCTGGGAGATAAGAGTGAGACTTTGTGTCAAAAAAAAAGAGAGGTATTCATTTTGTTTTTGTTTTGAGATGGAGTTTCGCTCTCGTTGCCCAGGCTGGAGTGCAGTGGTGCAATCTTGGCTCATCGCAACCTCAGCCTCCTGGGTTCAAGCAGTTCTCCTGCCACAGCCTCCTGAGTAGCTGGGATTACAGGCATGCACCACCACGCCTGGCTAATTTTGTATTTTTAGTAGAGACTTGGTATTTCTCCATGTTGGTCAAGCTGGTTTCCGATTCCTGACCTTAGGTGATCCGCCCGCCTCGGCCTCCCAAAGTGGTGGGATTACAGACGTGAGCCACTATGCCTGGCTGAGGTATTCGTTTTCATTGTTAGCCTGGTAACACAAGTCATAATAACCTGGAGACATACTAGAATAGATTTAAAAATTACAAAACCTTGGAAAACCCAAGCTTGCCATTCACCATTGAGGATACCTGCAGACCAACTCCTAGTTGCTCTCATAAACATATCATGTGTTTTTTTCTTTTTCTTTTTCTTTTTTTTACTTTTTGTTTTTGTGTTTTTTTCTTTTAAGAGATTAGGCTAGTTGTGGTGGCTTATGCCTGTAATCCCAGCACTTTGTGTGGCTGAGGCGGGTGGATCACAAGGTCAATATATCACGAGGTCAGGAGAACCTCATCTCTACTAAAAATACAAAAATTAGCTGGAAATGGTAGCACGTGCCTGCATCCCAGCTACTTGGGAGGCTGAGGCAGGAGAATTGCTTGAACCCAGGCAGCAGAGATTGCAGTGATCTGATATCATGCCACCGCATTTCAGCCTGGTGACAGAACGAGACTCTGTCTCAAAGAAAAAAAAAAGATTAATTTTCTTAATGTGTTTGGTGGCTGTGTCTAAGGCAACCTTTTAAATTCTGTAGTAACAAAATCAGGGGAGAGATACTCAGTTTTGGTCAGTACCACACATAACCCCCAACTAGAGCAAAAAGGAGCTCTAAAGTTGCATGATGCCCCGTTAAGTGTTTTGGTTGAATGCAAGTATTGCTGTCCACTTTTCAGAGAGTGACATCTACCCGTCTGAACCTCTGGGAGGTCTATCTGCAAAATCCAAGATTTTTCCCAATTTACAGATTGTCTTTTTTTTTTTATTGAGACGGAGTTTTGCTGTTGTTACCCAGACTGGAGTGCAATGGCATGATCTCAGCTCACCGCAACCTCCGCCTCCTGAGTTCAAGCAATTCTCCTGCCTCAGCCTCCTGAGTAGCTGGGACTACAGGCATGCACCACCATGCCCAGCTAATTTTTTTGTATTTTTAGTAGAGACGGGGTTTCACCTTGTTGACCAGGATGGTCTCCATCTCTTGACCTTGTGATCCACCCGCCTTGGCCTCCCAAAGTGCTGGGATTATAGGCGTGAGCCACCGCACCCGGCCTACAGATTATCTTTAAATTCCATACAACTGGTACCCCACTACTGCCAAGAGTGAGCCCCTAGGAGTCCCACCGGAGTTTTTTCTCAGTTGAAAGTAGTTTATCTATTTCAAGATTGGAGGTAATTTCAGTTATTGATTATTTTGTCCTGTGATCACAGAAGCTGTTACGGGAATTTTTAGGGTAAGCTATTTGAATGGCAGGAGTGAGCCAGGCCAAATAGCAACATCCAAACCAGACAGGAAGCAGATTTTCCTCAGACTCAATAGAAGCCCTTGGAGACTGGAAAAGAGGGTCACCTAGTTGCATTTGTGCAAGAGTCAGTTAAATTTATTTGCCTGTAAATCTGCATAGCTCCTGAACAAGGTTCAGTGAGAAATGTACTTTTAAAGCTCCTTTATAGTATGTGGTAGTTGTGTATAGCCACATTTAGTTAAAAAAAATGACCTTACTGGATTTTTTTTTTTTTTTTTTTTTCTTGAGACAGTCTCACTCTATCGCCAGGCTAGTGTGCAGGGGTGCGATCTCAGCTCACTACAACCTCCACCTCCTGGGTTAAAGCAATTCTCCTGCCTCAGCCTCCTGAGTAGCTGGGATGGCAGGCGCTTGCCATCACATCCAGCTGATTTTTGTATTTTTAGTAGAGACAGGATTTCACCGTGTTGGCCAGGATGGAATCAATCTTGACCTCGTGATCCCCCCACCTCAGCCTCCCAAAGTGCTAGGATTACAGGCATGAGCCACTGTGCCTGGCCTCTGGATTTTTTTTTTTTGGAAACAGTCTTGCTGTGTTGCCCAGGCTGGAGTGCAGTGGTGCCATCTCAGCTCACTGCAAACTCTGCCTCCCGGGCTCAAATGATTCTCTACCTCAGCCTCCCAAGTACCTGGGACTAAAGGTGCACACTATCACGCCTGGCTAAATTTTCTTTCTTTCTTTCTTTCTTCCTTTCTTCCTTTCTTTCCTTTCTTTCCTTTCTTTCCTTTCTTTCCTTCCTTTCTTCCTTTCTTTCCTTTCTTTCTTTCCTTTCTTTCCTTTCTTTCTTCCTTCCTCCCTTTCTTTCTTTTTCTTTTCTTTCTTTCTTCTTTTCTTTCTTTCTTTCTTTCTCCTGAGATGGGGTCTCACCCTGTCGCCCAGGCTGGAGTGTAATGGTGTGATCTTAGCTCACTGCAACCTCCACCTCCCGGGTTCAAATGATTCTCCCACTTCAGCCTCCCAATTAGCTGGGATTACAGGCATGTGCCACCACGTTCAGCTAAGTTTTGTAATTTTAGTAGAGATGGGTTTCACTGTTTGGCCAGACTGGTCGGAAACTCCTGACCTTAGTGATCTGCCCACCTTGGCCTCCCAAAGTACTGGAATTACAGGTGAAAGCCACCATTCCCACCTCCTACTGGATTTAATCTGGTAACATTATACAAGCAATCACTTGTATCCATATAGCTAATTCCCACATCTCGAGTGTGTGACATCTGGAAGCACAATATACCTTTTGCAGGCATCACTTGAATAGGTTTTCTGTGTTTAGTAACAACCTGGTTATTCACTGGAAAAGTCAAGAGTGTTATTTCTAGCGAGTGCAGGAAAGCAAATGAAGCAGTGATGTTTGGAATATCAAGGATAGCTTTCCACTCCTTACTTCTTTGGAGCTTGAGTCACTGCCATTGGGAACATGGAGAGGCACTGGCATCAGTGGAATTGCTTTCTGATTTTTTGGCATTTGCCCACAAATCCAGCAGTTACTCTGGTTTTGTGCTAGAATGTAAGATAGAGCTAAGCCATCTACTAATGATGGTCCCATGGATTTTCCTGTAGGAAAAAGGAAAGGATTGGGACAAAAAGATTAGAGGAGAAAAGCAAAAAGCACAAGGCTTTCATAATGGCAGAAAAGTCTCGATCTGTGATCTTGGGAAAGCTGTCCACATCTAGGATGCTGTCTACTTTTAGGGAGAACTATTCCTGGTCAGCTTTACCTTAAAATCTCCAACAGATGTTCCAAGAGTTTGAAGGGGCCCTTTTGAGTTGTGAGATGTAGACCCAAGGTTACAGGTGTGGGTAATGAGAAGAACCTAGTGTGGTCCTTTCCAACAGGGTTCAAGGGCAGTCTTCCTCTGATGTTATTTCCAGAAGACCCAATTTTCAGGCTCTAGACCATGAAGGGTTTGATTGTCCTTAGTCAGTGGATCACAAAAAGCTTTCTGTACCTGGTAAAAATACACTTTGGCATAATGCATTAAAACCTTGCTTTATTTAGTCATATCAGAGTTTAGGAGAGTGGGACATGTATTAGGTTCTACTATTAGGGGCATATGTTTCCAGTGACTATTTTATAAGGGGTCAACTTATGTTTTCTAGTGGGAGTGGCTCTGATTGCCATTTAATGCCAACAGTAGTACCTTTGGCCAAGACAACCCAATTGGCTCAGCTAACTTTGCCAATTTCAGTTTTAAGATGCCGTTTGTTCTTTGACCCTTTCTGTAACTGCCCAGTGGGTTCACCTTGCCCGCTGTCGAGACAGAACCAGTTTATCAAGACGGGAATTGCAAAAAGAGAAAGAGTGTTTCATGCAGAGCCAGCTTCAAGAGTTTTATTGTTACTCAAATCAGTCTCCTCAGCATTCAGGATAAGAGTTTTTTGTTGTTGTTGTTTTAATTTTTTTTTTTTTTTAAAGATGGGGTTTCACCATCATGGCCAGGCTGGTCTTGAACTCCTGACCTCAGGTGATCCACCCACCTCGGCCTCCCAAAGTGCTAGGATTACAGGCATGAGCCACCGTGCCTGGCCCAAGAATAAGAGTTTTTAAGGGTAATTTGATGGGTGGAAGAAGGCCAGTGAGTTGAGAGTGCTGGTTGGTCAAGTCAGAGATGAAATCATAGAAGAGTTGAAGCTGTCTTCTTGCTGGAGTCAGTTCCTGGGTGGGGGCCATAAGATCAGTGTTTTATCAGTCTGGGTGGTGCTGGTCCATCCATCAAGTGCAGGGTCTGCAGATATCTCAAGCACTGATCCTAGGAGCAGTTTAGGGAGGGTTGGAATCTTGTAGCCTCTAGCTGTATGATTGTTATAATTTCTTTTTTTTTTTGAGACGGAGTTTCACTCTTGTTACCCAGGCTGGAGTGCAATGGCTCGATCTCGGCTCACCGCAACCTCCGCCTCCTGGGTTCAGGCAATTCTCCTGCCTCAGCCTCCTGAGTAGCTGGCATTACAGGCATGCGCCAGTATGCCCAGCTAATTTTTTGTATTTTTTAGTAGAGACGGGGTTTCACCATGTTGACCAGGATGGTCTCGATCTCTTGACCTCGTGATCCACCCGCCTCAGCCTCCCAAAGTGCTGGGATTACAGGCTTGAGCCACTGCGCCCGGCCGCTAAACTGTAATTTCTAATCTTGAGGCTAATTTGTTAATCCTAAAAAGGCAGTCTAGTCCCCAGGCCAGAAGGAGGTTGTTTTAGGAAAGAGTTGTTAGCATCTTTGTCTTAAACTATAAACTAAGTAACTCCCAGAATTAGTTCAGCCTATGCCCAGGAGTAAACAAGGACAGCTTGGAAGTTAGAAACAGGATGGAGTGGAGAGTTTCCCTATCTATAGCTGGATATTTCTCCAGGAATACTCCATAAAGGAAATACATTTCTAATAATTTCTTAGCTGCTGGCACAGCACCAGCTTTCCTGCAAGGGAAGACTCTATTTGACCAGAAAACACACAAAGTATTACAAAAACTGATACCTCAGCAAGGGTGATAAGTGAATGAAGTCCATTTGTAAATGTTCTAATGGTCCATCAGATGGTGGAAATATCTGAAGTTTTTATTGTTTTCCTAGGATTATGAGTTTGACAAGTCAAACATTGGTTATAAACCATTTTAGCAATTTTGGAACATATATTTCACCAATATTTTTTCATAATTCAGATCATTTTGTCTGTGATGAGTTGTGGAGTGCAAGGCTTTTAACAATGGAAGCTTCAAAGACTCGGGAAGGACCAGGTGGTTGTCAGGCCCTTTGTGAGTCTACGCTGAACACTGAATTTACATTTCTTTAGATACCAACTTTGTTTTTCCAAATTAAATGCATTGCACTATCTATTAAATAGGTCACCATAGGGGAGTTGATTTGGATCAGTTTTATGAAGTTCATTCAGATTTCATGTTCTAACAGTTTCAGCACTGAGTTAACATACAAATCAGCTAGGGCATTTCTTTGATATTCAGATTAAGTTATACAGGTATCATCTTCAATCTTAATCATAACACTGTGATGATAACAGGATAACCAAAAGGAGTTCATCTAATTGGAGTCCCACTAGAAGTGAGAAACCCTTATTGTTTCTTTTTAAAATTATATAATTTTTATTATACATATTTGCCTTTTTTGATACAGGGCCTCTCTCTATTGCCCAGGCTGGAGTGCCATGGCTTGATGATGGCTCACTGCAGCCTCGACCTCCCCGGCTCAAGCCATCCTCCCCACTTAGCCCCCAGGGTAGCTGGGACTACAGGCACGAGTCACCATGCTCAGCTAATTTGTAGAGACGGGGTTTCACCATGTTGCTTAGGCTGGTCTTGAACTCCTGGGCTTAAGCAGTCTACCTGTCTTGGCATCCCAAAGTGCTGGGATTACAGGTGTGAGCCATCGCACCTGGCCCCATTGTTTTCATAACATGTCAAAATTGTATGCTATTCTAAAAACATATCTGCTATCTTTTAAAACATTTACTGACTTGTCCTTAACTATATGATAAGCTTGGGTGGGAGCAAAAAGTTCTGCCAGGTTAGCTGACTTAAATTGAGGAAGTGTTCCTTTCTCTATTGGGTGGTAACACCATACTCTGCCTGATACTTTCCTTCTGAGACTTTGGCATAGGACCCACCAACAGAAAGTAGTAACTCAGGATTATCCAATGGAGCATCTCATAAATCAACACAAGGGGCTACTAGTTTGGCTACTACACCTATACGATTGTGATCTTTACCATGGTCAGTCAGAGGTAATGGAGTAGCAGGGTTAAGTAGGTTTTAGATGGAGTAGCATTTTAGATGCAGATCAGAAAGAGGCAGAAGAAGATTTCATGAGATCGTAAGATGTTAGTCTACTTGCTGAAAAATGCTGAGCTTGGTTGGAATTTAATAGACTTTTCACAGCATGTGGAATTTGCAAATTAAGTTCATTTCCTAAAACCAGCTCAGATGAAACTTCTAGCAACTTGGTGGCTGCTGCTGCTTCAATTTTTTTTTTTTTTTTTTTTTTTGAGATGGAGTTTTGTTCTTTTTGCCTAGGCTGGAGTGTGCTGGCAACCTTCACCTCCTGGGTTCAAGCGATTCTCCTGCCTCAGCCTCCTGAGTAGCTGGGATTACAGGGATGCACCACCACACCTGGCTAATTTTTTTGTATTTTTAGTAGAGGCGGGCTTTCTCCATGTTGGTCAGGCTGGTCTTGAACTCCTGACCTTAGGTGATCCTCCCGCCTCAGCTTCCCAAAGTCCTGGGATTACAGGCGTGAGCCATGGCCCCTGGCTTTTTTTTTTTTTTTTTTTTTTTTACATAGAAAGTAATTTATTTAAAGAGAGACAGAAACAGGAGGAGAGAGAATGAAACAGCTAACACTTAATATGTGAGAGAATTCAGACAGATGGAATCCAGGAGAGGAAAACAGCTTCCACACTGAGTGGAAGGGAATAGAGAGAGATGGAGTTTAGGAGGGGAAGACAGGCTTCCACGAGAGAGTGTGGAAGGGGACCCCAGAGGGAAAATCTAGGAGAGAGAAAGATGATTTCCATGAGAGAGTGTTGTGGAAGGGGATCCAAACATGGAGTCCCCCCCTTTTTCTTTTCTTTTTTTTTTTTTTTTTTAAGAGACAGGATCTGTCTTGGACTTCCTTTAGTGGTGAAATAGTCTGGCATAATGGGAGGAGGCTTATTGGTGGACTGATAGAAAAGCAGACAACTTTTTTCCAGTGCCCTGCTTATTTGCAATGAAGGCAGATATCTCAGGGTAAATAATTTCTTGTTCTAGGATCTATCTTTTGGTTGTGATTAAAAGTAAAACAGAAAGTTCCTTTGGTCTCAGCCCCTGTAACTGTTGTAATTGGTGAGGCATAAGCTTGTTAATCTTTTGGGTTTTTCCTTTCTCCAGTGTCCTCTTGAAATGTTCGGCTAAAGCCACCAATTCAGTCATGTCTGTAACTTCCCATCCAGGTTTGTGTTTTTTTAATTAAACTACTAACTTTTGGACAGAGTCCATTTATAAATAGCGTAGTTGATGCAGTTCCTGCAGGGATTGTTCCTTGCTGTTATTTTGAGCCCAAAATGCTTCACAAACAGTGTTTCTAAGTGAGTTCTGTTGTCTGAAACTTCTTTTGTCTGTATGGTGGACCGGTCAATTTTTTTGCGTGGAAAAATATTAGGAATTGAATCTAAAAGGTTTTTGGCAATGTTTCTAGCTTCTCTCAGCCATTCCTGTGAAGAGGTTTTTGAGTGTCTTTAACACCTTCCTCAGGTTGGCTTCATTCTGCAGCTATTGTTCATTTTTGAGCTTCTGCAGACCCCAGTATTATGTGAATAAATTGGTAAAGGTCAGGCAGTCCTGGACCGTAAGCTCTTATGAGTAAATTTTTGAGGACTTCCCCATGGGTTAGGGAGTCCTTCACAATGGCTCTAAGCTCAGCTTTAGAACATGGAGTGAAGGTGGTTATGGCAGGAAGGCCTAGCTGATCACAAGCTCTTACTTTGTAATGCCTCTGTCCAACTTCTCTTTTTTTTCATCATCTTCAGAGAGTGAAAGGGTAATTTGACTAGAAGATTAGTGGAGCAAATTATTTAGGTAGAGATGGGTAAAGAGAAGAAACAGGGTTATTTCAGAGTACAATCCTCTTTCGTCATGTTCTTAGTCTGTTTAAAATTTTTGCTTGCTTTTTGCAAAGAATCTTTTAAGGAGGTTATTTTCAATTTGTTTATTCTTTTAGATGCCTTGCATACCAATTAAAGATTGTGGGATGCGTTCCCCTTTATTCTAATATGCCTCCCAACTAAACAATTTTATCCAAATTAAAACTTACCTAATTGGCTAGGTGTGGTGGCTCATGCCTGTAATCCCAGCAGTTTGGGAGGCTTAGATGGGTGGATCACTTGAGATCAGGAGTTCAAGACCAGCCTGGCCAGTATGGTGAAACCCCATCTCTACTAAAAATACAAATAATAATAATAATAATAATAATAATAATAATAATAATACAGGCGCCTGGTGGCAGGCATCTGTAATCCTAGCTGCTAGGGAGGCTGAGCCAGGAGAATCACTTGAAACTGGAAGGCAGCGGTTGCAGTGAGCCAAGATCATGCCATTGTACACCAGCCTGGGCATTGTGAGACTCTGTCTCAAAAAACAAAAAAAAAACAAAACAAACTTCTCTATTGTGGTCAACTTAATTCTAAGTTGTCTCCAGAAGGGTTAATCCATTTTTCCAAAAATATGTACATTGTGGGCCCATCATTTTAATGTATAAAATTAGCTGGAGTCTCAACAGTCTCTGATTCTTTGGATTGATATGAGTAATTATCCAGAAGTTACTTATTTGAAGTCTGGGGCTTATAAATTCAATCTGATGCTGTATCCAGTGCAGTATAAATATTGCTCACATTGACTCATGGATCTGAGAACACAAGTCAGTGGAGCTCAGAATTTGAGAGAAAACTCACCCACAACCTCCAGTTACAATCAAGAGAGCAGCGTGCACAATTGGCGCTGGAGGTACCTCGCTTGGTTGTCTGCTGTTCTAAGGAGTCACTGGAATTTTACTTTGATCTTTACTTCTACTCCAGATCTGATGAAAGAATAACTTTAAACACATTTAACAGAGTTTAGTTGAGCAAGGAAAAAAATGATTTGCAAATCGAACGGCCCTCAGAATCAAAACAGATTCAGAGAAACTCAGGGGCTATCACATGGACAGACAAGATTTATGGACAAAAACAAAAAAAAAAAGGAAAATGAGGTGTATAAACAGCTGGAACGGTTCCAGCTCAGCCTTTGCCAGTATGTTAAGGAAGTTTGAACAGTTGGCTGCCTGTGAATGGTTGAAGTGTGGCTGGAGTGATGGGCTGAGGCTCAGAAGATACTCCTCAGGTTTTCAGTTTGTTACACACTAAGTTACAATTCAGACTGAGGAACTGACGGAAGCAAGTATTAATACCAAGCCTTTCTCAGAACAAATTTTAGAAGTATAGATCATTATGTATTAGAGTAATAAAGTTCTAAGAATAAGTACTTCTAAGTATCAGACAAATGTATTTCTCTCATCTAGCATAAGTTTATTCTCATGAGACATTTTCAGTTAATGGCAAAGGACATTAGTTAGCAATGTTAAACATGAGTTGAGGGTTGACATAGAGATCTGAGAAATACTAGCCAACACACTGAAGACTGTGTAAATGGGATGAGCCAGGAGACTGCACAGAATGGTGGGTATTGTGGGGCTCTACCCAGTCAGTGTTCTGAAAACTGAGACCCAGGGCAAACTTCTGGCCACACCTTGATCCATCAGGACTAGACCCCAGGATAGAGTTTCCTTATGGATTGCTTCCACTTTGACATTTCACAAGGGGTATCCCTGCCTCGTGCACACCCCTACTGGAATGCAGAGAGCTGCCTGGACCTGCCCTGTGGGCTTCCATCCTCATCAGCACTAAGAAGCCCCAATCCGAAGCCTTTCCTCTCCTGGTTCTGAGACAGATGGTGAGAAGGAGAAACCATGAAATTCCTTCTAATAACCTTGTTAACTTTTTCCTTTGTCTCAGATTGTCCCTAGATATCAGTGGGTACAACTGTTAACAAAAAACAATTAAGGATGCTTAAGTGAGACTTTGAAATTCAAACCCAAGTAGCTGTCCTACCAGCTAAAGAATGAGTTTGTATGGAATCGGCCTGTGGTACCCCAGTGAAACTAGGGAAGTTGAAAATGAGATGCTTGTAGCCAGTAAGGATATTCTGACTAATTACACATTAAGGCTAACTTGGCATAATCACAAACATGAAACACTACCACCTGGAAAGACTTGGAATATAAGGAGACCGTACAGCACAGAGCACAGACTTTGGAGCAGGACTGCAGGGTACTCACCCGACTCCCAGACCTGCTACTAGTTAACCTCCCTAAACTTCAGTTTCCTCATCCAAAAAATGGGGAAGATATTACTACCATACCTATCTCGGAGGTTTGTTAAGATGAAGTGAGTGAATGCATGTATAGCTCTTAAATCAGGCACTGGTGCAAAGTGCTATATTAACATTTATGTTTCCTGGGTGCAGTGGCTTATGCTTGTAATCGCAGCACTTGGAGAGAATGAGGAAGGTGGATCACTTGAACCCCAGGAGTTCTAGACTAGCCTAGGCAATATGGAGGACCTCCATCTCTACAAAACATACAAAAATTAGCTGGGCATGGTGGCATGTACGTGTAGTCCCAGCTACCTGGGAGGCGGAAGTGGGAGGATCACTTGAGCCTGGGAGATTGAGGCTACGGTGAGCCAAGTTCACACAATTGCACTCCAGCCTGGGTGGCAGAGCAAGATCCTGTCTTTAAAAAAAAAATTGTGCTAGCATTATTATTTTGTACTGAAAACTATAAATGTATCCTATATTAGTTATTTACTGCCTACAGATGATTAAAGGGAAAAAGCATGGAGGAGTACATACAGGATGTTTTGGTTTTTTGTTGTGGTGGTGTTTTGAAATGCAGCTTCGCTCTTGTTGCCTAGGCAGAAGTGCAGTGACAAGATCTCGGCTCACTGCAACCTCCACCTCCTGGGTTCAAGCAATTCTCCTGGGCTCCTGAGTAGCTGGGATTATGGGCGTCCACCACCATGCCTGGCTAAGTTTTTGTATTTTTAGTTGAGATGGGGTTTCACCATGTTGGCTAGGCTGGTCTCAAGCTCCTGACCTCAGGTGATCCACCCACCTTGGCCTCCCAAACTGCTAGGATTATGGGCGTGAACCACACCACTCCCCTGCCCCACCCAACACAGGAGGTTTTTATCAGCCGGGCCTGGTGGTAGCTGGTATCACTTCTATGTGCATTCTTCAGCTAGAACTCACATGGCCACAGCTAATTGCAATGGAAGCTAGGAAATGTAGCCTAATACTTTGAGACCAGGAACAAGAGGAGAGTGTGAATTTTGCTGAATAGTCTTCATTGAGCCAAAACCCATCCAAAAGCCCTTACGTGACTTTGCATTTTTGGGTTAAGAACCACTGGAATAGAGAGATCAAGTGGGTAAAATACATGTATAGTAATCATTTGTTGCTAGCAGAATTGGAGTGTGTAACCTAAACATTTTTTTCTTATTTGCAAAACCTTTCTGTATGAAAAGTATTACAAAATAAGAAAAATTAAATTAATTTGGTTATATATTTAAAGAGTTGCCTTTATTGAAAAGGATGTAATTGTGTCAAATCGGGGCAGTGCCAGAAGATCTCAGAAGTTCAGTAAGAAACAACTGACCTATCATTATAAAATCCATATTCACTCCCTTGGCTTAGTGGCCAGGATTAGTATCAGTATGACCTGAGGTGAATAGAGTACAACAAAAAAGTGTTTGTAACAATCAAAACCACAAAGCTTTATGGACAATGGAGAGGTCTATATGGAACTCAAGTGTCAAAGCAATAGAAAATTGTCTGATGAAAAAGCTAGCCCAAAGGAGAAGCAAAAGCCATGTGCATCTGTCAGGTGGTGGGCAGTGAAATTTCCTAGGTACTTTTTAAAGTATACAAAGACAGTAGAGCCAGGTGTGCTTTGCTGGGTGTATGAATATTCCTAAGATGTCCATAAGCTGAATTTATAAAAACCCAGTTTTAAGGCTTTGGAAAAGATCCCTATGTAATTAAGCCTACAGAAAAGGTTAAAAATTCCCTTTTATTCATGTGGTTTTATAAGCTAAGCATTTGTTAATGTTCTTGAAGAAGATTAACCCACTAGTTTATGTTACATATTTAAGAAGGCAAACTTGTAATAATTTTTAAAATTCAGAATAGAAATGGCTTACTATGATATTTTTTTTCAGATTTTCTGCAATGAACATATTGCTTTCTGAGTTAAGATTAAGAAAAATAAAAAGATGATATCATGCAAGATTTTCTTAGAAAAGGGGTTTAGATTGATTTCCTACAGTTTGTTTTTTGTTACTTTGCATTATTGGATTGTTGTGGAACAGTGCAGTCACATTTTATGCAAGGATTGTACAACATTTTAAATTAAGCTCATAAGTCTAAAGTCCCAATAGTTGCAATCATCTTAAAAATTCTTTAAAGTACCCACAATATGTACTGTATATGGGTTTGTTTATATAAATCTGTTGCTTAATATCAATGTGTAATACAGACTAAAATATAGTCCATAATGAAATATACATGCAAAGTGTTGTCTCATGGTAGTATTTAAATTATTAGTCTCTGTTTCATTATTATGAGTGGGCATAGTTTAACTCATGTGTTAAGGCTAGGTATGGCAGCTTATCCCTGTAATCACAGCACTTTGGGAGGCCAAGGTGAGTGGATCCCTTGAGCTCAGGAGTTTGAGACCAGCCTGGGACCCTGTCTTTACAAAAAATTGAAAAAAATTAGTCAGGTGTGGTGGCATGCACCTGTAGTCCCAGCTACTTGGGAAGCTGAGGTGGGAGGATGACTTGAGCCTGGGAGGCAAAGGTTGCAGTGAAGCAAGATTGCACCACTGCACTCCAGCCTGGGTGACACTGTCTCCAAATAATAATCATAATAATTCATATAAGTTAAATTAACACAAGATGGAATTCCATGGTATAGTAGCATACACACTGTACTTGAGTTGGAAGTCCTGGTATTTTATGACCTTGGGACAAGTCATTTGACCTTTCCAAGCCTTACCTCTGTTGCTTGTAAGGTGGGGCTTCTACTACTTACTTCTTAAGTTGGATTAAAGATGAAGTGAAATGACATAAACTCTAAAGTGCTAAACCTATCAAGAGGCTCCTACTGATTGAGAATGTTGGGAAGGCAGGTACCATGTCAGTCTTACTGCTATTGAATTTTCATGAGTTTTTGCTGGGAGTCACATTGGAAGACCAAATCAGTGAGATAACTCCGTCCTCTCTTTCCTGTCCACGGGGCAGACACTCTCAGATAGACCTGTGCACAGAGTGGTGTCAACATATCTGAAGTAATGAAAGCAATTTAGGTTTTTTTCTGAAACTTCAGTCTGTATAGAGAAACTAGGGCTGTGCATGTTTTAAGTGAAACAAACATGTACAGAAATTCAGTGTAAACACTGGAAATTTCCCTCATTAGGCAGTGAGTAGTAGGTTTTATTGGGAAAGGATTTGTCATGTTGAAAGCTATCCAAGTATAAGGCCATTGTTTGCTTTGACTATTGAAAATATGTTTGTTCAGTAAACTTTCACCTTTTTATTCAATATTACAACTTAAAAAGGGATTATTTTAATTATAGTAACACCTAATTTGATTAATGACAAGTCAAGGAGTAAAAATGAAAATAAGCAAGAAAATCTATCCATAGCAGCTGAGATGACCGTGTCAACCAATTAGAGTTTTATTCTCTTCTCTACAAAATGAGACTTTAAACATTTTGGCCATAGTGCTTATATGATATGAATCCATCAAGGAATAAATTGAGATGGAATCATGAAGAACCTTACCGTGTGTGTGTGTGTGTGTGTGTGTGTGTGTGTGTGTGTGTGTTCTTTTTATTCTGAAATAATTATAGAGTCACAGGAAGTTGCAAAAACCTGTACATTGAGGGCCCATGAACCCGTAATTTAGCTTTCCCCAATGTTAACATCTTGTCTAACCACAGTACAGTATCAAAACCAGCAATTTGACATTGGTGTAATTCACAGTTTATTCAGATTTCAGCAGTTATGTTGTGTAGTCTTATCAGTGTATCAAGATGTAATAGTCTCCCGTTGTTTGAGAGAGTATCTGGAGTTCTTTGTCTCACATCTAAGATAATTAAGAAGTGTGGACACAAGGGTAGAGTGCAAGTTTAATAAGTGAAAGAAAGTTTTTTTGTAGTGGCGAGTGAAGCCTGAATGGGTTGTCCTCTATGAGGTTGGGTCTGGGGTTTTTATGGACTGGGAAGGGGAAGGAATGTGTTTAGTCCTTAATTCTCCTGGACATGAGTAAAAGAACTTCTATCTCAGATAACAAGAGATGATTACATTTTGGTACATTGATGAGACTACAACAGTTATACATGCATTAATTTCTCTGTGCATGTGTATGCGTATAGTTCTACGTGATTTTATCATGTATGAAGCTGCCACCACCACGTTTAACCACCATCACATGAGTGAGATCCATAAATGTGCTATTGCCCCAAGGCTCCCTCACACAACTTCCTTAGAGCTCTAGCTGTGGTTTCCTCTCTCTTG
The DNA here is from genome assembly GCF_030222135.1 of Aotus nancymaae. Lineage (NCBI taxonomy): Eukaryota > Metazoa > Chordata > Mammalia > Primates > Aotidae > Aotus > Aotus nancymaae. Next base: position 17,020,431 of record NW_026988455.1, read on the forward strand.
CCTCTCCCCTCCATCCCTCACCTCTGGAAACCTCTCATCTCTTCTCCTTTTTGCAGTGGCATGATCTCAAGTCACTGCAACCTCTGTCTCCTAGGCTCAAGCAGTTCTCCTGCCTCAGGCTCCTGAATAGTTGGGATTACAGGTGCCCACCACCACGCCCAGCTAATTTTATTTTTCATAGAGATGGGTTTCACCACATTGGCCAGGCTGATCTCAAACTCCTGACCTCAAGTGATCCACCCACCTAGGCCTCCCAAAGTGCTGTATCTTTTCTTTTTTTTTTTTAGATTTGGATAATTTAAGAAAAGTATAAAGTATGGAAAATTAGTGTATTTGAATCATTTCAGAGAGTAGAGCAAGTTTCACAGTAGCAGATTTCAGATTTTAGCACCTTTGAAAAGAAATATTCAGAGTTAAGACAAGTGGCAACGCAAGCTGCAGGTGACCTACAGGGATACTCATCTGACTTCGGTGCAGTTCACATCACAGTGTGGTCATTTGGTTTTTTTCTCTACATTTTGAGAGTGCCACAAAACACTTAAAGAGAACGAGAAAAGAGTTCACTGAATTCGTGGCTGGTGGTTAGAGGATAAACTAGAGACAAAAGGAGAAAGGTCATAGGCTGGACTGCAGGTCAAATAGACAGTCCGAAGGCGCTGACGATGCAGTACATGGTCTTATTCTCCCATCGCACGGTGCAGCTCCCGTCAGTGGAGCTGTCCCAGAAGCAGGAACTTGCTGTATGTAATCCTGCTCCATTCTTCTGCATAATTACACAGGTCACAATGTATTTAAATGGTTTTCCCAGCTTGGTGAGTTGGCTTAAAGTTTGTTCTACTACATTTGTGGTCCATTGGTTCACTTTGCTGTGTTGATAAGCGTTACCACCAATTGCGCTTTCTATAGCCTCTTTTACAATGTTGCTCACTTCATCCACAACAAAAGCAGTCTCCTCCGCAGCCTGAGAGTCTTCCATCTTTACTCCGGCACGTCGCCTCCCTGTATCTTTTTTAAATTAGTTTTTTTTTCCACTCAGTGTAATTTCTTAGAGATTCATCCAATCTACTGTATGTATCAATAGTTTGTTCCTTTTTACTGCTGAGTAGAATTTCATGGTATGAATATACTACAGTTTGTTTAACCATTTACTACTAAAGACATTTGGACAGTTTTCCCTATTTGGCTGTTACAAATAAAACCGTTATGAACATTCATGTTCTTTTTTTTTTTGTTTATGGAGGTGGAGTCTTGCTCTGTCAGCCAGGCTAGAGTACGGTGGCACCATCATAGCTCACTGAAGCCTTGACCTCCTGGGGTCAACTGATCTTCCCACGTTGCCCTCTCAAAGTGCTAGGATTACAGGTGTGAGCCACCATACTGGGCCATCATGTACAAGTTTCTGCATGAAAATGGTTTTTTATACCCAAGACAGTACAATTGTGGAGTCATATGGTAACTCCATTTTCAGCTTAAAACTATTTCTCAGAGAAATGTAAAATGTACCATTTTACATCATGTAGTGTTACCAATCAGATGTAGTGATACCACATTATGGTTTTAATTCACATTTCTCTAGTGGCTAACTTTGTTGAATATTTTTTATGTGCTTAAGTGTCATCTGTATATCCTCTTTGAAGTGTCTGTGCATATCTTTTGCCTGTGTTCTAATTGTATTACTTGACTTTTTTTTTTGTTCTTTTTTTTTTTGTTTTTGAGACAGTCGCTCTGTTGCCCAGGCTGGAGTGCAGTGGTGTGATATCAGCTCACTGCAACCTCCACCTCCCAGGTTTAAGCGATTCTCCTGCCTCAGCCTCATGAGTAGCTGGGACTACAGGCACGTACCATCATGCCCGGTTAATTTTTGTTTTTTGGGTTTTTTTTTTTTTTTTTGAGACAGAGTCTTGCTCTGTTACCCAGGCTGGAGTGCAGTGACATGATCTTGGCTCACTGAAACCTCTGCCTCCCTGGTTCAAGCAATTTTCCTGCCTCAGCCTCTTGAGTAGCTTGGATTACAGATGCCTGCCCCCAAGCCCTACTAATTTTTGTATATTTAGTACTGAAAGAGTTTCATCATATTAGTCAGGATGGTCTTAAACTCCTGACTTCAGGTGATCCACCCACCTCAGCCTCCCAAAGTGCTGGGATTACAGGCATGAGATACCATGCCTGGCTCTATTATTTGATTTTTAATACACAGTTTTGAGAGTTTTCAATTTCAGTGATTTGTGCTCTAATCTTTAATATTTCCTTCCATTCGTTGTGGGTTTATTTTGCTCTTTTTTAAAAATTATTTTTAGATCTTTCCTTTTTTCTAATGCAGCAGTTTTATAAATTCGCTTCTCCACATTGCTTTAGCACCCACAAAATTTGCACCCACAAACTTTGATTTTTTCATTCAGTTCTGTGTGTTTTTAAATTTTTGACACTTTGATCCATGCATTATTATGCATTATTGTTTAATTTCCAAGTGTTTGGAGATTTTCTGTTACTGATTTCTTTCTAGTTTCATTCCATTATGGCTAGAAAATATATTCTCTCTGATTTCAATTATTTTAGATTTGTTAATATTTGTTTTGTGACCCAGGGTCAGTTGTGGTGAATGTTCAATGGGTGCTTGAAAAGAATATGTTTCCTACTGTTGTTGGGTAGAGTGTTCTTTAAATGCTTATTTGATCTGTTGGTTCATGGTCAGTTTTTCTAGATTCCTGCTGATTTTCTGTTAATTAGTTCTGTGAATTACTGAAAGCAAGATACTGAAGTAACCAACTACAATTATGGATTGCCAGTTTCTCCTTTTAGCTTTGCGAGTTTCTGCTTCATGTACTTTTAAGCTCTTGTTTGGTGCATACACATTTAGGATAGCTAATATCTTCTTGACAGAGTAATGTTTTTCCTTTTTCCTTTTCTTTGCTCAGAAGTCCACTTAGTCTACTTTATCTGATAGTAATATAGCCACTCCTGCTTTTTTGGATTAATGTTTGCATGATATATCTTTTTCTATCCTATTGCTTTCGACCTACCTATGTTATTATGCTTGAAGTGAATTTCTTACAGAGTTTCTTCTATATTTGAGTTGGATTTTATTTTTCAATTGGTATATTTAGGCCATTTATATTTAATATAATGATGATATGCTAGGGCTTAAGTTAGCCATTTTATTTTTGTGTTTGTTTCTCTGTCATTCTTCTGTTTCTTTTATCTTGCTTTTCATTTTGATTTTTTTTTAGCATATTGCATTTTACAGTTTTTTTAGTGGTTCCTTCATGCAATCCCATATACATTTGTAACTTATGACAGCCTACTGTTTTTGACATTTTCCCCCTTCAAAGGAAATGCAGAACTCTTCCATTTAGATCCCTTTACCTGCCTCACTTCTGAAATATATTTTGTTTTAGATGTTTCCTCTAGATACATTGAATATGACATTAGGTAGTGTTATAATTTTTGATTCAACCATAAAATGAGATTTTAAAAACCCATAAGGTGAAGAATAGTCTATTATTATTACTTCGGTTTTTACTCATTCTTTTCCTCTTTCCTTTCTGAATGTCCTAACCTTCTTCTGTTATTATCTTTTTTTTGTTAACAAGAGCTTCCTTTAACTTTTCTTTAAAGGCTGTGCTAGCAACAAATTTTCTTAATCCTTTATCTGAGAATGCCTTTATTTCCCCATTATTTCTGAAAGATTGTTTCATTGTATATAGGATTCAGGGTTGATATTTCTTTCAGCACTTGAAAATATTATGCATCTTCCTTTTGGCCTTCATAGTTTCAGATGGGAAAACACTGTCATTCAAATTAGTATTTACTTATAGGTAATGTGCAATTTCCCTTGTTGTCAAGATTTTTTTCTTTGTCTTTTGTTTTCAGAAGTTTGATCCTAATTTATCTTGGCAGGGGTTTCTTTGTGTTTATCCTATTTGGGACTTACTCAGCTTCTTGAAAGTGTAGGTTTATGTCTTTTGCCAAATTTGGGAAGTTTTAAATTCTATTCCCTTCCTCCTCTCTTTCTGAAACCGTTATGATAGGAATTTAGATCTTTTATTATTTTCCCACAGAGCCCTGAAGCAGTGTTCATTTTTTTCTATTTTCTCACTGTTGTTCAAATTGAGTAAATTTTATTGATCTACTGTCAGATTCATTGATTCTATCTCTACTGTACTATCGAGTCTCCTCAGGGCACCCAGAAGTTGGCTACATAGAGCTACTTGGAAGAAGTGGGCCCAGAAAGGGGCAGATTGAGAGACAGACGTCTTAGTGACAGCCATAAATTCTCTGAGTGGAGCAAGAAGGAAGAGTAGGGGCTGAGGACAGCTTCTATGAGATGGCCACATTTGGAGGGTGAGGAAAAAAGAAACCGTGGAGCAGGGGCTGACTTCTGTGTAGAGTGAGGTTTCTGTTGTCCTATTGTCGTTTGGCTAACTAGAATATTTTAAGCTGTTTTAGTCTTTTCTTTCTTTCTTTCTTCCTTCCTTCCTTCCTTCCTTCCTTGCTTCCTTCCTTCCTTTCAAGAGGCAGGATCTAAGAAAGCATAGTGCGTAAATTTTTAAAGAAAAAAAAAGAGGCAGGATCTTATTCTGTCACTCAGCCTGGAGTGTACTGGTACCAGAATGGCTCACTGCAATCTTGAACTCCTAGGCTCAAGTGATCCTTCTGCCTCAGCCTCTCAAGCAGGTAGGACTAGAGACACAGGCCACCTCACCTGACTAATTTTTTCTTGCTAGGTTGCCCTGGCTGGTCTTGAACTACTGGCCTCAAGCAGCCTTCTCACTTCAGCCTTCCAAAGTGCTGGTATTCCAGGGATGAGCCACCTCACCTAGATGTTATGCTATTTTCTTGATATGGTGCCTCTCTCTGCTTTGTACAATCAAATATATGACAAAATGATTGCAGTTTTTAAGCCTTGACAAGACCTTAGTGTGCTCTTATAAAAAAACTGAGGCCTAGAGTGTGAATATATTGCTAAGGTCACAAGACTATGACGTGGTAGAATGGCAACCGAACTCTAGAGTATTATTTTCTCTTAACTTTTCTTTTGTTGCTGCAGCAGGCATTTATTGAACACCCTTTTGGGTGCATTATAGGATAGAAGGGAACATAAGATACTCAAGTTGATTATAGTTTTACTGGGAAGATAAAGACCTAGGAAATAGCCAGGTAGCAGTGGAAGGCCCAATAGATGGCACACAGAATGAGTCTAGTTAGTGAGGGCATGAGAGGAGTGAAGGGGGTCCGGGAGGGCAGGTGGCCTAGTTTCATGGATGAGTCCAGACTCAAGCCTGAAAAGATAAGTATAAAATGAGGAAATGAGGAGACATTTGAGAAAAAGAGGTATATAAACCATGTTTTTAACAACCTACATATCAAATCCTGTTCATTCTTATTGGCTCATTTTGCCATGCATCCCTATAAAATGAATGATTTAGTAGGCCATCAGTCTTGTGCTTGTGTGAAGAGAGGCTTTCCAGAGCCAGTTAACCTCAGAAACATAAACCTGTTGAATATAGACAGCATTCATTCATTCAGCATCCCTTTACTGAACAGCAGCTATGTACCAAATACAGTACCAGGTATTAGAGATACAAATTGAACAAGACAGGTCTGTTGCTCTTAAGAAACCAATAATACAGAAATAACATTATTTTGTTCTTAGAAAGAAAAATGTAAAGTATGTAATTGTCTGCTTTATAAACTACTGACAGTTCATGGAACATTTGTAGAAATTAATCACATCGGAAGACTTACCAAAAATGTCAATCAGTTCATCAGATTAGAAATAAGGCTATCTTTGGTCACGCAATAAGGTAATAAAATGAGGAAATAATAAAAGAGGAACAATTTACCCCTCTCCCACCAAACCTCTCTTAACTTTTGAGTCAAAGAAGAAATTAACCCCCAAATGCAGAGTATCTAGAAAACAACATATACCTCATTATATGGAATGTCACTAAAATTGTTCTTGATGAAAAATTTATAGCCTAATGTCACTTCTGAGGTTAGAAAACAACAATAAAATCAACCTACAGAATGCAAAACAAATAAAGATCAAAGCAGATATGAATTAATTCGAAAATATGAAAGAAAAACCAGAATTGGCAAATGCATCCAAAGTTGATTTTTTGCCAAAACCAATAAAACAGAGATAACATTGGCTAACTGCATTAAAAGAGGAAAGGGAAAAACTCACTAATCCAGAAGATTAGAAATGATAAATGACAAATAATAACAGATGCAGAGGAAATTAAAAGAATCATAAATAGTACTTGGTGAACTTTTCAGCAAAGAATTTTGACAATCTAACTGAAATAAATGATTTTCTAAGAACATATGAGTCACCAAAAGTTGATACTGAAGGAACTATTAGACAGCCTAAGTAAACAATACCCATGGAAGAAAGTTAGCAAAGAAAGAATTTTCCCTGGAAAAACACCAGACCCACATAGTTTCATAAGTGAATTTGCTCAAAATTTCAATAAACAGGTAAGTTCTAAATATAAAGATATTTCCATAAAAAGGAAGGCTTTCAAATTATATTTATGAACAGCAAAATACTAATACTATAACCTGACAAGTTAGACAGAACAATAACATACTATAAGCTATTCTTATTTTTAAATATCAATGTAAAAATAATAAGCATTAACATACATAATTCAATAACATATCAAAAGCATGATAAAGCCAAACCAGATGGGCTTTACCCTAAAAGTGCAGGGATGGTTCCATCTTCAGAAATGTGTTAGGAAAATTTATATTTATAGATCAGATATGTCAAAGCTCAGTAGTTGCAAATAAGTCAGTTAACAAAATCGAAAAATATTTCTAATAAATACTTTTATAGAAAATAGGACAAGGTGATTTTTTTTTAATATTATGTGGTGTGTTTGTGTGTGTGTGTTTGTAATCAAAAGGCAGCATGAGGCTGGGTGTGGTGACTCACACCTATAATCCCAGCACTTAGGAAGACTGAGGCAGGATTGCTTGAGTCCAGGAGTTTGAGAGCAGCCTGGGCAACACAGTGAGACCTCATCTCTACAACAACAACAACAACAAAAATAGCTGGTCATGGTGGTGTGCACCTGTAGTCCCAGCTGCTCAGGAAGCTGAGGTAGAAGGATGTCTTGAACCTGCAATGTCAAGGCTGAAGTGAGCTGTAATCATGCCACTGCACTCCAGCCTGGGCAACAGAGCAAGACCCTGTCTCACACACACAAAAAGGCAAAAAAACAAAAACTAGCATTATACTTAGTAATGAAACAACAAAAGAAAATGCTATTTAAAGTTAAGATTAAAACAAGATACCTACCATCACCATCACTATATAATAGTATTTGGATTCTAGACACATGGTTAGTAAACTACCACCTGTAAGCCAACTGCCTGTGTTTTTTGTTTTTTGGTTTTTTTTTTTTTTTTTTTTGAGACGGAGTCTTACTCTGTTGCTCAGGCTGGAGTACAGTGGCACAATCTCAGCTCATTGCAGTCTCACCTCCCAGGTTCAAGCAATTCTCATGCCTCAGCCTCCAGAGTAGCCCGGACTACAGGTGCGAGCCCACACTGGGCTAATTTTTGTATTTTTAGTAGAGACGGGGTTTCACTATGTTGGCAAGGTGTGGTCTTGAACTCCTGACAGGTGATCCACATGCCTCGGCCTCCCAAACTGCTGAGATGATAGATATGAGCCCTGGTGCCTGGCCCATGCTTTTTAAATAAAATTTTATTAGAGCACAGCATTGCCCAGTCATGTATATATTGTCTGTGGCTACTTTCATGCCACAGCTGCAGAAATGAGTAGTTGTGACAGAGGTTGTATGTCATAAAGCCTAAAACGTTTACTATCCTTTTATGGAGAAAGTTTGCCTGTCTCTGTTCTAGACGATGCTAATAGATAAATAAATTAGAGATAGAATTATTGAAAGGAGGAAGCAAAATTATTATTATTTTCAGAGGATGCATAGGAAAACCAAGATGATCAACTGAATGGAAAATAGACACAATACAACTCGATAAGATGGATGGTCACAAAATAAACTTCTTAAAAATCATTCACTTTCTGATTTGCAGACAAACAGTTATAGTGGAAGAAAAGCTCCCATTTAGAAAAGCACAGAAAAGAAATGCTTATGAGTCTATATGATATGAATAAATTATGGAATAAATAAATAAGGGAGAATTTCCTGTGCTGAATTCCAAATACTGCGTGTAGATGCTCCCCTTCCGAGGAGCTGGGACATAATGCCCCACCTCTTAAGTGTGGACTGTGCATAGTGACTTCCTTCCAAAGGTCACAGTAGGGAAAGTGAGGGGAAAGAATAGCTTCACAGTGGAGAAGCCTGATAGACTGGACTGCAGGGTCAGCTGGGTGATCAAGGTTGACATCAACAGTGATGTCATGTTGACAGCAGGTCCCTTGATGTGATGTGATAAGAATGGCACTTTATGTCTCATTCTTCCTCCTACAAACCTACAACCCGTGTCTAACTATGTGGAAAACATCAGACAAACCCAAATTCAAGAACATTCTGTAAAGTACTTAACCGTTACACCTTAAAACTGTCAAGATCATCAAAATCTAGGAATGTCTGAGAAACTGCCCCAACCAAGAGAAGCCTAAGGAGACATGAAAACTAAATGTTGTATGGTATTCTGGTAAAAACTAAGGAATTCTGAATAAACTATGGACTTTAATAATGACATATTAATATTAGTTAATTGTATTAGTATTGTACATTGTGACAGTGTCTCACAACTTTTGTGTTTCTGTTTTTGATTTGTTTTTAACTTTTGTGTTTCTAAAATTAAAGTAAAATGTTTATTTAAATAAAAAAATAACAAAAATTGAATGTGAAACCTCAGGTGCATAGGTTGTCCTCAGTAAACTTCCCCAGTCATGTACATGTAAATATATATTTTTGAAAAGTTTTTGGCATGCGCGGGCCGCTTGGCGCCAATTGCTGACCGCCACAGCCAGGACCGGCTTCGCGGGTTCCCCGGCGGTGCGCATTCGCTGCCTCCTCGGCTCCGGGATGCTCCGCCAGAAGACGCTTTACTCCTTCTCCCCTAGTCCCGCCAGGAAGCGACGCGCCCCCAGCCCCGAGCCGGCTGACCTGGGGACTGGCGTGGTGACTGTGGCTGAAGAGAGCGGAGATGCGGCGGCCAGCTCCGCCAAGAAGGCCCGGGCCGAGCAGGATGAGCCCAGGACGCCACCCTCCTCGCCGCTGAGCGCGGAGCAGTTGGACCGGATCCAGAGGAACAAGGCCGCGGCCCTCCTCAGACCCGCGGCCGGCAACGTGCCCGTGGGCTTTGGGGAGAGCTGGAAGAAGCACCTCAGCGGGGAGTTCAGGAAACCGTATTTTATCAAGCTAATGGGATTTGTTGCAGAAGAAAGAAAGCATTACACGGTTTATCCACCCCAACACCAAGTCTTTACCTGGACCTAGATGTGTGCCATAACAGATGTGAAGGTTGTCATCCTGGGGCAGGATCCATATCATGGACCTAATCAAGCTCATGGGCTCTGCTTTAGTGTTCAAAGACCTGTTCCGCCTCCGCCCAGTTTGGAGAACATTTATAAAGAGCTATCTACCTACATAGAGGGTTTTGTCCATCCTGGCCATGGAGATTTATCTGGGTGGGCCAAGCAAGGTGTTCTGCTACTCAACTCTGTCCTCGCGGTTCGGCCACATCAAGCCAACTCTCATAAGGAGAGAGGCTGGGAGCAATTCACCGATGCAGTTGTGTCCTGGCTAAATCAGAACGTGAATGGCCTTGTTTTCTTGCTCTGGGGCTCTTATGCTCAGAAGAAGGGCAGTGCCATTGATAGGAAGTGGCACCATGTCCTACAGACGGCTCATCCCTCCCTGTTGTCAGTATATAGAGGGTTCTTTGGATGTAGACACTTTTCTAAGACCAATGAGCTGCTGCGGAAGTCTGGCAAGAAGCCCATTGACTGGAAGGAGCTGTGATCAGCAGCTGAGGGGTGGCCTGTTTCCACTGGTTTCTTTTGAGAAGCTGCTGTTAACGTTTTTGTCAGTTACGAAGTTCCATTGAAAATTTTCCTATTAATTCTTAAGTACTCTGCATAAGGAGGAAAAGCTTCCAAAAAGCAGCCATGAACCAGGCTGCCCAGAAATGGCAGCTGTATTCAGCCACAAACAGCAAAGGCTACCCTTTGACCAAATGTCTTTCTCTGCAACATGGCTTCAACCTAAAATACGCCAACTTGTCAGAAGACAGATGAGGTCAAATACTCAGTTGGCTGTCTTTGTCTCCCTTGCCTTTTATGGTGGACGGGAGGAGATATGCATCTTTTAGGCACAGCCCTAGTTTGGTGCCTGCTGTTCATAGTTTTGCCTGTTTCAGTGACAGGTGTTGGGGTGTTATTGCTTAGAAAGGTCCCCTTAGCCCTGCAGGGCAGGCATGCTAGTCTCTGCCTGTTCCACTGCCCCCTTGATCTTTGAAGGAGTCCTCAGGCCCCTCAAAGCATAGGGATGTTTTGCAAATTTCCAGAATCTGGCCCAGAAATTAGGGCTCAATTTCCTGATTGTAGTAGAGGTGAAGATGCTGATTGCTGTGAGCCCTGTCAGATGGGCTGAGGGAAGTAAGCTAGGTCTTGTTATCCCTTGAATGTTGGTGAAATAAGCAGTGGAATTTGAACAAGGAAGAGAAGAGGGAATTTTGTCTTTATTGGGTCGGGATGATTTTCTCCTCAGGTTATCTCCAGTTGGGGTTTTTAGGGCACCACGGACTATCAAGTGCTGTTTTTTTACCGACTGAAATCACTTTGGGATATTTTTTTCTGCAACACTGGAATGTTTTAGTTTTTTAAGAAGTACTCATGCAGATATATATATATATATATATATATTTTTTTTTTTTCCCCCAATCCTTTTTTTAAGAGACAATCTTTATTGGGTCTACACCTCCATCCTTGATCTTGTTAGTGATGCTGTTTTTGCTGTTAGTCGGGTTAGAGTTGGCCCTACGTGTGATTTGGTAATAAAAGATTGTTAAAAATTAAACCAGGAGAATTGCCTGAACCCAGGAGGTGGAGGTTGCGGTGAGCCGAGATTGTGCCATTGCACTCCAGCCTGGGTAACAAGAGTGAAACTCTGTCTTGAAAAAAAAAAAAAAATTAAAAAAAAGAAAAAGAAAAAAAAGTGTTTAAAAATTCATCTAAAAAAATAAACGTGAAGGTGAATGGGAAAAAATTTTTGAAGAGTGATGATGAGGGATTCTGTTATATGTCTATCTAAAACATGTTATAAAGATATATTAATCAGAATAGTTTGTTACTTGAGAAGTTAAGCATTTGAAATGTAAAATAATGAAACTCAAAAATAAAGTCAAATACATTTAGAATTTTTATATGATAAAGGAGCATTTCAAATTAGTGAAGAAAGATGGACTGAGCAATAAATATTATTGAGACACCTGATTCACAATTTAGAAATGTAGCCACATACCATATTTCTTTCACTAAAATAAATTCCAGATCAAATATTACATGTAAAAAAGCACATCAAACCACAGTAGTAAACAAACATGAATAAATAAATGTATTCTTGATATGTGGGAAACTTTTTGCTGTTAGAAAGTAAAGTTCAAAAGCTGTAAAGAGAAATAGTGATAAACATGTTTATATATATAAAAACTTCAAACTTCTCATTGAAAAAAATACAAAGCAATACAACAAATGAAAGGGGGTGTATACAAATAAAGGGCTAAGTTTGTTTTTTTATCAAGGGTTCTAACAAATTTTTTAATACATATCTCTCTCCCCAAATAAAAATATAACTCTTTAGTAAAGTTGGCAAATGAAACTGCCATTCTTATTTGTTTTTTGTGGGGATAGAAATTGTTGCAACTTCTTTGAGGGCCACTTGCAGTATTTACAGAGCTTTTAAAAGTATGCTTTTCCTTTTCTTTTTCTTTTTTTTTTTGATATGGAGACTCACTCTGTCACTTAGGCAGGAGTGCAGTGGCACCATCTCAGCTCATTGCAACCTCCGCCTCCCAGGTTCAAGCGATTCTCCTGCCTCAGCCTCCTGAGTAGCTGGGATTACAGGTGCTAGCCACCATGCCTGGCTAATTTTTGTATTTTTAGTAAAGATGGGGTTTTGCTATGTTGGCCAGATTGGTTTTGAACTCCTGACCTCAGGTGATCCACCCGCCTTGGCCTCCCAAAATGCTGGGTTTACAGGCATGAGCCACCGCGCCCAGCCTGAAGGTATGCTGTCTTTCACCCAGCACTTCCACTACTAGGAATTTCACCAAAGTGTAGGTAGATAAATGAGCAAGAATGTTCACTTCAGCCTTGCTGGTAATAGCAAAGTTCTGGAAACCACCTAAGTGTCTCTCATGAGGGGCCAGGATATGTGCATTCTGGTGCACCATTCAGTGGAATTCTGTGCCACCTTTAAAAAGAATGAGGCTGGCCGGGGGAGGTGGCTCACGCCTGTAATCGCAGCACTTTGGGAGGCTGAGGCAGGCAAATCACCTGAGATCAGGAGTTCAAGACCAGCCTGGCAAACATGGTGAAACCCCCATCTCTACTAAAAATACCAAAATTAACCAGGTATGGGGTGCCTGTAATCCCAGCTACTCAGGAGGTTGAGGCAGGAGAATTGCTTGAATCCAGGAGGTGGAGGTTTCAGTGAGCCAAGATCACACCATTGCACTTCAGCCTGGGCAACAGAGCAAGACTCTGTCTCAAAAATAAATAAATAAAAATAAACAAAAAATAAAAAGAACAAGGTAGACCAAATGTAGGAGAAGCTCTTAGGTACAGTATCAGCTAAAGAAACGAAGTGCAATGCTCACATGCATTTGTCCTTATTGCCCTAAAATATTTTCTGGAGTAATTCATAATACATTTTTAACACTGGTTGCCTTGGAGGAGAAAGAGTCCAAGTGGAGGACTGTTGGGAAGAGAATTTGCCTCTTCATTTGCTATTTTTTTAATATTGACTTTTTTTAAAAAATGGTATAACTATTAGCTTATTAATTATTAAAATTATGAAGGCCAGGCACAGTGGCTCACACTTTTAATCCCAGCACTTTGGGAAGCTAAGATGGGAGAATTATATGAGCCCAGGAGTTTGAGACCAGCCTGGGCAACAAAATGAAACTGCATCACTACAAAAAAATTAAAAATTAGCCCGATGTGGTGGTGTGCACCTGTAGTCCCAGCTACTTGGGAGGCTGAGGTGGGACAATTGCGTGAGCCGGGGATGTTAAAGCTGCAGTGAGCTGTGATCGTACCACTGCACTCCAGCCTGGGTGTCAGAGTGAGACCCTATCTAACAAAAAACAAAACAAAACTAAAAAAAGAAATATAAAATTATGAGAAGAAATTGGAACAAAGTACAGATAACCGTTTTCAATAAGCATTACAAAGTTTTTAAATGTAGGTTGCTTGAGTCCTAACTTACTGACTATATAATTAGAATTATTGAGTTACTGAGTTAAATTTAGCCCAAAGCAGGTTAATGTGTTACCCGCTTCCCCCCGACCCCAGCCAAATACATAGATTCAGGTAAACTTTTTGAAATACTGAACTATGAGTCCATGAGTCACAGTTCATAGAGTCCTATGGACTTGAAGGACATGGAGGGGTCTGGGGAACCCAGGTTAGAAACCACAATTATAACATGAAGAACACTGGGCTGGGGGTGGTCAGAGGATGAAGGCCGGCTGACTGTTGGCCACAACCAACTAGCTAGCTGTGTGACCTACCCTCTCAGCCTGAGTTTTCTCATCTGTGAAATGAGATTATGGGTAAATGGAGGTGGTAAAAGACCCTTCTAGCAACCAAATTCCGTGATTTATGAATATTGTAACCTGTAAACTTTCAATGGCACCAAGGTGATTGTGAGGACCACAGTAACCTGCTAATGTAAGCACTGTTCTTCAAGTCACAGTTTCAGGGCCAAAACACCATCACCCCCAGGTCCTCAAGTAATTCTCCTCAGTAGATGATATTCTACTGAGGCTGGCGATTTCTTCAGCCTTTGGGATGGTGACTGCAGAGTTCCTTTTTCTCACCATCTTTAGCCTTCTGGGTATTCCTCATGCTTTGTCCTCTCTCAGGAGAATCTCTTGCCTCATCATCCTCTTCTTCTTCCTGATGTATCACTGCCTCTGTCCTGTCTGACATTAGAAAAGTGTTTTATTGTGCTCGAGTATGGGAATAGTATCGTCTTTGGAATAGTATCCGATATGAATAATTCTTTGAAACATTTTTCTCTGCATGTCTGTATCTTAGTCAACTTTCAGTTTCTCCCTACTTGAGGAGAGTGGGGCACGTAGATAATCCAAATGTCATCTATATTTGGCTTTTAGAGTATGTTTTCTACTTAGCTGTGAGTTCTGGATAAATCTGTGATTCTGGGAACTGACTTTAAACAAAATCACGAAGCTTTGCAGTGAAGACACATCTGACTCACAAGTAAGTTGAATGCTTTCCAAGGGCCCATTTTCTTGTTTAGAACTTGCTCAACTCTTTCCTACAATAATGCTGTGCTTGATTCGATCGACCACTTTCTCTCAGATCCTGGCAAACTGACCATTCCAATATCCCCTCCTGTTAAGAGGTGGTATTTCAAAAGCCTCTTTGGCTTTTTATTTGTAACTCATGCAAAGTTGAATAAATAATATGAAACATCATTTCAGTAAGTGGTTGGGGGGGAGACATTATCAAAACAATTAAAGTAGAATGTGTTTTTTACCTACTGTCAGTAAGCAAGAAATCAAAATTTCATAATCATCTCTGACTCATGTGGAGTTGACTTATATTTATGGCCCGAAACAGCTTTTAATGAAGAATGGCCAAAAAATAGAGTAATCAAATTTGCTCATATTAAATAAGAATCGATTAATTCTTCCTCTGAGCCCCCATAGCAAGAATATATTTTTTCAATGTAGTGGTTTTAATCATCTAACCTACAATAGTATAGCATAGTATAGTATAGTACAGTACATGTTTTAAATGGGAGGATGGGCACTGTCTTTATTCATCCTTAAGTTCCTGACACCTGGCTCAAGGTTCCAGGTGATCAGTGTTCATCTGGTATTTGTTAAATGTGGGATTTCTCTCCTGAGTGTGGGATTAACCCTTGAGTCCTTAGGACTCCCTGCTGCTTCTCAGTACCTCACACCTTTTGCTAGTCACAAGAGAAAAAAGAAAAACAAAAAGCCTTGCATCTTCAACCACCTTCATTTACAATGCATATACTTTTCACTTAGAAAAGTGCTAAGAAGGCTGGGTGCAGTGCAGTGGCTCCTGCCTGTAATCCCAGCACTTTGGGAGGCTAATGTGGGCGGGCACTTGAGCCCAGGAGTTCAAGAGCAACCTGGCCAACATAGTAAAACCCTCTCTCTACTAAAAATACAAAAACTTAGCTGGGCGTGGTGGAGCACACCTGTAATCCCAGCTATTCTGGAGGCTAAGGATGCAGTGAGCTGAGATCACGCCACTGCACTCCAGCCTGGGTGACAGAGTAAGACTGTCTCAAAAAAAAAAAAGAGAAAGTGCTAAGAAAATACTGTAATGTGCATATGAATGAACTGAGGATCTTGTTAAAATGCAGATTTCGATTCAGCAGTTCTGAGAAGAGGCTAAGATTCTTCATTTGTAATAAGAGCCATTGGGATGTCTAGACCACACTTTGAGTATCAAGAACTTCAAGTTGACTTGTGTATGTTGCTAACTGACTGAGTTTAAGCAGGGAGGAAAGACATGGTTTAGCTTTCCGGTGAGTATGTCATTTAATATTTCTTACACACAGAGAAGGGGTGAGGAAGGATTAACAGGGGCCCGTGTGAATGATGTTCAGCAGGTGAGAAAGGAAACTAATGAAGCTGGCTGTATCTTGCTTTATGTGCTGTGCCCTAGCTCAGCAAACTGATCTGGAGTGGGGGTAGGGTGGACAGGGTCAACTGCTAAACCACAGTTTACTGCAAGGGTGAGACAGCAGCTGTTTAACATCTACCCCAACACCACACCCCCTCTGAGGACTAGAAGCATAAGAATGTATTGTATCCAAAAGAAATGGTCAGGAATGGTAGTTTAGACCCTGTCTCAAATACCAGTTGCCTAGTTGAGAAGTTACTCAAGACATTAGTACTAGTGATTGTGTTATTTTTCTTCTGCAAAGATGTGTTTATCTGTCTCATTTGTCACAATTTATGTACATACATTTTCTGGTCTTCAGTTTCCTAGAATTTTCTTAGACATATGCTGCGTGTGTGTGTGTGTGCTCTTCTGGGTCTCTGGGTCTCTGTGTCATTTGAAAGAGAATTTAAAGCTTTTTAAAAAATCTTTATTTTTGTTTTTGTTTTTTGAGGTGGTGTCTTGCTCTGTCTCCCAGGCTGGAGTGCAGTGTCTCGATCTTGGCTCGTTGCAACCTCTGACTCCCAGATTCAAGTGATTCTCCTGCCTCAATCTTCCTAGTAGCTGGGATTACAGGCACCTGCCACCATGCCCGGCTAATTTTGTCTTTTTTGTGAAGATGGGGTTTCACTATGTTGGCCAGGCTGGTCTTAAACTCCTGACCTCAAGTGATCCGCTCACTTCATCCTCCCAAAGTGCTAGGATTACAGGTGTGAGCCACCATACCCGGCATTAAAATCTTTTTTTTTTGATAGCCTTTTGCATTTCCGGTTTCTTGAAGTATCTCTGCTTGTTTGCTTCTGTATCAAAGATTGTAACAGGCCCCATTATGGGAGAAAGTGGTAGCAAATGGATCTGTCTTACATAGCAGGTGTCATCTTCATCATCTCTTTATGGTGATCGAATTGGTTGAAGATATGTGGAAATCCAACTAGATACACTTTCTTTTTTTTTTTTTGAGACGGAGTTTTGCTCATGTTACCCAGGCTGGAGTGCAATAGCGCGATCTCAGCTCACCGCAACCTCCGCCTCCTGGGTTCAAGCAATTCTCCTGCCTCAGCCTCCTGAGTAGCTGGGACTACAGGCATGCACCACCATGCTCTGCTAATTTTTTATGTGTTTAGTAGAGACAGGGTTCCACCATGTTGACCAGGATGGTCTTGATCTCTTGACCTCATGATCCACCCGTCTCGGCCTCCCAAAGTGCTGGGATTATAGGCGTGAGCCACTGCGCCCAGCCTAGATACACTTTCAAAAATATCACCTGCCAGTGCAGTGGCTCACACTTATAATTCCAGCACATTGGGAAGGCTGAGGTGGGAAGATTCCTTGAGGCCAGGAGGTCAAGACCAGCCTGGGCAATGTAGCAAGGTGTGGTGGCATGCACCCGTAGTCCTTGCTTCATGGAGGACTGAGTCAAGAGGATTGCTTGAGCCCAGCCATTCCAGTGAGCTAATTAGCCAGGCTGGTGGTGGGTGGCTGCAATCACAGTTACTTGGGAGGCTAAGGCAAGAGAATCACTTGAACTCAGGAGGCGGAAGTTGCAGTGAGCTGAGATCGCACCATGGCACTCCAGCCTGGGCAACAGAGCAAGATGCTGTCTCAAAAAAAGAAGTTTTTTTTTAAGGGTTACAGTGAGCTATGTTTGTGCCACTGCGTTCCAGCTTGGGTAACAGAGCAGGACTCTGTTTCTTTAAAAAAAAAAAAATTTTTTTCTAAAACACTTGTGATTGCCATTTGACGACTGCATACTGTAACTACTCAGTTTAGCCTTCCTTTCATCTGAAATAGTGTCCTTTGCTGCATCTGCATTTGATCTGTCCCAAAGCTCAACTAAATTAATCCCTCCAAAAGTAAAGGAGA
The DNA here is from genome assembly GCF_030222135.1 of Aotus nancymaae. Classification (NCBI taxonomy): domain Eukaryota; kingdom Metazoa; phylum Chordata; class Mammalia; order Primates; family Aotidae; genus Aotus; species Aotus nancymaae. The sequence goes on from NW_026988455.1 coordinate 17,038,186, forward strand.
TAAAATCAATTAATCTGAGGGAAGCCTGACCAAGGCATTCATGTATCAAAAATATATGGAATACTCACTGCACACGTGACACCAGAAATCCTACAGCTTCCCTGCAAAGTGGCTGTGGTTTTCATTTCAATGATAGGAAACTGAGGCCCAGAGTGTCAAAGAACATGGGGCACTAGGTGTTATTTGAAGCAGTTTTTTCAAAAAAGTCACAGAGATAGATTACTCAGAGCCTCTCCCTCACAACCTGCAGCTAGAGCTCTTCATCTTGGCATCTGTAAGTTGTTTCCTTTGGGCTTTTTAAAAAATCTTCCTGAATTGTGGAATGGGATAGTTTCAGTTAAAATATCATTTTTTAAAAATCATGACCAATAATAAAAATCACGAAGATCCTATCATATATTTCATACCTTTAAGAATTTCGTTTTGCTCTAATTTGTCTTACTGGACTAAATGATTTCTAAGTTCTTCTCTGGGACTTCAATTTTGTGTTTCGAGTTTCTTATCCATCTGAAAGCCATATATTTGGGTTAAACCAGTGAACTCTTTATTAGCAATAGGTGTCTTTGTAGAATTTCTAGTAGTTTGGAAGGATTTGAATGTAGTAGAATCATAGCACGTATTTCAGCTGCTTTATTAGCATTCTTGCTAAGGGGAGTTTATTGTTCCAGTTTTAGTCATTATAATACAGCCCTGTTTAATATTGCATGATCTGTGGGTTGCCATAAACTTGGTACAAATTGGAGTGCTGATATAACATGAAATGAAGCGCCTTGTCTGAATGTTGCTTTTGTTTTGCATTTAACAAATTAGTATGTTGACATTTGTCACTGATGGATTTCATTATTTGCTAAAAGGGTTTTAGGGGGTTTGACAGCATGAATGGTTTGTCTTACAGACTTTTGAGAATTGATAAAAGCATCTTTGTTCTTTGTACAAAAGCACAACAGATATCGTATTGATGGACACACAAAAAGGGATAGCTGTGTAGCTGCAACATAAAATAAACCAAGAAAATAATTTTTGAGTTGCTACTTACTCTTTTATGTGATTTCTTCTTCTCATCCTTTTTTTCCTGATTAAAGAATGAGTTTCGTTCATCTCAATAACAAGCTCAAGAGCAATCAGTAATCTTTCAGAAAAGTTAAAATATTGGCTTCTTTATGCTCCACTTACATATTGTATAAGGCAGATTATTTTAAAACATTATAAACACAGTTATGGTTGGGATTGCATTAAATAACTGTTCCAAATTCTCAGATAACAGAGGGTAAGATGGCAAGAGTTGCATAAAATAAAAAAAAAGATGAAAATTTTGATTTCAAATTCCAGTTTTATCAAAATGTAAATATACATGTTCTTCTTTCATTCTGTAGTTACATTTAGAGGGATAGCCTCAGCATTCAAATGTACCTTCCTGTACATACCATTGAGCCCTTATTGGAAGTTGCTCACCTCACACGTTAGCCCCAGTCTTGTTAAAATCTGTTATAAAATATACTCTGGAAAACACACACACTCACGCTCACATTCACAGAGGACTTCCAGTAAAGCCTTGCTAGAAAATGACAAACAATGAAATCTATCAGTGATCAGATGATAACACCCATCACTCAAAACTGCCAACACTCAGACTAAAGCAGTCAGACACTGTGAGGAACCATCCATCATCCCTGTCATTTCTCCAGGGAGTGCAGAAGGGGCTGGGGGCCCTGCAGTGGACAGAAGCGACAGCAGATCATGCAGCAGAATGCAGATATGACCTCAAGTTTCTACTGTGAAAATGTGAGAACCAAGACAGGGAAAGAAATGAATAGCTAAATAAAGAATAAAAAAATATAGAATTTTGTTTATCGACTGGGCCCAGTAGCTCATGCCTATAATCCCAACACTTTAGGAGGCTGAGGTGGGAGGATCACTTAAGCCCAGGAGTTCAAGACCAGGCTGGACAACATAGTGAGACCCTGTCTCTGGCCGGGCACAGTAGCTTACACCTGTAGTTCCAGCACTTTGGGAGGCCAAGGCGGGTGGATCACTGGAGCCCAGGAGATTGAGACCAGCCTGGGCAACATGGTGAGACTGTCTCTACAAAAAAAGGGAAAATTAACTGGGTGTGGTGATGCACGTCAGTAGTCCCAGCTACTTGGGGCTGAGGTGGGAGGATTATCTGAGCCAAGGAGGTCAAGGCAGCAGTGAGACACTGCACTACAGCCTGTGTGACAGAGCAAGACACTGTTTCAAAAAAATAATAAGAGAGAGACCCTCTCTATATAAAGATTTTAATAAAATTAACCAGATGTAGTGGCAAGCACCTATAGTCCCAGCTACTCAGGAGGCTGACATAGGAGGATTGCTTGAACCCAGGAGTTCAAGGTCACAGTGAACTGTGATCGCACCCCTGCCCTCCAATCTGGGTAACCGAGTGAGACCCTGTCTTTAAAAACTTAAAAAATATTTTTGTTTATTGAATGTCTCTTCCTGCTACACTGTGACCGTGACCTTCCTAAGGACCCCAGTCCACCTCAGTTTGGTTTGCTAATATATTCCAAGCCTTTAGCACAGAGCATGGCAACATAGGCTCTCAGTTAATATTTGCTGAATCATGAATGGTGCAGTAGCATTGTCCACTTTCTCTTTTTTTTTTTTTTTTTTGAGACAGAGTTTTGCTCTTATCTCCCAGGCTGGAGTGGTTGCCCTCTCAGCTCATGGCAACCTCCTGGGTTCAAGCAACTCTCCTGCCTCAGCCTCCCGAGTGCTGGGATTACAGGTGTGTGCCACCAAGCCCAACTAATTTTGTATTTTTAGTAGAGACGAGGTTTCTCCATGTTAGTCACGCTGGTCTCGAACTTCCGACCTCAGGTGATCTGCCCGCCTCGGCCTCCCAAAGTGCTGGGAGTACAGGCGTGAGCCACCACGCCTGGCCAGCACTGTCCACTTTCTATGTCCTGTTTGCCCAACCCAGTCTTGGCCTTAGGTTTGTATTCTCTGAATGAAATCACCTGGTGAACCACAGACACGGAGCTGTTCCCCCCATGTGCTCCTCCAGCTGATATTAGAAAGGAGAGCTGGACCCGAGTTTTCGGCTCTGCTGCATCACTGGCTTTCTATTCCAGGTTGGTCTTTTCCTCTTTCTGAGCCTTTGTTTCTCACCTGAAGGGAACAAAAGTCCACAACCTTCACAAAGCTATTGAGATTCAACTAAAAAGAGAGAAAAGATGGATGTGAAGGGCCTCTAGAAATAAGGTTATTAGTAATTTCCCAAGGAAAGCACAGTCCTATGAGTGACATCACCGTATTTTAAAATCAGACACATTGGTTTCCTGCAGACACAGAGAAGACCCACACCTGCAGGCATGTGCGGAGCATGTGAACAGCCCTGCTCTGGGATTTCTGCACATTGCTTCTCAGGCTTCTCTGAAGAGTAGGAAACTGAAGAACTGAGAGACCCAGGGGCTGGTCTGCAGATCAAGTGCAGCTGCTGTGTTTCAAGGAGAGCTGTCTTTTGTATGTAGACAGTGTTGGCCTCAGAGACCAGCCAGGAGAAGGCTGGCTGGGTGGGCACAGAGTCAAGCAGCAGGGGACAGAGTCATACATCAGGTTGTTTTCTGTGGGAAAAGGTGTAAGGAGGAAAGGCCTGCCTGGTTTTGTGCCCCTTTACACACATGCATGTGTGCACACACATATGCACACCCTCCCCCACACTAGCCTCCCCAGAGCCTCTTCCCCAGCAACACCTCCAGCCTCAGGGTATCAGCAGTAGAGCCCAGTTCTCCTTCTAGGCATATGGGAGCCTCCCTTGGAGCAACCCCTCTTCAGACTAGAATTTGAGGCATGACCCTCTCAACAGCTGACCAAGGTGCAGGCAGCTAGCTGGCTTTGGGAAGGCAGCATGGCCTGCAGAGTGGGCTGCCTGGCAAATCCAAGGGCAAGATTAGTCCCCAGTCTGCTCTGGGCCTGTTTCCTCATTTGCTCTTTGGAGGTGGAGGTTACACTAAGTGCCCTTCAAATTCCTTTCCAGCTCTATTCTTTGAACTCCTGATTTCTTCCTTTCCAACTTATGGAAATTATTTTCCCCACTTTTCCTGAGAGGGGAAGTGTAAGACACCAGGCTGTCTCTGACAACTGCCAAAGTGGCTGTTTTTTAATGGAAAGTCAGCTTCCTTCTCGGGTTGCTTAACGGAGCAGAAGCTTCTCGAGAACAGAGAAGCCTAATGTTTCCCTCTGGTTTTTTGACGTCATTTGCCTGTGGGTGGGTTCCCATCCGCTGCCACCTCTCCAACCACACTAAATTTTATTGCACGGTTTTTAAAAACACACCTTGGTGTGGCAGGCCACCGCAAGAAGCCATTTAGCCCAGAAGCCCTGCTGTTAAGCTGTGGCAGAGAGAGCTTTGGTCCAGTCTGTGACTGTGCCAGGATCCCATCCCACAGAATAAATTCTCCATCCTCCTCCTCTTGGCCCCTCACCAATAAAAGCAGAATGTTCACTTTACACTATCTCATGGGGGATTTGAAGAATCAATTCAAGACACTGACTTGAAAGCATTTATCCATCTAAGAGAGAGTATAAGAGGTAGGGAAGGGAAAGAGAAGCTAACATTTGTGAGATGTTTGCCGTGTGCCAGGTACTGGGCTGGCTGCTTGATTTTCATTCTTTCATTTAACTCTGCTTTGTAATCATCATACACAAAACCATCAAATGATTTAGGCCTCTGAGAGTCTAAAGCTTATCAAGAAGACAGTGGCCATGTAGAGGTAGAGGGGAGAAGTCAGACCTCCCATAAGACCCCAGGAAGCTAAATATCTGTGGCATACTTGACACCACCCATGCAAAGTTAAAAAATCTAATTATTTCCATTTGCAATGCGCAAATATGGGGCATTGGAAATATATTCACCAATACAAATCTGTTGGTGCCTTTGAATGTCAGAGAGTTCAGCTGAGTGACTGCAAATCTCGTCACTGATAAATAACAGACCTGTTCATCTTACTACAATATTGTCCTTTCTAACTTAAAAATAACTTTGTTGTTTCTCCTAGTATGGTTTGAGGTGATTAGTCTTAAAATGTGTCATAGGTGGTAAATTCAGGAGAACTGAACTCGGCCTCCAAAATAAACAATATTCCCCATGACATTTTGGAATACAAACACACACTTGCTTTGGTCTTGCCTGCTTTGCGGCTTCATAACGTGAGCAGCGTTCACAGTGAGGCCGTGAATGGAAATCACGCCACACAAAAGCTGTGACTCAGGTCTGTTCTCAGAAGGGGTGAGGTGATGGCTATTAATGTTTTATTTCATACGCTGTAGTGTTTGCAGAAGAAAACATGCTGTAGTTAAGGTTACGCACGTTGAGCGCCAGCATAACCCAGTTTTTCTTTCTGCCAGGTTCTTTTCACACAGATGTGTCCAACCCAAAGGTGAATTTTTGGAGCCTTAAAAAAAAAAATTAAAGAATGAATCAGAAAATTTGAAAACAACTAGGCAAACCTTTGTAGTTATACAACAGTAAAAAAAGATGACAGCTTTATACTTAGAAAATATTATTGTGGTTTTTTCCCCCTTGTTTGTTATTTTCCTCTCATATGAAACTGGTCAGCAACCAACCACTGAAACAAAAAGAGCGATTTGGCTGAGACTTAAGGGTAGCCATTTGTCAGCAGAAGTAAAGGCCAAGTATTCCCAGAGAGAAGGCGTTGCAGTCAACTGCTGTGACATCCATCTCAGAAGGCTTCATGAATGTAACTACACAGGGTGGCACATGCTGATGTCGGCCGTAGGTCGCCACAAGCCTCTAGCTTGGGGTGAGTCACTGGTTTCAGGCAAGGGGTGTCTGTTGGTTCTGAGGTGACTGGGCCTTTGTAAAAGAGTTTTGAAGGAAATACCTTGCAGACTTAGGGCTGACTGAGTTCGCCGTGGCACACAGCAGCTCCCACCGCACGGGATGAAGGCTGCAGCTAACTGGGTCTTGTTTTCTCATCTGAGAATGAGAGCGGGTGGAGCCTCAAAGAACCCTTCTGGATTGAGTGTCTGGGGATTCTAGAACCAGCCCCACTCTTTCCCAAGCTTCAGCGCTAGCACATCCGCCCTCCCCAGACTGTCTCCCCCATTTCGGTTGCAGCAGGACTGCTGCGAGCCAGAGCTGTGCAGGCCTTTGAATTGCGGGTCCCTGCCCAGATGGACACTTCATCCCCTGAACTAGTTTTCTCCTGGGTAGCCCTCTGGACATTCTCACCTTTCTTCTGCACCTCTAGTCCTGCATCAGAAGCAGCCAGTTCTCCTTCCCAGAGCCCTATCTGGCAGCTTGCAAACCAACTAGTCCATGCCTCTCACCTGTGGTGAGTGGCTCTGAAGCAGGGTACTCTCTTACCTGGGCCCCGCACTCTGGTGCAGAAGCGTCCAGCACCTGTGGCAGTCTGTAGCTGAAACCCTGCTACCTGGTTAGGATGCCAGCTTCCTTGCCCTCTTGCTTCTGGGCAAGGGCTGGATCTCAGGCAGCCTTGCAGCATGCAGCACATCCACTGAGGATCTTCCTGGGCTCCCTCAAGGGTAAGACCTGTTACTACTCCAGTCTCCCTGCTGTGGGCATGCCTCCGCCTTTGCTATTGACTTGAGGATGTGCTTCTAACCTAACACACCTGGCTTCACACTGAGTGCGCAAAGGACAGAGGGCCCACCCGTCTAGGGTCCAGCTCTTTCGGAGGACAGCAGAGTGTCTTTTGCCCTGGGGCCATCCTCTGCACTTTTATATGATGAGATGCAGCAGTGTTTCTAATTCTCTGTTGCTTGAGAAGTAATGACATTTCCCTAGGTCTTATGGCAGTTCCTAACATGTCTGCAGAGAAGGATCTTGGGGGAGGGGGCAGTCTATTAGGATGAGTCTTATGAAATTGCCCATTTTGTGAAGTTGGCCAGGGTCACATATTGCATTTTATATAGCTCAACCTAAAACTCAAGAAGATAGAAGAATGTCTGGGCCTCCCCGTGATGTTATGTTTGCCTAATAAGCATGCTAGGGTTTTGCTTAGAGTATGTGGTACAGTATCCATGTCTATAGCAAAGAGTATTATTGTAGATACTATTATCATTACTACTTAAGGTACTCTCACTACTGCTACTTGAGCTCACTTTATGAACAATTGATAGAGGGAAGACTGTCCCCTGGAAGACCCCAGTGCGTTGGCCCTGGCCCCTGGTCTTTCCCTTTGGAACTAGTGGTTTAAAATGAGCTCTCTTCTACCCCCATTCTTGTCTTCCCTGCTTTGAAACAGGACACCTCTGGCCAATGAGTTTCCTTTCAGAGATAAGAGATGTTGGGTGATCAGTGGCCTCAGACAATGTAGCTGTCATAGTTTCATTTTCAAAATGTCATGGCGATGAAAAAAGCCATTTGCTAATAAAAAGGGTGGGATTCATTGCCCAGTAGCGTTCACATCCATGCTGTCACTGTCTAACCCACATTTCTCAGAGTAGCCACTGGCTTGGTGTCGTAGCTGAATGATGTCACTTCAAGCATCACGTAATTTTCCAGCTGGCTAGGATGGAAAAGGGGTTTATTATTGTGGCATGTTTTTCACAGCGTCTAAAGAAAATGAAGCAGACGGGGATATATGGCAGGATCGGTTCTGTTTTTACAGGTGTGTCTGAAGGATACAAGGAGCCTTTCACTTGCAATAGAAATGTGACTGTATGGCAAAAGCAAAATTTTTAAAAAAGCTTTTCTCAAGAGATTTAAAATATATATGTATAATTAGTGTTGGAAATTGGCCTCGGGTACATTAAACTCAAAGGGCTAGGAGGTCGGCTGCCCAGTCCCTTGTCTCAGTTCTGTTCCTACTGACAGAGCTCTGACTTCATCTTTGCCTCAGTTTCTCCATGAAAAAGATGGAGCTCCCAGGGTATTTGCTGGTTTTTAACTTTTCATTGCAGTGTAATATAGAAAAGTACACATCTTAGCATACAGCTTGTTGGATGCAAACTGTACACATCCCTGTCACTAGCACCCTGACCAGGAAACACACATGACCAGCACCCCAGAAGACCCCTGTACCCCCCCACACACAAGGAGCAGTGTCCTGACTTGCAGCAGCATAGCTTTCAGCCTAGTGAGACTTGTGTCTGACTTCTGACCTGATGAACTGTAAAATAATAAATGTGTGTTGTGTTAGGCCACTTTGCTTGTGGTAATTTGTTACAGCTGTCCTAGGAAACCAGTGTACTGATGCTGCTGGCAAGAGGGAGAGCCAGGAGTTGACCCCCGCCCTGTCCCCAAAGACCGAGTCCTTAAAAACCACCAGAATAGATAGTGCTGCCATTAGCTTTGTTAGGTGTTTGGTCATTGGTGAGGGTACGAAGGTAAACTGAATGTGCAAGTGCCAGCTAGCATGTGGTTAAGTTGGGACCTAGGTAGCCAGTGTTGTTGAGGTACTCTGACTTGCCCAGCCCCTGGCCCCATGTTCGGAATGCCTCCTCCCTGGGAAAATGGAATGTGATATGTTACTAACGCTTCGGTGTGAGTTAAGTGTGTTATCTTTTCCTAAAGTATTTGCATTGTAAAAGATGACCCAAGCGACGACTTTCTACTATTGATGAGAAAGAGGGCTACACTAGGGTGCCATGGCTGACCATGTGAGGCCCAATTCCTTGTCCATCCTCCACTGGAGAGTCAGAAAACACCAAAAAGCATCTTTCCCATGCTGCCTTACAGCTAGCAGACTAAAGAGTGGGAATCTCAACTCTGGGCTCCCTGCGAAAAGTTGCTTTTCTCATGCTGGCACAGTGCATTTCTTCCATGTTAAATACGAACATGGTGCTTGGAGGAGGTGTAGTGGTCAACCTGTGGGCACGAGGAAAGAAGTGCACAAGGGAAGGATGGAGAGTGGGAGCGTAGCAAGTCCTCCAGCTGCCACTGCACTGCCAGTCACTCTACCAGTCCCAGCAAGGTCTTGTTACTCCAGAGGTGTTGTTCCAAGAAAGGAAAAACCTCTCCAGTGTATGCCAGCATTCATTGTATTTTCTGTTACTTGCAGTTGAATACATTCCAAACAGACCCAGGTGCCACAAAGAAAGGTAACCACCTAGGAGTGGGGACATGGGCAGGCAGAATTCTTTAGAAGGAAAGGAATTCCTGGGATCCTTGTCTGCATTTTCACTACGATGAACACATGCAAGGAATGATAAGTCAAGGGAACCTTACAGAGAAATAGGATTGAGCTATAGATATCCAATAAACCCGATGCATTCCATTTGGAGAGAAGTAATAGAAGGCTCATAATTTTAAATGAAAAGGTTACTTAAAATCAGGAGACTTTGGAGAGCCTTTTATTTGTTTATTTTTGTTTCTGGTGAGGTTTATTACCTCTCAGAGAGATATGCTGTTAAGTTGAATACCTCTGAGAACGACCATCTGTCACATACTTTGCAGGACCACCCTGGGAAATACGAGGCGTATTGTCTCCTTATCTCAACAAGCGTGCTGAGTTTGTCTATCCACAGAGTCATAATTTGAGATTAGGAAATGTGCTATTCTTAAAAGCGCAATTATTTATGAATCCCCAATAGCCAGGTGATCTCTTATACTTAGTGGCATTTATTGATGCAGATGAGATGAGTACTTTGAAAAATTAAGAGAGACATTTACTTTGTAAGCTACCAGTAAGAAGGTCTCTGACCGGATAAAGATAACTCCAGCAGCAGCGATCTCTTTAACAAAGGTGGTGATATACATTGTGGCAGCTGAATGCCCCCTTACAGCCAAGGGAGAACAATCAGCGAATTCATTCGTTTAATTCATGGATTTTCCTTCTATTTACACTTTAAACAAACACGCCAATTGTTTGCTTAGTTAACAAGCCCTGCCTTCATTATAAGCCGTTAGTGGCTAGTAATAATTGAAACTGTGTTTGGATTTCAAAAATACAATAAACCCAATTAATTCCACCGTTAGTAATATGGAATTTGTCTGACTGACTTGAGCTAGGCAGAAGTTTGTGTCTTTGCCCTATGCGTGAAAGGCTTGGTAAATCATTTTATAGCCATGAATAGGAATTTTTCATAAGAAAAACTAAACAAAACAGGTTAAATCCTAATACTTGTAAGGGGCCAGACAGCAAACATAAATTAGTGAATGGGTTGGATAGAACATCCTTTAAGAAACACTTGGTCTACTTTTGATGGAGACATATCAGAAATATTTTGGCCGGGCGCAGTGGCTCATGCCTGTAATCCCAGCACTTTGGGAGGTTGAGGTGGGGAGATCACGAGACCAGGAGATTGAGACCATCCTGGCCAACGTGGTGAAACCCTGTCTCTACTAAAATACAAAAAATTATCCGGGCATGTTGGCATGCACCTGTAGTCCCACCTACTCAGGAGGCTGAGACAGGAGAATTGCTTGAACCGGGAGGCGGAGGTTGCAGTGAGTCAAGATAGCATGCACTCCAGCCTGGATAACAGAGCAAGACTCCGTCTCAAAAAAAAGAAAAAAAAAAGGAATATTTCATTTTTTATCTTGCTATAAGAAGGGAAGAAACCACACACAAGATTATAAATTACAAGTAGGCTCAGCCAATGGCAGGGAGAGAGGAGGGAGAAGTTGGGACCGCAGCAAACTGAGAGCCCAAGCCCTGCCTGAAAGGACCAGCTCCGATTCAGCTGCAGTTACTATATAAGAATGTGGGCCTGTGATGAGGGACACCCAAGCAGGTTTTCCCTGCTTCTCAGATTTCAGCAGGATGAATCCTAACACGGACTTGATAAATTCCTATTTTTGAAATGCTCTCTAATGCTTAGTATTGTTCTTAGAAAATTATAAAATATTGCCCTTTGGTATTAGACATGTGTGTGTGTGTGTGTGTTTGTGTATGTGTGTGTGTATGTACAGAATAAATATGTGTCCACTTCTAAAAAAGACTGTGGGCCTAGTGTGGCCAAATCTTTCAAATTTTTAATGTAATTTGAAAATCTGGACTTTGGATAAAATATTCCCGTTTATAAACGTTGGCAATGAGTTTTTGCTTTTTAAGCTGATGCTATGCAGCCACCACAGTGTTGATCAGCAGCTCTCAGAGTGTGGTCTCTGGACCAGCCACGTTAGCATTACCTGGGAACTTCACAGAAATACAGGTTCCCAGGCTCCAGCCAGACCTACTGAAACAAACTCTCTTGGGGTGAGGCCCAGAGATCTGTTTTAACAAGTCTTTCTGGTAGGGCTGCCAGCTTTTAGCAAATATTTCATGGAACATACACAAAAAATTTTTCATTATCTGAAATTCAAATTTGACTGCGTGAGCTATTTCCTTATCTAGCAAGCCCTGCCTCTAGATGCTTCTGATACAAGCTGGTGTTGATCAAGCAAAACATGTATATGAGCCAGGCTGCTTGTGTTTGAATCAGCTTTGACACATAATAACTGGGATTTTAGGCAAGTGACATAATTTCTTTGTGGCTTAGTTTACTTACATGTAAAATAGATAAGATAATAATTTCTTCCTCATGAGGTGGTTGCTGGAATTGAATAAGTTAGCGAACATAAAGTACTTAGAACTTTGCCTGGGAGAAAATAAACAATGCATGTGTTTAGTATCATCATTATTTTATTTTTCTTTTCTTTCTTCTCTACCATCACCACTGCTGCCACCACCCAGCTGTCAGGGAATATGAGAACTCATCTTCTTTCAATTCTTTTTTCCTGGATCTAGCTTTGATTTAGCAGAATTGATTCTAATGTGCTGTTCCCCAAGGCCACTCTGTTGCTTGTTCCTACCCAGAGGTACCCCTGCTTTGAAATCTAGTTGACAGTGTGGCCGCCTGGCGGGGAACTCACACTTGCCTCCGCTACCGAGGTCCTGCCGCCTGAACTCTGTCGGCTGTCAGTGCCTCTGTTGAGCTCAGACCTCTTGTTGTACAGACCAGCCTTGCTGCTTCGTGTCTGCTTTCACCAGCCCAGCCAACAGCTTCCTGACCCTGTATTGGATTTTTGGATTCGCAGAGGACCTGACTAGGGCTTGGATTCTTGCTGTCAGTTGGGGAAACAACGAATGCCTTCCTCACCAGTTAAATTCTGAGTATACTCTGGGAAATCCCCACAACTTTTTCCAGACAAGGAACATGGGAAGATTTGAGTTGTGGACCCAAAGAGTTATTTCAAAGGAAAACAGTCTCCGAACTGTCCTTGCTGAGAGTGGCTGCAAGCTGCCCCAACATGTCCCTCCATGAAGCAGCCCACCAGGCCTCCACACCGCCACACATGACAGACCTGTGCACGCCGTGAAAACCACCAGGATGAGCTATTATGGCTCTCAGTGGTGCCATTATATTGCTGTTCTGGGAATGGAGCAAAATACATTATTTTATTAAATAAAGATTTTCCCTGTATTACAGTGGAGGCTAATTTTATTAGCTCTTTTTATGGGAACAAACATCATCGCCCTGATTTGGGAGGATGGAGGTGGGGAACGTGGGGAGGTAAGGGAGTGGAATCACATTTTGTCATCTGCACGCTCCAGTGAGGCTGCCAACATGTTTTAATTGGCTACTCACTTTAATACTTACTTACTAGAAGAGTTCCCCAGATCCTGCAGAAAATACACAGCTTTCAGTACATAAGCAATTTATAGATGATTCAAAGACATGTTCAGTTACAACAAATATATGTTCATATAGTGTGGGTATGGGTGTGTCCCTGATAACCAAAATGTATAGTCTCCAAAATGTATAACTAAATGTATAGATAGAATCTTCAGTAACTTCAGAAGCAAATTTTTTGCTCTCGTCTATGAGATTCCAGAATGTTTAAGGCAGAACAAGATTCAGAGAGGAAAAGGAGTCCAAATCTAGTTGAAAAACTCAATAAAATACTGTTTCTGCCTGTGATTCTTTAGTTTAAAACCTGAGAGGCCGGGCGCGGTGACTCACGCCTGTAATCCCAGCACTTTGGGTGGCCGAGGCGGGTGGATCACGAGGTCAAGAGATCGAGAGCATCCTGGTCAACATTGTGAAACCCCGTCTCTACTAAAAATACAAAAAATTAGCTGGGCACGGTGGCGCGTTCCTGTAATCCCAGCTACTCAGGAGGCTGAGGCAGGAGAATTGCCTGAACCCAGGAGGCAGAGGTTGTGGTGAGCCGAGATCGCGCCATTGCACTCCAGCCTGGGTAACAAGAGCGAAACTCCGTCTCAAAAAAAAAAACCTGAGAGTTTCACATGCATCTTTTTTGATGACCATAACCACCAGAACCGGCCCCTGCCCCCAACCCCAAACTAAGGCAGAGCACCTGAGGCAGGTGTTGCCAGCTCCTGAGAGTCAGGCAGCAGTGCCGCCCTGTTCTGTGTGCAGGACCGAGGTCTGCACAGTGTTCTCTTGGGTTGTGTCTCCCGGGGGTCAGAGGCGATGTGTCTGCTGCTCTTCTGGTCGGTAGCTGAGCCCTCTATATGGTCTGCTGAGCTGCCACTGAGCCCAAGGTGGTCTCTGTGTTTCTAGAGTCAACATGGTCTTCATGTTTTGCTATTGCTGTGCTGTTGTTTTTTCCACTAGCAGTAAGCCACAGCTAATGCTGAACAATGAATGCCTTCCTCACCAATTAAATTCTGAGTACACTTGAATAAATTCAGTGGTGAAGCTGGCCACAGTGTTTTGTGTCCCCAGCCTCCGCTTTCACCCTCATGCCTCTCTCCTCCCCAGTGTCATCTGTGCTCTGCTTTGGAGCCTTCCCTGCCCCCCATGAGCACCCACCATGAACCCTAATAGGATCCAGGTATCCATCATTTACATGTCCATGTGACAGGAAACTGTAAGCCTCCTCTAAGAGCACTTAGAAGTTAAACCAGATTATAAAGCCGGAGCTCCTAGCCTTGGCACGGTGTTTGCAAACGTTGTTTGCTTCCCTGACATAGCTGCCCAATCCCTGTATCACTGCCACGTCCGTAACCTCAATTTCTCCCTCCTTCATCTCGTTAGCTGCCTCCCCAGCTTGTCTTCTGCATCCTTCCTTTGTTGCCTGTCCTTCCTACTTTCTCTGTCGCCATTTGTTCCCTGTATTTGCTTCCCTCAGCCTGTCGGCCTCTTCTCTAATGCACTTCCTTCATCTAGTCTTTCCTCATCTTTCTGTTTCCTTCATCTTTGTCTTCATTTCCCTCCTCTGCTCCCCACCTACTTTCTCTGCTGCTTTCCTTGTCTGCTTCATTCATCTTTTTATTTATTTCCCCGTCTCATTCTCTAGAGCCCTAATTTTGTTATCTTCTTGCCTCCTGTAGCCCTTTGAATTTGTGACTTGCTTTAAACCATGTCTTCTTGAAAAGAATACCAGGCTTTAGCAAAAGCAGGTGAGCAGTTGCAAAGTGGAGACCAGAGAGAGGTAGACTCCTGTGTCGCCTTCCTGAGGACGGACCTAAGCGCCTTTGTAAGGGCTTTTCTAACGCATGCTCCTGTGGCCCACTGGGGACTCCCAGTGTAGGACACAGTTATGAGGATCTAGACACTGCTCTTCAGGAGCATCAGTATTGGAATAGTGATGCCCCCCTTTGGCCTCTGTACCCTTCTTTCCTACCTTCCTCTCACCAGGAAGAGGCCTGCTCACCGTGGGCCAGTCCCAGCTATGATGTAGATTGAGGGAGGAAACAGAAGTCTCAGGACGTGGTTGATAGCTTCCTGTTGGTGCCTCCTGAAGACAGAACTCCTGGGAGAGTAATGATCATTAAGCCCTTGGGCTTGAGCTGGCACAGAGGAACTGGAGCCCAGAAGCCACAGGTCTAAACCCAGTGACCCCAGGCAGAGTGGGGCAGAGTGAGGCTTTAGAGTCAAGACTGTGTGAGCTCCAGTCCTGGCTCCATTGCTTCCCAACTGTGTGACCTTCGGCTAGTCAGTCTGCCCCTCTGTACCCTACTTTCCTCATGTGTAAAATGAGATAATAAAATCTAATAATAACATCCTGAGGTTGTGGGGTAGAGCGATGAGATGGCATGTGTAAGATACAGTGCCTGGCACGTGGCAAGCACTCAGCAGCGAGTCTTTAGAAGGAGGAGATACAAGAATTCTTCCAGGTACAAGATTCACAAATGTGGCCCTGGGGCTTTCCGCAGTCTCTCTGCCATAGTCACATTTGAGTCAACATTCATTCAGGCAAACGAATGGATGTTTTACCATCTACTTTTTTCTCAGAAAAAAAATTTTTTTTTTGAGACGGAGTTTTGCTCTTGTTACCCAGGCTGGAATGCAATGGCGCGATCTCGGCTCACCACAACCTCTGCCTCCTGGGTTCAAGCAATTCTGCCTCAGCCTCCCAAGTAGCTGGGACTACAGGCGTGCACCACCATGCCTAGCTAATTTTTGTATTTTTAGTAGAGACCGGGTTTCACCATGTTGACCAGGATGGTCTCGATCTCTTGACCTCGTGATCCACCCGCCTCAGCCTCCCAAGGTGCTGGGATTATAGGCGTGAGCCACCGTGCCCGGCCCAGAATTCTTAAGAAAATGCTTCTACTAACATTAGGCTTTTCTTTCAGACCCAGATCCCCATACACATTGATCAGATGTAGCAAGTTTTCCTCAAGTTTTCGGAATTGGCTTCCACTTCAGGCTACTGAAGGTCCTATATCCCCAAAAGACTATCCCATCATCTCCTCAGCCTCCCGTTTAAAGATTACACACTGCAGTTGGGTGGGTGCCAGATGAGAAAAGCAGAAGACGCTGAGTCCCTCCCCCGCAGTTGAGGAAGGGGGGTCCCGCCTGGCTGTCTGGCCCCCTTCCCCCTTTGCCTTCAGGACTACAGAAGCATCCCCTATATTAGACTGCATTCAGGAGAGAGGGACTAAGGGATTTCATTTAGAAGAAGGGGCAAGGGCTGAGGGTTCAGTCTGTAAATGCATTGGTGAGAGTGTTGACATACATCACTTCACACCTGATGGAGGAAAGAGAAGACAGGCCATGAACCAAAGAGGGGTGTACGACAGTTGTCCTTCCTGAAAGGAATGGCCCCAGGCTACTATGAGTCTACGTTTCAATTGTCTAGTTTAAATTAGCAAGTAATGAAGTCACACAAGCAGAAGCTGTTGCTCATGATTATAAGACCCTTAAAACTATCCTGCTGGACCTTAGAGGGAAACGAGCCTGGTTCTCCCCTCTCTGGGCTCTTCCGTCTTCTCTATCAGGAGATATTGGGTTGCACATACTATTGAAATTGTGAGAAGCGTGTGAATCTGTGTGAACAGTAAACTTGCAGCCAGATGCGGTGGCTCATACCTGTAATCCCAGCACTTTGGGAGGCCAAGGCGGGTGGATCACCTGAGGTCGGGAGTTCCAGACGAGCCTGACCAACATGGAGAAACCCATCTCTACTAAAAATACAAAATTAGCTGGATGTGGTGGTGCATGCCTATAATCCCAGCTACTCAGGAGGCTGAGGCAGGAGAATTGCTTGAACCCGGGAGGAGGAGGTTGTGGTGAGCTGAGATTGCACCACTGCACTCCAGCCTGGGCACGAGAGTGAAATTCCATCTCAACAAAGAAAAGAAAAGTAAACTTGCTCTCTGTGAGGGGAGTTGGGGTCTGCTCCTGTAAAATGGGAGGGTGGCCTGGAGGCTTTTCTTGTCCTTAATTGTAAGCAATTTCCTGTCCTCTGGGTTCCACTCCTGCACCCTGCTGGGACCTGCTGTGGCAGCAGCATCTAGTGGGGGCCTCTGAGTGCTGAGTCTCTCCCTCCATAGCAGAATGGGCCATGCTGGTCAGGGCTCCATGGAAAAAGCAGAAATAAATCAAACACCAGCTCCTACTTAAGATCTGATGAAATTCTCCATTTCCGCTCCAAATTGAATTCCTCCTGAAGGATGGGAGCAGCTCCTGGGAGTAATGAAGACCCTCCTTCCTTCTCTGCTAGAAACATGTTTTACATTAACAGACGCAGCCTTCTAATCTGGGTGGGTAGGTAGTGTTTAGGAACAGCCTTGAGAAACTGTTTTCAGACCAGACATGGTATTTTTAATCTCGAGGGGCAAGGCAGCAGACATGCAATACGCTTGGCCTCTGCGGGGGGAGGCAGCCCCAGAGGTGGTGGTCTCCTGGGGAAGAATGACAACACGGGGAATATGGCTGCAAGCCACCGCCTGCCTGCCACCTCCTCCTCCTCCACCACTTGGAGCCAAAAAGAATTTATGGTGGGGAATAGAAGTAAGAGGGCTTGTGCTTTTTGAGATTTGAAATATCACTTCCCTACCCATCTCTTATTTGGGAAAAATAATAAATTATGATCTGAAAAAAAAACATGTAAGAAACGTTTTTAGGATGAAGATGGCATTGAAGTGATTATCTTC
The DNA here is from genome assembly GCF_030222135.1 of Aotus nancymaae. Classification (NCBI taxonomy): domain Eukaryota; kingdom Metazoa; phylum Chordata; class Mammalia; order Primates; family Aotidae; genus Aotus; species Aotus nancymaae. Next base: position 17,055,486 of record NW_026988455.1, read on the forward strand.
CATTCTCTGTAATGGTGATGAATCGACAGTCTGGCATTTGTAGAGGCAGTTGACACAGACCCTTTCAGGGGAAAAAAAGGAAACAGTTTTCCAGTGAGCCTTGTCAGGGGGAAGACTGATCGCCGGCAGGCTGGCTCAGACCATGAGGATAGTTCTGAGAGTGCGGGGATGAGGAGGAGCCGGGCTGGGCCTGTGAACCCAGGCTGAGGTAGGAGTGCAGCATTCTACAGGTCCATTCTGTTTTGAGGGTGGACATGAGGTAGCTTATGTGTTGGGAAACGAATACTTAATATTTTTCCTTGAAGTGAGCTAAAGAGAATTACTAGACCTTTCTTCACTCACCGTTGAAGAAAAGCAGTCTAAAAAAAGATGAGGTTAAAAAAGTCTACTTAACATGAGAAATTCAGATATTTAGGGTCCAAGGGAGGGAAGGAAATTCTCCTTGAAAGAATATGCCGTTGGTCCTTTTATGTCAGAATTTTGTCAACAGCCTTTGAGAAAGGTTATCAAAACCTTATTCTATGTTTTTGGTTTAGTTTTAAAAAGAAGCCATTTCCTTCATAGGGAAATAGCCCCGAAGTATCCAGTAAGTCAAACTCAACCTTAGAGGGCCAGACGGGCCCTGGAGGCTTTCCATTCCGTTTCCCAGCAGGAAAACTGCTTTTCAGGGAGAAGGTCATGTTTTCTGCAGATAGTGCCGTCATTTACACAGTTAAGATGACCTTCTTTCTGAACCACGAGGATGTTCAGGCTTGGCCTCCCTCAGAGGACAGTAGGAAGTACTTTACCCCCAGCTCAGAAGAAAGGATTGAGGAGGGGAAGGGGAAATATAGGTGGAATTCTGGCAATGCTGAGCCCCGTCCCAAATGCAGCAAGATGAAATGAGGCCAGGGTGGTGTCCCCAGAACACTGAAGGGTGGGGAAGGAGTCTGGTGCAGACAACAAGGACTGCTCAAGCGGAAAAAATGAAAGGGTGGGAGAAAGAAGTGCCACCCCCTACATGGCTGCTATTGTGCATTCCTTCGGGCCCTCACAGGCTTTTATATTTGCATAAATGGGCCCCCTGTGAGGCTTCCACACTGGGACAGAACAGCAGGCAGGTCCCTGGACAGTGGAGGCTTTTTCTTCATGAATAATCTCACTGCAATTTCGAAGCCATTCGCTTGTGGAAGCGTCCTGGCTGGAGTCTGCCCTCCAGTCTCTGTAAGGACGGGCACGTCTGTCTCTCTGGCTGCAGACCCTGCCCATGCAAGCTTGTCCTCGAGCCTGTTTATAAGGCCTGAAGTTACTTCTGTTTTGTTTTAGCCCAAAGGGTGAACTGCTGCCAGCAGTATGTCTGGAATGTTATTTACTTGGTACATTTCTGTGGCTTTTCTTTGTAGCATTGCGCATGCCAGAGCCATTTACTTGAAAATGCCAGGTTGCAGTTTGTCGTCTCAACGGGGTGACTTTCCCAGTTAGGGGAGTTTAGTTCCTGTGTCTCTCAGTTCCTTCCTTCCTTGTCCTTTTTTTCCCCCCTGAGTTAGTGCTCTGAACAATATCGTTGGTGCCTGTTGCATTGCACCGCTTTGTCCTGAGTGCCCCAACTCCACTTGTAATTTCTGGGGTTTCTAGTGTCCTCTGCGGAGCACCTGGCAGATGCCTCTTCATTTGCATGCCTGCCCTGTTATTACTTCACATGAAAGCTGTCTGTTTTGGCAGACATGACTACCACGATTGCAGTTGAGCTCTCTGAGCTGAATGGGTGATGTTGTGTAAGGGAACTCTAGGTGGGGTTTTCTCTAATGGGGGCTGTGGGAGTGGAAGAAAAACCTGCGAGCAGTCTTGGCTTGTGCTGAGTCGACATGATGGCAAACAAATGACTTTTGAAAGGAGGAACCCGTGTGTACAGTTTCCTAATTTGGAAGGTTTCACAACTGTTTTTGTTCAACTGATGGAGGAGAGATTTTTTAAGAGCGAATTCTTCATTAGGAAGACTGTAAACAAGTCCTGGAAAAGATAATTGCTGAAGGGGGAGGCATGGAAGGTATTTGATGGGCCTTTTCTTTCATCAGCTCCTCTGTTTCCCATTTCATCTGTGCAGTTTTAATGGTGGTATTTTGGGTTTTAACACAGGTATGGAAAATGAGATTAGATAAATCTCCCTGTCTGGTGCCAGTCCTGGGGCCGTTTGCACACCTGGGTGGGTTGACTCCCTGCCTTCTTTCTCTCTCTCAGCATGATTTTGTTCTGTCATGTGAGTCCATAAGCACCTGCAGACACGATGGAAAGCTTGGCATTACACAGGCTCGCCCTTTATTCGGGCCTCCTGGAAACCTCACCCATCCCTGGCACCTGCGCGTTTGTTAACATCATAGCCAGCTCCCATGTGGAATGGAAACATTTTTGCTCCATTCTTCTTGTTTTTTTCTGTCCTTCTGCATGACTTCTCAATTTGTTTGTAAGCTGCTCAGATGTTTGGCTGAAGGGTCTTCTTTGATCACGCTCCTGAGAGCATGGGCTTCACACTGTCACACCTGCTCTTCTTTTAGAGTCCAGATTTCAGAGTAAATGCTTCCATTGCCTTGTAATTTTTTTCTGAGTGTAAAACTTTGGTGCATGTTACTTATTACAGGTAATAGCCATTTGATGATGGAGACAACTGCTTGGCAGAAACGGCCACCTGAACTGCAGCCAGAAACATAAACTGCCACTTTATTTATGTCTGAAAGCATCTAAGCCGCAAGCCTATCAGTCATGATCTAGCATGCACACGATAATAACAGGCTCGCCAGGCTAGGCATGCTGCCCCATGGGATGGCCACAAGGACAGGCTCTAACAAGACACTGTGCATTTTCTCCCCCATTATCCACAGCCCACACATCGTGTTCCTCTCTCAGAGCATCTTGACAGGAAGGAGCCATCTCTGTGGGACCCGCCTCTGCCATGAAATTGCCCACGCCTGGTTTGGCCTAGCCATCGGGGCCCGTGACTGGACGGAGGAGTGGCTGAGTGAAGGCTTTGCCACTCACTTGGAGGATGTGTTTTGGGCTGCGGCACAGCAGGTGGGTTAAAGTGACCCTAAGCATTTCACTATCCAGAGTCAAATTCTGTTTCTAGTCATTCATTCATCCAGCACCTATGGACTGAGGGCCTACTATGCAGGAGGCACAGATTTTGCTGGGGAGATGGCTGCATAAACAAGAGAGGGAAGCCCCTTCTCCCCACAGGATTTACAGTCTAGAGATGGGAGAGAGAGCAGACAAACAAGTGAATCAGAAATGGGTCAAGTGGTGGAGTACCGTGAAGAAAAATGAGCCCCCATAGAGGGGCAGTGGATTCTGTTTTAGAAGGTAGCAAGAGAAGGCCTCTCTGATTAAAGGAGATAATTGAGCAGAGGTGTGAAGAAAAGGTCGTGCTATGGCATACTCAGGCACTTCTTTGTGGTTGTAATTGTGGTGATGTGTGTGTGCGTTGTGTGTGTGTGTGTGTTTTAAATAAAGAGAGCAAAACGTAAATCCAGAGTCATCTCAGATGTCTGCTCATAAGTAATGAATGAAGAATGAAGCAGGGGTGGTATAGATTAGGGAATGGCGAGGACTATGGCAAACTGACAGCTGCTACTCAGCTCTAACCAATTGTCACGGTGAAGGGAGGAGGGCCCAATATAACCTACGCTGTTAAATAGCTTTTTAAGGTAATTTATAAATCTGGATTTTTATCTGAAGTTTACTAATTATTAAAAAATACTCCTCAAGACAACCATAGGTGCACACGCTCCCAGTTTGCAACTTCTACTTTAAAACTTGGCCACCAGTTCTTTTTTTTTCTTTTTTTTTTAAAGATGGGGTTTCACCATGTTGGTCAGGCTGATCTTGAACTCCCAACCTCAAGTGATCCGCCCACCTTGGTCTTCAAAGTGCTTGGATTACAGGCGTGAGCTCCCACGCCTGGCCAGCCACCAGTTTTTTTTTTTTTTTTTTGTGACAGAGTTTTCCTCTTGTCACCCAGGCTGGAGTGCAATGGCATGATCTCGGCTCACCGCAACCTCTACCTCCTGGGTTCAAGCTATTCTCCTGCCTCAGTCTCCTGAGCAGCTGGGATTACAGGCATGCACCACCACACGCGGCTATTTTTTTTGTATTTTTGGTAGAGATGGAGTTTCTCCATGTTGGTCAGGCTGGTCTCGGACTCCTGACCTCAGGTGATCCACCCGCCTGGGCCTCCCAAAGTGCTGGAATTGTGGGTGTGAGCCACCACTCCTGGCCTGACCACCAATTCTTTTTTTTTTTTTTTTTTGAGACGGAGTTTCACACTTGTTACCCAGGCTGGAGTGCAATGGCGTGAACTCGGCTCACTGCAACCTCTGCCTCCCGATTTCAGGCAATTCTCCTGCCTCAGCCTCCTGAGTAGCTGGGATTACAGGCATGCACCACCATGCCCAGCTAATTTTTTGTATTTTTAGTAGAGATGGGGTTTCACCATGTTGATCAGGATGGTCTCGATCTCTTGACCTCGTGATCCACCCACCTCGGCCTCCCAAAGTGCTGGGATTACAGGCGTGAGCCACCGCGCCCGGCCCCTGGTCACCAGTTCTAATGAGGATAATTAGCAACTAAACTGCTTTGTGCTCACTTTCAAGTTCCTAATATTTGGGTCACTTTTTTCCCTCCGTCATCCCTGCCACTTATACACTAGACTATTTAGCATTTTCCAAAATTCCCAAGTTTGTGCATACCTGCATGATTTTGTTCAAGGTCCTTTGTTGAAGTCTTACTTATTTTTCACTAACCAGCTGGAGGTCACCATCTCTAGATAGCCCAGACTGACTACCCGACTCACATTTCAGCACTAGCCACCTATACACTGTGGGTTCTCACAGTGCTTGGTGCTTACCTGTTTCCTCATTTTGTTTTTTCCTTTTCCTTCTATGTCATTTCCTTGTCCTCACACCTGGACTATGACTGCTTTAAATTGGAGCTGGGTCTTGCTTTTCACACCCTGGCTGTGGACCCAGCAGTGGGCACATCAGTGTCTCCTGCCACATGGAGTCTTGTGAGGAGAGGCCACATGGTAGATACAGGAAAGGTGCTGGGCTCTGAGTCAGACAGACCTCCAGTCCTGGCTCTGCCGTTTACCGGCTCTGCGTGTATAGGTAGGTTAGGTCGCCTCCCCAAGCCTCCGTTTCCCTGTCTGTAGAATGGATACAACAATGCTGAAGCTTGCAGGGTGAATGGGATCAGGTATGAATGAGCTTAGCACAGCGCCTCACATGTGGAGAGTGTGCAAGAAATCCCTGTTCCCTTCCTCTTTGTGCTTCCCTCTGCCTTATACACAGACACTCAGCAGGGGGTGCCTCTATCGCCATCTCTTCCCTGGAGTGCTTCCCTTCTGAGACTATCAAATTTGTGCTGGTCCTGGCAATTGTAGTGCATTTCAGGCATCTGGTCGTGACACCTCTGTCTTTTATCTCCTGCATCCCCCAAAGAGTGCCCCTCCTTTACCCTTTCCTTTACCGTTTCTACGAGGCCACTTCTTAGTCTGCTGGCTTGATCCTGCCTCCTGACTGATAAGTTTGCTAAAAGAAGTAAACACCAAATATCCTCAGAGTTCCCAGGTAGGGGAGGACAGGTCTGGGCAGGTCCAGAACGCCTTTGTGGAGGTGGTGGCTTACGTTGTGAGCCTAAAGGGACAGCAGGAACTAGGCTTTCTCTGTCACTCCTTTCCCTTAACATGATAAGGGTCAGCCCCCTCATCATCCTTGGAAGTACGTGCAGTAAATCTTTAAGATGAGAAAACATGAACACCCCTGAGGCAAAATGGCCATTCTAGATTCCAGCACAAAGTTTGAGACATTTCCAGAGCACGTCCGCCAGGCAGACCTCTCCCTTGAAGGGTGAGACTGAGGCTATTGCTGGCCCTGGCAAGTGCCTGCCTCAGACCTTCCAGGGACTGGGGGAGTGCCCTGTGGGGCAGGGGTGGGTATGCCACTTCCTGGGCTGCTGCTGGCCAGCAGGCCCCACCAGGGAGCAGGGCATGAGGACTCAGGGTGGCAGTGGTCACCAGGGTCACTTTGCTGCCTGGTAGACTGTGCTCTGCAGCACTGAGTGGTAGGGGGCAGGGGTGGAACGTGGTGGTGGGGGGTGGGTGGCATGTGAAATCCCAACAAGGAGATGGAGACTGCCATCCACTCAGAGAGGCACCACAGCGATTCATGAATCGAGTTAGTCACAAGGTTGGATGGTATAACTTGTCATCAACCTAGAGAAAGTCTAAATGCTTTCACAGACATATTGGTCTACGTGGACTGCCATAATAAATACCAGAGACTGGGAGGCTTAAACAACAGACATTTATTTCTCACAGCTCTGGAGGCTGGAAGTCCAAGACCAAGGTGCCAACAGGGTTGGTTTTTGCTGAGGGCCCACTATCTTCCTGGCTTGTAAACAGTCACCGGCTGCTTTTTCTCTGCGTTCTCACATGGCCTCTCCTCTGTGCATGCGGAGAGAAAGACATCTGTTGGCTCTCCCTCTTCTTATACGAACACCAGCCCTACAGGATTAGGGCCCAACTCACGACTTATTTAACCATAATGACCTCCTTGAAGGCGCTATCTCCAAATACAGACACACCAGGGTCAGGCCTTCAAGACGTCTATTTTGCGGAGACGTAGTTTTATCCACAACAGCAGGCACATGGGGTCTGAGGATCGTGTGGCCTCGGCCAGCTTCCCTGCCCCTTGCTCCCTCCCGGAATGATAGTCTGCTCTGGGCTTGAGCACGTCCCTTGCACATTACACATCTGCCCGGCCCCATTGCCTTGCAAATGCTTTCTTTCTTCCTGAAATTCCTCCTCCCCGACCAACTCCTGCTTCCCTGAGGACCAGTGCTGTCACCAGCATCTCCTCAGGAAGCCCTGGTGGGCAAGGGGGCATCTGGGTTCTTCCTTCGCCTCTCCCATCACCTGCTCTCTGATGTTAGTGTTCCTCCCCCATCTCTTCCTCCCTTGGCTGCTACCCCAGGCCCCATCTGTAACATCCCCAGGGCCAGGCAGAGACTCAGTAAATATCTGTTGAATGAGTTATAAGGAACCTTTAATTTCCAGAAACACCCGTGGATAGACGTCTCCCTCCCCAGTGGGTGCTCTGCTGCCCTCCCTCACAGAGGTCTGGGCCATGTGGCCTGGTGAGCACACCATGGGATGGCAGCTGGTTCTGACTCAGTAGGGCAGAGTGCGACGGCCTCCCCTCCCCTAGAGTGAGTCCAGGCAGCACATCTTCTAGTTACGTGCACACAGAATCATCTGGGCTGCATTAGCAGGCCCCATTGGAAACAATCCTTAACAAAATTGAGGGCTGCGGAAAATCGCAGGTGAACGGTGGGGTCTTCCCCACCCTATGTAGAAAGACAAAGCAGGAAAAAAGGACTGGATGAGATCAAAGTGGAAATGGCCCAAGGGAAGCCCACTGTCTCTAGACCAGGTGTGTGTTGGGGGGATGGGTGGGTTCCAGAACAAGGCGACCTCCGCCAAACTGCCGGCCCAGCTCCACCACCAGCAGCACCAGCGAGTGTGAACGGTGGATTTTTTGTTTTAGGCACTAAGAGGCTCCAGTGGCCCTTAGGTTTCTGATGGGATCATGGTGAGAGCAGCGGGCAGGTTATGGCCTCCCCCATTGAAACAAAGCGAGCCATTTCACCAGGACCACAACGGTGACTGTGTTTTGTGCACATATGTTTGTGTGTCTGTGGCTAAGCAGCTGGACTCCCATGAGGCCTGGGAACAACAGGAGCTGAGGGCTTGCCTGCGCTGGCGTCGCCTCCAGGACGAGATGCGGTGCTCCCCCGAGGAGATGCAGGTGTTAAGGTGAGGCTCCATCCCTTCCTTCTTTCCTTCAAGACACCTCCTGGCCAACTGACTACATCTGCTGTTTCCTTTTTTAAATTAAGTTGGGGTGTGCTTCTTCTCCCCCTAGATGTGATGGTTATGTTCTAAGTCTTTCAGAGTGTGCATTTTGATTTGCCTTCTGACATTTTTCTGGTGACTCTGTTTAGGAAAAAACTAGCATGGGGCCATTTCCGGGGTAAGATCCTTCATTTGAAGTTCTAACAGTCACTTCATGTGGTGGCTGTGGACGTGGTGAGAGTTGGGTTTGGCAGCCTGGCAGACAGTAACCCTATAAAGCCAAAGGGGGAAAAATCTTTAGGAAAATATTGATTTCTGAGTGTTTAGTGGTCACAGATGTATGTGTCAATGGGGCCTTTTGTTTCCACCGTAAGCCAGCAGGAAGCCTGTGCTGCTCTCCCCTGCAGCAGGATTCCACAGCCGGCTCCTGAGTTTTGTTTGTAGACTGTGGCTTGTGGCATGTGCAGGATTATTTCCTGCCATTATTTCGTGCCATTTTCCATGTTTGTCCCTCTCCGCTTTGCTGCTTTTCTTTGCCAAATGGTTATCTGAAAGCTGGTGCCTAGGCTGCGGGAACACTGTGGTTGCTATGGCAACAGAAGCTTCCATTCACCTCCTCTTGACTAGACTCAGGTGCTTGGAACCTGCCATACAACAGGTGAGGAGGGACAGCCATCCAGGAACTGCCCCTCTTCTCACCCGGTCTTAGATGGCTACCCTGAAGGCCCCTCTACTGTCCTGGGCAGAAGCCTGCCTTGGATGGCTCTGCTGTTGTGGTTTGTTTTTAAATGAGCACCCCCACTCCGCCTGACTGTGACTGAAGCTTAATGTAAATGCACCCCAGGGAGGGAGCTGGCTTGGGCTTTTGTGCAGCACTGCAGAACGTCGGGTGTGTCAGGCTGCACCCTTCCCACGGCAAAGTTCCCTGTGCTTACACGCTAAGGTGGCCTCCCAAGTTGACTCATCCATTGTTTCGGAAAAGCAGAGGGAAGTGCAGCAGGCCAGGAGCCAGGAGACCTGTGTTCCCGCCCCAAAGCCACTGTTCCTGCGTCTGTTCCCTAGGCCAATGCTGACTGAGCCAGGCAGGACAGCTACCCCTATGGCCAATGTGGACATGGCCCCTGCTGTCAAGGAGCTTCCACTTAGCAGGGACACGGCTGCATGTACTGGCCGGTCACAGGTAGTGTGCAGCGCTGTGAGCAGACCACTCAGTGATGTCCATGCTAACTGGAGGGCAGCAAGTAAGGAGGTGGGGGAATTTCTCTCTGACCATGAGCTGCCTTGTCCATAGCCTGCCTGAGGCAGGAAAGGCCTTAGTGTGCCTTGAGGACAGAAAGAAGGGCAATGTGGCTGGAAAGGGGACTGAGGGCAGGGCCAAGAGAGGTAGGCAGGAGCCAGGTCACACGAACCTTTCTCCAAGTTTTGCAGAAGCTGCTCCAGGACCTTCAACAGGGAGGTGGCATGATCTGCCCAGTGTTTATGCAGTGCTGCTCTGCTGCTGTGTGGAGAGCACGGCAGGCAGCCGACAGAAAGCCAGGAGGATGGCTGGAGCGTTGCAGTGGTCCTCGCAAGAGGCCCTGGGGAGGCAGTGACAGATGCAAGAAGCAGATCTATTTGAGATGTGTTTTGGCCATGGAACTGGCAGGTCTTTTGTTGATTGAATGTGGAGCAGAGAAAAATGAGTGTATCCAGAATGACTTTGAGGTTTTTGAGTCGAGCAGTTTGGTAAGTGGTGGTCCCATTTATGTGATGGTAAAGACATGGGGAGGAGCTTGGAAGGAAAATAAAGTTTCCCGCTTTACATGGGTTGTTTGTGATGACCAGCAGATATTTAATATTACGAACTTTGGAGACTGCAAGTCAGGAGCTCATTGGAGAGACTGGAACATTCAGCCTATAAAACCCTTTAAATCCTGAACACAGTGAAATCCCCAGGGAGAGGGGAAAGTGAGAGAAGAGGTCAGGTGGAAGAGGGGGAGCCAACAAAGGATTCTGGGGAAACCATCATGTGTTTCCCCAGAGAAAACCAGGGCACCAGGGCCGTGGAAGCCAGAAAAGAAGCTGAGGAAAGCAGGTGGGAGTAGCTGATGTTGGATGTTCCCTGGGGGATGAAAAGAGGTAAAAGAAAGGGAAGTGGGACCACATGACTGGTGGAAGAGGAAGCCAGGCTGAAGTGGACAGAGCCAGTGAGTATAGCCAGTGAGGGGTTGTGCTGGATCAGGAAGCAGGACTGGGAAGGTAGCAGAGGGAGACGAGGGCCAGAGAGGTCTGCTTTCAGGTAGGGGGCCCAGGAACATGCTTACCTGCGAGCTGCTTCACTGTGCAAATCCCTTCACCTCTCACAGGTTCAGTCCCTCCAACTAAGGGGTCATCTCCATTCTCCATGTCTCTAAGACCCGTTGATTCCTTTGGTTCTGCATAACCATAGTCGTAAAGTGGGGGGTAGAAGCATCATAATTAATATGAGTTTTGATGAAATGTGTTTCCAACTTGGAAGCAAGTTAGACTGCACCCTGGGAAGCCAGTTCACACATGAGGGGGGCCTTATCTCTGGCTTCCATAGAGTCAACTCAGCCTCTGATGGCCAAGATCTTTTCCTTTGTGTGTGAAGTTTGGAGAACAATCTAGTATTTTTAGACCTTCATGCTAGACAGCTTTTTATGGCATTTGCTTTTCTTTGTCTTAGTATTCAGAAATTGTGTTTGCTAAATTTAGGCTAACCATGAATTGACTACATTTGAAAGGCTTACTGCACATCAGTAAGGAAAATATTGTTATCAGATGCGCTTACAATGAGGAGGAAATGTTTCCGAACCTACCCTGAATTATATAGTCTAGGTTTTGTTTACTCCCATCCCCTAGAATCCTCCCTTAAATGGACACAGAGAACCTAGAAATTATTTTAAGTAAAAGGAAGAATGAGACTTGTAAAAACTGTGTTCTTAGATTTTGTTTTCAATTAGACCTTGGGATTCTATCTTGTTTTTCCTTTTAAGATGCCCCATGGTCTTGAAATGATGGGCCAAAACAATTTAAAAGTCTTGGTGTGTGTCTTGATAGGTTTCCACATGTTGGCAGACACAGTGGAAACTTCTCTTCGGATCTTTGCATCACGGTTCAACATGGTCGACCACTCTCTCCTAAAAACGCTTTCCTTCTTAAAGCACTTTCTCCTCCTGGCTTCTGTGTGTCTTACTCTCCTGAGTTCCCTCTGCCTCTGTGGCCAGTCCTTTCTCACCTTTCTTTGCTGGCAGGTTAACATCTTTACTTCAATGGCCCAAGGCTCAGAAAGACTTAATAATGTGTCTAACCTCCTCTAGCTGATAAAGAGGAGAACAGGGATTCGAACCCAGGGATTGAAACTCTTCTCATTTCCCTATACCATATTCCTGCCTTCAAGGAACTGAGAGAGTATTTAGTTGCATTAAAAAAAAAAAAAAGAAAACTGAGAGTATCTTGAACTCAGGGACATACAGGTCAGGGTAAAAAGTATCCTTGGTCCAAGCATCTTTTGTCTTTTAACACGTGAAGTATGTGTCTTATTATTTTCAAAGATACTGAGCAAAAGGAAAACTCAACATTCTGTTGGTTATAGATAGTGGAGTATTAACAAAGTGAGAACAGGAAAACTAAAATTTTGTTTGCTTCTGACTTACTAATTTTAGTAATTTATAAGAACAGATTTCCATTTGTGACTTTCATGCATCCACTGAGTCATGGGTCTCACCAAATATGTCTTTTTCTTTTTTTTTTTTTTTTTGAGACAGAGTCTTGCTATGTCACCCAGGCTGGAGTAAACGGCATGATCTCTGCTCACGGCAACCTCTGCCTCCTGGGTTCTAGGGATTCTCTTACCTCAGCATCCCAGGCAGCTGGGACTATAGGCATGTGCCACCAAGCCCGGCTAATTTTTGTATTTTTAGTAGAGACAGGGTTTTACCATGTTGGCCAGACCAGTCTCAAACTCCTGACCTCAGGTGATCTGCCTGCCTCGGCCTCCCAAAGTGCTGGAATTACAGGCGTGAACCACCGTACCCAGCCCAGATGTTTATTACATTGACTTTGTTGTGTTTCCTTGGCAACAGATGTGTCTGAGGTTGACTTCCTTGTGTCATTCATTACAGTTTTCTTGTGTTTTCCTAGGCTTCTCAGCCTTCATTGGCTGGAGAGCCTGTTATATGGCTACAGGCTTCTGAAGCAAGGCGATTTGCTCAGTTTCAGAATGTTAGGGCTCACATGAATGAGTCCATGCCTTTTTTCATTTGTTAATTATTAAAGATGTTTTTCCCACACATGAGACCCCAGGGACTCTCCCAGACTATTCCTCTCCTCTCTGGCCCTGGGCAGAACTGTTCCCCAGGCAAAGTCTGATTTCAGTGTTTCTTTCTGCCCTGCCACTGCTCTGCTTTCTCCTGTCATTCATCCCCTGCCTACAAGGTCCCCTCCTGACCTGTGCAGCAGTGGTGGCTCTTGCCAGAAATGCACGGGTGCTTCCAAAAGGCTCACCAGCCTCCTGTCTCCAGGATGCAGCTGGATTCTGGCAACCTCTGCCTAAGTACTTCCAGTTAGCACACTCTGACAGGCCCCAGGGATGGAAGAGCTAAGGTGGGAGGGTCAGAAGGAATCTCTGTTGCTTTTTATTGTTTGTGATTTATTATGACTTCCCTTTTTTTCTGGATTCATTGTTAAAGTCAAGGTCCTGCTGAGAAAAACATTAAAATGTATCGCTTTAAGGAGGTGCTGACAGGCAGGAGTCTATGGAACTCTTAATCTTAGCTGCTGCCTCCACTTTGATACAATGCCGGCATCTTTCTCTAACCTTACTCCTGAATGCCTCAATCCTAGATCACTAAAGCATCCCTTAGTCCTAGGGGAAAACCCCCAAATATGTAACCCTATCCACAGCCAAAATAAAGTCTGTATGCCACCAGTGTTCTGCGAATGTGTATGATGCCTAAGCATTGTACATTCCACTTAAAATAGGAAGGCTTTTTAATTAAGTCTTCTGTGTGTAAACCTTCTCTATATACTTGAAGTTTTCACCTCTAACATTTTTCTCAAAATTTTTATTTCTAATCCCCAAAGAACACAGCAGTCTTTTCTGCCCGCATGTGGGGACACATGTATTCTCAGTGACAGCAGCCTTCTTCGTGGGAAAGCTGCCCTCTTCGGAGAGTCCTGGGTGCAGCCATACACTCACTTCCAGCCCCCGGGTTCACCTTCCTCTGCTGCTCTTCTCTCTCAAGACTGGAAGCCTCTAACATGGGCCATGAATAAATCCTTTCACTCTTCCTGGGTCAGCTTCCTTCTCCCAGGCCGTCAGTGTTTATTCCAGACCTTCCTGTTCCCCTTGCCTTTTCTTGCCTTCTGCTCTGCTGGGACAACTGAGGCTGTCAGCCATGTTCTTCTTTTGATCCTGTAAACGCATCTACATTCGTATCTACCCCGACTTCTCAGATGCCCAGGTGACAATCTGTCTTCCTCAATATGGCTAAAGTTGAATTGCTAGTTTCAGGGTAGAGCTGGAAGTGCATGTGCCTTGACACAATTTCATAAAATTGAACCCTCTCCCCTTGAGGAAGAAGGGGAAGAAGGAGCCAGACAGAATGGGAAAATGAGGTACTCATCACTTTGGACCATGGGCTGGCATTCGTCCCGTCCTTTCAGGGAGGACAGTAGTTCCTTCATGGGCACCCACAGGCATGATGATGGTGACTCAGCCTAGAATCACCATCCAGTTACCTTTGTGTGCCGCTGGAGCACCAAGGAGCCTTCTCTTTTATGGGATTACCTGGGTGGGGTCTTGTTGCTTACCAAGAAGGGCAGGCAGTCCTTTTTAATTCTCTTGATGCAAGCCAAGCATATCCTTATATTTTAACATGTCATTCATACCTGAATTTAATTAGCTACATTTTTATTGATTCATACTGTCTTATTTTTAAATTGAAAGCTTGCAGGCTTCAAAAATGAGTCTGGTAATTAGAGAGGAAAATCTCAGTTTGATCTGCTTTGGTGGGGGCAAGCTCCAAAAGGGAATTGTCCTGGGGCCCCTGCCCAGTGCACCAGCCACCAGAGGCCTTCCTCCACCAGGACCTGGCTCTGTTGCTACCCCTGTCCTCTGTCCTTAGCCTTCCCTCCCTTCCCTAACTATGCTCACACACTTCTCCTATCTTTTTTTTTTTTTTTTTTTGAGGTGGGATGTGGCTCTGTTGACCAAGCTGGAGTTTAGTGGCATGGTTTTGGCTCACTGCAACCTCTGCCTCCCAGGCTCAGGTGATCCTGCTGCATCAGCCTCCCAAGTACCTGGGACTGCTGGTGCGAGCCACCACACCCAGCCTCCCTCTCCTATCCTTAATAATCTCTGCTTTAAATGCTGCACCCTTTTCTATTATCAAAACACTTGTTTCCATTCCCAGAGCTCTTAAAAACTCCCAGTCCTCTAGAATCTGCTCTCTGCTCTCACCAGTGTAGGGAAACTGTTTTTCCCTTGGCTCATTGTGCCCTGACAGTCACTGGATTCTGGAAGCAAATTTTATTGTTAATCTTATTAGACTCCTCTGTTTTGTTTGGTACTGTTTGACAGCTTCTTCTGGAAGTTTCTGTCACTGGCTTTTGTGGCAGTCCCTAGCCTGACTCCTCTTTCCCCTCTGCCATTCCTCCTCCATCTCCTTTGAGGTCTCTGCCCTTTGCCCACCTGTGTCTTCAGGGCTGGTCTTCCTCAGGGCTTCCACACTCAGCTGCTCATCCTCCCAGAGAGGTCTCACCTAAACCCCTATCTTAGGTGGGATTCCCCAGGCGCAGACCCTGACGCAAGGCATAGGGGAAAGAGATTTATTAGGAAATGTTCTGATACAGTGTGGCTCTGTGTCCCCACCCCAATCTCATGTTGAATTATAATCCCCAATATTGGAGGTGGGGTCTGCGGGGAGGTGATTGGATCATGGAGGTGGTTTGTCATGGTTTAACACCACCCCCGCTTGGTGCTGTGGTCACAATAGTGAGTTCTCATGAGCTCTGGTTGTTCAAAAGTGTGTAGTACCTTCCCCTACCAACTCTCCCTCCTGCCCCAGCCACATAAGATGTCCTGCTTCCCCTTTGCCTTCTGCCATAATTGTAAGTTTCCTGAGGCCTCCTCAGGAGCTGAGCAGATGCCAGCATCATGTTTCCTGTATAGCCTGGGGGAACCATGAGCCAATTAAACCTCTTTTCTTTATAAATTACCCAGTGTCACGTATTTCTTTATGGCAATTCAGGAACAGACTAATATATGTTCCCAGGAGGTGGAAAGGGAAGGGAAATGGAAGTGAGAAGAAGAGGAGGCCAAGCCAGGGTGCCATGACATCAGGCCAGGTCATGTAGGGTTACTCTGGAGGAAGCATGGGTCACCCTCAGTTGTTCCATCAGGCAGTGGACCCCACAGAATGCATGTGACCCTGCACTCATCTCATTGGTTGGAAAAAGGTACAGTCCCAGGTGCTTCTGTTTCTGTGTGTTCATGGGAAAGACAGGCTCAGGCAACCTCAGGGCCACCGCTGAGTCTCAGAGAGCGTGCCAAAGGCTACTGTGTAGATGGGTGGGGTGTGTACATGGCCGCCCATACCCCCTTCTAAGCCAAAGGCAGGTAGCCTTGCTGTCTCTAAAGATCAATTGTGAATGCTTAACTCCCCATTGACATCTCTCCTGGTTACCCCACAGGCATCTCTTACTGGTCATCCCCTCTACCCCGCTTCATCTGCTCCCCTCCTGTAGTGTTGAATTCATCGCTGGGGGCACAGATCCACCCACAGCAGGGTAGGAGCCTGGGAGCTCCAGCTCCTGCCTCTCCTTCACTCCTCCCCTGGGAGCCATTGCCACCAATTTCATCTCCTAAGGTTTTCCTCAATTCAGCCCCTCTTCTCCACCTCTACTACCACTCTCTGTTCACCACTTGCTCGTAGCAGTCCAACAGCCCCAAAGTGTTTTATACTTCTGGTCTTGCCCTTCCTCTCTGTCACCAGAGAGCTCTCCTTCAAACACCTCATGGTTCTGCCACCTCCTTGCTAAAACTCTCCAAAAGCTTCCCGTCACCTGCAGGAAAATCTTCAAGTCCCTGCACATCACCTCTGTTCCCCCGTCTCATCTCTTGTTCTTTGCTTTACCCTCTAGGTAGCTCAGAGACCCCTACTGTGGTAGTCAGCTTGGGCTGTCATAGTAAGATACCGAAGGCCAACAGAAATTTATCTTCTCATAATTCTGGAGGCCAGCAGTCCCAGATCAAGGTGTTGACAGATTTGGTTTCTTCTGAGGCCTCCGTCCTTGCCTTGTAGTCACTGAGGAGAAAAAACAAACTGTTTTTCATCTGCTCTCACCCCGCACCCATCAACACAGAAGACTTCTGTGACCAAACGTGTGGAAGGTTTCCCCACACACCAAGCAAGCAATGACTTCTGTAGTGGACACCAGCTGGGAGCCCTCTAATTCACTTTAATTCTGACATCGTCCAGATCATCAGATCCCACGGAGTGAGGGCTCAGTCCTGTAAGACTGCCCTCCACCTCTGACGCCAGTCATACACCCCAGGTGGTCCACCCTGTGCTTTTGACCAACCAGCTATGGATTGGGGTTCCCATGACTGGCGCTTTGGGTTTATTAATTTGCTAGCTCAGCTCACGGAACTCAGGGAAACACTCACATTTACTCATTTATTATAAAGATATTACAAAGGATACAGGTGAAGAGATGCATAGGGTGAGGTATGAGGGAAGGGGCATGGGGCTTCCCTGCCCGCCGCAGATGTGCCCCTCTCCCTGTGTTCAGAAGCTCTCCTCACCTTGTCCTTTTGGGTTTTCATGGAGATTTCATTATACAGACATGATTCATCAAACCATTGGCCTTTGGTGGTCAACTTGACTTTTACCCCTGTTCTCCCTGGAGGTTGGGGGATGGGGGCTGAAAGTACCAACCCCCTAATGCTGCCTTGGTCTTTCTGGTGACCAGCCCCTCCTGAAGCTACCTAGGGCTGCCAGCCACCCATCAACTCATTAGCATACAAAGGCATAATTGTGAAGACCTAGAGGATTTTAAGAATTACATGACAGGAAATGAGGACAAAAACCAAATATACACTCCATTTTGTGACAGCCACCTTCTTGCTGTGTCCTCACGTGGCCTTTCCTCTGTGTTTGCACATCTCTTATGTCGCTCTGTATGTCTTAATCTGCTCTTCCTAAAGGACACTAGTCACATTGGAATAGGCCCACCCCGACAGCCTCATTTTAACTTAACCACACCTTGAACCCCTCAACTGCCCTATCTCCAAAGACAGTCATATTCTGAGGGGGATATGGCTCCAACATATAAATTTGGGGGAACCCAATTCAGCCATAGCTCCTGCCATCTGTCTGCTCTTTCTTACCTCCATGCCTTTTAAAAATGCTGTCTTTATTTAGAATGTCCTTGCCTTGCTGTATAATTCCATATCATTATGACTCAGCACAGATTTCATTGCCTTCCCAAAAAGCCTCAGACCCTATCCTAACATAAGCTGCCATCTCTCCTCTGTACTCCTAGGCTATCTTCTCTGTCCCTCACTGTCCCTCCTGGCTTATTCTGATTTCCTCAGCCTGGCTCGTACCCTCATGTCCGCAAGGCTCTGGAGCTGGGCCCATCCCTTTCCCTGCTGCCACCCTACCCTGGGGACCATAGAAGGCATCTGCTCCTGTCTCTTTACCAACTAGAACATGGAAACACCCACCTCCCCTCCCCTCCTGATCTTACTACATGATTCGATCATACTCTTTATTTTTACCATATTAAATTGCCAATATTTGACTATTTTTGCTCTACAAAAACAATTTCATATGGTCCAACCTAATACATATTTCACTTGTGACCCTCAGACTTTTGCACCTAGAGACTATGTCTTGTTTCTCAGTGCATCACAGTGCTTGGCACTGAGAGGGTGCTCAATAAGTGTTGAAAAAATGACTCTCATAGACATGATCTCTGTCCTTGAGGTTCTTTATACATTATTTGGAGAGCTGAAATACTGATCACAAGATAGATAGATAATCCCAGGCTACCTTCTCAGAGTTCTAAGAACTGAGAGTTTTTGGCAGGCTTAGTTGGAAAGGGCTGCGGGGAGATGTGAGGCTTGAGCTGGGATAGTAAGAAAGGATACCACTGAGACTGGTGAAGAAGCAGAGGGAGAGGAATTCAAGGAGCAAAGCCTAGTAGGCATAAAAAGGAATGGATTGTGGAAGTGGACATTAACATGAGAATGGCCTCGCTGGAGAGGACAGCCATGAAAAGAACCTGTGAGACTGAGGGTTGGCCAGGCAAGGCTAGGCTAAGTCATGGAGCTCCTCAGATGCCAGATTCAAGAACTTGCATGTAATCCTCTGGGTAATGGTGTGGTATTTTAAGTTCCAAGAATGACATAATGAAAATAGAGTTCTGGGAAGGTTACCCAGCATTTGGGATAACGTGTGATCAAAGAGAAAGAGTCTAAAGAACAGATGGAATCAGGTGGCTGTGTGAGGAACAAAGGCATAAGTTCAGAAGACTTTGGTTGGCCTAAGGATCTGACTCAATTATTCATTTGCAGCTATAAAAAATGGATTGAAAGAAGGCTTCTGGTAATACAATGTAAAACCATCCCAGTTGTGTGTAAGGATTGACCCATCAAAAGAAAGGTTAAATTGGGGGATTCCATGAAGTTTGTGAGGCTTTGAAAAGAGGAAAAGACAACAGCCCATATTCCTCCTTGGCCAATATCTGGTTGATTCTGCCTGGTGTTAGGGAGGCATCATCTGAGGATGCAGGCTGAGCTCCGCCCCAGAGCTCATCCGCCCTCAGTCCTAACCCAGGGTGGTAGGATGGGGTTTGCGAGAATAGCTGCCTGCATGAGTTCTGACTCTACTACAGGTTGAACATTTCTAATATGAAAATCTGAACCAAACTTTCTGGGCACCAACATGACACCACTAATGGAAAGTTTCATATCTGATCTCGTGTGATGGCTGGTGCCAGTTGAAACTTGTTTCATTTACAAAATTATTTTTAAAATGTATAAAATTACCTTCAAAATCCCAGGATGCTTAGTCAGCCTTGTGGAACTTGAGGATACAAACAGCTGGTTCTTAGTATCCAGGGGCTCCACATCCCTGAGCACTGTATTTTCAATCTGAGGTTGGTTGAATATGCAGTTGATTGAATCCAAGCATGGAGAACCTGAGGATTTGAGGACCAACTATATATGAAACAGAAATAAATTTGTACTTTGACTTGGCTCCTGTCCCTAAGATATTTAATTCCTTGCAGATATTCCAAAATCCAAAAATATTGGATGTCTGAAACACTTCTGGTCCCAAATATTTTGGATACAGGATACTCAGCCTTTATACACGTTTGCTGTGTGGCCTTGAGGGAGTTAACCACACTTAGCTTTAGTCCTCTTAGCTGTAAAACAGGGATAACACAATAGTTTCTACCTTATAGGTTGGCATGAGGAATAAATGCAATGAAAACATGCAGACCACTTAGAACACATATGTTAAGTTGAATCCTAGGGAATTGCTATTTTGGTGGATCTAAAATGAATATTAGCAGGGCCAGGCACGGTGGCTCAGGCCTTGTAATCCCAGCACTTTGGGAGGCTGAGGCTGCCAGATCACTTGAGATCAGGAATTTGAGATCAGCCTGGCCAACATGGTGAAACCCCATCTCCACTAAATACAAAAATTAGCTGGGCGTGGTGGCAAGCCTATAATCCCAGCTACTCAGGAGGCTGAGGCACGATAATTTCTTGAACCCTAGAGGCGGAGGTTGCGGTGAGCCAAGACTGCACTCCAGCCTGGGCAACAAAGTGAGACTCCATCTAAGTAAATAAATTAAATTAAATTAAATTAATATTGACACTTTCCTACAGTTCAGGTAAATACTTAACACATGTTTAATGCTGTCATCTGTGTCCTCTGGCACTCGGAAGAGGTTTGTCAGACAAGTGGCAGAGGGCACAAGGATGCAGTCCCTGCAGCCAGCCCCACTGTCCTTCCTGGCATATTCTCATTTCCTCAGCCTGGCTCGTACCCTCATGTCCCCAAGGCTCTGGAGCTGGGCCCATCCTTTTCCCTGCTGCCACCCTTCCCTGGGGACCACACAAGGCATCTGCTCCTGTCTCTTTAACAACCAGAACGTGAAAACACCTACCTCCCCTCCTGACAAGCATAACTGGTTGGAATGTTCAAAAAATTAATTTTACTAATTGTTAAATATTAAAAAAAAGAAAAAGTGCAAGAATGCCTGGTTATACATGTAGAGCATAGACTTAAAAGGAAAAGGTCTGAAAGTTCCACAGAGATGCTCAGGCAAATCACTAGAGGTAAGAATTGAATGAGCAGCACTTCTAAGACTACCCTCCTGGAACCTACATCCAGTCCAGCCCCACTGAAGGGCGACCCCGTGTCCCCTCTGGCTCATCTCTATAAAGCGCCTTTGGCCTCTGTTCATAATCTCACCACAGTCCGGAGTAGAAAAACGTTCTTGGCTTTATGGCCTTCGAGAGTTCCTGCCTGACCATTGGCACTGGCCTGTGCCTATCCTAAGGTCTCAACTGTGTGTCTTGGGATTCCTGCCCTACATCCCTCTATCCCTCAGGCACATGGGATTCCCCTCTACCCCTCCTCTCTGTCTAGTTTTTTTATTTGAACCACATGCACTAACAAGCAAGCTGTGAAGAGAGTTTCTATCTGTTCCTGATGGGATGATGCTATACTCTATGCCAGCATTTTCTGAAAAACTTTAGAGCTTTCAGCTAGTCAGAAACAGACTCTGCCCTTTCCTGTTTCAAAGGCCAGCTCCAGCTGCCTGAGCTGCCCACTCAGTTTGTTTCCTGTTAGAGGGACACCCTTAGCTCTCAGCTCTTTTAAACAGCAAAGATGACAGACATGTCCTGAATAACTGAACTCAAATAACCTTCCCTCTTTATTTTTCCAGAACATTCCCTGGTTACTCATCACTCAGGCATTCTTTCTAAGGGGGATAGACTTCTCCATAGATCCCTAATATACATATTTACAGAACTTGGTGTTTCACTTTTGTAATAACGTTTAGTAGGGTCTTTATATATATGTGTGTGTGTGTGTGTGTGTGTGTGTGTGTGTGTGTGTGTGTATATATAAACATGAAAAAGCAAGGCAGTTCATAATTACTGGTTAACTTTTGTTAATTTTTTTTCAAAAATTAAAGTACATAGTAAGAAAATTCAAACAGTTTAGAAAAGCATAAAATTCCATTTACTACCACTATAGTCCCTTACCCAAAGATAATTACTGCTACTGTTTTCTCGTGAATCTTGGGAAAGTAAATTTCATAAGTATACATGCATACTTCCATATTGCTGCTCTGTGTAGCACTGATTCATTATAATGCTATTTGACTATAAAATATTTTCTAGAAAATTATTCATGTACATATGCCAATCTATAATAATTCACTCTTATTTTGCTTATCCTAAGGATATCTTAGGCACTTAGCCAATGGGAAGAGTCACTATGTACATTACATGCTCAGCTAATGAGCGTTAGTTTCTCATTCAGAAAAACTTTTTAGTGAGTGCCTTCTCATGTAATGCAAAATTGACTTTGTTCCGCAAAGTATTTGCTTACTTCCATTTTCCTACCATTTAGTTTCTGTTTTGGCCAACAGTTTTGATCTAGAATGAATGACAGAAACCGTACAGGTATTCTGCTGGACCTGGCTGCACAGACATGAAAGAAGAACACCCTGCTGGATGTTACACTTAGTTTTGCAGGAGTTCTTGCCCCTTGCAAGTCAGAATAAGAAACAGGAACTGTGCTATTCAACATTGTACTGGAGGCTATAGCCAGGGCAGTTCGGCAAAAAAGCGAACTACAAGGTGTCCAGATTGGGAAGGAAGAAGTAAAATTGTCTCTATTTGTAGAAATAATCTTATGTGGAGTAAATCCTAAGTAATCATCCAAAAAATTATTAGAGCTCATAAACAAGTTCAGTAAAGTTATAAGATACAGGAGCAACACACAACAGTTAGCTGTATTTCTTACACTAGCTAAGAATACTGTGAAAATTAAATTATGAAAAATTCATTTACATTGCTTGTACCCAGGAGGCAGAGGTTGCAGTAAGCCGATATTGTGCCACTGCACTCCAGCCTGGGGGACAGAGTGAGACTCTGTCTCAAAAAAAAAAAAAGAAAGAAGAAAATCATTTACAATAGCATCAAAGATAATGAGGTCTTGATTCAATATGGATCAAAGACCTGAATATAAAAGCTAAAATTATAAAACAAACAGAAAAAAATGTAGATGTAAATTGTCATGATCTTGGATTAGGCAATAGTTTCTTAGATACTAGATACTGAAAGCATAAGCAACCAAAGGGAAAAAGAATCAGTAAATTGGACTACATCAAAATTAAAAACTTTTGTACGACAGAGGACTCCATTAAGAAAGTAAAAAGACAGCCTACAAAATGGGAGGTAATATTTGCAAATTGTATATCTGATAAGGGACTTGTATTCAGAATATATAAAGAACTCTTACAATTCAACAATAAAAAGACAAATGACCCAATTAAAAAATGGTCATTCTGGGCCAGGCACAGTGACTCACGCCTGTAATCCTAGCACTTTGGGAGGCCGAGGTGGGTGGATCACTTGAGGTCAGGAGTTCGAGACTAGCCTGGCCAACATGGCAAAACCCTGTCTCTACTAAAAACACAAAAATTAGCCAGGCATGGTGGCGTGTGCCTGTAATCCCAGCTACTCAGGAGGCTGAGGCAGGAGAATCGCTTGAATCACTTGAATCCGGAAGGTGGAGGTGAAAGAAAGAGAGGAAGGGAGGGAGGAAGGGAGGAAGGGAGGGAGGGAAGGAGGGAAGGGGAAAGAAAAGAAAGGAAAGGAAAGAAAGAAAGGTTAATCTGGCTGGGTACAGTGGCTCATGCCTATAATCCCAGCACTTTGGGAGGCTGAGGTGGGCAGATCACTTGAGGTCAGCAGTTCCAGACTAGCCTGGCCAACATGGTGAAACCCTATCTCTACTAAAAATACAAAAAATTAGCAGGGCATGATGGGACACACCTGTAATCCCAGCTACTCAAGAGGCTGAGGTAGGAGAATTGCTTGAACCTTAGAGGCAGAGGTTTCAGTGAGCTGAGATTGCGCCACTGTACTCCAGCCTGGGCGACACAGTGAGACTCCATCTCAAAAAAAAAAAAGTTCAATTAAAGTTGACCTTTCTCCAAAGAAGATACACAGATGACCAATGAGCACATACGATGCTCAACATTGTTGGCTATCAGGAAATACAAATCAAAACCACAGTGAGATACTACTTCATACCTACTAGAATGGCAACAATGAAAAAAGATAGTAACAAATATTAGTGAGGACTTAGAGAAATTGGAACCCTTGTACACTGTTGGTAAAATGGTGCTCCTGCTATGGAAAACAGCATGGCCGTTCCTCAAAAGCTTAAGCATAGAGTAACCATATAACTCTGCAATTCCATTTCTAGCTAAATAACCAAAAGAAATGAAGAACTCATACTCAAATATTCATAACAGTATTATTCATCATAGCCCAATATGAAAACAACCCAAATGACCATCAACAGATGAATGGATAATCAAAATGTATTATATCTATACAGGGGAATATTAATCAGCCATAAAAAGGAATGGAGTACTGATACTTGCTACAGCATGGATGAACCTTTAAAACATTATGCTCAGTGGAAAAAGCTGGACACAAAAGGCCATGCACGATATGATTTCATTTATGTGAACTGTCCAGAACCAGCAAATCCATAGAGACAAGAAGTAGATTTTTTTTTTCTTGAGACAGGGTCTCACTCTGTCCCCAAGGGTGGAGTTCCAATGGCACAATCATGGCTCACTGCAGCCTTAGCCTACCAGGCTCAAGCAATCCTCCCACCTTGTTCTCCCAAAGTTAGAAGTAGATTAATGGTCAGGGCCTGGGTGGAGGTGGAAAAGTGGATTAGGGAGTGACTGCCAGTGTGTATTTAGTTTCTTTTTAGGGTGATTAAAATGTTCTAAAGTTGATTATGGTGTTGGTTACACGACCTTATGAGTATACTAAAAACCACTGTATGTGGATTACGTCTCAATTTTTTTAAAAAGGAGAGAGATTGATGGAAATCATTTGATGTTTTCTACTGTCTCATAACATCCCTGTAGCCTGGTGTGGTTGATCAGTAATTGTCTGGAGGAGAGATGGGAAAAGAAATTAGAGCAGTAGGCAACTGATGACCTCTGAGCATTAGATGAGGCCCACGGGGCCATTTCCAGAGTTGAATGGATGGAAGACATCTCCATAGGGTCTGTGATATCACAACCCCATGGAATGATAATTCACTCCCAAGAAAGCATCCCTCAAGCACAAGTGTATACACACAAGATTGTGTGTTTTATCCACACCATGCTATACCTCCCATTTTCCTCTTAATAATAGAATCCTGGCTACTGTTTTGTTATCAGCACAGAGAAGTCTTTGTTTTTGTAACTGCTGTGGGTATTCCCAGATTATGAATGTTCCGTTACTAACCATCAAACATTTGTTAACATTGGGCGTCATGGTGGTCATTTCTAGTTCTTTGCTTTCCCAAACAGTGCTGTGGTGAATGGTCTCACACTTACTGTTGGATGCACTGCATGTGAAATGGAAGACCCAAAGAGCATGCTGTGCTGGCAAGACTGAGGAAAGAGCTCCTCTCCCGAGGACTCGTCCTCTTGTGCATCTTGGTATGTGCTAGGCTGAAAACCAGGCGAGCCCTCCACCCCTGCTGCTGCCACCCTCATGCCTAGGGCTGTGCTGTCCTCCAGCGAGGAGGGAAAAGTCCTTCTCCAGCTCCCACGAGCCATCTGCTCCTTGTTGAGTCATCGGATGAGGCGATCCTTCCCATTACCTCAGCACACAGCTCTGCACATGCTGTTAGTGTTCAAAATGGGCTTCAAGCCTCCTCTTGTAAAGTGAAGCTGATGTTTATCTCATTTGCCTCTTTCCGGAAGAAGTCGTGATTTTTTTTCTTTTATGCAATACAAAAAAAGTTTTCCATTTTTATTCTTTCTACTTTTGCTTCCAGTAATTTTCAGGTTCTCTGTATTCCTATGTTCTGAATGTGTGTGGCAGACCAACAGCCTGAGTTATGACTGTGTCACTATGAACACCTTAACCCTGATAGAGGGAGAGGCCCCCGTGAACCCAGCTTATGAGGAGACCAGTCTCGGCACATTGCACAACTCTCCCCTGCCCCAAACAGAACACTGTGAAAAGTACAGTCAAGGCCGTGTACTGCTTGGATCCTGTACTCAGAGTTGATTCTGTCTCACAATGTATGTTTCATACAATTCAGTTAAGCTTCCTCTAAATTATTCATTTAGTTTAGTTTTTTTAAAAATCAAAACCACACTTGATGCTGATTTAGCAAGGACAAAGCTATGTAGCAAACCTCTTGACTCCACTGAATGGATGAATGTTTTCCTTCACATGCTTTAGCTTAAATATATTCCGGGCTATATCATCTCTTAAAATTGTAGATATTAGAGTCAGAAAAGACCTTAAAAGTGATTTTGCTGCCCAGCACGGTGGCTCACGCCTGTAATCCCAGCACTTTGGGAGGCTGAGGCGGGCAGATCACAACATCAGGAAATCGAGACCATCCTGGCTAACACAGTGAAACCCCATCTCTACTGAAAAAAAAAAAAAAAAAAAAGATTAGCCAGGCGTGGTGGCACATGCCTGTAGTCCCAGTGAGCTGAGATTGAGCCATTGCACTCCAGCCTGGGTGACAAAATGAGGTCTGTCTCAAAAAAAAAAAAAAAAAGTGATTTTGCCTAACCTTCCCTGTGCCTGACAGGTGGCTACTCCACTTCTCTACCTGAGTAGTTCTAGGATCCAGATCTCATTGCGCTAGCAGACAGATTTCCTGTGGGAACAGCCTGATCCTGAGAATGGCCCTTCTCAGATTGGGCTATAATCTGCTTCCTGTAACATCTGCGCAGTCCTCTTAGCTCTTATCTCTGGAGTTGCACAGAATGCGCCTTGCTCCCACCAAAACAATCCACATTTCTGAAGACTTCTTTCTTTTCCTGACCTATAGGTCACTTTTTTGGGTGAATTTAGCATATATATTGCATGCCTGGGAGAACGCTTACTTTCTTGGGCTTGGTCCTCAGTCGTTCTCTTTGACAGTGATCTTCTCCAAATGTGACAACCGCAATGAACACAGCCTGCTTTGAGGCTCTGCCCATGAAGCATGGAGTGGAACTGTTATTGCATTCCTGGATATGCAGCATCCAGAAAAGAAAGGGCAAGTGTTCGTCCAGTTGGATTCACTCAGATATATATACCCTGTTTCTTTTTTGTTATTCTTTTAAGAGATGGGTCTCGTTCTCTCGCCCAGGCTGGTGTGCAGTGGTTACAATCAAAGCTCACTGCAGCCTTGAACTCCTGGGTTCAGTGATCCTCCCACCTCAGCATCTTGAGTAGCTGGGGCTACAGGTGTCCACCACCACATCTGGCTTTTTTCTTTTAGGTGGAGATGGGCGTCTCACTTTGTTGCCCAGGCTGGTCTCGAACTCCTGGCCTCAAGGGATCCTCCCACCTTGGCCTCCGGAAATGCTGAGATTACAGGCGTGAGCCACTGCACCCGGCCCCATATTTCATTTTTACATTCAGTATGATAAACCTTGTCATGGCAGTTCTACCATTCCAAATCCCATGCATTTTTTTCTCCTCAATACCAGTCTTTGAGTGCTTTTAATATGCCAAACACTATCCTAAGCATTCTAAATACGTTATCTCATTTGATTCCAAAAATGGCCTTGTGAGAGAAGTGCTGGTACTATAGAACCCTTTTCCTCCCCATTTGATAGAGGAGGAAGCAGGTGCATGGAGATACTAAGCAGTCGGCCATGTCCGCACAGCGAGAAAGCAACAGTGCTGGGGTGAAAGCAGAGGCGCATCTGACTCCAGAGCCCAGCTCCCAACTGCCCTTTTCCCAGTTGCCTCCCTCAGTGGGATTCCCATTACATTTGCATTCCTCCTGTTGATCCAGCCCACCATTGTGCTTACTGTGTTGGAAGCCACAGCAGTCACCTCCTGCTAGATGTTGTGTTTATAGAAAATTGAATATACTAAATCTTTTTCATAGGCAAACAGTTAATTTTTACAAAACCTTTTCTATTAGATATTTTCTTCTTATTAATTGGACTCTCAGTTCAGCCTGTGGTTGCTGTTCTTGACTGTGGATGCTGTCAATCAACCAGCTAGACTCCCAGCTGTAGCTCATAGGTAAATCTGTTCAGCCAAGCAATCACCATTCCTTGGGCACAGCCCTAAGGACCTCCATCCGGGTTACAGCAAATAATTTAATCGACACCTTTGGGGTTCTGTTCTTTAGCCTTCCATAAAGCCGTGAAACAACCACCATAGCATGCTCACCGCCACATCCATTCTGCTAGCTGCCTTGCAGAAGTCAGGATGCCCCAGTAAGTTTCTGGAATTGGCCCTCAGGATTCCACTGTAACTCCTGTAGTTCATCATTTTTCTCTTCTAAGTGCTCACAAACTCTGTTCAGTAACGTCATCACAGATTTTGCCCCCCATCTCTTATCTTTGCAAATCAGAATAGCTGTCTACCTCCATCAGCTTCTTTCTCATTGTGTGACTAGATCCCCCCAGAGATCTGTCATCACATGTATTACAGGTGGAAGCTTTCAGAGCTATAGCCTGTCCCTCACCTGGGCTTGGAACTGGAAGGAGCCCTGTCCACCAGTACCAAGCAGCAGTTCCCACATGGCAAGGCTTGCTCTGCCATGAGTAGCTTGAAAATCAGTCTCCTTGGCAGGAAAGTTGAATCCAAGTGGGAGTCTAATTGTTCTGTTCTTTCTGCCTCCTCTTAAGCACCTGGTCTTCCTTATGCTCCCAGCTTCACCTCCAAAGCCCTTTTTGTTGTCCAGGGTCTTCTCCGCTAGCTCATCCTGAAGTTTTGCCTTCTTGGCAGTCATTTTACAGCTCTCTTTATGTAGTGTGGGTTTTTCCCTTCTCCAGCATCCTGTTCATCTTTTGTCCATGTTCTCCAAGAACCACCCTTAGCAGAAACCACCTGTGCAGTCACATGGGTGTCTTGGCTCTCCATTTTTCTCTGTCTCTTTTGAAAATGTGTCTAGATTATCACTCGCTGTGTTGAATGAGGCAATATAGCACTCAGACCATTGCGTTGATCTATTTCTTATTTTTTCTCCATATGGTGTTTTGTTTCTCAGAGAGGAACTTCTGATACTTCAGCCATCAAGACCTGAGGACATTTTTGGTTTTATATTGATACGCATTGCTTTTCTGAGTTTCGTCTTTCATTTTCCCACCCTGATTATCAAAATGTGTGGTTTGTTTGCATTTTCCACAGTTCTGCTAGCTATAGAGTTTCTCCTTACCACGTTCATTAGCAGCTGAGCTGGGACCCGGAGACTTCTATGGATACCCACCACTGGGTTGTTTCACTATCAGGAAGACAAAATAAACCTTCATTTTCCGATGGCTCCTGAGGGATCCTCCTTCTGTCTTAAATTATCTTAGCAATTGCCTTTTTCAACACCAGAGGAATATCTTTCTGTGTCTGTTGCAGGCTGATGGTCCCGGTGGGGAAGCCTTTCCTGCTGGGTAGCTGTTAAATCCATTTTGAAAAGCATACAGACAGTCACACCTGCCAAATACCAGCAGCGTTGATACAATACAAATTTATTAGTTGAAGGTTTGTTCACAACCTTTTGTCCTATTTCTTTTGGTAGCACTGCAAATGCTAGTCAGTGGCAAGTGTTCATTATTCACAGTTTATAGATAGGAAAATTGTCACAGAAAACAAACAGTGAATAGAAAATTCCTGTGCTTTCATCATTCTGCCTTCATGTTTTACCCAGAGGTGTCTTCGTGGAGCAGTGTATACCGAGGGGAGGTGTGTGTAAGGAAGATGCCCAGACCTAGCTTAGTAGGACTTTACGTGACTCTTGAAATGTGTTGCTTCTTTTATTTATTTTCTGATGATAATGAGTCAGGGAGCAAGCTTAAAGACCAGCCCTTACAGGGCTTGCATTCAAAATCAGCGATCTCACCAAGGGAGAGTATAGGCTACATTTGTATGTGGTATCTTTAAAACCTTTTCATCTGGGAATAAGTTTAAACTCCCAAGAAGTTACTACAGTAGTAGAGTGAGTTCCGGTGTCCCCTCCCCCAGCTTTCCCCAATGACAACATCTCATATGCGTAACTATGGCGCCAGGTCTTCTTAATGTCTTTGCCTGTCAGAGGAAGGTTTAGTTGATGCTACCGGAACCTCAGTCAGAACACAATATTATTGTAATAGCCACATTTACACTGGGCTACTGAATGCCAAGAGGAGCTCTGGCTGAGTGCTTTGTTGCCACACAGCCCTGGGAGCTGCTTCGGTGACTCTCACTGTCTGTCCCCTTTTCACAGATGAGGGAGCTGGGCTGCGTGGGGCCCATGCTCAAGATCACATGGCAGTGGAGAGACTTGGGTCTAAGCCCTCACCCAGTGTGTCATGCTGCTTCCCCTGCAGGTCTCACCTGTGCATCTCAGGCTCAGATGGATACTGTCAGGCCAGTCTCTACACAAGGGTCAGATTTCACTTCCTCCATTATTGCAGGGTAAGTGAGGCCCTGCTCTCAAAGCTGTCAAACCTGGTGGGGCAGCTGTGACTAACAGAAACACTGAGATGTTGAGATGCTAATTAATTCCCTTCTGACTAATTTCTGAGATGCTTAGTCCCTAGCTCAGGAATGGCAGCAGCAAGTTTTCAGATAAAGATCTCTGTCGTGCTAACTGCGGGGAGTGTGAGAGAAAGAGTGCTGGTGGACGGCCCATCTGGACGGGGGCAGAGCAGCAGGTGGGTGTTCAGACCCAGCTGACAAGCCAGAGAACTGCTCAGAGGCATTTTCCCAAATCCCACCCTTGGGGTTATCCTGCATGATTGGTCCTTTCTTCAGGAGGTCCGATTCCAAATCAAATCATTATGTATCAAATATCACTGCCACCTGCCCACTCATTAAATATCTGCATCGCCTCTGTGGTTGCAGTGGAAAAGGAGGGCCTGGAGAAGGGAAAGGCCGTGTCAATCTCAGTTGTTGCATTTGGTGCCAGGTACAACAAGAACCAAGGGCATTTGAGCCCAGATGACCTTGGTAACTTGATCTCTCACATTCCATGTATTCCAGCCAAAGAAATAAACACTGGAATGTAATATCTAAGAGATGTTGAACACTTTTGCTTTTATGGAATGCTTCCACATGACCTGAGTCTCATCACAGACTTCACAGGTGAAGAAGCTGAGCTTCAGGGAGGGTAAGCAATTCATACAAGGTTTTCCACTTCGTACTTGGCACAGCCAAGATGGGGACCGGATCTTGGGGAGGCCCCAGAGTGTAGCAAGGACTTTGGTATTCTGTGGACCTGGGTTCTTGACTCTGCCACTAACCAGTTTCGTGGTCTTCACTAGGACTCACTTTCTTTAGCTTTTAAATGGCAATAATCAGGATGTGGCCTCATCAGGACGTTATGAAGGTAGAGGGCGTGATGCATAATAAGAGCTTAGCAGAGTACCTGGCACAGAGGATAACCAGGAAACACTAGCTGTTAGTACTAGTCCAGTTAGAAACTAATCTGGCTACAGTTAATGCAACAATAAAACAATGGTTGACTTGAACAAATGATAGTTATCTTTCATGTACAATAAGAAGTCAGAAGGCAGGCAGTCTCAGGCTGCCCAGGAGCAGAAGGTTGTTTGCCTTCCTTCAGTTCATTCTGCTCTCCACAGAACACTGGTTTGCTGCCTCATGGTGGCAAGATGGCCGTCGCAGCTCCATCCACCATGCTTGTGGGGAAGAGGTGCAGTAGCAGTCATATTTTCCCCCTTTGTAAAGAAAGCAAGCACTTTCCCAGAACCCCACCTCAGTATGCAAACACAGCAGACACCTGCTTTTGTCTTTTTGGCCTGGACTAAGTGCCCTGGCTGTCCACAGCTGTAAGGGACACTTGGAAAATGACCAGTAGCTTTTTAGATTTGGTGGTACAAGTGGCAAGGAAGAAGGCAAATGAGAATGGGAGTAGAGTGACCAGTTGGATTAGCCACAGCCCTTCCTGCCTCTCACATTGTCATTTAAAAAAATTTTCATTGGTCCTCAGGTGCATAGGGCTTAGTTCATCCTAGTCAGGTGCTTGCTTGTGGCATGTGAGCGGCAAAGTCCCTTTTCTAGACTGCCTTTCCTTCTCACAAGTGTGTGCTGTTTCTTATACGTGCATCTCTTAACTTTTTAAATGAAACATAACATAGGTACACCAAAGTGCACGTCTTTGATAGGTAGTTCAAAGGATTTTTTTTTTTTTTTTTTTTTGAGACGGAGTCTCGCTCTTGTTACCCAGGCTGGAGTGCAATGGCGCGATCTCGGCTCACCGCAACCTCCGCCTCCTGGGTTCAGGCAATTCTCCTGCCTCAGCCTCCTGAGTAGCTGGGATTACAGGCATGCGCCACCGTGCCCAGCTAATTTTTTTGTATTAATAGAGACGGGGTTTCACAATGTTGACCAGGATGGTCTCGATCTCTCGACCTCGTGATCCACCCGCCTCGACCTCCCAAAGTGCTGGGATTACAGGCTTGAGCCACCGCGCCCGGCCAAGGATTTTTATGATTTATCCCCATGAAAGTACATTCAAATCAAGCTATAGAACATTCCCAGCATCTCAGAAACCTTTCTGTTTCTCCACTCTCTGTTAGTACTCCCTCCCAAAGGTAACCGTTATTCTGATCTCTATCCCCATAGTTCAGTTTTGCCTGTTCTTGGATTTCATTGAAATGAACTCATACATTTGTATGTGCACTCGTGGGCCTGACTTCTTTGGCTCACCTGTGAGAGTCATCTGTGTTACTCTGTGTGGTTGTAGTTCATCTGCTTTCTCCCATACTTTGTCTCTCTGCAAAGACCTGGGATTAGTAGCATTGTGAGAACCAGAGTAGCACAGAGATGGAAGTTTCCTGTTTCCGTTCATGGAGTGTCTTTTCCTTCTAGAAACCACCCCCTCTGGTTTCTTGCAAAGCTTGCCTGTGCACTGCCCTCTCCAGCACCAAGCTGCTGTCAAAGGAATCTCTTGGGGACTTGTATGTTGGCTTTGAATGCTGTCAGCATCAAATAATTTTCTTGAGCACTTCTTCACTTAGAGAGGATGGAAGAAGAGAGTTAGAGAGGGATGCTTTCGGGAAGGACATTTTTAGGCAAAGGAAAAAACAGCAACTGAAGGCGTTATTGGGAACTGGAGCCTGGGAGCCAGCCTTCTGAGCAGAGATTTATCATTCTTCTGTGTTCCTCCCCTTTGAGCAATCTCGATTCAGGGCTCAAGGGCAAAAAAGACACACGGCAGCTCTGCCTGTCTTGGGGCTGGGCAACCTAGTTTGAGTTCAGACTGACTCTTGAGAAGCCTTCCTTCCCCCAGATAGCTGGTGATGGGCTTTCCTTATCAAAGCTAGTGTGGCTTTCTTACGAAAACATTGCACTGCAGGACTAACTTGAGAGCGGTGAAAAAAGCTGATTCTTTTCAGGAGAGTCTTAAATGAAGATGAAATGGATTAGTTATTCTTACAAGTGTGGGCATGTAGGTAAGTCAGGGATCAAGTAGAAAAATGAAAAGTATGCAGTTAGCTCTGATGGTTTTCATCAACATCTTTCCTTTAGGTATCTGCTGATTCTGTGCCTTGCGTCTGCTGGGATAATGCCCCAGAATATTCATCTAAGACTTAATCAGGGATCCTGTGTGCTAAAATGGAATATTTTATTAAGTTTGTTAGGTGATTTCTGTATCCCTGGCCCTTGCTAGGGACTTTGCAATTTATTATTTCAGTTATTTTCCATGGAGTCTGGAAATGTGGTTAGGATTATTCCCATTTTGCACGTGAGTAAATGAGAGTTAGAGACTTTAAGTAACCTGCTAGTAAGTAACAGGTAGAGTAAGAAGTAAGGCTGATAGTCTAAACTAGGTCTTATATTCCAAAGGCTACGTAGCTTCTGCACCACCACGCTACCTTTTAAAATAACCCCTTGCCTTTCTAATACACCAGCCCTCTCATGGTTCCTTGACTTCCCTCGCCTCTACACAGTGCTCCTCAGTGTTGATCCAGTGAGTGGCTGGTTTTAGAACAGCTGAAAGCTGCACATACCTCCTCACTTATTTTTATTTTGGCTAGCTGTTGAAGCTACACTGTAACACTGCACAAATCTTTACTAGATGGCTCAAGGGATCTGTTATATTTTATTTAAGATATTTAAAACTTTAAGTAAAATTTAAATTTTGTAAAATATGTAAAACCATAGAGCATAGTGGAAAAGACCTTGACAGATAATAAGGAGTCACTGGTTTTAGTCCTAATGTCACTAGAAATCAAGACAAGGCATAAGGCTGGACATGGTGGCTCATGCCTATAATCTCAACACTTTGGGAGGCTGAGGCAGGTGGATCGCTTGAGCTCAGGAGTTCGAGGCCAGCCTGGCCAACATGGTCAAACCCCATCTCTATAAAAAATACAAAAATTAGCAGAGTATGGTGGAAGGCTCCTGTAATCCCAGCTACTTGAGAGGCTGAGGAAGGAGGATAATTTGAGCTCAGGAGGCAGAGGTTGTAGTGAGCCAAGATTGCACCATTTCACTCCAACCTGGGTGAAGGGAGTGAAACCCTTGCTCAAAAAAAAAAAAAAGGCATTAAGACCTTGAGTTGAACATGTCTGTCCAATCTTTTGGCTTCCCTGGGCCACACTGGAAGAAGAGGAATTATGTTGGGCCATATATAAAATACACTAACACTAACAACTGCTGATAAGCTGAGAAACATTGCCAAAAAATCTTGTAATGTTTTAAGAAGTTTATGAATTTGTGTTGGGCCACATTCAAAGCCCTCTTGGGCTACATGTGGCCCACAGGCTGTGGGCTGGACAAACTTAGTGTAGACCTAATGTCTGTGTGCCTCAGTTTACCTCATGTGTGAAATGAGGAAGTTGAAGTATGTGATTATCGATGTCCCCATCTGTTCCAAAAACATCAGTTTCTATGACCTTTTTGATTTTGTTTTTGTGATTCTAATATGGTTGGAAAGTACAAATATTTATTAAAAGAGCCTTAATTGCTAAATGTAAATCCAGAGAAGTGGATAACATTGGGGCTTCAGAATTTCTTGAAATACGTACAAGTTCTTTGCTTTTCCAAGTAAGGCTGCATTTTCCATTGCATTTCCCAGTCTGCCATCAAAAAAGAGTATATGTTCTTAGATAATTCATAGTGGAGCTTAGATCCCTTGAAGGTCCAGTAGGCTTTAATTTTGGATAAATTGATGTCAAATATTTGCCAATAGCCAACTTCAGGTTCCCAACCCAAATGTAAATCCCTCCTTATTCAGTAGATGAGCGTGTAATACAAACTGTTCTAAATTATACCTGCTATTATGGCCTAATTACTTAAGAATGTGCTATACTTAAAAAAATTGTTACTGAATCATTTTAGACCTAGTAAAGACAAAACTGGCCACACAAGTGACTCAGGAGCATCTGTTATCAAGCAAGGACTCAATCCGGAGAAGATCTTCATGCAAGTCCATTATTTAAAGGTAAGTGCATCTCAGTGGCAGAAGCCAGTTACTGTGGTGCAACATTTTTTAGGCTCTACAATTAAACAATAGATTTAGTAACATGACTGAGGCAAAAATATTATAATGACATCTGACTGGCCAGATATCTGAGCGTTCAGTAATTAAAGCACTTCATACCCAAAAAAGGAGACCATGTTAGGAAAGACTGAATGAAAGAAAGCTGAAATATTCCCTGCCCTGTACCTCTGTTCTCCCTGCTTGAGGAGCAGAACTCTCACACTGCTGTCAGGTTCCTACCAAAAGGCATAGGTGAGAAGAAAGTCTGTTCCATTGTAAAGGCCTTTCCTGGTAGCTGGAGCAGGGAAGAGCTGGGTCTCACTTCTCTTTTCATCTGCGATGGCCATCCAGGCTTCAGGTCACCCAAGTCTAAACAGAAATGATGACGGTGTTAACAAAGGAGCTGAGAAGTAATTAATTTCCGTTGCCAAGCCTTCCTTGTGAAAATGTAAAGGGCAGCCAGGGATGGGTAGGACAGCACCTTCTGATGCGCCAGTGCACTGTGGGTTAGTTTGGGATGACTAAGCATTTTTTGATGAACTCATGGCAGGCCTCTTTCTCTCTCTCTTTTTTCTTTCTTCCAGGGCTACTTCCTTCTTCGGTTTCTTGCCAAAAGACTTGGAAATGAAACCTATTTTTCGTTTTTAAGAAAATTTGTGCACACATTTCATGGACAGCTGATTCTTTCCCAGGTAATTTATGAGTCCTCATGAGTCCATGAGATATGATTGGAGGGGGTATGGCACATGAAGATTAGATTATGTCAGTATTAAAGAGTAGGGAAAAGATTTCCCACTTAATGCAGTGGGAAAAATAAGAAGTTAATGAAATAGACACAGAGAAAGTGTTGCTCTCTGTAGTTCTGAGATAAATTGTAACCCAAAGCTGTCTCGTACACAGTGATGTGGATAGTTTAAGTGACCTTAAAAACAAAAATAAAACAGTCCTGCTGTTCCCTTTACCTGGACTTACCTTTGCAAGATTGCCTCCTTCTTACCTTCTGGTCTTAGTTTGAATGCCACAGCCTCCAAGTCACCTGGCTAAACAGATCTGCATCCAGGCCAATATATCCCACCCCTTTGCCCTTTCCATTGCCTTGCCATTGTCTGTAATTATATTTTCATTATGGGACTATTTGTTTCTTTTCTCTCTCCTTCGCTCTATGTATATGCCCAACAAGGCCAGACTATACTGTTTTACCAGTACTTAGCACATGATTGGCACACAGTCGGTACTCCATAAATATTTGATCAACAGATTAATAGCAAGATACGCTGAAATATGCAGACAGCCTGGCCACAAAACTATCAGAGACCCTGTCAGCTCGTATGGCTATGGGGCCAAGCAGTACACAGCAAGGAAGTTAACAAAGAGTGAGAGGCCCTGAAAATGATACTCATAACTAATAGAAAATAGGTGATGCATCCTTAGCATAGATTGGACTAATGGATCTTTTTCATATTTGAAATTGTGCTCATATACAGCTGTGAGTCACATTATCTACGATGTTAGATGTAAAGGATGTGCACGTGTAATTTGAACACAGATGGAAGAATAACATAAGTGTAACAAGACTGGATGGCTGTTCCTCTGTGTTCTTTTTATTTTTGTATTGGGTGTGGGGAAAATCCTTCCTAAGCATATATTTGGAAAAGCAATTTGAAAACTTGTTCAGAAGTCTTACATGCTTGGTTGACCGATTAGTCCAAATTCCTACCGCTTAAACCACTTCTCACCAAGAGTCTGCAGCAGTGTTAAATAAGTGCATTGTATTTATCATGACTTTGGAGGTTCTGATTTTCACTTCCCATGGAACTCTTACTGCTCTCTTAACCAAACTGTTTAGTTTTTCATTTGCTCCTCTCTCTCTCTTTTTTTTTTTTTTTGAGACAGATTCTCATTCTGTCACCTATGCTGGAGTGCAGTGGTGCAGTCTTGGTCCACTGCAACCTCCACCTCCTGGGTTCAAGTGATTCTCCCACATCAGCCTCTCAGGTAGCTAGAATTACAGGCATGTGCCACCACACCCTGCTAATTTTTGTATTTTTAGTAGAGATGGGGTTTTACTATGTTGGCCAGCCTGGTCTCAAACTCCTGACTTCAGGTGAACTGCCTGCCTTGTCATCCCAAAGTCCTGGGATTACAGGTGTGAGCTACTGGGGCCGGCCTGTTTATCTCTTTTCAATGATTACATTGTTGTTTTTTCATAGCAACTTCATTGAGATAAAATTCGTATGCCATCAAGTTAACCCTTTGAACATCTGCAAGTCAGGGGTTTTTGGTATATTCACAAGGTTGTTCAACCATCATCATTATGTTCGGGATCAGCCTGGCCAACATGGTAAAACCCCATCTCTACTAAAAATACAAAAATTAGTTGGGCATGGTGGTGCACACCTGTAATCCTAGCTACTCAGGAGGCTGAGGCAGGAGAATAGTTTGAACCCGGGAGGCGGAGGTTGCAGTGAGCTGAGATCGTGCCACTGCACTCCAGCCTGGGACAGAGTAAGACTTAGTCTCAAAAATGAAACAAAACAAAAAAAAGATGAGGAATTAAATGATTGTGTACTTTAACTACTTTCCCCTTAATTCTAAATTTTTCTTAATTATTATTCTTATATATTAAGGTTTATTTCATTTACAAAATGTACTATAATTTTTGCAGTTGTGTAAACTTGGCTTGTTAGAAGATGTCAGTATTTACCACCAGTTATTTTACCTTTTTTTTAAAATGAATATTTTATTTTGATTCAGCTTTTTGCTGGCTGAATTTCATGATCAAATTTGTGTTCAAGTTGCAGACTCACACGCTCTGTGATTTCTGAGTTCTTACTGATTAAGAATGCTTGCCTGTTGTCTTTATATTTGAATTATAAACTGACTTGTTATAATATTCTTGGGTCACATTTTCATGCCCTTACAACTTTTAGACATCGCTCAACTGCTTTCTGGCATTAAATCCTGCTGTGGAAACTTTTGCAGTCATCCTGCTTTTCCCCCTTTATAGTACTTAGATGACAGAAGAATTCTTTCCTTATCTTTCAAGTGTAGTAATTTAATCAGAAAATGGCTTGGTGTCCATGGTTTTATACCATTAGTCCTAGATTCTGTTCTTCCTTCTTTAAATGAATATGTCTTAATTGTATTTTTGAATTCATTTTTCCCCCTTGCAGGGTTCTGGATTTCAAGGTTACCAGTTATCGTTGTCCTCTATATCTGTTATTTTCCAACTGTATTTATCTTTTTCTTCTTCATGACCTGTGGTAATCCCAAGCAACCCCTTTACTATTAATGTTATTTTCTTTAATGTCTGTTCTTTTCCTTGCTATTTCTATTTTATTAGTGCTCCTATACTGGTCCTTAATTTATTATCTTTGCCATGAAGTCTCTATGTTCATCTCATTTTGTTGTCTTGTCAACTTGTCTTTGAGCTTTCATCTTACCGAATTTATGGTCTTATTTTTTCTGTAGTTGTTATTTATTTTATAGTACAAAGTATTCATGGAGCATTTTCTTCTACTCCCTGGATTAAGTTTTCTTCAGGGTGGGATTCCTTGTCTTTTATGTGTTATGCTGCTGTCTCTTTTTATGTGAGTTGTTATTGTATTAGTTTGCATGGTTGCCATACGTTTCTTCTTGCTCATTCTCAGCTTGGGTAGCACTCTCCTGACCTTTCATTTGTTCTCATATGTATTGGAACATTATCTTGGATTCCTTTTCCAACTTACCTTATGCCCGTTTTTCTTTCCCTCTGAGCTACAGTTTGAAACTTGGATGTTATGTATGGAGGGGAGGAGGAGAAAAGCTGCTCTGGAGTTGTATACAGCCTTTGTTGGGAACATTTGGCTGTGCTGCTCTTGAAAACTTGTTAAATGTCCCCTGCCAAGATTCCTGTGACCTAATATGGGTGTAGCTTTTCCCCACTGCAGGTATCCTCTCAATTAATATTGTTCCTCTAATTTAGGGTAGAGCCCTAGAGCATGAACAGTTCATCGAAGAATTGTTTATTTCCCAAGTTTTGCTCATCTCTTGCCAGCAAACGCTTCCAGCCCCTCCACAGGAAGAAAAGAAGAAAGATAAAGATATTCCTATTTTTTCCCAAAGGTGTGGATATTTGTGAGAATTTGCAGGGTTTGGGTAGTTCCCAGTATTCGTACTGCTAAGCATGAGGCTGGGGGTAGAAGCTGTGTTTGAATCTTAGATTTCTTTCTTAGTTGCATCTTTTTGAAGTGTATGCCATGAGGCTGTCCTTCTTTGAATGCTACTGGTCAAGTTTTTATTGCTTTTGAAAAAAGGTTTGTGTTTTTATTTAAATTGCTAGTTAGTTATTGATGACGAAGGTCTATGATCCAGTTTCTTTACTCAGAAGTCCCTATAGTTCTTCCCTTTCCAATTTACTTCTTAATCCTTTCCCTTCCAAACACCCTCTCAGTCCAGCATTTCAATATTATCATCTTTCTAGCCCCCACTAAAAGCCCTCTCTTGAGTGTAACAGTGACTTCCTCTTGACAATTTCATTTCTTCTCAGTTCTTACCCTGACAATCCTGTCCTTCCTTCAATGTTTTGTTTTGCCTCCACTACCTCCCCCTCCTTCCTTATGAACATGATAATTATTCATAAAATATTTGACAGAAATGCCTAGCCCCATGTAATAGTCAAGCCGGTGTCAGTTTAGCCAGTAGAATCTGCATGTACCTGCTTTCTGTTGAATACTGTCACCAGGACTGAAAAATAGTTACCAAATTAGCCATGTGCCAATCGGTGTTAGTTTTTAAGAAATGTGTAGTGCTTAATTTAGTGTTATTAGGTGTTAATCAAAACAGGCTATATAGGATGGACGTGATTGGCATATCGATTATTAGGAGAGTAGGAAATAAAAAAAAAATTCTCAAGGAATGTATTTTCTGACTGGAGTGTGGCCTTGTAACCATTGCCAAGGATCCAGATAGAATTTCATCCCAGCCCCTTCATAAAACAATAGATTTTTAGGGTGGGGGTGGGCTTTGGTTTTAATTTGTTTTCGGGCATACTGCAGAGGTGACAAACTGGGACCCCTACTATTTGTTGCTAGCTAACTTTGTCAGATGACCCTAGAATCAGCTGTGGAAAAAAAGCCCTCCTTGTCCAAATAAGATTTGTAAGTTGCTTTCACAAAACTGCTAACACACTGAAGGAAAGAAAGAAGACAGATGAAAGAATTCAAAAGAGGTGGTGCAGGAAGGAATAATAATTTTTCTTTCTGTTTCCTTTTGCTGTAGAAAGTGGAAAAAGCTTCTGTCATAAATGCATCCTAGAGGTACATGCCAATTATGAAAAGAACCAGGAAAACTAGTGTTTCACTGTTAAAGATGGAATCTATGACAGGAGTAAGAAGGGCCAGTAGGTTCATTCCATTGAAAGATGGTGCAGAGACTGCTTGGATGAGACCAGCTACCTTGAATGGGATGAAGCAGAGAACAGAATAATATCGAATGCCATAGAAAGACATTCCCATAGCCTGTGGGAATGCAGGCCCCATGTCTTAGAGATGCCCAAGGTGTTAGGTTTTTGGGATACTCTGGGCCTGTCATCCCCAGCACCACTGGCAGCTTCAGCTCACTGTTGTTGCCTGCAGGCTTGAGCTCTGAGGTAGGAAGAGGCAGATGCTCCAGGATGGCAACTTGCTGGGAGGCAGGACAACTATCTTCCTTCAAAATGAAGCAGGGTTCCCAGGGCCTCCTGTGCTTACCTGAACTCACACCCAATTATGGATACTTGTGCTCTGCAATCCTGTACAGAAGGATCCAGTTATAATTGGAAAATGCAAAAGGGTAGAATTAAGGTTAACTCTGAATTTCCTGGTTCTCATGCAATTAAATTCCCCCTAATGCCATTGAGTTAATGTAATTTTCCCCCACATAATCGAGCGTAAATTACCAGGCAAATATAGGATAAATCAGTATGGGCTACAAGGAGATAATGAAGTAAAACTAGTAAAAAGTTATCATTACAAGTACTTGGATTTTTAAGAATCAAAAATTCTATCAACAAGCCAGTGAGAAATTAATCTACAAAGTTATCTGTTAAGATATTAAATTTAGGCCAGGCGCAGTGGCTCACACCTGTAATCCCAGCATCTTGGGAGGCTGAGGCAGGTGGATCACGAGGTCAGGAGTTCAGGATCAGCCTGGCCAAGATGGTGAAACTCTGTCTCTACTAAAAATACAAAAATTAGCCAGGCGTGGTGGCAGCGGCCTGTAATCTCAGCTACTGGGGAGGCTGAGGCAGATAATTGCTTGAACCCAGGAAGTGGAAGTTATAGTGAGCCAAGATGGCACCACTGCACTCCAGGCTGGGTGACAGAGCAAGACTCCATCCCCTCCCCAAAAAGATAATAAATTTATAAAATAATATATTAATATATTAGATTGTGATAAATGTCTGTCAACTTCTTTTGCAAAATAATTTTTGAATAATAAAAATGATGACTCTAAGAACCTCAAGCAAAAATAGTTATTTGTGTTCTAAATATTGCTCTTGTTTCCTTTGGTATTTTTCTCCATATATCCACTGCAGGTGCAAAGAACAACTCCAGTTGTGAGGCATCAGTCAGTTTGACGTTGCCCACCCAACCTCCATTTTCTTTGCGTGGTCCATTTTTTTAAACAATAGTTTTATTACTGTTTGTATTGTCAGCTCACATGAAACAGCAATAAACAAAGTCTCAGAAGGAGAAGAGAAGTTTCAAGAAATAAATATTTCATTAATGCTCTTAATAGGGAGACTTTGTCTCTGGAAGAAATGGACTGTGACCACCCATAAACACGGAGAAATGGGACAGCCAGCTTCACTAGCGTAGTGATAGCTGTATTTCTGTGTGATGATAGAAGAATGCCTCATCATACAAATGGTTTGCAGATTTCTATTCCTCCATAATTCTATCTGTTCTGTAATGCAAAGATCTGCGCTACTGCCTCCGTCTTGCAGTTAAGTGGGTCTCATCAGAGTCTCGTGTGGAGTCTGTATTTGCATGCTTGGTTCTGTGGTGAGGGCTTCAATCTGGAGTAACTCTTGTCTGATCATGTCTGGGCTTACACTTTAAAGGACCCATTTTAAAAGATTATTTTTTATTTTATTAAAAGAAAAACTTCAAATATAGATCTTATTTGTTACTCAATATCATCAAGTTCCAAGAAAGTTAAATATTGTTCTTGTTTGTTTCACGTTCTATAGTTATACAAAGTATATCTTATTAAATCTTAAGATGAAGAAAGGTTGACACTAGGGTTACCCACTTAAAAATAAAAATACAGAACAGAAAATTCAGTAAAATTCAAATTTCAGTTAAATAGCAAATAAATTTTTAATGTAACTATGCCCCCAGTTTTACTGGGCACCTATTCTTTTATTTTATTTTATTTTATTTTATTTTATTTTTTGAGACAGAGTTGTTGCCCAAGCTGGAGTGCAGTGGTGTGATCTTAGCTCACTGCAACCTCTGCCTCCCAGGTTCAAGCGATTCTCCTGCCTCAGCCTCCCAAGTAGCTGGGATTACAGGCATATGCCACCACACCTGGCTAATTTTGTATTTTTAGTAGAGGTGGGGTTTCTCCATGTTGGTCTGGTGGATCTTGAACTCCCCACCTCAGGTGATCCACCTGCCTCTGTCTCCCAAAGTGCTAGGATTACAGGCATGAGCCACTGCTCCCTGCCTGGGCATCTATTCTTGTCTGACAGCCCCAGTTAAGAACAAATCAAGATTCCAGAATTAAATGGACTGGAAAAGGGGGTCGTAATACTCACAGTACAAATTAAATCTAAATGAACATTCATATTTGAAATTTTTAGCTCTTTATGATTATGCGGCTATGTCTTTTTTTCCTCTCTTTTTTTTTTTATTTTTTTTAAATTTTTTAATTTTTCCACAAAGGTTCCACTTATCTAAGGGTTTAGTGGCTATGTCTTAAGAGTCCTTATCTTTTAGAGATATTTACTAAAACTTTTATTGATGAAATTATGTAATGTTTGGGACTTGCTTCTAAATAATACAAGAAGTGAGAAGGTAGATAGGACAGGACAGGCTGTGCATTGATAGGTATGTGAAGGTTTTGTCAACTTTTGATTGTGCTTCATATTTTCCATAGTGAAGGAAAATAAAATGTGTGTGTATGTGTATGTGCGTGTAAGCCATGTCTTTATGTTAAAAAAACTTATCATCTAAACATCTCAAATGTCCAGTGACCAAGGTCTTGTACAAAGGCATGAGAAGAGGCTGCAGATGGAGGCAGGGGCTTGTGAGCCATGCTTGGACTTGTGGACATCTTTGTTCCTTGATGGTAGATTTATCATCTTGGTATTTATCTTTATCATTGGTAGGACAAGACAAGAGAGTTACAGTTAGTTAGTTGCCTCTAGGAGTACAGGAATCTCTAGGGAAAGTTCAGGAAGAGGACACCATGGGGGAGTAGAGAGGAATCATGCTTTACCCAATGGCCAGCCTTTTGAAGATGGCTGAACACAAAACA
The DNA here is from genome assembly GCF_030222135.1 of Aotus nancymaae. Taxonomy (NCBI): domain Eukaryota; kingdom Metazoa; phylum Chordata; class Mammalia; order Primates; family Aotidae; genus Aotus; species Aotus nancymaae. Next base: position 17,098,605 of record NW_026988455.1, read on the forward strand.
AAACGGACTGTTGGATTAGGTCAGAATAACAAAAATTCTACTTTTTAATGTGTTCGTGGTTTTTACGAAACAAATCTCTTTGAATGATTGGATTGAAACCCTGGGAAATTGATAAATTGAGTGTATAGCCTAATAAGTCAGCATAGGTCTAGTTTCCATAGCAGGTGAGCTGTCAGTAGCTGGGAGCACTCAGCCTCTTGCATGGTTCCAGGCAGAGTTATTCATTGATGGACATCTTTAATGGTTTGCTTTTTTTAATCCCAGGATTTCCTTCAAATGCTGCTGGAGAACATCCCAGAAGAAAAAAGGTAAGGACTAATTTAGAAATTAAGAGCCTAATTTTACTTTTAATATTAAAAATGACATTGCCATTGGTTGGCTTATCACAGCCTAGAAGGCTCAGTCTTTCTGTCTTAATAGGGACAGGGACCTAGTTCTGCCACTGGGAGTACAAAATCATCAGCCAAACTTTGGGCCAAGCCCCAGTGGATACAGGAAGCCAGTGCACACAACTGAAGACCCCCAAAGTCAGGAGCCCTGAAAGTGATATGGGAGGCAAGCCAAGCACAATCTGTGGCCTTAGCTGCTGCGGAAAGAATGGAGGAGAGGGAAGTTTAAAAAGTCAGGGCAGCTCCAGTTAAGGTGGCTTAATATAAGGAAATACTGTTTAATTCAAGGCAAAAATGTAGTGCAGTAGTAACAGCTTGGGATGTAAAATCAGGCTCTCCTAGATTTTAAGCCCAGCCCTGCCACTTTTGTTTGTTTTTTGAGATGGAGTATCACTGTGTCACCCAGGATGGACTGCAGTGGTGCAATCTTGGCTTACTGTAAACTCCACCTCTCAGGCTTAGGTGATTCTCCTGCCTCAGCCTCCTGTGTAGCTGGGACTACAGGTGCCCACCACGCCCAGCTAATTTTTGTATTTTTAGTAGAGTCAGGGTTTCGCTATGTTGTCCAGGCTGGTCTTAAACACCTCACCTCAGGTGATCCACCCTCCTTGGCCTCCCAAAGTGCTGGGATTATAGGCATGTGCCACCACACCTCACTAATTTTTGTAGTTTTAGTAGAGTTGGGGTTTCTCCATGTTGGCCAGGCTGGTCTCGAACTCCTGACCTCAAGAGATCTCCCCGCCTTGGCCTCCCAAAGTGCTGGGATTGCCAGTTCTTAACTATGACATTTGGAGCAAGTCACATAATCCCTCCAAATTTCAGTTTTTTAACCTATCTGGCAGGGTTTTAGAGAGGGTTAAAGGAGCTAGCATATGTTTTAAAAGTAGGTGTTCAATTAATGATTGATGTAGATATTATAATCATCTGTGTATCAGGCACTGATCCAGGATCCAGGATCTACATACAGTAATCATTTAACTCTTACTATAGCATAGTTCAGCATCATCATGATAGTGATTATTATAAGCCAACACTGAAGTTGACCACATGCAGACACTCATTTAGTCTTCAAAACAACACTATTTGGTCCATGATGTTTTTATTCCTGTTATACTAACAAGAGGACCAAGATTTCACAGCTGTATGTGGCAGGGCTGGAATTTTAGCCCAAGTAGTCTGGCTCTAGAACCTATGCTCTTATCTACTATGTTACAGTTGGGGAAACTGAGGTGCCAAGATCCCTCAGCAAGCAAAACAGTGTAGATGGAATTAGGCCCATCTGGATCTGGCCCGTGTTTTTTTAGTACACTGCTCAGCACCAGCTCACTGCCCTGGAAGGAAGGCGATTCTCATTTTTGGAGGTATCCAGTTTTAGACTGACTGACCACTGACAGGGTTTGCAGAGGAGTCTTAGGACCAATGTTTAGGGTTAAAATAGATATATTCCAACCCTTTCCTAATTTCCTATCTTGGCTTAGGTGTTGAAAATTGAATACCCTGAAACATAATTTCTAATAGCAAAATTGGTATTCAAACATTAAACGGAGGCATCTTGAGAAATTAAACATTTCTTTGAAAAGAATTAACATTACTTGCCTCATTTCTGACCCACAGTTTAGCTATGTTTTTATGCATGTAACAGATTTCCAAGTGTGGAAATGAATTCTTTGATACAGACATAGATTCATGCAAGGCCAGTCACCTCCATGTTAATGAGCCTATCATACAGGCAGTGTGAATTGAGTGTCTCCAGGGTAGAGTATCAGGGCTCATGCTACCAGGCTAGGTGCAGGAGATGATATGCAGATTCAGGAGAGGATCCAGGGCTCATAAGGACACACAGGTTTTATTCTAAGCATTGGGTTTTTTCTTGGCTTTTTCTGTGTAAACTTCTCTTTTTCCTTCCATTCAGAATGGCTCCAAATTCTTTCTTCAATAGTGGAAGTATTATTGTTAGTTGGGTTTTTTAATACTTAATAGTGGTCTGTATTTGTGGGTACATGTGGTATTTTGGTGCGTGCATAACATGTGTCATGATCGGATCAGGGCAGCTGGGACATCTGTCACCCCAGACGTGCACCCCTTCTTTATGTTGGGAACATTTTGCTTCCTCTCTTCCAGCAATTTTGAACAATGCAACAAATTATTGTTAGCTTTAAACACCTGACTGTAGTATCAAACACTAGATCTTACTTCACTAACTGTGTTTTTGTACCGATTATACACACACATAAAGCAAGCCAGTGCATCATATAGGATTAACATACCCATATTTGATAAATTTCTTTGTTTTTACTTTTTCATGTTTATGCCTTTTCATGTGGAAAAAGTCTTATCCAGGGAGATTGCATGGGGCCTAAGAAATTGACCAAGATTTCTAAGGCCCCACACAGTCTCCCTGGTTGAAACTTTCTCTAAGCATTTCAGGAGGCTGCTCAAAGGAAAATGTGGCTTTTTTTGGGAGGTCTGAAATGTTTTCAGATTTACTGTCTTGTGGGAATAACAAAACCCAGACATATGAGGTTTCTTCATGCAAAAATCCCATCACATGTGGCTGTTGTCCCTAAGATCAAGAAGACCATTTACCTGCAGGATATATTTTTTTTCTTTTCTTCATACCTACTCTAGAATAGCTTTTCAGTTCCTCTGACAGAATGAAGCAGTTTCCTTAGGAACTAAAACAGAAAAAAAGAATATGAATAGAAATGATGTATTACTTTCTTAAGCCATTACCAGAGTCTGTTTCTGAGTGGTGACTATGCATTCATTCTTTCAAAAGAACTTCTTAGGGCATAAATGTAGTGATTTTCACTGAAGCAGCAAAGTGCATTTTTAGTTTGAGAGGGCTTCTCTTTTTTAATCCTCTTCCTAATAAGGTTATGGAGTTTATTTGGTTGGCCCCTGAGCCCTCTGGCTCTGGGGGAACCTGGATTTTATCATTGTGAATATTTATTGAGGCTGCACACCGAGCCCACAAAGAGACTTTTGTTGTTGTAATTGTGGAAGTTAAGAGCAGTGTCCGTGTCTTAATGGTAGCCACCAATCACCAATCACATGCCTTTGACAGGATACCTCTCCCAGTTAGGATCATGTTTTGTCTAGCAGCCTTAAGCTTCTTTTTAAAAAAATCTCCTTAAAAGCTAAGGAGATTATACTTTTACAATGAATTGATTTCAGCAGATATACCAGAATATATTTTGAAATTCAAAATCTTTTTGCCTGCTAACTAATCTCAGAATCTAGTTAAGCTATTAAAGCAGACTGTTTACCCTATTAGTTATGCGACATATTGTACCAATTTTATCTAGCTCTCCAAAGGCCCCACACCAACCCCCCGGAGCCTCTAATCTTTGGCCTCTGTTGCAAACTGATCCTTGGGCTCATCTGTTAGGCACGTGAGCCGTTCTGATGAGGGGAGGTTTTTCAGATCAGACCAGTCAGTCAGTGTTCAGGGGCTAGCACTCTCTAGGCCTTACTGCCTTTGCATTGTTCTCTTGCTTTGATTTATTCAACATTCTCTATTGAGTATCTCCAATACCAGGCTTTGGGCTGGACACTGGGGAACCGAGAGGAATAAATCCCATGAGTATCCCTAGGAGGCTCTCAGCTGACTACTAAAGACAGAAACAGAAACAAGTCATTATGACTCCATGTAGGAAGTGCTCTGCTGAGGTTCAGAGTCCTTGGGATGCAGAGAAGCAATCATCAGTCCCAGCCTTGAGCTTCGAGGCACCTACCTCTAACGGGTTTAAGGAAGGCAGTACCCTCAGCAGACTGGAAAGACACCCGCCAAGGGCAGTGTGGAAGAGATATGGGGGCGGAGAGGACTGGAAGCCAGGAGAACAATTAGAAACCAACAGAGTGATTCAGTCAGGAGATCTGGAGAGCTGGAACTGTGCAGGGACGGTGACCATGGTGGGGGTTTGAGAGTAACGAATGGCTCCGAGGCATACTTTAGAGTTACCACAGATAAGACTTGGCTGACTGGTTGTGCAAGTTGAGTCCGACTTTTCTTTCTTAGCCATTAAGTCACACTCTGAAGTAGCATTGGGAATGCAAGAGGGCAGTTGTTTGGGGAGTCTGCATGGGGCAGAGGGAGTGGAAGAGGGGAGCATTTGAAGACAGAAAGATGCTGTCAGATAAAACTGAAAGTACTCAGAAGAAAACCCAGACAAATCCTGAGCAGCGGCCTCTCCTGGTGAAGGAGCACCGTAGAGCACCTTATGCTGGTGTCCTTGCCTGCCTGGCATTGCAGTGTTAGCAGTAGCTGCCACTTCTTCCCTTGCCCGTCAGTCACTGTGTTTGCATGTGCATGCTCCTGTGTTTGTTTTAATCTAATACTGTTCCTCCCCCACGGAGCTACACAGTACTCGTTTTATAAATATGACCTCAGCAATCTTTATTATCTACCCAAGCACAAATAACTTGTTTTGATCAAGAAAATAAATAGGCCGGGCACCATGGCTCATGCCTGTAATCCCAGCATTTTGGGAGGCCAAAGCGGGCAGATCACTTTGAGCTCCGGAGTTGGAGACCAGTCTGGCCAACATGGTAAAAACCCACCTCTACAAAAAATACAAAAATTAGCCTGCATAGTGGTGCATGTCTGTAGTCTCAGCTATTTGGGAGGCTGAGGTGGGAGGATGGCTTAAACCCAGGAGTTTGAGGCTGCAGTGAGCTGAGATTGTGCCACTGCATGCCAGCCTGGGAGAGAGAGTGAGACCCTGTCTCAAAAAACCAGAAAACATAACTGTGTGCACAGCTTTGAGATGTACCCATATGTAGAGAGGGAACTTAAACGTGTAAACTAAGATATAGCCAGGTACAGTGCCTCACACCTATAATCCCAGCACTTTGGGAGGCTCAGGTGGGTGGATCACAAGGTCAGGAGTTCAAACTAGCCTGGCTAAAATGGTGAAACCCCGTCTCTACTAAAAATACAAAAATTAGTCGGGCTTAGTGGCGGAGCCTGTAATCCCAGCTACTCAGGAGACTGAGGCAGAGAATTGCTTGAACTTGGGAGGTGGAGGTTGTAGTGAGCCGAGATTGCACCATGGCACTCCAGCCTGGGCAACAGAGTGAGACTCCATCTCAAAAAACAAACAAACAAACAAATGAACTAATTAAGATGTTAACATCGACAGAGATGTAAATTGAATTCCAGAACAAGGGCATTTTCCATTCCAGACCCTGAGCTCTGCAGTATCCACCGCCTTACCTCTGTCTAGTTGTACTTCCAAATTCTTTAGGTCTATCATTTAGTTCACGTGAAGATTGCTAGGGCTGTGTGCATCCCTTCGGAGGCACCGACAGACCGTGATCTTCAGGATCTCAAGAGCTGAAGACAGAAGACAAGAGTGATGAAGACATTTCTCTTGATCAGCAACATGTTGATAGGCACAAGTAGCAGATATATTCAGTAATCTCCATCCTTGTCACCCCAACCTTGTAAATCAGCTGAGCGAGCAAATACAGGCATGGGAAACATTGTCTTCACACAAGCCTGTTGATTTGTTTAACTTCAAGAAGAGACAAACACTTGGTTACTTTCTTGCTTTACACACAGCTTGTTTTTCTAACCAGTATCATGCCAAGGTGGCCATCATATTTTCTCGCCTGCTGTGTTAAGTAAGTGTGACCAAATTTATAGCTCCAAGGGACTGGAGACCATTGATACTCAGAGTTGCCCTATAGGATGTGGGAGTGCACCAGGGAACAGCCAGCCAGAGGGCAAAGCCACCTGCTGTTCCTCATACCCAGGAGGCCCGGGGCTAAGGCCTGGGTTTCAGTACTGAGGCGGAAGGTCCACGCTCACTAGTATAGATATGGAGGACTTGCAGTCATGGTCTGTGTACGTTTAGCTCTCTGGATAAAATCAATTTCCATAGTGATCAGACATGCAGAAGAGTAATTTCCTGTAAGTTCTGGGTCCTGGCTAAGTGGAAATGCTTCTGCTTGTCTGTTGGGATTATTTAAGCCACATGACCTCAGAGGGAAAAATTCACTGTTGGCTTAGATTCTGAGTATCTTGATTAGAAAAAGTCAGCTTTTAGTTTAACCACTGCATAAATCCAAGCCCAGACCTAAAAATTCACCTGCAGTGTCATTTCAGTAATTACGCTCAAAACAGCAGAAACTACATACACGTCATCTTTCTTCCTATGACCTACAGCCTATTTCTTCCCTGAGCTACATGCATGCTATTTTCTTTCTACAGCAGATAGTCCCTTTCTTCCCTGAAAATTAAACATTTTTCTGTGGTCTCCAGCCATAGTACCTTAAAAATTTTTTTTAGCACCTGGAATTAATGCTCTCATCTTTGTCTCATAATTTAGCATCTTATTCCACATTAACAATCCTGAAATCGGGCATGATGCAATGTGATATCGACACCGATACTGGAAGTTTAGAAACCTGGGTTTTTTCCTTTGCTGACTTGGGTCAGAGTCCTCCTATGCTAAGAAGCCACATGACAATTGACACTTCCCAAGGATATTATGAGAAATGAATAATGGTTATAAGATGCTTTGAACCTTTTCAAAGAAAAGTGATCTGAAAACACATACTCTTTTCATTCACGGAGAGTGCCTTTTGCCTCTGGATGCAGCTGACCCACAAGCTCTCCTGCTCCCACACTTTTGCCCCTGCCCAAGGGTCTCCCGATCTCTTCAGAAATGTAACTGAAAGGCTGACAAACAGGGCAGCCACACAGGAGCCAGGCCATCTTCAGCAGGAGCCAGGGCATTTTCAGCAGGAGAGATGTTAATGACAGGGAGGAGTGGGCATGGTTTGGAACAGGCATAAACCCACCCCTTCTACCAGCTTGTCTGTTCCATAGTAGAAACCCAGGTGTCATGAAGCCTGAATTTAGCATAGAAAGAAAATCTGAGGTTTCGTAACCAGGCAGCAAAGGTTCAAATCCCAGCTCTTTAAGTAGCATCTGTATGGCCTTGGATACATTTCTTAATTTCTTGGAACCTGTATTTGTTCATCTCTAAGATGAAGACAATAATATTGGTCTTGGGGCTGGGTGTGATGGCTCATGCCTGTAATCCCAGCTTTGGGAGGCTGGGATCATTTGAAGCCAGGAGTTTAAGACCAGCCTGGGCAATATAGTGAGACTCTGTCTCTACAAAAAATTTGAAAAATTAGTCAGACATGGTGGCACATGCCTGTAGTCCCAGCTACTCAGAAGGCTGAGGTGGGAGGATCATTTCAGCCCTGCAGGCAGAGGTTGCAGTAAGCTGAGATTGAGCTCCTGCACTCCAGCCTGGGTGACAAAGTGGGACCCTGTCTCAAATAATAATAATGATGATGGTCTTGCACAGTTATTGTGAAGTACAGTTGAGACTCTGTTTATTGTGTCTGATACACAGTAGATGTTCAATAAGCAGTCGCTTCTACTTTTATGCCTTTTCTTGGCAGTAGCTAGAGGACTTTTTGTTTCATTTTTAGTGCCACTGTAGAATAGTATCTGTATGTGCAAGTACTATATTAGAGCAGAATTTGCCTTAATATTTGCCAATTAACTAACCCTCTGTGTTGGCCAAAGACTGTGGCACAGGCAAATTGTATGCAGCCACGTACTTTCTACAGAACGTCATCCTGCAGATTCCTGGGGCCCACTGTCTGCACAGTGTCTCCCAACCCTCCAGCTGGACTGCTTCAGTGCTGCCCTCCAAATCTGCCCCCAGCACACCAATCCATGTGGGCCCCTTTCGTGGCCTCCTGTGGAAACGTTCCGCAAGTTCTGGTGTGGTCTCTCTGCCTCCAGCCTCTTCTCCCCTACTTTTTCTTTCTTGACTCAGTTCTCTGCCATGTCCCTCTGCAGCTGTGCTCCAGAGCCTCCGTGACAAAGGCAGGGCCCGGTAGCAGAGACTCTAGAGTCCCTGCAGGACCCCCTGTTTTCTTGCTCAGCTCATTCTGGAGTCCAGCCCCACTGAGCTGAACGGAGTCTGTGCACCACTGCACTGGTGTTCCTGCTCCTGCTCTTTTTGTCCTGGATGTGATTTTTTCCATTTCTATTGGCTCTGCCCCACCAGGACCCAGTCATGCATGGCCTCTTTAGGAAGCCTCTCCTGATACACCTCCCCTTGTCCTCCTTTACCTGTCCCACCTGCAGTGGTGGTTCTTCCACACCTGGAGGACCATCATGTCTACAGGCACTGGTAGCATTCTGCCTGGTGTCTGTCACGTGCCCCTAATCGACAGTCACTCCCTGGATTTTCCCATCCCAGCCTTCCACAGAACCTGTGTCCAGTAGCCATCCAGTGAATGTTCACTGCATAGAGAAGGTTGCCTGTTTTTCTGTCTTCTCCAGTGAAGACTTTGGACCTCACTTAATAACATTCCAGGGCTCAACTCCCCAGCCCCTCCTCCATGCCACCCCTAGAGAAGAGTCTATAAGCAAAAATTCCCAAAGGAAATTTATGTTCGTGTCTTGATATTCACTCTTCCATGCTGATGCACAACAGCTGTTCACTGTCTTTTGTAAAATCACTCAAAAAAAGCAATTAAGTCACTCCTCGGACTTCTCTTTTCCAGGATATTCAACCTCAGTTCCCTTAACCTCCCTTGTGGATGCTTCCCCTTTTGATCGTCAGTATTGCTCTTTCTAAATCCTTTCCAAATTCTGCATCTTCCTCTTAAATATCTTATGGGAAAGGTGAAGACTTGTTTTCAGTTCAGAAGACAGCCTCTTTTTTTTTCCTTGAGACAGAATCTCATTTTATCACCCAGGCTGGAGTGCAGTGGTGTCATCCCTGCTCACTGCAACTTCTGCTTCCCAGGCTCAACCCATCCGCCTACCTCAGCCTCCCAGATAGCTGGGACTATATGCGCATTCCACCATGCCCAGCTAATTTTGTATTTTTGTATTTTGCCATGTTGCTCAGGCTGGTCTTGAACTCCTAGCCTCAAGTGATCTTCCTGCCTCAGCCTCCCAAAGCGTTGGGATTACAGGCATGAGCCACCGTGCCCAGCCCAGAAGTCAGCCTCTTGCTCTGGCTCTGGCTTTCCTCAGGTTTGCTTGAAGGATGGGTGATAGGAGCTTTGGCCTCAGGGTTCTGGGCACAGAAACGTCCCTCTCTGGATGGAAAGAAAGCCAGTGGAGGACACTTTCCTACCTGTGCACAAGTAAACTTGAAGTTACTTTATTTTCTAGTGAAATGTGTAAAGATGGAGGTAAGATTTTATAATGTACATTGATGGCAAGTCTGCCTAGTGGAAGGCCTGTGCTTGTTGAGTGTGAATGCACTGTCCCTACCTTATCTGCTGCTGCACATGCCAATGGAGAGAACAGTTCATTTGGTGGCGGGGTCAGGTTCCTGCCCTTAGCCCTGAGCAGCCTTGGGCTTTCAGAGCTTGTGGAGGCTTCTGCAGTACTCCGTGTTGCCTGCCCTGATTTAGAGGCACAGGCCCATTTTCTTCTCCGACCTCCTTCACTGGTGTTTCTCTCTTAACTGGTCAGTTAGCCCCAGTCTCCTCTTGGCAAATTGGTACTGCCCATTAAGGGCATCTCTAGCCTCTCTCCCAAGTAAATAAAGCTTAAGAAAGAACACTTACCTGGCCAGGTGAAGTGGCTCATGCCTGTAATCCCAGCACTTTGAGAGGCCTAGGTGGGTGGATCATGAGGGCAAGAGATCGAGATCATCCTGGCCAACATGGTGAAACCCCGTCTCTACTAAAAATACAAAAAATTAGCTGGACGTGCTGGCATGCACCTGTAGTTCCAGCTACTTGGGAGGCTGAGGCAGGAGAATCTCTTGAACCTAGGAGGTGGAGGTTGCAGTGAGTGAAGATTGTGCCACTGCACTCCATCCAGCAGCCTGGTAGCAGAGCAAGACTTCGTCCCCCCCCCGAAAAAAAAGAGAACACTGATCTTACAGAAGGTGCTCTGAGAGTTTTCTTCTCTCTTCAAGTCTCCCCTGCCTCCACCACACACACATAGACACACGTGTGCACACATCCATGCATGCGCACACTCCTACACTCTCATAGCTTACAGGGGGACATGGCCATTTGCCCTGAGATGGGTGCTGTGAAATGACTACTGAGAAGCAGTGGAATACCCAGCAATTGTGGCACTGGCCTTTCTGTGAGGTTGGCCCATAATTCCACTGAGTCTGGGACCCTGGGGGATCTACAGAGGTAGTCCCCTCCCCTTCTGCCTGGAAATCACACAGGCCATCATCTTTCATATCAACTCAAAGGCTTTTTTTATGTGTAAGCCCTCTTTCCCTTCATGAATTTTTTCTGTTTTCAAATAGTAATTGCCTTTTTTTTTTTTTGAGACAGAGTCTTGCTCTGTCGCCAGGCTAGAGTGCAGTGGCATGATCTCGGCTCAATGCAACCTCCATCTCCTGGGTTCAAGCAGTTCTCCTGCCTCAGCCTCCCGAGTAGCTGAGATTACAGATATGTGCCACCACGACCAGCTAATTTTTGTATTTTTAATAGAGATGGGGTTTCACCATGCTAGCAGGATAGTCTTGATCTGCTGACCTCGAGATCCGGCCACCTCAGCCTCCCAAAGTGCTGGGATTACAGGCATGCGCCACCGCACCCAGCCAGCAATTGCCTTTTTAAGCAGCCTTTCCTTTTGCCCTTGACGAGGGAGAATTAGGTGCATCAATGAGTGACCAGTGAGGAGAAGAAAAGGAAGAGAAAATCAGTCAGTCCCCTTATCCTCCACCCCTACCCAGGCCAACCCCTCCCTCCCTTTCTACCTCATTATTCCCTCATCTGCAACACCACCCACAGGATCGGAAGAGGGGGCCACTTGGCCTTCAGGCTCCTAACCTGTGTGTAACACTATCTTTTCGTGACTTCTAGAATTCCAAAAGGGAGGGAGAGAGCAGGTCTATATGGTTACATACTTTTATGTATGCTGTATTAAGATTTAAAAGATGCAGAGCTTAACAACTTGGAAGTATCTTGCTGGAAAAGTGAATATTATCTTTTAAAGGAATACTTTTTAATGAGTCTACAATTAAATGTGCATTCATTCATTCAAATAAAAAATATGAGGATCCTTTTTCATACCAGGGATCAGATCTCAGATGGTTTCAGTCCAGTGAGGAGACAGTAACTAAGGCGAGTAGTTGAACAAGTACTCAGTCACAAGCTGGGGTGGATGCTGTGAGACACAGAACAGAGAGGGGGACAGATGTTACGGGCACTGGGGAGGCCTTGCCTCAGCCTGGGAGGAGGTCAAGAGAGGCCTCTCTGTAAGCAGAGATCCTGGGTATGAGCAAGAGTTATCTGGAAGAGGTTGAGAGGATGAGTCTACTTTAAGCTGCATTAGCCAAGGAAGACAGGAGGACACAGCCCGAGATCTGGTGATCCTAAATATACTGAAGACTTAGTGAAAGGAGTAGCGAGTCAGCAGGGCATGACAGCAAAAGAATTTCAGCTGACTTTTGGCTGGGCGAGGTGGCTCACGCCTATGATCCCAGCACCTTGGGAAGCCAAGGTGGGTGGATTATGAGGTCAAGAGATCGAGACCATCCTGGTCAACATGATGAAACCCCGTCTCTACTAAAAATACAAAAATTAGCTGAGCGTGGTGGCACGTGCCTGTAATCCCAGCTACTCAGGAGGCTGAGGCAGGAGAATTGCCTGAACCCAGGAGGCTGAGGTTGCAGTGAGCAGAGATCGCGCCATTGCACTCCAGCCTGGGTAACAAGAGTGAAACTCTGTCTCAAAAAAAAAAAAAAAAAAAAAAAAGAATTTCAGCTGACTTTAGATAGGACATACCAAGCAATCATAACACCTCAAATAAAGCAGAATGGGGCCTGCTCAAAAACGGACACTGGAAGTAGTCCTCATTCCTTGCACCTGAGCCTCTCTGTGGTCTGATAGCGATTTGTATTGTTTTTGCTTGTTGTAGTCCATCTTTCCTATAAAGTACAGATTTTGTGTTGACGCACTAAATGTATAATGTTCAGATTTCACTTTGCTTCACTGCTCTCCAGGAAGCAGCCATGCCTGATGTATGCTATGAATATGCCTTATCCTCCCAAAATTGGCTTTCCCAATCATATTGTTCCTTTCAAAGCACTGAAAGCACCTGTGATGCTGTGCCCAGGTGTTTAGATTTCAATGTTGCTGTTGATGAAGAGAAGCTGAGTCATGTGACTGGGCTCCCTTCCGCACTTTAAGCCAGGGGAGCGTTGTCCTTTCTTTAAAGCACAGGCACGTCTGGAATATCGATGCTGTGATGTGCCCAGTTAGAGAGAACCAGTCTGTATAATAAGTGCTCTGTCACTTTTTAATCCTTTACTTTTTGCTGTTTTATTTCTAAAGGCTTGAGTTGTCTGTTGAAAACATCTACCAAGACTGGCTTGAGAGTTCTGGAATACCAAAGGTAACTAATAACCACTTTAGTAGAGTCCGTGGAGAACAGTGATGCTTGTTGCTTAGCACATCAGTCATGGCAGTGATTTCTTAATATATGTGTAGAAAAGTAATTATCTTATTGAGTGCAAGTATCCATAAGTCAGGATGACATTGGTTTCCCTCCACATTTCCGCCTGTCATTGTGGGGTGTGCCTCTGGCCACTTTCAAGTGACCATGGCATAGGTGGAAGTGATGGTAGCCCCTGAACTCCATGCTAAATGAGGCCCTGCAAAATGTGAGGTAGATTTTGGGCAGAGCCACAAGGCAGCAGTTCCATGCACCCCCACCCCCACCCCCACCCGGAGCAGGTGGCCGGGGGAGCGGCCAGCTTCCAGCTCTGCTCTTCGGCCAACACAAGAGTTGGTTTGCTGCCGCTGTCGTCTGTCCTACCCCATGGTCCCTGTCCCTTGTTTCCCTGGCATGCCTGCGCCTCCCTCCTCTCCTGGTTCTGCATCGGGCTCCTGTCTCAGGCCAGCCTTCTCACCTGACTGACCCATTTCCATTTGTTTCTCTGTCTTAGGGACCTGGGCTCATCCCAGCTGGAGATTTTTGTTCTCTCCCTCCCTTTCAGTCCATGGGCAACTCTAAGGGAGAAACCTTTTTCTGGCCATCCCTAGCTCTGTGGAAATCACCTCGCCTGGAGTCTCCTCTCCCTGTCTACTCTCCTGCAGCCCTGCAACCCCCAGAGACCATTGGCCCAGGCCCCTTCGCCAAGTCGAATGCTGGCCCTGACAAGCCTAGGCCCTGGGAAGTCTGAAGGTGGCATCCCAGTTGTGTGGTCAGAGGACCCTGCAGGCCGGAGCTCTCTCAGTCTGGGGCAGCCCCAGAGCGGCTGCAGGCTGGGCCTGACCCAGGATCATGGGCTTTGGCATCTGGGGGAGGACCCACGTGGTGAGGCAGGCAGTCCCTGTAGCCTGGTGGTTTCTTGTTTCATGGCTGGTTACATGAGCTTCCCCTTGGGAGGGTCTCAATGTCAGTGAATGTCTGTGAACCATGAAATGAAGGGACAGGAGGGGCTGTTCTCCATTACCTTTTCATCCCCCTACTCACTTCTTTGTCCATTTTCACCACACAGAGAAATGTCAGCCATCAGCCACCATAAGCTCATTCGTAAAAGAAGACAGTTTGCCTTCAGTTCAGGAATGTGTGTCACCTGTTACAAATTATTTTTTTGGTCCAGTCTTTTCTGGGAGCAAAAAAGAATAAAATCCCGAGTCTTACAAAGAAAACAAACCAGGGGTAGGACAAGGCAGCGCATGGTTGGGGGCAGTGCCTTTCACTCATGTGTATGACAGTGAGGACCCGTGGGCTCTGAGACAGTGACTTCCTAACCAGACTGCTTGCTGAGGACAAACATCCAGAAAAAACAAGTTAAGGTTTGCCAGTTGTGAATAACCAAGCCTTTGGTAAAACTCCCGTCATGTTTTAGATGGGAGTGTAGGTGGTGGGGGACATTTGCTGAAGGCTTTTGCTTTGTGATCCTAAGCCAGGGTGTTACAAGGCTCCCAGACATTCTTAGTGTGACCTGGAAGCTGGGAGCTCCAGTAACTGGCTCCCAAATTTCCTGGCCTGGAACAAGAAGGCTGCTGTTTGCAGCCGTTAGCCCCTAGGCAGAGAGAAAGAAAGAGACCTTAATCCAGTGCCCAGAAGCAGGCGCACCCCACTTAGGCTGTGGTGCTGGGGCTGGCTCTGTCACTGCCAAGGGCTGTCTAATTTCCCCTGCAGAGGAGAAGGCTTTGCTGCCAGCAGGAGGCTTTTGGTTTTCATTAAAAGGGGGAGGGGTCTATGGAAGGGAGAGATTTGCCTCTGAGCTATACATTTTTTCCAAAAGTCTAGTTGCATTAGGGACAGCTTATAGTGTAGACAAGGATCTCTGCTATAAACTGAAGAAACCTGCTGTCAAAACAGCCAGGTGCAATGAGGCCAACTGGCTATAAATTGTCTTTAAGACCCAACTGGTATTTCCTTGTGTATTTCACTGTTCAGTAAAAACAACAGCGTCAGACAGAAAGGACCCTGATTTAGCGTATGCCTTGCCATTGATGTGTGATCAGATGGCGTCTTTTCATCTCTTCTACCCATTTCGGCCATGATTTCTGTGGCTGCTGCTGATTTACCTGCTTCTGAGCCCGTTTCCCACTCCTTGAGAGTTCCTTCTCATTTCCACTTCAGTGAAAGGCTCTACAAGGGCCTGAGACCCTCTGGTTACAGGAGGCTCATGGTGAATAGGACACCTTGTTCTTTGTCCTCATCATTGTAATATAAAGTTACTAGGATTCTTGCCCTGGAATGACAACCAGGGCCCTGAAATTGCTCTGATGCTCTTTGTTCTTGTAAAAATTTCTCTCCACCAGCAATTGAAGTCATTCATGACAAAAGAGTCATGTTCTGCTGGTGGAGTTTTCATTCCACAGGCTACAGAGGCTTTTTGTCTTCTCTCAGGAAGACTCGCCTTGTGGTTGGCCTCAATTTTCCTTTTTGGCTATGGCAAATGGAAATCATTTTTAAAAAGTGGAAATAGCTTCAGTAGCAATAAAAGTGAGCATGAGCCTTGAAGAAGCAAAAGAAATTGTATCTAAACCTCTTTAAACAATATCCCAACTCTATAATCTTTGGCCTTGCAAAGAGATTTAAAATTGGTTGTACTATTGGTACTATAGATTATTTCTTTTTATGATGTTATTTCTGGTTGTAGAAGAATTACGCATTTACTCTAGGATGTTAAAAAGTCTAAATAAGAAAATAAAAATGACCCAGAGACAATTTTTTATGTACCTCTTTTCACTCATTGTTCTGGGTATGTAAATACATATTTTGCTCTTTCCTTTCTCTCCCTCTTTAAAAGTGAAAATAACATGCTCTCCATAGCAAATTCAAACAATAGCAAAATAGAATATGTGAATCTCCTTGCTGCCCTCAGTCGCACCTCCAGAGATCACCGCACCTGATGGCAGCCCGCTGTGTCCGCCCACAGTTTCTGTGCTGAACAGCATGTAGGCGCACATTCTTTTGTATTAAAATTAGAGTCTTATCTTCCAAAAATCCTTTAAATTATTCATTTAAGGATATACAGAGAGTAGTTTCCCACATTCCTTAATATAATTCAAGAACTATATATATATATATATTTTTTTGGAGACAGGGTCTCCCCCTGTCACCCAGGCTGGAGTGCAGTGGCCCGATCCCAGCTCATTGCTGCCTCAACCTTCCAGGCTACGGTGAAAGGGGAATACTTTCAAAGAACTACACCGCTTCCTGATGAACAGTACCATCATCAAATTTACTGGGGGCCTACCCCCCACTATTAGAATTGTATGCTGTACAATTATTCTCACAAAGTTGCACATTCCGCTAATTTGACAGCTCTATAAATAGATTTTGATTTTTTTTTCATGTCTGTCCAAAGGTCTTCCTCGGCCCCACAACTATATATTCTAGTCTTCTTTTAAAACACTTATATGCAAATATACAAGAAATAACTTTCTGCATCCAGCCTTTCTTCTACACTCCTTGTTTTAATTGCTACAGAACACTTTTTTTTTTTTTTTGAGACAGAGTCTCGTTCTGCCACCCAGGCTGAAGTGCAGTGGTGGGATCTCAGCTCACTCCAACCTCTGCCTCTGGGTTCAAGTGATTCTTCTTCCACAGCCTCCCAAGCAGTTGGGACTACAGGCATGCACCACCATGCCTGGCTAATTTTTGTATTTTTAGTAAGGGACAGAGTTTTACCACATGGCCAGGCTGGTCTTGAACTCCTAACCTGGTGATCCACCCACCTCAGCCTCCCAAAATGCTGAGATTACAGGCATGAGCCACTGCGCCTGGCCAGTTGCTACAGAACTCTGACTCCTCCCTTTCTTTGATTTCTTCCCCACATTGCCAAGTCCTGAGGCCCTTCTGTACACATTTATCAAATGTCTAATTTTCTTTCCTAGCACCTCTGCCATTTATAAATTATGTTTTGTTTGGACTAGTGCAATAGCTAACTGGTCCTTTTTGATTCATCACTCGTATCAATGCCAGGTAAATCTTCCCACAACACAGCTCAGACCCATTCTTCTCACCAGAGACTTTTCCTTCACGGACAATGCATTTAGAATAAACTCCTTGGCCTGCTATTTGAGGCTACCAGCAGACTGCTCAAAGCCGCCCTTTTCAACTTTATTTTCCATCATTTTGGAGATAGGCCTAGTCATGACTATTAGTGTACAGGTATTTGCAAGCTTTCCCATCAGCCTGCCTTTGTGCATGCCCTTCGCTCCTTGGCATTCTTTCCTTTCCCTGTCTTTAGCATGCATCACAATCTGCCTTACATTGTTTCTGCTTATGTCCCATGCTGTGTCCTTCCCTCCTGGAAACAAGGGTTATGTCTCTAAGCCTCATTCTGTAGTACCTGTTGTGCTTATCTCTTTTGGGCTTTGCATATATTAATAGCAGATGTGCAGGGGCTCACCATCCAATGCACTAGCTACATGTGGTTGGTAAGCATTTGAAATATATCAAAAGCACCTGAGGGGCTGATTTTTAAATTTAATCTTAATTAAATTTAAATTTTAAATCCCATAATTTATTGTTTGAAATACCTTGGGTATGTGAATGAGTCTACTTTTTCAACTCTGAATATTATGAAATATAAATATAGACCAAACGTTTCTGATTAAAATTTAGCACCCAAATTGAGATGGACTATGAGATCATATCGGATTTAGGAGGCTTAGTACAAAAATGGAGGTAAATATTTCATTAATGTTTTTAAAAATACTGGTTACATGTTGAAATGATAATATTTTGGATACATTGCAGCTCAATGTAGACGCCCAATAAAATATATTAAAATTAATTCTACCTGTTACTTCTTAGTTTTTTGTTTTTGTTTTTTTGAGATGGAGTCTCACTCTGTCACCAGGCTGGAGTGCAGTGGTGCTGTCTCAGCTCACTGCAACCTCCATTTCCTAGGTTCAAGCAATTCTCTTGCCTCAGCCTCCCCAGTAGCTGGGACTACTACAAGCACGCGCCACCATACCCAGCTAATTTTTGTGTTTTTAGTAGAGATAGGGTTTCACCATGTTGGCCAGGATGGTCTCGATCTCCTGATGTCATGATCCACCCACCTCAGCCTCTTAAAGTGCTGGGATAACAGGTGTGACCACCACGCCCAGCTAGACTTCTTACTTTTTAAATCTAGCAACTAGAAAACTTAAAATGACACATGTGGTTTGCATATATTCCTGTTGAATAGAGCTGTTCTAAAGCTATTAGTTGAATTAAAATCTGAGTACAGAATAGACATGAGTGAAATCATCTGTATTTTTGTCAAATGTATGGGTAAAGATAGAGCTGGTTAATCCATAGACACCCTTCAATTTGCTGTAACAGCACGGATCATGAGAATCCACAGGTACAGGGTGAGAGTGATGGGTTCACAGTAGACATTCAGAGGGCATGAACTAGCAGCCTTGCATCAGCTCTGGGTTTCAGCTACCGGTAGACCTGTTTCCTGAGGTGTGAACAACAGGTACACTGCCTCAGGTGAACCTCACATGTCTTCTGTACCTCAGTCTCCTCCTTGGAGGAAGTACTCAGCAGCCAGTTCCTAGCAAAATTATCTGCAGCAATGGCAATGAGGAGGAGAGAGAAGATGGGAAATGAGCCGACAAGTAATGTGTCCCAGAAATAGGCAGAAAGCAACTTGGGTTCCCAGACTTGCTCCTGAATCCCAGAATTTAGAACAAAAGGTTGTTTTGTCATCTTGGGAAAATGCCACTTCTTTCTAAGCAAACACCTACAAGTTGCCAGAGGCTGCACAAGCAGATGACAGAAAACTGAAGTCTTGTAGGGAAAATGCTACAATCATAAAAATGAGAATACTTGATAAGACGGTATGCAAGAGGCTTTCTGTCATTAGTCATGATGTGTTTTTAGCACAGAGAAACTCAGCTGGTCTCATCAGAGAATAACTAGTAGGCTTCTTATAGCACGTATTATGCAATATATCAACATAATTTTAAGGCCCATTAGGATACTCGATCTCATTGGTGTCTATGAGAATTCTACATTTAATAGTCAAGAAAACCGAGACTGATTATTTTGCAAATTCCAGAGAAAATATATATTTTTCAAATTATATGTACCATGATATCTTTGGTTCTTTTATATCTATAATAGCAGTTGCCATAATGTGGTATACTATTTGGGCTCCTAATAATTTTGCTGTCATTTTTGTCCAGTAGTTCAACTTACATTTTCTAAGTGACTAAGCTTCTTGTCAGGGATCCTTAAAGACACGTGGAGTAGTTTCTCCGGCCTCACTTGGGGCAGCACCCAAAATGCCTCTGAGTCATCACAGTCACTTCTGTTAATCTGAGCATGTGGCCCCCTCCACAGGCTCTTCAAATTGCTCTGCTGCTCAGCAGAGTTGCAAGAGAGAGGGAGAGGGTTAATAAAAATCTTTTCATTTTTAGCTCAATTTTCTTTATTTTTTGGCATCTAAGGTTTTGTGCTCATGTGAGTTTGCTGGGGTTGTCATAACTAAGTACCACAGACTGGGTGCCTTAAACAACAGAGATATTTTTTTTTTTCACAGTTCTGGAGGCTGGAAGCCCAAGATCAAGGTGCCAGCAGGGTTGGTTTCTGGTGAGGCCTCTCTTCTCAGCTTGCAGATGGCCACCTTCTGATCATGTCCTCATGTGGTCTTTCCTCTGCACGTGTCTGTCCTCACCTGCTCTTTTTATAAGGACATCAGTTATATTGGATTAGGGCCCACTAATATGACCTAATTTTACCTTAACTTCCTCTCTAACAGCCCTAACTCCAATACAGTTGCATTGTGAGGTATACTGGGGAATTAGGACTTGAACATATGAATTTGGTGGGGCACGATTTAGCCATCTCTATTTGCCTTATTCACAGTACGTCTCTCACTAGTTCCACATTCTAGTGAATTTCTTCAAAATGGCCAATAAAAGTTACTCAATGCAACCTTGCTGTATTTTATTCCCTTATGGATAAATATGCTCTGGGTATGTTTTTTTGGTCCCAAATGATGTTAGTATCTAGTGAGTGCAGAAGAATTAAAAATCATATCTTGGTGACATGAGAAATAAATGTGGGAAGGGTCCATTTCCCCAGAAAGTGGTAATAGCTGAAGGTCTGTGCTAGGTGTTGTGTATCATTGGGGCATCTGATTTGACACTGTCCAAATATATTGACCTCTTTGCAGCACAAGCCACCACAATGAAATAAGAAATATTTTCCTGTGGTATCTCAAATGAAAGCTAAAAGCTGTGTTCTTCCTTCATTTCTCTTTCAAAACCTGATATCCAGAACAAGTTTGAATCTCATTCGTAGTAGTCTAAGACTACACTCCAAGTGAATAACAAGAATTAAAAGTGTTTCCTCTCTCTCTCGATTTCCTTTGTAAGCATCAGAGCTTAGGCTTCTGCAGCAGAACTGTTAAGCATCCAGACCAGATGGATAATATTTGCTTCTTCCAGGATCTGAAATCAGACCTCTGAGTCCAGTCCTTTCCTATCCTTCTTCCCATGAATAGAGCCCACACATCTGTTCTTGATGAGGGACTGTGGATGATTCAAAGACAAGAGAAATACAAGCTTTGCCTTCAAGATGCTTAATAATTCAATAAGAAAAATAGATGCATAAATAACCTAAGGCAGAAAGCAATACTTGTTGAAAAACTTAGTGTTCAGAAGAAAGGCCATTTCCATTTGTGGAAGCAGAGAGAGTTTAGGTGCCATTTGAAGCCAGTCTTGAAGAACAGGCAAGTAGAGCATGGGCAGGTGGAGATTGTGGAGAAGGAAGGCCCTTACAGACAGGGATAGTGGCATATCCAAGGTGTGCTGCTGGAAAACTCAGTGTACCTGTTTGTACAGCTTCAGGCACAGATCTCAGTGCTGAGAAGCTGATTAACTAGTGTCATAACCATGATGAAGGTTCAGCAGGTAGGATCCCAGCCCCAGTGAAATCAAGGTGGTGTCCTCAGCTGGAAGGGTGAGGCAAGAATCCTTCCCATTCAGCCTCCTTCTCACTCTGAGGTCCCTCCTACGCCCCCGCCCCTGCAACACTCTAACCAAGGTTGTTCTGCTCCTGAATAATAGAGGGATGAATGCATTTTTAATACTGTTAAAATATACTGGGTGAATGCATTTTGATCATGACTTAGGGTTGTAATCTTTTCCCTTTCTGTTTTTCTTGTTGGGGACATGTTTCATTGTTGCTTGTTTTACATAGAGGGCAGGATCTGCGAGGGGGAATGGTCAGTGGGGCACAACCCAGCCAGATTACACAGGGACTTGAATGTGATGCTGGAGAGTTTCTACAGATTGAGGAGCCACTGACGGCTTGTGGAAGGAGTGACAGGACTTGAGCAGCATGTTGAGATAAACATGGTCAGGTGGGTCAGCAGGCTTGTCTGGAAAGACAGCTCCTGAGTAAAAAGCCATGCTTTTCCCCTCTGTGCAGGGAAGAAGTAGTCTAGAGGAGTGAGTGGAACAGCTTGACTGACTTTTTCTCCTTGGTTTCTGACATTGAACTTTCAGGTCCAGAAGCTATTCATTTACATGGATGCTTCTAAAAACAGCATTAAGTCTCCAGATAGCCAATGGTGTCTGTCTATCCAAAGAGAACATGCAGTGGGCTGAGGAACGCCTGCATCCATAGGAATGAGTAGGAAGCCACATGAAACAAGCACAGATGAATGTGATACAGCTGATGCACCCAAATCCTACTCACGATGGGGAGGGATATTGGGAAGTCAGCCAGAAGAGTCAGTGGCTCACAGCCCTCAGGATCTCGGTTTAGACGTATATTTCTTTTCAGTGAGCACAGAGGAAGGCACGTGAGGATGGCTTTCTCATTTGGGATAAAGGGCATTTGAGGTGGCTCACTCCTGTAATCTCAGCACTTTGGGAGGCTGAGGCGGGCGGATCATGAGGTCAAGACATCGAGACCATCCTGACCAACATGGTGAAACCCCGTCTCTACTAAAAATACAAAAAATAGCCGGGCATGGTGGCACATGCCTGTGGTCCCAGCTACTCGGGAAGCTGAGATGGAAGAATTGCTTGAATCCGGTAGGCAGATGTTGTAGTGAGCCTAGATTGTGCCACTGCACTCCAGCCTGGTGACAGCAAGACTCTGTCTCAAAAAAAAAAAAAAAAAAAAGAGGGCATTTGAGATAGTTTTCCTTTAAAAAGTGTAAGAATTCTGAACTGGCTCAGATGCACATGGACACATTCAAGGTATGACACTGTAGAGAGAAAGCTAATATTTGCTAGGTGTAGGAAGGCTAACCCTGTCCTGCCTTCGAACATCGAAGCATAACAAGAAGGGAAAGGAAGCAGACGCCACTAGCTTTGAAAATATGCAGCTAATGGAGATAGTTGGTAGTGGCCCATGTACGTGTGGGTTTTAATAATAGGATCAAGCTGGGTTCTTGCTGGAAGTCTAACTCTGCAGGCTTGAGTTGAAGGCGCTCAGGGAGACCTGGTTATCAGAATTATGTAGGAGGCTGCTTAAAACTGCAGATCCCGGAAACAGCCCAAACCTGCTACTGAGTCAGCATCTCCATAGGTAGGGCTGGAACTGGTCGACATGATCTGTAATTATCTCATATTCTGAAATATATTCTATTAAAAGAAGTTTCTTTTTTTCTGAGACGGAATCTCACCCTGTTGCCAGCCCAGCCTGGAGTGCAGTGGTGGGATATTGGCTCACTGCAAACTCCGCCTCCCAGGTTCAAGCCATTCTCCTGCCTCAGCCTCCCGAGTAACTGGGATTAGAGGTACCCACCACCACACCCAGCTAATTTTTGTATTTTTAGTAGAGACAGGGTTTCACCATGTTGGCCAAGATGGTCTTGATCTCCTGACCTCATGATTTGCCTGCCTTGGCCTCCCAGAATGCTGGGATTACAGGTGTGAGCCACCGCGCCCGGCCAAGAAGTTTCTTTTCTAATACAACCTAAACCCTTAGAATCATTCATTTTTCTACTCTTCCTGAGTAACCCAAACTTTTTTGTTGTTGTTGTTAGACAGAGTCTTGCTCTGTTGCCAGGCTGGAGGGCAGTGGCACGATCTCGGCTCACTGCAACCTCCACCTCCGGGGTTCAAGTGATTCTCCTGCCTCAGCCTTTCAAGTAGCTAGGATTACAGGCATGTGCTACCAGGCCCAGCTAATTTTTGTATTTTTAGTAGAAATGGGGTTTCACCATATTGGCCAGGCTTGTCTTGAACTCCTGACCTTGTGATCTACCCACCTCGGCCTCCCAAAGTGCTGGGATTATAGGCGTGAACCACAACACCCAGCTAAGTAACCCAAACATTTGGCTTTGTGGTTTAGTTTATTAGTTGAAGCAATTAACCAAATATTGTGCTGGGCCATTTGCATATAAAGCTGAGAGGGCACAGACCCTGCCCATAAGCTCATGGTTTGTGGGAGCATCTGTAGACCAACCTTTGCTCAACAGGCCTCTACCCTAGAGTTTGAGACCTGTGAGGACCTGTAGAGGTTGATGTCCTGTGTTTGCCATATCCCGCTGGGAGGCTAAATCTGTAAGAAAACAGTATGCTTGGAGGCAGGAGACTGCTCAAGCCCCACTCAGTCACAAGTCAGCCGGCCCATTGTGCATGGGAGCCAGCATGACTATCCTCAAGGTGTAAAATCTGGTAGGCCATATTTTGACATATAGGCAGTACCTGTCTTTCATGCTTTTAAGTATTGGCCCACAGAGAGTCGCTGAAGGAAGGACTACTGCATCCTTCATAATGAGCGGACCTGTAATAGGATTTCACTGCAGTACTGCTTTATTTCATAGAGAAACCTTTTTAGAAAGAAGGAGCAATACAAACTCAAAGAATTAGGACAAAGATAGCAGCTCTAGAGTGTAAACCTTATGTCAATAGGAAAAAAACATCTGATTCTACTTTTAAAGAAAAACTGCTCCCATTTTCTGTTTTACTAGGCTAAAGGCATACTCTGCTACTCTTCATCAAAAGCAGATTAATTAATTAATTTATTTATTTATTTTTGAGACAGAGTTTCACTGTCGCCCATACTGGGGTGCAGTGGTGCAATCTCTGCTCACTGCAATGTCTGCCTCCTGGGTTCAAGCAATTCTCCTGCCTTAGTCTCCCAAGTAGCTGGGCCTACAGGTGTGCACCACTATGCCAGGCTAATTTTTTGTATTTTTAATAGAGACAGGGTTTCACCATGTTGGCCAGGTTGATCTTGACCTCCTGACCTCAGGCAATCCTCCTGCTTCAGCCTCCCAAGGTGCTGGGATTACAGGCCTGAGCCACTGGGCCCCGCCAAAAGCAGATTATTTTATATTGGCATTGTACTCTTCCCACACCTGGAGGGTAAAGCCCTGCGAAGCAGCAGTTGAATGGATTGTGCACATGGCTGCACACGCACGCATGACCCTTTGGCTGTTTGACATCAGACAGAATCAGGGCACATGCTGATAGAAAAACAGCATGCAGGGCTTTTTAGGCCTCTGCTCCCACTGTGGCCCACCACAATGCTAACAGTGACTTGTCCCAGCTTCTGCAGCCAGAGCACCCTGCTGACCAGGAAAGCCATCAGGATCACCTGGCTACTTTTAGAGTTAGAGTTTTTTTCCTTCTCTTTTGTGGAAGCCATCCTATGGTACCAAATAGGTGTATGTTTAATACCTGCATGGTTTTTCTTCAGTGTGGCCTCTGCTGCTTCATGGTTAAATATTAATTTTTTTCTGGTATTGCATAACTTCGGGTTTGCTGTAGAATCACAGGCTACGGATGAATATCAGAGTGCAGTGCGTCATCTTCTCAACGGGGGAGCTGAGCCCCAGGAGAAGGGTAGTCATCTGCCCAAGCTTGCTGTACTAGTTAGTGGCAGAGCTATGGCTTCAATACAGGATTCTGAGTCCTCAGCCCATCAAACTAAGGCATTTTGTATTTTTGGTCCCATCTTTGCCTTAGTTTCTATGAAGACCTATGAGTAGATAATAAAGGAGTATGGCAAAGGGCCCTGAGAACTGATGACTTTTCATTAATGACTACTCTTTTTCTTGAAGCTGTTTGTTCCTGTTCTTTTATGGCTATAGGATGTGGACCTCATTTTCCAGGGCTTTTCATAAATATGTGTCCTGAGTATACATGCTCCTCTTAAATTAAGTATTTCTAAATGGTAGCCCTGTGTATCTGGATGGAATATTTTGCATAGGAAGTACTGGACTTCATTGCATCAAAAAGTTGGTATATTTTTTGTTGTGAGTGAATGTGAATGTATATAGAGATTAGTTTAGGCCTTTTCCTTTGGAAAGATACAACCATTCCTCACTTGAGATGGAAACTAAATTAGATAATAAATACCAGGCCACCCAAACAAATAAACAGGAAAAAGTAAATGGCTAAACAAAAAGTGTATCTTGATGCACCTTTAATGCATTTAAGGGATGTTTCTTCACATTCTCTTACTTGCTTTTAAAAGCATACTTCCAACCAGAGTCCCTGTCTTTCTCCCTGGAGCTGAGACAAAGCAGGAGAATGTTAGTGATCACGAAGGTGGTGGCCAGCCAACAAGCGTATCACAGGTCAGGGTAACTGTCAATGATTGTCGAACTGCACAAATCCAAATGTGTGTTTAAGAAGGCCAGCGTTCTTGTCACACGCCTCTGGATGGTGGCTGTCCACTCTTCATTGGTGCTTGGTAAAGAGTAAGTCGGCTCCAAACAGTTTGGTGCATAACATGCAAGGCAACATTACTTTGAAGATAATCAGCAGAATTGGAGGCTGCGTAGAGGAAGAAAATCAGTTGTGTTATATCCAAATCGTGTTTTTTTTATTTTATTTTATTTTATTTTATTTTATTTATTTTTATTTTTTATTGCATTTTAGGTTTTGGGGTACATGTGAAAAACATGCAAAGTTGTTGCATAGGTGCATTCATGGCAGTGTGATTTGCTGCCTCCCTCCCCCTCACCCATATCTGGCATTTCTCCCCATGCTATCCCTCCCCAACTCCCCACCCCCCCGCTGTCCCCCCTCCCCCCCAACAGACCCCCGTGTATAGTGCTCCCCTCCCTGTGTCCGTGTGTTCTCCTTGTTCAACACCCTCCTATGAGTGAGAACATGTGGTGTTTGGTTTTGTGTTCTTGTGTCAGTTTGCTGAGAATGATGGTTTCCAGGTTCATCCATGTCCCTACAAAGGACGCGAACTCCTCCTTTTTAATGGCTGCATAATATTCCATGGTGTATATGTGCCACATTTTTCCTGTCCAGTCTATCATCGATGGGCATTTGGGTTGGTTCCAGGTCTTTGCTATTGTAAACTGTGCTGCAATGAACATTCGTGTGCATGTGTCCTTATAGTAGAACGATTTATAATCCTTTGGATATATGCCCAGTAATGGGATTGCTAGGTCAAATGGAATTTCTATTTCTAGGTCCTTGAGGAATCGCCACACTGTTTTCCACAGTGGTTGAACTAATTTACACTCCCACCAACAGTGTAAAAGTGTTCCTATTTCTCCATATCCTCTCCAGCCAAATCGTGTTTTCACAGAGTTCTTTATTGTGAATTTTGTTCACCAAGGGTAGTCTTATAGTGGATGAAGACGTCATTGAATTCATTAAATACCAACTTTGGAATCAGCTTTACTACCTTGAAGCCATGTAGCAGTGGGCGAGCCAGTTGCCTTCTCTGTCCCTCACTGCCTCTTTGAGGGTAAGGGGACCTGGCTGGGGTAATGGCTTTCTGAGCTGCGTCCGGTGCCACGCTGAGGCCTGCAATGCAGGTTTCCCTGGTCGTGTCTGAGAAGAGAAAAGTTGGGATTTACTTTCTTGTGTCTTTCCTTCTGTCCTTCGAATCTGTGGAATTGCCCTCAGACTTAAAAGTTGTTCTGAGTTTGGAGTGGTATTGTGAGAGTTTTTAAAATATGCTTTGTCCTGTGTGGTGTTTTACAAACTTACACTGCCAGGGAACACTGTTTGTTCATTTATTTTCTTTTCCAGTGGAAAATTGCTATTTGAGAGATTATTGAGAGAATTGAGTAATAATCAATCTACAAAAGCATTTATGTTGGCTGACTGCTGAAGAATAGACATTTGCTTCTAGTTCAAGTGAGTTATTCATAGATACTAAACTCTTTGACCAGGAGATGAAAAAATTTTTTCCAGCTCAGTAATAACTGCCAGTCAGTTTTACCTTAGACAGGGACAACTATTATTTCTAAGATACATTTTGAGACATGCAAATAAAATATTTATTTATGTCTGTTGCCTAAATAACCTTAGGGGAAAAGTCCAGTGAATCCAGCTTGCCTTTTGGAGGAGGGAAAGCCATTGGTGCCAAATGCTCTAGAAAGAGCACTTCATGTTTTATGCTGCCTTTTATCTCAATCATTCAAGTATTTGCTGCTTTAAAAAAACAAAGTCAGAACCAGTAATGAAATGTGTATGAGAAATTGCTACAGTGATCGCTGCGTATTTTATAGCAAAATGTTGCAGTATTTCTTATATTGAGAAAGTAGAACCTATTTGAGGTTGAAATGATCAAACCCAGATGCTTTCCTAAAATTCTATATTTTGGTGCATTTATATGTCTGTTACAAAGTGTGCTACATGCTAAAAATATTTTCCTTTGTAGGCCGAGGGGAGTTTCAAACCGCACTGAGGGACATGTAGATCAGATGGTTTTCCGTAAGGGTGTTACCAGCATCCTGGTTGTTATTAGCCTCGACTTCACAATATGACATTATTTATGCCAGAAGCCTTCACAATTCAGTTCTTCTTTAATTTCAGCAACTTTATTGGCATGAAAATGCATGGAAGGGAGGCCAAAGACAATACGTCAGAATTTGGGACTCAGACTCCAGGGCAAGAAGTGATAATGGGGTTTGGCTGGAGATAAACCCCTCCACCCGTGGGTTCTGTTTCCCTGGGATGGAGAAGCTGTGTCCCATGTCAGGCAGGGTCTCTTGCCTTTTGTCCAGGCGCTTCCTCTCGTTTTTCTCTGGTGTCTTCCTCCTTCTCCTCAGCCGCACCTGCTTCCACTTTTCACGTTCCACACACTTCTCCTTAAGATGCTTCTGGATTCTGTTTATTGCAAAGGCAGTTGCTCTAGAATTCTCTCTGGTTGTTCCTCTTCAAATTGTATTTCCTAGTCACTGTCACTGGTTTTATAATTGAGAGACATCTGCCTGGATTTTGCATAAATTCCTCTAGTCAATTAAGCTGCAAATGGGTAAATCTAAGAATGTGTAGATTGTCTAACTCTCTATAGAATTGTAGTTTTTAACTTAATCCTTCCTGTCCCTCCTTCACCTCACCTCCCTGCCCCTAGTAGACTAGACTATCCTATTTTACATTTAGAACATCCAGAATGAGGAGAAAAGGCTATATGCTAAGCCCATTATATATAATAGCCATTTACTTCTCCTAGTCACAACTCTGTAAGAGAGACATTGTTATTATACCCATTTTATAGATGAAGAAACTGAAAACCAAATCTGTCTGACTTAAAACCGTTCATCCTTAACTATTATCCTGGTTTTAAATGCATGTCATTCCTATTAGGATTGTAGATATTTTGCATCTAGCACCTGACCATGGTGGTATCTTCAGAGAGCAATGTAGAAATATCAGATTTTGGGCTGGGCACAGTGGCTCACACCTGTAATTCCAGCACTTTGAATTTAGGATTTTTCTAAAATCATCCAAAAATATAACATAAAGGATGTTGCATTTAAAAATAATAGACAGCCGGGCGCGGTGGCTCACACCTGTAATCCCAGCACTTTGGGAGGCTGAGGCAAGTGGATCACCTGAGGTCAGGAGTTCGAGACCAGCCTGACCAACACAGAGAAACCCTTTCTCTACTAAAAATACAAAATTAGACCAGCATGGTGGCGTGCACCTGTAGTCCCAGCTACTCAGGAGGTGGAGGCAGGAGAATTGTTTGAACCCACGAGGCAGAGGTTGCAGTAAGCCGAGATCAGGCCAGTGCACTCCAGCCTGGGCAACAGAGTGAAACTCAGTCTCAAAAATAAAAAAAGAAATACCAAATTTCACTTTGTGATATTCTTTTTTTTTTTTAATTTTAATTTTTTTTTTTTTTTTTTAAAGACAGGGTTTCACCATGTTGGTCAGGCTGGTCTTGAACTCTCGACTTCAGGTGATCCGCCCACTTTGGCCTCCAAAGTTCTTGGATTACAGGCGTGAGCCACCATGCCCGGCCCACTTTGTGATATTCTTGTAACAACAGTCAGCTTACTGTTTTGGATGAGACAGGACCAGAAATGGAATTATCTCCTTTATAATAAGACATACGAGAAACAGAACTTGCTTTCTCACGTGCACTGGTTGTCATTGGAAGGGACACGTTTGTTTGCAGTAGCTCAGATGTGCTGTGTCTTTGCAGGCTCCCTACAAGGGCATTGAGCTTGTGTGCTTGTCAGGTCAGCCTTTTGATTATGACATCAGAACTCAGTTATTTTGATACCTTGGAAAATTTACTTAGGTTCAGAATACCAGATAGGCTTTTATTTCTGAGGGGAAAAGAGGAAGGAATTTGCATTTACTGATCTATTTTGTGCCTCTTGCCGTATGCACTGTCTCATTTTATCCTCACCGCAGCATTATCTCTGTTTTATAGCTCAGAGAAGTTGTGTGACACACACGTCCAAGGCCACAGAGCTTCTCGGTGGCAGTGACAGAGGGTACCTAGATCTAAGTTCTCAACTGTGGATTTCCCATGACACTACAGCTTTCTACTGAGACAGTTAAGTCACAATCACAGGGTGACATGTAAATATAGCAACAGCATATTTGGTTCTCCCTTAGCATGATTTCCAGTATCCTTGAACCTCAGAGATCAAGGCAGTGATGGTAAGAAATGCTCCCATAGAAGGCAAAACAGGCCATCCTATTTACATAATAAATTGAAATCCATAATTATAAAAGCATTTGGAAACTGCCAAAAGATAGATTTAATAGATTCTAACATAAATATGAATATAAATTAACTGGGTAGGTTCTTAAATCCTGCATATTAGGAGGTCTCTAATAAAGCTCTAATGTTCTTTGTGGTTCTTTTCCAACTATCATACTGGTGAGCACAAAAGCTGTGTTATGTACAGAATGGCTGGGTTTATCCCTAGTAGAAAGAAGTTATGTTTGGTATCTAAAGAACAATGAGAGTTTGCTGCTTGGCTGATCAGTGCTGGATCAAGTTCACATTCCCCGGCTCCCACTCTCCACCTCCACATGCAGGGGGTGGAAGCAGAGCACAGGGAGGGGAGGACAGGTCCTTTTTCACAGAGAGACTTGAGCCTAGGCTTTCCTTATATGGACACAGCTGGGCCTGTGTAGCATTAAACACTGATTTAATCCACTGCTGGAGAAAACATCCTACAAAAAGTAAAGAGATTAGCAGCCAATTAATTCTGGCCCTTCCCATTGTTTTCCTGGAACACCTCCTTGTATGGAACTGAATGTTGGGTGAACAAACATTCTGGAAAATAGCTTTCTCTCGTATATTATTTATATTTGGGACAGCCACTCCACTCCCCACATGTGGTGGATTTTACTTGCCTCTGTGTGTGTGTGTGTGTGTGTGTGTGTGTGTGTGTGTGATTTCTTCATTGAGGGACAGATGAATCAGGCCCATGCCTCTTGTTGCAAATTGTGACTTCATCGGGTTTCTTTTGGAGGCCATATAATCAGCCACCCAGTCTGAGTTCCAAGCTTTTTAAAAATAGACATGTCAGGGCCACAGACTACCATCACATCCCTTCTTTCAAAGGCACTGTGGAGTATCCCCACTTCCATGTGCCCACACCTCCAGATACCACACCCACTCTTTGTTAGGAAATAACGGGAAAGTGCCTAGACTAGCTGTTTGCTTTTCAAGCTAGTGAAATATCAACATACAATATTTTTGTGTTTTTCAATAGTAACTAATTACCTTTTGTAAGGCATTTTGCCAGAATAATTTTCCTATAACATCAACGTATGTGTGTGTGTGTGTGTTTTTTAAACAATGGAACCCATGTGGTTAGAGCATAATGCTTGAAGACTCAAGGAGGTCAGCATGGGTTGCTTCCTGAATGGAACAATACCTTTTGCACACAGCAGAGGGTCTTTTCCAATGGTGCACACTATCCCCCAAGTCTAGCCAGCAAGCTTCCAATGCAAATGTTCATTTCAAGGGAATGGATGGCAGCCATCAGCATAATTAGAACATCATCTGCAGGTGATGAGCTGGAAATACCACCTTCATGTTTACAGTACTGCAGGTCAGCACTAAGATTGGGTTCCTAAAGATAAGAATGTATGTACTTTTTGCTAAGGACTCAGAATTGTATTAGCTTTAGGAAAAAAAAAAAAAGTTATCTACCCATTGTTGCCTCCCTTCTGGGTAGAATGTTGAAATCTTCCACTTCTTTTTAGTTGTTTCTGTGTGTGTGCTTGGCTGATCTTGCCCAGAATTTTATCCCTCAGCGTAAGCTGCAGGAAGTGACTCCTGGTTTGGCCCAATATCCCATTCTGCCCAGCATTGTGTCTGCCATCTGCCAAATGGGACTTACTGTAATAGAGCATAGTGAGTAGCTATCATCTGTGGCATTGACTTTGAAATTTAGATGCCTCCCAAGCATCTGGAAGTTTTTCATAGTAACCTATTTGAGATGGGGCATCATTAAAATTATCTGAGGCAGTGGTTCTCAATGCTGCCTGCACATTGGAATCCTGAGGGCTGGAGGGGCTTTAAAAATGACTGATGACTGGGTCCCACTCTTAGAGTGGTCAGCTGGGCATTGAGATTTGTAAAACACTTTCTGGTGACTAATAAGCAATCGAGGGTATGAGGGTAGAAACCACTAATCTAAAGCTACCCCTGTATCATTTTATGTTTCACCTGTGAAAACAATATATATGTTTTTTGAGATAGGGTCTTGCTCTGTCTCCCAGGCTAGAATGCAGTGGCACAACAGTAGCTCACTGTAGCCTCAAACTCCAGGGCACAAGCAATCCTTCTGCCTGAGCCTCCTGAGTACATGGAACGAGAAGAACACGCTACTGTGCCCAGCTAATTTTTTATTTTCATTTTTTTGTAGAGATGGGATCTCACTATGTTACCCAGGCTGGTCTTGAACTCCTGTGTGATCCTCCCACCTCAGCCTCCCAAAGCACTAGCATTACAGACATGAGCCACCATGCACAGCTGAAAACTCTTTAAGGTTATAACGTCCATGAATATCAAGGCCTGTAAAGAATTCCAGTTAAAATAGGCATTGAAGGCAATATAATAATGTCCACTCTTTAGAATGTATTTTTCAGTAGACTTTAATGGTATGGGATTATATTTTGCAGCCTGTGTTTTCATGTGGGATTGATCAAGCCCATTTAATGAACAAATATGTTAAAGTGAGACAGTCACTCTACATGTTACTAAGTACTCATGCTGGAGTAGAAAGAGTATTCCATTTCCAACCAGGAGACCTAGGGGCCAAGTGATATGAAATCCCTTGAGACTCAGTTTTTCTATCTTTAAGATGGGACTGTGTGAGAAACGAACAGAACAGTCTGAATGTGGAAGCACTTGGTAAACCCTTCAGTTCTGTAGGAAACTGCCACTCTTAATCTCTTTCCCAGTCTAAGGTCCTGTGGCTCTAGTAGGGGGTGCTTCAGTACTTTTTTTTGTCTTAAAGTCATTTCCCCCTAGCTTCTAGTAATGTTGTATTGCTTCTTAATTTTAGTCATTTAGAAGTTGATAAATAACTGCTTCCTGTTCTAAGCAGATTACATGTCATTTGATGAGAACTCTGAGGAAGGAGGCTTAGAGGGGCCACACAGCTACTAGGCAAGCTGGCTGTGTGCTCCTTATACCCTGCTGTATTACTGCCTTGTCACAGGAATTTCCTGAGGAGAGGGACAGTGTCTTACCCATCTTTGCGTTCACAAAATCTAGTGTTCCGTTTCACAGTAGGTATTTAATATGTGAATAATCTGTCCATATGTCCAACTGATACTATTCTTTCCACAATCTCAGCCCCTTTCTTCTGGTTTTGATACCAAGAGATAAAATATTTGATTGGTTAGCCTTTTTATAATAGTCCTGTATAGTATTATGTTTGTATAGTATGATTTCTATATAGTATTATGTTTATTTATTTTTTGACAGTTCTTTTCCTTGAATTTTATAAGTGGAGTTACAAGTTAAGAACAGTCATACATCCTTAACTTCTTTTTTTTTTTTTGTGAGACAGAGTCTCACTCTGTCACCCAGGCTGGAGTGCAGAAGCATGATCTCAGCTCACTGCAACCTCTTGCCTCCCAGGTTCTAGCCATTCTCCTGCCTCAGCCTCCCCAGTAGCTGGGATTACAGGTGTACGTCACCATGCCTGGCTAATTTTTGCATTTTTTAGTAGAGACAGGGTTTCACTTTGTTGGCCAGGCTGGTCTCGAACTCCTGACCTCGTGATCCACCTGCCTCAGCCTCCCAAAGTGCTGGGATTACAGGCGTGAGCCACCACACTCAGCCTATTTCTATACTTTACTTTCAAATGTTGTTAATGGAGATAAATATTAGCATCATAAGATTTCCCCAGATCCTCCCTTCTCCCATCCAAAGAGAAAAAGGAAATTAAAGAGAAAAATAAAACCCAGAATACTTTATTGATTCATCCTCTTCCCTGTCCAAAATGGATTGAAGGCAGCTTCCAAAGCAGATAAATATAGCATGATAGAAATAAATTTTTTTAAAAATGAAGCAATATGAAAATAATGGTAGAAAAAAAGGATGGGGCCAGGAATTTAATTAGCATACAATATGCACACCCTGAAGTTCCTATGCCTAAATAGGGTCACAGAGCTCCAAGCTTTCTAGAAGAGGGGAAAGGAATAAATTTAAGAGGTAAAAACAAATGCACTGCCAAAGTCTCACTATTCCTGATGCTGATACCAGGAAGAAGATTGTCCTGTGGCTCCTCACAGAAAATTACTATCTAATGGAATAAACAGCCCTCTAACTCCATCCTTCCGGTAAACATTGTGATGGATTTTATGGAGCTGTTTCTTATAATGCACCTCAATAAAGGTTGATGGCTTCTTACCAGAACTTAATGCGATAACAGGACTTTCACGGAGTACCCATAAGACCAAGTCCAGGGCCAGCTTTAAAGTGGTCTGGCTTATTCCAAGAATGGATTTTAGAGTATTCAGACTAGAAGTTTGGGTACAGAAGAATCTGAGAACCTCCTGACAATTGGTGTGTGTGTGTGTGTACATGTGTGCTATAGGTGTATTTTTTTCTAAGGAGCTGATAGCACCATTAGCCTTTGTCAGATCTCAGAGGGGGTCAAGAAATGAAGCATTGTAAATGTTCCCTCAGTTCATCTCTGTCAATGTTTTTAGCAGCAGCGAGCTCAGGTTGTGGTTACTGAGAGAAAGAAGGTCTGTTAGCTGATTTACTGTGGCGCCATAGCCTCAGCAATCTACTACCCCAAACTTGAGACTGACTTCCTTTTTTGAAAATTACGTTTTATAAGGATTTCCACTAAGAGGTCCATTTGGCAGGTCCTCCTCAAAAACAAACAAACAAACAAACAAAACACTAGGTGTTTAATACAGAGACAAAATGAGCAAATACAAATAAGAGGTAAAAACAAACCAGCTGACCAAGTCCAACTATTTCTGATGCTGTTACCAAGGAGAAGACTGTCCTGAAGCTCCGCACAGAAAATTACTATCTAATGTAATAAACAACCCTCTAAACATTTTTTTATGTAACATCTTTTATGTTATATATTTTGGATCCAAAAATACATAACATAAAAGATGTTACATTTAAAAATAATAGACAGCTGGGTACAGTGGCTCATACCTGTAATCCCAGCACTTTGGGAGGCCGAGGTGGGTGGATTACGTGAGGTCAGGAGTTCGAGACCAGCCTGGCCAACACGGTGAAACCCCGTCTCTACTAAAAATACAAAAATTAGCTGAGTGTGGTAGTGGGCGCCTGCAATCCCAGCTACTTGGGAGGCTGAGGCAAGAGAATCATTTGTATACAGCAGGCAGAGGTTGCAGTTAGCTGAGATTGCACCATTGCATGCCAGCCTGAGTGACAAGAACCAGACTCTGTGTCAAAAAATAATAATAAATAAACAAAAAATAAAATAGACCAAATTTAAAGACATATATTTGATAACTTTGCTCCTAATACCTATTTGTTATTTTGGAAACCTAATCAAAACCTTGATTTTATTTCTAGACCTGTGTAGATTCCTACTTTTAAATTCACCCTGAATGTACATTGGCAGTAGAGCACTTCTGAAACCAGTGGAAGCTTCTGGAACTCTCGACCTTGTTTGGTATTCAAAGATCTTTCGGTTCATTTCAGTAGATGGTTTTCCCTCCGCTGTACCCCAGGGAATGTAATTTGCCACCTGTGGCTGTTTGGGACCATTGAAGAGCCCCTTTGCTTGCCCTGTGGCTTTCCCCGTGCCTAGGAAGGTTGGCTCCTCCTCCTTCCTCTGTTCTGCGCCTCTTCCATGAAGTAGAAGCAGGAAGAGAAAACACACCCCTAACAATGTGAAATTGGTATCACTATATGTTTCCAGTGATAGGAGTAATTTCCTCTTTGTCTAAGAAAAGGAAGAAAACTGAAAAAGGCTTTCCCCTCAAAAGTAATCTCCAATCAGTCACGAGGTTAAATAATTTTAAAGCAATGGCATTTTCCTCAGTCTTGGACATTGTCTTCAGCTATTATGAACTGCTTTGACAAAAACGTTTCTTAGAATAAGTTTCTTTCAAAACGTGCATATCTACTGGATGAGGCATTTTTAAAGATACAATTCAGATATAAAACATCTGTTTTTAAAGGACAGCTTTAAAGTGTGTTTACTACATTCTCAAAGACAGTAATTAGAATACACATTTCCTACAATAGAATTCCAGTTTTTAAAAAGGCAGTCTTCCAGTTTCTCTAGACCCTACCTTCTTTGGTATCAGCCCATGAAGAAGGGGAGATTCAGGTAGACAATAGGAGAAATGTTTTCAGGTTGGATTGAACACAATAAAAAAGTATTTTTTCAAATCATGCAATATGTAAATCTTTCATTCTAGATTAAATTCAGCCTCTAGCATCATTCTGGAATATAATTTTAGTGATTCATATATTAGGGAATTAGGAACCTTTCTCATTTCAGTTTTTTAAAATTTATTGTTATTTATTTATTAATTTTTTTTGAGGCAGGATCTCACTCTGTTGCTCAGGCTGGAGTGCAGTGGTGCCATCACAGCTCACTGTAGCCTCTCCCTCCCGGGCTAAAGTGATCCTCCCACCTCAACCTCCTGAGTAGCTGGTACCACAGGTTAACACCACCATGCCTGGCTAATTGTTTTGTTGTTGTTCTTGTGTTTTGTAGAGATGGGGATCTCACTGTTGCCCAGGCTGGTGTTGAACTCTTAGGCTCAAGAAATCCTCCTACCCTGGCCTCCCAAAGTGCTGGGATTACAGGTGTAAGCCAACATGCACAACCTCTTTTTGTTGTTGTTGTTTTGTTTTTAAGTGGTTTTATAAAACTACCCTGCTGACATAACTAATATCCCATGGTCTCCCTTTTTTAAAAATGTAAAATTCTAGGCTCTTTACAAATTAAGCATTTTAGTAGTGAAACAAAGAAGAGTTAATTAGAAAAATCTTCATTTTAAGACTTCTCCCCTTGAAATTTCATATGTCCTTCATTTGTTCGTTTATCCTTCCATTCACTATGTAACATATTTATTAAATTTCTAGTATGTGCCAGGCAGTGTTCCTGGTGGACCAAACAAAAATCTAGAACAGAAAAGACAGGATCTCTTTCCTCCTGGAGCGGGACATTCATTACCTTTTTAAAAGAGCTGTAATAACTGCACATCAGAGTGATCCCTAATGTAAACTTGACTTTAGTGAATAATAATGTATCAATGTTGGTTCCTCAGTGATAATAAATATACTAATGCAAGATGTTAATAACGGGGAAGCTGATCAGGGGGTACAAATATGGGTACTCTGCTTTCTGCTCAGTTTTTCTATAAACTTAAAACTGCTCTAAGAATCACTCTAAGTAAACAGGATGCTATTAGAAAGAATAGTGGCGTGACACAATTTGAACTGGGGAGTAAGGAAAGACCTTTCTGCAGAAGTGGTGCTTAAACCCAGAACTAGAGGATAAGTGGGCTAGCCAGGCAAAGAGGAGATAGAAAAGCATTCTCAGTGAAGCAAAGTAGTATCATTTGTATTACCTTTGGAAATCCCATTCT
Source organism: Aotus nancymaae (assembly GCF_030222135.1). Taxonomy (NCBI): domain Eukaryota; kingdom Metazoa; phylum Chordata; class Mammalia; order Primates; family Aotidae; genus Aotus; species Aotus nancymaae. Next base: position 17,135,693 of record NW_026988455.1, read on the forward strand.
GGCTTCTCTGTGGAGGATGGATTCTGGGATCGCAATTGGGAGGAAAGTTGGGGGATAAGAGGACAAACAAGGAGACAGGAGGCAATTAGAATGGATCACAGCTTTTGCTTCCTACTCAGCAAAATCCTAGAAGAGCAGAATGACAACTGTTTCCTTTGTTCAGCTCATGCCAGAAACAGTTAGGTTCTCCATGATCTGGGTGCTAGGAAGAAAGGTGACTATCAGTAGCAGAGCAAGACAGGGTTTCCAGGTCTCAGTTTCTAAGATCTTTCCAGTGGTTCAATGGGAATTACAGAGTTAAGAACGTGTGTGTGTGTGTGTGTGTGTGTGTGTGTGTGTGTGTGACTGCAACCAGTTAAAAATTGCAAGGGGAAAAAACTTTTCAAGTAACTAGAACCCAGCTGTAACAACAGCTTTCATAGAGGTCTGTAAGATTTAACTTGCAATAGTTATCTTTATTCCTGTTGCTGGACTACTGGAATTTATTTTGGATTTGTTTCTTCCAAGAAACAAAAAAATTGAAAAATTGTTGAGTCAACAAAGAGAAAGGTCCATTTAAGTAGAGCACTGTTTTAGTACATCAATATTGAATGGCTCACATCAGTTTCTAGGGATCATGAACTCCCAAGGAAAAAAATTCTAGCGGGCAAAAGAAAGTGCCTGCCAGGATAGATTTCTATTGATTGTGGAACTGTTATTAGCAGCATAGAAGGTTGAATAGTTCGGAGTTCTCTTTCCATTTAGAATTAAGCAGCTCTGAGTAATCCACTTCACCATTTATAATTATTTACCTGCCTATGTGCAAGATTTCCAAACCATTAACTATTTATATGCATTTCCTTTACAGTAAAAAATTGTCTATGATGGCCGTACCGTCTATACTAAAAGATACAATAACACATTGAAAAATCTTTAGCAAATGAATATACATTTCGTAGCACTTAGCTATTATAATAATGACACAAAATGGTTAACACGTCTATTTATATTACTCTCTAGATTTCAACTTTTTTGTATTCTTGGAAACAAAGTAAGAATCCCTCATTTGAGCAGATCTGTTGTTTGTTTTAGGAAACAGAAATGCATCATGCATGTAATTTTAAGTGGTCCAGTTATGAATATGGAATGAAGGGATAAAATAAAGTTTTCCACTCCGATGTCTCCATTAAGAAGCTCCTCTGTGTAAAATACTCCATGGTAAAGTTGCTGCTATTTAAAGTAGTGAGTTTGATCCTGGCTTTGATCTAAACCTTTTGATCTTGAAAGAAGGATGGAGTAGCAATAAAGAAAGGGCAAGACACATTTTCTTTAAAGAAATGTGATAAAGTTAAAGGGATGGTCAAGACCAGCAAGCACAGGGACAACCGGACTCTCCGCCCCCACCCGCCCTCACCCGCAGGCGGATTCTAGCAACTGCTGATGCAGATGAGAAGGCCTTTGGCGGGTGAAGGAAAATCTTGGGGTATCGCACATTTTTATAAACTAAGTGTAAACTTTCTCCGTAATCATGAAAACAGACTGACCCCTCCTTTTTAAATTCTACCCAGTGGCTCTGGGGGTCCACACGGGCAGGGGCGCGGGGCTGGGTTTCTCTGCGCCCCGGCTTCGCCCCCGGGAAGTCACCTGCCGCCGCCCGGAGCCCCAAGGGGCCACTGGGAAACGTCTACCCGACGGCGTAGAACCCGTTCTTGGAGAAAACTCCACTAGGAAAGTTTTCCTCCGCGAAAGCCACCGGGACCAAGTTCCCGACCCGGGGAGCGCGTCAGGCTGGCCGCAGGCATGGTTCCTTCCCCGCCTCCGCTGCCTCCAGCCTGCGCCCGGCGGCCCGGGCCCCTCTCGCTGATGGGAAGCTGCTCGCGGGGCGCGGAGCCGGGGGAGGGGTGGCGGGGGCAAGGTGCGCGGGACCGCGGGGCGCCCGGAGACCGGAAAGGGGTGGCGGGGGCAAGGTGCGCGGAGCTACGGAGCGGCGGGAGCTCGGGAGCACGCCGTTCGCGGGGAGAACAATACAACGCCGGCGCGGACGGGCGGGCGGGGCGGCGGGAGACCTGCGGGTGGCGGCGCGGCCGCTATACCTTTAAGGCAGGCCCCGCCCAGCCCGGCGCTCGCCCGCCCGCCCGCCCGCGCCGCCGCCCGGGCCCCGGGCCCCGCGCCCGTCGCCCGCGCCGCGTCTGAGGTGATGCGGGCCCCTGACGGGCGCAGGGCACGGGCTCCGGCGCCCCTGCTGCGTCCTCCCCGGCCGCGGGCAAGGTACTGGGCGGGCACGGCGAATTGGCGGGCGCGGGGTAGGGAGGCCGGGGCCGCTCCCGCGGTAAACTTGACTGTGTCCCCTTCCCCCGCAGCCGCTGCAGAGGGAGCGCTGCGCCGAGGCGGAGTGCGGGCTCGCGCGGCAAGTGCGCGCCGAGGTGAGTGCCGGCGGCGCGGCCCCTGCGCCCCTCTGGTGCCGACGCGAGACCGCGGCTGGTTAGAGGCCCTGGCTCCGGGCTGCGGCGTACGCCGCGGGGACGACCTGCCGGGCTCCCGCTCGGGCGCGGGGAGCGGCCGGGGCGAAGGTCGCGGCCCCTGCGCGGAGGCGTCCGGCGAGTCCCGCGGGCGGGCGCGGGTGGTTTCCCAAGGTGCAGGGAAGACCGGGTCGCGAGGGCGGGGGTGTCTGCTTTTTCGCGCTGGGGGGCGGCCGTCAGTACCCCGTTTCCTTGTTTGAAATGCTGTGATTTTTGAACCTCACTCAGGTCACGAAATGGATTCAAGTGAACCGGAGACCCCGAAAACGGAAACGCAGGGTGAAGGAAGAGGTGTTTGAAAAGGTAGGAGTTCCCGAGACGGTACTCAGTGCGGGTCTCGGTAAATCCGCGTCTGCCCCCGACGACCTGGTCACGACAATAGAGTAGCGTTCAACTTAAAAAGTTTTTGTTATCATAGATGATAGATTTAATATATGGGAACATTCTGTGGGAATACTTGTCGATAAAGCCTAATGATCATCTACATATTCTCATAAAGAGGAAATAACCCGGGAGATTTGTTTCATGCTCATTAAATAAAGCAATAGGACTTAAGTGGGTTTCATTATTATTTTAGATCAGCAGTGTTTATTATCTCAGTGTTAAGATACCTCTGAAAAATGAAAAGTGTTCCGAATAAATCGCCCACAGTATTCGGTTTCCGTGCTGTACGTTTGCTCACTTAGACTTTAAATTGGAGCCATCTAAGAAGTGGAGAGAAGAAAAAAAAAAAGTGGATTGCTTTTAAAACACTAGGAGTAATTTTATTTACCGTAAAGCAAATGAAAAATTTGTTTGCCTAAGTTTAGAATTTCAGTATGTTACTTTCCAGAAGTTTGGACTGCTTGTCTTCTGATTTTATATTAAAACTTGATTTGTCATTGTAATAAATATCAGGTAAGTAGTCCGTTGTTTTCTAAGTGACTTGCGGAAAACTCTTAAAAGTGAGTGATTTTTTGAGAAATGTTATAGCAGATAGGATTTTTGTTGCTTTTGCTTAATTACATCTCACTGTTTTTTTGATTCTTGATACCACCAAGGGATTAAAATAGCGGTGTGTTGTTTTTCTGCTGCTAGAATGTATGATGAATCACTCTTGATTCTGAAGCCAAATTCTTGCTGATAGCATTGCTGCCAACTTCTGTGCTGTGTTGCCTTAGTATGGGCATTGCAGCGTCCGAGAATGTGCACAAAGCGCATCAGAATAAAGGTGATCCCAGAACTGTAGAGTGCACTTCAGGATACCAGAGGGCAGCTTCTGAGAGAGCTGGAAAAGGAACCAGCCTGCAAATATAGTTGTTTGTAGCTAGACATTCAGTGTGCGTGAAAAGGGGGGGACCCCAGCCCTTTGTTTTTTCCACAGAGGGCCATAGATGTAACTTCAGTTGAAGAATAATCGAAAAAGTTGTCATTTGGAATAGACTTGAGTATTCTGACCATACCTCAGCATGGTATGGTAAGTTGTGTTTAACGTTAATGGTTTAGGTGATTTTTAAAAATAATGTGAGGTGATGAATGAGCTCATAAAATACCCAAAGAAGGAAAAGAATTATGGCTCGCTTGGTATTTTTTTAAAAAATGTGTCGTAGCTGTTATTTATTTTATTTTTCTGAGACAGAGTCTTGTTCTGTCGCCCAGACTGGAGTACAATGGTGCGGTCTTGGCTCACCTCCGCCTCCAGGGTTCAAGTGATTCTCCTGCCTCAGCCTCCCGAGTAGTTGGGACTACAGGCACATGGACCACGCCTGGCTAGTTTTTTCTATTTTTAGTAAAGAAAGGTTTTCACCATGTTAGCCAGGATGGTCTCAATCTGACTTCGTGATCTACCTGCCTTGGCTTCCCAAAGTGCTGGGATTACAGGCGTGAGCCACCGCACACGGCCAGCCAAAAATAAGATTATCAAAATGCACAATGTCCTGTAGAAAGGAAGGGGAAGCCATTATCTTTGTGAATTACTAGATGTTGTCACTACCAAAATCTAACCTAGAAGTAACTGTATGTGTGACCTGTGACCTGAACACTGGGTCTTCTGAGAATGGGGGTGGGGAGTAAGAGGGGAACTGATTATTTTACCTTGCAGGAGAATGAAGTTCTTTGCCCAACCATTTCCCCTTGATACAAGCTCCTGTGTTAGAACTTAGGGAGAAGATGTGCCTCTGACTTTTTTCCTTGGAAAATGTGGGCAGCAATTTTAAAAAGAACATGAAAATGGAGTAGGTTGAAACCAGCATTCAGAACTTCCTTTCATGGATTGAACTTAAAGCTGACGAGGTTTGAGGGTGGAGGTGAGGAAGGGCTAGAAAATTTCAGAGACATGTCAGAGAATATGAACTGTCAGTGTTTCCAGTGTTGCTCTTGGCTCTGCACAGCACTTCCAAGCCCTTTTGCCCACTGTTTTAAGCCTCTGCCACACCTAGGAGAAGATTTTTGGAGCTCGCTGAGGCAAAGGGCCTTTCCCCTATTCTGAAATAGAAATTGAATTCTATGATCATGAGTATTCATTCCGAGGTCCATGTGTTAACCTTTTGCTAGGATTTGAACTTGTTAATAGTGGGAGCCTACGTAGTTCACTTACTGTTGAGTCTAATATGTTATTGTTTAAAACGTTTGCCATGTCACAAGTAGAAGCAGATTATTCAATTTCTCTTTTTTCCTGCATCCACTATATTTTTCTTCCATGTTAAAATAAAACTGTGGTATTTTCTGGTTTTATTCATTTTGTGTTAGTGTAAAATAAAATGACTCTTAGTCATTTCTGGTAGGTGCCCATTTGAAACGTTGCAGTTGCTTTTATTTGTCTACTTTGGTTTCCTTGCTCCTGTTCTTCCACTCCACACTGCCCTTGCCTCCAGACCCCAAGGATCTGTCTACACCTGAGGCCTCTCTCACGATTCAGCCTAGATGAGTAAATTTGGTTAAGTCATCTGTACTAACTGTACTAGGGATCGTAACATTTTTCCTCCAATAGGAGGGTGCAGCTTTTTTCCTGCCGTGTGGAAAGCAGAACCTTCTGACCTCCCCGAGAAAGGAAAACAGTGCTCTAGTGAGAGGCTGGACTCTGACCACAGGCGCTGGTCAAGGAGCTGCACAGTAGAACAGCATCTTCCGGGGATATTTGTTTTCCCCTTAAAGAAAATCTCGAAGGTGCTGAGTGGTAGGCACAGTCTGAAGTAATCTGAAATACTAGTTGAGTTTTTCAGTGAACTCTCAAGGGGAAGCAAAACAAACTCACCCTGTGCTCAGCTGCGGGTTAAAATAACGAATAGTGAAATAAAGTAAATTAGGGACTGAGATGTACCATGCAGATAAAGAGATTCAAAGTGCTTTCCTGGCCTTTCCCTGCCTTCTGCTTCCAGTCATCCCACCCACCAGAGAGTTGTGCCATCTTTCTGTGTTATCCTAACAGGCTTCATTTCTTATCTCCCTGAAGATGCATCATTCTCTCATGCATCTTTTCATATTTTCTGTGACATTTATTTCCATTTTATTTTAATTTCGTATTTTAGTCCTTTTTCTTCTGGTATGACTGAATTCTTTTATATTGTTTTGTTTTGTTTTTCATTTAAAATGACAAAACTCACCTCTCTTCTACTTCTGGTCCTCAAGTTTTTTTTTCTTCCATTCTGATACTGTTCTATTTTTTATTATTTCAAGTTCCTTTCATTTAGTTTGAATAAATTTTGCAACAGAAAAACACGGGAAATACGAATAACTAACAAAGAACAATTAGGATGATTGGATCAGCCAGCTCTGCAAAGGACAGGATGAACAGTTGTGATTGCAACAGTGAATTTTAGGTGGGTTTTTAAATTAGTAGATTTTACTCAATGGATGTTGGTTTTGGAAGAGGAACACACATTTTTTTTTCTTCTTCTTTTTTTTTTTTAACTTTTTAGCTGTTTCAAAGATAGATACAAATTATGTACCATCACAGATTAAGGAATGTTTTTATATATATATATATATATATATATACACACACACACACAGACACACACACACACACAGACACACATAAAATAATACAAAGTTTTAGTAATTTTATCAATATTCTAAGGATTAGAATATATAGTAGAATAGTCTTTTATGACGTAATATACGTTAGGAAAATATATGACTGGGATATGATTCCTTCAGAGGAAGAAAATTTCAATTTTCAGATTCAGAGGAAGCACCCTTCCTAGTCTCTACGTATAGTAAGCAGAGAATAAGTTTTACAACACTCATTTCAAGTCTTCAGTAAATGTGTGTGATGATGGCAGAAGTATTCATTGGCTCACCTGCAAATCATTGAAAATTCAGCCATGGTAAGGTTGGTTACTACAGGCATTAGCGTTTCCAAGCGAGTGGTCTCCGCTGGGGTGAGATCGTCAGTCCTCTGTTAGGATTAGTCATAATCAACATAGTGCAAATGGTTTCCAACAACAGCGCACTTCAAGGTTACTTTCATTATTCTTTTCTGCCAGAACCCGAAAAACAATACTGTTGAGCTACTCAGAATTCAAATTGTTGAAAATTTCCTGAAATTTACCTTCACATATTCAGAGTGAAACAACGATCTAGAAGGATGGTTGTGAAAAGTATGGATTTTACAGTATCTGGTGGCCATTTTCATTGAGTCCAAATGATAAATTCTGTTTTCCAAGTCTTTAAGGGGAAAAAAACCAAACTATTTTCCTTATTACGACATATTCCTAAATTCTAGAGTATTTTCACTCTACTTTTATTTCATTAGTTCCTTGTACATACTTGACCCTGAACCCAAATCAATGATAATCTTAGTTTGAATAATAATTCTCAGATTTAAAAAGTTGAATGTAAAATCCGGTTTGGTTTGTGGATTTTTAAAGCATTTATTGTTCCTTTTAGATTTTATATATTGTAAGATATACTTTTATTACAGTACTAATATTGAATTATTCAAAATGATAAAGGTAGGTACAAATTTCAAACTATTTAACAAAGTACTTTACTGCTATGTTTGTCTTTTGTGACAAAGGTATATTTTATGTTCAGTTTATTAGTTCTGAAAACGAATATTAAGACTAATAAAAATTATTTGGCTCTCTCTTGTACTCAAAACAGCAGATGGTGACTGTGGTAGGCTTGACTCCAGAGCCATCAGCACACAAAGCTTAGCAAAATGGCACAGAATGAACCTACGGAGTGCTGAGCCAAGGGTCCCTTCACTTTGTAGGAACTACTCCCCTTTCCGCAAAATAGTAGGCTTAGGCAGCCACTCTTAGGCAACTGAGGCAATGTTGCAGTTAAGTGCTTTCCCAGGCGCTGGTGCCCTTGCCTCTTTTTGAGAGTGCCCTTGCTCTGTGGGAATTCATAACTAGTCTACATTTATATAGCTGTAATCTCTTACAATAGCTTCATTGATACTTGATTTCCATAGAAAAGCTTTATGGATTCTTGTGAGACACTGCTCTTGAAGCACCAGCCCACCCATTTTCCCTCCCTTCATCCCTTCTGTGAGTGGCTTTGTATCCTGTGTTGTACCGATTGTGCCTTTGGATGACAACTTATTTGAGTGATGGGGGGAGGCAGAATAATTTATTAAAAGAAATTACAAAGAAACAAACAAAAGGAGTAATTACAGTGCTGTTAATATGGAATTCGTTATTTTATTGCTGAAATATTGGGAACTCATTTGAGATTCTTGGTCCTATTTGTGGGTCTCTCCTTTTCCCTTGTAAATCCCTAATAAATACATAATGTATTAAATTCTCTGTACCCAGGTCTCATTTTAGATGAGGTTTCACAAGGTCTTGGCCTTGTTTGCTCTTTTTTTTTTAAGCTGTACCAAGAAATAATTGCTGATAAAATGTATTTTTGGTAGCCTCAGGAAGGAAATCTGATCTGTATAATTTTATACTGTTAAATTTTCATCTGTTCCATACATTTACTTATTTTTCCAAATTTCCCTATCCATTGATTTATTTTTTTAAGACTCTGCAGTTTTGCTGGGCATGGTGGCTCACGCTTGTAATCCGAGCACTTTGGGAGACTGAGGCGGGAGGATCATACCAGGAGTTTGAGACTAGCTTGGGCAACACAGAGAGACCCCATCACTACAAAACATAAAAAAATAAAAATGAGGTATGATGGTACATCCCTGTAGTCCCAGCTACTCGGGAGGGCGAGGCAGTAGGATCTCTTGAGTTCACAAGTTAAAGGTTATAGTGAACTATAATACTGCCACTGCACACCAGCCTGGGTGACAGAGCAAGACCCAAACTTAAAAAAGAAAAGAAAAGAAACAATCTACAGTTTAAAAAAAAGTTCCAAGATACATATCTGTGTACTAAAATTCCTTCCCATTTTTAACTAGCGTAACAGGGAAAGTTAAAGTACCATCATCCACTTACCATCATGCACTTAGTTACATATTTTAAAAAGAATCTTTGAATGGAACTATTCCTGTCATAATAGCTAACATTTCCCGTGTGTCAAGCACTGTTCTAAATCCTTTACATGTAGCAGCTTATATAAATGTACCATTAAAGTAGTATCACAACCAGCAATATGACATCAAGATGTTGTACAGTGCATCAAATACTTTTTGAAAGCGGTGAGGTGTAAAGAAGTCAAAAAATTGTTATAAGAAAGAATGCTTTGGGCAAGATTTGAAAATTCTCTTTAGTGCAGGCTATGGACAATCCTAGACCACCAGCATAAAGCATACATATCTAATTCAGAAAAATCCCAGCCCATATGTATTTTGAAAACACTTGGAGGTGTACTGATAATTACACTGCTATCGACTTATAGCAAGTTTGATGCCCGCAACCATTAACTCTTCTATGACATGAGAGGTGAAAGCTGTTTTTATGTAAAATGTTAGAGTTCGGCTGGAAAAGGGAGGCAGGCAGAGAAAAATTTTGTGGCTTTTTAGTTACTTTTATAGGAAGTATTAGTTTCATTCTTGTGACTGAATGCTTGGCAGTCATTGTCATCATAGGCATTTTAAGGAGCTGCTGTTTTGTGTCTGGGTCTCATATGGCACTACTAAGGTGCATTTTTTGAGTAGCACCCACTAATGTCTGTGTGGGCCCAGGACTGCCATTGTTTTTATCCATCTTCTGTTGGAGGAGGCTCACAGCAGTGTGGATCAAGTCTAGCCAATATATATTTCTTTCTGTTTCAAGGTCTGTGCCCACAGAAGAGTCATACTTAAGTTTTAATCTCTAACACTTAGAAAAGGACCACATGTAGCCTCAATAAGTATTGGTTGAATGAATTAGATGAATGAATCCCACAAATGGCATTTATTTTATAAACTCATACCTTGCTATTGCATTAAATTTTTTTCTTCACTATTCAGGTTTTTATTTTGTTATTTAATGATAGAGGTTTTCATCAAAGTATCTTTGGTAGAGTTTCCTGGGTTTTTTTTTGGCCGGGGGGCGGGGGGGAGGTGGTGGTGATCTCTTTTCTATAAAGAGAGCTTGGATTCCTGAAGACTCGATACTGGTCCCAGCTGTACCAGATAATTATGTACCCCTTGAGTTTGTCATGTGACCTTTGCTTTCCTCTGAAAATCCTTTTACTCAGTGGGCCAATTAAGTCCATTTATCCTAATTGATAAAATCAATATGTTTGACTTCAAGTTTTCCCCATAGTTTTATGATTTTTTTAAAAAATGTATTGTCCTTTTGGTGTTTAGGAAGGCTTCTATTTTTGTTATAATGGTTACTTTTGGCGTAGTACCTTTTTTTTCTATTCTTGTGTATTGATTCCCTGTTGTGAGTGATAAATTAGTCATGTACCTTCCCCCCCCCGCTTTATTTTCCATCATGTGACTTGAAATATTATCCATTTTTTTACTTCCTGTAAATACTGGTAAGGCAGTCAGCCAGAGGATTGTATTTTCCATCTAATCTCCTCATTACTCCCTTCTTGATGATTGGACTGTGTCTACGATGTCAGAGCATCTAGGCATTATATACTATGCTGTACCCTTTATAAAGTTACTTAGTTTTAATTCTGCAGGTTATGTTTAATGTTCATCATCTGCTTTTAGATTATTGTCTGTTCAGTCAATTCTGAAGCTCGTTTTCTAGTAGATTTCTCAGGAAGAGCTTAGGGCAGCTGTAGTCCCTGATTTTTTTGCATGTTTTAAGTTTGTGCTGTTTATACCTGAAGGTCATGTCAGCTAAACAAGAAATCCTTGGTTCATACCTGAAGGTCATGTCAGCTAAACAAGAAATCCTTGGTTCATATTTTTAAATTATAAGAAATCTGTTACTTCGTTGTCATCCTGCATAAAGTCTAATACTGATCTCATTTCTTTCCCATGGATTGACCTATTCATTTTTCCTGGACACCCAGATTTTTTCTATATATTCCAGTAATTTTAGTTTAATATATATCTCATTGTGGGTTACTTTTCTCAGTTGTTACTTGGCTTTTGAGCTTTATTTTCCTTGCCTGTAAAATGAGAATAACTTTTTTTTTTTTTTGCTCGTTCGCAGAATAGATATGAAGCCAAATAAGATACTGTAAATGAAGTGCTTTAAATGTATTATTTTACTATCTTGTTAGCCTTTAAAGTTTCTTGTCGTTAGGAACTTTGAAATGTAGACAGCCTGAGCAACATGACGAAATCTTATCTCTACAAAATACAAAAATTATCTGAGTGTGGTGGCTCATGCCTGTAATCTCAGCACTTTGGGAGACCAAAGTGAATGGGTGGCTTGAGCCCAGGAGTTCAAGACTAGCCTGGGCAACATAGCAAGATCCCATCTCAAAAAAAAAAATACAAAAAATTAACTGGATGTGGTGGCACACACCTGTGGTCCCAGCTCCTCCAGGCGCTGAGGTGGGACGGTCCCTTGAGCCCAGGAAGCAGATGTTACTGTGAGCCTAGATCGTGCCACTGCCTTCCAGCCTGAGCGACAGAACAAGACCCTGTTTCCAAAAAAAAGAAACTTAAGAATGTATGGACTTGAATTGATGTTCTATTTGTGAGAAGTAGACAATGGCTACCCAGTGAGTCTTCTGTGTCCTGATAGTAAGTAACCTTATCCTGAGTCCATGTGGTAAGCAGGCTGTCTGCATATACTCATGGAGGACTACTACTGGATTAAAAGAAGTGGTGCTTTCTGAAGTATCTCATCTAGAAAACTCCATCTCCATTTATCACACTCTTCGCTGTCATGTTAGTTCCCCACTCAGAACTCTGGGTTTACATGATTTCAGTTTATATGCGCATAGAGAAGCACTTAGAAAAATTACTCTATTTTCAGATAATGAGGATTGCTGAAAACCTAAGTCAGCCTGATCAACCAGTACATTTTCTTGAATTTATTGTACACAAAGCCCCATGTAAGAGGCTCCTGGAAAATACCAAAGAGACATGAGAGATGTCATTTCTGGCCATGGGGAGATAAAACACACAGCATATCAAAGATCACTTACAAAGCAGTCTGTGATAAATAAGTCCACACCAGCATAGCACAAACTAAAGATGTGATTATATGATGCATTTTTACCTGAGGCTACCCTGGACTAGAGTTTCCATGCCTGGTCTTTGTTTTGATGAAGCAACATTTGACACATGTAGACTGGAAGTTATGGTGGGAAATTGGGTAATTGAATTAGCTGAATCCATTTTAGTGCTTTTACCTGGTTTGTATGCACATATAAGGGTTTAATTAATGTTTATGTAAATAGTGTCTTTATTTGAATATGTGATTTTAAAAATCATCCATGTTTCGCAAGTAAAGCTGGAACCTATTACAGAAGTTCTGCTGATACCTGTGAATCAAGATGATTTGGAAGCCCAAGGCTAAAAATGTAATGCTATTGATTATTCTGTGCATAACACATTTCTTATTAAATTTTATACTTATTCAAACAGTTTACTAATTTTATTTTATATCCACAACATACAAAACCTTGAGTCAGGCGTAGAGAATACCGAGATGAATAGAATAGTTAGATATAGAAAACTATGTACGATAGAAGAGTTTATAGTTAGATATAGAAAACTATATTGGATAGAAGACAGAACTGAATCAGACCTGTATCAGAGGTGCAGGAAAGCGCAGTAGGTATCAGAGCAGTTTGGGTCTCTATAAGGGAAGTTATCACTTTGGGCCATTTTCATTGTCTGTAGGCCCTCCTTCAGGCTGATAGCAGGATACAAATATTTGTTCAATTTCATTCAACTCTTGTTTGTATAATTGAGGATACCATAATTTATATTCTCAAAATCCAACTTGTCTTCATGAGCACATACTCATTATGAAAAAATTTTTTTTTTCTATTTTTAGTAGAGACGGAGTTTCACCATATTGGCCAGGCTGGTCTCAAACTCCTGACCTTAAGCTTGGCCTCCCTGAGTGCTGGGACTACAGGTGGGAGCCACTGTGCCTAGCTCTGGAAATTGATCTTTTATCTTTGGTTCATAAATGTGAAATCAAAGTGCCACAACCAGTTTAGGCTACCTCTGGACTTAGTTCAGTCTATTTCACTCTCACTCTATGTTTTTTTCCTTTTACTGAGATTAAGTCCCCCCCGCCCCGTAAACATTTTATTTTAAGGCAAAATAAAATGTTTCAGAATTGGAGATGGTAACTTTAAGTTCTAGAGTTATTCAGAGTTTCCTTTTCTTGTGATTTTTTTTTTTTTTTAAATGGGAAACGGAGTCTCACTCTGTTGCCCAGGTTGGAGTGCAGTAGCGTGATCTCGGCCTACTACAACCTCCGCCTCCCGGGTTCAAGCTATTTTCCCTGCCTCAACCTCCCAAGTAGGTGGAATTACAGGCACACGCCACCACGCCCAGCTGATTTTTGTAGTTTTAGTAGAGACAGGGTTTCACCATGTTGACCAGGTTGGTCTCGATCTCCTGATCTCTGGTGATCTACCCACCTTGGCCTCCCCAAGTGCTGGGATTACAGGTATGAGCCACTGCACCCATCCCTTTTGTGATTTGTGAATGTTAGGTTGTCATTCAAATAGCATCCCACATGTTTCCAGCACCACAGATTCAACATGACCTTTTTTTCTTGAGATAGGGTCTCATTCTGTCACCCAGACTTAAATGCAATGGCATGATTATGGCTCACAGTAAGCTCAAACTTCTGGACTCAAGTGATCCTCCTGCCTCAGCCTCCTGAGTAGCTGGGACTACAGATGTGTACCACAATGTCAGCTTTTTTTTTTTTTTTTTAAGGAGACAGAGTCAGAGTCTCTTGGTGGTGTTCAGGCTGGTCTTGAACTACTCTCCCCAAGGAGTCCATATGCTTCAGCCACCTGAAGTGCTAGGATTACAGGCATAAGCCACCACTCCCGACCCTGGCATTTCCTTAGATAAGGTAACAGTAGTCATTTTATGTGGCCTCACTTGTAATTGCAAGTCACAAAGCTCATGCTATTAATTTTCTGTGGCATTTTTCTACCATTAGTTTGGTGTCCAAGAAGAGAAAAAGGTATGAAGGTCATGAGACATTAAATAGGAATGGCAGGAAGAATACAGGAAAAAAGCAGAATGTACCTCTGGATTCTCTTCAGATACAAGTGGTTTTCTGTTTTTTTCTCCCTAACCATCACAAATACCTAAGTTTTAGTTTTCAGTGTGGAAGCTATACAGTCACGCATCACTTAATTATGGGAAAATGCATCATGTGATTTCATCATCATGAGAACATCATAGAGTGTACTTAGACAAACCTGGATGGTAGAGCCTATTGCTCCTACTCTACAGATTTGTACAGCATGTTACTGTACTGAATACTGCAGGCAGTTGTAATGCAGTGGTAAGTATTTGTGTATTAAACATATCTAAACATAGAAAGGGGACAGTACAAATACAGTATTGTATTCTTATGGGACCACTGTTGTGTATGTGACCCATCGTTGACCGAAATGTCGTTATATAGTGTGTGACTATGCCTTCAACATTTACTCCTGATGATAAAGGTAAAGATTTCTGAGTGTCCCTATAGAAAATGTAGGTGGTGATTCTGAGTCTGTCTCTTAAGACTTTATTGAGTTATATGTCGTTTATATGTTACATGCCAGGAAGTTCACCCACAGACAGTTTGTTGAGTTTTAAGAAATGTTTATCATTGTGTACCTGTTACCACAATCCAGTTTTAGCACATTTCCATCACCCAGAAAGTTCCTTGTGTCCATTTGTAGTAAATCCTCCTTCTTCCTCCTATACTGCAGCAGTACTAGTCTGCTTTCTGCTTTAGTTTACCTTTTCTAGAAATTTCGTATAATTTGAGCTATATACCATTCAGTCTTTTGGATCTGATTCTTTGATTTATTGTAATGTTTGCAGTTCAGTGGTGATGCGTGTATCACTAGTTCCTTTTTATTTTAAAGTAATATTGCATTGTATGGATAGACTAAATTTTGTTGATCCACTTACTGGTTATTAGATGTTTGGAAATTTTTTTTTTTGCAGCTTTTGGCTATTATGAATAATGCATCTATGAACATGGGTGTAACTGTCTTTATGTAGACGTGTGTTTTCTCTTGGGTGGATACTTAGGCCTTGAATGGCTTAGTTGTATGACAGGTATATGTTTAACTTTTTAAAAAGTTGCTAGGCTGTTTTCCAAGGTAGCTGTACCATTTACATTTACATCAGCAGTGTTTAAGGTCTTTAGTTTCTCTGCCTCCTCGTTAGCGCCTGGTATTGTCAGACTTCTTTCTTTAGCCACTCTGGTGGGTGTTCAGACATGCTTTTTTATACTTAACGTTTTATTTCTTGAGAGTATTTGAAAATGTTTAGATACCTTAGTGCTGCTCTTGTCTTCCATTTTACAGACCAGAAGGTATTGGCTCAATAAATGGGAAGTCTAAATGTCTCACCCGAGATTCTGAAATGAGTCACTGAGCCTACAATCTTCATGCGTCAGTTGGAGTTGTAGCAACCTACTTTTGTTCTCTCAACTCTTGTGACTCAGAATCCTCTCTGTCTTTGTAGCATTGTTAGGTTTGCCTTTCTTTTTATCCTTTCAAAATGATCTGTTCTTATCCTCTCTGGAATCGTGTCTGATGACATGCAGCTTGTTTTCCGCAGAAGTATGCTAGTGTCGTGGAGAGATTTTCTCTGCTTCTTGTCTGCAGCACACAGGTGGGTGGTCAGATCTGGCTTCTGAGGCTGGCTCCACAGTGACTGAGCAACTGCATGTCATCCTGTGAAAGGACAGATACGTGCCTTGTCAGAGCCTTGTGGGTGTTAGTGAGGGGACTTCTCTAAGGCAGCTTGTACTCACTCAATACTTAATGCATCTTAAGGTACCTCTTCACAAAAGGCAGTGGAAGGCTGCCTACGTGATAGCATGTGAATATCGATGCCATCCGTTTGTTTTTTTTCTCCTCCATGGCAGAGAAACAGGAAACATTCCTAAATTTATTTATAGATGTTAAAAAAAAAATCAGGCTTGGTTTCTTCCTGTAACTGTTCTTTGGCCAGTAGCAAGTATAGCAACAGTACTTTTATGAGTTGGTATGTTTTATTCCTGTCTTTTGTCTCTATTCAAGAAAAGTAATTGTGTTTCTCAGAGCAACTGTATTGATTCATTTGCCACTCTCTTTACTTTGTCCATTGTAGTAGAATAAGTTGTCCTTGTTCCTTTTCCAAATTGGAAGCTCCGTAAGTGGTGTTGAGGCTGTTGATGAGATTTGTATTCTAGCAAAGGTCCATTTTCGATAATCTATCATCTTTTTTTATACACAATAAGTCCCTGATTTTGTTTCTTTTGTTCAAACAGTTTTGATTTGAAGTTCCTTTAAAGGCTGTTGGAACTTTTGCAAATACCCAGCTAACAAAAGGCACTTAAGATTGGGCACATCTCCTGCATCATCACACTGCAGTTTTCTGTCTAAAGGAAGGTTCCAGCTACCTGTTATCCTTTTGCTAAGCAGAGTTGCAGTGTATTTCATGAGAGAAGTGCACTCTAGTTTTCTGTGAAATGATTACTTCCTCTGAAATGATTCTTGGTCATGTTGAGTTTCTAAATGTTAAAGAGAACATAGTGTTTTTGATCTGTGGAAATCTCATCTTGGTACCATGGTGCTGCACACACCATCAGAAAGATCTGAAAAGTTGAGGCAACTTGAGAAAATCACCACCAGCAAGAAGCTGTCTAAAATAATCGGAAGATTATAACCCAAGCACCTGGAGGAGCGTGCTAGTGAGTAGAATGTTACGAAAGCCCCTAGACGTCCTCCATGGATGTGTGTGCTGGTCCTAAGGAGAAGGAATAGGAAGAGGATTGCCGTGGAGGAACACCTAAAGTTTCAGTTGAGCACTTCATTTGGGAAGCTGTCCAAGGCTAGAGTTGTGAAAGTTGAGAAAGGCCTCACAAGCTTCTCCAACTCAAGTCCTTGTTTTACATATGAGAATGCAGAGGCCCTGAGAAGTTTTGATTCCCAGGCCTGCATGCTGGCCTGGAACCAGAGCCTGGATTTCCTGTCACTTCTGTTGCTTTTTCCAGCTGTCTGCCCAGGCAGCTCCTTAAGGGAGGCATGGAGGCAAAACCACTTTGGGTTCCAGGTGAGAGAAGTGTCCAGGTGGCCTTGATTATATTGTGGGGCACAGATACTGAAGGAGACACATACTTTTGGGGTATCAAGATGATACTACAAAAGGCCATCTTTGGGGACTAGACACACATCCAAAGGGAGGGCTGTTTTCTGGCTTACTGAAGACCTTTCCATTTGGGCTAGGAATAAACTGAGTCAGATTTTGAGAGCTCAGTCATTCCAAAGAGCAGGTAAGGATTCTGTAGTACCACAGCTGGTTCGCTGCAAGGATTGATATGAAATTGTGTTTTCCTTATTACATTAGTGAATTTTCCAAGGCATAGATTACTTGACATTTTTGTGATGCTTGCTACCGACCAAGCAAATAAAAATATTATTTAAAAAAATATGAAACATAGGACTGGGCATGATGGCTCAGGTCTGTAGTGCCAGCACTTTTGGAGGCCGAGGCAGGTGGATTGCTTGAACTCAGGTTGAGTTCAAGACCAACCTGGCAACATGGTGAAACCCGGTCTCTACTAAAAATACAAAAATTGGCCGGGCGCGGTGGCTCAAGCCTGTAATCCCAGCACTTTGGGAGGCCGAGGCGGGTGGATCACGAGGTCAAGAGATCGAGACCATCCTGGTCAACATTGTGAAACCCCGTCTCTACTAATACAAAAAAATTAGCTGGGCATGGTGGCGCGTGCCTGTAATCCCAGCTACTCAGGAGGCTGAGGCAGGAGAATTGCCTGAAGCCAGGAGGTGGAGGTTGCAGTGAGCCGAGATCGCGCCATTGCCCTCCAGCCTGGGTAACGAGAGCGAAACTCCGTCTCAAAAAAAAAAAAAAAAAAAAAAAAAAAAAAAAAAATACAAAAATTAGCCCAGCGTGGTGGCGCATGCCTGTGGACCCAGCTAATCAGGAGGTTGAGGTGGGAGGATTGCCTGAGCCTCGGAGGTAGAGGTTGCATTTGAGCCAAGGTTGCACCACTGTACTCCAGCCTGGGCAATAGAGTGAGACTGTGTCTCAAAAAAAAAAAAAAAAAAAAAAGCCTGGGCAGATAAATTGACATTTTATTTTGAAATGCAGTAATGGCACTCTCACAAATGACATTTTCACCAGTCTGTGCTGGTATTTGTAAATATATGTTAATATTGTTTTCTAAAATGCAAAGCTGATTTTCATATTTATACATATTCATACCTTGATATATTGCAATTTTAGAGTTTCTTTCTGCAGTCTGTCTGACTTGGCCATTTGTTCATAGGCCAGATTAAACTACCCTCATTCTCCCAAACAATATTGACAAAATTAATGCTGAACTTGGATTGTGAAGGGTTTAGTGCCCCAGAATTCTGTGTGCTACTGGCAGGACAGTGAGTAGGAATAGTATGGCTTAAGGAAAAAGACATATTTTCTCTATAATACAACTGGCAGATACTGAAGTGGGTAGGTGGCAAGAAAAGGCAAGTACTGAGCTGATTCAGACTTGCAGAAAGCTTCCTCTCCTCCCTTTAAGCAAAATGAAAGGCTCTGGGGAAAGGCACCAGATGATACTCCTCCCTTGAGGATCCTGGCAACCTTGAGTCTTTATTGAAGATAAGTTTAATGACTTGGGTCAACAATAGCATTACCTAATCACAGAGCATCAGATTCAGATTATCATAAGACAAATTTAAATGATGCTGAAGTATCTTCCAGCAGAGGATTAGTGATGTACCAGCATGCATGTGTAGCTTGTGTGGGTGTGTGTGCATGCAAGCACGCACATGTGTGCACACACAGACACAGAGTCTAATTGGCCTTTGGCCCTCCAAGCAAGGGGCAGGTTTGGGCTGGGGCCTGCTGTGTAACCACAGTTTCCCATCTTGGATTGAAGCTACACTGTGTGCATCTGACTCTTGACTCACGGTCTGACCGACGCCTTGGTTTCTGGAGAACTGCCCTGTTTCATGCAGAGTCACTGTCATCAGGAGCCATCCCAGAGAGAGGCTCACTGGGAGGACTGAAGGTAGAGCAAGCAGACTGACTCTAGAACAGAAGGTGAAGAAGGACTCTTTCTGTTTAGATTTGCTTAACCTCATACTCACTTTTTTGGGAACCCCTGATGGAGTTCGAGGTCATAGAAGAGAAGAAATCAGACACTGCTACAGTACTCTTGCTCTTGGGTTCAGATTTATCAATGGGAGGGGAGGAGAGAGTGATTGTTGTAGGTTTTGTCTTAGCTTTTTTTTTTTTGTATCAAACTTGTTTTGAGAGTTACAGAGAAAGGAGGGGAGGTGTTTTACAAACGTGTGTGGACTTAAGTGTTACTCCTTTTCTTCATAATGATCTTCCAGGTGTCTAGAGGGTGAGGTATGTCATTTACATGAACATTACAAATAAAAAAGAAAGTACCTCTATGGTATTCTTAGTGGAGGTTTTTCCTGTGGAAAACTATTGCCAGCATATTTGGGAATACATCCTTATTATTATTATTTTTTTAAAGACAATTCACTATTGTCTATCTTAATGTCATATTAGAAATCACTTAAAAATAAAGCAGCTGTTTTAACAATAGCTCAGTAGAAATAGTTTATTTTTTGAGAGTGTTTTACTTCCTAAGAAGTTTTCTGATTTAGTTTTTTATGTCTGTCTGTTGTGGATGGACACGTTTCCCCCCTTTTTCAGAACATGTGTGGTTTCCATTAACTTATTTTTTCATAGAACTTTGGTCATGGCTGCAGCTGATGCTGTGGGTCACCTGCACTATTAGGGCTAGACTAAATTGAGATCTTAATCCCTGCTACAGTCTCTAATGACATGGGTTTATGGTCAGACAAACTGATAGAAATCCCACCTTCAACCCTCACCAGCTTTTTCATGCTGGATCGATTCACTTGTCTAAGTCTGTTTCCTCATCTGCAAAACAGACTTCATGGGAAAACGTCTCACACAGAGCTGCCCCTGGATCATGGCTGCCCCTGGATCATGGCTTACAGACTAGTTCTTAACGTTCCTGAGGATGGGCCTTTCCAGTACTTTTTGCATACTTAAAGTAGTTTGTTATCTGTGGTGTATTATGGGAACAGAAGGCGCCCCTGAGAACTGATAGGATATACCAGGAAGTGTAGCTGCAGAAAGAGTGGCTGTGAGGGCATACGTTTGGAACATCAGTGTGGCAAATGTGGGCCTAGCATTAAGATTGGGGAAGCGGCCCAGTCACTTCTCTCATGGGTCCCAGCCACAAGTACAGAGGGCACCTACCTCCCAGGCTGACCCAGGAAGCTGCCCCATGGGGCCACTCTGCCCCAGTCAAATACTGCCTCAGGTTCTGTTGGAAGTTTCCAGTTGGCTCCTCCAAAGGGAGTTTTAGTTGAAGTCACTGGAGCGGTTTTATTGATTTTGGTTGCAGTCTTTGTGAGCTCAATTTACAAAAAGTCTGGTTATCCACAAAAAAAATGCTTGCTGGTGTCCTGAGCACCTGAAGAATTCCAGAAAGCTTTCAACAAGTGTTGACATCTCTCCTGACTCCCTCCTCCCAGCAACTACAGAGGTCTGAGTTTACAGTAACTATTATGCTTGTGTGGAATTGCCTCTAGGTAGTTAATAAGTTTCCCTGAGCACTGACTTACTAACAGGAACCCACTTAGTCACTGAAGAAGTGGGTCCAGTGTTTGTCTCAGCTATGAATAATGGGTTATGCATGATTTAAAAAGGCTTCTCAGAAAGACCTTGCTTATGTAGTCAAGGATCAATATTTTTGAAAAGAAGTTTTTATAGGTAAGCCATAACATTACTTGATAATCAGACATCATTTCCAAGTAGTTAAAAGGGTCATTGGACAAAGCCCAGTGGACCATCACCGGCTTCCTAATTGCTAAGGATTGAAACTCCACATGCCCTGTAAATTATGAGCATGCTTGAATTTTTTATGGAGGAGGAAATTATGTTTTTATGTCAGATAATTTTCATGTCACATGTTAGATTGGCCAGCCAGTTCTATCACCCAGGCAGGTTGCCACTTTTCCCCACCTGATCCCTGCTTTTCCCTATGAAGTTTAAGTAGAGAGTCGGGAATGAGAGAGAACATGGGATGGGAATGAATCATGAGAAAAATGCCACCGGTCCTTTTTCTTAGTCCATGTCCTTGTTGAAATATCCTTACCTCTGTCAACAGAGAGCAGCAGTTCAGCGGCAAGCTTGCAAGCAGCCACTGGCAGCACCGCCTCCACGAGGCCTCTGGAACATTCTCATTGTTTTCTCCCAGACTGTGCTGTTCTTCCCCATCAGACTTGAGAGTGACGAGGGATCTCCTAGGTGTAGGTAAATGCCACTGGCCGTTGGCCACAGCCATTTCTAGACACGGTGTTCGTGTGACACCTGTGTGAGTACTGACTGCCCAAGAGATGGCGGTAGTTTTGTACTCTGGGCCTGAGCATGTGGCCCCATGTTCCATGAGGCCTTCGGCTGGTTTGTTTGCCAGAGTGTCTCTGAGAGGAGGGAGAATGTTGGTATGGAGAATAATTTCATTGCTTTCTTCTCAAAGGAAATACTCAAGGGGATGGTGGGAGGGTATAAATATAGTGTTTCCAATTTCCTGCTTGCTCTACTCTTCCACAGCATTTCACTTTTCGTAAGGTTAGATTTTCATCCTGTCAACTTAAGCTGAAAATAATTCCAACTATTTCTATCAGATTGGCCTGCTTCTCGTTTTATATACTTGTTATTATGTTGCTTTCCTATTCAAAACTTTTTTTACCCCCTTAGGCCAATGAACTGTTTTTATTGGCTTCATATTATTTGTTATTGATGCATAATAGATATACATAGTTTTAGGGTACATGTGATAATATCATATAATTTATAAAAATCAAATCACTGTATTTGGGATCTCCATCAACTTAAATATGTGTCTTTTGTTCATGCTAGAACCATTCTCAAAAGCTTTTCTACAGGAAGTATAAGATGGCCTACAATGCTCGCCTGCTGCACCTGGCACATGTATCGTGGTCTTGTGGCTGGGGCAGTCTCGGTGTCCTGGCTTTGGATGGCCAGAAATTCGGGCTTGTCCTTGCTCTTCCTTCTCTCATGACCCATTTTCCCAGCAGAGGCCAGTACATATGCTGGTGTCCCCCTACTTCTTCCAGCCTTCTGTTAACAAATACTATCAGCTCACAACCACTGCAGACGTGGCCCATTGCTACTTCCTTGTCCACAGCAACAATGCTGGATATGGCTCAGTGCCTTGTCAGACAGACATGGATTGTTGAGTCTGCAAAGCAGAGCTGGTCTGTTAGCTGCTAGAGCTGACCCCACTGAGTAAAGCAGTGAGTTTAGTAGGGACTTGGCAAAAGTTAATTCATCAGGAGTTGGGAGGAAATGTGCAAGAACGGTCATCTTAGGTTATTGGGCTGCCTGCTTACCACATTGGTATTTTCATTTTGTATAATTATTAAATTGATAGTGATTTTAACAAACCTAACTTTGAAGTTTGGGAGGTAAGTGACTTGTGTAATTTTAGGTTACATGCGCTAAAGGTAAGAATTTCTGTAGTGTCATTTCCTAATTGTTAGAGTGCCCATTATCGTGCTTGGCCTAGGTGTCTTGCTTGGGTTTGCCCATTCTAAAAGTCCTGTGTTCCTAGGGCAGTGGTCATAATCATTGCTGGACTCTGCCAGTTCCCAGGCCCCAGCACTGCCTCCACCGGCAGCAAGCAGTAATAAGTAAGCTCTGCGTGCTTAAGCCTAATAGGGCTATGACCCAGTTTGAACTCCATAATGAGGAAAGAGCAGATTTATTTGCTCCCCTGCATGCCTCCCTCCCCTGTGTTCCTTTATTATCTTTAAGAGGAAATAGAATAGCAAAATTCTGCATTCTCATAATGCTAATGGACTGATGTCATCTTTTCCACTCTGAAGTCAAGAAAGTAAGAGCAAAACCTGAACGTAGATTTAACACTTTATACCTACCTAGGGCTTCAGCACAGGTTCTTTTTGTGTGTATATATGTTTTTAACAACTTTAAGTCATAATTTACATATCATAAACAGTTCTCTGATTTCAAGTTAATTAGCTAAGTTGTGCATCCATCACCACAATCTAGTTTTAAAGCACTTCCATCATCCCAGAGAAACCCCTGGCGTTCATTAGTAATCACTGCCTATTTCCCCCCACACCCCCACCCTGTCCCTAGGCAATCAGTAGTCGTCTTCTTGTTTCTATAGATTTGCATTTTTCTGGACATTTCATATCAGTGGAATCATACAATACATGGTCTTACGTGTTTGTTTTCTTTCACTTAGCATAACGTTTTGAGGTTCATGCATGTCGCAGTGTGTATCGGTGTGTTCCCTTTATTCCTGGACAGTATTTCATTTTATGGTTACACCACATTTTCTCTCTCTGTTCACCAGTTGATGCACATTTGGGTTGTTTTCAGTTTAGGGCTGTCATGAATAATGCTGCAGTTAAGAACAGATGAGTTGTTAAATGAACATGTGCTTTCAGCTCTCTTTGGTAGATGACCTAGGAGGCATATAAACTGAGTAAATTTATATGAGCAGGTGAGTAAATTGATTGATTTAAGAAGCCTAGATTGTTTTCCAAAGTGGCTACACCTCATTACCTTCTCACCAGTGATGAACAAGTGTCCCAGTTTCTCCACGTCTTTGCCAGGGGGTATATTTAAGGAATATAACCTTAACCGTTGACTTATTTTATATTGATAGGTACAAAAGAAAGCTAGGAACTATTCACAGTTTTTCGAGCTTTGTTAACACATGTTAATTAAAACTGCAGGCCAGGAGTGGTGGCTCACACTTGTAATCCCAGTACTTTGGGAGGCTGAGGCGGGTGGATTGTTTGAACCTAGGAGTTCGAGACAGCCTGGGCAACATGGTGAAACCCCATCTCTACAAAAAATACAAAAATTAGCTGGGGATGGTGGCATGCTCCTGTAGTCGCAGTTACTTGGAAGGCTGAGGTGGGAGGATAACTTGAGCCTGGAGTTCAAGGCTGCAGTGAGCTGTGACCACACCACTGCACTCCAGTGTGGGTGACAGAGCCAGAGCAAGACCCTGTCTCAAAAGATAATAAAGTAAAAGAAAATAATAAAATAAATTAACTTGTAGTCTTCAATGCCTATCCTCCCTAGTCTCTAGGTTCTACCACCAGTCATGCATGCAACAGTTAACTACATTCCATTTAATTATGTTCTTTCTTATGGACTTGATATAAAGTATGGAGTTGGTGGCTCACATTTGTAATCCCAGTACTTTGGGAGGCTGAGGCGGGTGGATTGTTTTGAGCCTAGGAGTTCGAAATTAAGTCTACTTTGAGAAATGATTTTTTTGGTATTCTGAATTCTTTTTTTAGTTGTGTTACTCAAACCAATGTTTGTCAGTTTGTATTTCTGATTATATATATTGTTTTCATATAGAAAAGACACATGTGCCTGTAGAGCCATGTTTTGTGGTGCTTTAAATAATTAAATAGTGAAGTTTTTAGCTGTTAGAATTGGGTAGCTTTTAAGGATTCTTTATTAAAAATGCAACTAGCAGTATTTGTATGAATCTAGGCCATCTCCAAAAGCCTTGCAAAAGTTGTGCAGGAAGACTTTATCACATTATTTAACATGGCAGGGATTACTACATTTTCAAGTCCAAATGACTAAAGCTTCTCATTATTTTTGCTTATTCTAGAATTTGCAGGTATGTTTAATTTTGACATTGAGCAAAACAAGTGAACCTGTTTTTCTAAATAAGTCATATTGCTAGTCTCGACACAGCATTCTGGTGAAATAACCCTCTTTTCGTTGGTGAAGTTCATGACTACTCTTTGGGTCTCAGCAGAATCATGAGCCTCAGAATACTCATTGCAGGCCTGTTTATCTTTTGAATTTGTGCTGTCCAAATATTCTAAAGTGGGGCATGCAGTCTTTCAAGAGGAAAAGATGAGAGGCATTCCAGTTCACACCTGGCACCCAAGTGCCTAGTGCCAGAAGTTCATGAGAGGAAAATAGTGGCAGAGATGATTTTCTTAGGATCTGATATCTGAATAAACAACTTCAACTGGACGCAATTTACACAAATTATTTTGGCCTCCAGAGGCACTTTGTCATGTGGTGGCACTTTGTTATAAAGGAACAGTTCTCATAGGGCAGAATCACCCTCGTAGGAGTGATGTGGGTGGCACAGTGATCAGGGTGCTTTGGCCATTAGCAGGTGGAGTCCAGGCACACTATGCCTGTGATGCACAGTGCATTCCAGCAGAGTGGAGAATTATGCCACTGCCCACACAGTCTTCAGGTGCCAGCTGGAGAGCTGTACTGGTGATAAACTGGTGTCTAATATTTGGACTTAGAACCTCTTTTATGTGCACAGTTTTAATATTGACTCAGGTTTCTGGGAATGATTCTGCCAGGTAAATCTGGGATGATTGTGTTTCGTTGAATTTCTCCAAGAATTGCTTGCTGTTTCAGAAACACTCGTCTGCAGTGGGAATTTATTTGTGGTGTTTGAGTGACCACCTGTCACAGCCTCTTCAGTTTGCCATAACAGCTGTGTATTTGTGGAGATTCTCCAGGCAGCCCATTGCTTCACTGTTGTATTTAATAGAGTACTCAGGCATCAGCTTGTAAATACTGACATCCATATTAATGCATTATAACTTGCTTTTCCTTTAATTCTCCTTTCTGTTATAGATAGGACATCATATTAGAATTTCCCTGCCCAATTGTATGTATTATTTGTGTTAGGTTATCCAAGAATTCTGTGAGAGCCATTGGCCCCAGATGTCCACAGGGTTTTGGTCCACATTACTGAGATTCTAGCCTAGTGTGTCTAGAAGACCCCACCAGCTGGTGAGGGATGCAGGTAGGGCAGAGCTTCCAGGTAGCTGTGTGGGCAGGTGCTGCATGGCGTTGAGCTGTCCTCATTTGCTGAAAACTAATTCTCTCAGAGGCTTGCCTGGGACTCCCTATGATGTGGTCCTCTGTACTTGCTGCCGTTACCAACATGAAATCTCCTGTCACCATCCACTGTCTCAGTGGGAAACTGGGGGTACCAAAAGACCAGCCACACATTTCTGAGAAGAAACGAGGGTGAGAGGCAATCAGGCTGGCAGACCTCAGGCGGACATTATCAAATTCCTTATGGGCACTGTGTAGATGCACACATTAAGTCATTTTACCAGTCTGAATCTTCCTGGCTTTTGTCCTTTTATCTGTGCGTGTTACTGATGAGGAGCCATGCCCTGTAAACTAGTGTGGCCCCTTCCAAAGCCTGTGTTTTCTCAGCAGGGTAAAGTAACTTGAGACCCTCAAGTGTAAGTGCCATTCCTTTTTGTGTATTGCATGTCACCCTCCTGGGCTCTCACACTGGCCATCCATTCAGTGCCATGCTAGTCACTCCTTCACCCCTGAAATTGGAGAGATGCCGTGTTTTACCATCTCCTGTTTCAGCACTGATTGGAGTTTGTAGGTTTCCTAATATTTGTTGTCCTTCTTTCATTTGTTATTGATATTTTGGGCATTTCAGTGTTTTGTAAGCACCTTCTCCAGCAGCTTATCAGGGACATGGTGAGGATTTGAAAAGGAGAGTTACTCAAGGGAAGGAGGTTGAAATTGTTTTAATTTATAATAACCAAGTATACTGTTAATATGAAACTTTGAGTTTCCACTATAAGCCTTTGCTTACACCTTTGAGAATCCCTTGGTAAAATCCAGGTGCCAGTCTGGCCTCTCTTTCATTGTGCTTGTCCTGGAAGACAGGTGGCATTGCTGATAGGGTGCCTAGCACTCCTAAGTGGGGAGGCCCCCTGGGAGTCCCGTTCATGTCGCTGAAGTTGTAGAAATCTGGATTTGAGTGCGGAGTTGACCATTGCAGCTGTAGTATGTTTCTGGTCTCTCCATAAAGTAACTAAACTGTTTTCTGGTGGGTTACCTTTCCTGTAGTTTTATTTCAGTTCAGCATATTTAGTTTCTTGTTTTAAACCAACTCAAGACAAGAAATTTAACTTTTTTTCCCCTTGTTATCAAAGTGATGCTGTCTTTTAAAGAAAATTCTGAAAATATGGGAAGGTATAAAGAAGAAATTTCAAAATTACCAGTAATCCAGTCACCCAGCAAGCTACTTACTCTTAATATTTTGATGTTTGTCTCTTAGGGAAAATAATTATTGAATAAGAATGGAAGTGTGTTTTATATTTGTGACTTTGTGACTTCAAAGGTGGTTTCAGGCAGGCTACTTTTTAAAAAATTAATTGAATTAAGTTATTTTGAAATTCTGCTTTTTTGGAAAGGTCTGTTACGTACATTTCATAAAAAGTAACTTGATTGACCATGAATACTGGAATTCAGCATTTAACTGCAGCCGTAGTCCTGGGGACGTGTATACCTTAACTCATTCTGTTTGATCACCATCTCCTGTGTACTGGAGTAAGCAGCTCTAAGTGCAGAGCAATGTCTGAGCCTCATGAATGGGTTCTGTAGGACTGTGAGAGAAAGGTTTGTGCATTCTTCCTTTACCTTTGGCTTTCTGCATGTGACCAGTGATGTAAAAACTGGCAGCAGCCGTCCTGCGTCTCTTCTTTCTCTCTAAACATGAATCAAACTGGCATCCATTTCAAGATCTGAGGGGACACTGCCAACTCCCCATCATGACTTGTACGTTTAGTTTGCAGGCACAATATGGAAATTATGGAAGATGAGCTTCAAGGTTCATTCAGCACTTAACCGTGGGGCAATTTCTGCTCTACTTTACAGGTTACACTGAAATGGATACTCTCAACTTATTTCTAAGAAATATGCAGTTACACAGCTGTCTCCTGTTTTCTGGCTTTTATTAAAATGCAAATAGTCCTCACTTCAAAGTAGCATAATCAAATCCTGAAAGAAGTATAACGGATACTCTGTCTCCTCTCTGCTATTTCCACTATGTTGTCTGGCCTCGCTGGTTTTTCCGACTCTTCTCAGCTAGGCTTCATCCCAGGCTAGTGGAAAGTGTGGTGTTCACAGTGTGCAGTTGTACCTTGGGTGTGCAGTCACATGCACCCCCACATGACATGAGCTCTGGTGGTGTTAGCAGCACAAAGTGTTAAATACAAATAATGTGTGAGCGAAGATTGTTAATTATTTTGGCACTTAATAGATTTCTCTGCATTTACCAGTATGTAGTAAAATGAAGTCAATGCATCCGTCTGCCTTTGTTCTTCACATATCTACTGTATTAATTTAAAAAGAATGTCATGAAAGTGAAGTAGTCTCTCTTCTATCATAAACATCCAATCAAAGAACTTGTTCTGGGGGGATATTCTTCACAAGTACCCAGAATGCCAGAACATGACGTCATCTAGGTCTTCATTTTAGTGTCATTAGAAGCTAAGTCCCTCAGCATTTTTTAATAGAAACTGATACCTTATTGAAACATCCCCATCTATCAAAGCACAAGAGCTGTGCTCTCTGCCAGTGCCCTGGCAGTGGCCAGCTGGTAGGGCATAAGGTCAGAAATGCACACTTTCGCAGATCAGAAGGGAGCTGTTGGATTTCACTCCACACGTAACCGATGAATTGCTAAAGCTCACCTGTGCACCTTAAATCCTGTTCAGGCCCAACTGTCCAGGCAGTGGGGAATTAAAACATAAGCTCCCTAAGCTGCTGCTGGGTCATGTCATTTCATGCTCCCTTTTGGATATGTATCCCAGTTCAAACAAGTGAACACTGTTTGCTCCTCTTGTCTTTTGACTTGTCCCAGATATCTGGAGGATTATCCTGTTTATGGACCATGTGCTACAACTGAGGGTCTTTGATGTTCCAGAGCCCCCGCCTCTTCTTTTGATTACATGTGTTTCTGCTAAAGACGGCTTTTTCCAGTGCTTACAGGGGCATGAATAAGTTGATCAGTGTCCTGTAGCTTTTTGTACTTTGTGGTTTCTCTCATCCTGTTACATTAACCGTAACATAGAAAGGAGCATGATCAGAAGGTACATGTCTCAGGAAAGCAAACTAACCCGGGGGCCCTGAAACCCTCCAGCAGGACTCTGAGTGGGCCTGGAAACATACTTTGTCATGTGTCTGAGAAAACCCCCACTGCACCTGGCCAGCGGAGGCCAGCTGCTTCTGGCCATTCCTTTTCAGGTTGCCCCCAACCTGGATTGGTAGGTAGGCCTCCTGGCCTGAGTGCTGTAGCCAGCCAGGTGTTCACAGGTGCAGGGGAGCTGTTCTGGGCCAAACAGACTGTCAGACCTCGCATGGCCCATCAGAAAGCCCTGTCAACCCCCCAGGGAAATGAAGCGGATACTGCAGCACTGGTTTTCAAGTGAGCCTTTCAGATATGTTATCTGTTAAGTAAATTCCGCCATTCAAAGGTGTTACTGAAATAAAAGCTAGAGGGTGAAATCTGGAAATGTTCTCCTCTGTCTTGTGGTGAACCAGTGAAAGATGGTGATGTTCACTACCAGAGGGTCCCTCACCTTGGGTGTCCATTGGACTAGTCAGAGAATGTTTCTCCTGAGGAGCTGATGCTCTCCCAGGCTACTCTTTGCTCTAGGCACAGGACCTCACTTTGGCATATTTCACCTGCAACAGAGTCTGTTTTATAGCTAGTAAATAATAGGTGTTACTTAGGAATAAATAAGCGGTGCCCAAATCAGTAGGTAAATACATGACTAATGAGAGGAGGGTGGTTTGTAGTTATTCCCACCCACTTCTGTGCTTTTGTTTTATGACAAAACAACCTCATCAGTGATGTTACAGGATGTGCAGCCCTGAGAGAGCCCTGGAGGTCTTTTCTGACCAAGGCTGTGTGTATGGGCACATGCACATGTAGGTGTGTGTAATGGGGAGAAGGATTTTTCCAATACCGTGCCAAGTGCTAGAACACTAGAGTTCATTTTAGAATGGCTGTTTTTGGGATAGCCACGTATTGTCTGGGGAGATTGCAGTTGGAAACAGTGCAGTTGGTGGCACACCTGACATGGTTGAGGGAAGGTGCAGCTTCAGCCAGCATGACCAGCTAAGAATAGCTCCTCTGCTGTGTGCTGTTAATCTAGGAGATGGTTCCTTAGCACTAGTCCATGGAGTCCAGAGTTGGCCAAACAGATGTAAGCCTGCTGTGTTCTCATTTCACCTCTTCTTTTGTTCTACACCATTTTCTCCTGTACCTTTGTTTCTCTTTCTGGTGCTAATGTCTCCTCCACCTGTTCATTCAGGTGCCTTGTGCCCTCTGTGTGCCTGGCATGTTTCTTCATTCTCCTCTCTTACCTCCTAAAACCCTACTTGGTGATTCCTTCCTTTTAGCAAAATGTACTCATTGGGTTTCCCTCTCCTCCCTCCCTGTTGTGTTTCTCTACTGTTCTTTGATAGGTGATATTAGCCAGTAGAATTGATAGGCTCATGTGTAATGTGGTTCTGTTTCAGTCAGTGTAAGTCTTCATGTTTAGAAAGGTTCACTGAAGGTACAGTTCCATAACTGAAGTTGAAATAGTAGGTTATATGACACTATAATATAATAGTAATTATATGACACACTAATTAATAATAAATTTATTCTACTTAATATGCTTTTCATCAAAAAGGCCACATGGGAAATTTTTGACATTTAAAAAAAATCTCTGAATTCAGTCTTTGGCAAGGTTCAGCAAATCACAATACGGTATTTTATATTTACTGTCTTCTGTAACATGACAGACCCAAGAGTAGAGCATGAGATCCGTGAGGATTCTACATACAGAAGTAGCAGAAATCACACTGTACATTCAGAAGCTAAGTACCCCAAATCCCATTTGTGAGCAGTTAAATTTGGGGATGCTGTGAAAAGAAATTTATCATACCGAATTATATTACTTGATTAACCCAGTGGGGATTTAAAAATCTTACATATATTGTTCTCTGTCCTTGCTTTGCTGTCAGCTGTTAGTTCTGTGAGGCCATGGACGATGAGAAAATTGCTTTCTAAATGACATGCTGAAGACACGTTTCTACCTTTTCTTTTATTAGAAGTTTGATTCTCAGTCCTGACATTGATGTTGCTTTATTCTATGGTACCTATTTGAAAACAAGGGAGTTTTCAATTATATCTGAAACATAATATTCTTATTTCTTGCCTGAAGCCAAGATGTAGGTATTGATTGCTTCCACTTTATTTTTATTGTACTTTTTTGTAGTAACTTGGACAGGTGTCTTCATAAAGGAGATCCTTGACAAGGGAAAATGACCCAGACACCCAGTAAGACGTATTTTCCCCCATTTTCTCCTTCCTTGCAATATAGATGGATCTGATAACAGGTCATTTAGATGGGAGGATTTGAGACTGTGGTCGTTATAATTTGAGAATTATAAATGGGACAGGAATGGCATGAGGGCTGAGGTTGAAACAGTTTGAAAGGTGAGATAATCTTGAAACTCTACTTGGATATTAATAATTTTTCCCTTGAATCACATACAGTGGCCTGCAAGCCCTCATTTTGGCTCATCCGTTTTTATATGAGTTGTAGGTACTTGTTTGGAAGATGTAAATACCCTTGTGCTTTTAATGGGGAAAGGTTGGAACAAGTTTGCTCTCACTTCTGATCAACTGACAGTCTCTGACTCAACATGAGGCACACTGAGATAAAGCAGATCTGGTTTGATGATACAAATCTCTCAGAAGAGGAGCTTGAAAAGTGGGCCTTGCTGTGATTTCCTCTAATTGCTGCATTGGATTGATTGGTAGGGTTCTGGTTTTGTTATGAACCTGGGAGAGAAGTGGGAAGACATCCAGTACACCCAGCATTTCACTTAATATATGAAAGAAAACCGTTTCTACCTTGATGACATACCAGTTTTCTCCTGAACTTGGACATGAATTGTTGGCTCATTGGGAAAGTCTGTTCCTGTGATGTATCTCGTAGGAGCAGTCAGCAGCCAGACCTAACAGTTTGACTCAATGTAAGTTCAGGCCCAGTTGGGACATCTTGAAAGATCTACATAAAGGTATCTAAGATGGGTAGGAAATCTCTAAGGAATTTCCCTTGTATTAGTGATTTGTTGTTTTTTAAAATAAATCCTTTTCACAGAAACTTCCGATAATACTTTTGAAAGCAATTGCTGCGTGGCCTTACTTTCTTGTCAGCAAAAGCAGGCACCTGTCCCCATCATTCACTCAGTTCTAACAGACTTGCCTCCTACCACATGCTTTCAGATGCTTTACCCAGAAAATAGATCTGAGGGTGGCGATTGTAGACCCCGGGAGAGGTTTCCATGATAGTGATCACACTGAGTTTTCTTAAATAGAAAGGATTATGAAAATATTTGTGTTTTGAATCTCCCTGGATTTTTGCTGTGTAGTGATTAAAATGAGTTTAAGAATTTTTGTCCTGTTTAAAGTTTCCTTCATGAGGATGTGCATATGATCCTGTGTGATCCCATTTTACCTAAAGCCTAAGCTTGAGGACAGTTGGAATCTTCCACTGACCTTTCCTGCTTTCTTAAGATTTTACCACTGATTTCTCAGGATAGTTTAAAACATTTCATATTTGAAAGCATGAAAATAAAATGTTTTATTTCTTTTAAGTTATAATTCATGAAGATGGAATTTATTTGATAGGTCTTATTTGCTTTAAATCTTTGTCTTTGAGAAAAAAAAATTCTAACTTTTAAACAAATTCCTAACAGTAATTGCCCTTTAAATGACAAAAATCATAGTTGGGGGTGGGGGTGATCACGAGAAAATCTTTCATCTCTTTTAAAGGTTTCCCTACTTTTTAATTATCTTCAAATATCTGCCATAAAATATGTATTTACTTACTCTTCACAAACAAGAGCAGCATTTCATTCCTTTCAGTAAATGTGAGAATAGTTGGGGCTTTTTTTTTTTGTCTTCCTCCTCCCCCTCTCCTCCTCTTCTCCATGCTTCTTTTTTTTTTATTGTTGCAGAGGTGGCCAGGCATGGTGCAGCTTAGAGGTGGAGGGAGAGCTGCTGCCTGGGCACCAGAGCTTAAAGTCGCACTGAGGGGACTGTGGGTTTTTAGAGCCCTTTGATCTTGTCAGTCTTCCAGCCTGGCCACAAGCTTGCCTTAGCAATCCATGGCCCCTGTACCATCTTTTGACGACGTATTGTCATGGGATGGATGCTCACTGCGATGTGGTAGATCATGCATTTCAATGTGCTACTTGCAGAAAGTGGTAACGTCTCTGTGTACTTTTTATTCAGAACATAGTTGCTAGTTAGTTGAACACCACAGATGTATAAGCTGTCTTTGGCCTAAGAGTGGGCATGAAAATTATAGCAAACCCATAGAGGCTTTTAAATTTTTTTCTAAAAAGACCTCACAGCAGTATAATTGATTTTGTTTTATGAAGTTTCAAGATAATATTTTTTTTTTATCCCTTTTCACCTTTATTTTGATTTTTGAAGAGGGAGTGGTTTTCCTTTATCAATCCCTAATCATTGTATTTTAATAATTCTTTCTGAAGTCATTCTTTATTTCAACCAGAAAACTGATTAGTATTCATTGATAGAAAATGATAGGTTGTACAGTTACATGAAAAATATTTTTCTCCTTGGCACCTAAAAGTTGTTGTCAAAAGTATTACCACATTCAGTTAAAGAGAGAGGGTAGGGTTTTATTTTCTGAGATTATGGTATACAAGCACCAAAGCTCAGTGAATTCAGGTATTTTCCAGGAAGTTTAACTTGTATTTTTCCTCATAAGATATTCTGATTTCTTTTCCACTGCTAATTTTGTGGCATAAAATAAAACATAATCTTTGTTCTGGGCACAGTTTCTTATGGCTAAAGGACTTAGGAAAGAGCATTTCAGTGGTAGAAATCGTCCAGTTTGCGAAACTGAAAAGAAAAGCCCTGGAGCACTATTTGTTCCTCTTCAGTGGCTCTCTGAGGCCTTCAGCTGCTCCTGGGGAAGGGTCATGCTTATTCCTAAAGAATTGCTCCAACAGTAGAAGGGACTTCTTTAAGTAATATACCTGTCAGCACAAGCTAATACATTCCTAAGGGTTTATTTGGCTTCACTTCCTGATGTGCAGTCATCTTGAGCAGCATTCTGCCTTGAGACCCCGAGTGTGATACCATGGTGGGGAAGGTTGGCATCTCAGGCTTGTATGAGATGGTGTGGAGCTCCTTAGATGAAAGGTGCTTAGTATGGGAAATACAGTAATGTGAGAAACCTTCCATCTAGTCATCTGTCCATCCATGCTCCATGCAGGCAAGTTCTTGGCCACTTGGGCCTGTGTCTCCCACACCAAAAGTTACGTATACTGTCCTGATGCAGGAGAAGAACCTAAGTTTTTTGGGGGAGGGGGAAATCAAGCAAGATGGAAAAAAACTCTTTGTTTCCAGTTATACCCAAAGTGATGATATAACTAAACCACACTCCCTGGAAAACTAGATACCATCAAACTTGAATGACAGGGTAGATAGGAATGAGCCCAGCCCAGACTGTAGGTGAGGGAACGTGCTATTTTCCAGCAACTGCAATTTAGCATGCATTAGGTTGTAAATTCTGCACTTTGGTTTCTAGGCAACTTGCACACATTTTAAATCTGAATATAAACACATACCCCCAAAACTGAATGAAACAATGAAAAGCCTAATGACATAAACCATGTTTGCCACAAGTCTCAGTAACGATAGCAAACAAATCCAGGCCGCCACCTGACTAAGTAGAGATTCTGGTGGTTAGACTTAGGAAATGAAGACGAAGCAGCTATAAATAACTCCTTTTGCTGCACAATGACTAATGTCTCTACAACGCAAGCACATCATGTGTGCTCTGCCTCCAAGGTTCCCAGCAAGAGAAGGCATCTCCTCAAGGGGAACAGGTTTTGTTGTGAAGGGAGATTTCATTTCTTTTCCTGTTCTTTTAATTAGTCTTACATTACGATTCTTAGAAGTTGTACATCTTATTGCCAGCAGCAAGCTCAGTAAGTCCAGGTTACTTCTAGGTGGACGGATCCAATCCAAGGGGTGCTCATCAGTGCCTCCATTGCCACAAGCAGGGAGGTGATACTAGTAGTTCTAGGGTGTGGCTTAATATCTCTACTGGAAATTAGGACTTGTGGATCACTTCAGTGAGTTCACAGATGAGGCAGGTTTAATAGGATTGCCAGTAAATTTGGCAGTCAGAATGATCCTGTTACACCAAGCACTGTTTAGATTCATGTGCAGAAGTGAGAAGGCTCTGGGTTTGAAAGAGGGTTATTGTGGACCTTTCTAATGGACAGAAGGCAAATGGAACACATGTGGGCATGTGTTCAATGCCTTTAAATATTGACTAGCTTAATGGTGGAGTTAACATGGGATCAGCCCATGCTGTTGGAATCTGCATCTTGAGCAACATTTATCAATTGAGAATGATGGTCCAAAGAAAAGTAATGTTGTGGGCATGAGCAAAATAAGACCTATGGGAAAAGTTTTTTAAAACTGAAATTGTTGGCTGGGTGTTGTGGCTCATGCCTGTAATCCCAGCACTTTGAGACGCTGAGGCAGTCAGATCCCTTGAGCCCAGCAGTTTGAATTAAGCCTGGACAACATGGTGAAATCCCATCTCTACAAAAAAATACTAAAATATTAGCCAAGTGTGATGGTGCACACCTGTAGTGCCAGCAACTTGGGAGGCTGAGGTGAGAGGATCACCTGAGCCTCAGGAGGTCCAAGCTACAGTAAGCTGTGCTCACGACACTGTACTCCAACCTGGGTGACAGAGCGAAACCCTGTCTCAAAAAAACAAAAATAAAAATAAAACTAGATCATGGTTTTAAGCAATTCCTGTCCTATAATTAATATAGGATCTATTTAACATAAGTAATATAGGAAATATTTAACATAAGTAATAATTCTCTCAAAAGCTTTAAGCAGGCTATATAAAGAGAAACAACTTATGAGCTTGCTAATTTGTTTATCCCTACTATGGACATGTTAGTTCATTCACTTTTGATGTTAATTTTAAGAAATCTTGCCGGGCGCGGTGGCTCACGCCTGTAATCCCAGCACTTTGGGAGGCCGAGGCGGGTGGATCACAAGGTCAAGAGATCGAGACCATCCTGGTCAACATGGTGAAACCCCGTCTCTACTAAAAATACAAAAAATTAGCTGGGCACTGTGGCGCGTGCCTGTAATCCCAGCTACTCAGGAGGCTGAGGCAGGAGAATTGCCTGAACCCAGGAGGCGGAGGTTGCGGTGGGCCGAGATCCCGCCATTGCAATCCAGCCTGGGTAACAAGAGCGAAACTCCGTCTCAAAAAAAAAAAAAAAAAAAAAAAAAGAAATCTTTAAAATAGCCACTGGCATTATTTACTGTTAAGAACAATGATTTGTGATGGCGGACTAAGATTGCTGACTTTTTTTTATTCAGAGTTTGTAAAAACAGGTTTCAGGATGTTAAATTTTTATAGTTAATTGCATGATTCATGTATTTCCTTTCCCCATAGAACTAAAGCATGTTAAAGATGCTATTTCATTTTAATTTTGGGAACATAATAAAAATAGCATTGGGGCATTGAAGAGGAGCTCAGAGGCACAGGCCTCATCAACCCTGCTTTAATAATACCTGAGCAGCAAGAGGTTATAGGTGGCTTCTTCTCCCTCCCAGGGTACTTCAGTAGGTAGAGGAGAGAGGAGGCACACAGTCAGGGGACTCAGAGGCCAGAGCCACACCAGGGGGCTCTGCTGCCCCAGCCCCTTCTCACAGGCTTGTTCGTCCATTGACAGGAACAGTTGCACATACAAAATCAGTTTTGTTTTCCCATCCTTTGTAAAATGTAGTGCCTAGCCTCTTTATTCTGCATTTTATTACTCCCATTTAGAATCATATTGCTACCAGGAATGGTTTCTTGAGGACTGGAGTGGAAAAAAGGCTGTGTACCACCGTGTATGATCCTGCTAATAAAGTGGACGATCAGACACAAAGCCGAGTTCAGCTTTCCACTTTAGGGCCACCACAGAGCCACATGGTAACCCCCTTTTTCTGAAGGAAGATCGTTGAGGCCCAGGCCAAGTACATTTTCCCCTGGCCTGCCTCCTCTGACCCCGGGATTCCAGCTCTTCCTCAGAAGTTGTCTCTGTCTGTGATGAAAGAGAGGAGCAGGGACCTTTCTCCCTCCCTTCCTCCATGTCTTTTCTGACCAGGTGCTCTCAGAACACCTATTGCTGATGGGCACAGGCATTCCCAGTTCCCTCCTGGCCCAAGCTCCTGGAGGTGAAACCACACACCACAGAGCTACACCCAGCTGTCCTCTCTCTTGCAAAGTGCAGGATCAGAATTTTGGGTTATCCTAGCTCCTCCCATGTTTTTGCAGCTCCAGTGACAGCAATGCCAAACGATACCCAAAGATAAAAACACTGATCCAAATGCAGATGAGCTGAAAACATTCCTTTTCTGACAGAAGACATAGTAGGTAAACAGTCTCACTTCCTTCCTCAACGATTATACCTGGAACGATATGTCTGGTTAATTGATTCCCTTTAGAAAACATAACAGTGCAAACTTGAGAAAATATCATAAGGAGGCAGTTCCATGACAGAGTTAAGTCTCCACACTCCAAGAAAAAAAACAAGTAATGGCTGTCGATATTGTGGATATATGGATTGCAATAAATAGCAGGATCTAACTTTTTACCAGTTCTTTTCACTACTTAGACATTTTGTCAGGCTTCTGAAACCAAAAGGCTCTTTGCCATTCAGGAACTTAGCCAGTTTTAATGTATGTGAGTGAAACATTTGGCGGCAAAGAAAGACTCCTTTGTAACAAGAGTGACTTGTGCTTTAATCAGTGTAGGAAATGGCCTTGTGAGAAGATGGATTTGTGCAAAAAAAAAAAAAAAAAAAAGAATAATAAAAACTATTCAGAAATAAGATTAAAAAAAATAATCTTTGTAGTAATGTGAAATTGTGATATTGCCAGATTGAGATTGTGTACTGTATACTCAGAGTCCCTGTGCGTGTGTGTGTGTGTGTGTGTGTGTGTGTGTGTATGTAGAGGGAGAGACACTAAAAAAAGTACAATAAGCTAGTCTGTGATCTCACCATATGTGTTGAATTGAACACAACTCTTCTGCACTTAATGAAGATTTTAGCCTTTAGGGGTAAATAAAAC
Organism: Aotus nancymaae; assembly: GCF_030222135.1. Taxonomy (NCBI): domain Eukaryota; kingdom Metazoa; phylum Chordata; class Mammalia; order Primates; family Aotidae; genus Aotus; species Aotus nancymaae. The sequence continues at coordinate 17,173,752 of NW_026988455.1, forward strand.
ATCACTAAACAGGGATGGCTTGAATATTTCTTACCGGCTATAATAATTAAAGCCATGAAAAAGGTGGTGGGGTTATGTTACTCATTAACTGGAATCGCTCTTAGATTTGATCAAGACGCGGTGGCCCCTGGCGCTTTGTTTCATGTTTGTCCTTTGTTTCATTGACATGCTCTGCCCCGGCCTCAGTGGCATTATAAAAGCAGCAGAGCAGTTAAAGAACCAAACCCAGAAGGCCCTTAGACCTCCTATCTAGCCGCCTTTTCTCCCCTTCCCCTAAGCCCAACAAACTCTTCAACCTCCAGAACTGAGCCTGAAATCATCTATAAAACAGCACACTTAAGGATTGGGGAGGGAATGGGAAGATACCTTCCCCTTTTAGAAGGAAACTGATGAATTCAGGTGTAGCTGTGAGCTTTTAAAGGATGATATTATCCTTAAGTGGTGTGCCAAACAGGCTAAGAAGCAATGACATTGATTATGAGGCACTTGGAACTCAGATGTATTAATTTCCTATTGGGCTATAACAAATTACCACAAATATTGTGACTGAAAACAAATTTATTACAGTATCTGGAGGTCAGAAGTCTAGTATTAGCCTTCATTGGCTAATGTCACAGTGCCCGCAGGCTTTCTTTCTACAATGTAGGCTCTAGGGAAAAGTCCCTTTCCTGGCCTTGTCCAGCTTTTAGGGCTGTCTATATTTGACTCATGGCCCCTTCCTCCATCTTTAAAGCTAGCATGGTTTAGCCAAGTCCTTCTAACACTGCTGCCTTTTTGGTTCTCTTTCTTGTCTGCCTTTTCCACTTATAAGGACCCTTATGCTTACATTGAGCCCACCTGGATAATCCACGGTAATCTCATAGTTGATTAGCAGCCTTAATCCATCTGCAATTTTAATTCCCTTTGCCAGGTAACGTGGCCATTATCCTGCTTACAACCTCAGAGAATGTTGGTAATGTAAAGGGTAGTGAATTGGGGAGTTCATAGGGTTGGATAGCTGACAAAACAGTGTAGTATTAGATAGGGTTTTTTTTGGCTGGGTGCAGTGGCTCCTACCTGTAATCTCAGCGCTTTGGGACGTCAAGGCAGGAGGATCTCTTTAGCCCAGGAGTTCAAGACCAGCCTGGGCAACAAAGTGAGGACCTCCCCCCCCACCACCAATCTCTACAAAAATAGAAAAAGGTGGGGGGTAGTTAGTGGCTTTGTAGCTTTCTTACAGCTTCTCATAACTACTATCAGGAAAAATAATATATGTGCATACATGGATGTATGCTATTATAGTAGAAAAAGTCATTTATACTTTTGCTTAAATGAAGTTTCTATTATACTGTGGTATCTAACATGCCAAATACCGACTATAAAGAGAAATTTTCAGTGTGACATACAACTAATTCATAGTTTTAGTTTGAGGGAAATTGGCATTTCTATTTAAAAGAAATCCAATTATAGTTTTACTGACTTGTAAATAATTGAGTTATTTGCTTTGTCTTGTGAAATTTTTTATTTTATGATTTGTTTTTATTAACACTTTACAGGAAAATTTCCAGTTAAAATGATGTCTATTTTTAACACCATAAACATCCTTTTTTGTGCACACATCTGTATAATTTTTAGAGGTTTTGTTGTTGTTGTTGTTTTATTTTGAGACAGGATCTCAGTTTGTCACCCAGGCTGGAGTACAAGTGGCAAGATGACAGCTCACTGCAACCTTAACCTTCCGGGCTCAAGTAGTCCTTCCACCTCAGCCTCCCAAGTAGATTTTTGTATTTTTTGTAGAGAAGAGGTTTTGGCCCAGTCTGGTCTTGAACTCCTGGGCCCAAGTAATCCACTGACCTCAGCCTCCAAGTGCTGGGATTACAGATGTGAACCATGGTGCCCAGCCCAAAATTTTTACATAATTTTAACCACTGTATACATATTGTGTATTAAGTGGCTTGACCTTCCTGTGTCCTCTTTCCCTAGTCATCTAAGACTGTGGATAACGTGTGTTCCTGTCTACAAGGCCATTGCAAAGTCAACTGAGATAACATGTGGGAAGTTGTTTGGGAGAAAAGCAGCATCTGCATTTGCATAAAGTAGAGCTGCAGTGGTTAAGCTGTCAACAGCTTCCTAGGGAAAATGTCCCTGAAGTAGATATGACATTTACCTGTAATGGCTTTCTTTGCCTGGGAAATTAATGGTTTAAGGCTTTAAAAAAATGTATTATCTTTGAATTTCTCTTTTAAAGTTGATTCTATTTTAACAGATTTTCATCATTTAGTTGCTAAGAGTCACTACTAATGGGCACAAATGGAAACTTTGATCCTGCTACAAGACAGGTTACATTAATTCAAAACTGGTTGTGCTGGATGCAGGTAGGGGTGGGAGTGAAGGGATTAAAAGAAAAGACATCCCAGTCCTGCAAGGAGCTCAGAAATGGGAGCACCATGCACAGCAGCACTCTGAATTCTGTTGTATGGCAGAACAGCAGAACAGCCATGTGGAAATGAATGAGAGTAAAACCCAGGAAGCGAATTCTGCCTCTGGGAAGGGTAAGATTGGTGAAGGGCTCTTAAAAAAGGTGACCCTTGAATAGTGATTTGAGTAGAGGGCATTCCAGGCAGAGGGCCGGGTATCATTAATTAATACCAGTTTGGCTGCAGAAAGGCTTGAAGGTCTTGAAGGAGTGAGAAGAGGATTAGGACTGGAAATGACCATAGTGGCCTGCACAGATAGGGCACACCTGTGACTGTTTCAGTCCCCAGCGAGAGAGGAGTGCAGGGTGGCAGTCAGGGAACCCATCTGGTGGTAAGGCAGGCCTGGTGTGGCCCTCGGGCCTGCACTACAGAGGCACTGGCAGTGGGGTAAGGGGGAGAGTAGAGAGCTTACTTGGCACCTGTAGTTTACGTTTGGTGGTTACATTTGGTAGGATCATGGGTTGTGTCAGTCCCTCAAAGCACACATCTCAGGCTGTGCACAGTTGGTGTTGAAGGAACATGAGGAGGAGGGTGGGCCATTTTACATTCATCTTCAGAAACCGAGGGGTCTTTAGCCAGGAAGGGCATGCCAAGGACGGTGCTATTTCCTGACCCCCTGGAGAGTTGAGCTCACAGCGCTTGTGCCCAAGGTCACTAGGTGAGTAGCCAGGCAGGATTAGACCCTGGTCCTGGTGACTCCCCAGCCAACAGCGCTCCTAGCGCCTGCGAAATCACTGTGCTTGGAGGAAAGGACGACAGGTTTTAAAGAGGGAGTGTCAGGACTGGGAGGGACACAGGACGCTCGCGTCTGGGGATGCCCTGGGGCTGCTGCAGGCAGGGGCTCGCCCTGCACCTGGCGGGCCTCTGCTGCGTCCTCTGCAGACTGGGGTCGGTGAGAGGCCCCCCAGGTCCAGCGTGACTTGCGTTGCTGAAAACCTTGTGTTAGGCGTGATCCATCCCAGCTTTGGAGCCAGGCTTTTGGATGAGGGTGAGTTTTTCTAACGCCGCCTTCTCCAGGTCTTCCCGCACCTTCCAGTGGTCAAGGACGGTGGTGGCTGGGTCCTCTCTGTGGAGGGCTCTGAGTCAGTGCCTGGTGCACCCACCCTGGGGCCTCGGCTTCAGAACCAGAGTTACTCGTGTCAAGTTACTTGTGTAAAGAGCAGCCGCCCTCCTAAGGGCCAGATAATTTTCTTTTTTTTCTATGGATAATTGTCCTTGTGCTTCTAATTTAGGTCATACTTGCCTTCACAGAATTGCTCCAGGGACAGATGTCCGTATAGTGTAGCTCCTCTAACCCTTGTTAAGCAAACGTGAGGCCAGTTGAGAGAGGAGCAGCACAAGTAGATTTCAGGCAGAATCGCGCAGCGGGCCCCTGCAGAATAGAGTGTGATGTTTGGAAATTTGCTTTGGAAATGCCTTGGGAAGGCGCTGCCACCCCCACTTTGAACAATGGTAGGAACGCAGGGTGCTGCGCAGGTGGCAAGAGCACTGCTGGCCAGCGGAAGACTGCGCTGGGCTTAGAAAAGAAGATACGGGTTCTTTTAAAAAATATATATGGACTAGGACCACCGATTCAGCTTCCAAAAAGCAAAATGGTAATTATAGAAATAACGTGAACAAAGAGTATTGGAATCATTTGAGAAGTTAAATCTGTGATGTTAGTGAGAACTGCTTATCTGAAGTGGAAATACTCTTAAGACCTTTTGTGACTTATCCCAAGGCTTACTCTCTTTCAGTTGAAAGCAGAATTGCAAATTTGACCAACTTAATCGGCAGTGGCTTTTTGCTTTTAAAAGTACATGCTAAAATGTTTGTGTGAGCCATGAGGCTGATAGCATACATACCTGAAGTGGAGATTTACTTTTGCAAGAATGTTTTGGTGTATTTTGTCAAACTTATTTATTTCTGTCTCATTGAAGACTGTTTATTAAAGGTAGATAAGAATTTTTAAAGGAATTAGATTTATTTTGAATGTTCTTATGCATTTGAAAACATGCATAAAGCTTATTAGTGTTCTTCACATTTAAAGGGGAGTGTTCTGTGCTGTACATGAAGAGACTGACCCAGTTAAGAATGACTTCTAGATCTGGGGACTCAGTGGAGAACATAGGGAGGGATAATAAGTTTTTTGGAAATACTACATTTTCTCTGAAGGAGTTTTCTCCCTATGTTCTCAGTTGCTCCCTATGTTTATTTCATCTGCAGAACAAGTGTTTGGGAGTCCTTTCTATATTTTTACTTCCCAGACACCTGATTTTCTTAGTTTTAAATATTTAAGAATGTCATCTTACTTTCAGGGAACTAAAATCGTAAGTTTAGGTAATAATAGCATTCGAAAGTGTTCACTTTAAAAAATTGTTTCTTATTCTGCTTGTTTTAACGTGGTTAAACTTTTAAAGTGGTTGTTTGAACTTTTAAAGTTCAAAGTTAGAAGCACAATTTAAATACAATTTAAATTGTCTTTAGCTATTTGTCATTAATATTTAGAGAGGCTAACTTACCAAACGTGGCATTTTGTACTAAATAAAGTACTAAGTTTTCTGTCACATGAACAGTTAAGGATTCCCTTTACTTACACATGGAGATGTTTTAGCTCACATTTTAGTAAATGCATGGAATGGGACTGTGAAAGCCATTCTTACCTGAAATGTTTTAAAAATTAAAATCTGTTTTTGAAGAAAATACAGTTTGAAAGTGGAAGACTCTCAACCTATTTAATGCAAAGTTTTTATACTGGTCGGGTTTTTATTATTTTTTTTTCTCCATTCAGTAGTTCATTGCCTGATTTTTTTTTTTTTAATTTTTGACATAAACATTGTTCAGTAATTTTTTTAAATGGATGCAGTTATTTAAAGATCAAATCAGTACTGGCAAAGTATAAGAAGGCTTTGTTTTTGATGTTTTATTTTTCTAAACATGTTTAGTTATAATTTTTTCATCCACGACATTCTAATGAACATTTAAAGTTAGAATGAAGAGTTTAACATGCAAAACGTGCGAATGGACTACTACAATTTTCTAGGGAAAACTGCCCTGATCAAATTCCCTTCCTGAGGCAGGTTCCTCTCCTGTGGTTTGAGGCCATATCTTTCTGGTTTTGTTGTGAAGTGCATTCTAGGAATGCTTACCTCTCACTTATTCTCAATAAATCACATTCCTCATAATCCTTGTTGGAGTTTTAAATTTTATTGTTGGGGTCAATTCTGGTGACTTATCTACTGGGATTGCTGCAGGATTGGAAATGGGATGGGTTTCTTGTTTGTCATGCAAACGTTCTGGTTGTTTAGGGTGAAGAAACCAGTCAGTAATCATTAAAGCTGTCCTTGCACACAGAAAACTCATCTCTGGCATTTTGTTTTTTTCTGATTTTAGTGTGAACAATTAGCAACCTCCACCAGTGCTGATTAAGAATTGTATAGATTATAGAAAGCTACCCTGAGTGGTTTGTTGCTCTATTCACATGATCTATAAACTATAAGAAAACAGTCCCCTCACACCTCAGCATGTTGCAGATTTCCACCAGGTGGTCCAGGAACATTTGTTCTGCAGGCGGGACCAAACTTAAAAGTTTATGTATTTATTGGCAAGGATTTTTTTTCTTTCTTTCTTTTTGTTGCAGCTGGCCAGGTCTGCTGTTTTCCCATAGTAATATCCTTGTGAAATGGCACATATGCTACAGTTTTAAACGTTTTTTCTTAAATACCATAGGCAAAGAGAGAAAGTCCTCACACTGGAAATTAGAGGAGAAATTGTTACAGCTATGACGGCCTTTGTTCTCAAAGCCATTTGAATTGCCGGCTGTGTTAGGGCTAGTTTGTACCTTGCTGAAGCACTGGGATGAGAACTTCTCTTTAGAGTAATTGCCGGGTGGGAGCGGCCCGTCCGGGGCGGGGCGGGGCGGGGCGAGGCGAGGCCAGGCCTGGGGCACAGGGGCAGAGCGAGGTACGGGGCCGCCGAGATATTCGTGGGCGCCGGACTCGCCAGGAGACGGACCAGCGCGGCTCAGCCCGCCTGCCGCGCCGGCCAGGACCAGAGCAGCGCGGGATCGCCGGCCTCGGCTTCGTGCCGCAGGGGCGCGCGGGGACTGCGGACCGTTCCTCGCGCGGCGCCCACGCCTGTCCTTGGCTCTCAGCCCCCGCTGCTGCCGCCCAGGTGACAGGGAGGGACGGGAGCGGGGCTGCTGTGTCCCTTGTGCGCGCTCTGGGAGGCCGCTGAGTGGCTGCTGCTCGTGCTTTCTCGTTTCCAAGCTGGCGGTAAATCTTTTAAATTTAGAGTGCATTCAAGGGCATAGGCGTCGGAATTGTGATTTCGTGCATGTTTTATTTACCAGGCTTTCAAATCAAAAAGGCCAGGCAAATACACACGTTCTGGGGCGCTCAAGAAAGTTCACACGAAGGATGAATCCAGCAGGGAGGTACTGACATACCTTGCGGGCTCAGGCTTGGGATTTCAGCAGCACACGCGCTCGTTAACCCGAGTTTCGGCCACTCCTGCTTTCCTTTCGCCCAGGTGCCCCGCTCCGCGAGCTCCCAGACGGGGCCTCGCCTGCGCTGCCGCCGCCGAGAGGAGCCCTCTTTAGACTTGGGCTTCAGGGGAGAGGGCTGGCTCCCCAGAGAGGAGCAGCCTGTGAGTTTTAAACATTTCTCAGAGTTAACTCTTACTTATTAAGTTCGGAGATGAGAATCTATACCGTGAAATCAGCAGAAAAGTGGTTCTTAGAAGTTTTAAAGTTTGTCCACTTCAGTTTTTGAGTATCTGTGATCACTGGTTTCTCAAAGCTGATTTGTTTTAAAGGAGTCAAGCTTCACTTTGGAGTACAAGTGGAGATTATAGTTGCTGTGTTGGAAATTCTGTAAAATTCCGGGAAGCAAGCAGTAGCCACAGGAGCATTTTAAAAGGTTTTCTTATTTTTCAGCTTAATTTATATATATAAAAAAAAGCTTCTGTTTTATTTTAGCCTTTTTTTAAGATAAATTCTTTATTTCTGCAGATAAATAGAAATACTGAGGGGAGAGAAATTATGGTTTTCTGTAGACTGTTTTCCGTTAAAATTTAAATAATGGGAAAGCTTAGAAATGTTATTCTTGTAGCTTCTGGAAGTTATAGGAAATGTTACATTTTAACATCAAATAAAGTAAAATTCCAATAAAATACTTTTTCTTATAGGAGCGCATTTTATATGTGTAAAGAAAGATACAAAATATTAGAAGTGCTAAAACTTAACAATTTTTGGAAAATTCACAGATTTTCCTAAAGTCTTGCATACGTTTGAGATTTTAGATTGCTGGTAGAAAGCACATCTTAGGTTTCAGTCAAGTTCATGCCAACGCCTATGAGAAGACCTACTAGGTCTCAGAACCTAGTAGGTTAGCCATCACTTGTGAGTATCCATTTTGCATTTTTGAAGACTTGTTGATTGGACTTTCAAGTGCTTGAAATCATGTAAGAGGATACTTTCATGGCAGCAAAGTCGCATTTCAGATTCCTTGCTCCCCTATCAGCTTCAGGCTGCTCCTGGCTCTGGGTCCAGGCTGGAGCTCACAGGAGACCTAAGAATATGTCCAAACTCATAGCAGTAAAGTGACGTTTTTGCCATAAAAGAACATTTTTGTAACGCTGTTTGAGTCTACTTGTTTCCTTGGAAATGGTTTCTGTCGTGATGGGCAGTACCTTAATTTACGAATTATTCAGCTATTTGTGCAGTGTGTGTAACTTAAGGGCAAACAGATTCGATGGTATTCACATCAGCTTCTCACATGATACACATTAGTAAGGCAGCCATTTCTCTCCTACGGAATGCTACGGTCCAGTACAGCTTTCCTGCGTTTCAGATGAGCTGCTGTTGAGATGAAAGAGAAAAAAAGTTAAAAATTAAACATTTCTTGCAAATCTGAGACTTTTTCTCTGCCTTTGTTCTCCTGAAGTTGATTTCATTTTATTTTCAATAGCATGAAATTTCCTACATGTCCAAGAGACTGTTATGGAATCAGTCCTTTGCTCTATTTCTCATAACACTTTTCCCAGTTAATCTAGGGTGTAGACTGGATGAGAATCCAAAACTGAATTTGGAGGAAATGTAACTCCTGTGCCTTATAGACATTAAATCATTCTGTGAAATAAAACTGAGACTTTGGATAGGAGATTGTGCTGTACTCTCAACACATTTTTATTAAATGAACACGGATTCCTTTATTTTTCCAGCAATCCTTCATGTAGTTGGACTCACCACGCTGTCCATCTTCCCCCTGCTCCTTATTTGCAGTTGGCCCTCCCTAGAAATGGACAGGTTGCTTTGTCAACTTGATGGCAGAAACCACCTGACAAATTGTAGATGTGTGGCTAAAATTTATGCATAGTTTGGATTTGGTAGAAAATAAAGAACATTGGAAAATAAAATGTGACCAAAAAGATATTTATGTTGTCTTGACTGTGTGTCTATACAGAAGAAAGTACAGGCAGGAACTGGGAGTAATGGAATGTTAGTGTTTCTGACTCCAGAATAAATACCCAAGAGTGAAATTAATTCATAAATTATGTTTCTTGCTTCAGAATATTTTAAGAGTGTATGTATGTGTCCATACTTGAATCACTTGTCTAACCTGAGGATCGGAGTGGTTGGCTTGGTTTCTCTATCCTTCCGTTGCTGTTCTTTATCTCACTTAGCAACTGTTATGTCATTATCTCTAAAATGGTTTAGGACTTCTTTTTTTTTGGAGACTTAAGTCTCGCTCTGTATGTAGCCAGGCTGGATTGTAGTGGCATGATCTCGGCTCACTGCAACCTCCATCTCCCAGATTCAAGTGATTCTCCTGCCTCAACCTCCTGAGTAGCTGGGATTACAGGTGTGCACCACCAGGCACAGCTAATTTTTGTATTATTGGTAGAGACGGGGTTTCACTATGTTGGCCAGGATGGTCTCGCTCTCTTGACCTTGTGATCTACCCGCCTCAGCCTCCCAAAGTCCTGGGATTACAGGCGTGAGCCACCGTGCCAGGCCAAACTTCTTTTTAAAAAAACTGTGAGTTTTGATTTTAAAAAACCTTTAATCCTTAACAGTAAGTTTTAACGAGGAGACTATGGAAGGCAAAAGGAGAGATCTCTCTAAGGCATACAGTTGAGTTTATGTACATAAAGAAAACTAGATTGTTACAGCTCTTCATAACAACCTGTTTATTCATTTTTAAAAAACATTGCAGAGCTATTATTTCATTGATTACAATTTATTATAATTGAAGAGGCATTTCAGTCATTTTACCGTTAGCTTTTAAAATAAGAATTGTCAACTAGATCTGTTACTGTAAAGAATGTTTATGAAACTTAAGTCGATAAATTTGTATTTTTTAGATATGTTCTACTTGAGAAATGAGAATCACTCCTGGCCTGAATTTTCATGTGTTGCTATATAAATTTACTTTTAATAAATTATTTTAAATCATCAGATTGTTAATTGACAGCTATTCTTGCAGACATTGTTACTATATTTCTTCTTCCTGTATTGAGCATTAAGTCCTTTATTTCAATGTGATAAACATTTGACTATCAAGGATGGGGATAGATAGCACATGAAATGAGCAAAATCTGGTTCCAGTCTTTAAGATGTGGTCGTAAAAATGTACATTCTTTTTTTAGAAGTTAAAATACAGTTTTCCTTGAACTCAGTTATTCCTTGTTTAAATTCAAAATGAGAGGATCCTATTTTTCTGTAAGAGTTTAGTTTTTTTCCCCCGTTTGCTAGTCCCTTCTAATTTACAGGAAAAACTGTATTATCACACTGAATGTTAGTAATGATTGCTTATTTGTCCCTATGAACACAGTAAATTTTGTGCGTAATATAGATTACTATTCACCAGGAATATAGGGCTATCTATAAAAAAATTAACCAAAGAAGAATCGTGTTGATACAGTTATTAACTAGAAGTGATGAATTTGTAATGAGTAATCCTACACAGACCATCTGATTTTGATTTTTGACATATTGGAGTAATATAGGAAGTTATAGAAAGGAAGAAATTCTGGGTTTGAATAAAATTACTGGTTTTTTCCCTTGGGAAAAAACCTCTATTTTGTAATTTCTTTGTAAGTGACAGCATAAAAATGTGAGCATGTGACTGACACTGTGTTTTTTTTATATCTGTCTACAAAATTTTCGGAAAATTTTTAATTCTTCTAATTTGTGAGTGCTGCTTGCACAGAACCAATGTTTTATATAGTAGTGTTAGCATACATCTTTGTGTAGAAGTATTGAAGTCAGAACTTTTGAGGTATATGTTGTTTTAAAATGTTATGACTAAGACTAGGGAGACAGTGATAGGTTTCTCGGTGCACACTTAGTGCTAGGAGGTCTGCCCTTAACTACTGGACCAGCTTTAAAAGAGAAACCCCTGGTTTCTAGTTACCTGATTCTTTGTTAGAGCACATACTTCAATCATTTTCAGTGTTCTTAGATTTGGTTGTGGTAATGAATTTCTTCATAAAGTAGATCTCTAAGTGAATTATTAGGAAATATTTGTAGCATGATTTAAGAAAAATATTTCAGCTTGAGCTGGAAGCAGACAAATGGGACGGGGAAGGGCAGAGAGTTCAGGTAGGTTACTCAGAAAAAGTTCACACAAAGCATTCCTTATTTTCTTCATACATATCTTTAGAATGTAATTTACACAAATTCAACCATAGTCTACATTTTATTCTGAACCTTTTTTCTACAAATAACATTTCTTGCCATCTTCCCATATTACAAAAATAATTCCATCACACTCTTTTTAATAGCTATATAGTATTCCATTGTGTAGCTGCATACCATATAGGATGTTTTGACTCACAGACTCAGTCAACCGTTTTTTTTTACAGTAAAGTTATATGCTGGGCTTTTTTTTTTTTTTTTACAGTAAAGGTAAATTCATATGCTTTACTGTAAACCATAGGCTTTAGTGGGTCATAAGTTAACATGTAACTAGAATTGGAGTGAGCAGATGTCACTGTTTATAAATTAGGAACTCAGAACTATAAAATGTATATTCTCCTTCAGGATAAATACATCACGTATTAAATACACTATTATTAATTTAGGTAAGAGCATTAATTCTTTTTGTTGTTGTTGGATACAGAGTCTTGCTCTGTTGCCCAGGCTGGAGTCTACTGGATTAATCATAGCTCACTACAGACTCCAACTCCTGGGTTCAGGTGATCCTCCCACCTCAGCCCCCCAAATAGCTGGGATTAATTTTGGGCATACTACTACACCTAATTTGGGGGTTGGGGTGGGTAGGGTGTGAGGTCTCACTGTCTTGCTTAGGCTGGTCTGAAACTCCTGGGATCAAGCCATTCTCCTGTCTAGGCATCTCAGAGTGCTGGGATTACAGGCATTAGCTACCACTCGTGGCAAGAGCATTAATTCTAAGGAAACAAAAAGGAGGACATTTTTATGAAAATGTGAATACAGGAAACATTAGAAATATTCTGATACTTGAAAATATTCCAGTTTTTAAAGAAATATTAAACAGGCCATATATTGAACATGCCGTTGTTGTGGCAGGTTGAATAGATGAATACGAATTTTTTCATGAGTGATGATTTTCTTGAGAAACATAAAATTCAGATCAGGAATGTTCTCCTTTTGGTCCCTTGTAATTGGTCTGGCAGGATCTGGGGACAGGGAAGCAGACACAAGGATCCCCTACATCTCTTGCGAAATACTTGGAAATTTTCAGTTTGAGTGTTTATGATACTTCCAACATATGTAGTAACATAAAATATTAATGTAGACGTGGTCGTAAGAGATCCAGTTGACCAGAAAATTTCATTTTTTGTCATTCAAATAATATGCTTTGTGTTAAATTGCATATAGTTAGGGCAGTGCTTTTAACAAGAGTTAGGGGAATAACAGCACGGGAATATTTGACCCTTATAATCTGGAAACGTGAGAATGATTTATGCCAATACATTATTTCAGATAGTATTTGCTAATGATAGTATCTGTTTTAGGTCCTGTAGTGCCACTTTTAGAAACTCCATGGCTCAAAATTTGCAGTAATCTTTCTGAACTGTAACTATTAGAATTTCCCAAAAATATAATAAATATGTTTTTCTCTGTATAAAATGAGTTATATGAATATTTACTGCTACTTTAATTTTCTTTCCAAAATTTGTTTATAGACATACTCCCTAAAGATGTGTGATAATCAGAAATAACTGATTCTTCTGGACAAATATGCACCAATTGATTGATTTTCTTTATTTTGAAGAAAATTTTGTACTCTTATTTGGTGACTTCATTTGCTGGCAAATCTAGTTTTATGCCTCACAAATAACATGAACAGTAGAAACTTCTATTTGTAAGTTTTGGCAATTCTTTAAAATATGTTAAGTTTTTGCTTCAACATGTGAAGGTTTTTCTTTTCTGAGTTGTGTTTTCAGCAGCAATTCAAACCAATTGTATTTTTCCCTTATACAGGTTACTAATTTAGAATAGATATATTTCAGTTCTGTCATGATATCCTAGTAGGCAGGCTGTTGGGCAGACACCTGCTATGTGTACGTATTATTAAATTATCTACTTTTGTTTTTTAGAAATATTTATCATTTAAAAAGTAACAGAAATGGGAGAAGAGGGTTTATTGCCATTGTGAAGACTGTGACCTGGCTATTATGTGGGCAGTAAAGGCAGACTGCACCTCAGTTCTGTGGCTCTGAACATTTTTGTTTCTTTTTGGATTATGAGGAAGGAGGACTCTTGGTTTCGTTTTGAGTAACTTTATTGATTATATCTTAATTTTGGCTTATTGGTGACAAGCACCATGTGAAAATTTATGCAGCATAGAGATTTTTACTGTTTTATTTGGTTCAGAGCCAAGTCTGGAAGATGACTAAGTTTATAAGTTCTGTAGCCAAGCTTCTTGTCTCCTTTAATGAGGGCACTGTGTGATTGGAAGCTGTTTCCTCCTATACCTATGGACTGAAGGGGCAACCTGAGGGTCTGCTAAGGTGTTAGGTGTGTCTTCTGGGAAGAGTGAAAGGGAATTTGTCAGACTTTGGGGGAAACTTATAAAAATGAAAGATGTTTTATGTCAGTGGGATCACTTTTTTAATCCAAGGGGCAAAAGAAAACTGGTTTCTATTGAGCCCCTGCCTGAAGGCCTTCTGCATGTGACTTTCAGAGGACCCTGCTTGTTTTGAATTTCAGCCAGCAAGTCTCCAGCATACAGAATTTGAGATTTTTTCCCTCCCCCATTTCTTCTGTTTTTGTTCTAAGTAAACAGTTCCCTGTGTAGTAACATAGACAAATATAGCAGAGAATGCTTTTCTGGAAAAAGAATGCTCCCTAAGCATTTTTTAACCATTTTTGGGAAGAATTCATCTTTCTGTGTGTTTCATACTGGAGAGGGGGGAGGCTGTGGCTGTAAATTGAAGTGACATCATATGTATTGCCCCCATTGATCCACTTTTAGTCTCCAGCCAGGATAAAAGGAAATGGCATCAGGGAGGAAGCATGCTTCATTTAGGCACAGATCCCAGAGTGATAATGGGGTAATAATAGAACTCACGCCACTGTCAATCTATGACTGCATTAGTCCCAGGCTTATTCTCTGTCTGGGGAGCCGAGCAGTGACTTTCTTCATGTGAGGCTGCTGCATGCCAGCTGGACCATGCCAGGAGGTGCCCTCCTTTGCTTTTGGAAGGGTGCAGGCAGTGGGGCTTGGATGTTGCCATTCACTGGTCTCTTGTCACAGGCCCTGCCTCTGCAAGGTCAGTTGTGAGACATGTCCATGACATTTTCTGATGTAGGAGGTGAGCTGGCCTGTTCTGCATCATGCTAATGGAAGAAATGGTGGCAGGGCCTCAGTTGCGTGGGTGGTCTTCTGGGAGTGCAGAGAGTGATGCCCTGTGACAGCAGTAAGAGGCTTCTGGAAGAGTCAGAGTTTGTTTTTGTTGAACTGCCTCTAGGTTAGGAGAGTGGGTTTGGAAAATTCATACTTTCTTTCCAAGAGCATGCATAAAAACTTTCTTAAACTATTCAAAGTCATACAGCTTGCCTCGACTCTGAAGTTGGGAAAAACAAGCAGTAGACTTTTTTCTTTGTACAGTTCTTAGTATTTAGCAACTATGAAATCTTCCATGTTTAGAGTGGAACACAGACTTCTAAAATCCTTAACAAGCAGGATTTGTACTTGACTGACCTCATTTAACATTTTATTTCTTGTATTCATTTCAGTAAGTTTCATAGTTCTGTGAAGTTCTCTTGCAAGTCCCCACATCAGTTTGGCCCCTTGTAGTCCTATTTTGTATAAATTTCCGAGGCAGATGTACTTTAAAAATATTGAACTGGTCTCCATATGGAGAAAATAACCCCATCATGAATTTCTTGTTTATGCAAAGGAAAGGACTTTTGCATTCCTGTCACTGTTGAACTGTGGGTGTGGCCCCTGGAAATAAAGGCAAGTTCTTTTTATAATGTCTGAAGGAACTACTTTCTTAGGTGGTGATGCTTGGAGGTAAGGTCCTTTATTTTTCAGGGTCGCTCTGTAGTACAACCAACGCCTTATCTCTCTCACACTGGTACTGCTGTATTAAACACAGCTGGCTTTTCGGTCTTAAATTCAGCTGATCTTAAAATAAATAAATGCAGTTGGACTAGAAGTCATGTGAAGTTTGCTTTGATTTCCATGTGGGTGGAAGTGGAGTGGTCCACATAGCATGTCCCACCCCCCTGTGCCAGCCTGGGCTCCTCCCACTGCCCAGTGCTGCCTTGAGCACATCTGCTGATAAGTGGTCGCTTTCACTTGCTTTACAAACATTTTGGTTTATTACATCACTACTACTTTTTCATTTGTAGGGTGGCCTTATGGGGAGCAAATGTTTATTTTACAAAGAGAAATGCACTGTATTGTAGCTATTTCACCACATTTTTGCCTCAGTATTCTCTTTTTAAGGTCTACTATATCATTTAAAAAGACTTTATAATGTGTACTTTGCAAATGAAAGATTCTTAATTATTTTTATTGTCTGTGTCCCCAAATAGCATTTGTTCACTGATTTTTTTTTCCCTACTTTTTTCAGAAACTGCATTCCCCCCCACACACACCCCCCTACACACACTAAAAGCCAGATAGCTACAGGTTGTTTACTAAGTGAGAGTCATATCAAGTCTATTCAGAAGAATGGGACTCACAGAAACCTGGGAGCATGAAGCTGCCTCTGGCAGCACTGTGTTGTCGGGGCCTTGTTGAAAGAGGAACAGCTGCCTCGGGGGAGTGTCCACCCTTGCTCCTTACCTCTCTCAAATTAGAGTCATTGTGCTACCTCCCTTCCATTTTGTGATCTTAAGTCAGGGAGCTTAGCTTTAAATATTTTCATTGTGTGAAATTTGGAGAGGACAAAAGCTTCCATTGATCCTTTCGGTTCTGCTTCTATGTGGAGGTGTGTGAGCTTTCAGCTTAGAAGAAAACTCAGATATACAAGTATGAATGCAGGTATTTTGATAGGTTCAGATATTGGTAATTGTTTGATTTTAAACTGGAGCTGTGTCTGTTGGTTAAAGACCAAGTTTTGGAGTAAGTTGAGGACCAAGCTCGTTGTCTTACCCAGGGTTTCTTTGCTCTGTGTGTCTCTTTAGTTTAAACTAAATTCCAAATGAGAGTTCTAACAGTAGGCTTCTTTGTAAGCACAAGCATATAATATGGGGAGATGCTTTTCTTTCTACTCCCCCTTCCCTGTAATTCAACAGTTTGGCAGGGCTGG
The DNA here is from genome assembly GCF_030222135.1 of Aotus nancymaae. Classification (NCBI taxonomy): domain Eukaryota; kingdom Metazoa; phylum Chordata; class Mammalia; order Primates; family Aotidae; genus Aotus; species Aotus nancymaae. The sequence goes on from NW_026988455.1 coordinate 17,189,942, forward strand.
TTCCTTCTTGCATTTAGTTGGGAAACGAGGCCCCCCTCCTGGCAAAGGGTGTTCTGCTGGACCAGGCACTGGTGGTGATGAGAATTGCTTCTCTGTAATGCTGAGCCCATTCCCCGAAGCCTGCCTGCCTTTGTCTGGAGGGGCCTTGATGCCAGGCTCCTGTGGTCCTCGGACTGTCTGTCTTGAGAAATGCTGCTCACTGGTTTTGAGTGTCTGTGGGGTGGTGCAGGTCTCCATCCTGTGGTGGCCTGGCCTGGGTACCCCTTGTGGATCTGCTGTTGTTTGACAGCAGCAAAATAAAGGGTAGTAGTGGGGTGAAGTGGGGAGAGCCCATGACTGGGGTGAAAAGGAAGGCACTGGGAAGAGGGCTCAAGGGCTGGAGGGCATTTAGTCAGCGGCCCCAGGAGACAGGTTGGGGGTGCTTGAGGCCACGGGCTGAAGGCTCAGCCTCCTGCAGAAAAGCGCCTCTCTTGAAACATCACAGGAAGCTGAAGGATGAGTTGATCAGGAAGGAGGAGGAGGGCGAAGGGAGAAAGAGAACTGGTCTCCCTGGGCTGCCTGGGCAGAAGTGCTGGATACCCGCAAGCACCCCACAGTGCTCATGGTGTGAATGGTGAGGAGGCCTCTTCCATAAAACAGATTTCTTTTTAATGTCATAAAAGTAGCCTCACCTGTCTAAAACTATAGAATATGGTAGATGGGTGGTTTTGTTATAAGTAGTTATGTAGTAATTTAATACCTTGAAAACTTGCTGCAATTACTTGACTTCTCGTGAGAAGAAATGGAGTGTTAGTAATTCTTTGGGTCCTTGTCAGTGCTGATTGTACTGCAGTTTTGCCAGAGGTGCTTTGTTTCTCCTGAGAGAATAGCCACAACATGCCTTTCAGATGGAGTGATGTTATGAAGTACAGAATACACAACCAAATGATTGCATTGGGATCTGTCTCCCTTCTTTCTGCCTCTTGTCTGTAGGAAAGTGGGGCCTTTCTTAGAACTTAGAAGGGTGAGGTAAGAAAATATTCCTTGTGGAATGGCGCAGTGGATGTGGTACATGTGGTGCTTGCTGTGTGCCCGTTTCGCCATGTGGACCTTTTGGTAATTGTATGGGTACGTGTGAAAGAGAATGAGTGAGCAGGTAGGGGTAGGGAGGGTCAGGCAGGGTGCATAGTTGGGGGCAGGAAGATGAGCAGGGAGGGAAGCCAGTACTTTTTAAAAATTGTTTTAGAGTATCAGAAAGTGGCACTTAAAATTCAGGTGTTCTTATGAATATACTGTTACCTGATATCAGCTTCCAGACCCGTAATTTGGATTGACAGGAATGATCTGGGCATGCGCAGGGATGGAGAGAAGCAGCAGTGGAATTCATAGGAATCATTTTAAAATCTTGATTCTAGAATAAATATTTTTTCACTTCATACAAGGCATATCTCAAATTGATTCTTCCTCCAGTGCATACAGGGCTGATCTCACTGGACCACCACTCCTGGCCTTGCTGTCCCATAGCGAGTAAGACAGATGACGTCTTACACAAGCTTCTCTTTGTTTCTTGTATTTCACACACATTGCATTTTATTTTTGTACCACATAAAGACTACCTCCTTTCTTTGCCCTTAACCTTGTAATACCACTTTTGACCTTTCCTATATGAGAACTCAGGAATATGGGTGACCTGTGTGTCCGTGTGTATAGCTGCACGTATAGTTGTTTACAGCATTTTTAGCTTTTTAATGGATTATAAGTTTATGATTTTCATAATGGAGGGAAGACACAGTTCTTCCATTATATGCTCTTTATTTCTCAGTGCGTAGCAGGTGTATTTGCAAAGCTTATGTGATGAAAAGGAAACTGAATGCAGAAAAAGGAAATTTATGTTAAATTTCCACGTTTGTCTATAATTAGATGGCTCCCTGAATCTTTGTCTAGGCTAAATCACATTTTCTGGTGTATGCATGCCGTAAAGGAAGCTATCTAATAAACCACGATAATGTTTTATTAAGATAAGCACAGTTTTGATCTGCCCTAAGTATAGAACTGAAATGAATGGTCATGGAAAGTGGGGCTTAATCAAAGCCCAGAATGTAGTGTCTTTGGGAATATAGACAATGTAGACCCTGAGGAATTACAAAAGTGAGCTTAATAGTCTTTCCATGTTGTCAGTGTATGCTAAAAGCACCCAGGTTATCCTGGGTATGCGGTCTTTGGTCTGAACATTTGGGTTTAGTTTCTCATCAGCTGAATGGCATTTTCACAAGCTGTTTGGTTTTGTCTTTAGCTTCTTCCAGACCAGCTGGTCTTGCTTCTGGAGCATCTCTTGGAACAGAAGACCCTGAGCCCTCGAACTCTGCAAAGCCTCCAGAGGACATACCACCTCCATGATCAGGATGCAGAGGTAACCAGGAACACCCTCGGAGTTTAACCAGCAGGTTCCCACTGTTGGTGAAGAGTGGTGATCCCATTGCAGTCCCAAACTATTGAAACTGCCATTTCTATTAGCAAAATCCCATGTGTTTGCTTATATGAGTAAAGAACAAAGTGCTTACATCTGATTATGCTTATGCTTCTAACCAGAGTATTTTGAGGTCTTGAGTTTTTCCCTCTTAAATCATAAAGATGGATGTAAGTCTCCCAAAGGAATGAGTGAAGTGTTTTTGAGTTGTAAACTTGGGCGGGTCGTTGTGCCCACGGACGGTGGTGCCATTCTGTTGCACATTAAGGAAACTTGGTTCAGATGTGTCAGAGCTTCTTGGCTGCATTCAGTTAGGGCAGGAAAGGAGCCATGTGTAAAGGGAATGAAAACTAAATCTAGCAGCTATAGTTGGAAAAGGCAGTTGGATGCTTGTGACAAAGCAATATGATGTGATCCTTAATATCTTCTACCTTATTGTGAAGAATGTGGCGTGAGTCCTAAGATTCCAGGGTTTTAAAAAAAGACAAAATAGTAAATATTTAATGTATTTGGACATCTTAAGTAAAAACAAGCTTAAATAGAAAATCTCATTTATATAAGACTCCCAAAATGCAGAAAAGTTGTTTGGTTTTGAACATTTTAAAACTGTACAGTCTAGTACAGCAGCCATTAGCCACATGGGGCAGCTATTTTTGAGTTGAGATGTGCTATAAGTATAAAATGCACAATGGATGGTGAAGACGTTGAATGAAGAAAGACAATATAACTTAATGTCGCCTGATTGATTATAGTGTTAGTGATATATTTGGGATATATTAGGGTAAATATTACTGTAATGAATTTTATAATCATTAAAATGGAGTAATTGAGAAAAGCCAGTTCCTTATTAACCAAAAGATAAGATGGCTGTTGTTAGGCATTTTAAAGCCCCATAAAGTCAGGAGTGATTCAAAAACTCCAGAGGAGACCTGTAACTTTTTACCCACCTGAACCTAGATGAGATTTGCAACTGTTGCTCTTTATTTCAGCTCTTATATTTTTGTTTGTAGGAGTTTTCAAGTGCCACACTGTTATTTTTAATTAGTGTTTGAAAGACTTTGCTATATAGTCATTAGGTTGTTTTAATCAGGGTGGAATACCACCGAATTGCCAGGACCCTGTGATGGGCATGGACAGACCAGAGGAGAGGATCAGAGCAGGTGCTAGGTACTTGTCACTCAGTGTCTGGAAGCCATGAGGTTGCCCCTTCCATTTAGCATAAAACATTTCCTATTCTTAACTTAAAGCTCAACTTAGTTGTTATATGTAACCTCTTAGAACCTTTGAGAAGTATAATAGGTTTTATTTAGTTTCTTGTTTTACATTGCACAAACTATGTCATAATGCTAGACAGATCAGTCTCTTCAGCTAGATCCCTGGTGATTGAGAGGCTGGGGTCTCAGTACATCTTTGCGCAGTTTATATGACCAGTGTAGTCAGTGTTCAAGCAATTCACAAATGCTCCACTAGGCACTGGGAATATAGCAATGGAAATGACAGGCAAGGTTAGTTACTTTAGGAAGCTTACATTCTTCTGAAAAGACAGCTCCTAAGTAAATGAGTAAGACAGCTTCAGATAAGGGCCATGAAGGAGAGATACAGAATAAAGCTGGACAAGGTTTCCCTAGATAGGGGATTCAGGCCAGGCCACTCAGAGCGACCTAAAGGCAAGAGGGAGCTGACCATAGAGAGCACAGGCATGAACTTGGCGTGTGCCAGCACAGGGCCAGCAAGCCTTTTCTATAAAGGACCAGGCAGTTAACATATCAGACCGTATACTTTCTGTGGCAGCTCTTTAGCCTTGTTGATGTAGCATAAAAGCTGCCAGATAGTATGTGAAGAAACAGATGTGGCTGTGTGCCAGTAAAACTTTTACAGACCTGAAACTTGAATTTGATGTAATTAGCCCATTTCAAGATATTGTCATCTTTTTTTCCCCCTTTCCTTTTTATTTATTTATTTTTTGAGACAGTTCTCACTGTATCGCTTAGCCTGGAATGCAATGGTGTGATAATAGCTCACTGCAACCTTGAACTCCTGGGCTCAGGCAATCCTGCCTCAGCCACCCAAGTAGCTGGGACTACAGGCATGCACCAACATGCACCGCTAATTTAGAAAAAGAATATTTTTTTGAGAGAGAGACAGGGTCTTAACTATGTTGGCCAGGCTGGTCTCACTCTTGGCCTGGAGCATCCTTTTGCCTCAGCCTCCCAGAGTGCTGGGATTATAGGCGTGAACCACCATGCCTGCCCCTTTTTCCTTTTTAAAACTATTTGGAAACATATACACCATTCCTGGCTGCAGGCCCCATCCGTGGTTTCCTGACCCCTGTGCCAGGCCTGCAGCGTTGAGGTTGGGGGTGAGCAGGAGCCAAATCAAGTTGAGAGTTGGGGTTAGACCATGGTGTGTGTCTAAAGAAAGTGTCTCCACCCAGACCATGGAGTTCCTGGCATGTGGTTAGTTATACTGACGGGTTATCTCATTATGAAGTTTCCTTGAAATGTCACTCAGAACCAGAAAAACAACAGGATTTTGGCCAACCAGGGTGTTTTCTAGAAACTTTATTAGTGAAGTGTGATTTATGACAACACTGATTAGCAGGAATTTCATTGAATAATCATCTGCCTTTAAGTGACAGGACATTTCATGGGAGAAAGAATTGTTACTTGGTAGAAAATGTCACAGGGATGCCTGAATTCTTGGTACTTCTCCTTGACTAAGCAAGTGAGGAGAGTCCGTTGTAGTTGCTCTCAGGGCTCTTACATACGGAATAAATGGTAACCATTTGAGAGCAAGCCAGAGATTCTGGAGTGAGACAGGCTGTGTACTGAGCACACTGAGGAGAGCAGCTTTGGGCACCGGGGCAGTGTTGAATTACATGACTGGTGCAGAAACACCTGCCTGGGCTGATGGGGCAGATCTCTAGTACAGTGCAGGGGTGCTTGGGACCTGGTGGGGGCAGATTTCTTTATTTGCTTTGCCCCTATATTTTCAAGATAGGCAGAAAGGCTTCCCTTGCTCTACCTGTGACTGAGGTGCATATGTAAAGCTCCCTTTCCAGAAGATAAGCCTGCTGCCTCCAGCTGCTCCAGCCTGTTATCACAAAGTGCACTGAGGAGTTTTGTTGGCTGAGTAGCGTGTTTGGGATGTAGCGGGTAGAGGTGGGTCTCCACTGTGAGAACCCTATTCCATAGTTGCTTTAGCTCCTGGGCCACCATCCCCATCTGTCCCTCTCTCCTTCCATGTGAATGAGCCCACCCACACAGAGAAGGAAGAAAGAAGGGAGGAGTTTACTGTTAACCATTCTTTCTATGTGTGTTGCTTCAGTGTCCGAGCTGTGTTCACAGAGCGTCTGATCTGTTGGTCTCATTTTCTGAGTGTGGCACTGAGTTTGCCAAGGGTTTTGCATGTTGAGGGGTTGTGGGGCCAGCGTTTCTGAACACTGTCACAGTTTATGCACACCCTGCCTGCGTTCCATGTGTCTGCATCACATGATGTAAAGACCCAGGCCTGCTGTTTGGAGAGGCAATGCCCCATGTTGAGAATGTGAAAGGAAAAGTGCCCAAGGACAGATGGAGTCAGAGCGCGGGTGGGGTAGGTAAACTGCCCCAGGCTACCGTCTGCCTTGCCACCCTCTGCAGGGCAGGTACAGGCTGTGCTCCTTGGTGCTCCTTGGCCTGGACAGTGAAGCTGACCATGGAGTCAGCCATTTTGTATGTAGCGAGCCTCAGGACCACGGGCGGATGCTGGGCCACTCCAGTCAGCACGGAAAATGAGCCAAAGGGAAATCCAGTCCACAGAAGCACCTTCTCTCTCTGCAGTTTTTGAGTATATTGCTCAAATAGCCATAAAAGTTTGAAAAATATATTTGGCAGCTAACTCTGGGAGCAAAAGATGTTATCTAAGATCCCTTTTTAAATAACACATTTCCTGCCTGCCTTAGCAGGTCTCTTAAGCTGTAAGAATAGCTACCCATGATAGTGAGGTGAGGATGTGTGGACCTTGGCTGTCTGACCTCTTTACTCCAGGTACTCTGTGACTCACCTTCAGGCAGCAGCATTTCTACAGACTCCACTGAGTGCTTTCGGACTGGGGCTACGCCTCTGGATGGGCTCCCTCAGCATGGTTTTGCTGGTGGCCACGAATCTGAAAGGCCCACGCTGTGGCACGCTGTGCTCTGAATTTCGTTGATATGCTGAGTGAGAACATTAGTTTTCTGGGAGAAGTTGGTAGTAGCATCCATTCTTCCCTTCATTGTATGGGGGAAATAGTGTTGGTTGAAAGGAAGAATACTGCTGGATTGGATTGGAGCAAGAAAGTGTGGGTACCGTGTGTCTCTGTCTTCCCCAGGGTGCCACTTCACTAGAGGTCTCCCTTTAGGGTCTGGCCCTCATTCCTGGCCCCACATGCTCGTGTGCATGTGAGTGGCTCTTCCTGCTGACTGGCAGCAGCTGGCTGACAAAAGGCAGTTTCAAAAAAAATCTCATTTAGTAAGGTGTCTGCACAGAGTGGAGTAGCTAGAAAAAGAGTGTTAACATTTAGAGGCCACCCTGAGCCAACTGTAGTCTCCCAAAGTGCCAAAGAATGTAACCTTGGGAGGCCGCAGTCTTTCATGTGGTTGCAAACTGAAGTAGTAGGAGCAAGTTAATGTGAGGAAACAGATTGGTAAGTAAGGACATACCTGTTTTAGCACTCATCCAGCTGCATGAGTGCTAAAGAACACTCAGGGTTGATTGGGAATGGAAAAAATATCCAACATCACAAGCCTCCCTGCAGCATGGGTTGTAGCTGTGACAAGGCCCCATAGACCCTGTATAATGGCTCTGGGTCTCCTCTGCCTCTTCTGATGCATTGTACACAAGCCAGTGGTGGGGGGCGGGTCCACAGCTGGTATTTATTTTAATGCATTGTTATTCATTGTTTGCTTGGGAAGAAGGCACCATAGCATTTATTTATAGTCCAAAGGTAGAAGTTGTGACCCCAGCAACACAGTTGTCTCACAGCTCTAATGCTCATTTCTGAATTTCATTTGGGCCAAAAGCATAGTTCTGTGACTCAAGCACTGAATGATTAATAGACCTCTAGAGGGGCTTATCAAAGGGGCAGAGAATGAAGGTTTAGCAGTTGTTACATCTCCAGATTCTAAAATTGATCCATGGACGTGATTCCGTTCATTCCTTTCAGTGCTAAAACTCTTTCCATTAGAGATGACTTTCATCTTCTGCTTCGGAGGGTTTGGAGATATGAAGTGTTCAGGAGGGTCTTTTCCCTGCTATTGGCACTTCTTTTGTCTACCCTGGTTGCTTTTTCATAGTATTCTGGCTACAAAATAGAGACATTTCTGTTTTGTTTTCTTACAGAGTGGCTTAGAGGAAAGGTTAGATATAATCTCTCTGGGCTCTGTTGCCATTTCAGGATGCTTGGTGCTTTATATTTATTAATATGTAGTGTGATGAACTTGGAAGTCCTTCCTCTTATCTACCTGGATGCAGAATCTACTTGTAATAAAGGCAGAAACTTTGGCTGTGCCGATGTCAGGTCCTGTCATCCTGGTGGTGTGTGAGGGCAGCTCCCAGCTCTGCCTCTCCCACCACGGTGCTGGCACCAAGGCCTCTGCCCCATAGGACACTGAGGAGCAGTGCCAGAGTGGTGGCTCCATCCCTTTTCCTCTCCTCTCCTTCTCCTGCTGGCTGCCCTTGGTGCAGGCAAGTCTAGGGCCTCATTACTAAGCCAGCTGGCTCACCACGTCATCGTCCAGCATTGTCAGGAGGCACCATCATGGAACAGAGCCCTACAAGGCAGGTTTTCAGATTGAACATGAAAAAGAACACCATTGTTGGGGAGTCAGAGTAGTGTGTGCAATTAGCAAAGTGGTTTTATAGGGTAAAATACTAGGAACCAGGTCCCCCCAGGGATCCTGAAAGGGCAAGTTGACACTTGCCTCCACCACCTGGCAACCCACAGAAAAGCTGTTACGATTAGGCCGTTTCTCATGGTATCACTGCAGGTAAAGGTGTCTGACTTATTGGCCCCTTGATGCAATCAACCTTAGGTTGCAAATCAAGAGGCCAGATACCTATGAATCTGAACTTTAGAACGTGGCTGTGAATAGTGTGACTTCAGGTTTTTAGAAAGTCAGGACCATGCTTGTGAGGGTTGCAGCTGTCCTTTTGACAGAATATTATTCCTTTTCTAGAGTTTTAAAAGGTGGGTGGTTATAGATTGAAAAAAGGGATTGGGGTAATTGTCTTTAGTTGCTTTATATATATCTTTTTAAACCATCTGCTTTTTATGATAGAAAAAACAGAGCTCTCAAGTAACTCTGGTTTTATTTGTGTATTTTTTCTTTGTTGTATTTGGTTTATGAAACATTCAATCAATGTTTCAGAAAATTCCTTCAAAGTCAGGATGGTATCTCTCTCAGTACATCTTTCTTAGAGTTTTCTTTCTGTTACTCAATTCAGTGCCTCTGGAACTTCCCTGTGGAAAGCCTGCAACAGCATTTCCCCTGTTACACTGTAATAAGGGATTTTTTAAAAAGCTGATGTAAATCACAAATAACTTTCTTTTTTAGATTAATAATTTTGTGTTGTTCCTGCAGCTTGAGATTGTGTTTTGTTTACTGTGAATTTATGGCAAATGAAAGTAAAGAGAAGAGTGAGCCATGGATGGCATAATCTGGATAATTTTTCTTAAATGGTCAGTTTCACATTTATTAGAGAGAGGGCATTTAATAGGTGACTTTTAGCTATAGGTTCAACCAGACTTTTGAAGAGTCACTGGCGGCAGCGTGTCCCTGCTGTCTGCTGCTTGCGCAGGGTTCAGCCGTGGGCCCACCATTACAGACTCAAAGATGTAAGGGCCTCTGCGCTTGCTCCATGGGTCGCTCTCCAGTCTGTGTAGATTTCCTCAGAAAGATAGAAATGGAGATTTATACATTTTGTGGAATCTAAATAGCAGTGCCCTGATGCTGTTCTTCTGGTATAGCCAGTAAACCAGCAGCATCTTATATTCATTTTGTGTCCAAAGGTTTCTCAAGTGGAATCAATGCATTGGGCTTTAATTGGTGCTTCTGGGTTCTTTACAGCTCAGTCAGTAGTTTACATACTTTTGTATTAGATTTCTGTTCGGAAATCCACACCAAAAACCATACAGTTTTCTTTGAGTGCTGCTGTCTCTTTTTATAATTAGAAACTGAGCCGTATTCAAATTTAAAGTATACCTTAAATGCTTCAAAATAGAAGGCTCACTTTGCCACACTCTCAACATAGCTTTCCAGTTGACTTTTCTTCCTTCTGGTGCCATTCCTGCTCTCTAGAACTGTGGCGCACCAGGATGTGAGAAGTAGATGTGCCTGGCCTTCAGGCTATGAGACCCTCACAGCACAGACAGGATGTGTGAGCCCTACCTCTTGTGTTTGGGCCGCTCCCATGGAGTCAGCTTGCTGAAGCATGTTCCCAGGCTTGCTCTGTGTGTAAATGGTGAAATTTTGTGTGGATGGCAGGGTATGAAATTTAGAACATGAACATGGAAGAGATCAGCTAAACGTTGTAGGGTAGCACTAAAAATGACTGTTAGGCTGTTCAGTCTGCATATTACTTTGCTGCAACCTTGAACCACATGAAACTGTATTCTGTAGACCACCTGGTTTAGTCCATCCATGGGTGGAAGCAGATGCCCAGGCTGGGCACAGGAAGTTCCCAGGCATTGAGGGAGCCAGCAGCCACCAGGAGCCCAAAGCTGAGTCTCCTCCACGGCCTCGGCTCTCAGGACACCAGGCAGCTTTTTTCAAGAGTAGACTGTGTAGAATAGTGGTATCCTTTGCTAAAACAGCCTTTCTCAACTTGGCTCTTAGGGTGAGGGGTAGTTCTTAATAACCTTTTTGAGCTATAATACACGTACCATGCAGTTCACCCATTTTAAAGTATGCAATTCAATAGTTTTTAATATATTCACAGAGTTGTACAACCATCACCACAATTAATTGTAGAACATTTTATCATCCCCAAAAGGAACCCAGTGCCCTTTGGCTGTCATCCCTAGCTCCCCAGTTTTTAGGCAAGCACTAATTCTTATGTCTCTGTAGATTTGCCTATTCTGGGCTTTCAAGTAAATGGAATTATATGTAATATTTGGTCTTTTGTGACTGGCTTCTTTTGACTTAGCATAATGTTTTTGGGGATGATCCTTATTTGTAGTGTATATCATTACTTCATTCCTTTTTATTGCCAGATATTTTTAGTTATATGGATGGACTGCATTTGTTTATTCATGCGTCAGCTGATGGACATTTAGGGTATTCCACTTTTAACTGTTGTGAATAATGCTGCTATGACAATGTGTGTAAGTTTTTGTGTGGACATATGCTTTTACTTCTCTTATATACATTCCTGGGAGAATCGCTGGGTTATGTGGTAAGGCTTGTTTAACCTTTTGAGGAACTGCCAGTGTGTTTTCTACGGTGACTAAACCATCTTACATTTTCTCTAGCAGTGAATGTGGATTCCAGAACATTGTTCGTCTTTTTTATTTTAGCCATCCTGTTGGATGTGACTTCATACCCCATTGTCGTTGTCATTGCTCTTTTTCCCCTAGTGACTAATGGTGTTGAGAATCTTTTCATGTACATATTGGCCATTTACATGTCTTCTTTGGAGAAAGGTCTAGTAAGAACTTTTGCCCATTTTTAAATTGGTTTGTCAGCTGGGCGTGGTGGCTCACACCTGTAATCCCAGCACTTTGGGTGGCTGAGGTGGGTGGATCACAAGGTCTGGCATTCAAGACCAGCCTGGACAACATAGTGAAGCCCCATCTCTAGTAAAAATACAAAAATTAGCTGGGCGTGATGGCAGGTACCTGTAATCCCAGCTACTTGGGAGGCAGAGGCAGGAGAATCACTTGAACTCAGTAAGTGGAGGTTGCAGTGAGCCAAGATCATGCCATTGCACTACAGCCTGGGCAATGAGTGAAACTCCGTCTCAAAAAAAAAAAATTAATGAAGTCCAGTGTATCTCTTTTCTTTTGTTGAAAATCATTGCCAAGGTCATGAAAATATTTGCCTGTGTCTTCCTTAAAAGTTGTATAGGTTTAGTTCTTTAGTCTGAAGAATTCACCTCTGAGGAAAGCAAGGGAAGTATCCCCAGAGTTTATCAGAGGGAGGTAACCATGGTCACTGTTTCTGCCAGCAGGAAAAGTGCCTGCTGGCATGAAGTTACATGTCAAAAGCCGTGAGTTACATGTCAACAAAATGAAGAAAGAAGGTAGAATGTATTATTTTTTCTTTCTTTCTTTCTTTTTTTGAGACAGTCTCATTCTGTCTCCTAGGCTGGAGTGCAGTGGTGCAATCTTGGCTCACTGTAACCTCCACCTCCTGGGTTCAAGTGATTCTTCTCCCTCAGCCTCCCAAGTAGCTGGGACTATAGGCACTTGCCACCATGCCTGGCTTTTTTTTGTATTTTTAGTAGAGACGGGGTTTCACCATGTTAGCCAGGATGGTCTTGATCTCCTGACCTCGTGATCAGCTCACTCGGCCTCCCAAAGTGCTAGGATTACAGGCATGAGCCATGCGCCCTGCGTATTTTCTAATTTCAGAATTACATATTGAGACACATAGCCATTCAGTGAGCAGTCTCAGTATGGAAGGAAGCCAAACCGTGCCATATTTCAAGGTGGACCCCACATGGGCTCCCTTGTTCTACTTTTCAGAGCCTTTAATAGCGTCAATGTCATTAACCTGGCTTTGCAGCAGCAAATAAAGTAACTTTTAATTTCCTTTGGTTTAAAAAATAACATTCAGATTGCAGCCTTTCAGAAATGAGGAGAAAAGGTGAGAGAGAAAAGAACTGATAGAATGAAAACACAAATGTTGAGAGCCCTGATGTCATCCCCACACAGTGGAAGGTTCTTTTCCTCTTTTCATGAAACCGAACAGGTAGACGGCCTCCACCATTCCAGAAGCCCCCAGGGGCAGTTAACCACTGGAATGCTGTCTGCCCTGTGGCTGCTCTGCAGAGGCTCCCCTTACCAGCTGTCAGCCCACTGTAAACCCGAGTTAAATCTAATTTAAGGGCACAAATTGACAAAGCAGGTTTGTTTATTGCAGGGTAGACTTATTAACTTAGAAAAGCCATGAGCCCTGGTCTTTCTGTTTACAGAAATAAAATGGAACTCTAAATGAGGTTTAATGGGCTTCCCAGATCATGTTCCCTGGACAGGTTTTTTTTTCCTTCTTGAACAATAAATTTGAAAATCAAAAGGACTGAAAAGAAAGGGGAGTGCTTCCTGTTATAAATAGGACTGGTGGCATTCTTCAGAGCATTTTATAGCTTCTAACTGAGCATTATAATTTTAGAGTAGCTGAAAAGCATTCCAAGTTTTCAAAAGTGGTACATTCACTCAGAAGCATCTATCAAGTACTATGTGCTAGGCATCATGACAGGCCCGAAGATGGCCCAGAGGCCCATGCTCTCCCCAGACTTGCATGATAGTATAAATAAATACATCAGACCAGCATAGAAGGACACGGCAGTGCAAAGAGCAGTTGGGAGCTGGAAAGGCTGCAAATGGGGACACACTGGGAGTTGAACTCTGGGATGCCAGGGTGAGCTAGGGGATGTGGACGTGTCAGATCATTCAAGTGAACATGGGTCTGCTGGATGAGCTGTGGCCACAGCAATGCCATCTAGTGTCTCAGCAGATTCCCTTGTCCCCTCTTTATGCTCGCCCCAGCACAGCTTTCTTGTTAAAAGGCTAAAGAAGTCATCAGAAGACTGAAAGATGGTGGAGGTGTAGTACATTGACAGAGGGGCACTGTGCAAGTAAATGCGACAGTGGCAAGTAGAGAGAAGGAAAAGCCCAAATCATACACAGGTCGAGTCTCCCTTATCTAAGATGCTTGAGACTAGAAATGATACAGATTTCAGATTTTTTTTTCAGTTATTAGGATATTTGGATTATACATGACTGGTTGCTTCCCAAATCTGAAAATCTATGACTCTGAAATGCTTCAAAATCCCAAACTTTTTGAGTGCTGACATGACCCCCCCTCACCCCCCAACCCCAGGGAAAAAAAAAGCTCACTGGAGCATTTCAGATTTTGGATTTTCGAGTTTGGGATCCTGAACACGTATCTGTATTGATTGCTGCTGTTGGAAAGGCCAAAAGTGAATTTGACATGAATTGCTAGAATTTCATGTATATTGGGTTCCGTATTTGTGTATAGTCATCTTCTTATAATTTTTAAATGTTTAAAAATAAAACAACGAAAGCAGCTACCAAAAGGAGCCATCGCACTTTTCTAAGCATGGTGACGAGCGTGCACCAAACTGAACCCTGGCTCCAGGATTGCTGTGGAAGAGGCAGAGTGAGGTCATTCTTGTCTTTGGTCTTGATGGTGGCACCGCACCTCTTGGAACCAAGTTGGGTGTATTGGCTGAGTTCTTAGAGCATCTGCTCTGTCTCGTGCCTGTAGCCATAGCCATGTCTGCCCAGGCCCTTGTGGATGATGCTTATTTTTCAGGCACAGCAATTCTTCTGTAAGACACTGGTTTCCAGACTGTATCTCCAGTATTGGGGTACTCTAAAGATGCAGTACCCCTTTTTAATGAGTCTGATTCAGGATAAGTGCCTGAGCATGTTTCCTTGTACAGAGGAATTTGACCTGCAGAGGGAAGAATAAGGCCCAGGGTGTCAGGACCAGCATAAAACAGCATCCCAGATTTTCTCGTGGGTCGGTGCTAAAGTTGACCCAGACCTACTCACGGGGCCATTGCTCACCATTTGCCCTATCTCTGTGTTCAGTGACATCATATTGGTGGATGCTTGGGGGGAAAACACTACTACACCACTGTGTATGCTGTGCGCTGGGAGCCATACCTTGGGCACCCGTTCTAGAGCCAGGATCCCCTGCTCTCTTGCCGCGAGCCTCAGACTTGGCCCAGGCTCTTCCTCAGCCTTGTGGTTCCTACCTCCTACCTCGTGCTGACCCTAGCCTGAGCCTGTTCAGTTCACTGCCTGTTTTTGTAAATAACATTTTATCCAAAGACAGCCATGCCATGCCCATGTATTTACATGTTGTCTAAGGCTGCTTTGACCAAAAAACCAAAAATGCTCAACATCTGGCTCTTAAAAGAAAAAAATTGCCAACCTCTCTTCTAGAGTTTGCTAGGATTCTGGTTCTGGACACATTATCTTGAGTTAAAAAGAGATTAGGGGCCAGGTGCAGTGGCTCACGCCTGTAATCCCAGCACTTTGGGAGGCTGACATGGGAGGATCACTTAAGCCCAGGTTTGGAAGCTGCAGTGCACTATGATCATGCCACTGCACTCCAACCTGGGTGACAGAGTAAGACCCTGTCTCCAAAAAAAAAAAAAATTAGAATGGTTCAAGTTGCGAGGAAGCTTCAGCAACTTTTCTGTTTCTAGGAAAAAAAGCAGTCAAATAAGGGGAAGCCTTCTTCACCATATCCTAGTTAAAATTACGGTTATATCATTAGAATACTCATTGTTATGGGACCTGTGTTCCAAATCCGATATGTGGTTTATAAATGGCCTTCCTAGGCATATACCATTTTTGTAGCATTGCAAGAGGTCAGAAGAGCAGGCTTCCCTCTGCACTGTGTTCCTTACATAGCTCCATGGAACCTGTCAGGTAGTGTGTGATATGTTTTCTGCAAAGGCAGAAGTGGAGTCTGGCTGAGGCTGGGGTAAGGCTAAGGGAGCTATCTTTACAAATGAGTGTCCTTCCCAGGAGATGGCATGTAAAGTTTCAGCTCTCCTCAGGTCCTTACTATTCTCAGGACTCCCCTTCTCCCTCTGCTCTCTTGCTGCAAGCCTCAGACCTGGCCCAGGCTCTTCCTTAGCCTCGTGGTTCCTACCTCCTGCCTCGTGCCAGCCCAGCCTCTGTTCATGGCCCTCTCGACATGTTGATGCTCTTCTAACCCCCTTCTTGGGGAGCTGGAGCTGGAGTGGGGCATAGTTAGAGCAGCTTGCCTGAACTGACAAGGGTCCAGCCTGGAGCATTGGGCTCTGGAAGCCAAAAACTTGTATGTAGGTTTTCACACTGTGGGGGAGTCATGCAATCAATCTAGTAGGTCACCAACCAACATTTTAAAAAAGAGAAGAGGCCAGGCACAGTAGTTCACGCCTGTAATCCCAGCACTTTGGGAGCCTGAGGTGGGTGGATCGTTTGGGTCAGGAGTTCGAGACTAGCCTGGCCAACATGGTGAAACCCTGTCTCTACTAAAAATAAGCTGGGCGAGTGGTGGCGCATACCTGTAATCCCAGCTATTCAGGAGGCTGAGGCAGGAAAATCACTTGAACCTGGGAGGCAGATGCTGCAGTGAGCTGAGATCGTGCCACTGCACTCTGGCCTGGATGACTGAGTGAGATTCGGTCTCAAAAAACAAAACAAAAAGATATCAGACTGCATTGCATGTAGTGAGGGAAAGCATTGGAAAATAGCACTTTGGTTTCAGTGTGTGTATGTTCTACATATACACATTTCGGGATATGTATGCACACATAAATATGCATCCGTATTTGTACTGACCATCACTTTGCCCCACACCATTTCCCAATGCCTGTCATGCAATTGGCTGCCATGAACGTGCTTGGGAATCAGTGAGCCCCCGTCCTCATAGTCTGCACTTGTGTGTGTGCTTCCCACCATGTGCCTTTTGGATACCCAGACTACATGTTTGCTCAGGTCTCCCAGATGACTCAGGCCTGTACCACAGACAAACCTCATCCCTTCTGTGGCAGTCTCTCAGTGAGGTAGGGTCTACCGTCCTGGAACCATTATTTAGGTTCCTTGAGGATTTTAATTCTCTACCATCACACATGGGCCTGATGCAAATTGGCTTCCACATGCCTGCCCTTCATTCTTCTCACCCCAGATTCCAAGACCCTCCTATCTACACCCAACCTCCAAGAACCAGTCATATGGAACACTCCTAGGAGAACGTGGAAATCTTTGCTGTCATTACCCTGTGTTTATGGAGGCTTTGGAAACTGGAAAATGCTGGAATCTCTTTCCAACAGTATAAATAGCACCTCTATGTTAAACTCCACCTGTACACCAAGTGAGGGCAGCATTCTCATTATTTTTTTTCTGTTAAGTGTCCCATAAGCAGAAAACTTTGAAAAGCAGATTTTCAAGGTAATTTTTATTGGACCAAAATATTCAAGGGTGCACACCTGTGTGTTGTGCAAGGGTCAGTTTCACTGTGATGACATGGAAAGCATCCAGAGACCCAGATGCCCCTTCTTCTTGTGAGAGCTGTGCCAGTTTATTCCATGTGGGAGCTCTCGCCTGCTTCCAGCAGGTCAGAAGGCCAGCCTGGCCTGGGCCACATCTGTTCTTTCCTCCCAGGCCACCTGCTTGTCTGCCACCCAAAGTCAGCACCAGCAGTTTCAGAGGGAAGAGATGAGCGCCTCCTTGATAGGGAAGGTGTCAAGTGTTTGAGAGGCTGGCATGAGGCGGCTGGCACCAGGGCAGAGGTGCAGATGCTTCAGGTGTCCAGGACCCTGTGCTGACTGCCACGGGCAGCTCTGGTCTCACTTCTCAGTGTCCTGTCCCTGTTTCTCTTCTGCCATCCTGTTCTTTCTCTACTTGCCCACTCTCCTTCCCTCCCATACCTACTTGATCATTTTTCTTCCTTGCCCCTTCGATCAGGGTCTGGGGTCTGGGTCCGTTTAGGTATGAAACAGATGCTGACTCTAGGCTCTCAGGTGATTCCTGGCATGCATTTGGGGTGACTTGATGAATTTTAATTGTAGTTTTAAAGATGATTAAAATTTCAACTATATTGACAATTGAATACAATAAAATGTGACTATTCAAAGTGTACCATTTGATTACTTTTGGCATATGTAGCCATGAAACATTAAACGTAAATGAAGATAACTGAGAAGCCGTAGGGAGAAATCTCTGCACTAATGGGAATCATGAGTCAAGATACTCTATTAAATATCTATGTAATTGTATTAAGTAAATATATATTTTTATTAGGGTACAGATTAATGCCATCCATGAAGTCATCTTTGTTAGGAAGAAAAGGAAAAATACATTGTGTGTGTGTGAAACACACTGGCACAGTGGGCACAGGGATGAGAGGAAGGCCTTACAGTGTTTTGTGTATTAATCTAGAAAAAATTCTAAAACGCTAAGAAATAGAAGTGGACTTCTTTTAGGTGTGATTCATTTGCTGATCAGTCTCCATTTGTTTGGGTCTAAAATGAAATAGTTACATTTTTCTCCCATCCCTATCCTCAGCTTGGGCTTTGTCCAGTTTCCCAGGGAGCTAAGCCCTTATCATAATTTCAGGTTTAAACTTCAGATCTCCTGCCCAGGTGTAGGCTTGTGGGGGTATCCTGTGGCTGGGGGAGGATGTGACCTGGTTCTTCTCCTATGTTCTTCCAGGCATGGGGAGGAGAGGGGGAGGGGAAGTAGGTCCCTCTGAGTGTCACAGCTGCTCCCCTTTGGACAGCCCTTCATGTCCTTTCTGGCAAGCGGCCACAGCTGGCTCTCCCCAGGAGCGTGGGTCATGTGTTCCTCCAGCCCAGGGGAATAGGAAGGGCCTGACGACATCAGCTTTTCTAGGCCCAGGACAGCACAGGGCTGTGGCTCTGGGGAAGACATCTGCTTTTCTAGGTGCAGGACAGCACAGGGCTGTGGCTCTGGGGACGACATCAGCTTTTCTAGGTGCGGGACAGCACAGGGCTTTGGCTCTGGGGACGACATCTGCTTTCCTAGGTGTGGGACAGCACAGGGCTGTGGCTCTGGGGGAGCCTGGGCCAGCCTCTAGCACTCCCCTGGCTCCCAAGCAGGGCAAGAACAGAGAGAGGCAGCCAGGGAATGTGGCTTTCACCTCTGAAAAGCAATCTCCTACCTAACTGTGCAGAGAGGACAACTGCCCAGGTCCGTGGGGAGGCTGGTCTCCCCACCAGGTGCTGTGGGGAGGCTGGGGACCAGAAGAGATGGTGAGGAGTGCCTGCTGGTGCCAGGCATCGTCCTGGGGCATGTGGTGTCCCTGTTGTTTAATTTTATTCTGACTAAGTTACAAAAAGACACATTGACCACTCTCGTTAATGAAGAAGTAAGAGCAGATCTCTAGACTGGACATGCTGTGGAACTCTCTCTCTCCGTGGCCTCAGCTCCCTGGCCCATAGGGCTTTTGTGCCTTATCAGCTGCAGAGGAACTTGATGGAGGAGGGCAGAGCATCTTTCACGACCATGAAGCCCCTCGGTGGTCTGGAGACGGATATTCTGTCAGGGGTCCTTCAGAAATGCTGCTGGGTTTCAGTGAGACTGAAGCCATCCCCACTCCTGTGGTGATGAATGCTATGTGAATTGCGGGTCCTTGAGAGTTTGGGGGATAAAAATAAGGATTTTCTTTGTTTCTGAAAGGAAAGAAGAGAAGTGAAGACTGCGGCGCGCAGGAACTATCTGGCCTGCCCGGCCTCCCGCAGCATTTCTGTGATGTCTTCTCAGCATCCTGTCGCCGAAATATTGACATACACTTAGCTCTTTATAATGAAAAGACTTGTTGTTTTTATCTTCTCTTCATGGGGTGGGAAAGGGAGTGGGGGTGGGAGATTAGGCTTGGTTTGTCCTTCCTGGATGCCATGTTAGCCTCCAGGGGTCAGAAGCCTGGGTCTCTTACTAATCTTGACAATAAACTATTTCTAACCGTAAGAGAAGTGGAAATACTGACTTCAGATTTGCAGTGAAAGAGCCTCTTTCACCCGCCATCTCCTGGACCTGCACCAGCTATGGGCTGCTGCTGCCTCCTGCCCCGCTGAGGGCTTTGTTCTACTAGGAAATAAACCCCAGTTTATGCTTTGTTGTTTCTGTGTGTGTAAATAAGATGAAGGAAAGCACAGACAGAAAAGGAGAGGCGAAACCCTCCATTCTCAAGTCTAAATTATATAATGTCCTCCAAGTTTTAGAATGACAGTAGTCATTGCCAAAAATGTGGTGTGGTGAGATTAGAGAAGCACTGGTTGATAGAACACTTAAAGAACACAGAAGCAGACACATCTCACTACAGGACCCCCTACAAACTGGTACAAGTAAGGTTTCTCTTGTGCAGTTAAGAAAGTGAGGCTCTTTCCCTAAGTCCCAGAGCAGTGGCAGAGCAGCAGGTCCCCATCCCCAGCTGTCCCTCCCATCCATATGTGGGCCAGCCCACCAGGCCTCACCAGCTCACCCGGCCTTTCCGCCTCAGGAAGCTGGCACCCATCTTCACAAAGCTCACAGCAGAAGACACCTCTGCTGGTCTGTGGACCTGGCAAATGGCACATTTAGGTGGCTATGAGTTGGAAGAGAGATGAGGGATTGAGGCATCCAAGGAGTAGTTTGGGTTCTTCACAGCTGGGTGCACAGTTTCTTCTACCAGCTTCCTCTGGCATGTGATGGTGAGCGGGCTTCTTTGAGCTGGTCACTTGTTCTCTCTGTTGGGGAGGTGTGTGGGACTACAATTCCTTATATGATCTGTTGTTAATTTCTGTTGGCTGTACAGGAAAGCACATTCTGTTGAAGGTGGAAAGATTCTGCAGCCCCAGCCTCCTTCCCTTTCGCTCTGAGAGGAGAGGCTCTTCCCCAGAGGCATGCTGCTTCAGGACTTCAAAGGGCCTGGCTGCCTGTGAGCCCAGGGCAGCCCAGCAGAATTTTGAGTTAACACCACTCTCAGAGGGCTCTGTGGCCTGGGGGAAGGATTCGTTTCAAAAGATGTGTTTCTTTCAGTCACTCTTACCTGTTTGCATGTAAACCTACTTAGAGTAGATTAAAGGAGAGATCGGCTAGGTCAGTGGAAAATGATGTCATTTACAGGGCCCCTAGCCAAAATGTTGACATTGCTTACATTTTATTTTGCTGCAAATATATTACTATAGAGTATCTCCCTCTTTCACAGTAAATAGAAACAAGGCTTGACAGAAGGAGGCCCTTCTAAAATGCACATAATCACTTCCACGTATGGCTGATGTTGATCCAGTAATGGAGTACAGAGTTGGTTGGCTGCTCGCTTGGTATAACTGAGAGAGCTTTGGTGCAGTAGGAAAAGGCAGGGGACTGGGTTCTGAAAAACAAATGGCAGGTGAATCTTCTTGTAGAGAACATGTCTGCAGCGCCAAGAATGCTGCCTGCTCTGGGATGCAGGGAATACCTCGAGCAGATGCCTGTAGGCCTTGGTTCGAGAGGGCGGTTAGGGCTGGCATCACACTCTTCCACTGTGTCTGGAGATTCAAAGGGGGCAGGGGGTTGGGGGTTCCTTCCAAATTCCTGCTGGTAAACCTTTAATAAAGTGTATCTTTTAAAAGAATGGCATTCACCTTTAGCTTGTCTGTTTTCAGTAGATGTGCAAAACTACCCGCATGTGGATACGCACTAGGAACTGCCCTCTTCAGGGGTGTCCTGGGCTCACTCCTTCCCCAGACTCTCAGAAGGGGTGCTCTGCCTCTTCCGGGGAATTAGCAGTCTCTCTGCCTCTTACTGTGTTTATTGTTACAAATCAGCAGCACTGAGCCAAATCTACTGCCACAGGAACTTAAGGAGTGGTGGTTTGAAAGGGAACCTCACTCACAGCACCCTACAGGAAGGAGCACCTGCAGCCTGGTCGGGATGTGCGTTGAATTTCCTAGTTATGCTTTGCATTTAATATCTGTCATCTTGCAAAATCGTGTATAAAACAGTAAAACACCCATCTGAACACCTACTTTTCCCCTCTAAAGTTGACTGACAGCCCTAATTAGGATTGTGGTTTCTTTCTTTAAAAAATAAACTGGCTAGGCACAGTGGCTCACACCTGTAATCCCAGCACTTTGGGAGGCCAAGACGGGCAGATCATGAGATCAGGAGTTCAAGACCAGCCTGGCCAACATGGGGAAGCCTCATCTCTACAAAAATTAGCTGGGCTTGATGGCAGGCGCCTGTAATCCCAGCTACTCAGGAGGCTAAGGCAGGAGAATCGCTTGAACCTGGGAGGCAGAGGTTGCAGTAAGGTAACATTGCGCCATTGCACTTCAGCCTGGGTGACAAGAGTGAGACTCTGCCTGAAAAAAAAACTAAAAGAAAATGTAAAACTAAACATGTCAAGAGTGCCAATCCACTTGAGAGCACAGCTTTCTGGAATATAGAGGCTGCCTGTCACTGGGCCTGGTGGGCTGTGAGGTCTGCCCGCTTGTTGCTCACGGGCTCTCTCCTGTTCCTCCAGGTTCGTCATCGGTGGTGTGAACTCATTGTTAAACACAAGTTCATGAAAGCCTACAACAGCGTGGAGAGGTTCCTTCAGGAGGATCAGGTAGGTCTAGTCCTCTTTCAGCGGATGGGGATTTTGTAAAGGCTGTCCCCTGCACTTCACACAGGAACCCACGTTCTCAGTATCTCTTTCATAACAAATAATCTGTTCCAGAGATTCTTAAGGACTGGTAGGATCTTACCTAACTCTGGTACTTCTGAGCTGCTTTTTTCCTCTCTCGGCGTCTTTGAAGGATTGCGTTGGGGACCTTCAATGCTGCCTTGTAGCCCACACATCATCCGATGATGCGTGCTCACACTTGGTGGTGTCTCCAGCACCTGCTAAGCCACGCTTGTGCCTTGGTGATGTCGTGGGGTAGATCCCTGATTTCGGTGGCCCTCATTTAAAGTACATGTGCAAGTTAGACTGGAAAAGCCCCAACAGGACAGTCTTGGTCTGTACCTGCATCTGCGGTGTTGTGCTAGGCGGGTTTCCTTCCTAGCTTTTCTCGCTGTTCACCAGGGACAGCAGTCGCCTTCCTAGGAGCCCACAGGCAGTGTGCCTGCAGGAGCAGATCTGAGGAGACCTTCATCGGCTGCCTCTGATGTCCGCAGTATGTGTCAGGGTCACTAGTCAGGTGTGTCCTGTGACACATCATGGCCTCCCACACCCATCCCCTACCCCCACCCCCCACCCCCTCTGCCTCTGAACAAGCTGCCTGCCAAGCACTGTGGGTGACAGCATGGAGCTGCGTTCCAGCTGGGGTGGACAGTGGGAGTGAGGCAAACAAAAGGACTTTTGACAGGGTCTCTGTGTGGGGGACAGCCAGCCTGTAAGGCCTGAGGCCTCGTTATTCCCACAAAGCAAAGTACGTGCCTTTGTACCAGAAGAAATGTCACATTTGCACAGCAGAGCAAGAGGCGTCTGGAAAAACATACAGGAGTATAAGAAGGACAGAATTTAGGAGCAACTCTGAGGTCTGTTGTAAAGACCAGAATTCACTGCAGTATATTTAGAATCATGATCTTTGTCAAATAAGGATCACCGTGTCTGGGCTTTTTTGGGAAAGCACTTTTGAACCCTTAACTATGAAATTGTGCTCTTGTGCTGTCTTTGAGACCCTTCTTTTAGTTTGCTCCAGCAAAATGTAACTCACAGTGTTAACTAAGCCTGGTACAAGAGAGCAGGCAGATGCAGAGGGGCCCTTGGATCTTCCAGAACATCCTTGGCTGTTTAAAAAATATAGGAAAAGTGCAGATGTGAGTCTTTGTGGCATTGTTCCCAAGCAGCAGAGCTGGTGTGGACTGTCGTGCAGGGCTGTGGAGGAAAGCACAGGCAGGGTGGGCGGCTCTGCGGGTGTCGTGATGCGCCCTTGCCGTGGCTGCTGCGTGCTGTGCGCTTCATTTCCTTAGGGAGTTGCCGGGTGAGCTCAGACCAGCGACTCCTGGGGACATACTTTTCTGGGCAGGAGCCCTGCATCTCTGTAGTGCCACACAGGCCTTCCGCGTGGTCATTCTGGGAACTGTCTCTGTCTGTTCAGAGCATTCCTGACACGCCCATCACGATGGGAATGCTCACTCATTGTTCTGTCACTGGTGAAATCATCAGAATCTGTGGAGAGAACTGGGAGGTGAGGATTCCTTGGGGTTTTGATGAGAACAAGGAGGAAATGGGGATTGCAGACTGCAGCTTCCAGAAGCACAGTCACCCCATGACCTCTGTTTTCTCTGGGGTCTTTGCAGTTTCCAGACAAGCAAGTGTGTGTGGAACAAGCACAGACTGAGCTCACATGTGCATGGGTGCCCGCGCCTTAGCCTGATGCCCTCTGGCCTCTGTGCCCTGCAGGCCATGGGCGTGTACCTCTACGGGGAACTGATGGTGAGTGAGGATGCCAGACAGCAGCAGCTCGCCCGCAGGTGCTTCGAGCGGACCAAGGAGCAGATGGATAGGTCCTCAGCCCAAGTGGTGGCCGAAATGTTGTTTTAATGAGGTGATTCTCTCCCTTTCCTTTCTGTCATTTAGTTCTAACCAGATACTCCTCTTAGGAGCAAACTAAGCCGAATAGTGAGCCAAGACCACCTGCAGCATCAGTAGTCAGCTCCTTGGCCAGGGGCCTGGAGAGTAGGCCGAGTGGGTGCTGGACTGGTATGGGAGCCCAGGGTCCCTGGAGCACCTTGTCTGGGTGGGGTGGTCACCAGGAAGCAGAGGCTGTCCGCCTGAAGGCACAGCAGCACTCCTTGAGACTATTTTTGGCCACTTCAGGTTTTATAATCTGTAGGAAAAAAAATTGTGGGAGAACATCTTTAGTAGGTTTAGAGATGAATGGGAAGCCTGGCGGAAGCGCTGGTCAAGTCCTCAATGTCACAGCTGACACGGGAGTTTCAGTGGCCATGTGACTCCAAAGCCTAGCTTGTGCAAGCAATTGTTTTCTTCCAGCCATGTGTGAACTGGAGGTTCCTTGGACTGTCCATGCCTGATCATGGGCTGACAGGAGGCTCTCCTGGCACACACAGCACATGCACCACACGTAGCGCACACACTGCACGAAGCACACGTACCACATGCGGCACACACGCCACACTCCATGACCCTGTGTCTTGAGGGCAGGTCCTACTTTTTGCTTTGTTGTGTTGGAGCAGAATTTCTTCCCTGGTTTATATTGGAGTGAGTCCTAGATTATTTAAATCACTTCCTTTGTTAATTGTGCCTGGAATTAACCTGTTAGATTTTACTTCGTAGCAGTTAATTGCTAAATATGGGTTTCTGCACTATTAAAGTAACCTAGCAGTAGTACGTCTAGTTTTGTTAGAACAACTGTGGGATCATTTTTTTCCTCTAACAATCATTATCATTTCTGTTTTCTCCATTTTACTTCAATGTTTTATGTAATATAATAGGGGATGTCCAATTTTGTATCTTTTCAAAAAAATACCAGATCTCAAGCATTTTTCATGTTATAGATTTAATTGAATTTTTCATGGACTCTTCACTCATTTTTGGACATTGAGTTTGCTTCTAATGTTTTATGCTTATGAAAACCATTTCTGTGTAATATGTTTAAGAAGCTTATTTCTATGAAAGAACTTAATAATGAAATAAAAAGTTTTTTCTAAGCATGATCATATTATTCCAGAAGAGTCAGGAACCATGTATGCCAGGAAAGGGAAACATGGGTGGCGAGGGGGGATGAAGTACTATTGGATGTCTCATAGCGAATCGGCTGCTGCAGACGTGACTCGGCTCCCCTCTGGGATGGGCCAGCGGCACAGACTG
This sequence comes from Aotus nancymaae, assembly GCF_030222135.1. NCBI lineage: Eukaryota > Metazoa > Chordata > Mammalia > Primates > Aotidae > Aotus > Aotus nancymaae. Next base: position 17,214,898 of record NW_026988455.1, read on the forward strand.
TGCACTTACCTCACTGCTGGCCTCATATAATAATGAGTGTAAACTGTGTTTCCCTTGAGTTATTTCTTGGAGTTCATGTTAAAGTGTGTGAAACTACAAGGCCAACTAGTCCTTTGATCATTCCCTTTGTTCCAGGTTTTCCAGCAGCACCGCAGGGAACACCCCTCACCACTCTTAATGGGGAATTTTTGTCCAGAAAAGGAGTCATCTTGGTCACAAGTCTTCACCTTCCCCACTCCCAGACATCTTCATTCCTGTCCCCACCCCTTCAGATGAATCCAGGGGTCACAAGCACCCCCCTCCCCCGGTCCCCATGAAGAACAGTGGCCAGGGCTTCTCTCAGAGCTCTTCCAGCAGGGGGACCTTCCCAGCCTGGGAGACCCCAAAGGCTTCCCAAGGCAGCTAGAATCCATGCCTGGTGAGAAGGGATCTTGTCCCCAAGGGTTAGAGGCAGTGAACTAAGCGAGGACAGCTGCTGTTAGCAATTCTGTCACTGTATTTTTCATCAGCTCCAAAGCTGCACTGGCATTTTTATGGTCGTCTCTTGAGTCCCTTTGATTCAAAAAATGATACTTCTAGGATGCCAACTAAATGAAGAACAAACAGAAACTCCGCCCGTTTGCTAGTGTAGCAGCATGAAGGCGGCAGTGTCGCCGGCGTCCCTCCTTGGAAGCCCGGTGCATGCAGACGGGGGCATGGGGCACGGCGCTGCTCTTGGGTGCTCTGGCTGCTTGGGTTCCTGGCATGCTGATTTGTGACTTAAGATTAAAATCACATTGCCAGGGATTACCACGCAACCACGACCTTGGCTGCTCCTCCAGAAACCATAGTCGCGCGCCGCAGTTTGGAGAACAGGTGCATCTTGTAGCTCTTTGGAAACAAAAGAAGCCACCAGCTGAGGAAGATGCTCACCGGCCCTTTATTTATGTCCAACGATGACCTCTCTGACAAGGTGCAGAGCTTAGCTGATTGGTGAACAGTGATTGGTTTCCGCTTTGTTCACAGTGGCTAAGTTCTGCACCTGAAGAGAAGGTGAGATGGGGACAGTTAAGTTGGAGCCGCTGGGGCAGAGGCCGTTGCTGACGGGCTGGCCGCTGCTGCACAGTCAGCTTGGGTACAGAGCACGATCCTGGAGGACGAGAGACCACTTGGCCCCCTGGATGCAGTCTCCTGCCGGGAATGCAAGCCGTGTACCGAGTCCTTAAGTTTGTCCACAGAAACACACGTCCACTAATCAGACCTCTGTCTGAAAGGTCAAATGTATTTAAAGTTGCAAAAATTATTCTTAACAAAAAACTAAAACCACATAAGTCAACTGAAACCGTGTGGTGGCTCACGGCGTGTGAGCGAGGCAGGGCGGGGCTTTCAGAGGAGCTCCTGATGTCGTTCCGGGCGCGGTGAACTCTCTCTTGTATTGCAGTCCAGGCCTCCGCGTCTCCTGCGCCAGCGAACAGTGCCCACGGAGCTCCCAGCTGAGGCGCTGCTTCTCCGGGCTGTCGATTGGACCCGCCCTCCGGTGCCTACTGAGCTGATATCAGTTCTCATTTTACACACTGGCTCAGTTCAGCAGGAACAGGAGTCGAGCCCTTGAGCAAAAAGCCTTCGTGTCTGTAAGTGCCCGAGGCTCAGGAGAGCTGGGGCTCCCACTCGTGGCAGACAGGCCTGCGTCTGCCCCGGCCCAGAGGCACCACGGTGCCGTTATCTGTATGTGCTCCTGTGGCGTGGGGGTTTGTAGACTCGGAAAACCCTATGGCCTGAAGGCAGGACACAGTGCCAGTGCGGGGGTGGGGGGGCACGTTTGCCCCCAGGTGTGAGGGAGGCAGGGCCCAGCTCCCCCACAGCGAGCTGAGACTTTCCGAGAGCAGTTAGAGTGGGTGCAGGTTGGAACTGGGGACTCCTCCTAGCAGCTATCATGTACGTAAAAGCTGAGTACAGCCTGCTGGTGTCACGGCCACATGTGAGAAGGCCAGTGTCACACAGGGCTGAGAGATGGGCCTGGGTCTCCTCCTTGTCTTGTGATGAAAGTCTTCTCTTGAAAGTGGAGAGCAGAGGCACACAGAGAATTCCTCCCGGTGACTGGTTAATAAATGTTATTACTGTTTCCTTTTCAGGAAAGATCACAGCGAGATTCTTTCATTCGTCTCCTCCTAGCCTGGGGGACCAGGCTTGCACTGACCCTCGACATCAAAGGAGGGATTATGTGGCTGCGAAAGCCATCAGCCTGCAGCACTGTTCACGTCTTGGTGCTTCCCTTTCCCAGAGGCTGGTCTCAGCCAGGCACACACAAAAGGCAGATTCTCATAAACACAGCCTCCCACTCTGGAGCCTGCCTCCTGCCCTGGATCTGGAGTGGAGCTGCTCTGGGATTTTGAGTTCTTCTGCACAGATGATTAAAGATATCTTAAGAGACATTGGAGAACCTGCTGAACGTTTTACATCAGTCTGCTCAGCACATGGGTGGACATGGACATTTCTGTAATTTCAGAAAGTCACACAGCTCCTCTACTGAGACCAGTGGGCGCCATTTGATGTAAAACTATGGGATGAGAATCTAAGATACATTATTAATAAATATAATGGTTTTCTTTTTGTATTTGTGTTTTCTTCTGAATTTTATACTGCTTAAAAATAACAAGAAAAAGGTATTCTCCACATCTGATGTTCCTTCCCTACCTCACTAGTTTCTCTGTCATTTTCAAGGTAGTGTTCTCTTAGAAGCCTGAAAGCAAAAGAAATTGGGCTGGGTGTGGGCACTTTTACAAAATGGAGAGGCTGGGCATGTTCGGTCACTGTGGAAGTCTGATGGTTTGATTTTTCTTCCTCCACGGTGCTTAAAGACAGACAGAAGCTGGGCACCGAGCTTCCTGGGCACCATCCATGAGGCAAGATGGTTGAAAATGCCTGGAGGAGGCCATAGAAATGGGTGCAGCCAGGGGCCCTGTGCAAGGCTGGGCTGAACCTGAGTGCCCCTGAACACACCCATAGTGTCCTCTGTCTGGCTCCGGGGGTGCCTCAGGTTCCATCCTATTTGGAGTGAAGTGGGGCTCTACCATGGATCTTCATTAGGAGCTCTGGACTGGAAGGCCTTGATCTCCAGAACCACCCTCTCACGCCAGTGACTGATTCTAAAAGGTTCCTAGGATTTGCTCTCTGCTCTCACATGCCTTTGCATGGGACTGTATGGCTGGCTGTGCCATTGTGGAGGAAGACTTGGAACTTGACTGTTATATCTGAATAAATAAACAACCATTGCTTCCTGTGGAAAGTTAGGATAAATGATGCTTTCTCTGCCTTTGTTTTTTTTTTTTTTTTTTTGGAGACAGTTTCACTCTTGTCCGCCAGGCTGGAGTGCAATGGAGCGCTCACTGCAACCTCCGCCCCGGGGTTAAAGTGATTCTCCAGCCTCACCCTCCCGAGTAGCTGGGACTACAGGCATGTGCCACCACACCCAGCTAATAGTGTATTTTTTAAATAGAGATAAGGTTTAACCATGTTGGTCAGGCTGGTCTCGAACTCCTGACCTCAGGTGATCCACCTGCCCTGGCCTCCCAAAATACTGGGATTACAGGCATGAGCCAGCAGCCTGGCCTCTCTCTCTGTCTCTCTCTCTCTCTGCTTTCTGAGTGCTTCTGGCTTTCACTGAGGTGGAGCCAGGAAGAACCCTGGGAGCACTGGCCGTGCTGTCCTGCAAGGCTCCCACTCCCACTGTGTGCAGACACTTGGCACCTGGACCTCTCAAGAGCTGCGGGCAGCTTTACTGGCCCAGTGGTTTGGGGTGACCTTGCTTTTCCAAAAAGTGAAAGCCATGCTTTGTCTTCTTTAGAAACCACCAAAGCAAAGCTGAACTGCTGAATAGGTGGGGTTCTGCACAAAGACTGCTAATCCTCTGGCTCCTGTGAGTCACCAAGTCTTGTGGCTTGCTTTGACCACTGGAGATCTAGCCAGTGGGTGACATTAATTTGGTGGACCTCATCAGAACCGGACACTGGTGTTGTTATGGCTTTGGCTGAGGTCCTGCGAGGAGAGTCGGCCTTTGCTGCCTCCAGACCTGGAGCGTCCTGCTCGTGCTAGGGCTGCCCCTGGAGATGAGGGAGGGAGGGAGGGAGGAAGCTGGAGAACAGCTCTGGCTGCTCTGTCCAGGCAGGAGGCTCCCTGAGATTCTGCGACTCCCTCATCGGTGTCTTCTACCCATGCCTCAGCAGACTCTGGGTTCTGCCAGCTGATCCTCTGGCATCTCCTAAGAGACTTGAGAGAGCCTCCGGCCAGGGCCTGGCAAAGAGCTCTCTAGATTCCAGCCTGAAAGTGAACCAGGGTCTCAGGATCAGTAGGAGAAAGACATGACTGACCAGCACTCTTCCATTTTTAAGTGTCACATCAGAAACTAGTTCAGATCAAAGGGCGTGTGATGGGACAAAGGCTAGAAAGCTCACTATATCTTCATCAGCCCGGCCATAGCACCTTCAGAGAGCAGGAGTGTCTGCAGGGGACACAGTTGTTCTGGGTGATGGAAGACAGGCTTTCTGGGAGAGCAGGATGTGAGTGTGCCGGGGAACCTGAGTTCTTGCTGTGGATTTACCTGACAAGTGGCCGTGTGTGAACACAGGTTCACATGGCTCAGGATTTTCCTCCATGCCACAAGGCCCCCACCCCTGTGGGCCCTTCATTGAGTAGGATCTGCCGAGGCCTCCAAGTTCAGGCACTCCTGGGGACACTGTCTTGTCACATTCAGCAGCCAAGACTTGAGGCCCTCGTTGGCCTTCTCTGCTCCTAATCCAGTCTTGATGGAAGGGCTGGCCGGGTAGGGGTATGGCCTGCTTTGGACAGTGTGGAACCCTGAACCTGAGGCCGTTTCCTGGCCTCAGCTCAGCAGCTCCCCCTTGGCCGACACATGGACAGGACCTGTCGCAGGCCCTCAGTGAAGCAGATGTGAAGATATTAGCTCCCCCCACCCTCCAACAGCCTGTAAGAGATAAACATGATAGGAACAACCTTCTTTACCAACAACAAGCCAGTGCCTCCATGGAGCAGATGGACCCAGGACTGCAGGGTCCCCACAAGTGCCATTGGCTCCCTGGTCTAGGTAGAAGCCAAGAAAGAAACACCTGCTCACATGGAGCTTGCTTAGGCTGTGTGTAAAATGACTCGGAGATGATGCTATAGGGTGGGGGAGCCCCATGGCTATGCCCTAGAGCTGGGTGGGGCTGAACAGCACTGGAGGGGCCAGAGGGCAGGTGCCAGCAACATGAGCCCTGGCCCCTGTGGCCCGCAGCCACCAGTGTGACAGGGCCATCTGTCCCCCAAGGGGTGGTCGGGCATGAACAGTTTTAACCGGGTTTGCCAGGTTTAATAAAAGATCAGAGAGAGGCAGCAAGTTAATGGGTTAATTGCCACTGTCCTCCAGGAGAAAGAACAGCTGCCTTCGGGGGTCCAGCCCTTCCCCCTGAGGCCACAGAGATGCCAGTGTTCTTCCCAGCCCGCAGGAGCCCCAGTGTCCCCTGCTGCTGCCTCCAGCTGTCTCAACACCAGCTGTGCCAACCTGTGGCTGGGACTGGGCCCAAGGCCTGCTGCAGGAGGGGAGGTAGCCAGGGCATCTGAGGGTGACCCCAGCCCAGAGGGCCCCCCACGATCAAAGGAAATGGCAGTGACCACACCCTGCACTCAGTCACCTGCAGGCCTCACCAGCACACTGGGCTGGCCTGGAAGGGCAGCCCCCACCTCCCTGCCAGGGTTTAGGGGACAGGGGGACCTCCTAGGCCCCAGGAGAGAGGGGCCGGGAATTCTGGCCAGACCAAGGCAGAGTGGGGGGTGAGAGAGGACTCAGGAAAGAAACACCAGGGAAGACAGGTCACCAGCTCAGCTTCCATTTGAGGATTAAAGGCTTTTAAAGCATTTATCTTTACTGGAATTTCAAACCAAAACATTGAGATAATAAGTCTCCATCCCAGGCAAGGTGACCTTGCCTGCAGCATAGAGGCCAAATGCCCAGGACAGGCCTGGCCAGAAAACCTAACCTCTGATGACAAAGAGGGGCTCGGGGAGGCTGCGGCTTCCCCTGACCTCCATTCAGCCTGGAGCAGCCCACTGCAGGCCTGAGACTGGTGGGGAGGCCGAGGGGAGGGACCTGTGCCACAGTGACCTCACCAAAGGCAGCTGTGGCCCACAGAGCAGCTGAAAGCAAGGCCAAGGGCCGCCTTCGAGGGACAGTTTGTTTAGAGCTGCGAGTTCTAGGCCAAGCACCTCCTCATTCTATAGATGGGGCCAGTGGAGGACTTACATGGGTCATGGGTGGGGTGGGGGCAGGTAGGGGTTAAGGTGCTGGCAGGGAAGGGGGGCTCCTTGGCAAGGCAGACCTACCCAGCAGAGGTCACGGTCTGTCCTGAGAGGCTCCTTCCAAGCAGAACTCTGGGTGCACAGGCCCCAGGGAGGCCCTGAGGCGGCAGGGTCCACCACACCCATTCTTCGGAAGTGGAGTGCTACCCGGCACTTTGTCAGGAGCTAACATTAAAGAAGTGTGGCGGCTCTTTGATTAGTCAGTGCCTTGGGCCGCACCACTGCAGACCCTGTGCAGGGCCCAGCCATGGCAGGGACTCCACAAGGGGGCAATGAGATGGTGGTCGTCCGAGAGGTTTGGGGGCCTGGAGGTTGAAAGAGTTGCCTGGACCTCCCAGGGTCGCTCCCACCGCCTGTGGAGAATGACCTTGGCCTCGCTGCCTGGGCTCTGGAGGTTTACAAGGTGGAAGGGAGGAGAGGCCAGTCAGGACTATTCAGGGGCAGGGTTTTATAGATCTCTTCCCACCCTCCCTGCTGTCTGGGAGATTGATCACCTGATAGGCATTTCTGTTCCAGTGGGATGACCAGACGGTGTGAGAAAGGCCAGCAGCCGAGCCTGGGGTGGAAGGAAGCCGCCATAAAGCCACGGATGTCCCAAGACCAACTTGGCTTGTGGACCCCAGGAGGCCCAGCCCAAGAAGCCATTCTTGGGGCTGGGGCGGGAAAAGGGGGTTGATCCCCGTGTTTCTCACATAGACCCAGAAGAGAGGCGAGGCTGGGAGCTGCTGTCACCAGGGTGTGGCCTGTGAGAGTTGTTGATGACACCATTAGCCTCTTCAGGGCTGTGTGCGTGCAGTGCAGGGCCAAACGCAAAAATGCAGAGAAAGACTTCTGTGGCCACACAGTTCTGTCTAGTCCTCACAGCTCACAAGGAACCAGTCTGGCCCCTGCAGTGTTGGTTGAGATAAAACAAGGTCAGGGTTTGGCTTAGCCCCAGGACTTAAAGGGGACGGGCAACTGCTAGACCCTCCCACCCCACCTGGGCCCACCCAGCCTCTGGCTGCTCTGCCACCCCTAACCCTGGCGGTTGCTGCTGAGTGGGACCTGGGGGCAGGGTTGGGACTGCTCCCAAGGGGGCTGTCCATTCTGTGTCTCCCGCAGGCTGACCACCTGGGAGAGGAGTGCCCCGCTCTGATCCTGCCTGGGGCCGCCTGCCCAGACAGCTCATCTGTGGCTTCGTCTGAGGCACAGAGGTGACTGAGTGTGCACCCTGTGGTTTCCATTTTCTTAAGCTTTCTTTGTGCTCCTTCTGCCTGTAATTTCTTTCAGCCTGGGCCTTTGTGGAATCTGTTCACCACTTTAAAGCCCAGCCGAGGAGGTGCTTTTGCCAGTGGGGTATGGGTGGGGTGCTGAAGCTGCCCATGGTCAGACCCTGACTCACCGCCAAGAGTCCCGAGTTCCAGAAAGTTATTTTCTGACCTCATAGTCCTCCCTTGCCACACGAGGTCTGGCAGATGTGTCTGTCCTGAAGACTGGATTGGATGCTCCTGGCAAGCTCTGAAAGTCAGGAGTCAAGGAAGCCCCCTCTGCCTAAGACACCACACTTCACCCCTAATGCCTGGGGTTTCCACGTTCTGACCCCATGATTTAAGGCCCCAGGGACTTCAGCAGCAGTTATGTTCAGGGAGGCAGGCTCAGGAAGAATGTGAATTATAGGCGTAACTCAGCGGTGAAGCCGGAGTCCATTTCAGTGATTGCTGATGGAACAGAACAAGTGTGCGTTTATGTTGGGCTTAAAGACAGATAATTTATGGGGAAGTCAGAACTACAGTTTCATGATTGATTGTATCTCCTTCACTAAATTAAATGCTGCCAAGGAAGCAACTGCAGAAACTTGGTGTTAGCACAGCGGAGGTAGGATTGCCTTGAGCACTGCAGGAAAGCCGTCATGAGCACAGGGCCGGGGCAGATGGAAGATTCGTCTTTGGAAAGCTGTGTCATGACCCACAACCTTCTCCAACTGGGGCATCCAAGAAGCTTAAGTCCTCAGGGTACATGTCAATGCACATGCATGCAGCCATAATAAGTGGTCTTTTTCTAGGAAATTCTGATAATACCAACTTATTTTCTCATAGAAGACACATGCAAACAAATATAGGTAATATGTAAAAAAGGTTTTCTCTACCTTTTCACCTAGTCTCTTCCCCAAGACTGTCACTGTAATGAAGGTGATGACTGTCTCCACCCCAGCAGTGGCAAGCACATGTGCAGGCCTTGCTTTATGCACGCAGGGTGGCATAGGGTGCGCATGGGTCTGGATTGGCTCGTACGTAACACTTGCTTCTCTATGTCAATGGCTCCATCGCATGGACACCCCGTAATTCGAGAGGCGGAGACACCCAGCCTTCCAGGGCCTTCGTTCAACTCCCAGCCCTGCTATATGGCCACGGTGTAACCTTGGGCACGTTACTCAGCCTACCCATGCTTGCATTTCCTCCTCTGTAAACTTCAGCTGACTTTGCTGGTGAGTGAATTTGAAGCCAACAGTAGGCTTGGCCTTGAGGGTAAGAGTGTGCGCTTCTTGCATGCGGGCTTTTGCTTTTTCTCTCATTTCTTTCTTGTTCTTCTTTCTCTTCCTGTCTTCCTTTCTCTCCCTTTCCTCCCTCTCCTTGTTTCCTCTTTATGTCTTTACGTGAACCTCTGAGTTGCCCCAGTGGTGGGCTATCGCATCCTGCACACACATGGGCACAGGCGCCAGCATCTCTGTGCAGGGAAAGCCCTAGACGTGCATGCTAGCATGGATCCCTGCAGTCTGCAGTGGACAGAGTGGGGTCAGGAGAACTGGGAGTCTGCTCCTTGGAAAAAGGATATATAATCTTTTTCAATCTTAGTTGGGTTTTTGCTTAGTTAGGGTTAGGCAGGGAGGCTCAGGAAGAAAGTGAATTACAGCAGAATACACATAGGACTGACCAGTGTAACCACGTGTGAGGACCCAGCTCAGAAGCCTCAGTGCCTTCATTGTTGTGCAGCTTACCACCATCCGCCTGCACGTTTTTATCTTCCCCAGTGAAATGGAACCCACTTAACATTCACTCCACACTTCCCCTCCCCCGGAGTCGCTGGGAACCACCATGTGGCTTCCTGCCTCAGAAGTTTGCCTATTTTAGGGAGGTCATATAAGAGGAGTCATAAAATATTTGTCCTGGAGGGAATCCAAGATGGCCGATTAGAAGCAGCTCAGGATTGCCGCTCCCAGTGAAAGCGCAGAGGGTGAGAGGATGCTGCATTTCCAGATGGATTTTTATTGCCCACAGACCAGGAGATTCCCAGGCGGAGGAGCCCCATAGGTCGCCAGTGCAGCTAGTTTGGCCCCCATGGCTGTTTTTGCCGGCGCCCTGGTGCGGTGTTTCTCTGTACAAAATACACAGGTCCGGACGCCATTTTAGGTGGTGACTGGCGCTCCTGGGAGACAGTCACCCATTGAACTGATAAAACAGGGGACTGAAACAGGGAGCCAGGCAAGGAGATTCCCGGGCAAAAAAGCACCATGAATCTCAGTGCGGCTGTTTCAGCCAGCGCAGTGGGTTGCCACATGGGAAATCACACAGATCCCAGCACCTTTTCAACAGGTGACTGGAACACCTGGGAGTCAGAGTTGACTGTTCAACTAAAAAAAGAAAAAAAAAAAGGGGGCTCTGAGGCAGAGAGCCAGGTGATCAGGCTCGGCTGGTCCCACCCCTACAAAAAAACAGCAATCAGAAACGCTCTGGATTGAGAGTTTCACAGCAAGCACAGCTGAACCTGGGACAGTCCAGCTCTGTGGGGGAGGGGCGTCCGCCATTACTGAGGCAGTCCAACACTACAGAGGTAGTTTGCCATTGCTGAGGCAGTCCGCCATTACAGAGAGAGTCCACCATTATAGAGGTGGGCCGCCATTGCCGAGGCAGTTCTAACTACACCCATATAAACAGGACTGCAGGGAAGTTCACATGGCAGCTGGGTGGAGCCCACAACAGCTCAGCAAAGCCCCTGCAGGCAGACAGTGACTAGGCTGCCTCCTCGCTGGGCAGGGCAGCCCTGAAAAAAGGCAGCAGCACAACAGAAACTCATAAAGTCCTAACTCCCCGGGACAGAGCACCTGGGAAAAAAAATAAAAAATGGGGTTTATGAGTTCTGCTGCAGCAGACTTAAACGTACCTGACCAGCAGCTCTGAATGAACAATGGAACTCAGAGCTCAGCACTTGAGCTCCTATAAAGGACAGACTGTCTCCTCAAGCAGCTCCCTGACCCCCGTATATCCAAAGAGTCACCTCATAAAGGAGAGCTCAGACTGACATCTGGCGGGTATCCTTCTGGGACAAAGATAGCAGAAGAAGAAACTGGCAGCAACCCTAACTGTTCTGCAGCTGCTGCAGGTGACCCCCAGCCAAGAAGGGCCTGGAGTGGACCTTAGCAGTCCTGTAGCAGAGGGACCAGACTGTTAGAAGGAAAACTAAGAAAAAGAAAGAAATAATTTCATCATCAACAAATGGGACGTCCACTCAGAGACCCAATCTGAAAGTCAACAACTACCAAGACGACAGGTGGATAAATCCGCAAAGACGGGAAGAAACCAGCGCAAAAAGGATGAAAACACCCAAAACCAGAACGCCTCCCCTCCTATACGGGATCACAACTCCTCACCAGCCAGGGAACAAGGCTGGATGGAGAATGAGTTTAATGAATTGACAGAGTCAGGCTTCAGAAGGTGGGTAATAAGAAACTTCTGTGAGCTAAAAGAACACGTTCTAACCCAATGCAAAGAAACTAAGAACTTTGAAAAAAGATTTGATGAAATGCTAATGAGAATAGACAACTTAGGAATATAAGTAAATTAATAGAGCTGAAAAACACGAGAACTTCTTGAAGCATACACAAGTTTCAACAGCCGAATTGACCAAGCAGAAGAAAGGATATCAGAAGTCGAAGATCAACTCAATGAAATAAAATGAGAAGGCAAGATTAGAGGAAAAAGGGTAAAAAAGAATGAACAAAGTCTCCAAGAAATATGAGACTATGTGAAAAGACCTAATCTATGTTTGATAGGTGTACCTGAATGTGACGAAGAGAATGAATCCAACCTGGAAAATACTCTTCAGGATATTATCCAGGAAAACTTCCCCAACCTAGCAAGGCAGGCCAATAGTGAAGTCCAGGAAATACAGAGAACACCACAAAGATATTCCTCAAGAAGAGCAACCCCAAGGCACATAATCGTCAGATTCACCAGGGTTGAAATGAAGGAGAAAATGCTAAGGGCAGCAAGAGAGAAAGGTCAGGTTACCCACAAAGGGAGGCCCATCAGACTCACAGCAGATCTCTCAGCAGAAACCCTACAAGCCAGAAGAGAGTGGGGGCCAATATTCAACATTCTTAAAGAAAAGAACTTTCAACCCAGAATTTCATATCCAGCCAAACTAAGCTTCATAAGTGAAGGAAAAATAAAATGCTTTGTGAACAAGCAAGTACTCAGAGATTTCATCACCACCAGGCCTGCTTTACAAGAGCTCCTGAAAGAGGCACTAAACATAGAAAGGAACAACCAGTACCAGTCACTCCAAAAACATACCAAATGGTAAAGAGAATCGACACAATGAAGAAACTGCATCAACTAACGGGCAAAACAGCCAGCTAGCATCAAAATGGCAGGATCAAATTCACACATAATAATATTAACCCTAAATGTAAATGGGCTAAATGCCCCAATCAAAAGACACAGACTGGCAAATTGGATAAAAAGCCAAAACCCATCAGTGTGCTGTATCCAGGCAACCCATCTCAAATGCAAGGATACACAAAAGGCTCAAAATAAAGGGATGTAGGAAGATTTACCAAGAAAATGGAGAGCAAAAAAAAGCAGGAGTTGCAATTCTTGTCTCTGATGAAACAGACTTTAAACCAACAAAGATCAAAAGAGACGAAACATTACATAATGGTAAAAGGATCAATGCAACAAGAAGAGCTAACGATCCTAAATATATATGCACCTAATACAGGAGAACCCAGATACATAAGGCAAGTTCTTAATGACTTACAAAGAGACTTAGATTCACACACAATAATAGTGGGAGACTTTAACGCCCCATTGTCAATATTAGACAGATCAATGAGACAGAAAATTAACAAGGATATCCAGGACTTGAACTCAGACCTGGACCAAGCAAACCTAATAGACATTTACAGAACTCTCCACCCCAAATCCACAGAATATACATTCTTCTCAGCACCACATCGCACCTACTCTAAAATTGACCACATAAATGGAAGTAAATCACTCCTCAGCAAATGCAAAAGAATGGAAATCATAACAAACTGTCACTCAGACCACAGTGCAATCAAGTTAGAACTCAGAATTAAGAAACTAACTCAGAACCACACAGCTTCATGGAAACTGAACAACTGGCTCTTGAATGTTGACTGGATAAACAATGAAATGAAGGCAGAAATAAAGATGTTCTTCGAAACCAACGAGAACGAAGACACAACATACCAGAATCTCTGGGACACATTCAAAGCAGTCTCTAGAGGAAAATATATAGCAATAAATGCCCACATGAGAAGCAAGGAGAGATCTAAAATCGACACCCTATCGTCAAAATCGAAAGAGCTAGAGGAGCAAGATCAAAAAAACTCAAAAGCTAGCAGAAGACAAGAAATAACTAAGATCAGAGCAGAACTGAAGGAGATAGACACATAAAAAATCCTTCAAAAAATTAATAAATCCCAGGAGCTGGTTTTTTGAAAAGATCAACAAAATAGACCACTAGCCAGATTAATAAAAAAGAAAAGAATAATCAAATAGATGCAATAAAAAACGATAAAGGAGATATCACCACAGATTCCACAGAAATACAAACCATCATCAGAGATTATTACAAACAACTCTATGCACATAAACTAGAAAACCTGGAAAAAATTGATAAATTCCTGGACACTTGCCTCCCCCCAGGCCTAAACCAGGAAGAAGTCGAAACCCTGAATAGACCAATAACAAGATCTGAAGTTGAGGCAGCAATTAAGAGCCTACTACCCCAAAAAAGTCCAGGTCCAGATGGGTTCACAGCCGAATTCTACCAGACATAGAAAGAGGAGCTGGTACCATTCCTTCTGAAACTATTCCAAACAATCCAAAAAGAGGGAATCCTTCCCAAATCATTTTATGAGACCAATATCATCCTGATACCAAAAACCCAGCAGAGACTCAGCAAGAAAAGAAAACTTCAGGCCAATATCCATGATGAACATAGATGCAAAAATCTTCAATAAAATACTGGAAAGCTGATTGCAACAGCACATCAAAAAGCTTATCCACCATGATCAAGTAGGATTCATCCCAGGGATGCAAGGCTGGTTCAACATATGCAAGTCTATAAATGTAATTCACCACATAAACATAACTAAAGACAAAAACCATGTGATTATTTCAATAGATGCAGAGAAGGCCTTTGACAAAATTCAACAGCGCTTTATGCTAAAAACCCTCAATAAACTAGGTATTGACAGAATGTATCTCCAAATAATAAAAGCTATTTACAACAAACCAACAGCCAATATCATACTGAATGGGCAAAAACTAGAAGCATTCCCTTTGAAATCTGGCACTAGACAAGGATGCCCTCTCTCACCACTCCTATTCAATATAGTATTGGAAGTTCTAGCCAGAGCAATCAGGCAAGAAAAAGAAATAAAGGGTATTCAATTAGGAAAGAAGGAAGTCAAATTGTCTCTATTTGCAGAGGACATGACTGTATATCTAGAAGACCCCATCGTCTCAGCCCAAAATCTCCTGAAACTGATAAGCAACTTCAGCAAAGTCTCAGGATACAAAATCAATGTGCAAAAATCACAAGCATTCCTATACACCAATAACAGACTTAAAGAGAGCCAAATCAAGAACGAACTGCCATTCACAATTGCTACAAAGAGAATAAAATACCTAGGAATACAACTAACAAGGAACGTAAAGGACCTCTTGAAGGAGAACTACAAACCACTGCTCAACGAAATAAGAGAGGACACAAACAGATGGAGAAACATTCCATGTTCATGGTTAGGAAGAATCAGTATCGTAAAAATGGCCATACTGCCCAAAGTAATTTACAGATTCATCGCTATCCCCATCAAGCTACCAAAGACCTTCTTCACAGAACTGGAAAAAACCACCTTAAACTTCATATGGAACCAAAAGAGAGCCTGCATAGCCAAGTCAATTCTAAGCAAAAAGAACAAAGTGGGAGGCATCACACAACCAGACTTCAAACTATACTACACAAGTAGTATACTATACTATACAAGGCTACAGTAATCAAAACAGTACGGTACTGGTACCAAAACAGAGATATAGACCAATGGAGCAGAACAGAGGCCTCGGAGGCAACACAACATATCTACAACCATGAGATCTTTGACAAACCTGACAAAAACAAGTAATGGGGAAAAGATTCCCTGTTTAATAAATGGTGGCTAGCCATATGCAGAAAGCAGAAACTGGACCCCTTCCTGACACCTTATACTAAAATTAACTCCAGATGGATTAAAGACTTAAACATAAGACCTAACACCATAAAAACCCTAGAAGAAAATCTAGGCAACACCATTCAGGACATAGGCGTAGGCAAGGACTTCATGATTAAAAGACCAAAAGCATTGGCAACAAAAGCCAAAATAGACAAATGGGACCTAATCAAACTCCACAGCTTCTGCACAGCAAAAGAAACAATCATTAGAGTGAATCGGCAACCAACAGAATGGGAAAAAATTTTTGCAATCTAACCATCTGACAAAGGGCTGATATCCAGAATCTACAAAGAACTAAAACAGATTTACAAGAAAATAACTAACAAGCTCTTTCGAAAGTAGGCTAAGGATATGAACAGACACTTTACAAAAGAAGACATACATGAGGCCAACAAACATATGAAAAAATGCTCATCTGGTTATTAGAGAAATGCAAATCAAAACTACATTGAGATACCATTTCACGCCAGTTAGAATGGCGATCATTAAAAAATCTGGAGACAACAGATGCTGGAGAGGATGTGGAGAAATAGTAACACTTTTACACTGTTGGTGGGAGTGTAAACTAGTTCAACCATTGTGGAAGACAGTGTGGCAATTCAAGGACCTAGAAATAGAAATTCCATTTGACCCAGCAATATATCCAAAGGATTATAAATCGTTTTACTATAAGGACACATGCACACGATTGTTCATTGCAGCACTGTTTACAATAGCAAAGACCTGGAACCAACCCAAATGCCCATCGATAATAGACTGGACAGGGAAAATGTGGCACATATACACCATGGAATATTATGCAGCCATCAAAAACGATGAGTTCGTGTCCTTTGTAGGGACATGGATGAACCTGGAAACCATCATTCTCAGCAAACTGACACAATAACAGAAAATCAAACACTGCATATTCTCACTCATAGGTAGGTGTTGAACAATGAGAACACATGGACACAGGGAGAGTAGTGTCACACACTGGGGTCTGTCAGGGGAAATAGGGGAGGGACAGCAGGGGGTGGGGAGTTGGGGAGAGATGGTATGGGGAGAAATGCCAGATATAGGTGATGGGGAGGAGGGCAGCAAATCACACTGCCATGTGTGTACCTATGCAACAATCTTGCATGTTCTTCACATGTACCCCAAAACCTAAAATGCAATAAAAAAAAAAGTATCCTTTTGTGTCTGGCTGATCTCGCTTAGCATGAAGTCTTCCAGGTTCCTCCATGCTGTGGCGTGCTCAGGAGGCCCGTCCTGCTGTGCGCACCAACAGTGTTTCCTTCCTGTGCTGGCTCACTCCTGGCAGAGGCGGTTGTCTCTGCCTCTTGGCTGTGGTGGAGAGCGCTGCTAAGAACATGGGGGCCAGGATTTCCTCAGTTGTTACTTTCCATTCCTTTAGGTAAACATCTAGGTCAGAGTTCTATGTTACCATACCGTTTCCAGGATGAATTTTTTTATTTTTTCACGCTCTCTTATGGTGCTGACAAATTTGGGTATTTGACAAATTGTCCTCCAAAAAGGCGGTAGCAGTTTCCCTTCCCTTCCTCTGCCTGTTCCGCACTCCATCACCAGCATGGCAGCATCAGCCTTGAGTGTTTCCCAGGCTGCTGTGGAGATTATCAGAAGCACCTGGGCTTCTGCCATCCTGTGGAAAGGCCCCTGCCATCCTGTTCACTGTGTCGTGTATGTCCCTGCCTGTGCATCGAGGGCTGGCAGCTGTTTCCTTACTGATTTGTAGAAGTGCTACAGAAGTAAGGAAATTCGCTTTTTGTGTGCTGCAAATGCTTCTTCCCTCAGTTACCATGTATATTTAGATATTTTTGTTAATTCGCTTCTGATTTCTGTATGGCCAGTTTTACCAGCCTTTTCTCCTGAGGTTTCTTGCTTTTGCATTGGGCATGGACAGGGTTCCCTCTGCAGCAGGCACAGCTGAGGGAGATGTGTGGGGGTCCCTGCGGCCCAGCCTGAAAGAAGGCATGGAAGTCCGCAGGGATGGGTCGGAGTCTTGGGTCCCATCCCCACCTCGCACAGAGCAGCATCCTCTCCACTTCTCTTCCTCCCTCCACAGGACTGGGGAGTCTGCCCTGAGCAGTGTCCCACTGAGCTTTGAACCTGCAGACAGGGGTGGGTGCGCTGGGAGGGCGAGGTCAGGCTGGACAGGATGAAAACCACTGAGAAGCAAGAAGCTCTAAATGAAAGGTCAGAAAGCGCTTGCTGCATGTTAGGAGGAGCAGAGCTTCAACTTCATAAGTTAATCCTTATTTATCTAATACAGCATCTCCCCAGAGTGGCTGCAGCCTTCCTGTCTCTCCCAAGCAGAGCTGCTAGAGGCTTCTCAGAACACACAGATCCCGGAACGAGCTATGCTCCAGGTGCTGACGCTGGGGAAAGGCAGAGGGCTGGGGAGGTTTTTCTGTAACAGTTTTACTCCTGATGCGATCTTTTTCCTGTTGATGGCAATGTCTTTATCTTATACTAAATTCTGTACACATACACATTTATTAAGTGGGAGATGTCTAAAACCTAAGCAGTGAGTGGTGGGGGAATGACAAAGGGCCAGCTTCCAGGCTCCCCGACAGGCTGGATGTGGTGGGAGAAAGGGAGGGGTCAAGAGTGATCTCGGAGCTCACCCTAAGTCACTGGCAGGATGGAGTGGCTGTTGGGAATGCAGGGAGCCAGTGGGTGCGGGAGGCAGGTGGGGCTGGTGGGCCCGCCTGGGATGCGCTAAGTCTAGAGGGTCCCCACACTGCTAGTGTAGATTCCCAACAGGCAGTGAGCTATCCGGGCTGGCAATCCAGGAGCAGGTGTGGCCCCTCTGCCCAGAGATGCCATGTGAAGCCACAGACAGGACAGGGTCCAGCCTCTGGATGGAGTCCGGGGGAGGCCACCCAGAGGGGATCACAAGAAGAGGAGGAGCATGTGAGCTGGGAGGAGGCTGGCCCATGAGGCCTAAGAGCTGGCCGCTGGCTGCAGCCGTGGGGGCCCTTTCAGTCCCTCCCATGTTTCCATTCATGAGAAGCTCCCAGCGACATATGTGTCTGTGTGCGGTGCGCTTCATGACACTTCACTTTTGGAACGTGCCTGGCTGTTCGTGTTTACTGTCCATATGAATGTTGGCATCAGGTTGCCTAGTTTTCTTGTAAGTTATTCTGTGTCTGCAACCACTAGTGTCTGTGTCCAGGATGTCGTTCCAGAAGGGAAGGCCCAGCAGTCATAGTTGGAAGGGGGACTGGGCAATGTCTGGAGAAAGTCTTGTCACCACTGGTGGGAGGGGTGCACTGGCATCTAGCGGCTGCGGCCAACCACCCTGCAGTGCACAGGACACCCCCACAACAGAGAGGTATCTGGTCCAGAGTGCTCATGGTGCTGCATTTGAGAAACCCAGATTTAAGTGCCTACAAAATGGCTTTCTGAGAAGGCCTGCCTCTGCCTGTTCTTCTGGTGCTGGCTGCTGGGCTATCTCATGGGACGCTGCCTTCTAAAATGCTCTGGCACAGCCTATAGTATTGATGCTGTATGGAACTGCAGATATTTTTATTGTCTCCACCTGGCCAGTGTCTGGCCCCTTCCTGTAGTTGGGTGATACCTTTGGTGGTATCCAAGGGACCCAGTAATGGTACAGAAGCTGAAGAAGCCAGATGCTTGCTTTCCCGGCATCCCTGGCAGCCCAAGTGCAGACCTGTGACCCAGGCTCCCCCATCAAATGCACCCAGGCAGGAGCGCTGAAAGGAGTGGGCAAAAGGGCCTTTCTCCCAGGAGTGAGGTCTGGAAGGGCTGGGCGGCAGGACTGGCTTTGCCAGAGCATCTGAAACAAGGCTGGTACTGTTGCTGGTTGACTCACACCAGGCCTTGTCGGCCCAATCCCTTTTTCATCAGTTCCCCTTTACTTTCAGTATTCAGTGCATGTTTCTGTTGCTTGCCACCAAAAGTCCTGGATGTACAAATTCCCTGCCTAGTACAGCAAATGCAGTAAGACACCATGAGAGGATGAGGAGGGAGGCTTTTGCTCTGAGCTCTCTGTTACCAGTTCGCACATGAGGGGGTGATTTGGACCCATGGTATAAGTGAATCATGGAACTGGATTTTAGAAGGCTTGAAAGTACATTGTGTACTTACTATACCTTAATTTTCGTTCTTTGGTTGTAAAATGGCTTAGTGATGATTAATGACTTAGGGTTTTTGGACAAAAACTACAGATTCTGCAGTGTCTGACAGAGGGAAGAACTTCAGCACCAGAGTCCCGGGCTGGGGTAGGTGGTCCTGGGCTGGAAAGAGAGGAAGAAAAAGATGAGGAGAGAAGCACGGGAAACTCTGTTTCTCTTCTTCCTTGGAAAGCAAAACAATTGTGGATTCCTTATTGAATGAGAACATTCCTCACATTTGCTGTCACTGTGCAGGTCCTCTAGCGCAGCCGCCGTGCTCTGGGCAGTGTAGGGCCAGGCTCGGTTTTGACTTTCCTGCATTTCAGGTGGATTCACTTTGCCAGGCTCACCAAGGTCCCATCTTCTCCAGCTTCCTTGTCAAGGCCCTGTTCGTAACCTCTCCACTTTAACAGAAAACTTGGCTTCTTCCCATTCCCTGGACTAACTCCCATTTCTGTCCCAGCACCTCGTCCTACCATTAGACACTGGACAGGACAGGGTGAAAGACGAACCACAAAACCCTGCCAACCACAACTGCCCAGCAAGAGGCTCCTCAGGAGCATCTTAGCATTTCCCGTCAGCTCCCTCAGACGCCCCCCTGACCGTGGGAGGGCCACAGTGTCCCACATCCGGAAGTGCAGGGAGCACCTGAAAGCCCGCTGGAGTGGAGGTCCTGGGGTGGCCGCAGCACTGCTCGCCTTGGCGGCATCACTCATGTCTCCCAGAGGGGCCTGTGGGGCTGGAGGGGGAGGGGACAGCAGCCTGTGAACCAATGGAGCAAGAGTGGGTGGGCTATGCTTGTGGGACAAGGCCTTCCAGCTTCAGGAATCAGGGGAGAAGGGACAGAATAATTCAAGCAAGGCTCATGGTCAAGCCTGGCTTAGAGAAAAAACAGATATTAAATGCATGTAACCTGGTTTTAGCAGGCCCTGCTGGATGCCTTTACCCTAGTCCTCCCCTTCTTCCTTGGTGACAGGACCCTTAGTTTTTAGGTATTTGATATCAAGGTTCCGAAGCCCAGAGGCTAAGCCATCTTGGTCTTTTCCAGAGCACATCTAGGTTTTGTGAGACCCGAAGCTTCCACTATTTGGGGGCATTGGGAGAGCTTTTTCCCCAGAGACATATTATTTAACGGATACATTAGGTGCAAATTGAATTTTTATTTAGAATGAAAAAATAACAAATTACAGATTTTAAAGAGCTAAAAGATTCCACAGACGACCCGGAGTCCAAGTGAATAACAGCCTGGTTGGAGGGGCACTCTCTGCCTCTTCTGTATTTTTGGCTCTCTGATCACCCCTTCTGAGGGTAGTGATTTTACCCACATGCTTTATCAAAAACTATCAGGGAGAGTCTAGAAAAACTCCCCCGCGCTTCACAGACTGCTAGGGTAAGGTCAGATTCCGGCCCTGTGGCATCTCTGAAGACCTCAGTCCAGTTCATTCCAGGGAGGCTCCAGGCCTTGGCATCCCAGTCTCCCCATGGCTCCCCCTGCGCCCAGTCCCCGCCAGCGCTGTCAGAGCCCTCTGGGCCACGCTGCGCCATGACACCGCACCTGCCTGGCTCTCCCTGGCTAATGGGTTGCTGCACCCAGGCTCGTCCCCAGCGTCACTGCAACATGTAGCATCCCCACATGGCTGCCCCGCTCCCTGGGAAGAAGCCCATTCAGCATGGAGAACCCCGGGCCTGAGCCTTGCAGGATACTGCGCCCCTCAGGCAGGAGTGCCGGTGGGCGTTGTGGGGAAGACCTAGGGTGGCGCTTCTTGGTGGCCCCAACAGAAAACCCAGGGGAGGCTGCCCGCTGAGGGCTCCGGGATCCCAGCTGCCCAAGACCACAGCTCCCAGTCAGAGCCATGCTGTGGGGAGGCCCCGGGAGAGAGGACTGAGGACCCCTGTGGGGCTGGGAGGTCCATCTCAACTGCACAGGGGAGTCCCCAGCCAAGGCAGGGTGCATGGCTTCAGGCCCAGCATGGCCCAGGGCCCATTTCCTCTGGGGCCTGCTTCCCTGAACTTCTTTCAGAAAGCTCAGAGCCCCCTTCTCAGACTGAAGGCAATAGGAGGAGGAGGTGGGCTTAGGAGCATAGCCTCGACTGCCATCTGTCCTGGATGTGGAGGGAACAGCAGAGGGTGGCTCCCCTGGCTCTCTACCTTTAAGTATCTCTCAGGCCAGGGAAAGGCAAAGGGTCACATGAAGCCAGCAGGCACTTCAATGCCACGTCCCCTGAGGGACAGTCCTCCCACTCAGGAGCCCCTGGTTGCCCGGAAAGCACCACTGGCAAGACTGCCTCCACTGTCTACAAGAGGGCTTGGCAGCTGTGAAGGAACTGGGAGATTCTACAGACAGGACAATGTCAGGGCTTCCAGACTAGGAAGAAGTCTTCCAGATGCCTACCTTCACTGGTGCCAGTTGGAGAAGACAGAAGAGGCATGGGTAGAGGCCTGGCAGGAGGAGGAGGGAGAGGCCAACCCTCTACACAGGACCACAGGACAGGGTGGAGGACTGTGCCAGGCATCCTCTCCACACCAGGAGGCCTGGTCCCAGTGGCCCCTCTCTCTAGGGGTTCCTAGCTACACCATGTCCACAGAGAAGTCACAGCTTCCATGGCCCAGTCACAAGTTCTGGCTCAAAGTCAGAACAGGAGAGAGGTCCTCAACTCCAGCGAAGCATGCAGCTCCTTTTTCAACCCCCACACCTCTGACAAAGCGTGTTATACGAAGGCAATGATCATGATGGCAACTGCCACCAGAATATTTCACCAGCACACCCTTCTGACCGCAGCATTTCTCAGAAGAAAGGCTCAGGTCAAAAGTTCCTGGAATTTTCCAGATCTTCAGGTGGATCTATTAGCATTGCCACATACCGAAAAAAGAAATTTCCCTAAAGGTTAACCTCTAATCCAGCGAAACTTTGCTCATACCTCAAAATGGAGCCAATACTCAGAGACTACTAATACACATAAATCAAAATGGACAAAAGGAAGTCTTAACTCACTTGACAAGCAGAATAGACACAAAAGAATGTACAATCAATACAATTCCAGAATGACTCTGAAAGGAAAAAGCATCGTCTACTGACATGAAATAAATATTAACCTTGAGATTAGACTTACCAATGCCTTTTTTCTTTTTAAAGACAGGGTCTTGTTCTGCTGCCTAGGCTGGGATGCAGTGGCAAGCCCTCAGCTCACAACTCCCGCCTCCTGGGTTCAAGCAGTCCTCACGTCTCAACCTCCCAAGTAGCTGGAGTTTCAGGTGCGTGCCACTGCACCCTGCTCATTTTTGTATTTTTAGTAGAGATAGGGTTTCACCACGTTGGCCAGGCTAGTCTGGAACTCCTCGGCTCAAGCAATCTACCTGCCTTGGCCTCCCAGAGTGCTGGGATCACAGGTGTGAGCCCTGGCACCAGCCAGGCCCACTCTTTATCAGGAATTTCCAATTCCCATTTCAGTTTAACAAGAGAACTAACTGCTACTAATCCTGTCTTCTAATGTTTCTGGAACACATCTTCTAACCTTCGCCTGCCGGCTCCTCTGATGTCCCAGCAACTCTTTGGTAGCAGTCAGCGTGTAGCAAATACAAAGTGGAAAGAGTGTGCAGAAGGCCCTGGCTTGAGTGTGCTGTCTGCTCCCATGGCCTGTCAGGCAGGTCCAGGGAGATACAAGGGAAGCCTGAGGGACTCTGACTCCCCTTGGATGATGAATTTCTCCATACAGCAAGACTTTATATGTGGCTTTATATCAGATCCCTGATTCCTAAAAAATGATGCATGGAAACAGTTAAGTTCTCTCTAAATTCTTTAAGGGTTCATGACCAAATTCTTGGTTCTAAGACTTTGAATCTTTAAATAATAGATGTGCATCTTGACTTGGGTAAAAATTAGAAACCTGTTCTCCCACCCAAGCCTTTGCTCCAGTAATTCTCCAGCTGATGGTCTGGCCAGGCAGGCACTAGGAGAGCTGAAGGCTCATTCAAGTCATTGGTGAATATGTCTGACTGAGTTTGGGCTGAGGGACCTGGCTTTGCATTTTGTAAAACAGATACTAGCAGATCTTCCCAAGATAGGTATGGCTCATTCTCACAGCCCACAGAGAAGACTTACTCCACAAATGCATGGCCATGGGGTCATCACCTGTCCTGTGGCCTTGGTGAGCCTGATCCCTCACGCCGGGCACCCACACGGCCTGCGTGCCTTGCTAGACTTGAGTTCTTAGCTCTTTAAGGAGCTCTCGGGCCAGTTTTCCTGATCCAGGGCTTTCAATACCAAGACGATCCCATCTGTACAAGGTCTGGTCAAGAAAGCCAATGATCTCGTGAGTTATCTCAGCAGTGTGAGCCATCTGCAATGAGGACAGAAGAAAAGGCAAATTAAAACACTTTTCAGACAGATTTGTCCCTTTGTCCAGAGACGGAGCATAACCACCTCGTCCCTGAAAGGCGTCCTAGTTAGCATTTCCATCAGTTCCAAAGTAAAGCACTGAGGGCTCTGGGTTTCAAGGTGATTAGCACAGCAAGTTTGTCTCCAAGGCTGGCTACACAGTGAGCGGTGCCATTTCCTAATAAGCCTCCTCACATGGAGCTCAGCTGCCAACAGCCTTAGACTCACAAAGGCCACAGACAAGCGCTGCTTGCAATCAGAACTGTTTCTCGGAATGCCAGTCACAAGTTGTGGGATGATCGGCTATGGGGAACAAAGGCAAATGAGCATGCTGTGACTTGACTTTCTGCAAAAGGCTCACACAAATATGAGAATTGGAAAATGCCACCTGCTTTCACACCAACAGCCCAGGAATCTGGCATTCCTGGGCAAGCAACCGGACCTACTTGCTTTTTAATAGGCCTTTAAGGTTTTAACACTTGATTCTCACAGGAGAGCAGGAGACGCAACCTCAAGGCATTCATACTTGTTGGTGCCTGTAAGTATTTTCCTAAAAACTTAGTTGAGAAAAAAGGGAAGGGTAAGAATCTGAGTGGGGAATTTCTGGTTTAAGCAGAGGCAGTATTAAGAAGCCTTAAGTTTTTGAAAGAGTAATTGACATATTCATTTAGTGTGTGTCAGTTCATACAGAACCCTCAAATGTTTAATTAGCCAGAGCAGCCCAAGGTCAACTTCCTCTGGAAGGGCTCTGCGCTTGGCCATTCTGGGAGGGTGAACTCCCAGACTATTGGGACTATTCTAGTTTTACTGCCTCACCCTTCAGAACTGGGCCTTCCACCTGGTGACCATCAGTAAAGGGAGCCTCTTGTGGCATGTGCACTGTGTGAGCAGAGGCATGGGGACGCAGGGCTAAGAGTAAATGACGTGGGACAGACCGTGACGTTTGCTTCCCCCCACACACCGCTGGCAGCAAACAGGACCTGCAGCCAGCCCACCGGGTCAGTGCAGCCAGCATGGGGGCTCAGGCTGTAGCCCTGGTGTGTGCCAGTGTGTCCCTGGGTGTGTATTACTATCACTTGGTTTTCACTCAGAAATGACAGGCACATAATGCTGATGGCCTTCAGCAGATGCAGCCTGTCCTTCAGCAAGGAAACAATGTGAGCTGGCTGTGGACCCCTTTCAGAGTTAATTTACCACCCAGACCCTGAGCGGGAGGACTGTCCCCTGCTGGCCATACCTATGGTGACAGGCTCAGCCATGCCCATGGTGACAGGCTCAGCCATGTCTGAAGCAAGGCCAAGTTGTCATTAGAAATGCAACCTTGCATCTTCCTTACACAACACCAACACTCCTGGGTGGGCCCCATCCCAGGTCTCTAGTAACATGCAAAAATCCACAGCCCTGCAGCTGCCTGGAAAACCTGCCTCCCTGCTGACCTTGGCTGGTGCACCAAGAGTGGATTCAATTCATTTTGAGTTCAACGACTAAAGAATGGAACTGTGCATCTCAGAATCTTGATAACTGCTGCTGTTGTTGCTGTGACCCAGCAACAGGAGGCAGGAGAGGGAGAAGTGTGAATCCAGGTGAGGACAGAAGGTGGAGCCCTGGGGCTGGACTCCACACTGTCCTCTGCTTTGTGCTGGCCTCCTGCAGGTGCAGGCAAGGGAGCGAGTGGATGGCCGGGGCAAGCCAGAGTGCCTGTTGAAAGGCCAAGAGCCAGAGAGGCAGGAGAACTGCAGGGACATCGGGCAGGGCCTCGTGGATGGAGTTCTGGGGAAAATCAGAGGGCCAAGTTCAGAGAAGCGGATTGTAGAACCGCCAGGGAGTGGACCTTCAGACCCCTGGAGAAAAGGCGCGCAGTGCTCATGGCAAAGGCCACACAGGAAGCAGGCTATGGGCAGATGGGGCTGTAGGACCAGTGCGTCCTTTAGGTCAGATGAAGCCACTTGCTCAGGCCATCTCCAAGAGGGTGCAAGGGCTCTTCAGACAGCGGCTTCTGCTTTGAGCCACCTCGTCCTGCCTTGAGCTGGCACTGCTC
The DNA here is from genome assembly GCF_030222135.1 of Aotus nancymaae. NCBI lineage: Eukaryota > Metazoa > Chordata > Mammalia > Primates > Aotidae > Aotus > Aotus nancymaae. The sequence goes on from NW_026988455.1 coordinate 17,240,274, forward strand.
TCCAAATCTGGATGCCAGGACGGAGGGCAGAGCCTGGGACCAGCTGGGAGGTGGCTGTACTTGGGCTGGGTTCTGAGGGTGGAGAGGCCCAAGCTGCAGGAGGGAAAGGCCGTCTCACCAAAGCCACCATCTGGCTACCACCCGCTCGTGAGCCAAGCAGACCCGGTCCTTTCCAGAGTGCTGTCAGCAGAGAAACTGACAAAGGCCAGGAGAGGCAGGGGCGGTGGGGGGGATCCTTCCCCAGAGGCCCTCCCTGCCACGTGGCCACGGCAGCAAAAGCCTTCTCATTAGGAAAACTGATGTGTTAATAAAGATGGCTTCAAAACATCCAAAAGGACAGCACCCAGGAGGCACTTTCACCACGATGGGTGCCCAGATGGCCAGCACCTACCTCTGACAGAGCCAGTGCATGAGTGCCACGCTGGTGTCTGCTCTGGGAATGAGCTGCTGTGTGTCTTCTCTGCAGTGGAACTGACTTGGGGGATGTGATGACAAAGCACTGGGGCCCTCCAGACTCTTGCAGGTTCCTATTTGCATCAACAGCGGGGGCTGAACCATGTGTTAGGATGGGCTGCCCGGCATAGGACTCAGGCTGAGCCTGGCAGCATCATTCTTACTCCCAGCAGCGTCTCTGTGGGCCAGTTTTGAAGGCAATCCACTTAGAACGTGAACTGAAAGTTTCCTCCAAGTAGTTGGAAATGTGGTGAGAATAACTGAAGCAGAGACCTGGGTGTCCCTGGGGCGCTTCCTCTGGGTGACGTTCTCTCACACCCTGTTAGCAGGGCTGGGGCCACCAAACTCCCATGCTGACCGCCACTGCTGAGCAAGGCAAGCCCAGGCCATGGGCAGCTCCTCCACTCACAGGCACCAGAGGGTTGGGGAGGAAGTGCCTGAGCTAGAACTGTCCTTGTCACAGGGCAGGGCTATCGCCCCACTGCTCCTCCCTCAGTCCCCCATGAGCACCTTTCCAGTGTTTCTATGAGTTCGACTTTTTGGATCCCACTCATAGGTGAGAGCACGCATTTGTCCTTGGGTCTGGCTTACTTGGCTCAGCATAAAGCCCTCTAGGCTGGTCCGCATTGTTGTGGTGTGCATTTTATGGGTACACAATAGATTCTTGAAAGCATTCTGTGCTGGGGCCGGGCCGAAGAAGTGGCACCAGGCATGTGGCAGTGGGTCGTCTTCTGCCCTGGGCTGCCCTCAGGCTCTTGGATCCAACTCAGCTGAGATGCCAGCACGTGGGAGGCACAGCCCGGGCCCACTCCACAGGACTGTCCCACCAGGATGGAGACATCCTCGTGGCCCCGGCTGTCAAGTGTGTCATTTGTTACGGGGACTTTCTGCACATGGACACACATTCCAGCCAGGTCTGGCCTGGACAGGAGCAGGAGGGAATACTCCTCTCTTGAGTTGATTGCTGGCTGCACAGGTGTTGTTGGTTTGTGAAATTCATTAAGCTGGATATTTTCTGTATGTATATTATATGTCAAGAAAAAGTACCAATAAAACAAAAAATATGACAAAACTCCCAGAGCCAGCATGCTGGTGCTCACTTGTTCTGAGTATTTTTTAAAACTGTGGTGAAATACACATAAAATGTGCTGTTGTAACCATTTTTGTGATTCAGTGGCATGCAGTATATTACAGTATTGCACAACCATCGGCACCGTGCATCTCCTGCCCCTTTCCATCATCCCAACACTGACTCCCCAACCCCTGCCTCTGGGAAACTGTTTTACTTCCTTTCCCTGGACTTGTATTCCAGGTGCCTCATCTAAGTGGACTCATACAATGTCCTAGTGTCTGGCTTATTTCATGAAGCACAGTGTCTTCAAGGGTCATCCCATTATAGCACTGTCCGGACTTCCTTCCATCTTCAGGCTGGACAACACTCTATCATGGGCACAGATCATACTGTGCACTGCTCATTCCTCTACAGGCATTTGGGCCGTCTCTGCCTGCCGGCTGCTGTGAATAGTGCTGCCCTGAGCACAGGGCCAGATGGCTGTCCAGCCCCTGCTTTTGGCTCTCTTGGGTACAGACCTAGGCACCGCCGGCCACGCAGTAATTCTGGGTTCGGCTGTTTGAGGAATCACGCCACTCTTCTCCATAGTAGCAGCGTGATGTTAGCGTCCCCACTCAGTTCCTGCGTGTCTTCACGGGCGTTTCTTTCCTCTCCTGCTGAGAGCTGTCCTGATGGCTGTGTGGTGCACATTGCTGTGCTTTGCCTTTCCCTGGCCTCTCATGTCCTTTCTGTGAGCATTTTCCGTGTGTCTATTGGCCATTTGTACATCTTCTTTGGAGAAACATCTATTCATTTTTGAAATGGGTTATCTTTTTGTTGTTGAATTAAAAGAATTATGTATTCTGAATACTAAACTCTAACCACATACATTATTTCTAAATATATTCTCCCATTCTGTGAATTGTTTTCACTTTCTTGATGGTATCCTTTGATGCACAAAAACTTTTAATTTTCATAAAGTCCAATTTAACTATTCTTTTCTTTCATTGCTGTGTCTTTGGTATCATATCCAATAAATCATTGCCAAACCTAATGTCACGAAGAGTGCTCACTTTTGACCTGGACCATTCTTTATCCCTCAAGTCAAGTGGGCTTCAGGAAGGATTTCTTTGTAATAAACCAATTTTTAAAAAATTAACGAAATTCTTTGCACTGTTGCAGTGAGTAGCATTGTAGATGCTTTGCAAGCGCTTTCTCATTGTGGCCTTATTTCTTTTTGTGAGGAGGAAGAGAGCAGCACACTGCAATGGAAAGAAATGGACGTAGGGGGACAGGAGACCTAGCTTCTACTGCGGGCTCTGGCAGCAAGCCATGGGCCCAGGAGATGGCATCTCCTTTCTCTGAGCCTCTGTTTTTTCCTCTGTGACATAAAGGTGCTGCAGGGGGCAGACTCTGGGGTCTGTCCCAGCTGTCAACCTCCCTGACCATTTATCTGTGCTGGGTAGCATCCTGGTACACACACTCTGCAGAGGCCAGACCCTCAGGTAGGTAACCCACCTCTCACCTGAAGCAGAAATAAGAACTAGGACGCTGGACCAACAGGGAGACTTACCAGGGTGATGGCATCCCGGGCAATCACGTGGCCTCCAGGAGCCCAGAGCAGGAAATTGAGGAGAAGGTGCCTGATCAGCTGTTGTGCAGGAGCTCTGGGGTCTGTGTCTGTGCCCTGTCCCGCTGCTGTCTGGAGGTCCTGAGCAGACAGGGTGGTGCTTCTGGACAACGCCAGGAGATGGCCCAGCACAGCCTTTACCTGGACCTAGGCAATAGCATTTGACAGGGGAGAGCTTACAAAGAGGCAGGACAGACATGATTCTAGGATTTATTTATTTGCTTTGAAGCAATCCCCCAAAAAGAGTGAGGACCCGCCCTGAGAGAGGGAGCTAGTCAGCGGCAGAGTGTACACTCTACACCACACAAACCCACATGGGCGGAATGGAAACTGCTTGACTTTCTTTCGTCTTGCTCACCAAGCAGCCAGGGCACCATGCCAGGAATTGACCTCTTTTTTGTATAAAAGGAAAAACAGAAAAGTCCTCAACAGAATGTAGTCAGATTTTTACACTGTGGGGAAAAAGAACAAAAGGCTCCTTGCAGACTCGCCTCACTATCACAGCCACAAATCAATTAAAGCCCCACACAGCTGGACCTCCGCCGAGCCAATGTTCCCATATGAATGTGGGTTTGCCTTTGCTTCCTGCTGTATTTGGGGTAGGGGTGGGGGGATGGGGGGAACACACATAAACGAGCACGCACGTACACACATGCATGGTCATACACACATACATGCACACACAAGAACAACACATTTGTTTTAGATGTTGGAATAATCTGTTCATACATGTTTAATGCTCAAGCACAGGTCATAAGTCTGTGGAATCCACATAATAATGGTAATTGTGAGTCTGCGGGTTTTTACATAAAAAATATTTATTCCATGCTGAGATGTTTCTGCTTGCTACAAGAATGGTACACCCAGTCATGACTTGGAAAACAAAGCAAAAACTGAAAGCCCATAGATTCAAATGCCACATGGAACTCATGAACAGCTATGTTCCATCATTTCTGAAAGAATACTTAGGCCTATTCTGAGAATTCCCATGACTGATTTTATGGATTTTGTGTGAGGCATTTTTTCCCCTGGAATTCAAGGCCTCATTCAATGAAGTCTGTCATAAACTCCAGTACACTGGGCGTGTTGTATGAGCTCCTCTGACCACAATACGAGACCGTGAGAAACTGCACCATCGGGCTCTTCCACGGGGAGTGACAGTGTTCCGGCAGGCCAGGCTGTGCTCTCCCCACCTCACCCCTCAGCCGGGCCCAGGCTGCCGTGGTCTGATGGTGTCTACAGGAGCCCAAGGCCATTCCGCCATCTAAACAGGTCTGCAAAAATGTCGGAGTTTAGGAGGCTATGCCTTTATATCCATTTTTTCTCTTGATCCACAATTGCCTTTCTGCCCTTGTTCAATAATCCCTAAGACAGGGTCTTCTTCCTTTCTGTTTGTCCCAGACTGTCTTTCCCTTCAGATGCTGTCTGTGCCCATAGGCTTCCACTTGAACACCAGTAACTTTAAACGCTTCCTAAGTTTTTCAGGAGAAAGATATAAGCTTTTTTTTCTTTTTAAAGTATTTTTTATCCTGCATCATAAAAACTTATATATGTTTACTATGGAAAAGTTGAAAAGAGAAAACAAAAAACCATTAAAATGATCTATAACTCTACCATCCAAAAAGATGCACTGTTAATAATTCGGTTTATATACTACTTGTGTTTTTTCTATGCATTGAGACCATACCACTCCCTACACATAATGCTTTGTATCTTTCATTTTTCTCTCCATAATGTACTATAACCAGTTCATTATCTATAAAACATGTTCTTCAAAAACATGATTTTTTTTTTTTTTTTTTTTTGGAGAGAGTCTTGCCATGTCACACAGGCTGGAGTGCAGTGGTGCAATCTCTGCTCACTGCAACCTGCCTCCTGGGCTCAAGAGATCCCTCCACCTCAGCCTCCTGAGTAGCTGGGATTATAGGCACCCATTACCACACCTGGCTAATTTCTTTATTTTTTTTTGTAGAGACAGGGATCCACGTTGCCCAGGCTGGTCTCAAACTAATGGATTCAAGTGATCCAGCCGCCTTGGCCTCTCAAAGTGCTGGGATTACAGGCATGAACCACTGCACCTGGCCAAGAGCATGATTCTTCATGGTGTATAATAGAATACTATTCCTTGGTTAGTATTTATATACCACCATTTATTTGGCCAGTAGCCTTACTGTTGAAAGTTTAGGCCATTTCCCATTGTTGTATTTATGAACAATGCTGTGCTGAATATTCTTGTACATATGCCTTTGCATGGATCAAATAGAGAATTACCCTAGGGTAATTCCTAGAAATGGAACGACAGGGTTAAAGGTATGAACCCTTCTCTGATTCTTTTTTTATTTTTTCCTTGTTTTCTCTAGTCATCATTGTACCTTGCCGGATTCTTAAGGGTATCTAAACAGACTTATTTGTTTGTTTATTTTGTTGTGATCCAATTCAGTTGGCAAAAGGAGATGAACTCTGGCTGGTAGAGAACATGGCTTGCCCTGAGTGGGAAAGGCCTTCTCATGGGCAGGACACAACCCAGGCGAGGACAGGTTTGCTGTCTGCACCCATGCTCTTCACCTCAAAGACAGCCACAGAGGCAGCAACACCAGCCCCAACACATGATGCGGGGATACGCAACCAACTGATTTAGTTGTGCCTTTTTAAGTAAGGCAAATGCACAGATCCTGCTAATTTCAATCCAATCTCATCAAAATCATGCTTCACAGTTTGTCCCTCAAGCCCCCCAACAGACAACCAAGGGATTAAAGCTCACAAAACCCAGGGAAACAAGAGGTATGTATCATTCATTCAACTAAAACCCCCTTCCCAGGACGCCACATACACCAATGCCTCAGGCAGGCACCAGCGAGGAAGGGGCTCTGGAGTCACCAAAAGGAGGACTGGACTGAACCGCCAGGCAGATGGGCACCTGTGACAGAAAGGCAGGGAGGGAAACGGACACCTGCCACCGTCCCACTCGCAGTGAGCCAATCCATTCTCATCCAAAATCCTAGGTATCTCCTGAGGGAGAACTACGCAAAGGTTTTGTTATTTTTTCTTCAAAAAAGGACTAAGTTAGCTAGTAGAAGATGTGCCAATGTAGAACTTTCTGGAAATTAAGTGTTATTGGATAATTTCCTTTTTTTTCTGAGATAGAGTCTCGCTCTGTCGCCCAGGCTGGAGTGCAGTGGCGCAATCTCAGCTTACTTCAACCTCTGCCTCCCGGGTTCAAGCGATTCTCCTGCCTGAGCCTCCTGAGTAACTGGGACTACAGGTGCACACCACCACATCTGCCTAATTTTTCGTATTTTTAGTAGAGACTGGGTTTCACGGTGTTAGGATGGTCTCGATCTTTTGACCTCATGATCCGCCCACCTCAGCCTCCCAAAGTGCTGGGATTACAGGCGTGAGCCACTGCTCCAGGCCTATTCCTTTATATTTCAAAAGTGACTCTCTGTCAGTACCCATTACAGTGACAGAATTGAGCACATATCTACCAACTTAGCTTATACAGAATCAAATAAGACAGAATATAAAAGGGTTTTTGAAACCATGAGTACTCCATACATCTTACTACTATTAAAAACATCAACCAGGATTTTCCTTAATTAGTTTAATGTGATCTTTTAAAGGGGAAGAAATAAAAAGCTTTCTTTTTAATCAGACAGCAATACTCAAATACATAAGTGAGTTTGATAATTTCTTCACAAAACTTTATTTCTCAACTAAAATAAATTATTAACAAATTTCAATATTTAAAATCTAAAAATATTTTTCTTTCCTATGCCATGCAAGCCTTTAAACAAATAAAATGCAGCCGGGTGTGGTGGCTCATGACTGTAATGCCAGCACTTTGGGAGGCCGAGGCGGGCGGATCATGAAGTCAGGAGATCAAGACTATCTGGGCCAACACGGTGAAACTCTGTCTCTACTAAAAATACAAAACAATTAACTGGGCGTGGCAGGGAACCCCTGTAGTCCCAGCTACTTGAGAGGCTGAGGCAGGAGAATTGCTTGAACCCAGGAGGCTCTGCACTATAGCCTGGGCAACAGTGCGAGACTCCATCTCCAAAAACAAAACAAAACAAAACAAATAAAATACGCAGACATCTTTACTAGTCCCTGTGTTTTCAAACAACAGAAAATACAAAGCCAAGAAGAGCAGTGCTGCATACAAAATGAGCATTGTCCTCTTTAACTACTAAAATCAGCAGAGAGCACCAGCAGTTGAAGTTTCAAGAGCCTAGCAAATAAATGCTTGCAAGGAAGGTGCCAATGCCTTTAATCAAAGCACTGCTTCCTGTAATTATTATATTCCACATAAAATAACAACTGTTTTTGCCACAGACAGTTATCCAGTCCCATACTTAGCTGCTCTGTTATTTAGGAAATGACCAAGTCCTTTTTCAGAAGCAAAGTGGTTAATATCATGTGATTACTTTAGGAAGAGATGTAAACAAAGCCAGTAATGTAAGGATCTGTTGACTGATCCAAGAAAGCAGACAGTCAAGATGGAAGCAGCCCCAGCCAGCCTGCTGGGGAGTGAGACAGGGCACTGGCTGTGGCCAGGCTCTGCTGTGGGCACACCCCTCAGAACAGCCCCCTCTGCATGGCACGCCCTGGAGGACGAGACCCCAGGGCAGATGTGGCAGCTAAGCAACAACAGATCAAATGACCTCGAGGAAGAAAGGGTGTTTTCCAGGAGAATGGGCTGGCAGTCTCTCGTCTCTGGCCACGGGGGGCAGGGAAAAGGGGGAAGGAGAGCGTCTCTGACCATAAGGCTGGAGGTCATCACGCCTGCAGGTTGCCACAACATGTGCCATCTGTGGGCAGAGCTCAGGTGTCGTGAAAGCCAAGCCCACAACAGAGCCACTCTCTGCAGGTTCCCCTCAGCCCCCAGAGCCCACCCCAAACACACGTAGTGGGGCTTGCTACCCACCATGGTCTGTGTTCTCTGCTGCCTCCCATCACAAGGGCTGTAGTAGAAGGCCAAGAGCCACAGCAGGGCCATGGGGGGTTCAGCTGCCGACATCAGTAACTGCTCGGCCGCCATCTCAGCCCATCCTCCAAAGTGAATGAACAGGAACCAGCTCTCAAAGGGACCTCTGCAGGACCTGGAACAGAGCCAGAACACATGGCAGTCAGCAACGTGAATTCTTCTTCCTTTGGGTTTTTAAAGCAACTTTAATGTTTGCCAACGGTTGGCTTAAATTGTACTTATCCACTGAAGTGCAACCTGCAAGGAATACAAGTTAGACTCAGAAAACTGGTCTGAACGTCACTCTGCACCATCACAGAGCATCGAAAGAGTGCCTCTCAGGACACCCGTGAGGCCTGGGGCCTTCAGACATCAGTCTTTAATCCAGGTACCTTCAGTGAGGACAGGCATTGAGGAAGCAAGATTGTGGCCATGACTAGCAGGAATGTCGCAGGATGTGGCGGCACATCTCCCTGCCTTCTGAGATGCAGAGAAAGAGGTGGAAGGTGGGACGCAGGCAGAAACATGGGCTGCTTCCTTCAAGACACAAGGTTCGGGTGGATGTTTCAGCAACTATGAATTTTTTTTTTTTGGGAGGGGGACAGAGTCTTACTCTGTCGCCCAGGCTGGAGTGCAGTGACACTGTCACGGCTCACTGCAACTTCCTCCTCCCAGGTGCAAGTGATTCTTCTGCCTCAGCCTCCTGAGTAACTGAGAATACAGGGTGCACCACCATACCCGGCTAATTTTTGTATTTTTAGTAGAGCCAGGGTTTCGCCATATTGGCCAGGCTGGTCTCGAACTTCTGATCTCGTGATCCACCTGCCTCGGCCTCCAAAGTGCAGGGATTACAGACATGAGTCCAGCTGAAACTATGAATTTTTAGCAAGCTGCTGTCATCACGTGTGCATCAATGCCAGAAAGTTAAAGCGTTTGCGAAGCTATCCCCTGGCCACACTGGCAAATGGGAGTTGCAATACTTGTTTAAGGGCAAATTTGCTCGAGATGAGGATCCACTAATTGTGCACAGTGCCAGTTTCAACAGGTTAACATGTCCCTTGGAGAGAATGGAACAGACCAGCTGAGATCACGTTAGATGCAAACTTTACTTCTGGTCTGGGGCAGCAGGTGGAACAGGAGTGTTCCTGGCCCCTCTGCAGTGCCTTTGTTGGATCCAGCTCCATGTTCCTCCGCCTGGCCCATGGAATTCCCACGCTCTAAGCACTGTCCTCGCCTCCCTGGTCACTGCTGTCCTCCTGCTCCAGTCCTCCCTGAGAACAAGTGGTTAAATGTCTACAATTGAGCAACAGAGAGGAAAAGACAGGAGGGTGAAGTACTGGTCTTACTCCCTCTTCCCCAGGAAGAGCTCATGCTCCGGCGGCCACATTGGCAGTAGGCTGGGTTAGGCTGTATCAGAGTGAGGAGGGGACTCCGCCATGTCTCCTCCCTGCAGGCACCATGTCGGGGTACAGAGACGCAGAGAGCAGTGGGGCCCCCTCATGTTCCCTGCTCTTCAGATTGGCAGTATGCTCAGATCAGGATCAGAGACCAGCCTGGTCCTTCCCTCTCTTCCACCAGTAGCTGAAGGCACAAGGCAGTCCCACATGGCCACCTGAAAGGTGACTCCTGACTCCAAGGTCTGAGTTGAGGTGAGAGCCCCACGAGGCCTAAGTCCTGCTCCACAGTGCCACATGCATCCTTTCTGGTTGCTGTTTTATTAGAGTCTCCATGCATTTTGACATTACACATTATGAGTATGGCAGAGAGCGTGGGTAGGTAGAAGAGAAAAACATTCAGGGCACCTGCAGCGCAGCATTTCTCAATCACAGGGTCGGCTGTTTACGCCACCTCCATCTAATTCCATGTCCCTGTGTTAAGACTCTTTGAGGTTCAGCTGTGTAATGCCAGGACAACCAGGGAGACTGCATAGGGGGCTGACCGGCCATTGCAGGCTATTCATGTGGCCAATCCTGGGGCCCCCACTGACTACAGGTTTTTTTTGTCTGCTCTCCATTGGTAAGAATCGTGGTGGGGAAGAAGTGAGCATCCTGCACCCAAGCCATCAATCACGGAGCTGGACATAGGCACGTCACCCATCGTCTGTGTTGGCTCGGTGTGAGATTACAGAGAATGCCAAGAGCGAAAAGTGGCAAAAGGAACAGATAAGATAGTCTTAGTAGGCTAGCGGAGACAATGAATAAAATTCTCTATACTCTAAAAGAAAGGGACTTAAGAGGAAGCCAAAGAATGTTATGATACAAGGAATTTAGCCAAGCCTAAATGTGAATGCTTTCAGGAAAGTCACACACATAAGAGGGTACCTAACAATACTGTTAGAAATTAACAGACTGGCACAGCAGCCACACCTGTAATCCCAGCACAATGGGAGGCCAAGGCAGGGGGATTATTTGAGCCCGAGAGTTTGAGGCAATATAGCGAGACCTCTACAAAAAAATTTAAGCAAAAAAAATTTAACTAGGCGTGGTGGTATACACCTGTAGCCCCAGCTCCTCAGGAGTCTGAGTTGAGGATCACCTAAGCCCAGAAATTTGAGGCTGCAGTGGGATGTGATCATTCCACTGCACTCCAGCTTGGGCGACAGAGCAAGACCTTATCTCTAAAAATTAAAAAAAAAAAAAAAAAAAGAATTTATTTAGAATAGATTTTCTTATTTTTAGAGATATTTATTAGACAGAAGGAAAAATAAGCATTTAACATTCCACCCTACTGTGCAGAAGTTGCAAATTTCCTTCCCTAGAGAGGTAGAGAGAAGACCAAAGGACCCAAACAAGTGCCCTTTTCCTTCTGCACGGCCAGGGGCTTCCAGCAGGTGGGCAATACTTTTTCTAAGGTCTCTTCTTTTTATTGTTATGCCTGTGTATTTCAAACAAAACCAGATATTACATAGAAACGTTTCGATAGAGGTACTGACACACGCATACAGGTGCATGCCTATTCATCCTGACCTGCTCCAAACCATCTGTGCAGCCACGCACTTCTTCACTCCTCACTTTGCCATAGTGCTCACCTGTTTATACCAGACCAGTAATTCCTTCCTCTGTCAGCCCTGTTCAAAAGGCAGATGAGGATCTAGGGAAACCATGTGTGAAGTAGATTTGGGTGTGGTGTTTGCTCACCCATGAGTCTGGTCTTCAACTGCTTTTCTGAACAGTTCAGAAATGTGCTTCAATGTCTGGAGCCACTGTCCCTGAGGGATATCTGCAGGTGGAAAGAGACACATCAGAAGGTAAGTGAGAAAAAGTCAAGCCCATGAGGAACCATCTGAAGCGAAGACCTGAAGAGTCTTTGGGAGATGCCCTTTTCTTCTGGTTCATGGAACCCAACACTGTTCTCATGCTCTTCCCAGCTAGTATCTATCTCTTAAGCCCGGGAAAGTAAGATCTGTCCATGTTACACAGAGCTGAACCTTAAAGAATCTAATCATCTTATTTAGTGGTTTTTTTTTTTTTTGGGGGGGGGGGACATGTTCTTGCTCTGCCAGAGGCTGGAGTGCAGTAGCATGATCCTGGCTCACTGCAGCCCCAACTTCCTGGGCTCAAGCAATCCTTCTACCTTAGCCTCCCCAGTGGCTGGGACTACAGGGGTATGCCATCATGCCTGGCTATTTAATTTTTTGTAGAGATGAGATTTCACTATGTTACTCAGACTTGTCTCAAATTCCTAGGCTCAAGTGATCCTCCCCCTTGGCCTCAAGTACTTTTTGATTCAGGTATATGGAAGTAGCTAGAGTCTACATAAGCAGCCCACCTGAGGCTGAGAAATGCCATGTTGCAGATGTCCCAGGTTTCTTCTTTCCTACCTACCCGCTCCTCCATCACTAATGTGTGATTTCAAAATAGATGGAGACTGTAATAAAGCAGCCAACAAGGAATTAGGAATAGACTGTCTGACTGTTTTTCCTAGGCTACAATGAATTCAGAATATGATTTCAAGTAGTAGGAAAAAAAGGCCAGGAAAAAAAAATAAGTAAGCGTTATTGCAAAGAAATGTCTTTTCTTGTGTGAACTACTCTGGTTTCACAATCATCCTGTGGTTTTAAACACATCTGAGGAGCACACATCTGCAGTTCTACACAGCATCTGTGAAAGTTTTCATGCAGTGATAGATGCTGTAATCGAACACACAAGGAAGATAAGGCCAGTGATGGATGAACCGCCGCTACTCCACAAGGCCAGCCCTCTCTCCTCGGAGCTCCCATAGCCCTTAGAGCATAGCCTTTTAAAGGCATTTTTCATTTCTTCTTTTAACTAGTTATTCAGATATTTATTTTGCTTTTCCTCCACTTGTAGTTCCTAGACGGTTAGTGCTTGTAAGTGAGCATCTTTTATGCCCCCTCCCCTGGCCTTCACAATGGCTAGGAAATAAATTTCTGATAAATAGAAGATTATGCTACTAAAAAACACTTCTTCAATTTGTGACCATAACACTCATTGTTTCCAAAAGTAACATACAGAGAGCTCTTCTAGGAACTAGCACAAAAGGGTCTTGTACTTCCGCTTGAAGCCACCTATTTGTATTTCGCACCACCTCGCTGTTTGCTTACTGTTTCCAAACTGAGACACTAAAAACTCCAGTACATTTTCTGGAGCTCACTCAGTGTCCACTGTGGGCTGACTTTAGGCTTTGCTGATCTGACCTAAGCTGTAAGGTGAACCCTGGGAGAGTGAAATCCTCATTTTTCTGTCTTGTTAATTAAGTTTCCCATTGTGTTCCCAAAGGTTTTCATAAAACTGTCATCCAGAGATCCCACTCCCAGCTCCAGCATCTGAGAGGACAGTGTCAGAGGGTTACCCTAGGTCAGAACTTAATCTTCTAGAGAAAGTAAGAGGAATTTAGGTTTTGTAAAATGCTGTGAAACTTTGAATCATCTGCATTTCTCAAGCAAATCTACTCACTCAAGTCTCAGAAAAAAAGCAGGCCTGGCTGGGCATAGTAGCTCACACTTGTAATCCCAGCACTTTGGAAGACAGAGGCGGGTGGATCACAAGGTCAGGAGTTTGAGACCAGCCTGGTCAAGATGGTGAAACCGTGTCTCTACTAAAAATACAAAAATTTGCCAGGTGCAGTAGCAACTGCCTGTAATCCCAGCTACTCGGGAGGCTAAAGCAGGAGAATTGCTTGAACCCAGGAGGAAGAGGTTGCAGTCAACCAAGATCATGCCACTGCACTCTAGTCTAGGCAACAGAGCAAGACTCCATCTCAAAAACAAAGACAGGGAAATGTGACTGGCTTGTTCCCTTCCCTCTCCTCTCCTCCCATGCACTGATAAGACACCTTTCTCGCTGGCACAGTCTGTGCCCACGTCAGGGCTGCCTTCTGTCAGGTTTCAGGCTTCAGAGAGAAAGGGTGCCCTTATTCTCTATTTCTGAAATGTCTCCTAAGCACCAGCTCACAGCCACATTCCTGGATCAACACCAGTCAAATGAAGGCTGGAACCATCACTTCCCCAACTGGACAGCCTTTGGAAGGCTGGCAAAGGAAATCAGGAAAATCTGTGGGTGAAGCATCTTACTGAACTCTCTCAAAATCCTTCCCTTAGCTTAATTAAGGTAAACTTCCCCTGCATTTCTTCAGCTTCATCCATCATTTTATCTTTTCTTCTGCAACAAGGCTGCACAGAGTAGAAAGAATGAAAAGCAAATGAATGTACTGTTTTATTCTGACTCAGCCAAGTCTTAGCCTGTTCCTGTCATCTGGTGGATGTGGTTAGCACCAGCAGAGCCTGTGTTGTCTGGACACAGACTAGCAAAACCTGCCAGAGTCCACTGTTTGTTTTGTTTTGTTTTGTTTTTTCTTTTTCTTCTTTTGGTAAGTGATCAAAACTGAGAAGCCAAGCAGACTCTCATATCAAAATCCACAGAATGTGGGATCCTGGGGGCTTAAAGGGATCTTAGAAATAACCAATCCTCCCTCATGCTATAGATAAGGGCCTGGTGGGGAGGTCATGATTTGACAGTGCTCTTGCCAGGAAATCATTTTGATGTGGGCAAAGTCAACCCTAACTCACCTTGAGGGTCTTGTAGCAGCACCGTGGCAAGAGATGGAGAAGTGTACGGAAAGTAGGTCTTGAGTGCAAACCGCAGCTGCCACAGGATGGAAAGTCCAAAGAATATGAACATCAGGATTAAAAGAGGGTTAGGAAAATACAAAACTCTGAGTCCCTCTGCCCAAAAAAGACCCACCAGTATTAACACGGTCAGAATATTTCCTTAAACATTTATTTTTTGAAAAATAAGTTCCCAACAACTTCATATTTTCCAGAATAATTAACCTTTTAAAATCGCCTTCTGGGACTTAAGAAAAAATAATTCTTTGAGTTCTACCTCACATGAACCCAATTATACAAATAAATCCTCTATTTTCAGTAAGATTTGCCAAAGCATTTGTGAGATGTCAGGTATTCTTCATTTCGTTTTTGTTGTTTTTATTGAGATGGAGTCTCGTTCTATTGCCCAGGCTGGAGTGCAGTGGCACAATCTCAGCCCACTACATCCTCCATCTCCCGGGTCCAAGAGATTCTCCTGCCTTAGTCTCCCGAGGAGCTGGGATTATAGGCATGTGCCACCATGCCAGCCTAATTTTTAGTTTTAGTAGAGATGGGGTTTCACTATGTTGGCCAGGCTGACCTTGAACTCCTCACCTCAAGTGATCTGCCTGCCTCAGCCTCCCTGAGTGCTGGGATTATAGGCATGAGCCACTGCACCCAGCTCAGCATGGCTTTTAAAATAATAACAAAACAACTGTGCTCACATTTCGAGGGCCAAAGAGCTATAGCTATCTCTGCCCCTGAGAGGCACAGCAGCTTTTTTAAAAACTGAGGTAAAATCTATAAAGTATGGAGTATATGGACTTTAAATATATGAGGTTTGGTAAATGTGCAAATCCATGTGACCACTACCCCAGTGAAGACACAACATTTCTATTACCTCGAAAAGTTCCCTTCCAACACTTAACCATCATTCCCTCCACCCAACCCTGGCAACCAATGTTTTGATTTTGATAAGAGAGATTAGTTTTGCTTATTCTTGAATTTCGTGTAAAGGGAACATAAAGTATGTTTTCTTTTGTGTCTGGCTTCTTGGGCTTAACATGCTTTTTTAAAGATTAAGCCATGTTACTGTGTATGAGTAGTTCATTCTGTTTTTATTGCTCAGAAGTAGTCTGAATTGTATGAATATGCCATAATCTGTTTAGCCATTCTCCTCTTGATGTGCATTTGGGCTGCTTTCAGTTTGGGCTGTCATGAATAAAGCTGCAGCTAACATGCATATATATGTCTTTTTGTGGACACGTGTATCTGTTTCTCCTGGGTGCATACCATTGGAATGGAATTGCTGGGTCACAGAATAGATGCTTGTTTGACATTCTAGGGCCATATGGTTTTCCAGTGTTGTACCATCTCACTCACTCCCTCCAGCAATGTATGTGCATTCCAGTTGCTCCACATGCTACCCAGCATTTGGTGCTGTCAGTCTTACCAATTTCATCCATTCTAGTGGCTGGGGAACATTACCCTATGAATACTTGCTTTCCTGTTTCACTCTACACTTTCCTGATGGCATACGATGCTGAACAATTTCCATGTGCTTACTGCCAACTTATATTTCTTTTTTGAAAGTATATATTCAAGTCTTTTGTCCATTTTAAAAACTGGTTTGTTTCTTAGGGAGTTGTAAGAGATCTTCATATCTTCTGGACACATATCCTCTGTCGTATACATGTATTACAAATATTTTCTTCTAGCTAATGGCTTGCTTTTTCAGTTTCTTAATGATATCAAAGAATAGAAATTTTAAATTCTTTCTTATTTTTTGAGATAGGGTTTCACTGTGTTGCCCAAGCTGGAATGCAGTGGCATGATCACAGCTCACTGCAGCCTTGATCTCCCGGGCTCAAGTGATCCTCCCACCTCAGCCTCCTGAGTAGCTAGGGCAACAGGTGTGTGCCACCACACTCAGTGAAATTTTGTATTTTTTGTAGAAAAGGAGTCTTACTTCGTTGCCCAGGCTGGTCTCCATATCCTGGGCTCAAGAGATCCTGCCTTGGGCTCCCAACGTGCTAAATGTGCCCATTAATGCCCCATGATTAATGCCCATCATGGCTAACAGATTATGGCATGTACAAGTAGTTCATTCTATTTTTAATGCTCAGAAGCAGTCTGAATTGTTTGACTATGCCATAATCTATTTAGCCATGATTATGGCATTAATCATGGGGGCATAGCTTATAAGCAGGCATGAGCTATACCCCCAGCCTCGAAGTTTTAAATGCTGATGAAGTCTAATTTATCCATTTTTCACATATGGTTAGTGCTTCTGAGAAATCTTAGATTACCCCAATGTCAAACAGATATATTCTCCTACACTCTTTCTAGGGGCTTTATTGTTCTAACATTTATGTTGAAGCCCATGATCCTCTCAAATTAATTTTTGTGTGCTTTACAAGGTAACGGTTGAGGTTCATTTTTCTACATATGGACATCCAGTTATTCCAGCATCATTTGTTGAAAACTTTCCTTTCCCCATTAAACTGTCTTGGTGTCTCTGTCAAAAATCAATTGACCACATATGCATGGGTCTATATCTGGATTCAATTCTGATCTATGGCTGTCTTTTTGCCAATACCTTACTGTCTTAATTACAGTAGCTTTTAAAATCTTTTTTTTTTTTTTTAAAGACAGGGTCTCGTCCTGTCACCCAGGCTGGAGTGCAGTGGTGCAATCATGGCTCACTGCAGCCTCTACCTCCTGGGCTCAAGCAAACCTCCCACCTCATCCTCTTGAGTAGCTGGGACTACAGGCATGCATCACCATGCCCAGTTAATTTTTTTTTTTTATCTTTTGTAGAAATGGCCGGGGCGGGGGGGTCTCACTATGTTGCCCAGGCTGGTCTTGAACTCCTGGACTCAACCAATCCTCCCACCTTGGCCTCCCAAAGTGCTGGGATCACAGGCATCAGCTGCTGTGCCCAGCCGAGTCTTCACTTTTTGTACAATCTGACATTTCTGCCTTTTTACTAGAATATTTAGTTAACTTCCATTTAATTGCTGAAATCAGTGTCATTGTTGGTAGTTTTGAGTTTAGGTCTATCTTTTGACATTGGTTTTCTTTTGTCCCCTCAATTTTTCTTATTCCTTTAGCAGCCTACCTTTCCATTTGTTGGCACCTTAAGTCAATCAGATTGTGCCAAGGGGCCCCCCACCCCTTCCCAACCTCACATGAGGGAAGCTGGGGGGAGGCAGGAGGCTTCTCAGTGTGCTGTCCCTTTAAAGGGCTGATGGCCTCTAGTTTCCATCTACTTTTCCCGGTGCTCTGTAGTGTCTTCAAACAGATTTCAAAAAATACTTTGCCTGCAGTTTGTCATTTTTATATGTGGGAGATTTAATCTAGCTCATTACCAGATGCTGTCATGGCTGCAACCAGAACCGGACCTGACTGGCTATACTAAGCCACAGTGCAGGCTTAGCAAAAGTGGCTTGTCACACGCACCTCTATTTCTGCCTACTGTCAAATGGGGCGAATTGATGGAGCTGACTGTGTCCTCCAAACAGAACAGGGGCAAGAGGAAAGGGTAAGAAGAGACAGAAGCACTGATATGAGTGCTTCTGACAATGGGAGAAAATGTAGATTAATGGGATCCCTCATAAACTGTTGCAGGGAATGCAAATGGGCACCAACACTTTTGAAATGAGTCTGGCAGGATCTACAAAAGCTGAACCTTTGCATATCGAATACCCAAACACTTCCACTCCTAACTCTCTAGCCCAGAGTGTCCAGAGCAACATCGTTTGTAATAAAAAAACAAACCCTGGGAACATCCCAAGTGCCTACCAGCAGCAGGATGGCTATACTGTCATAGGTTTTCACAATGGACTATGCATAACAATACTTCCCCACAGCCACGTACGGCAACGTCAAGGAATCTTTGCTGAGTGGAAAAGCAAGTCTCAAAATATTGCACATGGCATACTGCTTTTGTTTGCTTTATAAAGTGCAAAAACAACCAAAACTAAACAAAACATTGTTTAGGCAGTCATATATATGTGATCAAACTATCTTCAGAAAGAGCAAAGGAATAATAAACATAAAATTCAAACCAGAGGTTACCCGGAGGGCTACAGAGGCAGGGAGGAGCACATGGATAGACAGGTTCTTATCACTTGTGGCCCAGGTCTTGTTGGGTTTAGAGATATTCATTTTATTAAGAAGGTATGAATGAATAAAACACAGAAAACACAGAGAGAAAAGAGGGTCATGCATCTACCAAATATGACATGAAGGGTTTTGATTAGCTAAAAACTGACTCTCAAGAAGGCAGAGGGTCAACAGATGCAGATGGCCATCAGTTAAAAAGGCAGGCACTCAGAAACAGCTCTAGGAAAAGAAACAAACTAACAGATGCCTACAAAGGCACTGGCAAGCAGAGACTTTGCTCTCCTTTTCTGAGCTGAAGGTGAGGGCGGTGAATTCCTGTTTGTTTTTGGATCCCTGCGCAGCCTCACACCAGGACCCAGTGTGTGGTCCCACATCCCTAGAGACGTATGCCTGCCCAGGGTACTATTCTCAATTAAAAGCAACTGCAACATCAGTCCAAATCCATAGTGCCCACAGCCAACACAGAGGCTGAGTGTGAAGCTAAGAAGAAAAACAGGCACAAGCTAACCCTCAAGAGCACAACAGCGCTCCTGCGCGGCCTCTGCTTCAAACCAGGTGTGCTCTGGGAGGCCACAGGCAAAGCTCCCTAGAGGCCCATTCCTAATGGGGACTACAAAGAATGCACAAGGGAGAATCAAAGACAATTATAGTTAGGCTCAAAATAACCGTGAGGGCCGGCCATGCCTTCTAGCCAAGCCACCTCCAAATTTCCAAGTGGGCCCATGAATAGTGCAGCCCAGGTAACCTCTCCAAGGAAAGTGAGGGTGGGAAAAAATAAATCACAAATATTTATTGTTGGCCAGGCACAGTGGCTCACACCTGGAATCCAAGCAACTTGGGAGGCCGAGGTGGGAGGATCCCTTGAGCCCAGGTGTTCGAAATCAGCCTGGGTAACATAGGGAGACTGCATCTCTACAAAAAAAATTGAAAATTAGCTGGGAGTGGTGGCTTGCACCTGTGGTCTCAACTACTCGGGAGGCTGAGATGGGAAGATCACTTGAGCCCAGCAGGTCAAAGGCTGCAGTGAGCCATGATCATGCCACTGCACTCCGGCCTAGGTGACAGAGTGAGACCTTGTCTCAAAAATAAAATAAAATAATATATATATATTGTTGCCTTAAAAAGCAGAAACAGGAATCTATCTTGTGAAGCCCACAAGGACCGAACACCCCCACCCTGATTTGGACCTGTGGGTGCTTCCCCACAATCCGCACCAAAGCCCACGTAAGGAACTGAGTCCTTAAAGACTGAAGACAGACTATTCTCTGGAGAAAAATAAAATGGAAATTGTACTTAAAAAAAAAAAATACAAAAAGTAGCCAGGCTTGGTGGCGTGCACCTGAAGTCCTGGCTACTCACAGGGTCTAAGGTGTGAGGATCACCTGAGCTTGGGAGGCTGACACCAGTGAGCTGAGATCACACCACTGTACTCCAGCCTGGGTGACAGAGTGAAACCCTGTCTCCAAAAAAAAAAAAAAAAAAATAGAAACATCAGCTAAAACCTGAGAGATTTATTTGACATTGTGAGGGAGGGGTGTGATCTGATGGAGCCAAGCATCACAGCTCTGCTCTTATAAGTCAAACTGCAGAGAGCTTCACAGGGATGGTGACATACTCTACAGAGGAGATGCATGGTACCAACACCACTCTGGACAGGCAATGTGCCCCATAAACATTAAATCTGTAGCATTAGAAATAAAGGCCAAATAAAATGCCAAAAGGTGAAAGCTCTCTGGTAACAAAAGTTCCTGTTTCACAAGGTCACTATAATTGGTCAGTAACTTGGCAGTTGTTGCCCAGTCTCTGCTGCTGGGGACCTGGAGCACAGTCTTTGCAGGGTTCAGGCCTGGGCTCTGGTTTACTGACTGTGCCTAATACACACCACCTGGTCACTGCACTCGTCCTCTAGTTAGTCAAGTCTTTCCCAGTCACTCTTACCACCTCCTTTCTCTCCTGGAATCCAATTCACATTTGGGTCTCTGATAAGAATGAAGATGCTAATAATTAAGAATGTCCAGGACTGCTTTGTAACAAGTGTCATTTCCTATGCAGCATATGCCATATAGACCCCATGGTGCCTCCTGCTGACCTGGGAGGTTCAGATGCAGCCAGACGGCAGTGTCCTGCTCCACACACAGGGCCAAGAAGAGCCACCCTCCAGGGCCACGCATGCTGATATGACAGAGTTCTTAGATACAACAGTAGACAGATGCTTCTGGGTACCAGGGCACAGGGCAGACAGACCTTGATTTATAATTAAAATGATTTAATCTTTGTTGGGGCACTCATTAGGAACATTTCTTTGTAAGC
This sequence comes from Aotus nancymaae, assembly GCF_030222135.1. NCBI lineage: Eukaryota > Metazoa > Chordata > Mammalia > Primates > Aotidae > Aotus > Aotus nancymaae. The sequence continues at coordinate 17,260,858 of NW_026988455.1, forward strand.
AGAACAGTCCATCAAAATTACTGAAAATAAAGTGCTCTTGTCCAAAATACTCTCAACAGCCTCTTATTCTTTAGGATGAATGAGTAATATATGCAATATAACAAACCTGCTTGTTTTCTTTCTCCAGCGCTTCTACAAAGCACTGTGTAAACACTTGAATAGTGGCTATGACTTCTGGGGCCCCATCAGTCTCCAGGAGTGCACACCTGAACAATGCAAAGTCAGATCAGAACACGTTCAATGAGTAATCAGCAAACATATAAACCTGCACTACATAAGGGAAGAGTGGAAACACTCTTTTTATGCCATAAGCTTCAGCAGTATCTCAACTCATCAGATTTCAGTCCTTGCGTGAAAGCAGGATAAATCTGTTACTCCCTTTTATAAATATTTTCTTTAAAATTGCAATGTGCAGAGCTCTCTTTCTTGGTTCTTAAATTATTAAGCAATGCAAATCCCTTCCACACGGGCTTGCATATTCTGTACAAATATTTTTGTATTGTATGCCTGGACATGCAACATCAACATTTTGCTTTCATAAGCAGAGATGAAGGTGCTCAAAGGGGTAAAATGGCCTAGTCCATCCACCCAGCAAAGTCAGGAAAGAGTCAGTGTGTACCTTGTTTGGTTTCTGTGCATTTTCACTTAATTTTTCTTTATGTTTGTTTAAGCAAAGCAAAAAAAAAAACCCTCAAACTTTGCTAGCTTTAAGCCCTAAACAGTATTCTGACTTATTTCTACCATTTAGCTTAAAGGTGTTGTGTTTCAAGGCCAAGAAGTGGTGAGTTATTGTTACTGTAAAAATTCCTTTCCCCAAAGTCTGCAGGTCTGCCCTGAAGCCTCTGGGAAGAGGGGGAGAGAGCTGATATGGGCTCCCTGGGGAGAGAGGCTAGGACACTCCCAGGTGACAAGCTCCCCAGTGGGGTCCAGTCTTAGTACTCCATGGTTAAAACTCCCACTGACTGCCAGCCACAGCTCAACTTCATGGTTGTGAGCTCCTGGTTTCTTGTCATCTATAAATCTAATGCATTTCCCAAGAAGCACTTGTATTTTCAAAATAAAAATGTAATGTGTTGTAAGAGAACATGCACGGTGTATTCTGCCTTTCGGAAGAGCTCTGTTAAGAATGACTTTATTTATTTATTTTTCTTGGCTTTCCTTAGCTTTAAAGTCTTTTAAAAAAGATTGGTCAGCCCTCACGTGGTGAAGGCAGTATATTGCTACCCTTTATTCTGAGCTGAGAAAAATCCTACATAATTATTTCAAGATATTAATATCTAACTCAATTCTGCATTTCTATTATTAGAATCTTTAAAGGCTAAAGAAAAGAAAGTTATCTTAATTCTTAGTCACTGGCCTTAAAATTTACACTGATTTTTGAGTTTTTACCTCTAATTACCAAAAACCTCAGAGGAATGAGAGGGAATTAGAAACTCTAATTTCCCCGATGTACAGCCAGAGAATCCCACAACATTTTCTGATTCACGTTTGGAAATGGAACATTTTTTACATCAATTACTAGAAGAAACAGCGTAACATTTACCTGAACATCTCATCAACAACCCGGAATATGGCAGGGTGGCAGGCTGCTTGAGACTGCAAAAGAAGACGACCATGAGAAAGTGAAATATCGCAGAAACTTTCTCAGTAACTTGCTATTACCAGCCAAAGGTGTTATCAGGAACTGCTGATTGCCAGAAAACTGGCATATTACTCTTGGTTAGAAAAAAGAAGCACTGCTATACTGAAATGCCCCACATACAAGTGCAGACGGTAGTTTCCCTGGGCAGAGGTTACGGATGGCTTATTCCTCTGTATACTCCTATATGCTCCACATTTTTCTATAACAAGCTCAGGTGATCCATAATACAGAATCAGTAAGTATTATGGAAACTTTAAAACATCCTTCTGCCTGCATGCTATGGAGCCTGCCTGTGCTGACAATTCCACTGAAGTGTGCCTGTGTGTTTTTTTGTTTTTGTTTTTTTTTTTTTTTTGAGACAGAGTTTCATTTTTGTTGCCCAGGCTGGAGTGCAATGGCACCATCTCAGCTCACTGCAACCTCTGCCTCCTGGGTTCAAGCGATTCTCCTGCCTCAGCCTCCCGAATAGCTGGCATTATAAGCACCTGCCACCATGACTGGCTAATTTTTATATTTTGTATAGAGACAGGGTTTCACCATGTTGGTCAGGCTGGTCTCAAACTCCCGACCTTAGGTGATCTACCCGCCTCGGCCTCCCAAAGTGCTGGGATTACAGGCATAAGCCAACGTGCCTGGCCGGGTCATGTGCCTATGTGTGACCTCCTCAAATAGCTAGATGTGCCTTGAGGTCAGGCCGATGCCTGCAGCTTGTTTATTAGGTAATGAGTACATAACAATTTAGAATTAATGGCAAACCATTGACCACTACCACGCTGGACTAAGTCACATCGCATCTTAGTGCACTATGGATTTAACAGCTTGCGTTACTTCGGATGAAAAGGGGGTTAACGAATTAGAATAAAAGGTATCTAATTTCTCCTTGAATATTCTGGTGATGGGTTCTGATTATCTGAGTCTGCAGAAGCTGGCTTCCAGTAGCCCTGGGAGCTGGGAGGAGCTTCAGTGGCCCAGTCCCAGGTTCCCTATCTTTTTGGCCAGAGTTCAAAGTATGAGATGATGCCAGATGAAAATGCCCATTTGTGTTCTAAAACAGATCCTTTATAGCAGGGTGTGCAACCTTTTTGGCACCAGGGACCAGTTTCGTGGAAGGCAATGTTTCCACAGATGGGGAGGGGGAGATGGTTTTGGGATAAAACTGCTGCCCCTCAGATCATCGGAGGCTATGGGGCGCCAGTTCGGTGGGAAGCGAAGCCTGCTGCTGCTCTCTCAGGGGCGGGTGCAGGCAGGAAGGCTCGGGGCTCCCCTCCACTGTGCGCCCCGAGGGAGCAAACCCCTGCTTCATAGCACCATTCACATGTTAGTGGATCAGACGCTATCGGAAATTCGAGTCATTCCGCATTAGATATGACTAGCTTTGGGACACACTTTTCATAGGCCCCCCACGCAAGGAGAATAAAAGGCACTCTGCAGCATCTGTGGCCTGGACCACACTGAGACAGCACCGCGCCTCCCCGCGGTCTCCCGCGCTCCGCGCGGCACCGATGACATAGAGCCCGCGCCATCTAGCGTCCACTCGCCAGCACTGCCGCTCTGCCACTTGTTCAGGACAGGATAATTGCCTTTTAATTATTTCAAGATTTCTAATTTGCAAGTTAAAATGTCCTACTCTAAATATTATGCTCCCTCATCCTTCACTGTTGCGCATTTTTATCTAAAAGAAACTAACTTGAAATTCTTACAGACAAATTCATTATCTATGCAAGAAAATAATTTGGCAGGACCATGGTTCAAGACAGGAGAGGCAGGTTATTTCGTGGCTTTGAACTTAGACATGTCAGTTAATCTCCTGCTGCCCAGTCTCACTGTAAATAATAACAGTTATTAAGAGGTCACTGGATAAGCACAGAAAATATAAAAGTTTCTATGTATTCATAATGACAAAAATAAAACAAGGGAAAAGCAAACTGTATGTCTTGAAGAAATGTGATTCATCTAAGTTTGCCAGAGCAATTTTCAAAGTTTTGTATGACAACATCCTTGTTGAATAAGAGTGTTTAAGATCAAATAGCACTGTTACGTGCCCACAGGCAGACAGACAAAAAAGAGCATGGAAATGCACTAATAGAAAATAAGATCAATTTGAAAATGGTAAAATTGAATTTCTTTTTTCTAAATGGTAAAACCATCCCAGAGCCATCCTATAGGTTTGATGCTAGTAGAGAATCGTTCAATATTAATTATAGAGATTTCCAAACAGCAAAGAAAACGATGATCAGATGTGTAGAGTAGGGCTACATGAAAACCACTGGGGGAGCAAGGAAGACAACTCTAACTCAGTTTGTCAGAAGAGGGTGAGAGCTTGGAAACACTTTTCTTCTGTGCAGTGTTTTCTAGCAAAATAGCTCAATCCAGTGTTTTAAATGTCTGCTGACTGTGTGGAATCTGCTTGTTCTTCCCCATACAGATGGACTCTCCTCTTAGATTTCTTTCTTTCCAAATATTTCAGACCCTTGGCTACTCTAAGCCTGCTTCCACAACCCATTTTAGCTTTTAAAACAGGTAACAGGCCGGGAGGCAGGGGAACCTGCAGAAACAGCAATGGCAGAGATTTTGATTTGAAAACCAGTCTTCCTTGCCACCCTACAGCTGTGAAAAACTCCTTCTCATCTGCACCCCTCACCAATGGCTTTTAAAATGAGATTCTTTATACTTCCTAAGCACATAATTTCAGGGTCAGTGAGTCCCCTCATGAGGACTGGTGTGTGCACAGGTCAGGTATGTGTCCCAGTGACATCAAATCACAAAAGTAATTTTAAGCTGCTTTTCTTATCAAGAGAATCTTCCAAATAGAATTAAGGTTTTAATACATTCTTCTTTGGAAGCCGTATCTTCCCCCCTAAATCTCTGCAGCATCCTCATGAATGATGAAGCAGACATCTAGCTTCTGTGAATCCTGTCTTATTTGTAAGGTGGGACACTCTGGTAACATACCACAGGTCACTCTGCAACCCAGGGCTCTGGAGCCCCATGACTGGGGCCATTATCTTTTCTATAAAAGTGGGAAAAGAAAATAAACCTTTTTGGGGTTCCATCTGTTTATTTTTCTCCATTCGACCAAAATCTGTTCCTTCTCAAGCTCTCTCTTCTTCATCTGGCCTAATGATTTTCACAGGCAGATCACTTCAACTCGAGGGAGCTACGTCAGCAGGAGGCCTTCAATAACATGTGTCTTGTCCTTCCCTCCAACTCCCCCAGGTTTTTCACTGAATGCCACAGGGGGTGATGATGGAGAGCTCTGGGTTCTGCTTTCCTTCTCATATAGACCAGATTGTTCTGCTGGGTGTACTTCCCCTTGGTTTAATGAGAGCTTTCCCTCTCATCTCCCTGCACGGCTACCCAGAACCACATTGTTTATCTCCCCCTCCACCTAGAAAGACAGTCCATCCTCAGCCCTCAAAACACAAGGGAAGACAGTCAGCAGGGGATCAATACACAATAACCATGGTCTCTGCGCCTGTTTTGGAGGAGAGGCAAGGGAGAGGCCAACTTGTTACTCTGCACCATGAACTGTGCAAATTACACAGGATCTTGCATTCGGCCCTTGATGTTTACATAAGCTGTTATTTTCATACCAACTCACCAATGATTATTACAAACCACTTGCCACTTGAAAGAGGTCTGAGAACACAGAACAGAATTCTCAAGAAGCAGCATTTCTTTTTTTCTGTCATTTGCTTAGTGTGTGTGTGTGTGTGTGTGTGTGTGTGTGTGAGAGAGAGAGAGAGAGAGAGAGAGAGCACGAGCGAGGAAACAAACCAAAAGGGGAAATTAGACTATGATTTAAGGTAATTCACAGACAAAAGCGAATCCCTTTTAGAAAAAATAAAAAGGAAGTGAACGAACAGAAAAAATTATCAGGTAGTACTTTCCATCTATCACCTTTCATAGGTATATTCTCCGTAAAAATGAAGAAGGAAATAGCAGATGAGAAAGAAGCTGAAGTTCATTAAGCCTGGAACAGATTCTTTCCTGGTGTTTTCATGTACTTGCATGTAGTTTAAATATTTACTTAGGAAATGGGTCATTTAAAGAATCAGCTGATGGGCAGCTTCCCCTCCAGGTTACCCAGCCGCCAGACAATCCCGTCCCACCGTGTAGCTGTTTCTGAGCCACTATTCTCTCCACAGTGGGAAGCCCTTGTTGTTAATATGTGCATATTCACCACAAAATAACTTTCTTCTTAAAAAGAAGATTCTCCTAAAAGTCATTTCACCAGTGAACTCCTCTATTGAGTGGAAAAAATGATTTGGCTTAAACAAAACCTATTTATACAAAATCTTCACATCTATCATGTACAATGAGGCACCTTTATAAATATGTATTTTTTATTGTGCCATTTGCTTCTTTTCTACTTTCAAAATACTAAACATAAGACTCTATACCTTTTACATTTTCAGATCTATTTTGTTTTAAAACATTCAGGTTTCTTTTAACAAATTTGAGTTTGGAAAAATTATTCTTACTTTTTAATCTTTACCAGATATTGTTTATACACAAACAATTTTTTCAGTACTCCATAATGCAATTATTGTTTAATTAGTGATAAATCTGTCGTTCCTGGGCTTAAGAACTTAACAAGTACCAAATGTATTTTTGTGTCTTAAATTTACATGTGTTCTCCTCCGTGTTCAGACACAGAAGTGGGAGGTACAGGGGTGCCCAGCACCTGCTTCCCGATTCCCTACCCCCGCCTGAAGTCCTTCTATCCTCACCCAGTGGCCTCTATCCAATTAGCCAGAGGTATCCTAGGCCAGAAAAAAGCTCCTCATTCCCCTGCTGCTTCACAGCTCAGCCTCTGAGTGGCAATGACCCCTAGGTCCACCCCTGCTTTGTTTTTGGGTTCTTCCTTTCTCCCTTCATCTCTGGCCACAAGGTCTGCATCCCTAACTGCAATTCCAACTGCAATTCCATTGCAAGGAAACTTGCAATGTGGGCCTCTCTCCACAGAGCTGATGCTGGAGGATCTGGTGCCCCCCTGAGGCTAATGCTGGAAAGTGCAACTCCAGCCCAAGACGCAGATCCTTAAAGCTTTTAGCCACACACATCAGCCAGCACTACTGGACCACTGCTAAATTATCTACTTCAGCTATTGTTCGGTTACATGCACAACATTAAAGCGCTCAAAAGGAAGTGCTGAAAAGACTGAAAAAGCAGGAAAAGAAAATCCTGGCATGTTAGTGAAAAGCTACTTAAGCACAGAAAATGGATTATCATCATCCTGGATATGGAGTGAATTCTTCAGTACAATATTTTACCAAGGAGGAGTTGTGCATTGGGAGTTTGTGTAAAGGAAGTTTCTTTTTTCTTTCTGAAATGCTACAATTGCTACCTGGAGAATGAGGGGGGAGGGGAAAACATGTCCTATCCCATATCAAAAAGGATACTGAGGTATCTAGATGCTTTTTATTCCTCAGTTCTTATTAGATAAAGAAATCATTTGCATTGAGCTATAAAGATTTTTAGGTAGAAGAGAACACAAAGAATATTCTGATATCAAATCTGAGTGAGACAAAAACGGAAACAACTCTGCCTCCTGGGTGCCTCCTGTGCTCCTTTTCTTTCAGAGACAAGTCTGCCTGGGAAGGTGAGGCTAGCTCCTCTGGACCCAGCTGCAGACGGGCTCTGCTGGCAAAGGAGCAAATGGGAGGGCATGGGAACTGGGTACCTCCCGGCCCTGGCATGCAGCTTGCCAGCCAAGCACAGTACCACCCTGACACCCTGCAGGCACTTTTCATTCCAATGTGGAATCCAAACAATAGCTTTCTGGGCTCCACAAACAGAACTGTAACTGGAAAACATAACATCCTTCTACTTTGGGGCCAGCCTTAGGAAAGTGAACAATGCCAAGAAGGATGCATAATTAACAAATGGCTTTCACTGCTGTCGGTGACATCAGTTTTTAAGGTCAGGTCTGAAGCAATGGATTACGGTCTTCCTGTGCCCGCGCTGTCAAGGGAAACACAAGACCATCTGCTTTTGAAAAGTTTCAGTCTGCAGAGTAAATGACAATCTAGGGTTAATACCTCACTTGAATTGGGAGTCACCAACTGTGGCAGGCAGCCTGAATTGAGTCCAGTTCAGCACAGGGAAGCCAAAGGGGAAGTCTCAAAAGTGAACAGGCTTTGAAAACTTCTCTTTTATTTTAGATGTTAAATACATACGTAGTCATTTGGAACTCTGGTAATAGGAGACTAATCCCTCATTATTCATAGTCTTAATGGACAGTATCAGACCTGTGAGTCTGAGAGGCCAAAGAACATTTGGGAAGATCATTTCACTTAGTACAACCTGTACCACACTTTTATCTTTTGTTTTTGTTACATTTTGGTAACTATAGAATTTCCAGGACTCATTCTGGGCAGTCCCAAGAGAGAGAAATATAATTAACAGTGTTCTATATAAAACACAAGTTATGTAGACCATCACACTTTAATTACTCTCAGAATCCAACTCTAATGTAATAGGCATCATGTTTCTTCTGTAGCAGTCTCGTGCTATCTGAGTCTTAGAGATCTCTCTGATACTTCTGCAGTCCTGTCACTGCACCAAGATACTGCACTGCGATAAATGAATCAGATGATGCAATTAGGAAGCGGGCTCTTCAGGTTACCCCTGCAATCACTTAGCCACGTCACAGGCCTATTCCAGCCTGCCTGGCTTTCTGGCACTGCAGGCCTGGGATGCTGAGAACAGCCCACGCCAATTAGGGGCTTCCAGCTCATCGTCTGTACTGTAATTACCTCCTTGAACCATGAGGCACAGAGAGGTCACATCCTGCCAATGCCACAATAACCAAATAACACCCTTTAGGATCCCCCTTTAACCATAATGGAAGCTCTGAATTTCTGCACACATGATCCCGATAAAAGCTTTTGTAAGTCGACGGACTTCAAAGCAGTATGACTCGGGGGAGATTACTGTAAACTACCAACTGGACACTGAACATTATACAGTGATGTGCAGTGGGACGGCCTGCGTTCTCTGTCTCACATCTACCGTGCTCGCCACAGTGCTGCTTAGGCATGAGGGCCACTGGCAAAAAGGACACAGAGAAGGTTCAGAGAAGAATCCAAGGATTAAGGAAAGGCTGCAGAAAAGGCAACAGGACTAGAATTTTTCAATAGGAAGAAGACTTACAGAAAATGTCATAAGCACCCTGGGAGCAAGCGCATAGCCCAGTTACTATATTTTGCCACTGAAAAGAGACCAGAGAAACTGAAATCCTAGTATGCACATGTAAGTTAGAAATAGATTTACCAGACAATAAAGGTAATTTATGACCCTGACTCACCAGGAATGGGCTGCCAGAGGGCTTCTAAAAGTACTGGTTTATTTTGAATTATACTGCAATCATTTTAAAATAAGGTGCATTCCTATTTCTTGCCTTAATATACAACTCTTTTGGATAGTAAGGCTAGGTAGTAATTATCCTTAAGAAATCTCTTTGAGCTCTCTCAGTCTTAATATACACGTCTTCCTTTCTTTTCTATCATGATAAACGTTCAAGTCAGGTGGGTTCAGTCTGTGCAGCCTGAGGTATCAGTGAGTAGTGTGGCTGTCAGAACCTGCAACCCTATGCACATCACCCTGGGAGGCCCAGGGGAAGGGTGAAAGGGGCCATGAAACAAGGGGAGAAATGGGATCAAGGAGGAAGGCAACTGATTCCATTAGGGTTCCCTTAGACCGTCTCCAACTAGAAAAAGAAAGAAAGAACATAGAAGTTCCAACTGAACCAAACAAGCTGAAGGTATCTGGGAGGCAGGGGTTGTATAAGCTCAGGACAATGGGCATAGCCAACCTCAGGGCCTTCCTCAGTCTTAGCTCAAGGGCGAGGGTGAACACTCCCTCCTTCCCTGTGTCCCAGCCACCAACTCAAGACCAGACTGTTCACTGTGGCTCCCAGAACTACTTTCTCCACCTGCAGGAAGACGCAGAAGACAATCTCTGTGCCACACCCCTGCAGGTTACAAAAGCTAAAGGGAAAACAGGGCAGAGTCCACTGGGGCTCCCGGAGGACAAAGGCTGTGGGATCACAGCACCTGCAGGTTTCTGAATCATTTTCTTCAGGGTGCCTTGGTCTTTATTCCCGTCCTTACAAAATGTGCTCCAATCCCACAGAGCTGCCTCCCACGAAGGAAGGTAACTAGTGAGTCAGTGGTGGCAAGGGCCACTGAGAGCCCAGGGTGCCAGACACTGGGCCAGGAGGTGGAAGTCCACGTGGGCCAGAGTCCCCCCTGCACAGTTCTGAGCACCAAGGGAGCCAGGTGCCACCGTGCAAGGGAGGGTTGAAGGCAGGTGGCCTCACACCAAAGGAAAATGTACAGAAGTCTTAGCTGGTTCTGCCGCTTTAACCATATTTCTGGGGTTTTGTGGCTCTTGAGTATTTCATCTTTCCGCTAGTGAAGAGCTAAAAGTTTATTTTTTGAATGTGTTTAATTGATTCCTCCTCTAACCTGTAAGTTCTTCATATCTAAAAACTTATTTTCCATATTGAAATAAAAAATACTGTTTTAAAAAATCTGTTGTACAAATGTCAATTCTGGTGAACATGTGATACATGGCACATCAATCAAGTAAACCTCAAGTCTCTCCCTGCATGCTCCAAGGATGCAGAAAAGCCCCCTACGTTAGCGATTTTAAAAATAAAATGTAAATACACGATTATTTATAAAGGTTCCAATTGCTCTTTTGTTTACATTTCTCCACTTTCATTCTTTGACTAAAAGAAATGATTCCCAGCATCTCCTTTAAGGATTTTTCTCTTCATCAAAGCCCAGCACGTACCAGCAATGAATCTTTTATAAAGCATTCGATCCTTCTCAGACAATTTCTCTCACTGGAGATTAGCTTTTCAAAAAGATGCAGCATTGTTTTTTCAAGGCTGGGAAGGTGCCGAAGCCAGAGGCAGACTACAGCCGACATGGGGAGAGAAATCTTCTTCCTTTCAGAAAGAAATAAACAAAATTTTAAATAGAAATGGATTACTGAAAAAAGAAGATTAAGAAAGTTCAAAATGCAATCACTAATCCGATTTGTGAGACTTCCTCTCATCATGGTCATAGCAGTGGCTAATAATTTATAGAATCAGTGAATATTTACCAAGTACTCATTTGCAAAATAATGTGAATATGCTTCCACTTCAACTCCTCTTAAGAAATTAGAAATGCTCAGGAAAAAAATTGCTTTCAAAAAGGATAAGCAAATGTCTAGTGATGGAAAAAAAAGGGAGTGATAAAAAACGGGATGGAAAAGGCCTTGTGATGCCCAGTCTCTAACTGAAGAAGTGGGCATGTTCAAACGTAAGTCATCATGCTTTACAATAGGGACTCGGACCTGGGTTTCAGTCCCAACGCTACTGCCTACTAACTGTATGACCTTGGGGAAGTTACTTAACCTCAGTTTATTCATCTGTAAAATGGGCCTATCTCCTTCATAGTGTTCTTGTAATGATCAAATGCAACAACACACGTATAGTGATTAGCACAGTGCTTGGCACATAAATATTCAATAACTGTAATTGTAATCAGTTGCTTGAAAGTTGAAAATATTTTTAACAATTTCAAGGTCAGATGCAGTGACTCATACCTGTAATCCCAACACTTTGAGAGACTGAGGTGGAAGGATCACTTGAGCCCAGGAGTTCAAGACCAGCCTGGTCAAATAGTGAGGCTCCACCTCTACAAAACAAAATGTTTTAAATTAGCCTGGCATGGTGGTAGCACACCTGTAATCCCAGCTACTTGGGAGGCTGAGGCAGGAGGATTGCTAGAGCCTGGGAAACTGAGGCTGTAGTGAGCTGTGTTCACACCACCGCACTCCAACCTGGGCAAAAGAGCAAGACCCTGTCTCAAAAGAAAAAAATCCAATTTCATATATTGTGGTCATGGCCTACTTGATGTCTGGACCTTAAGTATGATGCTGGATAGATCGGCAGGACTGGGAATCAAAGATCTCTTTAAAAAAATATATATGCAGAGTCTTGCTCACTCACCCAGGCTAGAGTGCAGTGGTGTGATCATAGCTCACTGTAACCTCGAACTCCTGGGCTCATGATCCTCCTGCCTCAGTCTCTCTAGTCGCTGTGACTACAGGTGCACACCATCACATCTGGCTAATTTTTTTTTCTTGAAAAGATGGGGTCTTGCTATTTTGCCCAGTTTGGTGTCAAACTCCTGGCCTCAAACAATCTTCCTGCCTCACCCTCCCAAAATGCTGGGATTACAGTCTTGAGCCCCAGTACTCTACAGACACAACCATTTTGTGTATCTACTTTTTTTTTCTATGGGAAAATATAGTGAGGTCCTCTTGTGTCAGTGAACTGGGGCTCCACTTCCCCTCCTGAGAGGGAGCATGAGGGGCACGTGTCTGACTCTGAGCCCCTGCTGCTGGCTCTGGGACACAGTGGAGCTGCCCCCCCAGGGCAGTTTGCCTTTACCTGCACATCCCAGACAGTGGGTGCTTTTCAAACCTGATGTCTTTTTTCATGAATCTCCTGTCTTGCCCCAAGGAAACTAAGCAAATAGAAATGAAGCCAGATGCACACAAATCTTGAGGTGGGGAAAAGAGAGCAGTGTGTGTGTCCCAAGGCCTGGCTCTCCAGCAGAGTCACTGTCACCCCCTCCCACTCTCTGGCTGACATAGAGGCTACTGCTATTAATAAGGAAAACTGAAGTGGGGGCACAGGTTCCCCTGACCCAACAACGCCTGTCCCTTCACCACGACTTATAGGCCACTTCTCTGCAGAGCTGGTGTGAAGCCCAGCACCAGGTCCAGGGACGGGAAGGGACAGAGCAGGGGACATGGGGAGCAGTTCCTAGAGGTTTTGCTTTTTCTGCTTGCTTGCTGTAGCTCCTGCAGACCTTGTCCTGGGTTGACCATGGGGCAAAAGAGGCAGGGAAGACGCTGAAGACCCAGGGGGACTGTGGAGGAGCCTGCAGAAGACAGGGGGAGGGAGGGCACATTCACCTCAGAACCTCCCGATCTCATGCTTGCACCCTGAACTTCAACTTGTCCAGGAGCCACCAGCAGACCCTGTTCCTCATCTCCCCACCTCTCACACCTGGCAAAGCCCTGCCATGGTGCCACACCTCCTGAATGCTGGACATGCCACTTACTCAGATGTAAAGAAGGGAAGCAAAGATTTGTGGAGGATTTAGTAACAGCTCAGTCGAGGTGTGTGGATTTGGAGTGTCTGAGGCACAACTGAGCAGAGATATTAACTAGGTCCTTGAATATCCAAGGTGGAATCTCCAGGAGAAGTATGGGCTGAAGGTACACATTTGGGTGTCAGAACCCCAGGGGAGGAAGCTGAGTGGGTAGCGGAGGCTCGAGCAGCAGGCAAGAGAGGAGAAGCTGCAGATGGCAAGAGGCACAGAAGCAGAGGATGCTGCCGCCAGAGCATGAGACACAGGCTTTGGGCAGGAAGTGTGCCTCTGAGCAGTGCTGCAGAGGGCAAATACACCCTGGGTGTGCTGGGCAGGCCCTGGATGGCAGCATGTGGCAGAGGGAGGAGAGGAGTGGAGGTGGGGCCTTGTGTGCTCCTGAAAGACTGCCAATGGGCAAGGTGCAGAGAAGTGGGAGAGGCTGAACAGCAGTGGATGGAAAGATGATGTTTTGCTTGCACCTGAATCCTCATAACAGTCCTACAAAACAGGTAAAGATTATTCCCTCCTGCACAGACGAGGTAGCCAAGAAAAGAGAGGACCAGGACTCGCAGCTGGTAAGACCTGAAGCCAGGGCTGGAGTGAGTACAGGACCATGCTGGCTCTGAGGAGGGGTGCAGGATGCCAGGCTCAGGGGGACAGCAGGCAGCTTTACTGGGTGAGCCAGATGCCGTGCCTGTGCTTATGCCCCTTGTGAAGGGGAAATGCTTTTCCCGTCCAGGTGGTCAGCCAATTTTAGCCACAACAAAGAAGCCCTGGGGAGGGGTTCCTGTCCAGTAATCAGGGGGAAGCAGAACACCCCTGGGTGCGGAGAGGGTGCCCATAGCTTCCATCATGGAGCCGGGACCACCCCACCACGAGGCAGGAAGCTCTGAAGAGGAGAGCTCACCTCTCAGTGGCTCCTCCCATCTCAAGCAGCAGTGCTGGCTCTGACCAGCTTTCCTCACGCCTTATCTTTCTTCAGAATCCATGTAACATGAATCTGTATGTCATTGGAAAGGTGCTTCACTGCAATGAGAGGTCTTCCACCAGCACCAAGTCCTGGCCAAAAGCCATGGCACAGTACATGTCATTCATCTCACCAGGTGATGGCAGGGAGGCTGCTGCCACATGCAGGCCAGGCTGCCAGGAGCAGCAGCAAATTCACATGAACCAATGCAGAACTGACCCATCCCACTCAGTGGAAGGAATGAACAGACACTGCATAGTCACACAAGCACACAAGCCACGCTCCAGTCAGTAAGAGTGTGATGCTCCCACTGTAGTTTGAAAACTATGTGTGTTAATGGCTTTTTATTAGAGCCTAGATTAGGAGCACACCCTACTAATTGCTGCAAGTGGTTAAGTTTATGGACCCGTGTTTAATATTTGAATAGATTTTGCTCTAAAATCTATGATTTTAAATCATCAGTGATTTAACTCTTTGTAATCATTCCTGGATGAAGGAATCACCGAAGCAGTATGATCTTGATATGCTTGCCTAAGAGGATTTGGCCGAGCCAATACATCTATATTCTACACAGTGCTCTTCATGTGAACCAGGCTGGCTTTAAATAAAAAGGCAAATCACAGAAAAAGAACTGGAAATGGCCTATAAAAATGTGCAGCTTTCCCACCTAATTAACAATAAAGAGTGAAATGCACCGATACAGTCAGTTTCACCCTTGCCGTGCTGGCACTGAGCAGAGTGACAACACCCAGTGCTGGGGCAGGCACAGGGTGCACCTCCTCACAGGCGGGCAGGCAAGTGGCTTCACACGTCCAGTCAGTCATATGGCACCACTGAAGAAAGTTCAAGACACACACACACACACACCTGTCTTAATCATTATACTGCTGTGAATTTGCCTGGCAGAAATAGAAACATCAGTTTGAGGATACTTATTGCAATCTTTAAATATAAGGACAAAACTAGAAACACTGCAACGTGCAACCATGGACTAGAACGCGGGCCGCATGCCATGGAGTATGCCCCTATTTCAAATGAGCTGGACTGATGTCCTGTGAGGGGTATTTAAGACATGTTGGTTAAAAAGCAGGTTCTGGAGTGATGTATCTATGGTGTAATGCTACTTTTGACAATGAGCAGACAATGGCTTTATATGGACTTTACGTCTAACAAGCATAAGGTATGGTTACCAGAATTACTTGAGGATAAAGAGGAGGAGGTAATGAACATTTTCTGTATACACCCTGTGCTGTATGGTTAGACCTGATAAAATGAATATATATTCTGTGGAAAATTTAAAGGGCCAATCAAGTAAAAAAGAAAAACTTGTTTTTAGGAGGACTGAAAAATTTCATTCTGTTGAGTGTGTTAGCAACAGGAGCGCGAAGGTCGTCCTTTCTCTCCTCCATACTGCTTCTACCCATCCTACCTGGACCTGACCAAAATCATGACTTCAAGGAAAACAAACACATAAATTTGCCCCCAAATCCCTACCTAATAATTGAGAGAGTTTTCTGTATTGTAGTTATGTTTTAGGAAATGGGTAGGGCATTTGGAATTTATGTGCAATACGTTACTATTTTCTCCTTTAAAATAAAATGAGCAGTAGGCTTCTAGTCAGGGCTCCACTTAGAAATCTCATTTACAGTGACAGTGTCTGGCACGAGGCAGGGAAGCCTAGACAGGAAGCTCTCCTCTGTCCAACAGACTCTTTGGACAGACACCTCCTTGACATTCAGAAAACTGTATTTTGTTTCTCCCAGATACTCAGTTTAGTAAGGCAGTTATTTTTTCTCATCCTTTCCAAAAAGAGGCAGCAGGTAAAGAAATTGGTCCAACTGCTTATTAAATAATTTTGGCTCCAAATACTTTTATAGCTACAATAAAAAAAAAACAACCCCAGAATGTATAATTAAATTCTTCTCAAGAAAGGCTCCTGATGAGGGAGGCCCATCTGGGAGGTTGTGTTCTAACACTGTCTGAGTAGAGGGGAGGTCAGGGATTCCTTAGGTAAGACAAAGGTGTGCCAGCAACAATCCACCTTTTCAAACCAGAAACAGATCAAGGCTGTTTGGGGTGCCAGAGAAACTCACAAAACTTGGGCTTAACTGTTCTAGAGAACTTCTTAGTTCCAAGGAAGTGAAAAGAACACTGCTCGCATCCTAAAGTTGTATTTAAGTGATAGCCTGATCTAAGCAATCATCACAATTCAGACAATGGTTGCCATCATTATAATCTATATGTGCAGAGCAGCTCACTTCTCAAAGTGCAGCCACCAACAAGCAGAAGAAATGTCCAAATCCAAACACACCAGAATGTCTGGTGATTACATATCAATATCAGATTTTTATTAGAAAAGTAAATTACGACTAAATTTGTAACCATATCTTATTAAGGTTAAAAAAACAGGATGTGGGGCTGGGTATAGTGGCTCATGCCTGTAATCCCAGCACTTTGGGAGGCTGAGGAGGGCGGATCACCTGAGGTCAGGAGTTCAAAACCAGCCTGACCAACATGGTGAAACCCTGTTTCTACTAAAAATACAAAAATTAGCCAGGCATGGTGGTGGTCACCTGTAATCCCAACTACTCAGGAGGCTGAGGCAAGAGAATCACTTGAACCCTGCAAGCAGAGGTTGCAGTGAGTCAAGACTGTGCCACTGCACTCCAGCCTGGGCAACAGAGCAAGACTCTGTCTCTAAATAAATGAATAAATAAATAACAGAATGTGGCTGGGCACAGTGGCTCACGCCTGTAGTCCCAGCACTTTGGGAGGCTGAGGAGGGTGGACTGCTTGAGTTCAAAAGTTTAAGAAGAGCCTGGGCAACATAGCGAAACCCTGTCTCTACCAAAAATACAAAATAATTAGCCAGGCATGGTGGCACATACCTGTAGTCCTAGCCACTCGGGAGGCTGAGGTGAAAGAATCACCTTAGCCTGGGAGGTCGAGGCTGCAGTGAGCCATGATTGTGCCACTGCTCCAGCCTGGGTGACAGAGTAAGACCCTGTCTCAAAAAGAAAAAAAAAGGATGTGAGGCAGTCTCTCAGTTTCAATCATGAATAAGCAATATTAATAGAAATGGAGTTCTGGTTACTGCTAATTCTTTGCCATCTTTCTGTCTTTGGTATTATGCTGATCTTTCTTTTGTTTAAACACTCACCTGTAAGATTTGACAATATTTAAATCCTGATTTTCCTTATCTAAGTTGAAAAAAAACACAAACCCAACAGCTTGATTGTAAGTCAGCCCTTTCTTGTAATTTGTGGTTTCATTTTCAGAGGTCCTATTTTCCTGATTTGTAACATGGCTAGAGCAATACTGAGGGTATTCAAAAGAATCTGTGGCTCCTCAGAGTAATTCTAGTTAGACTCCTGTTTTGGAGAAATTTGATATGCAAGAGCACACCAGATGAGTAAACTACTAATAAATAAATTAGTTAAGAAGCATAAATTAGGTTCTTCTCATAGGATAATGAATTGTTTTCTTATTAAGCATTGTTGGAAGCCGTATTAGCTCTTCCAGCAATGGGAATTAAGCTTACATCTGGTTATAGTTTAGTGATTCTTTTGTTAGGGGCAAAAATATGAGTTTGAAAAACCTAATACTACACATTGTCAAAAATAATAAATCACTAGAGTCAATAATGGTAACAGTAATATGCTAACAGTTATTTTTACTTTTATTTTTGAGAGACAGGGTCCTGCTACATTGCCCAAGCTGGACTTGAACTCCTGGCCTTAAGTACTTCTCCTGCTTCAGCCTCCTGAGTAGCTGGGATTATAGGTATGTGCCAGTGTGCCTGGTTTTCTTCTTTTTCTTTTTCTTTTTTAAAGTCCACAGCACCTGCTACTCCCCAGGCCCAATCCCCCTCAGCTTCCGAGATCAGGCAAGATTGGGCACATTAAGGGTGGTATGGTGTAGATACTAATGGTTACGGAGTATTTACTATGGGTACCAGGCACTGTGCTAAGACTATTACAGGCATTTAACTCATTTAAATCTTAGTGTGAGCATTTGTCCTAGTTTGCAAGTTTACTTCTGTTATCCCACCATACTTATAAAAGAGATCTCCTTTAACTCTCAAAAGTGGCATGGTCTAGATTTTAAATCATACAGCTACTCTATTTAACACTCAGAGCCACTCCTGAGCTGTGAGTGTTAGCGTGGTCAGTCAGTGACTAGAATGTCAGTCATTCCCACTACTAGGAACTGTCTTTACTCACAGAGCACTTCTTATACTCACTGTGAGTCTTGGATTTTCTCCTCCACACCAACCAATACTCCCAACTCTCTACTCTCTACACATTAACTGGGTGTCCAATGATTCAATTCTGACACCACCTGGAGTTAGCATAGACCCCACAGGTTAAGGGCTCAGTCCCACAAAACTACCCCTGCTTCAGATGCCAGTCACAAGTCCAGGCCTCTCATTCTTCTGACCAACTAGCTATAAAATCAGAGGTTCCAATGATCCCCTCCTCAGGTTTGATAATTTGCTAGAATAGCTCACAGAACTCAGGAAGACACTTCACTTGCCATTACCAGTTTATTCTGAAAGATACGACTCAGGAACAGCCACATAGAAGAGATGCATAAGGCCAGGCCTGGGGGAAGGTTCAGAGCTCCCAGGCCCTCTCCAAGCATGCCAACTTCCCAGCACTTGGATGTGACCACAAATCTGGAAGCTGGATGACCCTACAGTTTAGCATTTTTATGTAGGCCTCACAATGTAAGCATGACTGATTAAATCACTGGCCAGTAGTGATCAGGTCGAACTCTGGGGGTCAGGCACGGTACTGAAAGTTCCAGCCTTTTTTCATGTGGTTGGTTCCTCTGGCTACCAGACCCCATCCCGAGGCTATGGTTGGGGGGTGGGGGGCCCACCAGGAGTTACTTCACTAGCCTATATCTACAGTCAGATGTGGTGGAAAGGTACTTATGAATAATAAAAGATGCTTTTCTCACCTCATCACTCAGGAAATTCCAAGGGTTTTAGGAGCCTGGATGGATGCCAAATATAATTTCTTATTGTATCACAAGATCACAGTCATGTCTTCATTCTTTTTTTTTTCATTTGTTCACTGTTTCATTCATTCAAGCATACAGAAAAAATTCTCCATCCAGTCTTCAAGCTTCTCAGTATTTTTGAAGTAGTGGATTCGGATGACCTCAGAGGACATGTCATACTGAATTACTTATACTCTAGACTTACAAAAGGACCTCAGCAGCCCGCCCGGGAAGGTTTTATGCAATCTGTAGCCTGCAGGTGCCTATGACGGCAGCCCCAGACAAGAAAAGTTGACATTTAGGCCAAGAAATTTAAAAGTTCCTCTAGGTTATCTAAACCATAAAGAGGGACAAGCATCTGCTGTTTAAAAAGACAGGCAGCCCATTGCTGAAAATATATGACTGCATTTGGAAGCCAAGGCCAAAAACACCAGCCAATTGTCAAACAGATGAAATTCCACTGGTGTACTGTGGTAAGCAAATAGTTGGAAGGCTAAACACAGGGTAGGGAGCACTGGTCAAAGAAAGCATGTGGTTTCCAAATGACCATGCAGCACATTTGGGGAGGGGGTGCTGGGTGCGGCTGGTAATTTGCACTGATTGATTGGATCAGCCTCGCTGTGTCAACATGTGGCTGGGATGTTCTGTCTACGGGAAAGTGTCCATGGAGAGGCTCCAGCTCTTACGCCACTGCTTGGGGAACTTGCTGAGCTGAAGCCACAGGATTTGGACACACTGAAGACCACCCAGCACTTCTGGACAGTCTGTCCCTTATGGGTTAGCAGACATAGCTTTCCAAACTAAATAAATTTTATGAGTTGTTGAGGGAGAACGTGCTATCACAAGCAAAATTACAAGCAAGGGAGTGCGGGCCTGCTTGGGGAGCCGCTGCCCTTAGTGTCCCTCTGAGTGCTGAGCTGGAGCAGGAGTAACTGTTCTCTGAGCACGTTGCCTGGCCAGTGATTTCTGAAACAGCTTTTGGGGTTTCACAGAGGACCAGAAGTGTTCTCCTCCAGATTCCCTTTAATTCAGCTCTTGCTGAAAGAGTAAGACTGGACATGGGGGTAGCTGAAACCATAATCTCCTGTGAAATATATTCCTAGATGAATCGAGAAGAAAGCTGTCATAGTGAAAGGCAAGAGAATTCCAGTTAAATATTCTTTGCAAATATTTTGAAAAATCACTGTAGAGAGTGAAAATGCCAGCCGGTGTGGTCAGCGGTGGGGCCGTGACGCGTGTGCTCCGTTGCGGGTGTTGGGGCACTGTGAGGGAAGAATCCCAGCACTGTGCCGCACGTTCACGGCACCCTTTATTCAATATCAACCAAAGATAATGCTCAGGCTCCTCAGGAAGCTCACTCCATTTATTGGGTGAATTCTGAGAGAATGTTAGAGAAAGCAGAAAAAAGGACATTTTGTTTTTTTAACCATTTTTTGAAACATCAAGTGATTTAATCTTCTATTTCTCTTTTTAAATCTCACTTTCACAAAGTCTTGGATTACAACCTTTCATACAAACTGAAATTAAAATATGTATCTTAATTTTTAAGAGTTATAGATAAAAAAATGGAAATACACTGAAATGTAATTACATCAGTGGTTTTGAGCTTGTTCATTTTCCAAAGGCAACAAAATAATGAAAATCTATTTGAAGATGGAGAAGATCCATTTATGACAGTAAAAACATTCAAAATACAAATACAACAAAACATTAGGAATAACAAATGTTTAAGTCCAATGTGTGAAAAATATATACAACACTCCCTTCAGATCACAAAAGCTGAACAAATGGAAAAACATATGTGTTCTGAACAGGTTGACAGAAAGCCTTAACATCATGAAAACGCCAGCTCTCTCATTAATCTACACACTTATAAGAGTCTTCCCCTCAAACAACACTGGGTGTATCTCCTGCAACTAGAAAAATTGGTTTTAAAAGTTACGTGGAATATAAGACAAGTTATGATAGCAAAACAAACTAAAAACAACCCTGGTAAAGAGAAATTAAAGGGAAGGAGCCTTATTTTGTATTGAACACAGTTGATGCCACCACTAAAGCAGTGATACTGCCATACACACATGCAAGAGACCAGAGAACCAGAACAGAAGGTAACAAAACAGGCCTGACTGCATGAGAACTGAGAATGTGACCAAAGGAGCCACCTCAGCCCACAGGACTGCGCTCCTGAGGCGCACACCCTTTATCACACTCAAGAGGGCGGACATGCTCTACCACCTGAGAGTGGGGAAAGCAACTGTACCATTTCAACAAATAATTTCAAAACAAAAACCAAAGAGGGATCGAAAGAGAATTAAAAGAACCTATAAACCAAAGGCAATGTATAGATTTGAACTCTGATTCTAACAAACTGACTGGAAGAAAAATTGTAAGACAATCAGGATAATTTAATTCCTGACTAGATAGGTGATGATAAGGAACTAATGTCAATTTTAACATGCAATAAAGGTATTTAACATGCAGTTTTGTTTTTTAAAATGCACTGTATAGCAAGGAGGGGTCTATATATGTAACAATTCTCCTAAAAGTATTTAAATGAAGAATTGGGTGGCCGGTCACAGCAGCTCACACCTATAATCCCAACATTTTAGGAAGCCAAGGTAGGCAGACTGCTTGAGCCCAGGAGTTTAAGACCAGCCTAGGCAACATGGTGAAACTCCATCTCTACCAAAAATATGAAAAACTAACCAGGTGTGATGGCCTGCACCTGTGGTCCGAGCTACTCAGGAGGCTGAGGTGGGAGGATCCCCTGTGCCTGGGAGGTTGAGATTGCAGGGAGCCATAATTTTAGCTTTTAAGCAGAAATTAGAATCCTTATGACTACTAATTTTCAAAGTGGGGTCCAAAGAACCCTTTCCAAGCAGGAAGGGAAGAACTGAGATGTGTTAAAAGAAAAATTTATTTTTAAAATTATCATAGTTTCTCTTGGGGCTACACGGAAACATAAGAAGAAATAAGTATACTTTGTTGGGTTTTGCAGTAATATATATTTCTTAATTTTGAAAACTTTTCTAATTTTTAAATTTCATCTAAGTTATTTTAAATAATTTTATTAGACATATATTTTATGTATATATAGTGTATATTTTACTTATATATCTAATATATATTTTAGATTATTATTTTGGAATTTTACAATATTTTATTTGGAAAGTAACATTTATTTATAATATATTTTCTTGTATTTAACAATGGATCATTGGCTTTAAAAATGAGGATTGAAAGATTCAATTTTTCATCCTACCGATGTTTCATCAAGAAAAGATGAAACTGACAAATCAGAGAATTCTCTGACTCACAAGATGGAGACATCTGCTCCAGAGAAAGTGGGCTAAACTGTAAATAAAGACAAAAAATATGAGAAAAGTTATTTTTTTCCCTTGCCTTTACAGATGTTAATAATTTATTTAATTGTGTCTTATGTGACAATATTTTAAATACTATTATGGTGCAAATTAATTGCCACATCAGTTTGAGATTAATCATTCAGAGTCTAAAAATAATAATAAACAATTTAAATGCAAATGTGATAAACTAGTATGTCACCAACAGAACTGTACTTCTGCCTTACAATAGAATCTCTGAGCTTACTGTATTGCTTGTAGTTGTCTGCTATTAGCTCCAACTAAGCACAGAAGATCTTTTATATGAAAGTTGGCCACACACACAAGTGGTAGGGAAGCACCATTTTGAATCTCCTGGTTCTTCCTGGAACAACCAGGCCGACGTTTGCGCTGATAGTGCAAAAGCAACAGTGGGTAACACAGCTGCATCTCAGCAGGAATCAGAGCAGAGACAGTCCTCATGCTACTCTTCACCACCACACACACACAGTTGAAACACCACGTTTTCACATACGAATGCTTGATGAAGCAGTATAACATACTGATTTTATTAAACTGTTGCCCTCAAGGATACTTTTAGAAAAGAATTCTATATGGTGAAAAGGAAAGTTTGCATAAAGCACTTCTGCTTCATAACAAAAAACGATGGTTGTCTGGAGAAAAGCACCCCACCTGTACACCTGCACAACTCTTTCAGCTGGGGCTCACCTGACCACTTTTTGTCAGGAAAATTGACTTGAAAGAATGACTAGCAGATAAGCAGTGGTTAGTCACACTTTGGGATTAGGCACATACTTTCTCAATAATTAGCAAAGTGACTCAGTCCCCTAAGGAAAATGACAGTATTTGTAGCCCATGATAAATTTTAGCTTTTAAGCAGAAATTAGAATCCTGGAAAATCTATGTCCACCAACATAAGCTTCACAGCTTCCCAATACTTAAAGTCATTTCTGATGAGATCCGTGGTGACAGTAATGACTGTAGGTTTTGATACTGCATAATATGTCAATGTTTGGAAGATACGCATAATGTATACATAATATACAATGAACTAAGATTTTCCACATGAACCATGCGTAATGCTACAAAATTATACACAGGCAAAAAAGATCCATTGCAAGTGCAAGACAGACCAATGGATTTTAACGTAATAAAGTATAGAAAGTTAACTGACATAATTTCAGATTCCACACTGCAACTAACCTTTAAAAATTGACCATTTTCAAATTTTGGTGAGCTATCAAAGCAGAATTATCCACAGTGATCCGTGATGGCTATTAGAATACTCCTGCCTTTCCCAACTACTATCTATGTGGGGCTGGATTTTCTTCATACACTTCAGCCGAAACAACACATCCCACCAGAAGCAGATATGAGAATCCATCAGTCTTAGGGCAGAAAATGAGACTTGCAAAAATGTAAAACCAATGCTGCCCTTGTCACACTGGTTTTTTTTTTGCTTTGAAAAGAGCATTTTTTTCATAAAAATACACTGTTAACATGTAATCAAATTATTTTTATTTTTTAAATGAAGAAATATATTTTTAAAAATTTGTTTTAGTTTCAAAAATGGCAAATATTAATAGGTGTTTAACAGATTTAAAAAAAACTCTTGGGAATGTATGAACACAAAGAAGGAAACAATAGATGCTGGGTCTACCTGAGAAGGGGTAGGAGGAGGGAGAGGAGCAAAAAAGGTAACTATTGGGAACTAGGCTTAATACCTGGGTGATGAAATAATATGTACAATGAATCTCCATGACATGTGTTTACTATGTAACAAATCTTCACATGTATCCCCAACCCTAAAATAAAAGTTAAAAATAAAAAAATAAAACCCTTTGGGATCTCCAGTAATTTTTAAGAGTTATATGGGGTACTGAGACAAAAATGTTTGGAAATTGCTATCACATAGTCTTTCCAACACACCACAGCCTTCTAAGTAAAGGAAAAACGACACAGGATGATAGGAGACATGAATACCACTTACAGCAAAATGGCCTCATTTACAGCCTCAAAGAACTCTTGCTGGAGGATTTCCTGAGGTTCATGTCCATGACAGATGAGCAAAGCCTC
Source organism: Aotus nancymaae (assembly GCF_030222135.1). Taxonomy (NCBI): domain Eukaryota; kingdom Metazoa; phylum Chordata; class Mammalia; order Primates; family Aotidae; genus Aotus; species Aotus nancymaae. The sequence goes on from NW_026988455.1 coordinate 17,285,077, forward strand.
CACCAGGGGGTTGACATCTGGCAGGGTAATAAGTGGGACACAAACTCGTGACAGGGATGCCACTCGTTCGGGAGCCATTCTAAGGAAGAAATAAGAAATAATCAACCAAATCTAAGAACCACACATAATTGAGGACATATAAAACCTTCATGCTAAAAAGGTCAACAACACATCACCTGTTTTGCCTCTAAACAAAGAGAATGACTCTAACACCATCAATGAACACTTCTCTTTTATCCAGTTCTTTAGGAAGAAATCCTTTAGCTGCCATTGCTGTTTTGTTGTCACTCATGGCCAGGACTTTGTTCTTTATATCCACAGGCACTTAATATGTCCAAAGCACAACTCCTGAATTCTCCTCCCAGTGTTCCCTTTCCCCAGTGCTGTCTTGTTTGCTCAGGCCCAAATTCTGATTCCTCCCTTTCTCTCAGGTCTCTCATCTGATCTATCAGTGAATACTAGCAACACATCTGACCTCTTCGGAACACCTCCATCACTGCCCTCCTAAGTGTGGAGAGCAATCCACCACTACCTCCAGCCTTGGTGATGGAGTAGCCTCTGGACTTCTTGCCTCTGCACTCACTCCTATGGTTTATCATCCGAACAGTTCTAGCACCCCTTTAAAAATTCAGATCACAACACCTGTCTGCTCAAAGCTTTGCAATGGCTTCCTGCCTCATGTAGAGAATAAGCAATGTCTTTCACTAGCCAGTAAGGCCTTCCATAGTGGGTCCCCATCTATTTCACTAGCTTCATCTCCTTCCACTCTTAACCTTGTCTTTTTTGCCTCTGACTGCCCCAAATAAGGTCCTGCTGTTCACTCTGCCTGAAATATATGACTAGCTTCCTGGCTGCAGCTCGAATGTCCCTTTGTTAAGTGAAGTCTTCTCTGATCATCCCATGTCATTATATTGTCTACCACGTGCAGCAATTTAAATGTAAATGAATTAAAATGAAATAAAATTAAAAATCCAGCTCCTCAGCTGCACTAGTCACATTTCAAGTACTCAACAACTATAGGTGGCTGGCGGCTACAGTACTGGACAGTGCACATTTACAGGATGTGCAGAAATCGCCACTGGACACTGGAGCTTCAAGTGCCCTCCTACCCATGCTTTACTTCTCTTCCTGGTACCTTTCACCACCTGACCTATATAGTATTCCCTTGTAGCACTCATGGTTCGCTTCCTGCTATGAGGGCAGAAGCTCTATGATGGCAGGCAGCTTCTCCTACTTTACCTAACACTCGATTCCTAGCATTTGGATAACTCTTCTCACACAGCACATGCTCAACAAATCCATGTCCAGTGAATGATAAATAAAATGAAAGTTCTGCGTGGAGGCTATTCAACTTTTTTCTAGGTATTTTCATATGTAATTATAAATACAGAAATTTAGTCTTGTGTTTTGTGAAAAACAAATGCCATCACAATATAGAGCATATTAGCTGTCCCTCATTCTTAAAAACCTGCTGCCTAGTATTAAAACATACATGTATTCTGTAATTTAACAATGCCACTATCTGTAGGCACTGAGGCTGCTTCTGATTTTTCACTATTGCAACAGGGCTGCAGCAGTACCCTTGCACATGCCTGTCTGTGTCCATGTGTGAGTACTTGCATATTAAATTGCCTTCCAAGGTTGGGGGTGGTGGCTCACTCGTGAAGTACCAGCACTTTGGGAGGCTGAGGCAGGCAGATCACTTGAGCCCAGAAGTTCAAGACCAGCCTTGGCAACATGGAGAAACCCCATCTCTACAAAAAATACAAAAATTAGCCGGGTGTGGTGGCTCCCACCTGCAGTTGCAGCTACTCGGGGGACTGAGGTGGGAGCCCCAAGGGAACCCCTTGCTTGAGCCCAAGAGGTCGAGGCTGCAGTGAGCCGTGTTCACACCACTGCACTCCAGCCTGGGAGACAGAGCAAGACCGTCTCAAAAACAAACAAACAAACAAACACACATACAAAAACAACTGCCTTGCAAAAGAGCATACCAATTTACTTTTCTACCCTTTCCAATAATATCATTATTTGTTTTTATTTCTTGCAAATTTGATGAAAAAAATACTATTTCATTGCCTTAATTTGCATTTCCCTGATAACTTGTGAGACAATAATTGTTACCCACTTGTATTTCCTCTTCAGAGAATGTGTTTATGTATTTGTGTATCTTTGTCCTATTAGTTCATTTAATATGTATTTATTGATCCCCTACTGTATGTAGTCAAGGCTCTTTTTGAGGTATACATGATACAGATGCAAAGATGACAAGTTCTCGTCAGAGAGAGAAACAATACAATGCCAAGTGATATTAAGCGTTATGCTGAAAAGTAAAGAATACTGATAGGTGATAGAAATTCACCAAGAAGGTGACATTTGAGCAGAGCTCTGAAGGAAGTACATAAACAACCCACGTATATAACTGAGACAAAAACGTTGCAGAGAGATGAAAAGCAAATGCAAAGGCCCTCAGCTTCTGAAAATAGAAAGGGGACTAATGTGGCCACACCCAGTGAACCAGGGAGGATGGTGGAAAGGCTTCTGTAGATAACTGTAGGGGGCTTGCATATTCTTTAAAACTTCATTTTCATTTTCATGAAGTTAATAAATGCATTTTATTTTTAGCTTTGAATATTTACTTTAAAATTTTTATTTCAATAGCTTGTGGGTAAAAGTAGTTTTTTGTTTCATGGATGAATTGTATACTGGTGAATTCTGAGATCCTAAGGTACCCATCACCTGAGTAGACTGCACCTAATGTGTAGTGTTTTGTCCCTACCTTCCCTATCCATCCTACACTTCCCTTTCTGAGTCTCTGAAGTCTATTATGTTACTCTGTATGCCATGGATGTCCAATATTTTTGGCTTCATTGGGCCACATTGGAAGAAGCATTGTCTTGGGTTAATACAAAATACACTAACACCAATGATAGTTGATGAGCTTAAAAAAAAATCGCAAAAAAATCTCCATGTTTTAAGAAAGTTTACAAATTTGTGTTGGGTGGCATTCAAAGCTGTGCTGGGCTGCATGCAGCCCACAAACCATGGGTTCAACAAGCTTGTTGTATGTCTTTGTGTACTCATAGCTTAGCTCTCACTAATAAGTGAAGACATAACAGTTTTTTATTTTCCATTCCTGTGTTACTTCACTTAGAATAACGGCCTCCAGCTCCATCCAAGTTGCTGCAAATGACATTATTTTGTTCCTTTTAATGGCTGAGTAGTATCCCATGGTGTATAGGTACCCCATTTTCTTTATCCACTCTGGTGGATGGGCACTTACATTGGTTCCACATCTTTGCAATTGTGAACTGTGCTGCTATAAACATACATATGCAAGTGTTTGGGTTTTTTTTTTTTTTTTTTTTATAAAGATATCTTTTCCTTTGGGTAGACATCCAGTAGTATAATTGCTGGATGAAATAGGAGATCTACTTTTAGCTTTTTAAGGGCTCTCCATACAGGTTGCACTAATTTATATTCCCATCAGCAGGTGTAAGTGTTTCCTTTTCCCCACATCCATGCCAACATCTATTGTTTTTTGACTTTTTAATAATGGCCATTCTTGCAGGAGTGAGGTGCTATTTCATTGTGGTTTTAATTTACATTTCCCTGATGATTCATGATGTTGAACATTTTCTCATATGCTTGGCCATTTGTACATCTTCTTTTGAGAAACGTCTGTCATGTCCTTTGCCCACTGTTTGATGGGATTGTTTCTTTCTTGCTGATTTGAGTTCCTTCTAGATTCTCAATACTAGTCCTTTGTTAGATGTATAGTTTGCAAATATTTTCTCCGATTCTATTGGTTGTCTGTTTACTCTGCTTATTATTTCTTTGACGTAAATACTTTAAATGGTCATAGTTATTCAAAGCGAATGAAAACAGTAACTTTCGAAAGGGCATTCCTATCCCCATTTTCTGATATCCAGAAATAACTACTTTCAATCCTAATTAATTCTTTAGTAGTTCAATGTGTTGTTTGTTGTTCAATACAAACTATAACATCAAATTTGTAGTGGGAGGCCCAGGCAAGGTGGCTCAGTGATCCCAGCACTTTGGGAAGCCGAGGAGGGCAGATCACCTGAGGTTAGGAGTTCGAGACCAGCCTGACCAATATGGTGAAACCTCATCTCTACTAAAAATAAAGAAAATGAGCCAACATGGTGGTGGGCACCTGCAGTCTCAGCTACTTCGGAAGCTGAGAGAGGAAAACTGATTGAATTCATGAGGCAGAGGTTGCCGTGGGCCGAGATCACATCACTGCACTCCAGCCTGGGTGACATTGCAAGACTCCATCTCAAAGAAAAAAAGGGGGGACACAGAGTTTTTCCATGTTGTAAGTTTTATAATTAAACTTTAAAAAAAAACTAAAATACAATGTTAACTAGTAAAACACTGAAAATGAAAATATTAATTGTTAGTGGCAGTGGCTCATGTCTGCAATCTCAGAACTTTGGGAAATTAAAAAAAATTTTTTTTGTAGTAGGAGATCTTTCAGATTATGGAGAAAAGAGAACTCTAGGATGTTTCTGACGGCAACATAAATAAGCACAAACGCTTTGGAGAACAACTGGCAGCAATGTGCTACCATTTCTTCTTACAGGTTAGGGAGACAAACAGAACTGTTTGTAAAAGGTAGATTCAATCTTGCTGTAAATTTGTACAGAAATGAATAAATGGTAATTTATTTACAGAGTGGAATGCTATACAGCAGTTTAAATGAATAAACTAGACCTACATTATCTGAACATATAAATCTCAAAAATAGAATAAACAAAGCAAGTTGCAAAAACATACTCACAATATGCCGTCTTTATGTAAAGTTTTAAAACACTCACAGCAAAATGTGAAGTAAAAGTGTTGAAACATGACAGGAAGAATCTACACCAACTTCTTGGGTATGCTTGCTTCAGGGGAGAGAAAAAATAAATGGAATAGAAGGATGCTTCAACTGTAATTGAAACATTTTCTTAAAAAGATCAACTACAAATATTAGTAGTACTGTAAAATCTGGGCAATGGGCACAGTTTTTCCATGTCATAAGTGTTTTAGAATTAAATTTTAAAAAAAATAAAATACAATGTTAACTAGTAAAAACTGAAAATTAAAATATTCATGGCTACAGGCAGTGTCTCACAACTGCAATCTCAGAACTTTGGGAAGTTAAGGTGGGTGGATTGCTTGAGCCCAGGAGTTTGAGATCAGCCTGGGCAACATGGTGAAACCCTGCATCTACAAACAAAAAAAAAAAAATACAAAAATTAGCTGGATGTGGTGGCACACGCCTGCAGTCCCAGCCACTTGGGAGTCTGAGGTGGGAGGATGGCTTGAGTACAGGAGACAGAGGTTGTGGTGAGCTGAGATCATGCCACTGAACTCCGGCCTGGGCAACAGAGTGAGACCCTGCAAAAAAGGAAAGGAAAGGAAAGGAGAGGAAAAGAGAGGAAAAGGGAGGGGAGGGGAGGGGATGGGAGGGGAGGAGAGGGGAGGGGAGGGGAAAGGAAGGGAGTGGGAGGGGAGATACTCATAGATATTCATAATAAAGAGTTACTTCCTGCCGCAGGTTCTTATTTCCAAATAGCAAAAGTAGCTCATTAAAAAAATCATCTTTCCCAGCACTTTGGGAGGCTGAGGCAGGTGGATCACGAGGTGAGGAGGAAGATCAACCTGGCTAAGAAGGTGAAACCCCATCTCTACTAAAAATACAAAAATTAGGAGGGGAGGAAGGAAGGAGAAATATTCGTAATAAAGGAGTTACTTCCTGCCTCAGGTTCTTATTTCCAAAATAGCAACAGTAGCTCTTTAAAATATAATCATCTTTTCCAGCACTTTGGGAGGTGGAGGCAGGTGGATCACAAGGTGAGGAGTTCAAGACCAGCCTGGCCAAGATGGTGAAACCCCGTCTCTACTAAAATACAAAAATTAGCTGGGCGTAGTGGTGGGCGCTTGTAGTCCCAGCTACTCAGGAGGGTGAGGCAGAGAATCGCTTGAACCCGGGAGGCGGAGGTTGCAGTGAGCCGAGACCGCACCACTGCACTCCAGCCTGGGAAACAAAGCAAGACTCTGTCTCAAAAAAAGAAAAAAAAATCTTTAATCAGCTTTAGATTGCTTAGTATTTACTTCCCTCTGGAATATTTTTTCCCCATTATTTACATCTTTTTGCACTCTTCCCATTATTTGATTGTACTGGTCTCTTTTCAGGCTATTTCTGTAGAATTATTTGTGCTTTTCATTTTCTTACCCTTGGACAGAAGACAAGCTGTTCAGAATGGTTTCTAAAGTCTCCTGGACCACAAGTAAAAGACTCTGCTGGAAGGTACCAGCTAAAACAATCTTTTTTTTCCCTTTCGTTCTTTAGGGTCTTGTTCTGTCACCTAAGCTAGAGTGCAGTGGCATGACCTTGGCTTACTGCAACCTCAGCCTCCCCAGGCTCAAGCAATCTTCCCACCTCAGCCTCCCTAGTAGCCGAGATCACAGGTGCTTGCCACCACACCTGGCTAATTTTTGAGGTTCTTTTTTTTTTGGTAGAGATGGGGTTTCTCCATGTTGCCCAGGCTGGTCTCAAACTCCTGGTTCAAGCAATCCTCCCACCCTGGCCTCCCAACTGTTGGGATTACAGTGGTAAGCCACTGCACCTGGGCTGAGACAATGTTTATAGATTAAAAACTTGCCTTTGTGCCAGATTGTGCCACTTTGGAAGAGGTGTATTCCCCAGTTCATAATTTTGTTGTTGTTGTTGTTAAGAATACTTGTTTTTCAAAAGTAGTATGAACAAATTCCCTGGCATAGAGTGAAGTCCACTGAAGGATGCCCATGTTGGCATCCCAGCTGGCAGGAATAGCAAGGATAAAATGGGAATTTAGTTAGCAGTTCAGGATATTCCCAGTCAAAGCAAACCTATGATACAATCAGTAAAATTCTTAACTGAATTTACTAAGAATATGAGATGCCTATGCTAGTAGAGTGTTCCCTGTAAACCAACATATCTGATACATTCCTAATTTGCTCTACTGAATGATGTTTCGAATATTTTCTTTAAAGAATTTTAGAATTCAACAAGATAAATTTTTTCCAGGTACTTTTCTGAATGTGTTGAGCCCTTATACACAGTTTTTAAGGTAATTCAATCTCTTAGACTGAGTTCATTTATACATATCAGAAGATTGAATTTAAAAAGCAATTTAATGCCTACCATTGCTTCTTGAGTCTTTTTAGGAGCTTTTCTGTTCACCATCCATAAAATAACTTGGATTCCTAAAAGCTAGTGTGAGAACCAAAACTTTTAAGTCTGCAGTTGTCCAGGGAATTATAAATTCTGCCAAGTGTGTTCCTATCTCAAGTAGAAGCTGGTTTAATGAAATCAGGTAACAGAATGGCACCGTGAAAACATTTTCAAGACAGCTGCCAACCACGCTGGAGCCATTACAATTTTTGCTGTCATTAGTCATAATAATAACAATAATTAAAATAGGTATCACAATTCTACATAACTCTCTCCTACATATCTGAAGTTCTCTGTGCATTTTTAAGATTTATAAATCAAAACAATTAAATAGCATAATGGGCAAACTATTTTCCAGTATATGCTTAAATTCAGGAGAGTCACATCCACTTATGAATCTGAGTTTTAACATTCCTTTCCTTTCACAAGTATGACTTCAAATGTCCAAGCAGTCAAGAGCTCCCAAACTTAAGCACCATATAAACAATGCTATGCTGTTTTTCTGTGTTTTTTTCCTTCTAGAAGGCATTTATTTTTTCTGATTTTTTAGCACTTGAGGGTTTAAAGTTCATTTCCAAAGATTCAAAAAGTCTCACAGAAAATACAGAAATTGATCTCATAACTTCAGACCACGGATCTCCAGAGGAACAAAATAAGTGGGAAAATTCACTTATTTTCTTTTTGCATTATTTTTAGAGGCCTGATAAATGGTGTTGTCATAGGATTTTAAATAGAGTTTCACTTGCCACCAAGTAAAGTCAACAATTCAGTGACATAATGTTTAAATTCTATCCTGTTCTTTGCTACAAACCATCTAGAAGGAACAATACTCTGAGCATTGTCAGCTTGTCCCGTAGCCCTGTGGTTTGAGGCAGATGGTTTGGAAACTACAATACAGCCACACAGGAAGGATGCTCCCAGCAGTATATGGTTACTGTCTAGCCTTCTGCAGCTGAATTCCTGTGCAGAAATTATTTGGAAGTGCTGCTCTGGCAATCAGTCAAGACCTAATGCTTAGTGTAATTCAATCTGGAAAGTGTTGCGTAACTCCCCACTTGAACTTGGATCTCCACACTCTGACAAACTTCAGACAAAAAGAGAAGCCATGAAGACTGTGTGCACCTTGAAGTTCTTTGGAAGACTATCAGTTGGCCTGCCCGAATTTTGGTACACCCAAGAACTACCTGTCTTTATGAGATTTTTAAATTTTTCAGGAAAATTATCTTGGATCATTTCCAGCCTAATTAGAAGATACAATCTACAGCCATACAGCCATGAGCTGCATTACTTGATTAATGTCTTCAGCACCACAGTCTTTCCACCTAGTAATAATCTCTGACTTGTTTCATTTCCTCTTTTCAGATAATGAGAGAAAAGCTGTACTTAGAGATCTTTTGGGGAGGAGGTCTGATGAGTCAGGCTGGAGGCCTGCCTGCTTATTTCAGACGCTACATGAGTGATACACACATGCAACTCTCAGGCCTACCTTTCCATTGTACAAACATCCAGCCAGTCCTAATTCTATGCAATATATTCTGCTAGGCTATGTGCAAAGTATACACCTTCACACACACATCTCCCTCTACCACCCCACACGCTAAGCTTATATATCCCAAAAATGTAAGATATTTACAGCTCAACCTAAATGTGTCTTTTCTGTTAACAACTTAGATGATGGACTCAAAAACACATTAATGAATTTTAGATCTAAAATCATGGTGGTAAGAGAAAGATGATAAAGCACTGTGGAAGGTAAATGTTGAAAGGATATCTGCCACTTGGGAAAGTGGTAAAGAACAGGAAGTACAATTTAGAAAAGGTGAATATTTGAGAAGAAAAGACAAACTGTTCACACATAATAGATCACTATGGGTAGTTTGACAAAAAATTATCTTCATGAGAATTTACTATTATCAAGAAAATAATACAGCTAAACTATTAAGGAATTCATTATCAAAAATAAAAACCATAAATATAATTCTATCATGTCACCATACAGTATTCAGATTGTTATGCAGTTATGGGAACTGCTTCTAAAGAAGTAGTATAGAGCAGCATTTCTCAAACTTCCCAAGTAGGTATGGAAAGATGTTTTAAAAAACTCCTATTTCTTGGCCTCTCCCCCAGGGATGTTGATGCTGCTGATTTGTAGGGCCACACTTTGAGCAGCTCTGTTATAGAACTGCTACACATCCTGGGGACTGAACAGCAAGACCTATGAAGAATAGTGACTCTCATAATCTAGTCAAGAGAAAATAAGATGGAAATGTAACCTAAGAGACTGAATGAAGTGACGAACTAAGGACATGAATGTCCTAGCATTCATGCTATACTCCCAACTCCTAGAAATGATGAAAGAATTTTTACAATTAAATATATAATACTGTAAAATGGGGGTTTCTTGATAATCCACAAATTCTGAGAAAAGCTTGACATGGTAGGTAGCTGGGATCTTTTTGAAGGAAAATACCACAGCCCTAAGAGCTTGCAAAAGAGGACTACTATAAAAGGTAAGAGTTAATTTGGGGGTGAATTCAAGGAGCAGGGGGCAACCTGATAGCAAGCTGCCTTATATACTCTTTCTTCTTATCCACTGTCCTTACGCAAGAGCTAATAGAAATGTCCTGACTCCCAACAGGAAAGAGGAAGGAGGCCTGTGAAGGAGAAGCCAGTCCCAAATGGCTATCAACCTCCAGAAAATATGGGAGTACTCTAATGCCCAGAATACAATTTATTGGCAACCTCAACCAACACCACCTCTTGGTCCTCCCACAATTACTGGAGGCTACAGTAACCAAAGCACTCATGGAGAGACTGATGAGGAATCCCAAATTCTAAGACCAAATTGTTCTGCAAAGTGGCTGTGCCTATTTATGTTCCCATCAGAACATAAACGTTCCCTCCTGAAGCTCAACATAATCCAATGGATGTGTCTAACTGATGTTGTAGTTTACATTTTCCTGAAAATGCACAGAAGAGCTCGCAGACCAGTTTTAAATTGTGATGAAAAGCACATTAACATAAAATTTACCATTTTAACCATTTTTAAGTGTACAGTACAGTAGTGTTCACTGTATGTCCTTATGGGCAACAAATCTCTAAAACTTTCATATCTTGCAAAACTAAAACTCTATACTCATTGAACAACAACTCCCATTTCCCCCTTCCTCCCATCCCAAGGTAACCACTATTCTACATTCTGTTTCTACAAGTTTGAGTACTTTAGATATAACACATAAGTGTAATCATGCAGTATTTGCCTTTTGTCACTAGTTTATTTCACTTTGCATAATGTCCTTAAGTTTCATCCACATCATAGCACATGACAGGACTTCTTTTCTAAGGTGGAATAATCTTCCATTGTGTAGAGATACCATATTCTCGTTATTCATTTGCTGATGGGCATTATATAGGTTGCTTCCACCTCTTGGCTCTTGTAAATAATACTCAATGAATATGGGTGTGCAAATATTTCTTAGAGATCTTGTTCCTATTTAGAAATATACACAAATATGGGATTGCTTTATTACACTGCTTTATTACATTGAGGTCATCTCCTTCTATTCCTAATTTGTTTAATATTTTACCATAAGTGAGTGTTCAGTTTTGTCTGCATTAATTAAGATGATCAGGTGGGTTTTGTTCATCATTCTATCGATGTGGCGTATTATAGTGATTTTTGTATATTAAGCCATCCTTGTATTCAAGGAATAATTTTCATTCAGTCATGGTATATAATCCTCTTAACGTATTGTTGAATTCACTTTAAGCTGAGAATCTTTGCATCATGATTCATGAAGGATATCAGTCTGTTTTCTTGTAGTTTCATTGCCTGATTTTGGTGTCATGGTAATGCTTGCTCACAAAATGAGTTTGGAAATGTTCTCTCTTCTTCAATTTTTGGAAGAGTTTAAGGAGGATTGGTGCTACTTCTTCTTTAAATGTCTGATAGAATTCTCCAGTGAAGCCATCTGGTCCTGGTTTTTTTCTTTGTTGAAAGGTTCTGAATAACCAATTCAATCTCTTTATTAGCTACAGATCTGTTCAGATGTTTTTATTTCTTCATAATTCAGTCATGAAGGTTGTATATTTTAAGAAATTTATTTCTTCTAGGTTATTCAATCTGTTGGCATATAATCATTCATAGTAGTCTTATAATCTTTTTAATTTTTGTGGTATCAGTTTTAATTTCTATTTTTTCATTCCTGATTTTTGTTATTAAGTCTTCTCTTTTTTTCCTTACTTAGTCTAAGGAATTGTCAATTTTGCTGATCTTTACAAAAACCCAACTCTTAACTTTATTGATTTTTTTTCTATACTCTATTTTATTTACTTCTGCTCTAATCTTTATCAGTCTCTCCCTTCTAATTTTAGGTTTAGTTTGTTCTTCTTTTCCTAGGTGCTGAGGTGTAAAGTTAGGTTTCTGATTTGAGATCCTTCTTTTCTTGTTTTTCTTCCTTCAAAAGCAAGTACACCTTCTTCTTTTTTAATGTAGGCCTTTACCACTATAAACTTCCTGCTTAGAACTGCTTTTGCTGCATCCCATAGGTTGTGATATGTTGTGTTTTCTTTTTTTTTTTTTTGAGACAGGGTTTTGCTCTTGTTACCCAGGCTGGAGTGCAATGGCGCGATCTCGGCTCACCGCAACCTCCGCCTCCTGGCTTCAGGCAATTCTCCTGCCTTAGCCTCCTGAGTAGCTGGGATTACAGGCACGCGCCACCATGCCCAGCTAATTTTTTTTTGTTTTAGTAGAGACGGGGTTTCACTGTGTTGACCAGGATGGTCTTGATCTTTTGACCTCGTGATCCACCCGCCTCGGCCTCCCAAAGTGCTGGGATTACAGGCTTGAGCCACTGTGCCCGGCCCTGTTGTGTTTTCATTTTCATTTGTTTCAAGTTATTTTCTATGTTTCTTGTAATTTGTTCTTTGACCCATTGATTGTTTGAGTGTGTTAATTTCCACATTATTTGTGAATTTTCCAGTTTTCCTTTTGTTATTGATTTCCATTCCCTTGTGGTCAGAAAAAATAGTACTATGATTTCAGTCTTCTTAAATTTGTTAAGACTTGTTCTGTGGCCTATCATGTCATCTTTCCTAGAGAATGCTCTATATGTGCTTGAGAAGAGTGTATATTCTACTGTTACTGGATAGAATGTTCTATATATGTCAATTAGGTCCAGTTGGTCTATAGCATTACTCAAGTTCTATTTTCTTATTGATCTTCAATCTGGTTAATCAATCTGTTATTGAAAGTGGGGTGGTGAAATCTCCCATTATTGTGTTACTGTCTATTTTTCTCTTTAATTCTATTGGTGTTTGCTTCATATATTTGGATGCTCTGTTGTTAAGTGTATGTATTTTTGTAATTGTTGTATCTCCCCGGTGAATTGACTCTTTGACTATTATATAATCTTTTTCTTTGTCTCTTTAATAGTTTTCTGATATGAGTATGGCTATGCCTGCTCCATTTTGGTTACCATTTACATGTTATATATTTTTCCATCTTTTCATTTTCAGTCTATGTATATCCTTGTATCTCAAGTAACAGAATATAGCCAGAATATAGCTGGATCTTGTTTTCTGATCTAGTTTGCTACTTCACATCATTTGAATGGGGTGTTTAATTCATATTCACCTAATTACTGATAAAGAAGGACTTACTATTGGCATTTTGTTGTTTTCTATATACCTTGTAGTCATTCAGTTCATGATTTTCTCTCTTATTTCCTTCGTGTTTCATTGATCTTTTTCATAGTGACATGCTTTGATTTCCTTCTCATTTTCTGTTGTGCATCTCCTACAGGTATTTTCTTTGTTATTACCATGGGGATTACATTAAACATCTTAGAGTTATAACAACCTAACAAGGTAACTTCAATCACATACTGAAACTCTACTCATTTACATCTCCCTCCCCAGTTTATGTTATCAATGTCACAAATTATATCCTTTTCTATTTTGTATCTATCAACATAGTTTAATAGTTATTTATGCTTTTATCTTTTAAGCTCTATACCAGAATTAAAAATGATTCATGTACAGTCAGCCCTCTATATCTACGTCTTCTGTATCCATGGGTTCAACTAATCATGGATCAAAAATATAGTATTTGCAGGATGTAGAACCCAAAGATTGACCGTTTGTTTCTGTAAGTTCCATACAGTTTGCTGTGGAACTGGAGCATCTGTAGATTTTGGTTTGTGTGGGGAGTCCCAGAACCAATCCTCTGTGGATACCGAGGTACAACTGTACTATATGACACAGTATTATAAGATTTTAAATTTGTCTGTATATTTACATTTACCAGAAGCCTTTATATTTTTGTATGCTTTCATGTTGCTGTCTAATATCCTTTCATTTCAACTTGAAGGATTCCCTTTAGCAATTCTTGTAAGGCAGGTCTAGAGGTGATGAACTTCTTCAGCTTTTGTTTATCTGGGAGTATCTTTACTTCTTCATTTTTGAAGAATGCTTTAGCCCAGATGAAGTATTCTTAGTTGGAAGGGGTTGTTGTTTTGTTTTGTTTCCTCCCTGGCTCTTTGAATGTAACATCCCACTCCCTTCTGGCCTGTAATTATGCTGAGAAATCCACTGACAATCTTCTGGAACCTTCCATCTACATGACAAGTCACTTTTTTCTTGCTGCTTTCAAGATTCTGTCTTTAAATTCTGACAATTTGAATTTTTGTTTATGTTGGTGTGGGCCTCTTTGGGTTCATTCTTTGGAGTCCTTTGAGCTTCTTAAATTAGGATATCTAATTCCTTCCTAATATTTGGGAAGTTTTTACCATTATTTCTTCAAATAAGTTCTTTGTCCCTTTCTCTCTTATTCTAGGACTCCCATAATGTATATATTGTTCCACATGATGTTTTTCCACAAGTGTCTTAGGCTTTCTTTACTTTCCTTTATTTTTTTTTCTGACTTAATAATTTCAAATGATTTGTGTTTAAGTTTTCTAACTCTTTCTTCTGTTTGATCAACACTACTGCTGAACCCCTTGAGTAAGTTTTTCATTTCAGTTATTGTGGTTTTTTAGCTCCAGAATATCTGTTTGGTTCTCATTTATTCTATATCTTTGTTGATATTCTCATTTTGTTCATGTATTGTTTTCCTGATTTCATTTAATTATTTTTCTGTGTTCTCTTGCAGTGCCTTGAGATCCCTTAAGACAATTATTTCAAATTCTTTGTCAGATAATGCGTACATTTCTGTTTCTTTAGGGTCTGCTTCTGTAGATTTATTCTGATCCTTTGATTATGCCATGTTTCCCTGGTTTACTTTGTATCTTCTTGTTTTTTGTTGTATTTTGTACATTTAAAGACGCATCCACTTATCTCAGTCTTTATGGACAGACATGGTACAGGGAAGACTTTCACAAATGGACTCTCAACTAGAGATTCTGGAGGTCCCTCGAACCTTTTCCAGGGATATGTCTTCTCTGAGCTTATGCATGTGATTTCCAAATTAGAGGGCTTGTGATTTCCAAATTAGAGGGCTTTATGGGTTTCTTTCTCAAGAGCTCCTAATCTCTTCCTCCCTCTAGTGTCTGTCTGTGGTATTACAGATTCTCCAGTGCTGCAACAAGCTGCTGAGCTATCTTCTTCCAAAGTATGATGCCATTTCTGTCAGTGCTGTGGGTCAGGCAAGACCGATACCAGTTCCTCTGGTAGGCCCCTGAAAAGCCAGAATACTGGATATATATTCCATTCTTCTCTTTCCCTCCCAAAGAACAAGTCATGAGCTAGGCACTTTCTCCCAATTATGTTGAGCTACGCCAGCCTCCATCTGCAGCACTGTCAATTCTCTGGTGCTACCACAAACCACTAAGCTTTCTTTTGTTCTCCATGGCCCCAAGGCATCAAAAGTAGTCTTCTTTTATCCACAGTTATACTTTTTGTAGTTTGAGCTAGCCATGGTCACCCGTGGTCCAAAAATATCAAATGAAAAAACTCCAGAAATAATTATTTCAAATTGTGCGCTTTTTTTGTTTGTTTTGAGATAACACCTTGCCCTTGTTGCCCAGGCTATAGTGCAGTGGTGCAATCTCAGCTCACTGCAACCTCCAACTCCTAGGTTCATGTGATTCTCCTGCCTTAGCCTCCTGAGTAGCTGAGACTACAGACATGAGCCACCACGCCCAGTTAATTTGCATTTTTAGTAGAGACGGGGTTTTGTCATGTTGGCCAGGTTGGTCTTGAATTCCTGAAATCAGGTGATCCACCTGCTTCAGCCTCCCAAAATGCTGGGATTAAAGGCATGCGCCACCATACCTGACCTAAATTGTGCACTGTTCTGAGTAGCATGATGAAATCTCATGCTGTCCCACTATGTCCCACCTGGAACATGAATCATCCCTTTGCTCAGGGTATCCATGATATACACTACCTGCTTAGTAGCCATATTGGTTGTCAGATCAACTGTCACAGTATTACTGTGCTTATGTTCAAGTAACCCTTATTTTATTAATGCTTAATAATGACCTCAAAGTCCAAAAGCACTGGAGCTGGCAATTTGGATATGTAATAGAGAAATTGTAAAGTGCTTTCTTTAAGTGAAGAGGTGAAAGTTCTCAACTTAATAAGGAAAGAAAAAAATCACATGCTGAGGTTGCTGAGATCTATAGTAAAAACAAATCGTCTATCTGTGAAATTGTAAAGAAGGAAAAAAATGTTAGTTTTATCATTGCATCTCACATGGCAAAAATTACAGCCATCATGCATGATAAGTGCTTAGTTAGGATAGAAAAGACATTAAATTTGTGAGTGGAATACAGAAATATGTTATGATTGATGGCAATCAGGTTTGGTATTATCCATAGCTTCAGATATCCACTGGGTGTCTTGAAACATATCCCCTGCAGATAAAGAGGGATTACTGTATGCCATTTCCTCATCAGTGCTTTCAGTCAGTAGAGAAGTAAGTTCCTCATCTGCTCCCTAAAAAGTGAAAATGTTGGATGCACATTCCACTCTTCTTTTTCCCTCCCAAGGGTGAGAAGCTACAGAGTTTTTCCTACCAATCTCACCAAGCTGTGTCAGCCTTGGAAAAGGGCTATCACAGTTGACACAAAATAGACATTTTAACCAATTTCAATGTGGCTATTCTAGACTTTGAGCTTGCCTGCAGTATTTTGACTTCTTAATTGGTTCTGTAGTTCTCATTAAACTTTTGGGGGATGTATGTTGTAGTTAAGTCAATGTCTCTATTGGGAAATAAGGTCTAGGACTTCCTATTCTGCCATCTTGCTGATGTCACTCACTCCTGAAGAACTCCTTTAATATTATTATTAATTCGGTTTTCATCTTTTGGTAACGACCTGCTTATATTCCTTGCTGTTTTCCATACTGGAGTATTTGCCTCTTTATGACTGATTTTTGCAAGTCATTTCTATATTTTGCATTCTGATCCTTTGTTTCTGTTTATTAATAAACTTTAAAAATTATTTTATTGTCAGCTGCTTATTAAAAAATCATCAACTGTGATGTACATTTTGGGATTTTGGTGTAGGGAGTATACACACATTGCACTGACTGATTTTTAAAGTCCTTTTAAATAAATTTATAATTACATGAATCTAAAGAGCCATCAGTCAACATTCACCTCACAACTAAAGCCAAGTCTTTACCTGACATGTAAATAAATAAATCTAAACACTTTCCATGTCTCCTATATATTCTTCTTCTTATATTGCCAATCCAACATAATAAAGATTTCTCCAATGTTTTCCTCTAATAATTACATAGTTGAAGGGTTAGGAGCAAAGGATTTCTCAAGGTTGAGGACAAAGATAATTTCTGATAGAGCCGGAATTAGCAACAGCTTTACAAAAAAAAAAAAAAAAAATCACCAATCCCTCAGTCTCAGATTCTCTTGGTTAATGACATGTCAAAAATGAAATGCTCACCAACGAAAACTGATTTCTTTCACAGAGCGAAGAAACATTTGTAATGTAATTAATTGCCTTTTAATTTGTCTGAATCTCTTTGTTTAGTCTAGATTTTGGAATATGATGTTTCTTAAAATAGGGGATATGTTCACATAAAATGTTGCCTTGTAAATATCCTGACTGTGTGTGTGTGTGTGTGTGTGTGTATGTGTGTCTGTGTGTCTGTGTGTGTGTGTGTGTGTGTGTGTGTCTGTGTGTCTGTGTGCTGGGAGCAGGAGGAGGTAGAGCCACAGCAGGCTAGTACGAGAGCACATGCTTGCATCTGTGTACATTCCCCTCCTGCAGAGTGAGCAACTCCAGGATAAAACTAAGTGCTGCTCTTTCTTTTGTGCTCCCTACTGTATATATAGGGCTTTTTACTTAATGGGCCCACAAAAGACATTACATGATTTACTTACTGCTCTGTGAGAGTCGAGAAAATATTGATTTAAAAAAGAGTTTGAAAAAAACTTACCAATTTGCTATGTATTCCACTAAAATAATCTTTCTACATAGAATACAACCATAACTGAACATGCATTTCCTATGAATTGTAAAATTTTCCTCTCATAACCAAATTGATACATTTTGAAACTTAAGAAGAAGGATGTTTAGTTTAACACCTACCGCCTTTGAGTGTTAAATCCATTAAGATGATTCTCTCTGAGTTCAGATGCTAATGATAAAACCATCTGTAAAACAAAATCAGTTGCAGGTTAACTCATGCTGCAAACAGGATTACCTCAGTTCTATTTTTCTTGGTGTGAGTGATATTTCCGTTGAGATTCCCCCAACCCCCATCTTCTCCTCATGTTTTACTTTGTCAGAGTGAAAACGAAGCAGTGCCATGTCACATTTACTAATAACCGGGATTTTATGTTTAATGTCTATAATTCTGCATTCCTATTTGGGCAACGAACAATAGACTGATCATTCATTTCCTAAGAATTAAAATCAAATCCATTTAAATAAAATGTTAGTTTATTTCTTCATTCAAAATCTAGTTGATTTTTTTAAAAAATGCTTCTCTTGTATAAAGCTTCCCAAACACCAGAACAGTTAACAAACATTAAAAATCTCCTAATATTTTTTACAAGAGTTACATCAAGATTGTAAGTTAAAATTTCTTACATCAAGATTGTAAGTTAAAATTGGCTACAATTTAGGCCAGAAGAAAACAAAGCTTTAATACTAAGAGGTAAATATGTAATACTATGTATTGAATTTTCTGCTTTGCTTTAACAGAAAATTCCAATCAGGTTATTTTAAATATAAGATTTGTCTAACGGTACAAGACTATGTTTATAATAGCTAAGAAAAGCTCTTCTCCCAAACATCAGAGTGAATAAGTGAGATGTGTTACTAGAAAGAGAGGTTGATTGGTTTGTTTAGTAAAACCCTTCCTGGTTTCCTTCTTTCTCATAACTTCCCATCTCACATTTCTTCCTTACATGGCCATAAGTCTGCCCAAGGTAAAAAGAGATAAACAAAGAAAAGTTAAACATCTCTTCTGGAGGACCAAAATATTTCCATTTACTCTTTTCGCTGATGATACATTCAACATTGAACATTTCAAAAGTGATAAATTTTAAATACTCACATTTTTAAGCAAACCAGGATAGTAATCTATAGGTGCATATCCAAGACCTTGAGTGAAAAGAGCAACTTCTTTATCAAATCTGAGTGCTGAAAGTATATGAGATAATAAACCCTAAAAAACATAAAAAGAAAAAGTTAACTTCTTTAAAAGTGAATACAAGCACCTTTTATGTACAATGCCTATGATTTATTTGTAAATGGGGTGGTCTCTATGAAACAAAACAACCTGTTTGTTGAAGTACCCAATTTACTTGATTTAAAGTGTAGAAGAGAAATGTTAACATTAAAGTTAATACATTAAAAAGAAGTCAATTTAGGCCGGGCGCGGTGGCTCAAGCCTGTAATCCCAGCACTTTGGGAGGCCGAGGCGGGTGGATCACGAGGTCAAGAGATCGAGACCATCCTGGTCAACATTGTGAAACCCCGTCTCTACTAATACAAAAAAATTAGCTGGGCATGGTGGCGCGTGCCTGTAATCCCAGCTACTCAGGAAGCTGAGGCAGGAGAATTGCCTGAACCCAGGAGGCGGAGGTTGCGGTGAGCCGAGATCGCGCCATTGCACTCCAGCCTGGGTAACAAGAGCGAAACTCCGTCTCAAAAAAAAAAAAAAAAAAAAAAAAAAAAGAAGTCAATTTAAACAAACAAACACTGAAACAAAAATACATATAATGAATAAGCAGTGCTTTACCTATATTAAGAATGAAATTTTATTGTTTTAAACTCAGTAAAATATGTTTAACAGAGATTATAATTTTTTTTAAAGGTCAAATGGTTAAAGTGCCGATGTCATACAAGGTTCAAGGGTGGCGCATCTCACACACGTATGTGAAACACCCAATCATCATGCTCATGAACTAAAAAAGGATCAAGATATGAGAATTTAATATAAGATAGAGAACACGTCACAAATCAGTAGAGAAAGGACATATTATGCAATAAATGGTGCCTCAAAAACTATTCGTACAAAAAGAAAAAAAAGATTCTCACCGGGCATTTTTTATCTAAATATAATCCAGTTTAATGTAAATTAAAGAAATAAATTTAAAAATGAAATAATACACAAGAAGAAAACATGAACATTTTTCAAGTGTCTGAATGAGAAAGAACTCTGAGAACTGAACATCCTGGGAGCAAATTATCAGGGAAGAGGTTTGGCTGTGCTCAATAAAAATAAAACCTTGTGTTTACCAGAAAAACAATATGATCACAAACTAGAAAGAATGTTAACAACAAATAGTACAGATTCTATGTTATCAAGTTAATGGACAAAATATATGACAAACACTGAGAGCATAACCATAAATATGAATAGATAATTCGTAAGAGAAAATACAAACGACTAAGAAACACAAAAATGAATGTTTGTCCTTCATAATCAAAAAGGGTAAGATAAAACACCTATATGCCACTTTCACTTAATGAATTTAAGTTGTTACAGACACGAATAGCTAATGCTGTATGGGGTTCTATGAAAGAGGTACTCTATGTGCGCTCCTGGAGGAACAGAAATAGGGTTTTCCGGCTGGGCGTGGTAGCTCACACCTGTAATCCCAACACTTGGGGAGGCCAAGGTGGGTAGATCATGAGCTCAGGAGCTCAAGACCAGCCTGGCCAATATGGTGAAATCCTGTCCCTACTAAAAATACAAAAAATTAGCCAGGCGTGGTGGCGTGAACCTGTTGTCCAGCTACTTGGGAGGCTGAAGCAGAATTGCTTGAACCCAGAAGGTGAAGGTTGCCGTGCACTCCAGCCTGGGTGACAGATTGGGACTCCGTCTCAAGAAAAAAAAAAAAAAAGAAAGAAAAAGGATCTTCCATACAGAGTGCAGTTGTGAATGGCACCAACGTGTCCATGCAGTGTGAGCAGATGTAACACAGCCTGGAACTCATCGTGAAGCTTAGACTTCCAGGGGTGTGTCTGCCTAGAGGTTTGTTACCTGAACACACACAGATTACGGACTAACAAAGGCCCTGCCTTATAGAAAGTAACTTGAAAAAAAAATGTATTAAATGTCTTCAAAATATTCAGAACCCTTCATATAGCTGGCATACATTTAAGGAAACAAATGCAAATATGATGACAGAAACTATGCTCAAAGATGCAGTTGTTCTTTCTCATATAGTGAAAATTGTCTAATAGCAGGGAATGATTAATTTATAATATTCTTATATAGTGGCTCACTGTAAACTCTTAAAATGTTTATAAAGGGGCCATGCATGGTGGCTCACACCTGTAATCGCAGCACTCTGGAAGGCTGAGTTGGGCAGATCACTTTAGCCCAGGAGTTCAAGACCAGCCTGGGCAACATGGAGAAACCCCACCTGGGACGACAGTTTTGTATTCTGTATTGTATCCATGTTTTGTGTTTTTGTACAAAAAACACAAAAAATTAGCTGGGCATAGTGGTGCACAGCTGATATCCCAGCTACTCAGGAGGCTGAGGCAGGAGGATCGCCTGAGCCCTGGAAATTGAGGCTGCAGTGAACCATGATCACGCCACTGCACTCCAGCCTGGCAGTTGGAGTGAGACCCTATATTCAAGGAAAAAAAAAAGTTTATGAATAATCTTAATAGTATTTTAAATGGTTATCGTATACTATTAAATGAAGAAAGATGTAAAATGTTATATTCAGAATGATCTCATCAATATAAAAATAATCCATACATGGGAATGGAAAAACAATGGAAGAAAATATCACTGTCTTAGTCCATTTGTGCTATTATAGCAAAATACCTCAGACTGGGTTATTTATAAAGAGCAGAACTTTATGTCTCAGTTCTGGAGGCTAGGAAGTCCATGACCAAGGAGCTGGCAGATTCAGTGTTTGGTGAAGGCTTCCAAGGTGATGCCCTGTGGCTGTGCCCTCTAAAAGGGATGGGCACTATGAATGCTGTGTCTTTACATGGTAAAAGGAACAGAGGGGCAAAAAGGGCCCAGGACACTCTTTTTCACGTCTTATAAAATCACCAATCCCATTCATGAGAGCTCTACCCTCATGACTTAATCACCTCCCAAAGCCCCTCTTAATACTACCACATTGGTGATTAAGTTTCAACACATGAATTTTGGGGGATAGATCACAGCTATCACCAAATGTCAGCAGTCTCTAGGGTGGTGCTAGAGACCCATAATAGTGCCACCCTAGAGACTGCTAACATTTATATTAACATTATATATATATATTTTTTCCCCTTCTTCTTCTTTCTACTTTAGTATGTTTCCTAACCTCCCATAAATGTATGTACTTCTTTTAATACCAGGAAAAAAATAATTTTTGAAAAAGTTTTATTTGGAAATATTTGATTTTTTAAAAAGTTCCATAGAGCATTTTGTGATAACACATTATGAGATAAAATGAATTTGCATCTGTGCATATAAATATCCGTATATAACTTCATACACAAATACTTGGAGATGACAGTCTAATCTGGGGTAGAGGCTAAGGATGCCTCAGTGATGGGCAGGTAGGCTCCACATACCCGGGACAAGCATGTGGCACACATATCAGTGACATGCTGGGTGGTTATCACTATCACGGTGCTCACTTCAATTTCATCATAAAGTATCTGACACATCCAAAAAGATACAAGATATTATGTCAAATTTCACAAACCTTCAAACTTAATCAGTAAAACATTAGAAATACAGAAGAAGCCTTGTATGCCCTCTGCCCTTCCCCACCACGATTCAACAGCAGTCCCTACCCCTGGGGGAAGCTCTACTCTGAATGTCAGAGGCATCCTTTTGTGCGGATCATGTACTTTCGCCCTGTGAGCTCACACCCCTCTCCGTATCCTTAAAGGAGAATCTAGGCAACACTCCTAAGTCATGTAGGTGGAAACCTGCCATTTGTACATGACATCCTATCTAGTGTTTTCAAATTAGAATTGTAAGTTAACAAAGTAGCTTTAAAACATCACTACTCAGTAGAAGACATTCATGATTAGTAAAAACAACAACAACAAAAAAAATCAGCAATATGTACTACATGATTTACAGAAAAATGAATCCACTGGAAAGGGGGAAAAACAGGAGCTTTACAGAGTTAGAGTGAACCCTGCCTAAAATAGAGAGAAGGATGGGGCCTCTTGCTTACTATTGCTTTTTCCCTCTTTCAGTTCAAATCTGCCCCAAATACAGACAGGACACAGGAGGTGATCATAGCCCCAAATGAGTTCATCTCCATGTTGGTGGTGTTCTTTTCCAACACTAAGTGCAATCTCGAAGAGAGAGGGAGCAGCCGTGGCTGGGTAGGCAGAGTCAGGGAGCTTAGGTACAAGCCAGGGTGCCATCTGTGGAGGGGCAATGGCACTTACCGCTGGGCTCCACTGAACTTTTGAAGGAAGACAGTGGGGCCTGCACAGCAAGGAGAACACTTGGTGCTCTTAGCAAGCCAGGATGAGGCCTGAACTCCCAGTGGGGTGCAGGGCAGGTGTTCTGGGAAAAGGGAAAGCCCAGCCAGATCTGGCCAGCCATATGTCAAATCCACGTGGAGGTGTACAAGTCAGACCCAGGCAGAGGAAGGAGGAGTTGGTTTAGAAACTAGGTGGGATCCAAGTTGGCAGCAGTCTGGGTTTCATGGAGCAGGTCAGTCTGATGCTAAGTAGGGGGAAGGGTAGTGTCAGAATAATGCAACCTACTGCTCAGAAACCAGACTTTTGCATTCTATTTAAGAAACACTTAAAGCACTTACTACATACCAGGCGCTGTTCTAAACTGATTACAAATAACAACTCATTTAATACTCATAGCCTATGGGTAGGTACTATTACTGAATTTGGGTTAAAGAGGAAGAAATCAAGACAGTTTAAGCAGCCTGCCCAAGGCTAGTTACTTACTCCATGGCCAAACCTTATAATAAATCTTCCTGTATCCACTGTCCATGAGACATCTGGGATAGTTTTTAACAATGCAAATCTGATTGCTCTGTATGAGACCCTTATGGCTTCCAGTTACTCTCATCGTGAAGCCCAAACTTCTCAAAGTGAAGCAGCCTGGCTCACCAGTGCACCCCACACCCAGCACCAGACTTGACTTCTCCTTACTAGCCTGTTTGGGACCCTGGAGGACCACAGACTTTTTGGTCCATCAGGACTTTAGTATGTCTGATCCCCTATGCCCCTCACTTGTGAGAAGTCACTTCTTGAAGAAATTCTAACGATTATCACAACTAAAATTTACCAAGCGCTTATAATGTGTAAGGCACTACATTCTCTAAGTATGGTATCTCACTGAAAACCCCAGGTTCAGTTTTTAATCAAATTCAATTCAGCAAAGTTTCAATTAAGCCACCCATAAACAGGTGGCTACTGTTACTATATATCGCAATCCAACCTTAAAAAGTTAAAGTGCAAGCGCTACAGACTCAGTTGGGATGGAAAGTAATGTAGTATGCAACAAAGGAAAATCAGTTTTGAGGCAGTAATAGCTAAGGGTCAGTCAAGATTGTAGATCTTAAACAAAACCATGCCTAGGCTTTCCCCTAACCCACAGCCTCCCAGAAGCACTCACACCCCAGACCTGGGACCAGCTCATGGAGGTTGACTTCCCAATATGCATGAGCTCCTCTTGACATCTGCTAGATTAACAGGGTGAGATGAGAGATTATAAATAATTCCTAAATAATGTTTAAAATAGCCACAAATAGTTCCCTAGGTACTACAGTCATGCATCACTTAACAACTGGGATACATTCTGAGAAATGCTTTGTTAGGCAATTTCTCTCCGTCCAAACATTACAGAGTGTACTTACATGAACCCAATTGGGTTCAGCCTGCTGCACACCTAGGCTACATGGGAGAGCCTATTGCTCCTAGGCTACAAACCTGTGCAGGATGGGACTGTATAGAGTACTGTTAACACAATAGTATTTGTGATCTAAATCTATCTAAACACGGAAAAGGTACAGTAAAACTACTGTACCTTTTCTATGTTTAGGACACTTACCATGACAGGAGCTTGCAGGACTGGAAGTTGCTCTGGGTGAGTCAGTGAGTGGGGAGTACAAGTGAAGGCTGAGGACATGACTGTGCACCACTGTAGACTTTATGGACACCGTATACTTACACTACACTAAATTCATAAAAACATATATTTCTTTCTTCAGCAATAAACTATTCTTAGCTTACCACAACTTTCAAACTTGATAAACCTATTTTTGTTGAACTTTTGGACCCCTGTAATAACAGCCTAAAACAAACACATTGTATAGCTGTACAAAAATATTTTCTTTCTTCATATCCTTACACCATAAGGTTTTCTATTTTTAAATTTTTTATTTTTTTACTTTTTAAACTTTTTGTTAAAAACTGAGGCACACTGCCACCAAGACACTTGTCCTGGTCACTTCAAGCCCTGGCTCACGGTTGTGCTGGTGTGAATGCAAACCCCGCTCTCTGGCTGCCAAGCATATACGTGGCCAGGACAGCAAATCAAACATTCAAGCTCCAGGCAAGAGGTCTTCTCATGTTCCCAAACAGACTTTCCAGAATCTTCCCAAGATACTGAGACTCAGCCCCTTCCAGGCCTCGCCACCAAAGAGAATCAGAGAGGGGATCGGGGAGCCGTTCAGACTCTCCAGCCCAAGCTTGTCAGCACACAGCCCAACACAAATTTGTAAACTTTCTTAATACATTATGAGAATTTTGTGTGTGTGTGTGTGTGTGTTTTTTTTTTTTAGCTCATCAACTATCATTAGTGTTAGTGTATTTTATGTGTGGCCCAAGACAATTCTTCCAAGGTAGCCCAGGGAAGCCAAAACACTGGACACCCCTGCTATAGCCTCTTCTGTAGTGAAAATGGATTTTTACCCAAAGCAGCAACTCACTGTTCACAAGGACACCATCCCAGATGCTGAGCATCGACCTCTTGCCTCCCTGGGACAGACCTTATCTGAGTCTCAGCAAAACCCACATTGTCCTCCAGTCTCTACCATCCAGACATGTTCCAGAAGAGCCCCTCAGAACTGTCTTGATGAGATGGGACAAGGGGTGGTGGAGCTCCAGGTTCAGAATGGCTGCCTTATCCCTCTCTTCTGAGAGGTCTGTACCTGCTGGTTGGAGCCCTCACCCTTAGGAGACTTAGCCCATGTCCCAGGAAGTGCCCCCTAAGAGGAAGTTTTGGTCTCTTCCTCCTCTGAGGAGAGTGTGCAGGAATGAGACCTCTGTGCTAGGGAACACAACCGCCATTCGCACAACCAGGCTGACTGGCACCTGTGCATCTGTGTTTCTTCAGCTGTGGTGCCTGTGCAAACAGTGGAACCCCAAAGCACACTGGGTGGTCAACATACAGACATGGCACCTAATACAATTATGTAAGCTTAAGTTGAATATAAATGGGACTTATAATGTCATATAAAAATGTTTTACTTTTTATAAGAAAATTGAGTTAAATTTTGTAAAGGCATTAAAATGTAATTTTAATAGGAAGCTATGATAATTATCTACATTTGGTGTATAAATGACTGAATTTTGGGTAACTCTGTAAAAGCCACTTATGGGTGTGAAAAGGAGTCTGCCACTTTATAAGACATCAACTTCCAAATCTCTGCTGTTTTTAACCAGCCCTCTGGTGATACTACATTTCTTAGCCTGAAGGGGCATTTCCATGGAAACCATAATAGAGATTTCGCTAATTTTGGATTAAAATCATTATAAAATTGTTTGTTTGGTTTATGCTGTTTTTAACCAAGCAGTCCTACAGAGAGCATATTTTATTCATCAAATTTTATTTACTTTAGATAAAAGAGACCTTGTCATTACCATGTGCTCTATGAATTTGCACTTTGTTAGAAATACAAACTCTCAGACAAAATCCAGACCTATTTTATCAAAATCTGGATTTTAAATAATATTTCCAGGTGATTCACATGCACATTAATAATTGTTAATTCTATTCTTGTTTTTTTTTTTTGGTTTTTTTTTGAGACAGAGTCTAGCTCTGTTACCCAGGCTGGAGTGCAGTGGCACAACCTTGGCTCACTGCAACCTCTGCCTCCCAGGTTCAAATGATTCTCCTGCCTCATCCTCCAGAATACCTGGGATTACAGGCATGTGCCACCACACCCGGTTAATTTTTGTATAATAGTAGAGATGGGGTTTCACCATGCTGGCCAGGCTGGTCTCGAACTCTTGGCCTCAAGTGATATGCCCACCTTGGCCTCCCAAAGTGCTAGGATTACAGGTGTGAGCTACCGTGCCCAGCTGGTATTCTATTCTTAAAAGAAGAAAAAGTTATACGGGTGTACTGATTTGTCAAAAAGATACAGTTTAGACTGTATATTTCAATGCACATACATCTTATAAAAATAACTAAAAATAATAATAAAGGGGTGGAATGGGCTGAAGTACAGATGAAGTGGAAATAGCACATGATAAGTAGTTGTTGAGGCTGAGTGTCAGGTCTAGTGTACATTTTGTTTATTTTGTTTATGTTTAAAATGTTCTGTAATAAAACACTTGTATAAAAAGACAAAGTTTATCTATAACATTAGCTCTTACGATTTTGGCTACCTCTGGGGAGGAAGAAGGAAGAAAGTGGATGTTGGAAGCATGAATAAGGCTGGTTCTGTTTTGTGGTTACAAAAATCTGTTTGCTTTGCAATAATTCACTGAGCTTTATCTTAATGCTTTGAGCATGTACTTCTGTATGCATATTATGTATCAATAAAAATTTATTAAAGAGAAAAACTGAAGCATACACACACTAGCCGAGGCCTACACAGGGTCAGGTAATCAATATCACTGTCTTCTACCTCCACATCTTGTCCCACTGGAAAGTCTTCAGGGGCAGTAACAATAACACATGCGGAGCTGTCATCTCCTGTGGTAACAATGTTTTCTTCTAGAATGAATACCTCCTGAAGGACTGGCCTAAAGCTGTCTTACTGTTAGCTTTTTTTTTTTTTTTTTTTGAGAAAGGGTGTTGCTCTGTCACCCAGTCTGGCAATCATAGTTCACTGCAGCTTAGAACTCCCGGGCTCAAGCAATCTTTCCGACTCAGCCTCTTGAGTAGCTGAGATTACAGGCGTGTGCCACCATGCCTGGCTAATTTTTTGATTTTATTTTTTGTAGAGGCAGGGTCTCAGTATGTCACTCAGGCTGGTCTCAAACTCCTGGCCTAAAGTGATCCTCCTGCCTTGGTCACCCAAAGCACTGGGACTACAGGCATGAGCCACCACATCTAGCCAACTTTTTTTTTTTTTTTGCTTTTTTTTCTTCATCACTCAATTTGAAGTTTTTTTTAAAAAAATTAGTACACTCTAAAATAACAATAAAAATATAGTATGATAAATATATAAACCAGTAACATAGTCATTTATTGTTATCAAGTAATTGTATACTATATATAATTGTATGTGCTATACTTTTATATGACTACCAGCACAATATGTTTTTTTACCTAGAATCACCACAAACACATTGTTTCTGTGTGTGTACATATAAAACAAAATTTTAACTGATGTCTTTTTTCCATAATTCACTAATATAAGTGGCTATGGAGTGCCACAAGTTTTTTTTTTTCCCTGAATAAAATAAGTGTTAAGTCCTAGAAACAACACGCAGAGGCCAGTATATGGTTACACAGTTTCAAAACAGATACTTCAAACTCTGGTCCCCTAAATTTTTATTTTAAAGTAAACTTACATATTGATGAGCATTTCTCATTGCTAAGAATAATTTTTTTTTTTTTACTGCCACCTAGTGGCAAATAGTCTAAACACAAAACCACTAAAGATTAGGCATTGGCTCTTGGACAAGAATAAATTCCTACAGTCATATAATAACAGTTTCTTCTTCAAATGCTGGCAGAGCGATCTTGGAGATCCTTTACTCTAACTCCCTCATTTTACTAATGAAGCACTGGGTTTCTAAATACACAAATCAATAATTAAGGAAAGGATGTGGATGTAAATGAAAAGGTTCAGACATAAAGATGTACAGATATTATCACCTTGAACTTTGATATAAAATCTTTCATGGGTAGAAAGTGTGGGAACTAACACAGCTGTTCCTCAAATGATTTTAAGCCCAATTTTGATTCATGTAAAAGAATGAAAAAACTCTGCTAATGCGTGAAAAGCCGCTGAAAATGCTTAGATCATGTTGGGTGAACTCAAGAAGAGAAGTTTTAAATAAAGCAGAGGGAAATCCACTGCCCTTGCTTTTGGGTGTCATTAGTTGTCCTTACCTCACTGTACCTGCTCCCTCATGTAACAGGCAACACATTCACAGGCAGGTTAGGAAAGCTGGAGCAATGGGCTGTGGTCTGGCACGTGGTCTGGGTGTGGAAGAAGGGCTGAGTTTTGCTCAGGCAAAGACTAGGAGAGCCAAACTGTGGTCAATATTCTCAAACTGAGACAGAGCACATATACTGTGCTTCTCTAAACAATTTCTTCATCTGACCATTAAAGTCTTTTAGAATTTCCACCACTTTGCTCTCCATGACATGTCTCTTTATACAAAATACACCCCCAAAAAAGTTTATAAACAGGGATCCCTTATTTATTCATTCAACAAACATAGGTTGAGGATGATCTGCATTCAAGCCACTCTCCTGGACCACTGGGATGAGAAGCCCTGCAGCCTGGTAAACGGTGCTGCAGGTGGGAGCCATCACATAGGCAGCATGCTAAGTGCTGAATGACTCTTGGTGAGGCAGTCGCTGTGGGAACAGAGCAAGGAGATATCAGTTCCACCTGCTGGGTTTTGGGGTGCTCTTAAAGACAATGACATCTGAGCTGATTCTGAGGGCTGGGAAAGAAGAAAAAGGGGAGGAGGCAGAGGCGAGAAGAAGAAAGAGTGCATGTGTGATGTGGCTGGGACAGACAGAGGAAGATGACTGAGGAGGGAGTAGAGAAAAAAGATGGGAAAAACTCCATCACCCGCTAAGGCTCCTGGCCCCCACTCCAGTCTGCCCCTACATGGCTTCAGCCCACCTGGGCAAACTCACTCCCCTGCCTTTCTCTTTCATCCCTATGACTTGGCGACATCAGACTCCTGGCTGGTCACCAAATTCACCCAGCCCCTTCCCATCTCCAGACCATTTCCTTCTTCTGAGAAACCCAACAACCTCCCCACCCCCATCTCTAGCTGCCAAAATCACACCTGTCTTTCAAAATCCATCTTTCTCCAGGATTCCTGTTCTAGTTCTTGACTGGGTAAGACGTTGTTTCGAAGTCTCTGTGGTTCCTCCCTTGTGTTTCTCTCCCTGCACCTTCCAAGGTCACCTTGCAGTGTAACTGTGAGCCTGCTCTCCTCTGTCCACCATTAGCATTCAGGCTCTCCACGGCAGGTACTGCCTCACTAGCCTTCACATTCCTAGCACAGCTGTGAGCCACAGAACAGTCGTTCAATAAAGACAAGCCAAGTGAAAACTAAGAGCACAGATTGCTCTCTTACAGCTACTGAACAACATAATGGCTACAGGATTCCCTTGTGACTTCGTTATAGGAGAGCACAACAAGTTTTCTTTTTCACAATTTGCTTTCCTTAGTTGCAGGTCATAAAACACCCACAGAATACTGGGAAAACATGACATCGCTATGTGCTTTTCCTTCAAATCCATTTACTCATGTTGGGAATACTGAACAGAACCTGCACACTGATAAGGATGTACCTTCATTGGCTAAGGTGTTGCTTTGGTGCCATTCAGCTTGCAGTAACCTTCAGGCACTGCAGTATTAGTACATCCAGGAAGGACTGGAGAAGCAGCAGCAAAGAACCATCTTTACTGAAAAGGGTCCTGAGAAATTCAGCCTCAGCTATATTTAAATACAAGTTATAATGCATATCTACACCTTTAAAAACATTTTTTCTCCTGCAAACCTGGTTAGTAAAACAAAGCTTTTGTTAGTTCCATCAGATTTACTCAATTATTTTTGGCCCCTAAAAATGTATTTCCCAGGTATAACTCGCTGTGTTTAACCTTGTCTTTCCTCCAAGCAGTCTATTCAGTCCTAGGCCTGTGGCCATGCTGCTGTGTCAAATACTTGGAGGGGTCTGTGACCATATAAAATACCTGTGCCCAAATGCTGAATTAGTTGCCTCCCTCTGCCCTTTTTATTAATGTTCCCATGGCATTTTATGTAAACATCTAGTAAAGCATTTATGTTATTATACTGGAATTGTTTGTTTACTGAATATTAAAATGCCCAAACTGAATAAATTATCTGCAATGATTTATACTATTCTAAATTAGACACCATGGTGAAAATTGGCCAATTTTCTTATAACACAATTTTAAATTATCACTTCCCCCTGCAACAAAGACAAACTAGAAATGAGAACAACTCATAAGCACCACCTAAATTTACTTCACTAAAAAAGGAAAGAAATGTTGTCCTCTATACAGTCAAATGGACCATCATTGCCCTGCATAGTATTACATGACAAGACAGCAAAGATTTGTGTTACAAACCATTAAAAATACATGTGAAAGTTCTACATAAAGGAAGACCTTATGATCTTAGCAAGAAAAATTCAATGTCACAAAGATGTCAGTACTCTGGCATACAAACTCAATGCAATCCCAAACAGAGTTTTTGGTGGGACTTCAGAAACTTTCCTAAAATTGAACTGGAGAAGCAAGGGGACAAGAAAAGAACATGCTAAGAAAAAAATTATGGAAATAAACAGGCAGCATGATTCCGTTTATATAAAGTTCAAAAGCAGGCACTACTGTAATCCCAGCACTTTGGGAGGCCAAGGTGGGCGGATCACGAGGTCAAGAGATCGAGACCATTCTGGCCAACATGGTGAAACCCCGTCTCTACTAAAAATACAAAAAATAGCCGGGCATAGTGGCACGTGCCTGTGGTCCCAGCTACTTGGGAGGCTGAGGAGGAAGAATTGCTTGAACCCAGGAGGCGGAGGTTGCAGTGAGCCGAGATTGCACCACTGCACTCCAGCCTGGCAACAGAGCAAGAATCCGTCTTAAAAAAAAAAGGCAGGCACTAAAGGAGATGTGGTTCACAGATACACACACGACTGGTAGAAGTGCAAATCCCTCCAATCTCCTCTGGATGAATGTCCTAAAGGTACCAAGTAGAGTAAAGCGAATCAGATACTTCACACTATCATATTCTCCGCCTGTTAGTCTGAAGCCACCTATGATACTGAGATGTCTCAGGAAGGAAATATTCTTGTAACATAGTTTCACTGATAACTCTTTTAAAATCTGAAATCCTTAATATCTGAAATGACAAAGAATTTCTTTCCATATTATGAAATACAGTGCATATCCATTGGCTGGTGATAAAACTATTACAGAAATAAGATACAAATTGCCTGAAAAAGGATTTGGAATTTTTTATGTTAAAAAGTATTTCAATCTTTTATTTCTTTGTTACTTATGAATTAAGAATTAAAAGATAGTCCTACATGCAAATAGCACACTTCATATAAGAATAATCTACAATCCAAACAGAGAAGAAGTCAGTCCTAAATTAAAGGAATAGTTTTGCTTTTAATACTTTCTTTCTGAAAATCAGACATGTTTAAGGTAATTTAAAATTATTTTGAGAAAAAAGGAGTCATTATCCTCATTGCAAATATTCATGATAATGTATCCTTCAGCAAAGTAATAATGAATGGTTGGACTTCTTTATGCATAAAGACAGTCTAAGCTTAGGGCCTAGATCTTATTTCTTTCAAACACAAAAATGGCAGTCTGAGTAGATTAACCTAAGCAATGACACAGAAAACAAATAATGACCAATTCCCAACCTTGAACCCAACAACTTGCTTCCAACAGTTAATGGTCTTTCTCATTACTCTTATTAGGACACAACAGATTCCATCTAATAGATCTGCAATTACCATAGTTCCTTTTCTTTTAATCTAAGTGTTTAAACTGTTCAATGATTTCCAATTTTACAGAATCCATATCTATGTAAGCCTAAGTGGACAAAGTATAGTTCAGTGAACAATTCCCCACTGCAGGAAAACTAACCATATAAATAATGTATTTAGAAACACTTTTCACCACTACATGGTTAGGAAGCAAAATTCAACAATTAGTCATTTACAATTTTGTCTCTTTCATAAACCTTACTTTGAAATGTATAAAAGTATTGCTAATTTCAAATCAGAGAAGAAGCCAAGTCTAATTAAATATTTCTTCAGAAAATTTGAAATCCTACCATATGTTTAAAATAGACTTATTATTCAGCACTCTTTTTGTTTGTTTTTGTTTTTTAGGAGATGGGGTCTCATTATGTTTCCCAGGCTGCTCTGGAGCTCCTGAGCTGAAGCGCAATATTTACACCTCTGCCTCCCAAGTATCCACTTTGGGGGTGTGGCCCTACAATCTACTTCTCCCACAGGACCACCACCTTCCCCACTGCACCAAAGATTGGTGTTGATAAACTACATATCGATCAAACCCCTTAACAGGGCTGCTGAAACACCATTAAGGTAAGTAGGTTTAAACCAATCAGGTTTTCTCAATGCCGCCACCATTGACATTTTGGGCCTGACAATTCCTTGCTGCAGGGGCCTGACCTGTGTATTCCTGCCTTGTACCCCCTAGATGCCAGCAGCACCACTCACAAGTTGTGGCAACCACACATGTCCCCAGACATTGCCCAGGTCCCCTCGGGAGCAAAACTGCATTAGCTGAGCAGCTCTTGCTTAAACATACACCCATTTTTAGAACTGAGTTTGGATTACAGTTTTTGAACATCCATCTTGTCTCTGGGATAAAGATGGATATTGGCAATATAAAGGAGACTTGTGTGGCCGATACAGAAACACTCTAGGAGTTACGATCACGTGAAGAGAGCAAGTCACATAATATAGCCAGCATAATTCCACTTATGTGAAAACAAACAAAAATCAAAGTTATTTGCATGCATAAAAGCAAAGAAGACTATAAGGATCTGCACAGCCCACTGATATCAGGCTATTTCTGAAGAGGATTTTGAGGTTGTGGGGAGACTGCTGCGCTTGAATTGTTGTTTGTTTGTTTTTGTTTCTTTGTTTGTTTTGAGAAGGAGTCTCACTCTGTCGCCCAGGCTGGAGTGGAGTGGTGTGATCTCAGCTCACTGCAACCTCCGCCAACCGGATTCAAGCAATTCTCCTGCCTCAGCCTCCCAAGTAGCGGAGATTACAAGTGCACATCACCACACCTGGCTGATTTTTTTGTACTTTTATTAGAGATGGGGTTTCTCCCATGTTTACCAAGCTAGTCTTGAATTCCAAAACTCAGGTGATCTGTCCGCCTGAGCCTCCCAAAGTGCTGAGATTACAAGTGTGTGCCAGAGTACCTGGCTTAATTTTTTTTCTTTTTTTTTAGAAACCATATTGATGTATTAATTGTATAATTAAAATAATAAAGGAAAGAAAGGTAGGTCATGGAGCTTTAAAGTTAAAAAGACTCTGAGTCCTAACTAGTGATTGCATGGTAATTATTACTTATTTTTACTTTTTTTTCCCCCCCAGACAGAGTCTGACTCTGTCAACCCAGACTGGAGTGCAGTGGCAAGATCTTGGCTCATGGAAACCTCTGCCTGCTGGGTTCAAGTGATTCTCCTGCTTCAGCCTCCCAAGTAGCTGGGATTACAGGTATGCGCCAACACGCCTGGCTAATTTTTGTATTTCAGTAGAGACAGGGTTTCACCATATTGACCAGGCTGGTCTCGACCTTAAGTGATGCACCCACCTCAGCCTCCCAAAGTTCTGGGATTATAGGTGTGAGCCACCGTGCCCGGCCCTAGGGTAATTTTTAAAAACAATGTTAGGCCCCCTCAGTTTCCACTTCCGTAAAATGTAGACAATAAAACAGACTTTGTGGAACTGTCACAAAAGTGAGTGAGGCACATGCCTCATGGGAAGGAGCGAGCATCACGCGCTCACGGCACATCTCCCATCTGATGCTGCTGTATCTGCAGTCCCAGTTCGGGCGAGCATGGAGTATATAATCTGATAGCTGCACAACCCCAGTTCCTGAGCTCTGGATACCTCTCACCTTCTCCCTCTTCACGGTCATGGCCAAGGTTCACCTCCTGCCCTCTGGCCCATCTCTAATGCCTGCTCCTGCATACACTCACCTGAAGATATCATCTCTAGGTCTGCCACAAATGTATGCAGAGGCCCAGGAGGAGGCAAGGGTGAAAACTGGAGTGCCTAAGTCAGTGGTTCTCAGGATGTGATGTGCAGAGACCTCAATCTGAACTATCCTGCAGACCACCTTGGTCCCACCCAGCCCACTGAGTCCAAACCTCTGGGGGTGGGGCCCTAAAATCTGCTTCTTCAACAGAACCACCACCCCCTCCCCACTGCACTGTAAAGTCTGGGGCTCACCGGTCACATACCTGACTATAGCTCCAATGCCACCTGACTTTATCTCCTGTGCACTAGGGAAAGAACCAGGAGAGGACAGCACACAGGGAAGCCCAGGTCATCCTGTGACCGCCCCGCCTTTGCCACCCCTTCCTCTGGTTCAAAATCTACTACGACAGGGTGCAGACCAGCCCTCGACCACCGTGTGTGCTGAGATTCCTTGAGGATCTGAGGTCGAACTCCTTCAGAATGGAAATGCCCCTAGACTTGGAGTCAAACACATTGAGGCTCAGTCAGTAGTTCCGCCACTCAGTGAAGAAAATCATTTACTGTCACTATGCATCAGTGTCTTCATGTGAAATGAAGAAAATGATACCTCTCAAGGTGAGGAGGACTGAGAGAAACCATGTGTGTAAATCACCCGGCTGAAGATCTGGCTCACAGTAGGTGCAAAATAAATGTCAGTTTCCATGGTTCAGCGCCAGGGGCTGTTTCTCTGACACAGGCCAAATGCCTAGAACCTCCCCTCATTGCGGGAGAAAGAGGTCTTGAATGCCTTCTGTTTCATCTTTCTGTTTGCCTACACATCACTCATTTATCACTGCCTAGACTGAACTGCACGCTTTTCCATCTCCCACATGAGAGATGCCATCTCCACTGTCTCTCCCTGGGGTTCTTCTTCCCTGGCTCCTGGGAAAGCAGGTGTCACACCACTGCCGCCACAGCTTCGGGAGGCACAGGGCGCATGCGTTAATGCAGCCCGCTCTGTGAAAAGCTCCCGCTGGCTTTCGCCACTGCCTCCCAGCATGACTTCATATTGAAAACACCACACCCCAGCACCGGCATTGCTCCTGGGGAGAAGACACAAGAAATCAGAAGGAAACACAAGCCCAGAACTCTCACTGCTAGGTCCCATAAAGAAGGTCAGGAGTTCCTAGAAGGCAGAAATTTCCGTCCAGTGAAAATTGTTTTTTCTTTGCTTTCCTTTGTATGTATTACTCCTGTCTAAAACTTCAAATCTTCCTACTCAGTAAACATCATCCTTCAGTGGTGGTCACGTGGCAGTCTGAAACAAGTCAGTGTTTGTGTCTGTTTTCTCAGTAGCTTCTCTTTTTGTTCCTCACTAACTTTTACTTCCTGCAGTTTCTCGTTCTCTTGTATTTTTATGTCCACTCCCCATATACCCTGCCATTTATAATCCCTCCCTGGACTGACTCTCAGGCCTTTACCTCCTGTCCTAAAGTCTAATCTGCCCGAATCCTTTTCTCATTTCACTCTGCATACTCAAACTTACAGTATCATGTGTCTTATAATTTTTTTTCCTTTTGAGACAGAGTCTCACACTGTCCCCCAGGTTATAGTGCAGTGGCATGATCTCAGCTCACTGCAAGCTCTGCCTCCTGGGTTCAAGCAATTCTCCTGCCTCAGCCTCCCGAGTAACTGGGACTACAGGTGTGCACCACCATGCCCAGCTAATTTTTTTGTATTTTTAATAGAGACAGGGTTTCACCATTTGGCCAGGATGGTCTCAATTTCCTGACCTCGTGATCTGCCCACCTCAGCCTCCCAAAATGCTGGGATTACAGGCGTGAGCCACCATGCCCAGATGTGTCTTATAATTTTTAAAAAAATAAAATTACTAATAAGTTACAAATGACATTTTAATCAAGTTCAAAAAAAGAATTTCCTTTCATTTAAATCTTGATATATGTAACTTTCTCATGATCATGTATTATTTGTGCATTCTGCTATGCCATTTAAATACTGTAAATATCAGTTAAATATGCCAATTGCTCTAACTTTAAAAAAAAGGTAACAAATTTATTCCTATCCTTTTTGCAGTTTTACATCCACAGCCAAAACAAATTACTGCAGACAGGTTTCTATAGCTTTTGCTTCAAAATCCTGCCTTCGATGTTGTTTTTTTTTTTCCCTTTTTAAAATTTATATGTCCCATTGCAGTTTAAGTGAAATGATCTACAATAAAAATCTAACTGCCCTGGTATTTTTAGAGCCCTTTTTACTATGAAATAAACATTCAGAAATCTGTAGAATTGCAGTGGTTAAGTCTGTGAGTGGGAAGGAAGGCTGCTCATTCACAGACCCTCCCAGCACCCCTTGTTTACATAGCCTATTCCGCGAGCAGGATGCTGACAGAACACAATTCACAGAATTTCCACACACAGTTCCAACCATAACAAAGTCTGCAGCTTTTACTTTTGCTTACAGAACCTCTTGCTTGCTCACTCATTAGTTCCAGGGGGGGAAATAGAGTAGGCTTCCCAAAAACCAAAACCGAAAGGCTTTAGAAAGTAAACCTGAATGAAACCATGGCATTAAACCGTATTTATAAGAACGTATATAGAAATACGTAGATATATAGACCTGGAAATGTGTGCTTTACTAAATACATTTACTAGGAGCAGGTCATGCATTTGATAAATATTTTGCCAGGCTTAAATAATCATTCCTTTGAAAACACCCTTATCTCCCTGGCTTGCCCCCTTTGCTAAAGCCCAGTGGTACTTGCTGCATAAAACCCTGGCTCCTGTGAATCCATGCTACAGCTTCTTTTCCCTGTGCCCACACAGCTGAACACTGCTGGAAAATATCAAGACAACTGAGTTGACTGCGTTGGCTTGGATTTCTGACCATAATCCTTGAAGGGGCTCAGCAGTGCCTTACAACCTTCTTATGCATCCTTGGTCATTTTGCTTGGCCACTTCCTGAGTAATTATTTCTTCTTTCCTCTCTCATTACACCACCGCCCCTTCCCCAAAAGTCCTGGTGGGGATCTCATCTCATATATATAGTTGAGAAAATAGCAATTAGCAAGAAACTCACTCATCCCACCACCAACCGATTTACAAGCTCACCTGCAACATGTCCACCCCCATGTCCTGTCTTCCGATGGAAGGAGCGTCTCTGCTCCCATAAAGTGCAGCTGTCCACTTGGGCCCTGATTGCCTCCACTCACCTTGCAAAGACCCTCCGCAGCAGTGACCCGCATCATTGCTGGATTTCTCATGTCAATTACAAACATGCTGGAAGAGCTACCTAGATTAAAAAGAAAAAAGTTCTCCTTGATCCTGCCTCTCCCTCCTTCTAATTGCTGCTCATCTCTGTGCTCTGCATTAGCAAAATTTCCTGAGAAAGCTGTCTAAACTTGCCTTCTCTGCTTCCCCAACTCACATTCATTCTTCAGGCTTCTCCAATCTGGCTTTTATCCCTACCAGTTCACCGGTCAGAACTCCATGCTGCAAACTGTGCGATCCACCCCTGTACCATGTTGCTTGCCCACACAGTGGTGCCTTGGGCTGCCTCTTCCCCAGGGCTATACCTGTATATCTCCAGGATACACATGCAATGCCCACCCTGGCGCTGTGTGGGCGAGACCAGAGCAGGTCAGTAGGGTGGCCCTGGCTTCTGCTGCTGAAACGCCACATGCTGCACATTTTTCTTTTCATCTAGTCTAACTTAGCTGGTACTTTCTCTTCAACCCCATTTTTAGACACTGGAGACCTGGGAGCTCAAGTGATGCCCAGGAGATTTTGTACAGTCCCATGATATTGGATCCCATTTCTGTCCTGGGGTCTTCTGTCACAAAGAGTTGGACCCCAGGGGATTTTGTGCAGTCCCGTGATTTTAGATGCTGTTTCTATGCTGGGGTCTTCTGTCATAAAGGACTGAACCCCAGGAGATTTTGTATAGTCCTGTGGTTTTCAATGCTGTTTCTATGCTGGAGTCTTCTGTCATGAAGGACTGGACTCCAGTCTTGAGGTGTCAGTACAGAGGCTTTCAAGTCCATGGCTCCCCTTCCCCTTCAGTCTTGCATCTAGGCCGGTCAACAGAAGCAGAAGACTAAGAAAGCCTGAGTGCTCCCTCCTGTGGCCCGGGATGGGGTTCAAACCCCACAAGGCCCAGCCCATCCCCAGTCAGCTTCCTAATTCCTTTTTTTTTAAGAGACAGGGTCTCACTCTGTTTCCCAGAATGGAGTACAGTGGTGTGATCTTGGTTCACTGCAGCCAAGAATTCCTCTGCTCAAGCAATCCTCCTGCCTCCCAAAGTGCTGGGATTACAGGCATAAGCCACTGTGCCTGACCACCATTCTACTTCCATAGGGTGACCACACCTTCCAAAATTCTAGTTCCAGCCCTGCCCGCTCTCCTATGCTCCAGATCATACATGCAACTAGCTTACCTGACATCTGCAACTGTGCAATCAGTATCTCAAATTTAACACATCTAAGACTCTTATTGCAGACATTCTCAAGCCCCTTTTTCATCTTGGCCACCCAAGAACATGATTCTACCAACCACATGGTTGCTTTGGTCAACATTTTAGATGTTACCTTCAACTCATCCTTCAAATCCTCCCCCTCATCCTCCATATCCAGTCCATCCTCAAGTCCTGTCAATTACATCTCAACTACACTCTGGATGGGTCTGCTTCTCTCTAGGACAGTGCTTTCACCCCGATCCCATCCACCATAATCTCTCATCTGGATGCTGTCACAGCCTCCAGTCTGGTTTCTCTCATTTTATTCTTGCTTCCTCCCTTGAGGTTGTCCATTTTCCGTAAGGCAGCAAGAGGAGGGAATGTTAGGACATCGCTCTCTTAAGGCCAACACAATTTTTACAAGTAAAAAATGTGAGTTGTTTCGAACAATCACTTTTGATGAGACTGATTTCCTATTTAAGAATGAAGATGCAGGGAACAATGGGAGGAACACCTCAGATGTGAAATCTAAAGTCAGTTCCCATGGTGCTTCAGCCACACCAAGCTGGACAACTGTATCTGCTGGGACCAATGACAGGAGGAGAAGGAACGATGACGAAGGATATGACCAGGTAGACATCATGTTGCTTTGTGAAGGTGACCTGGTGGCAGACACCTTCACTTTTCCCAGATTTCAGAGACAAGCAATCTGTTACATCTCCAGCTCCTGCCACAGATACTTTCAGTTGAAACTTGATGCCCCAGTAGTGACACAGAAACTGGATTGTACAGTCAACGACCTCAGTCCCAATTTCCCAACTTAACTAGCTTTTCAAATGTTTCTTAACATTTAGGGCCTCACTTTTATCATTTTCAAAATGAGGATATAACATTTTTCACAGGAGTTATTCAACACAATTATGAATAACGAACTATAGAACACCATTCAAATATGTTATCAAATATAACCTCTCTAGAAATGCCCCTTTAAAAAAAGTACCTGTAATTTGACTATTGAATTTTTTAAATTACTATTATGGAAGCAACAGAAAAAGATTTTAGGAATTTCAGAGACATAAAGGTATAGTCAAGGTAGAGATTCCTGGATCTTGCAGAAATGACAGAATTCTATTTCCAGCTTGTTTGTCCAACCCAGACATCAGTCTTTTCCTATACGGTTTCATTTCCCAACACATTCCCTTGCCTTCATACATCCAAAGGTAACATGTAAGAATTAGAAATGGATAGGATTCACTTTAGATAAGTAAGGGAGGGCTATTTCAAAGACTAAGCATGGGATCAAGACCTAAAAGGTAAGAAAAGAGCATACAAACAGCTTGTGAAGTAATCAGCAAGTACAACCCAAAGGCAAGGAAAAACCCCAAGAAGGCCGTCTAACTGGGCCATGGCGAGCAGAAGGAAGAGTGCTATGAGATAAGGGTGGAGACCAAACAGGCCTCCAATCATGTCGCATCTTGTATGCTGTGGTCGTAGGAGCTGTGGGTGTGATTTCAAGAGCAATGTGATGAAATCAAAAGGTATTCAATAGGAAAACAACTTGATTTTATTTTCAAAAGTATGAAATTTGAGGTTATTTTATGAACAGTGGGGAGGAGAACATTAAAAATATCTCTAAATAGGGCAGTAGCATGAGTTATGCTTTACAAAGATTGGGTTAGTAAGACTGTGCAAGACAGACTGGAAGGGAAAGATGACGCTGGAAGCTGAGATACTATAGGTTGTTACAAAAGTAACTGCAGTTTTTTGCCACTGACCAGCTACTGCAGTCAAAATATAAAAGGTGCCCAAATTGCAAGGGTGGCAATGGCAATGAAGAGAAAGGGATAAAAGTGTGAGATACCTACACAGGCATGATGGACGGGATTTGGTTCTGACAGGAGCAAAAGAGGGAGAAGCCAGAGCTGTGGAGGGTCATTTCAGCCTAGCCGGAATGAATGCTGCCACAGGAAGACATATCAGGCATAAAAGGTGAGGCACAGGAACCGGGAGGACACTGTATTTCATTTAAGCCATGACAGCACTTTCTTCTCTCCTTCTGAGTCCACCCTGTTACTTCCAAGGCTGCATACTAGCACCATTAGTGACCCTGAGTCATACACCCACCAAACCAACTGAAAAAGGATGTAGAGGATTTTTTTTTTTATTCCATTGGTAATTCTTGATGTGCATTTAGGGCCAAAACTCACTGGGCCAGGGACAGCATGGAAACTAGATTAATTAGATTTCTTATATTTTTTGGAGATGGAGGATTGCTTCGGTAATTTTCCTTCTGCTTGAAGAACAACCTTGGTACTCCCTTTGTGGGGATTTCTGGTGACAAATTCTCCTACTTTTTGTTTACCTAAAATGTCTCATTTTTAGTGGATCCGCCACCCCCCATGAATTTGAAGATATCATTACATTGTCTCCTGGCTTCCATCACTTCTGTGAGACGTCAACAAGCAGCCTGTCAAGGCTGGCCCTAGGATGATGCGGGAGAGCACTTGTCTTGGGTACGAAACTATCCACAGCCATGTTTCTGCCAAAAATGCATGAGTAACGCAGCTCCTCCACATCTTCACCAGCATTTTATGTTCTCGCTGGCTTTTATTTTAGCCATTTGATAGGTGTGCAGTGATAGCCCACTGTGACTTTATCTTTTTACTTCCCCAATGGCTAATAATGTGAAATATCTAGTCATGTGTTTATTTGCCTTTTTTTGCTCATGAACTTATTTCACCTTTTTGGTGAAATAGTGTTTGCCTATTTTCTAACTGGGTTGTTTTTTTACCATTGAGTTTTGAGATTTCTTGTTATCTAGATACTAGTCTTTTGTTATTTGTGGTTTGCAAATATCTCTCCCAGTCTGCCATTGTCCTTCACATGGGCTTTCACAGAACATAAGGTTTTAGTTTTGATGAGATCCTAACACAGTTTATTTTTCCTTTTACATATTATGCTTGGGGTATTAAGTCTAGAAACTATGCTAGTTTTAGAGCCTAAAGACTTTCT
Organism: Aotus nancymaae; assembly: GCF_030222135.1. NCBI lineage: Eukaryota > Metazoa > Chordata > Mammalia > Primates > Aotidae > Aotus > Aotus nancymaae. The sequence goes on from NW_026988455.1 coordinate 17,327,335, forward strand.
ATGTTTTTTTCCCAAAAGTTTTACAGTTTTACATTTTACATTTAAGTCTCTGATCCATTTTAATTTTTTTTATAAGTTGTGAGGTTTAGCTTGATGTCCAATTGCAAAAGCACCATTTGTTGAAATTTCTCCATTGAATTGCTTCCATACCTTTGTGAAAAAACAGTTGAACATATTTGTGTGGGTCTATTTCCGGGTTCTCTGTTCTGTTCCATTTATCTATGTGTCCAGTCTGCTGCCAATATCACAGCATGTAATTATTGCAGCTATTATAGTAAAGACTTAATACTAAATAGAGCTATTCCTCTCACTTTTTCTTGTCAAAATTGTTACAGCTATTCTAGGGCTTGTGCCTTTCCCTATAAATTTTAGAGTAAGTCTGTCTATGAATGTAAAAAATCTTGCTAGAATTTTGATAGGAAATGCTTTGAAGTTACAGATCAATTTGAGAAGAACTGACATCTTTACTAGGTTGAGACTTTCTATGCATCATCACTATATGTCTCTCCATTTACTTCTATCTTTAAGCATTTATTTCATCAGCACTTTGTAACTTTCGTTATACAGATCCCATTTTGTTATGCATATACCTAAGTATTTTATTTTCTTTGGAGTGACTCTAAAAGATAATTGTGTTTTTAATTTTGGTTTTCAAATGTTCATTGATAGTATATGGAGATACAGTTGACGGTTTTGTGTTATTTTGTATCCTGCAGCTCTGTTGACCTCATTTATCAATTCTAAGAGTTGATTTATTTTGGTTTTTGGTAGATTCTTTAAGATATGCTATGTAAACAACATCATTTGCAAATACCAATGATTTTTCATCCTTTCTAATATGCAGGCCTTTTATTTCTTTTTCTTGACGGTAACAGTGTCTTGAACTTCCAGTGTTATAAGAAGAACAAATCTCCTCGCCTTGTTTCTGGTCTTAGAGAGGAGGTATTCAGTCTTTCACTATTAAGTATGATGTTCACTCTAGGTGTTTGGTAGAAGCCCTTTATCAAGTTGAGGTAATTCTCCACTATTCTTAATTTGTTGGGAGTTAAATGCATTTTTTTTCTGCATCAATTGATACAATCACATGATTTTTCTTCTTTAATATGGTGGATTACACTTACTGATTTAGAATAACTATTTTAAAGTTTGAGTCTTAATGCTAATATCTGGAGCCCCTATGTGTCTGTTTTATTGCCTGCTATTTCTACTGATTCAATTTTGTTATGCTGGCTCTTTGTGTACTTAGTTATTTTATCTGTACCAGACATGACACTATACTTGCAAAACTGCTGGCAGAAATAATTTGAGACACCAAGATAATAAATACTGTCTTCCTCCCAAGAGGCTTCTGACAGATCTGAAGCACCAGCAATCCAGGATTACCTTAATGCAGTGTCAGAGACTGAGATGATCTGAGGCTCAACGGCACATTCTCTGAGGGCCTGTCTGCTTCAGCTCACGCTTACTCTTTAGGTGCTTCCCTTCAAGATCTCAACCTTGATAAAAGGTTCACCAGTGTGTGCTCGGTTGGCAGACCACAAACTCTAATTTCTGCCCTCCTAGTCCTGTAATGCTCTCAAAAGCACCTTGCTGCTTAATCATCTCCTTTGGAACTAGCAGACACCCCAGTCCTAAACCATAGGCTCACCTCCTGAGGCCTCTAACCTTCCCTGAAACCTGATCAATAATATATTTTACTATACCACGAGCTTTTTCAAGCTTTAAAGCATATTTTTCATATTTAGTCTGAGTTTTCTCATCCTCAGGAGGAGGTGTCACTTGATCTCTGAGTTTGCAATTGCTAAAAACATAAGTCCCTCATGACCTATCCTGAGTATCTGATGAAAGTTGTGAACCCTCTTCCAGGAAAACTATGTATGTCGACAATATTTCCACACAATTTCATGGAGTTTTCTGACCCTTTGAAGCCCATCCATGAACACCAGGGCCCAAGGTCCTCAAGTTAAAAAACTAAAATATAGCCAGGTGCAGTGGCTCACACCTATAATCCCAGAACTTTGGGAGGCCGAGGCAGGAGGACTGTTTGAGGCCAGGAGTTACAGACCAGCCTGGGTAACATAGGGAGATCCTGTTTTTACAAAAAAAAATTTTTAATTAGCCAGGTATGGTGGCACACACCTGCAGTCTCGGCTACTTGAGAAGCCGAGGTGGGAGGATTGCTTGGGTCTAGGAGGTCAAGGCTGTAATGAGCTGTGATTCTGCCATTACATTCCAGCCTGGGCAAAAAAATCAGACCTTGTCACAAACAAACCAACCAACCCCAATATAACAAAGGGCCGGTATGACAGTTATAGTTCACATGTACTGAAAGCTTTCTCTGCCAGGTACCATGCATCCAGCCCTGTAATCATGCTTATCTTGCACATGGTCCTCACAGTCTACAGGAATTGTGGCTTGTCATTTAAAGTACAGGGCTGACTCCTGAGGAAGGCCAGTGGTGCTGGGGCCAAGAGGACTTTCTACTGCTGCTGCAGCTAAGATGCCAAGCCCTGAGTCAATGTAAAGGTGTTACTAGGCAGAAGGCCAAGAAACAGTCTCAAGCCTGAGCATGTTCTGAACTGATGAAGCCATCCAAAGAGCCCTTCTGAGTGGGTGGAACGACACAGCAGAGGTCCCCACAGGACCCAAAAATAGCAGTCAAGCAGGCATCAGTGGTCAAATTCAGGAGTCCCTAGAGGAAGGGCTGATCTCACCAGGGGAGAAGGTCTACAATCAAGAATATAATCACAGGTTGAGACTCAGACTCCTAGGACAGGCACAGGGCTTTATGCCAGAGTCCTGGCTCAGAGATGTTAAAGGCCCTTGAGCCAAGCACGCATAGCAGTGAGACACACATCATGACCCAGCAGCTAGTGGAGATGAAATTTCTGAAATGCTACCACAATTCACTGTCTTTAGCTTGGGGTTTAGGTGGGAAAGGGCTATAGAACACAACAGTGGCTCCTGATGGGGCCAATTCAAAATCCACTAATCCACTATTAAAACATTTTTGTGGCTTTACTGGTTTTTAGTGGTTAAGGAAAACTAGAAATACACCATATAATGGCAAACTGTCACACATAATTTTCAGATGTTCCACTGTACTATCATGTATGTAGAACCTTCTTTTAGAGCCTAAAGCTCTTTTACATAAAAATATAAAATATGTTTTGCATGTTCTGGCATCTTCTGACTTCTCCAAAAATGTAACTAACCTGTTGATCAGGGAGATCAGATGGCAATTTCATCAGAGTTTTATCAAAAGTTGTCCATCATTTCGGAAAATCACCTCCTGGAAGGCAAGGCCACATAAGGCCCTCCTCTATCAGCCTGAATTTGCAGTGGTCACATTCTCAGAAAAGCCATATGTAGATGCATGCATCTGTTCATGATGTCTCCCAGCCCGGTAAGACCCAAGTACTAACATTGGAAATGTATATTATCTTATTAACATTGTTTTTCTTTTTTTAAAGACAAAGTCTTACTAGAGACAGGTCCAGCCTGGAGTGTAGTGGCCCCGTCACAGCTTACTGCAGCTTCTACCTTCTTGGCTCAGGTGATCCTCCCACCTCAGCCTCCCAAATAGCTGGAACCACAGGTGTGCGCCAGCATGCCTGGCTAACTTTCAAACGTTTTTGTAGAGCCAGGGTGTTGCTATGTTGCCCAGGCTGGTCAGGAACTTTTGGGCTGAAGTGAACCTCTTGCAGTACTGAGATTACAGGTAAGAGCTTCTGCACCTGGCATATTTTTTCTTTATATTGTAGTAAAAGCAATATACGGATTTTTTTTTTTTTTTTGGAAAGAGTATTTTCAATTTCATTTCAGGATCTCCAAGCAGGTGTTATAAACATCTATTCTTAAAAACTGGTGTTGGATCTGAATGTGTGTAGACATTCCCAGGTATCATGTCTTTAAAACAATCTATTCTGTAGACTACACTGTGGCCAGTTTTCAAAGCCCCCCACCTCACCCCTAGTACTTAAAATCCTTTCCTCCTGCTGCTGCTCAGATATAGAGAAGCCTCCCCAGGATTGGCTCTGCCACCCACACTGCACCCACGGCTCTCACTGCCTCCTTGGGCCCCTCCAACTTGCCATGCCTCCTCCCACTGCATTCTGCTCACCTCCCACATCCCCTTCCCTCTCCTCATCACCTACTAAAACCCTAATTCCTCTTCTGATGTCAGCTTCAGCTGGGACCACCTGGTGTCCTTTTGCCATGACCTTACCAGCCACCCTTTTCCCAGGGCATGGTCTCTCAGTCTGATGGCTGTTTGCCTCCTGGACCATCTGAGCACCACTGTGCGCCCAGCACAACACAGGCAGTGCCCGGTGCACACAGGCATTTCATTTGTTGAACAGAGGGGTGGAGAAACAGAGAAAAAAACACCACCAGAGGCCCCTGGTTTCCATTCCAAGGATGAGTGTTTACAGTAACGACTTCCAGAGTTTTGAAAGGTACACATCTGCCTTAGTATAATGGTTCTGCTGCTTAGGTGAAACCTTCCATATCATTTCCCCACAAAAGTCTTACATTTTAAGAACCCTCTTTACAACAGAGAGGACATTTATTAGACACAAAAATTTCCCCAGCTTATATGAACCCTCTTTGTTTCTTAATAAACATTTATCTTATTTTTAGGATGATTTATACAAGTTAGTATCTATCTGCTCCATGTAGTATACGTACTGATAATATTATGTATTTTATATTTAAAATTTTTTTCTTTTGGTGTAAATTTAGAGAATAAACCTCTCATTTCTAAGTTTTCATGGTCAAATCTTCAAGATTACAGATGAATGCAAACTGCTGCTATTACAAATACCAGTGAATGCTTGGCATTTGAAAATCTGGCACATGAACCACTATTGGGAGCTCATGCATGGTAGCAGTCAGGGACCCTGGATCTCAGAGCAAAGCTGCTGGGGTTCACATACCCACTTACTGGCTACAATGCCCTAGGAAACTCAACTCACCTATCTAATGAACCTGAGTTTCCTCATCTACAAAATAGGGATATAATAATAGTTCCAAACTCAGAGTTGGTGAGGGAATTGAGATAAGCCTATCTCAAAATGTATGAAACTTTGTAAGCAGTCAATAAATGTTTGTTATAAACAATATTATGGCAGTTGTCCATCCACAAGCCATTGTGTAAACTATCAAGGAGGTCTAAGTGGCTGTTTACAGGAGAGCAGTAAGATGAACAGTAGAGTCAGGGATGTGAGGACCTGACTCAGCTCCTTCATTTACCAAACAGGAGATTTCAGGCAAATGCCTTACATTTCTCATCTCATCTATAACATGGAGATAATTATATCTGCCCTGGGGTATCATGAGGTTGTTGTGAGAATTAAATGAGATAACATATGAATTTGCTTTAAAATTTACAAAACAGCATTAAAATCTAAAGTATTAGTGTAATTGTTATTTACATTAGAAATTCACTATTCTTTGAGTAACTTATGCATATAACAAGCAGATGACATATAAATAACAAATCATGTTTTCTTAAAAAATATACCCACCTAAGGAATAAAAGGTACATATTTTAACTTCAAGATACTTATTTGAACAAGGAATAAAACTGTCTCAATCATGAACAGTCAAGTGTTCTTTCAAATTCAGAGAGGTAAAATGCACTCTCCAGAACACGTCAGCTAAGATTATGCTGAGTTGTAAACTGTAGTACATTTCCCAACAAGAAAGCAATTCTGCACAATGAACTGCGTTTTATAAATGTGGGCTGGTACTATGCGATATAAAAATACAATTAACAAAAGAGAACATTTTTGAAAATTTTCAACAATGGAGTATAAAGCATTTTAGGATAATTCGACTTGCTTTCTTTTTAAGCAACAGTCAAAGTACACCTTAATGCCAATAAAAAAATTTTTTTTGCACAAATCAAGAGGGAACAAGCATACACATAGCACACACCTACCCCCTTGCACTGCTAGTCTCTCATCACTTCCAGCTCAGTTAACCTCTGTGAAACTAGTACAGGAAAAATAAACCATGATGCTACTGTGGCGAAGACCACACAACTTATTAATGGAACTGTTCCAAGGCTTGAAGTTCCATTTGAAAGTCACTAACAAAACCTTTGGAAATGTTAAGAAAAAAAGCAAGCCAAAGAATTGAAGGCCTGGAAACTCTTGAAGCCCATACTTATCCACGCTCATGAAAAGTAATCACAAGTCAAATCTGGTTCTCTCTTTCCCTCTACATTTTCTTCAAAGCAAAACGCTAACAAAATTGTGATTTCCTTTTTCAGTGAAAAAAGAAAAGGATAAAGGAAAAAAGGCAGTCTGCATAAACAAAATATTGGGGGGAAACATTTGTGCCACCACACAAGAACTACAATTATTTCTTAACCAACCCACACTGAAATCTGTTGGTTTAGTACCTAGTGATTTAAATTTGTTCCTTTATGTGTAAAAAACAAACACCACTCTCTAAAACTAGCCAAGACACAGAAGGCCACCTACTTAGATAGCTGCAGATCCATTTTTAAGTCACAGGTTTAAAGGTTTCCAAGCTTAAAAAGATTTCCAGAAACCAAGTTCCTTAATATACTCCAAACCTCAGACTGGTGATACTGCATTACTTTCTATAATATACGCACCCATACTTTGCTTACTTAAAGAAGCATTTGCAGCTTTAACTCATTTAATGTAATATATAAGGCAGATGGCTCTTGACAACTATAATCTTGGAAGAAAACTAAAAAAATCAATTAGGCATTTGGCAGAACTCAAAAAACAGCCTAATAAGCTCATTGTCCTGAAAATCACCTACATATCAAATATTTAAAACTGCTGTATTAAGCTCAGAGGAGGAGGAAAACTTCCTCTTCATCCATATGACCGAAGACTAAAAGGAAGATTCCGGGGTGCTGCTGGCTGGGAAGGGAACTGGAGAAACTGCCCCAGTAGAGATGGCGATGTCAGAGCAGAGAGAACTGGGCCTAACAGGGGCAGGGCTGCCTCTAGAAAGAGCTAGCTCTTCTAGCCCAGGTCGGGAGTGAGGCAGCTTCCCAACAATCAGTGAGTCAACTTTACCATAAGTTGCCAACAAATATGCTCAGCGCAAAGGAACCAGATCAGATCTTATGGGACTCTTTTTCTAATTACAGAAGTTTGTTCTGTGGGGCAGTTAGCCCCTTCCAAATAAGAAGTAATTACATTCTAAAGGATCAGTTACAAAGCAAGATAAACTAAAAATAGAAAGTGTAAGATAAGAATAAAGGCAAAAAATATAGCTATTTTGCCAGTTACATTCTTTTTCTTCTTCACCTCCAAACTAGAAATCAATTGAGAAATAAAAAATATTAGGTAACTGAGGCAAATGTGGTTAAAAACATCCCAAGTATACACAAGAATGATAGGCTCTATCCTTAATGAAACTGCCATAGATTCCATGAACAGCAAAAAATCACATATGAAAGATGGCAATCTACAATGTTTGTTAAAAGCCACATATTACAATTCAGATGGGTCCAGATTACTCCAAATTATAAAGACATATCAGTTAAATAAGTAAAAGGGACCATAATTCTAAAACCTACGATACCTTATTAAATTTACAAGCGGACAGAGGCAGCTTTGCTTGATACTTTATTTATAAAAAGATATATGAGGCTGGGCACAGTGGCTCACGCCTATAATCCCAGAACTTTGGGAGGCTAAAGTGGGCAGATCACTCGAGCTCAGGAGTTTAAGACCAGTCTGGGCAACATAGCAAGACCCATATCTATAAAGAATACAAAAAAACAGCTGGGCGTGGTGGCACATGCCTGTGGTCCCAGCTACTTGGGAGGCTGAGGTGAAAGGATCACTTGAGCCCAGGGTTGGAGGGCATTCCAGTCTCCTGACTGGATGACAGAATGAGACCCTGTCTCAAAAAAAAAAAACAAACCTGAAAATGTGAAGGAAACAGTTCATTAAAACCTCATAACTGTAGGCTAAATTCACTCTACATTTTATATGCTCACTTGGATAAAACTCTCAGAGAAGCCATCCCAATATATGCACATTAGCAGTTAAGTTTTCTGGTCTCAGGATCCCAAAGCACTTTTTATTCTGGTTTTACCTATCACTCTTTACTGTACTGGAATTTAAACCTCAGAAAAATTTAAAATATTCATCTATTAATTCATATGAGATAATAACCCTTTACATTAACAAAAAGATTTATGAAAAAATTGTTTTCCAAAACAGAACAAAAAATTTTGAGTAGCGTGGCACTGTTTTATATTTTTTTGCAAATCTCTTTAATGTCTGTCTTAACAGAAGACAGCTGTGTTCTCATATCTGTTGCAGCATTCAATTTGTTGTGATATGTTGCTTTAGTTCAATTTATAAAGAAAATTCAGCATAATAAAGTTACAAAGCTGGACCACATAGCCCTCCTGAAATAGTCTTGAATACTCCACAGTCCATCAAGACCATGTTTTCAGAGCTTCTAATCTAGAACACAAAACACAACAATGTGTATTTATGCTTAGGATGGAGTGGAGGGTATATAGAACTGTAAATATCACCAGGAGCACAGAAACACCATGTTTAATTAAGACACGGTTAGTATATGCTAATGGGTTCTTTATAGACAAAAGGCCAGGAAAGTAAAATAATTTCAAGAATAATAGTTTAAACTCATGTAAAATATTGATGCCTTAATTTCACTGAAGCAACCGCAAAGAGTAATATGCAGAATATTTAGTCTTATAGTCGTCTATTACGTCTCTTATATGACTACATATCTGTTTTATGAATGGCGTTCAAGAAGCTTCATCTATATAGACCTATGGATCTCCATCATGAGGACATTCATTAGACAGCTTAATTAGACACTGGAAACTGGGGAGATGTTCTGAGAGCATGTCTGTGAACAGAAATCTGCTGAACTGGGTCTCAGGCAGCCCACTCAGTGGGAACCACAACATGAGTCTGAAATGAGAGATTAAGGACTTCCAAAACAAATTTTTCTGTGAAGGAGGGTTGGTTGGCCTTGGTGTCTTAATGCAAATCTGACACCCATCAGGAAGCTCAGGAAAGGGGAGACTAAAAACTTAGTCATAAGTATATGTTAGCCAGTAATATGAAAATTAAATCTGTAAAAATCCTTGCTTTTGATATGGTTACCAAACTCCAAATGGTGACTTCAAAATTCAAACCCAACCTGCCTTACCCCTACTCCACTTAAAATTAAATGTAATCATTCAATTTATATAGAAGAAAAACAAATCGAAAAGCAAGTTAAATTCAGCATCCTTAACTTGTCCCAGTTGCACCCAGACTCTGGAGTTCCAATCCCCTCTGCCAGAAGAGAGGGTCCCACATCAAACACCCGATGGCTCGCCATAAACGGAATGGAAAGTACCATAGAACAAAGGGTGCCCAAAATAGCTTCAAAATACCAAAGGGGATTAGCCAGCAATTTTTGTCTTAAATTAAGTTGTTATGATCTAAAGCTTGGCAAGAAGCATCAGAATAGAGAATTAGATTAGCTTTATCATAAATGAAAATGACTAAAGCATTTTTTAAATGCTTTCATGAACAAAACTCCAAAAATTATGTATAGCACTGCATTCCATACAGGTATGATTGTAAAAGGAAGTTATTCCTTCTAAAATGTATAATCATACCACATTCCCTTTAAGCTGGTTTTGACAATGTCATTATAAATTATAATTGCTGGCAATTCATTTTTAATCAGCTTTCGTAAAAAAAAGGTACAGTATACTATGACTTTATTAAGGATTATATCTTATATATACATTTCAAACTATTTTTTACATAGTTCCTTTATATTACACAATTATGTTCCTTATACAAAATAGCAGCTAAGATGTCATATTTTGTATTCAAAAACTTGACAACTGTCTTTAATTTTATAAAGACTAGGAACAGTCTGTCTATAATTTAAAACAGTAAGACAGCACCTCCTAAGGAAATCCCTAGGGAAGGAAAGAAGAGAAAGGTGCACATCTGTAATATTAACTGTTCTTTATTAAAATACCTGTGTTTTGCTAAGTCTTTCTTTAAAAAAAAAACACTCAGAGAAAATGTTAACACTTCGGAATGATACATTACCATTTGTATACATTTATTACTTAAAATAACTCCTCCCCAGAGAAACTGACCAAGAGCTTTAATAAACTCTGTAAGTCTCATGAATGAACAAAAACTAGTGACTTGCTTCTTTTACCAATATTCATTAACATTAAAGATTAGGATCATAAAAGCTTCAAAAAAAGGGAAAGTTGAAGAACAAAACAAGCTAGCAAAAACAAAATTTTTGAATGAGGAAGAAAAAACTTTGCAAATGACTCAAATTTTCATTTAATCAGACAAACATCAAAGAAAACAAGGGATAAAAGTTAAATTTTAAAAAAAGAATAGGGAAATAAATTAAGTTCAATTTATCAGGACTTACAAGGAAAAGTTGCTAACTTCTCCAAAGAGCAAAATATTCTACTGGTCATTTTCAGCTTTTGTGCTGAAACAGACTTCAAGAGTATTGAAAAATAAAATTTTATTTTGTTGCCCCAAATAAAAGCTGGACAAAGAAAGCAAAAGCATAAGCAAAAACGTTCTCCCTGAAAAAGCAAACATTCTAAACAACAAAAATTTAGAGGAGGAGGCAGGAGAAGGAGGAGAAAAAGGGAAAGCAACCTAAAAGAAATGCTACACTTTTTCAAAATAAAAATCCTGAAAAGCCTGTGGAATGCTGTTTACTTGTGCTCTTGCAATGGGACCAGCCTGCCTGAAATGTCTGCGGACCGTGACCACCCACACTATGGGAAGCATGATGATGAAAGAGTGTGCTGGATCCCAGTATCTGCCAGCGTGGTCTGCACCATGTTGTAATTATGAAATCTGCAGTCTTTTTATAATCTGTTGCATGTGTTGTGGCAAGTCCCCTACATCGTCTAACAAGGAAACCACTTGAACATGAAGAGCAAGTTATTTTTAATGTGCACAAATGGCTAGAAAACTGGATACTTTTAACATTACACTTTCAACTTTCACAAAAATGGTTTAACTTACCATACATCTAATGCTGCAATGAAAGTAGATATGCCACTCTAAATTCCCTTTCAATCTCTTAAAGAAGATATACAGCCCAAGTTAAACCCCTTAATAAATAGGTAAGATGCAGGTTAAACATGTACCAAGGGAACAATAAAATTCACCCTTACATCTGCCCAGTGATTAAACACACAGGAGAATACCAAGGAACACAGCAGTTGTAAAATTCTGCAGGTCTATTTACCCCCAAACTTAGTTTTATAACAAAAATTTGCTTTCCATTCTGTCTAATTTTGTTCACAACAGCAGTAATGGGGCTGTAAAGACATGCTTTACCAGGAGCATTACCCCAGGTACGGTGTACGAGAGTCAGTCAGGACACCCAGGACACCCAGGACAGGCACTCAGAAAGAGAGGTGAACTAATGAATGAGAGTACAACAAAACCCCGCTCCACCCCCAGCCCCCAGCCCCCAGCCCCGCAACTGCATGTCTTCTCTGTAGGAACCAAGATAATATCAAGTTTGTTTTTTTTTAAATGGCAAATCAGCTCACTCAGAAACGGCAGGCAGACCTGGCTCAAAGATGGGCAAGGAAGACCCCAAACCTCCACCTAAACTGGTCTATATCAGGGTGCCTGCCTTGGGAGGGGCAAGTGAGTGAACTCACATGAAAAGCTGGCCATGGCTTCTATCACTAAAAAGGAAAGAAATAAAGAAGAAAAGAAAACAAAAGAGCTATAAGAATTTTTTAAAAGATCCTTTCTAGAAGCATAAAGTCAAAATAAACAAAAAATCACAACTTCCATCTCTGTAGTGCTCCTGCCAAGAAGAACCTTTCATCTGGAAGACAGATGGCAGTCTCCTATTCCTCTTCTCAGTGATCAAAGTCCTTGAAGATTATTTGCATAGGTTAAGCAAGGAATGAAGACCCTTCCTTCCCAAACACATCCCCCAAAAGCCATAAAATCCTAAAACCACAAGACCAAGACTCAGAAAACCAACTTTGAACTATGCTGGCCTCCAGAAGATAAAATATTGCCCATCTCTCTCCTAGACTTGTGCTCCCTGGATCTCTGGATCCACTACTCTGACTCTGGAGTAGAGTGTTCCACTACTCTGACTGGGCGGGGCAGGCGGACAAATCCCAGGTGCTTTCTCATTGACAGTGTTACAACCTCTCCACCAGCCACCCCCATCTATTTCATTATATACTGTACCTGTGGCAAAATGTTACAAAGATAAGAAATAACACAAAGCTGTTGGAGCCATAAAGCAGTTTGTTTAGCAGCTTAATGTAACTTAACAAATTTTACTTCATCCCAAGAAAGGGGAATGAACAGTGAGTATGTGTGTGTGTCTCTGTCTTTTCGGTGTGTATTTTTAAATTTTAATAACAGATTAGACTACATTTATGAATGTGATGCAAATGGCTCTGACTGTAATATTTCAGCCTCGATGTTAAAATCCATCTTCTAATAAACTTTTCAGGGAAGAGGTAAGGGACAGGAAAGTATTAAACTCTGTAAAAGCCTTGTGCTAATCCATAAGCCTTTTTTTTTTTTCTGAGATGGAGTTTTGCTCTTGTTGCCCAGGCTGGAATGCAATGGTGCAATCTTGGCTCACCACAACCTCCACCTCCTGGGTTCAAGCGATTCTCCTGCCTCAGCCTCTCAAGTAGCTGGGATTACAGGCAAGCGCCACCACACCTGGCTAATTTTGCATTTTTAGTAGAGATGGAGTTTCTCCATGTTGGTCAGGTTGGTCTTGAATTCTCAACCTCAGGTGATCTGCCCGCCTCGGCCTCCCAAAGTGTTGGGATTACAGGTGTGATCCATTGCGCCTGGCCTCCATAAGCCTGGCCAACATGGCAAAACCCCGTCTCTACTAAAAGTACAAAACTAGCCAGGCATGGTGGCGCATGCCTGTAATCCCAGCTACTCAGGAAGCTGAGGTAGAAGAATTGCTTGAACCCGGGAGGCAGAGGATGTGATGAGCTGAGATCATGCCATTGTACTCCAACCTGAGCAACAAGAGTGAAACTCCATCTCAAAAAAAAAAAAAAAAAAAAAAAAGGCCAAAATCCAGAACCCTGCCAGCACCAAATGCTGACAAGGACGTAAACAACAGGAACTCTCATCCACTGCTGGTGATGATGCACAATGATGCAGCCACTTTGGAAGACATTTTGGCAGTTTCTTATAAAACTAAGCATACCCTTACCATATTCTCCAGCTATCATACTCCTTGATATTTACCCCAAAGAGTTGAAAACTTACATCCACACAAATACCTGTGCACAAATGTTTTTAGCATCTGTGTTTTAGTAAACACAGATATTTTACTCATAATTCCAAAACATGAAAGCAACCAAAATGACCTTTGGTAGGTAAAGAGGTAAGCTGTAATATATCCAGACAATGGAATGTTATTTGGCACTTAAAAAATGAGCTACTAAATGATATTACTAAATGAAAGAAGCCAAATTGAAAAGGCTAGATAATCTATGATTCCAACTACAGGACATTCTGGGAAAAGAAAAAATGTGGAGACAGTAAAAAGATGAGTGGCCGCTAGGGATTAAGGAGAAGAGGGGAATGAACAGGGAGAGCACGAATAATTTCTAGGGCAGTAAAACTATGCTGTATGATACTATAATGGAGATATGTGCCATTGCACATTTGTCTAAACCCAAAGAATGTATACCATACCCAGAGTGAGCCCTAGCGTCAACCACAGACTCTGGGTGATAACGATGGGGCAGGTTCATCAGTTGTGACAAATGCATCCCTCTGGAGAGGAACGCTGATAACAGGGGAGGCTGTGCATGTGTAGGAATGGGGAGATAGGAGAAATATCTATACCTTCCACTCAATTTTGCTGTAAACCTAAAACTACTTTAAAAAATAAAGTTTAAGCCGGGTATGGTGGCTCACGTCTATAATCCCAGCACTTTGGGAGGCCAAGGCAGACAAATCACCTGAGGTCAGGAGTTCAAGACCAGACTGACCAACATAGAGAAACCCTATCTCTACCAAAAATACAAAATTAGCCAGGCATGGTGGCACACGCCTGTAATCCCAGCTACTCGGGAGGCTGGGGCACGAGATTCGCTTGAACTCAGGAGTCAGAGGTTGCAGTTAGCCAAGATTGTGCTATTGCACTCCAGCCTGGGCAAACAAGAGTGACACTCCATCTCAAAATAAATAAATAAATAATAACTTTCATTCTTTTTAAAAGCCCATGTATTAATTAAAACAAAATAAAATATGTCTGTTGGGGAGCAGTTCTCATTTCAGTAAATGGCATCTTGATTTAAAATCCTGGGAATCTCCTTGATGTTCTTCCTCATCTGGCCCTCCTTTATAAAATACACCATCAATACCTATTGATCATATTTCCAGACAAAATCTCCAATTCACCTGCTTCCCTCCATCCCATGGTAATCACTCTGGTTCAAGCCATAATAACCCTTGCCTGGCCTCCTGTAATAACCTCCTTCCACTCTGGCCTGCTCCAGAGAGCAGCCTGCTAAAGATATTCAGAGCTCTACTCTTTGTAATAGCAAAACCTGGAAATAAACATACTCTACTGTGGTACAAATGAATGCACACGACTACATGTACTAACATGAACAAATCTCAAAAAAAAAAATACCACCAAGTAAACAAGCAGGTGGTAGAAAAATACATGTCACTACATCTACATAAAATTTTAGAGAGGAAAAATTAGTACATATTGTTTATGATTCAATCAATACATAGTAGAACTACTTTTAGGAAAGCAAGGCAACAATAAATAGAAAATTCAAAATAGGATGAGAGAATAGAACATGTGAGTAGGAACAGTTATGTGGATGATACTGAATATATCAGTAACATTCTATTCCTAACACTGGATGGTAGATATGTGTTACTTATTACTTATTAAATTATAAAATGATACACTTGGTTAAGAAAGCAAGGGAAGTTTTAATTAAAATGGTAAAAAAAAAAAATTTCAGGCTTAAAAAACTTTAGCTTAATCAGAAACTCAGTTCCCTAACAATGACAATTACAACAATGACGATAATTAACATTTATTGAGGACATAACATCAGGCGTTGTCTAAAAACTTTACACACACACACAGACACACACACACACACATAAAATCATTTAATCCTCCCAACACTTCTATGAGGTGGTAAAGTTATTTTGTCATTACAGATGGAAAACTAATTCTGAAAAGTTATATGACTTGCCCAAGATAGTAAGCTAACAAATGACAGACCAGGATTTGAACCCAGGCAATTAGTTGTGTTGCAAAGTACTTGGCATAGCCATTCCAAAATTCAGTCTCAATTTGGTATAACTCCTTTTAAATCTGATATAGATGCCCAACAATTTTTTTTTCAATGTAACAATCTTAATAAATGGCAAATATTACAGAATGGAGACTCTGAAAACATTTCATATATATATACCATAAGCTCTATATACTAACAGGACAGGTTACAATAGATCTTTGTAACCTAAAAAATGTTAATTTTATCAAGGTCAAGTGGCATATTAATATATATACTAACGTCTAAAACTACTTGAAAATTTCTTGAAGCCTTACTAATTTGTTCAAGGGATTTTAAAGCATGCTGGTTGTCTTCAGGACCTCTAATTCTAGTAAGCTATTATTACATGTATCCTCCTGCTACAGAAAACTAGAAAACTGAACAAAATATTTTCAGACACTTGACAATGGGCAGCACCGGACTGTGATCCTGAAAGCAGAAAAACCAATGAGGGAAGCCCTATGATTGGCCTGGCTTTCCGCCTGGGTGCACTTTCTGAACCAGGGCTGGAGAGCCATCATGAGCAGAGCACAGAAGTTTCACTGAGTTAAGGAGACTGACATTGGAGTTTGATAAGGCAAAGGCAGCTACAATTTGAGAGCCAAGAAGGAAACTAGACAAAGCCTCCAGATCAACATGGGGGCTCTGAGTTTGTGGCTGAATAATAATCTGTGCATATGTAGGGTGAAACTCCACAAGGGCAGATAAAATTAGGCCTGGAGAAAGGCTACTATAGACCTGCCCCAACGACATTTACAAACAAGCCAGTAGAGGACAGACCTAATCTACAAAATGTAAATGGCTGCCGAGATAAAACAGCACTCTCTCTGAGAGAAGACAACATAATCAAAACATTCATCACTGTAATGCTCATAATACCTGGCATAATAAAAAGTTATTAGGTATGCTTAGAAACAATAAAATATGACCCATAACCAAAAAGAAAAGCAGCTTAAGGAAGCAGGTTGGAAATGGCAGAGATGATGAAAGTAGCAAAGACCTTAACCAATTACGTGTATTATAGGTATTTAAAGAAAAGCATAACTATAATCAGGAGAGAAATGAATGGGAAAAAAAAAACCAAACCAGAACCAGTCACAATTTCTGCAAATACAGAATACAATACATGAAACAAAAAATACACAAAGCAAAATTAAGCAGATTAAATATTTCAGAAGAAAGACTTAAAGATTTAAAATCATTCTTTAAATCTTTTTTTAAAAGAAAGATCTTTAGTAACTTAAAGACACAACAATAAAACTATCCAAAAGGAAGCAGAGAGAGAAAAAAGATGGAGAAAATTATGACAAGAACCTCAATGATCTTTGGGAAAATCTCAAGTAGGTTAACACCAATATAATTCAAGTCCTAGGAAAGGAGTGTACAGGACAGAATAAGTATTTAAAGGAATGATAACTAACTTTTTTCCAAATTTGATGAAAATTATAAATGCACAAACACAGGAATCTTGAAAGACTCCAACTAGGAAGAACACAAACAAAGCCACACCATGACACATCATAACCAATCTTCTGAAAATCTATGATAAAGAAAAAATTCTTAAAAGCAGCCTGAGTAGAAAAAGCCACAGATGAACAAAGATAAGAATGACGACAGCCTTCTGGGAAACTATGCAAGACAGAGGTAAATGTAATTACCTCTTTAAAGTACCAAAAAGCAAAGAAAAAAACCTGTCAAATTAGAAATCTAGCATGCAAAAATGAAGGTGAAATGAGGCCTCTTTCAGGCAAACCAAAGCTGAGAAAATCTGTCAGTAGCAGACATGCTCTACAAGCAATGGTAAGGGAAGCTCAAGAGGAGGGAAAGTGACAGACATGGAAGTGTGTATCTGTAGGAAGAAAGGGAGAGTACTGAAAGGGGAGAATCTGTCTTCCTTGCTTGTCAATTTTGTTAAAACAGTAATTTTGTTTAAAACTAAATTAATAATATATTGTGGGTTTATAAAATGTTTACAAGTAAATGTACCACCACGATAAACAGAAAGAGGAGATGTGGATGTAGACTGTGATGAGGTTCTAATAGCATACACATATGTTATATACTCTATTTTCAAGTAATATTTGCAGTCATGTATTGTGCAAAATATGAATAGTATAAATCCTAGAGCTCTGCTTCCCAACATAGTAGCCATTGACCACATCAGCAAATGAAAACTTGAAATGTGGTTTGTCTGAGCTGAGGTATGCTACAAGTTACACACTGAATTTCAAAGATTTAGTATGAGAAGAACAACAAAGTATCTCATTCTGTTTATTTTGACTACATGTTTCAATGATATTTTCATTATACTGGGTTAAATATTTTTATAGTAAGTTTCATCTCTTTCTTTTTAGTTCTTTAATGTTGCTATAATTGGAAATATGGGGCTCACAATTGTGGCTCACATTATATTTCTATAGGACACTGCTGCCCTACAGCAGCCAGTAAGAGATAAAAATACATTACTAATAAGCAAAAAGTAGAGATGAGAGGAAAGAGAAAAAACCATCAATCAAAAGAGTTAGAATAGCCCAAACAATCCCTAAGAAAAACTAAGCTAGAAGGCTCACACTTCCTGATTGCAGAACTTACTAAAAAGCTACAGTAATCAAAAACAGTGTGGTCTCGGCATAAAGACAGACATACAGATCAGTAGAAGAGAATACAGAGTCCAATAATAAACTCTTGCCTATCTGGTCAAATGCTTTTCAACAAGGGTGCCAAGATCATTCAACGGGGAAAAGAGACAGCCTTTTCAACAAATGTTGGTGGGAAATTCTGAATATCCATATGCAAAGGAATGTACCCTTACCTAGCCCCATATACAAATATTAACTCAAAATGCACCCATGGCTTACATTTAAGACCTAAAACTATAAAACTCTTAGAAGAAAACAGGGGAAAAATTTTATGACATTAGATTTGGCAATGATAGCTTGGATATGACACCAAAGTCATGGACAACAGAAGAAAAAAATAGGCAAATCAAACAGTCAAACATTAAAACTTTCAAAAGACACTACAGATACAGTAAATAGGCAACCCACAGAATGGGAGAAAATATTTGTAAATCATATACCTGGATAAGGGATTAATACCCAGAATGTATAAAGAACTAAAACTCAACAACGACAAAAAAACACAATTGAAAAATAGATGGAGGACTGAATAGACATTTCTCCAAAGATGACATATAAACAGCTAACAAGCACATGAAAAGATGTTCAACACTATTAATCATTAGAAAAATGCAACTCAAAACTATCACAATGTGATACTACTTTACATTCATTACGATAGCTACAATGAAAAAAACAGAAAATGGGCCAGGTGCGGTGGCTCACACCCGTAACCCTAGCAATGTGGGAGACTGAGGCAGGAGAACTGCTTAAAGCCAGGAGTTGAGAATAGCCTGGGAACAAAGCAAGACTCTGTTTCTATTAAAAATTTTTAGAAACTTAGCTGAGCATGGTGGTGTGTGCCTATAGTCCCAGCTACTCAAGAGGTGGGGGTGGGAAGATCAGTTGAGCCCAGGAGTTTGAGGCTACAGTGAGCCATGATCACACTACTGCACTCCAGCCTGGGCAGCACAGTAAGACCTTGTCTCTAAAAATAATAACTAAAAAATTAAAAATAGAATTACCAGATGATCCAGCAATTCCACTCCTGGGTTCATACTCAAAAGAACTGAAAGCAGGATCTTGAAGAGATATTTGTACACCCATGTTCCCAGCAGCATTATCTACAAACAGCTAAACTGTGGAAACAACCCAAGTGTCCACTGACAGAAAAATGGATAAGCAAAATGTGGTCTATTCATTCAATGGAATTTTAATGTCTTAAAAAGGGAGGAAATTCTGACTTATGCTAGAACATGGATGAACCTTGATGGCATTACGCTTAGTAAAGTCAGACACAGAAAGACAAATGCTGTATGACTCCACTTATATGAGGTACTTGCAGTAGTCAAAAATCACAGAGAAAGAATGTAGAATGGTGGTGCCTGTCAGGGCAGGTGAAAATGGAGAATTACTGTTTAATGGGTACTGTTTCACAATATGAAAAGAGTTCTGAAGATGGATGGTGGTTAACTGTTGCACAACAATATAAATGTACTTAATATCACTGAACTATATGCTTAAAAATTAAGAGAATAAATTTTATTTTGCATTTTACCACAAAAAATATATACAATAAAAAGAGTTTAGAATAAACATTTAAAATAGGTCAAATTGAAATAACAAGTTTAGTTATAAAAAAGTTCCAAACTAGCAATAATTTTGAAAAATTAAATGGTGTAAACTTACCAGTTCAGAGACAAAGATATCTCTTACAGTTCGGATACAGATCACTGCTTCTGCAGTAATAACTAGACAAAATGGGTAAACCACTTTGCATCTGAGGTTGCAAAGAAATGCAAAGGAATTAAATTCCCTAAAAACAAGAGCCTCTCTTAGGGGAGCAGAGAGCGGTGTATATAGTCTCTGATGAGGTAAGGAGAAACAAGAAAGTGAGGGAAGGAGGGGATGGAAGAGGAGGAGACAGGGAGAAAGAGAATGGGAAGGATGGGAGAGAGGAGGAAAAAACAAAGAACAGATGACAAAAATAGGAAACAAATAGCAAGGTGCTACATGTGGCAGTTTTTAAGTCTGGTGTTAAAGATCTTTGATACTCCTCCCCCTGAGAGGTGGGGCTTCTTCAGTTCCCTTCCCCTAATATGGGTGGGGTGGTTATGACTGCTCCTGCTAAGAGAGTGTAGTAACTATGATTTCTCAGTGTAGGTTACAAAAGGCTATGTAGTTTCTGCCTGGTTCTCTTGGGGACACTCTCTTGAAACCCAGCCACTATGCTGTGAGGAAGCCAAGAAGCCTCACGTAGAGGCCGTGGATTCCAGGTGACAGCCTCATTTGAGGAACCAGCTGACAGTATCAACTAACATCAGGAAAATGAGGGAGTAAGCACTCAGATGACTCCAGCCCCAGCTGCTGAATCCTGCCAGCAGAGGCCTATTACATTGTTTAGTGGAGTTCCTGACCCAGAATCCAAAAAGGCATTTAAATGATTATTATTTTATATTACTAATTTTGGAATGGTTGTTAGTTAACAATATCAACTAGTATTAAAGATTTAAACCAGTCATATCAATAATTACATTAAATAGAAATGTTTTAAATACTAGATGAAAAGGCAGCAGTTGTCACATTAGATAAAATCAAAAACCATGTGCTACCTATGAGAAATCCACATTAAATATAAAGACACAATAGGTTAAAAGTAAAAGGATGTACTATGCAAACAGTAACCTAAAGAAAACTGTTATTGTTGTTACTGTTGTTTTAATGTCAGACAAAGCAGACTTGTGAACAAAACGTATTACCAGGAATAAAGAGAGATTTCACAATGATAAAAGGGTCAATTCATCAAGAAGATGTAACATTTCTAAATACATTTATATGCAGTAACAGAGCTTAGAAATAAATGAAACAAAAAATGACAGCATTGAAAACAGCAATGAATAACTCACAATTATAATTGGAGACTTCAACATCATCTCTTAGGAGACTGATAAAAAAAAAGACAGAAAACCAGAAGACTATAGGAGACCTGAGCAACACTATTATTGGGAGAGAATTCTCCATGGGTTTGCTGCATTTCTGCTTTCGCTCCAGACTGTCTTTTCAATAATATTTGTACAGCCAACCCCTTTGGAAAAGAGACAGTGTCTCATTCAGAAGAAACGGACAGGTTTAACTACCCAATAATAAAAATAATGTCTTCCTCCAGGTAAAGGGAAGTTTGTTTGCAGCCTATTATAAAAGATTTGAGCAACACAAGCTGAAGTTTCCTCAGCTGTGTTGCAAACCCATGTGTGCACAGTATTTACCTAGGACTCTCTGCATCCCTCCCATAGATCTTCCAGGAGCAGATACAAACACCAAGCTCTTGGTGCTTGCTGTGCTGTGATTATAAAATCCTTTGTCTCTGACCCAGAAGTCCTACGTCTTCGGCCAGCATGCAAGAAACAGTGGCAGTCTAACTTGTTACCTTCCAAAGAGGAAGGAAAAAAATCTCAGACTCTCCACAGTCTTCAGTAATTATCAACTACCTTAACCTAACTGACATTTAGAAAATATACCACCCAACATTATTTTGAAGTTTACATGGAACAATTACTGAAATAGACCAAATTCAGAACCATAAAACAATTCTCAGTGAATTTGAGAAGACTGAAATAATACAAATATATAATCAGACACAACAAAATTAAATGTATATATATATATACACACACACACACACACACACACACACACACATATATATAAAGATGTCTGGAAAAACCTCAAATATTTGTTAATTTAAAAACACATATCTAAATAATCAATGGTCAAAAAAGAGATCACAAGGAAAATTAGTAAATATTTTTTACTAAACAAAACAAATATAAACAATATCAAAATTCAAGGGATGCACATAAAGCAGCAATTGAGGGAAATTTATAGCTTTAAGTCTCATATTATAAATGAAGAGAGGTCTCCAAGCAATTATCTATATGGCCAGCTTAAGAGCTGGGTGGGAGAAAGATCAAATTAAATACAAAGTAAGAAGAAGAAAAAAAATCATAAAGAACAAAAGTCAAAGAAATCACAAACAATACATAAAATCAATAAACCCAAACCTGGCTATTTTTTTTTTAATTTAATAAATTTGTTAAACTGTTGCTCAGTTCATGGGGGAGAAAAAAGGGAGAAGACATAAATTCCAATGTCAGAAATAAAACAGAAGACATCATTACATATCCTACAGATATTAAAAGCCTTATTTAAGGATGTTATACCAATAAACTTGACAACCAAGATGGAACAGATAATTCTTTAAATGACAAAAATTATTAAACCTGACTCAAGAAGAAACAGACAACCTGAACAGAAACTTCCTATTTAAAAAAATAAACCTACAATTTAAAAACTTCCCCTAAAGAAAATCTGAGGACCAGAAAGTCTCACTAGTGATTTCAATTAAGGAAGAAAAATAAGGGCAAGCTGAGTGTGGTGGCCCATGCCTGTAACCCTAGCACTTTGGGAGGCCAAGGTAGAAGATAGCTTGAGACTAGGAGTTCAAGACCAGAATGGGCAACACAGGAAGACCTCATTACCACAAAAAATTTCAAAATTAGCCAGGTCCAGTGGTACACACCTATAGCCCTAGCTACTCAGGAGGCTGAGGTGGGAGGACTGTTTGAGCCCAGGAGGTCACGGCTGCAGTGAGCTATGACTGACCATTGCACTCCAGCTTGGGCAACAGAGGGAGACCCTGTCTCAAAAAATAATACTAAGTGAATTAACCTGATGTCAAAACAAAGACATTGTAAGAAAACAACAGATCAATATTCTTTATGAACATAAACATAAAAATCTTTAACACTTTAGCATATAGCAGCAATATATTAAAAAGATAACACTACATGACTAAATGGGGATCATCCCAGTAAAGAAAGGTACGTTTAACACTAAAAAATCAATTACTGCATTTGCATTACTAAAATAGTATAAAAAAGAAAAACTGTATGATCATCTCAATAGATGCAGAAAAAGCATTTAAAAATATTCAGCATTTGATAGGGTGATGTCAGCCAGATGGCAGACTACGATGGCCTCTCTGTTCATCCATGGAAACATCAAGTAAACAACTATAAAATTATTAAAATGGCTTCATGGAAGCTTTGGAAACCAGTCAAGGATGCAACCAAGCAAATACCCAATCAAGAAAAAGCCACACTGAAAACGATAGGAAATGTCATGCTGCGCTTGCTTGCACTTGCCCTAGCCTTTCCCTGGCACAGCATGGGAGAGACACAGTGACCCAATTCCTGGTTTTCTCCCGCATTACGGAGGGAAAAGTATGTCTGCAGGCTGCCCAAGGGACTGGTTCTTCACTGCCTGACTCAGAGCTAAATGGGAATGACGGCACACTTTGGATCTCAGGTTGAAAGTTGCAGAAGGTAGCGACAAGTGCTGTAGTGCGTGGAAACTACAGAAAACTGCAGACGCCTGTGGGCAAGAGATTATGGGCAGAGGAAAACAGTAGAACAGCTAAGTCTCTGTGAAGAAGCAGGAGCAAGGCTCTTAGACAAATTAATACATGTAAAAGCAGCCATGTATATGGGAGAATTGGAAAAAAATAAAAAGCCAGACAGACAAATCCAAGGAAGATGTATACTCCCCAAAAGCCTAAAACCTAAGCCTTCACACTGGGCTAACTACTGAAGGTCTTCCCTCACATGGAGCCAGTCTGCAAAGATTGAGAAAAGGGGCATTTTTAAAAAAATGACCAGTTGTCAACAAAATATCACAAGGCACACAAAGACACAGGGAAACGTGGACCCTTCAACGGAACAATATAAATTTCTAGAAACAACCCTAAAGAAATACAGTTTTGGACTTACTAGACAAAGACTTTTTAAAAACTGTCTGAAATATGTTCAAAGAGCTAAACAAGAAAACAGAGAACACATGGAAATCTATAACCTCTACCCCCACCTCATAACCATCTAGAAAAGTTAACTCAAAATAGATCATATATATATAAATGTAAAAAGTAAGACTTAAAACTTTTGGAAGAAAACACAGGACAAAATCTTCATAAACTTGACATAGGCAAACAATTTTTAGGATACAAAAAGCATGAATTGTAACAAGAAAATGACAAGGATTTTGTCAAAATTTAAAACATATGTAGTTTTGAGTACATATGTATTAAGAAAACGAAAAGGCAAGCCACAAACTGAGCATATATGTTCTCTGAATACACATCTTTGACAAAGGAACAGTATCTGGAATATAAAGGGCAGTGTAATACATCTTAATAAGAAGAAAAAAAATTTTAGTGGGCAAAATATTTTCACAGAAACTTCACAAAAGAAGATAGAATCACATGAAAATATGCTCAATGTCAAATCGTCAGGGAAATTCATACTAAAACCACTGTGAGAGCTATATACCCATGAAAATAACTAAGATAAAAACAGACTGATAATGTGAGGTGTTGGTGAACATGTGGAGCTACCGGAACTCTCATAAGTTGCTGGTGAAAATGTAAACCATTTGACAGTTTCTTACATTAAACACATACTATCACATAATCCAGCAATTCCAATCCTAGGCATTTATCCAAGAGAAATAAAAATGTATGACTATATAAAACTTTTACAAAAAATGTTCAAACTGGGCCTGGGAGCACATGCCTGTATTCCCAGATACTTGGGAGGCAGAGGTGAGAGGATCACTTGAGCCCAGATAAGTCCAGCCTGAGCAGCAGAGCAAGACCCCATTCAAAAAAAAAAAAAAAAAAAAAATTCAAAGCAACTTGTTAATAGTCAAAAGTTAGAAACAATTCAAATTGCTATCAATGATTCTGGGAAGCCTGAGCCTTCCCCAAAGCAATGTGAGTCCCAGAGCCCACTTTGTTCTTCCCCACGATTCCATTACTAAGAAACACATTAAATAAACTGAATTTTCACCCCCCTAAAAAAAAAAAAAAAACAAATTGCTATCAACAAGTGAACTGATAAACAAAATGGTATAGATACAATATACCAATGGAACACTCCTGAACAATATAAAGGAATCAGCTACATATAAGTTAGAACATGGATAAATCTCAGAAACATTATGCTGAATGCAGGATGCCAGACACAAGAGTATATACTATACTATTATGTTTGTATGATATTATAGAAAAGATAAAGTTCATCTACGGTGATGGAAAGCAGATCAGTAGGTTAACTCAGTCCAGAGCTGGGAGAAGGACTGACTATAAAAGGGCTAGAGAGAACTTTCTCGGTGATGAACATGTTTTATTTCTTGATTGTGGTGGTGGTTATAAGGAGGTATACATGTGTCAAAACTATCCAATTATACACTTTAAGAGTGCATTTGATTGCATGTAAAATTTTCCTCAATAAAGTTGATTTTTTAAAAATAATATAACTATAATACATTGCCACAATTCTATGTAATAAAAGCAACAAATTAAAAGAAACATTAAAAGAAAAAAACCCAATTATGATTCCATAATCCTAACAAAGCTTTTTTATTTTCTGTGTTTCCTTCTCATTTCAGTCTGATGCATATATATTTCACACAGCTGTTATCATTTTGTACAAAAAAATTTTCATCCAGCTTATTTGTGTTATATATATTTTTCATATACAGGCTATACAAAATGACAACATAATATTTCATCAAGTAGTTATACTATAATTTGTTATAACTATTTATTCACAAATGCCTAGATATTTGGATTGTTTCCCATTTTTTCTGATTATAAAAAATATTACAATGAACATCTTCACATATAAGGATCATTTCTTAATTTCACCACTGCTCTGGATAAACTATCAGTAACCGTGGTTAACTTTTCTTTTCGTATGTAAAAAATCTTATTTTAGAAATTCTATTAGTTTGCTAGAGCTTCTGTGACAAAGTACCACAAGCTTCAACCACAGAAATTCATCTCCAGTCCTGATGCTAGAATTCTAACAGCAAGGTGTCCTAAGGGCTGATACCTTGTCAGGGCTGTGAGGAAATGCCTCTCCCCACACTTCTGGGGCTTCCTGGAAGTCTATGGTATTCCTGGGTTTGCAGAAGCATCAGCTGAGCTCTGTCTTCATCTCCACATAGCGTTCTCCCTATGTGCATGTCTCTACGTCCAAATTTCCCTTCTTTACAAAGACAATAGTCATGTTGATTAGGGTCCACCTTAATTCAATATGACTTCATTTTAACTAATTGCTTCTGCAATTACTCTATTTCCAAGTAAGTCCACCTTCTGAGGAACTGGGGATTAGTACTTCAATCTATGAATTTGGGGGCACAAATTCAACTTATAATAAGTACAAATTCAAAAAATGGAAAAATATAATGAATAGGTAAGGTTCTTCTCAGTCTTTACCAAGCCATTCCACAGAAGTTATTACTATTGGCCGGGCATAGTGGCTAATGCCTGTAATCCCAGCACTTTGGGCAGTCAAGGCGGGCAGATCACCTGAGGTCAGGAGTTCAAGACCAGCCTGACCAACATGGAGAAACCCCATAATTAGCCAGACGTGGTGGCACATGCCTGTAATCCCAGCTAATCAGGAGGCTGAGGCACAAGAATTGCTTGAACCCAGGAGATGGAGGTTGTAGTGGGTCGAGATCATGTCATTGCACTCCAGCCTAGGCAACAAGAGTGAAACTCAGTCTTTAAAAAAAAAAAAAAAGAAGTAATTACTATTAACACCTTAATTTTTCTCACATTTGAGTAACATCTCAATCTCCCACAAACCAGCATTTGGTGCTGCTGACGTGCCACAGATTAAATACAGTATGGCAATTTTTCTTCACTAAAAATAGTAGAGAAGTGGTCTCTGAACACATAAACACTTAAACTTTGTTCCTACTTGATGGGTCTTTGCAAGGTCTCTGGCATGTCTCAGAATCATAGAATCACAGATTCCAGAGCTAAAAAGCCTCAGAGTGAGCCTGCCTTTAAGTGAACTGGTGATAATACATTTTTTAAGTGGCTTTAGGGTCACATCTAGGTCCAACATGGTCTGCCACTTACTAACTAGTAAACTACATTTAAGTTCTCTCACCTATAAACAGGATGACAATATCTACCTTCATGGAGTTGCAAGCAGTTAATAAGATAATGCATGTATGGCACATACCAAGCATTCAGTTAACAGTAATACTATCCTTTTGAACATTTAAAAAAACTGGTTAAAAAAAACAGAAAATTTACCATCTTAATCATTCACATCGTTGTGCAACAGATCTCCTGAAATTTTTCATCTTGCAGAACCTAGACTCTACATCCTTTAAACAACTCCCCTATGACACCACCCCCCGCCCCCGGCTTGTTCTACTTTCTGTTTCTATAAACTTGACTACTTTAAGTACCTTATTTAAGTGGAATCAAACAGTATTTGTTATTTTTTTAATATATAAAAATGAGGGTATATAATTCGTAAAAGATCTCACTAGCAGAACTAGGACAAATCTGGAAGGTCTGATTCCCAAAGGAGTGACTCATCTGAGGTTATTTTGTAGTTTCAGCTGAACTACGAAAGCCTCCTGATAGCCAGAATTTTTATAAGCACTCTTTATGTCTACCATAGAGTAAAGTACTATTCAAACCACAAAGCTTTTAAAAGACCTGGAAATCATGACTTATGAGTTTAAATATGCTTGGTTCCTCTGCCATGCTGCTGATTTATAGAAATTCCAGTGTTGTCAGATCTGATAGGAACAATAGTCAAACAAAGACAAAGTATAATAATCTCTAGGTCAAAAGAGTAAGCCAGTTACAGTTACCAGCTCACAATGACTGGATCCTGGGAGGGATGTCAGCCTCCTAAAGAAATGCACATGTAGTCTGGGAAATCACTGAACTTCAAAACAGATGTAGTGATCAGGCAGCCACGTGTAGTGCAGACATCCACATATCCTCAGTAGTGGCTATTCATTAGGAAATATCTCCCACTATAGACATCACTGTTTAAATTTACTTTTCACAGGGATTTATCCCGAAACGTTCCAAGGAGCACTATTCAGGCAATTTAGGTTGAAATACAGTGAGCTTATGTCTTGGAAATAACAGATTACGTAAAAAACACACAGACCTAAAAATTCACTTCACTTCAGACTGAGGCTGGGGACAATAGGGGAAGAGGCATCAGGAGGGGGCTGGAGGATAGAGAAGGGGAGCTGGTCAATGTTTTACTAACTAAGCCAACTCAGTTAGAGTTATAGTTTAATGGAAAAGTCAACATGATCATAAAACAAAAACAAAACAAACTGAAAACGTAAAACAGGTCATCCGGACAACATCACTAAACATCTCAAACATCCTGTTCCTAATTGACAATAGATATCTTGATCTGGCCTATCAGAGCCGTGGCAAATCACTCAGAAACAATCTGATACAATTAGTGTTATAATGAACAGAACTCTATGTAAATGAAATGAAAAAACAAAATAAAACAAAACTCCCAAACAAAATAAAAACCTAGCTAGGAACACAACTGGTATCTCATTTTACCCCTTTCGGGGAAGCAAATTTTCATAACGGGAAGTTTAAGAAGAAGTTCAGTGAATTCACATTAATGACTCAGGAGACAACACTCCCCCAAAACATGCACATATAAAGACATTTTAAAAATTCACAATTAGACTTCATGTGTGGAATGAAGTACTGATCACACCAAATGGACGTGAAATACTGAAAATGGGAATAGCAATAATTTCCACATTTCCTAGAGCCCTGTAAAATGATGCTAGATGCCCTATTTACACTGCAAAACTATGAAATGCTGAGAACATTTTTCAGACTAAATAAAATCATGATATTTAAGAAAGCAATGGCATTTTGTGGATTTACTAAATGTGCTTGCTGAATTTAGAACCTACCACCAATTCTACTACCCTAATAAAGTATGACAGAAAGCATTTGTGGTTTCTAAAGCTCCAGGGAAAATACACTTAGAAAATTACAAAGAAAATTTTCAACAATTCCTCTTTCTCAGATATCTGTTCCCACCCACTTGTATTCAGTAATAGACGGGGTGAAAAGGAAAAGGACTGAACTTTATTGTAGACCCCGATCTATGCTCTAGGGATGGAAAAGGACACCAAAATGCAGTGAGGGCAGCTCCTGCGATGTGCTGTCTCCTGCTCCTCCCTCTTGCACGTTCTAGTGGCTTCTGTTATGGATCCCGCCACCTCTTTCCCTTACACTTCTCAGGGAAAGGTCTATCTTCAACCACGAAACCTCAGCATTCCTTCTTAGAGGAGACAAACTGCTTGGTTTCCCAGAGAATACAGAATGTCCATGCACTCCCCAGGAGAGCAAAGCAGAGGAGGAACAAATGTAATATCTGTGAAGGATGTTGTGATGTGACAACCATACCATAATCAGCTGTCTCCACCTTGCCCAAGGTCACACCCCCACCCCATAGTGGCCACATCCCAATGACTGATGGATATAGAACTACAAAGATCCAGCCCTCTCATCTCAGCACAAGAAAGCTATGAAGGGTCTCCCGCTTCTACCCCCACAGGCACAGCTGAGGGTTCTGTGGAGACGGTACTGTAGCTAAACTTTTTCCTTTGCACAGTCCTGTCTCCTTCCTTTCTGCCTCACAGCTGTCCTTCCCCAAAGCACTCCCTGAACGCTCATCTCCATCTCAGAGTTCCTGAGAGACCAACTTATGACATCATCTCTCAACCCACTCTCTCCTCTCTAGGAGAACTGATCTAGTTGGTCAATTTGGGAGAGAAAATTTAAAATATCCAGCTCCCCATACACCCCTCTTCCTTTGTCTTTCCAACTTGCCTTGCCTGCAGAAAGGATGCATCCTGGCCTACTGCTGCACCAAGCTGGGCCAGGCAGGCTCAGCTCACCAGTGCCTGGTGGATATATCTACCAAATTCAGAGGAGCCAACTGAACCACAGACACAAGCTACATTCTTGAACCTGTTTTAGGTGTAAAGGAACTGTCCAATCGCCTGCCTCGGCATCTTATTCTCAACTAGTTTCTAAGACGGGAGACAACTGATAGGTGCTATGAGTCTCCTCAGTGCTGTCCTCCACTGCTCCACTTACACTTCTCTAACATCTAAACCTGCCAATTCCCTCCCTCCTCCACCATGTTCAATGTATTTTCAATCTTATTTATATTTACATACGTGTCCCCCAACCCCTCATTTAAACCCTTTCAATTAAAAGTCTTGCCTTCCAAGGTAAGTAAATTCTTTACTATAAGCCAAGTGGCGCACTGCAATCGGGCCCTATCTAAACCTTCTTGAGTACCTAACATCTGATCAATGAGATGGTCATTCTTCTTCTTCATATCATTAGCAAGAAGAACGTTTCTAACTATCTCTGCCTACACCACAAATCACTTTCAGGTCTCCTAGTACCATACAGGCCCTAAGCCTCTGCTCACTTGGGGCCTTGTTCTTCATGTTGCAAACTCAGCTGTCCCTTCTGGAAGCCTCTTAACCACCCCTGCAACCTCTCTGCACTGCTACAACAAAGTGTCTCTCCCTTCCCTCTGGCTAACACAGTGCCTTTTGCATGCTGTTCTACCCCTTCACTTGGTAAAATGCAATAAAATCACCAGAACCTCGAAGACATGACCTTTCCATCCCCAACACCTACTTGTACACTACAGGCACTCAGGATACAACTGTGGAATAAATGAGGGATGGAGGATGAAGAAAACACTGGAGGGGAGCCAGTGAGGGAGCAGGGGCATGTGGAGCGTGACAGGTGCCACAGTACCACACTCTCACAGCACCTTTGCCTCGTACCGCTAATCTATAAACAAACTCACAAGCTTACATTCACAGTCCTCTAAAATGTGTCCCAAACTATATTTCTTTTTTTTTTTTTTCCAATTTGTGGATATAGCCTAAGGCTGCAATAATAGCTCATTGATCTGTTTACAGTCTCCCATTATTATTGCGTGGGAGTCTAAGTCTCTTTATAAGTCATTAAGAACTTGTCTTATCTATCTGGGTGCTCCTGTATTGCGTGCGTATATATTTAGGATCATTAGCTCTTCTTGTTGCATTGATCCTTTTACCATTATGTAATGTCCTTCTTTGCCTCTTTTGATCTTTGTTGCTTTAAAGTCTATTTTATCAGAGGCGAGAATTGCAACTCCTGCTTTTTTATTTATTTATTTATTTTTGCTCTTCGTTTGGCTGGTAAATCTTCCTCCATCCCTTTGTTTTGAGTCTTTGTGTACCGTTGCATGTGAGATGGGTCTGTTTGGCTTTTGGTCCAGTTTGAATAATAATATATATGAGTTTAATACTGCCATTTGATGCTAGTTGGCTGTTTTGCCCATTAGTTGATGTAAATTCTTCATTATGTTGATGCTCTTTACTTTTTGATATATTTTTGGAAAGGCTGATATTCGTTGTTCCTTTATATGTGTAGTGCTTCTTTTAGAAGCTCTTGTAAAGCAGGCCTGGTGGTGGTGAAATCTCTTAAGTACTTGCTTGTTCGCAAAAGATTTTATTTTTCCTTCACTTGTAAAGCTTAGTTTGGCTGGATATGAAATTCTGGGTTGAAAGTTCTTTTCTTTAAGGATGTTGAATATTGGCCCCCACTCTTTTCTGGCTTGTAGGATTTCTGCTGAGAGATCTGCTGTAAGTCTGATAGGCTTCCCTTTGTGGGTAACCTGACCTTTCTCTCTGGCTGCCCTTAGTATTTTCTCCTTCATTTCAACCCTAATGAATCTGATGACTTTTCTAACCTTAATTTCAACTTCCCCCTCTAGGTGCCTCATTCTCCAGCCTAACTGGAGTAATCACTATTTCCTGGCCATGGCCAATTTTGTCCACTCTCTTCTTTTCATGTGGAAGGCCCTCTCCTCATCCCACCACATTTTGCCACAAAAATTCCTATTCATTTCTTTACTGCTTCAGCAAATAATCACTGAACACTTATTGTGTGCCAGGCACTATCCTAGTCTGTAGATCAAGGTCTCTGCACTCATGGAACATGTAACTAGTTGGGAGGTTATGGGGAGACAAAAAAACCCCAGCATGTCAGGAGCTGACCAGCACTAAGAAGACTGCATGCAAGCGACGAGAGTGAGGGTCTACCACAGGACGATGAGGCAGGCCTCTGCAAGGAGGTGATATCTGGAAGCAACCCAAGCAGTACCCAGAGGAGCCATGTTGTTCTCGAGGAGGAGCAGTGAAGGTAGATGCTTAAACCCCAGGAGGGAGTTGCTGGGCACACGTGGGGAACAGTGAGGAGGCAGCTGTGGCTGAGAGAAATGAGACTATGAGAGAGATCAGTAACACCCCACAGCCAGGTCACAGAGGGCCTCATGAGCCACGCATGCATGGACTTTGCATTTCACTTTGAATAAGATAGGAACCTACCCAAGAGTTTTGAACAGAGACACTTAAAAAGATCCTTCTGGGCAGGGTGCAATGGTTCACGCCTATAATGCCAGCACTTTGGGAGGCAGAGGCAGGTGGCTCACCTGAGGAGCCTGGAGATGGAAACCAGCCTGGCCAACATGGCAAAACCCCATCTCTACTAAAAATGCAAAACTTAGCAAGGTGTGGTGGCAGATGCCTGTAATCCCAGCTACTTGGGAGGCTGAGGCAGGAGGATCGCTTGAACCTGGAAGGTGGAGGTTGCAGTGAGCCGAGATTGTGCACTGCACTTCAGCTTGGGCAACAGAGTGAGACTCCATCTCAAAAAAAAAAAAGAGCCCTCTGGCTTAGACTCTAGGAGAGTTCACATAAAGCTACTGCAACATTCCTGGAGAGGTTGTCAATGGCGTGGATGGGGGTGGAAGCAGTGAGGTTGGTAGGAAGTGGTCAGATTCTGGACACGTGTCACAGATAAAATCAACAGACTGGATGGATTGGCAGACTGGAGGTGAGATGAGAGAGTGAGAGTAGCCAAGGATGATGCCAGGGCTTTTGACCTGAGGAAACAGAAGAATAAGGCTGCTTTTTAACTGAGTTAAGAAAGCCTGGAGGGGGAATACAGTTTTGGGGAAAAGATCAGGAATTAAGCTGGAACATGTTTAGTTTAAGATACTCATAGTCACCCAAGTGGAGATGTCAGAGAGGCAGTCAGGAGTGTGGGGCTCAGGGGAAAGGTTCAACCCGGAGATGTAGGCTTAGGACCTGTCAGTGCATGTGTGCACACATGTACGTATACACACGTGCGCGCGCGCACACACACACACACACACAAACACTTTATAATTCTTTCATGGCTCTTTCCAGTGATCTTGTAAGAGATCATTTCAAAATAAAACAAAACTCTGGGTAGTTTTACCTTTTAGAAAGAGAAAAGGAAAACAATTCTGAATTATTAAAATTTAAATAATTTCATCTATTCACTAGTTTTACATTTTGTGCCTGCTATAAGTTATAAATACAAAACAAAAAGAAAGAACATGAACAAAAAGACATGGCCCAATTATGTGGAATATAATTTCTGGAAAGCTGACAAATACTATTTAAATGGTTGCTTCCTTAATCATTTCAGTAAAAAAATTTTTTAAGTTTGCCATTCAGAAATCAACGCGGGTATTTCTTTAGACTCAGCCCTGTTCTATCCCCAGCACGTTGAGCCCAGTGAAAGAGATCTGTC
The DNA here is from genome assembly GCF_030222135.1 of Aotus nancymaae. Classification (NCBI taxonomy): domain Eukaryota; kingdom Metazoa; phylum Chordata; class Mammalia; order Primates; family Aotidae; genus Aotus; species Aotus nancymaae. Next base: position 17,360,879 of record NW_026988455.1, read on the forward strand.
TGAGGAGCCAGGGTTCTGCTGTGGTGTGGTGCGGTTGCAGTGCAATCACACCCACCACAATTAGATCGGAGTGCAATCTAATTGTTCTTCATACCAGTGAGTGGCTTCCCAAACTCAAGGCTGGTTTCAGGGGTGAGAAATCTTTGGAAGCACATACCTTGCTTTCTATGTTGCATCTGGACTATGGATGAATAAAGAACCACTGTTTCCAGTGCAAAATTATTTAACCTTATCAGTAGATTTCTTTTTGTAACTTCATTCCATTTTACCAGTCTGACCTTGCATTAGATTCAGTTTTAGGTATGAACCTTGAATTCCACTGTCACCAAATACTATTTTAGACCGCAAGTTTATCCTTGCGTTTGATTTTTCTGAGATTGTCTATATGCAATATTTGCAGAAAGTAAAAACCAAGTCCATAAAATATCCAAACTATGTTACTTTTTCAATGGTGGCTGCAAACACATTTCCTAAAAATAAGGATACATCAAGGTCATATTGAGTCAGCCAGGTGGGAGGGTTCCCTGGACAAACTCCAACCAGCCTGCCCACTAACTGAGGTGGAGCCTAGGGAAGTTGCATCAGGGAGGCACCTGGCCTCTCCTCTTCCTGTGAAACTGGGATTCAAATGGCAGGCAGGAAGCTCTCTGGCAGGGACTCTGCAGAGTCCCTGTTTCTCCCTCTTCTTCCTTTTCACCCAATAAAACCCTGTCTCACTCATCATTCAAATTGTCTGTGAGCCTGAATTTTCGTGGCCATGGGACAAAGAACCCCATCTTTAGCTGACCTAAGGAAAAGTCCCACAACAATCCTATATTTGAAAGTTCCAAGTGTGGAGAATAGAGTTCGTGATTAACCTAAAAAGGAATTCTTACGAGGGCACAAATCAAAGAGAGGGATACTTTATTTTATTTTATTTTTTTATTGCATTTTAGGTTTTGGGGTACATGTGAAAAACATGCAAGGTTGTTGCATAGGTGCATAAGTGGCAGTGTGATTTGCTGCCTTCCTCCCCTTCACCTATATCTGGCATTTCTCCCCATGCTATCCCTCCCCAACTCCCCAACCCCCCGGCAATCCCCCCACAACAGACCCCAGTGTATAGTGCTCCCCTCCCTGTGTCCATGTGTTCTCATTGTTCAACACCCTCCTATGAGTGAGAACATGTGGTGTTTGATTTTGTGTTCTTGTGTCAGTTTGCTGAGAATGATGGTTTCCAGGTTCATCCATGTCCCTACAAAGGACGCAAACTCATCATTTTTGATGGCTGCATAATATTCCATGGTGTATATGTGCCACATTTTTCCTGTCCAGTCTATCATCGATGGGCATTTGGGTTGGTTCCAGGTCTTTGCTATTCTAAACTGTGCTGCAATGAACATTCGTGTGCATGTGTCCTTATAGTAAAACGATTTATAATCCTTTGGATATATGCCCAGTAATGGGATTGCTGGGTCAAATGGAATTTCTATTTCTAGGTCCTTGAGGAATCGCCACACTGTCTTCCACAATGGTTGAACTAGCTTACACTCCCACCAACAGTGTAAAAGTGTTCCTATTTCTCCACATCCTCTCCAGCATCTGTTGTCTCCAGATTTTTTAATGATCGCCATTCTAACTGGCGTGAGATGGTATCTCAATGTAGTTTTGATTTGCATTTCTCTAATGACCAGTGATGATGAGCATTTTTTCATATGCTTGTTAGCCTCATGTATGTCTTCTTTTGTAAAGTATCTGTTCATATCCTTCGCCCATTTTTGAATGGGCTTGTTTTTTTCTTGTAAATCTGTTTTAGCTCGTTGTAAATTCTGGATATCAGCCCTTTGTCAGACGGGTAGGCTGCAAAAATTTTTTCCCATTCTGTTGGTTGCCGATTCACTCTATTGACTGTTTCTTTTGCCGTGCAGAAGCTGTGGAGTTTGATTAGGTCCCATTTGTCTATTTTGGCTTTTGTTGCCAATGCTTTTGGTGTTTTGGTCATAAAGTCCTTGCCTACGCCTATGTCCTGAATGGTTTTCCCTAGGTTTCCTTCTAGTGTTTTTATGGTGTTAGGTCTTATGTTTAAGTCTTTAATCCATCTGGAGTCAATTTTAGTGTAAGGTGTCAGGAAGGGGTCAAGTTTCTGCTTTCTGCATATGGCTAGCCAGTTTTCCCAATACCACTTATTGAACAGGGAATCCTTTCCCCATTGCTTGTTTTTTTCAGGTTTGTCAAAGATCGGGTGGTTGTAGATATGTTGTGTCGCCTCCGACGCCTCTGTTCTGTTCCACTGGTCTATATCTCTGTTTTGGTACCAGTACCATGCTGTTTTGATTACTGTAGCCTTGTAGTAGAGTTTGATGTCCGGTAGTGTGATGCCTCCCGCTTTGTTCTTTTTGCTTAGAATTGACTTGGCTATGCGGGCTCTGTTTTGGTTCCATATGAAGTTTAAGGTGGTTTTTTCCAGTTCTGTGAAGAAGGTCATTGGTAGCTTGATGGGGATAGCGTTGAATCTGTAAATTACTTTGGGCAGTATGGCCATTTTCATGATATTGATTCTTCCTAACCATGAACATGGAATGTTTCTCCATCTGTTTGTGTCCTCTCTTATTTTGTTGAGCAGTAGTTTGTAGTTCTCCTTGAAGAGGTCCTTTATGTTCCTTGTTAGTTGTATTCCTAGGTATTTTATTCTCTTTGTAGCAATTGTGAATGGCAGTTCGTTCTTAATTTGGTTCTGTTTAAGTCTGTTATTGGTGTATAGGAATGCTTGTGATTTTTGCACATTGATTTTGTATCCTGAGATTTTGCTGAAGTTGCTTATCAGTTTCAGGAGATTTTGGGCTGCGATGATGTGGTCTTCTAGATATACAATCATGTCCTCTGCAAATACAGACAATTTGACTTCCTCCTTTCCTAATTGAATACCCTTTATTTCTTTTTCTTGCCTGATTGCTCTGGCTAGAACTTCCAATACTATATTGAATAGGAGTGGTGAGAGAGGGCATCCTTGTCTAGTGCCTGATTTCAAAGGGAATGCTTCCAGTTTTTGCCCATTCAGTATGATATTGGCTGTTGATCTGTCATAAATAGCTTTTATTATTTTGAGATACGTCCCGTCTATACCTAGTTTATTGAGAGTTTTTAGCATAAAGGGCTGCTGAATTTTGTCGAAGGCCTTCTCTGCATCAATTGAGATAATCATGTGGTTTTTGTCTTTGGTTCTGTTTATGTGGTGAATTACATTTATAGACTTGCGTATATTGAACTAGCCTTGCATCCCCGGGATGAATCCTACTTGATCATGGTGGATAAGCTTTTTGATGTGCTGTTGCAATCGGCCTGCCAGTATTTTATTGAAGATTTTTGCATCTATGTTCATCATGGATATTGGCCTGTAGTTTTCTTTTCTTATTGAGTCTCTGCCGGGTTTTGGTATTAGGATGATGTTGGTCTCATAAAATGATCTGGGTAGGAGTCCCTCTTTTTGGATTATTTGGAATAGTTTCAGTAGGAATGGTACCAGTTCCTCTTTGTATGTCTGGTAGAATTCGGCTGTGAACCCATCTGGACCTGGGCTTTTTTTGGGTGGTAGGCTCTTAATTGCTGCCTCGACTTCAGACCTTGTTATTGGTCTATTCAGGGTTTCAACTTCTTCCTGGTTTAGGCTTGGGAGGAGGCAACTGTCCAGGAATTTATCCATTTCTTTCAGGTTTTCTAGTTTATGTGCATAGAGTTGTTTGTAATAATCTCTGATGATGATTTGAATTTCTGTGGAATCTGTGGTGATATCCCCTTTATCATTTTTTATTGCAACTATTTGGTTATTCTCTCTTTTCTTTTTTATTAGTCTGGCTAGTGGTCTGTCTATTTTGTTGATCTTTTCAAAAAACCAGCTCCTGGATTTATTGATTTTTTGAAGGGTTTTTCGTGTCTCTATCTCCTTCAATTCTGCTTTGATCTTAGTTATTTCTTGTCTTCTGCTAGGTTTTGAGTTTTTTTGATCTTGCTCCTCTAGCTCTTTCAATTTTGACGATAGGGTGTCAATTTTAGATCTCCCCTTTCTTCTCATGTGGGCACTTATTGCTATATATTTTCCTCTAGAGACTGCTTTAAATGTGTCCCAGAGATTCTGGTATGTGGTGCCTTCGTTCTCGTTGGTTTCGAAGAACATCTTTATTTCTGCCTTCATTTCATTGTTTATCCAGTCAACATTCAGGAGAAAGTTGTTCATTTTCCATGAGGCTGTGCGGTTCTGGGTTGGCTTCTGAATTCTGAGTTCTAACTTGATTGCACTGTGGTCTGAGAGACTGTTTGTTATGGTTTCCGTTCTTTTGCATTTGCTGAGGAGTGATTTACTTCCAATTATGTGGTCAATTTTAGAGTAGGTGTGATGTGGTGCTGAGAAGAATGTATATTCTCTGGATTTGGGCTGGAGAGTTCTGTATATGTCTATTAGGCTTGCTTGTTCCAGGTCTGAGTTCAAGTTCTGGATATCCTTGTTAATTTTCTGTCTCATTGATCTGTCTAATATTGACAATGGTGTGTTGAAGTCTCCCACTATTATTGTGTGGGAGTCTAGGTCTCTTTGTAAGTCTTTAAGAACTTGCCTTATGTATCTGGGTGCTCCTGTATTAGGTGCATATATATATTTAGGATCGTTAGCTCTTCTTGTTGCATTGATCCTTTTACCATTATGTAATGTCCTTCTTTGTCTCTTTTGATCTTTGTTGCTTTAAAGTCTATTTTATCAGAGATGAGAATTGCAACTCCTGCTTTTTTTTGCTCTCCATTTGCTTGGTAAATCTTCCTCCATCCCTTTATTTTGAGCCTTTGTGTATCCTTGCATGTGAGGTGGGTTTCCTGGATACAGCACACTGATGGGTTTTGGCTTTTTATCCAATTTGCCAGTCTGTGTCTTTTGATTGGGGCTTTTAGTCCGTTTACATTTAGGGTTAATATTGTTAAGTGTGAATTCGATCCTGTCATTTTGATGCTAGCTGGCTGTTTTTCCCATTGGTTGCTGCAGATTCTTCATTGTGTTGATGCTCTTTACCATTTCGTGTGTTTTTGGAGTGGCTGGTACTGGTTGTTCTTTTCTATGTGTAGTGCCTCCTTCAGGAGCTCTTATAAAGCTGGTCTGGTGGTGATGAAATCTCTGAGTACTTGCTTGTTCTCAAAGGATTTTATTTTTCCTTCACTTATGAAGCTTAGTTTGGCTGGATATGAAATTCTGGGTTGAAAGTTCTTTTCTTTAAGGATGTTGAATATCGGCCCCCACTCTCTTCTGGCCTGTAGGGTTTCTGCTGAGAGATCTGCTGTGAGTCTGATGGGCTTCCCTTTATGGGTAACCCGACCTTTCTCTCTGGCTGCCCTTAGTATTTTCTCCTTCATTTCGACCCTGGTGAATCTGATGATTATGTGCCTTGGGGTTGCTCTTCTAGAGGAATATCTTTGTGGTGTTCTCTGTATTTCCTGGACTTGAATATTGGTCTGCCTTGCTAGGTTGGGGAGGTTTTCCTGGATAATATCCTGAAGAGTATTTTCCAGCTTGGATGCATTCTCTTCGTCACATTCAGGCACACCTATCACACGTAGATTAGGTCTTTTCACATAGTCCCATAATTCTTCTTGACTTTGTTCATTCCTTTTTACCCTGTTTTCTCTAATCTTGCCTTCTCGTTTTATTTCATTGAGTTGATCTTCGACCTCTGATATCCTTTCTTCTGCTTGGTCAATTCGGCTGTTGAAGCTTGTGCATGCTTCGTGAAGTTCTCGTGTTGTGTTTTTCAGCTCCATCAATTCACTCATATTCCTCTCTAAGTTGTCCATTCTCGTTAACATTTCGTCAGGTCTTTTTTCAAGGTTCTTAGTTTCTTTGCATTGGGTTAGAACATGTTCTTTTAGCTCATGGAAGTTTCTTATTATCCATTTTCTGAAAGCTGATTCTGTCATTTCATCACACTCATTCTCCATCCAGTCTTGTTCCCTTGCTGGTGAGGAGTTGCGCTCCCTTGTAGAAGGAGAGGTGTTCTGGTTTTGGGTGTTTTCATCCTTTTTGCGCTGGTTTCTTCCCATCTTTGTGGATTTATCCACCTATCGACTTTGTAGTTGCTGTCTTTCTGGTTTTGGTAATTTTAAGTCTGCAGCAGCTGAACTCATAAACCCCCTTTTCTTCTCCCGAGGTGTTCTGTCCCAGGGAGTTAGGGCTTTATGATTTCCCGCTGTCTTGCTATCATTTTCCCTGCCCACAAGGTGGCAGCCTAGTCACACCCAGCCTCCAGAGGCTTCGCTGAGCTGCTGTGGGCTCCGCCCAGCTTCCGTGTGAACTTCCCTGCAGTCCTGTTTATATGGGTGTAGTTAGAACTGCTTCCGCTATGTTGGCCTGCCCCTGTAGTGACGGAGTCTCTGTAGTGGCGGGTTACCTTGGTTACGGCAAATTGCCCTGGGAACTGCAGGGTGTTTCCCAGTGGGGGACGCCCCTCCCCCACTGAGCTGGACCGTCCCGGTTTCAGCCGTGCTTCCCGTGGCGCCCTCTTTGCCCGGGAATCTCTTGGCTTGACTCCCTGCCTCAGCTCCCCTTGCTAGCCCAGAGGGGACCCAGTCTTGTTCACTCTGCACAAGGAGCCGCTGTCCCCTGCCCCAGGTGCTGGCCGAGCGGCCGCTCCGTTCCAACCAGCGGCGCTGGCAACCCGTTGAGCTCCTCCGTCTGTGAATCTCCTGGTCTGTGGGCAGTAAAAATCTGCTGCCCTGTGAACCACTGCGTCAGTCGAAGCAGCGGCTCTAAGATTCGTGGTGCGCCCTTGCCCAGGAATCTCTTGGCTTGACTTCCTGCTTCAGCTCCCCTTGCTGGCTCAGAGGGGACTCAGTCTTTCTCACTCTGCTCAACAAGCCGCTGCCCCCCGCCCCAGGGCGTAGGCCGAGCGGCCACGCCGGTCAGACCAGCAGCGCTGGTGACCCGTGGGGCTCCTCCTCCTGTGAATCTCCTGATCTGTGGGCAGCAAAAATACGTCTGGTAATGCGGCATCCACTCACCCTCTGCGCCTTCTCTCGGAGCTGCAATCCCAACTTCCTCCTAATCGGCCATCTTGCATGCACTCTTCGAGAGGGATATTTTAAAAAGAAACTTATATGCTAGACCTTTATTATTTGGTAAAACATGTCATAGAGGTGTTACTTGAAGGCCACTCTCTCTTTTGGCAAGATCTTATTGACATTCAATTATTGGGTTTATGCCATTTCAGCCACCATGGAAATCAGTGTGAACTGACTGTATTAGTCCATTCTCACACTGCTATAAAGAAATACCTGAGAATGAGTCATGGAGGTGGTAAGTAATTATAAAGAAAAGAGCTTTGTCTGGCTCATGGTTCTGTGGGCTATACAGGAAGTACAGCAGCATCTGCTTGGCTTCTGGGGAGGCCCCAGGAAACATAATCATGGTGGAAGGTGACGGGGGAGTAGGCACATCACATAGCCAGAGCAGGAGCAAGAGAAACAAGGGAGGTGCCACACACTTTTAAACAACTAGACTTTGCAAGAACTATCATGAAGACAATACCAAGGGGACGGTGCTAAACATTCATGAGAAACCACCCTCATGATACAGTCACTTTCCAACAAGCCCCACTCACCCTCAACATTGGAGATTATAATTCAACACGAGTTTTGGATGGGGACACAGATCCAAACCACATCAGTGACAAACATACTATGAACCCACTTGAGGATTGTGCAAAGGAGTAAAACTGACTGAAGCTGGGAAGAATGCCTTCTTGAATGCATGTATCTTCTACAATGAATGGCAGTGAGAAAACCAATATAAATTAAAGCAATTTTTAAGAAACTGAAAGTACTTTGTTAAATTCAGTATTTATTCATAATATTCTTGAATAAATAGATTTTTTTCTTGCAATTGTGTCCATGTGTCCCTGAGTTTCAAAAACCTTCAAAAAAAAATGGTATTTTATGCCCCAAACAATGTTATTTTAAAGTGCTCTTGGCTTTTATAACAAAATCCTGAACCAAACAGCTCAAATAGAAAAGGAAAGAAATTGGAGCATCTATGCCTAGGAAAGGCTTGATCCAGGGTCCACACAATGTGAATATGACCTGCTTTCGCTTTCTCTTTTTCTCAGATATGTTTTGTCAGGACTAACTCCATTTCCAGAGAGGCTCTGATCTCACGGTTCCACAGTGACCAAAAGCAACTTCAGGGATTATGTGTTACTTAATTCATGTTCATCAGGAAAGATGCAATCCACTTCCCAATCCTGCAAACAAATGTTACAGCCCTGAATCTCATCAGGCTTGATGGGGTTCATCTTGACCAACCACTGTGGCCGGGGAACAGAGAAGCTGTGTTGGTTAAGCCAGGTAGGACCCACTCCAGGAGCTACATAAAGATACCTCTTACCCAGAATGAATCATGTACAGCTGGGAAATTCAGGGTACTATTAAGAAGGTGGGAAAGGAGAGAAAATGGATACTGGAAGAGCAATGAATAAATATCCCCTATACAGGCAAATAAAAAAATTCAATTATCAATTAATCTTTTTAAAAAAAAACAAAAACAAAAAACCCTGACGCTGTAGAAAGTCAAGGAAATAGAACACAGGTAGGAAAAAATATCAGTAACAACAATACACATTACTGATACTGAAAAAAAAAAAGTAATGTGTTTGTTATTTAAAGGTAATAAAAACAGTAGATGGAGCTGTGGAAGAGCTCTAACATCCCTGGCCTTGTCCCTGAACTGTCCCTGAATTTCACCTTGCCTCTGCTATTTTTCCACTAACTACCTTATTTTCCCTTTTAAATTGCCATTCAAACTTGAACAATAATTATTTCCCTAGGTTTCCATATCTCAGCCAGGCCAGGCTAGTAAGGGTAGAAAACTATTCCAAGGAAAGGAAAGAAAATTTCTGCCAAGTAAAAATCTATGCATAGGTTTGGCACGTCTGGAGCTGGTGTAGCAAGATCCTAGGATGTGGGAAGATCAGGAAGTGGCCTTCATAATATGTGGGTACAAAAATGGAAAATGGAAAGATATTAGGGTTGAGAAAAGATTAAGAGAAGCTGCATATACCAAGATAGCATGTGGATTTTATCACAATTTTTTAACATAAAGTTGGGATGTATACTCCAAGTAGTGCACAAGAGAGTCCACTGAGATATAAAAACATTAGAATGTTTATATGTAAGAAGAAATTAAGCTTTAGTAATATTTCACAAATGTACTGGCACTACGACCTTAGCCAGTCTAGATGTTAGATGCTCATGTGTCACAAGTAGTCCAAGTGGGACCCTGAGGGAAGAATGGGGATTCCACCTCACAAAGGGCTGGTAGGAGCCCCTCCAGTTCCCACTTCCTCTCAGGATATGCATGATGGTTTCCATGTGACCAGCAAGGAAGGTCTGCTGGTTATACTATGTAACTAAAGGAACCATCAGATGGACACCTGGCTTCAAAGGATTCCTGCAAAGAAGTCAGAGATTAAAAATATTACTATGAATGCAACCTAAGAGAACCCAAAAATGGTAGCATGGACACTTCTCCTGCAGGCTAGTCATCAGCCTCATTAAAAGTTATGCTAATTAAAAGTTGGCAAACATGTTTCAAAGTTGTCAGGAGGACTGTTTGAAATAATAAATTTGTACATCTTGTCATTCACTTATTCGTATCATATATTCATTAATTCATTCAAAAATTTATACTGTGTCAGGTACTGTTCAATTTGCTAATAGTAAACAAAGCTGAGAAAAATCAATTTTGCCTTAGAGGATAATGGCCATTGAAATTCTCACCAAATTGACTGATTACAATGCCAATCAAAATGCCAACAAGTTATTTTGTGTTTTGGTGAAACCTGACAAACATATTCTAAAATTTAGGTAACAGTTAATGCAAAGTTCCAGTATTAGCCAAGGCTGTCTTGATGAAAAACAAGATGGAAGAACTTCCTCCTAGATTGCAAGATACTTAGAAGGCCACATTAATGATGACAATGTGGCACTGGAATAAAGATAGTATATTTGTCAGAGTTCTCCAGAAAAACAGAACCAATGAGATAGACACACACAGGGATTTATTATAAGGAACCAGCTAACACCATTACAGTAGCCAGCAAGTCAGAGACCCAAAAGAGCCAATGCTCAGATAACCAGGAGAGTCACTGGTATAGTTTCAGTCAGAAGGCCAGCAGGCTTTAGACGCATGAAGAGGTGATGTTTCAGTCCAAGTGTGAAAGCAGGAAAACGGACAATGTCTCCGTTGAAAAGCTTTCAGGCAGGAGGACTTCTCTTTTACTCAGGGGAGGGTCAGCCTTCTTGTTCTGTTCAGGCCTCTCATAAAGATATTATATTTGTCAGAGTTCTCCAGAGAAAGAGAACCAATGAGATAGACACACACAGGGATTTATTATAAGGAATCAGCTAACACCATTACAGTAGCCAGCAAGTCAGAGACCCAAGAGATAGGGCCCACCCATATTAGCAAGGGCAATCTGCTTTACTCAGTCAACCAATTTAAATGTTAATCTCACCCCGACACCCTCATAGAAACACCCAGAATAATGTTATCAGGACCTTGTGTCCAGTCAAGTTGATACATAAGATTAATATCACAGATAAACAACAAGACCAATGGAGAGATTCAGGATCACACCTGTGCACCCAAAGGCACTTGATTCACGACGAAGGTAGCACCACAGATCAGTGAGAAACGATTTTCAGTAACAGTGTCAGGCAATGGGATATCAATGTGGAACAAGACGAAAATGGACTACTTACTACCTCAGACCATACCAAAAAAGTTACAGGTAGATCACAGACCTACATGGGAAAAGCAAACCAACACGCTTTTAGATCACATGGAAGATCTTTATGATCTTGGAGTGTGGAAAAATTTTTTAAATAAGGTACAAGTAATTAACCACAAAGGAAAAGTCTAATAAATCTGACTACAATAAAATGTAAAGCATTTCTTCTTTGAAAGATAATATGGAATGTAAACACAAACCATGATTGGAAAAAAAAATAGCTGAAATACACATAATTTCTACAAAAGGGCCCATATCAGCATGAATAAAAAAATTTCTACAAATCAGTAAGAAAGATACAGAGTAGACAAATAATTAAGCAATTTGAACAGGAATTTCACAAAATAAATGCTCAATTTCAGGGAAATATAAATTAAAACCATAACAGATACTATCACACACATTCATCAGAATACCTAGCACTTGAAACACTGTCAACATCGAGTGACACAGACGCTGTGGAACTCACACACAATGACCAGGGAAATTTAAATTGGAATCACCACCATGGAAAGCAATTTTGTACGAGCTAATAAAATTAAAGACATGTATATCCTGGAACATGCAACATTACTTCCTTTTAAATACATGCTTTGGACTCTGGATATATGTGAGAATTTTCACATCAACATTGTTCCTACTTACCCCAAAATGGAAACAAATTTCTATCCAAGGTAGAATCAATAAATTGTGGTATGTTCATGAAATTGAATATTATACAGCAATGAAAATGAACAAACCACACCCAATATCATGACTGAATCTTAAAAAAATAACGGTGAACAAAAATAAACACAAAAGAATACATAGTGTATTATTCCATTTCTATCAAGCTAAAAAATAGGGCAAATGGCATAATTAAGTGGTAAAACCATTAGGAAATATAAATAAAAGCCAGGCTAGTGGTAACTGCTGGAGGAGGCCAGAGGAATAAAAGCAACAAGGGGCACATGGGGGGCAGGGACATCTAGGAGCAGCCAATGTTCCGTTCTATTTCCTTGTGTGGTGGTTACAAGGATCTTTCACAATTTGTTAAGCTTGGCATTTATATTTTGTGTTAAGTTTGTTAGATTTTTTTTTTTTCAATTTAAAAGTTTTGTTTAAAATAAAAGAAGAAAGTAGAGGACAGAAGCTATCTGGATATTGCTTAGTACTGCATTTCGAAAGGGAATACAGATAGAACACAACACTTTTGATCTCTGTTCCTGGTACCCTGCTATTTTTTTTTCCATCAGAATAAAAAAATAATAGTGGTATGGTTTTGCCAGAGAAGACAGGTGTCCCCCGACATTTGGCAAGCCCTGGAAACCTTCCCCTTCTATTGCAGCATCTGAGAACAGACTGTCTTTCTAGATCCAGTGCTATATCCTCAGCCTCTGTAGTAGTACCTGGCAAACAGTAGGAGCTCAAAAAGTATCTGTTCAGTGGATTCACCAGTAAAACTATGTTTTTCAAGACCACATATTCCCAAAATATGTGAGAGTCCTGGAACTTTGTCTCTGAACTGTAAGAACAGCCGTTGAGGTGGTGCTCTATGACAGCACATTCAAGGTTGTTAGTAAAGCTCCCAAACATTTCATTAATGTGTTTCCAATATAACATATGCTAACATGTCAAGTGTCAAACAATTATTTCTTCTCTGTGCTAAAAATACAACTCAGTTTACCATTTTCAAATTTATTAATTAATTTGAATGTTTACTGAATTTTGTAATTTACTGTAGAAATTCTTGGTTTTTGATTCAGGATATTTCAATCATATTTGTAATGCTCCACTAACACAGAATGACCCAAGATTTTATCACCACAATTAGAATATCCTAGCACATGGTAGGCCCTAATAAATGCTTGCTGAATGAATTAGCAAACATTTTAAAATATGGCTGTTTTATAATTTTCACAAGGATACTGAATGACAAGGTACACATCTTTAACATGTACTATGTCGCTCTAAAACCTCCATGAGGAAAATATCTCCTCTAAGATAAAATAAAGTATACCCGAGATGTAAACTGATTTATAAACCAATGACTACCTTCTGTCTTGGTGCATTTATGGTCAACATGAGATTATGTACTGATTGGTGATGGGCACATGTAATTAGCTTTAGAGTTGTTAAGAGTTAGATAATTAATATGTTAATTGTTAAGAGTTAAATAACATGTTCTAGTCATCCTTTTATCAGTTCATGTTATTTAGTTCAGGCTTGCTTGGTAAATGAGGAGGGAAACTGTTTTCCCAACCTCCCATGTCCTACCCTGCTCCCTACCTGCACATTCTTCCCAGAGTAAAGCACGTTCAGGACTTGATCAATTCAGCCAACCCCACCCTAGTCTGGCTATCACCTCCTTCATCGCCAAAGTCCTCCCTCCTTTACTGTCAAGTTTCTTGAAAGAGTAAAGTTTATCAACTCTGCCTCCTCACCTCCCCATCATTTCTCAATCTCAAGTAATCTGGCTATTTCCCTCCAACTCTCACTAAACCTGTCCTCACCGAGTCTTTGCTCACAGTGGCTAAATCCAAAGAGTACTTCTCGATCCTTCTGCCTTATGCTCCACAGCTGCCCTCTCCAACACGGAGGCCACCTGCCACATGTGGCTGCAGAGCAGTAAGCACCAGAAAATAACTGAATTTTTTATTTTAATTTTAATTTAAACACCAATACTTGATTCAACAATAAGATTCTTAGGAACAACTTGGGTATGTGAATCTACTTTATCAACCCTATATTTTATGAAATCTAAATGCAGATCAAGAATTTCCAAGAAAATTTAGCGTCCGAATTAAGATATAACATGTAGATATGTGTTAGTGTAACATACACACTGAATTTCAAAGATGCGGCATGAAAAAGATTATGAATAATCTCATTAGTAATTTGCATATTGATTACATGTTGAAATGATGGTATTTGGGATATATTGAACTAAGTAAAGTATCTTCTTAAAATTTTAAATATTTCTTTTTACGTTTCTTAAAGCAGCACCCAGAAAGTTTGCCATTATCTACGCAGCATGTATTTTATTCCTATTGGACAGCGCTACATTAGATATGAATGGCATTAGACATGAATGAGCACTCATTCTCCATTGCTTCCCTCCTTCTACTTTTTGGACCCCTCTTTGCATTCTGAGGCATCAATCATTCTTCACTTCCCCTTAAGGTCAGTGTCTCCCAAGGCCCTCTCTAGTTCCCCTGTGCCCCTGTCCCAGCATTCTCTGGGGACAGACCTCACCTCACCAAAGGCTTCCACTATTCCCACAGGCGGCTTTCAACCCCCTGCCAGCAAATCAGCTTGCTCTCCTGAGAATGGGATATTCACCTTCTCGCTATACATTTCCAGCTATGCCTAAGTGTATCGACATTTAATATGCCATTACACCTTCTGGGTATTTACCTTATTAATATCTTATAAATCAGGGCCCCTTCTCCATTTTTTTGAGGCCATCACAATTTCTCACCTTATCACTACAATACCTTCCAATGTCTATCCTTGCCCTCTTCTCAACCAACTTCCTTTTGTTGTTAAGTCTCTAAAACTCGCACACTGGCCACATAATTTCTCTTTTTATTTTTTGAGATAGAATCTCACTCTCCTGCCCAGGCTGGAGTGCAGTGTCACAATCTCAGCTCACTGCAACCTCGCCTCCCAGGTTCAAGTGATTCTCTTGCCTCAGCCTCCCAAGTAGCTGGGACTACAGGTGCGTGCAATCACGTCTGGCTAATTTTTTGTATTTTTAGTAGAGACAGTTTCACCATGTTAGCCAGGATGGTCTCTATCTCCTGATCTTGTGATCTACCTGCCTTGGTCTCCTAAAGTGCTGAGATTACAGGCATGAGCCACCGCACCCAACCATGATTTCTCTGTTTAAATACTCTAGTGGCTGCCCCACTGCCATCAAGATAAAAACCTTCTTTAGTCATATGCAAGGTCTGTGTTTGCTGGTGTCTCTGGCTTCATGCTTCATCACCAATCCCACAAAACCCTAAGTTCCAGGTACACCTAAGCATCTGCACCTCCCTGAATACAACATTTGCTTTCTCACCACCATATTTTGCATAGTCTGTTTCTGCTAACAGGAATATTCTCCCTAACTCTATCCTTGCTCTCCTAGCTGTCCTTCAGAATTCAATTAACACGTCACCTGCCCCAGAAAATGTCTCCAAATGCCCACATCTGAGCAAGTTTCCCCTCTATGTCACTGTCACACCTATACATAGCTCTAGCAATAACCCAACTATGCTGCCCTGGAGTGACCTGGTTACCAGTCTGGGAATTCCCTGAAGGCACAGATTAAGTGTTGTAACTTTACCTCCATGAACTATACTTAAAAAGTACCTACTAATAAGTAGATACAGTATTAAACAAACAAAAAAAGAATAAAATGCGAGACCAGAAATTTTAAAATAGGCTAATAAAGTCATGAGTTAATGAAGAAAGTTAACCTAATCACCCTAAAAACACTTTATTAGATGGCCTACTTCAGGACTCAATGAGCTATCTAATATAAAATTATATGCTAAATATTCATTAAAATATCAAATAACAAAAGCAACACTTAAAAAATTAAGGACTAAATATGTTATTTTGTTTCTACTGCCTTGTTTGTTACACATTCATTCTTCCCTAATTCTACTTATCCACTCCTTTTTTCAGTTCCTTACATTAATTTTCCTTCCAATTAAAGTGTGTATTGTTTCCTTCCATTGTCCAATTCCTCTCACTCCCTTCTATTCTTTCAGTCTAACGGAAAACATAAATACCATCTTTATCTCTATTAGGAATTTTGTCTAAAACAAAGAAATCGTAAAAAGCAGTGAATATAATGATATCACCAGTCAGACTGATAGACAAAACCATAAGCACTAATCTGGTTGGATGATTTCATAATACTAAGCATAATACAAAGCATAATACTAATCTGAACCACATGCATACTAAGTGGAGTTTGGCACGCATCAGCAAGTCCTGGGGTTGGTGCAGCAAGGCAGTGAGGGGAAACAGAAAAGAACAGCCAATGTGCCACTAGTGAGGGCAGCTGCAGCCCAGCCTCACCGCATCTCCACCTTACGCCTGCCCTTCAGGAGTAAGCAGAAGCAGAAGCAGAAGCAGAAGCAGACAGGGAAATCTAGGAAGCTGTCAGCTACCTGGACTAGCATGGTAGGTAACCAACTGGGAAGTGTCAGTAGCAGAGGCCACGCAGTACTAAGTTCCGGTCTGTGCGTATGCTGGCCCAGGCATGAACTTTGGGACACAAAATAGAGTGCTGCTCCCACCACACTGCTGAATTTTCATTTTACTACAAAATAGATTTTGAGAGAGGCAGGGAAGCATGTGAAAAGGAATTACTTAAGTATTTAAACCAGGTTGGGAGAGAAAAACAATTTTCTGAAGGATAGCAATTGCTAGAGTGAAATAGAATACATTATTTTAATCACCTGAAAGAAGCTTTTCAAAATCACTCAACATTAGGTCTTCACCCTAAGGACTGATTATCTTTTGGAATTCACAGTCAAGCAAAATTGAAATCTCTTGAAAAACTTTATACCCAGCAAGATAATGTAACAGTGAAGGGTATGTTTGAAAAAGTTTCTCAAACATCATAGACCTGGACCCCCCTAAAAAATTGTTTAAGCAGCACTTTTAAATGATTGATTTAAGTCAAAGTGCAGAGCAAGATTTACTCTCTTACCTGTATCCAGTAGTTAAGTTTTGATTGTCCAGAATTCTGTGGTTCTTTGTTAATCAGACAACATAAGCACCATATTAGAATTTTCTGGCTTTCATCTACAAAAAAGGAAAACTTAGTAAGTTTTATCAAACAGAAAAAATAACCAATATAAAAACATTTTAAACATTATATTTAGGAAAATCTCAAACTACTAAGTTCACAGAACCAGTATCCCTGAATACAACATTTGCTTTCTCACCACCCTACTTGGCACGTTCTCTTCCTGCTAACAGGAATATTCTCTTTCACTCTATGCTTGCTCTCCTAGCTGTCCTTCAGAATTCCCTAAACTTAACTTTGTGGGTTTTTTCCCTTCTTGTGGCCTCGAGATCACTTAACACTTGTGTGGTCAATTCCCTGTCTTTAACAGTAGCCATTTTTAAAGCCAAACGAGAAGGATGGAAAGCACTTAGAGAACTGGGTTTTTCTCATGATTAGTTTTTTATTTAACATTTGAAACCATTAGTAATTTCAACCTTTCTAAGGCAACTTAATGGTTATAGGCAGTCAGTAGCCAATATTTCTGATTTAATCTTTTAATTTTCTAATTTGTCAAAATATTTTCACTTGTTAAAAAGAAATTTAATAAAAAGGATTGTTTTAAAATATATTTTTAGTATCAAGTGCTTTGGATAAAACAGAAGCCTCTTACGTGCTCCTTTACTCTAAAATGTAAATTCTTTACTCTAAAATATAAAACTTTACGAAACATGCAATGAAAATCTAAACTTTGAAATCTTACATTTTGCAAGAACATCTACTTGATGAGCCACTTTCCTTTTCCCCTTGTGGTGACTGAGTCTATTCCAGTTGGAGAATTTATAACACCATTAAGAAACAAAATTGCGGCCTAGAAACTGAAGATGTCAGTAACTGAGCTAGGGCAAAGCAAATTCAGACTTTATTAACAAGGCCATGGAGGTGAGTAAGACACCCAGTACCTGGAATCAGTCCTCTCTACTGCCTCATTTTCTGCAATCTAATAAACCCAATCTTTCTTTCTTTCTTTTTTTTTTTTTTTTTTTTTTGAGGTAGGGTCTCACTGTCACCCAGGCTGGAATGCTGGAGTGCTGGAGTGCAGTGGCACGATCTCAGATCAATGCAACATCCACCTCCCGGGCTCACTCGAGTCTCCCACCTCAGCCTCTTGAGTAGCTGGGACCACAGGTGTGTGCCACCACATCCAGCTAATTTTTAGGTTTTTTGTAGAGATGGGATCTCACCATGTTGCCCAGGCTGGTCTCCAACTCCTGAGCTCAAGGATCCTCCTGCCATGGCCTCCCAAAGTGCTGGGATTACATGCATGAGCTACTATGCCTGGCCAAAACGCAGCATTTCTAAGGGCTTCATTAACAAAGAAATAAAAACATACCAACTCTAGTAAACTACTTCTGTATTTTTATCCACAAACTAAAAAATGCTAGAAGTAATTTTTAAACCCATTTTTTCCCTGTGAACATCCATAAGCTTATGCTTTTCCAGTAACTTAACAGCTCTGAAAAAAACTTTATCAGGGGTTATTCTGAGGCCATTCATTTTTTTCCCCCTAGCTTTTATGAGCTCAAATAAAGTATTATAAGGCACTGGCTTGTCTGGGATCTGTTCATTTCAAGAGTTGTATAATTTAACCACTAAAGATCCTAGGGTTCGTCAGGTTTAACCAATGCCACTAATTAAAACTGTGACTGTTATGCTTCCCACAGTTTAAATATTAGGAGAAATTCTATCTAGCTTCATGCAGCAAGTGTGACAGATGCACCCAATGACATCCTTACACGTGCAGCAGGTTGTTAAAAAGAACGTGATCTGATGGGGAGCATTTCCAAAAACCAGACACTTACCACCAAAAAAAAAAAAAAGGAAATGTCAGTTTATAAAACTTAAATCTAAAAGAATCCCAAAATCTGGGAGTTTCCCCAGGTGTTGAGTGATTATGCAAACTTAGTTGAAAAATTATTATTTTTTTTTTATTTTTCTCCCAAAAAATAAAAAAAAGAGAAGCCAGAGAAACTTCCACCCAACCTTTAGGAGCTGACTTTTCTTGCCCAGAGTCAATGCACTGAAATGCACTGCTAATGAGCAAAAGCTTGCTTTGCTTAGGCAATTTACAAACATGAGCCACGCTTGTTATTCATGAGTGGCACTAGCACTCACTCCAGAGGCTAGCATCTCAGGCTTCTCCCTGGAGGCCCTGAGCTTGGGCTGGAACATCCCACAGGGCATGTTAAGGGAGATGGGAAACTGCCTGGGATTCACTGCAGGGACAGTGGCTGACAGCCCATCTTAGTGTAAATTTGGATTCTAAAAATGAGTGGAAGGGAAAGGACGTTAACATACACTTGCCACCTTATATTTTATTTTTATATCTGGAATTGAAATTCCATATAAAAGCTGAACTAATTGTTTAATCTTTAATTCTATACTCTGAAAGTATGAAGGCAGCACATTTTTAAGACAATAAATATTCACTGTTTTAAGCTGCTAAGTTTGGCAGAAATTTGTTATACAGAATAGAGTGAATAGTGAAGAAGAGAGGTAACAGCTGTTACGCTTCATCATGAGGGCAGAGTTAGAAGCAATGGACCAGAATTTCAGAAGGTGAAGGCAGTGTTTTTATGCTGAGGACATTGCCGAATAAAAAGGTGTTCTCTTGCTTTCCATTATTATCGATTTTGTCTCTTCTCTTTTCGGTATCTTTTTATTTCCAAATCAACCCTATTTCCTTATTACCCTTTTCTGATCCTATTCTCCATGAACACTACATATGGCTTACTTTTTTCCATGACGAAAATTGTTTGCTTTTACTGTAATTAAAAAGCAATTTTGATATTATAAAACCATAAGAAAAGATCCCTTCCAGGAATAAAGTGCACAACTTGTGAAACAACAGGGGCAACACAGGCAACATTTGACTGCTCATGGAGTTTCATGTCGTTCAGCCACCTCTGTGAGCTCATAGCCAGTGCATACCTCAACAGGAAACTGAAATTTATGGGCAGTTCAAAAGGTAACACAAGCGTTGAGACAGAAAGGGATGGAGAATTTGTTTCTGGTTGTTAGAGGGGGCCAAGGCCAATGCTGATAAGGTACTAAGGAAAGATCACAGACAGATATGAGTTCAAGGACACCAAAACAAATCAATCTGACCTCCTACTTTTACAAAAAAAAGGAATATGAGACCCCACGGGTTCAGGTGCCCTGTCTTAGAGAATCACATCTTCAAGTCAGTCCCAGTAGGGGCTCTACTGAGAAACCCTCGTTCCTCTCAGCAACTGCTACTCCCATTCAGAAAACAATCACATTGAGTGAGGCTGACCTGCTTAGGTATCTCTTTTCCCTGACTGGAAGGTCACAATGGGCAAAGACGGTGAGCCACGTTTTCCTAAGGGCTGGCACACACACACAAAAAAACACTTGGTAGGCCGGGTGCAGTGGCTCACACCTATAATCCCAGCACTTTGGGAGGCCAAGGCGGGCAGATCACAAAGTCAGGCGATAGAGACCATTCTGGCTAACACAGTGAAACCCCACCTCTACTAAAAATACAAAAAACTAGCTGGGTGTGGTGGCAAGTAATCCCAGCTACTCAGGAGTGAGAGGCAGGAGAATTGCTTGAACCCAGGAGGTGGAGGTCGTAATGAGCCAAGATCACGCCACTGCACTCCAGCCTGGGTGAAAGAACAAGATTCTGTCTCAAAATAAATAAATAAATAAAACCATTTGGTAAATACCTGCTGAATGACTATGTATACGCAAGTGAAACTGGCTAGTGGGAATGCCAGTACTGGAACACTACGATCACAGGATGTGATCCAATGGAGTCAGAACACTACAACAAGGTGGACTTTAAAGTCACATGAGAAGTGAGGTTCTGGCTCTTATTAGTGTTGTATTCTAGGGAAAGCGACTTACTGACTCTAATCCATAATTTTCTACCCCACAACACTATCATCAAGAATTCAATTAGGTCCATTATGTAGTCCACAGAGAACAGTGCCCAGCACAAAGTGAGCAATGCCTCTCACACTACATCATAAACCTCCCCATGTTTATGTTAACAATATTGTTATAGTTGATTTATTGCATTGTTGTCATTGTTAATCCCTTAAACCAGGCAAGGTGGCTCACACCGGTAATCCCAGCACGTTGCGGGGCCAAGGTGGGCGAATCACCTGAGGTCAGGAGTTCAAGACCAACATGGCCAATATGGTGAAACCCCGTCTCAATTAAAAATCCAAAAATTAGCTGGGTGTGGTGGAGGCACCTGTAATCCCAGCTACTTGGGAGGCTGAGGCAGGAGAATTGCTTGACCCTGGGAGGTGGAGGTTGCAGTGGGCCCAGACTACGTTATTGCACTCCAGCCTAGGCAACAAATGCAAAACTGTCCCCCTCCCAAAAAAAAAAAAAAAAAAGAGAGAAAAGAAAAGAAAAGGAAAAGTTATATAAATGTGATCTCTCTCAAAAAATCTTATTGTACTATACTGTGGGTAACAGAAACTGCAAAAAGTCAAAGAGGGGGGCTATTGTATGCATTCTTTCATCAGATGTGTTTTATTGTGTGTGTGTGTGCACACATCCATGTGCATACACATATACACACATACACACGTACATAATGTATTTCTGGTCAAAGATGTTTGAGAAACACTGACCTAACTGCAACAGATAAACCTAGGACAGGTAAGCGTAGCCTTAGTGGGTAAACACACTGCTGACTCACTAGTTTTGCCATTTTGAATCAAGAATTTGAACAAGTTTAGGGGTTGGGGGAAGAGGTGTAAGTGGGAAGAAGGAGGGACAGATGAGGGTGGGGTGGAGTGAGCGAGGCTGAGTGTGTGGGTGTCCATGCACGCATGTTCACAGGGCTAAACACACATGTTGTCCCTTTCCTGCCTAGTTCATGTCTCTTCCAATAATTACTATGACAGCCTAGAAATGGGAAACTATGATTCTTTAAAACATCAAAGGGGAATATTCATTTTATTTTGGGTTCTAATGTCATTATATTATGCAATTAGCCTTTGACTTTAAAAAATCTGAAAAGTAAATATTACATTAGCTAATAATAAAGTCCATCCGAGGCAAACCTCAGCCCTGTTCCTTGGGAGGCCCTAGGATGACAAAGAGAACTAAAACCACAGTTCCTGTTCTCGAGAGGCATGCTGTCTTCCAGGGCATCAGACAGTGAAGTAAGTGTATTAAAGGAAGATGCTGGAGGTCATGGAGATACTCTCAGCAGTTCGTAACTCAGCCCAGTAAGGCTACTGCAAAGGAGAATGAGTGTAAAAGAAATCCTGATGCAAAGCACCTTCAAGCACTGTTAGTAATAGGACCCAGCTACTACCATGAGGTATAGCTGTAGAAGATGAAACAGGAAATGAGACTGGACAGCAAGCAGGAGCTCAATGAAGGATACCTCCCCCCAAAAGTGCCCCCAAATTCCTCTCAACCTTAAATAAAACCAAAATGGCACTCTTAAATAAAGTCAAAGCAGCCAAAGGCAAAGGCAAAGTCACGGCAGGATTCAGACTCTGAAGTATGACTTTACAACATGGGAAACAGTGTGAGTTGTTATAAAACTGTGAAACAAAAGTAACTCGGTATCATCAGTATAGCCATTTTATGCTGAATTTAAAATGAAGTTATGAAGGTGATTACAGGCAAAAATAGACACCTAAATCATCTAGGAATTTCTGTCCTCTAATACAAAGAGCTCTATTTTCCTAAAGATCTGCACTGGGTGCTCTTTCCTAAAGATCTGCACTGGAAAATAGAGCTCTTTGTATTGTGTGTGCGTGTGCGTGTGCGTGTCTATACAAACCTACACACACAGACATGAACAACAGTATAGGAAGCCATCTTTGTAATGGAACAATGAATACATTTGATAAGCTGTTTCAGAAAAAGAAATAATAAAAGAAAGGTTCATAATCTAAGCCTCTGTGAAACAATGCGAAGATTAAAATAGCCATTTTGAGAGGACTCGTTTTGGATTCTTACCATATGCTAAAATAAAAGGATTCCAACAAGCTTTTGCCAACAGTTGACCAATTGTGGGGAATCTTTCAATAACTGTATTAGAATCCTGTGAAAGAAAATTAAATTTTGGTCAGTAAAGGCATGATGCAACTCAAAAAGACTGAACTGATATAGGTTGAGGGAGCCTGAATGCTTCTTGTTTAGTATACCATTTTTAAAAGGTGACAAAAAAAGGATTAGAGAAGATCTTTAGCTAAGTAATTCAAATAAAGCTTAAAAAGCAACCAACCACCTTACTTCATCCTTAGTCACCAAACTAAGATGTATGACATAGTTAGGTAAAATCAGTTGTGTTGCAAAATTAATTCTACTCAGGAACGGCTACTTTATTTAAAAATAACAAAGATTGCTCGAGAGTTGAAAACACATTACTGGGCTGAACACAGTGGCTCACACCGGTAATTCCAGCACTTTGGGAGGCCAAGGCAGGTGGATCACCTGAGGTCAGGAGTTCGCAGCCAGCCTGACCAATATGGTGAAACCCTATCTCTACTAAAAATACAAAAATTAGCCAAGCGTGCTGGCATGTGCCTATAGTCCCAGCTACTTGGGAGGCTGAGGCTGGAGAATTGCTTGAACCTGGGAGGAGGAGGTTGCAGTGAGTCGAGATCTCGCCATTGCACTCCAGCCTGGGTGACAGAGTGACATTCCATCTCAAAAAAAAAAAAGGGAAAACACAATATTGGTGATCAATAACCACATAATCCTGTATCTTCATCCTGGTTTTTTATTCTAACATAAGAGAGGTTACTAACTCAGCTCTACTAAGGCTATTTCAAAGAAGGTTTAAAAGAACAAGAACTCTGGAACTTGAATAAAGAAATAAAAACAGCCAAAGCATAAATGTATATATCTCTGTTTATTACTATTTTGATTACTGTATAGTAAATGACATCATATTTAGTCTGTAACAATCTAAACCCTGACAAAAAAAGGATCAACCAAATAGAAAACAAGTTAAGATTTAAAAACACACAAGCTATTGTACAACTGGACCTTTTTCTACTTCTTACCTTTCATAAAAGTTAAAAAATAAAAGCAAACTAATGTGCAGGTAGGCTGAAATGATGGGCACTTCCTGCTGCAGCAGCAAAACATCTCTCACATGTGTCCCAGCATCAAGGCTGGTCCTCGACTTTCTGGGACCACATAAAAGTCAAGTTACATATGTCTCATTAAAAAAAAATTTTTTTAATTAGCATTGGTTTTTCACACAGACTGTATCTTCCTTCTAGTTTCTAAGGACATATGAACACATACTATCAATACAAATTATTCTTCAAATTTCGTATTTGCTCTTTGATTAAGGGAAGAAAAGCTTAACACAAGGACACTTTGCTAAGTGACAATTTTGCTTTTCATTTTGAAATTAAATGCAAAATACTAGCTCATAATATATAAACAAGTGCCAAGTCATAAAAATATAATGAAAGAAACATGACACCCATAAAAAGATATTAAATTTTGAAAATAATAAATTATATAACAGTAAAGATAGTCAAAATCTTAATGTTTATAAAAAGTATTATATTTATTAAAAAATCTTAATATTTATCATCTCTTAGGACAGCCAACTTGAGAACAGGGTGGAGGAAAGGCTTAGCAGGTAGCAAATTCTCCAAGATTCAAGGGACACAAAGGCCTTTAAAAGAATCCCATTTAATACTTGACAACAAGCATGAAATGTTGATTATTTAAAAACAACTTGCTTGGTCAGGAAGTCTCATGTGACAATACAGCTACTCAAGAAGAAATTATAGTAATATAATAAATCAGATACTAGGAAACCAGCTCTTGGGTAATTTGTCTTCCTAATCCATCGGCACTTTAGTCAATACCACAAGTCCCAACTCTGGATGGCATTCTGTATTGGTGAAATCTGGTAGAGACCCTGAAGTCAGAAAATCACTTCATTATTTTGGTCTACTACTTACCATCTCTTTCAAGGCTTCATACATCTTCCTCAGGAACTCCTGGAACTGAGCCAGGTGAAGACAGGTGTCTTGCTGAGTTTCCAAAGTGGAAGCCTGATCCCATACAGAAAGCTTCTGCATCCAGAACTGATAATCACAAGAAAGATCTACTGAATCTTGAGCCATCTTGGAAAAAGGGAAAAGGTGACGTCCCCTTCACAGAAGCCTGTCCAGCACTGAAGGAAATAGTGGGTATACATTAAATCTGTAAGAAAGGGAACAAATAGAAGCATTTCTAAAAGGCTCTTTTATCAGTGCCTACATGACCCATTGATGGGTAAAGAGGGGATTACAAGGAACTAAAATAGCATGGCTTCTATGCTGGAGTCATCTTTGAATTGTTATAAAATGTGTCATCCAGCTGGAGCTCCAATTTTTACCATCTGAATTTTTTATCATGATACTATCATTAGGCTAGAAGTCATTATATCTCCACAGGAACATGCTAATTATGCACAAAAAACACAGCTGATAATACTTTATATCCTCTTTTTAAGATTGAGCTATTTTTAAATGTTCTGAATATGAAGTTGATTTGAGTATTTTAATGTAATAGGAAATCAAAAACATCCACGAATGTTTAATAATAGTCTGTGCCTAAGAAATGTTTTTGAAGTTCTTATGTTTTATACGAATTTCTGGCTTCTCATTTAGATGTAAAAAAATCTCTATGCATTACAGTCTAATGAATTTTTTCCCAGTTTCTCATTTCTTAGAAAAAAGTAGGGAGGCTGAGGCGGGTGGATCATGAGGTCAAGAGATCGAGACCATCCTGGTCAACATGGTGAAACCCCGTCTCTACTAAAAATACAAAAAATTAGCTGGGCGTGGTGGCGCGTGCCTGTAATCCCAGCTACTCAGGAGGCTGAGGCAGGAGAATTGCCTGAAGCCAGGAGGCGGAGGTTGCGGTGAGCTGAGATCGCGCCATTGCACTCCAGCCTGGGTAACAAGAGCGAAACTCCGTCTCAAAAAAAAAAGAAAAAAGAAAAAAGTAAAGTAATTCATTCCACATTAATCAATTTAAGCAATCTTTTAATGAAAGATTGCTTTATATGCTTGATCTCACTTCATTCACAAGAAGCCCTATTTTAGTAAAATAATAATAAATTCCAATTTCTGAGGAGGAATACTGGTTCTAAGTGACAGTAGATAAAATCTTATAAGCCTGACTTCCTACCCCTGAAGGCCATGCTAAAAAGAACAATGGAGTTACAGAGATGGAGCTGGTTCAGTGGCTCCAGTGCCCCCTCCCATCCCACACCCCTCCCCTCCATTGCCAGTGGAAGCTGGAAGCAGGAATCACAGAGGAGGAAAGGCTGCCTCTCAACAGGTGCAGGCCTTCACTGGCTCTGACACTCCCTGGTACAGGGAGGATATTCAGCAATCTAATTTCAAAAGACTGGTAGTAAATAAAGTAAGTTTAAATCCTCAACAGCCATAATTAACAGGTGAAATGCTCCCAATTAAATATCCAACATATCAACCTCAAAGGAGGTTCCCATTACCAAACAAGAAAACAAGAAGAAATTTAAGACAACTGTACAATTTGGCTGCAATGCAAAAAAATCTAGATTGGAAAAATTAAAGTTTTAAAATACCTAAAAATGTGCAGTTTTTATGTTCACTTGGGCAGCACACATACTAGAACATTTACAGTTTAGCCAAGTGTAGGGTCCAGCCAGCCCTACAGGGTTCTGTGAGCCCCTCCTGGCTGGTGCAGAGATGAGAAATTGTAGAAATAAAAGACACAAGACACCAAGATCGAGAAAAGAGAGTTTGGGCCCAGGGGTCCACTGCTACCCAAATTGCGGAGAACAGCAGTAGCCCCAAATGCCTGGATGCTCTCAATTTAATTGGGTTGCAAATCTGGGGGCAAGGTACATATGGCGTGGTCTTGGTGGTCGGAGACTGGGGACAGGGTAGATAGAGCATGGCAGTGATAGGGTCAAGTACATCACATGTCATTCAGGTAGGGGCTAGGAATTTCTGGCACCCGAAGTGAATAAGGAGCATAATGCATCAGCACTTTTTCCATACTTATCAAGAAAGAACAAAAACATTAAGATTTATATTACTATTACTGATTATCTTTTCTAAGAAAAGAGAAACCAAGTGCAGAAGCATAACATGAGAGTAGACATGGAACCTGACCACTGAAGCACAGCATCACATAGAGACAATTAAGCCCCCAGATGTCTGCAGGCCTACCTGACAGCCATCAGGCCTTACCACAAGAGCTTGGAGAAGTGGAGTTTCTTCCTAACTCCTCGGGGGAAGGAGACGTCTCAGCTATTTTGGATGTCTCCTTCCCTAGCTGGCTAAACAGCGGGCACTTTCCCAGCGCTGGCAATGCCGCACAGCCAAGGCGCCGCCGCACAGCCAAGGTGCCCTCCAGCAGCCCTTATGCGGGCATGACAGAGGGCTTAAAGCATCTTGCCTTAGTGTCATTTTTTTCACAATGTCACCCCAGGTTCACACTTCCAATCTGAGAGGCATTAGTAAAAGAATTAAGATCACCTATAATTAACTAAGACTACAACTATATTTCTAGTTACTCTCTTCTCCATTATTTATATGGAAATAGGCTGAGGCTTTTGGCTCCTGCCTCAGCACTTATGGGGTCTTTTCCCTAGAGGGAAGGATCATAACAAAATGAAAAAAAAAGTTTAATAATAGAGGGAATATAATGCAATACTGTCAAAATGGCACTTAGCCAAAAATCTAGGTAATGTCCCTGCCTCCTCATTGTCTTCCTCATCCAAGCCATCATCGCCACCTGTCAAGTCTACCGCCAAAATAAATGTGTGTGATCTGACTTGACTGCATGCACTTCCTTCCACCTCACTGCCCCCCCGCCACTCAGCCTAGCCCTGGAGTGTTGCACTTGTCTGCTGCCAGGCTGGACTTGCCCCTCCCCAATTCATTCTCTATGCAGTAGACAGAAACAACTTTACCAAATGTAAATGTGCTGGGAGACCAGCACACTCCCCTGGGTAAAACCCTCTTCACAGCTTCCTTGAAAAGAAATTCAAACTCCCTGTATATTCCCAGCGCCTTGCTGGACTTTTGAAGACCCTGCAGAACATGGCTCCAGCAGCCTCTCCGACAGCTCTTGTTTCCTCTCTCCACAGCTCACCACAGTCCAGCCCAGGCCTCTCATCTGCTTCATGCCCACAACAAATCCTCCCAGGCCTTTCTGCTGATTCCTTCACAGCTCTTACCACATCGATAATTATCCTGGGCTTTATCTGTTCACTTAGTTACCACTTCCTTTACTAGTGTGTAAATTCCCTGTCTTCCTAGAATATAGCATATGCCTGGCAAGCACTCAAAAAATACTGAATTAACGAATGCATAATTCACTGGTATTCCTCACAGTACAGTTCTAAGCTAAATGCCACAGCAGAATGCTTCTCCAGATGAAGTCGTTTAATTTTAATTTTAATGTTATTTATTTATTTTTAGACAGAGTCTCACTCTTATCGCCCAGGCTGGAGTACAGGGGAGTAATCTAGGCTCACTGCAACCTCCACCTCCTGGGTTCAAGCAATTCTCCTGCCTCAGCCACCCAAGTAGCTGGGATTACATGCACATGCTACCACGTCCGGCTAATTTCTGTATTTTTAGTAGAGACACAGGGTTTCACCATGTTGGCCAGGCTGGTCTCAACCTCCTGACCTCAAGTGATCTGCCTGCCTCAGCCTCCCAAAATGCTGGGATTATAGGCATGAGCCACCATGCCTGGCCAGTAATTTAATTTTTAAGAGGTAACTCCCAACCAAAAAAATTTTTATGTATTTTTATGTTGCCTGTGTGAAATTTAATTAGTAATATCTCATTTTATAAATGTAATAGCTTATACTTGCATACAT
Source organism: Aotus nancymaae (assembly GCF_030222135.1). Classification (NCBI taxonomy): domain Eukaryota; kingdom Metazoa; phylum Chordata; class Mammalia; order Primates; family Aotidae; genus Aotus; species Aotus nancymaae. Next base: position 17,389,290 of record NW_026988455.1, read on the forward strand.
TTAACTAATGCTCTTGGCAGTATATTAAATGCTTTATTCATACTAATTTAATCATCATAGCAACGCTATGAAATGGGTACTATTACCATCTCCATTTTACAGAGGCACCGAGAGATTACATAATTGCCCAAAGTAAGATTATGTAAAAACTGAAAGGAAGTAACTGCTAGTAAACAGCAGAGCTATGATTGTGGAATTTGAATCCAGGGTCTGGCTCTGAAGTCTGTATCCTTAAAGAAATAAACTGAAGAGGCAGGGCATGGTGGCTCACGCCCGTAATCCCTGCACTTTGGGAGGCCGAGGAGGATTACCCGAGGTCAGGAGTTTGAGACCAGCCTAGCCAACATGGTGAAACCCCATCTCTACTGAAAATAACAAAAATTAGCTGGGTGTGGTAGCAGGAGCCTGTAATCCCAGCTACTGAGGAGGTTTAGGTAGGAGAATCCCTTGAACCCAGGAGGTGGAGGCTGCAGTGAGCCAAGATTGCATCATTGCACTCCAGCCTGGAAGACAGAGCAAGACCATGTTTCAAAAAAAAAAAAAGAAGAAGAAATAAACGGAAGAAACAAACTGATAAATTTCTTATATATTTCATATGGCACTATATGCAGATCAGTTTAGATATTTGGGAACAGTAAAATGAAGAACTTTCTGATAAAAGTAAGAGACAAACGTTTTACTCAAATAAAACTGCAGGCCTAGAACAGTGGATGCCTATAATCCCAGCACTTTGGCAGGTGGAGGCAGGAGCATCACTTGAAGCCAGGAGTTTGAGACCAACCAGCCTGGGCAACATACCAAGACCTCATCTCTACAAAATAATTTAAAACTTAGCCATGCATGATGGCAGGTACCTATAGTACTAGATACTCTAGCGGCTGAAGCAGGAGGATGGCTTGCGCCTAGGAGTTCGAGGCTTCTGTGAGCTATGATAACACCACTACACTCCACACTCCAGCCTGGGTGAAAGAGCCAGATTGTCTCAAAGAAAAAACAAAAACAAAAAGAAAAAAGAAAAAAAAGAATGGCAGATCTTTTGCTCAGCAACAGAAATATATCTGATTGTTTTAAATGGAAACAGCTTTAGGAATCATGCAGTACAGTGATCCTTAATATGCTGCTCCACAGCCTCTAGGGCTGGAGTAGGGCTAGAAACATGGTGCTGTGGTAGTGATGACCGGCGGTGGTGGGGGTGGGGGGTGGCAGCTGCTGCCAGCATTTGGTTAATCAAAGTGCCTTGTGCCATCAGCCACATGTGGGATGATCACGCTTGTTAAGCAAATCCGACCCTGCTGGGAATCTGAGTCTTGAGTTAGACTGACAGGTGGAACTCAGTCATTCAAAGGCTCTCTTAGTCTAGATCCCTAGAGCTATCTGAGTTCATGTTCTTAATAAGGTAAGGTGTTTCTCTCAACACTTTAAATAAATATTTTAAAATATTTCACTCCACTCTCTTCTTGCTTGCATGGTTTCTGAGGAGAAGTTGAATGTACTGCTCCTCTACAGGTAAGGTGCATTTTTCTTCTGGCTTCTTTCAAAATAAGAAAGCTTCCTGTATTTGTGGTATAGTGTCTGACATTAATTTGTAAAATTATCAGTAATTACTGTTTCAGATATTTCTTTTTAAAAAAAAATGGCTGATTCCCATAGATTTTGGGGGAACAGGTGGTATTTGGTTATATGGTAAGTACTTTAGTGGTGACTTTCAAAATTCTGGTGCACCCATCTCCCAAGCTGTATACACTGAACCCAGTTTGTAGCCTTTTATCCCTCATCTCTCTCCCACCCTTTCCCTGTGCCCCGAGTCCCCAAAGCCCACTGTATCATTCTTATGCCTTTGCAACCTCATAGCTTAGCTCCCACTTGTGAGTGAGAACACATGACATTTGGTTTTCCATTCTTGAGTTACTTCACTTAGAATGATAGTCTCCAGTCCCATCCAGGTTGCTGTGAATGCCATTAATTCATTCCTCTTTAAGGCTGAGTAGTATTCCATCATATATGTATATATATACACCATAGTTTATCTACTCGTTGACTGATGGGCATTTGGACTTTCCACATGTTTGCAATTGAGAATTGTGCTGCTATAAACATGTGTGTGCATGTATCTTTTTCATGTAAGAACTTAATTTCCCCTAGGTAGATACCTAGTAGTGGAACTGCTGGATCAAAGGGTAGATCTACTTTTAGTTATTTAAGGAATCTCCACAATATTTTCTATAGTGGCTGTACCACTTCACATTCCCACTGGTAATGTAGGAGTGTTCCATTTTCACCGTATCAATGCCAACATCTATTTTTATTTTTTTATCTTTTGATTATGGCCATTCTTGTGAGAGTAAGGTAGCATCGCACTGTGGTTTTGATTTGTGTTTCCCTGATCATTAGTGATGTTGAGCAGTTTTTCATATGTTTGTTGGCCATTTGTATATCTTCTTTTAAAAATTGTCTATTCATGTCCTTAGCCCACTTCTTAACAGGACTCTTCAGTTTTTTTCTTGCTAATTTGTTTGAGTTCCTTATAGATTCTAGGTATTAGTCCTTTGCCGTTTGTGTAGATCATGAAAATTTTCTCCCACTATGTGGGTTGTCTCTTTACTCTGCTGACTGGTCCTTTTGCCATGCAAAAGCTCCTTAGCTTAAGTAAGTTCCACCTATTTATCTTTGTTTTAGTTGCATTCGCTTTTGGGTTCTTGCTCATGAAATCTTTGTGTAAGCCGATGTCTAGAAGGGTTTTTCTGATGTTATCTTCTATAATTTTTATAGTTTCAGGTCTTAGATTTAAGTCTTAATCCATCTTGAGTTGGTTTTTGTACAAGGTGAGAGATGAGGATCCAGTTTAATTCTCCTACATGTGGCTAGCCAATTATCCCAGCACCATTTGTTGAACAGGGTGTCCTTTCTCCACTTTGTTTTTCTTTGCTTTGTCAAAGATCAGTTGGCTGTAAGTATTTGTGTTTATTTTTGGGTTCTCTATTCTCTTCCACTGGTCTATGTGCCTATTTTTATACAAGTACCAAGTTGTTTTAGTGCCTATGGCCTCATAGTAGAGTTTGAAATCAGGTAATGTGATGCCTCCAGATTTCTTCTTTTTGTATAGTCTCGCTTTGGTTATGTGGGCTCTTTTCTGGTTCCATATGAGTTTTAGGATTATTTTTTCTAGTTCTGTGAAGAATGATGGTAATGATGGTGGTATTTTGATGGGAACTGCATTGAATTTGTAGACTGCTTTTGGCAGTATGGTCATTTTCACAATACTGATTCTACATATCCATAAGCATGGGACGTGACATGTTCCCATTTGTGTCATCTATGATTTCTTTCAGCAGTGTTTTGTAGTTTTCCTTGTGGAGGTCTTTCACTTCCTTGATTATATTCTTAAGCATTTTATATATATTTTTGCAGCTATCGTCAAAGGGATTGAGTTCTTGATTCACTTTTCAGCTTGGTCATTGTTGGTATATAGCCGAGCTACTGATTTGTGTATATTAATTTTGTATCCTGAAATTTTGCTGAATTCATTTACCAGTTCAAGGAGCTTTTTGGCTGAGTCTTTATGGTTTTCTGGGTATATGATCTTGTCATCAGCAAAGAGTGACAGTTTGACTTCCTCTTTACCTATTTGGATGCCCTTTATTTCTTTCTCTTTTCCGATTGCTCTATAGAACTTCCAGTACTATGTTGAATAGAAGTGGTGAAAATGGGCATTCTTTTCTCCTTCTCATTCTCAGAGGGAATGCTTTCAACTTTTCCCCATTCAGTATTACATTGGCTGTGCGTTTGTTATAGACGGCTTTTATTACATTGAGGATATGTCCCTTGTATGCCAATTTTGCTGAGGGTTTTAATCCTAAAGGGATGCTGGATTTTGTCAAATGTTTTTTCTGCATCTATTGAGATCATCATGAGATTGAGATCATTATGAGATTGTTCTTAATTCTGTTTATATGGTGTAGCACATCTATTACTTGCATATATTAAACCATCCCTGCATCCCTGTTATGAAATCCACTTGATCATGATGGATTATCTTTTTGATATGCCTGGATTTGGTTAGCTAGTATTTTGTTAAGGATTTTTGCATCTATGTTCATCAGGGATATTGGTCTGTAGTTTTCTTTTTTGATTATGTCCTTTCCTGGTCTTGGTTATTAGGGTGATACTGGCTTCAGAGAATGATTTAGAGAGGATTCTCTCTTTCTCTATCTTGTGAAATAGTGTCAATAGGATTGGTACTAATTCATCTTTGAATGTCTGATAGAATTCAGCTGTGAATCCGTCTGGTTCTGGACTTTTGTTGGTGGTGGTGGTAATTTTTTTAATTACCATTTTTATCTCGCTGCTTGTTATTTGTCTATTCAGAGTTTCTATTTCTTCTTCATTTAATCTAGGAGGGTTGAATATTCCCAGGAATTTATCCATCTCCTCTAGGTTTTCTAGTCTATGCGCATAAAGGTGTTCATAGTAGCCTAGAACGGTCTTTTGTATTTTTGTGGTATTGATTGTAATATCTCCCATTTCGTTTCTAATTCAGCTTATTTGGATCTTCTCTCTTCTTTTCTTCGTTAATCTTGCTAAAGGTCTACCAATTTATCTTTTCAAAAAACCAGCTTTTTGTTTCATGTATCTTTTTTATTTTTTGTTTGCTTCAATTTCCTTTAGTTCTTCTCTCATCTTGGTTATTTCTTTTATTCTCCTAGGTTTGGGTTTGGTTTGTTCTTGTTTCTCCAGCTTCTTCAGGTGTGACCTCAGATTGTCTATTTGTGCTCTTTCAGACTTTTTGATGTAGGCATTTAAGGCTATGACCTTTCCTTGTAGCACCACCTTCGCTGTATCCCAGAGGTGTTAATAGGTTGTGTTGCTATTACTGTTTAGTTCAAAGAATTTTTAAATTTTCATCTTGATTTCATTGTTGACCCAATGATCATTGAGGAGCAGGTTACTTAATTTCCACGTATTTGCACGGTTTTGAGGGTTCCTTTTGGAGTTGATGTCCAATTTTATTCCTCTGTGGTCTGAGAGAGTGATATAATTTCGATTTTCTTAAATTTATTGAGACTTATTTTGTGGCCTATCATATGGTCTATCTTGGAGAATGTTTCATGGGCCAATGAATAGAATGTATATTCTGTAGTTGTTGGGTAGAATGTTCTGTAAAATATTTGTTAAGTCCATTTGTTCTAGGGTATAGTTTAAATCTATTCTTTCTTTGCTCACTTTCTGTCTTGACTTGTCCAGTGCTGTCCATGGAATACTGAAGTCCCTCACTATTGTTGTGTTGCTGTCTACCTCATTTCTTAAGTCTAGTAGTAACTGTTGTATAAATTTGGGAGGTCCAGTGTTAGGTGCATATATATTTAGGATTGTGATAGTTTCCTGTTGGACAAGGCCTTTTATCATTATGAAATATACCTCTTTGTCTTTTTTTAATGCTGCTGCTTTAAAATTTATTTTGTCTGATAGAAGACTAGCTACTCTTGCTCACTTTTGGTGTCTACTTGCATGAAATGTCTTTTTCCACCTCTTTACCTTTAGTTTATGTGAGTCCTTACGTGTTAGGTGCATCTCTTCAAAGCAGCAGATACTTGGTTGGTGAATTCTTATTCATTCTGCCATTCTGTATCTTTTAAATGGAGTGTTTAGGTCACTTACATTCATCATTAGGATTGAGATGTGAGGTACTATTCCATTCATCATACTATTTGTTGCCTGTACAGCTTGGTTTTTTATTATCTCTGTTTTATAATTTATGCTTTAAAGAGGTTCCATTTTGATGTGTTTCCAGGATTTGTTTCAAGACTTAGAGCTCCTTTTAGCAATTCTTGTAGTGCTGGCTTGGTAGTGGTGAATTCTCTCAGCATTTGTGTCTTTCAAAAAGACTATCTTTCCTTCATTTATGACGCTTAATTTTGCTGGATATAAAATGCTTGGCTGATAATTGTTTTGTTTAAGGAGGCTAAAGATACAGCCCTAATCCCTTTTAGTTTGTAGGGTTTCTGCTGAGAAATCTGCTGTTAATCTGATAGGTTTTCCTTTATAGGTTACCTGATTCTTTTGCCTTACAGCTCTTAAAATTCTTTCCTTTGTCTTGACTTTAGATAATCTGATGACTGTGTGCCTAGGTGATGATCTTTTGGTGACAAATTTCTCAGGTGTTCTTTGAGCTTCTTGTCTTGGTCTCTAGCAAGGCTAGGGAAATTTTCCTCAATCAGTACCCCCAATATGTTTTCCAAACTTTTAGATTTCTCTTCTTCCTCAGGAACACCAATTATTCTTAGGTTTGGTCGTTTCACGGAATTCCAAACTTGCTGAAGGCTTTGTTCACTTTTTTAAATTCTTTTTTGTCTTTGTTGAATTGGGTTAATTCAAAAACCTTGTCTTCAAGCTCTGAAGTTCTCTCTTCTGCTTGTTCAATTCTATGCTGAGACTTTCCAGTACATTTTGCATTTCTCTAAGTATGTCCTTTGTTTCCTGAAGTTGTGATTATTTTTATTCATGCTATTTCAAAATTGGACTTTGCCTTTCTCTGGTGCTTCCTTGATTAGCTTAATAACTGATCTTCTGAATTCCGTTTTTTTTTTTTTTTTGAGACGAAGTTTCGCTCTTGTTACCCAGGCTGGGGTGCAATGGCACGATCTAGGCTCACCGCAACCTCCGCCTCCTGGGTTCAGGCAATTCTCCTGCCTCAGCCTCCTGAGTAGCTGGGATTACAGGCACGCGCCACCATGCCCAGCTAATTTTTTGTATTTTTAGTAGAGACGGGGTTTCACCATGTTGACCAGGATGGTCTCGATCCCTTGACCTCATGATCCACCCGCCTCGGCCTCCCGAAGTGCTGGGATTACAGGTGTGAGCCACAGCGCCCGGCCTCTCTGAATTCTTTTTCAGGTAAATCAGGGATTTCTTCTTGGTTTGGATCCATTGCTAATGAGCTAGTGTGATTTTTGGGGGATGTTATGTCATATTGCCAGAATTGTTTTTCTGGTTCCTTCTCATTTGAATAGACTATGTCAGAGGGAGGATCTGGAGCTCAAGCCTGCCATTCAGATTCTTTTGTCCAACAGGGTGTTCCTTTGATGTAGTACTCTTCTTTTCCTAGGGATGTGGCTTTCTGAGAGCTGAACTCTAAGTGATTGTTATTTATCTTCTGGATCTAGCCACTCAGCAGGGCTACCAGGCTCCAGGTTGGTACTGGGGGTTGTCTGAACAGTCCCGTGATATGAACCACCTTCAGGTCTCTCAGTCATAGATACCAGCACAGTATTTGGGCTGTTTCCTGAGTCCTGCAGTAGCAATCTGCTTTCTTCAGAGGGTCTGTGTATTCTCTTGGCATTCCTGGTATATTCCTGCAGCAGTTCTGGAGCAAAAGTTCATGATGCAAGTCTGTACATGCTCTGTCCATCCAAACAGGAGACACCTGTTTTTTTTTTGTTGTTGTTGTTGTTTTTGGAACGAAGTCTCACTCATTCTGTTGCCCAGGCTATTGGAGTACAGTCTGTTTCTAATATTTCTTAACTTTCCTTCTCTCTTCTTCAGCATACCTTCTGCTTCTGGTATTCCCATTTCACGTATGTTACACCTTTAGTATTTGTCCCAATGGTCTTGAATATTCTGAGTTTTTCCTTATTTGTTCTCTTTGCTTTTCAGTTTTGGAGGTTTCTATTAACATATCCCAAAGCTCAGAGATTCTTTCCTCAGCTATGTCCTGTCTAGCAGTAAGGGCATCCAAGGCAATCTTCATCTATTACAGTGTTTTGTTTTTTATCTCTCACATTTCTTTTTGGTTCCTTAAGATTTCCATCTCTCTGCTTACACTGACCAACCATTCTTGCATGCTGTCCACTTTATCCATTGGAGCCATTAGCATTTTAATCGTAGTTCTTTTAAAACCCTTTCACATGCCTGATTCTGATGCTTGCTCTGTATCTCCAAACTGTGTTTTTGTTTTTGCCTTGTAGTATGCCTTGTCATTTTTTCTCAAGAGCTAAAAATGATACACTGTGTCAAAGGAACTGCTATGAACAGGCCTTTTGTCATGTGATGGTAAGGTATAGTCAGGAGGGAGAGTGTTACAAAGGCCTATGATTAGGTCTCAGTCTTTCATGAGGCTATGCCTCTGGGCTGTGAAATCCACAAGTGTTTCTCAGGTTTTTTTCTCCCCCTCCTACTCCACCTGTTAGGTGGGACAGGATGGCAAGAGTGAGGTAGATCTGTGTATTTCCCTTCTCCAATATGGAAGGCTAAAACTGGCTGGAGTTTGGTATTACTCTCCTTCCAGGCCAGCTGGGCTCTCATTAACTAGTTTCTCCTTGTTAAGAACAGAGTGCTCTGGCATATTTCAAAATGGTTCTTTTCCCCCTCACTCTCCCAGAACCACAAGGGGATTTTTCTTCAACATTTACTGTGAGAACCTAGTTGAGTTCCTGGAGGTCAAACTCACAAAAGTGTGGGGTATTCCCTATGACTAGGTCCCCCTGGAGTTTTTAACTGATCCTCCAATTTTGGGGGCAACAGTTTGTACTGTGCCTTCACTTTTTTTAAAGATCTAAGAAGAGTTGTTGGTTTTTCAAAATTTGTTCAGCTTTTTACTTACTGTTAGGATAGAGTGTCCTAATTTCCAACTTCCTTACATGTGGAACTGGAAACTGGGTGTTCTTCTAAAGTATGGTTTTACAGCTGTATCCAATTCTGTCAGCTACTGATAGGGTTTAGATGTTCTGTCCCCTCCAAATCTCATGCTGCATTGTGACCTCCAATGCTGAAAGTAGGCCTAGTGAGAAATGTTTGGATCATGAGGGTGGATCCCTCATGAAGGTCTTTGTGCTGTCCTTGAGGTAATGAGTTCTCACTCCATAATTCATGGAAGATCTGGTTGTTTAAAAGACTATGGGCACCCCTTCTCTCACTCTCTTTTGCTCCCTCTCACCATGTGATGTGCCAACTTCCTCTTCTCCATCTGTCATGATTGTAAGCTCCCCAAGGCTTCACTAGAAGCAAAGCAGATGCTGGTCCCATGCTTGTACAGCCTACAGAACTATGAGCCTAAAATAAACCTCCTTTCTTTATAAACTATCCAGTCTTAGGTTTTCTTTTACAGCAATGCAAATGGACAAACACAGCTACCTTGGAAACTTCCCATAATTTTTTTTTTTTAAAGTCCCTTAAATTAACCACTGTTGGTTTCTGTGGTTTTCCATCAAAGAATACAAACTGAGAGAGTCACAGGTACTAGATAATGGATCATAGGCAACAGACCTTTTGAGAAAACAGGAGAATTTATAACTGGTTATTAAGTCAACACAGGGAAAATGGCAGTAAAACTTTTGTTCATTTTAGGAATTTGGAAATCAGAAGTCCATGGAAGAAGAGGGTAATACAGATCAATGAGGTATCTCCAGCAATCAAGGCCCCTGACTCATGCCTGTCTAGTAAAATAGCCAAGTAAAAGTCACTGGAATCTACCCGTCGCCCCACCCCACAAAATAAGCTAAATTTTTTTTTAAACCCAATCCCTCACATCTGGTGATGTGCAGAGACTCCTACCTGCCCTACTGAGACGTCAAAGCATCAAAGACACTACTCTACCAAAAGCATGATCAAATGATAATTCCAACTCAAGCTGCATTTTCAGAAAGTGAGTCTTCACTGGAGGAAATTAATATGACCTTTGACACCTAGAATGCAGTTATGAAGCTGGTGAATGCATTTCTCTGTTGGGATAAACTGAGGACATGAGAAAGCAGTTCACTTTCACCTGCCTCAGAGATCTCAACTCAAGACATGCAGATTTCACTGGACACATCATATCTACACTGGTCTACTGAAGATTACCATGCTCATAGAACCTGGAGAGTAGAAAGATATATGTGTCTTGCATATATTCCAGCTAGTAGAATGTAAAAGCCAGGAACATACAGGGCCTACCACTTCAGGAAGTTTCTTCTGATCCCATGGTCTGTACCAAGTCAGAATAATGCCCTTTAAAATGAGGATACACAAGCAACTAGTATTAGTAGTTGCCTCCAGTGAAGAGATCTATGTGGCTGATTTTCCCTGTACACCTTTTTGTATCTTTTCAATTTAATGCCATATAGACTAGTTACTTACTCAAAATTAATAACAGAAATTAAAGTGAATGATAACTGCTGTACTTCGAACCTGCTAAGAAGCAAATACTTGGTTGATCTCTCTAAGACTGTGAAGGTAGCATGTACTGCATGGGTTTTAGACCATTTATCTGCTTCTACTCATCAGCCTGGCAATAAAAACGGGCTAGGGCTGAGAGCAAGTGTCACAGCACAGCTGGTCCTGCTGCAGCACTCTGCCACTCAATTATATGACCCAATGCTGTCTAAAGCATGAGTGGAAGATATGATTTCCGGAAAGAGCCTATGACTGCGCTGATCTTCCAAGTCACAAAGCTGGGTGTGCCTAGCAGCACTCTATCATCATGGGCACATTATGCCCACTTGGAAAAGATGCAAAAGTGAGGTTTTTAGGTGTTATCTGCATTTCCTTACTATGTCATACAATTTTTTTAAATTCCTTCTCTTTCATTTTTCTCACTCCTCCTACTGCATATATAGAGTATACGACTAGTGAACACATTTTCTATTTTGTATATAATTCACAGGACATAACAGAGCTGGGAAGAGGAACTGACATCATCCGGAACTCCTGGGCTTGAACTGGGTATTACTTTGGATTATCTATCTTTTTAAAGGAAGAGAGAGCTAAATTATGTCAGTTGGAAGTATTTTTAAAAATTAGTGTGTGGAAATCAGTAAGTTTGAATGTCCTGAGAAGCCAGTAAGTGAAAGGTAGCGGATGTCTGTGGGTTCTGCCTACCTAGCACTCTTTCCTGTTCTTTTCATATATATACTGCCCACTACTGCTCTAAAGAAATGCCTTTCTTTCTTATAGTATGGTCTTGTTGAGACAACGGATCAAGGTATGCATCCCTAGAAAGTGGTGAGTTATAGACGGCTAGCAGATAAAACTAATAAGAAATATGCTATACAGATAAAATAAAGTGTATGCCTTTTTGTCTCACACCACTCAAAAACAGCTGACTTTCACCAAATAGGGAGGGTAGGCTATGTAGTACAAGTGAAGTTTTGTTGATGATTTCTTTTTTGGTAACTATTTAATATTTAAAAACATACAACAAAGTACATAGAACAGCCAAAGTAAGCCCTTTGTACTTATAACCAGTTCACACAATTATCCATTTTTCCCATTTTAAAGCATATCATGTTATCCTTCAGAAGACTTTGACTTGTATCTCTTTTCTATAAGACCTTTAAAAAAGAAGAGACAACAATATCTCTTTCACACAGAATAAAACAATGTCAACTAGTAGCCCAACTATGTTCAAATTTCTTTAAAATTTCCCTTTCTATTTGTTCATATCATTTGTTTTTCACATTAAGAGCCACAAACTACATATGGTCAATATTAATATTTCTTCCTTAAATCTGTACTGATTATCCTTCTTTTATATATTTTAAACTTTTTCATATCATTTATCCCCTGGAGAAACCAAGGCATTTGGCCTATTGTTTCTAAGAGTTAAGAGTCTAAGACTCTCTCATACTTCTGCATTTGACTGATTGTATCCCCATGGCAGTGTTTTACATGTTTGGCTATCCCCTGTATTTCTTGCAAACTGATAGATCTAGAGGCTTGATCCTGGTTCAATTCCTTCACAAGAATACTTCATTTGTGGTGGTGTTTGTGTACTTTTAATCAAATCAGAAGGCATGTAATGTTTGGTTCTCTCACATTTCACAATGTTGAAACTGATAATGAATTCAGGCACTGTCAACATAATCCATCCATTATAAAGTTTACCATCAACCTCTTCTCTAATGGTTTTAGGATCCATTGACGATCATTTTAAAACCATTAAGGTTGAAAAATAGTGATTTTCTAATTTATGGTGCTTCTTGATGCCCAAAAGTTTACATTTTTAAGTAGCCAGGTCAACAACCTTTTCCTTCGGAAGTCCAACGTATGTCTCTCCAATCTTGTGAAATTGACAAAAGTTCTGCTAGCCTTTCTCATTTTTAGTAGGACAGGCCCTCTCTTCCAGATTCTTGGTCACGAAATAATAATAACAATAATATGTGATTTTTAAATTGACATATCTGTAATCCCAGCATTTTGGGAGGCTGAGGCGGGCGGATTATGAGGTCAAGAGATCAAGACCATCTTGGCCAACATGGTGAAACTCCGTCTCTCCTAAAAATACAAAAATTATCTGGGCGTGGTGGCGCATGCCTGTAATCCTAGCTACTTGAGAGGCTGAGGTGGGAGAATCGCTTGAACCTGGGAGGCAGAGGTTGTGAGCTGAGATCGCACCACTGCACTCCAGTCCGGTGACAAAAAATAAAAATAAAAAATAAGTAAAAAACAAAACTATATGCTGCTATAAAACACACATCTAAAACATAAAGGTTAAAAGAAGAATATTTTAAAAGACCACTCAAACCAAATCAAAGGAACCAAATAAACAGTATCAAATAGACTCTGGAGCAAAAAATATTATTAGAGGTAAAGAGAATCACTTCATAAAAGCTATGATTTTTTGAAACATGACCTGATTTGGCATGCTTAGTTATTTAATAATGATGGTGTAATAATTAATTCATACCTCCTTGTATATGATATTTGCACATGTACCACAGGTATAGGATGATCTCTTTCCAGCAGTTCTATATATACTCAGAATGAAATTTTTCCTGGTTTTCTTGGCTTTTTTGAAAGCAGAATGGTGATGCTATTTTGATAAAGAGTACTTGTTTATCTTTAAATATTTTCTGCCCTCTAAATTTTCATAGAATCCTTTGTAAAAGTTAATTTCATTAGTATATAGTTAATATTAACAGTGCCACAGTGCCACCAGTAGCAAACTAGATAGACCATTATTTGTTTTGCAACAACATGCCAAGCATGGGCAGAGTTTGAAGGTGGGCTTCATCTTAAGGAGCAAGGGAGGTAACTTCAAGATTGCCAATGGTAGATCCAGCTACATTAGGCTAAGTTCTCTAGAGCTAATGATTGTGTCTTTCTTATTTCTATGGCCCCAGCACCTAGAACAGCGTCACACAACACTCATTAAATGTTTGTTGAATAAAAGAATTGACAAACATAATTCAAAGCTATTTTTTCTTCTTATATTAATATGAAGACTATAATTCTCTAGAAAATGTATGAATCCAAACTTTATTGACTTGAAAAAAATTCTTTTTTACAGAGATTTAAACTTAATGATAGCCTTTTAAAATATATAAATTTTTTGTATTTGTTTTAAAGAAAGGTCTTACTTTAGAAAATGACTCTCTAAGAAGAATGCATATTTTTCTCTATTTATTTCCATGGTTACTGCGTTCACAGTTAATATTTGTTGTATTTGATATTTGTAATATGTTTGACTGCTCTCTTTAAAGTGCCTTATCAAATTTATGGCTCTATGCTATTACTTTTTGAGCTCTGTAAATTGTTTACATAATAATTCTAAAGAAGGAGGACAGATAGATGAGCAAATAATTGTTTAGCATATTAGCTCATAGTTCCTCATTAGTTTATTAAAGATCACACATGGAGTATAATTTCTATACCAAAGATATTCTTATTTCAGTATCAGAGAAATAGTTTTCTAATATGTCCTGAAAATAGCAATTTTTAAAATGTGTAAAAATTTTAAAAAATAAACCTCAAAATGTAACAAAAATTGACACAACTATAACAGAAGTAATCAATTCCAATCATAGTGAGAAATTGTAACACACTTCTCCCAGTAAATTAAATTTAAAAATCCACAAGATACAAACTTTCCCTTAAAGAAAACTCCAAGATTATGAAGTGTTTACATATACTAGCAGAATGTTCATAGCAGCATTATTCATAATAGACACAAATTTTAAACAATCCACATGCCAACCAAGACCAGAATGAATAAAATGTGGTATACTTCAACAATGGAATACCATGCAGCAATGAAAATGTAGGAACTACCACTACAGGCACAGAGATGAACTGGCAATCACAATGTTGAAGGAAAAAAAAAACCATAAAAATACATAAGATATTATTTACTGACATAAAGTTCAAAAACATGTAAAATTAAATTCTAGTAATTACCATAAAAAGTCAGGAAACTTACCTTTAGAACTGTGGTCCTCAAACTTTTTGGCACCCAGGACAGGTTTTGTGAAAGACAACTTTTTCATGGACCCGGGTAGGGGGCCAGGGAGAGGAAGGATGTGGTTTTTTGATGAGAAACTGTTCCACCTCAGATCATCAGGCGTTAGTCAGATTCTCATAAGGAGCGAGCAACCTAGATCCCCTGTATGTGGCAGTTCACAAGAGGGTTCATGCCCTTATGAGAATCTAATGCTGCTGCTGATCTGACAGGGAGCGAAGCTCAGACAGTAATGCTTACTGGCCTATTACTCACCTCCTGCTGTGCAGCCTGGTTCCTAACAGGCCATGGACTGGTACCAGTCTGTGGCCCAGGGCTTAGGGACCCCTGCTTTAGAGGAAGGGAAGATGTGCTATTGGGAAGGTGTGAATAATTGGCACCAAGATGCTGGCAATATTCTATTTCCTGACCTGCATGGCAATGACTATGTATTCACATTTTAATAATTCACCAAAGTAGAAATCATGTTTATATGCTTTTCTTTTCTTTTTTTTTTTTCTTTAGAGATAGGGTTTCACCATGCTGGCCAGGTTGGTCTTGAACTGCTGACCTCAGGTGATCTGCCCTCCTTGGCCTCCCAAAGTGCTGGGATTATAAGCATGAGCCACAGCACCTGGCCTATATGCTTTTCAATATGTTACTTTCCACAATTAAAAAATATTTTTTAAAACTTCCGTGAGCTAGCAAGATGGCCAAATAGGAACAGCTCCAGTCTGCAGCTCCCAGTGAGATCAACACAGAAGGCAGGTGATTTCAGCATTTCCAACTGAGGTACCTGGCTCATCTCATTGGGACTGGTTAGACAGTGGGTGCAGCCCACGGAGGGTGAGCAGAACCAGGGTAGGGCATCACCTCACCCAGGAAGTGCAAGGGGTCAAGGAACTCTCTCCCCTAGCCAAAGGAAGCCGTGAGGTACCATGCTGTGAGAAACAGTGCGCTCTAGTCCAGATACTATGCTTTTCCCACAGTCTTCGCAACCCGCAGACCAGGAGATTCCCTTGGATGCCTACACTACCAAGGCCCTGGGTTTCAAGCACAAAATTGGGCGGCCATTAGGGCAGACACCAAGCTAGCCGCAGGAGTGTTTTTTTCATAACCCAGTGGCGCCTGAAACACCAGCAAGACAGAACCATTCACTCCCCTGGAAAGGAGGCTAAAGCCAGGGAGCCAAATGGTCTAGCTCAGCGGATCGCACCCCCATGGAGTCCCCCAAGCTAAGATCCACTGGCTTGAAATTCTCACTGTCAGCACAGCAGTCTGAAGTTGACCTGGGATGCTCAAGCTTGGTGGAGGAAGGGGCGTCCTCCTATACTGAGGCTTGAGTAGGTGGTTTTTCTTGAGTAGGTGGTTTATTTCCCCTCACAGTGTAAATAAAGTCACCAGAAAGTTCAAACTAGGCAGAGCCCACCGCAGCTCAGCAAAGCTGCTATAGCCAGACTGTCTCTCTAGATTCCTCCTCACTGGGCAGGGCATCTCTGAAAGAAAGGTGGCAGCCCCAGTCAGGGGCTTATAAATAAAACTCCCATCTCCTTGGGACAGAGCACTTGGGGGAAGGAAGGGGTGGCTGTGGGTGCAGCTTCAACAGACTTAAACGTTCCTGCCTGCATGCTCTGAAGAGAGCAGTGGATCTCTCAGTACAGCACTCAAGCTCTGCTAAGGGACAGACTGTCTCCTCAACTGGGTCCCTGACCACTATGCCTCCTGACTGGGAAACACCTCCCAGCAGGGGTCGACAGACACCTCATACAGGAGAGTTCCAGCTGGCCTCTGGCAGATGCCCCTCTGGGATGAGGCTTCTAGAGGAAGGAACAGGCAGCAATCTTTGCTGTTCTGAAGCCTCCGCTGGTGATACCCAGGCAAACAGGGTCTGCAGTTGACCTCCAGCAAACTTCAGCAGACCTGCAGCAGAGAGGCCTGACTGTTAGAAGGAAAACTAACAAACAGAAAGGAATAGCATCAGCATCAACATCAACAAAAAGGATGTCCACACAAAAACCCCATCCAAAGGTCACCAGCATCAAGGACCAAAGGTAGATAAATCCACAAAGATGAGGAAAAGGTAGCATAAAAAGGCTGAAAATTGCAAAAACCAGAACACCTCTTTTCCTCCAAAGGATCACAACTCCTCACCAGCAAGGGAACAAAACTGGACAGAGAATGAGTTTGACAAATTGACAGAAGTAGGTTTCAGAAGATGGGTAATAACAAACTCCTCCAAGCTAAAGGAGCATGTTCTAACCCAATGCAAGGAAGCTAAGAACCTGGATAAAAGGTTAGAGGAATTGCTAACTAGAATAACCAGTTTAGAGAAGAATATAAATGACCTGATGGAGCTGACAAACACAGAACAAGAACTTCATGAAGCA
Organism: Aotus nancymaae; assembly: GCF_030222135.1. Lineage (NCBI taxonomy): Eukaryota > Metazoa > Chordata > Mammalia > Primates > Aotidae > Aotus > Aotus nancymaae. Next base: position 17,405,865 of record NW_026988455.1, read on the forward strand.
TACAGAAGTATCAATAGCCAAACTGATCAAGTGGAAGAAAGGATATCAGAGATTGAAGATCAACTTAATGAAATAAAGTGTGAAGAAAAGATTAGAGAAAACAGAATGAAAAGGAGCAAACAAAGCTTCCAAGAAATATGGAACAATGTGAAAAGACCAAACCTAACCTATGTTTGATTGGTGTACCTGAAAGTGAAGAGGAGAATGGAACCAAGTTGGAAAACACTCTTCAGGATATTATCCAGGAGAACTTCCCCCAACCTAGCAATACAAGCCAACATTCAAATTCAGGAAATACAGAGAACTCCATGAAGACACTCCTTGAGAAGAGCAACCCCAAGACACATAATCATCAGATTCAAGAAAGTTGAAATGAAGGAAAAAATGTTAAGGGTAGCCAGAGAGAAAGGCCAGGTTACCCACAAAGGGAAGCCCATCAGACTAACAGCAGATCTCTCTGCAGAAACCCTACAAGCCAGAAGAGAGTGGGGGCCAATATTCAACATTCTTAAAGCAAAGAATTTTTTTTTTTTTTTTTTTTGAGATGGAGTTTTGCTCTTGTTACCCAGGCTGGAATGCAATGGTGTGATCTCGGCTCACTGCAACCTCCGCCTCCTGGGTTCAGGCTATTCTCCTGCCTCAGCCTCCTGAGTAGCTGGGATTACAGGCATGCGCCACCATGCCCAGCTAATTTTTTGTATTTTTAGTAGAGACGGGGTTTCACCATGTTGACCAGGATGGTCTCGATCTCTTGACCTCGTGATCCACTCGCCTCGGCCTCCCAAAGTGCTGGGATTACAGGCATGAGCCACCACGCCCGGCAAAGCAAAGAATTTTTGACCCAGAATTTCATATCCAGCCAAATTAAGGTTCATAAGCAAAGGAAAAATAAAATCCTTTACAGACAAGTAAATGCTAAGAAATTCTGTCACCACCAGGCCTGCCTCACAAGACCTCCTGAAGGAAGCACTAAATATGGAAAGGAAAAACAGGAACCAGCCACCACAAAAACATACCAAATTGTAAAGACCATTGACACTATGAAGAAACTGCATCACCTAACAGGCAAAATAACTAGCTAGCATCATAATGACAGGATTAAATTCACATGTAACAATATTAACCTTAAATGTAAATGGGCTAAATACCCCAATTAAAAGACACAGACTGGCAAACTGGATAAAGGGTCAAGACCCATCAGTGTGCTGTATTCAGGAGACCCACGTCATGTGCAAAGACACATATAGGCTCAAAACAAAGGGATGGAGGAAGATTTACCAAGCAAATGGAAAGAGAAAAAAAGCAGGGGTTGGAATCCCAGTCTCTGATAAAACAGACTTTAAACGAACAAAGATCAAAAAAGACAAAGAAGGGCATTACATAATTGTAATGGGACCAATGCAACAAGGAGAGCAAATTATCCTAAATATATATGCACCCAATACAGGGGCATCCAGATTGATAAAACAGTTCTTAGAGACCTATAAAGAGACTTAGACTCCCACACAGTAATAGTGGGAGACTTTTAACACCCCACTGTCAGTATCAGACAGATCAATGAGACAGAAAATTAACAAGAATATTCAGGACTTGAACTCGGCTCTGGACCAAGCAGACCTAAGAGATATCTACAGAACTTTCCACTTCAAATCAACAGAATATACATTCTTCTCAGCACCACACTGTACTTACTCTAAAATTGACCAAATAATTGGAAGCAAAACACTCCTCAGCAAATGCAAAAGAATGGAAATCATAACCAACAGTCTCTCAGACCACAGTGCAATCAAATTAGAACTCAGGAATAAGAAACTCACTCAAAACTGAACAACTACATGGAAACTGAACCACCTGTTCCTGAATGACTTCTGGATAAATAACAAAATTAAGACAGAAATAAGTAAGTTCTTTGAAACCAATGAGAACAAAGAGACAACGTACCAGACTCTCTGGGACACAGCTAAAGCAGTGTTTACAGGGAAATTTATAGCACCAAATGCCCACAGGAGAAAGAGGGAAAGATCTAAAATCAATACCTTAATATCACAATTTAAAGAACTAGAGAACTAAGAGCAAACAAATTCAAAAGCTAGCGGAAGACAAGAAATAACTAAGATCAGAGCAGAGCAGACGTGAAAGAGATAGAGACATGAGAAGCCCATCAAAAAAAAAAAAAAAATTAATGAATCTAGGAGCTGGTTTTTTGAAAAGATTAACAAAATAGATAGACCACCAGCCAGACTAATAAAGAAGAAAGGAATCAAATAGACACAATAAAACATGATAAAGGGGACATCACCACTGATCCCACAGAAATACAAACTACAATCAGAGAATACTATAAACGCCTCTATGCAAATAAACTAGAAAATCTAGAAGAAGTGGGTACATTCCTGGACACATATCCCCTCCCAAGACTAAATCAGCAAGTCATCGAATCCCTGAATAGACCAATAACAAGTTTTGAAACAAGGCAGTAATTAATAGCCTACCAAGCAAAAAAGCCCAAGACCAGATGGATTCACAGCTGAATTCTACCAGAGGTACAAAGAAGAGCTGGTACCATTCCTTCTGAAACTATTCCAAACAACAGAAAAAGAGGGACTCCTCCCTAACTCACTTTATGAGCCCAGCATCATCCTAATACCAAAACCTGGCAAAGACACACAAAAAAAGAAAATTTCAGGCCAATGTCCATGATGAACATCAATGCAAAAATCCTCATTAAATACTGGCAAACCAAATCCAGCAGTACATCAAAAAGCTTATCTACACGATCAAGTCAGCTTCATCCCTGAGATGCAAGGCTAGTTCAACATACGTGAATCAATAAATGTAATCCATCACATAAACAGAACCACATGATCTCAATAGATGCAGAAAAGGCCTCTCATAAAATTCAACACCCCTTCATGCTAAAAACTCTCAATAAACTAGGTATTGATGGAATGTATCTCAAAATAATAAGAGCTATTTATGACAAACCTACAGCCAATATCATACTGAATCAAAAGTTGGAAGCATTCCCTTTTAAAACTGGCACAAGACAAGGATGCCCTCTCTTACCACTCCTATTTAACACAGTATTGGAAGTTCTGGCCAGGGCAATCAGGCAAGAGAAAGAAATAAAGGTTATTCAAATAGGAAGACAGGAAGTCAAATGTCTCTGTTTGCAGGTGACATGATTGTATATTTAGAAAACCGCATTGTCTCAGCCCAAAATCTCCTTAAGCTGAAAAGCAACTTCAGTGAAGTCTTGGGATACAAAATCAATGTGCAAACATCACAAGCATTTCTATACACCAATAATAGACAGAGAGCCAATTCATGAGTGAACTCCCATTCACAACTGCTACAATGAGAATAAAATACCTAGGAATACAACTAATAAAAGATGTAAAGGATCTCCTCAAGAGGAACTACAAACCACTGCTCAAGGAAGTAAGAGAAGACACAAACAAATGGAAAAACATTCCATGCTCATGGAAAGGAAGAATCAATATTGTGAAAATGGCCATACCACCCAAAGTAATTTATAGATTCAGTGCTATCCCCATCAAGCTACCATTGTGTTTCTTCACAGAATTAGAAAAAACTACTTTAAATTTCATATGGAACCAAAAAAGAGACCATACAGCCAAGACAATCCTAAGCAAAAAGAACAAAGCTAGAGGCATCGCACTACCTGACTTCAAACTATACTACAAGGCCACAGTAACCAAAACAGCATGGTACTGGTACGAAAACAGAGATATAGACCAATGGAACAGAACAGAGGCCTCAGAAATAATGCCACACATCTACAACCATCTGATCTTTGACAACTCTGACAAAAACAAGCAATGGGGAAAGGATTCCCTATTTAATAAATGGTATTGGGAAAACTGGCCAGTCATATGCAGAAAACTGAAACTGGACCCCTTCCTTACACCTTATACAAAAATTAACTCAAGATGGACTAAAGACTTAAACATAAGACCTAAAACCATAAAAACCCTAGAAGAAAACCTAGGCAATATCATTCACAATGTAGGCATGGGCAAAGACTTTATGACTAAAACACCAAAAGCAATGGCAAGGAAAGCCAAAGTTGACAAATGGGATCTAATTAAATTAAAGAGCTTCTGCACAGCAAAACAAAAACAAAAACAAAAAAAACTATCATCAGAGTAAACAGGCAACTTACAGAATAGGAGAACATTTTTGCAATCTATCCATCTGACAAAAGGCTAATATCCAGAATCTACAAGGAACTTAAACAAATTTACAAGAAAAAAACAAATAACCTCATCAAAAAGTGGGCAAAGGATATGAACAGACACTTCTCAAAAGAAGACATTTATGCAGCCAACACACATGTGAAAAAAAGCTCATCATCACTGGTCATCAGAGAAATGCAAATCAAAACCACAATGAGATATCATTTTACACCAGTTAGAATAGTAATCATTAAACAGTCAGGAAACAACAGATGCTAGAGAGGATGTGGAGAAATAGGAACACTTTTACGCTGCTGGTGGGAGTATAAATTAGTTCAACCATTGTGGAAGACAGTGTGGCGATTCCTCAAGGATCTAGAATCAGAAATACCATTTGACCCAGCAATCCCGTTACTGGGTATATACTCAGAGGATTATAAATCATTCAACTATGAAGACACATGTATGTTTATTACAGCACTATTCAAAATAGCAAGGACTTGGAACCAACCCAAATGCCCATCAATGATAGACTGGAGAAAGAAAATGCAGCACATACACATCATGTAATACTATGCAACCATAAAAAAGGATGAGTTCATGTCCTTTACAGGGACATGGATGAAGCTGGAAACCATCACTCTCAGCAAACTAACACAGGAACGGAAAACCAAACACCACATGTCCTCGCTCATAAGTGGGAACTGAACAATGAGAACACATGGACACAGGGAGGGGAACATCACACACTGGGGCCTGTTGTAGGGTAGAGGGATAGGGGAGGGATACCATTAGGCGAAATACCTAATATAGATGATGGGTTGATGGGTGCAGCAAACCACCATGGCACTTGTATACTTATGTAATAAACCTGCACGTTCTGTACATGTATGCCAGAACTTAAAGTATAACAATAATAATAAACTCCCAGATTCACATTTACCATAAAGAATCACCCCACAGGCAAGGAAAAAAAGAAAAAGTATTATAGTTTATAAATGTGATGGACAGTACTTGATGAATACAATAAAAATTTTCAAATTGTTGAAACAGTATGTATTTTCTGTTTTTTTCCTGAGTTCTCTGTCTGAAAATATTAAAATCATCCACCAGGATGGGCAGAGATACAGTCCTAGCACTTCCTCCCTTCTTTTCCTTCCTGTCCTCAAATAATGACTCCATTAGATAAGGCGCAGTGGCTCACGCCTATAATCCCAGGACTTTGGGAGGTTGAGGCGGGTGGCTCATGAGGTCAAGAGATCAAGACCATCCTGGTCAACATGGTGAAACCCTGTCTCTACTAAAAATACAAAAATTAGCTGGGCATGGTGGTGCATGCCTGTAGTCCCAGCTAATCGGGAGGCTGAGACAGGAGAATTGCTCGAACCCAGGAGGCGGAGGTTGCAGTGAGCCGAGATTGCGCCATTGCACTTCAGCCTGGGTAACGAGTGAAACTCCGTCTCAAAAAAATAATAATAATAATGACTCCATTTTGCCAGTCCTGGCTTTAAGAAGGGGAAAATCCAAAACCTGCTTCCTGGGCCCCTTATCTTAGCTGTACAGCTTCTGCTTTGTCCTACAGGGCTTTGTCACAAAGAGGGAGAGACATTCAATTCACTACTCAGGCAGGAATAAGACAGTGTTACACTAAAGCAGACACACAAGGTGGCTTCCATGGAGTTCAAAAAAATGCATGCCTTGAAAAATGGGGCTGATTCTTCAGATTTATGGTAATTTCAACTTTTTTCACAAATGTACTAATTCTTCATCCCAGGTAATCTAAAAACCTATTAGACATGGACAGCTGACTATACATTTTTTGCTCACTACCAAAATCCTTTACCTTGCTCCATACGTAAATCCTTAACTTTCTTATGATTCTGCCTAGTGTCTGTTCCTAAATTCATTTCATTACCAGCTGTTAGAGAAAAAACATTTAGCATCTTTTAAGAAATAAAAAAGGCTGATGCTTTATAACATATTTCTTGAAAACTCAGGATTTTAACAAGTATTTTGCACACACATGCACAGCATATACTAATGTAGCAAAAGCAAATGACATGAAAAATTAGAAGGAAATACACATTTTCCACTTCTTGAGTAATGTATCTTTTGGTGCATTTACCCAGTCCCTTAGGAATCAAAACAAACCATGATTTCACCTTCTGCACATATGCAGACTAAAAACAACAGAAGTTGTTAGATCCCTCAGTAAGTATTTCCAGGAGAAAATAAAGTGACCTTCAGAAATTCCTGCGCAGAGGGGACTAAAGCAAAGTCCTATGAGCAAAGAGAGCAGACGCTGGAACAGAAGGCAGTGTCCAGTGAAGGATCCGCACATGCTTGCAACCTACCTCTGTTTCCTGCTAGGTGGGAACAGATCCTTCAGAAGCAGGAAGAGGTGAAGGGGTGGATAAAGTTCCAAGGGAAACCAGCCATGGGGCTGTGTAAACATACGAGATTCTGAAAAGGGACCAGTTCACAATGACATCAGCTTAGGACCACTGCTATTGCCCTTCTTCTCACACATATAAATTGCTCAAGAGTTTGGTTGCTTGCTAAGTACTATTTTATGAACTCAAATCGTCATGGTACAAAGATACACCTCTGTCCACAGGGGCTCATAGTCTGAGTCACTGAGATAACATGGCTCAGACTCAAAGTAGAGCAGGCAACAAAGAGTTTTACCTCAGGGCTAAATGTTCTTCATTTTGGTGAATTCTGTCCTTTAAGAGAAAGATATATTCAAAAACTTCATGGAAAATGTACCTCACAAGAATACAGAGCTCACCAAGCACAATTCATGAGAGTAGAAGAAGGAAGTAAAAGCATCAAAACACTTTAGCAGTGTCTGAAGAAAGAAAACAAAGAGGGAGGAGACATTGGGTGACAGGCTGGGACAATGCATCCTAATTCATTAAAAACAAACAGAAACCCATCTCTTTTCACTTAGAATGGCTACTATCAAGGAAACAACAACAAGCGTTGATGAGGACACTGAGAAACCAGAACTCTTGTGCACTGCTGCTGGAAATGTAAAATGGTACAGCTGCTATGGAAAACAGTATGGTAGTTCCAAAAAAAAAAAACTAAACATAGAATTACCATTGATCCAGCAATCCCACTTCTAGGTATACATTTGTACACCCACATTCACAGCAGCACAAAGTAAGAACTAAATAGCCAAAAGTAAGAACTCAAATATCCATCAGTGGAGAAAAGGATATACAAATACACAAAGTGTGGTACATGCACACACTGCAATATCATTCTGATACACACAGGAATAAATGTTGAAAACACTATGCTTAGTTAAATCAGACAGACACGAAAGGACAGATATTCTGTGATCCCAGATAGATGAGGTACCTAGAATAGTCAAATTGACAGAGTTAAATTAATTCATGAGGGAAGACAGTAACAGAGTGTTACTGCTTATTGGGTACAGTTTCTGTAACAGGAAAGTTCTGCAGGTGGATGGCGGCAATGGTTAAACAATGTTAATGTAATCAATACCACTGAATTACACGTAAAAGTGGTTAAGATGGTTACAATCTTACTGATATACACCACAATTAAAAAACCAATACAGAAACGACAAACCTGGAGTAGCTCCAGTCATGGCTGGCCCAGCAGAGGTGGAGCCTGGAAAACATCCTGCATCCCCACCCTGCCCTCCCCTCCATAACCACTCAGAACAGTGCTGCACACACTGCTAGTTGCCCAGACAGCAGCCCTAAGCCCTCCATTTCCTCTTTGTTAAGAGTTTTGTCCAGGAATCACAGGGCCACATGTCTTAGGGAGACTGGGATATCCCCCAGTGCCAGGGTGAATCTTGATTCACACAGACCAGGTAATTTCAAATGTTTGGTTCTCAGGACCCCTTTATACCTTTCAACATTACCGAGGACCCCAAAGAGTTTTTGTTTATGTGAGTTATATATGTTAATGTTTACCACCAGGAATTAAAACTGAGAAAAATTAAAGACAAAATATACAAGCACACATTCCATCAACTGTCAGAACAATGGCATCATCATCTATCATGTAACCTCTTGACAACGCCACTGCACATTAGTGAGAACATGTGAGTGGAAAGGCAAATAGCAGCTTAGCATTATTATAAAAATACTTTTACCACTGTGAACCTCCTGAAAGGGTCTCAGGGACCCTGGGCCCTCAGCCACGTTTTGGGAATGGCTAGTACAGACCAGTCAAGGTATTTACTTTTGCTCTCATATCAAACTGTAGTAATGTGCATGTTATCAAACTCTAGGGCCTGAGAACTAAACTTTAACTGAAAGGTTTCTCAGTTTTAAATGAGTTCACTTTTTTCCATATCCAACACAATAGTCTTTCCGTGACACTCAGAATGGCAAAAGTCACCTTGAGACCCAGGGATAAGGAAGCCTGAGAGGACTGGCCAACGTACTGCAAACAGCACAGAAGAATCACAGCCCTGTGTCCTCACAGCATAGTTGAGGCAATGACGGAGCCGACTGTGGAACTGCTCTTTTTGCTTAATCTACCATTCTTTGGCTTTCCTGTTACCTGCACTCAAACACATCCTAGCTGACACATCTCAGAACATAGTTTGCTGAGCATATTTTGAAACCCACGAACTCATACAGTACCTGGCACATTGGAGGAGTGTGATAAATATGTACTGAACAAATATATGGAAAATAAATACATAAACAAACCAACCCACTAAGGCTATTGTAGAGGAAAAATAAAATAGATAAAATTCATACTGATTTTATACTGATAGAAACCCTTGTAGCTCCAAGATTGTCAACATTTAAAACAAAGCTCATTTTAAACCACACGAAAATGGCTATATATGGTACCTCTTGGAAGGACAAGAAAGTCTGAAAATGCTTTCCTTTGATCTAAAACATCTCTAAGCCCAGAGAGTAAGTCTACTCATGCCAGATATGGACCACATAACCTTCTCAAAGTGGACGCACCTTGAATAAAGAGCACTTTTTTCCCATTTCCCCTCAGTATGAAGTCCTTTCTCTCATGAAATTAGCACCAAACAGGAGAGAATGCTATAAAACACACTATTTATGGAAAAAGAAAATGAGACAAATCACATACCTAGCTTCCAATCAATGTCATCAACTAGGGGCACCATCACCTTGTCAGAAAGTATTTAAAGCCCCTAAAATATAATCAAATACAAAATTAACAAATTTATGTTCAATTCCCCTTAAGTTGACAAGATTCTTCCTCCTCTTTGATGAAAGCCTGATAACTATTTTTAATTTGCTGAAATGTAATGATTCTTTGCTTCACTTCACAGGGTAAGATTGGTCAATTTACCAACTTTCTTTTTTGAAAATCACAATAAAATATTCTTGTTCCCATGAAGTGCTTATGAAAGAAACAAATGGTATTTTTCCCCCTAAAACCAATAAGGTTTTAAGAAAAGTTCCACTAGGAGGAGCTGGCTATTTCTCTGTTGACTCAGCGGTGTTCTACCTCTGAGATAGTCTAATCAGAACAGAAGACGTGAAATTCACAGATACTTTCAAACAAACCTCAATTGTAAACAAAATCTGGGTCTAAGGAATCGGAGGAGGCAACTTCAATCCAGGTGCAGAGTATGTATACATACTCTTCAGATGACTCTGTAAAGAATTAAGCAAATTGAATCTAGCAGATAACTCTGGGGATTTACTAAGCTCAATTCTCCCACCTATGTCCCCAGAGGTGGTGGGAGAAGAGCTCTTCTCTGGACTTGGCTTCAGAGTAAAAGCATCCCTTCACCATAGTGCTCGCCTTTGAGGCTGCCAAGACAGAAACCCTGATCTTGTTCTCTATCAGAGCACCGAAGAGCCATCATTCGGACTCGAAAAATATCAGCCTGCCCTCATCTGTTCTGTTACAATGATTACTTCTTTTCCTTGCATTCTTGTCCTCAACTTCACTTACCTGACAGTAAGACTGTTGGGTTTTGGTTAGACCAGTTAGAAAGTGACCTGAGGAGCACATTAGTTGTCAAAATATTAGGAAGCTTCTTCTTGCCTTTGTGACTGGTGACTTGGCTCCAAGTTATTTCTGCCTCTTTCTCCTCTTGGTTCCACAGGTAATTTATTGCTACCTAAACAAAAACAAGGAAACCCATACATTTATTAGGAGCCTATTTTATGACAAGAACCCTGAAAATCATTGCAAACAGAAAGATGACAGTATTCCCTGCTCTCAAGTAACTTATGGCTAATGAAGAAATTGGGACCCATAACAGATAACACTTAATAGGGAAGGGCTGGGAGAGAAGGAAACACAGGGGGCTGCAGGGAGCATGAGGAAGGGACACCAGCCAGGCAAGGAAGTGTCAAAGGCCCCAGACAGCAATGACCCTGAGCTAAGCAGGCAGGAAGCATGAGCAGGAGCGAGCTAAAGACATCAAAATCAAATGCAAGGTGCTTGCTGCAATGCACAGCAAGAGTTAAGTTACCATTTGACCCATGGTTCTCAAACTTAAAAACTATTGAGAGCTCCCAGTATTATCTAAAGTCATTTTTCTTGTAGTTAAATATTAACAAACATAAAGCAGAAAAACCTTATGCTTATAACCCTTATACAACTGTAAAACAAAAAATGTACAAATTAAATACCAACAAATATACAAAATGAGTAAAATTTAAACTGACAAAATTAATTCAGCATGATCAATGATGCAGTCATTGAAACTCACTAACCATGTGAGCTTGGTACTGACAGGCAGGTTCTGTTGACTGGCCAGTACTGACATATGCTGGGAGACAGCTTAATTCACCCATCACTTTTCTCTTCAGAACCACTGTGCAACGGCAGTCTCTTAGCTCAAACACATTATTTACATTTTCACCTTTGTTCTTTTGTAATATCTCCCTGTATTTAAAGCAGTGCTCCTTGGCACCAATACAAACACAACTGCAGGTACTGAAATCTTAAGACATTACTTGGTTAGAATTGTAGACATTTAGGTGTGTAGAAACATGAATTTTTTTTTAAATTACCATCAAAATGAAAAATAGAAGGTGAAACCTTCAGCATAGAGGACCATAGCATCCTAATAAATCCCACCTGCCTAATCCCACTCATCTTTTAGAGCCTGCAAGCCTCAGGCGGAGTTTAAATAAATGTATACTATGGGTCACTGAGCTCTCATAATAAGCATTCTTGTGGTTAGTTTTTAGTACTATGTAAACCAAATATCTGACTTTCTTTCCTTAAAACTCTCTGCTCACATGACTTCCAGTTAAGATGGCACAGTGAATTCGCTCTTTGATGGATTCTCTCTACTCCAAACATACAGCAAAGAGAGGAAAAACATAAAAAAGGAAAAGGATGCAGGCAAGCACACACAAAAAATTAACAAACATTTCTATGAAACAGATATGGGACAGAAACACAAAGAGGCAAGGCCCTGAGGACAAAACCTTGGGCAGCCAGCCCCTCCTACGCTAGAATCCAAACGGGCAATGAAACTGTAGGTTTAGGTCTTAGAAAGGTTGAGGGCTAAACAGAGGCACAAAGGACAGAGAAAGAAACTAGCACCCCTGTTGGAAGTTGGAATGGAAGGTGCTGACTGGAGCCCTACCACTCCATGCCTGAAGGAGGGCTGGCAGCTTCCTTGCTGCCTATGGAGTGGTGGTCTAGGGAGGATGGAGGACACCCGCCAGCCAGGACCAGGCACTCCATGAAGTAGCCTGTGACTGCCCGGGAGCCCCCACTGTGAAAGCTGGTTCTGCACCCAAGCTCCACAGAAGCCAGACAGAGACAAGCGAAATGGGACTACACAGGGGAGAATGTGCAGAGAGGGAGAAAGAAATACGAAAAACGACTGAATGAGTGAAAAAAGTTACTTAAAACCTCATTCAAAACATGTCATTTAACCAAAGCTCTAAAGAAATAAATGCAACAAAATCAGACATTAGATAATAAATTCACTTTAGATGAAGTTAATCAGTCCAACAAAGGGTATATTTAGATGCTAAAATATCCCAACAAAGTATACTTAAGATACTAAAGTAATCCCGACAAAATATATTTAAGGTGATTAAAAACACCAACAAAAACAAGTATATTTAGGGTGCTTTTTAAAAAGCTAATTAAAAAAGAATAAGAAAGTATAAATCAAAAAGGCAGAATTAAAAAACGGCTCAAAAACAATCAACTAAAAAGTATGTAAATCAGAACTACAGTCATTAAAACTGAAAAACTCAGTGCACAAGATACTGGACAGTAGACTGGAGAGGAAGTGCTCTGTCTTGCCAAAACACACGGCACATCACTGAATCTGCAGCCACACAGCTCAGGAGCTCAGCTGCCAGCCCCACAGCCCGGCCTCACTCGGACCTGGCCAGTAGCCTTTCCACACCACAGGTGACTGAATGACTCAGATCAGCACATCCAGGCTGTGAGTCCCACTAGCATTCTGCCTCTCTCCTACCCAGTTGGTGGATATAGGTGAAGCAACTTTCGCTTTATATAACCCCTACAGAAACTTGCTGAAAAAGCAGACCCCAAAATGCCTCTGGTAACTTCTGGCAACAGATTTGCCCTCCTCGCAATAGAAAACTCATTCTGGATTTAAATTTATCTTCCTCGCCCACCACACTTCTCCAACACTACCAAATGTGGACTTGACTGGATTCCTTATTCACCATGATGGTATCACAACCAAGTTTGGACCAAGGAACTCATTATACAGCAAAAGGAGTAAAGCAATGTGCTCCTGCCAATCGTCAGCTAAGTTACTACTAGCTGCTGCATGAACTTGATGGCTTTCACCTGTATTCCTTCATCACTTCCAAATTTCTCTACTACATATTTCATTCTACTGCATCTTCTCTGAAACTAAAACAGAAAACGAACATTAACATAAAGGAAAACATAAGAATGATAGCCTGAGTTATGTGGAAAGGAACTTTGATTTAAGGAATCACGGAAGAATAACAATAAAAAAATCTTGGAAAACTGGTAACAAAACACATTACAATTGTTTGGATAAAGAGTAGAGTCACAATTTTTTTTCCTTAAAAGGTCAGTAAGCTTCTCACTTAGGTTCCCCTGGAAGGCAGAGCTCAGACAGGTTAGAGAAGGTAAAGACCCTAATTCACCCCCTCATTTCCAAAGACAGAAAGCAGCTCACCAAACCAGCCATGTGATGCCCTCCAGGTGGTGTGCCTGGCAGTTACACAAGGGGACCGACAGGATACAGGCCCTGGAACCAGCCACTGTGCTCTCAGAACCTCTCCAAAGCCGATGCTATGCTATGGCACAAGAGCACCACCTACTGAGTTCCAAAGGACAATTTAGTCCATTTATTGAAAAATGGCTCAGTAAAATATGACTGTGGAGGGATGAACTCTACATCATTTCAACCTAATTGGCTATGTCTCTTTCTCTTTTAAAACTAGAACATTTGCCAAGACTCCTGAAAAAGAAGCAGCATGCCTTCTTACTTTTCCATTCTCACTTTACCACAGTAAAATGAATCTCTTTTCCTTCTATCCATTTTTGGCTATCATAACGAATACTGCTATTTCTAGATATCTTTTCCCTTACCTGTTTTCCAAAAGGCAGAGAAAACCTCTAGGGGAGAAGCAGTAGTAGTCCTAAAGGGTCTGGGAAGGATGTATGTAAAGTCAAGTCATTTGGTCAAAATTTTAAGCCCTATGAGGCACAGTGCTGAAATGGGGGAATTGCTTTCACAAACTCATTGAAAGATGAAATATATAATAGTCCCTTCCTTCTTGAGGAGCTTAAGATGAACAGAGGTTCTAGACCAGCAAAGCTGGAGATGAGATGATCTCTTAATAAAATCGAATAAAGAAGAAAATACGTAGACGTAAGGAAAGAATTTATGGGATAGGTAACATCAAGGAGAGCTGATTGCTTCTGCTGTGCTGTATATTAAACATACAGAATACAACTGATAGCAAAGAGCGAGTTCTTTCTGGAGCCCTTCATGCTTTACATGAAGTCTTTAGGTATTGCCAAGTACAGAAACCCTGAGACAGACTCACCTGAACAATTTACATACATTTCAGCCTGCTTATCATGTAGCTTTGCTATGTTTTATTGGTCTCATAGGGGCACTCTGGGAACCATTATATGTACAACCTCTCCCATGCCTTAGTCATGATGAAAACACCACAACTTTTTTGTGAACCTCAACAGAATGTTAGGTGTAGTAGAGAGGAGCAGTCACTTCTCCAGCATCCATTCTCCACGTTCCCCCTTCTTAACAAGACTGGAAATTTCCCAGCCAGCATATTTGAATGGGATAAGAATGGGCTCTGATTAAGTTAAAGCAGTGGTCATCAACCAGGGACAGTCTTGTCCTAGAGGGGGACCCTTGACAATGTTTGAAGATATTTTTGGTTGTCACAGCTGGGAGGAGGATGTCACTGGCATCCAGTGGGCAGAGGCCAGGAACACTGCTGAAACACCTACCATGCACAGGACAGTCTTCCACAACAAAGAATTAGCAGCCCAAATGTCGTCACCTCATTCCCACGCTAGCACATGGGACCTGTGAATATTACTTTATATGGCAAAGGAATGAGTATTACCTTGTACAACAACAACTACAAAGTGGTAACGTTCAGGATCCTGAGAGAAGGAGCTTGTCCTGGAATATCAGGATGGGCCACTTGCATCCTTATGAGAGAGGCAGAGGGAGTTGGAGACAGACACAGATGAGACAGTGATGTGAAGACAGAAGCAGAGATTGCAGGGATGCAGCCACAAGCCCAGGAATGCCATGCTGGCTGCCAGAAGCGGGAGAAAGCAAGAGTCCCCAGAGGGAATGTGGCCCTGTCAGGTTTCACACTTCTAGCCTCCAGAACTGTGACAAGACATGATTCTGTTCTCTTCATCCATCAAGTTTGTAGTAATTTGCTATGGCAGCTTCTGGAAACTAATATAACATCCTGCAAGGAGGTGTATGAATTGCAAATTACAAAAAGGGAAGCAAACTTACATTTTGCTTTTTTTTTTTTTTTTTTGACCACAAGATCCCATTCTACTGATATATCAAAGGTTTCCACATCAGTCAAAATCCACAGAGAAAAAAATATTATTAAGCACTTCTGCTGCTGAATGCACACCTTAAAAGTCCATCACCTGACTCACCAACCTCCTTCTAAAGAATGACTCCTTCCTCCTTATCAATCCCAGCAAGCCTCCTCTTTTTTATCAAAGCGGCAAAGCATCATTTTAACACATTTTATGTACAAACTACATTTATTCAATTTTGAATCATTTACTAATAAAAAGTTTTCATTGTCAATGATATATTTTTCTATTTGTAGAAAATATTTGGAAATCTTAAGTTGGGATGGAACACATCATAACTTTTACCACTAAAATCAACAGTAGTTAGCCGGCTGCAATGGCTCACACCTATAATCCCAGCACTTTGGGAGGCCCAGTGGGTGGATCACTTGAGGCCAAGAATTCAAGACCAGCCTGGCTACCATGGTGAAACCCTGTCACTACTAAAAATAGAAAAAATTAGTTGGGCATGGTGTCATATGTCTGTAATCCCGCTACTCGGGAGGCTGAGGCAAGAATTGCTTGAACCTGGGAGGTAGAGGTTGCAGTGAGCCAAGGTCATGCCACCGCACTCCAGTCTGAGCAACAGTTCAAGACTGTCTCAAAAAAAGAATGTTTCTCAGGCCAGGAGTGGTGGCTCATGCCTGTAATCCCAGCACTTTGGAAGGTCGAGGCGGGTGGATCATGAGGTCAAGAGATCAAGACCATCCTGGCCAACATGGTGAAACCCCGTCTCTACTAAAAAAATATAAAAATTAGTTGGGCATGGTGGCGTGCGCCTGTAGTCCCAGCTACTTGGGAGGCTCAGGCAGGAGAATTGCTTGAACCTGGGAGGTGGAGGCTGCAGTGAGCCAAGATCATGCCACTGCACTCCAGCCTGATGCCTGGTGACAAAGCAAGACTCTGTCTCAAAAAAAATAAAAAAAAAACCCGATAAAAACAATCTCATCAAAAGACAAATATTGTCAGACTTTAAGAAAACATGATCTAACTATATGCTGTCTGTAGAGGACACACCTTAGAGTAAAAAATACAAACAAATTGGAAGTAAAAGGATGGAAAAGATATGTCATGCAAACATGCAAAAACAAGAAACTTAGTGTGGCTATACTGATATCAGAAAAAATAAATTTTAAAACAAAAAGTTAGTAGAGATGGAGGGGACATTTTGTTAATGATAAAATGGTCAATCCAGTAGGAAGATATAACCATTATAAACAGACACAACTAAGGACCAAAATTCATGAAGCAAAAATTGACAGAAAGGGAGAAACAGATAATTTAATATTAATAGCTAGAGACTTCAATCTGTCATTTTCAGCGATAGATAAAACAAATAGAAAGAAAATCAACAAGAAAACAGAACACTTGAATAACACTATAAACCAACTAGATCTAACAGACATCTACAGAACTCTCCACCCAATAGAATACACATTTTTCTCAAGGTAACAGGGAATATTCTCCTCAACAGATCGTATGCCAGGCCATAAAATAAGTCTTAATATATTTAAAAGAGCATTAGTAATATAACACATGTGCTCTGATCACAAAGAAAGAAATTAAAAATAAATGCAGGAAGTTTCAAAGGAAATTCACAAATACAGAAACTGAAAAATGCATTACGAAATAATCAGTGGGTCAAAGGAGGAAAAACATGCTTTGGGATAAGGTAAGTTGCCAGTAACTGATCCTAAAAAGAGGATTATAGAAAAGCCGCCTGACAGAAATTCAAAATACCTGTTTTAAGGAACTTTGGCTAACTTCAATAAAGTAGAGAGAAACAATTCACAAATTCATCAGAGAAATTTAACAGAGAGATTGAAATAATTTTTAAAAATCAAACAAATTCTAGAGTTAAGAACTACAATGAACAAAATAAAAAATCCAATAGAAGGCATCAATAGCAGAATTGTTCAATTAGAGGAATATCAGTGAACTCAAAGACAGGTTAATTGAAAATACATAATTAAAGGTGAAAAAGGAAAAAGGAATGAAGTTACAGGATTTGTGGGGTAATGTCTAAAGAGCAAATATGTGGGTCACTGGTGTTCAAGGGGGAAATCTTGAAAAAGAGAAAGTAGCAGAAAGCTTATTAAAGAAATAATAACAGAAAGTGTTTCAAACCTGGAGAAAGCTATAGCTATCCAGGTACAGGAAGATCAAAAGTATCCAATCAGATTTAATCCAAATAACACTACCCACAACGTATTATAATCAAAATGTCAAAGATCAAACACAAAGAGAGGATCCTGAAAGCAGCAAGAGAAAAGCAGCAAATAATGTATAAGGGAGTACTAATATGCCTAACAGGAGACTTCTAAGCAGAAACACTGTAGGCTAGGAGATAGTTGGATAATATATTCAAAGTTCTAAAGAAAAAAAAATTAAAACTATCAACCAGGAATACTATACCAAAGCTATACTTCAGAAATGAAGAAAAGAATAAAGACTTCTGGACAAACAAAAGCTGATAGAATTCATCAGCACCAGACCTGTCTTACAAGAAATGCTAAAGAGAGTTCTTCAAGATTAAAGAAGAGGATAGTAATGAATAAGACAAAACCATTTGAAAGTATGTAACTCACTGGTAAAAGCAAGTACACAAATTCTGAATACTCTAATAATGTAATGGTGGTATGTACATCACATATTTTTTTATGAAGTTAAGACAATACAATTAAAAATAATAGCTACAATAATTTGTTAAGGGACATGCAATATAAAAAGATATAAATTGTGACATCAAAAACTCAAAATGGGGAAGTGGAGTTAAACAGTATTTTCTTTTCAATCAAAGTTAAGTTGCTATCAGTATAAAATAACCTTTTATAATTATAAGGCATACTTTTATAAGCCCCATGGTAACCACAAAGCCAAAACCTATAATAGATACACTAAAAATAAAAAGCAAGGAATCAAAATATACTACTAGACAAAATCTCTTAACCTCAAACAAAGACAAAAAGAAACAAAAAAAGATTTTGCAAAACTAGAAAACAATTAACAAAATGACAGTAGTAAATCCTTACCTATCAGTAATTACTTTGAATGTCAATGGATTAAATTCTCCAATTAAAAGACACAAAGTAGCTAAATGGATTAAAACACAAAAGAAAACAAAACCCAACTATATGCTGCCTACAAAAGACTTGCCTCACCTATAAGAATACAAATAGATTGAAAGTGAATAAATGGAAAAAGATATTTCATGCAAATGGAAACCAAAACAGAACAAGAGTAACTATACCTTTATCAGATAAAATAGACTTTAAGTCAAAAACTGTAAAAGGAGACAAAGAAGGTCATTATATTAATATATGATAATGGGGCTGGTCAATTCAGCAAAAGTGTATGTCATATATTTAGGTGCTCTGATGATGAGTAAACGTATATGCACTCAATGTCTGACCACCTAAATATATAAAGCCAATAATAACAGATCTCAAGAAACAGATAAGATTGTAACATAATGCTAATAGAGGAGTTTAACACACCACTTTCAACAATGGAAAGATCATCCAAACAAAAAATCAACAAAGAAACATCAGATATGAACCATACCCCAGACCAAATGGACCTAACAAACATTTACAGAACATTCCATCCAACAGGTACAGAATACACATTCTTCTCAACTGGACATCAATCACTTTCCAGGATAAATCATGTTAGGCCACAAAACAAGTCTTTACAAATTTAAGAATATCAAAATCATGGCCAGGGGCAGTGGCTTGCGCCTGTAATCCCAGCACTTTGGGAGACCAAGATGGGCAGATCACAAGGTCAGGAGATTGAGACCATCCTGACCAACATGGTGAAACCCCATCTCTACTAAAAGTACAAAAAAAAAAAATTAGCTGGGAGTGGTGGCACATGCCTATAAGCCCAGCTACTTGGGAGGCTGAGGCAGGAGAACTGCTTGAACCAGGGAGTCAGAGGTTGCAGTGAGCTGAGGTTACACCACTGCACTCCAGTCTGGTGACAAGAGTGAGACTCTGTCTCAAAAAAAAAAAAGGCCGGGCGCAGTGGCTCAAGCCTATAATCCCAGCACTTTCAGAGGCCGAGGCGGGTGGATCACGAGGTCAAGAGATCAAGACCATCCTGGTCAACATGGTGAAACCCCATCTCTACTAAAAATACAAAAAATTATCTGGGCATGGTGGCATGCGCCTGTAGTCCCAGCTACTCGGGAGGCTGAGGCAGGAGAATTGCTTGAACCCAGGAGGCGGAGGTTGCGGTGAGCCGAGATCGCGCCATTGCACTCCAGCCTGGGTAACAAGAGCAAAACTCCGTCTCAAAAAAAAAAAAAAAAAATCAAGTATCTTTTCTGACCACAATGGTATAAAACTAGAAATCAATAAAAGGGGAGGAAACCTTAAAAACTTTACAAATACATAGAAATTAAACACGTTGCTAAACAACCGATGAGTAGATAAATAAATTTAAAGAGATATTAAAAAATTTCTTGAGATAAATGAAAATGTAAACATAACACACCAAATCTTATGGACAGAACAAAAGCAATTCTAACAGGTAAGTTTACAGCAATAGATGTCAACTCTCAAAAATAACCCCAAAGCACAAACTTTGAGAATGATTTATTAAATGCAAATACCCTGAAAAAGAATATCCCTTTTATTAAACACGAATATTAATATTTTAAGAGAAACTTGTTTTGTTGTTGTTTTGTTTTAAACAGATGGCTCTTGCTCTGTTGCCCAGACTGGCATGCAGTGGCACAGTCATAGGCTCAAGGGATCCTCCTACCGCAGCCTACCCAGTGGCTGGGACTACAGATGCAAGCTACCACACCCAGCTGGACTTGACAGTGAGTAAAGGTTGTTAAGCACCATGCCATATCTGGCAATGACAAAAGGTAAATGAGACAGGTGCCAGTGACAGGCAAAATGAGAAGATGCCAAACACAAATTCTGCCTAGAGTCAGCTTGGGTTACTCCAAAACATTTAGCCTGCCATTTCTGCAACATTCAGTTTTTAAAGATGGTGCACAGGACCAATAAGGCACAGTCTCTGCTATTTACTACAGAGCACTGACCAAATTACTTATCATTCTATAGCTGTTATCTTGATTCTGAATCCACTCTTCAAAGTTTTGTTTCAAACACTTTCTTTCTCAAAGACCACTTTCTTTACTGAAAATATAGGCATACCCTAAATTTGTACAAACATAAGAGTATACTTTACTCACTATGTTCCAATTATAATATTAGATGCAAGCAAATAACTCACTTAACAAAAAATAAAAATTTAATGAATGGCACCAGCTTAATTATTTCAAGCTGCCAGTAGGCACAAAGTCAAATGTTTTCCAAAATCACGAACAGCCACTTATGACTCACCTGTGCCTCTTTCTTTTTATCTAATAAATGTCAGTATAACAGAGTGATTAAGAAGGCTGACTTGGAGGCAGACTGCCGAAGTTTGAATCCCTACAAGGTAGGGATTCCAGGTAGCTATCTGACCTTGGAAAGTTATTTTGCCAGTCTACGCTTCCATTTCTGTATCTGTAAAATAGGAAAAACCTAGTAGGGTTGCTGTGAATAATAAAATATATTAATTACACATAAAGCATTTAAATTTTGCCTGGCACATTAAAAGCACCCATTCATTATCAGCTATTATCATTAGTTATCATATTTCTAAGTAGAAACCAATGGCTTTCTCCAAGAGTCCTCTACTAGGTAGAAATAATCTCTCTTGGCAAGCCTAAACACCTATCAGCAAAACTGTCCACAAAAGCAAGGGAGTCAACAGTGAGCATAAGCATTAATGTCCTGGATAGGTTGTGCATCACACAAACCTGAAAGCCCCAAAGTTGTTTACTTTAGTATCCCACAAATATTAGAGGTTTCAAGATTTTGCTAAGCCAATTCCTGCTACATTCACAATATGAGATGGATAAGACAGTTTGTTCGGCTGTCAAGTCATGAGTTGTATAAACACTAGTATATAACAAAAATGACTATAAAAGTTGTGTGGTTCCTATTGGTTATATTAAATTATACTTGAAGACTTTTGCTTTTCTAGCTGCAAATAATTGGGAAAAGAGTGTACTTGAGAGCAAGATTCAAATTTAAATAAACTGTAAATTTCTCAACATCTTGGAAATTTCATTTCAGCCTCTTTTTATGTGCAAGACCAAACCCAGTACAGTTTATAATTTGAAATCCAAACATATCACTAGCAAACTAGGTTCTAATCTCAGCTCTGATACACACAGCACTATTAGCAGTACAGTCCAAAATATTTCATTTCTCTCTAAATGAAAAGCACAATGATATGTACCAGTCTTAAATGACAAAAGAAGATTAAATGAGATAAATATTAACAATAAACAGCAGTTGCAGCTGTTAATAAATAGCACAGGAAAGTATTGTTTACTTGAGCTGAGACTCCTCTCTCTCTCTTTCTCTCTCTCACTCTCTCTCACTCTCTCACATGCGCATGCACACGCGCGCACGCGCGCGCACACACACACACACACACAGAAAAAAATAAATCTGAGCCAAGGAATAAGGGAAAAAGCATAAAAAGAAAATAATTTAACGTTTCTTCTAAATAGAGAAAAATAGATTTTGATATCTGGAAGAATATGAACATAAATAAAATGGTATGTTCCCAAGAAAAGGATTGTGAGAAAAATCATAAACATGTAATAAATAATATAAAGGAATCAAGAAAGAAATAATTTATTTCTCAGTCAGAACCAAAAACGAAGTCTCTATGTAATTAGGAGCTCCAGGAAGAATGTAACTATGATGGAATCAATCTCAGACTAGGCTCTGAGATAATTTATAAATTACTGTAATACCATAAACTAAACAAGCTAATATCTAGAATAACAAACTGAAAATAGAATGTCATAAATTATACAGAGTTTTACACTTAATACTAGTACATCTTACGTACTTTTTGTAGATCACTATAAAAAAGCAAAAATCATGTCAATAATAGATGTGAATGAACAATATACACATCAAGAAACACGGATTTCTTCTTTCATTCAACAAATATCCACTAAATGCTGACTAAATGAAAAATAACGCTATGAGTCAAAAAAGCAGAGTGAAACCATCTTTGCCTATAAAATTAGTCACGAAAACATAATTCACAGATTGCTTGAGCGCAGGGAGTTGAGTCCGCAGTGAGCTGTGATCTGCACTCCAGCCTGGTCAACAGGGCAAGATCCTGTCTCAAAAAAAAGAAAAAGAAAAAAATTCCCAACACTGGCAAGAATAGAGTTAAATAGCCACTTGTGCAGGTTTCTGGAAATGTAATTGGTCCAAGTTTCCTGAAGGATAATCAGAGAAGTATATCAAAAAACTTTGAATGTGTTTGTACCCTTTCACTCATTAATCCACTTCTAGAAATTTAGTGTAAGGAAATAACCAGAGTTGTACATGACTAATATAAAAGGATGTTCACGGCATATTTATAATAGTAAAAAATAACCGCTAACAATCTAAACAATCCAACAATAAGCAATTAAATAATTTGTAATACAGCCATGTGAAAGAATTTAAGCCATTAGTCTCATTTCAGAAGAATATGATTTAATGGTATGGAAAACTGCTTATGTTAGACTATTAAGTTTAAGACTATAAAACACTATATACAACATGATTGCAATTTTCTTCTATACACACAAACATATATATATATACAACCAAAAACTAGAAAGCAAACAGCACAATGTTAACTACAGTTTTCTTTGTGTAATGCTAGATTATTTTGTTGTACTTTTCATTAAGTCATAAATTTCTTATAATAATCATGTATTATTTTTGTAACCAGTGCAGTGATCTTTGTGGTTAAACACAAAATACCTTTTCCACCTAAGCCAACTAGGGAAATTCTGTTCTCTTGTCACTGACTGTATACTGGGGGGCCAATACAAGATGTCTGGTGTAGGGGTTTCCAGGAAAGATTTCCTTGCTCCTTACAGGGAAAACAAGAGAAGCACTGTTTTCTTTTGAATACCATCACATCCAGTATGATTTATTTATCATTCAGTCATTTACCTAAACACACCTACTATGTAGCAGGCACTGTGGCTAATGAAAAGACGTAATTTTTCACCTTCAAAAAATTTTATAGTTGTGTGGAAAACACACAACTGAGTGGGATAGCAGATATGCAAATAAAAATTCCAAAAATAATGTGAAATTGATCTAATGGCAGCACACACATAGCATGGGGGCACAAAGAAAGATTTCACAAACCAGAAGAGTCTTGAGGGCTGATTACTGTGCAAGCAAAGAAAAGGGGAGCATCATCAGACCCAGTGTCCATGCCACAGCACATTACCTGGCACATACAAAGGCTCAGAGTTTAGCCAGACATGGTGGCAGGCACCTGCAGTATTTTTCACAATTTAATTTTTAAAAGGTAATATGAACATATCTTTATAAATTATCTTAAACACTAAATAATTTGCTCCTGAATTCTGTATCTTATTTCTATAAAAATAAATCAACAATATTAAGGTTATTAGAGGAAGAAAACAGCTTCCTCCTTAAGGGAATTTCTCAATCTACCAAAATAATAATTATTATTATTTTATAGCAGCTATCACTTACATGGTGCTTATTCTATGCCAAGGACAATTATAAGCACTGTAAACATATCTTAATCCCCACAATCCCATTATAAGAATGTGGAAACTAAGGAAAAGAGAGGTGAATATCTTGTCCAAAGTCACATATTACGTACGAGATGGAGGCACTCACTGAGAAACTTATCACATGCTCATCCACATCACAAATCACTGATGACATGTCACAAAAAGAAATGAAGTATGAATATGAAAAGTAAGTTTTTGTTGTTTTTATCAATATCAGGAACAAAATCTTTCAGCAACCTCAACCTAAAATCCTTCGGCTTCTTAAGGAGGAACTATCACTTTTTCTGAGCATGTGCAGTCATCATTTATGTTCACATTGGTTAATTCCTCCCTCAAGTCTCTCTAAACAGCCCTATCCAACATCATCCATATCAGCACCCTCCTAAGATTCTCAGTGGATCCTTCCAGCTGTCAGAGGCAATGTCCCCGTCTGCTGTTTCTATTTACATATCCAAAATTTACTCTCTCAAACTTCTGTGGGGAAACCACAGACAATGCCTCTGCCAAAGGATAAAGGGAGAAAAATGCTTTCCACAGAGTTAAAAGAATTCCATTTGTCAAATCAATCTGATGATGCTGGATGAACTGAACATTTCCATCTGCCTACCTACCACCCGCTATTTAATATGAAATTACATAATTTCCCAAGTGGAAGCCATTCAAATTGTTCTTCAAGGAATTAAACTACAAAATTCTCTTTTTTGTCTACAACAAAAAGGCAGGCATATTCTAGACAACAGCTGCACAGAATAGTATTTCTGCAATTTTTTTTCCTGAATAAAAATATATTTCTGTTATGTCACATAAAATATCAAGATACATATCCAAGATAAAGAATTTGGTATGGACCTTTTTACCACTGCCATATGGCAGTAAAATCAGTTTTTCCAGCTGATAAGGCACCCCATTCTCCCAAACTGAATTCATAATTTATCTTAAGAATTCTGAAACTTTATCAGCAACACAGATTCATGTTCCCAGTTCTTAATAATCTCTGTACAGAACAGGTATTTCTGACATAAAAATAAAATGTTACAATTTAATATTAATAAATGGAATACGTATTTCTTTTATCTAAAAATATTATTGCTTTCTCTAAACCACAGGCTGTTTCAGTAATAATAATTTGTAACGCCTGTAGTCCCAGCTACTCAGGAGGCTGAGGCAGGAGAATTGCTTGAACCCAGGAGACGGAGGTTGTGGTGAGCCCAGATCGCACCATTGCACTCCAGCCTGGGTAACAAGAGCGAAACTCCATCTCAAAAAAAAAAAAAAAAAAAAAAAAAATTTGTAAAGCCGGATTTTATTTACAGTTTCATTATCCAAGTTGATCATGTCTGTTTTATATAACATGATGCCTTTACCAAGATCATATATAGGAGGAAAATTAAAGCTGGTATGGCTAGTATAATAACTGTTTGTTACAGCGGATCTTAAGAGTTATAGATGTCAATGTATTTTCTTTATCTGCCGACCTACTTAAAAACCACTAGGCTAGTCCTTGAATAGGCTTTGACTGTGACTTAAACTTAGCATGCACTGATGCAAATTCTATTGACAAGCTATACGTTAATACAAGTGTCCATGGTTTTGTGTTTTACATGGATTTACACGATTTCTTCTTATTTGTTCTTATAGGTCAACTGAGTCCCAGCACTTGGCTCATGCATTCAACATGTTTCACTCTGGCCCCTGATATCTTGGTTACCAAGCTCCTGCCAGGGCACAACATAGGAAATTTCCTATGCTTTTCCATCTTGATTAGTTTGTTGATACCTGAATCCAGTGCTTCTATTTGATAAGACATAGAGCTTTTCACTTCATTTTTTTTTTTTTTTTTAAATTTCCAATGACTCTTCTTTTTGTTCACTGTTTTCTGTTCCCCTTAAGATTCTCATTACAGGCCAGGCTTGATGTTGCAAGCGTGTAACCCCAGCACTTAGGGAGGCTGAGGTGGGAGGATCACCTGAGCCCAGGAATTCTGAGACCAGCCCAGGCAACACAGTGAGACCCCATCTTCACAAAAAAAAAAAAACAAAAAACAAAAATTAGCCAGGTGTTGCTTGAGTCCACAAGTGTGAGGCTGCAGTGAGCTATGTATCATGCCACTGCACTCTAGCCTAGACAAAAGAGCAAGACCCTGTCTCTAGAAATAATGATAATAAGAAGAGTATCATTTCAATCTATAGTTTCTGCTTTTATACTTCATTACTGTTTTTTACAGTTTTTCAGAATTACTACATAAGGATCAGACTTAAAAATTTTTTTCTGAACCTTTAAAATATCTGGTTAGGAAATAATGCTCAGAAGCACATATAATCCTAATAAACAGCACTCTCTGTCTCCTGCCAGTGGCAGTATATATAAACTAACAGGTATGGTTTTTACACAATCACTGAGTATTTACATATCTAGTGGTTGAAGCAACAGCTGAAAAACCACACAACTGAACCTTGAAGAAATGCACATGAGTATAATATTTAAAAATTATACCACAAAAAGATAGTCATCTTTCACACTTATGGCTAACAATATTGTATTGTATAGTAAAAATGCGCTAAAAGAGTAGAGCTTATATTAAGTGTTCTTACCACACACAGAAAATAATAACAAAGGAGGCAGGGGGAGCTTTGGGAGGTGATAGCTATGTTTACAGCCTTGATGGTGGTGATAACTTCATGAGCATATACTTACCCCTAAACTCATTAAGTATTTTCAAACTCATTGAGTTGTATACATTAAATAGGTATAATTTTTTATATATCAATCATATCTCAATAAAGTGACTTTAAAAATCAAAACAAACTACTGTTAAATTTGAAAATATCAAGGATCTACTGCACAATATATTAAAACCCTCTATCACACTCCAACTTAAAATGACTAAGGATCATGACCTAGACACACTAATTCAATGTAACAAGAGGCTTTATTGCCTGGAAAATAGTAAAGCAGTAAAGAGACAGATCCTCAAATGTCATGTCTTTGGATGCCAAAGAAGACTTTGAAGAAGTAGCTGGAAAAACTCAACAGATTTAAAAATAAATATGTTGTTTTTAAAAATAAATATGTGAGTTTTATTTCAAAAGTTTTTTAATTGATAAGTTCCCATGCCAAATCCACAAAGCTTTGTTAGGCGCTTTTTTTTTTAACCTAAGGGTAATTAATTTGAATTTTCCAACAGGGTTTCAGTATCTAGTGGATTAGAATATTTCAAGTGTAGGAATTTGGATGTAAAGACAGAAAATGGAGAAAAAACAGGTAGGGTGTATTCAGTTAGCCAAACAAACACAGGTCATGTGTTGGGACAAGATTGGGCTGGCTTTACACCAGGAGTATACACCAAAATAAAGAACATCAAACATGAACGCTGACATTCACACTCAAGATAGTCACAACTGGATTGAGGAAGGCTAGCTCACATCCACAGAATATCTTTGATACGTCTAAAAATTTTCAAAATTGTAATGAAGTTTAAAGGCAACTCATGGCTTTCATATATTCAAGAATGGAGAAATGTCTCAGGACTCTAGTCAATGCTCTTGAAGAAACTCTTAAAATCTCTTTTATTTCAAACAATAACATTAGTCATAGTCACTGGACTTAAAATACAAACTAACACTGCAGAGTGAGAAGTGTTACATGGTACAGGAGACTAAGTGGAGCCCTTAACCCAGACTTGGGGTGTTGAGGAAGGTTTCCAGAAAGAGACCTGACAGACCTGAACCATATATGGGGGCTCACCAGGGGAACAGTAGGCTGAGGCAAAACGGACTTTCAGCAAAGTGTAAACTAATAATACAAAAAGCAATTGTTTAGAATCCTGCCCAGATCAGGGATGCCTCCTTTCTTTAGGCACCTACATTGACTACTTCTTTAATAATGGAGATAAACATTTTAGGGTATCTAGACATAGAGGTCAGCCAAAGGATTACTCTACTGGTGCTTTCATATTTTGATCTCACCATTTTTTATCCCTCTGCTGGTGACTGGCCCACCTGCCTACTCTCTTTCCTTCTTCTCTCCCTCCCTGTCTTCCTTCCTTTCCAAAGACTTTCAGGAAACCCACTTTCTTAGAAGGAGACACAGATACCCACAACTCCTGTTGGCATGTTTGGGCAACTGCTTCCAAGTGAGCAGATGTTGACTCTTACTACCTCTTTTGGAGAGAAAAGAAAGGCTGTAGTGATATCTAATCACCTCCATTACTTTATGTGCGTAAGATTCATCAGATGGGCTCTCTCTACTTTGTAATAAAAACATTAAAACAACACCAATCATAACTTCTACAAAAGGATTTCCCAAAAGAACCTGACAACTATTACAGGTTTTCTCCCTTTGTAGAAATATGTATAATGTATTTTTTGGAAAATAGACACACAGGTCTGAGTGTGGTTTACTAATAATGGGCAACATGTCAAAATAAAATTTCTTGCTTCTGACAAGAAAAGAAAGCATCATGATAAGTGTGAGGGGGACTTCTGGCTATAAAAGTAAATTTTACCAAGACTGTCACCCTGCTCAAGCAAGTAATAGGTAGATTTAAAAGGACTTTACAAAACAGGTTAAGGGCTCTGGACTTTATCCTAAGAGCAATGGGAAGTCACTGGAGGATTTTTAGCATGAAAGTAATATAATCAGATTTGTTTTTCAGAAAGATCACACAACCAATATAGAAAATAGACCACCAGGGTAGACTGAGGCCTAGTCCAGTGGCATGAAGAAATAGAGAAAAGCACCCAGATAAGAGATGCTTATCAGGGAGAACACACGGTACCCAGTGTTTAGACTGAACACAGTAAAAAAGGAATAGAGAGGAGGTAAGGACGTCGCTCAAGTTTCTGATTAGAAAACTAGGTGTGTTATACTACCATACACTGAAAGGGGGAACAAAGGAGTAGGAACATACTTGGATAAAAAGATAGGCTCAGCTTAGGGCACAGTGAGTATGAGAGACCTGGGGCACCTAAATGAAGAGGTCCCAAAAAGCAGTGGGTATGTGAAGATGAGATTAGAAAACAGACCTGAGCTGAAAACACAGATGTAGAAACATCAACAGAGAGACAGTAACTAAAGCCATGGAAATGGATGAGATAACCCAGGGAGGATGAGAAAAGGACTGGGCCAAAGACAAGAGGGATACAGGAGTGATGGATGTCTCAAGTGGCCTGTGGAGATTCAATTGAAGAAAAATCTTGTACTGAGGGAGAACTGGCAAAAATTCTGCTGAGGTAAATCGACAGACCTGTAGCCCACCCATCCTGTTCTTGGCTGTCATTTCCAAGTTTAGTCTGCCATCTTCACAAAGACTATAGCCATCCAAAATAAATAAAAATCAGTCAAAACAAACTGGTAAAATCATTGTTCTAGTTTTACTCAGTAGATTTGAAGCGGATACCATCTGTGCAGCCAAGCAACATACAAATACAAGAAATCATTTTTGTACCACAAACACAATCCAAAAGCGTATCAGGACAGCACAGACATAGAGTAACATCAGACATAATTTCAAAGTGCTATAAAACACGATGATTCTATTTTTTGGTTCCAGGCTTTAAAAATACTATGGTATATGTGGTTTTAAGATTCTAAATTGCAGTCATGTTCTTAAGCTAGTTTGTTGTTCTATTTAAGTGCTGACAGACAAAAAATACAGTTTTAGTCTGACACACCATTTATCCTACTTTTAACTTTATTTGAGCCTTAAGGGTACTCTTGCAAAGCAACAAAACTGTGCAGAACTGAGGTCAATTAATAACTAGTTTCCAAAATCTACTGAACTTTCAACTACACAATATCAAAATCCCTGTAATTTGTAATGAGCAACAATAAAACTTGGAATTTTTCCAGTTGCATCTAGGATTTCGCCAAAAATGAAGAATGCGTTATTTTAAGAAATTGTATGTGGTTCATCTGTATGTCACAGACATATATATTTCTTCACTAATAGTGACTCTATTGCAGATACCCACATGTAAACTACATTTTAGCAAAAAGGAACCCAATTCAGTACTGAAACTGTTATCTACATCTAATTGCCTTTTGGGAACAAAATCTTGTTTTCTGAGACCCAGAATAGGTTTTATCCCCTAGTCAATACTTAACCCTCTGTCAAATAAAAGTTACTAACAGTATCACAAATATACTGTATCTCTGTGGCCCTACAGTGGCTCACACCTGTAATCCGAGCACTTTGGGAGGCTGAGGAAGGAAGATCACTTGAGTCCAGGAGTTAGAGACCAGCCTGGGCAATATAGTGAGACCTCAGCTCTACAAAACATCAAAAACTTAGCCAGACATGGTGGCACGTGCCTGTGGTTCTAGCTACATGGGAGGCTGAGGTGGGAGAACTGGTTGAGCCTGGAAGGTCAAGGCCACAGTGAGCCATGTTCACGTCACTACACTCCAGCCAGGGAGACAGAGCGAGACCCTGTTTCAAATACACACACACACACACACACACACACACGCACACAATGTATCTCTGTATACTCAAAACTCATCTCCTCAAAGTCTGTCCATTTTTATCCATCATTTGCTGACAATGTCTGTGTCATGGAAGTCACACTTTTTTACTATCAGCTTATTTACCTTTGCAGGTATATTTTTCTGACACTGTCTACATGGGCTGGTCTTTTCTCCCACTAAGCATCATGAACTCCTAGAAGCAGGGACTTTATCAGTCATTTCTTTGTACGGGTCTGCACACAAAAGCCCCTTGATATTAGTAGTCAGCCAATTCTATGGTCTCCCAAATACACGGAATCAAAAAGGAAATACGTCCCTTAATATCTTGTTTTATATTTAAAAATCAGCAAGTAGCAAATATACTCACAGCTTCCTCACCTCGGCCTTCTATCCCCATCCACTGAAAAACTGTATCATGAAATTTAAGGAGGAAATCTGGTAAGGATAAGGTTAATTAAGAAAAGGGAAGAAGTCTGAGGAATTCTAAACGAGGAGGAGGAAAATAAGAAAGAATGATCAAAGTAAAAGACTAAAAGGAAGATTCAAGCCAAAAATAATAAAAAGGAATAAAATACATTACAAAATACCTGATAAGGAAATGTCAGATGATAACCAAAAAAAAGAAGTCGGTAAGAATTCAATCTCTCGCTCAAGTTGATCTCTAAACCACAAATGACAGGACAGCTGACAATTTTAAAATCCCAGTCCAGGGATATGTGGTTATCCCACCCTGGTACTTGTTATACCAAATATTACTGCTGACTTGGGGTGCTCCCACGTCAGGATGAGAGGACCACCATCATTTACACTCGCTGCCAAGAGACACATCAGTGACTGGGGGCTGGAAAGAGAGCCAGTGGCAAAGATAGCTCCGCAGCAGGCCAAGGACTGCACAAAACAAGTCTGGTATTGAGGTTAAAGTTAAATGAAATGAAAGAGAAATAAGACAGGAGGAGAAGAACAAATACAGCATCAGAGTGGGCTTTTTCTATGTAGAGGGAAGGCAAACATCTGGAATTATTTGGTGGTGAGTGCCACCAAATTTAAGACTTTGTTCCTCACTTGCAATTATTTCTTGGTTAAGACCACACAAAGAAAAAATAGACCTAAAGGCTAAAATGATGAAAAGTGGCTAAAGGCAGTATAACAATAACTATCAAAACACCCATACACATTTTTAAAGTAACAGAGGAGTTAGCAGTGCACAAAGAATATTCCTGACTGACTCAAAACGATATTCATCATAAATTCTTAAGTCAAATAAGGAAGCTGCAGAAAAATACTTATAATATCATAAAATTTTTGTACAAAATATTTCTGTATGTAAGTACAGGAAGTCTTCAAAATAAGTGCTAGTGCTATGAGGGATTTGTTGGGGTTTTTTAGTTTTTTTAGTTCTGTTTTTTTTTTTGTTTTTTTTAGACAAGGTCTTGTTTTATCACCCAGGCTGGAGTGCAGTGGCATGAATGGTCTCGACTCACTGCAGCCTCGACCTTCTGGGCCCAAGTGATCCTCCCACCTCAGACTCCCCAGTAGCTGGGACCACAGGCATACACCACCATGCCCAGCTAATTCTTTAAATTTCTGTAGAGCTGAGGTGGTACCATGTTGACCAGGCTGGTCTCAAACTTCTGGACTCAAGCGATTCAAAGTGCTGGGATTACAGGCGTGAGCAGCCATGCCCTGCCTGGGATTTGTTGTTGTTGTTGTATTTTTCTTTCTATGTTTTTCAATTAAATTGAAATAAAAATAACAGTCCTTTAAAATAAAATGAAAAAGATCGTCCACATCATTCAGTTTTTACCCCGAATTAAACGTGTTTAATTTAATGAATATGCAAAACAATCCCTTTAATCCAGAGCCCAGCCTTAGGAGAGGTGATCCCATGTGACGGAGAGAAGGGGCCACTGGCCAAGCCTAGTTGCATTCTGGTAGAAAAAACACAAGTTTTAAAGAAAAGCAGAAAAGTCTGAACCTAGCATCACTATTCACTAGTTCGTTCAGTGAGCCAGGGCAAATGATGTGAAATTTTGAGTGCCAACTTCACTTCTCTTCAGGAGTGAAACAGTACCTACCTCAAAGGACTGTTTTGAGGATTCTTGAGAACAGCTCTTACTTAGACACAGCCTAGTGGAGTAGGTTCCAGGGAGATCAGTGACCCTTCTGACCAAAATTGTACTTTTTGTCATCTCAGGAAACAATCTGTTCCAAGCAATTCCAGAACATAGGCCGCTTTCACTGACCCGCCCTCAGCCTGTGAATCCTCAGACTCAGCAGCGCTCAGTAGAGCAGTGGGGTTCTGATAGTTCCTTCTAAAGCACCTGTCCACCTCTTCTAGGAGACAGCAGCACAGCAACATTCAGCACAGCAACCAGAGCAGCAGGGCTCAGACATGAAGGCTTGCTTCCTGCAATTCTCTGTCCTACAAACACATCAGAAAGTCCAGTAGGGGTAGAAAACAGCTCTTCTAAGGGCCATACTGCAGAAGCATGGCCAAATGAATAGCATGATCGCTGTAGACGCTGTGATAGACACAGTATGCATATGACACTTTGGCAGAGTTTGCACTATAATGGTTGTTCACTTCTTAATGTTGTTTTAAAACCTTGAACATGTCCACTACAAATTCTTATATTCATAAGTATGGCTTGAACCTAAAAAAGTTCACACCAGCCGGGCGCGATGACTCACGCCTGTAATCCCAGCACTTTGGGAGGCTGAGGTGGGTGGATCAGGGTCAGGGGTTTGAGATCAGCCTGACCAACATGGTGAAACCTGGTCTCTACTCAAAAATACAAAAATCAGCCCGGCATGGTGGTGCACACCTGTAATCCCAGCTACTTGGGAGGCTGAGGCAGGAGAATTGCTTGAACCTGGGAGGCAGAGATTGCAGCCATTGCACTCCAGCCTGGGCGACAGAGCGAGAATTGATCGCACACACACACAAAAAAAGTTCACACCCACTGGACAAAAAAAAGGGGGAAGGGAGAGGTGTAAGGCAAGTATCTAGAACAGAGTTGTACAGTCAGACTTTCTGCAAGAATGGAAAGGTTCTAGCTCTATCTGTCCATCCAATCTGTCCATCCAATACTGCAGGCACCAGCCACATGTGGCTTCTGAACACATGCAATGTGGCTACTGCATCTGAGGAAGTGAATTTTGAATTTTATTTAATTTTAATTAATATAAATTTAAATAGTCAAATATACTTATTGACTATGTCACTGGTCAGCACAGATCTAGAACCTTGGGTTAATGACTTGTGCTAACTCACAAAGGGTGGTATGCAGATGAGTGAGCCAAGTTTAAAAAGAAAACAGTCAAAAAGGAAAACACACACACGCGCACCAGCACCATGTTCATATTCTCTTGCAACACATGCAGTTCACTTTGATAAAGCTGAGGTCCTAGACTGACCTCAACCTGTCTTAGTCAGTTTAGGCTGCCATAACAAAATATCACATATGAGGTGGCTTAAATAACAGAAATTTATTTTCTCACAATTCTGGAGGCTGAAACGTCCACAATCAAGGTCCTGGCCTATCAGGTTCCTGGTGAGGACCCTCTTCGTGGTTTGTATATAGGCAGCTACCTATGTCCACACATGACCTCTTCTTTGTGCTCATGTGGGGAGAGATCTCCTTCTACCTCTTCTTGTAAGTCCATCAGTCCTATCAGACCCCACCCTTATGACTTTGTTCAACCTTAATACCTCCCTAAAGGCCCTATCTCCAAATACAGTCCCATTGGGGGTTACAGCTTCAGCTTCAACATATGAATGGGAGAGGGGTGGACACAATTCAGTCCATAACATAACCCTCTACTCTTTCTTAACTAGCTTTCCTGTAATGAGTTCCAATATGAAAGGGAAGATATAATCAACAAAAATTTTCTTAGAACTAAAAGATGGGAGTTTCCAGATTGAAAGGGCTGACCAAGTGCCCAAGAAAATGAACGAGAAGAGATCCACAGGAGGTACATCATCATGAAATTGTAAAAACACAGGAAGGTAGAAGGAAATGAAATAATGCCTCACAATTCTAAAGGAAAATTATTTCCAATCTGGAATTCTATATCCAAACTATCAATCAAATGTGACTAGAAGGATGACACATTCTATACGCAGTGACTAGAAATAATTCACCGTCCACACATTCTGCTTTAGGAAGATACCAGAGCATCTGCTCCACACCAAGAGGAAGGAGAAAACCAAGAAAGAAAATATAGTAAACAGAAGACCCAATATCAAGAAAGGATAAAAGGATGAATCACAGTGTCAGAAAATTCCAGGGCAACTGCAAAAAAGTTTTTAAACAGGTTAAAACTTTGGATTGCCCAGGTTTTCTTCTCAAAATACAAAAATTTTTAAAACACCAAAAGAATTCAAAGAAACCTCCACAACCTCTTTAATTTTTTTTTAAGAGGCCAGGAGTGGTGGCTCACACCTGTAATCCCAGTACTTGGGGAGGCCGAAGTGGGAGATCACTTGAGTCCAGGAGTTCAAGACCGGCCTGGGCAACATGGGGAAACCCTGTCTCTACTAAAAAGAAAAAGAAAAATAGGCAGGCTGTGCGCCTATAATCCCAGCTACTTGGAAGGCTGAGGCACAAGAATCGTTTGAACCCAAGAGGCAGGGGCTACAATGAGCCAAGATTGTGCCCCTGTACTCCAGCCTGGGCAACACAGCAAGACTCCATCTCAAAAAGGAAAACAGAAGAAATAAAGCAGAGATGAAGGCAAACAGATGCAGTCTGTTGTGTCCTTTACATTGATGAAAATAGCCAAAGTTCCTCTGAAAAAGATATTACCATATCAACTATGTGCTTCCACAGTTACCAACTTTAGGTTACAACATGGTACTTGACAATGGTTGGCTTCAATTTTCATCAGAAAATTAACAGAATTTCAGAATTTCAAAAGCAAGTTTAAACAAAATAAATTCAACTGTCTTCTTTTGATAAATGCTGCCTCTCTTTAATAGAGCATTGAGGATAGCTTACAAACAGTCATTTAATTGCTCTATTATCCAATTTAGAGGTTTTCCCAAAAGTCCAACAAAAAAAAAAATTCAGTAAAGGCAAATGGAATTTTTTAATTCAGTTACCAATAAACAAGCAAACAAAACAAAAGAACGCCACACATATGGCCATGCACAAGAATTAGGCCAAAGCCCAGTTATTCAGAGCTTCCAGTGGACCCTTACATACTCTTAAATTTGACAAATATCACATAAGACTTAATTGGAAATCAAAGCACAGAAAGTAGCTTTAGAAATGACTATATGGCCAAAATGATATCTTACCAGATGTCCCACTAAGTGGAAACTAAGAAGAAAAAAAAATCAATTAAGACTGGCACAGGTTTTGAATGCTTGTCCTACCTTGTCTTGATGAAAGACAAGACCACAAAAAATGTGCTTCAAATCACTTAGAATAAAATTCTTTCCTTAAATACAGCATTCTAAAATGTCACACTAATACAATCCTTAAAACAGCAACTATTTTTAGCATCTTATTTTTTAATTGAACAATGCAATTGCATTCCCTTAATAGTTAATTTTTGCCAACTTTAATTCTAACAAACTCATTTAAGTTATATGACCATAAAGAATAAAAGACTTACACTGTATTTTTGCATCCTACAATTCAAAAGCAACAGGATCAAATGTTTTCGGGCTGTGAGAAGACACACCATACTTCAGGCTAAAAGTATATTTTATTCCAAAATTAGGAGTGAAAATAAAGCTTGAAAAGAAATGACTTCTCAGCCTTGAATTCAGAGGCATTAATATTAATGACAATCCCACTCATTTCAAAGGCATGTCCTAGAGTGTTTATGTTATGAAAACTGGGCCTGGAATGTCATCTTCAGTAAATTTGAAATTGTTTAACCTGAGGTTTTGCTAGATTTGTAACAGCTGCACTGGTGTTTACAACTGTAATAAGGTCTTTATAGCATGGCACTCCTTTACACATTTTTTAGATCTGGTTGGTACAAACATGTTGTACCGATCAACAAAAATGAGTTTGGTATCTCTCTATAGCTACATGTTTAGTTAGAATAAAGTTTTGTTTTGGATTAACATTGTACAATAAATGCATCAAGGACCTTCAGAAGTTTTATGGTGTTAGTTACAGAAGAACAGGACAAAAACTTCCATTCATATACAAACATTTGGGAAATGACTCAGTTTGTGTTTGTGAAATTTGAATTTTGTTTGGGGAAAAGATATGCATGTCAAATACACTGTGGATCTAATTTGTTTGCTGGCATTTGTTGAGGGGCTCAGGGCACGTTACCAAGCAGAAACCGGTTGAGCAGTACTCAAAGATTACATTTCTCCTAATGCCCCTATTTACACAGTAGAAAGATGCAACAGAAAGCCTGAGAAAGACTTGCTTAAGAATGCTTCAATAGGAAGCTTCAGCCACCCTTGGACATGGAATTATTGGTGCAACAAAAAGAACACCAGATAGGAGTTAGTTTCCCTGGGTAACAGTCAACGGCTTTGCCATTAAACTCAGTTTCCTTCTCTGTAAACATTTCAAACAGAAGTTATTATCAAAGGTGAATGTTTGCTGCTAAAATCAGTTGGGTCTGGGTAACCAGACATACCCAGCTCTTTCGATTATTGAAAAGGTTATCTCATCATAGTAATTAAGACACATTAAAAAGTTGTACACATACAATTAACCCAAGAAGTCTGTCAGTAACTACCCTCTCTTGGGCAATCTCTCGGGGAATTCCCTAATTACGAGCCAAAGTAATTATTTTGAAAAGGCCCCATTCTATTTTTATTTTCTAATTTTTTAAATTTATTTTTTAGACACAGGGTTTTGCTCTGTCACCCAAGCTGGAGTGTAGTGGTATGATCACAGGTCACTGTAGCCTCAAGCTCCCAGGCTCAAATGATCTTCCCACTTTATCCCCCCAAGGAGCTGGGTCAACAGCTGCACATCAGGAGGTATGGCTCATTTTTGTATTTTTTGTAGAGATGAGGTTTCGCCACGTTGCCTAGGCTTGCCTTGAACTTGTGGGCTCAAGTGATTCGCCTACCTCTGCCTCCCAAAATGCTGGGACTACAGGTGCTCAGCCCTATTTTTCCTTTTTTTTTAAATGCCTATCTTACGTTAGCACATATGGTTATTGTGAGAATCCCATATAATCTATATGAAAATAATTTGGAAAGTACAAAGCACTTTTAATAGGGCTACTGCCCAAAGTAATGTTAAAAATAAACTAAGAAACCAAAAGAACTAGTTAAAAAAAAAAAAAAAAAAAAAAAAAAAAAGGCCGGGCGCGGTGGCTCACGCCTGTAATCCCAAAACTTTAGGAAGCTAAGGCGGGCAGATCACGAGGTCAAGAGATGGAGACAGTCCTGGCCAACACGGTGAAATCCCATCTCTACTAAAAATACAAAAAATTAGCCGGGCGTGGTGGTGCGTGCTTGTAGTCCCAGCTACTCGGCAGGCTGAGGCTAGAGAATTGCTTGAAACCGGAAAACGGAAGTTGCAGTGAACCAGGATCGCCCCACTGCACCACTTTAACCTGGCGATAAAGTGAGACTCTGTCTCAAAAAAAAAAAAAAAAAAAAAAAAAACCATGCTGATAAAACCAATGTGTTTTTATAAAATCAATAGGAAAAAAAACTCTCATTTATAAAGTATATAGCATCTTACTGCTCAAGAGTAGTAATAATAATCTTTTCTACAGATGTGAAACGTAGAAGTCACCAGAGAGCCCTGATTATTGCAGTAATTTCCTCAATAAGTATGACAAATTTGATCTGATATGTCCATTTTTTTCTAAGTGTTAATTTAACAACTGAATACATTTCAAAATTATTCAAAACTTAGTAAATTACTTTAGACAAAGGTCATAAATTCAAATGTCCACAACAGATAAGTTAAATGAGTATAGCAATCAGACGGGCTTGTAGCAACTCCCAAACAGCACTGTCCAAAGAAGACAGCCAGGGGGGTATGGTTCAGTGGTAGACCATTTAACTGCAAAGAAGACAGCCAGGATTTCACTCCTGCCAGCTGCTGCTGAAAGGCAATTCAGACTTACTCTTGCTCAACTGCCTTAGTCTGGTTTGTTCTGCTATAACAGAATACCTGAAACTTGGTAATTTATAAATAACAGAAATTTATCAGCTCTCATTTCAAAAGGCTGGGAAGTCTAAGATCGAGGGGTCATATCTCAATAGAAAGCATCACACAGTGACAGACCAGGAGAGGACCAAACTCGCTTTTATAACAAACCACTCCCATGATAATACTAATCCATTAATGTACATCAATAATATCTCAGTAACAATGTTTTTTAAAATAACTTACATGTAGTCATTTAGTCATAGCCACTTTAGCCACAAAACAATGTAACCAAAGATGGTTCTTATCAAGTACGAGAATATTTTCAAATACTTGTCCTATTTTCATCATTTTGTCTCAAAAACAGATACCTTTTTAAACCTCAAATTATTTTTAAATTAAACAACTTAGGCTTATTTTTTTTTTTTTTTTTAGTGCAATGGCGCAATCTCAGCTCACTACAACCTCCACCTCCCAGTTCAAGCAATTCTCATACCTCAGCCTCCCAAGTAGCCAGGATTATAGGCACCCGCCACCATACTCGGCTAATTTTTTTTATATCTTTAGTAGAAACAGGTTTCACCATGTTGGCCAGGCTGGTCTCAAACTCCCGACCTCAAGTTATCCACCCGCCTTAGCTTCACAAAGTGCTAGGATTACAGGCAGGAGCCAACACACCCAGCCGACCTGCATCCTTGACCTCCTGGACTCAAGTGATCCATTCCCCTCAGCTTCCCAAAGTGCTGGAATTATAGGCATGAGCCACCACACACAGCCTAGACTTAAATTATTTTAAAACCAAAAGGACTTAGTACAA
Source organism: Aotus nancymaae (assembly GCF_030222135.1). Classification (NCBI taxonomy): domain Eukaryota; kingdom Metazoa; phylum Chordata; class Mammalia; order Primates; family Aotidae; genus Aotus; species Aotus nancymaae. The sequence goes on from NW_026988455.1 coordinate 17,445,147, forward strand.
TTTTAGGCAAACAATAGATGAGCACAGCACACACTTGTAGAACTAAATGAAGATACCAGAAACTTTGATATAATGAAACAAATTTCTAGCTTGTAATACTTTCAAAGGAATGTCACTACCAAAATTCGAGATATTTTTTAATGGCAGGCACAGTGCCTCATGCCTGTAGCCCCAGCTACTCAGGAGGCTCAGGTGGGAGGGTCACTTGAGCCCAGGAGGTTGAGACTGCAACAAGTTATGATTGAATGACTGCACTCCAGCATGGGGACAGAGTGAGACGCATCTCTAAAAAAGAAAAAGATATTTGTATGGCACTTTTCTTCCTTACAACTACTCAATTTTAAGATAAAATCAATCATATCATTTCATATAAAAATATTTCTATATGTTACTCCTAAAACTGGCTGCATAGTTTCAAAAAATCACCACTTATCAAAAAACTTATCATCAAGCAAAAGTTCCACTAGCTTTGACAACTTTTTTAGCATAATGACTAAAAATTCTAATGATATTAATCAGAATCAGAAACACAGGATATTCTTCCTGGTGTGAAATACTGCAGAAAATACTACTTCATAAATAAGATGCATGCTGTTATACCACTAATACAGGATTACTCACTCTTAAGGCCTATAATTAGAAATTCATAGCTAACAGCTTCAAGCAAAAGCAGAAATTACATATCATTTGTACAAATCTATATTTTATACAGTTTTATTATAACCTTTGATATGTAGGGGTAGGTAGGCTAAGGAATTTGGTGTACCTAAATTCAGAAAGCTAGGGCTAAATATAACTGATTCCTTCAGATAAGTGTCTTACCAATCGATTAAAATGTATAATCGGCATACATTGTAAATCACCATATACACACTAAGAATTACAAGATTATACTATATCATGTAGGATGCCTTTGGTTTCTAGTAATTGAAAACCCAACTCTATTCATCAAGATAGGCTAAGTTATGATGTAGTAACTTTTTCTCATACTATATGTCCAACGTGTATGTGGGACATCCATGTTTGTGGCGTGAGGGCAGCATTCTGCTCCACAGTCACTCATGGATCCAACATGACACGTGCTCAAACATCTCAACACCTAGCCTCCATAATCACCACTGCAAAAAGGAGAGTCAGCGAGCTCATGAATCTGCTACTAAATCCTTCTACCTGGAAGTAACCTGCTTAAAACCTACTGGCTAGAATGATCACAATGTCCTACCTAGTTGCAAGTGAACTGAGAAATGTGAGTAAAGATATAAATATTTAGTAAGCATTAAATGAACCTGCTGCACCAAGCAAAACCAGCTAAAACAATAAAGACAGGCCAGGCATGGTGGCTCACACCTCTCATCCCAGCACTTTGGGAGACCCAGGCAGGAGAATAGCCTGAGGCCAGGATTTCAAGACCAGCCTAGGCAACACAGCAAGACCCTGTCTCTACAATAATAATAATAATAATAATTAATTAGCTAGACATTGTGGTGCACACCTGTAGTCCTAGTTACTAAGGTGGCTGAGGTGGGATGATTGCTGAAACCCAGGTGTTTGAAGTTGCAGTGAGCTATGATCGTGCAACTGCACTCCAGCCTGATTGACAGGGAAAAACCCTGTCTCAAAATAAAAATAAAAATAAAGGGAATTTGTTGGTTCAAGAAACTGGCAAGTCTAGAAACAGGGCAGACTTCACAGTTGATCTATCTCTCCATCCTGCTTCCCTCATAACAAAATAGCTTTAGCCATTGTAAAAGTCACATTACATCCGTACCACCCAAAAAGAGAGTACATACTTCTGTTCCAGCATTCCAAGTAAGAGACAGACCTCAGATGTATTCAGACTGGATTTGCTTGAGCTTATGCCCATTCCTAACCAATGACTGTGACCAATCAATAAAACAGATTCCTTAAACCAATCAAAGTCAGGAGCTAGAGGTAAGGATTAGTGTTCCCCAGAGTCCATACCATAGTGACTACTGAAAGAAAATCTAGGGTCTGTCAGAACAAAGAAGGGAGGAAAGGATGCTGGCACTCAACAAACTTCAATGCAGCTGTGTAATTAAAAAAAAAAAACATATCCTGAAGAAGTTAGCTAAGAGTTGTGGAAACAGGCATATATACATAAGGCAATAATATGAACTACAGTGCATAAGGACAGAGAAAAAGTCATTCATAACCACAAATGGTCATCAAAAAAATCAGGAATTAATAAGAAAATCTACTGAGCACAGCACTTGAACATACAAGCATAATTAGAAAAATAGGATTAAGGCTAAGTATGAGGCCTTATAATGTGATTGTTTTAAATAAACAATAACAACCAACAAAAACAAAATGACAACAACAAAAAGGAACCAGCCATAGAAGGGTTTTAGAAGTCACTAAGGTAAACAGCACCTCCAAAATCTTATAAAAGAAACCAAAGTGGCTGGCAATTCCACACCTTTGAACCGAACCAGATAAAGAAGGAATCACAGACATAAAATCATAGCCCTTTTTTATTTTTTTTTGGAGAAAGGGTCTCATAATTTTTCCCAGGATAGACTTGAACTCACAATATTCCAGCCTCAGCCTCCCAAATAGTTGAGAGTACAGGTGCACAGCACTGCACACAACCAAATTCATATTGTTTAAATAAAATCTCCTCTGAATCTGTATGCGTGTGTGTGTGTGTGTGTGTGTGTGAAAAACCACAGCCTCAAACTGTCTTATGGGTAGTCACCAGAGTAACAGATCTCAGATTCCACTAAAATAGCTAAATGTACATAAAATGTTTATATCACACGTTTCTGAATTACAAAAGTGTCATTAGGGCTCTAGAGGAAAATGAAAACACAAGTTCCAGAAATCCGAAAAATGAAAAGCATGGGTGAAAGATAATGAGAAGTATAGTCAGATCTAAAGTCAAATCATCTGGGAATCCGGCCCACTGGATGCCATAAGGCCAACCACAGTTCTAATCCTGTCCTCTTACCCTCCCCTCGTACTCCCTAACCTCATTTTCCATGACAATCTATACTGTTTCTAATTTGCAAAGGCCTGGAAAGACACAATTTCATCACTTTATAAAAGCCTGACATATTCTCACCCAAATGTGCCTTTTGTCATGTGGAAATGGGAATAACCTTAGGATTAACTTTCACAATGCAAGAAAATAAACAGGCTAAATACTCTTACCACTTATGATTTCTTGAGGAAGTTCAGAGCAAAGGTGATGAATCAGTCTGCGTCCAGTCAGTATAAGGAAACCACATAATAATTTGAATAAGGAAAGTCAAATATAAAGAATTATTATTGTTGTTGTCTTTTTTTTTTTGAGACAGAGTCTCACTCTGTTGCCCAGGCTGGAATGCAATGGTGTAATCATGACTAGCAGCAGCCTCAACCCCCTTGGCTCAACGATCCTCCCACACTGGCCTCCTTATTAGGTGGGACTACAGGCAAGCATACACTACCACTGTCAGATAATTTTGTATTTTTTGTAGAACAGGGGTTTTGCTATGTTGCCCAGGCTTGTCTCAAACTCCTAGCCTCAAGTAATCCTCCGGAATCCAACGGCCTCCCACAGTGCTGGGATTTCAGGCATAAGCCACCATGCTCCGTCAAGAACTATTCACTGTAACAGGCTGGAGTAACAAGGGGTGGCTAGCCAGAAGTAAAGAGAATTCTACAGAACATAGGAATCGCAGATATAAAGAGAAGCCACTGCCCTTAGGGCTGAGGTGGGTCCCCTAAGGAAAAATACCCACTTCTCAGGAATGAGATCAAGAACTTTTTGGAGGGGGCACAGCCATGGCTCACTGAATAGGAAAGATGTCTCTGTGGGTGCTGCACCAGTACAACTTGCTGGAAAACCACCTTTGGTAACTTATCAGAAACCCATCCTCTAGGGCACCAGTTAAAGGTGTTCACTGGGAGGTGTCCCACCAGAGGTTCAGTTACAAAATCGCCTGAGGGAGATGCTGAGGTACACTGTTGACTACCGGGTACGGCTGATCACAACGAACTACAAGAGCCTGCACTGGGGAAGATGCACACCACAGAATCCGGCGCTGCAGAAGCACATACGCCAAGGACCCGGCTCTAGAGAAGCGCACACGCCTGGGAACAGGTGGTGGGTGGGGCGGCGCCCAAACCCGGGAGCCAGCGCTGGGGAAGTGGCAAACCCCAGGGAGCCGGCGCTGGCAAAGCACACCCACTGGGAGTGGGCACTAGAAAAGCCGCATACACCATGGGAGCTCCGCACTGGAGAAGCGTCACGTGCGTGCATGGCAACCAGTGCCGAAGAAAGTGTGCGTGGGAACTGGCGATGGAGAGGGCGCGCGCACATGTGCACAAGCTCGCTCTGGAAGAGTCACGGGCACGTGCGTGCATGACAACCTGCACCGAAGAAGTCACACGCATGCGCACACTGGAGAAACTGAATTTGTAATTTTAAATTTCCCTATAAAGAAAAACCAGAACTGATGACTTTCTGAGTGAATTCTATCAAATGTTTAAAGAAAAATAAACCAATCCTTCACAAACTCTGAAAAAATACGAGGGAACACTTCCCACCTGATTCTAGGATGCCAGTATGACAATACCAAAGGCAAAGACATCATGGGACTAAATATTACTAATATAACTCATGAACATAGTACAAAAATCCTAAACAAAATATTACTAAGCCAAATCCAGAAATATGTAAAAAGGATTATATAACATGACCAAATGGAATTTAGAATGCAATGTTAGGATAAATACACAAATCAGTTAATCAATCATATCGATAAAATAAAGGAACAAAAAACACAGTCATCTCAATAGATGCAGAAAAGCAACATTTCTAACATTTGTTTATAAGAATTCTCAACAATCTAGTAACAGAAGGAAAATATCTCAACCTGATAAAGTACATTTATGAAAAACTTACAGCTAACGTCATATCTAATGGTAAAATATTAAATGTTTTTCCCCTAAGATGAGAACTAAGTCAATAATGTATTCTCCATGTCTATTCAGCAAAGTGCTGGAGGTTCGAACAAGGCAAAAAAGAAAATCAGGCAAAAAAGAAATTAAAGGCATCCACATGGAAAGGAAGAACTAAAACTATCTTTATTGGCATGATGCCGTATGTAGAAAATCCTGTGTAATTCACCAAAAAACGAAGTAATCATCAAGTTCAACAAGGAAGGTTTCAAGATAACGTGTATGTTTATATACTGACAACAATCCATAATGAAATATTAAAAATAATTCAGCTGCTCTGCCTATGGAGTAGCCATTCTTTATTCCTTTGCTTTCTTTCTTTCTTTCTTTCTTTCTTTTTTTTTTTTGAGACGGAGTTTCGCTCTTCTTACCCAGGCTGGAGTGCAATGGTGCGATCTCGGCTCACCACAACCCCCGCTTCCTGGGTTCAGGCAATTCTCCTGCCTCAGCCTCCTGAGTAGCTGGGATTACAGGCACGCGCCACCATGCCCAGCTAATTTTTTGTATTTTTAGTAGAGACGGGGTTTCACCATGTTGACCAGGATGGTCTCGATCTCTTGACCTCGTGATCCACCCGCCTCGGCCTCCCAAAGTGCTGGGATTACAGGCGTGAGCCACCGCGCCCGGCCCAGTTTTTTAAATTTTTGTAAAGACAGGGGACTCTCTGTTGCCCAAGCTGAACTCAAACTCCTGGGATCAGGTCATCCTTCTACCTCAGCCTCCCAAAGTGCTGGGATTACAGGCACGAGCCACCATGCTCTGCCTGTTATCTGAATTGTCTTTCCGTCTCCCCTTCCGCATTTTTATTAAAACACTGCAAAAATTCAATGTACTTCTCCTGTCTGTATTCTTTCACATTGAGTCAGTCACTCAAGATCCATAAACAAGACAGAGAATACACATCTCCCAGCCTAAAACAAAACTTCTAAAAATCATTTGGTGCTCATTTCCAGCCTGATTTGAGGCCCTACCACTACCAACTTGGAACTACCACTTATGTGAGTTTCCTCTGGCTCTCTAGATGGCCCAGATAATCAATTCAACTTTCTACTGGCCAGCCTGGCCTCTCTGTAGCTGGTTTTCATAAACACGAAATTTGTATAATTGTTTTTGGAACTACTTGCTGAAATATGGAACTGGTTAAAAGTACCATTTATTTTAAAATGTACATGCACAGTTTCAGATACATTCGGCAACACATCTTCGACATCCACCCAATCAATCACGTTAATGCTTATTAGCGGACAGAACAAAAAATACCAGTATAGAGCCTGCTTTTTTTCCCTGAGGCCTTGATAAATGTTTTTCAAGAAATCAAGAGAAATATGACCGAATAAAGCAAAAATAAATTCGAATGTATAATATACGAAGTATAATTAGTCCAATTCTCAAGAAGCATATTTTACCAGGGGTAGTGGGGAGGTGAAAAAGACCTCTAATATATCTAGGAAAACAAATTCTTTTTTGATGCCACCTTTCTTGTATATGAATAATGTATATGAATGCTTATTTCCATCTGACTCTGGTACAGCACATTACACTGAAACATCAATTTAAGTTTAATGTATAAAGTCGCAATGAACATGTTTTCTATCTAAGCTTATGTAATGAATGATCTCAACACATGGTATGAATTCTATCGTTTGTAACAACCCTGGAGGGGAGTAAGGAGAAAACGATCTGTCTGAGGGCATATCTCTGACAGTGAGTGACAGCCACAAAGAGCTTAAGTTGGGTGGCCCAAAAGTGCTCTGCTCATTTGATAAATGCTAAGTCAAATCACATCACAGTTGAGATGGATTAAATGGGGCACAGGTTAGAATAAAACCAGGTGCCCGGGGTTTTTCAAGTTTCAGATTGGAACAAAAGCCCAGGAACATACAGGTCTTTGCTAGAAAACTCCTTGGCCTCTTTCCTGAAGATTCTGGTACCCAATTTCCCATGTTATAAAACTCCAAATATTTTCCCCCATTCGGTGCGCTGGACACCTAAGATCACAGAGGGTTCACAGTTGTAAACGCACACACCTAAAAAATTAAAACAGGTAAACAAATAGCACCCGAAAAACTTCTCTCACGGGCTTTGAAGGAGCTGTGGCCTGGCGTCCACATAAAGAGTAGAGGGGAGACACTGGCTCCTGCGAACCCGCTTCCCGCCAGGGATGAAGGGCGGAGGGCGGAAGGGGTAACAGCCGCGCCCCGGGCTCCTCTAATTGGGCCTCGCCCTTCCCCGTGCCCTGGCGGCTCGGGCTTGGAGGCAGGAGTGCGACGGGCGAGGAGGATGAGGCCGGTGGTAGAGGGCTACAGGCTCAAAGGGCCGAGCTTTTCACGGCTCCCACGAGTCCGAGGCAGAGAAAGTCACCTTTGCTCCTCTCCTTTGAAAAACACATAGCTGCCTGCGCTCAATGAACAAAAAGAACCAAAACGCCAACTCCCTGCTGCCGCCGCTACGAGGGATCCCTTCCGCGCGACCCCGGCGCCAGCTCCCGCCCCAGCTCGCCTCGCTCCGCCCCGCCCGGCCCCGCCCCGCGGGCAAGCACCGCCTGCTGCCTGCCACCTCCCACCTCCCCACCTCGCGCCTCCCGCTTCCCGCCTCCCGCCTCAGCCTTAGCCTCAGCCCAGGGCCAGCAGGAACCCAGCTCGCCCACCGCGAGGCGCGCCGCGCCCACCCGCTCTCGCGAGCCTTCCCTCTGTCCACTCGCCTCCTCCTCCCGCTCCCGCTCCCGCCGCTGACGTATCGGCCAGACCCCCGAGAGAAGCCGCCGCCCTCGCTGCGTTCTGCGGCCTGCAGCTTACCGGGTGGTCCTCGCCGGAGCTGCTTCAGCAGTTTGGGCAGTGGCGGAAAGGAAGCCACCGCCCGGGATCTGTGGCTTGAAAATTTGGCTTTGCCTCGTATTGGCTTTTTGTTTGTGGAGTTTTTTGGAATTTTCCCGCGGTCGCTGGGCGGTGGAGCCGCGCGCGCGCACGCGCCACGTGCCCGCGGTGCATTCTGGGGTTCAGCGAGCGGCCCTGCGCGCTCCCGCGGCGTCGCGGGAAAATTCCGACGAATCTCCGGTCCGTGGGGGCGGGGCGGGTGCGGCCCGGGCTCCGGCGGAAGTGGGCCCGGCTAGGGCGGTCTATAGGCCCGCGGAGTCCGTCCTGCTGGAGGATTCCCGGTCTCGCGCGAAAGCCCCAGCTGGAGCAGGTTCCCTGCAGTGCCCGCGGAGAAGCGGCGCTGGCTTCTTCCATTCCCTTGTTGCCTATTTGTTTTAAGATTCTGTTCAAAATGTAGAGGCGGTAAAATGGAAATTAGTTCTTTTAAAGAAATGTTAAGGCTTTGTCAATGGAGTAAAACCTCTAAAATAAGATTTTCTAGCCGGCGTTGTGGCTCACACCTGTAATCCAGGCACTTTGGAGGCCAAGACGGGCGGATCACTTGAGGTCGGGAGTTCAAGACCAGCCTGACCAACATGCTGAAACCTCGTCTTAATAAACAAAAAAAGATTAAAAAAAAAAAGAGAGACGTTTTCTAGCTGCGTTGTCAACAATAACAGCAAAAAGCGCATCTTGGTTAATTCTCCCGGCCGCAAATCAGTTCCATAAAGCGTTTGGTCGGGGTTCAAATGAGTTCAACCCTGTACTTAAACCACCCAAATTTTAATAGAATTTCCTCCAAACTCCTATTCATGACAATGGCATTAGCTTGTCTTTGTGAAATTTTGTTTTCTTCTAGAATCTGACGAATTGAACTTGAAAATGTCTTAAATCAATGACTCATAACCATAAATCATAATCATAAAACCACAACTTTGGGCGCGGTGGCTGACGCCTGTAATCCCAGCATTTTGGGAGGCTGAGGCGGGCAGATCACGAGGTCAAAAGATCAAGACCATCCTAGCCAACATGGTGAAACCCCGTTTCTACTAAAAATACAAAAAATTAGTTGAGCCTGGTGGCCCGGGCCTGTAATCCAAGCTACTCAGAAAGTGAGGCAGGAGAATCATATGAACCGGGGAGTCGGAGGTTGCAGTGAGCCGAGATTGCACCATTGTACTCCATCCTGACGACAGACAGCGAGACTCTTCTTTTTTTTTTTTCAGAGTCTGTGGGGATGCAACAGAAAGAGACTGTCTCAAAACACACACACACACACACACACACACACACACGACTTACGCATTCAAAAACACACTACAGACCTGGCAAAGTGACTCACACCTCTAATCCCAGCACTTTGGAGTCCGAGAGAGGTGGATCTGCTGAGGTCAGGAGTTCGAGACCAGCCTGGCCAAGATAGCAAAACCCCGTCTCTACTAAAAATACAAAAATTAGTGTGTAATCCCAGTTAACTTCGGAGGCTGAGGCAGGAGACTCACTTAAACCCAGGAGGCAGAGATTGCAGTGAGCCAAGATCGCACCACTGCACTACAGCCTGAGCAACAGAGCATGACTCTCAAAAAACAAACAAAAAAACACCACAAACCTGTGTGTGCTTGTAATAAAAATAGCTCTCAATTATCTAAACACTTCCAACTATTCCTATTGTGAAGAAATACCCATTTTACCAATTAATACTTTCTTTCTTTTTTTTTTTTTGAGACAGAGTTTCGCTCTTGTTACCCAGGCTGGAGTGCAATGGCGTGATCTCGGCTCACCGCAGCCTCCGCCTCCTGGGTTCAGGCAATTCTCCTGCCTCAGCCTCCTGAGTAGCTGGGATTACAGGCACGCGCCACCATGCCCAGCTAATTTTTTGTATTTTTAGTAGAGACAGGGTTTCACCATGTTGACCAGGATGGTCTCGATCTCTTGACCTCATGATCCACCCGCCTCGGCCTCCCAAAGTGCTGGGATTACAGGCGTGAGCCACCGCGCCTGGCCCACCAATTAATACTTTCAATTCAAAGACTAATTTCCAGAGGTTATACATTTATAAGTGATGCAATAAGTAGGTAGCATAGCGGTAGCGGTAGTTTGAAAAAGGAACCGATCCAGAGTTGAGGCAAAACTGGCAGAATCTGCAACTACATTAAGGAATCCGATGTTTAAATCCATTCTTGAAACTATTCCCTGCCAGTTAAGGAAGTCGGTGCTCTTTGATTGTTTTTAAATTTTAGATTCAGGGGGTACATGTACTTGTTTGTTACATAGGTATATTGTGTGATGGTGGGGGTTGGGCTTCTAGTGTATCCATCACCCAAATATTGAACATTGTATGCAATAGATAATTTTTCGGGCCTCACCCCCCTCCCACCCTCTCCCCTTTTGGAGTCCACAGTGCCTGTTATTCCCATTCTTATGTGCATGTATACCTATTATTTAGCTCCCACTTATAAGTGAGAATGTGTAATATTTTATTTTCTGTTTCTGAGTTTGCACACTTAGAATAATGGCCTCCAGCTCCATCCATGTTGCTGCAAAGGACATGATTTCATTCTTTTTTACAGCAGAGAGGTTGATGCATTTTTGACGTGTGTATAGTATGATGTGGATGGATCAAAAGCAAGTCCTAGGTAGGGAGATACATGCTTGAGGAGCACTCATCGTGACACCATGACCATGAGAAAGTCACCTCTGTAGTAACAAATCAGGAATGAGTTTAAGTTCTGCATTTACCAGCAAAGAAAGTACATTACATTACATATTTGCTGAAAAATCATTTTTAGTGTTTGTTAATGATGGACATCTTGCCATATCCCAGTTTTCTGTCTTTTTTCAAAGTTCAGTGGCTAATAAAGAATTGCTCGGCTCAGGCCAGGCATGGTGGCTCACGCTTGTAATCCCAGCACTTTGGGAGGCTGAGGCAGGCGGATCACGAGGTCAGGATTTCAAGACCAGCCTGGCCAACACAGTGAAACCCCGTCTCTACTAAAAATACAAAAATTAGCCAGGTGTGGCGGTGCATGCCTGTAAACCCAGCTACTCAGAAGGCTGAGGCAAGAGAATTGCTTAAACCCATGAGGTGGAGGTTGCAGTGAGCCAAGATCACACCAGTGCACTCCAGCCTTGGCGACAGAGCTAGACTCCATCTAAAAAAAAAAAAAAAAGGATTGCTAGGCTCATCTAACTTTGCAGTATATGAAATGACACCATGTTTAGGCCTGATTTAGACGTAGGTGGGAAGCATACATAGCATAAAGATACAAACTTAAATTTATAAGGATTCATTTTGCCTGGCATTCATATGCATGGAACTATCTTATTAATATTTTAAGCAATAATGAGATGTTCACTTTGTAAAATGTCAAAAAAGTTTCCAGAGTTTTCTCTGGAGTATGTAGAAGAAAAAAAAAGTTTCCAGAGAAACAGATATTTCAATACAAACCCTATTTTTAATTAAATCATAAAATTGATTGTGGGTGATCTGATTTTTGTTTGTATGTGTGTGGTTTTGATTTGTTTGTTTGTTTTGAGACTGGGTCTCACTCTCACCAAGGTTGAAGTGCAGTGGGGCAAACACAGCTCACTGCAGCCTTGACCTTCTGGACTCAAGCAATCCAATCGCCTCAGTGGCACCAAAGACCTGGAATTACAGGTGTGGGCCACTGGGCCCAGCTATGTGTTACTCTAGAGGAACACAGTTTTGGTTGTAGTATAGAACCCAATCACACTTAAATAATGTGGCAAAAATTAAAAATGGCATACTTAGGTGAAAATTATTACATTGTTTACATTAAATCTTTACATTCTAGAGGAAAACAGCACAATTGGCTGAGTGCTGCAAAGTTCCTGACATTATCAAACCTTCCTTCAAAGTTCAATGAACAAATAGCATCAACTATCTTAGAATCTACGTTGTGGGAACCATTGTACCAAGACTCCTACTTTCAGAATTAGTTCAGACACCACCCACCTGGTTTCCAGCCCTTATTTGGCACCCAAACATTTAACAATATCTTTTTTTTTTTTTTTTTTGCGACAGTCTTGCTTTGTTGTCCAGGCTGGAGTACGGTAGCACAATCTCAGCTTAGCTAACTGCAACCTCGCCTCCCCAACTCAAGCAAGTTTCATGCTTCAGTCTCCCAAGTAGCTGGGATTACAGGCACATTCCATCATGCCCTTAACACTCTCTTGTCTACGGCTTTGATATTTGCCTCTTGTACCTCAGTTGTAAATAATGTGTGTTGAAGTTCCAGGCACTCGGCTAACTCCTTGGCCTGGGTTATTTCCTTTGATTCTCACAGTGATCTTATGTAAATCCACCATGGTAATAGTCCACTTTCATAAATACGGAAACTCATGAACAGAGCCATCTCTTCTAGTAAAGGGTAGAACCTGGCTTCACCTCCATTTACAGTGGCTTCTTATTTACAGTGTTCTTGCTCCTGTCCCAGGCTCGTGACGTGAAAATAGGGGACAGGATGAAGTATCCCAGAGGCTTCTGCACTCTGATCACCATATTACTTTCCCATTAAAACATCCCAGCCTTGGAAATGTAAGTTGAATTAGAGAAGAGAACAATAACAAAAATAATTTTTGTGCCACCAACACTTCAAGAAATGGAGCAAATAATAGTGAAGGTCCTTGATCTGCCACCTTGAGGAAGAAAAGCACCTGAAGCCAAGGACAGCTGCAGGAGATGGAAATTCATGGAAAAAGGGAAATGTATTATAAATGCTGCATGGAATCTGTCCCTTCTACCCCACCCCCCACATGCTCACTCCATAGGCTCTGCTGAAAGAATGCACCCAGGAGGACATGTTTGTACTATAGCCTCCATTAGTTGCCACAGCTAATTGAACCAGGGATGGTAGCCTGATCCTAGCTGAACCAATCAAACTATTGCTGGGGAATTTGGAATTGCAACACTGAGAGACTGTAACTCCTCTATACAACAGGAGCTAAAGCCCCCATGCCAGTCAGAGTTACTGAGGGAAGAAAAAAATATAAGTAGCAAAGAAAGTTGGTTGGCAGAGAAAAGCAAAATGAAGTTGAAAGGCTATTATTTATTTTTTTGAGGGGGGGGAGTTTCCATTCCTTATTATTAAGCCCAATTTCAAGGTAAACTGACTGTATCTTTTTTTCTGTTCTTAGTTGTCCATGAGATTTCCCCATATCCTTGCCACAATCATCCGTTTACCTATGCTGACTTCAGTGAGTTTCTCTCCTTCATTGCAAAGCAAGCCCTGACTAACAACCTGGAGGTGGCAGCTCTTCATTGTGTCACTGGGCATTAGCACTTTGGCTAGGCCTACTTGATAAATTAATCAATAGATACCTAATGAGAGATTACTATAGGGAAGGAAAAGTAGCTTTTCCGAACCCATCCTAGGTTCATGGCTGAGGCCTCCATAACAAAAGACTGATTAACCAGAGAAAAGCATACACATTGCATGTAAATATCCCATGCCATGGGAGCCTTCCTAAGGAAAGGAAGATCCAGAGCAGCTGTTAAACTTGGGTGTTTCTATGCCAGGTTTCATGAAGAGTGGACAGTTGTGGGGAGATATAGTTGAACAAAGATGAGGATAAACTGGGGGGAGTTTAGCAAGGCTTATTTGTTCAGATTCTACTCTGTGACCCTTCGGTCTTCAGAGATAAGAATGTACCTTTCCTGTGGATATAGGGCAGCACTTCTTACGTGAAGGTCTTAGAACCTGCTTCAGGGGAAGTTCAGAAAATCATTCCAAGGTTTTATGACCTGTTTCAGGAGAAAGGAGATGAGGGAAGGTGAGAGTGACCTTCCAGCTTCTGCCATTTTTTCAAAAGTCCATGCTGTATTTAGGAGTAGCAGGTTCTGAACCCAATCACTACCACGTAAAAAGCATGAAGCCTATAGGCTGAGTGGAAGACACAGATCTAAGTATTTTAGAGTTGAAAGCAAGCAGGAGTTCTCTTGATTTTGGATTTGGGGGGCCAGTAAAATGTCAATAATATTAGAGGATTAACAGAGTCAACAAGTTTTCATTTGGTGAAGTAAAGAGTTTAGGAGAAAAAAGTCTGCCATAATTATAATTTCATTTTTTTTTTTTTCACAAGTGGTCCAGACAGATGTGAGGGTGGAGAGTTGAACTTCACTCTTTTTTTTGAAAGAAAGAAGGAAAGAAAGAAAAAGAATAAAGAAGAGGAGGAAAAAGGAAGAGAAAGAGAGAGAGAGAGAATGGGAGTATTGCTTTCTTGCCCAGGCTAGAACGCAGTTTAGTAATGGGTATTGAAAACCTCTTTTATACCAATAATTATACTTGATGTAAACAGGAAGGAATAAGGGAAGAAAATAACAAACGAGCAGCCAACCAATATTTCATTTAAACCTATGAAATGCTATGTGATTACTGAGGAGTGATTTACTTCCAATTATGTAGTCACTTTTGGAATAGGTGTGAGGTGGTAATGTGTGTTTTGTGTATTTGAAGTGGAGAGTTCTATAAATGTTTATTAAGTTTACTTGTTCCAGGTCTGAGTTCAAGTCCTAAATGTCCTTGTTAATTTTCTGTCCCGTTGATCTATAAAATCATTAGCTCTTCTTGTTACATTGATCCTTTTGCCATTATATAATGTCCTTCTTTGCCTCTTTTGCTCTTTGTTGCTTTAAAGTCTACTTTATCAGAGGCGAGAATTGCATCTCCTGCTTTTTGTTTATTTGTTTATTTTTACTCTCTGATTGGTTGATAAATCTTCCTCCTTCTCTTGTTTTGAGTCTTTGTGTATCGTTGCATGTGAGATGGGTCTGGATGCAGCATACCAATGGGTTTTGGCTTTTTATCCGATTAGAATATATATAACTTTAATACTGGCATTTGATGCTAGCTGGCTGTTTTGCCCATTAGTTAGTGTAAATTTTTCGTTGTGTTGATGTTCTTTTCTTTTTGATATATTTTTGGAAAGGCTGATATTGGTTGTTCCTTTATATGTATAGTGCTTCTTTCAGAAGCTCTTGTAAAGCAGGCCTGGTGGTGGTGAACTCTCTAAGTACTTGTTTGTTCGCAAAGGATTTAATTTTTCCTTCGATTATAAAGCTTAGTTTGGCTGGATAGGAAATTCTGGGTTGAAAGTTCTTTTCTTTAAGGATGTTAAATATTGGTCCCCACTCTTTTCTGGCTTGTAGCGTTTCTGCTGAGAGATCTGCTGTAAGTCTGATAGGTTTCCCTTTATGGGTAACCTGACCTTTCTCTCTGGCTGCCCTTAGTATTTTCTCCTTCATTTCAACCCTAATAAATCTGGCAATTATGTGCCTTGGGGTTGGTCTTCTTGAAGAATATCTTTGTGGTGTTCTCTGTATTACCTGGAGTTGAATATTACCCTGCCTTGCCAGGTTGGGAAAGTTTTCCTGAATGATATCCTGAAGAGTATTTTCCAACTTGGATTCATTCTCTTCATCACATTCAGGTACACCTATCAAACGTAAATTAGGTCTTTTCACATAGTCCCATATTTCCTGGAGACTTTGCTCATTCCTTTTCATCCTTTTTTCTCCAATCTTGTCTTCTCATTTCATTTCACTGAGCTGGTTCTCAACTTCTGATATCCTTTCTTCTACTTGATCAATTCGACTGTTTAAACTTGTGCATGGTTCGCGAAGTTCTCGTGTTGTGTTTTTCAGCTCCATCAATTCACTTATATTCCTCTCTAAATTGTCCATTCTCGTTAACATTTCGTCAAACCTTTTCTCAAGGTTCTTAGTTTCTTTGCATTGGGTTAGAACAAGTTCTTTTAATTCACAGAAGTTTCTTATCACCCACGTTTTGAAACCTACTTCTGTTATTGGAACACACTCGTAATCTATTAAGCCTTGTTCTGTTACTGATGAGGAATTGCAATCCCCTGTAGAGGGAGAGGCATTCTGATTTTGAGTATTCTCTGCCTTTTTACGCTGATTTCTTCCCTTCATTATATATTTATCCGTCTGTTGTCTTTGTAATTACCGACTTTCTAACTAGGTTTCTGAGCAGACGTCAAACTTGTTGATTCCCAGATCCGAAATCTGAGCAATCCACTGTGCCAGCCAAAACAGCGGTGTTAAGATGGATTGTGCTTTTCTGCCCGGGAATCTCCGGACTCTCCACCAAAAACTGGCGTGCTAAGGCACCAGCAAAACCGCTGCGCCGGCCACAAGAGTCGCCCTGGTGACACGTGGGGCTCCTCTGCTGGGAATCTCCTGGTCTGTGAGCAACAAATATTCGTCTGAAAGTGTGGCGTCCTCTCGTTCTCTGTGCTTTCACTGAGAACTACTAGCCCGAGCTGCTAGTGATCAGCCATCTTAGATCTCGGTCTCAATTTCATTTTTTAAGAAATGTATTTTTGGCCGGGCGAAGCGGCTCACACCTGTAATCACAGCACTTTGAGAGGCTGAGGCGGGCAAATCATGAGGTCAGGAGTTTGAGACCATCCTGACCCACATGATGTAACCCCGTGTCTACTAAAAATACAAAAATTAGCCGGGTGTGGTGGTGTGCACCTCTAATACCAGCTACACAGGAGGCTGAGGCAGGAGAATCCCTTGAACCTGGGAGGCAGAGGTTGCAGTGAGCCGAGATCGTACCATTGCACTCCAGCCTGGGTGACAGACTGAGACTCTGTCTCAAAAAAAAAAAAAATATATATATATATATTTTTTTTTTTTTAACTTCAAGACAAGATGAAGGGAAAAAGTCTCAAAGAACAGTCTTATAAATTGAATGTTTTATTTCATGAAGAACTCATTATATTGTTTTTATGCATCTTATTTTACTGCTTCCTCCCCTTATTAGTATCAGACCACTGCTTTTACTTAGCATGGCAATGTGCCCAATAAAAAGGACCACCTTCCCCAGACTCCATTCTGACTAGGGGTGGCCAGCAACTGAGCTGTAGCCAGTGAGAGAGAAAGGTGGAAAGACAAGAGGCCGGGAGATATTTAGCACTCTTCCCCCTCTTCTGCTTCCTTCTTAGTATAAGGACAGAAAGGCTTAAGTTCTAGTCATCTTGGACTCTAAAGAACCCTCAAGGATGACAGTCATGGAATGAGCATGGCAGAGCAAAAAAAAAAAAGGAGAAGAAGGATGCTGGGTCCCAGTAATCATGGGAGTTACCTGGCTTGTCTAACTCTAGACTTTATATATGCAAACCACAAATATCTGAGACAGGTCTCAGTTAATTTAGAAAGTTTATTTTGCCAAGGTTGAGGACATGCACCCATGACACAGCCTCAGGAGGTCCTGACGACATTAGCCCAAGGTGGTCAGAGCACAGTTTCATTTTATACATTTTAGGGAGACATGAGACATCAATCAATATATGTAAGATGAATATTGGTTTGGTCTGGAAAAGGCAGGACAACTAGTAGGGAGGGGGCTTCCAGGTTACAGGAAGATAAGAGACACATAGGTGCATTCTTTTGAGTTTCTGATTACTCTCTCCAAAGGAGGCAATCAGATATCTATTCATCTCAGTGAGCAGAGGTGTGACTTTGAATAGAATGGGAGGCAGGTTTGCCCTAAGCAGTTCCCAGCTTGACTTTTCCCCTTAACTTAGTGATTTTGGGGCCCCCGGATTTATTTTCCTTTCATATTTCCCCCCTTTAAAACAAAATTTTTTGGAGAAAGAATTTTAGAAGAACATGAGTCTCTGGTCTCAGGTTTTTTCTGATCTCTCATGGCTAGGATAGATTATTCCTAGATGAGTAGGTCCCGAGTTGTTAGGAAAGTTCATTTTTAGCAGGTTGTGAAGTCTTATGTTTTATGAAGAGAAAATAGGGGGAGGAAGGGAGAGAAACAACAAACAAAATAATAATCTTGGAAAATCGATATAGGCCATATTACTCTGAAGTTCATACATCAGTAGGTAGGTATAAAAGTGGCTTATGTATGTAAATAGGTTGCTGTTACTTTCTTCTGGAGTTTGGGTTGTCTAGCTTCAGTTTGCAGGACTTTAAAAAAGTACAGCTTAATTTTCAGTTACTCCAAATTTGGCAAAAATCGGGGGTGCTGGGTGCAGTGGCTCACACCTCTAATCCAGCACTTTGGGAGGCCAAGGTAGGTGGATCACCTGGGGTCAGGAGTTCGAGACTAGCCTGATCAACATAGTGAAATCCTATCTCTATAAAAATGCAAAAAATTAGCCAGGCGTAGTGGTGGGCGCCTGTAATCCCAGCTACTTGGGAGGCTGAGGCAGGAGAATCACTTGAACCCGGGAGGTGGAGGTTGTGGTGAGCCAAGATCGTGCCATTGCACTCCAGCCTGGGCAACAAGAGCTAGACTCCATCTCAAAAAAAAATGGGGAGATGAAGGAAAAAAATTGAAAACATTGTTTTGAAGATTTACAGCCAAGAAAAGTTAGAATTCAGCCCAAACTGTAGAAGCTGAACTCCAGCCTGGCAACAGAGCTAGACTCCATCTCAAAAGAAAAAAAAGGCCACTGGGCACGGTGGCCAGATCACAAGGTCAGGAGATCGAGACTATCCTGGCCAACATGGTGAAACCCTGTCTCTTCTTAAAAAAAAAAAACAAAAAACCTGTTTTCACTACCCTTGCCAGTTGTCAGCTAAATAGCCTTACATTTGCATACTAAAGGAAACAACTCGGGTGAAAAGAAAATAGCAAAATTTACATCATATGGTACAAGGAGAAAAAGTCTGCTGTGCTAGAGAGAAATTAAAATGGATTTAATTGCCAACTAAACAGAAAATTATAGAAATTATAAAGATGTTTTAAACACACACACAGACACACACACACACACACACAAACACCCTATAGCTTTTACTTCAGAATTTTTAGCCATGAGACAAATACAAATTCACTGGCTTGCAAACAAAAAACCTGTTGAATTCAAAGAGGGGTTTTTATCTTAATAGAAAAATAACAGCTGATTTAAAGCAACCAGAAAATAAAATAGAGAGAAAAAGAACTTACGAACTCTATAGTTTGCAGGTCGACTTCAGGGCTCTTTTTCCTTAATGTAAATCTGCACAAAGACCATATTCGTTCCATTTTGTATAAACTGTGGCAAGTAGATGTGCCATAAAATCTACAAAGTGCTCGAAAGGGAGTCATTCTCCTTGTTTTCTCCTCGTTCTTAGATTATTGTTTCCCACTTTTTTTTTTTTTTTTTTTTTTTGAGACGGAGTTTCGCTCGTTACCCAGGCTGGAGTGCAATGGCGCGATCTCGGCTCACCGCAACCTCCGCCCCCTGGGTTCAAGCAATTCTCCTGCCTCAGCCTCCTGAGTAGCTGGGATTACAGGCGCCCACCACTACGCCTGGCTAATTTTTTTGTATTTTTAGTAGAGACGGGGTTTCACCATGTTGACCAGGATGGTCTCGATCTCTTTTTTTTTTTTTTTTTTTTGAGACGGAGTCTCGCTCTTGTTGCCCAGGCTGGAGTGCAATGGCGCGATCTCGGCTCACCGCAACCTCCGCCTCCTGGGTTCAGGCAATTCTCCTGCCTCAGCCTCCTGAGTAGCTGGGATTACAGGCACGCGCCACCGTGCCCAGCTAATTTTTTTGTATTAGTAGAGACGGGGTTTCACAATGTTGACCAGGATGGTCTCGATCTCTCGACCTCGTGATCCACCCGCCTCGGCCTCCCAAAGTGCTGGGATTACAGGCTTGAGCCACCGCGCCCGGCCGTCTCGATCTCTTGACCTCTTGATCCACCCGCCTCGGCCTCCCAAAGTGCTGGGATTACAGGCGTGGCCACCGCGCCTGGCCCCTGTTTCCCACTTTTTTTCTCAAAAGGAGGAACTGAGCTGTGAGCTGTGAGCTGTGAGCTGTGGCCTAGGTTTGTGTGTGGTGGATGGATACGTGCTGCTTACGGCAGGACTCCATCACCAACGAATTGTTTCTACCCTTTCACGTGTCTCAGTTCTCTCTCTCCAGACGTCCGTGACCTCTGAGAGGGCTCAAAATGCTGGGTGATCAGCCCTTATATGTGTTTCCTGGATAAGCTTTTTTTAAAAAATTAATTTTTGTTGGGGATTTCCCTGATGAGCCACTGCACATCACAGGGGGTCAACCCCCCAGACACTCCCACAAGGCACCCCCTCCATCACCTAGGGGCACCTTTCAGTTGGGAGGAGCAAATGCCCTTTCTCTTTGGAGTTGAGAAAACTCAATCTCTCATTTCCCTATGAAAACAACAGTTCAATTCCTCATGAAAATGCGTGCAGACACAAGCTGACTCGAGATTAATTTTGGGAGAAAAATCAATAGAGAAGACCCTTTAGAATGCATCTTTGAACTAGAATTAGGATCATTAAATAACTTTCTAGGAGAGAAATAAAAACAACAGCTAAGACCACTTCCTGTAAACTGTGATCAGTCATCCCCACTTTGTGGCTCTCACCTGCCGTCACACACACCATGGTCAAATCCTCCTCGCAGTACGAGGTCATCTTTGGTACCCGCAAAGTGAAACAGGCCAGGCTATGCAATAGAGGAAAACAGCGCTCTAGACCTAAGAAGAATCTGCCCATGACTCTTAAACTCCACAAAGAAAATAGAACAGTCCAAAAGGGCTGAGTGACACCTTTGTTCTGAATTCCTTAAAGCGGTTCAAGACATTAGAAGCCTTCTCTAGATTATTTTGGTGTCACAGATGGCAAAGGGGCCAGGAAGTATAGGTTGGAAGAAAAGTAAACAAAAGAAATCTGTTTTTGTATTTAAGACAGGAAGCAAACACAAGCATAGATTTTTGCTTTCTTTTTTCCCCCTCTTTTGCAGCTGCAAGGAATTTTAGCCAAATTAGAGAAGGTTTGTTACCCATAATTTGGAATTCTCACTCAGATTTGACCAGTCAGGTAGAGTCGGTCAAAAACTGGAACAAACGACAGCCACAAAAAAAAAAAAAAACCAACAATCTGATCACTGAGCACTCTAATGGTAAGGAGACACTAAGGCCAGCTGGTTGTTGAACTTTAGCCAAGACAAAACCCCAATTGAGCTGCTTACCTAGGGATAGGTCTCAGGCTGAAGACTCTTCTCTACCATCCTAGAAGGTGGGGTTGGAGGGGACCCGAATTCATCTTCCCTGCTGAGAGTGAGTTCAAACTTCATAAAGGAGTCACCTGCCCTTTCATCATCATGGAAGCAGGAAATCTTGCCTTCCTTGTTGGAAGCAAGTAAAACTCAAAAAAAAAAAAAAAAAGAGAGAGAGAGACAGAGAGAGAGAGTTGTATAGCAAAATAAAAATAAACTTTAGATCGCGACCAAATTTTGGGATACCAGGGATTCCCCTGGAGGAGTTGCTTCCAGACTTCACAAAGTTGTCCTATTGGTTTGAGCCATAAAATTGGCTTATGCTGGTACCAAGCACCGATAGGAGATTTGTCAAAGGTCAGGGGCATCTCCACTCAGAATCCTTCTGTGGTTACCAAAATGTGAACCCTGACTATCTGAGACAGGTCTCGGTTAATTTAGAAAGTTTATTTTGCCAAGATGGAGGACGCACCTGTGACACAGTCTCAGGAGGTCCTGACAACGTGCGCCCAAGGTGGTCAGAGCACAGTATGGTTTCATACATTTTAGGGAGACCTGAGACATCAATTAACATATGTAAGATGAATATTGGTTTGGTCCGGAAAAGGTGAGACAACTCAAAGTAGGGAGGGGGCTTCCAGGTCATAGGTAGATAAAAGACAAATGGGTCCTTTATTTATTTTTTATGATATGGAGTCTCACTCTGTCGCCCAGGCTGGAGTGCAGTGGCACAATCTTGGCTCACTGCAGCCTCCGCCCCCCGGGTTCAAGTGACTCCTGCCTCAGCTTCCGAAGTAGCTGGGATTTCAGGTGCCCACACCCATGCCCAGCTAATTTTTGTGTTTTTAGTGGAGGCAGGGCTTCATCACATTGGACAGGCTGGTCTTGAACTCCCTACCCCGGCGCCCTCGCCGGGGCCTCCCAAAGTGCTGAGATTACCAGTGTGAGCCCACCGTGCCAGATGCATTCTTTTGAGTTTCTCATTACCCTCTCCAAAAGAGGCAATCAGATATGCATTTATCTCAGTGAGCAGAGGGGCAACTTTGAATAGAATGGGAGTCAAGTTTGTCCTAAGCAGTTCCCAGCTTGACTTTTTCCTTTAGCTTAGTGATTTTGGGGCCCCAAGATTTCTCCTTCACATAATAAAGAAAAATAAATTTATATTTTGTTTAAATTCGTGTTATTTTACATCTCTGTGGCTGGCAACTGAACTCAGCCAAAGCACTATAGTAGTGTCTGGGGTTAACGGGATGAAAAAAAAAAGGGAAAAAAAGAAAAGAAAAACATGTTCTAGTCCCTTGCAAAGCTTAGTGGAGTGAAGGGAAGGGAATCTTCCTTTAATTTATTGAAGTCTGCTCTTCCTGCAGCATAAATCAATAGATACATACTTGTCAAAATGAGATAAGCTCAAGAAAGTAGCAAATTTCATTCAAAAAAAGAGACCATGGGAGGACCTAAACCAGACCAGGAGGCAAGAAGAGAGAATTATCTTATCTACTTGCTAAAATTCCGTGTATGTTGTGGGATGGAGACAAAACTCTATCCTTGTGCAATCTGACAGAATTCCCAGAAAAGAAAAATCCGTTCTTTTTCCATTGAGCAGTGATACACCATTCCAAAAGAACCTTAAGCCAGTTTCAGTCCAATTTTCTTTAGTTTAGCAAAAAATAAAAATAAAAAATAAATTTAAAAAATGTATTCTTATTTAGCGCATGCATCCCACCAATTATGGCATGTTGTAACTAACACATTTTTATTGCCTGCAGAAAGTAATACTGTTACATTTTTAAATGAACACGTCTTAAAAATAGTTTCTCTCATAAGTATTTCATAATGATTCATTTAGCATGAAATTGATATTAAAGGACTGCTAACAATAAGCACTTAAAAATTCAAATTGAAAAGGAAATTATGCACATTTGTGATTTCATTAATTCTGGCAACTGTTAAGTCAAAAATACGTAAATTTCATTCCATTCTTGCGTCTGTTTCAGATTGGCTCTTTTTAATTGCCTAATGTTTTCCAAGCCTAGTTTCATTATTTTATGTACAATATTAATGTGCTAAATTAAGGTTTTAGTACACCCAAGTCATACAATAAAGTAAGTGTTTCACGATAAAGGAACAAACTTCAAACATAACATCAACATGCATATATATTTACTTGCATACCTTAAAATCCTTGATTTATAAGGACAAGTAGAAGAAACTAACATTTATTAAGCACCTACTATGTGTCAGGCATTGTGTCAGGCACTTTATGTTTATTATCTCATTTGATTTTGTTTCTCTGACATAATTTCATCACGTGTAAATGTAATAAAAGTGTCACTGTCATTTTGCACATGTCAATAATGACAATGTCTTATAAGAAATCTGTATATTAAAAATTTCAAGACAGAAAGTGACAGAATAGCTTTAAAAGAAAATGACTTACTTGGGCCGGGCGTGGTGGCTCATACCTGTAATCTCAGCACTTTGTGAGGCCGAGGCAGGCAGATCACGAGGTCAGGAGTTCGAAATCAGCCTGGCCAACATGGTGAAACCCCGTCTCTACTAAAAATACAAAAATTAGCTGGGCGTGTTGGTGCATGCCTGTAATCCTAGCTACTCAGGAGGCTGAGGCAGGAGAATTGCTTGAAACGGGAGGGCAGAGATTGCAGTGAGCCAAGATCGCGCCACTGCACTCCAGCCTGGGCAACGAGTGAGACTCCATCTCAAAAAAACAAAAAACAAAACCAACTTCCTTTTGCTTATATTGGAAACTCTCAAAACCTTAGAACTGTTTTCATGGTTCCTGCCATCTGTATTAGTTTCCTGTTGCTACTGTAACAAATCACCCATCTCATTATGGGGTTGGTTACCAACTCCATCATGTTGTAATTTAGTCTTTAAAACAACATAAATTTATTATTTTATACTTCTGGAGGGTAGAAGTCTCAGGTCAGTCTCAGTGGACTGAAATCATGGTGTCAGCGGGGGTTTGTTCTTCCTGGATATCCTAGGCAAGAATCTGTTTCTTCGCCTTTCCTAGTTCTGGCGGCTGCCTGCATTCCTTGGCCCTGGCCATCTGACCATCCTCCAACTGCTCCCTCTCTGACCACACTGCTTCCCCTTTATGAATGTATTGAGCCCACCCAGAAATTCCGGGATAGTGTCTCCATCTCAAGATCCTTAACTCCATCACATGTACAACGTCTCTTTTATCCTGTAAGGTAACAAGTTCACAAACTCTGGGGATTATGACATGGATAACTTTGGGGGACTATTATTCAGCTTAGCACATCCCACTTATTTCTTTAAAAACATTTTCATGACTGCATTTGCAGATTGCTCTATACAGAGCAATATGCATCGCTATCTGAAATATACAGAGCAATATGCAGTTTCTATAGTATTGAAGGTAATTTATTTCATGTAACTTTGAGAAAATCTACTTTCTGTCTTCAAAGACTCTCTGATTCTTATAATGTTTAATGACAGATTCCACTAATATTTGCAGATGAATTTATTTTTATTCTTTTTTTTTTGAGACGGCATCTCGCTGTGTCCTCAGGCTGGAATGCAGTGGCGCGATCTCCACTCACTGCAACCTCCGCCTCCCAGGTTTAAGTGATTCTCCTGCTTCAGCCTCCTGTGTAGCTGAGACTACAAGTGCACACCACCACGCCCAGTTAGAATTTATTTCTTTGAATAGATTTGCATCGGATAACTATTACCTGCTTCACTATCAAAGTTGGTACTGAGCAGAAACAACTACACTGTTTATCAGCACTAATTAACCCACTAAGATGAAGTAAACAGGATATTTCCCACACATAGGGCACTTCTACAAATCACAAGATTCAGCTATGGGATAGCATCTGAAGTCATTATGGCTTCACTTCACAGCTCCTTTAGATGGCCTGGATTTCTTTTTTCTCACTTACAGACACATGCCTTTGAATTGCTCCTTGGCTATTTCATATCCAAATATCATATCTCCTAACAAAGCTATGCCTATCTCAAGAGCTGAACCTACATCTTGTTCTTCTATATCTATCAAGGGCCTTGCAAAATATTGAACCAGAGAGAGTAAGCCAACACCCTGCAGTTTGCATCTGGCCAACAGACTTGTTTTAACTTGAAGAGTGTTTGAGAAAAAAATTAATTGAAAACATTTAGAAATCAGAGAATTTCACATAAAATCCTTTGATTTCACTTCTCTTAAAAAACTGGATAATATGGGCACCCCGTGCCAGCATTTCTGCCTGGCAACCATGAGCTAGAGTTCTGTGGCAGTGCCCCCTGCAGGCAGGCAGAGGCTCTCCAGCTTCGTGGTCTTCACCCAGCCCTAGGCTGACCCCTGTAAGTATTTGAGTTTGAGACTCCTATGCTAGACACCCTATAGAAATTCTCCTTAACTGGCTGGGCGTGGTGGCTCATGCCTATAATCCCACCACTTTGGGAGGCCGAGTCGGGCAGATCCCACCTGAGGTTGGGAGTTCGAGACCAGTCTGACCGACATGAAGAAACCCTGTCTCTAATAAAAATACAAAATTAGCTAGGTGTGGTGGCACATACCTGTAATCCCAGCTACTTGGGAGGCTGAGGCAGGGGGATTGCTTGAACCCAGAGGCAGAGGTTGCGATGAGCCGAGATCATGCCATTGCACTTCAACCTGGACAACAAGAGTAAAACTCTGTCTCAAAAAAAGAAATTATCCTTAGCCATATCTTAACATTATCACCTCATATTTTCAAGTGTGGAAACTGCTTGCTAAACCCAAATTTGGCCCAGGAACTGTTTGAGGCTATTTTTACAACATATTTTTCATTTGTAAATTGTCCTCCAAAACCATGTAAATCTAAGTATAGTCGACAGACCAACAGCTTTGGCATTAACTGAGAGTTTATTAAAAGCTCTACTGAGCCAGAATCTGCATTTTAGCAAAATCCTCAAGTGATTTGGATATACCATTAACATTTGAGAAGTACTGCTATAGATGAAGCTCACGGCTAACCACCTCCCACCTGCACCCCCACATACCACTAAGACCAAGCCTACTTCACTTATGTTGATGACAGTGGAGGGCCATCTGGATCCACCACTGCCATCATGCTGGCTGGAGCAGGGAGGTACGACTGGGGCTGCATGCTCCGTGAAGCTGGTGTGAGCCAGGGACAAGCAGGAGCCCCACCCTTCTGAGTTGGGGCAGGAGATCCCCAGGTGCCACTGCAGCCACCCAGGCCCTGGCAGCAGACCCATGAATTCCTGTGCTCTCAGGGACTGGAGCAGGCAGGAGCTCTGCCCTCCTGGGCACAGCTGCAGCCACCCAAACCCCAGCTGCAGACCTGACCTTCCACCCCAGGGAGCAGGCAGAAACCTCCCCTGCCACCATGGGGCTGCTGCAAGGAATCAGGCATCTTGAGGGGCCAGGAAAGCCTCATTCTTGCAGGCTTGGAAGTGCCTGCTCCCACTGCCTGACTTCTCCCTGCTGTCGATGGCTGCTCCAATCTGGAGCAGTGTCAAGGCCAAGCCCAGGTGCTGTTGCAACCCAGCCAGGTGTGCACACGCTTGGGACAATGCTGACATGCCAGCCCCCTGCCACCTCAGCCCCCTCCAGACTTTGAGTGTCAAGGAGCATAGGAGGGAAGTTGAGGTAGGGCTGAGGGCAGCCTGGTGCTCACTTGCAGCCTAGACACCATGAAAAACAGCAGGAAGCAAATAGGCTCCTGGGCAGAAAGGGGCAGGTCCCTGATGAGGCCCCACCTTCAGGCCAGAGAGGGCCTCAAGGCAGGGGGCCGGGCTGCCAGTCTTATGGACCAGAGTGGGAACTTGCGGTGCCTTTTATGGGCCACCCATGGCTGCCCATGGACCAATTAGGGGGTACTTCCTCCCCTCTGAGGCCCATAAAAGCCCCAGGCTCAGCCAGAGCTGTGCAGATGTTGGGACAACCAGCTGCAGAGGAGATATCCACTCCAGGGCCTGCTCTCTGCTGAGAGCAGCAGACATTGGGACAACCAGCTGCAAAGAGGAGCCACGCACTCTAGGGCTTCATCTCTGCTGAGAGCCACATAGACAACAGGATGACCAGCCGCAGAGAGGAGCTACCCTCTCTGCTGATAACCGAACACTTGTTAGGATGACTTGCCTAGCAGAAAGGAGCTATTTTCTCTGCTAGGAGTTGAACACTTACTGGGACACCTTGGCCGTGGAAAGGAGCTGCTCCCTACAGGTTTCCTCTGAGCTATTCTATCACTCAATAAAGCTCCTCTTTGTCTTGCTCACCCTCCACTTGTCTGTCTACTTCATGCACCTGGTCACAGGACAAGAACTTGGGACCCACCAAATAGTGAGGCTAAATGAGCTATAACACAAACAGGGCTGAGACATGCCCCTTGCTCACCATATTGTGGGGGAAGAGAAGGAACGAAGGGCTGCTGTGGCCCTTCTGGGAGCCCAGACCTAGGAGCTCCCCAAGCCAAGGCTGTGACTCCCTCTTTGGGGCCCTGTGGTCCCTGGTGTCTCCAAGCTTCCAGGCACCACCACCGTGTTCCCCAGTACCAATCTGGCTGCAGCTGTGTAGAGCGCCAGCACCCATGCTGGCACCTGGAGCTGCCCACCCTGCTGTAGCAGCTGGCATGTTTCTGTGCAGTGGCAGACCCCACACTCACTTACACACCCCTTGACATTCAATGTCTGACTTGCCCTTGGCAGGCATGAGATCCAGGCCAGTAGTGTGAGCTGAGCACAGCCTGCCAGGCCAAGAGGGCAAAATGAGCCCAGTGGGTCCAAGCAAAACTCAGGCAAAGGCACCATCGGCCACAGAGGTTTCCAGCTACAAAAATGACACCCCAAAGAGCCCACAACAATTTCACATATCATGTAAATAACATTCTGAAAATTATTAGCGTGCCTTTCTCTTTTGCCATTCTGAATGTACAAGGCATTCTTTAAAATGAATGCAGAGAGATTTAGAATACAAAAGAATACCCAGTGAAAAAAATGATGTAACTACTCTAGGTTCAGGACAGGAAAACCCAGCTGTATTTATATATCACCTTCTTTTTTTGGTGGGGGACGGGTAGTCATAAACAACAGAAATCTATTTCTCACAGTTCTGTATGCTAGGAAGTCCAAGACCAAGGTGACGGCAAGTTCATTGCATCTATCAAGGGCCCTGTGTTGTCACAGATGATTGTCTTACTCTAACCTCACGTGGTGGAGGGGACAAGGGCTCTGTCTTAGGCCTGTTTTATAAGGGCACTGATCCCATTCATGACAGCTCTGCTCATGTTTTCAAGATTTCAACACATGAAGTTTGTGGGGACTTAAATATTCAGACCACAGCAACTCATGGGTTGCAAAACCAGATCTTAAACCATCTTGTGACTCTAAGGCTACTGGTTGTTTCAGTGCTCCAAACCATGGGAAACAATTAAATTTAGTGTTTTTTTTAACTTTTTTTTTTGAGACAGAGACTCGCCCTTTTGCCAGGTGCCAGGCTGGAGTGCAGTGGTGCCATCTCTGCTCACTGCAACCTCAGCCTCCCAGGTTCAAGCAATTCTTCTGCCTCAGTCTCCCGAGCAGCTGGGACTACAGGTGTGCACCACCACACCCAACTAATTTTTGTATTTTAGTAGAGATGGGGTTTCGCTATGTTGGCTAGGATGGTCTCGATCTCTTGACCTCATGATCTGCCTGCCTCAGCCTCCCAAAGTGCTGGGATTACAGGTGTGAGCCACTGCACCTGGCCTTCTTAAATTTTTTTTTTTTTTGAGACGGAGTTTCGCTCGTTACCCAGGCTGGAGTGCAACGGTGCGATCTCGGCTCACCGCAACCTCCGCCTCCTGGGTTCAGGCAATTCTCCTGCCTCAGCCTCCCGAGTAGCTGGGATTACAGGCACACGCCACCACGCCCAGCTAATTTTTTGTATTTTTAGTAGAGACAGGGTTTCACCATGTTGACCAGGATGGTCTCGATCTATTGACCTCTTGATCCACCCGCCTCGGCCTCCCAAAGTGCTGGGATTACAGGCTTGAGCCACGGCGCCCGGCCTCTTAAATTTTTTTTAAGAGACAAGGTCTCACTCTGGTTGTCCAGGTTGGAGTGCAGTGGTGAAATCATAGCTCACTGCAGCCTCGACCTCCTGGGCTCAAGCAATCCTCCCACTTTGGCCTCCCAAAGTGTGTGAATTACAGGTGTGAGGCACTGCACCCAGCCTCTTTTTAAAAATTTTTAAATGTGTTTTTTAATTGATAAATAGAAATTGTGCATATTTACAATTTACAATATATTGCTTTGAAATATGTATACATGTAGAATGGCTAAATCAAGCTAATTAACATGCATTACCTCACATAGATATCATTTATGGTGAGAACACTTAAAATCTACTTTTTGCAATTTTCAAAAATATAATATATTGTTATTAACTATAGGGAGATATTGTTCAAAGGATACAAAATTTCAGTTAGGAGGAATGATTTTTGTGTGTGGGTTTTTTTTTTTTTTTTTGAGTTGGAGTCTCGCTCTTTCTCCCAGGCTGGAGTGCAGTGGAGCAATCTCGGCTCACTGCAACCTCTGCCTCCTGGGTTCAGGCAATTCTTCTGCTTCAGCCTCCCAGGTAGCTGTGACTGCAGTCATGTGCCACCATGCCTGGCTAATTTTTTATATTTATATATATTTTTTTATTTTTTGTATTTTTAGTGGAGATGGGGTTTCACTATATTGGCCAGGCTGGTCTCAAACTACTGACCTCATGATCCACCCACCTTGGCCTCCCAAAGTGCTGGGATTACAGGCATGAGCCACCGTGCCAAGCCAGAAGGAATAATTTTAAGATCTGTATTGTACAATATGATGACTACGTAATAACTATAGTTACCTATCATTCCTTATGGTAGAGGGAGGATATATTATAGGAAAAGTAAAAGAAAAGGACCACTTTTTTTTTAAGGGAATAATATAGAAGCATCAGAGAGTAAGCCCAGGAGATTAATATGGCCCCTTCTACCCTTCTCCAGAAAGCAGTACAGAATCAGTAAAGCTGACACTTCAAGCACAAGGGTCTCCTATCTTCACACCCTTCTTAAAAATCTGTCTCTGACAAAAATGAACTCAATTTTAAAATGCGCAAAGAGCATAAACAGACATTTCTCCAAAGATACAAATATGGACAATGAGCACATGAAGACTTTCTTAATATCACTAATCGTTATGGAAATGCATACCAAAACTACAATGAGGTGGCTCACATCTAACAGCCAGTACTTGGGGAGGCCGAAGTGGGAGGATTGCTGGAGCCCAGGAGATCGAGGCTGCAGTGAGCTGTATTTATTTTCACCACTACATTCCAGCCTGGGTGGCAGAGCGAGACCCTGTCTCCAAAAATAAATAAATAAATAAATAAAGCAGAAGAAAAGAAAGAGTAAGATACCACTTTACACCTATTAGAATGGCTATAACCAAAACAACAGAAAATAACAATATTGGTTAAAATGTGGAGAAATCAGAACCAGAACCTCATATGTTGCTGTTAGGAATATAAAATTGTTCAGATGTAGTGAAAAACAGTCTGGCAATTCCTCTAAAAACAAAACACAGAATTATCATATGACCTAGCAGTTGCACTCCTAGGGATATACCCAAAATAATTAAACACAGGGACTCAAACATTAAGGTTTATTGCATCATTATTCACATTAGCCAAAAGGCGGCAACAACCTGTGTGGCTGCTCACAGTTGAATAGATGAATGAAATATGATATATACATACAATGGACTACAATTCAACCATATGTAAATGAAAAATAGAATCCTAAGCTCCTTTTATATGAAACTTCTTGAATAGGCAAGCTTGTAGAGACAGAAAGTAGATTAGCGGTGACTGGGAGCTCGGGGAAAAGGAGATAACTGGGGGAATTTCTGTTTGGGGAGATGAAAAAGTTTTAGAAATGAGTAGTGGTGACGGTTGTGCAACACTATGAATCCAATAATGCTACCAAATTGCACACTTAAAAATGGTTAAAATGTCTAATTTTATGTTAGAGATATTTTGCTACAATCTGGGGTTCCCCACAGCAGACTGGTGAATGGAGAGTTGATGGTCAGAGTGAGTGGAGAGAAAACGGACCTGTGACTGCTGGGCGGGAAGATGGATGGGACGCGTAGAACGGACCCTGTGTCTACAGCCAGTGGAGGCTGAGGTGATGACAAGTCAGAGAAGGTGACCCCAGGATGGGACCAAACTGACAGAGAGACCAAGCACAGGTGGGTGACATCCAGGCAGCCTGCAAACAGGCAGGGCAGGGCCCCTCCCCAGAGGCCTCCGTGGAGACCCGGCCCTTCTGCGGCACCACAGGAGCTGTGTCAGGCACACTTTACTGCCCTTCTCTTGGACAGAGAGCGAGCGGGACAAAGGATCACTGAGAAAGGGAATATTCGTAACTATGAGAAGACTGAGCAATAACTAAAGACATCGATGAGATTGAGGGAACGCACTGAAATCTTTAAACCAGATAAAACTAATAGATAATTTTTTAACTCCCTTTCCACCCCTGCTCCATTAAACCAATGGGTGGAGGTTCATAACGAGGATCAGATTAAACTGAGTCAAAATAAAGAAAATGCATTAATATGGTGGTGAGTCCCAAGTCCTGTTAAATATTTTACATGAATTGTGTCAGATGGCTCCTTTCATTTGGCATCATGTTTTTAAAATCTATCCACGTTTCTAAACGATATGCTACATAGTACTCCGGGGTATGTATATTCACCATATTTTTTCTATCTTCTCTGCCACTAGGGACACCCATATTGCTTCTAACTTCCTGCTATCACAAACAAATGTTGTAAGAAACATCACAGGGTCTTTGACCTTTCTCCAATACACACTTTTAGACAAGGTAGATGATTCTCTTGGGGAAAATGAGGGCACAGGCCAAAGTGACTGGACAGGGAAGCACACAACCACATTATGAAAGCCAATGGATTAGTTTCCTGTGGCTCCTTAATAAGTTACCACAAATTTGGCGGTCTAAAACAGTATAAATTTATTCTTTCATAGTTCTGGAGGTCAGAAATCCAAATTCAGTATCACTAGGCTGAAATCAAAATATTTTCAGGGCCACACTCCCTCCAGAGATTCTAGGAGAGAATCTGTTCCTTGTCTCTTTCAGGCTGCTGACATTCCTTCGCTTGTGGCCACATCACTCCAATCTGCAAGGCCGGCTTCTTCAAATCTCTTTTTGTTTCATCTTCATGTCACCTTCTAATGTGTGTGCATATGTGTGTGAAATAATCACTCTGCCTCTCTCAAATTGGGACACTGTAATGCCATTTAGGACCTTCCTGAAGAATCCAGGACAATCTCCTCATTTAAGATCATCCATTTAATCACATCTGCAAAGACTATATTTCCAACTAAGATAATGTTCACAGATCTCAGGAATTAGGATCTAATATTTTTGGAGACCAATTTTTCAGTCTACTATAGCAACAATCTAAAACTTTGTCTGAAACTGAATTATTGGGGCACAGGGACCAAGGGTTTAAAATAAGCATAATAAATTTATTTAATAGATATTAGAATTTCTTAGAAATGTGAAGCAAGAGCAAGAAAGCATAAAAAAAAAACCAAAGAGAAATATTGGATAGAAAGTACAATAGTTGGAAAAAGAATACAACATAGGGAGTAAATTACAGAATGGATGCAGCTGAAGAAAGATTGAGGAACTGTTTTAGAAGACAGCAGAAAAGACAAAGATTAGCCCTGGTGTGATGGTGCACGCCTGTACTCACAGCTATTTGGGAGGCTGAGGTGGGAGGATCACTTGAGCCTGAGAAGTGGATGTTCCAGTGAGCCCTGATTGTACCACTGCACTCCAGCCTGGGCAACAGTGAGACCTTGTTCCAAAAACACAAAACAAAAAGAGAAAAAAAGAAAGATGAAGAGAAAATATAACGGAAAAGCTTATGGATATGAAAGAAAATGTAAGTGCCAGCGTCTGAGTGACATAAAAGAGGAATTATTGAAAGAAATAGTGAAGATAAATTTCCCAGATCGAAAGGCTCTTTTGATGCTGAGGTGGAAAGAGAAAGAATTAATATTAGAATAGGGTTTCAAAACATTAAAACAAACAAACAAACAAACAAAAAACACTAGGCTCATGTCTGTAATCCCAGAACTTTGAGAGGCAGAGGCAGGCAGATTACTTGAGCCCAGGAGTTCTGTAGAAGCCTGGGCAACATGGAGATATCCTATCTCCAGTAAAAATACAAACAAAAATTAGCCGGGCATCCTGGGTGCTACTAGTCTGTAGTCCCAACTACTCGGGAGGCTGAAGTGGGAGGATTTCTTGAGCCCAGGAGGCAGAGGTTGCAGTGAGCTGAGATCACTGAGACTGTGCCACTGCACTGCAGCCTGGGTAATGGAACAAGACCCTGTCTTAAGGAAAAACAAAACAACAAAGAAACAAATAAGGAAACAAAAGGAAAACTCTAAAAGTATCTGGGAATAATATCTTTTAGAGATAACCTTCAAAAGAACAATAATCAAAAAAGGAGGCTGGGCATGGTGGCTCATGCCTGTAATTTCAGCACTTTGGGAGGCCGAGGCAGGTGGATCACCTGAGGTCAAGAGTTTGAGACCAGCCTGGCCAACATGGTGAAACCCCATCTCTACTAAAAATACAAAAAACTAGCTGGGCATGGTCGCAGATGCCTGTAATCTCAGCTACTTGGGAGGCTGAAGCAGGAGAATCGCTTGAACCCGGGAAGCGGAGGTTGCAGTGAGATTGTGCCATTGTACTCTAGCCTGGGCGACAAGAGTGAAATTCCGTTTCAAAAAAAAAGCAATACAGGATGCAAGAAGTTAATAGATTTATATTTTTAAGTATTAAAGGAAATAAGCTTTGAACCTAACATTTTATACCACCTAAACTCTCAAAACTCGAGGGTGTGAAAGGTTTACAGAGCCACAGAAGATTTTTCACACAAAGACTAATACTGAAAGCTCCCTTCAAAAGGAGGTGAGGGGAGCCGGAGACAAGACCAGAGGCCGAACTCGGGTTCTGACAAGACGGCCGGGCTGCCCCACAGGATCATCAGGGAAACTCAGCATTTGCTGGCAGAACCAGTTCCTGGCATCAAAGCAGAACCAGATGAGAGCAACGCCCGTTATTTTCATGTGGTCGTTGCTGGCCCTCAGGATTCCCACTTTGAGGGAGGGACTTTTAAACTTGAACTATTCCTTCCAGAAGAAGACCCAATGGCAGCCCCTAAAGTACGTTTCATGATCAAAATTTATCATCCTAATGTAGACAAGTTGGGAAGAATATGTTCAGATATTTTGAAAGATAAGTGGTCTCCAGCACTGTAGATCCGCACAGTTCTGCTATCGATCCAGGCCTTGTTAAGTGCTCCTAATCCAGATGATCCATTAGCAAATGATGTAGTGGAGCTGTGGAAGACCAGGAAAGCCCAAGCCACAGAAACAGCTGGAGCATGGACTAGGCTATATGCCATGAATAATATTTAAATTGATCTGATCATCAAATGTGTATCACTTCTGTTCTGCCAAGACTTCTTCCTTTTTTTTTTTTTTTGAGAAGGAGATTCGCTCTTGTTACCCAGGCTGGAGTGCAATGGCGCGATCTCGGCTCACCGCAACCTCCACCTCCTGGGTTCAGGCAATTATCCTGCCTCAGCCTCCCGAGTAGCTGGGATTACAGGCACGCGCCACCATGCCCAGCTAATTTTTTGTATTTTTAGTAGAGACGGGGTTTCACCATGTTGACCAGGATGGTCTCGATCTCTTGACCTCGTGATCCACCTACCTCGGCCTCCCAAAGTGCTGGGATTACAGGCGTGAGCCACCGCGCCCGGCCAACTTCTTCATTTTTATTTGCATTTAATGGACACAGTCTTAGAAACATTAGAGAATAAAAAAAAGCCCAGACATCGTCAGTCCTTTGGTGATTAAATGTCTTGTCCTGATTCACTGTCGTAAAGCATGAGCTGAGGCTAGAAGTATCATATGGATTGTTGTGAAACGTTTAAAAGCAGCAGCCCCTCCCTGCTCTTTCTTATTTCCCCCATCCTGGTTTAAGCATAAAGCACTGTGAATGAAGGTTTCAGGTTAGCTGCAGAGGTGTGGGTGTTTTTCTTTATTTTATTTTGAGGGGGGAGGTAGTTTTATTTTAATTTTATGAGCTCCTTTCCCCTCTTTTATGGTGATCTAACTGCATTGGTTAAAAGCAGCTAACCGGAGAGAGAGATCCAAGATGGCTGATCACTAGCAGCTCGGGCTCGTAGTTCCCAGTGAAAGGGCAGAGAACGAGAGGACGCCACACTTTCAGACGAATTTTTGTTGCTCATGGACCAAGAGATTCCCAGCGGAGGAGCCCCATGGGTCGCCAGGGCGACTCTTGTGGCCGGCGCGGCGGTTTTGCTGGCGCCTCAGCGCGGCAGTTCTTGGTGCAGAGTCCGGAGATTCCCGGGCAGAAAAGCACCATCAATCTTAACACCGCTGTTTTGGCTGGCACAGTGGATTGCTCAGATTTCGGCTCTGGGAATCAACAAGTTGGACGTCTGCTCAGAAACCTAGTTAGAAAGTCGGTAATTACAAAGATGACAGAGGGATAAATATATAATGAAAGGAAGAAACCAGCCTAAAAAGGCAGAGAATACTCAAAATCAGAATGCCTCTCCCTCTACAGGGGATCGCAGTTCCTCATCAGCAATGGAGCAAGGCTTAATGGAGAATGAGTGTGTTCCATTATCAAAAGCAGGTTTCAAAAGGTGGGTGATAAGAAACTTCTGTGAATTAAAAGAACTTGTTCTAACCCAATGCAAAGAAACTAAGAACCTTGAAAAAAGGTTTGGCGAAATGCTAATGAGAACGGACAATTTAGAGAGGAATATAAGTGAATTGATGGAGCTGAAAAACACAACACGAGAACTTCGTGAAGTATGCACAAGTTTAAACAGTCTAATTGATCAAGCAGAAGAAAGGATATCAGAAGTCGAGGACCAGCTCAGTGAAATGAAACGAGAAGACAAGATTGGAGAAAAAAGGATAAAAAGGAATGAGCAAAGTCTCCAGGAAATATGGGACTATGTGAAAAGACCTAATTTACGTTTGATAGGTGTACCTGAATGTGACGAAGAGAATGAATCCAAGTTGGAAAATACTCTTCAGGATATCATTCAGGAAAACTTTTCCAACCTAGCAAAGCAGGGTAATATTCAACTCCAGGTAATACAGAGAACATCACAAAGATATTCCTCAAGAAGACCAACCCCAAGGCACATAATCACCAGATTTATTAGGGTTGAAATGAAGGAGAAAATACTAAGGGCAGCTGGAGAGAAAGGTCAGGTTACCTACAAAGGGAAACCTATCAGACTTACAGCAGACCTCTCAGTAGAAACCCTACAAGCCAGAAAAGAGTGGGGGCCAATATTCAACATCCTTAAAGAAAAGAACTTTCAACCCAGAATTTCATATCCAGCCAAACTAAGCTTTACAAGCAAAGGAAATATTAAATTTTTTGCAAACAAGCAAGTACTTAAGAGATTTCACCACCACCAGGCCTGCTTTACAAGAGCTTCTGAAAGAACCACTATACATATAAAGGAACAACCAATATCAGCCTTTCCAAAAATATATCAAAAAGCAAAGAGCATCGACACAATGAAGAATTTACACCAACTAATGGGCAAAACAGCCAGCTAGCATCAAATGGCAGTATTAAACTCATATATATTCAAATTGGACAAAAAGCCAAAACCCATCGGTATGCTGCATCCAGACCCATCTCATATGCAACGATATACAAAGACTCAAAACAAAGAGAAGGAGGAAGATTTACCAACCAAACAGAGAGTAAAAATAAACAAATAAATAAAAAGCAGGAGATGCAATTCTCGCCTCTGATAAAGTAGACTTTAAAGCATCAAAGATCAAAAGAGGCAAAGAAGGACATTACATAATGGCAAAAGGATCAATGTAACAAGAAGAGCTAACGATTCTATAGATCAACGAGATAGAAAATTAACAAGGACATCCAGGACTTGAACACAGACCCAGAACAAGTAAATTTAATAAACATTTGTAGAACTCTCCACTTTAAATACACAAAACACACATTACCACCTCACACCTATTCTAAAAGTGACTACATAATTGGAAGTAAATCACTCCTCAGTAATTGCATAGCATTTCATAGGTTTAACTGAAATATTGGTTGGCTGCTTGTTTGTTATTTTCTTCCCTTATTCCTTCCTGTCTACATCATTAAGTATAATTATTGGTATAAAAGAGGTTTTCAATACCCATTTCTAAACTGCATTCTAGCCTGGGCAAGAAAGCAATACTCCCATTCTCTCTCTCTCTTTCTCTTCCTTTTTCTTCCTCTTCTTCATTCTTTTTCTTTTTCTTTCATTCTTTCTTCCAAAAAAAAAAAAAAAAAGAAATAGGGTTGAGTATATTCTGATTAGTTTATTTACCAAACATATGGGAATGTATTGAAGTGGGATAAGGATAAAATAAAAAAAAACAAATAAAAAAAAAAAACTTACCGTGTGCCAGGCGCAGTGGCTCATGCCTGTCATCCCAGGACTTTGGGAGACCCAGGCTGGTGGATCACCTGAGGTCAGGAGTTCAAGACCAGCCTGGCCAACATGTGAAACCCTGTCTCTACTAAAAATACAAAAATTAGTCAGGTGTGGTGGCATGCGTCTGTAATCCCAGCTACTCCGGAGGCAGAGGCAGGAGAAGCACTTGAACCTGGGAGATAGCACCACTGTGCTCTAGCCTGGGCAACAGAGTGAGACCCTGTCTAAAAATAAAAAATAAAAATTAAAAAATTAAAAAAAAAACGCAGCTAACCAGTTCTTTAGAATATGCCCTCTAGCAAAGTCTCGCTCTATTTAGATGCTGTAGATGGACAAGCTTGATTGTTTGAGCCAAAATGGGAACATTAAACAAACATCACAGTCTCATTAATAACATTTGTGACTTTGCTGTCAAGTGTAGATTGCCCCCTTCAAAAAAAGTTTGTGACCATTTTGTATGGCTTGTCTGGAAACTTCTGTAAATCGTATGTTTTAGTACAATATTTTTTGTTGTTCTACTTTGTCTTTGTGCAGTTTATTTTACTGTGTTTATTTCATTTTCCCAACGTGACAATTGTATTTTAAAATTAAAACTGATGGAACATTCTGTCCTGGTCTTCACCACCTGACAAATTGAATGGCAAGAGGTGGATTTTGCCAGTTTCTTTTCACTGATGCAGATTTGTGTTAAGATAGTATTCAACGGAGTATTTATAAACTGGCCCTGAGCATGCATAAAGCATCAGTAGCCAACCTTTTTTAACCTCTAGGGAATTTGAAATAAATGTGTTTGTGTTGTCTGATTAGGCGATCATTGGTGTCTTGCCACAGTGTTTAAATATCACTGTACAGGAAAGTCACAGCAAAGAAAGTGGTTGTAACCGACATGTAGGACTCTCACAGTTGTGCCACATTTTTGCCTAAAATTTGGGTTATGATCTTTTTCTTGGTTCTTGTCTGAAAATTTGATCTGTAACCTTTGGTGTGTTATTAAGAAACTCTGATCTGATAATGATTTGGGACTTGCTGAGGCATTTGTGAGTCTTCCTTATAAACCTACAGATCTCAACATCCAGCTTGTGTGTCATCAGAAAGGTTTATGCCTTTGAGAGCATCAAATCCTCAATGATTCTTGCTTTCATTCCTCTAGTATTTGCTACGGGAGCTCCTTTTACTCTTTAATTTGAAATTCAGTAATTTTTCTTCTTCAGTGACAGAGTTCCTCCCCTCACAAAACTGTTCTTTAAGTCGTAAATGTAGCCAGTCATAAATGCATAAATGTTAACCTTCGGGTTGGAACCTTGTCTCTTGCAGTTTAAGGTAATGGATACTGTAGCCCATCTGAATTTTCTTCACTCCCATTGTTGTAATTCTGGAGTTTCTTCAGATTGTGGTGTATTTTACTGTGCTCCTATGTAAGATGAAGAATTAACTATTAAAATTACATTTTCAACATAAAAAAATTACTTAATTTGTACTCACACAATACAGGAGCACCCAGATACATAAGGCAAGTTCTTAATGATTTACAAAAAGACTTAGACTCCCACACAATATTAGTGGGAGACTTTAACACCCCATTGTCAATATTAGACAGATCAACGAGACAGAAAATTAACAAGGATATCCAGGACTTGAACTCAGACCTGGACCAAGCAAACCTAATAGACATTTACAGAACTCTCCACCCCAAATCCACAGAATATACATTCTTCTCAGCACCACCTCACACCTACTCTAAAATTGACCACGTAATTGGAAGTAAATCACTCCTCAGCAAATGCAAAAGAACGGATATCATAACAGTCTCTCAGACCACAGTGCAATCAAGTTAGAACTCAGAATTCAGAAACTAACTCAGAACCGCACACATTCATGGAAACTGAACAACTTGCTCTTGAATGCTGACTGGATAAACAATGAAATGAAGGCAGAAATAAAGATGTTCTTCGAAACCAATGAGAACGAAGACACAATGTACCAGAATCTCTGGGACACATTTAAAGCAGTCTCTAGAGGAAAATATATAGCAATAAGTGCCCACATGAGAAGCAAGGAGAGATCTAAAATTGACACCCTATCGTCAAAATTCAAAGAGCTAGAGGAGCAAGATCAAAAAAATTCAAAAGCTAGCAGAAGACAAGAAAAAACTAAGATCAGAGCAGAACTGAAGGAGATAGAGACACAAAAAAACCCTTCCAAAAATCAATAAATTCAGGAGCTGGTTTTTCAAAAAGATCAACAAAATAGACAGACCACTAGCCAGATTAATAAAAAAGAAAAGAGAGAATAACCAAATAGTTGCAATAAAAAATGATAAAGGGGATATCACCACAGATTCCACAGAAATTCAAACCATCATCAGAGATAAACAACTCTATGCACATAAACTAGAAACTGGAAGAAACGGATAAATTCCTGGACACTTGCCTCCTCCCAAGCCTAAACCAGGAAGAAGTCGAAACCCTGAATAGACCAATAACAAGGTCTGAAGTCGAGGCAGCAATTAAGAGCCTACCACCCAAAAAAAAGCCCAGGTCCAGATGGGTTCACAGCCGAATTCTACCAGACATAGAAAGAGGAGCTGGTACCATTCCTTCTGAAACTATTCCAAACAATCCAAAAAGAGGGAATCCTTCCTAAATCATTTTATGAGACCAACATCATCCTGATACCAAAACCCAGCAGAGACTCAGCAAGAAAAGAAAACTTCAGGCCAATATCCACGATGAACACAGATGCAAAAATCTTCAATAAAATACTGGCAAGCCAATTGCAACAGCACATCAAAAAGCTTATCCACCATGATCAAGTAGGATTCATCCCGGAGATGCAAGGCTGGTTCAACATACGCAAGTCTATAAATGTAATTCAGCACATAAACAGAACCAAAGACAAAAACTACATGATTATCTCAATAGATGCAGAGAAAGCCTTTGACAAAATTCAACAGGACTTTATGCTAAAAACCCTATAAACTACGTATTGACGGAACGTATCTCCAAATAATAAAAGCTATTTCTGGCAAACCAACAGCCAATATCATACTGAATGGGCAAAAACTGGAAGCATTTCCTTTGAAATCTGGCATGAGACAAGGATGCCCTCTCTCACCACTCCTATTCAATATAGTACTGGAAGTTCTAGCCAGAGCAATCAGGCAAGAAAAAGAAATAAAGGGTATCCAAATAGGAAAGGAGGAAGTCAAATTGTCTCTATTTGCAGACAACATGATTGTATATTTAGAAGACCCCATCATCTCAGCCCAAAATCTCCTGAAACTAATAAGCAACTTTAGCAAAGTCTCAGGATACAAAATCAATGTGCAAAAATCACAAGCATTCCTATACACCAATAACAGACTTAAAGAGAGCCAAATCAAGAAAGAACTGCCATTCACAATTGCTACAAAGAGAATAAAATACCTAGGAATACAACTAGCAAGGAACATAAAGGACCTCTTCAAGGAGAACTACAAGCCACTGCTCAACGAAATAAGAGAGGACACAAACAGATGGAGAAACATTCCACGTTCATGGTTAGGAAGAATCAATATCGTGAAAATGGCCATACTGCCCAAAGTAATTTATAGATTCAATGCTATCCCCATGAAGCTACCAATGACCTTCTTCACAGAACTGGAAAAAACCACCTTAAACTTCATATGGAACCAAAGGAGAGCCCACATAGCCAAGTCAATTCTAAGCAAAAAGAACAAAGTAGGAGGCATCACACAACCGGACTTCAAATTATACTACACAAGTAGTATACTATACCATACAAGGCTACAGTAATCAAAACAGTACGGTACTGGTACCAAAACAGAGATATAGACCAATGGAGCAGAACAGAGGCCTCGGAGGCAACACAACATATCTACAACCATCTGATCTTTGACAAACCTGACAAAAACAAGCAATGGGGAAAGGATTCCCTGTTTAATAAATGGTGTTGGGAAAACTGGCTAGCCATGTGCAGAAAGCAGAAACTGGACCCCTTCCTGACACCTTACACTAAAATTAACTCCAGATGGATTAAAGACTTAAACATAAGACCTAACACCATAAAAACCCTAGAAGAAAATCTAGGCAAAACCATTCAGGACATAGGCGTAGGCAAGGACTTCATGAGCAAAAACCAAAAGCATTGGCAACAAAAGCCAAAATAGACAAATGGGACCTAATCAAACTCCACAGCTTCTGCACGGCAAAAGAAACAGTCATTAGAGTGAATCAGCAACCAACAGAATGGGAAAAAATTTTTGCAGTCTACCCATCTGACAAAGGGCTGATACCCAGAATTTACAAAGAACTAAAACAGATTTACAAGAAAAAAACAAGCCCATTCAAAAGTGTGCAAAAGATATGAACAGACACTTTACGAAAGAAGACATACATGAGGCCAACAAACATATGAAAAAATGCTCATCATCACTGGTCATTAGAGAAATGCAAATCAAAACTACATTGAGATACCATCTCACTCCAGTTAGAATGACGATCATTAAAAAATCTGGAGACAACAGATGCTGGAGAGGATGTGGAGAAATAGGAACACTTTTACACTGTTGGTGGGAGTATAAGCTAGTTCAACCATTGTGGAAGACAGTATGGCGATTCCTCAAGGACCTAGAAATAGAAATTCCATTTGACCCAGCAATCCCATTACTGGGTATATGCCCAAAGGATTATAAATCGTTCTACTAGAAAAAAAAATTACTTAATTTTCCAAAAATATTTTTACATCAATATAGATAATTTGCAAAAAGCTACAAAAATCATATTTACCAGGACACATGTGTTAAAGCATTGTTTCCTGTTGATGTGCCTATCTACATGTAGGGCTATGTACAAGGGCCTGTTTCCTCTCCCTGGGGTCGCAGCCGGCACACGCACGAAGGCCGGGTCGCGCGTTCACACCCCAAAGGCTCAGCCCTGCACCAAGAGCTGCCGTGCGGTCCCCACGGAGGTGGTGCCCAAGGCACGGCGCCTCTGCCCTCTGTGTCCCGATGCTGGTCGTCGCTATTGAAACCCTCCATCGATGGCTCAGGTTTAAAAGGCTTTTCCTCTGAGCCTGAGTTCCTCCAGCCTTCCCGCTGGGCCAGGGCCCCGCGTCCTTCCTCGCCGGCGAGCGTGGGCCTCCCTGGAGACGGAAGGTGGCCCTGCAGAGGCAGCTCCAGGTGCGGACTGGAGAGGCCGGCTGCGCGGGAGACACTCTTTGCGAAGTGGAAGCGCTGCGTGGGCAGCAGCCGGGGCCGGGCCCAAGGACCCTTTTCCTCAGTCGTTCCCGAGACCCCCGCCCCGCGCCGCGTCCTCCGAGCTCAGCGCCCTCGGGCTCCGCAGCCGGCTCCGCTGGGCGCAGTGGCTACCGGGTAGGGCCCCGTCGGCTTGGGCGCCAGAGTTCCCCTAAGCTCCAGGGTTGGGGCTGGGAAGCGCCGGCTCCCACAGGCCCTGGGAAAGCTCCCCCGCGCCCGCCGCCTCAGTGCGCGCTGTGGACAGCCGGACCGCTGGCCAGAAGCACTTTTGGCGGCCGGCTGGGCTCCTCGCGGGCTCTGGCGGAGACGCTGCCGCC
This sequence comes from Aotus nancymaae, assembly GCF_030222135.1. Lineage (NCBI taxonomy): Eukaryota > Metazoa > Chordata > Mammalia > Primates > Aotidae > Aotus > Aotus nancymaae. The sequence continues at coordinate 17,488,154 of NW_026988455.1, forward strand.
GGCGCTCCCCGGCTGCGCTCGCGCTCCCACTCGGTCCGCGCCCGGATCCCGGGCTCCGCGCGCACATCACTCCTTGGCCTTTTCTGCCAAAACTAATCTCCAGTTCGATGCTGTCGTCGTGGTCCTGTTTTCAGACGGGAGCTGGGGCTGGGAGCTGGGCGCGTTGCTCACGGGGACTGACCGCCTTGAGAGGCGGAGGCGGTTTCCTGACGCTTAAGGCAGGGCCGCTTCCCCGCTCTCAGCGCCCTATTTTTGGAAAATCCGATTTTGTAGGGTGTTCCTAACTGCAGTCTTCTGCGTTCTGCATACAAGTCTTAGATCAGCAAACATTTGGTTCTTATCATCACAGCCAGGTTCAAAGAGACTCTGAGAGGATGTTCTTGGTTGACTGCTGGTGAAGAAGTCAGGTTGTGGCCGGAGGACAGAAGGCCGCAGCTGCCCGCTCCGCCGATGCTCAGATGCCCGAAGGTGTCGGTCGGGAAGCTCCCGGGACAGCGTTTTCTATACAAAGGGACCCTCCCCACTACCCTGCTCCTTGGAGGCCAGAGCACATCATGTGAAAACTGCAGCCACAGGCTTCTGTTGGAAAAACATTTGGAATCACAAAGGCCAGCGAGCACTCTGACCACTCCCTGTTGCAGGCGAGATCAGCGGATGTTTGCAGCTGAGCCCCGGGCCCAGGTGGGTTCATGTCCAATCTTGTTCAGTCACTAGATGACTCTGACATCTAAATAAACTTCTTTTTTTTTTTTTGAGACGGAGTCTCGCTTGTTGCCCAGCCTGGAGTGCAGTGGCGCAATCTTCCGCCTCCCAGGTCCAAGCAATTTTCCCGCCCTCAACCTCCCGAGTAGCTGGGAGTACAGGCGCCCGCCACCACGCCCAGCTAATTTTTGTATTTTTGTAGAGAAGGGGTTTCTCCATGTTGGCCAGGCTGGTCCTGAACTCCTGATCTACCCACCTCGGGTTCCCAAATTGCTGGGATTACAGGCGTGAGCCACCCCATGCGGCAGTACACTTCTTTTTATATGGAGTTACTGCTCTTTTAAAATCATGTTTCTTTTTTTTTCTGTCTTGATCGAGTTACATAGGTTCTAAAGGATAGTACAACGTGTGCATTTTAAATTTCCCTTTCTTAATCCACACACACCAATGAGCGCTGCTTAGAGCTTTGGTCCCCAAACACCTTGGGCACAGATGATGTGCAAAGGCCGGTACTGGGAACAAGCCTTCCCCATACCTGCCTTCCAGAAACTGGGGCCCAGTCAGAGGTGTGCGGGAACAAGACCAGCCCTTTGGACGGTTTCTGCTGATCTTGAACTCCTGACCTCGTGATTCACTTGCTTGGGGCTCCTAAAGTGCTGGGATTACAGGCATGAGCCATCGTGCCTAGTCCTTTCTTAATTTTTTTTTTGAGACAGTTACTGCTCTGTCTTCCAGACTGGAGTGCAGTGGTGTGATCACAGCTCACTGCAGCCTTGACTTCCCAGGCTCGGGTGATCCTCCCACCTCCGCCTCCCAAGTAGCTGGGACTAGAGGTGCGTGCCAACATGACTGCGTATTTTTGTAGAGACAAAGTCTCCCCATGTTGCCCAGCCTGGTCTGGAACTCCTGGGCTCAAGCAATCTGCCCACCTTGGCCTCCTAAAGTGCTGGGATTATAGATGTGAGCTACCATGCCTGTCCAATATATTTTTATTTCTTAAAATTAGATATACAGATAAATAGCAGGAATATGAAAAAATGCTCCATATCACTAATCATCAGAAGAGGCAAATCAAAATCACAATGAGATCTCATGTTACCCCAGTTAAAATGGCTTTTATCAAAAAGCCTGGGCGGCATGGAGAAACCCTGTCTCTACACAAAATTAAAAAATTCGCCAGGCCTGGTGATGTGTGCTTGTGGTCCCAGCTACTTGGGAGGCTGAGGCAGGAAGACCACTTGAGCCTGGGAGTTCAAGTGAACCGTGATCTTGTCAATGCACTCCAGGCAACAGAGCAAGACCTTGTCTCAAAAACAAAAGAAAACAAAACAAAACAGAAAGATAGATAGAAAATGGAAAAAACAAAAAACCGCAAAACCTCTCAGCACTCCCAAATCCCCTTTCCCTGCTTTTTTTTCTTTTTGAACAAAGCACTATCTCTTAACATATTATGTAATTTACTTGTTTATTATGTTTATTGCTTGCTTTCTGACTTCTGTAGTTAATACATAAAGTCCTCGAGGGCAGGGATCTTCTGTTGGTTTGCTCACTCATATATTGTGAATAATATCTAGCACATAGTAGGCATTCAATGAATGAATGAAGGAAGGAAGGAAGCTCTACTTTTCTTATAAGTTATCATCCAATTTTCTGCCTCATTGACATTTTCCTTTTAATTATTGAGATATTTCATCATCTTTATTTTCTGAACTTTGCGTTGAATTTTGTTTGTTTGATTCAGACAAGGACTCACTCTTGCTGAGGCTGGAGTGGAGTTGGTGGTTACCGCTTACTGAAGCCTCATCTTCCCAGGCTCAAACAATCCTCCCACCTCAGCCTCCCAAGTAGCTGGGACTACAGACATGCAGCACCATGCCTGGCTAAATTTTTTTTTTTTTTTGAGACCGAGTTTTGCTCTTGTTACCCAGGCTGGAGTGCAATGGCGCGATCTCAGCTCACTGCAACCTCCGTCTCTTGGGTTCAAGCAATTCTCCTGCCTCAGCCTCTCGAGTAACTGGGACTACAGGCATGCGCCACCATGCCCAGCTAATTTTTGTATTTTTAGTAGAGACGGGGTTTCACCATGTTGACCAGGATGGTCTCGATCTCTTGACCTCATGATCCACCCATCTTGGCCTCCCAAAGTGCTGGGATTATAGGCGTGAGCCACCGCGCCCGGCCCTGGCTAAATTTTAAAAAAATATTTTTTGCAGAGACAGGGTCACATTATGTTGCCCAGGCTGGTCTCAGACTTCTGGGCTCAATCCTCCCACCTTGGCCTCCCAAAGTGCTGGGATTATAGCCATGAGCCACCTTGCTTGGCCCTTGTGTTCGATTTTTAATTTCTGCAATCATATTTTATTTCTAAAAGCTCTTTTTTTTGCTTTCTAAATGTTCATGTTTATAATCTGGTTTTTCTTCACGGATATGATATCTTAATTTTGAAGTTTTCTTCTTCCTTGAATTATCTGTTTCCTCTGAGTTTCTTTTAGCTGTTTCCCTTTTTGTTTTCCATGCTAAAAAGCTTTCCTCAAATTTCTGATGATTTTGTCTATTTATATTTAAGATCCAAGCACTGAAAGCTCATTGGAAATTGTGTCTACCTGGGTGGAACCTGTCAATGAGTAGGTCTCACTGGGTGGTGAGATGTCCCTGGCCTTTCTGTAGGAAAACTCCAAATATCAGTATCTACAGAATTGGAAGGACGGGGCTGGCTACTTTGCCAGTAAAAATGAATTGTCTTAGCTTTTGCCTGGGAGTATATGCTTGGCTGCCAGTGTAATGGGATCTGAGCAGATATAGGGCGTTGTGAGAGTGGGATAGAGTTTCAGCTGGAAATCTCAAGTTCAGGCCAGGCGTGGTGGCTCAAGCCTGTATTCCCAGCACTTTGGGAGGCCGAGGCGAGTGGATCACGAGGTCAAGAGATCGAGACCATCCTGGCCAACATGGTGAAACCCCGTCTCTATTAAAAAATACAACAAAAATTAGCTGGGCGTGGTGGCTCGCGCGTGCCTACAGTCTCAGCTACCCGGAGGCTGAGGCAGGGGAATTGCTTGAACCTGGGAGGTGGAGGTTGCAGTTAGCCGAGATCGTGCCACTATACTCCAGCCTGGCTCCTGGCGACAGAGCAAGACTCTGTCTCAAAAAAAAAAAAAAAAAAAAAAGAAAGAAATCTCAAGTTCAGTGCGCAGGTTTCCATTTGAGTTTTTAGTAGAATGTTATCTTGCCCTAAATCAGACCAAGTATTCCAAAGATCAGAGTCCGTATTAGTTCGACCCTTCCTGGCTTCTGCTGGTGGAGGGGCAGGGCAATTCCTGGTTGTGGCGCGGGGGGGGGGGGGTTCCAGGGGAGGAGTGCAACGTAGTGGTTTAACTGTTCTTACAAGCACCATCAACTTCCTCTTGCTTTTACTTCTACTCTGCACCTATGCTTCTGAAGTGCTTACCAAGTACCTCCCATTTCTGAGCTGTCCTAGAGTTTAATAGTTTAAATCTGCTCCTTTCTTCTGATCTTCCCAGCAGGGTAAGGTTTTGGTTTCTGGCCAACCACTGATTTGCCTGTCGATTTCCAAAGTTTGTTGAGATCTCCCCTCTGCTGTTGCTTTTTCTGCTTTCTTTTTTCTTCTGGGTTTATGCATGTTTAATTTATTTTACTCGGGTTTCAGGAAAGAAGCAAAATTAAAATATGTTAATCATATTTAATTGGAAGTGATTTGTGTCCTGTCTCATATAATTATTTGCATAAAAATAAAGTATTTTTACTTCATGTTTCTTTTGAGGGTCATTTCTTGGGTTTTTTCCATACTCTTAAAACAAATGAAAATTTAGAGCTTGAGCTACTTCTAGAAAATAGATACAGAGTTAGAAACTTTGGACAAATATAAATAATCATGATTTTGATCCATGTGAATTTCAGTTTGGTGAAAGCAAAAATCATTCCTAGAACAAAGTTAAGGTGGAGCAGTTATAGTAATTATTTTTTAAAAACTCCTTGTTATGCGACGTTGAGTCACTTATTTAATTAAGATTAATACATGTATTTAAAGTATTATGCAATTTTTAGTGTATAGTTACATATAATGACCCAGGGATTATGGAATTGAGTTTATATGAGGACACTGATTATCAAATGAAACCAAGTTTTACTCCATATATACTTATTTGTGCAATGCTATCTAAAACTATCTACTCTTTAAAAACATTTAAACATTTTTAAATGGTGGGGAGGAGCATTGAGATTTGACTGTCTGTACTGTTAATCATCTAATCCACTGTTACACTGTTTCTCAGTATTTTTAAACTCATGTCTCTTGTGGACAAATAGAAAACTCACCACTTTCCTCAAAGCTTGCCATTTTTTATTTTATTTATTATATTTTTTTAGACAGAGTCTTGCTCTGTTGCCCAGGCTGGAGTGCAGTGGTGCGATCTTGGCTCACTGCAATCTCCGCCTCCTGGGTTCAAGCAATTCTCCTGCCTCAGCCTCGAGTAGCTGGAATTATGGGTGCACCCCACTATGCCCAGCTAATTTTTGTATTTTTAGTACAAACTGGGTTTCACCATGTTGGCCAGGCTGGCCTCGAACTTCTGACCTCAAGTGATCCTCCCACCTCCACCTCCCAAAGTCTTGGGATTACAGGCGTGAGCCACTGAACCCAGCCTTAATATATATATTTTTTTTTTGCATTTTTAGTAGAGACAGGGTTTTACCTTGTTGGCCAGGCTGGTCTCAAACTCCTGACCTCAGGTGGTCTGCCCACCTCTGCCTCTCAGAGTTCTGGGATTACAGGTGTGAGTCACCGTGCGTGGCCCAACCCTTGACATTTCTAATAAATTTTTCTTAAGAGCCTAAAAGACATTTATCAAACTTTACTGTATATATTTGAGGTTTTGTTTTGTTTTTTAGAGATAAAATCTCACTCTGTCTCTCAGACTAGAGTGCAGTTGAACAATCATAGCTCACTGCAGCCTTCAACTCCTGGACTCAAGTGATCCTCCTGCCTCAGCTTCCCAAGTAGCTAGAACTACAGGTGCATGCCACGTGCCAGGCTAATTATTTTACTTTTTGCAGAGACAGGGTCTTGCTATGTTGAAAGTGGGCTTCAAATTCCTAGCCTCCCACCTTGGCCTCCCAAAGTGCTGGGACCTACAGGTGTGAGCCATCACACCCAACCCTTGTTTTTGTTTTCAAATAGATAGCGCTGAATTTTTTTCCCCCAAGTTACATGTTCTCACTTCTCCAGATTCTAATTAATCTCCTCTCCTGGGGGCTGGAGGAAAGGCAGGGGACCTTACCAGATTGTTAAGACTACGTTGAGGATGATTTTAGAAGCAACTTTTTTTCCTTACTCATGAGCATAACTGTATTTGTAAAATTTGAGGCAAGGGAATTTTCTTTTTCTTTCTTTCTTTTTTGTTTTTGAGACAGAGTTTCTCTCTTGTTGCCCAGGCTGGAGTGCAATCAATGGCATTATCTCAGCTCACCACAACCTCTGCCTCTTGGGTTCAAGTGACTCTCCTCCTGAGTAGCTGGGATTACAGGTGTGTGCCACCACACCCAGCTACTTTTGGTATTTTTAGTAGACACCAGGTTTCTCCATATTGGTCAGGCTGATCTCAAACTCCTGACCTCAGGTGACCTGCCCGCCTTGGCCTCCCAAAGTGCTGGGATTATAGACTTGAGCCACCACACCAGGCCTGGGAATTTTCAAATGATGTATTTTACTATACACAGTGATTTTCAGGGGAGTTCCGTTCCCTTCCAAACTTGACTACATTATTGTGATAGTTGAATTGATGGCATAATGTGGATTTAAAAATTATCACAGATTGGTTACACACCTTTACCATGGGAGGCAGTCCCAATTTACCTTAATAAAATTAAATGTACTGCATTTTAACATCTCCACAACCACAACACAAGGGTTATTTCATAGTTGTAGTAACATATATTTAACTACACTAAATTCATAGATGAAAAAGTTACTTAAAAATCTAATTACAGAAATATAAATTAAAGCTCAAACGAAGAATAAAAAATTAGATAAATTTCACTACATCAAAATGAAAAAAACTTTTATACTTCAAAGACACCATTAAGAAAGTAAAAGGACAGCCTATAGAATGGGAGAAAATATTTGCAAATCATATATCTGATAAAGGGCTTGGAATCAGAATAGATAAGTTATATATATGTATATATATTATTTTATTTTATTTCTGAGACAGAGTCTTTGTCATCTAGGTTGGAGTGCAGTGACATAATCTAAGGTCACTACAAACTCTGCCTCCCATGTTCAAGTGATTCTTACGCCTCTGCTTCCCAAATAGCTGAGATTACAGGCGCGGGCCAGCATCTCTGGCTGATTTTTGTGTTTTTAGTAAAGACAGGGTTTCACCATGTTGGCAAGGCTGGTCTCGAACTCCTGACCTCAAGTGATCCACCTGCTTTGGCATCCCAAAATGCTGGAATTAAGGCATGAGCCACTGTACCTGGCCTGTAATAGATAAATAATTCTTTTAATTCAATAATAAGAAAACAACCCAATATAAAAAGCAAATTATTTGAATAAACATTTCTCTAAAGAAGACAGACGAATGGCCAATAAGCACATGAAAAGATTCTCAACATTATTAATCATTAGATAAATGCACATAAAAACCACAATGAGATACCACTTCATACTCACTACACTGGCTGTAATAAAGAAAGGCATAATATAAAATGTTGATGAGTATGTGGAGAAAGGAACCTTCACACATTACTGGTGGGAATGCAGAATACATAGCCACTTCGGAAAAACAGCTTCACAGTTCCTCAAAATGTTAAACGTAGCATTATGATATGACCCAGCAATTCCACTCTTAGGCACACTACGGCTAACTGAAAACATACGTCCACACAAAAACTTGTAGGTAAATTTTCATTGCAGCATTATTCCTAATAGTCAAAAAGTAGAAACAACTGAAATGTCCATCACTTATGAATGGGTAAACAAGTGTGGTCTCGCCACACAAATGCTGCACTATCCTGCTGTGGAAAGGAATGAAGTACTGATACATGCTACGACATGGATGAACCTTGCAAGTATTAAACAACATGAAAGAGGTCACTCAGAAAAGGCCACAGATTGCATGATGTCACTTCTATGAAATGCCCAGAAGAGGCAAATCCATAGAGAGAAAAGATGAATGCTTACTAGGGGCTGGAGTGAGGGATGTGGCAGTAGCTGTTAATGTCAATGGGGTGTCTTTTTGGGATGATAAAAATGCCCTGGAATTAAATAGAGGTGAATGGTGCCCAACATTGTGAAAACAATGAGTTTTATGGCCTGTGAGTTGTATCTCAATAAAACTATTATTACAAAAGAATTTCCCTGATTATCTCAAAAAATGTTTCTTTTACCAGATAGATTTTGTTGAAATCAAAATCTAACAAAACCAGGCTGGGCACAGTGGCTCACTCCTGTAATCTCAGCACTTTGGGAGGCAGAGGCGGGTGGATCATTTGAGGTCAGGACTTCAAGACTAGCCTGGCCAACTTGGTGAAACCCCATTTCTATTGAAAATAAAAAAATTAGCTGGGTGTGGTGGCGCATGCCTGTAATCCCAGCTACTTGGGAGGCTGAGGCAGGAGAATCGCTTGAATCTGGAAGGTGGAGGTTGCAGTGAGCCAAGAGTGTACCACTGCACTCCAGCCTGGGTAACAGAGAAAGACTCTGTCTCAAAAAAAAAAAAAAAAAAAAAAAAAAAATCTAACAAAGCCCACACAATGTATTTAGTTAAGTCTCTAAAGGCTTTTTGAAAATCCATCCCAGGTTCCCCTTCTTTTCCTCCTGCCACTTATTTGTTGAAGAAACCCCTTAATTACCATAGCAGGTTATTTTTTACTTGTGTTGGAGTGGTCAGAGGCATAACAGTGAATTTCTTTTATTTTACACGTTCTTAGCCCCTTTAACATTCCACCTTCAGCCTGGAAGAAATGCGCCTGGACCCCTGTTAAGGGAAACTCCCAGCTTTCAAAGACTTAGATTCTCATTAGCCGTCTTCTCTCAGCATCCCCCCTAGTCATTCCCTCGACCTCCCTCGTCGCTGACCTCTGCCTGTTCTCCATTACCCTTCGGCCCAGCCTGGGCTCCCCAGGGTGGCACATGGAATTGCAACTCCAGATGTGGCCTGGCCAGGGAAATGTCTATGGGGATGATGATTTCTGTTGATCTGGATGTCATCCTTCTGTTAATACAAACTAAGATCTCATTAGCTAGTTCATTCTTTGGCTCACACTCTCCTGACTCATTCTCCCCTTGAAATCAACTAAAGTACCTAAGGTGTGTTTGTACGTGTGTGTGTGTGTCTTCTCATATGAACTTCTGATGCCAGATTGTGTACTTTACAGTGGACTTTTTGAATTTAAATGCAAGTTTCTATTTTTATTTGTTTTCATTAAATTTCATTTTGTTGATTTCCATTCATCTCTATGGTCCTTAGAGATTTTTAAAAATTTTTTTCTGGAGATGGGGGTCTTGTATTATTGTCCAGACTGGTCTCAAACTCCTGATGTCAAGAAATCCTCTTACCTCCGCCTCCCAAAGTGCTGAGATAACAGGAATGAACCACCTCACCCAGCCTAGAGATCTTTTTGAATACTGAGTTCTATATACCTTACAAATCTGAGAAGCACGTTTCTCTGTTGCGAAGTTACAAAGAACGCCCTAGAGCTCTCCTGGACATGTAACATTGATGTATTGCCTCTGTGACCTCTTGGTTTAATCAACTATAAATCCACAGAACTGTATGATTAGCCAGACCTCATTTTTCCATAAGCTCAACAAGAATATCACAAGAGACTGAAAAAAGCACCTATCTGAAACCAAGAAACTGTTCATTTATTTCCAGACCCATTTCATTTTTCCTTACCATTTCTTGCATGCAGTTCACTAAATGATGTGATGTCCTTGACCACAAGAATGAGACACAGCCCCCAAATTCCAAAACGAAATTGTTTTGCTGAAAAATTTGATAACTGTATTACTCTGCTCACAAATACATCATTTCTAATCTTTGAAATGTAGTTTTTCTTTGAAGTCTCCTAAGTTTTGTTATAACACACTTTCTTTTTTTTATTGGTATTTCCTTTCCTTCACCTTGTGTATCTTTCAATTTTGTCTTATCCATTTGGCATTTTGAACAAAATATTCATTGACTTTGATATGTTTCTCTTCAGGAAAATATTTTGTAGTATTTTAAAATGCCTTAAGAGTATCTATATATAGAGAGAGATATATATATATTTTTGAGATGGAGTCTCACTCTGTTGCCCAGGCTGGAATGCAGTGGTGCAATCTCGGCTCACTGCAACCTCTGCCTCCCCAGTTCAAGTGATTCTTCTGCCTTAGCCTCCTGAGTAGCTGAGACTACCAGCATGCACCACCACACCCAGCTAATTTTTGTATTTTTAGTAGAGACAGGGTTTCACCATGTTTGCCAGGATGGTCTTGATCTCTTGACCTTGTGATCTGCCCACTTCAGCCTCCCAAAGTACTGGGATTACAGGCATGAGCCACCATGCCCGGCTAAGAATAACTTTATATTTATCTAGGTTCTCTTAAATGAGTCTAATGATAAACACCATATGTATGTAATATATGTTGTAACTGTTTATTCATTTTTGCATCCTCTAAAGGAAATGGCTTCCTTACGTCTATATACTATTCTATAGAAGGATAAAATGCAAACAGTAACTGCCAAATCGAGCCATGAATTCAATAAATTCAACTCCAAGGTAAGCTGAGAGACTTAGACACTTCTTTTTGTAATGTTCTGAAAGAAAAGCCCACACTCCCTAAATCTAGAAAATGATATGCCTTTCTGAGCAATCCGAACACCGTGTGAACGTGCCAGAGCACCTTTCTGTGGTGTGTGCTCTTGCAGAACCACAGTGGATTCTACTGGTAAGTTTGTTCGTCAATGTGGACATGGCCAGGTGAACTTGACACTGTGTCATTTTCACTGTCACTCACTCAAGGAACATTTGTGTTCATGGCAGGTGTTCGGGAAGTACTGGCTGGTTTAGGATTGCAAGGAACTTGCAGCGCTCCCTCTGTTTGCGGGGGTGATCACACTAGGAAGAGTTCACATTCTTTTTCAACTGGGGCTGGCCCTGCATTCCAAATGGAACACAGCCAAGCTCTGGATAACAGCAGATGGCTCCGTCTCTGCAAGATGCAAACTTGATCCTGCTCGGAGAATTTATCTTCTACTAAAATAGTACCCCAAGCAGTAAATAAAGCAAATATACTGTAGAATTCCTATGTGGGGGGTGCAGGGAAAACTTCTCTGTCGAAGATGACATTTCTAAAACATATCTGGACTGGATAAGACACATGGCTTTTGGGTTATTTAGCCCCAGTAATGGATATACTGTGCTTCAGGGAGACATTCGAAATGTAACCAAATTAATGGAGCTCATAACTTTACTAGTAGATTAATGAGGATCTGAAAGATAGGGTAAGTCTGATCTGTTACTGGATAATATGGTGATTAATGCTTGTGATGTAATAAGGAAGCCCTAATTAGAAAACTACAGGGGGAAAACCCCAACAGGCTTTTTCATTTAACCAAAGCTTCCACCATCGAAAGAAATTTTGAAGTGTCATTTAATAAGCTTTATGGACTCAGGATGTAAAATCAGAGTAAAGCCTATTAAATGTTGAATAGAGTCAGTAACATTACGATCCACTGAGACTACATATATTTCCTTATGGAAATTCTTAAATCAGAACAACTTACTGTGAAAGTATGATTTGTAGTTATAATAATAAATGGGGCTGTGTTTGTGTTGTCTCAATGATATTTTACTTTTTGTTCTTTTAAGAGTATGAGAAACATATGCCACCATTTTCAAGAGGACACAAACCTATGATCCAATTTTTTACTCTCCTTAAAACTTTCAATAAATTCATTCAAAGCGTTAATAGGAAAAAACAAAGATTCCCGTTTTTTTAAGTGAATTTTATGTCCCCTTTTCTTTGAAAAACATTTTGGAATGCCTGATCTTTGTAATAGTTTTCCTTCCCTATATACATAGAATATTTACCTCAAATTACTATTTTGTACTGGAAGAAAATTCTGGAAATAAAAACGTGAAAAAACCTTTAAACTACCTTTCACATACATGTTCATTGTAAGAGAGAGATTTTTCTAAATTAAAATGTATGTATGAAATATGATACAGCCTTTTAAGTAATATTGGTAAAATGCTTTTCTTGCATCCTATTTAGCAGTTTCTAGAGGTTAATGACATGCTGAGGGGATCAGTGACTAAGGCTTTGTCAGCACAGTTAACTTCAACCCATCACTAATTGCTAGAAATGTCTTGGGTCTAGGAGGTTAACTCTTGTACAAGATTAAGGAGAAGGAAACATAAACTCTTACTACTATCTTTATGGGCTGTGTCCTTTAATTTGGAATGTACAGGGCAATTATCATTTTGGCCAATAATTAGCCCATCTGCAGACTGGCCATTCATATGGCTTAAGCCTTCATTCAGCTCTTTGCCCAACAGTTCTACAATTAAATATCTTATATTTAAAAAGGAAATAAAGTCTATTAATTTCTATCTACTTTAGTTACTTATGATTTTTATATCCCTTCCCAGAGATGATTTTATATTTTTTCCTAGAATCTTTATGTGGGGGCTTTTATCTCTTAGAAAAGTCTATTCATTTGTCTATAAGACCACTGGGGTACTCAAAGTGATCGAGGAAAAAACAAGAAGTCCTCCTAAAGTGGAGCAATTTAAGCAAACAGCCTCATTTCTCAGGTGCCAGAAAATGCCCTCTGGATCCTCCAATTTCACACTTGTCACTAAGGGCTTTGTATTAGGCAGGGAAAACATCTTAGGTATCTCTGTGGTGTCCATTTTTGTTTTAGCACATAGTAGGCCTTGAAAGTGCATATATCAATTTACTGCGTAAATGTGAACCAAGTGTCCTTATGGGTATCTTTAAACACAGAAACACGTCTTATTTTCAAATAATCATGCTTTATCGACACAGCTGTTCACAACAGTAAGGCTCATAACATATTAATAAGTGAAACAAGAAAGTATGTAAGTTATGATCCATGTTTTGAAAAAAGAAAATGTTCTTAAATTATTTGAATTATTAAATAAAGACACACAACTACAAAGTTGACTTAGGCAAGTAGGTGTCTCTCTTTCTGAAAAACAAAAAAACAAAAAAAACCCTCCAGGTTCCTGAAAGAGCAGATGAGTTGGGAAGCTTTAGGAAACAAAGCAAAAATCCTCAAAGCAGTCTACTTAGTCTTGCCTTACATCAATCACCCTTTCTTATTAACCTTTCACCCTTAAACGGTGCTGCAGTGAGGTGGGGGCAAGTGTGTGGTGGGCTCAGGGGTGAGGGCAGAGTTATAAAATGTAAATTGTATAGAAGAGGGCTGCAGATTTAACAAGTGTTTATGTTTATTCAGAGCCTTCCTCTGAGATGCTCAAAGTGTTTTATAAACGTTATCTCCTTAATCTTCTGGAGTGAGTAGGTGGCAACTCTGGCACTTTACTTGACAAATATTTTATCTATGATTGGAAAAATTAAATGCCTGGATCTTAACAGAAAGCAATTAGATGATGACGAAGATTAATTTTAATGCATGCCCTCAAGAACAATTCAGAGCCATCTACACTTCACTCTTGTTTTTCAGCCACATGTTTTAGCATCTTCCAACATGCAGCATGCTCACGTGGTAGGATTCTCAAGAAACCTGCAACAGAGGTTGCTTTGAGAGAGGGAAATTTGGCAGCTGGAGGGAGGGACTGAAGGAAAGGGAGACTTTTCACTGTCTGTATATGCTTATGTACCTTTTTGATGTAACTATTTACAAAATAAATTAAATTTAAAAACCCTCCCAGAACAGTCTTCAAGAGGGCAAAGTCAACTGGAAGGTCTACTCACTCCCCTGACGTTCCCTCCAGTCCCCAGGAAACCGTAGCTGGGTTTTAACCCTCTGTCTTTCTTTGTAATATTCTGAGTAGAAATCACTGAAAAAAATGAGTACACAATTTTCAGTACCTATTAAATGTATAACTTGAGAGATTTAATGGAAATGAGAAATGCAGTGTGTTGAAAGGCTCTCTGGATCTTTCTTCCTCTCTATGGTTTTATGTATTTACAGACGTTTCTTAACTTAGATGGGGTTAAAGTCATAAAGCCAAAAAATTTTAAAGTCAAAAAAATCCCAAGTCGAACCATTGTAAGTCAGGGGTGTTATATACTGCACTTCCTTCATCTGGGTGGCTGATGGCATCAAATAAATTTCAGGTCTATTTACAAACCACCAAAGTTTTTAAAAGTTTTAAAAACTTTTTAAAAAGTAGGTAATTTTCCTCTTTTACCTGATTTCACCCAGTCTTCAACTTCTTACCAATTTTGGTCTTGATTGAATGAAATAGATGTGGGAGTCCTAGGCTGACTAACCATGAAATATACAACTTCAGGGAGAAAAGAAAAGATCTAAATCAGGGTAATTTGTGGTGGAGGGCAGGGTGAGATGCAGACTTGATGACTGTATACACAATTTTGCACTCACCTCCCACTGTTTGAGATTTGTTTCAGTAAATTCCAAGGATACTATTGTTGCTAGACAGGCCATGTCTTCCAGCACAGGATGGAGGAATCCAGGGCACGTTCCTTCTCAGCTTCTGTGAGCTTCAGAGCTGGAGCAACTCTGAACGGCGGCATACAGGGCACTTCACTGTGGATCTTGTTAAAATGCAGATTCTGGTTCAGCTGGTCTGTGGGGGGCCCAGGATTCTGCATTTCCAACACATTCCCAGGTACTGTCCCTGCTGCTTCCCCAGGAGGATGCTTTAAGTATCGAGGAGTTAGACAGAACTTGCATCTGTTAGGACTGGGTCCAGCTGCATGTAACTGACTACTGTGGCCCCAACAATTAAAAATTCCTCCCATGCTGGGCGCAGTGGCATAATGCCAGTCCTTTGGGAAGCCAAGGCAGGAGTATTACATGAAGTCAAGAGTTTGAGACCATCTTGACCAACATGACAAAACCCTGTCTCTACAAAAATACAAAAATTAGCCAGTTGTGGTGAAACGCACCTGTAATTCCAGCACTTTGGGAGGCAGAGGCGAGTGGATCACTGAAGGTCAGGCGTTCAAGACCAGCCTGGCCAATATGTTGAAACCCTGTCTCTACTGAAAATACAAAAATTAGCCAGGTGTGGTGGTGTGCACCTGTAGTCCCAGCTACTCAGGAGGCTGAGCCAGGAGAATTGCTTGGATCCGGGAGGCAGAGGTTGCAGTAAGCTGAGATCATGCCATTGCACTCCAGCCCGGGTAACAGAGCTAGACTCAGTATTAAATAAATAAAGTTCCTCCCTTTTCATGAATCTAGAAATCTGGAGCTTGGCAGACAGGGGCAAAGGAGTCATTCCCACACTGCCTCAGGGATTGTGGATTTCTCTACTTTTCTTTGCAGATTCGTCCTCTTTTCTTTG
Organism: Aotus nancymaae; assembly: GCF_030222135.1. Taxonomy (NCBI): domain Eukaryota; kingdom Metazoa; phylum Chordata; class Mammalia; order Primates; family Aotidae; genus Aotus; species Aotus nancymaae. The sequence continues at coordinate 17,503,382 of NW_026988455.1, forward strand.
CTTCACCATCTTTTTTGAGGGATTTTCATTGTCAAGGTCACAATATAGTGGCTGCCCTTCTAGGTATCATGTTCATTTTCCATGACGATGAAGAGGCTATGAGAGAGGACAAAAGGTATATGCCAAGCCAGTCTGCATCTTTGTTTTTTTTTTTTGAGACGGAGTTTCGCTCTCGTTACCCAGGCTGGAGCACAATGGAGCGATCTCAGCTCACCGCAACCTCCGCCTCCTGGGTTCAGGCAATTCTCCTGCCTCAGCCTCCTGAGTTGCTAGGATTACAGGCACGCACCACCGTGCCCAGCTATTTTTTTTGTATTTTTAGTAGAGATGGGGTTTCACCATGTTGACCAGGATGGTCTCGATCTCTTGACCTCGTGATCCACCCGCCTCGGCCTCCCAAAGTGCTGGGATTACAGGCGTGAGCCACCGTGCCTGGCCTGCGAGTCTGCATCTTTTAACTGGGAAAACAACAGCTTTCCTGGAAGCCAGACTCCTACTTCTCATTGGCCAGTAGATATCTACTAACATCTCATCAGCCACATGACTGCAGGAAGCTTCAAGGTAGCTTTGTAAATACAAATTCTGTAGCCAAGCATATTGTCACCCTGAACAAAATAATGGCTCTGTTAGAAGTAAGAGGAGAATAGACGTTAGGTAGTTGTCAGAGGTGGAATAATGGCTCCCCAACGATGTCCATGACTGAATCATTGGAACCTGAGATTATGTTACCTTCCACGGCAAAGGCGACTCTGCAGACCAGAGGATTCTCCTGGGTTCTCTGGAGGGCCCATTGCAATCACAACGCCCTTCATTAGAGAGAGGCGCACGGGTGCGCGTCTGAGGGGACATGCGCTGATGGAAGCAGAAGGCAGAGTGGGGTGGGGCCGCGAGCCCGGGAGAGCAGGCGGCATCTAGAGGACGGAGAGGACAGGGACGCTTCTCCAGAGCCTCCAGAGGGGACACAGCTTCCGGACACTTTTTATTTTAGGCCCACGAGATTTTCTTTGGAATTCTGACTTTCAGAGCTTTAAAGTAAGTTTGTGTTGACTTAAGCCCCTGTGTGGTAATTTGCTGTAAGAGACTCCTGCAGCGCCGCCTGGCGTTGTGTGTCCCGGAGCCCGAGTTGTGAGGAGAAGGGAGAAGCACCAGGACACAAGCCCCGGGCAGGGCCCAGCGCAGACGCACCTGCAGGCGGGCCGCCTCCCAGAGGGGGTGGTGGACGGCGGGAGAGGGGCACACAGCCCAGAGCGGCAGCTGTCTCAACTGTGAACATAACGCTAATTGGGCTGATGGTTTCATTTCGTACTGGGAAAAGGCTCTTTCTTAGATGGGCTCACGGACTGCGAGGGAGACTCAGTGATCACTCAGGCTAGATGGCTCCTCAGATTCATTCCCCTGGAGGGACTGGAGGCCTAAATCTGGAGTTTCCCCGGGCGGGTAAGCGGGACCTCCGGGAGCTGTTTCAGTGCTTCCCACCACGGACGGCTGCTTCCTTGCTCCCGTGTTCTAGGTCGGATTGCCAGGCAAAATACAGAATGCTCCAAGTAAATGTGATTTTGCAGATAAGCAACAAGTTTTTTTATTTTTTTTTTAAATTTTAGCGACGGACTGCCACTCTGTCACCAGGCTGGAGTGCAATGGCAAGATCTCGTCTCACTGTAACCTCCGCCTCCCGGGTTCAAGCGATTCTCCTGCCTCAGCCTCCTGAGTAGCTGGGACTACAGGTGCACACCACCACGCCCGGCTAATTTTTACATTTTTAGTAGAGACGGGATTTCACCATGTTGGCCAGGCTGGTCTCGAACTCCTGAACTCATGATCCGCCCACCTCGGCCTCACAAAGTGCTGGGATTACAGGCATGAGCCACCGTGCGGGGCCAACAAATAATTTTTTTAAGTATAAGCATTATCTGAGATTTTATTAAGTCCATAACAAATTACAGTGGGGTAAAGCAACACAAATTAATCAAACAGTGCTGCAGCTAGCTAGCCCCGGGAGACCCCGGGGCTCAAATCAGTGTCTGGTCAGGCCCTGCTCCTTCCGAAGACTCCAAGGAGAGTCCGTTTCCTTGCCTAGTCCCACTTCTAGAAGCTGACTGCATCCTTCAGCGGGTTGGTCCTTCCTCCACCTTCAATTTCTAACTCTGGCTCTCCCGCTTCCCTCCTCTAAGGCTGCGGTGGTTACATTTGGACCTCCCAGATCACCCGGGATGACCTGCCCTCTGAAAACCCTTAACTTAATCACATCTGCAAAATGGTTTCTGCCACGTAAGGGAATATGTTCCAAGTATGAGGAATATTTGTCCCCGGACAGCTTTGTTGGCCCCTTTTCTACCTGCCACAAGTATGTCCCAAATATTGCATGGGACGCACTTATACAAAAAAATTATTCATTGTTTTTCTGACATTCACATTTAACTGGGCGTACCATATTTTTATTTGCTAAATGTAATAATCCTCATTTCTGGAAGTGTAGATAGGGTCTATTCTCTTCTGCTGTGGCAATTATTACACCAACTTTAGCAGTAAAGAAAAAAATTAAATTTGGACTGATGAGCGCCTATTGAAATAAAGGCCTTCCTTTTTAGAAAACTTGATATTAATTAGCCTTTTAGTATTTTGAAGTATATTTTTAGTGAGCAATTTCTATTTAATTAATCTTTAACAAGGAACCCACAGAGTAACTGAAAACATCGCAGCCGTCAGAGAGAAAGGATGCCAAGTAATTTATTTTAAACATTTTAGATTTCTCCACATACCACATGGTTCAATTCTCTCAACCAGCCCATTAATAAATCTGTTATACAAAAATGTGGCTCTAAACGTGGTTTAGTGTGGTTGTATTTGAATTCTGAGTGTCTAGAATGTCTTTCTCTCTTAACCAAAACACTTCAGGGGCAAAAGAGATGCCAAGGAGTGGGGCTCCCACAGCCGGGGCTGGGTTCAGAGCTGATGGCTCCCTGGCTAACGGCTTTCTGAATAATGCCCTGGAGATGCCTCTGTGGCGCTGGGGCCTTCTCTTGCTGGGCTCTTCTCTCATCTGGCAGTAGGTGACCCTCCCTCTAGTGGAGGGCTGCTCCCTTAAGCTACCCCCAACCCCAGGAATCAGGCAAGATGCCTGTTATTAAAACTGACTACAATTGGCGGTATTCACTAATGTGAAAGTACTATCATGCCTATGTCCACTTTAAAAAACAAAACTCTCTTAGATTGCTCTGGTGTTAGGAAAAATTATCTAAAACTTAGAAAAAAAGCCAAGAGAATTATTGTCTTTTTCTTTTTTTTGAGACAAAGTCTCACTCTGTCACCAGGCTGGAATGCAATGGCGCCATCTCGGCTCACTGCAACCTCTGCCTCCTGGGTTCAAGCGATTGTCCTGCCTCAGTTTCCTGAGTAGCTGGGATTACAGGTACGCACCACCACGCCCAGCTAATTTTCGTATTTTCAGTAGAGACGGGGTTTTACTACGTCAGCCAGGATGATCTCGATCTCCTGACCTTGTGATCCGCCTGCCTCAGCCTCCCAAAGTGCTAGGATTACAAGCGTGAGCCACCACGCCCGGCCGAATGATTGTTTTTTTAAGGCCATACTAAAGCATTGTCTAACAGGCCTATCTAAAGATTATTTCATTCTCCAGGGATAGAAGGTTGTACTATTATTTTACTTTGCTTCGTAATATTAATTAAATACTCAGACTCCATGTAGGTAAGTATTAACTTGTAGATTTGTGTCCAGTGGGAATACAAATTGTTTATCTCAGGTAGAAAACCCTGAAAATTAGGCTTCCATCTCTTTTTGAAACACAGCTAGCTACTTGTATGTCTGATCAAGTAATGTTATTCTGAATAATTTTTTAAAGAAGTTTTCTTCTTTTCTTTCTCTCTTTCTTCTTTTTCTTTCTTTCTTTTTTCTTTCTCTCTCTCTCTCTCTCTCTCTTTCTTTATCTCTTTCTTTTTGACAAGGCCTCACTGTCACCCAGGCTGGAATGCAGTGGTATGATCATAGCTCACTGCAGCCTCAGAAATCAAGCCTCCTAGCCTCAAGTAATCCTCCTATTCAGCCTCCCAAAGTGTTGGGATTACAGGCATGAGCACCCATGCCCAGCCTTCTTGTTTTTTTTTTTTTTTTTTTTTTTGAGATAGGGTCTCACTCTGTCACCTAGGCTGGAGTCCAGTGGCACAATCTCAGCTCATTGCAACCTCCGCCTCCCAGGCTCAAATGATCCTCCCACCTCAGCCTCCCAAGTAGCTGGAACTACAGGTGCCCGCCACCATACCTGGCTAATTTTTGTATTTTTTAGTAGGGACAAGATCTTGCCATGTTGTCTAGGTTGGTCTCGAATTCCTGGGATCCTCAGATGTTTTCAAAACCAGTTTTAAACTCTTACTGGCTGCCTCATTAATTAGTTGAATAAAATCTAGTATGTACTTGTCTTATAGCTGTAAGAGAGTCATGCTATAACTTGTTAAAAATGATGCTTTCTTGGTAGCGTAAGTCAGCCCATCTGGTTTATGCTATGGATTTGCTTTAACAACTTATTATTTATTTATTTATTCAGATGGAGTCTTGCTCTGTCACCCAGGCTGGAGTGCAGTGGTGTGATCTGCAACCTCTGCCTCATGTTTCAAGCGATTCTCCTGCCTCTGCCTCCCGAGCACCTGGGGCTATAGGCACACACCACCACGCCCAGCTAAGTTTTTGTATTTTTAGTAAAGATAGGGTTTCACTGTGTTAGCCAGGATGGTCTTGAACTCCTGACCTCGTGATCCACTCACCTTGGCCTCCCAAAGTGGTGGGATTACAGGCGTGAGCCACATTGCGCCTGGCCACTTATTTCTTTTTAGATGAGGTAAAGGTTCAAGTTTCTTAGCATGGCATTGCAGGTTCTTCACATTCTGATCTCAGCTGACATCTCCTATGTTTTGTTGTTTGTTTTTTTGAGACAGAGTCTCTCTCTGTCCCCGAGGCTGGAGTACAGTGGTGCGATCTTGGCTCACTGCAACCTCTGCCTCCTAGGTAGGAATTCTCCTGCCTCAGCCTCCTGAGTAGCTGGTATTACAGGTGTGCACCTTCACAGCCTGGCTAATTTTTGTATTTTGATTTTTAGTAGAGATGCGGTTTTACCATATTGGTCAGACTGGTCTCAAGTTCCCAACTACAAGTGATCTGTCTGCCTCCCAAAGTGCTGGGATTACAGGTGTGAGCTACCACGCCTAGCCTGACATCTCTTCTGTGAAGTCTTCCCCAAACTCTTCTTTCCTAGTCTACACCACCCGCTCCTCGGGCAGAGTCAGATATCTCCGCATCCTCTGCACCCAGCATCCCAAACATATGTTTGTTGATAACGTATGTTTCCTGTTCTTCTGGATGGCATATAACCTGGAGGTTAATTCAAATAATACATTCCATGTCCTGGTCACAGTGATTGCTTCCTGGGGGGTCCTATGAGCCACGCTGGTTCTGTCAGTTCTCTTCTCAGGACATTTATTGCAATGGTGGGACAGAAGTACTCTTTCTTTCCTACCGATGTGGACAAAGCCTGTCACCTGGAATCTTTGGCTGCTGAGAGGAGCCACCCTCAGGATGGAGCCAGCACTGGGAAAGCAGCTCTGAGAACTAGGGAGAAATTCTGGCCTTGGTCATGTGGCTGTGTTTCTGGAGCGGACCTTAAGACACTCTTGCTTCTAGACTTTTCAAGTCTGGGAGCCAGTAGATCCCTTTGATCATGTAAGCCTGTTTGAATTAGATTTTCTGTTATTTTTGGCCAGAAGCGTCCTTGCTGATACAGATACCTTGTTACTCATTGGTGTCTCCATCAATGCTTCTGGAGGAATTTTGTGTCTGCCTAACTTCTGCCCGTAGGGAAACATCTTTGTGATCCCACAGCCTTGCTGGGTTTCTAGCTCAGTTGGAAATCAATAAATGTTGCCTGAGTTTGTTTTAGGAAAACACTTTTTTGCACTATACTCTTGTTATTTTTACAAGTAATGAAATGAAAATCTACTTTCCTCACATTCTGCAGATCCCAGTGTCTCCCAAATTCCAAGGCTTTGTGGGAAGTGGAAAAGTTACTTTTTAAAGTTTCCTCTCTTGTTAAAGACTAAGTGTACTAATAACTTTGTTGAGCCCTATCCTATGTAGCTGTTAAACATGCCATGCTTACAGGCATGTGGCACATTCTATGTCCTTGTACTTTAACCAAGATATCTGTGCTGGATGTGCTCACAGGAATGTCCCAGCTCTCCATTGCTTTTACTTGTTTAGAAAAGTTTTAAGTTATGCCGGTCACAGTGGCTCACACCTGTAATCCTAGCACTTTGGGAGGCCGAGGAGGGTGGATCACGAGGTCAAGAGATCGAGACCATCCTGGTCAACATGGTGAAACCCCGTCTCTACTAAAAATACAAAAAATTAGCTGGGCATGGTGGCGCGTGCCTGTAATCCCAGCTACTCAGGAGGCTGAGGCAGGAGAATTGCCTGAACCCAGGAGGCAGAGGCTGTGGTGAGCCGAGATCACGCCATTGCACTCCAGCCTGGGTAACAAGAGCGAAACTCTGTCTCAAAAAAAAAAAAAAAGAAAGAAAAGTTTTAAGTTATTAGTTAATCAGGTTTTAGTTTAGAGTGTGAGGTCTGGCTCCAGCCAATTGAGATCAGACACAGCAGTAAGGACGACCCCAAATGCGTAAGAAACAAATTTGTGTGTTTTCCTTTGTTGTTTGTACTCTTGTGGCAAGATAGCTAGTGAGAGTACCCTTCCTGCAGTCCAGGAAATAAAAATTGTGTTGCTGAAAGATCCTTTGTCTCAGTACTAATTTTTCTTTGCAGCACCAAGCATCTATTTCCAACAGCTTGATTACCTTTTGTGACATCTGTGTCATCTTACCTGGAGCCACATGAGTCTCTCAATATCCCTACCCTACTGCTTCAGCCCCTGCCTACTTCCTATGGAAGTTTTCCAGGAGCCTATGCCTGGGCAGTTAGCCAGGCTGGCAAGTGGTGGGTTTAACAGAGCACTGCATAAACACACCCACATTCTACGTAAACAAGATGCACTTAGTCGCTCGCAACTTTGGATTTTAAGAATGATTGCAGAAACACAGCTGTAAACGTGGAGATCTTTTCTGAAGTGTATGGACCTCATTCAGAGCCAACTCACCTCTGGACCAAGCTGGGAAATCACGTAGGAAAGAGATTGTCCTGGCAGATTCAGAGGGCCTGAGAATGAATCCCTTCTCAGCAACCAAATGCAGGTGTTAGGAAGCACTTTGGAGTCGTCTCTTTCAACTGACATTCACAACATCTCCATCTGGGAAAAGCACCTGTCCTGCCCTTTTGACAATCATGCCAATTTCATCACACTCCCTGTATGTCTCTTGTGCAAAGAATGAGAACTCAAAACATCTGTGGGAAGAAGGCATCAGAACGCTTTTGTGCTTGATATATTTGCATACATTGGCAATAGAAAGAAGAAAAGGCCCTATTTTGAACTGATTCAAGTAGATAGGACCAAGATAGATTTTAATAGCTAACATGGAATTCAGGGAGTTCTTAGACCCCAAAGAAGGAAATGTGTCTGCTTCAGTTGCAAAATAAAACTGGTATGGATTCTAAAAACAATGAAAGGCATCAAAGTGGGCCATGCCAGTCTCATATTTCAGATGTGATTTACTGTTGTGTATTTTTCCAGAGCCCACCTCATTTGGGACAAACTGTTGCTAATAATTTATGTATGATTTATCACCACCCACCCCATGTTAAAAGAGTGAACTAGCCAGTATCAACCTGGTTTTTACACGAGAGACCAGAAACCTCTTTCCTTCCCATTGCCTTGGGTAACTTAGGGGCATGGCGTTACCATTTGAACATGAAACACTCTCAATCCCTGTTATTTCTTTCTCTTCCTCTTGATTCATGAAACACCCAGAGGTAAAAATAGCAAGTAGGTGTGGGAGGCAGACACCCACATAAAGAAGCAGAATTTATGTTGTGTCTTACAGATTTGTTAACAGGTTTGCTAACACTTCTTTCTTTCATTGAGTTGGTGCTTGAAACTCTCATAAGTGTGTAATTTTCAACTCACAGTGTTCCCAGGTGAGGCATGGTTGTGGGGATACAGCAGATGGCCACGTACAAGTTATTTTTCACAATAATGACCTGCTTCAGGGGTCATTGTGGACTTTAATTTTGAAGAGTGAGCTTGAAATATTCCACATTTCAATGAATTTTTTTTAATTTTTTTTTTTTTGAGAAAGACTCTCATTCTGTCACTCAGGCTGAAGTGCAGTGGTGCAATCTCAGCTCACTGCAACCTCCACCTCCTGGGTTCAAGTGATTCTCCTGGCTTAGCCTCCTGAGTAGCTGGGACTACAGGTGTGCACCATGAGGCCCAGCTAATTCAATGAATGTTTTCTGTCTCAAATTGGAAATGTTTAAAAGATTCATACTTTTGTATAACAGAAGGGCAGCTGTTATCTCCACATTGCCTAAGACGTTATGATTTTAATTTCTGCAATGTAATGATCGAATCCTTAAAAAAAAGGTCAGTAATCACATTGGACTATCTCAGTGTGGGTCACAGAACACAAGTTTGTAATGCATGATGACATCTGTGGAAACTGCTCAGTGGAAATGGAATTTCTGAGATGAGAAGCCCACGTGTCTGTTCATCTACATGAATGTATTAATCAGTTAAGTCTAAGGTAACAATTTAAAAAAATAAATTGTGCTTTTTTTATTCTAAAAAAGCTTTGACTAACTCAAACTTTCAAAGATTTTCTTCTATGTATTCTCCTAGAAGATTTATGGTTTTAGGATTTATATTTATGGCTATGATCTATTTTGAGTTAATATTTATATATTGTGTGAGCTATTGATTAAATTTTTTTACATATGCATATCCAGTTGTTCTAGCACCATTTGTTGAAAAGGCAATCTTTGCTTATGGAATCACTTTTGCTCTTTTGTTGAAAGCCCACTGACCATATATATCTGGGTTTGCTTCTGCTTTCTGTTTTCTCTCATTAATCTATTTATCTGTCTTTATGCTAGTAAGACACTGTCTTCATTACTATAGTTTTATGAAGTTAAGTAATTTGAGTTCTTTACTTCGTCCTAATTTTTCAATGATGTTTTGGCTATTCTAGGTATTTTTGATTTTCATAGGAATTCTATAATCCCTATATCAATTTGGACAAAAAAAATCTAGTATTCTGGGATTCGATTTGGATTGCATGGAATTTATAAATCAATTTGGGGATAATTAACATCTTAACACTATTCTGTTTTCCAATCTATAAACATAGGATATCTCTGTATTTATTTAGGTTTATTTAATTTTCTTTTTATTTTATTAGAGACAAAGTCTTGCTCTGTTTCCCAGACTGGACTGCCGTGGTACAATTTAACCTCAAACTCCTGGGCTCAAGTGATCTTCCCACCTCAGCCTCCCAAGTAGCTAGGGCTAAAGGCATGTACCACCATACCAGCTAATTTTTTCTTTTTTGTAGAGAAGAGATTTTGCTATTTTGCTCAGGCTGGTCTGGAACTCCTGGGGTCAAGTGATCGTCCCACCTTGGTTTCCCAAAGTGCTTGGATTACAGGTGTGAGCCACCACGCTTGGCCTATTTTTACTTTTTTAGAGATGAAGTCTCTTTCTATTCCCCAGGCTTGAGTACAATGGCATAATCATAGCTTGCTGTGATAATGAACTCCAAGGCTCAAGTGATCTTCCCACCTTTATTGTCACCATGTCCAGTTAATTTATTTATTTCCGTTTTTTTTTTTTTTTTCACTGTTCAAGGTTTATTGGGGGTTTTAGTTGGTCTAATACTTGGATAGTTGGTTGCATTGTTTATATGTAGATCTTTTTACATTGTATGGTAATGTACACTACTGATATATATAGTTCACAAAATAAGATCCTTTGGAACAAGACATATGATATTGGATCTATACACTGAATGCCAGGATGTGACTGACTGGGAAAAAATGTTGGACTAGGTATGTTCAGTGAAGGAGCCAGGAAGTTATATAACAAATGAACATCTCTCTGGCTGAATCCAGATTGCAACCACTTCCAATAACACGGTTTTTGGGAAAGCCACTTATCTTCCAAGCCACATAGGACAAGATATCCACTGGATTTGAAACAATAAGCAACTTGCAGTTTGGGCTGTATTTTACAACATTAGGAATGATGAATTTAAAGATGTTCACGTTACGCTGGACCAAATTAAGACGGCTTTCTCCCTCTTGCTGACGTGCCCCAGCCGTAATAATGACCAGCTTGGAGTTTGCAGTTACATTATAGTCTTTGCCAGAGACAATCTTTGGTGTTCTAAGGAAAAGGCTGCCATGTTGGAGATCCATCATCTCTCCTTTCAATTTGTCTTCAATGACATCAACAAGAGCAAGTTCGTCTGCCAAATCCTTCGTTAAGATACTGATGGCACAGGCCATGCCAACAGCACCAACCCCAACAACTGTAATCTTATTCTGGGGGGTCTGTTCTTCCTTTAGAAGATTATGAATCAACTGATCCTTGAGAGTTGCCATTTTGGACTTGGAACCAAAAGGAACCAGGAATGCACATTGGGCGTGCGTCGGGGGTGCACAGCAGTGGGATCCGGACTTGGCGGCAGCTGCTCCAGCACCTATTTCCGTTTTTTAGAGCTAGGGTCTTGCTACATTGGGTAGACTGGTCTTGAACTCTTGATGTCAAGCAATCCTCTTGCCTCAGCTTCTGAGAAACTGGGATTATAGGTGTGAACCATTATTCTTGTGGCTTCTCTCTCTCTCTTTTATTGAGATAGGGTCTTACCTTGTCACCTAGGCTGGAGTGCAGTGGCACAATCTCAGCTTGCTGCAACCTCAGCTTCTTGGGTTCAAGCAATTCTCATGCCTCAGCCTCCCAAGTAACTGGCATTACAGGCACACACCACCACGCCTGGCTGATTTTTGTATTTTCAGTAGAGACGGGGTTTCACCATGTAGATCAGACTGGTCTTGGACTCCTGACCTCAAGTGATCTGCCCACCTCGGCTTCCCAAAGTGCTGGGATTACAGGCGTGAGCCATGGCGCCCGGCCCTGTGGCTTTTCTTAACAATGTTTCGTACTTCTCAGCCTCCAGGTCTTAGAAATCTTTGGTCTAGTGGTATATCTATATTTGCAGTATATTCAGATAATAACAAAATGTTGATTGAAAAAAGGCAAATAGATACAGGATGTGATGTTATGCCAGCTAAGAAAAAGCTTAGATATGGGCAGAGTGGGCAGTTTTTTCCACTGGGGCAGTAGAGGGCACTTGCCACCTTTCCTCTCATTTGCTCTGCGTCTTCTTTTTGGAGGAATAAGGTCAGTACTGGAACCAGTCACAGTGAATTGCCTCTGAGTCACTGCCAGCTGATCCCTCACACATCGTCTATACACTTCAGATGGAGTGAACCCACCCTGTCACAATAAATGCGTCCGAGCCTGTTTACCAGACCCAAGCCAGGACAGTGAGCCTCATTTCTGTGAGCCTGTCTGGAATGGTGAGGATGCAGTGTTTTCTTTTTGAAAGGATTAGCCATTATGGGGAGGATATCAGAAGCTCAGAGATGTGGAAGGCTAATTTTGTCATTTTTATTGAACCTGCCTGTGAAATATAGAGAACTCCATCAGATTAGGTAATTATGGAATGCCGTTTGTAGTAACCAGCCTCCAGCATCATCTTGGAGTTGTCTCTGGGATAGTGCCTCAAGATAATTGGTTACTCCCAGTGATTTTTGCCACCTGCTAGTCAACTTTGTGGAACCCCCTTTGTGGTTTTATCTTTGTTTGTTTGTTTGTTTTGAGACAGAGTCTCGCTCTGTTGCCAGGGGCCAATCTGGAGTACAGTGGCGGGATCTCAGATCACTGCAGCCTCTGCCTCCTGGGTTCCAGCAATTCTCCTGCCTCAGCCTCCCAAGTAGCTGGGAGTACAGGCATGCACCACCATGCCTGGCTAATTTTTGTATTTTTTAGTAGAGATGGGATTTCACCATGTTGGCCAGGATGGTCTCAATCTCTTGACCTCGTGATCTGCCTGCCTTGGCCTCCCAAAGTGCTGGGATTACAGGTGTGAGACACCTTGCCCAGTCCTTTTTTTTTTTTTTGCTTTGTCTCCCTGACTGGAGTGCAATAGCACAATCAGCTCACTGCAACCTCTGCAATATCTACCTCCCAGGTTCAAGTGATTCTCATGTCTCATCCTCCCAACTGGCTGGGACTAAAGGTGTGCATCACCACACCTGGCTGCTTTTTGTAATTTTAGTAGAGATGGGTTTTACCACGTTGGCCAGGCTGGTCTTGAACTCCTGACCTCAGGTGATCCACCCTCCTTGGCCTCCCAAAGCATGGTGTGAGCCACCGCGTCCAGCCCCACTTCCCACTTTGAATAGGACTGATGCATGTAGGCAATGGGATAGTGCAGAAATGATGGCATTCGATTCCCAAAGCTAGGTCATGAAAGATATTGCAGCTTCTACTTTGCCCTCTCTTGGAACACACGCTCTAGGGGAAGTCAGCTGCACATCACAAGGACACCAACGCACTTTATGTGAGTTCCTCCCTGTGTGAGTGGAGCTGGGGTGCCAATCAACATGTGTTTGAGCTGCTCTCTAGCCCGGGTCAAGCCTTTCGATGGCTGCCTCTCAGCCAACGTTTTTCTTGCAACCTCAGGAGAGAACTCAGCACCAAGCTCCTCTGCTCCCGATTTCCTGACTCTCAGAAACTGTTTGAGGTAATAAAGGTTGATTGTTGCTTAAAGCCACAAAGTTTTGAGGTGACTTGTTTCATGCAATAGATAACGAATACGTGGTCTATTATAGCTCAACTTTGATTTGCCCCAGCTTAAGACAATCCATTTTTTCTTAAATGTCCTTGTTTTTATTTTCCCGATGAGTCAGCTCCTTCTGGGCCAGAGTCCTTTGAGAGATTGTCTGTCCTCAGTGATCAACTACACTCTTCCTTGGCAAAGGTTCCTGCTGCCAGAAATCCCCTTTAGCCCCAGTAATATTAAGACACGATCCTTAGTTTTCCTGCTCATAGGCACCACCCCGATTCTGCAGTCCTTGGCTTATTTCTGTGCTCTCATTTGAGCCTTCTCCTCTCTGCACGGTTCCTCTTTCCCCAAGCAGCTCCACTCCTTGCATTGCATTTCTCTTGCATTTTCCATTCTTTTTTCTCTACCTACCTCTCTCACTCTCTCCTTTTCTCTTATAATTATAGAATTTTCCGAATATGTCATTCCCGAAATGTAAGGTTTGTTCTTGGGTTCTTGCCAAGTTTAAAAAGAAGAAACTAAGGCCAACACAAGAAGATCCAATGTGAAGGGTTTAATTCAGCCTCCCGGGCAAGGTTTTGCGGTCCGACAGGAGGGGATGGAGAAGTCGCATGGACTCCTCTCAGACATGGGTTTTTATAGGGAGTGAAGGAGCTCGATTGGTTGTGGGAGAGCAGGACTACTATTGGGTAAGGTTACAAGCCTTTGTTTGCATACAGGACTTGGCTGCTATTGGTTAGAATTACTCGGCTGCTATTGGCTAGAAAGACTCGGCTGCTATTGGCTAGAAAGACTTGGCTGCTATTGGCTAGAATCTCAAGACCCCAGTTGCATACTGAGTTCTTTAAGGAAAGGCCAGGCTGTGCGAGAAGGGGAGAAGGGGACATGCCCTAGCCTGTCCGAGCTTCCGGAAAAAAGGAGGGGGGGTGTGTGTCCGAGCTCCTGGAGAGGCAACCGGCCTTACACTAAATGTATCTCCTTTTTCACAATACTGGTGACTTTGTGTATGCTCTGCGTTACACCCATTGGTCCATTCATTCATTTAACAAGTATTTCCTATGTGTCCGCCATGTGCTAGGCGCTAGGCTAGGTGCTGGAGTACTTCTGCCTGGAGCACCCTCGCCTCCAAATACCCTCTTGATCCACCGGAGCTTCCACCCAAGTGAATTCATCTGACTTTTATTATGGGCTCATTCAAGGTCAGATACTGTGCTAGACATTATTGGCACTCTCATAATGTTTTGTTCATTTGTTTATTCATTCATTATTTCATGGGCGTTTCTGAGAGCCTGCTATATGCCTGACACCATGTTAGGAGCAGGGAAAGCATGGTGTGAGGTAAGTACCAACACACATTTGTACCTAATGCAATGGAAACTCCAAGGTGGAGAAACTAATGGCATGTTGTAATTATTTCCCTTGGTCTCCCTGTTCTTCACAGACCTTGAGCTACCTGAAAGCATGGATTACCTCTTCCGGTTACTCCCAGTACCTAGTGCAGCCTCTGCACATGGAATGTGCTTAATAAAGATTTGTTGTGTGTTTGAAGCTCACTACCTGCTATTGACAAATCGGGAGCCAACCTGTGTCAGATCATCAAATAGCCACAGAAACGTAATTATCTCCCTGGGCCTTCACGTTTGGTTTTGTCTTTTCTCCAAGCTGATTTAAAACAAAAGCTTATCGACAACTTAATTACATTTCAGCCCCTCTGGGCTCGTCAGGTTGGCGACATGGAGTCATGGGAGCTGGTGGATCGGTGGGAAGGGGTGGCTCAGGAATATTGGGTGCTTAGAGAGAAGTAAAGGAGGAAAATAAACAGCTGAAAGATGAGTTTGAGGTCAAATGCAAGGAGGGCCTCCTTCACAGTTTTTTTTCCCCCTGGGATGAAGTCTTGCTCTGTTGCCCAGGCTGGAGTGCAGTGTCATGGTCTTGGCTCACTGCAGCCTCCACCTCCTGGGTTCAAGCCATTCTTCTACCTCAGCCTCCTGAGTAACTAGGACTACAGGCATGCACCACCACACCCAGTTAATTTTTGTAGTTTTAGTAAAGACAGGGTTTCACCATGTTGGTCAGGCTGCTCTCAGACTCCTGACCTCGTGATCCACCCAGCTCAGCCTCCCAAAGTGCTAGGATTATAGGCATGAACAACCACATCCAGCGAACAGTATTCTAAGTTTCTTTAGGGCCAGCATCCCTGATAAAAGTTCAACAGATTAGTTTTAGCCTGTGGTCTGAAAGTAAACAAAGGATCTTAGATGAGCTAAAGGCTAAAACCAAAAAATACCTGAATAACGTTGACAACTCCACTCATCCCTGTTTACCAGCTGCTGGCCTGCTGTTTGCATCCTTGCCAGTTGCAGATTTGCGTGGCTGAGAAATCAGTCAAAGTTGGTGAAACGACTTGCAGATTTTACACCCAACAATGAAAAAATTCCTTTCATTTACAGAAAATAGGATCTGCTGAGGAGAGTCTCATGAATTAGTTTCAAGGTAGCTCGTGGTTTCTCCACAGGTTACCAGTTACCCTGATGGCTCAGTGAGGCTTTTTTTGTAGGCAGAATAATTCATTCCAAAAAACGAGATGATGAGATAAGAGTATGCGCTGAAATGTTTCACAGTTTGGAAGACTTGCATTCCAATGTGGATATTAAGCTAATTTGCTTATCTTAATCCCATTTTTGGATTGACTAGCATTTCGAAATGATAATGTGTTCTGGAATCTCAGACCTCCCTGTGGAAGTGTTCAGGCAAAGCAGCTTGGTTAGATTCCTTTAATGTCACTGCCACTTTGCTAAAAGCCAATAAAATCCTGCTATAATCAATACAATATTATAGAAATCTCCAGGTCACAGTAGTCTCACATGAGAGCACTCACTCATTTATTTTTCCTAATTATATTTGAGAGAAAAAATTGTTTCATCAACAGCATAATGACATAGATTGTAATTCAGAAGTTACTTCCAGATTTCCTAATTTGGTATCGGCAAGTTTATTTAACTGAAATGGTTTGCAATAGACATGGTTTCATTTAAGCTAAGTTGACTTTCTGATTACTCGTATTCTTGGATGATTCCTCTGGGGGACTGAGGTGCCTCTGGAAATGCCAGTGAAGAAGACAGCACATCCTGAACTTTTTTCCCCTGTCCTGGCCACTTCTAATTGCTGAACTGAGTCCTCTCGACCAATCTGTGAAGCCAGGTGTCCTGGATGCCTGTGAGTTTTAGCCTCTTTTCTACATTTGGGAGATGCCCTGCCTGAGCCAGGCTCTCATCCTGGAGGCTGACGCCTTCATATCTTTGCCTCCCTGGCCTTGCTTGACACCAGGCAAAGGCTTGGCTCACCAGGTTCTGCCTAGGAGTGACAGCAGGGAACCTTCAGTGGCAGGGAACTCAAGGGGCAGTGTGGGGTGGTATCTGACATCCTGTGTGAAAGGTGGGCACGGGGCAAGAAAGGCAATCTGTGTACAGCACCCACAACTCCTGGGTCCTCCTGGAGCAGCTCCGAGGGGCAATCTCAACTGCAATCCTGCCCATATGGGTGCCCTGCAGGGCTCTCTATCCCCCATGAGCCACCCTCTAGCTTGTTGATGAATTCTTTCCTTGCTTAAAGCAGCAGGAGTAAGTTTCAGTTGCTGATAGTAAGAGCCCCCGCTGATTCCTTTATTTTATGTTCTAGGCTTCTCTTTTATCTCCAGTCCTTTTCTTGACGTCACCATTCTGTGCCCCCCTCCACCAGAACAAAACATTCAACTTCCACTCCAGTCTTTGTCCATTGGTGCTGCTGTAACAAAATGCCACAGACTGAGCCATTTATAAAGAACAGAAATTTATATTCTCTCAGGTCTGGAGGCTGGGAAGTCCAAGATCAAGGCACTCACAGGTCCAGTGTCTGTGAGGGCTGCGCTCTGCTCCCAAGATGGTGCCTTGAGTGCTGTGTCCTCACGTGGCAGAAAGTGGACGGGCAAAAAAGGGGCATATGCTGCGTGATGTTTCTTCTATAAAAGCCTTCACCCTATCCACTAGAGCTCTGCCTTCATGACTGAGTCCCCTCCGAAGAGCCCTTTCTTTTAATACTATCACAGTGGTGATTAAGTTTCAACATGTAAGTTTGGGGGGGTACATAAACCCACAAACCATAGTCACTCCCAGTACCCAGGCAAACGCTAAGTCATATCACATTCACTTGTTCAGCTAACAGCTATTTATGAAGCACACCCTCTGTACCAAGCAGTGTGCTAACGCCAGGGAATTAACAGTGAGTTCTGGGGGTCCTAGACCCCGAGATATCATAGTCCAGTGTCCATGTATCAGGTACTAAAACGCACTCGGTATCCTACATCACGGGAGAGTCATTCACTTACCCCGTCCTCTTGTTCTCATTCTTGTTACTGAGAGACTTGCAAAGGCCTCCTGCCTTAGCATTCCTCAGAGTGGACAAGACCAGCCCCAGCAGCAGCAGCACTTGGGAGTTTGCCAGAAAAACACGTTTTCAGAACCCAGCCCACACCCTCTGGGGCAGGAGCCGGGAATCTGGTGAAGAAGCTCTCTAGGGCATTCTCACCCACCCTACAGTTGAGAAGCACTACTGTAACAGGCCTTCCAAACTCCAGTTTTCTTCTTTTTTAAGCCGTAATTTCCCTAATACATGGTTCTGATAATGCCACTGCATTGAGAAGAAGCCACCAATATGCCAGTGTACACTGAGTAACTTCCTTCCTTTCTTTGCTTCTTTCTTGTTGTGAGGAACAGAGACCCACTCATTGTTGACACACGGGAGTTTGCTGTAGGTGCCACTAAAGCACCTGCTCCTGACCACCCAGTCAAGGTGTCCTGACATGCCTGTTTAGCCCCAGTGTATGTCTAGCTTTCCCCATGGGCTTATATGTTTCCAGGAGAGTTACTGGAGAGGCATTTTCAGTACCAGGAAAACATGGACAGTTGGGGAAAGTAACAAAGCTTCACCGACTAGGTCCCATGGACACCACGAGGAACCAGAGGTTCAGGCACTGATGAGATCTTCCTGCCGCCTCTTCATCAGTAGGCAGCTCTATGCTCTACTTTCCTGCTCTGCCTCTAAAAATAAAAAAAGATCATCTGTTTTATTTTGCATCAAAGGCAATTTTCCAGGCAGTTGTGGGTTTTAGAGAGCATTGGGGGTTGCATCTATTATTCATACCTTTTAAACATTTCTCCCCAGATTTATAAGATTTGCACTTGTGATATTTTTCAGAGCAGTTCTTTATTTCAGAAGAATTGGGCAGATAGAGTTCCCAGCCCAGCCCCACCATCCGGCTCCTCCGTTATAAACACCTTACATTCCACGGTATATTCGTTGTAATTAATAAGCCAACATTGATGTATTATCGGTAACCAAAGTTAATAGTTTATAGCGATTTCCTTAGTTTTTGTAAACCTAGCATCTTTTTTCTGTTCCAGGACCCCATCCAGAATACCACAGTACATTTAGTAGTTCTGTCTCCTTGGGTTCCTATTGGTTGTGATGGACCAAGCTTGTCCAATCCTCTGGCCACAGGCTACGCGTGGCCCAAGGCAGCTTGAATGTGGCCCAACACAAATTTGTAAACTCTCTTAAAACATTATGAGATTGATGCATGGACCTTTTTAATTTTTTAATTTAATTTATTTATTTAGGAACAGAGTCTTGCTCTGTAGCCCAGGCTGGAGTGCAGTGGCATGATCTCGGCTCACTGCAACCTCCGCCTCCCAGGTCCCAGTTCAAGCAATTCTCCTGCCTCGGCCTCCCGAGTAGCTGGGATTACAGGCATGCACCACCATGCCCAGCTAATTTTTGTATTTTTAGTAGCAAAGTGCTGGGATTACAGGCGTGAGCCACTGCACCTGGCCACCTTTTTTATTTTTTAGCTCACGAGTTATCCTGAGTGTTAGTGTATTTTATGTGTGGCCCAAGACAATTCTTCTTCTTCCAATGTGGCCCAGGGAAGCCAAAAGATTGGACGCCCTGTGTCAGACTCCTTTTTTCTGATGACCTTGACAGTTTTGAAGAGTACTGGGGAGGTGTATTGTAGGATGCTCCTCTCCTGAAATTTGTTTGATGATTTTTACATGACTGGACACTGGTTATGGATTTTGGGGAGGAAGGCCATAGCATTGAGGGGATACACTAGCAGCATTTTTTTCTCTTTTTTTCTCGCTCTGTCACCCAGGTTGGAGTGCAGTGGCATGATCTTGGCTCATTGCAACCTCTGCCTCCCAGGTTCAAGCAAGTAGCTTGAACCTGCCTCAACCTCCCAAGTAGCTGGAATTATAGGCATGTGCCACCACTCTAGGTAATTATCTTATTTTTAGTAGAGACGCAGTTTCACCGTGTTGGCCAGGCTGGTCTTGAACTGCTGGCCTCAAGTGCGCTGCCTGACTCGGCCTCCCAAAGTGCTGGATTACAGGCATGAGCCACTGTGCCTGGCCCATTTATGACTGTGCATGTGGACCTTGATCACCTGAATGATGCAGGTGGTTGGAACGTTACTCTTTAATTTTTTTCCATCTTGTACTCCTGAGCAGAAAGTGACTATGTGTAGCCCACACTTAGGAGACTGGAGCTTATGCTTTATCTTTATTGGTGTGCAGCAACCACATACATGATTTGGAATTCTTCTGCCTGAAAGGTTTATTTCTTCTCCATTTATTAATTTATTCAACAATTTATTTATGGCAGTATGGAATCATGAACAGCTGTATTATGCTTTGGGTTATAATTAAATGCCACTTTATTTATTTCTTGCTGTCATTGTTCCAGCACTGGTCATCAGAAGCCTTGCAGTTGGCTCTGTGCCCCCGTGACAGCTCCGTCAATGTTTGTAGGGGGTGGGGGTGGGGGGCTCTTGAGTGCTTCCTTACTTCCTGTCACTACCAGATGCTCCAGGCTCATCTTGTATGTTTCCTGCCCCAGCCTTAGAATCAGCCACCTTTCTGAGGAGCCCTGGTTCCTCTGGTTGGAAACCAAGATCCGGACTCTCCAAGTCCTCAGTGCTACTGGGGCCGCCCTGTTTAGACCTTCTCAGCTGTGCGCCTCCGGGTTTCACTCGGATACTTCGTCTGCTTTGTGATTCCTTTTGCAGTCCTGGCCCCAATTCTCCCTGCTGCTTGTCGTCCTCACTATTTCTTTGTTCCTATGCAGGGACTCTACTGCCCCGGGGCCGCCACTTCTGATTTGGCTTGGCATTGCTCTCGGCCTTCTCTTTTGTGTTTCTCACGGTGGCTTCCTCTAGGGACTATCTAGCTTACTGCCTGGGATATAGTATTCACGTAATATTTATTGAATGAGTACATCTAATCTAGTGGAAGAGCATCCTGCTCTTGTGGGCTCTACGAGGCTTCACCAGCAGAGGAAATGTCAGACCCCTGTGGAATCCCAGCTTGGATTTTTGGTGAAATCCCCAGGCACAGAGTTCATAAACTCTATAGCTCACAGAGAGGACTAGCCACTCCTCAGCCTCTCTTCCCATACCCATCTCCCCTCAGTCCAAAGCCTGCTTTGAGCAAAGCTTGTCCCAATCTCCCACGTGGGCTTATAATAGATATGGCTGTCACAAATGCTACCCTCATTGCCTTAAAAATACATGATTCTTTAAGGATTTGCCTGACCACCACGTAGTGACTTAGGCATTGACATTTGTTTGATACAATCAGAGCCTGGTTGATTAATCACTGTTTTCTGGTTTCTGCATTACGTACAGATTTAAATGCAAACAGCCTCACGCCCAGGGTGGTGCCCATCTCTCCAGCCTCCGGACTTGTTATGCTGGCAGCATGCACTGCAGCTGTGTAGGACGTGGGGCTCCCCGGGCCCCAGCCACCACTCTGCCCATGCTGTTTCCCACCTTTCAGTCATGTGTCTGTCCAACATCATTTATGGAGAAGACTTTCTTTTTCCCATTGAGTTAACTTGGAGGCTTTATCAGAGTTCAATTGACTATATAGATGTCTGGGTCTATTTCTGTTCCCTATTCTGTTCTATATGATCTATTTGTCTGTTCTCATGCTGATATCACACTGACTTGCTTTCTATATGTCTGTCTATAGTCATACTCAGAATCAAGCAATGAATGCCCTCTTTCTTATTCCTTTCCAAAACAGTCTTGCTTTTCTAGGTTTTTTTGCATTGCCTTATGAATTTTAGAATCCGTTTGTCAATAAAATTTTGATGGGGATTGTGTTAAATCTTAGATGAGTTAAAAGAGAGCTGTCGTCTCAGTGATATTCAGTTTTCCAATAATAAACATAATATATCCCTCTATTTACTAGAGTTGTTTAACATTTGTCTCAGCAATGCTTTTATAGTTTTTAGTGTAGAGGTCTTCATTTATTTTGTTGAATATTTTCCTAAGTAGTTCATGTTTTCTGTTTCTCTTGTAAGTGGTACTGTTTTTAAATTTTCTTTCTAATTTGTTGTTTGTTCATAGAAATATATTCCATAGCTAGGCTTGGTGACTCATGCCTGTAATCCCAGCACTTTCGGAGGCTGAGGTGGGCAGATCGCAAGGTTAGGAGATCAAGACCATCCTGGCTTACACAGTGAAACCTCGTCTCTACTAAAAATACGAAAAATTAGCCGGACATGGTGGCATGTGCCTGTAGTCCCAGCTACTCAGGAGGCTGAGGCAGAAGAATCACTTGAACCTGGGAGGAAGAGGTTGCAGTGAGCAGAGATCCTACCACTACACTGCAGCCTGGCAACAAAGCAAGACTCCTTCTAAAAAAAAAATATATATATATATATATTCCATATTAGTATGGAGACCTTGGATCCTGAGACTTTGATATAGTCACTAACTTTTTTTTTTTTGAGACCCACTCTGTCGCCCAGGCTGGAGTGCAATGGCATGATCTCAGCTCACTGCAACCTCTGCCTCCAGGGTTCAAGCTCCAGTGTTCCCTGCCTCAGCCTCCCAAGGAGCTGGGATTACAGGTGCGAGCCACCACGCCTGGATAATTTTTGTACTTTTAGTACAGATGGGGTTTTGCCACGTTGGCCAGGCTGGTCTCAAACTCCTGGCCTCAAGTGATCTGCCCGCCTCAGCCTCCCAAAGTGTTGGCATTACAGGCGTAAGCCACATGTCCAGCCTTAAAATATCATTTGTAACTTTTTTTGGTAATTTCATTTTTTAAAAAAGTATAGGTCACATGATACTGTAAGTTTGAGTATGCAGAGTGAAATGAGAAAAGGATTCGGGCAGATTAGGCTTTAGGACAGGAGGTAAAGGCCCGAGAGTCAGTCCAGGGAGGGATTATAAATGGCGGGGTATATGGGGAGTGGACATAAAAATACAAGAGAACGAGAAACTGCAGGAAGTAAAAGTTAGTGAGGAACAAAAAGAGAAGCTACTGAGAAAACAGACACAAACACTGACTTGTTTCAGACTGCCACGTGACCACCACTGAAGGATGATGTTTACTGAGTAGGAAGATTTGAAGTTTTAGACAGGAGTAATACATACAAAGGAAAGCAAAGAAAAAACAATTTTCACTGGACGGAAATTTCTCCCTTCTAGGAACTCCTGACCTTCTTTATGGGACCTAGCAGTGAGAGTTCTGGGCTTGTGTTTCCTTCTGATTTCTTGTGTCTTCTCCCCAGGAGCAATGCCGGTGCTGGGGTGTGGTGTTTTCAATATGAAGTCATGCTGGGAGGCAGTGGCGAAAGCCAGTGGGAGCTTTTCACGGAGCGGGCTGCATTAACCCATGCGCCCTGTGCCTCCCGAAGCTGTGGCGGCAGTGGTGTGACACCTGCTTTCCCAGGAGCCAGGGAAGAAGAACCCCAGGGAGAGACAGTGGAGATGGCATCTCTCATGTGGGAGATGGAAAAGCGTGCAGTTCAGTCTAGGCAGTGATAAATGAGTGATGTGTAGGCAAACAGAAAGATGAAACAGAAGGCATTCAAGACCTCTTTCTCCCGCAATGAGGGGAGGTTCTAGGCATTTGGCCTGTGTCAGAGAAACAGCCCCTGGCGCTGAACCATGGAAACTGACATTTATTTTGCACCTACTGTGAGCCAGATCTTCAGCCGGGTGATTTACACACATGGTTTCTCTCAGTCCTCCTCACCTTGAGAGGTATCATTTTCTTCATTTCACATGAAGACACTGATGCATAGTGACAGTAAATGATTTTCTTCACTGAGTGGCGGAACTACTGACTGAGCCTCAATGTGTTTGACTCCAAGTCTAGGGGCATTTCCATTCTGAAGGAGTTCGACCTCAGATCCTCAAGGAATCTCAGCACACACGGTGGTCGAGGGCTGGTCTGCACCCTGTCGTAGTAGATTTTGAACCAGAGGAAGGGGTGGCAAAGGCGGGGCGGTCACAGGATGACCTGGGCTTCCCTGTGTGCTGTCCTCTCCTGGTTCTTTCCCTAGTGCACAGGAGATAAAGTCAGGTGGCATTGGAGCTATAGTCAGGTATGTGGCCGGTGAGCCCCAGACTTTACAGTGCAGTGGGGAGGGGGTGGTGGTTCTGTTGAAGAAGCAGATTTTAGGGCCCCACCCCCAGAGGTTTGGACTCAGTGGGCTGGGTGGGACCAAGGTGGTCTGCAGGATAGTTCAGATTGAGGTCTCTGCACATCACATCCTGAGAACCACTGACTTAGGCACTCCAGTTTTCACCCTTGCCTCCTCCTGGGCCTCTGCATACATTTGTGGCAGACCTAGAGATGATATCTTCAGGTGAGTGTATGCAGGAGCAGGCATTAGAGATGGGCCAGAGGGCAGGAGGTGAACCTTGGCCATGACCGTGAAGAGGGAGAAGGTGAGAGGTATCCAGAGCTCAGGAACTGGGGTTGTGCAGCTATCAGATTATATACTCCATGCTCGCCCGAACTGGGACTGCAGATACAGCAGCATCAGATGGGAGATGTGCCGTGAGCGCGTGATGCTCGCTCCTTCCCATGAGGCATGTGCCTCACTCACTTTTGTGACAGTTCCACAAAGTCTGTTTTATTGTCTACATTTTACGGAAGTGGAAACTGAGGGGGCCTAACACTGTTTTTAAAAATTACCCTAGGGCCGGGCACGGTGGCTCACACCTATAATCCCAGAACTTTGGGAGGCTGAGGCAGGTGCATCACTTAAGGTCGAGACCAGCCTGGTCAATATGGTGAAACCCTGTCTCTACTGAAATACAAAAATTAGCCAGGCGTGTTGGCGCATGCCTGTAATCCCAGCTACTTGAGAGGCGGAGGCAGGAGAATTGCTTGAACTTGGGAGGCAGAGGTTGCAGTGAGCCGATATCACACCACTGTACTCCAGCCTGGGCTACAGAGTGAGATTCTGGTTCAGAAAAATAATAATAACATAAAAATAAATAAAAATTACCCTAAGGTCACTAGCTAGGACTCAGAGTCTTTTTTTTTTTTTTGAGACAGAGTTTCGCTCTTGTAGCCCAGGCTGGAGTGCAATGGCGCAATCTCGGCTCACCACAGTCTTTTTAACTTTAAAGTTCCATGACCTTTCTTTCTTTTCTTTATTATTTTAATTACACAATTAATACATCATTATAGTTTTTTTGTTTTTGTTTTTTTTGAGACAGAGTCTAGCTGTGTCGCCAGACTGGAGTGCAGTGGTGCAATCTTTGCTCACCGCAACCTCTGCCTCCCAGGTTCAAGGGATTCCCCTGCCTCAGCCTTCCAAGTAGCTGGGACTACAGGCGTGTGCCACCACCCCCGGCTAATTTTTTGCATTTTAGTGGAGACGGAGTTTCACCATGGCCAGGCTGATCTTGATCTCTTGATCTCCTGATCTCGAGATCTGCCCGCCTGGGCCTCCCAAAGTGCTGGGATTATAGGCATGAGCCACCGCGCCTGTCCATCAATATAGTTTCTTAAAAAAAACTCCAACAATCCAAGCGCAGCAGTCTCCCCACAACCTCAAAATCCTCTTCAGAAATAGCCTGATATCAGTGGGCTGTGCAGATCCTTATAGTCTTCTTTGCTTTTATGCATGCAAATAACTTTGATTTTTGTTTGTTTTCACGTAAGTGGAATTATGCTGGCTATATTATGTGACTTGCTCTCTTCACGTGATCGTAACTCCTAGAGTGTTTCTGTATCGGCCACACAAGTCTCCTTTATATTGCCAATATCCATCTTTATCCCAGAGACAAGATGGATGTTCAAAAACTGTAATCCAAACTCAGTTCTAAAAATGGGTGTATGTTTAAGCAAGAGCTGCTCAGCTAATGCAGTTTTGCTCCCGAGGGGACCTGGGCAATGTCTGGGGACATGTGTGGTTGCCACAACTTGTGAGTGGTGCTGCTGGCATCTAGGGGGTACAAGGCAGGAATACACAGGTCAGGCCCCTGCAGCAAGGAATTGTCGGGCCCAAAATGTCAATGGTGGCAGCACTGAGAAAACCTGATTGGTTTAAACCTACTTACCTTAATGGTGTTTCAGCAGCCCTGTTAAGGGGTTTGATTGATATGTAGTTTATCAACACCAATCTTTATATAAAAGAGTGCAGACTTAGGAGGCAGAGGTGAGAACATTGCCCTTGAGCTCAGGAGCTCCACATCAGCCTGGGAAACATAGTGAGACCCCAGCTCCTAAAAAAGAAGAAGAAAAAAAAAAGAATGCTGAATAATAAGTCCATTCTAAACATAAGGTAGAATTTCAAATTTTCTGAGGAAAAATTTAATTAGACTTGGCTTCTTCTCTGATTTGAAATTCACAATACATTTAGACATCTCAAGGTCGGGAATTGGGCATTATTTGTTTTCTGTGTCATTGCTTAGGTTAATCGAGTCAGACTGCCATTTTTGTGTTTGAAAGAAGTAAGATCTAGGCCCTAAGCTTAGACTTCTTTATGCCTAAAGAAGCCCAACCATTCATTATTACTTTGCTGAAGGATACATTTTCATGAATATTTGCAATGAAGATAATGACTTTTTTCACAAAATACTTTTAAATTACCCTAAGCATTTTCAGAAAGATTTTCTGAAAGCAAGTATTAAAAGTAAAACCATACCTTTAATTTAGGACTGACTTCTTCTCTGTTTGGATTGTAGACTATTCTACTATTCTAGCATAACTAGTATGCTAGTTGCATGTAGGAATATCTTTTAATTCTTAATTTGTAAGTAACAAAGAAACAGGAGATTGAAATACTTTTTAACTTACAAAATTACAAGTATTTTTTCAAGCAATTTGTATCTTATTTCTGTAAAAGTTTTATCACCAGCCAATGGGTATGCACTGTATTTCATAATATGGAAAGAAATTCTTTGTTATTTCAGATATTAAGGACTTCAGATTTTAAAAGAGTTATCAGTGAAACTATGTTACAAGAATATTTCCTTCCTGAGACATCTCAGTATTATAGGTGTCTTCAGACTAACAGGCGGAGAATATGATAGTGTGAAGTATCTGATTCGCTTTACTCTGCTTGGTACCTTTGGGACGTTCATCCAGAGGAGATTGGAGGGAGTTGCACTTCTACCAGTCGTGTGTGTATCCGTGAACCACATCTCCTTTAGTGCCTGCTTTTGAACTTTACATAAACAGAATCATGCTGCCTGTTTGTTTCTATAACTTTCTTCTTTCCCTTAGCATGTGCTGTTCTTGGCTGCTTGCTTCTCCACGTGACTTTTGGAAAAGCTTCTGAAGTTCTCTTTAGTAAACACCAAGAGAACTATTGCTGGGTCATATTGTAGTTGCACGTTCAGTTCGCGAAGGCACTACCCATCTGTTTTCTTTTTCTCTTTTTTTTTTTTTTTTTTTTTGAGACAGGGTCTCTGTCACCCAGTCTGAAGTGCAGTGGCATGATCATGGCTCACTGTAGCCTTGACCTCCCTGGGCTCAGATGATCCTGTCACCTCAGCCTCCCGAACAGCTAGGACTACAGGCAAGCATCACCACACCTAACTAATTTATTGTATTTTTAGTAGAGAACAGGGGTTTCACCATGTTTCCCAGGCTTGTCTTGAACTCCTGGGCTCAAGTGATCCTCCCATCTCAGCCTCCAAATGCTGGGATTACAGGTGTGAGCCACTGCATTTAGCCCTACCTGTTTTCTAGAGTTTTATACTGTTTTATATTTTTAAAGTCCGTCATCCATTTCGACCTATGTTTTTGGTGTAATTTATGTAGTTTAGGTTAAAGTCCAATTGCTCCAGCACCATTTGTTGAAATGGTGCAAAAAATCAGATGAACATTTATTTGTTGTTGTTACTCTATTTCTGGGTTCTCCATTTGCTCCAATCACCTACGCATCTATGCCTCTGCCAATATAACATGGTCTAATGATTACAGCTATTATTGTAAGCCATAAGGTAAAAGTAAAACAGTCCCTATTTTCTGGTGGCATGAATGTCTACATAGAAACCCTAAGGTATCTACAAAAAAGGCCCCCTAGAACTGGCAAGTGAGTTCAGCAAGGTTGCTGGATTCAAGAGTAATACACGAATGTCAATCACATTCTGTATAGTAACAATGAACATATGGAAAGCAAAATTTAAAACACAAAATCATTTATAATTAATTGGTCCAAAAAAAATGAAATGCCTAGAATATATATTTAATAAAAAATGAACACAATTTACAGGTTGAAAATTACAAAATGCTGATCAAAAATGACCTAAATAAATGAAAAGTGAAATCAAAGACCTAAATAAATGGAGAGACATACTGTATTCATGAATTGGAAGATTCAACATAGTAAAGGTGTCACGTCTCCCCAACTTGATAATAGTTTCAATGAAATTGAATTAAAGAATCAAATTGGGCGATTTCTCTCACTTTCTTCTTCATCCAAATTGTTTCAGCTATTTTTGGGCCTGTGCTTTTCATATAAATTTTAAAATAAACTTGCCTTTGTCTATAAGAAAACTTGTTGAGATTTTGATAGAGATTTCATGACATCTGTAGATCAATTTGGGAAGAAATGACATCTTTACTATATTGAATCTTCCAATTCATGAATCAATACATCTCTTCATTTATATAGGTCCTTGATTATAGGTATATAGGTTGATTTCTTTTATCAGCATTCTTCGATTTTGCAGTGTTATGTCCATAGGTTTTAGTTGAAAAGGGGAGGACCTGGGAGAAAAGGAGTCATTTCATCTTGGTGGAACTGAAGTCCTACTACAGTCGTCCCCTCTTATCTGTGGTTTTGCTTCCCATAGTTTCAGTTACTTGTGGTCAACAGTGGTCTGAAAATATTAAACGGAAAATTCCATAAATAAAGAATTTGTAAGTTTTAAATTTTGCACTGCTCTGAGTAGCATGATGAAATCTTGCCCCTTTCTGCTCCATCCCTCCCAGGTTGCAAATCATTTCTTTGTCCAGCATGTCCACTCAGTATATGCTACCTGACTGTTAGTTTCTCGGTAGTCCTCTTTGTTATCAGACCAAAAAACCAGTATATAAAGGGTTTGGTACTCTATGTGGTTTCAGGCATCCTCTGGGGGTCTTAGAACGTATCCCCTGCAGATAAGGAGGATACTCTACTGCTTTTGAACTCTTCAAGGTCAGAGATTTTGTCTACTTTTTTCTGCAACACAAAGTCTGGCATGCTGTCTGTCACATAGTAGATGGTTTAATACATGTTGGATTAATAAACATGTAATTGATATTTGTTGAGAAAATAACTTTGTGCTGGATACAGAGAATATGTATGACGTATTTTTCTTTATCCTTAGAGAACGAACCATGTAACCATGAAAACTTAATGTGAAACTTACACATTTAGTTTATGTGTGATGTGATTTTGTTTAGTGGGTATTAGAATGAAATTTGAAATCCAGTGGTCCTGGATATGAGTCTGGCCTCCATTAATTTACTAGCTATATGACCTTGGGAAAGCTCCTTAACTTCTCTGACTCTAGGATTTTCTCATTTAAAAAACTGGGTGCTGCCTGGAGTCACCTGTCACCAGGGTTTTTATGAGGTTAAATGATATAATACATGGAAAGTA
Organism: Aotus nancymaae; assembly: GCF_030222135.1. Taxonomy (NCBI): domain Eukaryota; kingdom Metazoa; phylum Chordata; class Mammalia; order Primates; family Aotidae; genus Aotus; species Aotus nancymaae. The sequence continues at coordinate 17,532,127 of NW_026988455.1, forward strand.
CTTGACTCTGTGTTTGACATGTAGGAAGCCCTCAATAACTGGTAGTGACTAAAGAAAATACTAAGCAGCATTATAGCACAGGTAAGTGACAACTGGGTTATACAAAGTACAACAGGAATGTCTATAGAAACCTAATGTTGCAGGGAAAGGCTTTAGGAGGAAGCAGGACTTGATCTGGCCCTTAAAAAAAGAACAACATGGCCGGGCATGGTGGCTCACGCCTGTAATCTCGGCACTTTGGGAGACCAAGGCGGGCAGATCACCTGAGGTCAGGAGTTCAAGACCAGCCTGACCAACATGGAGAAACCCCATCTCTATTAAAAATACAAAATTAGCCAGGCATGGTGGCACATGCCTGTAATCCCAGCTACTTGGGAGGCTGAGGCAGGAGAATTGCTTGAACCCAGGAGGTGGAGGTTGCAGTGAGCTGAGATTGCACCACTGCACTCCAGCCTGGGCAACAGAGCAAGACTCCAACTCAAACAAACAAACAAAAAGAACAACACTTAGACAAGCTTCAAGGTGAAAGTGTTATGGTCTTCCAAAGAGACAAGACATAATGAGCTACGGTGAGGAGGTTGCAACGTGCATGGTAGGCTTGCAAAACAAAAGATTACTTGGATGATCCAAGAAGTCTTGTACAGAAATAATAGCAATAAGGTAGACTAGGTATCCTGAAAATTATTCCTTTACAAAATTCCTAAAAATGCTTAATTTTTTAAAAGACTTTAGTTTAAGGCAGGGCGTGGTGGCTCACGCCTGTAATCCCAGAACTTTGGGAGGCCGAGGCAGGCGGATTACGAGATCAAGAAATCGAGACCATCCTGGCCAACATGGTGAAACCCTGCCTCTACTAAAAATACAGAAATTAGCTGGGTGTGGTGGTGCATGCCTGTGGTCCCAGCTACTCGGGAGGCTGAGGCGGAAGAATCGCTTGAACCCAGGAGACAGAGGTTGCAGTTAGCCGAGATTACGCCACTGCACTCCAGCCTGGCGAAAGAGCAAGACTCTGTCTCAAAAAAAAAAAAAAAAGACTTTAGAGTATAGTTAAATTTTCAAAAAGTAAGGGAAATCCTCAAATTCTAAAAAAGTACTTAAAAGCATGAATTCAAACATCAGAGTTAAACTACATACTAGACCAAATAGGCCTAAGTGATGTTTACAGACCATTTCACCCAAATGCCGCAAAATACACTTTCTTTTCATCAGTACATGGAACATTCTCCAGAATAGACCATATCTTAGGCCACATGACAAGTCTTAACAGATTTTTAAAAATATAAATCATATCAAGTGACTTTTCTAACCAAAATGGAATAAAACTAGAAATCAGTAGTAAGAGGAACTTTGAAAAACACAAAATACATGGAAACTAAACGACGTGCTCTTGAACGACCAATGGAGGACTAAAGAAATAAAGAAGGAAATGTAAAAATTTGTTGAACTGCATGACAGTGGAAATACAACATACCAAATCTACTGAATACAGCTAAAGCAGTACGAAGAAGGCCATTTATAGCAATAAACATCCATATCAAAAAAGTAGAAAGACTTTAAATAAACAACCTAAAATGTGCCATGAGGAACTAGAAAAAAAGAACAAACCAAACCCTAAATTAGTAGAAGGAAATAAATAGTAAAGATCGGAGCAGAAATGTATGAAATTGAGACTTAAAAAATGCATAAGATCAACAAAATGAAAAGTTGGTTTTTTGAAAAGATAAACAAAATCAACAAACCTCTAGCCAGATTAAGGAAAAAAGAGAGAAGACCCAAATAAAATTAGAAACAAAGAAGGAGACATAATACCTGAGACCACAGAAATAGAATCATTAGAAACTGTTATGAACAACTACCTGCCAACACATTTTGGAAAATTCTAGAAAACTGAAAAATGGATAAATTCCTGGACACACACAGTTTACCAAAATTGAACGAGGAAGAAATAGAAAACCTCCACAAACCAGTAATGAGTCAGGAAATCAAAGCCGTAATAAAATATCTCTCGTCAAAGAAAAGTCCAGGACTTGATGGCTTTACAGCTGAATTCTACCAAACATTTAAAGAACTAATACCAACTCTATCCAAACTCATTAAAAAAAAAATCAGACAGGAGGGAATAATTCCAAACTCACTTTGTGAGGCCAACATTACTCTGATACCAAAACCAGACCAAATAAGAAAACTACAGCCAATATCACTGATGAACATGATTCGGAAATCCTCAACAGAATACTAGTAAACTGAATTCAACAACATCTCTGGTATACAGCAAAGGTGGTGCTAAGAGAAAAGTTCATAGCATTAAATGTCTATGTCAAAAAGTCTGAAAGAGCACAGACAATCTAAGGTCACACCTTAAGGAGCTGGAGAAACAAGAACAAATCAAACCAAACCCTGCAGAAGAAAAGAAATAACCAAGATCACAGCAGAACTAAATGGACTTGAGACAAGGAAAAATATAAAAGACAAATAAAACAAAAAGCTGATTCTTTGAAAAGATCAATGAAATTGATATACCATTAGCAAGATTAACCAAGAAAAGAAGAAAGAAGATCCAAATAAGTTGAATTAGAAACAAAATGGGAGATATTACAACCAATACCCCAGAAATACAAAAGACCATTCTAGGCTACCATGAACACTTTTGTGCATGTAAATTAGAAAACCTAAAGGAGATGGATAAATTTCTGGAAATATACAACCCTCCTAGATTAAACCAGGAAGAAATAGAAACTCTGAACAGATCAATAGCAAGCAGCTAGATTAAAATGGCAATTAAAAAGTTACCCCCCCAAAAAAAGTCTAGGACCAAATGATTCACAGCTGAATTCTATCAGACATTCGAAGAAGAGTTGGTACCAATCCTGTTGACACTGTTCCATAAGATAGAGAAAGAAGGAATCTTCCCTAAATCATTCTATGAAGCCGATATCACTCTAATACCAAATCCAGGAAAGGACATAACACACACACACACAAAAGAAAACTACAGACCAATATCCCTGATGAACATACATGCAAAAATCCTCAACAAAATACTAGCTAACCAAATCCAACAGTATATCAAAAGAGTATCCACCATGATCAAGTGGCTTTCATACCAGAGATGCAGGGATGGTTCAATAGCCACAAGTCAATAAATCTGATACAACATATAAACAGAGTTAAAGGCCGGGTGTGGTGGCTCACGCCTATAATCCCAGCACTTTGGGAGGCCGAGGCAGGTGAATCACGAGGTCAAGAGATCGAGACCATCCTGGTCAACAAGGTGAAACCCCGTCTCTAGTAAAAATACAAAAATTAGCTGGACATGGTGGTGTGCGCCTGTAGTCCCAGCTACTCAGGAGGCTGAGGCAGGAGAATTGTTTGAACCCAGGAGGTGGAGGTTGCGTTGAGCCGAGATCGCGCCATTGCACTCCAGCCTGGGTAACAACAGCGAAACTCCGTCTCAAAAAATAAATAAAATAAATAAATAAATAAATAAACAAACAGAGTTAAAAACAAAAATCACATAATCAATAGACACTGAAAAAGCATTTTAAAAATCCAGCATCCCTTTATAATTAAAACCCTTAGCAAAGTAGGCATAGAAAGGACATACCTTAAGGTAATAAAAGCTATCTATGACAAATCCACAGTCAACATTATACTGAATGGGAAAAGTTGAAAGCATTCCCCCTCAGAACTGGAACAAGACAAGGATGCTGACTTTCACCACTTCCATTCAACATAGTGCTGGAAGTCCTAGCCACAGCAGTCAGACAATAGAAATAAATAGAGGGCATCCAAATAGAAGAAGTCAAACTGTCATTGTTTGCTGATGACACCATTGTATACCTAGAAAATCATAAAGACTCATCCAAAAAGCCCCTAGAAGTGGTCAATGAGTTAAGCAAAATTTCAGGATACAAAATTACTGTACACAAATGAGTAGCCCTGCTATACACCAATAGCGACCATGCCAAGAATCAAATGAAGAACTCAATTTCTTTTACAATAGCTGCAAAAAATAAAGTAAAATAAAATACTTAGGAATATATTTAACTAAGGAAGTGAAAGACCTCTGCAAGGAAAACTGCAAAACACTGCTGAGAGAAATCATAGATGATGCACATAAATGGAAACACACTCCATGCTTATGAATGTATAGACTCAATATTGTGCAAATGACCATACTGCCAAAAGCAGTCTACAAATTCAATGCAATTCCCATCAAAATACCACCATAATTCTTCACAGAACTAGAAAAAACTGTCCTAAAATTCATGTGGAACCAGAAAAGAGCCTGCATAATCAAAGCAAAGACTAAGCAAAAAGAATAGATCTGGAGGCATCACATTACTTGATTTCAAACTATACTATAAGGCTATAGTTACCCAAACAGTATGGTACTGGTATAAAAAACAGGCATATAGACAAATGGAACAGAATGGATAAACCAGAAATAAACCCAAATACTTACAGTCAACTGGTCTTTAAAAAAGAAAACAAAAACATAGAGTGGGGAAAGGATACCCTATTTAACAAACGGTGCTGGGATAATTGGCAAGCCACATGTAGAAAAATTAAACTGGATCCTCATCTCTCACCTTATATGAAAGCCAACTCAAGATGGATTAAAGGCTTAAATCTAATACCTGAAACCACAAAAATTATGGAAGATAACATTGAAAAAACCCTTCTAGACATTGGCTTAGGCAAAGACTTGATGACCAAGAACTCAAAAGCAAATGCAAAGAAAGCATTTTAAATAGATGGGACTTAATTAAACTAAATAATTTAAATAAACTTAATTAAAATAAATAGTTTAATTAAACTAAATAGTTTAAATAATTTAAATAAATAGTTTAAATAAACTTAATTAAAATAAATAGAGGAGACTTAATTAAACTAAAAAGTTTTTGCATAGCAAAAGAAATAATCACCAGAGTAAACAAACAACCCAGGGAGTGGGAGAAAAATCTTTGCAATCTATACATCTGACAAAGAACCAATATCCAGAATCTACAAGGAGCTCAAAGAAATCAGCAGGAAAAATCAAACAATCCCATCTTGAATACAATTCTCAAAAGAAGATATACAAATGGCCACCAAGCATGAAAAAATGCTCAACATCACTAACAATCAGGGAAATGCAAATCAAAACCACAATGTGATACCCACCTTACTCCTGCAGGAATGGCCATAATCAAAAAATTGAAAAGTAATAGATGTTGGCATAAATGTGGTGAAAAGGGAACACTGTTACACTGCTGGTGGGAAGGTAAACTAGTACAACCACTATGGAAAACAGTGTGGAGATTCCTTAAAGAACTAAAAGTAGAACTACCACTTGATCCAGCAATCCCACTACTGGGTATCTACCCAGAGGAAAAAACGTCTTGGACACGCCTGTTTCTAGCAGCACAATTCGCAATTGCGAAAATATGGAACTAGCCCAAATGCCCATCAACCAACGAGTGGATGAAGAAAATGTGGTGTGTATATATACACCATGGAAGACTACTCAGCCATAAAAGGGAATGAAATATGGCATTTGTAGCAACCTGAATGGAACTGGAGACCATTATTCTAAGTGAAGTAACTCTGGAATGGAAAACCAAACATCGTATGTCCTCATTCATAAGTGGGAGCTAAATATGAGGATGCAAAGGCATAAGAATGACACAGTGGATGTTGGGGACTCGGGGGAAAGGGCGGGAGAGGGATGAGGGATAAAAGACTACAGTGTACACTGCTTGGGTGATATGTGCACCAAAATCTCAAATCACCACTTAATAACTTATTCATGTGACCAACACCACCTGTTCCCCCAACACCCACTGAAATAGAAAAAGAATGCCCATGCATAGAATGCACAGTGACTAGTTGGAATATATTTGAAGAAATGTGTTTCAAGAAATAAAAGAGGCTATGAAACATACACTTAGGGAACAAGGGACTTCCAAATGACCATGTAAACTTAAAAAGGAAGCAAAGAGAGGTGAGTCAGCAAAGCAGACAGTGCGTCACTGTGGGACCTAAAATGCCCAGTAAAAAATGGGGGACTGTGTATATGAACATGGTGGAACCACTGAAATCTTCAAACAGTGAGCCTGACATATGCTAAGTGGGGTTAACCAGGACTAATCTGATAGCCGTGTGAGAAGGGACTAAAGGGACAGGGTAGCATAAAGATCAATTGCAAATCCCGTGGCAGGAGTGCCAGTGTGTTTCTCTAGAAAGGCTGAGAGTGGAAAGAGTGTATGGAGGTGGAGAAGGGGCTGCAATGGAGAAATCAACAGTATTTGGTGCCTGCATGGCAAGGGAGTGGGGAGGGTTCCGCTCTAAGCCTGACAGTCTCTGACTAATACCTTGTAGTCCCTTCTCCTCGAACATTCCCAAACCCAAATCCCTGGGCTCATTCTCAGCTTCCACTCGGCCACTATGACCTGGGGAGACCTTGGGGACCATGATCCTTCAAGAGGCACCAGAACTCAATCAGCTTCCTATTAACAAAACATGTACGGACTTTGCCCAGTCCTTCTGGGACTGGGGTCATAATAATAGTGCGTTAAATATTACCAAGCTCTTTCACACACCGTGTCTCAATGGATCCTTGAAGTAGGCGGCCGAGCCCTTCGTCCTTACCTGTTTTCTGAGTGGTAAACCTGAGGCTCATCAGCATGAAGGGACAGCCCCAAAGTCAAACAGGTCGGGGAGTCGCGGGAGCCTGGACTAGGCTACTCCAGCGTAGACGGCTACTCCAGGGTAGACCTCTCCTCCTTCTTCCACATCTTGCAAGGGGAGACCTCATGATGGAACCCACTGGTTTTCATTATGTTTCATTGTCTTTGGATCCTTACATGGATACAGGGAATAAAAAGAAATGAAGAGTTGCTGGAAACTTTAATGCTAGCGGGTTCACAGCTGTAAAGAAGGAATTGTGTAATGCAATGCATTTTGCAATTTCTCTGATGCTTTTGATCCTAAGTGGAATATGGGGGAGGGGCAACGGCATGGGGGAAGGGTGGAAAGAGGTTTGGAGTTGCTCAGAGAGATACAGTTGTAAAAAGGGATAGCAGCTGAGTTTCTGATGCTAAATTTTTGGTGCCCTATGGTGTTAATTAGACATTTCTTTTCAACCTGATTGACAGTGCATTTTAATGAAGAAATAACAGAGCCCAGCAGAGCCTGGCAGTATATTCTTTTCTTACAATTTACAAGCTGAACTTCCCTTGGCAACCTACATCTGGTTTGCTCTGCTAGTAAGTCTGTCAGTAGAACAATGTATAGGGTCTTTCGTTTCAATAGGTTTGCTGTTATTAAAGCCTTCTGCATTTTCCTCCGCTTAATTCATTAGGGCTGTTAAATTTCGTCAAATTACTTTCCTTAAGTTAAAAAATAGCACAGTTTTGACCAATGTGAATAAAAATGGTATAGTATGAAAATGTGCAAGCTTTTAAAGGAAGAGCTCCTCTCTTAAGGTTTGAATAGTAGAGGCTTCATGGGAAATTTTCTAAGTGTTTTCTTTCTCCCTTTAAATGGGATGTTTCCTGGAAAATTAGAATAAATCCTAAAGGATTCCCTAAGCCTCCTGTGACCAATTGGAAGCAGAAGGTCCCTACACATTAAACACCTTGACCACCTAGGAGTGCTGATACTTGGGCAAATGTTTTTGGAACACTTTATTTTTTAAGATTTCACCTTTGTTTATATTTCCAAGCAGGCTTAAACAAATAAAGACATCTTTGTTTTTTTAACGTCTACCCAGGAGTAAATGTCCGTCTCTATCAGAGATTAAGGGGGAATCTTTGCTTTTTGTAGATGAGCCAGGTGACCAGAGAGGACAGACTCAGGGTAGGCTGGGTTGAATTTATCTTCCCTCGCCTGGGGACAGGGGTGGCCATAGGGCTGGGGGTACAGTTGAACCTACAAATTGCAGGTTAAGTGGCTCCAGTAGAGGGCTGTAAAGGCAGAGAGCCAAGCAGATCATTACGAGCTTCTCCTCCAGGAAAATGGAAACCATTTAAGAAATTCCAGGAATTGCTTGGAACAGGCAGGATTCTTAAACAAAGGACCTTTGTGACATTCAGAATTACCAAACTTAGGAGAGGAAAAGCCTCACACCTCACTTGCCTCCCTTCCCTTGGTCTACTTCTATTGCTTGGTCTAGGTCAATTGAAAAGACCTCCAGATTTGGAATCTAACCACAACCCCACGTTTTTGTGAGGAGCACAAAGGGGTGTTGCACCCTCTTAAGGATCCTGCCCACATGCTGTCCCAGGTGCTTCCCATGCACGATCTTCAGTTCTCTTTCTTTTCTTCAGTTCTCTTTCTTTTTCTTCCTTCCTTTCCTTCTTTCTTTCTTTCCTCCTCTTCCTTCCTTCCTTTCTTTCTTTCCCTTCCTTCCTTCCTTCCTTCCTTCCTTCCTTTCTTTCCTTTCTTTCTTTCTTTCTTTCTTTCTTTCTTTCTTTCTTTCTTTCTTTCTTTCTTTCTTTCTTTCTTTCTTTCTTTCCTTCCTTCCTTCTCTTTCTTTCTCCCTCTCTCTCCTCCCTCCCTTCCTACCTTCTTCTCTCTTTCTCTTTCTCTCTTGGAGTTTTTCTTTTGTCGCCCAGGCTGGAGTGCAATGGCACGATCTCGGCTCACTGCAACCTCCGCCTCCTGGGTTTCAGCGATTCTCCTGCCTCAGCCTCCCAAGTAGCTGGGATTACAGGAGAGTGCCACCATGCCCAGCTAATTTTTGTGTTTTTAGTAGAGATGGGGTTTCATCATGTTGGCCAGGCTGGTCTTGAACTACTGACCTCCAGCAATCTGCTCTCCTTGGCCTCCCAAATTGTTGGGATTACACGCATGAGCCACCACGCTCAGGGTGTAATGTTTTCTTAGGTAGAAAAAAATACTGGAATTCATACTTCATACAAAGTCTTCCTATTGTTGGGCCAGGTGTGGTGGCTCATGCTTGTAATCCCAGCACTTTGGGAGACTGAGATGGGCAGATTGCTTGAGGTCAGGAGTTCGAGACCAGTCTGGCCAACATGGTGAAACCCCCATCTCTACTAAAAATACAAAAATCAGCTGGGTGTGGTGGCACTCATCTGTAATCCCAGCTACTCAGGAGGCTGAGGCAGGAGAATCGCTTGAGTCTGGGAGTCGGAGGTTGCAGTGAGCCGAGATCGCGCCACTGCACTCCAGCCTGGGCAACGGAGTAAGAATCGGTCTCAAAAACATAAAAACAAAAACAAAAAAAAACCCCAAAAAACAAAGTCTTCCTATTGGTGCAGGTATATGATAGAAGAAAATAGCAAGAACAAAAAAATAAAGTGAAAGTCTCACTCAGCGACTTCTGCTCTCATCTTATCTGTTAGGACTGGGCTATTTGACCTCCCTGGATGCAAAGGAAGGTGTGTAACTTTTGGGCCTAGTGCTGCTCTGTCAAAATCACCACAGTTAGGGAGAAGGACAAAATGGGTATTAGATGGATGCTAGCAGGTTCTGCCCGCTCATCATCGTTTGGAAGTGTGGGCGTTTCTAATGTTAATTTCTATGAACTACTCACAACAGCCGCATGCCGTTGTGAAGCATTGCTTAGTTCTTTATTCCTGGGTAATACAAATTCACAGTGAAAAACAAATTAAATTAGAAAATACACTTGAGAAAGAAAGATTTAAAAATGCCTATGATCTGTTACATAGAGAGGACCAGTGTTAACCTTGTGGCATATTTTCTTTCGAACATGGATGTGTATGTGTGTGCGCGTGCACACACACACAGACACATGCACACATTTGTTTGGTTTTGTTTTTGCGTAAATGGACTGATGAGATTTGAATGCTGAGGCTGACTAGAGGCTTTGTAATCACAAAGATGGCCAAATCCACAGTCAGGGGTCCTCCCTCCAGGGCTGGCCCGCCAGGAGGAGGGTCAGCTGCTGGATGCCCCAGGCGCCCCAGGCTGTGAAGACTGCTGGAGGTGGCATAGGAGGCTGGTGCCCAGCCAGCTGTGCAGGAAGGAAAGGCCCTCTCAGGGCAGATGACCCCAAAGTTTTCTTCCTCCAAAAATGAGGATAGTAATAACCCAATTATATTAAACATGAACATGAGAAAACATAATGATATAAAGTCACTTTATAAACAAAAATGCTACACAACCATAAGGTGGTATCATAAACACTGTTTTTGTTGTCAACATGAATAGCAATATCTAATGCTTACTGAGCACATGCTATGTGCCTGGCACTCTGCCACTAGCTATGCATAAATTATTTAATCCTCAGAATAACCCCATGGCATGGGTTTTTTTTTTTTTTTTTAATTATCATCTTTTTGTAGATGAGGATATTGAGACAAAATTAAATAAATTGCCTAAGCTTACAGCTGGTAAGGGACTACTGGGAATGTAACCCAATTCTAACCCTGAATCCTGTTCTTTTAGAGAATCTAGTTTTCAGAGTCTTTATTATTTAGATTGTCTTCCTTGGATGCTTTCTGGTTATTTTAAAATTCATTGCCTGTAATTTTAAGAATACTCCAAATATAGCCTGACTGTCAAAGAATACAATGGGATTATCACCTCCTTTGTTTAGATATTATGCCTTCATTAATGCATCCCAACATTTTATTGGTTTTTTGAAAAACTAGGTCCCATTGATGGCTTATCTGAATTTGAAGTCTACATTTCCTAAGTCCTTCTCTTTTGCACTGTTAAACTTGATCTCCCTTACTGCAAACTTATACAAATGAAATTGGACGTCAGTCTTTAATAGGTTGTCTTGTTTGAAACCCCAGCCAGTATGTGGAAACTCTTAAGAAATCCATAAAATATTCTTCTGCTGGGTGTTCTATGCAAGATTCCCAAATGCTAATTATTATTGTGAAATGGTGAGTCATCTGAAAGAGTTTCCTTGTCAAGCTGCATTGCATCATATGGGAACTGTTTTAAATAGACCACCCTGTACACAAACATTTTCATCTTGGTGCATTCAGGCACCACTTCTGTGTAGTAGGAGATTAATTGTCGTCTCCACTGAACAGGAGGAGAGGCTGCACAGGGAGCACCCCGAGGGACTGCAGGGAGGGCCAGGGCTGCAGGGAGGGCCAGCGCTCCTGTGTCTCCTCCTGCTCCAGTTCCAGAGGGCAAGATCTGATCTCTTCATAAAAGTGAAAATTTAACAGGAGAGAGAAAGGCTGAGCAGCCCAAGTTTTCCAGCGAATCAAAAACAGACCATTCATAAGAAAAGAAAATTCTTTAAAATGGAGCTTAAAAAGGACAAATGAGATAAGAATAGGAATTAAAATATTTTAAATGCTACTTTGAACAAGTCAGGATGAAAATGGAACAAAATATCAAGCAGCATTGGAGGGGTCGGGGGTAATCCCGGACTATGTATGAATACAGGGTGGAGAGAAAGAGGGGCTTGGCTTGCAGAAAGTGAAAGAGACATACAGGAATTCTACTTAACTGGTTAATTTGCAGACAAAGAACAATATAAATTTCACTGTTTGAAGGAGGGGGAAATCTCCTTTTAGAAAAACAAAAAACAAAGCAGATCTTCACAGCTCCGCGCATATTTCCCTTCTCCGCAGTGATGAAAGTGTTTGCACTAATTTTCCAGGGAGACCAGAAAATATGTATAGTGTGTTTTGTCTCCAGTGGCATCCTGGGTCACTGAGCACCGTCATTCAATGCGATTTGTTGATGGATAGATGGAAGAATCGAACCTTTCAGCATTAGGGGAAGAAAGTAGCCAGAACGCAGCGTCGACGGGATCCCTGGTGGAAAATAATCTGAAATGTTAAATCTTAAAGTTACAGAAGACTCTGTCTCATGGAACGAAGTGAAACACTGTCACCAGACAGGCCAGGCCTGATCACTTGTGCCTGTTTCTGTTGGATAAGATTGTGCTTCTAGAAGATGAGAGTGCAGTGACAAACACGGAGTGTTCCATGTGGCGTCTGAATAGATCAGACTCAGGCCCTCCATGGCAATTGTGTGCAGAAAGAAAGGCCCGAACTGCTAACTAGGGTTGCCCAGAGAACTGGTGGCTGTGGGAGTGGACAGGGGGCGGGGCGCAGGAGGGGAAGAGAATTCTCTCTCTGCTCAGAGGGGAAAATTCTCCACCAGCTCGTTCCCAGCTGAGTGCAGAAAGGGAACACATCCCGACACCCCCTCAAGTTCCCAAGGGAACAGGAGGCCGCTTGCGCTCTCCCCGTCATCACCCCTTGGTTCACTAAATGAAACGGCTTCTTCCCAGGGGCTGGGGTGAGAGCCCGGACGCACCCGCGTGGCCTGCCACTCAGCATCCCTCCCCTCTGCCGGCTCAAGGGGAGTCCACTCCGAGCCGGGGTGGCGTGGAACAGTGGCTGAGACTATTTGCCTTGACTTGCGGTAGGATGTTCAGATAGGAGCAGGTCTGGTGGATGACTGGGACACCGGACGACCGGGAATGGGATGCGGGAAAAAGGAGTGAGTCCCTGCCACGAGCCAGCCTGTGCTCAATGCTTCACCGCAGCCTGCCTGCTGAACGCTCCCGTTTGACAGATGAGCACCTGGAGGAGGAGGGACAGTGGGCAATCTGTAGAAGCCACATGTCACGTAGGTAGCAGAGCAGGATGGTCACCTCATCTATCAGGAGCCTCACGAGGGGCTTGGCCCAGAAAATACCAGCTTGGGGCCTTAGGAAGACAGGGAGGACTCAGGTGCAATGAGTTCATTTCTGCACAGAGACTGGACGGGCTCTCAGGCATAAAGCCCTGAAATACCTACCGCATGAAGGGAGCGGCCAAAGTCTGAAATGACATTGTGTCCTAGTTGGAACCTTAGGAAGCTGACTCTGAGATTTGCCTCCTGAAGTTTACTGAGGTACTCTCAGGATCAACGTCTGTGAAGGAAGAGAAAGAGGCAGGAAAGGCAGAGAGGAGCTGAGCTGCAAGGCAGTCTCCACGAGGCCTCCGCCAACCCCTCCCCCGGGCCCCTCCCCCGGGCAGCTCTGAGGCCGAAAGAGCCCTCAGAGGGTGGGGCTTCTCAGCTGTCCTGGGGAGGGGGCATGAACTCGGGAAAGAGGCTCTTTTGAGCTGAAGGCAAATCATAGAGAGGAATTCAGTTGAGAGCTGCCGGCAACCAACACTCGGTATAGCCGAGAGCATGAAGGGAGGAGCGGTGGGAGGCTCTGGGAATGCACCATCCACTCACTGTTCAGCTGTACCAGCAGGCCACGATGGGAGGTGCGGAACAAGACCCAAACCAGGGTCCTTTCACGGAATCTTTGGTGGAGAGATACATGGTTTTCCACATATTAATATTTCTGAAATTGAGATGCATTTTGCAATTCAGGTCAAAGTAGGCTTGTCGGCGGCAAAGCTGTTCCTAAATTGATAGCGGGTTTTGGAACAGAAGCTCTGAGAACTGAGGAAACACTGTGCTGAACTGCCTGGCTGGTCATGAGGCTGCAGTGGGGCATGTGTGAAAGAGGTCTGGTCTTGCCAGAGCTTCAGGAGCGGGACTCCTGCCCCGCCACAGCAGGGAGGTAAGGGCTCCTCCCTCTTGCTTGCTTCAGAGCTACCTTCGATAATTTTTGCTTACCTGGGTTTAGTCTGAACTTCTGCAAACGAGTAAACAAATAAATGAGTACTGCCAGCCTTAAGTATCTTCAGGGGATTGTTCTCAGGACTCCCTGTGGTTGCTAAAAAGCAGCAGATGCTCAGGTCTCTTCCATCAAGTGGCACGGCATTTACACATAGCCCACACGCACTGTCCCATCTGCTTTAAATCATCTCTAGATGACACATAATACCTAAAACAATGCAAATGCCATGAATATAGTTGCTAACACTGTGTTTTTTATTTGTATTACTTCATACTGTTGCATTATTTTTTTCAAGTCAAAAGTGTTTTATTGTCATTTACATATTTAATAGAAAAAGGAATGCTGCAAATGGGTCACGGTTGTATGAAAAACAAATCCAGGTTTGTACAAGTTGCTTTATTCACATCTGGGAGCAGGGCCGTCCCCACATCAGGCACAGCAGCTGCACTTCTCCAACGCCCCTTTGCAGATGCAGCCCTGGGCACACCTGGCACAGCCCACGCGGCAGCAGGACCAGCAGCTCTTCTTGCAGGAGGTGCGTTTGCACTCCCCGCCCTTGCAGGAGCCAGCGCAGGCGCGGGAGCCACCAGTGGCGCAGGAGCCGTTGGGGTCCATTTCGAGCCAAGGAGACACCGGAGTTCCCAGGGGAGAGGTGAAGAGGCAGTCGGGCAGCTGGAAGGTGTCATATTGTTGCACTATTATTTTTTATTTTATTTTAAAAATACTTTTGACTTGAGGTTTGTTGAATCTGTGTATGTGGAACCCTTGGACACGGAGGGTGGAATGTCATGATAAATTGTGGTATCCGTGGTGTGAGACTCCAAGGCCACTTTAATTAATAAACTACGTTAGTAAACAGCTTTGGGTCTTTTTCAAACTGCCCTAGAAATCTCCTTAGAGGGTTCAAATTTGTTATTGGAAAAGACTAATGTGGCCTTGGAGATGGAATTCAAAGTCCACATAATTTTTCAGCAATTTTTTTCTCTTGCATTCACATGTTCATGATTCTAAGTAATGTGTGCACCCTGACCTCTTCTGATTCATCTGTTTTAACCACTAACTTCACATGATGGTTGAGGAGCCATCCCTCAGCCCTCCCTCGGCAGTCCTTCAATGTAATTATATTACAAATTGTAGGACTAAATAACACATAGCGTTTACATTATCCTGCCTACGTACATAGATAGTACTTGCAGCCGAGCACTGTAGCGTACTGTGACCATGACCCTGTCCTTACTCCTCCTCTCCCCGTGTTAATGATTGCTTTTCTTTTCTTTTCCTTTAGTTTTCTTTCTCACACCTTTTAATAACCTCCCGGTACAACTTTTCACAAGGAATGTCTTAGGGTTTCCTCCTGAAGTCGTCCATCTGGTCCACTGTTTTCTTGCAGAGGTCCCTGCTGGAGCCCGCCACTCTCCTTCTCGGTCATTCCAGGACGTCTTTTGTGGCCCATCCTTGGCACTGCCTTCCTTTCTCTGGGACTGCATTCTCTACTCCTAGGTCTTCTATCTTCTCAGGAGAGGAATGGAAAGGAGGCGGGGCAAAGACACACACACACGTGTATACATGCGCACACATATATATCACGTATTCTGTTTACTGTTTACTGAGGTATCGTTTACATACATTGAAGTACACAGGTCTTAATTGTAGAGTTCCATGGGGTTTGACAAATGAATATCTTGAGAAAGGTACAGAGCAATTCTATCCCCTAGAAAGTTTCTTTGTACCCCTTCCCAGTTAATCCCATCCATACCCCTAAAGCCACCACTGATCTGATCTCAATTACATACATTACATTAGATTTGTCCTGCCAATTACAGAATGTCATGTGAATGGAATTATATAGAGGATATTTTGGGAGAGGGCCTGGCATTTTTCACTCAGCACAATATTTTTTCATACCCATCCTCACTGCTGCGTAAAATTTGCTCCTTTTAGTAACGGAGCAACTGTATTTTATAAATGCCTGTCTTCATCACCGCAAGATGATACAACAAGAATGCCTAAACAACGGACATTTATTTCCTCATCACATTAGGAATTAGGGTCATAACCTATGAATTTTAGGGAGATGCACACATTCAGTCCATAGCATTCTACCCCTGGCCCCCCAAAATTCATGTCCTTCTCAGGTGCCAAATACAGATGGCCCTCAACATATGATGGTTCAACTTACAATTTTTAAGTTTTGTGACGGGTCTATAAGGAAAACCCCATGGTAAGCTGAAGAGCATATTCTGATTTTTTTTACTTTACTATTGTAAGGGTCCTTGGGTTCTTGCCGAGTTTAAAAGGAAGAAACTGAGGCCAGCACAAGAAGATCCAATGCAATGCGTATTTATTCAGCTCCTGGGTGAGGTTCTTCTGTCCAACAGGAGGGGCCGGAGAAGTCACACGGACTCCTCTCAGGCATGGGGTTTTATAGGGTGTAGAGGCGTTCAATTGGTTGCGGGAGAGCATGGTGTGGGCAAGGCAAGCTTGCTATTGGGTAGATTTACAAGACTTCATTTGCATGCAAGACTCGACTGCTATTGGGTAGAGTTACAAGACTTCTTTTGCATTTTGGCAGGGTTCTTTAAGGAAGGGCTAGGTTGTGTGAGAGGGGTGGACGTGTCCGAGCTCCCGGGGTGGGGGGGCGGTGTCCGAGCTCCCAGCGAGGCGACCAGCCTTACAACCATGGGTTTATCAGGCTACTTAATGCATTTTTGACTTATGACATTTTTACTTACAATGGGTTTATTGGGACAGAACCCCAACCTAAGTCAAAGAGCATCTGTACATTCATTCCATGCCCCAAAGTCTTAACTCATTCCGGCAACAACTCTAATGTCTAAAGTCCAAAGTCTTTTCTAAATGTCATCTAAATTAGGTACAGTGAGACTCAAGGTACGATTCATCCTAGGGCAAAATTCCTTTCCAGCTGCGAATCTGTGAAACCACACAAGTCGTATGCTTCCAAAATACAATCATGAGATAGGTATAGGGTAGGCATTCCCATTCCAAAAGCAAGACACAGAAGGAAGGGGTGACCTGGTCCCAAGTGAGTCCAAACTTCAAGGCAAACTCCATGAAATCTTAAGGCTTGGGAATAATCCTCCTTGGTACGATTCATTGGCAGAGGACCTCCAAATTGCTTTGGGGTGCTTCATCCCTTTTCCTAGAGGATAGCACATATTCACAATCTTCCTTCATTCCATCCCATGTTCTGTTTTTGTTTTTTTTTTTAGTCCCAACTAGCAGTGTCTCTGCAGGTGTAATCCCATCTCTATTCCTGGCCTCTGTTAAAATGGCTGATTAGGTTCATGGTTCACAGCCATACTAATCTATTTATGAAATGGTTGGTCCGCCACACCCTTAGTGGTTCTCTTCAGTACACACTATCTCACTTTCTGTAATATGAACAGACTGAGAATTTTCCAAATCTTTAAACCCTGGTTCCTTTTTGCTTAACAATTCCTTTTTCAATTCATTTCTCTCTTTTTGCATTTTACTACAAGCAACTGGGAGGAACCAAGTCACTTCTTCAACACGTTGCTTAGAAATCTCAGCAAAATATCCAGTTTCATCCCTTGCAAGTTCTACCTTCCACAAAACACTAGGACACAAACACAATTCAGCCAAGTTATTTGCCACTGTATGACAAGGATGGCCTTTCCTCCAGCATCCAATAACATTCTCCTTTACATCTGAGACAGCATCACAAAGGCCTTTACCTCCATATTTCCACCAACATTCTGTTCATAATTACTTACGTATTCTTTAAAAGCCAGTTCATAATGATACAAGGCTAGATTCACAATAAAAATAATTTTAAATTTGTATGTACCTAATAGTATAACCTCAATATATTAAAAAAAAAATTGACACCTAAAATAAGAAACAGATACACCCAGAATCACAGGAGGAGATTTTTTTTTTTTTTTGAGATGGAGTCTTGCTCTGTCACCAGGCTGGAGTGCAGTGGTGCAATCTCGGCTCACTGCAAACTCCACCTCCTGGGTTCAAGCGATTCTTCTGCCTCAGCCTCCCGAGTAGCTGGGACCACAGGCTCATGCCACCAAGCCCAGCTAATTTTATTTGTATTTTTTTAGTAGAGACGGGGTTTCACTGTGTTGGCCAGGATGGTCTCGATCTCTTGACCTCGTGATCAGCCCGCCTTGGCCTCCCAAAGTGCTGGGATTACAAGCGTGAGCCACCGCGCCCGGCCACAGGAGGAAATTTTAAAACACTTCACTCAGTAGTTGAAAGAAAAATTGTTGATGTAGAAGATTTGAGTGTGATTAACAAACCTAAACTAAATAATGTGTAGATCCTGTCCCCAGCAACTGCGCAATACATGCTATTTTCAAGCAAACAAGCGATATACAAAAATTCACAATACATTGGAAGAAAAAAGCAAGTCTCAATAAACTTTATAGAGGAATATTCTCTGATCACAATGAAATTATGTCAGAAATCAATTATTAAAAGTCAAATGGTAATTAAAAGGTAATTAAAAGTAATGAAAAGAAACATTTCCACTTGGTCGAAAATTATGAAAAACACTCCTAAATATATTATGGGTCAAATAAGAAATCACAATGAAATTTGGAAAATATTTAACTGAACTAAAATGAAATAATACATATTAAGACATATGAAACATAAAACAGGCTGGGTGCAGTGGCTCACACCTGTAATCCCAGCACTTTGGGAGTCCAAGGTGGGCAAATCACAGGACAGGAGTTCGAGACCAGCCTGACCAACATAGTGAAACCATGTCTCTACTAAAAATACAAAAATTAGCCTGGCGTGGTGGCGCATGCTTGTAATCCCAGCTACTCAGGAGGCTGAGGCAGGAGAATCACTTAAACTCGGGAGGTCGAGGTTGTGGTGAGCCGAGATCGTGCCACTGCACTCCAGCCTGAGAAACAGAGTGAGACTCTGTCTCAAAAAAAGGAAAAAGAATACAGAAGAGTATTTTCTTTATTTGCCTGGGAGGCAATCATAAATGTTGATGTTGAGTTTATTGCTAAACAAACAGGTAAACTGTTCATTATTACAGAGACAATATTGCTACATTGAAGAAAATTAGAAAATATAGACAAGCAAAGCAAAACAAGCCAACACAACAAGTCATATTTCTGCTAGCCAGAGGTCACCACTGTGAGGTATGAGCATGTGTATGTGTCTGTGCGTATGGGTGTGGGGTGTGTGTGTGTGTGTGTGTTTTGGAGAGAAAGAAAAATAGGCTTGCTTTTCAGAAGCCTCAAAGATGCAGACTGAATAGTCAGAAATGTTGAAAATACTTAAAAGGTCAAGAAGGCTGAAAGATTTTAAATTAAATCTTAACATGTATCAAGAAGTGCTATGTGGGTAGATTGTGAAAACCATGGGAATCTAGATGCTAAGAGTCAGAATTTTAAAGACTGCTACATAATGCTTATTAACTTTCATAAAGAAAACTGTTTCTTTTTGGCAGTTCACAGGTTATTTTGTGTATATAATTTGTTTCTTTGAGAAAAATAGTAATTGAAAAATACACGAAAATAGAATAGAAAAGCCACTCTAACTCCCATAACTATCATTTTGGTATATTTCATTTTATGTGTGTGTGTGTGCATGTGTTTAAACCTGTGTGATTAAAATAATTTTGGAAACAGTAACATACTTGCACTGAAAAAATATTGAAAAATATACAGAAATATTTTAAAAATAAAAATCATCCATAGTCTCAATGAGCAGTGGAGGCTCCCCAGCTTTAATCATTGTGTGTCTTTATAAACTTTTATATAACCCAAGCAAGGCAGCTTTGTAGCTGTATACTGAAGATGAGGGATAGTGAAGTGTTTCTCCCCTTCAATGAAGCTAGGAAATCACAGTCTCCCTCACCCAGTCAGCTAAGGAAGCAGGAGGCGCATAGCACAGGTCTGCAGTGGCATGTATAAATCGGAGATGTTGGTAAATGTATCATGGGTAAAGAAAAATTACAAGATCTACAGACTCAAGCATGATGGATTGTTTCAAAGCAGGCTGCTTACCAAGAGCGGCCTGTATCATGCTGCGCAAGACAATCTCTTTAAGAAAATCACATGTTGACAATCTAGAGGCTGTGTTTACATGCACACACACATCTTCAATTCCTTGGATGAACATCTGATTTGTGTTACTCTCTTTCAGTTTCAGAGTTTCCATCTGGAATGTTACCTCACCAAACTAAACCACCCTAGGTCTAGTTAGTTTGAAGTCTAATTTCTTTTCCATTACCAGAAGGCAGTCTTGGACTAAAGTCTTTAAAAATATTGTAGTCTTTCTGCAGATGTATTTATCTCTTTGCATCGAAAGAACATACTAAAGTTTACAATAAATTCTTAAGAAGAAATGAAGAGATGAACTTCAAAACTCTATCAGTGTTTATGTATTCTAGGGAAAGTGTTCCATTTTAAGTCAATTAGAAAGCAGAATTTCTTTTTCCAGGTCTATGAAACTGTGGTTGTGTCTATGATGTGTTGAAACAGAGAAATGAAAGTGGAAATGAAATCAGATCTGGGTGCTTTACCAGAACAATGGCAGTGATACATAGAGATCACAAGTTGCTTCAATGTCAGCAAAAATCTAAAGTTATAGGCAGAAGATACAGATGCAAACAATAAATTGGGTTTTCAACTTTTCATTCAATCGCTTGAGTGTTGTATAGGCACAGAGTTAAAACAGAACTCGGAGGCAGAAAGGAATTGAGATGCCAGCTACCTCGGAGCAGGATTTTTGTCAGATTCATTTTCTTCTTACCATATTCCTCAGAACCCTTCCTGGAGCTTGCACTCTAAATGTTTGTTGACTGACTGAATGAATGACCTAGTATATGAGTATGTGGAGTTGTAGCCTATGTGCTTTGCTGAGTCAATGATTTTACTATGTTGGCTCTCAAAAAAAGGCTTTACAATATAAAATCAAAGAAAAATAAAATTAATAAATGAACAACTTACTCATGGATCTCTGCTAGGCACTGTGGTAAACAGAAAGATGAATAAATCTTTAATAAGAGGGACACCTTGGGATAGGATGAAGTAACAATTGAAGATTAAATGCATTTGTGAATACCGAGGCTACAGGAACACTGAAGAGCTTTTAATTGAGGACTTGTCCTACACTATTGTACACCAAAATTAAAAACAGCTTTAAAATGCTCTTATTTTAATACATTCCCCTCCCTCTCCCTCCGTCACTGCCACCAAAGGCCAGGCATCTCTGCCTAACTGGCATGTGTTGAGTTCAGGTTGACATGAACAGCTGGATGAGATTTGACTTGAAATTTTGGTTGGATCAATTCACCAACTCTACTGACCCCAAGTTGAAGGTATGGCATTTACCACTCACCGTATTAATCAATCTGACTGGATATTAAAACCATGCTTTACTTACTGAGGCACACCGATTTAGACTAAGGGGCTGGATCTCACTGGAAGTGGGGTGAAGTGAAAAGCTCATATCCTGGGTCGTCATGAAATTGAAACAATCAATGAATTTGATAGTAAAAAGTAAAACCAGAGAGTTTTGATGACTGGGAGATACAGGTGGTTGCCTAAATCCAAATCTCTCTTCTACATCCACCCTTAAAATATAAAATCACCAATGAGTGTCAATAACACCACACATGGGCTGAGATGGGAGGAGGATTACTTGAAGCCAAGAGTTCAAGATTACCCTGGGCAACATAGTGACACCGCATTTCTAAAAAATGAAAGAGAGAAAATTAACTGGGTGTGGTGGCATGCACCTTTAGTCCCAGCTACTTGGGAGGCCGAGGCAGAAGAATTGCTTGAGCTCAGGAGTTCGAGGCTGTAGTAAGCTATGATTGCACCACTGCACTCCAGCCTGGGTGACAGAGCCAGACCCTGTCTCTCTCTCTCTTTTTTTTTTTTTTTTTGAGACAGAGTCTCGCTGTTTCACCAGGCTGGAGTGCAGTGGTGTGATCTCAGCTCACTGCAACCTTTGCCTCCCAACTTCAAGTAATTCTCCTGCCTCGGCCTCCCAAGTAGCTGGGACTACAGGTGCTCGGTACCACGCCCAGCTAATTTTTTGTATTTTAGTAGAGACAGGGTTTCACTATGTTAGCCAGGATGGTCTCGATCTCTTGACCTGGTGATCCGCCCGCCTTGGCCTCCCAAAATCCTGGGATTACAGGCGTGAGCCACTGCGCCTGGGCCAACCCTGTCTCTTAAAAACACAAAAACAAAACACCCCCAAAACTACATATGACTCATGCCTTTAGCATCATTAGTAGACAGAGAATACTGTGGTCTTCAAATTACTTGTAAATAGAGAAATAAATACCAAATCCCAGAGAGGCCTGCCACCACTGCAAGCCTGCGGATGCTGAGAGTATGGAGAAGGGGCTTTCAGAGACCCGTAAAAAATGAGACAAAAAAGGAGAAGATACAGATGAAGCACAGGGAAATTCACCCCAGAAAAACCCAACAGTAAGTGTCTAAGTACTGAACATGTGTCTGGGACGCAGTAGTGCAAAGCACAGCTACAGGAGAGGGGCTTGCAGGGAATAGCACTGGAAATCACAGCCATGAGGAATTGCTGCTGCTGGGAAAGAATCAGAGAAGGGGTTGGCCCTTGAAGATGCTGCCATAATGGATAAGAAGGAAATGAGATGGGCAAATTAAAAGAGAAATAAAATGTGTGGTAAACATAGTGGCTCACAAGGACTGATTATTAGCATCTCTTCCTAACTCTGTTTGGTGACACCCCATTGATAGGTTAAAATCAGCTGTGGTGGGAGTGCACGTGTCTCAGCAGATGCTACCAATCAGGCTACTTTTTCTTGGAGATCAGGCTGTTAAACATTTACCAGCTGACCACTGCATCAGTCAGCCCCCTTTCTCTACCACCATCACCACCACAACTGCCAACAATATCTTCCATTAAATAAATTGCACTTCAATAAACTGTCTTAAGATACTTGGAACACTTGTGAAAAAACACCTAGAAATAGAAAAAAAATCAAACTGACTTCCTATAAAGCAAATGTAAGAAGAAAACAGAAAGTCCTAATAGTAACATTTGACTGATGAAAATGTTTCCTGAAAAACATTCACATCCTGGGCAACATAGTGAGACCCCCCCCATCTCTACAAAAAATTTAAATTAATTAGCCAGGCATGGTGGTGCACACTCCCATGTGGTCCCAGCTACTTGGGAGGCTGAAGTAGGAGAATTGTGTGAATCTGGGAGGTTGAGGCTGCAGTGAGCCATGTTTGTACCACTGTTCTCCAGCCTGGGAAACAGAGTGAGACCCCTTTAAAAAAAAAAAAATTCAGAAAGCAGAATAAAATTTTACACAACTCTCAAAACTCATAACCTAAACCAAATATATGGAGATGGATTTTTTAAAATCCTAGAATCATAATTTTAAAAAAACCCAGTATAGAAATGGACATAAAATAGAAAGAAATACAACACAAATTAACTAATCCCACAAAAGATATTGAAAGAAAAAGACAGAATTATTTCAGAAATGAAGAACAAATTATAGGTCCGAATGGAAAATAGAATTCAACAAACATTTAATAAGGGATACTGAAGAAAAGTAGGCAAATGACCAAGAGATTTAAAATGAGATAAATAAGTTAAAAGGGTCAGAGAAAAAGTGGTTGAAGCAGAAGGCAGACAGAGAAGGTCCAACATATGAATAATTGTGCTCTTTAAAGAGGCAAACAAAATATTGGAACAGAGCTAATAAATTTAAATTCCAGCAGAACTTACTGGAAATGAAAAAAATCATTCTACATATACAGCAAACCTACTGTGTAAATGAGAAAATTGACAAGAGACAATTATCTCAAACACACATCCTGGTAAAATGATTAGATTTCAAAGACAAAGGAAAGAAATCATCAGAGCCCCCAGACATAAAGATCAAGTTACTTACAGGAAAGTAAATCAGGCAGGGCATCAGGCTTCTCACAGCCACACAAAAGGTCAGGCAAGAGTGAAGCAGCATTTTCACAGACTCAAGGAAAGAAAGTGCTAGTCACAGATTTAATATCCATTCAAGCTATCAGTGGAACACCGTGCTAAAACCCTCCCAGAAGAATACACTGGAGAGTAGACTTCATGCAACTGGATGATCATAGAGGAAACTTCAGCAAAATAACCAGTAGTGAGTGCCTAATATGTTTAACTGCAGAGCCGGGAGTAAAACAAGGGAGAGAACACGGGTGGAAAACATATAATGATGATACATTCTGGGAAAGAGGAAGAATATCAGTAAAATTGGGAGGAGACAGGAACAGGAGGAGGGGGAAGGCTGAATAATATCGCTGCCGATTGTAATAAGTGGGAGTCAGAAGACACCACTGATGGGTTAGAGCAAAAAAAAATTAAGTAAAGAAAAAAAGGAGTTAGGGAAACTATAACATAAAATATATGAATTCAAAGGTAATAACTGGAACAAAAATATTATTAAATATGAAAAGAAACTTTAAAAATTAATATGAATGGCTGGTTGCAGTGGGTCAAGCCTATAATCCCAGGACCTTGGGAGGCCAAGGTGGGTGGATCACCTGAGGTCAGGAGTTTGAGATCAGCCTGGCCAACATAGTGAAACACTGTCTCTACTTTAAAAAAAAAAAAAAATTAGCTGGGTGTAGTGGTGTGTGCCTTTAGTCCCAGTCACTCAGGAGGCTGAGGCCGGAGAATCACTCAAACCCGGGACGCAGAGGTTGCAGTGAGCTGAGATGGAACCACTGAAGTAATATGGTAAAGTTGAGATTAAACATGTCATATTAAATGTGCATAGACTTAACTGACCTATTTATGATAAGATTTTCAAATTTGTTCATATAGGGCTGGGGGCGGTGGCTCACGCCTGTAATCCCAGCACTTTGAGATGCCAAGCTGGGGCAGATCTCTTGAAGTCAGGAGTTAGAGACCAGACTGGACAACACATCGAAACCCTATCTCTACTACAAATACAAAAATTAGCCGGGTGTTGTGGCGCATGCCTGTAATCCCAGCTACTCGGGAGGCTGAGGCACAAGAATCGCTTGAACCCAGGAGGCGGAGGTTGCAGTGAGCCGAGATCATGCCACTGCACTTCAGCCTGGGCAACAGAGCGAGACTCCGTCTCAACAAAACAAAACAAAACAAAACAAAACAAAACAAAACAAAACAAAACAAAACAAAACAAAACAAAACTGGCTCATACAGCAAATCCGAAGTCTATGCTGTGATCAAAAGACGCACCTAAAACACAGTGATTCAAAAAGAGTAAAAATAAGGAATAAAAACAAAAATTTAGCAGGCTAATATAAACAGTAAGAATTCAGGGATTGTTATAATGATTTAAGACAAAGTAGGATTGAAGCCAAAAAGCATTAAACAAGATGAAAGAGATTTAGTAAAACTGAAACCAAAGTTTGCAAAGGACTGGAACTTGTATTGGAGGGAAAATGTTATAAAGAAAATTACTGGGTAGTTGTCAAAATTGGAACTAGCACAGTAGTTTAAAGTGTCATATCAAAATCAAATTTTCTAAATCAGAGAATAGCTGTGTCCTTAGAAAATACGGAATTATTAAGAAATAAAGGTACATAATGTATGGAACTTATTTGCAACTTGTTAAAAAAGTAGGCATCTGGATAAAGAACAAATAAGATCTGTGGATTGTGCTTGCAACTTTTTTGTAAGTGTGAAATTATTTCAAATTAAAAGTGAAAAGAAAAAGTAAATTGTATGCATTGTAAAAACTCATCAAAGTTCCAATTACTTGTGCATTCTACTGTATGTACGTTTTACCTTAAAAAATCCGTAAGTGATAAACGAAGATTGAACTCTAGTTAGATGCACGCCGAAGTGTTTAAGATCTAAGAATACTGATGTTGGTAACTTGAAATTCTTAAAAATAAGACGACTTGGTGAACAGGTAAGAGGGGGTCATACGCGTGATAAAAACAAATACAGTAAAATATTACAGAAAGTAGGTGGTGGGTATATGGGTATTAAGTGCGTAATTCTTTCAATTTTTTCCATTTGGTCAAAAATTTTCGTAGTAAGATGTTGGGGAAAGAAGCGGTAAGTCAGTGGTTCGATGCTGCCGCCTTTATATTAATAAACAGCTGGATGACTGGCTAGATCTTCTTTCCAGCGCTGTCTCTTTTCACTTGGCCTTGGTTAAGCTTTAACAACCGGCCCTGACCCAGGAAGGAGTCTTGGAAGCAGCAGACCTACCCCCTGCATCTCACCCTGGGGCCTGAGACTCTGTGGGTGAGCACATTTGTCACCTCTCAGAACTGGCCCCCACAAACCTAGCACCATGTCCCCACTTCTCTAAACTGGGAGCACATCTGGCCAGCGCCCTCCACACTTTGATTTGCTTCCTTGGAAACACAGGCGGCCCTGCCTGCACACACCTGTGCCCCGCGTCCCCGGGTGTGGCCAGCCGAGCCCCCACTGCCACCGGGAGGTCTGCTTCGGGTTTACGTTTTAGGGTAAGAAAAGGGCCATTAAAATTCTCTCTGTTGGTTGAGTCCCTGCTTGTGGGGGAGGGGGAGACGGAGCCAAGGGAAGAAATTTGCTGGTAAGCAAAGCCCCACTTAAAAATTTTCCCTTTCTTTCTTTTTGTTTCTCCTTTTTTCCCCCTTGAAGCAGCTCTCCCTGGAGTCAAAGCATTTTACAAAAACAAACCACTCCAGAGCTTTCAAGTCTAGGGAAAGCTCAAGCAAAGTTAATTAACATGAAGGTTCTCACAAAAGTTAATTAACATGAAGGGACTCACAAAAGCTGTCTGCTGGCATCTGCTCGCCTGCCTGCCATGTGCAGCGGCCCCTTTGTGCCCGCGCGCCCGGCCCGGCCCTGCCTGCGCGGCGGCTGCGGCTCAGGGCGGCCCCGGCTCCCGGCAGCCTCTCCCCGGCGGCGCGGAGGGGCGGGGCGCGGGCACCTGGCTCCTGCGGGGCTCCTGCCCCGGTTCCTGCCCCGGCTCCGCAAGGCAGCCGCGGGGAGAAGGAAAAGAGGAAGAAAGGGGGAGGCGCCGGGCCAAGGGGCAGCCAGGAGCCAGATGAGGAAGGCAAGGGAGAAAGGACAATCAGAAATCTCTTTAACTTGGGTCTCCTGCAGATCAAGGTTGTTTGTGACAGAGTAATTTAAAAATACTAATATATGGCCGGGTGGGCTCAGCCTGTAATTCCAGCACTTTGGGAGGCCGAGGTGGGCGGATCACTTGAGATCAGGCGTTCGAGACCAGCCTGGCCTACATGGCGAAACCCCATCTCTACTAAAAATACAAAAATTAGCCGGGTGTGGTGGCAGGAGCCTGTAATCCCAGCTACTAGGGAGGCTGAGGCAGGAGAATCGCTTGAACCCGGGAAGCGGAGGTTACAGTGTGCTGAGATGGCGCCACTGCACTCCAGCCTGGGTGACACTGAAACTCCCTCTCAGAAACCAACTAAACAAACAAAAAGTACTGATCCTCCTAAAGTGTAAATCCCTCAGAACAGGCATATCGGAACTGGAGGTAATTAAGTGAAAAAAGCCAGGCACAGAAAGACAAACGTCGCGTGTTCTCACTTGTTAGTGGGATCTAAAACTCAAATCAATCCAGCTCGTGGACATAGAGAGTAGAAGGATGGTTACCAGAGGCTGGGAGGGGAGTGCCGGGCTGGGGGGAGGTGGGGTCGTTAGCATAAAACCTTAGAAAGAATGAATAAGACCTACTATGTGACAGCACAATAGGGTGAATAAGACCTACTATGTGACAGCACAATAGGGTGACTGTAGTTAATAGTAACTTAATTTTACGCTTTAAAATTACTTATACAATCGTAACTGGATTGTTTGTGACTTAAACTATGAATGTTGAGGGGATGGATATCCCATTGTCCGTGGTGTACTCATTTCACATAGCATGCATGTATCAAAACGTCCAATAGACCCCATCCATTTTTTTGGTGCATAGTAGATGCAATTGCCCATGGTAGATGCACCACAAAAAATTTTAAAGTAATTTTTAAAGTTTTAAAAAATCATATAAGGAAATAATGTAATGAATAATGTATGCCATATTAATAATGTATAATTATTCAATAATATTAATATTAATAACCAATATTAAATTTCATCTGTATGAATACTATAACAATATAATAAAAATGTACACTTTCTCTGACTTTTGACTCTACTCTTTTTTTTTTCCTTGAGACAGAGTCTTGCTCTGTCACCCAGGCTGGAGTGCAGTCTCACCATCTTGGCTCACTGCAGCCTCCACCTCCCAGGTTCAGGCGATTTCTCCTGCCTCAGCCTCCCAAATAGCTGGGACTGCAGGTTCTTGCCACCACACCCAGCTAATTTTTGTATTTTTAGTAGAGGCAGGGTTTCACCATGTTGGCCAGGCTGGTCTCAAAATCCTGACCTCAGGTGATCCATCTGCCTTGGCCTCCCAAAGTGCTGGGATTACAGGTGTGAGCCACAGTGCCTGGCCTGCCTCTACTCTTATAGAAAGATATATTTTGTTTTTCAGAAACAGGGCTATAATGTGTCTGCTTTTATGGATAATCCACTTTTTCATTGATAATAGGTCATAAACATTTTTCAGTGTCAGTAAATATATGGTCTCTGCAGATCCACAAGGATTTTTCTTATTTTCTAGCTACATTGTCACAAATAAATATGTATACAGATTTTGCTATGCCACCCTTAGATATATACAGCTGAACACAAATGTGTGGTGTTTACATAATGAAACACCCAAGGAAAGGTTGTTTTCCTTAAACTAAGGTTTACTGTGGGAATGCTTCCCTGCAAAGAAGCTGTACAATTGTGTCAGAAAAATCCATTTATTTGGATTTATAAATTTTGCAGTCCTGCATCATGTACCCGAAGCTTTGCTATTAGGAACTGAAATGGTTTGGATTTTTCCCTGCCCAAATCTTATGTTGAATTGTAATTCCGTATGTTAGAAGAAGGGCCCGGTGGGAGATGATAGGATCATGGGGGCAGATTTCTCCCTTGCCCTTTTCATGATAGTGAGTTCTCATAAGATCTGGTTGTTTAAAGGGTGTGGCATCTTCCCCTTTGCTTTCTTTCTCCTTCTTCAGCCATGTGAAGATGTGCCTGCTTCCCCTTTGCCTTCCACCATGATTACAAGTCTCCTGAGGCCTCCCCAGCCATGACTCCTGTACAGGCTGTGGAACTGTGAGTCAATTAAACCTCTTTCTTCATAAATTATCCAATCTCAGGTAGTTCTTTATAGCAGTGCGAGAACTGACTAATACAGGGACATTTGCCAGGAATGTGAATTTCATTCTCTTGAGAGCCTTTAAACTGTTGATTTCCGGGTTCCTCTCGGTGTGAAGGAGTTATCACTGACTCATGTAGGTCTTTCTTCATTCAGGAACTGATCCTCCGTAACTGTCTGGGCTCCTTTGAGAGCATCATGCTGTGGCACTCATGTGCCTGCCCAGAAGCTGCCCAGGTTTGTTCACTGGGACTTATTTAGGAATTTTGGGGTTTGGGATTAGGACATAAAGAGAAGACTCAAGGAAGGCTGGGTTTTCACTTCAGATATTTTCTATTACCATGGCCATAGGTTTTTTTTTTTTCTTCCCCAAGGCTTCTTGTGTTTCCAGGGGTCCCTGAGAGCACTAGGCTGAATCGCCCAGTTGCTGCTTTGTACACGTCCATAAACAGAAGCATTTTGGCATGACTGGCTTGGTAAGAAAGTGGATTGTACACACCGCAGCCTTCCCAATCCTGAGGGAATGCAGATGGGCTGGAGACACAGCTGATCATTTTCATTTCCTCCGGTATGGACTATTTCAGAATATTCTGCAGCTGATGACAAGAATGAAAACTGTAGATATAGCCAGCAAATGCAAACTTAGTAGAGACCAGAAATGCTTGCAAGAAAGAGGCCTGCCATGATGTGAGTTGTGTCCCCCCAGATCACATGTTAAGCCTAAGCACCAGTGTGATGGTATTGGGAGGTAAGATCTTTGGGAGGGCCTCATGAATGAGATTAGTGCTCTTATAAAAGAGGCCCCGGAGAGCTGCCTTGCCCCTTCTACCTTAGGAAGGTGCATTGAGAAGGGGCCATCTATGAGCCAGGAATCAGGCCCTCCCCAGACACTGAACCTGCTGGCACCTTGATCTTGGACTTCTGAGCCTGCAGAACCATGCAAAATAAATGTCTTTGTTGGGAAGCTACCCAGTTTGTGGTATTTTGTTATAGCAGCCCAGACAGACTGAGAGAAGCCCCCAGCGTGGCAAGGTAAGAAAGGTCATTCCAGATCATGGGACAAAGTGCACTCTGGGGGTCAAGAGCATGACCTGGGTTTGAATCCTGACTTCACTCTTTCGTGGCAGAAGGACGTTGAATATATTACTGCAGTGGATTGATGCTCTATGTCCATTCATCTTGTATCTCAGAGATGAGAAACTGAAATCATTTCCGAGACTCCCTTGCAGCTAGGGGTTAGGACCTAGTGTTTAGGTTCTACCCATTTGGTGAGGTCAAAGAAAGCAGAAAGCAGAAATGAGTACGAGGCCACTTTTGTGTTGCTACTGGTATTTCTCCTGGGAAGCATGGTTTTGGTGGCTTGGTTCAGGAGCTGTCAAGGACTTTCCAGTTTGACTGGCAGCTTCTTGATCTTAAAAGAGGCAGAAACCCTCCCGGTAGTCTGCTGCTGTGGTATTGGAATTGCTTCTGAAAGCTCAGCCCACAGTTTTCCCTCCAGCCTTCTCAATAATTCTGTAAACCATTCATTACCTTGTAATAAATATTTTTGCTTAAACTAGGGAAAGTGAAATCTATTCCCTGTAATGGAATCCTGACCAACAGGGTTCCTTAACCTCTCTGTGGTCTGTGATGGTGACGGCTTCTGATGTGTTACCTGGGCTAGGCTCGGCTACAGACCCCAGCATTCTCTTTTGAGTATGTTTCTGGTTAGGATGGGCTGCAAGAGATTTTCTTTTTGGAGAATTGGAGGATAGATGGGAAGCAGTGGCCATTTTGCAGCATGCATGCACCTTCTCCCAGGCATTCCCTCAAACACTAATGTGGGTGCTGCTGTGAAGGTATTTTACAGATGTAAATAAAGTCTTCCATTAATCCCCTTTAAGCTGATCAAAAAGGAGGTTATTATTGGTGAGCCTGACCTAATCAGTTAGAAGACCTTTAAAATAAAGTATTGGATTTCCTATGTTTAGAGATTCTCTATAAATAAGAAGCTTCACCTCACGCCTGTGGGGCTCCAGCCTGCTCATGATCTTCCCTTCCTGACTGTCTGTCCTGAGGATGACCTCAGGCTTGTACAAGCCAATGTTTTTGGTAATAAATCTATCTATTTATCTGTCTGTCTATCTATCCATCTATATCTATCTATCTATCTATATCTATCTATCTATCTGCCATCTGTCTATTGTCTATCAATCATCTATCAATTATCTATTATCTATCATCTATCAATTATCTATCTATATCTATATCTATCTATCATCTATCTGTCTCTCTCTATATTTCTCATCTCTTCTACTGGCTCTGTTTCTCTGGTTGAACCATAACTGATACCCTCTCTGAGCCTTAGTTTCTTCGACTGCAAATTGACACTTCATGTCTGGCACATGGGCCTGCTCTAAAGGTTACATAGAGAATGAATGTAAAGCACAGTCCTTGGCAAAGATGTTAGATCTATTTTGGACACTGTCTCTGCTCTCATCTTCTCCTAAACTTTTATTCTTAAGGTGGCTACAGTGCTGCCAGAGAGGTCATCTCAGAAACCAGCCCTCCCCCACCACAGAAATACCCGATGGCCCTTGCAGCCCACAGTGATCCTTCCTGCCTCTGACTTTCTAGGCTCTGCTTACCCTTCCCTGAAGCCTGCCCCAATCTGCCTTTTAGTATTATTTAATCATCTGTGACACAGCATTATGCATCATCTGTTTTCTTACAGTCCCAAGAAGACTTTGGCATATACTGGTTAAGTTGAGTTCAACTCAGATTTTGGCATAAGGTGCATATAATAAGCTTTGGAAGCAAAACGTGCATGTTAATTGGGATCAAAGGACCTATTTTGCTCCTTCCTTCCTCACCTCATCCCCCAGAACAGGTGGCAATGGGTGGGAGTGGAACATGGGGTGGACTAAATCCCTGGCCACTTGGAGAACCAAATGGAGAATGTCACTGCACTGCTGAAGTGGAAGGTCAAGGGTCAGGTCATTCCTTAGGATGGTCAGTGCTTGGCTTTATTCTCGCCCTGTTCTTACAGACACCAGAGACTCCTGTTCCTCCTGTGTGCCTCTCCTCTTTCAGAGCTGGGCGTTCCCAAGGGACCACCCTGGTTCGCCCCCCTGAGCTTGCTTCCCCATGTAGGATGTGTGTACATCCGCTTCTGTGCATGTGAGTTTAATGTCAGCACAACCAAGTTCAGTCTAATCTACAAGGAACCCCCCAAAATCACAATGAAATACTACTTCATCCCTATTAGGATGGCTAGAATAAGCATTCAGACAATCATACAAATTGGTGAGGACATGGGGAAATCAGAACACTCTTTTTTTATTTTTTAAAAAAGCCTACAGCATCCTGTATTCCCAGGTGGTCTCCCATCCAAGTACTAACCAGGCCCAACCCTGCTTAGCTTCCAAGATCAGATGAGATTGGGTGCATTTGGTGCAGGCTGTAGAGAATCAGAACACTCTTACACTGCTGGTGGGAAGATGAAATGGTGCTACCACTGCAGAAAAGAGCTCGGGGGCTCCTCAAAAAGCCAGAGACCCAGCAACTCCACTCCTAGGTGAACACCTAAGAAAATGGAAAATAAGTGTTCAAAAAAACCTTGGCACAAATGTTCACAGCAGTATTATTCATAATAATCAAAAGGCAGACATCATCCCCATGTTCATGAACCGATGAAAGACAAACAGAATATGGATAGCCATACGATGGAATATGCTTTGTACATAAAAAAGGAATCAAATGTTGATTTATGCTATCACATGGATGAACCTTGAAAAAACATCGTGCTAAGTGAACGAAGCCAGACATAAGAGATTGCATACTATAAGACTGCATTCATAGGACACATCCAGAGCAGGGCAGAAAGTAGGTTCAGGTGGACGGGGACCAGTTGTGGCAGACAATAGGGGAGTGAGTGCTACAGGGTATGGATTTGCTTTTGGAGGTGACAAAATTGTCCTAAAATTGACTATGGTGATGGTTCCACAACTCTGTGAATATAATAAAAACCATGGAATTATAATATACTTTACATGGGTGAATTGTGTGCTATGTGAATGATAACCCAATAAAGCTGTTAACAGAATGGGAACGAAGAAGGTGGGAATACAATTCTTCAGCAAACACAGCAGCTCTTTTTTGATGACTTTTATGTTTTAGTCAGCAAATGCCTATCTTACAAGCAGAGTCCAGATGCTTCCCTAATTTAACTGCTCATCAGAAGATTACCCCACCCCACTCACCGGCCTTCACCTCCTTTGTTTCCTATGGAGAAATAATACAAGCTAAGAATGTAGAACAACATTCTACAGTAAATACTGTTCGGCACACGGTCAACAGTCTATAAGCATTTGTTATTTATATTGTTATCACCTGGCAACACGGCCTGGTTTCCGCTGCGTTTTTTTTTTTTTTTAGAGATCGGGTTTCACCATGTTAGCCAGGATGGTCTTGATCTCATGACCTCGTGATCTGCCCGTCCCGGCCTCCCAAAGTGCTGGGATTACAAGCTGAGTCACTGCGCCCGGCCTCCGCTGCCTCTTTAGCTGCTCCTTTCCTCCTCTTCATGGGTTCCTTTTCTTCCCTCTGCTCCCTGAGCTGGGAGCTCCCTGCTGTCTGTCTGCGCTCTCTTTGGGCCAGGGTTCATTCACTGTGGTTTCTATTCCCGTGGATCCCAGGTTGACACCTTCTCCAGTGTTTAAATGCCACCAGCTCAAAATGAAATCTGTCCTCTCTCTGATGCCATCTGCTCCTCCCACTTTCTCATTCCAGCTGCAGGGCTCAGTGTCCTTACAGCTGCTTGCCCTGGCTGGGAACCTGGCTGTCCTGAGCACCCTGCCACTCCATCCACACCCTGATTCAGCACTCTGTCCCCCGGCTGCGGGAGTGCGCTGGCCGATGGCTCAGTTGAATCTGTCTTTGAGAGTTGCACTGGATGGAAGAAAGACGCCTGGCTCAAGTTCATGTCTCCTGGTGGCCTCCTGCATTCATGACTGGTCCATGTGAGGGCATGAGGCTCTGGCCTCTTTGCCCTAACCTGAGCCAACTCCAAAGGGCATCTCAGCTCCGCGAAGGCTCAGCCGCAGGGCACTTTGGCTTCCCCCACTGTGAAGTGCGGCTTCTTCACTCCCCCATAGGCGCTGACCTGGGGCCACCCCCAAATGCTCTTCCTGCACACAACGCTCCCTCTCACAGTCTGCTTCTCGTGAAATGTGTCCTGCAACACTGTTAATTGCCTGTGACTTTCCCTCTCTTCTCTGAATCATAGTCCAAAGTCTGCCAACCTCTTACGAGTCTGTGACTCCCTTATCAAGTCCAGAGCCATGCCTGAGTTTGGGTCAATCAGGACAAAAAATCTCATTCCAATTGGCCTGAGCACAAAGGCCTGTTAGAAAGGAAAGTTGAGTAGGAATAGATCTAGCTTTAGCTACAACTTGACCTAGGGTTCAAATGATGTAACCAGAATTGACTTCTCCCTCTTCCTTCACTGACTCTGTTTTCTGCTGTATCAGTTCCTTTCTCAGAAAAGCACCCCCCCCCCCCGCCCACCCTCAATTCCCTTAGGAAGGCCGCAAATTTCTAGATTAAAGACCCATGGAAAAGCGCATCTTATGTTTCACACACAGCTTCACAAAATGTAACACATTCTGATTGGTTCATGCTCTTATCCTCAAACCAATAATGGTGGCCAACAGAATGTGATGCTCTTATTGGATTGTCTGAGTCACATGACCAACCCTGGCCCCTGGGATGAAGGCAGCACTGTCTGAACTAAATAGACTGAGAGTGGGAAATGGGATGGCTCTTCTAGAAGGAAATGAGGTTATGGGGACACGAATAGTGAATGGATGTTGGGAAACATGTTTATGAAGAACAACAGGTTGCTTCTATGTTTCCATTTTGCAACCACTATAAAAGGTTCCTATGATCTTCCCACTTCAAGGTTCTCTTTCTGCACCTCTCAGCCATCTGGCAGAGCTCTAAATCACAGGTACAGTCAGGTATCTGTTCAACAGTCTTTGAGAGAGTGAGACTGCTTTGCAAACAGATGACTGCCATTGTCTTCAGTTCAGCATTGAAGTTCTCCTTCTTCCAGTGCACCTTACATGGAGCACTTCTTAACTTTCAGAAGACTAAGAATCTCCTGGAAGGCTAATAGAAACCCGGATTTCTGGGCCGCCAACCCAGAAATTCTGACTTGGTGGGGCTGCGGGCGGGGCCCATGTGTTTGCATTTGTAGCAGTTTTTCACTTGGCACTGAAACCGCCAGTCCTAGAACCACACTCCAAACCACAGCTCATGGGTGGTGGTATCTGCTCCTGCAAAATGGGCTGTTTTTTTTTTTTCAGATGCACCTCTACCTTTTTTTTTTTTTTTTTTGAGACGGAGTCTCGCTCTGTCGCTCAGGCTGGAGTGCAGTGGCGCAATCTAGGCTCACTGCAACTTCCACCTTCCGAGTTCAAGCGATTCTCCTGTCTCAGCCTATCGAGTAGCAGAGATTACAAGTGTGTGCCACCACGCCTGGCTAATTTTTGTGTTTTCAGTAGAGACAGGATTTTTTTTCAGTAGAGACTCCTGATCTCAGGTGATCTGCCTGCCTCGGCCTCCCAAAGTGCTGGAATGACAGGCTTGAGCCACTGAGCCATGCCACCTCTATTTTCTTATCCTGTGGGACTCAGCTCTAGCTCTTCCTTCTGTTGATAATGTCCTTCCCACAATTTCTATCTGTTGAAATCCTAGCTTTCAAGGCCAAATTCAAATGCCACATCTTCCAGGATATCTTTTCTGATCCATCCATCCCTTTGAGTCTCATTGTACCTAATGTACTCCTCCTTAAAAATTATGCATCGTAGTCTGGGCGTGGTGGCTCACTCCTGTAATCCCAGCACTTTGGGAGGCCAAGGCAGGAGGATCACTTGAGTTCAGGAGTTTGAGACCAGCCTGAGCAACATAGTGAGATCCCCATCTGTATAAAAAACAAATAAAATAATGCATCATATTACATATTATAACATTTAGTTGTGCATTTACCTTTATTTGTCTTACACATTTCTTTAGAACATAAAAAATTAGAGCTTTTTTTGTTTCAAAACGAAACAAGACAGGTTTATTATAGAAATACCCTAATCAGCCAGGCACGGTGGCTCATGTCTGTAATCCCAGCATTTTGGGAGGTTAAGGTGGGCTGACGACTTGAAGCCAGCAGTTCGACACCAGCCTGGCCAAATGGCGAGACCTCGTCTCTACTAAAACTGCAAAAATTAGCCGAGTGTCGTAGGCATGCCTGTAGTCCCAGCTACTCAGGAGGCTGAGGCACAAGAATCACTTGAACCTGGGAGGCAAAGGTTGCAGGGAGCCGAGATCATGCCACTGCACTCCAGCCTGTGTGACAGAGAGAGACTCTATCTCAAAAAAAAAAAAAAAAAAAAAAGAATTAATCACATCAAGAAACAGGAGAAAATAATTCACACACAAGGACATCTTTGGGACAATTGGGCGAGATTTGAGTATGAACTGGATATTACATGATGTGAAGGAATTATTGTTAATTATGTTTGCAGTAATAATAGTGGGAGATCAAGTTTTTAAAAAGTCCTTCTCTGTTTGGGATACATACTGAAATTGCTGCAGGTGAAGTGGTGCTGTCTGGGATTTGCATTAAAATACTCCAGCAAATAACCAAAAATTCAAGGGAGACCAATAAAACAGTATTATTATTACTAACCATCAGAACTGGGTGGCAGATACAGGGGCTTCATTATTCTATGCTGCTTGTGTGTTTAAGATTTTTTCATAATAGGCCAGGTGCAGTGGCTCACGCCTGTAATCCCAGCACTTTTGGAGGCTGAGGCTGGCAGATCATGAGGTCAGGAGATCGAGACCATGCTGGCTAACACAGTGAAACCCCGTCTCTACTAAAAATACAAAAAAATTAGCTGGGCGTGGTGGTGGACACCTGTAGTCCCAACTACTCGGGAGGCCGAGACAGGAGAATCGCTTGAACCCGGGAGGTGGAGGTTATGAGTAGAGATCGTGCCACTGCGCTCCATCCTGGGTGACAGAGCAAGACTCTGTCTCAAAAAAATTTTTTTTTTCATAATTAAAAATAAAGCAAACAAAATAAGAATGCACATATGTGTCTTTATGTTTTATACATGATGTATATTTATAGAGCTAGAAAGAGGTAGATTTTAAGGCTCTTTTTGTGAGGAACTGTCATTATCATCTTTGTATCCTGCACAGAACCTAGCATGGTGCCTGGGTCTAGGCAGGTGCAATGCTCTGAGCTAGCTTCAGCCTGAGGAAGCAGGGGAAGAAACCAGTAGCACCGATCCGTTCCCATCGGCGATCCTTTAGCCTGCAAGCTCTGGAACCCATGGCTGCCTTTCCCCTTACTAGCACTCCAATCTCTAGGAAGTCATTTAACCTCATAGGGTTTAGATTTCTCATCTGTGAATAGGAATAATACTGTAGATGCATTGTAGATGCATATTTTAAAAAACAAATCTTTACTAAACTGATAGTACTATGTTCTAGGCGCCGATAAGTAGTGGATACAATATTAAAAAATCCCTATCTTCCAAGAGCTGACATTATTTTAGTAGCGTAAGAAAGATAAACAAATACATTGGAAAAAATATAAAAGATGTTAGAGCTGGGCACGGTGGCTTACTCTTGTAATCCCAGCACTTTGGGAGGCCGAAGTGGGCGGATCACAAGGTCAGGAGTTCAAGATCAGCCTGACCAACATGGTGAAACACCATCTCTACTAAAAATACGAAAGAAAAAATTAGCTGGGTGTAGTGGCAGGTGCCTGTAATCCCTGCTACTCAGGAGGCTGAGGCTGGAGAATCGCTTGAACCTGGGAGGTGGAGGTTTTGGTGAGCTGAGATCGCGCTACTGCACTCCAGCCTGGGCAATGGAGCAGACTCTGTCTCAGAAAAAAAAAAGTTACATAATAATAAATGCTGTGGAGAAAATTAAGTAGTAAAGCGAGAGGGGATATGTCGGGTGGGGTGGGGATTGGATTTGCAACTTTAAACTGGGTGATCAGGGTCCCAGTGAGAAGGTGGTATTTCTACAAAGACTTGAATTTCATGAGAGAATGAGCCACGTGTCTGTCTGGGAGACTAATATTAGGTGCAGGAAAGAGTGCAAATGGCCTGAGGCAGAACAGTGCCTGGTGTGCTTGAGGAATAGCAAGAAATAGCACCACCTGTCTGTACAGGGGCTAAAGGCGGCTACTTGGTTTGGTGTGGAGATACTATGCTCCAGATCAGGGATGGCAAACTCGTACTTTGAGGGACATGATAGTAAGTGTTTTAGGCTTTAGAGACCATTTGGTTTCTGTTGCAACCACTTAACTCTGCCGTTAAAGCACAAAGGCAGCCCTAGATGAGACATAGATAAATAGGCATAGCCGTGTTGCGTAAGCTTTATTTACCAAAACAAGCTGGGTACAGATTCGGCCTGTGGGCCATAGTTTGTGGACCCTCCCCTAAACACATCTATCATGTTTTGATTTTGGACAATGAAAAGAAAATAGTGGAAAACACTAATACATAAAATAAAGACACTGCTTTTTCATGAGCCATCTTTCTACTTTCACTTTAGAACACTGCCTTTCTCAGAAAAATCACTTGGGTGTGTAGAGAAATGTCTGTCCTCGCCTCAACTCTGCTGATTTCTTCTAAAACTCAAGTGCGGCCCTTTCGTCTGTCCTTAATTCACCTCCCTAATGCCTTATTTCTCATCCTCACCACCCTGCCCCACGTCTTTCTCATCTTTTGTATTTCCTCCTGCATGTTCGCAGTCTTTTCTGATCATTCCTAGTCTCTGCCAACATCTTATTGATTGGGTTCGTCTAGTGAGATAAGCTACAGCATGGCACGTATTGAGCAGGAAACGGTGGCTTTGGGTACTGTTATTACTGCTACCCAGGATGGGGTCTAACTATCAACGTTTTCATCATGGATAGGTTTCCATTGGCATTAGTGCTGAGGGTGAGTGTCTTGGTGGAGTCAGGGAGAGAGGCCAAGCCTTCCCAGGGAAGGGAAGTGAGAGTAGCGAGGAGGGAATTCAGAAGGGGTCAGAGTTGACAGGTCAGGACTGCCTATACATGTGGATGTGTTTGGGCAAGCGTGTGCATGCATGATGTGTGCTTTACAGCCCAAAGTGGATACTGGCTATGTTGTCAGCAGCAGAAGAATAATTCATACATTCAGGCTTCCATACTTACACTTTGAAA
Source organism: Aotus nancymaae (assembly GCF_030222135.1). Taxonomy (NCBI): domain Eukaryota; kingdom Metazoa; phylum Chordata; class Mammalia; order Primates; family Aotidae; genus Aotus; species Aotus nancymaae. The sequence goes on from NW_026988455.1 coordinate 17,571,163, forward strand.
ATCCCACCTTAATTGTGTGTGCCTTATGATTACTGGCCATTAGAGACCATTAGTAAACGAACTATGCGATTTCAATTGTGAAATGCAAACTCTCCTGTGAAACGCAAACCTAGTTTCACATATTAATTGCTTCTAATTAAGGAGGAACATTTTGGCCAATTAGCTTTTGGAATTTAAGTGGAATCAGAAGGATAATTCAGAAATTTGCTAATTGCTTCCTCCACTGCAGCTGTTTGCCTTTAGAGCAAACATACCATCTGCACGTGATGCTGCATGCAAACACGGATGGCTGAGAGGCTTGGAAACTCTTCTGAGAGTCGTTGCATACACAGCAGTCACCATACTGTTGGACTTAGCAACATGAAAAAAGCGGGGAGAAAAATGAGGATACTAAGAGAGAAAAAAAGCATCGGTCTGGACCCCAGAGATCCAGGTTCTCAATCTGACCCAATGGCTGGGCTGTTGTCTAACACTGGACATGTGATATCACTTCTCCAGTCTTCCTGGATACAAGACGGCAAAGGTCTCTTACACCTTATGACGAGCTTCCATGATTCATGATGAGCTTCCATGATTCATGGGCATCTACATGCCGCCTTGTAAGTGGAAGCTCTGTGGGAATAGCAGAAGCATCTATTAACAGAAGGGCCAAGTATGCCTGTGGACACGCTGGCACGGTCACAATACAAGTATTAGGGACTGGCCACTGCTCTTGCAGTCCATGGATTTTTTTGAAGGAGAAGGTCTTTGACTGCCTCTTGGCACTCTTCCATTTTATCTTTTTTTCATACCTTTTCCCTATTTTCAATGGCCTTTTCCTGGTTTTGGTGGTACTTTGGTCTTTTCCGCAGTGTGGGCCTCACTTTCTGGATGGCTGACCCTGTCCCCACCGACGGATAGTTTTGCTCTGGCCCTTAATCCACAGCCGAGAGCCCACTGGTGTTCTCTATTTCTGCCTTGTCTTGCTTCTCCTCTCCCCTTGCTGCGAAACAGGCTCTCAGCACAAGTCCACTGACCGCTGCTGCTGCCGGAGGTCGGTAATTACCAAGAGGGTTCTTTGGCGTCTTGACTCGGGCTTCATGCTGCGCTCCTCATTATTACATAATAACTCACCAGTTAGAACTTGCTCCTCAATCCCTCTCCAACTACAGGATTTTTTTTTTCTGGTCCCACAACCGAGTTTATTATACTTGTTCTCTTCTTTTATAAAATTAAAAATTTCTAAAACCAGGCCCAAGTGGTAGCTTGAGTCCCTCCATTTCTGGAAACGGAGAGGTCTCCACCTGGCCTGATGATACAGACACAGGGTGCGGGGCGGAGGGGAGGGGTTATGGTGCCTGACCAAGGAGGCAGACGGAGGAGGGAGCACCGCCATAAGCCACAGTCCCTGAGCTATAATTCACAGTAAGAAGGCTCAGGTTGTTGGGGGAGGTCAAGGCTCAGTGAGATTCTGGGGTGACCAGGGGTTTCCCTGGGGTGGGTGGCAGTGGCCAAGATGCTCTCGAGCCAGTTTAGAGGCCAGGGCCCTTCCCAGCCGTCAGTCCCGTGGCCTAGCCGACACTCTCTTCATCTCATTTGGTGCTCTGGGTCCCTGTGACAGAGGCCCCAGGCCTTTCCTACATGGCCTGGCCATTAGGGGAGGACAAGGACACCAGCTGGGGAGTCAGAGGAGAGGCGATTCAGGAGGCCACTGTCTTGCAGCCGTTGGAGGAGAAGAGCTGCTCATCCTCAGGGGAGAAGGTGGTGTCCAGCACAGCCTGGACAACTTCATCCCTTGGCTCCAGGCCCAGCTGGGCCGGCTCATTGAGCACACAGTGCCAGACACGGTGCCGCTGGAGCGGGCGGCCACCACTGCGTCTAGGAGGCGCTCTTGCATGATGCCCGCGCATGAGAAGCCACGGAGCGGGTTGTCCAGCACCGCGCGGGTGCTGACCGGCTCCAGCTCCTGCAGGAGGATGTCCTCGCGGTCCGGGCGGCTGTGCCACGCCTCCAGGGCCACCCGTGTTGCTGATGAAGATGAAGATGGCTTTGCGATAGCGGTCCCGTATACAACCCTGGAGGAGCCCAGGAAAGGCCGCAGGACTTCCATCAGGCCTGGAGGCATCTGTCCATCTCACTGAAGAGGAAGAGGGAGCGGCCACAGGCAGTGAGGGTCCCTTGGACCTCCAGCTCTTAAGATCCTTTCACAAAAGGCGCCCAAGCTGCAGCGCAGAGAGGCCAGGTCGTCCCAGGCGGCGGCCACGGGAGACCGGCCCGAGCAGCCCGAGGAGCGAGCCCCAGGGCCAGCAGCTCGGCGTGGGGCAGCCGACCGCCTCGCCGGGATTTTTTCTTTATAAAAATAAAACCGGTTATTATCTACCACCCCCCTTTCCATAGCAGTACAAGCTGTTGTCCGTTTCTACATCGCGAAGTGGTGTTATTATCACTGATTTCTGCCTACTCTGTGGGAATTCCCTTTTGCGGGGGCAAAAGGAACAGGGCCCTTCGGGTGAGAGGCTGTAGAGTGAAAACCAGTTTTGTCAGGATAGTGTTTGTCCTGAGAGGTGGTGCTGTGGACGTAGGTATTTCTGTGCTTTGACTTTATTATTTACCTTATTGGTAGCTTACCTCACATTCCTATATCCTCAGCCTCAAGCCCTGTGGATGGGAAGCATATGAACTAAGACAACACTCTCCAGGAACATGGGATCCACCGTGGACTCTTGAATAGTGTGAGAATTAGAGGCGCTGATCTCCCAGCAGTTGAAAATTCTTGTGTGACTTCTGACTCAAAAACGTAACTGCAGTAGCCTACTGCAAACCAGAAGCTTTACCCATAATACAACTAACACATGCTTTCTATATTACGTGTATTACATACTTTTTTTTTTTTCCGAGTTGGAGTTTTGCTTGTGTTGCCCAGTCTGGAGTGCAATAGTGGGATCCTGGCTCACCAAAACTGCAGCCTCCTGGGTTTAAGCGATTCTCCTGTCTCAGCCTCCTGAGTAGCTGGGATTACAGGTGTGCACCACCACGCCCAGCTAATTTTGTATTTTTAGTAGAGACAAGGTTTCTCCATGTTGGTTAGGCTGGTCTTGAACTCCCGACCTCAGGTGATCTGCCTGCCTTGGTCTCCCAAAGTGCTGTGATTACAGGCATAAGCCACCTCGCTCCGCCTACATACTTAAAGCTAGATGAAAGAAAATGTTACGAAGAAACTCCTAAGGAAGAGATAAAACATATTTACTCTTCATTAGGTGGAACTGGAGCATCATAAAGGTCTTCAACCTTGTGGTCTCCACGTTGAGTAGGTGTGGAGGAGAAGGATGCGGGGAGGAGGAAGAGAAGGGGGAAAAGGAGGAGGAAGGTGAGAGGGGGAGAAAAAGGGAGGGGGAGGGGAGGAGGGAACAGGGGAGTGGGGAGGAGTTGGTCTTGCTGTCTCAGGGTTGGCAGAGGGGGAAGAAAATGCATGTATAGATGGACCCATGTACTTCAAGCCCATGCTGTTCCAGGGTCACCTGTGAGACGAGCTCACATGATGGGGCCAGCACCGTGGCTGGCGCTGTCTCTGCAGTGTGGCGCTCTTTGCGGGGCGGTGGGGGGGTGCGGTTTGACTTATTCTCAGGGCAAACACCATCTCGACAAAATTGCTTCTCTCTACAGCCTCTCACCTGAAAGGCCCTGTTCCTTTTATCCCCTGAAAAGGGAACTCCCCTAGAGTGGGCAGGAACCCATGATACTCACACCACCTCGTGGTGTACAAGCTGCACGCTTTCTGTATGTGCTTCCCACGTGCACCAAGTTCGATTTGGGTCATCTCTACAATTCACCCTTCCTAAGGCCCACCGTGTCGCTAACAGGCCAGAATATGGAATTATTCTGGGCAGTGGTTGGAATTTCCTGGCAGGGAACCCGGCATGCCTCCTCCGTCGAGACAGTGCAAAGGATTAAACAGATTCATGTTCAAGGCATGTTCTCATTATGTGCAGCCTTCACTAAAAGTAATTAGAACTTGGCAGATATTCTTTTCAGATGATTAATAGACCATTTTCACTTCTCTTTTTGGGAGGTCAGTTACCAGTTACCAAAAATGAAACACCTGCCTTTACATCAACGTGCTGCTGCCGAAATGTAGCAGGATGCAGCTTTCACAAAGCTGTTAAATACATCTGTAGTGCCAAAAAAAATGGGGCTCTATGTTTACCTAAGTCCTGAATAAATAGGGTGGATTTCGGGACACAACTCTGATTAAAAACTTCTCCCTAGGCCAACATGATTAAAAAAAAACTAAGTTAGCTAGTTAACTATGTGTCATTTATAAAGAATAAAAATTAGATAGTAGCAAACGGTCATTTGGTGGTATTAAACATGTCTTGGGGAAAGCCTGTCCCTATCTGAATTCCAGTTAATGCAATTACTATTTTCCATACTCAGATTCAGGGAGAACATATTCTCTGTGGCTTAAATGAACCAAATTAGCTGTTATGTGTAGTATTAAGGAGGACGTTGTATTACCTGAACATCTTGTTCCTTGGCCAGAGTTTACCGTGCTATCTCAAATGCCTCCCAAGAGGGGCCCAGTAAACATGATCTATTCCCATAGCAGCGCCCATTGTTTCTGTATGGGGAGTCCTTGTCATCTTCAAGATGGGAACACTGAGGCAGAGTCAGTGACTGAACTGGGGTTCGGAGTGCGGTCCTCATGACGGGGCTGTCCGATTCTCACTCAGATGACTCCTGCCAGCCACTGAGGTCCAGACCTTGTCATCAGCATTACTGCTGTCACCCTTCAGAAGTTTTCAAGGGAAATTTATGTCTTTAATTTACAGATGAGGACACACAGGCTCTGGGGTTTCAAGCGACTTGCCAAGCCAGTCAAGTGGGTGATGGGAAGCCCTCTCCCAGGAAGGGTGGAAGTGGGGTCTGGCCTGGCGTGGCTCTCGCTCTCCTCTAGGAATGGAGCCCGCATTCTCCAGGTCTAAAAAGGGAATTCCTGACTCTGGACTCCCAGACGTAAGAGCCAAGCTCCTGGCCTGGGCTCACCCACGGAGGAACCCACAGCGGAGTCGGTATTTTGTGGAGGGACCACACAGCGGAGTTGGTATCTCTGTGCCGTTTCCAGATGCGGCCCACACTGGCCCAGGAGCTGAAGCCAAATTATAGAACCTAGCCACACTCAGCTGGAAGGAATTTCGGGATGGCCTCTGCTGGTGCAACACAGCCACCAGGACAGCTCGTTAAAGCACAGATTCCTGGGCCTCACTCCGAGATTCTGATTTAGTAGGTCTGGGGTGGTGTTGGATTCGGTTTTCTTAGCAAGCTTCCAAGGCCGGCTGATTCACAGACCACACTTGAGTAGCACTGGCCTATGTCACCTTGTCTGAAGATGGACTGGCAGGTGTCTTAGGGACAGATAGCAAATATCTTAGTCTCTGCAGACCAGAGTCTGTGTTGCAGCTACTGAACTCTGCCAGCAGCAGAAGAGCAGCCATCAACAGTACGTGTGGCAATCACCTCGGCTATTCCTTCATAAACCTGTGCAACAGGACGTGGCCGGCCGGCTGTGGTTCGCTGACCCCTCTGCAGCTCGCCCATGCGCACGGCAATGTGGGCCTTGAGTTCAGCCCCACCACTCCTTGCTTACACAGGTGTAACATGGGCGCGATATTCCTGGTCATATTTTTCTCCAAGTCTATGACGAAATCATTGCTTACCAGGTTCTGTATCAGGTCCAATCAGTTCCGTATGATGACTGATACTGTTTAGAAGTATGACAGCTGCACTGATGAGAATCATCTTTGAATCTGGCTTTATTTATGCTCCCTCATTATTAGGCACCACATAAGGGAAATTAGTATGCTAAGAGAGATGACAGGACTAATTTTGAAGGTTACTTTAGGAAGTTTCTTGGTTGAGAAAGCGAAAATAGGGTGGAGTGATAAGAAATTACTTAATGGGTACAATGCACACTGTTTGGGTGATATACCCATGTAACAGAACGACGCTTGTACCTACTATTTATACAAAACAAAAAGGAGAAACACCTAAAACTGTCTCTATCAGACAGAACAAAAAAGAAGCATCACAAGGTCAGCAAGATGACACCACAGTTTATGATGGCTCCAAGCAGTAACCGCCTTTCCCAAGTATTTTAAAGAAAAAAGCATTCTACAAACAAAGATATAACCAACAAGTTATATTATTTTTTATTCATGTTAGAATTTCTATCAGTGTTTGAACATTAATATTTAGAGAGTTTGTACATTTTCACCTTCCAAGGTTTGAAATGAGAAGTATGCTAGGTCACCAGTGGTAACTAATAAACACTTCACAATCGCATGAATATCCACTCTGCTCTCACCACTCTCTTAACACTGTTAAACATTTCCTTTCCTTGCTGTAATTTACAATGAAAACTGTGCCCCACTCATGTCTCAGCAAAGTTCCAGACATTATGGATTCATCACATATAAATTCTTTAAAAATATACTTCTGTCAAAAGACTTGATAACTACTATGTACACTACAAAAATAAATCTTCATATAAATAAATTATATGGCATACTTTTATCTTTGTAATTGAAATGACACAAACTCATTTCCACCAAAATTGGCAATGAGACCCAGTTTGAATATTTATTTCCTTTAAACTCCTTATCCTAAAACCTACCATGAGTCTTTAATGTAAATGTTATATACTCTGAACTATTTAACATTAGTAAGCACTCTATACAAATAAAAATTCTGTCCAAAAGTAAAACATAGCTGTAATGTTTCCAAAAGAAATAAAATCCCTGCAATTTTTTTGTTATAAACTGGCATGACAAATACTGTAGAGGAAAACATTCTTATGATACAAAATTATAAATATCAGCAAAATTCTTTTTTTTAAAAAAATTAAAACATCCAAATGAACAAACAGGACAGACAAAATAAAACTATTAAAAGAGAGAGAGAGAGAAATCCTAATTCCCTGCCAGCCCTCCTGTTCTCCCTTTGCCAATGTGACTATCAGAGAAAGTTCTACACCGTGCAGAAATCAGGGGCCACACAGGCTCCGGTGCACCACGAGCTGGGCTCAGGAAGCAAGGGCATGCCGGGAGCCAGAAGGAAGTTGACTTCAGAATTTTGCATCATCCCTCTTCCACGCAGGACAAGTTTTCTGAGCAGAGCTCGGTGTTAGGTTGGCAGACCGTTGTGGGCGACAGAGAGGCACCACGACAGCAGCAGGGAGGTGGCCAGGGTCCCCGGCAGAGTCACACACACATACACCTGGCAGCCACAAGCAGCTCCCAATCAGCATCTTAGAGTTTCGTGGTGAGTATCAGGGTCTGAGGTCACTACACTGTGGGTGTTCCTGGGGGCCCATGCCCTTCCGTTAAGGTTTCCCATATAATTTAAGAGGGAATAACAGGAGCTGCCACTTGTGCGCCCCTCACAGTAGCTTAGGCTTCAGCCCTGCAGGAACGCTGCCCTTTCCTCTGACTTCTTGTCTGTAACAAGGCGCTGGTGTTGATTTGGATGGGGAGCTGACACTGGGTGCTTCCCTGACATTTGCTGGTCTCTGGCTAAGAGGTGAGGGAGCCCATACCTCAGAGCAGAAGAGAACCAGTACAGAAGCAACTTTTAAAAACTGTGCCTGGTTGCAAGACCTGCCCCTGCCAACATCCTTCAGCGGGTGTGTCCATCCTCTCGCTCTCCCACAACACACTGAAAGGGCACTAATGACGGGAGGATGGAGGCAATGTTCGGATCTATTTAGGAAGTGTGCACCCTACACACTGGTGCATGAAGAATCCCTCCGGAGGTCATATCCTACATAACACCTGCCCCCGTACCACCACAATGCAGGTTCACCGTTTATTTTTAAAGAAAGATACAAACAGATCCAGAAAGCCTCAACCAGTGGCTCCATTTAAGAGAGGGAGTTTAAACTACAGGGGCTCCAAACATCATTTCTGGGTTGACTGTGGCCCAAGAATTAACCGAACAAGTTTCTCTACCTGTGACAGGGCCACGTCCACTCTTGAATTTGGGGGTGTTGGGGGACGGGTCATGTGTGTGTTGGTTGTGAGAGGGACTCAACGCTGCATGCTTTTTAGAGTATATTCTCATGGCCCAGCCAAGGCTCTCCACTAGGCATGTCACCCAATTCTCTAACACCCACGATGATGAACTGATGTGAGCCCCATACCCTGAGGTTCCAGCATCCATCACAATGATCCATGAGAAGGAGCTTATTCTCCTGAAGCACAAATTGGGGTCCTGGATGGCAGCCAATGATTGTAAGAGACCCTGTGGACATGAGGAGAGTCTTGCTTTTGCTGGGCAGACTGGAAAGGACTGGGCAGATGTTTAGGGCCAGCCCTCACCAGCACAAGCTAATACAAAGATATCCTGATGCATCCAGCCTGACTAGGTCAGAGCCTACTAAGGGTTACAGACAGTACAGAGAAACAAAACAAGACAATAAAAAAAATCACAGTACAGTACATGGTGAAATCACACACGTGTTCACACACACAGCCAAACGAGGACCGCACTCAACTACACCTAGAGAAGCCACCAGGATTAACGTGCTTTCTTCATATCTGCTCATTAAACAAAAAATTATCACGCATAGCGTGTTTGAAAGTTAACAGTAACATTTCATACTACCACAGGGTTGTGATACGCAAATTTAAAATATTTTAAACAAAAACCTTTACAAAATAATCCTATTACATAAGCAATATTTGCATAGAATTATACAAGTAAATTATACAATATTTAAGCAGCAGCAACATATGCTGAAATTTAAGACTGACGAAGCTTGGTTGCGGCACAGAGCCCAACGCACAAATACGGAGAGTTCCCACTGCGGCCTCTGCACTCTGGGGCAGGAGTGGAGAAGCCCCAGATCATACTACTTCACACCCTTCCTTCCTATATTACACATGTGTACACCTCTTAAATATTTATAGAAATATTTCACAAAATAATACAATCAGTTACAGTAACAATGAACTGCTATCCTGGCGCAGGGCATCTTCCATAACTCCAAGCAGTTCTCTTCAAGCAGTACTGGAAAGAGGTGGGGGCGGGGGGTTTCCAATCTTTGGCCTCTTTGCTTCAGAATCACCCTTTAAAAAGAAACAAAAAAGGAAGCTGAACTAAGAGGTGTGCGGATCCATATTAATAAAGTAGAAAACCAGGCAGCAGTGATCTTGGCGTTAGCAATCAGGAGAGTGGGGTGCGGGCCTGAGGATCCTGGGGGGCTGCTTGTGACCTCTCCCTTCATCTGGGGGCTGCTTACACAGACGCATTCCCATGGGACCAATAAAGATTGGCAAATAGGTAAAGGGTGGTGCTGCTCTATCCTTGTGCTGCACCGACCCTCCGCAGGTCAGCAGTAGGGGAAGAGAGACCCAGTGTGGGGCTGGACTGGTTCCCCAAGGATGACAAAGCTTGAACACATCAGCTCTGCTCTGGGATAAAAGGTCACTGGGGTCCAGCACAGGATGGGCCTGAGCGCCGGGGCCCCTCAGGGATGCCGAGAACCCCAGGAGAGCCTTGCCTCCTCTCCGCCTGGCTCTGGGTCCCTCAGCTGCCCACACCGGTGGCACGCACCTCAGTTGGAGCTGCTTCCCCGGGGCCTCTCCTCACACTCCACGTCCTGCAGCTCAATGACTTCCACCTTTGAATCCCTCCTCTCACGCCGGACGTGGAAAGGCACGTGGGGGTCCTCGAACAGGCCGTGGTCAGTCTCAGGGTAGCCTTCGTAGCCCGGGCAGAGTCCCCCTCGGGGGTTCCGCCCAGGCGCAGGGACAGGCGGTGGGTGCACGGCGACAGTCACGGAGGCAGAAGCCGTCACAGTGGTGATGGGCTGGCAGTAGCCGGGCATGGAGCTGCCCATGGCAGTGGATGCTGGGTTCCGAGGGTTGTGAGAACGGGTCCCGCGGGGGCCCCAGCGGTCCCTATTGCTAGGGCCAGAATGCCCTTCAGTAGAAATTTCAAAAGCGTCTCTGCGCGGTCTATAGGGGGGTGGCCACAAGCCTTCTCTGGGGGGGTTCCTGCGGGGCTGTTGGCCTTGCCGTCCGGGAGGCAGGGACCCTGAGTCCAGGTGGGGTTGCTGTCGTGGGTTCGAGGGTTGGTGATGCCTGGATTCGGGAGGGACCACCTGCAGAGGGTGAGGGTGGGTTAGAAGGGTGGGCAGGGTGCTGCCTTAGGCTGGGCATGGGCCCCTGCAGCTCCCACACCTCCCTCCAAAGTCTCAGTCAACCCTGGGGAACCAGAGGGGGGCCTTCCATCCACAGAAGAAAAGCCCGCCCTTCTAACAGCCTCCAGGACCTGGCAGAGGAGCGCCTTGTTTGAATCCTGGTTCCAGGCTTTCTCCGATGCAGCTGGCCGGACACTACTGCTGCTGTCCATGAATGTGGGCTGTGGTCAGAGCATCCAAGCTGCTGCCCCCAACGACCTACTCCCCACCCTGCTCAGTCCTGCAGGTCCCGAACTGCTCTTCTCCCGAAGCTGCCAAGTGTGCGGCCCTGGCTGGCCTGAGTGCAGGATGCTAGCAGGACTGTCTCTGCCTACTCTGGCAAACAGTAGACATGTGGCTGCTTATGTTTAAATGAACTAAAATTCAAAATCTGGCTCCTTGGTAGCCCCAGCCACATTTCAAGTGCTCCACAGCCACGTGTGGCCGGTGGCTCCCGTCCTGGAGAGCCGAGAGGGCATTTTCATCACTGCGGAGGGCTGTGGTGGGCAGCCTGCTCCATCTGATTGTTAGGAATCTGGTCTCTGCGTCTCTATACAAAGCACAGAGCAACACAGTGGCCACATCAATCAAAAGGACCGTGACCAACTTCAAAGTCGTTCAGCTTGTACCTATTTTTAGGCTCCTGCTGAACAAAACCAGATTCACACTGCAGCTCAGCGGGCGTCGTCACGGGGGGCAGGAGGAGGACAATTTAGGTTATTTGGTTGGCCTTTCTCTCTTTCACGGAAGGGCTGCTCTGGCCTGGGACTGGAATACCCATTTCCTGGAGGGACGGCAGGGGGCCCTCAGTGGAGCAACATGAGCCTCAGAGCCTTCCTTGAGTTTTTGGTGCTGAGCTCCTGGCCTGGGGGGCTGAGCCCATCCCCGGAGCACAGGGCGGAGGAAAGGACCCAGGCCCCTGGAGCCTCCGAGGAGGGGCTCCCAGGCTCCTGGTGACCTTGTGAATCACCGAAGGCTAAGAAATCAGGGGTGGGTCTCAGCCTCTCTGCTCCTTCCTGCCACCTGGAACATGAGCTTGGAGCCACAAAAGCTATGGTAAAGTATTTAGACGATAATAATTAATGTATCAAGGGCCATGAAACCTAACAGGAATGAGAGAAGAAAAAAATCTTGCCTCTGTTGGCAATAAAAATACCACTACAGTTTTAGAAAATGTCACTCTAAAATGACATGTGCCTTAAGAAAAAAAAAAAAGGCAAGGAATGCTTTATCTCTGGCCTTTCAAGCCCAAACTGTTCTCACTCTGGACAAGACAGATGCTATTGCTTTGTACAGTGACATTACCGGCCCCTGCCCCTACCCCTTTTTTTTCCATCTCTTATGACATCAAACCACAGGAAGACAGCATTTTTAGAGCTGAAAAAGAGTGAAATATTGGCAATTTCCTATGATTTGACCTAGCCTGTACTTTATCTCTGTATCCATCTGCCTGTGTGACATGCTGCTTAGAGCAGGCAGGAACCCCACTGGACCACCAGGCCCACTACCATGGGTGGGAAGATCCCTCCCCCTGTTCCCCAGGGTCACTTACAGTAGAGTGGGCAAAGACGGGGTTTTCTGTGGCTTCCACGATCACTTGGTGGGCAGGGCCTCCCACGCCCTGCTGGGCCTCGTAGTGCCGAAGCTCCTCACTGAGGCCTGACACTGTCGTCTGGGAGCTATACTCCGAGTCGGAGGAATCAGACCCGCTGTGCATGGGACCGGGGGGCACGGCGAACCGGACCACGCTGGGGGGTGGCTCAGGGGAGGGTGTGGGCAGGCGGTTCAAGCCGTTGGCTGGAGACACCTATTTGAGGGGATTCCATGTTAAAAGTGTTCTTGTTCATTTACCGCTGGCCACACTCAAAGTTCAAAGCACGGTATTATTCAGGGGCCTGTCACCTGCCCTGCGGCCCTGCGCACTGTGCCGCATTAACCTACCTTTCTCTACCACCTGGGACCCTCAGGTCCCGCAGCTGGAGCAGAAGAACTGCCCTCTGCTCCACACTGGAAAGGAGAGATGTGTACTTTTTACCCTTGTGAAGTCCAATTGTACATCTCAAGGGGAAAGTCTTCTTTTACTGTATATAAATCTGTGAGACTCAGGCTGCCAATCAGTTGATTCAGAGAAACAAAACCAAGCCAGCCATATATCCCTCAAAGCTAGTGCCATGAAGAGGAAAAAAGCCATCACTTTGAGATGTTTACTGAACAACAATCAGCAGGTGGGAATGCACCTAAGTGTCTAAATGAAGACTGGCACAGGAAACACGGCATTCAGCTGGCCTACACGTGGGACATCCCCGTGTCATTACTGACCTCAGGATATGGTCCAAAGAAAGACAAAAGCACGGGAAGCAAAACCAGCCCATTGAGAACGCCGAGGATGGTGAGGATCGCCAGCACAGCGAAGAAATACCTGCAGGATCAAGAGGAAACAGGAACACGCGCTGTGGCAGGGTAGATCGCGCCACCCTCCGTGTGCCAAGCACGGCAGCACAGCAACGCCAGAAATGAACAAAACCCACCCCACTGAAAAGGCTGTTATCCAACTGCAGTTCACACTCAACACAAGGTGCGTTTTTGTTTTTGTTTCTTTACCTTATGACTCTGAGGACTACATTCCACAACCCAAAGTGTTAGTTCGTGAAGGGAAGAAAAAAAAATTAGTCTGTTAATTTGCTGAACTCTGATGGCATGTAATGTTATTTATGAGTGTGTTACACAAACACAAAAATATGGAATGTGAGCTGAATGGCGGGGCAGACTGAAAGCACAAACACAATGCCGAGGGGCCCCGTTCAGGAAAACCCAGCAGAAGCAAACAAATGAAGTGAAGGGTGTAGAATTTAAACAATTTAGCCCAGGAGGAAAAGCAGCCCACTTCTGCAGGCTGCTAATCCACTGTGAAATGCTTCTGCATCTTACGGCAGAATCTCTAATTAAGTCTCTAGCGTATCAGGTAAGGCTTTCCCTGGGCTTTCATTAATCACAACTTTCTGCCTAGAATTCTGTGAGTTCCAGTTTTACCAAATAGCTCCAATTGCAACCTTTTTAGAACACAGGAACCAGCTTTCTGCAAAGAAAATGCTGCCCATTCTGTGGGAGCTGGGGCATTGTGCTGGGTGAGGGCGCTCCACAATGGCGGGGCTGCTCTGCGGGCCAATCTTTTGTTGAACAATTTAGCATCTCTGAATACTCTTGTTTTGCGTCAGCCAATTCAAACATAAAGGCCGCAGCACCATGGCAGAGGAGGAGAGTGCACAAGTAGTTCTGCTTTCCCACCATTGAGGGCTAAGGTCTGGAATCCTTCATGAATACCAAGGTAAACCTGTCAGCCAGGGACAGCCTCTGGCGGACACTCTGCATGGCTGGAGGGCACGGACTCCACGCAGGGATGGGTCTGTGGAACTAATGATTTCTAGGGCAACTTTGATGGAAGTGGGCTGCAGTGGGGGAGAGGCTCAGGATGTTCTGGGAAGAGGGAGAGCAAGATATCTGGTTAATGGCCCTCTGGTTCATAAAATGGAACAGGCAGCCAATGCTGCCATGTCTATATATGTTTTGACATCAGATGAAAGAAGAGAGAATCCCTATAAAAATACAAATACCTCGCAGCTATTGTAAACACTAGAAACTTCTGAGCTGCATTAGTAAAAACCAAGCAGCCAATGTCTTGCTCTAATGTAAACTGCTGGAACTTTCGGCTGGGGCGAGTATCAGCAGCAGCATTAAGACATTTGCATCCCATCCATCTAGCTGAAGTGTAAACAGACCAATTAGATTTCTGACGGCTTAGCATATACAGTGTCCGCTCATTTATTTGACCTCAGTGAGGCCTTTATCAGGTTAATCCATCCTGTTCTAGGAAACGGGAAGCCCTTTTAAGTGCTTGAAAGAGGAACCCTGATACTTCTGGACGGGAACAACCCCGGTGAGAGAAGCGCGCTGGGATTCTGGCCACCAGGTTCCCAGCTGGGGGCTCTAATTCAGGCTAGGTTTCCTCACAAGTCTCAGCCCCACAAGGCTGAGCGAGACTCTCCTCTCACGAGATCCCAGCACACCCTGCATTTGCCCTGGTTTTGCCTGTGAACTTGTCTCTCCCCCTAAAAGACCTTAAGCTACACAGACGGAGATGGGGCTCCCCATTATTTGCTGTTGAGCAAATGGCACTGACAGGGTGCTTGTTATATTCGCATTAAACGAGAAAGTAAATATGCAAAAGAAACTCTTACTTGATATCGGGCTTTCGTATTATAGGGATAACGTGCTAGTGCTTGAAAAAGTGTATACCAAGAACAAAGGAAAAGCTAAAATCAAACTGAGAACTAAAATAAAACACAGACCAAAACATTTAACTAAGCTGGGCAACTATCTATTTGGCATTGGCAAACAGGAATTTAGGACCTGGCTTATTGGCTTAGTAGTAGTCTGTGTTGAGAAGTCCAGCTCCATGGATGCTGCAGGGAGGTGGCTGGAGATGCAGACTCAGCCCCCTCCCACCACCTGCCCCCAGAAATCTGCCCTGCACTGAAAGAGCCTCAGGTGATTCCTAAGCCCATCAGTGTGAGAAGCCCTGGTCTATAGCGATTCCACTTCCCCATTCACTCTATGCAAAAACTACAACAAGCAAACTTGGCACTCATTCTAGGAAGGCGGCCTCCACGATGCCAAGTTGCCCAGTGAGCTATGCCACAGACCAACCAATGGACTCATCTTTTCCCCATAATAAAACTTTGGTTAAAATTTAGCTGAAACCCTCTTCTTTCTACTTGAAGACAAGAAGCCTATCTTTCTCTTGCATGTGCACACACACACACACACACACACACCCCTCTCAGTACTGAAGCGTGCCAAACAAACCAATCATTTCTCACATCTGGTTCTAATCCTGGACTATCTTTTACTTACTGGTGATTCTGGCCTTAGCTCTCCATAAAGTAGCAGAGTTCCATCCAAGAACAGCTACCTCACAAAGCCATGAAGGCTGCTCAACGAAGCAAGGGGTTTCTTTCTCTCCAGTTCTCAATTTCTTTTCAAAAGGAAAACTCGCTGTTCTTTTATATTTCACTAAGTCATATTCTTAATTAAATCAACCGAAAATTACTTGCCTTGAGATCCAAACTAGGCTTAGATTCCCAAAAGCTGACACCAAAGTCCAATGCTAAATACTTCCTAATTGTGGGGACTTGAACATGAAATCTGGGCACATCATTTTCACTTCTTAACAGAATAACATCCAGTGACAATTTCAGGTATTTTTAAGTTTTCCTTTCTACAGTTCGAAGGAGATGAAATATAGGTCAAATCTGGCATCTCCTTCTGCCAATGTTTCTAATTCAAGACACCAATAATGGGCCACCTATTGGGTGATCCTGTGGCTTCAAGCTGAGGAGCTGTCCTTGCTGCCAGCCCCAAACCCCTCTATCTTCTGTTTTGAAGATATTCCCCAAGACAGCTCGAGAAGAGAGCTTGTCTTTATACCTCTGAGTATCTCTAAGTTAACAAGTTCAAAAGAAAGCAGGGTCACAATGAAGAGATGCTGCAATCTACCAGACACAGAAGGAAATAAGCAACAAAGATCACCTGAGCTAACAACGATTTTTAACACATGTCTCCTTGCACACGACTGCTTACCTGACAATGAAGTCAAACTCAGATCCCGCAAGCATGAGCACTCCCAGCAGAGTGGACACGGCGCCATCCAGGACGGGTGCAAACATGTGCTCCAGGGCAAGCACAGCCCTGCGGTTCTTGTCGCCGATGGCCGTCAGAAAGGCCTGTGCAATGAGGATGTTCACAAGATCAGGTTCCTGGACTTCACAGGGTAAATGCTCAGCTCCTTCCTAAATGCTACAAGCTCTCAAACTGCTCACATCCTACTATTTTAGCTGCTAGAACGTGTAATCAGAGTAGCTCAACTAGCTACACCTAGACTTAGATGACCTCTTCACGGCACTGCGTCATATTTGGTGTTGACATAAATCTTGAGAACAGTAAAACCAAAACTATCTAAAAATGGACAGAAATGTCCCCTTCTTTTCACTGTTACTTGCCCTCAAGTTTCCTCCCTTAAATGATCTCACGTCACTCATACGTGAGACCTCTAACTCCCACAGCAACAGTACTCTGGCTAACGCACTGGATGCCCAAGAACTTTGTTCAGTATCCCAACCGATCAGGTGCTAACACACTTCTTCATGATCACGCAGAGGTGAGACCTTCTGTCATGGTTTCAGGCTGTGTTTGCAGTACATCTAAGCACTATGAAAGTACTGCAAGAAACACACAGGGCTGTGCATTTGAATCAAGCCCTTTCTAACTCTGTGTGAACACATCCCTGCCTCTCCTGCAGTCCTGAAGCTCTCCTAGGCCAGGAATGCAGTCGATACTAAGTGGGAACTTTGCAGAGTAAATTCTGGAAGATCTGACTGTTGGCCTGAACGTGTGACCCCTGCAGGGAGTGTTGAACCTGGCATGAGTTCTCTCTCAGAAGTTCAGGCTGCTCTGGGATAGGCCGAGAGGAGAGGGCTGGGTGTCTTTGGCAGGATGTGTTCCTATCCCTTACCTACCTGTGGAAGGATGGGAATGGTCATTCTCCTTCACAGACGAAAAAATTACAAGTATACAAAGGTGTGCTAAGAGTTTTCATACTTTTCTCTGAAATAGGTTCTACTCTTTCAGAGTTGGTAAAGACAACTCAATATGGCTGCCTTTTGCTCTTGGGAGGAAGGCACTAGGGGGTTTTCAGCCATGCTGCCTTGCGTCATATTTGGGCCATGAGGCCGTAAGGGCCAAGTTGCGACTATCCTGTTGCACGCTGCTTCTATGTTACCGAGGCAGCAAATGACTGGGAACCCACTGATTTCCTAAAGTTGTTCATGAAAGCAGAGTCTTCTTCACAGCCTTAGTCTACCATTTTACAAACCGTGAAAGAGCAGTGACCGCCTCCTCTAAATGCAATTTCACATACAGGATCAGAATACTGCAAATGACTTGGACTAGATAGAGGTCCTAGAGTTCAGAGACTGTAGTTAGCATTTCCGTGGTAAAAGTCTGCTCTGGGATACCCCTGTTTGCCATGCTAGTTTCCAAAAACGGTGGTTTCCATTTGCATCAGAATAAAGTAACTTGTGGATTCTTAACTCACATGCAAATTTATCTCCCTTTTGAAGAACTGTATTGGAATTATGGGTTCCCTAAACTCTAGGTTGGCATATTGTTCTTTTTTAAAAAAAATAGTCCCTCCACCCAGCTCAAAGGAAAAAAATAATTTGAGCAGGCTCAAAATTTAGAGAATACTGTTTCTATATTATTGGCTTTTTATTATACACTGTGAAAAAATGGGATAACTTCCACAAAGCATTCCTTCCAAAACAAAGAAAGTTTACAATCTCTCAACTGTGTAACAATAGCCCTGGAAAGACTGCAGAAGGCACAAGGCTGCAGCATGTGTGGAGACACGCATGTGCCATGTGCTGAGCCCAGAGAGAATCCACGCTGGAGACTGCAAAAGCAACCCCGGAAGTGACAGGTCCCAGCCCGATGCTAGGCTTCCTAGCTAAGGTATTCTACGGGTCGGTAATGATTCAGTTAACACATTTATTTATTGAATGCCTACTGATAACCCCAAGTTCTTAGGCTGTAATCTGCAGATGGAACATAATTTACACAGTTGTGAGGTTTTAGACAATTCTTTGATAAATGTATACAACAGATTTATCTCTTGGATTAAAGATTCCTTCTGAAGTTTAATTACCTCCAACAAAGCATTCACAGGGCAAGGCATAAAAAAAGAGAGGAAAAAAAATGTCTGTTGAAAGCCTCACTGGTTCTCTTACTTTCTGCTGTCATGAATGTAGAGGCTGGGAGGTCTGAGGAGCTGGGAGGGCTTAGGTGGAAGTGCCAGTTCCCTGGGGCTGAACACTGGCGCCTCCCTCCACTCCTAAGCCCGCGAGTACTTCCTCGGCTGCCAGCTCACCTCACTCTCAATGATGCCATCCCCAAGCCTATGAGTGTGGTCTCATTTTATCCCTACTGTTCCTGTTGCTTTTAAAACTCTATGTATGCCCACCCACATACTCACCACATAACTCGTCTTATGTGACAACGTCAGGAATCGTGGGGGTGATAATGACAGTCAACATCAGGTGAGCACGGTCCTTCCGGCCCCTCCAGCACACCAACCCTGCACTACTACGGCTGACAGGGCCCGCCACCATGCACCTTCCACACCCCTCGAGGGAAAGGAATCCAGAAACCTTGCAGGCTCTCCTAGGGGACCCCTGTGCCCTGAGACCTTTTCACTACCACGCACAGGGAGAATGCCAAGGTTCCCACTTAGAGACAAACAGAGCCAGAGGAAACGGGTTGTTTTTCACAAACTTTTTGCTTCAAACGTCTCCCATACCAAAGCAACGTGAACGGTGAACTCCACTCCTATGCCAACAGAGGCGATCAGGATGACCACAGGCACAGCGCTGAGCTTGATTCCAATGAGGCCCATCATGCCGAAGAGCTCGACCGTCATCAGCGCCAGGACCATCACCTTGAGGAGGGACACAGTGGTCAGGGGGCGGGCCCGTCACCCTCCAGGGCTGCCCACAAGGGAGGCCACCAGAGGGCTAAGATGTCCTTGGTTCAGATCAAAACAATGAATGGACTGACTTGCTTTGACTCTGGACACCGCCTTCCCTTCCTAATTCGTCTTCCCACTGCGGAGGGAGACTGTGTGGGACAGCTCATGTGTAAAGCTATAGAAGGCAAAGGGGAGCGTTCTAATGCAAACTGTTTTCCAATATACCTTCTCCAGAGAGCAAAAACCATAGAGAGCAATCCACGAGGAATCACATGAGCCTGGATGCATCACTTAGCTACAAATTTCACATAGTTTACAACAAGATCAATTGCTCCTTCTGCTTGGGTTTTAACCATCAGAGACTATCCGGGAACCCATCATTAAGTTTTTGGTTGCCTCACTCTCCATTCTAAAGAAAGCTGATAGGATGGGGTGAGAAAAAGTTCTTGTGCGTGGAAGTAGTTTTGCTTTTGTGGGTGAACCTGCAGGCTAAGCGAAGATGATCTGGGGTCCAGGTAAGCAGGGAGGTCGTCTGACGTGTGTCAGGTTACAGGACCCCTGAAGAGATGGGGACAGCTGCGGTGGACTGAGCAAACTGTTAAATCCAAGGAAAAGCGTCTTGCCTTTCATCTTCCTTGTAAAAATTTGTGGGGAAATGGAAATAAAATCTGTGAGTTAGCTTTGGAGTTTCTTGGTCCAAAGGGGAGAAGACACAAATAAACAAGGTACCCAGATGGAAGAGAAGGAGAAAAATGATCCTTCTTTTCCGGGGGTGGGAGGTGGGCAGAGGTGGAGGGAGGAGAAGGAGTGATGAAAGATGGACATCAATCGCTAAGTGCCACGAAAACTCTCACAGACTAAACATTTACCTTTTAACGTACCTGCTGCACAGACTCATGGTGCAGACACAAAACCTGGTCTCTGTTTTTATAATTTTGGCATTTTAAAGGCTATACTATAGTTCACAGAATTTAAACACTGCCACGGTTTTATTGGACTCTACATGAAACTTACGTCAAATCTGAGAGTATTTTGGAGAAAGGAGGCCAAAAAACAGGTTCATAATATTAGTTTATCATTATCCCCTAGGACTTAAAACACACAAACCCACTTCTAAAATCATTTTCTCCATATATCACTGTCCTGACTTCTCTGATTGTCCCCTCATGTTCAATGTAGAAGAACCGGCTATGTTATTATTAGGCCTGGGATGAGGTCACAAAATGGCATTTTTCAATTAAAGAAAAAATTAGCTACTCTTTGAGTGTTTTGATTTAATAAATGCTCAGAGCCGTGATGGAAAGTGTGCTTTAAAAAGTCCCCTATCTTTCTGCAAAAATCCTCAGGCTATGGGAGAGATGGCCTAAGAATAAGGCCATTAGAGGGTCTACCTTAGCCATGGACCTCACCACCTCGAGTAGAATAAATATATTATGGATGATGCAAGCTATACCCTCCTCCAGAGGCCCAGACATAAACAACACTTCCCGGCTGCAGAAAGAGCTATGCTGAAAGGAATTTGACTTCCACAAAGACCCTTGTAATACACTCACAATGATCCCGGCCGTCCAGGGGTTCAGAAGGAAGACGGCGCACACGAGGAACGTGCAGGCCAACACCACGCTGATGAACAGCAGTAGCCAGTGGCGGAGGCCGATGTACTGCTCCCAGAAGAGGAAGGGGTAGCCGTTGGGGTAACTCGACAGCCCCAGGCTCGTGTAGTTGCTGCAGATCGTCCTTACTTTTTCAATCGCCTCCACAAAGTCTGAGGTGTCTCTCAAGCCGTTGAGGTAGAAAGGGAACTGGGCATACTCGATGGGCTCTGCTGCCGGGACTGCACAGAGAAGGGCACAGGTTAGGAGCAGGCCTGGGGGAGGGGAACGCCACCGTTTCAATGGAAAGAGAACTCTGCATGAAAGCCCACTGGTTTTTCTTCTTATACGGGATATGAAGGAGAAACAGTGCTGATCATGGCCTCCAGGCCTTTACGATCTTCCGATTTGGTTTAAAAATGTTTAAATCTGTGATCTGTGTATTTTTTAACGTTTGATTTAAATCTTCCAGCAGTCATTCTTTGTGAGTGTTCTAAAAACTCCAGGCTTAAATTTCGGGAACATTTTTTGTTCCCTTGACACACACAAAAATACCAAGTTCACACAGTTTTATCCAATCACTTACA
Source organism: Aotus nancymaae (assembly GCF_030222135.1). Taxonomy (NCBI): domain Eukaryota; kingdom Metazoa; phylum Chordata; class Mammalia; order Primates; family Aotidae; genus Aotus; species Aotus nancymaae. The sequence goes on from NW_026988455.1 coordinate 17,592,136, forward strand.
AGAGCAAAATAACTCCAGAGTCATGCTTTCCTGAGAAAAATGCTTAACTTATCCTTTTAGTGACTGAACAAACTTAAACCTTGTATGCTTCTTTTCTAATGCAATGCTAAGTCTTCAGCAACAGGGGAAGAAATCCTTACACAACAAGCGTTTAGTTACTGCCGTTGTGTGTTCCAGACCCTCTGGGGTCATTCAGTTGACTTGCTAAACATGATTTGCCCTATTATAATCTCAACTATAAATTTTCATTAAGACAAGCCTTGGCTGCCTGCCACACGGCTCTGGGGTTTAGATCCGGGGAAGCACAACTCGCCGAGTCTCCAGCCATGTTTGCAAGGGGATCCGTCTTCTTTCTCACATCCTCCCTTGGCCCAATATCCAAAGCATACACTACTAGTATTGCCACCAGAAATGCAAATGAAATCCACACAGAACCACCTTTCAAACTCCGGGCTGAGAGGTGAAAGGAAGAGGACACTGTTGTATACAGACTTTTCTGCTCTGGTTTAAACAGCTTTGACAGGGTGCAGGTGCTTGGTCGCTTATAGGAATGACCCAATGTGCCAAAAATCCGTTCAACACCAGAGTTGACAAAGTTAAGATAAACATATAATCCCCAGCGATAAAACTCTGCAATAGTAAAATAACACTCAACCTGGAGGCGTCCTCGGCATTCACAGGGAACAGCTGGCATGCGAGAGCAACGCCTAATGAACGTCTTAGCACCGAAGCTACGAATGGAGACGAGACACTTATTTCCCAACGTGATAGAGTGCGGGGTTGTATTCCATTACACATCCTCGTCTGTCTCCCAGAGTTTTAAACGAGAAGAAATAGATTGTTCTGTTTACACTTTTGAACCCTGGGTAGCGTCAACGGACGAAGGCTGTTGCTGAGTTTGGAGAACAGGGGAGGTACCTCTGTAACCTCCCAGAGCCCCTCTCCTGGCACGACCATGGAGCGCTACTTACTTCTCAGCCTGGTTTCGGGCATGTAGTCGGCTTTGTCATGGACCCATTCTGGTCGGTGAGGCCGGATGTTGGCCTGGGAGGCAGCATACGCGACGGGGTCGTTGCTGACCCAAGCCGTCAGGTAGATGTAGAAAGCGCTGGGATTAATGATGCCATCTGCATCCACCAGACGCTGTTTAGTCAACTACAAAAATGGGAAGAACAGAGGCCTTTGAGAATGAGGTTGGGGGTAAACACACTACTGCCTTGAGAGCACAGAAACTGCGCTTTGCCCCAGCATTACAACAAAGAATAGAATGCCCACTGTTGAAAGTGTCGAAAATCCCATCAGAACACCTTTGATTTCTTTCAAAGTGCACTTATTGGAGGATGCAATCATTGGTGTGTTTATAACAAACACAGTTCTGCAGATGGCCCAGGAATTGGCTGAACCAATTAAATCTGAATGCTAAAAGACCGTCTGCAGCCAAGGCAGAGAATGAGCAATCTGGAGAAACATATTTATAGGAGGGGAAGGGGAAAAAACCTGGCAAGAATCCCCATGCACGTCTGTGTGCAGTTAACCTCTGTTGTTAACACTGAAGGAAATGCCACCCAGTAAATGGAGGAGAGCTATAAAAATAAAACAACATCTGTATAAATTTTGCTAACACTAGCCTCCTATGACCTGTGGATTCAAAAAATGCCCAGTGCCAGAAAGTGCAAGGGACGAGTGCACACCCTCAGCCTCGCCAGGTGATCTTATTCCCGGAGGTCGTCATGCTGGGCACTCTGTGTCCTCTGCGTGGCCAAACGTGCTCCCTCTGCAGGAGGGCTTGTGGGCTCTGCTGAGGTGGGGAGCTCTGTGGGACTGAGTGTGTGGATGTATATTTTATATACATAGAAAAGTTTTGTTTCCTGTTTATTTTAGATTCAGGCCTCATTCCTCGCTTTAGGTCTTTTTTAAACAAAATGAAAAACGCCAGTGACAGTGGCTCATAGAGAAGGAGTGAAGGAAGGAGCAGGGAGGAGAGTGAGAACTGGATTTCGGGGATCTGGATTCAATTAATCCACAGGATATGTAACAACTGTATGTCCTCAACTATCCCCGGAATCGCACAGCGCAGCCCGTGGCCTCCGTGTGTGCAGCATGCCTCTCTCCGTCTCAGGAGGAGGAAGTGCTATCTGGGACCTGGCCCAGTCCCATTTGTCCCACAGTGCCCCTGGTCTCTCGCCCAGCCCCGCTGCCTGGGCACCTCCCTGGTGTCTCTGAGGCAGGCTCCTCTGCCCGCATCCTTGGGAAACGTGACAGCCTGCTGCCTGCTGCTGTGTGCGGAGTTTCACACTCCATAACAACTCTGAACAATGTACTTTGTAAATCTGTCACCTTGAATGCCAGCAAAAAAGGGGAGACAATAAACAGAGCTGCTGAGATCATTAGCATGACGGTTTTCTGCCTGAAGGTGAAGCAGGCAAGTTACAAAGAGCGAGGAAGCCAAAGTAGCCCCGGGCCCCGTGCAATTGGAAAAGTCCAAACACACTCCCGAACACGCCTGCGGAACCCAGAGGGGCATGCTGGAATCCAAATGGCAGGAAGACGATGCAAACGCAGGTGGAGAGTATGATTCCCAAACAGAAACAGTTATGACCGCAGGAGTGAGCAGAAGGGTGCAGATACTCCGATTCCAAGGGTGTGCATTTCTGTTTGCTTCACTCATCACAGAGCGATCTGCCTACTCCTGGGGCCAGGAAGACCCAAAGATCTCAAATGTAACAACTCCTCCCATCCTTCTATTACCTCTCCAATCTCCTAACCCACTCACCTACCCCAAATTCTGCTCATCCAAACAACTGCTACCCAAGAAATCTGTCTTTCCAAGCTTGAATACAATCAAGACCAACATGGTACCAAGTCCTAGAATTGAAATAATCATGTAATGCTGCATTTTTAACACTGGAAAGAGCCTGCACTGTTTTAGCTGCACTTTATTCTGACGATTGCTCTGGCAGTAGTAGCCAATACGCCTGTCCCCATTTCACAGATGAGGAAAGTGAGGCGCACTGGCTTGCCTGAGGTCACGCAATTAGCTGGTGGGAGGAGGTGAATTAGAGTGACCCCATATTCCTTCTACCAGCTCCCAGTGCCTCAGGTCTCCAGAGAGCACAGGGCAGGGTCGCATGCTATCAAGCAGCCTCCACCAGGGCAGCAGCCTCACAGCCTGGAGGCGCCCTCGGGTGCCTAGCAGCTGGAGTACCTGGCTGATGTCGATAGGCTTATCGCGGCTGCCGGTCTGCACCAGGAGTTTGTAGGCAAGGACTCCATCGTCTGATCCATTCTTGTAATTGTTTGGCATGATTTTCCCGGTTTCCCAGTCACTGTCAAATGCATCCTGAAGTCCTAGAAAAGGCAAATGATTGTAGCACATTGTAACTCGCAGCCAGAAGGACCCTGGTCCTAGTGGGGTGGGCCGAGGAGAGTGAGCAAGACAGGGGACTCTTAGACGTCCATCAGAAACACACACCCACTGTGATGGAAAGCACTGGACCTTTCATGAATGAACTGCAGCTGCTGTGGCCACTTCTCAAAAGGGGGAAGGCGATGATCTGTTTCTATGAAACAAATACTCATATGTTATCTTAAGAAAGACCACTCTCCTCCTTTCTCCCCCTGACAATTACAAAAGAAGGCAAGAATGTGAGGGAAAGACACACACCAGGGTCATTAACCGTTTCGTGCCACTCGGGGTGCTAAGTCATGGGTTCTTCAATGCAACCAGAAATTCTACGTGGAGGGGAAAAAGCACATTCAAACTCCCAACTTCAAACGGCAGCTCAGCTGCTTCTGGAGCCCAGGGTGAGCGAACACGATTCTGTCAATTTGTTCCATCTGTTCGACTTGTGGAGCGAACACAAGCTGTGGGATCCGCTGCCAGGTTGTGTAAAGATCACAGCCAACACCTATTCACTCTCCACTGCGCTCTTCCTCTCTGCCACCCTTCCTCGGGAGAGCAGGCGGGGGAGAAGGAGGGGAAGGCACTCCCGTGAGCTCAGGGAAATACCTCACAGGGTAAATTTGGATCGGATTGAGAACAGGAAGCCACAGGCCAATACAAGGAGGCTCTGTGAGAGCAGATGACAAACCACAAGCCGGGGAGGGGGAGGAAAGAGCTTTCTGGGCCTGGGGGATGGGCGAGCCCGCCAGCCCACCACACACAGCTGCGCTTGGCCTCGGTAATCAAAACCATCATTACAGACCTGATGGTTTGGCTGCAGCTGTAAAGAGATAAGCGTGTTGGAAGAGAAAACAGGGCCCTGGTGACCCGGCCTTAGGGTCTTGAGCGCTGGCTGGCGCGCACACTCTCCGGGACACCCCCACCCCCTCACTCCCCCGTCCCAGCCACCTCCCAAGTAGAACTCCCAAGCCCCAGCAGCTCAGGAAACCACAGCTTTTGAACAAGCTGTACATGTATGGGTTGGACACGGCTAGTAAGAAGGGAGAAGGGTTTATTTCATTTCAGGACATGCCTTGGATGACTTCAAAGACAAAAAAAAATCTGGTTGCGTTAGTGCTCAGAATGCTTAAGCTCTTGGGGTCTGAAGTAGGGGGAAGGAGGTGGAGCACAGGCCCCTTTCTCTCTCTAAGAAGTGAAACCCTCCTTCCCACACTGCTGGTTAGAGGAACAGTTTGGGGATGAGGTGGGCTGGCTGGTGAAAGGAGGCCGTGTGGGGGCAAGTGTGGAGGGGAGGCGGGACAGGAGACCACTGGGTGGGCCGTGCACCTCTCAGACTGACGGGTTTTCACAGGGAGGCGTGCACACACACAGTACTGAGCAGATGTTATTTTATTACTGAAAGCCCTTTCTTCCTGTTTTTGAAAAAAAAAAAAGAAGAAAAATTACTGCTCCCCCCTTCCCCCACAAAAAGGGAGACCTCGTCTGTTTTCTCGCCATAACAATTTTCTTGACGTCATGACGTGTCCTGGGCTTGAAGCCCCTCTCCCTTAACCAGCTAATCCTGAAGAGAGGCTCACGCTTGGTGAGCGCGGGGCTGCGCTGGGCATCCCACGGCAACCGAGGGACAGCCCCGTTAATCACTCTGGCTTCACAGATGAGGAACTGAGGCTTGGAAAGGGGGAGACTGGAAAAGGCTGCCCAGCAGGAGAGTGCTGGACAGAGCTCAAACCCAGGCAGCAAGTCAACAGAGGCAGCTGGAGCCACTCACTCGCTGGCCTACTGTGCCGGGACACACCGTGGTACCAAAGGATGTGTCAAAGGCAGGAGAAAGATGAGCAGCATCAACTCTAGCATCAACAACGTCTGGTGGCAAACAGGGGTCCCCAGGATTTTCCTGCAAAATCCGAGGGTGATTTTACGATATCTGCACACAAAGACATTTGGGACACCCTAGGGTGAAACAAAGGAAGAAAGATCCTATTTGGGGAGGTCAGCCTTGTCAGAATCCACACTGCCAGTCCCTGAGGTGCCATTCACTCTACCGGGGGCTCAAAGATGAACTAGAAACAGTCATCGACTTTATGGAACAGTTAAGTCCTTTCCCCATTAGTACAGTATTTTCTTACTAATCACCAAAAAGCTCAAGTAACAATGGGCTGGTCTAAGCACATGCACAAGTACAACCCTGGACACAAAACAAGGGATAAGACGGGTCTCCACTGCCCCTTCGCCAGCATCTCCTATTCCAACGCACGCACACTCTAGAAAAGGGTGACATTTATTTTACAGCAAACCTTAACAGCTCAGCCGGAAGTTCTCCCCTTATGAATATTTTGTGCCAATAATTATTTTCTAGTGTAAAGTTCTGGGCTAAAGGAAAAACCCCAATTGCCCATTTTCCTTCAGATATGGGACCCTGCAAATAAAATGTTAATCAAAATTTTATTTGCGTAATCCAGTGTGAAATAAAATGAAAACATTTGCACATGATTCAAGGCATGGCTTTTATCTGACTTTGCCTTATTTGCATGTATGTTTTAAGATGTGACATGTGGGATAGTTTTGAAATTAACCATTATATAGTTTTAGGGGTAAAAAAATAAAATCAGACAAACTATTGGAAGGTTGATAAAGATCAATGATATGACATAGCTTTAATAGCAATTCCATTTAAACCAATGAGGCTCCCACCATTTAAAAACCACACAAAAATATTAGCAAGGAAAGCTGACTCAAGGATAATTGTTTTCTTGGAAAAAATGTTCAAAGACCACATCAGCCATTCAACAGGCCTGAAAAACATCTAGGCAGCAAAGGGCTCCAGTTTCTGGTCATTCTGTGTGGAGTGCTCTAGTGGACCCTTTAAGAGTCAGATGTGGAGTCCCAAGGCTGCCTGGAACCCTGACTGCTTAGTACAAATGGATCTCACTTGGTCAAGGTGTAAGCTGTCCACATATCGATCACAACATGATTCAAATGTACCTTAAAAAAAATCTCAAGTCCAGCTGCTTTACATCTATAAGGAAGCAATGCATAGAGATGGTCTACAATGCTCTGTAAAAAGGTTAGCCCTCCGCACTGCCTCGAGACAATCCCTTTTACCGCTTCCCAATCCCGGCCTAACACGCCACATTGAGCCTCCAGAGCAATGGCCAAAAACACTGAAACACACTCTACAATGACCCTTCTCCGCTCAGAGACTGGCAGGGCACAGCGGATCTCTTTGTCATTTGCGGCAAGTTATTTGCATGTCTTTGGTCAGTGGGGGAAAATGAAAAGCAGGGACTGTCTCCACTGTCTCTCTTTTAACTCATTATCCCGAAAACCACTGCTTTCTAAACTAAATGTAAAAAATAATATTTGGAATAAATTCATGTTCATCTCAGGAGGGTGTCAGAAAATAATAATCATGTCATGTTCTCTTTACGCTCCTCCGAAAGGAAAGTCAAATTTGGTGTACATGTAGGCACAAAATTCTGGTAAACACAAGTCAAGGCCAGAGCTGTTTGGAACCATCCTCCACCAGCCTCAAGTCGTTTACCATTTCCTGCAAACTCTCAGGGAAACTGGCTGCTGAGACTTTACATACAAGTGTATTGACTTCAGACCAAAAAAAAGCACTTACATCTGTGTTTAAACAAGCCTAATTAAGTGGGAAATTAAGACAATCATTTGGATAATTTAAGCCAAAAGATGTTGGGGGCCGTAATGATTCGGTACTCCAGTAAAAGCATTTTTGCTTGAATTGGGTGGATAACGATCCTGATTCTCCACTTGGCTTTGCACGTGTCAACACAGAACAAATGAACAGATGTTCTTGGAATCACTGCATACATTTATATGCAGTTGGTCAGCAGAAAATTTAGACTTTTTTTTTCCCTCCAGTTGACTAATATTTCCTAGAAACATTTCTAAGAGTGAAGAAGCCAAGAAAGGCATTTTATTTATTTATTTTTTATTTTTTGAGACAGAGTCTCGCTCTTGTTGTCCAGGCTGGAGTGCAATGGCGCGATCTAGGCTTACAGAAACTTCCGCCTCCCAGGTTCAACCGATTCTCCTGCCTCAGCCTCCCGAATGGCTGGGATTACAGGCACCCACCACCATGCCCGGCTAATTTTTGTATTTTTAGTAAAGATGGGGTTTTACCATGTTGGTCAGGCTGGTCTCAAACTCCTGACCTCAGGTGACCTGCCTGCCTTGGCCTCCCAAAGTGCTGGGATTACAGGCGTGAGCCACCTTGCCCTGCCAAGAAAGGCATTTTGAAGCAGAATTTAATTATTTCTAAAATAATGTGAAATGTGATTAAGCATTTATAACTTTACTTCATGTACAAAGTCAAAAAATGGTCAAAATGGTCAACTGTAAACTATGGCGCCTGGGTAATGATGTGCAGGTTCCTCAGCTGTAACAAACGCATCCCTCTGGTGGGGGATGTCTTTAGTTGCGGGGCTGTGTGTGTGTGAGGAAGGGGGATATAGGCCATCTTTGCACCTTCTGCTTAATTTTCCTAGGAACCTAAAACTGCTCTAAAAACAAAGTCAATTTGAAATAGAGAAATAGTTTTTTAAAGGATGGTCAAAATATGGAATTTCAGACTATGTCCACTGCTTATTCAGCATTTCCTGATGCAGTAAACTATAATTTGGCAATCGGTCTGGAAATCCCTTCCGCACTTTGATTTCATGTGGTCACCACACTAGCCACCATCTAGCCAAGAGGAAAGAGTAACAGAAGCCTCGGGTCCACCCGCTACTACACAGTACTATTTTCCTAATGTGCATCTGTTCATTCTCACAGAAGTCCCCAGTTACTCACTGAAATTATTTGCATCCTTTTACAGGTAAAAGCCAGACTTGGGAGGCTGCTGCAGAAACAGTCCATGTAAGAATCTTGAGCAACTTAAAAGTCCATGAAACATGTGTTACATTAGAATCTAATGCTTTCATAACCAGGGCAAAGGAGACCTGTTGAAGCTGAACACGCAAAAGGCCGAAAGGACGAAAGCCCTCCCACGGCATCTCACCTTGCAGCCAGTCTCTGAAGTAGTGCAGCCACATTTTGGGAAGCTGTTTGTTTTCTTCCAACATGACATACTTCACGTTACTGAAGCTCCTGTGAAGGTCGTAAAGTAAGTGCTGGATGTTCGGGTAGTCTGCTTTCTGGGTGACTATATACATGTTGTAGAAAGAAAAGTATTTGAATTGTGCAGCAATAAAGTCATATTCTCTGGTTTCCCGAGGTACAATGTCCGTAAGGTCCAGCCCGTCTTTCACTCGGGTGGTCCCGTAAAGGCTGACCCCCAGCAAGCCCAGAAAAAGGAAGATCACCACTACCTGGAACAGAAGAGGCACAAGGTCAGACCCCAGGGAGCACCACCGACTCTTTCTTCACAAAGAGAAGCTGTCTAGCTAATACTTTGTTTTCACCACCACACTTGACCTGATTTAGCCTGTAGGGGTTGTTCTCGCATAGGAAAAAGGATAAAATCATAGTAGTCGCATTTTTATTTTGTTTTGTTATTTATCTGAGTTGGGATCTCACTCTGTCTCCCAGGACGGAGGGCAATGGCATGATCAGAGCTCACTGTTGCCTTCAACTCCTGGGCTCAAGTGATCCTCCTGCCTCAGCCGCCCAAGTAGCTAGGACTACAGGTACACAGCACTATGCTTTTTTCTTTTGAGACAGGGTCTCACTCTGTCACTCAGGCTGGAATGAAGTGGTGCAATCATGGCTTACTGTAGCCTCAACCTTCCTGGGCTCAGTGATCTTCCTGCCTCAGCCTCCTAAGCAGCCGGGACTATAGGCACATCACCAGACCCAGGTAATTTTTTGTAGAGCTGGAATTTCACCATGTTCCCTAGGCTGGTCTCAAACTTCTGGGGTCAAGCAATCCGCTGGCCTTGGCCTCCCAGAGTGCTGGGATTATAGGCGTGAGCTGCCACACCTGTCCCTGGCTAATTTTTAAAATATTTTGTAGAGACAGGGTCATCCTTTGTTGCCTAGGCTGTTCTCAAACTCCTGGCTCAAGCAATCCTTCCATCTCAGCCTCTCAAAGTGCTGGGATAACAGGCATGAGCCACCGCTCCTGGCAATAACCACATTTTTTAAACAACCTCATTCATAAAAAGACATGCTGCATACAGATTCACTCCCATGGAATACGACCTCATTAAAATGGCCCTATGCTCTCAAAACATTGACTTTTGGAGGACTGAACTATATCATACTCATACAATTTTTTTTTAAGGAAAAAGAAGAAAACTAGAAGCAATTTGATGAACTCCAAAGAAGCCTGTTCTGTTATTTTTTGAAGACAGGAAGAGTCTTAAGTTGTGGCAGATTACCTTGGCTTTTGGTTTCAAGAGGAAAGGAGCATAGTGCTTCTCAGCAAAAGATGAGAGTGTCCACTTGGTACAGGGGGGCTCGAGGCAGTGGAGGCTGGAGTCGGAGAACTGGGAGAGCAGGTCCCTTGTGGAGCTGGTGCTCTCTGGGCTCTGGCAGCTGAGGGTGTCCTGCGTTACGGTGACGGGCTGCACGGAGATCTCGGAGCGCGGCTCGGCTGTGGTGTAGTACACGTGAGTGTGGGGGTCGTACTCTGTGCGCAGCTGGACAGTGGACTGCATGGTAATCTGCGTTTCATGGGCAAAGCTGTGGCTGCTGTAGGGGGGTGGGGGGCTGTAGCAGGTACTGTCGTGCGTGTCGGTGTAGGCCTGAGGTTCAACCTGAATCACTCTGCTGACGCAGGGGCTGAAAGGAGGGGAAACACGTTGCAATGTTATGCTGAATCAGGAAAATGGTGCTTTCATTCTTCCAATTTTCACTGTGTACTGAGAATACCCCTCTTACACAGCTCTGACTTGGGAGAGAAACATCACATTGCTTAACTCTAGAAACACTGCCTGGTTGATAACGTCACCTGGTTCAGCTCCTGGTGAACTAGACAAAAGTCAGTCTGAGGAGGACACATGGAGGACTGATCCTAAATTTGGCTTCCAAAAGCAAGTAACATGATGATGAATCCTTCAAAGCATAATTCCAAACAAAACAAAACCACCACCAAAAACTATGTATTTTCTAGATGGGTGGTTTTCAATCTTGTTCTGCTCTAACAGAGGCATGTGAAACATTCCTACAATGAGCAGCATCAGTTCATGATGGAAAAAGGGGTCATCAGTATCAGCATCTTGAGGGCTGTGAGACGTTCAGCTGGGGCAGGGGAGAAGGTGCCTGGGGCCTCTGATGTCCCCCTAGGGAAGCAGCCTCTGTCCAGTATCTCCTCTACGTCCACCACACCAGCAGAAACCCTTTTGCCCACATTCCTTTATAAGTTCACAGGCTGAAAGAGTTCTCTCACAGTACCACTCTGCACCCAACCAAAAGGCCACAGCAGTCTGAAATGTACCTGGTAAAACAGCAGAAAATATCCAGTCTCCTGTCCTCACGTCGATATAAATCCATGCTGAGAATTGCAGGAAAAATGAGCAGAACCATGGCAAAATTGAACACCACTACTACCGCCGCCTGGGGGCAGAAAAAAAAATTTGGAGGTCACCAATATGCCTCTGTCCAATCAGAGGACTGCTGTGAAAATAAAGATGCGTTTAAAACAATATTTTTCTTTCACTTTCCTCTTGCAGTGTTTGAAGCTGTGACGGATGTTAAGAGTTTCTTTTGCTACATCATCAACATCATCAAGAGACTATTTGACAGAAAGTCTTGACTACTTCTAGGCCTATTTCTAATAATTCCATAAACCCATAAGGTACACACCCAGGAACTAAACTACTAATGCGTTGCTAGTAACCCAACCGAACCAAATCCACAAAGGCAGAGCACAGCACATTCAAGATCCAATTTAAAACAAACAGAAGCATTTCCCTTCCAGGATACTTCCGCGAGGTCACGCGACCCTGATTTTACACTTAAACATTTTTATATAAAGTGGATCGAGTATATCAAAATGTCTCCTTTAAAACGTGAAATACAATTTCACACGTGTCCCCTGAGGTTTTAATAGGCACATTCCAAATAGCCTCTGGAGTAGCCTGTGGGGTGTGAGAGCAAGAAACATAAAAGGTCAAGGAGAGTTAAGCAGAAAGAAATTCCTGTGTGTGATTAAAGTACGCGGAATAAGTAAGTACAGATTCAAAAGTCACTCTGTAACCTAGAATAAACACGGGGCTAGATTCTGCAGTGCGTTGGCAAATCTCCTGCTGACCTAGTAAAAATTGCAAAATTGGGCTGTTAATAGGGGAAGCCACCAGAGGCCGGTGGAAAGTCGACCCAGCTGGGAAGGGCATGGCAGAAGGGGCACCACAGAGAAAGGTGCTGGCAGTGCTAAGGAGCCAGGAAATAGCCAGACATGGCTTTGAAAATAAAAAAAAAATGAGGCAGGCTTCTCAAAGAACTGCTTAGTACAAAACTCTCAAACTGGTAAATGTCCCAGGGTGAGGAAAGAAAACCTGGCTATAACTGGCACCTAACACAATCGAGGGAGAACCTCACAAAGGGCTTTGGATGGGAATTGTGAGTTTATGCTCAAGGTGAACCAGCAAGCCCGAGTTCTGGAGATGTCTTTCAATAATTAATTCCCTGTCAAGAGTCTTCTTCTACAGACTACCTAACCTCTTTCTTCTTGGTCTATCCTGAAAATCCTTCATCAATTGAAAAATACAAAGCATGCTAACTTACCAGTCTAATGTATATAAGACCTGTCTAATAGGCCTACACAAGTAAGCTCATCACCACTGTGACGAAAGAATTTACCCGACAGAGATCCTTTAAAGAGAAAAGTCTAGTACTATGCTGGGTGCCGGAGACACAGAGATAAGTAAGACACAATCCTGCTCTCAATTCTCATAGAGCCAGACCTATAAGCAAATGACAATCCCAACTGATGCATGGCATCATAAAGGCAGGTGCCAGGCCACACAGCAGCTCAGTGGGGTGCAGGGGTGGTAAGTCAAGGCAGGCTTCCTGAGAGAGGCTTCCGCAGGGTTTAGAAGATGAAAAAGAGGGCCGGGTGTGGTGGCTCACACCCTGTCATCCCAGCACTTTGGGAGGTTGAGGCAGGTGGATCACCTAAGGTCGGGAGTTCGAGACCAGCCTGCCCAACATGGAGAAACCAGGTCTCTAATAAAAATACAAAATTAGCCAGACATGGTGGCACATGCCTGTAATCCCAGCTACTTGGGAGGCTGAGGCAGGGGAATCACTTGAACCCAGGAGGTGGAGGTTGCAGTAAGCCAAGATCACACCATTGCACTCCAGCTTGGGCAATCAGAGTGATCCTCCATCTCAAAAAAAAAAAGAAAAAAGAAAAGAAAAAGAGGTCAGGCAGGAGCAGGGGAACAGCAGGTGCTTCCTGTGAAGAAAATGCAGAGTGTGCAAGAGGAGACCCGGCTCAAGCTCCTCTGTGCTGCTGGGGTCTGAAATTCACTTGGGGGAAGAGAAAGGAGAAGCTATGAAGATTAGTTTGTTTATACCTGATTCATGACAAGCAGGAGGTTCTCCCTGAGGTTGACAGTATTACCCGATAAAGTCCCCAAAAGCAGAGTCAAGTCACCTGCCTGACGTTATCTAGTAAGTCACATCCAACAGACTTGATGCAAAGCCCCCAGCCCAGCTGAGAACCGGGAGTTTTGTGAGAGCTGGTCCCTTACTGAGAGGGCATCTGCGGACGGGATTAGGATACCTGACCGTGAGACAGCAGGGGATGCCAGGAAGAACAGGTAGGGTTCTAACGGATATTTTCCAGGAGCATGTAATCCTAGGGGCTGGATCCCTTCAGCTTTTAAAATTACAGTCATGTTTAGAATCGAGCAGCAGAATGTAGAAGAGACCCTGGGCATTCTGCTTTGGATAGGCGTTCATGAAGATGAGGAGGGCAGAGCTCCGTGACGCAGAAAGTCCCACAGGCACACGCATGGGCACCAGTCAGCCACACTGACCGCCACAGAGGTGGGGGAGCTTCTCAGCTACCAGGCCTCATTGGTCAGAGAAGCCTGCTGGGCATCTTGCTTGTCTCCTGTGATGGAAATGAAGGGATGAGAGAAGAACCCCAAGAGGCGTCCCGTCTAACTGACTTTCTCATAATCTATTACATGTATGGGGGAACATTTTCTCAATGCCAGGCTCCCCAATGTACACCAAAATAGTAAAACAACCAGCAAGGGCTTCTCAGAAAGAGAAAAGGGTCATCGCAAAGGGAAGAGAGTGAAGTAAACCAGAGAAGATGATGGGATGATATTTCAACTGTGAATCAATTCTAGTTACTGTGCTCATAGGAAATGCCCCATCCCCTCAAAGTGGCTAATGCTGGGACATGTGCAGAGGAAGTCCCAGTCAAACCTCCCTACCAGTTAGAACAACAAGGGGTTCTGTTCTGGGAGTTCTCATTGAAGAATAAACAAATGAATAAACAAATAAACAAACCAGCAAGCCCTAGTTGATAACAAAGAATTAGAGCTGGTGTCAGTGCTTTCTGGTGTAGAGGTGGCATTTAGGCAGATTGATAAAGGCTGATGAGGTTTAAGACAGTTTCTTTGTAGAAAAAAATATCTAATTATTTGGTCACACTACAAAATTGGAGGAGTTTTATATGGAAAATTCTGAAGGTAATGCAGGTTTACTATTGGACAGAACCACCTTGATCACTCCCTTTTGATGTTTAATTTGTAGCATCTTGTAAATATAAACACAACTGAACACCCAGAGTCAAACTTGTTACTGTTCACCAATGGAAAGAGAAGCTACGTAATGGCCAACTTTGAGGGTCAATACTTAAAATGAAACCAGGGAAACTTTTCTGATGCCCACCGCAAAAATCACTGCATCCTCTCTTTTCCTTGAATTTTCTTTCCTTTTTTTTTTTGACAGAGAATGAACCAGTGTCTGTCACCAGGCGCCAGGGTGGAGTGCAGTGGCACGATCTCAGCTCACTGCAACCTCCGCCTCCCGGGTTCAAGCAATCCTCCTGCCTCAGCCTCCCGAGTAGCTGGAACTACAGCACGTGCCACCACGCACAGCTAATTTTTTTTATTTTTTAGTAGAGATGGAGTTTCACCATGTTGGCCTGGATGGTCTCGATCTCTTGACCTTGTGATCCGCCTGCCCCCGGCTTCCCAAAGTGCTGGGATTACAGGTGTGAGCTACCGCACCTGGCCAATTGTGATTTTCTAAAGTGATGCTGACGAGGTTTGAAAGAGAACACAAAAACCAGCAGTACTCATTTTTGTCTCTGTAAGGTGCTTACCTTGGGAGAACTTAGTGCACTGGATTTTCTACAAGGCTACTCCTCATAAGGAAACCTCATGTAGCTTTTCAGACCACCACACCACAGGGGATCATTAAAGGAGAGTCGGCCTCGATGAGCCATCAGTATGTACTGAGAGAGGAGAGGAGAGAATGAGAGAGAAAAGAAGAAAAGAAGGAGTGTGAGCAGATACAGAAAGACAGTGAGCAAAAAGGCAAGCAGAAAAGAAGGGGAGAGGAGAGAGAACAGGGAGACAGGGTCCCATGACTGAAAGACTCTAGAACAGTCTCTCAATACCAGCACCTGTTCCATGTGAAACAAGCCTGCAGTACCACAGGGTGCTGAGCAGATGCACGCCTGTGCACAAAGGCATTCTAAAACTTCAGCTGCGCTGCGGGTCTGGCTCACCTTTCACACCACTGGGCAATCAGAGAGTCTCCTTGTCCTGTGCTTTGGTTACAGAGTCAGATCTGAACGTTACTCACTGATTCACTGTTTCTACTTCTACGTAGGTTTGTAATACAAATAAACCCTCTTTTCTTTTTGTGTTTCTTTTGGGGCTGGTGGTTACGGCAATTGGCATAGAATCTTTTCTCCAGCTGTGGCTCACATGAAATACTAAGGAGATCTTGAATCCCACCCTGTAGGATCAGTAGTTGCTCAGGCCTCCTGGTAACTACTGAAATGACATTCAAATACGTGATTGATTCGTTCCTCTTACATGACAAATGTAAAGACTAGAAAAGAGCTAAACATATTGACAAAATATGAGCAGAAATGAGATGCATGACTGGCCAATTTCGCTTCCTGCTCACATCTGCAGGAGCTCTTGGTGAGCAGCGGAAAGCTGTGTGAGTGCGTGGGGCATCATAACAACAGGTTCAAAAGTGACACAGAAGTAGTTTGCTTTAGACACCTGACCAGCTTGAGAATTATACATCATATCATCACAAAAAAGAAAGGGGAAACAAATGAGGTTTTAAAATTTGAAATTAATTCACAAAACCCCAATAACATCTTGAGATGTCAAAACTCCATGAGACTTTGGGCTCAGGAAGACCATGGCACAAACTGGTGAAGTCTCTGCTTTATCAATGGCAGTAACTAATTTTAGGATTCCTATGAGTTTCAAGTAGCTTAAGGGCAATGTCAGTAATTTACTCCAGGCGCAGAACAGACTACAGCTGTATCTCCATCCCAGCGAACTGTCTGTGCTTACAATTCACAGAAGCTGAGTCTCTGAGTAGAAAATACCCTGATGGCCTCTGGGGGTGACAGGGCCTGGTCTGGAAGGAGAGGACAAGTCATGAGGGGCCCACATGCTCTGCCTGGGAGGGTTAGAGGGATTGTGAGTCTGCTTGGGCAGCCTGAGATGGGAGCAGGGGACCAAAAGGAAAGAGAAGAGGGGACAGGAAAGATTGTGGTGGCCAACTTAGGAAAGGGAGGTGGAAAGCAAGGGCCCGCTGAGGAGCAGCCTGCGGGAAATTCTCCATGGCAGACTGGCCAGTCTGTGGTCCGGTAGTGCTGTCTGACACGTGACCTCAGCTTAATAGTGCCTTGGGTTGGGGCTGCTTTGGCAAAAGCGAAAGAGAGGGTGGCGTGTTTGGGATGAGGTGGGCAGCGGAAGAGGGGCTGAGGGCAGGCACTGGGAGTGGTGTTTGGAAGCAGAGGATGGCCCAGAAGCTGGCTGCAGCACCGGTGACCCCAGAGGGCAATGTGAAGCAGCCCCCAAAGCCATGTATAAAGGACGGGGACATTTTATAAGGCAACAGCCACCTGGGCTTCATAGGGCTAGGAAGGAAGGAAAAACTCCAGAACTGTTTAGTTTTTTAGAGGGAGTGTCAGGGTTCTAAGCTTAAAGAAGCATCCACCCAGTTAAACAGGGCCTCAAACACAGGCATTTCTACTTCACGCCAGGAGTAACTGAAGTGCGTCAGCAGAGACGGCAGATGTGGGATGCTGGAAGTCAGTGCCCCGCTCGGGATCACCGCAGCGTTCATCACCAGAAGCTCACCTGGAGGGAGAACGCACGCAGAGCGGGAATCGGGATTAACGCGGCCATGAAGAAGGCTGTGACGTTGCTGATGGAGGTGAGGGCCACGCTGGCTCCTGTGCGCTTCAGGCACTCCCCGGTCCTGTCCTGGGAATTAGAAACCACAGCGCTGAGAGCTGTACTGCATAGGGTCCCCTTGGAGCACAGACTGTGTGAGCAGATACGTGGCAGAGTAACACAACTGTAGCTTATCATGCTGGCATTAGGGAGTGAGAAAGAGCCACCTGCGTTACCCCCTAACACCAGCATTGTTCAGTACTACCTATAGAGTCATGAATTCTTCACGGTTATTACCATCCAGAGCAGAAAGCTGTAAGATAATGACTTAAGCTTAAAATATAATTTTAAAAGGGAGTGGAGTGAGGTGATGGCCCAGTGGCAGAACTCTCCAGAGAAGCAAATGTGGTCTCTGGAAAGGTATGGCAATTAGGGCTAAAGTGTCACACTAAAATAAACACCCATATTCCCAAAGGTACCCCAGATGCAGCTCTTGGGACTTCCCATAGCAAATACATGTCCTGAGAGTCTTCCAGCTTATTTCTGGACTGGCAGCCAGTGACACATCCTCTGATACGGGACTGAAATCTTTACTGGGCCAGTCGGAGAAAAATTAAAGGACAAACAGGAACAGAGGAAGCTGCAGATGCCCCCAGAGCTCTCTTCTTTTGCTTTTCCATTACCTCGAAAGGGATCCTTTTATTCTGTCCGGTTTCACTGAAGGCGTGGGCCAGAAGAAATACATCATCCACGCCAACACCAAGAGCGAGAAATGGCAAAACCTGCGGCAAAACCAGAGGATGGGCATTAGACATGAGAGATCCAAGTAAGATGACTCTACAGCTGGTTCAGGACACTGCCACCAGCGCCTCGCAGCTCCCGAAGGAGAGCCTCTGGGACCTCACGGTGAAGAATTCACTTGAGCTCCCCAAAGCCTAGCAGTGTCAGCTCACAGGAGATCGTGCATGTTTCTCTCGGAAGGTTTGTGTACTACCATTTTTCTAACCTACTAAATGAGAAGGAATCTAATTCATTTAAGCAGAGTGTGGCCCATGGACCAGCATCGCTGGGACCTGCCCAGAAGTGTACATTTGCAGCCCTGGCCTCAGACTTACTGACTGAGAAACTCTGGCGGTGGGGCCTGGCAATTTGAGCTTTCACAAACCCTGCAAGCAACTTGAATGCCCACCAGAGCCGGAGAGCCACAACCCTGGTCAGTGACATACATTCCTATCAGCGAAGTGTCTCTAGTAACCAGTAAGCCCATCAGACTTTCTACCACTGCCTGGAGGGGTCCATCAAGAGACAGCATCCCCCTGAGGCCGGTGGCATCCTAGTGGAAAACGCTGTAAGACCCTTCCGGTGAGAAGGACACACAGGAGGCTGGCTTGGCCAAGCCTGGGGCCGGGGGGGTGGGGTAGCATTTGGGACAGCGGATGAATGGCTCCTTTAGTACCTGAGTTGTTGCAGCGTTAAAGGAAATTCCGATCAATGAGCACAGGCCCAGTCCTGCAGCCACTGACAGTGCAACCAGCAGGACGCCAGCCAGCCCCACGGCACCCTGGGACTTGGAGCAGTCCCAGCGCAGCATGGTTAGACAGGCATAGGCGAGCTGCAAGCAGAACAATGGGGGCACAGAACAAAAGCCGAACATTAGAATGTGTCGTGGTTCTAATGCATCCCCCACCCATCACCCCAAATCAAAGGGCAGAACTTATCAAATCCAACAACAACAAAACTTTCCATCAAGGACTTCACATAAAAGGACATGAGTCAAAGGTAGGTAAATGGCAAATGGGAAAAAACACTTCACACGACCACTTTTAAACCACTGTGAAGCCACGCTCTCTGTGTCTTGGATGCATGTGGATGTTAAGAGCAGTTCAGAAGCAAGAGCGGTCATAGAAAAGTAGACTAAAAAAACCAAACCAAACTCGGGCCCCCAGAAGCCTGGAATCCAGCGTTACCATGA
Organism: Aotus nancymaae; assembly: GCF_030222135.1. Classification (NCBI taxonomy): domain Eukaryota; kingdom Metazoa; phylum Chordata; class Mammalia; order Primates; family Aotidae; genus Aotus; species Aotus nancymaae. The sequence goes on from NW_026988455.1 coordinate 17,610,815, forward strand.
GTAGGTAGCCACTGGCCACACGGATGACACTGACGTCAGAGAATGATTTCAGGATGTCGTCCAGGGTTGTGGTGGTGAAGGAAAGCACCTTCTGAGTGGAGTTCTGTGCGACACTCTGATGAACCACCTGTGGTCACAACAGAAGGCGAAATGCACAAACAGAATGAATGCTTCCATAAGCGTCTACAGCACAGACCTCAGGTCACACAGCCCAGCCCTTCTTTTTTTCTGATGCATTTTTCTATGTGATTCCAGTGCAGGGAGCGAGGCTGAACTTGGGCTAACATTAAACAACCCTGTTTTAGGGCAATGGCCATGGCGAATCAGTGACAGTGGGTGCTGCTGAGGGCCGGGGTCGCTGGAGTTTGCTAGAGTTGACTCCCAGCGCTGTATTTACTCCAGGGCTGAGACTGCTCTCTGTTCTCCGTAACTTCACAATTGACTTGCGGTCCCATCAGCTCCCCCTAATCCAAAACAACCCATTCTTACGGCACTCCTCCCCCTGTTCATTTGCTGGCCACTTTTAAAAGGTCACATGCAGCTCAGCAGAGGTCACTGCTGGGAAACAAAGGCCAGCTCCTGTCACATGACCTGAGCAAGGGGCCTGCAGCTGTGAACAGATTCTATGCCTGGCTAATGTTTTCCAGGCACCTTTGCTCACCGAGTGTTTTTTTAAACACTGTTACATGCCTGAGCTCTGGAGTTCACAACTGGTTACTAAACACGCTTCAGGGCACCCCAGTTAGAACCAGTCTCTTAGATAGTATTCTAGAATTTTCAATATCAAAGAAAAGGAAAAGAGTTTTCATCCCATCAAGTTTCCAGAATTACAATGTTTTGAAAGTAAAGCTAATGGAAAGCAATGTTTTAAATGATGGTGACGACGAAGACTAGCGTAACCAGCGAGTCTGCGCCCTGACTTGAAGGTGGGTTTACCTCCACATAAGTCCTCTGCCAGGCCTCCAGGATGGCTGCTGCCTTGTCCTCGTTCCAGTTGATGTGAGAGACATATTCGTACCCCTTGAAGTGCTCGTACATTTGCTTGGGAGTCATTAACTGGAACATGGTCTGCAGGGCGTGGGCGCTGTGGCAGAGTCCAAGGGCAGGCACATCACCAGCATTCCCAGGAAGCAGTTTCTCCCGCCTCAAATCCCCAGCCAGTTCCCCCAACTCACCAGCTGCAATTCTTTTCCTTCTCCGTGAGCACATGTTTCCATTAAAATGGGACCAGGATGGTTATTTTATTTAATAGATTGATGTACCATATTAAAGGTGTAACCTTACAAACCTTTTACAGATATACCCCCAAATTAAATTAATAGGCAATTTCCTTTCACAGTTTCCATTCCATGAAACAGGAAGGGGAGAGGAGCAGATAGCTTGAGCAGATATGCTGGGCTCAGCGACGCATACTCGCTGTGCAGAAATCCCAGACCAAGGCGTTCCCAAGGGAGAAATCTTAGACAAAACTCCTGACACTTGACTGACCAGAGTCCACAAATGCACAAAGGATAATTCTTATTGAGCCGCTGGCTCTTCGTCTTTCCCTGTAACAGTCTGTGACACTGCAGCTCACATCACGAACTCTGATCAGTGTGTCCTGGCCTACTTTACACCTGCCCCCATTCTCTACGTAACAGGCAGATCTCCTAAAACCTTACAGTCAGGAACTACGGTCTTGATGAAAACTACAAATCCACTCTTGAAAAGTTCCCCACAAGGTGCTTTTTCAAGCTGTTGCAGTCTGCTAGTATTTCTTAATATTCTATGACAACACCCAGCTAGCTAGGATAATGGTTTAAGTATTAGTACAAATATCACTTGCCGATGACAGGAGGGAAGTGACTTTTGAGGAGAGGAGGAAGGCTAGGTGGCGTCCGTTGTCCTCAGGAGCTGGCTTACCTGATGAGTTTTCCAGTGCTGTTCTTGACTGTGCCACCCACAATCAACTCCTCCTGCCAGTGCATATACTTTCTGGATAAGCCATGACATCCACCATTCAAAACAAGGGCTGTATCAAGAGGCTAAAATAAAAAGACAGCCACATAATTACAGGAATTAGTAGGCAGGTCACATGCCTTGTTAAAATCCAGTGCGTTAAGAGCCTGTGTGTTTCAGAGAGAACATTAATAGCAAGGCTAATGAGAGGCGTATGGCAAATCTTACAGCAAAATTTAGCTCTATAAACAAACTTAGTTCCACAGACAAAGACGATCGTGGAGAATGAAATGTTAAAAATGAAAATAATAAAGTGAAAGATGAACGGACACAAAAACGCGTCATGCTCTCCACCCCTTCTGAGAGCGCTCACTGCGGGTAACTCACTTTGGTTGAATTTTTGTTGGGGGCTGTGGCGGGGCAGTCTGGATCGGCCGGATTGAGGCAGGGACGGTCCATGTAGCCATGACCAACCTCAGCCTTATTCAGCATTTCCTCCCAGCTGTCCACTTGATAGTTTATTTTCTTTAACTCTTCTAGGAATTCCAAAGGATCGAAGTTTGTCCACCGCAAAGGAGGTTTACCTCTGGGAAAGAAATCAGGAGACAAGGCCATGAAAGAAGCCTTCTAAACCCATCATAAAGTAACAAGGCTGCATCCACTGCATCCGCCTTGTAGGAGGCATCTGGCAATGCTGCAATTCTGGACTCTGGCATCAAAACAAATGCTCCTTTCCAGCATATCTGCGTGCAAACTTAGGTCAGGAAAATAATTCATGACTGAAGATGCTAAGCAGAGAGAGGATTCATACATTAATGAGGGCACTGAATAACCTTTAGTTGCTGATATTGTGTATGTAATATCTACATATAAAATTAGCCAATGGGTGCATGTAGACAGAAGACAGTTCCAAAATTAAAAAAATTTTTTTTTTAAAAAGAGGGCATCATGACGTCAAATTAGCACTTGCCAGCCTAATAAATGCTTTGTAAATGTCATCAACCAAAATATTTGATCTCTGCTACCTTTAACAATCCCATACTTATGAGCTCTCTCTGACAGCCTGGCAATGGAATGGGCAAGCCCCCAGCGGCCTCTGCCATCACCACCATCACAGCCACTTCCCCCCACACTCACTTTTGAATTTGTGCTGTTGACAGACCAGAAAGGCTTTTGGCTGCCTGTTATGTGGTTCAAACCACACTGTAGCTGCTTAACCAGGCTGAAGTCATTATTCGGAATCTCCCAACCAGAAAACACAAAACCCCTTATTTCCCATCTAACACTGTACACTGAAGGTCAGGGGATGGCCACTGCAAATTGCTTTTGCAGATATGTGTAAGCCAGGACAGAAACAATAACCCAAGCTCTAACTCTTGCATAATTAACTGAAAATGTCTATGTTGATTAACAATTATTCTTTAAATGATGCGGTATATATAATATCCAACTGCTAAACTGTGAAGCATTCCCTACTGCGGCCTTCACAGATAGTGGATTTCCCCCTAAATGCCATTAGTGTGATCTAAAGAAAGGTTAGCATTTTACTTCACAGGAAGATCTCGAACTTAAACTCAAAATATTTCGTTCTGATGTGTATCCACTAATAAAGTCTCTCCTTAAAAAATAAGTGTCTAAATGCCTAGTCTTCAAACCTAACTAAATGCCTAGTCTTCAAAACATTTTAAAGAGTTAAAAATCACACGTACTCTGCAATAATTTGCATTTTATTTGCATATAAATAGGTTGGTAAAAGTGAATGAAATTTAATGATGCCTACAGAACTGTTTTTTGAAAAGAGAAAAACATTCTGCTGAAATCCCCTCTCCCCCCACTATTCACTCAAAAAATGCACATGGAATTTCAATGTTTTTATTTCTTGCTCAAAACTGAAATGGAACAAACAATGATAAGCAACATCAGAAACACTAAGTCCTAGAGAAGTCACAGATATCAGAAAGCGTGATCACACACTTACAGGAGGTATGCTGTCCCAGACTGTAATTTCGCCCCTTCCCAGAAGCAGTCCAAAGGTGTAATAATCAAACAAGGGTAAAGATATTCTATTATCTGTCAAAGTTAAAAAGAAGAGGTCATGCATTAGGCTACGGCATACTACCGGGGTGTTCCTGAGAAATTTTTGCCAACAAAAAGAAAACATACCTGATCCATGTAACCTGTTTCTGTGATAAGCTCTCCTGATTTGTAACACAAATGTTCCAATTTCCACTGCCTAATAAAAGGAAAAGCAGAGATAAAAATTTCTCACTAATAAATTAAGAAAATTGGTGTAAATTTGGAATGATAGAACATATAAAAAGAACTGCAATTTCGATCACTTTTAAGCATCTGTCAAAACGAGCAGAGCTTTTGCCAAGTAGAGACCCAGCAAGCTTGCTTTAATGAATAGATAATACTCAATCGTAATTAACATGTAGGGTGTTTATGTAAATGAATGCTACCAAAGTACTTGAAAAGTCTTGTTTTCTTAAGTGTTCTCCCAATAATCTTGTTTACACCATTAATCTGCTTTTCTACATACATTAAACAACTTCAGGGCAGCCCAGCTGAATTATCACAAATTCAGAATAGGTGGGGACTAAATTAGGTTGGTACTGTATTGACACATATTCAGGTGCAGAGATGTTTTATTGGCAGATCATGTCCTTAATAGGTAGTGTTCAAAATGAACTCTCCTGCTCTTAACCATTAATATTATAAACAACATTTGTCAGGCAGGTCAAATTCTAACTTCACAGTCTCTTCTATTCCTATCTTACAGAAATGAGAATAAAATACACAGATCAAGAATTAATTTGGGGCCGGGCGCAGCGGCTCACGCCTGTAATCTCAGCACTTTGGGAGGTGGAGGCGGGAGGACAGCACTAAGCCAGGAGTTTGAAACCAGCCTGGGCAACAAAGGGAGACCCTATCTCTACTAAAAATAAATAAATAAATAAATATCTTTAAAAATTAGCTGGACACAGTGGTGCATGCCTGTTGTCCCAGCTACTGGGGAGGCTGAGACTGGAAAATCACTTAAGCCTGGAAGGTTGAGGCAGTGAGCTGTGATTGTGCCACCTCACTCTAGCCTAGGCAACAGTGACCCTGTCTCTACAAAAAAAAAGTTGCCTGGTGTGGCGCCACATGTATGAAGTCCCAGCTACTCGGGAGGCAGTAGCAGGGATCACTTGAGCCCAGGAGTTTGAGGCTGCAGTAAGCTATGCTTGCACCGCTGCACTCCAGCCTAGATGAGCAAGGCCCCATCTCTCACACACACACACACACACAAAAGGAATTAATCTGGAGTTTTGTCTCCAGAAGAGTGTCCGTATCTTTCCAAGTGTGTTAGGGAGATCAGACTAACAAAAAAAGAAAGAAAGAAAGAAAGAAATTTGGAAGGGGTAGGGATGAAAAAGTCTAAGGGATGGAAAAAAATACCAAAAACAAAGTAAAAACCTCCCTCCCAACTGCTCTGTTATTGGCCTCCTAAGGGAGGCCTGCCTTCACCCAAGGAGCTTACTGTGTCCTCTTCCCTGTGCCTTCCTATCTGCCTCTCAGTGCCCTGTTGAAATGTCACTGAGAAACAGTGACATTTCTCCTGAACTCTAGAGCCCTGGCTGGCCAGATCTTCTGCCTGGCGCAGCTGTCACGGGGGACCGCCCACATTTGATTGGTTCACATCTATCTGTACTCATGTCTTTCCTCTCTTTGACAGCAGTGCCTAAGTTACTGCATGAACTTGGACAAATGCTCTTATTAGTCTAATTTCCAGTTTTCTCACCTAAAACATGGGATGGGTTGAACTACATGTTATTAAAGTCCATTCCAATGCATAAAATTACTCTGCATTCCATCTCAGCCTAAGAAGAGCGTCATTTAATTGCACAGACCCTCACATCTTCTCCTGAAGGGTGTAGGTGACAAACACTAAGAACGTATTGGCCATGCTTGCAGTGGCCCTAGGACACCCATTTCCAGGCTCACCACAGGGACGTCACTTGCAAATTCTGCAGAACTGCACTGGGCAGTTGCATCCCTGCAGTGCTTGCTACAGACCAGCAGGGCAAGTCTGCCTGACAGAAATGTGATTTTACGTTTTCTAAGGGACTTGCTGCATTCACATATCTGATCTTGTTCTGGGAACCACGGAGGACATGAGCACACGTGACCATAAGCCCAGGTTACAGATGAGCCAACAAGAGTGTGCCAAAGATAAGTGACTCGCCCCTGGCTGGGCTTGTTCCTAGAATCCTGTCAAGCTGGAATGTAAGCAGAGGTTAGAGCAGGGACAGGTAAAAACCTTACTTTTATTCTCTTCTTTGGTTCTCCCTGGCTGCTGAATACGCCTACACTGCTACTTTCTCACCTCTTCTGGGAAAAATAAAGGGTATGAGTGAAGGCCTCAGTGAAGAGGTGCTGAAACTCTAGGGGAGAGAATGCGGTTGGGGGACGCCAACTAAGAGGTCCCCTGGAAATGGGCTGTAGTGATGCCAACCTCAACAGCAATCAACAAACTGAATGCCCGCTCTGTTCTCAATGCTGGGGTGAAAACAGACAAGAGATGGCCCCTGCCCTGTAGTAAGTGACAGTCTAGATATATAAGAAAAAGGACAGAGTTTTGAACTCTTCCTAATCCTTTACTCACAGCATTGTGAAATTAGCAACATGATACTAAAAGATGACTTCTTAAAAAGGTGACAGTGGGCCAGGTGCAGCGGCTCACACTTCTGATCCCAGCACTTTGGGAGGCTGAGGTGGGCAGATCACTTGAGGTCAGAAGTTTGAGACCAGCCTGGTTAACATGGTGAAATACCATCTCTACTAAAAATACAAAATTAGCCTGGCATGGGGGTGTGCACCTGTAACCCCAGCTACTGGGGAGGCTGAGGCACGAGAATCGCATGAACCCAGGAGACGGAGGTTGCAGTGAGCAGAGATCACATCACTGCACTTCAGCCTGGGCAACAGAGTGAGACTCTGTCTCAAAAAAATCAATAAAAAGGTGTCAGCAACAATTCCCACGGTGGCTCAGCCCCCAACGGGCTGTGTGACACAAAACAACAATGAGTACAAAGTCACAAGAAGCAGCTCTTCTTTTTCGCACTGTTTGTAAGCTGACTAAGGGCAATTCAAAATGTCACTGCTCCAAAAATCCCTTAAGCAATGAAACCTCTTATAGCCTGGGTGTATAGTGCCCAAGTGGCTCAGGGTCCTCCTCATTTGGGGACAGTGCCAAGATACTGACAATACATTATAAAGTAATGCATTTGCTTTGTTACCAAACTTGAGAAACAAATCAAGATTAAAAAAAAATCCTTTCATTGTAAAACTATTTGAACTAATACTCCAGGTGCATTTTCAGGACAACTTCATTTACTAAAAAAACAAGCCCTAAACCAGCAGCCACCTCCCACCACCTTACCTGCTGCTCATTAGTAGGTGGACGAGGTGGGCCTTACCTGTTGTACATGTATACGTGGACGCGGCTGGCCTGGAGGGCCGAGTCCAGGTGTTGTAAGAGCGCTTCTGTGGTCAGGACATTAGCATCTTCCTCTTTAGGGGTCTGTATCATGAGTTGAGGATTAAACATAGCCTCTTCTCCAATCTTCTGGCGAGTATAATTTAATTCACGACTTACTCGTCCTCCAACTGACAAACATGTACAGTTTAATCAGAATAGCAAAATTACCACAAACTCATGTTTTATCTGTTATCTCACTGCCTGCCATAGGATAGATAATAAATGAACTCTGGTCATGAGACTGGCTGATGTGTGAGAAGTAACATTCACTTTATTATTAATGGTAATGTTAACTTTACCAATAGTAAACATAAAAAATACTCACTAAGCTCGTTAATGGCTGGCCCGCTTGTCACAGACGCAAACCTAATTCTAACTAACATACCATGTGCAGAAAGGAAAACCTGAGACACCTTTTCCTTGCAGACCAGACCAAATAACCCTGTTACAATTTCTTTCACTTGTATAAACAATGTGCCCTTGCAGTACATTTCAAGATAAATGGCTTCAATTTACACTATTCTCCTAAGTAATCTGGCAAAGGTAACGAGGAAATGTTTCTCCTCCATGGAAAAAGAAACAGGAAAGGTGACAAGTGTGTGTTCAGCACAAAACTTGCCAGGAGAAGACAAATAAAGTGATTCAAGTCAGAAGCACATGGGGAAATCTTGCTTGAGAGGAAGAAAATCTATCAGCCACAGTCATCATGGGCAGTCCCTGGAATCTGGATCGATCAGACTCACCTGGTCAGCATCCAGAAAACACTGGTGCCTGGTTCTGAGTCAGCTGGGGGCAAGCACCCTCTGTGCTGGAAGTGACCCAGGCGATCCTGAACCTACTGCCCAGGCTCATATGAAGCCGGCTTTCCAGCAAGCTGGCCAGCACGGGACATGCCCAAAGCCAGTGCAGGCACAGGTGACCAAAGAAAACTATCAACACTGTTATGCCAACTGCCTTTTCTCTTCCTCTCCTTTTTATATCCTTAGGCACAAGGTTATGTTCAATTACAGTTCTGGGCCAAGCCAAGCTCTGAATGCTGCACCTGGGCCAGGAAGTGTCTCAGGTATTAATAGTTACAGACCCAGGAACCTGGAGCTCCCCTACCCAACACTTTAGTGCAAAGGAAGCGGTCTGAACTGTTCCTGAAGTAACTGATAAGCTGCATGTTTACTAAAATGCAGGCCTGCAGCTACAGTTTAGAAAGAACTCAGTGATCATAGCTTTCCCACGAGGAGGAATCCTTTTTCTTCAAGTTTAGTATTCAAGGACATAAACATTTGGTTTGGACAAGTAAATAAGGACTGGGAACAGCGGGTTGTTTAGTTCTCTTGGCATATTTTATAAACAAGGGGGCAGGCTAAAAAGCAAGTAATGCCCTCATTAGGAAAACCAGTACAAATTCACTGCCTGGCAGGACCCTCTGTGCAGGTCCACATGGATGCCAAGGCCAGGAGCTCCGTGAGGTGAGGTTTAACATACTGCGTGTGGGGTCGGGGAAGGAGGGAGGAATGTATCAGTTAATTAACAAAAAGGAATAAGACTTCTGTGTGCAGAAAATTTTAAAAAATGCCAGGGGAATTGCCAAGGGCCTTGCAATCAATGTGAAGTGAAGGAAAAACCACAGGAAAATACTGGGAAACAACTTGCTCAGAGAAGCATTAACCTACTGCCGCTGGCCTTTTCTGCAGGCCCTGGGAAAGCCGCCTGAAGGCAGGGGCTTGCTCGCTCTAGCAGAAATCACAGTATTCAACACCACGTGGACTTCCAACCAATTAACTGAATTTGACCCGGCCCACATCCTCTAGAAGTGCAGAAGCTGTATGAGGTTAAAAAGCCAATTATTAGTCCAGAGGTCACAGCTGCAGAGCTGCCCATCAAGGAGCTCAATGCGGCCTTTGCTCACCTCTTCTTTTTTCCTGGTGATATCACATCTAATGCCATAAACCTAGAAATCATTTCCATTTTTACCTGCCTCCTCAAACATCAGCATGTGCATGGTTTTTCAAGTGTGGCAGAGATTGGTGAGACCATAATTAAGTCTTGTGTCATTCACCATGTGCACTGGTAGACTTCTCGGGTATAACTGTGTCATAAAGTGCATGATACTCATATACTCTGATATCAGTATTCACCCAAGGCACTCAGGAACAAGCTGCCAGAAACAGAAAACCCACTTTTACAGACTCACCTGACATCTGCTACCCTGGCAAATGCCTATCCTAAATCACTGCTGAATGATAGCTGAAAGCTGTTCATTACCTTGCTATCTTCCTTAACATCCCTAAGTGTGAAGCTTTGAGCTCAGGAAGTCCCACAGAACCCATTTCAGATGACTGAGATGAAGGTCATGGTCTTGGAGAAATAGGTTTCTCCCTTCTTTTTCTTTTCCTTATTTAAAGACAAGATCTTGCCCTGTCACCCAGGCTGCAGTGCAGTGGTGCAATCACAGCTCACTGCAGCCTCAACCTCCTGGGATTAAGTGATCCTCCTGCCTCAACCCCCCAAATAGCTGCAACTACAGCACATACCACCATGCCCAGCTAATTTTTAATTTTTTTTTTTTTTTTTGGTAGAGCCAGGGGCCTTACTAAGTTTCCCAAGCTGGTCTCAAACTCCTGGGCTCAAGTAATCCTCCTGCCTTGGCCTCCCAATTCTGGGATTCCAGGCATGACTCTTTTCCATTTTCAGGATCAAAGTCCTAATATATTTTTAAATAAGCTAATGTTCATGAGCTAGTGCAGAAATAACTAATAATTCCAGTATCTGTTATGCAGAAGCCATTTTTGCTGTGTGGTGGTCTATGGCTAATATTTACCCGCTTTGCTTTTTTTGAGTTTATTTCTATTTCTTAATTTTTCTACAATGAACGAGTATAATAAAAAACTTCTATGATTGGACATGGTGGCTCACACCTGTAATCCCAGCACTTCGGGAGGCCAAGGTGGGAGGATCACTTAAGGCCAGGATTCAAGACCAGCCTGAGCAACATAGCAAGACTCCATCTCTACAAATAAAAAGTGGAAAGAAAAAAAAAAAAAGCTGGGAGTGGTGGAGGCTGCCTTTAGTTCTAGCTACTTCAGAGGCTAAAGTGGGTGGATGGCTTGAGCCCAGGAGTTGGGGGTGCAGTGCACTGTGATTGTGTCACCACACTCCAGCCTCGGCAACAGAATGAGACCCTACTGCAAAATAAAACAAAACCAAAACCAGAAAAACAAAACCTTCTATGTGACCAAAAAAAAAAAAAAAGAAGAAGAAAAATAGTTATGAGAACTACTTGGTAGAGATATGAATTTAAAATAAGCTCAATGCAAAAAATTAATATGCATCTCTGTTCTCACTCATATGTGAGAGCTAAAAAAAAAATCTGATGGAGATAGAGAGTAGAATGAGAGTTATCCAAGGCTGGGAAGAGTAAGAGGGGAAATGAAGAGAGGTTGGTTAATGGGTACCATCATACAGTTAAGTAGAAAGAATACATTCTAGTGGCCCATAGCATAGTAGGGAGACTACAGTTAACAACAATATATTGTATACTTCAAAATAGCTAGAAGATTTAGAATGTTCTCAACACAAAAGAATGATCAATGTGTTTGAGGTGATGGACATCCCAATTACCCTTATCTGATCATTACACATCACACAATTATGTCAAAACATCACATGCACACCATAAATATATAAAGTATTATGTATCAGTAATGGTAATAAACTACAAAAAATAATAATATGCATCTTCATCATATCCTGCAGTCCTCTTATATTAACAATAAAATAACAACCCTTCTGAACAAGCCTCAAGAAAAATCATTATCTCAGGATCCTGAGACACGAAATAACCTTTTACACTTGTGTGGTGCTTTCCATTTGCAAAGCCCTTTTAACCCATATTCTTTATGTCTTTGGAAATATTTTGATCATGGCAGCTCCTCCATCAAGCTGGGGCCAGCTGTACCAGACAGGCAGTGAGAATGGGGCCCAGAAGACCCTAGCACCACCACTAGTGGCAGAGAGATCTGGGACAAGTCCCTGACACAGCTGCGCCTCAACCACCTCTTCCGGTTGCTGAGGATAACAGGGATAACAAATGCTCTGATGAACCTCACAGGACTGTGTGAGCCTTAGCTGACAATGTGTGTGAAATTTCCCAGACCCTTACCCAAGAGCTGAGCAAGTGTCTGTTCACCCACGTGTTTGTCACAAAGCATTTCATGGCCCTGACACTACAGGGGAGAACGCATAGCTGCTGAGTTTGGGTGGCTTGCCCAAGGTTACCCACCTTATTAATAAGAGGCAGAACTGACCCTTTAACCCCAAGTCCAACTGCCCTGAGAGCCTCATGGCTTCTGAGCACCAGCTGAGAACCTGAGTACAGCAGGAGGAGGTAGCCTAGGAGCACCCAGTTCCATACAGCACACTCTACAGGTTGAGCATCCCTAATCTGAAAGTATCAAATGCTCCAAAGCCAAAAAGCTGCTATAAGTGGAAAATTCCACACCTGACCTCATGTGTCAGTCACAGTCAAAACGGGCTCACAAACATGAAGATGACATTGTCACCACTGCAGACAAAGCACCTATAGTGGACCTGGTGAAAATGTGTGACGGGCTCATTGAAAACTAGAGCAGTATGCATCCACAACCAACAGGAAATCATGTCAGTTCATAAAATCAAAGAGAGGAGTCTAAGGCAGAAACTGTTGTTAATGAGGCAGATGATGCTGGAGGAAACATTCTGAAACGCCATCTAGCAGATGCCACCTCACCCCTACAGGACCCACTTCTTGACCCTTCAACTGCTTCTGATGTTTCTTCTCACTTAAAAAAAAAAAAACATGGTGTACAGTAACCTCTCCGTGGAAACGCAGCACCATAGGTGGAGACCGGAAGCTGCCGTCCTTTGGCCGCTGATGCAGGTATCTGATGATGCTACTGTGCTGCTTCAATGCCCTGAACACAGTATTTTTTCACTGCATTAATGGAATGTTGTATTTTTTTTACTGGTAAGTATGTATGCGTAAGTTTAGGAAAATGATTGCTCATCGGTAGCATATGAATTCAGAGGAAGGATGGGAACACCACGCAAGCAGATTGTCCACATGGGTGGCTGGAACAGTGACATCTTTGCTTTCAGATAGTTCAATGTACACCAACACTGCTTCAGGCACAAAATTATTTTAAAATATCGTATAAAATTCCCTTCACGCTAGGTGCATAAAGCGTCATTGAAACATAAACAAATTTCATGTTTAGACTTGAGTCCCATCCTCAAGTTATCTCATTATGTATATGTGTGAATATCCCTCCCGCCTAAGAAAAATCCAAAATCCCAAACACTCTGGCCCCAAACATTTTATATAAGGGATAGTCAACTTGTATTACACTCACAGATAGAATTTTAGAATGCATGAAACATGACAATAATCTGTATTTTTATTTAAAGTACAACCACGTTGCCTCAAAGATTTTTCTCAGCCACTGAGGAGATGCAGTTTTTTTCAGTGGGGCTCCCCAGGCTGCAGTGGACAGGTCTCATTTTCCTTCTGGTCCCCAGAGGGGCCCGTTTTAGAGGGGTCAGATGAAGGTATACAGAAAACAGCAGCCCTAAGCCTCTTTACCTGCCAATTCTGCCACCTTATTCTCCAGAAATCCAACGCTCAAATCATTTATTTGAAAGGCAAAAGCAGCATCACTTCTGTAAGTTTTTGATCAAACTCTGCTGATCCTCTCATCCCCAAATCAAGCCAGGCTTAACTTTCCAAAGTGAAGAAAGGCTAGCACAGGTGGGATACCAGCTAACCCAGAGGCCCATACTTCTAGGCCAATATGATTCCAATCCATTGTAGACAAGAGATGTTTCCCTCATCACGCTTCCCTGCTGCGGCCCCTCCTCAGCACAGCCTTCTGCACAGGGCTTAAGAAACGTCTGTGGCATTCACACAAAAACCTTTTAGCAAAAGCTTATTGTGATCCACATAAAGATGATCTGAGGGACCAAACGAAGTTATTTTCCACAAAATTCAAGTCCTGCCCACGCACCTCCATATGTGAGGGACACGGAGGAGCACCAGGGCCACAGCACACCAAGTGTGCTGAATGAATAAATGAATGCGCGGTCTCAATACAGATCCTTGGGAACAGGCAGTCATCTGTATAAGTTATTAATTCCTCCCAAAGCCTCAAAAAGTCAATCAGTCAAAACAAATGACCCTTTCAGTCTGAAAAGTACCCACTCAGAGTCCAATTAGGAAAATGGGGTCTGTGTATATGCAAGCGTTGCATTTGCATTTGATTAATCCCATGAATTATCTAACAGCCTCTAGAGAGATTTTCTTTTTCTTTTAGTTGCTTCAGGTCCTCTTTTCAATGTTGCATTTCGTTATTGTGAGGCCGAAAAAGTGGAAATCTCTAAGCGGGTGTAAATGCGAAATTATTAGCACTGCCCCTTTTCTGAAATCGAAGAAACAAAAAAAGATTAAGTAATGTGGGCAATTGGCTGAAAACTCACGGGCTGTGAATTTTAGTCCTCTCCCACTCATCTCTTTTATTCAGGAGGAGAGAACCACTGCCCAAGTTTCTGGGTCGTTTTTCTCCTGGTGAGATTGTGCCCCTGTGTGTTGCTATGGGAAAAATGCCACAATCAGCCCAAAGAGAATGTGCCTTCATGAAGTGAGCCCAGTGAGAGGGCAACCACCAAAACACAACGAGAACAGGATACCCCCCACCTGCCCACGGGGCCACACGGGACCACACGGGACAGCAAGAGGCCTCACCGGGCACATGGCGGGCTGGGCGCAGGTAGTGCGCAGGCGCCGGCAGCAAGCTCCCCCGCCCCCACCAGCTGCTGGCAGTGCCATCTGTTATCAGCCTTGCCCAGGCTGTTCCCTCTGAATGATTTTCCCTGACTGAGACCTGCTCGCCCTGTCGGATGCAATCAGGTCAGCCCAGCACTCTGCCTACACTGGACCTGCTGCCTGTCGCATTATGCGTATGTGTGAATATCCTTTCAGCTCCCAAGGAGCCATGACTTCCCAAGACCACACTGCATCTGCCAGGAGGCCCCTTCTTCACTGGTCACTTGCTGCACTGGCAAATGAGGCTGTGCACGGCGCCACCTGAGCCAGGCCCAAGAACGTTGCTGACTTCATGCAGGACACAGGCGGAAATGTCTTACATCCGGAATAGCCGACTTTCCAAGCTGGGAACTGTCCCCGGTTCTACCACAACCTCAGGTGCAGCCAGGCTGCTCAAGCGCAACAGGCAGGCAGATGCACAACCAGGTCCCCTCGCTCTGCAGGACCTGGGCGTGCCCGGAGGTGTGCCGCTGGTTCAGAGGCCACACTCGACCAGGCAGCAGAACCCAGGAACCAACACGGGTGTTTTCATCAAGCTTAGCTGAAACCGCCTAAAGTCTTCATTAAAAAAACAGAAACAGAAAACAACCCAACAACAACGACAAAACCCAAGTGCTTCCACGGCAGGCTCTCCATCACAGCATTCAGGCATTGAATAACATTAACCCCAGTTCCCGTCTCCCAGCTTCTGTGGGGCTGA
This sequence comes from Aotus nancymaae, assembly GCF_030222135.1. NCBI lineage: Eukaryota > Metazoa > Chordata > Mammalia > Primates > Aotidae > Aotus > Aotus nancymaae. The sequence continues at coordinate 17,625,827 of NW_026988455.1, forward strand.
CATCACCTCTCAGCTGTCAACAGTCTTCTTGTCATTATCCAGCCTGGGCCTCCCTTCATTGGCCTCCGACTTGAGCCCACACGAGGGAGAAGACAATGCAAGTCTCCACCTTCACACGCAGGCTCCCTGGCCTCTGGGGAACACCAGGCTGGCCTCAGTTATCTCCCGCACTGTTCCTTCCCTCTGCATCTGTGCAGGGAGACGCACGTCACTGGGGGCCACTTTCATGATTTTGTTGCCATCAGGATTAGCTGGATTAGGGGCCTGTACATAAGGACCCCCTGGTGCCGTGAGGAAGTTTCATCACCGGGTCAGCGTGGTGTGAACTATATTCTGTCAACACCACCACTCCTTATAGCCACCAACCAAAAAAGGGGGGAGGGTGGAGGTGGGGGCGTGGCAGAGAAAAATGCCTCGAGTGTAAAATGTATAAACTCATCATAGCAATAAATTCCCGCATCATGCACTTCAAAGTATGTGAGAGCCATTCAAGACTATCGTTCTCCCACATGATTCTTTTTTTTTCTATAAAGAATTTGGTGGGTCTGACAGTGGAGGGAGGTGAAAAGGCAAGCAAGTATAGCTACCCACAGGAAGAACAAAAAGCCCACAAAAAAGCTTCTAGCCCTTTTCTAACAGTAGTAAGCAGTTTGGGAAGAGAGTTGCACTGCTGAAACCTCGTATTTTGTTCACGGTTAACACCTCCAGGATGGTTAGTTCCTCCTCTTCTAAAGGACCAATGCTATCCCATCCAGCAAGGATATCACCCCATCTAATGTGAAATAAGACAATGTGTGCAGGAGGGTGGTGGAGGGAATGGAGGATGGGGAGAAAAACAAAACAGACCTTCTAACTCGTTCAATGACTGAAATTTTTTCCTCCTAGGAAATCCTTTACCTACCTGCATCCTGGCCCCACTCATCTGGACCATGGGTGAAGTAAACACACAATTTCTAGAGACAGTGATGGGATTTCTGCAAGTGTGTGTGTTTTATAGAGCAGTCCCTTTTGCACAGAACTGGGCTGTCCCATCAAAGCCGTATCTGTTATATTTCTGTCTTTCTCTCCTGTTTGGCGTATTCACCAACAAGAGAAAAGGAGGTGAGCTTTGGCGGCCCTGACCTGCAGCTGGAACACAATACTTTCGCACAGCCCTGCCGACCCCTGACATAAATTTTACACCGCAGCTGGCATTTACACACTCAGCATTACCATATGTATAGCTGCTCGGTGCTAATTATGCTAATCACCTGTCTAACTCGCTGCTGCGAAAAATGGTTGCATTTAGCAGTCCAGCGCCTCCCAATGCAGCTTACTGTGTGGCTGAAATGTACATTCAGACGGCCCTGAATGGCAAGATTTTTCCACGTTGCTGGCTACATTCAGGCCTCAGAAAAATTTATTCAAGTCAACTGGTTTCGGTCCGCAACAAAAAAGTTACGAGAAAAAAGTGAGTGTGTTCTTGCCCTAACATTCTGGATCTGCTTGCAAGCAAAATGATAAATCAATTGGTGTGGGAAACAAAAAGCGAGAGAGATTTCTTTTGGGAGCCATGTGAAACTGTAGCCTATTAAAAAAAAAAAAGAAAAAAAAAAGGGTCATCCTATTCCCCAAATCTCTAGAAAGAGCACTTAATAGATATTTAGCCCTAATCCCAATTCTCTCAAATTGCAAGCTTTGTTTGCAATTAAGCAAGGTATTAAACGTGTGCAATTTTTTTTTCTGGATCATGTGTAGACCAAAATGATGGTATCATATTATCATTTTTTACTTATTACAACAATGTGTAAAACTCATGAGGAAAATACAATGAGAAAAAAGAAATAATTTCTTAGGCAGCTACGAAAAATTCTTTTGTTATTTTCTCTTAGAAAGCCTCCATTTAGAAAGAGGCTGTGTGATGTTTGAGTCTATTTTGTGAAGGTTGCTGGTTTCCCACTAAAGGCGCAGAGGAAATCAGGGAGTGGGGGTGGGAATGTGGAAGAATTCACAAAAGAAAAAAAAACGGTGGTGGGAGGAGAAAGAGGGAGTCAAGAAGCCTACACTTCCTTCATCTCAAAATTCCTGTTTTTATCATCACCATTTCTTAGTTTTCTCAGATCAGTCTGTAGAATAAATTTCTTAATAAGGAGATTATTAGTGCAGGTATTTCAACAATTCCCCAAATTCAAACTGAAATCCTATTACTTCCTAACTCACAAAACATGTTCATAATTTTTAGAAATCCTGAACATAGTCACTCTGAGGCTGCTTCTTATGGGGTTATCTGGATGGACAGGTAATGTTTGGCCACTCCAATTTCCTGTCATTGCCGGCAGCATGGAATGACACGTTTTACCGGAGGGTGGCCCAAAGTGCCAGTGACCGTCTCACCTCCAAACAATCATCATTAGCAGACTCCTTAGTTCAGAAATGCAGAAAGCAGGAGAAAATCAGAACATATCGTGGGCCACATCCTCAGTGCTGCAGAACACCAGAAGGGCTTTGCGACCCATCAGCTTTCCACACTTGGAAGGTGCACCCACCCGGCGGGCTTCCTCCCATGGAGGAGGTCACCCTGGAGGCTTGGGATCTCTCAGCCTTGCTTACGCTCACCTTTCCATTTAGCCACCAGTAAATGAAAACTAGGATATTCGACGCAGCTTCAAGATGCTGCTGTGACAAGAACCCTCTTCCTGTATCTCCCCACCCTCCATTCTGTCCCACAGTTTATAAAGTTATCTGACCCAATGAAGCAACACTATTCCAAGCCACATCTTGATTTCTTTGGCATCCCAATTCAAGTTGCTATTCTTTGCCATTCCAATGTGTTTATCTGGGTTTGGTAATTTCAAATGTTGACTGTGCAGCCAAAAACACAAATGACACAAGCACTACTGTGCTCACTGCAGAGCGGAGGATTTGCCCCCCACCCCGCATCCTCTCAATCTCTCACTCTTCTTAAATAGGAGATGGACCACCCTGCCTCGTGGCACGGAGCGGTGTTTACATTGCAATACTTGACTGTGTAATACATCTGGCATTTTTGGGCAGGATTCCTGAGCTAGGGGCCAGAAGCCCTTAAGCAATGATTTAAGGGGAAAAAAAAATCATGCACATTGACTTAACAAAGCCCATTTCCAATTCCTTTTGCTTACTTTTGTGCATGTTTCATTAATAACTGAAAACTATCTTGGTTGCTAAATTGGGTAAGTCTACTGCTTCTTTTCATTTATCCTAACAATAACAAATAAAGCTTGCACTGCGGTCTGGGGACTTGCTTCTCACTAGCCTCGCTCTCATAGCAGTGGCATTATGGGACCCACACGCAGAGCGGACTATTTGGGTCAACTCACACCTGGGTTTCTGGATTAGAAATAAGGTCCTGCCCCCACATTATAAATCTCTCCAACAACAAACTTGCCATTCATTAGCAGGTATCTGACTGCCCACCAACAACACAGCTTCCCTAACACATGACAGCTGTTTCTCCAGCCATGCTGTAAACCCCAAATGAAACAGTCATATTCTTTCCTGGAGGGACTAAGGATGGGGTGCATCTTCCTGTACACCAGACTCCTAAAATCCTCCAGAGCAGCCCAGCAGTTTCTCAATGGCAGTATTCTGCGGTTATGGAAGGCAATAGATATTGCACTGTAAAGGAAAAAAAGCACCCTAAATCCAGTTTAAGAGAAAAAAAATCCAGTAAGTAGTATCGCAAGCACCCAAATTCAAAGATTAGAAGAGAAAGTAACAGAAGTGTTTATATTTTGATGACCCTGATTATATCTGTGTATTCAAGGAATGTTCCCACTGAGAGAATCCTGCAGAGCTTTCTCCTCCTGCAGGCAGAAGTGCCCACACCAGCAAAGCCCTCTGCTCTCTGGATGTCAACCAAGACCTCTTGTGAGGATGGACCATATAAAGCTTCAGAGTCGGCCAAAATCTGGATAAAGAATTCCATCCTCTTCAATCTAGCCAAGCTCCATGTGCCGCCGAGTGGCTTTGGTGGGAGTTCTAAGCAGGGAAAACCTGAAGGGGGCACCTGGGAGGGAAAGCCATGGTTTGTGCTCCACTCACAGTCCCAGAAATGCTACGGAACCCAGTTCTTCCACTGTTCATGTGTCACAGTAAGCACAGGGGACCAGGACTTATTTCCCACTCTCTGGTGGCGCGGTATGGATTGAAGAAGCTTGTCAATGGATTCTAAAGTTGCCTCAGAAGCCCATTAAAAAAAGTCATGGTTCTTCAACAGGGGAATCACATCTTCTGCCAAGAGCCCATCAAAGAGTGTGGTCTTGGAACCAACCCTAACCAAAATAAGAATGCCAAGGGATGCAAATGGCAGCTCTGTATCTAGTATCTCCCGCAGCTGGCTTGAAATAATAAATGTTCTAATTCCCTTCTCTCAGTCTGTGATTAGCCAGACTTACCACCATTTCAGAGTTCACACTAGTAACTGCAGAGATCCACTTGGAAGGAAATGACATGGGCGGTTTAGGGGTGGGTGGGTGGCAGAAAGCACAGGAGGGAAGGGGAGAGGGGAGGACGCAGCAGAAGTTCTGGGAGCCAGGGAGGGGCAAAGGAAATATTAATAGTATTGTAATAGAATGATACAGCTATGGTTAGTATGTGGGGGTGTCTGACACAGCTGGAATTCCGTCAACTTTTTCTCCCCCAAATAGTGTCAAAAAATACCAGAAGTTAAAATACTACATTTATGCAAAGTGGCTTCTATTAAATCTGGTTGCCTTTAAAGTATTTCATAATATTTCCGTATTTGTTTCAAAAGCCAAAAAACCTTTTACAGTGAAACACATCCTGAGTAGAACTGAACACTCATCAGGGGCTAAATCTGGGCAGACAGCTGACATGGTGAGGAGGAGGCAGCCACCGGAGCGCCCCCTTTCTCTGCTGAATTGTGACTCTCCCCACCCCAATACAAGCAGGAGAGCGGGGCGGACGAGTTCCAGCTTGCCCCAAGTGGACAGAGCCCGGGGTCACAGGCAGGTCAGCTTTGAAGGAGAAACCCAAATGAAACATAAACATGGCATTGTGGAAACCAGACAAATCTCCCATGGCTTGTCCAGCCAGCATTAATCTCCGCATCAGCTGTGGCGCGTAATCTAAACACACGGATCAGTCTGTTCATACATCTGGAAGCTGTCATCTTCTGGAACCTCCGGGCAGTGTCCTATGCATCAGAAACACCCCATTACCTAACCTGTTCTCTCAACTTGTTGAAGGGTCAAGAATGGCAGACAGCAAAGAGATAGGGAGGATTTGCAGAGTCAACTGCCCTGTGTAGAAGGCACCTGAGGGCTATTTGTTATTTTTTTAAACAATCATTGGTAGCTTCTCATTTCCAATTGTTTTTCACCAAATACGAAAGAAATACCACAACTGCTTCCACCTAAATGTGCGTACCCAGTAGTGGAAACTAACAAATACCTATCTAAACATATTCTTCCTTTTAAACTATGTATGGGGGTCCAAGGACCAGAAAGGAGCTGCATTTTTCTTCCTGTCCCTGTGAAATGCTCCCAATGGTAGCCCCAGAGAACAGAAACCAGATGACCACTGTGGAAGGGCAGTGACAGCAGAGCCCATTCTGCCCTTCCAGCTGGACTGCCTTGGTCCCTTGCTGTCCCTTGCTTCTGCTCCATAAGGTCTCCTGGAGGGACAAGTGGGAGTGGTTTGTGATAAAAACACATCTGGAAGAGAATGAGATCACCAAAGAGTTAATACACTAGACGGGCTTCTGAAGGAGCTGTTATTTCAATATGAACAAAGGCAGTGGTATCTTCTATTAAAGCTTTTCAGAAAGTCACTTTCATGCTACAAATCTTCAGCCTACTGGGGTTGAGCAGTAGGCTCAGTCTTTCAGCAAATTAGATAATCCCCCATCCCAACAGGTACCCAAATATAAAGTACTTCTTTCTTCCATGGCCTCTTTCCTCTTTTGACCCATCATGGTGTTTTTCTTTGATATTTAACGTCATTCTAAGAAAAAGAATTAGTTATCTGGGTGAGTAAATACAGGAATGGGATGGGGGTGTTATTTTAAAGAAGACTAATACTCTTGCATTTATGCAATGCATTGCAGCCACAACTCCGTCATAATAAACATCTTCATTCTGCACAGCATGGGTCTTCCAATCAAAATCTTTTTATCATCTAAACCAGTGGGTCTCAACTGGGGTGATTTTTACCGTCTCCCTTAGAGACATCTGGCAATGACTGGAAACATTTTGGATGTCACAACTGGGAGGGTGCAACTGGCATCTAGTGGGTAGAGGCCAGGATGCTGATAAACATCCTATAGTGTACAGAGCAGCTACCGACAGCATATGATCCAGCCCCAATGTCAACAGTACTGAGGTTGAGGGACCTTGCTCCAAACTGAAGGAGTGGTTATCTCCTACAACTAATTGTCTGAGTTCAAGAACACCGAAAGTATAACACTGGCAAGGTACAAACTCGAAAGCACTTAGACATATCAAGCACATATTTTAACGTATTTTAAAAGACAATTCCTTCTATTTTTCTTTAAAAAAGTCAAACTCACAACTTGCCTTCTCCTCCCTTGACACTGGCCTGCAGCAATATTAACATCCAAACACGAAGGCAATATGGAGTCATTTCAAGTCAGTTGCCCACTGCAGAAAAGGAGGCCAGGAGCTGAGCAAGCTTTTAGAAAAAAACAAAAAGCTCAAAGAGATAAATGAATGTTCTAACACTGAAAAAGCCTGACAAGAAACTTGTGTCTGAGGGAGGGCTGGAGTGGGGGGTTGATATGAAGGGAAATAGATACTGAGGGAGATGGGCTAAAACTGCTGAACAATAAGGAAATACCAACAAAGAAATAGGTAAGATTAAAAATAACACCAGTCTGTCCCCAGAAGGGCGAGATCTGGGTAAAGCATTCATGGCTCCAGGGAGGACACTAGAGGCTAACATGTGAGCACACTCATGAGACAGGGATGGCTAGCAGGAAGCACTGGCAGCCCCCAGCCAAGCAGGGAGACTTCTGTGAAATGGCCCTGAGGGACCGGCCCAGCTTACAGGCTCCCACCTTATCTCGAAGACCCCACAAAGGCTGCCCTCCCGGGAGCCACATTCCTGTTCTCGGAGCCTTTGCCCATGCTGTTCCTTCCGCCTGGAATGCCCTCTACCTTCCCCTTCCAGCCCCTGTGCCTGGCTCAGGCCTCCTCCCTTGAGGCCAGCCTGGAAGATGTCCCCAATTTTCCTGCCATCTTGGCACTGCTGTCCTTCATGTTAAACACCCACACACTGGTCTGTATGTCTGCTGGATGTTTGTATAAATCTCCCCTGAGGGCAGAGACTGTGGCTTTTCACCATCTCTCTGGAGAGCTTTCTGCAATGGTGGTGCGGAATACGCACTGAGAACATGTGCAGAATGAATGCTTCTATTTTTCTTTTTTTTTTTTGAGATGGAGTCTCGCTCTATTGCCCGGGCTGGAGTGCAGTGGTGCAATCTCGGCTCACTGCAACCTCTGCCTTCCAGGTTCAAGTGATTCTCCTGGGTTCAAGCGATTCTCCTGCCTCATCCTCCTGAGTAGCTGGGATTACAGGCTTGTGCCACCACGCCTGGCTAATTTTTGTATTTTTAGTAGAGATGGGGTTTCACCATGTGGGTCAGGCTGGTCTCAAACTCTCCTTGTGATCTGCCCACCTTGGCCTCCCAAAGTGCTGGGATTACAGGCGTGAGCCACCATGCCCGGTCATGCTTCTGTTTTTCAATGACAATTAGTTTCTCCCCCACCTTGCTGCCATGGTTATGTGTTTCTGCAACAGCAGATGTCCACTGTATCAGTAGACATATTCTGTATCAAACCTCATTATTCCACACACAAGTGAAATTGATTTGACAATTTTGATTTGCAAACAGTATAACCCTAAAACCCAAGCTGGTATCTTAATACATAATTGACAGCTTCTTAAAAGGCAATCATTATATGAACAATTTAACAACAGAATACAATAATTCTTATTACCAATACCTACTAACACACACACACACACACACACACACACACACACATTCTCTTCCTTATCTAGCATATATTGGTCTGTACATTGTGGCTGATGTATTCCAACTCTTTATAAAGCCACATTTCCCCAGCATGTTAAACAAAGCATGAAAGTCAATTAGAAGATACAGCCTATCGAGTGGATCCCTCTAATTTGCTAGCTGTAGTAAAAAGATAACATTAACATGACTTTGGCAGACAGGAGGATATGCAGAGGAAGAAAATGTGCTATACACACACACACACAGACACACACACACATGCTCCTGTGATTTTTAAACTGCAGGAGAAACAGCTTCTTACAAACTATCCCTCAGCATCCCTCATCCCTTAAAATCTCACACTTTGCTCTCTTCTGTTGTTTTCTAACTAGGAAAATATGCTACCTCTATCTATTTCGTTTATTTGCATAGCAAGCACTCAGTTCATGTAAAAATTCAAGCCCAAAACCTTCAGAACAACCCACCAAGAAAACCCCATCTGACAGACTTCTTTGTTGATAGAGATGAGGAATTTATCTATGAGACTGACACATAAAATGAACTTAAATTTGGAGCTGTTACTCACTTCAATTCATGGATGTCTACTGACGTCCAGAACAGCAGGGAATTCTTACTCCTGAACGCAAATGCTCACACTACTTACTACTGATATGAACACTCAGCTCACTGCGTCACAAACATGATCTCTACACAGCTACTTCTGCTTTGAAATGAAATTAAATTTATATAACAGTATGGTCACCTCCCTGGCTGGATTTATCTGCACTTATGAAACTGTTGGTTCTTCTCTAGGGGAAGAATTTAGCACTGAATAAATGAATGAATAAAAGATAAAAGACAAGACAACAGGAGAACAAATGACTCATGTCATTAGTAGGCAAAGTAAATAGGGAGACACACAGAGAACCTGTATTTCCTATCTGTAAAATGGGACGATCCTCATCATACATAAAGACAGTACGTCCACTATCATGTTATACAAATAAAATAAGGATAATAATGATAGCTATTTTATTGAGTTGTAAGGCATATGATAATATATAATAAATGCCTGGTGCATGGCAGTTGCTCAACAAGTGATAGTATTTGTACTGAGTAAATAACATTTGGCCCAAGAACCAGTGAGCCATGTTGAAACTGCCAAAAGTAAGCAAACAGTGTTCCCCTCACAGGTGTCCTCATCCAGTCCATTGAAAAGAAAACTCTACTCCCTCTCACTACACAACTGGCAGCGCCCATAAAACTGCCAGGAAGCACACTGCTTCTCCTTCCAGGACTGGAAATGGGTCGTGTTATGCAGAAACCAACTTATTTCCAGAAATACGCAACGCTAAGAAAATAAATCACATTCTCTCTCCTTCAACATGCTTAAAGGTCTACTAAAAACTCTCGCTCAGAACACCACAAAATCATGTTGTGTCATCCTCATCGTATGGCAACAAATACAGGTTGGGCCAAGTGGCAGAAAGTGAACATATGGATGAGTCGGCCTTCCCCTGTGCTCATGCCCTGTTCTGTCCTAGAATCTATGGCAGTGCCCCTACAGTCTAGCCAATCACACCACTTCCAAACTCCGCAGCGGCTGCCCCTGTTGGAATTGTGCCCCCTGCCTAAGATGCCCTCCTTCCCCCACTCTCTCCCGTTGTCTCCCCTTCAACCACCGCCCCCACCGCCAGCCTGCCTCACCACCTTCAGGGAAGCTTTTTATTTGTAACTTTCATAGCCCATTTCAACTTTGAACCCAAATGTAGTCCAAATGTGTTGAATTCTAATAGCTTTAAGCGCATGAAATCGTGCAGTGTCAAACACACCTGAGTGTCTTACAGTGCGTAACACACTGCTAGGGATGTCACAGGCGCTCAGGAAACTTGTTGCTACGAGCATAATAGCTGCTCGATAAAACCCTTCTTTTATCTACCAATGATACTGAATCGCTGAACTGAGGTAAATTACTCCTTGGATTCAATTCAAAGAACACTTCTGTATTAATTACCAAACTATTTAAGGCAGGAATGTTTTGTCTTAATTACGAGGACTATTTTTTAATTGTCACTTCTCAACTAAATGCTCCAACTCCACTACAGGCTTGCAAAACTCTGCAAGCTGAATCTTCACAAACAAGGAGATTAAGGAAATATTCTCCAGGGTTCATCTTCAACAGCATCCTGAAAGGGATCACTGAAGCGATGATGCCCGTAACTCTTCAGCGTCCAGAGAAACGCTCCAGGTATTTTAGTTTGAAATATCTACAGTCACCTCAACCCTCCCCTACCTCCCTCTTGTAAGATAAGAGATGCCCAAGGTGGTGTTTAGGGTTAAAATTTTTCTAAATAGCTGCATTTGGAACTTGCCAAGAAGATAATTAAGAAACAATCAGCGAGGAGAAAAAAATTTAAACCGGTGTCACCAAAATAATGTAAAAATATTTATCTTCGAAAAAACATGTATCTATTTTAAATCTGCAACTGCCTTGTTTAAGGTCTCAAGAACCCCAAAACTGAGGAACGTAGATAAAAGACTGGCAGAACTCCTCTGAGAGGTCCCTTCAACCCCACGTTCCTAAAACATTTCTTTTCTTTGCCTGCAAAATGCAGCCTTTCCCCAGAATAATTCCATGTAAAAAGCCCCCACCCGCGAGGAAACATTAATCTACTTTGCAAACATGCGTTCCAGTCTGTGCCTTACTTTTTTTCTTCCACTCCTTCCACCCCTACCCCGCTTTTTTTGTACCTTGAGACAAATGTTTTTTTCCCCAAGAGTTGAAAGCCGTCCAAAAACAGGACCACACACGCCGCCGCCTCCGCTGCGCCCGCCCCTGGCCCTCCCCAGTGCGCGGCCGCCGGGGGCGCGCACACTCCCGCCAGCCGGAGGGGTGGCCTCTGGCTCCCCCCGACTCCTTTTTCTTTGGACGCGGTGGGTGGGGGTGGGGGAGAGAAGGAAGCAGGGCTGGGGAGCCAAGCAGGGAGAGGCCAGCCCTAGGGCGCGTCTCGGGGTGCAGCCGAGGCGGGCGGCGGCGGCGACGGCGAGCCCCGGAGCCCCCGGCGCGCGGAGTGGTCCGTCCCGGAGGGGCCCCGCGCCCCCGGCCCGCCCCCGCCGCTCTCTCCCACCACACCTCGCCGCGCAGCGCCCAGAGTAGATTACAGCACGGCCTTTGTCGGGAGGGCCTGGCTCCCGGCCAGGCGCCCAAACAATAAACAATCCCGCGGGTGCGGGCAGGGGGTTTCGCCGGCCGCGGCCGGGCTCTAGGTGTGCGCTGGCGAATATCTCTATCAGCCGCGAGCAGGGACCGGGCCGGGGGCGCGGGCGCCGCGGCGGGCGCTCTTACCTTCCACCCACAGCTCCTCCACGTTGGTCTCGAGGTTCGCTGCCTTTAATCCCACCGCGAAGGCCCCAAATATGAGGAGGCCCACAACCAAGAACTTGCCGCAGTTTTTTTGAATGTAACAACCCAGTTTAAATAAGAGTCTCTGAAACTTCGCTCTCAGCCACAGCGGCGCTTTCCGGCCAGTAGCCTTCCCCTGGGGACGAAGCAGAAGGGAGGAGTGAGCGCCGGGAAGTCGCGGCCCGCGAACCCACGCCCGCTCTCGCGCACCCGCCGGGTGAGCCCCCAACAGCCTGGGGGTGCACGCTGCCGCAGCACAGGGACTCACCCTCGAGGCTGCAGCCCCGGCGGACCCGAACGTCGTGGGGGGCTCGGTCAGAAATCAAAGACCGGGCCGCAGCGTGGGAGCTGCACCTCGGGGATATCAGGGCGCCCCCACCCGCCGGATCCCCGAGTACGATTTGCTGGGGCTGCAATTCAGGAGAAGAGGAAGCCCGGGTAGAGAGGAGAAAGACCACTGGACACAGACAGTATTCACCCCAGACCTGAGAAGGGAGGGGCCGCGTAATCCCAGCGACGGAGCCCAAAGTTCAGGAGCCCGCAAACCGGGTCCCCTGTCCCTGAAGTCCTGCTCCGTCCATCACCCTCGGGGATGGGCGCTAGGGGCGAGCGCGCTTTGGGAACAACACATTGCGGGTTCCCCCAACTGGACCCCCGCCTAGAGTGCTAGTAAGTGGGGATCCACGTGGTGAGCGCGGCCGCGGGAGTTCACTCCCGGCGAATTTCCATAGCGTTGGGAGTCGCTGTGTGAGCTGAATTAGGAAATGGGGCAGCCATCTGCAACTTACGACAATATTTGTGATCGGAAGAGGGCAGCCACAAGGATCTTTCCCTCCTCTCCCTTCCTTTCTGGTTAAACGTAAAAAACAGCCGAGTACACAGGGAAAGGGCCCAGGCCAGCGCAGGCTGTTCCCCGGCGCGGCGTTTTCCCGGTGCTGACCGCGGCCCCGGCGGGCCCCCGTCTGGGTACTCGCCTTCCCTGGATTCCACACATTTCAGCGAGCCTCGTAAACACAATGAACCGGGCCGCTCCGCAGACCCGCACCGCGAATTTAAGGTGGCAATTTGTTTACAACGTTCCCTCCCCCGACCAGGCCCTGAGGAGAGGAAGCTCTAAACCTGGGAAACGGGGGATGTCTTTTTCCGAGAATAATTTTTTAAGGGAGCAGAGATTTCATGCTTAACAAAAGCAAAACCGGCTGCCAAAAAAGGAAACCACCTTTATTTCGGCTCCCTCCCCCCTTCCTCTCTCCGCCTCTCCACTCCGCCTCCCCCTGCAAGATGTTAAGAAATGTGGCAGCATTACCGGGGTTTAGGCTGCAAATAGGGGCAGGGGCGCAGGAGGAGGGAGTTCCAGGGCAGGGGGCACGGGGCCGGGGGCAATGCCGCGGCCGCCTTGGAGGTGGCCCGCAGTGGATGGCTTTCCAGTGCTCCGGAAAAGGCACGCCGGAGAGGGCGTGTGTGTACACACACACACACACACACACGCAAGCACGCACACCTCCACCCCCTGCGGACCTCAGACAGCCCTTTCCTCCCAGGACCAGAGGGAGGGTTTGAATTTTTCAATCCCCACTTGTCTGTTGCTTTTCCTGGAGGAGTGTGTGTGGGGTGTGTAGCGGGGGCGATCCCAAAGAGAGGAGGGAAGAGAAAGTGGGAGGGGAGGAGAGAGTCTGAAATGCACCTTGGAAATCTGCTCCAGAGCGAAGGCGGCGTCGCAGTAGCTGGGCCGGTGCAGATAGTCCCGGTCCGGCGCGGCGGCGCGGCGCAGTCCCCCGATCCGTCTGCGCCTCCCGCCTCCAGCCGGCCGGCCCGGGGCACCGATACAGCCGCCGCCGCCGCCGCCGCCGCCGCCGCGGTCCTGGGGCTCGGCGGCGTTACCAGCCGAGGCCATGTTGCCGCCGCCGCCGCCGCCGCCGCCGCCGCCGCGGGGACGGAGGCTTCCCAGGCGGCCCGGCGCGCTGCTGCCGCCGCTGCGGGCTCCTGGCGCGCCTGGGCGCTCGGCTCGCGAGGACGCTGCTGGCCGCAGGCTGCTCGGGCTCGGACTCCGGTTGACAGACCAGCCGCTGCTGCTGCTCACACGGCGGGCGCTGCTGCCGCTGCGGCCGCGGCCGCTGCCGGGGAGTCAGACCCTGCGCCTTCCATTGCCACATTGCGCGGGGGTCCCGAGGTCTCTGCGGCCGCCGCTGCCCACATCCAGTTCGCGGGAGGGCGAGAGCCGGCGCGCCGCGCGAGCCTGTCCTTCGGGCGCTTCCGCGGCGCTCCTTGCGGTCCCCAACTCCCCCTACCCGCCCCTCGCCCTGCGCCGCGACCCCTTCACTGCAGAAAGAGCCAGCGAATCCCCGCCGCTCCCGCCGGCCGCGCTGGCTCTCTCGGCGACTCCCGGGTCGCCCGAGCGGCCGCGGAGGATAAGCGCAGAGCGGCCGCCGCCGCCGCGGGGTCCGAGGGTGCCCGGAGGGTCTCAGCGCTGCCGGGCCGGGGCAGCCGCCGCTGCCGCTTCTCCCGCGGTGGCTGCTGCTGGCGGTGGCGGCTCCAGGAGCTGCTGCTCTGGCTCTGGCTGCTGGGTTCGCGGTGGCTGCTCAGTCCCGGACTCTGCTTTCTTGTGCTCCTCGCCAACTCGCTGGACCATTCTGTCCCTGTGCAGCGCGCCTCTCTCGCTCCCGGGACCTGGGGACTCCGCTCTGTGTGTGTGCAGCGGGCAGCGGCCGCAGCAGCTCCTTGATTCAATAGATGAGATGGAAGAAATAAAAAAAGAACTCTCTCCATTTGGAGAAAGAAGAGGAGGAGGGGAGGGGGTGGAGGGGGAGAGAGCGAGCGAAAGAGAAAAAGGCTGGAGCTCCCGCCCCCGGGGCTGTCAGATGGCTTGGGTTTCTGCTACGCGATTGGCTCGCGGAGGGCAGAAATTACTCAGCAAACATGACTATTATTAGCTGCTTAGCAACAGCTCACCAAAGTAGAGAGACCACCCAGGTAGGCAACCCAGTGTGTGCATCCCCGGCTTCGGGGCAGCCTCTGAGAGCGCCAACCTTCTCGCATGCAATACTTTCATTAAGGAATGCTCCCCCTCCTTTCTCTTATTCCTTTTCTTTTCAACAGTGTCTTCTTTTTGTGGGATGCCCTTTGCGCGCACACACGCGCGCACACGAACACACACGAATATTTGCCTCGCGGTAGACACGGGGGGGAAAAGTAATATTTTTTTAAGCGCTTAAACAATTTCTGAAATTCCTCAAAGAGAAGCCTTTCAGAGGCACCTTGGCCTCAAGCTGCAGCAAATACTGGGAGGTCCGGCTCGCATTCCCAGGCCTGCACCAATAATGACAGCGTGCTGGATAGTGCGCCAGTGTGTGCCAGATTTTTTTTCCTCCTCTTTTCTAACTAAAGGGAAGACTTAGGCTCTTGCAGGGAACAACGTCTCTCATTAAGATAAACAGAATGGAAAGTTAAAGAGGGAAGCAAGCGTTGGGAAAAGCCACCCTTTCTTAAAATCTGTCTGCCCCCGCCGCCCCCTGCTTTCTCCCCCCACTTAAAAAAAAAAACAAACAAAAAAACCCACGACAGCACAGTCCTAGTTTGAAGGAGTCAGTGTTCTGTAAATGTGGATTCCAGACACCGAAGCAGTCTTGGGGAGGCAGAGGCGTTTTTATTTGAATCTTCAATGTGACAAAAGTAAAAGAGAAACAACAGAATCCTTTTTACAACTCAGAGAAACGGAATTGTTTCCTTGAGAGAGTGAAGTTTTCCTGATTATTTTGGGTTCATTTGTAACCCCCTTTTTTACTAACCAGATGTTTATATAGTCAGCTTTTTTTTTTAAACAAAACCCGGCATGCATGTTATATTTAATAATAGTATGACGTAGGAGATTACAAGCGCTCCGATGTTGGATATATTCGAAACAAATAGTGCGCGGATCGCGAGGATTTGTCCTGACACCGCGTCCAGTGTCACTAAGACATCCTGGGGATTCGCTTCCCGCGGAGGAGGAAAACACCCGACCCTTTGAGGTGGATCCTGAAGCGAGACACGTCTACACAACTAGGCTTTTTATTTTTTATTTTTAAAAATTGTTTTTGAAAAATGGAATATGTTTTTCTTACGTTTGCAAGTTACAACGTTCCTCCCTGCGGTAGGAGCCCGACTCGCAAACCCTTCATTTGTTTCACTTTAGTATTTATTTCTGTTTTTTTAAACAGGGTTGAACTGCAGAGGGACCACAGTAGCAAGATGCCCAGTGAAGTCTTGAAATGGGGCGGTGTGGCTTTAAGATGCACACGGTGTGTGTTCATTGAAAAAAAAAGAAGAAAGGAAAGGAAAGGAAAGAAAGAAACCCAGATGGAGGGAAAGGGGGAGGAGTAGGGAGAAGGCGGAGCTCCGGCGGCCACGTGACCCCCGCGCCGGGAGGCCTGCGCGCACGCGCGCGCGTGGGGCCGGGTGCGCGCGCGCGCGTCCGGCTCCGGGACTCCACGCGCCCGCGCGGTCGGGGCAGAGCAGGTAGGGAGGCGGGTGCGCTGGGCGGGCTCCTGGCCTCCAGCACGGCCTCCTGGGAGCCTAGGCAAGGCGCGCGCCCAACGTTGCGCGGACGGACGTGCCGGACGCGCCGTAGTACATTCCTGAAGGCGGACCGGCCCCCTTACGCTGCCCAATGCCCGCGCCGCCTCCCTGCAGCCGGCCAATGGTCGCGCTCACGAGTCCCTGCCCATTCAGTGGCCCCGCGCTGGCGGCCCGGGCGCGCTAGTGACTGCGGCGGGGCGCGCCGGCCACCGGGGCGGTCCACGCGGCTCCCGTAGGGGGCCCGTCCACTGGCTCTCCCCGCCCCCTTCCTTCCTCCCCGGCGGTTTCCCCTCCCCGTTTCCTTCTTTCGGCCTGCGCCTTCTTCTTCCCTCGCCCCGCAGTCTCCTCCATTCCCCATCCCCCGCCAGCCTGGCCACCTTTCCTCCAGCCTCTCCACCTCCCCAGCT
The DNA here is from genome assembly GCF_030222135.1 of Aotus nancymaae. Taxonomy (NCBI): domain Eukaryota; kingdom Metazoa; phylum Chordata; class Mammalia; order Primates; family Aotidae; genus Aotus; species Aotus nancymaae. Next base: position 17,642,205 of record NW_026988455.1, read on the forward strand.
TCAAGGGGAGGGCCTGCCCCGGACCCCCGAACCCGCAAACCATGTGCGGTGCCCGGGGCAGAGCAGGGTGTCCCGAGACAGAGAGGGAGATGGGGTGGAGGTGTTTGGGGGCGTTCGCAGGATCCGGAGGGGGACCTGAGTACCGGGCCAGCGCGGAAATTCAAAACGCAGACCGCTTAAGGAGCACGTGATTTTGTGAGTGGCTCAGGGAAGGGCTGCGGAAACTCGGAAGGCAGGCGGGCATCGCGCGAGGAAAATAACGCTGCGTTGATAAAGAGCGCAGACGGACGGCTCCACACATTGCCAGTTTCATCTTTTGAGTATAATCCTGATGTTTATTAGGTCTGATAAATAGCACAAAACAGGAAAAGAGATTTACTGTTCTCGCTTTTCTTACTGAATGGTTGTGCAGACACTTCAAGTCGAACCATGTGTGCTTGCTTTGGGAAATTGCTTTTTAAAAACTGGGGGAGGGGGATAGTACCCCTAGTTTTACAAGTCAGCGTTTTTTATATTTCAAGCTTGCCGGAGGGCAAGGAACCAAGTAGCCACAGACACGTGGCTGTCTTTCCAAACTTCTTCACCACGTTTTGAACCAAAACTATTAGTTTTTCGTCCCAATCTTTTACTAGAGGGATTTCGGTATAGCTGCCTGGATGATGGAATTCTGGAAGAAACGGTAAGCTGTGTACCCGTAATGGATCCGCCTCACTCTCCGCACGCGGCTGCATGTCCTCCGGTTCCGGCCGCTGCCACATGCACTTCATTTCAGTGGCAAAGCCTCTTCCACTCGGCCTCATATCCCTTAGTTTGACTTAATTCTTAAACGTTTTGAACATTGATCCCCGGGGTTTTCAGTGCCCTTCATCCCCTCGCCCGCTGTTTGATAGGTTAACTTTTCAGCATCTTACACAATGGTCCCGGCCTGTAAATTCTAGCCGTGGGTTCCAGGACGCACTCCGGAGCCTGGGCTCTAATGAGCGCTATCTTAATCTCCCCACCCCCCACCCCTCATCCGCCGCTTCCCCTGTGGTCTGCTTTTTTCATACTCAGAGATGAATTACTTTGAGGATCTAATTGGCCTTGTTTCTGTAACGTTTTAAGGAAGGGAAGAGGAGCCAGTGTAAAAGCCTGCTCGACTTGGGTGGTCAGGGCTGAGGCTGCCCCCAATTTGCCTCATTGCTGATGCATGCGAGTGCGACATTCCCAGCGATAATGTTGTTCCTAATCAATCTGCCCTTATTTACATTTGTAAGCATTGTCGGCTTTAATATGCATGCCACACCGCTGTGCCACACCGGGTTTGTTAGCTTCAACTAACCACAAGGATTCCACAGACCTGAGATGAGGCTGACTGCGGCAGCCAGACCAGCTAAGCTGCCCTCCGGAAGACAGTTCCTTTAAATGGCCCTTCTGCCTCTTGGCACCCTTTGTGAGAGTTACCAAATAAGTGAGAACTTGGGACCTTATCAGCCAGCAGGAGTTGCCAGCCTCTATGAGGCAAGAGCTGAGTGTTCCATTTCCACTTTCCAAGTAAAGTTCATCTCAATCATAAATTGTCATTTTGATCTCCCAGTCATGATCCAAGTCTTCTCATTGGAGTCTGTAGTTTCAAAGCAGATGCCTTAAGCTCCCTGGATTCCCTCACATCTCCTCCCTCTCTGTTCCAATACTACAAATATCCATGGCCACGCCACACACATTTCAAAAATGATATCAGATTATCCAAATGATGACAATGAAATAAAACATCTGCCCTTTGTGTTGGGATGTTCCAATGGTAAGCAATTGTGGGAGCCAGACCTGGTGGAGTTAGGAAAAACCACAGTGAAATTTAACTTTTCACTGGTTTCTTAGATCAAACCAAATGGATCTTTAAAATCCAATGTAATTTGGCTAACTTCTGCAGAGTATAAATGAATAAAGGGGTTAATGTATTCCAGTAATTTGACCCTGGGGCCATTTATAATTTTGTACACTAAGTTTAATACTCTCTTCCAGAAATGCAGGGAATTGCAAACATGATTTTAAATCCTACAGTATTCTTGTTGAGAGGGTGGGACAGAGAGAGGAATTGGGGATTTGATGCAATTTTCTTTTAGTGCATGGGGAGCCTGGGATACAGGATGTGAATGATGGTCAAGGCAGGGCTTGAGCATCCAAGTGGGTACCTTGAATAAGAGTTGAGTCTTGACTCAACTCAAGCCAGTGTGCCACCATCCACTACATTTTCTTGGCTCCCTAAGAATGCCTTTTTATTTTCTCATTGGCAGCTTTTGTATATTCTTAAAAGGTGATGGGAGAAAATGTGTCTGAAAGGTTTCAGGGAAGTGGTGGGGAGATTCAGCAGCCACAAAATGTAAAACTACTGGGCTTGACTCCCCTCCCCTACTCCTTTCCACCTTCTGTTTCCTCCCCTTATTTACCCCCTCCCCAGGCTGGAGGAAAGGGAACAGCTCTAGCCAACTTGTCAAAATAATGCTGCTAATTACCCCTGATCTCCTTTAATGGGAAGCTGCTCCTAACTCCACAAAGGAGTAAATGAGGGGTCTACAGCACAAACCCGGGAGCACTGGCATTTTTTGAGCTTACAGTGAGCTGGGGGTGGGGAAAGCCGCAGAGGGGAGTGTCCTGAGAAGGTCCCAGAAATCACATTGATTACTCCAGGTTTAAATACTAGCTTGAAAGGGGAATTAGACTTTATGCATTGCCAAAAGCTATTGGTATTCTCTTGCTAAGCATGCCACCAACTGCTGAGAGAATGTTCAGAGCCTACTATGAACTTGAAAGAAAACAGAGCATTGACCCCTGTATTGATCCCCCTTTCTCTAAATATATTCTTACCCACATTGCTTTCCTCTAATGGATAGAGATGTATTCCTGAAACACCCAGACTTTGAACATGCTTTGCATCCGTCCCTCGCCTCGCCTCTATCTCCCTGTCTAATATATCTCTATCAAGCTTTGCGTTTGCTAGGAGGCACACCATTCATTTCAGTGATCTCTGCCATTGGGTCCTGCCTGAAAAAGAAGCTGAGCAACATGATCCCTTTGACCCACTGCTGGAGCAACAAATTTATTAGAAATATAGGCATGAGAAATGAAAGGGAAGTAAAACAATTCCAGCTTATTGTGTGTCTTTCTTTCATACTGCTAATCCGGTTTACACATCACGCCTACATGTCTCAATAGGGCATTATACACTGTGGCAGAGGCTGGAGAAAATAAAAGGTGTGTGTGTGTGTGTGTGTGTGTGTGTGAGAGAGAGAGAGAGAGAGAGAGCGAGAGACAGAGAGAGAGAGGGAGGAATGAGGATAAAAACGGTAGACATTTTAATCCACCTTGATTAACCTCATCAGTTTATCTGTAGAAAGCTGAAGATAATTTGTAAAATAGCCTTTTTCTTTTCACAAAATAATTCCAATTGGTTCTAACTTTTGTTCAAATAGCTTGTCAGATTATGACTAGATTATAACCAGAAATTAGATAAACCTCTCACAGCGAGTCTGAAATGAAGCTAATACCCTAAATTGAGAATGGTGGGGCCTATTGATATCCATCTTGATTCAGCATTTTAATTGAAACAGATCATGGACTCAAAGGCATTTTACAGCCTTGTGGAAGGAAGCTGGGTGACAACTGGAACACACACAAACTCAAAATTGAAAGCCCCTTGTTTTACAACTTGGGCACTCCATGCACCTGAGGCAACAATTTATCCTAAGTACCACCCAGAAATTGTAAGTTGCAGTAACAAAGGATGACACTATAAAGCACTGTCTTTCTTTGTGGAAGCAATTAATTGCATGCTGAACTACTCTGCCAATAAATACAGAAATAAATAAAAACCGAAAAGAAATGAATACACACAGAATGCTGAAAAAGGCCTATTGTGGTAGTTCAATACCTCAGTGATCCAATTATCAATATTTAGAGCCACCCATGTGGCTCTTTATTTTTTATGTATAGTTCTTTTGTATTTCTCCTCCCCAGGGAGAAAGAAAGGAAAAAAGGGAGGAAGACGGTGTTCTCTCCCAGGTGCAGGAAAACAGGTCTGTGGGTGTCTTCCACACAAGCCACCCACCACCCATATGGTTCTTCTTAGGTGATGGAAACATACCAGTTTCCATGAGAGTGTGCTCATCCATACGCTACCATCATTTAAAACATGAATATAAATACGTGGAGACACAGCGCACGTCACCCAGAGGCACAGTCTCTGGGGGTCTTGGGGTTCAGCGCTGGGGTCGGGTCGGTAAGGTGCAGATCGGCCCGGCCCGCTCCCGGGCTCCCCTGGGGCCTCACTCTGCACTCAGCACAGGGCCGGTCGCCCACCTCTGTAAGGGTGGCAGGCACCCGAGCGCCTGAATCGGTGGGCACGAGAGTCGCATATACCACCGCTCCTACCCACCGCCACTTCCTGAACCCCAAAAGCCCCTCCGACCCTTTTCCCGCAGCGAGGAAGGGGAGGTGGGTAAGGTGCCTCTCTCTTAGTCCCGGTGTCCCGCTCGCCCAGGCTTGCGTGCGGGCGGGAGAGCCGGGCTGCGGGTCGCGAGCGTGCGCCCGTCCCTGCTGCTGCTCCCCCGAGCGGGCGGCAGCGGCTTCCGCGCGCGCGCTCCGAGCCCCCTCCCCTCGGCGCTGTCACTCTCCGCACCAGCCCTTCCATCACCAGCTCTGCCTCCGCAGGCGAGTCGGTAGCCACCACCAGGCTGATGAGCGGAAGGCAAGGTGGCGACCCTTTCAGGCGTGAAAATGGGAGCCCTGGCGACCCCCTCCGTGAGAATTCCCCCCGGAGCCGTTCTTCGGCCCGGGTCCGCCGCGGCCAGCCCCCTCTCCGCCCCTCGGGGCTGCCCTCGGGGGCGGGGGCCCCGGCGTGCGAGCAAGCGTGGAGGCGCGGGACCCGCGCTCCCGCGCCCGGGCGGCGCAGCCCACCCGGCCCCACAGCCCCGGCGAGCGGCCCGCCCCTCCCACCCGGCGCTCTGGGCTCGCTCCTCCGTCCGCGGCGCGGGGCGTCCCGCGTCCCCGTGTCCCCGCGCCGCCCGGGGCGCACGAAGGGCGAGAGCGAGGTGGCGTCGGCGGCCGCCGCGCCGGCTGCACTCACCATAGCCGGCCGTCAACCCCTGCCCGGAGCGCGGGTGCCGATGGCGCGGACGCTGGGCTTGGATTTCACATCAATTCCTTTTTTTTTCCTGGCCCCCCTTTCCTCGTCCTCCGCTCCTCTGTCTTCTCCCCGTCTTCCCTCGTCTCCCCCTTGCCTTGTCGCTGCGGGTCTCTTTGTCTCCCCTATCGTCGTCTTTTTCTTCTCCTCCGTCTTCGTCGTCTTCTCCTCCTCCTCCTCCTCGGTCTTTACAAAAGGAACGGAAAGTGTAAAAACCCCGGCGCGCTGGGCCGCCGGAGGCTTTCGGCGGAGTGCAGCGCGGACTCACAATTACAAGCCTGTTTCTATTAAGCAGTTCCATGGCCCTCGGCGTGGGTGGTCTGCCGCGCCATAGGCAGGACCTGTCAGGGTCACGCGACGGATCCGAAAACTTTACCCCTTTACAATAAACTCAAGGAAAGCAAAGTAAACTCGAGGAACGTGCTATCAGCACAGCCCTCCTGGGTAAACAGGCGCTCCCCTCCCCGCCTTCCTGGGAGGCGCCCGGCCCGGCGAGCTCCCGCGAGCCCCGCCGCCCCCTCCCCGCCCCCCGCGGCCCTGTCTGCTGGGGGCCGCCGGGCGGGGGGTCTCCGCGCGCTCCCGCGGCTTCTCCACCTTGTGCTGGGCTCCCCCACCCCCCACACATTATTTGCTAACTTTTGGCCATCTTGCCAGAACGCCGGTGGGGGGAGGTGTGGGGAAGCAAGGAAGCTCCTTTTAGCATCCCCAGCGCTCCGGGAAGTGGGGGGCGCCCAGAGGGCTGAAGAAGAACACCACCTTTCATGGCCTGCGTTCTCAAAGCCCTTCCTGCTCTCATTCCCACGGAAGCGCAGAAAAGCTGGGAGCCCTCTAGATGACAGGCCCACAGGCCGCCAGGGAGGCGGAGAGCCGGAGCGCCCGGCTGATCGCAGCGCCTTCCCGGGGAAATTTCAGCACAAGATGTGTGCGGATTCGTGCCTGGGAAGCCGCTCATTCTGAAGAGATCGAGGTGGCGTCCCTTGGAAACCAAGATTGGTAGCTCGTCCAAAGTAATCACGAATTGACATTTGCGCCCTTTCCTTTCCGATTCCTGTGGTTTCTGGGGCATGCCACCCAAGGGCTCCCACCCACTCTGCCTTCCTGTGCCAGGCGGCCTTGGGTGACTGGCTACACCTAGGTGCTGGGGGGTCGCTCCAGAGAGAGAACCCTGTTCTCCCCCAAGACCGAAGCATCCTATTCGGGAGAGCCCACGCTACAATGCCTAACATTTTATCTGCTCAAGCCCACAGCTGCTAGATGGTGTTTCATACACCGCGGCTTTAAATGGGCCACATTATGAATAAAGATGAATTACAGATACAACGGCAGGATGGAGGGAGTGAGAACACTTACTGAAACTCTGAAGAGCTAACTAACTGGTCTTGAAATAAAGCCAGACTCTTCTCACTTCATTCTGGGCTGACAGCGTGATTAGGGGTGTGTGTGTGTGTGTGTGTGTGTGTGTGTGTGTGTGTGTGTTGGGAGGGGGGTATCCCATGTATTATCAAATAATGATCATCATCTTAGGAGTTTTAGGGTCTCCCTCCCACAAAGATGGTATAATCATTCTTTAGCAGAGTCATTTGAGTTTCCAGACTGTATGTATTTGAGACACATTAAGTAATTAAGCATTAGAACTGGGCAGTCCTGTGAATTTGGCTGGTCCAGAACGTCATTTCATACCAGTTACTTCAGTCAAAAATGGACTCAAATGCATATTGGCTGAGCATCGATCCTAAGAATCACAATCTTTGTAACAACAAAAACAACAAAACAAAACCCAACACGAATATTTCCCTTTGAAACACTTCCCCCTGTCTTTTGGTGTCATATCAAAGGGCCCTGTTTATCTATAAATGTGGGTGGGTTATAAAGAGGAAGGTATAAATAATCTCCAAATAGAAAGGTCTAGAATATGAAGGAGAAAGAGGATAAGAAAAAAAAGAGAAACCGCCGACAAACAGCATTTAAATGGCCCACAATATACAGTTGCTAGGAAAATTCCAGCAGAACTTGTGAAGTTTGCTTTTCCTAGTTGAAATGAAGACCCTCATGGAAGCATATTTAGCTACATGCTCCTGTTGAGTTGTGGCCAAGACTGATACTCAAGAGTTGACATTAGTTTTGTGTGGCCTGGGACTTAGGCAGCTTGCAGATCGCAGGAGGAGTGGGGAGCTTCTTTAGCAACTCAAAATTGCAAAAACAAACTTAGGTACAGGACCTTGGAAGTGGCCTGGTCAGAGAGGAGCCCTGAAGCTACCTGGGCTTCCAGCAAATTGCCTCTCTTGAGTGTGCAGACAGGAGGACGGAGGAACTACCCAGTCTTTGTGGTCCTGCTGGTCTACCCTATCCCTTAGCTAGGACTGAATGTGTTCGTATGAGTCATATCTTTTTTTTTTTGAGACAGAGTTTTGCTCTTGTTACCCAGGCTGGAGTGCAATGGCGCAATCTTGGCTCACCGCAGCCTCCGCCTCCCGGGTTCAGGCAATTCTCCTGCCTCAGCCTCCTGCGTAGCTGGGATTACAGGCACGCGCCACCATGTCCAGCTGATTTTTTGTATTTTTAGTAGAGACAGGGTTTCACCATGTTGACCGGGATGGTCTCGATCTCTTTACCTCGTGATCCACCCGCCTCGGCCTCCCAAAGTGCTAGGATTACAGGCGTGAGCCACCGCGCCCGGCCCCCATATGAGTCTTATCTCAGCCCAAGGCTTTACAAATGGGAGCAAAGATGAGTTTGCTGTGCACAAGAATGTAAGTACTTAGAGTTGGGCAAGAGTGGCATAATGAGGCAGGGAGAAAAAAATCTTTGGTGCTAAAATGGAGAAATTCAGGAAGGAGGGAACCCCCTGTAAATGTTCTGTCCCAAAAGCAACCTGTCCTTCTTTTCCTTCCTTTGAAATCAATCTTCTCAGGTTATGTCAGTGCTGTGCCTCTCTTCTCTCCACTCTCAGATGCTAGAAGCATTAAATCAAGTCAGTGATATATTTGGGTTCTGGTGGGGGGTCAGGGACCCAGTACCCTCATGTGTTACCTTCTGGTGGTTCTCTGAGACTCCCATTAGGGGGGGCTCTCTCATCAAACAGCTGCTTCCACACTTCTGAAGTTGCTTATGTCTCCCCTCTTTCTGAGAACCAGATCCAGTGGTTCTCAATTTAAGCCAACTGCACACAAGGCTACCAGACAACACAGCTCAGCTCCAAATCTTCCCAGTCTGATAAGCCAGTTGGCATCAAGGTGTTAATGGCTGATGAGGCTACTAGACAATACTTTCACTGGTTAACTTGGACTTTTAGAGCCATACACAGAGGAATAATTCCAAAGTTGAAGATTTCAGGGCAGGACCAGATGGAGATTTAGGGGGCATTGGAAGATGAGACAATAGGACTTTTGAAACAGACCACAATGAGTATGCACAAATCTGTTTGTAGGCGAGGTCATCCCTGGCTCTGTTGTCTTTCTGAATACTGTTCCTGTTGGAGATATGGTGTTACTCTTGTAACTTCCACACACGCACACTGTTACACACACTTCACATGCACACACGTGTTCACACATTCTTCGTTTTAAGCTCCCATCTTCTCTGGCTCCCAATAAAAATGGGTGCTTAAGCATTTCCATTCATCTCCTCCCTCATGGTAACCTCCAACAATCGGAAGCCTTTCAAATGAGTAATTGAGGGTTCAGAAGAAGCACTTGCCCACATTTAAGGAGCTCTCCACCTCAAGATGAATGCCACTCTTTACATGGTCAGTGGCCATACCACACTGGCCACACCTTAGGCGTGGTCAGTCTTTGATTCTGGATCAGACAGATCCTCACAGGCTTTTATAAAAGTTCTCTTGCTCAATGTGTGGATTTCAATTCTAAAATGACTACCCCCTCCCTCTCTACCCTGGCCTCTTCCCTGTGGGAGGATATTAACAAGCCAAATAAACTCTCAGAATTGGGGCTTTGAGGACTGGAGAGGTAAGAAATATTTAAAAGTGTTTGCTTGTTACAACATAGAATTAGACCCAATGAACAACTGAATTCCAGTGGCAAGATTCCTTGAGTTGAAACAAAGGAATTGTTTAAACACAAAAAGCAAAAAGAAGGAAAACAGGATTGTAAAACAGAAAAGGCGATGATGTGGTATAAATAGAAACAACAGAATATACAGCTTAAAAACAGAGCGGGTGGAGTGAAACCTGGAGTATCGTGGAACACAGGGACCCCATTACTGAGGAGTAGGAAGGCAGATAGAGATGTTTGTAGTGTTAAAAAAATCAGATGAGCTCTCTGGTCTCGGCCGCAGAAGCAAGATGACGAAAGGAAGGCCATCATTTGGAAAGCCCCGAATAAGACGCACACTGTGGCTCTAAGGCCTACCACCTTCAGACGTTCACCTGTGGCAAATGTGGCTGCCTCGCCAAGAGCAAGAGAAAGTGTAACTGGAGTGCCGAGGCTAACAGATGAAATACCACCGGGACTGGTCAAATGAGGCACCTAAAGACTGTGTGCCGCAGACTGAGGCATGGATTCCGTGAAGGAACAACATCCACACCCGAGAGGGCAGCTGTTGCAGCATCCAGTTCATCTTAGGAATTTCAACGATTAGTCACGCAATAAATGTTCTGGTTTTAAAAATACAAAAAAAAAAAAAAAAATCAGATGATAATTTCAGGACAAGAAGAAACAGACAGAGAGATACCTGTGGAACTCTCACCTCCAAAAATGACACTCACCCAAGTTGCTTTTCCTGCAACAGAGGTACACCTATGAACTGACTCCCATCCATTCAGCGATGACCTTCTCATGTATACAAGACCTGGAGGGGCAGCCTTATAATTGAAGAATGTGCTGAGAAAACAAATGCCAAGGGGCCTGGTCAACCGTGGGAGGCAGGCGTGGCCAGGGTGGCCAGTGGTGAGGGTGACGGGTCAGTGCCAGAGACATAGCCCACTGCAATCAAGCAGGTTCCCAAATTATCACGAGGTTCCGCCTGGACGGAAGAGGCCTGAATAAAGAGATTAAATATTGTGAATGTGAATGACAGCCTCCATCTGGTGAAAGGTGCTGCTTACACACTCGGCATTGTTGCAACTCCGCATTCATCACTTGTTTCCATTGAGATTGGTGGGAGAAGGTGCAGAACGGAAGCTCATTTACTTACGCTACATGACTGAAACATTGGAGGGGTGAGTCAAAATTTATATCCACTCTATTTGTGAAAGAGGTCGTGTAAAGCAGACTCCTAAAAAGGGAGCAAGTTTGAGCCATGTGGGAGGAGCCAAGCCTCCGAGAGTCCTTTCATTAGGCTGTGCCCTGGGGGGCACCCGGCCAGCCATCTGTGGCATCTGTTGGTGGCTCTGAAGACCCTTCCCACATATATCCAGACAGTGCCTTTCCTTGTTTTTGTGAGGTGGAAAGGATGTGTTACCAGCTGTTGACTGTGGCTGGTTTCGTGCAGTGCGGGAGGTGGGAGTTTGGGTCTGGGCTGGCCCTGCCCTGCCATCCATATCCCAGGCTCAGTGTCTTCTTCTCCACCTGTGTGAGTTTTCTGGGGCTGCCATAGCAAAGTCCCACAGACTGGGATGCTTACACACAGATACTGAATTTTCCTCACAGTTCTGGAGGCTGAAAGTCCAAGATCAAGGTGTCAGCAGGGTTGAGTTCTCCTGAGACTCTTCTTCTGTCCTTGCATGATCTTCTATGGGTGGCTGTGTTGAAATTTCCTTTTTTTTCGAGTCAGGGTCTCACTTGGTCTCCCAGGCTGGAGTGCAATGGCAGGATCATAGCTCACTGAAGCCTTGAACTCTTGGGCTTAAGTGATCCTCCTGCCTCAGCCTCGTGAGTAGCTGGGACTACAGGCATGTGACACCATACTCGGCTAATTGTTAAAATTTTTCATATCGACGAGGTCTGGCCATGGTGCCCAGGCTGATCTCAACTCCTAGCCTTAAGCGATCTTCTTACCTTGGCCTCCCAAAGTTCTGAATTACCGGCATGAGCCCCCAGACGCAGCCCTCACATGTCCTCTTCTTACAAGGACGCTGGCCATATTGGATTAGGACCCATCCTAATGATCTCGTGTTAGCTCAATTACCTCTTTAAAGACCAATCTCCAAAGACAGTCACATTCTGAGGCACTAGCGGTTAAGACTTCAACAGAGGGATTCTAGGGTGGGACACAGTTCGGCCCACAACAGTAACCAAAGGTTGAAAAGATCTGGCTTGGATCTGAAGGGCAAGTTCATTTCTCAGCTCTGTGTTTGGAGGGGGAGTCAGGGCAGACTGGAGCTAGGTCCTTCCTGGCACCCAGTGCTGAGAGGACCTGACCCACCTCTCAGGGACCTGTCTACACCTCCACAAAGCAGACACTGGCTGATGCATTTTCTAAGAATGCTGGTGGTCTAAGAAAATGGCTTTAGGCACCCAGCAGAACTTCCCCCCACCCCACAAAGAATGAACACAGCTAGGCTAATTACAAATGTGTCTTCTTTCTTCATTGCAGCAAATTCCCTAAGGCAGTCGTTTCCAAGGCTGCTGTTCATCAGAATCACCTGGGGAATTTAAAAACAAAAACAAAGAAACAAAAGTAGGTTCTTTGACCCGGTCCTAGAACTATAGTATGGAGATCGCTCCACCAGCGTAAAGACCCCTCCGTGTCTCCGCCCTGACGGAGTTAGAGCCCGGACATATTCTCCCCACGCTGAGGGCAGTCGAGCTGAGGAAAAAAGAAGGAAGTGATAGAGGCCTGAGTTTGCAGAAGCCTATTCTTGATCCACTGAGCTAATGGCATGTCTGGGTGAGGCCTGCGTGATTATCTATGAGACTATTGTCTCTTGAAGTTCCCATTCTGGGCTGGTTTTATGACTCTGTCTACCTGCATTCACTAAATCCCCTGATCGCTCACGTTACTAGAAAAATGCTACCCCTCAAATTATTGCTCGCCTTGATGTTATTTACTGTAACTGTAGTCATTGATAAGAGGATAAGAATCTTAATAGGATTAGAATCTTTTGTTTGTTTTGGGTTTAGTGATCTTTAGCTTAACCTGTATGCTACCCCCTCCCATACTTACTTTGTAATTTTCTGTTCCCTCCTGATAAAACTTTTGTAATGGGACCTACGTCAGACACTGTATGAAAAAACATATATAAGCAACTGTGCACAAAGAATAAATCGCTGATCTGAGCATAGCTTTTATCAGACCTCCAGACCCATTTCTTTCTCTATCTCTCTTTTCTTCCGCGCACTCTCTCTTCCAGGTATTAGGACCCTCTTGCTGGTCAAGAGATCCCTGGCAGACGTGCCGATCTCACGGACCCCAACACTATAGAATCAGCATCCCGGCCCTGAGGAATCAGTATTTAAAAAAATAATCCCCCTAAAGCAAGTGATATGGTTTGGCTGTGTCCCCACCCAAATCTCATCTTGAATTGTAGCTCCCATAATCCCCACAACCCCGTGGGAGACAATTTAATCATGTGGGCAAGTCTTTCCTATGCTGTTCTCATGATAGTCAATAAATCTCACCGGATCTGATGGGTTTATAAAGGGGAGTTCCCCTGCACACACTCTTGCCTGCTACCACGTAAGACATGACTTTGCTTCCCATTTGCCTTCTGCCATGATTGTGAGGCCTCCCCAGCCATGTGGAACTGTGAGTCAATTAATCCTCTTTCCGTTATGACTAATACAGCGAGTACAGTAAAATGCTAATGGTAGGATCCTGGTGTGGGTATATGGTGTTCACCATATAAAATTCTTCCACCTTTGCTGTATGTTTGAAATTTTTCATAATGAAATGTCAAAAGGAAAATAAAAGGATACCCAAATTATTCTGCTGTGCAACTAGATTTGAGGACCTAAAGGACACTTGGTTATTTGGTGAATATATTCTTGATGCTGTCCTCTGTTACAGCATTTGTCACATTATATCACCACTGTTCATTCAGCAAATACAAGGTTTGTGAGCTTTTAGGTGCATAGTCCTTTGCTAGGTGGTGGGAATTTGGAAACAAAAAAGCTATCTTCCTCTAAAATACTGTGAAATACCATTTTATCCCCATCAGATTGTCAAAATCGAGAAGTCTGACTGCAGCATAGACAAGCAAGATTGTGAAACAATGGAAACTTTTGGGCATGGTTTGCTTAAGCGTAGATGGGTATACCCACTTCTGGAAAGCAACCTGGGATTCTCTAGAAAGGTTGAATTGCCCTCCTAGGGGTCTCTTCAAGACAAACTGTTATCCCTGGGGCTCAGGAGATGCACACCAGAATGTCCACAGCACCACTGCTTGTAGAAGCATTAGACTGCATATGACCACAATGTGCACATTAACATGGAAAAGATCAACAGTGGAGAATTTCCGCAATGCAATTCTACAAAGATGTGAAAAGCAACAAGCCACAGCCACCTTACAGCAACACAGATGAACCACACGAACATAATCTTGGGTGAAATACCTACCTTCTGATGAAGCAAGTCTCATAAGAATGCATTCATAGGCCGGGTACAGTGGCTCATGCCTGTAATCCCAACATTTTGGGAGGCAGAGGTGGTGGATCACGAGGTCAAGAGATTGGGACCATCCTGGCCAACATGGTGAAACCCGGTCTCTTCTAAAAATACAAAAATTAGGAGAGAGATCCAAGATGGCTGATCACTAGCAGCTCGGGATGGTAGCTCTCAGTGAAAGTGCAGAGAACGAGAGGATGCCACACTTTCAGATGAATTTTTGTTGCTCACGGACCAGGAGATTCCCAGTGGAGGAGCCCCACAGGTCACCAGCGTGACTTGGTTTTGCCGGCGCCTCAGTGCTGCAGTTCTTGGTGCCGAGTGAACGGGACTGGGTCCCCTTTTGGCCAATGTTGTTTGGAGCTCTGGGAAGACAGAGTCACCTATTCAGCTGATTGAAGGACGGACTCAAGAAGGGAGCTAGACTGGAGATTCCCGGGCAGAAAAGCACCATCAATCTTAACACCGCTGTTTTGGCCGGTGCAGTGGATTGCTCAGATTTTGGCGTTGGGAATCAGCGAGTTGGACATCCACTCAGAGACCTAATTTGAAAGTCGGTAATCATAAAGATGACAGGTGGATAAATTTACAATGATGGGAAGAAACCAGCATAAAAAGGCTGAGAATACCCAAAATCAGAATGCCTCTCCCTCTACAGGGGATCACAGTTCCTCATCAGCAATGGAACAAGGCCTGATGGAGAACGAGTGTGTTCCATTAACAGAAGTAGACTTCAGAAGGTGGATGATAAGAAACTTCTGTGAATTAAAAGAACTTGTTCTAACCCAATGCAAAGAAACTAAGAAATTTGAAAAAAGGTTTGACGAAATCCTAACGAGAATGTACAATTTAGAGAGGCATATAAGTGAATTGATGGAGCTGAAAAACACAACATGAGAACTTCACAAAGTATGCACAAGTTTTAACAGTCGAATTGATCAAGCAGAAGAAAGGATATCAGAGGTCAAAGACCAACTTAATGAAATAAAACGAGAAGTCAAGATTAGAGAAAAAAGGATAAAAAAGAATGAGCAAAGTCTCCAAGAAATATGGGACCATGTGAGAAGACCTAATCTACGTTTGATAGGTGTACCTGAATGTGACGAAGAGAATGAATCCAAGTTGGAAAATACTCTTCAGGACATTATTCAGGAAAACTTTCCCAACCTAGTAAGGCAGGACAATATTCAACTTCAGGTAATACAGAGAACACCACAAAGATATTCCTCAAGAAGACCAACTCCTAGGTACATAATTGTCAGATTCATTAGGGTTGAAATGAAGGAGAAAATACTAAGAGCAGCCAGAGAGAAAGGTCAGGTTACCCACAAAGGGAAGCCTATCAGACTTACAGCAGATCTCTCAGCAGAAACCCTACAAGCCAGAAAAGAGTGGGGGCCAATATTCAACATCCTTAAAGAAAAGAACTTTCAACCCAGAATTTCATATCCAGCCAAACTAAGCTTCACAAGTGAAGGAAAAATAAAATCTTTTGCGAACAAGCAAGTACTTAGAGATTTCACCATCACCAGGCCTGCTTTACAAGAGCTTCTGAAAGAAGCACTACACATATAAAGGAACAACCAGTATCAGCCTTTCCAAAAATATACCAAAAAGTAAACAGCATTAACATAATGAAGAACTTACATTAACTAATGGGCAAAACAGTCAGCTAGCATCAAATGGCAGTATTAAACTCATATATATTATTAACTAGATAAAAAGCCAAAACCCATCGGTATGCTGTATCCAGACCCATCTCACATGCAACGATACACAAAGACTCAAAACAAAGGGACAGAGGAAGATTTACCAACCAAATGGAGAGCAAAAATAAATAAATAAAAAGCAGGAGTTGCAATTCTCACCTCTGATGAAATAGACTTTAAAGCAACAAAGATCAAAAGAGGCAAAGAAGGACATTACATAATGGTAAAAGGATCAATGCAACAAGAAGAGCTAACGATCCTAAATACACACGCACCCAATACAGGAGCACCTAGATACATAAGACAAGTTCTAATGACTTAAAAAGAGACTTAGCCTCCCACACAATAATAGTGGGAGACTGTAACATCACATTGTCAATATTAGACTGATCAACGAGATAGAAAATTAACAAGGACATCCAGGACTTGGACGTAGACCCGGAACAAGTAAACTTAATAAACATTTATAGAACTCTCCACTTCAAATACACAAAACACACATTCTTATCAGTACCATATCACACCTATTCCAAAAGTGACTACATAATTGGAAGTAAATCACTCCTCAATAATTGCATAGCATTTCATAGGTTTAAATGAAATATTGGTTGGCTGCTTGTTTGTTATTTTCTTCCCTTATTCCTTCCTGTCTCCATTGTTAAGCACAATTATTGGCATAAAAGAGGTTTTCAATTCCCATTTTTAGACTGCATTCTAGCCTGGGCAATAAAGCAATACTCCCATTCTCTCTCCCTCTTTCTCTTCCTTTTTCTTCCTCTTCTTCATTCTTTTTTCTTTCTTTCTCTCTCTCTTTCTTCCAAAAAAAAAAAAATACAAAAATTAGCTTGGCGTGGTGGCACATGCCTGTAGTCCCAGCTACTCAGGAGGCTGAGGCAGGAGAATTGCTTGAAAACTGGGAGGCGGAGGTTGCAGTGAGCCTAGATCGCGCCACTGCACTCAGGCCTGGCACCTGGCAACGGAGCGAGACTCTGTCTCAAAAAAAAAAAAAAAAAAAAAAAAGAGAGAATGCATTCATAAATTCCATTTGTATAGAGGTAATACTTGTTTTTAAAAGGGAATGAAAAACCCATTCAGGGAAGCAGTTACCTCTGGGGGTGCAGAAGGTGAAGGGATGAGAAGCTCCATAAAGTATTCATTTTATTGTTGTTCTTCAAAATGTACATACAGGCCATAACACTTTTTATTGTATGCTCTATTTCATATGTTTTTATTTTAAAGATGCCATCCTCATCCTGGATCAATGCAGAGTCCAGTGGGGAGTGAAGGAGAACATGAAACTAGTTTGAGGAATGTGAGTCCGCTGCACCTGGAGAACACGTGGAAGCTCAGGTGGAGTGTGCCTGGGTCCTGACTCCTGAGACAGCCTGGAGCGGGGAGGGGCTTGTTGGGGAAGAGGGGGAGGGCTCCCGACCAAGTCAAAGGAAGAGACAAGGGCTTTCCTCTGGGACAGAGGGTGAGAGCGGGGAGCATCCAGAGCACAGCCTGCCTCAGGCCCCAGGCCCTGGCCTCGGGAGTAACTGACTTCATGCTTACTCCGTATTAACTCATCATCCTTGGTATAGCCTAGAAACCCAGGCAGTCTCCTCCAAGAGAATGAGCAAAGCCCATTGCTATAGAAATGTAACCCGTACAAAGCTTAATGTTAGGAAATGTGCAAGTGCAATGTTACTTTGTGAGCCCCAATGTGGGTTTTTAAAAATCCGCTTTTATAAGTCAACTCTTTAATGGGGTCATTTTATAATGACATTGCAGTGGTGCCTTGTGTATAAGTTGATGTTATTTATTTACTACAAATGCTAGAGGGAGTTATAGGTGTATATGGTAGTGAAAATCCATAAAATAGTGACCTTAACTCACTTGTCAATTTGCACATTGATAGGAAGTTTTATGATGAAGTCACGTAAAGTGACAGACAGACTCCTTCAGAAATATTCAGTTACAGATGGCATTGGTGGGGAGGAAGCAAAGAAGAAGGTGGCTACACACTGCAGCTCATTATTTGCTTATACAGGTGAACACTTCTGTTAAAGCAGAAATGTGATTTGAAACAGCCAGCCACCCACCCACCCTCACGGATTGGCCCACTCATTACTATGACCCCTTCTGACCATGCAGACACGCGTGCCTTCCCAGCCCTACTTCTGCAGACATACAATTCTATTTGGCTCCACTAACCTCTTCTCAACATCCTCTCTTCTAGAGTTTCTAGTGCTTTCTAACTTTTTATGTCATGGTACACACAGAAGCAATAATAATACTGCTACGCACACTGGAATAAACTGGAAGAGGTTTAAAGCACTTATCCATGGAGGGATTTAGGAGAAAATTCATGTCTTCTTATATTATAAAGTTTTTAAAGATGCAAAGCATTAGAAAAAAATATTAAATATGAAATTCATATAAAAATTCCAAATCAAGGCTTTTCAAGTCTTTGATTGAGAACCCTAAACTTCCTTCTATGAATATCAATTTTTTTTTTTTTGAGACGGAGTTTCGCTCTTGTTACCCAGGCTGGAGTGCAATGGTGCGATCTCGGCTCACCGCAGCCTCCGCCTCCTGGGTTCAGGCAATTCTCCTGCCTCCGCCTCCCGAATAGCTGGGACTACAGGCATGTGCCACCATGCCCAGCTAATTTTTGTATTTTTGGAAGAGACGGGGTTTCACCATGTTGACCAGGATGGTCTCGATCTCTTGGCCTCGTGATCCACCCGCCTAGGACTCCCAAAGTGCTGGGATTACAGGCATGAGCCACCATGCCCGGCCAAATATCAATTTTTTAATGCCTAAAATGGCTGCATGCAGCCTCTGAGTATGGCTTTAACAACAAATGGATTTCTACTTTTCCGTGTATATTTGTTTCCTAGGACTTCCATAATCAAGAACCATACACTAGTGGCTTAAAACAAATGTATTCATTCTCTCACAGTTCTGGAGGCAAGAATCTGAAATCAAGGTGTTGCCAGAGTTGGCTTCTTCTGAGGGTTCTGAGCGGGGAGTCTATTCCAGGCCGTTCTCCTAACATGTGGTGAGACCGCTGGCGACGCTTGGTGCTCCCCAGCTTGTCGATGTTCTCCAGTCTCCAGCTCCGTCTGCACATGGAGCTCTTCTGTCTGTTCACCTTAGGGGATCACTCTTACTGGATTAGGAACACACCTACTCTAGCGTGACCTCACCTTAACTGATTACATCTGCCACAACCTAAGGTCGCATCCTGAGGTGCAGAGGCTTAGGACTTCAACATGTCTTTTTTGGTGGATGCAAGTGAACCCATAACACCACGGAACTTTTTCAAAACAAGCATTTCAAAATAACAGTGAGGTTCTAATTTGCAGAATATTCATGAATAATTAGAGCCACCCTGAGTCAACTGGGATACCATTAAAATAGTGCACCAGTTGCAAAGAGAGACACATTCAATGTTTGTGAAGACAGAAATTTGGGATTGCTGTAGGCTGTTCTCTGCCTCCCAGCCCACAACAGCAACAAGCCACTCAGAGCACCCGAACCTGACTTTCCCAGCTGCCTCAGGAGCCAGGGCATGCCCGTGGCTTCCACGTCATGGACCAGCAAGTGTGGGAATCCAAGGAACTCTCAGGCCCCATGCCTGTGAACCTCAGTGGTCTGAGCTCCTGCACTCAGGGAGTTTTGGGGAAAGCTGCTCTTTTGAGGTGGCTGGAGATGCTGCCTGGAAGACTCCAGCTACCTCACCAGCAGGACTGCCCCGACGTTCATCCATGGAGTGCTCGCATCCTGCAGCTCCTGGTGACAAACTTCTCTTGGCCTCTGTTCTATTTCTCTGATCTTCCTTCCAGTCTCTCCACTGGTTCCTGTTCTTCCACCTACTTCTGCAAGTTGGGTGGTCCTGGGGGTCCCAGGGCTGCCTCATTTCCTTCTGCCGATATATTCTTTACTTTTGAGGCTGGATAATAAGCCCACTTGTACCCATGTCTCCTCCCAGCTGTCTACCCCGAGCTTCAGATCTATTGGGAGATCTGACACATCCCTGCTCTGTCTCCAGCTGAATTCAGGATCAAGTCCTCACACCCGACACCTGCTCTTCTGACTCAGTTAATGGTTCTTCCCATCACAAGATATGCAGCCAGCAATTCTGCAGCACCGTTGGTGGCTCCCACTCTGTTACCGGAAGGAGTTTCTCAGGCACCACATCCATATTCTCAGGGGCGTCTTGCAGAGGCCCTGGTGAGTTTGTTGGTTGCGTTCCTCTCCAGTGTATCTCCACACCCTGCCACTCTTCCTTAGGGAAGAAACAGAATTATTTGCAGTTTTCCGACGTTCTCAATCTCCCACACCTGTTTAGTGTCCTTCCCTTCACCTACTTCCTGCATCTTCTACCTTACACACATCCTTTTTTTTTTTTTTTTGAGGTGGGGTCTCGCTCTGTCACTCAGGCTGGAGTGCAGCAATGGCATGATCTGGGCTCACTGCAACCTTCGCCTCCTGGGTTCAAGTGATTCTCTTGCCTCAGCCTCCTGAGTAGCTGGGACTACAGGCACGTGCCACCACGCCCAGATAATTGTTTGTATTTTTAGTAGAGATGGGGTTTTACTGTGTTAGCCAGGATGGTCTTGATCTCCTGACCTCGTTATCTGCCTGCCTTGGCCTCCCAAAGTGCTGGGATTACAGGTGTCAGCCACCGTACCCGGCCCACACATCCTTTAAGATGCAGCTCAAATGCCACTTCATCAGTGCAAGTAGGGGCTGGGGAGTGACATCAACTCTACAAGAGAGGGTCAGAGGGAACTTTACAAATGAGGCTTTCTCTTATCGCATTTAAATCTCTCAAGTATTAGTAGTCATTTTGGCGTTAAAAGTCCAGAGAAGTGGTTCACACCTCCCCCTTGCCAAGACCTATTGAGTCAGAATCTCTCCTCAGCAATCTGTGTGAGCTCACCAGGTGATTCTGGTGCCTGCTCCAATTTGAGAACCACTAGTCTAGACCCAGCATGAGGAGAAATGGGAGATGCAACTGCACTGTGAATGCAGCCACTGTAGTTAGCGGAGGGGGCTTCCCTTGGCCAAGCCCTTGTCTCTTCCCACTGCAGTCACTCACCTGACTCACACGTAGCCTGAGACAGGTCCTTTCCCATCAGGAAGACCATCAGATGCTCTCCAAATGGGATAGAATGGTCTCAGTATCGGGAAGTTGGCGTTGATGGCCAGACCTTGCGTTTGTTTTTCTCATCTCACTGCCAGGTCTTTTCTCCTTTCAAATGAGTGATCTTTAGATCCACTGCCTAGCCTGACTTCTCATTCAACAGCCAGCAACATGCAGCTACTGCCCCAAAATTCAAAATTCCATGTCACTGAAACTGGCTGTATTTCTTCACCCCAAACTATTCACACGTATTCAATCCTCCTTCATTCTGTTTATATTCCTCTGAGGACCTCGAGACAGATTCTCTAGACAGCCTGGATTCATGCTTATCCTCTAGCTTACTTTTAGAGCTTTGTCTGGCTATTCCTAGCCATAAGGAAAGTCAAATAGTTGAGTCAATGGAACAGAGAATACAGAAACAGATCCTAGTAAATACAGGAACATAATATCTGACAAAGGAGATAATTTAATTCAATGGGAATTAAATTCATTCAGACTTTCATTTCTTTGAGCTACTTTATAACTGCAAGTCATAGAAAATGGAGGGTAACACAAAAGATTCTTGTCTATAGAAATGCAAAAAATATTCTAGTGAAACAGAAGTGATCATGTGGTGTGCAGTGAGCAGTTTTGCCAGTTTTTGCCTCCAATTGTAAATTCATTGCAATACTTCCTTATCAGACCATCAGTATGGTACTTCAGATCCCTCATTAATCACAAGTTCAATAAAACATTTGACAGGTGTTTATTTGATGTCTTTATGAGCGTCATAAATACCTTTAGACATTTTATCTTTTAACAAAACAAAAATTTAAAAAAAATGTGAAATAATGTATCAGCAGCATCCAAATATTTATTGAAATTCTTATAGTATTTCCACAATATTTCTGTGAATGTGGAACTTGCACATGGGTGAATTTGGAGCTAAAGAAATGTTAATGTACCAAGTCAATTTTTATCAAACATGATTAAATTGAAATCTTGCTGGGAAAATATTGCTTTTTGGTCTAGAATCTACAATGATGTATGTACTTTAAAAGCAGTTAGGCCGAGTGTGGTGGCTCATGCCTGTCATCTCAGAATTTTGGGAGGCCAAGGCAGGTGGATCACTAGAGCACAGGAGTTTGAGACCCCCGGGTAAGATAGGGAGACTCCATCTCTATCCAAAAAAAAAAAATAGTTGGGTGTGGTGGTACGCCCCTGTAGTCCCAGCTACTTGGGAGGCTGAGGTGGGAGAATCACCTGAGCCCAGGAAGTGGAAGCTGCAGTGAGCTGAGATCACACCACTGCACTCCAGCCTGGGCGACAGAGGAAAACCCTATTTCAACAACAACAAATTAGTTAAGAGCTACATAATTTGGAACAAAATAGAAAATCAAGTTGAAAAATTTAAAACAAGAGTATACAAACTCAAAATCTTAAAGAAAATTTACATGCAATCTGGGAATTAGAAAGCTGAGTTACTACTCAGTAAAGATAATGAATGAGAATGACAGAGATAATTCAAGCTGTGATTCTACCCTTTCCTCATGAGATTGAAAACATATAATGAGACTCTTCCCTGAACCTCAGCATCTGTTGATGCCATCTGCATCTGTTAGGATTGCTTTTGGCAGCATTGACACAACTCTGACCGGAATGGCTAAAACAAGTAAGGGTTTCTTTTTCTCATGTCCCAAGAAGGCTGGAGATAGGTGGTCCTGGGATGTCACAGGCACAGTCCTCTCTGTAGCTTTTCACTCTGCCACCCTTAGCACGTGACTTTCTCACACTTCAAAGATAGCAGCACCCCAGGCGTCATGCACATGCGGTGGGCAGGAGGAAATGCAAAACACACCTGCTGACTTTCAGTTTGATTCTTTTTATAAGAAAACAATCTTCTTCCCAGAAGTCACTCATAGTGGCCTTCTGCTTACACCTCATTGGCTAGAATTGTTCACAAAGCCACACTTATCTCCAAGGGAGCCTGGGAAATTGAGTATTTAGTTGGATACATCTATTTCTAGTAAATTGTTGGCTCTGAAGCATGAAAGAAGAGGTACAGTCAGGATATGGGGTATGACTATTTATTGAGTTAGGTAAAATAACAGTAATAGTAATAGTAATAGTAATGCAAGCACTAAAGCATTGTTGCTTTCTGGGATGAATAGCTGTCCAGAGACAATGCCATAGAAAGAGCTCTGAAAACTCAGAATCCAATCTTTGGCCTGCCACTGACCAGCTGTGTGACCATGGGTAGCATCTCTCAGCTTTTGCTTCCTCATTTATTAAATGGAAGTATTGGATTAGCTCTAAAACTTTATCTCAGTTACCAACAACTTGGGGCAGGATTTTGGCTGTGTCAATCTCTGTAGATTGCCACAATCATACTTTTAAAAAATTATCAAAGTTAGAGTTAGAGGAATACATCTGGTAAAACCCTATGTGAACAAATGAGCTAAGGGTCATAGATAGCTTTGTTAGAGTTCCAAAAATTACACAGATCAAAAAGAATAAATGAGATGTCATAAAATTAGGCCCTATTTTATGAAAAATTGAGACATTGATAAAATAGTATTGTTAAGGAGTCGTGGTAGTTAGAAATAAGGGTCCCCCAAAGATATCCATGTTCTTACCTGGCAAGGGGCTTTGCCAAGGCAGTGAACAGCTAGGAACTCTGAGATCCTGGGTTATCTGGGTGGGGCCAGTGAACTCAGGAGGGTCCTTAACAGTGAAGGGAGGTGTAAAAGCAGCTCAGAGTGATGTGATGTGAAAGGGACTTGCCCTATTGTTGCTGCCTTTGAAGATGAAGGAGGAGGCCACCAAGGAGTGCAGGCAGCCTCTAGACACTGAAGGAAGCAAGGAAATGGATTCTCCCTGGAGTCTACAGAGAGAAATGCAGCCTGCTGACACCTTGATTTCAGTTCACTGGCCGTGTGTTGGACTCTGAACTTCAGAACGCTAAGAGAATACATTCATGCTGCTGTAAGCCACAAGTGTGTGGTCATTGTGACAGCAGCATAGGAGACTCATGCAGGTACTCTCTCTCCCTTCCTTACCCACCTGCCCTCTGTTGCCTGAGGCCATGCACCAAAGCTTAGAAAGGAAACTTACTTTAAATATGTTTAAACATAAGATCTGCCACTGCAAAACTACTAGAAGAAAACATAGGGGAAAGACTTCAGGACATTCGACAAAAATATTATGGCTAAAACCTCAAAAGTACAGTCAGCAGAAGCGAAAACAGACAAATGGGACTATGTTACAGTAAAACACTTCTGCACAGCAAAGGAAACCACCAACAGAATAAAGAGACAATCTAGAATGGGAGAAAATATTTGCAAACTGCTCATCTGACGATGGACTAGTATCCAGAATTTACAAGGAACTCATATGACTCAATGGCAAAAAACAAATAATCCCATTAAAAAGTGGGCAATAGATCTGAATGGACATTTCTCAAAAAAAGACATACAAATGACCCACAGGTATATAAAAAATGCTCAGTATCACCAATCATCAGGGAAATACAAATCCAAACCACAGTGAGATATCATCTTACCTCAGTTACAATGGCTGTTATCAAAAAGACAAAAAATAACAAATGCTGGTGAGAATGTGGAGAAATGGGAACTCTTAAACACCAGTAGTGGAAATTTAAATTAGTACAGCCCTTCTGGAAAACAGTATGGAGGTTTCTCAAAAAACTAAAAATAGAACTTCCGTATGATCCAGCAACCCTACTCCTAGGTATATATCCAAAGGAAAGGAAATCAATATATTAAAGGGATACCTGCACCCCCATGTTTACTGCAGCACTATTCACAACAGTCAAGAGATGAATGCATAAAGAAAATGTGGTTCATTTACACAATGCAGTACGATTCAGTCGTAAAAGAGAATGAGATCCCATCATTTGCAGCAACATGGATGGAACTGGAGGTCATCGTGTTAAGTGAATAAGCCAGGAACAAAAAGACAAATATTGTATGTCATCATTCAGATATGGACACTAAAAAAGTGGTTTTCATGGAGGTAGAGTGATAGCTACCAGAGACTGGGAATCAGGAACAGCGGGGGATGTTGGTTAATGGATACAAACATACAATTAGATAGAAGGACTAAGACGTAGTGTTCAACAGCTCAGTAGGGTGACTGCAGTTACCGACACAGTACTGTGTATTTCAAAACACCCAGAAGAAAATATTTGAAATGTTCCCAATAAAAAGAAATGATCATTGTTTGAGGTGATAGATGTCCTAATTACCCTGACTTGATCATTACACATGGTATGCATGTATCAAAATACCACCTGTACCCCATAAATATGTATACTTATTATTTATCAATTAAAAAAAGAGAAAAATGTCATTAATGGTCCCTAGTCTGGCTGAACTGTTTGCATCCTCTAGGAAAGACATGACAAGTAGTTGACATTTCAATGGCTGATTTTGATGAGCTGAAAGGGGCTGGTATTGAAGAGGATTCCAAGCCAGGTGAGGTCAAAGCAGAGAGTGGCATGACTGAGCAGTGGTGTCCGCCCCTGGTGTGGTGACGGCACACGGAGCTGCTGCTTCTGTTCAAGGCTCACTGTTCGTGATCACTCAGTCCTTTTCAGTGCTTTGTTATTTTCCACACAGCCCCTGTAACATCTCCTAAAAGCACATGCAAAGCTCTACCTGGTCTGACTCAAGACCTGTGAGTATTCCAAGGGTATCTGCAGGAGCACCCAGTGGTGGTCAGTAGGCCACTCTCTCCTGGCACCTAAAGGATGAGGCCTGCAGAGATGCCATGGGTGCTATGCAAGTTTCCAGCTGCCCAGATCTTTCTCTCTGGGCCTGAGGACTCTTCGCCTTTCCAGGGCAATCAATAACCTCTTCCTGCCCAGTGGCTCTCAGTGGAGTCTAATTGTAGCAGGTGGTGGACCTTCAGAAGTTGGTGCATAAATACACCCACTGGACCCCCCAGTCTTGGTTGGCATAATTCCAAGGCTTATGACTTGTGCTGTTGCCTAGAGTCTCCCTGCAGGTTTAAGCCTCAGCCTCCCATCAATGTCCAGAGGTGCTACTGATGCATAACACATTCCGAATTCTGTGTTCCTCTGCTCCTGCTTTCTAAAGGCTGTACATTTCTGAATATTTAGTACTTAAAAGGAAGAAACACACATCCAAGGCAAAAAGTCAAAGACTGCAAAAGGTACAGAACGAAGAGTGAGTGTCCTTGTTCCATCTTTGGCTTCAAATCCCCCAGTAGGTGAAAGATCTCTACAATGAGAACTAAAAAACATCATTCAAAGAAATCAGAGATGACGCAAACAAACGGAAAAACAATCCATACTCCTGGATAGGAAGAATTAATATCATTAAAATAGCCATACTGCCCAAAGCAATTTACAGATTCAATGTTATTCCTGTCAAATTACCAATGACATTATTCACAGAACTAGAAACTGTTTTAAAATCCACATGACACTAAAAAAGACCCCAGATAGCCAAGGCAATCATAAACAAGAACAAAGCTGGAGGCAACATGTTACCCAATTTCAAACTATACTGCAGAGCTATTGTAACCAAAACAGCATGATACTGGTACAAAAATAGACACGTAGACCAGTGGAACAGAACACAGAGCCCAGAAATAAGACCACACACCTACAACCTCTAATCTTCGACAAAGCTGACAAAAAACAAACAATGGGAAGGATTCCTATTCAATGAATGGTGCCAGTATAGCTGGCTAGCCATATGCAGAAGATTGAAACTGGACCCCTTCCTTACACCATTTACAAAAATCAACTCAAGATGGACTAAAGACTTAGATGTAAAACCCAAAACTATAACCCTGGAAGACAACCTAGGCAATACCATCCTGGACACAGGAACTGGCAAAGATAACATGAAGAAGTCACCGAAAGCAATTGCAATGAAAGCAAAAACTGACAAATGCGATCTAATTAAATTATAGAGTTTTTGTACAGCACAAAAATATCAACAGAGTAAATAGACAACCTACAGAATGGGAGAGAATACGTTCAAACTATGCATATTAGACAAAGGCCTAATATCCAGTATCTATAAGGAAATTAAACAAATTTGTAAGAAAAAAACAAACCACCCCATTAAAAAGTAGGTGGAGGAAATGAACACTTTTCAAAAGAAGACATACACGGAGCCAACAAGCATATGAAAAGAAGCTCAATATCACTGATCATTAGAGAAAGGGAAATCAAAACCATGGTGAGATATTATCTCACACCAGTCAGAATGGCCATTATTAAAAAGTAAAAAACTGACAGATGCTGGTGAGATTATGGAGAAAAGGGAACACTAAAACACTGCTCATGGAGTGTAAATTAGTTCAACCATTGTGGAAATCAGTTTGGTAATTCCTCAAAGAGCTAAAAACAGCACTACTATTCGACCCAGCAATCCCTTTTCTGGCTATATACCCAAAGGAATATAAATTATAGTTCTACTATAAAGACACACACAGGCATATGTTTATGTAACACTATTCACAATAGCAAAGTTGTCAAATCAACCTAAATGCCCGTCAATGGTAGACTGGATAAGGAAGATACGGTATATATACACCATGGAATACTATGAAGTTATAAAATAGAATGAGATCATGTCCTTTGCGGGAACATGGATGGAGCTATGCAGGAAGAGAAAACCAAATACCGCATGTTCTCTCTCATAAGTGGGAGCTAAATGATGAGAACACATAGACACAAAGAGGGGAACAACAATCACTGGGGCCTATTTAAGGGTGAAGAGTAGGAGGAGGGAGAAGATTGGAAAAAACAGCTAATGGGGCCGGGCGCGGTGGCTCACGCCCATTATCCCAGCACTTTGGGAGGTTGAAGCAGGTGGATCACCTGAGGTCGGGAGTTCAAGACCAGCCCAGCCAACATCGTGAAACCCCATCTCTACTGAAAATACAAAAACATTAGCCAGGCGTGGTGGTGCATGCCTGTAATCTCAGGTACTCTGGAGGCTGAGGAATGAGAATCACTTGAACCCGGGGGGTGGAGGTTGCAGTGAGCTGAGATCGCGCCACTGCACTCCAGCCTGGGCCACAAATTGTGATTTCGTCTTAAAAAACAAACAAACAAAAAATATTAGTTTCTAGACTTAGTACCAGGGTGAAAAAATGATCTGTACGATAAACCCCCATGACACAAGTTTACCTGTATAACAAACCTGCACATGTACCCCTGAACCTAAAATAAAAGTTAAAAACAAAAAAGAAATCCTTCATTACCTTCTCCAGAGGCAGCCATCACTTTGAGATTTTGTGTATCTCTTAAGATTATTTTGTATATAATTAGGTGTATATGTGTATATGTCTCTTTCTTTATACAAAGATGGCATAGCAAACTAGTAATCTATCTTCTGTTTTTTTTTTTTGAGATGCAGTCTCACTCTGCCGCCTAGGTTGGAGTGCAGTGGTGCAATCCCGGCTCACTGCAACCTCCATCTCCTGAGTTCCAGCAATTCTCCCACCTCAACCTTCCAAGTAGGTGGGATTACAGGTGCCCACCACCACACCCAGCTAATTTTTGCATTTTTAGTAGAGAGAGGATTTCACCACCTTGTCCAAGCTGGTCTTGAACTCCTGGCCTCAGGTGATCCACCCAACTTGGCCTCCCAAAGTGCTGGGATTACAGGTGTGAGCCACTGCACCTGGCCTACCTTCAGTTTTAAAAAAATTTTAAATATGCCTTTCCATATCACTATAGGTTTTTTCTATTTTTTTCGTTATCCTTAACTGCTCAGACTGAAGATAGGAAATACCTTTTCAAAATTTTTTTTTTTTTTTGAGATGGAGTCTCACTCTGTCAGCCAGGCAGGAGTGTAGTGGTGCAATCTGGCTCACTGTAACCTCTGTCTTCTTGGGTCAAATGATTTCTCTGCCTCAGCCTCCCGAGTAGCTAGGATTATGGGTGTGCACCACCCCATCTCTACTAAAAATACGAAAATTAGCTAAGCTTAGCTAATATGAAAATTAGCTAATTTTCATATTTTTAGCAGAGATGGGGTTTTACCATGTTGGACAGACTGATCTGAAACTCCTGACCTCAAGTGATCCGCCCACCTCGGCCTCTCAAAGTTCTGGGATTACAGGTGTGAGCCTGGCCAGAAATACCTTTTTTTGAGGTCTAAGATAAACCATTCTTTATTCTCCATCCCCCGCTTTTAAAAAAATAAACTTCTTAATTTCTTAGTATTTTTTAGCACAGCCCAGTGCTGTGGTCCCCCAATCTGTACTGGTCAGAGCAAGTGATGCTATTTGGGAGGCACAATGCCTACCCAAGATTGTCCTGATGATGGTGGGGGCAGTTTTTCAGTGTTTCCTCAGGGCACAAACCCTTCACACACACTCATTTACTCTGCTGGAGTCTTCACAGGTCAGGCATTATTATTTCATAGAAACTCCATCTAGGTGTCTCACAGTGATAGCTGCTCTTTGCTTTATCAATGCAAACGTTTTGGAAGAGAAAGGGCATCCTTTAAAAATGAGCACCAACCACAGATATTTGAGTTGGTTTTCAGAAAAGCTCATCTTTAAGCATTTCTTCACTTTTAGCCGAAGAAAAGGAGGCGGTTGGTTGTTTAAATGGGCAAGGGCAATGTGGAACCTCAGAAGTCTCCATTGCTGGGTTTCCAAACCCATCAGTCCCAGGGCCCCTCTTTTTGGTGGTTTCTTCTCAGTGGTACTTTAAATGTACTTTCATCCTACAATCAACTGATGCTTTTACAACATCTGTGCTAAAGGCACAAGAAACCAAACTCCCTGTAGAAAAGCTGATGTCGCTTTTCGGCTGTGGCGTGTGACTGGGCGTGGTGGAGTTTCAAAATGCTGATGAACTTAAGGTCTGGTGCTTGAAAGAATCAGTGAAGCTTTTCAAGTAGATGAGATATATTTGGATATGTTACCTTTAGTATCTACAGAATAGAATTTGCTTTTTTTGGTTATGTTTTTCATAGTGGTAGCAAAGGTGAATTTTGAGATGGCCCCAACCATCTATAAGAATATTACCTGACAGTTTTGTGTCTCTGCCTTATAGTTGAGTTGATCCTGTAGAAATTTTTTATGGAATTCAATTTAATTATTTAAAGGAGTTTTTCTATGAACGAGCTGTGGTCTGTAACTTGACAGTGTTAATACCAAAGTGCAATACCTTAATCATGGTTCATAGACTCAACAAAGATAAGACTTAACTCTAAAGATGGTTACCATTGTTATTTTACAGTATAGTCTTTTTTTTTGTATTTTATGAGATCTGAGTCTTTCTTTTTTTTTTAAGGCTCAACTCTTGTTTCCCAGGCTGAAGTACAGTGGTGCGATCTCAGCTCACTGCACCCTCTGCCTCTTGGGATCATTCTGCTGCCTCAGGTTCCCAAGTAGCTGGGATTACAGGCACGCACCACCGCACCCAGCAAATTTTGTATTTTTACACATTTTGTTTTGAGTCTTGCTAGCGCCCAGGCTGGAGTGCAGTGGCACAATCTGGACTCACTGCAACCTCCGCCTTCCAGGTTCAAGTGATTCTCCCACCTCAGCCTCCCAAGTAGCTTGGATTACAGGCTAATGTTTGTAGAGATGGGGTTTTACCATGCTGGCCAGGCTGGTCTCAAACTCCTGACCTCAAGTGACCTGACCACCTCGGCCTCCCAAAGTGCTGGGATTACAGGCACGAGCCACCATGCCCACCCAGTATATTCTTAAACATTACTGTTGAGCGCTATGTAGGACAATGGTGGACTTTGAATATTTGCACATCTATAGTAAAATGCAATGCTACCTTCACTTTTTGTTGGTATGCTAAAGAAACTTCTTAAAGTATCTCACTTTTTAAAAAAATTGGTTTGTGTATTTTATATGCTTATACATTTTTCCATAATACTGTAGATCATTTTAGTGATTAAATTTGACACTTTTGACAGAATAAAAAAAAAAGAAAAGCTGATGTCAAGAGACTCTATCTGCTGGAATACAGAAGACCCTAACATTTCACACTCTAATTTGAGTTCCAAATTGTTCCAGATGCCTGTCTGCAGCAATATTCCTTTGAATTAATTGTTGCAGAGAGTAGAGTATGCTCACACCTTTTTTTTTTTTTTTTTTTGGTCTCAAGAGAATGTGAACCACGGTGGACAAATTGCACGATAGAGATAATTAACCAGCTTCAGGCCGACACTGGAGGATTAGTGGCGGCGGAGCTCCTGGCTGCTTCTCCTAAATATTTGATCCTGCATTTGGTGTGATTGTCTCCTGAACATCCTTTTATAGTTGTCTAGTCTTAGAAAAGGATTACAGGGCAAATGATTTTTTTTTTTTCTTAGCTGTAGGCTTTCCATGGAAACAAAGAGCCTACAGAGATTCTTTGAATAATCATAGAAGAAAAAATGAGGACGCTGACAAGTTAGCACTTAACTTTTAAAGAGTTCAAGTTTTCTCAAGACAAAATTAAAAATGCTGTGACTTATATGCATGAATATATAACAGGTCATTACTGTACTTACACAGAAGGATGGGAATTTGGTTGGTCCAAATTCATTCTGAATACACAGCAGATTCCATAAAATAAAGCCTTTTATTAACTGCAACGGTCTATTAAAGCGAGGCTATTTTAGGGAGGTGGATTTTTTTTCTCCATTGGAGGAAAAGTCTCTGAAAATAATTTCATGGTCTAAATCCACACCCTAACTGGTCCAATTTTGTCTTCGAGACCAGGGACCGGGGGGCAGCAAGCTTTTATGATGTGCTTAATCGTACAATTACCAGCTATTTCAGGAAATTCCCTCCCGACTTCAGATAACAGTTACTTTGTGCCCCAAAGCACTGGGACGACCCCCTTATAATTGTCTTCAAGCTCCGGTGGTTCAGGCACTGCCTTTACTCTTACACCATGGAGATTCATTAAACCTTCTTTCTCACTGAGCCCTTGGCCTCATGGAATGTTCATTTGAAAGTTTCAGTCAAAGGCCCATAGAGCTTGCTACCCCGCACAAAGTTGTCCTGTATTTGGTCAACTGACTGTTGAATAATTGGCACTGCTGTCATGCCAATGTGAAAGAATCAGGAAAGGCAGAGTACAGTGCCTGATACCAGGGACATGCTGATCTTACATCAATGCCACTGCGTATGGAAGGGGGGTCTGTATGTATTTGCGGAAGGGCAGAGTTAGTCCTGCCAATACAGGGTAGTGGTTCAGAAAAGACTGCAGCCGAATATATTCTGGTGCACTCTGGTGTGCAGCCTTGGAAAAGCTAGCTACCTTTGCTTTTTACTTGTAAAATCCTAATAACTATGCCTACCTTAGAGGGTTGTTATGAGTTGGAAAATGAAATAAGACATGTAAGGGCCTATGCACAGAGCAAGCACGAAATAAGTGGGAATTAACTGAACAATTTGTCACTGTGGCAGATGCTATGGGTGCCCATGTGTCGCCCTTTCCTACCACTTCAGAAATCACAGGCTCGACTTCCAGCTGCTGGCATCTGCCCTTCTTTGCCCAAGGGCTTTCTGTGGCTCTCACACAACTAGGTTGGAAGAGCTAGGGAATTAACAGCTCTGGAGACCACCTTCAAACAAGAATCCACTGGTGTATAAATACCCCAGCTCCCCTGCCACTTGACTGGAATAACTGACTCGCGGGCTTTACCCTGGTTCTATGAGTTCCCCAGCTATCCACAGAGGTGGCATTTGTGATAACGCAGCGTTAGCGACTGTCTTCCCTTCTGCTTCTCCCTTCCCCACTTCCCTGATGCGTTTTTCCACTTGCCACTCCCAAAGAAACCAGCACTCATGTCCTTCCTCAGGGCCACCCACCTTAAGACAATCACCTGGAACATGAGGAAGAATTTCCATTATGAATGATGGACTCAGTCATTCCCATTTACATGAATCCTGTTCCCAAAACTTCTACAAGGAAGCTTCTTGCAAGCAAGATATGAGGCCTTGTCATCAACTGAGTCATAAAAAGTTTTTATTTAATGATTACAGTGGACCCAACACCAACTATCTGGGAGCTGCTACAATAAACACATTAAACATCTTTTTCATAGGTTGGTTTTTTTTTTTGCTGCAGTGATTCCTGATGTTCTATTTGCCATATTTTTCTAACCTTTCAACAGAGGATTCTGTTGTCCTGTCTTAGAAGGTTGTGCAAAAACATGTGCAATACTCTCTCTTTAAACATAAATCTTCTTTTGAGGCAAAAAAAGGAACAAGAATATCTATAAACATTGGAGATTCAATCTCTGGGTTTTAGGTTTTTTTAGGCCTGGTCTTACTGTTGCCCTTGCTGGAGTGCAGTGCCATGATCATGACTCACTGCAGCCTTGACCTCCCCAGGCCCAGGTGGTCCTCCCACCGCTCAGCCTCCCAAGTAGCTGGGACCACAGTTGCACCACCACACCCAGCAAATTTTTGTATTTTTTGTAGAGACAGGGTTTCACCATGTTTCCCAGGCTGGTCTCAAACTCCTGGGCTCAAGCGATCTGCCCACCTTGGCCTCCCAAATGCTGCGATTACGGTTGTGGGCCACCCCATCTGGCTGTGGATATTGTCTTAAACCGAATGCCTCCTACTTACTGTTTTCTGTTGCCTAGCCTGGAATGCAGTGGTGCAATCATAGCTCACTGCAATCTCAAACTCCTGGGTTCTAGCGATCCTCCTGCCTCAACCCCTTGAGTAGCTGGGACTACAGGCACGCACCACCATCCCAGCTAACTTTTGAATTTTTGTTTATAGACAGGGACTTGCTATGTTGCCCAAGCTGCTCTCACACTCTTGGCCTCAAGTGATCCTCCTGCCTCAGCCTCCCAAAGTGCTGGGATTACAGGTGCAAGCTATCACATCTGATCTCCTATTTATTTTAGAAAAAAGGAAAATTTGGTGAAGGTTTTGAGGCTGGCAATTATTTATTCAAGGAACACTTGTTGCTACTGGGTAGAAACATGTGAGCCTAGCCCTTGGAAATAAAAAAATCAGTAAGACCTCCTCTCTCTATATGATTGAGGAAACAGCCATGGGAAACACTAACTAAATACAGTTGTGAATTATTTAAAATGTATTTACAAAACCTTTTTTGCCTTTTTGAAATTCTATAATATTTAATCTGCAATATCCTGATTGAATTTCCATAATATATGGATTGCTTACAGTAATGTTTTAAACCATTTCTATTAAGCCTGGACGTGGTGGCTCCCAGCACTTTGGGAGGTTGAGGCAGGCAGATCACGTGGTCAAGAGATAGAGACCATCCTGGCCAACATGGTGAAAACCTGTCTCTACTAAAAATTACAAAAATTAGCTGGGCGTAATGGTGTGCACCTGTAGTTCCAGCGCTCGGGAGGTTGAGGCAGGAGAATAGCGTGAACCTGGGAGGTGGAGGTTGCAGTGAGCTGAGATTACACCACTGCACTCCAGCCTGGTGATAGAGCAAGACTCTGTTTCTATATATATATATAAATTTATATATATATAAAATATCTATAAATATCTATTTATCTATGTATATCTATATATAAATTAGTTGGGCATGGTGGTACATGCCTGTAACCCCAGCTACTCGGAGGCTGAGGCAGGATCATTGCTTGAACCTGGGAGACAGAGGTTGCAGTGAGCCGAGATTGCACCACTGCCCTACAGCCTGGGTGACATCTCAATAAATAAACAAACAAACAAACAGGCCAGGTGGGGTGGCTCATGCCTGTAATCCCAGAATTTTGGGAAGCTGAGGAGGGCAGATCACCTGAGGTCAGGAGTTTGAGACCAGCGTCACCAACATGGAAAAATGCCGTCTCTACTGAAAATACAAAATTAGCTGGGCATGGTGGCGCAAGCCTGTCATCCCAGCTACTCGGGAGGCTGAGGCAGGAGAATCGCTTGAACCCCAGAGATGGAGGTTATGGTGAGTGGAGATCCAGCCATTGTACTCCAGCCTGGGCAACAAGAGCAAAACTCCATCTCCAAAAACATAAAAATAAAAATAATTTTAAAAAATAGAAAGAGTTCATATTATATGTTATGGTAAAGGGTAGAATAAAATAGCATTTGATTTGCCATTTCTATTTGATTTCTTGTTTGTAATGGAGGTACATCTAAGGAAAGAGACTCAGTGAAATCGTATTGCTCAAGTTTTTGTTTTTTGAAAGGGAGTCTCACTCTGTTACACAGACTAGAGTGCAATGGTTTGATCTCAGCTCACTGCAACCTCCACCTCCTGGGTTCAAGCGATTCTCCTGCCTCAGCCTCCCAAGTAGCTGGGACTACAGGTGCCCACCACCACTCCTGGCTAGTTTTTGCATTTTAGTAGAGACAGGGTTTCACCATGTTGGCCAGGATGGTCTCGAACTCCTGGCCTCAAGTGATACACTTGCCTTGGCCTCCCAAAGTGCTGGGATTACAGGCATGAGCCACTGTGCCCAGGGGGGCTCTAGTTTTCTTAGTTCAACTTGAAAAGTTAAGTCAGTTGAATCTGCAATAGCCAGACACTTTGTCAAGGAGCATGTACGGGCACATGCTGTTTAATCTTGTGTAATAACTGAGAGATAGGAGCAAAAACAACCATGCAGTACTTCTATTTGGGGAGATTTTTTTGGTTAATAATCTTTGGAAATGGACATGATAGTGAGACATGCCCACACGTATTTACTCATCACTCCAACAATTCGTTACTGAATACCTATTATACATGTGCCTGGCACAGAGCTGGGTGCTGGGATACCACAGTGATCAAAAATCAGGGGGCTAGGGTTCAATGGAAAGCAAACAGATATTGTTTGATTACACATAAGAATGTATGATTATACAGTGAAGAACGGGTGTAACTATAAAGTGAGATCATGCGCTCTGAGAGATAGCAGTGGAATTTCATGAAATCACCCACTGGTGGAATCGAACTGAGGCTGAGGAAGGGCTGTTTGAGCTGAGAGGTGAAGGATGAGTGGAGCTATCTAAGACAAATGGGTTGTGCTGGACTGGGGAGGCCGAGGAGAAAACGGTTCCAGGTGGAGGGAACAGCAGTACAACACGCCTGAGGATCCAAAGTGCTGCTGGGCACAGAGAAGGCAGGGGAGAGTTCTAAGTGCAGGGTCTAGAGTAGTGCATAAAACACATACAAACAAATGCAAATCCATGCATTTCTCATGCTTGAGCATGAAAATGACACCCAAGTCCATGCTCAGCTCAGGCCTCTCTTCAGAGATTCACACACCCACATTCACTTCTTCCTCGGCTTCCTCCAACTCCAGATATCTAACATCAAACTCCTTACCTTTTCGTTCTAGACCTGCTCCACTGGAGTCTCTGTCTGCCCAGTCATGCATCCAGCCAGTTGTCCAATCTAGAGACCCTGGAACGTTACGTAGTTTCTCCCTCTCCCCTCACTCCTGAATCTGAGCAGTACCCAGTTTCTTACTGCTTCTGAAACAGTTCTCACATTTGTCCCCTCATCTAGGTCCCACATGCCCTGCAGAATGAGGTTGGCCCTCACTGTTTCCCACCTGGACTGCTCTAAGAACTACCTTTATTGAAACCCAGGTCTATACTGTCTACTTTAAATCCCTCCTCTATGGGGTTGCTAAACAGCCGTTCTAAAATGCGTATCCGGTCATGTGACTCTTCAGTGACCCCAAGCTCCTTAGCATGCCATTCAGAGCTCCCGAGATTGTTTTCTACCTACCTGTCCCGTTCTTCTCCTCCCCACTGCGCTTCCTTTCATACACAGCAAGAGAGTGTCCTATAGTTACCATTCCTCAAGACTGGATTGTCCTTCCTGGGACTCTTCCCCCATCCAACTCCCGCTTATCCTATAAGACTATGTTCATGTGCCGTTTGTTCCACGAAACGTTTCCTCATCCTCCACCTCCTCCCGCAGGAGTAAGCAGGTGGTTTCCAAAGCATCATCCTTTTTACATGCTGCCTTTGAATTTCCTCCTTAACGTTGGAATTGCCTGTCTTCCAGGGTGCAGTGGCTCACGCTTATAATCCCAGCACTCTGGGAGGCCAAGGTGAGAGGGTTGCTTGAACCCAAGAGTTTGAGACAAGCCCTGCAACAGAGTCAAAAACCTAACTTTACAAAAAAAAAAAAAAAAGAAAAAGAAAAAAAAAAAGCTGGGTGTGGTGGCACGTGAATGCAGTCCCAGCTACTTGGGAGGCTGAGGTAGGAGGATCTCCTGGGAGGTCAAAGCTGCAGTGTGCTGTGATCAAACCACTTGTACTCCAGCCTGGGCAACAGAGCCAGACCTTCTCTCTTGAAAGAAAAAAAAAAAGAATGTAGGAACTGTGACTTAGTTATGTGTATCCTTAATGCTAATATCTGGCACAAAGAAGGCAGGCGTTAATACGTGTTTAGGACGTATGCTGAATGTGTACTATTTAGAAATACTTTTCTGTTGGGGACATTTTACTAACGTAGTGGGTAATTTTTCTTTACATATGGCTTTCTGTGGAGAGAGGCTATTATCTGCAGGAAAAAAATTATGATATATGAGATGTGAGACTCACTATGAAAATACTTTGGTATCTCGAAGTCAATTCAATATGTTGGAAAACTCTTTAAAGGAAATCATCTTTTACAAATATCTCAAATGTAATCACAGCAAAAAAATATCCTAAGCAAGGTGGTCGCTGATGATTTTAAATTCTAAAATTTGGTCTCATGGACGGACTAACATGGTGTTGAACTGGGCATCTCCGTCTTGACAATGACAGGTACACAATGTATTCTGTCTCCCAGTTTTTTCCACTTATTTTCCTACAATAAAGGATGGAAAATATTCACAACTCAGAACATATGTATATTTGGAAGAGTTCTTTCTTTCTTTTTTTCTTTTCTACTTTGAAAAAATGTGCTTTGATCTTCAGTGAGCCCCATGCAGGTCCTTTGAATGCAGCATCTAATGGAGAGGATAAATAAGCCCCGGCTGCTGTAACCAAAGCTGTGAGCCCTGAGAGCCGCTGGTCTTCCCGGCCGTCTGTCAACCTGCCTGCCCACGTGTGTGAGGGGCTCCGTTGTGAATGCCGGTGTTTTGTGGAAGCGCCTTGGAGGTTTTGTTTTTGTATCTAAACACTCGCTTCTCAGTGTTCTTGCCAACGGCTGTAAAATTCTTTCATCACTTAGTGAGGGCGATTTTTCTTTTTTGTTTCTTTTGCAGCTTTTCCTGCTAAAGCTCTTAAACAGTTAAGGAAGACCTCCCACACACCAGAAAGGATGATTTTTGTCTCTTGATTGGTTTAGTTAAAATCCCCCCAATTTCCCGTTGATTTGGGTAAACACTGGAGTGGATGCTGCAGAGTGGGGCCCAGGTCCCAAAGTGACGCCGGGCACCGCAGCTCCGGGCTGCCAGGAGCGTTGGCTGCTGGAAGCTTAGCTGAGGCCCTCCTGGAGAACTGCCCTCAGCTGTGGAAACCACCTGACACAGGCATGCCCTCGCCAGGGCCCACTGTGAGTGGGAAGTTGGGGCTACTCTGAAGGGCCATCCCCGCTCCGGGACTCCCCGCAACCCTCCTTTCTCTGCCTCGTTCCCTTGGGTTCTGCTGCTGTGAGCACTCCCCAGA
This sequence comes from Aotus nancymaae, assembly GCF_030222135.1. Taxonomy (NCBI): domain Eukaryota; kingdom Metazoa; phylum Chordata; class Mammalia; order Primates; family Aotidae; genus Aotus; species Aotus nancymaae. The sequence goes on from NW_026988455.1 coordinate 17,680,267, forward strand.
CACCCTCACCCACGTGCTCAAACACCCAGCGGCTCTCCAGGCAATCCAACCTGAGACATAGGAATTCAACGATGAATAAGTCCAGGGGAAAGACTGCTGTGTGAGTCAGGACTCTTCAGAGAAACAGAACCAACAGCACTGATAGGATGGATATTTATGAAATAAGGACTGGCTCCCATGATGGTGGAGGCTGAGAAGTACCACAGTCTGCTGTCAGCAAGATGGAGGCCCTGGGGAGTCGGTGTGTAGTTCCAGGCGGAGTCTCTGGCCCAAAACCAGGACAGCCAATGGGGTAAGCTCCAGTCCGATTCCTAATCCAAGGGCAGGAGAAAATCAGTGTTCGGGTTTGAAAACAAGCAGAGACAGCGAATTTCCCCTTACTCTGCCTTTTGTTTCAACCAGTTCTCCAACAGACTGGATGAGGCTAGCTCACATAGTGGGGGGCAGTTTGCTTTACTCAGTTTATAATACAAATGTTGTTTCATTCAGAAACAGCCTCACAGATACACCCAGATTAATGTTTAACCAAATACCTGAGCACCTGCTGGATGGGTCAAATCGACCCGTAATATTAACCACTACAACTGGTCTTTTCAATAGATAGTACCGGAACCCAAGGACATCTGAATAATTTGGACCTGCTGTTATACCATCCATAAAAATAAAACACAAACAAATCGTAGTCCTCAACATAACGGCTAGGACTATAAAACTCATCATAGAAAATAGGAGTTTGTGACTTTGGGTGAGAAGATATTTTCTTAAAAATGACACCAAAAGCATAAACAAGAAAAGAAAAAAGTTAACTTGGATTTCATTAAAATTAACACATTTGTTCATCAGAGGATACCACCAGTAAAGGGAGAAAGACAACGCTCAAAACAGGAGAAGATATTTGCACATCATTTCTGACAAGGGATTTAAATTCAGGATATCTAGAAAACACAACTTGGTAATAAAAAGACAACCTACTGGAAAAGGATTTCACACCTGCAATCCCAGCACTTTGGGAGGCTGAGGTGGGTGGATCACTTGAGGTCAGGAGTTCAAGACCAGCATGGCCAACATGGTGAAACCCCGTCTCTACTAAAAATACAAAAATTAGCCGGACATGGTGGTGCACGCCTGTAGTCCCAGCTGCTCGGGAGGCTGAGGCAGGAGAATCGCTTGGATCTGGGAGGTGCAGGCTGAAGTGAGCGGAGTTCGTGCCACTGCACTCCAGCCTGGGTGACAAAGCCAGACTCGGTTTCCAAAAAAAAAAAAGAAAGAAAAGAAAAAAATATTATAATGGAACTGAAAATTCCTATTGCCTAGTGATATCAGAATCATAGTCCTCAACATAAGGTCTAGGACTATAAAACTCATCAAAGAAAATATGAGTTTGTGACTTTGGGTGAGAAGATATCTTTTTTTTTTAATTTTTATTTTGAGATGGAGTTTTGCTCTTGTTACTCAGGCTGGAGTGCAATGGCGCGATCTCGGCTCACCACAACCTCCGCCTCCTGGGTTCAGGCAATTCTCCTGCCTCAGCCTCCTGAGTAGCTGAGATTACAGGCACGCGCCACCATGCCCAGCTAATTTTTTGTATTTTTAGTAGAGACGGGGTTTCACCATGTTGACCAGGATAGTCTCAATCTCTTGACCTCATGATCCACCCGCCTTGGCCTCCCAAAGTGCTGGGATTACAGGCGTGAGCCACCGCACCCGATCTGAGAAGATACCTTCTTAAAAATGACTCCAAAAGCATAGGCAAGAAAAGAAAAAAAGAGTTAAATTGGATTTCATTAAAATTAAAACATTTGTTCATCAGAGAATACCACCAGTAAAGGAAGAAAGACAACCCACAAAATGGGAGAAGATATTTGCAAATCGTATTTCCGACAAGGGAGCCCTGGTAATGTCATAACACAACACATTACTCACGAGTTTGTGGTGATGCTGGGATAAACAAGCCTAGTGTGCTGGCAGTCATATAAAAGTTGAGCACATACAATTATGTATAGTATATAATGCTTGCTAATGATAAGAAATGACTGTGTTACGGTTTATGTATGTACTATACTATACTTTTTACTCTTATTTTAGAGTATACTTCTACTTACTATAAAAATGTAACTGTAAGACAGTCTCCAGCAGGTCCTTCAGAAGAAGGCATTGCTGTCACAGGAGATGTCAGCTCCATGTGTGTTACAGCCCCTGAAGACCTTTCAGTGGGACAAGATGGAGGTAGAAGATGGCGACATTGATGACCCTGACTCTGTGTAGACACAGGCTAATGTCATGTTTGTGTCTTTTTTAAATTTTTGAGACGTAGTCTTGTTCTTGTTGCCCAGGCTGGAGTGCAGTGGTGCGATCTCGGCCACAACCTCTGCCTCCCAAATTCAAGTGATTCTCCTGCCTCAGCCTCCTGAGAAGCTGGGATTACAGGCATGCACCACCATACCCGGCTAATTTTGTATTTTTAGTAGAGATGGGGTTTCTCCATGTTGGCCAGGGTGGTCTTGAACTCCTGACCTCAAGTGATCCACCTGTCTCGACCTCCCAAAGTGCTGGGGTTATAAGCATGAACCACCATGCCCAGCCCTGTGTCTTATTTTTTAGCAAAAATGTTCACAAAATAAAAAAAAATTAAAAATAGAAAATTGTACAATAAGGATACAGGGAAAGAATATTTTTGTACAGTTGTACAATGTGTTTGTGTTTTAAGCTAACCATTATTACAAAGGAGTCCAAAAGTCAACAAAAATTAAGAAGATTATAAAGTAAAAAGGTTACAGTAAGTTCAGGTTAATTTATCATTTCAGAAAGAAAATTCCATAAAGAGCATAGCCTAAGTGTACAGTGTTCATAAAGTCTACAGGGCTGCCCAGTCATGCCTTAGGCCTTCCCATTCACTCTCCCCTCACTCACTGCTCACCCAGAGCAACTTCCAGTCCTGCAAGCTCTATTCATGGTACGTGTCCTATACAGTTATAATATTTTCTATCTTTTACGCCATTTTCTTATCATACCTTTTCTGTATTTAGGTAAGTTTAGATGCGTAAATACTTACCATTGTCTTCCAGTCTCTTACAGTGTTGAGTACAGTCACGTCTGTACAGGTGTGTAGCCTCGGACCAATAGGTTCTACCACACAGCCCAGGTGGGCAGTAGGTTGTCCCATTTGGGTTTGTGTAAGGACACTCTTTGATGTGTACACATGATGAAAATTGCCTAATGACACATTTCTCAGAATGCGACTCTGTCATTAAGCAACAGATGACTTATGTGAAATGTCAGAATAGGCCAATCCATAGAGGTTGTCCGAAGATGGAGTAGGAGATGGGTAAGCAGGAATCAGGAAGACTGCTATAGCACAGGGTTTCTTCCCCACTTCCCACCACCTTTTTCAATAGAGACAGGGTCTTGCTCTGTCGCCCAGGCTGGAGTGTAGTGGCATGATCATGGCTTACTGTAGCCTCTAACTCTGGAGATCCTCCCACCTCAGCCTCCCAGGTGCATGCTACCACATCCAGCTAATTAAAAACATTTTTTTAGAGACAAGATCTGACTACCTTGCCCAGGCATGCAGAGGGTTGCTTTGGGGGACATTGAAAATGCTCTAAAATTAGATTGTGTTGAAGTAATTCAGTGTATTTTTGAATGAGTTTAAGTGTCATGTCAAGTACAATTGTCTTACTCGTATTAGATTTTTGGCATGTTTGAAGACAAACATTGCCTTGGAGATCATCTGGTCACCTTCTGAGCAGGAGGCCGTGGATTGAGGGGGGCCATCCACTCTGCTGAACGCCTAAGAAGATGGGGACTGAGAGCAGAGTGCTGGTGACAGAAGAGCATTGGAGATTATTCACACGCCAAAATCCTTCCCCCTTGGAATTGTCTCCAGCTTCTTCACCTCTTGGTGTAGGTACAGAGAGCAGAGGCAAGGAGAGCTTTGAAGAGGCAGCCACATATCATGGTGAGCAGCACACAGACTCCTGCTAGGACAGGAATTTGCTATCTATGCTTTGGTTCCCAATATCCTTGCCAATAAAACCTTTGTCTCTGGTCCTCTTAGCTGTAACAGCATGCTGGACTAATAGGTTCAGGGAGTAGTCTGCTATGACAAACACTTGTTGTGCACCTACTGTGTGCCAGAGTGTATTCTAGGTGCTGTGGATTTGTGATCTGGTTTGATAATAAATTTTATTTTAATAAATTGTATTTTAAAAAATTGTATGTATTTAAGGTGTACATGATATTTTGATATACTTATTACACATATACACAGTGAAGTGATTACTACAGTTAGGCAAATTACCATCATATCATCTCATAGAGTTACCTTAGATAGTACAGTTTAGATTCAACACTGACTCATCCAAAAAAAGCATGTTTTGAGCATCCAGTTATTTTCATGAATTGTGCCAAGTTCCAACTGCTGATGAAAATTCATCAGTACAATTTCAAACAGAGGAATCATGTTTTAATAAATTGTGGAGTCAAATAAACGTAGGTGAGTGCACCTTTTACTAGCTGTGTGACTGGGCAAAATTATTGAGAAGACAGTTTTCTCAACTGTAGACAGAGTAGAGGGAGTGGAGGAATTTCCTATGTGTCATTCTATGTTGTAAAATTTTATTGCTGTAACATATCTCATTTAACACCCAGCTCAATGCCAGGAATACATACTATAGTTCCTTTCTAATTTCCAGCTCACTCCCATGGATATAAGTGATGATTTTTGTCGAAAGGCATCCTAGTAACCTTGTAAACCGGCTTCTTCGCTTGAAGGTGAGAAAACTTGGGCTCTGGAAATGTTAGTGTCTTCTCCCAGGCTGTATAACTAGGTAATGCTGAGGTCAGCCCTGAAAGCCGGGCATCCCAATTCTTAGTTCAATGCTTACCTGCACATCATGGTAACTTATGAAATTAGTTTGTCTTATGTCTCTGTAGTTTGCATTCCCTCAAAGCATTTAGCATCATTTTTAAACCTGGAGCATTCACTGTAGGTGGTCAGAATATTTTTTAAAACGCCTCCCCAAACTTAGGCCAATTTAGTCTCAGGAAATCCCTGCCTTTACCACTTCTCTATCGCAAGAATAGTTCATTTATTCTTCGTTTTTTGTCTTCAGTCTGTTCTCCATCCCCAACAGATTATTTACCTAATTTTCGAAGTAACTCAGTAGTTCTACTGAAGGTTTGGTGGTTAGAGTGTTTACTCAAGGAGGCAGGGTCACTTCTCAACAGAAGACCTCCTCAGCCAAGCTGGAGGGTCCCCAGGAGAAGGGGAGGCTGTGCTTGCTTTCTGCAGGGCACCAGGCACCCTGGAGGCTGTGCCCTGCCTGAGCTGCCCTCCCCGGAGCCCCACACAAGGCTGCTCTTGGTCAAGGGCTCTGGTTCCACAGCTCCCATGCTCTGTCCATTCCTTGCCCACGAGCACACCCGGGCAAGCTCCTGCAAATGGGCACTGAAGAGGCTTCCTGCTTGAATGGGGTGGGGGAAAGAAAAGGGTAAAATAGAGGATTAAAAATGCACGCAGGACCGGGCACGGTGGCTCACGCCTGTAATCCCAGCACTTTGGGAGGCCGAGGCGGGTGGATCACGAGGTCAAGAGATCCAGACCATCCTGGTCAACATGGTGAAACCCCGTCTCTACTAAAAATACAAAAAAATTAGCTGGGCATGGTGGCGCGTGCCTGTAATCCCAGCTACTCAGGAGGCTGAGGCAGGAGAATTGCCTGAACCTAGGAGGCGGAGGTTGCGGTGAGCCGAGATCGCGCCATTGCACTCCAGCCTGGGTAACAAGAGCAAAACTCCGTCTCAAAAAAAAAAAAAAAAATGCACGCAACTTAGTATCTCAATGTATTACACAGTCACCCATTCAGAACACATTTAGGTACGTAATAAAACCCGAGGCCCATGTCTGGGTAACTATTGCAACACAATAAGCCCTGTTGAGTGTGTGTCTTTCTTTCAGAAAACTAGAAGAGAATGAGTTTCGCTCACTGCTGCAGAGTTCAGGCCCCAGAGAAGAGCGTTTGGAGCAGACGGATAAAATAGAGAACCATCGCACCCAGCTGTTGACAGAGTCGGGGATTCTTAGCGTAACTGTGGCCGATATTTGGGGACTGCCCTGAAAGGATGAAAATCTCCTCCCAGATGAACATCAAATGGATCCGGGGCTCTGCGGAGGACCCAAGACGACTTGCTCACATTGTTAAGACCTTGTAAGGATGTGAACGACTCTGCACGGCCGAGCTGCGGGCACAGCGCGCTGGGGCCGGGTGGAACCCGATGGCCCGCAGGGCTGGAGCGGCGCACCTCCGCGGACGGCTCCCCACGGCCCCGGCAGAGCGGAGCCACCAGGGCGGTGTCCACGCGCCGCAGGAAGCCTCGGCTCTCCCGTCTGACCTCACGCCTGCCCTCCCCGCAGATGGGAATGTCCTTGCCCTGCGGGAGCCTCTGAGTCCTGCCCGCACCCCTCTTGCAGCTGCCAGGGTTTCTCTGCCTTCGCTGCGCATCAGAACCCCTGGGGCCTTTGAAATACTGCGAATGCCCTGGCACCAACCCAGCGCCGTGAAACCAGCATCTGAGGAGGGGCTGAGGGCGAACGTAGATGGTTTAAAGTTCCCGGGTGATCTCCGGGCTCCGGCCATGCTTCCCCGCGGCCTCCCCACCCCCCACCGCCTATCGCGGGCAGTGACGGTCTCTGGAGGTGTCATTTGGGGGGCTGTAGTGGGTTGAGCGGCGGCTCTCCAAAAGACACGTCCATGTCCCGGAACCTGATTTGTAAAGAGGGGTTTTGAGGATTAAATTAGGTAAAGGTTTTTGAGAGGAGATCATTCGAGAGGAGAGCTAAGGCTGAGCCCTAGATCCAATGACAAGTATCTCTGTAAGAGACACGGGGGCGGGGTACCGGGGGCGTGGAGAGGAGAAGGCCATGTGCAGAGAGGCAGGCAGAAATTCCAAGCAATGCCCGGAGCTACCCACAGCTGGGCGGGGTGGGGGGTGTGGGGGGTGGTCAGGAGGGGTTCTCTTCTAGAGCCTTCTGGGGAAGTGTGGCCCTGCTGACACCTTGATCTTGGACTTCCAGCCTCCCGAGCTGTGAGAGGGTCCATTTCTGTTGTTTAGTCCCTCTGGTCTGTGGTCATTGGTGGTCTGTGGTCACTGGTGGTCTGTGGTCATTGGTTGTGGCGCCGTAGGAAACTAGTAGAGACACCCTGTCAATCTGCTGTTTTCTGCTTGGTTGTATCTAGGGCTGAAAGCCATTCAGTGCAACACAATTCCTTTGGATTCACTTAAGGAAGTCACCAAAGCTAGCCTTTTCTTCTTATATTTAGAGCATTTGGAGCCATCCTCTAGAGCAAAGCCTCCCTCTTTTCCCCTCCCTTCCAGCCTTCTCTTCTCTATCCAGACTCAACAGCACCCAACAAAAACACCTCAGAAGGCTCACATCCTAGAGTTGAAAAATAATTTTGCAGGTTTTAATTTTTTCCTATCATTTTTTAAAAACGAGCAAAATGTATGCCTTGCACAATGACTTGTAGGTAATTTAAACAATCTAGAAGAATAAGCTCTGCCTTCACCCCCTGCTTCTTCCATCCCACTTCCTATGCCCATGGTAACTGCTGATGACCGACACTCTGGTGAACATCCTTCTAATCCTTTCTCTAGGAGGATGATTTCCAAGTGACGATGGACTCAGACATACAAGAAACGTAAGCTCTGACACAGGTGGAAACAGAACTGGGCTTGTTGAAGCAGCCATGGGTGGAATGCTTGGAACCCGCTGACGATTCCTCCTACAATCTCTCCAAGAAACCCACAAGCTACAAGGAACAAAGACAAGTTGAAAATCACTATCTTAGCCCTCCTGGGGCTCTGGCCTTGGCAACCAAGGTCAATGCTATGGTTTGAATGTTCATGTCATCTCCAAAATTCATGTTGAAACAATGCCCAAAGCAACAGTATTAAGAGGTGGAGTCTTTAGGAGGTGGTCAGGCCATGAGGGCTGCCCTCAGGGTTGGGGTTAGTGCCTTGTGACAGGGCTGCAGGGAGCTAGCAAGGTCTTTTGTTCTTCTGTCTCCTGTTGTAGGAGGACCCAGTAACAAGGCACCATCTTGGAGGCAGGAACTGCCGTCACAGACACCTGCTCTGCTGGTGCCTTCATCTTGGACTTCCAGCCTCCAGACTGTGAGCAATACATTTTTGTTCTTTATAAATCACGGAGTGTGTGGCATTTTGTTACAGCAGCCCAAATGGATTAAGGCAGCCGGGATGAGGGCAAGGCATGTGTATGAAAACCTAAGGCAATGCTGCTCATTTGCAGAGCTTAGGAGCTCTTCAGATTGGATGGAGAAGGCAACAGTCCTTGATTGCCTATATTTCTGGGACAAGCTGCTAGGACTTTTGACCCAGTAGGCACAGTTGGAAATTTAACATTGCCTGGGACAGATTTTAAAAAGATGGTTGAGTACACGTAGTTCAGTCAAGTGCTGAGGTCAAGTTTTTGCTCATGTAGTCTTATGTAAAAGGTAGTATGGATAAGAACATGCATCCATAGGCTTACAGAATTTTTGAGCTGAAAGAAATTGTTGGTACATCCAAATACTTCCTTACAGAAATGAAAACTGAAGACCAAGCACATTGCCTAAGGCCCACAACTACTTATTGGCAGAGACAATGGGATGAAAATCTTTTTCTCTCTCCTCCCAGCTTTTTCCATGATACCACCCACAACGCTGCAGTTCTTCCCACTTTGTGTATTGAACTTTTTCATTTGAGATCCTTGGAAAGTGTGTTAAGAGGTTATGTCTGCATATGTGTAATTTTTTTTCCCCCACAGACTTTCCACATTCAATAAGCTGATGGAAGCAAAGTCCCCCTCATCGCTTTCCTCCGAGCTCACCCTGGATTTAATGCTAGGGATTAGGAGCACGCCTGTGCCAGCCTGCTCCCTGCTCGGCCTGCCTGTGCTGGAGGGCTGCTGGCGGGAGGTGGATGTCAAAACACAGAAGGCGCTTGTTGGAAACAATAGGACTTGGGAAGTGTGGGGCCGGGGATTGGCGCGTGGGGAATACCAGGTGGCAGGTGGGATCATCAGACTAGGGGGTTTTCAGGGAAAGCTGCCTGTTGGGTCCAGGAAAAGAAAAACACAGGGATTCCAGATGTTCCTGAAACATGTCTGGTTTTAGTCAATATTGTAGAAATCCTTAGCATAGGTTCTCAAAAATCCAGAACATCTGAGGAGGAGCACAGACTGGAATCAAAGAGAAAACTCTGCTGTATGCAAATCTCAGAGGTCTCCAAGGGGTGTTAAACACAACACAATGCAACACAACACAATCACACAACATCACACAGCACAACACAACCACACAACACCACATAGTGTAACACAACCCAGGCTTCTCTGGCTAGTAGTTAGGGATTAGGGCCTGTCTTTAGGAGGAAAGGCCTTCTGATGAATGGGTGTATTTGGCTAGTTCTGGCCGAGCGGTTTTCAATGGCAACTTCAGCCTGGAGTGCTGCGGAGCTGAGCTGTAGTTCCTGGCGTCGCAGCTGCATTAGTCCCGGTCAGCCAAGCCCAGAGCCCCATGGGGGAAGGGCTCCTTGAAGTTTGGAGCTCAGGAGCTGTCCAGAGAAAAAGCTCAGCAAAATAGACTGTCGGAAATGCAAGGAACTGTTGGGTCTGTGTGTCCCATTCTCTTGCATTTTGAAGATATATTACCCCAGAAAACCGGAGCCTGTTCAGCAGCAGCTCAGTTGTGCTGGACATGAGTGCTCACAGATTGAATGCCCACATCAGGACGAGGCTTGGTTTTCTATATTGCAAAATAACGGCCTTTGGCACATGACATATTACCGACAATGAACCCAATGGTGGACATACAGCTGCTCTTTCCAAAGCTAAGGAAAGTGATCGAATGGAGTTGTGAAAATACGCCAGGGTCAGTTTTCCTATGAGACACACAGCTCTGACCTTAGAGACACTGTGGTGCAATTCCCAGCTTCACCCTCGCTTTGTCTGAGAGTTGATTTAAACCCCTGCTGGGTTGTGAGATGGTCCTAACATCTTGCCGCTCTTTGCATCTGCTTCTATCAATGGGGGCCTTGCCTGGATCAAACGGTCTGAGCTGATCAGTCCAGGGCAATAAATTCCAAATGAGGGCAAACGTTTTGGCTGTCCCTTAAAACTCTTTCCAGCCATGAGGTTGTCAGTTTTTATTTCTGCAAGCCTCACCCACTCCATCTGAAGCTCTCAAGTTCATTGTTAAAGGGTAGCTTCCTAGGCCCATTGGATCAGACTATCCTGGGCATGGGCCTAAGAACTGGTATTTTCAACATGTGACTCTTATACATATTCAGTTTATTAAAAACAGCTATTTACCAGAAAATGAACATGCATGTAGCTATGACCCTTGTCAAGAAACAGAACTTTATCAATGGCAGAGATCCCTTCGTGCCCGGCCTCCCCAAGGGTAACTATCATCTTGAGTTTGCATAGTTGCTTCAATGCCTTTCCTGAGAGGGGATGTGTTAAAATTTAGTGATTCATTTAAACATGTATCCCTCGACATCATAGTAGGGTTTTGTCTGCTTTTTTGAGTTCTATATAAATTGAGTTATGCAGCATGAAGCTTGGCATTGGGCTTTTGTTGCGTTTTTTTGCTTCCTTACCGTTAGGTTTGTGAAATCCATTCATGTTTCTTCCTGTAGTTGTAGTTGTATTACATCGTATGAGTAAGCCACAGTTTATTGGTCTATTTCGTTGATGGACGTTGGGTTCTCCTTTCCATTTGGGGCTGTTGTGAATGATGCTGCCCTTGACATTTCTTCAGATCACATTTCTCTTGGTCACACCTAAGGGTGAGACTGCTGGGTGAGCTTCTCTTCAACGTCTGTAGAGAATGCAAACTGCTTTACAAACTGACCACTGGAAGTACAATTTTAAGGATCTTTGTCTACATCTCTGCAGACTGGTAGGTGGAAACAAACCATCAGCTGTATATGTAATTCGTGTCATCCCCCATCCCCCCTAATTTGGAAGTTACTGGCCAGATTTGTTTTCACCTGGAGTTCTGTTGATCAATTTAATCCCCGCTTTGTTGGTTATTGCTAAATCCTCCTGAATTAATATCCTCAGTGACTCTTTTTTTTGTTTTTTGAGACAGAGTCTTGCTCTGTCACCCAGACTGGAGTGCAGTGGAGCGATCATAGCTCACTGCAGCCTCAAACTCCCAGACTCAAGCGATCCTCTTGCCTCAGCCTCCTGTGTAGAGAGAACTACAGGCACGTGTCACCATGCTTGGCTAATATTTAATTTTTTTGTCAAGACAGGGTCTCCCTATGTTGCCCAGGCTGCTAACTGGGCAACAGTTTCTCTTGATCTGTCCAGAAAATAAAATGGATATGCCTAGGAAGCCACTACGTGCCAGGCCCAGTGCGAGGTGCTGGCAACACAACAGCCAACAAGACGGGGAAGAGCTTGGCCTGTGTGACGCTTTCAGTCTGGTGGGAGACAGGCACATAAACAAGACCAAATATGTAATTATAAATGGTGAGACGTTCTGTGTAGGAAAAGAGGACGAGGGGCTGTGGAGAGAGATGGCACCGTTTAGATCCAAAGATGTGGTGGCAGTGGAAGAAAGCCTAGTTTGAAAAGTGACAGCTAAGCTCAGACCTGAGTGCCTCCTGTGAGGAGCTGGGCGAAGGATGTTCCTGGCAGCTAGATATTCTCTTGTTGAGCCTCCAAGGTACAGAGGAGCTGGGTACATGGGTGAACTGGGAGGAGCATGGGGGAGGTGAGGCCGGCAAGGCAAGTGGGACCTGGCATGGGGTCTGGTTGGCCGTGGGGAGGCCATGGAGTGGTGGGTGTGGTTTGCTGCACAGGGCTGAAGGATAGCTCTGGCTGCTGTAAGCAGGAAGAGTTGTACGAGGCCAAGTGAGGAAACAGGGGCTGATGAGAAGCCGCTGCAGTCCTCAGGCAGGAGACTGTGTTCAGCGGGACTGGATGCTGCCCGTAGACTTGGAAGGACAGAGATGGATTCGGAGAATGAACATGTTGGAGCTGGAACAGACAAACCTGGCTGTGGATCAGATATGAGGCGTGAGGGAGGGACAGGTGTGAAGAGTGCTCCCAGGCTTCTGGCTTGAGTAACTGGGTGAAGGGAGTTGTCACTGACAAAGACGGGAAACCTCTTCTCTGGATGCCGGATCCCTCTTACAGCACTTGAAGTCTACTCTACCTCATTCTCCGGTGGTCCCAGTATCTCTCTACAGTCAACCTCAAAATAAAAGTCACTTCCTGGTTTTTGTTAACAAACTTTCTTGTGCCCTCTTCCACCGTTATTACTTATTCACTGAGTGACCATCTGTAGGCTTATAGTTTTAATAAGAGCATCTGGGTCATAGTTTTAATGTGTAAATTAGTGAAAGTTCTTGTTACTCTGTAAACCTACAGATCCAGCTAGCAGATGATGTGGCTCTCAGATCAAATGCAATTGCTATAAAATGATCTTTCGAGGAGAACAGTTTGAAACATTGAAATATTAAGTCAAAACCTACTAAGAGGCCAGGCGCGGTGGCTCACGCCTGTAATCCCAGCACTTTGGGAGGCCGAAGCAGGTGGATCACGAGGTCATGAGATCGAGACCATCCTGGTCAACATGGTGAAACCCCGTCTCTACTAAAAATACAAAAAATTAGCTGGGCACAGTGCCGTGTGCCTGTAATCCCAGCTACTCAGGAGGCTGAGGCAGGAGAATTACCTGAACCCAGGAGGCGGAGGTTGCGGTGAGCTGAGATTGCGCCATTGCACTCCAGCCTGGGTAACAAGAGCGAAACTCCGTCTCAAAAAAAAGAAAAAAAAAAAACCTACTAAGAATTCTGAATTCAGAAATGTAAAGGAAGTGACAGGAAGTAAAAACCTACTTCAGCTATTTATTTTCACTAATGAACTGGATTATATAATATTTTCCTTTCAAATTTTTCTTAAAATAATTTTAACTATTCTTATTTTTTTTTCTTGAGGTAATGTCTTGCTCTTTTGCCCAAGCTGGAGTGCAGTGGCAAGAACACAGGCTGGCTCACTGCAACCTCGACTTCCTCGGCTCGGGAGATCCTCCCACCTCAGCCTCTCGAGTCCCTGGGGCTACAGGCGTGCACCACCATGACCAGCTAAGTTTTTATTTTTCGTAGAGACAAGGTGTATGTTGCCCTGGCTGGTCTTCAACTTCTGGCCTCAAGTGATCCTCCTGCCTCAGCCTCCTAAATTGCTGGGGTTACAGGCGTCAGCCACTGTGCCCAGCCAATTTAAACTGTTTTGATGCCATTTGGAGTGGACTTATTGTATAAAAACATAAAATGTGATCCATTTCTTCTAAATATATTCCTTCAAACATGAAGATACCAGAAGTATTTTCAGCACAAAGTTTGTGAGGAAATTCCTAGCCTTTCAGATCGCTCAATGTAATGCATTAAAACATTAGTTTTAGGTCTCCTAGCTGACCCACCAGAGTCATTTTTCATTGCCCTGGAGTCTCCCCTGATCATCTGGGAGCGCTGGAGAAGAAAGCTGTGAGGTGGTGGTGTAGCTGTCCGGATGCCACTCCATCTCCTGGAAATCATAAAGAGGCAGTCTTCCTTAGTTGCAGACCACAGAATCCACCCTGCTAGTTTAAGCAGTTCGTACAGAATTTCAGGAAGACCAGAGAATGAAGCTTGGATACTACATAGTCGGGAATAAGCAACCAGAAGAAACAGCAACCGCACAGTGAGATATTTCTAGCAAAAACCTCACTGCCCCCACCACCGACTAGCACTCAGATTGTATGCTGCTGGGACCAGAAGGAAAGGGCTTTGGCCATGGCTGCCACAGAACGAACACCTTCTCTATGCTTGCCAGAAGAGCCCATTTCCCCCTCTCGTGCCACCTTCCATCCTCGTGGCTGCATCTGTTTGGTATAACCCAGAACTCCTGCCTACTCCCACAGCACAGACCACGATCAGTTCCAGCCCAAGTTCAACACGTGCCAGCTGTAAGGGAGTCTGGGAGGCATGGCTTTTCCCTTCCTACTGTCCACAGAGCAGGGAAATAGACTGTGTATGTGAATGCTGGAGGCAATGTTAGAAGTAATTTGCATAATCTGCCACAGACAGAGAACAAAACCACCAAAAGACGTGATCTTCCCAAATCACCGTTCTGCTCCCAGCACCGATTCCGTTCAGGAGAAACATTTACCAAGTGCTTTCCTTGAGCACTTCCTCTTTCAGTTCAGTGAAACTAAACATCGCTGTGAACAGAGGCACCCAAGTAAAGCGAGTACTTCGTGGCTTCTTCGGGAATGTGTCTGACGTCTAGCTTGACGTCTCCCCACGTACCACAACACCGCACCAGAAATTGCATTTCACTGAGGTAGGTGGGAAGAAGGAAGGATGTCTAATTAATCACTTCAAGTCTTTGCGGACCAGGAATATGCTTTAGTTTGTATTGGCTCATCTCATGGCTCTAGGACTGGACCTGTGGCTGGCGGGGGACGTCCTGGGTCTAATTGAGAAGGGTGTGGTCTTGCAGAAAGGAAGCCCGTGAAGACTCAAGCTCCTAAGACAGAAAGAGAGGCCTCTCTTGGTAGTCCCGGTCCTGAAAGTTAAGCTCCAAGGAGGGAAGGCTCAAAAGCTGAGGAGAAGGTTGATTTCATAGTGCCCAATTCGCCACCTTTTATGACATGTTTGATTTTGAAGTCTGTATTTTAAAGAATGGCTTTCACACTGGGGCAAAGGTAAAGAAAGTCAACTCTCTTAAAAATATTTACTAGGAACTCTGACTTTCCATGCCGCTTTTTAAAAGTCAATGAGCTTCATCCGCCATAAATGATTCTTCCCAAAACGCTCCTGGGTCTCCGGGTCGCCTCCTTTGCTCTGATTTTTCCTTCATAGTCCCTGCACAATCTAGAGTGAGCGTTCACAGGTCGTGGTGTCTACCACCTGCTCATCTTTACACAATCTGGACAAAATGTTCCCATGTACATATATTTTGTACCCCTCCTGTGATTCACAGTTCTTCAAAAATCAGTAGTGGAGATTTGGTGAAAAACAACAGCCACGTTCTTCCAGCCCCCAGGGGCTACATTTTTTCACCAGGCATCTCACGGTCTTTCATCTGAATCCTCCAGGAGACTTGGATCCCAAGGAACAGACACGCTCGCAGGTGGGCTGTGGGGAGGCGAATCATGAGGCCACCGCATCCCTGGGGAGCAGGACCTGGGCCTCCCTGGGGCTCCCTCGCTGACACAGCACAGTTCCTTGGAGCACTGGCACCTTCCCTGGAGTGTTCCACTCCGGGCCCAGTGTGTCTGCTCTCTCAGCCTCTGCCTCTGTGTCTGTGTCTTCTCTTTTTATTATTAGGGGGCTCCTTTCCCTCCTGCACCCATTGGCTCCTTCTGCAGGATGCGGCTTTTCAGCTCGACTCTTCCTATCAGCTTGGGTTCCCACAGTGCGAGTCTCTCTTTTCTTGAGTAAAATCCCCAGCTGGGAAGTCCACTGGCCCAGCTCCTTTTGGCCACACTAGATCTAGTCCCCTGGGCAGAGGTGGGTTGGGGTCCTGTGATGACACATGGCTGCTGGGTCTTCGAAGACAGCGGGGCCGGTGGGGAGCTGGGCTCTGGGATTCCTCAGGCTAGTGTTTCTTTTGAGGTGAATCCAGAACAAACCATGGACAGAAAGGAAAACTGGGACAGTGAGCAATGATTTGCCCACATGGCCGAACAGGAAACAAGTGGTCAGGTATAAGTCTTGCTTGTCTTATTCTTTCTTCCAAGAGAGTTGGGGATGAGTTCTATCTGGGAGCCAGCCTCTCTACTTCACTGGGTTTTATTCAAGGGCAGGAATTCACCCTCCCTGTGCTCACCCAGCCACGCTGGACATTCAGGTCTATTTCCTCCCCCTCGATGAGCTACCTGGGCTGTGCCGTGCGAATTCACTGTTGAAAGGAACTGGGGCCTGTCCCCTGCTTTACGTCACCAGCTCTCCCATTGCAGCAGACAGCTAAGGACACTGCATGAGAAGGACCCTGAGGTCAGGCTTTGGGAAACCTTGAGCTGCCAGTGCCTGATGGGAGCTCTACATCACTGAGGTTTTAGTTACCTCTCGCTTGTCTGACGATTGTGCAACAAGGCTGATTAGCTGTTGAGGGGATTTTCCCGGGGTTTGTGGGCATGGACTTTCCTCGGTGTCTCCCAGCCCAGGAGCGCCCTTTTGCTGACGCTGGGAAAGACTCCCAGAGTTTGTGCATACTTTTTCCATTGAGGGTGCAGCTATCCAGGCCCCATGTTCAGCCCAGCAGGGAGCTCTGCTATTACAGGGTGTGTGATGTGCCAGAGAATTTATTAGGTGTGAACCGTCTTTTATTTGTCATCTTGTGGGCCTGTCTGCCCACACTCCTATCTCCACGTCCACCTGCAGCTCCTGCGTGGCTGGATGAGCACCACTGTCCCTCTCACCGCCAAGCTTTTGCTCCAGAGGTCCATCTGGGACACATTCTCACTCCTCTTGCCTTCTTAGATGTTGCTTCTACTGAGAAGCTTGACCTGATTGCCCTCTCCCCGGGACGGGACTGGATGCCCTGCACCCCACATCCATACACCCTGCACCCCACATCCACACGGCCTGCACCCCACATCCATACGCCCTGCACCCCACATCCACACGGCCTGCACCCCACATCCATATGCCTTGCACCTCACATCCATATGCCTTGCACCCCACATCCATACACATTGCACCCCACATCCATGTGCCCTACACCCCACATCCATACACCCTGCACCCCACATCCATACACCCTGCACCCCACATCCATACGCCCTGCACCCCACATCCATGTGCCCTATACCCCACATCCATACGCCCTGCACCCCACATCCACACGGCCTGCACCCCACATCCATACGCCCTGCACCCCACATCCATACACCTTGCACCCCACATCCATACACCTTGCACCCCACATCCATGTACCCTACACCCCACATCCATACGCCCTGCACCCCACATCCATGTGCGTCCAGGGCAGCCAATGCTGGGCCTGGGCGGTGCGTCCTTAGCTCTTTTTGTTTCTGACTGCTGATGTCCCTGAGTGAGGGTCCTGGAGAGGCTCCGGCTCCACTCTTCTGAAGCGCCCTCCAAGGCGGACACAGTGACAGTTCTTAACAAATACTCGCCCGGTGCAGAGTGTAGGGCCTTGAAACCTGACTCTGGCTAGTGGAAGCTTCTCCTGCATTCTGGATTTGGGGCGATGCTAAGCATTCTGGTGGGAATCCCTAGGGTTACTTAAGTAATAATAGCCAATATTATTAGAACAATTAGAAACTGCCCCATGAAGTGCTTAAGCACATCCATGTTTTTATCTCAGTTTTTTTTTTTTTTTTTTTTTTTTGAGATAGGGTCCGGCTCTGTTACCCAGGCTGGAGTGCAGTGGAGTGATCTCAGCTCACTGCACACTCAACCCCCTGGGCTCAAGTGATCCTCTCATCTCAGCCTCGTGAGTAGTTGGGACTATGGGTGCATGCCACCACACCACGCTAATTTTTGTATTATTATTTTTATTATTTTGTAGATATGAGGTCTCACTATGCTGCCCAGGCTGTTCTTGAACTTGTAGGCTCCAGTGATCTGCCTCCCTCCCACAGTGCTGGTATTACAGGGGTGAGCCTCTGCGCCCAGCTTCAGTCACTCTTCAATGAATGAGGTAGGTATTTTTAATTCCATTAAAGAGGTGAAGTGAATGGCCCAGACCATACAGCATGGCCGTGGCCGATGCAGAGTTGGAAACTGGACTCTTTGGTCCCAAACTCACACTGGTGACCTCTCTGCCTGTGGTGACACCTGCTGCCTGCAAGTCCCTAGGGCTCCTCAGCTCTGCATGGGTTAAGGGCCCACGGCACACTGAAGATGTTTTATAAGCCTCTTTGGTGTTTTATGAGTCGCTTTGTGTCTACTAGTAATCTTGCAAGTGTCTTCAGCTTAAAAATAGCCACCAAACCCAGGGTGTCTTGCCAATTGAGGCATGCATTTAAACAAATTATACTTTGTTTTTTTTGAGACAGGTTCTTGCTGAAGTGCAATGGCACAATCTTGACTCACTGCAACCTCTGCCTCCCAGGTTCCAGTGATTCTCCTGTCTCAGCCTCCTAAGTAGCTGGGATTACAGGTGGCCACCACCATGCCCTGCTAATTTTTGTATTTTTAGTAGGATGGAGTTTCACCATGTTGGCCAGGATGGTCTCAAACTCCTGACCTCAAGTGATCTGCCCACCTCGGCCTCCCAAAGTGCTGAAATTATAGGTGTGAGTCGCCGTGCCCGGCTTTTTAAACAAATTATCTTTCTTATTCATGGGTATGAATCCAACTTCCTTCCCACCTTTCTGGTTTTTGTTTGTTTTTTAGTATATGTGCTGCCAAAGCCAGCACATCCCTTTCTGTTTTTTTTTTGTTGTTGTTGCTTTTTAAAGTTACACAATTAATACCCAAATGTATTTTCCATTTTCAGAGACTGAAACAAATTGGAAGCACACAGAGTGGAATGGGAAAGCCTCTTTGCGGCTGGCTTCTCTCTGAAGGACATTCTTTCTTCCCAGGAGATGGACAACATCCTCAGGTTTGGCGTGGATCCCTGAGTCTTTCTTCTCTGCATTCACACACGTGTTTATAGCCATGGAATAACGTTCTCTTTCACGTAAATGACATGCTCTGTGCATTGTTTTGGGACACAGTCTTTCTCCCCACTGGACCCAACATCGTAGTGATTGTTTCCATGGCCAAATCACAGATCAGCCTCATCCTACTTAAGAGCTTTCTAGTATACACCACTCTTTAATACTTTCCTTAGTAATAGAAATGTGGGTTGTTCTCAGAAAAATTATAAATCACAGTTTAATTTAAAAAAAAAATTACTTGCTTTAAAAAATGCCCCAAACGATAAGAGCGTTTATTTAGTGCTGAGGCGTACGCTCCTTTTCACACTCACACAATCGGCGCCGATCACACTTTCTAGAATATGGAATGCCTCCACTTTGTTTTGGTAAAATTAGTACCTCACAGTGTCTGCCCACCTCCTGGTCCCCCCGCCTCAGAGGGGGCCCGTCCATTGTGCTCTTGGCAGCAGCGCAGGATGCTGTTACACTTGGTTACACAGTTGCATCATGGCCTCTGAAATCAGGCCCGGTGCTGGCTAAGCCCTTCAGATATCGACCACAGATCAGCACGGTGGGCTCGCTACCTGGGAAGTCGGTGCTCACAGGTGTGTTTGTGCATTTGTGTGGTGTGTGTGTAGCATCTATGGGTGTGTGTGTAGTGTGTATGTATGGTGTGGGTGTGTTATGTGTATGCGTGGTGCGTTTGTATGGTGTGTTGGGTGCTGTGTGTGTAATGTGTGTAGTGTGTATGTGTAGTGTGTGCAATGTGCATACATGGTATGTTGTGTACGTGTGGTATATGTGCTGTGTATAGGGTGGTGGGTGATGTGTATGTGCGGTGTATGTGTATGTGTGATATATGTGGTATGCACATGGTACGGGATAGTGTGTGGTGTATATGTGTGGTTTGGTGTGTGGTGGTATGTGTATAAGTGTGATATGAAGTGTGTGTGGGCTGTTGGGTGGTGTGTGTCCAATGTGTGTAGTATGTGTGGTCTATGTGATATGTGTGTATTGTATGTGTAGTGTGTCTGGTGTGTGATGTGTGTAGTATGTGTGGTCTATGAGGTGTGGTGGGGGCATGTGGTGGTGTGTGTTGTTTGGTGCGTGTCTGTTGTGTGGTGTGTGTATGTGCAGTGAGTGCAGGGTGTGTGGTGTGTAGTATGTGTGGTCTATGTGGTGTGGGGGGCATGTGGTGCTGTGTGGTGTTGTGTTGGGTGTGTGTGGTGTGGTGTGGGGTGTGTGTGGATATCACTGCTCCTGGCACTGGCCCTCTCTTGGGAATGGGGAGGCCACCCCGGGAGTGTGACGGTGAGAGACATTCCTCCTGGACTCACTGAGTCTCCCTGCTCCTGGAGCAGTGGTTGTGAGTTGAGCGTGCACAGCGAGCTGAGTGAACGCGGTTTCCCCTCGGTGCAGAGCACTGCAGCAAGGACTGGGAGCACCCAGCAACTCTGCACAGCACTCTCCTTGTGGGGAGAGTGTCTCTCACAGTTTTAGGTATTGCTTTTTCCCCTTCTTTAAAAACATGTTAAAATCACATAAATGATTCACCTGATTGTTTTAGGAAGATTGTAGAAACCCCTACTATAGAAAGTGAAAATCCCTGCTGTTGCTTTCAGAGACTAGCATATTGTTCTTAGATCTGACTTTCATTTTTCTCAGATAATAATGTTTGAAAATAGCTCATCAATATACATTACCAACTGATTTTACCTGACACTCCCCCCTGCTAAAATGGCCCCGTAGAGGTGAATCCATGTTTAACATATACATTCATAACACGTCGGGGGTTCCCAGGGTGTGGGTAGGTTCTGAGGCTAATTTCAGCGGTTGAGCCCAAAATCTTACTCTGTTTCCCTTTGAGGTTGGTAACAGTGAGATCAGACCCAAGAAATCGGATGAAATGAAAGACCTGTGTCAGTTTAGTCCTCAAAACAGGGCGCAGGGAGCCCTCTCCTTCCTCTGCAAAATGAAGATGTTGGGGGGAAAGGCCCCATCTGAGGGGCGACCCTGACCACCGTAGCCCGGCCTTCTGCGCCAGGGTCCCCAGCCCTCCGGACCTCTCGGCCTGGCCGTGCCAGGGCCCACCCAGGGGTGTGGTATCTTTTCTCAGCAGAGCCAGACACAGTCCGCACGGGAAAGCGGGAGCAGGTTCAGTCTCCCGTGGCCGCAGCCCCGCGAGGGGGCTGAGTGGCGGGCTCTTTCCTCCCAGAGCGCCTGCATTTTTTGCGCATGGAGTGAATGTTTGTGTTTTCGTGAGGCCATGCGAAAGGAATGTGAATATTAGAAGAGAGCCCTGTTTGTTAAAGCGATAATTGCTAGAATGCTCTGGAACCGCCCACATTCGCCTTCCACTGTCTCATAAAAGCCCAAGGAATAGGGGCAATGTCTGACTGACGACCTGGACTCAAAGCTCTTCCAGATGAGAGAATTTTGCTGTCATTTTGGTTATAATTTTCCTTAATGACTTGGAGTTCTCTTTGGCCACCAGATATTTCAAAGCAACTGGTTTTCGCGGCATCCAAGGGCCGAAAGCCCCACGGCAGTTCCCAGGCTAAAGACCGGCACCTGAGTAACTGAGAACCACGTGGACCATGCGCATCGCGTGTTTGACCCCCACTCGTGGCCCATCACCCCGAGGGCCGTTTCAGATGCTTTCAAGCCAGGCCTAGCGGACCCTGCAGACACCCCTGCAGCCACTTCCTCAGGAACTGAGCTCACCTCCCTCCTGGAAGAGCGTTTCGAAGATGCTGGGATCACCTGCGCGTTCTCAGCTGCTCCTCGAAGTCCTGGGAACGAGCTGCCTCGTGGCGCTCTCGTTGCCACGCTCTAGTAAAGTGTGGTGCAGGGTTTTCCAAACCACTCACCCGACCAAGAGAGGACAAGGAAGGAGCGAAGGAGCCAGCCTACGGGCTTTCCCGGCCAAGGAAGGGTCGACGCTGCGGCTGCGGGAGAGGCTTAGTGGGTGGAACATCTGCGTGTCTTGGCTTCCACAAGCTGCGGTGCCTGCCTCTGCCCACCCAGGTCTCCATGCCCAGCAGCGTCGCGGCCTAATGGTCAAGCGGGGAGCTTCTCCAGTTCCAATCAGACCAACGGCCTGGTTTCCAAGTGGCCTCTACAACCCCCCATGCTGGGAAGCCTCGGGCTACTTAACCTCTCTGTGCCTTAGATTTCCCGCCTGCAAATGAGAAGACAGTCATGCCTTCGGAATCGTGTTCTGCAAAGGGCTTAAAACGGGGCCTGGTTCACAGAAGAACAAATGGGGAACCGCCCGGAATTAGTGTGCTCCGCAAGGTCTGCAGGCGCACTTTGTGTAAATCCATCCCAGGAGGAGGGGGAGAGGGAGGAGGAGAGGGAGGAGAGGGAGGAAGAGAGGGAAGGAGGAGAGGGAGGAGAGGTGGGAGGAGGGGGAGGAGAGGGAGGAGAGGGAGGAGGAGAGGGAGGAGAGGGAGGAGGAGAGGGAGGAGAGGGAGGATGAGAGGGAGGAGAGGGAAGAGAGGGAGAGGGAGGAGGAGGAGAACAGGGGGAGGAGGAGGAGAGGTAAGAAGAGAAGGAGGGGCGAGGAGGAAGACAGGGAATTGGGGAGGAGGTTTTCATGGGTGACTGCTTCAGAAATTTGACAAAGGCTATTTTATTATTTTATGCCCTGCTGCCCCTTAGCCCCAATATTTTTTACTTTTCTTCAGTAGCACATCAGAGCATTTTGGACAAGCTTTCATCTTTTTTTTTGAGCTGGAGTTTCGCTTTTTTTTTTTTGGGCTGGAGTTTCACTCTTGTTGACCAGGCTGGAGTGCTGTGGGGCGATCTCAGCTTACTGCAAACTCCGCCTCCCGGGTTCAAGCAATTCTCCTGCCTCAGGCTCCCGAGTAGCTGGGATTACAGGCGCCTGTGACCAGGCCCAACTAATTTTCTGTATTTTTAGTAGAGATGGGGTTTCACCATGTTGGCCAGGCTGGTCTTGAACTGCTGACCTCAGGTGATCTGCCTGCCTCAGCCTCCCAAAGTGCTGGGATTACAGGTGGGAACCACCGCACCCAGTCAGGCTTTCATCTTTTAACATGTCATGGATGCCGGTCTGGGTTTGCCACACAGACATTCAGAGGCTGCAATTTTACTCCCTCTTAATGCCATCAAGGCAATCTGTGGCTTACTCCATGGCAATATCAAAAAAGAAGCCCTCTGCAGCCTGCACGTGCAGATGATGTTTTCAGGAGCAGGCTGCTTTCTCCCACTGCCAACATGCCCCGAGACTGCTCATCTTTGCACACTCTCCCTCCTGCCTTCAGGCCTCCCCCTCCTGCCACCATGAAAAGCCTTTCCCTGAAGCTCAGGTCTTCTTGACCTCTGTGCCATTGACATTTGCGGCTGGATAATCCTCGTTGCATGTGAGGAGACTGTCCCTGTGTCATAGGGTACCTGGCGGCATGCCTGACTCTACTAGATACCTGGCTTAGCCCCAGCTTTGACAACCAGCAGTCTCCAGAGGTTGTAAATGTCCCTGAGCAGGCGGTGCAAACCACTTCAGGTTGAAAACCACTGGCCTAAAGGATTGCAGCTGCTGCTTACGGTGTTACCCTAAACACAGAGCTTGGTGCATCCACACGTGGAGGGAGGGTGCCACGCACAGCATATGAAGCCACGGGAGCCACCCTGTTGGAATTTCTCTTATTTCGAGGTGGAAACGGAGAGACAGCAGAAGCCCTGAGGTGTGGATACAGGGGGTGGGGAGTGGCCACGGAAGCCAGGACCCAGGAGCTTAAGACTCCTGGCTTGAGCAGCTAGGAGCGGCCCCTTGACTCCGAAGCTGCTGTGAAGGCTGACAGGTGAGGAATGGGCCTCTGTGTCTCAGTGAGGTTTGCTGAACTGGTTCCTGCTCTTCCTTCCTTCCCCACTTACCCTCGCAGCCAATGCCCAGCAGAGGAAGAGATCTGATTACGTGTGAAATACCCGTCAGTACTTCTCCAGCTGGAGTCTATCGATCTCTGGAGGCCCACAGACATTTTTTTCTGCAGTTGGTGTTTTCTGAGAACACACTTGGCTTTCAGGTGAGCTAAAATGATGCAGATCGTCACTTTCCGGATCATTTACAGTTACACTGTCCAATACTGTAGCCGCTGGCCACTTGTGGCGATTAAGAACCCAAAATGTGACCAGCAGAAACTGAGGTATGCTTCAAGTGTAAAATACGCACTGAGTTTTAAAGACTTAGTAAGAAAAAAATATATAAACTGTCTCTTTTGTAATTTTTATACACATTACCTGCTGAAATGGTATTTCAGATATATTAGGTTAAATAAAATCTATTATTAAAATTAATTTCACCTGTCTCTTTTTACCTTGTTAATGTGGCTGCTAGAAATCTTCCCCCAGCTTTACTGAGGTGCAATTGACAAATAAAAATGATCTACATTTAAGGTGTCCGATGTGACATGCTGCATAATTTAAAATTGTATATATGGCTCACATTACGTTTTACTGGACAGCATTGATATAATCACATATTCTCAAAAGGGACTATATTGCTCCTTAAGGGACAAAAATTGTAATCTTTTATATATAAAGAACAAATACACATACAGTATATAAAGAGATATGCAGTATATCTATGGTATTAAAATTTCCTGGTAGGAGGGATTAGGGAACAAAAGTCTAAATATCGCTCTTTAAGTGGATAATAATGAAAAAGAGGAGACGCGCTGATCTAGATGTACATCATAGAACGCAACAACTATACATGTGTATAAGCCTGGGTCTGCATTTGTGTTTAGAATCATATTAGCGCCAAGTGGAAACATTTTAATTGTCTTGAGTTAATAGAGGAAGAAGTAAGTGATGCTGAACTTATACTGAGTGAAGGTGACATGGCAGCAAGGTACGCCTTGTGAAGATGCTCAGTCAGTGTGCAAGAGCAGGACGGGGCAGTGGGAACGGGGATGTGAGGCCTGCTGGGGTCCCATCACAACAGCGCCGATGAGTCAGTTTCAGGAAACAGCAGAATCCGTCTGTCACATCACGATCACGAGGGTTGTTTCCTCGAATTCCATTACTTTTGCAGTTTTGTTTACACATAATCTAATCTGTTAATTTGCGTTGGCCTTCTATAGCATAAAGCTTCTTTATACTTGTTAGAGTTTCTTTATACTTCCTTATATTTATTAGAGTGGTGCTAATAAATCACACCTCTCTTCTGTGGCTGAGTTTGGAACCATTGGCAGAGATGCACGAATCACACAGGTGAAGATAGAAATGTCAGCTCTGTAACTGAGAAAAGGTAGATTGGAGGTCAAGGCTTGGCTGTGTTATGGGTCACCCCAGAATTAAACTTGGCCCCCTGGCTTCAGACGGAGCTGGACAGCTTCAGATCTCCAGGGCAGAGAGCAGAGCACCACGCAGGCCTCCGGGGACTACCTGGGTCAGCAGAGTGGCTGAACGGCGCAGGCCCAGTTCCACCCTCCCAGCCCTCCAACCAGATAAGTGCTTCTCCTTGCGGGGGGGAGGGGGCGCAGGGGGGCTGGGGGAGGACCAGGCCGCAAAAGCCGCCACCCCCACCACTCTCCCCATGTGGAATCATGGGGAGAGAAGAAGAATGCGTTCCCCTCCCAACTCCTGGTTTTCTGCTTGTGCGATGGTGCACTGCATGATGAATTTCCTCAGCGGCCGACCGCTATACCACAGTGGCCCCATAAGATTATAATCGAGCTGAAAAATTCCTATCGCAGAGTGACATGGTAGCACAATGCATGACTCACATGTTTGTGGGGATGTGGGTGTAAACACACCTGCCGCGCTGCCAGCCCTACGCAAGCATAGCATGTACAATTACGTACAGTACGTAACACTTGATGATGAGAAGAAACTACTGTTACTGGCGTATGTATTTGCAAATACTGTGTTTTTTATTGTTCTCTTAGAGCGTACTCCTTCTACTTACAAAAAAAAAAAAGTGAACTGTAAACAGCCTCACACAGGTCGTTTAGAAGAGGGCGTGGTTATCACAGGAGATGACCGCTCCATGCGCGTTATCGCCCTGAAGACCTTCTAGTGGGACCAGATGTGGAGGCGTTAGAAGGCGACATTGGTGATCTGACCTAATGTGTGTGTCTGGGTCTCAGTTTTTAATGAAAAAGTTTAAAAAGTAAAAAAACAAAAATTGAATAGAAAAAAGCTTACAGAATAAGAATATGAAGAAAAAAACCAGTTTTTACAGTTGTATATGTGTTTATGTTTTAGGTTGTGTTATTTCAAGAGTCCAAAAGTTAAAAAAAATACTTTTTATAAATTTAGTGTAGCTTGAGTGTCTAGTGTTGATACGGTCTACAGAAGTGGACAGCAACGTCCCAGGCCTTCACATTCACTTACCACTCTTTCTGACTCACCAGAGAAACTTCTGGTTCTGTAAGCTCCATTCATGGTAAGTGTCCTAGATAGGTGTATTATTTACAAATCTTTTTTCTTTTCTTTTTTTTGAGACGGAGTCTCACACTGTCGCCCAGACTGGAGTTCCGTGGTGTGATCTCGGCTCACTGCAACCTCCGTCTCCTGGGTTCAAAGGATTCTTTTGCCTCAGCCTCCCATGTAGCTGTGCTTACAGGTGCCCGCCACCACACCCAGCTAATTTTTGTATTTTCAGTAGAAACGGGGTTTCACCGTGTTGGCCAGGCTTGCCTAGAACTCCTGACCTCGTGATCTGCCCAAAGTAAAACATCTTTTACACCAGATTTTTTATTGTACATTTTCTATTAGCATTTTGTTCCCATTGCCTGCAGTGTGGAGTACAGTCGCAGACTGCATGGGTGTGTCGCACAGGCTACACCATCCTGGCTAGTGTGAGTACATTCCGTGATGTCCCGCAGTAACCAAATTGCCTAACAACACATTTCTCAGAAACTTTCACTGTCGTTAAGCAACACATGACTATATTTATTTACATAATACAATGAAAGTAATTTAGGTTGGCGTTGAAGTTTATAAGACCTATTTATTTATTTATTTATTTTTGAGATGGAGTCTCACTCTGTTGCCAGGCTGGAGTGCAGTGGCAACCTCCGCCTCCCAGGTTCAAGTGATTCTCCTGCCTCAGCCTCCTGAGTAGCTGGGACTACAGGCATGCACCACCACACCCAACTAAGTTTTGTATTTTTAGTAGAGATGGGGTTTCACCATGTTGGCTGGGATGGTCCTGATCTCTGACCTCATTCGTGATGCACCTGCCTCGGCCTCCCAAAGTGCTGGGATATAAGACACTTTTAAAGCATTTGTGCTGAGCCGCTGCTCTGTTACGGGGAAGTTTCTGCACAGTACACGTCGGTGTGAGCAGGAGTTGGCTTTCTCCTCTGGGATGCCAGACCCGCCTGTCTCACTCACCACCCTGGCCCTGCTGGGTCATTTTCTCTTCATATATATGGTTTTCTCCGCCTCATCCCTGGAAGCTTTTAACTGTACAGTGGTGGGGTGGTAAGGTGAGAAGAAAGTGTGAATTGACAGCTCCCTGTCCAAATCGAGGATCTGCACTTCCAAGCTGTGACTCTGGGCAGTTAGAGAAACACTCCCAGCTCACTCTTCTCACCTGGGGAGTGGGGTGGTGTCTCTCTCCCAGAGCTGATGTGGATGAAAGGCGGTCAAGTAAGTAAACTCATTCAGCTCTCAAAACCTTCCCTTTTCGCTTTCCTTGGCTGAATTTTTAGGCCTTTTCTAGTGCTACATCTACTTTATTTTTAGGTCTTTTAATTTTTACTTTACATAGTTAAAAACCCAAATGGTGGCCCACAAAGACAGGGCATGGTGGCTCACGCCTGCAGTCCCAGCACTTTAGGAGGTGGGAAGATCTCTTGAGTCCAGGAGTTTGAGACCAGCCTGGGCAACATGGTGAGACCCCGTCTCTACCAAAAATAAAAAATTAGGCATGGTGGTGTGTGTCTGTAGTCCCAGCTACTCAGGAGGCTGAGGTGGGAGGATTGCTTGAGTCCGGGAGGTTGAGGTTGCAGTGAGCTATGACGGCACCACCGCACTCCAGCCTGGGGGACAGAGGCCTTGTCTAAACAAACAAACAAACAAACAAACAAACAAACAAGAAAACAGAAATGGGCAGCAGTAGGAGGAGAGATACATTGGGTAAACCAGGCTTGAGGCTTGTGTAATTTCAAAGTGTAATTGTCAAAAAGTCTTTAAGAAAGATTCTCAAACACATACTTATAGAGCGTATTAGTTTATAAGGATTCATTTAATGTGCTGACAACGGAACTAAAGAGACAGTAAAGCTAATTTAAGGAGGACCGGAGAGATCGGTATACACAGTTAAAGAAAGAATGCTGAAATAATCCTGCTAAGTTAGACACAAAACTGGTGAACGTCCAACAGCGCAACAAAACTAAACCTTCAGAGTTATCTTTTCTCCGGGATAGAAATAATTCACTTTTCTAGTGGATAAAAATCATTTCAGCTTCTACCATTTAATATTTTATGAAGTTGAGGCCATAAGAAGTAGTAAATAGTAGGTCAAACAAAGATTATAACTCCGGAGAGTCAGGTGACTCTCAGGTGGGTTTCTCAGGCAATGCTCTAGCAAGACATTGAAAGAATTTTGTTTTAAGGCCAACTTATGGATAACTTTCATTTCTTAAGATAACAGCATTATATTAAAGTAAGACTATTTTTTTAAAAAAAAAAAGGAAGGGAGAGAAGGAGGGATACTTTTTTTAAAGCATAAATAAGAACTGATAGCAAAAATAGGTGGCATCGAGACCGCTGTGTTCTGGGTGGGTTGGCGTGAAGTTAGAAATCCTGGTTATGCCTCATGAGAACTCTTCTCTAAAAATGGAAGATTTACCCAATCACGTGTTTTCTAAACCAAATTTTCCTGTTGGACCCAGAGATCTTGGCTTACTTTTTTCTCTTATATATTTCTATATGTTTCCTGCCATTCTGAACAGTGAATGTCTTTGGATAGTAACAGAAGATTCAGTCACACTCCACTTTTTTTTTGTGTGGCGGATGGAGTCACGCTCTGTGCCCAGGCTGGAGTGCAATGGTGCCATCTTGGCTCACTGCAACCTCTGCCTCCCCGGTTCAAGCGATTCTCCTGCCTCAGCCTCCTGAGTAGCTGGGATTACAGGCATGTGCCACCATGCCCGGCTAATTTCTGTATTTTTAGTAGAGATGGCGTTTCACCATGTTGGCCAGGTTGGTCTTGAACTCCTGACCTCAAGTGATCCGCCTGCCTCAGCCTCCCAAAGTGCTGGGATTACAGGCGTGAGACACCGCCCCTGGTCACACCCCACATTCGACAGTGATGCTTTAGGCTGCTTCCAGCCGTGACAGTCTCTTTGGTCTAGGATCTTGTCTTGAACCACATTTGAACCTTTTGCTACATGAACACTGCTGTTGGCTGCCAAAGCAAAGCTTCCTGGTTTTCAGAAAAAAGGGCTCAAGAGAGGCGCCTTGGACTTCAAATGGCGATTACAAAACATTGTGATGAGTTAAGTGTAAATGAATCACAAGCATCTGGATTTAATTAGACTCCAAACACGGCCATTTCCAAACGTGGGGAAGGAAAACAGCACCCTTGTGTCAAAACACATCTTGGGGGTTTCCTGCTAAATTCAAAATGATGGAAAAACAGATGGAACCATCTGCTGGGCGTTCAGGTTGTTCTCCACATGGACCGTCTTATCAGGGACCCGGAGCTGTGGGATATTTCTCACACAGACACGGACAGCGTCTCAGCGTCGCCTTTTGCCAGCCCGTTTGTGGCCTACATTTAATTAAACCAGGCCTACGCATGGCTGGAGAGAACGCGGCTTCCATGTTTTTGAAGACAGTCCAGGGCACAGTCCTCATGGGACCATGTGTGTGGTCTTCCCTTACAGAGGAAAACCCCTGTCTTCTTCTCACATCCCGTAAGCTTTTCCATGTTACCCACAAGCTGGCCACAGAGGCATCCCGGTGCTGGACGCAAGCTGCTCCTGCTGTCTGGTCTGTTTTGGTGACACTGCCTGATGTCAGGCAGTTGGGGGTATACACGCCTCTTCCCTTAGAGGTTGAGCTGCTCTTCCTCTCCAATGAGAAAGGAGCTGAAAACTCAAGGGCCCAGAGGGCTGTCCTAGGACCTGCTTCCAGAAGAAAGACACAGAATCTATGCATGCTGAGGCCAGAATGCAAACAGGTGCAATTCTTTTCAGAGCTTTTTAAGAACTCCTGTATTGGGTCTAAGCTTTTTATGCATTGAGATTGTCCGAATTTCCCACTGAATGGACAAATAATAACGATAACTGTGCATTTGTTGAACAAGAGTCTACAAGGTTCTTTCACACAGACAACTCGTGAATGGGGTGAATCACCCACATTTTACAGAAGAGGAAATGGGCGGATTGAGGTGAGATCTGCTCAAGGTCTCTCAGTCAGGAAGGGGTAGGGCTGGACTCCATCCAGATCTTGAAGTTCTGAGCCTAGGGCATTTCCCGTTATTCCACATCTACCAAGGAGGAATGTGACAATTCCCAGTGTTGTTTAGGTTCAGCTGTCAGACCTCCATTTGCCAGCCAGACACACCTTCCCGCAGGGGAAGCAGAGTGACCCCGGGCTCCTGAACTCCTACATCGCTGCCAGGGACATCCTGGCCAAAGCCGGAACACCCCAGCACCCATCTCACTCTCAAGTGTCCAGGTTGAAATGAGAAATTATCTGCATACTCTACTCTGAACCCAGTCTAAAAGGGTCAGATTTTTCTGGTTTTATTTGGATAAGTCATTGAACTTTTCCAACCCAGCTGCTTCCCGCAAACATTTCCAAATGGGTGTTTTCCTGTTTTGAGGAGTAATGTCTCTGTTTTCAGAGACTTTGAAGATTTCCTCATAGAAATACCTAATGCAGGCTCAAAGCACTGGTGGAGTCCCACATAATTCTTTACTGCCTAGTTCTGACGTTGTGCCTCACTCCAAAGTTAACCATGATTTCTTCATCTCTCTCAAGGAAGGAAGGAGTGGAGAGACCTGCTGTAACCAGATTCTCATGTAGGGAAGCTGGGTTTTGATACCTTTCCGCTTCTCTTTCTCTGTCCATCTCCTGCCCTCAGGTTCTATCTCTTCTCATCCCCCCAGACAACGGCACCGCCCCCACGCCGTCCTCCGCGCCCCAAAAGCCACGGCACCGCCCCTAGGCTGCCTCCGTGCCCCACAGTTGAGGACACTGCCCCCACGCTGTACTCCGCACACCACAGACCACGGCACCACCCGCAGGCCGGCCTCTGCGCCCCGCAGACGACGGCACCGCCCCCAGGCCGTCCTCCGCGCCCCGCAGACGACGGCATCGCCCCCAGGCTGCCTCCGCGCCCCACAGTTAAGGGCACCGTCCCCAGGCTGTCCTCCGCACATCGCAGACCACGGCGCCGCCCCCAGGCTGCCCTCAGCGCCCCGCAGACCGCGGCACCGCCCTAGGCAGTCCTGCGCGCCCCGCGGACGACGGCACCGCCCCAAGCCATTCTCCGCGCCCCGCGGACGACAGCACCGCCTCCAGGCCGTCCTCCGCGCCACACAGTTGAGTACACTGTCCCCAGGCTGTCCTCCGCGCCCCGCATTTGAGGGCACCGCCCCCAGGTCGTTCTCCGCGCCCCACAGACGACTGCACAGTCCCCAGGATGTCTTCCGCGCCCCACAGACGACGGCACCGCCCCCAGGCCGTCCTCCGCGCCCCGCAGACCACGGCACCGCCCCCAGGCCGTCCTCCTAGCCCCGCAGACGGCACTGCCCCCAGGCCGTCCTCCGCACCCCGCATTTTAGGGCACCGCCCCCAGACTCTCCTCGGCGCCCCACAGACGACGGGACGGTACCCGCCCAGGCCGTCCGCCGCGCCCCACAGTTGAGTGCACAGCCCCCCAGGCTGTCCTCCGCGCCCCGCATTTTAGGGCACTGCCCCCAGGCCGTCCTCCGCGCCCCGCATTTTAGGGCACTGCCCCCAGGCTGTGCTCTGCGCCCCACAGACAACCGTACCTCCCCCAGGCCGTTCTCCGCACCCCACAGTTGAGTGCACCGCCCCAGACTGTTCTCCGCGCCCCCGCAGACGGCACCGCCCCCAGGCCGTCCTCCGCGCCCCACAGACGACTGCACCGCCCCCCACAGACGACTGCACCGCCCCCAGGCCGTCCTCCGCGCCCCACAGACGACTGCACCTCGCCCAGGCCGTCCTCCGCGCCCCACAGACGATGACACCGCCCCCAAGCCGTCCTCCGCGCCCCACAGACGATGACACCGCCCCCAAGCCGTCCTCTGCGCCCCGCAGACCACGGCACCATCCCCCGGGCTGTCCTCCGCGCCCCACAGTTGAGTGCACGGCCTCTAAGCCGTACTCCGTGCCCCGCATTTTAGGGCACAGCCCCCAGGCTGTCCTCTGCGCCCCACAGACGACGGTACCGCCCCCAGGCCATTCTCCGCGCCCCACAGTTGAGTGCACGGCCCCCCAGGCCGTCCTCCGCGCCCCGCATTTTAGGGCACTGCCCCCAGGCCGTCCTCCGTGCCCCGCATTTTAGGGCACAGCCCCCAAGCTGTCCTCTGCGCCCCACAGACGACGGTACCGCCCGCAGGCCGTTCTCCGCGCCCCACAGTTGAGTGCACGGCCCCCAGGCCGTCCTCCTCGCCCCGCAGACGACGGCACCGCCCCCAAGACGTCCTCCGCGCCCCGTATTTTAGGGCACCGCCCCCAGGCTGTCCTCCCCGCCCCGCAGACGACGGCACCGCCCCCAGGCTGTCCTCCGCGCCCCACAAACGACGGTACCGCCCGCAGGCCGTTCTCTGCGCCCCACAGTTGAGTGCATCGCCTCAGACCGTCCTCCCCGCCCCGCAGACGACGGCACCGCCCCAGGCCGTCCTCCGCGCCCCTCGGACAACGGTACTGCCCCCACGCCGTCCTCCTCGCCCCGCAGACGACGGCACCGCCCCCAGGCCGTCCTCCGCGCCCCGCAGACGACGGCACCGCCCCCAGGCTGTCCTCCGCACACCGCAGACGACGGCACCATCCCTCGGGCAGTCCTCCGCGCCCGCAGTTGAGGGCACCGCCCCCCGTGCTGTCCTCCGCACATCGCAGACGGCACCTTCCCCAGGCTGTCCTTTGCGCCCCATGCGTGGGAATGGGAGCAGGGCTCGCAGCCCGGCCTCTCTGTGCCTTTTCCTTATGGACACTCCGTATGCAGACTCTTCCCTGCGGAAGAGTGACTTACTCTGCGGCCCCACTGCCATGTCCCGCCAACGCTAGCGGGCACCCAGACGCCACGGCTCCTCGTCCTCTCTTTAACCGCTTCTTCCTTCTAGCGCTTAACAGTCTGGTTGGAAGCAAAAGTAAGCAGCTCCGGCTAATCTACCCAAGAGGCCAGTGCGTGGGAAGAATGCAGGGCTGTGATCAGTGGGATACCTCAGAAGCGGATGATGGGAACAAGGTTTGAGTGCAAGCAATTTTGTTTTTGAGAGGTGATCTCAGGAAGTGCAGATGGAGGAGTGAGGAGATGAGCCAGGGAAGAAAGGCTGGATTTCGGGGCACAAGGAGAGCAGGTTTCTTTAGGGGCCTCTGGGAAACTATACAGACTTGCCTCTGAATTAACCCCCGCCCAGCTGGGGGAAGTCAGGGCGTTTACCTTCAAACTCCCATCTATCTTTAAAGACAATCTGGGGGTGTTAACTCTCCCGAATTCTGGTCTGCCACAGGCAAGCAGAATACAGTTCCAGTCAGAGAATGTTCTCAGGCAGAGTCCAGGTTCTTGAAGAAAAGAGCTGATGGCCATGTGGTGGTTTATCTCCAAGATGGTTACTATTCCCCCACTGAGAGTCGGAGTCTATTCCTTGACTGCTCCTGCGTCTTGAATCTGAAATCAAATAGAGTGAAAGTAATGTCTAGCAGCTTATTCCTGAGTCTCCTGAAACACACACTTTGGGAGGAATCAGCAGCTTTGGAAGAAGTTCAACTACATCAAGACTGCCATGCTATGAGGAAGCCCAAGCTAGCCATATGAAGAGGCTGCATTGAGAGAGAGAGAGCGAGAGAGGAGAGAGAGAGAGATAGGGAGAGAGAGAGAGAGAAAGAGAGAGAGAGGAAGGCAGGAGGCTCAGTACGGTGGCTCACACCTGTAATCCTAGCACTTTGAGAGGCAGAGGCAGGATGATCACCTGAGGTCAGGAGTTCAAGACAAGCCTGGCCAACATGGTGAAACCCCGTCTTTGCAAAAATACAAAAATTAGCCGGGCTTGATGGCAGGTGCCAGTAATCCCAGCTATTTGGGAGACTGAGGTGGAAGAATTGCTTGAACCCCGGAGGCGGAGGTTGCAGTGAGCCAAGATGCCGCCATTGCACTCCAGCCTGGGTAACAGAGTGAAACTCTGTCTCAAAAACAAAAAACAAAACAACAACCAAAAAAGCCAAAACACAAAAACCAAAAAAACAAACAAACAAAAACAAAACAAAACAAAAAAAAGAATGAAAAGAAAAGAAAGAGAAAAGAAAGGAAGAGGGAGAGAGAGGAGAAAGAGATGCTTGATTAGCCCCAAGCTGTTCCAGCTGTCCCAGCCCAGGCACCAACAGGTGAGTGAAGAAGACTTCAGATGAACTTAACCTCAGTCATAGACTGACTGCAATTGTATGAGAACAACCAGCCAGTCCTGTTAACCTCCAGAACCAGGAGAGGTAACAATAAATTACTGCTGTATTCTGTCAAGTTCCTGGGTGGCTTGTTATGCAGCCTCAGATAACGGAACCCGCACGAGGGAGCAGTGAGCGCCGGGGGTGTGGGCAGGATGCCGTCACCATTGCTGCAGGCAGTGCGTGCAGTGAAAGAGAAAGCCCATGTCTGGGCCTCACAGGTGACCATGCCGTGGATCTCGGTAGCGGAACAGAGTGGACAGTCACTTTAGAGCACTGATCTCAATGTCTGCTTCTCTGAGTCATTTTGTTCGAGTTAAATTCCCTGGAGGGAGGGAGTCCAATTGTCCCATCAGGAGTCATTGGAATCTTGGATCAGAGATGACAGGGGATCTTGATGGACAGTGAATCCAAGATTGCATGCAATGGGGAAGGTAGTTCTTTAAAATAAGGGAGAAGTGAGGAGACTAGGAGACGGGGGACTGAATTACACAGGCAGGTGCTATGGACCTATAGTCCCAGCTGTTTGGGAGGTTGAGACAGTGGACTGTTTGAGCCCAAGAGTTTGAAGTTACAGTGAGCAGTGACCACACCACTACACTCCAGCCTGGGCAATGGAGTGAGACCCTGTCTCAAGAAAAAAAAAAAAAAGAAGGAAGAAAGGAAGGAAAGTAGGGAGGGAGGGAGGAGGAAGGGGATGGTACTGGGAAAGCTAATCCAAGAAATGTTCCCTTTGTATGTGGCTCCACCCCCACCCCTAGTTCACTTGGCTAACTGCCTCGGTCTCCAGGTACCAATCCAAATCTCACCATAGGAGTCTGATTTATCCAGCTCATATCTCCAAGTCAGGGCACGCAGAGCCCTGGGTAGTCAAATGGTCAGCTTCCCACCCCTTGGTCCAAAAAGCTGTGGCTAGGTGGAAGAGCTCAGTCACATGTCACCAAAATCTCATTATGCCTCCTGGCAGGGCCGTGGGTGGCAGTGACCAGAAGGACAGGCAGTCCCTTCTTGCTGCAGAGCTTAAAATCATGGACTCTAGGCTGAAGTCTCAGCCTCACCCGCTGTAGGAATCTGCCAAAAGTCCTCAAGCTCTGATGGTCAATTTCCTTATCTGTAATCCCAGCACCTACACAGAGGTTTGTGGGAAGGACCAAATAAGATGCCCCAGTGCACTGCCCGACCTCTGTGTTGAGAGGTGGTAGTCCATCATTTTTATCTACAACCCCAGCCTGCCACCATGTCTGCTACTTAACCCTCAGTGAAGAGGACCAGATTCCTCCATGCGGAGGGCAGAGCAGTGGCCGTCATGCCTCGCCAGCACCCTCACCCTCATCCTCGCAGTGTGTGCTGCTTTCCAGCCACCAGCCCCTGCAACTCTTTGCCTGAGGGCTTTCTTTGTCTACTGGGGTAGCTGCTCTACTCAAGCCAGGCCAAAGTACCAGGGAATTAAAGACCACTCTCCTCCCCTCTGCTGCCCTCCACCAATAGCGTGGAGTGTGGTGTACAGGTACCCCGACACCCCTGCTTCTCGTCGGATGCGTCTGAGGCTGTGTTCCGTGGCGTCTTCCAGAATTCTGCAGACCAAAGGGGTCAAGCTCTGGTTGTCCATGGTGGGGACTTGCTGGATAACGGACCCTTATTTGGCTGCCTGTCCTTCTCCGTTTCCCTTCCCCAGGCTGGGATCCCCTCCGAAATAAATTCCCTGCACTTGAATTCTTGCCTCAAGATCTGCATTAGGGGAAGCCAAACTAAGCGAGGAAGGGAAGCTCTTTGGTCTGTGAGAAGGATCTGACTTCCAGTGTTTATCTTGTCCCAGCTTCTGAACCTCATGAGGGTGACTCTTGGAACACCTGGACTCCAAGTTTGGGGCCTGTGGTCCCCAGGTCAGCCTCCTGTGCTCCTAAGCTGCTCCCCACCCACATTTCTGCAGTGTTGTCATTTATTCAGTTATTTGCACCTTTCTACTCCCCTACCCCGTCCCCACTGCATTCTGCGTTCTTAGGGGTTGGGCATGGCCCACTAAGACGCTTCTCAAACTTGACTTGCAGAGGCGGGAGCTATATGAGCAGAGGGCTATGGGATTTCTGCAGCAGCCGGTCACAAGCTCAAAATTCATTGCATCATTCCCCCACCTAGAAGTGTATGTGAATTTTGCATTTAATGCCAAGATAAATGTGCTCTTAAAAAAAATGCTTGTCTTAATGTACACATTAATGTTTTCAGTGACATACCATTGGGTAGCACTGATGGCTCGTAAGATGGTCTGTGCTTATTGTTGGAATTAAGGATTTCCTGGTAGTTCCTTAGGTTTCTTACTGTGACCTGTTGGAGAAGCACGGGTCACCAGATGTGATGGTTAGTTTTAGGTGTCAGTGTGACTGGATGAAGGATGCCCAGACAGCCGATGAAACTTGATTTCTGGGTGTGTCTGTGTGGGTGACTCCAGCAGACGTGAGCACTGGGATCAGTGGGCTGAGGGAAGGGGCTCTGCCCTCACCAATGAGGTGGGCGTTGTCCACTCCATAGAGGCCGAAGATAAAACAAGAGGTGGAGGAAGGGTGGATTCTCTCTCTCCTTGAACTGGAACATCCATCTTCCATCCTTGGATGTTGGAGTTCCTGGCTTTGGGGCTTCTGAACTCCTAGACTCACACCAGTGGCCTCCCTGGTTCTCAGGCCTTCAGACTTGGACTAAATTACAACACCAGCCTTTCCAGGTCTCCAGCTTGCCGATGGCAGATCCTGGGATGTTATGACCACTTCCTACAATCAATCTTCTTATTTCTCTCTCTCTTTCTCTCTCTATGCCGTATTGGTTCTGTTTTTCTGGAGAACTTTGACTAATACACCAGGTAACTTGGGACTAGGTCTTTCTCAGTCTATTTACTGCCCAAGGTGAGGGCGAGAAAAGACCCAATCTTGGGATTTCTCAGTTCCAGAAATAAGGGTTCTCCGTTGTGATGTGGCCCTGCCTAGGGAGAGCTGAGCCAGAGGACTTGCTCCGTAGTCACTGGCGTGGAGCACAACTGAGTGCTCCCCAAATCTCAAACTCAGTTATTTGCTCCAGAACACACGTTAAACAGAAGAGGTAACAATGGTCTGAAGAGCTCCCCTGGCCAGTACATACTGTCTCTTGGAACTGTTCTCTTCTTTTGAAGACCGTTGGGAGAAAAGAGGAATAAAAGAAGAATTTGAGGATTTCCTTGATGACCCACGGGATACTCTCAGCACATCTGCCTCCCTTAAAGACCTTATTAGCATCCCTGAAATACACTATGAGAGATTTAACCCATTTGGTGCTATTCTTTAGAGATATCCTTAAAATTTCTTTTTTTAAAAGATGGGGTCTCCCTATGTTGCCCAGGCTGGTCTTGAACTCCTGCCTCAGCCTCAAAAGTGCTAGGATTATAGGCAAGAACCACCTCACCAGGCCTAAAGATATTCTCTAAGGATGTATAGAACTCCCAGCTCCTTTCACTTTCTGAAACTCCAATCACCTTGAAAATTTAGTATTTGTTGAAAAAGACATTAATACATTCACAATTGGGAGGAAGAGGTGAATGAGAAGTTGCATGGGGGAGTGTGAAATCGGATCTGGGGTTCTGAGAAGGTGTCCCGTTACCGAATAAAAATGCATATAGACCACACGTGGAACTAAAACCGTGAAGTCCTTTTACTTTTTGAAATTGATTCAAAAAGCGAATGGGATTTAATTTCATGTTATTCTGGCAAACCCAGTGAGTTCTCCTTTTCCAATTTCCACCCACAATTTCATTCAAACATAAGGTACCAAAGAGGGAACAAGGAGAAAGAGGAGGGAGTGGGTGGAGTGGGTGAGCACACTGAATTGCCTTTACCCTGTAGCAAGCGGCCCATTTACCCATTTACAGTATAAACTTCACAACAGGCATATTGCGGTAACAACATCTGCACTTTATAACTCGCCTGTGACAGCAGCTCTGCCATTATCTGCTGTGTGTTTTATAATGTGTGCTGTACCCAGCGCCCAAGGCACGGTCGGGGAAGGCCTTCTTTCTACAGTGATTAGATTTATGGCCCATGCCTCCATCTGAGGAGAGATTAGCAAGACTAAGGCTGTTTAGTTTGGCAAAGATGAGAGAAGTCGGGGATGTGATAGGTACATTATAGAAGATGATGAATGAAGAAAGGGAAAGCTTTGGGGCCTCCTTATTTGCCATGCAAAGACACTGAACATGCTCCCGGCTCCACCCCATATGTCATTAACGGGGTGGTTGGAGGCTGTGGGTTGGGGCAGAGGTCTCCGATGCTGATGGGAAGTGTCTGGGTGGATGTATTTATATGAAATAGCACCTAGGTTACATTAGTGAGGATCGGTTTACCGGGGCCATCCATCCTACTTTAGGGCATGGTGACAAGGCTGGCTGTGCCTCCTGCTTCCCCGGGGAAAGGGCCCCAGACGACTTGGCACCAGTCCCCTCCACAGGGCGTCTGGGTTTCCAGCAGCCTTTCTCCCTAGGAGATGGAAAGGGGAATCAAGCACTGCATGGATGCAGATATCCTGAAGGCTGCAGGGAGGTCTGGCCTGGTGCTGCTGGGCCTTGGGACTTTGGTAAGGGCCAGCAGCAAAGTGGGTCACTGAGACTGCCCACCTTGAAGGGAAGGCACCTGGGAACTGCTGGATTTCGTTCTTCACCTGGGACGTTCTGTGTCTCTGGACCCAAAGAGAACCTTGTCTTTTTGCAACACTGCAGCGTTCGGGCCAGTGGGCTCATGAAGGAGGGCCACCGCCTTGGTGGCCAATGTTAGCACTGGGTTAGCGGTGGCGCCTTGGGGCATTCCTAGTCTCTTCACTTCTCTTTTCCCAGCTCCCCTTTCCATTCCTCAGTTTCCCCATTGGAGATGGCCTGTGTCCCCCCCCCCAGTGTTTTGGGGGTGGAAACGGTGCAGGGGTCAGTATGTTAATGTCTGACCACACTTTGAAGTCCGCAGCACAAAAGCCAAGCTCCTTCAGGGCTGTAAACAATTCCCTGTTGACCAACTGGGTAGCAGGAATTCCTCCGCCTTCACCCTTCCCCTCCATACAGCTCCTGGAGCAACTAAAACCTAATCCCCTGTGCAAAAGGGACTTTCCACAACTTCTCCTGCAGGCTCTCCCTCCCTCCCTCCCTCCCTTCCTCTCTCTATTCCTCTCTCCTTTTTTCCCTTGCTGCTTCTTTCTTTTCTGTCTTTCTTTTTGTGTTAGTAGACTTGTTATGGGAAGGAATCATAATGCGGAACTTTCTGGTGTCTGTGTATAGTTTAGGAGTATGGCAAGCAAATTGCTTGATGGCTCTCTCCTGCTTTCTCTGAAAT
The DNA here is from genome assembly GCF_030222135.1 of Aotus nancymaae. NCBI lineage: Eukaryota > Metazoa > Chordata > Mammalia > Primates > Aotidae > Aotus > Aotus nancymaae. The sequence goes on from NW_026988455.1 coordinate 17,719,892, forward strand.
GGAAACGCTACAGTATCCATATCTGAACAGAGCTTTTTCAGACCTGCACGTTCTGGGGCAAGAAGAAATTTTACGAGGTTGGAAAAACAACAGAAAGAACAGAGGGAAGAACTCATTTCATTGCTTTGTTTTGTGGCTTTGGGCAAGGAATCTAATCCTCTGGGCCATTCTCAGTAGAAGGCAAAGACCTGTCCCCTCAATTCAAGTTATGATATGAACATTAGGATGCTAAGGATTTTGAATGAGAGAGAGAGAAAGAGAAAGGCAAGAGGGTGAAGGGGAGTGGGGGGAGGAGACAGGGCCACCCAGAATCGGTGGTACCTTTTGTGGAGATGCTGAACGGAACACGTGGGGAATTAGGGTGAGGCTGGACGGGCTGGTGGAGCAGATAAGACGGAACATCCAGACCACAGACCACTGATAGATGCTAAATGGGTTGAGGAGTATTATTTTAAGGTACGATCCAGATTTATATTAATATTTAGTATTACATATACTAAATTTTATACACATTTAAATTTATTATTTTAATTGTTTAACTGTGTGTGTGTGTGTTTTTACTAAGCATCAAATCCCACTGAGCTTCTGTAAATAGTAGAACTGATAAAGAAAGTAGCACATAGGCAGATTTTATAGGTGTCCACAGCTACACTGAAGAGCGGAATGAAGTGCCTTCTGCAAACGCAAATTCACGGAATCCACCCGCAACGCACAGAGCGCCGATGGAATCCACTCGCAATGCACAGAGCAACGAGCACTTTATCAGCCTAGGCTCTTGGCATTGGAGGGGCTTCAACATCTCCTAATCCTGGTTGTGTCTTAATGAAGCGAAATGTGTTTAAGGTCTCAGAGCACAGGGAGAAATAACAAAAAGAGCCTCCGTGTGGGGGACTTGCAGATAGAAAATGGAAAATGTCCTTAGTGGTGGCTTTGTCCTTGCGATGGTGTCAGTGAGGGTTGAGCCAAGCATCTCTCATTTCAAAAACAGCCTGGCTCTGGGCGAAACTTGCTGTTTGATTCTGAATACCTTGACGTTTCCCAGAGCTCCAGAGTAGGTGTATGTTATACAGGTGCATCAGACACTCATTCTAAAGCTATGATCAAGATTGTGGTGAAATCTCAAGTCAAATTGTGGCCTCTGTTTCTTTTCTTTCTTTCTTTCTTTTTTTTTGTTTGAAATAGGGTCTCTGTCACTCAGGCTAGAGCACAGGGGCCCAATCTCGGCTCACTGCAACCCCTCCCTACCAGGCTCGAGCAATTCTCCTAACTCAGCCTTCTGAGTAGCTGGGACTACAGGCCTGCACCACTACACCTGGGTAAACTTTTTACATTTTTAGTAGAGACTGAGTTTCACCATGTTACCCAGGCTGATCTCGAACTCCTGGGCTCAAGCAATCTGCCTGTCTCGGCCTCCCACAGTGCTGGGGTTCCAGGTGTGAGCACTGCGCCCAGCCCATGATCTTCATTTCTATAAAATGACAGTCACACTACCCTAGAAGTCCTCTGTGGGTGTTCTGTTCCTCAACAGAAGAGAACAGCACTTCAAGAGGTAGAATCTCCTTTTCAAGGCATTCCTATCCCATCTCAGTCCTGTCTCCTTCTTCCTGTCCATCTCTGGGGCCCTAACCAGAAGGAGTCCAAGCTGGGTGGGAGGAGGGGCGGAAGAGCAGGCTCTGTCTCAGCCAGCTGCCTCCGTCCCACTCACAGGGGGTGCAGGGTGTCCTGGGCCACCCTGGCTTTATTTACCTCCCAGCCACAGTGAGGTCTGGGAGCCACTCCCAGGCGGGACCTTCTCCCTGGCCAGCGAGTCATCTCAGGGAGGCGGGAATCACCCCGGGGCAGCGCCTTTGAGAGCTGTGGCTGACTCTGTCTCAGTTCTCCCGGGTGGTCAGCCTGTAATTTCAAGATTTACTGGCCTCACGGAGATAGCCGGCCGCAAATGGGGCAACGCTGGTAATTACAAGAGGCTGCTCCGTTAATCCTGGGTTACAAATGTTAGTTAGAAGGTAAATAAGCACCGTGCAAGCAATTCCTGGGGTTCCATGGGCCCTGTGTTCTCCTCACTTTATTTTCTTTTCCTTAAAGGAGGGAGAAAAATGAGAGGTGGTGGAAGGAAGGGAGAGAGAGAGGAAAGAGGAAAGAGAGAGAGAGAGAGAGAAAGAGAGAGAGAGACAGACTAAAAAGAGAGGCTGATTCTTATTAATTTCAGTATGGCCACTAAGAATGAGAAAGTCTTTGAAGCCCAAATTATTTTAATACTTTTTTGGTTTGTTTTATATTTGGATTGGAAAAAATTAGGAAGTTGTATTTCTTAAGTTCGAGAGAACCAGTTTTGTAAGTTCTGCCAGTTGGTGGCTGCACACGGGCTGACAGAATGATTTTGGGGAAAATGTCTCCAAACTCAGCAAGGGAAATAAAACCCGTGAGACGCCTGCCTTCCTGCAAGAAGCCTGGAAGCTAGCCGATCCTGGCTGTTGCTCTTCCCCTCCAGGCGTCATGGGTGGGGGGTTGGGGGGGTGAGGGTCTATTTCATACTGTGCTCATTATCCTCAGAGAAGCCTCCCTGGGAAATAGGAGGTTAACCTGTGTGCTGTGTGAAGGTGACAAGAGACAGTCCAGGCCTTCTGGCGATGGTCGGTGGCCTTTGCCAGACACTTGCCCTTCTGGTCATGGCCTCTCTGGAGATATTTGGATTGGAGGTCACTCACTGGTCCCAGGAGGGCTCTGAAAATAGAACTGATGTCAGAGGAAGAGAACAGCATTGGGCTGTTGGCGGCTGATGCTTCCCTCAGTTTCCAAATATTAAAACCCACCCTGGGCTCTCTGGATGTGCTCCTGAGGGCTACACGGACCCCTGCTAAGACTGAAACCATCACACTCAGAGACCACCTCACACCAAAGCGGTCCATGGGAGGCTCCTCTCATGGGATGTGAAGCTTCCACTGCCTCCCCCTGAAAGGCCCATCTCCTCAAATGACCTGTGGCTTTAAGCCCCCTCAAAAGACCCACGGCACCCACCCTCGCCTGGAGAAAGGTGTTTCTGCCCCTCTAGGAGCAGAAGTCCTCTGCAGAGTGGCCTCTGGCTCCTGCCCTGGGCTGCGTCTTCTGAACAGAGTGCCTATGGGGGCCTGGCATCGTCTGGCACTCACAACGGCACTGTGACGTCAGGCCTCTCCAGCGTGTCCGTCCCATCCTGGAGTAAAGCAAGCGCATGGAAATCACCAACACCCTTTCTCTTTCCTTCTGTGAGCAGGCTTCAAAGTTGCTGTTTCCAAAACTTGACCCCATGCATACTTATTTTGTCTCGATCAAATTGAGTTTGTTTTAGGATAAGGCAACTTAGGCCCTGATTTGGGATGCCATTGCCCAAGCCTTGGAGACCAGACAGACATCTGGGGCATAGAAGTGGTGGCAGTTGTTTTGGGACAAGTGGTCTGTTCTCCCCACAAATCCTGCCCCTGAGCAACAGGCTCAGTGAGCGGGGAATGGGCCAGAAGATGGGCCCTATAAAATTCATAGTAGTAACGGTAACTCCCATTTATTGAACATATAGTATGAGCCTTTGTACAGTATGATACTTTGTACAGCTACTTTCATGGATTAGTTCTTTTAATCATCATATTCCACACAAATTCCTTCAGTTACTATGTTTGTTTTTATAAAAATAGCAGTAATAATGATTACCCCCATCGAGCATGGAAGATGGGCCAGATGCCTGAAGACAGTGCTCAGCGTCCCATCTAACCCCCACCACCTCCTCTCACCACCTCCATGGATACCATCCTGCTCCAAACCATGATCACATGGCCTTGCGATGGCCACAGCAGCCCCCAGCTGGTCTCCCGGCTGCTCCCTTTACTCCTTCAGTCTGTTCTCTGCACGGCAGCCACAGTGATGCTTTCCAAAGCTAAGTCGGGTCACACAAGTCCTTTGCTCCAGACCCTGCAATCCCAAGAGCCTCTGTGGGATATCCTTGTTTACTCTGCTCCAGCACAGTGGCCCCGGGCTGTTCCTGGACAACCTGCCTGTCACAGTTTTACCATGGCTCTTTGCCCCGGCTACTCTTATCACCTGGATATTCGACACATTCAATTCCTTCACCTCCTTTAGGTCTTTCTTCAAATGTGACCTCCTCATTGAGGAGAAATTAAAACTGCAACTCTAACCCTTAGTATTCCAAACCCCCCTTATCTGGATGCATCTTTTTTTTCTTCACCAAACTTGTTCCCTGCAAACATATTATATAATTTACTTTTTAAAAATTATGTTTACCAGGGCAATTAAGTGAACACGAAGAAATAAAAGGCATCCAGAGAAAGATGAAAAATTAACTCTAGTTGTAGATGACATGACATATAGGAAATCTTAAGACATCTCCCAAAGAACTATTGAAACTAGCAAACGAGTTCAGCAAGATTCAGGATACAAGATCAATATACAAAAATTATTGTATTGAAGAAGTCAAAGATGAAATTAAGAAAACAATTTCATTTATAATTGCATGAAAAGATAAAGTACTTAAGAATAAATTTAACAAAAGAAGTGCAAGACCTGTGTATTTGTATTGAAAACTAGAAAGTATTGTTGAAAGAAACGAAATGGAAGGATGACCCATGTTCAGGTGTTGGAAGACTTAACATTCTGCAGATGGCAATATTCCCCAAATTGATCTCCGGGTTCAATACAACTCTTATCAGAATCCCAGATGCCTTTTTTTTTTTTTTTGCAGAAACTGACAAGCTGATTATAAAATTCATATAGAAATTCAAAAGACCCAGATTAGCCAAAACAAGTTTGAGAAAGAACAAAGTTGGAGGACTCACACTTTCACATTTCAAAGCTTACAAAACTGCCACAATCAAAAGAGTGTGTTGCTGATATTAGGCTAGACATATTGATCAATAAGACAGACCTGAAAGTCCAGAAATAAACCCTTACATTTATGTTCAATTGATTTTCCACCAATGTACCAAAAGAACTCAATGATGAAAATTAAGCTTTGCTGTTGGGAAAGCTGGATACCCACATACAAAAGAATAAAATTAGATCCCTACCTTGCATCGTATGTGAAAATGATCTTAAAATCACCATAGGCCTTAATATAAGAGCTAAAACTGTAAAGCTCTTAGGCAGAAAACATAGCAGTAACTTCGCAAACTTGATTTAGGCAAAGCTTTCTCACATATAACACCAAAAGCACAAATGGCAAAAGAAAATATAGACAAATTCATCTAACTGAAAAACTTCTGTGCTACCAGTGTTACCATTGAGAGAGAGAGAAAAAAAATAGGATAAGAGGAAATATTTTCAAATCATGTTTGGTAAGGATTTAGTATCCAAACTGGAATGCAGTGGTGATGAGATCTTGGCTCACTGCAACCCCTGCCTCTAAGGCTCAAGTGATCTTCCCATCTTAGCCTCCAGAGTAGCTGGGACTACAGGCACATACCATCACACCCAGCTAATTTTTGTTTTTTTCTAGAGACGAAGTCTTGCCATGTTGCTGAGGCTGCTCTCCAACTCCTGGGCTCAAGCTGTTCCTCCACCTTGGCCTCCTAAAGCCCTGAGATTACAGGAGTGAGCTACTGTGCCTGGATGGCTCTAATAAATTTTAAAAAAGAAAAATAACAAGTGTTGCTGAAAATGTGGAGAAATAGGAACCCTCATACATTGCCGGTAACAATGTAAAATGGTACAGTCACCGTGGAAATCTGTTTGGTGGTTCCTTAAAACGTTAAGCATAGGATCATAATATAACCCAGCAATTCCACACATAGGTATACACTCAGAAAAGATTGAAAACGAATACTCGTTTATGAACGTTCATGGCAGCACCCTTCACAACAGCAAGAAGGTGTAAACAACCTAAATGCCCATCAGTTGAGAAATAAATAGATAAAATGTGGTATGTCCATACAGTGGGGTATTATTTGTCAATTAAAAAGAGTGAAGGATAAGTGCCACATGTGGACGAACCTTGACGGCATCATGCTAAGTGAAAGAAGCCAGACATAAAAGATCATGTATTTATTGTGTGACTCCACTTACAGGAAATGTCCAGCATAGGCAAATCCGTAGAGACAGAAAGTACATCAGTGACTGGCAGGGGTGAGGTGGGAAGGGCTGGACTGGGGAGTGACTGCTGATGTGTGTGTGGTTTCTTCTTGGGGTGATGAAAATGATGATCGCACAACTTTGCATATCATAGAAGCCGGACAAATGTACACTTTGAAGGGATGGATTTCCTGGTACATGAAGTATATCTCAATAAAGCTGCTTAAAATAAATTGTGTCTGTTGCTCTCTGGCTGTCTCTCCTGCCTGGAGAGTGAGTGCAGGGGCCAGGGGTCCTTATCGGCTTTGTTTACTTGTGTGTTCCCAAGCAGGAAGAGCAGTGCCTGGGACTGAACAAATATTTGCTGTATGGATGAATACAGGAATTTTTTGTTGTTGTTGGGTTTTTGATTTCAGGAAAACAAATACCCTTCAGTTGGACGTTACTTTTAGCTATGGTCCATCCCAAAAACCTAAGAGTAAAAAAATTAATGTGCTACTTTCCTCAAATGAAGGTTTGATAGGAGATAGTGGACAAAATAAGAAAACTCTGGAAGGTGCCTATCCTCGGTGAGGCAGGATGCAGGTCGGGCTGTGGTGATGTGAGCTGGGTCTGGTGGGAATGAGGGGACTCTGTTGTCCTCTAAGTCGGAAGGTGCAGGCTGGTGACTGGGGCCACCTCCCCCGTCAGGTGTGTTTTTAAGGCACTGGCAGCCCACTTGGTATCTCCGTGTGAATTCCAGGAGGGTGCCCATCTTCTGGCCCATTCCCCACTAGCTGAGCCTGCCGCTGAGGGGCAGAATTTGTGGGGAGAACAGAAGCTCAGCTGGATTTTAGCCTCCCAAGTGCACTAAAAAGTGTACAGGATGTACGACCCTATACTGTGGTTCTGTGCATGTAAATATTTTAGAATTGGTGTGTGAGATTGGGAGTCCAGGGCACATAGCTTCTATGGGGCTGCTCTCAGGGAATGCCAGTGGGGAGCGGGGATGTGAGAGAGGGAAGGGACAGCCAGCAGTTAAGGACTGATGGTGAAACTTGTTAGCAACGGTGCTTCATCCTGGTGGAAAGGCTGGGGAACACTGCAGGATGCAAGGCTCCCAGGGTTCTCCCAGCCTGTGGTGAGGGAGCTGAAGCATGTATCCACCAAGTCCAATCAGTCCCTGAGGGGTGCTCCTGGGAGGAATTAATGCTCTGACAATTCCAGCCTCTGTGTTCAGGCCCAGAGGCCTTCCAGTGCTTTCAAGAAACCCCCAGGTCTAGAGATGCAGTGGCTGGCAGCTGGAAGTCTGCCTGCACACACTGCCGTTGTAAGGCCCTGGGGTTGTGGGTATGGTACCCATTGTTTCTCTTTGGTTGCCAATATTTTAAAAATAGGATAAAATATAAATTTCTGGTTTCTCGGGGAAAAAAGTAAAGACCTGGCAAAACTGGCTGACATTCCCACTAGGCTGCAAACAGCTGGCCATGCCCTTTTGAACAGGGGCCCGGGCTCTGATTCATTACCACTCCTTCCAGCCTGCTGCAGGCGTCCACAACTCTCACAATGCCCCAGTGGGCACTTGCATTTGTGATTTGTGCCTGAGACCACAAAACTCCTAGCCTGAATTACATGGGTGACGGCTGAACTGACAAGCCCTGTGAAAAGAGGCATTAAAAAAAAAAGACATAAATTAAAAAAATTTTTTTCCCCAAAGAGCTATGATCCAGATGTGCTTGACTTGTGAGTGTTGAAGGCTCTGGTCAGTATTTTCATATACGTAGCTCCTGCTAAGCCTCCCTTAAGTCTAGGGTGGGCCGGGGCTTTGATCCAGGGCCCCTCCGTGCATGATCGGCCCTCGCACTCGCAAGACCAAGCCAGAGCTGCTCCAGGGTTCAGCAGGCCAGCCCTTGTGCGAGGCCCCTCGCCTGGGCCTGGCCTGGGGCCAAAGTGTGGCAGTGTTTGCTTGCTGGAGAGCTCCACTGAGGCTGCGTGACCTGGGAACCCACTCAGACCAGCGTGGGGGCCAACCAGGGTCCTTGGGCTGGATTCATGGAGAGCGCTGATTGTTAGTAGGCAATCAGGTATCATGATAATCGGTAGCCACAGGCAGCAGCAGGAACAAATCCTGCCTCACCCTCACACACGGAGAACCGGCCTCCATCAAGGAGCTCTGGAACAATCATTTCGGAGCCAATCTTTTAAGTTTGTCTCTGTAAATGTAGATATTGACTTTGGGTTGTTTCGTTTTGCTGCTGGCCTCTACCTTGGCGGCCCTGTCTTGGGTAGTGTAGCAGTTCCGTAAGGGCAGGTTTTTGCCTCCGACATCCAGGCATGTTAATTTCAGAGCAGTGGCACTTCCCACTCAGTGGCTCAGGGCTCCCAAAAGGCATGTCCCGGGAGAAGTGAGCCAATGCTGTTGCCATGTATGACCTAGTGGAAGTCACGTGGCATCGCTTCCACATCGGCCACGAGCCGGGGAAGTCACACAGTCCTGCTCAGATTCAAGGGGAGGGGACGTGGACTCCACCTCTTGATCGGGGAGTGGCAAGGTTCTGGAGGAGTGTATGGCAGGGGTAATTGTGCAAAGACAGTTCTGGAAAATAAATCTGCCACCATCTCCTGATGGGGCTCAGGTCTTTAGGGCAGAGCACAGGCCCGGGGATTCTGGAACTCTGGGGTCATCTGGGGTCCTTTGACATCAGCAGTCACTGTGAGCCAAAGGGGGACACTACTGGCAGCTGCTCCGAGGGTCCCTGGGAATCGCAGAAGTGTCTGGGGTTTGGATGAGTCAGTTGTGGCCTCTGTAAGCCAGAATTGAATAGAGGGATCAATGTCAGAGTCCTATCAATATGCGCTGAGTTTCTGGGGTTTACTAGGTGACAGACCCGCCCCTAACTTTTGCAGGCTCAACGCAAGAGTACACATGGAGCTTCACCTGCCATATGTCTAAGTGTTTAGTTTATAAATAAAGCAAACTAATAGTTAAATGACTATCTTACCCTTTCATCTTGGCAGATATCCTTAATGACTTGAAAAGCTAGATTTGAATTTGGGTTTTTTAGATTCCTGGGAGTTTCCTAAGTGGGGAGAACCACCCCTAAGTCCCCAAAGCAAACGCTGCCTGGCTTCACACCGCAGCTCTGTTCCACACTGTAAAAGGCTTCAAGTGTATGCATGTGTACACCGCAGCCTGCACCTCTCAGCTCCTTCCACGTACCCTGCAAACGGCTACCTGTTGGCCACTTCTTGGACTTGAAAGTGTATGCCCCAGAAGCACAGGCCATCACAGGAGGAAGGACCAGGGAAAGAGGCTCCACAAATCCTGGAAGCAGGCTTGGGGACCTATGGGCAGGGAAACCTGGGGCCCCAGGTTCTGAGATCGTGGCCTCCAAAAGAGGATCTGGGCTCCTGGTGGGCCTATCCTAAGCTGGTATGGTTCTTACTTCATGGTGGGGGGCGGGGATCACAGCGACCAGAGACGGGCCACAGGGGTTCTTTGAAGTGTGTGGGAGCCCCAGCGCAGGGTCTTCTTGGTCAGATCCACTGACGCCTGTTCGATGCCGGGCTCCTGGCCCGCCTGGCTCTAGGTGGGCTGCTTCTGCCAGTCTCAGGGATGCTTTTGTTTTTCTTTCTTTCTTTTAAAAGACGGGGTCTTCCTATGTTGCCCAGGCTGGTCTCTAACCCCTGGGCTCAAGCAATCCTCCTGCCTTGGCCTCCCAAAGTGCTGAGATTATAGGCATGAGTCACCGTGCCCAGCTGGGACTGTTTTCTTTGGACGGATTTTGTTAGGTTTCTGGGGAGACTGGATGGATCACTAGCATGTCTTTGGCACTTATGAAATAATAGACAATTTAGTTATTTATAGTTCCACTAAGTGTGGGGGGAGGTGGGGGGGATTGGAATTAAAAGAATTGTCGGATGGTAGAACCTGCAGCTACACAAAGCTTCCTTAGAACCTCTTAGTAATGCTAACTGCCCCTTCCAGAGCCCTTAGGAAGTGCCAGGCAAGTGTCATTGTTTTCTACGTTGTATAGATGAGAAAACTGGAGCTCAGAGAAGTTAAACAACATGCCCTGGTCCCATAGTTAGTTAGTAGCAATTATAGCATTTGAACCAGATTTCTCCAAAGCACATGCTCTTGTTACACCGGACAGGAGAACTTGATGCGAAGGATGTTTTCCTCTGAATTCTTGGCTGGTGGGTTCCTGGGAGACTTATCAGAAGGGTGCAGGAAGCCACCACATAGCTTCCCTGTAGAGCTCTGTTGGAAACTTGCATTTTGCAGTGGGCTTTCCTTTAGTCTGGGCTTTTTATGAGAAGAAGCTGCAGAGCGAGAGCAGACCCCACCAGGCTTTTGTGATTTGGAAATAGGCAGCTACGAGGGAACAAGATTTCTTTTCTAGTTGGTTCCCTGCCAAACCAATGCAAGACATACATACAATTTAAGTCTTTGGTTCCCTTTACTTTTGTTTCTCCTGCGTTTGGCTTTCCTATGAGCAGTCTCTCATTCCATTACTAGTATCTTTGACTGAATTATGAAACCGGAATAATTTGCAGAACTAGCCAGAGTAAATGGGTCTTGCTAATCCTGTGGTTAGCGGGTCAAATCAGCAAAACACTTGGGTGTAAATTGTCTGGAGCCAATTTCATGACGGCTTCTATTTGTAAAACCTGGGTGAGAAAAATTGTATTAATGACAAGAAAAGAATCCCTTGAGTGATTTTCCTATTTCACATGTCCCAGCCCACTCTATAGCACACTGCAGAAATCCTACTCTTCTCTTTGAAAGTCATCTGCCTCTCTGACCTAGCTTGCCCATCTGGAATTATTCTCTATTCAATCCAACAAACGTTCTCATTGCTTTAGCAAGTCAGGTTCAAGGCAAAAGCTCTGCCTCCAAAGAACGGAGTTCCCAGGCTGAACTCTATCTTGTTATGACTGACTTACAAAATATAAGGATGCATGCATAGGTTTGACTGGGGAATGCCTGCTGCTATGTGCCATAGGTATATACAGAGTAGAGGCAAAGAAAAGTCTATATGGTGGATTGCAGGATTGTTCCTAATTTTTTTTTCACCTCTCCCTGTCTTTATATCCTTTCCCTTCTGACCAGAGGTGAAGAATATTTTCCTGCCTTCATGACGTTGGGTTTGGCCATGTGTCTTGCTTTGGCCAATGGGATGTTAGTGAACATGATGCAAATAAAAATTGGAAACGTTCTTTTGTGATTGGTCTGCCTCTTTGGCTCCTATTACCACCATGAAAACATGTCCTGGGCAGCCTGTTCATCCCAGAAGAAAAGGAAATATGAGAAGCAGACCCGAACCAAACCTGCAGCCTAGAGTCAAGCCCAGCACAAAACTCCACCAAGATGAGCCAAACCCCAGCCAACTGCACATGTGAGAGCTGGAAATACATGTTAATTGTTGTAGGCACCGATTGTCAGGTGTTTTGTTACATAGCAGTATTGCTGCAAATGCTAACTGATATAGTCCATTAGAGACCAGTTAAATTTGTATCTTTAATTTTGTTAGCACAACTCAAGAAAGCAACACGTGCTCCATACTGCCACTCTGCGGCAACTCCGTGGCGTCTCCAGTTGACCCAATGGCATCAACAATGGAGCTCCTCTTGCAGAACCTCAAATGCTGGCATTTTGGTCATATAGAATTGATGAATACCTTCTAAGGCTGAACAGTGGACACCTAGGAAGGTCTGCTTGGCCCGGAGGGGAGGGAGTGAAATGTAGCAGTCAGGAACAGGACTGTGAAGTTCATGGCTGAAGTAAAATCATGAAATAAATATTGAGAGAAAAAAGGAACATTGCATGTGTATTCTTCAGGATGAAATTTCTCAAGATTGTGCTTTCCGGGAGGTGAGTGAATGGTGGTGTGTGTGTGTGTGTGTGTGTGTGTGTGTGTATGTGTGTGTAGGCTGCTTCCTTGATTGGCCCTTCTGGCTCTCTGGCTGTGGATTTGTTAGGAAGGATCACTTCTTTTGTGAACCTGTATTTGAATGACCTGAAGCCACACTGTGACCGTGGGCTTGGTCTCTGCTCCTGGACCTTGAGTTTTCTTTCTGCATTTACTCTCCAGGGGATTCCATTCTGTCCCATGGCAGCAGACCCCATCTTGATCCTGATGAGTTGAAAAATATTAAAGTATCTGTCTCCAGCCAAGGATTCCCCTGAATTCCAATCTCTTGTATCCAATGGTCAACTGGAGCATTTCAGTGGTAGTGTATAATTGAGATGTTACACATGTATATGTTGTATATATACAATATTTTTTGTAGTTATGTATATGATATGTAATTATATATTACTATACATTGAGATGTATAACACAACTGAGGATGTATACCATCTTGAGATGTATAATAGTTACCACCTGCGAAACATCTGAAATTGAACTGATAGTCACCCTTCCTAATCATTTTTTTCCCCTTTCCATCTAAATGAATGGAAACTCCATCCTTTCATTTGTTCAGGCCAAAAACCATAGAGTCATATTGACTTCTACTCTTTTTTTGTTTTATTTTGAGATAGAGTCTCACTCCATTGCCCAGGGTGGGCAAGGCTGGACTCAAACCCCAGCCAGGCTGCCATTCTCCAGCTGAACCAAATAGGTTCACAGCAGCAGGGGGTAGGGGCGTGAACCAGGATACTTCTTACCCCTCTGACCTTCCCTCACTCCCTGGTCTCCTCCTCACTGTTGGGGAGCCTTCAGAGCCTGCCAAGCTTGCTCTCACCTGGGTCTCCCCACTTGCTGCTCCTGCTGTCTGGAGTGCTTCTGGACTTCAAAGGGTCAGGGAGGTCCACTCTCTTCTTCTTTCAAGTCTTCAGTCAAAAATCATGTTCTCAGTGAGGAAGGTGCTCCAGGAACACGTGAGAAATGAACAAATGAGCGGGATTGCTCAGGGCAGGAGTATCCTGGTTCATGTCCCCAGCTGCTGTGAACCTATTTGGTTTAGCTGGAGCACGGCAGCCTGGCTGGGGCATGAGTCCTGCCCCACCCACAGCCACCAGCAGCACCCAGGCTGGCATCCCCTCGGCACTCACCACAGGCCGCCCCTGGGCTCAACCCTTCCTGTGAACCATCTGCTTCCCTTTCCAAGCACCATGGGAGGCAGAGGCTACCACCACCAGCTGGGTAGTAGCTCCTACTCAGGGCACAGACAGCCAGTCCTCCAAGGCCACAAGAACAACCTAGAACCATTTCATTGTAGGTGGAGAGACATGCAGCGTGTTTAAAAAAACAGAACATCTCTTGGAGGCCAACAGATCCCCCAAAAGTCTGCCTCGAAAGTGTAGATGGAGTTTGTGTCTTGAATTCCCCTTATGTGGATAGGGTCACGCTGGTTCCTTGTCAGGGCTTTAGAATCAGGTTTGGGATAAGAAAAGGAGACGGTGGCAAAGAAATGTCCCTTTCATCAGTGTGCATGTGGGAGTCAGTGGTGAAGGGGATTTTTTTCTTTTTTCCAACTTGTTCCAGAAAACAAATGACTTGAAATGACAACCCATGAGCCAAATTCAGTCATAGACGTGTTTTGTTTGGCCCATGCAGGGTTTTTTTTTTTAAAATCTGAGCCAATGTTTAAAAATCAGAAATTTCATGGAAATATCTGAAACTTTGGAATGTCCTAGATGTCCAGAAAACCTAGTGATTGCAGTCCACACTCCTGTGTGGCAGTGGCCAGTGACACCCCTTTCAGGTGAGGCCACTGCTTCCCGCTCACCTCGGTCCCCACCAGGCTGGCCTTATATACTGGTATTAACTGCCTTGCCTCAGGAGAATTGGAATTTGCCACTCCTGAAATAAAGTCATCTTTTATTTTAAGAAGCATGGGAAGTTGAAAATTAAAGCAGTTGCTTCATAGCACAAATAAATTGTATAACAGACCAAGGGCTACACACCCGAGAATAATCCCCCAGTGGCGTCTGTGCAAGAATTTGAAAAAAGTCCCCCAGCCTAGGTTGGGTTTCCTAGAAGCAGAGCCCAAGCCCAGGATTTCTGTGCTAGGGATTTATTGCAGGATCAGGCAGGGGGAGGAGCAAGCGAGGGTGTGGCCACTGAGGTTGGATTGCACACAGCGCTGGTCCCACCTTGAGGCAGGGGGCCCTTTTCCTCCTTCCGGGTCAGGCAGCCTTGGGGAGGTAGGGGCTGGGGGAAATGCCAGGGCAAAGGGGCTCCCACTCAGGGCGCAGAGAGCAGGCTCTGAGCTCTCGGCAGCAGGAGGGGGACTGGGAGCTGGAGGGCACATATTGGTAAATGCGATCGAGTGGGCATTTGTAGTAGTTACCATACCTCCCACCACTAGTTACAGAGGCAATGAGTGCTTACTATGAAGGGATTCATAAATATAAGAAAGGTTAAGGAAAGATCATTACTTACCTTACAGCCTAGAGATAATAATCCTCTATACACTGAATTATTTTTTCTTCTTTAACTCGGAATTCAAATAACTTGAGTCCTAGGCCAGGCATGGTGGCTGACACCTGTAATCCAAGCACTTTGGAGGCCAAGGCGGGCAGATCACTTGAGGTCGGGAGTTCAAGACCAGCTTGACCAACACGGTGAAACCCCATCTTAAAAAAAATAAATAAATAAAATAAAATAAATAACTTGAGCCCTTACCCTCCACAACTTGTGGGAAATGCAGTGTCCTTTCACGATTTCTGAGCATTCTCTAGTAGGGAGAGGGGTGAGTGTAATTGACCAACGACGTCCTTGGGTAGGCTCTGAAATGGATGGCAGGGTGTGCACCAAGGTCATGCTTCCTGCAGGCGGCTCCCAGCCATCACCTGAAGGATACGGGCTGCTCTGAGAGCTGCCTTTGGCTCCAGGAGTCCCCAGGTCCTTGTAGCGCCTCCCTCCGCTGCATGGCAGTCTAGGACAATTCTGCCCCACCGTCCTTCCTTCTCTCCTTCCCTCTGGGTCACCCCTGCACTGCTGACTCCCCCGGCTTCCTCCAGTTCTCCACCTAGTTTCCACCCAGGCATTTCCCCTGATGTAACCCTTGCATGTTTCATCCCGTGTCGGGGTGTGATCCTCAGATCTGGACTAACACTAGCACTTACGTTCTCCTAGGTTACCTGTTGCTTCCTACACAATTTGTGGTTCCCTTGGGTCATTCTGGCCCCTGCCTCACCTGGAGCTGACTGGGCACACGGGCCGGAGTTTCCAAAGGGAGAAAAGCAAGCATCAGAAGAGGCTCTGAAGACACCTTTGGCTGCCTACGTTGCCCTGGCCTTGCATTTTGTAGGACTCCTCCCTCACATGCTGAGTCCTGGGCCCACTTAGAAGGCCACCTAGGAGGCCAGAGAAGGGCAGGGGCAGAAATCAGTGGTGGAGCTCCTGGCATCCCTCACCACGGGAGGCCTCGTGTCATGCTCCTGCTCCCTGCTCTTCTCTCTTCTGCTGTGTGCTGGCTCCCAGTTCTCCATCAAGCGCTGCCTATGACTCGCTGTGCGGTCTTCCTGCTCCGCATGCCCCACAGTGAGCTACTTACCTAGCATCCTGGCTTTGGTAGTGTTTCGGTTCCTGCTTGTAGCAGGTGCTCCTGTGCCCCGCCCACACCTCCCGGAGGCTGCTTATTGCAAACATCCCGAGAGCTTTTGCTTTTTAAAAACCTTAAATTTCAGATTCAGGGTGTACATGTGCTTGTTTCATAGGTGTATTTTGTCATGGTGGGGATTGGGCTTCCAGTGTACCCATCACTCAAATAGTGAAGATGGTACCCAACAGTTTTCCAACCATTTTCCCCTTCCCACCCTCCATTCTTTGGGGATCCCCAGAGTCTATTATTTTCATCTTTCTGTCCAGGTTCAACCATTGGTTAGCCCCCACTTCTAAATGAGAACACACAGTAGTTGATTTTCTGCTTCTGAGTTATTTCACTTAGGATAATGGCTTCCAGTTCCATCCATGTTTCTGAAAAGGACATGATTTCATTGGTTTTCATGGCTGCATAGTATTTCACGGTGTGTATGTACCACATTTTCTTTATCTAATCCACCATTGGTGGGCACTTAGGTTGGTTCCATGACTTTGCTATTGGGAATAGTGCTGCAATAAACGTGTTAGTGCAGGTGTCTTTTTAATATAATGACCTCTTTTCCTTTGGTTTCCAATATCTGTGGGGGGGATTGCTGGGTTGAATGGCGGTTCTATTTGTAGTTCTTTAAGATACGTGAGAACTTTTTCTTATCTTGGAAGGTGCTTGGCCTGAGCTTGAGGCCAGCCAAAAATGCCATAAAGTTAATGTCCCAGAAGCGTCTCTCACCAACGACAGATGAGGTGTTGGATGTGCACCTCGTGTCTTGCCTCGTGGCTGGGGTGACTCTGAGGGGTGTTCTGCGTGGCCTCCGGAGTTCCCATCACACTGCAGCTGTCCTGTGGAAACTGTCTTGGAAACATCCCTTTATTGTCCTCCCTGTGGATGTTTGGGTTTGTGACCCTGTGCTGGAATTACTGGGGCCCTATGTCTGGGGCAGACGTGATTGACAGTGTGAAAAATACCTGGAATAAATGGCTGGCATGCGGCTGTGGCAGCTGGGGCTTGAGGTTTGGTGGCTGGCCACACTCAGGAAAGAACAGAGGTATCTTTCCAATGCAGATCTGATGGTCAGCACTTAATTCCAGAGCTTAGTACTTTCTTACCAGGACAAAGCCCTAAAGGCCAATAGGTCCCTGAACATGAAGCTTTGAGCCCAGCAATTGTCAACCCTTCATTCACCTCTTTAAAAAATACCAAGACTTGGGCCCTGCCCCTAGGAGTTCAAGTCTGCCAGGTGCGGGGCTGGCCAGGGTGGCACTAAGAGCCATGGTTAGCTTGTGTTGGAGCTGGCTTGTGCAGCTCAGGAGGGCCGATGCTCTCTTGCTGATAGCTTGAAATTGGCCAGGGAGGAATATTTGCATCACAGAAACCAGAATTCATCGCCTCGCTCCAGAGAGCTGATTGTTAAACACTTCTGGTGCACCACCGAAGAGCCCCGTGGCATTCTCACGGGACCCACTATGATGTGAGCTGTTCCCTCCACAGGGGTCAATGTCCCAATGTGGGGTTTTTTGCTCACTTTGGGGCAGAGGTTTCTACCCTCAGAGGGCCTGAGGTTCGACTTGGTGGAGGCCACATTGAGTCTGTCATTCAACTCTGAAAGTGGAATCTCCCTTCTCCTGCCAGCTAACTGTGTGATCTTGGATAACATGTCTCCATCCTCAGGCCTCCAGCTTTCTGTCTGTTCTATGGGAACAGTAGCCTGAACCTCCTGGAACCGTTGCGAGAATAAAATGAGGTACCCAAATGGAGCGTCTGCCACAGTCTGCCGTAGAGACAGGCTCCACGGATGTCCTTTTTCTTTCCCTTTGTCTGAAAGGGGGGATAAGTACAAAACGTTCCCAAGAGTCTCCTTCTCGGAGCTGCTTCCTGAATGACCATCGCCTGGCTCTGGGTGGGCGCTGATCAAAGTCCAGTTGGAAAGTGCAGGAGGAACCGCAATGAACCGGCTTTTCCATGGCTGGCCTGGGCCTGGCGGGTACTGGAGGTAAGTTTTTAGCTGGAAACGACTCTTCCAACGAAGACTGATTTCCTGAATACAGGAAAATTGGGGGCTGTCGGCCATTGAAAGAATAAAAGCGCGACATTAATTACAGTCTCACCCATGACAATTTACTCTGACTAAGATCTTGCCACTCACCGTTTCATATTATCTCTTTTAACCTGAAAAGCAGCTCTTTTGCTCGCTTTCTAACCCAGACCTAGTATTTAGCAGGGTAATGGGATTTATGATTTTGTTTACATCAGTCTCCGTGGCGATTCACCATAAAAGATCCGTTGCTTGGCAACTTGGCATTGTGGGGCTGCAGTGGAGGGTGGAATTTTTTGTCTCTCTGAATCAAGGGCTTAAGGAATAATGAAAACTTCTGCTCATACTTCTCATGAATGCTTTTATTTTCAAGGTCAACCAAATGTTTTTTCAGGAAAGACTAATGCACTTTTCTTCAAGCGATACACCGTAAAATGTTTCCCCAAGATTATCCTGTCTCTGAGCGGGGGACGACCAGCTCTAAACGTTTTCATTCTCTCCTTGCTGCTGCAAAATTAGGTTTGCACAACTCTGAGACCGTCGTAATGGAGTAGGTCTCTCTCATTTACCGGCATTTTCTGCACTCATTAGCAAATGCCTTTTTTTTTTTTTAATGAGCTGCTATACACTCTGAATCACTTCTCATCTCAGAAACCAGTTTGGTTTGGTTTGCTGTTAGTTTACCGCGATCGCTTTGATGAAGGGGTCAATGTTAGCAGAGGCCTGGAGGGCACAAAACAGGACCCCAATTTCCCTCCGAGGTTCCCTATTGACTATAGGCGTTTCTACGAATGATCAAAGGGCCTGTTTTAAAACATGCAAATGCCCTTTCCTGACCTCTTCCTCAACACGGGCACACATAGAGGGTAAAGAGTTGACTCATACTGATATGCATGGACCCGGCCTAGGCTGGAGGTGTGGAGGCCACAGTGAGAATAATGATGATGATGACAGTAGCTAACTGAATACCTACCACGTGCTTCATATATATTATCTCGCTGAATTCTTGCAACAACACTTAGCCACGTGTCATCAGCTGGGGGCCAGAGGCAGCTGCCAGTGCAGTCGCAACCTCACTGATTAGTGCCTCCCCAGCCAGGTGCTTCACTAATTCCTCCCCACTGCTGTTCCAAGTCAAACCCAGCTCAGCTCCTCTCCACGAGGGAGCCCCGGCTGCCCTGGTCATAGGCCTAGCGACATTTCACCCTCACCCTGGGTTAAGTTTGCCTCTGTATTAGATCAATCTACTTGATAACATTGGGTTTGAGGCAGTGATTGTTACTAACTAAAGTGTGCTAGGCTGCAGTGCCTGGGAATGGTGAGGGTCACCTGGAGGCCTTGTTAGCATGCAGATTCCAGATCCTCACCCCTGGAGAATCTGATGTAGCAGGTCTGCAGTGAGGCCCATGCATTTTTATTTCTAGCAGGCACTCCGATGGTGCTGCTGGTCCCCAGACCTGCTGTGAGCAGCACCGCTGTGAGTGTCTCTACCCGGGCCCTTCTACAAAGCCTAGAAGCATCAGTTTTCAGCCTGGGATTTTCTGTGGGTTTAGTAAATGTTTGATGAGAAACTTCATGATACCTAGTTTTCCCATTTCGCTCCTTGCCAAAAACTTGACGACCTTACATTTGTGGAGTGTTTTTAATTTCCATGCATTATGTTACATTTGTGGAGTGGTTTATAGCATACATGCATCACGTTATTTGGCTCAGTGGGGTGTGGTTTTGCCCATTTTATAAATTGAGACATGGAGACTAAGATGATGATTTATCTATGTCCAAAGGGCAGTCTATAGGCCATGAGCCACGCCTTTGGATGCTACGTCCTATGGTCTGTTCACTCTACCCTAGCTGCCTACCTCTGTTTTCCATCATGGAGAAGTGGTCTCAGTGCAGTTCGATAGAATACAAACTCTTTAGGGGAGGCAGAGGTGGAAACAGGTGAAGGAGGGAATCCTAAAATAGAGGCCGAGAGCTGGAGTTCCTGGGCACTCATTCAGTGGGGAGAATCCTCTGTCATAGTCTGTGCAGAGGGTTGAATGTCTGTCCAGGGTTGTCCCAGAGTGAGCTGTTGCTGGTCTTCCTAGTGAGTAAGGAGACACTCAGGGTCCGAGGACAGTGATGCTGCTGTTCCAGCTGATTGTGGCTGCCCCATAGACCAAGACAAATGTCAGTGATTTTTGTTTAACTCTGAAATGGCAGAACTTTTTTTTTTTTTTTTAAGAGACAGGGCCTTGCTCTGTCACTCAGGCTGGGGTGTTGTGTGTGATCATGGCTCACTGTAGCTTCAGCTGCCTGGGCTTAGGGATCTTGAGTTTGAATAGCTGGGACTGCAGGTGTGTGCCATCATGCCACTTAATTTAAAAAGTTTTTTTTTTTTTTAATAGAGACGGGGCCTAGCTATGTTGCTAGGCTTGGAAAACACCATTTTTGATCAAGTTAAATCTTGGTTTTTTTCATTTTGAAACATGAAAGCTTGTGGTTTATAGGTCATTTCTCTTCTTTTCTTCTTTTGTTGCAAATTAAGGGATTTGAAAGGGGGTTTAAGAAATTGTTCAGTCAACTTGCATGTAAGCATGTTAGGGAAGAACAGGCATCACCAGAGGAGAATGTTAATAGTGTCTGTTTATCAGGCACCTACTATGTGCCAATCAGCTTTTATGGGAGGCATGATTCGGGAACCAAGGCTCCCAAGGTCACCTGTGCAAGCTTGCATGTGACTTCGTGCAGCTCAGCCTCCGAAGCCAGCTCTCCTAACCATTCTGATATAATCCCCCCTCAATCAAAAACCAAAATCTACCACTGATTTAAAACAATCTAAATTTGGGAAGGGAATCTTCTCCCTCTTCTCTTATCTCAACTTCAGCTGCTAAACAGGAAGTCCAGATGCTTATTTAACTTCCGTCAAGTTTCCTATCTTCCAAAGCCCAGTGGCGTGACATACTCCAAGACTGGGAGAAGGAGAGAAAAGGAGAGAGAGAAGGGGACCCTAGAAGCAGAAAGAGGAAGAAGGCAGAGTCTGCGCCACTGATGCTCCAAAAACAGGGTCCAACCTGGTGATCCCCAAACTGAGTAACTCGACCTCCCTGTTGCAGTGTCAGCCCAGGTCATCATCATCAGAGCAGCTGTTCCTTCTAGCTCCTCGTCTAAGGAGACTCTGACTTATCTACATTTTCCAGATGTAGGCACTGAGGTGTAAAGAGGTTACATAATGTGTCCAAGAACACAGCACGTAAGTAGATGGTTGGGCTGAAGCACCCAGACCTAAGCTACCAGGTCTAACCATGCGTCCCTTTCCCCATTCTGTGCTGCTGCTCATGGAAAGAGACAGGGCCCACACCTTAGTAATGGTCTCTCCAGGGGCAACACGTGGGGAGCAGCTGTGGTCTCCCTGAGCTCACCAGAGACTGGGGGATTTTCACAGGTGCTGGAGGACGCCCCTGGGCCACAAGTCTCATGGGCTACAAGTCTCAGCCTGACTAGAACTCAGTCTAACACCTCCTTAAGGCCAAGAAGTGTTTGATGAAGGAATGTTGATTCAGCTCCAGGGAGGAAGGGCAGAAGCGAGGGTGGGCGGAGGGCATGTTCAATGCAGCTCAATTTCATTGCATTTGGCTTTGCCTCAAAAAGTCTGAGTGGAAGATGCAAGTGGCTCTCCACATGGACGGATCCCCAAGACAACTTTTTTTTGTTGTTGGGCAGGGGACGGAGTTTCATTCTTGTCGCCCAGGCTGGAGTGCATTGGCGCGATCTTGGCTCACTGCAACCTCCCTCTCCCGGATTCAAGCGATTCCCCTGCCTCAGCCTCCCGAGTAGCCTGGGTTACAAGCACCTGCCACCAGGCCTGGCTAACTTTTTGAACTTTTAGTAGAGAGGGGGTTTCACCATGTTGGCCAGGCTGGTCTGAACTTCTGGCTTCGGGTGATCCACCCGCCTCAGCCTCCCAAAGTGCTGGGATTATGTGAGCCACTGCACCTGGCCTCTCAAGACAACTTTGTTGAGTGAAAAAGACAAACCACAGGTAATCGCATACCATTTATGTGAAGATGCATATATACCCAAAAACACCATTAAGCTTCTGTGGGTGTATATGTACCCACACTTGCATGAGTGCAAACACGTGTGTGTCTAGAAGGAGTTATTTCTCACCAGGGCTACCTCAGAGGGTGGGATTGGAGTAGTTAGTGATCAAGAAGGACTGCAGCTTTATCCAAATATTTTAACTTTAAAGAGCAGAGGGGATCTGTGCATTATTTTGGTAATGGAACCCTACATTAACATGGCAGTTAGAAAATAAAAAGCTGCGGTTTCTCTGACTGCCCCCCAAGGGCTGCCAGTTTGCAAACTCTGCCTTAACTGTCCCCTGAGTGACTGAGGCGTGGTGGTGTCTCTGTGAAGTCCTGAGACTTCAGTCTTGGAGTCAAGAGCAAAGCGGGTGGAGGCTGTGTGAGTTCCCACGGCCCTTGGTCTGGGTCAGAGGCTGCTGTGGTGACGCTGGGAAGTCCTGCCCCAGCCTGGCAGGCCCTCCCTTTCTCGCAGACCTCTTACTTCTTCCACTCCCTGTCTTTCAAGTCTCTCTGACCCGTTGTTTTTGATGCTGCAAGCGAGCTCGGGAAAGGCTTAAAGGGTCTTGCTTGCCACGCGCATCTGAACCTTACCAGACAGCCAGAGAGGACGGTCTGGAGGGATGGGCGAGTAGCCTGTGTCTGGGCTGCCAGGATGTGTGTAGGTTGGGGTTATGCCAGTGCCTCCACCGAATACACTGAGGCTGGCCCAGCCTCGGCCACAGGGCTCCAGTCAACGCATCTATAAGTTACATACAATCCTGCAAAGCAGGCAGATCTTTCTCACAGGGAATTCCTTCTCAATTCATTAGACACGGGATTAAACAGATACTGTGTTTCCCCTTTACCTTAATCTCCAGTAATCCCAAATAATCTCCCTACTAAAGATGACAAAGTCCTCCGTGGGGTTGACTCACACGCCTGTGGCTTGGGCAGCCGGGTGCCTGTGGCAGCATGAACTTCCTCCCTCCAGGGCCACATCCATTTCTGGAGGGGATCCGGGAGCTGGCAAGTTGCCAAGTTGACCTGACTCAGAGTAAAATCCTCACCTCTCTTCCTAACTGTGTGACAGAGCCTCAGAGCTCATATTCCATGGGTACCAAACCACACAGCCCAACATTGGTGGGGATCAGAGTCCAGCCCTTGGGGGTCTTTCCTCCTTGACCCCCCACTGGAGTGGCAAGGAAGCCCAGACTTTCTTATCAGGTAGCAAAGCTTACACAGTGCAGAGCAAAGGACTCATTTGGTGAGAAACACACATAACTGGTGAGTTGAAGAATGATTTGGAAGCTCAAAGAGACGGTTCAATAGAAAATAATTACATTTTATTTCGGTGTAATGGATGAGCGTCCAGACATGCCTGCTAAGACTATTCCCTGACGCAATATGGATGTAATGGATGAGCGGCCAGTCATGCCTGCCAAGACTGTTTATTCCCTGACGCAGTATGTAGCTGAAGTGCTGTGCTTGGTGAGGCAGCCTGGTGCAGACAGGAATTTGGGTTCTGGTGGCAGGAGAACTGAGTTCGAGTCCCAGTTCAGCCACTCACTAACAGTGTGACCTTGGACAAACCAATCACGTCTCTGAGCCCAATTTCCTTACCAGGAAAAGCAGCTACAATAACTGTCCTTCCATGGATGTGAAGCTTAAAAATAATATATATGACAATAACACTTATCATAGTATCATTTATGTTACATTAGTCAGGACTCATAGTTACAAGTGACATAAATCCAATCCCAGTAAGATATTTTTTAAAAAGCAATTTATTGGCTTATCTCACTTAAAAGTCTAGGAGCTTCAGGCATGGCTTAATCTAGGTGCTCAAAGTGAACCATGAGAAATCAAGCTTTCTCTTTCCTTTGAGCTGGCTTCATCCAGGTGATGGCAAAGAAGGGCACCAGGAGATTTGGATTCTGCCAGTTGAACAAGCTTAAGAGAAAAAAGACACATTTTCTAACAGCTTAAGCAAATTCCCAGATGATACTTGTGTGTGTTAGATCACCTGTCCATCCCCAAGCCCATGACCATGTCCTGAGGATCAGAATATGTTGGTCATGCCTTGGTCACGTGTCAGATCTTGCAGCCAGGCGCCAGGGTAAACCCCACATGAACCAGAGGGAGGGTTAAGGGGTTAATCCTAATGAAAACTGGGTGGGGTGCCCTGGGTGTGGGTCCTCTGATCCCCCAAGAAGAGATCATGGAAGCTAGGCAGCTAAAAACAACAGACTCCCACTACTGATTAGGAAATGTGCTTAGTGGACTCTAATTGCAAGATGGACTTGCAATTGAGGATTATTGTTTTATAGAGGGCTGCTGTTGATTTCCCTTCCAGGGCCATAATCAATACACCTTTCCTGGGAAAGGAATCTGGAGAATAAGCCTCTGATTTTCTGATTTCTTATCTTTTCAGAAACACAAATGGGTGGCTGAATTAACAAGTTCTGCTTAATGTATATGGAAGAATATTATTTAAAGTTGTCCATTGCCCTAAATTTCCTTGGGAGTAATCAAGCCAAGTTTTAAAAGTAAGGGTGTGGTGGCTCATGCCTGTAATCCCAGCACTTTAGAAAGCTGAAGCAGGTGGATCACTTGAGGTCAGGAGTTTGAGACCAGCCTGGCCAACATGGTGAAAGCCCATCTCTCCTAAAAATACAAAAATTAGCCAGGCGTGGTGGCACATGCTGGTAGTTCCAGCTGCTCAGGAGGCTGAGGCAGGAGAATTGCTTGAAATTAGGAGGCAGAGGTTGCAGTGAGCCAAGATCACTCCACCGCACCCCAGCCTGGGCGACAGAGACTCTTTCTAGAAAAAAAAAAAGCAACTGGAATGGACTTCAAGGAAATGTTTTTAGCTCTAACTACCAATGTGGAGGGAAGTTAGTAGATGCACTCAACCCTCCAGCCTGCTTTAGGTCTATTTCACCAGGACGTTTGCTACAAATTATTTCTTAGTTGGGTATCTTTGAGAGTGGAGCTTCCTAAAATACTAGAAGGTTCTCTTGCTATCAGAGAACACTAGGTTTGATTTGCTCCAATTCAGTGTTGAATGACATAGCAGCAAAGCTTTAAAATACAAAGGAGAAAAACAAATCCTTACCCAAAGGCTACAATAAGTGCCCAAATAATTAATACAAGACAGAATATTGCTGGGAACACTGTGGACCCCTCGGTGGTGACTGAGCAATCTCAAGCTTCTGGAAGAATTGGCAAAACCCGAGTTATCTGGAACAACAAGAAGAAATTGTTGTTGATTTTTAACCTGTAAATTCTCTTAGAATGTGGTTTCCCTAAAATGAGTTATTTGCTTTGTTATGCTTGTTACTTGCTGTATCGTAAATTTGAGAAAATGAAGAGTAATGTGAAAAGTTAAAATGTACTTGTAACTTTGGCTCTGCTGAGCTGTAACTTGTAACTTGGGCTATGCTGAGCTGTTGCAGAAAAAACAGGAACTCTGTCTGAAAGACAAACCACATAGTGCGTGATAGGCTTCTGGTTGCAGAGGGCCTATAGACGGCCGTGTAACGGAGAGGCTTATTGCCCAGATTCCTTTCCCAGGAAAGGCATATTGATTATGGCCCTGGAAAGGGAACGAGCGCGTAATAGGCTTCTCATTGCAGAGGGCCTATAGATGGCCGTGTAACAGAGAGGCTTATTGCCCAGATTCCTTTCCCAGGAAAGGCATATTGATTATGGCCCTGGAAAGGGACTGCAACGCTATGGAGAGCCTATAAACGGATGCACGAGGGGCGTCTGTTTGGAGGGAAACCTCTGTGAAGATAAGGATGTAAAAGTCTTTCTTCTCTCACTGCCCCTCCAGGTCTGCATGGAGGTCTCCCTGCTCTTGCAGTTTTGTGGTCAGGCTGGTTGTCCTGTGTCAGATCCTGTTCCCCCTGCAGCTGGGAGCCCAATTCGTTTCTTGCTGATAGTAATAAGTTTATGTTTAACCTCTATTCTTGCTAAGGTGTATGGTTTCTATGCTGACACACAGAAAGCAATTTTTACATGGTTCTGCTTTTACAATATCATATTATGATCTTTGGTTAACAGTTTTTGCTTACGTCTCTTTTTGTATAACTATCACTGAAACTTTGTGTAACCTCACTCACCCTCCGCTATTGAAAGAGCCTAATAAAAAACTGAGATTTTCAGGGGAATATTAGACATCCATGAAGTAGGGTTATATGGTGTCCCCCCTGGGCCCAGCTTTAAAGAAAACTGTTTCTTTGTCTTTTTTTCTTCTTCATGGACCACTCAATCACTTTAAGGGATCTTGAATCCACGTTGATATATTGGGAGCTGGTCTTCCAGTAGAATGTGAATGTGACGGAAAATGAACGAAGGGCTACGGGGAATTCAGAAAAGGATAATAATCATTTTGGGAGTGCAAAAGTTCTTTCATGGAAGGGAGAACATTGAGATGAACTTTGAAGAGTGAGGTTATGTTGGTGGAATCGCTTCCTGGCTGAATGAACCTGGGAAGATGTCTTGGAGGATTCAAGTCAACAAAAGATTTCTCCTTTCACAGCCCCGAGATAAACAGTGCCTCTCGCAACAGTAGGCAGACTCTCCTGAGGGCTGGCTGTGATTTGGGTTTCTGGTTCGGAGGTGTGACCTACTTGTAATGTGTGTATCTCTCTCCCTGCAGCCTTCCTTGAGTTGTGTGTGGTAGACTTTGTGGGTGGATCTGGGAGCTGGATCAAATGTATTGCAAGTTTTGGAGTCTCACCATCCCTTGCAATTTTAACATTACATATAAATGGGTTATAATTCATGAACACAGTGCATAAAGACGAGACTCTCCCCTTCTCTGAGCTGATGGGAGCGCAGTGTCCAGCAGGGCTCTGCCTGAGTGATGGCTCCCTTGGAACCATGCAGGCTGAAATTCTCAACGGTCACTTGGATTGATTCCTCCACCCCACACACTTTTATCATGGCCTATGAATTTGTGCCCTGAAAAGTCTTTTTTAGATTAAAAAAAATTAAAAATAATTTGCTTGGCCCTTGCTCTGTTATAAGCTGATTAAAAGGCAGCCCAGAGGGCAGCATGTTGTCGAGGCCAGGTTCGGGGCTGCTGGGCTTGAATTTCCAGCATGGCATGGCGCTCGCTCACAGCTTTAGTTGCAGCTCTTTTGCTGTCTTGGCTGCCACCACTCCATTTCTGGAAGAGAAACTCTGTACTGGAAACAAACTCGCTCACAGAACAGGAACACCTTCCTGCTATCACGGGCCTCCGTCAGAGGCCTGCCTTTGATTCACTTGCTTTGGATGTTCAAGAGAATTCAGAAGAGGAAAAACAAGTTCCCACCAGGTCAGCGGGTGATTCAGGGCCCCTGGAGTCTTCCCTTCCCATGTGGATAATGTCCTGACATCTGCCTTTTAGAAAAAATTAATTTTTAATGACAAAATTATACCTATTAATGACATACAGCATGATGTTTTGAAATACGTATACATTGTAGAATGGCCAAATTCCACAGGGTATGCATATTTAACATGTGCATTATTTCACATAGTTAGCATATGTATTATTTCACATACTTATCATTTTTTTTGTAGAGAGCATCTACTCTCAGCAATTTTCAAGAATACATTGCTATTAACTATAGTCTCCAAGTTGTAGAATTGTGTGTCCTTTGACCAATGTCCTTCCGTGATCCTCCCCACCCCACATTGATCTTTGAGTCTCTTCTTTGATCTTTGCATCTTCTTTGTTAGTCAGGGCTCTGAGCGATGCCCCAGCCCCTGCTCGGCCTGTGGGTGCTTATTCAAGGAGGTGGGAGGTGCCCATTGTTCCCCACCTAGCTTTAAAGAGAAGGGAGCAGGAGAAGCTGCCTGGTACCGGAAGGGAAGAGAGTATCTCTGAATTCAGGGACTTTGTTCTTACCCAGAAGGGGAGAACTGGCTTTAGAATCAAAACTGTTGTCATGACATTTGTGACTGTGACAACCAAGATCCTTTCCTCTACAAACCCAAACCATTCTGTCTGTGAAAGCCACCAACCTGCATGAAGACTGGAGACCCCCTGATATTTGGGTATGTTTAAAAGAGAGGATGATGAGAGCAGGGTGCTCGATGGCCAGGGGTCCCAGAAAGCTGCGACCACAGTGAGGTGCCAGGGGAGGGGATGATGGCAGGAAGAGGTGATCTGGGCCCACAGCCAGCCACAGAAACTGCTGAAGGAAAGAGGACGTGTGTGATTTTTGAGGGGTCCGGTTTAGTGGAGTGGGGAGTCTGAAATAAATACCCCACTTGGCTTCTCTGCAGTTCTTTTGGCAGATTTTGAGAATGGGGTGAATGGGCGGGGCTGTGAGGGGCTACCAAGGAAGGGAATCCCTGCAGATGGCTGCTCCACAGAGGGCCACCTGGGAGCCAAGGGTTGGGGTGCTCCCTGGGAGGTGCTCCCTGGGAGGTTGCCCTCTGCTCACTAGGGAGTTTCTGCATGGGTTGCTGGAAGTATAGGGCATCAGGAGGGGGTGGCCAGGTGCAGTGGATCACAGTAATCCTAGCACTTTGAGAGGCTGAGGCGGGAGGATTGCTGAAGGCCAGGAATTGGAGACCAGCCTGGACAACATAGTGAGACCTCATCTCTACTGGAAAAATAAATAACTAAAAATTAGCTGGGCATGGTGGAGTGCACCTGTAGTCCCAGCTACTCAGGAGGCTGAGGCTGGAGCTTCCCTTGAGCTCAGGAGTTCTTGACTGCAGTGGTCCATGATCGTACCACTGCACTCCAGCCTTGGAGACCTTGTCTCTAATAAAAAGAAAAAAAAAAAAAAAACAGAAAGAAATCAAGGGTGTTAAGGTGCCAATGTTATCTGGATTTCTGTGTGTGTGTGAGAGAGAGAGGGAGATAGCCAGAGTGATGCCTGGATTCCTCTTGAGCTAGTGAATGGGCCTGTGATGGTTTCTCCCCGCCTTCCTCATGGGGTTGCACTCTCAGGTAGTGAGGAGTCACAGCAGCAGCACTGAGGTCAGTGGGAGTGGCCGGGAAGCGCTGGATTCTGGACTGGAGAGAGCAGGCACCATGGGCTCTGGGAGCAGAGCACACTAATGACCACACCAGCAGCGGGGCTCAGTGCTAAGCGCATTCGCGGCCTGACTCCACGGATTCCATATGCCTCCTGGGGTAGACAGGCAGGCGTGTTCCAGGTCTGGTTTTCTCATTTGATTGAAGTGCAGAGAGTTTGCGTCTCCAGCCCAAGATCTGCCCCAGCCTTTGTCAACATGCAGTTCTCACGTCCCTTGTAGCTTAAGGACCCGTGAAACAGCTTTGCTCGGGAATCGTGGGTCCTGGAAGGACAGCTCATTGTGAGTACCATCTGTGATTCTAATGGGCCTATCTGAAGGCAAGGAATTGACTTGAGCAGCTCTCAGGGAAGCGGAAACCAACAGACACAAAGCTTCCACTCCAGGCGTGCTGGCTTTAGGGGAATACACTCCGAACTTTGGACCATAGGACATAACTTTCTCCCTGGGATGAGGCAGCCCCTCTCACCTCTCCTACCACTTTATGACTTATTTCGGCTTTGGTATTCTGAGCATATACTGTGTGCCAGGCACTGGAGAAATAGCAGGTCCCAAACACACGGGAACTCTGCATCCTCCTGGAGTTTACATCCAATGGCGCAGGACTCAGGATGGGTATGTGAAAGGAAAATAAATCTTGGGACCCCACAATCACTAAGTCAAAGGGAAAAGTTAAACTGGAAACTGCACTGACTGAGCAAACCTGCCTCCCATTCTACTCTGAAATAAGAGAGCTATGAAGATTAAAAAAAAAAAAAAAAAGCTACATCCCTTGTCATTTGCCCACAAGGTAATTACTTGTGGAAAAAGGACAGATAGGACTCCCTCTGCTCATGTGAGTCCAATGCACATCTGATTCCCTCTTTTGCCTTATTGTTTCGCTAAGTCAGACGAGGTGTGAGTGGCTATTCCTGTAAATTGTGGATTCCGTGAAAGGCTAATCAGAAACTTAAAAGGATGTGACCGTTTGTCTCTTATCTACCTATGACCCGGAGACCCCCTCCCGCTTCAAGTTGTCCCACCTTTTGGATGCAACCAATATACGTCTTACACACATGGACTTATGTCTCTTGCCCCCCTAAATTGTATAATACAGAGCTGTGCCCCAACCACCCTGGGCACGTGTCCTCAGGACCTCCTGAGGCCATGTCACAGGCGAATCCTTAACCTAAACTTTCTAAGTTGACTGAGACCTGTCTCAGGCACTTTTTGGTTTAAACTTGTGTGAAGCATGGACTGTTAGATGGAGGTCAGTGCTGTGAGAAAAACAGAGCAAGGGAGAGTGACTTACAGGAGTTACCATTTTGGACAGAGTGCCTTGGGGAAAGATGTGAAGACGGTGGGGGATGGGCCAGGTGGATCCCGGGAGGAGGACGTTCCAGCAGGTGCAAGTGCCCTGGAATATTTAAGGAACAGCAAGCAGTCCGAGTGGCGGGGACTGGGCTGAGGTCCCAGGAGTCATGGTGGGGCGACAGAGCTTGTGGCTTAGGGCCCAGTGGCCCATTGTGAGTGGCCTGTGTTTTTTCTGAGTGATGGCAGGCACGGGGGAGCTGAGCAGTGGAGTCACACTCTGACTCATGGTGTAAGTTGGCCGCTCTGGCTGGGTGCTGAGAATAGACTGAAGGGAGGCCAGGACACAAACAGGGACCAGGAAGCCATCGCAGTGATTCAGAGGAGAGATGATGGCGCTTGGACCGGGGTCAGAACGTGGGGTGCCGTGTGAGGTGGAACAGGGGCTGGATCCTGATCTGTTTGGTGGCTTGTGTGCAGAGTGTGACGCATGAGAAAAAGGGAGGACTCTGGAAGGAACTGCCATGTTTTCCAGGTGACAGGAAGTGACCTGGAGTGACTTTACTAAGGTGGGAAAGCCTGGGAGAGGTGGGACTCTTGGGGGGAGGATGCTCAGGAACCCTCTATGGGACACAACAAAGTTGAGAAGTTCTTTGAACATCCTCGTGGGAGCGTAGAAAGTGCACACACAAGACTGGGTTGGGGCGAGGTCCAGGCTTGAGGCCTCAGCACATGGATGGCGTGGAGAGAGGAGCTGACGAAGAAGGAAGCCCCGGGCCACAGCATTAAAAGGTCACAGAGAAGACCACAGAGAAGGCTGGCATGTGTGGAACGTTTTCTCCTATTCTGGACGCGGTTTTGCTGGAGACAGCTGCAGCTTACGTGGCTACTGGAAAATCTACTTCTAACCTTATCTGCCCGTAGAAGTGTAGATGAGCTTCCCTTCCAAACTGGGGCTTTGTGGGTGATGCTGACCTGTGCCTTTTAATTCTGTTGGGACTGCAAGGACCTGCTGTACTTTGAAGGGCTGGAGAAGGACTCCAGGTGCCTGAGAGGGAGGCAGTGTTGCAGAGGAGAGGGGGCTGCAGGCAGGGGGGCTTGGTGCAGCCAGGGCTGGGTTCCACTCTCCACGCCTCCCTAATCTGTCAGCAATTCCGGGCAGTTTCTCGTGCTCTCCAAGGTAGGGTTCCTTATCGGTGAAGACAAGACAAAAATAATACGGTATATGGTGTGTGTATAATAACAAATAGGATGATTTCAAGGAGTAAGTAATAATGTATGTTAACAGCACTTACTGTCTAAACATGGTGAGCCCTTAAGACACGGCAGCTTATCGCTGTTGCTGTTTTTAATGCCATTACTTTAGAGTACTTTGAGATTTCAAGTGAAAGCTTGCCCCAAAATAGTGCAATTAACTACCAGGAATTTTAGACAAATAAATGCATCTACATTAAGCCGTATTTTACAAACTCTTAAAGGTTAAAGTTACTGTATGTTCATGTAAATAAACTATTTACTAATCTGTGCACCAGAATATGCAGATTAAAGGTAAGAAATTTGGGATAGTCCCGTATTTCTCCATCATTTGTTTCACTTAAATAAAATTCTGTTTGATTACCAGCTCACAGTGGTTACTCTGTCTGAAGGACACGGATTGCAAAGGGTTAAAGCAGTAGAAACAGCTTTGTTTTCACTGAGACCGAGTCGAGGTCCACTGGGCACTGACGGTCCTCGGGATGCTTTGGCTTCCTTCTACTTCCTCCGCTTTTTCCTGTTTCTCTTACAAACCTGTGAGGTCCTGGAGGATTGCTCAGCTGCATCTGCCCAGCGCACAGTAAGCACTCAGGCATATTTGTTAAAAAAACAGACTTATTGGTGACTGACCACCTGACCTACTGAGGGAGTGAATGAATGAAGGAAGCTCAGTGCTTTCCCTTAAGAAGCTCCCATGGGGTAGAGGTAGCAGGTGTCCACCAGATCAATAGAACGCAGTGTGTTATTTATTATGACAGGCACCTTGCTGCAGGTAGGAGTTTTAAATTGAGCCTGCATCCCCCGAGATGTCCTTGGAGACTTCTTGGGGGAGTATGGCCTGGGCTGGTTTTAAGGGAGTCAACTGTGGACACTCACTCTCCATCGACTCTGCTAAGATACGTTGCCCACACACACAACTGTGATGGGTGCTGGCCCCTGGTCTTCCCCAATGCCTCTTCACTGTTCTCTTCTCCCACTTGGCCAAAGGAAGTCAGGGTGCCCCTCACCCACGCTGAACCTCACCATGGGGTCTTGCTCTGTACTGTAAGAGTATTTGGGGGCAATAAGGTTATGATTCCACATACTGGTGTAGGCAAAGCTTCTGTGACTGGACACAGCTGACCTGCAGAGAGACTAACAGTGTTTTTCTGTTCGGCGGGGGGGTCTCCAGAAGCAGAAGCTGAGACAGAGTTTCAGGTGCCAGATATTTATTAGGGATAAATTATTAGGGATAATTTAGGGATATTTATTAGGGATAAAATAGTTGTCAAGGGACAGGGGAGGACACAAGATTAGGCAGAAGAAGTCAAACTTTGCTATAGACCCGACAAAGGCTTAGTCAGCCCCGGGGGCATGCTGTAGCAAGCATTGCCCACCAAAGGGGCCTTCTTTGGTCAGAAAGGCAGACCAGGCTGGCCTCCCTGCAGCTGAGGCTGACTCTGAAGGAGCTGACAGCTGGAGGTCATCCGCTGGCCTCGCTCCCACAGCTGGGCAGCAAGGGCTTCCCTGGAGGGGGTCCACCCGGTGCACTCTGTCCAGCACACCTCCCTATGCTGGCGTGGTTCTGCTAAGGGCAAAATGTTGTGTTCAGAAGAGGGATATTTTGACCTGAGTTGGAGTGTTCTGAACTCAGATGTTTTGTAGAGTGAGGCAGCAGGACTGATGATAATTTCTGTCCAAGAAGCTCACTTCTTCCATCCCCTAAATAATGTCAAAAAATGTATGTTCCTAAAAAAAGAGTTCACAAAAATGAAGGGAGGAGGGTATGCATGGCAACAGCCAAGGCTTTCTTTCGTGGAGGCAGCTGATTCATGGCTTGGTGCTGTGCTTTCTCGACATCTCTCTCTGAGATGAACAGCTGGTCTACCAGTCATTTGCCACCATGGCCTTGCCTTGTCTCATTGCTCTTTGCTTTACTTGCACTTTGCAGATTATCACATTCTTTGCAGATGGAAGGCTTCTGCAACGAGCAAGTGTGTCCGAGCCACTTTTCCAACAGCACGTGCTCACTTCATGGCTCTGTGTCACATTTTGGCAATTTTAGCAATATTTCAAGCTTTTTATATCATATCAGTTATGGTGATCTGTGATCAGTGATCTCTGATGTTACGACTGTAGTTCTTGTTTTTCCTCTTTTTTTTTTAGATGGAGTCCCGCTGCTCTGTCACCCATGCTGGAGTGCAGTGATGTGATCTTGGCTCACTGCAACCTCCACCTCCTGGGTTCAAGCAATTCTCCTGCCTCAGTCTCCCAGTACCTGGGATTACAGGCATCCGCCACCACACCTGGCTAATTTTTTTTTTTTTTTTTTTAGTTTTTAGTAGAGATGTGGTTTCACCAGGTTAGCTAAGCTGGTCTCAAACTCTAACCTCAGGTGATCCACCCTCTGTCTCCCAAAGTGCTAGGATTACAGGTGTGATGCCCCCGGCACCTGGCCTATTATAATTGTTTTGGGGCTTCATGAACTGCACCAATATAAGATGGTGAACTTAATAAATGCTGTGTGTGTTCTGACTGCATCACTGGCTGGCCATTCCTTGTCTCCACCCCTTGTCTTGGGCCTCCCCAAGACACAACAATATTAAAAGTAGGGCCGTTCATAACCCTGATGGTCAATATGTGTTCCAGTGAAAGGAGGAGTTGCATGTCTCTGACATTAAATGCTTCAATGATTAAGCTAGACATGATTAAGCTGAATGAGGAGAGCGTGTTGAAATCTGAAATAGGCCAAAAGCTAGGCCTCTTGAGCCAGACAGTTAGCCAAGCTGTGAATGTAAAGGAAGAGTTCTTAAAGGAAATTAAAAGTGCTACTCCAGTGAACACATGAATGACAAGACAGCAAAACAGCCTTATTGCTGATGTGGAGAAAAATCGAATGATCTGGATAGAAAGTCAAACCAGCTATGATATGCCTTTGGGCCAAAGCCTAAGCCGGAGCGAAGCCCTGAATCTCTTCAATTCTGTGAAGGCTAAGAGTGGTGAGGAAGCTGCAGAAGAAAAGTCAGAAGCTGGCAGAGGCTGGTTCATGAAGTTTAAGGAAAGAAGCCATCTCCCTAACATAAAAACGCACAGTGAAACAGCAAGTGGAGATACCGAAGCTGCAGCAAGTTATCCAGAAGAGCTAGCTAAGATGAAGGTGGCCACACCAATCAACAGATTTTTAATGTAGATAAAAGAGCCTTAAATGGGAAGAAGATGCTACCTAGGACTTTCATAGCTAGAGAAGAGAAGTCAGTGCCTAGCTTCAAAGGACAGGCTGAGGCTAACATAGCTAGTGACTCTAAGTTGAAGCCAATGCTCATTTACCATTTTTAAGATCCTATGGCCCTTAAGAATTAGGGGCTGGGTGCGGTGGCTTACACCTGTAATCCCAGCACTTTGGGAGGCTTTTGAAGATCATGAGTTCAGGAGTTTAAGACTAGCCTCGTCAATATAGTGAAACCCTGTCTCTACTAAGAATGGAAAAATTAGCTGGGTGTGGTGGTGCATGCCTGTAGTCCCAGCTACTCGGGAGGCTGAGGCAGGAGAATTGTTGGAATCCAGGAGGTGGAGGTTGCAGTAAGCCAAGATTATGCCACTGCACCCCAGCCTGGCTACATACAGAGTGAGACTCTGCCTCAAAAAAAAAAAAAAAAAAAAAAGAATTAGGCTAAATCTACTGCCTGTGCTCTATAAATGGAACAACAAAGCCAGGAGGACAAGACCCCTGTCCACAACCTGGTTTACTGAATATTTTAAGCCCACTGTTGAGAACTACTACTCCAAAACAAAGATTCTTTTCCAAATATTACTGCTCATTGGTAATGTACGTGGTAACCCAAGAGCTCTCATGAAGATGTGCAAGAAGATCAAAGTTGGTTTCATGCCTGTGAACACAGCATCCGTTCAGCAGCCATGGATCAAGCAGTCGTTTTGACTTTCAAGACTCAGTATTTAAGAAATATGTTTCATAAGGCTTTAGCTGCCATACTTAGTGATTCCTCTAATGGATATGGGCAAAGTATGTTGGAAACGTTCTAGAAAGGATTTACCATAGTAGATGCCATTAAGAACATTTGTGATTTATGGAAGGGGGTCAAAGTATCAATATTAACAGGAGTTTAGAGATCTGGATTCCAATCTCATAGATGCCTCTGAGGGGTCAGCACTTCAGAGGAGGAAGTCATTGCAGATGTGGTGAAAATAGCAAGAGAACTAAAATTAGAAGTGGAGTCCAAAGATGTGACTGAACTGCTGCAATTTCATGATAAAACTTTAACGTATGAGGAGTTGATTCTTATGGATGAGCCAAGAAAGTGGTTTCTTGAGATGATTCTACTCCTGGTGAAGATGCTCTGAACATTGTTGAATGACAACAAAGGCTTTAGAATATTTTGTAATCTTACTTGATAAAGCAGTGCAGCATTTGAGAGGATTGACTCCAATTTTGAAAGAAGGTCTATTGTGGGTCAAATGCTATCAAACAGCGTCACCTGCTACAGAGAAATCTTTTGTGAAATGGAGAGTCTGTGGATGTGGCAGAATCCACTGTTGGCTTATTGTAAGACATTCCCACAGCCACACCACCCCAGCCTTCAGCTGCCACCATTGACATCGAGGCAAGGCCCTCTACCAGCAAAAAGACTGTGACTCGGCCAGGCACGGTGGCTGATGCCTGTAATCCCAGCACTTTAGGAGGCCAAGATGGGTGAATCATGAGGTCAGGAGTTTGAGACCAGCCTGACCAACATGGTGAAACCTGTCTCTACTAAAAATACAAAAATTAGCTGAGCATGGTGGTGCGCACCTGTAATTTCAGCTAATCAGGAGGCTGAGGCAGGAGAATCACTCGAACCTGGGAGGCGGAGGTTGCAGTTAGCCAAGATTGAGCCATTGCACTCCAGGCTGGGTGACAGAAGGAGACTCTGTCTCAAAAAAAAAAAAAAAAAAAAAAGATTGTGACCCTCTGAAGTCTTAGAGAATAGTTAGCATTTTTAGGCAATAAAATATTTTTGAATTAAGGCATGTACATCTTTAAAAAACATAACAGTATTGTAGACTTAATGGACTATAGTGTAGTGTAAACGTAACTTCTATGTGCACTAGGAAACCAGAACTCTGTGTGGCTCACTTTATTGTGATGTTTGTGATATTTGTTTTATTGCAGTGGTCTGGAATGAAACCCAAGGTATGTAATACGCTTGTACATCAATCTCTCATCTCAGAATTAGAATTCAGAAGTAAGATAGTTGGGAAGGGATGCATACCCACACATTGCTTTGAAACTGAAGTCTGTTTTTTCCTAACTGAAACTAGACCTGGTTTGGCTGGTGGCTGGACGAGGTGGACTGCTTTGCCAAATAGGTTACACGGCAGACATTTCCATGAACAGAATGAGCTGCATCTAAAATGCCATGATTTGGATGAAACTGTACTTAAAGCATATGATGTGAGAAAATAACTCTATTAAAAATCATGCAGATGGAGCAGGGAACGAGGAGGAGCTGCTAATGGGTATGAAATTTCTTGCTGGGGTGATGCAGATGTCCTGAATTGGACAGTGGTGATGGCTGCACGACTTTCTGTAGATACTAAAACCCACTAAACTGCACATGTTAAAAGGGTGATCTTTCTGGTATGTGAATTACATCTCAATTTGAAAAGTAAAAAAAATTATATTGGCAAAGTTGTATGAAAATGACTAGTATTTTAATTTTCTTAACCTTTTCCATTTTAACAAGGAGCCACTAAGTAAGTGACTAGCAGGTATAATTAACAGTCATCTGAGAAGTTTGGGTGCAGTCTTTTTGGTGTATTTCCCAGAATCAAGACAGTGAATGACTAATGACTGGGGAACAAACACATTTTCATGTCTCATGGTTTCCGCTTCTTTTCTTTTGACACAATTGAAGGAAGATCAAGTTGATTTGTCAGATGAGAGGTCATTACTAATTTTTGATAATAGATTATAATATAGTTTTTGACATCATAAGACTCCTTTCATTCATCTCTTCTTTTCCAGGAGAGCAAAGTTTCTCACAATTTTCTTTCTAAAAATGTGAAATAGAAATAAAATTAATTTTGAACCCCATCTCATTTTAGCAGTAAGTAATTTTTATTTGTGAGTATATCAGCTAGTTGAAAAACACACCTTTTTGATTATTTATGAAAATGTGTTATAGAGCTATGTTGTTTTGATCAATTGTATTCTGATGATTATTGAAATTATAAACTTGGTTTAGAAAAAGCTATTTAAAATTTACAATCTTACAATAATAATGGAATTAAAATTTTAGTGCCTTTACATTTTTGTGTCAGAATAGAAGATAATGATGATCATTTATGAAAATAACTTTCAAACATGGCAATTGCTAAGATATTGCTTAGCAAATGACAATTGCTAAGAAGTACGAGGACTATATGGAATGGAAACATGAGCTCAAGGAAAAAATGGAATAAGAAGCAAATAAAGAAGACTTTGCATGTATTTTAAAAATTGGTCATGGTGGGTACAGAACTTCTCGGCTACTTAGTTCCATTGGCAGCATTTAAAAGAGTGATGTAATGGTTTATTTTAAAATGTTAATATTTACAATAGTAAGGAAATGACATTCTCTGTAACTATTTAAACTTCCAACAAAAAAATTTTAAAAATGTCATCTTAAAACTATGTGAGGGAGCAAATGGGTTTTCAAATCCCAAGGGGTGATTGGATATGCTGGGGTGGGAAAGTTTGCAGAGGAGCTGCTGCGAGCCGCACCTCAGCAGGAGAAAGGCATCTGCAGGTCGAAGGAGGGCCCAGCCAGTTGCCCACTGGAGGCTGAGGCTTTAGGGGGCAAAAGGCTGGCTCCTGGCACACTCGCTAAGATGCCCATTACCATAGCAATCCTCATCAGCGTGGCAACTGATATCATGGCCATTTTATAGACACCCAAGTGAGAGAAGAAGCTATGTGACGGTCAACAGTGCAGCTGCAGACGGCAGCGTGCTTTGCCGGCCCCTGGCGAGTTCGTATGCGTGGCTCTCTGCTTTCTCTGTGGCAGCTGCTGTTCAGTGGCATCCTAAATTAGCCTGGCTTCAACTCCACTGCCTTCCCTTTCCCCAAGTGCAGTCCTAGAGCCCACGGCGTGCTGAGAGCACAGGGCCGCCTGTGCACCCCCAGGCTTCTGGAAGTCAGGCGGCACTTTCCATCCCTGGGACACAAGAGGATGAAAACAACGAGGCTGAATTTGAAAAATGGACAAGAATAAGCTCAAAAAGAGCAGAGCAGAGGCTTTGTCTTTAGTTGTGTTAGAGAGAAGAAAAATCTTTGGTAAAGTTGAGGTAAGGGAACGGGTCTTGGCTTGGAGGGTTTCCCACTGACTTGACAAGAAACTTGGGCCTTTTTGTCCTCTGAATCCAGCTCAGGAGTTTGTAGATGTCTCTGGGGAAGCAAATTTGAACTGCAGACCTCAAAACTGTGTTGTGTTGACTAGGGAGCCACAGAGTCAGGTAGGATGTTTGGAAGAGTTCTCACACTTCTCAAAAATGTGCAATGGGAGCCTGTTGGGTGGGGGACTGTCCTGTCCTGGGGCAGGAGAGCAGCTTCAGGCAGGGTCCATGCAGAGAGGAGCCCCCGAGGCCTGTCCTTCTCCAGCTTTCCAACCTGCAGGGTGGATTCTGCGTGTGTGTGTATTTATTTTCAAGTGTGTATACAGATGTGTGGGTTTTCTGAAGGGATGTGAGGGCAGGGAAGCAAGTGTACTGTATAGAATGTTTTGAGCCGCAGCCATCAGGATCCAGAGGAAAATGGTTGGCTTTTTCCAGCTTGCCCAGATGGGCCGAGTGTGTGGCATGTTAGCTCTGGCAGGGCAGCGGGCTCTGTAAACACCGCTGCAGCCCTCACCCCGGGACGCGGTGTGGACTCTCAGGACTTGCTGTCTAACGGGCTCTCACAGAGGTTTCTAGCCTGCTTCCTCTGGTCTCTGTGGTTCTGGGGAAAGCCTCAGGGACAGGGTGGGAGTCAGGTTATTTGATTCTGTCTCTTGATGTCCTTTAGTCCACTTCCCAGAAGAGCTGCCTGACAGCGAACGGGGACGGGTCTTCTCTTGGGAAGGAAGACCTTGACAGCATCCATACTATCTGTGTGTGTTTCAGGAGGGGAGGGGGCAGGTTCAATTAGCTGTGGCAAGTCGGATCTCAGAGAGGGCGTGGGAGGCCCCTCACCCTGGAGCCAGCTCCCCTACCCCACAATCTGTTGCTTTCCAGGTTCCGTTTTTTCGTCCCCTCTGGATGAGTGCCTTTGCCTTCTGCCCTTTTCACTTCAATGGCCCCGATGTGGCCGTGTCCCGGCGACACACATGCGTGCTGAGCTCAGCGGGGTGGACGGGTGCCAGGTGCCAGGCTCCACTGTCAGCAAATCAGCCCACCACAGCCCTGCTGAGACTTGGGTCTATAAATTGCACCGTGACAAGTCGCCTGGGAACTTCCCTTGCTGCTGGCAGCTCCACACCCATGCATTTCCTTTTCCTGTAAAAAAAATCCGTTCCCAGCTCCAACTCAAGACAGAAGGTCAGTTGTATCGAAACCCACTGCACACAGACACTGTATTTTCAGGAAAATATTGTCACCTTTGAAATCTGTCACACTGGGTTCCTTCCCATTCCCAACCCCCTTCCTGGGCCCCTCCCTCCCCAGCCCTGGCAGGAATAGTCAGCCTCAAGGGCTGTCCTGCAGCCACACCCCTACACCACTACACCCCTACCCCAGGAGGATGGGTGCTTTCAGAAATGGTTCCAGAGGTAGTGAGGCCCTCAGCACCCCAGGACCCTCCTGCCAGCAGGGGAAGGTGACTGAGAGAGATGCCTGGAGTCGGGAGGTTGAGCCTTAAAACGTAGATCTCGGACGCATGGCAGGTTTCTGCTTAGCTGATGACGTTGGGCAGTTTTCCCATCTTCGCCCCTCCTTCCTCATTTCTGAAATAGGATAGGAATAATTTCACTGGAGGAAATGAGCATCCAGGCCCGTCATCAGTTTCCAGTGTCGGGACACCGCATGGAGTGGTGCTCTCTCTTTTTACCACCCGACCAGGGCATGCTTTTCGGCCTTTCCATGGATGCCAAGCCTTTGAATGAAAGCATCAGTCTCCAGGAGTCTTGGGCTAAAATAAAATCTATGAACTTAGAAAAGAGGTGGAATGGACATTTGTTGATCTTGCTGCTCCCCATTCATGCTAATAGCACCCCATTTCCTTTCCAGGAAATGACCTCATCCCCATCCTGTGCATTCCAGGGAATTAGCTCACCCGCATGGTAGACCGTCAATCAAGGCGCCCTGCTCTCCCTGACCAAGCGCTAGGCATGTTACCACAGTGGGGCCAACTGCATTCTCCCTTTTATGCATTGGATCTGGGGCAGCCTCACGAGTCAGGACACGCGCTGCACTTGATGCATCCCACAGTGCGTCCTCAGGCACAGCCGAGGTTCCTGTGAGACCCCCAGAGAGACCCTGGTCCTGTTCATTCTGGCCTGGGGCAGTGGCCACCTGAAAAAGACGGATGCTAGTTTCCTACCCACTGATGCTAAATGAGCAGAAAGGAAAGTTCTTCCTACCTAAATGGGTGAGCTGAGGGGTCAAACCACAGGGCATCTAACATCGTGGTGCTGAGGATAAGAAATGAATCCACAAAGGCTGCCTGAGCAAGCGACAATGGGACTCAGAAGTGCCAGAAGAACTCTTTCCAGATAATGGAAACTGGATCCCGGGATCGCAAAACACACAAGTGGCTCTTGAGCAACACGAGTTTGAACTGCTCGAGTCCACTTGCACGTGGTTTTCTCTCCACCTCTGCCCCGGGGACAGCCAGACCAACCCCTCTTTCTCCTCCTCCTCCTCCTCTTCCTCCTCCTCCTCCTCCTCCTCCTCCTCCTCCTCCTCCTCAGCCTACTCCACATGAAGACAATGAGGTCTTTAGGACGATCTGCTTTCACTGAAAGAACAGTAAATGTATTTTCTCTTCCTTATGATTTTCTTAGTAACATTTTCTTTTCTCCAGTTTATTGTAAGCATACAATATTTAATACATACAAAATATGTGTCTATCAACTGTTTATCTTCTTGATTTCCAGTCAACAGTAGGTGCTTAGTAGTTACGTTTTTAAGGAGTTGGGAGTTCTGTGTTCCTTGTCTTTGAGAAAAAAACAACTTTTTTTTGAGTGACAGGGCCTTACTCTGTCACTCAGGCTCAAGTACAGTGGCACGATCATAGCTCGCTGTAGTGTTAACTTCGTAGGCTCACAGGATCTCCTGCCTCAGCTTTCTGAGTAGCTGAGACTACAGGCATGCACCCCCCACACCCAGCTAATTTTTGTTTTTATTTTTGTGGAGATGTGGTCTTGCTATATTGCCGAGGCTGGTCTCAAACTCCTGGGCTTAAGTGGTCCTCCTGCCTCAGCCTCCCAAAGTGTTAGAATTACAGGCGTGAGCCACTATGCCCGGCCCTTATCTTCTTTTTGTTTATTTATTTTGTTTCTTTCTTTTAGTGGGCAAAGAAGAGGGACCTTTTTTGATGGAAGCCGGTTTAGTCTATATCTCTTACGGTATCTATTTAACCAAGTTAAGGGTCTCTCCGTATATCTGGACGATCAGGGAGTCAGGCATCTATAACCGAAGCTTGAAAACCAAATTTGCCATTCTGGAGTAGCTTCTCTGGGGTTGAAGCTGTTGCTGAAACTCTGTCAAACCAATTTAACAAAACAAGTGGAAGAGGCAACAGCATCGCTCCCCTCTCCTTCTTCACCCACGGCAGACAGGGTGGTTTTCTCGCAATCAGGCACAAATCTTCCTCTGTCCTACCTGGTCTTTGGAAAGACACTTTTTCTGTTAAGTCAACTTTTCACTGCCTAAGCTCACAGGCAACCTCGAGGTGAGCTGCATGTTCCTCAGCAAAATCGCACAGGGCTTACCCGCTAATGTGCCGGCGACGAGGAAAAATGGCGGCAACCATGTGGGTTCTTCAGCGCGGGCGGCCACATTCCACATGGGACCCCAAGACCTGGAGATCTCGGTGACATCATCTCAAAGAACAAGTGGACATTGTGTCACGACCTGGGATAGCAGTTACAGGGATGGAGTAGCCACCGCTTCCACTTCCTGAAGCTCAGCCCAGCAGCCGTGGGAAGGACTGTGGATACATTTTGACCAGCCTTTCAGTTTCTCTTTTGTGTTACTCACAGTAATTAATGCTAGCTGTTGTAACAAATACTCCTCAAATTCCAATAACTAATACAAGTTTGTTTCCCATTTGTGCAAAGCATGTTGAGAACTGGGTGGCTCCCACGACAGTTCTCCTCCAAGCAGTGATGCAGGGATCATGGTGTGGCTTTGTGATCTGAGTTGGCTCAGGTGCTTCTGTCTCTAGACAGAAGAGAAAGATTAAAAAAATCACCAGGTTTTTAACCACCTGAATCAGAAGTGCGATGCCCTTGGCCACAACCATCATGCAATCAACCTCGCTGCAGAAGGAGCCCACAGACACTGGTGAGCATGGCACGCTCTGCAACGCCTGTGCCCAAGCTCTTCAGTGAATCCCCCTCTTAA
Organism: Aotus nancymaae; assembly: GCF_030222135.1. Classification (NCBI taxonomy): domain Eukaryota; kingdom Metazoa; phylum Chordata; class Mammalia; order Primates; family Aotidae; genus Aotus; species Aotus nancymaae. Next base: position 17,762,705 of record NW_026988455.1, read on the forward strand.
CTCCTGGAGAAACTTCTCTTCTACACATGTCCCTTAGGAAAGGCCTGAAATGTACACAGTACTAAGGTAAAAAGGAAGTATAAATGAGTGACATGTACTCTTCCTCAGAAATACACTGTTTTAGGCAGGCTGAATGTCTTAACCTAAGAAGGCAGCTCTTTCAGTTACTACTTTTTTAAAAATATATATATATTATTGCATTTTAGGTTCTGGGGTACATGTAAAGAACATGCAGCATTGTTGCATAGGTGCATACATGGCAATGTGGCTTGCTGCCTCCATCCCCGTCACCTATATCTGGCATTTCTCCCCATGTTATCCCTCCCCAACTCCCTATCCCCCACTGTCCCTCCCCTAGTCCCCCCTCCGGACCTCAGTGTGTGATGCTCCCCTCCCTGTGTCCATGTGTTCCCATTGTTCAACACCCGCCTATGAGTGAGAACATGTGGTGCTTGATTCTCTGTTCCTGTGTCAGTTTGCTGAGAATGATGGTTTCCAGGTTCATCCATATCCCTACAAAGGATACGAACTCATCGTTTTTCATGGCTACATAGTATTCCATGTTGTATATGTGCCACATTTTCCCTGTCCAGTCTATCATCGATGGGCATTTGGGTTGGTTCCAAGTCTTTGCTATTGTAAACAGTGCTGCAATGAACATACGTGTGCATGTGTCCTTGTAATGGAATGATTTATAATCCTTTGGGTATATACCCAGTAATGGGATTGCTGGGTCAAATAGAATTTCTATTTCTAGGTACTTGAGGAATCACCACACTGTCTTTCACAATCATTGAACTAATTTACACTCCCACCAACAGCGTAAAAGTATTCCTATTTCTCCACATCCTCTCCAGCATCTGTTGTCTCCAGATTTTTTAATGATCGCCATTCTAACTGGCGTGAGATGGTATCTCAATGTGGTTTTGATTTGCATTTCTCTAATGACCGGTGATGATTAGCATTTTATCCTATGTTTGTTGGTTTCATATATGTCTTCTTTTGAAAAGTGTCTGTTCACATCCTTTGCCCACTTTTGAATGGGCTTGTTTGTTTGTTTTTTTTTCTTGTAAATCTGTTTTAGTTCTTTGTAGATTTTGGATATCAGCCCTTTGTCAGATGGGTAGATTGCAAAAATTTTTTCCCATTCTGTTGGTTGCTGGTTCACTCTAATGATTGTTTCTTTTGCTGTGCAGAAGCTCTGGAGTTTAATTAGATCCCATTTGTCTATTTTGGCATTTGTTGCCAATGCTTTTGGTGTTTTAGTCATGAAGTCCTTGCCTACGCCTATGTCCTGAATGGTTTTGCCTAGGTTTTCTTCTAAGGTTTTTATGGTGTTGGGTCTTATGTTTAAGTCTTTAATCCATCTGGAGTTAATTTTAGTGTAAGGTGTCAGGAAGGGGTACAGTTTTTGCTTTCTGCACATGGCTAGCCAGTTTTCCCAACACCATTTATTAAACAGGGAATTCTTTCCCCATTGCTTGTTTTTGTCAGGCTTGTCAAAGATCAGATGGTTGTAGATGGGTAGTGTTGCCTCTGAGGCCTCTGTTCTGTTCCATTGGTCTATACCTCTGTTTTGGTACCAGTACCATGCTGTTTTGATTACTGTAGCTTTGTAGTATAGCTTGAAGTCCGGTAGCGTGATGCCTCCAGCTTTGTTCTTTTTGTTTAGAATTGACTTGGCTATGTGGGCTCTCTTTTGGTTCCACATGAAGTTTAAGGTGGTTTTTTCCAGTTCTGTGAAGGTCATCTGTAGCTTGATGGGGATAGTGTTGAATCTGTAAATTACCTTGGGCAGTATGGCCATATTTACGATAGTGATTCTTCCTAACCGTGAGCATGGAATGTTTCTCCATCTGTTTGTGTCCTCTCTTATTTCGTTGAGCAGTGGTTTGTAGTTCTCCTTGAAGAGGTCCTTTACATCCTTTGTTAGTTGTATTCCTAGGTATTTTATGCTCTTTGTAGCAATTGTGAATGGTAGCTTGTTCTTGATTTGGCTCTCTTTAAGTCTGCTATTGGTGAATAGGAATGCTTGTGATTTTTGCATCCTGATTTTACATTGATTTTGTATCCTGAGACTTTGCTGAAGTTGCTTATCAGTTTCAGGAGATTTTGGGCTGAGACTATGAGGTCTTCTAAATATACAATCATGTCGTCTGCAAATAGAGACAATTTGACTTCCTCCTTTCCTAATTGAAAACCATTTATTTCTTTTTCTTGCCTGATTGCTCTGGCTAGAACTTCCAATAATACATTGAATAGAAGTGGTGAGAGAGGGCATCCTTGTTGAGATATGTTCCATCGATACCTAGTTTATTGGGAAATTTTAGCATAAAGGGCTGTTGAATTTTGTCAAAGGCCTTCTCTGCATCTATTGAGATAATCACGTGGTTTTTGTCTTTAGTTATGTTTATGTGGTGAATTACATTTATAGACTTGCGTATCTTGAACCAGTCTTGCATCCACGGGATGAAACCTACTTGATTGTGATGGATAAGCTTTTTGATGTGCTGTTGCAATTGGTTTGCCAGTATTTCATTAAAGATTTTTGCATCTATGTTTTTCATGGATATTGGTCTGAAGTTTTCTTTTCTTGTTGAGTTTCTGCCAGGTTTTGGTATCAGGATGATGTTGGTCTCATAAAATGATTTAGGAAGGATTCCCTCTTTTTGGATTGTTTGGAATAGTTTCAGAAGGAATGGTACCAGCTCCTCTTTCTATGTCTGGTAGAATTCGGCTGTGAACCCATCTGGACCTGGCTTTTTTTGTTTGTAGGCTATTAATTGCTGCCTCAACTTCAGCCCTTGTTATTGATCTATTCAGGGTTTTGACTTCTTCCTGGTTTAGGCTTGGGAGGCTGCAAGTGTGCAGGAATGTCTCCATTTCTTCCAGGTTTACTGGTTTATGTGCATAGAGTTGTTTATAGTAATCTCTGATGGTGGTTTGTATTTCTGTGGAATCTGTGGTGAAATCCTCTTTATCATTTTTTATTGCATCTATTTTATTATTCTGTCTTTTCTTTTTTATTAATCTGGCTACTGGTCTATTTTGTTGATCTTTTTGAAAAACCAGCTCCTGGATTTATTGATTTTTTGAAGGGTTTTTTGTCTCTATCTCCTTCAGTTCTGCTCTGATCTTAGTTATTTCTTGTCTTCTGCTAGCTTTTGAGTTTTTTTGATCTTGCTCCTCTAACTCTTTCAATTTTGATGATAGCATGTCAATTTTAGATCTTTCCTTACTTCTCATGTGGGTATTTATTGCTATAAATTTTCCTCTAGACACTGCTTTAAATGTGTCCCAGAGATTCTGGTATGTTGTGTCTTCATTCTGGTTGGTTTTGAAGAACATCTTTATTTCTGCCTTCATTTCATTGTTTATCCAGTCAACATTCAAGAACCAGTTGTTAAGTTTCCATGAAGCTGTGCGGTTCTGGGTTGGTTTCTGAATTCTGAGTTCTAACTTGATTGCACTGTGGTCTGAGAGACTGTTTGTTATGATTTCTGTTTTTTGCATTTGCTGAGGAGTGATTTACTTCCATTTATGTGGTCAATTTTAGAGTAGGTGTGATGTGGTGCTGAGAAGAATGTGTATTCTGTGGATTTGGGGTGGAGAGTTCTGTAAATGCCTATTAGGTTTGCTTGGTCCAGGTCTGAGTTCAAGTCCTGGATATCCTTGTTAATTTTCTGTCTCGTTAATCTGTTTAATATTGACAATGGAATGTTAAAGTCTCTCACTATTATTGTGTGGCAGTCCAACTCTCTTTGTAGGTTGTTAAGAACTTCTTTATGTATCTGGGTACTCCTGTATTGGGTGCATATATATTTAGGATCATTAGCTCTTCTTGTGGCATTGATCCTTTTACCATTATGTAATGCCCTTCTTTGTCTCCTTTAATCTTTGTTGGTTTAAAGTCTATTTTATCATAGACTAGGATTGCAACTCCTGCTTTTTTTTTGCTCTCCATTTGCTTGGTAAATCTTCCTCCATCCGTTTATTTTGAGCTATGTGTATCCTTTCATGTGAAATGGGTTTCCTGGATACAGCACACTGATGGGTTTTGACTTTTTATCCAATTTGCTAGTCTGTGTCTTTTGATTGGGGCATTTAGCCCACTTACATTTAAGGTTAATACTGTTATGTGTGAATTTGAACCTGCCATTTTGATGCTAGCTGGATGTTTTGCCCATTAGTTGATGCAGTTTCTTCATTGTGTTGATGCTTTTTACCATTTGGTTTGTTTCTGGAGTGGCTGGTACTGGTTGTTCTTTTCTATGTGTAGTGCCTCTTTTAGGAGCTCTTGTAAAGCAGGCCTGGTGATGGTGAAATCTCTTAAGTACTTGCTTGTTCGCAAAAGATTTTTTTTTCCTTCACTTGTGAAGCTCAGTTTGGCTGGATATGAAATTCTGGGTTGAAAGTTCTTTTCTTTAAGGATGTTGAATATCGGCCCCCACTCTCTTCTGGCCTGTAGGGTTTCTGCTGAGAGATCTGCTGTGAGTCTGATGGACTTCCCTTTGTAGGTAACCCGACTTTTCTCTCTGGCTGCCCTTAGCATTTTTTCCTTCATTTGAACTCTGGTGAATCTGACGATTATGTGCCTTGAGGTTGCTTTTCTTGAGGAATATTTTTGTGGTGTTCTCTGTATTTCTTGGACTTGCATATTGGCGGGAAGGATGAGCTTCTTCTGAGCGAGACTGGAGTTCTGCTAACTTCCAGGCTCCTTAAATGCAGGTGAATGTAGGTAAGAATGGCCTTGCTGATGGCTTGCACCACACAGTCCCCAGGCCCAACCCTGGCCTTAGCAGCCATCACTCTTAGGAGTAGCAAGCCTGAAAGGCATTCTCATGGGAGATACCTGTGTTAAATGAGGGGAGAACTCAGTCCTTGGTTCCTCTCACTCAGTGCTTGTTGATTTGCCTTTTAATTTTCTGGTCAGACTATGCTTGGGGCTTTTTAGCTCACAGATGACATGGATGATTCCCATTGGGTGGCTCCGTCATCTGGTGGGTGACCCTGGAACTTAATTCTTTGTGCTCTGATTTAGAACAGAAATCTAAAGAAAGATGATGGAAAAAAAGTCTTGACTCACAATGACAATGTGAATCAGTAATGAAGCTCTCAGTTCAGTGTGTGGGGAAAAACATTGCTTTCTGTTCATCTAGCTCCTGGTTCCAATTTCTAAGACCCAGTAAGAGAGTTGGAGAGAATGAAGAGGAAATAATAAAATTGTGGGGAACTTGGGAGAAATAACCAAAGGGAGGTTGAACTCAGGATGAAAACATCAGGCCAAGGCCGAGGTAGCACCCTGAAGGCCTGTTGCCAGCCCCGGTGCCTGTATGTGTTTTGATTGGCTTCTGGTTTGTTGGTCCACACAGTATTTTGAAGAAAATATGAATTAGTAGCCAACTTTTAAATACCTGGAGATTTCACGTAAAAAGCCAGATTTCTGCCTTCTCTTGAAAAATCAGAGTTTGGAACAGCATTAAGCCCATATTCCAGCGAAGCAACAGTTAGCCTGAACTGAGCAGGGGCCGCCCCTTCAGACAGGGCAGGGCTTGTCCCCTTCAAGTTGATGCTGGCCCCGCACCTCCCTCTGGCACCCCAGCACTAAGCCTCAGTGTCTCTCCTCCTTATCCAAGACTTCAGTCCCAGTGGGCCTCTGTACTCACACTGTTGCCTGGACTCCGGAGGCATCTGAGTCTGTAAGCCCTGACCTAGGAGCTTCTATGCTTTGCAAGTTGCTGAAAAGCACTGAAGACAATGAAAGACTAGCGATGACAGACAGTTGAATACAAGGGAAGAGCAGGAGAAATAGAATCGCAGGCGTCTCATTGCTTCAGAGCATTCGTGTGTTACAGTGGTCATGTGTGAGGAGGATAAACTGGGACTCCTGTCTCCATTGTGACTGATGCCCCAAAGGCCAAACCTGGTACAGTAAGTGCCAACTACCACTGTATCCTAAGCCAGGTGGGGGAACCAAGTTCCCCCAGATGAGGGGCGGGGAAGGGAGATGGCCCGTACAGATATCTTCTTTGAGGAGCTTCACCAAGAAGGGGAGTGGAGAGAATTGGGTCATGAGTTGGAAAGGATGAGGCCAAAATGTTTGCTTTTTAAGCTGAGAGCCATCTCAGCATTTGTTTATTGATTAGAATGACTCAATAGAAAGAGGAGACTGATGGCGCTGGAAAGAAGAGTCAACTGAAGATGAGAGATCTCCGAGTCTGCGAGAGGGAGGGGAATTTGGCTTTGAGACAGAAACACAGGCAATGCGTACAAAACAGAATGAAGGCAAAGTCTAGTGGGCAGCTGCAGAGAGGCTGGGGCACCCGGAGGTTTAGCTGTGGAATGTTCTTTGATAACCATGCCCTTTTTGTCCTCTTTTCAACTATTGGTAATAAACTTACTGAGATGGGATTAAATTTAATTTAGTGGGTCTTCTTTTCATGTAAGGTTGTGTAAATGGCTCACTGCACAAGGCATCTAACCAAGGGGATGAGCTGGGATAGTCATGCTCTCGACTCACAGCAGTGTGCTCTGGTGTGGGGCTAAATGCCCCTGGAGTAAGGGACATGTCCCCCCTTTCTTGTTAGTTTGCACAAAGCATCTTTTGGCTAGAAGGGACTCTCCTTATGCTGTTTTCTGGTTTGATGTGAGTTAATCCTGTCTTGGAAATGGGGGTGTAAGATCTCTGACAGAAGAGGCAGTCTTGCAGCACCTAAACCAGTGTGTGCTTCCCCTAGCATGGACCATGAAATGCTTCTGTGAAATGTAAATAGATGTTACGTAAAAATAAATCTATTAGAAAAAAAGGGGGTGCGAATCTGCATAGAGAAGAGTCCACCAGCATCACAAATGCCACTGGGAAAAGGAGCCGGCATGCTCCTTAATGATGGCTGACAGGGCTGCATGTGGCCACTTGCATGGGAGAGGAGGGCTTCTGTCTTTGTACTCATCCTTCAGAGGCTTCTGCATGGACTCTGCCTGGAGGTCTGTGTGATGTCTCAGGGTAGTCCAACCCCCAGGGAAAGGTGTTCCCTGGGCTCATCTGAGTGTGGTTTCCAAGAGTGAGGTTTGGGACCTGGAGTAACCTGACTCATTGGTTTCTTTTTCCAGGAAGACGGGACTTGCAAGCTTCCCTCCATCACTGCCGGCCCCTAGACCTGTCCAAGACCTCTTTCACCCATTTTCTTGAGACTTTAAACTCCTCCCAGATTTCCCTCAAATCCATCCTAAAACCCTTTTTGTTTTCATTCTTTTCTCCAAGAAACAGGAAAACTGAAAAATGATAGACTGTCTATCGTGTCCACTGAACAGTGGTGACAGCCATGGATACTAATGGAAGGCTGCCTCAAGTTCTGTTTTAGTTGTGTGGACTGGACAAGTAACTTCGCTTCCCTGGGCCTCAGTTTCCCCATTAATAAAGTGGAGGTGATAGCAGGACTGTTGTAAGAATAAATTCAGTAAATACTTGTAGAATACTTAAGGCTTGGCCCATAGTCTATGCTCAGAAAATGATGAGGATGTCACCGTCACCGTTGTCATCAACATGATTTTGATATATTGATAGTATACTTGGGCACTACAGAATTATAACTGTGATCAGATTGCATTGATAAATCCTGGAAAGTTCTGGTTTGACTGACTGAATTTGTCATATTGCTGCGCTCCTTTCTATTTTAAACACTTGTACACACCCCACCATCATGCCAGGAAACCGCAGCTTCTGTCCTTTGTCTCTCGTCGTATGACCCACCATTCCCAAACAGAAGCCCTCCCCAGCTCATTCACATCCCATGCAAAAGATGGACTGGGACCCCAGCTGGTGCCTAAGGCATTTGGGATATGATGAGAATCCTTGCGTGTTGATCTGGTTTGGATCTGGGTCCAGCCCAAATCTCAAGTCAAATTGTAATCCCCGGTGTCGGAGGTGGGGCTTGATGGGAGGTGATTGGACCATGGGGGTGGATTTCCCTGTTGGTCTTGTGATAGCGAGTGAGATCTCGTGAGATGTGGTCATTTAAACATGTGTGGCACCTCCCCTCTTTCCTCCTGCTCCCACCACGTGAGACACCTCGCACCCCTTTGCCTTTCGCCATGATTGGAAGCTCGCTGAGACCTCCCCAGAAGCTGATGCTACCACACTTCCTGTACAGCCTGCAGAACCGGGAGCCAATTAAACCTCTTTTCTTACAAATTACCCAGTCTCAGGTATTCCCTTAAAGCAGTGCGAGAACAGACTAATAAATGTGTTCTGGGTATCAGTGCTCACATGCAGGGTGTGAGAGACAGGAGGGTTAACTAAGGGGCCCGATTTGAGAGCCTGTGGGGCACCCTCCTTTGGAAGCAGGAGGGCAGGCAGACCCGCTGGGCCCAGGCAGCTTTGTCTTGTTTGGAAACCCTGTGGACAGCCTCATTCTGGTCATTTTTCTGATTCCTGTCAGTCTTGATTCTCTATGAGGAGCTGATGAGAATGCCCCCCGGGAGGCAATGATCGGACGTTTGCCTTTAGGGACAGCTGCGTTCTCTCTGCAGGCCTTTGAACTTCCCCAGAGCATTTCTCTGGCCTCTAGAACTTATCCAAAATGTTTTCTTCAAAAGGCCCAGTCCTTTGCCTGCAGCAGTGGTGTGACACGGCCACGCTCTCATCTGGTTTCCAGCCGTCGGGTAGGGAGTGTCGTTTGCCTCCCGGCCAGCACGCACACAAGCCAGGGCTGCCCTCCACATGTTCATGGAGAACTGGCACTCAGACCCCTTTTCTTGACTCTCTGTTAACACGGACTTCAAATGACTGAGTAGGGTTGGATCCTAATCAGATGTCTCCTGCCCTTGGTGCAGCTCCAATTCCTGAGCACTGTCTATGGGAGGCATTTGTGTAGCACACACATATACTCACACATACGGCCACACCACCCACTGTCACAACATAAAGGTCCCAAGCATATGATGAGCCATTTTTTTTTTCTGACAGAGATGGTTTAAATAAACGGACAGCGTTAAGTACTTCCTTTCCCGGCAGTGCATCCTCAAGGTCAGCAAGAAGCAAATGGGGTAAAAAGTCCTGAGTCTAAAGTTCCCAACATGTCTTGTTTCAAACTGTGAATGTAGGTGCAATCAGATGAGTGTTTACTGAGGAAGTATCTGGATACTTGAACCCGGATTCCCATGTAAGTTTCTTCTGGCCCATTGAAGAAGATGGTTGCACACCAAAGGGGTCTCCTGGAGATGTGTTCCGAGCTCCAGAGCATAGAGCTGTGTTTTTCGACAGTGAGTTCTCAGGACTATTTGCGTCTAATATCATGGGGAGCCAGTCAAAATGCAGATTCCTGGGCCTCACTCACAACCGCACAACTCAGAAGACACAGGACCTTGGCATCATTTTTACAATACTTCCTGGGAGACTAAAATACATGAGTTTGACAGCCATCGATCCAGAGATTTTTAAGTAAAGCACATCAGAATCACTCTCAGTACTCTATTCTCTTTATATATAGTTAATATATATGTGTGTGTGTATATATATATATTCTTTTTCTTTTTTTTTGAGACAAGGTCTTGCTCTGTTGCCCAAGCTGGAGTGCAGTGGTGCAGTCTCAACTCACTGCAGCCTTGGCCTCCCGAGTAACTGGAATCGCAGTTGCACACCATCACACCCGCTGAGCCACCGTGCCCAGCCTATTTTCATTCAATACATTTGGGGGTGGATCCCAGACATCTGCATTTGGAAGAAGTCCCATTGTGGTTCCAATTCCAGTGCCCCCATGTGTCCAGTGGACCTCTAATTTTGGCAGGTGTGCAGGGGAATGAACGAGGGTAGAGGTGGAGGGGTGGGGTTCTGGTTAAAGGTAAATTCCTGGACCTTTAGAGCCCTCTGCATGTTCTGATGTGGGAGCCCTTGAAGACAGGGACCCATTGAGAGCATCCGTGGACTCGCCCCCTTTCTACTCCCCCGGTCCCAGTGATACCGAGGCTACCGCCTTGCCCTTCCCACCCTGCACCCTCGGCACAGTCAGCACTGGAGCCGGGCCTGCCTGTCGAGGGTGGGAGTGTGCTCTGCAGTCTCTTCTTCCAGGGGATTATTCTAAGGCACTCCCCATCCTTCCTTTCATTTGAGTTCCATTTCCCTGGGATGATGATGACAAGTGCCAAAGAAATGTCTAGACCACAGATTCTGAATTTGAACAAAAATGCCTTGAAGTACAAAAGAGATTTTCTGCAATGTGAAGCCCAGAGGATTTTTGGTTGTTGTTGCAATAAAACAGTGCCATAAAACGGGGTGGAGTGGGAAAGAGGGGGGCAACCTCTCCCATGGCTTTGCTGCTTTGGTCAGTTAATACTTGCCAGGTACTAAGAACAGAAATTGTGTTCATCAAGAAGGGTCGATAACCCCATTACCCCTATCCTCAGACACCAAAGCAAAATCTAATAGCTTCCTTTTTTTCTTTTTATAACAGTTTTTGTTTTTAAATAAATTTTAATGTTATCAAAGTAATACATGCACATACTTTTGAAAGTCAAATATCACTTCTGGGAAATTTTTCTCATATTTTTCTTTGTGAATTTCCTGTCAATGTCTTTTCTACTCTCTTTTGAACTCTTTTTCATGTTGAATCTCCTGGATTAATCCTCTAATCGTTTATCTTTTCCTCTTCGACACTTCATTTTTTTTTTTTTTTTTAATTGAGATGAAGTCTCACTCTGTCACCCAGGCTGGAGTGCAGTGGCATGATCTTGGCTCACTGCAACCTCCGCCTCCCAGTTTCAGGCAATTCTCCTGCCTCAGCTTCCTGAGTAGCTGGGATTACAGGCGTGTGCCACCACTCCAAGCTAATTTTTGTATTTTTATTAGAGATGAGGTTTCACCATGTTGGTCAGACTGGTCTCGAACTCCTGACCTCATGATCCACCCGCCTCCCAAAGTGCTGGGATTACAGGCATGAGCCACCGCGCCTGGCCTACAGTTCATTTTTTAAATCTTTTATCCTGTCTGCAGGATTACACTGTCTTTTTAAATCCAACCCTCTATTGACATTTTTACTTAGCTATAATATTTTTAATTTTCAAAATATCTTCTTCATTTTTAGGGTATCCTGGTACTGCTTTAGGGATGTGAGATCTTCTGTTAGTTCTATGATGTTACTGACTTCTGAAGTTTTAATTTTCTTCTCTAAATTGCTTCTGTTTCTTCTGAGGTATTGAAAAAGACCCAATCTCCTGAACTGGGGGCTGGGGAGAGGAGCCATTCATTGCTTGTGCTCTCTGTTTGGGGGTGAGAGGAAGCTGAAGGTATCTCTGTTCAGAATGAAGGTTTTTGTTTAGATCTTCTGTTTTCAGTTCAGCCCGAATGCCTAACTCTCCCCATGCCTGAGTCTGCATTCAGGGTTTCCTTGGTTGTGTTACACTAGACTGATGCTGTCTCATCACCATAACTTCTCACTGCTGATGGCCCCTGAGCCCTGGGAATGTGGCTGGTCAGAATTGAGATGTGCGGTGAGTATAAAATACATACCGGATTTTGAAGACATTACAAAAAATGGTAAAATATCTCAGTAATTTAAAAAATATTGATTACACATTAAAATAATGATATATTAGGTTAAGTATATTATTCAAATTAATTTTACCTTTCTCAATGTGGCTGCTAGAAAATCTAAAATTCCATCCATGGCTCACATTATATTCCTCTTGACAACACTGCTCCTCTGTGGCTGCAGGGAAAGAGATCCAGTGGCCTCCCTGCTCCTGTCTTAGCCTCATGTGTCTATGGGAGCCATTGCCTCAAGTTCCCGATTTTTTCCAGGGCTCAGCAGAACAAATCCTTGCTTCTCCTTCTCCTTAGCATCCTCTACAGCCTCTTGGTTTTAGCTTCCTCTGTTCTGCTTAGGTCAGTTATTATCTCCTCATGCGCTTTTCACCTTCAAAAAGTTGATCGAATGATCTGCCATTCTCTTAGCATTTATGGGTTTACTATTTTCCTTTGCTGTTATTTGAGTGGAGTTTTGGAAGGGAATGGAGATAATGCATGTGCTCAATCTGCCATTTGTAAGTTCTAACGGCCCCTTGAATCAAATTAAATTGTCAGCTTTAAGGCATATGATAATTTCCCCTTTATGTCTCAAGTCTGGTAGCTTGGCCTGTCATAACAAAATATTGCCATACTGGGTGGCTTAAACTACTGTGATTTGTTTCTCACAGCTCAGGAGGCAGGATGATTGGCCTGCCTTCTTGCTGTGTCTTCATATGGTGGAGAGGAGAGAGGACGCAAGCTCTCTGGTATCATTTTGTATCAGGGCACTAATCCCATCACGAGGGCTCCACCCTCATGACCTCATCCAAACTGAATTATCTTCCAAATGCCCATCTCCAAATACCATCACACTGGGGATAAGGGCTTCAACTTATGACTCCCGGGAGGGGTACATCAGTCCCTGGCACCCTCCATACTGGCTCATGTTCCTCATTTTGTCATTTGTTCTCTCTTCAACATGCTTGCCACCAGGATATTCACCTCAAAGTTTCTTTCACGTTTTTCATAGCAAAGCCTGTTTCTGCACCTTTGCTATATAGCTTAGAGAAAGACTTTTATTCAGAAATTGACAAGACAATTTTAAGTATTGTGTGGAAAAGTAAAGGACCAACAACAGCCTAAACTATCTTGGAAAAGAAGAGCAAAGTTTCTGAACTCATAGCACTTGACTTTAGCACTACGCATCAGGCCAGGGTGGCATTGGTGGAAGCCTGGACGTGTCAATCAGTGCGACAGAATAGAGTTCCCAGAGACACACCCACAAATAAGTGTCGCAATAATTTTTGATGAGCGTGAAAGCAATTTAACGTAGAAAGAAAAATCTCTTTACCAAGTTGTACCAAAGCAATGAGATATTCAGATAGAAATATCCCTCTGTATGTATATAACTTCAATTCCTACTTTATACCATATCTAAATATCAACTTGAGATGGGTATAATATCTACATATAATATCTAAAACAATAAAGCTGCTAGGAATAAACCCAGAAGGGTATCTTCATGACCTTCAGGGAGGCAAAAATTTATTGGAGAGGTTACAGAAGGCACAAATCATAAAAGATAACAGTGTATATAAATGAAACTTCATCAAAATTCTGAAAAACACCATCAAGAAAACTCAATAGGCAAGCCGCAGTCTTGGAGAAAATATTTGCAGCGCATATATCTGACAAAGGAAATAACTCCTATAATGCAATAATAAAAAGACAAACAGCCCAATCTTTTAAAAAGTCGGCAAAAAACTGACAAACATATGCAAATGGCCAACGGTCATATGAAAATGTGCCCAACATCATCAGCCACCAGGGAAATGCACAATTTATCATAAGACATGATGACACGCCTGCCCGAGCACCTGAAATGAGAAAGACCACCACCAGTGATTGGAGATGCCCTTTGTTGGCTGACGGATGCCCAGTCTCATTCCAGAAAGATTTAATTCTGCTCAGTCAAAACTCAACAAACGTTCCATAATCTCAAAATGTTCCACCTGACAGGACAGGTTGAAGAATACAACTGAAATGTCTATAAAACTATGTCTTTCAAGAAGAACAAAGAGATTCTATTAAGCAATCAACTTGCTTAACCTGTCTTGAAGAGACTTTCCTAGGTTCCCAGGAATCTTCCTTGATCTCCGCAGTGTGATCACTCAAGAATGAGGAGTCAGGAGGCTGACTTTTTAAGGATTCTCATTTAAGAGTGATGTTCCTGCTTAAGAGGAGGGGATTTGACGGGACTTCTCTTGGCCTCCATTGCTTGTCACGTGGGATAAGCCGACTCAAAAATGCTTCCATGATAGTTTCATCATATATGGCACCAGCTGTCGTTGGAGTGGGAGCTGGTTCTTCTTTGGAGTCAGGGGAAGCTGGAAGCATTCAGAAGACACTCAGAGTATCTGGGGCCCAGTTGACACAGTACTTTACGACGGCAGATGGAGGCACATGTCGCAGGAGATTCCGGAGTGGTTCGGTGTCAGCGCCCCTGCAAGGGGGGTCTTGTTAGTTGACCTAAGAGATTCCATTCCAATGTGCTGAAGATGGATTTTCAATTTGGCCTTTGCAGAGGCTAAGAAAGATTCATTGCAAATTTCTGTTTACTCGTCTGGCTTTCGTGGGATAGCCAGTGTTTTCCCTTGTTTTAGGTTATCTTTGGCTGGAGGGCAAGAAAAATAGTCAGCGATGTCTTGGAAGTTTAAGCCTACACTATATGGCTCTTTTAAAAAATATTTGGTTATCCAGCAAGATATTTCTTGCGTTTCTACATCTAAAATTTCTCTGTGGTTTGGCAGGATGAAAGCTTTTCATGGCTGCCAGTCATATCTTAATTGGATCACCTTGTGGAAACTTCAGAGAGGTTTTTCTAGAATTTGTTTCCAATTTCTGATGTCGACCCAGCATTTATTATCTAAGGTGAGACAGACACGACAATCTCCTCATTTCCTCTCTCTTTAAAAGGACTTGCTGCATTTTTCAAAATACCTCCCAGAGAGTGCTTACTGGGAAAATTCTCCTTTCTTGGCAAAGAATGTTCTTGCCAGCTCTGTTACTCCTCAAATGATAGTAACTTATTTGCAAATTCTATTGAGGAAATAGCCATCAGAAAATTCAAAGAAGGGGGAGAAAAATGCACTTTGTACTCACACCTAAACCCATTGTATTTTTTACAAGTTGTACTTATTTGAGCCTACCTTGTATAATAGACTACAGATGTGCTTGCCATTTTGTCTCTTGCAAAATTATAAGCTCCTTGAGACCAGGAAAAGCATCCATTCCTCTTTCACCCTTGAACATCAGTCAGAGTGTCTGACATGTGATAGGTACCTGGGACATATTTGTGGAATTAAAATGCTTGAAATATATCTCTGGGGAACACATGAGAAGGTATTAAAATATTTTCAAAATATATTTAACGGCACATAGAGTTTTAATTTTAAAAAGCCAAGCACACACTTCACGCATAATAGAATTCAGCTTTTGTTATAAATAGGCCCGGGTATGTGCACTTAGAAAAAGGACTGGAAGGAAATGTGAAAAAATAGTAAACAAAGCAATTTCAGGGTGGTGAGATTAAAGGGCAATTGCAATTTTTAAAATTTAAGATTTGAGTCGAATTCAAATTATCTACAATAACCATGCACTGCTTTTATAACTAGGAAAAAAAAGAAATTAAGGTTTTTTTGCAGTTATTTTTAAAAAATCATTTGCCTTGAATATTTTGCCTTTAATATTGTTTCATTTACTGTTTCATTTCTATGCAGGGTGACTGTGTACAGGGCACTTTGCCAGTGCTGCACAATGTTATCTCTGTGCTTGTTACATGAGACCTTGCTCTGTGTGTCTTTTTATGTCCATTTTACAGATGAGGGAGCTGATGCCTAGAGAGGCTAAGGGATGGCTCCTCTGGAGAAGAGGAGATCTGGACCTGTCTGGTGAAGCAAAGACTGGAGCCACAGCCACTTAGCCCACCCACTCCCTCTGGGACAGTCCAGGGAGTGTGTCTCCTGAGCGCCTTGGGAACCTGTCAGTTTCATGTTTTTCTCTTTGCCCTTGGCTCACTCACTGAAAAGTGTCCCAGCTATATTATCTCTCTGAAGTGTTTAGTCTTTTGTAATTTATGAATATCTGAAGACTTAAGAAACACTGATTAACAGCATCAGTAACAGTAAATGTCAAATTGGAGCATATACTCCCAACTTTTAATAACAATTGTAGGGGACATTTACTTTCTAGGGAACATGATTTGTTAATGTTTTAACTTTGTATAACGAGTATGTATTATTTTTAGTCCAAAAGGACAATGAAAATATGAGAAAAGATGGAATTCATTAAAAGCAAACTTTTTCTGTAAAGATCCAGATTGTAAATAGTTTTCACTTTGTGGCCATATGGTCTCTGTGGCAGTCACTCAACTCTGCAAGTAATACAGTCATAGTTATTGCATAGAGGAACGGGCAAGGCTGTGTTCCAATAAATCTTTATTCGCAAAAACAGGCAATGGGCCAGATTTGGTCACAGGCTACAGTTTGCCAACACTTGTATGTTAGTTTCCTGTCGCTACTGTGACAAATGACCAGAAATTAGTGGCCTGTAACAACACAAACGTGTTCTCTCATAGAAAGACAGAAATCTGAAATCACTATCACTGGGCTAAAATCAATTTTTGGGCAGGCTACACTCCCTCCGGAAGTGCCAGGACAGTGTCTGTTCCTTGTTTGCTCCATGTTCCAAGGCCGGACAGCATTCCTTGGCTTGTGGCTGCATCATCCCAATCTCTGCTTCTGTCATGGCCTTGCCTTCTCCTCCTGTGTAATCAAACCTCCCTTTCAGAAGGACCCTTGTGATTGCATTTAGTGCCCACCTGGATAAGTGAGGATAATCTCCCCATCTCAAGGTGTTTAACTTAATGCATCTGCAAAGTCCCTTTTGTCTTGTAAGGTAACGTTTACAGGTTCCCAGGATTAGGATGTGGATATCTTGGAGCCAGGGCGGAGGTGGGGGGGCATTTTTCATCCTATTACATCCCAGCATAAAGTAACAAAAAGGTGGGGGTGAGGGTGGGTTGCTGTAAAAAGAACATTGATTTAGGAGCAAGTTCACCAGAGCCAGAGGCCCAGCTCCAGTCACCGTATGCACAGGTGGGGAGCCATTTGACCTCTCTGGCTTTTAGCTTTTCTCATTTGTGATGTGAGGGAATTGGACTATATGACCCCTGAGACTCTTTTTAGCTCTGTCACCTTTAAATTTTTTTATTTGTGAGAAGCAGTATTTTAAACATCTGCCTCTGTTATAGTTACCTTTGTTATAAGTGGTGTAGCTTACACCTATTCTGAGCAGTTTTGCACTAAGTTGTATCAGGGAAGATTCAATATTTATGGGCAAAGTAAAGGAAGAAATAAATTTTAACTATTCCCAAGTTAGTATAAGCATGGAGAAACTATAAGCCAACCTTCTCATTCAGAATGAAACTAAAATTTTTATGCCACTCTGTACAGAAAAGCATTTGAGAAGTCCACACAAATATTTTCACCATCTGAGGATAAAGAATAAGGAACTCAGAATGTGAGAGGGAGGATCCAATTATTATGTGGAGCTAGATGAAGAGATTAACCAGTATGGCATGCCCTCAGGCCTTGTGTGGTTCTTAAAAATGGGCTGTAATTCTCTCTGTGAATTTCCTAGGGGCAAAAGCAAAGAGACAAAAATGATTGTGTAAGAATGACACTGTTAATAGAATTTAAAAAAAAAATTGCTAGGAATTCCTACAGCCTGAGTGACATTTTCCATAAATCTTCTTAAACACGGACGTCGGGGTTATTCTCTCAATATCAGTTCATTCATTCATGCACTCAACAGATATTCATTGATTGCCTTCTATGTACTTGACACTGTCCTGGTGACTAGAAAGATAGTCATGAACCAGATAGAAATGACTCTGTCCTCTTGGAATTTATGGCCTGGCAGGAGGTGCAGATATTGACGTTGCAAGGAGTGTGACAGATGAGGAAGAACAGAGGCACAGACATGTGCAACAGGGGGACTTTCTCTATGGGCTGGTCAGGGAAGGTCTCTCTGAAGAGGTGACACCCAAAGTCATTTCTCCATGGCATGAGGGTAATTCATCAGGCAAAGAGTAGAGGAGGAATTTGCCAGGCAAGGCACAGAAAAGACCAATAGAGACACTTACAGACAACTACACCATGTCATTGTCCAGTGTAGTTGGAATGAAGAGAGAACAGAGCATGTGCTGTGTCAGATGGTGGAGTGCCACGGTAAGGATTCTGGACTGTATCCAACATAAATTGTGTTATTAATAGTTAGAACACTCAGCTGCTGTGATAAACCTCGGGGTTTCAGTAGCTCACTGTACATTGTAGCTTATTCCTGAGTCCTCTGTTAGCCTGATGGGATGTTTCTGATGGCTGGGCGGCTTTTGCAGTGGTGATTCTGTCATGAGTCTCCTACAACCTCTACAGCCATCCTATGACTGTGGAAGGGAGAGAGAAAGTGGGGAGAAGCACGTCTTCATCATCTTGACCTCCAAAATCACCCACTGTTTCCACATAACTCACTGGCAAGTGGTCACAATGCCCCACCTAAATGCAAGGTGGGTTGGAAATCCAGTCCCTGGCTGGGCAGCCACCTCGCGACAATAGCTCAGCTCTGGAAAGGGGGTATGGAGTTTGGTGCATGGTTAGCTGTTCACACTGCAGGAGGCTGCTGGAGAGTCGTAAGCAAGTTAGAGGTATAATCAAATTTGAATGTTAAAAAATGCCATCCTGGCTGCAGAATGGAGAATGTATTGGAGGGTGCAAGGCTGGATGAAGGCAGCCAGTTATCACAATGGGCAATAAACACGATACAGTGGCAACTGCCATGGATGAGTTCTGAAGGGCATCTCTCAGTGTCAGCCAAGGACGCGATGCACTTCAGTGAAAAGTGTGATGCCAGTTATCAATACATCAGTCAGTGATATGGTCAACTGTGACAACCAAGGAACTTTTTCCCTTTTATAACCAGAAGTCAGCAGCCCATTGACTGATGCCAATCTCATTATATTCATTAGTTTTTAAAAAGTGTTTGAAAGTATCATACACATAGTCACCCAGTTCCTTGCTTCTTAAAAGTGGTTGATGAGAGTATCCAGTGGAGCTATTCTGCACACCTCTATTGCTAGATCACACCGTGGACTCTCAATGCTCTCTTTACTACCAGAAACTTGAAATCTAGTCAGATTCGAGAGCCAATTCTAGAAACCCCAGACCCAAATCAGAAAACTCATCCTTAACATTCTATTCTGTTCTCTAGAACTACTCTTGGTATCCACATCTGTGTTAGTCAGGGTTCTGCAGAGAAACAGAACCAATCTCGCACGACTGTGGAGGTGGAGAAGTCCTGAGATCTGTAGTCGGTAATCTGGAGACCCAGGAGAGCCAGCATTGTCCTTCCAGTCCAAGTCCAAGGGTCTGAGAAGCAGGAGAGTCCATGGTGTAAATTCCAGCTTGAGTCTGAGTCCAAATGCAGAAGACCTATTCTCAAAGATGTTCAGACAGAGGAAATTCTCCCTTACAGCATTTTGTTGTATTTGAGTCTTGAACATGTTGGATGAGACCCACTCACATTTGGGAGAACCGACTGCTTTCTCAGTCTACCAATTCAGATGTCAATCTCATTTAGAAACAGTCTCACGAACACACCCAGAATAATGTGAAACCAAATATCTGGGCACCCTGTGGCCCAGTCAAGTTAACACACAAAATTAATCTTCATAATAGGGGTGCTCCCCAAAATTATTCTGTGGCCAGACAAATTTCAGGAATGCTGTATTCTATAGCCCAGAGGTTGACAAATGTCTCCAGTCAAGGGCCAGATAAAAGTAAATATTTTGGGCTTTGAGGGTCATACAGTCCCTGTGATGACTACTCAAGTCTGTCCTTAGAGCCAGAGTTAATATGTAAATGTATAGGTGTGGCTGTGATCCAACAGAAACACACACTGAGTCATACTTGGCCTGAGGACTGAAGATTGTAGACTGGACCTGTGCTGTAGCCCCGTCTTTGAGCTCTTTTCACATTAGCATATTTAAACTCAAATGCTTTGAGAATTCCCGCAGAAATGAAGTCTGACAGCCAAGTCTGACCTGAGCTTTCTCAATCTATTTGACTGTGGAACCCTTTCTTCAAGCTGTGCTATTAACCTTTAATGGAATAGCATTCAATGAATTATCCATTTAAGAAACAGTGGTTTAGCACAAAAGTTTTATTTAAAAGATCTCTGCTGAGAGGATTGAGAAAAATAATATAGTTCTTTTAGTTTTCATGAGTTACTGAAAGTTGAAGGGCACTAGATTGGAAAGATTTAGGAATACGTTTGTCTTTGAAAACGAATGTAATTTCTTATTATGTGCAGTTGTGCGGTGAGCAATGCATTCCCTACCAGAATAATTTGGAAATGATTTACTAAATTTACAAAATAGTTTTAAATTTCTAGCCTTGGCTCTGGCTATGATTACAAAGAAAAAAAAAGAAAAAGGAATTGGCACTAAGAATAGCAATAAAAACCTAACTGTTAAGGAACCTTTTTCCATTTCTATGGTGTTTCTTGGTCCTTTGATTCAACCTGAGGTAATTTTGGATTCTGATATTCTGCTCAGATTCAGCAATTGTAGTAAATTGTAATTTATATTTTCATTTATATCATTAAAAAAAGGTTGAATGAGACAATGTCCAGCTCTGAGGCCTATGACGCTTCACTAAGGAACTGAATCCACTCATTTTGATTCAGTCATTCATCAACCCAATGGCCTCTATTCCCACGCTTCATCCCCAAATAGCCCCATCTTGCCAATATTTCATTGTGCTTTTGTCAAATATTTCTTTGATGTCAAGATTTTTTATATCAATCACATTTCCTTGAGCCTCTAGTCTAACAATTTGGAAAAAGAAATGCAGTTCGTCTGCAATGGCTGTGCTCAGTGAGCCTGTTAAAGCTTCTGCTACTCACCTGGGTCTTTAAATAGTCTGTTCTTGTGACTTGCCTGAGATTGAAATCGCACAGTTTTCAGAATCTGCCTTTTTCCTCTTTTGGGAAACTGAAATGCCATTTGCCTGCCTCTGGCCCTTCCTCTGACCTCCGTTGACCTCTGAGGTTGCTGGTAAAGGTTGTTTCTGCCTGTGGCCTGGGTGTTACTTGCCCAGGTCAGGAGACGAGTGTTCAATAGGAACACACACTGCTTTCTTATACTGTGTCCACACTGGGGTCCCACTCCCCCATACTGATATTTATGTTACTTTTTCTGGCCTAAATATCACTGTATTTGAAAAAGAAGAGGCAAGCACCCTGCTTATTTTGTGCCATCCATCAACCTTACCTGTAGGTTTGACTGCCAGTCTCTTCTTTCCTGTCATACCAAGGAAGCTGGTATGATCCATTACATAGCTCGAAGGTGCAAAAACGGTCATGGCTATTTTAAAGAGACAAATATTAAAATATGATATTTAATTATAAATATTAATGATGAATTCTAATTACGAATTTTAAATTAGCAGCGTATCCAGTTCCTCTGGAACATCTGCTCTCCCTGCCTCTCCCCTGTGTCACATTTTCAAGGTTCCCAGGACCGTACACAGTCCGGGTGCTGTTTGTGTTTGATGTAGACAGTATCAGAGAATCTGGTTAACCCACTTACCCCAGCCCCAGGGGATTGCCCTGTGCACTGCTGGAACGGGGCTTTTGCCAGTCCGTGCCTTTCTAGTTCCTGATGTGTTGTGCTCCACTGTTGGCCTTCCCAGGTAGAGCCCTCGGGTTTACGCTCTCAAGTGACGCACGGTCCCGAAGTAGTCTGGGCCCTCTAAGCTCAGCCATCCTTTGGGCCAGAAGGAGTCCTCCCGTCAAGATCCTTCAGAACCTGGTGTGAGACAGTGTTGCCAGCCACGCTCCTTCTTCCCTGTGGGCAGTTCTCCTTTGCAGGCCGTGGTGCTTTTCAGACAGAGCACGCTGGGCCCGCTAAAGTGGCCCCACAATGCTGAAACGCTAAAGCGAAGAGCCGAGCCCCCATTTTCCTACCAACAGCAGGGTCCTTGGTCTCTGGTACAGGTTTACTAACCCTCCCACCCCCGAAAACCACAGGGGCGAAGGCAGCCTCTTTCAGGTCACAAAGCCCCCTCCCTCTCCCTTCCAGGGTAAAGGGTGCGTGGGCACTTGCCCTGCTCCAAGAAGTCTTCCTGTCTCAACCTAAAAGGCAACTTTTAAAAATGCAGCTTGAGTAGCCGAAGTTCTGTCTCTATAGCACCTGCTACTTGAGTATAACTCAAGACAGTCATTTCCATTGCCCTCAGGTTTTTTTTGCAAGCTTCGCTCCTGTGAAAGTTTGCCCATCTTCCTTCTCTTCCAGAGGTCAATGTTAGTTTTATTAGAGTGGTTTCCCAACTGTTTAATACACTAGCAGGAGAAGAAGGAACGGGACCCTGTTAGTCTGGGGAGGCGAGGCTGTGCTAAAAAGACACCCAAACTTGTAATGGCAACAATAAGGAAGTTGATGTGTCTTGCTCGGGATGGGACAGGACTGGTCAGTGGGTCAGTGGGCTAGCCCTCTTCCACTTGGTCACTCTGGGTCCAGGCTTTTGGAGACTCAGCCATCTTCCACATGTGGCATGTCAGGAATTTATCTTCCACTTTTCTGTTTTTAAATTATTATTATTACAACTGTTATTTTGAAATAAAATACAGAGATTTACACACTTCTCCAAATGATAGTATCTTACATAACCACAGAACGTATTTCAAAACCTGGGAGCTAACGTTGATCCAATACTCTTCACTCAGGTATGGGCCTTATTTGTTCTTCACCTGACTCTGCACACATTAAAAAAATATATGCCTTACTTTTAACTAAACAAGACTTTCACTTTTTATATGCATGTGTGTCCCAGGCACTGAGCTAGGTCCTAGGAGTAGATTTCTGTCTAGAGAGCTGAGTGGCCCCCATCACTAGCAAGTTGTTCTTCCATCTGGCTGCCAGCTAATCAGTGATCTCAATTCTGTTCCTCCCTCCCTATTTCCCATCCATGTGTGCCGTAATGGTATTCATACCTTAATCCACACGTATCCAGAGGAGATTATCTTCTAGATGTCCATTCACTGCTTAGTTTAAAGGCAACAGCATCTGATGCAGAGTATACACCTTTTCCTCCCACCAAAAGTCCAAGACCAATTAGATGGGAAATTTACAAGTCTATATTCTTCAAAATGTACCTTCAGTTTATTCTTCTCCTTCCTCTTATCTGATGACCTGATAATCCTTTGAATGAGATCAGCTTCTGTCTGAGCCTCTGGTGGATAATGGCAGCATTTTATCGGGTTTTAGTTCTCATTTTCAGGCAATTATCTGGAGAGAATACTTCCATCTGTATTTGCAGCTCTGTGGCACCTCCTTGCCATTGCAAACACTTCTCTTGAATTGCACGGGAGAGTTTAAACAATTGTGAAATTCCTAAAACTGCCTGCTTCATTGCCAAGAAGTCTTCTTCTGGCCCACATCCAAAGTGGTGGCCACAGCTACCTTTCTGGAGCCCGATTTCCGACATGGCACCCTCTCATTCTTCTTAATAAATGGTTTGAACATCTAAAGTAGCCACAGGGATTCCTGGCATTTGTCAGAGGCGGAAATCCGCATGGCAGACTGAGAGGGAGAGTCATAAAATCTTTGTTTTAGTTTGGACTCCTTTAAAAATTGGAATGAAATTAAAAATTTTTTTTTCTCATGTGGTCACAGAGGTTTCCTCTTAGGAGGTGGGAATTCTACCAGGAAATGACATGTAGGGAAAATGACTATGGAGTCTGTTTAGGGCTTTGTTTTGTGGGTCCATGGGAGCAGGAGTTGTCTCGCTTTCTGCTGAGTCCCCTGAGTCCCCTTCTTGCAATCAGAGCCCCACAGTTAATGTGTGCTCTTACCAGTAAGTCTCACAGTTTTTATTCACAACGTGGTCTGCAAACACGCTTTCAAAACGTGCCTTCCTTTGTGTGCAAACATTCATACCCACATTCTTATGTTTGTGGATTCTCTGTCTTCCAGAAACATGAGTGTCTGTCCAAACCTTTCAGACCAGAAGGGTGTAACTTTCAGTTTGTGGTCTCATCTCTCTGTGTCTCTCCTTAGAATAATACACAGATGTTCCGAAAGCTCTGCTGAAAAGGGAAGGAAGTGTCTTTGATCCTGCTCCCCAAGCAGGAATTTTAGACACTTTCAAAGCCGCGAGAATGGAAGGTGTCTGTCTGTGGTGTTCCCTAGCTGCTGGACAATACTATTTGGTTGATTAGAGACATAGGCACCATTTACGAGACTGCCATTTAAACTTGAAAACATGTCATCAGATACAGTTTCAAGCATTGGATGAAGTCTGACCCTGAAAGTTAAATGGGAGGTGATTCTTGTAATGAAATAAGTTTAGTTCTTGGAGCTTGAATCCATCCAAATTCTTTCATCTACCCAACACTTCCTGGTGTCTCCACCTTGAGCCAGGAACTGTGTTTGATTCAAGGGACACAGTCCTGGCAGCCAGCCCTCATAAAACTCTGAGTCCAGGGGTGATAGCAAGGCAATCGCCTAATACTGTGTGATGAGGTCCACAAACAGGAGTGCACCACAGGTAGGTGGGGGCAGAGGCAGCCCAGGGAGGGGTTGGGCTATGCCCGGGTTGGGGCGGAAATGGACAAGAGGTGTTAGAAGCTATTTTCAAGAGGAAATAAGGCATGGCCTGAATCTTGAAGGTGAGCCATGTGGGCACAGATCAGGATGGGTATTTCACGGTCTCATCTGCTAGTATGTGAGACACACGCGCAGGAAGTAGGGGTTCTACTGTAACATGTCGTTACATTTAAAAGGTGAGAATCAGTGTAGTCTCTCTTTTCCTGACCCCTTTCCAGACATAAGGGTAACAAACACCTTCCTTTCAGGGAAAACATGCTGGGCTCTCTTTGGTAGTTCAGAGTGAAGTAAGAAACCAGGGACTGGAGACAGCAGACTCCTCCTGGTTTTGAGTGGAGTAGGGGAGCCCTTTGCTGCTGCTGCGCTGTCAGCCACGTGGTACCTGCCCTCCAGCTGGGTCATGCATGGCCTCTGCTGCCGCTGCAAGATGCACAAAGCCACTGGGCTTCCAGGGTCCATGGGAATGTTGGACATTGTGAGTTGTACGTGAAATACGTGTGAGAAATAAAGGCTGGGCTCTCCTGCCACCTCTGAATGTTGTTGCCATGTTCACTGTTATTTATCATATGGTGCAAATAAATGTACAACTATTTACTTATTTTCTTGTTTGGCAACACTTCTGCATTTTACAGTCAACTCAGCAGTGATTCTTTAAAAAGTACACATTTAATGAAAAATTACGTACTAAATTTCCACCTCTCGAGAAAACGAAAGATGAATATGTAACTTCACAAAATGTTTGTCAACATTTACTCTGCACCATGGGGACCATTGTGATATCACCGGCCACGTGGAAACCAGACACAGACCTGCTGAAAAACCATCAACACCTGCTTCAGAAGCTCTTTAAAGAAGGCAGTGCCTAAAACCAGCAATGTAATTTGTACTGCTGTAGACTGTGTGTTAATGCATCACTCTGCGAAGCATGACTTCATTTAGATCAAATGACTGCTCTAAATTACTTTTACTCATTTATCAAGATCACTGTGGATCTATGAAAAATGAAACAATGGCTGTTAAGGCATTGGCTTCACTATATCACTTGTAAATAGTTAAATGATATTAGATTTATGTTAATGTCATTAGATGCTTTGAAAAGAAAGTCATTACCTGTCAATTCAATTTCTATGTATATACTCAAGACAAACAAGTGCATATGTGACAAAATGCTTGTACATAAATGATCATTCCAGCTTAATTCCTAGTATCCCAAAAGTAAACAATCCAAATATCCATGGTAGGAGAATGCATAAACCAACTGCAGCATATTCATCCAATAGAATATTATTCAGCAATTTAAAAACATGCAGTCACAGGAATGGATGTCAGAGTCCACTATATTCAACTCAAAATACTAGTCATAAAACGGTGCATGTTGTATGATTATATTTAGATGAAGTTCAAGGACAAACTCATTTTCGGCGACATTTCAGATTACTGTTTACATTGGTGTGTGTGTATGTGTGTGTGTGAAGTAACTCTTTGGAATGATGAAAATGTTCTGTATCCTATATCATTTTCTGGGTGATGATCATATAGGTGAATACATGTAAAAACACATAAAACTCATTAAAATGTACAGATTTTACTATATGTAAATAATTTCTCAATAAAGGACTATAGGAAGAGTAAATGAGAGAACAGTTAATATTTTCCATTCAATTTATGAAATCAAAATAAAACTTTTGAAATTTATCAGTCAAAGATGAATCATTCATCTGGCCTGGTACTGTGGCTCACACCTACAATCCCAGCACTTTGGGAGGCTGAAGGGGGTGAATTGTTTGAGCTCAGGAGTTCGAGACCAGCCTGGGGAATATAGTGAGACTCTGTCTCTACAAAAAATATAAAAATTAGCCAGGCATGGTGGTGTGCACCTGTAGTCCCCGCTATTTGGGAGGCTGAGGTGGGAGGATCACCTGAGCCCAGGAGGTTGAGGCCGCAGTGAGCCATGATCATGCCACTGCACTCCAGCCTGGGCGACAGGGCAAGACCCTGTCTCAAAAAAAAAGATGAATCATTCAACATGAGTACAAATGCAATTGTAAAGCCTGTTGAAAATACCCACAAGGAAGATAAAAGTATTTTTCTGCAGTGATAATGCAAATACAAATTTTGACGAAGAGCAGCATTGTGGCCAAAGCAGCAACACTCTTACCTGACGAAGGTACCTATGGAACAGAAAAGGCCTAAGATAGATTGCAGTTCACATAGCATTGAGTTCAAACTATTTGCAATCTTCTACTGATTAAAACTAAAGGTTTGGTTTGCAAAATATGCAATTAAAAATACACATATAATTAAAGTAAATTACAACAATGCTTATAAGGTTGATCTTGAGTTTTAGATGAGCCTGGTTGCCAATGTGAGCTGTGAGCGCCTCTTCCAAGTGGAGAATGCAGGAGGTCATCCACAAGGGCTCAGCTGCTGCTGATGCTCAAGGAAGAGGGGATACGTTGCTGTTCATGGTGTGGAGAGGTTTGCGGCCAACTGCGGGATGCAAGAGCAGTGTGGGAGCTCTGAGCCTGGGGCCATCCCCGGGGCCCTGGTGGTGGAGCCAGCCTGGGCAGCTCACCGCTGCATCACCGTTGGGAGCAGCCTTGTGGGCCAACCATGGGCTGGGCTGTTGGGCCCCTGTGCCCTCATGGTGGGTTTTGACTTTGATGGCACCCCGTGACTCTATCAGGGTGACCCCTAGGGCATACACCGTGCCTGCAAGGCCAGTGCCATAGGCTGGGCACCAAGGCAGTGAGTGTGTGCCTAAAGAAGAAGTAAGGAATGAAGCCATGGAAAGCTGCCACCTGATCTTCAGGCTGGTGGTGAAGATGCTCCTGGAAATGGGTGCCTCAGGTGGCAGAAACACTGAAGTTGCTATCACCAGGTGAGAGAAATCCCTCAGGAATTTATATCCTGAAGAAATTGGGAAATATGTTGCTGAAATTGAAAAAGAAAAAGAATAAAACAAAAAGAAGAAACAAAAGAAAGCATCATTATGACTAAAATGTCCTTGTTTGTAACAATTTTTATTTATTTATTTATTTTATTTTACTTCAGGTTCTGGGGCACATGTGCAGGTCATGCAGGGTTGTTGCATAGGTGCATACTATATCCAGCATTTCTCCCCATGTTATCCCTCCCCACCCTTCCCACCCCTCACTATCCCTCCCCTACTCCGCCCCCCCAACAACCACTCGCAGTGTGTGATGCTCCTCTCCCTGAGTCCACGTGTTCTCATTGTTCGACACCCACCTATGAGTGAGAACATGGGGTGTTTGGTTGTTTGTAACAATTTTTAAATTCAAATCATGGATGAATCTACATCTACATGATGTAGGCATTTCCACTGCATTTATTCACACTGTCTGAGGGTCCTACAATAAACTTCCATATTTAAATTTTAAAAATGAGCATGGCAGGCTAAGCATGCCTCCCTGGCTGCCTGCCATCGATTGCATTTAGAAATGGTTAAGTTTTGCAGAGAACCTTTACATGTAAAACCTAAGTCTCTACACGTGGCCATGGATATTTTTGTAAATGAGTCTTCTAAATTCAGGTTGCATTTTGCTCCAAATCTGTTGGAAATCTGAAATCAAACTATTTAAAGAAGGGAGCACAAAAAAGCCTTAGCTATCACATGTATTCAAATTACAAGTAATATTACACATTAGAGGTATTAAAAACAGCTGAGAACAAAGACTCTGTGACTTACACGTACAAGAGGAAGTCACTGAATAAATTAGATGGTGAGGGCTCAGATAAGGTGTAAAGTTTAATTTTGGGATTCTTTATTTTCATTTGAAAAATCTTGAGTGTGGGAAAATATTTTTGAAGAAGGTTCTGTTTTTAATGAGATAGATTTTTATTCTGAACCCTAGTGAAATGACATTTTAAAATCTCCTATTCTGCTGCATCTACATTTGGCCTGTTTGATGTTTGACCTTTTAAAAAGGCAAAAGCTGTAAGTTTGGGTGAAAATATTTACACATTTCAATTAGGAAAATCAGTATTGAGAATATTCTCTAGTTAGGAGCATTTGTGTAGCTCTCTCCCTAGAGAATACTTTTTTTCAACTAAAAATTTCTCATTTGTTATATCAAGGTCACTGTGGATCTATGAAAAATGAAACACTGGCTGTTAAGGCATTGGCTTCACTATATCACTTGTAAATAGTTAAATGATATTAGATTTATGTCAGTGTCATTAGATGCTTTGAAAAGAAAGTCATTACCTGTCAATTCAATTTCTATTCATTGTAAAAATACAATGTCTATTGAGGTGACTTGAAGTTGTCAGTAATTTAAAATTCATTATTTGGCCAGGCATGGTGGCTCACGCTTGTAGTCCCAGCATTTTGGGAGGTCAAAGCAGGGGGATCACCTGAGGTCAGGAGTTCAAGATCAGCCTGACCAACATGGCAAAACCCTGTCTCTACTAAAAATACAAAAATTAGCTGGGTGTGTTGGCATGCCCCTGTAATCTCAGCTACTCAGGAGGCTGAGGCACTTGAATCGCTTGAGGCAGAGATCGCTTGAACCCTGGAGGCAGAGATTGCAGTGAGCCGAGATTACGCCACTGCACTCCAGGAGGCCGAAAGAATGAAACTCTGTCTCAAAAAAAAAAAAATTATTAACCATAAAAAGTGACTTTGAAGAAGATTGCTGGCAATTTTATAAAAAAGATTAAAGGATAATAAGACCAATTTGAGGAAAGTACATTTTTCAGGAAACAAATATTAGTGTCATGCATTCAAGATATAGCTAAGTAACTGATCAAAGCATGTGAATAGGCACCAAGAATAATTCTGCTTATTTCATTTTTTAGCACTCAGATAATCAATATGAAGAAATTTTCAATTTTTATTTACATACATTACAAAGGTATATGCTACTTATTTTTCTAGAACGTTTATTTTTAGAAATAGTCTTTGAATTGAACTATTTTATAGGTGTATCAATATAATAAAACCAATTTACCAGTCAATAAAAAGTAGTTAAAAATTAGATAATTTTGTTTCTAGCAACATAAAATAGCAATTTAGAAAAAGATCGTATGTTGTTTTGACACCCTGTTTCCCTCCAGAAGTAGGACGTTGAATTGCTTTTCAAACATCTTTACCCTGTGCATTAGTCAGGTTTAGATTTACAAGTGACATCCCCGACAGCAGTGGTGTAAGCAAGGTGGATGCCTCTTTCTTTTTTCTGTAGAAGTCTGGGGTCAGTTGTTTGAGGCCTGAATGTAAGTCCTGGCCCTCCTGTCTTATTCTTCTAGTGTGCGGAGTTTCCACTGCCATGTCTGGTGGTTCCATTTTCAGCTACCTCAGGACAATTCAGTGAATAGGAAGGAAGCAGGGGAAGACAGGCAGTGAGGACAGGTGCCAGCTGCCTGCTGTTTTTAACGGACTTGATTTTTGGAGCAATTTTAGATTCACAGCAAAATTTAGTGGAAGATAAAGATAATTCCCATGCCCCTACACATGCATAGCCTCCCCCACTGTCAACATCTGACACTAGAGTCGTGCATTCGTTACATCTGATGAACCTGCATTGCCATATCATTGTCACCCAGAGTTCATATTAGGGTTCACTCTTGGCGGTGTACATTCCATGGGTTTGGACAACCCATGGATAACCCATTACTTGTGGGTGTAATGACACGTATCCACCCTTATAGGATCACGCAGGGTAGTTTTGCTGCCCTAAGACTCCTCTGTCCTCTGCCTGTTCATCCTTCCCTCTCTCCTAACCCCTGGCAACCACTCATCTTTTTACTGTCTCCATTGTTTTGCCTTTTCCAGAATGTCACAAAGTTGGACTTGCACTGTGTTGGCTTTTCAGGTTGGTTTCTTTCACTTCATAGTTTACATTTATGTTTTCTCCATGAGTTTTCATGATTTAATAGCTAATTTCTGTTTTAGCTCTGAGTAACATTTCATTGTTCAGAGGTATCACCTTGGTTTTTTTTTTTTGTTTTTTTTTTTTTTAATTCATTACCCTACTGAAGGACACTGGGTTGCTTCCAAGTTTTGGCAATTATGAATAAACCTACTAGACACATTTGTGTGCAGATGTTTCTGTAGGCATATGTTTTCAACTCCTTTGGGTAAATATCAAGGCGTATGATAGCTGGATTGTATGGTAGGAGTCTGTCTAGTTTTGTAATAAACTGCTAAGCTGAACTCCAAAGTGGCTGCACCATTTTGCATTCCCACCAGCAATGAATGAAAGTTCCTGTTGCTTCTCATATTTGCCAACCTTTAGTGTGGTCAGTGTTTTGGATTTTGACCACGCTAATTAGATGTATAATGGTTTCTCATGGTTGTTTTAATTTGCATTTCCCTGATGACATGTTATGTATGCATCTTTTCATATGCTTATTTGCAATCTGTATTTTCTTTGGTGACTGTTAAGTCTTTGGACCCATTTTTAACTAAATTATTCTCTCTTTTCTCTTCCTTCCTTCCTTCCTTCCTTCCTTCCTTCCCTCCCTCCCTCCCTCCCTCCCTCCCTTCCTCCTTTCTTTCTTTCTTTCTCTTTTTCTTTCTTTCTTTTTTCTTTTGAGGCAGGGTCTTGTTCTGTCACCAAGGCTGGAGTATAGTGGCATAACTTTGGCTCACTGCAGCCTCGACCACCTGGGCTTAAGTGATCCTCCCACCTCAGCCTCCCAAGTAGCTGGGACCGCAGGTGCACACCACCATGTCTGGGTACTTTTTTTTGGTAACTTTTGTAGACATAGGGTTTTACCATGTTGCTTAGGCTGTGTTTTCTTATTATTGAGTTTTAAGAGTTCTTTGTATATTTTGGATAACAGTCATTTATCAGTTATGTGCTTTGCTAATATTTTCTCCCAGTCTGTGGTTTGTCTTTTCATTCACTTCACAATGTTTTTATCCAGAGCAGAACATTTCCATTTTAATGAATCCCAGCTCCTCAATGATTTCTTCCATGGATTGTGCCTCTGTTGTTAGTATCTAAAAGGTCATTGGCCAGCCCATGGCGATTTAGATTTTCTAGTTATCTTCTGGGATTTTTATAGTTTTCTGTTTTATATTTGGGTTTGTGATCCACTTAGAGTTCATTTTTGTGGAGGGTGTAAGGTCTGTGTCTAGATTCATTTTTAAAATTTGCCTATAGTTGTTCCAGCACCATTTGTTAAAAAAACTACCTTTTCTTTATTGTGCTGCCCTTGCTCCTTTCTCAAATATCAGTTGGCTATATTTATGCAAGTCCATTTTGGGGCTCTCTATTCTGTTTCATTAATCTATTTGCCTATTCTTTCACCAGTAACACGGTTTCGATTACTGTAACTTTATATATAGTAAGTTTTGAAGTCAGGTAGTGTCAGTCTTCCAAATTTTCTTCCCCTTCACTAACATGTTGGCTATTCTGGATTTTTTCCTCTCTTTATAAACTTTAGAATTAGTTTGTTACAGCCACAAAATAACTTGCTGAGAGTTTTTTGGTTTTTTTTTTTGAGACGGAGTTTCGCTCTTGTTACCCAGGCTGGAGTGCAATGGCGCGATTTCGGCTCACCGCAACCTCCGCCTCCTGGGTTCAGGCAATTCTCCTGCCTCAGCCTCCTGAGTAGCTGGGATTACAGGCACGTGCCACCATGCCCAGCTAATTTTTTGTATTTTTAGTAGAGACGGGGTTTCACCATGTTGACCAGGATGGTCTTAATCTTTTGACCTCGTGATCCACCCGCCTCGGCCTCCCAAAGTGCTGGGATTACAGCATGACCTACCGCGCCCGGCCCACTTGCTGAGAGTTTTGATTAGGATTGTGTCAAATCCAAAGATCAAGTTGAGAAGAAATGACATCTTGACAATCCTGAGTCTTCCTATCCATGAACATGGAATTTATCTCTATTTATTTAGTTCTACTTTGATCTCTTTTATTAGGGTTTTGTAGTTTTCCTCATAGATTTTGCACGTATGTGTTGGAGTTATACCTAAATATTTTACTCTGGGGGTACTAATGGAAATGGCATAGTGTTTTTAATTTCAAATTTCACTTGTTCATTGATGGTATACAAAACTCATGACTTTGTGTATTAACCTTGCACCCTGCAACTTTGCTATAATTGCTTATCAATTGCAGGAGGTGTTTTTCTTGTCAATTCTTTTAGTTTTTTTTTTTTAAAAAACAAAGATAATCCTGTCATATGCAAACATAAATTGTCATAAAGACAATTTTATTTCTTCCTTCCCAATCTGTGTGATTCAAAATCTGTTGGATTTTATTTCTTTTTCTTGTCTTATTGCATTAGCTAATGACTCCCAGTACAATGCTGAAAAGCAGTGGTGAGAGGGCCATCCTTTCCTTGCTCTTGAACTTAGTGGGAAAGCTTCGAATTTATCACTATTAGGCACGATGTTCATTATAAGCTTTTGGTAGATATTCTTTATCAAGTTAAGGAAGATTTCCTCTATTTCTAGTTTATGAAGAGTTTATTTTTTAAATCATGAATGGGTGTTGGATTTTGCCAAAGGCTTTTTCTATATCTATTGATATGACCACATGATTATCAGTTGTCCTTTAAGGAAGTTTCCAGAAATTGCCTCATCACATTTTAGCTTACATCACCTTGACCAGAATTTAGTCACAGGGCTACACTTTGCCACATGGGAGGCTGAGAAATATCAATTTTTTTTGTCATGGCTAGTGATGGACCAAGATTTAAATGAAGGATTCTATTTTCAGAAAGATGGAAAGTACAGAACAGTAGTCCCTGCCACACGTCATCCTACAAGCATGTACTGTCATCCAACAGTGCCATAGGCTGACTGCTTGGTTAAAGAACACATTTTGCCTGTGCTTTTCAAATGTTCCAAGAGGGATCCTTAATACCATACAACTGAATTAGTATCTGCAGGGAGTACCTTCCGCAATCATAACATTTACTTGGATCTCTCATTTGAAGATTCATGCCAATTTTGACACTATTCTAAATAAGTAAATACTTCCTCTCCTTGGTTTAAAACATGTTAAAGATTCTTATTGTAGGAAAAAACCAAATGGCTTAGAAAAACGTCCCTATTTTGTCTCTGAGTGCACATATGCTCTGATCTGAGAACACAGTGTCTTTCTCTAATCTTGGATGGCTCAGCTGTGTAAAGGGCCTTTGTGTTTTACAGAACTCTCCCAGGTCTAAAGAAACACGTTTCTGGCTGGGCGCGGTGGCTCATGCCTATAATCCCAGCACTTTGGGAGGCCGAGGTGGGCACATCACAACATCAGGAGATTGAGACCATCTTGGCCAATATGATGAAACCCTGTCTCTACTAAAAATACAAAAACTAGCTAGGGGTGGTGGTGTGCACCTGTAGTCCCAGCTACCCTGGAGGCTGAGACAGGAGAATCACTTAAACCTGAGAGTCGGAGGTTGCAGTGAGCCGAGATCGCACCACTGCACTCCAGCCTGAAAAAAAAAAAAAAAAGAAAAGAAACACATTTCTTCTGGTGGAGTTCAAGTGACTGGGAAGGCTTTATGGCTGCAGGGCTCCCAGTCCTCCGTTCATACCTCCTGGATGGACACAGGCTCCTTGGCCATACATTTTTTCTGTTCTTGGGACTGGTCTGGGTATTTGATAGACAATAATTTACTTTTAAAATTCCTTGTTTTAAAAAATGCAGAAGCAAATTAAACTTCTGAAGGAGGGGGCCTGGAAGCCACGTGTTCTCTATGTGTTGTTTGTGTCAATATTTAAAATTCCAACGTCAATTACTTGGAACTTCAATAAGGAGCCATAGGCCCCTTGCATCCATCCACTAATTACTATCACACTTAGCCAGAGAATGCACAGTCTTCCTAGCAAGGAAATTGCTACAAGAATTATAAGACAACATGTTGGCCACTTATGAGAGGCCCAGGGAATGCTGGCCACTTATAAGAGGTCCAGGTTAAATTTTTAAATAAGACCATAGTTTCTATTAAAAGCTTATAGTTACAATGTAGAGAAATCTATTAGGAATTCTGAATGTGGATTGAAAAGCATTTATTCATTAGAAAAGTCTTGATTGTGTGCCCAAATGTGCCAGTCCTGCACTGGAGAGTGAGGACAGATTGGTGATTGAGAACCAATGTGGACGTCAGGCCACGCATAAAGCCGACACTTAAACAAAATGTAATTAATCGTAATCAGTGCTATGAAGGAAAAACACAGCCTGTTGAAAGACTGCACGCCAAAGGTACCTAAACCACTCTGAGGATTAGGCAAGGCTTCTCCAAAGCAAGCCACATTCAAAGAGTGACAGGGTTGGAGAACAGCATTCTGAGGCTAAGCAGGTTGCCCATGCAAAGGCTTTTAAGGATGGAAAAACCTTGTGTTTTTGAAGAAACGGAAAGAGAACTGCATTACAGGCCACCTTAAGGAAGTACCAAAGGTTTTAAGAAGAGAAAGGAGATGGTTGAATTTGCCTCATCAAAAG
The DNA here is from genome assembly GCF_030222135.1 of Aotus nancymaae. Lineage (NCBI taxonomy): Eukaryota > Metazoa > Chordata > Mammalia > Primates > Aotidae > Aotus > Aotus nancymaae. The sequence goes on from NW_026988455.1 coordinate 17,797,356, forward strand.
GCCCTGGAGGTTGGTGTTGTTAGGGTTAGCAAGCAGGTTATCAGGTCTCGGCATAGAGTGGAGGCTGGAAGTTGAGGTGAAGAGAGGTGATTGGAGATAAGTGATATTAGAGGCAAAACTGATGGCACCTGCATGTGGAGCAGGTACTGGGGAGAGGCTGGGGGAGGACAATTTGCATATTCTTAGAGGAAATGGGGATGGGGGTGGCGCCATGTACTGCAACAAGGAATGTGGTGGGGGGTGGGGGGGTAGGAAAAAGGGGGAAGATCACAAGAATACAGAATTTAAAAGATCAATGAGTCCAACCCCTTCACTTTAAGGTTGCAGATACTCAGGCCCAGAAATAAGAAATGACTACATCTAAGGCCTTGCTCCTCAAAGGGTGCAAGCTTGTTAGAAGTGCAAAGTTGCAGCCCTCCCAGTCCTATGGAATCAGAAACTCCATTTTAACTAGGTTCCCAAGTGATTTGTAGAAATCAAGTCTGAGAAGCACTGTGCAAAGGAACTGAATTAATAGCTGCCCAGCTCCATTAGTGCTAAGTTAATATGATTTGGGATAAGTTTTCTTACTTTTATAAAACATTCTTTACACATAACACTTTACGAGTGATGTCCAAGTTTGAAAGGTAAGTTGAGGATTGCCAAAATTAAGGGACATTTTATTCAGTGAATGAAAGACTACTAATGTTTTGCCTATAATATTAAGGAAGAAAGGAAGAAATGAAGAAATGATAGAGGGAAGAAATGAGAGAGGGAAGAGAGGGAGGAAGAAAGGAAGGAAGGACGGAAGAAAGAGGGAGAAAGAGAGAGAGAAAGAAAGAATCTTCAAAGGCCATGTATATAATGGGTTATTCACAATTTGTAAATACGGGATGAGAAAGAACTGGCCAAGTCAACAACTCAGCATTACATATTGTGGACACATGCTTCAGTATATTCTTTAAAAAGGAGTCAAAACTCCCAAATTCCTTTCTCTTCTTTAAGTTTCTTTTTTAAGGAAGGGGATTTTGGTAATTGTTACAGATTCATAAATGCTGCTTGACGAAACCAGTGCCGTAAAATCTTCTTAGCCAGAAATTATTTTTGTTTGCCTTTGTCATTCACTGAGCCGCACTGGGCAGGGGTGCCAGCGAACACTGTGCCATGTACCCACATGTCCAGCACATTGCTGCTGCTCAAGGACCAAGTCTCAGCACAGGTGTGGGGCTGAGAACTGCTGCCACAGTGCCTGCTATCTAGTTTTGGGTAACGAATTATTTCAGTGGTTTAACATGACACACATTACTTGTCTCACCATTTCTGTGGGTGAAGAACCTGGGTTTCTCTTAACCGGTTGCCTCTGCTTCAAAGTCTTCATGAGGCTGCTGTCAAGCTGTCAGCCGGGGCCGCAGTCTCATCTGAAGGTTAGACTTCAGGGGGCTCAGGCTGCTTCTGAATTCACTCACATGGTTGCTGGCAGGCCTCATTCCCTTGCCATGTGGTGTTCTCCATAGAGTTACTGCCTCAGGACAGGGCAGCTGCTTTCCCTCAGGCTGAGTAGAAGAGGAGGCCTAGGGCAGACACCACAATATTTTTTAGCCTAATATTAGACTGGTCACTTCAACCTCATCACTTTTGCCATATTCTATTTTTTAGAAGCAAGTCAAAAAGTTCGGCTCACATTCAGTGGGAGGAACCACGAAAGAGTGTGGCTTACTCAGAGGTGGGTGTTCTGAGTCCATTCTAGAGGCTGCCTGCCACACTGGGTTATTTTCTTCTTCATTTCTGCTCTTATCAGAGTGATAAGATACTTAATGGCTACTTTCCTCAAAGTGCATCTCAACCCAGCCCAGGGCATTGGATTTCACCCCAGTGTTCACAGGAGAATCCTTGGTATACTTTTTTGCGGGGGCAGTGTCTGGCTCTGTCACTCAGGCTGGAGTGCAGTGGTGGTGACTTGAACTGCAGCCTCAGCCTCCTGGGGTCAATTGATCCTTCTCACTTCAGCCTCCCAAGCAGTTGGGACCACAGGTGCATGCCACCAAACCCAGCTAATTTTTGTATTTTTTGTAGAGATGGTGTTTTGCCATATTGCCTACACTGGTTATGAACTCCTGAGCTCAAGTGATCTGCGCACCTTAGCCTCTCAAAGTGCTGGGATGACAAGCCTGAACCACTGCGCCCAGCCCTGGTATACTACCTTTTTTTTTGGAGACGGAGTTTCACTCTTGTTACCCAGGATGGAGTGCAATGGCGCTATCTGGGCTCACCGTAACCTCTGCCTCCTGGGTTCAGGTCATTCTCCTGACTCAGCCTCCCGAGTAGCTGGGATTACAGGCACGCGCCACCATGCCCAGCTAATTTTTTTGTATTTTTAGTAGAGACGGGGTTTCGCCATGTTGACCAGGATGGTCTCGATCTCTTAACCTCGTGATCCACCTGCCTCGGCCTCCCAAGGTATACTACTTTTGATGGGGCAAATGGAACAATACCAGAAAGCTTGGTGAAGGGTCTGCAAGGGCTGAGGGTGGAGATGCAGGCAAAGGAGATTGGCGGGCAGCTGTCCCAGGCGGGACACACTCACACTCACGATCTTCCTGACGCAGGGAAAGCTTTCTCTTGTTCATTTCTTTCCTCTTCTCTGCCTTCACACTTGGGTCAATTGTATACTTAGGTCAGGCACTGTGGCTCACATCTGTAATCCCAGCACTTTGGAAGACTGAGGCAGGCAGATCACTTGAGGCCAGGAGTTTGAGACCAACCTGGCCAACATGGTGAAACCTCAGCTCTACAAAAAATAAAGAATTAGTGTCATGTGGTGGCACATGCCTGTGGTTCCAGCTATTCGGGAGGCTGAGGCGAGAGGATTGCTTGAGCCCAGGAGATCGAGGCTGTAGTGAGCCACCATTGTGCACTCGCAGCCTGAGTGACAGAGCAAGACTCTGTCTCAAAAAAAACTGAAACATCTAAACTTAGGCAGGGTCTCTTCTTTCCTCAGACTATTCCTTGCATTTCCAAAGGCCCAGCATGGAGCTCACCAGCTTCCCTGGCAGGGCTTGGTCACCTCTCTCCTGCACTCCCTCAGCCCTTCCTGACTGAGAGCCTGCCCTGTGCCAGGCTCTGGGCAGGTGCTCAGGACACCATTACAGGCAAAGCAGACCTACCCCGTGCCCTCGAGGACTTCTGGTATATTTGGAGAGGCAGACACTGATGAAACGAACACACACAGAGATGTACCTTTGCTATAAAAGAAGTGGACCAAGACCGAGAGACCTAAGCTCGGCTGAGGGTTTGGCATGGGGTGCTGAGGAAGGGACATTTAGGCAGAGTCTAGAGAGGGGAGCAGAGTTGGCTGGGTATGGCCAGCCCAGGATGAGGTGGACAGTGGCCTGTGTGAAACGAACAGGAGGGCCTGCGAGCATGGCATGAAGGGTCTGGGGAGCTGCACGCGGAACACAGGTCCCAGCACAGAGGCACGGTCTGCACCACTTAGTGCCCATCACGCAGTGACGAAGGTGAAAACCAGAGGCACCCACAGCTCAGGGCAGGGTTGGGAATAGAAGAAAAAGTTCCTAGCTTCCGGAGCTGAGCCAGAAGGCGGTAGATCTCAGATGTGTGGCGGTCCTCCAGGACTCTTAACAGGCAAAGTCAGGAAGTGAAGTGGGCTGAGTCTTCAGCAGTGACATTCCTCCCTCTCCCCCGCACGTCCCCTTCCCTCTAGGGCCTGTGTCTATGCTCTCCTCCTCAGCACCAACACCTGGACTTCTGCGTGCTTACAGCCCAGCCTGGGCTTCCCAGGGCTCCTCCTTTCTCAGCCCCTTGGATCTGCCTTCTCCTTCCTGCCCCTGGTTCCAGGTTGGGCCCTGCTCATGGGGTTCTGGCTGCTCTCTTGTTTCAGTTCCACGATGGAACGCACCAAGCTTGTTCCAGCCCGGGCCTTTGCATTTGCAGCTCTCTCTTCCTGGAATGCGCTTGCCTCTAGTCCAAATGCCGCTTTCTCAGAGTAGAACCTGAAATGTAATTTTTAGGGCCCATGCGAAATGAACATGGAAGTTCCTTGTGTAAAAAGCAGGGAAGATGCTTGTTTCTTTCTTCTGCAGTCTGTCTTGACTGTCATAGTGTTTTATTAATTGATCGATTGATTGATTGAGGCAGGGTCTTGCTCTGTTGCCCAGGCTGGAGTGCAGTGGCATGATCATGGCCCACTGAGGTCTTGACCTCTCAGGCTCAAGCGATGCTCCTACTCTCAGCCTTCCGAGTAGCTGGGACCACAGGTGTGCACCACCATGCCCAGCTAACTTTTGCATTTTTTTGTAGAGATGAGGTCTTGCTGTGTTGTTGAGGCTGGTCTCAAACTCCTGAGCTCAAGTTATTCTCCCACCTCAGTTTCCCAAAGTGCTGAGATTACAGGCGTGGGCCACTGTGCCCAGCCTATCATGGTGTTTTAAATTAGCTATTCAATGCCATGCATCCTTGGCACAGGACACTCCTGGGGCAAATATAGACCTTCCCAGGCTCTTGGGAAATACACGGAACCTGTCCCACTCGGCACTGGTGCCCTGGCCCCTTCAGGGTGCAGAGGACAGTAACAGTTGCTGGGCAGGTGCAGGCAGTAGTTGGCTGAGAACCTGTCCTGGGGGACTCCTGGAGCATGTATCATTGTCCCAACAGAGGCCACTTGCAAAACACAAAATCAAAGATAAATTTATGAAGAATTTCAACCTGGCTACTGAAGAGTGTAAGTCTCCACGTGTGAGGCTTCCTTTGAGTGTGGGACCTTGCGTGACCAGACGAGTCATATGCCTGTGAATCCAGCCCTGTCTCAGTGACCTGCTTTGATCCTCTTATCCAAAATAGCCCCATTCCATCCAACTGCCCAAGTCACACCCAATCACACCTCCCTGTTTTATGTCCCTTAGAACAATACTATGTTCTGAAATGATCCCTTTAACCTGCTTTCTGGTTTTGTTGTCCACCACAAGAATGTGAACTTTGTGAAAGCTTGTCCTAATTGTCTCCATGCCTAGGGCAGGAACTGGCACATGTAGACCTTCAATAAATATTTGTTGACATAGTAAATACATGTAAAAGGGAATTTATTGTGCATAGCTGTTTCTCCTAACTCATGCACGCTGGCAATGTGACAGAACGACCCGGCAGGGCACTGTTGGGCCCTGTGTGTGGAGTCCATTGGAAGGCCACCTCCGGCTTACCTTTGCCTTGAGGCTTGTGTCTGAGTTGCTCCAGGTCGTGGAGTCTCATCTCCCTGCTCTTTCTGCCCTGGATCATCTGTACCCTGCCTTTGGGCTGGGATGAAATGAGTGCAGGGAGGCCCGGGTCTCCTGAGAGACCTGTTCTTTCCTAGCTGTCAACACCACAGTTAAGCTTCCCGTAACACTCGTCCCTCCTCCTCTCTGTCTTTCTCCCACAGTCCAGGAGAATCTGCCTGCCCAGGGAACCCAGCCAGTTACTGTGACGACAATGACCTCCCATGAAGCTGAGCAATTGCCACTAGCCTGCAATTAGCTGGATTTTTGGAAAGCCCCTGTGTGTACCAGGATCCTCAGAATGAATATGAACAGTGTCCCATCAGGCTGAAGTCTAAGGGGCTTCAACATTCTTGATTTAAAAATATATATATTGACTGCATTATTCATAACAAGTATGCCATTAACGGAGGCCAGGAAACTTTTTTAGTTAAGCAGAGCTTTTGCACTAAAAAATAACGCAGTGTGAGGTCCATAATAGGAGGGAGAGGAAAGTGTCTGTGGCTGCAAGAGAATGCAAACAGCCCGATGGCAGAGGCACTCAGAGAAGAAGTAACAATCCTCTCTGTTTCAAAGCAATTTTGGACCTTATTTTTCTAACAAAAGTAGGAATATTTTCAGAAAATTGCCTTATATCATGCATATATGTGTGTGTTTCAATGTAAATGACGGGTGGGGGCTTTTTCTGTGGCTACTATATTTGACTAGACATATGAAACCAAACTGCGCCTGTGGCATGCACAAACATGACCTTCTCCTGCTTTTAAAAGAAAGAAGTATTAATGGCTTCTAATCTTCCTGAAGTGATATATTTATTTATTTTCCTAATAAAGTATATGAGTGGAATGTGTTATATCTGTACATATCTGCTATTTTTTTAAGTAAGCTTTTCAAAGAACCAACATCTGGCTTTGTTGATTTTCTGTGTGTTTCTTTTCTATTTAATTTCTGTTTTTATCTATATTTACATTATTTGCCTTCCCATACTGTGGGTTTAATTTGCTCTTCTTATTCTGGCTTCATAAGGTGGAAACTTAGAACAGTGATTTTAAGCCTTTTTTCTTTTTTAATACAGACATTTAAAAGAATAAATTTTTCTCTAAGGATTGTGTAAGGTGCATGCTACAAACTTGAACCCACTGAGTGCTTATTATCATTCAGTTTGAAATATTTTCTAGTTCCTTAAAGACTTTTCCTTTTTTAAAAAACAGTATGTCTTATTTGGAAATGTGTACTTATTTTCCAAATACTTGGCTATTTTCCAGGTATCCTTTCTTAAGCGTCTTACTGTTATTGATTTCTAATTCAATTCCATTGTGGTCAGATTTCAAGCCACTGAAATTTGCTGAGACTTGTTTTCTGACTTAGCATAAAATGTGTATTTGTAGGGAACTGTCTCATCACTTTGTAACTTTAAATTTCACTTCAAATTTCTCTTCCCTTTTTAAGCGGATGCACATGTGCATACTAAGACTAGGAACAAATCATCCCAACGCAGCCTTTAGCTCTGTAGGAAAGACCTGTTTACTTTGCAATTAACAGAGATTGGCAGGCCTCTTCTAAAATGTTCCCTCCAGGGCACAGATTCAAAATATTCTCTCTGGAAATCAGGTGGTGAAGACAAGAAAAATATGGTTCCTTCTGTCTATGGTTCTAGTGAATTACCTCTCTGAGGCAAGTGGAATGGGATGGGTCTTGGCAGAGTCTGAAGACGAGGGTCTGTTCCTGTCTTTCAGTATTTAAGGGTCTGTGTCATTTCCCCACCATAGTTCCCACTTTTTTGACCTTCCCAGTGCTCCACAGCCTTGGACATAAAACACACTTAGGAAATTCTATTTAATTGAGTGATGAACAGATATTGAGCGTCTTCCAGCAGTGAAGTCAGAAATAAAGGCATTGAGAAAACAAATGTATGAAAATGGACATTCCCCTTTGAACACTGCAATGATATCGTTAATGAAATTGATATATTGGGTGTTGCCAAGTCACTCAAGTGGCTGTTAATAAATACGAGAGCTTTTATGAGAATACAACGTCCTCTTTAAAAAATACAATCCTCAAGTCAAGTCCCCAAATTTTAACATAAATGTAGTTGGAAGATTTCTTCATGAATTAAGAAGTAAAGTGTTGAATAGCATGAAATATAACAAAAGGCAGATTTGATGGGAGGCAGGAGGTGATGGAGAGAAGGAGCTTTCTCTTTTACAGGTGTTCAATATATTTACATGGATTGGTGGATTAAAAGAAATGCCTGCAAGACAGTTTTATCCTCATGATTAAATTTAATCTTGTATGAAAAATCGTGTGCCAATTATGTGTGCTTTGTTACGGCTTTGTTTACTGGATTCCAGAAGAATGTGTTGAATCAGTATATATCATTTTCAAATCAACCAGCGTCATGTAGCCAGAATAATTTGCTGAAGGTTGGAGTTGTTCTGTTACCTGGCTATTTTGGTGGTGTGCTGTGCCTAGCAGATAATTTTATACATAGCAGTTACTCAGTAAATATCGCTTAGATTTAATTGATCTTTTTTGTAGAGCTGAAATGAATGTTTGTTTTTCATTAGATCGACTTACATTTAGAATCACTAAAGAACTAAAGAATGCAGAATAATAGTTCTTCCGTATCAGCCCTGTTCCTGTTCCCTGCACATTTCAGCAACCCTCATCGTTCTGCTCAACCTTGCTGGAGCCCTTCTAAACTGTGAACTCTCTTTGGTGACCCCTGTGCCTTCTGGTTCTGGGACCCCGGATAACCTGGGCTCCCTGGAAGGAGACCCTGAGGAGATTTGCCAGCAAGAGGTTTATCGGCGAGTGCTTTTTGGAAGAAAACTCATAAAGGACTGGGAGAACCGCATTAGATAGAGGGAGAAGCTGAACTGCCAGGCAGCTGCAGCCACAGCCAGGGCTGATCTGCTGGGACCCTGGAGCCTGGAGGGCTGTTCCAGAGCTGCACGGGATCGAGGCCACGGGTGCTGCTTTTGTAACCCTGTCATTGGATTCAGGCTGCCTCTGGAGATGGGGTGTTGCTTTGGAGAGGACAACTCCCTTTTGCCAAAGGCATTTCCAGGAGAACAAGTGAGCTGTGAGTCTTCAGCAGCAATGATCTGGCAGCTGGGAGAGTGAGCACCACTATCTTGAAGGGTGGCCACCATGGCGCCCCCTACACCTACATGGGGGTTGGATGAGGGTGGGTGGGGGGGAGGGGGGAGGGGGATGGGTGGGGGATGCGGCAAGATGAGGAGCACGAGAGGGGAGGGACAGCCAGAGGAGTGAGTACCATGACCGTCCTAGACTCTGAGCACTGGAGAGGAAAGAGGCAGGGGAAGGGTCAGAGGGCTGCGGGTCTCCGGGAGAACGGCAGGATGGAGTCCTGCAGCTACCGCTGATGTGGGAAGCTGAGGGCTGGCACTGGAAGGGATGCCCAGGACGGGCGCGTGCGGTCGGGGAGGCAGGGGGAGAGTGAGGAAATGGAAAACATTCCCCATAGTGACAGTAAAATCCCAAAACTTATGGTTTAGAAAGTAACTAGAATGCTTTAAAAATCAGTTCACAGGCTTTTTACTGTTATTATTATTTTTTTAACAATCATAAGGGAAGGGAGGGAGATAAATTGAATACGTGTTTTGTTTAAAATAAGACAACCGGTTTTGTCAGCATTTTAGGTCTTCAAGTGAGATTTCTTGAATCTCGGAGCTCGGACACGCCCACCCCCCTCCACACCTAGAAACCACATCACCACTCCACGCCCACTTCTGCACTCAGCACGCAAATCTGCACTCAACACCAAGCTCTGCACTCAGCACCCAGCCCGCCGTTAAACTCCCCCACGCCCACTTCTGCACTCAGTACGCAAGTCTGCACTGAACACTAGCCTCTGCACTCAGCACCTAGCCAACTGTTGAAGAACCCCGCCAAAATTTAAAAGAAGCCCCTCCAAAACCTGCCCAATAGCATTTTGCATCCCGCTTACCTGCCAATGGCAGCTTACCCCGTCCACGTCCTGCTTCCCCACAACCAGTCAAAATACCTCCACTCCCTATAAAACCCCACGTCCAAGAGTCAAGCGTGACTTCTCTGGCCCATATCTTGGACCACAGAACCTTGCCCGGGAGCTTAATAAATTCGCATTTAATCTTCTTGGGCTGGTCTCAGTTTCCTCATTTTAAACTCCGCAATAACCCTTACATCAGTCACCACAAATGCACTGTTTCTTCATTGTGTGGGGAAGAATGGGAGGACCTTTATCTTAACAGCACAAACCATATCCCATATCATACCCTATTGAGTACTACTGTGGACCTTTGTCTCTAGAATTCCAGGATTTCTTTTGCAAGTAGTATTGTGAGCATACGTATTTTCCTAATTATTCAATTAAAGAACATTTTAAAGCACTTCTCTGATTATATAGTGAATGAAGATTAATTGAAGAACAATTAGAAAATGATGAAAAGTATAGAGAAAAAATTAATTTCATCCATAATTGCACTGACTAGGGGGAATCTCTTTGCTTTGTAGTCTTCCTTGCATAAAGCTTGTAAAAGTTTGTTCTCCTCACATTATGAAAAGTTTCTCATATCTTTAAAGGTAAGATGATTTTACAATGATAGCATATTGTACTATCAGATGGTGTATTTGAATATTTCCCATTTGTCCTATATGTTTCAAATGTTTTGTTATCATAAACACTAAACACCCTTGTACAAATGGAATGACTGGGTCAAATGATGATGTTTTAGGATTTGATAGAAGCTTGCAAGAAGGTGAAGGCAAAATCTCAAAATCAAGTTTATGAAAATGTTATAACCTTTAAAGAGATTTTTATTATCATTCTGGACACTGTGTGAAGGATCTCTCTAATTTCTTTAGTAGCTTCTGTAATTGTCACAAAGATCTACTTGTGGAATACTCATCTTAACTATTTTATTGATGCCAAAAACTGGAGGGTACACATTACTGGGTATATATCCAAAGGAAAATAAATTGTTCCACCGAAAAGACACATACACTTGTATGTTAATTGCAGCAGTATTCACAGTAGCAAAGACGTAGACTCGACCTAGGAGCCCATCAACAGTGGACTGGATAAAGAAAATGTGGTATGCATACACCACGGAATACTATGCAGCCATAAGAAAGAATGAAATTATGTCCTGAGGAGCAACATGGGTGCAGCTGGAGGTCATTATCCTAAGGAATTAACACAGGAACAGAAAACCAAATACTGCATGTTCTCGTTTATAAAAGGAGCTAAACACTGGGTATACACAGACATAAAGATGGGAACAGGAGATGCTGGAGGCGATCAGAAGTGGGTTGGAAGAAGGATTAGAAAACTATTGGATTCTATGCTCAGTACCTGGGTGTCAGGATAAGTTACACCCCAAACCTCAGCGTCTTGCAGTATATCCATGTAACAAGCCTGCACATATACCCTCTGATTCTAAAATAAAAGTTAAAATCATGTATATTAAAAAAAGACTGGAGGGCACAGTAAGGGAAGGTTAAGGAAGGTTCCTCCCTAACCAAGCTAAAATCACCAATGCAGTCAATGTGTCTCAATATTCATGTACTTGACTGAAAGCGAAAGAAGACTGTCATCCTTAACTTTGTCTAAACTTGCATGGCCTGACCCCGCAGTCCATAACCCTGTTATCCAAATCCCAAGCCATCGTTTTGCTCTAATGTCTATAAATCTGTTTGTCACCACCGTTTCTCAGCACTGCATTTATCTCGACCAGAACATAAAGACAGGGTCCCTAATTTCCTGTGGCCATTAAGATTCTTCTGCTCTTTGCTCAAGGATGACCCCAGGGTGATAATTTCTACTTCCCTCTTTTATGCATCTTCATTTTTGAACAACTCAGCTCACTTCTTCTGTGATGTCATCTTTTCTCCTCAGCAATCACGATTCTCTTTCATTCTCTTGTTTCTCATTTTATAACAAATTATCATGTTGTGTGATGATCATTGATTTAACTGCCAGGTATTCTCATCAGAGATTCCTTGTTTATCTCTGTATCCCCTCTATTTGCACAGAGCCTGCCAGTGTGTGTAATACTAGGTGTCTCAAAATTGTTAAATGTATGAATGAGTGCTGAGGTCTGCCTTGTGGCCTGCCTGCATACAACTCAGGGAACGTTTGAGGGGGAAACAGACTGTGTGAAAAAAAAGACTATGTATGGGCATGGCGATCAAAATCAGTTTTTCAGATGACTCGTAACTCCCCAATGCACCAGAGCCTCTCACTTGCTTTTTCAAAATTTTCATGAGTGGCTCTTATACTTTTGTAAGATTTTTATTCATGTAATTTCAGCTTGTTTTTAATCCTGCGTACATCTAAGAAGGGAGCATTCTGCTCTCCAGTTCATGGGAGTTGATGGGAACACTTAATCAAAGTTGGATTCATTCCATTTGGTTATCTCCATGCTGCTGGTCAGCTCTTTCCCTGCACACCTCTTGATATTTAAACTCTGTAAATGTACAGTCTTGTGTAAATGTGCATATCATAACATGTGTGAAGAGAGGCACTCTCACAGTTTGAAAAGGATGAACCACGAACAGACTCAGATAATTAGTATTATTGTTTTACTTTAACTGGGGTTTCAAATTCCACAACAAACATAATACTTTCCCTCTAGCATAGAAAATATTGGCCTCCCTACAAAGGGCCTTTTCAATATTGAATTTTATTTTAACTTTGTGTCTTTGAGGTAATTTTAATATAAATACAAGGGTAGATTGGGGATATATTAAATCTTCTAGGAAGCAAATTAGCAATTGGAAATAATTAGGGTAAATTAATTGATTTTCTAACTGAGAAAAGTGAAATGTTGTCTTAATCTGCTTTATGCTGCTATAATAGAATATTTGAGACTGAGTAATTTATAAGGAACAGAAATGTGTTTCTCACAGTTCTGGAGGCTGGGAATTCCAAGATCAAGATGCTGGCAGGTTTGGTGTCTGGTGAGGGGCATAGTCTCCACGTCTAAGATGGCACCTTGAATGTTGCATCCTCCCGAGGACAGGAATGCTGTTCCCCATGTGGGAGAAGATTGGAAGAGACTAAACCCGCTCACATAAGCTCTTCCTAGAATGGTATTGGTCCAACCATGAGGGCAGAGCCTTCATGACCTAAGCACCTTTCATTAGGACTCACCTCTCAACACTGTTGCTTTGGGGATTGTTTCCAACACGTAAATTTCATCCATAGCAAATGTAACACTGTCCTCCATAATAGACTATCATTAATTGACAAGATGTTTTTAATATTCAAGTCTCAAAATAAAAAAAAAAAAAGAACTTGCTTCTGGGCACATTTTATACATGTTATCTATTTTAATTAATTTAGTAAATAAAAACACAACAAGTTTAATGAATCACTTTTATGTATATGTTTTGGTCTGATTAGCAGTATTGCCTTTTTAGATTTGTAATATTGCTAAGCTAAAACAGTTGGGTCATGCCATTTAGAATAGCCTCTGCTGTTTTGGCTCAGCTAATCAATCATCTAAGGACACATGGAGGTTAGTAAAATAAAATATGCCAATTGGAACAGGCATGCTGCCACATGGGTTAGGCTAACAGTTCTACACAGAGCTCAAAATGCAGCAAAGGAACTTCATACAAAAATTAAAAGATTATAAACAAATAAAGTAGAAGGCAACATAAGGCTTATATTTCAACTTGAATCTAAAGAAATAACGTTCTCTATTTCACCAAAGCTACTTTGTTCAGTTTTAATTTTTGAAAAGTCTACTGCATTTTTAAAAAATGAAGAATTTACCTTTGTTAAAGGTCAATCATTAGTGTAATAATTAGGCAGCTACTGGTTTTCTGGCGGTTTCCTTTCTGGGAGTCTCAGAGAAGATGCATAGCTTTCCTGGTTGGCATTTTGAAATAAAAATTGTGGACCAGGTAAAGGTTTTTGGTATTCTCTATTGACTTAGGGAAGGAGGAGTTTAGAAAATACTGCTTATTTTATATTTATTGCTCTTCCCATTCTTTTTTTCCATTAAACAAATTTTTTAAATTAACTTATTTTTATTATACTTTAAATTCTGGGGTACATGTGCAGAATGTGCAGGTTTGTTACACAGGTAAAAATGTGCCATGGTGGTTTGCTGCATCCATCACCCCGTCATCTACATTAGGTATTTCTCCTAATGGTACCCCTCCCCTAGCCCCCCCACCCCTTGACAGGCCCCTGTGTGTGATGTTCCCCTCCCTGTGTCCATGTGTTCTCATTGTGCAACTCCCACTTGTGAGTGAGAACATGCAGTGTCTGGTTTTCTGTTCTTGTGTTAGTTTGCTGAGAATAATGATTTCCAGCTTCATCCATGTCATGGCAAAGGACATGAACTCATCCTTTTTTATGGCCGCATAGTATTCCATGGTGTATATGTGCCACATTTTCTTTATCCAGTCTATCATTGATGAGCATTTGGGTTGGCTCTTCCCATTCTTTCAGCATTCTAATGGGCTAAGAAGATTCCAAATTGGAGCTTGGACTTTGGCTCAAGACCCCTTAGGGCACACTGCCTAGTTCATTTCCTACACCCTAGGAAAGATGGCACAGTGATCTGTTTCATCTACAGACTTTAGTGTAAAACACCTGTGCACAAGGCTGTGCTCTCCTAACTCTGCAAACAGCAGCCTACATGTGGAGGGGATGACTGGCCTCAAAGCTGGCTCTGTCCATTCCCCCCGGGGTCCGGCTTGGTGCTCTGTGGCAGAGTTGTGATTGTGAAGATGAGGGCTACTTGCACTTGCTGCACAACCAGGCAAAGCTACTATGGGCTTTAAAGGGTGTGATCTGGTGGGGATCTCACCACTCTCCACAGGGGACGAAGGTCGTCACCATTCTCTCTACCACCCATGACTTTAACCTTTAGGGGCCAGTGACTGCAGAGGCTGCTGGTGTACCCTCCAATAAGAGATGCCTTCATGTCCTCTCCTCATGGGCTGATTAGAGCTTCATCAGTATGTGAGATAAGTTAGTTAGATTAGTTGGTTAGATGAGAAATAAGTTAGTTAGATAAAAGTTAGTTGGTTAGACCAGAAAACTTGGCTATTAGACTTTAGACTGACCCAATTGCAGTTCCCCATCAGAGAAAGTTGGTGATAGAGCTGGATGCTTCCCTGAACCTTTCTTTTTTTTTTTTTTTTTTGAGACGGAGTTTCACTCTTGTTACCCAGGCTGGAGTGCAATGGCGCGATCTCGGCTCACCACAACCTCCGCCTCCTGGGTTCAGGCAATTCTCCTGCCTCAGCCTCCTGAGTATCTGGGATTACAGGCACGCACCACCGTGCCCAGCTAATTTTTTGTATTTTTAGTAGAGACAGGGTTTCACCGTGTTGACCAGGATGGTCTCGATCTCTTGACCTCATGATCCACCTGCCTCAGGCTCCCAAAGTGCTGGGATTACAGGCGTAAGCCACTTCCCTGAACCTTTCTACAGACAAGTGGTTGTGATGGGAAGGGCTGAGCAAGGTTGCAGCCTGTTATTTTACTGGCTTTGTTTGCAGGCTTTCCATTCAGGTAAATTACACATACATTTCAGATATATGGTGTATTTGTTCCTCCAGATGTGGTTGAAGTAAACAGCTCATTTTTCTTCTCTTATCTAGAGCACAAGTACTTGATTTAACAAATACTGAAGACTTATTTTGCATTATAAGACATAGTGCTAGTCTTTCAGTAGCCATTTCATAATTTTTCCCTAACTTATTAAAAATGGCTGCTCAATTTTATTTAACATCTGTTTAGGAAGCTGGCTTATACTTTTCTACCTTAATTTGGAGGTATAACATATTATATGGTATGTTACGAGAATTCCTTATGTTGGATCATTTTTGAAGTCTTAGGATATACCATAGGGAGCTGTCTTTGTTCATTGTCTGTTTTTATAACTGAATACCACAGACTGGGTAATTTATAAAGAATAGAGGTTTATTTAGCTCTTGGTTCCAGAAGCTGGGGAAATCCAAGGTCCACAGACTGACATCTTAGTGAGGGTCTTTGTGCTGTGTCATCCCATTGCAGAAAGGTGGGAGGGCAAGTCAGTGCAGGCAAAAAAGAGAAAGCAGGAGAGGCCGGGTTCACTTTATAACAACCCACTCCTACGATAACCACATTGATCCATGCATGAGAGCTCTGCCCTCAAGATCCAATCTCCTCCCCTTAGGCTCCACCTGCGACACTGTCACCTTGGCTACCCAGTGTCAACATGAGCTTCGGAAGGCAAAAACACCCAAAGTATAGCGGCAGTTGTGGTAGGTATTTATTTCATATGCTTCCGGATTCTATTTGAAAATATTTTCTTTAGAAATTTTGCATTAATATTAATTTGAAATGTTTGATTTAGAATTTGTATTTATAAGTGAAATTCATGTATAGTATTAGTCTGTCTTTATCTGATTTGTGTATTATGGTTTAGATTTGAAAATGAGCTGAGAGGCTCTTTTATCCTTTTCTGTGGCCTAGAATAGCACAGCAATGATCTATTTTCCTCAGTCATTGACTGAGGCTTGATCTTTGCTTCTGCAGAATGAGAACCACAGATCTTTTTCTGCTTTCCAGAACTGCTATGAAAATCAAATGTACATGAAGATATTTTTCAAATTCTGACATGCTATACAAATATTAAAATAATTATTACTTTCATTCTAAATCCAAAGTTTGAATTGTTTTTATGTTTATAGCTGTATTGCATCCAAATACTCTGTTTTTCTTTTATTCTTTTATTTTCTATGTACTTTGCAAGTTTTGGAAATAGAATTGGAAAATCGGTATAATTAAGAGCTCAGCTTTGGGAGGCCAAGACAGGTAGATCACCTGAGGTCAGGAGTTCAAGACCAATTTGGCCAATATGGTGAAAGCCTGTCTCTACTTAAAATACAAAAATTAGCCGGGCATGGTGGGAGGTACCTGTAACCCCAGCTACTTGGGAAGCTGAGGCATGAGAATTGCTGGAACCTGGGAGGCAGAGGTTGCAGTGAGCAGAGATTGCACCACTGCACTCCAGCCTAATGACAGAGAGAGACTTCGTCTCAAACAAACAAACAAACAAACAAAAAACTCAGATTTCAATCTTTGTCTCTGACATGTATTAGTTTTGTGACCTTTGCTCCAATCACTAAATATTGTTAAGCCTCGGTTTCTTTGTCTATGAAATGGGGACAATACAATCTACCTGATGGGGTTGTTGTGAGGGTTAAGATATTTTGATCTGGCCGGGCGCAGTGGCTCACGCCTGTAATCCCAGCACTTTGGGAGGCCGAGGTGGGTGGATCACGAGGTCAAGAGATTGAGACCATCCCGGTCAACATGGTGAAACCCCACCTCTACTAAAAATACAAAAAATTAGCTGGGCATGGTGGTGCATGCCTGTAATCCCAGCTATTCAGGAGGCTGAGGCAGGAGAATTGCCTGAACCCAGGAGGCGGAGGTTGTGGTGAGCCGAGATCACGCCATTGCACTCCAGCCTGGGTAACAAGAGCAAAACTCCATCTCAAAAAATAAAAATAAAAAAGATATTTTGATCCCCTCTTAAGTATACTTGTAAACTAAGTCAGCTATTATTACTGTTATGGGATTCTTGGGGTGTTGTTTTGCCAGCCGGAAACCTCTGTGGCCAGTGGCACCTTTGCCTGAGTTTTGTGTGGGCCCATTGCATTCATTTGGCCCACTCAACCTGGAAGGGTGTGCTTGGCTAGCCCTACTGGACTGGATCCCATGCCGGCCAAGAGTAAGCCAGGCACAGAGTGGTAGGGGATGTTTGAGCGAGTGTGAGGTTCAGCCACTGTGCGCAGCCAGGCATGCTGGCTGTGTGGGGCAGGCAGCTCCAGGCACCAGCATGGGTGCTGGCTCCCTGCAAGGCTGCAGCTGAACCAGGAGTGCCACAGGCAGCTTCCACTGAGGTTGGCACTGAGGAATGCCATGGTACCCAGAAGCTTGGAGACACTACGAACTACTGAGCCCCAAAGAGGGTGTCACAGCCCTGGCTTGGAGCTCCTAGGTCTGGGCTCCCCGAAAGCTGTAGCTCTTCTCTCCTTCTTTCCTTCTCATTGCCTAAAATGTGGCAAGCAAGGGGCATGTTTCAGCCCTGTTTGTGTTATAGCTCTGTTAGCCCTGCCATTCGGCAAGTCCGGAGTTCTTGTCCAGCATTGGGGAAAAATGAGGTATGCAGACAAGTGGAGTGAGAGCAAGGCAAAGGGAGATTTATTGACCTACAGAACCTACAGAACACCTCAGAGACATCCACATTGGGTAGCTCCTCTCCAATGAGCAGTGTTCATCTCTCAGAGAGGAGACCCTGGAGTGGGTAGCTCTTCTCTGCAGCTGATCCTCCTGTTGTGTCTTAGGGTCTGGCTAAGTCCAGGGCTTTTATGGGCCTCAGAGATGGGAAGTGCATGCTGATTGGTCCATAGGCAGCTATGAGCAGTCCTGGAAAAAGCACCACAAGTTCCCACTCCAGTCTGTGGGACTGGCAGCCCTGCCCCCAGGCTTCAGGTCCTCTCAGGCTTGAAGGTGGGGCTTCACCAAGGACCCACCCCCTTCCATTTAGGAGCCTGTCTGCCTCCTGCCACCATTCATGATGCCCAGGCTGTTAGTGCCAAGGTGCTCCTGCAGGCCAGCACTGAGCTGTCCTCAACTCCCGGCTCAGTCTCCCTCCCATGAGTCTTGGCATCCAAAGTCCAGAGGGTGCCAAGGCAGCAGGGAGCTGGTGATGCAGGGAGTGCACCAGGCTGGGTGCAGGGAGAGTGGGTACAGGGAGAAGCCAGGCAGCAGGAGCAGACACCTCTATGCCTGCCCAGACAAGGAGGGCTTTTCAGGCCCTTGAGAGTGCAGAGATATCTGGGTCAGCAGTGGCAGCTTGGGTGGCTGCAGCTGGGCCCTGGGTGGGGCTCCTGCCTGCTCCTGGCCCTCAAGGGCACAGGGAGGCCTGGGTCCACAGCCCAACTCGGACAGCTGCAGCTGCATCAGGAGGGCAGGGCTCCTGACTGCTCCTAGCTCCTGCAGGCTCTGTGGAGCCTTTAGCCCAGCTGCACTTCCCATGCCGCAGCCCGCGTCCTGGCAGCAGCTGCTCCAGGTCGGCCACTGCCGCCATCATTACTATCAGTTATAAGATTATTTTTGTAGATGGACTCTGAATTACATGAGAGCTGGGATGGGTATGACTTTTGACTTACTAAAAAGCTTATTAATATCCTATCTTTAGTAGGTGAAAAGGATTTTGATTCCAGGTTCCACCCATATGGCATTCTGATATACACTAAATATTATTTTTCTAGTAAATCTGCAGTTTATGTGATTCTTAGCCATCTGGAGAGGAATTTGATGATTTTCTCATAGTTTGGTGCTCTGGAATTTGAAATGCAAAGGCAAATATTTAGAGCTGTGTCATTACATTTGGGCATTCCCCCAACTAGCATCTTCACTGAAAGAGAAGGAAAAAGAAATCTTGAAAAGTTTTAGTTTTTTTCCTCCCTGCTATGCATCCTTCCTGCTAATCAGCCTGATCTATGACCCAGATGTCCCCAAAGCAGGGCCCAACATGACAGAAACTGAAGCAAATTAAGGAACTTTGCTCTCTTCTTGAGGTCAGTCCCACCCCAAACTCTAATAAGCAAGATCTGGACCCACAGCCTGCCACAGAAAGTTAGTTTTCCAGAAAAAATTTAAAGGGGAATTTATTCTTACCCCCAAATAAACCTGAGGACAAGTTCTGCCATTTCCACTTGGTGTACAGTCGGAGTAGCTGACCTCAAAGGGCAAACCTAACCCTTTCAGATGCGTTTTCTCAGCGAGCGCTTTACCTTAGACTCAGCCATTGTGGTTATTTCTGCATTTGGATCGAGCTGGCATATTCTGAACCACAGTGTTGACAGAGGGCCTTGTTTTTGTTCATTCACCGGAGTGGAAAATCATAGGGTTCCTGAAATGAGTAGTTTAGAAAAATAGCAACAAACAGATGTGTTTTCTGTGGCCAGAAAGTTTTGAACCTGGGAGACCCCTCTGAGGAGTAAGGGACAGCTTGGGAGAAGACGTGTGTGCAGAAATGCTTGACTATGCAGCAGTTCACGGGTACAGAGGCAATTGCAGTCACATAATTGCTGTTTTTCTTCAACATTTCATGGCAAATGAGGAAGACTATTTTAGTGTGGCGATATCACCAGCCAATGATGGTTTTATCTCCCTGGTTTCCATCAACAGTATCTAAAATATATGCATTTTTGACCTGGTGATGAAGCTATCTCTTATAATTGCCCCCTCCTTCACCTCAACCTTCACATCTGTCTTAATTTGGAAAGTTTTGAGGGATTTTGCTGATCATTTTGGTAGCATAAGTAAGCTATTGAAATGTGCAAAACTTTTGTGAATATCACTAATTGCCAGTGCGGGAGGCAGCTTTCATCAGCTCTCACTGGCTTATGAGAGCTGGCTGCATCTCCTCCCAAACTCATGGTCAGTGTCGCCATCTTGGTAGCTTGACATCAGCCATGGTGGGAGTATTTACACATGGGAATCAGCAGATGCTACAAATCATCCCCCAAGAGAGTTGTCGTCAAACACTTCCTAGCCCTCTGCCTCATGTCATATTTTTCAGGACTCATCAGTTGAGGCTGGGCTGCTATTCTAAGACATTCACTTCTGGACTCCACAGTCTATGAAGATGGCTCCTTGGAAATACCCTTCCTTGGAAAAGGAGATGAGTTTCATTTCTGCAGTGAGCATGTGGCTTGCTGCCTCCATTTACCTTTCACAGGGTAATTGCACCCTACTTCCGCCTTCTGTTTGCACAACATTCTGTCCTTCATCAACAGCCTGGGGCTTTGGTTGGTGTTCACTCCTGGGTCAGAGGTGAAGCTTGTTACATAGGCCAAAGCCCATCAGAACATTGCCCTCCTCTGGCTAGAGTAACTGGTTCAGGTGTGGGCACGTGGCCCCTGTGGCATGATGGTGCCTGCGAGACTTTTGCTGCAACTTCTGGAAGAGGGACATTTGCTTTTTCTATGGAATTGAAGGAGAAAATATAAGATTAGAGTTGCTTACTGGCATAAAAACAGACACTTAGGCCAATGGAACCGAATAGAGAGCCCAGAAATAAATCCAAACATGTATGGTCATCTAATTTTTGACAAGGGCACAAAGAAGACACAGTGGAGAAAGGATAGTCTCTTCGATAAATGGTGCTAGGAAAATCGGATTTCTACATGCAAATGAATGAAAATGGATCCTTACACCATACAGAAAAATAAACTCATAATGGATAAAAGACCTAATGTAAGATCTGAAACCATAAAACTCCTAGAAGAAGTCACAGGAGGAAATCTTGACATTGGCCTTGGGATTAATATTTTGAATATCACACCGAAATATCAAGCTACAAAAGAAAAATCAGTAAATGAGACTACGTGAAACTAAAAAGCTTCTGCACAGCAAAGGAAACAATCACCAAAATGAAAAGACCCTACCAATTGGGAAAAAAATTTACAGATTCAAGATTTATGAAGAGCTGATACGATTCAATAGCAGGAAAACATATGATCTGATTTAAAAAAAGGACAGAAGACTTAAATAGACTTTTATTCATGTATGACATCAAAATGGCCAATGGATATAGGAAAAGGTGTTCAACTTCACAAATTATCAGAGAAATACAAATCAAAAGCATATTGAGATGTCACCTCACACCTGTTAGGATGGCAATTATAAAAAAGACAAATAATACCAAATGCTGGAGAGGATGTGGAGAAAAAGGAAGTAATATACACGTTGTTGGAATATAAGTTAGTACAGCCATTATGAAAAACAGTATGGGATTGTCTCAAAAATCCCAAAGTAGAACTATCAGAGAATCCAGCAATTCCACACCTGGGTATACACCAAGGGAAATGAAGTCACTACCCTGCAAAGATGTCTGCACTCTTGTGTTCATTGCAGAGTTGGCTCACAAGAGCCAATATGGAAACAGCATAGGTGTCCATCAATGGACGAATGGATAAAGAAACTGGTATGGTGTATGTATGCATGTATGCATAATTCCATTATATAAAATGGAATATTACTAAG
Organism: Aotus nancymaae; assembly: GCF_030222135.1. Classification (NCBI taxonomy): domain Eukaryota; kingdom Metazoa; phylum Chordata; class Mammalia; order Primates; family Aotidae; genus Aotus; species Aotus nancymaae. Next base: position 17,818,680 of record NW_026988455.1, read on the forward strand.
GCTGTAGAAGGAGGAGATTCTGTCATTTGCCACAACATGGATGAACCTGGAAGATATGATGCTAAGTGAAATAAACCAGACATAGGAACAGAAATACTACATGATCTCACTTATATGCAGAATCTTAAAAAAAAAAAAAGTCAGATACATAGAGATAGAAAAGGAAACGGGATTACTAGGGTTGGTGGGTTAGGAAATGGGAAGATATAGGTTAAGGGACACAAAGTAGCAATGTATAGGATGACCTGTAATCCCAGCACTTTGGGAGGCCGAGGTGGGCGGATCACGAGGTCAGGAGTTTGAGACCAGCCTGGTCAACATGGTAAAATCCAGTCTCTACCAAAAATACAAAAAAAATTAGCCAGGTGTGGTGGCAGGCTCCTGTAATCCCAGCTACTCAGGAGGCTGGGGCAAGAGAATTGCTTGAACCCAGGAAGTGGAGGTTGCAGTGAGCTGAGATCATACCACTGCACTCTAGCCTGCAAGACTCCATCTCAAGAAAAAAAAGATCTAAGGTGCAACATGCAGATTGGTGGTTAATGACAGCATATTGCATTCAGGATTTTTGCTAAATGAGTAGATTATAGCTGCTCTTGCCATGGGGAGTAAAATGGGTAACTATGTGAGGTGATGGATAAGTTAATTTGTTTACTGTCATAAGCATCTTACTATATAAATTGTGTCTCTTGTAACATCATGTTATACACCTTAAATATACAGAATAAAATTTATTAGAAAACTAAGACTGGAGTTGCTGCTTCCATTTTATCACCACAAGAGCCCAAACATTGGCAAGCAAAGCAGCTCCGAGGGCGCGGCCTCGAGGGATGGAGGAATGCCACCGGGGTCTGGTGGCAGTGTCCCGCTTTTGAGGTCCTGCCTGAAGCTCACTCTTGCCACCAACCTTTCAGTTGTACGCTCCAGCGTCTTTCCTTCTTACTTAAAGCGTTCTGGCCTGGGCTTTCTATCACTGTCTTCCCAAGGACCTTCTCTGGTATAACTGAGACTATTTGAAGGAAATGGTTGAAGGAAATCAACTCCAGGTTTTCATAACCTGGAATGACACAGTCTACTTTATCCATATCCATTTTATAAAAGACTAACAGTCATTCTTAGATAATATCATTTATTCATAAATATCTATCAATCCTAATTTGAACACAAATGAATAGGAGCCTGGAGAAACATAAATGATGATCTCTTCATTTGATTTGCTGCCTGAATCTTCAGAAACAGGATGTGGTTCCAAGAAACAAGGAACATTTGGACAATCCTACAATTCATCAGTGGTGGCCTCTCATGACAAGCACTCTTAGGCTATTTGGACAGATCCCTCTAAGCCAAGGAAGAACATACTCTTTCTACCATTGCCCAGATCCATGTGTCATTGAGCCCCATGGGGAAAACGTCCTTCTTTGATCTACAGAAGACACTGTGTTAGTAACCACAGTGTAATTCCCTACATTTTCATTATTGGGCAAGAAAGATGAGGCTAATTGGATTCATGTCCTTTCCCCAACCCCAGGTTTGCCAGCATGCAGCGTGAGCTTGTGCAGTGCTTGGCACATGGCAGGTTCTCAAAAACTGTCAGTGAGTGTTTTGGATGGAGACCAATGAGCAAGTAAATTTCCTGATACAGTGAGCCCTCTGGGGAGCAAAAACAATGTGTATCTATTAGCCAGCAACACAGGTGCTGCTAATAAAGAAATATTAGTATTCAATATTTGTTTTAGCTTTAAAAAATTAAGGAACTGTTAGAACACAGGTTCTTTATTCCATTGATTGTAAATTTGCTTATTTCCATTTTCACAGGAAGAAGATAATATTCTTAACCCACTCTTGGTGAAACAAAAGCACTCAACATCTCCCCTTCCTACGCCAATCCCAAACCCAATTCTCTCCGGTGGTTGGTGATGCTTATGTAGGATTGCACAGCCAGGGCAGCTATAAAGAAGAGCTGGCTGGTTTCCCTGCTTAAAATCACAGCAGTCTCAGTGCTGATGAGGTCAAGGTAGTGGTTTTAAACCTGAACGAGGCAAGTAGTATCACAAAAGGAAAAATAAGCAAAGATTTTACTGTATCATGATCATTCACAGCAAGCAATCCCAAACCTGACTTTCCAGCTGGAACGCTAAAGGCAAGCCTATTTGTTCTGTCACAAGTAGACAGGGCAAGATAGCACAAATCCATCGTCATATCTTCCTGATGAGGCTCAGGAATGGCATCTGAATCTGTAGAATGGGCACATTTTAAGTTGTGAGAACTCACCAGTAAATAAACCAGGTCCTTCACATTTCCTTTAATTGTGTAAGGATTTTCTTGCATGAGACCTTTGTGTTTCTGTCTTTACACTTGAAGACTCACGAAATCCTTGGAATCCAAGGTATTCGGTGGCTTTCACATGAAACAGTTATAAAAGGAACAGCATCACTGTCAATTCAATAACAGTATAGGTCAGAAGTACTCAGACTTTCTTAGTTCTTGGCTCCCTTAATTTCCCAGTAAGTTTTCTCGTGACACTCAAGTCCCGAAGAAATGGCCAATAGTTTTATGAAGTAAGTCCAAACATCTTAATAATATTTATACTCTAACAACTCAGTAACTGTTTGAAAAAATAAAACACATAGATTGAAAGAAAAAAATAACATTTTATTTCATTCTTTAATAACTACAATTATTTACGGGATGTGTGTGCCTCTTGGCAATGCCTGACTTCCCAAATCTTGTAATGAGGTTGACCATCTCCCAATCATTTCCTCTTCCACACTGGTTTTCATGCAGTACTGGCTTTTTGTCACAGAAACCACTGGAAACCTAGTTTCTGCAAAGATATGATATCAAAAGGAATCTAGCATAATTTCATATTGAAGCTGTGAAATCTGCTCAGCTATTAGTTCACTGAGTGTCTGACAGATGTTAAGAAGCTTTGCGTTTCCTTCAAAAATTTAAAATATTCTGTTGGTTGGGCACAGTGGCTTATGCCTGTAATACCAGCACTTTTTGCAGTCGAGGCAGCCAGATTGCTTGAGCTTATGAGTTTGAGACCAGCCTGGGTAACATGGCAAAACCCTGTCTCTACAGCAAAAAAAAAAAAAAAAAATCGGGTGTGGTGGAATATACCTATAGTCTCAGCTACTCAGTAAGCTGAGATGGGAGGATCACTTGAGTCCAGGAGTCGGAGGTTGCAATGAGCTGAGGTCATGCCACTGCATGCCAGCCTGGATGACAGAGTGAGACTCTGTCTCAAAAAAAAAAAAAAAAAAGGCTGTCATATTCTTGGATGTTCACTGCAGTACCCTGAGTACCTTGATACACAGTTTGATAACCGCAGGTGTAAGCAATATTAATAAACACCCTTGGTTCATCATTAACAGTGACAATCTTTATCACCCTTAAGTAGTTATTTTGAAAGCTGTGCTTCATTGTGTTTTTCTTTGATGTCTAAATGTTCCGATTGGCTGTAATTTTTTTTTTTTTTTTTGCAAAAAACTTCCACTCTGTTGGTACCTAGGCTCAAGACAAGTAGTTCTCTGTCTCCTATAGTTTTGAGGATCTCATCCATATTTAAGCATGAACAGGTTAACTTTTGTCATTAATGTTCATGCTTTTCATAATAGACTGTATGGGGAAATTGTTGAACTAAATTGAACTGGTAATTGAACTGTGATGGACCGGATAGAGTATGAGTGGCAGAAGAATGAGACCAGTAAGATGTAGGAAGAGTTGACCTTTAAGTGGAAGGAGAATTGAGAATCCTCATTCACCCTTCAAGACTAAACTCTTGAATAACGTCCCCAGAGAGCCTTCCTGCATCCTCCCACTAGGAGGAACCACTTTGTGCTGACCCCGTCACACCGTTCATCACAATGTACTACAGCTGCTGTCTCCCCACTAGACTTGCCCCTACCTGGAACTCCTAGGAAGCAAGGGCTATTCTGTCCTTTGACTTTGTTATCCGAAACCCAAGCACAATTCCTGACCAAGACAGACTAGATGAATCACAATATTAATAATGAAACCTAGAAGAGTTTTTTAAAAATGGTGTAGAGTGTTGAAGGGGAAGTAATGTTTAGGCTGGAACTCTAAGAAAACATAGGAATTCACCCAGAAATCTCAGAAGGAGGAGAGGCTGAGGGAGGCATTCCAGGCACCCAGAAGAGTACATATGAATTCTGGGAGGTAAGGCCTGAAATGGAATCTTTAAAAATAGGTAAAAAGTTCTGTTGGGTTGAGAGGATAAGGAATGTCTGGAAGGGGCAGAAGTTAGGAATGGAGAGCTAAGTTTGGGCTGGACCATTAAATGCCATGTAGGCCATTGTAAGGATTGAAATGTACAAGTGAAAACAAATAACCCCATTAAAAAGTGGGCAAATGAAATGAACAGACACTTTTCCAAAGAAGACATACTCACAGCCTACAAGCATATGAAAAAATGCTCAATATCACTAATCATGAGAGAAATGCAAATCAAAACCACAATGAAATACAATTTCACACTGGTCAGAATAGCTATAATTAAAAAGTCAAAAAAACAAAAAACAAAAAACAAAAACAGATGCTGGTGAGGTTGAGAAGAAAAGAGAACACTACTGGTACCCATGTAAAGTAGTTCAGCCATTGTGGAAAGCAATTTGGCAATTTCTCAAAGAACTTAAAACAGAAGTACCATTCAACCCAGCAATCCCTTTGCTGGTTATATACAAAAATGAATATAAATTGTTTTATCATAAAGACACACCCATGTGTATATTCATTGCAGCACTATTCACAATAGGGAAGTCATGCAGTCAATCTAAATGTCCATCAGTGGTAGACTGGATAAAGAAAATGTGGTGCATGTAGACCATGGAATACTAGGCAGCCAGAAAAAAGAATGAGGTCATGTTCTTTGCAGCAACATGGTTGGATCTGGAGGCCATAATCCTAAGCAAACTAACACAGGAACAGAAAAACAAATGCTGTATGTTCTCACTTATAAGAGAGAGCTAAACTTTGTGTAGTCATGGACACAAAGAAGTGAAGAACAGACACCAGGGCCTACTTGTGGGTGAATGATGGGAGGAGAGAGAGCATAGGAAAACTACCTGTCGGGTACTATACATAAGCATACCTGGGTGATGAAATAATTTGTACAGCAAACTCCTGTGAGATGTAATTTACCTGTATAACAAATGTGCACATCTACCAGTGAACCTAAAATAAAATTTGAAAAAAAAGAGTTTGGGTTTTCTCTACTAGTCAATGAGGAGCCCCTGATGGGTTCTATGTGGGACATTGAGATAATCTGGCCTGTATGGGAAATGGACCAGACAGGCTGTGGGGCTGGGAGGAGAATGAAGACCTGGAGATGAGTTACATAACGACTGGAACAGCCCAGGACAGAGAGGAGACGGGTGTCCTTCACTGGGCCTAGGCCTCTGGCTCCACGCCTTTCATTAGCCTTTGATGAGAAAAGTGTTGCTAAGACATGACGGGATTTTTAAAAAACTTTTCATTTTGAAATAATTTTAGACTTACAGAAAAAATGCAAATTAGTAGTGTGTTCCCATGTAGTATTCACCCAGCTTTCCCTAAAGAAAACATCTTCCAAATGTAGAGTACGGTCAACAAAACCAGTACATTCATTTTGCTAAAACATCCGTAACCAATCTATATACCTCGTTAAATTTTGTTTTTCCCACTAATGTCCTTTTTCTGGTCCAGGATTTAATCCACACTGCATTTCATTGCCACGTCTCCTCACTGCCTCCAATTTGGGTCAGCCCCTCAGCCTGTCCTTATGTTGCATGACCTTGAAACTCGGGAAGAGTATTGGCTAGCTGTTTTGTAACATGCCCTTTGGGGTTTTTGTAACATTTTCTCACGATGAGATTGATGCCATGAACTTTTGGCAAAACAGCAAAGTGATGCAGTCCCTTTCTCAGTCCATCATATCAAAGGCACATGAAGTCGATATGTCTAATTATTCATGGTGTTAACTAAAGGAACATTTAGAAAGTTGTACTTTTGAGTCTCATTCCTACCTCCTCCTTGAATCTGGGCCCATACTGCTTTTACTCTTCCTTCTTTCATGAAGAGGCTCCTTGTACTGATGACGTCAGCACAAATTGGTCTCCTTCTCCTGTAAGGATGGCGACTGCTAATTATCCCATGGGTACATTCTCTTTCTTCCAGTAATAGAACACCCCAAGGCTGAGCTCAGCTCATGGCTGCCTAGTGAGGGATTACATTTTCCAGATATCCCCAAATCTAGGTGTGATCCTAGAGCAACCTGGGGCCAGTGGAATGTGAGTGGAGCTGACGCCTGCTCTTTAGAGATAAAGCCTTTCCCTAGACCTCCTCTAGAGCCTATTATCAGCCCTGCAGACCAGGCCACCTGGAGCAGCTGCCTCTCCATTTAAGCTGCCTGACAAGAATGGCAGAGATGTTCATGGACTGCATGAAGAGGGAGAAATAATGCCATTTCATTTGAGGCCTTTTTGTTACAGCAGCTTAGCCCATTGTCTAATTATCGCAGGTACATAGAGTTAAGACACACAAGCAAGAGTGATGAAGGTTTTCACTGTCTTCATATGTTAGCCTTATTTAGCCTTATTTATGTAACTATCTGGCTATTGACGGGTGGGGGCTGAAATTGCATAGTAGATTTCTTGTTATTGCCCAGGTTTATACATGTGAGTTTCAAGATGAATTCGATCTTTTTGGAGGGTGGACAATTATGATAAACTGTCAACTATTTTGTTTCAGATAGATGTAGTTGGCAAATAGTAATATATAGGTTTCCAGTCCTGTCTCCTAAACATAAAACAGACATCGCTAATCGATCACTTCACTCTTCTCCCAAGCTTGGATGCAGCATCATAATCTTTTTTGAGTAAAATGCCAGGCAGCCACTACTTATCAATCAGAGACAATGCAACATATGACTCCCATTTGCCATCTTGAAACTGAATTTCCATAGAAACTCTTAAATATATTAAGTAGAATATCAAGCTTTCTGCTAGTGTATAAACAATCCCATCACTTCACTATAAATAACACAGACTGTAACTGAGTATAGATCAGGTTGTAACTGAATACACAGGAGAGATTTTCCTAGTCCATTCCCCCACCCGGTTTTAAGGAAAAGAGACTTATCTCGCCGCCCTTCTTTTCTGAGTTCCTCTGAAGCTGGATTTCCTCTCCCCTGTGGCTGTGGGCTCTCTCAGAGTTGTTTTCCTGGCTCTCTTCCCCCTGTCACAGAAGCTCCCCCAGGAGAGTGTGGTGCTATCTGACACCTTCGTACCCTCAGAGCCTGGCATGAGGGCGGGTACATGCGAACTTCTGGGAAAACCAGCATAGGCCCTTATGCTAGAATAACACAACTAGTGATCTAAGACAATGAGTTTATTTTTGCTGAGAGGCTCTCCTCATAGAATTACTTAAGGGACAGTGGCCAGATGTGGTGGCTCACATTGTAATCCTAGCACTTTGGGAGGCTGAGGTGGGTGGATCATCTGAGGTCAGGAGTTTGAACCTGCCTGGCCAACATGCTAAAACCCCGTATCTACTAAAAATACAAAAAATAGCCAGGCAGGGTGTTGGGTGCCTGTAATCCCAGCTATTTGGGAGGCTGAGGCAGAAGAATCACTTGAACCAGGGAAGCGGAGGTTGCAGTGAGCTGAGATCGTGCCACTTCAAGACTCTTGTCTCCAAAAAAAAAAAGAATGAGGGACAGAGGTTCTACCTTGTCATACATTCCCAGAGGGTTTATGCAGGGAGAAATTCTCATGGTGAGGAACACGCTAGCTCTCCACTCTCCAAACAGGACTGACTCCGAACCAAGACACCCGGCCACACCTAACTTCCAAGAGTGATGGGGGAGGCTCACACTTGCCCTGAGCTGGACAGAGAGGGCAATCAGGACATTGGTGAAAAATCTTAACAGTCGCCTCAATATCCTGGGGTAATATTTATGAATCAATGCAGTGATGCCTGTCTTTTTTGCTTAATAACTGAAATGAGAACCTCAAAACCCACACTTCTGCCTTCCCTGCAGCTTGAAGAAAACCAGAACTGAAAGACAATTGCATTAAAAAGTACGTTTTCAGGTCAGCAATATAAATTTCCATCATTATCTTTGTTTCCCCAATCAGAAGGGATTAATTCTCTCTTCAAAACTGAGATGTATCCCTGGGGCATCAGAAAAACTTGAAACTTGCTCAAGGGCTTATATTTATTCATAAAACACTTAAGCAATCTGTCCCTACAATTGTTTCAGATTAACTTCTTTCCAAAGAAGGCATGCCCATTTTCCTCTTTTAAAAAACTAAATGGACTGGAACTTTACTTTCAGGGACATATTTAGGCTGAGCATAATGAAGTTTTATTTATTCAACTCTAAACACTAAATATTCACTAAAGACATAATGTGCTTTCTCACGTGCTGTAGTACCAAGTGTAGAGTGCACAGGTGCCCAATAATTATTTGTTGTTGAAATGGTTTTCCTTCTAACCTCCAAGAAACAATCTTTCAAGGCAGTCTAAGCATCTTCTGAGCCTACATAAAGAAAAAATGTATAATAGAATCCTGAAAACTAGAAGAAATCTGGACAGACCTTTGCAGTGAATCATCAGCTCCCTCTTTTTCTCTTTCTCTGTGGGCCAGGAAGCCATTCTTTTCTGAGACTTGACTTAATCCTAAGGTACTTTCAAAAGACTTGCTAAAAGTTTCCCATCATTAAGTGTAATAATGATACAAATCCTTATTTTAACTTCGGTTTCTTTTCTTGGTGCTTTTACTCGTCGTTATGATGACTTGGCTTGGGGAAAAAGTAAGAGACTCCTTGTTCTTCTAGAATTGTTAGAACATAAAAGGCCATTGCTAGGCTGGACGTTCTGTTTTCCATCACCCACGGCCACTTTGGCCTCTGAGCTGGGATGTGGCATGTCCTCATCGTGAGCCAGCTCTGCAGTATGGTGTGGATAATAGCAGATTAGGAAAAGGTTTTGAGGAAACCCCAGCCCCCACAGCATGACACATAAGACCTTCCATGATCTGGCCCTGCCCACCTTTCCAGCCTTGTCTCCTATGACCCCCTTTTCTGTATAGAGTGAGGTGATAAATTCCCCAGTGACAGGGACTGTGCCTACCTTGTTCAACACTGAATCCCTGAAACTGATGGCAGGAGCGTTTCATAAATACCTGTCGGATGGAGAAGCTGCTGTACTCTGGGCATGGGGCTTTCTCTGTCCCAGTGCTCTGCCTTCCCTCAGGCTATTCCCCAGTCTCGGCAAGTTTCTACCACTCTTCACTCAGCCCTCACCTCCTTGGTGCACCTCGTCCAGCCTCTCAGGCAGAGCTGATGGCTTCTTTACTTCTGTGATGTTGAGAATGTGGCCCGGGGATAGCACTACCGTTGTTCTAGAATAGTCTATCTACTTGCCTGGCTCATTCACTGAATAGACGGCTCCTTCATAACAGAATATTTGTCTTATTCATTTTCTTAGCCCAGAACCTGGTTGAGTGCCTGCCATAGAGCCTTTGTGTTATAACAACTCCCCTGTATCTTCACTAATATAGGTTCTTAGAGTGAGGATCACACAACCAAGAGAGAGATTTACAGCAGACATCTAATCAATGAGGGCTGGTGTGACATGCCAAGCAAGTGTAAGACCTGGTGAAGCTGCCAGGCTCTTCAGGCCAATGCAATTGCCCAGTGCTGTGTTGCTAGAGGTGAAGGTGCATGCCTGTCCTACCAGGCACTGTCAACTCCACCACTGGGGGAGATGCTCCTCTCCACTGTTACTGTTTGCTTCCATGGGGAGAGAGCTCAGTTAGTGTCACACTGCCACTTTATTTACTGCATCCCAGGAATGGGGAAAGACTTTCTTTTTTGCAAATTCGGGAGAAATACATTGGGCTTGCTCATTTCAACCCCTCTCTAATCTCTTTCGGGGAAGAGAGGCTCACAGGAAGCATATGTTTTCCTATGCTCCTCTGCGTCTTAAGTTTTGTTCACATCAGGTGTTCCACTGTCACCCAATGCTGTCTGTGACCAGGTGGGTTCACAGGGTAAGCCCATGAGGCTCTAAGACCTGAAGGTGCCTTCTCGACATCATCAGCTTTAACAGAATCAATGTGCTCTTTCAGTTTCCAGTTCAGCTGCATTTTGGGAGATTTTTTTGGTCAATATTTTTACAACTTAGGTAGGGAAGAGGGTGGCTTCTATATATTTCTCCTCAAAAGACCCAAGCAGATTCCACGGGATGGCTGCAGGTTTCCAGTGAGTCAAGACTGAATTTATGGCATATCTCACAGCTGCTCAGAGTCCACCCTGCTACCAGCTCAGGGTGGTCCTGGCAAGATGGGGTGGGGGTGCAGGTGGAGGGTCCTCCAGGGACCCTGCTCTTGGGCTTCTGGGTGTGTTCCATTTCTGTGCTGGCTGCTGGCCACCCTGTGAGTATCCCAGCCCCACAAGCATGTGCCTTCCTAGACAGCAACTCCAGCCTCAGAATTATTCCTCTCCTCTCTTTTCCTTTTGAGAACCAAGACTCCTTTCCCCCAGAGCTCTCACCTCCCAAGAAAAAACATCTTCTGATCCACTAATTCACACATGGAACTAGAGCCCAAAGAAATCAATTAGAGGCACAACTACTCCTAGGAATACTCCTATCTTCATACAACATTTAGAAGTCAGAAACACATTTATTCGAGTCAAAAGACTCAAACCAAAGAAGTAAACTCATCTCCAGCTGGAAGCACTTCTCTTCTCGTGTAGTTTCTGGGCCACTCTGTGTGGTCTCTTCCCGTGGCCTCCTCAGCTCAATCCCTTCAGTGTAGCTGGTCTGGTCATACGGGAGCTTGGGGCTGCAGGAGCAAATGCCTCTCACTGCCAGTGCATCCCAGGTGGGCAGAAGGCACTGCCCATCACGGGTCCTTAAGAGCTGGCAAGAAGCTGCAAGGCTTCTGAAGACTTAACCTCAGATTTCCCAGAACATCACTTCTGCCACTTTCTATTGTTCCAGGGTTTACTAATTTCAGCTTCGATTCAAGAGGAGAGTAATTAGACTCCATTCCTCTATGAATTCAAGTGAAGATGATTAAAGGCTTGGAAAATATCCTCTAAAAATTAAAACATATGGAATTAAATGTAGCTGAGATAGATTCCCTATGCTTAAGAATAACACTCCAATGATTCTTATTTTTCATGAAGCCAGTCACTGCTGTAGTATTGCACTCTCTTGCCCCACTTAAAGTAGGCCAAAGGTAAGTTAAGTGACGTGTGTCATTTCCATGCAGAAGCTTTAAGTGAATGCATGATTCACCAAGCACCTTACTGTAGAAATGGGTGCACTTTGGAATCTCCAATGGGTGCACTTTGGAATCTCCAACCCTGAGTGACTACCAGGGGTCGAACCCCCTGCCAACATGTGATGTCTACGTAGCATGAGTAAGAAACACCCTACTGTTATTTAAGCCACTGAGATTTTCAGGATCATTGTTACTGCAGTGTAGCCTAGACCTATCCTGACTGATACAGTTATTCTTTAAAAATGAACAATCTTTCAAAAACACCTATCTCCTTTAAGCCTTTAGGGTATTTATAAAGACATCCCACATTCCTAATGCAGCTTTATGTTTTCTTAACTAGTGTTCTAGGAAGTTCAGCTGTTATTTGTTTATAATGAGCTTAGGGAGTTTTTTCTTTTTTTTTCTTTTGAGACAGTCTCGCTCTGTCACCCAGGGCAATCTCAGCTCACTGCAACGTCTGCCTCCTGGGTTCAAGTAATTCTCCTGCCTCAGCCTCCCAAGTAGCTGGGATTACAGGCATGTGCCACCATGCCCAGCTAACGTTTGTATTTTTAGTAGAGACAAAGTTTCACCATGTTGGCCTGGCTTGTCTCCAACTCCTGACCTCAGGTAATCCACCAGCTCGGCCTCCCAAAGTGCTGGGATTACAGGCATGAGTCACCACACCCAGCATTTTTTTCTTTTTAATCTTGAATTAAAAAGGTAATAATTCACTCCCCTAAATACAAGAGGGAAGAGTTTTCTTCTGTTTCTCTTGCAGTATGCCAATGAATTGAACATAGTTACCACATATAAGACATTTTTGTTGGAAGTAAATGAGAACTATCCCATCTATGGCTTTTTAAAAAGTTGAAGATTTATTCATTTATTTTAAAGACAGGGTCTCACTCTGTTGCCCAGGCTAGAGTTAGGTGGAGGAATCATAGCTCAGGGAGTCTCCTGGGCTCACGTGATCCTCCCACCTCAGCCTCCTGAGAAGCTAGAACTATATGCACATGCCTCCACACCCTGCTTAATTTTATTTTTACTTGGGAAACTGAGAGATACAAATTGCTACAGAGAAGGAAAATCCACATCTTGCCCTTCCAACTCTCTAACCCCTATTCCAATTGGTCTGTGTGTGCCTGGAGCTCTCCCCTGCTCTGAGGAGGGGAAGTGTATTTCCAGGTAACCTGGACCAGGACAGGGCTGGAGTCCATTTCTATGGTATGAATCCTTTTGCTCTGTGGCCATAGGTTCATTTATTTGAAACTTTTATGGTTCCCTGAATGTTTTATCCTTAAGACAACATCTATAATGCTTGTTTGTAGTTGAACCACCCATTAGAATGTAAGCTGATATGGTCTAGGGAGAGACCAGGTGGGAGGTAATTGGTGCATGGGGGTGGTTTCCCCCATGCTGTTCTCATGACAGTGAGTGAGTTCCTATGAGATCTCATAGTTTTATAAGGGGCTCTTCCAACTTCATTCTTCCCTCTTTCCTCTTATGTTACCATGTGAAGAAGGTCCTTGCTTCCCCATTGCCTTCCGCCATGATTGTAAGTTTCCTGAGGCATTCCCAGCCATGTGGAACCGTGAGTCAGTTAAACCTCTTTTCTTTATAATTACCCAGTCTCAGGTATTTCTTTCTAGCAGTGTGAGAACAAACTGATACATAAGCTCTGTGAGGGCAGGGGCAGTTTTTGTCTTGCTCAGCACTGTACCCATAGCACTGAGCACAGTGCCTGACCCAGATCGTGTATGTGCTCTATTATTGTTAAATGGTGACAGAAGCTGCCATCCCTGCAGCATCAAGGTCTTGTGAAACCTGGCAGAGCTGCAGGAGGTCACAAAGAAGCCATGAAACTGAGGACTAGAGTTATTAAGGATTATCATTTTTATTAAATACTTAAAATGCATTTATTTTAGTCTTTTTTTTTTTTTTTTTTTTTTTTGAGACGGAGTCTCACTCTGTTGCCCAGTGTGGAATTCAGTGGTGTGATTTCAGCTCACTGCAACCTCTGCCTCCTGGGTTCAAGCAATTCTCTGCCTCAGCCTCCCGAGTAGCTGGGATTACAAGTGCCTGCCACCATGCCTGCCTACTTTTTGTGTTTTTAGTAAAGATGAGGTTTCAACATCTTGGCCAGGCTGGTCTGGAACTCCTGACCTTGTGATCCAGCCTCGGCCTCCCAAAGTGCTGTGATTACAGGCGTGAGCCACCACGCCCAGCCAAGCAATCTTTAAAAGTGATTTCACTACCATATTTTTATTGTTTGCTGCATATAAATTTAAACAGTTTCTGTAGCATATAAAAACAGATTTAAACATTTTCTTATTTTAACCTTATATTTGTTATTTGCTTCCTAAGAATAATTGAGAAAGAAGACCCTATGCTATAAATAAACTCTATATATGAATGAAGACTGTGGTCTTTGGGCTATAGGGTTCCTGCCTCTGTCTTTCCCGTACCTTGAGAAGCTTCTGGGGGCCATAGTATCTGATCAGTAAATAAGTTGCTTTGTAATATGCTATCTGCTCACCCTGTCTACGCCACTGTGACTGCCATCCATGTGATCCCTGTGGGGTTAGGAGCTGTGATGGATGTCTGTGTCTGTTTGTTCAGCTTTCTCCCCTCATCAAAGAAGAGCTGCCTTCCACCTCTCTAGCCTTAGGTTTCAAATGCGGCTTCCAAGTTCTTATGCAATGTCATTTCTTGGGTCAGACTCTGTTGACTAGGGAAGTACCCTGACTAGCAGTCAGTCAGTCCTACATTCAGGTCCCTCCCACATTCATCCACCTATGGTTAATTCTTCCAGGTGGGCACCTGACCTAATCCTGACCCATCACGTCCTTCCCTGGGATTTGTTAAAGTGCAACCGGAGAAAAAGATTTGATCACTCTCTGATATGATGCTGAGAGATAAGAGGTATATGGGAGCCTGGAAACATCTTAGTCACCATGTGGACAAAGTCAGCCTGAGCGAGGTAAGCTAAAATGCAAAAAGCTGCAGGTGGAATGAAAATCTCGGAAGCTTGAGCTCTGTGTTCCGGGTCCTTGAGGCGTAGCTGCTTGTGTCCCCATCATGTTCCACTGGCTTTTATTTCTTTTTGTTGCTGCTTTCATGTTATTTCGTGGAGATTTATAAGTCAACTGAAATCCTTTTTACTACAAGAGGTATAAGCACATACATAGGGACATCAGTGTTTTTATGTAACAAATACCAGTCAGTACTCTTTGAGGTCTTCAGTACTGTGAAAAAGGGGATTTACATTAAAGCCCAAAAGGGTTTGCTGGGACGTAAGAAAGAATTTTTTGTCCTCCGACAGATTAACTCACAAGGAGCTTTAAGAACATTGTGTCTCAAAGGGCTTATGACCCCCCTGTGGCCTGTACTGTATATGACTGGCCTCTCCATTCCTGAGATAAGGTCATTCACACACATTATGACCAAATCCATGTGCCAGGGGTACAAAAAAGAAGACACAGTCCTGCCCTCCAGGAACCTCTGGTCTAACATCTGAAACAGATGCATAAACATGTTGTTACAATAACGTTTGGTGTGTAGGATGATAGAGGTATGCAAAGACTTGTGGGTTACCAGGCATGCTCAGATAATTGCCTGTGTGGTGAGTGGAGACAGCTTCAGTTTGAGTTCTCAGCTCACAGGGACACTGATTTATATACTGTACTCTGAGTTATCATTAAGTTTGGGGGGAGTCAAAAGTTATTCACCGATTTTCCACTTTGTGGGGAGTCGGCACCCTTCACCACCACATTGTTCAAGAGTCATCTATGTATATGTATGTGTGTGTCCGTGTGTGTGTGTGTGTGTGTACTGCTTTTGTCACACAAGTCATAGAATTTTTTTATGTTCTTAGAAACACTTCACAAATGTCATTTTTGATGGCTGTATGAGGGGCATCCTGTGACGAGATAAACTTTACTCACCAACCTCTGCCTTGCTTCCAGTCTGTTTCACCATTATATTTCCCATGCCTACTTTTCACTGCTCACAGGTTGCCAACACATTAGCTCACGGATGTGTGGAAGGAATGCAGGGAAGTTTACAATCCAAGTACCAGACCCAGGTTCAGATTGTGAATTTGCCCAAGAAAATGAGGGAATCAATGGTTTTAAAACCCCAATTATCCGTTTGGTGTAGTCTTCTAGTGTCCCAAAGACAAAAGCTTCTGGGTACTAGAACAAAGAACCAAGTGAACAAATTGAGGAGAAATTAAATTTGCTCTTAAAGCAAATTCGGTAATCAGGTGGAAGCAGACCTATGGAACATCCTGCAGGAAGGTTTATACAATAGAGATGAAGACGGTGAGACAACATTTTACAAAAGACCTTGTTTCAAACAACCTTTGTCCACTTCCGCACAGGTGACTGAGACCGGGCAGTACTTTGCCAGGACCTCTCGGCTACCGCTGTGGAGTGCTGGAGCCAGGTGCTGGGCAGCAGGGCTTGCTTACTCTTCCAGCT
Organism: Aotus nancymaae; assembly: GCF_030222135.1. Taxonomy (NCBI): domain Eukaryota; kingdom Metazoa; phylum Chordata; class Mammalia; order Primates; family Aotidae; genus Aotus; species Aotus nancymaae. The sequence continues at coordinate 17,834,436 of NW_026988455.1, forward strand.
CCCAAGGAGCTGTTACTATCTCTGTTTTACAGGTAAGAAAAAGGAGGCTTAAGGAGATTAGGCCACATGCCCAGAAGGTAACACGTGGCTTTAGGAAATAGGGCTGGGTGTGTGTCTAATTCAAAGTGCGTGCCGCTAGCCCTCCCCAGCTCCCGGTCCCCTGAATTCATGCTGGCAGCTTGAGGGTGACCACAGGAGACGGAGCTGCACCCCAGAGGCAAATGCTGCAAATCAGGGCTTTTGTTGTTACTGTTGTTGAGAGCTGGTTGTTCAATACTCCACTATTCTGCCATCCTCCCAATCTGGTGCCTTCATCAAATATATACAGAAATTTTGCTTTTTGTTTCTTTGAGACAGGATCTCCCTCTGTCATCCAGGTTGGAGTGCAGTGGTGCCATCATGGCTCACTGCAGCCTTGACCTCCTGGGTTCAGGAGAACTTCAACCTTCCTAATAGCAAGGACTACAGGTATGCACTACCATGCCCAGCTCATTTTTAAATTTTTTTGTAGAGAGGGGTTTTGCCACATTGCCCATGCTGCTCTCGAACTCCTGGGCTCAAGTGATCCACCCTCTTCAGCCTCCCAAAATACTGGGATTACAGGCGTGAGCCACTGCACTTGGCCCAGATTTTTTTTTAATAGGGAAAAGCAATAAGATATATAGAAAGAGAGACTCTGTCCAATGACAAGACATCCACCTGATTGCCTCACATCCAACAGTGGATAAATTCAATTCCAAACATTTATACTCCTTCTCTGATTGAATTCAGGGTTCTCCAAGTGTGGTGTCCAGGCCAATAGCATTGCCACCACCATCATTACAATCACCATCACCACCACTTAGCATTATATTCACCACCACCACCATCACCACCCACCACCACCACCATCATTACCACCACTACCATAACCACTACCATCATCACCACTACTATCACCACCGCACCACCACCACCACTACCAATACCACCATGACCATGACCATCACCACGACCACCACCACCACCGCCACCGCCACCACTACCACTACCACCATCGCCACCAGTACCATCACCACCTCCACCACCACCACAACTACTACCACCACCACCACTACCACCACCACCACTACCATCACCACCACCACCACTACAAACACCACCACCACTACCAATACCACCATGACCATGACCACCACCACCACCACCATCACCATTATCATCACCACTACCACCATCATCATCACCACTACTACCATAACCACTACCATCACCACCAGCACCACCAATACTGCGATGACCATGACCACCAGCACCATACTGCCATGACCATGACCACCAGCACCATCATCATCATCACTACCACACCATCACCACCACAACCATCACCACCAGCACTACCACCACCACTACCAATACCACCATGACCATGACCATGTCCACCACCACCACCATTATCATCACCACTACCACCATCATCATCACCACCACTACCATAACCACTACCACCACCACCACCACCACTACCACTACCACCACTGCCAAAACTACCACTACCACCATCGCCACCAGTACCATCACCACCTCCACCACCACCACAACTACCACCACCACCACCACTACCACAACCACCACTACCACCACCACCACCACTACCACCACCAACACTACCACCACCACCACCACCAACACTACCACCACCACCACTACCACCACCACCACTACCATCACCACCACTACCATCACCACCACCACTACCACTACCATCACCACCACCACTACCATCACCACACCACCACTACCATCACCACCACCACTACCACCACCACCACCACTACCATCACCACACCATCACTACAATCACCACCGCCACCACCACTACCACCACCACCATCACCACTACCACCAACACCACCACTACCATCACCACCACCATCACCACCACCACTACCATCACCACCACTACCATCACCACCACTACCATCACCAACACTACCATCACCACCACCACTACCACCACCAACACTACCACCACCAGCACTACCACTACTACCACCACCAACACTACCACCACCAACACTACCACCACCACCACCACCAACACTACCACCACCAACACTACCATCACCACCACTACCACCACCAACACTACCACCACCACCAACACTACCACCACCACCAACACTACCACCACCACCACTACCACCACCAACACTACCATCACCACCACTACCACCACCAACACTACCACCACCACCACCACCACCAACACTACCACCACCACCACCACCAACACTACCACCACCAACACTACCACCACCACCATCACCACTACCACCACCACCACTACCACCACCAACACTACCATCACCACCACTACCATCACCACCACCACTACCACTACCATCACCACCACCACTACCATCACCACACCACCACTACCATCACCACTACCACTACCACCACCACCACTACCATCACCACACCATCACTACAATCACCACCGCCACCACCACTACCACCACCACCACCACCACTACCACCAACACCACCACTACCATCACCACCACCATCACCACCACCACTACCATCACCACCACTACCATCACCAACACTACCACCACCACCACCACTACCACCACCAACACTACCACCACCAGCACTACCACTACTACCACCACCAACACTACCACCACCACTACCACCACCAACACTACCACCACCACCACCAACACTACCACCACCAACACTACCATCACCACCACTACCACCACCACCACTACCACCACCACCACCACTACCACCACCACCACTACCATCACCACCACCACTACCACCACTACCACTACCACCACCAACACTACCATCACCACCACCACTACCACCACCACCACTACCACCACCAACACTACCATCACCACCACTACCATCACCACCACCACTACCACTACCATCACCACCACCACTACCATCACCACACCACCACTACCATCACCACCACCACTACCACCACCACCACCACCACTACCATCACCACACCATCACTACAATCACCACCACCACCACCACTACCACCACCACCACTACCACCACCACCACTACCACCACCACCACCACTACCACCAACACCACCACTACCATCACCACCACCACCAGTACCGTCACCACCAGCACCACCATTACCACCACCACCACTACTACCATCAACACCACTGCCACCACTACCATCACCACCACCACTACCATCACCACCACCACCAGTACCATCACCACCAGCACCACCACTACCATCACCACCACCACCACAAGCACCACCACCACTACCACTACCATCACCACCACCACCAGTACCATCACCACACCACCACTACCATAACCACCACCACTACCACCACCACCACCACTACCACTACCACCACTAGCACCACCACTACCATCACCACCACCACCAGTACCATCACCACCACCACCACTACCATCACCACCACCACCAGTACCATCACCACCAGCACCACCACTACCATCACCACCACCACCACTAGCACCACCACCACCACTACCACTACCATCACCACCACCAGTACCATCACCACACCACCACTACCATCACAACCACCACTACCACCACCACCACCACCACTACCACTACCACCACTAGCACCACCACTACCATCACCACCACCACCAGTACCAACACCCCCAGCACCACTACCATCACCACCACCACCAGTACCATCACCACCACCAGCACTACCATCACCACCACCACCACCACCATCATCACCACCACCACCACTACCACTACCACCATCACTACCATCACCACTACCAGCAGCACCCCATCATCACCATCATGACCACCATCACCACTGTCACCATCACCACAACCACCACCATTACCAGCATCACCATCACCATTGTCATCATTGTCACTATCACCGGGGAACTTGCTAGAACAGAAAGTTTTTGGATCCCACCCAGACATCTTTTTCTGTTTCGGTGTTTCCTTAAAGTGTGAGAATCCCATATGTAGGCTAACTGTGCATTCTCCTCTTACTCATTTCTTTATCTTATTTTTCTTCAAATAGGTGAGTTTTGAAGAAAAGCACTTTGATTCAGAAAAATTCAGATCATATGGAATATGTAAAAAGTTTTTTCTTCTCATTTTTTTTCAAAGGATTCCATTTTTCTTAAAGATTAAAACCCAAGATGCCAAAGCAATTTTAGAGCCACTTGTGTTTATAAATGATTGATATTAAATACACACAGTGTAAAGTCAATTGATTAAAGAGTGGTAAGTTAATTGATTAGTTGTTTGGTTCATCATGTTGAACTATGATTTTGGTCAACATAGGGCTGAACTGAAGAGTCAGAGAGACCTTGAAGGGACAGAACATCCAGAATCTTCCGATAGGTAAGCTAATGCATATGGAAATCCTTGTTAATGATAAAGCAGTTGAAATCAACCACTTAATCAGTAGCCATCTATTTTATTTCCTATATGTTGCTCTAAGCACTGAGGATCCAAAGTCAGCAAGTCATGTCCTTAGGTTTCAGAGCTCTAGGCTACATGACCTAGGTAGTCATGTTAACATATGAGTTAACATATGAGTCATGTTAACATATGAGTTCCATAGTTGCAATATGATAGAAACCTCTGGGAGCAGAGGAGGCGGTGACAAACTCAGCCTGTGTGAGTTGTGTTAGGGATGTGTTTTATTATTAAAGTACCACAGGAATCTGGTTCAGTCTCCTCCATTTTTACATGCTTCTCTGTGGATCATAAATACCTGTCATCAGCTTCTAATAAGGTTGATAGTGCACACACCGCTTTATTCCACTCTTGGAAACAGTGAAACACACCCAGCAGCACCCCTGTTAAAACAGAGACTTCCCATGCAAGATACTGGAAGCGGAACTGGAACCGCTGATGTTTTTCTTGGAAAGAACCCTTATTTGGATGGCAGGGTGGGAGGAGGCGGAATTTCAGAAGACACATTTCCCAAAGCTGATGGGTATGGCCGGAAAGTGGAGACTGTGTTTGCTTTGTCTTCACGTTGTCATTTTGGGGTGGCAGACCCTCTCCCTGTCGGGGAGCAGAAGGCACATGTTCTCTCACAGTGCATTGCCGCCTTGCTTTTCTCATTCAACCAGAAAGGTCTCCGATGAAAGGCCCAGAGCTGACACCAAATCTGGGGGTAGAAGTAATCAATCTAAAAAATACCTGAACAGTATTCCCATGATTAGTCAAAATACACATGTGCACACAGCATGCAGACAATTGTGTCATTTACATCGTCTGCACCGGTGGCTCCATTTGAGAAAGAAGGTAGGGAAAATAGCTCCTCTCGGGTTCCATTTGCGGAAAGAAAAACCTTCCACTTCATCTACAGCAGAACATGCTCGTCTCCTTATGTGTGGACCACGGACACATCAAATATTCATGAGGCATTCCCAGCGGAGACCGGAAAACTGATAAAGCAAGAATGGAAATCGAGCTTATGCTGAGTTTATATAATTATTTCTAAAGTAGCTTGCAAAGTTTGTAACCATTGAGATTGCAACTCGTGAATTCTGCAGAATCATGGAAATGTCATATGCAAATTGCAGTACAAAGAAGAATGTGTTTATAAAAAACGGTATCAACACCATTAGCAAAGTATCCCTGCACCTGGACAGTCCCAAGGGCCTCTGGAAAGATCAACTCCCTGTGTTCTTCTGTCACAGTAGCTTACTGAATACACAAATCAAGACTTTTCTCCTACTGTAGTTATGTTCCAGAAATAGCACCATAATGGAATCATAAGAGAAGGTTCTTCATCACACACACAAGCACACGTGTGCATGCACACACACACACAGGAACAGCAGATTCCTGGTGATGAGGGAAGTGGAAGAAAGAGTAGATGGCCTTTCACGAGCTTGCCACACTGAACTTGCATCTTTTAAACGTGAAAGAGCAGCAATTACAGAGAAAAAACTAGATGAAAATTCCACACTACTCCCTTTACAGAATTTCTTAGTTTTCCCCCCTCTGGCCTCCTAAAGCTGAGAATTACTCCTCCAAATCTGTCTAAGGCTGACCCTTTGTGTGGGTGAACGTGTCCCAGTGGGTGGGCTTTTCACTCATCCGTGATTCCAAGGCACTCATAGGCACGAAGCCCTGGAGGCAGACTTGCCGCAGAGTTGAGTCAGGATGAACGTAGGTCCGTAGCCAGCATCTATGGCGTGCCATTCCGCTTGACCATTCTTGCTGAGGAAGCTTGCATCTGTCCAGAAGTCTGACTAGTGCCCACCCAACTTTATTTTTCTATTTTTTCACTAAATAATTGCAACCTATTTATAGTAGATTCCTCTTGCTCAATGTTTGCATGAAAGCATAAGAACAAACAAAACGAGGCTCTCCATAGGCATGTTTCACATTACCAAGTCATTTAGGGATCTACAAAAGATGCAAAACATGCAAAGCAGCCCCCTGCTCTTGGGGTGGAAAACACTATTATTAGATCTTCCGCATTGTCATGAAGTTTGATAACTGTGCCCAAAGGGAGCCACAGCCCCCAGAGAAGCCAGCTGCTCCCACATGAAGTGTCCATGTCCCACGCACAGAGAATGTACCGCCCCCAGTCACCACCCTGGCCTTCTGTGCCACACTATTCTAGGACATTAGACAGCATTTGGAGCCTCTATTTGCACCAGTTCCTTAACTGTGAGGTCCCCGTTAAGGAGAAAGCCTCATTGAATCGCTTCAGGCTCCGGCTTGTTCCCGGAAACCAGGTGTCTCAGGCGAGAAATGGCTTCCCTTTATTGAACATAGTCTGTGGGAGACCACATTTATCTCATTTAAACAATTTTGCAAGTTGGAGATGATTGGTCCCATTTTACAAAAGAGGAAAACGGCTCTAATAAGCAGGAGCTAGCTGCTAGGGAGGAAGGGCAGGAACTAGGATTTGAGTCCAGACCTGCCTGATTCCACAGCCTCCATCCTCAGCCACTAAGAAGACCCACTCGCCTTTGTCACATTCGTTTCAGTATCTCTTGCTCCTAAGCTTGACACGTGGCAAACTCTTAATAAATACTTATTAGAACCAAGACAGTTAAAAATTGGAAATGAGTAAGAAAGGTAAGTGGGATAGAATCACGAACCCAGATTTGACATATAAACCATCTTCAACAGGAAAATAACAGATGCTGGGGAATTTTCAGTAAATCTGTAAGTGCAGTGAAACCTTCCAGATTAAGCTCTCTCAGTCCCCTGGTTGGGTTTAGATATCTTAAAATGCAATGTAAAAGGCTTAGTTCTATAGTCTTCTGAAAACTCAGAGTCAGATATCCAAGATACATCCTTTCACAGTGGGCATACATCAATACCCACAAGATGCCACCCCATCATGTCACCTGCTGTTATTGTCTATAAAGAACTTGTCATTACCTGAAATTATCTTCTTTATTTGTTTAATAATTTCTTGTCTCAATCCCAAATGTCATCTGTCATTCTCTACCCAGCACCTAGCATAGTGCCAGGCACATTATCCTTCTACTGTGGATATTGATTGATGCTGAGCCCTGGGCCAAGTAGAAGGCATGGCATGTCCATGCTAGAGAAGGCACAGTCTGACGCAGAACAATCTGCTACACTTGGGCCAGGAGCTCTAGCTGTTTCCTCATCTCCTGGGAATGTCATTTTCATTCAAAGTGATCAAGCTTGTACCAGCTTGGAAAGGACCGTAGCATCTTCCCTCTCCTTGGCCATTTTTATTGCCAGGGCAGATTACAGAAAGCAGAGCCCGGCAAGTCTCTCCTAGCCTATCTTCCGCTCCCTGTGTCTTCGGTTCCTTAGCCATGCCTAATAAGTGAAAGGAAGAAGTCATGTCGTAGAATAGAAAACCAACCCTCTCCGCTCTTACTTTTTAACTCAGCACATTTATTATGCACCAACTGTGTGCCCGGCACCATTTGGGGTGCTAGTAATACAGCGCTCAGCAACATCAAAGTTCCTCCTCTCAAAGTGCTTACATTCTCGTGACCAGAGACAGAAAATGAATAAAAAATAAAGTAAAATAGAATGGGAAGCAATAAGAAGAAAACATAAGCAGAGGAAGGGACTGAGAGGGTTGCCAAGAGGGGTCAGGAAAACACTCCGTGCTGCTGATGCTCTGGATTAGCCTGTGTGCAGCCCCGTGTCCAGGGTCCCAGTGGGAACTTGCGCTGTGTTCAGGCCTAGGATCCAGACCAGTTTAGGAGGCTAAATTTTTTATTTAAATTCTTTATTTTTATTATTATTTTATTATTTTTATTAAAATTATTTATTCAAGTAAATGGCAGAAAGAGTTGAGGCTCATGAACAATAAGCAAGCAAAACACGCTGCACGGTGTCGGTCGCCTGGGTCATCCTCAGCCCCAGCCCCATGGACCAGAGCTGAGCCCTGAAGATGAAGCTGCAAAGATCAGTGACACTCAGAGCTCCGGGTGAGGGGCCCAGGCAGCTCTGCTCTGGATCATAACTGTGCCCAAAGGGCTGCAGCTATGGGGCAGGCGGTAAGGACGCCCTGGGGTCCCTGTTGGAGGCCACACATGGCCAGGGTGCCAGAGGTCCAGATGTGGTTGTGTGGGCATGCCAGCCTCCCTGGAGCCTGGATGGCCTTGGCTGCAGGGATCAGCAGGCAGGAGCAGCAGCAGAGAGGGAGGACAGCAGATGCCAGCCAGCACCTGAGACGCTACTTCTTGAGCACATGTGAATTACCTTCCAAGGCGCCCCTGCACCAACTGAGGCCTGGGGTTCTTCTAGTGGCAGTAGAGCCAGAGAAATATGATGATGTGACATCTACCCCCGCTGGAATGCCCTGAGGAGACACAGGCTGCCCTTGCAGGCACTCCCGGCTGAGGACCAGACCCCGGGGAGAAGACTGCATTTCAACCTTCAGTTCCCAGGCCTCCTGGCTTTTCTGGGGCCTGGGGTGCTGTTAGATTGAGAACAAGCTTTGCACCTTGACTAAGGACGCCTCTCCAGCAGGCAGCAGCCCTGACTGAAATGGCCTGTGGTGCCAACAATGCCATCGTAGGGAGAAACACTAAGACCTGGGAACTTGCATTTAATAGGTAATAAGATGATTATGAGACACGCTGTAAAAATGGTATCAGTGTGTGGAGGGGAAGCCTTGACAAATATGCTTCCTTTACACTTGCAGAATCTTCTGGCCCGGCATTTGGGAAACAATCTTTATGCTAAACTGCAACCCTCGTGGCCCTACTTACCTGGGACCGTCACCCCAGCTAACCTGCGGTTCTCCAGGTTCACAGGCAGCGTTGGAGAGGGGCAGCCTGCACTTGACGGCGTGGAGTTGGCAGCCTCTGGCTGAATCCCTAGGCCAGCTCCCTTCTTGTTCCGTCAGTCTCAACCCTGTCTCATATGTGTCAGCTCAAGCCTTGAAACAACACGGTTCAAAACCAACAGGGGGCTGGCAAGGCAGTCTGTGAAATGCAGGACTAAAATGTCGCTACACACACTGTTTCCAGGCACTGCCTGCCACTGTGTTTCCCCTGAAAGACATGGGGACCTCAAACTCAGAAGCCTGAAGGAGCCAGGCAGGTGGCCAGGCCACGGGGGGTCTGGAACCACTCAGTCCCATGGGCACCATGGGAGAAAGTGGCCTGGCATCTCCACGGCCTTCAGTCTCTTCAACAGAAGTCACAAAGCCTTTTTTTTTCTTTTTGAGGCAGAGCCTCGCTCTGTCAGCCACATGGGAGTGCAGTGGCACAATCTCAACTCACCTCCACCCGCCAGGCTTGAACGACCCCCTCACCCTCAGCCTCCCGAGTAGCTGGGACCACAGGTGTGCACCACCATGCTTGGCTATTTTGTTGTATTTTTTATAGAGATCAGGTCTCGCCCTGTTTTCCTGGCTGGTCTCCAGCTCCTGGGCTCAAGCAATCTGCCCACCTTGGCCTCCCAATGTGTTGGGATTATAGGCATGAGCCACCACGCCCAGCCAGAAAGCCACTGTTGAACACAAACTTTGCCAGGTTTTAAAAGTAGAGAATTTTTTTAAAGCAGAGTAGGGGCCAAGCAAGATAAATATATGTATAAGCTGTAGTTTTTTTCTGTAAGCCAGCAGTTCAGCGTCTGGATGAAAAGATGATTGGGACATCTTTATAGAGCACTGCGTATGCTACAGAACCTTCTGTATTCTTTCCTTGGTGCCCCAAGAATGTCCACTGCTAATTCTTCCAGTGAGTGGTAGCTCATGTGGCCACCTTCTAAAGTGAAGTAACGGCCCTGGGCCACCCATGGGGTGTGGTCTCCATCCGTGCCCTGAATCAGCCCATTCAGGTGAAACTGCAGACAATTGGACTAAACTGCTGTTTTATTCTGCATCCTTCAGGACTAGGGAGTTCTGTGCTGGCCATGAGAAGGAAGCCTGTGGTGAGAAATAGCTCCAGGGAGAACAAAGAAGGGGCAACAGGACTCCAGCAACTTGCAGGCACCACCGATGTCCACCCTTCACCCAAGAAGCAACCTGGGTTGAGAGGGGCACTGGACAGGTCAAGGGACCTGACTTTGGGCCACTGGCTCTGGGATCTGAGCCCCCAGCCATCCCAGCTAAGGTGCATTGTGAGTAGGAAAAGTGGTCCCGACAAGCCCTGCCTGAATTGCAGATACATACACAGTATAAGTAATTGTTGGTGTTTTAAGCCACCCCATTTTGAGGGTGGTTGGTTACACAGCAGGAGATGGCTACCATCCCTATGGATACCATGGTAACTAGGGACAGTCATGCATGCAGGTGCCTGTGGCATCCAGGAGACCGTGGTGCCCAGCATGCTGAGAGGACCCAGGACAGCAGCACCTCTCTCCCCATCTCCCCTTTCTTATAGGCTCACCCCCGTCCACCTAGTGGCCTATGTGGCTGTGACTCTGGTCTTTGGCTCCTCTCCTGAGTCCACTCACCTCCTGCTTTCTTCTCTAACTGCATGGTATTCTCCATGTCCACAACTCAGATTCCTCCAAAACGGAGCCTCTGGTTGGCTCAGTGCATCGTTTTGTGCAGGCATCGATCACTGGCTGGCTTATACATTGCTGGTTTTCAAATCAGATGCCAGTTGGGTACGGTAATTCATGCTTGTAATCCCAGCTACTTGGGAGACTGAACTGGGAGGAACTCCAACTGAGTCCAGGAGTTGGAGGCTACAGTGAGCTATGATTGCACCACTGCACTCCAGCCTGGGCAAAGGAGAGAGACTGAAATCCGATGCCAGCCCTGGTCCAATCCACTGCAGCAGGTGCAGTGCACAATGGCAGAGGGACGCCACTTCAGGAGGCACCACAGAAGCAATGTTCCTGCAGGGAGTGCTTTGTAGTTGATTGACATGACCAACATGTCTGAAACAGAAATAAGGGAAAGAATGCAGGGTAGAAGGATTCTGTGCAGTGGACACGATCTTCAAATGGGGGGTTGCGCACATTTCCTACTGGCTCTGTGATTGGTGATCCGAACCTGGATGCTTTTCAGAGAATGAATTGGCAGCTGTACTCTTTTCTAAAATTTGTCAGGCGGTATTATGTTGATTTTTCTTTCTTTACTTTTAAAATTGGCCTTTTCCCACTTTACAAAAGCAAGGCATATTTTTATCCTTCCTGAATATTCTTAAGTGAATTGCTTCAAGGTAGAAAATCCTTCAGAGTGCCCAACAAGGACATAATCCAAACATTGGTGTCCCCAATGTTGGTCTTTGCTTCTAGGGAGCATAAAACTTCCTATCCATCACAGATGCATCTCCCCCCAAAATTACTTTTTCTTTTTAATAATGATTGAAGTTAACTTGAAATGACAACTCAATTCGGGACACATTTTAATAGCTTGAAAGTTTATGGTACTAAGGATTGTTTTTAAAGTTAATTTGCATGTATTTATGTATTTCTGCTGCAGCAGAACAGGATGACCGTTTCATTTTGGAAAGCTGCTGTAGGGTGGGTCTCTGGGAAGGGAACTATAGGCTGGAGTTTCATGTGTGGAATGTCCATGGGGGGTGCCCTAGGGAGGAACCCCTGTGAAAGGAAGGGGAAGGAAGCAGGAGTTGGAGAGAGGGAAAAGTTCGCTGCAATGCAGGTCCCCTGCAGACTTGGCAGCTCCATGGGAGCTCTGCCACTGAAAGGGTCATCAGAATTGCCCCGCCCCTGCCTCAAACCTTGTACTCCCACCACAGCCAGTCATTGAGGGGGGCTGCCTGGGGAAGGGCATGAGCCAGGGCCAGGCAGCTCTGCACCTGGGGCCACCCTAACCCAGCAGCAAGCTGGCAGTGCTCCCAGCAGTACAGGGGGTGGGGACAAGTCTTTCCTTGATGAGGGGTCTGGGTGGAGCATTGTCTGGTGACCACCACAAATTTCAGTGTCTGTAATATGCCAGAAATGACATCCTTCACAATGACTTTAATTTATGATGAAAATCTCTGGGTGTAAACTTTAAAATGCAAAGGTCCACAATGAGTAAAAGCAATTTTCAAAGGGTGTCAGCACATGTCTCAAGACTGTGGTAGTGGGATTCTCCTGGCCTGGGTCACTGTTGGGAGGATTCCTTAGAAACTCTTTTTTTTTTTTTTTTTGAGATGGAGTCTTGCTCTGTCACCCAGGCTGGAGTGCAGTGGAACAATCTCGGCTCACTGTAACCTCTGCCTCCCAAGTTCAAGAGATTATCATGCCTCAGGCCCCCAAGTAACATCTGCCACCACACCTGGCTAATTTTTGTATTTTTAGTAGAGATGGGGTTTCACCATTTTGGCCAGGCTGGTCTTGAACTGCTGACATCAGATGATCCTCCCACCTTGGCCTCCCAAAGTCCTGGGATTATAGGCATGAGCCACTGCGCCTGGCCTCCTTGGAAGCTTTTTAAACATGTATAGCAGAGGCATGTTGAATGCTCACTAAGCTCTACTTTCTGTTCCTCCTGGACACCCAGCTAGACTGTATTTCCCAGATTCTCCTGCAGGTCTGCGAGGCCATGTGACCTAAGAAGTAGTGAAGGTGGCAGAAGTGGGATACACCACATCCAGGCTTATGAAACTGCCTGTGGCATCCTCCACACTCTTGCTGTTCTCTCTCCTGCTGGTGAGACATAGATGATCCAGTGGAGGCCTCTAAGGCCCTCGGAGATGGCAGAACCACTCAATATCAGATGTCTGGGGCCCTGGATGACTGCATGGATCAAAGCCCCCTCCAACCAACCTGGGATTGTGAAATGATCATGAAATAAACCCTCATTATGGTGTGTCACTGAGAGTTTGAGATTGTTTGTTACAGCACTTCGTCTGCTCTGATTAACAAAAAGTCTGTTGAAAAGAAAAAAACTCAGTGAACCCAAATGTCTAGTGATGTTTTCAATATCATGCATGGGGAAAAATGTGACTTGATTTCCGGGCAACTTAAAAAAATTCAAAGGGAGAAAGATTTCCTCCAGGTCACTTTCACAAAGAAGGAACTCAGCCTGAGCTGAGCCGGAGGGAATGGGTCACAGTGAAGACCATTGGCTTATTAGTGGTACTGGGAAGCCTGATGCCAGTGAACGTGGCTGGCACTAAGGATGTGTATCCATTAAGACTGAGTTCAGCTCTATTTAAAAGGAAAACTAATGAATGAGGCTTAAACAACATGAGGGTTTATTTTTCTCTCAAGCTTCAAGTTATACAATCAGCTCCATGGCGACATCAGACTTTTTGTAGTTTTTTACTCCAGAACTGTTTTTAGAATGTGGTCTTCATTTTGCGTTCACAGTTGCTAGAGTCCCAGCTGTCACGTTGACATTTTGGGGAGAGGGCAGTAGGAGAAGTGGAGCGTGCAGATATGCACACTGGCTCTAGGAGGTGCTTGGGACACTCCAGTCAATCTCCCCTGGCCCTCCTCTCTCCAGCAGCCACTTCCACAGATCTGCACACATGATAAGCATCACACACCAGCTACACCGTGGTGCCCCTTTGTTTTGCTGGAGCCATAGAAGACCACCCAACCACATGCAAGAGCAATCAGTTAGTGTGGAGGAGCTAAGAATCCAAGGGAGATCCCAATGAATGGGGAATGAGGCAGCCCAGCCTCATCATCCTCCACGGAGACGATCGCAAGGCATGGCCCACAGCGCTCCTTGCAGGGTCCCACGCAGACTGAGGCACTCCCTGGCAACTGGCTTATTAATGCCTCTTTCACTGCTTTTCTCAATTCTTTTTTCCCTCTCTCTCCTCATTTCTGTTACCTGGGACCACCTCCCAGAAAAACCACCTGCACCCAAGATTGTCTCAAGCTCCTTCTTGAGGGAACTCAAGCTAAGATATCAGCTGCATCTGCCCCTTGAAAGGGCTTTCCTGGGAATCCCTCCTAGCAAATTCCAGCTAATCTCAGAGACAGAATCAGGTCAAGTGGTCATTCCTAACTGTAAGAGGAGCTGGGAAATACAGTCTTTTTAGGTGGGCACTTTGGCATCCCCAACTAAATCGAGGTTTTTGTCCACAAAGAAGAAAAGGATGCGTATTTGATGGGCAATTGGCCAGTCTTGAAAATCAACATATGTCAAGATGGATCATTTGGCATTTTTTAAGCATTAAATTAGTGAAAAGAAAAATTGGTGAAATTAAAAACATAAAAGTATCAGCAGTGAGAAACAGTACAACAAATATAAAAATGGAGATTTTAGAACCCAACCTTTGGTTGGTAGAGATCCATTTATACTGGAAGTGTTTTATAGACTGAGAAATAATGTCTATTCACAGTCAACCCAGTCTCCACCAATGGCCCCTTTGATTTACTGTTGTGATTATTTCAGCACTCAAGAGTTTGCTTTCATAAAATGTGCTGAAATAAATGTTTCTCTGTCTCTTCCCCATCTACTGATTACCCCTTCTCTACAGAAAACGTGTGATGGGTTACAACAAAATACAGTCAACAAAAAAAAAATAGCAAAATGAACCCCAGATCATGAAGACTAAGAAGACAAACAGATCTGGGGCGCGGGGTACAGCACACTTGTTACAGTTGTGGTTCAAACTTGGATCTGCGCTTCCTGGCGCCCCGGGTCAGGTAGAGGAGACCATGCTTTACGTTGTTTGTGTTATCAGGAAGAAGATGGTGCGCTAATTTCCCTAGAGTATAGGTGGCTTCTCTGGGTCACACTGGAAGAAGAAAAGTTGTCTTGGGTCACACATAAAATATACCAACACTGGCTGGGCGTGGTGGCTCAGGCCTGTAATCCCAGCACTTTGGGAGGCCGAGGTGGGTGGATCACGAGGTCAAGACATCGAGACCATTCTGGCCAACATGGTGAAACCCCGTTTCTGCTAAAAATACAAAAATTAGCCTGGCATGGTGGCACGCGCCTGTGGTCCCAGCTACTAGGGAGGCTGAGGAGGAAGAATCGCTTGAACCCAGGAGGCAGAGGTTGCAGTAAGCTGAGATTGTGCCACTGCCCTCCAGCCTGGCGACAGAGCAAGACTCCGTCTCAAAAAATATATATATATATACCAACACTGATAGCTGATGAGAAAAAAAAAAACTGCATAATGTTTTAAGAAAGTTTATGAATTTGTGTTGGGTTGCATTGGAAGCCAACCTGGGCTGCATGCAACCAGCAGGCCGCGGGTTGGACAGACTTGCCCTAGAGCAAGCAAATCTTTCCCAGCACCAAATTCTGAAAGAAAACTCTTAGGGCTTATCTGTGAGAGTAAGGAGCAGGGAGTGATGCATGGAAACGGTTCTCAACAGCATCATTACAGCAAAGCTCAATAGTAGACTTCATGGGCCCGGGTCCTGCAGTATAAGAGAGTCCATGAAAGTTCACAGTGCAGTACTACTATTGAAGTAAGTGACAGTGATTCTGCAAAGGGCAGAAACATGTGATCTCTAGTGATTCAGCAGGTCTCAAGGCTAGATCTCAGAGTTTCCGGATGAGTGGAGACAATGCCTGGCCACATATAAGCTGGAGGGGAGATGAGCTCAGGCTGGTGCTCTGACTAAGCTCAGGAGCTCCAGCAATCCGTTTGCCTGTTGAGGCAGTCACTTGGCTAACTCAACAGCTACTCCCAATCCCATTTCCTTTGCCTATCTTTTAAAACTAAAAGCCTGATGGTCCATTTCCTAGGCTTCCTTGCAGCGAGGAGTGGCCAGATGACACAGATGTAGTCAAAAAGACTAAGGGGAAATAGGTTTGGGAGCTCCTAGGAAATCTCTTTGTCTCTAGTGACAAAGTGAATGATGTGAGGAGAAAGGTGTTGTATGGCCTCTTCTTCCTTCCTGTATTGAACCTGAATGTGATGGTTGGTGCAATGGTAGCTATCATGTGGTAAGTAATAGAAATGCAACTGAAAAGCCAACTAGCCGAGGAGGGTCAAGAGAAAAAACAGTGAGTGTGGTCCTTGCTGACGTGGAGCTGGCAGTGCACTCTAGAGGCAGCCCTCCTGCAGATTCTTAGGCAGAGTCTTATCAAGTAAGCAGTAACATAACCATATCGTCCACCCTTCTGGAGCTGAGACTTTGTACTTCTTGCTGTTGAAAACAGCTTGCCTTTTACCAGTGCAAGGAGAGAATTTGTGAACTTTAAACAAGTGGAGAAGTGGTGGGTGAGATTAACACTCTGTAGTGAAAACGAGGAGTCCAGTGAGGAAAACGAGCTCAGACGTGAGTGGGAGCGGGGCCCGCGTGGAGTCAGAATTTTCAGTAAACCACCGCATGGGAGTAACTGCTTAATTGTCCCCAGAGAAGAATGCCATGAACCCTGGCTAAGGTGGTTTTGATCACTGAAACTTTTTAAACAGAAATAATTAATTACCCATAGAGCTTCAGTATCCCTATCTTGGATCAACTGATTTGATAAAAACATGGCTTGTCAGTGAACCTGCTGGGGTAATTGAGTTGGAGAATGGGTTCCTGGGTCATTAAATTAATGTATCTGCAGCTTGAGGTTAGTCGATATGAGTGGAACAAATTCTGGGAACTGTTAAAAATAATGATGTTAGTTTTCAAAATGTTCATACCATTCTAAAGTCAGTGTTTCTGAAAGTAGAAATTGTTACTTGTTCTTAACAATAAAAGCATTTGTCTCATTGATAAAGTAACATATATTTGATTTTTTTCAATGCTGTTTTAAATAATCAAGAGATAATTAGAAGGAAAAGGAGGATTCAGAACTGTCAACCTGTATTTTAAAAAAGTTGTCCTTAGAGGTATGAATACCCTGTGAGTGTTTTCATACCAATCTGGGTTTTTATGATGGTTTTGTGTAACCAGAAGTTCATGTTTTCCTCGTGTAACTTGGCCACAAAATTGTTATCATCACTGAAAACGATGTGGAAAGCATGGCTATCTTTGCCTCCCACTCTATATGACCTTGCAGACAAGGTTAGCACGCCATAGAATGTCTTTCAACACAAAAGACAGTTATATTGGTGTCTGCATATACAGGAATGCTGCTGTACTTGTGATACTTGTTTTAATGACATAATATAGGTCATTTGTGAAAATTGCAATAACAATGAAGTGAGAGGCAAAGGTATGGTAACATTCCCTATGTAAAATGAAGCCATAAATATGGGGCCTGAGTAGATGAAGTGCTTTCTCCAAATGTTTCCAATTATAAGATGAAAATGAAATTGTTTTTACTATTCTTGGGTCATTTTCATTTCAAGTACATTGTTTTTCGAAAATGTGGGAGACGGAGATGCAAATAACTGTTTTCTTTACAATTATCCGCTATAAAATTCTGAGTTTCTCTTTGTTTCCGTTGGGTGTAATTTATCATTTCTTAAGCTATGTCAGAAATCACTGCCGTGAAACACATGGTGGAGAGTCTTCTATGGTAAATGAAAGAGTAATTCAACTTGGCGTTGTTTAGGGCGTGGCGTGTTGCAGGAGACCACTTTTTCTGGATCACCAGCAGCAGAAACAAAGGGTTTATCACAAAATAAATAAATGTAACCTACAGTTTTCCACTTAACTGTATCAGAAAACATTTGGAGGACATAACCACATGCTCATTCAATTTAGTCGCAATAACCTTATTGGCATGACAAGGCCGGCAAGGATGCCAAGGTCAATACAGGAGGCCAGGATGCACTGCGCAGGTTTCACGAGGGCTGTGAGATTTTATGTCACGGACCTCAATGTGCATCCAGATGCAATCTTGTTTCTGGACCTCACACAGAAGAAGTCTCCTCTTTCCAAATTAGAAAAGACTCTGGGAGTGCTGCAAAGACCGAAAGGTTTGGGGCGATGAGGAGAGAAGGAATGAGCTTCAGGATCTGCTTAAGCCAATGATACATTGACAGTACATGTGTGAAAATCTGGGATTGACAAAATCAAAGGAACATCAGTAAAACTTAATCCAGATCTAACTCCCGTGAATAAGTATTTTTTGCAGTTACTACATAGTAACTTTTTTACACTTGTGAGTTTCTGGACTAGGTCATGCATGATTAAGGCACAAAATTACAAATTTAAAAATATACATGTCGTGAAA
Organism: Aotus nancymaae; assembly: GCF_030222135.1. Lineage (NCBI taxonomy): Eukaryota > Metazoa > Chordata > Mammalia > Primates > Aotidae > Aotus > Aotus nancymaae. Next base: position 17,852,903 of record NW_026988455.1, read on the forward strand.
CCTAAGTCTCCGCCTCACCCCTGCCCTTCAGCCACATCCCTCCCCTTCCCAAAGCAACCACTGCCACCAGTTTATTGCAGATACTTCCAGAAACATCCTGCGGAATGTTCAGCAGACATCCTCGAACACAGAAAATTTTATGAATGCGCAAGCATAAGCAGAGAATATGCTTCTGAAAGTAAAATTATTGGGTCAAAAGGTTTTTAAATCTGTAATCTTTAAAGCTTTTGCCAAATTCTTCTCCCAGGTTTACCAGTTCCCCTTGGAAATGTATGGAAATGATTCCTCACAACTCACCAACATAGCAGATTGTCAAACTCAGTCCAAAATTTGAATGGTTTCTTTTATTCAGACATGAACAGTAAGTCAGAGTCACACTATTTTAACAGCTTCTTTTGCTTTTTGGGACCATAACAGACCAAACAGCCATCTATTCATCACTGTAACAAACAGGCATTGAGTTCTTATTAATTCATTCAAGAACACCTTCTATGTACCAGGCATCCTGCCAGGTCTGGGGATACAGCAGTGATACAATGATCCCGGATTTTATTGACAATGGGGGAGAGAGACAAATGATCACATACAAGAGCTCAGAAGGAAAAGCAGGGAGTCCGTGTGGTGCTAAACAGGAAGGCCTGCTCTGGGCTGGAGTGGCCTCAAAAGCTTCCTTGAGAAATGCTGTCTGAGCTGAAGGATGAGCAGGAGTCATGGAGGAGCATGTGTTTGTGTCTGTGTGTGCCTGTGTGAGTGTGTGCCCGTGCTTCTGCATGTGTACACACACGCTGAACTTTCCAGACAACAGAGAAAGAGCAGGTCACCTTCAGGGACATGGAAGAAGGGAAGGGAAGAGACTGCAAGAACACTGGGATGTGAGGCACTGTGGGAGATCCCCCCCATCAAGGGACTTCCGTAGAAAGACTGCACAATGCCCAATCACAAATAAGTCTGGTAAAGAATTGGATGATAAGATCCATTAAACAAGCAAAGAGAGGAATTAGGAATGAATCTTCATGGTGTCAGTTCCCTTGTGCAATTGTGTGCTTGATTTGTTTTCTTTATCTGTTTTGATAAAATAAATCCTGCGCTACTTCTTAACGATTGGTTCTACTGTAATAAGTCACTGGTGGTTGCCCGGTCCCCTCTTCTTACCACTTTATCTTTAAAAAAGAGCCGAAAGATTTGGTGCTCCAAATCCCAGGAGTTTCTGCACGTCCTCATCAGTGTCAGGAGAGCCAAGGCCAGACGATGGTCCAGCCTGTACACGTGGGCCTCCCGCCTCTCCAAGTGTGTGTTACAGTGCTTAGAATATCGAGGCACAGTCGGTGTTAAGACATCCAAATGTTTTAGCGTATGTACGAAGCGAAGTTAAGACTAGGGGAGCTGCACTTTGAAATTGGGTTTACAGTTAAAACCTCAAACTCAGTTGTCTTCACATCACTTAAATACCATCAAATAAATGTGAATGAAATTAGCTTTTCAAAAAATTAAAGGCTAGGCATGGTGGCTCATGCCTGTAATCTCGGCACTTTAGGAGGCTGAGGCGGGTGGATCATCTGAGGTCAGGAGTTTGAGACCAGCCTGGCCAATGGGATGAAACTCTGTCTCTACTAAAAATACAAAAATCAGCTGGGTGTGGCAGCAGGTGCCTGTAATCCCAGCTACTCGGGAGACTGAGGCAGGAGAATCACTTGAACCAGGGAGGTGGAGGTTGCAGTGAGCCGAAATCATGCCACTGTACTCCAGCCTGGATGACAGAGCAAGACTGTCAAAAAAAAAAAAAAAAAAAAAAAAAATTAAAAACATGACTCTCAAAGAAATAGAAATCATATCCATGTCAAAATTGTATGTGACTCATTAATTCATGAGGGAACCCATAAAATATTAACACTGGTTCAAAAGAGAATTTGAAGAACAGATTTAAACACTGGGGACTACTAGAGGCAGGAGAGGGGGAGTGGGGCAAGGACTGAAAAACTGACTATGGGGTACCATGCTCACCACCTGGGTGATGGGACCACTCACACCCCAAACCTCTGTGTCATGCAAGATACCCGTGTAACAAACCTGCATGTGTACCCCCGAATCTAAAATAAAATTTGAAATTATTGAAAGAAACAGGTTCATATGGTCAGTCAAAAAAATGCTGGAATAAACTTGCCAACAAATGTAAAACTTTAATATTCTTGATAGTAATGAACTATAATGTTTGGGGGTTATCTTTTCTATTAGAGGAAAATAAATTGCATCTCTACCAGACAAAATCCATTTGCATTATGATGAGCTGGAATCATTTCCATTATTCTCTAACAGGAATTATTTTACATTGCTATCAGTTTTTTATCAACTTCTACCCCTATAGAGCTGCCAATAGGAAGTCAAAAGTACATGTCCAGAAACACGGAACTGATAAAACATCCTATATCCCCCTTCCTTTAAAAAATAGTGTATGACCCGGCGCGATGGCTCATGCCTGTAATCCCAGCACTTTGGAAGTATGAGGCAGGCGGATCACCTGTGACCAGGAGTTTGAGACCAGCCTGACTAACATGGAGAAACCCCGTCTCTACTAAAAATACAAAAAAATTGGCCAGGCGTGGTGGCACATGCCTCTAATCCCAGCTACTCTGGGAGACTGAGGCAGGAGAATCACTTGAACCTGGGAAGCGGAGGTTGCTATGAGCCGAGATTGTGCCATTGCACTCCAGCCTGGGCGACAGAGCAAACTCTGTCTCACAAAAATAATAAATAAATAAATAGTGTACACAGTGCATTAACTCTAAAAATATCAGAGCACTCATTTATCGCCAAGATTTTATGACCATATGATCGTCCCAAGGAGGTTTAGAAACTAGCATTCTGCTACTGTACCAAGATTGAAAAGAAGCATTCATAACATCACATACGATTATGAGTTAGAAATCAGCACCCAAAGCAGGCTAACCTACAACCTATAATTAATTGTTCTCATGGCTCCAGCAAGAGAGATCACTGCTCTTTGAACTACGGCTCTTTTATCTTTATTTCCACTGCAAACCCCGACTTTAAGTTTCCAGCCACAGAAAGCAAAGCCTTCTTCGTACTGTCTTAAATTCTTTAGTAGCATAAATACAGCATTCGGTGGCCTGCTTTCTTTGTGACTAGCAACCTTTGTCAAATGCTGGTGAGAGGGTGAGAAATAGAGTCAGTCTTGGGCTTGTGGCGGGAAGCAGTGTCTAAAGATGACACTTCCAGGACAGGAGGCTCAAAGCAAAAGTGAAGGATAGGCAGAAGCCAGATGATCCCCAAAGGAAAGTCAAGTGAGGTGCAACCAGAATCCGATATTAAGGTGTCCCGACAGGAAACCCCAGAATATGAGCAGAAGAACATAACATCCAGAGTTCATAGGTGTATCAGACAGGGCTCAGAGAAGCAGATCCACTATGAATATTTTAGAACTAAACATTTAATATAGATGTTAGACCTTGTGGGCAAAGATGGGGAAGGAAGCGCCTGAAAATGGTGTTTAATATTTGGAGAGAAAAGTCATTAGGCAGCCCTAGTGCTGGTGACTGAGTCAGAATTTGTAGGAAATCTTGAATCGAAGAACATGGAGCATCTACACTGAGAAGTTGACAAGAGGTTGATATCAATCCAAAGGTCATTTGCTCTTTGAAGCTACTGCCTGTGTGAATCCACAGCAGTGCCTCTGGTGGAGGGGGGCTGGCATTACCACTGGGCAGCAGCACTGGTGGTTGGAAGGACAGATGGATATGGAGTGGGAAGGGGTGAGGACACACTGGAACTCTCTAGCACTTCCGGACTCACACTCAACAATGACCTTCAGGACAGTGGCTGTGGTTTCTCTTCTGCCTCCTAAAGCATCATGCAGAGTCACTTTTGTCAACTTAAACCTGGAACCATATAGGTTGACAATGGAATAATCCAGCCCCCAGTGGGCAGACCCAAAATCATCTGGTGGAAAAGGCGTAAATGCCATACGACATGGTGTTTTCAATCCCCAAACATTCCCCTGGAAAATGCTTATGGTAGATGGACTCCCTTTGAAGAGCACAGACCCCACCACCAAAGACACACTGCTGAGAGTCCTGAAGAGCTCAGCAGTGATATATGTGGAAGCTGTCTGCAGCCTGCCCACGAACTGAAGAAATAGATGTTATGTGTCTGTCAACATGGGGTAGTAATTCAGACCCCATGAACCAGAGCCGGAAGGGTCTGATGTGAATGATCACTGTGGCCAATTCGCCAGTTCACTGCTTGAGACGGAAAGCATGGAGGAAAATCAGGTCACCATTTTGTTGTTTTATTTTCAAGTCCTCACTTCTAAATGAATGCAAAGTTCTCCTTGTACCTTCTCTTCTTTTTTCCTCTCATTTATATTTCCCCTTCTTTTATTCCTGACTTCCCCCCTCCACATTGCTATATTTATCCATAGAGCACAAAATCGTGGATGGGTTGATGGATAAGACCAGAGTTGAAAAGAATGGGAATAAATTTTAGGGTGCAGCATAACGCCACACACAGGGCGGCAGATGGAGGAGCAGGAGGCTTGGGCACTGCTCTAAGAAAGACGACTGGGGGTAAGATACTGAGACACCTTATAGCTCTGAGGCTCCGAAGATCACATTTCCCCAGGAGTCCAAAAAAAGTGTGTGTGTGTGTAGGGGGGCGGTTTCTGTGTGAGAATAACTCAAGAAATTTGCAAAGTGCCGTAAAGTCCTGAGACATCCTGCAGTAAAGAAACCTTTCTGACTTGTTCAATCCAGTGTTTCCCAAGTAAGTTTGACTCTGGAACCCCTGTTTGTAACTTCTAGTAATAGTCTACAGATGAAATACACTTTGGGAAATATTCTAGATGATACCTAGGGTAGCTCTTTCACCTCTACAATAGCCTGAATTTTTCCTCTTTTCTTACAAAACTCCAACTCCAATATAAATTGAAAGGCCAGTTGAACACTGAGAAGCTTGTAAGGGAGCATCACTTTTTTCTTTCTTTTTTTAGTTAACACCTTCTCAATGAGGGGTAGTCCAAGAGGCAGCACATGAGGTATACTTAGTGAAATTAATAATGGCCCATCTTGATGTGTCTCCCATCAAGATATCCCAAGTTACCTGGATCAGTGCTTTTCAGACTCACTCAGGAACATTGTCTTTTGAGTTCTGACGGCAGCAATATGCAGAAAAACACTACCCTCCAACTTGGATTGGACTACCTAAGGTTTTCTAAACCAGGATGGCCAGTTAGGATCCTAATCTTCCAAGTGCTTGGACCTTGGATAGGTCAACTGGCTGAAGGCTGGAGACAGTTGTTGGTTTAGGCTGGAGATCAAAATTGAGTCATCCTGCAACATAGATCTTGTTACCGTTTGGATTTACCACTAGGGGTCACTAAAGAGAGATGAGAGACAGTCTCAATCTTGTTTAAATAATTCCAAAATAACCATGGGCTTTGAACAACATACCAGGTTAGTGACTCTCTAACTTTAATGAATAACCTGGTGGTTTTGTGCAGATTCTGATCCAGTAGGCCTTGGGTGAGGCCTGAGAGTCTACATTTCTATCAAGCTCCCAGGTGATGTCACTGCTGTTGGTGCAGGAAGTGAGGTGTCAGAGCTTGGGAAGATCTCAAGGTCAGTTCAGCTCCCTTGCGGGAATCCAGGTTGGGTCCCTATATCCTTGGATCCTCCACTTCTCGCCACATCCCTTCTCTTTCCTCTTCCTCCCCTCCTCCTCCTCCTCCTTTTTCTGCCAGCTCAGAGCTCAATCTTCTCAAACATCTTCACAACCATTTGTGTTTACAGCTTTTCCTCATGAGATCTAGCTTGGTGGCACTGATATTTATTGTTGAAATAAACACTAGAGAAACAGAGGCATGGAATGCATATTTCTTCTGAAATGCTTCTCTTTTTTTGCATATATTGAATTTTGTATAAGTAGATGGAGCTGGTTTTGAGTAATGGCAGTTCTGGCTGAGCTAGGCCAGAGTAGATGGATGACATTATGTATATTTGATGGTGGAGGCTATTTGGTTTTATTCTTCAACCCCAACTATAAAGTTATTTTAACCAATGAGAAATCTATTTCTATGTTTTCAGAGTTGAGGAAAAAAGACAACTGCCCATGTAGAATCCAGAGACTTTCATTTTCCACACTTGATGGTGAGTTACATGGAAGTGAAAGTGAGTGACAGAGCAATTTCATGTGAGAAATATGAGAATGGACCTCTGTCTCAATTACACATATAAGCATAAATATTTGTATTGAGTTTTTCAAATTTTAGTTCAGAAAACTTGGAAAACATATAAAATTATTTTAAAAAAATAGTTCCCAAATACCACCACCTACTGAAAACTCACAGTTAACAGTTTTTGGGTATGATGATGACCTTCCAGTCTTTTTCGTATGTATATGTGCATTTTCCTGTGATTATAGAATACTGTTATATAACCTGATTCATTCACTTAGCAATATAGACTAAACTGTCTGGCTGAGGACTTTTCGGCCCCGTTCCCCAGCCATGTGGAAAGGGCCTAATTCCCGATAAGGGAGGCCCTTCCTCCCCTACAGGGAAGGTCCCTTATCTCACTCTATCCTGGCCAGACCCAAGACCAGCAACCTTCCCGCCCAGCAACTCACTAAACCAATCACCATCCGCCCCATCAGCTCTCCCGTAACCTTCCGTCCCACTAGCTCCCGCCCGGCCGGCTTCCTGCCCAGCAACCAACATAGCCAATTACTGCCCACCAGATCAGCTCTCCCTAACCAATCGCTACCTGCCAAGTCAGCTCTTTCACCGCCCCGGGCCCTCGGTCCCTATAAAGCCGACTGAACAAAGAAAGCGCACGCGATTCCTCCCTGCCCGCTTGAGTCGCCTGGAGATCGCAATAAAGTCGCCGTCAGCATCCACGTGTCCTGCCTCGTGTTTACTGGGTGCCTTCCTCGAAGAGTTTTGGGGTCCCACCACCGGGGTCGCACATAAACAATATCCCATTTCAGTATTTTTAAACAAATAATTGTTAATGCTTTTGTGATAGTCTATCATAAATATATTCCACAGTATTACTTAATTAGTCCCCTATTGTTGGATATTCAGGTTGTTACTAATTTTTCACATTGCTAAAAAATTTTTTTTAATGAACCTTCTTATACATACCTCTTTACCCACACCTTTCATTATTTGGGTTGGAAAATTTCCAAGATGTGGAACTTGTAAGCCAAAAGCTTTGCCAGGCACTCATGAGGGACTGCCTGGGAAAACTGCACCACTGTCCAGCAGCAGCGGCCTGCCCCAGGACTCTGTTATGATAGGCACAGCCAGCTGCTTAAAACTGGGATTGGCAGTCAGATTGCCTGAGTTTGAGTCCACCCTGGAAGATCGTTTAACCTCTGTGCCTCTGTAGAATTCCCCTATGATTATGGATAATGCTAGGTCCTACAACCATGAAGTTGTGTTGTGCGTCAAGTGACAGAAAATATGCAAGCCTGACGCTGTAAACCTTGAGCAAATGGTAGCTGTTATTATTATTATCTTCATGCATGCTCAGCCATCGTCCCAGGTCCTTACGTAAATCTGCTTCTACTTTGTTTGCCAGGACCATCTGCTGAAGTCAAGGGGACTGGTAATTGACTAGATAACCTTCCCAAGAGTGGGCGTTAGAAGAGGGGGTACATGAAGGCGGCCTTTGGTCACCAAGAAGGCTCCTTGCTGACCCTTTCCTGGACGTGGCGGTGCAGAAGGACCCGGGCCAAGTGAAAGCGACCAGCAAAGGTCAGTCACGCCGGCCCAGCAGACTGGAGGATGAGACCCAGCGCCCACAAAGCCACTGGTGGAGAGCGGGCGCGGTCCCTGCGTGCGGGAAGGAGCCGGGAACCGAGGAAGAGGAGGGCAGTTGTCTCGTTTTCAGCTAAGGGAGACGTTGGGGTGTCCCTCGGGACAGGGCTTCATTTTCGTGGGAGGGGGCAGGGCGCCTTCTGACTACTTTGCATTGGTGCGTGGGCTGGACACAGTGGGAAGGAAATCAAGCCTTACGGTGACGCGGGGTGCGTGATCGTGGAGGAGGGGGCCACCAGCCCCACGCCAGCCCGGACCCTGTGGGAGCCCGAGGGGCGCCCTGGCAGCCGGGAGGGGACGCCCCGGAGAGGGCCCTGCGGGAGCTCGTGGGGCTGGAGACCAGCGCGCTCCCGGCGCCTCCCCAGCCCGGGTACCGCGGGGCTGCAGGGAAGGGAGAAGCCGCGGCGGAGGGCGCGGTCCCCAGGGGCCTCCCTGCCCGCCGGCGGAAACGTCTACACCTTCGCCAAACGCCTTGCGGGTGCGCGTGGGGAAGACGAGGCCGCCGTCAGGGAGGCGAGGGGAGCCCAGCCTGGGAGGCCCACACCGCCCTCCCGCAGCCCCCTGGGGGAGAGAGGAGCCAGGCTCCGCCAGAGGCAGCAAAGGCCCCGCGCAGGCCCGCTTGGAAATGCGGGACGAGCAGCTGAGAGCCGAGGCGCGCCGCGGTGTGCGGGAGGACATTCCGCTCCCTGGTCATGCGGGCCGTGAAACAGGAGCTGAGAAAGACGCGTCCCTGTCACAGAAGCCACAGGTTGGAAATCTTTTTCTGCAAAGTGCCAGAGAGGAATTATTTTTGGCTTTGCGGGCCATAGGGTCTCTGTCACAACAGCTGGAGTTCGAGTCCCAAAGCAGCCACAGAATGTGCGGAAAGTTATGGGCTCGGCTGTGCTTCAATAAAGCTTTATTTACAAAACTGTGGGTCACAGTTTACCGACCCACGATGTAACCTTCTAAAACACTAGTATTATTTTTATTGGTGTCAGGAATTATTTTCTATTTTTTTAAAAAAGCATTCTTCTATGGGGTTTCTTCCTGCAGGTGATGACCCTAGAGGCACTATCTCCTGTTTCCTTTCTGTTGGCCTTAAAGCTTCATTTCCTAGCCAATATGAATCCTGCGTTGGATAAGGCCCGTTACTTTTTGCAAACCCATTTCCTTGTCTGGGACTTTCTTAAGGCACGTGCTCTGCAGGGCACATTCACTGAGGTGTTCTCTTCGCAAGATCACTGGTTCAAGTAACGAAGCGATAGTTACAGCATCTTCAAATGTAACATCACCCGAGAATCTTAACTCACGTGAACTCTGGAAAGTTGACTCCATAAATTTGGTGCCCTCATTGACAGGCAGGTGATGATAAGAAGCAAAGGCCACCATTGCACTCCAGCCTGGGTAACAAGAGCGAAACTCCATCTCAAAAAAAAAAAAAAGAAGCAAAGGCCGGACGCAGTGGCTCACGCCTGTAATCCCAGCACTTTGGGAGACCGAGGCAGGTGGATCAGGAGATCAAGACTTCAAGACCAGCCTGGCCAAATGGTAAAACTCTGTCTTTACTAAAAATACAAATATTAGTTGGCTGTGGTGGCGGGCACCTGTAATCCCAGCTACTCAGAAGGCTGAGGCAGGAGAATCGCTTGAACCCGGGAGTTGGAGGTTGCAGTGAGCCGAGATCGCCGCTGCACTCTAGCATGGGCAACAGAGCAAGACTCCATCTCAAAAAAAAAAAAAAAGAATCAAAGTGAAATTTCTTTTTCAAGGAAAGGAAATCTTTGCCAAAAGATTTCTTGTGAGACTAAAAAGATGTTGAATAGATTGTAACTCCATGGCATGTGGAAGAATCAAAACTGATGACCTAGAACCTTGCCCGTGCATCTGCCTCCTCCCCCGGCTCACACTGGAGAACATGTAGGATGCACTCAGCTATTCGTCTCGCCTGCAAAATGCAGGTGCAGCTGTTGCTTCTGAAACTATTCATTTAACGTAGGTCAACGACAACAGAAGTAGCTTAAACAAGAAGAAAGTTGATTTGTTACTTTCTTTCACAGGAAGAGGAGACTAACATGTGACACTCCAAGGCTGGCGTGGAAGCTCTTTGGTATCCCCAGGAACCCAGGCTCCTTTCTTTCCACAGCAACCTTCTTAGCCTACTATTTCCACCTCATGACCCAACATGGCTACCAAACTGCAGCCCTCCCCATCATCTCCATTCCAGTCAGAAAAAAAAAAAAAAAAAAGAAGGAAGGGCACATGACATTGACCAGAATTTCATTTCCCGGTCACATCTAGCCATAAGAGAGGGTGAGGAATGTGGACTTTTTAGGTGGGTAACAATATGCCCAGATAAAAGTTGGGGTGCTTTCATTAAAGAAGAGGATAATGGATATTGGGAGACAGCCACAGAGGGAGACTGGTATTTATCTAATAATGACACAAAAATATAATGATGAGTTATAAGAAGTGCTATGAAAGATAAAGAACTACCGAAGTGGATAAAAAGCCGTGTTTGCAGGAGCAGGGAGTGTTTAAGAAATACTACCCTTATAAAGGGGACTCTCAGCTGATACTTAATTCATGAGTGGGTTTTCTCCAGGCATGGAAATAGGAGGAAGAGCATTCCTGGCAGAGGGCACAGTGCGTGGGAATCCCACGAATCCAGGGGGCATGTGGTGGTGCTGTGGTCCAGGGTCATTGGCGGGAGCACTCAGGGGCAGCTCCGGATTATCAGGAACTTTGGGAGTCACATTACAAATTGTGAATTTGATTTAGTAAATCTGGTAAAGGACTGGGTGTGGGGGGTGAGGAAAAAGGGTGTTCTCCAGTAAAACAGTTAACGCTGAGTATCATTGGCCACAGGGTCCTATCCATGCGGAAGTCATGGGAGCCTCTCAAATCCATAGGAGACCAGGGCTTCCAGTTGTTAATGAAGCTTCTTGTTTAGGATCAAAGTGAAGAGCCGCAGAACAAGAAGATGGGGGTCTCAGACCAGGTTTTTCTGTATTTGCTACCTAATGAAGTTCAACAGAAGTAGAGGTCCATTGATAACCCACTTCCATTAGCTAGGAACAACCAGGAAAAAAACAGGAAACAATAGAATGAAGGAAACGAGACTTGTCGTAGTGAAAGGAAGAGACTTATTCCTCAAATCCTTACCCATTTTAGGTAGTATGGTATCTTTGGTCTCAGGTGAAGCTAATTCCAAAATGATTTTAAAATTTAGAGTAAACCACTGGGCCTCTGAACTTCCAGCCTGGAAGAAGTTTCGGTTCATCAAAGCTTCCTGAGTTTTTACTTGGAAATAAAGCCTGTTTGTCTGAATTGCTGATCCACCCCTGATCCCAAGAAGTTGGCCTGTGCCTTTGAGGTCACTGCTGGACTCGGGTGAAAATTACAAGCTCAAGACAGAAACAAACTGTCGCTTCCTTGTAAATCAAACAACACTGATGGAGCAAAGCAACAGTTCAAAGGTCATCACTGACATGACAAAAATGTTTTCTTTGTTATGTATTTTAATCATGCAAGTATAACTGGAAATGAGTAATAAACACACTGCAGTTAAGAGTTTTGTTTGTAGCGTGTTCTAGACAGATGAAATGAGCAACACCATTGTCTTCATTGCAAAGCTTGCCAAACATTGCTGTTTGGGGCAAGAGTACTCAAGAACAGGGACTGGAGAAAATGTCCAGATGGAGAATTTGAAAGGCCCAGATCTGATAGTCATGTCCCTTTGTCACCTCTGGCCAACGTGCACAAGTAGAATCATCTTCTTGCAACAGATGTATCCAAATAACACATTCTTTTACCACAGAAGTGTTACAACAGCAGTAACAGAACCCCTTGGGGGGCCTACTTATCTTGGTAGGAAAATTACCCACACCGATCTCTGCTCCTGCTGCAGGGAGGTAATTACCCCATGATAACCTGGGGCACTTTGTTCTCTGAATGTCTCATCTCTGTTGCATATTCTGGATGCCTTCTTTTTCCATTAAAGAAAGCATTTATGTCCAGCAAAGTGCTTTAGAAGTCACTGGGGCTCTAAAAATTAAAGGGAATGAATTTAAAACCACAGCTATTTTACCTACTTCTTGAAAACAAAAAAATAAAAGCTGACATCTGGTAAGTAAGAAACTTCCCCTGGAATCAAGTAACTAACTTTTATTTTCTCATCATGAAAGGGACGGGTCTCCATTGGTGGCCTTTCTTATTTACACCACACACATGGCGATGGCTCCGACATCCAGTTCCTTTAGTATAAACAGAAAGGATGGTCTTTTTCTGTGGAAGTTAATGAATTGAAAAACAAAGCTGTTCTGTATACCCACTCATTCCAAACGAATAAAAGAACTACAGTGTTCTGAGACTTGGGCAAAATAGTTGCATTCAAATTAATTTTGCCCCCTTCTACCCTCCTCCTCCCCACTTCCCACCACTCCCTCCTCGCCTTTTTCTAAGGAGAAAAAGAACCATTTAATCACCTTATAAGGGCAGAGAGCAATAAGGGAATGGAGCAGGAGTCATGAGGCCCAGATCTTATTCTTGGCGCAGACAGGGGCTCGCTGGGTGATCCGGGGCTGTCCCTTAACCGCCCTGCGCCTCTGTTGATGCAGCTGTGATATGGGGACACAGATGTGTGTGTGTGGCGCCGATGCGCAGCCTTTGGTGAGCGGTTCAAAGCTAAATGTGGGGTCCATTCAGCTAGTCGTGGGCTGTTTCTATGTGAAATTGCTGTCTGCAGTGTAGGAATTGGGAGGTGACCTGGTAGGTCTTGGATCAGTGACTAGTAAATAGGAAAAAAAAAAAAGAATAAAAAAAGTCCAGGGGAGGGGAGTATGTCCCTGATGGCTAGGAATTAGATTGCCATGGCAACCATAGCTACCAGTGTCCACTTTATAAGCATAGAGGGCTCATCCCAATATCAGGTATTTCTTATCAGTAAGCTATGATGCAGAATTTTCCTCTGCAATATTAATATGTTTTGTGGTGTATTTAAAGAATAAAGATGAAAAAGAGTGAGCGTGCCTTCCCTCCCCTGGGCAGCATCTGAAGACCTTTCTCGTGGTGGAGATCCAGTCGAACTCTGCATCTGCAAGAAAAGGGACTCTGGGATTTTGCCCTTTCCTTTTGGACTTTATGGCATTCACCAAAGTCACTTAGGATGTTACGGTTCCTCTGAACTGGTTTTCTGCTGTGCTGAGTGTAAGGCCGGTTGCCTCGCCGGGAGCATGGGCACACACCCCCGCCCCCCGCCACGTTTCTCTTTCCAAATGCTCAGACATGCTCGGGCATGTTCCCTTCTCCCCTTCTCGCACAGTCTTCCCTTAAAGAGCCTAGTATGCAAACAAGGTCTTGTAATTCTAGCCAATAGCAGCCAAATCCTGTATGCAAACAAAGGCTTGCAACCCTACCCAATAGTAGTCCTGCTTTTCCTACACCCTGCTCTCCCACAACCAATCGAGCTCCTTCACTCCCTATAAAACCCCATGCCTGAGAGGAGTCCGTGGGACTTCTCCGGCCCCTCCTGTCGGACCGCAGAACCTCACCCAGGAGCCTGATTAAACCCTTCACATTGGATTTTCTTGTGCTGGCTTCAGTTTCTTCCTTTTAAACTTGGCGAAAACAAACCTTACACTGAGCATCAGAGTGAATGTAAGCAGAGCGGAGCCACCTTTCTGCAAACAAGTGTGCTGCCCTTGCTTCTGAATGCTCTGGACAGTCCCAGTGGACTGGCATTTCTGCCTTTCCAATGGCTTTCCCTGCTGCCCCAAAGCATTTCCTCTGTGTTCTCTGTGGCCACGCAGAGCTCCACAGACCTGAAAACTCTAAAAAAAATGACTTGTCCGAGGCGGGTGGATCACGAGGTCAAGAGATCGAGACCATCCTGGTCAACATGGTGAAACCCCGTCTCTACTAATACAAAAAATTAGCTGGGCATGGTGGCGCGTGCCTGTAATCCCAGCTACTCAGGAGGCTGAGGCAGGAGAACTGCCTGAACCCAGGAGGCGGAGGTTGCGGTGAGCCGAGATCGCGCCATTGCGCTCCAGCCTGGGTAACAAGAGCGAAACTCCGTCTCAAAAAAAAAAAAAAAAAAAAAAAAACTTGTGAGAATAGTGGAGATTTGTACACAGTAGCCCAAAGTCTAAGCTTAAGAAGGGGGGCCCAATAGTTGGTCTTACTCACTGCTATGGTGGGTGTCTTTGAACTTGGCTTGGGTTAATCATCACCTGGTTGCAAGGTGCTTGAACCTCATGCATAAAAACAGAGCTTCTGACCAAAGCAAGGCCATGGAATGGGGCTTCAGCCCACTCTTCTCCCGACCCATCCTGCAAACACTCCATTCTATGTTTCCAAATAGCATTCTTATTCACGACAGAGTCTAAAAATTTCACACGTGAGGGGCTCCCAAACATCCTATTGAAAGCGATGTGTTTTCGACTTCTCCACGTATTATGCATTCCAGGTGTGCTGGGACAGGGTCCATTTTGCATGCCACGTCCTCTTTTCTTATCTTCTCCTGCTTCAATCACTCCTCCGCTGTACCACCGGAGTGAAACACAAAATTAGCCACCTTCTCTTTAAAAACTCCTCCATTGTGTGCAGATGAGGTTGAAATTTCTTTGCACTGCCTAGGAGGCCCTTCTTGATCTGGCTCTGATGGCCTCTCTCTTTCTACCACCTACCTCTCTCCACACAGCTCCAGGTCTGCGGACCACGGCTCCTCCTGGAATGCATTTCTTCCTTTCCATCTCCCTTCATTTCTTTCTGGTGAACTCTGATGCATCCTTTAAGGATCCAATTCAAATGTAATATCTCAAGGCTTCTCCAGAGGCTGTGTCAACCTCTACCTTGAGACAGTTACCCCTTTCCTCTGAGCCATCACTGCCTCTTTGTGAGTTCCTCTTTCAGAGAAAGCATCACATTACAGGGGAATTACCTGCTCCTCTGCCCATCTCCCTCGGTAAACTATACACTCCTCGTGGGCAGGAATAAGATCATACTCATCTCTATGAAACTAGTTCCTAGATCAAGGCCCACAGGTGCTCAAAGAACAGGGCAAGAATGCACGTATTCAACTCTAGGAGCTGGTGGATATATTACTTTGTTTTAAATTTTGGAGACATCTAGTAATAGAAGTCACCAAATGATACAAATTTTCACCAACAATTGATATAAATTCTCTTTATTTCCTGGGTAGGGATTAAGGTAAATCCATCTTTAGAACTATTGCGAAGATGGAGTTAACACCTTAGGGTGAAGAGCTTCGTGTCAATGGAAAAGTCCTGTTTTAGATAGAAAGACCGCCCTTGTGGAGAGGCTTGAGTCCCCCAACTCCAGGAGCGATCACGCCTGAGCCCTACTCACAGTTCATGGGGCCAGGCCCTGCTAAGCCCTCCCTTTGCACTGCCACAAGGCCCCACCCAGCCAACAGCTTTCCAAAGGGAGCATCATTATTATTCCCATTTTGCAGGTAGGGAAACTGACAATTAGGTAAGTTGCAAAGTCCTGCAGCCAGTAAAAAGCTAAGCAGGATGTGAAGCCAGGTGGTCTGATGCTGGCGCCTCATTTTACCGCCCCCGCCTGGCTTTTAATGAGCAAGGGGGGTAGGGTGGGTTATTAAAGTGGCAATAATAATAATTTTAGGCAGCCCTTACCGTGTGTCAATCACTGCTCTATGTATTAACTCATTTAATCCTCACATTGACCCTGTGAGGGGGATACAATTATTATCCTCATTTTACAGATGAGAAAACAGACAGCAAGGTTAGAAGTTTGCCCAGAGGCCACAGAACTAAGAAGTGGCGAATCTGGGATAGAAACCCAGACAGGCTGGCTCCAGAGACCATGCTCTTAATGACCTGCTCGGCAACCTCCCAGGAAGCTGGGATGGGCTGGCTGTTCAGGCAGGACCCAGGGCCCTGAGGGCATGAGGAATTTGGGGTTCTCAGGGACCTCAGCCAGGACCCACCATAATGACCCTCTGTGGAGCCCAAGTCACTCTGCATAGACATCACATCTAAATACAATGATCTTGCCCCTGCAAATGCAAGGTTCCTGGCAGGCAGTCTGGAGGCAGCCCCAGCCTCCTCTGGGCGGACACTGGAACCCTCAGACGGCTCTCTTCTCACAGGCTCTGCCATCCCCTGCTTAGCCGCTCTCCCCAGGGTCTCTGCCACCTCCAGCTGCCACAATGTTCTCTTCCTCTGCCACATGGCTTCTGCTCCCCAGGACACCCACTTTCCTCATGGCCTTGATGGCCAGGGCCCCTGTGGCCCCCTCACCGGGGACTGGATTCTCCCTGCTGCTCTCTCTCTGTTCCTCTCTCTCTTCTGTGCCCTTCAGTCTCAGCCACAAATCACTTTGTTTTTTTTAACTTTTCCTGATTCTGGTTTTGGAAGGAAGATGCTGATAGGCCTCGTTCTTCTTTTTTTTTTGAGATGGAGTTTCACTCTTGCTGCCCAGGCTGGAGTGCAATGGCCCGATCTTGGCTCACTGCAACCTCCGTCTCCCAGGTTCAAGCAATTCTCCTGCCTCAGCCTCTTGAGTAGCTGGGATTACAGGCACGTGCCACCAAGCCTGGCTAATTTTGTATATTTAGGAGAGACAGGGTTTCTCCATGTTGGTCAGGCTGGTCTTGAACTCCTGACCCACAAAGTGTTGGGATTACAGGTGTGAGCCACCACGCCCGGCCTAGTTCATTTTTTTAAGCTGGGTGTGGTATAGGTTGTGGGCCAAGCTGTGAACATGCTCTCCTTGGTTCAGGTGTGTGTCTGAGCCAGCCTTGGGAAGGCACATGGGGACCAAGGGTAGGAGGCAGAGCAGAGACAGGTGGGGAGAGAAATGGCTCCCGGGGCTGCCTCTTCATCAGGGGCTGAGGAAGGCGGTCTCCTTGAAGGGTTGCACGTGTCAGATGTAACACCACAGGGTGTGGATGGTTCTCCTTGTTCCCTCCAAGCCTGACCCACTCCACATCCAAGGAATATTACCCCAGGGCCAGAGGCAGGAGCATCCTCTGCGCAACGAGTGAGCATCTGTAAAATGAACTGCTTCCTGCAAGGCCCCAGCAGAAAACAGATGGCAGGCAGAATAACTGGAGCCAGCTGAATGGAGGAGCTATTTACACAGCCATGGGCAGGGTGAAGGGAAGCCAATAAGGTACAGTGACACATCTTGGGGCCACGCATTGGAGAGCCGTGACCGTGTCCAGGCTGAAAGGGCAGGGTGGGGAGCGGGCACTTGAGGCCAGAGAGAGCTGGAGCCCTTGCTGCAGCTGGGTGTGCAGCAGATGGTCCCCTCGCCCCTGCCTGCATATGGCTTTCAGGGGAGGAATGCAGCCTCTGCCCACCTGTGACTCAGAAGGGAGCCAGCAAGATCAACATCTCCACCTCCCTTCCTCCTGCCCTTTGATCTACTGCCAATGCCACTCTCTGGCTAACCCAAACTGCAGCCAGAAGGCCAGGAAGTCCGGTGAGGCCTGTTTAGAGGCCAGTCAAGGGCCCAGACCATGGCAGGAAGGGAGGGAGAGGGTGACAAGGAGGCGCAGCACACCCATACACCTCGGCCGGGAGCCACTCGCTGCCCCAAGGTGATGGTGCTCACTCGGACCCAAGAAGTAGCATCTTCCTTGCTGATCACATTCAACCTATTTAAAAATACGTATGGAGTATAGCATCCTGGAGCTTCCACCATGTTTTCCGGGGATCTCATGAGGATTTCTACTTCCATGCAGAGTGGTGGAATATTCCCATAATACCAAAAAGGCATAGACGCTGAAGGAAAGACCTGATCACATTCAACCTATTTAAAAATATGTAAAAGGAAATGAGGTTGCTGGCGTACAGCATTCTGGAGCTTCCACCATGTTTTCTGGGGATCTCATGAGGATTTCTACTTCCATGCACAGTGGTGGAATATTCCCATAATACCAAAAAGGCACAGACGCTGAAGGAAAGACCTATCCAGACTCACTGTTGAGCTGAGGGTGGGTAGCAGGGATGCAGTGTGGATGGCCCAGGCAGAGGTGGAGGTTCAGGGAGCTGTGCACATCTCAGAGGATGTGGGAGACGGTCATTGGCAGCCAGGAATCAAGCATAAGATGCCACCCTGGAGAGAAATGAGGATAAGGAAAATGCTAAAATTAATTTATCCTGAATAGACTAAGGTTGAGCTTCTGCCATGTGCCAGAACGGGGTCTTCACACAGAAATGATATTTTATTTAATTTTAAAAAGGCTGTTTTGAAATGTTGCACACCTGCCTTTGGGAGTGGCATATTCTGTAGGCATGGAAAAATTCTATTGCTGTTGACCTGCTCACACCCGCAATCCCAGCACTTTGGGAGGCCAAGGCAGGTGGATCATTTTGAGCCCAGAAGTTTGAGACCAGCCTGGGCAACACAGGGAGACTCTGTCTCTACAAAACAAAAAACAAAAAACAAAAAAAAAACTAGCCAGGTGTAGTGGTGTGCACTCGTGGTCCCAGCTACTCAGAAGGCCGACATAGGAGAATCGCTTCAGCCCAGGAGGTGGAGGTTACATTGAGCCATGATTGCACCACTGCACTTCAGCCTGGGTGATGGAGCGAGACCCTGTCTCCCCCCTCCAAAAAAAATTTATGACTGCTGTGTTGGGTAAAGGGCAGGGCCGAAATCGGCAACCACAGTGCAACCTCGGGCCTCCCTTATCCGCATTGCCTTTACCATAGACCTATTCCCAAAGGAGGAGTTTGTCCTGAGTTAAAAGGTGTTAACTGATGTAGTGTTCAAGTTTATAAAAAGCTGATGATAGAATAAGATATGGCACTCGGGAAAGTTGCTTCATTATTTCATCTTTGAAGGCTCAAATGAAGGCATGTTTAGATAAAAAATACCTCCCAGGGAGTTAAAAATGCACTGGCCCCAAGTATATCTCTTTCCCATCGCTCATGCATGTTCACTCAGAGGAAGCCACTAAGGATGCTTGATGTTTAGTTGTTCTAGACGTTGGTGGGAGGCAGGGAGGTTGAAGGTCCTGGCATGTGCCTCTAATTTATTTCCTTCTACTTTCCCAAGAGTGGGAGGAAAAATATTTGTGAACTTTGTGTTATTAAAAAGTTCAGTCTGTCCGCTTAGCTCTTACCTATAATCCCATCAGTTCTCTGGACCAAGAATGAGCTTCGATGTCCAGATTAATTCAATTAGGCTAACAAATTCTGTTTTTGTGTGGTCCCCCTACAAAAAGCTGCGTATGAGTGATTTCTCTTTCAGAATAACTCTTTTGGCATTCCGCTGTGTCTTTTGTGTCTTTCTGCTGAGGCATACACTAGTCCACTCATGACAGCCCCGGGGCAAAGGCACAGACGATTTGGAAGGCCCTTTCTCTTCCCAATCGTGGTCTCTCTCGCTCTCTGTGTCTTACTGTCTCCCTCTCTCTCTCCCCCTCCACAAACATAACTAACACTTAACAGGTTATGGTTGGTGTTTTTCTAACAGCTAAGAACTCCAAGCCTTCTTCACCTACTTAAGATTGATGGTGGCTGAGACCCACGGCAGTGCCCTTGGCTGCTAACCTCACACCTGACACCTAGGCGCTCCTCTCCCAGGCCTCATGAAACTGGGAGGCTGTTCTTTCTGCAGTTACCCTTGTGTGGTGGTTTCCACAAAGCAGGGTGAAAACTGAAATCAATCCAAGGTCATGACCAGAATTTAAACAGCAATGAAATCGAATAGAATTGAAAATATCAGACTATGCTGCATAGACTCTAATGAATCTGAGACCTTTTATTCAGTTGTGCCTATTTATTGAATGTGTGGGGTGGCTTGTGGTGTAAACTGTATTTCTTATTGTGGATCACTGAAAAAATGTGAAGCCATTGAAACAACGGTTATTGAAGGGCAAACTCCTCAATTCACAGCTAAGTTTTTACCATGAGGGCTTGGCCTCAATGGGGTGGTGTCCAGGGGCCCTGCTGGCCATCAGGTCCTTGTGTATCTCCAGGTTTCCAATTTCTCAAAATCGTTTCCAATTCTAATTCTATACGCCAGAGGGCTGTTCACCACCACCGCTCCTCAGATCTCTACCCCTGCTGAGATTCCAGGCCTCAGAAAAGGGGAGTGCTTGGACCACCCCCCTGGCCCATTAAGCAGGGAGTGGCTGGCTAGAAAACTTGAAAAGGTGGACCTGGGTTAATCTCATGGAAACACTTTTGTCCTTTCTTCTTCCTTCCTGCATGTTCTTTCATCCCCCAGCCCCAGACCAACCACACCACTGTTGAGAAGTCCTCAAAATGACCACGTGAAGCTCTAGCAGTAGCTGTAAGAGGTCTCTCACTGGGGCTCCTCCTCCCGGCCAGAGAACTCTCCAGAGGATGGCAACACCTGGTCTTTTCTGTTCATTCCTGGGTCATAGTCTACTAACTTTTTAAAGGGATGCATGAAATCCTATCATTTCAAGCCCAAGAGAGAATTTTAAATTCAGTTAAAAAGAGCAGTGATTCAACAACATTTCATCCATTGTGTAATTCCTTTCTGTTACTTAATCATATGTCTCTCAACAAACATTTATTGAGCAACTATTTTTCTGTGTGAGGCACTATGCTAGGTGCCAAGTACCGGGCTAGGTATTCAATAGCAAGCAAAACAGAGAATGCTAAGTCCAGGTCAAGAAACAGCGATCCCCCAAATAATTGTGCTGTGATGTGATACTTGTTTTCATCGACATGGGAATGCAGTGCTGTGATTTCTCAGAGCGAGGACATGTCACCAGGCCTGGAAAAGGTTTTACAAAGAAGGGGACACGAGCTGGGTCTTGAGGGGCTGGGAAATGGAGCTGGCTGGAGAGGAGCCTCTAATGCAGACTCTGGCTGTGTTATAATGAGCTTTGTGTGCCAGATGTAAACGGATGGATTATCCTGAGGGCAACAGGGAGCCAATAATCATTTTAAAGCAGTTGATTGATATGATTCAACTTATAAACAAAAGTGTTCAATCCAGCTTTGTTTGCAATAGCAACCAATAAGGAGAAAGAAAACAACTGTCCATAATCAGAGGACAGATTTGGTCGTTCACTGAATATCTATACGGTAAAATAGCGCATGGCCAATAAAAATGACAGCACGTTTGATATTCATCAGCACAAAAGAATCCTTGTTGGAATGTTACTGAAATGGTTTCACCACATTTACTACTGTCATACTTTCTTTTAAACTCAGATTTAAAATTCTGACTTTGAGTCTCAATGTGTTTAAAAATCACATAATAAAAGTCCTGTGCAAAAGAAAAGAGTCTCAAATAAAAGAATAACATAACATAAAAAAAGAATAACTCCAGATCATAGTAATAATCAGAATTTCTTCTAAGTTCATCACAGTCTTAGGGCCATTCCTTAAACTTCGTAGTGATGGTAATAGAAACATAAAACTTTTTCTTCTTCCTTCCCAAGTTTCTGTCCCGGGATGCTGTCCCTGAGGCCTCTTATCTGAATTGCCTCAGTCATCCTGTGGTCCGTGTATTCTGCCCCTGCTCACATCACCCTTCCGCCTGCTCCAGCCAGACATGCTGCCCATACAGCCCACTGGTTCTGGCAGCCAGGAGTTTCCTAGGACCAGCAGCATCGATGGTGTTCTACTCAGATCAAGTAAAGAGTTCTCCTTGGCTCTTACCTGGCAAATCAGGTATGCATTTCCAGCTGTGTTTCTCATCAACCGGGATTAGATTCTACTATAATCTAGATGCATCATTTGTAATGGATGTAGATCCCTTATGGGGGGTAACAGAGAAATGTAAAAGGATGAGCATTTAAGTAAGTAGGATCTAGTACAAGAACATAATGTCATCTGAATCTCAGAAAGAGACTATGATATTTAAGAATTTAGCAATACATCCTAAGTAAAGATTATATAAAATTTCTTTACAAGTGAGGCAGCATTCCAAATGTAACCCAAATATATGTCCCATGTGGTCCAGTTTTTGCAGTCTCATTCCAAGAAAACATATTCTATTTAAGACAATTTGAAGAATGACAGAAATTTTGGTACAGATTTTCTTACAGAAATTTATCTTTAGAAAACTTCCCAAAGATCTTCTTTAGAAATATTTCTGTTCCCCAAACTTCAGTACTCACAGTAGTTACCAGCTGTCTCTCCTTTCTCTCACCCACACAGCCTCCCCACTGACTTTCTCCTTCAGATGCTCTGTTTCCTTCTCCTGTGTGCCACAGTGGACCACAGAATTTGCCCCTAGGACTTCTGTTTCCATTTGCCCCTATGCCAGACCTCTCCAGGATAGCCATAGCATCTAGAATCACCTCATCGCCTGATCATCCCTGGCGCCCTGTGGGCAAAAGCACATGAGAGCTCTAGGAAGCAAAGCTGTTTCTCACTTCAACAGAAAACTCACAGAGCATTTTGGGGAATAAAATTCTCCACCTTGTTAACAAATCAGTAAGGAAGGATTATTCAGTAATTGATGCCTGACACTACTACTGGTTCACAATTTGGGGAAAAAATATTACATTTCCTTCCCCCTGCCTAAATACATCCCAGATGGTTTGAAGAGTTTTATGTAAAATAAAAACCTAAAGAATTAGAAAAATATAGGTGGATATTCATCCAGTCACATAAAAGCCAAGAAAAAAAAATCACAATCTAAAGACCTTGGCTATCACTTCATAAAAGCATACAATGCTACATGTCATAAAATGCCACAGAAAGTTTTAGAAATGAAAAACTAAAGGAATATTTGCAATAGTTGCAACAGATAACTGTTCATTCTCAATTATTTAAACAGCTCTTACAAATCAATATGAAAAAAAAAATGCTTTAACAGGAAAATGGGCAAAATTGTAAACAAGCAATTCAAGGACATATTTAAAAAGCTAATAAATATTGAAAAATAAGTGTTCAGCCTTTGAAGGCCAGGCATAATCTGGCAGTAGAGGGAGCAAGGAGGTCTGTTGGTTATGGCCTCTGAGATGTGTGATGACAAAATCTTCCTGCCTCCATACATTGGATATCTTTTTAGTGCCAACGTCATAATTTCATGGACCTGGGAGTTCTGTTTTCGTTTTTGTTGTTTTTGTTTTGTTTTTTGTTTTGTTTTGTTTTGTTTTGAGACAGAGTCTCACTCTGTCACCCAGGCTGGAGTGCAGTGGCATGATCTTGGCTCAGTGTAAACTCCACCTCCCAGGTTCAAGCAATTCTCCTGCCTCAGCCTCCCAAGTAGCTGGGATTACAGGAGCCTGTCACCAAGTCCGGCTAATTTTTGTATTTTTTAGTAGAGATGAAGTTTCGCCATGTTGGCCAGACTGATCTTGAACTCCTGACCTCAGGTAATCTTCACACCTTGGCCTCCCAAAGTGCTGGGATTACAAGCATGAGCCACCAGGCCTGGCCAGTTCTGTTTTTTTTTTTTTTTTTTTTTTTTAATATCACTGCACATTGTACGCTCTTAACTGGTATGAAAATTATGAAAATCCTTAAATAATCCGGGTGATTTAACAGAAAATATCTAAGCAACTTGTAGTTAGCACTAAGCCCATGAATTTCATAGACACTCAGCAACTTATTTGGCATTCAGAGCATCTGGTGTGTGATTCTGAGGCTTGCATTTATTTGTTCACCCCTCTAGGCAGACAGCCTGATTGTTATTTCCCTTATATCTCACGGGAGGTGGACTGGAACAATTTCTTTTTCTTTTTTTTTTTTCTTTTGAGACAGTCTTGCTCTGTCACCAGGCTGGAGTGCAGTGGTGCAATCTAGGCTCACTGCAACCTCCGCCTTCTAGGTTCAAGTGATTCTTCTGCCTCAGCCTCCCGAATAGCTGGGACCACAGGTGTGCGCCACCATGCCCGGCTAATTTTTGTGTATTTTTAGTAGAGACGGTATTTTACCATGTCGGCCAGGATAGTCTTGATCTGTTGACCTCGTGATCCACCCGCCTCGGCCTCCCAAAGTGCTGGGAATACAGGTGTGAGCCACCTAGCCCGGCCAACAATTTCTAAAGAGATCAGGAAGCATGAGTGAATGGGATCTGTTCAGTCTTTCGGATACCTGTAAGTTGAAGCTGAAAGTCAGCCTAGCCATCCAGGAAACCTGCATCAACATCTCCAGGTATTTTTTGCCTGCTAAATCCTTTTCTCATTTCACAGAACTCAGCCTATCCCTGGGCTGCCTTTTGAAGCTTCTATTTCTGGCTAACACAAGTGGTAGTCAGCCCAACTTTTGATCAATACCCTAGAAGATGTTGCCACTGTTCTCAGTAAATAAAGTGATGCTTTCTCTTTTCATTAGCAATGAAAAGAAAATCCACGTTGTTTCCAATAAGATCGATGCTGAAGCTACATACTTGAAAATGTTTATAGCAATTTAGGAAATACATTGTAGTTTGAAACAGGACTGGGGATTAATCGAGCTTTCCTAAGGCCTCTGGGCATCACAGGCGAGTGCTGGTGGCAGGTGCCTGCACTTCCGTGATTATTGTGTTTGATCAGATGCTTTTGCTCTCTCACTGGGAACACGAATTCCCGGGCACTTGCCCTTCTCAATGACACCAGTGGCACCTGCAGCTTTACCGAAGAGCTTTCTCCAGCTACAAAAACATGCTGAGCTCATACGTGGGAAATGGAAAGGCCAGGCAGTTACCATCCCCTCTGCCAATAATAGAGAGAAATTGGAGGATAAATACCCCAGCGACCTCACCTTTGGTAGGACAACTCAGAGGGGTGTTTGATAGGGTCTCTAAAGGTCCCCAGTGGGATGAAGCCCCATATTCATAACAGCAACCTGTTGAGTGTAGGCAGCCCTCTCCCCACAGTCTCACTTACCCCCTCTCCTGCCAGTGGTTCCTGAGATTAGCTCCCAAATGACCTTCTTGCACATGATCTGTGTCTCAAACTCAGCTTCTGGGGGAACCCATCCTACCGCAATGTCACTTAATCGTTGTTTTTAATTTTATTGACACCATTTCCCATTGGCGTCCCTTAGGTTAGCCTGAGTCTCATGCAACTGGCATTAGGTTCCACGTCAGTGAGTAGGAGGACCTCATAATTATACCTAACCGTTTACTATAGGTCCAGGCAGCTATCAGAGCTGAACTAGGTGAACAGGAAAAAGAATACCCAACCCTCACTGCTACAACAGGACTATGATAAGATCTCGCTGAACTCTTGATCCTCCGCCTCTCCCCACCAAAAAAAATTCCTGCTCCTCCTGGAACTTCCCCATCTGAGTAAACAGCAACTCCAGCATCCAACTGTACAAGCTACACCCTTGGCCTTTGTTGTGACCCTTTTCGGGCTGTCACATATTTTGCTGGATTTATCAGTGAATCCTGGTGTCTCTGCCATTAAAATATAGATGCTCCCCAATTTACAATGGGGTTAGGTCCGAATAAACCCATCATAAATTGAAAACATCATTAAGTCAAAAATGTATTACATTTAACCTACCCAACATCATAGCTTAGCCTGGCCTGCCTTAAACATGCTCAGAACACTTAGGTTAGCCTGTAGTTGGGAAGAGTCATCTAACACAAAGCCTTTATTGTTTTTTTTGACAATAAAGTGTAGACAATCTCATGCAATTTATTCAGTACTGTTCTGGAAGTAGAAAATGGAAGGGCTGTATGGGGCCTGACACCCACAGCTGAACTCACACAGGGCCTGAAGGACACAGGCTGCAGTGAACTACAGTTAATTGGATGACGGGGATGCTACCGTGACAGGGTCATCAATGTCTGTCTTCTGATGAGCCTCAAGAATAGCTGGTAGCAGGCCCTGAGGCATCCACACTTGTCGATGGATTAGCCGGCATGGAGTTCTTCAGGAAGATCTCCAGTCTTGCTCGGGTTTAAAATGTAAAACAGCGAGACAGAGTGCAAACTGCGAGGGGTAATATCTTTTCATTAAGCATAGACTTTATCTCATTCATAAAATAGTTTACTGAATGCAAATCATATCTTTCAGTTGAAATGAATTTTTCTGCTTTAATAAATGACACTTGATTGTAAAGTGACAGTGATTGCGGTTTCGTGGCTCACTGGGAGCTGTGGCTTGCTGCCGCAGCCAGCATCTAGAGTGTCATACCGCACGTCGCTAGTCCAGGAAAAGATCAGAATTCAAAATGTGTACTGTGATTTCAACTGAAAGTGTATCTGTTTTGCACCATCGTAAAGTGAAATAAATCATCACTCAAGCCATCGTTAGTCGGGAACTATCTGTATATCCAAAATCCAACCGCTTTTCATGGCCTCTTCTACTCTCTGGTCCAAGCCAGCATCTTCCCTCACCTGGACTGTTGCAAGAGCCCCCTGTTGGTCTCCCTGCTCCCACCCTCATCCCTCTACGGTCTAATAAGGGATTGGTAAACTTCCTCTATAAAGAGCCAGATATTTCAGGTTGGTGCAGTTATTTTCGAACAACATAATAGTATATATTTCAGGCTTCGCTAGCCTCGTGGTTTCTGTTGCAGTTACCCACCTTTGCCCTGGCAGCACATAGACAGTCATGGATAATAAATAAGCAAATGGACGTTGAAGTTTGAGTTTCAAATCGTTTTCATGTAAATAGTTCTCTGTTTTGACTTGTTATCAACTATTTAAAAATGTAAACAACACTTTTGACTGGGTGCGGTGATTCACTCATAATCTCAGCACTTTGAGAGGCCAAGGCGGGTGGACTGCTTGAGCCCAGGAGTTCAAGAACAGCCTGAGCAATATAGGGAGACCCTTCTCTACAAAAAAACACAAAAAAACTAGCCAAGTGTGGTGGTGTGTGCCTGTAGTCCCAGCTACTCCAGGGAGACTAAAGTGGGAGAATCACCTAAACCCGAGGAGGAGATTGTGCCACTGCACTCCAGCCTGGGCGACGGAATGAGACCCCGTCTCTAAA
The DNA here is from genome assembly GCF_030222135.1 of Aotus nancymaae. Taxonomy (NCBI): domain Eukaryota; kingdom Metazoa; phylum Chordata; class Mammalia; order Primates; family Aotidae; genus Aotus; species Aotus nancymaae. The sequence continues at coordinate 17,879,581 of NW_026988455.1, forward strand.
AAAACAAACTCCAAAGGGGAGAAGAGAGGAAGGGAGGGAACGGAAGGGGAGGGGAGGGGAGGGAGCCTGAGCTGCGGGATGGACGGGATGGAGGGAGGGGAGGGACAGAGCTTGAACTGCGGGATAGAGGGGGGAGGGGAGGAGAGAGGGGGAACTGAGCCTGAGCTTCGGGAGGGAGGGCAGGGACGGAGCCCGAGCTGCGTGGGGGAGGGAGGGAGGGAGGGGGCAGACTGAGCCTGAGCTGCGGGAGGGCGCTGTTCGGGGAACCCACACCGAGAGGCGCAGCTTGCGCAAAGCCAGGTAGCTGGGGAGGAGCCGCATTAAACACTGTAAAAATGTAGCTAACCTGTTCATCCTCTCGGGTGTGCCGAGGTCATCACTCCCTTCTCAGATGCTTGGGGCGCGTCACGCACGATCGGTCCCCCCTCCTGCCGCCCTCTAAGTACCCCGCCCTCTTACCGACGGGAGCCTCCTGGCGCGGGGTTGAGAGAGGGCTGCGGGAGCGGCGCCAGCGCGGGAGGCCCCCACGCCGGGTCCCCCTCACTCCCAGACGAGGGGAGTGGAGGAGCGACCTGCGGGGGCACCCGGGAGGCCGAGTGGCGCCTCTGGGGAGAGCGTCCTGCAGAGCTGTGGCGGGTGGGGGGGGGGCACTGCCCGGGAAAAGCCCAGCGAGGCGGGACACCCCCGGGACCTACCCGGGGAGCTCAGGGGGGCGGCCAGGTCCGTCCTCAGGGGGCTCGCGGCGGGTGCGGGGGTCAGGCCCTGCCAAGGACGTCTTCCCGACCTCGGAGCGGGCACCCCGGGGCCGTGACTGCCTGGCGCGGGGGCTCAGCCCAAGGCTGGCGACTCCTTCCAGCCCCTCCCTGGCGTGGCGGAGACAAGAGAGCGGGATGGGAGGCAGCCAGGGACGGCGCGGAGCGGGCCAGGGTCCCACCTGGAGACCCTTGGCGGCGCTAAGTTCGGCCCAGGAGGAGGCAGGGGCAGCGGCTCCTGCCCTGAAATCCTGCTCCGGCCGCCGGGCCACCGCCAGCAAGTCCCTCACCCACGACCACTGCGAGGGTTGAAAGGGAGGATGCACCTGCCGCCCTCAAGCAATGGCTACATAGCAGCCGTATTACTATTTTGAGTTTGGGATTTTAAAAACCCACTCCATTCCATAATGCCCATTATCCAAGTACATGCCATCTCTTCAACTCAGTTTTGGATTCAGGGAGCTGGGAGTCGGGAGTGGGGAATGGTTTGGAGTCAGAGAACCTTCTGGAGAGTACTTCGGAAACTGTGTTGGACCAGGCCCAGGCCCTGCATTTGTAACATGGAGATATTACCAGCACCTACTTCCTCTATGTTTGCTGTCTAAGGAAAATAAATGCAGATTTTAGCACAGTGCCTTTCCCATAGAAAGTGCTCACAAATGTTATCTTCATTATAGTAATCACAGCATCATCACCAGGGTCCTTTAAAAATTTTTCATCATAGGCCGGGCGCGGTGGCTCACGCCTATAATCCCAGCACTTTGGGAGGCCGAGGCGGGTGGATCACGAGGTCAAGCGATCGAGACCATCCTGGTCAACACGGTGAAAACCCGTCTCTACTAAAAATACAAAAATTAGCTGGGCATGGTGGTGCGTGCCTGTAATCCCAGCTACTCGGGAGGCTGAGGCAGGAGAATTGCTTGAACCCAGGAGGCGGAGGTTGCGGTGAGCCGAGATCGCGCCATTGCACTCCAGCCTGGGTAACAAGAGTGAAACTCCATTTGAAAAAAAAAAAAAAAAAAAAAAATTTCAACATGAAGTGATTTTTTAAAAATCTTTTTCAAATTTTATGATCATTGCCTTTTTTCCCCCATGAGATAAATTAATCTGGATTTTATTGGCTGATGAAAAATATTTACTGCGGGTCTATTCTGCATAGTGTTAGGAGACTGCTTTAGCGTTGTCAGACCTCTACTGTCTGTCCTATTAGGCTCCTTCAGCACGCTGTTTTTTGGTTAATGTATATATAGACTCTGAACACAGTGGCTCTTAACTGGGGTTGGTTTTGCTCCCCAGGCAATATCTGGAGACATTTTCGTCACAACTGAGAAGGGGGTGCTACTGGCATCTGGTGGGTGATGGTCAGCGATGGTGTGAAATTTAAAATGCACAATATGGCCCACCACAGGAAAGAGGCATCTAACCCAGATGTCAATAGTGCTGCGATTCAGAAACTACCCTGACAGCATTTCTCCTGCGGTCTCTCCTAAAGAAACACCAAGGGAACCAAGGTCTGGTGTCTCTGTGGTCTATTGCATCAGGAACTGTTTCTGAGAAAAGCAAGTTGTGGGGACCTGCAAAACTGTTTTTAGCACAGAAGAAAATCACAGAGGACGTAAGCTCTAGAAGCCCTCCCTCCTTCCGACTGGGCGTACCCCTCTGGCGTCCGTCTCCTGGTGGGGTTTGTGCAAAGCCGCAGCTAGAGCAACATTTTCAATTATAATCAAACCTCTGAAAGAACCCGGGGAACACTGCGTGCCGTCTGCAAAGGCCAGAGGGGGAAGGGATTGTGTTTGGGGGGCTGATTATGCTGACCTTTCAGCCCTTCTTGGCAATGTTTGCTGGCCAGAAAGCAAAGCCAGCTGTAACTTGGACAGGGCTTTACACAAACAGACAACACAGACTGTTATCTCCTAAATTGGAGGCTTTCTGCAGTGTCTTCTCGTGGGCACTGGGCTCAGGCAGGAAGACCACCCACAGGCAAACACGCAGCACCTCGAAGGGAGGCCTCAAATCACCCACCGCTCTCACCACCTGTTCTGGGGCCCAGCTTTCAGATGGGAAGGAGCCAGTTAATAACAGTTTATAAGCTATAAATGGAAGGGGCCATGGCAGGGAGCTGATAAACATTTGGGGGCCAATTATTTGTGTAGCTGACTGTCATTTGCACCTACTCTCAACTGCTTGCAAGTATGTGTTTCAGGTTACAGGATGTCCAAATGGCTGTTTGTGGGGAGGGGTGTCTGGTGAAGGGCTGTGTCTGTGTTGTTGATCTAGATCACAGATAAGGAGAGGTGCCTTGGACATTTTCAGCCTTCCAGGGCATCAGATCTTTCTCCTTAGCTCTGCTTAGGGGTCAAAAGCAAATTCCAAAGCTAGGAGGCCCCTAAAGTATTTCATTTACTTCAGAATCTCAAGTCTCCATTTTGATGGAAATGCATTGACAGAGTGTTTGGCTCTGAGCTGATTGAAAAGTGAGTTTCTATGTGCAGCACTTGTCAGTTTGCAATGGGGAGGGGGTGTTTTTTCCTGCAAAAAAAGAAGGTGAGCAGAGGGATGCTACATCTAAACCATTAACTGACAGCCTGAGGCCACTGCAGACCCAGAATTGTGATGACCGGGGCAGTCAGAAGCAGCATGTCCGGAACTCAACGTGGTGGCGATTGAACTGCTTTATGACCTTGGGTTGGCAGCTATTGGATTAAAAGGCTCAAAGGAGAATTTTGGAAATGAAAATGGTGTACAGAACAGGGAAGGAGGACCCTGACATTTAAATAACAAAAGTGACACCACACTGGTTCTCTCACCTGGTTAGTGGGGAGTAAGCAAGGGCAGCTGGTCCAGCCCTGCATCCCAGTGGGAAGGGATTTCTGCCTTTGTCTTCCAGGGAAGCCAAAGCTTGGAACTGGGTATAACGACTTTCTAGTGCCTCTGAGTGACTAGTGCTGGGTTCAGGGATCACTAATTTCAGGCAGTGTCTGAGTGTGGGAATGGTGCCAGGCAGGGGCCTGCAGGACTCTGGTTCCAGATTCACTGCCCTCCTACTAGGTTGTGTGATGTTCACCAAGAATCTGAACTTGTCTCTGTCACCCACGTCCTTATTTGACACCAGGGATGCTTATGGCTCAAGGCGCTGCTGGAAGCTACAGAAGTTTGGCGAACAAACCACCCTCAAGGGATTCATGCTTGCCCTGAAGATAAACTTTATCTCAGACAAGATTATCTGCTAGTCAAGGCCACATAGGAAAGGCCAGCTGTCCTACAGGGAATAAACGCTGCCAGGGTTTAGTCAAGGGAGGGACAGGGGTCTGGAGAGACCGCGAGGGCTTCAAGGAGATTTGACGTGAGGAAGGCCACCTTGAGTGGTAACCTGCAGGTGAAAGGCATGGCCCAATGCTCAGCAGCAGGTATTCACAGTGACTTTCCAAGGGGCAGTCCGTTTATCTGTCCTAAAGAACAGGAAGGAGTCATGCATATTAACCTTGGGGGACTACACAGAGAAAATACCCTGCTTGACCTGCCCTACCAGCCTCTCCACGACACTCCAATTTCTCACAGCTCATTCCTGCTCCAGGACTTTTCCATTTATTTATTACCCGATTGCCCTGGAGTGCTCTTTAGCTAGATGGAAGAGTAGACTCCTCATCTTGCATGTCTCACCCCCATCACAATCTGTGAGAATTTGTGTTATCTGAAAATTTCCTGTCTGTGCTCCTAAAATCCTTGTAACTAGATTGAAAGCTCCATGCAGTACTGGTCTTTGCAGTGTGCTTGACTTATTCTCATCACCTAGCATAGTGCTGCGAATTGTGTTCTGTGTTTAACGAATGAGTGAATGAATGACCTTGAAGAATGGACTTTGAGGGAAGTGGTGCAAGCAGAAGGATATTGAAGGAGCAAACATGAGGACATACCAGAAGAGGAGATGGCAGGAGTCCAAGCTTAGAGAGAAGAAACAATTTGGTTAGGCTTAAGTACAAGGGGCAAGAAGGGAGGGATAAGAGATAAAGTTGGAAAGGGGAGCAAAGATTAGATTTTGAAGGACCTTAAATGTCAAAGAATTCAAGCAGGGGTGACATATAATCCTGTCTGTGATTTGGAAAAGTCTTATCCTCAACCTTAGTCAGTTGAGAAACATATTAAATAAATGGCACTTTTAATATCAGTGCTACTACCACTGGCTGCATTAAGGAGCTGGAACTGAGACTGAGAATGCAAGCTGTACCGCAAAGACTCTTTCCATTGGCATAAGGTAATCTTAAGTTGATTTTACATTTAAAAATTATAATAGTAAAGATATTTATTTATTTATTTATATTTTTCACTTATTTATTTTTCTTTGAGACAGAGTCTCACTAACTGTTTCCCAGGCTGTAGTGTAGTGCTGCAATCTTGGCTCATCACAACCTCTGCCTCCTGGGTTCAAGCGATTCTCCTGCCTCACCTCCTGAGTAGCTGGGATTACAGGTGCACCCCACCACGCCCAGCTAATTTTTGTATTTTTAGTAGAGATGGGGTTTTACCATGTTGGCATGTTGGGCAGGACGATCTTGAACTCCTGACTCAAGTAATTCTCCTGCCTCAGCCTCCCAAACTGCTGGAATTATACACGTGAGCCACTGCACCTGGCCTAAGATACTTACAACAATTCAAAATTATAGAAATACATCATTCCTTGTAACACTGGTTCTAAAACTTGGAAACAACTAAGATCTCCTTCAGTAGCTGAATAGATTGACAAACTGTGGTAAATAAATACAATGAAATATTACTCAACAACAAAAAGAAATGAGCTCTCATGCCATAAGAAGACATTGAGGAATTTTAAATTCATATTGCTGAGTAAGAGGAGTCAGTATAGAAAAGTAGTTGGAATCATACAGTGTGTATGTATTGATATTATTTTTCCAGGTATATTATAGACTTCACATGGGCAATGTGTATTTCCTACCTTATATAATGTATCATATGTATAATACGTACCTTGTATAATGTATGATATATATATATTTAATCAATATTCATTATTATAAATATTTACAAATAAATATACATATTTGTTCTCCAATCAACCACATAATTATTTTTTTAACATCTTTGAGTAATGCAATAGGAGCAATCTATTAAATAAAACAGAAAAATAGTACAATTTAAATGAAACAAAGCAACTGCCAAATCATTAAATCCAACTTCTTTATTTTATGGGTCAAATGCAAATATTCTTATAGCTTTTATTGCACATAAGTGTTGGCTGTCATGGTAAAAGAAGATACAACTCTCAACTTCAATAAAATTTGTTTCAATATTCAATAAAATTTCAATATTATAAGAAAATCAAAATGTTGTGTTAGTACCAGGACAGCTGCCTGTGTATATCCTTGTGATTTTGTGTGCACAGTGAGAGTTTGACTCTTTTTCATCCACACCCAAATACTTTGTCATCCCATGACTGTTGGGCTTTTTGTTTTAGGATTGCAACTCTATCAATACTGGGATGTCTGTTCAAGCTAGTTAACTAAGTGTGTTTAACTTCTCCACTCCCAGCACGTCGTAGAATCCCACTGCAATAACAACAAATAAGAACAAAGGTGCCGGGTGCAGTGTCTCAAGGCTGCAATCTCAGCACTTTGGTAGGCCAAGGTGGGTGGATCGCTTGAGGCCAGGAGTTCGAGACCAGCCTGGCCAATATAGTGAAATCCCATCTCTACTGAAAATATAAAAATTAGCTGGGCATGGTGGTGCACGTCTGTAATCCCAGCTACTTGGGAGGCTGGGGCATGAGAATTACTTGAACCCTGGAGGCAGAGGTGGCATTGAGCTGAGATTGCCCCAGTGCACTCCAGCCCGGGCCACAGAGTGAGAGACTCTGTTTCAAAAAAAAAAAGGAAAAAAAAAATGAACCCATTCATACAAAGACTACAAAGGCGGAGAGACTTGGATAGCATACAGGATATTCACAAGCAATTTTGGAAGAAAAATGGCAGATGAGTGCGTTCTGTTTTAAAATTCATAGTTCAGAGTCCTCCCAGGAAATGGCTGCACAGTCTAGGGAGCTGTCTTTCACAGTGGTGAAAAGAACTCTAGGTTCAGAGTGGACGAGTATCTGGAAGAACATTTTTTCCTCAGCATCCCTTTATTTATTGATATATCAATGAGAATAGTACCACACAACCCAATGACATTCATCATTTCTGTTGGCAGTGTCTCTGAGAGCAAATTGCAAGATTTCCAAGCCTTCACTGAGTCTTCTCCTGTCATTTAGTTTAATCTTGGCAAGTATATCTGACTACTACAATGTGTTAATGATCAAGGATTATGTCAAATTATGACATGTCTATTGCAGGAAATTATGGGGTAATGCAGACAGTGTGCAATGGATCAACCGTTATCTATGCTTGGTATTATGACAAAAAGTGATTGATTTTGGCATCAAAATTAAAGTGTTCATCTGGCTCAACTTGTTCTTTGCACACCATCCTTCATTATGACAAGGACATATAGCAAAGATAATGCCTTCAATACAAACTGTTGATTATTGATTAAACAGATCACATTTGGATGGGCTGCAGTTTCTGCTTGTCTAACAGATGGGATCCTTCTGAGAATGCTAGAATAGGGAATTATGACACCTAGCCACTTCAGCCATAAACCTTATTCTTGCAATTTTTTTCTTGCTGGTAATTGTATATAGCAGGTTGAGAAAGCTACTCTATGCTAGTATAGACTATACACCAATAATTTTGATAATAAGTTCTAGGATATATTTTTCTTCTTGTATCTTTTCCTTCCTACCATCTTACTAGTAATTCATAAGGGATCTATGTAGTTTGAATGTATTTGAATAACTTTAGCTCTACTGTTTTATTTGACCCAAAGAAGCCAAAAGGACATAAGTGTTTCTATGTGTTTTAGAAGCCTGAAGTCAATGAGATGAAACTCAACATCAAGAAATTGAAGCAAAATTACTTGTGGATAAAGAAAGCATTAGGTAGTTGTGCAAGAGCAAAATAATTAGATTTTCTGGCTTTCAAACATTTGGATTGCAGTAAGAGGAAGCTTTATGCTATTTTTACAATTTCCCATGCAAAAAGGTGTATATATAGAAACAATACAGTTGACATATTTGAGTATCTTAAAAAAAGTTAACCATAAACTATTTATTGTTTATTAAAAGGACCAGGTGCTAAACCTTGGAAGAATATTAAGGTATTTTAATTCAGCTTAAGTATCATGCTAAGTGGAGAACTTCAGATGTAATATAATGCATAAAAGTGTTTCTTACTCACCAGTGCTTAGGATGGCCCACAGAGGTTGTTCTATCAGGCATATAGAAATATTTCTCAATATGCCTGTTGGTCAGCAGGGTCAATGGTTTTGCACTGAAGGCATACATTTCATTTTGTCAAATATTTTTGCAACTTTCCCTCTGCTTATTAGTTTAATCACTGCATCTATACAAACTACTTGGTCAGTGAGAGCCCATTTTTCTTGTGTCTTCCAGAAATATTTTGCATTACCCCAAACAAATTATCATTCCAACAGATCTTCATCAGATATAAAACTGAAGTTTCCAAAAAAAAGGCAAATTAAATTATTGCCTTCAGAATTTTTCTGTATTAAAAATAACAACAAAAGCCTGTTAATTTACATGAAATACAAGCCATTGTGTTTATAGCCACAGTCCTCCACACAATTTTCATGAGACTAATGGTAAACTAATGTGTAAGCAACATTCCTTTATTCCTAGAAAGTGTTTAAATATCAAGAGCACTTTATTTTCCCTCTGACAATCCCTTGAAGAAATTTGGAAAGAAATTGAAGTTGTCTGTGGTTGTAGCTAATTCATCTGTAAAGAATATAAAATTCTCCCCATGAACTGGTCATCCCAGTGCCACACTTATAAGTCTGAGAAAAGTGCAAGAGGGTAATAGGAAGTAGTCCGTCTTTTTCCAAATTTCTCTTTAATTAGAAGAATTGGTAGGAACTAGTAGAATTGATAATTTTTTTTTCTTATGTGTTTGGTAGAATTCTCCACTGAAGCCATCTAAACCTAGAGTTGTCTTTGGGAAAAGGATTTTTTAAAGTTACAGCTTCAACTCTTTAATAGACAGGGGGCTATTCTGGCTGTTTCTTTTTGAGTGAGACTAGCTAATTGTGTCTTTGGAGGAATTTGTCCACTTAATCTCAGTTGTCAAATCTGATGGCACAATGTTGTTCATAATTACCATTTATTATCTCATTAGCATCTGTTGAATCTGTTGTTATGTTACTTCTCTTATCCCTGATAGGCTGTCTTTGTTTTCTCTCTTTTTTTCCTGATTAGCCTGAATAGAGGCTTATCAATATTATGGACCTTCTAAAAAGAAACAAAGTCTGGTTTCCTTTATTTCCTGTAAATGATTTTTGCCTGTTTTCTATTGTGTTGATGTCTACACTGATGGTTTTTACTTCTTTTCTGCTGCTTACTGTTGGCTTCATTTACTTTTCTAGTTTCTTAAAGTGGAAGCTGAGGTCATTGATTGAAGAACTTTCTTCTTTTCTTATATAATTTTCTCTAAATGTAACATGAAGGAAATTCCACTAACTTTAAAGTATTTTGTTTTATTTTACACTCAGCTCAAAATACTTTATAATTTATTAGTTCTATTTTGATTCATAAGAAATTTAAAATTATTTTATGTTGTTTCCAAATATGTGAGGAAATTCCAGATGTCTTTCTGCTGTTGATTTCTTTTTAATTCCATTGTTGGTAGAGCACATACATTGTAAGAATTGAATCATTTTAAGTTTATTGAGAATTGTTTTATGGGCTAGAATAGTTAAATGCTCCATGTGTGTTGCAAAGAATGTGTATTCTGCTGTTTTTGGTATATATATATATATATTTTTTTTTTTTCAGAGATGACGTGTGGTTTAATTGTGGGGAGGCTGAGGAGAACAGCATTTTTACCAAATTGGTGTAAAAATGAAATGGGGTCCAGACGTGTACACTGACAGTTATAGTAATTTCAAAATCCTAGCAGCAATTTGAATCATTTCTTGAAAAACAAACACAGACAAACAGTGAGTTGGTGCCCGGCGCGGTCCGCAGGGTTGGAGCCAGCCCTACATCGTGGGTGCAGCTGGGCACTGTGGGCCGGAGCCGGGACCCCCGCTCCTTGGTGACCTCCCACGGAGTGGGTAGAGCCAGGCCTGGCCCAGAGGGGGCCGCAGCCAGCAGGCCTGGGTGGCTGCCCATGCCCGCAGGAGACATGGGGAAATGGGAGCAATGTGCGGGACCCGCATGCTGCCTGAGGAGTCTTTGCAGGATGCACGGGCCTGGGGATCTCTACCAGCAATGCAATAAATACGCAAATCCAAGCCGAGAAAGACCAAGCGCAAACCCCACAGGCGCACGAGGCCCAGCCCGGTTCCTGTGGGTATTGCCTGCTCTTCACAGACCAGGAGTCTCCAAGTCTCCCAGAGGTGCCCTGGGAGGCAGCGGGAGGGTGGGACAAGCCTAACGCCTACGTTTAGTAGCCTCGGGGGGGCAGTGGCACTGGGCCCAGTAGGGTCCCACCGGCAGGACCCTTCCAGCCCCGCTGCACAGCGGTGAGGGGAATGGCAGAGCAGTCTCCGGGGGCAGGCGGGGATGGGACCTAGCCCTGCCAAACGCTCACACGTGGCTCAGCCAGGGAGCTGTGGATGATGCTGATGATGGACTCCAGGCCGCAGCCCTCCAGCGGCGTGCGGTGGTCACCCTCGATGATGTGGACAAACACCTTCCCGTCGCACACCTGGGAGAGGTTGTAGTCTGCGCCCAGGTTTTCGCCGTAGGCGCCGCTCGTCTTGGCGCGCAGCAGCGTCACGTTACCGTGGTACTTGGCCTTGGGTATGTACTGCTCGGCGGCGCGCAGCTTGTAGTAAAAGGACAGGGCCGCGAAGCTCAGCTCCTGGCGGTCCAGGCCCTGGTGGCTCTTGGTGATCAGGTCCACGGTGGCTGCCACACGCTCCTCCAGGCCCTTCAGCGGCGGCAGCAGCATCTCCAGCACCCTGCTGTGCTCCGCGTCGGTGAATTGCTGCACGAAGAAGCACATGGCCTCTGTCTCGGCCTCAGCCTCGCAGCCTGGGGTCAGCTTTGCCCGGTAGCTCTGGGTGTAGGCCAGCACATAGGTGTGCGAGCCGTCAAACAGGAAGAGGCTGTTATTGGTAGGGACCGGGCTCTGCTGGGCCTGCAGCTGGGAGCACATCTCAAAGGCCACACAGGCCCCATAGGAATGGCTGGCCACGGAGTCCTTCCAGGACATCAACAAGCCCAAGTACAGCTGCACCCTGAACCTGGACAGGGTGACCCAGGAGGCGTGTCCTGAGCTGGACTACTTAGTGGTCTTCTCCTCTGTGAGCTGTGGGCGCGGCAACGCCGGGCAGACCAACTATGGCTTTGCCAACTCCACCATGGACCGCATCTGCGAGAAACGCCGGCACGACGGCCTCTCAGGCCTGGCCGTGCAGTGGGGCGCCATCGGCGACGTGGGCATCGTGCTGGAGGCAATGGGCACCAATGACACGGTCGTCGGGGGCACACTGCCCCAGTGCATGGCCTCCTGCCTGGAGGTGCTGGACCTCTTCCTGAACCAGCCCCACGCCATCCTGAGCAGCTTCGTGCTGGCTGAGAAGGCTACGGCCTACAAGGATGGGGACGGCCAGCGGGACCTGGTGAAGGCCGTGGCACACATCCTGGGCATCCGCGACTTGGCTGGCGTCAACCTGGACAGCTCCCTGGCGGACCTGGGCCTGGACTCGCTCGTGGGCTTGGAGGTGCGCCAGACACTGGAGCGCGAACACGACCTGGCACTGTCCATGCGTGAGGTGCGGCAGCTCACGCTCCGGAAGCTGCAGGAGCTGTCTTTGAAGGCAGAGCTGGCGTCCCCCACGCCCAAGAACAGCCCGGCCCAGCAGCAGAGCCAGGTGAAGCTGCGTTCCCTGCCGGTTTTTGGTATATTCTATAAATGTCAATTAGATCAAGTTAATCAAATTTTCTATGTTCACATTCTAACTACACATTTCATCTTATTGAAAAATAAGTGTTAAAATCTTAGACTTTAACTGTGGATTTGTCTGTTTCTCTTTGCAATTATATCAATTTAATCTTGAGATATTTTGAAGCTCTGTTATTATGTGTATAAACATTTAATGGTGTGCATCTCCTGGGGGAACTAGTCCTTCTATCATGATTGACCCTTTTTATTCTTGGCAACATTCTTTGCTCTAAACTCTACTTTGTCTGATATTAATATAGCCACTCAGTTTTCTTTGGATTCATGTTAGCATAATATTTTTAAAATTCCTTTTAACTTAATTGTGTCTTTACATTTAATGTGGGTTTTTGGTGGGTGGACTATAGTAGTCTCCCTTTTTAATTCAGTCTGACAATCTGGTTTTTAATTGGAATGCTTGGAACATTTACATTTATTATTATTAATAATATCGTGGGATTTAAATCTATCATTTTACTATTTTTTTATTATTTCATTTTCCTTTTCTGCTTTCTGTTGAATAAATTAAATTTTTAAAAAGATTCCATTTAATCTCCTTTGCTGATTTATTGGCTATAACTTCATTTAGTGATTGTTACAGGATTTATACTGTGCATCTTTAACTTACCTTAGTTTACCCTCAAGGGGCATTATATCACTTCACACATACATGCATACCTCACTTTATTGTGCTTTGCTTTACTGCACTTCTCAGATATTGCATTTTTTTATAAATTGAAAGTTTGTGGCAACCCTGCACTGAGCAAGTCTATCAGCACCATTTTTTCCAACAGCATGTGCTCACTTTGTGTCACTGTCTTGCAATATTTTAAATTTGTATTACTATATCTGTTATGTGATCTATGATCAGTGATCTTTGATGTTACTATTGTAATTGTTTTGGGGTGCCATGACTGTGCCAATGTAAGATGACAAACTTAACCAATAAATGTGTGTGTTCTGAATGTTCCACTGACCATCCCCCATCTCCCTTTTCCTCTCTCCAGGCCTCTGTATTCTCTGGCCAATTCTAGGCCAATTAATAATCCTACAATGGCCTCTAAGTGTTCAAATAAAAGGAAGAATCACATACTTCTCACTTTAAGTCAAAAGCTAGAAATGATTAAGCTGAGAGACGAAGGCATCCTGAAAACCAAGATAGGCAGGAAGCTAGGCCTCTTTCACCAAACAGTTCGCCAAGCCGTGCACGCAAAGAAAGAGTTCCTGGAGGGAATTGAAAGTGCTACGCCAGTAAACACAAAAGCGATGAGAGAGTGGAACAGACTTACTGCTGATTTGGAGAAAATTTGAGTGGCCTGGACAGAAGATCAAACCAGCCACAACATTCCCTTAAACCAAAGTCTACTCCAGAGCAAGGCCCTACCTCTGTTCAGTTCTATGAAGGCTGAGAGAGGTGAGGAAGCTGCAGAAAAAAAGTTGGAAGCTAGCAAAGTTTGGTTCATGAGGTTTAAAGAAAGAAGCCATCTCCATAAATTAGCTTAAAACTCTTTTAAGCAGATGATCTCAGACTGGTTTAGTAACATTTCCTTCTTCTGCTCTTTCTCATTTTCCCCTTGCTCACGCTTATACCTGCCCATCTTTCTCTAGTATTAAAGTTTGGATAAATAATGATCTTTGAATAATATTTTATATTATTATATGCCTCTCATCCTCTGGACAAACTTGAGAGACAGTGCAAAAATTTCTTTATGTTTTTATAATATAATTATGGCAAATTAAAAAAAAGTTATCAGCTTTATTGAGGTATAATTTACACATAATAAACTGCACCCTCTCCACCCCTTCCCCTCACTGTCTAACAAAAAATGTCTGATGATACCCTGGCAATCTGACCCAGAAAGACAACGATACGCTTCCTTACACTGGAGTTCTATTGGATTTTAATGGCCATAGATATAGTATAAGCCACATAAACCAGTACTGAAATATAGAATTTGTTCCAGAAAAGTTGTGCTAAAAAAGCATGTAAATGAAAGCTTTTATTTGTTTGATTTTCAGCAACCAAGGCATAAAATTATTAGGGATGCCATGACACACCAACACTCTCATATTCCACAACTGCTGTACCATCCTTTGGTGTTCTTTGCAATGGATTCAACGTTTGTGCCCTGCCCCCCCACCAAATTCATATGTTGAAATCCTAGCCCCGCCAAAGTGATGAGATTAGAAAGTAGATTGCTGGGCAGTGATTAGGTCATGACAGTGGGCCCTCAGGAATGGGATTAGTGCTGTTACCAAAGAGGCCCAGGAGCGCTGGCTTGCCCCTACCACCGCATGAGGACGCAGCAAGAAGGCACCATCTCTGAACTGGAAAGCAGGCCCTCACCAGACACCAAATCGCCAATGCCCTGATCTTGGTCTTCCCAGCCTCCAGAACTATAAGAAATACACTTCTGTTGTTTATAAGTCACCTAGTCTATGGTATTTTGCTGTAACATCCTCAAATGGATGAAGACATAGTTCACCGTCAGTTCAATTGACCATGAAGAATTATGGGGCTTGTGTGTCCTTGGCACTGTGACAGGAACTGGGGAGAATACAGAGGGAAACTAATAATACTTGGGCCTATATTTTAAAAGCTTAGAGTTTAGTAGAAATAAACTGAAAGGCATAGCAGGGTGAAAAATAAAAGAATAAGTAACGTATTAATATTTGTTGAGCCCCACCATGTGCTAGACATTGCTAAAATAGTTTGTACCCATTGTCTTACTTATATCTCTCAGTGAACTTGTACGTCAGGTCCTATTAGCTGATTTACAGATGGAAAAATAGGCTCAATGAGGTCAAGTAACTTGCCCAAGGTTAGAGTTATCAATGGGAAGGTTGAAAGTGGTAAAGGGCTATGTATAGTGAGGAGAAATTAAATGAGTTTAGGGTCATTCATTTTCTGCAACATCACATTAGTCCTGAATTAAAGCAAAATGTGTCAGATTTTTATACCATATATATTCATGTATATTTTATTTAATTCTATTATTATTTTTTTCGAGACAGAGTTTCACTCTTGTTGCACAGGCTGGAGTGCAATTGCATGATCTTGGCTTACTGCAACCTCTGCCTCCCAGGTTCAAGCGATTCTCCTGCCTCAGCTTCCCAAGTAGCTGGGATTCTAGGCATACACCAACACGCCTAACTAATTTTGTATGTTTAGTAGAGATGAGGTTTCACTGTGTTGGTCAGGCTGGTCTCGAACTCCTGACCTCAGGTGATCCACCCACCTTGGTATCCCAAATTACTAGGATTAAAAGTATGAGCCACTGTGCCTGGTCCTATATTTTAGATAAAACAGATGCTTATCTCTTTCCCATTGGAATAGACTTTGTTATTCTTTTTTTTTTTAACTCAGTCAAACATGAAAGCCAACTTTTGTCAAAAGAGAAGAAAATATAGCAATTTTTTAAAATATCAAGCATTTAAAATGCTTTCCATTTATAATAATATGCATAAAAGAGAGAAGTAGAAAATCTGCATTTTAAAAGCTTAGCTTCTACATGGCAATTATGGGACCTAAAGTTGATACTCAACTATTAACTGGACATATTATAAATTTTCACATTTAATGATAATGGATTTGTTTGTGCTTCTCATGGTCAAACTAAAATAGTTTACTTTTTACAAATTATCTTTAGCAAACAAGTCTTACTTTATTAGTCAGTTATTAGTCAACAGAGATATAGAAGCTCAATTTGTTACAGTTACAATTTGAGCATTCCATGGATTATTTAAGCTAAATTTGAAGAATATACTGTGGATATCTTCTATATGATATATATAAAGGAGGTAGTCAACTACTGGTTATCATTTAGAAAATACTTTTGAGAAAAAATTATCTTCTGGGGCCAATAATTGAGTTCTACTAAACTATAGAGGTAGGTAATTTTGAAATGAGAAATCCAAATATATTTTGATTTTATATTACTCATATTTTCATTTTATTCATAAAGTCTTTTGGAAAAAGACAACAGAAATTGTGCTTTGTTGAGAAGACTTCTAGGGTCAAATTGTCATGCCCTCAGAACACACAGAGACAAACAAGGATGGTTCCAGCCAGCTCCAAGGACACAGATATGTGAAAAAGGCTCTGAAGACACAGAAGGGCCTATGCATGGTAGACGTCATCCTGGAATGGGTTTTCATTCTGGACTCACTGCCTCCTCCTCCCAGAGTCCAGCCCCTCCAAGGCTGGGAGAAGAGAAGTCTTGGGTCTATGGGAATTGACCAGGGAAATGATCCCTGGAAGTGGCTCTGACTGTTTCCAAAGACAAATACAATCTAGATTCTTGTAATAATGCAAATGAACAAAAAATGTGAGTTTAGCAGTCAGTGAAACATTAAGATGAGATACAGGAGTAAACACATTTCTTTTCATAAAAGTAATGGATGTTAAATTATGAAATACAGTAGTAAAACAATTGAAGCCTGGAGGCTTTAAGATGTAAATTAAAAATGGAGACCAGTGTTGTTCATATTATACTAGAGGATTAAACATGAGCTGCCAGTCCAACTGTGTTCTGCAGGAATTCAGGCATGCAGTGGCACAATCTTGGCTCACTGCAACCTCCGCCTCCCAGGTTCAAGCAATTCTCCTGCCTCAGCCTCCTGAATAGCTGGGATTACAGGCACCCACCCATGCCTGGCCAATTTTTTGTGTTTTTAGTAGAGATGGGGTTTCACCATGTTGGACAGGCTGGTCTCGATCTCCTGACCTCAGGTGATCTCTGCCTGCGTTGGCCTGCCAATGTGCTGGGGTTACAGGCATGAACCACTGTGCCTGGCCATATTTTCATTTTTCTTGTGCAAATTACTACAAGTGAGATTTTGGGGTCATATGGTAAATCAGAACCAAAGTGTTTTCTGAAATAATGTGTTATTCTACATTTTCATTGGCAATATGTGACAATTCTAGTTGTTGTACATCCTTACCAATATCTGGAATTATCCATCTTTTTAATTTTAGTTATTCTAATGAATGAGAAGCGATTCTCATTGTGGTTTTAATTTTAATTTTTTTATGACTAATAATGGGGAACATCTTTTCATATACTTATTGACCATTCATGTATCTTCTTCTTGGTGAAATGTTTTATTAAATCTTTTGTCCAATCTTAATTGTATTAGCTCTTTGTTATTAAGTTGTAAGAGTTCCTTATATATCTGTATTGTTTGAATAAAATCTAGGAGGAAAAGCACATTTGGCTGAATTGTAACAAACAGGAAACTGTGGGTGGGGAGCAGGTCATGCAGGACGCTGAGGCACAGGTAAGAACTGTGGCTTATAGATGACTTAGCACCAGAGGATTTTGGGTAGGGGTTGGCATAGTTAGGATTACATTGGAAAAGATCACTTTGGCAGCTCTGTGAGAAGACCAGAGGGAAGAGAATTGGACACAGCAATTGACTAGGAAGTTACTGCAGAGCCAAGGAGAAACAGCCTGGTAGTGCAACTCTGGATGATGTCTCTTTCACTTTTGTTCCTGACATTCCAGACCACAGTTTCAGATGTGGGAGACTGGGTGATTTCTTTGATCTTCCCAACCAAATATGACCTGCTTAAGGTTTTTACCTGTAAAATGCATTATTAAAAGTTAAGAGAGGGGTGACAATGGTGGCCTCCTTAGCTTAACCAAATGGTTATGGTTGTCAGTGGTAGTCGCAATCTTATTCTTGTGTGGTTCTTTGCTTACTTTTTGCTTTCTCTATCTGTATTATAAACTTCATGAGAATAGGAAAATGATTCCTCTTTGAACTCACCATTGTATTCCCAATTCTAGCACAGTGCCTGGGATTTCCTCTGCATGTGTTTTTGAAACAGACCCATAGATCCATAGACAGATTTTAAAAATATAAACAGAAACAAACCCTTCTGGTCTTGAAGCTTGAAATTTACATTTATCTTATCTGAGTTTCTTCCTCAGGAAATGGACCCTCATGCTTCTCAAAAAGTATCAAAGAACTGAAATTCATCAGACCACTGTATTCAGACAATGATGTGCCAGATTTCTTATTTGTCATATTTGCTTCCTTAGCCCTCCCTAGATCCCATTTTCCCACTCATATTTACATTTCTTTCTTGCTATATAAGCCCCTAATTTTGGCTTCTTGAGGAGACAGATTTGAGACTGATAGCCCATATCCTTAGTGGCAGCACTCAATTAAAGCCTTCTTCCTTGGCAACACTCATTGTCTCAGTGATTGGCTTTCTAGTGTGCAAGCAACAAGACCTAGATCCAACCCCTGGTATTTCAGTAACATTTCGTGTGTGAGAAAGAGGGTGGAGGAAGGAGAATAGGGGAAGTAGGGAGAGTGTCTCAGTCTATTTTCGTTGCTATAACAGAATACCACAGACTGAGTGATTTATAAAGGAGGACCTGTGTGAGGACCCTGTGAGGACCCTGTGAGGGCCCTGTGTGAGGACCCTGTGTGAGGACCCTGTGAGGATGCTGTGAGGACCCTGCGTGAGGACCCTGTGTCAGGACCCTGTGCGAGGACCCTGTGAGGATGCTGTGAGGACCCTGTGTGAGGACCCTGTGAAGACCCTGTAAGGATGCTGTGAGGACCCTGTGTGAGGACCCTGTGCGAGGACCCTGTGAGGATGCTGTGAGGACCCTGTGTGAGGACCCTGTGAGGATGCTGTGAGGACCCTGTGTGGGGACCCTGTGAGGATGCTGTGAGGACCCTGTGAGGACCCTCTATGAGGACCATGAGGACACTGTATAAGGACTGTGAGGACCCTGTGTGAGGACCCTGTGAGGACCCTGTGTGAGGACCCTGTGAGGACCCTGTATCAGGACCATGAGGACACTGTATAGGGACTGTGAGGACCCTGTGAGAGCCCTACAAAATCTCTGTGTGGAATGTTTGAGGGAATTCTATGAGAGGTTTCTGTGCGATGAGTGTGAAGCAACCTGAGGCCTGTGTGTGAGGAATCTGTACAAGGTCTCTGTGGAGAGTGGGAGGTCTCCAGGCAAGGTCTCTGTGTGAGGACTCTGAGAGAGGTCTCTGTGAGGCCGTTGGGTAGGGGAGTGCTGTGTGCCATTTCTAGGGCTGGATGCCGGAGGTTGCAGTGAGCTGCATGAGTCTTTGCATGAGTTCCCCATTTTATGATTCTGTGTAAAGTCTCTGAGGCCTTTGTCGGGTCTGTGTGAGGCCTCTGTGTGAGAACCAAGGAAGGTCTCTGAAATTTGCAGGAGGTCTCTGTGGGACTTAATGAAGTCTCTCAGTGTGGTCTCTGGGGTTCTCTGAAGGGGTCTGTGTGACGTCTGTGTGAGGACTCTGGGAATCTCAGTGCTGTCTCTGTGGGGCACCATGAGGTCTCTGAGAGCTCTGTGGGGTCTCTGTGGAGGCCGCAGTGTGTCTGTCTCTGTGGCAGTGAGCAGTCCCGGTGGGCTCTCTGTATGAGATGTCTCTGTGAGGTTTCTGTGGGAGGTCTCTGTGGTCTCTCCATTGCTGACCTTGTTGCACCCCATGGGAGACTGAGTCACAGAGGGGTAAGGACTTGCACCTTCCTATGTTCTTGTTGGTCGGTCAGCGTTTCCTGTGGCGCTTCTGGCCTGAGCTGTGGGGTCCACGTCCAGCTCCTCCACGTCCCAGAACTCAGCTCTTGGTCTCCTGAGGGAACCCAGCAGCAGCCAGGCATGGCCCATCCTCAGCAGTCAGGGTCCTAGCTCTGTGACACTCTCTCCTGAGCTCCCCGGGGGGACTGAAACTGATCTCTGCTCCAGGTCCCAGCCCCTCCTGCTGGTCCTGGCTCTGCAGGCACTGCTGGGTCCACTTTGGAGGCTGCCTCAGTCATCTGGGCGCCAGACAGGACCCGGCCCCAGGACAGGCCACATGCTGGGGACTGTTGCCTACTGTCCCCTTCACCCCAAGTGCCAGCCAGTCCCACATGCTGGGGGCAGGGCCATTTCCATTGTCATCTAAATCAGTGGCACTGCCTGGCACGGTCCTCTCCACCATGGAAATGAGGCCCCCGGAACTGGGCCTCCTGCATTCCTGTATGTGCACAAGGCACAGAAACTCCCTCTAGAGACCTCACACTCCTCTTCCTGATTTGTGGGGACCTCCTGCTTTCCCATACGGAGAGGGCCCAGAGAGGAGGAAGCTGCTCTGAAAGCAGAGGGAGACAGAGCGGGGACGGCTCCTGCCCTGCCCACCCCCTGCCCATTCTGGACAGATCACTTCCAGCTGCCTTGTGTGTTCAAATCCTGCCTGCCTGCCTGCCTCTTCCCCTGCTGGTCTGTGGGGCCAGGAAGGACCTCAGGAGCCGGGGGAGATTTGCTGTATGACCCCAGCTCAGCTGCTGGGTCCTTCTAAGTCACCACCTCTCCCCTGGGGGCAGTCCTGGGTCTACGTGTATATTAAAGGTCACCAGACTCCCGAGTCATGCCTGGGGTTCTCTAGTCCTTGCTTTTTTACCTATCATCAACATATCCTTTTAAAAATTCAATAGGTAGGCCAGGTGCGGGGGCTCATGCCTGTAATCCTAGCACTTTGGGAGGCCAAGGCTGGTAGATCACCGGAGGTCAGGAGTTTGAGATGAGGCTGGCCAACGTGGCAAAACCCCATCTCTATTTAAAATGTAAAAAATTAGCCAGGTGTAGTGGTGGGTGCCTATAATCTCACCTACTTGGGAAACTGAGGCAGGAGAATCACTTGAACCGAGGGGCTGGAGGTTGCAGTGAACTGAGATTATACCACTGCACTCCAGCCTGGGCAAAAAAGAGTGAAACTCTGTCTCAAAAAAAAAAAAAAAAAATTCAATAGGTTACTATGTGCAAGCTTATTAAAGATGTTAAGAAATTTATCTTCCCTTATTCACTTTGCCTTCTCACTAGTCTGGCTCTCTGTGTTGGGGGCAAATGCATTTTTAGGTCTGTGGTCTGGGAGCTGGAGCAGGGACAGACCCTGGGGTGGGGCCAGGTTGAGCCATAGGCCCCTCTATGCCTGTGGAAGGGGTTGGAATGTCAGGCTCCCAGGTCATGGCACCGCTTATGGAGCCTTCACACCGCTTTGCCTCCTTTTCAGTTCTTTGTCTGCATCTCACTGTAGTTCTAAGGAGTCCCACCATTGGAAGCCTCTGCACACACAGGCATGCCCTGTCCCATTCACCCAGAACTACTTCTCTGAAGCTGAGACACACATAGGTGAGACAGACAAAGGCAGGTGACCCAGGAGCAGGGTCATTCACTCATTTCGGGCAGGGGAGCTCACGGTCCTCGGCAGCCTCCGTGAAGGCCTCCCCCCGCCCCCCACCTTTACATCCATAGTGCTGGAAGGTCTGTCCCCACCACCACTCCAGAGTGCAAGAAAGGGAGAGGCAGTGGGATCGGGACTCTGTGCTTTGTATGTAGGCTGAGCTAAGAGGGCCCATCTCCATCCCAGCCTTTGCAAGGGAGAGAAGGGGCTTCCCAAGGGCAGGCATTATCTACTCTCCACCAGGATATCCAGGGTCAAGACTTCCCTGGCTTCTGAACTCAGGGCCCACACTCTCCCACCCGAGCTTCCACTATTTTGTGACACATGAAGCTACTTGACTGTGGCAGTTCCTGGAGCCTGCATGGAGATATTCAGTCCTATGACGTCTCTGCAAAACTTCTTCCTACAGCTGCATAAAGTTTGAGGTAGAGAGTAAATGGTAGAAAGATGGGTTGAACCATATCTCTGAGTGGGATCTTCGTAGGTTTTCTCATCTTGTTTTTAGAATTTTTTGTTGTTTGTGTAAAGACAGTATTATGGAAATGTAAGTTTCAGTGAAGGAACTCAGGACATAGGTGGGCTTACAACACCACTCTCAGAATCCCTCCATGTCCTGTGACTTCTAGAAAACAAGCCCACACCAAGCACGACACAAATAAAAGCCATTACCCTTTTATGGGGGAAAAAAGAAATATTTATTTATTGTGGAACATTAAATGTTCGGGGTGCAAGCACATGAGGGAAAAAAGAATTTGTGATTGATCAGATTAGATACCTTCCCCAAAAAAAAACCCTGCCTTTGACAGTGGTGATGCTCACAGCAAAGTGTCATTTCTTCCTCCAGCATCTGTCCAACTGCTGTCGTGAGCCCCTCAGCTTCAGCACAGCTGCTGTACGCATGTGATCTGTTTTTCACTGTTTTGGCTCTTGGTAGTGACTGGTGCTGGCTTGCTTTTTTTCATGAAAAGACACACTGAAAAAAATGTTTTTTTTTTTTCTGGAGTTGCTTATTGAAGGAGGCTGTTTCTTTGACAGCAACAGCTGGAGGCCTTCATCCTGATGAGTTTCTTCCATTTTCCTGACTGGGGTGAGTTGGGGAGTCTTCAGTTCTTCAAGGCTTTCTTCACATTTTTTTGAGTTGGGCTCCATTGGTTTCTCACTCTTGTGAGTAGGGGTAAACATCCAGCTCTGGTTCTTGCATGAGCCTTGACGTTTTGGGTTCTTGAGCTCCTTGTACGCCAGGTTCCTCCTTCTGGCTGCCATAAGGTCATGTAGCTCCTGGGAAGCCTGCATATTCCCAGTAGGCATGCTCTGGAGATGGCCATGGGGCACTCGAGAAGTTGAACTCGCTGTAACAAGGGGAATTCCAGTAACACCATCTGGAAGGAGCACAACGGCGCCACAAACTTGAGGCTGGGTCTCTGACCTGGTGGCCATTCTGGGCTCAAATTCACTAACAACCTCTCCCATATGATAGAGCTCTCCTGGATCATGGGAGACAGACATTATAGGGAGTTGAGAGCCATTACTGGTCCCTAGAGCCTCTAAACCACTCACATCCTTATGTGTGGCTTGGAGGTTTGCTAGCGTAGCGGTTCCCAATGGGACTCTGGGTTGTGGCGCTGCCTACATGGTCTCTCCAGCCCTTGAAGATTGGGCTCCTAAGCGCCCGCTCTGCTGGCTTTGGTTAGATGCTTTGGTCAGCACCTGCTTTCTCAGACCTGCTGGTGGTGACTCTCTTAGGAACATGGCTTTCTCAACTTTTGAGCTAGGCTTAGATTCATAGGTGGCTGAGGAGGGACCAGCAAGCTCTGTAAGGGATAAGGATGAACCTTTTTCCAGTTTAAGGGGCTTAATGGGCTTGAGGTCCTTGAGGGGTGGGCTCCACTTGTGTTTGGCCCAAACCCTCACAATATGATTTCCTAGCACCTGTTGAGTGCACGGATCAAGGAAGAAAAGCTCCTGGGATGTGTTCACACTGGCTCTCCCACTTTTCAGGGGTGCTAGATTGTTGGTCTTCGTGTGGGTGTTGGACACGGGAAAAGCCCGGTTGACAGCATGCCAGGATAGATGCACACAAATGGGGATCAAACCCTCATTGATCTGGCCCAACTTTATGCCCACGTGGGATTTCAGGATATTTTCTATACGATTTCTCTCTGTGCGTCTTAATAAATCACTTTCCGAGTCTCTCCTCAAGGGCATCTTCAGGTCTCTTTCTGACTCCTCAGAGGCTGCCCCCAGAACCTTCCCTGGGAAGCTTTCCGTGCACCTGGCTAGATTTTGTGGGGTCTGCCCCAGAATTTGCCCCAGAGGTGTGCACGGATTCATCTCTAGCTGGAACGTCACCTTCTGTATATCCTTGCTGCTTTCGCCCGTGGACATGGAGGACTGCAAGGGTCTGAGTTTGCCCCTGGCCTGACTTGTCCCTGGCAATTTCTCCTGAGGCTGCATCAGATCCAGAGACTCTTGGGTCATTCCCAGGTTGCTCCAGTGTTGAATGAGCCACTTTTCAATGTGTTGCTCCAGTTGCCTCTGGAGTTCAGGACTGACTGGAAAGTTCTCAGCAACGATTGCTGTCAAGCTGTCCTGGGGAAGGTTAGGAGTGGAGGCACTGAAGACGTCCTGAGGTTTTTGGGACTGGGAGGCTCCATCAGGTGCTCTTTTGCACTCCTCATCTGGGGGCTCTGGACCAGAGAGCCGACCAAAGTCACCTTTGTTAGAATGTGGCCCCAGGATGCTGCAGGAGACAGGAGGCACAAGCTGCAGCCAGGAGCAGGTAGGGCCATAGGATAGAGTGGGCGCATAGGCCCCGGCCCCTCCACCGCCCCACACCCAGACTCCCCAATTCTCCTGCTATGCCCCTCCACCGCCCCACACCCAGACTGCCCAATTCTCCTCCTATACCCCTCCACTGCACTGCACTCAGACTCCCTAATTCTTCTCCTACCCCTTGCTCCAGGGTTTTACTCCCATCCTCTGTCCCCCTGGTCTCCCCATCCCAGGTCAGCTCCAGGCTGCCGTAAGGCCCTGGGGTCGAATCCCAGCCCCGGTAGGAAGGATGCAGGGAAGGGGAAGTGCCTCACCACTGCTGTTGTGAATACAAGTCCCGAGTCCCCTCCAGGCCTGTCAGGCGGTCTCTAGAAGCTGGAAATCAGGAGACCCAGTTAGGGCAGTGAGGGAGGGGCCTGGGATCTCACAGGAGGCTGAGTGGATGTTTCTTTAGGGAAGACCATGGGGAGTCAGACCCTGGAAACCACATGTCTGTGTCCAAGGCCACATGACCTGGACAGTGATAGCGAGGCACAGAGGGCAAGGCTTTGTTTTCCACAAAGGGCATCCACACACAGACCCCCCACCCCCATAGTCCTCACAGCTGCCCTGTGGGGAGAAAGGACTGGGGTGGTCTCAAAGAGGAATCAGCCTTAGCAGAGTTGAACAGCTGTCCACAGCCCCCTCACCCCCCTCCTGATTCAGACAGGCATTGGCCTCCTCCCCCTACACTGTGCCCTGCTGGGGAACACCCAGTCCTCGGCCCACCATGGTTTCCTGCCAGCACAGAATCTGAGAGGGACCCGGGGTTCTGATTTCCTTCCTAGGAGCCCCCACCTCAGGCTTCTTCAATTGACTTCCTCAGACAGATTCGCTTCTCTCTGGGGACAGACAAGATCAAATGAACTCTAGTGTGCCCGGCAGAGCCTTACCTTTCAGACGGTTGTTTTTCTTTCTGCCTTTGCGCCTCCTCCTCCGCTGACCTTGACACTGGGAGATAAGTTGACATTGGGACAGAATTTCATCCAGGGAGAGAAGATCCTGGGAGACAAGAAAGGGTGAGGGGCTGAGACCGGCTCTTGCTCTCTGCCCCCAGCCCAGCCGCAGCGCGCAGCGCTCACAAACCGCACAGCTCTCTCCTCTTGCTCAGGGAGTGGTATGCTTCCTCCCACTCATGTTTAAATGGATGATAAACTGCTTTTCTTCTTAGAAAAACACAAAGAGGGGGCCAGGCACGGTGGCTCATGCCTGTAATTTGAGCGTTTGGGGAAGCCAGGAAGGGTGGATCACCTGAGATCAGAAGTTTGAGACCAGCCTCACCAGCATAGTGAAACCCTGTCTCTACTAAAAATACCAAAAATTAGCCTGGCGTGGTGGCGCGTGTCTGTAATCTCAACTACTCCGGAGGCTGAGGCAGGAGAATTGCTTAAACCTGGGAGGCAGAGGCTGCAGTGAGCCCAGATCGCCAGTGCACTCCAGCCAGGGCGACAAGAGTGAGACTCCGTCTCAAAAAACAAACAAACAATAAAACCCACCACAGAAAGGGATTTACTATATGAGGATATAGATATATATTATATATGTTTCATAATAATATACATATAATATACATAATGTATATATAAACTATAATATACATAATGTATAATATATAATATATAATATAATGTAAGTAACGGTAGAGGTGCTCCTCTACTCGACGAACACCCAGGCTCAGGCCCGCAGGCACACCTGAGCTGTCAGGTAGGATTCTGCTTCCCAGGAGATCAGAGGAGACTCCAGACCCAGGTGGGAGGCCCTCGGAGGCTCAGCACAGCCCCCAGATCACCCCACACAGACTAGGCTGGGCCCCCAGCCACCTGCCCCAGGAAGGGGCTTATGAGCGCCCTCCCACAGAGACCTCCCCCATCTCCTGACTGGTCCTTGCCACTGAGTCTAGGGGTTTGGTTTTGCCCTGACGCCTCCCGTGCTCACCCACAGATGGACTGAGAGCTTGGGATGGAAATCCCAGTCCCTACCAACCCCTGGCTGCTCTGCCTCTCCCTGGAAGGACCATGTTCTGGTCTCTCCTGACACTTCCCATTGAGGAAGTCTCTCCACTGGATTTGGAAAAGCAGAGCTAATAATAGAAAGAAAGGAGAGAATTGTGCTGTGTGGGTCCGGCCCGAGGGCTTCTTACCATTCTCTTCTTCCCAGGCGATGGTGAGGGTGGATGACAAACAAAGTAAGAAAGGTAGAGGAGTAATAGGAAAAAGAACCCCACGGCAAATACCAGGGTGAGGAAGATATCCAACACCCATGGTGTGGAGCTGGGGGTGCTTCTCCACAAATCACTAAGAAATTTTAGAGGAAACAGAATACTCTCCATTTGAATAGGTATGCTGCCCTCAGGCAACTGAGCTCTGGGCAGTCCCTTGGAGACTAGGGACTGGGGCCTAGGTCTGCATCACAGAGCTGGGGTCTTCACCTCACAAAGGGCCCCTGATGGGGGAGGGGCAGTGAGAGGGGGAGGCTGAAGCACAGCCCCTCCCCACCCCACAAGCCCGGGATCCCTCCACCCTCCCACCTTCCAGATTCCTCCTTCCCGCTAAGTTTTGTCAGTGACAGAACTCAGCCAATTGTCTGTTCTTTCTCCCTGGAGCACAGATATTATCTGGTTCCTTTTGTCTGTTGGATACGATGGTATGAGGTTATCTATTTTATAATCCTTGAAAATCTGAAGTTGACTCTGAAACTTTGACTATGTACCAGGGATTTTTAGTCTCAGAATCTCATTCGTCCTCAACTCCAGCTTTCCCACACAATGTCTTTGTCTTGTATCGATCCAGGGACAAATTGTAAATTTGTTTTACTCTTATTTAGTTTTGTAAATTTTGAATAGTAAGGTTTCTTTTTTAAAATTATTTCCATTTCACTTTCAATCAAAGGGACCTACCCACATACAATTAAGATAATTTTTTTAATTTTTTAAAATTTTATTTATGTATTTATTTTCTTTATAGTTCTGGGGTACATGTGCAGGACAGGCAGTTTTCTTACACAGGTAAATGTGTACCATGGTAGTTTGCTGCATCTATCATCCCATCACCTAGGTGTTAAACTCAGCATGCATTAGCCGTTTCTCCTGATGCTCTCCCTACCACCGGCCCTCCCCCAACACGTGCCAGGATGTGTTGTTCTGCCTGTGTCCACACGGTCTCATTGTTCGGCTCCCACTTAGAAGTGAGAACATGTAGTATTTGCTTTTCTGTCCCTGTGTTAGTTTGCTGAGGATAGTGGCTTCCAGCTTCATCTACGTGTCTGAAAAAGACATGATCTGATTCATTTTCATGGCTGCATGGTATTCCATGGTGTATATATACCACATTTTCTTTATCTAGTCTACCATTGATGAGCATTTGGGTTGATTCCATGCCTCTGCTGTTGTGAACAGCGCTGCAATGAACATACACATGCATGTATTTTTGTAACAGAATGATTTATATTCCTTTGGATATATAATAATGATATAAATACCATTATATATTATATATTAATATATAATATATAATGTATTAATATATAATATATAATGTATTAATATATAATATATAATGTAATATATAATATCTATTATAGCTAATTAATATATTCTAGCAAATGCATATATAATATATGACATATAATATATATTATGTTATGTATGCATTAGCTAGAATAATATATATGTATTTATTATATATTCATGCATTAGTTAGAATATATTAATCAGCTGTAATATATATTATATATTTATATATAATATATAATATAATATGTAATATATAATATAATGTATAATTATATATTTATATATAACATAATTATATATATAATTATATATATATAATATAATGGTATAAATACCATTATACACAGTAATGGGATTGCTGGGTCAAATGGTATTTCTGGTTCTAAATCTTTGAGGAATTGCCACACTGTCTTTCACAATGCTAAACTAATTTACATTCCCACCAATGGTGTAAAAGCATTCGTGTTTCTCTAGAACCTTACCAGTATCCATTGTTTCTTGACTTTTTAATAATTGCCATTCTGGCTGGTGTGAAATGGTATCTCATTGTGGTTTGCATTCGCATTTCTCTAATCATCAGTGATGTTGAGCTTTTTAAAATATATTTGTTAGCTGCATGTATATCTTTGTGTGTGTGTGTGTGTGTGTGTGTGTGTGTGTGTGTGTGTGTGTGTGATGGAGTCTTGCTCTGTTGCTCAGGCCAAAATGCAGTGGTGATATCTTGGCTCCCTGCAACCTCTGTCTCCTGGGTTCAAGCAATTCTTCTGCCTGAGTAGCTAGGATTACAGTTATATATAAATCCTGAGTAGCTAGGATTACAGTTATCTGCCATCATGTCTAGCTAATTTTTGTTTTTTTGAGACTGAATCTGGCTCTGTCACCAAGCTGGAGTGCAGTGGCACAATCTCGGCTCACTGCACCCTCAGCCACCCAGGTTCAAGTGATTAATCTGCCTCAGCTTCCTGAGTAGCTGAGACTACAGGTGTGGGCCACCATGCCCAGCTAATTTTTTGTATTTTAGTAAAGACAGGGTTTCACCACGTTGACCAGGATGGTCTCAATCTGACCTCATGATCTGCTCGCCATGGCCTCCCAAAGTGCTGGAATTACAGGCATAAGCCACCATGCTCAGCTTAATTTTTATATTTTCTTTAGAGGTGGGGTTTCACCATGTTGGCAAGGCTGGTCTTAAACTCCTGACCTTAAGTGATCCATCTACCTTGGCCTCCCAAAGTGCTGGAACTACAGGCATGAACCACTGCACCTAGTCTCTCTTTTGAGAAGTGTCTGTTCATGCCCTTTGCCACCTTTTAATGGTGTTGCTTTTTTCTTGTAAATGTACTTAAGTTCCTTGTAGATTCTGGATTTTAGACCTTTGTCAGATAGATAGATTGCAAAATTTTTCTCCCATTCTGTAGGTTGTCTGTTTGCTCTGATGATAGCTTCTTTTGCTGTGCAGAAGCTCCTTAGTTTAATTTGATCCTATTTGTCAATTTTTGCTTTTGTTGCAATTGCTTTTGGTACTTTTCATCGTAAAATCTTTGCCCATGTAGCTGGTGCAGCAGCGACCCCACCGAGCACGAAGAGGCGGAGCGCTGGACGGCGGTGGGAAAAGAACGCACGGAAGGGCTCCTGCCACTGCGCCACCTCGCCTGGCTCCGTCCCACCGCTAGCCGCGCCACTTCTGCCTCCGTCCCGCTGCCTGAAGCAGCGCCATGCCCGTCGCCGGCTCCGAGCTGCCACACCAGCCCTCGCAGCCTGCCGCCCAGGAGCTGGACGCCCAGCCGCGGCTGCCTCACGGGGAGCTGCAGTACCTGAGACAGATCGAGCACATCCTTCACTGCGGCGTCACGACCGCACCGGCACGGGGACCCTGTCGGTGTTCTGCAGGCAGGCGCGCTACAGCCTGAGAGATGAATTTCCTCTGCTGACAACCAAATGTCTGTTCTGGAAGGGTGTTTTGGAGGAATTGCTGTGGTTTATCAAGGGATCCACAAATGCTAAAGAGCTGTCGTCCAAGGGAGTGAAAATCTGGGATGCCAATGGATCCTGAGACTTTCTGGATAGCTTGGGATTCTCCGCCAGAGAAGAAGGGGACTTGGGCCCAGTTTATGGCTTCCAGTGGAGGCATTTTG
Source organism: Aotus nancymaae (assembly GCF_030222135.1). Lineage (NCBI taxonomy): Eukaryota > Metazoa > Chordata > Mammalia > Primates > Aotidae > Aotus > Aotus nancymaae. The sequence continues at coordinate 17,909,021 of NW_026988455.1, forward strand.
GGGCAGAATACAGAGATGGATTCAGATTATTCAGGACAAGGAGTTGACCAACTGCAAAGAGTGATTGACACCATCAAAACCAACCCTGATGACAGAAGAATCATCATGTGCACTTGGAATCAGATTGTGAGGGGCTTGAGTCCTTGGTGAGGAGCTTAGTCTTTTCCTTGTCATTTCTTACAAGGAAGTACTGGAAAGCAGTGATTCCAGGCAGGTGGGTCTGGTGAAAAGGTAAGATGCTCAAGGTAGAGGCTGCTGCTGGTCCAGGCATGAGAGTGAGCAGCTCAGAGGCAGCTGGAGTAGGGAGGGGGCCCCTGAGGGACTGCAGAGACCCTCCAGAAAGAACCAAGGGGCTCAGTGAGGAGAATCAGCAAGACCAGGCCCAACACTGAGCAACCGGGAAGGTGCAGCCCCTTCCACAGAAGCTAGCAAGGCCTGAAGAGTGAAAGGAAGGCTTCGTATCATACACCTCGCATTTGGGGCAAAACATTCAACTAGAAATGCCCAGTTAGTAGTCTGAAAGGCAGAACTAGAGCTGAAAAGTGTTTCTGCTTCCCTATGTCCCAACTAGATTGCTAGCACTTCAAGGGCAACCGGAACGTCCCAGGATGGAATGAGCATTATAGCGGACACAGACCATGAAATACGTCATTAGCTGTCACTTTCCAAGGGCATGGTCTCGTTAGGCCACAGGCCTGCAACAGCAGGATTATGACAGTTGTTATGCCCAATTTTCAGGTACAGAAACTGAGGTTCAGAGAAGTTAGGACATTTATCCAAGATCACACAGCTTGTAAGTGCGTGAATTGGGACTTGAATTCAGGTCTAGCTGATGCTAAAGGCCATGACTTTCCCTTTCTCCCTCCCATCCCCTTTTGGCCTTTTTATGCGAGAATTCTTTCATATCAAGCTTTTGCTTCTGTACAACTTACACAATGCCTTGGGTCAGTTTTTTGACACATGTGTATTACTAATCCTTTTTTCTGCTACCAAATTTCTTACAAACAAATATCCAGATTTTATTAGCCCACTATTTTAAAAGTAAAACAAAAACAACAAAAATTTTTGCCTCTTTTTCTTAAAAGTATATAAATTTGAGACATCAAATTAATCATTCCTTACCAAGTTAAAAAGTTACGCTGTGTTTTATTTGGCAAAATGAAGGGAATTTCGAAAGACAAGAGACAGTATAAATGTACTCCTTGTCTTTATTAGAAAGTATTTAGAAGTTTTTGTTAACAGAACTTTTTGGGAAAACTTTACGCATTTTCTGAAAGTAAAACTTATGGGCCCCTCTTCCAGGTAACTCTCAGGTGAAATTAATCTTTATACATGTTAAAACATTATTTACATATTTGGGAAAAGAAAACACACAGATTATGCAAGGTCTCAAAGTAGTTAAAAGTCAAAGTTAGTATTTCACTTTATTCTTAAACTCATACCGGCAACAAGCTACATCCCATAGAGTTTCAGGAGAAAATGAAATCAGAAACCCAGCTATAGTGATTTTTACAGCGTTGAAGTTTTTGCCAAATTTGAGTTCTGAAAGGAATTTCCCTACAGGGCCTTTTGGCAGAGACCTTGCATTTTTTTTTCAGCTTTCCCCTGGAGCCCTTAGCTGGGATCCTCTGTTGTATAATCCTTTTGCTTCAACCATTCCTCCTCTCCTCTTTACTCTGGATCACGGGCACATGACATAGTATTGGAGGAGAAAGTAGCTCTGAGAGGATATTACGATGTGTCTCTCCTCTGACTATGAGTTCCTTCCTCCACAGCCAATTGACAGGAGAGAAAGGGGCAATCTCTATTCATTTACTGGAGAATTAGCATTTTCTGTCAATGCACTTTGCTCTTTTACCCAAGGAATTTCTGTTCGCCAGAGGAAAAAACCTAGGCAAGGGGCCAGTAGTTGGCTTGATGAAACCACTGTCTCTGTATTAATGATCTTTTTCTCCCAGGAGCCCAGTCATAAAGATCAATATGTCCACAGAGGTCTAAAACAAATTAAGTTAAGCTGCAAGGAAATGGAGAGAGAGCCAGGTGCCTCAAGTCCCAGCTACTTGGCAGGATCCCTTGAGCCTAGGAGTTCAAGTCTTGCCTGGGCAATATAGTAAGACCCTTTCTTAGAAAAAGAAAAAGAAAGAAGGAAAGAAAGAAAGAAAGAAAGAAAGAAAGAAAGAAAGAAAGAAAGAAAGAAAGAAAGAGAAAGAAAGAAAGAAAGGAAGGCAAAGACATTACTTCCCTCTTTTGTCTTATTTCATTTTTAAATGAAAATAATGACACTGTTTTATGTGGTTATTACAAGACAGAACCTTACGCCTCTGAGGAAGGGAAAAAAGCAAAGGTAAATCAATGAAAAATGAAAAAGCTGTGGGACTTTTCTTTTTTAGCCTATATGTTAAGCTATAGCAGCCCACTATAAAAGTAATATGTATTGTTTCCCAGACGAAGACAAATTAAGAATTGAAATTGTTGCTCCAATCTACTTTGAAAAGCTTGGCCCCAGAAGGACAGGGACACCAGTGCACTGAGCATGTGCAGGCCGGCACCGCCACACTGGCCTGTGTCTGGGACTCCGCACTTGCATTCTCAGAGTGAGGCCACTGGATGCCTCTGGGCCTGCAAAAGTGCCAGATCTTGCAAAGACGCATAACTTAGGACCCACATAGAGGCGCCTTGCCAAAAAGCCTTGAGGACAGACCTAGTCATTGAACTCCAAGAAGACCCAATGTGCGTATTAGTTGTTTTCAGTAGATGAGAGAATGCATGGGAGAAACCGTTGAGGGAAGCGGATGACTGGTTGCAGCTCAGCATTGGGCTGCTGAGATTATTCTCATCAGAGAATACAGAACTTATTAAAACAAATTTTAATTATGAGATATTTCAAACATACAGAAACATTAACAAAATAATATCATTGACCTCCATTCACCCAGAGAGATGGCTGGTTTCTGAAAGTGAGAAATGGAGGCGTTTACGGTGAGGCAGCGGAGAGTTTTCATTTCCTCGTCTTATCTCTTTGTGTGCACCTGACCTTCTTCCCACCCCCTGGTTTTCTGTCCTTTGCTGTCCACTTGCCCCAGGGACCGCAAGTGCCCTGTGGCTGGGGCTGTGTCTCTTCCTCCTTGTGCGCCCAGTGCGGACACTTCACACTTGCTCAGTGTATCAAATGTGTGAAGAAAGGAACATCATTAGAGTGTGGCTAAGGGACTGTCCCTACGCCCTCCAAAATGAGGGAGTTGTGTAGTTCTTAGATTGTACTTACCACATGGTGGGACACCTTCCTCTTCGGGTGCACTTCAGACTCAGCCCCGGGAACTGTGGTCTGGCTGGGCTGCTGATCCCTGCTCCATCTCTGATGTGGCTGACATGATCCAGCCTGCACGGCTCAGACACAGTACTAAGAAAACATGGAGGCCGGGCATGGAGGCTCACGCCTGCAATCCCAGCACTTTGGGAGGCCAAGGTGGGCAGATCACTTGAGGTCAGGAGTTCAAGACAAGTATGGCCAACATGGTGAGACCTGGTCTGTACTAAAAAAAAAAAAAAAAAAAAAAAAAGTACAAAACATAACCAGACATAGTGGTACATGCCTGTAATTCCTGCTATTTGGGAGGCTGAGGCAAGAGAATCACTTGAACCTGGGAGGTAGAGGTTACAGTGAGCAGAGATTGCACCACTGCACTCCAGCCTGGGTCCAGAGCAAGCAAGCAAGAAAGGAAAGAAAGAGAGAAAGAAAGAAAGAGAGAGAAAGAAAAGGAAGGAAGGAAGGACAGATGGACGGAAATACATGGAAACACCAGTTTTCCTTCATTTCAAGTGTAGGGATATGGAAACACAAAAGTCAAAAAGAAATAACTGAAAGCAACTGTTTGACTTCCACAGCTTGTTCACAGTTTTAACAACCTCTTAGAAAGAATGCTTTTCTGATGAAACACCTTAGACTTTTTTTTCTTTCAAGCTTATTCTTGTGCTCCACAAGGCCTCATCTGTAAAATTAGAACATTGATGTCTTAGTCTGTTAGAACTGCTTTAACAAAAATAGCACAGACTGAGTAATTTATAAATAACAACAGCAATGTATTGCTCACAGTTCTGGAGGCTGAGAAGTCCAAGATCAAGGTGCCAGCTGATTTGGTATCTCATGAGGGTTCTGTCTGCCACGTAGATGGCACCTTCTCGCTGTGTTCTTGTGTGGCTGAAGAGACAAACAAGCTTCCTTGGGCCTGTTCCATAAGGGCACTCATCTCATTAATGAGCCTCCCAAAGGCCCCACCTCTTAATACCATCAGCTGGGGATTGGGTATCAAAATATGCATTTTGGGCGGACACAAACATTCAGACAATTGCAATTGATTACCTAGAACTTTTCAGCTCAGATATTCTTTGACCCTAAATCTAGTCTTTTAAAAATTATTTTCTATTTATTTGAATTTATTAAAATTAAAATAAAAGAAAGGTGATAATTTTGACATGTCTGTCTCTCTGCAGAGAGAAATCTGCTCGGCCCTGCACGTCTGCTTGTTTGCACCAGTGTTTCTTTCTTTATTTTTTTAGACACAGGGTTTCACCGTATTGATCAGGCTGGTCTCAAACTCCTGACCTCAGATGATCCACCTGCCTCAGCCTCTCAAAGTCCTGGAATTACAGGTGTGAGCCACCGTGCCCAGCTGCACCAGTGTTTCTAACCAGTCTGTGGCACTCACCTTGACACTCACCGCAAATGGCCTTTTAATGGTGGATTCCCACTTTACATGAGACCGTTTAATGAAAGCTCACATACAGAAAAATGTTTATCAAGGCATTGTTTATAATTGCTCAAGACGGAACCAACCCAGATGTTCACTGTGGTACGTTCTCATTCTGCAACACTATACAGAGATGAAAATGAGCAGGTACCACTTACACACATGACATGTACATGCAGAACATGACACAGAAGAGTTTTAAACAGTATTCCCTTGACACAGAAGAGTTACCTGGAGTCATAATGGTCCAACAGCTTGCAGAGGAGGCCCTGAACCTGTATAAGACACTGAGAGAGAGGTTTGAGGCGACTTCCTTGTAAATGAATTTTACCATATTAATTGGAAGGAGCCAGACATGAAACTATGCGTGCCATTGGGTTCTAGTTTTATAAAATTCAAAAACAGGCAAAAGCAGAAACAAGGAGATGATTGCCATAAATGTCAGGACTGTGGTTATCTTAGAAGGATGAGGGTTCCAGCGAAGATGGGATATTGAGAGGACTTATGGGGTGCTGGGAAGATTCTACTTCTTGATCCAGGCAGAGGTTCCACAGATATTCATTTTGTAACTATTTGTTAAACTATAGAGCAAATATGCTCAATTTTTCTGCAAGCATGCTCTATTTCAAAATAGCAGTAACAATCGTAGTCAAATGCTCAGATTACATTTCATGGCACTATATACACAGTTTTAGGATTTACACATGATGTCCTTTCTTTTTCCTTAACACAGAAGAGTTACTTGGAGGCATAATAGTCCAACACCTTACAGAAGAAGCCCTGAACCTGTAGGAGACTTTGGGAGAGAGGGTTGAGATGACGTTCTTCCATGCCCATGACCCCGCATGCGATGATGAAAATACGAGCCCATGTTAATTTCTCGATTCCTTACCATGTGCCAGGCTCTGTGCTCTTCCTGTCACCTTAATCCTCCCAGCAGCTCTGATCCTCACTATTGAATGCAGAAGACTGAAGTCCTGAGAGGTTGCATATCCTGTCCAAGGCTAGACAGCTAGGCAGAGCCAGGATTCCAATCCAGGCATACCTGATCCCAGGGCCTGAATATGTAACCTCTAGGCTGCACAGTGCGCACTTATTTCTCTCAATTGTTCTTTATGTCTCTTTCTCCTACTAGATTGTGAGATCCATGAGGCTGAGATCAAATTGGTTTATTTTAGCAAAGCAAAAAGGAAAGAAAGAAAAATAAAAATTGTAGCATGGAGAAATGGCAAAAATTCCTGAATTGGCAGTTTTGCACAAGGGAAATATCCGACCCTCTTTTCATATGGATTTCTAGCTCAGGCGTGTGTCCGTATAGTAACAGGTAATGAAACTGTAGGGCTTGGTTTCTCTCTTAAATCAGGCTACTCCCGAGTTCTAGCTCCAGCGCTGGCACAAGCTGGCTAAGAGAATTTGGGCAGGTCACTACATTTTTCTGGATCTGTATTTCTTCATCCATAAAATGGAGGGTTTGCACATAAACCTTAATGTTCTTTCTTGCTCTAGAATTCACTGTAACAACAGTCCCCACCCCATAAGCTGACCATGAACCTCAGCATATCTTTAATTTATGTGTTTATTAGAGTCAGGGTCACTGTCTATCATCCAGTTGACCTCCCGGGCTCAAGTGATCCTTCCACCTCAGCTTCCGGAGTAGCGGGGACCACAGGTGAACAGCACCACACCAGGCTATTTTTAACTTTTTTGTAGAGATGCGCCCCCCCACTGTTGCCCAGGCTACTGTTTTTATGGAATATGATTTGCTGTGTGATGATCAAATGATGACAGATGTTTAGCTATTTTTTTCCTCTAGAAAAGCATAATGATGCAGCATTTTTCAAAGAATCCAAAATTTAACTGGAATTGTTTTATTAATTTTACCTGCTCTTATAAACAAAGGTACTCTTTTCCTTTTTTTTTTTTTTTGAGACAGGATCTTGCTCTATCGCCCTGGCTGGAGTGCAGTGGCACAATCACAGCTCACTACAGCCTCAACCTCCTGGGCTCATTCAATCCTCCTGTCTCAGCCTCCCAAGTATCTGGGACTCCAGGCATATGACACCACACTCAGCTAATTTTTTATGGTTTGTAGAGATGGGGCCTCCCTATGTTGCTCAGGCTGGTCTTGAACTCCTGGGCTCAAGTGAGCCTCTCGCCTTAACCTCTACCAGGCTCAGCTCTGAATGACATTTGAACTATTTCTAACATTTGCACCCACCCCCCCAGAAGTGAAGATGCATCACCACTGAAACCTATTCAAAAAAATGTGGCTAATGAAAACACCCAAAGATGGCAGGCAGAGGCATCCTCAAAGCTGACCTTAAGGTTGGAGTACAGATCAGTTGTCTTCCAAACTGTGCACCTTGGAGCCAATAGCATGCTTTCTTAAAAAAAAAAAAAAGTAAGACCGGTTACTTGGTATCCACACCTGGTGTGATAACATTCCTGCCCACCCAAACACCCGTGGTAAGAAAGTTAAACAAAACATACCCAAGAGAAAATGTGGAAATAGCTTTAAATTTTAGACTTCTAGTTTTTCTTAAATGGGGAATTTTAAGGAAACATTTGTGAGACAAACCTCAGTTTGACATCTCAGGGTAGAGTTTCTCACAGTGTGATTGCAAACCCATCAGAATTGTAGGGGAAGAAAGATTTCTTTCCTCATCCATCGCTAGGTTTGTGACTGAGGCACCTATAACAAAAGACAGCTTAACAAGTGAGAAGCATACACATTGATTTCATGTAAGTTTTACCTGATGTGAGAGCTTGCAAAAATGAAGACCCAAAGAAAATGGGAAACCTGCATACTTTTATGCTTAGGTTTGATGAAGAGTGGTCAGGTGTGTGGAAGTGTGATTGGACAGGGGAGAGAGAGCGGTGCTAGCCTCAGGGGACTTGCAGGGTGTTTGTTCAGGGTCTTCTCTGTGTCCTGCATCTTTTGAGATAAGGATACTCTTCTCCTCTGCATATAGGGGGAACCTCTCAAATGAGGGCCTTATGACTGGCTTCAGGAGAGAAGGGCAGGAGAAAGTCAGAGAGTGACTTTCCTAGGTTGTAGGACCCACACCCAGGGAGAAAGGCTTTCCTGCTTCTGCTATTTTCTCAAATGCCAAGGTGCCAGATTTGGGGGTAACACGTCTCGAACCTCATGGAAATCAGTTGGGGAGCTTGGTAAAAATGAAGATGCCTGGGCCCACCCTGGACCTACGGAACCACAATCTCCAGGTTTCATGTTCCCCTGACCCTAATGAATAAACATAAATCAAAGATCTGCCGAGGTTCATGGTCTGCTGATGGGGCAGGGGGCTATCGTTACATAGAATTCAAGAACAGGAAAGACCCTTGCGGTTTATGTCCCAAATCCTGCATTTTACTGATGAAAAAACACAGATCCAGAATCTCCAGGGAATTTTAGATAAACTTCCTAGTTAATTCTCAGGCATAGTAAACTCTCAGATACTTGTCCTACAGTTTGGCTGAGTCCCAAGGAGGACGGCTCTTCTCTAATCTCCTGGGTTGCACATTGTCTTAAAAATCAGGAATGCTCCCTGTCAGCAGAGGAGCAGGCCCAGGAGCACTCAGCGCTGAGTAAACACAAGCCAAGATTACCCCCCAGCCCAAGAGCACTGAATCGGTTTTTAACTAAGACATTTGCAGTCAGAAAGAGGCCAAGAATGCCTTTCTTAATTTCAGGAAAAGGTAAGACTGAGGGATGTGTCTGCATTCTGGTGATGAGCTCAATATGTGCTGAGCAAAAGACACGTGGCACTCACTACCCAACTCTGTGGGGTTTTTTTCATCCTTTAATGATTGACTTAAACTCAGTCTGAAGCTGACCTTCGATTCCCTATTATTCTAAGCCAGCATTATCAGTTATGGGAAGTAATCCTGTTGGCAGAAGGAAATACTTAAGGAGTGGTTTACTTTAGTCTTCTCTAGGCGTGTGATACAGTGTGAGAACTAAAAGCAAGTGACGTTTCGTGTTTGCCCGATCTCCACCTGTGAGGTGATGGATTGATTCATGGTTTTAGAAATAACAGACATCCTCTGCATCAAGATCGTGTTAAATTCCTAGGTCTTTGCAGCCAGTGACAAAGGGGGAAATTGAGACAGCACACTGGATTATTTTATTTTTAAGACAAGGTCTTACTCTTTTGCACCACGTCTTACTCTTGTGTGATAATAGCTCACTGCAGCCTTGACCTCTCAGGTCCAAGTGGTCTTTTGACCTCAGCCTCTTGAGTAGCTGGGACTACAGGTGCGTGCCACCACGCCTGGCTAGTTTTCTTATTTTTTATTTTTATTGTGGAGATGGGGTCTTCCTAAGTTGTGCAGGCTGGTCTCGAACTCCTGGGCTCAAGCAATCTGCCCACCTTGGCCTCCTGAAACACTGGGATTACAGGTATGAGCCATCCTCCCCGGCCTGGATACTTTTAGACAAAGGAGAAATACCAGCATTATTTCCTCTATAGTGCCCATGATTTTGGTGTACAGACTCACCCTATTGTTGTCATTATGGATGTAAGTTTCATTTCAGAGTATTTCCCTGAATTTGATTAACCGATGGACTGATTTTTCCTTGGTTACATACATCACAGTGTCTCCAAGGCTGCTTTTTACAGCAGTGGAGTATGGATACTGGAGTCCCACTGACTGATTCAAATCCCAGCTCTGCGTCTTATCATCTGGATGACCTGGCTTGGGTCACCAACCATCCTGGCCTGCCAGGGACTGAGGGACTTTTCTGGATGTGGAACTTCTGGTGCTAAAGCCAAGAAAAACCCAAGTGAACTGGGGCAGCTGGTCATCCTGACCTTTAAGCAAGTTACTTCACCGCTCCAGCTTGAGCTTCCTCACCTGTAGTGTGCCTTGCAGTCATAGTAAGCTATTTTGTGGGCTGTTGGAGGACTCAGTAGGTGCAGCCCTAAAGCAGTTGGATCTGGGCCTGGCCACATGGCGCCTGTGGGTTTGGTGTCACTTTTTCATCAGCAGTGCTCCATTCTCCCCCGACATGTTACAAACGGCATTGGAGAGCTGCTGCCATATGGTGGCAGAATGCAACCAGAACCAGACCATGGACACCACTTGTGGACATTGTGAAGAGTTCATTGGAACCTTCCTTCACTGTGTGGTTGATGGCTGAGATGCTTGCAAAACAGGTATTTGGTGTGTCTTGTGTGGTAACAGTTGTGACCTATGGGCCCCGAAGAACGAGTGCCCCTCCCAGTAAGTGGGGTGGCCACAGACTCACCTGTGAGCCGTGGAAATGGAGAGGCCATGTTCATTTTGATGAAGCAGGTAAGATGGTGGCCACTCCTGGGCACAGACAGAGATGGGACAGTAGTCCTGTGTGCGGGAAAAGGTTTGGGGAATGGGACATCAGACAAGTCAAACAAGGACTTGGACTCGCAAGCTGGTCAGGGACCTTAAATGTCACCTGCATCTGGGATCCCATCACAGGAGAAAAAAGGCCAAGTTTATTTTCTGAGTTCCTCATAACTTCATAGGAGAGAAGAAAAACGATAGGAAGAACCATCAATAACAAAAGCCAAGGAGAGGAAATATGAAGCTATGGGGGCCAGAGTTTACAACAAATCTCCTTCGTTTGTCATATGCCATCAATCAACACATTTGTTGAACACCTACTATGTGCCAGGTGCTGTGTGTCACCTGCACTGAAACTGTATCCTGGAACAGAACAAACAGTGCCTTCTCCCATAGTTGGGCCACACTTCCATTTCTTCATTCAGCATGTGGATATTGAGCACCTACTATGTGCCATGAAGTCTTCTAGGCACCTGCTTTGTGTCATTTGTAAATAAATAAATATATACAGGAAAACATCAGAGTCAGCAGGGCATGGTGGCTCATGCCTATAATCCCAGCACTTTGGGAAGCCAAGGCAGGTGGATCTCCTGAGGTCAGGAGTTCAAGACCAGCCTGGCCAACGTGGCAAAACTCCGTCTCTACTAAAAATACAAAAATTAGCTGAGCATGGTGGTGCATGCCTGTAATCCCAGCTACTTGGGAGGCTGAGGCAGGAGAATTGCTGTAACCCAGGAGGCAGAGGTTGCAGTGAGCTGGGATTGTGCCACTGCACTCAGCCTGAGTGACAAAGTGGGACTATGTCTCAAAAAATAAATAAATAAATAAAAATTAAAAAAAATCAGGGTCATGCAAGAATAAGAAGGCTCCAGCTCTCTGGACACCTGCTCTGGGTCTGGCCCTCATCCACGTGCTCAATACATCCTCTGTCATTGAAGCCTCATCATAATCTACCTCCTATTAAACTAAGCTAACTCACATTGCATGAGCTAACATCCTAGGAATGATTTTATCCTCATTTTATCAATGCCGCTCTTCAGCACTATCCTAGCCCATCTCTCTAGAGGCATCTGGCAATTCCGAGGGTACTTCAGGTTGTCACACCTGGGGAAGTGTTGTCGCCTTCTAGTGGGCAGAGGCCAGAGGTGGTGCAAAACGTCCTACAATGCACAGGACAGCCCCGCAACGGAGGATTCTTCAGCCACAAATGGCCGGAGTGCCAGGTAGAGACATCTTGCTCTCGAATGCCTGGGGAGAGGGCCTGGGGCAGGCCTCTGTGCCCTTTCAGATTTGGGCTGCGTTCATGGGCATGCAGCTGTTTGGGCACACCAGGGGCAAAGGCCCCCACAGGATGAGCATGGGCCTGTGCATGGAGCGCATCCAGAAGGAAGTGTCGGAGGGGGAGGGTCGGGGAGAGTGGGGAGTTGTGGCCGACGTCAAGGAGCTGGCATTAACCCTAAGCATCATTGGGAGCCACTGGAAGGTCACATACTCTGAGAGATAGATGGCTTTTTATTGTTACTTTGCTTATTTCTATTTTATGACTGCTGTGGGCTGAATTGCACCCCCTGCACAACTCATGCGTTGAAATCCTAACCCCCTGGTGCCTCAGAATGTGACTATATTTGGAGATAGGGTCCTTACAAGGTAATTAAGTGAAGTGAGGTAATGAGGGTGGACCCTCCTAATCCACTATGTCCAGTGTCCTTAGAAAAAGAAACGAGGACACAGACACGTTTGCACACAGGGTAGACTCCGTGAAGACACAGGGAGGAGAAGACGGTCATCTCAAGCCAAGGAGAGAGGCCTCGGGAGGAAACAGCCCCTCCCACAGCGTCATCTCACACCCCGTCCTTTAGAATTGTAGGAAAATACATGCCTGCTGTCTACACCACTCAGTCTGTGGTACTTTGTTATGGCAGCCCTGGCAAACTCATACAATGACTTTTCTCCAAGGAGAGAAATACGTGCACACAGCCGTGTAGTTACAGAAAACTACAACCACCACCACAGCCAGTAAAAGTGCTTGAAAAGAACGAGGCAAAGGAGACGCGGTCGACACCCTGGAGACTCCATGCAGAAATGAAAACTGTCTTTACAAACTAGCTGTAAGGATTCGAGGAGAAATCATTCTCAAGAAACACGGAGCCCCCAAGAGGAATACAGCTAGGACATTGCGGTGCCTCTGGCCTGACAGGGCAAGACACGCACGCATCTCGCTGTGAAGGCTGACCGTGCTCAGCACACCCGGCCTTTGGAGGGTTCAGGCTGGAGAGAGGTGCACAGGGCTGTGGCGGATGCATTCATACGGTAGCCACCACCTGCCTCCTTCTGATGAGTTCTGAAATTGCTTTGGAAAAGACAGTAGAGTTTTCAAATGGAGTTCAAGGTTACAAGAGGGATGGCACCATAGAGGATAAAGAAAGAAAGGACAAGAAGGAAGGAAGGGAAGGAGGGAAGGAGGGAGGAAAATAAGCAACTCAAACATGCACAATGGGGTAAAGCAGAGGGGCCACGGCAGCCTGTGTCAGCCCAGATTACTTTGCACTTGGATGTATTCAGACTGCTGTTGGTTTGTACACCACAGACAAACTGTGCAATGGTTGTAAATGTCCCCTTATGAATGGAATATGACACAGACTGCAGTCATCCCCCCAAACTGTGCCCTATTAATTGTGGAATGGAGGAATTGTCTTGTTTGGATCTCAGAAAGCTCAATTGTATCTTTTTCTTTGCAGTGCAATCTGACCTGTATAGACAGGACTGGAGTGAGGCTGTTAGAATTTTCTTTAATTTAGAATCTTCCACTATCATCACTTGATCTGACAGCTTGTTAGAAACCATTCCCTCAGTCAGGTATGGTGGCTCACACCTGTAATCCCAGCACTTTGGGAGGCCGAGGTGAGTGATGACTTGAGATCAGGAGTTCGAGACCAGCCTGGCCAACATGTTGAAACCCTGTCTCTACTCAAAATACAGAAATCAGCCAGGTGTGGTGGTATGCACCTGTAGTCCCAGCTACTTAGGAGGCTGAGGCAGGAGAATCGCTTGAACCTGGGAGGTGGAAGTTGCAGTGAGCTGAGATTGCCTGTCTCAAGAAAGAAAAAGAAAGAATGAAGAAAAGGAAAGAAAGAAAGGAGGGAGGGAGGGAGGGAGGGAGGGAGAAATGCCTCAGTAGCAGCCACCAGCCACTGTTTCCACTGACCCTCCCTGCAGGGGCTCCCCTCTCAATCTGATAACTGCTGCCTATTCCAAATTCCCTGTGGTGAAAACTCCCTCTCCCTGAATATCTCAGAGGGTGTGGTGGGTGTTGAGTCTGGCTGGGTCTAGAAGGTTGAAGTGGAATTAAAACCATCTGAGTAAGTGATTGTGGATTGGCCATGTGGTCCTGGCCTAGATACAGTCAATTTCTGCAAGAGGGTGGGGGATGGTTTCTCCTCTCAGAGAAACCTGGGAGGACAGAGGGCAGGGTGAGAATGAAAGAGTGCCCCAGTATTTAGAATGAAAGGAGAAGTGGTGAGGGCAGGTTGTGTTGTCCCTTAGTAGAAAATGGAGTGAGAGGAGCTACGGAAACTCATGGTATGCTGACTTTGAAGATGGCCTGCAGTCACCACCTTCTGGCAGATGTGCCCTGATGTCACCCTTGCCCTGGTATGGGCTAGACCCAGTGACTTGCTCCCGTGGATGAATTAGAAATTACTGTGACTTCCACCTTGCTAGCATACCCATTCTTTCTCTCTTGTGGGCTTTGATGGAGCCAGCTGCCACACTGGAGAGGCCCACATGACAACAGACAGAGAGTGTCTTCTGGCCAACAGCTGGCAAGGAACTGGGTCCTGCCATCACTGGCAGCCCGACCTCGGAGCAAGCCTGGAAGTGGATCCTGCCCCAGCTGAGTCTCTATGACAGCCATGTGGGATGGGACACCAGGAACCCACATCATGATCGCAGCCTGCAAGTGACTCTGAGGGAGGGGGTCCTCTAAGCACACCCAGATTCCTGACCCACAGGAACTGTGAGTCCAAAACATGGGATTCTTTTAAGCTACTAAATTTTGAAGTAACTACCTATGCAGTGATAGATAACAGTACAGGCTCAGCTGAGACTTCTGTCCTCTTACCCCAGACCCTAAGTCAGAGGCCAGCCTGGTGCCACTGCTGTGCTGCTGTGGCAGTGTGAGCCCTCATCTGCAACACAAGAGGGTGGACCCCAGTCCCTTCCAGACCTAGAGCTCTACACGCCTGCTGGCCTTACCGTGGAAAGAGCTGTTCTCCTGCACAAAAGCCTTACCCTTTTCTGCCACTGTAGACCCAAGCTCGGAGATTCCAGGTATGCCTTAATGCCCAAAAGTGGGCGCTGAAACCCTTTGTAAAATAAGATGAGCCAATCTTACGTCGCCTAACATTTGTGGACCAGGGGTAGCTCCGAAACTACAAAAGCAAAAGCATTTCCTGATTTTTGTTTTTGTTTTTTTTGAGGAGGAGTTTTGCTATTTTTGATCAGGCTGGAGTGCAGTGGTGCAATCTTGGCTCAATGCAACCTCCGCCTCCCGTGTTCAAGTGATTCTCCTGCCTCAGCCTCCTGAGTAGCTGGAATTACAGGCACCTGCCACCATGTCCAGCTAATTTTGTATTTTTTTAATTAATTAATTAATTAACTAAGTAGAGACAGCGTTTCACCATGTTGGCCAGGCTGGTCTAGAACTCCTTACCTCATGTGATCTGCCCGCCTCGGCCTTCCAAAGTGCTGGGATAACAGGCGTGAACCACCGCACCCGGCCTCTTGAGTTCTTCTTCAGATAGCCTCCCTGCCTTGTTCTATTTTTTCTCTAACATTTCCACCATCTAATGGGCTTTATTATTTGCTGATTTATTATGTTCATTGCACATTGTCTGTCTCAACCCACCCACATGTACTCAGAAGAAATTCTGCCAGGCAATAATCCTTGTCTGTCTGATTTACTGATGTATTCCAAGCAGCTAAAATAGTGTTTGGAGCACAGCATGTGCTCAATAAATAATTGCTCAATAAATGATTGTCTTTTGGGAGGCAAGGTAGGGTGTGGCAAGGGGGGAAAGGTATTAGGATACAATAAAGTTTGAACTGTGCTGCATTAAACATTTTTTTATTAGGCCAGGTGTGGTGGCTCACTCCTGTAATCCCAGCACTTTGGGAAGCTGAAGCAGGCAAATCACCTGAGGCCGGGAGCTCACGACAAGCCTGGCCAACATGGTGAAACACCATCTCTACTAAAATACAAAAATTAGCCAAGCGCAGTGGCGTGCACCTGTAATCCCAGCTACTCAGGAGGTTAAGGCAGGAGAATCGCTTGAACCTAGGAGGTGGAGGTTGTGGTCAGTGGAAATGGTACCACTGCACTCCAGCCTGGGCAACAGAGTGAGACTCCCTCTCAAAAAAAAATTTCTTTTTTAATGCCCACACTGGATTGTAAGCACCAGTATTATGCCTTAACACAGAGCTTTCTTAAGAGCTGACTCACTACAAGTTATTGTTCCCTCAGCCCTTGGAATGTCTGGAGTCCTTGACCAATAAATCTCAGAGAAGCCTGCTATAGATGGAATGTTGTGTCCCCCAAAAATTCATGTATTGAAATCCTAACCCCCAATGTGATGGTATTAGGAAGTGAGGCCTTTGGGGAATGATTAGATCATGAGGGCAGAGTCCTCACAAACGGGATTAGTACCCCTATACAAGCCCAACAGACCTCCCTTGCCCCTTCCATCATGGGAGGTTCCGATGAGACTAAGGTCTATGAACCAAGGAGTGGGCCCTCACCAGACGTGGCATCTTGACCTTGGACTTCCCAGACTCCAGAACTCTGGAAAATAGATTTGTTGGTTATAAGCCACCCAGTCTATGGCATTCCATTATAGCAGCCCAAAAGGACTAAGACAGCCTCTATTAGTATCCCAAATCCCTGGCTGGGTGCGGTGGCTCACGCCTGTAATCCCAGCCCTTTGGGAGGCAGAGATGGGTGGATCACCTGGGGTCAGGAGTTCGAGACCAGCCTGGACAACATGGTGAAACCTCATCTCTACTCGGGTGCCTGTAATCTCAGCTTCTCTGGAGGCTGAGGCAGGAGAATAGCTTGAACCTGGGAGGCAGAGATTGCAGTGAGCTGAGATTGAGCCATTGCACCCCAGCCTGGGTGATAAGAGCAAAACTCTATCTAAAAAAAAAGAATCCCAAATCCCCTCCTATTTTCTCAGGCTGCCCACACATTACACCTTTCTATGTGATCCAGGAAGGCTGGGAAACATTGGCACAACTAATCAACCTTAATTATAAAGTTCAAAACAGACCACTTGTGACTGTTAAGTCTGTTGATAATTATATACTGATTTGGACACTTACTCTTTTTCCTGCCTGGGCTTTACTACTCTTCTGTTAGTCATAGAATCTATATTTTTCTGGAAGAGCTCTTACTTCTTGCTCCTGAATCTCTAAGGACATTTGGGTCAGGGCTGGGCACCTGACTCCAGCCTGACCAATCATAGCATGGACTCTTCATGGCCTCAGTGATTGGTTCATGGTGCACACCTGACCCAGGCCTGGCCAGTCAGAGGATGAATTCTCCATAACCTTGCAGGTTGGCTCAGGGAGGGGCACCTGAGCCAGGACTGGACACATGGATTCCCCAGGTCACAGCAATTGGTCCAGATTCCTGTAGGTGATCCAGGTCCAGCTGATAAGACTCCATTTAGGGATGCTCCTTTGAATTGTTGTGACAAAAGCTTTCTTCTTTTACTGCACTTTCTGCAAGGCTAGAGAATAAGCCTGAACCTCCAGCGTCTGTCTCTGGATCATGAGGCTGCCTAATAAAAGAGCCTGCATGAAGGAAAGCTGAATGAAGACATGGAAAGATTGAGGCAACGTTCTGATGACATCATCTGAGTGCCTGGATCCAGCTCTGCCTGAAGGTAGGATTTTCAGTTATGTAAGACAGTAGTTTCCATTTTCTTGCTTATGCCAGTTGGAATAGGAAGAGTTCTAATCCAATAATACACAGAGGATATAGCTTACAAAGCAGCCCATCTCGTGTTCCTCTTCCTCGATGCAAGGCAACAAAAAGACGTCAATGCGCATGTCACTGACGATTAAGTTGACATTACATTATCTCTGACAGCATTCTGAATGGCATAGTGCCACAGAAAAGGAACATTTTACACAGTGACATTCCCTGACTATTGTCCCACTGGCAGAAGGACCCACCAAGCTGCCAGTTTGTCTGGTGTTATAGCTGTCAGACACTTGGGGCCACTGAGGTACTTCATTGACCTTAGGAGCCACAGCGGAGAGGACTGTCTGCTCACCTGTCTCCATATGCACAGCGTCTTAAAGACAGCAACAAGGTCCTCACCATTCTTTTGCTTCTTAATCACTGATCTGCCGGTGAGTTGTGCAATAGTTTCTTTAGCACAAACACTAAGTCTGAGCAGCAAATGACCCTTTTTACTCCAGATAAACGTCTGAAACATTAGATCTTTCTGGCTGAAACACCAAATCGTGTTTCTAACCCTGCACTCAGCCACTCCAGTGACAGCTACAGACCAGGCCTGGATCCGAACAGGCTGAGGTATGCGACACAGGACAGCAAAGTGGGAAGTCTGCAGTAGTGGGGCACAGGCCTGGACAACTGGCGCGGTGTGTGGTCCAGGGAGCTCTCCAATTACACAGCCCTCCTCTCCCCCAGATTCTGACAAGTCCCCAGGGGGCAAATGCTTTGTAAAGCTTCCCGGGGATTCCCTGGCGACCCCCACTCTAGGCTGAGAATCAAAGCTCTGAATTGCCCTTCCTGTTGATAAGCCTCATACCCTAATGCTCCAGGCCCTGGTCAGATGAGGCAAGGGACTTACTCTATAGATACCTTATCTTCAAAAGGAAAATATTTTCGTGATTGCCTAAGTAGTAACATGGTCATTACAGAAGATTGTAAGATACCAAAAGCTATAATGTAAAGAAGGAAAATGTCTACCCATACCTTGCTAGTCTCAGCATCATCGTCACCTGGGCACTTGTTAGGAGTGCCCCACCTCCAGACCTTGGGATCCAAATCTACATTTTTCCCAGACCCCCAGAGGGTTGTGTGGGTGTTCAAGTTTGAGAAGCCCTGAGCTAGTAATTCTGCAACTGCATCTGAGTGTCTTTCCTTATAGATCTTATACTTTTATTAAAGTTGGGATTAATATTGAATAATCAATGTTGCAATTGCCATCATTAAAAATGTGATATTAACTTTATTTTAGTATTATTCAAATACTCAGTTTGGTGTGCTGCCTCTCTCCCTGAATTGCATACAGTATCCACCATCAATCACATCATTTGCTTCTGAGACTTTCTTAAAACCCAGTTTCTCCCTCCATTCTCAGCTGGAGAATAAACCAGCAGGCGGCACACAACGGGTTAATGTCTGCCAATTGCGTTAATACCCATCTAAAGACCCGGCGGCCAGCCCAGCAAAGCCGAGATTTTGCAATGTTTGCCATGCGTTTGCTTCATGTTGAGAGATGGCCTGAATGGAGGTTTCTTTGTGTTTGCGCGTATTTGTGTGTGTGAGTGTGTGTGTGTTCCCTGCCGTCTCCGTGGGTGGCCTCCTGCGGGTGAATGCGCAGTGTTCCCACTGTTGCTTATCCTGCAGGCTTTCCAAACCTCCCTCCCGCCGACAGACAGCCAGGGGAAATACATCTCTCCAAAGAGAAACCCAGGGAAGCTGCAGAAGAGATGTCTTAGTCTGTTCCTATTCAGGGAAGGTGAGGGAGCCCTCATTCTTAAAGGCCTCTTTTACAAGCCCTGTTTCTTTTTACACGCATAGTTTTGGAAGGTGCCCAAAAGACTGTGTAGAGTGTCCCAGCCTTCCCCGACAGTGCCGGGAAACAAGAGGTGGCTGCTGCCGCCTGCAAGTAGAGATGAAGGCCTGAGTAGTCCCGGGTGTTCAGGGCCAGGGAGGAAGGAGGAGAGGGTCCAGGAGGAGAGGGGGCTTTACAGGGCCCATGGGCCTGGACTGGACACTAGGCCACAGGAGGGGGAGGCGACAGTGGAATTACTGTCTGCCATTCTCCAGGGTCTATCCTCTCACTTGGTTTTCCCCTACAAGAAGAACTCTCTTTCTCTCGCTAAACGTAGACACACACACACACACACACACACACCGTGCACTGCCCCACCACGTGCACAGATGCAGGTTCCTGGAACTGTTTCCCCCAGTTCTATCCCTCACACATCTTCGCTCCATGTCCTGCCCTGATCTGGTGTTCTGGGCATGGCTCCTTTTATTGCTTTTTAAAAGGAGTCTGTGGTTTTATGAGGGCTGTTTGGCCGGCCGAGGTTGGGCTAGGCCGGTTTTCGACGCCTGTGGCCCAGCCAGCCCGGGCAACAGGCCGCAGAAGCTGAGCAGCTGGTCCTGAAAACAGCCCCAGACAGCTCTTCCCAGCCTCCGCCCGCTGCACCCAGAACTCCACTCTCTCCCCTCTCCAGCTAGCTCCCAGGCCAGCCCCAGGCCTCTCAGTAATCCTCAGCAACTCAAGCCTTCACTGGAGTCCTCAGCAGGTGGGCGGCTGTAAAATCTTTTTGTTTCCTTGTCATCCTCCTCCCATCCCCAACCCCCAGTACCCATGATCCAGGAAAAAAACATCCAGTACAAAAACTCCCTGTTTGTAGCCAATACATTTTCAACTAAAAAGTTCGGCATCCAGGTAAGTAGGCTTGAGATCCAGCTGGTTTGAAGAGAGAGGAATAAATGACAGGGTGTTGGACATGGGCTGGCACCCACAGAAACCCACATCCTGTGGGTGCCTGGTGTGGGTCCCCACTGGCATCACACGCACAGCCCACCTGCTCTGCCAGCTTCTGTGACCTTGATCTCAGCCAATCCTGTTTTGGGCCCCATCACAGTCTTTCTGTCTGTGGAGTTGGGCAAGCAGGAGGTTTCTCGGGGTCCAAGATGGTTTTTCAGATGTGGATATTGGCCAACTCCCGAAGTTGCTAGAAAAATGTAGGCAGCTTGGTCACCTAAGTAAAAGCCATTGATGGCATTTTTCCCAGCCTCAGCTGATTTCAAACCACTAAACTTGTGTGGTTTATTTTTTTTACAGCTTTCTTAGCTAACAGGACTGGATGCCTTTAAAAAACATATCAAAATAATATTTTGAAACCTAGCATGATTTGGTTTTTTCTCTGTAAAGGCGAATCTATCATAATCTCTCCATAGCTGGCTTTGCGGAAGGGGGTGAGTAAGGGACAAAGGACCGGTAACATACTAACCAAGACAAGGCGGCAGGAAGGAAGTGCATGTCCTGCGTTCCAGGCCCTGTTCGGCCTCTGTCCAGCACAGTCACAAGCTTTGTGGGCCTCAGTGTCCTCCGCTGGAGAACAGGAGGAATAATACGCCAGGCTCAACTGTCTTACAAGACAGTTCTGTGATTAGGCTGATGCTCGTAAGCACATTTATTCACCATAAAGTGCTAGAATGATTCAGGGTAGTTCTCTGCGTATCTCCCATGTATACATAAAATATGCATATTAATCAATTTCTGTTTGTTTTTCTCTTGTTTATCTGTCCTTTGTAACAGGGGTTCATTCCAACTAAGAACCTACTGGGGGTTACCTTTCCCCTACAAGATCCAGAATGCTTTTTGGTTTCCTTTAATGAAGCAGCCGCCTGACCAAGTCCTACCCACTACTCGCATCCGGAGAACTCCACTTGCAGTGCACAAAAGGAAAGTGAACACAGGGAAAGCTGGGACTTTGTGGAGGGTCGCAGAGGAGTGGTTCCGCAGGGTGCTAGGGATATGGGAGCAGAGCCTTGGCATTTGGAGCAGGTAGCCTGCATGGTGAAAAGAGGTGGGAGTAGTGCTGCATTCAGATACAGGATGGACTGCAATAGCAAAGAGACGCAATGCGGTGGCTGAGAAATAAGCTTATTTCTCTTATTCAAGGGTGGAGCGGGTGATCCAGCACTACAGCTGTGGCTTCATCGTGGCAGGGAGCCAGGCTCTCCACCTTGTTACCCCACCTTCTCCTAGGGGATCCCTCTGGTCCAGATGGCTCCCTGATGTGAATGATGGCTTTACAGTCCAGCAGGCAGGAAGGAGAAAAGAGAGAGGGAAGGCAAAACCGCTCTCTTGAAGGACATGGCCTGAAACTTACCCAGCTTCCTACCCTAACTGAGTGATGTAACCCCAGCTAGCAAAGGAGGCTGGGAAATGTAGTCTTAATGCTACATTGTCATTCCATTATTAAAGGCAGAAAGAGAGAATGTTAGGGACACAACAAGACAATCTAAGGGGTAGGTTAGGAAGGACAGCAATATCGTCATCCACACAGCAGAGGAAGACAGTGTTGGCCACATAAGGGAGAGAGGGTAATGTGAAGGCAGGAATGACAGCTAGCTGATGGTGGTGGAGATGAAGCTGCTGACCACTGAGGACCTTGTGATCTGGATGGTAAAGAGGGCAGTGTGATAAGAGGCCAACAAAGACAGGGACCTGGGGTTCACTGGGGCGTGGTGCAGGGGGCTGCAGGATAGTGGGCACACTGACTGTGGGATTGTAGAAGAAAGTATGGTTTGGGGGCGGGCACATCAGCACCTTAGTGTCTTTTCTGGGAAAACCTGGTTCCATCTGGGATTTTTCTCTGCTATGTGAATTCCTTGCTCATTCATTATGGGGTCACTTCATTGATTTTCGACTCTTGTTTCTATTTTCCTATATGAGCTCTTCTCACTAATCTGTACTACCAATGGTTTCAGTATAACCGTATTACCAAGAGGTACCATTGGGCTACGGACTTTCTGAGGTGGTTCAGATGTGACCTTGACCTGGTTAAAAAGAATGGATGCGATCACCTTCCCAAATCTTCAAACTTATCATCCTAAAACCTCCTACTGGTCAGTTGAAAACTACAATATAAAGCCAGACAGATTTAAACTGGCATGAAACAACGTAGGAAAAGCATATCAGTACACTTAAAAACACTTTCAGAGTTTTCATCTCTATCCTCAATTTGACCGCCCCAAGCTAAAAATGATTCTTATAAACATGTGCTTCTTGTGTTTATTATGGTTTCAGATTTTTGTGCCAAAAATATGCATGACAGGGCTGCCATTCTTCTCAGCCAAATGCATCTGAACACGTGTTTCTGCATTCTCATCTGTTTCTCTGTAGAGAAGCCATGCATTGAACCAACAGCACGTCTGGAACAGTATCTTATGATTTCAACAGCTTCCCTCTGTGATCCACCAAATAGATACTCATGGTGGGCACTCTGCTCTCAGCCTGAATCTAACTCTGCCAAGCCATGGTTCTTCAGCTCAGACATGGATGGTGTTAACAGCGGGTCTGCTGGGGTTGTTAGAGCCTCCACAACCTGGAGGAAATGCAGCATGTCAAGTGTGCCTATAAACACTCAGCTTTAATCTGCTAAGAAGTGATACAACTTATTGTGTTACAGGAGAATGTGGCCTGCCATATTAATCTCAAGCACTGAATTATTTAGAAATTTTCAGTAGCAATGAATATGAAGTAAGTTACCTGGGTTCTGGCTCAGTCTTGTCACTCAGAAAACTTTGGTAGGTCATTACAGCTCCGTGTGTCAACACCTGTGAGTTGCTGAAAATAAAGGGCCCGGATGTGATGGACACGTCAACACACAATTACAGTGCTCAGTGTGAGTTCTAGATTGGAGGTTACAGGGCTACAGACAAATTAAAGCACCTAAGTTGGGATTTGGTGCAGCTGAGCAAAGCCTCCCACATTCTGGCATTTCAGGGTGCTCTCCGCTCACTCTGTCGTGAAACTGTCAGCCAAAGTACGTGTGTGTCAGCAACATTCACTGTGTAAACATAAAAACTACAGAGATTGAGAGAGATGACAGAAGACAGAGGAGTCGAAGTAGAAAGAATTGAAGGTATGTGGCCTGATGACCTCATCTCACAAAGCAGGGAGACAAGAGATTTCATCTTTAGTTGATGGAAAAAGAAATAATAGAGTAAATAAAACCGCATTTACCAACAGGAACAATAGAGAGCCTAAAATGGCGATAGACCTTTATTGGCAGAAGAATTAAGAAGTAGAGGCTCAAGGGAGCTGAAGTCAATAGACAGTGCCTAAAATGGGTAAATGGAGAAATAAAAATAGAAACATATTGTTTGGAGATGTGGAAATAACCACTTAAAAGGGTTTGCCTCTGGAGCAGGGCTGGGGAGGCTTCAGGATTTGTTCATTGCTCTTCTTTTTAAGCTCTTTGTACTTACGGAGACTTTTAAGTCTTGTTGCGTTGGTTAGAATTAAGTTTAGTAGCAAGTGACAGAATGCTGCAAATTATAGCTTAAATGAGAAAGATGTTTATTGTCTTCTCATGTAAATTTAGCTCAGGGGTAAGCAGTTCAGGACTGCTATGGTGGCTTTGTTGTACAGAGCCCTAGGGCCCCAGGCTTCCCCCAGTTCAGGGCTCCACAATGCCATCCTTAGGCTGTGATCCTCATCCTCAAGATGGCAACAACTTCAGTTCCCTTGAGCCTCTACTTCTTAATTCTTCCTGCCAATAAAGGTCTATTGCCATTTTAGGCTCTCTATTGTACCTGTTGGTAAATGCGGTTTTATTTACTCTATTATTTCTTTTTCCATCAACTAAAGATGAAATCTCTTGTCTCCCTGCTTTGTGAGATGAGGTCATCAGGCCACATACCTTCAATTCTTTCTACTTCGACTCCTCTGTCTTCTGTCATCTCTCTCAATCTCTGTAGTTTTTATGTTCACACAGTGAATGTTGCTGACACACACGTACTTTGGCTGACAGTTTCACGACAGAGTGAGCGGAGAGCACCCTGAAATGCCAGAATGTGGGAGGCTTTGCTCAGCTGCACCAAATCCCAACTTAGGTGCTTTAATTTATCTGTAGCCTTACAACCTCCAATCTGGAACTCACAGAGAGCACTGTAATTGTGTGTTTACATGTCCATCACATGTGTTGTGTTCCAGGCAGCAGAGTGGAGGAAGAGAGGAAAAAGAAGGCAAATTGGGCACAGGCCCTGGCATGCTGCCTCTTAGAATAGGGTCCAGGAAGATGTCTCATGATACTTTCTCTTATTTAATTGGCCAGAACTCAGTCACGTGGCTACACCGAGCTGCAAAGGAGCTGGGAAATGTAGTCTTTATACTAAATTTCTATGTACATATTTTTAAGTTCAATTACTATGGATAAAGGGGAAGATATATATTGTGGGACAGTTAGCCACCCCAGCTACACTCACCTTGATATAAATAACAAAAATCATGAGCATTAACGATAAGGCTGTGTTTCATAAGAAAATACTGTAAAAAAATATCAAAAAATAGGCCAGATGTGGTGGCTCACATCTGTAATCCAAGCACTTGAGGCCAAGGTGGGCAGATCACCTGAGGTCAGGAGTTCAAGACCAGCCTGACCAACATGGTGAAACCCCGTCTTTATTTTAAAAAAAAGAAAAAAAAAAAGAAAAAAGAAAATCTTGGAGTATGTTTGGCCAGGCGTGGTGGCTCACACCTGTAATCCTAGCACTTTGGGAGGCCGAGGTGGGTGGATCACTTGAGGTCAGGAGTTCGAGACCAGCCTGACCAACATAGTGAAACCCTGTCTCCATTAAAAAATAAAAAAATATCAAAAAATAGAATGGATTGATAAAAGGGGAGAAGAAGGGATAGATGAAAGGGTACTTGAGAAGGCAAGTATGCCAGAATGATCACTGGGAAATCTAGGTAGGCGCTGAGTATGTTCACTAAAATTTTCAACTTCTCTGTATACTTGAAGACATTAATAATGTTGGAAGAAAATAGGTTTAGAGAGGAAAAAAGGGCCGTTTTTTTCCAACTGTTTTTGAAATTCACAGCATGTCTGTCCTGAGGACTTGCTTTTGCCCATTGCCCTTCTTTCCTCAGCTTTCCTTCAGAACTCCTCTGGACCTTCATACCTCAACTTACTTCTCCTATGCCCAGGACCCCAACTCCCACCATTTCTCTCCTCCTTTGTGTCCTGGCTTCTGTGTAGGTTTATGTCTAAGTCTTAATACATGGCCTCTGGTGCCTCGGGCTGGAGCTGCCCCCTAGGCTACACCTGATCAGGGTATGAGTCAGAGAGCTGGTGGCCCAGCTCACCGGAATGACCGCCAGGGGAGGCTCCCCTCTCCCTTCTCTAGCCAGAGGAATTAAACAGTGTTTTGTTCAACAACTTTGAAGAAAATTTCCTTCCTTCCTCCCTGCCTTTCCTCTTTTGTTTTCTGACACTGAACATATAGTAGCTATGTCATAGCTTGTAGAACGATGAAGGAAGACCATGCTAGTTCTAAGACACTTTATAAAACCATCAGCATAACTAGATCTCAATGCAGGTCATGGGGAGGTTGTGGTCAACCATTCATTCATTCATTCAGTGAGTATTCAGTGCTTTCTGAGAGCCAGACACCATAATGGTTGTGGTTGTTGATTCATCCTAGACACCAATCATTTGGGAAGCAACTTAGTTTCCCAATGAAAGCTGTAACAGGGCCGGCTGATACACGATCTTTGGGGTGGCACTACAGCAGACCTCACCTGATTAGAGGTCCTTTTGGGAATTTGGTAACTAAGCACCGTGGATGGGGGCCAGGGTGTCTGTGCCAGAATGCATCCTCCTCTTCAGGATTTGTGCTGAGAGCCGCATGCCATTACTGGGCTCAGACCACCTGCCCCTGCTCGTCACACAGTCGCCTTAAGATTCCACCTCGCAGGTGTGTTTCATGCTTGGCAAAATCTGAAGCGAGCAAATCGAACAGACTCTGTCTCTCTCTGTGCCTTTCTAGTTAGATGCAACCCAGTTCCCTGCCTAAATAGTTCATCCATTTATTCCATGCCAACAATCACCATTTACTTTCTCGATACTCTCGTTTGTATGACTTTGGATAAACTTGTCATTGCCCAGATGGGTCTTTTATTATGTTGAGACATGCCATGCCATCCTTTCCTTTTTACCTTGCCTTGGAAAATATTTAGTATGTGGCCTTGGTGCAGTGTGTTCTGCCTAATATTTCCAAACTGTCATTTCTGTAGAATTCAGCAAGAAGTGGAGAGGAGAGAAAATAAGTAGGGAAAGGGCAAAACAAACCCAACTGTTTGGCTGAACAGCAAAAAGGTTTGCAGTCTCCTTCGCTAGCATTTCCTGGCGGGAACAACATGTCTTGAATTATTCACATTGTCTTGACTTTCTGGGTTATAGCAGTAAAGGTTGTCAATAATGACGGGAAGGTTGCTGAACACATCTGTCCTGGACGTCTGGCCTAAGTGACACTTCTGGCCTCTTTATGCGCTTGAAAATGTGTTATTATCAGATGCACTTAGTGTGAATCAGGATAGACCAATTGCCCTGCTATTTCTTTGCAATGTCTTTGTAGTAGAAGAAGGCTGAATTAATAAATAACAATAATAATCATTCAAGTGCCTCTTCCTGGGGCTTCCTCAAGATTCATCAGTTTGGGAGCGCTGAGAAGCTCACCCCCTCCTCATTCCCTGAGTAAGGGAGCTGCTGGTGGCCCTCCCCATTAATGCCTTCAGTAGGAACTGCAGGACATATGAGAAGGAGCCTCTCTAAATGCATGCAGGTGGCTTCTTGCCTCGGGTAACGAGCCTCATTGTCCCTTTGTGTCCTCACATTCAGTCTCTGGCAAAGCAATAAGTGACACCGTAGAAAAGGCAGGAGGGCAAATAGGGATCCCTAAACAAAGAAGGTAGTTTGGGAAGAAGAAAAAAAAAAGAAAGAAAGAAAATCCCTTGAAACATCTTAAAAGTGGCCAACCCTAAACATGGACATATGAAAGAGACATTCTCTTTTATTTCACCATGTCGACTTGAATTTACTTCTGGTTTTTTTTTTTTTTTTCCTTTAAGAGATTTTGTGACACAGACAAAGTTTCTCCAGAAGTCAAGACAATGGGCATTTTAAATGATTCGTTGAACGGGATCTTTTAATTTAAGCTGACATTTCAGACTATATTTTAATAATACAGGCTGTATAACAAAAGGAAAAAGAGTAATAGTCGAACAGTGCTTTGGGCAGAATGGTACCTTTCTCAAAGGCACTCACAGTGACTTATAAGCCTTGTTAATTCACAAGGCAAGCACCTCATCACCTGAACAAGCAGGCAGCGATGACTCCAATGACTGCCGCCCTTTTCAGATGAGCAACCAAGGAAGCAAGTGACCCTTCAGAGTTTCCGGTGTCTTGACCTGTGTGTACAGAAATGTTCCAGGCCAGGCTAGGCTGATCCTGCTCAGCCTTGCCCCCAGGCTGAAGGGGCCGCAGCATCACTGTTCAGACTTCATGTCTTGGCCCTTTTCTGCTGGCCAGTGCCTCAGAGAGGCTACCGTGCCTGGTAGGAGAAGGTGGTGGCTTTAACTATTGCGATCAGTTCAAACCTAGGCCGGGACTCTTCTGTCTGACTCACCTTTTGTTTTCCAACTCCACCATATTTATCGCCCAATCTAGCTTTGTGACGTCAGCTTACTTGATTAACTTCTTGAAACTGTGGTTTCCTGATTTATTAAATTGGATCAATGATACTCACATTTCAGGATGGTTGCAAGAACTCGGAAAACAGTAAGTAGAGCACATAGCACTATGTCTCCCATTTGGGAGATGTTCAAAACACATTGGATTTACATATTCTTATTTTTTTAATAAGTGGGAGTGTGCTCTCCTGCTTTGCAAACATCAGACAAGATTGCTCTTAATGTACCTTTTAAGCTGATTTTATTTAACAGGGGAAAAATGTCCTTCTCGCCCCTCCTCTCCACCACCCACACACGTGCACACACACATGCACACACTCATGCACACCCCAAATCTTCCCAGGGAGAGCTTGGTTACGCTTTTTGCAATTTGCATCAAGTCTAGACTTTAAAAAATGGAAGTTCTATACAACAATGAGCAAATTTTACTAGTTACATGGTTACAACTTCATAAAGGTAGCTGGTGCACCCAGGTTCACTTTCTAAAAAGAAAGGTTTCACCCCAGATTTCCCCCAGAAATTGGCAGATAATCTTACAATGAGCTAGTGTTGGGAACGTAGGCTTCAGAATCAGACTGGCCTGGGTTTGCCTCCTGGAACTCTGTTCTCATTTGTAAAACTGGAGATGATAGATGATGGGAATGCCTGTCTCTCAGCTTCATGTAAGAATGGATATGATGCAGGCGAGATGCTTTACACAGCTCCTGGACACTGCTCTGGATGTGGTAACTGCAGTAGCTCAGAATTATCACGCAGAGAATAAGAACAGTTTGAAAATTCAGTGCAAAACTAAGTTTTTCTTTAATCCTGAGCTACAGAACTTGTAGCAACTATTTTTGAGTGTACACCATCTTCAGGCTTCTGGAAGAAAGAAAGCTTAAACATCTAATTAGTTAGAGAGAAAACACAGAAACATACAGAACCTCCTTTAAGAGTGAACATGGTATTCATGGGTGGATGGAATTGTTAAAACATTTTAGAACAGCTGCTGGAATTTAGGTTTCGGGACTTCATCTTGTATGTGTTTTTTTAAACCTTTGAAGAGTTTTGTAGGGACTGAAAATATTTGAGGATAAATGTCTAAATGCAAGGCTTTTGGCTGAGACAGAAAAATTGTCATTCAGAATCCAGGTTTGACTTGGACAGGGAGTGAGTTGAAAAAACAAGGAGATGAAATTGTATTTACTCAAGGCTGAAGAGAAGGTTTCTGTCTAGCTTAAAAGTGATGTCGCTCAACTTAAGAAGGGCAATGCTGAGAGGACGCATTGGGCAATGTTTCCCAAAGTGTGTCCATAGAACACAAGTCTCAGGAGACACTTGGTGACTGAGGGGTTCTGTGGTCAGCTGAGTTTGGGAAGCTGCACGTGAACTGTTCACTTCTTGAGATGGACAGTGCTCATGCACATGGAAAGGCACTCAGAAGTTCGGAAGTGAAAAAGTCTCTTGTGGCAGATCCCATTGGTAGCTTCCGAATAGCTGTTACTCCTTTTTTTGCCATCAGAATTATAATTTTGTTCAAGAAACACAGGGCTGGCCACAGCTGCTCATGCCTGTAATCCCAGCACTCATCCGCCTCCCCGACCCTTCCTTGTGCATGTCCTTGGAAAGGATTTCTCCCTCTTTTTGAGCCTCAGCATCTACATCTCTAAGGAGCAGGTAGTAAAACTAGCTACTTGGGTTTTTAGGATAACTGAGCAAAAGCTAGGGGAATGAGTCTCTGTTCACGGTTCTTGCATCCCTGTTCTCCCACCCTCTGCTCATATACATGGGTCAGGAAATCTTCCGAAAAGAAAACCGGGTTCCTTTCTGGAGTGGAACAGGGCTGCTGTGACGGCGAAGAGGATCTGTCTGCAGGAAATCCGGAGACACAATCTCGACCTCGTGGGACTGCTGGGGGCACAGCTAATAAATGAAACCCCGCTTAGCTGTTGAAGGACAGCGCTGGAGGAGGGGCCTCCCCTGTCCTGGTTCTGCTGCGTGGAGTCTGGAGCGGCAGGGCCCGGCTTGGCCTGGGAAGCCTGAACCCGGGGCTGCTATCGAGTTATGCTGCTGCATAATGAGGTTTTCACACAGGCCTCGTAACCGGCGACCTGGAGCCAGCTGAACCGGTGCCCTCCCACCCCATCCACCCGCGACCCCGCAGGGGCGGCGGAGCTGCACTTCCCCCAGGCCAGTGCGGTGACTGTGCCCCCGCTTCTGGGTGCCCCAGCTTCCAGGTCCCTCGTGGACCCCAACAAGGAAGGGTGGGGGAGGGGGATGAGGGCAAGGCGAGCTTTAAATACGTGTGTATAATCCTAGTTGAAGCCCAAGAAGACGTTTAGTCAGTGCTGCTGTCCTTTAAACCTTAGGAGGACAGTGACTCAGTTCAGTGGCAGGCCAGGCAGGTGGGTGGCAGCTGCCGCAACCCAACCGGGGCTTGGAGAGCAGGGTTTTGGGCGCAGATGCTGAACTCCGAGGACTTGCCAGGAAGGAAGAGGGGCTGTGGGCCAGCCCCTCATTTTCCAGACGTGAAACCAAAGCACGGTTGCTGTGTTCGCGGGGGAATGGGCCTGGGAGCCCACTGTCCTGCCTCTCTCCCTTCACCTTCCCACCAGCCTTTCCCAAACCGTGCTCCACAAAACACACGCTTCTTGGGAGCCAGGGTGAGAGAAGTTCTGCAAAAATGGACTCTGATTGGCCAAGCACAGCGGCTCACACCACCGCCCAACCACTCTCCCAGTCTCACGCAAAGGCAAAGGCAGCAGGCTCGGAGGCAGCTCTCCCTGCGTTTCCCTCTGTATTTCCCAGCACTTTGGGAGGCCGAGGCAGGCAGATCACCTGAGGTCAGGAGTTCAAGAACAGTCTGGCCAGCATGGTGAAAACCCCACCTCTGCTAAAAATACAAAAATTAGCCGGGCGTGGTTGGGAGCACCTGTAATCCCAGCTACTCAGGAAGCTGAGGCGGGAGAATCGCTTGAACCTGGGAGGTGGAGATCGCAGTGAGCTGAGATCGTGCCACTGCACTCCAGCCTGGGTGACAGTGTGAGACTCTGTCTCAAAAAAAAAAAAAAAAAAAGGTCGCCTCGCACAGGCTGTGTGCCGTTCCCAACCACCAGTCGCTCAAGGCCTGGGGACCTGTGCTGGAGGTAACGGGAAGCACAGAGGCGCGAGCTAAGCCCTGGGCTCTGGAGTGTCAGGACCACTCAGGAAAACACCGGCCTCTGTTCTCCGTGCCCTCACCTTCCCATCACAAGAGGGCAGCCACCGCTCCAACACTCCAGGTATCCTGTTCCCTCACCCAATCTCACTAGCAGGCCTGAGGTAGCTCTCCCTGCGTTTTCTCTCTGTGTTTCCCCAAACTCCCAAAGCCCTCCTCCCCTCAAGTCTCATTGGCCAGAAGGGCTGAGTCACATGCTCACCCTGTACTGATGACTGGCAAAGGGGGCGAAAGTGCCTATGGCTGCCATAGAAATAGCATGATTCATCCACCAGGGCTGGGCCAGATCTCCTTCCCTCCCTCCCTCCTTTCCTTCCTTCCTTTTTTCTTCTTCTTCTTTTTTTTTTTTTAAATTTTTGTGAGATCATGTCTTGCTCTGTCGCCTGGAGTGCAGTGGCACAATCTCTGCCACTGCAACCTCTGCCTCCCGGGTTCAAGCTATTCTCCTGCCTCAGCCTCTCCAGTAGCTGGGATTGCAGATGCCCACCACCACATCCAACTAATTTTTCTATTTTTAGTAGAGATGGGGTTTCACCATGTTGGCCAGGCTGGTCTCGAACACCTGACCTCAGGTGATCCACCCACCTCGGCCCCCCAAAGTGCTGGGATTTTCATACTCACTCCTTTTAGCTCAGCAACAAGCAAGCCTTTTATTCCCCTTTCCTCCTACCTTGTCCCTAGGCATCAGAAAGCACACAGGCTCTCCTTCCAGGCTTTCAACCGGTTCCGGAACCCTAAGTAACACCACTGTTTTTAAGACACCTTGCAGCAGCCGAAGTTTAGCCTTCCCGGTGTGGGCTTTCCTTAGCTCTCAGTGTGGTTGATTCAAACTCAGCCATCTGACCCCAAAGCTGCGCCCTTGACTGTTTCAGGAGGCTTCTGCCCTGGGGACAGGCCCATTTGGCTGGGAAATTCTCCCAGAGCTTGTACTAGATTTGTGTGTAGCTTTCAGAGTTATGGAAGGGTCAGGAGATTTATAAAGGTTTTCAAATTAATATGCTCAAGAACCTGACAAGGTGAGTTGTAGAAGGACTGCAGGACTGCAGATTTCAATAGAGAGGGTAAGGTAAGGAAGAGCGAGAGAAATCAACCGTGGAATATCCACAATGTAGTCAGGTCAAGGCCTTAGGCCCAGTAGAATCTGACTCCCTTGGAATGAGGTGTTTCTGCGAAGGCATCTTTGGGTGAGGTGGCTTCCCATGCTGTAACACAGCAGCCTTGTGCAGCCTCCAGCCTGGCTGTCTTGGGCAGTAAACAGATGACCTCATTGGCTGAGGCCATCCATCTGGGCTTCTCAAGAACTCGGGGATAATTTTAAAATGTGTCTGGGCAAAGACAAGAGTGAGAGAGGACTCCCTTTAGGACTCCTGTGTTGACAGCCCTTTATGACCTCCAAGAGGGGAACTGGCTTCTGCAGAAATTGCATTTTTAATATTTAAGTAAGAATCGGCATGCTTAGGGGAGCCTAACTGAATTTCCAATGGATCAGCAGAAAAGTCAACAAAAGGTTGTGATTCTTGTTCTAATCCCTTCACTTATTCCACCAAATGGTTGTCAGATGTTCAGCCACACTGAGAGCTAAGGAAAGCCCACACCAGGAAGGCTAAACTTCGGCTGCTGCAAGGTGTCTTAAAAACAGTGGTGTTACTTAGGGTTTTGGAACTGTTTGAAAGCCTAGAAGGGGAGCCTGTGTGCTTTCTGATGCCTAGGGACAAGGTGGGAGGAAAGGGGAATAAAAGGCTTGCTTGTTGCTGAGCTAAAAGGAGTGAGTATGAAAATCCAAATTGCCTTAAGCACAGCTCTGAGTTCCACAGGCTTTGCTCTGCATTGGAGGAGCATTGGTATCTTGCGGAATGAGCTTTGGAACTTCTGCTACACCAGTACTACCTTCTTTTTTTTGAGACAGAGTCTCACTCTGTTGCCAGGTGCCAGGCTGGAGTGCAGTGGCACGATCTCGGCTCACTGCAACCTCTGCCTCCAGGGTTCAAGCAATTCTCCTGCCTCAGCCTCCCCAGTAGCTGGGACTACAGGCACGCACCACCACGCCCAGCTATTTTTGTATTTTTAGTAGAGACAGAGTTTCACCATGTTAGCCGGGATGGTCTTGATCTCTTGACCTCGTGATCCACCTGCCTCAGCCTCCCAAAGTGCTGGGATTACAGGCATGAGCCACCGCGCCCAGCCAGTACTACCTTCTAATAAGAAATGAAGGCAAGGATCTTGATTCCTGGCATTCATCAAACTGCTGTTTGCAAATAGTTTCCATGTATTTCCCGGCTCTGACCACTTGGTAGTGGTTTCATGGACCATGTGTTGAGAAGGCTTCTGAGGCCTTATGTGGGTTCAGAGGAGGAGAGTGTGGCAATCAATCGATGACCCAGCTATGGGTCTCAACAGGGGAAAGAGGCAGGATGTAGGCCAGATATGTGCCGCCCCCTATGGAATGAACTGCAGTGATCTATAGGGGTTTAGAGTGACATTGCTTGTGACTTCTGTAGGCCTCATACTGTGGAGCTTAAATTTACATATGCTATTTCAGTGGGGCGGAAAAAGGGATCGCCTCTTTATTTTCTAAAGATATCTAATCTTCCCTGCAAACCTTACCTTGCTGGGTAGCTGGAAAGGATGGCTTTCAGGAAGAGGAGGGAGGTGGTTGGGAACTCCTTTAATTTGCCAGTTTTGGGGTTTGGGTTTCTTCCTGTTGAAGCAGTCTCTGGGGAGGGGAGTGGGGAGGGCAATGCAGCCTTTCGTGTTTCCTGTTCTTCAGCTCGCTGTTCCCAAGAGGGCATCTAGGTCTATGGAAATGCGGAAGGGGTGGTGGTGACCTTGTGGCCTCAGGCTGGGAGTGGCCCTGGGATCCTGGTTGCTGCCCTCTGCTTTGGGCAGTGTCATCTGGCCCCTGAGCTCCTCCGCTCCTGTGCCTGGGGTTCCGCCAGGTAACC
The DNA here is from genome assembly GCF_030222135.1 of Aotus nancymaae. Taxonomy (NCBI): domain Eukaryota; kingdom Metazoa; phylum Chordata; class Mammalia; order Primates; family Aotidae; genus Aotus; species Aotus nancymaae. The sequence goes on from NW_026988455.1 coordinate 17,942,766, forward strand.
TGGGGTTTGCTCTCCTGGTTTGTGGCTGTTCTCCTCCTTGACTTGGCCTCATGTCATCTCTCCCTGATGCCCCAGGCCCTTCTGAACCTCAGCAGTGTCTTCCATCAGGCCCCTGGCCAGGATGCATGGCTTGCCAACTCCAAGAGAATGTCGCCAGCAATTAGGATTTTGGAGCTTCAATTAACGATACAAAAAAAAAAAAAAACCAACTTCAGCTCATACTGTGTGAAGCAATGGGAAGATGTATTATCTTATATCATGAGAAGTCTAAAGGCAGGCTGGCCTTCAGGAACACTGTGGTCACCAATAATAGGGCTTTTCTTCCCCTCCGCTCCCTTTTTCCTGAAGCTGCTCTGCCCCCTAAACCCTGGCATAACATGATTGTCAGTGAAAACCAATATGGTTTACCTTCCTGTTAACAGCCCTCAGAAGAGAACAAAAACCTCTCCTCTCACAAAGATGGTTAAGCTCCACGCCTTCACAGTGATCGGCTTTCTTCTGTTGTCTGGACAGAGCTCTGATGCTGCATGTTTTACTTCCTTAGGGTGCAGAGGAGTCTTCTCTGCATGGTGGGAGAGCCCCACACCTAGTCCGTCAGGCTTGCCCTCACTGTTGGAGCCATGAGCCCAGTGTTTTATCATCTCCCCGATGTTATTACACCTCATTCATAAACTGAGGATGACAGAGTATCTAATTCATCGCATTGTTACCAGGCTAAGCTGAGATAATTGTGTAACATCATTTTGTATAGCTTCTGAGTCATAAAAGTGATCAATAAATGTTAGCTTTTTTTTTTTTTTTTGCAGTTCTCATAGGAAATGTTCACTTTTTTCCTTTGGCAAAAATAAACATCAGCATTCTGAAACTATTTTCAGAAAGATGCTGTTAGGACAGGAAGTTTTGTCTGCTTAGTTCATTGCCAGCACCTAGAAGTTAAGAGCTGGCACCAAATTCATGCTTAACTTAATGTAAGGCATCTTCTAGAGTAGAACCAGTCTTTACAATGTAGAGAATGCTTCAGGTAAAAGCGCTAAGTCCCATGGATGTATCACTTATGGAGTGTCATGGGTGATGACACCCAATCAGAACTCTACTGTATCCTCAGCCCTCCAGCCTCTCTGCCACATCCCTCAACCCTCTAATGGACGTTCCATGCCTTTAGATCCCGCCTCCTTCCCTTGCTCTAGGCAAAGAATGGCTGAAGCCCTGGGGAGGGAGAGTCAAGCTGGCTATGACACACTTAAAAGATGTAAAGTGAAGACGGATTTAAGATCTTTGTGGTGTTAGTGACACCAGGGAATCCTCCCGACAAGGGCCTAGATTTTTAGATCACAAAGTACTGATGAACAGAATATTGTGTATATAATTCCTGGAGAATTGATTCGAATAGAGAACCAAAAGGGGTAAAAACGTAATCACAGGACCAACCCAAGACAGTGTTTGGCTTTCAGCATGCATGGAGTAAATACAGCATCCCTGTCTGAGATTCCAGAGCCAGAGTCTCATTCAGTGGGCAGAGCTCTGCTGCCATGATTTAGCTGGAGCCAAAAATGACTCAAAAAAAGACTTTTCGTGGAGAGATAGGTGGACAGTTACGCTCTGGCTGGCGTGCCCACTTTGCTTCTGCTGCTGAACAAAAGGTCCCGATGCAAGATCAATGCGTAATGAGCCACAGTTCAGCTGAAAATACATTTTCAATGGCTTCCATCTCTCTGTAGAACAAAGGGGAAGCCCAAGTCAGGTCAGCACTTTACAGCATCCTCATTTGATGAGAAAGATAATTTTTTTCATTGGCTGCCAGCGCAGTCTCCCTGCTCTTGGAAAGAAGCATCTTTGATCCTCTTGGCTCAGGTGGTGAGGTCGAGTTCCATCGCCCCGATGCAGGGCTCAGTGGGCATCTCTGCTTAGAGATTTGCTGCATATTATCATATGCAGTGCATGCAAATAGGCCTCCATTTCTCTCTGGCCCCTCCCCTCCTTTTTCCTCTAGTCCTGTGGAAGTATTTGGAAACCTGTATCTTTCAGAATGAGAAAGAATATACATTATTAACAATAATATCTTTTATTTGGCTTGATTTTATTGTACTTGATTTCTTTATATTTAATTTGTACAACTTGAGGTTTTGATATACACATACATTGTGGAAAATCATCACAATCAAGCTAATTAACATATTTGTCACCTCACATTTTTACCACTTTTCTTCTTTTTCTGTGGTGAGAACACAAGATCTACCCTCTTAGCAGATTTCAAGTGTACAACACGGTATTGTGATTAGATTCACATTGCTGTACATTAGATCTTCAGAAGCTACTTACCTTGCGTAACTGAAACTTCACATCCTTTGACCAATATCTCCCATTGCTCCCTCCTCCAGCCACTGGCAACCACCATTCTACTCTGTTTCCATGAGCTCCACTTTTCTGGATTCCACAAATAAGTGAGTTCCTGCGGAATTTGTCTTTCCACGTCTGGCTTATTTCACTTAGCACCGTGTCCTCTGATTCATCCATATTGTCACAAATGTCAAGATTTACTTCTTTTTAAAGGCCGAATAACATTCTATTGTGCATATATCACATTTTCTTTATACATTCATCCAAACGGATGGACACATAGGTTGATTTTACATCTTGGCTATGGTGAATAATGGAGCAATGAACAAGGGAGTGCAGGTATCTCTTTGAAATATTGATCTCATTTCCTTTGGATAAATAACAAGAAGTAGGATTGCTGAATTAAAAGGTGGTCTGATTTTTAACTTTGTGAGAAAACTCCGTACCTTTCACCATAATGGCTGTACCCATTTGCATTCCCATCAACAGTGTATCAGGGGTTTCCTTTACTACACATCCTCGCCAGCACTTGTTATCTTTTGCCTTTTTGATAATCCAGCAGGTGTGAGGTGGATATCTTACTGTGATTGTGATTTGCAAGAGGGAGAATACTTTTGATTATGAAACACTCTGATTTTGTGCTGCGCAATATGGTAATCACTAGCCATATTGTAACTATTTGAATTTGAATTCATTAAAATGAAAAAGAAAACAGCCAGATCCTCAGTTTCAGCAGCCACATTTCAAGTGCTCAGTAGCCACATGTGCTACCACATTGGACAGTGCAGATTATAGAACATTCCCATCAGCACAGAAAGTTCCACAGAACAGCACTGCTCCAGATCCTTGCTATTTATTATTTATATTTATCGATTACTTTTGAGATGGGGTTTCTCTGTCACACAGGCTAGAATGCAGTAGCATGATCATGGCAGTAGCCTCGAACTCTTAGCCTCAAGCAATCCTTTCTCCTCACCCTCCCAAGTGGCTGGAACTATACGTGCACGCCACCATGCCTGGCTAACTTATTTTTTGTAGAGATGGAGTCTCACTTTCTTTCCAGGGATGGTCTTGAACTCCTGGCCTCAAGCAATCCTCCAACCTCAGCCTCCCAAGTAGCTGAAACTACAGGTTCATGCCACCATTCTGAGCTTTCAATTTTTTTTTTGTAGAGATGGAGTCTCACTATGTGTTTCCCAGGCTGGTCTTGAACTCCTGGCCTTAAGCAATTCTCCTGCCTCAACCTCCCAAAGTGCTGGGATTACAGTCATAAGCGGCCACGCCTGCCTAGATTCTTCCTACTTAAAGTTTGGTCTATGGTCCAACAGCATCAGCTTCATGTTTTAATTTGAAACGTAATATAAGTTATTAAAATAAATGTCAATACAAGATTCCTTCCTTATTTATTAATTACCGTCAAAAAAAGCAAGACCTAGGCTGGGCGTGGTGGCTCACGCCTGTAATCCAAGCACTTTGGAGGCCAAGGCAGGTGGATCACCTGAGGTCCAGAGTTCAAGACCAGCCTGACCAACATGGTGAAACCCCATCTTTAGGAAAAAAAAAAAAAAAAAAAGCAAGACCTTAACTTTATATTATATTTTGAGTGTATAGAATTAAAATAAAAAATTTCATATCAGACTTGGAAATATTTATTTTTAATTCCTTTTTGGTAAATAAATTATGCCATATTCATAAAAATTGAATATCTGTAGTCGTTAAAATGATATTGTAGAAGATTGTTTATGGCATGGCAGGATTCCACAATGTATTTATTTCTATTTTTATTGTTTAATTTATTTACAGTTTTATCCTGCCTGACCCAATGTATTGCTGAGGAGGAAAACCCCACATTACGAGAGCAAATACAGTATTATTACATGCACACAAGCACACACTCCCAGGGCAAGAAGGGATGTTTATTCAGATGTTAACCAAGGTTAATCTTGCAGACTGTTAGCTATGGATAATGGTGATCGCCTCCCCTGTGTCCATCACCCTACTTTCCTTTACAGTAACTTGCTGCTTTGGGCTCAATATCTCCCCAAGCCGTGTGTGTTTCAGGAGCAGCTGACCGCCTTCATGGCTCTTTCTGATTGCTCAGAAAGGAATCCCACCCTCTTGTAAGTGTTGGTTAGGGAGTGGGTGTGTCACCCCATTCTGGCCAATAGAATTTGAGGAAGAGAAGTCCATTAGAAAGCTCTTACAAGAAAATGTCTCGCTTGTAAAAGAGATGAAGAAGTCTCTTTTTTTTCCTTTCAATGTGACTGTGTCTTGATGTAACACCTTGAACTACTGTTGTCACCATTCTACCACAGGCTGATGATAGAACCACACTGAAGATGGCAGATCAGAGAGATGAAATAAATCTGGATTTTTAATGACATCAATGAAAAGCTGAAAAAATTAGCCCTGAAACCCACCCACCTGGCCCTGGGCTCCTTGTTACATAGTAGTCTGTGTTGCTTTAGCCAGGGTTTCTTTCTTCTGGAGCTGAAGCACACAAACAGATATAGTGGATAATTTTAATTTCTTCATTTGACTCATATGAGTTTTCTGAGTCATTTTGTATAAGAATGTATTCCTTTTGTAATATTAAATAAAACCCTAAGCTTATTTCTTTAATACAAGGGGAAAATAAGCAAAATATGATAACCTTTTGTCTTCCCACCAGTGAGGTACCCCTTTCCATTAAGTAAAAAAGTTAGCTGAATTATTTTCATTTTATTGCTACCAAAAATGGAAAAAAACAAACCAACGTCTTTTAGTTTATAAGACCCACATACCAACACTTAGTGAGTTTGACCTGCCCAGTGCTTAAGCTACCACAGAGGACCAAGGTGGGGCTATGGGGCTATTTATGGCAATCTTGCCTCATGATACTCTCATAAGATCTCTAGGTCCACATAAAGCACAGACATGCAGAAGCCACCTTGTTAGGGACACTTCGATTTGGAGATGACACACAGAGGATGTGGCAGGCAGAGTGCTACTCTCACACATATTTACAAAGTTAAATTTCTTAGAAGACTGTGTATCCTCATCAGCTCCAGTTCGTGCCCTTCCATTCATTTTTGAACTCACTGTGATCTGGAGTCTTCAGAGGGCCATGGATGATCTTATTACCAAGTTCACTGGTACTCTTCAATGGCTGTCTCGCTTGTGTCTGGGGCATTCTTGTTTCCTTACTGTGTTTTGAAACTCTTTTCTCCCTTGACTTCTGATGCTCCTGGTTTCCCCCTTCCTTTCTGTGTGCTCCTAAATCTTCAGGTTTCTCTCATTCTGCTCACCTTTTACAGGTTGAAATAGCCAAGAATTTTTTTTTCTCTATTCTCTTTTCAGCAACCAAAATCCTCTTATTTGTGGGATTGGGTCTCACACTGTCATCCAGGCCAGAGTGCAGTTGCACAATCATAGCTCACTGCAGTCTCCCTCTCTCGGGATCAAATGATCATCCTGCCTTGGCCTCCCAAAGCACTGGGGTTACAGGCGTGAGCCACTGTGGCCCCAGATCCTTTTGATTGGTACTATTCAATAGAAATTTCTGCAGTGATGAAAATGTTCTGTATCTGTTTTGTTCAGCAAGGTAGCCACTAGCCACGCTTATGTATGTGGGACTTGCAATGTGGATAGTACAACTGACTGTCTAACTAAGAACATCTTTTCCTATACTTTTAGGATATATTAGAAAAAAATGACATTAGGGCCTCGGTTTTGTTGAGGCTTCAATTCTCTGCTGGATGAGTCTGCAAAGAGCTGGGTGGTAAGATATAATGCTCATCGAGTAGTCTAGCTAATATTGTACGTTCCACATTGTAATAAATTTACACTCTTTTCTCCTGAAACTTACATGTAGTGAGATGTCCTATATCTAAGCCCCGCCAAAGTGTTACTCATCTTGAACTTGTTGAGGTGAGGATAGCAAAATACCTCCCCTGTTGGCACTCTTTCACTCCATCCCTTGCCTTTATTTAAGCTAAATTTCCTCTCCCAAGGCTGGTTTATATGCAGAATTTCACTGCTGGTTTCCTTCTTGCCTGTTAAATATCTGGTCATCCTTTGATTATCCAACTTTAAATCCAGCCATGGTTTCGTCTATACTTTGTTCATTCATTTTTGGTGAGTTCCTCCAGCTCAGATCGAACAGGAATATTTTGCAGTGTGGAGATGGGGAAGACCAACCACCCAGAACTTTAATGGTCAACTCTGGACTATAGTGTGAAAAACACCAGAAGAAATAGTGGTGGAGTCAGCATTACTAAATTTCAGTGATTATAACTTTTGAAACTCATTAAAAAAAAAGAAAAAAAAAGTGTTATGCAAATGTACCTCTCTCTTTGCTTTATTTCCTTTTCCCAGCAAAAACATTGTAAATTGCTAAAAGTCTTCTGGTGACTTGTCATATTTGGCACGAGTTTAATTGGTTTTGGCAATTGTATTTTAGTGACTCATGAGAGAATACTTTTCGTTTTTTTACTAACAGATGTAGCAGTGCCTGTGCTAAAAGCAATGACAACAATGTCATAAGGTTATAAAATTGCAGGAATTTGCTGCTGGTGGTCCAAAGAAAACAAACTCGTATGAAGAGGGAGCCATGAGAAGATAAGATGTAACATTTACAGTGTTACAAATGTTTAGTCATAAAAGATCTGATCCTCAGTCATTTATTTAAACAACATATGTTGAAATTGGGAATCTGTACATGACATCCTAGGAACCACTGCATCTTGAATTCAGTGTGTTTCTAATCATATTTCATTTGCACCGTTGCTCTCATTTCTTTTTTGAGGACATGACTCTAACAGCACTAGAACATTCGGATGATACCCCACTCATACTTTGTTTTTTTAAGAAATGTCTTTTTGAAAACTGTGTTATATTTCTGGGTCTTTCAAATGGTGATCATTTCCCCTAGCATCATCTGATTGGATGGCCATGACAACTACAGGAGGCACTTTCATTTGAAACACGAAATATTTATGCAGCCAATGTTTGAATGCCCATGTGTCTGCCATGGACTCTGCCAGGTATCGGAGAAACAGCTCTGGACAAGTCCCAGTCCTCCAGAGGGAGAAGAGGCAAGAAGACACTTCTGCTGCTTATGAAAAGCTGTGTTAGGAGAACCATACGCTATAGCAACATCATACAGACAAAGTCCGTTCATGTGGGATATTCCCAGCCTCCTTTCTAGCCCGGACCAAAGCAGCATTCTGCTTTGCCTCTGACTCAGTCCTCTGGGGAGATTCTGTCTTTGCCAGCCTTAATGGAGGATTGTTGTGTTTTCAAATGAAGAGGATGGGGAGAGAGAGATTGAAAAGGTGTGAAGAAATGGGGAACAATCATTTTTTCCTACATTAGTTCCTGGGCTTCAGCATTATGAAAAGAAAATCCTCACAGTGGGCAAAATAGAAAAATAAAACTTAAAAAGAAGTTGGGGCTGGATGGAGTGGCTCACAACCGTAATCCCAACACTTGGGGAGGTCGAGGCAAGAGGAGCGCTTGAGACCAGGAGTCTGAGACCAGTCTGGGCAACACAGCATGACACTGTGTCTACAAGAAATACAGAGAAGGAAATCAGCCAGGTGTAATGGCTAGCCTGTAGCCCTACCTACTTGGGAGACTGAAGTGAAAGGATGGCTTATGCCCAGGAGTTTGAGATTGCAGTGAGCTGTGATCGCACCACTGTGCTCCAGCCTGGACAACAGAGAGAGACCTTGTCTCACAAAAAGAAAACAGAAATAAGAAGAAGTTGTTGAGGGGGCTAAGCCGTAACACATAAAAACAGATGAACAGATTGCAGAGGCCAGTGTACCTCCAATCCAAAGGCACACCCCTGACCAGTTCCCCCGACCTGGGTCAAGGCCCAGGTTCTCAATTCCAGAGACAGAAGGGGGTATGCCCCTCTTTATCCAGGCTCTTGCTAGTTTTTGGCCCATTCAGGCAGTCACAGCCAACCATGGCACATTTGCAGGAGTTTGGAGAATCAATGTGCTCCATCGCCAGGTACAGGCACTGGCACAATGCTCCTGGGTGTGCTGTAAGAGGCCCAGCCCAGCTCCTGTTCAACATCTCCTCCTGCACGAGGCCAGAACGGAGCATATGTGTACGGAGGACCAGACACATGCAAACATGCACGTGCACACAGACACACACCTCCCAGGAAGCACAAAATTTAATTCAAATTTAGGAGAAAAATACTCTGTAAATCTGCAAGGGTATAGTACTACTCAAAATTACACCACAATGGATAAAACTAAACAACAAATTCTCAAAATGAAAGACCCGAATTAAGATTAGCTATGATTAAGATTAGATTTCCCTAAGATTAATGAGTGGTCACTTGTTTATACATGTTTTCAAGGTATAAGAACCTTGAAATGGGTGCAGTATCTGAATAGGTATTTTTCCAGAGAAGATATACAATGGGCAAGCACATGAAAGGATTTTCAACATCACTAGCCATCGGGGAAATGCAAATTGAAACCATAGGAAGACACCTCTTTATATGTACAAAGATGTCTAAAATCAAAAGTCAAATAATAACACGTGTTGGTGAGGATGTGGAAAAATCGGAATCCTCATGCACTGCCGCTGGGAATATAAAATGGTGTAGCCACTTTGAAAAACAGCTTGGCAGTTCCTCAAAAATTTACATATAGTGTTATCATTTAACACCGCAAATTCATTCTTTGTCATTATATACCTAAGAGAAGTGAAAGTGCATGTTTTCACAAAAACTTTTACATGAATGTTCATAGCACTATTGTTATGATCAAAGTGTAGAAATAACCCAAGTGTGCATCAGCTGATGACTGGATAGGCAATAGTGGCATATGTACACAATAGAAAATTATCCAGCGACAAGATAAATGAAATACTGATACGTGGTATAACATAAAAGAAAAAAAATCATATGCTGAGGGAACGAAGACTATCACAAAAGACCACATATTATATAACTCTGTTGAAATGTACAGACTAACCAGCAAATCTATAGAGACAGAAAGTAGATTAGCGGCTGCCTGGACCAGGTATGAGGAGGAGGGTGGCTGGAAGGGAGGATAAATAGAGGATCTGAGGTTTCTTTATGGAGTGATAAAACTGTTCTAAAATTGATTGTGGTGATGGGTGCCCATCTCTGGGAATATATGAAAATCCATTGAATTTTACACATTATATAAATTAATTATATCATATGGGAATTATATATTGATAAAGCTATTATAATTATATCCTTTTAAATGTTTTACTTAGATGGATATTTAATTCAGTAAATATTTTTAAGTGACTTTATTTTTTAAAATGACTAGTGTCGGCCGGGCGCGGTGGCTCACGCCTGTAATCCCAGCACTTTGGGAGGCCGAGGCGGGTGGATCACGAGGTCAAGAGATCGAGACCATCCTGGTCAACATGGTGAAACCCCATCTCTACTAAAAATACAAAAAATTAGCTGGGCACAGTGGCGTGTGCCTGTAATCCCAGCTACTCAGGAGGCTGAGGCAGGAGAATTGCCTGAACCCAGGAGGCGGAGGTTGCGGTGAGCCGAGATCGCGCCATTGCACTCCAGCCTGGGTAACAAGAGCGAAACTCCGTCTCAAAAAAAAAAAAAAAAATGACTAGTGTCCTCCTGGGAAACTGTACCCACTCACATCCCCCCATCAAATGAGGGTGCCTGTTCCCTACACTGATGTTCAGCTGGCAGGTGCTAACACGGGCTAGTGGCATTTTACGGCTGGCGTCAGTTCTGAGTAGTGGGTGTGTATGTTACACTAGTGTCAAAATATTTTTAATTTCTCTCCTGCCTCCCGGCCACATCTTGGCCTACCTTGGGTATCATCAAATTTTTCATATTTTTGTAAAATTAACAAATTAGAAGTGAGTTGATTGAATTCCTTTGCTGATGAGTGAGATTTAGTATGATTTCTTTTTTTAAGCATCGAAACTTTCTTTTTGTCAAAGTAGTAAACATCTGGCTTAAATACTTAATTAGGTCATAAAAATTCTAAATGAAGCACAGTTTCTAGCCCCGTCTCAGTCCCTATCTCAGTTCCCTGGAGGCATCGATGTTACTCTTTTTTTTTTTGAGACAGAGTTTCGCTCTTGTTACCCAGGCTGGAGTGCAATGGCGCGATCTCGGCTCACCGCAACCTCCGCCTCCTGGGTTCAGGCAATTCTCCTGCCTCAGCCTCCCGAGTAGCTGAGACTACAGGCATACGCCACCGTGCCCAGCTAATTTTTGTATTTTTTTTTTAGTAGAGACGGGGTTTCACCTTGTTGACCAGGATGGTCTCGATCTCTTGACCTCGTGATCCATCCGCCTCGGCCTCCCAAAGTGCTGGGGTTACAGGCGTGAGCCACCGCGCCCGGCCTCCATGCTACTCTTGTAATATTTTCTGATTTTAGTTTATGCGATTCACATCTTGAACTTTACTCAATACCTCTAAATGATATGTATAAACCCCTGTTTTTTTGTTTATCCCTTTAAGAAGATATCGCTTGACTTCCTGCCATGATAAGTAAGGATTTAGCTCACTCCTCTCCTATCTTCCACACACTCATCACGGCTTTACTTTCATCGGTTGCTTTCCTTTATTTCTTTTCCTGTCAATTACTAACAAAAGGACACTAGGGCACACCTTCCCTTTTTACTTCCCATGTTGTGTTTTACATTGTACCTGACAACTTCACCTCTGTCAAGGCTGACGTTACTTCTGCTGCAAAATGGCAAATTCATCTGTGTTGTGTTAATGCTTTGATTCCAGAGACCCAAAACTCAATATAGTGTTTATGTTACTATGACCATGTAAACAGCACTCACGGCAGATCCAAGAAATGTGCTTGTTTCTATTTCCTTTCCTTGTTCCTCCTGGAGCTTCTAATTGCTTGTTTTTCTGGAATTGTTGGCTCTACTGCATCTTTTTTCCAAAGAATACTATCAAATGTATGGAATCTCCTTTTACAAGATATTTCCTTCCTGGACACCTAGCTCTCCGAGACTGATCGTTTCCTGGATTTCCTGCACAGCTGCATTCAGGAACTTCCCTTTGTCGTTCTCCTGGATTCAACTCACTATGTTTCAGATCCTGCTATGGCTCATCCTTAAGTATGCCCGAGAAAGGTTGTATGAGAACTACACTTGGTCTGAAAATACGGTTTTTTTTCCCACTTTATTTATAAATAAATAGGCTGCGTATTTTCAGATGCTGATATCAGAATGTTTTTATTGCAAGCATTAAAACTTGGTTTTAAAAAAGGAGGGATAAATAGTTTCTGGCTGAAATAACCAAGAAGCCCAGAATTGTACTGACTTCAGGTATGGTTTGATCCAGAGGTTCAGAGTTATATGGGCCTTGGTTCCTTTTATTTATTTTTAGTTTTTAGGCATTTTCTCCCTCTCTCTGCCTGGTGGTCAGAGAACATGATTTGCATTTTAAAAAAAATTGTTGATATTTAATGAGGCATATGCACCAAATATATAATTAATTTTATAAATGTTTCTCAGATTTGGGAAAAAATGTATTCTTATAACAAAGAAGTCATTTTTTTCAGATTCTATAGTTATTTTTATACTACATTTAAAAGACTGAACTTGGATTATTTGTCTTAGCATTTGCCAGGTATTTGCTCTGTCCTCTTAGCCCACTGGTGGACTCCAGTTGCTGCAATAAAGCCACTTTAAATTCAAACCATCATCTGAACTATTTATGTGTAAAATCTTTGTATTCCTCTATCTGGAAGAGTGTGGCGCATGGATGCTCAAAAATAGTTGTTAAAAGGATGAATGAATGAAATGGGAAAGCACATATAATCAAAGCAGTTCAATCCATGTTGCTTCATACATATCTCCATTTATTTCTGCAATTTTCCATTTGTTTTCTTAAAATTCCCATTAGTTATTCAAGGTCAGTATCTAATTTTCAGTGGAAAATTTTCAGGAGCAGAAATATATTATTGGCTGTATTTTTTGCCTACTTTTTTAATGCACCCAAGGTCTGACTATTAATTTACTAATACAGTACACCTATGGAGCAATATTTCCTATTCTGTGATTAAATTCAAGGATCTTGAGGAGTGTTCGTTTTCTCAAACTCCCAGAGAAAAAAATCCTAAAAGCACTTACCTATGGGAGTGCAGTTGTGCTCACAAACAGCCCGGGGCAGCCTCAGCGGGTGTGGGGCCTTTCCTCCTTGGACCCCAAGTGGGTACGGAGCATGGGGGGCAGGGAGATGGCAAAGGTAAAGTGGACTCTGTGGCCTACTTCTCTTAGGAATGTCACCAAAGGATCTGCTTTGTGGAAAATTGTCTTGCCTGATTAATGGGGCAAATCTACCTTTGCCTGGAGTTTCTCTTTTCCCTAAAATTAAATTTCTATTCAGACTTACATCAGCAATTTTGTTCTTTTTAAGGACACAGTCCCCTTCAATCTCTCCCCAACCCTAGTGACTTAAGGCATAATTTGAATCTGTCATGCCGTGCTGATATACGGAAGGTTTGGTCTGGCTCTTAATACTGGCAAAGGAATTGAGTTTTCCCCAATAGGACGAACATTCTGTATTTAATGAAAGCAAGATTCTAAAAATTGGCTTCTATTCTACAACTTGTAGTTCTTGTAAAATTATATGTGACTTAGGGACCACTTAGATGCTATACAGAGCTGAGTTATTCCCTCCCAGGAAATCTACTTCCGTGATGACAGTTGAGGTGCAGGTCCAGCGGCTTCACATAAACCTTCCTTTAGAGAGTCTGGAAGTGAGTACTGCCTTCAACCGGCACTAGCATGTTCGGCGTGACTGAGAACACTCTTGATGGTGTGACTGAATCACAAAGACTTGATCAAGTGTCAATCATTTTTAAATGGCCATGTTTCTTAATGGTGCTATCTACTAGATAGCTCGTTTTGCATTATTCTGAAGTGAGAAGAACATTGCTGTGGACCTCATACTTAAGTGTACCTTCAAGATGAACACCTCCACACTGGAATGTGAAATTAATCAAAGCAGCCGGGCCAGCATGAGGAGTGTCACTGATGTTTTCCAGGTTTCTTTTCCTTCTTAACCTGAAAAAAATTTGGAAGCTTCTTCACCCTCTAAATTGTAAGCAATAGAAAAGGTTAGAATAAATTAGAAAACTTAGTTGTTTTTTCTTTTAATTCCACTTTTAGATCACACCTGTAGTCCAAGCTACTTGGAAGGCTGAGGGTGGAGAGTCACTTGAGCCCAGAAGTTCAAGGCCAGCCTGGGCAACTTAGCAAGACCCCTTCTCTAAAAAATAAAAAAACAGATGCTAAATTCCACTTTTAGGAATTTAATTGACTAATAAACTTACTTAAAAAAGGTCAAGCTATAAAAGGATTTTACATGCCTATTTACAAAGAGCTGTTGAGATATACTGTAGACTATATTGGATATATTTAGCATCTGACAGAATCGAATGTCTTGTTCCTGTGTATCCTTGTACGCAGCTGTTAAAAAGAATGAAATTGGTCTATTTGTGCTAACATGGGAAATTCTTTAAGACATCTTACGTGAAAATGAGCCAAATGAGACACTATGGGTATTGATTGTATGATCTTCTCTATTAAAAAATTGAAAATATGTATGTATATGTGTGTGTGCATGCAGGTAATACATATTGTGGTAGATAAGAAAAATGTTTCCTGAAAGAGCTCTAAAAAACTGCTAATAATCATAGTGACAACGGCCAGTTGAGTATGAGGAAGTAGAATATTAATTTTCATTCTACAACTTTCTGTACCTCTTAAATTTTTTGTCATACAAGGGAGTACATTTTTTAAAGTATGCTATCAAAGTTATCCAGGTAGTGGGAGTATTAGACATTAGTATGTTTTTTATAGTTTTATGCGTGAAGAAACACTAGCAAATGTTATTTTTGCAAGGTGCAGTTATGGAATATAGTCCTAACAAAAACAACAAGGGGTTAACCTTGTTGTTTTTTTCAAAATTTAATTGTTTCTTTAAAATAACTTGTAAATTGTAAACTGCAAGCTCTTCTAGTCTAACAGAAATGATACTCATGCAAGGAATCTTTCAATTTGATATGTGAAATAGGCTGGCTCTGGGATCTAGTTGAGTTTGGGTATAGAAAGTTGTTTCAAAGTGTGATAAACTAGAATCCGGGCTTGACAAAGGCTAATAGAGAAAATTTTCAAAAAATGTTAATGCATAATGATTTCAGGAGAAAATACATAAAATAAATGTGCATAAACTATAGACAAAATTTATTTCCAAGTGTTTTTCTTTGATTGTACATGTATTTTTCAGAAACTTTTGTTAAGTTTAAAGATTTACTCAAAGATATCACACTTTGCCTTATTTGTCAAGAAATACCACCCAAAGAGACATTTAGAGATGCTGAATTACAACTCACACTGGATGTTTTCCTTTCATGAAGTAGTTGTTCAAGTCATTCTACATTTCCTGCCCTCTACCTGATCATTTCAACTCAATGGTTAAAATCACTTAAACGTTCAAGCAATACACAGTGACATTTTGTTCTCCCGTAACCTCAGGCAGCACTGCAGATAACGCAAAGCCTATACGCTCCACTTAGACTTGTTGATTAACTGATTGCTTATAAAGTAGGCTAGAAGCTCATTCTGGTGTATATCACTTCCATAAAATTAACGATCATCTCAAAGTGGTTCTCATCTGCATTCAACAGGGCCTAGGCAGTAATTCTCACTCAATTTGAGGTTTTTAGCTGATTAAAAACTAGACTTTTCTGTCTTCCTTGAAGATGAATTTCAAAGACAAGTGTCTGCAGTTGCTTTGTAAGAAGGAAGCCAGTCAGATTTGCATTTGTGACTTAGGAAGAACTTTTGTGCCTGATGGTGTGTGTTGGACAGGGACAATGGGCTTGCATGAGGCCAAGGGTTCTGTGAGTTTTCCAAGAATTCTAGGAGATTTGAAAGCATTTTCTTCTTAGCAAATGATGCCTCAGAGGGGTGCCAAGTCTCATCATATTTATTCAGACTACTGGATGTGAGTCACTTTGGGAGACAACTTCCAAGAAGAATATTTTCACAATTTTTTTTTTTGTGGGAGTTGACTTTTGCCACAATTGCATTTCAATTAAATACACCCAAATATTTGCCGAGGAAATACCCGGTCAGGTCATAGTTGAGAGTCTCTGCATTTAACACTGACTCCATTATTTGTCATATTACTGAAGCTCTCTCCATTACATCAGAATGGCGACTCATTAACTTTTATGAATTTTCTGAAAAAGATTTTCCTCTCTCTGGGTTCTTATGAGTCTCTTTGGAAACTTGCTCCTGAATTTTATCCCTCTCTTCAATGCTAGCTTAGTTTTAACACCAGTTCAGACAGGTTTGAAGTATGTTTTCGGCTTTCACCCTCCACTGCATATTTTGGTTGTGATAAACTTAATACTTCTGTTTGAACCAGCTCTTGCCCCAGTCCTGTTTCCATCTGCTGCAAGATGTTGCAGATCTACATCCAAAGTGAGAATTTGTTTGGCCCGATTGTGCTTGTTAAAAGCCCTGAAAGTTGGTGTGTTTATTGTCTTTTGACTTTGGAGACTCCAGGCTCAAGTACCTCCCATGACCTTTCATTCCTGTGTATCCTTGTATGTAAACAGCTTTGCAGCACCACAACTCCAGCTCTCTGTGACCTTGGCAGCAGGGCGGTGAGCAGTGGTTTCCAGAGGAAAGTCTCTTCTGAATACATTTTTCTCCACATCTCCTGGTCCTTAAAGGGTTGTTGTTAGCACCAGACATGTAATTTCTACTCCACGTGATGTTATTTTTAGGTTTGCCTTGCTGTCATTGTCATATATCATGTTCCTAATTTCTACAGCTGGGTCATTTATGTTTTTATGATCAATCACTGCACCAAACCAATGTGTTGATAATTATAATTTTTTCAGGTATCTTTACTTTTCAGATTGTTGGAACATTTAACCAGCAATTACACGAGGCATCATTCACTTTCTTGACCTCTGAGCGTATTTAGCTATTCACAACTATCAGCCTCTTTTGAAAAACACTGGTAGCCTCTAGCAGTTAGAAGGAGGTGAACGTCTAGGTCCTTTCTCTCCCACTACCTCACCAGGACTTGCGTTTAAATGAAAGCAAGTCTCAGACCAAATCCTGCCTCATCCACACAAACATTTATTGGCAGATAAGCACAAAAATAGTCATGTAACCTTTTCCTCTCATTCTCTTGTCTTTTAGGTACTTCAAAAGCACCTTGCAGGAAATATTTACTTTGTTGTGGTCACATCAAAATTTTAACATCAGAATAGATGACAGAGATGACATAGGCTGCTCTCCATTAGGCAGGGACCATAGGATAGAATTCTGTGTACAGAGAGAAATTCTGTTACTCCAAAGGTGGTCAGCTGCTGGGTTTGCCAGATCAAGGGAGGAGGTGCCAGTGCAAGTCTCTTCAGCCAACCACATGCTTAGCATCACTCATTTCTCCATTGAAAATTTCCCTCTAAGAACTCCTGTGATAACAAATAAACCCTCTAGGGCAGATGGAGAAGGACTATTTAAAACCTTTGCCTTGGGTCATTCTGGAGCCTAGGTGTAAGATTAGGGTCAGTGAGTGAAACACTCAAACTCACACCGTTTTTCCTCTGCTCTCGTGTCAAAAAAAAAAAATGAACACAGAGGACTTCGGTGACCAAATGTAGGGGGTTTCCCCAGACACCAAGCAGCAGACACAAGCTGGGTGTCTAAGTCAATTCAATTCTGAGTTAATTCTGAGTGTTGACTTTTGCCACAAATGCATTTCAATTAAATATACCCAAATATTTGCTGAGGAAATACCCGGTCAGGTCATACTTGAGAGTCTATGCATTTCACACTCTGGGAGACCGAGACGGGGGATTGCTTGAGGCCAGGAGTGTGAGACTAGCTAGCCAACATGGAGAAACTTCACCTCTACTAAAAAATACAAAACTTAGCCAGGTGTGATGGCATGCACCTGTAATTCCAACTAGTCAGGAGACTGAGGAAGGAGAATCGCTTGAACCTGGAAGGCAGAGGTTGCAGTGAGCCGAGATTGCGCCACTGCACTCCAGCTTGGATGACAGAGTAAAACTCTGTCTCAAAAAAAATAAAAGGAAAAACAAATTCTGAGGCTGTCTACCTGGAGATGGTCTCAGATCCCATAGCTTAAGGGCTCAGTCCACTAAACTGATCCCCGCTTCAGATGCCAGTCACACGTCGGGGCCCCTGGAACATCTGCCCAGCTGGTTTCAAATTTGGGTTCCCATGATTTCCTCTTTGGGTTTGAATAATCTGCTAGAATGGCTCAGAGAACTCAGGGAAACTTAAGTTTACTGGTTTATTGTCAAGGATATTGCAAAGGAAATAGATGAAGAGATGCTTAGGGCAAGGTATGGGGGAGGGGCAGGGACCTTCCATGCCCTCCCCAAGGTGCGCCACCCCCTAGGAATCTCCATGTGTTCAGCTATCCAGAAGCTCTCTAAATCCTGTCCTTTCAGGTTTTATGGAGGCTTCATTCTGTAGGGAGGATTGATTACATCATTGGCCATTGGTGGTCAACAACCTTCCCACACTCTCTGGTCCCTGGAGGTGGGAGTAATGGGCTGAGAGTCCCAACCCCCTAAGGCTGCCTTGGTCTTTCCTGTCCCAAAGCTACCTAGAGGCTGCCAGCCACCAGTCAACTCATAAGCAAAAAAGACTTTGGAGATTCCAAGGATTTTAGGAGTTGTATGTCAGGAAATGGGGTCAAAGACCAAATATATATTTGATAAAATCACAGCATTGTTAACCAACAAATGCTGACTAATCACCCTGAGGCACTGATGAAAGCAGGGTAGTTATCACCTAGTTTGCTTATATTTTAGGTCCTTCTCCCTTTAATCTTCAAAAGCTGTCCTAAGCCACCCTGCGTAAAAACCTAGCCGGTTCCACAGTATGCTGCTGCTCTCCTGCAGCTCCCCTGCAGGTCCCCTGGCAGCTCCCAGTGCCTCTATCATCCTAATGACGGCACCATTATTGGATTTCTCCTAAAAAGAAACGTTAAAGCCACCACGCTAGAATCCAAATTCAGATGACTGATTTCCCAGAGACCCCGAGGCAGCTCCTTGGATCCACACATGGTAGATTCTGTGATGCAACATCTCAGGAATGAGAAATGTGTTTCCAAGCTGCCAGGAGTTCTGCTGGGGCAGGCCTCACTCGTCAAGCCTCTCCAGAATTGCCCAGGCTGAAGACAGCAACTTCATCTCAGATTACACCCCCAGGTTGTGAGCTCCTGGACCAGTCACATCAAAAGACTGACCAATACTGGGTCCCCTTGTCACAACACCTCTGAGGGTCCATCACAGCTCCAGAACTCCCACCTTCTTCCCTGCTCAATCCTGCTTCTTTCCCATTGCTCACAGGTGTTGAGCCCAATAGTACTCCCCAGCAAATTATCTAGGCACTAACCCCCATCTCTGGGTCTGCTTTATACCTTCTTTTGGAACCATTTACTCTAAAATATAGGCTTGCAGGGATGCCCGCCCATCTTGGCAGCGTGTGCAGCGTAACCATCCTGGAAAGGCTGCTGGGAGCATCCTGCTCTGGAGGTACCCGAGGCACGGCACCAAGCAGGAGTGCACTCTCTGGACTCCACTCCATCTGCACCGCCTCTTCTGGGGATGTTTGCATTCTGCTTCAGGACCCTAATGTCTAGGTTTTGATTACTTCCTCAGTTGTTCAAAAGATGATCTTTAAGAACCATGCCTTATATTTAGCTTTCATTTGTATTGAAGTTGTACATGACCCTAATTGAAAGAATCAAATAATTCTGCAAAGCTGATGGGACAGAGACTGCTGGTTGAGCACTGGCATCAGTCCTCACCTTCTTTAACATCAGGGCTTCGGTGTCTTAGCTGAGCATACGGCTAACAGCTAGACTCTATGCTTCCCAGCCTCCCTTGCAGCT
Organism: Aotus nancymaae; assembly: GCF_030222135.1. Classification (NCBI taxonomy): domain Eukaryota; kingdom Metazoa; phylum Chordata; class Mammalia; order Primates; family Aotidae; genus Aotus; species Aotus nancymaae. The sequence continues at coordinate 17,962,046 of NW_026988455.1, forward strand.
GGGGCCTGTGTGCCCACATCCCGACCAATGGATGTGTGGCCCCTCTGGGGCATGTTCCTATCAGTTATGCACATGTGCTCTCCTCACCCAGTCCTCCTTCCTTCTGGCTGGGAAGACAAAAACTAGAATGGCTGCCTCAGTCCCACACGTGGAAGCTACCTTTTGAAGATCATAAAGATGACCTTCCAACCCGGATTGCTTCACTTGAGACCGTATCAAACAAGAGGAGCTTATGCCGATCTCATTTAAGCTTCTGTATTTTGGTGTCTTTTTGCTAAAGCAGCTTAGCCTGTAATTTCATCCGTATTGCTTGTTTAAACAAACAAACATACAAATAGTCCTCCCCATCCTCTTTTCTTTTCTTCCAGAAGCACTACAATATGTTTAAATAATATGATTCTATTTGATATTTCATGTTTAGGCATTATCTATTGAGTTTCCAATCTGGAAGATGAATATTTCACTCTTCCTTCTCTCCCACCTTCGCCTCAGCCTCTCCTCTCCCACGCACGCTCAGCTCCCACTCCTCCATCTTCCGAAAATACTAATGTTGTAATTTTGGATACATCAATAGATATTTAGTATTTATACAATTATGACACTGCCAGTGGTATATAAAACAGTGTATGATGGATGCTTTTACTTTCTTGGATAACGTTTTGTTTTCCCTTTGAGCTTTTATTCTTCACGTTTGCTGAGCTTCGCATTGGCTTACCATTATTTCAACCCTAAACAGGGTCCCTGTTGTGTGATCTTCTCTCAGTATGTTCAGACACATCAGGAATATCATTACTTTCACGTGATTGAAGAACTCTTCCTAGGGCTTTCTGACAATGTTTCTGTCTGGATTGGCTGCTCACTAAGCCTGATGTGTGCGTCCCATCTGCCATCTGTAACTGGACATCAATCTTAGTTCTGTGTCTTCTGATTACCATGCAAGTCTTGCTGCCTTCGACAGCTGCAAAGGCTACTGTGGCTACATGACAGAGCATGTTTCCTTAGTCTAAATGGAGAGGACTCTACGTGGAGGTATTCTCTTGGTGAAGGCCTTGTCCTGAGAGCATTAGCAACCTTCTGCACAACCAAGGGACTGGAAGTCTCCAAGCTGGATGAGTTTCTTCATTTTTGGATTTAAAACTTCAAACTCTTCCCGGTAGACAGAAAAATGTACAGCAATTTACAGCCTTCTCAAAAACATGAATTCAACATATTACTGTTTGCTTCAATTCAATATTCTCTTGGCTACATCATTGCACATGGACACTAGCCAATCTTTAATTTGACAGAATCCCCAAATATCTTGGGTATGGTACTGATGCATAATCTTTTGATCCTTGTCCAAGTACAGGTTTAGATATAACTTACCAAGAACGCCTGGAATCCAAACAGTCAAGTTTAGAGTTTAAACTGAGCCCCCTTCCTCAATGTCCTTTACTGCCAACATAGCCAGGACACCCCCCCAGCTGCCAGGGGGCTCTGGGAAGATGACTTTCTTCGGCATGTTTTATTACAAGCTAAACAACACCCCTAAACAGCAACAGAAACCAAGCGGCTCTGGGAAGGCACTGGAAGGTTCTGGATGAAATTAAGGGCTAAGCTGCTTGAGCAGAAAGTCATACAAAATACAGAAGATTAAACTATGCAGAGACTCTGGGAGAAAAGTTAAAGAGAGGAAACTGGTCAACAATTGTCAGGCTTATCTTCTCTTCAATTATCTTTTCTAAATTCCAGTACGATTTTTGTTGCCTGAGCAATCAGTGTGGTCTGATGAAGAGCTTATCAGCTGAGAGTAGCAGAAGAAAGAAGTGAAGATAATTATTTCCCACTTGGAGCTGAATAAAGTGAAGCTAAACCACTAAATGCAGCTCCCTAAACACACACACACACACACACACACACACACACACACACACACAGAGAGAGAGAGAGAGCAATACACAAGCTCAAAGCTTGATAATTTCAGTCTGGCTATAGATATTCCAAAATTTCATGGGAGGAAATTGTTATGAGTTGAATTCCAGTAGTTGGGATTACAGGCACCCACCCCCACACCTGGATAATTTTGTATTTTTAGTAGAGACAGGGTTTCTCCATGTTGGTCAGGCTGATCTCAAACTCCCGACCTCAGATTATCTGCTCTCCTCGGCCTCCCAAAGTGCTGGGATTACAGGTGTGAGCCACTGTGGCTGGCATTTATCTATATTTCAAAGAAAAGATACAATGCCAAGGAGGGGCAGGCAGTCCACCCAAGGGGAGCAGCATGAACGTGGGGAGCAGGGGTAGAGACGAGACTGGCAGGAATCTGGCATACTCAGAGAGCAATGAGTTTGCATAAGCGCAGTGGATTCGGATATAGGAGTAATAACGGCCACTGCGAGGGGGTACATGGACTCTAAATTTCGGTGGAGCTTCAATGCCAATTAAAGGATTTGCACATCTTGTAGGCTTTCTGTTTAGGGGTGTGGTTTGGTTGGGAGGGAAGGAAATGTGATATATGCAAGATGCTGCTTTGGGATGAGTCATCTGATCGCGATGTACGGTGGGTCAGAATGGAGAGAGAGTGGGAGCCTTCGGATTGCTGCGGAGGCAGTGCGAGGAGCTGGGAGTCTGCGCTAAGGCTACCCATGACCGCCTGCAGGCTGTGTGAGTTACACCATCCCCATCTTGTCTCATTTCATCTTCACTGTGCCCTGTGAAGTCCGTATCCAGCTCCATCTTACAGATCAGGAAACTAAGACCAGGCAACGCCCAAGGCCACACAACTGGTAAATGCACAGGTGGGACTGGAACTCATTTTTTTTCTGACGTCGAAGTCCGTATTCTTTCTACTATGACACATCAGCCTCTTGTTTTAAAAAATGGTTAGTAATAGCGGTGACAGACGACATGGGAGGGGCCCTATTTAGAACTGAGTTATCTATCCTTGCAGCCTCAGAGTCCTTACATTGTGCCAGGATAGCATGAGTAAGTCCACATCCTATTACTTCCCACTTGGGACTTAGGGAGTAAAAACCATTCCACGCTGTAAGAGTCTCCCGAGTGCTAAGTCTTGTGATCGCGGTGAGATGGAAAGTGAGTAGCCAAACATGTTTCAGGTTTGTGGGAAATTGCAAAGGACAAGACAGAAATCATAAAGATGCAATTGAATTACACCGTGTCGTGGCCCCTGGGATAACAGCTGTTTTCCAGGTCTACAATCGTTCTCATTAGGAAATTAAAAACTCGAAGCTCCCCATCCGCAGCCTTGCGCTGCTGGGCCACGTGGTGACAGGAAGCCCTGTGTTTGTACAGGTGGGGGAGCAAGCAGGCTTGCAAAGTGGGTGGCTGGAAGCTCTGCCCGGAGCACAGGTGGGGCATCTGAGCAAAAGCAGACCCCGGCAGAGGCCTGTGTGTTCTGGGGCTGTCAGCTCCCCTCTGCAGAGGGTGGCGTGGAAGGCAGCCCTCCCCACGCCGCTGGGTCAGCTCGCGGCCAGATTCAGGGAATGGTCGCTGGGCTTTCTCTCCACCAAGGGATGCAGAAGCATTTGGTCCCGTAAGAGGTCAGTTCCTCCTCCTGAGCAAGTCCCAAAAGATTACCTACAACATGATACCTCTGCACACAGCTAAAAGAAATTCAAACTAAACAACATGCCTTTTGAGAACACAGGGAGGAATGTCATCTGTTTCAAAAAAGGCATGTGTTTAAAAGCAAAGGGAAAAAGCATCATGAGACTCAGGAAAGGGACTCGCTTCAGTTCCGGGTTTGGGGAGGTAGCGGCCAGGATAGGGGCACCTTGCCGATGGAGGCACCGAGTTGTCAGCGTTCTGGTTTCCAGGTTGCCTGGTGAGTCCATGGGAATTGATACAATTATTAAAAAGCAAACAAATCTCCATAGAAACCATAGAGGGAGTGTGTGGACCAACAGGGAGAGCATGTCAAGAACCAAAGATTATTATTAATCCATTTCTGTTCACCCAGGTGCAAAAACAGAGACTGGAGGGAGATGTATACCAGGACCCTTGGACCACCTCTTAGCTTGCTAGAGGGCCTCAGTGCAGCCCATGGACCGGCCTCCACTGTCTGCTGCCTTCTTGGCTGTGGAGCCACTGATGCCCACGTGTAGAGCACACAGACCCAGACAGAAAGACTGTGAAATGAGCAATGCTAGAAAAATTCACTTGAAATGAACATGGAGAATGGTAATAAATATCTGACCCCATCGAACATGCAGATGTCAATGATCATTTCTTCTATTAAAGGACATTTAATATCAAAGAGAAAGTCCGAAAACTTAAATTTGGGAGCCTGATCTACAGCAAAACAGCTTTGTAATCTCAAGAAATTAATTTTCTCCCCTGGAGGCAGAATCATCCAGGTATACAATTTACAGTTTCTTTTCCCTTTGTTTCTGCCCTTTATCTTCCACTTCCCTCCCATCTACCATCTTTTTCTACTTTTCTTTCCTCTCCTCTCTCTTCCATTTTGTTTTGTTTTACTTTCTTTTCTAACCTGAGCCATCATTTCCACTCTGAAAGAACACAAAATGTTTAAAGTTTAAGCTAGATGACCTCAGAGACACCTTTGGCACTAACACTGGGGCCATGGGACCTGCAGTCAGGACACCAGGCAGCTGCTGCCCACTCCAGCTGCGACTGTCAGTTTAGAGTGATCTGGGGCGTTATTGGGATATTTTCTGTGCCTTATCTTGTTTCTCTCTTTTTCCTTTTTTCTTTCCTTCTCTTTTCTGTTTCTTCGAAGAGAGAAACAGGCATGAGCCTCCAGGCATGACTTGTTTCTCTCTTTGAAGTTAAAAAAAAAATCTCAACTTTTCCACACCTTGAAATGCTCAAAACACAGAACTAGAGCCATAGAAAACCCGAGGAAGAGAAAGAGGAAAAAAGAAGGCAAAGAGATTAAGACAAATGTGAATTCATGATAGTCTGAGGAAAGCCAGTGGACCACAATTAAAATAAAACAATGTATCTTTAAATGTGTCCTCTGAACTTCTCTCACAGCCAAATTCATAGGATTAAAATGTGCTCCTGGTGAGATGCCACCATACACGGTATGGCTGGGAGGTAAAAATTAACTCAACGAAAGCACATTGAAGGAACAACTATGTGCTTGTGTTTGGCCCCAGAACAAAGAAATAAACAAATCAGAGCATGTCCCTGCCTTCAAGGACCTTACATTGGGAAAAGAAGAACGAACTGCATATGAATAACTATAGAACATCAAGCCAGGCAGACAGGTGAGACTTAATAAAAGAGGTGGCCCCGGGGGCTGAGACACCGTGACATCGTGGTCAGAGGAGTTTCCTCTTTTGGGGAGACATTGGGTTTTCTGTTCATTTGTTTTTGTTTTCTGTTTTGTTTTGAGACAGGGTCTTGCTCTGTCACCCAGGCTGGTGTGCTGTGACCCAGTCATGGCTCACTGTAGACTCAACCTCCGAATCAAGTGATCCTCCCAATTCAGCCTCAATTAATGTAGCTGGAATGACAGGACTGTGCCACCACACTCCATTACTTAAAAAAAAAATTTTTTTTTAGAGTTGGGGGTCTCACTATGTTGCCCAGGCTGGTCTTGAACTCCTGGGCTCAAGGGATCCTTCTTTGGCTTCTCAAAGTTCTGGGATTAGAGGCATGATCTGTGGCTCCCAGCTGCCGGGAAGACCTGACCCCTGAGTGAATAAGAGAAGCAGCCAGGTGTACATCCCCTGAATGAGTTTCCTTGGCAGAGGGAAGGGGCCGCCGCTGCCTGACCCCTGCAGCAGCTGAGATGTGCCTGGCCTGACTGAGGATCAGCGGAGACCCACGTGGCTGGAGTCGCTGTATGATTTGCAAGGCCCAGTGCAAAATGAAAATGCAGGGGCCCATGTTCAAAAAGTATTTAAACCTTTGGAAAGGCAGCAGCAGAACCTGAACCGAGTGTGGGGCCCCTCCAAGTTGAGGCCCTGGGTGACCACACGCGTCTCCTGGCAGGCTCTAAAGGCAGCAAGGCAGGTGATGAGGTTCGTCTGAGGGCTTAAGGCTGATCTGATGGCTTGATCAGCCATTGCAGGGACCTTCGATTTTCTTCCAAGTGCAACAGGAAGCCATTGGCAGGTTCTGAGTGGGAAGTGTGTGGCACAACATGCTTCTAGCAGGATCTCTGACTCTGGTGTGGAGGTGAGGTGGGGAGATTAAGGTCACAGAAGGGACACCAGTGAGGAGCTTCAGCAGGAGGCTGGAGAATCACCAACAACTACAAGAGACAAAGAAGGATGCGGCGGGTGCAGTGGCTCATGTCTGTAATCCCAGAACTTTGGGAGACCTCAGCCTCCAAAGCTGATTACCTGAGGTCAGGAGTTCAAGACCAACCTGGCCAACATGGCGAAACCCTGTCTCTACTAAAAATGTAGAGGTGTGTGGTAGCACACACCTGTAATCTCAGTTACTCGGGAGGCTGAGGCAGGAGAATTTCTTGAACCCGGGAGATGGAGGTTGCAGTGAGCTGAGAAGGCAAAGAGCCTTCACTCTAGCCTGGGTGACAGAGCAAAACTCCATCTCAAAAAACTTTTTAAAAAGAGAAAGAAGGACATCTCTCTCCAGCCATAACTGGATGCAACACTGCCCTCACCACCCCCAGCATTTGGAGCTTTCTGTGTATTCTTTGGCTCCGGCCATGAGCGAAACTGCTCTTGGGCTGGAGTAGATGCGGGTCCCCTGCTGAAACACATGTGGCAGAAAGAGAAGCCGGGGCTACAGGCACCCTTTACCTTCCAGAACGCATGCACCTCTGCTGCTGTGATGCCCCTGAGGATGGGAAACAGAAAGAACAGAAAAACATCCTGCAGAAAAATCCTCTCCTGTAGGGCCCTTACTTGGAATTCCGTTTCACTTTCTTTAAAGGAAAAGGAGATTTCTGAGGGCTTAAAGGATGTCTGTCAATGCCTCCCTCAGGTGTCACAAGAGGGGAGGTTTGCTAGCCGAGCTGAGCCGAGAGGAAGGGCCAGGCTTGAGAAGTGACCTAGTAGGTGGCCTCTGTACGGTGCAACTGCATGCCCCTCCACCATGGAGGGACTCAGGAGACGCTGGCTTCTGAACAGTGCTGTGAGGACAGACTTGGGTGGCACCATGGGAGGGAGATCGAGGATGCTCCTGCCTGAAAAAGAAGGCAAAAGTGACTAAATAAACATAAAAGGAAGAGGAAACAAGAATGAATGCATGAAAATGACTTGAAATATCAATACAACAGAATGTTCAACGCTAGAAAGAATTACGGATGAACAATACACGTAACGTGGAGAATCTGAACTAACTCACGCAACACTTCAGAAGATGCAAGCCGGGCCTTGTAACAGGAGGCAGATGAGTCGGTGGTTACCAGGGACGAGGAGAGGAAGGAGGAGCGAGGAGAGAGGATGTGAGGAGAGGCAGGGTGGAACTTCTAGGGGTGCTAGATGTTTTCATTGCCTTCTTTGTGCTGAAGGTTTTATGGGTATAATTCATCCATCGAAATTTATCAAATCATACAGCTTAAATATGTGTACTTTATTGCGTTAATTGTGTTTTGATGAAACTATATTTTTAAAAAAAAGAAAAAAAAGGAGTATGACCGGACCAGCATTAGCCAGCCATTTATGAAGCACAGATGCACCTCAACGCGGATTCGTGTCCGTTCACGACGACATCCTGCTTATTACCTACAACTGTGCAGGAAGGAACAGGTCAAGCAGTGTGCCTAAGGTCACCAGTTTAGAAACAGAGGAAATTGACTTCAAAGCCAAGCTCATGCTTTTTCCATTTTGCCAAAACCATAGTAGTGGCTTTTTTTTTTTTGAGACGGAGTTTCGCTCTTGTTACCCAGGCTGGAGTGCAATGGCGTGATCTCGACTCACCACAACCTCCGCCTGCTGGGTTCAGGCAATTCTCCTGCCTCAGCCTCCTGAGTAGCTGGGATTACAGGTATGCACCACCATGCCCAGCTAATTTTTTTGTATTTTTAGTAGAGATGGGCTTTCACCATGTTGACCAGGATGATCTTGATCTCTTGACCTTGTGATCCATCCGCCTCAGCCTCCCAAAGTGCTGGGATTACAGGCGTGAGCCACCGCGCCCGGCCAGTGGCTTTTCTTTTTAATGGCCACATATGACTCTCCCCTCATTGACTTCTCCCCTTCAGTCTGTATGGGCTTACAATGGTTTCAGCCAACAAGCATGAGGAAAGTGACTGTGTAACTTCCACTGCTAGATCAGAGAAAGCTACACCGCTCCTATCTCTTCCAGTCTCTTCGGACGCTTGCTCTTGAAATACTTGCTCTTAGAATATTTCCTCTTGGAACCTATCAGCCATGCTGTGAGAAGCCCAAGCCACGTGGAGAGGCCACATACTTTTAAGTGCTTTGGTCAACCATCCCGGTAAGCCGGGCCTGGAGCAGCGTAGCTAGGCATAGGAGAGAAGACACCATCTTGAAAGTCGATCCTCCAGCCTGAGTTGTTCCTGCCTTCCCAGCTGAGGCCCCAGACACCACGGAGCAGAGACAAGCCATCTCTACTGTGTCTTTTCCAAATTCTCAATCCACAGAATCTCTAAGCATACTGTAAAGGCTATTGTTTTATGCCATTAAATATGGGGTAGTTGGTATGCTAGACAACTAGAGTTGTAATTTTGTCTTGGCTGGCTTGATGGTATAAATGGATCTAAGCAATCTATCCATGGTTTGGGACTATATTAACTAAAAAATAACAAATCAATCCTTCATCTGTTATCAACTGTAGTCCAGTTTTATAGAAATGTCATATAGTCTTTTAAACGCTGTCATTCAAACAAGATGTTCTTGGGCCAAACAACAAATATATCTTCCTATGTAAGTTTAAATAAAGTCTTTCTGACTTACATAAGATCATTAAAGTTTCCTTTTGACACAATAATCTCATGCTCTAGTCTGTGAAATCATTTGGAATTCCATGGCAAATGACATTTATAAAGCAAGAGCTAGCTGGCGGAAGCAACATTAAATCAGAGCATTTGAATAACTTCAATTTTTGTCAAAAGTGGTATGTTTTAGGCTATGTTTCTTAAACAAGAGGGCTTGGTTGAGTTTCTGTTTATTCATATACCCAAACCATGTCCAGATTACATTTGAACATTTCTTTGAGGGCTCTGTGTCCCATTTAATTGCTTTTGACAAGTGTGATGCCCTCAAAACCTAAATAATGTGTTTTCCCTGCAAACCCCCTTAGCTAAAAACACATTGTACTGCAAATAAAATGGTTGCATCATCTAAATTCTGTTATCTGTAGCCTTTTGTAAAACGCCATGAACATAAGAATGCACCTTTGTTCTTGATCTCAGGGTGTCTGAAACAAGACTTGGGCATGAAGCCGTGAGCGTGCTGCCCAGGAGCTGGGGTCCAGCTGCTTGCCCAGGACTTGATCTCCAGGCTCTCAGCTCACCAAGGGAGATGAGGGATCAGCCACTTGTAACTTCTTGAGGGGAAATAATTCTTGAGAAATAATTTCACGGGGTAAACTGGTGATTTTTTTGGCTAGAGCTTGGGAAAATATCTGGTGCAGAACTGGAAGAAGGGGGAATATGTAAGAGCTAAAAGGAGGCAACAGGCAGGAGCTGAGAATGAAGGAGAGGAAAGAGCGAGCTCAGAGCAGTGGAGGGTTGTGAAAAAAACACCAAGAACTCCAAAAACCCACTGTCTTCACAAATCCCAGCAGCAAAGGCTGCGTGACTCTCCTGGTAATCCTTCTGCCTCAAGGACCTTTGGCCCTGCCCAAATCCATGGTCGTGCTGCTGTGTCGGACCCATGAACTGCAAATCCCTTTAGTGAGTGTGTGCAGGGGACTGTGGCAGAAACCTACATGAGAGACTTGGGTGCTGCAGTGATCCGTCATCTGGGAAGATGAAGTGGCTCCGGTGGCTTCCATGCTGCCATCTGACTGTGGTCATCTTGAAAGTTAGCTCTTCGCTTGTTTTATCAGTGCGGCTAGCATTGCTTGTGTTCTTATATTAAAAATAAAACAGGGAAAACCCACTCCACCGCCACAAAGCTTAGGGCCTGAATGTTGGTTTTATGAGCTTGTTAGAAATGAATCATCAAGCTACTTGAAGCCAGAGACTCCAGGGAATCTGAACATTTGATAATGCTTGTTTTTGCTTAATTTAGTGAAGCAAAGCCAAAAGGTCCACCTGCTGCCATGCACGAGGTAGGCAGATTTTTATAAAAACAGAAGGCTTGTCCTCAAGATTCCCAAACACCTGTGTAATCAGGCTCTGTCTACATCTATTGAAAGCACATCCTCCTGTGAGAAGCACAGATGCAATTCAAGCCACATTCACCTGGGTTGGGGGTTGTTATCTCACCTTGTACAGGTTTGTGACCCTCAGAGTAAGCATGTGTGAAGGTCAGGTTCCCCAGAAACAACTCTGTGAGGTGAGGGTGGAGTGGGAGGTGTTACTAAGGAAGTGTGCCCAGGAAGACTGGTCATGAGGGAGGGAAGCGGGATGGTGAGGGGGAGAAGAGCCAGGCCATGGGGTTATCTCAGGCTGTGACCTGTGGGGTGGTACAAGCCTGATCCTGCAGGGAACTCGAGAGGGTAAGACACCTATCAGAGCTGGTCCCAGCTAGCAGCAAAGGGCCTGAGCTTTCCTATTCTCCAGACCTGAAGCCCTTAAGAAATACGACCAATATTTTCTCCTGTGGAAATATAATTTAAGTAGGGATCAAGATTTGGAAAATAATGTGTGAGCTGATTGTTTTGCCACCTGCCACACAGGTATTCAAACATGGCAGAACGCGAGCGAGCTTCTCCACTCCAGGTAGGGATCAATGGAGTTCTGAATGCTGAGTTCCTCCCACATTGCTGCTCCTCAGGGAGGGAGCCTCATGGCCCTGGAGTTCTCCATTAAGCTAGGCTGACAAAGCGGGCATGTCTTAACTATCCAAGAAAACCATGCTCTTTACGTATTTAGTTATTATGATTGCTTTCCACCACAGCAATCCTCCCGTCTATGGTACAGAGACATCAGGAAAAAAATAAATTGGATCCAATCTATAATGAATGGCTAAGTTTTCATTAATTCAGTTACCTATGCCACAAATACCTACTATGCGCCTTCTGTGCTCCAGGCATGATGCTCAGGTTTTGGAGAGAGAGCAACGAAATACACAGTTTACAAATGAGTAGACATTCTTTAAACAAAGGCTGGGAGGGAGGGAGGGAGGCGTGAGCCTCCATCATGGTGAAAATTGTGCTAATGACCATGCATTTTCACTGCTCATATCTTGAGGGGGCTCTGTGCCTCTTAAAATGTTATCAGTGCCCTCATTTTCTTCCACCACATCCTAGGAGACCCAAAGGCCACAAGATGAAAACATATTCAGACACACCTTCTCCAACTCCAAATCACAATTTTCACATCAAGCTCCCCTCGAGGGCATGCATTTCATGGAATATGATGATTGTGTTCTCGAGGTCTATTGCCCACTTTTCTTGGCCTTTTTCTAAATTCTTTTATCTTTTGGGAACATGACACTCACATAAAATAATAAAGGGTTGGGTTATCTTCTTAAATCAGCAATATTTTAGCAATATTTACCTCCTAACTTCAGTTATTGTGTGCAAGCTTTTATTATTGGCATGACATTTTAAAGGTCCTTAATTGGTCACATATTGGGGTTCAGTTTTTGATATGCAGTACTTTGTAATCCTGAGTACAATCCGTAAAAGGAGAGAGAAATGCTCTAAGAATGGCGCCCCAGTTCATAATCTCCACTTGGGTTCAGCATTGTAGAATTGTAGGTTCTTTCAGCCAGCCTGTTTAGGATTCAAATTGTCTGACTGAGGTAATGTTGATTCCTTTTTTTGATAGATTTAAATTTTCTGGTTTAGACTAACACCCACCAGATCTCCAAGCCGGTGGCACAGCCCAGCCATGTTTCGTCACCACGCCAAGTTCGGGATGTGATCCCATGGCCTGCAGGCTTTAATCTGGAACTTGTTCTTCCCCAGCGAGGCACGGGCACATCAGTTTGCTCAGATATTTTCAGAGCGCTGTCCCCTATGGGCCCTACATGGAGGAGTGGACTCGGCCCCTTGGATGGTGTTGGGGCATGGGAAGGATCACAGATAGGCCTCAAGCAAATGTACGATGATAAGAATGAGTAACAGTCCAGGTTTATCACACTCAGACACAGAAGGTAGTGCTAGTTCCACGGTCTAAGAGAAATCATCAACCATTTCGTGAGATTCTATCAATAAGTTACACTCTTTAAAAAAACTCAAAGCTGAAGTATTTTATGTCACCACTTAAGAATTTGTAACCTCAAATTGAAATAGTTAGATTTGTGCCTCTCTTCCACAATTTATGGACTGTATGACTCTGAGCAAGTCATTTAATCTCTGTTATGTAAAGTGTAAATAATATACAAAGTGAGAATAATTATAACAATGTTATGGATATAATTTTGTTCTCCAAAAGACATGCTGAGTCTGAAGGCTTAGGACCTGTGAATGGGACCGTGTTTAGAAACCCAGCTACACACCTAATTAAGTTAAGATGAGATCACGAAGCTATGATTATGACTGTGACTACATTTGTCTTTAAATGATGCTAGCATATTATTAAGATAGGGATACCATTGCCCACTATGATGAATTTATTTGGTGGTGGGAGAGGGAGAATTACACATAGTCATTTCATTGTAAACATTTAAAAAATGTCCATATTCTTCCACTAGGTAGATGCAAGATGCCTTACATCCCTGGGCTGAATGGGTACAAAGAAATTGGATGTAGTCCCTGGGGAATTTTTTTTTTTTTGAGACGGAGTCTCGCTCTGTCACCAGGCTGGAGTGCAATGGCATGATCTCGGCTCACTGCAGCCTCCGCCTCCAGGGTTCAAGCGATTTTCCTGCCTCAGCCTCCTGAGTAGCTGGGACTACAGGCATCTGCCAACATACCCTGCTAAATTTTATATTTTTAGTAGAGATGGGGTTTCACCATGTTAGCCAGGATGGTCTTGATCTCTTGACCTCATGATCCATCCACCTTGGCCTCCCAAAGTGCTGGGATAACAGGCGTGAGCCACCATGCCCAGCCATCCCTGGGGAATCTTCCAAAAATTAATAGGCATATTACATGGGGAACAAGATATGCATTAATTAGCCAAGACACAAGCTGTGCAAGCACTACGTTCCACAGACGTGGTATAAAGAAAATGCTCCTAAAGTCCAGTCATTAGATATGGTAGATCATGGAGGACTAGGAGGGCTAGGTGGAGGACTAGTTGGGTATTGAAGGGTGGAATGGGTTTGAATATGAAGGAATGGGAGCAAGAGCAATGCAGCCAGAGGGAATTTCATGAGCAGAGGTGTGAAAGCTGATGCAGTGTGGCGTGAAGCAAAGCAGCCAGCATTTTGCTTTGACTAGACTGCGGATGTGGAAGGGGAGGGACAGAGAACAAGGTTCCGATAGCAATGGGGGCTGGGTGCTCCAACACACTAGAACTATTGGCTCAGGTGCTGGCCCTCTCTGAGTTGTGGACAGGAAACCACTCAGGGCTTTGAAGAATGCATATGAGATGATTGGAGCTTCAAGAAAAAGAACCTTGAAACCCTGCTTAAGAAGAATCAGGTTTTTGGCTGAATCAGTGCAGTGGCTCACACCCGTAATCCCAGCACTTTGAGAGGCTGAGGTGGAAGGATGCTTGAGGCCAGGAGTTTGAGATTAGTCTGGCAACATAGAGACCCCATCTCTGAAAAAAAATTAGCTGGGCATGATAGAACACGCCTTTAGCCCCAGCAACTTAGAAGCCTGAGTCAGGAGGATGCTTGAGCCCAGTAGATTGAGGCTGTAGTGAGCTGTGATTGCACCACTGCACTCCAGCCTGGGCAACAGAGTGAGAGCCTGTCTAAAAAAAAGATCATGCCAGTAATCCCAGCACTTTGGGAGGTTGACGTGGACAGTCAGGAGATCAAGACATCCTGGCCAACATGGTGAAACCCCGTCTCTACTAAAAATACAAAACTTAGCTGGGTGTGGTGGTGCATGCCTGTAATCCCAGCTACTTGGGAGGCTGAGGCAGGAGAATGGCTTGAACCCAGGAGGCAGAGATTGCAGTGAACCGAGATCGTGCCTCTGCACTCCAGCCTGGTGACAGAGCCAGACTTCGTCTCAAAAAAAAGAAGAAGAAAAAGAATCAGAGAAGGCAGGCTGATGCTATGGCAGTCCTCTGGGGGGAAGGCCATGGGTACCTGGACGAGTGCTGCCCAGCAATGCCAGGGTTGAGGTGAAAGTGGGGAGAGCCTGGGGCAGGCCTGTCATTTGTCAGCCCCAGACGTTGATTCTTGTCACTAGCTGTGCCTCTATGCTCACTTAAAGGAGAATCCCAGGGCTGTGTGGAAAAGACCAGAGAAGGAGCTATGGTCGGCAGAGCTGTGGTTCTTCAGACAAAGCCTGTGCTCTCTTAGAAGGCAAATTCATGGCCACGTTTGCCTCGTGGAGCCAACCTTTGGCTGGGTCGCCCTTTGGGCCGCTCCGCCTTCCCGCTGCATGCCATACTCTCCTTACAAGGGGCTCTGGTCAGTACATGGACACACATTTTTAGCATTAGAAATGATAGCACTTTCCCGATGCCATTTCGTGTCCCTGTCACTTGGCACTTTGCACATCTGCCAATTGCCCTGGCTCTTGGTCCAGATCTGGAACAGGTGGCGAAATGCTCCTGAAGAGCCGTCTACGACTGTCCTCAGAGCGCACTTGCCCTTCCTGTGTGTTATTTTATGTAAATCCAATCAGTTACTCAGTGTTCCCAACTGCTGCTTGACTATGAATTCCCGAACAATGGCTTCTCCACGTCAGCGTCCTTTCTACCATCTTTCACAAAGCTGAGAGTTATCTGAAAACATAGTGGAAATGTACTATTGTCTCAAAGTCTTAGACTAATAGCACTAACACAAAAGGGAGGCTGCAGCATGCAGGAACTGCAGCACAAGGTCTGAAGGAAGAATAACAGGGATTTCACACGTTGAAGTTCACATTCATATCGTCTGGTTGATGCTGAAGTTGTGGCTTTTTTGCACAATTTGCTTGTCAGTTGAAAGTCCAATTGCTAGTAGAAAGAACCTATCTGGTTGGTGGATTGAAGGGGTATCTCTGTGACTCACCCTAGTAGATCCATGCTTTGACAGCAAGAAGCAAAATCTTACACCAGGTCTAGCCACCCTGTCTAAGGGTAAAAGATGATGGTGATGCCAGTCTCCCATGCAGAGTGCTCCATCCACTGGCACCGCTGGGTCACTATGACCCACTCTCCCACTCAGACTCACCACCGTGTCTCCTGCTGCCAATGCCCTGAGCAGCAGGAGACACAGTGATGAAGCCATCACAGACACGGTCACTGCTGCTGACACGCGGGAACTTCTGCACTGGGTACTCTCCTACCAAAGATGCTATGGCCAAAACCCAGGACCCCTTATGCCCCTGCTGCTAAAGCTGATGCTACTATCCTCAGTGGCTGCAGAAGCTGCCCACCAGGCATCCCTGCCACGATGCCAGGACCATCTATCGACATGGCCACGCCACTGTGGCCAAGCTGCCGACACCCTGTGGCCTCAATGGTCCATGAAGGCTTTAGTGGAACCATTTTTTATGTTATACCCTGTGTCACTGTAGCACACAATGGCTGCAACTCAGGCACAGCCCATGAGATCTGAGCTGGAGGAAAATCAGTGAGACAGACAGTGGGCTCGGGCTTGTCACTGTAGCAGAACCCAGCTTCCAGCCTCCCTCCACCCCACGTCAGCCTGGGCTACTTGCTGGATGGAGAGCACCCACCAGCCTTACTGACTTCCAACCCCAACACCCCACTGTCTGGGACATTCTGAACAATGAGAGGCAGGAGATGGGGAGGTGGGAAGAAACCAGCAGGTCAATTCTTATACTTCTCCATCCCCTATTCCTTCTTCTTCATGGACAGACTCTCCCAAAGACTCCGTGGCTCCTGTCCAGGAGGCATCTGTGTGTCTGCTTGGGAAGGTGTAGTCACCTCGGCAAATCTCCGCCTTCCGTTTGATTGCATTTTCCTTGACTCAATTCCTTTCCCCCTCACTTTACTCCTGCTGCCTGTGATTACACCCCCCAAGAAAGCATTTTAGGGGGCTAAAATGCTCCCTCTATGACCCTTACCCAATGTCCATTCTTTCCTTCCTGGGGCTAAGAGTTTTCTTAGAAGCGCCTTGAGTCTTCATAAAATAGGGCCCTCCACACTCTCTCAAGCTGCTGGGTTTGGCTGAGTTCTATGTACCCAGCTCCAGCTGTGGGTAGGAACCCTGTAAATCAGAGTCCAATCAGGAAAGCAGAAGCCAGGCCAGGGAGTCTCTGTGGAGTCTTGTCAATAACAAGGATTCAATAGAATAAAATGGCCAGTGAGGAAGATGCTAGGAGAGCTGAAGGGGCAAAGAAGACAGAAGACAGTGAGGAAAGCAAAGATATTGGCAACACTAGGAAGTGGCTATCACCCTAAAGGTGGGAAGGACGCAGGACGGAGGTGATGCTACCAGACTTAGCGGAGTGGGAACCACAGCCAGCATCGGAGCCCCGGAGGCGGGCTGCAGAGAGGATGGGAGAGGAATATTCTGGCTGCTCCCTTCTTCCTACCCTCCTGCCTCTAACCAGTGTCCCTCTTATGCCAAACCTAAAGGAAACTATTTGGAACAAGAGCTTCGGGGAAATGAAGTTAATGAGGATCAGCCTCCAGTGAAACAGGAAAGGCAGGAAAGAGCAGGGAATGGAACGGAAAGTAAGGAGGCCAACACGTAGCACGGAATCCAGTGTTTCCAAAACTGAGCGGCCTCCAAACAACTGAATGCTCAGAGGCGCTGGGCTGAAGGCGCTTGTTCATCATGAGGTTCCTATGACGATTGCCTAATGTTTTAGATTTTCAAGAGTTTTCTTTTAAACTGAGTTTTGTGATTGGGGTTGGAGGTGAATATGCTATTTTCCTAGATCTATGTACACCCAGCCTGTACATGGGTTTGACACATGGCATTAGAATGTAGAAAGCAGAAAGAAAATGTTGACATGAGCATAATGCTGAAAAGAAAAAATTTCCAGGGGAGGGATAGCATTAGGAGAAATACCTAATGTAGATGACGGATTGATGGATGCAGCAAACCACCATGGCAACATGTATACTTATGTAGCAAACTTGCACGTTCTGCACGTGTATCCCAGAACTTAAAGTATAATAAATAATAATAATTTTCCATTTGCCAAAGCATGTAGTAATTTTTGTGACTCAGAATAAAAGAATGTTGATTATATGTATTTATGATTAAATATTAAATTGATCATATTAAAAGAAACTAATTCAGGTAAAGGATGTCCCCTTTGTAATTATACATAATATTAAGAGGGGTTGGATGGTGCAGTGGCTCACACCTGTAATCCCAGCACTTTGGGAGGCCGAGGCAGGCAGATTACTTGAGGTCAGGAGTTCAAGACCAGCCTGGCCAACATGGTGAAACCCCGTCTCTACTAAAAATACAAAAATACACCATGGCCATGGTGGCACACACCTGTAATCCCAGCTACTCAGGAGGCTAAGACAGGAGAATGGACGTGGGAGATGGAGGTTGCAGTGAGCTGAGATCGCACCACTGCACTCCAGCCTGGCGACAGAGTGAGACTCCATCTCAAAAAAATAAAAAGAAAAGAGTTAATCCATGTATAATTAATTAACATAAATTTAAAAATCAAATATAAGCTGGGCTCTCAAATGAGATTTTACTTTTCAAATCTTAGGCTTGATCTTATTAATTTTGATGAAAGATCAGATACGACTCTTACATAAAAGATTATTATCTTTGTTTTGTCAAGTAATGTTTTATTAGGTTTTCCACACAGGCACCTCAAATATTTTGACTAATTACAAGTTAAAATTTGTAATTTCAAATTGGATTATCTAGATTTTGAAATGGATGGGTTTCACTAAATAATTGCTAAATATGCAGTCAACTCCATGCTAGGTAGATGCAGAGATATGTGCTTTATGGGCTTTCGCGGGTCCGTGGCTGTGTCGCTAAAGCATAGGAATGCTTCCTGGCAGCCTACACAAAAAGGAAAAGATGGTATATGGTCTGCATCATTTGATATGAGGAAGAGCTCTAATTCATTGGAAGAGATACACTTTCCAGGAACTGTACTTCAAAGTACAGTTTGTCAAAAAGATCCAGATACAAAGGGTATTCGAGCAACATTGCAGATAATCTCTTTAAAAGCAATAGAAACAATCAGAAACATATTTACATGGGTTATTCTTAGAAAGTGTATACTCTCCCACTCTGCCTGAGCAATGCCAAATACGGCCGAGAAATGACACAAGAATCTCTGCAAGATTACGTTGTCTTGTAAAGAGTTTTTAAAGTTCTAACTTAGTATAGAGGTAGGGCTTTGAAAACCTTAAGTACAAACTTAAGCATGTCTCATAGAATATGTTACTGTAAACACAAATGACCTTGAGCAGGTTTAGACAGGAGCTGCTGGTTCCTGTTCCTCTCAACGCCTAGTTGCCGGAGAGGGAGGCATGTGTGTGCCTGGATGGAAAGATTCCTATGTGTTAGGTGTTGTGTGCGAATTGTTAGGTTGACATTTTGCCAGAAAATTTAAACAACTCGAGTTACTTTTCCTTTTTCCTGGATGGAGGACCATCCAGCTTCCTCACAGAAATGGGCCTGCAAACATTCATTCGTTCTCCCTTCAAACAATTGGTATTACTGACCAAAACTGATATGACGGGCACTGAGAAGACACTGAACCGGAAGAGAGTCTTATGTCCTTTACATTCAAGGGAAGGGAAGTTTACTAAAAAAAAAAAAATCTTTTAGCTAACCCAAGCATCTTGAATATCTTTACGTTCACCATTCAGAGCTCAATGTATCATGACAGTCAACCGGCCACTACTTTCTCCAACAAAAACTCATTTGTGACTTTCAGTATGCTAATTCAAGAAGCCCCAGGTGTTGGTTAAGGAATGCCTGAGTGCGGCACTTCAGATAGAATGCTAGCTCACCATCTTGGATGCGGATTCTTGGTCAGAATAACTGATAGAGCCTGTCTCTGCAGAAGTATTTTGTGGCCAGTTGCTGACGTCGTAATTGTCCACATTTGCGGGGAGGAGGAGAGTGAGGGCACATCAAAGGCAGAACCCACATCCTTTACTTTTGAGTGAAACCCGCATACCCATCAGAGTTCCCTAGCCAAATCAATTTTGATTCCTCAGGCCTTAGAATTTCTAGAAAAATAAAACAGTTGGCTATACTCCAATAAAGAAAAATGTTTACTTTTTCTTATCACCCTGGAGACATGCACTTTTCTTACCTCACTCCTCCAGTAAACCTAAAAGATAAAAGGTTGAAACGATAACAGATTTCAAAGGAAAAACTTTAATCTTACCTCCTGCCCAGATGGCAACTGCAAGGTACCTAAATGATTTTTATAAAGCCATGTGTAACATAACATTAAATAACAATTTGAAAGGTAGTAACTCTTTTCATTAGTTAAGACACCAAACTGCAGAACTATCATCCTGAAACATGTCGGGGGCGAACACTCTGGGCAAACAATCTCTTAAATTACTAATGTGGGCAGTGGTTCTGCTAAGGTTCTACCAATAAGTAATCTGCATGGAAAAACTAGGTTTCTTTAGGAATCAGAGGAGGAAGACTCGGAGAAGAAAACACTTGCCCAAATTCATGTATAATCACAAAGTAATGTTGGTCATTGGCAGAGAAGTGCAAAGAGACTTTTACTCTCATTTCTCATCAAGAGATCAGATTTGGGAATTATTTATAATCAGCCAATATGCTGGGCTGAAAAATCATCAATTCCTACTTAAAATACCCTTCACGTTGAGGTTCCTAAGTCTCACGAATCATGTGTGTAGAATAAATATAAAGGTTAATGAAACTGAAATAAAGTGAGGCATCATCAAGTTTATAAAACTTATTTGGTGGAGCAGAGAATTCATGAGCCTCGACTCAGTGATTTCATGGGAGTAGCTTCCTTGCTAGGCAGATTAATGGACAGTTTAATAGACAGTTTAGAGCAAGCTGTGACTACCCATGCCTGGCAACCCTGTCTCTTGATTTAATAGACACTGTTGGAACAAATAGTCTGGCAAAGTAAGAAAGTCGGCATCTTAACGAAAACTCTCAAAACAAACAGAAATGTATTTACTTTTCAAAACAAGCTGGTCTTAAAAAATAGAAATAAATTAACTCTCAGAGGGAGACAGCCATATAGCCTGCCAATGAATAAAGATTTGGGGGCACAGTGGTGCAGGACAGGAAACCAGTGTGATATTGTAAGTGTTTCATTGCTGGGGTCTGGTAGCTCTTTTCTCTACCAGTCCTCAGTACAAAACAAACGGTTACTAGTAATAACTTAGAAAATGGCACTGAGTGATGATCCTTATGCCTCTGGAGCTGTCTCCCTCCTCCTACGGTCCTGAATCTTAAATAATGCTCCACTATAATGGAAGAACAGGAATGACTGCTTGAGAATGGACTCACAAGTCACGCTTCACATTGTCAGAAGACCACTCTCCATCCCCCTTGGTCATGCATGAATCAGCGTTCCTACTCCAGATAAGAATTCTTCTCAACAATATGCAGGTCTCTTCATCAACTATGTTGTATGAGGCTCAAGCAGCCTTCATTTAATGACGACCTCTTTTCTGCAGACCTCTTCAAACCTCAGCTTTTTCTTGCTGAGAAGGTTCTTGAAACATTCCTTGATATTTACTAATCTCATGCTGTCAGCTAACCTGTATGATCTCAGAAAATTCCAGAATACGAACATTTGGTCAAAGCCTGCGTGGTTGGCTACAGCACTTATGGACGCAGTGTGGATCAGAATAATAAAAATCAGATTCCAGGTTTCTGTGGTATAAAATAGGAGAGTGTCCTAAATTTCATTTCTGTTAAGCTTAAATCTATGTAATAATGCTTACATGTCAATGTCATGGTTTTTAATAACATAATCCGGTAGTTATCATGAGAAACAATTAATTTGTTTGGATAAGTGTTATTAGAAAAAGCATTCAATGAAAAAGCATAAATTATTATTGTTAGTACAGAGGCTTTAGCATTCAGGTGGAAAATGCAAATAATTCCAACAAACAGGTCAATTTTATTTGTTTGCTTGTTCTCTAGAAGTAGACTTCAATTCCAACTGACTATTATTTTTCTTGAAAACAGATATCATATAGTAAAAAATACAGCTTTTAGGAATTCAAATTTTTAATGTCCAGAGTGAGTGTATTAGTTTACTATGGCTGCTGTAACAAAGTGCCACAGGCTCGGTGGCTTCGATTTTAGAAATGTGTTTCCTCATTGTTCTGGAGGCTGGAAGTCTGAGATCCAGGTGTCAGCAGGGCAGATTCCTCCTGAGGCCCCTCTCCTTGGCTTGTAGACAGCGTCCTCTCCCCACGTCTTCACATAATCTTCCCTCTGTGAGTCTGTGTCCTCACATCCACTTCTAATCGGGTTACCAGTCAGATTGGATTACAGCCTAATGACCTCATTTTAATTACCTTTTAAAAGAGCATATCTCCAAATACAGACACATTCTGAAGTACTGGGAGTTAGGACTTCAACATAAGAATTTGGGGGAGGACACAATGTAGCCTATGAGAGTGAGCAATTAAAAATGCTTGTCCTGGGCCAGGCATGGTGGCGCATACCTGTAATCCCAACACTTTGGGAGGTTAAGGCGGGCGAATCACTTAAGGTCAGGAGTTTGAGACCAGCCTGACCAACATGGTGAAACACTGTCTCTACCAAAAATACAAAATTAGCCAGGCATGATGGTGCATGCCTGTAATCCCAGCTACTTGGGAAACTGAGGCATG
Organism: Aotus nancymaae; assembly: GCF_030222135.1. Classification (NCBI taxonomy): domain Eukaryota; kingdom Metazoa; phylum Chordata; class Mammalia; order Primates; family Aotidae; genus Aotus; species Aotus nancymaae. Next base: position 17,983,932 of record NW_026988455.1, read on the forward strand.
AGACTCCCTTGAACTCAGAAGGCAGAGGTTGCAGTGATCCGAGATCGTGACACTGCACTCCAGCCTAGGCAATACAGAGAGACTCTGTTTCAAAAAAAAAAAAAAAACACTTGTCCTGGCTGGGTGTGGTGGCTCATGCCTGTAATCCCAGCACTTTGGGATGCTGAGGCAAACGATCACCTGAGGTCAGGAGTTCGAAATCAGCCTGGCCAACACAGTGAAATCCGGTCTCTACTAAAAATACAACAATTAGCAGGGGATGGTGGCAGGTACCTGTTGTCCCAGCTACTCCGGAGGCTGAGGCAGGAGAATCGCTTGAACCCAGGAGGCAGAGTTTGCAGTGAGCTGAGATTGCGCCATTGCACTCCAGCCTAAGCAATACGAGTGAGCTCCATATAAAAAAAAAAAAAAAAAAAAAAAAACTTGTCCTTCAAATTCTAGGCAAAGTTATCTCTTGAATATTCTGAAGCATTGGACTCTGAGACACTGGAACAGATGCAAAACTCTTGACCTCTTTGAGGAAAATTCAGGCCATTCTTACTGCCTATTGGACATCTCTATTCCAGGCCTAATTCCCATGTTTAAAACGGAATTCATTTCCTGCCACCCTTAACCTATCCTCCCCTGATCCATCTTTCCATTTTAGCAAATTTCGTACTTTCACCCAGTATCTTTACTGAAACCCTTGGCATCGTCTTTGATTCCTCTCCTCCTTTCACACCCCGTATTCTATCCCTCAGCAAATCCTGTCCAGCTACTTTCACAGCATGGTCCGAACCCTCTCCTGTGTCACTATCTCTACCCCTACAGCCCTTGCCTGGATTCCTGCAATACTCCCACTGGTCTCCCATCTCCACTCCTGACCCCTTTATATTTTCTTTGCAGGAGCCAAAGTGATCCTTTTAAGATGTAAGTCAGATCATGTCGCATCTAAGAAAGTAACATCCAAATTAAATTCTGTACAGTCTACAAGGCTGCACATCATCTGGCCCTGGCTAGGTCATTGGTCTCTGTTTCTGTCAGTCATCCTCACCCACAATTCCACACTCTGAATAGTTTCCAATCTTCTTCCACTGGAGAAACTTCCTGTTGTCGTCCATTTCCTTAGCACTGAGCATTCTGACAAAAACATCATGGCGAGGGTCTGGGTAAAGCTTGGAGGTTCATGTAGTATTTCAAAGTGACCTCTTTCACCATCATTAGGAGCTTTTTATGTGCCACACTCTGTGAAGAAACCAAAGTGGCAAATGTTAGGGGTCAGAGGGGTCCAGAGGAGGAGGTCATTTTAAGTGGGAGTCTTTACCTATGCCCCAAAATGTATGCTCCATGGCCTCACAAACAGCTAGTCCCCAGTGCTGACACCCTATTCATGAACAACACTAACTAGGCTTTCTGTTAGGGATTTTTAAAAATTTTATTCCTCTTATTTACTAGATTGATGGGTTATTGCCAATCATTGTCATTTTTATGATGATGATGATACACTAAACATCTTGTCTGTCTCTTGGGAATGCCACATTCTATAAAAGAATACAATTATATCTATTTTTTATATTAGGATATTCCCATTAAGTTAATGTGAGACGGTTGACTTTCTAAAATATACGAGCAAAGAAATTGTAGCCGACGCCATTGGTGCCCCACCCATATTCCTGGGTTCTGTCACTTCTGTGCTGGCCTGCCACTTGATGGCTGACGGGAGCTGCATCTCTTTGCTGAGGATGAGCAAGGCCACTCCTCCCACTCACGGGAGGCACAGGTGCTAGGGGAACCAACTGTAACCCTAACCCTAACCCTAACCCCAGCAGCCTTTATGATAACAGATTGCAGTTAATGTATAAATACCTCAGCTCCCTCTATCCTCAGGCAGGTGAAATTTGCAATGTATCCTGTAACATTTCTCAGAGTTTCTTCACAGAAGTAATCTCTAGCTTACTTCTAGGGGTAGCAGTCTTAAAAATGTCACCTAATTGGAGGCTTTCCCTTCCTTGTCTTATTCCTCCACTCCTCTGCTGAGTTTCTCATACCAGCATCACGCTAGTAAACCAGTGCTCAAAATACAGAGGAAAACAACAAGTGGAATAGAAACAGTCCCTGTGTGGAGCATCTGCTGGTGTCTATGCTCCATGGTGTCTATGCTCCCACCATGGCCTGTTTCAAGCTCTCAGTGGGATATCCCTCAACCTGGGAAGGACAGCACTGTCAGCTCTTCCCAGCCAGGACGAACTCCCCCCAGCGTGCCTCCTAAATAAAGTCCTTATTTCAGGGTATGCTGTAAGGAGAACACAAACTAAGACAGAAATGAAAGGTCAGCGAAACTAGGTGATTTTCTTAGGTGTGAACACCTGGTCAGTGGCTGAAGGCATGCCTATTGTTACCTGTTAGAGTATATGGTAAACTGTGATATTAGCATGCTAGTTACTGAGGCTTTTACTTTTCTGTCAAATAGTCATGCATTAAATACAGATACTTTATACAGAAGAGTGAGAGGAATTATACTTCTATTATTTTAAAAACTGAAGTAGATCATGAAATCCTGTGTTGCAACATTATATTACCACGTTCTATCAAACGGCTTGCTTTCCTTCTGTTCGCTATTCTTTGCTGCACCAGTTTCACTGGCCCTGTTCTCGTGTTTGCTTAATGTGAGATTAACTTTGCACAGTAAGATTAAGAACCATAACATGGATACTATATTCTTCAGTAGAACAGAAATAATCAGTCTTAGGCTTTTCTTTTAAAAACATGTTGCTAAAATATATTTAGAACCTCATAACTTTTGAGAACACTGCCTTGAAGATGCTTGTTTTTGAAGTTTTTCCACTGCCAAGAAATTCCAAGCAGCTCAACTCCTTCACTTTTCCTTTGCAACATGGGCTCCATATTGCCAAGCACATGAAGCCTAATCTGCAGGGATTACCCTCCAGTGTGCAAAATGAAAGAATTTCAATTAACAGGAACATTCTGTCTTGAACTCCTACAAAAATGGGTCGGTGTGTCAAGTATGATATGAGAGAAGTATGATTCCAAGAGAAACTTGGCCGATTGATTCATACACAATTCTTCCCCCTACTTTTTTTTTTAGACAAGGTCTCATTCTGTCACCCAGGCTGGAGAGCAGTGGCACATGCATAGCTCACCGCAGCCTCAGACTCCTGAGTAGCTGGGTCTACAGGTGTGCAGCACCACACCTAGCCATTTTTTTTTTTTTTTAAAGAGAAAGGGGTCTTGTCCAAGCTAGTTATTCCTATTTCTAACCACCTTTTGCTCTCCAGAATCTCTTCCCACTCATCTGGTAGAAACAAACATGAGTTTCAGAGAGAAATCGTTTCCTTTAACATATGAACCCCACGTACAGATTTTAACTTCTTTTTTACTGTATTTATGGCTCTCTCAATATTCTTTTCTATTTAAATTCCTCTTTAAGTTATTTTTCATTTAGTAGATTGTAATGCCCTGGATCTGAGAAGTTCAGGTCTATAAAGCATTTCACGACTAATTTTTTTTCTTACTGAGTCAACTGATTCAAGACTATTAATGCTCTCACCTACATATGATTTGTGGCACAGAAGGAGATACTGGGTCTAATTAGGCAAATTAACAGTGCATAAAGTGTAAACTAGGTCAGTGGTGGGCTGTTTAGGTCTGGGAAGAGATAATCCTCATTTAATTCATTCAAAGAGCCATTTATCAAATGCCTACTTTTGTAACAGGAACTGGGCATGCTAAGAGTATTTTCATGGAATACGGAGGAGTTAACACCTCACTTGCTGTTTTGTTTCGTCGTTTTTAACTTGGTCAATGTTTTGCTTGTATCACTCACATAACATCTGTCTTGAATTTATTGATTTGTGTATTTATCTTCCCCCTTCATTAGATTTTAAGCACTTCCAAGAAAGGGACTTGGTCTTATTCACAGATCATGCATCCAAGTGCCTCACAAATAGATCCTTGAGAAATATTGTTAAACAGAACTGAATTGAGAGGTGAACACCTATGTTTTTTGTCTGCACTTGAGCTAGCAGCAAAACGTAGGACTATTGACTTCACATTCCCAGATGTCTTTCCTTCTATTTATAACTGGTACAGAATTTGTGACATAAATGCCTTTTGTGTCTGAAGAGTTTATTACTAATGGGACCGCTTGCGTGTTTAATATGTCAACATGTATGAATGCCTATTTGGATAAGAGTTTTTAAAGTGTTGAATTTTATTCTGACTCAGCAGATTGATTCTTTCACTGGCTGGCTCCTCTAAATGTGGCCCAAAATTGTGGGTGGCAAAAATGCAGCCTGTGGACCACCTGTGTTCTCTAGGCTGTATTTGAAACAGGAAGAGTTTTTGAATTCCAGATGTCATCCAGGCCTCCAGCACAGTCTGCCTAAGAAGAGCCGTGCCTAGGAGACTGAGCCAGTGATGGGGCTGGTGCCTGAAAATGCACTGTCCACCCTTTCCCCACTCACAGTCCTTAGTCTTCAACCCAATTCTCAAGTTTTGGTCTGCTTTTAATCGAGTACTTAGGAATTCACGAGAAATCTTTGCACACACTTTTCTATTTCCCACTGTTTTCTCCAACTTTACTCCATATGTCAGCGTTCTCCCTTGTGCCTTCCTCTCTTCATTCCAATCTCCTCCTCGTCCATGGGTAGAGTTCCAGAAAACCCTGACACCCTGGCTGGGTCATATTGGCTTTGCTTTTGCTGAAGTCTTGCATCAAAGACATATAACTCTGTGATGTAAATTAAAGTCAAGTGTACGAATGTGATTGTGTTATAAAATGGATACAACAAGCACAAGATTAAGACCAGCCAAACTTGCGGATGATAAATATGTGGATCTGTGCTGTCAGTTCCTCCCCCTGTCCCATGGCATGCAAGCCTCCCCCGTCCTGGAGCTCTTTCCCATGGAGCCTGGGCACAACTGCAGCATCCTCTTCAGCACCGAGCTGCAGATGTCTATTACCTTCTAGCAGAGTTGGCCACAGATTGGAAGGTTTCTTGAAAATCCTCTTTTGCATTCCTTTGCCTCTTGAGAGACAAGAACTATTTTCTAAAGGAGAGGTTTCTTCCAGTGTGGTTTCTAGGCCAGCAGCATAAGCATTACCTGGAAACTTGTTAAAAATGTAAATTATCTGGCTCCAGCCCAGACCTAGAGAGTTAGAAACTCTGGGGAGAGGACCCAGCAATATCTCTCTCTCTCTCTCTCTCTTTCTCTCTGTCTCTCTCTCTCTCCCTCTCCTTCTCTCTCTCTCTCTCTTTCTCTCTCTCTCTCTCCCTCTCTCTCTGCCTGTGTTCATTGTGATAAAATATACATAATATAAAATTTACCCTTTGAACCACTTGTAAGTGTACAATTCAGTAGTTTTACATATACTCATGATGTTGTGCAACCATCACTGCTACTCATTTCCAGAACTTTTTTTAACCATCCCAAACAGAAACTCTATACCCATTAAGCAATAGCTTCCCATTCTCCCAACCCCATCCCTGGTTCCTAGAAAACTTTATTCTACTTTCTGTCTTTGTGAATTTTTCTGTTCTAGCTACCTAATATAAGTGGAATCATAAAACATTTGTCTTTTTATATCTGCTTTATTTCACTTAGTGTAATGTTCTTCCGGCTCATCTAGGTTGAAGTATGTATCTAAATTTCACTCTTTTTCGAGGCTGAATAATATTCCATTGTATGTATATACCATGTTGTGTTCAGTCATTGATCAGTTAATGGCCATTGGAGTTGTTTCAACCTTTTAGCTATCATGCATAATGCTGCTATAAGCATTGTACAAGTATCTCTTTGAGTTCCTGCTTTCAATTCTTTTGAGTATAAACTGAGAGTGGGGATTGTTGGATCATAAGATAGTCTCTGTTAGCTTCTGGAGGAGCTGCCGATCTGCTTTCCACAGCAGCACCACCATTTCACATTCCTACCAGCAAAACACAAGTGTTCCGCATCCTTGCCGACATTTACTGTTTTCTCCTTTTTTCTTTTTTTTTTTTTGAGATGGAGTTTTGCTCTTGTTGCCCAGGCTGGAGTGCAATGGCATGATCTCGGCTCACCGCAACCTCCACCTTGCAGATTCAAGTGATTCTCCTGCCTCAGCCTCCTGAGCAGCTGAGATTACAGGCATTTGCCACCATGCCCGGCTGGTCGGGCTGGTCTCGAACTCCTGACCTCAGGTAATCTGCCTGCCTTGGCCTCCCAAAGTGCTGGGATTACAGGCATGAGCCATTGCACCTGGTGGTTTCTACTTTTTTGATAGCAGCCATCCTAATGGGTGTGAAGAGACATCCCATTGTGGTTTTGATTTGTATTTTCCTAATGATATTGAGCCTTTTTTCCATATATTTCTTGGTCATTTGTACGTTCTTTAAAGAAATACCTGTTAAAGTTGATCTTTTTCTTTTGAGATGGAGTCTTATTCTGTCGCCCAGGCTGGAGGGCACTGTTGCAATCTCTGCTCACTGCAATCTCCGCCTACCTGGTTCAAGTGATTTTCCTGACTCAGCCTCCTGAGTAGCTGGTACCACAGACAGGCCCATGCCACCACACCTGGCTAATTTTGTATTTTTAGTAGAGATGGGGTTTCACTATATTGGCCAGGCTGGTCTTGAATGCCTGAGCTCAAGTGAGCTGCCCGCCTCAGCTTCCCAAAGTGCTGGGAATACAGGCATGAGCCACTGTGCCCAGCCAAGTCATCCCATTTTTGAATTGGATTGTTTGTCTTTTTCTGTTGAGTTGTAGGAGTTCTTCATATATTCTGGATATTAATCTCTTATCAGGTATATGATGTACAATTTTTTTCCCATTCTGTGGATTATTTTTTTCTCTGTCTTTATAGTGACTTTTGATAGGCAAAAGTTTTTAATTTTGATGACGTCCAACTTACCTATTTTTTGTTGTTATTGTTGCCTATGCTTCTGGTTATATTCGAGGGATTATTGACAAGTCTAATGTCATGAAGCTTTCCTCCACGTCCTCTTCTAAGAGTTTTACAGTTTATGCTCTTACATTTAGGTTCTTGATTCATCTTGAGTTAATTTTTATATATGATATAAGGTTAAAAGTCTAACTTCATTATTTTGTGTATGGATATCTAGTTTTCTCACCGCCATTTGTTGAATAGACTATCCTTTCTCCATTGAATGATTTGGGTACCTTTGTCTTAGTCTGTGTTTTAACTCACATCCAGATAATTCTGATGCTGTTTTGCATGTGTTTTAACCTTTATCTTACACTTACCCAGTGTAAGATTGAGAGGGTCATAATCAAATGGTTTTCCCAATGCACAGAAGGCATTTTATCTTGAAATTATGACCAGTCTCACTTCAATATTCTAATGGGAACCCTGGACTCTGACAGTACTCATATCAAAAAAGAAAATAATCAATTTAATCCTTCCTTGATATAACCAATAAGTGATCCCCGGAGTTTCTCTCATGGCCTTGTGAGAATTAACCTCAAAAGAACACTGATGAAATTCAGCTCACTGGACTCTAGAAAGAATGTTTTCTAACAGACACTCTTAAAAAGCTTTATATATACTATTTGAAATTTTTCTTTTTACCAAACTCGAGCTTAAACTTGTTCATGGTAAGCAAGTTTCACCTCAAGTTTAGTGCTGTGAGTTAACAAAAATAAAATTTAAAAGCTCAGCTCAATTTTGTATTAAAGCCTGATTTGAACCATGCTAAATTGGGTTCTTAGCTTTCATGTATTAATTTTTAAAAGATTCTAACACACCATAAACAAATCTACTTGTATAGTTAAAAGCTGGCTTGTGTGTAGCCAAGCTCAATTAGTTACATCTAAGCATGGCTGTCCACATGCATGCTGAGCTTTGTAGCAGTACCCAGAAATTTATCTTCCACATAGTTCTCGGAGAGAAAGACTGACATTAAAGCTGTCAAACATTTCAAAATACAGTAACACAGACTGATTTCTACTTATTACTTAGGTACTCAGGTTTATTTAACTGACAAATTGGACTTTATTTCTTAGTTAGCTGTATCTTTCAATGGTCAGTCATCATCCAACCTTCAAATAAATGTTATTGATTAAAGCAGTAAAGGTTAAAACATTTAAACCACATGCTGTAGATCTGAAAAATCAAGTCAATATGTTTAAAGGGAAGAATTATTAGAGGATTTATGAAATCTGGCCCGAACAAATTAATTCATCAGTTGAGCCAAAGGTCTGTCGATGAATTCAAGAACCTTTCAAAAAGGCAAACATCTGTTGCAATTTAAGTTTCTGTTTATTAGTGAATGTGGTAGATTGTTCTTTCTGAAAAAGGATACAGTTTACACAAACATATTTGAAAATTAATTTGAAATTGCTCAATGTCTTTGAGAATCAGAGGGCAATCCTTAGGGGATTTGGACAATTACTGTACTCCCCACCCCTTCTTGGTGATGGAAGGGAATTTGAACCTCACCGGAACTGCAAAATGTTCCAACAAACCGTCATGCCAATTGTCCAGGAACAAATTACTCTCTAGATAATAATGCAAAGTCTCTGCCTACCTGCGTTGGATTTATTGAAATCATATACTTAATGGAAGATGTAAAGGTACTTCCAAGCATGTACATATACAAATACCATATATATATATATATATATATATATATATATATATATTTCTGCTGTATACATTTACTTAGAATCTAACTTTGAAGTTAGAAGAAACTCCACTGTATTTTGAACTAGTAAGGCAGGTAATACACACATTTAATAGACAAGAAAACTGAAGCTCAGAATCATTGCATGAATTTGTTCAAGATTGCAGAGCTAGCAAGTGGCAGGACTTGAAATTGAACTGGTGTCATTTGACACAGAGGTTGCTTCTCCTGTTGCAATACATACCTAGCCATTCCCGGCTGTGTTTTCATAATAACAGGGGCACATCAGGGGTCACCATCTTTGCTACTCAATCTGTAATAGTGGATCAGCATCATCAGCGTTTCTTCAGAGCTTGTTAAAATGCAGAATCTCAGGCCCTACCCCAGACCTCATGAATTAAAATATGCATTTGGACAAGATCCTGAGGTACATGCTATTTTTTGAGAATCTCTGTTTTAGAACTCACTTTGGGTAACCTGTGCTAGAATTTATTGAAATGCTGAAAAAGATCAGCTGCAACTCTTAAGATTTGATTTCAACTTCCAAAAAATAATTCTCTATAGTTCGAAGATGCATAGGGATTGATTTTTGTAGGTTTTGTTACAGCTCTATTAAAGATAGAAGATCCACTAATTATTATGGGTTTGAAAGTAATTTTTCAATTTTTATTTAGAGATTAGTTAAATACTATATGGAAGAAATTTGAGCAATTTACTGCTGAAAACAGTCTTCAAGTCAAGAACCAAGTTTTGAAAAAGACTTTGCTAACTTAAGTTCAAAACTCGTAGTAACCTCCATTCCTTTCAACTTATGTTTGATGTACGCTGCATGTTCTTGGTAATGTTTGTAATCTTTATCATAATTAGCTATGGAGAATGTGTACGTTTTAGATTGTTCAGTGAATCTGGATCTCAGCTGAATGGAGTGACCAGCACTAGGCGTGAGTACTGCACCTGGAAACAACTTCATTACAAATTAAGCCAATTCTATTGCTGACTTTTAACCTCCTAAAACTAAAATCATCCCTGGGCAAATGTATTTTTATCAGCACAAAGATGTCAGAGGCAGTTGAACCAGAGCAACTCCATCTTGAATAGGAGCGGGTAAAATGAGGCTGAGACCTACTGGGCTTCATTCCCAGGAGGTTAGGCATTCTAAGTCACAGGGTGAGACAGGAGGTCAGTACAAGACACAGGTCATAAAGACATTGCTGATAAAACAGGTTGTAATAAAGGACCTAGAAATAGAAATTCCATTTGACACAGCAATCCCATTACTGGGTATATATCCAAAGGATTATAAATCGTTCTATTATAAGGACACATGCACACGAATGTTCATTGCAGCAGAGTTTACAATAGCAAAGACCTGGAACCCCAAATGCCCATCGATGATAGACTGGACAGGGAAAATGGGGCACATATACACCATGGAATATTATGCAGCCATCAAAAACGATGAGTTCGCATCCTTTGTAGGGACATGGATGAACCTGGAAACCATCATTCTCAGCAAACTGACACAAGAACACAAAATCAAACACCGCATGTTCTCACAAATAGGCAGGTGTTGAACAATGAGAACACATGGACACAGGGAGGGGAGCAGCACACACTGGGGTCTGTTGGGGGGAAATAGGAGAGGGACAGCTGGGGGTGGGGAGTTGGGGAGAGATAGCATGGGGAGAAATGCCACATATAGATGAAGGGGAGGAAGGCAGCAAATCACACTGCCACGTATGCACCAATGCAACAATCTTGCATGTTCTTCACATTTACCCCCAAACCTAAAATGCAATAAAAATAAATAAATAAATAAATAAATAAATAAATAATAAATAAATAAATAAATAAAACAAGAAACTGGGCAAAACCCACCAAAACTAAGAGGGCGAGGAGAGCGATCTCTGGTGGTCTTCACTGTTACATTCCCACTGATGGCGGTGGCAGCAACAGGGAGGCACGGCTGGGACTGCATATTCCATGGAGCCGGTGGGAGCCCCACCCCTCCTGAGTTGGCACGAGAGCTTCCTGGGTGCTACTGCAGCCACCCAAACCCTGGCTGCAGACCCAGGACTCTTGCTATACAAACCAAGCAGGAGCCCTGCCCTCCCTACTGCAGCTGAGGATCTAAGCCTCTCTGTGCTCTTGGCGGAGAACCGGGAGATGGTGGGATATGCCCTTCTGGGTGCAGCTGCAGTTCCCCCAACCTGCGGCTGTAGATCTGGGCCTCCGGCTCTATGGAGCAGGCAGGAGCCATGGGCAAGTAGGAATCCCGCCCTTCTGAGTTGGCGAGGCGGGAGCTCTTGGGTGCAGTAGCTGCAGCAGTGCTCCCGGGTGCAGGACCAGGGCACCTCTGCAGCCTGCATCCTCGGGGCACCTGGGAAGGCCCACACTCCCCCGCTACATGCTCCTCCACCCCCACTCCCCACCCCCTTCCCTGTAGCCTTGGGGGTGTCTGCTTCCAGTGCCTGGCCTTTCTCCTCTCCCAGTGCCTGCTCTGATCTCAGAGGTGGATTGAGGCTGAACCCCAGGGCCATGAATGGCAGCAGGAAGCAGACAGATTCCTGGGCAGAAGCGGGTGGTCCCTAGTAAGGACCCTCCTTCTGGCCGGGGCCAGTAGGCTGGGGGCCTGGCTTCCAGCACCAAGGACCAGAGTGGGCACTTATGGTGCCCCTTCCAGGCCACTCATGGCCACCCACAGACCAATTAGCATTCACTTCCTCCTCTGAAGGCAATAAAAGCCCGTGGCTTGGCCAGAGCTGAGCAGAGGATGGAGAGATGACTGATGACCAGTTGCAGAGAGGAGCTACCCTCCCTGCTGACAAGACAACCTGCTGGCATAGAGCAGCTACCCTCTTTGCTGAGAGCTTCAGAGACTGCAGTGACGTGCTAACAACCTGTCTACGCAAAGGAGCTACCCTCTCCAGGGCCTCCTCTCTGCTGAGAGCTGAACACTCACGAGACGACCTACTGGCAGAGAGGAGCTACCCACTGTGGGTTTCCTCTGAGCTGCTGCAACACTCAATAAAGCTCCTCCTCAAATTTTCATCTTCCACTTGTCTGCATACCTCATTCTTCCTGGATACAGGGCAAGAACTTGGGCAAAGGCCCCAATGGCCATGGAGATTTCCAGCCAGAAAACCAACACCCCAAAGATCCGGTCACACCGCCAGCGCTGTGATGGTTTATAAATGCCATGGCAACGTCAGAAAGTTACCCTGTATGGTCTCAAAAAGGGGAAGCATGAATAATCCACCCCTTGTTTAGCATATCATCAAGGAATAACCATAAAAATGGCCCTTGGGTCTGCTCTGTCCATGGAGCTACCATTCTTTTATTTCTTTACTTTCTTAATAAACTTGTTTTCACTTTACTCTATGGATTCACCTGGAATTCTTTCTTGCACAAAATCCAAGAACTCTCTCTTGGGGTCTGGATCAGGACCCTTTTCTGGTAACAAAGGTAGAAGACAGCTTCTATTATCTAAAGACCTTTTTCAAGCTGTGGCTTCAGAATAACCAGCTCTCCATGTCAGGAGTTGATGACAGTCACTCAATATTAAAATTTGGTTGAGGGGGTCTTTGTGAACTGCAAATTCTGACTGGCTTTAAAAAAAAACTGTAGCCATGGCAAAAAGTATTCAATTTCTATCTCTGACATTTTCTGTCTAATAAAACTCTATAGAATTAAAACCTGAAATTGTGTCTGTGATATACTTAAGTGGCTGGAGACCGGACTGCACTCACCGTGAGACCTGGGCACACTCAGACCTGTCAAGAGAACTGGCTGGGCTCCTGAGGGTCTATGCACATGAGAATCCAGGAGCTTTGGTGGGTCTGGCTTTCAACAACAAATTACAAGGCATACTAAAAGGCAAGCATTACACTTAGAAGAGACAGAATAAGCATCCGAACTAATTCAGGGATGGCAGGAATATTAGAATTATCAGACTGGAAATTCAAAACAACTATGATAAGTACGCTAAGGGCTCCAATGAAAAAAGTCAGTGACATGCAAGAATTGATGTGTAATATAAGCAGAAAGATAGGAATTCTAGGAAAGAATAGAACATACTACAAATCAGAAACATTGTAACAGAAATGAATGCTTTTGATGGGCTCATCACTCATGAGCTCATCACCCTAGATAGATGAGGGAAGAATCTCTGGGCTTGAGGATTTGTCAGTGGAAACTTCCGAAATTGAGGAGTCATAGGGAAAAGAACATCTAAGAACTGTGTGTAACATTAGCATAACGGAGACAAAAAAGAAAAGAAAGAAAGAAAGGAACGGAAGAAATAGTGGCAGAAATAATGACTGAGACTTTCCCTAAATTGATGTCAGATACCAAAGCAGAGATCCAGAAAGCTCAGAGAACACCAAGCAAGATTACTGCCAAAAAACCACACCTAGGCATATCATATTCAAACTGCAGAAAATGAAAGACAAAGAAAAAGAATTGAAAGAAGCCAGAGGAGGAAAAACACCTTATCTATGGAGGAACAAGGATAAGAATTATGTTACAGTCTCCTCAGAAACCATGTGAGCAAGAATAGAGTAGAGTGAAATATCTGATGTGTTCAGATATTTCAGATATTCTCTACTAAAAATACAAAAATTAGCTGGGCATGGTGGCACATGCCTGTAATCCCAGCTACTCAGGAGGCTGAGGCAGGAGAATTGCTTGAACCCAGGAGGCGGAGGTTGTGGTGAGCCGAGATCACTCCATTGCACTCCAGTCTGGGTAACAATAGCAAAACTCCATCTCAAAAATAAAAAATAAAAAAATAAAAATAAAAAATGTCAATGGTTACATATATCAACTCGAAGACAGATTGTCAGAGTACATCAAAAAACAAGATCCCAAAACAAGAAACCCATATTAAATATAAAGACACGTATATTAAAAGTAAATGGAGGGGGAAAATATACCATGCCAACACTAATAGAAAGCAGGAATAATGATACTACCCTTCAGAAAGAGAAGAGTTCAGAGCACAAGAGTTAGGGGCTGTGGAGGGGCATTTCATAATGAAAGGGGTCAATCTGGGTGATAACAATGTGTCAATTTAGGTTTATCGATTGTAACAAATGTAGTACTCTGTAGGAGGATGTTGATGGTGGAGGAGGCTGTGTGTTTGTGGAGCCAGGGAGTTGATAGAAATTCTGTACTTTCTGAGGAATTTTGCTGTGAACCTATAACTGCTCTATAAAGTCTACATTGCTGAAGAGCACATGCCCATGAGATGACATATTTTGTAACAACAAAGAAACAGAATGGAAATGGAAGCATTTGCATATAATGGAATACTCTATAGCAATGAAAATGAATGAACCACAGCTGCGTGTAACAGCTGAGTGTATAGAAGACACAAGAGAGTACATGTTGTATTGTTCCATTCACATAAAGTTTAAGAACAGGAGAAATTAATTCCTGGTGAAAGAAGTCAGGATCATGATTACCTGTAGGTGGAAGGAGGTTAGGGCTAGGACAAAGAATGATAGAATCTTCTGGGATGCTTAAAATGTTCAGTATTTTGCTCTGGATGGTGGGCAGGTGGATTCATATCTAAAAATTCCCCAAGCCATTTACACTTAAGTTTTGTGTACTTTCCTGCACAGTATAGTCTCCCTCAGCTTGTCTTTCAACCATCTCTAATTTTAAAATGAAATCAACAGCCACATCACAACATAGAATTCACTTGAAAACTATGCTTTATTTTTTAAACTGAAATTCCAATTGTCCATAAGCAGCTATGCAATGAAATACAAATGGAGAGTTTCAAACTGTTTACTGGCCAGAGTTTCAAGCCATTTAGGACGCCCTTGAGAAAAGAGGTATGTTCTGGCAGAGAATCAGAGAAGCAAGAGCCTGAAGGTACACCAAGGAGGCATGACCAGAAGTGACAAGAGACGAAGAGGCAGAGATCGGAGAGGATGGTTTGGTCCAGGGAAAGTTGTTAGAAATTGCTTTCACTTCACAGTTTTGTAAAAGACCTGGGTCTCAACTTCTAGCAAATCAAGATGGAGAATTTTTAAAACCATAAATAGGTACTTTGAAGAAATCTTTCGGCCGGGCACGGTGGCTCACGCCTGTAATCCCAGCAGTTTGGGAGGCTGAGGCGGGCGGATCACGAGATCAAGAGATCGAGACCATCCTGGCCAACATGGTGAAGCCCTGTCTTACTAAAAATACAAAAAAATTAGCTGGGCGTGGTGGCGCGTGCCTATAGTCCCAGCTACTCGGGAGGCTGAGGCAGGAGAATTGCTTGAACCCGGGAGGCAGAGGTTGCAGTGAGCTGAGTTCGTGCCACTGCACTATAGCCTGGCACCTGGTGACAGAGTGAGATTGTCTCAAGAAACAAAACAAGACAAAACAAATCTTCAAGTTTTGCTTTAGTTATTGGCCTAATTTCCTCTGTTCTCTGGGCTGCTTCAGTAGTAAGGATCTGCAAACAAAAAGGTATTATTCATGGAAAGGAGAAAATAAACAGTACTTGTTTATATCAGCACTATTTTTTTTCCTCTCGGACTTAACGCATTCATGGGTTTCTCCAACTGTCTGAGTCTCTGGGAAAGGGTGTGTTTGCCCGTTAATCAAGGAATACCTATTTCTCCCCTTCCTGCACTACTAATCAAGAGAAGCAAAGTTTTCAACTTCTGAAAAGTCCACTTTAGATGTTCCTTGAATGACTCAGTTGACATGTTCACTAGTGACAGCAATCTTGCTATGACTAACCAGCTTCTACTTTTGACATCTTCTGGAAGAAGAAATTAGTTGTTGTGTAGAAGCTTCCCTCCAGATGGTCTTCACCTAGAGCATAACAATTAGCCAAGTCTATAATGGGAAACTTTCTTTCAAAGAGATCAGAATGTTGATGTATTATTGCAGAGTGTTTGCTGCCTCCGAGTTCTACCTCTCACAATGTCAGAAGACGGTGACTTTCTGTGGCAATAAGGATTTTTACCAGGTCTTTATTTGGTGTCCAAGAATAATACTTTTCTTGTGTTTCAGATTTTCAAGAAAATAAAAACACTCCTTCTAAGAAGCTGTTATCCAGCATCAGATATCTGAATGCAGCTGACTGAAAAGTGGGCTTTTTGCATGCAAGGTGGAAATCCATATTCAGTTGAAGGTAAATAGAAAGTTAAACTCCTCCCTGTTAGGCTGCCAAGCATGCCAGGTCTTCTCTTCCTAACTGCCCTGAGGCACTTTGCATATCACCCACGGTGGCTTTTGAAGCCCACTGGGATCATCTCCGTCCTTGAGAAGGGGTTGGCAGTTCCAGGAGCTCTAGTCAACAACACTGACAGATATTTCTTCTGCTCTATGTTTTATCTTCCTGTTTAACAGGTAGACCGATTTGCTACTGAGTTGGTTTCTCTAGCCTGGGCTATAAAAAAGCAGCATCCTTTGGGAAGCATTTTGCACTTACTGCAATATTCCCGTGATGCCAAGACACAATCTCAGTGAGCTCCACACTTACTCAGGTAAATTCAACTAATTCATGTGCTATATTAGCTAAATGGAAAAATATTTATTCAACCATTTTGCTTACAAAGATTGTTAGATTTTATACTAAGTCTGAATTTCATCTGCCTCCTTTATGACATTTGTATAAGACTGGATGTCTATAATATTGAATATAATTTATAATATACTGATATCTATGAGTTTAAAGTGGTATAGTGCTGTAAGTTATTATTTACCCTGAGAGGATGCAGGATAGTTAGAAACACAGGTAATTGGTATTGTAAGGCCAATAATTGCCTATGTCTCAAGAAGAATTACCATTATTTGCCTGGTGTTTTATTTAGAAATAGGCTAATGGCATTCTTTATAAAGAGCACTATTGTATGCTTAAGTTTAGCTCTGTATCTTTAGTAAAGATAATTCCTTAAGATCCTTTTTAAAAAATTCTAAAATGACCTGTCTTCTACTACAAAAACTTTAATAATTTTTATTTTTTCCAATGTTTTATTATGAACATTTTCTAATGTATAGAAAATTCAGAAGAAAAATACAATGGATCCTCACATCACATAGACACCTACCGTTTAGATTCAACAATTGTTAACATTCTGCCAGATAAGGTGTGTGTGGGTGTGGGTGTGGGTGTGTGCACTTGTGTGTGTATGTTGTTTGCTGAACCTATTTCAAAATAAGCAACAGACTTCAGGATATTCTCCCCTAAATATTTCAGGGTCACCTCCTAAAAACAGGGCATTCCGCTACTATATTCACAATACTATTAACACATCCAAGAAAATTAGCAATTATATAATATTATCTTTTACCCAGATCATGTACAAATTTTCTCATTTGTTCCTCAGTTTTAAGCAATGTGCTGAATGGCTGTTTTTTTTTAAATTCAGGTTTATATATTGTATTTTCTTTCTGTATCTCTTAATCTCTTTTAACACAACAGTGTTCTCGCTAGCACCCTCATGCCCCAACGTATCTTATTTTCTTTGGCATTGAGTTGTTAAAGCATCCAGGACCGTTGATTTGTATCATGTTCCAAATATGTTTATTTCTTCATAGTGTCCTATAGCTTGTTCATCTCCTGTGTATTTCTTGTAAACTGGAAGGTGAGCCCTTTAGTTGTATCTTAAATATTTGGTCCTAGTTGTAGCCACTTATGTTGGCTTTTCTATCATTGCATGTAAATAAGACTTGACCTTATTCAATAAACTAAAGTGGTTCTGATTTTGTAAAATGTAAATGCCACTAACTGAGATCTCTCTCCTGTACTTTATGCCTTCCTAGTAAATGCATAGCACATATTTACCAGCTGAATCACACCATTCATATTCAATCTCTCTGCATTCTTGTAAGTCATCCAAAATTGTTCATTTAGAACGTGGTGTACTACACTCAAAATCATTCTTTTCCTGCTGGTATGCTGTCTTTTTTCCCTTAGGATTATCTCTTTGGAGATTTTTGATTAAATATATTCTTTTGTACTGATAGGCAGTTAAAGTCTGAAACTTTAAACAGCTGGTTATCTGCTTCTATGGTAATAAGGTATTTTAGAAAAACTTGGAAATTCATGCAATTTATAAAAATAACTAAATTCTTCAGTGTACCAACGAAGTGTGAGGGTAATCTGTATGCTAATTCTAGAATGTGCAATGAGTAACATGAAGTAGAAACAGTCTCTAAACAAATGTGAAATTTTTAATTAATCCAAGCTATAAATACCTGAAAAAGTTATGTTTGAGGTTTCAGAGTGATTGTAAATTAATTACAAATTGATTACCATTGATAAGTGGGTCCTTTAAATTCTTCTTAAGATAAAATGAAAGCTGAAGTTTTACTTGTAACTGATTTGATTATTTATGTACAATATTTGCTTTAGGGAAACATTTTAGTGTTTTCAAACTTCATCTTTTAGCTGGATCCAGTGATACGTCTAACAAAAGGACAGGCAATTTGGAAAGTGAACATGAAAATATCTGGGAACGAGCAGCCCAGAGTGAAGGAATAGCAAATACAACAAACCTAAAGACAAACCCTTAACCAATACTTATTTTAAAAAACTAGACTAGGAAAAAAAAAAGTCTGAAAAACACTAGACCACCTACATCCTCACTTGCTACAATTTGAATTGTCCTAAAAATATTCCTATGAATATTACATTTAATATATTCAGGAATAGTCTTTAAAAGTATACTTGTGATAAATTGGGTACATTTAGCAAATTGTTTTCAGACAAATTGATACTTTGTTAATTTGGCTTAGAGAGTTCTGGTTTTCAATCAACTGATTTCTGACTAATTTACCTACAGCTATGCCTGCTACAGAATAGATATTTAGTAAATGTTTATTGAAAGAATGATAGGAAAAAGCTTGCATGTGAAGGAAAATGTCATGGATTATATTGAGTATTGTATCTGAGAGCAATAAGTTAACTGGAACCTAATTTGGGTTTGTGGCTTATCTACCTTTCTGATATTTGATCCCATCCAAAAACCATCTGCAGGATTTTTAACTGCAAAGCCCCGCGAGACCTATCTCTGTGGCCCAGTTTATCTCCTGGTGCCTTCCTTTCATCTTCAAAGCAGGCCCCAGGAACTCAGCTTTCTTTCCCCTCCAGCAACTCAGCCATCCTTTCTATCCCTTCAGATTTTGTTTCATGCCAATGCATAATCTCCCTCATTTTGCATTTTCTTCTTTATCTGAAGTTAAGCATACAAACCTAAAAAAAATAAGGATCTTATTCCTGATCTCTGAAAAGAAATAGGATAATGAAGGAGCTGATCTGGTAGAAGTTAGTAAAGTTATAGAACCCTTCCACAAATGTCAGGTGATCTGTTCCTTGTCCCTTTTAAGATGGTAAATGGATCTAGGAACATCAGACTTTTGTGTGTGACTTTCTCTCCCCTCTAAATTACATGAATTAGTTTTATCTCCTTAGGATTTGCCAAAAGGCAAAGTAGTTATCATTACTGGTTAAACACATTGATATTTATTTATTTTAACAAACATGAAAGCAGTTGTTAAACAGGACGACAACAGCCAGCAAAACTGGGTCCCAGCTTGTGATGACTCCAGAAAACAGTCAGGGTCCCACCTTGTGGCCACTCTTCCATACCCTTCCTGTATAGTCATCAGTGTTCTAGGTCTGGTATGCATTCCCCGAAAGGCAGAAAAGAGAGTGCAGACTATTGTCCCTGATAAGGTCATATGTGGATCTCCTAATATCAATTTGGCTTGAATACAAGGACTACTTTTCTGTTTCAAGGGCAGGATGGAGGTATATTCCTAGGACGTGGAATGGCAGATATCTGAAATATACCTTGCAGACCACTATATTTCACTCTACACGTATTCCTGAGGGTGGAGTTCACTAAACCACTTTCTTTCTCATCCTATTTTTAGATAGAATCAAGGTAGAATAATAGATGTTTCCTAAATTCAAATTGGCAGTTTGCAGTTTCTAGGACGTCAGCAATGAATGACATCCTTTTAATGGACCCCTGGCCTTCCCTTTCCCCCTAGGAATGACGAACCTAGTTCACGTCCTTACTGATTGTCTGTGGCCCAATCACCATACTGAGCACATGTAAATATCATGAAGACAGTATTCAAGGGCAAGGCTTCAGTGTATGAGGGGCAGCAGAGGTGATGGGGGAGGAAAAGTGGAAGAGCAAGGTTGAGCCATTCCCCAGAGGGATCCTGTTACCAGGAACATTGCCAAGGCAGGAGCTTTTGCAGCTGTGTAAAGAGCAGATTAGGAGCAAGATAGAAGCCTGTTGTAAAAACTGGGGCCCAAGATCAGGGCTGGACAACATCAAGGATCTTTGCTGCTAGAGTACTTAAATGCCGAGTCATGGCAACTTAATTCCTCCTATTAATACCCGGTTTGATTCTAGAAACTGGGGTGAGGCTGAGTCCCCTATTGGCAGCCAGAATTTTAGCTGCAGGGAGAGACGAGCTCCAGGAAATCTACAAAAGTTAGGCAAGAAGGATATGGGGAAACAGAGGTCAGTTTCCAGAGAATTAAACAACTGACATCAAAGACTTAAGGGCTATTCCTGGTAAAGGAATCTTTACAAGTAGGAACTGGGCAAGGAGAAAAAGATAACCCAGTTGCATTCAGTCACACCAAAGTGACAAGAGAAGGCAGGATAACTAAGCTGAACTTTCTTCCTTCTGTTGCTTGCTAAATTTTAGAACTAAGTTTAAAGAACAATGAGACTAAATCTGTAGGTCATAACAACCTGGCTACTTCAAGTTAGATCTGCATGATCATGAGTGTTTGCTGTCACCTGTCAATATCATGTCGTTCTGAGATTGCCAGATCAGCCTTCTTCCCAGCCCTGGCACCCAGGGCTCTGGCTCAGCTCTTTAATACCTACTTCCCTGCACTGACCTGATGCAGCAACTGCTGGTCTTCCAGCTTGTCCGGTGTCAGCCTAGCTCAAAACTGGGTCTTCACACCTACAGTCCAAAAAAGGTGTTGAACTTGCAAATCTAAAGGCATCGAAGGGCTGCAATGTGTTAGAGTGGAAAGAGGAACAGAAACGTAATGAAGTTTCCAGAGAGCAACAAGAAACCAAGAACACGCAGAGCTTAATTTTAGGCTCCAGGGATTTTCCCAGGCTTATTTTCACTATTTCTTAGGGCTCCAATTTTCTAAGTCCTTTATTCTTCAGTCAAATGGAAGTACAAGGAAATGTGAGAACTCTAGATGAGTCCCTGAAGTCATTGCTACTAATCAAATGGCTCTGGCAGCTCAGATCAGCAGGCACTTTGGGAGCATCAGCAATGACCCCTGTGTCCTTGGGATGTCACTCTCCTGCTATAAAATCTTCAGTGGATCTCTACTGCCTTGGAATAATTGGACTCTCTAGCCTCACCTTTAAAATCTTCCAGGAACCTTTTCTTTCACTAATCCCCTTCAGGCAGCAAATACTTCTGCAAAACTTAATCACTGGTTTTTCACACTTGCCATGAATTTTTTTTCCATTTTCTGACTTTTTTCAATTTACTTTGTGTAGAATAATATTTTATCTAACTTACACATCTAAATATGACTATTCTTCAATGCCAGCTAAAAGCTTATCTCTTCAAGAATGCAGAAGAGATAAGCTTTTAGTTGGCATTGAAGAATAGTCATATTTAGATGTGATTACACTAATCTCTGATTACGCCTACATTTATTTGACATATTACTTCACATATTTTTACTATAAAGTAAGTCTTCTATCATCTTCCTCAGTTACACTGCACATTCATCAAGTACAGATATTATATCTTATCAGTATTTTCAATTGACCTCAGTGGCAGGGAGTTGAATTAATCATATTCCTCAGTTCCTATAACCCAATCATAAGAGTTGAAGTAAAACAGTTAATTTAGATATTTATTCCTTTTTCATCTCATTCCCTGTTACCATTGCCTATCCCATTCCCGTCTCTTTCCATAGACAACTGAGCTAATGAGTTTGAAGTCTAACATACATGTATACATACTCTTGCAAAATACAGTAATACAGTTCACTATCTTATTAGACTTTGTTCTACTTCTTATTGTTTTTACTCAGTGCTGGTTTTTTTTGTTTGTTTGTTTTTTGTTTTTGAGACAGGGTTTCACTCCTGTTGCCCCCCAGGCTGGAGTGCAGTGGTGCAATCTTGGTTCACTGCAACCTCTGCCTCCTGGGTTTAAGTGATTCTCCTGCCTAAGCCTCCCAAGTAGCTGGGATTATAGGTGCCTGCCACCATGCCTGGCTAAATTTTGTATTTTTAGAAGAGACAGTGTTTTGCCATGTTGGCCAGGCTGGTCTCAAACTCCTGACCTAGGTCATCCACCCACTTTGGACTCCCAAAGTGCTGTGTTTTTAAGATCTATTCATATTGCTCTGTTGACACTTGGTTTGTTACTTCAAGCTGTCAAAGAGTACTCAGTATTATGCAGTCTGCACATTTTACTCACCCCTTCCTCTAGGAATGAACACCGAGATTTCCCCCAATTACTGGAAGCCACAAACAGCACTTCAATGACTATGTAATACATGACTCTAATGTGTGGAAACTTCTTTAGAATAGATAAACCCAGGTGAGGACTGGCTGGGTATATATATATATATTTTTATCTCATTGGATATCTAGTTGTAATTTTGTAACTTTTGAATTTGTTTAAATTACTCTTAACTGATTTTTAATACATATGAACATTCTTCATATACCATTTAGCCATTTAGGTTTCCACTTCTGCAATTGCCTATATATGTTCTTTGTCTATTTTTCAATTAGTTCTCCTGACTCTTTATTATTGATTCATTTGCATATGTTTTCTGTTACATCCTAAATTCTAGTTAGCACATTGGTTTCAGTTTGGCTGTGGGGTCCTTCACTGAACAATTCTGATTAAGTCAAATTAACAACTCCTTACCTTTTGCTTCTGCTTTTGGTATCTTGCTTAAGAGTTCTTCCTTATACCGTGGTCATAAAGGTAACCTATACTTTCTTCTGTAGCTTTATAGTTTTGCCATTCGTATTTAGATATTTAGTTTGTATACACATACATACACATATATTTTCACACACACATATAAACACACCCCATATATGCATATGTTTATATATGTATATGGTATGAGATACAAATCTGTTTTTTCTCTATACAGTAAACTAATTTTCCCATTACAATAGAGTAGATAGGTTTTCCTTTCCCCAGGAATTTGTGGTGCCATGTTTATTGTATCTAAGACTTCCATCTGAGGTCTCTGTTCTCTTCCATTTCTTCATTTGAATTTTTACACTAGTACTATACGGTTGTTTGTGTTTTTTAAAAATTGCTACAGCTTTGTTTTAATCTTAAGTTTTGGCAGAGCAAATTCCTGCTCTTTACTCTTCTTTTTCAAAGTTGATTTAACTATTTGTAGATCTTCATTCTTCTATATACATTTTTAAGTAAGCAAAGTCCTTCAAACATCTCGCTACAATTTCAGTTAGCATGCTATAGATTCATGCATTATTTGTCAGGGGGTGCATGGATACTTGTAGAATGTTAGATGATCTTATCTGTGAAGATAAACTATTTCTCCATTTATAAAACTTCACGTCTCATAATAGGTTTTAAAACTTTCTCCATGGAGGTCTTTCACATTCTTTCAAAAGTTTACTGACATATCATAGTTGTATTTACTGCTGTGTATAGCAGCTTATTTCCTAATTACGTTTTCTACATGATCATTGCTGGTACAGAGAAATGTTACTGACTTTTAAAAACTGATCTTATATCTAGCAGCTTTGCTGAACTTCCTGATTTGCTTTACCTTCTTGACCTGTTATAATATCTATGTATAATACTGCTCTTTGCCTTTAGAAGATACTTTTGGCTTGAACTCTTTTGATAGATTAAGATTGGTACTCTGGCTTTTTCTATTGCTGTTTATGTTTCTTTTATATATGTTTTTAGTGCTTTTAATTTATACCTTTCTGTATCTTTTTATTTTAAAGTGTAAGAATGTCTTATCCTTATACTTAGTGCTTTGTTTTGTAATCCAATATGAGTGCCATTTACTATAATTACTGTTATATCAGGATTTATTTTTTCATTTTATGTTTACTTTTACTATGTGACCTTTTCTTCCTTTTCCTAGTTCATCTTGTGTTCTTCCAAATAAACAAAAGTGATTTCTGCTGCTTTGAGATATATATTCTAACTTATTCTTCTAGCAAGTTATCTCTAAGTTGTCCTTTTATGACTGGGGCTTATTTCACTTAACATAATGTCTTCAAGTTTCATCCATGTTGTAGTATGTATCAGAATTTCATTCTTTTTAACGACTGAATAATATTTCATTGTATCTATATACCATATTTTGTTTCTGCATTCGTCTGTCAATGGACACATGAGTTGCTTCCACTTTTGGCTATAGTGATAATGGTGCTATTACTCACAATAGCAACAACATTCTCTATGTCTGTCTTTCTGCCAGTAACACACTATTTTGATTAGGATAGCTTTGAAATAAGAAAATGTATGACCTTCAACTTTGTTCTTTACAAGATTGAGTGGGCTATATGTAGTCTCTTGAGATTCTGTATGAATTTTAGAATGGATTTTTTATTTCTACAAAAAAGCATTGGAATATTCAATAGGGATTGCATTGAATCTGTAGAATGCTTTGGGTAGCATTGATATCTTAACAATATCAACTCTTCCAATTTATGAACACAGTTTTTTCCCCATTTATTTGTGCCTTCTTTAATATTTTTCAGCAATATTTTGTAGTTTTTGGTGTACAAGTCTTTCACCTCCTTAGTTGTATTAATTCCTAAGTGGTTTTTTTTTGTTTTTTTGTTGTTGTTAGCTAGGGAAGATGCTATTGGAAGTTGAAATATTTTCTTAATTTCCGTTTTGAATTTTTCTTTGTTAATGTATAAAAATGCAATAATTTTTGCATGCCAATTTTATGATTTTGCAACTTTCCCAAATTGGTTTATCAGCTCTAACAGATTTGTTTGTGTAGAACCTTTAGAGTTTCCTACATGCAGAATGATGTAATCTGCGAACAGAGACAATTTTACTCCTTTTTTCAATTGAGATGCCTTTAATTTTTTTTTTCTTACCTAACTGCATTGACTATGAATTCTAGCACTATGTTGAATGAAGTGGCAAAACAGGCATCCTTGCCCTTATTCCTTATCTTAGAGGAAACGCTTTCACTATTGAGTATGATGTTTGAGCTGTGGGTTGTTCATATATGGCTTTTATTATGTTGTGGTAATTTCCTTCTAGTCTTAGTTTGTTGAGTTTATTTTTCTTTTAATCATAAAAGGGTATTGAATTATGTCAAATGCTTTCTCTGTATCAATTGAGATGATTGTGTGTTTTTATTTCCTTTACTTGTTAATGTAGTGTATTATATTGATTTATTTTTGTGTATTGAGCCATCCTTGTATTCCAGTAATAAATTCTACTTGGTCATGGTGTGTAATCCTTTTTATATGCTCTTTAATTTGGCTTGCTGATATTTTGTTGAGTATTTTGCATCAGTAATTGTAAGGGATATTAGTTTTCTCTTCTGGTAGCATCTTTCTCTGGCTTTGATATCAGGTAATGGCGGACTTACAGACTTTGATAATAACTGATCATTCTTCTTCAGGTTTTTGGAAGAGTTTGAGAAGGATGAGCATTAATCTTTCTTTGAAGGTTTGGTAGAATTCATCAGGGAAGACACCTGCTCCGAGGCTTTTCTTTGTTAGAAAGTTTTTGATTATTAATTCAATTGCCTTACTCATTAAAAAGGTCTACTCAGATTTTCTATTTCTTTATGATTCAGTTTTGGTAGGTTTTGTGTTTCCAGGAATTTGTCAGTTTCATCTAGATTATCTAATTTGTTGGTGTCCAATTGTTCATGATGTCATAATTCTTTTTATTTCCATAAAATCAGCAAAGCTTTTTATTTCAATCACTTGAGTCTTCTCTTTTTTTTAAGTCAGTCTAGCTAAAAGTTTGTCAATTTTCTTGAGCT
The DNA here is from genome assembly GCF_030222135.1 of Aotus nancymaae. Classification (NCBI taxonomy): domain Eukaryota; kingdom Metazoa; phylum Chordata; class Mammalia; order Primates; family Aotidae; genus Aotus; species Aotus nancymaae. The sequence continues at coordinate 18,009,546 of NW_026988455.1, forward strand.
TTTAAAAGAACAAACTCTCAGTTTTGTTGATTTTTTCTATTTTTCTCCTCCCTATTCTAATCTTTGCTACTTTTTTTCCTTTTGCTAGGATTGGGTTTAATTTTTACTTGTTTTTCTAGTTCCATAAGGTAGAAAGTTAGAGCACTGATTTGAGACCTTTCTTATTTTTCAATGTAAGCATTTACAGCTATGACTTTCCCTCTCCACACTACATTCACTACATCTGGTAAGGTTTATTACGTTGTGTTTTCATTTTCATTTGTCTCAAGATATTTTCTATTTTCCCTTGTGATTTCTTCTTTAACCCTCCAGTTGTTTGAGAGTGTGCTGTTTACTTTCTGCATATTTGTGAATTTTTCTTTTTTCTTCTGCTGTTGATTACTAGTTTCATTCCATTTTGATTGCAAAAGATAGACAGTATGATTTCAATTTTTTAAAAAATTTATTCAGGCTTGTTTTGTAACCTAACTTATGGTCTGCCCTAGAAAATGTTTCCTCTGCACTTGAGAAAAATATAGATTCTGCTGCCATTGGGCATAGTATTCAGCACATGTCTGTTAGTCTAATTTGTCTACAGTGTTGTATGTATCCTCTTTTTATTTATTGATTTTCTGTCTACTCATAATATTCACTATTGAGAGTGTGGTATTCACGTCTACTACTATGATTGTAGCCAAGAGTTTTTTTCAATAGGGTCTTTGTGTGGCAATCTTTCTGAGGTTTTATATGGCCAAGATTATTTCTATTGCACTTTTCATATTTAAATGCCAATCTGGATAAGTGCAAGATTCTAGCTTCAAAGATTTATTTCTCTAATACTAAAAAACACAACTTAGTTGTCTTTTTGCAGAAGTTTTTGAAGTGTCTAAAATGAATATGTTACCTCTTCATTTGTAAGTGATCTGTTTCTTTCTGGAAGCTTTTATAAATTTGTCTTTCATAGTCTTAAATTTTACTATATAACGTGTCTAAGTGTGATAATGATTCCAACAACAGCTGTATTATTTAACTATGTAAGAATTTGTATAATCGCCATGTTTTAGCCAAAATTTTTGGACATATTGATGACTTTGGATTTTATGAGGACAGGAACTATGTTTTTCTGTTTCATAGCTGTATCTTTAGTGCCTAGTGTTGTTAGCATATGGTAGATGTACTAAATAAATATTTGTTGAATGAATGAATGAATGACTGAATAGTCACCCAGGTGACTGGCAGCTTTTCTAGGATTCTCTAAAATATATTATTTCTTTTGCAATTTGTCTCAATAACTAGGAAATTTTTACTGCAGAGAAAAAGACATTTAATATAATTTAACACTAAACTGAGTTAGTTTCAATAAATCATCTATAAGTTATAAGAAATATTTTTAAAAATATATAGTTAGGAAAAGAACCATGTAAATTCCCATTGGCTTATACACGCATGCCTGAAATCTGAAAGATACTAGTCTTGGTCAAATATGCATCAGTATGCATTTATACAGTGTGAGTCACTGTATAGGATCACACTGTACTTGGTTTACAGCCCTTTCTTCTCTGCTAACCTGTGATCGACTTGGAAGAACCACGTTTTTGAAGAAATAATATGATGACAAAAAATTTGTACTGTACTCCTTTAGACTAGTGATGTAAACCACTATATAATAATTAAAATACTTAAAAGCAGAAAGAAGTGGTAATTTTACCTTTTTTCTTTCAAGAATATCCTCTTTTATCAATGTTAAAACACAAAAGTGGAAGACAGAATGGGGACTTTCTTTGATTAATTCATCTTTATTATGGTCTTAGCCTTATTTTCCTTAGTGGAATTATTTTCTAATGATATTTGACCATATATGAACTCCCACCATCATCTGCTTTTCTTAACTGTCATCTAAAAATACAGTGTGAATGTCCACCTTTAACAGGCATGTAAATTTTCATGGTTCTACAGACTTAGAAACTGACATAATCTTTCTTTAAGAAAAGTAGGCCAGGCACTGTGGGTCATGCCTGTAATCCAGCACTTTGGGAGGCCAAGGCAAGCGGATCACGAGGTCAGGAGTTCCAGGCCAGCTTAGCCAACATAGTGAAACCCCATCTCTACTAAAAATACAAAAAAAGTAGCCAAGCATGGTGGCAGGGGCCTGTTATCTCAGCTACTTGGGAGACTGAGGCAGGAGAATCACTTGAACCTGGGAGGCAGAGGTTGCAGTGAGTTGAGATTGTGCCATTGCACTACTGGCTGGCAACAGAGCAAGGAGGTGAGACTCTGTCAAAAAAGAAAGAAGGAAAGAAAGAGAGAGAGAGAGAAAGAAAGGAAGAAAGGAAGGAAGGAGGGAGGTAAGAAGGGAGGGAAGGAGGGAAGGAAGGAACGAAGAAAAGGAAAGAAAAAAAGAGAGAGAAAGGAAGGAAGGGGAAGGAAGGAAGGAAGGAAATAAAAAGCTTGCTAGAAAAAGAAGGGAGCCTCTCCTGACTGTGAATATTAAAAACCCAAGGACAATTCACAGTCATATGAGGCCTTATTGTGATAACACTAGTAAATGCAAAAAGAAAAAAAAAAACCCTTAAGAAAATGTTTTTGACAGTGAAATTATTGCAGGCTTTCAGATATTGAGAACCTATTTGTGAAACTGAACTATATAAATAATTAATAGTAAGAAAAATAAAGCCCATGTTTTTCTACAGAAATTGAATGAATTATAGAAATTTGAGAAGGTGTTAACAGTCTTGAAAATATGAATTCTTTGGGTTTTGCATTTCCACTGTGCAAAAGTGGTGTGGGATATTTCAACCAGTCTGTCAAATAATCTATGCATAAATTGGAGAGAGCAGTTCCCCTGAAAGAGTTGCTTTATATTAAAAAAAAATAGTATCCAGTTTAAAAATAAACTCACTTACCTTTCACATGCTTTTTATATTTCCCTGTCTTAATTAATTCCTCAAGTTAATTTCTTTTTAACCAAACACTGTCAATCCCCAGATCATGCCGTCGCATTCCAATTTAGGGCAATGTGACAAAAAATGATCCTTATTAACGAAGTATAGTATTATATTTGCATTCAGAATCAACTATCCAGGTCTGCGTATCTTGTAATGGCCATATAATTCTCTTTACCCTTGTTTCATGGTAACTAAGCTGTGAATTCCTTTGGGAACATTTTTGAAAAGTAAAACTTTGCCAATCATCTTTACAAAGTATATAGACATAGTTTAAAATTTAAACTTAAAAATTTTAAACTATGTCTATATAGCTTCTCTTTTGAAAATGTTTGCCTTGCTTGAAGAATTTAACTAATCAAAATTCAATTCAAGGAAAGTTGCCAAAGGAGATGATGCATTATAAAATAACTGAGGAAAAATTATCTTCAGCAAAAATCACACAGAATTTTAGACTTGAAATGGACCCTATAGGTCATGTAATCTGAAGACCACTAGGGGAGTCCATGGAAAGAATAGAAAACAATTTTCACCCTCTAATTTTACATAGGATTCAACTATGTAATGTTTCCATGCAGATTTATGCAATATTGTAAATCTACATCTTGATGTCCTTCAAATGTAATTCACATTACTTTAACTAGAATTTTTATGGAGTGGAGGAGATAGACTCTATTATTAAGATGTAATTGATTTTTGGAGATTATTTCTTGGAAAAACACGTTTTTGTATTTTTCTAGATCGGAAAAACTCTTTCTGTGGAACTTACATCAGACAGCTCCCTATGCTACAACATTTCTGGATATGTATAAGGGAAGGATAATAAGGATTAAGTCCAAGTATTATTTGCCAATATTTTACATGAAATCTTATTCAATTTGTAATATAACTTTCAAGAATTAGTTTTAGCATTTTAAATTTGGTTATAATTAAGTCTGCATTTGTTGTATTTATTAAAGCAATATTAATCTATTGATTTACATTTAAATTTTAGACAAACTACCTTTGTTTTTTTTTTGTTTGTTTGTTATGAGATGGAGTCTTGCCCTGTCACCCAGGCCGAAGTGCAGTGGCATGATCTTGGCTCACTGCAACCTCCACCTCCCGCGTTTAAGCAATTCTCTGCCTCAGCTTGTGAAGTAGCTGGGATTACAGGCACCCGCCACCACATCCAGCTAATTTTTGTATTTTTAGTAGAGATGGGGTTTCACCATATTGGTCAGGCTAGTCTTGAACTCTTGACCTCGTGATCCACCTGCCTCAGCCTCCCAAAGTGCTGGCATTACAGGTGTGAGCCACCACACCCAGGCAACCTACCTTTGTTTATTTAAGGCTAACAAATCTGAGTAGCATGTTCTTTTGTGGATATGCTAGTGTTTTATGCTGTTTTTTTATAATGAGTTAATTATGTATGATATAAATCTCATAAATGTTTTATGTTTCTATTTTTTGCATTTGTCATTAAATTAAACTGTTACATTAAATAAAAACAAAGGAATGCCAAAAGGAATGCTTAGAATATAACCATATGTGCATCATTCATGCGAATGTTCACATATAAACAATAAAATACAATCCTATTCATTTAAAGAGTAAGAATAGAAGCATGTCTAGGAAGGCAGCTGCTTTGTAAGCAGTCCTACAAGTGGTATAATCCTACCACTTCTTTCATCGTTCCGGTACTTTGCCACTCATTTGGTATTTGACAGCTGTGCTGGGATGACTGGAAAATTTGAATGTGTAAAAATAACTTGTCGGGTTGGTTTTTTAAATTTTTTCTAATTTTAAAGTTTTCTAATCGTTTTGCATTTTACATTTGGTTTTTAATTTACTTGGAATTTAACTTTGTGTATAGTATTAGAAGTTCAACCCTATTTCCCTCCTCTGTGGAAAAAAAAGTTTCACCACCATTTAGTCCTCTTTTCCTTTTGATGTTTTATCAAAATTGCCTTGATCACTCTTGGCACTTTACACTTTCACATAAATTTTACGATCTTCTTGTCAAGGTCCAGGGGGAAAAATACCTGCCAGTAATTTGGCAAGGAATTGCGTTATGAATAATGGTGGGAAATCTTAACATTTTTATTATTTTTTAATATCACGAACATGGTATAGCTCTCCTTTTATCTAGGTTTACAATATGGTTTTATTATTGTCTCTATAAACAACTTGCACACATTTTTAGATAATTGTTAGCTATTCTTGTATTTTGTTGGTTGCTACTGTAAAAATACATTTTAAAAATAATATTTTCTAATTTGTGTAGCTAGTGTATAGAAATATAGTTGATTTTTATAAATTACACTTGTATCCTCAGACCATGTTGAATTATCTTATTCTAAAAATTTATTTGCACATTATCTTGCTTTTTATTGAATAATCATATTGTTTGTGAATTGGCAGTTTTAAGTCTTCCTTCTCAATATGCATAATTTATATATAGTATATTTTATTATTGAAATGGCTAAGATCAATGTTGAATAGAAGTAGCGATAACAGATGTCATTGTGTTCATGGTTTTAAAAAGACTGTCTACATGCACATGTAAGTTCATTGTGGCACTGTTTACAATAGCAAAGACCTGGAACCAACCCAAATGCCTATCAAATGGTAGCCTGGACAAGGAAAATGTAGCACATATACACCATAGAATACTATGCAGCCATAAAAAAGGATGAGTTCATGTCCTTTGTAGGGACATGGATGAAGCTGGAAACCATCATTCTCAGCAAACTGACACAAGAACAGAAAAACAAACACCACATGTTCTCACTCATAGGCAAGTTGAACAATGAGAGCACCTAAGTAGGTGTTGATTTTTATATATTACACTTGTATCCTCAAACCATGTTGAATTCTCTTATTTTACACATTTATTTGCACATTCTCTTGCTTTTTATTGAATAATCATATTGTTTGTGAATAGTGCCCAATGGGGGGGAACATTACACACTGGGGTCTGTTGGGGTTGGGGGGCTAGGGGAGGGACAGCAGGGGGTGGGGAGGTTGGGGAGGGATAACATTGGGAGAAACGCCTGATGTAGGTGACAGAGGGGATGGAGACAGCAAACCACCATAGCATGTGTGTACCTATGCAGCCATCCTACAAGATCTGCACATGTACCCCAGAACTTAAAGTATAAATTAAAAAAAAAAGACAGCTGGGCGTGGTGGCTCACGCCTGTAATCCCAGCACTTTGGGAGGCCGAGGCGGGTGGATCACGAGGTCAAGAGATTGAGACCATCCTGGTCAACATGGTGAAACCCCGTCTCTACTAAAAATAAAAAAAATTAGCTGAGCATGGTGGCGTGCTCCTGTAATCCCAGTTACTCAGGAGGCTGAGGCAGGAGAATTGCCTGAACCCAGGAGGCGGAGGTTGCGGTGAGCCGAGATCACGCCATTGCACTCCAGCCTGGGTAACAAGAGCAAAACTCTGTCTCAAAAAAAAAAAAAGACAGTGTCTAACATTTCATCATTAACTATGATGCTTGCTGCAGGTTTGGAATAGATACTCTTTATTAAGTCAAGGAATTTTCTTTCAATTACTTTTTTGCTAATATTTAGTTGAATTTTAGAGAATTTTTCTGTCATTGAGATGACATAATTTTTCTTCTTTGTTAGTGTGGTAATTTCACTACTAGATTTTCCAGTTTTAAACTATGTTTGCATTCCTGAGATAAACCCAACTTGGTCATGATGCATTACTATTATTATTGCTAGTATTATTCAAAATTAGATTCAGTTGTCCAGTATTTTGTTTAGAATTTTTGCATATAACTGTAAGTAAACTTTACTTATAATTTTATTTGTCATGGTATCCTTATTAGATTTTGCTATCAAGATTTAACAAAGTTTATAAAATAAGCTGGGGAGTATTCCTTTTCTTGTATTCTCTGGAAGAGTGTATGTGCTATTGAATTTATCTGTTCCCTTTGACATTTGGCAGAACTTTCATGTAGTCACTTATATCTGGTCTTTTCTTGGAGAGACATTATCAACTACTGATTAAAGTTTCTCCAACAGTTACAGATTTCTTCAGTGCTTCTTTTCCTTATTTATATACATATATAGAGTCTCATTCTGTCGCCTAGGCTGGAGTGCAGTGGCATGATCTCGGCTCACTGCAACCTCCGCCTCCCAGGTTCAAGCGATTCTCCTGCCTCAGCCTCCTGAGTAGCTGGGACTACAGACGCATGTCACCACACCCAGCCAATGTTTTGTATTTTTAGTAGAGATGGAGTTTCACTGTGTTAGCCAGGATGGTCTCCATCTCCTGACCTCATGATCCTCCTGCCTCGGCTTCCCAAAGTGCTGGAATTACAGGCATGAGCCACCACACCCAGCCCCCTTTTAATATATTTTTAAGGCAATATACAGTTAAACACTTTGGCATGAAATCATCTTTAGAATACTCCTATAATTTTCCTAATTTTTGAATTCTCTTTAGCATTACTTTATTTTTCATTCCTAATGTTCATTTGAGTCTTTTCTCTATTTTTCTTGATGCATTTCACAGTGGTTTGCCTACTTCATTAATTGTTTCAAAGAATCAACTTTTGGCTTTGTTGTGTTTCTTATTACTCCTTAACTTCTGTTTTTAATTTTTTCCTTTTATTCTAGTTTCCTTAGGATTAGTTTGTTGTTCTTTTTAAAAGTTAAGTTGGAAGCACAGATCATAAATTTTCAGCTTTTCTTGTTTTCAATATAAGTATTTTTTACACTTCAGCAATTTCCTACAAACTTTGATATGTAGGAGTATTATTCAGTTCTAATGGATGTTGAAACAGCAGGACTCAGGGGATGAAATATGAATATAAGTTCATTTATTTGAACAATACTCATTCAAACCCACTTTGAGAGCTATTTTTTTTTTTTTTTTTTTTTTTGGCTGAGCACAGGGGACTTTATTGATGGTACACGACAAAGTGGGGCTCCCTAGGCCCCTCCCTCTTCAAGGGGTCTGCATGGAAACTGTGAGGAGGAACAATTCAGTGTGGTGGGGGACTCAGTGTGGTAGGGACTCCCCAGCAGTGAGGGCCTCTCTTCCTCTCGTGCTCTCGCTGGGGCTGGTGGTCCAGGGGTCTTACTCCTTGGAGGCCATGTGGGACATGAGGTCCACCACCCTGTTGCTATAGCCAAATTCATTGTCATACCAGGAAATGAGCTTGACGAAGTGGTCGTTGAGGGCAATGCCAGCCCCAGCATCGAAGGTGGAAGAATGGGTGTCACTGTTGAAGTCAGAGGACACCACCTGGTGTTCAGTGTAGCCCAGGATGCCCTTGAGGGGGCCCTCTGACGCCTGCTTCACCACCTTCTTGATGTCATCATATTTGGCAGGTTTTTCCAGACGGCAGGTCAGGTCCACCACTGACACGTTGGCAGTGGGGACACGGAAGGCCATGCCAGTGAGCTTCCCGTTCAGCTCAGGGATGACCTTGCCCACAGCCTTGGCAGCGCCAGTAGAGGCAGGGATGATGTTCTGGAGAGCCCCACGGCCATCATGCCACAGTTTCCCGGAGGGGCCATCCACGGTCTTCTGGGTGGCAGTGATGGCGTGGACAGTGGTCATGAGTCCTTCCACGATACCAAAGTTGTCATGGATGACCTTGGCCAGGGGCGCTAAGCAGTTGGTGGTGCAGGAGGCATTGCTGACGATCTTGAACACCATGGGGAAGGTGAAGGTCGGAGTCAATGGATTTGGTCGTATTGGCCGCCTGGTCACCAGGGCTGCTTTTAACTCTGGTAAAGTGGATATTGTCGCCATCAATGATCCCTTCATTGACCTCAACTACATGGTCTACATGTTCCAGTATGATTCCACCCATGGCAAATTCCATGGCACTGTCAAGGCTGAGAACGGGAAGCTTGTCATCAATGGAAATCCCATCACCATCTTCCAGGAACGAGATCCCTCCAAAATCAAGTGGGGCGATGCTGGCGCTGAGTACGTGGTGGAGTCCACTGGCGTCTTCACCACCATGGAGAAGGCTGGGGCTCACTTGCAGGGGGGAGCCAAAAGGGTCATCATCTCTGCCCCCTCTGCTGATGCCCCCATGTTCGTGATGGGCATGAACCATGAGAAGTATGACAACAGCCTCAAGATCGAGAGCTATTTTTTTCTTCATATTCTTGAAAGGAAACTAGGAAAAGTCTCATGATTCTTTTAGTCTTTCTTGATAATAGAAAAATCCTGTGGTCACTTCTAGCCACTAAAAAGAGACAAACAAAAAGTCAATTTGGTAATAAATAAGTCCATGGTGATAAAAAAAATATTAAGACTTCAACACTCATTCATCCTTAAAGACTAGCTCACAGTTGGTACAGACAAGTGGTTTGCAGGGGAAAATGTGGAGGTGATTGCTTCCTTCATATGATTTATGCCTCACCTTCCTCTCCTACTTTCTAAGCTGCTTCCGACTTCTTTAGGGCTGATTTGGAAAAAAGAGATAAAATAAGGAACAGGGGCTAGGTGCAGTGGCTCACTCCTGTAATCCCAGCACTTTGGGAGGCTGAGGCAGGCAGATTACTTGAGGTCAGGAGTTCAAGACCAGCCTGGACAACATGGTGAAACCCGTCTCCACTAAAAATACAAAAATTAGCCAGATGTGGTGACGCGTGCCTGTAGTCCTAGCTGCTCAGGAGGCTGAGGCTGGAGAATTGCTTGAACCGGGAAGCGGAGGTTGCAGTGAGCTGAGATTGTGCCACTGCACTCCAGCCTGGGTGACAGAGCAGACTCTGTCTAAAAAAAAAAGGGAGGGGAACAGGAAAGGTCTTACTTAACCAGCATGAGATTGCATAGGTTCTCCATGGGTATCTTTCTCTCTTGGGAGATTCTCTGTGTTCTTCAAAGTCACTACTTTACCCTTAGGCATCCAGCTGTTCAGATCCCCTCCTGGGGTCATCTTGAAACTTCTACTGGCTTTCACTTACCTACGACCTACATTTGCTCCAGAGGAAATGTGCATCCTTTCCTAACAGTAAACTCTGGGAGTAAGGTGGCCCCAAATATGTGAATGTTTCCTATTAAACTTCAGAGCAGTTAGCCATCCATAGTACTTCTTCAGATTTCTTAAGTTTGAGTCAAATAGTTCACAATATCCCACAAATTCTGGGGAATGCATATCAGAATTTCCAGATCATGATCCCTCTGAAACGCCTTTTGTTTATCTGGAGGAAAGACTTAGCACTGCAATTGCTCTGTCAAAAACATCTTCTCTCCCTCTAATCTCCCATTCCCAATCCTTTTATATTCTAAATGTAGGTGAGGAATTAGGATAATAAAATCTGTGTTGATGACTTCCTTTGGAAATCTTACATGGAATATTTATTTATCTTACAGCAAAATATGGGCTTTGTCATCTTAGAACTTCAGCTGAAACCATCTAAACACATTCCATTTTTTGGCTCTGTTGCATATTTACTTTCTAATCTTCATCATGATTTTTTTCTCTGGCTCATAAGTTATCTAGAAATGTGTTTCTAAGGGCCAGGCACAGCGGCTCATGCCTGTAATCCCAGCACTTTGGGAGACTGAGGCAGGCAGATCACCTGAGGTCGGGAGTTCAAGACCAGCCTGACCAACACGGAGAAACTCTGTCTCTACTAAAAACACAGAATTAGCCAGGTGTGGTAGTGCATGCCTGTAATCCCAGCTACTCGGGAGGCTGAGGCAGGAGAATCACTTGAACCCGGGAGGCAGAGGTTGTGATGAGCTGAGATCGTGTCATTGCACTCCAGCCTGGGCAACAACAGTGAAACTTCATCTCAAAAAAAAAAAAGGGCCGGGCACGGTGGCTCACGAATGTAATCCCAGCACTTTAGGAGGCCGAGGCGGGTGGATCACGAGGTCAAGAGATCGAGACCATCCTGGTCAACATGGTGAAACCCCGTCTCTACTAAAAATACAAAAAATTAGCTGGGCACGGTGGTGCGTGCCTGTAATCCCAGCTACTCGGGAGGCTGAGGCAGGAGAATTGCCGGAACCCAGGAGGCGGAGGTTGCGGTGAGCCGAGGTCGCGCCATTGCACTCCAGCCTGGGTAACAAGAGCGAAACTCCGTCTCAAAAAAAAAAAAAAAAAAAATACATGTTTCTACATTTCTGACTATATCTTCTTTAAAAGTATTCTTACATACCAATTTCTAACTTAATTAATGTGATCACAGAACATGATTTGTACAAAGCAGATTTCTGGAAAGCTGTTGAGACTTTCTTTATGACATAATTCATCATTAATTTTTGTAAATGTTCCCCATGTGTTTGCAAAAATGTTAATTCTTATGATAGGATGGCGTATGCTACATATGTCCATTAGATCAAGATTGTTAATTGTGTGGTTCAAATCTACTTTCTTTTTAATCTGATAATTACTAGTGAAATGTATTAAAAATTCTTACCATGTTTGTGGACTTACCAGTTTCCTCTTGAAATTCTGATACCTTTCCTATATATTTTAAGACAGTTAGTAGATGGTGCTAGGTGGGGAACATTTTTACCTCCTTGGTTTAAAAAAATGCCATTTATCGTTTTACATAATTTATTTGTCCCTAAAGCTTCTTGCGTTAAAGCTTGTTTTGTCTGATATTAATACTTTGAGCTATCCCAACTCTTTTGTTTGTTTTTGCCCCCTAGACTCCATTTCTTTCTACCTTTTTCTTGTATTTTCTACTTAACTTTTTTGTCCTGCATTTGTGGTTCTTTATTCAGATCTTTCAGTTCATAAATTCTCTAGTAGGGTATGTTGAACTTTCTCTTTAATTTACCATTGAGCTTTCCATTTTAATAATTAAAACTTTTATTTTCAGAAGTTCTGGTTCTTTTGAAAAAAAAATCTGTTTTTACAGTGCCTTCTGTTTCCTTTCTTAAGTTTTCAGTTCAGTTTTTAAAAATATCAACATGCATTTTAACCACACTTTAAAAAACCCCTTCTATCAATTACTTCTATTCACTGAAATTACTAAAACTATTTCTGTTGTATGTTTTCTCTGCTGGCCCTTGTTCATGATGGCTTGTTTCTGTGTATGTTTTGCAGCTTTAGGGTTGTGAATTGTTAGATGGGACTTTATCTGCAGAAATTCCGAGGAGTACTTGTTTTAATGTTTCCCTCCAGAAAGGACGTGCCTACTTCTTTCTAGCAACCTAGATGCAATTAATCAGGCACTACATTATGCTATTATCCTGGCTTGGGGTTTCCTAGGTCATGCAGATTGTATACATTCAAATCCTAAATTTGTTTGAGGGCATAACTGTGGTTTCAAAATTTCAGAGGAAATTAACAAAACCCCTTCAAAAATCTCATGACAAGACAGACAAATTCCTCTTCATCCTCCTCCTTTTCTGCTCTCCAGATTTTTTTCTTCTAGCTCACCATTTCACTACGGAGGTTACCTTTCAAGCTTTCTGATTTCAAATGAGAGTCTCGGTTTCAATGTGGGACCTTGTGGGAGCTTGAGACCATGTCTTCTGCTCCCACAAGACTGTTAAAATTCAGACCTTTGTGTAACTGAGCCAAACAAATGTGTCCAGGAAAGGAGTGGTATAAGTGTCATCTTAATAAGCTAGTTTTCAACTTCTTCCTTATTTTTGGTCTATGAGTATTTCACATACTTTTTGAAAGCTCGGCTATGCATTTTGAGATTTTCTTTATTTAAAAAAATTTTTTTTTTTAAGACAGTCTCACTCCGTCACCGGGCGTCAGGCTGGAGTGCAGTGGCGCGACCTCGGCTCACTGCAACCTCTGCCTCCCGGGTTCAGGCAATTCTCCTGCCTCAGCCTCCCGAGTAGCTGGGACTACAGGCACGCACCACCACGCCCAGCTAATTTTTTTGTATTTTTTAGTAGAGACGGTGTTCACCATGTTGGCCAGGATGGTCTTGATCTCTTGACCTTGTGATTCGCCTGCCTTGGGCTCCCAAAGTGCTGTGATTACAGGCGTGAGCCACTGCACCCGGCCTATTTTTTAAGTTTTTATAGATTCAGGGGGTACAGTACAGGTTTGTTACATGGGTATATGGCATAATGGTGAGGTTTGGGCTTCTAGTCTACCCATCACCCAAAGAGTAAACATTGCACCCAATAGGTAAGTTTTCAACCCTCACCCCTCTCCCATCCTACTCACTTTCGGAGTCCTCTGTGTCTATTATTTCCTTCTGCACGTCCGTATGTACCTATTGTTTAGCTCCCTCTTCTCAGTGAGAAGACATGGTATTTAATTTTCTGTTTCTGTTCACTTAAGATAATGGCCTCCAGCTCCATCCATGTTGCTGCAAAAGACATGATTTTATTATTTCTTTTATGGATGCAATGTATTCCATGGCATTTACATACCACATTTTCTTCACCCAGTCATCTCTTGATAGACACTTAGATTGACTCCACGACATTGTCATTGTGAACTTTACTGTGATAACATACAAGTGTGGGTGTCTTTTTGATATAATGATTTCTTGTCCTTTGGGTAGATACTCAGTAGTGGGATTCCGCATCAAATGGTAATTCTACTTTTAGTTCTTTGAGAAATTTTCATACTGTTTTCTAAAGAGGTTGTACTAATTTACATTCTCATCAACAGTGTATAAGCATTCCTTTTTTCACTTGAGAGTTTTTATAAATGTATTTCAACCAGTAGTTCTTGGTGTTTTGTTGCAGAATTTGTACACTTATCTCACATGAGGTATTAAATATTCCATGAAATAAGATCATAAATTCTAATTTTTCAAATATAAAAATCTCTCCTGTGCAGTAGTATTTTATAGTTCTGTCACACTGGAATGAGAGTCGGGAATTGTGTTCCAGTCCTAACTTTGTTATTTGCTATTTTGTGACCTTGGGTAAATAGTCTAACATCTCTCAAGCTATTTCATTACCTTTAAATTAGAACACTTAGATCAAGTGATCATAAGATTTCAAGTTCTATTATTTATTGAGTCTATGAAGCAAAACTGGTGTTGGTGAATATTCAAGGTGTAATAATAATAATATTCATTACATGGGACCATGACATATTTCTAACACTGACTCTATATATCTTTCACTATACCTTGCTCAAGGCTCTAATTTTCCTTTCTTTGGCTGAGCTTTTTTTCTTGTGTTTTGCTTTTTAAATTGTGGTAAGAAAGAACACATAATACAAAATGTACCTTCTTTAACCATTTTTAAGTATACTGTTCAATAGCGTTAACTATGTTTACATTGTTGTGCAGCATTGAGTTTTAAACTTTAAGATTTAGGTTATTCATGGCAAGGAATGACAGATATATTTTATGTCCTTTCTCTTGCCTTCACTCATCTTTTCTTCCTTCTTTTTATTTTTTCCATTGGCTGAAACAATGTATGAAGGGAGAAATGCTGCAACCTAAAGTCATCTAACTAAAACTCAGACTTAATTTCTCGTGTTGTCTTAGTGTTTCATATCTTTTTTTTTTCCTGGGGCCTTTTTGCTAGATTAACTCACAATTCTGGAAATCTGTCAACCACATACAGGTATATATTTGAGTTTTGCAGTGTGAACATAAAAAGAGACTACTTTTTGGCAAAATATTGGTGGGTTTAATCATCCTTCCATGAGCCTCTTTTGAAATGGCTATATTATCACCATCTGTGTTATTTTTTCTCTTTTGTAGTTTTAATTGGCTTAATTTTTGCTAGATCTTCCTTTGCCAATAGTTTTGTATGTGATTCAGTTCATTCATGTGATTTATTCAACATCACAAATATTAACTCCAGGAATTCCTGCATATTTTACAAGATATTCAATTTGAGTTTGCAGTTACAGGACTTACAGTGTTAGATGTTCACAGTATCAGCACCTAAACCATGATGTCAATGCAAAGACACAAGCTACTATTATAAGGTGGGGGAAGGAATATTTGAAGATGTCTAATTTTATGAGGCAACTAGTTCATTAGGACATACTTTCATGTCATGATTATTTCTGCTTCAGTATACGTCGTTAAGTACAGCAGTGAGGTTAAATAATGAACACTCAGAAAATGAGGTATCCTCCTCTTTTGTTAGTCACAAGGGTATTCCTTCAACCAGATGATACTTTCCATTTAAATCAAAATTTATTTCTGAATTTGCTTACCACTTTTAGTTAGAGGTCAGATCTATCAAGAGCTTACATCTTAACTCAATGGACTCCTGAAAAATAAGACAAAATTACACAACTAGTCATTTCAGAGAGGGGAGAAAAAAAAATCAAACTGTTTTCCTGGTAGTTGTAGGGGGGAAAAAATAAGCTTGATTAAAATTTCCATCTGCCATTTTGATTTTAGAGACAATGTGAAAAGAGATATAATCCATCAATACCAAGAGGCAGATTTTTCTAGATTTTAAGATTTCCAATATCAGGGTGCATGTTAGAATCAAGAGTTACAATTATAATTAGCAGTGTTTTCCTTTTCTTAGCTATACATAAAATATGTCTTAATATCTATGGTGTTTTCTAATTTAAGTAATAATGTACTACCAACTATTAGCCACTTTTTTTTTTTTGAGACGGAGTCTTGCTCTGTCACCAGGCTGGAGTGCAGAGGTGCAGTCTCAGCTCAGTGCAACCTCCGCCTCCAGCATTGAAGCGATTCTCCTACCTCAGCCTCCTGAGTAGCTGGGACTACAGGTGCATGCCACCACGTTCAGCAAATTTTTGTATTTTTAGTAGAGACGGGGTTTCACCGTGTTGGCCAGGATGGTCTCTATCCCCTGAGCTCATGATCCGCCTGCCTCGGCCTCCCAAGTGCTGAGATTACAGGCGAGAGCCACTGCGCCCGTCCTATTAGCCAAAATATTAAACTGACATAATGGCCATGTAGAATGCAACTTTCAAGTGGATACATTCCATTGATAATAATAGCAATAGCAACACATATATGCCATACTATGACCAGCCACTGTTTTAGGAGTTTTACTTAATTATCTTCTTTTTTTACTGTTACCCTTTTTAGGTAGTTGACTATATTAGGCTCACTGTTATGGTGATAGGTGAGGACAATAAAATACAGAAAAGTGATCTGGCCAACATCTCACAGATAGCCTGGCTGAGTTGGATGTTTCACTTTGGCTTAAAGTTATTACCTGCTGGTAAGCAAACAAGTGATATTATAAAGCATTTTATAAAAAAAAGCATACTACTAATTTTTAGTATCTGCCAAAGAATTGACATCTATTTGCAGAACAAGCAGCCATATTGTTTTCTTAAAATAGGCAAAATAATGATCCCCCAAAGATGTTTATCTCCTAATCTCGGAACTCCTGAATATATTAGTTTACATGGCAAAAGGATTCTGCTAATGTGATTAAGGGCAGAGACCTGGAAATGGGAAGATGATCCTGGATTACTCAGGCGAGCCCTCAGAATCTTTCTCACCTGCAATCAGCGGTAGACTTGAGGATGGAAGGGTCAGAGAGATGGCACATCACTGGCTTTGAAGATGTAGGAAGGGACCAAAGCCAAGGAAAGTTGACAGAAGCTGGCAAGGGCAAGGAAAAGATTGTCCCGTGGAGTCTCCGGAAAGGAATGCAGCCCGAGTGACACCCAGGTAGTACTTCCGACCTACAGAACTGCGAGATAATAAATGTGTTGTCTGTAAGATGATACATTGTGCTGCTTCAAGCCACAGAGTTTGTGGTCATTGGTTATTGTGGCAATAGAGAAGGCATACAGGCCCCGCCAGGTATTTCACTAAATCCATGATATACGTAGTATACAAAAGCATTTTAACATGTACGGGAGCCACTTACGGATCCGTCCATCTGTGCTGCCTGGGAGTGTCAAGAGGCCGCGTCCTTCACCTCGCAGGTGGGCGGCGCTGCCCTGAAGATGCTCCCAGGCGCAGTGCGGATAGTTTAGCGCTCTCCCGCGTTCAACGAACCGCTGGAAACGTCAGATGGTACAGAGGAAAACACTTTACACTTTAACAGTATTTTTACGTTTATTTGCAGCAAATGTTGTTGGCTTTGAATTTAAAGTATTTATGATACACTGTAAAGTGTAGGATCCAAGAAAACGCGCGATGGCCCGGGGGCAGCTCCTGAAGTTCCTGGGGTGCGGCACCACCACGGAAGAACCAAGCTGCACAGAGGTCAGAAGCCGCAACCGCGGGGACGCCCTCAGCCAGGGCTCCACCGCCTCGGCTGCCCTTTACAGCCACAGCACTCCCAAGCTCCGCAATTCTTTCCAGCGTTGCTCAACGCCCGGCCAATACAGCGACCTGAAACCTCGCGACACTAGTAATTCCCGCGGACCTTCCTGCTACAGGCCTCCTAGGGGAGAGACGTAGGGAAGATTGCTCCGCCCACGGAAAGGAAGATTTCTTTCTCGCGAGAACCCAATCACAATTCGGGAGCCCGTTCTCGCGGGATTTTCCAAGACCGGGTTGGATGTTGCAGGGGTAAGGAGAGGGAAACCAGAGCCTGAGAAGGAAGTTTGGGGCTGCCGTGCCCGCCTCTTGTCCTCCATCGGCGGCGGCGGAGCCCGAAAGGACTAGGTGAACGCCGCCTTTCCAACCTCACACAGCGTTCCCTGGCTCTGCCGCCGCTCCGGACGTCGCCCTCCTCTTCTCCTTGGGTCCCCACAGTCGCTACCTTTGCTGGGATCCCCCTCCCCCCATCGACTGGCTTTGGGTTGCTGGAGAGCGATGCTCGGAGGGCGGCCGGAAGTGGCTTTGGCCGCCATTGGCCCGCCGGCCGGGCACCTCGCAGGCCTCCGCCGTCTTCCGGGTGTTACGTGCAGCCGGGCTCGGCCCCTCCCCCTGGCCGGATGGATCCCTCGGCGCCACAGCCCCGCGCGGAAACCGCCGGCAAAGGTACCAGCTGCGCGCTCGCCCCTTCCTAGACGCTTGTGTGCTGCGTCGCGTTGGACCAATTCTTGCCGGTGCCCTTCGTGTTGAGGTTTTGCCCTGTAGCTCCTCTTCAGTGACAGCTGCAGACTGTGAATCCCTCCAGGACTGGGACCAAGTCTGCGATTCGGTGTCGAGAACCTAAACTCGGGAGTCAGCCTCTGGGATCTGGTGTTGACTCTGACAGTTACTTGCTGAGCGACTTTGGGCAGGTTCCTCATCTGTAAAATTGGGTTCACTGCTAGGTTCTTGTGATTATTAAATGACGTGGGGAATAGGCAAAGCAGTTTTGTGACCCTGCGTCTGGCCATATTAAGCACTCAGTAAACGATAAATATTTTCATTCTTGTAAGTCCCAGTTGTTAGTGAATGGCAGAAGTTTGTTGTAAGTACATAATAAATGAAGGTTGAGATATTTTGTTGAGTTTTATTGCGTATTAAGTCAGGACATTATGCCTTAAATGGGTCACCAAGAGGGGTTTTAAAGAAGGTGTGGTTATCTGCCACAAGTCATCTGGGATGCCTTCTGGCACCCAAATGAATGGCTTCCATTAATAATAGTGCTGTATAACAAAAGCTACCAGGTATGGAGTGATGTTTTTCTGAGTCCAGCAATATTCTGATGTTTACTTGCTTTACTTTGAGGAAGATACCGATCTCATTAAATAGATGAGGAACTCAGAGCTAAAGCTCAGAAAGGGCAAGTAACAAGCCTGAATTCTGAGGTCTAGGAATTGATGATACTGTAATTCAGGGACCACACATATAAATACCTATAGGAGCCTGGCAGGTAAAAATAAATAAATGAAGCTGCGAGTGGATATTATGGTGACTGGGACACTCATTCCTTCTGTTAAATCTAATCTGTCTGGTATATAGGGAAATTGTATTGGTGGAAGGAGCAGAAAGCTCCAGGGGAAGGAACATGCTTGAGGAATAGCAAGGAGGCCATTGGAGTGAGAGGGAGAGCGAGATCCTATCACCAGAATGAGTTGAATTGGTATTTAGTTTAAACCAAAACAAATGATTTGGAGTCATCAAATTATAGGAGACTTAACCCCATTTCCCTGTTAAATCCAACAGGAAATCCTCTCCCAACTTAAGCAATTGTTCTGGAGTTTGGATACTGAGAGATTGCATTCCTAACTCAAACTTAACTGAATTTATTTCATTCTAGAAATTATCCAGACTCAGAAACCAAAGATATTCCAATAAGTTGTGTGATTCTCTTAAGGCTTTTTTTTTTTTTTTTTTGCACATGCTATACTTACCTGAGATACAGTTCTTAGACTCTCTTCCCTTTTAAATTAACATTTCTCAATACTCCCTTCTCATAGCACTCTTCTCTTCCAATGCACTTTTTACAGTTATGTATATGTCTGTGTACTTTTTAGTTTTCTCTCTCGCAAAATATCAAGGAAATGTGAGATCAATAACTTGTAATAGGCCAGGTGCAGTGGCTCACACCTGTAATCCCAATACTTTGGGAAGCTGAGGCGGGAGGATAGTTTGAGGCCAGCCTGGGCAACATAAGCGAGACCTGTGTCTACTAAAAATAAAAAATTTAGCCAGGCATGGTGGTGCACGCCTGTAGTCTCAGCTACTCAGGAGGCTGAGACGGGAGGATTGCTGAGCTCAGGAGTAAGCTATGATTGTGCCACTGCACTCCAGCCTGGGCGACAGACTCTTGTCTTAAAAAAAACAGTGTGGAATACATTCATCACATGTTTATTGAATGTCTGCTGTGTGGCTCTGTGTTGATTCTGGGGATAAAATTTATGACAGTACAGACTTTCTTGGAATAGAAATTACTCTCTGGTGGAAGAAAAAGACAAAAACAAGTGGACATGATAATTAAATGTTATGATGAGTGCTACAGAGGCAATAAAATTATGAGAGAGAGAATAATGGGGTACCCTACTCTAAATAGGTGGACTGGGAACAGAGAGACTGACTAGTTAGGAATAATTTAGGGAAGGTTGGTGGTGGCATGCTTTAAGGCAGAGGTCAGCGAACTACTGCCTGTAGGCTAAATCTGGTCTGACAATTCTTTTTGTAAGTAAAGTTTTATTGGAACACAGCTGTGCCCATTTGTTCGTGTATTGTCTGGTTGCTTTTGCATTACAAGGGCAAGAGAATGTATGGCTTACAAAATCTAAAGTAACAAATAGCTAATAACTGACTCTACAGAAAATGCTTGCCAGCCTTTGCTTTAGAGAGATGGCGGCATGGAGGAAAGTGATTTATTTTTGAAGCAGAACCAGGACATTCTGATGGATTGGATGTAAGGAGTAATATTACATGAGGAGTAAGGGCTGACTAATGGTTTTCTACCTTGAAAAGTTGGTTAGATAATGATGCCAATTAATGAGATGGAGGAAGACTATTACCAACATTTTTTATATTGGTTTTCCTCATTTTATACCCATTGTGTGGTGTAATAAAATTTGTGCTTAAATCACATATGTTGAATAATAGATAAAAAAAATAAGTCTTATAAAGCAATACAGCATTTGCTGGGTAGAAACAAATAATGTGAAACAGAAGTAATAAGAATTGCTATAAAGGTTTCTTTAGGTTTTAAAGTACAAATACTACTGTTGTGAAAATAGGGCCCATTGACCTACTGTTTTACTTGTGCAGTGGATCAAGGCTTTAGTTTCACATCAAAACACTCTTTTAGAATGGTCTAACAGTTGTCAAACAGTTTGGTTCCAGAGATTAGAGTGGGAGAGAAGGTTTTTCCCTGTGTACTCATTATTGTTATGGTAAAATAACCTCATCAAAGTTAGTGGCTTTACTTTTGAGGAACAACTGATGGATGAGGCATATAGTGAGCTATTCTTGCTTAAGATAGTATAAACATGTCATATGGTAATCATGAATGTTATAAAAATCTAACTCGAGGTCATCAGGAAGACCCTAGGAAACTGCCAGTGGTCATCTGATCTCAGTGAGAAATGTGTAAGAAAAATAATTTGTGGTGTTCTTATATTTGTAGCCATAGAATTATTTTTGGATTCTTGCCATAAGAAATTCCATTTGGAAAATTGTTTTTACTTAGTTTTCTTTATTTGATACTTTCTAATTGTGCCAGTAGTATACTCAATAGACTCCCTCTTCATGCATAGTGCTATATTTTCTGAGAAAATAAAATAGATAGCTGTACAGTTAAACACATAATAAGTTCAGGAGATAGGTCATGCTCCTTAAAGAATAATAGGATCTTAGCAGAAAGAGATCTTAGAATTAATCTCTAAAAATTATTACTCAAAACTCAGAAGAGGAAAAGCTGTGACATCACTGTAGTTGAATTGGAGGTTCCTATGGTTAGCTGTATACAAGCAGTGGTTAAAGGTTTAGAAGCAGCAATATTGACAGTGAAAAGAAACAGCTGTTTCTAGAGAAAGGTGATGGAATAAATATAAAGAGCAGACAGATGAACCACAAAGTATTGCTGTCCAGAGGCTTTTACTTTACTCATTACCAAGTCCTATTCACGATTACTCTACCATATCATGAAATGTGTGTGTGTGTGTGTGTGTGTGTGTGTGTGTGTGTGTGTGTTAATGACAGCAAGAATATTTGAGTCAGTAGTTCTCAACCCTGGCTATGCATCAAAATTATCTTTTGAATTCAACAGTAACAACCAAACAAAACAATAAAACCAGATGCCCATGATGCATATCCACTGAATAAGGATCACCAGAGGTGGTGTCTAAGAATGTGTATTTTTAAACTCCAGGGGAGATGACAACACACAGCCAGGGTAAGAACCACTAGAAATAAATTATGTACCCTTTATTCTGTTTATTGTAGGAGAATATCTGAAAATATATTTTAGAAAAACATATATGTTATAATTTATCTTGTTGCAGGTTTTTTGAAAAAGGGATTTATGTGAGGTATATATTTTTTCTCATGACTGTGGATAAATGAGGTGTTACTTTATAAACTAGCTTTGGAAACTTTATTTTCTCTTTTATTATTGCAGACATATGGCATCCAGGAGAAAGATGTCTTGCCCCTTCTCCAGATAATGGAAAACTTTGTGAAGCAAGCATAAAATCTATCACAGTGGACGAAGATGGCAAATCATTTGCAGTCATCTTATATTCAGATTTTCAAGAAAGGAAAATACCTCTTAAACAGCTACAAGAAGTAAAATTCGTTAAAGATTGCCCCAGGAATCTTATATTTGATGATGAAGATTTGGAAAAACCTTATTTTCCAAACCGAAAATTTCCATCGTCTTCTATTGCTTTTAAATTATCTGATGATGGAGACTCTATTCCTTACACCATCAATAGGTATTTGAGAGACTACCAAAGAGAAGGAGCCCAGTTTCTTTATGGACACTACATCCATGGAAGAGGATGCATTCTTGGTGATGACATGGGGCTTGGAAAAACAGTGCAGGTATTTATTTTAATTACATTACAATTAAAATTCAGTAAAGTCACTTTACTATGTACATGAGAGGATACTATATGTACATCTCTATTTGTACTAATTGTTATGATAGCTATTTTGTGTGTTTGTGTGTATGTTTGTGTTTGTCTCACCAACTAGATAGTGAAGTCCTCAAAGTTGAAGACAATGACTCAGTTATTTTATCATCAGTACTTTAGTACCTATTTATTTAAAAATAATGTTTTATACAGCTTGGTTTGATTTTTACCTTTGGAAAGGCTGGTACTAAGATGCAATATATTTGAAGTCATTTAACTGTCTTAATACTTTATGGAAGGAAAGTATTCTAATGTTTGGTACACTGCATAGCATGGTTAAATTGATTTCCTACAGGCCTTTTGTGCATATTGTTTGAAGTTTATCATGTTAGAAGTTTCATAATCTGAATCCCTGGGTCACTAGGAGTTCTGTTTGTGAACTTCAGAGAGACTTCCAAATTCCCTAAAATGAGTACTAGAATCTGTGCACTTATGTACTTTTCTAAAGAGGGGATCTGTTGTATCTGTTTCTGTATAACAAATTATGCCAACATTTAGCAGCTTAAAACAATAGTCATGTATTGTCTGACAGTTTCTGCGGGTCAGGAATCCAGCTGCAGCCTAGCTGGGTTATAGCTTTACCTCTTGCAAGGCTGCAGTCATCTCAAGTTGACTGGGGAAGATTCATTTCCTAGCCCACTTGGTTGTTGGCAGGATTCAGTTCCTTGTGGGTTCTTTGCCTCCGTTTCTTGTGAGCTGTTGGCTGGAGGCCTCCTTTGCTTTCTTGCCACAGGGCCTCTTCATGGGGCATCTCACACAAGTTAGCTTGCTTCATCAGGGAGAGCAAGTAAGAGGTCAAGAGGCTGCACTAGTGAAATGGAAGTCATGGTCTTTGGTGACGTAATAACAGAAGAGACATCCTCTTACTTTTGTCATATTCTCTTCATTAGAAGCAAGTTGCTAGGTCCAGCCAGAACTCAAGGGAAGGAGATTAAACAAGAGTGGGTATACTAAGAAGTAGGTATTATTGGGAGCCTGTCAGAATCTGCCTACTAGAGGATCTTTAGCTTTCCTTAGATTTTCAAAGAGGTTTGTGATCCAAAAAGAGTTTTGAATCTAGATTTTATACTAAAAAATTTAGATTTTCAGATGTGTGTGTCTTGTTTGTAATTAAGTTGTTATTCTGCTTCCTTTCTTATAATTGAGTTTAAGCCATTTTCTTCTTCATATTACCTCCATTAGTTATTGGAACTCAAAGGTAAGTGAAAAACTAATTTCATATTTATAAATAGTCAAATTTCAGCCACCAATGATGGAATGAGGAAAAAGAAAAGAAAAAAATAGCCAAATAATGCTACTGTGTGTAAAGGTCTGGTGTGAAAAGCTAGGCTAACATAAAGTCTTTCAATAATAATATTACCATTAACCACACACTATGTTCCTTCAAGCTTAGGCAGTGCAGATAGTTTTTAGATCTGCACATTGGACATGCTAAATAATTGGTTGTGGAATAAGTGAATTTGCTTTCTTCCTGTATTCCACAAACAATTATTTAGCATGGCCGGTGTGCAAATGGAGGATAGATAGCAAGAATATAGAAAGTAGCCTTAAAGAAACTGCCATTGAAACTGACCCAGTGGTCCCATAGACAGTTTTGTTTTTTGTTTGTTTTTGGATAAACATAGAAATTGACCCCTTCTGGTCCTAAAGCTTGAAACTTCTGTTTATCTGAGTTCCTTCCTCAGGAAAGGACCCCCAGGCCTCTTAAAAAGTATCAAAGAATGAAACTCACCAAACCATAGAGTCCAGACAGTGAGACACCAGGCCTCATTCATCAGATTACTTCCTTAGCCCTCTCATGTTCCTGTTTTCCCATATATTGTTACATTTCTTCCCTGCTGTATAAACTCCTAATTTTAGTCAAGTCAGGGAGATGAATTTGAGACTGATCCTTGGCTACAGTGCCAGATTAAAGCCCTTTTCCTTGGCAATACTTATTGTCTCAGTGATTGACTTTCTGTATGGTGAGTAGCAGGTCTTAGACCGAAACCCTAGTATTTCAGTCGTACCATCTGTGACCAAGATTACAAATGAGTACTAGAGGAAAATTAATTAATTAATTAAAGCCCTGCTATAACTATTTTCACATACACTTTTACTGTTTTTGCCTATGGTAGAATGTTTCTTACCACAATTCTTTGATGTTCAACTTCAAAATAAGAGACATGAGGTTGCTACAAAAGTGAACTGTTTGGGAACCATTACCCTGCAACTTAAATATAATTCAAATCAAATTCTTGTGCACATTTTATTCTCAAATTTGAAGGCTTTCATCTCTGAAGCCCATGTTACAAAGAAATGTACTTTATTTTACAGTTCATAGTAAAATATTTAAGATAGATCTTCTATAGATAGATAGAGCTTCTCTAGATATGATGACTAAGCCAGTTGAAGAAATGTGAATGATGAATGTGTTAACTAGAATTTCAAAATATAGTAAAATTAATTGATAATAAAAACAGACCACTGACATTTACTGTTTGAGCCATAGTTGTTTTATCTTCTTTTTTTCTCTTTTTCCTGATTTCATCCCTTAAGTTCCCCCTTTTTATATTCTAATTTGGCCATGATATGAAATTGAACTCTTCTTTTAAGCTAAGTTTACTTCCCTAATTTCAAATTTAAAAGTAGGTGAATTTAATATTTACATTCTATGGGGGATGAGGATTGAAAAATGTCCATTTGTTTTAGTGATATAGAAATCATTGGTATGCTGAGCAACAACCATTTTGCTGGAGCTTTCAGGCACAAACCATAATGGAGTAGTTGAAGACATGGACACAGAAAGTATATTTACCTCTTTAAGAAATGTGGGTTTGAAAGGGAATAAAAGTGACCTAGTAGTAGCTGAAGAGAGAGATGAGAATTTGAGGGAGTTTCTTTTT
The DNA here is from genome assembly GCF_030222135.1 of Aotus nancymaae. Lineage (NCBI taxonomy): Eukaryota > Metazoa > Chordata > Mammalia > Primates > Aotidae > Aotus > Aotus nancymaae. Next base: position 18,034,699 of record NW_026988455.1, read on the forward strand.
TGTTTGTTTTGTATTGTTTGGGGATAGGAAATACTTGAGTATTTTTTAAGTGAATTGGAAGGACAGATCTGGTTAAGAGGGCACAGTTGAATATGCAACATACATAATTATATGCCCTCATACACACATATACTTCTGTAAATTCACACACAAACATACATAAGCGAAAAATGGTGTCACATAATAGCTACTATCTTATAAGCAGATATTTTTTGTCAAAGATTATAAACTAATTATTCCCAAACATCTTCTGAAATTTTTCTAAAATATAGAAGAGTTAAAAGAATTGTACAATGAAAAGCCATGTTCTCACCACTTAGATTCTGTTAATATTTCATTATACGTGGTTTATCATATCCATCTGTCTTTTGTTGCATTTTAAAGTAGCAGACATTAATATATTTTATCTTACACACACACACATTCAAGAAAAGATCATCACAACCAAGATGACGAACATACCGATCACTCCCAGATTTCCTCATGTCCGTTTGTGCCCATGATATGTTCAACACCATGCAGTTCATCACCTACTATTTTTACTTTTAGTGGGACTGAAAAAGATGCTTGGGAGGAAATTTGAGTACAATATCCAAGATTTTTATGACTGTTTCCCAATATATCACAGAATTCTCACAGCTAAATGCAACAGGTAATTTGAAAATGAATCCCTTCTGTACATTTACATAATAATTATCTAGTGTAAAGACAATTAACAGTTTCAGCTGGAGTATACAGGTTTGGGAACCTGACTTTTGGTGATCAGACAAGTCAGTGATAGGAAAAGAGGTGAGTGGGTGCTTACCATGGAGTGATTATTCTCTAAAGTGGATCTTTGGGTCAGCAGCATTCATGTCATCTGGGAACTTGTTAGAATTGTAAATTACTGGGTCTCACTGCAGAGATAATGAATTAGTAACTCTGGGGCAGTAGGAGAGGACAGCAATCTGTGTTTTAACAAATGTTCCAGGTAATTCCGAGGCCCAGTTTGAGAGCCTTTGCTCAGACGGTATGTTTTTTAGAGGGGATAGAAAACTTGAATTAATCTGGTGAGTTCAGTGAACATTGGTTAAGAGATATTTAGTCTATATGAATCCTTTTTTTTCTTTTTTTGTTTTTTTTTGAGATGGGGTCTCACTCTGTCATCCAGCTTGGAGGGCAGTAGCCAGGCTCAAGCCATCCTTCCACTTAGCCTCCCAAGTAGCTGAGACCATAGTCACTCATCACCACACCCAGCTAATTATTTTGTATTTTTGGTAGAGATGGGATTTTGCCATGTTGCCCAGGCTGGTCTTGAACTCCGGAGCTCAAATGATCCGCCCACTTTGACCTTTTAAAGTTCTGGGATTACAGGCAGAAGCTACTGTGCCTGGCTTCTATGTGAATACTTATACATAGGATGATGACCATTTCATTGTTTAAAAAAAATGTAGAAATGGAAATGATATTAGAGAAAATTTTGTTCAACTTTTTAACTTAATAAAACAGGCACAGGGGTACTAAATGACTTCCCAGTCTAGGGTCAGGCACAGAAGTAATCATTTTCATTTCTATTCTAGAACTCTTATTTTTTTCCCTTCTATCATTTGCTGCCTTCATCTTTTGACTCAATAATGCAGTTAATTAAAAGCCTTTTACTCAACTTTTAACCATTTATTCAGTTGGTTGACATTTAATAAGTACCCACTCTGGGCCAGGGACTGTGATTGGTACTGAAGAGCTTAATATAAATGCATATGATACCTACTCTGATGGTTAATACTAGTGTCGACTTGATTGGATTGAAGGATACAAAGTATTGATCCTGGGTGTGTCTGTGAGGGTGATGCCAAAAGAGATTAACGTTTGAGTCAGTGGGCTGGGAAAGGCAGACCCATACTTAATCTGGTGGGCACAATCTTATCAGCTGCCAGTGTGGCTAGAATGTAAGCAGGCAGAAAAATGTGAAAAGAGAGACTGGCCTAGCCTCCCAGCCTACATCTATCTCCCATGCTGGATGCTTCCTGCCCTTGAACATTGGACTCCCAAGTTCTTCAGTTTTGGGACTTGAACTGGTTCTCCTTGCTCTTCAGCCTGCAGATGGCCTATTGTGGCACTTTGTGATCGTGTGAATTAATAAACTCCCCTTTATATATATATCTGTTCCATTAGTTCTGTCTCTCTAGAGAACCCTGACTAATACACCTAACCTTACAGAGTTCACAAAAGGGTAATAAAAAGAAATGTAGCCAAGAGCCATCATCTAGTTTGATAAGTGGGTTGGAGGGGAGAAACAAGCCTGCCTGAGGGTGTCAAAGAAAAGACTCCACAGGAAAGTTGGTGTTTTTGTACTTTGCTTTTGGAAATCTACCAAACTTTGAGTTTTGAATTGAGTTTTAATTTAATTTTTTACTGAAGGCATGCCTCTAATATAGTATTTGAAAGGTTTATCATGAAAGAGAAGGATTCAAACTCGTTGAATCAAAATAATTTAGATTTTAATCGTAATGTGGTAATTAGCTTTCACAGACACCAAAGTCTTAAGGACTACTATTAAGCAGATGCAGTAATATGTCTTACCGTATTTATTTTCTCATCTGCTCTGTGAAAAAGATGTTAGTACTTTTTGAGTAGCAGAGAGAGAATTTTGCAAAGCATAAAGACATTTTTTGAATTTTTGTTTCTGTATTATTAGATATTACATTATTGAAAATGTCATTACTAAAGGCTGTTGTATTAAAAAGATAAATTTAGTAAACCTTGGTCTTGAAAGAAATGATGGGATTGCTGATAGTTCAAGCTTTCTTAGGTTATTTTTAGTACCTTTTTTTTGGATAATATGATCTTCAGTAGATTCAAAGCTACACTAAAATATGAAGGTTCTTTGGATCTCAAGTCATGTAATTCACTCAGGAATATAGTAATAAAGAGAAGAATAATATTGTCTTTATTTTCATTCATGGAGAAAATGCTGTAATATCCAATGTGAAGGTTAATTAACCTCCAGATCCCAGATCCCTAAGCCCTTTAAAGCAGAAACCAAAATATACTATTATTTCAAAGATAAAATTATGTTTCTTGTTTTGGCATGTAGTTTTGATTTTAGGATAGAACTCTGTAAAAGATAAGTGAGCTAGACCCCATTTCAAAACAGCACTTTGTGTGTGTGGTTTTTTTTAAAGCAAGCAAAAATCATCATACTTTTGGAAGTGTGCTTCTAAGCCACTCTCTCTGTACTTTTTATCTCCCAGGGAGTCGAAAAGTAAGTAGACATTTTTCTCTTTTTGTCCTATAAAAAATAGACAATTTTGCTATGTCTTCTTCTGTTCTGGTCTAAGGGAAGGTTTGCTGCCCTTTTTCCCAGCCTCAGATTTACTCTATATGTCATGAGCTGACTGTGTGAGGAAAGATGGCCTATAAAACTGTTGGCCTGACAGAGTTTAGAAAGGAATGCATGTAAAAACAGAAAGCTTTCCCAGAGTGGTATTTCATTTCCGAAATGCAATTTTTGGCCTTTCACTAGTCTAGAGGTGACTGATTTAAATATTTGTTTTTGTTCTTTGCATCTGTAAGCAATTTTAGAACTTTTAGAACTATTCCACAATAAAACATGTTCTGGTTTTTTCCTTTGGAGGTAAGTTTTGTAAACCTTCATTGTAAATTTATCATTGGTCTTCTGTGAATTAACATTTTGATAGAACTCTACTGGACCACTATAGTGTGATAAGATGGCTAGATCTCCACCCAAAATACGGATTTCCTTTGCTTTCTCAGAGTTTGGGCTGACTGACAAAGACTACGTTTCCCAGATCTCCTTTTATGTCAGTGGGCTTGTGATCGGGTTCCACCAACAGAAATAAGGGTAGAAGTGATGAGTGCCATTTATAGTCCTGGTCCATAAAATCCACCTATGCTCTTCTTCATGTTCTCCCTTCCCTATCTATCTTTTGTATATTGACACATTAATGCTAGCATTACAGTAATACCTATTAGTATATTTTAATTAATATATAGCTAAGAGTTTGTTAGTGGTTTTAGCTAGCTTCTCCAGTTACTAGTGTGTATTATCAACTGAAGTTTATTATTATTTCACATTAATTTTTGGGGGTGGGTGGTTGAATGAGTAGTGTTAGAGGTAGTGTAGATTATTTAAATGAGATACAAAAAATTTTAAAAATCATTAGTGGATGTAGTGAATTAAGTAAAGCTAATCTATAATTAGAGTTTACAGATTTAGCCACCACCTATAAACATCTTCCAAATCTCTGAGATTCTTAAATAAATAAAAGATACATTTCACATATCTTTGTTTTAGAGATTTTGACAAATGAAGTTAGAATTAAGATTGTATATCATCTTGGGTAGATGAACAAATTGAATTACGGATTTACACAATTAGGAATATAATTTTTCTATAATGAAACAGTCCGTAGGTGAGTTAAGAACAAATCAGTGGAATAGATCTTATGTTACCTCACTTAAATTGTTATGATATCTAATAGGTATTTCTTTTGACTTTTAGTAGCCTCTGAGGACCAGTTGCCTGAAATTGAAAAGAGTATATCTATCAATATATGTGTTTGTGTGTGTGCACATCTGTGTATCTTTAATCCTTTAATTAAGGTACACTTATAACAGTAAAATGCACAGATCTCAAGTATACTGTTTAAGGAGCTTTGGCAAACGTGTATATCTGTGTAACTAATGTGCTAATCAAAATATAGGACAATTGCCTTATCCTAAAAAGTTTTTTTATGCCCCTTTCCAGTCAATATGCCAATTATCTGTACTTTTAATTATAAACTTTCTGTGATCAGTGTTAAGTTACATTCCAAGAGGTAGTCAGAACCCAAAATGTTATGCATATTTGCACCATCAAGGAATTCAGTAGATTCTAATCTTAGATCATATATTTTTGAATACAAAATGTAAATTTAAAAATATTTATAAAATGAAAATTGTGAACATACATCAAAGATCTCTTACTTAGGTGATGTTAAAAATATTTAAATTGTCCAGTGCTTAAATTCAGTCATTTGTGGATTATCCTTTCTCTTTCCTTTAATTTATACTGTACATCAGCCAGTTTGCTCACATTAATATCTCACTGGATTCTTCAGTAACTGTTTATTTCTGGTTATCTGTCTCTTTTTTTCTGTACCATGCTCCTCCAGCACATCTCCTAACTACCTCTTCCCTGTCGCCCCAAATCAGTTTGATTTCACACTACTGAATGATAGAAATAGCCTTTCATCTAGACTATTCCAGCATCTTAGTATTTAGTAGGTAATAAATATATTTTTATTGAATGCATTAGTGAATTTTAAGTTGAATTGGGTAATAGTATGGTTCTCTGGTTATAACTTGTATTATCTATATTTACCAGGCTTTATGATAAACATTTTCCATTAAACATTTACGTTAATTAGGTATTCTCGCCTCTATTTAATTGGTGAAAATATTGAAATTGGTGAAGATACTGAAAATATTGAAGCTAGCTAAAACCACTAACAAAGTCTTAGCTATATATTAATTATATTAATTAAAATATATTAATAGGTATTATGGTAATGCTAGCATTAATGTGTCAATATACAAAAGATGTCAATATACAAAAGTGTGTAGAGGGAAATTCATAGCACTAAATGCCCAACAGAGAAAGCAGGAAAGATTTACATGGAAAGGTTATGTAAATTACCCAGTGTCACATAGCTAGTATGGCTTGTCAAACACCAAAGTCTTTGCCATAAGTCCTGCAAATTGACATGCCAACATTGTTAGAATATTTTAAAACTTAGGACAAGTTTTGACCATTCTATTTATCATTTTATAATATTTTAGACAACATAATTTACAAAAGTTACTTTGTTTATTATGTACAAGATCATATGCAAGGAACAAAGCCTTCTTACCTTAAGGAATGATACCAGAAAAATAGCTAATATGTTGTTTTTTGAGACAATGGCTCGCTCTTTTGTCCAGGCTGGAATGCAGTGGTGTAATCTTGGCTTACTGCAGGCTTGACCTCCTGGCTCAAGTGATCCTCTGACCTCAGCCTCCCCAGTAGCTGGGACTACAGATGTGCACCACCACGCCTGGCTTGTATTTTTTGTAGATGTGGGGTTTCACCATGCTGCCCAGGCTGGACTTAAACTCCTGAGCTTGCCCACCCCCACCTCTGCCTCCCAAAGTACTGGGATTAAAAACAGCTACTGCTGAAAAGAATTTTCAACCCGGAATATCATATCCAGCCAAACTAAGCTTCATAAGCAAAAGAAAAATAAAATCCTTTACAGACAAGCAAATGCTGAGACATTTTGTCACCACCAGGCCTGCCCTACAAGAGCTCCTGAAGGAGGGACTAAACATGGAAAGGAACAACCGGTACCAGCCACTGCAAAAATATACTAGATTGTAAAGACCATTGACACTAGGAAAAAAACCTCTTCAACTAATGGACAAAATAACTAGCTAGCATCATAATGGCAGGATCAAATTAATACATAACAATATTAACCTTAAACGTAAATGGGCTAAATGCCTCAATTAAAAGACACAGATTGACAAATTGGATAAAGAGTCAAGACCCATCTGTGTGCTGTATTCAGGAGACCCATCTCACATGCAAAGGCACATATAGGTTCAAAATAAATGGATGGAGGAATATTTACCAAGCAAGTGGAAAGGAAAAAAAAAGTAGGGGTTGCAATCCTAGTCTCTGATAAAATAGACTTTAAACCATCAAAGATTAAAAGGGAAAAGGGCATTCCATAATGGTAAAGGAGTGAATGCAACAAGAAGAGCTAACTAGCCTAAATATATATGCACCCAATGCAGGAGCACCCAGATTCATAAAGCAAGTTCTTAGAGACCTACAGAGACTTAGACTCCCACACAGTAATAGTGGGAGACTTTAACACCCCACTGTCAGTATTCAAAACAGAAAATTAACAGTGATATTCAGGAGTTGAACTTAGCTCTGTACCAAGCGCACCTAATAGACATCTGTAGAACTCTCCACTCCAAATCAACAGAATATACATTGTTCTCAGTACCACATCACACCTATTCTAAAATTGGCCACATAATTAGAAGTAAAACACTCCTCAGCAAATGCAAAAGAATGAAAATCATAACAAACAGTCTCTCAGACCACAGTGCTATCAAATTAGAACTCAAGATTAAGAAACTCAAAATTGCACAACTACATGGAAACTGAACAACCTGCTCCTAAATGACTACTGGATAAATAACAAAATGAAGGCAGAAATAAAGATGTTCTTTGAAACCAGTTAGAATGCAGATACAACATACCAGAATCTCTGGGACACATTTAAAGCAATGTGTAGAGGGAAATTCATAGCACTAAATGCCCAACAGAGAAAGCAGGAAAGATCTAAAATTAACACCCCAACGCCACAATTAAAAGAACTAGAGAAGCAAGAACAAAAAAAAAGCGAGCAGAACACAAGAAATAACTAAGATCAGAGCAGAACTGAAGGTGATAGAGATACAAAAAAACCCTTCAAAAAATCAGTGAATCCAGGAGCTGGTTTTTTGAAAAGATCAACAAAATAGACTGCTAGCCAGACTAATAAAGAAGAAAAGAGAGAAGAATCAAATAGATACAATAAAAAATGATAAAGGCCATATCACCACTGATCCCATGGAAATACAAACTACCGTCAGAGAATACTATAAACACCTCTACACAAGTAAAACAGAAAATCTAGAAGAAATGGATAAATTCCTGGACACTTACACCCTCCCAAGACTAAACCAGGAAGAAGTCAAATCCCTGAATAGACCAATAACAAGGTGTGAAATTGAGGCAGCAATTAAGAGCCTACCAGTCAAATCCCTGAATAGACCAATAACAAGGTGTGAAATTGAGGCAGCAATTAAGAGCCTACCAACCAAAAAAGTCCAGGACCAGATGGCTTCACAGCCGAATTCTACCAGAGGTACAAAGAGGAGTTGGTACCATTCCTTCTGAAACTATTCCAGATGGTAGAAAAAGAGGGAATCCTCCCTAACTCATTTTATGAGGCCAACATCTTCCTGATACCAAAACCTGGCAGAGAGACAGCTAAAAAAGAAAATTTCAGGCCAATATCCATGATGAATATTGATGCGAAAATCCTCAATAAAATACTGGCAGACCGAATCCAACAGCACATCTGGAAGCTTATCCATCACAATCAAGTTGGCTTCATCCCTGGGATGCAAGCCTGGTTCAACATACACAAATCTATAAATGTAATTCATCACATAAACAGAACCAAAGACAAAAACCACGATTATCTCAATAGATACAGAGAATGCCATCAAAAAAAATTCAACAGTCCTTCATGCTAAAAACTCAATAAACTAGGTATTGATGGAATGTATCTCAAAATAATAAGAGCTATTTATGACAGACCCACAGCCGATAGAACACTGAATGGACAAAAACTGGAAGCATTCTGTTTGAAAACTGGCACTAGACAAGGATGCCCTCTCTCACCACACTTACTCAACATAGTATTAGAAATTCTGGCCAGGGCAATCAGGCAAGAGAAAGAAATAAAGGGTATTCAAATAGGTAAAGAGGAAGTAAAATTGTCTCTATTTGCAGATAGCATGATTGTATATTCAGTAGACCCCATCATCTTCCATTCATAATAGCTACAGAGAGAATTAAATACCTAGGAATACAACTTAACAAGGAATGGGAAGGACCTCTTTAAGGAGAACTACAAACCACCTCTCAAGGAAATACGAGAGGACACAAACAAATGGAAAAACATTCCATGCTCATGGTTAGGAATAAACAATATCATGAAAATAGCCATATGGCCCAAAGTAATCTATAGATTCAACACTATCCCCATCAAGCTATCATTGACTTTCTTCACAGAATTGGAAAAAAACACCTTAAATTTCATATGGAACCAAAAAAGAGCCCGCATAGCCAAGACAATTCTAAGAAGAAAACAAAAAACAAAACACTGGAGGCATCATGCTATCTGACTTCAAACTATACTACAAGGCTATGGTAATCAAAACAGTAAGGCGCTGGTACCAAAACAGATACATAGATCAGTGGAACAGAACAGAGGCCTCAGAAATAATGCCACACACCTACAACCATCTGATCTTTGGCAAACCTGACAAAAACAAGCAATGGGGAAAGTGTTTCCTATTCAATAAACAGTGTTGGAAAAACTGGCTAGCCATATTCAGAAAGCTGAAACTGGATCCCTTCCTTACACCTTATACAAAAATTAACTCAAGATGGATTAAAGATTTAATTGTAAAACCTAAAACCATAAAAACCCCAGAAGAAAACCTAGGCAATACCATTCAGGACATAAGCATGGGCAAAGACTTCATGACTGAAACACCAAAAGCAGCGGCAACAGGATCTAATTAAACTAAAGAGCTTCTGCACAGCAAAAGAAACATCATCAGAGTGAACAGGCAACCTACAGAATGGGAGAAAATTTTTGCCATTTACCCATCTGACAAAGGGCTAATATCCATCATCTACAAAGACTATAAACAAATTTATAAGAAAAAAACAATCCCATCAAAAAGTGGGTGAAGGATAGGAACAGACACTTCTTAAAAGAAGACATTTATGCAGCCAGCAAACATGAAAAAAAAGCTGATCATCACTAGTCATTAAAGAAATGCAAATCAAAACCACATTGAAATCCATCTCATGCCAGTTAGAATGGCAATCATTAAAAAGTCAGGAGACAACAGATGCTGGAAAGGATGTAGAGAAATAGGAACGCTTTTACACTTTTGGTGGGAGTGTAAATTAGTTCAACCATTGTGGAAGGCAGTGTGGCAATCCTCAAGGATCTAGAACTAGAAATACGGTTGGACCCAGCAATCCCATTATTGAACATATACCGAAAGAATTATAAATTTTTCTATTATAAAGACACATGCACATGTATGTTTATTGCAGCATTGTTCACAATAGCAAAGACTTGGAACCAACCCAAATGCCCATCAATGATAGACTGGATAAAGAAATTGTGGCATATTATGCCATGGAATACCATGCAGCCATAAAGGATGAGTTCATGTCCTTTGTAGGGACATAGATGAAGCTGGAAACCATCATTCTGAGCAAACCAACACAAGAACAGAAAACCAGACACCGCATTTTCTCACTCATAAATGAGGGTTGAACAATGAGAACGCATGGACACAGGGAAGGAAATGTCACACATCAGGGCTTGTCGGGGCATGGGGAGCTAGGGGAGGGATAGTGTTAGGAGAAATACCTAATGTAGGTGATGGGGTGTTGGATGCAGCCAACCACCATGGCCTGTGTATACCTATGTAACAAACCTGCATGTTCTGCATGTATACTCCAGAACTTAAAAGTACAATAAAAAAATAGCTACTGCTTATTGAGTCATTGATGTTCACTGACTTGACATATGTACTTTTAAACTTTTTTCTAGAATAAAAATAATTTTGATTACACCATAATACACAAATGCATTCTTAGAAAAATGCAAGCACTAATTTTTTTTTTTTTTTTTTTTTTGAGACAGAGTCTTACTCTGTCGCCCAGGCTGGAGTGCAGTGGCATGATCTCAGCTCACTGCAACCCCTGCCTCCCAGGTTTAAGCGATTGTCCTGCCTCAGCCTATTGAGTAGCTGGGACTACAGGCTTGTACCACCACACCCAGCTAATTTTTTTATTTTTAGTAGAGACCAGGGTTCACCATGTTGGCCGGGCTGATCTCGAGCTCCTAACCTCAGGTGATCTGCCAACTTCAACCTCCCAAAGTGCTGGGATTACAGGCAAGAGCCACCGCCCCCAGCTGGCAATTTTTAAATTGAGGTTAAGTCCACACAACATTAATTAATTATTTAAACTGATTAATTTTTAAATTAATTATTTGAAATTATTTAAATGTTAATTGAGTGCATTTAACACATTCAGAACGTTGTGCAACTCGTACCTCTTTCTAGTTTCTGGGTTTCTACCTTTTAGTTATTATGAATAATGCTTCTGTAAACATTTGTGTACAGACATTTCTCTTGTATGTAATTCCTGGAAGTGGAATTACTGGGTTTTATGGTAATTCAGTGTTTCTTTTTTTCCAAGGAACTGCAGTACTATTTTCCACAACGGCTAAAGCATTTTACATTCCTACCAACAATCGTCCAGGTTTCCTAGGCTTCTGCATCATTGCCAACATTTGTTATTTTTTGTTTTCTTCTCTATAGCCATCCTACTATGTGAAGTGGTATTTTATTACAGGTTTGACTTGCATTTCTATAATAGCCAGCGATGTTGAACACCTTTTCATGTGTGTGTGTGTGTGTGTGTGTGTGTGTGTGTGGTTTTTTTTTTTCGGGCCTTTTCTATAGCTTTAGAGATATATATATTTAAGTCTTTTGCCTGTTTTTAAAATTTCATTGTCTTCTTTATTGAGTTGTAAGAATTCTTTATGTATTTAGGATACTAATCCCTTATCAGATATATGATTTGCAAATACTTTCTCCCATTCTGTAGTTGTCTTTTTATTTTCTTTAATGCACAAAAGTTTTATGAAGTCCAGTCTATTTTGTATTTTGTTGAACAAGTTATAATTTTGAGGTATGTGTAAATTTAAAAATAGGACCATTACTTCCATATGTTATTTTGCTCCTTGGTTTTTTTTTTACTTAAACATGGGTCTTGGAGATCTTTTTGTGTTGATACATAAGGATTGTCCTCATTCCTTAATTAATAAATTACTGCATACTATAGATCATATGTTCTGTAACTTACTTTATCATTCCTCCAGGGACCTCAGGAAAAGGGCTTTTTGGGTTGTTGTATATTTTAGGCTATAACGAATAGTGAGTATCTGTAGGATAGAATCTGAAGAGTATTTCTCTGTAAGGATCGAATTCCTGAAAGTCAAATTTCTGGGTGAAGAGTATGAATTTTTCTTCTTTTTTTTTTTTTGAGAAGATCTTGGCTTGTGTTTTAAGTGATTCTCAGGCCTCAGCCTCCCAACTAGCTGAGATTATAGTCATGTGCTATCATACCTGGCTAATTTTTGTATTTTTAATGGAAACGGGATTTCACCATGTTGGCCAGGCTGGTCTCAAACTCCTGACCTCAAGCGATCCATCTGCCTAGGCCTTCCGAAGTGCTGGGATTACAGGCATGAACCACCACGTGAACCATAGCCAGATATGTTTATTTCTTTTACTCTGCCAGTTTTACCTTCATATATTTTGACGCTCTGTTATTAGGGTTACAAACCTTTATGGTTGTTACATCTTCTTGATGAATTGACCATTTCATTATTATGTAATGTTCCTTGTGGACAGCTCTTTTATTCATTCTTACAATCTCTGATATTTAATTGGAATATTTAGTTCATTTACATTTAATGTAATTTTTGTTATGTTTGGATTTGGATATAACATATTATTATTTGTTTTCTGTTCATTGAGCAACAGTCTGATTTGAACAGTTTGAACAGCTTGTTTTCTGTTCTACTCCTTTCCTGCCTTCTTTTGGGTTGATATGGTATTTTTTAAGAATTTTATTTTAATTTTTCTATTGACTTTTTATGCTTCTTTGCTTTGTATTTTTAGTGGTTGTTCTAGTGATCAAATACACATTGTGAACTTTTTGCAGTGTACCTAATAATATACTGCCTCATGTAAAATATAAGTTTCTTTAATAAGTCATACTATTCTCATTTTAAGGAATCTAGGAGTTAGGAATGCTAAGTGTATTGCCTAAAATATCTAGCTGATAACTACCTAATACTTAAATTTCAAAGGTTAAACCAAACTTACATTTATAGAATATACCCAGTTTAGTTTTGGTATATATTTATATCCTTTCTAAAATTTCTGTGTTCTCTGTGTTAACATTTTGTTTAAGAGTTTTGCTTCTATATGAGTAAGAGAACTTGGCTTGTAAATTTCCTGTATTATAATGTTCTTGTCAGGTTTTCTTAAGTTATGTTGAACTCATGAAATGAGTTGAGAATATTTTCCCCTTTTTCTAAACCCTGAAGGGGTATGTTACAGATTGGTATTATATTTTTCTTAAGCATTAGGTAGAATTTATTGGTGAAACTATGTGGCCCCTAATTTTCTTTGTAGAAGGTTTGTAATTACATATTTAGGTTTCTTTCATGGTTTTATGGGTATGTAAATTTCCTTTTTGTCGGTTTTGATAAATTTCTACATTTCATCTAAATTTTCACATTTATTGGCAAATCATTATTATGGGTTATACATATTTTTTGTTTGCCTTTTCTCTTCTCTTTTTTCTTTATCAATTTTGCCAGGGGTTTATTTTAAAAATTCTTTCAAAGGATGATTATTTGGCATCGATCATTTTCTTTTCATTTATTTATTATATATTTATTATACTTTAAGTTCTGGAGTACATGTGCAGAACATGCAGGTTTGTTATATAGGTATACACGTGCCGTGGTGGTTTGCTGCATCCATCACCCCGTCATCTACATTAGGTATTTCTAATTTTCATTGTATGCTTTAGTAATTTCTGCTTTTTTGTGTTAAAATTTCTGTTATTTTCCTAAGTTTTTGAGATACATTCTCTGATATCTGATTGATAGTCCCTCTTCTTTTGTAATACAGATGCTCCTTGACTTACAGTGGGATTATGTCCCCATAAACCCATTGTAAGTTGAAAATATTATAAGTTGAAAACGCATTTAATACACTAACCTATTGAACATTATAGCTTAACCTATCCTACCTTAAACATGCTCAGAACACTTACATTAGCCTATAGTTGGGCAAAATCATCGAATACAATGCCTATTTCATACTCAAGTGTTGAATCTCATATAGTTTATTGAATATTGTACTGAAAGTAAAAAACTGATTGTATGAGTACTTGTTTTACAGTTTCTTCTGAATGGGTATTACTTTTACACCATTGTAAATTGAAAAATTGCAAGTTGAACTGTCATAAGCTGGGGACTGTCTGTAATATTCATTTAAGTCACTAAGGTACAAGGTTTTGCTATATTCTATAAATTCAACATATATTGTTATTATTTTATTCAAATATTTTATGATTTATATTGTGAGCTCTTTGAATTCTGTTCCTTACTGTCCAAACATTTGGAGATTTTCTGCTTCTATTTTTGTTATTTCTAGTTTATTGTATTGTGATCAAAGAACATATTCTGTATGGTTTCCATATATTGAAATGCATTGAGACTTCTGTGGCCTGGCATATGTCAACTTTTTTTTTTGAGATGGAGTTTCACTCTTGTTGCCCAAGCTGGAGTGCAATGGTGTGATCTCAGTTCACTTCAACCTCCGCTCCTGGGTTCAAGCAATTAATTCTCTTACCTCAGCCGGGATTATGGGCTGGGATTATGGGCGCACACCACCATGCCTGGCTAATTTTTTGTATTTTTACTAGAAACAAGGTTTCACTATGTTAGCCAGGGTGATCTCAAACTTCTGGTCTCAGGTGATCCACCTGCCTCAGCCTCCCAGAGTGCTGGGATTACAGGTGTGAGCCACCGTGTCCGGCGCATATGTCAACTTTGGTAAATATTTCACGTGTACTTAAAATGAAACTGTGCTTTGCAGTAGTGTGCAGTGTTTTAGCAAATGTTCATTAGGTCAAGTTTGACAATCATATTATTAAAATCTATATCTTTACTAATTGTTTTGTTTGTTCTTGCTGAGTTATTTTTAAATCTGCCATTGTGCTTGTAGACTTGTCTACTTTTATTTCAGTAAATTTTTCTTTCTTTCTTGATACATTTAGACTTCTTAAAATTTCCAAGCGAACTAATTTTATTATCAATATTAAGTTAAAGTGTGCCTCTTTAATCATGATTTTTGCCTCAGCATCTATATCTGATATGAATATAGCTGTATGATTTTTCTTTGATTTTTGTTTACATGGTCTATCATTTTCGTTTTCTAATTAGAACCGTATTCCTGTCATTTTTAGATGTTTTTCTTGTAAATGGCAAGGAAATATATTTTACTTGTCTGACAGTCTTTATCTTTTGCTTAAACTATTTAGTCCATTTCCATATAAAGTGCTTTCTAGTATATTTGGCTTTAAACTTAGTATTTTACTATTTGCTTTTTATTTATTCCATGTCCTGTTTTTCCTACTTTTTTTTGTGTCCTTTTGGATAGATTCATATTACTTTATTATCCCCTTTTATTAGGTACACCTTTTTTTATTCTTTTATTAGTGGTTACCCTTAGAGGTTATGACAGATATCATTGATTTATCATAATCTAACATAAATTAGTACTTTAATTTTCCTCCTGACGGCATAGTGACCTCGGAATATTATAACTACACTTGTGTTCCTTCCGACTCATATGTTTGTTGCCATAGCTTTTAATTCTTCTGTTACTTGATTTCAATGAAACTTTATTGTTGTTTTATGATGTCAATTAATATATATATATTTTGTATATATTTATCATTTTTGTTGCTCTTACTTTTTCCCTGTGTCACTGATCTTCTATTTAGTATCATTTTCCTTGTGCCTGAAAACATTCTTTAGTTACTTTCTTTAGTGGCTTTTTCGGTGATGAATTGGCTCACTTTTTGGTTGTCTGAGAATCTTTACCCTTCATTCTGGAATATCGTCAGTAGGTATAAAAATCTAGGTTGCTTTTATTAGCACTTTGAAAATATTCTATTGTATAGTATTTCCCGTTGTTTTTGCTGCAAGGTCAGCTACTTGTCTATTTGTATATGTTTTTATTTTTTTATTTTGAGACAGGGTCTTGCCATGTTGCCCAGGCTGGAGTGCAGTGGTGCAATCACGACTCACTGCAGCCTCATTGCCCTGGGCTCAAGCAGTTCTCCTACTTCAGCTTTCCAAGTAGCTTGGGAATATAGGCATGAACCACCGTGTACCCAGCTAATTTTTGTAGTTTTTGTAGAGATGGGATTTTGCCATGTTGCCCAGGCTGGTCTTGAATTCCTGGGCTCAAATGATCTACCTGCCTCGACTTCCCAAAGTGCTGGGATTACACGTGTGAGCCACCATGGCCAGAATAGTTGTTGCTTTTTTGTAGATATCTGTTTTTTCTTCTGACTGCTTTTAACAAACATTTTTCTGTCTCAGGTTGTTTCAGTGAAGCACCTGCTTGTGTTTTTTGTTTGTTTGTTTTTGGTTTTCATTTTGTCTTGGTTTTCATTCTTAGAAGAAGATCTTGACTCTGTGGCTTGATTTTTAAAATCAGTTAACTTTTCAGCTTTTATTTCTTCAGATACTTCTCCTGTATCATTTATTTCCTTCTATCATTTGGGATTCAGATTATAGGTATCCATACCCTTATTAAGGTATACTTTTTTCTGTAGTTTTTCTAATTTTCTCAGTTTTTTGAATTATATCGTTTTCTTCTTATATACTTTATTTTGTAAGGTAATGATAAATTATTTTCTCCCATTTGGATACCTCATATACCTTTCTTCTCAATCTTTAAAACAACTCTGCCAGTATTATTTTTTGCCATTTTTACAGTTACTATTCAGGGAGGTTAACTACCTTGCCCAAGTTCACATAGCAGCCAAGCAATCAGAGCTAACATTTGAATCAGTCTAATCAATTCAGTATTTCTTGCTCTTTATTATAGGAGGTTATGATTCCTTTTTTTCTCTCTGTTTTTCTCACTTAATTTTTGGAGACGAGCTGTTACTTAAAATGTTGTATATATTAATGAATTAGTCTATCTTAAAATAACATTTTGCCGTTTCACCTATATTTATTAGATAATAGAAGTGTACAAATTTATGGACCAAATATTATCCCCTTTAAGGAGTTTATTTTCTACGTGGAAACAGGAATGTATACAGTTTATTCTAATAGACGATATGAAGAGATAGTTTCCATGGTTAGAAACAAATAAGAAGATAGTGTCTCAAGTGATGGAATTAAGAAAGAATCCATTGGGTAGGTAGAAGTTATTGTGGAAAAGATGGCAATGTGAGGATTTTTGTTTGATTACAAGGGTAAAAAACATTGTTACAAATAAAGAAAATCAGTACTAACATTTCATGTTATATTCTCCCCCCAACAAATCTCTTTGTATGTATTTTGTCACTTACTGGATAGTCATGTAAGCAGTGAAATTTTGTACATCATGATACATTATGCACAGTGATTGAAAAAGTCTTTTTTTCTCAGGTTATTTCATTTCTGGCTGCAGTTTTGCATAAAAAGGGAACTCGTGAGGATATTGAAAATAACATGCCAGAGTTTTTACTAAGAAGTATGAAAAAGGAACCCTCTTCTTCAGCAGTAAAAAAGGTAAAATCCCTAGAAGTAGTCTACTCATGATGCTGGTATTACAAAAGCATATAGAAATATTTAAATATACACATTAAAATTTATTAGTATAAATTTTAAAACATAAGAATTTAAAGATGTTATTAAAATATTTGATAGGCCTAGTTTGAAAGATTATCAATTTTATCCTTAAGTTAAATTTGATTGACTCTTATAATGGCAAAATAGAATTTCAGCTTGATTTTGCTTTGGGGTTTTAATTGGTTGCTTGGCTGGATTTACATGATTGACTTAGGTTGATTTGTTAAATTTCTATGAATGTATATGTAAAGTTAATTGAAGCCTTCATTATATTGTTTTTTATTTATATGAGAATGAAAAGGAGATAGTTACAGATATTGGTAACAAAAGTACATCATCGACTTATTTCAGGTTGCCTAGCTGACTAATTGCATCCAAAAACTATGAAATATATTCTACCAATACAGGAAAGTTGGAATCAAAAAGACTAGTTCTGTACTTATTTTTGCCTCTGCCCATGTGACTGTGAATGCTATTCATATCCATACTTTTCTCCATCATAAGTGTGTGTTCATAAATATGTTATATACATCAAGGACTTGAGAATCCACACATTTTGGTATCCAAGAGAGGATAATGTACATTGCTGTTTATCTTACAAAAAAGATTTCTAATAAAGTGATGAAATATAAAAAAAGTATATTATACTTACATGTCTTTTAAAAAATATTATCCTCAGCATCCAGGAAACCAGACAGGAATAAAAGTGAAGTGATTTTATGAAATCTTTATTATATTTGGTAATGAATTACCACAAGTTTTAAAACAGATTCTTTTATACGAGTCTTATATATAAGATTGCTGAGAAGTCCAAGTTTACTCTTGGCTATCATAAGGACCATTTCAGTGCAAACTTTTCAGAAGTACTGGCATAAGATATTTTAATTGCTATCATTTTAAATTTTCTTAATTTTTTAATAGCATAAATGCATCCTGAGTATCAGGTTCAGTGTGATCCTGAATAATGATTCTTAATGTATTTTAAGTATTCAAGAGCTCAAGTACTGTTTTTAACTCTGAATTCAGTTGTTCCCTGGTTCTAAATGTCACTACAGAGCATGTGTATCTCTTACATGCCACTGTGACAGCAGACAGGACAGAGAAAGAGGGGAAAGTAATATTTTAAAGTACAGGACAAGAATGGGCCAGGCGCAGTGGTTCATGCCTGTAATCCCAGCACTTTGGGAGGCCAAGGAAGGTGGATTGCTTGAGCCCAGGAGTTAAAGACCAGCTTGGGCAACATGCCAAAACCTCTTCCTATGAAAAATACAAAAAGTTAGTCAGGTGTGGTGGTGTGTGCCAGTAGTCCCAGGTACTTCAGAGGCTGAGGTGGGAGGATCACTTGAGCCTGGGGAGGTTGAGGCTGCAATGAGCCATGTTTGCACCACTGAACTCCAGCCAGGGCAATAAAGTGAGACCTCTGTCTCAAAATAAATAAATAAATAAAAATAAAGAACAATAATGAAAGAAAAGAAAATTAACAAAGATACTCATTTGATGATGTGGTAAAATATGCTAATAATGGTTACCTTAGTTGACACTAATTCCTCTCCTTCCTTCTTCCTTCTTTTCTCTTTATATATATGTGTATATTATATGTATGTGTATGTGTATATATGTATGTATGCATATGAGATGTATCTCTCTCACACACACACACACACACAGACACACGTACACACACAGTTGTCTCTTGGTATCCATGGGGGATTGGTTCCAGGACATCTCTTGGATACCAAAATGTGTGGATTCTCAAGTCCTTGATATAAAATAGTGTATTTGCATATAACCTATTCATATCTTCCGTATACTTTAAATCATCTGTTGTTTACTTAGTGCAATGTAAAGTCTGCATAATTAGCTTTTATATTGTTTAGGAAATAATGACAAGGTCTGTGTACATGTTTAGTGCAGGTGGAATTTTTTTAGTATTTCAATTTGTAGTTAGTTGAATCCAGTGATGTGAAACCTAGAGATATGGAGGGATAACTGTACAATCCTTGCTATAATGTACATTGATATTTATATTCTTCAGTTGATTTCTTAATTAATTTATTTTCAGACTTTTTGTATTCTAATAAATTAGCTTAAAGCTATAAGTATTCCTTTGGGCCGGGCATGGTTGCTCATGCCTGTAATCCCAGCACTTTGGGAGGCTGACGCAGGAGGATCACTTGAACCCAGGAGTTTGAGATCAGCCCGAGCACCATAAGGAGACCCTATCTTTACAGAAAATAAAAAATACAACAGTTAGCCCGGTGTGGTAGTGTGTGCTGTGGTTCCAGCTACTGGGGAGGCACAGGTGAGAGAATCACGTGAGCCCGGGAGTTCTAGGCTGCAGTGAGCCATGATCATACCACTGCACTCCAGTCTGGGCAACAGAGAAGACCCTGTCTCAAAAAAAAAAGTTCCTTTCAGTACATATTTGGCTGTGTTCTGTAGTTTTTAATATGCAGTCTTTTCATTAGGCTCTTTAAATTATCTGTGGCCCCAATATTTATTTTTCTTTTATCCAAGTACTATTAAAATAGAAGTTTTAAAATTTTCTAGTAAATAGCTGTTGTTGGGGCACAGGATGATGGGAGGGCTGAGCCCTTTTTGATGATTTCTAGTTTTTTTGCATCAGATAACAGCCTTGATAGTTTTTTCTTTGTGCTTAAATCCATGGTCAAGTTTTTTATGCTTTGATGCTCTGCATTGTGTGGTCTCTTGTTTTAAAATGTTGCTTACATTGTACATGCTTTCTAATCATGGTCACATGGTTCTATGTATTTCTGTTTAATCATGTTTGTTAAATGCATTGTTAAATCGTTTAATACTGTTATTATTTTCTTTTTTTCTGTTTGAGTAGTTGGATCTGGAAAGAAATATATTCAGTTTTCTCATTATGACTTTCAGTTTATTTTTGTTTATGTTCATACCAAATTTTGCTTAACATCTTCAGTTAATTCTTCAGAAGTTGGGGATGGTGGTTTGTGCCTGTAGTCCCAACTACTCAGGAGGAGGAGGTAGGAGGATCTCTTGAGCCCGGGAGGTTGAGGCTGCAGTGAGCCATGATTGTGCCACTGCACTCCAGCTTGGGTGACAGAGTGTGACTCTGTCTCAGAAAAAATATATATAGAGAGAGTAAATTTTATGTGCTTGTATATTGCTCTCATATTTATCTATAGGCTTATCTGCCTGTAGAATTTTAAATTCAAAATTTTCTTTTATAATGACCAAACTTATTTTATTATCTTCTGTCACTCCATATTGCAGGTGAGAGTTCAATGTCATGCCAACTTTTTTCCTTGGAAAAGATTTTTTTTAATTGTTTGGCAGTATTAAGAACGTTTTTAATCGATGAAATTCAGAAATTTCCATGAGCTCTAACACTTACCATAGAATTCCTTCAAATAAGTTTTGCTTTTGGGAAATACATACAGTACTTTGTGTAGGGAAAGTTGTGTACTGATGCTAGAATCAGCTTCTTTGAAGCAAATGACTGATGTAACTTTTCCTTCTTAAAATTACTTGGCCATTATTTTTCTTGACTTAGTCTTTCTAACTATCTTAGTTGCTTTGTTGAGTTTTATTTTGCTTGTTGTTGTTTTTAGGTTCCTTCTAAGAAAAGTAAAATTTTTAGTGGGGAACGACAGAGGGAGTTTTCGCTTTCAGAGATGTAGGCTGGATTGCTCAGTTCTTCAAGTGCGCCAGTTCTCATCTGTTCCTGCACTGTTAGGACCTGCTGGTACTAGCCTTCCAGGCATTCGAGCACTATTATGGATTTATTGTGTTTGTTCTTTTGTTTCATTGTTATCCACACAAACATGTATTGAGTTAGTCATTTGAACTGGAATTCAGAGGTTTTTTTTTTTTTTTGAGACGGAGTCTCACTCTGTCACCAGGCTGGAGTGCATGATCTTGGCTCACTGCAACCTCTGCCTCCTGGGTTCAAGTGATTTTCCTGCCTCAGCCTCCGAAGTAGCTGGGACTACAGGTGCATGCCACCATGCCCAGCTAATTTTGTATTTTTAGTAGAGATGGGGTTTTACCATGTTGGCCAGGATGGTCTCGATCTCCTGACCTCGTGATCCGCCCACCTCGGCCTCCCGAAGTGCTGTGTTACAGGCGTGAACCACCGCACCCAGCCCAGAGTTTTTAATGGAATCGCCAGTAACATTCTACAGTATTTTCCAGAAGTAAATACAAAGATGATAACTTTGAAATCTTCAAAAGATAAATTTATATTGGTTCTTTTAAAACAATGTACGTTTTAAAAAGACGTTTACGAAATACAGAAGAAATAAATTCTTTTATATTTATTTGCTAATGCCAAAATTACAATCAAATTCTGAAAAATTAATGTTGAAACTTTTTGAAAAATGTCCTTTAATGAACTATTACAAATTAAGGAGTGGTGGGTTTAAGGCATGTGTGTGTGATATGATACATCTCATATATATTTAAAAACTTTTCAAGTGTGAATAAATCATCTAAGAATGCATGAGGCTGGGTGTGGTGGCTCACGCCTGTAATCCAAGCACTTTGGAGACCAGCCTGACCAACATGGTTGGTGAAACCCCGTCTTTAAAAAAAAAAAAAAAAAAAAAAAAGAATGCATGAATGTTTTTTGGCAAGAATAAATTCTTTTTCTTTTTTTCTTTTTTTTAATTGCATTTTAGGTTTTGGGGTACATGTGAAGAACATGCAACATTGTTGCATAGGTACACACATGGCAGTGTGATTTGCTGCCTTCCTCCCCATCACCTATATCTGGCATTTCTCCCCATGCTATCTCTCCCCAACTCCCCACCCCCTGCTGTCCCTCCCCTATTTCCCCCCGACAAACCCCAAGGAATAAATTCTTAAAGGAAAATACACAAGCTCTACATTTTAAACATTGATTTTTGGAATGGTTCTTTAGATTTAGGCTCTTAAGTTTTGATTGGAATTCAGTCTTTATGAATCAGTAAATTTATTATAAAATGTTACTATCTTGCATGATAAAACTTTAGAGATTCTAAGTAAAATTCATAATTAATGTGGAAGAGGAAGAGATTTGTAGCAATCACAATACCAGTATCAGTAGCAATTTCAGTGACAATTGAACAAAAATATTTTATAATTATTTTATTTACTAGACACTATTTTTATAATTCTTCATATGTACCAAGAGGATTATGCACATGATACCACTGTGGGCATCCTTTTTTTAAAAAAAAAATATATATTTTACTTAAGGTGCATACTGTATCTGGCATTTCTCCCTGTGTTATCCCTCCCCACCCTCCCCACCCCATGCTGTCTCTCCCCTACCCCCGCAACTGTCCCCAGTGTGTGATGCTCCTCTCCCTGAGTCCACGTGTTCTCGTTGTTCAACACCACCTATGAGTGAGAACATATGGTGTTTGGCATCCTTATATTTGTATCTGGACAACTTTTGCAGTAATAACTGTAGGATAAATTCTGAGTACTTCAGTTGTATAGTAGGTAGAACTGGATTTAGGGGATTACTTTTTGATAGCTGGAGTTAAATTACTCCATATCCCAACAGTGGTGTATAAGAATATCTGTTTCCACCTTTTCATTTGCACTAGGTGTTAGCAAACATAAATTTGTGACTTCCTGAGAGGTTTAAAATTTTTATCTTGCTTTGATTTATATTTCTTTAATTATGGGTGTAGCTGTAGCTATTCAGATGCTTAATAGCTATTTTTAAATCTAATTCTTGTTTTTAATTCATAGTCCTTGATTAATAGTCCTTAATGATATATCCTGGAATTTAATTTTTTTGTTCATTATATATTTTGAAAATACTTCTTCCTCATGTAGAGTCAGCTTTGAATTAAGTATTGATTTTTAAATTTTTTAGGTAATTACATGTATTGGTTTTTATAGTTTCTGGGTTTTATGTTTGTCTAGAACAGCCTTTTGTACTCTAAAATTATAAATAAATTCACTCATGATTCTTTTATAATATGTGAGATTTTATTTTAAACCTTTGTATCTTTGTTTCAGCTAGAATTTGTTGTAGGTATCTAGTAATCCAATTTTATTTTTCTCAGATTGTTAGCCAGTTATCTTAATGTCATTTGTTGAGTAAACCCGCTTTTCCACAGTGATTCGAAAGGCCACTTTGGTGTAAAATTAGTGTCGATTTCTAGACATATTATTCTGTCCTAATTATTTATTTTTTCATTTCTCTTCCAATGCTAAACAGTTTTAGTTATATTAGCTTTATAATTTATTATTCCATAGTTTCTCCTCAAGTTTTCTCAACTTAGGAAAAATTCATTTTCTCAAATTTCTCCTAAACACCTGTTGATATATTAGTTAATACTGTGTTGAGTTTATAGTTGACTTTGCTTGTCATTTCCATTTTTAAAGGTTCTTGTTTACTTCTCTTTTTTAATTGCAAGATTTGATATTTATTGATATGGTTTATAACTTTCTGTTTTGATAGAATATCAAGTTTTGGTATTATTATGTCATTTTTGTAAAAAGCATTTGGAAGGGCTCCTGACTACAGTGGATTCTAAACTGAAGTTTCTATATATTAAGTAATCACAGCATACCAAAGGAAAAATGATCAGCTATATACACAGTAGGGTATAAATTAACTATGCTGGGTATTTTTGAGAGAGTTAAGAGTGCAGAGATAAATACAATAATTTTTTTTTTTTTTAGAACTTTGAGTTTTCTAGCAGATTCCAGTTTTACGTTCTGTAATTTTTCTGTAAAGGTACAATTTATTTTTCATTTAGATATCACACTTCTTCTCATGTGGAACCTTTGTTTTGCTGTGACTGATCTGTCACTGTGCTCTGAACATACATTATTATTCCTAACTTAGCATTGACATGAATGGTTTTATTTATTCATTTATCTATTGAACACCTTCTGTTTTCCAAGTACTATATGAAGTTCTGAAGTTACAGTGGTAAATAAGAAAGTTATACATCCAAGGACATAGACTTTTTGATTGAAGGTGCTAACATGATATGTCATGATAGTGAGGAGTTTTAGAATTAGACAGACCTGGGTTCAAATACTTAACTTTGCTACTTAATAGCAGTATGACCTTGAGTGTGTTGTTTAATATCTCTATACCTCAGTTTTCCTTGTCTGTGTTTCTGTGTAAAGTCCCTGAGTTAATTTCTGTAAACTACTTCTAAAGCCCTTGGCACACGGTAAGTCCTCAATAATGGTTATGTTAGTTATTATTAATACTATTACTACTTCTGCCACAAAAATACCACACATTAATCTTTGAGTATCTCATCGCGGTCCACACCACATCATTTTTCTATGCCACAGTGCATGAGGAATCAAATTTGATAGAATACCCCTTAATCATTGAGCTAGATTTATTGAAAAATACAAATAATTCAATATTCTCTGGTTGTACTATTTAACCTAGCTTCTGTTAGTTTTAATAATATTTAAGCAAGTGAATTTTAATTTTATTTGTGTTAATTTTAGATCCAGTTATAAATTGTATTTTAGCTTCAGAATAAGAATTATCACCCTCCCCGCATGTCTACAGCAATACCACCCTGAACACAACACATCTCGTCTGATCTTGGAAGCTTGACAGGGTCGGACCTGGTTAATACCTGGATTAGAGGAGTAGCTCCCAGAGTTGCTTTGTGTGTAGTGACTTAGCAGTTGGACACTGCTTTCCATTTTATTGTTTTGGCATCATTTGTTGAAAAAAAGACTTATTAAATGCAGTGTTATTTATTAGATGGTAGGAAATGCTAAGTTCTTATGTACTTCCCCTGGACTCTACATAATAACATAACCCAGTTCTCTGACATCTTTCACTACTAAAATGAATTTTTGAACCATTATTTCACCTTTCATAATTTTCAAGACCAATAATGTTTATAAGAAATATCAAAAATTATGTTGCCACCTTAATTTTTAAACATCTTCTGGAATCGTAGGACAGACGTCAGGACTCTTTGGATTCATTGGCACCTTTGATGAATGGTCTCTCAAGTGGAAAAGTACTAAGAGTGCTCAGATGGAGTTACACCTAGTGTTTTCATCTTGTAGTAACAAACAAAGGGAGACACTGTAAGGACTTAGTACTTGGAGGCCTAATTTTATATTTGAAAGGTGAAGAAAAATGGAAATTATAGGATCAACTTTTGCCCAAAGGACAGAAATACTTGAGATAAGTCAAGTATGATAAGGAAGTACTTACATGTGCTTGATGATGAGTTGTAAAAAAGGAACTCTCACATTCTGCTTGTTGATCTTTTTTCTCTTTCCAAAATGCAGTGACAAATTTGACTTTTTAGAGCTGACAAATGGCCTAGATGAAATGTTTCACAGAAAACAGAGCAGAATTTAGAGCAGTATTGTATTATTTCTTTGTTAAATTGAATTTTTTCAGTATGTTTAATTGGTTCATCTCTAGCAAGTAGATCAAGTATAAAACTTTAGAAAAGAAACGTACTGGTAACCCTGTCAAACATAACAGGTTAGGAGTAGTGGTAACGGAGAAATAAAAACATTACAAAGTTAAAATGGTTGATGACAGCAGGATTCTGGGTTAGTACAGTAAAGGTACATGAATATGGGGAATAACCAGAGATATGTTGGTAATCCTCAAATGGACTGATTTCATAGGAGGCATTATTCGGGCAGAAGTCCCATTTACCTGAGTTCAAGAGAGAATAGGAGGAGAGTTAAGTATTGATAACTCTTGAGGATCTTTGTTATAGGGAGAGTAAGAGGTAATAGCTAGAGAGAGATGTTGGGTTAAGGAGAAGAGTTTTTTGTTTTTTTTTTTTAATTTTTTGTTTTTTGGATTTTTTTTAACCCTGGGAAATACTCTAACATGTTTGCCCATAGATGATGTGGTTCATTAAAATGGAGACGTTAATCAGGTAGGGAGATTGGGGGCAGTTTCTGCAGCATTGACTTTAGGTTGGCAAGAAGGAATGGGAGCCACTGTATAAATTCGGGGGTTGTCTTTGGAGAAGAACATGAATAGCGTACCCATGGTAACAGGTGGGAGGGCAAAATATATGGAAATGAATATAGATAGGTTATTGATACAATACTGAGAGAAGTTCATCCAGTTTTCTTCTGATTGCTCCAGTTTTCCAGTGAATTTTCCAGTTCTTTAACTTAGAGTATCTGAGAGAGGGGGAGAGGAAATGGACTAGGAAAATGCAAAAGCAGAGAGAGCTCCGGGAGACCATATATTTCAAGAAGAACACATGGCCTGCTTGTGTATGTACATTACCCACTTGGCCCTTGAATTTATTATTGGAATTCCTATTTTATTCTTTTGTGTCTTTTGGAAAGTTACTTCTCTCTTATTTCTCAATGGCTTTTTAGTAGGGGGAAATTAAAAAATACCTGTTTCTTTGAGTAAGATTAGTTGTCTATTTTGTCCTGATAAAAAGCTAATTAAACTGCAAAGTATTTTTTGAGAATTTCATATGTCCATATATAGCTAATCACTCTGTTGTATTTATTGTTACTAATTAGAGTGTCAAAATTAAAGAAGAGGACTATTGATATTGATATTCTGGATTTCATCTTGGGATTCTTTTTCAGTTGTTAAAAAACATCAAACTTTTTAATTCTTCTTTTAGATGTTCTTAATAGTTGCTCCTCTTTCTGTCCTCTACAACTGGAAGGACGAATTGGACACCTGGGGATATTTCAGAGTCACTATTTTACATGGAAACAGAAAAGATAATGAACTAATTCGTGTAAAGCAGAGGAAATGTGAAATTGCTCTAACAACTTATGAAACATTGCGCTTATGCCTGGATGAACTTAACAGGTAATGAGAATAATAGGAATGATTGTATTAATTTTCTGCTTCCATCCCTTTATATTATTATTATTATTATTATTTATTGTTATTTTTTGAAACAGAGTCTTGCTCTCTCTAGGTGAGAGTGCAGTGGCGAGATCTTGGCTCACTGCAGCCTCCACCTCCCAGGTTCAGGCAATTCTCATGCCTCAGCCTCCCATGTAGCTGGGACTACAGGCGCACGTCGTGACGCCTGGCTAACTTTTTGAGTTTTTAGTAGAGATGGAGTTTCACCATGTTGCCAAGGCTGGTCTCAAACTCCTGAGCTTAGGCAATCCGCCCACCTCAGCCTCCCAAAGTGCTAGGATTACAGGTGTGAGCCACCGTGCCCAACCTATACTGTGATTTTTAAAAAAGCTCTCATTATTCCTTTGCTTGAGTTAATTTCCTTTTAGAATTATTGAAATATTTAGTTCATAATAACTTATTCTTTAAGAAGGAAAAACCTGCATTAGGTTTTCTAGAATTTCTTACTCTGTTTCGTACACTGAATACAGGATACCTCTTCAAACAATGATTGTTAAAGAATGATAAGACTTGTCCTAAATCTCATGTACAGCCTTTTATGCAGACAGTGCTTTTGAACTAGGTCAGTGATTTTCAGGAATTATTTCAATTATGAGAGTCTGTTGTGAAGGTAGAGTGGCAAAAAATACACACACACATGCACAGAACCACTGTAGCGTAGAGTGTAAGAGAGAAGTGGCCAAGAGACAACACCAGTAATATAGCAGGGAATAGATTATAGAGAGTATTGGAAGGTACTTTGAGGATTTTGATCTTTATCCTGAGAGCAATAGAATGCCCCTTGCAGTGTTGTCACCAGATTACTGATAGGATAAAAATGATCAGATTTGTACTTTGTAAGTACCCTATCTGCTGTGTTTGCAGATGGAGGAGAGCCAAGCTGGATGGAGAAAGACCAGTTAAGAGGCTTGTTATGTGCTGAATTGTGTCACTTCACCTCAACTCCCCTTCCACAATTCTTATGTTTAGCTCTCAGTCCCAGTACCTCAGAACATAACTGTGTTTAGAGACAGGTCTCCTTGATTAAGTTTTAAAGAGGTGATTGAAACCAAGGCTGATTGGTTGGGGCCTGAGTCCAGTACGACTAGTATCCTTACATGAAGACAGCAAGGACACACACACGTTACAAAGGGAAGGACTTGTGAGGACACAGCAAGAAGGCAGTCATCTTGCAAGCCAAGGGGAGAGGCCTCAGGAGAAACCAAATTTGCTGACACCTTGGTCTTGAAATTCTAGCTTCCAGGATTGTGAGGAAATAAAATTTCGTTTTTTAAAGCCATCCAGTCTGTGGTATTTTATTTTGGTAGCCCTAGGAAACCAATACAAGGCTTTTACAGTAGTCTGGTCAAGGCATCACGGTAGTGAGGTCTGAACTCTCCATAGTTGTTCTAGCAGCAGGCTGGGCCTTGGTAAAATCATTAACTTCCATCTGCTTGTAGCCTAATTTCTCTCTACAGGGATACAGTTTATACCTTTTAGGTGAAGATTAAAGTGTGGCATTAGAAACAGTTATCTAATAAGTCTTTAAAATGTTTAGACGTTATAGTTATACTCAATTTGAACTATTGCTCATGAAGGAATTAAGGATATTCCCCCTAAGTCAACCGAAGCTTAGAAAACCAGGTTATTTTTTAAGGTGATACTTTCACATCAGCATTAAAATGATTTGGCATAGGATAAAAATGAAGAACAACAGTTGATAGTTGTCTCAGATTTTATAAGCACAAAATAAAGAGTAAAAAAAGTTACTCATTAGCTATGTGGCTTTGGGTAAATTGGCTCATCTGGAAAATGACAGAGGATAAATTAAATCTGCCTTTGTGAAAACTAGCTCCTCAAGCCCAGCTGGAGAGTTTTATTAAAATCAACTTTAGTGAGATTTAATTGGTATACAATAATTATACCATTTCAAGTATACAGTTTGATGAATCTTGACCAGGGATTGGTATACTTTTTCTGTAAAGGGCCAGATAGTAAATATCTTAGGCTTTTGGGCCACATACAGCCTTGGCTGCATATTCTTCTTTTTTATGACACTTTAAAATGTAAAAACTACTCTTAGCTTGCTGACCATACAAAAATGGCCATGGGCTGGATTTGGCCATGAGCAGTAGTAGTATACTGACTCCTAGTTTTGACAGATGAGTGTAAACCACTATCCCAAACAAGGTACAAACTATTTTTATCATCTCAGAGCTTTTACTTCTTTGCAGTAGCCTTTCCCCAGCCTTCACCTTGGGCAACTACTGATTTTGATTGCTGTCACTATAGATGAGTTTAAGCTGTCATGGAGCATGTCAGTGGTATTACACAGGAAGCACCCTTCTGTGTGTGACATCTTTTGTTTAGCATGTTTTTTGAGATTCATTCACGTTGTGGAGTATATCAGTGATTGTTCTTTCTTAATGTTGCATTGTGTTCCATTTTGTCAGTATGTGCATTTTGTTATCCATCCATTTGAGGGTAGATTTTGGGGTTTTTCCAGTTTTTGATTATTATAGATACGACTTGAAGGGATATTTGTGTGTAAGCCTCTTTTGGACGTATGTTTTCATTTCTCGGGGAGTAGAATTTCTGGATTGTATGGTTAACTGTAGGTTTAGCTTTAGAAGAAACTGCCAAACCATTTTCCACAGTGGTTTTACTCCAGCTAGCAATGTGTCAGAGTTCAGTGCTTCATATTCTCAGCAATATTTGGTGTTGTCATTCTTTTTGTTTAGCTGTTTTAGTAGGTGTGTAGTAGTGTCTTGTAGTAATTTGCATTTTTCTGATCCATGTGCACTTGAAAAAAATGTTTTTTCTACCATTATTGGGTGTAGTGTTCTATAAATGTCAGTAAGACTAGATTGGTTAAGGTATCGTTCAAGTGTTTTCTATCTTTGCTGATTTCCTTTTAGGTTGGCTTATAGTATCTGAGAGGAGAGTTGAATTTTCAGTTATAATTGTAGATATATTTATTTCTCCTTTCACTTCTGTCAGCATTTAATTTAGTATTTTGAAGTTCTTTTATGAGGTGTATGTGCATTTATGGTTGTTACTTTTCCTGATGAATTGATCCTTGTATCCTTAAAAAAAAGTATGTATTTATTTCTAATAATATCTCTTATCTTGATGTTTTATCTGATATTAGCATAGCCATATTTTGGTACATTTCAGTAGTTTGCTCCTTTTTATTGTTGAATGGTACTGTTATATGGCTATCCCATATTTTGTCCATTCGCCAGGTGATAGATATTTAAATTGTTTCCAGTTTTTGGTTATATGAATAATACTGCTGTCTTATGATGAGTCTTATGCTTACTGCATGTGAATAGCTTTTCATGTTTTAATTTCAGTGTATTTGTTCTTAATATTTGGAGTGAGTCTCTTATAGTACAGTCTTGCTTTTTCATCCATTCAGATAATCTTAGCCTTTTATTTGGGGTATTTAGATCATTCACTTTGAATACAACTATTGGTAAAGTAGGATTTAGAGCTACCATTTTTGTCAGGTCTGGGATTTAATTTTATAAATCAAACTTATAAGCTAATAAATTAGCCTGTTACTATTTCATGGATCCTGAGAGAAGGCAGGCTAATCTGAGACATGGAGAAGTTACATAATTTTTCTAGGCCTCCACAACTAAGAGGATGTGTGAGGTTTGAACATTGATCATCTACTGCTAGACCTCAGGTTTTGTTTTGTTTTTGAGACAGATTCTTGCTCTCTTGCCTAGGCTGGAGTGCAGTGGTGCTATCACCGCTCATTGCAGCCTCAGTCTCCCACCTCAGTCTTCCAGGCAGTAGGACTACAGGCATGCACCACCATGCCTGGAAAATGTTTTTATTTTTTGTAGAGACAGAGTCTCCCTGTGTTGCCCAGGTTGATCTCAAGCTTCTGGACTCAAGTGATCTTCCCAACTTGGCCTCTCAAAGTGCTGGGATTACAGGTGGGAGCCACCATGCCTGGCCAGACCATAGGTTTTTAACCAATATACTATACCACCCCAAAAGATGTTTTGCTGTTAAATAAATGTAATAAATTCATGTATCATAGCATCAGGCATATTTTAATTATTTCTTACCTGTCTATCTCCTTAGACTGTAAGCTCTTTGATGTAGGAGATTTTTATTTTTAATTTCTGTATCTCAGTGCTTATTACACTTTTAGCACATAAGAGTTGCCAAGTAAATGTTTTTAGGTCGCTGTGTTTTCTGTGATTGTTATAAATATTAAACGAATTCTGAAGTAGAATTATATAACTATAAATCATATATTTATAAGATTAGAAGAATCAAAATTTTACGATTTTTGTTATATTTTGTTGTATTTATTAGTTCAAATGCCTTTATTTTGTGTTTGGCAAATATTTAAAATAATTAATATTTTACCTGAGCAAATATTAAGTTGTTTTTGTGAGGATAGTGCTCTGGGCACTGATATTATCATGCATAGTCCATGGAGGGGATGAACGTGCCATGTAACGTAAGGAGCTGTAGCTTTTTTCTTATTGCTATTATGTTTTTTTCTTTATTTCAGTTTTTGTCAGAGTTATATATGTGTATGATTTAAAGAGCAAAACATGATAAAAGGCTTTTAGTGAAAAACTGCAGTTCACTGTCCCCCAATTGCCTTTACCTCAACGTTTACTGATCTTTGTATTTTACCTCCTTATTGCTATAGAACATGTTTATGCTGCAACTTTTTTTTTTTTTTTTTGAGACGGAGTTTTGCTCTTTTTACCCAGGCTGGAGTGCAATGGCGCGATCTCAGCTCACCGCAACCTCTGCCTCCTGGGTTCAGGCAATTCTCCTGCCTCAGCCTCTTGAGTAGCTGGGATTACAGGCACGCACCACCCTGCCCAGCTAATTTTTTTTATTTTTAGTAGAGACGGGGTTTCACCATGTTGACCAGGATGGTCTCGATCTCTTGACCTCGTGATCCACCCGCCTCGGCCTCCCAAATTGCTGGGATTACAGGCGTGAGCCACCGCGCCCGGCCCTATGCTGCAACTTTTATATTTGTCTTTAGTTTTCAGCATCATCTGTTGATTTCTTCTTAAGGAAAATGAGGATTTTGCTGTGTTTTGCCCTTCTCTTGCCTGCTGTCAGATGACCTGGCCCATCTACTTTGTGCAGTGGGAGGATTCTTAAACAGACTATTATTGAACGTTTACATGACTCCAATTTCCAGAGACATCAGGGGCCACCCATTCTTAACTTTTCAAGAACTAAATAATATGAATTAGATTGCTTCTTGGCTTTTCTCACTCTTGACATAGGATACTGCAGTCTCTGCTTTTGTAAGTCATCTTGTCTGTGTTCTTTTCAGCTTCTAGAATTTTTGCTATTTTTTCCTCTCTTTGTTCTTGAGGCTTCTAGCTTTTTTCAGCTTTATATTAAGAAAATGATGAAACCTATAGAAAATTTAATGGTACATGAACATCCATCCATATTCTCACCATCTAGATTCAACAGGGGTGTGTGTGTGTGTGTGTGTGTGTGTGTGTGTGTGTATTTTTTCAAATGTTGGCAAAATATAAGTTGATATATATAAACGTGTGTGTGTCTGTGTCTTTGTATATAGGGGAGGTAATGAATCATTTCAGCAAGTTGCATAAAACACAACATCTTTAAGTTTTTTAGCATGGATTTCCTAAAACTAGTGATATTTGTTGATATACCACAATATCACTGTCACACACAAGAAAATTAATAACAAAATTTCCTCAGTTATTCTCAAAACATCTTTAATATCTAATATGTATAAAGCAGGATTCAGTAAAGGTTCAGATGAAGAATTTGGCTAAGTCTGTTTATTTTCTTCCTATATACATCATTTTTCCAACTTTTATTTTTTAATTATATGACTTTTTGAGGGGACCAGGCCAGTTAGATTGTCTTTTAGGATATCTCATATGTTAGATTCATCTGATTACTTTCTCAAGATACATTCATCTGTCATTTGTATTTTAGTAAGGGAGTTTTGGCCCAAAGGCTTAAATAGATTCAGATTAAACATTTTTGGCAAGAATGCTTCATAAATGATGTTGTGGACTTCAAATTGCATCACTTCAGGAAGTATTAATGTCAGGTTGTTCGACTGCCAGTGATGCCAAGTTTGTCCCACAGGTTAAGGAGGTTACCATCATCAGATCTCTCCATTGTAAAGATATGTTTCTCCCTTTATAATGAGCAAATAATCTGTGGAGTGATACTTTGTCACTATTTAAATATTCTGGTATCCCACAATCCTTTTACTTAGTAGTATTAGCATACACAAATTATTCTTGTCTGAATCAGTTACTTTACTAGGTTTGGCAAAATGATATTTTTCTAGTTTTATTATTTCTTTTCTACATGTTAATGGTATTCTCCTGTAAAGGAAAGCTTTCTCCATTAATTAGGAATTAACTACAATTTTGACTTTAAAAAAGCAAGGTGAATGCTTGATTCTTTTACTTTAATGACCAATTTTTGGAGTAGGAAATTAGCATAATGGTCATCTACAGTGGTGGCAAAGTTTCTCACCCTCTTCTCCTCCTTTCTTCCCCCCCCTTTTTTTTTCTTGTGAATATCACTATGGATTTGGGCATTATTTAAGTATAGTTGACATAAAATGTACTCTTGTAAGTTAGAATGATTTTTGGTAAAATTTTAAAAGTTGTGCAGTTATTACTACAATCTAGGTGTAGAACATTTCCATCACCTCAGAAAGTTATTTGTCTGTAATCAGTGCCTGCTCCCATCTCCAGCCCCTAGCAACCACTGATATGCTTTCTGTCTCTATAGATTTGCCTTAACTGGACATTTCATATGAATGGAACCATTCAATATAAAGCCTTTGGTGTCTGGCTTCTTTCACTTAACATAATATTTTTGAAGTTCATCCATATTGTGGTACATTTCAGTAGTTTGTTCCTTTTTATTGCTGAATGGTACTGTTATATGGCTATCCTGTATTTTGCCCTTTCACCAGCTGATGAACATTTGAATTGTTTCTAGTTTATGGTTATACAACTATGCTGCTGTGAACATTCACATACACGTCTTTGCACCTAAGTTTTCATTTTTCTTGGATAGATACCTAGGAATGGAATTGTGAGGTCTTACACTCAGTATGTTTAACTTTTTAAGAAACTGCCAGCTGTTTTAGAACAGTTGCTGTGCTTTCCCAAAAGCAGTGTATGAGGATTCTAGTTTCTCCACATCCTTATTAATGCTTGATATTGTTAATCATTTTTATCTTAGCCATTCTAGTTTTAATTTGCAGTTCTCTAATAAGATGTTGAGAATATTTTCATGTACTTATTTGCCATCTGTATATCTTCAAGTAGACGTTTCGTGAAATGTCTTATTAGAATCTTTTGCTTATGTTTTAATTGGGTTTTTTAAATTTTGTTGACTTGTAATAATTCTTTGTTGTTGTTGTTGTTGTTGTTGTTGTTTTGAGACAGAGTCTCACTCAGTCACCAGGCGCCAGGCTGGAGTACAGTGGCACGATCTCGGCTCACTGCAACCTCCGCCTCCCGGGTGCAAGCAATTCTGCCTCAGCCTCCCAGGTAGTTGAGACTACAGGCGTGCGCCACCAACGCCCAGCTAATTTTTTTGTATTTTTAGTAGAGATGGGGTTTCACCATGTTGGCCAGGATGGTCTCGATCTCTTGACCTCGTGATCCGCCCGCCTCAGCCTCCCAAAGTGCTGGGATTACAGGCTTGAGCCACTGCGCCCGGCCTGTTGTTGTTTTTTTTGTTTTGTTTTTTGAAACGGAGTCTGTCTCTGTCACCAGCCTGGAGTGCAGTGGCATGATCCTGGCTCACTGCAACCTCTGACTCCCTGGTTCAAGTGATTCACCTGCCTCAGCCTCCCGAATAGCTGGGATTACAGGCAGGTGCCACCATGCCCAGCTAATTTTGTATTTTTAGTAGAGACAGCGTTTCACCACGTTGGCCAGGGTGGTATTGATCTTCTGACCTTGTGATCCACCCGCCTTGGCCTCCCAAAGTTCTGGATTACAGGTGTGAGCCACTGTGCCCAGCCCAGTTGTAATAATTCTTTATACATTCTGTATACAGTTCTTTATCAGATTATGATTTGCAAATATTTCTGCCCAGTTTGTAGCATGTCTTTTTATTTTTGTTAATGGTATCATTGGAAGAGCAAAAGTTTTTAACTTTCATGAAGTCCAACTTATCACATTATTTTTAATTGACCATAAATTTTGTGTCATATCTAAGAAATATGTGCCTAATCCAGAGTCACAAATGTTTTCCTGTGTTTTAAAAGTTTTAGTTTATATTTAGGTCTATGATCTGTTTTTAGTTAATTTTCATGTGTGATGTGAAGTAAGGGTCTAAATTCATTTTTCATAGAACTCCTGGATTTTTGTTTATTCAATATTTTATATTCAGTTGTAGTTAATATTCTTAATGATGCTCAAATATTCCAATTAGGCTGGTGTCTCTGTTCTTTGGACATATTCACATTTGTATTTGGATACATCTGTGCTTTCCCACTGTTCAGTGTTTCCCCCAACACATGCCTGAAATCAACTGTTTCTCCATTTTTCCATGAGGCTGTAGTTCCTTTTAGTGAAGAGAACACTATGGGTGCTCATTGCTACTGGGATAACAGTCAGTTCTAAAGTTTCTTAGTGCACAGGGCTATGAAATACAGCTTTTAAAAATCATGAGTTTATATTGATATTTTTCATTCAGATTTAGTGTTGCAAGTTTTATTTCTTTTATATTCGTTTTTCTGGTTTAATTCCAATAAGGTAATTTTAAAAAATCCTTTATTGTCATTTCAGTGATGTTTAAATGAAATTTGTCTTTTTACCATCTTTAAAGAATGTTTATACCCTTTTATCTTCTCTATGCATTTTGTTTTTATGGACTGTCCAAGACTGTGACCATTTAGTCACAGAATTCTTTTAGTCAAGAATCCAATGGAATCATCAAAGAGTAAAAAGGAAAAAACCTTTGATAAAGAAAGCTACTCTCTAAAAATTCTATGGACTGAGAAAGGAGGTTTTCTCAACCTTAACCTTCTTTTTTCTTACTTTATAGTTTGGAATGGTCAGCTGTCATTGTGGATGAAGCTCATAGAATCAAGAATCCAAAAGCCAGAGTGACAGAAGTTATGAAAGCTTTGAAATGTAATGTCCGCATTGGCCTCACTGGAACCATTCTTCAAAACAACATGAAGGAACTGTGGTGTGTTATGGACTGGTGAGGGAAAACACTTTTTATAAAATTATTTTATAGTACTTCAGCTGAATACTGTCTTGTTTGCTAATTATTAGTGTCCAAACAAACAAAACAGTAGTTTGTCTATTTTTAGATGTGTTTGACCCTAAATGTATATAGAGTAGAGAGGCCTATGAAAACCTATCTTTTTATTTATTACTCTTGGTCACTGAAGTAAATATACATGCTAACTGCCAATCTCATCTTCATATTATAGTTATAACCTGAAACTGTCATAAAGAAAGAACATTCTGTTTTCTTGACTTTTGTTTTTGTTACCATTAATAATCAAGTAATGTAGTATATCTCTTAGAAGCCAGAAGTCAGTGTTTTTCTTTTTAGGTAATAAAGCCCTCACATTTTTCTTATTGTCTTCATAAAGGGCTGTGCCAGGTCTTTTAGGGAGCAACTCCTACTTCAAGAAGCAGTTTTCTGACCCTGTAGAACATGGTCAGAGACACACAGCAACCAAGAGAGAACTAGCCACTGGCCGAAAGGCCATGCAAAGACTTGCCAAAAAGATGTCTGGTTGGTTTCTCAGGCGCACCAAGACTCTTATCAAGGATCAGTTGCCTAAGAAGGAAGACCGGGTAAGAACTGCATTTATGTATATTGTTAATTTCTGGTCATATTTTATTTTATTTTATTTTATTCTTTTTAAGAAAAAGTCTGTCTCCTGTGGTGTTTTATGAATATAGTTTTTGCCTTTTACTCTGTATGGAAAAAAATTGTTAGATGCAGAGTTTCAGAAACCATTGGTTGAGCTCAGTCATTTTCCTTACTGACTTTACTAACCTGTTAGCTAACAGGTTTATTATTAGTATACATTAAACTCATTTCTCATCAAAAAAAAATTTTTTTTTGAGACAGAGTCTGGCTCTGTTGCCCAGGCTGGAGTGCAGTTGTGTGATCTCAGCTCACTGCAATTTCCGCCTCCCGAGTTCAAGCGATTCTCCTGCCTCAGCCTCTCGAGTAGCTGGGATTACAGACGGGAGCCACCACAATGCCTGGCTAATTTGTTTTTGTATTTTTAGTAGAGACAGGGTTTCACTATGTTGTCTAGGCTGGTCTTGAACTCCTGACCTCAGGTGATCCACCTACCTCACCCTCCCAAAGTAGTGGTATTACAGGCATGAGCCACCACACCCGGCCTCATCAAAACTTTTGATAGAATTTTTCCCAATAAAGAAAGAAGAGCTTTTCTCTGCCATGTGCTTTCTGTTTACACTTTGTCCTTCCCATACTGTCTATTGTCCACCACACAGGGTATTCTTTGGTACCTTAATTCTAGCTGTAGGACCAGTGTGATTTATAGCTTTTTAAAAAATTGGTAGGTCTGTTTCTTGTAGAATGCTATTTGCAGTTAGACAACTAACCTAACTTTTAGAATTTGTAGGAAAACTATGTTGTTAAATTGTTTAAGAAAATATGAGGAGTAGACTTTAAGAATATATATTTTTTAAATATAGTGGTCTTCTTTTATAGTTTTTAATCTTGTGTTTCTTCTAGCTTGGGCAATGGAATAAAGGTTCTACAAATTATTATGGAGCCAAACCTAATTAATGTCCCAAATAAGGGCAGTCCCATGAAATGCCCTCTAATTTTAGTATATCCTCTTTATTGTTACTTTAAAAAGATAGATTTGAAAGGAAAATATATTATTAAATTGAGATACTTCATGGACTCTCGTGTATGTAATTTAGCTATCTGTCTAGTAGGAACAACACAAAAGTATAAGGAGAGAATTGTGCACTGAGGTTTAGAACTTGGGCTCTGAAATCAAATACTATGAGTATAAATCCTAGCTCCTCTGCATAGAGTTTTGTGACTTGGAGCAATTTGTGAGGCTCTCAAACTTGGGTTTCTTCTATGTTAAATGGGAGTAATGTTAGTAGCGCCTGCCTCACTTGGTTGCTCCGAAATGCATGGCATTTAAGAAATCTTGAGTAATTGATACTGTGTTTAATAATAATAAATAATTCAAGATACCTTTGTGCTTCATTGATGACCATCTTCTGTATTCTCTTTTTTTCTTACATGTACTTTTATATTTAATGGTGGAGTCAAGCTGTACTAAATATTTTATTAAAACATTTTTTAAAAATCTAGTGTTGGGAGGGGGCAGGCTGGATGTGTGCTGCCATGCATCCTTCTTCAGTCTGGTTTGGGTCTTCAAAAAATAAACGATAAAAATAGCTTCCAGTAGAGCTCTGGTCATCCTGGCTAAAGGAGCAGAGGAAATGGAGATAGTCATCCCTGTAGATGTCATGAGACAAGCTGAGATTTAAGTCACCATTGCAGATCTGTCTGGAAAATACCCAGTACACCATAGCCGTGACGTTGTTATTTGTCCTGATGTCAGTCTTGAAGATGCAAAAAAGAGGGACCAAATGACAAGGTGTTTGTAACAGGAGAGGTAATCCGGGTGCACAGATTTTAATTTGAGTCTGCTGCCTTGGGAGAGATACTGAAGGAACAAGTAAACGAAGGGCCTCGTAGCTACTATCTATGCAGGTTCTGCTGGTCTGTTGGCTCCTGAAATAGATTTTGAAAGTAAAGTTATAACATACCTACTTGCTAAAGACAAAATGATGAATGGAAGTCGTTACAGCTACTCTGAGAATCGTGTGGAAAAGGACAGCCTGATTTTTACAAGTCAAGCGCCCAGGACTGGCTTCGCATTTGCTCTTGGGATTGTTGATGCCTAAGAGTCAAGGAGGTGGTGGCTGAAGTGAAGGCTTCACTTGTTCTTGAAGACCAGAGCAAAAAAATGTGATGATCAGTTAGAGAAATAGGCCATTTGGAATCCATTCTCACTGTGTTTGCTTTAAACAGAAAAATGGTAGGTTAGTATGCTGAAAAACCATCGCCATTCCTGCTTTTGTGAAGTACAGTTGTGAAGTAACAACCACACAGAGGTTTCTCAACCTACAAATTATGTCTCTCGCCCAGGCTAGAGTGTTGTGGCATGATTTTGGCTCACTGCAACCTCTGCCCTCACAGTTCAAGCTGTTCTGTCTCAGCCTCCTGAGTAGCTGGGACTACAGGCACACGCCACCATGCCCAGCTAATTTTTGTATTTTTAGTAGAATTGGGGTTTTACCATATTGGCCAGGCCCGTCTCAAATTCCTGACCTCTGGTGATCCACCTGCCTCAGCCTCCCAAAGTGCTGGGATTACAGGCATGAGCCATTGCGCCTGGCCTGTATCTATCTACATTTCTGAGCCTTGTTTACAGAATAAACAGGACATTTAGGGGGAAAAAAAAGCATTGTTTTATCTAGACATTACTATATTTGCTTGTATGCACCTTTGCCTACTGGCAATAATATTCTGTTGTGGTGATACAAGCATATAAATATTTACAAATATTTATATTTTACAAATATAAAAAATGTCAGTGCTTTGTCCCTGAAGTCAGGAAGTGCCTTGCCAGTAAAGGACTACCTTTTAAAGTTCTTCTGATACTGGACAATCCTTGTGACCACCCAGAACCCTGTGAGTTCAACACCAAACGTGTCAAGGTGGTCCACGTGCCCCCAAACACATGTCTAATTCAGCTTCTAGATCAGAGGGTCTCAGGGACCGTTAAGGCTCATTACACATGGTCCTCTATGGAAAGGATTTTAAGTGCTGTGGAGGAGAACCCTGATAGAATACCACGAATGTCTGGAAGGATTACATCATATGAAGATACCATCATCGTTCTAGAAAAAGCCATGAAAGCCATCAATCCTGGAATAGTAAAATCCTGCTGGAGAAGACTATGTCCACATGTTGTGCAGACTTCAAAGGATTTACAACAGAACCAGTCTGTGAAATCATGAGAGGTTGTGGATATGGCAAAAAAGGTGAAGGGTGAAGGATTTCAAGATATAGATCTTGGAGAAATTCAAGACTAATTTAAAGAAATGCAGGACACCATACCAAAGGAATTAATTGAAGACGACTTGATGGAAATAAGTGCTTTCAAAACAGGGCCAGACGATGAGGAACAAGACGTAGAAAAAACAGTAGAAGACAAATTGACATTAAATAATCTGGCAGAGGAGGTCTGATTATTTGAGATTGCTTTTGACTTCTTTTATGACATGGACCCTTCTATGATATGGGCACTGAAAGTAAAGCAACTGGTGGAAGAAGGACTGGCACCATATAGGAACATTTTTTAGAGAAATGAAAAGCAAAAAAGTCAGGCGGAAATCACAACATGTTTCTGTAAAGTTACACCAAGTGTGGCTGCTTCTCCTGCCTCCACTGACTTCCTTTCACTTCCTTTGCCTCTTCATTTTTGCTACCCATGAGACAAGACCAACCTCTCCTCTTCCTTGTCCTCCTCAGCCTAGTCAATATGAAGCCCTTTATGATGACCTACTTCCACTTCATGAACAGTAAATATATTTTTGCTTTCTTATGATTTTCTTAATAACATTTTATTTTTTTCTAGTTTTATTATGAGAATGTAGGATATAATAGTTATACAAAATATGTGTTCATCAACTGTTTACACCATTGTTAAGGCTTCTGGTCAACAGTAGGCTATTAATAGTTATGTTTTTGGGGAATCAGAAGTTATACATGGACTTTTGACGGTGTGGGGAGTTGGCACTTTAGCGCCTTCCATGTTCAAGGGTCAGTTGTGTAAGGAAATCATCATTTATTTGTTTGTATTATGATTTCTTTTAATTAAAATTCTATGAGGTTTATTTGAAAATGAAATTATACTTTATATTATCTAGGGTGGGGTAGAGTAAAGAATGTAAGAGAATTGGGAGAAATCATGATCATGTAAATAGAGGGAAAAATAGTTTATAGTAACTTTCACTATTATAATCCATGAAATCAGATGTAGATTGTGATTTTTATTATTGCTATTTACAAAATACTAATAACTACCTTGTATTTTATCTTGGCAGATGGTGTATTGTTCTTTGACAGATTTCCAGAAAGCTGTCTATCAGACAGTGCTAGAAACAGAGGATGTGACTCTGATACTTCAATCTTCTGAGCCTTGTACCTGTAGCAGTGGCCGAAAAAGGAGAAATTGTTGTTATAAGGTAAGCATGTCAGTGTATCTTTATAATCTTGCTTTTGATTACATAGTACTCTTTTCTAGTATAAAAAATAGTAGCTTTTCCTCAGACAGTTCTTTAAAGCTATGTCTTAAAAAAGAATAGTTTTCAAAAATATTTTATAATATCAAATAGTAATTACATATAAAAATACATATTCAAATAGATTTTCAAAAAGTTAATTTTAGAAAGTAAGCTTAATTTTTATATCCTCCATTTTAGCTTTTTTTGGGAAGTAACCTACTTTCATCTTCAAATTTCATTTCATTTTCAAGAAGTTTCTCATTTTCCACTAATAGTAAATGAACATACTCTTGTATAGCAGGCTTAAAATACTATTCTGATGTTAGATACAGTATCAATGTGATAGAAACTGTGTATAAAAGAAAGTGTTTTTTTTTAAGGATCAACATTAATTTGTACTTTTTTTAACCTTCTGTTTGTATTTCCTGTTCATGTTTCACCTCTGTTTTATTAAATTATCTGTCACATATCTGAGTACGTAGAGGAACCCTAAGTGAATATTTATCTAGATTGATATTTATTCAATCTCATTTATTTTGCTGTTTTTAACTACTTCCCTTTTTTTAATAGCCCAGTTTCCTAGGAGCCTTGGAGCGTAAATGAGAAGAAGCGGTCCACCATAGCACTGTTACTGCACTGTAGATTTCATTACCAGCCACCTCCTAACAGCAACATTTCCATCACTGTGTGTCATGAGGATAAATACTTTCTGTAATGAGGATTTTCCCCTCTCTTTTATGAAAAATACCATTGTGTTATGATTTACCAGAAGGTGTGATTCCATATTAGTGACTTGTGGCTATTTTATATAATAGTTGACTATGATTTTCCTGGAATTAATTGTGCCAGAGTTACGGATAATAAATATTATTGTAAGTGATATATTTTATGATGTAAGCAGGTGCATAGCTATGTTAGTCGTTTTAATTTTTTATATTTTTCTGGTTACAGACCAATTCTCATGGTGAAACAGTGAAAACCTTGTATCTCAGTTACCTTACAGTCCTTCAGAAGGTAGCTAACCATGTCGCGCTACTGCAAGCTGCTAGTACCTCCAAACAACAGGTTTGGTTGGCATTTTACATTTCTTTGTGATGCTACAGGTGTAAATATTTTATAAAGTTTTAAAATAAAGTTATTAAAGAAAGTATTTTTGGATGAAATTTAAGAGGAAACTGACCTCATTTTTATTATGTAGCTATCAAGGAGTATGTGCACTTAAGTTTTTAATCAAAGTGAACAAATTTAAGCTTAATTTAAAATAATTATTTTTTATGCCTCTAATAATGTTCATGTCTTAATTTTTCAAAACATTTTTTGGTATAATTACTAAATAACATATTTGATGAGTCACTTCTGTTGCTCTAATAATGTATGTAATGGTATTTAATCTACTAGATAAAATGAGCATTTATAATAACTTATATTAAGTATTGAGGCTGTTTACCAAACTGGCTAAAATCAGTAATTTCAAAGTTTAAGTTTAAATTCAATCATTTACTTTGGTTGTGTTCTTTTACTCTAGAGCACACATAAATGAAAAGGTGTTTTTGTAATGATTTTATATTTTCTTTCTATGTTATAGTTGATGCCATTTAAATGTAATTTTGAAATCTCATAAGAATTTGATATTGTTCTTTGATAGTACTCTTTACTCTTTTTGGGAGTATTTAGCACCTTGTTTTGGAAATCTTAAAAAAATCTTTAAAAAGTAATTATCAAGTTAATAACCCACATCATTAAGAATTCATCAATGCCATATATGTTTAACATACTATTTTAAGAGTTTCTGAATTCTTAGTCTGACTTAGGGAAGCAAAAATCTTTAAAGTAATACATTCTTTCTAAAAATAATTTTTTTCAAAGATTATTTCAACTTTTTCAGGGTTAAATGGGTTAAGTGAAAATATCTTTTCTTCTGTCTTTTCCCATCAAGGAAACACTTATCAAAAGGATATGTGATCAGGTATTTTCC
Source organism: Aotus nancymaae (assembly GCF_030222135.1). Lineage (NCBI taxonomy): Eukaryota > Metazoa > Chordata > Mammalia > Primates > Aotidae > Aotus > Aotus nancymaae. The sequence goes on from NW_026988455.1 coordinate 18,078,193, forward strand.
AGATTTCCAGATTTTTTGCAGAAAACCAAAGATGCAGCCTTTGAAACACTTTCTGACCCTAAATACAGTGGAAAAATGAAGGTAAATGCTTCTCTTTCAGGTTGCATACAAACAGACATGATATACAAAATATTTATTCAGTGGTATGACAGAAACACCAACTAATCAGTACAGGTGCTCAATCATCCAGACGAGATGGTGGCTATCAACAGTTGGTGCAGTTGTATCAGCATTTATTAGGTCACTGTGAACCCTGAATACAGATGTGTGCTTTTGGTCAGTAGTAGTTGCTTCAAATATACTTCAAATGTGTGCTGTTATCACATAGATAATAGCTTGTCTTCAAATGTTTAAGGAAATAACCTACCAGAAATATAAATGCTAATGCAAAACGGGGGGGGGGTAAAGGTGTTATCTTGTAATTAGAGAAAGGAATTTCTCGAAGAGTTCAAGATAGGCAAGGTCTGTATGCCTAGAATTTTTTGCATGTTGTTTTTACCTGCAGACCTAGATCGTAAAGTTTCAAAGAGACATTTGTCATACAGGAGAAAACTGACCTGGGAAAACTGACTTATAGCTGCATTGTTGTTGGTAATGTGTTACCAAGGGAGGGGTGTGAAAAGTAAGGCTAAGTTCTCAAACCATGACCCAGGCCTTGGGCATTGCCTGTGGCAGCAACATAAAATGCTGACAGCTTCCTGCCGCCTTGCAACAGAATTAGTTTATTTAACCCCTTAGTAACTATCAAGAATCTTCTATTTGTGGATTCACAGATTTTTACAGAACAGTTCTCAACTTTGTTATAATTTTTAAAAGGTAAGTTATATCTTTTGACAAAATGAATAAAAAGGAAGTAATTCAAAGTAGTTTTTGTTTTTTGGCGGGGGGGGGGGGGCGGTTGTTTTTTTGAAGACAGAGTCTCACTCTGTCACCAGGCTGGAGTGCAGTAGCTCGATCTTGGCTCACTGCAACCTCCACCTCCTGTTCAAGCGATTTTTCTGTCTCAGCCTCCCGAGTAGCCAGGACTACAGGTGCGCGCCACCATGCCCAGCTAATTTTTGTATTTTTAGTGGAGTTAGGGTTTCACTATGTTGGTCAGAATGGTACTTATAGCAATTAATCTAGATAAGCTCATCATGGTTTAGTTTGCTTGGGACCTCTAAAATCAATGAAATAAAATAGAAGGTAGGAATATACATATAGTAAAGAATATTGCATTAAAAACTTATGTTTCTTTAAAATAGATATTTTTATTAATGAGGATATCATGTGATTTATTATCACAATTCAAATTTAATGATATTTTCTAAGGTAGCAAATATATTTTTGTCATCCATTTCATTGACTTTAATTATTTTTAAATTAAAATAACGCATATTTTAATTTAAAAATAATTATCTAACCAAGGTTAGAACTGAGAAGTTATTGTCTCACAGTTTAAGCCAATAGAATATTTCCAGAAATTATAGCCTCCTCTGAAAACTGCATTATCCATTGCTACTTATTTAAATTTTATTCCCTGTGACTCTTCACTAAAAAATTACCAGTGTTGAAATTAAAGTTTTATAACTGCATTTTATATTTTTATATTTTTTACATATTCATTAAAGATATAATTGTAAAATATACTTTTAAAGTTAATCTTCCTAGGATTAATAGTGTCTGATTAAGAGAATGATTAGATTTAATTTAATTTTAATTTTTAGAAGGGAAAAGGCAAGCATAAATGGTTGCTGGAGGCTGAGTAGTATCTTCAGATGTGAATGACGCAGGTAATTTATTTGCTTCATGAGAGAACACCAACCACACAGAGATGGCTAGTAAGAAGCTAGGGATATATTTTTAAGACTATGTTAAATCATCTGATTAACAGCATCATCTGGTCATATATTGATTTGGTGATGCAGAACTTACAGGCTTATCATAGAATCATTGCCTATGGGTTTAAGAACTCCGAGAATTGAGTTGCATGTACTTTTTGAATTCAGGTGATAAAAGATCTTTGTTTGGCTTGGCTTGTCATAGGTCAGCCTGCAGGTGCGAGGACTCTGTGAACAGAATGCCTGCTATAATCTTTATAGCCCCAGAGCTACACTCATGACCCCAGCTCTTTCTCTTGAGTGTCAGGGTTGTGACCTCAACTGTCATTCAAGGGGATAGTCACAAGTTGCAGTCATTCACCTGATAAAAATCCTCACTTTTCTTTCTCTTGAGAAGTGCTGCAGAGCCACTTACTGTGGAGGGCGGGAAAAAAGACTAGGAGCAGCTTGGTGCTGCTGAAGTCACACAAGGTTCATATTCATCTTTCTAGGCCTGACTGACCAGTTGAGAACAGTTAAGATCCAACATTCCTTGCTGCTAACCCCAAGTATGTGATTCCTTTATAGATGGATTGTCTTGTTCTGGGAAGGACAACTGAGTGATAAAACATTGGATCTATATTGTTAAGACTCCAACATATATTGATTACATTGTCATTTTGTAAATTTCTGGGATCTTAATTTATAGTCATTTATTTAGTTAGTTTCTTTAAACTAGCCTAATTAAAACTCCAGTTTAAAAACTTTACTTTTCCTCTGACTTGTTTTTGTTTTTATTGTAAAATATTTGAAAATACTTAAAATTGCAATAGTTATGATACCACCCCAAACAATAAGAATGGATTTCTATACAATATATCTTTGGTTTAAAATGTTAATATCTTAAGAAGAATGAAAAACAAACCACAGACTGGGAGGAAATATTAGCAAAACAATAAAGGACTGGTTTACAAAATATACAAAGAACCCTTGAAGCTCAACAATAGGAAATCAAGCAGTCAGATTTAAAAATGAGCAAAAGATCTGAACAGATACTTCCCCAAAGAAGATAATAGAGATGGCAAAGCATATAAAAAAGATATTTAACAATACATGTCATAAAAGAATTGCAAATTAAAACAGCAGTGAGATACTACTAGATACGTATTAAAATGGCCAAAATCCAGAACACTGACAAGCCCAAATGCTGGTGAGGATGTGGAGTAATAAGAATGCCCATCTGCTGCTGGTGGGAATGCAAAATGGTACAGTCACTTTGGAAGACAGTTTAGTGGTTTCTCACAAAGCTCTTAACTAAAAAGTATTACCTTAAATTCTAACCATACGATCCAGCAATTGTGCTCCTTGGTATTTACCCAAATGAGTTAAAATGAATTAAATTTTAGAGTTTTAATGAGTTAGAAACTTAAATCCACACAAGAACCTCATGAGTTTATTCATAATTGCCAGAGCTTAGAAGCAACTAAATGCCCTTCAGTAGGTAAATGGATAAACGAGCTCTGGTACAGCCATACTGTGGAGTGCTATTTAGCAGTAAAAAGAAATGAGCTATCAAACTACCAAAAGACATGGAAGAACCTTAAATGCATATTGCTGAGTGAAAGAAACCAGTCTGAAAAGGCTACGTACTGTATAATTCCAACTATATAGTACTCTCAAAAGGCAAAACTATGGAGACAGTGAAAAGTTCAGTGGTTGCTATGGGTTCTGGGGAAGGGAAGGATGAGTTGGTGAAGCATAGGGAATTTTTAGGGCAATGAAACGATTCTGCATTATACTGTAATGGTAGATATATGTCATTATATGTTCATGAAAACCCATAGAACTATATAATGCAGTGAATAAACCCTAATGTAAATCATGGACTTTAGCTAATAATAATGTATCATTATTCATTCATCAGTTGTTACAAATATACCACACCAATACTAATAATTAATACTTGATGTTATATTTTCTAATAATATTATTAATACAGATGTTAAGAGAAAGTGTGGGGGAGGTTGGAAGTAGGGAAAGAGGAGTTTTCTGCATTTTCTACTCAGTTCTGTAAAACAAAAAAATAATGTCTTAGCAATTTAAAAAGTTAGTCTTATATGAAATTCAAATTTATATACTTCATATAGAATCAGTTATTTAAAAATAAAGCTTTTACATGCAAATAAAACTTCATAGGTTCTTCAAATATTAAAGTAATGTTTACTTGATCTATAACATTTTTATTTACCATTTGATTGGTTTTCTGAGTACAATTTTTTTTTAACTCCATAGTTTTTTTTGAGGGACTGGGAGCAGTAGGGGTCAAAGTTAGCACAATAGCGTCTCTTGATCAACTAGTAGGGTTTTTTTTTTTATTTATTTAAAAGCTTAAATATTTATCATTAAATAAATTGTTTTAGCATTTGTTTCATTTTTCAGAAAAATTTTAAACTTTGTATAGAAAGTATCATTTTTCTCTCTGTGGATTGCTTTTCCACAGTGTTCTGGAGCTGTCATTGCCAGATGTGGAAATAAAAATAACAGTGTGACTGTTATACACAAGGCTTTGGCCTGTTTGCTTCCTCCCTAAAAGCACTGCGTGTGGGGGCAGATTACTGGCATTTTGAGGTCAAAATCAAATCTGGAAGTCGGAGCTTACTGTAAATAGAGAAACAAAGGGGAGAAAATGAGAAGAGGTGTATATCTGACTGATTATTCTAAGAAAATAAATATCAAGACTTTTAGAACCTAGATGTAATTGAACACATTTCATTACATCCATCTAGGGACAATTTAAATACTTCCTAAAAGGAATGCTGCTCTATAATTTAGTTTCTTAACATATTGTAGGTATAAAGAAAGTGTATTTTGGAAATTAAATTAATCCATTTAAATGCATCCCATAATCGAAAATGTTTCCTTTTTATTAAAACCAGATGAGATGAAATAAAAGTCTTTGGGAACCTTACCTCCTTATTGACAATATGATGATGAATAACATTCGATGTAATAGCTAATACTTTATTTCTCTAACTTGGAAAAAATGAAAGGAATTAGAAAAGATGATTGAGGTTAATATTGTATGAAAATAATTTTAAAGAAATTCTCAAGTGATGTTTATATGTATAAAGTGTACTTTTAGTTGGAACTGGTTCACTGATTTTCTGTGGTTCATTTTCAGGTCCTTCAGCAGCTTTTAAATCATTGCAGGAAAAACAGAGATAAAGTTCTTCTCTTTTCTTTTTCCACCAAGGTGAGTTTCAGCTAAAGTATTTCCTTGATTGACCAGTGCTAACTTTTGAGGCGTAAAGAGTAAAGCATGTGCCTACATGACACCTTACAGCCACATTTTCTCTTATCTACATAGTAGGAAATAGTGAGGTAAGTTTTTGAACAGATGCTAAAATTTCATTTGTTTTAGGATTACTGTCAGTTATCAAACTCAGAGATTTTTATTTTCTGTTGATGTTCTTAATAATTATAATGTTCTTTAAGACATTTAAGATATTTTAGAACTTAGAAATAGCACACATATGTTTACATAAATGATTTGACCAGTAATACTGTTTTTTAAAAACGAAAAGATTGATTTTTGTAACAAGTTCTGATTGTTAAAGCCATAATGTTGCAGGATAACAGGAATAAAATATATGAGTCAGAAGTGAGAAAAATATTTATTGCTCTTGGAATTATAAGAAAGAACTTATGAACACCAATAACTAATACTTAGCAAATCTCAACTTTGTAATGGTCTGAAACTAACTTAACCTTAAGATTCATGTTTGCCCGTCTTCATACCTCTCCTCTAGTTGCTTGACGTGCTACAGCAGTACTGTATGGCGTCTGGGCTTGATTACCGACGACTTGATGGAAGTACAAAATCAGAGGAAAGACTCAAGATTGTGAAAGAGTTCAACAGTACACAAGATATTAACATTTGCCTTGTCTCTACAATGTAAGAAAAGTAAATTTAATAACTTGATTTTTATCTAATTGTTTTTGAGATTTAGGGTAATTTTTAAAACTATTACTGGATTAATTTTTAATGGCTATGCTTATATTGTTTTGTTTTATTTGGCTTTAAGGAGAAGCAGCAAAAATTTGACTGAAATTTCAATATTTTAAATTTTAGCTAGGCTTTTCTCTCATTTCCTTTATCATTACTGAATTCCCTTAGAAGTCTGGGTTTATAAAGGTAACAATTAAAAAAATGGATATTTCTTCCTACAAATTTTCTACAGTATATTTTGATCCATGTCTTCTGGTCGGAATAATCAGACTTCTTACTAATCGGATAACTGAGAATCACTGTAGCAGCAGTTTTCCCACTGTGTCAGGGAGCCCTTGAGAGCCCTCTAAGGATAGGGGGCCTCTACCTTGTCTCAACTGGAGTAGCTCTGCAGTTAGAGATTTTATGAAAGATAAATTGGTTCTGACCCTTATGTATGAATATCCCTATGAGACCTTTTAGAGAATATTCACACTTCTGAAAAGATTTAAATCAATATAAACCCCTAAGTAAGATTAATCCCATTTTAGGAAGATAACTTTTGACATCCTGTCTAATAAGAATTTTATAGATTCATTCCCACTGTCTTTCAGAATTTCAAGGGACTTTAAAAATAAGTAGATGTAAAATGCACAAAGTAAAAATTAAATCAGAGTAGAAATTAACTTAAAATGAGGAATAAAGGCCGGGCATGGTGGCTTACACCTGTAATCCTAGAACTTTGGGAGGCGGAGGCAGGCGGATCATGAGGTCAGGAAATCAAGACCATCCTGGCCAATATGGTAAAACACCATCTCTACTAAAAACACAAAAATTAGCTGGGTGTGGTGATTCGCGCCTGTAGTCCCAACTACTCAGGAGGCTGAGGCAGGAGAATGACTCAAACCCAAGAGACAGAGGTTTCAGTGAGCCGGGATCATGCCACTGCACTCCAGCCTGGCGACAGAGTGAGACTCCATCTTAAAAAGAGAGAAAAATAGTAATAAAATATGTTTATGAATGAACTAACACTGTTGAGCACTTAAATTATTCTTGAATTCCTACCAGTAAGATAAATGGGGAAAAGCTTTGGATTCCCATTTTCCCGTAAATGAATGCAAGAAGTAATTTTTCACGTGAGTCCTTACCTACAGAGCATTAAATGACACAGAATACTGTGTTCAGTTAAATTTTGTAAAACACATTAGTATTCTAACTTTAAAATATTTCCCAATGATAGATGCACTGAACAGCGGTTCCAGTAATAGACTCTGTAATGACAAGCAGTAGTCTCTCAGTTCTGTTCTGCTTACTTCCACTTCATTTGATGAGATCCTCCTTAAAACTCCTTATTATCCCTTCACCTCTGTTTATCAGAAATTGCTATTTAACCTGTCCATTGAATTTTTAATTTTAATCATACTTTTACAAATGTTTTTTTCAGATGGCATTCTTGCTCTATTAACTCCTGTACTTTGGGGTGCTGATCCTTCTATTTGTTGTTTCCTCTGGTTCTTGCTTGTGGGTGATGTTTTCTTCATGTTTGTTCATTTTTCTCTTCTGAGCTTATCTTCAATGGGATTTTTTCCTCTGGAAATCCTTTGGAGACCAGTTGTAGGAGTTTTCTGCTTGTTTGGTTTTGCTTTGGCTTCTGCTGGGCATCCTGACAAGAAAAGGGAAAAAGTTTTAGATTCCTATTTTTCTGTGGCAATTTGAGTAATATATTGCATAAGTCATTACATAAGGAACCTTACATAATATAATAAATACATTCTTCAGCTGTGTTTTACAAAAGACACATAAGTTCAGTTTTTACTTTGTTTCTATCATTTTGCAAAGGTTTATTTATTTTTATTTGTTTATTTTTTTTTGAGACAGAGTTTCACTCTCGTTGCCCAGGCTAGAGTACAACGGCGCGATCTCGTCCGCCACAACCCCTGCCTCCCGGGTTCAAGTGATTCTCCTGCCTCCGCCTCCCAAGGAGCTGGGATTACAAGCATGTGCCACCAAAGCTAGCTAATTTTTTGTATTTTTAGTAGAGATGGGGTTTCTCCATGTTGGTCAGGCTGGTCTCGATTTCCTGTTCTCGTGATCCACCCACCTCAGCCTCCCAAAGTGCTGGGATCACAGGCATGAGCCACCGCGCCTGGCTTGCAAAGGTTTATATTTACTCTCTGTTGTAACAGAAGTGTTTTGACATTGGCTTAGCCATTATCTTGCCAGAATATGAACTCTTCATTGTCTTTTAGTTTATCAACTTTATGTAACTTGGAACTTCTGTTAAGAAGGAGGACTTAGGCTACTTTCACTACTGTCTCCCCCTTTTTCTTGCAATGTTTGCTCTTTTAAAATTATTGTCTATAAACTACTTTTGTAACTTTAAATTTTTGCACTTCTGCACTGGATCCATTGGATTTCTTCTTAGATCTTTTTCCCGGAATCTGTGTCTTTTTTCTTGGTTTGCCCTCATGTTTTACTGGAAAATGATTCAAGTTTTGATGTTCTGTCCATTAACTTTCTACATGCCTTCTAAGTCTTTGTAATATGTGGTATTAGCATTACCCCACACACCCACCCTTTCTTCTACTTTTGTCGCCTGTCCATATTATCTGTTAACTATTTAACTTTTACTTTGTCAAGGGTATTAATGTTTTCAATAAGTCCTGCACCAGTAACCAGTTACTGTCCATAGGTTGGCTCTAAAATTTGGAGGCAAAAAAACAGATTTACTATGTTTTTATGAACTAAACATCTTTAATGCAGGGGCAAGTGCTAAGATAATTCTCTGAATGTTCCCGACCTTTTGGTCAATTCAAGATGAGTCTTCACATCAGCCTCATATGACTTCTCTTTCCTAAGACTTCATTCATGTTTTATGTTTGCACTGTTGAGTTCACTTCAAATCTCAATCATGACTTTTTCAGTCTTTTCCCCCTCAGTCTGTTTTTGTCCTTTGTAATAATCCCCAGTGTTACCAATTGTCATTTGCATATTCTCTTCTGTTGAGTCCTCTGTATCTTGAACCTTACTCCTGAAACCTTTATTCCTTGGTTTCAGCCTGGCCTAGTTGTTTTCTAGGCCTGATAAAGAACTGTCATCTTGAAGTTTTCTTTCCACTACTCTTGTTCATTGGATCTTTTTCCTGGGTTCCATGCTGTTTTTATTCTTGACTTGCCCCCTTCTTTTCCTGGGAAATATCCTCGTGTAAATTTTTAAGCCAGAAGATATGGGAAGTAAATTTTCTGCATCTGTAAATATAGAAAGTGTCTTTTATTGCCCTCTCACTTAATTGATACTTTGTCTGACTGTACAATCTAAATTGAAAATTATTTCCCCTTATATCTTTGAAGGGCTTGCAGCATTGTTTTCTGATAGATAATGTGGCTAAATAGATGTTCAGCGCCAACCTGATTTTCATTCCTTTTGGGAACTCATAAGAGTTTTTCTTCATCTGCAGTGTTCCAAAATTTCATAGTGATATTTGAGTCTTAGTGTGGATCTTTGTTCATTTTTTTGTGTGTGTGCTGGGCACAGTAGGCTTGTATGCTGAAGGCTTATGTTCCTTTTCAACTCTGGAAATTACTTTTTTATTATTCCTTTAACAATGGCATTTTTTCTTCCTTTTTCTCTGGTCCCTCCCTCTTGCATGCCAGGTCATCAGACTTTCAAACTATACTGATTCTTTAAATGTCTGAACTTTTCTCTCATCTTTTACATTCTGTCTTTTTGCTCTGTGTTCTGAAAAATGTCATTTTTTGATCTTATTTTGTTTGAAATAATCACTTTTTTTTTTTTGAGATGAAGTCTGACTCTGTTGCCCAGGCTGTAGCGCAGTGACGTGATCTTGGCTCACTGCAACCTCCTGCCTCCTGGGTTCAGGTGATTCTCCTGCCTCAGCCTCCTGAGCAGCTGGGACTATAGGCACATACCACCATGCCCAGCTAATTTTTGTATTTTTAGTAGAGACAAGGTTTCACCATATTGGCCAGGCTAGTCTCAATTTCCTGACCTCATGATCCACCCTTCTAGGCCTCCCAAAGTGCTGGGATTACAGGTGTGAGCCACCACACCCAGCCATCACATTTTTCATCTAAATTTAGTTTTTCTTGCTTTCTGAGCTCTTTTGTTTTTGGAGTTACCTTTTGTTCTGGAACATTAGTGTTTTAAACTCTAGCTTTTTGTAGTCATTTCATTCAGTTTATTTAAAGAAGAATCATCTGGCATTTTTTCTGGGGTTTGTTTTTTGATTTTGGAGAATCAATGAATTTATTAATAAGTTTGAGGAAAATTGGAGATTTTAAGATATGAAGCCACCCTATCCATAAACATGGTACCTCTCTATTTAGGTTTTCTTAGAAGCATTGTTCAAATAAATACTTTATTTGACCTTTTATAATACTTAATACATAATAATAAAACTTATTTCATCAAAGGCATTTTTGTAGAACATTAAGATGTAGTTAAGGTGTACTTTCTCATACACTTACTTGATACAGGAAGAGAATGTGGCAGACCTAAGGAATAAGCTGCCTGTATACTCATTAGGTATCTCAAATACCAGTCCTCAGCTTGAAAAGAGCAATATTCAATTTTTTTTTCTTTTTTTTCTTCTTTTTTTGCTTAACAAGTACCCATTTGCTGTTAGCCATGTAAGAACAGAGTGACAGGTTTTAAAGTTTAGGTTTCTGAGTTGTATTATCATCAAATGGAGAATCATCTCATCTGCAGAGAGAGAGTGTAGGGTTTCTTTCCTTCTTCTTTAAAGGGAGCTTTGCTTCTTCCGCAAGAACTGAAGTTATAACTTCAGAATCTCTTCTTCAACTGGTACAGATCTTATCTGTGGCTTATATATGGCACCTGAGATGGTATCATAAATGAGTCATGCCTGACTTTGCCATCAAGAAGCTAACTGGAATAGATAATTAGATTTATTCAACACATAAACCTTTAACTTCTTTTCTGCTTTTCTTGTGTCTAAATTCCACCCAATCCCATAACTTACTCATTTTTTAAAATCCTTTCTAATACTTTCTCTCTATTCCACCTCACTCTTTTCTTTGAATTCAAGTCTCTGTGACATTTTCATGCTATGTCTAATAAGCAGTTTTCCAAAGGAGAAAATTCAATTTCTACTGAGCACTGAACTTAAATCAGGACATTTGGGTTTGAATCCAGACACTGGCTACCTAGGAGATTGTGAACAAATTAATTTTTCTGATTGTTAGTTTCCTCGCCTAAAAAATCAGGGTAATATTTTGCTTATAGAAGTCTTGAGAACAGGCTGAGTGTGGTGGCTCACACCTGTAATCCCAGCACTTTGGGAAGCCGAGGTGGGTGAATCACCTGAGGTCAGGAGTTTGAGGACCAGCCTGGCCCACATGGTGGAACCCCGTCTCTACTAAAAATACAGAATTAGCCAGATGCGGTGGTGCAAGCCTGTAGTCCCAGCTACTCAGGAAGCTGAGACGGGAGAATCGTTTGAACCTGGGAGATGGAGGCTGCAGTGAGCCGAGATGGCACCACTGCACTCCAGCCTAGGCAAGACAGAGCAACACTCTGTCTCAAAAAAAAAAAGAAGTCTTCTTGAGAACCAAAGAACTAGTATATATGAAAATATGTTGCATAGTTCCTGATACGTAGTAGATGCTCAATAAAGGTTAATTTCTTTCCATTTTTGATAGAAATTATAGGAGAAAAGATGATCATTTTTCTTACCCTCGATGATTAGCATCCAGTGTAAAGCACTAACTAAGTGTTAGTTATTTTGTTAATCAGTGTAGGTAGCTGATGAGGGTAAATGGCAATGCAAAGCCTCAGAGAAAAGCCTGAAAGACAGCTAGGCTTAGGAAGACAGTTGAGGAAGAGAAAGAAAATCATTGTGTTCTTGGCTTTTAGTTTTGCCTTTTCTTTTAAAAAATGTAAAAATTTATCATTGTTGTCTTATAGAGTATTAAATACAGTATATGCAGATCAGACAGTTCAAAACATGGAAAGATCATAATTGTTGTTATTTAAAATCTAATTAATTATACAGGCATTAGGAATCTTCAACTCAGTATACAAACATTATATACATTCAATTTTGCCAAAAGTTACGTTTCCTTTAGAAATTTTATTTTAAAAGAAAGAAGTAGTATTCTGATATGTTTTGGCTGATGAAAACAATGAATCTAGTAAAACCAATACGTGATTTTATATTAATAATAAAAACTTCCAAAAATATATATCTTTAGTGACTTCTCTTCATTGTATACCTTAACCACAGGTGCAGTTAAATAAAGACAGAACTTTTGGCTTCCATTTAAGTGGCAAAAAGACTCTAGCACAAATGCTAGGCACAACTTCATTCTTGGTTTTGACTTTCAGAATCATACACTAGTTGACTACAAACAACTTTCTAAGCAAACCGTATAATTTGAACCACAATGCTTTCATAATTATTCACTTGTAAGGATTAAGTTAAGGATTTGGGGTACTATACTGCAAAAGTAAAATTTTCCAGATGATATAAGTGCCTCTAGGTAGTCCAACACCAGGAGTTAGAAGCTTTGAAATGAACTGGAGAAACATCATTTTCTGTCTCTCATGATATTGTTCCAGAACACTGTTAACTTTCCTAGAAAGATGAGGATGTTTCTTTTGTTATGTACCCCAAGATAAAGAGATTCTAAACCACTCTTTTTAAATAAATAATGAGAATCATATTATATGCTTGTTGTTAAAATCTGCCTCTTCTGCTTTATTTTGTCTCAATCTCACACCTTTTTATTCAGCTATTAATATCTTCATTGACCCTTAATGCACAGCAAGAAAAATAAGAGATTTTTTTGCCTTTGAGGAGCAATATAATATAATAAATGCTTTATTGGAGTTTATGTGTGAAGATCCATAGGCATTTAAGAAATAGATAGATCAAAAAATCCCATAGAAGGATGGTGATGTTGTAACTGGTTCTTTAGAGATAAGATTTTATTTAAAAGAAAAGGAAAAGCACGTTGGTAAAGGGCATTTTAGGCAGCAAGAATAGCATAGGTACCAAAATGACTAGAGAACTTATGTGGCTAGTGCTTAGTATACATGGAGGCAACAGCTTGGGTGTATGACTACATAGGAGAACTTGTGAGTTATTTTAACGAAGCTCAGTTTAACAGAGAGAGTGTAAGTATGCACTCTGTGACAGGCCCTGGAAGAGACAGGTCTCTTATCACTCGGAAAGTAGAGGGGTACAGGAAGAGTTGTTCAGAAACATGTAAAAGGATAGTTCAATACAGTATGGCGAATTAGGGTAGGAGGAGGCACAGAGGAGAAAGATTTAGTTCAGGCTTGTTAGTGACACTTGAAGGACAAGGAGAGGTTAGCCAGGCAAAGAAGAGAGCAAACAAAGTGGTATGAAATCAATGTATGAAGGCAACTTTAAGTATTTTGGTTATTTGTGGGATAAATTTCAAGAATGACTGGTATGATACCAGCTGCAGAGATGGTAGGCCTGGTCATTGAGACCTGTTGGTCTCTGATGGATAGGAATTAATGGGTTTTAAACAGATGAGTGGTATACTTAGTTCTATATATTCTGTGCTTAAAATAATTTTTATGTAATGTGAGAATGGGTATGGATATAAGGTCTGAAGTAAGGGAGGACAATTAGAAGACCAATGAAGTAATACATGTAAGTGCAATCTAATAACAGCCCAAGAAAGGGCAGTGGTAATAGGAATGAAGAAGGGACTCAAGAGAAAAACATTTCTGAGGTAAATGTGAGAGGATTTGTTACTGGTTAGCTTTTAGTGGGAAAGGGAAATAGTGATGGAGAAAAAAAGACTACAGTGATGATAGATATATAGATGGCTTTTGGCTTTGTTGAGTGATGATATGGTTGGTATCACCAGCCCAAAGAAGAAATATATGGAGAAAAAGAACTCTGGGTCCCGGGAAGTATAAGATGTAGCTCATTATAAAATAAGCATTTATGAACAGATACTTTACAAAAGAAGACATACATGAGGCCAACAAGCATATGAAAAAATGCTCATCATCACTGGTCATTAGAGAAATGCAAATCAAAACTACATTGAGATACCATCTCATGCCAGTTAGAATGGCGATCATTAAAAAATCTGGAGACAACAGATGCTGGAGAGGATGTGGAGAAATAGGAACACTTTTACACTGTTGGTGGGAGTGTAAATTAGTTCAACCATTGTGGAAGACAGTGTGGCGATTCCTCAAGGACCTAGAAATAGAAATTCCATTTGACCCAGCAATCCCATTACTGGGCATATATCCAAAGGATTATAAATCGTTCTATAAGGACACATGCACACGAATGTTCATTGCAGCACAGTTTAGAATAGCAAAGACCTGGAACCAACCCAAATGCTCATCGATGATAGACTGGACAGGAAAAATGTGGCACATATACACCGTAGAATATTATGCAGCCATCAAAAACGATGAGTTTGCGTCCTTTGTAGGGACATGGACAAACCTGGAAACCATCATTCTCAGCAAACTGACACAAGAACACAAAATCAAACATCGCATGTTCTCACTCATAGACGGGTATTGAACAATGGGAACACATGGACACAGGGAGGGGAGCACTATACACTGGGGTCTGTTGAGGGGGAGTGGGGGGACAGCAGAGGGTGGGGAGTCGGGGAGAGATAGCATGGGGAGAAATGCCACAAATAGGTGAAGGGGAGGAAGGCAGCAAATCACACTGCCACGTATGCACCTATGCAACAACCTTGCATGTTTTTCACATGTACCCCAAAACCTAAAATGCAATAAAAAAAAAATTCTTTATTATTTCACCCACCAAAAAAAAAGAAAATAAAAAATAAAATAAGCATTTATGTTATTTCATCTTGTTCTCTTCCTTTTGGAGCGAGAACATATGGCATCCTGTTGCAGTATAACTCTTGGCTGTCTCTGTATGCACTATGACAAGCCTGAAGTATATGCGGTAGCACCCTGACTGCCTGCATTGTGATCAACATGTAATGGTGGAAATAATCTGTACTTAAGAATCCTTTCTGTGTTAAGTCTATATGGATGTTATTGTTAGCCACATTTTTAAACTTTTTATTCTTATTTCTAGATTCACAGGTAGTTTTAAGAAATAATACAGAATGATCCCAGGCACTTTTAACACATTTCCCCCAATGTAGTATCTTGTAAAACTGTAGTACATTATCACAACCAGGATACTGACATTGTTACAGTGAAGAGCAGAACTTTTCCATCAGAAGAATCCCTCATGTTGTCCTTTTATGGCCACAGCCACTTTCCTCTCTCCCCTTTCTCCCTGAGCCCTAGAAACCACTTATCTGCTCTCCATTTCTATAATTTAGAATAACAGAATCAATAATGTTACATAAATGGAATCATAAAGTATGTAACCTTTTGAGATTGGCTTTTTTCACTCAGCATAATTCCCTGTAAATTCATCCAGTTGTTGCATGTATCAATAGTTCTTTTCTTTTTATTGCTGTTAGTATTCATCATATGGATACACCACATGTGTTTAAACATTTTCCTGTTGAAGGGCATCTGGGTTGTTTTCAGTTTTAAGCTATTAGAGATAAAGCTATTATGAACATTTGTGTACAGATTTTGTTTGAACATTAGTATTCATTCCTCTGATATAAATGCTAAATAGTGCAACTGCTGAATTATATGATAGTTGCATATTTTGTTTTGGAGGAAATTACTGAACTGTTTCCAAAGTGGCTATATCATTTTATATTCCCAACAGCAGTGTATGAGTGATAAGTTCTCCCGCACTTTCACTAATGTTTGCTATTGTCACTATTTTTTAAATTTTAGCCATTCTGATGGGCATGTAGAGATATGTCATTGTGGTTTTAATTTGCATTTACCTAATGTCTAATGTTAAACATCTCTTCATGTGCTTATTGTATACAGCTGGTGTTAATGCTTCTGTAAATTGTAAAATTTTCCAATGGAATCACCTGGGCCTGGAGAGTTTTTCTTTCCTAAGAACTTTTAAAATACATAATTTCTTTAATGGTTGTAAGACTATTCAAATTGTCTGTTTCATTTAGTTGAGTTCAGTGGTTTGCGGTTTTTGAGGAATTGTTTTTCTTCTAACTCGGTGAATTTATGACCATAACATTTTTATAGTATTCAGTTATCCTTTTAATAGCTGTAGGATCTGTAGTGATATCCCTTGTTTCATTCCTAATATTGGTAATTTGTGTATTCTCTCTTTTTAATCTTTGTCATTGCTAGTTTAGCAAAGAATCAGCTTTTTTAAATTGATTTTTCTCTATTTTTCTGTGTTCAGTTTTTTTCTGCTTTTGTATTTACTGTTTCCTTTCTTCTGCTTGCTTTAAGTTTTTTGCTTCCTTTTCTAGTTTCTTACGAGGAGGACTTTAGATTATTGGGTTGAGACCTTTAATTTTTTTCTAATATAAGCATTTAGTGTTCTCAATTTTCGTAAGCCCTACTTAGCTGCATCCCACATATTTTGATATGTTGTATTTTCATTTGTGTTACATTATTATTTATTTCTCCTTGTATTTTTTTTTTCCACTTTTTTTGGGATTTCAGATTTCATTTGACTCAGGAGCTATTTAGATGTATGTTGTTTAATTTCCAGGTGTTTGGATTATTTTTGGGGTTGTCTTCCTGAAATGTATTGCTAGCTTGATTACATTATTGTTAGAGAACATACTCAGTGTAATTTCAGTTCTTTTAAATTTATTGAGGTTTGTTTTATGGCCCAGGATTTTGTCTAGCTTGGTGAATGTTCTATAGGAACCAGGAAAAAAAGTCTGTATTGTGCTTTTCTAGGTGGAGTGTTGTATATATGTCATTTAGATCCTGTTGGTTGCTCATGTTCTTTTATATCCTTGCTGATTTTTCTCTCTAGGAGTTCTGTCAGTTGTTGAATGTGGGATGTTGAAATCCTCAACTATAATTATGCATTTATATGTTTCTCTTTTCAGCTTAATTTGACTTCACGTATCTTTTAGCTCTGTTATTTTGGTGTGTTCACCTGGCAGATTGATCTTTTTGTCCTCATGCATTGTCCTTCTTTTCTGTAGTAATTTTCTTTGTTCTGACATATGTTTTGACTAATATTAATATAGCCAGTCTTTCAAAATAATTGTCTGGTATATCTTTTGTCATCTTTCCACTCTCAACCTAGCTATGTCATCCTGTTTAAAGTATTTTATTTTATTATTATTTTTTTTTTGTGGAGAGCATTTTATTTCTTCAGTCTACCCTGCCAATCTTATAATTTTAAATGGTATATTTAGGCCAATATATTGAAGGTAATTATTGATATTTTTAATTTAATTTTTATCTTTTTAGCTCCTAATTCCAGTTCCACTTTTTCTCTTATTTAGACATTGTTTTAAGATTCTATATTTGTTTACGTATAGTGTTTTTTAGTATATTGTTTTATGTAGCTTCCTGGTGGTGGCTCTGGGTATTAACATTGTACATAGTAACTTCTCACAGTCTACTGGTATACATGTTTACCAGTTTGAACGAAGTATAGAAACTTTATTTATATTTAAGCTCTTTTCCTACTCCACCTTTAAAATATAATTATCTTAGGTATTTCCTCTACATCCCCTAAGCACCATATCAGATGGTGTGGCATTTTCCTTTAACCATGAAATGTGATTTATGAAACTCATGAGAAATAAAATAGTATTTATATTCACTCCTATTTTAACCTATTCTGATCTTCCTCTTTCCTTTTCATAGTTTCATGCCTTATTCTGCCTTTTTTTTTTCTTTTATGAAATTTCTAGCCACCATTCTTTTAGGCTAAGTCAGCTGGTAACAGATTCTCTCAGTTTTCTTTAGTCTGAGAATGTCATAATTTCCCTTTCCTTTCTGAAGCATATTTTCACTGAGTATAGAATTTTGGATTGGCAGTTCCTTTCTTTCAGTGCTTGAAAGGTGTACCACTTTCTTCTGACCTCTGTGGTTTCTGATTTTTCTCTCTGTTGTTCAGATTTGGTAAATGATACTGATTCTCATCATGCTTACTGATTCTGTCTTCTGTCTTCTCCACTGTACTGCTGAGCCCATTTGGCAAGTTTTGTATTTCAGCTGTTCTTCAGTTCTAGGATTTTCATTTTGCTCTTTATATCCTTTCTTTTCTTTTTTTTTTTTGGATGAGACTCAATTTTTTGTTTGTTTCAAGCATGTTTGTAATTGCTTGTTGAAACATCTTTAAGATGGCTGTGTTAAAATTCTTGTCAGATAATTCCAACATCTTATTCATCTCAGTCTTTTCTTATTCAAGCTGTAATTTTCCTGGTTCTTGGTATTAGTGATTTTTTATTGTATTATTGTTTCTTGTACATTTTGAGTATTGTGTTATAAGACTCTGCATCTGATTTAAATCTTCCATTTTAGTAGACGTCTTCTGACACCATGCCAACCAAGTAGGGGTGGAAAGCTAGGTTCCCGTATTTGGCCTCTGCTGATACCCTGAGAGGGAAGTGCTACCACTCCCTCCGGGTATCCCCTGACACCATGGAGAGAGACCCTGTTATCATTGGGCAGAAAATGAAAGCTCTAGCTCCTCACTCAGTCTTCTCTGATACCACCCCAGCAGGAATCAGTGGTATGTCTCTTTGTAGCCAGGCAAGGGTAGAAGTTTAGCATCCTCATTCAGCCTTTGCTGACTAAGGTAGGGATGGGGCCACAGATTGTTTCTTGGTGTTTGGCAGGAGTAGGGTGGTTATTGTCTCACATTTTTCTGTCTTTCAGGGCTATACCTTTCCTGGTTCTTTGGCTAAAAGGAAAAGGCTCTTTTGGGGGAATTTTTTTTTTTTTTTTTTGTCTGTGACTTTTGTCATTTCGAGCAGCTTGGGATATGTTAAGAACCCAGCCTGTGACATCTTAAGCAAATAGCAAGCCAGGGAACTCATTGTCATGCCATTCCTTAGGCCTTATAGTCCCTAGCCTGCCTATCTTCTCTGTGCCTTTCAGAGTTTTATGTTTATTTTCTATGTAATATCCAGAATTTTAGCTGCACTTAGTAGAATAAGATGTACATCTATTCATGGATTGAGTTTTTAAATGTATTATTACTTTATTTAGCTAGAAGGTACTAACAGTTTTTAAAAATTATGTTGGGAAAATCTTGCAGTAGTAGTATTTGAGTGTCAAAAAAAGTAAAAACCAGCACAACCTATTGACATGGACTCTAACGGCCAGTTTTTTAGGGATTTTCTAGAGTGGTAGAAGTAAAATTGTGCTTTAGATCTTTTATTTGTGGCGTTTTGTATTTTAATCACCACCTTACTTTGATGAAATTAATGCAGTACTGTACTGTTTTGGCTATAGAAACCTGGCACTGTTGGGTTGTAGCACAACAATTAGTTTTTGCTGTTCTAATGTACTTTTTTTTTCTCTTTCCTCCAGGGCTGGTGGACTAGGCCTCAATTTTGTTGGTGCCAATGTTGTTGTATTATTTGATCCTACTTGGAATCCAGCCAATGATCTTCAAGCCATAGACAGGTATAATACTGACAACATTTAAAGTGATCTGCAAATACTTTTAATCTAAAAATACTCTTGGAACTTTTAAGGTTGCTTATATTATGACTATGATTAGAAGAAATGGGAAAACTTGTAAAAACGTACGTTTAAGATAATCCTGACCTTCTCAATCCAAATAGCAGGCCAAAAGTAGCCATTTACTTTTCATCCATCTCAGAATCCCATTAATATGACAGAAATGACTTAAGAAGAAAGAATAAATTTGTAATACTGTGGGAAAATAGAATAGTTCTGTACTAGTAGATCAGAAGTTTTGACAATCTCCTGGAAGATAAAAAGCAAGTAGAATCTATGATCAGGGTATCAGCAGATACTACAATCCTAAGTCTGCAGGAAAGAATACAGAAATTTCAAGCATGGGGTTGAAGCTACAGTATGTGGGTGTAGACAGAGCGCATCCTTCTGGGAAATTGTTAATGTGCTGACTCTAATACAAATTCCCCTCCCACACCCTACTTTACAGAGGGTTTGGCCATAACAGGTACTCTTCGATTAAAGCTGAAAGAATAATTTTATGAATTTTATAAATAAATGGGGAATTGGACTGTAGAAAGGTTCCTAGAATGGGTGTTGGAACCAAATTATAAAGCTACAGCCAAGCCTAAAGGACTTCCAGATCTCCCCAGGACATGAAAAAAGGAAATAGACCTGTTACCTGCATGGAAACACAGACCAGCTTTCTAGCAGTTCACTTAGTCATCATTTTAATTGTGAATGGGAAATGAAGAATTATGAAACATTTTAATAAAATTAGCCTAGCAAGAAAGCCAAAGGGCAAAGATGAAAAACAGACATGGAAGGGAATAAAATAAGAATAGGATGCCAAGGGAAAAGAGTACATTAAAAAATCAAATTAGTTCCTAGAAATTAAAACTATTGCCAAAATAAAGTAACTCAGTAGAAGTTCTGAAAAAAATGGAGAGGGCTAAAAGTAGTAATTGATATGGAAGATAAAAAGAATGAATGTTTTTAAACATAAAAAGTCAAGAAACAAATAGATGTGAAATATGAGTAAAGAGAAGTTGAGGAAGAATCCCAGAAATCATCATCTGTCTATTCCAGAAATAATGAACATAGAGACTAGAGGACAAGGGAGATAATTGATGATAGGATTGGAGAGAATTTTTATTAATTTTGAATGGACACTTAGTATGAGGTACGAATAGTGACTGAGAGGGAGAGAAAACATACATGTTAGTAATATTTCTAAGTTTCAAAGATAAAGAGAAGGGCTAAAAGGTTCCAGAGTGAGAAACAGGGAGAGAATGATTTGTAAAAACTGCAACAAAAAGGAAAAGACACATTATCAACAAAGAAATGAGCATCAGACTCAATTTAGCAGATCAGACTTTGAAGAACATATATTTCATCAGCATTATAGGATTCTAGATGACAACAGAGTTGTCAAAGTGAAAAAATTTATATGGCTATAGGTGAAAGAAAATTATTTTGACTTGTATTTATAATCTGTGGCTAAAATTTTAAGTCTAAAATTGCTGATAGTATGACTGAGGTTTCATGCAGTTATAAAGAAAGAATTCCCTAAAATATGAAGGGCTGGTATGAAAACATTAGTAAGAATCAAGAGCTAAAATGTCATGTAATTTTGTTAAAATGTCAGAATAAGGATAAAGGAGGGGTAAAATTGTGTTAGAATATTTTTTTCCCCTCAGGAAAGGACCAGGATATCCTGGTCAGTTCTCAAATTGTGTGCCAAAAAATGTTTTTAAATACTAACAAAAAATTTAAGGGCAACAACTAAAAGAGTGAGTTATAATAATTACCTAGTACAATTTTCAAAAAGACAGTTGCTCACACTCCACCCTGCAGGCATTCTGATTAAATAGATGTAGAATGGGACTCAACATTTTACATTTTAAAAAACACCTAGGTTGTGGATCAGAGGATGCTATTAACAGAGTAGAAAGTCAGCCTACAGAATGGGAGAAAATATTTGCAAATCACGTATCTGATAAAGTATTAATGAAAAAATGCTTGTCATCACTGGTCATTAGAGAAATGCAAATCCAAACTACATTGAGATACCATCTCACGCCAGTCAGATTGGCAATCATTAAAAAATCTGGAGACAACAGATGCTGGAGAGGATGTAGAGAAATAGGAACACTTTTACACTCTTAGTGGGAGTGTAAATTAGTTCAACCATTGTAGAAGACAGTGTGGCAATTCCTCAAGGACATAGAAATAGAAATTCCATTTGACCCAGCAATCCCATTACTGGGTATACATCCAAAGGATTATAAATTGTGCTATTATAAGGACACATGCACATGTATGTTCACTGCAGCACTGTTTACAATAGCAAAGACTTGGAACCAATCCAAATGCCCATCGATGATAGACTGGACAGGGGAAATGTGACACATACACACTATGAAATACTATGCAACCATAAAAAACGATGAGTTCGTGTCCTTTGGGACATGGATGAACCTGGAAACCATCATTCTTAGCAAACTGACACAGGAACAGAGAATCAAGCACCACGTTTTCACTCATAGGCGGGTGTTGAACAATGGGAACACATGGACACAGGGAGGGGAGCATCACACACTGAGGTCTGTGAGGTGGGGGACTGAGGGAGGGACAGTGAGGGGTAGGGAGTTGGGGAGGGATAACATGAGGAGAAATGCCAGATATAGGTGATTGGGATGGAGACAGCAAACCATATTGCCATGTATGCACCTATGCAACTATCCTGTGTGTTCTTTACCTGTACCCCAGAACTTAAAATGCAATAAAAAAAATATATATATATCTGGAATATATAAAGAACTCCTAAAACTCAACAACAAAAAACACAACCCAGTTCAGCAATGTACAAAGTACTTGAATAGGAAGTTTCTCCAAAGAAGGTATACAGATATGCAAGTGGTTATTAAGCACATGAAAAGATGCTCAGCATCACTATTCATTAGGAAAATGCATATCAAAACTATAATGAGATAAAACTTCATGCACATTAGAATGACTACAGTAAAATAAAAGCAACAACAGACAAGTCCTAGTTGAGGATATCGAGAAATTAGAACACTTGTGTATTGTTGATGGAAATATCAAGTGGAAAACAGCAGTGGTTCCTCATAAAATTAAACATAAAATTACCATATGATCCAGCAATTACCCTTCCACTCTTGGTATATACCAAAAGAATTAAAAACAGAGACTTGAAGAGATACTTGTACACTCATGTTCATAGCACCTGTATTCACAATACTAAACTATGACAACCTAAGTGTCCGTTGATGGATGAATAAATAAATAAAATATGGTATATACATAACATGAAATACTAGTCAGCCTTAAAAAGAAGTGAAATTCTGATAAATGCTACAACGTAGACAAACCTTAAAGACATGCTATATGAAATAAGCCAAGGCTGGTGTGGTGGCTCATGCCTGTAATCCCAGCACTTTGAGAGGCCAAGGTGGGTGGATCATGAGGTCAGGAGATCGAGACCATCCTGGCTAACGTGGTGAAACCCCATCTCTACTAAAACATACAAAAAATTAGCCGGGCTTAGTGACATGTGCCTGTAGTCCCAGCTACTCGGGAGGCTGAGGCAGTAGAATCACTTGAACCCAGGAGGTGGAGGTTGCAGTGAGCTGAGATTGCACCACTGCACTCCAGCCTGGTCGACAGAGCGAGACTCCATCTCAAAAAAATTTTTAAAAAGCCAAATATGAAAGGACAAATATTGTATAATTCTACTTATATGAAATACCTAGAATAGTCAAATCCATAGAGATAGAAAATAGAATGGTGCTTATTAGAGGATAATGGTAGGAAGGAATAGGGAATTACTGTGTAATGGGTATCAAGTTCCAGTTTGGGATAATAAAAAAGTAGCAATGGATAGTGGTGATGGTTGGAAAACTATGAATTTACTTAATGCCATTGGACTGTACTCTTAAAAATAGCTAAAATGGTAAATCATATGATGTTTTACCACAATGACTTTTAAAAACCACCCAAGGTGATTACAATACAATTGGTTCTGAACTCCACTTTGAGAATCACTGGATATCAAGTGTAAAACTTTCAAAAGAAATAAGAGTACCAAGAAAACGTAATTATTTTAGTACATTATAGGAAATACATAGTTGTGTTGGGGAAGATAGAGGAAGCTCAGAAAGCATGACAAATGAAGTGTCAGAAGTAAATTCAAACATAAATATGAATATGTTAAAAGTATTTTTTGCTTTGTTTTGTTTTGTTTTGTTTGTTGAGACAAAGTCTCTCTCTCTCGCCCAGGCTGAAGTGCAGTGGCGTGATCTTGGCTCACTGCAATCTCCGCCCCCCAGGTTCAAGCGATTCTCATGCCTCAGCCTCAGCTTCCAGAGTAGCTAGGATTACAGGTGCCTGCCACCATAATTTTTGTATTTCAGTAGAGATGAGATTTTACTATGTTGGCCAGGCTGGTCTCAAACTCCTGACCTCAGGTGATGCACCTGCCTCGGCCTCCCAAAGTGCTGGGATTGCAGACGTGAGCCACCACGCCTGGTGAAAATGCTTTTTAGAAAGAAGGAAAAAAGAAAAATCAGGGAAGTGGTAACAAAAATTAAGAATGGGTAGCAATGTTAATATCAAACAAATTATTCACAGACTTCAAGACAAAAGGCATTAAGCAAAACAAAGAGGGCCACAGTCCACCAGGAAGTTGTAAAAGTCACCACATAAGATAGCCAAAACACTTATAGATGATGAGAAACAGATCCACAATTTTGATGAGAAATTCCATCTATTAAAAAATAAATTAGGCTAAATAAGTATGTAAATTATTTGAATAAAAGTTATCTACCATAATTTAATAACTATGTATACAGACACACCTGATTTTATTGTGCTTCACAGATAATTGCCTTATTTACAAATAGAAGGTTTGTAGAGATCCTGAGTCATGCAAGTCTTCCCACACCATTGTTTCAACAGCATATGCTCACTTGTGTCTCTGTGCCACATTTTGGTAATTCGCACATTATTTCAGATTTTTTTATTATCACGTCTGAGATGATGATCTGTGATCACTGATCTTTGAAGTTACTATTGTACTTGTTTTGGGGCACCATGAACCATGCCCCTATAAGACATTGAACTTAATTGGTAAATGTTGTGTGTGTTTTGACTGCTCCCCTTATTTGTCATTCCCCTGTCTCATTCCCTCTCCTCGGGCCTCCCTCTTCCCTGAGAGGCACAGTATTTAAATTACACCAATTAATAACCCTACAATGGCCTGTAAGTGGTCAAGTGAAAGGAAGAGTTGCATGTGTCTGACTTTACATCAAAAACTAAAAATGGTTAAACTTAGTGAGAAGGGCATGTTGAAAGCCAAGACAGGGCAAAAGCTAGGCTTCTTGTACCTAACAGTTAGCCAAGTTGTGAATGCAAAGGAAAAGTTCTTGAAGGAAATTAAAAGTGCTGCTCCGGTGAACACATGAATGACAAGAGCACCAAACAGCTTTATTGCTGATACAAAGAAAGTTTTAGTGGTCTGGATCAAAGATCAAGCCAGCCACAGCATTCCATTAAGCCACAGCCTAATCCAGAGCAAGTCTCTAACACTCTTCAGTTCTTTGAAGGCTGAGAGATGCAAGGAAGTAACAGAAGAAAAGTTCGAAGCGGCAGGGATTGGTTCATAATGTTTAAGGAAAGCAGCCACCTCCTTAACATGAAAGTGCAAGGTGAAGCAGCAAGTGCTGATGTAGAAACTGCAGCAAGTTACCCAGAAGATTTAGTTAAGATCATTGTTGAAGGTACCTGCATTAAACAGCAGACTTTCAATGTGAACAAAACCTTATATTGGAAGAAGATGTTATTGAGGACTGTAGTCACTAAAGAGGAGAAGTCAATACCTGGCTTGAAAAGATAGGCTGACTTGTTAGAGACTAATGCAGCTGATGACTAAGTTGAGGCCAGTACTTTGCGATTCTGAAAATCTTAGGGCTTTTAAAAGTTAGGCTAAATCTACTCTGCCTACTGGATGGTTTACTGAATATTTTAATCCCACTGTTGAGACTCACTGCTCAGAAAAAAAGATTTCTTTCCAAATATTACTGCTTATTGACAGTGCCCCTAGTCACCCAAATGTTCTGATGGAGATATACAATGAGATTAATGTTGTTTATGCAGTAGCACAGCATCTATTCTGCAACCCCTGGATCAAGTTGTTCCTTTTGACTTTTAACTCTTACTGTTTAAGAAATATATTTTGTAAGGCCATAGCTGTCATATAGAATGATTTCTCTGATGGATCTGGGCAAAGTCTGTTGAAAACCTTCTGGCAAGGATTCACCCTTCTAGATGACATTTAAGAACATTTGTGATTCATGAGAAGTCAAAATACTAAACAGGCGTTTGGAAAAGGTTGAATTCCAACCCTCATGGATGACTTTGAGGAGTTTGACTTTAGAAGAGGAAGTAATTCCCAATGTGGTGGAAATAGCAAGAGAACTAGAATTAGAAACAAAGTCTGAAGATCTAACTAAATTGTTTCAATCTCATGATAAAACTTTAATGGCGTCAGGCACAGTGGCTCACACTTTGGGAGGCCAAGGCAGGTGGATCACTTGAGGTCAGGAGTTTGAGACCAACCTGAACAACATGGTCAAACCCCGTCTCCACTAAAAATGCTAAAATTAGCCAGGCAGGATGGTGTGCGCCTGTGGTCGGTCCCAGCTACTAGGAGGGTAAGGCAGGAGAATCGCTTGAACCCAAGAGGTGGAGGCTGCATTGAGCAGAGATCACTCCACTGCACTCCAGCCTGAAGGACAGAGCAAGACTCTGTCTCAGAAAAAAACAAAACAAAACAAAAAACAAAAAAACAAAACTTTAATGGGTGAGGAGTTGTTTCTTATGAATGAACAAAGAAAATGGAATCTTGAGAACGGACTCTTCTCCTGGTGAAGATGCTGTGAACATTGTTGAAATAACAACAAAAGACTTAAAATATTACATAAACTTAGTTGATAAAGCAGTGGCCGGGTTTGAGAAGATTGACTCCAGATTTGAAGGAAGTTCTACAGTGGGTAAAATACTATCAAACAGTATCACATGCTACAGAGGAAACTTTCACGAAAGGAAGAATCAATTGATATGACAGACTTCACCATTGTCTTATTTTAAGAAATTGTCACATCCACCCAGCTCTGAGCAACCACCACTCTAATCAGTCAGCACCCATCGACATAGAGATGAGACCCTCCACCAGCAAAAAAACATTTCAAATTGCCAAAGCCTTAGATGCTTTTTAGCATTTTTAAAGTAATATCTCTAATTATTTTTAATTTTGTGTACATTTTTTAAAGATATAATGCTATTCACACTTAATAGACCAGAGTATAATGTAAACATAACATTTATATGCACTGGAAAACAAAATGTATGTGACTTGCTTTCTTGCAATATTCTCTTTATTAGTATGGTCTAGAACCAAACCTGCAGTATCTCCAAGATAGGTCTGTGACTGTATAACAACAGAGAGTAACCATGTTTTCAGTGACCATAAATGTTAATAGAAAATCACAAAAAGTTGATTCTGTGACTTCAAAACACCCCCAAAATTCTGGAAAATAGCAAACATGTACCTAATGAATTCTAGCCATATAGAAATTTTGAAACATATTTTTAGATAGTTCTTATATTAGGAAATCAAAGAGTGATGTCAGCAAGATTGTGTTCTATGAAACTCCAGATACTTGTTCCCACATAGAAACATTAGAAAAACAACTAGAGACAGACTAAAATAATTTTACTGGAGCTCTTTTAAAGCTATCAGATATCGACAGCAACTAAGCAAACTCTGTCAAGAAGAAGCCACATTCAAAAATATAGGAAATTGTGTAGTGTTTTATTCACTCTTGTTCTACCCCTTACCTAGTGCAGTGCAGCTGGGAAGAAATGGCCAGTTCCCCCTCTCACTGTGAAAGGAGTAGTGGAGAACTCTTTTGCAACCTTCTAATTGGTCTGGAAGCTGCCTGAAGGACTGGTTTCTGTCTTGCCTGACTCAGCACTAAGATGATGAATGGTGGCATAGTTGAATCAGACTGGTAGAAGCTATGAAAGGCAGTGGCATTCTTTATGCTGTTTGAAAGCTGCAGTGCAACTGTACATCTTTGGACATCTTGAGCAAGAGATTATGGGCAGAGGAATACAACAGAATATCTAGGGACTTAAAAAGAAGCTGAAGGAAGACTTTTTGGAAAATTAAGACATGTAAAAGCTGTTGTGTATGTAGGAGAAATCTGAAGACACACACAGACACATACCTAGGCAGGATGTATACTCAGAAATGACCTGAAAAGACTTTTAACTTTCACCTTATGCTGTTCCCAAGGCTCAAGACACACCCTGCTAATTAGTGAAGGTCTTCCATACCAGTTTGCAAAGACTGGGGGAGTTGACCATCTTTTAAAATGGTAGTTTTCAACAAAAGACCACGAGACATTAAACAAACAAACAAACATGAAAATATAGCTCTTCAGAGTAACAAAATAAATCTCCAGAAACTGTCCCTGAAGCAAAACAGGCATTGAACTTACTAGACAAAGACTTTAAAACAAGTGTCTTAAATACTCCAAGAGTAAAAGTAAAACACAGAGAAACAACTAGTGAGAAAAGGATATATGAGCAGGATGAGAATATCAACAAAGAGATAGAAATTTTAAAAAAAGAACTAAACAAATTCTGGACATGAAATTCAACTTTGGAATTGAAAAATTCACTAGAGGGATTCAACAGCAGACCCAAATAGGAAGAAAGAATATGTAAACTTGAAGATAGGTTATTTGAGATTATGGAGTCTGAGGAGCAAAAACAAAAGAAAGTGAACATATGGGACACTATCAGATGGACTTATATGTACATTATGGAGGCTCAGCAGAAAAGGACCAAAGGGTAGATGAAGGAATAGTCAAAATTCTCCAACTTTGAGAGAAAATACAGATATACAAATACAAGAAGGTCAGCCGAGTTCTAGATAGTATAAACCCAAAGAAATCCACACTGTGGCACATCATAATCAAACCATCCAGTCAAAGACAGCATCTTGAAAGCAGCAAGAGAAAAGCAACATGTCATGTACAAGGAATTTCCAATAAGATTATCAGTGGATTTATCAGCAGAAACCTTGCAATCCAGAAGGCAGTGGGATGATATATTTAATGTATTGGGTGAAAAAAAAACCATCAACTGAGCAACAAAGAAAAAGCATTTACCGAGAATTTTATATTGGGCAAAACTTCCCTCAAAAATGAGGAATAAATTTAGGTATTTGCAGACAGACCAAACCTTGAGGGAAGTCATTACCAGTAGACCTGCCCTGTAAGAAAACCTAAAGAGAGACCTTCAAGGTGAAATGGAAGGACATTAGACAGTAACTCAAAGTCATACAAAAAGAGAAAGATCTCCAGTTTAGGTGAGTACATGGACAAATATAAATACCAGTATTATTGTAATTTTGGCTTGTAACTCTGCTTTTTTATTTTCTATAGGATTTAAAAGACACATGAATAAAATAATTATAAATCTGTGTCAATGAGTACATGTTATATAAAGATGTAATTTGTGACATTGGTATCAATGTAAGATAGATTGATTTAAGGTTGTTATAACTTTAGGATATTATACGTAATCCCTATGGTAACCACAACAAAAATATCTAAAGTAGATGTAAAAGGAAATGAGAAAGGCATAAAAATATGTCACTAAAAACATAAATTCAACACAAAGGAAGGCAGTAATAGAGAAATTTAGGGGCAAAATAGTTATAAGACATATAGAAAAAAAATAAAGTTGCAAAAGTCAGTTCTTCCCTATTCTTAATTATTTCAAATGTAAATGGATCAAATTCCCTAATTAAAAGGTGTAGATTGGCAGAACAGATTTAAAAAACAGTGTTCAACTGTATGCTATCCATAAGAGACTTACTTTAGATCCAAGAATATACACAGGTTGAAAATAAAAGCATGGAAAAAGATATTTCATGGAAATAGTAACCAAAAGAGAGCAGAGGTGATTGTATTAATAATCAGACAAAATAGACTTCAAGTCAACAACTGTTAGAAGAGAAAAAAAGAAATTATCCAGTGGTAAAAAGTGGATTCTCCAAGGAGATTTACATAAATTCATTAATTCAACAAAC
Source organism: Aotus nancymaae (assembly GCF_030222135.1). NCBI lineage: Eukaryota > Metazoa > Chordata > Mammalia > Primates > Aotidae > Aotus > Aotus nancymaae. The sequence goes on from NW_026988455.1 coordinate 18,107,696, forward strand.
AGAGCTCCAAAGTGTATGAAGCAAACATTGACAGAATTGAAGGGAGAAACACCTCTACAGTAATAATGGGAGACTTCAATACCTGACTTTCATGATGGGTAAAACATTCAGACAGAAGATGAATAAGTAAAGAGAGGATTTGAACAACACTATAAATAAATTGGACCTAACAGAGATATATAGAATTCTCGTTCCAACAACAGCAGAATATATATTTTTCTCAAGTATACAATGAACATTCTCCAGGATAGATCGCATGTTAGGCCACAAAACACATTTTTAATAAATTTTAAAAGATTGAAATCATTCATTTTTTTCTAATCACAATGCAATGAAACTAGAAATCAACAACAGATGAAAAATTGAAAAATTCACAAATAAGTTAAATAACACACGTTTAATTAAAGGATTGAAGAAAAATTCACAAGGGAAGTTAGAAAATAGCTTGAAACAAATGAAAACACACACCAAAACTTACAGGATGCAGCAATAGTCGTGCTAAGAGGGAAATTTATAGCTATAAATGCTTACACTGAAAAAGAAGGAAGGTCTAAATGAACAATTAACTTTCCATCTTAAGAAACCAGGAAAAGGAAAACCCCCAGAGCTAGCCAGAGGAAGGAAATAACAAATGTTAGAACAGAGATAAGTAAAACAAATAATAGAAAAACAAGAGGAAATCAATGAAACCAAGAGTTGGTTCTTTGAAAAAATGAAGAAAATGGTGGATAAATCTTTAGCTAGATTGACTAAGAGAAAAGAAAGAATGATTCAAAAAATTAACGTCAAAAATGAAAGAGGGGACATTGCTACTGATTTTACAGGAATAAAAAGGAGTATAAGAGAGTACTGTGAACCAATTTGTATACCAACAAATTGAATAGTCTAGGTGAAATGGACAAATTCCTAGAAGTATATAACCTAGAACGAATGACTCATGAAGACAGAAAACGTGAATATACCTCTGACTGTGTAAGGAGATTGAATCAGTAACAAAAAACCTCCCAACAAAGAAAAGCTCAGGACTGTGTGGCTTTACTGATGAATTCTATCAAACATTTAAAGAATTTACATCAGTCCTTCTTAAATGCTTCCAAAAAACTGAAGAGGAAGAAACACATTCCAATTAATTCTATAAAGCCAGCATTACCCCAATACCAAAATCAAAAACTTTATAAGAAAGAAAACTACAGACCAATAATCCTTTTGAATATTAATGCAGAAATACTCAGTAAAATGCCAGCAAACTAAATTCAGCAGCGTATTGAAAGGAGGATACACCAAGTAGGATTTATTCCTGGAATGCAAGAATAGTTCAACATCCTACAAAAATCAATGTAGTACGCCACATTAACAAATGAAGGAATAAAGACATAATAGTTTCACTGATGCAGGAAAGCATTTGACAAAATTCAACATCTTTTTATGACAAAAACTCAACACATTAAAAAGAAACAAGCTGGGCACAGTGGCTTATGCTTATAATCCCAGCACTTCGGGAGCCAGGGATGGGTGGATCACTTGAGGTCAGGAGTTCAAGGCTGGCCTGGCCAACATGGCGAAACTCTATCTCTACAAAAAATAAAAAATTAGCCAGGCATGGTGGTGCACGCCTGTACTCCCAGCTGCTTGGGTGGCTGAGGCACAATAATCACTTAAGCCAGGGATGCAGAGGTTTGTAGTGAGCTGAGATTGTGCCACTGCACTCCAGCCTGGGCAACAGAGTGACTCCATCCCAAAAGAAAAAACAAGAAAGAAACTACTTCAACATAAGATCATTTATGAAAAACCCAGAGCTAACATTATGCTCAGTGGTGTCATGATTGAACTGTTTTTCCTCTAATATCAGCTACAAAGGATGGATACCTGTTTTTGCCAGAAAAGGACAAAGATGATTTCATGTTGTACCTAGAGTCATCAAATTCAGAGACAGAAAATAGAATGGTAGTTGCTAGTAGCTAGGGGCTGGGGAATGAGGAGTTATTGTTTAATGAGTAGAGAGTTTCAGTTTGGAAAGAGTCCATAACTATATAGATGTTATAGTTGCGTAACAGTGCAGATATACCTAATATGACTTAACTGTACACTTTAAAATGGTTAAATATTTTAGGTATATTTTGCCACAATAAGAGGAAATCAAGAGAAAAACTTGCTATTTAGAAATAATGAAATTACTCTGAATCAATATTTAAATTCTGATGCTAATTCCAATTTTTAAATTCATTTATTAAGAAAGACTGAAAGTAAAAAAAGGTATAATTTAGAAAACTAGCACAAAGTAAATAGAATTATGCATGTTATTACATTAAGATAAAAACTATACATTTTAACTCATTCATTGAAAAGAGTAGACATTTTTGAAAAGTCTAATCTGAGGGGAAAAGGCAAATATATAGAAACACTTAAGAAGCAGAAAGGCCATCTAACCAATAACTATTTATTTGTAATACTTAATATTTTGTGTACCATTTTGTTCAAATACATTTGGAAGAATAAGGACAAAGGAATAGCGGCTACACTTATTTATGGTAAGGTAGGAACTCTGATTTTTGGTGCTTTCCATGGATTGTCTCATTTAATAGTCAGAATATCCTTATGTGATAGGCACTATTGTGCTCATTTTACACATGAGAAAGCTGAGGCACAGTGCACTTAACTTGCTCAGGGTCACAGCCAGTAAGTGGCAGGGTCAGGATCTGAATCTATGTCGTCTTATTGCAAAGCTTACACTTTTAATCAGCCTCTCCTCACAGACAGATGTCAAGGAAATTGGTCAAAATGAAAACCACAGAAATATCTCCTCCCTTTTTTTGGTCTTAGGACATTTGCTATATTTTGTACTTTTTCATTAGGTCATTGAGACATACTGTCTTATTTATCCCAGTATTCCTCAAAGCACAATGTACTGTGCTTTGGTATTCACTGAAAGTTAGTTCACAATAAAACTGAATGGATAGCGTTCCTCTTCCTCTCCTTCTCTTTCCACTGACTCTGACAGCAGTAACTAAGAACAGAAATGAAGCTAATGACCTACCTATTGTATAACAGTTCCTCAACACTTGTCTGCACATGGTGAAAGACTCATCACTTACAAATCCTTGCTTTATGGACCAAGAAATGATGAAACATAGGTGCACAGTAACACTCGTCTAAAATTTTTGTCTGTAAAGATTAAAGGATATATATTCTTATCCTAATGGAATCTCTGCCATTCTCCAAACAACTGGCTTGAGCATACATCCAAAGGACATTTTCTTAGATCCGTTTCTGATTTTACTTAGAACCCAAACATATTGTAGGAGAGAAAGGGATGCTGAGCCCCTCCTCTGCCTCCAGGTTGCAGAATAGAAGTGAGAATGCAGTACCTTACCCATTGCGGTGCTGTGTCACAGGAGCTTCCATTTCCTGCTGGAGGTATGAGTAAGATTTGCAGGATCCAAGATGTCCTCTAATAAAAGTTCTTTGTGAGGAGGAATGGGTAAAGGAGGCAGAGAAAAAATCAAATACAACATTATGGGTGACGTTACAAGTTTGAAGATAAATTTCCCCCAAATTGTAACATTTTCAAGCATTTAGGCAGTATGGCCTTGCCTCAGTTCCCCTCAGCAACTGTAACAGGCATTCGGTGCTCATACAGAGAATACTATAAAGCATCCCATATGAGAGAAGCTGTGGGGAATGGACCCACAGTTAAACCACTATGATGAATCAGGTTAGAATTTTAATGAGCACTATGGTCTGTATGGAAACACCTTGGATGCCAGTCAACTGAGTGATTCAGTCAGATTTGCTGAATTGAAATCTCTACGGATACGACTGTAAACCAGCATTTCCATAGACTTTACAGTTGATTATTTTTTGCTAAGTGATTTTTTTTTTAACTTTTCAACAATTTTAGTAAAGTATAATTGACATGCAATAAACTGTGCATACTTCAAGTTACAATTGATAAGTTTTGGCTTATGTACCTGTGAAATCACCACAATTAACATAATAAACATACTCATTACCCCTGAATTTTCCTTCAGCCCCTTTGTGACCCACCCCTCCCATTCTTCCCCATCCCTTTATCTCCAAGTAACCACTAGTCTGCTTTGATTAGTTAGCATTTTGGGGAGTTTTATATAAATGAAATCTTTGGGGAATAATCTATAAGCTTAAAGCAGCCATAAAAGAAAAACCTGAATTTAGGAAAAGTTTTTAGACGGTGGAATGGTGATGTTTATAACAGAAATGAAGTTGTTATTTGTACGTTTTCTAGCATATTTTTCTCTAATTTTTTTAGACAAATTTGAATCTTTTAATTATTACTAAATATTACTAAATATTTAAACATAAAATGTTTCTCTTTAAATTAATTAAAATTTTGATAATTTTCCATTTTTATGTCCCAAAGCTACCTCTTGAACCCAAAGTTGTTTCACTTGATTTTTGTTTGTATTTTAAATCTTTTTACAGAGCATATAGAATTGGACAATGTAGAGATGTGAAAGTACTTAGGCTGATCTCCTTGGGAACTGTGGAGGAAATCATGTATTTACGACAGGTATACAAGCAGGTAAGTATGTTTCCCTTCTTCTGTTTCAGAGGTCAACATTTGTCTGTTTTCAAAAATTAAGAATAAATTTGTGTAAAATGAAAGTTTTAAATTTTACTATATCATATGGACTTTAATAAGATTATAAAAATACCCTTGAATACACTTCTATGAAACAGATTATTAGATACATTGAATTTTTGAGCTGAAAGTTTTCAGAGCAGTACCTCTTAAACTTTAGTGTACATGTGAATTACCTAGGGATCTTGTTAAAATACTGATTCTTATTTAGTAGGTCTGAGGTAGAGCCTATGATTTGGAATTTTTAACTAGCTCCCAAGAGTCCAAGTAAAACTGATCAGCAGCTCACAATTTGAGTAGTGAGGTCACAGCTCCCCAGACTACAGGCCAAGATGGAATAGTTTACTACAAATGGGCTACAGGTGCACTGAGACATTGGTCCCACAGCTTTCTGACAGCAAGAGGACCTAAGCCAGTGCATTAGTTCATTCTCATGCTGCCATAAAGAACTGCCCAAGACTAGGTAATTTATAAAGGAAAGAGGTTTGACTCACAGTTCCACATGGCTGGGGAGGCCTCCGGAAGCTTATGGTGGAAGGGGAAGTAAACATGCCCTTCTGTACGTGATGGCAGGAAGGACAAGTACTGAGTAAAAAGGGAAAGGCCACTTATAAAGCCATCAGATCTCGTGAGAACTCACTATCATGAGAACAACAGCATGGGTATAACCGCCCCCATGATTCAATTACCTCCCACCAGGTCCCTCCCACAACACATAGGGATTATGGGAACTGTAATTCAAGATGAGATTTGGTTAGGGACACAGCAAAACCGTATCAGCTAGCTTCCAGCCTTGAGTACCTCTTCTTTTTACACCAGGTAGATATTCATATGTTAACATTTTCTATATGTGCCCTGACATGAAGATTAGGGAGCACTACCTTAGCAATACATACTGTACATGATGAAACTGGGACCCCAGAGATGCCCCAATAAATAAAATTATAGGAACAGAACTTAAGTGTGCTAACTACTTTGCTGGTACTTTTAGTATTCGTCTAAAATTGCATTAATATGCTTGGCATATCAATTACTACTTTTATGCCTCTAAACAAACAATATTCATTTAGTTTACAACTGGATACTTGAGACAATCTGGAATAAGGTTCAAGTGTAATTGTAAATGTTGAATTTGAATTGCTTCCTATATGTTCAGTTGGCATCTATAGCAAACATCTGCCACATGTGTTGGTAGTTAACCTAAGAATGATCCAATCCTAAATTTATGCTGTTTTCTTCATTCTAAAAATAGAATTATACACAGCAGTTTTTGTTTAGTCTTAAAGCTTTTAGTTTTATAATATACTGTGCATCTTTTTTTTTTCTGGTTTGGCACAACTACTTGAAAATTATTTTTTTCTGACCTATTTAATTAACCTTGGGAAAAAGTGGGATGTTATTCATCTTTGGAGCTGTTCTTTTGAGTATTGTCTTAGATGTCTTACAAGTAAGAGTCTTTCCTCAATCATGTAGTAATTTTTTTCAGTCTATTACTATATACATTTTCTTTTTACCTATTCATCTGACTCTGAAATAAAATGTCTTGTTATAAAATAGATACTGTACAGTAGTATAGAATAAAACAGGCTTCAGAAGATGAGGTAATTTAAGAACTTTATATGGCACAAATAAGATGGCAGTCATGTAAGGAAGAGGCATTAAATATGGTTTAAAGATAGTTTGGAATTTAAACCAAGGGTACAAATGGCACACACCTTCTAGCCTCCCAGATTGACCTTCAGTCTTTTGAGTGGGGGAAATCCAAAAATGATGTTCTTAAAAAAAAAACTAAAACTGTTAGAAAGCAAGAAAATTGTAAGGAGTCCTAAAAGACAAAAGGAAGTTGGGATCAGGTTGAAGGAAAAAGCCAGGCTAAACTCAGTCAGAAGAAGACTTCTGAAAAGGTAGGTGCAGCCTCTGGATGTTCCAAGCTTAGAGTCAGCAGATACTAAAAAAGACAGGAACGTTGGTGTAAGGGTGGAGCCCTGTTTGTATCACTGATGGTATAACAAGACGGTTTAGCCCTTACAATCTTACCTTATTTGGACCAAATTACAGCCAGCAGAGGTGTCTACTGTCAACTGAGAATAATAAGTAGAAGTACCAGAAGCAAAGAAGCAAGACAGAGCTCCAAATTTTTCTAATCTTCAGAAGAAAGTCCCTCCTATTGCCCAGAAGACTAATTACTTGCACCCTCCACCTTATTTCAAATAAGCACAGCAGTAGACAGAGATAAGCATGTGAAATATTTAAAGGCAGATGAATAGCCTAGCCAAAAATAATTACCCAGCATTTTAGGAAAATAAACACTTTGAAAAAGGCATTATAGTAGGCTGAATACTGGCCCTCAAAAATAGAAATTTTGAATCCCTGAAAATTGTAAATGGTACTTTATATGGAAAAAGGATCTTTGCAGATGTAATTACATTACAAGTCTCGAGATTTGGAGATTATCTTGGATTATCCACAAGTGTCCTTACATGAAGGAGCCAGAGGATGATTTGGCACAGACGGAAGAGAAGACAGTGTAACCACAGAGGCATTGATTGGAGTGATGTGCCAGGAGCTAAGGAATGCTGGCAGCCACCACAAGCTGGAAGAGGCAAGAAGTAGATTCCTTCCTAGAGCCTGCAGAAGAAATGTGGTTCTGCCAACACCTTGGTTTCAGTTCAGTGATACTGATTTCAGATTTTTGGCTCCCAGAACTCTGAAAGGCTCAAATGATCCTCCCACCTCAGCATCTCGAGTAGCTGGAACTAGAGGTGCATGCCACCACACCCAGCTAATTTTTTATTTTTACTTTTGTAGAGACAGTTTCACTATGTCACCCAGGCTGGTTGAAACTGAATTGTTAATTCAGAACTCTTCCACAAAGACAGATTCTAGCCCAGATGACATCAGTGGTCAATTCTATCAAACACTTAATACTTTTGAAAACAGAGAAAGATGGAACACTTCCAGCTTACTTCACCAAGATAGAAGAATCCTGATACCAAAACTTGACAAAGATATTACAAGAAGAGAAAATGACAGATGAGTATCTCTCATGAATATAAATATGAATCTTGAACTAAGCATCTGTTTTGAGTCAATTGTGCCCTTTTCCCTCAAAAGATAGGTTGAAGTCCTAACCTCTGGTACATGTGAATGTGATTTTTTTTTAAATATATATTTTATCGCATTTTAGGTTTTGGGGTACATGTGAAGAACATGCAAGATTGTTGCATAGGTACATACATGGCAATGTGGTTTGCTGCCTTCCTCCCCATCACCTATATCTGGCATAATGTGATCTTATTTGTAAGTAGGGTCTTTGCAGATGATTTTAAGATGAGGTCACATTGAATGAGAATAGGCCCTAATCCATTGACTCATATCCTTATAAGAAGGGGGAAATCTGGTTACAGATGGACACAGAGGAAGAATGCCATGTGACAATGGAGGCAGAGATTGGAGTGATGCCACCACAAGCCAAAGAATGCCACAGATTGCCAGCAACTGCCAGAAACTACCAGAAGCTAGAAAGAGGCAAGGAAGGATTATTCCCTAGAATCTTCAGACAGAGCATGGCCCTATGGATACCTTGATTTCAGATTTAGCCTCCATAACTATGAGAAAATATATTTCTATTGTTTTAAGACATCCAATTTGTAGTACTTTGTTATCCCAGAATTGGGAAACTAGTATAGCCTCTAAGGGAAATACAGAGAATTGTAAATTTGACTGTATTTGTTTTTTGTTTGTGAGACTGAGTCTCACTCTTTTGCCCAGACTGGAGTGCAGTGGCGTGATCTTGGCTCACTGCAACCTCCGCCTCCCAGGTTCAAGTGATTTTCCTGCCTCAGCCTCCTGAATAGCTGGGACTATGGGTGCATGCCAATATGCACTGCTAATTTTTGTGTTTTTAGTAGAAACGGGTTTCACCATGGTGGCCAGGATGGTTTCGATCTCTTGACCTCCTGATCTGCCTGTCTTGGCCTCCCAACATGCTGGGATTACAGTCATAAGCCACCACGCCCTGCCAAATATGACTGTATTTTTGGATGAAACTTCTGTATGACAAAGGAACTGCAAACCAAAATCAAAGATAGACTAGGAACAAATGTTTGCAATATCTATGATGAAAGAGCAGCATCTGCAAAATATTAAGAACTTCCACTCTATTAGTCTGTTTTCATACTGCTGATAAAGACATACCAGAGGCTGAGTAGTTTATAAAGAAGAGGTTTAATGGACTCACAGTTCTGCATAGCTGGGGAGGCCTCCCAATGATGGCAGAAGGCAAAAGACATGGACGAAGTCAAAGAGAGAATGAAAATCAAACCAAAGGGGTTTTCCCCTTATGAAACCATCATATCTCATAAGACTTATATGCTACCACAAGAACAATATGGGGGGAACCACCTTCATGATTCAGTTATATCCCATTGGGTCCCTCCCACAACACTTGGGAATTATGAGAGCTGCAATTCAAGATGAGATTTGGGTGGAACACAGCCAAACCGTATCACCCACAAACGAATAAAAAGAATAATAGGCATTTCACTGAAGAAAAAAATGCAAGTGGTTAATACATATGTGAAAAGATCTTTTTAACGACACTCATAATCTAGAGAAAGAAAATACTGGTTTTTCAAAAGGATCAACAAAATAGACCACTAGCCAGATTAATAAAAAAGAAAAGAGAGAATAATCAAATAGATGCAATAAAAAACGATAAAGGGGATTTCACCACAGATTCCACAGGAATACGAACCAGCATCAGAGATTATTACAAACATCTCTATGCACATAAACTAGTAAACCTGGATCCACAGGAATACAAACCAACATCAGAGATTATTACAAACATCTCTATGCACATAAACTAGTAAACCTGGAAGAAATGGATAAATTCCTGGACACTTGCATCCTCCCAAGCTTAAACCAGGAAGAAGCCAAAACCCTGAATAGACCAATAACAAGGTCTGAAGTTGAGGCAGCAATTAAGAGCCTACCACCCAAATAAAAGCCCAGGTCCAGACGGGTTCACAGCCGAATTCTACCAGACATACAAAGAGGAGCTGGAACCATTCCTTCTGAAACTATTCCAAACAATCCAAAAAGAGGGAATCCTTCCCAAATCATTTTATGAGACCAACATCATCCTGATACCAAAACCTGGCAGAGACTCAACAAGAAAAGAAAACTTCAGGCCAATATCCATGATGAACATAGATGCAAAAATCTTCAATAAAATACTGGCAAACTGATTGCAACAGCACATCAAAAAGCTTATCCACCATGATCAAGTAGGCTTCATCCCGGGGATGCAAGGCTGGTTCAACATACTCAAGTCTATAAACGTAATTCACCACATAAACAGAACCAAAGACAAAAACCACATGACTATCTCAATTGACGCAGAGAAGGCCTTTGACAAAATTCAACAGCCCTTTATGCTAAAAACCCTCAATAAACTAGGTATTGATGGAACGTATCTGAAAATAATAAAAGCTATTTACGACAGACCAACAGCCAATATCATACTGAATAGGCAAAAACTGGAAGCATTCCCTTTGAAATCTGGCACTAGACAAGGATGCCCTCTCTCACCACCCCTATTCAATATAGTATTGGAAGTTCTAGCCAGAGTAATCAGGCAAGAAAAAGAAATAAAGGGTATTCAAATAGGAAAGGAGGAAGTCAAATTGTTTGCAGACAACATGGTTGTATATCTAGAAGACCCCATCGTCTCAGCCCAAAATCTCCTGAAACTGATAAGCAACTTCAGCAAAGTCTCAGGATACAAAATCAATGTGCAAAAATCACAAGCATTCCTATACACCAATAACAGACTTAAAGAGAGCCAAATCAAGAAAGAACTGCCATTCACAATTGCTACAAAGAGAATAAAATACCTAGGAATACAACTAACAAGGAACGTAAAGGACCTCTTCAAGGAGAACTACAAACCACTGCTCAACGAAATAAGAGAGGACACAAACAGATGGAGAAACATTCCATGTTCATGGTTAGGAAGAATCAATATTGTGAAAATGGCCATACTGCCCAAAGTAATTTACAGATTCAATGCTCTCCCCATCAAGCTACCAATGACCTTTTTCACAGAACTGGAAAAAACCACCTTAAACTTCATATGCAACCAAAAGAGAGCCCACATAGCCAAGTCAGTTCTAAGCAAAAAAAAAAAAAAAAAAAGTAGGAGGCATGACACTACTGGACTTCAAACTATACTACAAGGCTACAGTAATCAAAACAGCATGGTACTGGTACCAAAACAGAGATATAGACCAATGGAACAACAGAGGCTCAGAGCAACACCACACATCTACAACCATCCAATCTTTGACAAACCTGACAAAAACAAGCAATGGGGAAAGGAGTCCCTGTTTAATAAATGGTGTTGGGAAAACTGGGTAGCCATATGCAGAAAGCAGAAACTGGACCCCTTCCTGACACCTTACACTAACATTAACTCCAGATGGATTAAAGACTTAAATATAAGACCTAACACCATAAAAACCCTAGAAGAAAACCTAGGCAAAACCATTCGGGACATAGGCATAGGCAAGGACTCATGACCAAAACACCAAAAGCATTGGCAACAAAAGCCAAAATAGACAAATGAGACCTAATCAAACTCCACAGCTTCTGCACAGCAAAAGCAACAGTCATTAAAGTGAATCAGCAACCAACAGAATGGGAAAAAATTTTTGCAATCTACCCATCTGACAAAGGGCTGCTATCCAGAATCTACAAAGAACTAAAACAGATTTACAAGAAAAAAGCAAAAAAGCTCATTCAAAAGTGGGCAAAGGACATGAACAGACACTTTACAAAAGAAGACATACATGAGGCCAACAAACATATGAAAAATGTTCATCATCACTGGTCATTAGAGAAATGCAAATCAAAACTACATTGAGATACCACCTCATGCCAGTTAGAATGGTGATCATTAAAAAATCTGGAGACAACAGATGCTGGAGAGGATGTGAAGAAATAGGAACACTTTTGCACTGTTAGTGGGAGTGTAAATTAGTTCAACCATTGTGGAAGACAGTGTGGTGATTCCTCAAGGATCTAGACGTAGAAATTTCATTTGACCCAGCAATCCCATTACTGGGTATATATCCAAAAGATTATAAATCGTTCTACTATAAGGACACATGCACATGAATGTTCATTGCAGCACAGTTTACAATAGCAAAGACCTGGAACCAGCCCAAATGCCCATCGATGATAGACTGGACAGGGAAAATGTGGCACATATACACCATGGAATACTATGCAGCCATCAAAAACGATGAGTTTTTAGTTCATGTCCTTTGTGGGGACGTGGATGAACCTGGAAACCATCATTCTCTGCAAACTGACACAAGAACAGAAAATCAAACACCACATGTTCTCACTCATAGGTGGGTGTTGAACAATGAGAACACATGGACACAGAGCGGGGAGCATCACACACGGGGATCTGTAGGGGGGAAATAAGGGAGGGACAGCAGGGGGGTGGGGAGTTGGGGAGGGATAACATGGGGAGAAATGCCAGATATAGATGATGGGGAGGAAGGCAGCAAATGACACTGCCATGTGTGTACCTATGCAATAATCTTGCAAGTTCTTCACATGTACCCCAAAACCTAAAATGCAATAAAAAAATACTCTGCAAAAAAGCTTTTTAAAAAATTTTATTTTGAGGTGTTTTTGCGGGGTTGGGGAGATTGGTGGTGTTCTTTGTTGGTTGGGGCATTGGAGAGATGCTCGTATACTATTGTTGAGAGTATAGGTATTGTAGAGGCCCCATACTTAACTTGACAGAAATCCTGTCGCATATGCCCAGTGAAGGATGACAAGGGTTTTTATTTAGCATTGCTTGCATTTGTTTAAAAAACAAACAACCTAAATGTCCAACAGTAACAGAATGATAAATTCTGATACCTATATTACTTTGTGACAGTAAAATTAAATTGCAGTCAGATCAAATGTACTGATGTGGCAAGATGTCTTAGACATTTTTAAGTGAGTCCAAAAAGCAATTTACAGAACAATATATACAGTGTTTTAATGTGCTTACACATAAAACTATTTCTGTGTGATAGACTGTCCCTGATTTATGACATGGTTCAACTTCATATTTTTTCAGTTTTATGATGGTGCTAAAGTGATAACCCATTTGTGTATGAAGTATGCTCCTCTATTTACAATGGGGCCACATCCAGATAAGCCTATCCTAACTCCAAAACTCACTTTAGACCTAATGGTATTTTTGACTTACAGTGGTTTATTTAGAGATAACCCCATCATAAATTAAGGAGCATCTGTATGTATAAATAGCTTTGACTTCATTGAAAGATGTCTAGAAGGATACACCTAAACATTACAGCACTGGTTAGACTAGTAAGGAGTGACCTGTATTGTTCGTTCATCAGGGGCTTTTATTTTGATATCTTTTGTTGCATTTGTTGTAATAACGTGTTCAAGATATTTTATACATTTTAAAAATATAAACACTTATACAGCAGCTGTGCTCCTTCAGGTTTGGAACATTTAAGCAATCTAAAGTTTGGCATTCAGAAATTCATCTCTTATGTCAGGGGTGTGTGTGTGTGTGTGTGTGTGTGTGTGTGTGTGTGTGTGTGTGTAAATTTTATTTATAAGTATTTGCAGAAGAATGACAAGAACAGCACAAAGAACCCCTAGTTAGCTTCACTCAAATTCTCTGTTTACTGACATTTTACACACTTGCTTTCTCTTTCTCTCAGCCATTATCTTTATTCTTTTTCTGAGCCATTTAAGACATCTCACCAGTGTGTATTTCCCCAAAGAAGCAACACTCTCCTACCAACACTCTAAATTTTCCAGTGTGTATTTCCCCAAAAGAAGTACACTCTCCTACTTAATATATACGTTAAAAAGTTTTATGCATTCTAAACACTCAGTTGTATATACTGTTCTGCAACTGACTTTCCCCGCCCCCCACGCTCCTCTCCAAAATGCAGTTATTCACATCAAGAAATTAACATTGATAAAACATGATGCTATAATCCACAGGACCCATTCAATTTCCCCACCTCTTCTAGCAATGTCTCTTTTTCCTTTCTGGTCCAGGATTTAATCAAGGATCATGGCTCCATTTGCTTGTGTCTCCAGTTTTCTTCATCCTGGAGTAATTACCCAGGCGTTCTTTGTCTTTCAAGACCTTGACAATTTTAAAGAATAAGGCCTTTCTTTGTGTAGGATGTCCTTCAGTCTAGGTCCATTTGATGTTTCCTCATGTCCGGACTCAGGCCAAGCAGTATTGGCACAAATGTTACAGGCACGATGCTGTGCTCTTTTCATTGCATCAGTCAGAAAGCACATGAGAGTGACCTGCTTTACTATTCCTCACGTTAACCTTGATCACAGGTCAAGCTGAGTTTGAGTTGTGTCAGCTGAGTTTCTCCACTGCAAAGTTACTGTTTTTTTCTTTGTAATTGATAAGTAGTTTATGGGGAGATCCTCTGAGACTGCCAGTTCCTCATTCCATTCCTCATCAAACCAGCACGCATCAGCCTTAGCGTTCATTTGTGATTTCTGTCTGAATCAGCTACCACTATAATGGTTGTCAGGTGGTGATTTTTCTATTTCCATTATTCTTCTTGATTATTCTTTGGCACTCTACCATTAATGAGCTTTCCCTTCTATTTATTTAATCTGTGTGGTCTCATGGCTTCCTATTTTAGTAACAGATTACAACCCATTGAATATCACTATTTACTTTGATGTTGATATTGTCTCATATTTGACTAGTGGGAACACATTAGTATGGTTTCTGTGCCATTTCTGCTTGCTCTGATCATTCTTTTTGCACTTCTTTACTGTGGTAGGCTGAATAATAGTCTCCAAAGATGTTGACTTCCTAATCCCCAAGCCACCCAGGTTATCCAGATGGGCCAGTGTAGTTATAAGGATTTTTAAAATAAGGGTCAGATGTGCACATCATCTCTGCTTTCTCTGACCCTACTACCTAATAACCCATGGTAAAGAAGCAAAGGGTCAGAGAGAAAAATACGAAGATGCCATACCACTGGGCTTGAGGATGGAAGAACGGTCATGAACTTGTTAACATAAATGTTCTTTGTTTATTTTGTCTGTTGTTAGGATGAGATCCAGGCATTTTTCTTTTTTGTATGGATTTTTCTTAAGCTACAAACTAAGTTACATTTTCTAATTACTAATTTTTTCCCTACCCTCTTGAATTCCAACATGTTTCTTTTAATAGCCTACAGATGGAAACACCTGATTTCCACTTTTACTGGAGCCACTTTGGAAAACAAATAAGTACAAAATAATGTGCTTTTTATAAATTTTGTGATAAAACTTTGCTAGGAAGCTTATAAAGACTCAAATTAAGGCTACAAATTACCTTGGTGATTATAGTTAGAGTTCCTGCAGTCTGACAATTTGAGTGTTTAAGGTAGTTTTAATAGCAAGGGTAAAATAGGTATCTGGGACTTGTATCAATTGTTACTGTAATTCTGTACTCCCAGGGTTACAGCCCATGTTTCTGGAACATTGGTATCAAACTGATCAAGTTGGTATGTTGATCCGTAAGTTCTTTAAAACTTCTTTTATATACCAGAAGGTGCCAAGGGTTTTAAGAGGGGCATTTTGAAAGTGAGAGGTTAGTTAATAGTAAATAGTAATTAGTAAATTTTAGATTCAGCCAAACCAAGGTACACATTCTAGGAGTGATACTTCTTAGCTGGCAGCTGTGAGCAAGTCCCTTAATTTCTCTAAACTTGTTACTTTATTTTTAAAATAGAAAAATTTTAGTTCTTTTATTTCTAAAATAGAGATGATAAAAGGTTGTAAGGATAAAATGAGAGTTTGTAAATAAAATGCTATTCATGTAATAAATGTTCAATAAATGGCAGCTGTTAGAGTTACTTATTACAGTGCAAATGAACTCTGATGATAATCTCAATAGTTTAGCATTTCTCTCTGTTTTTGAGACGGAGTCTTGCTCTGTCAACCAGGCTGGAGTGCAGTGGCACCATCTCAGCTTACTTGCAGACTCTACCTCCCAGGCTCAAGCGATTCTCCTGCCTCAGCCTCTCAAGTAGCTGGAATTACAGGTGCCCACCACCTGGCCCAGCTAATTTTTATATTTTTAGTAGAGAAGGGGTTTCACCATGTTGGCCAGGTTGGTCTCTAACTCCCGACATTAGGTGATCTGCCCACCTCCACCTCCACCTCCCAAAGTGCTGAGATTGTAGGGGTGAGCCATTATGCCTGGCCCTTAAGCATCATTTCTCCTTAAGCATGTAATTCTTCCATGAATAGACTGAAGTTATTTTCCATTCTGTACGTTCTTTGTTTCTTTCAAGAAATTTTAAAGTACACTTGGGGTTAATCAGATTGTATTTTAATTTTACATATTTATATTACATTTTGTAAAATATTCAGCAAATAGAGAGTGCATATTAATGTTAATACTGAAATGGTGTTTTTAAATGTTCCACGTCAGTGTTCTTTCTATATTCAAAATTATTTCAAAGATACATTGTTTCTTAAAGCAGTGATAGCATTTTTGCTGTTAGTATGCAATGTAGTCAAGCCACAATTAGTTTTGACACCAAGGTGGTTATCATATCATTACGTTAGATTGTAATTTGATTTTAGTGATATAGTAATTACTTCTGCAAGTTTTAGTAGTTCTTGTAATAAGAGTTTAAAAAGGAGAAAAGTATATTCAAATGTATGCTTTTATTATTAAACATTTATGTCAGGTGGATATTCCATAGAGATGTAATCTTGACTCAGTTGTTAGAAAATAGATAAAATAGGAAATATAAGATCTCTGCTTCAATAAGACTGGCCGGATTATGATTATTTCACCATAATGGCAACATCTGCCAGGGAAATTAAAACAAAATTTCCTCCCTAAGGAGATTCTGCCTGCTCCAGCTAAAGCTGTGTATATACAGGGAATGCCAGGAAATTCTGACATATTGTTGGAGCAAATGCTTCAAAAATATCTTGTGTTTTTTCTGTTTTAGCAACTTCACTGTGTGGTGGTTGGAAGTGAAAATGCCAAAAGATATTTTGAAGCAGTTCAAGGATCAAAAGAGCATCAAGGAGAGCTTTTTGGGATCCATAACCTCTTCAAACTAAGGTCCCAAGGGTCTTGTCTTACAAGGGACATCCTGGAGGTGTGAACTTCTTCTCTGACCTTTTCAATAACATTTTAAATATAGTTTTTCTTCCTCAGGAAACTTGAAATACAATTGCTGTTGCCTTTTCAGAGAAATTTCTGGTTTTCTTTATCAAAAATGCCTTGGAATTTCTACTTGTAGAGAATAAGAAATGAATTATTGTATCTCTAAACTAAGGATTTCCTTAGAGTAATTATAAATAATATACACACACAAACACATATACTAGGTAGTATATACTGCAAGGGCATTTTAAGATGGGCAGAGAGAAGTTTATTGTTTTGAAAACAGCTGATGAAGTCAAGAACTAAAAAAAGGTTTTCCTAAATAAACAAAACATAAAATGTGTTTTGATTAAAAGTTACCAAATACTCCCTGAGATGTACTCTCATGTTTCATGGAGATTTTTGTTTTCTGTTCCCAATAAAAATTCCACACCAATATTTTAAACTCTCCCCGTTGTGTTCATCCTCAGCATACAGATGTTTCTTATTCTGGAAACAAAAGATTTTATATCCTTTTTTAAAAAGGTTTTTAAGTTCTTTTATATGCCAACATACTAAGGGTATTAACCTATTTTCTAATTGGTATTCATATAGGTATCATAAAATACTGGAATATCATCTTTTTCAACCTCCTCATGGTATAGATGAGGAAACTGAGTCTTAGAGAACTTCAGGATATTTTCCTTGACTTCCAGGACTTTGTAGTAAAATCTTTTTTTTTTTTTTTTTTTTTGGAGTTTTGCTCTTGTTACCCAGGCTGGAGTGCAATGGCGTGATCTCCGCTCACCGCAACCTCCGCCTCCTGGGTTCAAGCAATTCTCCTGCCTCAGCCTCCTGAGTAGCTGGGATTACAGGCACGCACCACTGTGCCCAGCTAATTTTTTGTATTTTTAGTAGAGACGGGGTTTCACCATGTTGACCAGGATGGTCTCGATCTCTTGACCTCGTGATCCACCCACCTTGGCCTCCCAAAGTGCTGGGATTACAGACGTGAGCCACCGCGCCCGGCCCTGTAGTAAAATCTTAATGTACTTCATTTATTCAGTAAGTACCATAAAGACAGTTTAAGGAACAATTGGTTCCTGTCCTTGAAGAACTTAAACCATCTTGACGGGAGGTAGAAGAGAACGTTTACATAATAACCATGTAATGTCAGGAATCGAATGCTAAACAAGTCCAGCAGTAAACCATGGATGGACGAGGGAGAAGAAGGTGTATATTATTTGAATCCTATAAATATTATTACTATTATACAATTTCTGGTGTGTACTGCTGAGTTTCTCTTTTATAGTAACTACATTTGATTCTGAATTGAGTGGCCCATTTGGAGTCCTACGTTTTGTATTTTTCCCCCTTGCTTTTAAATATGCTGTTTCTTTCATGAATTTGTTCTTTTCAGTTCCTCTTTTCATATCAATAGCTTTGTTTGCCCTCTAGCTCCCACACCCAGCTGTCATCTCCATCTAAAGTACTACTTGACATACCTATATTCATGTTAAAATCATTGTCTATAAAAATATTAGCATTACATTATCCTGTTTTCTGTCATATATGACATAGTTATCTGTTTTGTCAGAATAACCACCTATTCCTTTGTTAAACAAGTGTTCTATAAGATGTATCAGGATGACAAGTTATTATGTAGAGAAAGTTCTCTTATTCATTGTGCCACTGTACACCAGCCTGGGTAACAGAGCAAGACTCAGTCTCACACACACAAAAAAATGTCCTCTTGTTCACTGGTCATTCTAAGAATATCTTGTTTCACCTTCAGAAGTGTTTATTAATGACAGGACCATCCGTGTCTTACATTTTCTTTTTAAAAAATATCTAAGTTCTTCAATGTACCAGAACACTAAGGATATTAACCTATTTTCTAATTGATATTAATAAAGGGTGACAAGGCCATTCATGTCCTGCATTTGTCTTGCTAGGCATATCATTAGCACTTGATTATTAAGTTAAATTTTGAATTAAAATTGCTCATTTGTCATCAATCAGAATGTAAAATTATTCAGGGTTGGTTAGATTCATGCTTCTTTGGGCCAAAAAGTGATTCTAAACATTATTATTCCAAGCCCCATATAATGGGAGCACATACCATAAAGTAAAAGAAGTATTTCACTTCATATGAGACATTTTTAATTTTTAAAGGTTGTATAAAATCTCTTTTAAAATGTTTTAAGGTGTAAAAATTTGAATTTTTATACTTTTAATCTTATGATTTCTGGGCAATTTCATTCTATTTTACATTGACTTTCCATTATCTATATTATAGTTTCTCTTCAAAGATAGATATTGAGAGTTCATTTTACAAGTATTTATTGAGCATCTGTGAAATGTCAGGTACTGTTCATAGAGCTGTGCTTACATAAAAGAACAAAATAGACAAAACAATCCTGTCTACCAGAAGTCTACATTCTATGTGGGGAGACAAATGATAAACGGAATAAATAAGTGAAATACAGAGTATATTATGATAGGTTCTGAGGAACTGTCAAGGAAGGAGCATTTTTAGATGGGATATCCAAGGAAGCCCTCACTCTGAAGGCTGCATATGAATATTCAAAGAGGTGAGGGAGGAAGGTGTGTTTTTGACAGGGGAAACAAATGCAGAGGTCCTAAGGGAGGGAGCATGCCCCATGTGATATCACAATTTCAGGGAGGCCATAGTGGTTGCGGTAGAGTACGCAAGAGAGCAAAAGATGGGGCAAGAGAGATGACGGAGAGCCAGGCCATGCAAGAACTTTGACTTTTACTTGAGTGAGACAAAAAGCAATTAGAGAGTTCTGAACAGAAAGTTGACATAGTCTGATTTATATTAGCTTGACTTACTATTGAAAACTAGACAATAGAAGTACAAGGACAGAAGCAAGAAGCCAATTAGGAGGGTACTGCAGTAATCCAGCTGAGAGATGATGGTGGCTTGAGCCAGGGTGACAGTGGTGGGTGGCGTGAGAAGTGGCTGGATGCTGTATATATTATCCAGGTGGCACTGACAGGATTTGTTGGTGGGTCACATATAGGGTATGAGAAAAAGAGACGAGTTAAGGATAGCTCCAAGGTGTTTGGCCTGAGCAGCTTAAAACTGGAGTAGCCATTTATCTATTATAAAAGAGTTTCAACAGCTTTAAGATTTCTAGTACTGTCACTTTCACCTGTTGTAGCCATTTAGCTTCTGTTAGGGAGATAAATGGTAGCCTGGGGATGAGGCTTCCCATCCCATTGCTGTAATAGCCTCGAGGAATGGGGAATAAAGGACTTGTAGTAATTCAGAAACTGTTTATCATTCCCTAGAGTTCCATAGAGGAGATTCTCCCTCATTGCCCTGGATACCAGGTGGCTGGAACCATGCCATTAGTATGTCTGTGTATTCCTAAGTTGGGCATTTGTAACTCTGATGATGATAGTATTATTTCTCCTTGCTCTGTCAACAAATACAGCCTTTAAAAAATTGATTTCCTTTTCAGGAGAATTTAATATTCTAGAATCTAGACCATTAGAACTTCTGCTAAACGATACATCAGAAGCTTTAAAGTGCAAATACTTTCCCAAAAGATGTAGCAAACCTGTTATATAACTAAAATATTGTTTTTAATTTCATATTAGATGGACCTTTTCATTTTGATGTCTACTACACCTAAGGGGTATTTTGAAATGAATATGAACAAGAAATATAGTAACAATGTAGACTAGGATATCAAGTTTCCAATATTCAACATTGTGGTATTTGAAATGTTAATATGTCCTTACCATAATTATTATATGGGAATGGTTGTTATGGATATTATACTGGGTAAATATATAACATTTCTTCACTCTCCCTCTCCCCATTAGTACTTTTAATGAAGTTGGCTGGAAAGTATTTTCTGTATCTGAAAAAGTAAACTTTAAGAATTAAGAGTATTTTAAATTGTTACATAAACCTTTATATATGATTAGCAAGTTGAAAAATAACATTAAGAATGCTGTAGCATGCATTGCTATTGTTTGTCTGGTTGTGCTGCCCTCTGTGTTGCATAGCTATTTGCTTTCTTTCTTACTGACATTTTGTAGAGAGAAGGCCAAGTGGAAGCAGGGATCATGACAGCCACAACATGGTTGAAAGAGGGACCTCCGGCACACAAACTAGAAATGGTAAGTTAATATTTGAATCTGAAGCCTGCAACACCTAGAAAACATGTACTGTGACAGTTTTGTTTCTTTTCCTTTTTCCTTCACTTTTCAACCTGTGAGAAAAAAAAAATTAAGAGTCAAGGACACAAAGTCAGAGGACTATGGCTAAAATTAGTAATTTAGGCTGATTTAACATTCGTATCATAAGAACAAATTCAGGAGCAGTTCAGGCATTTACAGCTGAACTGAATTTTAACTACACCACACTGAAAATACAGTACCACCTAGGTAAGTAACCCATCCCAAATAAACAATTTTTAACTAAATGGTTAAGTTAAATGGAAAAATCACCATCAATGTGTATTTAAAATTATTAAACCCAAATATCAAAATTGGTCTCAAATTCAAAGTGGATATTTTATTTGATTTGATTCCTTAATTTTGTGATCTTTATAGTAGTTTACCATCTCATGTACCACAAAATCTTTATTGTCATTATAAGGCCATCTTAAAGGTAAAAAAATATGTGTGGAAGGTTTTTTTGTTAATGTTGCTGGTTTTTTCTTATTTACTTGTAGAGTATTAACTATCAATTTATACCAGCCCAATGACTTTAAATTTGGGGTGAAATTTTTATAAATTTAGAGAAATACACAAATAACAAATATTGGCAAAAGTATTACCAGATGATACTTTCCCACAATCTTTTACTAGTAGAGCCTCAGTTTTAGAAAACTGTAAGATATATTTTACTCTGATTATTGTGAAAAAATTACATATTGAATTTAAATTGTAGCAAATCTTATTTCAAGATTCTTTATTTCTGGTGATCAAGATCCTATTGGCCTTTTAAATCAATTAGAACAATTTTCCAGTTATCGATTCTTTTTACCTTGTTAACTCCTGTAATCTATCTTACTCTTAAAGCATGATTGGAAGTATATGCTAAACTACAGTAAACTCCAGTAATTCTTAAGCAGCACGTTGTGTGCTTTTCACTTTTGAGGCCAGAATTATGTGTCCTTGCATCTTAGAAGCCAAACACTTCACTTTATGTTTTTCTTCAAAATACTTTGATTATATGGTATTCTAGTTTAAACTTTTATTTATTTTGGAACAATATTCAACATGGAAAGAGAAGACTATACTAGACTATGATATTAAACACTTTACATTTATTTATTAAATGTTGTACTTTTAGAAAATACTAAGTGATATACTTGTACCTAAATTACCTGCCCAAAGTTGATTGCTTTTCAGTTGATTCCTTACTATTATCTTGAGGTTTTCTGATATTTTTATCATTGCTTCTTCTATAGCCTACAGAGCCTGACTGTCAGGAACGCAGAGGTCCAGAACAAGCTGCAGAGCCACTGGCAAAGGAAGCGTGTGATTTCTGCAGCGACTTCAGTGATGAAGATCCAGTGGGAGCTGCAGGAGTACAGACTGCCAAAAACAAAGCACCCAATTCAAGTAAAGCTTCCACCTCTCCAGGACAGCTTACTTTACTCCAGTGTGGTTTCTCGAAATTGTTTGAGACAAAATGTAAAGCAGTTGAGGATAGTGATGGAAATACTTCTGATGATGAAAGTTCTGATGAGCAACCCATATGCCTTTCAACAGAAGCCACAGTTGCTGATTGTGAGAAAAATCAGGACTCTCTTGGTACTTCAAAACATCAGAAATTAGATAACATCCTAAATCCCAAAGAAAAGTATATTTTTTATAAAAATGAGAAGATTTTAGAACAGAATATTTCTTCTAAGTCCAATGATGAGAAAAAATTTAAAAATACAGATAAACATTGCATTTTACAGAATGTCTCAGAATCAGAAGATAGTGATGTCATCTGTCCTACACAATATACAACTGAGAGATTCCCCGACAATAGTATAAGGTTTAAGCCACCCTTGGAGGGATCTGAGGATTCTGAAACGGAGCACTCTGTAAAAACAAATGATGATGATGGTCGAAAGACTGATGACAGAAGAGAT
This sequence comes from Aotus nancymaae, assembly GCF_030222135.1. Lineage (NCBI taxonomy): Eukaryota > Metazoa > Chordata > Mammalia > Primates > Aotidae > Aotus > Aotus nancymaae. The sequence continues at coordinate 18,130,632 of NW_026988455.1, forward strand.
GGAATAATTTCAAAAAAGTTAAGTTCTGAGAACACAACCCTGAAATCTATTGTGAAAAGAAAAGTCACTAGTGATATCAGTGATGAATCTGATGACATTGAGATTTCTTCCAAGTCAAGAGTAAGAAAGAGAGTTACTGGTTCATCGAGGTTTAAGAGAAGAAAGGAAACCAGGAAAGAACTTCACGGTTTTCCTAAAACAAACCGAGTATGTGCAACAGATGAGGATCATAACTCTCAATTTATTGATGATTATTCATCCTCAGATGAGAGTTTATCCGTCAGCCACTTCAGTTTCTCTAAACAGAGCCACAGACCAAGAACTATAAAAGATAGAACCAGTTTTTCTTCAAAATTCCCTAGCCAAAATAAGAAAAATAGCACTTTGATGCCAAGAAAACCAATGAAATGTTCAAATGAGAAAGTTGTCAATCAACAGCAGTCATATGAATCAATGGATAAATTTTTAGGTAACCAAAGATGCATTATGAAAACTTTTAAAAATATGTTTTGTTTTATCAAATAGTTCTGTGAGAAACTTTGAATCAAGATGCTGGATTGAGACATAAATAAGGAAGGGCTGGGTAGCAGGATAAATGGGAGACCACATACAGGTCAAGATAGAGAATGTTGCCATCTACCCAAGGACCCCCTCCATGTGCCTGTCCAAATCACAGCTCCTCTGCCCCCATAGATACCAATTATTCTAGCTTCTATAGTAATTACTTATTTACATTTATATGGTTATATCACCAAATGTTCATATGTAGGTGAATTAGTTCATTTTCACGCTCCTGATAAAGACAAACTTGAGACTGGGAAGAAAAAAGGGTGTAATAGATTCACAGTTCCACATGGCTGGGGAGGCCTCACAGTCATGGCAGAAGGCAAGGAGCAAGTCACGTCTTACCTGGATGGTGGCAGGCAAAGAGAGAGAGCTTGTGCAGGGGAACTCCTCTTTATAAAACCATCAGATCTCATGAGACTTACTATCATGAGAACAACATGGGAAAGATTCAGTTACCTCCCACCAGGTTCCTCCCATGACGTGGGGATTTGGGAGTTAAATTCAAGATGAGTTTTGGGTGGAGACACAACAAAACCATATCACTAGGTATTATGGTTTAGTCTCATTCATTTTTTAAAATGTTATATAGTGTCTTCTAATCTACAGGAATCCTCATCCCTTTCATTGCTTTACCACGTAAGTGTGGAAGTACCTGGACCAGCTCTAGAAGTTTCCCTCAGTTTTCATTTTGCTAATTGTATCCTCTGCATGCATTTAAACATGCTCCTCTGTCCTCTATTACCTGCGAAAGAGCAGTTGGTTCCTGAGACTGGATCAACATTTAGAGTTTGTTTTTGCCTATGCTCTCCCTTTTCTTCCATTTTTAAAATGGATGTACTACATCTTCACTGTCAAAGACACAGACATTGCATCATATACTCTCCTCACTTATACTTCAGTTACTCTTGGTCCATAGGTAACTACACATTTCATGCACCCCATCAGTCCTTAGTGTCAGTGTTCCTTGCATCACTCTGATTGTCCGAATCTTGCTGCCTAGTAGATTCCTGAAGAAGTGTTTATGAGAATAATATTCCCTGAGATTCTTACAATAACAGTTTGGTGCCCTTATACTTAAAAGTTAAATTTTGCTGGATGTAAAATACTTGGCTCACATTGTCTTTTCTTGAGTGTCTTGAAATACGTAGCTTCGTTTTCTTCTGGCATAAAGTGTGGTATTATGTGTTCTTTTTTTTTTTTTCCTCCCTAGATGCCCAGGGGATTTTTTTCCTTTTCATCGTCCAATAATTTTACTAGATTGTGTGTTGATGTTGGTTATCCTGGGTCTGTATTCTCATATACACAGTGTTGCTTCCACTTAAATTTTCTTTTGGGAAAGACTTTCTTGTGCTAATGTTTTTAGTTACTTGTTCTATTCCTTTGCTTTGGCTTTCTTCCTCAGAGACTCCTGTCACTCGGATGTTCAGTTGTCTTTGCCTGTCTTCAGTGGTCACATTCTCTCAAATCTTTCATCTCTTCATTTCATTTTGCTTTTTTAAAATGTTCTATTTTTCTTAAGGCTTATCTGTTGTGTTTATTCCCTCTTATGTTTCTTCTAGTTTAGTCTTCATTTTTTAAATTAAAAAAAATTTCTAAGTCAAGTCCTTGTCACTCATTTCTGAGTTCCTCTAATTCTGAATTACATTGTTGTTGATTCATGTCTTTTTCTGTTTTGTGAGCACATCTTTCTAGCACATTTTCATTGGAGGGATATTATTCTGCTTGTTCTCTTTTTTCTCACAATAATTTTTATGAGATTTCACCCTGCAATTTTTCTGCTGGTCATTTTTATATGAAATTATTTCCCCTGAATTTTACAAATGAAGCAGAGTTCAGGAAATCTTTGTTCACTTCACAGAGATCCATGTTATTTCTGTGTAGAGTGCCACACTATGGTGGGCTTTCCTCTCTCTCTGCCTTGCATTCCTCCAGATCTTTTCTTTCCCTCATCCTTGTTCTTCCTATCCTTGATTCACTCCCAGCAGTTTTTCCTCTTTGTTGGGCCCTGACCTGGGTGAGGGCCCTGGTGGGTCAGTTTGGGGAGTTCTAGAGGTTGGCTTGCTCCAGCCCCTCCAGGCCTTCTTACTGTGTACCCCCTGCACCCTCTCAGCACTGGAGAGCAGGAAACCTTCACCGATTCAGCTGCTGGTCTCCAGCTGGCCCCTTGTGCTTTCCAGTGAATACCTATTGGCTATTCTGGGGTCTCCTGTTCTCAGGTCTGTCAGGAGCACTGTTGCTTCCTTCTTCCTTCACACTTGCTGAAACCATACAGAGTTCATAGCTACTGGTAGATTTTGCCCACCTGTTTGTACTTTAGGGGTCATGAGAGCATATTGTTACCTAATTTTGTTGTAAATGTCCATGGGCTTTTGGTTTTGTTGTGTAGTTGCTTTCTGTTTTTCCATACAGATTCAGAGAGTCTCCTGCTTCTGCTGTTACCACCCTCTGCCCAGAATCTGTGTGGTGATTTTAAGAGTTAGCATTGCCTTCACAAGTGTCTGACTTATTCCCCAAAAACTATATGAAAGAAGCTGAGATATAAGCTAGGATATTTTGCTATAGAAATCTTAATTGCTTTGTTTGATTTATATATAAATCAGGATTTCTTTGTGGCTATTAGTATTGTTATTTAAAAGCTTGTTATGATACTTGGTATAACAATATCAACGATATTTTGGTATCGTTGTAAATAAGTGTTGAATTATCCCTTCGGTTTGTGTGCTACAGTTAGATTTTAGGTTTAGGAATTATTGTATAAACTATTTTTAAATAATCAGCTCAGGGTTTTCTGTTTTTTGTTTTTGTTTTTTTTTTTTTTTTACTGTGAAAAGTGTCAATAGTTAGTTTGGAACTAATGCTATTTTGAATAATGGATAAAATGTGTCATTAAACATCTGAGGAAATTTTCTGCCATGAAGGTTTTGAAACTATGTGCCATGTATATTACCTGGCATCTTGAAATTTAAGGAGAATGTTAAACTAGTTACTGTTTCTTCATATTATTTAACAACGTTTTATGTTTGCATGATTGGCAATTTCTGGTTGAAGAGGTTCAGGACTGAAACAACACAAGTGTTGAAGGTCATACCTCAGGTTCATTGCCAGAGCTGTTGGAGGGAGCTTTTACAGGCTTCGATTCTAGCCTTCTCTTTTATGATCACAATTGAAAAATGAATTATAGGTGCCTAGAAGCAAAGCAATAAAAATTGTAGCCATTTTTTAAACCTCTTTCAGATAAAAGCTATGAGTTAATTTTTCTCATTTCCTAAAAAGCTCTCATCTTGACATTCTCTGGGCATATGTACAAAAAAGACAAAATACGAACAATAAAACTGAGCAAAGTCAATCAAATGAAACTCCCTGGTCATAAACCCCATGCTCCCTTTCCATCGCTGTAATCAAGTACATGTTTAAAGGGACAGATAAGGTTAGCTTCATTCTTTAAATTAGTGAGCAACTTTTTTTAAAATTAACAATGCAAACAAATTCATAGAGCGGACCCTCCTCAACCATGACTTTTCTCTTACTAAAACCTCCATTTCAAGTTTAAATCTAAAGATTGTTACCTACTATCTAGTTCTCATCTCACACTGATGAGAAGGAAAAGTCATTTCCAAGGTAACCTAGACCAACATATTTGAACTCTTTCTCTTTCCCATTTTTTTCCTAAAGAATATTGTGATATTGATGTTTCTCTTGAGTATTAAAAATAAGAATAATGTGTTTTTATGGAACCATATTGCTTTATACTGATATATCACTTAATAAACCTCAATTACCTCCTAGATGGTGTTCAGGAAGTGGCTTACATTCACTCAAACCAGAATGTGATTGGATCAAGCAAAGCCGAAAATCACATGAGCCGATGGGCGGCACATGATGTATTTGAGTTGAAGCAGTTTTCCCAGCTGCCTGCTAACATAGCTGTTTGCAGTTCTAAGGTAAGAAGAATATAAGGTAGTATCATCTTAGTTACCTCGTTTTTTCCAGAATTTACTCAATAGCATCTTCTCTAAGTACTACCTCAAAAGTAGCTACTAAAACTGTTAAGTGACATGCAAATAAGTGTAAAAATCAAAACACCATTTGGGAACTATAGTCATTGAAGATGTTTTAGATTAAACAACAAATTTATACCCAAATGCCTAATAATGTTGAGTTGCTTAATAGTTTCCCTCAATAAGAATTGGACAGTACCCCCAAAATGAAAAGGAATCTGAGGGAATCATATAGTTCAATCAGAATCAAAACCATTTCTGCTCATATGGAAAAAGGAAAGTATATGATTAGATTGCTCCACAATTTTTCACCAAAATGACACACACAGAAAACTCATTTCATGTAGAATTTATTTTTAGCAAAAGGATTTTTATACTGTTAAAAGTCATAAATACTTCCTGTGGGCTCTTCTCACTTAAAATTGCTGTTACGATATTTTTGTTTATACATAGTCACTTTCATCAAAGGTTTTTAAAAAATATTTTCTTCTGTTTGACTTATTATTCTTTATTATTTTAAAAGAGCTAAGTGCCTCAAGAGCAATTTTACTGTCACTTTATGGGTGAGAGTTCAAAATGCATATTGTATGTAATACCAATATTTTATGTCAACTTAGTGCTATTATACTTTTAATAATGAAGGTGGGGGTAGAATTCCTCTGAACTATCAAGGGAATTAATTTATTTGTACCTCACTTGTTTGACAAAGGAATTAAATTACCTTAACAATAAAACCAGAGTACAAAATGAAATTCAGGACCAGAGAAAATATAAATTAAACTGGAAGTTTAAGACTGGGAGAAAGTTAGACTGTAACTGCTTAGGACATAATACATTCTACCCAGATACTGTATTAAAATGGCTAATTTGATTGAGTTTTCTGGTAGAAAAAACAAAGGAAGTAAGCCGTCTATGTAGTGATTTCTCAACTAGTGCATGTAGAAATGTGTGTGACAGTTTGGGTGGTCACAGTGATTGAGTGCCTAACTGGCATTCATGTCTGGAAGCCAGGGATTCCACATGGCTATCCTGGAGAGGGGACTAGGTTGAGGGGGCTAGTAGAGAGGCACTCCCACATGCAAAGAATTGTTCTGCCCAAAATGCCATAGCACCCTGCTGAAAAAGGCTGAGTAAAATCTTTATCCTTAAGGAAAAAAAATAATAACACGGGTTCTAGGAGGAGCAAAGTTTTTCCTAGCACTTAATTTGAGGGAAATTTGTCTCTTGGGGGTTTTTTGGGACCACAGAACGATATAGTGAACAGTCAGATGTCATATAATAATATCCTAGAATAAATGTAATAATGGACTTTAAAAGGCTATGCTTTCCAGCATTTTTCAATGTCATCCATAGGCCCAATGCCAAACTACAATTCGTGAAAGCATTCTTTCATGACCCAAGTATGCTGCTTTTTATACTTGTCTTCTCATTTGATCCAGGAATGTACCATTTCTCAACCAACACTTTAAACAGCATTTCTACAGTTTGACTACCGTGTATGTGCCATCTGAAAAAGGCAGGCAGAATTATGTCAGGTTTTCCAGAAACTTGCTTTGTTGGGATAAAGAGTATATCAGAATCTTTTAAACAGATAGCTAATTTTTTGTTAGGATTCTTTTTCAAACTGTGCCCTTTTTAAAACCTTCTCCATACAAACAAATTTTAATGTGAAAGATCAGATAATTTGGTAAACCCCTGTAGTGGACGTTAATGAAATAATTGGATACTGGTCATTAGCTTCTCTAAATATTTATCAGAGAAGAAATTTACAAGCATATAATTTCTGCAAAAATTGACCTGAGAAGCAACCTTCTTCTTAAGGAAAGTTATACAAATGAAAATGCCGGAAACATAGTTTGCCTGTGAGCTTTTTCAGTCCAAATATTTTTGAGGTGGACAACACAATCTCATTAGAAACCTTGTCTCTTCACAGTGATTTTTCAGAGGGAGGGGCATCTCTTGCTAGGAAACAAATTGGAATACCTACTCCCTGGGGGTTATAATATACCCTTGGAGGCCACATATATCCCTCATCACACATACACCAACTTAGTAAACCCTTTTCAGAGAAGAAAGAAATTAGCTGTTTAATGACTAAATTGTGGTAAAGTTCTAAAGTCACTAAATGGGAGGTCCATTCCCATGGCATCAATGCTAGCAGGCCAAACACAGTCTACAGGTAACGCTCATTTCACTGGCTGACTTAAGTCAGTAATTGATACAGCAAAATTTCATTCTAACATTTCAAAGCTGTCTCATAGAATTTCTGAGAAAAAGTGTTCCCAATCACTGATTTCATCCTATCGTGTCAATATTACTTCAGCACCTTGAATGAGGAAATCATTGAAACACACTGTCATCTTTGGCTAGAGATATTTATGTCACTCACTGAGAGGTTTTGCAGCTGGTGTGGTAGTGGGTGGCAATAGTGAATTTGCAGTTTTGAAAAAAAAGCTGCTAGAAGAAAAGAGAATAAACAAAGGGAAAGGGAAATGAAGCAAGAACAAAAGAGACTCAATCATAGTGTTAGAAAATACCTGCAAACTTCTTGATCCTGAAGTCTCCAAAAAACGCCAGACCTCCCACTGACAGTACAGTATCTTTCATCTGGGGCTCAATCTAGAATCTTTTCGGTTACTGAGAATTCTTCTGAGTGCTTCATGTCTGTCATCAAAGTTTTATTAAAGAACTTTACTTGTGTTTGAAAAGATTGTGTGTGCATGCCTGTGTATCAGTTGCAGACATGTTGTCTCAGTAAGAAAATAAATCCTATTTGTTTTATGAAATCAGTACACAAATAACAGTTGTCACAATATACCAGTATTTCAGTTTCTAAGTAACACCATAGTTGAGTCTGAATTAGAACCTTTAACTAGACTGCAAAGGAATATACTAAATGGAAAATTGTAAAAGAGAAGTAATAAACTCCATAATCCTAGATAAGATTCTATGGTCTTTCAGAGTTTTTCAGTCTTTTTGATGTCTAGTAATTATTGATAACCAAAATGACAAAAACTGTGAATCTACTTTTCAAGTTCAATCATATATCTTAAAAAGAAATAAGATACATTACTGTTTTCAGTGTTTCCTTTGGTTTCTTATAGTTTGTACTTTTATAAATTAGCTTTTATTTATGTTCTGTATTTTATAGATGTCCTGTCTCTCCTAACATAAATTTCAAATTATACCATTGTTATTTGATAATACAAATTATGTAAAGTAATGTGCAAAGTAAGAACATATTTTGCCTAAAATTATATTTTGATATTTTAGAACCATTTCTGAAAACAGCTCATTTTACAAGATGAGATGTCTGATAACAGGAGAGAAAACCTGTGTGACTTAGGCTCAAACTCGGGCCAAAAAGAAACATTTTAAGCATTTGAAGGAACTGATAATACCTTTATTAGAGTTCATCTGTTCTTTTAATATATGGATGTATGTCATGGAGCTGAACTGTACCTGTTTGTGATGCGGTACCTCCTTTTCTCAGTCAACTGCACGTTTTCAACTTAAGTTTACTTAAAATTTTCTGAAAAGAAATGTACAAAGACAGCCTTCAATTAAGGATTAATCACTATGGCAACTGAGATGTGGTGACTGAAGGGGGAGGATGTATTCTCCCCTCAGTTTCCTGCCAGCTGTCATAGTCAACCTCTGCTGCCTGAATCCAAGCCAAAATATAGACTGTGACCAACTCTAAGAAACTATATCTGTATTTTTATAAATTGGTACAAGTATCAGACTGTAAAAGAAGACTTAATCCCTTGAATTGGATGACAGACACTTGGCACTCTTGCCAGTGTTTGACAGAGAAATAACGGGTTGCTTTGTAGTAAAACCTGGATTAATAGTAAGCCCCTCTTTATGTTATTGCAGTGTGGTGTAAATGAGAGAACTAAGCATGCTGTCAGCCTGGGGTGGGAGGTGGCATGGGGGAGTGTCTTTTATATAACCAGTGCAGGTTTAAGCACTGTTCAGAATACTGTAAATACAAAATATTGTGTTAGTAAGGACTTCTCTTTCTTGTATTTGTATTAGATTGGCATTCTGTAGATTACTTAAAGAAAGGATTTCTGTGAGCTATGGTGGGTTTGATTGTAGTATGTTTATACAGCTTTTGGAGTCTGCAAGGAGGGATGGACTGTTTACAGTGAGCAGACTTTGGGGAGATAGAGCATTCCATTATCCTGTTTTTCAGGATAATGAATGGCATGATGATTTAAAGTAATTGTTCACAAATGGCTGGTTTACAAAGTAGTCCGGTAAGCAAGGTTTATGGTTTCAGCATGTAACTCTTACTGGGTGGGATTTTTCATGGTCTTACTGTTTTTCTTTCTGTAGCTAAACATTAATTTTATGGCATTTGTATCAGAAAGTTATTCTTTCAAGTAATTTAAGTAGAGATCAAGATTTTAAAATATGTGTGTGTGTGTGTGTGTATATATATATATGAAATTATGTGACTGGTATTGACATGAAAAAGGCTTTTGTGTTTCTCTGCCTAGAACTAGGATTGGTTGTAGATAGCATTCTGATTCAGAAGGTAATACGTCATTTGAGTGGAAAATACCTGCTAGTCAGAGGAAGGAGAATCCACTTTTTAAACTATAAACATAGAATGACCTCTTCCCCGGCTAGCTGGAGGCTACGAGAAGCTGTGGCACCTTTCCGCACAGTCATGATACCAGGATTCATAGACTAGTGTAACTGATGAGCTGTTGTGTGCAAAACACGTTCAACACCTTGCAAGAAAGGCATTGAAATTACTCAAAAATATAAATCTTTATTATTGTAATTATGATTATTGCTTACCAGTGGCGTGATGAGTAAAACTCTTGAGTCTCTACAATAACCTCTTACTATTTTTGTTATGAATATTACTGATAATAGAATATTTTAGACTAACTTAAAACGATATCTAGTCCATTCCTTTTATTTTAGGTGAAGTACCTGCTTTAAATGGTGTCTGATTTCTAATGAAAAGTGTTATAGAGAAAAATGTTTTTGAAAGGAATTATAAGCTAATTTAAAAATGGACTGGGAATGACAAAAATAATCTTTGCTTGTTAGGAAATAGTTTGTAGTTTGCTTCCATCTCTTCTCGTAGATGGTCACTGTTCCAATTACATAGAAGATAGATATAAGCCTTCGTAGAACAGTTTCTCTGTTGAGAATAGTCACAAGATCTAAACAGTATTTCTTCAAATAATGCCTTCTAGGTAATAACATAAAAATTTAGGGATAGAGGCCTCATTGAACTCTGACTGACTACCTTGTGAATTAAAGAATGTTAACCTCTTAACAGCCCTTTTCAAATTATATTTCATCCCTTTCTGAAAGCCATGGTATCAGTTGGACATGGCACCTAATGGAAACACCTATTGCCTTGTCATCTGAAAATCCTGCCTCTGCCCTAGGAATTCTGAATTTTTATAGGTGAATAAAGCAAAATTATGGGTTAAAGGAATTATAGTATTTTAGAATTTGAAGAATTCTTGAAGACTGTTTAACCCAAACATCTCATTTTCTTAAATTTTAAAAATAAGAGGCTAAGTAACTCCCCACAGGCCCCAGGGCTCAACAATAGCAGGAGGCTTTCATCCCTGTGGTCTTTTACCCTTTCATCTTTTCTTGTGCTTTTCCCTCAGTTCCTTTGGTGTCTACTTTGTTCTGGAGATTTCAGTTTTACTTTTCTAACATGACAAGTCAGTCTTTTAGTTTTCTAAGATAATCTGTCTGTAAAGAATTACTTTCACTTTAGCAGTTACACAAAAACCTCACATGAATTGAATGCATCCTTCCTTTAAGATATATGTATACACATATATGTACACGTATATATGTGTAGTTTTTACTTTTCTTAGGCTTTTTCTCTACTTGGAATAACCTTCAGCCTTATATTTCTGATCCCCCAAATCTCCACATCTCTCTCCCATTCAAGATCTACCTCAAATGTGTCCTCTCTTCCACAAAGTCTGCCCTGGTTCTTCCCTCAGCTGGAAATAACCCTTCTTACACTCTTTCTGCTTCAGCCAGTAGTAGTTTGTATGTCCTGCTCTTGTTCTAAAGTATGACTTTCAAATTTTTGTTATAGTTATATACGTATCTCTCTTCTTTTCTAATAAACTCTGAACTTCATAGTAAGATATGTCTGATTCACCTTTGATAACCTAAAATAATCTTACATATAATGAATACTTTATAAATAAATACTTTTCGGATAAAGCCAGGTTTTCAGTTTTTGTCAGGGTACAATGAACCCTACCTCTGTGTTCTGAGAATTTTAAAGATTATTTTTTCCATGAACAACTTTCATAGTTTTCCTGGAAATTATCTGGAGATGACATTGTTTATTGTTCATAAAACAATTGTTTATTGTTTTATGAACAATAAAACCAGGGGAAAGATCTCTTTCTCTGAATGAGAAGTGTTTTCAGGTTTGCTTGGCAGTCATGATGTTGGATGGATTTACTTATCCTACTCTTCCAATCATATCAACTACTATGTGATCTTTCACTCCAATTAGACCTAATTCAAGTTCCCTTTTCTCCACAAAGCCTCAGTCTTCACGAAGCACCCAGTTGCAGGCTCCTTTCATGCCCATTTTCTATGCCAGTCATCATTGTAGATGTGGTATACCTGTTCACCTATCACTATTGTTACTTACCTTATGTAGATTCATTCTTTCCTCACATATGTTGCAAGCCACTTAAGAATCAGGACCATGGGACACTCTCATTTACTCCTATAAACACTACCACTTAGTCCTGGGTAGCACAGAGTGGGAGTTCAGAAAACGTTGTGATCAGTAATTCCTGTGTAGAAGTACTGCATATAAGGCCAATGCTTACAACCATTTTCACAAGTTAAGGCTCCTCAACTCTGCACCACAAGTTAATGTTAAAGTGGGTATACTGGGTGGCAGCTAATGTAAAGTTATGAGTCATGTTTGTGCAGTATAAATGCTGGTGTTCTTCATCATCATTATTTGTCATCTGTTGGCCATATTGCTGGTATAGGAAACCCACTCAAGAAGAGAGGACATGAAGAATGGTGTCAGAAAGATATTCCTGGAACCCATGCATCCACATCTAGCATGTGATGTGGATGTCACTTTGTGGCTTCCAGAGTCATTTTGTGGCTTCCTTCCAAAGCTCTGTCAAGTGTCTTATTGTGTCCTTTTTGTAGCATACAAGACCTATCTCAATTTGGCCCTAGTGTGCTTTTCTAGTCTCATTCCAAGACGCATATTCAAGATTATTGACATGAATTATGTACCAACAATCTTGGTACATATCAACAACAGAGTATGTACCAATAACATAGTAAAAAGCTGTGAGAGCAGATTCTATTTATATTCTATTATGTGCTATACACTGGGGATACAAAGATGAACAGACAGGCTCTTCTTAGCCTTCAGTTTGTGAACTGTTCCCCAACATGCTTAGGCCTTCTGTGTCTTTGCTTCTATGATTCCTTGTTTAAAATTCATTGTCACCTGCGTCTGCTGTTGAACCCCTTATATCATCAACAGCTGTCCCCCAACTCTTCTCCAAATCAGTGTAAACTTTTCCTCATCTTTGCATGTGTGTTTCCCTGCTATAGCAGTTGTCTTACTGTATTATGCAATTCTATATGCATATGTACAAGATGCTTTTGAGTACAGGAAATAGAATAACCATCAAAAATTGGGGTATACAGTAGGTCACTGAACTAATGACATAACAGCAGGTCTGGAAGGAGGCATTTTCAGGTATGACAGCCCCATGACCCCATAAGGATACAAGCTCTTTCATTTTCTGCCCCACTATCTTTAGTGAATTAACTTTTAGTTCTTAGATCTTTTGCCTCATGTTGCCAGATGACTACTGCAACTCAAAACTCGTTCCCTCACACAGATGTATGCTAAAGACAGGGAGGTATGATTGTCTTCATATCTCTCTCTCCTTTTTTTTTTGAGATGGAGTCTTGCTGTCACCCAGGCCAGAGTGCAATGATGTAGTCTTGGCTCACTGCAACCTCCGCCTCCCAAGTCAAGTGATTCTCCTGCCTCTGCCTCCTGCATAGCTGGGACAACAGGCACACACCACCACAGCCAGCTAATTTTTGTATTTTTAGTAGAGACAGGGTTTTGCCATGTTGGCCAGGCTGGTCTTGACCTACTGACCTCATGTGATCCACCCACTTCAGCCTCCCAAAGTGTTGGGATCACAGGCATGAGCCACCATGTCCAGCCTTATTATTGCATGTATCAGTCCATTTTCATGCTGCTGATAAAGACATACCAGAGAGTGGGTGGTTTATAAAGAAAGAAAAAGAGATTTAATGGACTCACAGTTTCACATGGCTGGTGAGGCCTCATCATGGTGGATGGTGAAAGTCACACCTTACATGGCAGCAGGCAAAAGGAAAATTGAGAGCCAAGAGAAAGGGGCAACCCCGTATAAAACCATCACATCTCATGAGACTTACTACCACAAGAACAATATGAGAGAAACCACCCCTGTGATTCAGTTATCTCCCAGTAGGTTCTTCTCACAACACGTGGGAATTACGGGAGTCACGATTCAACGTGAAATTTGGGTGGGGACACAGCCAAACCACATCATTCCATCCCTGGCCCCTTCCAAATTTCATGTCCTCACATTTCAAAATCAATCATGCCTTCCCAACAGTTCCCCAAAGCCTTAACTCATTTCAGCATTAACTCAGATTTCCACAGTCCGAAGTCTCATCTGAGGCAAGACAAGTCCCTTCTGCCTATGAGCCAAAAGCAAGTTAGTTACTTTATAGATACAGTGGAGATACAGGTATTGGATAAATACACCCATTCCAAATGGGAGAAAATTGGCCAAAATGAAAGGGCTAAAGGCCCCATGCAAGTCCAAAATCCAGCAGGGCAGTCAAATCTTAAAGCTCCAAAATGATCTCCTTTGACTCAATGTCTCACATCCAGGTCACGCTGATGCAAGAGGTGGGTATCCATGGTCTTGGGAAGCTCTGCCCCTGTGGCTTTGCACAGTACAACAGCCTCCCTCCAAGGCTGCTTCCATGGGCTGGCATTGAGTGTCTGTGGTTTTTCCAGATGCACAATGTACACTGTCAGTGGATCTACCATTCTGGGGCCTGAAGGATGGTGACCCTCTTCTCACAGCTCCACTAGGCAGTGCCCTATTGGGGACTGTGTGTAGGGGCTCTGATTCCACATTTCCCTTCTGCACTGCCCTAGCAAAGGTTCTCCATGAGGGCCCCACCCCTGCAGCAAACTTCTGCCTGGACATCCATGTGTTTCCATACATCCTCTAAAATCTAGGTGGAGGTTCCTAAACCTCAGTTCTTGACTTCTGTGCACCCATAGGCTCAACACCATGTGGAAGCTGCTCAAGGCTTGGGGCTTGCATCCTCTGAAGCCATGGCCCAAGCTGTACCTTGCCCCTTTAGCCATGGCTAGAGCAGCTAGGACACAGGGCACCAAGTCTCTAGGCTGCACACAGCAGGGGGTCCCTGGGCCCCACCCATGAAACCATTATTTCCTCCTGGGCCTCAAGGCCTGTGATGGGAGGGGCTGCTGCAAAGGTCTCTGACATGCCCTGGAGACATTTTCCTTCTCAAAAAGATTCCATAAATGAAAATGTGAATAATTACTCTAATTTGTGAGTATGAGCATAACTCTTGTGTGGTGAGTTGTCATTAGATAAGACAAATATGTCTGAACTGGAATTTGTGATACTTAGCAAATTATCTGATGAAGATAATACCCCTTTAATATAACTCCTCTCACAGCTTTTATGGCAAGATTGTTGGTAAGTTGATGTTTTATTTTAGAGATGTCAGTCATCTTGTTATTAACCACATTACTTAGTATCAGAGTCAAATTTCATTTAATCTAATAAATGCATCTCATGACTATTTAGCATTACCTGCTTCAAAATGGATTGGAAAGTGGTATCCCACTATTTCATTTGCTGTGTAAGGCTATTTTGTTGCAGGTGAAATAATTGAATGCCTTAGCAACAAGAACTTTTTATCTTGTTCAAAAACATTTTTTGGCAAATGTCCTCCAGAAATTAAAATTTCTTAGTTGTTGAGTGGGGAAAAAAATAACCCTGTTTTTCCTCTGCTCTCACCCCACAACAATCAACACAGAAGACTTCTGTGACCAACTATGTGTGGGTTTTTCCTTTACACCAGCAAGCAGTCAGGTCTGTAGCAGATAGCAGCTGGGTATCCTCCGATTCAATTCCGATACCATCTGCCTGGATATAGTATCAGAACACACAGGTTGAGCATTGAGTCCCACAAGACTGCCTGCAGCTTTTGATGTCAGTCATAAGCCCCAGTTTGTTTCACCTGTGCTTCTAACCAACGAGCTATAAATCAGGGATCCCACAACCCCCTCCTGGGGCTTCATTAATTTGCCAGAGCAGCTCACAGAACTCAAGGAAGTAGTTATGTAGGGTTACCACTTTATAACAAAGGATAGAGATGAAGAGCTGCATAGGGTGAGGTGTGGGGGAAGAGGTGCAGAGCTTCTACACTCAGTTGTGGGTGCTCCACCCTCTGGGAATGTCCACCTTCTCACCTCTCCAGACGCTCTCAGAATCCAGAACTTTGGGGTTTTTATGGTGGCTTCAGTATGATTGATTGAACCATTGGCCATTGGTGATCAACTTAACCATTAGCCCCTGTCGCTTCTGTGGAGGTTGGGGGTAGGGCTGGCAGTCCCAACTCTAACCCTGCCTTGGTCTTTCAGGTGACCAGCCCCATCCTGAAGTTCCCTAGGGGGCTGCCAGCCACCAGCCAACTCATTAGCATAGAAAAGCAAATAACTTTATTTCAAGGATTTTAGGAGTTGTATGCCAGGAAAGTTGGACAAAGATCAGATAATCGATTTCACAATGTCACAGTCATATTTGTGTAAGTCTATATTCATCCAACAAGGATTTATTGAGAGCCTGTAGGATTTGATTCAGGACTTAGTACAATAAAAACACATGGTTGCTCTCTGAATTAGAGAAGTGTGATCTAGTTAAATAGATAAGACCTAAACAATCAAAATAATTTCAAACAGTACAGGCGGCCCTGCCTATTCAAAGAGATCCCCTAGATTCTATTACATTTCTTTGGTGGGTGAAATTAGAATCTTTGGCCTATGTGCAGCATTATTGGATGCTTGGTTTGGTATGATGTTTGAGATGACATAAAATCTTAAAATACATTCCATTTTATAATAAAGCTGCCCAGTAAGAAATCAAAATAATAATGCAAGAACAAAGTATGCAAGAGAAGTCTTACGAAGCTGGACCTTCAAGCACAGGTAGGGCAGTGTTGGGCAAGAAGCCAGGTTCTGAGGAAATTTGGAGCCAGAAATATGGCAGTGTGTTTGGCAGCTAGTGAGAAGACTGGACTGACCAGGCAGACTTACATTGGACAGCAGATAGCAGTAAGGCACTTAGGGGGTTAAGAAAAAGTCATGAAGGGCCTTTCATTTAGGGCAATAATCAATAAATGTAAAACTGACCTGAACAGACTGAGATGTTAGACTTTATACTCTGAAAGGTTAATTTTCAAGATATGCCAAATATCTAACCATTCCACAGTGATGAAGGCCAGGAGCCAGGCTGGAGGAGGTTGATGTAATGATTATTCTGACAGAAAGTCTTCTATTTTCACTCAACAGGTGGGGGGCCATTTTGTGTGTGTGGACATAAAGCTGGGTGAAGCCCAGACCCACTGCTGGTTATCATGCTCAAATTTGCCAACATGGAGTTATCAAGTGTATGTTGAATGGAGACAGTCCAGTTTGTTGGAGACTGGCAGTTCTCAAAGTGTGGTCCATGGACCCTAAGATAGCCAAGACTCAGGGATCCACCTTTTCACTTGTTGACATTTACACTGATGATTCAAAAGCAGTGCTGGGGAGCCTGCTGGCAGATTAGCATGAAGAAGCAGCAAACCTTAATTGTAGTGGTGAGACAGGATGGTTCCTTTGAGCTCCTTCGCAGGCATGAACTGGAGTGGCTGGTTTCACTCAGCCTGCCACTGGCCAGTCCTTGTAGGAGGGGGTGTAAAAACACTTGTAGGTATGGAAACAGGAGCAAATGCACGCTGCAGCCAGCCAGTCACTCCTCTCTGGCGGGAGCAGGCTCTGTGTGGGCCCCACAGCAGCGTCCAAGCATGTTACCACCAGTGCTTTTTAAGCTCTGCCATCCAGGGATGGCCAACTGCCAACCAGCTCAGTGGAGAGTCAGGGTGGCAGCCCCTGCCCTCTTGGCACCTGGGTTCTTGTCCGGTATCCAGGAGGAGTCAGGTCATATGAACTGTTTGAAAGGTGATGCATGCAGAAGGCTTTATTGAGTGGTGGACGGCTCTCAGCAGAAAGGGAGGCTGGAAAGGGGATGGGAAGGTGATCTTTACCTGAAGCCTGGCTGCCTCTGGCAGGGCCCCTCTCCAGAGCTGCATCGTCTGCACATCTATTCGTAGTGTCCGAAGCTCAGTTGTTTCTCTGCTTGCCACTCAGCTGCTTGTGTTGCTCTGCCAGCTAAGTCTTTTATGGGCACAGGATAGGGCGGGGGCAAACCAAAAAGGCAACATTTGGGCAGAAAAACTGGGTCAGCTGTTTCCACTTCGGGCCATGGGTCCAGGCTTAGGGTGGGGTTTAGCTGGGAGCCCAGCCCTTCCGTATCACTAATAGTTAATGGATTCTTTACCACCACATTCTTGCAGGAAAAGACAACTAGTTTCTGTTATGGCTATCTTTGAGGAAGCAGCAAAATTGATTTTAGCAAATGTAACCCTTTAGTGGGCATCTTTTTAATATTCTGTATGATGAAATGGGAAGTATGCATAAAGCACTTGTATAATTGAGTTCCAAATTGAACCAGCTGCTTTTTTATGGAACACAATTGGTACTTGAAAGAATGACTGATAGATAAACTGGTTATTCAGACTTGGGTATTTGACACTTCATCAAAACAATGAACCTAGTGAGCATGTCACTTCAAGGAAAACAATGGACAGTACTTGTTGCCAGTGACAAAATTTAAGCTTTCAAGTGAAAGTTAAAATACTGAAAAGCTTATATCTACCACCATAACATTGACACCTTTCTAATACTTAAAGATTTTTCTGATAAGAACAAAAGTGATGTTCTAATGTAGTATAATTAAATGTGTCCATGTTTTGAAGATCTGCTAACTCTATTAATATTTTTTTATTATTATTATTTTTTTTTATGATGGAGTTTCGTTCTTGTTACCCAGGCTGGAGTGCAATGGCACGATCTTGGCTCACCGCAACCTCCGCCTCGTGGGTTCAGGCAATTCTCCTGCCTCAGCCTCCTGAGTAGCTGGGATTACAGGCACGCGCCACCATGCCCAGCTAATTTTTTGTATTAGTAGAGGCGGAGTTTCACCATGTTGACCAGGATGGTCTCGATCTCTTGACCTCGTGATCCACCCGCCTCGGCCTCCCAAAGTGCTGGGATTACAGGCTTGAGCCACCGCGCCTGGCCATTTAATCAATATTTTCTAAATGACCAGTGAATGATATTAAAAATCACACATGGAGAAAAGATTTACCCAAAGTTCAATAAACACCAATGAATTTTAACAATATAAAATTTTTACTGAAAGGTTTCAGATTTTTCATGAAATTCACCTTGAGATTTGGTATAGTATTAAAAAAATCTATAATTGTCTAAAAAGACTATTAAAATATTTTTCCCTTTTCTAACTACACATCTGTATGAGACCAATTTTCTTCATAAGTGCCAACCAAAACAATGTGTCACAACAGATTGAATGTAGAAACAGGAGAATTCAGCTGTCTTTTATTAAGCCAAATATTATGGACATTTGTAAAAATGTAAAATATAGCCTCCTTTCTCACTAACCTTTTGGTCTTTTGCTTTGGAAAATAGTTACTTTTGTTTTAAAAAGTTAGTTATGTTAACATGTAATGGGTTTTTGTTATTTTAATTAGTTAATAAAGACTTTAAATTTTCAGTAGATATAACCCACACAAAAACTCTTTGGGATTCTCAGTAATTTTTAAAGTATAAAGGGGTTCTAAGACCAAAAAGCTTCAGAACTGCTGTCTTAGACCCATATGAAAAGAGTTGCCTGATCATTAAATTCACTTCTAGCAGGATATGATTCCATTTGGCCTTTCTCTGTGTGAAAATGTTACTTCCTCTCATACATAACCAAAGAAAGCATATCAGAACAGAAGAGAGTAAAGACGATGTGATTGTAGGGATTCACTCTAATTTACTAAAAAGCTAAATCTTTCACATATTTTAATACTTTATTATTATAATAAATAATTACATCATATCTCACAACTAGTTGTAATGTCTCGGGGTCATTTGTGGCACGGGCTTGAAACATTCTTCCCCAGACACTGGAGAGCCATTTGGTGGCATTCTAATCAAATCAGCCTACGTGGCCCAGCTGGAGGCCACGGTAGAGGGACATGAGGAGCCTAAGCTAGCCGCTGGAAAACACAGGCAACAGTGGGTGCCTGCCAGGAAAGGCTTTCTTTGGTTAATTTCTTTTCACCAGCACCATTCTTCTGTGATCTTTGTTGCCAGTGATACAACAGACCTCATTTCATATGAGGTCTTGAGGTAGTCTTTGTAGAAAATATGGTAATACAAATAAAACTTAGTATATACAAAGATTGAAATTAAGGCTACAAGATGTGATGAACCTATCCATTACTGCTTACTGGAGATCCTATAAAGACTAGTAGAATTGTGAATTTTAAATATGAAAGAGACTGGTAGGTGTCCCAGATCCAAATCTCCTATCTCTTAGATCCCAGTCTCCAAATCTTTCATTATCCTCAAGATGATCTTCAGAAAGGCAAAGAATCTCCCCAAATTGAAAGAGTAAGTGGCCAAGTAAGGCCTGGACCCCAGGGCTGTGATGCTGAGTCCAGTGTTTAGGCTATCTGGAAAGGCCTCTATCTTGCTCTAGCCTTTGTCTGTAGGAGGAATTACAGACAATTCCCTTTGTCTGTAAAGGGAATTAACTCCCAGGCTGCACTCATGGAGGACTGAGGGTATTAGCGAAATTTTCCATTGCACATTTGCAGGTTTTGGTAAAGCTAATTGCGATGGTCTCACTTGGCCCTTTCCCACAGAGCCATCAGGTCAGCAGACCCCAAGGAGATAGAGTTCATGTGTTTCTATCTGTAGCACATGTCCCCTTTAGCACATGGCATTCACCTGCTCCCCTAATGCTGCCACTTTGCATCATTTTAGATAGATAGGTTTCTTGGACAATGAGTCACTCCTGTAAGTGATGCTGAGTTTCTACAAGCAGCTTCTATCGTGGGTTTATTTGAAGAGATAATATGATATGGGTTTATTTGAAGAGAGAATTCCATTATCATTCTTAAAAAAAGATAGGCTCTGGACAGCCAATATAAAGTTGTCCTTGTGGCACACTCAGAAAGCAAAGCATTATTGAAAAAAGAGTTTAGCTGGGTTTTATAGTAAGTATTACTCCTTCCAAGAAGAAAGCAGACCCATGGTTAAAAACTTTCATCTCCCTCTCTCCCCAGAAAATGTTTTCAATTTGAATCTAAATGCTTGGGGTTTTTTTGTTTTTTGTTTTTTGTTTTTTTTTCAGATTTGAACATCATTTTTAAACATAGGCAGAGGATTTGACTCTCATATATATTTGTGGTGGGTCCTCTGACCAGCTGGCTTTTCTGCAGATAGTGAGTTAAGACAGTTCAGGGATAGCTCATAGTTGCCTTAGGTTCTTGTTGAGTATTGGAAAACTGCATTTACAATAACATTTTCTATCTCCAGGCACAAACCTTGAATGATTTTGAGGATTTTCATACCTAAGCAAAAATCCCCAAATTTTTGTTGTTTTGTCTGCTTTATGGCAGAGTTGGCATGATCAGGTGGATGTAAGGGCTTGTGGCCATATGATGTACCCATGTATGATGACCTTAGAGTGTCTCGTGAAGTTCTGTGCCATTCTCAGGAACAGGGTGTACACCAAAGAGCTATCCTGGGATGGGCAGATCCTTTTTGACCTCAGAATCAGAACTTTTAATTAAGCCTTCTGCTCTAGCTTCTCAGTGGCTCAGACCCATCAGGACCTTCCAGTGGCTTCGAAAATCTCCTTCCTGTTTCCAGTTTTCTCACTGACTCACCAGACTGGTTATGGAAGTGTTGGTGTAGCTCTTCAGCATGCACTGCTCTTTGTTCTGTGTGCTCCGTGAGGTATATTCTGGAGAAGCCAGCCCAGCAGATAAATCCATTCCACACTTGCTTAACAAAAGATTTCACTACTTCCTCATAGCCTCCTGTGGACAGGGTACCTGTCCTGTCAGGCTGTTCTGCTTCCTTGTGCACGATACTCCCAAGCTTTCTCTGCAACTTGGAGGGTGCAGATGAACAGGGGAGAAGGAATCAGATTATCTGCACTAGCTATAGCTGTGTCTCCAGGAATTCACCCAAAGAGATTTAGAAAGATGCAGAGATTACTGTTAATATTTCTCCTGCTGGAATGGGAGCTAGAGGCTGTTCTTAATTGCATTTGAAACTCACTCTCCTGGATTGTAATTTTTTTTGCCTCATTTGTTACAGGTGTGTGGGTATGGGAATGATTTCTCCCTATCAACTTTTCTCACCTCTTTGCTCTTCCTACCTAGGTGCCCTCTACTGTTCTTTAGTAACTTACCTCCAAAATTATTTTTTATTTCAAGAATATTAATAGAGGGTTCCTTTTTTCTTAAGCATTCTCTGAACAATTCAAATACAGCCTCCTACTGTATAGATTCCATACGTAACTGAGTAAATAGAAAAATGCTAATTTAACCATGTGCCTGTGAGGTAGGGAGGAGTCTTCCTTATGTTTTTAAGTATACTAACATCAGAGATTGCTGACTGCAAAGTTGTTAAGAGTTGATTTTGTTTTTACTTACTCTTTCATATCAAAAATCTATAACTTTTTTCAGTTGAGCCTTTCAATAAATATCATTTCAATGAAAATAATGCAACTTGGTTTAGATCTAATGCCTTGAAATACACAGAATACACTTTTGGATCAAAAGAAAGAGTATTATCAAAGTTCATTTGAATGTTTCATACTGTCAGTCTAAATAAAGATAAGGAACTTCTCTGCTATTACCCAATATAAACCTAAAACTTTAAGAAGTAAATTATAGAGAATTATGGATAGTTAGTAGATCTAGGATGAACTCATTCTGGCTACTCTGGAAGAAATTTTTCCCTACAAAAGTGCTTTTTTTATTATAATCCTAACACACAGGCCTTCCTTGTCTTAGTGTACTTCATTTTATTATACTTTGTAGATAATGCCTTTTTTACAAATTGAAGTTTTGTGGCAGCCCCACTTCACACAAGGCATCATTTTTCCAAAAGCATGTGCTCACTTCGTGTGTGAGTCACGTTTTAGTAACTCTCACAATATTTTGAAGTTTTTCATTGTTATTATTATCTGTTGTGGTCATCCACAGATCATATGCATGATCTTTGACGTTCCTGTTGTAATTGTGTTGGGCACAATTGCACTCATACAAGATGGCAAACTTAATAAATGTGTGTGTTCCGACTGCTCCACCAACCAGCCATTTCCCCTCTCTCCCTCTCCTTAGACCTCCCCATTCCCTGAAATGCAACAGTATTGAAGTTAGGCCAGTTAATAATCCTACAGTGACCTTTAATTGTTCAAGTTGAAGAGTCTCACATCAATGATGAAGCTTCATTAGAAAGGCATGTCAAAAGTCAAAATAGGCCGAAAGCCTAACAGCCAAGTTGTGAGGGGAAGGGAATCTACTTGAAGGAAATTAGAAGTGGTACTTCAGTGACCACACAAACAATAAAAAAGTGAAACAGCCTGATTCCTGACATGGAGAAAGTTGTAGTGTCTGGATCAAAGATCCAACCAGCCACAATATTCCCTTAGGCCACAGCCTAATGCAGAGCAAGGCCCTGTGAAACCTGAGAGAGGTGAGAAAGCTGTAGAAGAAAAATGCTATCAGAGTTTAGTTCATGACATTTAAGCAAAGAAGCTGTCTCCATGGCATAAAAGTGCAAAGGTGAAGCAACAGCAAGTGCTGACGGAGAACCTGCAGCAAGTTATACAGATCTAGCTAAGATCACTGATGACAGTGGCTACACTAAACAATAGATTTTCAATGTAGACAAAACAGCCTTCTGTTGGAAGGTATCATCTAGGACTTTCATAGCTAGAGAGGAGAAGTTAATGCCTGGCTTCAAAGGACAGGCTGACTCTCTTGTTAGGGACTAGTGCAGCTGGGGACTTTAAGTAGAAGCCAGTGATAATTTACCATTTGGGAAATCCTAGGGCCCTTGAGGATTATGTCATATCTATTCCACCTGTGCTCTATAAATGGCCCAACAAAGCCTGGATGACAGCCCATCTGTTTACAGCATGGTTTACTGAGTATTTCGTGCCCACTGTTGAGACCTGCTACTCAGAAAAGAAGATTCCTTTTAAAATATTGCTGTTTATTGACAGTGCATCTAGTCACCCAAGAGATAGATGGAGATGTACAAGGAAATGAATGTTGTTTTCATGCCTGTTAACACAGCATTTATTCTGCAACCCATGGATCAAGGAGAAATTTTGGCTTTCAAGTCTTATTTAAGAAATACAGAGCCTGGCATGGTGGCACATGCTTGTATTTCTAGCTGTTCAGTAGGCTGACCTGGGAGAATCACTTGAAACCAGGAGTTCAAGCCCAACGTGGTCCACTTGGTGAGACCCCATCTCTATAAATTAAATTTGAAAGGAAAGAAAATAAGTTTCATAAGACTATAACTGGAATAAATAATGATTTCTCTGATGGACCTGGGTAAAGTCCGTAGTTAACCTTCTGGAAAGGGTTCACCATTTTAGATGCCATTTAAAACATCTTTGATTCATGGGAGCATGTAAAAATATCTACATTAACAGAAGTTTGGAAGAAGTTGATTCTAGCCCTCATGGATGACTTCAGGAGATTCAAGACTTTAGTAGGGGAACTAACTGCAGATGTGGTAGAAATAGCAAGAGAACTAGAATTAGAAACGGAGCCTGCAGATGTGACTGAACTACTGCAATCTCATGATCAAACTTGAACAGGTATGGAACTGCTTATGGATGAGCAAAGAAAGTGGTTTCTAAGATTGACTCTATCCTAGTGAAAATGCAGTGAACATTGTTGAAATAGCAACAAAGAATTTAGAATGTTACATAAACTTAGTTGATAAAGCAGTGGCATAATATATTGCACACCTAATAGACTACAGTATAGTGTAAGCATAACTTTTATATGTACTAAGAAAAATTCTTGGTGGTGGTCCAGAACCAATTCTGCAGTGTATCAGAGGTATGCCTGTGTTATCTTTTAAATTCCTAATCCATGTCATTTTACTGAATTTTTCATTACTTGTATCTTCATTACTATTGCCACTTCATCATGTTGCCATAGTGCCATGGCTTCACAGCTTTGTTCAGTAGTGAACAAGTTTCAGTTCAATTCACATTATCTAGAATATTTTCATCTTAGCCTTGTACTTTGTTTTATAATAAGTTATAATTGACACTACAATAGCAACTGCACTGCGGCATTATTTATCTTGTATCAGCTATTGTGAAGGATTGACTACATTTTAGTGAAACCAACTTTTCTAACAAGAGCACCAAAATGTTTATAAAGTAGATACTGTTTTTCAAAAAACAAGATTATTTGAAAACTATACCAATGGTGCTGCTGCTTAAAACAGTGGTTTTTCAATTCTTTCTGGCCACATACACCTTTAAGAACATTATTGAAGTCATGGGCTCTTTTTTTTTTGAAAAATGTGTTCCTGCTCAAATGTATATACCCTTGCAAATACAGCCTCAGGGGATTCATAGATACCCCTTTCCGAAGTCCCTGAAAAAGTCCCATCTACAAAACCTTTGGAGGGTCAGTGGACCCAGGATAAGACCCCCACTCTCCCTGCCAGTGGAAAACAATTAATGCCCCCCTCAAAGATGTCTATGAACTCATTTCTGAAACCTATGAATACATTACCTTACCCAGCAAAAAGGAAAATGAATTAAAGTTGTAGATGCAGTTATGGTTGAATCAGCTGACCTTGAGATGGTTCAACTGGATGTATACAGTTAGGGATGTTCATTAACTCACTTTGATCCTGCATTATCTGTATGGGCCCAGTCTAATCACATTAGTTATTAAAAGCAGAGCACCTTTCCTGGCTGTGGTGAGAGAGTAATATGACTATGAAGAAGTGTTAGAGAAGAAGGGTTGCTAGATTTTGAAGGGGACCACAAGGCAAGGATTGTGAGCAGCCTCAAGGAGCTGGAAAAGCAAGGAAA
Organism: Aotus nancymaae; assembly: GCF_030222135.1. Taxonomy (NCBI): domain Eukaryota; kingdom Metazoa; phylum Chordata; class Mammalia; order Primates; family Aotidae; genus Aotus; species Aotus nancymaae. Next base: position 18,155,578 of record NW_026988455.1, read on the forward strand.
TTCATTATCCCAGAGCCTCCATAAAGGGATGCAGCCCTGCCAGCATCTTGACTTTACCTTTGTGAGACGCATGTTGGGCTTCTGACCTACAGACGTATAAGATAATGAATTTATATTGTTTTAAGCCACTAATTTTGTGATACTCTGTTAAGGCAGCTATTGGAAACTAATCCAGTACACTTCTCCCAACCCATACATAGTTTGTACATGTAACCCTTTAGGGGTTTCATTCAGAATAAGCCTAAGTGGCGCATTGATTCCTAAAATCTATATTTTAATATAACTAGGCTAAATACAAAATCTAGACAGCCTTGTTTCAGTAAAATGTTAAAGTCCCCTGCTAAAATAGAAATATGAAACTAGATAAATTTTTAAAAATAAAAGATAACTGTTGAGCCCATGTTAAATAAGAATGATTTTCCCTTTATTATTGCCTAAATGAACCAGATGTTAAAATGTGGAATGTTTGGCAAAAATTAAAGATCCCCACGTCTGATAGCTATGGTTGCAAAAGCTGAATTTTCCTAAAGAAGTTATAAAACTGATTTAAGAAAAATGTTATCTGTATAAATGTGAGGTTTGTAATTCTACCAGGGTCATAAAGACCCAGAGTAAACATATAAATAATTGAAAATTGCCATCGCTTGGCATGATTTCTCTGTGGCTTCAGAAATTGCAATATATGAGGATGGAGTTTTCTTGGTTGGCCCAGTTCCTTCTCTTTCTGCTTACTCCCTTTACCTTCATGTAAAGCAATACCATCTCTTCTTATTAGCAATGAATGATTATTTCTTGGGGTATAATCTAAGATGATGAGTCTTTTTATTAGGAACTTTTAGTGTTCATTTTGTTTGGTGATAGAAAATAAATGGATCAAATCTCTTTCAAACTTTAAGCATCAACATTTTTCTTTTTATTCATGTTTCAAGATAAAATTTAAAAAAAATTTTTTTAAGGACAGTACTTTTAACATTACTGATATAAAGCCCTAGTTTAACCTGACCATCTGGCCAGGTGTTTGTGTTTGTCTATCTGAACCACAGTAGCTTTTGAAGATGTCAATTTTCCTTAGAAATAGTTTGCTACTAAAAACCATGCAGTTGTTTTTGTCAGTTTCAATAAAATGAACTGGAATATAAGTTACAGAGGTAAATGTCTTATACAAAAAAGAAAAAAGATACATGTATCATATTTTTTAAAATGGCTTGTCACTCACTTTTAAATCCCTTAAGGGTAGAGGAATCTTTGGATATATAAATATCTTTGTATCTCAAATGCATAGCATGGTGGCAGGAACCTAAGAGGTACTTAGTAAATATTTGTTGAATTAAAAGCCATTCCTTGCCCACATTCATTGAATGTGTCACCACTTCAATCCCATTGAACTTCTATTAAAAAAAAAAAAAAAAAAAAAAAGACCAGGTACAGTGGCTCAGTCCATAATCTCAACACTTTGGGAGGTCAAGGCAGGAGAATCACTTTTGAGCCCAGGGTCTTGCTGTGTTACCTGTGCCAATCTGGGCAACATAATAAGACCCCATCTCTATAAAATGATAGAAAAATTAGCTTGGCCTGTGGGCTCGTGCCTGTAGTCCCCACTACTCAGGAGGCTAAGGTGGAGGATCACTTGAGCCCAGGAGTTTGAGACTGCAGTGAGCTAGCAAGACATTATGTGTGTGTGTGTGTGTGTGTGTGTGTGTGTGTGTGTGTGTGTGTCAAGAATCTAATGAATTCTGGTAGTCTTTGTATGTCTGAAAATTCCTTACACGATAGTTTAACTGGGTATAGAATTCTAGGTTGACAGGTTTTTTTCTTCTCCACATGTTGAAGATACCCCATTTTCTTCTGGTGGATATGATTATGATGTTAATGAGAAGCCTGGTGTTAGTTTGGCTTTTTTTTTCTTCTTATTCTTCTTTCCTGAGACAGGATCTGGCTCTGTCACCCAGGGTGGAGTGCAGTGGCATGATCTTGGCTCACTGCAACTTCCGCTTCCTGGGCTCAAGCCATCCTCCCACCTCAGCCTCTGGAGTAGCTGGGACTACAGGGCCACACCACCACACCAAGCTAGTTTTTGAATTTTTTTTTAGAGGAAAGGTTTTGCCCCATTGCCCAGCTGATCTTGAACTTCTGGACTCAAAGCAATCTGCCTGCCTCAGCCTCCCAAAGTGCTGGAATTACAGGTGTGAGCCACTATGCCTGGCCTTGTTTGGCATTTCTTTGTAGGATGTCATCCTCTTTCTCTGATAATTTTTAAGGTATGACCTTTATCTGTGATATAACAAAATACAGATTTATTTTTATTTTTCCTACTAGGGATTTTTTTCTTTTTCAGTTTGAGGATTCCTTTCTTTTATAGATCTCTGCCATCATCTCTTTGGCATTATCTCTTCCATTTTCTCCATTCTCTCCTTTTAGCATTTTAGAAACTTTGGTGTGTTTTCTGTCTTTTAACTTTTCTAATTTTTTTAATCCCTGCACTTCATTCTGAGTAATTTTTTTCTTCCAATTTATCAACTGCAGTGAGCTGTGATCATGCCACTGTGCTCCAGCTTGAGTGACAGAATAAGACTCTGTCATTCATTTATTCATTCATAAATTCCTCTTTCAGATTGCTTTATTATAGATAATTCCTCAGATTTCATTTCTTATACTTGTTACGTGTGCTCACTTTCATGATGGTAGGTTTTATATGTTATTTATAATTTTTATCCCAACTCCTCCTGTTTTCATTGGAATCAAAAGCATTCTCTGGATTATGGTAGTCTTCCTATGGTGTGTTTTTTAATTCAACCCTCATTGAGATCTATGGTTTTCACTAGTTCTGGACACATTTTTTATGTTGATTTTCCGCTTAGAGTTTCCATACTATCAGATGGTACAAAATCATTTTCCATACATGGCACCAGCTGGGCATTCCTGTTTGTCACCAGTGATTCTATCTAGAGTAAGAAAGTGCCCTGCTTCTAGCCTGTGTCCCAGGTTTGGCTTTCCTGGCTTTAATTTGCATATCAGACTCCTTCTCATTCCTGTTGTGTTTCGTGTTTCTTTGTTGTTTAGTGCAGGGAGTTAAACCATTTCCATCTCCCCTCTACACATGGGTGCTGTAGACTATAACTTAAGGCCCTACCCCTAGGGCTACTGAGCTTCAGCTCCCACTCACCACTGTGGGACTTCCTCATTTGAGGAACCTAGACATTCTGTTTTCTTATTTTTGAGCTCCAATGTGATTTTGTTGTTGTTATTGTTAAATTGTATCCAGTATTTCTCTTTTTGCAATAGAATGAGGACTTTTGATGTGTTCATACCATATCATCTTGTCAGGAAAACTGGGACTATTTTTTTTTTCCTTGGCTCACTGTCGGTAAAATTTATGTTAGGCAGGCAATCCATAGTCTCTGTAAAAGGAGTGTGATTCCATCTATAATTCAACCAACTGTAGTTAGCATCTCAAAATCACTAAATATTCTAACAACCCAGTAGAGGTTGAAATGTAAGATTTATGGTTTCTTGTTTATTATTTACATTTATCTATTATATGAAATTAGATGACTGAAAGACTGCTTATTAATTTTGCAATTACTAAATTAGAAAATTTTCTCGCTCTCACACACAAGCCTGTGTGAGCAGCCTAGGAACAGAGCACAGAGAGAAGAGAAGCCCCAGGACACATTTTTATGCTATTGTGTATATAATCAATAATTTTTATCCTTTGGTATAGTAGATATCAACATACGTATCAGTATGCCCACAGTCTTGACAATGACAATATCATATTATTGCCATTACTTTTATAGCTTAAAGAAAGGTATAAAGAAATAACTTTTGCCTTTGTCATCTTTTTATCTAGGTTAACATCTTCTGACAATGATTTCAGTTAGAGAATATAATTTACTTCATTATAAAGAGTATTGGAAAAAAGTAAGACATTCTCATTATTTGACCAACAATAATTATGTTTTGAGACATAGCTTTTGGTTCCTTTTTTTCAGACATATAAAGAAAAAGTGGATGCAGATACATTGCCACACACAAAGAAAGGCCAGCAACCGAGTGAAGGCAGCATTTCACTTCCTCTTTACATTTCACACCCTGTAAGCCAGAAGAAGAAAAAAGTCTACTGTACAAACCAGACCACCTTCATAATTGGAGAAACACCAAAAGGAATCCGCAGGTATATTGTCTCTGACAACACTAGACTTGAAGAATAATTCTCAAAAGAAATATAGCTCCTTAGTAAAATATACATTTGAGTTATAACCATACCCAGGATCGGAATATTTCAGAAAAATCTGAATTTCAAAAATAAATTGCAAATGTTTTAGATGTTGTTAGAAGGCCAATCCCTGAATTGATTACCAAAAAAAGGGAAATCATGTTATACAAAGAAATGAAATACTTAAGCGCATTTTATTCATTCAGTCATTGAATATTTTTTGAGCACCTAATATATGCTTAGGCATTGTGCTGAGTCTTGACGATACTGTGTAAAAATGACACAGAGCCTCCAGTACAGAGGAATGGGGTTGGCATCAAACCATAAAATTTTAAAAAGTAAACCTACAAATAATTACAAAATGGCATGTTAGAAGAAAAAAATGGACAAGCTGCCCTGAAAGAGAATAATGGGATGGAGAGGGGACATGGAGCCACCTTTCTTTTGGGAAGTCAGGGAAGACTCCCTACACAGGTAGCATTTAAGTTAAGAGCTGAAGGATAACCGTGCAAAGAACCAGAGTAGGAGCATCTCCAAGGAGGGAAGAGGTTTGGTGTGGTCAGGGAGCTGAGAGAAGGATTGTGGCCTTAGTGCAGAATAAACCAACCAGAAAGTAGCACGAGATTGAGGGTAGAGATGCAGGTGGGGCTGGAGCTTGTAAACCCTTGGAGGCTACAGAAAGAGTTTGGATTTTGGCCGGGCGCGGTGGCTCACGCCTGTAATCCTAGCACTTTGGGAGGCCGAGGTGGGTGGATCACGAGGTCAAGAGATCGAGACCATCCTGGTCAACATAGTGAAACCCCGTCTCTACTAAAAATACAAAAAAAAATTAGCTGGGCACGGTGGTGCATGCCTGTAATCCCAGCTACTCAGGAGGCTGAGGCAGGAGAATTGCCTGAACCCAGGAGGTGGAGGTTGCGGTGAGCCGAGATCACGCCATTGCACTCCAGCCTGGGTAATAAGAGCGAAACTCCATCTCAAAAAAAAAAGTTTGGATTTTGTTCAAGTGCAGTGGAAAACTGTTGAAGAATCGCATTATCTATGTATCTTTTTAAAAGATGGTTCCAGCTTCCCTGTGGAAGAGGGCAGATGGATAAGGGTAGACGAGAGGGAACTTGGTAAGAGGGGTTTGCACCAGAGTGGTTACCTTGAGGATAGAGTCAAGTGGATGAATTCAGTTTGGTGATGGACTGGTTTGGGAAAGAGAAAGATCAAGATTACTTCTTTCTGTGTTGAGCAACAGAGTGGAGGTACTGAATGAGGAAAACCCAAGAGAAGCAAGTTCAGAGAGGAAAAATATCAAGAGTTCCCTTTTGCTTATATTAAATGTGACATTCTTTGGAAAGGTCAAATAGGCAATGTATGTCTGTGCTACTCTGGATTTGGGGATTAAAGTTTTAAATTTGGGAGTCATCAGCATGGAGTTTATAAATGATCTTCAGAGCCGTGAGACTATGTGAGCAGCCTAGGAACAGAACACAGAGAGGAGGAGAGAAGCCCCAGGACAGACTGGAGGCAGCATAAGAGGCAGTGTTGGGTTCTGAAGTCCAAGAGTAGTGAGAGGGTTTTAAAAGGAGGGAGTTCTTAACTTTATCAAATGCTGCAGAGAACCAGAAGCAGATGAAGTGGGAAACTGCCCACTGGAGGTGGCAGCAGAGCACTCAGCAGGTACCTTGGTGGGAGCAACCTGGCAAGCAGTTGGCAGGCTCTGCAGGAGGCAGCCGGCACTGTAAGTTTGGATGGAAACAGTGGGCAGACCCTGACAGGAAGTGGCTGGCGCTGTAAGTTTGGATGTAAAAAGTAGCAGTAGCCGGAGGGCATTGTGGGGTCTTAAAGTTGAGGAGATAACAGAACCTGTTGTGTGTTGAGGGAAAAGACTAATAATAGGAAAAAAAGAGATTATGCCAGAGAGTGAAAACAGAAAGAGGGAAGGCCTGGAAGCAGTGGAGGGCGGTGCCCAGACCATAGGCACAGCCTGGCCTTTGAGAAGCATTGAAAGAGAAGGGACAAACACAGGCACGGATGTGATGTTGTCTTAGTGAATTGAGAACTGAAGCCATCAGTTCAAAGGGAGAAAGATTTAGGGCGAGAGAAGTTAGGAAACAAATCATTTATAAAGTAGGAAAGCAAGCTTAATGGGACTAGGATTTCTGGGTGGCGTTACGTTCCCATTTGAAAATAATTTCAGGAAAATCATCTGTCCAGTATTCACATTGTATTCAGCAAGCTTCAGTTGCTCTGTTGCCAACACAAGTAGAGAGATGGCCGGGTCTGGCCAGGGGTTAGAATGGTGGGAGAGAGAAGCAAGGAAGCTGAAGAATGTAAAGGAGTGATTATAAAGTGAAGTTAGACCTAAGCTGGACAAGGGAGGCTGGTGGATAGTGCAAAAGCACAGGAGTCAGTGAATTTGAGGATTTGAGGTCACCAGCATATCCCGGCATTGCTGTTGTGGGTGGTCATCAAGCAGCTGAGCTGGAGCCTGAGATGACTAAGTTAGGGGCATAGAGGTCGAGTTGTTGGCGGTAATGACGATGGCAGTTTATAACCTTGGGAGAAGGGGCTAACGTGGAGTTGGGACGAGTTTGGAGGTGAGCTAAAGAGAGTGGTAGGCCAGGTATTGGGTGGGACATCCACATGGATGTTGATGTTATCAAGAATGATGGCAGGAGATGGGGTGGGAAGCAAGATTAATCCAGGATCTTGAGAGTTTAGCTGCTAGCAGGAAGCAACGAAGGGCACACTTAGGCTTGAGGAAAGAACAGTGTAGCTGGATGGCGTAAACGTTAAAGAGGGGAAGGAGTTTTCTGAGTAGAGAATGATCTGGAAGCAGCAGTGTCTCGAAGCAGTAACTCTGAGGTTGGAGAGCTGTGAGATGGAACAGCCTTGCCTTGCAAGGGCTCCATGGGAAGAGGCAGTATCATCAGAGCACAGGACCATTCAGTGTACAAGCAGACGACTTGGAGGACTCTTGGTTCCAGGGGCACGGAGGGAAGCCTTGGTAGGGTGGAGGATTGGATTGCATCAAGATATATAGTAGGAGGGGATGAGAGGCCAGTGGTAATGAATGACTGAGGTTAACAGGGATGGAAGGCATGATCGGACTGGTCCTGCTGGCTTCTGGGGGCAGTGGGAAATGTCTCTGGCTCTGTGGGTTCAAAATACTTTCTGCAGGTGTTTGGCAACTCTCAGGCAGCTGGTTCCTCTGCTGCCTGGGGAAGAGCTGGTCCCCCAGCTCCTTGGGCTGCTGGCATGGCCAGTTGGAGTATGGGTCTCAGCTGTCCTCCTTCATCTTCTTTGCTCATCAGTGCCTTCTTAAGAGGTGGTTTTGAAACTGCCTCTTCAACATCATGATCAGGAAGTTTGGAAGGGCACTCCTTTGTTGACTTGTAGTGTCTGAAAGAAGTATCTAGCTTCCTTATCCATGCATTTGCGACCTTACAAAGATTAGGGAATTTTGCAGGTGCTAATTCTTTGTGCCCTCTGAGTCAGAAGACTTCTAAGAAATGGAAAGAAATCATCATCAGAAGACATGGAAACATGTCTTCCCCATGTTTCTCAATGAGTCATCCTTCAACACTCATGAATTTCATTATGTCACAACCTATACCAGAGAGCAGTGAGGCATGACTGAATCCTTCCTCAATGAAACATCACATTGTAACATATGAGGTCATATCAGAAAATGTTGTGATGAGCTTAAACTTACTTACAAAGGCACACGCAGTGACCCCAAAGTTTGGGTCGGCACCAAGTTGCAAAGAGTAATTGTGTTATCTTGATGTCAAGGCCCTTGCTAGCTACTCACGCTGCGGCTTCTTTGAAGTCACATGCTGGGTTGAGTTTAGTGGAGGCTGTGGTGCCTCCTGGCCTGACGCCTGAGAGTAGGGCACTGAATCTTTTGCTTATCTGCTGCATCAGGTTACAGCTGGGTTTGCACACAGCATGATAGATCAGCAAGAAAGCGTCCCTCACAACCTTGCACTTGATGGTAACATTACTCATGTTTTTCTAGTCAGGCATGCACCATGGTGCTATTTTGCCTTTCTCTTGAACAATTGGTCTGTCTGGCCTGATGAAGTCCTTCAGCTCTGGCACCAGATCAAATGTTGCAGTCAGCACTGTGAAAGTGACTGATACGGCACCTGCTACAGTTGGGAGTTTGCTTTTAGAATGGACACGATGCCATACAGCATTCTGCATACGCATCTTGAGCCATGGGTAGAGCAACGTCAGGCTCATCACCTTTGTTGAGTTCTAGTGGCGTGTTCAAGTGTTTCAATCACTGTGCCTCACTGGCTTTGGTTACCAATTAGGGATGTAGAATTAAAACTGTCTGACCACGTACATTTTACCACCCTCTTTTCCATTAACCGTCCTAGTCAATCAGAATCAAGACTGTACCCTCTTCTGCTGCAGTCACATGATCATCTGAAGTGTTCAGTCCCACCTCTCCTTCTGGAAGCTTAGGCAGACAGAAGATGAATTGAGCTGTGTTCCACCCCGCTTCCTCCAGAAAGAGGATTTTGAATTATATCCATGATACATAACTGCTTTTAATACACTTGCTGAAAGATATGTATCTTTGGTTTCTTTTTTTTCCCCTTTCCCTAAGTGGTTATGGAATTCTACTTTAGTTTACTCATTTTTCTTCACAGAGTGGCTGCCTTATGCCCTCTGGTTGTACCCTGTAGTTTCTTCCACTCTTAGAGAAAATTCTGAAGGCCCAGAATTAGGAAAGCTAGTTAGAAGGCAAAAATAAAATGAATGATAATTATAGCTTATCCTGTAAGCAACAACCATGTGGCATAGTGTACTTGCAGACTACTCAGATAAAATGAGGTTAGAAGCACCTCTACGCCCAGAGGTGACGGGTTATAGAAGAGGTCACGGTTTCAGCACAGCAGAGGTGAATTTACTTTGGCAGCTGCTGAGACATCACAAGTCTTGGATAAATAAAAGACATCAGCTTGTAACCTTGCCAATCACTTAATCTTTACAAGCACAAATATTTATTAGAAGTCCATGAAAATGGATTTGGAGATGATTAATAAACAATAATATCTCATTACTTCATGTGAAGTGAAAACTGGAACCTCTTAAGAACATGCTTCTTACTTTCCAACAAGAACATTGGCAGTTTCCAGGATAGAAATTTGGTGTCTTGTGTATGTGTTATTAAATATTCAGTTTATATTTATCAGATGAGAGTGGCTGCTGATCAAGCATGTATACTATCTGGATTTGGGCAAGTTAACAAGACAGAATAGTGAGAACTAGAAGCCATGGGCCCATCCGAAGCCACAAAGGAAAGTTGTGAGCATGCTTTATGGTCTGCCACTAACAGCAAAGGAAACACAAACTATATAACCTGGTCTACGTGTCAAAAATACAAGTGGCATTGAAGCTTCTACTTACATACATTAAAAGTAAATTACTGTTTTATGCTAAGGATTCTCTGTTGTGCATAGGTTAAAATTCAAACTTCTGAACGTGGCATACAGATGCCTATGATTTTTAGCGTCTTCCTTGCAGTTTGTCCTGCGCCTCCATGAACCAGGTTATCTTGGACCTGAGCCTGTACATGCGCCCCCTCCCCCTGGGAGACTTCCTCACTCATCATTACCTGACTGACTTGTCAGGAAGAGATGCCTTTTCTACCCACCTTGCCTACCACCAGTCACTAACCTAGGTTCCCTTTCTATGAGTGCCAGTAGAGCCCCATATTTACCTCATGGTAAATTTACATTATGGGTTTATAACTCTATTCTAGTTTGATTTTCATGCATTTGTCTCCCCCAAGTAAACTGTAGACTCCTCAAAGATAGGAAACAGAGTCTTATTTGCTGTTACATAGTTCATGCTGTAGTGCCTAGCACATAACAGTGTTGAGTGAATAAATGAATGTTTTAAGGAACTATGGTATAAAATATAATTTCTAAAACTTTAGGACTTTTAATCATGTGCTTCTACACTCACTATCTATGACTTTTGTTCAAAGGGGTATTTATAAACATGGAGCTTTCCTGTCTCATGGCCTAAACTCATTATCAGCAAAGCAATACCCACTGTCTTTGTCTGCTTGGATTGCGATAACACAATACTGTAGACTGGGTGGTTTAAACAACAGAAATTTTTTCCGCAGTTCTGGAGGCTGGATGGCCAACAGTTAGAAGTTACCTGATTCAGTTTCTGGTGAGAGCCCTCTTCCTGGCTTAAAAGTGGCCACCATCTCCCTGTGTCCTCACATGGCAAAGAGGAAGAGGGAGAAGAGAAGAAAACTGTGTGGGTTCTCTGGCATCTCTTCTAAGGACACTAATCCTGTTGGATCAAGGCCCCACCCTTATGACATCATTTAACCTTAATCACTTCCTGAAGGCACAACTCCAAATACTGTTACGTTGTTGGTTAGGGGGGCTTCACATGATTTGGGGAGGAGGGTGCAGTTTAGTCCATAGCACCCTCATTTAGGGAAAGGAGCAGGGCTCGTTGCCCAGGTCCCTAAATCTTTCTGCCTCTATCGTACCAACGTTCTTGAAGGCCCATTTCCTCATACATGCATACAACAGCTTTTATTAGTATCTTATGCTAAGAATACAGCACACTTCTAATAGCATCTCACTTCTTAACTTAGATGTCTATATCAACTGGGGAAAAATAATCTAAGTCGATCAGTTTAGGACTTTCCTTTGGGTTCATCAAAAAGTCTTGTGCGATTTCTATATTGTATTTGTAGAAGAAGGGGACAAGGAGAGGGAAGGGAAAAAAACAAATGTCTTTCTTAATTTTTCAGAATTTGCTCTTTTCGTTAAGATTCTTCTTTGACAATTTTATTTCATAAGACTTGAATACAATATAGGTTTTCAAGTATAGATTCTATAAATCATGATCCTCATGTCAGTCATAAATTGGATCACTGGAGGAGTAGCATTCTGGGCCTCCATAATTCCCAGGAAATACCTAATATAATAGCATAAATCAAAATAACTTACAAAACTGGTGATTTCATGAGCTAAATTACTTTTCTCAGTAGCATAAGGGAAGAGGCCTCATTCTGCTAGGATAAAATGCATTTTCATTATGGAATTCAGCAGACATATGCTAAAGGAACAAGATTACCTTCCTTGGCCTCTACATTTCCTGTTACTGATGATGAATTCTTTCAACATAAAATATAATGAAAATAACTACTAGTTTTGTTCATTTAATCTTTAGAAAACAATTTGAAGAAATGGCCTCTCACTTTAACTCGTCTTCTATAAATGAATTTGCTAAACGTATAACCAGTGCCACATCAGAAGAACGACAGAAAATGCTAAAGGACTTTTATGCTTCTCAGTATCCAGAGGTAAAAGAATTTTTTGTGGATTCTGCATCAGAATTCAACCATTCTGCCTTTGAGAAAGGAGAGCGCATCAGAAAGAAATCTGAAAAAAGGAAACCTCTTATAAAAGCAAGGGTGTCAGATTCTGAAACCTTGTCGTTTAAAGATTCTACCAACAAAATTTCTCAAATTGGCTGCCCAAAAACATATAAAGGAAAGTCAATTAAGTTTCAAAATCATAGTTCTTGTAGAGAAGAGGTGTTTTCTAATGATGCAGAAACTAAGAAATCACCTGTTAGTTCTACTCAACAGATTGACAGTGGGAAAAACAGCCAAGTATCTGAAGGTACTGTAACATCCCGTTCTCTGAACAGTGAGTCTGAAGCACATGAGAGAAGGTCTGAAAATACCACGAAAGACCAACAGGACCTCACGAGAACAGGTGTTTCAAGAAAAGAACCCCTTCTCAAATTGGAAAACAAAAAGATAGAAAACCCTGTGCCGGAAAAGACTTCTGTGATCAGCTTACTTGGTGATACCTCTATTCTTGATGACCTTTTTAAAAGTCATGGGAACAGTCCCACACAACTGCCCAAGAAAGTTCTTTCAGAGCCCATGGAAAAAGCAAAACAGAGACCAAAAGATTTCTGGGACATTTTGAATGAGCAGAATGATGAGAGTCTTAGTAAACTCACAGACCTGGCGGTAATAGAGACTCTGTGTGAAAAAGCACCTCTGGCAGCACCCTCCAAAAGGAGAGAAGAGCCAGCAGCTTCTCTTTGGAAATCAAATGAGAAATTTTTATGGAAGAAGTTTAACTCAAGTGATACAGATGAAAACACAGCCAGTACACAGAGTACTATATAAGCATGTAGATGAATTACTGTACCAGTGAATTGCTGCTGTCACTGTCTGTGGCACTGTATTCCACACTAATTATCTTGAACACAGTTATTGACATATATTTTTATTAAATTCTTGCTTTAGGATGTTTTAAAGCCTAAAGTATTATTATGGATTTGTTTTTCTTGATATTTGATTTGATCTTTCAAGAATATAATTGTATTTATAGTATAAACCTCTGTTATGAAATGGAAAAGATTCTAGGTTTGTTAGTAAGAGACCTGGGACATCTTTCTTACTGTATTACATAATGATGTGACACTTGCCCTGGTGAGCATTGTTTCGCAGTATGTAAGGTGAAGGGTCTGAATCAAATCAGCATGACTGCCCTTCCAGTTTAAAAAAGCTTTGCTCTGCTCTCCCAGTGACTCACTGGCTGAATCATGTCCACCCCTCAAATCCGGTGTACACTGATGTGTTTTTTCACTAGCACTTGGGAAAGTTATTAGGTATTTTCTTTTTCCCTGGGTATCATATTTTATTATTTTAGAAAAAAGTCATAACTAGTATGAAATATATGATATATATTGTATATGTGGTATTAAAATAGTAATTTTGCAACAGCTCAGAATTTAAAGGTTAATGTTAAACATTTTACTGTATGAGCTGTGATTACTACCGTTAGCCACAGACACCAGTGCCTCAACTTTTTATATACCTATTGTGATTTAATCAATATAAATAAGGGTTTATATAGTGCTTTTGTAGTTCTTAAGTATGAAGAAATGAGTATACTTTTTATTTTGTTAGAAAGTGTTATATTTTTAATTTAATTTATATGGTTTATAACAAAATGAATGTTCTCACTGTTGAGTGCATGTATTTAGAAGCTTTCACTCAGCCCCTGTATTCTGTGCTAGGAGCTTGATGTACAGGTTAGGCCTGTACATCAGGTCATCAGTGGTTGGACCATTCCTACAGGTGAATGAAAGGAAATCCTGTCAGTGAAAAATCACGGTGGAAAGCCCCTGGCGTCATGCGTGCACGCCATAGGCAGGACCTGAGCTGCCTCTGCTGCAGGTTCAGATGTACCGCTGCAGCTCTCCTTCAGTTATCTCACAGGGCTGTGAGTGAAGGATGCATCCCTCTGGAAAACAGCCTGAGCCAGGAACTGGCTGTGCTACAGAACACTGCCAGCGAATTGAGAGAGGGCTTCCGTGTACCAGGATATGGAGTCATTGCTCAGAAGTGGAAAAAAAAAAAAAAAAAAGTCTTTCCAAGGAACTGATTGGCCAAGTATGCTTTTCTTTAAAGCAATGTTTTGCCCTGGAGAACTGTAAAATACGTTTTATATCATGACTCAGTACATGTGTTCATACATATATATATGTTTGAAATAAAATGTTTATGAAATATTTACTCAGAGGCATGTGACATACTTTAACATTTTTCTCTTCTAGGAATGTGTTTGGTAGGGTGATGGGTTTGTGTGTGTTAAAGCTCTCACAGCCCACTGAATTGAATTTCATGGCCCTTGATTAGGAACCACAGTGTGAAAACACTGTTTTAAGTTATATAGAGTTTATTTGCACAGCCAAGTTGTGTCCAGGCTTATCAGATGCTACGTTTTGCCATTGAGGGGCCTTCTACACAACGAATGCATGATATAGTCTGTGATAGACTTGATTGTAGGTGCTTTTGGCCTACAGTATGATCAGCTGTCTAAGGAATATTGATAAGGAGACTCCACTTCATTTCAGTTTATGTAGTAGACAATGTAGTTCAAACATAAATACCTTGTAAATAGTGATATTCATGTAAATATTAGCTCTATACTCTTCACATATGAAGAAGTACAGTTTAGTTTTGTTCTATTTTGTTGAGATGGAGTCTTACTCTGTCCCAGGCTGGAGTACAGTGGCATGATCTCGGCTCACTGCAGTCTCCACCTCCCAGGTTCAAAAGACTCTCATGCCTCAGCCTCCTGAGTAGCTGGGATTACAGGTGTGTACCACCATGCCTGGCTTTTTTTTTTTTTTTTTTTTTTTTTTTGTATTTTTCATAGAGATGGGGTTTGGCCATTTTGGTCAGGGTGGTTTCGAACTCCTGGCCTCAAGTGATCCGCCTGCCTTGGCCTCTCAAAGTGCTGGGATTGCAGGTGTGAGCCACTGCACCCGGCCAAGAAGTGCTATTAAAGAAACTTTTTACAGTAGTAGTCAAAAATGGTAGCAAAAATGCAGAACTGGAGTTTAAGCGTTAGTTTCCAACAGTTGTCAGTGAAATATTTATCACTATTATCATGTAGAGAAGTGTGCCAGGTGGAACGCAGAGTCCAGTATGAAAAGGAGCCCATCTGTTTCAGAAGGAAACTCAGGTGGCATGGACTCCCTGCAATGGAGTGATAGATTTGGTTCAACCATTGATGACCTGAGAACAGACACTAGGAGGGTTCGACAAGATTCTTCCTACCCCCACTCCACTGGTGATGTGTCACCAAGTAGTTCTGCCAACGAAATGAGCGGCCTCAAGCAAATCCCTTACCTCCTTTTAGCCTTAGTTTCCCCTTTAAATTGGTGATGGATTGGATCAGTGGTAGTCAGCCATTTTTTTTAAAGCAACTGAGCTGTATCTTAATCAGAAACTTAACTAGCAAAACAGTTAAAATGGAAGTCTGTTGATTCAAGCAACACCACTGTGGCTCCATGGAGCACTAGTTTGAAAACCACAGGGATGAGATCATTGCTAAGAAAACCTTCCAGCTTCGAGTTTCCGTGATTCTACTTGCCACAATCTTTACTTCTTTTTAAAGCAATGATACCATTTCTGGCTGAGCACTCACCACGCAGCTATTAATATTGGAAGCTGAGGCAAGATACCAAGAGATTTTTGCACTTGAGTTCCTCAGAGTTTCCTTAAAACCCTGAAAACACCTCTTCAAGGAAATAAACAACATCTGTAAGTGGTACAGCTGCCCCTAAGTATTCAAGGCAGAGAAGCCTTAGTTTGCAGAGATGATGATAAACGTTTCATTCGTTCACAGAAAATGAGACAGCCACAGGAAATACAGGGTTATTTTCTAATTAAAGTTCAATGCGTGCAGTTTTAAATTCTGAAGTTATCCCTCCTTTCTGATATCAAAATAAGCTTCTTTTTTGAACTGATGGTAGATCATAGCTTTTAGTCTTTCTCATTGTCCTTACATAAAAGTTGGTAATCAGCCGTCAGTCCCAGAAGCTTTATTTGATACTTACTGGCCTATAAAATCCAGAAGAGTGGGGATCACTGCCTGCCTTAAAGGTTTGGTTTTTTTAAACATGTGAAGAGTTTTTATGTCACAAATCCAGCTAACAGTGGATCTAGACCTCACCAAGGATGTCACTAAACCTGTCAGACCCAGTGACAAGCACGCATCTTCAAAGAGCAAAAGCGCCAATTACTTTCTAGACTCCTTGCCGGCTGCTCATTCAATCATTGCGGATGCAGCCTTGTTCCTGGTTCCATCTTCCACCAGTTTGCAAAGCATCCTCTGCCCAGTGCTTCTGGGAGACCTTACTGGGATGGTTCATAAGCCACTTTCCTCTGGGTGAAAGCCCCTGTGCACTGTGGCATGTATGACTTTCTCCACTTGGTGTTTGTTGCAGGAGGGAAGAACATCTCGCTTTTGCTTGGCTAAAGGGCCATCCAGTTTGCCTCATAGGGTCTTGCATGGTTTCACTACGAAAACAGTGCATCTGGTATTTTTACTCTCTGCCCCTAAGAAGAGAGACAGATCGCCCTTCCTTCCCAAGTTCAAGGCTGTGTGGTTCCCAGCCCCAAGAGTAGTAAATCAGAACCCCTGGCGGAGGCTTTTGAGCGTGCAGATATCCAGGGTCCTCACCAAGAAACTCTAAATCAGGGTGTCTAGAGCTCAGAACAGGCACTCTTTTTGTTTTTTGCAGTTTCACATTAATTCTAACATGTCAGTGCTTATCTGAGGTTTGTAACTGAGCAGGACTCACCTGCCTGACCTGTCCCCCAGGGGCACACTATTTCTAGAGATGTGCTTCAGTTGCCCACCACGACTTCCAGCACCCCCATCCCTACATTACAGCTGAGCTCATGATGGAGCCCAATGTGTGCTTTTTGTTGTTGTTGTTGTTACATTCCTATAAAAATATCCATACATATTCATACATCTATAATCATAGTGGCATTATTCACAACAGCTAAAACAAGAAGGCATTCCAAGTGCCTATCAATGAATAAGCAAAATATTATACAACACAGGAATATTACTCAGCCTTGAAAGGGAATTTTGACACATGCTACAACACGGATGAACCTTGAGGGCAGTATGCAACGTGAAATAAACTAGACACAGAAGGACAAATATTGTATGATTCCACTTACATGAAGTACCTAGATTAGTCAGATTCATAGAGATAAAGTAAAGTGGTGGTTGTCAGGTGCTGGAGGGAGGGGAGAAAGGGGAGTTATTAATGGATGTAGAGTTTGCTTTACAGGATGAAAAGTGGCCTGAAGATGGATGACCGTGATGGTTGCACAGCAATATGAATTTAATAACACCGAAGTGTACACTTAAAAGTCATTAAGATGCTAAATTTTATATGTATTTTACCATAATTTTAAAGATGGAAAAAATTTGACCAAAAGCAACACCTCTTCAAAATGTGTTACATGGCAAATTTTGACGTACATGAGATCACCAATTGACTTTATATTAATTTTACTTATAAATTTGAAATTATCCGTTTTATTTGGTTTTTACATTGTCACTCCATGTAAGACATTATTTTGAAAAAAACATTTTCCGTATTAAAAAAGGATTGAAAAAAAATTCACAAATACCCTAATTTTTTTTTTATGAGACAGGGTCTCTCACTCTTGTCACCCAAGCTGGAGTGCATGGTGCCATCATAGCTCACTGTAGCCTCCACCTCCCAGTCTCAAGGGATCCTCCCACCTCAGCCTCCCAAGTAGCTGGGACCACAGATGTGCACCACCATGCCCGGCTAATTTTTGTATTTTTTGTAGAGACAGGGTTTCGCCATGTTGCCCAGGCTGGTCTTGAACTTCTAGGCTCAAGCAATCTGCCCACCTTTGCCTGCATTGTTTTTCTGTTATATACTGCATGTATTTTATTTGCTTTGCTGCAGGTTAAACTATGATGGTTATATTTATTGCTGAAGTGTCTGCTAAAACCAATCTTAATTATATCAATATGGTTGGTACCTTTCTGTCATGGACAGACATAATACCCATCTGACATTCCTGGTTTTTAGTGCTATGTCTTGTAGATAAAAACCAAGAATGCCTCTTTCTACAGATAACTTTTTCATTAGCTAAAGGCCTCTCGGTCTCAAAAGAAATAACTCACTTTATATTCAGTTTATCTGGTAGGGGGAAAATGTGTGCAGCTCTGAATTTCTAATACGTCTCTAAGGAAGCTCCGGTGAGTTGTCTTGTCAGACTAAAATGTCAATTATTGACCTCTATACATTTTTTAACTTAGGATTTTCTTATTTTGTAAAGTGGGACGTGTTTCTGAACTGAAAAACTTCAAAAGAAGCCTCATAATAGCTATTTCATATTTTTTTCTTCTTTCCTACAACTATTATAAAAGCATTAATTGGAACAAAAATGATTTTTCAAAACATAAATGCCAGAATGCACCACATGAGAACCCCCAGCCACCTCTGCTCGCCTTCCAGCGTTGTGCTCCAGTGTTCTGCTTTCTTTTCCTCTGTCCACTACTCACTGCGCTGTCTTCCCACTGCTAGTACCTGAGTGGGCTTCCTTCACCTATGCCTGGCAAAGCCCCAGGTTCCTTCCACGTCACCCGACTCCTCAATCCACGCGTCCCTCTCTCAGCCTCATGCTCACCAAGCTCAGTGCCCAGCGTTCCCTCCTCAGGCAGCGCTCCCCCTGTCCCAAGACCCTGTCACGCCATCACCCTGTTGGGACCTCCTAACTCCCCCAGTTCCCACTACTCCACGTGGAGGGGGGGGTGTCAGTCCGTTCTCACGCTGCTATGAGGAAATACCCAAGAAATACCTGGGTTAAGTTATAAAGAAGTTTAATTGGTTCACAGTTCCGCATAGCTGGGGAGGCCTCAGGAAACTTGCAATCATGGAGGCAGTTCACGTGAAGAGGGAAGAACAGCACCTTCCTCACGGCTTGGCAGGAGATAATGAGTGCCCAGAGAAGTGAGGGGGAAGCCCCTTAAGCCATCAGATCTCGTGAGAACTCACTGGCAGGAGACCAAGGTACCTCTACCTGGTGCCGGCCATGACACATAGGGATTATTACAAGGTGAGATTTGGGTGGGGACATAGCCAAACAGTATCAGGGGAATATGCCTTCAGCAGGTGGAGAAGATGGGAGGAGTTCTGAAATACACACCTGAGACGCTCCAGAGGCCAAGTCATTGGGCCGTCGTCCCAAGGACAGCAGTTAATTCACTGACATGCCAGCAAACGGCAAACCCAGTCAGCCCCGTGGAGCCCAGGTAGGGGTGCCGCTCACCTAAAATGCCCTCAAAGACCCCTTCGGGCACAGCCATGTGCTGGGGCGTGTTGGGGTGAACAAGCAGGTCTCGGGAAGCTTAGAATGACCCCTAGGTGGGCGCTAAGGGACAAGACCCGCTAAGAAACGCAGCTGCAGATGATGGATGCTCTCCCAACGGCAGGAACAAGGAAGCCTTCTGCAGCTCAAAAGGAGAAACATGTTTTGCACTGGAATCATCAGAAATGGCCACTTACAAACTGGGGTTGGGGGGTGGCCGGGCCTAAGAGAATGGGAAGGCTGAACACCCCTCTTCCAGTGTCCCTTGGCGGTTAAAACCCCAGAGGAGCAGGAACGTGGGCTATTTGGTGCGGAGGTTCGTAGTTTGGGTTGGCCAAGCATAAAGTGCTTCTGACACTTCACCCACACTCCGGACGCGCAGGACGGGGAGCAGGGAGAGGGCGGAGGCAGCGCGCACCGTCGGGCTGCTGAACCAAAAGTCCTGCGTGTCTGGGGCCGGCAGCGCCGCGTGGAGGTCTTCCCCGGCGAGCCTAGCCCCGGGGGGCACCGCCTGCACCTGGCACAGGGAGACCGCTTGGCGTTTCCCCTCGCGCCCGTTACTCTCAGGCGTCCCGGGGACGGCTGCGCCCTCCCGCGGGGCCGCTGGGCCCCCAGCCTCGCCACAGGCGAGTGTCGGCAGAGGCCGCTTCGCCCGGAGTCCGCGCGTTTCCGAAGGGCCCCCGCGGCGGAACCCGCAACTCGAGTTGGGAGCCGTCCCGAGCAACCCGTTCCTCCGAATCAGACTGCTTTTTTCTGTGAGGAAAAGAGGAAGCAAGCGAATTAGCAGATGGCCTGGCCAGCTGGAGGGCGCGTGTTCTCCAGGAGCCGCACACCTTGGGGAAGCCCAGTCCCTCCGGGGCACGGAGCGCGGGGCGGGCCTGGGGGCTGCTTCCCGCAGGGAGGAGAGGGAGAGTGGCACAGTCCTCTGCGGGGTCCGCCCCTCGATCCTCCAGACCCCTGCGGCCTGCGGGACACGGGGCAGGGAATCCTCGGATAGCGACAGGCGGGAAGGGGACCCCGGGTGATGATGGGTTGGGTGGAGGTGGAATGCGGTTAGCGGGGACGATGGGGGGTGGGGGGTCCCCAGCTGGAGCGATGGGCAGAGTGTCACCTGTGCCCTCGCCCCAGCGCGAAGACGAGGCTGGTGGGCAGGCGGCGTGGGCGAGGCCTCCGCAGGCCGCCGGGGACCCAGGCACCTGGAACCGGGAGGGTCCGCTCCTTTCCCCGCCCTGGAAGGTGGCCCGCGGGAAAGCAGCCTCCACCGGATCCCGCGCACGTCGCGCCGAGGTCGTGGGAAGCCGAGGGCGGAGGCGCCGGCAGGTTGGGCGGGACTGGGACTCGGACGGAGGACGGGGCGCGGAGGAGGCAGGAAGGACGCCAGGTACTGCGGTGCGTCTGGCAGGTTCCGAGCGCAGCGGTCGCGGAGCCGACCGGCCCAGGAGGAATTGGGGCCCCAGTGCGCCCAGGCTCGCTCCTCCAGGCGAATCCCTGCGGCCCCGCGCCCCCGGCCTTACGCCCCCAGCCACCCTCCACGCCCACCCCGCAGGTCGGCCCTGCAGCTGCCTTCCCCGGCTCCACCTCCCTCCTGCCTCTAAAGCTCGTGCCCCCGGCCAAGTGACCGCTTCCCATCTGATACCAAGTCTTAGAGAAAACTTATCCAAACTATTTCCTGGATCCCCCTGCCAAGGGCCCTGTCCCGCCTCTCCAGCTCCCACTTGGATGCCTGCAGACCTCTCCCTGGGTTCCGAGGTTCTGGCCTCCTCCCTAATTCATTTTCCACACCGCTTCCCCAGGAGCCCACTAAAACACGCGGGGACCGCGGCGGGTGCAAGCCTCCTGTGTCTGGCTTAGCAGGCTAAGGGGGTTGGGTAGGGAATGACGGCTGCAGAGGACTTCGGCTGGCAGGTGTTAAGCCCTTACTATGTCATTTGTTAACTGCTTCCAGTGGATTTTCTCCTTTAACCTGCCCAACAACACTTCTGGCCCGGTATTCCTATTTTCTCTGTTTTATAGAGGGAGAAGCTGAGGCACAGAGGGACACTCCACTTGTGAGCAACGGAGTAATCCAGAGCCAGTCAGCCCCACACCGAGTTTCTTCACCCTGGCAGGGGCTTCCTCGGGAACCACCACCCTTCCTAACTGGGGTGGAACGACCCGCAGCGCCAGCTGGGTCCGGGCTGGATGTCAACGAGTGTCTGTTAAAAACGACGCTGAGTCAGGCAGTGGGGCTCAGGTTCATTGTGATCTGGAATGCGGCCCCCTTAGTCATCCACCTGCCTTTAGAGGATGGGTGGTCTGAGTTTCTGGAGATGGACAAGACGCTGCAGTCTCCACACTTGGCTCTTTAGCCCCGACGCCCCCCACAGCCTCCTCTGCTTTCCTGGAGACACCGCAGGCTCCAGACCCCAGGCTGGCTTGTGTCGCTCCGTCCTCTCCCTCCCCCACAGACACAGGCCCCTTAGCGCGCTCTCCCATCCCTCACCCCTGCCAACTGCAGCCTCTTCCGGCCACTTCCTTTGCATGTGAATAAGTCTAGGTCTGGGCTGCCTACATCCTGGGAGGCCCGTGGGATTTCCATCATTAATTAGTGGTCTCCTTTCCATGACCCAGAAATGACACTACAAGGGTCCCTGGCCCCTATTTCCTGCCTAGAAATCAGCAGCATCCCACTCCACCACTCCATGGCCTAGGTAACATGGACCAAGATCCCAGAGACAACAGGATTCTGGAACAAGGAAGGGATTTATGATTAGCATAGGCTCTAGTTAAATTCCTGCTTTTATTTCTGGGTATTGACCTATTATGTAATATGCTTTTTTTTCTTCCTGGAACACAGATTTTATCAGTGGTTTTATTACTTTTTTATATAATGTTTAATTCATCTGTCTCTGTAAATCTGTAACATGAAATTGAAAGGGTCCCAAAGAGCAGTTTCCCTCCTAGCTCCTCCACTGTTCAACCCAGGGGCAAGCACTGTCATCCCTCACTGCTACCAGCTTCTAGTCGGTCTTTCTGTCCACACGTGTGTAGACATGTTTCATTCTTTTAACTGTTTTTTTATGTTTTCTGTATTAACACCAAAAAAGTACACTAAGAAATCAGTGCTATTTCCGAACAGAGCTGGGAGTGTCTCAACAGTGAGCTCCTCCCATGCGCGAAGCACCCTTCTTCTCTTCTTCAGTTGCCTCGTCAATCATGGGTCTAGGGCAGTGAGAAAGATGTATTTGCCTCAAATAGAGACTTAAGGGTTTTCCCCATCTCCTCTGGGTACAGAACAAGAACTTCGGATGATCTGAAAAACACAGGGCTTGGATAAGACTTGAAACAATCGTGATGATAGGAATTGCTGGATTCTGGAACTGAGGACTGCAGTAACCACAGGCCCAGCAACTTGGGATGTCCCTCCAATGAAAGGGGACCCAGGAGCGTAACTCAGTGAAGGTCATTTCTCTTCCTTAAGATGAATTTTTCTCTTTTTCTGGTGAGGGATGTCAGTATCAGCATTTATCTGCTGGAGACGGTTTAAATGTCAGATGTACTTAGTAACTTTGCATCTATTTTTCTTAAAAACGAATTGTTTCCCAGAAGTGAACAGAAATGACTCCCTGTAAAAGTTGCTACTAATGATTGCTCCAGAAACCAAAGTGATCCCACTCCCATGGGTGGCCACAGTCTCATTTCTTCACCAACAGAGGGAGAGCAGCTTGCGCTGCGTAACCCCAAAGCTTTTCTTTAACTAGTCAGAAGTTCCTTTCTCTACCCTTTAGCAGAGGCGCTCATGACCAGGGAAGAGGAGAAGGTAAAGAGCAGGCTGAAGGGAAGTCGGGGACATAGAGTCTTTAAAGTCTGGATAATAAATCCCAGTGTATTCAAGAAAGAACCCAATGTGCTTTCCTAGATGGGACACAGTGGCCCATGGCTTCCACGACAAACCACTCCCTTCTTGAATAGTTGGCTCCTAGACTTGAAGGCTGTGCTTCTGGCTGTCCTCGGGTCTCTCTGGCGGTCTTTCTGGTTTCCTTGGTGGGCTCCTGCTCCTCACCTGTCCTTTGGATTTCCTCGGAAGCTATCCTCACTCTAGGGTTAGTCTCATGCACCACCCCTCTACTCTCGTGCTTTTATTGAATTCATTTGTGGGTGATCACAAATCTTCCCCACAGCCCAACCACCCTTGTGAGTTTCAACTGCACATCTTGTTTGCTTTGGTGTGACTGCTTCCCAGTGAGTTATCCTTGGGTACCTCACACTCATGGCGTCCAAAGCAGAATTCTTCATCTTCAGCTCTGCACTCATCCTTCTGTGTTTGAGATGCCTGACCCCATTAAGGGCATTATATCGGTCATTGACCTGGTAACCCAAATCTCAGCACCATCTTTTTTTACTTGGTGCGATGCTTCCATTTCTCTCAGCCACTGTATTCACTCAGCAGCCGAGACTTCCAGAGCTGACCTCAGAAGTATTTCCTTAACTCTGCTGCCTTCTTCCCACTTTCCTGCCAGTGTCCTAGTGCCTGAACCATTGCAATAGCTTCAGGTCTTTCACTTCATAGGTCTTCTAGAGAAATCTGTCCTATCTAGTAGGACTCTTTTGTCGCAAATGACACAGACTGGCTTACGCAAAAAGCAAAATCACAGATGTCAGGCTGGATTCAGGTGTAGCGTGGTGTCAAAACTCAAGGGACACCACCCACACCTAGTGTCTCCAGCTTACCACTCAAGTCTGCTCTCCTGTCTCTCTGGCGGGCTTCGTTCTCGGGCTGCATCGTGGGAGCGCCGCAGCAGCAGAAGCTCCAGCTCACCTGGTGCTTCCAACATCAAGTTCTATAGGAAGAAGCCAGGCCAGCACTGAGGAGAGCAGCGCTCTGAATCACATGGCCTGACGTGGTGGGCAGGTGGAACTGAGGCTATGACTTGAAGTAGCAGGAAGGGACGCTGAGCTACACAACGCATCCAAAGCCCACCACATATTAGACCCACGGATTCCCCTGCATACGATTCCGCAAGACAAATTTTGCCAATTGAAATTTTGTCAAGATGATTGGATTCTTCTGTTGAAACGCAGTATTAATCACTGTTGAACTTTTTCATTTTGTACACATTGATATTTCCACCAGCAATCTTCAGTAAGAATAGAATTTTAGAACTGATCATTTGGATGGACTCCTCAACTTGTGCAAGAAACTCTGCTCAGTGTTAAGACCATGCCTCTGAGATCACTGGAGAGACAGATGGAGAGGCGGAGGACTTGTATTTGGAGTCCGGTCAGGGAAACACACCTCACTCCTCAGATTGACGGGGAGAATCTCCTGTTGTTGGTCAATATTGGAGGATTGAGTGGCAGGCCAGAATTCAGATATGGTGACTGACGAAGCAGCAAAGGTCCCTACAGAGCAAAGACAAGTCATCAGCGTTCTGAGAACAGAGGTCCTGGAAGCTGGAGAAGGGGCCCTGGGGAGTGGAACTGGACCTCTGCACTTGCCTGGCCCTGGGGCCTCCCAGAGAGCTGGACTCAAATCTCTGAAATGGACCAGCAGGCCCTGGGCGGGATGTGGGCAGGAATGTCCTGGAAGTGCATGAAGCAAACTAGAAAACTGGGCACGACTGTGCCACGTTGGAGTCCCGTAGGTTACTGGGACTCTGCTGATGGGAACAGGCTCCTGTCCTGCAACCTGCGGCTGCCCCACAGAAAGCACAGGGCCTGGTCACCAGGGTGAGGAGCCCAGGAGGTGGATTCGGAGCTAAGCAGCTAAGGGGGGGGACAGCGTGGGAGAGCACAGTCCCTGGGCCCTCCAGTCCCCAGTGCCAACGCCCACGGGCCAGGCAGCCTCCACAGCATCTGCTCCACACCCCATGTGGATCAGGGGCGTGTTGTTGTGTTGTTTCTGCACATGCCCCACCGCATACACACCTCACACTCCCTACATCACACACAAACACACCCCCCACACACTACACCACAAACACCACACAAACCACACACACCATGCCACACACACACTACACACACCACACACACCATGCTACACACACCACGCCACACACACTACACACACCACACACACCACACACCAGACCACACACATGCCACACACACTGCACTATACACACCACACACACCCACACCACATCATAACTACATACACCAAACATACCACACAAACCAAACACACCACACACACTCCCCACACACACACGCACACCACAACATAACTACACACACCAAACACACCACACGAACCAAACACACCACACGCACACACACCACACAAACACCACCACACAGCACCACACAAAAAACCCCCACACCACACTACGTATACCACGCATACACCACACATCGCACTACACACACCACACCATACCCACACACACCACACTACACACACACCCCACACACAAACACAGCACACTACACACACCCCACACCACACCCCGCCTCCAACACCCACGTCCTGCACCCTCCCGCCTCCGGGTGTGTGATGTGTGCTCTAGTCCCCGCACAGCAAGTGGGAGCCGGGGAGACCGGCCAGACTGGCTGGTTGGTGTAAGGCTGGTTGCGTCACCCCCCACGCGCCTGGAGCTCAGATGCTCCCCCCTCCCTCGCGGCGAGCTCGGACACACTTCCTTCCCTTGCCGGGAGCTCGCACACACCCTCCCCCCGCCCCCGCCCCCGCCCCCGCCCCCCGGGAGCCCGGGGAAAAAAGCCCCGCCAGGATCCACCTAATAGCAATTTTGTCCCATCCAGGCCCCACTCCCCACCATTTTGTCCTATCTGGGCCCCACTCCCTGCCTACCATTTTGTCCTATCTGGGCCCCACTCCCTGCCATTTTGTTCCATCCGGGCCCCACTCCCCGCCATTTTGCCCCACTCACCTTGGTCACAGCCAATCAAACGCCTCCACTCCCTATAAAACCCCACGTCTGAGAGGAGTCCACGCGACTTCTCCGGCCCCCGTGTCGGACTGCGGAAGCTCGTCCGGGAGCCTGAATAAATTCCTTCGCATCAGACCTTCTTGTCCTGGCCTCAGTTTCTTTCCTTTTAAACTCGGCGAGAACAAACCTTACAGTTGGGAACCGGGAAAGCTGCCGTGGACGCTGGAGGAGAGGGCGGGGACAGCCCAGGCCCCGCGGGCTGCGGGAAGGGACAGGGCACGGCCGCGGCGAGGGCGGAAGAGCCTGGCCTGGGCAGCCGGGCGCCGGAGGGGCAGCGTGTGCCCTGCTCAGTCACTGTCCGGAGTCCCGCCCTGGGAGGAGGCGGCCGTCTGGAAGGCTGAGGCGGAACCCAAGGCGCCCGCGGTGCCGGCTGCAGCCCCTGTGCTGGCCGGGTGTTCCAGAGGGAGCCCAGGGCACACCTCCAGGCCGCCCCGCCGCCGCCCCGGCCCCCCACCCCCAGCGACCCTACCCACAGTGCCCCACAACCCCCAGCACCCCCCACCCCCAGCGCCCCCACCCCCAGCGCCCCACACCTCCCAAGGCCCCACACACACCCCCAGCGTCCCCCACTCCCAGCGTCACACAGCCCCCAGCTCCCCAGACCCCCCAGCGCTACTGCACTTGCGTCTGCGCCTTCTCCTGGGGCGCAGCGGCCTCGGCTGCTCCCTCAGCGTTTCCCTGGCTTCCCTCCAAGGCCTCCGCCCTTTCTCAGGATTCTTCGCAGGTTCATCTCCATCCATGGCCTTGCCGGGACCCTCCGAGCCACTCCTGGGCCTTCTTTTTACTCGTTCTCCTCCAGACTGGCTCCCAGGTGTGCCCGTCCAGGCCCAGGATGACATTCCCAGTCCTTATCCAGAGCCCAGTCCCCGCACCGAGGCGGCAGGGCCGGGGGCACCATGCGGTTCTGCCCGGGAGCCTGTGTTGGAATCTAACTCTGCCCTGGGTTCTCCGCTTTCTGGGAGCACGTGGCATTGGCTGCCAGTGTCATCTGGGCTATCCCACCCATCCCACCCACCCCTGGGAACAGATGCGACAGTGGACCAGAAGGCACCCTGCAAACTGTAACACCTACACTTGCCAGACGGCTCTTCCTGAAGGGTCACACTGAGCATGTTTCCAGAGTTTCCTATTTTCCAAAAAAAAAAAAAAAAAAAAAAAAAAGTCCTGTCTGTGCATTAAAAATGCAGGCCAAAACGTATTTTCTCTCTCCCCTCCGTTCAGTTGACTTCGGTGCAGCATTTTCCCAAGCTGTGTTTCTTGGAGCGCGAGAGCCCTAAAAGTCAAGTTCAGGAATATCCCTGCTTATGGTTGGAGTGTGCTCTCGCCTGTGAAATGTCCTGAGAGCTGTCACCTTTTAAAACTGGTTTTCCACCTGACTGAGCCACAGGTCCTGTTTTCCTCCCTGGCACATTGAAATTCCGGGGGACAACTAGCGTCCCATGCAACAGAGGCGGGAACCCTGCTCTAGGCAAGTCCAGTTACTTGCCGTTCCATCTCAGCGAAGTTGTCCTCGAGTTCTTGCCACCAGGATCCCCTAGTAAGGGAGTCCCATCCTTTCTGAAGCCTAGCTGTTCCCCTTACATAGAATGGTTCCAGTAAACCGCCTTTCTGAGTGAGGTTGTCCAGAGGAAATTCTGTTTCTTGCAACTAAAAGACTGACACAGACCAGCAGGCAGAAGTCAGTGAAGGGATTACCATTCCAAACTAAAAATTTCCCACATTCACCTTAGCATTGGAATGGTTAAGTATACATCATATACATTGTGTGATATATTCACACATACTGCACAGCAACAAGAATAAACTGTCTTCAACCTTTGGCAATAATGTGGGTGAATTTCACAAATGCAATTTGAACACAATAAGCTAGATACAATTTGAATTCATTTATAAGAAGGGAAAAGCCAGCAAAACAACCTGTGTTGTTAGAAGTGGCATTGCAGGTGAAATGGAGGGACTACGAGAAGGCTCCCAGCTACCCTCGCCATTCTGTTCTTGGTCTGCGTGCTGGTTTCCTGGATGTGTCCAGCTTGTGAACATTCATGAGCTCTACGCTTAGGATAGATATGATTTTCTGAACGCATGTGGTACTCCAACAAAAAGTTTGGGAAGGGGATATCAGAAGATATTGTTTTCCCACTGAGGGATTCCTTTGGCAAAACCACCCAAAGGAAGCGTGTTGATTTCAGGAGCAATAGAAATGGAATGATACACCAAGTTGTCTTAGCTTACTACAAGTCTGTTCGGTTCTCACGTTTATCTAAACATCTGCATGCACAATCTTTACATTGCCACACATGTCAAAGAGTCATTCTGTATTGATTGTGTGTGTGTTTTTTTAAATTTTACTGATTTTATGCTGCTTCAGTGGTGGGGCC
The DNA here is from genome assembly GCF_030222135.1 of Aotus nancymaae. NCBI lineage: Eukaryota > Metazoa > Chordata > Mammalia > Primates > Aotidae > Aotus > Aotus nancymaae. The sequence goes on from NW_026988455.1 coordinate 18,183,832, forward strand.
TTGTGGACTTCGGAAGGAACTACCCCTCCAGGGTTAGCTGAGTCCTGCAGATAGCAAATGACTCGCTGCTGGGCGTGCCTTGGCTCTGCAAGCTGACCAGTCCACAGCCCGGACACCAGCCACCTCCTCTATCTGGCTTTCACACTTCCAGGAGGCAGCCTTCCTCTGCCCCAATCCCAGGATGACTCGGGCTGACAGTGCAGCACCTGTATTCAAGACCTCCGACCCTGAACCTGCTGGGCCTCCATTCCTTCCCCGGAAACCACAGGGAGGCCTTGGCCCGGGCTTTCCCCTCCCCGGTGCCTCCCGACTGGCCCTGGTGCTTGCTGTTGCTTCCAGGGATCTGTGAGTATAAAAGCATCTTCCTTCAGGACAGTCATCTCAGTGTCCCCGTGTCTTCCCAAACCTGATTAAAACAAGTCCCAGACACATTTTAAAGCACTGCATTCGTGTCATGATTTCCAAAGCACCTGCTGTGTATCATGCACTGTTTTTGGGATTGGGGCAGGGCAGTGTCCATGAAAACAAGGTCCTGTGCTGAAGGAGCACACTGTCTAATGGAGAGAGATCATTCAGCAAAGAGAAATATTTCCAGACAGAGTGAAGTGGTGTGAATAAAGTGGACCCGGGTGGGTTGCTTTGTTTGTTTGGGTTTCGGGGGTTGTTTTTTAAGGAACAGTGGTCGGGGAAGGTCTCCCTAAGGAGTTGACGCTTAAGCCACCGTCTAAATTGTGCCTTGTACACCAAGGGCACCCAGAGGTCTGTGCTAAGGGCCTCAAGGCATCCAAAATAACGAAAACGATGTATTTGCCGCTGGTACTCAGCCAGAACCAACTCCGTCCCTTTCCCAGCAAGCAAAGGAGGGCTTGCATCCAAGAGAAAATAATTTCCCGGCATCAGCAAAGTCCACAGCCTGCTCCAATCAAGTTGCTCTCCAAATGCTATAAAGCCAAAGCGCCCAAGCACCAGGATCCAGGGGCTGCGGTGGCAGCAGGCCAGCACCCTCAGGGCAGCGACAGCTTGCCTGTGTGTTTACATACTGTTTGCAAATAAAGAGTCAGTGGGCAGATCCCTGAGCCCTCGTCACTTCCTGCCATCCCTGGGGACCACTGCCTAGTTCAGCTTAGCAGCAACACAAGCTTGACCCTGGGCACTGCAGGCCTGACCCCACCACCACAGGCCTGGTTGGGGAGCCCTCCGGCTTTCTGGGGACATCCCAGAAGGGGCAGAGTGGCTGTCCTGAGTCCATGTGAACAGCACACAGACATTCCCACCCCTTCTTTAAAAAACTGAGATCTCGCTGACTTTGGAAAACATTGCAGTCAAGAAAAGAAGAACAATTTAAATCACAAGCCCCCAGCTTGTGGGTGGCACCTCATGAGTCACTGGCACAGCATGGGTCGGTCTCTAAGCCTTGCAGGAAGTGGGGTGGTGCTTCCACATCCCCCTTCCCCAAAGCTTCCAGGCCGAGGCTGGGTATCCCCGGTCCCGCCACCTGCCGCACTGGAACTTTCCACGCTCGCCCTGGGCCGCAAGACCAGCACCCCACACACCTACCTTCATCAAGGAAAGGCCAGGGACCCCAGATCTGAAAAGCCACTCCCATGCCTTCCCCCGGACACTCCCAGGAGAGAGCAGCTCTATTCATGTGGGGCAACTGCCGCTGGGCCAGGGGGAGTCTGCTCTATACATGGAAGCTGCCCTCAGCGCCTTCCTGTGCGTTCTCTTCCGCAGCCTCCTTGCGCCTCACCATCTGTGCCAGTGACAGATCCTCAGCATTTCCGAGGCCCCCGGCATGAGTCGGCTGGAAGGCCACAGCTGGTTCACTTACCTTTGCCTCGATCCAGAGTTTGCCTCCCATCACACACCTCCCCGGCGCACCTGCTGGGTGTTCATTCAGACGCAGCCTCTGGTTTGGTGGGTGTTCTCCTGTAGTCCTTCTGTCTGTCAGGAATGTCACACTCCAAAGCCACAAAAACTGGAAGCCACCCCACATATCTGGGGCAACTGAAAACCAGTCAGTGCCTCACCAGGAGCCCGGAGCTGGCAGAGCTGGAGTGGGCTTGTATGGGCCCAGAACGCCATGCCGGTCGTCAGCCATGCCCTTGTCCTCTATGACCCTGCCTAGCACTTCATGGTCTGTGAAAGGTCTGTTCCCTTGTATGCAGGTCAAATCTCAAATTCTCAAGGCTCCCAGCTGGCTTAAAAATGTCAACGATTCTTTCTATTTGTCAGGCATTTTCTATTTCCCCATTAGAGCAGGAAGCCCCGCAGAGGCACAGCCCAGACCCGTTTAGTCTCAGATGCAGGCCTCCAGGGTCGTGTGTTGGTGATTTGGCAGCCTGTACCAGAGGCATCTCCTTGGAGCAATCAAACCTTTCATGGAAGATACTAAAATCCTATAAATGTAACGTATTTGCTTATCTACCAAATTATAATATTCATTTGTTTGCGTAAACCTGCCAATCACTGGTCAAAAATATGAACCACAAGAAACTTTCCATTAGGATTTAGTTTCCAGTTTGAATCTGATGTGTTATACCTGAGAGGATTGCAGGAAATGCAGGAAATGCAGGAAACCATAATGATTCTGTTTTTTTTGTTTGTTTGTTTGTTTGAGATGGAATTTTGTTCTTGTTGCCCAGGCTGGAGTGCAACGGCACAATCTCGGCTCACTGCAACCTCCACCTCCTGGGTTCAAGCGATTCTCCTGCTTCAGCATCCCCAGTAGCTGGGATTACAGGTGCTCTCCACTATGCCTGGCTAATTTTTTGTGTATTTAGTAGAGACAGGGTTTCACCATGTTGGCCAGTCTGGTCTCTAACTCCTGACTTCAGGTGATCTACCCACCTCGGCCTCCCAAAGTGCTGGGATTACAGGACACCACTGTGTCCAGCCATAAATGATTCTTAAATTCTACATTGAGACTGTGTATAATAAAGGTTTTTTTGCTGTTTACAGAACAAAAAGTAAAACCTGAAATCATCGCCCCCAGGACACCGGGATCTGGGTGCCCTGGAAGGAAGAGCTGGGTCTTGGAAGAACACTGTCCCTTCTGTTTCTGTCGTGAAATAAAAGGAGATGCCCCTTTCTGTCTGCAGGTGTCATTTGGCAGATTTTTTAGAAACAACTTATTTAAGGGGTTCTGCACTCAGTTCAAACCCAGATACTCAGTCAGAATCTGGGCTGTGCCTGGTCAAAGGCAGTGGTGATCTCACTGCAGAATGGAGGGAAGCGAAGCGGGGCTCAGAAGGCCAGCAGGACCATCACCTGCCTGGTGCAGGGATGTCAACTGCAGAAGAAGGGCCGGGATTGTCTGCACCGGGATTTATGTGAGTGAGCAACCAAGGTGCTCTGGGTGACTGCCAGCTGAGCCCCGCTGCTCTCCGGTCACTGAGAAACCCATCAGCAACCTGGCCCGGGAAGACCCTGTGATTCTCCCAGGCTGAAAGAAACCGTGTCCGTCTTCTCAGGCGTGAAGATGGCTCTGTGCTGCCATCTCAGTGCTGCAAGCACTCAGGGCAGGGACAGGAGGGGCTCCAGCTGATGGTCCTTAGAGGGCTCACCTTGGGTGCTCTTTTCTGATGCCACCAGCACCTGTGCAGGCTTGAAGGACACCTGTATTGCTCTGATTTGCAAATATGGATGTTGGAGGAAACTGTAAGTGTAGGAAGACATCAGTGCATTGCAAGTGGCTGGAGGACCTTCCAGGCATCCCTTGAGAAGAGCAGCCAGGGGCCTGCTTGCCTAAAGCTTCCCTCTCAATCACCATCAAAGTGCTTGGACTCTTGTTTTTACAGCTTCTTAAATTTACGCAGGAGGCTGGTGTAGGATCATCTGTGACAGTGATGCTTAGACATTCAGGGAAGGCTTCCTGGGAGAGGCGGTCTTTGACAAGCAAGAGTATTATGAGCAAAAGGGCAGCAAGTGAGATGTGGAGGCCTGGGGGTGCTTGTGGGGAATGGTGACGGCAGCTGCCATCACACCGGCTGCAGCAGGGAGGCGTGGCTGGGGCTGCACACTCCAGGAAGCTGGTGGGAGCCCTTCCCCTTCTGAGTTTGGGTGGGAGGTCCTCGGGTGCTGCTGCAGCTGCCCAAGCTGTGGCTACAGACAGGGGCTCCGCCCTTCAGTTTGGGCTACAGCCACCCAAACTGCACCTGTGGATCTGAGCCTCTCTGTGCTCTCGGAGGGAGCCAGGAGCAGACAGGATCTGCCCTCCTGGGTAAAGCTGCAACCACCTACAGACCTGGGCCTCCCACTCCACAGAGCAGGCACCAGCCAGGGACAAGCGGGAGTCCTGCCCCTTCCAAGATGGCAAGGGGAGAGCTCCCTTACAGCTGCCACTGCCCTCCCAGGCACAGGACCTGGGTGTCCCTCCAGCCTCAGGGTCCCAGGAAGGACTCCCCCATCTCCCTTACCATCCCCACCACACCCCCCATCCCTGCAGGCTCAGGGGTGTCTGATCCCACTGCCTGGCCTCTTTCCTCTCCCAATATCTACTCTGACCTCTAAGCGGGGTTGGTGCTGAGCCCAGGGCCATGAATGGCAGTGGGAGACAGACAGATTCCTGGGCGGAAAAGGGTGGGTCTCAGTCAGTCCCCTCCTTCAGGCCAGGGATGGTCTGAAGGCTAGGGGCTGGGCTGCCAGTCCCACTGACCAGAGTAGAGACTCACGGTGACTCTTCTGAGCCCACCCACAGCTGCTGATGGACCAATTGTCAGGCACTTCCTCCCCTCTGAGGGCCATAAAAGCCCAAGACTCAGCCAGGGCAGAGAATGACCAGAGAAAGAAGACAGCAGGGAGAGGATGAGATGACCAGCTGAAAGGAGGAGCTTCCCTCTCCACTGATAGCTTGAGAGATCTGCAGAGACGGTGGGGCAAGCTGCCAGGCAGAGAGTAGCTACCCTCTCCAGGGCCTCTTCTCTGCTGAGAGCTGAATACTTGACAGAACAACCTGCCTGCCTACAGAGGGGAGCTAGCCACTGTGGGTCTCCTCTGAGCTGTTCTAACACTTAATAAACTCCTTTTCATCATCTTCACCCTTCACTTGTCTGCATACCTCAGTTACCTCATTGTACCTCAGTTACCTCATTCTTCCTGGATGTAGAAACGTTGCACAAGATAGGCAGCAGGTTAAGTTTGCTCTGGAAAGATCACTGTGGCCAGAGGTTAGGAGGTGGGTTGAGGAGGTCGGGGAGTGGAGCAGCAAACAAGTGAGGAATCTGGGAGAAGCGGAGCCAGGGCAGTGAGTCTGGAAGCATCTGTGGTGTGCAGTGAAGGACTCCTTTTGCTTCTAATCCTTCTTAGACTGAAACTTTTGGAAAATAAATTACCAGACAAATACAATTTTAAAAGACATACAAAATACAAGTCCCTTTTTTTTTTTCAAAAATGTTTATTTTAATTGGGGTAAGATAACATACATTTACCATCCCAAACATCTTTAAGTGCACATTCCAGTAATATGCACATTCACACTGCTGTGCTGCTGTCTCCAGAACACTTTCATTTGGCAAAACCAAAACTACCCATTTAATAGCAGTCCCCCATTTCCCACCCCCAGCCCCCAGCCACCACCCTTCTATTTTCCGTCGCAATGAATCTGACAGCTCTCGGTATCTACTATAATTGGAATTACACAGCATTTGTCCTTTTGTGTCTGGCTTCTTACACTTAGCATAATGTCCTCAAGGTTCATCCATGTCGTAGCATGTTTTGGAAATTCCTTTCTTTTTAAGGCTTGTGAGATATGGCAAGGTTTCTCTGCAAACAGCCTGCTCAACCTTTTATTCTTTAATTCCCAGTACTCCCCACCCCTTTCTTCTCCTTTTCTTCTTTCTGACTTTACTTCATGCCCAGGCATGCCACAGCACCAATGATGTTATCAGCACTAGCTCACATTGCTTTCCTTATTTAAGAAAAGACTAGGTCTCTAGTTCTCTGTAGACAACCCCTTCCTCCTTCACCTCCTCTCCTATCACATGTCCATTGTATCTAAGAAAGAGTAAATGTTTAGCCAATCAGGTCTAGTTTAGGTTGTGCAGCCTGACCCCAGCCAATGGGGAAAGGACACGGGGGCAGGAGTCGCATTAGAAATAAAAACTTCGACTCTCTTTTGTTCTGTGCGTTCTCGTGGCAACCAGCCATGTAAGAGACAACCTTCTGTGCAGAAGTAAATTTGCTTTGCTGAGAAATCCTGTGTCTGAGTGCTCGTTTGTCCTTACAACTCTGAGCCTTATTTCTGACAGTTCTGGTGACCCAAACGGGATTCCCAAATGTAAATTAGATAAACTACATTTACTGTTACCAGCAACATTTTGTTAACTATACTGAAGATGCCATTAGAAGAACAGCTGAACAATTAAGGCCCACCAGTCAAATGGCCTGGGAGAACAGAATAGCACTAGACATGATGCTAGAAGAAAAAAGTGAAGTTTGTATCATGCTTAGAACCCAGTGTTGCACCTTCATTCCTATGACACAGCCCCCGATAGAATGATTACAAAGGTCTTACAAGACCTTACCTCTCTATCAAATTAGTCAAGAACTCCAAGATAGACAATCCCCTTATAGGCCTTATAGAAAAGTTGTTCAGTAGATAGAAAACGTAGAAAAGTTGTTCAGTAGATAGAAAACGCTAATAACTTCAATACTTAACCTGTCTTGAAATTGTCAGAAGTGTACTAATCCTTTTTAGATGCTTCCTCATACCCTGTGCTTGAGGGGTAGTGCAGAAACTTAGTGAAACAAGTCTCACCAAAACTTTCCTCAACTCTCCCCTTCCCTATTCAGATAGACTTCTTCTTGTAAAAAATCAAGCTGAACAGCACAATCAAAATATGCTTTAAAAGTCTGAAGAGAAAGCATTATAAAAAGGGGAAGGCCAGGCGCGGTGGCTCACGCCTATAATCCCAGCACTTTGGGAGGCCGAGGCAGGTGGATCACGAGGTCAAGAGATCGAGACCATCCTGATCAACAAGGTGAAACCCCGTCTCTACTAAAAAATACAAAAATTAGCTGGGCACGGTGGCGCGTGCCTGTAGTCCGAGTTACTCGGGAGGCTGAGGCAGGAGAATTGCCTGAACCCAGGAGGCGGAGGTTGCGGTGAGCCGAGATCACGCCATTGCACTCCAGCCTGGGTAACAAGAGCGAAACTCTGTCTCAAAAAAAAAAAAAAGAGGGGGGGAAGTTGTGAGATACAGCAAGGTTTCTCTTCAAACAGCCTGCTCGACCTTTTATTCTTTAATTCCCAGTCCTCCCAGCCTTTATTTTCTTTTTATTCTTTCTGACGTTACTTCATGCCCTACATGCCACAGCACCAGTGGCATGATCAGCACCAGCTGACATTCTTTTCCTTATGTAAGAAAAGACCAGCTCTCTAGTTCACCGCAAACGACCCCTTCCTCTTCTCCCCTCTCTCCCATCACGTGTCCACCTCATCTAAGAAAGGTTAAAGGTTTAGCCAATCAGGTCTAGTTTAGATTGTGCAGTCCTGCCCCAGCCAATGAGGAAGAGACACAGGGGCAGGAGCCGCGTTAGGAATAAGAACTTCTACTCTCCTCTGTTCTGTGTGGTCTCCGAGCACCCAGCCATACAAGAGACCCCCTTCCGTGCAGAAGTAAATTTGCTTTGCTGATAAATCCTTTGTCTTAGTGCTCTTTTTTCGTTATGACTCCAAGCCTTGTTTCTAACAAGGCTGAATGAGATTCCACATTCATCTATTGATGGACACTTGAATTGTCCACCTCTTGGGTGTTCGTGCTGCTATGAATTTGGGTGTCAATGTGTCTTCAAGCCCCTGCCTGCCATGCCTTGGCCACATACCCAGAACTGGAGCTGCTGGCTCACACGGTAGCTCTGGTTTTCATTTCTTGAATCACTATACTGGTCTCCACGGAGGCTGCACCGTTTTGCATTTCCACCGACGACAGTGCATGACGGTTCCAATTTCTCACATCCTTGCCAATATGAGGATTCGTTGATGTTTTTTTCATAGTAGCCATCCTAATGGGTAGGAGATGAAGCCCCCTTTTTAAAAGACATCATCAGACTCAACAGGCATAAAGTTACCCTGTCAAATTTCTGTAGTAGTTTAAAACACTTACTCTTACCTTCTACACTAACCTCGCTGCAGACCAGCAATGAACACTTCTGGAGCTGGCCAGCCCTTAGGTGGCACGGCCTGGCAGTGGCCGTTCCTGTGTATAGAGAGGATGAGCAGCTGGAGCTGCTACTCTCACCTGCACGTGTTGGTCATGTGATCGGCACAGCAGCCCCACGAGGTGGTTGTGGGACGATCTCCAGCCAACAGATGAGGAAACTGGCCCAGAAAGTCCGAGGGCCTTGCCTGAGTCAGCAGGGAGGAGGGTGACAGGCGACAGTGAATCCCACATATGGCCTCTGCCTATTTTTGTTATTGTTGTCTTGTTTTATTTTCCAAGATAAATTAAGTGGCTGGTCATATTTGGAGGAAGATAGAAGGCCCCCAGGTTCCAGCCTGAGTAACCAGGTGGAGAGAGATGCCATCCACCAAAGCAGGAAATGCAGTCGGGGAGGGCACGGAGCCAGGCACGTGTCAAGGTGAGAGTTCACGTGATGTCCAACTGGAAGCAGGGCCCAGGGCAGCTGGGCAATCGCTTCTGAGTACCTGAACTAGGACTGGGCCAGGACAGCGGGTGAGGAATGCCTGGGCAAGGATGAAGGGTGAGTTTGGTGAGATCCCACAGAGAGATAAAGAACATTGTAGGAAGAAGCAGAGGAGAGGTATGGCGGGGAGAGGAAGGAGCCAGAGGAGATGGAAGAGATGGAGAGAGAGAAAGGACCAAAGGAAAGAGGTATCAACAGGTGTCCGGGGTGCCGCAGGGGCCACAAAGCACAGATTATCTAGTGTCTATGGATTTGGCCATGTGGTGGCCCTCGATGGCTGGAATGAGGGCGGAGCAGCTGGTATCACGGAAGCCAGGAAGGCGGAGGCTGGGTTGGCATGCGTGGGCAGGTGGGCGGTAATGGGAAGGGGGGACGAGAGAATAAGATTTCAGACCACTCTTTCTAGAAGCTCTGCTGCAGAGTCAGGAGACAGGGCAGTCCCTGAAGGGCGGGTGTGAGGGTCTTGTGTGCTGGAGGGATGTTGGGCCAATGATGGATTATTATTTTGTTTTAGCTTAAAACAAAATAACTGGAGCAAAGTTGAATTTGTTTGTATCAGGCAGGGGAGGCAGGAAGGCAGAGCCAGTGGAAAGGTGAAAGACTGGGAGGAATCTGTGGTGACTGCTGGAAGGATGGGGAATGACCAAGCCCCCATAAAAGGAGAGAAGCCCTCTTCTCTGAGGTGTGCGGGAAGACCTACACCACAGAGTTGTATGTGAGGAGGCACGTTGGCGCTGAGCAGAGCAGGGAATGGTGTCTGGGCACCGGGAGAGAGAGGAGGGCTTTGGATGTGCCACTAAGAACAGCAGCGAGAGCCCCCTGGGCCTGAAGAAGGCAAGAAGCAGAAGCAGCCCAGTGGGGCCAGAAAGCACGCATCGGCACAGCAGCATGGCTGTCTGGGATTCACCTCCATCATGGTTTAGCTGCCCTGGGACCACAGCAGAGGTGTGGATGGCGAGCTTGCTCGAGTGAAGGCTTCACAAGGTGGCTCTGGTGACAGTCAAGGGGGCAGGAAAGAAGAGTGACTGCTGTCATGTGGGAGAAGAATGAAGTCAACTGTGGCGGTTTTAAAATGTGTCCACAGATTCTTTGATCTTCCTCTTTTCAAAAGGTGGAGTCTAATTCCACTCACACTGAATAGGGGCTGGACTTCACGACTTGCTTTTAGTGAACAAAATGTAGCACCAGTAACAATGTGTGACTTCCAGTTCCAGAGCACAAAGTTCCTTCTCTAACTTGTTCTGGAGGAAGCCAGCAGCCATGTCATGAGGAAGCTCAAGCAGCCATACGGAGAGCCCATGTGGGAAGAGACAGAGATCTCCTGCCCACAGCTAGGGAGATGAACCACCTTGGAGGCAGTTCCCCAAGCCCCAACACACACAGATGACCACAGTCTTGGCTGACATCTTTACTGCAACCTCATGAGAGACCCCAAGCCACAACTTCCCAGATGGGCCCACAGATGTGTGATATGATGTGCTTGTCGGCTTAAGCTGTTAGGGCTTTGGGGTGATTTGTTAGCAACACTGGATAACTCCTGCGCTGCCTAAGCTTGAGGGCAGAGAAGGTGGAGCGTGGGGCGGGTCCCGAGTGAAGGTTGAGCAGGCAAGCCGTGGCAGAGGTGCAAGGGGCCGTGTGGTGGAGTGATTAGTGGCTTGAGAAGAAAAGATTGAAGTGGGACCAGAGGAAGTGAAGGAATCACAGCGCCAGAGGTCCCCACGAAAGTAAAGATGTGGGCTGAGGTGTAGAGAAGACAGAGGAGTTTTCTGTTTGAGACAGTGTTTCTAGGTGGATGAGGCTCACAGTGTGGCAGAGTTTGGGGAGGGGGAGGGACAGTGTAGCATGGCCCCTGGACACTGAAGCCAGACAGGGTGGCAGTGGAACTTGGCTTGGGGAGAAAGACCTACCTTCTAGTGCCTAAGGCCTTAACTTATGAGGTGGTGGTGGGGACTAGAGAGTACAGGTGGTGAAGGTGGCCTCTCAGGGTGGCTTGATCCTGCAGGGAGGTTTTCCCAAAGACAGGAGGCACAGCTGCCTGTAAACTCCCAAGAGAAGACTCTGATGGCCAGTCCCACCACTTCTAGCTGCAGAAGACAGGGGAGCCAGAAGGGTCTCTGTCCTCCAGAGCTGCCCAGAGGATGGTGTGGCCAAGAGAGAGCAGGCCGCAGTGGACAGGCAAGATGCAGGGCTGGTGCTGAGTCACTCCACAGTGTCCAATCCACTATCTGCAGTGCCAGGGACAGCAGATAAACACGTGATCCAGGCCAGGCATGATGGCTCACACCTGTAACCCCAGCACTTTGGGAGGCCAAGGCAGGAGGATCACTTGAGGCCAGGAGTTCAAGACCAGCCTGGGCAACATACCAAGACCCATCTCTAATTAAAAAAAAAAAAAAAGAGAGACATGGTCCTTTTCTAGAGGAGAAACAGTTAGCAAAGGCAGAAAAGCCCTCAGAAACTGGGCCTCCTGCCGCCCACGCACCCCTGCACAACAACGCTTTATTCCCTAGGGACCTCATTGCTGTGATGGCCGCCAGCCTCTGCTGCTCTTCCTGCTCATGTCCTCGTCCCCTTTATCTGGGCATTGCATCCTCCCTGGGCATGACTCTCCCCCTGGGAGTCTCTGCAGATGTGATCACAAGACACGACCTGGAGTCACTGCCCTCCCTGGGTCTGGCTTGTCTGCGAAATCCTCTCTGCCCTCAGGTGAGTCTTCCCAGGAGGCCTGCGCTTCTTCTTGTGAATCAATTCTCATGAAGGCCTGGCCTCTGATTCCAGGCAAGTCTGAATCTGAAGTGGGCAGAGCTCGTGGCCAGGTGCTGGTGCCCTCGGAGCTCTGTGTATCTCCCCTGAAATCCTGTGATCTGTCCCTGTATACTTAATCCCACTAAGGTTCCTAAGTCCAGGTCGACCCACACCCAAGGGCCTCTGCAAGGACAATGGTGACTCCTGGGTGGTCCCTGCTCCCCCCCATGCCTCTGGTGTCCGTATGTATGGCCCATGGCCACACCTCATGGGGAGGTGACAGGCGCGACAGCATCTGCAGAGACATGAACGCTACTCCGTGACAAAGCCAGAAAGAAACGCCTTCTGCAAAACACGCTGGAAGTGAAAGGAGAGGCGAGGCGTGCCCTCAGCCATCAGTTTCAGCCCCCTGCTTTTGCAGTTGTTGAATGTTGAGACAAGCCGACTTGAAGCTGTATAATAAATGAATTCCAGCTTGAGCCTTGGCAGGGTTTGTTTGGCTTGAGGGAAGTTGTTGATGCTAATGGGTCCCCCTCCGCAGGGCTGGATTTATATTATACAGAGTCTTGTCCATCATCTGGATGCCGCTGTAAACAAGATAATCTTTGTCTACCAGGAACGAGCCCAATGCCAATAACTTTAAATAAACATGAGCCCCAGGTTTGTATTTACATTGTCTGAGGTCACCGCCGGCGAGTTTGTCACGGCGCCACCGGCACCTCCCTGGCTAAGGTAACGCCGGCTTTCCCACTGACCTTGTTTGTAGAGGCCTCGCTCCGGGAAAGGATTTCATATTTAGCAGATGAGTGCTACACCCCAGCTGGCCTGCATTCTTTTGTGTGGTTTTGGCATTTTGTAGTCCTGTCAAGTTAGCATGGCTTCGTTTTGTGCTGGATCGAGCAGGGCATGGGTCCAGGGCAGGAGCGCAGACATGGAACTGACATCATAGACCTGAGTTCTGGATTCCCTCGATGGCAAAGCTACAGGTGCAGTGGACTCCAAGGATTCTATTATTAACAGGGCTATGACTTATCGCTGTGGAAGATATCTGTGCATTGAACTGTATTCCATGTGGAAAATAAACGGAATTTTGCAGAAGTCTGAGTGTCTTTGCAACCACAGAAACACACAACTCTTCAAATAGTGATAAATGATCTCCAGGGAGGATGGAGGAGAAAAGGCATGCCCCGCCTCCCCCACCACTAATCTCCCCTGCAAAGAAAGCACAAACTGGGCAAGGTGTGACATGCATATTCCCGTCCCTGGGCAGAAACACACTGAAAATGTCTTTGTAATAGCAGCTACTGGTTACGAGTCCAGGCTTCAGGTGTAGAACATGGGAAACCCATTTCTAAGAGCAAATGGGTGCTTATGAGGATCATTCTCATGAGGCGTGGGGTTGAGGAATGTTCCATGAGGAGAAACCTCGTCAGAGTGAGGCCTCTCATGACCCTTGTTTGAGACTGTCAGGGCTTTGAAAGTTTCTCAGATACCATTTATAAACCTTCGAATTGAGTTGAACAAAAAGTAGTGTCATAATCAGAGCACCATAAGTTTGGGCTAATCCTGTGCAAAATAATCGATCAATTAGACCACTTGGGAGGGTCATGAAGGGGGTCAGTAAAGACTGTAGGCCCTGGAGCCACACTGGGTGGGGACAAGTATGGCTTTTCCTCTTTCTGTTTGAGACCCCAGGCAAGTCGTTTAATCCATCTGTGACTCAGTTTCCTCTTCTGCTTGATGGGAGTAACGATAGTACTTAGCTCATGTGGCTGTGGAGAGGACGGAATTGACATTAGTGTGGCACATTGCGAGGGATTATTGTGTTTCTCTGATGGCCCCTTCTTGTCTAGTACGACAAGTGTGAACTAATAGCAGACGTTCAGAATAGAGGCCTAACAGAACAGCTGATGGGTGCGGGCTCGGTTGCAAAGAACAGAATCCGCTGTAACTAGTTTAAATGAGTTGGGCTTAATTAGGCAAGATGACTGATGGAATTGATGGGAGGGCTAAAAAAAACGACTCGAGTTTGAGCTTTGAGGGATGATTCCCAATGCCATTTAGCAGAAGGAAGCCACCAAGAAGCAGCTGTCTCTTCCGTAATCAGATATTACCAAGGATACAAATGGAGAGACGCATAAAACCAGGTATGGGGAAGAGGCTTGGAGCTTCCGTGGCCTCCCCCAGGGGAGCTCCCCTCCAGGAACCTCCGGGTGTTCAGCTCTCCGGAAGCTCTCTGAACCCTGACCTGGATGTTTATGAAAGCCTCATTATATAGGCAGGACTGAGTAACCCCTGGCCACTGGTGGTCAGCTTGACCTTCAACCCCTCGGTCCTCCCTCTAACCCTGCCTTGGTCTTACCAGCCCCATCCTGAAGCTACCTGGGGTCTGCCAGCCATCAGCCCATTCGTTAGCATAGAAAAGACAGCACTTAAGAGTCTAAGGATTGGAGGAGTTGTTCGCCAGGACACCTGGTTGAAGATCACGTATATATTTTACCATACCACAGTCACCTCAAGTCTTCCAGCACGGATCCCTTAAATTGAAAGGACAAACAACTCAGATCCTGCCGTATCGCTGGAACCCAATTCAGTCCATCAGTTTGTATGAATGTCTGCCGGCCGCCAGTCCATCTTGCCAGGTTCCAAAAGCAGGAGGGGTCTCGGCACACACATGGCTTCGCCCTTTCAGGCATCTGGGGTCGTTCAGCTAAGAGACAGTATAGGGTCTTGCTCTGAGCCTCTTTCAAGGTGTTCCAGTAATATTGGATTTCCCTCGATTTTTCTCGATGTAATCAAGAAACGGTCATGGCTGCTGCAGGCTCCAGAAAGCACACGACGCAGCTAAACAGAGGCCCTCACGCTTTCAGATGTCCGTGAACTTGCCAAAAAACTGCAGATACTGACCCCACCTCCCTTTCACCTTCTAAGCCTGTCACAAATACAACCGAGCGGCTAACTCCAACTCACGCACAAAAGCTCAGGTACAGGAGTTTTTGGCGAAGCTGCTGAGCATTCCAGCCTCTGCGTATCAGGGAGATAAGCCAGAAGGAAGGTGAGACTTGGGTTGAGCCCCGGCTGCCGCACTGCCATAGTGGTCAGGAAGCAAATGCCTGTGGACACAGAGACCAGAACAGGGACTTCTCTTCCTATCTTCATCGTCCAAACATCTGTGGCCGTGGATGAATCCCAATGTGGTTCCAAATGCTGTGTTCTTTTATTGGGGGATAGAGTCTTGCTCTGTTGCCCAGGTTGGAGTGTAGTGGGGCAATCTTGGCTTACTGCAAACTCCACCTCCCAGGTTCAAGCGATTCTCCTGCCTCAGCCTCCCAAGTAGCTGGGATTACAGGTATGCACCACCGCACCAGCTAATTTTTGTATTTTAAGTAGAGACGGGGTTTCACCATATTGGCCAGGCTGGTCTCAAACTCCTGACCTCAGGTGATCCACCTACTTTGGCCTCCCAAAGTGCTGGGATTACAGGCATGAGCCACCATGCTTGGCCAATGCTGTGCTCTTTTAAACTCATACTGCAGAGAGTACTAGCAGATTCCAGAAATTTCTAGAGAGGAAAAATGGAAAATATTAGCAGAGACAAAGTAGAAATTGCTGGACATCTACAAATATTGGAGGATAATTAAAATACCCTGAAAAGTCTTTTGTTATTCAACCAATGTCAGTTTTTGTTCGACTAAAATCACTTCAGTTTAGCAAACTAAAGTTTGCTGTTACTTCCCTCAGTTTAGAGAAATTTAATAAGAAGTCAGAAGGCAAAGATGACAGTGAGAAATCGGATCTGAAATTGCCTGGGCAATTCCACAAATTAATCAACATAAAGGTTGACAAAACTAAGCAAGGGTCCCTTGACTCAACCCCCTGCTGGGGACCCACTTAGGTGCACAAGTGTGTAAAATGGCCAGGGGGTGGTGAAGAGAAATTCCTGGGTCTCCTTAAAATGAGAACCCCACACACTGTGGTTCTGAGATCCACAGGGGAAGCGCTGGTGTGGGCCTTCCCACACCAGATTGTGAGAACGTACGCGTGTCCGGGCTGCTGGGGCTGTGGCAGTGGAGATGTTTAAACAGGCTTTATTTTAAGAAGTTCTGCCTCCTTTCCCTGGATGTTTCATAGGAATGGATATTGTATCTGGTTGGGGAACACTTTTCCTACCCAGTATTGTAAAAGCAGAACATGTTGATAGCGTCCTAGTGGAGGCTACAGTTAAGAAAGTCAGGGTGGATGGAATGAAGGTAAACGTGCATGGGAGAGGTGGTGTATTTGAACCCGCTTCATGTGAAGTGGTTGCGTCTCTTTTATCTGATTGTGTCATGCGGATGGACATTGTGTCTGCCTGGGGAATGGTCCCCCTGCCTTCTACTGTAAAATGGAAGGCATGTAAATCTACCCTTCGAGCGATGTGAATTGGACATGCTTGTGAGAAAGTAAGATTGCCTGAACCCACACAGTGTCAAGTAGGAGCTGGAGTGCTGGGAGGGACAGGTGGCCCATTTCGAAGTCCTCTGTGGACTGTAACTGCAGCTTATGGTGAAAGCCTGTGAGTGCCTCCCGCCAACAACTGCTGAGATTTCAGACCAGAGAATTGTGACTTGAGGGTATTACTGCCTTGCTATGGGACATTGATTAAAGCTACCTCTATGACTGAAGGACATAAAATGGTCTTGAAACCTGAAATACCCATGATGCCTTGGGTGATGTCAGAGAAATGCTCTAATGAGAATAGCAGTGCCCGGAAGCATTCCATAATGAGATGGAAATGGTTTCTTCCGGATGGTGCTACCTGGAGAATGAAAGCTTAGAGCCTCTTTTCCCCTAGGCCTGACTCTGGAACTGGAGTGAGGAGTTGTGGGAGGGTCTGGATCCTACTGACACCTGGACCGTGCCCTATAACCAGCTCTCAGCTGACCAGCAAAGCACTGCTTGGTTTGTGGACGGCAGCTCCAGGCAAGGGAACAACATTCTGTTTGGGAGCTGCCATTCTGATCAAAGAAGCAGAAAGCAAATCAGCTGGTGGCTGCCCTGCACGCTGCTTTCCTAGCAGTGACTGAGCAGTGGCGAAGCCCCCGTGTCTGAGTTTTCACTGACTTGAGAATAGTGGCCGATGGCCTGGACACGTGGTCAGGCAGGGGGCAATGGAAACCAGGCCTATTAAAGGGATGCCTGGACGAGGTGTGGCCCTGGGGAAGTCTGAGGGTGCCTAAAAGTAACACATGCCAATGCCCATCAGAAAGTCTCCCTTCCAGGTCTGAAAGGTGCCTGGCATTGGCAGATATCCCTGTTTGCTGTTCCCAAGTAGGGTGGTCACCTGGGCTCATGAAATGAGTGGATATGGGAACCACGGCAGTGCAGAGATGGCTTGAGTGTAGACACGGTCCTCTCGCACCCTCTCAGGCACAAAATGCCAGTAAGAACTGTTCTGTCTGCCCGCAAGACAGACAGAGTCTGCCGATGGCTCTGGGATAGGGTCCCTGGCGGGAAGGCCCTGAACACAGCTGGCAAGTGAGACTGATGGGGTGGCTGGGGGCTACGCATGGGTAGTACTTATGTCACCTCATCCTATCTGAGTGCAAGAGGACTGAGGGGGAGGTGCTGGTGTTACTCTCGGCAATCTACACCAGCACAATGGCTGCTCCAAAATGTCCCTTCCAAAGGCAGAGAAGTTTGAGTATTAATGGAGAGAGAAGGAATAGGAGCTGGGAGTAAATACGTGAATCAATGAATTATAAATCGAGGGAAATCCAATATTACTGGAACACCTTGAAAGGGGCTCAGAGCAAGACCCTATACTGTCTCTTAGGTGAACGACCCCAGATGCCTGAAAGGGCAAAGCCATGTGTGTGCCGAGACCCCTCCTGCTTTTGGAACCTGGCAAGATGGACTGGCGGCTGGCAGACATTCATACAAACTGATGGACTGAATTGGGTTCCAGCAATACGGCAGGATCTGAGTTATTTGTCCTTTCAATTTAAGGGATCCGTGCTGGAAGACTTGAGGTGACTGTGGTATGGTAAAATATATACGTGATCTTCAACCAGGTGTCCTGGAGAACAACTCCTCCAATCCTTAGACTCTTAAGTGCTGTCTTTTCTATGCTAACGAATGGGCTGATGGCTGGCAGCCCCCAGGTAGCTTCAGGATGGGGCTGGTAAGACCAAGGCAGGGTTAGAGGGAGGACCGAGGGGCTGAAGGTCAAGCTGACCACCAGTGGCCAGGGGTTACTCAGTCCTGCCTATATAATGAGGCTTTCATAAACATCCAGGTCAGGGTTCGGAGAGCTTCCGGAGAGCTGAACACCCGGAGGTTCCTGGAGGGGAGCTCCCCTGGGGGAGGGCATGGAAACTCCGAGCCTCTTCCCCATACCTGGTCCTATGCATCTCTCCATTTGTATCCTTAGTAATATCTGTATCAGAAACTGGTAAATGTTAGTGTCTCTCTGAGTTCTGTGATCCTCTCTAGCAAAGTAATCAAACCCATGAAGCACATGGTGGGAAGCTCGATTTACAGGTGGCTGGTCAGAACCACAGGGTGGACAGCCAGGGGATTGCGATCTGCCTGGGAAATGGATGGCAGTTTTGTGGGATGGAGCCTTGGCCTGTAGGATCTGCCGCTGTCTCTAGGTAAATAGTGTCGGGACTGAATGGAATTAAAGGACACCCAGCCATCCTGCAGAATTGACTGATGGTCACAGAAGTCATCTGTGTCCATTTCTGCTCGGGAGAAATAACTCATTCTCCTGACCGGCGGCCCTGCTTGAGGGCGGAGACCTGCATGCCCCACTGAGACACCTTGGAGCTGTGTGGGTTTTTCATTTCAAATCAAACTCCGGTTCTTCATTTCAAACCACACCAGAGCCCCAGAGTGCCCCATTTTTTACTTAACCTTGGCAAAAACATCTCATTTCAAAAAGCATGAGCATAAGAAGAAAGAAGGCATCAGGCCACCCCGGGCCCCTCTCCTTGAAGCACGCTGGGGCCTTTGGAAGGGACTCCAATCCCAGCCCCACGGGGGCGGGGAGCAGATGGCAAGGAAAACGAGAGCCAGGAAGCACCGTTGCCACCTTTGCCAGTCAGATGCAATGCTGACGTCGGCGTGGCTGCGGATTTGGGACAATGTGCCTTTAATAAGGAGCGTCTACAGCATCTCAACAGGCATGGGAGGCTGCTGGGGCTAGGCTGTGCCCCCATCACCCTGCCAGCCCCTGCCCTCACCCCCCCCATATTTACCCTGGTTCATTGTACCTAGGAAGCACCATAAATATTTCTTGAATTTAAGTGCCTCACATTCCCCTTGAATAGTACAGGAGCCTGCATTGAAATAAAAGTTCAAAAGAAAAAAAAGAAAGCCTCCCATCTCCCTAACTTCAAATAGCAGCCAGTCGAAGGCAGGTCGCTGGGCCTGAAGTCTGTAGTCAGGGAGGGTGATGGCGAGGAGAGGGCAAGTAACGTGGCCCCAGTGTGTCCCCGAAGAAGCCTCCTCCTAATCACCTCGTGGTTGTCAGGCCACGTTTCCCCGTGTCCCACGATGATGGGTTTGACATAAGCGACTGCTCCCTGCAGCCAGGCCTGGGGCTGTGCTGGGGACGCCCGGCCGGTGTTGGGGGCATCTGCTGGACCCACTGAACTAGGGGCAAGTTGTGACAAAACCAGCCTTATTCTTGGGGAAAATGCATGAGGTGGGTTTTTTTTTTTTTTTTTTTTTTTTTTTGCTTTCCTCCCACACAAAAGTGATTTCAACAATTCCATTTGGCTCCAGCGTTTTCTTCTTTGAGAAGCTGTGTTGAGGTGGCCTGGCTTTTCTGTGAGCTCTCTTTAGTATGGGTTGCACGCACTGTCGTAATCCATTTTTTCATCAGCTCCAGGCTAACAAAGGGCCCCCTAAGCCCTGGAAACCCCCCTCTGACGCCGATTACGGGTTTCCTGGTGTCAGTCATGGCCGGTTTGTCAGGGTGAGGGAGAGAGTGAGACAGAGAGAGAGAGAAGGGGGAAGGGGAGGAAGAGAGGAAGGGGGCGGGGGGAGAGGGGAAGGAGGGGAGGGAGGGTGCGGGGGGAGAGGGGAAGGAGGGGAGGGGGAAGGAGGGGAGGGGGAAGGAGGGGAGGGAGGGGGCGGGGGGAGAGGGGAAGGAGCGGGGGGAGAGGGGAAGGAGCGGGGGGAGAGGGGAAGGAGCGGAGGGAGGCCCCTGGAGTTCAGCCGCCTCTGTGTGTGGTCCCAGGCTAGTCCTCATTTCATGAAATACGTGCTTCATTCCTGGCTCGGGGTAAACCTGAGCGTCACTGAATGAGTCCCTTATCCACTTTCCAAAACACTGACGAGGTTTGAAAGGGCTCTGTGGGCAGACTGTGACTATCAGCAAAAGCAAACAGGCCGGCTCATTTAGCTCAGCATTTTTAATATTTCAACATCCCAACCTTCAGCTATTCGCGAAAGGCGCAGCCAGCAAGACAAGAAGTCAGGAGCGCGCTGAAGCTGCCCATGTTCCCGCAGGTGGGCCTGCTGTCCCCTGCAGGGCCAGCCAGGCCGCAAGCTCCGTCGCTGTCTCAGAGCTGGAACTGAGGACCTGGGGGAGCTCTGGGCCACAGCCTCCCCGCCGCCCCCCGCCCAGGGCAGTCTGGGTGGTGGTTGGCTGTGGAATCACTCCCAGCCTCTTCATGATCAGATGTGGTTTAAGCTTAACCTAGTGTTTCCCATCCTTTGAAAAATAAAAGTCTAGGCAGCCCCTCCTTGTAGAAGAAGAAAGCTCTCTGATGGCGGCGTAATTAAAATGCTAAGCCAGGAAGCTGTGGGCGTCCCAAGTCGGGAGCAGGTACAACAAACATTATCCCTGTGGACCAGCCAGGGCTCCCGCTCCGGGTGACTGACGGCCTGTAAAATCGGCCTGCGACAGACCACAGGCTGGACCCCTCCCTGCCTGGACAGGATGGCACCAGACACCCGCCCACCAGACCTCATACCACCAGCTGGAAGTGGCTTTCTGGTTTATGGAGCAAGACGGAGCTGTAAAGTCAGTCGTTCTCATGGGCCAAAGTCAAGTCAGTGCCCCCGCCCCACCCGAGCCAGAGGAGGCTTCTGGAGGTCCCGCCAGGTCCCCCTGAGCCAGCCGGAGCCCAGCCAGGCCTCCGGGCCAGACTCACCCGGTGCCACCGAGGGCCTGAATGGGCTCCCTGTCTGCCAGAGCAAACAAGCTCCCCGGGCAGGGTGCCCTGGGCACAGCCTGGAGCGGGGCAGGCCGGAGGTTACAAGTGACGCCAGGAGGACAGGGGACTTCTTCTCTCTGGAGATTCCACTGGGGAAAGCCTGCCAAAAAGTTTGCCAGGAAGTTCAGTCTGCTCCGATATTACGGGTTCACTGACAAATAGCCCCATTCAAGGAGGACAGGGCCTGAAGGGCTTTGCTGAGGCTACTGCCTCCACCCGGCCAGGACCCCTCCTGCCACCGCAGGCTGCCACCCAGGCTTCCTCCTCTGGGGCGGGCCCCCAGGCTGCTCTGCCTTCCCAGGGCACAGTTTACAGCCGAGCTCCTCCTTCCCCATGTGTAAAATGTGTGCGTGGACATCTCACTCGCAGGGCTGCTGAGGGGTTTAGAAAAGGACCCCACTTAGACAGTGCCTGGCTTTGGGGACTCCTCAGTGAATGGGGACCATTGTTGTTGTGACTCAAGCTTTGGAGCAGTTTGCAGACATCCTCAGGCTGGAGGTAGCTGGAGGCCTGAGGAAGCCCATACTCCCTGGGGACTGGGGGGGTGGGTGGTGGGGACCACCTGACATTTCCCTGCCACATATACCTCCCGGTGGGGTCTCCCTGAGTAAGCCTGCAGGGTTCACTAAGCCCCTCCTCCCCTTCAAGCCTCTTATGACCCTGACCCTGGGCAGCCTGAAGCCTCCCCCACTCAGACACACTCAGAACTGCGTCCACATGGAGCGCCATGCTCATCATGATGCCGTCTGATCACTGGATGGCAGGAGCCGGCCAAGGAACACAGGACATGCCTGACCCCCGGCCAGTCTCTCCTCGGGCGGGCCACCCTTCAGGTCGGAAGGGGAGTCTTGTGACTGCGCTGCTGCGTCAGTCCCCACGATCCCCCATGGGACTTCCTCAGAGGCCACTGGAAGTGGACTTCTTGGCTCTGTGGCCCAAGGGGAGGCCGTGGACTGTGGAATCTCTTAGACACCCGCTGCCGCCCCTAACTCAGAAGCTTGCGGGCAAAGGGGCAACGCAGGGTGCTGCACAGAGCAGCTGCTCAGTCAGTATTTGCTGACCTCACTTCATCGACTCTGAAGGGAGAGGGCAGAAACAATTAGAAGAGTGTGGCTGGAAGGAGGGCGAAGAGGAGTGGCAGGGAGGGTCTCAACCCAGGATTTCTCACACTGCAGTGGCAATGTGAATGGTGCTGGCCAGGGAGGGCTTATCACGGGAGCTTCCAGCCCCAGGTGGGGGCTGGGGAGGAGGAAAGGCGTGACAGGTGTGGCCCGAGGCCACAGAGCTGGAGCCTGGAGAGTGTGACACCTGCATCCGGCATTTCTCACTCTTGGGTTGGGGTGGGACTAGGGCCTGTGTCTTCAGGCTTCCAGAAGCGGATTCTCCCCACTGTCTCTGGAGGCTCCTGTCCGATGATAATCCCCACTTGGGAACCCAGGGACCCAGGCCCATTTACCTGGCTTCTTCACATTCAACCCCTGGACCCTGCTTCCTCGCCACGGTGCGGGGGGGGCCTCTCTGCCAGCCGGGACATCTCCAAGGGTCTTTGGACTCGGAGAGCAGGGCCAACATAAGGGAAGACTTCGGCTAGGGACGGCCAGGCCCACATTCCAGGGAAGGGACTCTTCCACCCCTGAAGCTCCCAGCGAATCAGCTCCATTCGCTGAACTGAACGTCTGTGTCCCCCAGATTCATATATTGAAGTCCTACCCACCATTGTGATGGTGTTTGGTGGGGGGACCTTGAGGAGGGATGAGGTGGTGACAGGGTTTGTGCCCTTATAGGAAGACGGATGAGAGACTGTCTTTCTCTACCATGCGGGAGTGCAGCAAAAGGGCGTCTGCAAAGCAGGACGAGGACCTTCACCAGACACCAAGCCTCCTGGGGCCTCCGTCTCGGACTTCCCAGGCTCTGAACTGTGAGAAATACATTTCTGTTTTCCAAGTTACCCAGTCTGCGGTATGTGTTAGAGCAGCCCCAGCTGACGAAGATCATTGGTAGAAAACTGGTTAAACAAATCAAGTAGAACCATAGCATGGAATACAATACAGCCACAATGAAGAACGTACTGGAATGCCGTGTGCTGGCTTGCGGTGATCTCTAACATGAAGTAGGTGAGATCAGCAAGGGCTGGAGTTGTGAGTATAGAAAAACTCCTTTTATGTAAGTAGGGAACACGTCCTCTTTGCGGGGTTTAGGAGTGAACCTTTTTCTGCCAGTGTACAACAATAAAGTTTTCTGTGCAGAGAGGAACCTGGAATTTCACTGCACATTCCACTGTACAGTTTAGGGGTTTTTTGGTTTAAATGAGAAAAACTGCATGTGCTGGTTACCAGAGGCGAAGGACACTTGGAGGGAATGTTGTTTGAAATAAAAAAGGAGTTGATCAGTAGGAGGGAGACAGGAGACCCTGCCCCAGTTCAGCATGTTTGTGACACGGGAGGCAGTTTTAGCTCAAGCTGTTTGCGATTAATATCATAGTCTTCCAGGTGAATGGAGTATCAATCACACACAAATTACGAGAATCCCAAGAAGGAAACTCCCTCTTTCATATGTCTATCTGCCCACCCACCCACCTGGCTGTAGTTCTCCCAGGGGAAAGAAGAAAAAGAGAGAGAGAGAAGGAAGGAAGGAAGGAGGGGGCAGGGGAGGGGAGGAGAGGGAAGGGAAGGGAGGGAGGAAGGGGAAGGGAAGGGAAGGGAAGGGAAAGGAAGGGAGGAAGGGAAGGGAGGAAGGAAGGAGGGGAGGGGAGCAGAGGGGAGGGAAGGGGGAGGAAGGGAGGGAGGGAACGAAAGGGAGGAAGGAAAGGAGGGAGGGAGGGAACGGAAGGGAGAAAGGGAAGGGAGAGAAGGAGGAAGAGAGGAAGGAAGAGAGAGGAAGGAAGGGAGGGAGGAGGGAAAGAAGGAAGGGAGGAAGGAAAGGGAAGGAAAGTGAGGAAGGGAAGGGAAGGGAGGAAGGAAGGGAAGGGAAGGGGAAGAAAGAGAAGGGAAGGGGAGGGAAGGGGAGGAAAAGGAAGGAAGGCAGGGAGGAAGGGAAGGAACCCTGCTGCCAATACTAAAATACACCCTTGGACAAATCAGACAAGTCTACTCTGCCTTTCTGGTTTCCTCCCCAGTGCCACAGCTCAGCAGTGGAGGGAGGCTGAAAAGAAACAGCAGAGCCACGTGCTCACATGTTAAAAACCATGGTTGGCAGTGAGAGGAATCATTTTTCCTGGCACTCAGAACACATGCAGTAAGGCCCTGTGGAAGCTGCCAGGGCACTAAGAGGTAAAACAGCCATTGTGAAACGCACCTCCTAGAAAGAATCCACCAGGAAGTGAGTTTTCTGTGTCTGCAAACTAGCTCTGACCTCTTCCAGCTCCTCTGTCCTCTGCTTTGAAAGAAATGATGAACTCAAGTCAACCCGTATCTCCTGGGTGTCCCCTACAGCCAAGGCTCTAGAGTGAAGGGCAATATGAGGTTGTCCCTTACTTCATCGTGTCCAACTCACCGGGAGCTGCTCCTGTGGGCAGTGTGGAAAAGTGACCGTCATTACCGCATGGCGGATTGCACCCAGCCAGCAGGCCAGTTCTGTCGTCCAGCAGTCTCCAGTTTGGGTCAGGGCACCTGGGTTTTCTTCCCGGGGTTACGCTGAACTGGAGGCCCATTCAGGGCAGGTCCTCTTCTTCTTTGGGCCTGTTTGCTCCCCCGCAGCGTGAGGGGCAACTCGCACTTGAAGAGGACGTAATCGACCTGAGCAGTGGACCTCTCTCCGGCATACACACGTGGGTAAACAGGCATGTAACTTTTGGGGACAACGGAAAACAGCCATGTCCACCAAATCAAGGTAGGATCCGGAGGTAGAAGGGAATTTTCTTGCCAGATGGGAAAGTGGAAACCATCTAGGTTGCGAGCAGCTGTGAGGAGCAAGGAAGATGGGTGGGTGCGGGAAATGAGAGGGCGGTGTTCAGAGGCCCTGGCCTCACTCTGGTGAAAAGATGGATGGGAAAGTTTAGAGTTTCTGTGGGAGAAGGTATGAGCAAAGAAGATCAACAGGAAAGGATCTTTGACATCTAAAGTTTACCAAACTCCAGGAGGACAGCCGGATCTGAGGTCTGGCAGAGCAGTGGAATGACCCTTTAGGATCTGCACGCTGTGTTTTGGGATCTGCAGAGCAGGAAGCCAGTTTTCTCCAGCTGCCTCATGGAGCCGCCGAGGCTCTGCCAGCCCCGCAGGGATGCCTTATGATAACTGCCAACCAACAGGTTTCCAGGTTTGTGCTCCGCGCCTGGGCTCCCACACATCAGCCAAGCGAGGTTTCCAGCTGATTTTCTGAGGAGCTGAGAGAGCGCCCATACATTGGGTGACAGAGGGGGCCACGGTGCTCCCAGCAATGTGCCTTCTGCTCTGCGAAGTCATCTCATTCCCTGCAGACTTACCAGACACACAGAAGGGGAGAAAGTTGGGGCACCCCAGGATGATGAACAGGGGAAGAGGGGCAACCAAATCTTCTGAAGTGGGGAGGGTGGTTGACATGGTTTGGAAGTTTGTCCCTCCAAATCTCATGTTGCAGTGTGACCCCTGTTGTTGGAGGGGGGTCTGGTGGGAGGTGTTTGGGTCATGGGGGCAGATCCCTCATTGAAAGTCTGGGTGCTGGCTTCATAATAATGAGTGAGCTCTCGACTAGTTACTGTAAGATCTGATTTTTTAAAGAGCCTGGCTTCACCTCCCACCATGTGCGAGCCAGCTCCCCTTTCACCTCCCACCATGAGCAAAAGCTTCCTGAGGTCTCACCAGAAGCCAAGCAAATGTGGGTGCCATGCTGTGCAGTCTGCAGAAATGGGAGCCAAATATGCCTCGTTTCTTTGCAAATTACCCAGCCTCGGGTATTTCTTTATAACAATGCAAAACAGACACCCAGTGGTGTATCCCTGAAGGGCCTACAGAGTCTGCTGATGCTGCAAAAATCTCAGTCCACATTTATGTGTGACAAACCACCTGTGTGGCAGGCACTGCTTTAAGCATATCTCAACTCATTACATCTTCACCTCAGCTCTGTTAGGCAGATTTATATGATTATTATCTTAATTTCTATTTGAAGGTCTAGAAAACTGAGACATGAATTGACTTAGTGACTTGCTTGAGGTTACACAGATAGTAAGTTATTAGTATCTATTGTTGCCTAATAAATTACCAGCAGTTTAAAGCAAAGAACATCTATTATCCCCCAGGTTTTGTGGGTCAGGAATTGGGCACAGCTGAACTGAGTGATCCGGCTCAGGGCTTCTCATGAGGCTGCAGTCCACATGTCACCCAGGGCTGGGGTTTCATCTGGAGGCTTGACTGGGGAAGGATCTGGTACCACGCCCAGTGACTCTTGGCAAGTGGCTGTTCTTAAGCACTGTTGGAGCCAGGACCTCAATTCCCCCACTGATATTGGCCAGAGGCCGCCAGAGTTCCTTGCTTCCTGGGCCTTGCTGTATGGTGACTTACGCATGGTAGCTTGCATGCTCACAGCCAGCCAGGGAGGGAGCCCGCTGGCAAAGAAGTTACAGTCTTATGCAATATCACCATGAAAGGGACATCTCATCACTTTTGCCATATTCTATTGGTTAGAAGTGATCTCTAGGCCCGTGCAAACTCAAGTGGAAGGATTGAACGCAGACAAAATGGCAGGAGGCCAAGATTGCTGGAGGCCATCTTTGAGTCCGTCTGCCAGTAAGTGCTGCACTATATTTGAATGCAGTCATCTCGGCACCAAAATTTATATATCTACCCACTGTGCTCTTCCCCTGAGGAGGGTTCTGCCATGAGCCCCCAGATCCTCGATGCCTCACCCTGACCCTATCTCTCTTTCAGGTGCCCTTATCCCTAACTCTGCAGAGACTCTGTGAGAAGTAGCAAAGCTTCTGCTGGCTTCAAGCCCTCAAGCTGCTGTAAATTGAGGTAAGGCACATTCTCCTATCAAAGGATTTCTAAACTCTCCAGACCTTATCAGCCAGGATCCCAACAGGAAACAGAAGGCACACTCAAATTAGCATCATAGAGGAGAGTTTCTTTATAAACAGACTACCTACCATGTGTGGGCAGGTGCGGGGGAGCCATGCAGGAACCACAGTGCAGCTGAGCTGTCACTAGCACCAGATCCAGTGGGGTAGGGGAGGGAGAGGTTATCAGAACCAAAACATGGAAGGAGACAGTTGTGAGAAGAACACCCCTCCAGAGGTGGCTTTATAGAATGGGAGGATGCAAAGCAGTGAGAACCCTCACCTTCCTCCCTCCCTCAAACTCCTGCTGGGGCTCCCCATAACCCCTGGACAAACCCACCCCAGAATCCAGAGGGCCCAGGAGTTGTAGAATGCAGTCCGTGCAGCCACGCAGGGCAGGCTCCCAGGTCAGGAGGGGCTGGCAGGGGGACAGTGCATCTGGGGGTGACAGAAGAAGCACACAAAGGCTCCCTGCACTTGGACAACCCTTTAGCAGGTTCTCCTAGAAGGCTTAAATGTTCACCCAGCCTCAACTTATTGGGAGAACTCAAAACTAAAGTATCAACAGCAGGGAAAATTGAACACCAATTGAAAAAGGGAATTTAGCAATTTCCAAGTGTACTAGTCCATTTTCATGGTGCTGATAAAGACATACCTGAGACTGGGCAATTTACAGAAGAAAGAGGTTTAATAGACTCACGGTTCCACATGACTGGGAGGCCTCACAATCATGGCAGAAGGCAGAGAGGAGCAAGTCACGTCTTACATGGATGGCGGCAGGCAAAGAGAGAATGAGGAAGACACAAAAGCGGAAACCCCCATAAAACCATCAGATCTCATGAGACTATTCACTACCATGAGAACAATATGGGGGAAGCCTCCCCATGATTCAGTTATCTCCCACAGGGTCCCTCCCACAACACATGGGAATTATGGGAGTACAATTCAAGATGAGATGTGGGTGGGACACAGAGCCAAGCAGTGTCACCAAGTTTAAGTGGAATGTATAGTTTGAGTGATTAAACACTTAGACTGCCCCAAACTCTCAGGAGCACATATGTGGCTCATGCAAAGCAGGCCTACTGCTTTGTGTAACTCTAAAGCTTCGTTTGGTTTCCACTATAAACCCAAAGCCCAGAACTTAATGTATAATAACAGTACTGTTATTATTATTGTAACAACTATATAGAAATGTTACACCTTACAGATCACTGAGTATTATCTATTTCAGGGAAGCCACAGGTTTCACTGGAGCTTAAGGGAACCGTCAGAAACAAGGAATTCTTAAACAGGATTCAGTGTTTGCCTGGTGCAAGATGACTATTTTTGCTGGTCCTTCCTTTTTCTAGGCCTCTGTTTCATTGAGAAAAGTTGTAAAACGCTGTGTGTAGGAGAAGCAAAAATGCGTTGCTCAACTTACAATGATTAATCTGGTGCACCATCGCTAGAAGGTTGGGATGCATCATCCCTGGGAGAAAACATTCAGCAGTCACTGAACAAGAATGCGTGGAAGACTCCAGTTGACATGGAAAGATAGTCATCGTATATAGCTGAGTGAAAAAATACTTACAAAAGGGTATTATAGTGAGACGCCATTTTTAAAGAAATCGTGTGTGTGTGTGTACATGCATGTGTGTATTTTTAAGTTGTGAAGAAAAGATACGAAAATGACATAAATAGTTAACTTGTCCGGTGGGATTCCAGGTAACTCTCATTATCCTTTTGCTTATTTGCATTTGATAAAAGAAAAACTTCAGCTGAATTAAATTTAAAGGAGTGTAATTGAGCAATGAGCGATTCGCTCTTCAAGCAGCCTTCCCAGCCAGAGTAGGCTCAGGGACTCCAGCACAGCCACGTGGTGGAAGAAGATTTATGGACGTAAAAATGAAAGTGACCTACGGAAAATGGAAGGGAGGCACAGAAGCAGCTGGGTTGGTTATGGCTCAGTGTTTGCCTTATGGAGTTCAGTTAGCTACATTTGATTGGCCAAAACTCGGTGATTGGCACAAGTGGAGGCTACTATCTATCTGTTTACACCTAAACTTGTTACAGTTCACGATGTACAGAAAAACCTTTCGGCCAAACTTAAAATAGGTGAGGAGGCAGCTTCAGGTGAAACTTGATTTAACACCTTTTTTTAAATGAACATGTATTTATCATCTTAAAAAATGTCATGGTATGGAAGAAAATCCCTGCCTATAACACCTTAGAAACCAACTGAAACCCAGGACCGCCACAGAGCACAGCCACAGGAGCCCTCGCCATCTTGCATTCTCTGCTCCTGGTGCAAAGGGACCCTCAAGTCCACTCTTGGATTCTTCACGGCAGCCCCAGACTCTCCTAGTGCTTACTGGAAATAAGGCACCGCTAAAGGCAAGGGGAAAAAAGACTGGCCCCAGAGTCTCAGCAGAGAAGACAGGGGACCTGAGGCGAGCCTCTCCAGACACAGCAAGTCTGTGTAAGCCAGCCCTGTGTGCCATGACTTTTCTCTATGGCTTTATGTTTTTCCCTTCCATGCCCTTTCCCTCACCTCTAACGGTGGGGCAAGTGGTTATAGTGCTGGTACAGATTCTGGAATTCTGATCTTACAACTTCAGCCAGGCATTGATCACTGCCTTCCTTGTGTTTCACTTCCTATTTGCAAAATGATGATGCTGTTTCCTAGTCTAGGAAACAAAGAGGCCCTTCAAGGTGCCCTTGGACTCTCTACCTGCACCCCCATCCCTTCCAGCTGGGCTCCAGATGAGACAGATTAGCCAACACCTTCTCTGTCCACAGTCATCGCCAGTGATCCTTTTGGTTAAAGGCATCCCCAGATCGTATAAGTTCTTCTCAGTTCTCAGCAAAGTGCCTGAGTGACCTCGTTCTGGAGACATACAATCCAAGCTCTCTGCCTGCCCCTCATTTGTGTGAAAGCACTGTTTTGGGAGGTCTTTTTTCCCTGGTACATCTCTCCTGAAGGTAGCAATCTTCTCTGCTTTTCAGCTGTCCTTCCAGCTTTAGATTCCATTGTGTTCTCTAGTGAATTTGTAAACTTTCTCTTTTAAGAAACGTTTCAGATTGAGGAAGGTTCTTAAAGCCATGATACTTCTGAGGATGAATGGATTTTATCTTTTTCTGACCTCTCTTTGAAGGGATGGAAGGCTGGGGATACTGGACAGCTAATGGCCTAAGTGTTGAGGGATTGGGTCATATTATTTTTCTTTCAGGTACAACTTCTCTGATTAGAATATCTTCTCTGTCTCTCAACTTTGATATTTTGCACCAGAGCTCAACAAGTATAGCCAACTCCAAAGGCCTGTGGTGGTGGGGATCAGGAAGTATGGAGGAATTCCCTGCCTCCCACAGGCTGTGAGGGCGATCACTGCCCTCCACCAAAACTCATGCTGCATCAGGTTCTCAGAAGCCACACCCACGATGGAGATGGTCCTGAGCTGTGAAGACCAACAGAAGGGTCGGAAGGGAGGAGAAACACAGGATGTGGCCAGAGACGTAGTCATGTGCTAATACTCAGGGCAGCAGCACCTTTAAAAGGCTCCACTCTCGCAGGGGCAGAGGTAGAACCTGGCTGGGGCCTGACTAGGAGCTCATCAGCAGGGGAAATGAGTCACATGAAAGGCTCCACCCCTGAGCAGCAATATTCAAGACAGCATGTGATATGGTTCGGATGTTTTGTGCTCTTCAAATCTCATGCTGAAATGTGCCTTCCAGGGTTGGAGGTGGGGTGTAGTGGGAGGTGTTTGGGTCATGGGGATGGATCCCTCACAAATGGCATGATGCTGTCTTTGCTCACTCTGTGAGTTCACAGGAGATCTGATTGTTTAAAAGAGCTTGGCCACTCTTCTCTCTCTCTCTTGCTCCCTCTCTTGCCATGTGACACACTGACTCCTCTTAGCCTTCCATCATGATTGGAAGCTTCCTGAGGCCTCACCAGAAGCAGATGCCAGTCCTGTGCTTCCTATACAACCTGCAGAACCATGAGCCAAATAAACCTCTTTTCTTAAAAATTACCCAACCTCAGGTATCCCTTTATGGCCAAAAAAAAAAAAAGAAAAAAAAAGAAAAAAAGGACTAACACAGTGTGGTTAGTGGACTAATACATTTATCCTGCCATGAGGATAAACTCATAAATCAACAAAACAAAACAGAGTCCAGAAACATTCCTGTGTGTGTATGCTTAATTGATTGTAGACAAAGTTGCTAGTTGACAGGGAAAGAATTATCTTTCAACAAATGGTGCTGAGACAAGTGGACAGACACACACAAAAGAACCAACACCATACACAAAAGATTAACTCAAAATGGATCAAAGACCATAAGATCTAAAACCATAAAACTCTTAGAGGAAAACACAGGAGTAAATCTTCACGATCTCGGATTTGGCAATGAAGATATCATCTGTATCTGAGATATAACAGTAAGAGCATAAGCAACAAAGGAAAACAATAGGCAAATTAGACATTTTTTGTATTTCAAAAGATACCATCAAAAAAGTGAAAAGCCAACCCACAGAAAAGGAAAAATATTTGCAAATCATATGTCCCATAAGGGACTTGTATCGAGAATATAAAAAATTTTTTATAAGTCAATAATAAAAAGCCAAGTAACCCAATTGAAAAATGAGTACAGGGTCTGAATAGATATTTCTCCAAGGAAGATACATAAAAATGGTACATGAAAAGATGCACAACATCGTTGGTCATCAGAGAAGTGCAAATCGAAACCACCTGACACCCACTAGGATGACTACAATCAAAGTCAGACCATAACAAGTGTTGGCAAGGAGGTGGAATCAGTGGAACGCTGGTACACTTTGCTGATGGGAATGCAAATGGTGAAGCCACTTCGGAAAATGGTCTGGCGGCTCCTGAAGAATTAAACAGAGTTGCCATGTGACCAGCAATTCTACCATTACATCTACACCCAAGAGCAATGAAAACAGGTGTTCAATCAAAAACAGCACAGATGTTCAGAGTGGCATTATCCATAATAGCCAAAAGTTGTGCACAATTAAATGTCCATCAGTGGATGAATGGATACACAAATATGGAATATCCATACAATGGAATGCTATTCAACAGTAAAAAGGAACTATAGAAGGCTTGAGAGACTTGGGGGCTTATGAAGGAAAAAGAGGTGACCACGACGGGTAAGTACACACACAAGCTTTACTGGGCTTGGGACACCATTGCATGAGTAGGGAACTCCCTAGCAGCATGAGATCTTCAGGCGGCTTATGGCAGGGGCGTGGGGGCATACACCTTCCAGAAGGGGAGGAGGCAAGGGAAATGGGAAGCAGGACAAAAAGGAGGCTTCTTAGAAATAGAAATTCCATTTGACCCAGCAATCCCATTACTGGGTATATATCCAAAGGGTTATAAATCGTTCTACTATAAGGACACATGCACACGAATGTTCATTGCAGCAGAGTTTACAATAGCAAAGACCTGGAACCAACCCAAATGCCCATCGATGACAGACTGGACAGGGAAAATGTGGCACATATACACCATGGAATATTATGCAGCCATCAAAAACGATGAGTTCGTGTCCTTTGTAGGGACATGGATGAACCTGGAAACCATCATTCTCAGCAAACTGACACAAGAACACAAAATCAAACACCGCATGTTCTCACTCATAGGTGGGTGTTGAACAATGAGAACACATGGACACAGGCAGGGAAGCATCACACACTGGGGTCTGTCGGGGGAAAATAGGGGAGGGACAGCGGGGGGTGGGGAGTTGGGGAGAGATAGCATGGGGAGAAATGCCACATACAGGTGAAGGGGAGGAAGGCAGCAAATGACACTGCCATGTGTGTGGCAACAATATTGCATGTTCTTCACATGTACCCCAAAATCTAAAATGCAATAAAAAAAAAAAAAGGAGGCTTCTGTGCCTAGGAGCTGTTGCTTGGCAGCATGGCAGGGAGTCTCTGGGTCTGAGAGCCTAGGAAGGCAGTAGCACACTGGGGCTGTTCTTACAGCCTCGAGGCTCAGTTTTGTCGGTGTCTGGCAGGTAGTGAGTCAGGTCCCCTAAGGAATGCAAAGCAGGAAGGTCCTAAATGGCTAAAGGTCTGCTTGTGTCTGCAATTCTCAAAACAACTGGATGTGTACATTTCTGAGTTTGATGCCAGTGGGGTTTTGAGCTAAGAGGTCTCAGCCTTCAGTGAAGAAATGAACAAGCTAGAGGCCGCTACTCAGGGCCATCTTCGGCTCATTTATATAAGAAGAATGAATTGCTGATGTGTGCTCCAATGGATGACCCCAACCAAATTATACTAAGTCAAAGAAGCCAGACACGAAAGACCGCATACAATATGATTCCACACGAAACATACAGATGAGGCAACTCTATGGGGCAGACAGGAAATTAGTGGCTGGCAGAGCTGGACACTGAGTGGGGATGGTAGGGGTGATAGCTGAAGGTACAGTGTTTCTTCGTAGGATGATGAGGGTTCTGAAGTTGATTGTGGTGATGAGTGCACAACTCTGTGAAAATACTAAAAACCATTGAATTGTGCACTTTAAATGCGTGAATTGTATGGTATTTAATCAAAGCTATTCCAAAAAAATAGATTAAAACTTAAAAATAAAAGTCTCCACCCACAGGCTGCTGAGGTTTCAATATTAAATGAGCAGACTGGCCCTTCTTGAATGAGAACACAAAAGCTGCTAAATGGCCCTCCTTTGAGTGAAGACACACACTCCTGCTCCCCAGCCTGAGTCCCCAGGTCTGGATTTTCGGATGACGTGAGCCTTGTACCCAGGCTGATAAGTAATATTATACCACATATATTCTTTCTTTAATTACTCAAATGTACAGAAATTACGGAAAATTTGCAGGAATGGTATTAATATAAAGAACACCAATATAACCTTTACCCAGATTCACCAATCGTTAGCATTTTGCCACATTTGCGATATAACTCTTTCTATTATCTGTCTATCTATCCATCTATCTATCTGTCTGTCTAAGAGAGAGAACATACGGTATATTTCTGACCTCCCTATTCTATTTTGCTGATGTATAAGTTTATCTTTGTGGTAGGAACACACCGTCTTGATTATGTTGCCTGAAGATGGTACCTTTAATGTCACTCATTCCCCCAACAAACAAAGCACCATGGTCAGTCCCCAGCCCAGGCCCTGCCCTTGCCACTAAGGGTGTGGTGCCTTTTAGAGGTGCTCCTTCCCTGGGCATCAACACGTGGCTGTGTGTCTGGGTTTCTCCTCCTTTCCAGCCTCTCTGCCGTCTTTCTGTTGGCCATTTCACAGCTCAGGTACATTACCATGGTGGTGTCCTACAAATTCCCATCAGAAGGGATGAATCAGAGCAGGAAACGCTCTGTTACCTGTTAAATTGTGTCTCCTCCAGGTTCCTAAGTTGAAGTCTAACCCTGAGGAACTCGGAATGTGACCACCTTTGGAGATAGAGACTTTACAGAGGTCATCAAGTTAAGGTGAGGTCACTAGGGTGGGCCCTCATCCAGTGCGACCGGTGTCCTTATAAAAAGGGGAAATACAGAGAAACACTTACAAGGAAGGCAAGACAAAGGGAGAAGACAGCCATCTGCAAGTCAAGGGGAGAGAGATCTTCCCTTGCGGCCTCACCAGGAACAGCCCTGAAGGTGCTGGATGCTGTGCCTCTCGGCTCCAGACTGAGACAGCGAACCTCTGTTGTTGGTGGTGCTTTGTCACGGCCACTCGAGTAGGCTCCTTGCTCCCCCTCCTGGTCCCTCCACCAAAATGTGTCCCCTTTGCCTTGATGAATATTTCATTTGAAGAATGGCGTTGTTTGGTTTAAAAGAAAAGTTTGGAAGTTCATTGTTCTCATCCACACTTCTCTCAGACGGGAGTGCTGATGACCACTGAAATGATCTCTCTGAAGTTACAGAGTCCTTTTTTTATAACTCACCATTTGCTTTCTTGGAGGATGAAGAAGAAAGGAAGAAAGAGAAAGAGGGAGACTGGACCCCAGTCCCTGTGAGGCTGCTGGTGGCTACTGAAGAAAGACCATAGCTGTGTTGGCTTTGCAAATCAGTACAGCCAGCTGCAACTCACTCTGCTGCAGCCTCAGGGAAGCAGACGTAGCCCTATGTAGCGACAGCATGGCCACTAGCCTCCCGGGTGCAGATGCGATTACCTTCACTGTCTTCTCCTGCCCAACTCAGCACCTCCCCCTCCATTTGCTCCTGGGTGGTCCCTGCCTTCCAGGATGTGCTTGGGTGACTGGTCACTGGGTTCCTGGGGACTGCCAGCTCCTGGAGGTGCTGAAGCAGCTGTTGCAAGATTATGAAGCTCTTTGGTCTGTTTCATTGTTTTCCCTGCTCCTCTCCTCTCTTTAAATCTTCCTTGCTCCCCTGCCTCGCATATTTGTGATGGATAGAGGTAGAAGGACTTCTGGCGCTTTCGGTTTTACAAAGCTCTGGATCCAATCGGTGTTGCCAAAGATTGGATCAGGTCTTCTCTAGAAGCTTTTCGTAAGTTTCTTATGTTCATTATGTCATGTCCCCCTCCCTCGGCCAGAAAAGCTTGCATCAGCAAAAGTTGAAGTTGTTGCATGTTATTACTGGAAATGAGTTAACTGAAAACATGCTTGTTTAGGGAAACCACAGAGGCCATGCTTTTGCACTGACTCCATGCCAAGCCGTTGTTTCGGCGTGGGAGCCTACGGCTGCCTCGAGATGTCCTCGGTCCTGGGTGCAACAAGGTACACAGTCTCTAAAACCCTTTGCTCCAAGTCTTGCTTATTTCAATGACATCTACTCAAAGCCATCACTGGACTTCACCCTTGGCCTTATTCTGTGCTCCTGGGAGAAGGAGCAGGGAACACTCTACCTCAGGAACAAAGGTCACAATGGAGCCAGGTGCTGCCCTTGTCCTCCTGGCAATGCTGCTATGACCAATGATGCTGCTGCGTCCCACTCTGGCTTTACCCATAAAAACAGGCAGTGGGCCAGATTTGGCCTGCAAGCCTCTTTTTTCTTTTCTGGTGTTTGTTTGTTTGTTTTTGAAACAAGGTCTGCCTTTGTCACCCAGGCTGGCGTGCAGTGATGCGACCACAGCTGGCTGCAGCCTCAACCTCCTGTGACCTGCAAACATCTTATTGATAAGTCACTTCGGCTCTCTGAGTCCTAATGTCTTCATCTATGAGTTCTCTAAATATCCCCTGTGACCTTTCAGTTTGCAGGTCCCAAGCAGAGTCATTGGAACAATTCAGTTGGAATCCCCACTTGCCCTGAGGTGGGGCATCAGCCCTCTCTGTGTCTCCTGGAATCCTGAGAGTGTGTGTGTGTGTGTGTCTGTGTGTGTGTATGTGTGTGTAGTACATGTCTCTGTGTGTGCACGTATATAAATACATAATCCCATAATCCTTCTGCTCTGCATGGCCCCTCATCCGCCCACCCACCTGTCTGTGTTTACCCCCCAGTCTACACTGAGGCCAGGGCCCCACTGCTGAAGCTCTATGCAGGCAGTTCAGTGTCATGGCCCCGTTTCTCCACACAGGTCCCATTCACAGTGACCTCCATGCCTCAGCCACCTGCCCTTGGTCCCTGACTCCCCTGACCCCCAGGAGAGCTGGTTCCGTCTCTCCCTGCCCTCACTGCCGGTCTCCCTGTGGCGGGGAACATGCCCAGTGCTTGGAGCCTGGATGCTGTAATTCACCCCGTGAGAGTGAGACTCCCTTGTGAGGAGGGCTTGGTGTCTTCAGGGAGCTGTAAAGTAGACATCTGTGCCTGGATGTGCCATTCCCTCCTCACTCACATCGGTATCCTGTCTGCCCAGCATGCTGAAGGCCTCCCTCACCTAGGGAAGGTTCCTACTCAGGGAATTATCTGCACCCCCATTTCCCAGAGGGTCCCAAGTCCTTCAGCCATTTTTGAATCTCACTTGTGGCTTAAGTTCTTTTGAGTGGGGTCCTAGGAAAATCAGGACAGATGGCTGGACTCCAGTTTATGTGACCCTGAGAACTTAGTCACAATGACGGTGGTTTTTTCTGCCCAGAGCACACAGAGACCCCCCGGGAACCAACACCCAACTTCACATCCCACCAACTCTGAGTCTCAAGTCACCCAAGACGCTTCCTCTCTCTTGTAAAATGAGTTTTACTCTATTGTATCCAATTGCCTTGCAGCTCTGAACTCCTGTGGCGCCTCAGCAATAACTAGGGGGAGAAAGAGCAAAGTATTAGAAAGGCCTTCCTTGGACTAACTGGTGTAACCGGGGAAAAAGGTATAAAGCCTGTGGCAATTCTAAACACCCTGGCTGTATACAAGAACTCCAGATTTGGAAGCCTGTGTTTTTGGCTACTCCTAATAATTAACCCTGGATCTGTTTCACCTGAAGCAAGAGCGCTAGTCAGCCTGAAAGAGTGAATTCAGAGCCGTGTGGTTCTGGGCTCACGATGCAAAAACCCAGATCTCACCCAGAACCCCCCTTCCAGCGAGGCAGGTTTGCTGCACAGCACTCATGCCATCCAGGGCTTTAGCCAGTTAGAGTCACGTTGTGTAGCTGAAAGGCCCATTCTCCCAGGCAGGAGTGACTACTGGGTGTATCACTTGTCTACTGCTATGAGAGAAACCTCCTCAACTCTTAGAGACTTAAAATGATGATAGTTGATTATCTCTCTTGATTCTGAAGGTTGGTTTCTCCACTGATTCACCTGGGTTCACTCGCATGGCTGCATTCAGCTGGACGGTCAGCTGGGCTGAAAGGTTCAAGTTCAACTTGGACCGTGCAGATTAAGTCTTGGAGATCACATAACCCCACCTCTGATGCAGTCCGTTGGTCAAACCAAGCCATGTCATGCTCAAATGTAAGAGGAAGGGAAGCAGATTCCACCTCCTGATGGAAGTCATGGCAAAGTCGCATCACAAAGCATCATGGGCTAATTGATGCAGACATCTTTGGAGAGGTTAGAATAGCAACACAGGTGTGAAGTCCCCCAACCATTCCTGGCCTTGTGCGGGGAAGATGCGGCAGGAGAGGACTACATACATTCCTCTCTAGACACAGGCTTTCTTTTTGGAAAAAAAATTGGGGGAACAAAAGGACTCTGACATCTTTGGTTTAAGGCTCAGAATGGAGTTTCTGCCTCTAACTATTAGAACTATCTAGGTTGCAAGTGACAGGAACCCCGTTCAAACTAGCTTCAGCCAAAAGGAGAAACGTTACTGTGATGGTGGATCCCAGCGGCAAGAAGGCAGCAGCCTTGGGCACTACAGGAAGCGGAGGCTCCGTGCCCCACGACTCTCTTTGCCTCTGCTTCCTGTTTCTCTGGAAGGCTCTGGCTTCCTTCTCCCTGGCTGTGGGGTGCATTCCTCTGTGTGGTGGCAGATACGGCTCCCAACATCTCAGGATTTTACAACTGTCGGCGAGAAAGAGACTGTCTTCTGTGTAGTTTCAAGTTCAAGAACACTGGGGAAGGAATTCATTAACAGTGAGTTCGGGGCTGGTCTGCAGAGCAATGAACCATGCGCAGGGGCAGGGCCAGGCAATACTATCAAGGCAGCCGTGGAGCCACGTTGGTGGGGTGTGGCAGGGTATCCGGAGGGAAGGTGTGGGCTGCTGGCAGGCAAATCCATGGGCATGCACTCACCGACCTCAGAGAGAACAGGCAGGAGTGGCTAGAGGGACAAAGCCCAGCATCAGGCTGCCTGCACTGGGGTCTCCATTTCACCCCTCATTACCTGAGTGTGGTTACTAAATCCTCTGTGCCCCCATTTCCTCATCTCTGAAATGGGCATAGGAGTTCTTATACAGTTTGGAGGATAACGGTGAGTTCATGTATGTGCTACGGTCTTAATATTTATCCCCTCCAAAACTCCTTTTGAAATTGAATCCCCAGTGTAGCATTGAAAGGTAGAGTCTTTAAGAGGTGACTGGATCATAAGCACTCTGCCCTCATGAATGGGTTGATTCATTCATGGATAGATGGATTACTGGGTTAATGCACTGATGAGTTATTAGGGAATGGAATGGGTGGCTTTATAAGAAGAGGAAGAGACACCTGAGCTGCTGCTCTCAGCCCCCTCGTCATGGGATGCCCTGCGCCACCCCGAGACCCTGCAGAGCCCCCACCAGCAGGAGGGCCCTCACCAGATGCACTCACCCCTACCCCCACCACATTTCCCAGCCTCCAGAAATATAAGACATAAATTCCTTTTCTTTATAAATTACCCAGTTCAGGTATTCTACTATAAGCAACAGAAAACAGACTTAAGACAATATGCAATCAAATCTTCTGAAACAGAGTCTGAGTCCATAGCAAGTGCTCACAATGTGTTAATTTTCTTTTTCTTTTTTTTTTTTTTTGAGACAGAGTTTCGCTCTTGTTACCCAGGCTGGAGTGCAATGGCGCGATCTCGGTTCACCGCAACCTCCGCTTCCTGGGTTCAGGCAATTCTCTTACCTCAGCCTCCTGAGTAGCTGGGATTACAGGCACGCGCCACCATGCCCAGCCAATTTTTTTTGTATTTTTAGTAGAGACGGGGTTTCACCATGTTGACCAGGATGGTCTCGATCTCTTGACCTCGTGATCCACCCGCCTCGGCCTCCCAAAGTGCTGGGATTACACAATGTGTTAATTATTAATAAGAGGAACAGAGTTGATTCTACTGATTACATTGATATGATATGATGCAATACATAGAGGTCCAAAAAAGTCTTTTTTTTTTTTTGTTTCCTGGAACTGAAATGATTAACTTGGGGGAAAATGTGTATGAAGGGTCTTTTGTCTACCTCAGAACTGCTTCCCGGGGGTTCACAGTGGAGGCATTTTTCTCTTTTATCCACGGATTCTCAGGGAGCCTGCACCATGCCAGCCACTGCTCTGTGGACGCCATGGGGAATCAGGGCCGACTTCCTGCCACTGAGCGCAGGGACATACTCTGGGTTTCACATGTAAATGTGCTTTTCTAAGAAAGTAAAGTGTATGAGGCCTAAGGTTGTGTCAAACACAGCAGTTTTCAAAAACGTCACAGGAGATGGCCTGAACTAGATTTTGGGCTGCATACCACAGCAAACCTTCACTTCTGGTCTAGTCAAATAGTTGCTTTCTTCAATTTTCCAAAATTCCTTCAGCTTCTGCCACCATCCGTCCACCCAACATTAATCTCCTGTATTCTGCTATTGGTCAAAGGAAGGGAAAGACAATTTCCCGAGTTATCCTTTGGGCAAATACCATAGACGTAAATCTGCACTCAGGTGCGAGTTTCACAGGAAATTTGGCCTGTGGGCTCCCCCTTCTCCCCCCACTAATTCGTATGTACTTTGTAGCCGTTTCTCCTCTCCATTTCCAAAATGAACTTTTCTGGAATCATCTTTGTGAAGAATAGTCTTTATCTCTGGAGAAGGCGCTCGGGGAACACAGCTACCATGTTTTACTGTCCTCACCGGGTCACTGAGGGCTATGTCCGGGGCTCCTAAAGTAAGCAGGACCTACAGACCCTTCTGAGCCCTTCGGGGATAGCTGAGGGGGGCTGGGTGTCCGTCCCTTTAGGAAAATATTTGAACACAGCTGGTACCCTCCTTCCTGCCACCCATGTGGTTGTGTTTTTAAATATGGCTTGAACTTGAAGCAGTTTCCATTTATAAAAATTCCTTTGCAAAATGTTCTTTCCAATAACAATATTCCCATGTGTGCTTTTGCTTCTGATATTTTTCTTATAAATTAATCTGCTAAAACAGAGTCCTCTTGGCCTTTGACTTTCGGTGTCCGCAAATGCTCCTGCCCCCACCCTGCGGTTTTGGGACCTCCTGCTTTGGCACTGGGACTCAGAAACGTTAGACTGCCTTCTTTTCATTCCTGGGAGCTTATCTTAGGCGGTTTCCACAGTCTGTGCCGTGCTCAGGGCCAGATGTGCGGCCGCAGCCTCCACACAGCCTCCGAGGCTGCCGGCCCCGAGCA
This sequence comes from Aotus nancymaae, assembly GCF_030222135.1. Lineage (NCBI taxonomy): Eukaryota > Metazoa > Chordata > Mammalia > Primates > Aotidae > Aotus > Aotus nancymaae. The sequence continues at coordinate 18,224,314 of NW_026988455.1, forward strand.
AGCCCAGGCAGGCACCTCCAGGACCACCGCACATGCCCGTCCTGCTCCTCCCCACTGCCTTCCACCTCTGGGAAAAGAGAAGATAGGCTGCCTTCATACCAATGACCCCTGCTGCCGCGGTTCCCAGTTTGGGCTCAACACAGGAATCACATTTCAAAATCCCTGTGCCAGGTCCTGCCCACGACCATCAGAGGGGATTCCATGAAGGAAGGACCCAATGTGGGGGTGATTAGAAGCTCTCCGTGACTCCAATGTGCCACTGAAGTTGAGAACTTGTCCTGGAGGACACCCCCACAGCACCCCAGCCAGCATGCAGGAGTACTTGCCAGTAACTGATCAGCCCGGTAGGGATTTGACTGTGGGGCTGGGTTTCTCCTCCTGGCAGAGGACTTCTCTCTGCATGAGGATTTAGTCAAGTCCAGTGGCTTTGTAACTGGAACTGCATAACATTACTCCCAAATGGTGGCAGGCTTAGAGAGATGACCCAGTGATTATTACGAAATGCCTGCAGTCACTGCTGTGACATCTAGACCTACAAACCAATTTATGTTTGATTTTCTTTGTCAATATTGCATTTTTCTAGTATGAAGAAGAAATGAGGGACAAACAGAAATTTAAATATATATACATAGATATGCATATATGTGTACAATATATATGTATACATGCATCTATGAGAGTAAATATATAAATTTTAATATATACACACAATATGCAAATACTTATATACATATATATGTATGTACACACACACATCTAGAAATGGTTCCAGAAGGACATTGGCTTGGGTTAGAATTTTGGAAAGGAAGGCTGATACTTCAATACTCCTTTCCAGAAGCACCAAGGGTCCTCAGTGGGAATGCTGGGGTTTTTATAGAAAGAAAAACCACAGTGAGATGGCTGAATCAAAGAAAATCATCTGCAGCCAGGCACGGTGGCTCACACCTGTAATCCCACCACTTTAGGAGGCCAAAGTGGGAGGATTGCTTGAGCTTAGGAGTTCAAGACCAGCCTGGGCAACATGGCAAAATCCCATCTCCACAAAAAATACAAAAATCAGCAGGGTGTGGTAGGACATGCCTGTAGTCCCAGCTATAATTGGGGGGCTGCGGTGGGAGGATCCCTTGAGTCCACGAGGTCGAGGCTGCAGGGAGCCGAGGTCGTGCCATTGCACTCCAGCCTGGGTGACACAGTGAGACCCTATTTCAAACAAGCAAAACACAAAGGCTCTTTGAACTTGACAGAGGGTATAATGTTAAGGGTGGAAATTCATTTGGAAACATGAGGAGTGTGCCAGGCCCCTTGGAAGGACTCCTGGTCTAGGGCCCCTCGAGGGCAGGGCCTTCGTGTTCCTCTGGCTCGCTTGTCCAGCAGGCACCTTGCAGCATCTGACCAGTGCTCCTGCGATATTCGCTGGAAACAAACAAATGAACCCAATACTTTCAAATTTCCATAACAACGTTTATCAACTAGGTTTAAGGTTTAGAGGTAAATTTCAAAATATTATTAGTGTTAAGCCCCTCTCCCACCCCACTCACATACACACCTTCCCAAGTCCCTTCAACCCGTCTAACTGGCATTTTCCCCCCTGATTCTTTCTAAAGAGCCATCCTGACAAAATCACTGGAACACCTTGATCTATCATGGCAAAAACAATTTGAAAAGACAGCGAACATAAAGAACCTTTTTCTGGGTTCTAATATTAAGGGGTGTGACAGTAGTATTTTTGAGGTCTGAGCCTCTCCATAAAACAGTTGTCCAACTGGCTACTTCCTACCTATAAATGAGCGCTCCAGAGAGACCGTGAGCAGTACACACACGCATTTATGGAGGAAAGATATTTTAAATATGTTTCAACCAATAATAATGTAAAAATACCCAGGAGACTTGTGATGTGGAGCCAGAAGGAGTCTATGAGGTGAGGTTATGTCTGCCCCAGCCCCCTTTGAAGCCCTTAGAAATGTGACAAATATAGAAAAAAACCAATAATCCAGAAAAGTGGGAAAGGGGTAGGGAGGTCTTTACCCTCCGTGACTTGGGCAAACTCTGTCTTTTGAAAGAAAAGCAAAGTGTGAGTCTAAGTAAGAAACATTTTAGCACTTTAAGGCAGAGGAGGTTGGAGTCCTGGAAAGAGCCTAAATTATTTGGAATTGTAACATTTCACAGCACCACAGAAACACCCAAGATTTTGCATACTAGATTAATTAAACCAATTATACTTCGTTACATTGTAATAAAGAGTCTTTATCTCTTGAGAAAACTCAAGTGATTTGTCACTGAGGGTTGTGTAGGTCTGACGGAAGCCCATCAGCTTTCTCTGTCTTAATTGGGACTGAAAGGCTCACAATCAGAATTGAGGAGACCTGATTTCTGGGCAGAAATGTACTAATTTTTAAATGCCCTGTCCACATTTACAGACTTGCTTAGGCCACCCACAACTTGCAAATAAGACATGCTCAGCCATTTCTAAGTGGGTTGGAAAGCATGCTCGGAGCTGTGTGCTTCAGTCCTGACCTACGCAACGTGTCCCGTACTTCGGCATCACTGAATTCCCCTCAATCTTATATACTTGTGCTAGCTGGCTCTGTCATGCCTTCATGCACTCACCCATGTGGTGACCTCTGCCTGGAACAGCCTTCCTCCACTCCACTAAGCAAACACTCAGTCTTCTTCCAAAATCGGGTGTCACCTTTGCTCTGAAGCCTTCCCTAATCCCAAGAATAGAGGTCATTGTCTTGCTCACAGAGCATGTAAGCACACTCAGGTGTTATCATGTATCTTTCCACATGTCTTTTCCATCAGCAGGTTGTGGAACCCTTCAGGGCAGGGATTATGCTTCATTCATCTCTGCATGTCTGGGACCTGGACCAGCACCTCTTGGGTTGTTGCTCTAGAAGTAATCAAGAAGGAAAGTTCCAGTAAATGAAGAGAAAAGACGTGGCAGCAGTGCTTACAACCCGTGATCAGTAACAGCAGTCCAGGAATAGCAGCTGTGCTGGGGACCCTGATACTAGCCATAGAGGAGGAGGCTTTTGAGAGGAAGGAAGAAGAGAATATACCTGATGTGACGGAGATGGCAGAGACAGGAGGGCAGGGAGCCTGAAGCCTATTCCCAACCCTAGAAAAAAACAAAAAAAACTACAAGAAAAGAAATGATTCATTTCTTGGAGCTGGAGTAAACAATACTCACATAGTCATAAAAATATAAATTTTGATTCTTAATTTAATGACAGTAGTGAGATGTGTGTATCAGGACAAAGGTGGTAAGGACACGGGAACTAAGTTAGGGCGGATACAATCTGCACCGAAGCTGTGGGTGGGACTTATGAATGTGCTCCTTAAAAGGACGAAAAACACTTGGGACATCCGCCTTTTCCTTTCTCCTGCCTCTTTCTTGCCAGATGTGGGGACTTCAGGGTTGCTGGGGCGGACCCATAATCATCTGGATCCAAGCTCCTTCCATCTTTCTGCTCCTTACTTCTGGATTCTCTTATGTGAGAGACAAACACATCTTCATCTTGTTTAAACAACTTTTGCTGGCTCTCTGTGCTGGCAGCTGAACATAATTTCTATCTGATAGAAGACGTGGAGCTTGTGATTTAGAGATATGGAGCTAACCATCCAAAGAAACACAGGTCTCCCAGCTGCACTAGACAGCGTGGGACATGTACAGGTTGGGGGGTCTGTGGGAGGTGGAGGCACGCTGTTGATGCACAGGCACCCCGTGCCGAGGGGTAACCGGTGAGCAGATTGACACAGCCGGGTTGAGTCAAGGAGTACCTCCTCCCAGCAGCAGCTTTGCCTCATTCCTAATAGGATGCATGTGTCTGGCCATCGCTTTAAACAGCAGTTTGGATTATGGAATTATTGTTTAGGCAAACGAGGCTGGACACTGCTGACTGAAGGTCAGAGCTGACAGTGTTCTATCTCCTGGCTCCCCTCTCCCCTCCTGCTCGTGTTCTCTGATGAGCGTGCTCAGCCTTCTGCAGTTCCCACTACCTCCAGCAGGGACGCTGTGAATGCTTGTTCAAGTAATGCACTGAACTAGTCATTCATGTAATTACTTTTTTACTTAAGAGAGGGATTCCTTTTTCTAAATCACAGAAAGCCCTGTATGGACTAGGAGCCCTCTCTTTCCCATTGCCCTTAAATGAAATCCAACGTGGTCTGCCCCCACCAACCTCACTGAGCCCACGGTGACCTCCCCTAGCGCACCCCACCCCAGGCATAGGGCACTTCTCTCCCTTTCTCACATGTATCAGACTTCTTTCAGCCTTGATACCCTTACGTTTGTCCTTCTGTCTGCTGGGGACGTTGTCCTCTACATTTCCATTAATCAGGTTTCTGCTCAATATCATGTCCCCACCAAACCCTCCCAGGCGGCTCTACCCAGTGTTGCCTCTTCTGGACACCGTCCTGTTACACCGTTTTATTTGCCTCATGACACTTATCACCATCTGATGTTTGCTGGTTTGTTTACTTGTTTGGCACTTGCCTTCCTCGTAAGTGCGTAGGCTCCATGAGGACAGGCTATGTCTGGGGCAGGTTGGACTCCCTGGGAAGCAGACTCTCAGAGACAAGGATGGAGGTTTACCAGGGTGCACTCTCAGGAACCCCATCTTGGGAAGGGAAGAGAAGGGAAAGAATAGGACTGGGCAGAAGGAAATGCACACCACAGCCAACTCACCAGACAGCTCACCAGACAGCCAGCTCACCAGACAGCCAGCTCACCAGACAGCTCACCAGACAGCTCACCAGACAGCCAGCTCACCAGACAACTCACCAGACAGCTCACCAGACAGCTAAACAGACTGCCAGCTCACCAGACAGCTCACCAGCCAGCTCACCAGACAGCCAGCTCACCAGACAGCTCACCAGACAGCCAGCTCACCAGACAGCCAGCTCACCAGACAGCCAGCTCACCAGACAGCTCACCAGACAGCCACCTCACCAGACAGCCAGCTCACCAGCCACCTCACCAGACAGCCAACTCACCAGACAGCCAACTCACCAGACAGCCAGCTCACCAAACTGCCAGCTCACCAGACAGCCAGCTCACCAGACAGCTCACCAGACAGCTCACCAGACAGCTTACCAGACAGCTAAACAGGCTGCCAGCTCACAGACAGCCACCTCACCAGACAGCCAGCTTACCAGACAGCCAGCTCACCAGACAGCTCACCAGACAGCCACCTCACAAGACAGCCAGCTCACCAGACAGCTCACCAGACAGCCACCTCACCAGACAGCCACCTCACAAGACAGCTCACCAGACAGCCACCTCACCAGACAGTCAGCTCACCAGACAGCCAGCTCACCAGACAGCTCACCAGACAGCCAGCTCACCAGCCAGCTCACCAGACAGCCACCTCACCAGACAGCCAGATCACCAGACAGCCAGTTCACCAGACAGCTCACCAGACAGCCACCTCACCAGACAGCCAGCTCACCAGACAGCCAGCTCACCAGACAGTCAACTCACCAGACAGCCACCTCACCAGACAGCCACCTCACCAGACAGCCAGCTCACCAGCCAGCTAAACAGACTGCCAGCTCATCAGACAGCTAACCAGACAGCTCATCAGACAGCCAGGTCACCAGACAGCCACCTCACCAGACAGCCAGCTCACCAGACAGCTAAACAGACTGCCAGCTCACCAGACAGCTCACCAGACAGCTAAACAGACTGCCAGCTCACCAGACAGCCAGCTCACCAGACAGCCAGTTCACCAGACAGCCAGCTCACCAGACAGCTCACCAGACAGCCACCTCACCAGCCAGCTCACCAAACTGCCAGCTCACCAGACAGCCACCTCACCAGACAGCCAACTCATCAGACAGCCAGTTCACCAAACTGCCAGCTCATCAGACAGCCACCTCACCAGACAGCCAGGTCACCAGACAGCCAACTCACCAGACAGCCAGGTCACCAGAGAGCCAACTCACCAGACAACCAGGTCACCAGACAGCCAACTCACCAGACAGCCAGCTCACCAAACTGCCAGCTCACCAGGCAGCCAGCTCACCAGACAGCTCACCAGACAGCCAGCTCACCAGACAGCCAGCTCACCAGACAGCCACCTCACCAGACAGCCAGCTCATCAGACAGCCAGCTCACCAGACAGCTCACCAGACAGCCACCTCACAAGACAGCTCACCAGACAGCCACCTCACCAGACAGCCAGCTCACCAGACAGCCAGCTCACCAGACAGCTCACCAGACAGCCAGCTCACCAGACAGACAGCTCACCAGACAGCCAGCTCACCAGACAGCTCATCAGACAGCCACCTCACAAGACAGCCAGCTTATCAGACAGCCAGCTCACCAGACAGCTCACCAGACAGCCACCTCACAAGATAGCTCACCAGACAGCCACCTCACCAGACAGCCAGATCACCAGACAGCCAGCTCACCAGACAGCTCACCAGACAGTCACCTCACCAGACAGCCAGCTCACCAGACAGCTCATCAGACAGCCAGCTCACCAGACAGCCACCTCACCAGACAGCCACCTCACCAGATAGCCACCTCACCAGACAGCCAGCTCACCAGACAGCTCACCAGACAGCCAGCTCACCAGACAGCTCACCAGACAGCTAAACAGACTGCCAGCTCACCAGACAGCCAGCTCACTAGACAGCTGACCAGACAGCCAGCTCACCAGACAGCTCACCAGACAGCCACCTCACCAGCCAGCTCACCAAACTGCCAGCTCACCAGACAGCCACCTCACCAGACAGCCAACTCATCAGACAGCCAGTTCACCAAACTGCCAGCTCATCAGACAGCCACCTCACCAGACAGCCAGGTCACCAGACAGCCAACTCACCAGACAGCCAGGTCACCAGAGAGCCAACTCACCAGACAACCAGGTCACCAGACAGCCAACTCACCAGACAGCCAGCTCACCAAACTGCCAGCTCACCAGGCAGCCAGCTCACCAGACAGCTTACCAGAGAGCTAAACAGACTGCCAGCTCACCAGACAGCCAGCTCACCACACAGCCAGCTCACCACACAGCTCACCAGACAGCCAGCTCACCAGACAGCCAGCTCACCAGAAACCTCTGTCAGCCCTACAGGGAGTTCTGAAGGTGGGCTCTCCCTGCGGCCTTGTCCCAGGTCAGCACACACAGCGCTGGGCCTTGTGCTCCCCATTGGTTCATCACTGGTGCTGGGTTGCTCTCTAAATGTGCTGTGATCTTGAGGGAAGCAACTCCCTGTAGCTCAGACAGTCCCCAAAAGGGCTGACAGCTGAGGACCACCTGCCAGCGACATCCTCAGCAGTGTCTTTCCTTCAGGGGGACCTGGGGCACATCAGAGCACCCAGCATGTCCATCTTGCCCATCACTACACCTCAAGTGTCCACAACATTCTCGGTCCATAGGAGGTGCCCAATAAGCTTTTGACAGATGACTAAGGAGCATACAGGTCTTGGTGGCTTGAGGGTCAGCCGTCTCCTTCAAGCAACCATTGCAAATGACCGCTCCACACTACTGTGTTTCAATCTTATATTTTAATACCCGAAGGATGCCTTACTTCCTTAATCTTGGTACAGATTATCAGACAGGGGAAAGATCAGTGTCCCAAGTGCCTTACCACCAAAACAGAGCTTGAGAGAGGCACTCATCCAGCCAGCCCCCAGCCCACTTCCCAGGCACTCTCTCTGCCCATGCTGGAGGCTGCTGGCCCCTGTGACTCTGCCACACCCTGGCTGTGGGCCTGTTCCCACAGAACGCAAAGCAACGGTGCCTCTCTTCGGGGGTTCCCGCAGCAAGTCTTCACTAAACTATAGCAGCCTCTCCATCTGACCCCTCTACCTCCCGAAGAATATTCTATTGTCACACAGTCCTTCATTCAGCAGAGATGACTTGCCCCAGAACACAGCACAGGCCTCCTTCACTGACTGCAGCTTCTTTAGACATAGATTTTGACATTTATGCAGATGAAGATTAATTTTATATTGAAAACTCTGGGGTGTTAAGCTTGAGAATTTGAAATACATCTTATTGAGACAATCAAGGGAAAGGAGAGGGCCAGAAACTGTCCCAGGGTCGTGAAGGCTTCGGAATGGCCATGAGCATCCCTCTTAGGGTGAGCTCTCTGCAAGCGCCAGGTCTCCACGGCAGTTCCTCCGGGACTGTGCACTCTCCATTTCTCCTTGCGCCAGCCTTGGCGCCGCTCACGAAGCTTCTCGTCCCATATCTTCCGGCACGTGATAGGCTTGACCTTTTCCACCCCTTTGAAATCATCACAACCATGTGATTTGTTCTTGCAATGAAATGTGAGTGGGAAAGATATGCACCATTTCCCGAAGGAAGCTTTGAGAACCAGTGCATACTTTGGAAACCAGAACTGCCCGTTCTCGTCCTGCTTTTCCAACGGTGATGACATATCTCAAGATGGCGCGCCCATCAGCTGGGTCTCTGAGTGACTGGGAGGCTGACGTGCAAGGGAACAAGAAGCGAACCTTGGCCATTTAACTGCAGAGGTGCAGGGTTTATTCGTTACTAAGGCATTGCCCAGACTGTCCTGACCAAGCCATCCCCTCCCTCTTCTCTCCCTCCCTCTGTCTCCTGCTGTTTTCTCCCTCCCTCCTCTCTCACTTTTCACTCTAATCACATTGGTAAATCCAGATTGACCCTTGGACTCTGCTTTTAAAGTGCCTCACACATGTTTTGTGGCCTCTTCCAGTTACCCTCCAGTATCTCTCCCCAGCCACCCCTGGGATGGTCTCTGCTACGCTGAGAGATCTCAAGTTTCTGCAGCCCGTCCGCAACCGCCAAGTGTTCACACCTCGGCTCCTCCGGCCCTGGCTTCCCAAGCCCCTCTCTCAGTGCTGACCTCTCACACCAATCCTGCTTCTGGGCACAGAACAAAAAGAGAATGCAGCTCACTGGAGCAACTTCCCAGCCATTCCCGCTCCGATCTCATGCTTCCCCTCCCTTCCCCTCATTAATCTCAGAGGAATATATTGTCCTAAAGGCAGAGAAAAGAACACCTGTCTTGCTTTAAGATTCATGCTGGTGGCCAGGCGCAGTGGCTCATGCCTGTAATCCTAGCACTTTGGGAGGCCAAAGCAGGTGGACTGCCTGAGCTCAGGAGTTCGAGACCAGCCTGGGAAACATGGTGAAATCCCATCTCCACTAAAAATACAAAACGTTAGCCGGGCGTAGCAGCATGCACCTGTAATTTCAGCTACTCGGGAAGCTGAAACAAGAGAATAGCTTGAACCTGGGAAGTGGAGGTTGCAGTGAACTGAGATCGCACCATTGCACTCTAGTCTGGGTGACACAGTGAGACTCTGTCTAAAAAAAAAAAAAAGGAAGTAATGGGGAAAGGATTCCCTGTTTAATAAATGGTATTGGGAAAACTAGCCTGTCATATGCAGAAAGCTGAAACTGGATCCCTTCCCGATACCTTACACTAAAATTAACTCCAGATGGATTAAAGATTTAAACATAAGACCTAACACCATGAAAACCCTAGAAGAAAACCTAGGCAATACCATTCAGGACATAGGCATAGGCAAGGACTTCAAGACTAAAACACCAAAAGCATTGGCAACAAAAGCCAAAATAGACAAGTGAAATCTAATTAAACTTAAGAGCTTCTGCATGCAAAAGGAACTATCATTAGAGTGAACTGGCAGCCAACAGAATGGGAAAAAGTTTTTCCAATCTACCCATCTGACAAAGAGCTAATAACCAGAATCTACAAAGAACTCAAACAAATTTACAAGAAAAAAACAACTCCATCAAAAAGTGGGCAAAGGATATGAACAGACAATTCTCTAAAGAAGACATTTATGCAGCCAACGAACATATGAAAAAAAGCTCATCATCACTGGTCATTAGAGAAATGCAAATCAAAACCACATTGAGATACCATCTCACTCCAGTTAGAATGGCGATCATTAAAAAATCTGGAGACAACAGATGCTGGAGAGGATGTGGAGAAATAGGAACACTTTTACACTGTTGGTGGGAGTGTAAATTAGTTCAACCATTGTGGAAGACAGTGTGGTGATTCCTCAAGGACCTAGAAATAGAAATTCCATTTGACCCAGCAATCCCATTTCTGGGTATATACCCAAAGGATTATAAATCATTGTATTATAAAGACACATGCACAAGTATGTTTATTGTGGCACTGCTCACAATAGCAAAGACTTGGAACCAACCCAAATGCCCATCAATGATAGACTGGATAAAGAAAATGTGGCACATATACAACATGGAATACTATGCAGCCATAAAAAACGATGATTTCATGTGCTTTGCAGGGACATGGATGAAGCTGGAAACCATCATTCTCAGCAAACTGACACAGGAACAGAGAATCAAGCACTGCATGTTCTCACTCATAAGTGGGTGTTGCACAATGAGAACACATGGACACAGGGAGGGAAACATCATACACTGGGCCTTGTCAGAAGCTGGGGGCTAGGGGAGGGATAGCAGAGGGGTGGGGGCTAGGGGAGGGATAGCAGAGGGGTGGGGGCTAGGGGAGGGATAGCAGAGGGGTTGGGGCCTAGGGGAGGGAGAGCATTAGGAGAAATACCTAATGTAGATAACAGGGTGATGGATGCAGCAAACCACCACCATGGCACGTGTATACCTATGTAACAAACCTGCACATTCTGCACATGTACCCCAGAATTTAAGGTACAATAAAAAAAATCATGCTTGTGACTAGATAATTTCTTTTTCCAGTTTCCTGTCCCTATTCTCAACTTCAATGCATGGCTCCAACTTTCTTTAAAATAGGACTCAAAGCTCACCTTGTTCAGGAGCCATTTCAGGACCGATTGCGCGTGAGTCCAGTCACTCCACCGCAGAGACCTGGAGCCCAGCTGTTCCCTGGACTGTGTTACCGTGGTCTTGGTGGCGAACTCCTTTGCCAATGCATTCTTTGGATCTCTATGCTGTCTTTTCAGACTAGATTTTGCATGTAGGATTAGCAGAAAGAGCTCAGGGTTGACACACAGGAGCTAAATTAATCTTTTGCTGAGAAATATTTAAACAGCTTACTTTAAAACAATAAAGAAGCCATTTCATTGGCACCTTCTCAGAGGTCACATCTCCTGTGTCTTCAGGAGGCTGCCACACTGGCGGATCTGTACATCCTCGGCATCCAAATAAGGACTTTAAACTAGGTCAGGAGATGTATTTTCTAAGGCAAAACTTTCCATTATTTTCAGTGAGTTGCTTTCACAGAAACCAGTTTGACACAACGGTTTCATTTTGCAAGCTGATTGCTGTTTGATGGTGTTTACCCATTCGTTATTAAAAAGCATGCGGTAAACACGGGAACATGGCACTCTGTCTAATGTGAGGTGCACAAGGGGAAATAGAAGCTGTGATGCCTGCTTCTATGGAACTTGACGTTTAATTATTTAAACAAGAGGAGGAGGGAAAAGGAAAGGCAACTTCCAGGGGCAGCCACTCTGAGACCAGCCAGGTCTGGACATTGAATTTCACCATGTCCACGCTGGCTTCTTAGCTCTTTAAGCTATCAGAGCAGGGGTTTCGCCAGGTGCAGAGCCAGCGGCAGGTGCCTGGTTACTAAGCTACGTACGGAGTGGAAGTCGTGAGGGAAAGCTGCACGTTTCCTTACCATTGCCTTTTCCACTGCATTTTACTCTCACTAACACCATTCGTAGCTCTCATGGATTGAAGATGCTAGACACAAATTGGGGCGGCTGCCTAGTCTACAGAGATTCCCTCAATGCCTCTGTCTCTGTTTGAAAGGTGGGTGTGTGTCCCCTCCAAGGGCAGTCATGATATGTCCCGTCTCTGGCCACCATGAGGAGCAGAGAGGTGAGCGCACATTGCAGATGGGGCTCTTGCAAAGACCTCGGAGTCTGCTGAATTAAGAGAAGTCCATTCCTCTCTACCTGTGAAGCTGTTGAGACGAGGGTCCGGAGCGGCTGTGGCCACAGTGGCAGGTTTGCGAATGGCGAGGATGAAGCCAACACACCCAGGGGACCAGCAGGCCCTCCCAGCTCTCACGCCCCGCCCCGCCCCCGCCCCGGCTTGTCTACACTCGTGGTAAAGCAATCCCTGCTTTTTTTCTTTTCTTTTTTTTTTTCATAAGTTCAAACTGGGCTTCTATTATTTTCAAACTAAAAATATTAATTAATTATAATAAACGCTGTACATTTTACACATAGTCTCATTTAATCCTCACCAAAAAACCTCTTAGGTTGGTATTATTAAGTCCATTTTATAGATAAAGCAACGAAAATATCAGGGGATTACATACACATCTTTATTATCGTAGCATTCTTGCCTTCTTTTCACTAAAGAGCTTTTTTTAAAAAAAATTTCAAGTTAAATTCCTTCGTTCAAAATGTCTCAACATCTTCTTCTGCCCTTAGTCGTTTTTTAAAATTTCCCCTATTTCTTCATGCGTCCCTTCTAACGTTAGCTTGTTTTCTCATTCATTCAACATAACATATATGGAGCAATTGTGATCAGCCAGGCACCGTGCTAGACTCCCTGTATGACAGAGAGCAAAACAGTCACGCTCGCCATCTGCTCAAAGCCTCAATTACGGTCGGAAGAAAGACGACCCGGCAGTTACTTACGATCCAGGTTGCTATGAACTGTGGAGAAAGAAGGAAGGGCAGCTGCCGTGGAAGCTTGCGATGGGCGTGCGAAAGACCCATACACCACCTGAAAGATGCTTTCTTTTTGTCTCTTACTATTACATTTTTATTATCTATTTCACACAGCATATGGTTTTTTTTCCTTGCCGTTCTACTCACCGCTTTTAAACCTGAGTGGTTTAGTTTAGTTGAGTCTAACAAGCATTTATAGAACATCTACTATGTGTGAAAAACCTAGGGAGAAACTGACAGACTCTTGAGGAGACAGAAGCTGAACAGAGCCTCTGGTAGAGTCTGGAACCTTCTGCTGCTGGTCACCCGGGCTGCTGGGGAAGCGCAGGCCAGGAGTTCTCCCTGGCATGGCACCCCCGGCTGTCTCCGCTGCCTCCTCTTCTCCTCTTCCGCTTCCCCGCATCCATCCTGTTGCATTTCCCGTTGGATTTCCATCCCCCGTTAACTCCCTTCATCATCACACCTACAGAGCGGCCTCTCTCTGCATTCCCTAATCCCACCATTATTTCCATTGAAATGAGGAATATGAAAGTAAATGAAGTGGTTGGATTTATCATATTTTTTAGCCAAAAACGGATTTAGGCCAACAAGAACCGAAAGACACAAAATACAAATTTGATTGTGTCAAACTGAAAAAAAAAAAAAAAACACCACCTACATCCCACTGTCCAACTTCCTGTTGGCTTCATGCCTTCGGTTGCATTCTGCGTGTACCCCACATTCATTTCATTCACGCTGTTGCTTTTGTTTCTGAGGTTCCATTGTCTCTAAATCTCTCCTGATAATAGGATGGGGGTAGCATGAATGAATGAATGAAGTACTGAATAGGATATCTGGGCTATGTAAGAAGGGATTACGAGGGTAAAAAAATCAACTTTGCCCTATTTCTTCTGCCACTCATTTATTCCGCTGTGTTCTTGGCCCCTGTGAATTCTGCTCCTCCCGAGTTTCCATTGCTTACGGTTTCTCCCTTTCCCGCAGGCCCCTGCTCGCTCTGTGTGGTTGTTTCTGAGACACGACTTGCTGACTCTCCCCATCTACACTATAACCAACCAGGGAGAAAGCACAGCTCGTTTTAATGCGGCTCATTTAATCTACATAACCTTGGCTTCCCCATTACACTCTTCCTGGTATTTAAAACATGTAAGAGCTGAGATAAGACTTTTAAAATATTAACATAAGCCAGGTCTCAACACAACATAATCCAATGGAAATAATATTTATAGCAACAGCGCCCCGAGGTTCAGAAGCCACGGCTGAAATGTTATTATTGTGCAATGAAAATCTGCATCCTTCTCACTATGGAATCAAAACATGAGCTGGAGCTAGATTATTCTGTTTTTCTTCAACCCCAAGGACAGCCTAATCATCCTGCAGTGCATAAGCAAACTCACTTTAATTTTTTATTTTATGAAAATAAAACTGCTAGCTTTGAACTGAAAGTATGACAGCCAAAATTTTTTTTTTTTTAATTTAGCCTCTCGTTCAACAGAAGATCCATGCCTTTACTTCAGTTCCCTGGGCACTGCCAACTGTGCAGCGTGAAGGTGGCGTCAGATGGCATGGAAAGCTTCTAAGCCAGGTCATTTGCTTTGTGTCCTATTAGAAATTAAATTATTCTAGTAGTTGGAAGTTTGAGCAGAGAATGTAGAAGAAAAGCAGGAAGACAGGGGAAGAGGTAAAAGAAGCAGGAGAGGAGGAAGGAGGGAGCAGGAAAAGGAAGGGAGAAAGGAGAAAAGGCGGCAGAGAGGAGTTGGTTGAAGAAGAGAAATAAAAGAATTCCTCAAACAATAGGACTGGAGGGGGAGGCAGGATGAAGTTGATTTGGAAACTAATCTGAAATATTTTTCCTTCGGGTCAAATGGAGCAGCTGCTATATAGAGCTAAGGAAATCCCAGCAGCTTCTGTGATGTGAAGTGCTGAATTGGGAAGGACATGTGAGGTCACTGAGCCCAGCTAGCCATTTCATCCTTGAGTCTTCCTGCTTCAGGTCTCATCACAAATCTGGAATTTTAATCACGGTGTTCACTTCTCTTTCTAGTTTTTGGAAATAGATTTTTAACCTCTTCCAGGATTTAGTCTTTCCTGGGTGTTCGTGATAACTTTGTTCTCTGATGTCAGGATATCCAGTATTACCTATGTTCCCTAAGTCCTACGTTTCCTGTACTTTTTCAAATGTCAGCTGCCCAAATTGTCACCCTCTTCCTTAAGGTGCTTGCTCTGAGCCCAGCCTCCGCATTTTCCGGCATCCTGGAAAGCACGGTAGTTCCTCTTCTAATCATGGCAATGACTTACTCAGTAAAGGTGAGCACCCTGGTACTCACCCTGTGTCCGGAAGACAGTGCTGAGGTGAATCATTCTAAGCAATCACTAGAAGTCGCAGGGATTGCCCCAACCACCCACGATGCTGGAGAAATGCCCGGAAGACTTACCTCAACTCACCCGGCTAAAGAATCAACTCGCTCCTCCTCCTCTCCTCCCAGATTCCATCGAAAGCCAAGACTTTTCTTGGCTGGCATCTCCAAGAGATTAGTCAGTGTCATTTAATCTTAAGGAGAATGTCCAGGGAGCCTCGATGATTGTAAGGAAATCAGGAGCAGAAACGGATCTGCTGGCCCTTCTGTGCTTAGTCAGGCCACAAGACCGGTCTCCCCGGAGACCAAGAGGTCATTAAGGCTCTGAGCTCAGACCGCTTGGGTTCAAATCCAAGTGATGCCACTGCCTAGCAAGGTGACCCGGCAAGCTACTCAAACAGCCTGGGCTTTCATTACTCCATGTGTACAGTGTTTGAAAGGGTGTCTGACAGGCACATGGCAGGTGATTAATAAATGCTGGCTGTTTTTATCATTACCACCCTCATCATCTGTGGGTCAGATTATGACCTGAGTTAAAAGAATAAATAATTAAGCCATGCATTTAGTTCTGCCAAATATTAATTATTAAAATAACAAACTCACATTTTGGAGCATGCCTGTGTGGCGATGTGCCCAGCACTGTGGTAAGGACACAGCAGTCATCTAATGTTTTCAGCGGTGCGTGAGGTGGGACCACATTGTGGAAATGGAGATTGAGAGAGTCATGAACCACTCAAGGTCACGCAGCTCATAAGAAGAGAGGCCATGGATTCACACCTGTTCTTGGACCCCACACCCATATCCAAGCCACTGTCAGATACTGCGTTCCTGTGCAACGGCTTGTATAGAAAGCCAAGCTCAATACTTCAAGTGTGAAGTGAAATCAGCAAGGATCAAATGTGTGGGGTTTCTGCATGCCTGTGCTTGTGCATGCTTATTTGCTTCCTTAAATTAGATTTATCAGCTAGAAAAAAAAACCTTAGTCAGACACTGGTCCAGACTGAGAAGGCAGAGATGCCCAGAGGCCCTGCTCAAAGCACCCGCGTGCCAGAGAAACTACCCCTGAAGTGAAAGTGGACCGCCCACTTTGAGTCTCTGTTCCCTCATCCCCCCTCGCTGGCTCCTAACTTGGCTCTCTTATGCAAGACATTTGTTCCGGCTGTTAGATCTGTTCTCAAACAACAAATTGCACCTCAACCCTTCACTTTTCACCTGAGTCATTCAGAACATCATTGGCAATGTTCAGTCACAGGGAGACTGAGCGTTTGTATGAAGGAAAACATGTTTTGTAAAAAAAGTGAAATTAACACAGGGAAAAGCCATTTCACGAAGATGAGTGTACAGTAGTCCCTCGGAATCTGTGGGGGATCAGTGCCAGGACCTTCAAGGATGTGCAGGTTGCTGATGTAAACTGGGGTCGTGTTTGCCTGTAACCCACACACATCCTCCCAATGCTTTAAATCATCTCCAGATGACTTACAATACCAAATACAATGTAAATGCTATGTAAATAGTTGCTATACTGTATTCTTTTTAATTTCTCTTCTTTTTATTGTTGTATTGTGATTTTTTATTGTTTTCTTTTAAATGTTTCCTACCCCTGGTTGGTCGAATGGGTGGAGGCAGAGCTCGCAGATACAGAGGCTGACTGGTGTAACAGGTACCAAAAACTTAGAGGCTTAAAGCAGCACAAATTTACTTCTTATAGTTCTGGACATTAGGAGTCTAAAATGGGCCATGGTGGGCTAGCATCAAGGTGCCCACAGGACCTCACGCCCCCTGGAGGCTTCAGAGGAGAACGCACTTCCTTATTTCCCAGATATAGAGGTTCCTGCACTCCTTGGCTTGCGGTCCCTTCCAGCCGCGTTCACATCGCTGCAACCTCTGCCTCCACTGCTGCTCGGTCGACAGCATCCACCCTTTCTGGGAAACATCTGAATGGCTTTTTTCCAGCCAGCCCCTCTACGAACCTGGATCGTCCCCTAGAATATTCTGAATGTGGTGTCTTGGGTATGTCTACTTTCTGTGTAAGCTTAGCAACCCTACAGTCTGTGACTGGCTTCAAGCCCTCATAAATAGAAAGATTCCCTCTCCTGCCCTATAAAGCACTGGGCTGCATCTGGGATTCTGTGGCTCTCTCCTCCAGGCTTCTGCAGGCTGCTCAGTGCTGGCCTCACAGCCCTGCCTTGTGGCCGGTTCTGTTGCGAGAGGTCGAGTCTGTTGGAGGCACATGGTGGATCACACAGGGATGGCCCATCGTCTGGTTGCGCCCGCTGGTGCCCAGGCCCGTGCACCCACCGTGGCACTGCTCCACCTTCAGGACCGATCTCTGCAGCAAACACCCCCAGGCAGGCACCTCAGAACTGGCTGGGTTTCTCTCCATGTCTGGCAAGCTCTTTGCCTTCCATACTTCCCCCTTACCTCCTACCTCCTCGTCTTCCTTGCGTCTCCTGTCCATTCACTCTGAAAAATGCAAAACACCCAAACATGGGACCCACCAAGTAGTTTTAAGAAACGGCTTTTAATTCAACATCAAAGGCATCTAGGACAACAAGACAGCTTTAGATGTCACTCCAGCGGAAAGGGACAGCTGTCGTGTTTCAGACTGTGCCATGACACGAAGGGTCCATGAACCATCGGCAAAAGGAGGCTGGCCGCCATTTTCCTTTCCAGGAGGTGTTTGGTTACATTTAGCTTTGTGACTCGCACACCCTAGGAAACTTCTTCAGAAACAGAATATAAGGCCAAGCCTCCCAGCTAGGGAGGGAGAGGAGAGAACTTTGCGGCTTGCCTCCTTGGGAGAAGAAGGCACAGATCCAGGGCCACCAGGCCCCTGCCCTCCCGGCCTCCCTTCGTGCCTGCCTCGGCCATTCCAAGGATGCTGACAGCCATAAAAAATCAGGCCTGTTAGCAACAGGGAAGATCACAGGCCTTGATTCCTGTTGAGCTCCTCCAACAACAGCTGCCATCTGGCTCCCCATTACGGGCGAATGCAGGCCCTGATTTATGGAGAGGCGCAGGTCAGGGAGTGGGCCGCGTGCATTGCCCTGTTCCCCACAAACACCCCAGTGGGCGGAGGCCCAGGAGAGGGCCATTGCAGGTCATCAATAAATCCTGGGGATAAAACAATGCAGAGGTTATTAAAGGGAGCTGAGAGGGGACCCATGCGAGTTATTCCAATTACAGGCACGGTGATCATCCTCTGTGCAGTTCAAAGTGTATGCACCCTAATGCATTTCAGCAGCTAATAAAAGTACTGTAGGGTTTCTTTCTCTCTCTCTTTTTCTTCTTCTTTTTTTTTTGAAACCCATAGCACTTATAAATTACAGGGTAGAGGGGAACGAAAGATACATAGCAGCTTTGAAGCAGGACTGACAACCTCAAACTAATTGATCATAAAAGGAAGTCCACTGCAATAGACAACGAACCATTTATCTAGACAAAAATAGACAACGGTTTTCCTATGGGGATGGGAATTTAAAAAAAAAACACTAAACTAAATTAGGGGTGGGCCCCGAGGAACAAATGTAACATTTAGAGCCCTTCAGATGCAGGCACTAAAAGTGGAGGCATTGCAGATGTGACTGTGGCTTTGCGGTGGGAGAGCAGGACAGGAGCGCCACTCCTATAAACATAGAGGAAGTCCAGACCGCCGTGGTCAGCCTGCAGGCAGGAATGCTCTCAAAGCTGATCAAAAGCTTTATCTTCTACATCTTTTTCCAGATGAAAATTTCATCAGAACCCTCAATTGCTAGCCATTAAGTTCCTTTAGCTTTTATTGTGCTAAAATGGAATTGGCTGGAGATGGTAATTTAGATTGCATTGATATAGGCTAATGGGGTGGGGTAGAGAGAACCCGGACAAAGATGCAGAGAAATGATTGTGTTGTAAGATATATGTTAAAAGATGCCGCCGCGGCCAGGCACCTGTAATCTCAGCACTTTGGGAGGCCGGGGCGGGCAGATCACAAGGCCAGGAGTTCGACACCAGCCTGGCCAACATTGTGAAACCCCGTCTCTACTAAAAATACAAAAAAAATTAGCTGGGCATGGTGGCAGGTGCCTGTAATCCCCAGCTACTTGGGAGACTGAGGCAGGAGAATCACTTGAATCCAGGAAGCAGAGTTTGCAGTAAGCTGAGATCGCACTCCAGCCTGGGTGACACAGCGAGACTCTGTCTCAAAAAAAAAAAGATGTGGTCACATGCTTTAGAGTGCGAATACACTCTCCAGTAGTCCATATTCATGGGTTGCAGAGCGTTGCCGAGATATTCTGGTCACCCTTAATCAAATAAATAGGAAATATCCTTCTGCCCTTCACCGGCCACCCTTTCCCAAGACACTGGTCAAGCTCTCAAAAATAGTTGGCTCTTCTAAATAGGTTAAATCCTTCTTGAGCTATCCTATACAACTGCTTAAACGGCAATCATTTTTTCTTTATTTTATGAAATACAACAAAAAGGAAATTTTCAGTCTGGTTTGAATTCCAATCACAAATTAAACATATCAAAGTTTCCTAGAGGTGGTTTTAGATGAGGCCAGTTGGAAACAAACTCAGAGGGGCACCTGCCTCCACTTTTTCCCCCTTTACATTCCACCTGCCCGTCCCTGTGGCTGCCACCCATCCTGTGCTCCCCCAGTTAACCTTAATTACACATGGGAAGGTGGACGGCATGGCTCCTGTACATCCCATCCTGTTGCCACCAGCTCATCACTGACAGCCGCTCAGGCCACAGTCCTCACCTCGCATTCAAGGCCTCTAGCTTTGGGCTTCATCCTGGGAGTGATCACAGTCTCAATGGCATGTGGTCACACCAGCTGACGGTGGCCACCCACCCCTGATGCCTCCCTGCCCCTCCACATCCAGCTGCATCCACCTAGGGTCAGGGGAGTCTTCAGCTCCCTGCACCTGGCCTGGAGCCCTCCCGTGAACCTCCTTCCAGGTGCAGCCAGCTCGCTCCCGGTCGCTGGTGCATCCCTTGGCATGCTCTGCTGTCACATGGGACTGCGGTCCTGTGCTCCCTGCTCTGTGTCCTCCCTCGAGGCACGCTCTCAGGGCCACAGACAGCCTTACTGCACGCATCTTTGGATCCCCTGGAAGTGCTCAGAACATGCCGCTGGCCGGTGATTTCATCTGAGCGGGAGAGAGGCAGAGCGAACCAGTGAAGGGGACCTGGGCAGCAGAGCCAGGAAGCGAATCGCCAAGGCCACCCAGCCAATAAGTGGTAACATGGAGCTCAAAGGAAGCATTCTGACTCTGCACCAAGGCTTTTCATCTGGGGAGCTGTCACTTAGCTTGTGTTCCCATACATTCAAGCTAGAGTTGCAGCAAGCAATTGTCCCAGAGGCAGGCTTCTGACACTTTGGGACCAGGAGGCTTTACCTGCACCTCTACCTGTGGGATCTATAAGGGTGCCCATTTCAGATGGTTATTGGAAGAAATTAAGTGAGATAATATGTGCAAAGTTATTATTAAGATACTCTCTCACAGAGAGTGAAAACTCAAAAATGTTAGCCGTTATTGTTAATTACTTCTACTAATGCTCATATGCAAAATAAATGCATCTTCCTATTCAGCAATGAATATCCTCCTTTTTAGTGCTACACACATCTCAGAAATAAGCATTCTATCCAGAGTTACAATTCTCACTCCTTCATATTTCCATCTCTCTAATGTTCATACCACGTGTATTTTACCCCACAGGAAGTCCTAATTTTGAATACCCTAAGCAGCAGTCCTTATGGACCGTCAAAACTAGGTGGAAAACACCGTTTTCATTACTGAAACTGTATCTCCCAGATCGCCTTTTTCACCTGGAAGTGGAGATGAGAAAAAAAGTGTTCTTTCAATTTAACTCTTTTTTGCATTAGAAAATATGACTCCCTGAGGACACCGGGATGGAAAGCCCCACCCCTCACCCACACAGCAGTCACAGAAGAGCTGGGTGTCTCCCTCACCAATGACCCATCCTCCTCAGCTTTGAGGTCTAAACCCCTGTGAGGAGAGTCCAAGCACATCTCTAGGGCAGCGCTGTGTGCCCCGAGCCTGGGAAAGCCCTGGTTCCTTCAGGCGCTCAATAAGCACTCGCTGAATGAATGAATGAACAAACTCAACACCTGGCCCTCACTCAGGCACACACAGATACTCCCAGGAAGGGGGTATGGCAGGCAAGGGGAGACCCCTGGCTCCTACTGACCCCCCGCAGGGCCCTAAGCAGAGCCTTGGAGGGGCGTGTTTCACCGAATGGCTTTTGCCCCCTCAAGGCTGGCATCAGAAGGCAGCAGTCTCTCGTGACCTCACGCTCAGGGAATCACTGGGTGTGTGCAGCATGGCCGAGGTGCAGACTTCGGCACGCTCTTTCCATCACCCTTCACAGCTGAGGTCTGTTTCGGGAGCTCTGTAACATGAGTGTTACATTTTCATTACACCACAGGAAGGATTTTCTTTCTTTTCTTTTTTTTTTTTTTAACCATTGCTTAACTGAATGCTGTTTGGATCCCATGGTGAGAAAAGGCCTTGGGCTTGGGAGTTGGGCTGGCAGGGGTGGAACAGCCTCCTGCGCAGGTGGATGGATCAGCCCTCAGGTGGGCTGACTCTGGGGGTGCCTGCAGTGGGGGCTTCCCTCCCCCCGCCACCCCATTCCTCCCATCTGTTCCAGATAGCAGTGAATCTCTGAAGCGACTGTGGCTGTCCTCCCTCCTTTTATCTTCTCTTCCTGGAATCTGATAAGAGCCGCAGAAGATAATTGGAAGCCAGCCCTCCCCAGGTGCTCATCACATAAGGAAAAGCATTCTGACTGGCACGGCTGCTGCCACTCCTGCAGCTCCTGGCGGACCAGCAACTTTGATTTATCGCTCTACCAGTAAATACTAGTAAATAAGTGACAGAAACGCCTTTTCCCCAGTGACTCCCCAGCCCCACTATAATTAACTTGTTCTTCTTTCATCCCTCTCTTACCAGCCATGAAGCAGCGACATTCTCTGATGAATGAGTTGCCCACAACTATCTTCCCAACAGGTGTTTCACATAAAAGATGAGCCGTCCCAGGAACAGTGCGAAGCAGGTGTTGAAAGCTAGAAGCTCACAGGTCAATTTGCCCCGTGAAATATGATTTTAAACATTGGGGAAAGCACAGATTTCACCTGGAAATGTATACTTCCGCCTTCTTTTGGAAACTGGAAGGTCCTCTGGAGCTGATGGGCTTCCATTCCCTCCTGGTAACGAATGCCTGGGCAGGCCCACCCCTGTATGCCATGACCTCCCCTTTCTCTGGCTCTCTGATACCAAAGGCTGAGTATCAGTTGATGTTTATGATTGTATTTGCTCTGTTATTTTCTTATACCAGAGACATGTTGCTCTGTATTCATATGTTATGAATTGAAAACAGCTGCAAATTCTTTGTCATTTCTCCCATTGAGAGGTGAAGTCAGTTCCACCTCCTCTTGAATCAGTGCTGGCCCGAGATTTGCTTTGCCCAACAGAATGTAGCAGTAATGCTGGATAACTTCTGAAACTAGACCTGAAGAATCACAGTCTCTACTCCCACCTAAGTGGAACACAACCTCTTAGAGCCCAGCCATTGCACTGTGAGAAGGCTGAGCCACTTAGTCTACCTGCAAAGAACTGGAGCTCTCCATTCTACAACTCCAGTTGAGCTCCCAGCCAACAGCCAACCCAACTGCCAATCACATAGGTGAGCCATCCTGGACACCACTACCGGTCAGGCCTGCAGAAGACAGCCCTAGCTGACACCACCTGGAGCAGAAGAAACACCCAGCAGAGCCCTGCCGACCCACAAAATGGTAAGAGGTGATCACAAATGGTAAGGGATCATGAATAGTAAGGGATCACAAATGGTTGCTGTTGCTTCATGCTACTAAGTTTTTGAGAGGTTTGTCTGGCAGCAGTAGCTAACTAAAACACCTTATCTTTATCAAGGTTTGGGGAGAAAAACAGATAGGTCTGAAGGGTACATGTTTGAAGAAAAGTGAAAGAAAGTAAACATTTTTGGGACCAAGGACTCTGCCAGCTGAATTTGTACATAAATACTCAGCTTGCTTCAGAAATTCACACTGGTAAACCTCTAAAGAGTTCATCTGAGGCCTCTGATTCTGAGGGAACATGATCATTGATACAAAAACAGTGGAGCCAGAGACCACAGCCTCCTAATGGCAAGCAATCATCAATTATCTGGCCTTCCATTTTCCTGTCTATGAAAATGGAATAACAGTATCTGCTCAGTTCACCCTCTATGAATATGGTAGGACTCAAGGAGAATTATATATGTGAACATGTTTTATGAATTACAAAGGACTATAAATGCTAAGTATTGTTATTCATATAATGTACCGAAGAATTTTTTAATTCTTGCAAAGAAATCTCCATAACTCTTAGGGACCCCCAAAGCATAATTTAGTAATACTTACATTTGATATGCCAAGAGCTATTTATACTAGAATTTATTTATCCAACTGATCTTGAAGCCCATGTCTTTGGACCAGGAATAACAAAGAAGTCTCAGCTTAAGTGCCAAGTCCAGTTGTGCGTACTGCCTGGAGAATTATGTTGAGAATGATGCTGAGGCCACATCTGGGAAGGCAGTGAGGTGGCATGCAAGACATAAATCATTCTCCCAACATTTGACAGTCTTTTTTCTCAAGCCATTTTCTTTTGTTTTGCTTTGCTTTTAAAAGGGCCTTAAAATGAAATAACAAAATATGAGTTAGAACAAAAGAATTTGAGACCTCACTTCTTTACCTGCCAACTACGTGACTGTGACCAGGGACAACAGATAACTCTCTGAGCTCAGTCTCTTGCTCTGAATCAACGATGTTGAGGAGGAGGAGGAGGAGGAGGAGGATGAAGATGATGTCGATGAGATGATGATAACAAGGATGACCACGAGGACATGATGATGATGATGATGATGATGCATCCGTTGAACATTTACTCCATGGCTGATATGTACTGTTTCTTTCATTCCTCGCGAGAACCCCTGGGGGAAGGTCTGCTTTATCGTTACCCCCATTTAACACATGAGGAGTGGAGGCACATACAGAGAAAAACCCTTGCCCAAGTCACACAGCTAAAGTGGGACTTGAATCTTGATAGTCTAAACTAAATGTGACAAACTTTTTCAATAAAAAGTCAGATGGTGGATATTTTAGGCTTTGTGGGGCATACAGTTTCTGTAACAACTCCTCAGCTCTGCTATTGTAGTTCGAAAGCAGCCATAGACGATATGTAAATAAATTTGTGTGTCGTGTTCCGATAAAACTTTATTTACAAAAGCAGACCATCAGCTAGATTTCGCCTGGGGGTGTAGTTTTCCAATATGCAGTCTAAAGGAGTGCTGTCCAGTAGAAACAGTGCAAGCCACAAATGTGAGCCACATATGTAATTTAACATTTTCTATTCACATTTTAAAAGTAAAAATA
The DNA here is from genome assembly GCF_030222135.1 of Aotus nancymaae. Classification (NCBI taxonomy): domain Eukaryota; kingdom Metazoa; phylum Chordata; class Mammalia; order Primates; family Aotidae; genus Aotus; species Aotus nancymaae. The sequence goes on from NW_026988455.1 coordinate 18,248,729, forward strand.
TGTGAAATTAATACCATATTTATAAACACAATACACCTAAAATATTATTTCAAAATGTAGCCAATCTTTTACATTCTTTTTTCTTTTTTTACATATTTGAAAGCCAGTGTATATTTTATACTTAACGCCCATCACCACTTGGACTAGCTACATTTCAAGTGCTTGATGGTCACATGAGGCTGGTGGCTACACAGAGGACCTGGAAGTTCTAGAACCCAGCTCTTTGAATCTTCTTCCAAGGGGATCACCAGGACTGTAATGTACAAGACCCACTATGGACGTCCAATTGTTGTTACTGGATTCAGCTGAGTCTCTTGGATGGGTTCCAGCCCATCTGAGAATGTATGAAACACTTCAAGACTTTCATTTTAATTTAGCAATCTGGAACTCAGACTGCATTTCTCCTCAGAAACAACTCTATAAATCGCCATAGGTGCCTTGAGCTCTCCCACCAAGATGTCATAAATGGTCACTATACCTGTTGAACAAAGTCTGGCTTGAATCACCCCTAGTGGCCATTCAAAGGTTACTTTCCATTAATTTTAACTAAGGATCCTGGGGAAAGACTACCCAGAGGAGCAGGACACAGCAGGTGGTCCCTGAGCTTTGGTGGGGTGCCTGCCCATGGAACTGTCACCCTTGCTGGCACCAGCTCCAGATGTCCTTGATGAAGTTCTGGGAAGATGCATTCCCAAGTCAGAGACACCCAGCCCAGGCTCCTCTTCATCAGGCTCTTGCACATAGCTTCTAGTGTATGCTTCTCATCATTTCCTGAGGGCACGCCTCAGGCCTTGGGAAAGTAAGCGATGGGGCATCCAGCAGTGATTCCCAGGCTGCGAAATTTCATAGGCCAATCAAAATTTTTAAATAAAAGAACTGGAGGACCTATCTAAGGTGGCCAACTTGTAATTTTTCCAAGTAAACACATTAAGGAAAAAAAAAAAAAACCTAGCATCTATGGGTCTATCATTTTTATAGCAAATCATGTTAGAATGGTATTTTATCACCAATAAAAGGAGGAAAACAATCTCAAAATGAATGACAATTTTTTTCAATTGAGTAAATTTGGCTTGGTGGGAAAATGTACCTCACTGCCTTTATTTTTATTTTATTTTTAACTTTTAAGTTCAGGGGTATGGGTTTGTTACATAGGTAAACTTGTGTCTTGGGGGTTTGTCGTATAGATTATTTCATCACTCAGGTATTAAGCCTAGTACCCACTAGTTATTTTTCCTGATCCTCTCCCTCCTCTCACCCTCCCCCTCTAAAAAGGCCCAGTGTGTGCTGTTCCCCTCTCTGTGTCCATGTGTTCTCACTACTTAGCTCCCACTTATAAGTGAGAACGTGTGGTATTTGGTTTTCTGTTCCTTGTTTGCTAAGGATAATGGCCTCCAGTTCCATCTGTGTTCCTGCAAAGGACATGATCTCATTCTTTTTTATGGTTGCACACTATTCCAGGGTGTATAGGTACCACATTTTCTTTATCTAGTCTACCATTGATGGGCATTTAGGTTGATTCCCTGTCTTTTCTATTGTGACTAGCACTGCAATGAACATGATACATGCATGTGTCTTTATAATAGAATTATTTCTATTCCTTCAGTGATGGGATTGCTGGGTCGGATGGTATTTCTGTCTTTGGGTCTTTGAGGAATCGCCACACTGTCTTCTACAATGGCTGAACTAATTTACAACCCCACAAACAGTGTATATATGTTCCTTTTTCTCTACAACCCTGCCAGCATCTGCTATTTTTTTACTTTTTGGTAATAGTCATTCTGGCTGGTGTTAGATGGTATCTCGTTGTGGTTTTGATTCACATTTCTCTAATTATCAGTGATGTTGAGCTTTTTAATGTTTTGCCAAGGACCATGAAAACGTTGCCTCCAGAGCAGAGGCTCTGGGGTTACCATTTGGAAATCTCTATCTCCTAGAAGGTTTCGCTGTAGTTGTGTAGGGCAATGGAAGGTTCTAGACAGAAAAGAGAGTGAGGAGCACTGGAACAGCTAGGAATAGAGCCAACAGGAGGAAGGTGGCATCCCTCTAAGGGTTTCAGGTGAGAGGAATCAATACGGCATCAAACGTATCCTTTATTGGAACAAATATCTTATGCTTGTTTCCTGTGGTAGACACTATATCTGCACATTCCTTTTACTTCTTTCGATCCTTCTAGAAACACAAGATAAACAGGAGAGATACTATGTGCATTTTACAGATTAACAGTAACAAGTATGCAATTCCAAGGATCACTGCTATGGCTTAAATGCTCAAGTCTCAAAAATTCCCATGTTGGAATTTAATACCTAATGTGATAGTATTAAAAGGTGGGACTTTTGGGAAGTGATTAAGTCCTGAGGCCGCACTCTGAGGAATGGATTAATGCTCTTACAAAAAAGTTGGAGAGCCCTGGTGCCTTTTTGCCCTTCCCTCTTTCCTGCTATGTGAAGACACAGCATTCATGCCCTTTCACCCTCCCACGGTGTGAGGGTACATTAGAGTCACCGTCTTAGAAGCAGAGAGCAGCCCTCACCAGACACTGAATCTCAAGTGCCTTGACCTTGGACTTCCCAGCCTCCAGAATGTAAAAAATCAGTTCCAAACATTTATGAATTACCCAGTCTAAGGTATTCTGTTATAGCAGCACGAACAGGCTAAGATAATTACAAATACATATATATATATCTCTCTATATATATCCACATTTGGATATTTTGGAGACTTTTTACTGTACCCAAGCAATGTGTTTGAAAAATCAGTGCTCTTGGGTTGTGTAAATTCCCCTCACTCATTTGTGATCCATCTGCAGAGCAGTAATAATACTCAGTGACAATGAGGACCTCGTGAGTTCCTGTAAAAGGTTTTCTCCTCATGGGTGGGCAGTAGCCCTCAGCCACCTCCCCTCTGCTGCCGACAGGGATCTGAGGGCCTTTGCCCAGGCTCAGCACTACTCAATGCCTCGACTTTCTGTTTCCTTCCTAAAAGCTTGCTGCTTCTCTCCGACTTGCGATGACCCTTTCTCACCCATTGCTGCCGTGGCGTTGCTGGCCCCACAGCTGAAGGCTGGCAGATGTAGGCCTGGGGTTTGCAAAGTTGCTTCAGTGATGTTTCCTGCGTAACCATCTTGGAAGGACAATTGTTAACGGTAGCATATTATCATGCCGGAGTTTTCCTGACTCTGAGCTGGAGAGTTCAAAAAAAGAAAGAAAGAAAAGAAAAGGATGCCAAAAAGCCAGCATCTTGCAACGGGCATTTCCAGCTCCATGAGTTCCTGTGGCTATTCTGGGAACCGTTGAAGTGGTCTGGGATTATCACCTCTCCACCTCCACTCTCTCTCCCCAAGACTTTTCTTTAAAACCATGCTTCTGTTACTAATTGTTCCTTCTTAACTCACCATCCAGTGCTTTGAAGTAACTGTATAAGGCAACAGACGTACTGTAAGCAAACGGCAGAGTACTGAGATACTGAACGCAAAATTATTTTCAGCTTAATACTAATCAATTTCGCCCTTCCCGATCTCTGGAATTTTGCTTTGACTGGGAATCAACGTTTGATGAAAAAGTCTTCCCTTCTTATGTTAACATCTAGCAAATATTATGCCTTAAATGCTCCTCCCTTTTTTCCACATGACTTCCTGTGCAAGCGCTTTGCCTTAATGAATAGCTGCAGCAAACGCACAGTGAGAGGGACTCTTACTCAAGGCAGGAACAGAAGCCCAGCTGCAGCAAAGCGGTGGGTCGAAAGGGCTGGGACCCTGGACCCAGGCTTGGTCTTGGCTCACAGGTTCCCTTTGGGGCTTGAGGCCAGGGAGGGAGGAGGAGACACGGAGCTGTTGGTGAGCTTGTCCATGTCTTCAGCAATCTTTCTTGTAGACGGTGCCTGCAGGAACCTTGCTCACCATGAGAAAGCATGTGCTGCCTCTGTGTCGCTCTTGCCTGAGTTTTAACTTCATTGACATTACCCCTGTTCTCCTCTCCCACTACGCTTCCCACAAAGGCAAACATTTAAGGTACCGATGTGTGACTGTAGGGAGCATGCCTCCGCTTTGTGTGCCGCAGACGGCACTTCCCTATCGTCAATGCGCTTGCCTGGGCATCCTTATTCACAGATGCAGATTCAGGAGTGGAGGGAGAATCTGCATTTCTGCCTGTGCCTCTGGCCCCCACTCTCACTTACAGTGGCGGGCTCTAGACCGCATTTTGTTTCTGCTTTTTCACTCTGAACTGCTATGAACCTCGTCTGCTGCCTCTAAGTACCGCAGAGCGCTCTGCCTCAGGCACCGCTCACACATGGTCTCCCTCTCCTGCAGACGGTGCTACCATGAAGCACGCAGTTGAGGGGGGCATGACCCCCACGACCTGTGAGCAGGTAGGAGCGGAATTGCTGCACATGGGCTTCGTGTGTACTTAAGTGCTGCCCGACCGGGTGCCGTGGCTCATGCCCGTAATCCCAGTACTTTGGGAAGCTGAGGCGGGGGGATCACTTGAGCTCGGGAGTTTGAGGCCAGCCTGACCAACATGGTGACACCGCGTCTCTACTAAAAATACAAAAATTAGCCAGGCATGGTGGGGCACGCCTCTAATCCCAGCTACTCGGGAGGCTGAGGCAGGAGAAATGTTTGAACCCAGGAAGTGGTGATTGCAGAGTGAGACTCCATCGCAATAATAATAATAATAATAAAAGCGCTGCTAGATTGCTTTTAAACAAGCCCTGCCTCCTGTTAAAATGATGTCGCCAAGACTTTCCACTATTATCCCAAAGTAAAAGTTCCATAATAGTGATAGTAATATTCAAGACAGGCAGACACGGTGGAGGGAGGTTCCCGTGATGGCAACCTAAGGGGAACACGGAGGCCAGACATGGCTAATGTGGGGACTGCCTGTGACATATGACTTAACCACATCTTCTTGTCTCCAAGAAATCCAGGATGAAATCTCTGCTGCCTGCTATGGCCTGTGGCTTTGGATTGCCTCAAGGCCCCAGAGAGTCAGGTAATATCTTGAAGCCACTTTTCACGTTTCAGCTCACTGGTTCCCACCTCACTTGTGAGAGAAGGTCTATCTGCCATCCCCTTTCACAAATGGGAAAGTGAAGGCCCCGCCTCCCCCTACCCATGCTCTTGTCTCTAGAGTATACCAGCTCATTGGGATGGGGATAAAGTGGTGAGTTCCATTTCTGGGAGGGTGCAATATGGGAACAGTAACTTCTCAGAGAGTCTTGCCTTGTAGAAAGAAATACTTTCATAACATATAAGAGAAGAAACTGAGGCACAGAGGAATTAAAAGCCACTCACCTCAACCATGCTCACGAGAAGGAGAGGCAGCGTTGCTTGGCTCTGCAGCCCGGGTCCGGAGGTGGGGGGAGCACACTCGTCACCCCTCTTGTGTCCCCTTGCAGAGGTCACTTGGTTGGTTTACTGAATTGCAGGACATCCATTTAACTCAGGATTCAGATTGAGTGCTCACCAGCTTTGAAAGTGTGAGACCATTTGCTGCCCCTTCTGACCTCTGCCTTCTGCTGTGCTTCATCACACAGTCTGGAACACTGGGAAGCTGGGGGTGCATGACACCGATGCCCTATGGGCCCCATCCGCACTCTCGCTGTTTCTTTCCACAGAGGGAAGTTTCCGAGAGGTACTCTACGTGGGAAGGAGTTCGTGCATGTGCATGTCACCACCTTCTGCCCTCAGCACTGACTCATGGGGTGCTTCTCAACTGTGGCCCACAGTGTGACAACTGAATGTGTCCCCTCACGTTTCCAAATCCGGGGGGGTCGGGGTGCAGGAGACAGCAGGAGGTACTTCTCACTGTTTCACCCTTTGACTCATGCCGCCAGTCCTGCCATCACTGCTGGATGCTCACTGGGACCCTGGAAAGGTCTAGCTGAGTCTTTTAGGGCATGAGGATATTGGAGCATAGAGGTGGCTCCTCTGAGAAGCCTGAGAAGTGTGAGTGTGTAAATGCAGGCTGAGGCTGTGTCTCCCTGGGATTGGAGCCAGCCAACCTCACCCTCCATGCAGCACAAACACCCAGCTCCTCCAGGGAAATGTTCATGGCCAGACTCCCATGTTCCCTGACATCAGCAAGGCCCTGGCGCCACTCCTCAGGGATATGGCACCTCCTCCCACACCAGCGACCATCATCTCTCTCCTCCTCCTCCTTTCTCTTCCTTGGGTCTCCTCTTCCTCCTCTTCACGAGACACACTTGTTATATCTCCAAATGGAACAAAAAAGTCTCATCATCATCATCATGTGCCCCCCCTTCCTCCCCTTCTTCCTCTGAGGTTGATATGTGATTGATATGGTTTGCCTCCCCCGAGATGATTTGGCTGTATCCCCACAAATCTCACCTTGAATTGTAATAATCCCCACGTGTCAAGGGGATAGTTACCGCCATGCTGCTGTTCTCATGATGATGAATGAGTTCTCACGTGATCCGAGTATTTTATAAGGGACTTTCGCCCCTTTGCTCAGCACTTCTTTCTGCTGCCATGTGAAGAAGGACGTGTTTGCTTCCTCTTCCATCATGATTGTAAGTTTCCTGAGGCCTGCAGAACCGTGAGTCAATTAAACCTCTTTCCTTTATAAATTTCTCAGTCTTGGGCAGTTCTTTATAGCAGCTTGAGAACGGACTAATACAGTGATAAAATATAAATTGGACTTTTCAGTGTGCTCACACCATAAGGAAGAGAACAGCATAGTTTCTGCATCAGACAATGTGATCACCATTAGAATTTTCACGTCTGTGACTGTCCAGTATTCATAGGTCAGGATGCTGGTACAACTTTCTGAGATAGAGAATTATCTTCTCACACGGGAAGATAATTCTTCCCTCCCTCCCCTTGGTCGTTCATGGCTGGGTGAGAGGACCCAAAGATAGAGACCAAAAAATCAAATTCTTGGATTTTCAGTTCAGAATAGACTCTTGAAACTCAAAGGTCATGGCCTTGAAAGCCCAGGCACTAATTTGTAAAAGTTGGGAGTTTAGAGAGAAGAAAAGAACCCGGGCTCCCTGCCAGGTGTCACACCCTGGGCCTCACGGAGGCCTCCTCTTTCATCACATGGCACAGAGACATTTTCTGCTGAAAATGGAAAAGGGCTTCCTTCCTAGGACCCACCGTCTCTACCCTTCCATCTTTCTTTTCTTCATTTCTTTCACCTGAAGGCTTCACCACTGAAGGTTGGAACATTCTCCTGCTATTTCATCACACTTGAGATTCCAGGCAAAGTAATTCTGAGTTCAAACAGCAAGGTAACGCCATAAATAATAAAACGTGTCAAGCTTTTCTGGTATAAGAACAAGAACATGATATAGACACACACTACCTAATAGAAGAGAAGGCCCAATTTCAACCACATAAAGGGTTCAAGAAGTTCCGTGTTGGTTTCTACTTCACATAAAATAAACACTGGCGATTCCAGAGACAGGAGAGTAGGGAGCTGCTGGTGTGCTGAGGATTTCACTGCCACCTAGCATAAAACCCTGCTATGAACATTACCATCACTGATTTTTACATTTCTAAGAGATGGGCCCTTTCACTGCACTGGTGTCACGAAAACCGCAAAATCCCACATGAAATTAGGCACAACTCAGGACTGCCCTTTTGCAGAAACTGGTTTTTTAGTTACAAGATTCTCCAAAGTGGTCTCACAAGTTTGTGATGAATTGGGTTGGGAAGCTAGAAGCAGCTTCAAGAGTGCGCTCTGGGTTATGGAAGTCACGGGGACAGAAGGACACCGGTCCCTTCCTAGGTGACTCCATCTCTCCCCGCTAGTCCTGAACCTGAGAAATTATCATTATAAATTACGCAGACAGGACTGCCAGAAACCGATCCAGAACATGAATGTCCAACCCGGGGCTATTGTGCAGCTTCCTGTGACCTCTTAGCCGAGCCTCCCTCTGTCTTCAGGATCAGGCCAGCCTTAGAATCTCTGACTGCTAGAGGCTGGACTTGCAGTGAAACCTGTCCTGATGGATAAAGATCCTGTACTGAGAGAGTTAGGGAAATGACACAGGGATCTAGTTTGCCAGCCAACCTCTGTGACTTAAATCTTCAGATGCCTTCCTTTGGAAAGAAAGGAAGACATTCCTTTTGTTACTAAGATGGCTAAGGTGGTGAGTGAAAAACTGGATTGAATAACTGATGCTATGAGACTGAAAAAAGCTGGGCTGCAATCGTTTTAGCCCTACCTGAGCTGTTTTCCATGCAGTGGTGCTTACGACTCCATAATCCAGGCCTGGGGAATGTTCTGTCTGACAATCGTGTAGTTTCTGTTGGGACTGTGGGCTAATACCACACCCTATGGGTGGTTCCATAAGGAATAGATATGGTCGCTGCCCTGGAAAGAGGAAGGTTCTAGTATGAGGAACAGGGGGTCTGGAAGTGGAGCTTCGAGATGGGATTATGTACTTCCTTATCGGGGTCATTTCTGCCCGGAATTTGCAGTGCGGCAATGCTCAGAGCAGGAAGAGGGTGCGCCTGGTGAGGACTCCCAGAAGGGGCTGGGCTATGCGTTTCCTGTAAGTTCTCCTCTGTGTCGTATTTCCATCTTGCTCTTTTCAAACCTCAGCCCACTTTTCTAAAAAGGTACCGTCCAAGGTAGGGCACGGTGGCTCACACCTGTAATCCCAGCACTTTGGGAGGCCAAGGCAGGAGGACCACTTGAGACCAGGAGTTCAAGACCCACCTGGAAAACATAGGAACACCTCCATATCTAGAAAAAAATAAACAAATCCGCTGGATATTGTGATGCATGCCTGTGGTCCCTGCTACTCCAGAGGTTGAGGTGAGATCATCACTTGAGCTCAGGAGGCCGAGGTTGCAGTGAGCGGGAATCATGCCACTGCACTCCAGCATGGGTGACAGCAAGACTCTGTCTCAAAAATGAACAAAACAAAGGGTGCAGTCTGATCTCTGCTATGATAGAGAATTAACAAAGCGGCTGGTCAGTGGTAGAGAGGAGAGCGAAGTGCCTCACTGGGAACATGCCAATGCTGGGACAGCAATGCCCACTGGTCAGTGCCACACTTGCGGTGAATTTGACCAGCAGGACGTGGGGTGGTTTTACATTTAGCATCACGTCTCCTAATATTCATTCGTCTCTTCTTTCTTTAGCGACAGAACCCCTGACATTTACCTGGGTGTGTAGGTGCCCAAAATAAAGTCCGTCTTTTCCCACCACCCCTGCAGCTCAGTGTGGTGTGTGGGCAAGCCCCGGCCGATGGGATGTGAGTAGAAGGGACGTGTGCTCAGCATGGTGGCCCGCGAGGGAAGGAACAGGTCTTGTGCTGCCCCCTCTCCACCCCACTTGCCAGAAAGTTGCTGCAGTGGACACTGTGGCACTGTGGGTGCTGTGGACGCCACAGGGCATGGTGGTAAGCACCTTCAGCTGCGTGGAAGAGGTGTCGTTCCGGGGCAGTTCTGCACGCAATCTGCCCTGCTCACAGGAGCTACTGTGTGAACGTCGCTCCCAGTGCATGAGGTGAGGACAGAAATTGGGTCAGCTTTGATAAACTTTCAGAGCACCTTGATATCGGCTTGACATTCAAGCACATGATCTGTGGACCCACCTCAGTATATTGACCAGACCTGGGCATGAGTCAGGCACTTTTTATGCCAAAGCCACACAGCGCTCTGAGATAGATTGGAAATTTAAATGATAATAGAGATAATGACAGTAGTGTGCCATATTGTGTGAGAAACACTGCTGTAAGGGACGGCAGAGTCACAGAGAGAAGAAGGCAGGGCCTGGGTACTGTGGAGCCAGCCCAGCAACCCCACCATGAATCCTCCTGCCTTTACAGAACAGAGAAACTCTTCCCTGGTTTAAGCTGCCTTACATTTGGGGGCCCGTTTGTTTCTCAGCCTAAGCTGTACCCTGTTGGGTGTGCCTGTATATGAATAGCATGTGGGCCTAGCTGATGGACCAGACACTCCATGTACTGGCACATAACATTCTGACTCTCAAACAGTAAGAACAGAAGGAAATACAGCATGATGTTGTAAAATTCTCTCCAAGTCTGGAAATCCCGAACAGTGGAGAGAGAGGAAGCGAGGCCGTGGGCACAGTAATGAGAGAGGAGGGCTTGGTGGATGGGGATCGGATGGGGACTTTCCATGGATGCCCATGAGCCACCCCCATAACAGTCCTAGATACAGACGAGGTGGGTTTTGCAGAGACGGGTTTCTTATGTAAACAAGTTGAAAGATATGGTCCTTGAGGCTGAAAGAGGGGCTACCATTTGGACCCTACCTTCCAGGAATCCACAATCGATTTGCAGCCCAGTGGAGGCAGAGCGGAGGAGGGCGGGATAGGAAGCTAACCAGCAATGCGAGGACATGCAGGGCGACCCCCTAGAGGCTGCCCCAGGCCAGGAGTCACCTGTGAACTGAGGTGGCCAAGGCAGGTTCTGTGGCAGAGGACGAATGCCTGCAGATGAGAACCAGCCGCGGAGGGTGCTCAGAGAGGAACAGCATGCAGGTGAGGCGGGCCCTCCACGTGGCTCTGTCCTCCCCAGCCCCCCCATCCCCAGCACGTGGGAGGTGAGGTGAAGAATCCTGCCCACAGCACAGAAAATGCTCTGAACAGAATCAGCCTGCAAGCAAATCAGGGGCATGTCCAGATGCAGGGCTGGGGGGCCTGAGACAGGCTAACACCACAGCAATCTGATTCATACTCAAAATAGTGACAAACAGGCCCCTGTCTGCAAGGCTCCTCAGTGAGGCCGGGGGGCGGGGGTGCATGGCTTCAGAGGGGGAACAGGAAGTGCCTTCCAGTCCAAGTGTGCTTGAGGTTTGTGGATTCTTTGGCACAATGATGGCTGGGAATTTATTTGTTACGTTGAAGTGGAGCTTTTTATGTTTGAATCGAAAGCACACAAAAAAGCCCATTGTAGAAACTCAGGCTCTATGATGACATAAATGTGCATTATATAAAGCAAAAAGAAAAGGCGAAAACAAGAAAGGGTTTTAAAGAACAAATAAACCACACAGCTCATAAATTATGGGAGAGTCTGAGGATAATGGGAAAGGGTCCAAGATGCATTTCTGTTTTCCGCCAGGGCTGACGGGAGCCCCCACAATACAACCAGCTCCTGCTCAGAACTCACCTCAGGCAGACAAATGGAAGACAAGATGGTTCCTTCCCCAGGCTCAGCACCGTGACTATTCTAATCCCACCGGATACCCTGCTTCAGGTTTTATACGGCTGAGTTGATGAAGAATAACAGAATAAGAGGAAAACAAGGGGGAGAAGGTAGGTGGGACGCCTCAAATCATCTTGAGTGCAATCCACAAAAGTGGCATTAAAGCAGCCCCTCTCCTATCTCAAGCTGCCCTTCAACTTATAGGGACTTTGCACATGGTTGCTGGAGGTTGGCCTGCCCCTGTCAGAGGTGTTTAAACCAGACTGACTCTAGCTTGGTAAAATAAGGCTGAGAGCTACTGGGCTGCATTCCCAGGAGGTTAGGCATTCTAAGGCATAGGGTGAGACAGGAGGTCGGCACAAGACACAGTTCATAAAGACCTTGTGATAAAATAGGCTGCAGGAAAGAAGCTGGCTAAAACACGCCAAAACCAAGATGGTGACGAGAGTGACCTCTGGTCATCCTCATTGCTGCACTCCCACCAGCGCCATGACAGTTACAGATGCCATGGCAACATCAGGAAGTTACCCCATATGGTCTAAAATGGGGAAGCATGAATGATCCACCCCTTGTTTAGCATATAATCATAGAAATAACCATAGACGTAGGCAACCGGCAGCCTCGGGGTTACTGTCTATGGAGTAGCCAATCTTTATTCCTTTACTTTATCTTAATAAACTTGCTTTCACTTTACTCTATGGCTCGCCTTGAATTCTTTCTTGCGAGAGATACAAGAACCCTCTGTGGGGGTCTGGATCTGGACCCCTTTCCAGTAACACTCCCATTGTGAGAAGGTGCCTTAAATGCTGGAGTTCTGGTGCCGTGCTGTATTTTCACTCTGGGTAGTTCGTTGCTAGTTTTTTTTAACAGCTTAATTGAGATATAGGTAAGATATAGTTCATTAGTTAAGATATAGTTCCATTCTTGTGTTCCTGTAAAGGAATACCTGAGGTTGGGTAACTTATAAGAAAAGAGATTTGTTTGGCTCATAGATCTGCACACTGTACATGGCACCAGCACCTGCTTCTGGCGAGGGCCTCAGGACGCTTCCAAACATGACGGAAGGCAAAGGGGGAGCAGGCACAGTGGAAGCAAGAGGGAAGGAGGGAACCCAGACTCTTTCAAACAACCAGATCTCATGTGAACTGAGAACTCACTCACCAGCAAGGGGATGGTGCTGAGCCATTTATAAGGGGTCAGCCCCATAATCCCATCACTCCCACCAGACCCCACCTCCAATGCTGGAGATCACATTTCAACAAGAGGTTCAGAGGGGACATCCAAACTATGGATGCCCTCCAATGCCCATATATGGCACCATTTACTCATTTCAAGTGTACAATTCAGGGGACTTAAGCATATTCATAGATAGGTGCATCTGTAAACAGGTGCATACATCATCATGGTCAATTTCAGAACATTTTAATCACCTCAAAAAGAACTTGATACTCTTTAACCATGACCTCCAGCACTCCCAGTCCCCACCTCTAAGCAGCCACTAATCTACAAAAGTTTAAAACCAGTCAAATTTAGCAGTGGGGGATCGTATACCAGCTTCAGTGACACTAACGTTAATAACCATTACCCATTACCATCGGACCAGCCTCTAATCTTTATTATTTTCTTTTTCTGCTTCTTTTAGGTTTAGCTCTTCTTTTTCTAATGTCTTAAGGTGGAAGTTAGATTATTGATTTAAAATCTTTCTTCTTTTTTTCTTTACTTTAAATTATTTATCTATTTAGTAGAAACAAGGTCTCATTATGTTGCCCAGGCTGATCTCAAAGTCCCAGCCTCAAGCAATCCTCCTACCTCGGCTTCCCAACATGATGAAATTATAGGCATGAGGCATAAGCCACTGCAGCCTTTCTTTTTCTTTCCTTTCCTTTTCTTTTTTTGGATACAGGGTCTCTCTTTGTCACCTCTACTGCAGTACAGTGGCACGATCATAGCTCACTGTAGCCTCAACCTTAGCTCAAGCAATCCTCCCACCTCAGCCTCCCAGTGTGCTGGGATTACAGGTGTGAGCCACTGTGCCTGCCCTTCTTTCTTAATATAGGCATTACATCTATAAAGTTCCCTCTAAGCACTGCTTTAGCTGAATACCAAAAGTTACAGTGTATTGTTTCTTCAGTGTCATTCATCTCAGGCTCTTTTCAGATTTCCCTTTTGACTTCTTTGACTCAGTGGTTATTTGGAAGTGTTTTGTTTAATTTCCACTTATCTACGAGTTTCCCAAATCCTTTCTGCTTTCTACTTTGCTTTCTACTTTCATTTCATGGCAGTCACAGAACACACGTTTGTAATATTTCTGTGCTCCGAATTTACTTGTTTCATGGCCTAGCACATGGCCTGTCATGGAAACTGCGCCATGTGCACTTGGGAAGAATGCAGATTCTGTTGTTGCTGATGGAGTGATCTGTAGATGTCTGTTAGGTTTAATTCATTTACAGTGTCGTTTAGGGTCTTTATTTCTTTGTTGATCTTTTGTCTAGTTGTTCTATCCCTTATTAAAAGTGGGGTATTAATGTCTACAATTATTGTTGAATTGGCTATTTCTCCCTTCATTTCTTTCTGGGTTTTCTTCATGAATTTTGGTACATTATTAAGTTAATTTATGTTCATAATTGTTATATCTTCCTGATGAATTGACCCTTTATCATTATAAAGTATCCTTCTTCATTCTTCTTTATCTCTGTCCTTCTTTATCTCTTTATAGCAGTTTTTGTTTTAGAGTCTATTTTGTCTGATATCAGTGTAGCCACTCTAGCTTTTATGTGGTGGTCATTTGCATGATCTACCTTTTTTCCATGCTTTTATATTCAGTCTGTTAGTATCTTTGAATCTAACATGTGTCTCCTGTAGACAGTATATAATTGGATCATGTCTTTTTTATTCTAGTCTGACGATTCCTGTATTTTGATTGGATTGTTCATTCACATTTAATGTTATTAATGATACAATTAAATTTATGTCCGACACTTTGCTTTTTATGTTCTATCTGTCTCGTATCTTTTTTGTTCCTCTATTCTTCCTTATTATTATTATTATTATTATTGGGCTCTGGGGTACATGTGCACATCCTACATCCTGCAGGATTGTTGTGTAGGTACATACATGCCATGGTGGTTTGCAGTCTCCATTCCCCCAACCCCCGTCGCCTATATCAGGCATTTCTCCCAGTGTTATCCCTCCCCATCCTCCCTATCCCCCACCCTGCTGTCCCTCCCCTCCCCTCCCCTCTCCCTTCCCACCTAGCCCTGTGAGTGTTGTTCCCTTCCCTGTGTCCATGTGTTCTCATTGTTCATCATCCGCCTATGAGTGAAAACATGTGGTGTTTGGTTTTCTGTTCTTCTGTCAGTTTGCTGAGAATGATGGTTTCTAGATTCATCCATGTCTCTACAAAGGACATGAACTCATCGATTTTTATGGCTGCATAGTATTCCATGGTGTATATGTGCCACATTTTCCCTGTCCAGTCTATCATCGATAGGTATTTGGGTTGGTTCCAGGTCTTTGCTATCGTAAACAGCACCACAGTGAACATACATATGCATGTGTCTTTATGATAGAATGATTTATAATCCTTTGGATATATACTCAGTAATGGGATTGCTGGGTCAAATGGAATTTCTGTTTCTAGATCCTTGAGGAATTGCCACACTGTCTTCCATAATGGTTGAACTAACTTACACTCCCACCAACAGTGTAAAAGTGTTCCTATTTCTCCACATCATCTCCAGCATCTGTTGGCTCCATATTTTTTAATAATCACCATCCTAACTGGTGTGAGATGGTATCTCAATGTGGTTTTGATTTGCATATCTCTAATGACCAGTGATGATGAGCATTTTTTCATATGTTTGTTGGCCTCATATATGTCGTCTTTTGAAAAGTGTCTGTTCATATCCTTCACCCACTTTTGAATGGGCTTGTTATTTTCTTATAAATCTGCTTTAGTTCTTTGTAGATTCTGGATATTGCCCCTTGGTCTCATGGGTAGATCTTGAAAATTTTTTCCCATTCTGTTGGTTGCCAGTTTAATGATTGTTTCTTTTGCTGTGCAGAAGATCTTAAGTTTAATTAGGTCCCATTTGTCTATTTTGGCTTTTGTTGCCATTGCTTTTGGTGTTTTAGTCATGAAGTCCTTGCCTGTGCCTATGTCCTGAATAGTTTTGCCTAGGTCCTGAATAGCTTTGTCTAGGTCCTGAATGGTTTTGCCTAGGTTTTCTTCTAGAGTTTTTATGGAGTTAGTTCTTATGTTAAAATCCTTAATCCATCTGGAGTTAATTTTTGTATAAGGTGTAAGGAAGGGGTCATTTTAGCTTCCTGCATATAGCTAGCCAGTTTTCTCAACACCATTTATTAAACAGGGAATCCTTTCCCCATTGCTTGTTTTTGTCTGGTTTATCAAAGATCAGATGGTTGTAGATGTGTGGCACTACTTCCAAGGCCTCTGTTCTGTTCCATTGGTCTATATCCCTGTTTTGGTACCAGTACCATGCTGTTTTGATTACTGTAGACTTGTAGTATAGTTTGAAGTCAGGTAGGGTGATGCCTCCAGCTTTGTTCTTTTTGCTTAGGATTGTCTTGGCTATGCGGGCTCTCTTTTGGTTCCATATGGCATTCAAAGTGGTTTTTTCCAGTTCTGTGAAGAAGGTCAATGGTAGCTTGATGGGGATAGCATTGAATCTATAAATTACTTTGGGTAGTATGACCATTTTCACAATATTGATTCTTCCTAACCATGAGCATGAATGTTTTTCCATCTGTTTGTGTCCTCTCTCATTTCCTTAATCAGTGGTTTGTAGTTCTCCTTGAAGAGATCTTTTACCTCCTTTGTTAGTTGTATTCCTAGGTATTTTATTCTCTTTGTAGCAATTGTGAATGGGAGTTCACTCATCATTTGGCTCTCTGTTTGTCAGTTATTGGTGTATAGGAATGCTTGTGATTTCTGCACATTGATTTTGTATCCTGAGACTTTGCCGAAGTTGCTTATCAGCTTAAGGAGGTTTTGGGCTGAGACGGGGTCTTCTAAATATATGATCATGTCATCTGCAAATAAGGACAATTTGACTTCCTCCTTTCCTAATTGAATACGCTTTATTTCTTTTTCTTGCCTAATTGCTCTGGCTAGAACTTCCAATACTATATTGAATAGGGGTGGTGAGAGAGGGCATCCTTGCCTAGTGCCAGATTTTAAAGGGAATACTTCTAATTTTTGCCTGTTCTGTGTGATATTGGCTGTGGGTTTGTCATAAATAGCTTTTACTGTTTTGAGATACATTCCATCAATACTTAGTTTATTGAGAGTTTTTAGCATAAAGGCTGTTGAATTTTGTCAAAGGCCTTCTCTGCATCTAGAGATAATCATGTGGTTTTTGTCTTTGGTTCTGTTTATGTGGTGACTTACATTTATAGACTTGCATATGTTGAACCAGCCTTGCATCCCTGGGATGAAGCCTACTTGATCATGGTGGATAAGCTTTCTGATGTGCTGTTGGATTTAGTTTGCCAGTATTTTGTTGAAGATTTTTGCATCAATGTTCATCATGGATATTGGCCTGAAGTTTTCTTTTCTTGTTGAGTCTCTGCTGGGTTTTGGTATCAGGATGATGTTGGTCTCATAAAATGATTTGGGAAGGATTCCTTCTTTTTGAATTTTTTGGAATAGTTTTAGAAGGAGTGGTACCAGCTCCTCTTTGTACGTCTGGTAGAATTCAGCTGTGAAGCTGTCTGGACCTGGACTTTTTTTGATCGGTAGGCTATTAACTGCTGCCTCGAATTCATACCTTGTTATTGGTCTATTCAGCATTTCAACTTCTTCTTGGCTTAGTCTTGGGAGTGTGCAAGTGTCCAGGAATTTATCCATTTCTTCCAGATTTACTGGTTTATGTGCATAGAGTTGTTTGTAGTAATCTCTGATGGTAGCTTGTATTTCTGAGGAATCGATGGTGATCTCTCCTTTATTGTTTTTTATTGCATCTATTCAATTCTTCTCTCTTTTCCTTTTTATTAGTCTAGCTAGCAGTCTATTTTGTTGATCTTTTCAAAAAGCCAGCTCCTGGATTTATTGATTTTTTGAAGGGTTTTTTTTTTGTGTGTGTCTCCATCTCCTTCGGTTCTGCTTTAGTTATTTCTTGTCTTCTGCTAGGTTTTGAGTTTTTTTGTTCTTGCTCCTCTAGCTCTTTCAATTTTGATGATAGGGTGTCGATTTTAGATCTTTCCTTGTTTCTCATATGGGCATTTATTGCTATAAATTTCCCTCTAGACACTGCTTTAAATGTGTCCCATAGGATCTGGTACATTGTGTCTTCATCCTCATTGGTTTCATAGAACATGTTTATTTCTCCCTTCATTTCATTGTTTATCCATTTGTCATTCAGGAGCAAGTTGTTCAGTTTCCATGTGATTGTGCAGTTGTGAATGTTTTTCTTAATCCTGAGTTCTAATTTGATTGCTCTGTGGTCTGAGAGACTGTTATGATTTCCTTTCTTTTGCATTTGCTGAGGAGTGATTTACTTCCAATTATGTGGTCAGTTTTGGAGTAAGGGCAATGTGGTGCTGAGACGAATGTGTATTCTGTGGATTTGGGGTGGAGTGTCCTGTAAATGTCTATTAGGTCTGCTTAGTCCAAATCTGTGTTCAAGTCCTGGATATCCTTGTTGACATTCTGTCTCGTTGATCTGTCCAATACTGTCAGTGGAGTGTTAAAGTCTCCACTATTATTGTGTGGGAGTCTAAGTCTCTTTGTAGGTCCTTAAGAACTTGCTTTATGTATCTGGGTGCTCCTGTATTGGGTGCATATATATTTAGGATAGTTAGCTCTTCTTGTTGCATTGATCCTTTTACCATTATGTAATGTCCTTCTTTGTCTCTTCTGATCTTTGTTGGTTTAAAGTCCTTTTTATCAGAGACTAGGATTGCTACTCCTGCTTTTTTTTGCTCTCCATTTGCTTGGTAAATCTTCTTCTATCCCTTTATTTTGAGTCTATGTGAGTCTTTGCATGTGAGATAGGTCTCCTGAATACAGCACACTGATGGGTCTTGACTTTTTATCCAGTTTGCCAGTCTGTGCCTTTTGATTGGGGCATTTAGGCCATTTACATTCAACATTAATATTGTTATGTTTGAATTTGATCCTGTCATTTTGTTACTGGCTGGTTGTTTTGCCCGTTAGTTGATGCAGTTTCTTCTTTGGGTCAATACTCTTTACCATTTGGTACGTTTTTGCAGTGGCTGGTACTGGTTGTTCCTTTCCATGTTTAGTACTTCCTTCAGGAGCTCTTGTAAGGCAGGTCTTGTAGCGACAAAATCTCTCAGCAATTGCTTGTCCGTAAAGAATTTTATTTCTCCTTTACTTATGAAGATTAGTGTGGCCAGAGATGAAATTCTGAGTTAAAAGCTCTTTTCTTTAAGGATGTTGAATATTGGCCCCCACTACCTTCTAGCTCGTAGAGTTTCTGCCGAGAGATCTGCTGTGAGTCTGATGGTCTTTCCTTTGTGTGTGACTCAACCTTTCTTTCTGGCTGCCCTTAGGATTTTTTCCTTCATTTCAACCCTGGTGAATCTGACAACTATGTGCCTTGGGGGTTGCTCTTCTTGAGGAATATCTTTGAGGTGTTCTCTGTATTTCCTGGATTTGAATCTTGGCCTGCCTTGTTAGGTTGGGGAAGTTCTCTTGGATAATATCTTGAAGAGTGTTTTCCAACTTGGATTCATTCACCCTGTCACATTCAGGTATTCCAGTCAAGCATAGATTAAGTCTTTTCACATAATCCCATAGTTCTTGGAGGCTTTGTTCATTTTTTTCACTCTTTTTTCTCTAATCTTGCCTACTCATTTTATTTCATTGATTTGATCTTCTATCTCTGATATCCTTTCTCCTGCTTGATCAATTCAAGTTGTTGAAACTTGTGTATGCCTCACGAAGTTCTCGTGCTGTGTTTTTCAGTTCCATCAAGTGATTTACGTTCTTCTCTAAGCTGGTTATTCTAGTTAGCATTTCGTCTAACCTTTTTTCAACATTCTTAGTTTCTTTGCATTGGGTTAGAACATGGTCGTTTAACTCAGAAAATATGTTATTACCCACCTTCTGAAGCCTGCTTCTGTCAATTCATCAGATTCATTCTCCGTCTTTTTTTGTTCCCTTGATGGTGAGGAGTTGTGATCCCTGGGAGAGGAAGAGGTGTTCTGTTCTTTGATGATTTCATCCTTTTTGCACTGTTTTTTTCCCATCTTCATGGATTTATCTCCCTTTAATCTTTGAAGGTGGTTGATTTCAGGAGGAATCTCTGAGTGGACTTTTTTTCTATTGAGGTTGGAGCTGTATCTTTTTTGTCCTGTAGAGGGTGTTGCTGGGCTCTCTTGGGTTCAGTTGGGTTGCTAGGTGGGTGGTCCTTCCCTGGAGTTTGTTTGCAGGTGAGATTGGCGTCGCCTTCCCAATGGCGTCTCTCCTTCCCCAGCTGGATCTTCCTGGTTGGGGTCATGGCTGTGGTCAAGCTGGTGTATTTGCTGCCAAGCTCTCTAGCAAGGGCTTCAGTTTCAGCTCTGTGGAGGTGGGGCCTACCAGGCCTTATGGTCTGTTTCCCTCCTTTCAACTCTGCCTCCCTCTGTGGGACAGTCCCCCGCTGGCGTTAGTCCAAACTCCCACCCAGGTCCCTGCCACAACTTGCCTCCCAGGGAGGTAGCTGCTGCTCAGATTTGCATCGACTACCTACGGCGCCCCACGTCTGGCAGGGCTCTCGTGGACGTGGGTTGCAGGAGGGATGAGGTAAGCACAGGATCCGATTCGGAGCACCAAGGGGGTGAAGTCCCCCAACCCTCCGAGCCGGCTGCACATTTCAGGTGGGGACACGCCCCCCCCATCTCCATTTGCCCCCCTGGGCATCTCTTGCCCTGTGGCTCCTTCCCTGGGCCCATTTTCAGAGCCCTGTCTGTCCCACAGAAATGAACCCGGCACCTCGTTTGGAATCGTGAAGTCCTCTAGCCCTCTGCCTCTCATTCACTGGGAGCTTCATTCCGGTGCTGGTTTCTCTCCGCCATCTTGGCGCCGGCACCCCCTCCCATTCTTCCATTACTGTTCATTTGTATTAAGTGAATATCTTCAAATGTAACGTTTTAACTTCTTTACTAATTTTTTTCCACTATGTTCCTTTAGCTTTTTAAATGATTGCTCTGAGTTTACCCTATACATCTTGTCAGAATCAACTTCTGATTTATAGTATTAATAGCTTAATTCCAATAATATGTAGAAACATTATGCTTATATAGCTATATTCTCTTTTCTCCCTTCTTTGTTGCAAAATCATTATCATACACATTAGATCTATTAATTTTACAAACCCAACAATGCATTTTGTATTACTGTTTTACCATCTGTCCAGCAGAGCTTTGCTTTCACATACCTCCTTTGTGCATTACTGGCAAATATATATTTTATATATATATATATATATAATATATATATGTATATATCCTACATATTTATATATTATAGACCCCAAAATACACTATATACATATTATTTTATACTAACTTTTAAAGTTAGTTAAGAGAGGGGAGAAAAATTTACATTTAAACTATCTTTTATAATTGCATAGCTACCTGTGGTGTTTGTTGTGTGTGAATTCAAATTACCTTTTGTGGTCATTTTTTTCTCAGCCTGAAAACCTTCTTTTACTATTTCTTGTAAGGCAGTCTGCTAGCAACAAATTCTCTCACATTTTGTTTATCTAGGGAAGTCTACATTTTGTCTTCGTTTTTAAAAGAAAGATTTGCTGGATGTAGAATTCTTTGTTTATAGTTGTTGTGATTTTTTTATAGACTCATTTTTTTTCTTGTTCCTTTCAAGATTTTCTCTGTATCTTTAATTCAGCATTTGTACTATGATGTCTGTTTAGTATCTCTTTGCATTTATTCATCCTACTTGAAGTTTGTTGAGCTTCCTGGATGTGTAGGTTATTGTTTTTCAATAAACTTGGGAATACTATGAACAACTCTATACCCACAAATTTTGATAACTTAGATGATATGGGCCAATATTTTGAAGGACGCAATCTAAAACTCACACAAGAAGAAACAGAAAATCTGAATAGGCTTATATTTATTAAAGAAATCAAATCAATAATAACCTTCCAAAATAGAAAGAACCAGGCCCAGATGGGTTCATTGGTGAATTCCACCAACACTTCAGGAAGAAATTATACCAATTCCCTTATAAGCTCTTTTAGAAGAGAGATGAAGAGAGAATACTTTCTAACTCATTTGATGATACTAGCATTATCCTAGTATCAAAAGCAGAAAAGACATTACAAGAAAATAAAACTACAGACCAATATCTACCAATAAATTTGGGGAGTTTTCAGCCACTGGTTCTTCAGGAAAAAAAAAAAAAATGAGACAGGGTCTTGCTCTTTCACCCAGGTTGGAATACAGTGGCATGATCATAGCTTACTGCAGCATAGATCTTCTGGGGGTAAAAACACCTCCCACCTCAGCCTTCTGAATAACTGGGACTACAGGTGCACATCACCATCCCCAGCTGAATTTTTTTTTTTTTAATAGAGATGAGGTCTCACTAGGTTGTCGAGGCTGATCTCAAACACCTGAGCTCAAATGATCCTCCTACATCATCTTCAAAGATTTTTCTGCTCTTTTCTCTCTTTTTCTTCTGATAGTTTCTTCATTACACGTATGTCGGTGCACTTAATGGTGTCTCACATTTTCTGAAGTGCTGTTCACTTTTCATTACTATTTTTTCTCTCTGTTCTTCAGCTTACATAGTCTCTATTGATCTATCTCCAAGTTCGCATATTCTTTCTTCTGCCAGTTCAAATCTACTTTTGAGCCCCTTTAGTGAATATTTCATTTCAATTATTGCACTTTTCAATTCCAGAATTTCCATTTGATTATGCTCTCTCTCTATTGATATTCTCTATTTGATGCAACATGGTCATCAAACCTTCATTTCACTCTGTGAACATGCTTATAACAGGTCTTTTGAGACCTTTTTTCATTTTTTTTGAGACAGGGTCTCACTTTGTCACCCAGGCTGGAGCACAGTGGCGTGATCACAGCTCCGCAGCTCACTACAGCCTCAATCTCCTGGGCTCAAGTGATCCTCCCACCTCAACCCTGCAAAGCGCTGAGATTACAGGCACACCCAGCCTGTGTCTTACCATTCTTAAAGGTAGTTTCCTTTTTTCTTTTTTTCAGGTGTATGGATCATATTATACTTTCCTGTTTGTTTGCATGCTTTGTAATTTTTTGTCAGCAACTGGACATTTTAGATAATATATTCTACTGACTCTGGGTATTGGTCTTCCACTCCTCCAGAACTTATTATTGTTATTTGTTTACTGATTTTTCTTTTTAGTGACTAGCTGGTTTATTTTCATGAAGTAAAGTTGACACTTTAACAAAGTAGGGGTTATGGGCGTTGACTGCCCATATACAAAAATTATGTATAACCTTTGATGCCCCAAAACTTTACTAACAGCCTACTGTTGACCAGAAGCCTTACTGATAATATAGCTAGTCAATGAACATATATTTTGTGTGTTATATGTATTATATACTATACTCTTACAAAAAAGTAAGTTAAAGAAAAGAACATTTTATTAAGAAAATCCTGAGGAAGAGAAAACCCATTTACTATCCATTAGGTAGAAGTAGATCATCATAAAGGTCTTCATCCCCATCATCTTCATGTGAACTGTGCTGAGGAGGAGGAAGAATAGGCGTCAGTCTTGTCTCAAGGCTGGCAGAGGTGGAAGAAAATTCATGCGTAGGTGGACTCACAGAGTTCAAACCTGTGTTGTCCAAGGGTCAACTGTGTATTTTTCCTCCCACAGTGTTAAGCCTCTAATATTGCTCCCTAAAGAAGTTCAGCTTTGGATATGCCCACTGTTGCTGGGATAACAGTGG
Organism: Aotus nancymaae; assembly: GCF_030222135.1. Taxonomy (NCBI): domain Eukaryota; kingdom Metazoa; phylum Chordata; class Mammalia; order Primates; family Aotidae; genus Aotus; species Aotus nancymaae. The sequence continues at coordinate 18,271,796 of NW_026988455.1, forward strand.
CTTTGCTAGGGCTCTCTGGCACTTCCCTAACCACATCCAGCTGTTAAGCTCCATTAATTGGTGGCCAGTTGCTCTATTGTTTTCAACAATGTCCTGGGGCATAAATTGTTCCACAAACTAATCCAATTAAATCCCAGCTCCTTTGAAAGAATAGTTTCTGAGGTCAGTGTTTGCTATTTGTTCTGACACCAGAAGAGTTCCTTCCTGGTGGTTTATTCTGGGTTCTCTCCTGCAGACTAGCTTTTCCCCAACTGCCCTTCACCACAACCTCCACTGTTTTTTGAAAGCATCCTTAGGCTTGCTTTTCTCCAAGGTCTGTTGAAAATCAAGTCAGTTCCTTTGGGAAGAGATTAAGAATTATCTTTTATTCTGAACTGCTTCTTCTCCCCTTCCTGGCAACAAAATATCTGAACCAGAGCTCTGGAGCTGGGGTGGAAATAATGGCAAACTTTTCTCTGAGTGACCCCCGTCCCACCTTCCCCGTCCAGGAGCTTGGTGCTTGGTGGAGGAGTTGCAGGTAGCTAGTGGTCTTCTTAACTTCATGGAAATACCACTTCAAGAGCCAGGGCAAAAGGGACCAGGGCCACAATCTTCTCGGCATGTCATACCCAAGGTAGAGCCTCCTTCCATGAGTAGAGGGTAGGGGTGGCAGCCCCCACCTCTCAAGCATTCATCTGAGATAGCCTCAGCAACCGGGGGCTGGGGGAAGGATGAAGAACACTGCCATCCTACTCCTCCCTGGAAGGAGGCCATCTGTGCTGGGAGGAGAGGAGACCTGTGTTTTGAAAGTAGCTGTCTGGGGGGAAATCGCCACCCTGCTGAGCTGGGAGTAGGGAGGAAAGAAGTGGTCTTGGTTCGAATCCCACAGATTCACCTATCCTACCAAATTAGTAAATTTTCTTGAATCCAGCTTCTTTCCTTTGCTATTTTTCCTTGAGGCTATTCCAGAAGCCCTAAATGGCTGTTTTCACCAGTTTCCATGGAGGGGTGGCTCAGGGGGCTCCTCATACTGTCATGCTGGAAACTGATCTTACTTAGAGTAATTTTTTTTAAATTTTTTTATTGCATTTTAGGTTTTGGGGTACAGGTGAAGAACATGCAAGATTGTTGCATAGGTACACACGTGGCAGTGTGATTTGCAGCCTTCCTCCCCATCACCTGTATCTGGTATTTCTCCCCATGCTATCTCTCCCCAACTCCCCACCCCCCGCTGTCCTTCCCCTATTTCCCCTGACAGATCCCAGTGTGTGATGCTCCCCTCCTTGTGTCCATGTGTTCTCATTGTTCAACACCCGCCTATGAGTGAGAATATGCGGTGTTTGATTTTCTGTTCTTGTGTCAGTTTGCTGGAGAATGATGGTTTCCAGGTTCATCCATGTCCCTACAAAGGACACGAACTCGTCATTTCTGATGGCTGCATAATATTCCATGGTGTACATGTGCCACATTTTCCAGAGTAATTTTAAGTAAGTAGCTATTATCAATACCATTTTGTGTAAGTAACAAGGACATAGCTTTCTAGCATAGCCTTCTTCATGGTGATATAGGAGACTAGAAATGACATGTTGATGTCCCAACCCCAGTACCTGTGAACGAGGCCTTATTTGGAAATAGAGTCTGTAGATGTCTGAAGATGATATTCTGGCATCCCTAATCCAATCACTGCTGCCCTTATGAGAAGAGGAAAATGCAGACACAGACAGACACACAGTGCAGAGGCCACGTGATGACTGAGGCTGGAGTGATGCAGCAACAAGCCACGGAAGCCACGGAAGCCACGGACTGCGGAAAACACCAGAGACTGGGAGAGACAAAGAAGGATTCTCTCCCAGAGACTTCAGAGAGAATATGACACTGCTGACATCTCGATTTCACACCTGTGGCCTCTAGAACTGTAAAATGATAGATTTTTATTGTTGTGAGCCACCCAGCTTGTGACACTTTGTTACGGCAGCCCTAAAAAGCGAGTACAGGGGTCATTTGGTAGCATCGTCTGGTGGGTGGCTGGCTTGAAAGGAGTTTCCAGAAAACCATCCGGAAGGGTCACCCCCATTCTGGTTCCCATTTAACATCATTCCTTTTCCTTTTTTGTTTCACAATCTGGTTGTATGGGGAGATTGTTAACCTACTTTATCAGTTCCTTCTGGAATTTGGGGAATTCTTTGTTTCCAGAAATTTATTTTTAAAAATACATTTTAACTGTCATACCCCAAAATGTACAATAACCCCATCTCACTGTTTAACAAGGCAATAATTAGTCGTCACGTTGGCCTGTCTTCCAAGGCCCCTATCGAATTCTCTTTGCTTTGGTGACTGGGTTACTGCCCTATAAAACAGCCCAGCAGTGCTCAGAGCTGCAGGGTGGGGGCCAGCCAGAAGTCTGACTAACCAACACCTTTCTCCCCATATTTGGCATATTTTTATTCTTGGCAGCAGTATATAAAACACAGTTTGCAACATTTATATTTTTCCTAACACCTAATAATTTACTCTTTTATGGTGTAGAATCTGTTGCTACAGACCTTTTTTCAATTTATTTCTCACATCTCTGTGTCTCTCTACAATATGACGGATCCCAAGACCCACTGAAACGTAAGAGTGCCTGCACTAATGCACATAATGGCGATAAGCAAGTTTCCGATCGAAGGCCGTGAGGGAGTGCCTTAAACAACTAACGATAGCTGTCGCATCTTAAATGCATCTCCGAATGCTACTCGAAAGTGATTTTTATGATGCTGAGCACTCAAAGATTTGAGGAACCTGTGACTCATTTTGTACTCCTAAGGATGGTGGACTGCAAGAAAAAAAAATAAGAAAATTAAGTAGGGGAGCAAAGAGGGGAGGATGCCCCCGAAGAGTGACTGTTGAGAAGACCATTAGCCCTTCTTCGTATCTGCTGGACTTCTTTTTTGTTGTTTCATTATTTGGGTTTTTTGTTTGTTGCTTTTGGAGACAGGACTTCACTCCACCGCCCAGGCAGGAGTACAGTGATGTAATCACAGCTCACTGCATCTTCAACTTCCCAGGCTCAAGCGATCCTCCCGCCTCAGCCTCCTGAGTAGCTGGGACCGCAGGCACGTGCCACCACACCTGGATAATTTTTCAAAGATTTTTTGCAGAGACAGGGTCTCATCGTGTTGCCCAGGCTGGTCTCCAACTCCTAGCCTCAAGTGATCCTCCCACTTTGGGCTCCCAAAGTGCTGGGATTACAGGCGTGAGCCCCTCACCCGCCTCTGCTGTACTTTGTAGGAGAATGGACAACATCCACACAAAGAAAACTGATGTCCAAAGAAAAGGCAACTGACAGTGAAAAAATGAGTGCTCTAGGTCCAAGAGCATTTTAATGAGTTGGTGTGTGAGACTGTGTGTGTGTGTACTTGACTGCATGTTGTCTCTGTGTGTTTATCACTAGCATTTGAGCACGGCTGGAAGGTGCAGAGTCTTCTCATCCAACTTCCATCTCAGGATCACCACCCTGGCTTTCTCTACCCTTCCTTTTCCACCTCTTCAGCGGCAACATACAGCACCCCTTAGTTAGTAACCTGCTGGGCGCTGCCTCAGGGGCCGTTCAGCCACGTCATTGTCATATGGCTTACAAATCTAAGAAAACATGTTCTAATATGTCTCCATGGGACTTGCATGGCTTTGATTTGTAAAAATGATCGTTTGTGTTTCCTTGGGCGTGCATTTAGAAGCAGGACACCCAGCCAGTGGCAAGAGTTCCACTTCTGTTATTCTCCCACCATGCCACGCTTCCGTTAGAGTCTTGGGAGGCCTAAACCCATAATGGATTGAAATTCTCCTCTCATTCCTAAAAGACTAAGAAAGACCCAGAATGAGTAAGACCTTGACGCTCAGGTTGAATATTTTGTAGATAACATGGAAGCTTAGGTTTTTGTTTTTGTTTTTTTTAATTATCTGGCGGTGGTGGACAGGACTGATTAAAGTGAGGAGAAGAAACTGGAAGCAGACAGAAGAATGTGTGCAGAACCTGTGGCTGTAACCAGAGCAAGAAGCAGGAACAGCATGAACGAAGTCGGCCGGTGGAAGCTGAAAGTGAGGGAGATTCTGCGCAGAGACATCCGTCGGGGCTGTGCCTGCTGGACCTTGGGAGCCACGGAGAGGCGGGAGCAGGCGATGGTGTGGAGCCGCGAGCCTGACCAGCAGGAAAGTGAATTAGAAAGTGTTCCTAAAAGTGGCACAAGCTTGCATTTGAAAAGCACCTGCGAAACCTTCCCAGCCTCAAAGCCAGAACTGCCTTCCTACGGGGTTAGGCACCACAAGAGCTTAGCATCCATTTCAGCAGCGTCCATTTCTTAGCCACAAAAGCTAAGCATGCACTTCAAAGCCCTGGGAGGATATAGCAGCACAGTCAGGTAACGCTAAATTCAGTCCTTTGGGAACCAGGAAAGACACCCATGTATTTGTTTCTTTGGTGGCCTCTGGGAACCAGGAAAGACACCCATGTATTTGTTTCTTTGGTGGCAGCCCCTCTCCCCAGGCTCTGGGTAAGTGCCATAGCAGAATCTCAGATCACCCTGACCTCTCAATGGAGCAGGGTGTCTGCCTCTTCTACCAGACCACGTCTTCAGCAGGCAGGCAGGGCCCCCTATTTCACAAACTGGATATCACGGCAGTGTCATAAATAAAGGGCCTGAAGAAGGATTGTGCCACTTGCCAGACTTCAGTCCTGTCTCTGCTACACGTGACAATCTGCCCTTCCTGCTAGACCTGCTTAGGTCAGACTTCAAAGTTACGAATGAATGGAGAATGCCCCTTCCCTGGCCACCTTGTGCTCCTGCCCTTTTCGCCCACCCTCTGCCCTGGATTCCTTTTCCTTCTCTAGATTCAAGGCCATCAAGAGTTGATTAAGGTCCCAGTGAAAATAACATGGGGGGAAGGGGGCAGTCACTGTGGACTGGCTGAAATAACTGACCAGGAATTTGCATGTGGGCACAGACTCTCTTTTATACGGTTCTCCACCCCACCCACACCCTGCACCACTGGACCTGCCTAGAAGCTCTTTTCTTAGTCCTGCCACATGTCATCAAAACTGAACAAAGGGGTAAGACATTGGGGAAAATACCCCTTTGTCGTCTCCTGGCACCCCCTTCCTCATTTGGCCAAAATGTGACCTTTACCTGCCAATGTTGGTCAGTCAGACACCTCAGTAGGAATTTAAATAAGAAATTCAGAGCCTTCTGATTAAACCAGTGAAGTCTAAGTCACAGACTCAAAAGACAGCTGAGCTCTCCACTGTGCCAGCAGAGTAGGGAACATGGGAGGTGCCCACTCAGATGAATGAGCCTCAGCCATGGCAGACTACAGCTCACCCTGCTGTCCTGTCCTCGGCCTCCAGACTTTGACCCAGGGCTGGACAGGAACTGGAGCAGGATGCCCGGGCATTGCATCTGGTCTTCCCAACAAGATCCTCAGTACCTGGGGGTCCAACTTTCAGTCTCCAAGTGTGAGCATACAGAGCAATCTCACAAAGAACCTTCTCACTGGGAAGGAAATGGCTTACACATTAACATGAGTGCACTTACACAAAGAATAGCTGGCAACCTCGCAGTGCTGGAGACAAGTCCCAGCAGCCAGTTGTGCCTTGTTAGGGGCTCATTGATTTTGGGTGGCCTGGATTCCATTGTCACCAATGATATGATCATATGGGCCACGTTCCAAATGCCTCTGGCTGTGTTCAGAAGATGAGAAGGGGGAGAGTTAAACAAACCCCCATGCAGAATCTGAAGGCTTTATTCATCCACCCTGGCACTGCTTTCCCCACTGAATAAAACATTCTGTACCCAAGGGCAAGCCCAGGCCCCAGCTGGTACCATTCCCAATGTCCCACAGGTCTCCAGGCTGCCCTTCAGCGCAGACTCCTCCAGAAGACTGTGCTCAGGGGCCGCCAAGGTTCCAGCTCCAAGATGCAAACTCAGCCCCAAGTGCCAAGGGAGTGGCTGTCTCTGCAGGGCATTGTCTGTGAGTCCTTGATCCCTGTCTTCACTCACGGCAATCCCAGGAAACCGCCTGTGAATAAAAGCCCTCCAGGCCCTGGGGAAGAAACAGGCGCAGCTGGCTCAAATTGTCCAGCTGAAGACAGAGCTCAGCCTGGAAGGGACACAGCTCGGTCACCACTGTGCCAGCTCTTCCTCTCATATATACGTTTGAGGGCAGGGCTCTCAAGCCCCGCTGCCCCATAGACCTACCTTTTCTCCATTGTGACCACAGAGGGTTTTTTTGGTTTGTTCTTTGGTTTTTGTTTTTTTGAGGCAAAGGGATAACTTAGAGCAATGGCTGCTCTTTCAGAGGGGCGCCCAGAACTGTCTGGTATGAGAGCTTTTCCTCATTCAGCACAATTTCAAACTTGGTAGTTTTCACAAAGATATGGGTGACTATTTTACTCCTTGGTAAAAGTCCGGCATATTCAGAGTTACTGAAACCCAGGAGTGGTGTCTAATACTTTGGAAACCAGCAGGAGTTGCTTTATTTCCCATTCTGGATTCTACACTGAAAGTGAGGGATCTTATGCAGATCCTAACACTCTGCCCTTCCCCAAATCCAAATGAAAGGCACAGTCATTTCACTGGAAATGTGGTAAGCAGTTAGGAGACAATGGGATTGTCCCCAGTGCGGGGTGAGGGTGGATAAGAAACACGCAGGTGGGCTGGGTAATGATGTCAGGAGTTGTGGCTTTATGGAGATTTAGGTAAGCATGATGAATTGCACACAGCCATTTGTCTCTGCTCCCTCCCAACCCCCCACAAAAGTGACAGGAAAGAGATGAAAAGACATTGGCTCACAAAAGCAAAGAGAACATGAAAGGAGTCACAGCAGTGAGAGGTCAACTGAACAACTGCAAAGAGGAAGTCAGATCTAGCAGTGAGTAACTGAGCAGACCACAGGATGCAGAAAGCACGCACTGCAGGGGCTGGGGCAGGAGCTGCCGGGCGGGTCCGCAGCACAGAACCCAGGGAGTCTTAGGAAGTAGAAGCATAGGGCATTGCTCATAGGGAGGATCCCAGTGTTCATTGAAAATCTATAAAAGAATAAGTCAGAGATTCCCTTGCCTACCTCACTCAGGAATGGGACCACCCCTCCCTCATCCAGAAGAAGACAAGGGTGAGGGACATTGTTACTCTCTAGAGAGGACAAAGGAAAGGGAGTCCAAGCTCAGGATCCAGCTCTAGGTGAAAACAGTGGGGTGTGATAAAAATCAAGCCTTGTGACAGCCCCTTTCCTCACTTGGCTGTGAACTAAGCCAGGCTCAGGAAATTAGAGAATTCCTCTCTGGGGAAACTCATCAACCCTAGATATATGACTCGCAGATAATAATGTTTAAGAGTTTCTCTACAAAACAGCCAATTTCCTTCTGGAAAGCCCTACCAAAAGAAAAACCTTTGTATGCAGAGTTTCCAATAACCTTAGATATTTGGTTGTTTGTTTGTTTATTTTAAAAGTTTTGAGATGGGGTCTTGTGGTGTTTCCCAGGCTGGAGCACAGCAGGGTGATCATGGCTTACTGTCACCTTGACTTCCCAGGCTCAAGCCATCCTCCCCCCTCAGCCTCCCAAGTTGCTGGGTCTACAGGCTTGTGCCATCATGCCCAGCTAATTTTTAAAATTTTTGTAGAGACAGGGTCATGCTTTGTTACTCAGTCTTGTCTCAAACTCCTGGGCTCCAGCAATCCTCCCACCTTGGCCTCCCAAGGTGCTAGGATCAAAGGCATGAGCCACCACATCTGGACTTCAATCATCTTTTTAGTCTAGTCATTTGCCCTTTAAATATGAATGAACTCAGGATTAGCCAATATTTGAGGAAAGTCTTTATGAAGAAAGAAAGAAATCAACAGAATAAAGGAATGAGAAATAACAGAGAACGAGATACCTTTATAAAATTTGTAATTCATTTTTTAGTGAAAAAGGGAGATGTTGCATTCATAAAACAAGATCAAGGTGCCATATGAAGAGGAACACATAAAAATGACAAAACTTCATCATAAAAGTTGGAAGGCAAAGAAGATCTCTGATGCTAGAATCATAAAGGTTTTGCTTAAGAATTGCTTACAATGTTTTTCAGATCCTGAATTCTAGCAGAACAGCTGACATCAACCAGTGTGAAAACCCTTACAGAAGAACTACTTCAGCATGGGAATAAGTTTCTTCATCTCCCCTTCCCATGACTTTACCTGAATTCTTCAATCAATCAATGATCCCCATACCTCAGCCCACTCCAAACCCTGTAACATCCCAAACTCCTCAGGGAGGTGGATGCGAGGTTTCCTCCCATCTCATTCAGCTGCCCTATAATTATTAAATTTGTTCTCTGCTACTTCTTGACATCTTAGCATATTGACTTGCTTTGCATTGGGTAAATGAGTCTATTACAAGAGTCTGTGATAGACTCAACTACTGTAGTTGACAACAGATCACCTTGGAATTTCAGAATACTGGGAAAAGTGAGAAAACTCTAAATCTTCTGGAGAGAAAACCAGAACCACACAAAGGAGCAGTGTATTAGTCTATTATTATGCTGCTAATAAATACATACCCAAGACTAGGTAATTTATTAAGAAAAAGAGGTTTAATGAACTCACAGTTCCACATGTCTGGGGAGGCCTCGCAGTCATGGCGGAGGGCAAAGGAGGAGCAAAGGCACATCTTACATGGCAGCAGGCAACAGAGCATGTGCAGGGCAATTTCCCTTTATAAAACCATCAGATCTCATGAGACTTATTCATTATCACAAAAATGGCACAGGAAATCCTGCCATCATGGTTCAATTACCTCCCACAACACGGGAGGATTATGGGAGCTATGATTCAAGATGAGATTTGGGTGGAGACACAGCCAAACCATAACAAGCAGGAATTAGAATGGTACTGGGGTTTTCAAGAGCAGCACTGGAAGCCAGAAGAGTGATGCCTTCAAAATGATTTCCAACGTAGCATCTTTAGCACCCCCACCCACAACGTAAAAACATTTACTTTCAATAAAAAAGTGAAAGTAAGATAAACACATTTTTTAGACATGCCAGTCTCAAAATATTAATTAAAACACTACTACTTTTTATTTTATTTTCAGGAAGCTGGTGGCAGTTGTGCTTGATCAAGCAAGAAAACACACCAGGAATGAGGAAGATGGAACAGGAACAGGACATCCAACAAAAATGAGAATTCCCAGGGTGATGGAAAAGACCCCCAGGTTGATAACAGCTCTATAGCTGTCCTAAGAAAGCACCAGTCCATACTGGAAGAGAAAAGCTCTAGAAAAGATATGGGAAAGAAATATAGGGTAAATGGAGAACTGAGTAAAATATCTGATAGATTTAAACAGAAATCTCTAGGAACATAATCACCAAGAAAAACAGGAGTCACATAGATTACCTGATGTATTGAAATGTTTTGAGAGATGTATACTCTGGCTAAGAATTTGAGAATAAATAAATGACAGGTACATTTCACAATAGGAAATGAAAATTTAGGCAACTAGTAACTCCCAGAGAAACAAAGCAGTGATCATGAAAGAAAAAAAAAAAACAAAGTACACTATTGCACTTAGTGGTTTATATAATCATGATATTGTAAAAACAGAACTTTGATTTAACCAAAAATTAAGCTGTAGAGATAGCCATATTGGGAGAGTGTGGAAAGGGAGTTTAAATAAAAGGAGCCAAAATTTATATTTTATGGTGAGAAGTTAATCGAGATCTAAAACTGTAAAATTAGGAACTAGCAATGTAAACTTGGGGCACACTGTTGGTGGAAATCTAAAATAGTGCAACCATTATGGAAAAGAGTCAGGTGGCTCCTCAAAAAATTAAAAATAGAATGACCATGTGATCCAGCAATTCCACTGTGGGCATGGAAAATGAAATCAGTATGTCTAAGTATGTCCAAGAGATATCTATTACCCCTATGTTCGTTGAAGCACTCTTCACAATAACCAAGATGAGGAATCAACCTAAGTGTCCATCAATGGATGAATGAATGAAGAAAATGTGGTGTGTGTGTATATGTGGAGTGTGTGTCCACACGCATGCACACACACACACACAGGAATAATATTCAGCCTTAAAAAAATAAGGAAACCCCATCGTTTTCTGACTATATGGGTAAATCTGGAGGATATCATGTTAACTGAAATAAGCCAAGCACAAAAGACAAATACCTCAAGATCTCACTCATATGTGGAATCTTAAAAAGTCAAACTCAGAGGAGCAGAGAGTAGAATGGGGGGCACCAAGGACTGGTGGGGGAGGGATGCTGGGAAGATGTTTGTTTGCTAAAGGATACAAAATGTTGGTTAAATAGGTGGAATAAGTTCAAGAGATCTATTGTACCACGTGATGACCCCATTTAATAACAATGTATTGCATTCCTGAAAATTGCTAAGAGAATATATTCTAATTGTTCTCACTGCAAAAAGATAAGTATGTGAGGTAATGCATGTTAATTACTCTGATTTAGTCATTCTACAGTGTATACACACTTTAAAACTATGATAAATATATACAATTTTCATTTGCAAATTGAGAGTAAATTATAAAGGAATACGTTTTGACATACAGTATCAGTTTTATTTAAAAGACAGCTATAGAGCATTTACTGTGTTCCTGTCACTGCAGAGGGGACTGAGGATAGATAGGTGAAAAATTCCCTCTTTACACCTTAAGATCCTACAATCTGGTGGTGCAGGCAAAGCCCTGTGGTGAGGTCAGGGCTGGGGAGGAGCCCAAGGCATTGTGGGAGAAGATCAGGACAGGGAAGGAGCCCACAGAACTGTGGGAGAAGCTCAGTGCTGGGAGGAGCCCACGGCATTGTGGGAGAAGCTCAGGGCTGGGGAGGAGCCCAAGGCACTGTGGGAGAAGCTCAGTGCTGGGAGGAGCCCACGGCATTATGGGAGAAGCTCAGTGCTGGGAGGAGCCCATGGCATTGTGGAAGAGGACATAGGACGGTCTAAGGTGGTCATTTTGATTTAAGTACTTCATGTGCTTTCTAAGCAATGCACATTATTAACATTACCCTAGTGAGACACACTTTTGCTGCCTGCATTATTTCGGATATGCACGTAATTTTATTCATGTGTAATGCTTATATAATAAAAAAATACAACAGTTTTTTTAAATGTCTATTGAAGCTGGGTTAGCCTCTGAAGGTGTTATTTGCCCTTCCAGAATTTCATTTTCAGCAATAAATTCTATCAAACACAGAGAGAATTGTTAGACATGTGATTGCACTCTAGAGCTGAGAATAAAGGATTACATTATGACCCAAATATTTGTTAGAACCACAGCAGCTAATATATGTAATATGTTCAACATATCCAATCAAAATTGTAACTCCTCTGGATTCAAAAAGAAACCAAGAGATCATGGGTCATCTAGAGTACTACCTGCTCAGCATATTCCTCACAGGCCTTGCCACAGGGCCCAGCGGTGGCTAGAGGGAGCCACACACAGCCAGGCCCATGGAGCCCTCCCCTGGGATCAGAAGTGGAGGGGTATCCCTCTATTTTCCTTTGGAACACAAGCTGTACAGATGTCATGTCAGAGCAGTCTCCTCCACGTCCCCTGCAGCAGCAGGAAGCTTAGAGAATAACATTAATAATTTAGGACAGGACAGGCCCTTGAACTAAGGATTTCCCCTGTATTAATTTATTTAATCCTTAAAATAGAGGTATTAAACAGATGCACAAACTGAGGCACAAAGACACAGCTAGTAACTGGTGGAACCAGATTTCCAAATCCAAGCTCTCTATCAATATGGAGCGCAGAAGCCAGCAATGAGGACATGCGCCTTGAGTCACTTGCAATGGAGAAAATTCCTACTGGTTCACAGCCCTGACTGATACACACCTCCTCTCTAAAACATAAGCTAAGAACGCTTCTCAACTTCCATGTTAATTGCAAGAAAATGGGTATTACTGATGTCACTGGTACCAAAATTCAACGAAGCTGAGGTGCAGAATGTTGAACATCAAGTGTGAAATAGGGAATGGGCACCCAAGGACATATGGGCCACCTCCCTAACTCTGGGTGAGGGCATATCTATGTGGGACGCAGCTATGCCAAGGATGGCAAACAGAAATGATGAACCTGGGTTCCCAAGGGTGTCATGTGAGTTGTGAAATTAACCAGCCTCAGAGCCATCCAACTTCTGGACTTAAACTTATATTCGGTAAGCTTTCTTGTCATTTGAAGTTGGGGGTTTCTGTTAGCTGTAGCCAAAAACATCCTGATAGTCCCTTATTAGGAGTTTACAGTGTATTCGGAGTATATAGTTTATAGTTAAATTATATATGTGTGTATACACACACATAGAGCTTCATTTCAAGCCCTGAAAACTCAGCTTCTTCCTCTGAGAAAAATGGGCCAAAGATATCCATTATTAAATTGGTTATAAAAGAAAGGGACATGTGTAGTACATGAAACAGGTCAGACTGAGTCCACAGCAGGTCATGTTATAGGTAAGAACACAGCGTCATCCCTGGTCCGTGGAACCCAATTAAGCTAACATAGGCGCACAATGCCATCAACTTGAGGAAAGCATGTACTAGCGTCATCTCTGGTTCTGTGACAAGTGCAGGGGGTGGAGGGGATGAGCATTGAGGTCAGAAGGGTCCCCTGCTTGCACTCAACTCATGACACCACACAGGGCACACCTCAACATGAAGTCCTCCCTCAAAATGATGGTTTCTAACAAGCATGAGAGAATGGTCACAAGATTTATGCCTGGAGAACTACACAATTACCAACCTGAGATCCACCACAAGCCAAGTGTACACACACCACATTTTCTTCCGGATGGGCTATGCAGCTAGAATCCGGATTAGGAAGGCCCAGAAAATTGCTAATCCTAGTCTAGACCCCAGCTCAGGTGGGAATGTGTTGCAAGCGAAGTCTCTGCTCTAATTAGCAAATGTCACAAAGTGGGGGGATCTGGTTCCTTTGAATTTATTTCCTCAGACAGGCTGAAATGGGAATAGGAAATGAGAATCACACTTTTAATTCAACCTCAGAGGGTCCCCTACTTTCTGACCGAGCCACATTCCTTGGAGGAGGCTGGAGAAGAGTCACCACTGCTCACAGTGGCGCAGTGTGTTCATGTCTGCTTTGATGCTGTTTAAAAAAATAAGCAACTTCAGCTTTTGAATGGAGTATTTTTTCTCCGATGATTTGGCCTGTGGGAATATGAATTCACACACGTGGCTCTAGAGAAGGCCTAGAGTTTACCCTGTGGCTTTTTCTTTGGAGACTTTCCTTCCACACACCAGGTGGCTTGGCGGGGCTGTCAGTCACAGTCCCTTCTCTACCAGGGAGCAGATCCGGGTCCCTGATGGGTCAGAACACCCCAGGCCTGGGTCTACTTCAGGGGTGGGTAAGCAGCTAAAGCTGAACTCTCCAAGGCTCTTCTGGAGATAAGGGCTTGATACTGGGGACTCCAAGATGTATTTTGTTAGGTCTACATAGCATTTTCCAAAGCAGAAACTTTCATTTTTAAAAATCCAGCTTTCTGGCTTTTCTTGAGAATTGGAGGTTCTGACAGCACACTCAACCCCAACCTGTGTGTGCCCAGCAGAACTTCTACATCATAATCTGCATTTTAACACAATCCCCAGGGATTCCTATGCTTATTCACATAAGCTACTTTGTGATGGGGTTTGTTACTGATACCAGTGGCTCATTTTGAGCAAGTGGACTGCATCTCTGGAGTGCTGTCTGAGCCACGGAGCCTCCACCTGTCACAGTGCCCAGACACATTTCTATTTCCCATGGGGCCCTGTGAGGACCTGCTCTACAGAGTGAACTGGGGAGACTGCCCTCGGCCTGGAGTTTCTGGGCAAGGAGACTGTCCAGCGGGGGCTTCCAGCCACTGCTTTTCTCCCTATGGGAAAGCGCCCATGTGCAGTAGGAGCGAATGGGATAAGTTCAGAGGGTGCAGATCTCAGAACTGCGTCGGAGCAGGGCTTAGAGACTCAGCTGCACTCTGCCACTTTCTAGCTGTGACTCCTGCTTCTCAACTTCTCCATCTGCAAAATGGGCTGAGGATAGGACCTGTGTCATGAGGTGGTGAGGGTTAGATGTGGGGGCTTGTGATCTGTGTGGCATGCTCAATACATATTAGCTTCCACGGTTACCACTTGAGTCCCTGAACCACCTCCAAACTGCCCAGCTACAGAAGCCCAGAAAGTTCCTTTGCCATTTAGGCTAGCGTAGGGCCTTCTGTCACTCACAAGTCCAATAGCCATCAATACAACCTACAAATCTTTTTCCCCCAAAAAATGCTGGCCAGGCACAAGCTGTGAGGCCGAAGTAGGATGATCACCTGAGGCCAGGAGTTTGAGACCAACCTGGAAAATAGAGCAAGACCCTATTTCTACTAAATAAATAAATAAAATAAAACAAGTAGCCAAGGGTGGTGGCATGTGCCCCTTGTCCTAGCTGCTTGGGAGGCTGAGGTGGGAGGATCTCTCGAGCCCAGGAGTTGGGGGCTGCAGTGAGCTATGATCATGCCACTGTCCTCCAGCCTGGGTGACAGTTGAGACCCTGTCTCTTAAAAAATATGCTGTTATTAAGCTTCCTAAGAAGGGACACAACTTGCAACCACTCACTGAAAAGACCCCAGAGGGCTATGGCTTCACATTCGTGGGTACAATTTGAGGTTCCAAACACCTGATAAGTCTCTGTCCCTTCTTTTGTCAGGAGGACCTGACAGAGGACCCACGTGACTTCAATATGTTCCTACACAAGCAAGGAGCAAATACTGCATTTTCTTCTCTTAAAAGCAGCCTGTAAAACAAAGGTGCTGGCAGGATGCAACTGAACGGAATGTTTGCGCCCAGCTGTCAGGTGGTGCATTTCTCTGCAGGCAGCCCTGTTTTCTGTTGCAAGGCTATTGGTTCTATGTAGCAGCAGAATCCATTTCAGGGTGCAGACCACTGGCAAATCCTCATGGCATGTGGGGCTTTCTCCCTCTGGGAGTGACTGCGTGTACAGGAGTCCCTCCTCCCCGATGTGTGACTGAGTGCCAAAGCCCTCCATGGGTGCATTTGCAACTTCTCAAAGGAAGTAAAGACAGCCTTAAAAGGAACCGGTGCCTGTTCCGGGGATGTTTACAGAGAAGTAACCCCTGTGTCATTTTCCCTTGCAGGGAGGTCCTTCCTTGATTGCTAATAGTCTGTGTAGTTTAGCCATGTGTGGCGCAGCCCATGGCCAAGGCCCCAGCAGCCAGGCCCCCTCCGCCCCGCAGCTTTCTTTCAACTGCACGGAACACAGCGAGGCTGTGCCGGCCTGGCCCACCCAGGGAGCTGCCTCAGAGTTCTCATGCAGGGGACCTCCCTGCAGTCTTGCAGTCTCCACTCTCCCTGACCAGCGAGGCCCGCCGTTCCCCCCAGAAATGGCTCAGCAGCCCTCCTGACCTCCTGCTCAGGACACCTCTTCTACCTTCCACGCCAGGTTGGCAGCACGGCCACCATGCATATCCTTCCCAAGCCTCTTCTAAATGAGCAGTTCTCTATTGAAGAGCTCAGGGGAGGCCTAGGAAAGACAGTGGGCAGAAGGGTAGTCACCGGAGAGTGTGGTCTTCAACCTCCTCGCCCCACCCAACGGCACTGGCCCCTCCAAAAAAAGTGCCCTGGAGAGCTGAAGATCTCTTGGAGGGACTGGAAAACACCCTGGAGGCCTGTGTGGCTGCCTGGAGCCAAGGGACAAAGTTGGGAAGGAGGGGCTGGCAGGTATGGGCCAAGCCAGCTGGTCTGACTCTAAGGACAATGGGGGATGAGATTTACATTTCATGCCAGAAATGGAAAGTGGGTGTCGGAGGAGCAAAAATGGGAACAGGAAGGCTCCGGAGGACCTCCAGGAAGAGACTAGGGGCTTGGATGAGGGCGTCGGTCCTGCCCTGTTCCAGGAGCTGGTCTGATCACTGCCCTCTTGGGGCTTACATTCTAGAGGGGCTGAAAAACCAAAAAGAATACAGAAAAATTTCAGGTTGCAGTAAGTTCTGTGTATAAAAACTAGTCAGAGGGAGGGATAAGGTGAAGATAAATGAGGAAAATTGCAGCGCAGAAACAAACAGCTTACCAGGACTGGTTAGAATGGGGCTGTGCTGGCCCCAGCCCCTTCTGTGGCCAAGTCCTGGGGGCATGAGTCACTGCTTCCCAAAGTGGCCTGGTGACAAGGTCTACAGAAACACAGATTCTGGGGCCCTGACTCATCAAATCAGCAGGTGTCTGAGGGGACCAGGCAGTGTGGACACTTACCAAGTGTGCCACGTGAGTCTTGTCATCAGATAAGTTTGGGAAACAGAGACACGAGGACCATTCTCAAACAGACCTGAGCTTTAACGTAGCTCCTCCTGGCTCTCCTAAGCCTCGCCTTCCTTACCTGTGAAATGGGAATCCTAACAGTACTAGCCTCACAGAGTTGTCCTGAAGATTAAGGATAAGAGGCTGATAAGCCATTTTGCAGAGTGCCTAGCCCATAGTGGGGGTGGTAAAATCTGGAGAAATCTGGTTTTCTACAGCGTGAGTGGTAATAATCGATTACGTTTCATTAAGTTGATGAGTCTACACTGAAGATTACTACATATGTTTCATATTTTGGAGTCAAAATCTCCCTTTCCCTTGCTACCCAAGTAAATCAAGTGTCACTGATCCCACATCTAAATAGTTCTTCAACAGACCATGGCTCCCACCACGGTGGCCCATACTCCAGCCCAAGTCATCATGATCCAACCCTATCCTCCCTGGCCACCTCCAAACCATCCATTCTCTAAACCACAGCCCTGCTGTTGTTTCTCATTGGATTGGATAACTCTAGTTTAATGGCTTTCCATTGCCCATCAAATATAATCCAACATCATCCTTATGGCTCACCAAAGCTCACCTTGATCTGGCTCCAGCTTCACCATGAAAACCCCACCCCAGGAATTCTCAGTTCCAACTTAAACATGAGTTACTTGGGAAGCCTTTGATCCCCCTCTGATAGGCTCCCATTGCAACCTTCTGTAAAACCCATCAGACTTGCAATGAATTGTTTATTGTCTGTCTTCTCCATGAAATAGGAAGCTCCATGAAAGCTGGGCTAGGTCCTGTTCTCTTAGAGACATAGTGGTGTATTGGGATTAAGTTAGATAATAAGGGAGACCTATCTAGCATGGTAGGTAAATCATGAAGGTTGTGGTAATACTGAGAAGCAGACCCAAGTTGAGCTGCTAATTACCAGACTTCCATGTGCATGTTCAGTGCTAAGAGATGTCTATTTTTCTTTCCAGCTGTTTAAGGAGGAGTGATGGCAATTGATGCATGGTGATTGATCCATAATGTCAGGCTACATCTGTAGAGACAGATGGAGCCAACCTGCACCCTTCAGGCTTAGGTGTCAGGTGTCCTGGGTGAAGCAGTGAGAGAGAGGAGGTTGTGCTCAAATTCCCACAAACAACTAACAGAAGTTTCAACATTAAGAAAAGTGGGCCAGCCGGGCACGGTGGCTCACACCTGTAATCCCAGCACTTTGGGAGGCTGAGGGGGGCGGATCATGAGGTCAAGAGATCGAGACCATCCTGGCCAACATGGTCAAATCCTGTCTCTACTAAAAATACAAAAATTAGCTGGGCGTGGTGGCATGTGCCTGTAGTCCCAGCTACTCGGGAGGCTGAGACAGGAGAATTGCTTGAACCCGGGAGGTGGAGGTTGCAGTGAGCCGAGATCACGCCACTGCACTCCAGACTGGCACCTGGCGACAGACAGAAGACTCTGTCTCAAAAAAAAAAAAAAAAAAGGAGAAAAGTGGGCTATGATTATCTGCAGATCACTCTTCTAAAAGATCAAAATGGAGCAGGCTGTCACCCTGGTGCTTACCTTTTGCCCCCATACTACTGCCTTGTTAATGTACTTGTTTAAAATGAGCCACTGGTATCAGGAACAAACCCCATCACAAAGTAGCTTATGTTAATAAGCATGGGAATCCCTGGGGATTGTGTTAAAATGCAGATTACGATGTGGAAGGTCTGCTGGGCACACACAGTTTGGGGTTGAGCGTGCGTTTTCCAGGGTTAGCCAGCTTGTGATGGAGTGGGAGGGACTGGGACCCCAGAAGGCAACGAAATCCTGGAAATGGGGCTTATTTCATCATAAAACATTTCTCCACTTCTATCTCCAGGTCTCCTCACCTCAACCAGGACTGGTAAAAACAGGCTCACGTCCTGCTCGGCTTTGATCCAGTCTCCACGCCTCCCGAGACGGAAATGACGTTTCCAAACTTCATTAGCTTTCCATAGCCTTCCAGAATCTTCTGTTGTTGATTTTTTACAAAGAAAATAAGCAAACAACTGGAAGAAAGGGATCTGGTTTACATGGATAACTCTCTTCTGTTAGCTTTAAAATTGTGGTGGAATTTCTGCTTTAGCTCAGAATACCCGCTGACCTTATTCTCCAGTTTCAGCACTTGAAGCACACCCTCTACCATGCAATCCTCACATTTGGTGAACGTGTAGGATGGCAGGCCAAGATGTTTGTGTTTATGTCCCAAACCCAGAATAAATAAATAGCTACATGGTATTGAAATCACCTGTCAAAATACCCACTGCAATTCTGGGCACAAAGAGAAGTCTCTTGGTGTGATTGGCTTACTTGCTTGAAGAATTCAAAGGCTGTTTATCTCATTTAGTTGTTTTTTTTTTTTAAAGACCTATAATTACTGCATTTTGACCCCAAGGCAGCCAATTACTTCACAAAAGCCCGCTCCAGGAAACCAGACATTAGCCTGCCTAATTAGGCTGACATCACTCACAAACTGCTCCCATCACAATGCAGATGGACCCAGCCCCAGAAGGTCCTGCCCGTCAGAGGTGACTGCGGGTGGCACTGCGTTGTGTGTTGTGTTTTGTTTTTTACTACTTAATTTTATGTATTCCTTGAAGCCCAATCCCTTTCCCAGAGACGGACTCTCATCAAAAAGAAGGGGCTCCTGGACAAATGGGTCTCCTTTATTGCGGGAGGAGGAGGAAGCTGGAAAAAAGAAATAAGAAAGGAAAGCAGCCGAGGTTGTAAATTCTTTCTAACATAGGAAATCATTCTTTGCCTTTTAGAAAAGAGTTTGTTTTTTCAGCCTCTCAGGCCTATTTCCTCGACCCTTTTGTCTTTGCACATCTTGGGGGTTAACTTCTGTTTGCGTTCTGTGAGGCCGGGCAAATTAAGAGGGGGAAATGTCCCAAGCACGTAGAATTCTCTCGCTCTAAAGAATGGGACACCACCTGAAGGAGTCCTGTCATGTGGGTTACAAAGTCATCAGACCCCTTCTGCCCACAGATAAGTGGGTGTGCGTGGGGTCTGGACAGGAAGATGGTGTGGGGTCTGGGTGGGAAGATGGCACGTGGAGCCTGGGTTGGAAGGCGGCGCGTGGGGCTTGGGTTGGAAGACGGCGCGTGGGGCCTGGGTTGGAAGACGGCGCGTGGGACCTGGGATGGAAGACAGCGCGTGGGGTTTGGGATGGAAGACGGCGCGTGGGACCTGGGATGGAAGACAGCGCGTGGGGTTTGGGATGGAAGACGGCGCGTGGGGTCTAGGTTGGAAGACGGCGCGTGGGGTCTGGGGGGTCTGAGATGGAAGGCGGCGCGTGGGGTCTGGGGGGTCTGGGATGGAAGGTGGCGCGTGGGGCCTGGGATGGAAGGTGGCACGTGGGGCCTGGGATGGAGGACGGCGCGTGGGGCCTGGGTTGGAGGACAGCGCGTGGGGCCTGGGATGGAGGACGGTGCGTGGGGTCTGGGATGGAAGGCGGCGCGTGGGGCCTGGGATGGAAGGTGGCGCGTGGGGCCTGGGATGGAAGGTGGCGCGTGGGGCCTGGGTTGGAGGACGGCGCGTGGGGCCTGGGATGGAGGACGGCGCGTGGGGCCTGGGATGGAAGGCGGCGCGTGGGGTCTGGGGAGTCTGGGATGGAAGGCGGCACGTGGGGTCTGGGGGGTCTGGGATGGAAGACGGCCCGTGGGGTCTGGGCTGGAAGACGGCGCGTGGGGCCTGGGCTGGAAGACGGTGCGTGGGGTCTGGGATGGAAGACGGCGCGTGGGCTCTGGGGGGTCTGGGATAGAAGGCGGCGCGTGGGGTCTGGGGGGTCTGGGTTGGAAGACGGCGTGTGGGGTCTGGGATGGATGACGGCCCGTGGGGTCTGGGGGGTCTGGGATGGAAGGCGGCACGTGGGGTCTGGGGGGTCTGGGATGGAAGGCGGCGCGTGGCGCCTGGGATGGAAGGCGGCGCGTGGGACCTGGGTTGGAGGACGGCGCGTGGGGCCTGGGATGGAGGGCGGCGCGTGGGGTCTGGAATGGAGGATGGCGCGTGGGGCCTGTGTTGGAAGACGGACCTGGGATGGAGGACGACGCGTGGGGCCTGGGATGGAGGACGGCGCGTGGGGCCTGGGATGGAGGACGGCGCGTGGGGCCTGGGTTGGAGGACGGCGCGTGGGGCCTGGGTTGGAGGACGGCGCGTGGGGCCTGGGATGGAGGACGGCGCGTGGGGCCTGGGTTGGAGGGCGGCGCGTGGGGCCTGGGTTGGAGGACGGCGCGTGGGGCCTGGGATGGAGGACGGCGCGTGGGGCCTGGGTTGGAGGACGGCGCGTGGGGCCTGGGATGGAAGGCGGCGCGTGGGGCCTGGGATGGAAGGCGGCGCGTGGGGCCTGGGTTGGAAGGCGGCGCGTGGGGTCTGGGAAGGAAGAGCGCACGTGGGGTCTGGGATGGAAGACGGCGCGTGGAGCCTGTGTTGGAAGACGGCGCGTGGGGTCAGGCTGCCTGGTGGTCAAAATCTCTCTCCCTTGACCTTTAAGTCTAGGACATCCCAGCAATTGAAACAACGGTCTACACACTAAGAGGTGTTCCAGGCAGAAGGGGAATGGGTGATTCTCTTCCAGGAGGGCAGACTAGAGGTATCCCCTTAACAACGCACCGCAGGATGCCTTGGAAGATCAAGTGATGGTGATTTGGTTTGGGTGGGTCTCAGAAAGCAGGATGTGGCCCCAGTCAGCTCAAGTCGGCTTTCAGTAGTGGTCAGAATGACCTGGGCAAGTCAACTCTTTGAGCTCAGACCCTGGTGGTGTTAAAAAATTATTCTCACACTTGGTAAAATATGAGAAAGACTTGACGCAGGATGATTTCCGTAGGTGTCACGACTATCAAATGGAGAAAGAGATGGGGCTCAACTCCGAAGGCAAGGAAGAGAGCCGGGGATTTACAGCTGATGAGCAGATGAGAGGTCAGTGGATGGAGGAGTACTAAGAGAATCGTTGCTATGCTGACCTAATAGGATTCCAGCTGAAGCCAGGCCAGGGTGATCAGATGCCAAAGGTAGGGGATAAGGAATTTGAGCAGTTATCAAATTCCTTTAAAGATAATCAGGTATCGAGGGTGGTAGAATTCTCACCAAACTGACAGATCGTTGCAACAACTGGGCACGGCAGGTCGAAGGCAGGACTCAAGGATGAGGTCTCATTGAGAAGAGGAATTAGGGAGCCTAACTAAAGTGGGGTCAAGGAGAGAGCCTATGTCAGTGGACAGTTGCAAAAGGCACAGGAAGCACCTGGACCCTTTGCTTCAAGGTTTTAAAACAAGAACCTAAAACAGAATGAAGTGGCCGGGAGCCGGGAGCCGGGAGCCGGGAGGGGTGGGCCTCTTTGATGTATACGTGGCTGGGCAGGTGTGCTGTTGGCCTCAGGATGACTCAGTGGCTTTGGCGCCCTGGTCCACTCGAACATAGTAGAGGGTATGACAGCAGCAGGGGAGAT
Source organism: Aotus nancymaae (assembly GCF_030222135.1). Classification (NCBI taxonomy): domain Eukaryota; kingdom Metazoa; phylum Chordata; class Mammalia; order Primates; family Aotidae; genus Aotus; species Aotus nancymaae. Next base: position 18,293,563 of record NW_026988455.1, read on the forward strand.
GCAGGCCTGTGGGCTCCAGAGGCCAACTCTCTCTCTCTCTCTCTCTCTCTCTCTCTCTCTCTCTCTCTTTTCTGGCCCCATACAGATGAAAAAGCCAAGACAGTTCAGCACAGTGGCTCCTGCCTGTAATACCAGAGCTTTGGGAGGCCAAGGCAGGCAGAGATCACTTGAGCCCAGGAGTTCGAGACCAGCCTGGGCAACATGGCGAAATCCCATCTCTACAAAAAGTAGTTACTCAGGAGGCTAAGGTGAGAGGATCACTTGAACCTGGGAGGCAGAGGTTGCAGTGAGCCATGATTGTGCCACTGCACTCCAGCCTGGGTGATACAGTGAGACACTGTCTCAAAAAAAGAAAAAAAAAAAAAAGAGTTAAGACACTCTGTGAGGAACCTCAAAGCAGCCAAGCAGCTGCAGTGTTTGTTGCTGAACCAGCCGTGAAAAGCTGGAAAAACTTACCCAGCTCTACCCTGTATGGCAGTTTGAGAATTCCAGAGGAAAGTTCCCAGAGATGTACAGAAAAAGCCAGGAGCAATGCTACCTCTGCATTCTTGCTCAGCAGTGTCTTAGAGGGATGAATAACTACAAAATGGTGATTCCAACACTTTGAAGGACCATCTTAAAGGTAAAACTACCTAATTAATTTCAAGTTGCATGGTTTGGCCTTTCAGCAGATCGCAGTCTTTCTCACCGAGCTATTCATTTTCTCAGGGTGAGATGGCTGAGCCCCACAGGGCTTACAAACGTGTGTGTATGATGTGTGTGGTGTGTATGCATGTGTGTATGGTGTGTATGGTGTGTGTGCATGTGTGTATGGTGTGTGTGTATGGTGTGTATGGTGTGTGTGCATGTGTGTATGGTGTGTATGGTGTGTGTGCATGTGTGTATGGTGTATATGGTGTGTCTCTACTAAAAATACAAAAAATTAGCTGGGCATGGTGGCGTGTGCCTGTAATCCCAGCTACTCAGGAGACTGAGGCAGGAGAATTGCCTGAACCCAGGAGGCGGAGGTTGCGGTGAGCCGAGATTGCGCCATTGCACTCCAGCCTGGGTAACAAGAGCGAAACTCCGTCTCAAAAAAAAAAAAAAAGAAAAGAAAAAGAACTTGTGCCAAATGTTTTTATTTAATTAATGTGAGAACAAGGAAGATGTTAAAACTGGTTCAAGGGAGAATCCAAAGAAACAGAGACGTACATAAACCACAGATGTAAGTGGCTCCTTCTACAGTGTAGGAGGGAAATCCAGTTACATTCTTGGTCCATTTCATAGTCTTTCACAATTTTCCCTACTATGCAGTAAACACACACACCCACGCACGCACGCACACTCTCCCACCTCCATGCCTTTGTTCATGTTGGTTACTTTTGAACAAAATCACTCTTCTCTCTTTTCTACAAGTCCAAATATGATTTGCCCGACATACTCCTAACAAATCAGCATCTCCAAGGGTGGGGCCCAGTACTCGACACTTCCAACAGGCTTCCCCAGGGGCATCTCTGATGCGCAGACTTTGGAAACCCCAAGTGAGGAATGCAAGTTCAGCCCCTGAGAGTTCAGGAAAGGGAGACTTCCACATGCACTGAAATTACGAGGGGATGGTTCCTACAGGATGCAGGTTCCAGATTGGAGCTTGAATGATGGGCAGGACTTGGAGAAAAGAGATGAAGGAATTTCAGGAAGGGGGAAGCCACGGCGGGGAAGGGCGCGGGAGTCAGAATCAGCCTGGGAAAGCCAGGGTTCCAGCCTGAGCATGCAGGAGGAAGAGAAAATTGGGTGAGTGTGGCAAACACAGGTCACAGAGGACCAAAGGGTGGACAAGAGGGTTAGACTCAGGCCAGAGGTAGTGCACATGTTTTTTTAGCAGGAGATTAAAATGAGAACAGCCATGGTTTTTGAAAGGCTTGTGGGGACATTGTATACAGCAGAGGCTCTGCTCCCTGAGGACACGGAGGCGTGAAAACATACTTGACTCCTGAACGTGCCCCTTCAATTCAGTCTGGGCCTTGTGACTTACAAAAAGCAGGTTAAGGAGGGTGACACTCATTCACAGAACAAGAAGCGGCCAATTTCCTTAAGCAGAACCACGTAAAGACTGAATACACAAACAGGCAATGCTCAGACCAAATGAAGATAGAACTCTGACCTGCCATCTGCAGCAACCGGCCCAGGCAACCAATCCATGACCTACAATAACCAGCCCGAGAAGCCAGCGACCATCTACACGTCAGATCCCTGTCTCTGGCAGTCGGGCCGAGAAACCAAACAATACCCTCTGGCACAACTAGCCCAGAAAGGCCAGGACTCGACTAATAACTGACAACTTCCCTGGTTTTTGTCCCCACCACCAACTTAGGAGCAAAGAAAGCCAGATACACTCCCGAGCTAATCCCATCAGATGCCCCACGTCTGATTAGCCCACTGCAGCTTCCCAGACCAGCTGCCTCCTACAAAGACACACCTGAAGCCCTCACTTGCTTCCACTATAAAGATTCCCACTCCTCTGCCTGCCTTTGAGTCTCTGCCAAATGCAAGCAACGGCAAGCCCTGAATAAATAACCTTTGCTTGTTCTCTTTGGGTGGTCTTCATTTCCACACCACAGACAGTCATCTGCGTCTCAGCTCAGCCAGCACAACAGGTTTACATCCACAGACCTACTAATTTGAACACTCAAGGTTATTATTACCGTGGATTTAATGTGCTTCATCACAGGTGGAAAATTATAATGGACACTTCTCATTTCTACATACCATATATCCCATACATAAACAAAATCATTCCGTCAGGCAGCTGTGGTCAGTGGAAAGAAGAAGTGGGAACTTAGAGGAAGACATGGGTTCTAGACTCAACCCTTTACCATCGGTGTGTTTCTAGGTCAGTGTCTGAGTTTCTGGGCGTTTGTTTCCTGTTCTGTGAGATATAGACATTGTAATTGATAATGACTAAGGTTCTCTGCAATTCTAGCTATCTGTGATTTTATAAAGCACAAACTCAGAAAGTTCTTATAAATATGGATTTTTTTTTTTTTTTTTTTTGAGACGGAGTTTCACTCTTGTTACCCAGGCTGGAGTGCAATGGCGCGATCTCGGCTCACTGCAACCTCCGCCTCCTGGGTTCAGGCAATTCTCCTGCCTCAGCCTCCTGATAAATATGGATTCTTAAAGTACCTCCATCTTTCATAGACTAGGTCTTCAGTAAGTTCTCTCATTTATATTTTTTTCCCAAATGTTTCAGAATTGAATAGGGAAATGGATGAAAACTTCTGTTTAATTGGCTCCAGAAGTTTACCGAGTATCCACTCTGAAACTCACAGCACTGACTTATTTGGTGGCTACAAAGGTATTGACGACTTGCTTTGTGCCTTGAGGATCTTGCACACTAATTGGAGGAATATGAAAGTTGCACTTTTAAATCTAACCAAAAATTGCAGATGCTGAAACACTGATCTGGATAAGCAGTAAAACTAGTGAGAAGAGGAGGGAGAGGAATCGCCGACTTACTGTCTTGGGGAAGGTGGAATTTGAGCTGGATCTGCAGGATGGTGCTATTTGCACAGGTGGAGAAGAGAAAGAGAACAGAGGTCATTCGAGGGAGGACAAATGGTGTGAGTCATGAGAGAAGAAGGTGCATTCAGAACACCACAGTAGCCTCATCAGACTGAGTTCCATGAAGCCGGAGAAGTAAATACAACAGGAATCGTGACTTTAGGTTGAAATGCACAGAGCTGCAAATACAAGCTGAAAGTTTTAACTCTTCTAATCGTTGCTTGGCACTATTTTGGTTTTCCATTTATCCTTCTGTTATTACTTTACTTAAATGTGTGGTAAAACTGACTCATCTTTGGAGCTGAAAGAAAAAAATCTAGTGAGCGAGAGGGAGAATTTGACGTTTGCCTTTTTTGTGTGTGTGACCCTATTTACCTCCAGTAATGCTTTGTTTTTAATTGTGGTAAGGTATCCCTAACATAAATTTACCATTTGAACAATGTTTACGTGCACAGTTTAGTGGTATTAAGCTCATTCACATCTTTGTGTGACCATGACCACCAGCCATCTCTAGGAGTTTTTATCACCCCAAACTGAAACTCCGTCCCCATTCGACACCAGCTCCCCATTCCCCTATCCCCAGGCCCTGCTCATCACTGCTCTGCTTTCAGCTGCTACAAATTTGACTATTCTAGGGACCTGGGGTAATACCGGAGCTTTCTTGTCCAGCCTGTCTCCTCAGCGTGTCTTCCGGAGTCATCTCTGCTGCGGCGTGTGTCAGAATTTCCTTCTGTTTTAAGGTTGAATGATGTACGCACGTGCTACGTTTTGTTCATCTAGTCATCCACTGATGGACACTTACGTTGTTTCCCCTTCGGGTTATTGTGAATAATCCTGCTATGAGTGTACAAAGATCCATTGGAGTTCCTGCTTTTGACTTTTTGGAGCATATAGCTAGACGCAGAATTGCCGGGTCACCATCACAGGAATCCTCAGGCTGCCTCTTTTGTCTCTCCCCATTTCCCTACTGTCACCACCTTAACCCTTGGAAACCACAACTTGTTCTCCATCTCTACAATTTTGTTACTGTAAAATTATTGCCAGGGGCAGTGACTGACACCTGTAATCTCAGCTATTTGGAAGGCTGAAGTGGGAGATCATGTGAGCTCAGGAGTTTGAGACCAGACTGGGCAAGATAGCCAGACTCCATCTCTATAAAAATATATTTTATTTAGTATAAAATAAAATTTATTTAGTATAAAATAAAAATATATAAAGTATATTATATAATACATATTTTATATATATTTAATATATATTTTATAAAATATATTTGTATTTTATACTAAATACAAATATATTTTATATATTATATGTATATATTTTACATATTTTTTATTTTAAACTAAATAAAAATAGAGTCTCAGCTACTTAGGAAGCTGAGGCAAGAGGATCCCTTGAGCCCAGGAGTTTGAGACTGCAGTGAGGTACGATTGTGCCACTGCACTCCAGCCTGGGCAACAGACAACAGCCCGTCTCTTAAAAAGAAGTTACATAGGGCCGGGCGCGGTGGCTCAAGCCTGTAATCCCAGCACTTTGCAAGGCTGAGGCAGGTCAGTTGAGGTCGGGAGTTTGAGACCAGCCTGGACAATGTGACGAAACCCCATTTCTACTAAAATTACAAAAATTAGCTGGGCATGGTGGTGCATGCGTATAATCTCAGCTACTCGGGAGAGTGAGGCACAAGAATCGCTTGAACCCAGGAGGTTGAGGTTGCAGTGAGCTGAGATTGTGCCACTGCACTCCAGCCTGGGCGACAGAGTGAAACTGTGTCTCAGAAATAAATAAATAAATAAGATCATGCAGTATGAAACTTTCTGAGGTTGCATTTTGCACTCAGTGTGGTTCCTGTGAGCTCCATCCCAGTTGCTGTGAGCTCTGATGGTGCTTTTTTCGTGCTGAGTAGTATTCCATGGTGAGGATATTCCACACGTTTGTTTAACCATTCATTTACTAAACAACATTTGGGTCACTTACCATTTGGGGTTGTTACGAATAAAGCTGATTTAAGCATTCCTGTATGTGAGTTTCTGTGGACATACATTTTAATTTCTCTGGGATAAATGCCCAGGAGTGCAGTCACTGGGCCATATGGCACGTTTCGATTTACAAGAAACTGTGAAACGATTTTCCAGAATGCTTATCCTATTTTACACTCACACCAGCAACACAAGAGAGATCCACTTTCTCTACATCATCACCAGTAGTTGCTACTGTCGCCTTTTTTTAATTTTAGCTTCCCTAATAGGTGAGTAGTGACTGTGATTTTTCCGAAGGGTTTGTTTGCTATATATCAGTTCACCTACTTCGCATTTCTTCCTCTTAGTCCCACTTTTAATAAAGAAAACTCTTTCCACATTGCCTTCCCTTTCCTCACTTGATCATTCCTCATGGGAATAATAGAATTAAAGGAATGTGGAAGCGTGTCCCGTTCTTCTCTTGCGTTATATTGTCCTAAGAAGCCTCAGTTATCCCTTGCCTTACAGAAAGCGGAGGGCTGGCAGGGGCGGGGCTGTTCTCTGGGCTTGTTTATATTCATTTTCTAGTCACTTTCTGCTGCTCAGGGAGATGAGGGAAATGTAAATGTGCTCACTGTTGTTTAAACCTCCTGGACAGTAAAAACAAAGGTGGCCGCACTGCCTTTCCCTAAATAACGTCGGAACCCCCTTTGAGAGCTCATTGAACAAGATTTACACATTTCAAAGAGTTTTGAAGTTAGAAGGGGTCCTAGGCAAGGCCCTCAGTACATGTTAATGATGTGCCTACTGTGTGCCTTGCTCCAGCACCATCACCCAGTGCTGGGCTACAGATCTCCATGGGGATAAGTTACAGCCCCTCCCTCCCGCTCTCTGCTGAGTGTTACAGAGAGGTGTGGGCTAAGTGCTCAAGCAGAGATGTGACAAGCCACTGTGGGGGATCTGGAGGACCCCATAGCTTACTCACTGCCCGGGAACTGAGAAACTCAGTCGTCAACTCACCCAGAGTCTCTCCAGCCTGCCTGAGGCTGGGAATCTTGTGACGCGCCAGAAGAAAATAGAAATTCCCGGATCCCACCCAAAGGACCTGGATCAGAATCTCTAGAGCAAGGACACAGGAAGCTGTGCTTTAGAACAAGCTGTTCACAGGTTAGTTATGAACTGAATTGTGTGCCCGTCTCCCCCATTCATATGTTCAAGCCTCCCCTCAGTGTGATGGTATTGGGAGGCAAGGCCTTTGGGAGGAAATTAGGTTTAGAAGGGAGCATGAGTGTGGGGCTCTCATGATGGGATTAGTGCCCTTATAAGTAAAGACACCAGACACAGGCAACACAGAGATGACCACACGAGCACAGAGCCAGAAGGCGACGGTCTGCAAGCCACAGAGATGGGCCTCAGAAGAATTCAAACCAGCTGACACTTTGTTCTCAGACTTCCAGCCTCCAGATCCCACACAGTGAGAAGACAGCCATGTGCAAGCCAGGAGGCAGGCCCTCACCAAGTACCAAATCAGCCAGCAGCTTGACCTTGGACTTCCAGCCCCCAGAGCTGTGGGAAGTAAATTCCTGTTGTTTAAGCCGCCCTGTTATGGCGGCCTGAGCTAACATATTGACGAACACAATATGACTCTCAGGATTACCCCAGTGGAGAACTGTGTGTGAAATCCAGCCTTCTCATTACAGGTGAGGGAACCAAATATCTCAAGGTTAAAAACCTCATCCTGTGTTCCCATGCTAGTTAATGGCCTAGGTTCTCTAACTACTAGACCAGTTCCCATCTCTCGCTGCTGGTGGTGGCTGCCAAGGGGACTGCATCAGGAAGGACTCTGAGGACAAGTCCAGGCTCAGCTGACCTTAGCACCATGGCTGGCCATCAGAACGCGAGGAGTAAGAAGCATTATGGTATTGGCAGGAAACCTGGTGCCAGACCAGCTACCTAGGTTGAATAACGTGGCAGGTGTCATGAGTGTCACTCACTGAGAACGGTACGATTCGAAATGTGGTTCGTGGGCCAGCAGCACCAGCATTGCCTGGGAGCTTATAAAAACATAAAGTTTCAGGTCCCACCCAGACCTACTGAATCAATCTCTGGGACTCAGATTCTTAAATCTGTCCTGATACCCATGCACACCACAGTTTAAGAAATCCTGGGGGAAGGTGGCTCATGCCTGTAATCCCAGCACTTTGGGAGGCCCAGGCAGGCAGATTGCTTGAGCCCAGGAGTTTAAGATCAGCCTGGGCAAGAGGAGGAAACCCTGTGTCTACAAAAAATAGAAAAAATTAACCTGGCGTGGCAGCACCTGCCTGTAGTCCCAGCTACTGGGGAGGCTGAGGTAGGAAGGCTGGTTGACAGGAAGACCTGTGAAGAAGAAGAAAAGAGGAAGAAGAGGAGAAGGAGGAGAAAGAAGAAGGAGGAGGAGGAAGAAGAAGAGGAGGAGGTGAAGGAGGAAAAGGAGGAGGAGGAGAGGACGGGAAACGGGGAGGGGAGAGGGAGGGGGAGGGGAGGAGGAAGGGGAGGAGGAGGAGGAGAAGGGGTAGGAGGAGGGGGGGGGAGAAGGAGGAAGAGGAGAGGAAGAAGAAGGGGGAGGAGGAGGAGGAGGGGGGAGGGGGAGAAGGAGGAAGAGGAGAGGAAGAAGAAGAAGAGGGAGGAGGAGGAGGAGGAAGAAGCCCTGCCCTAGAAAATAAGGACAAAAATATCATTGTCTCCCCACGGTGACAAGTGAGAAGACGTTATCAACTAAAAAGCACTTTGCAAATGTGCCTTGGCCTCCCTCTGCTAGCATGAGTCTCATTTCCACGGTGAATCGCTGAGTGTCCGCTCTGCCTGGCGCCTCTGGGAGTTTGCTTCTCCTCTGGCTGCATGTGGAACAAATGGGACCCTTCAGAGACGTCCTGAGAATGCCAGGATGTTTCTTGCAGCCTTCATCTCTCATAACCATTTTTAAAATGCCAGGGCTGTGTATTTTTAGTTCAGGACATCTGTATTTGCCAGCTCCAAGCCCGCCCCTAACCACGTGGCTAGCATTGTGCAACTACTACGCATCTTCATGACAAACCCTTCCATTTTCTGTTATGTAATCTGTTTGGAAGGCTGAGTGAATCAGAGACAGTAAGCATTTGGTTGCTTATATTATTCTGGTTCAAACATGGCTCGCGGCCCGGGACTAATTTATTTATGTTGGTATGGTACATTTCTGTTTCCCTTGGGAATTTGCCACCACCCCATCCCCTCTTCCAGCTGCTCTCCCTTGGCCCACCCACCCCTCTTGCCACCCTTATTCCCGGTCTGCCTCTCCCGCGGGTGGAAAGTTTGTGAACGACGCCCCATCAGCCGCCTCCAAGCCAGAGACTCCCCTCTCCCACGTGGCTGGCTATTTCCCTGCCCACCCACAGCCTCAGGCCCCACAAGGGGGGTGGGGCATCTACCTCCTGGCAAGGTCAGGGTTTCCCACCAGGGGTTCTCTTAACCCTCTGGATGCAGGTCTGGGGCCCTGCCAGCGGAGCACCTGAGGAAAAGACAGATAGACAGGGATGGAGACCACCTATCCTTTCTCCAGAGTCACCAGACCTACACACTAAATCTGCAGCGGGTTTTGCTCGCTGCGAAGGGGGCAAAGCAGCCCCGGAGTGAAAGAATCGGTATCCTATTACAGGTCCCCTGAGCCAGGCCCCCATTTGCAAAGGCAGCCTGTTGTACATATGGGATGGAAACTGCGTCCTGGCAAAACACAAAAAGTAAATATTTAAAGGGAGAAAAACGCACACACGGAAACAAAATGCCTTGCGTTTCTGCTTCCACGGCCGGCCGCCAAGTCGCCCCCGCCCTCTCCGGCTGGTGTGGAGTGCGCCATATGGTTTGGGACAGGGGATTAAACCCCTCCGTGATTGTGAAATACATCAGTCTATTTGGTCTGGCCTTTCTCTCCCTGCATTGGCTGTTCATTTGTGAGTTTCTCACACCCCTGGACCGACTGCCGTCAGTGTGTTTACAGGTTTGAGGTGGCTGGTGGCAGGGAAGTCACCAGCACCCAGAGCCTGCAGCAGGTGTCTCCAGGAGGAGGGGGCTGGCGGGCACCTGAGGGGTGCTGCAGAGCAGAACCCGTGACACGCATGACACAGAGGAGCCCACTTTTGAATGCTTCGGTGACAAATATTTTCCCCCAAAACTGAGGATAAACATAAAGAAGGATTTAGTGTCCACCATCTCCCCCTCGGCCTCCTCCTGCAACGCTGCCAAAGTGGCGTCCTGAAAGCCAGGGCCTTGCCTGGAACGGGGAGGCCTGGGCCACAGACAGGGGAGGCACCAGAGGCTGGAGGACGCTAGGCCAGAGCCTGGCCTCATCTCCCTCGAAGGTGGAGCTGGACCCCTGCATGCTGGGGCTGAGAAGCAGGGTAACAAGTTGTCATAAGAAATGAATTAAAGTATTTCATGCAAGGCCTGACAGTTCCTCCCCCAATTCTGAGGTGGCATCATGGCACCCATGTGTGATTTGGGGAGACAAGCGGAGATGCAAGGGAACGCTTTCCCCACAGAAGAAGCCCCGAAAAGTAGTTTTTGTGTGACCCGATCAGGCTTCCAAGTTTTTCTTCCATCGCAATTTCCCACCATCCCTCATGTCTTGCTTAGTGACATCGCTAGAGACGGAGCCACATGGAAATGATTCCCTTCTCATTTCTCACTCTGTTGAATCCGAGTCAGACGGGCGCTCTGTTTGATTTGGGCCCTGTAGCGCAAAAAAATCATTTATTTTTTGCAGCTTCTAGTCTGGGTTCACAGAGAGGCTGTCAACCTCCTGATTTGGAAGTTTCCAGATTTGGAGGTGGATAAACTATACTTCTTTATTGTAATAAAGTATGCCTTGACCTTGCATGGTTATTGAAGCAAAGGGCTTTAGGGGCCTTAAGAAGTCATTTTTGCCCACCCCATCCCCAGCTCCGCCCTCACCTCTGGTCCTTTGAATACCAACTTTCAGTTTGATGTTTATAGGACTTCTCAATGTGACACAAAGTTTCTAGAGTTACTGACACATACGACTGCCGTTCATGAGCCCAGAAGTGATTGTTCACAGCTGCGCATTAAGCCTTGAGTGCATCCGAGGAGAGGCAAGAACCCTACCCCCTCACCATGAAACAACCCCACAACAGGAACAGGACAATGCACCCCAAAATAAAGGAAGCCCAGAGTTGGCATGAGGGATAATGAAGAAAACCCAGAAGAAATGCCCCTGGGGCAGACAGGGAAGCCCCACACTCATCACAGCTGGGAAGCAATGACCCCCCTGATGTCACCAGGGTCAAATAATCTTACCTGGGATACATATAAAATAGAAATGAAGCACTAAGTTTCTTAGAAGCACTAACATTATTTTTAAAGCTGTAAGTTCTCAGAGTAGTTTTGACCATAACTCATAGGTTTTGATATGAAATATTTTCCTTTTCTTTAATTTCTAGATAATTTATCATTTCAAACTTGCCTTTTTATATTTTAATAGGTACAGGTTGAGCATCCCTAATCTGAAAATTCAAAATCCGGAATGCTCCAAAATCCACAATTTTAGAATGGTTGCATGAACCTGTAATCCCAGTTACTTGGGAGGCTGAAGTGGGAGAATGGCTTGAGCCCAGGAGGTCAAGGCTGCAGTGAGCTGTGATTGTGCCACTGTGCTCCAGCCTGGCAACACAGCAAGACCTCAACTCTAAAGAAAATAAAACAAACAAAACCTACAATTTCTGAACACTGACATGATGCCACAAGTGGAAATTCCACACATAAGTGCTTAACACAAACCTCGTTTCGTGTACAAAGTTATTTAAAGTATCGTATAGCTTTACCTTCAGGCTATATGTATAAGGCATATATGAAGTCTAAATGAATTCTGTGCTTAGACTTAGCTCTAATTCCCAGGATATCTCATCATGTATATGCAATTATTCCAAAATCTGAAACGCTTCTAATCCGAAGCATTTTGGGTCAGGGCTCCTTAGCCTTCACCACTCAGGTCATTTTTCCAAAGCACATGACAGCTCAGACTCCCACCAGCATCCGGTGAGACGTCACTGTGCCCTCACCTTTACTAGCGCTAAACGTCATCAGTATTTTTATTTTTTGCCAACCTGATCAGCAAACAATTGAGTCTCACTATTGTTATAATAAACATTCTCCCCAGTACTAGTGATGATGGGCATATATTTATTTAAATGTTTGACATTCATTGTCATTTTAACTTCAGTGAAATATCTAACTTCCAACTTTTTCCTGCTTAATGATTTATAAGAGGGTCTCAGTATTAGAGATATTAATCCTCTGTCATGTGTTTCAAATATTTTATCTAGTCTCATCATGTCTGTCAATATCTTTATATTGTCTCTTGCCATGCAAAATGATTACATTTTTTTATACAGTCAGATTCGTCAGACTTTTCTCTTAAAACATTTTGGTTTCCTCTCTTGCTTTAAAAGGCCTCCTCTCCTAGAGGTTAAAAAATATCCTAAATCCCTGATTAGAATTGCTTTAATCAAGCGTCACTTTAGAAAGATTTATGTGTTTATAATATTGTCTTTCTCTATAGCAGGGTCAGCAAACTATGGCCCATGAGCCAACTCTAGCCCATCACCAGTTTTCACAAATAAAGTTTTATTGGAACACAGCACACTCATTCATTTATATATTGTCAATGGCTGCTTCTGCACTACACTGGCAGAACTCAGGAGTTGTCACAGAGACCCTATGGCTTGCATAGCTTAAAATAGTTTTCACCTGGCTCTTTACAGAAAAAGCCCGCCAAACTTTGCTATGTGCAAGGTATGAATGTCTCCAAGGTCTTTGACTATCTCTGTATTTCCTCAAATCTTATTTTAGTTCTTTCAAGAATGTTTCACAATTTTTCCTCACTTTAAAGGCGAGATAATGATAATACCTGTCTTATTGCTGAAAGGTTAATTAAGATAATTACTATAAAATTCTTAGCACAGCGCCCTGGCTCATAAAAAGCTCTCAAAAATAACAGCCATCGTTTTATGCTGTGACAAAGAGGTACAGTAGACAATAAGACATAATTCTTGTTACTCTGAATGTCTTAATCACTGTAGGTTTTCTTTATTTATTTATTTTTTTTTTTTGAGACGGAGTTTCGCTCTTGTTACCCAGACTGGAGTGCAATGGCACGATCTCAGCTCACCGCAACCTCCGCCTCCTGGGTTCAGGCAATTCTCCTGCCTCAGCCTCCTGAGTAGCTGGGATTACAGGCACGCGCCACCATGCCCAGTTAATTTTTTGTATTAGTAGAGACGGGGTTTCACCGTGTTGACCAGGATGGTCTCGACCTCTTGACCTCGTGATCCACCCGCCTCGGCCTCCCAAAGTGCTGGGATTACAGACGTGAGCCACCGCGCCCGGCCCGATTTTCTTTATTTTTAAATCATCAGCTGGCTTATTAGAATTACTTTTCTGGATTATAAATTGCATATGTTCTAGAGATTTTGGAACACTTGTTCCAGAGGTTTTGGAAAAGAAATAACAGTAGGAAAATTACAACTAAAACTAAAATCTCCCCTAATTCCTCTACCCAGAGAAACCAGTGCTACTGTGTTGATGTATCTGTGGTGTGGTTTTGTTTCAGTAGGCATGTATGCATGCATGCGACCGGTGTTAACAACCCCAAAGTATTGGGGTACCAGAGACATCACATTTCTTTTTCTAAATCATATTGAAACCTGGCTGAGCCTGATAAGAAGGCCAGCATTAGCCATTCTGGGCCTCCATCCTATGCCTTCTAGTGGATCCATTCAGAATCCTGGGCTATCGTGCTTCTGGGGAAAGGGGCTGACATGGTCCCTGCTGCAGGGTACTCACTGCTATTACAATGGCACTGTCACCTGAAGGCTCTGCAGCCACTGGATAGCAGTCCTTCACCATCTGTAGACACCCCACCCAAGATGGCATGAGGACCCCTCACAGTGGTCCTCTCTGCCAAACACTGGCTGAGCCCCAAAGACATCTGCTGCTATTCCAAAGCCACAGCATGGTTACTCACCCCGGCACCCAGGCAGCCACTACCTGGGGTCACATCCCCTCTCCACCCTGTGTGAGCACAAAACTTCTGCCCCCTCACCAGTCTTGGGATGTCTGTCCACCCATCATCTCCCAGTGGGGCATTTGGCCCCCTCCCACTCTAGAAGCACAGAGTTCCTTCTAGTTTCTCATCACAGGACTGAGCTCTCCTAAACAGAGACCCACATGGTCCCTGGAACATTTTTTTTAAAGACTGTTAAATTTAAATCCCCCCTCAGTAGGAAAGCCCCATCTCAATTAAAAAAAAAAAAAGGGAGATACTTCTTTTTCCCTTGGTATGTAGATAAACTACATGACACTGAAGAAATTTTGGAACTGCCTTATCATGTAAATAAAACAAAATAAAAAAGACGCTACTAGTTAATAATTTGAAAGGATACTCCAACGTCATTTTACAGTCTACTGTTATGTGGTCTTAATATTGGATGTGATCAATAATTGTGAGATCCGATAGATTCTCATCATCTCTGATCAGTATAACAACAGTGGCATGAACAAGGCAAGACCTGTCTTTAACTTGACAATTAACACCTGATTAGTCACTTTCGGGTCCAGGTAAGCATTCTGAATAAAACATAGAATAAATCTCCATTTGTGTTTGTTTGTTTTGCTTTTTTTGAGACAGGGTCTCACGCTGTCACCGAGGCTGTAGTGCGGTGGCATGATCACAGCTCACCGCAGCCTCAACTTCTGGGCTCAAGCCACCCTCACACCTCAGCCTCCCAAGCACTGGGACTACAGATGTGGTTAATCTTTTATTTTTGTGGAGATGGAGTCTCACTGTGTTGCCCAGGATGATCTTGAACTCCTATACTCAAATGATCCTCCTGCCTCAGCCTCTCAAGTGCTGGGATTTTAGGCATGAGCCACCACACGCAGCCTCCTTCTGTGTTTTAACATTAAATTCTTCAGCCAGTTAATAAATGAGTTATTACCAGTAAGAGCAGTAAAATGCAGAAATAAATTGTATAGTTTGTGGAAACCATTCACTTCACATAAAAAATTAACAACTTTCCAATCATTGATTAGGGAACTACATAGCTACTACAAATATTAAGGGGGGGTGTAGCTAAGTAACCTGAGGAAGAACTCTATTTCCTTTTAATACCAATATTCATTTATAAAAATTTCAGTAAATCAGAGGAAAATAATCACTAGACCATACTATAATTCTAATATTTGGTGAATTATTTGAATGGGAGCATTGATAATGTCAACCAAAACAAACTTTAAGAACTACTTTTAATTTTTGGTTACTTAATTTCACATAAGCCATTAGTCTTTCAAGAAAATATTCTGCTTAGATCAATCTTGTCCAAACCATGGCCCACAGGTTGCATGTGAGCCAGGATAGCTTTGAATGTGGCCCAACCCAAATTCGTAAACCTTCTTAAAACATTATGAGATTTGTTTGCAATTTTTTTAAAGCACATCAGCTATCATTAGTGTTAGCGCATTTTATGTGTGGACCAAGACAATTCTTCTTTCAGTGTGGCCCAGGGAAGACAAAAGATTGGACACCCCTGATTTAGATATTCTTATCTAAAATGTCAAGCAGCATGTCATCTTTGTCACCTTAAAATTTCATAAGGAGGAAAATAAATCCAAAATAATCACAATATATGCCGAAAAATTATGACTGATCCAGATATAATACAGAGTATAAAATGATGAAGAGGTACTCAGGAAAAACGCGGCACCCACAGCATATATTTTCACCAGCCAAATCCAAAACAGTAGAATTCACATGAATTCTTTAAAAACATAATTCCTAAGGGTTTTGGATCTGTGGAAACCAAACATTTGAACAAAAAGCTTCTCAAAATGTTACTGACAACCATATTCAGTGGATGAAGACAAAGAACATTTGTAATTTACTCAAGGGATTAGGTACAAAGTTCTTTTCAGAAACCAGGTTATCAAAACGCTTTCTTCGTGCATGATATTCTGCTGCGTGCACATTTTAACGGTGTTATTAAATGTGTTGCTTTGTGTTTTTTCCATCAGTTTGACAGCCTGGTAGATTAATAGTGAGGCTGAGTGCGCTCATCTTTATTTTGCTGCCAAGAGGCTGTGGTTCTTCTCAGTAGAGGGAATCTTATTGGAGAAATATTTATGAAATGAAAAGTCCATCAATAAAGTGTTGGGCAATTGTCTCCAGCAATGGAGCAAACATGGTGAAGGGTACAAGCAATTTGGGAATCACGAGCATCCCACGGTTTGTTCACACTCTTCAGCTGCGTGTTGAGAAAGCAATTATGGCACAGAACTGCAGCCTGTAATCCCCAGCGAGTGGGCTGCTTTCATCATTCTTTTTCATCCAAAGATAAACTACATGACGTGGAAGAGATTCTGGAGCTGCCTTATCATGTAATTTTACAAAATGTTCCAGGAAACTGCAACAGTAGCTATTCTGTGTTCAAAGGCTGCTTGAAGAACAAAGAAGCCTTAAAATTGTACAATGCGGGAAGCAATGCCAAGTTGGCATAGCATTCTCAACAACCAAAGGCTGCCTGCAGAGAACGCAGCTCATTTGCTGGAATGTGCTGAAGAAGTGATCCGCTCCATAGGCTTTGGGAGGCAAGCACTTATTTTCTTCTTCGGGCTGCTTTAGACCCTCCTATTTTCCCAGCTGGAAAGGTGCTGGGATTAACTTGCTTGCAAGGAGTGCTGAGGTATATGGACATTTAGAGATGCAGTGTTATCTTAAAAGCCTATTCCAGTGCTCCACTGTTAATTTTTAGATCCAACACTCAAGGACAATTTTTTCCTCAAATGCATGCAAATTATCAGAAAGGAAGGTGACTGAGGGAAGGCCACAATCTGAGCCTGCTGCGGAAATGTTCAGAAGGCTCCTCGAGCAGAGCATGCAGCTTCTATTTGCGGGGCTGCTGCATTTCCTGCAACCTCATCTCCAAGCCCAGGTGGTAAAGAGAGGAGAACACTTGACATTAGCTGTTGCAGTAGCCCCCCTAATCTGCAAGAACCATCCAAGACCCCCTGTGGATGCCTGAAACAGCAGATAGTGTGGACCCTACATACACAACACAGGTTGCCAGGCAGCACAAGTTGTTCACGCTCCCGCTTGAAATGTTTGAAAGCGTGAAACCATTTGTTTCTCCCTAGTGGGACTCTTCCTGATGCCAGGACAGAATTGGCCTCTTGGGTTAGTGTCCCTGTGATGCTGATCCTTCTGTGGGGACTTCTGTCTAGTCCTTACCAGAACCTTGCAAGTAATACCTGGATTTTTTTAACCAAACCAGGACCAACAATACAGTGTTCAAGGGGTGTGAAACTCAGGTATGCAGCGGGACACCTGTCCTACACTTTTCCCTATACATAAATACCTATGAAAAAGCTTAATTTATAAATGAAGGCTAAGACACTAAGACATTAAAACCAATAACTAATAATAAAATAGAACAATGATAAAAATATCTGTAATAAAAGTTATGTGAATGTGGCTTCTCTCTCTCCCAAAACTTCTTATTGTACTGTACTCACCTATTTTCAGACCACAGTTGACTGTGGGTAACTGAAACTGCCGAAAGCAGAACCACAGCTAGTGAGACTGCCATGTCTATGTGAGCAGGGTCTCTCTACTGTGATTGGCACTATTGACATTTTGGACTAGACGGTTCTTTGTTGTAAGGGGCTGATTGTCCTGTGCACTGTAAAAAGTTAGCAGCACCCAGCTGGGTATGGTGGCTCACGCCTGTAAGCCCAGCACTTTGGGAGGCCGAGGTAGGTGGATCACCTGAGGTCAGGAGTTTGAGACCAGCCTGGCCAATATGATGAAACCCTGTCTCTACTAAAAAAATACAAAAATTAGCCAGGCGTGGTGGCCCGCACCTATAGTCCCAGCTACTCGGGAGGCTGAGGCAGAAGAAATCACTTGAACCAGGGAGGCAGAGGTTGCAGTGACCCCAGATGATCGTGCCACTGCACTCCAGCCTGGGCAACAGAGCAAGACTCTGTCTCAAAAACAAACAAAGTCAGCAGCACCCCTGACCTCTACCCAGTAGATGTCGGTCCCAACCTCCCCCCACAATTTTTAGACATTGCCTAATGTCCCCTGGTGGGGGCAGAATCACCCCTAGAACCACCAGCTTAGAGGAAGGAAAGCTAGCTCACATGCCACATTCACTTCCTACATGGTAACCCGCTGTGGCACCAGTCCCATTGATCCGCTCCAGACACCAACATCTTCTGTGGAACCTGGTGCTGACCCAGCTACCAAAGCACATTGTACGGCCCCACTGGTTTCCTTGGAAATGGACTTCTGTTTCCACCGCAGATCTAAAAACAGTGACCACAGGAGCACCCTGCCCGCTGACAGTGCTGAGGGGCCGTTGTTATCACACTCTAATATTAAGTTTTAAAATTTAGCTGCTGGGTACAAACATCAGGTTTGATGGAGGAAATAAGACCTGGTGTTTGATAGATCAGTAGGGTGACTACAATCCACCATAATCTGGTGTTCTTTTCCTAACAGCTAGAAGAGACTACTTCAAATGTTTCTGGCATCAAGAAAAGATACATATTTAAAGGATGGATATTCCAAGTACACTGATTTGATCTGTATGAATTACACAAATGTAAAAAACTACCACTTGTACCCCCAAATGATGCACATCTATGATGCATCCATTTAAAAACCAAAAATCAAATAAAATTTTGACTACTAGAGTTCTTAAATGAAAACTGAAACATTATTTAAATTCTTCAATAAGGCTGGACGCGGTAACTCACACCCGTAATCCCTACACTTTGGGATGCCAAGGCGGGAGGATCACTTTAGGTCAGGAGTTGAGACCAGCCTGGCCAACATAGTGAAATTCTATCTCTACTAAAATATAAAAATTAGTTGGGCATGGTGGTGCGCACCTGTAATCCCAGCTGCTCAGGAGGCTGAGGCAGGAGACTCGCTTGAACCCAGGAGGTGGAGGCTGCAGTGAGCCGAGATCACACCACTGTACTCTAGCCTGGGTAACTCTGTCTTTAAAAAAAAAAAAACAACAAAATATTTAAAATAACATTTCAGATGTATGCATGTAACCCAGAAGTTCTAAGCTGGCAATATTTGGCTTTGGTCAGATATCAGTTTGCACACTTATGCATTCAACATTGGGTCACACTGCATATTTTGAGCACACGTCTGAGAAGAATATTCCCAAAGCAGAGCCAGAGCACCGCAGGCACTCTGGAAGGATGCTCAGTGGTATTTGCTGAACAAATGATTCCATTAGCCAATCCTATATTGTTGAGCATTTAAGTTGTTTGCAATACTTTGGCCTTATACAGTATCTTGCAATAACTTTCTTAACTAGAAAGCAGTAAGGTCCTATTTATCCCCTTCAAAACATTTTTTAAGAAGTAGAATTACGGTATCAAAAGGTCTGATTACTTTTGTGCTTTTTATACCTATTCTGTGTCTTCCAGAAAATCCTAGTTATATAATCAGCAATAAATTAATGTTTTCCCCCATACCCTTGTCAGACCCTGGATTTTTTTCCCAAAGGTCTTTGCCAGTATCATAGGGAAACATTGTATCTTCTTTTTGTCATTTTGCATTTCTTTGGTTTGTGAATAAATAACAAAAATTGCATAGGGTCATAATGATCACTGATCACTGTTTTCTTTAGTTGAGCTCCTGGTGAAGTAATTGGGCGGCAGGTGGGAGGCATGAGGTATGAAGCATACGGAGCTTTAAAGTTTAGAGTCACACCTGGCACGGTGAGACCTGCACAATATGAGTGGGGGTAACAGATTCTCAGGGGCTTTAAAGTTTAGAATCACACTTGGCGTGGTGAGACTCTGACACTATGAGTGGGGGGAACTGAGATTCTCAGGAGTTTTGAAGTTTAGGGTCACACCTGGAGTGGTGAGTCCCTCACAGTATGAGGGAGTGGGAACTGAGATTCTTTCGGGGAACAGCAGCTGCTCAGTCCCAGATACAAGTTTGTTGAGTGGCAGATGAATAAATAGAGACTTTCAAGTTGCCTTGATTGCACGGGACAGGTAAACACGTGGGAACTGCCCGCGTTTTTGACTTTGCCTCTTCCCTAGCTCTTCCTTTGCCCACCATGGAGAGTGAAATTTACAAGCTGTGACACACCCCTGATGTGACTGATCTGTGTCGCTTACCGAGCTGCCACTGGGGCTCATGGACATCATGCTTCCCCCTTTGTTCTGTGACACAGTCTTGCGAGTAGGCAACACTTCTGGGCTGCCCAGGCCCGAGGCCCCAGGCTAGAGAGTGGCAGCGCTGGAATCCACATCCCGCTGTGCCTGATGCTAAACTCCCACTGCCTTATTTCCCACACCACGTGGTGTGCTCATATCGAGGCTCAGTGCCCGTCTGTCCTCCTGGCCTTTCACCCACCCTTGCCAGATGAAACGCCCGTGCTTCTCTCCAACCTGGGTTCCAAAAGAGCTGCTGAAACTAATCAATTATTTTTATGGCTATTACAGAACACCTGGTTCCCCCTCTCCAACCTCCCTTCTGTTGTAGGGCAGGGAAGAGCAGGTGAGACGAGTGGACAGGGAAAAAAAGGAGGAATTAGATTCCTTAGTCCGAAAAATCACAGCACATTTCCAAAGCAAACACTCAAGGCGCTCGTTCGCCACCTCTGCTTTGACTTTAGCTTAGCAGTGTCCCCCTCACCAAGGTTCCCAGCCACCTCCAAGGGAGGTGCCATGGCCATGTGATGTGGCAGAGCCTGGCCCAAGCTAGATGTTCCCATTCCCACTCGAAAATGTTTGAAAGTGTGAAACCATTTCTTTCTGTCCAGTGGGACTCTTCCTGACTCCAGAACAGACGTGGCCTCTTAGGTTAGTGTCCCTGTGATGTCCATCCTTCCACAGGGATCTTTGGCATGTACCGGGACCTTGTAATTCGAGTCGCTGTCATTAAAAACCCTGGTGTACAGACTGAAAGGTTGACTCACCAGCTCTACCTGAGAATTCCCCATCTTCCAGGGGTAAGAAAGTGAGCAGGCCTTGTCCAATCTCCAGTGAGTAATAAAACAAGACAGAGCTTAACTTTATGTACTAATGTCTTAGGTTAGATAGAGAGGAAAAGGAAGCTACCCACCTGATGACCTACATTCTAGTGCCAAAAAAGGCACTTTTAATCGGGTGACCTCAGAAAATTTCCTTAACATTTCAGGACATTTATTCTTATAAGGATGATCTAGAATAGATGTATCTGGTCCCATGAAAATTATAAAACCTCTACCAGGCGCAGTGGCTCACACCTGCAATCCCAGCACTTTGGGAAGCTGAGGTGGGCAGATCACAGATCAAGAGATCGAGACCATCCTGGCCAACATGGTAAAACCTGTCTCTACTAAAACTACAAAAATTAGCTGGGCTCAGTGGCACACGCCTATAGTCCCAGCTACTTGGGAGGCTGAGGCAGGAGAAAAGCTAGAACCTGGGAGGTGGAGGTTGCAGTGAGCTGAGATTGAGCCACGGCATTCCAGCCTGGCAACAGAGCGAGAGAGACTCCATCTCAAAAAAAAAAAAAAAAAAAAATGAAATGTCATTCAAATGCAAGTTATGATCAGGCTTGATGGCTCACCTGTATAATCCCAGCACTCTAGGACGCCAAAGCAGGAGACCTGTTTGAGACCCTGAAGTCCAAGACCAACCTGGGGAACATAGAGACACCCTGTCTTTACAAAAAGTTTAAGAATAAAATATTAGCCAGGCACGGTGACATATGCCTGAAGTCCTAGCTCCTCGGGAGGCTGAGGCAGGAGGATCCTTGAGCCCAGGGGTCCGAGGCTGGAATGAGCTATAGTCGTGCCACTGCACTCCAGCCTGGGCAACACAGTGAGATCCTGATTCGAAACAAAAACAAAACAAATACAAGTTATAGATCAGTGTTACCCGTAATAGCACTTTTCACCATCTAGCCTACTGTATATTTCACTTATTCATTCTGTTTCTTTTCCTACCCCCACATCCTTCCAACCTTCCCACTCATTACCAGTGTAGCCTATAAAATTTTATTCCCTGGAGAACTTTGAGAGAAGGGCAGGTAGGTTCCCATCAAACTACACCAGTGATGATACCACCTGGGGGACAAAGGTAGAACCAAGGAATTCTAATCGTTTCTTTGAGTCCTAATTCTGTGATTTCACTCCCTCTACCCAGGGTCAGCCCCACTGCAACAGGCTAGTCACAATGCTGAGATCAGCGTTCAGAGGCAGACATCCTTTAAAAACGTGTAAAACTCTGCTCCAGAATACTGAAACACTACCGCCTGAGCTCCTCCTCACCTGCCTGGAGGAAAACATTGCACCTACCGATCACAGATGGAGTTACTGGCTGCGCCGACATCCATGAGGCCCCAAGTCTGCCCAGGACTTTTCTAAACCTCCTTCAACTTGACAGTTTTGCCAGACTTTCCAGGATGGGTAACTAGCCACCTCCGGTATGCAGGGCTGCGACACATAGCCAGCATTCGGCTTGTACATTCTGTCCCTTCCTTCCTCCCTCCGGGAGAACATATGATGAGAGCTGCTTTCTTTGGAGCAAATCTTTAAGGAAAAACAGACTTTTCATCTTTTTTTTTTTTTTTAAGTTCCATAAGCCCTTACTGATTTCTAGGGAAATCGCTTCAGAGCTTCATTGTGCATTTCCCATCAGAGTCGTCACTTCTGTTACTGGAGAAAATACAACCGATAAGAGGTTTTGAGGCGGCAGGGAGCGTGGGCTGGGTGCACAGGTGTGTGTGTGTGCATATGCATGTGCACAGATGTGTGCACACACCCACGTACACAGTGCACCTACCCATCCCCGAAAGCACTGCTCAAGAAGAGGCCATTTGCTGTTCCAGAATTGGCCACATCACGCCATTGCTGACAGCCCAGCCGGGCAGTGCCTGATGACATTTTTGGCCCTGGAAGCAACAGGTGTTGATGACTCTGGCCTTCCTCGGGACCTCTGATACTAACAGGGCTGTGTGTGTGTGTCTGGGGGGTGGGGCAGAGGAGCAGGAAAGGGCTGGCTCCATGGACCTTTGCTTGAGAGGGCAAGCGCCACTGCCAGACTGGGGGCAGCCAGGCGGCAGTCCTGAATTCACACACACATTATTGTGCTGAAACAGAGCAGCAGCCTTACTTTTGTCCTGCGTAAGGGGTCATGTCACATAGGAAGGCCCTGTTTCTCTTTTCATTTGCAATGTTTGAGCAGGGTTTTTTGTCTCTCAAGGAAATGTGTGGAGGTTTCAGTAACAGTATGTGGTTCTCTTCTTCCCCAGATGCTTGTGATCAGCCCCGCTAATACAGGAGCTATTTCCTTTCACTTTTCTGCACGTCCAGACTTCGCTTCATGGGTCCAGGTGTGCCCACCTCTGAGAGACAGCCCGGGGTGCATCCCTCAGTAATTGCCAGATGGGGAGCTCAGCCCTGTCTCAAGCCCCTGTCTGTTCCTAAATGCAGCCCTTGTGTAAGAAGAAGCATGGACAGCCGTGAGTGGGAGATGACCCTGCGTACTGAAACGGCGAAGCTGGGAGAGCAGCGCTGGCGCAGAGACCACGGCAGCACAGCTCACGCCCGCAGCGTCTGCACACAGCCGATCCCGGCCACTCCCATCAGAAAATAGTAAATGTTCTGGCCTTTAACATAGTCTCCTTCAAAATAAAAATGCTGCTGCTTCTCCAAATAAAATAGAGCCAAAAGCCATGGGGAGAAAGTGTGTGTGTATGGTGTGTGTGTGATGTGTGTGGTGTGTGTGTGGTGTGTGTGCAGTATGTATGTGTGTGGTGTGTGTGTGGTGTGTGTGTAGGGTGTGGGTGTCGGGGTGGAGGGGTGCATGGTGTGGTGTGTGTGTGTTGTGTGTGTGGTGTTTGTGTGTGTGGTGTGTGTGGTCTGTGTGTGGTGTGTGTGTGGTGTGTGTGGTGTTTGTGTGTGGTGTATGTGTGGCGTGTGTGTGGCATGTGTGTGTGTGGTGTGTGTGGTGTATGTGTGGTGTGTATGTGTGGTGGGTATGTGTGGTGTGTGTGGTATGTGTGCGTGTGGTGTGTGTGTGGTGTGTGTCTGGTGTGTGTGTGGTGTGTGTGGTGTGTGTGTGTGGTATGTGTGTGTGGTATGTGTGTGGTGTGTGTGTGGTGGGTGTCTCTGTGTGTGTGTATGCACATGTACACGGTGTGTATTCCCAATATAGCTTTTGAAAAAGCCCAAGAATTTCTTCTGCCTCAGGTAACACATGGATGGGATGCGATTGGCTCCTTCATCTGTTTGTCCAGGGACCGTCAGTGGACCAAATCCCAGACCTCACTAAACCATCTCATCCTCTGTGAGGATGAGAAACGTGCCCCTGTGGACAGACACAGGCCCTCCGGGAGCACACAGCTGGTGAGCAGAGCAGGCTGAATTCTAGTCCTGCTCCCTTCAGTGAGTTGTTTGTGCTGGGCTTAAATTGCATTCATGGGTAGAGCAGTGCTGACAGATTTGAGATTGAAGCGAAGTGAGGGAGAAGATAGAGCTTTTCCATCTACTGGGGATGCTACAGCCAGGGATTCCCCCACTGGTGCATTTCAAAGAATTTCCAGAACTGGGAACCTAGTTTGTAGTAGCATCACAGCTGGGGTCTTGTTCAGAGTTTGCCGGTTCGGGAAAGAGCTTACTGGCCTTTCTCTATCCTGTCCACCTCCTGTGAGCAATCTAACACTTAGTAGTGTTCTGGTATGCAAAGGGCATTCAATAGTTTGGAGTTGGCTAAATGGCCTCACTAACCAACCTCTCTCAGAAGATGAGTCTCTACTGACCCCTTTGTTTCAGCGAATTGGATGCAGGAATGGTTTCCTGAGATGTATCCTAGTTTTCATGAAAATCTATAAATTACAATAAACCCCGCATACTCACCAAACATACTCACCTCACATACTCACCTCACACACTCACCACACACACTCACCTCACATACGCACCACACATATTCACCACACATACTTACTGTAAGGCCGGCTGCCTTGCCGGGGGCTCGGACACACCCCCTTCCCTCTCTGGGGGCTCGGACACACCTCCCCCCCCACCCCGGGAGCCTGGGAAAAAGCCCCATCAGGACCTACCTGATACCATTTTGTCCCATCCAGGCCCCACTCCCTACCTACCATTTTGTCCTATCCAGGCCCCACTCCGTGCCTGCCATTTTGTCTTCCTGCCTACTATTTTGTCCTATCTGGGCCCCACTCCCCTCCATTTTGTTCCATCCAGGCCCCACTCCCATCCATTTTGTTCCATCTGGGTCCCACTCCCCTCCATTTTGTCCCACTCACCTTGGGCACAGCCAATCAAATGCCTCCACTCCCTATAAAACCCCATGCCTGAGAGGCGTCGGCGTGACTTCTCCAGCCCCTCCTGTCCAGACCGCAGAACCTCACCCGGGAGCCTGAATAAATTGCTTCGCATTGGATTATCTTCATGCTGGTCTCAGTTTCTTCATTTTAAATGCGGCAAGAACCCAAGAACAAACCTTACACTCACCACACATACTGACCTCACATACTCACCACACATACTCGCCTCGCATACCTCACACACTCACCACACATACCCACCTCACACATTCACCTCAGATACCCACCACGCATACCACACATACTCACCACACACACCTCACACACTCATCACACACACCTCACATACCTCACACTCACCACACACACCTCACACACTCACCACACATACCTCACACACTCACCTCACACACTCACCTCACACACACCTCACATATGACACATACCACACATACCTCACACACCACACACCACATACCACACACACCTCACACTCATCACACACACCACACATACCACACACCTCACCTCGCATACCACACACACCTCACATACTCACCTCACACACCACACACACCACACATACCACACACACCTCACACACCACACATACCTCACACACCACACATACCTCACACACTCACCACACACCATGCACTCACCACACACACCTCACACACCACACGCACTCACCTCACACCTCATGCACTCACCTCACCACACACACCTCACACACTCACCTCACACATTCACCACACACCTCACACACCACATACCACACATACCTCACACACTCACCACATATACCTCACACACCACACACCACACTCACCACACACACCTCACAAACCACACATACCCCACACACACCACACACCCCACACACCTCACAAACCACACATACCCCACACACACCACACACACTCACCACACACCTCACACACTCACCACACACACTCACCTCACATCACACACACCACACTCACCACACACACCTCACATACTCACCTCACTTACTTACCACACATACCATACACACCACACACACCTCACACCTCACACACCTCACATACCTCACACACTCACCACACACACCTCACACTCACCTCACATACCACACTCACTCACCACATGCACTCACCACACATTCTCACCTCACATACTCACCTCACATACCTCACATACCACACACACCTCACACACCACACTCACCACACCACACATACTCACCTCATGTACTCACCACGCACTCACCACATGCACTCACCTCATGCACTCACCTCACGCACTCACCACACACACCACACATACTTCACACACTCACCTCACACTCACCACGTACTCATCTCACATACCTCACGTACTCACCACAGTACTCACCACACACACTCACCACACACTCACCACACACACTCACCACACGTACTCACCTCACGTACTCACCTCACATACCACACATACCACACATACCTCACACACTCACCACACACACCACACTCACCTCACATACTCACCTCACACCACACACACTCACCTCACATACTCAGCACATGTACTCACCACACACACACCACACACACCACACAGTCACCATACACCCTCACCACACACACTCACCACACACTCAACTCACACTCCACGCACTCACCACACGTACTCACCACACATACCACACATACCTCCCATACCTCACATACCACACACACTCACCTCACATACACCTCACATACTCACCACACACACTCACCACACACACCACACTCACCACACGTACTCACCTCACGCACTCACCACACACACTCACCACACGCACTCACCACACGCACTCACCACACGCACTCACCTCACGCACTCACCTCGCACTCACCACACGCACTCACCTCACGCACTCACCACACGCACTCACCTCACGCACTCACCTCACGCACCCACCACACGCACTCACCTCACGCACTCACCTGACGCACTCACCACACGTACTCACCACACACACTCACCACACACACCACACACACCACGCGTACTCACCTCACGCACTCACCACACGCACTCACCTCACGCACTCACCTCACGCACTCACCTCACGCACTCACCACACGCACTCACCTCACGCACTCACCTCACGCACTCACCTCACACACTCACCACACGTACTCACCTCACGCACCCACCACACGCACTTACCTCACGCACTCACCTGACGCACTCACCACACGTACTCACCTCACATACTCATCTCAGCACAGACCATCCACACTCCCAAGCAGCAGGGGGGAAAAATTAAAGCAATATCTCAGGAGCGATTCAATTTCATTTCACCCTGGCAAGATGTTTTAAGATCGAGTTTGAAGACAAATAAATGTCTGTAAAGCGAGAAGTCCTGATGACCTCCCACCGGTCCTGGAGGTGACTCAACCTCAGCTCTACCACCACTCGTAACATCTGCCCCCAAGAACCTTCAACACAGTTGTAGTAGGTATTTTTTGTGGTTTCCTCTGGAAAAAAATATTAAGCTCAGATTCATAGTGACTAAATTGCAAAGACATTTATTGGCTGCAGTGAACCATCCTCTTCACTCAGAACAACTTCCGTAATTATTAAATTGCTGATAGAAATCACTTTAATCAATGTGGCTTTTCAGACACGACCCACTCTGAGGAGACAGGCGCAGATATTAGGACACGTGCCATGGGGACCCTGTGGACCCGCTGTGTGTTACAGTTGGAACATCTGAGCCACGCTGACTAGCTCATCACCACGAGGTTATAGGAGGTTGGGGTCATCCTAACGTCATTAGGAACGGAGAAGCAACAGTTCTTTTCTTCCCTTGGGAACAAAACCTTACTTTCACAGCATGTTCAAGGCTTTAATTGCTAAATATGTTGATTTACTTTTTGCAAAACTATGATGATTCCAGCAATCATCTCTTGCTACGTCATCAAGCCTCTCCCTAACCTTGCCCTCATTCTTCTGCTCACATTGGCAGGTGAAGTGCTTCTCGCCAATAAGTCACCCAAAGGCTCCAAAATAAGTTTCCCGTGTGTTTTTGGTAGAGAACTCTCCTAGGAAAACACAGCAGGGCTCATGGCAGTGTGGTGCAGAGTTCTGCTGAGGGACAGGCGAGCACGCCTGGATGTGGGCTCCTGGTCACCAGCCACCAGATGGCTTCCGTCCAAGGAGCGTGGGGCTCCCAGAAGGCATAGGAGCGTGCTGAGACAGCCCGGACAAAGGGAAAGCAGGATAGAGCAGGAAGAGGGTGAGCAGGCAGTCTTCTCAGGTGGGAATGCCCACCCTCCAGGGCCTCTGGCTGCAAGGGAGACCTTACTAAAGGGAGGCAGGGAGGGGGAGAGGGAGGAAGGGAGAGAAAAAAGGAAAGGAAAGGGAGAGAGAGAGAGAAGGGAAGAAAATGAAGGAAGAAAAGAAAGAAGAGAGGGAGGGAGGGGAAAAGAAATAAAGAAGGAGAGAGAGAAAGAACGAGGAAAGAAGGAAGGAAGGAGAAAGGGAAAGAAGAGAGAAAAGAAAAGAAAGAAAAAGAGAAAAGGCTGGTTTAGCCAAGCATAGAATCAACTTGAACAACTGGCCAGGGAACAAGCCTCAGGCTCACAGAGAGGGACAGAAAGCTCCAGGCGTGGTGGGGGAAGGCAGACTCATGTCTAGGAGACTTACAGGAGGGGCCAACCAGACACCTGGGAGGTCAGTGCAGGACAAGGTGAAGCCATGACTTCCTTCCCGAGAGCCTACTATGTACCAGGCCCCATTCTAGGTGCCCAGGATAAGGCACATGTGGCCCCTCCCTCACTGAGCCCCTATCCTAGTGTGGGAATCCGCACAGTATGAAAAGATTCCATTTCAAGACTGGGCGCAATGGCTCATGCCTGTAATCCCAGCACTTTGGGAGACCAAGGTGTGCGGGTCACCTGAGGTCAGGAGTTCAAGACCAGCCTGGTCAACATGGTGAAAGCCCATCTCTACTAAAAATACAAAATTAGCCAGGTGTGCTATATATACAGGTGGGCACCTGTAATCCCAGCTACTTGGGAGGCTGAGGCAGGATAATTGCCGGAACCTGGAAGGGGGAGGTTGCGGTGAGCCGAGATCGCGCCATTGCACTCCGGCCTGGGAAACAAGAATGCAACTCTATCTCAAAAAAAAAGAAAAGATTCCATTTCAGGTGGTGGCGGACGCTGGGGCGCTGGAGTGGGCTGTTGCTTAGGGGTGGTTGGGGTGGTTAGACATAGCCTCTCTGATGGGTGGAAGAGACTTCCCAGCACAGGGAGCAGTGACCAGGAAGAAAATCACTGGAACCAGTGGAAGATATTCCTTCCCCAGCCACAGAGCCAGAGTTCATGAGAAGGAGGATTCAAGGGCCGCCATGTGACTCTCCAGGGGTGAGAGACCACAGCAAGCTCAGGGCTGCGCAGCCTGGAGCAGGGAGTCTTCGGCAATCAACCAATCCACAGGGCCTAGAATGCTTGATCTTCCCTGGTGGCTACGCACTGGTCCTCAGCAGCTTAGGAGAACAGCATCTGAAAAGACGGGGCGCATCTCGGCCAGCTTGGGCTGCTGTGATGAGTGCCACACATCAGTGGCTCAGAGACAACACACACTTGTTTTTCACAGTCTGGGCCGGAAGTCAAAGTTCGGGGTGCGAGGGTGGCCAGGTTCTGCTGACGGCTCTCTTCTGGGTTGCAGGTGGCCGTCTTCTTCTCGTATCCTCACATGGCAGAAAGAGGGCAGAGAGCGCTCTAGCCTCTTCTAGGGTCACTAATCCCATGGATGCGGGCCCCATCCTCATGACCTAATCACCTCCCAAAGGCCCCAGCTTCTGATACCATCACCTTGGGATTAGGGTTTCAACAGATGAATTTTGGGAGGATACAAACACTCAGTCAATTGCAGGGAACTCAATTCACCCCACCCCCATTCAGCCGGCTCTAATTTCAAGCAGCTCTATTAGAAGCATTCATTTTCTGTAAAGGAACACACATCTACCTTCCTAAACCCTTACCTTTCTTTCCCGTTTTATTCCCTGAAGCTTCAAGGATAAGTGAAACCCCTTCTCTAGGAAGTAGTTACGTGTGGCTACTAGTCCTCTCTATGAGCAGACAGAGGCATACGCAAGACACATTGGATTTCAGCACCATTCTCTCTTAACCCCGAGCCCAGCATCAGAATGCCAAAGCTCTCTCACCCTACTTTATGAGCTTGCTATGAAAAGTAAGCAAGATAATTTGTAGAAAGTCCGTGGCCCAGTGATGGCACGCGGACGAGCATGACAGGGCAGCTTCCTTCTCAAAGCTAAGCATCACTACATCCTCCAGAGATTCCTCTTGTGACATGGCTTCAAGAGCTATCATGCCCAATTATCTTCCGATGCTCTGTTGTGACTCAGACACGCTTAGCCCAAGGCAACCCTGGAGGAGGAAGAAGGCAGCCAGGAGCAGGTGCACCCTCACTCTCCAGTGGGGCAGCTTCTGATGGGGTCGGGGCCAGAGCATCAGCCGGACAGGCTGTCTCACGGAGGGAGCCAGCAACATATGACTGTCTCTCTCTCTCTATCCCTCTCTTTTCACACATACAAACACACCCCATGACATTTGCCCTTTTCTAGCTTTCTGTCAGCTGTCTGTTTTCTATGACCCCACTATTACAAGCAATAATTAAACGAACCTCATCTTCTGCAGGTCCAGCCAAGACCCCCACGTGGCCTCTGCCGTGGTGGCCTTACCTGCTCAGGATTAGCTCACCGCCGTATCTGTTCCACTCTGCGTGGAGAAACCAGCATGGCACGGGAGACGAGGCCCTCCACTTTCTTTATCTCACAGTATCTTCACACAACCTGCACCCCACAAGATGATTTCTTCCTTTCTTGTCTTGCTGTTCCTAACGGAGTTTTTTTTTTTTTTTTTTTTTTTTGAGACGGAGTTTCGCTCTTGTTACCCAGGCTGGAGTGCAATGGCATGATCTCGGCTCACCGCAACCTCCGCCTCCTGGGTTCAGGCAATTCTCCTGCCTCAGCCTCCTGAGTAGCTGGGATTACAGGCACGCACCACCATGCCCAGCTAATTTTTTGTATTTTTAGTAGAGACGGGGTTTCACCATGTAGACCAGGATGGTCTTGATCTCTTGACCTCGTGATCCACCCGCCTCGGCCTCCCAAAGTGCTGGGATTACAGGCGTGAGCCACCGCGCCTGGCCCCCTAACGGAGTTTTAACAGTTCGCCGTATTTGTGGTTCTTGAGTTAAAGTGTACATTGTTAACTAAGTTCCCAGCTACACAGAACTAGGCAGGGCCGTTTCTAAGACAAGGTTAGAAGTCCAGGGAAACACTTAAGAAGGAAGTCAGAGAAGATACAGACTGCCCCCCCAACACACACACACACACACACACACACACACACACACACAGTAGTTTTCATTGCACACTAACGGAGACCAGCAACGCAGAGCAGCATTTTGATGGATTTCCTGGGAACTTGAAATGCTCTCCCTGCTCGTCATTTCTGTGAAACCCTGTCCGTTCCCTGTAGTTACCAACAGTAACGCCTAAAACAAAGCAAATATGGCAAAGGGCTCATGGGATGTGTCTTGGGGGCGGGAGAGACGTTTCTTATCTCTTTGCTCTTCTGTGCCATCAGGAGAGAGACTCTTGAAAAAAGCAGATAAAGACAGGCCAGAAAGAAAGGCAACTCCAGCCAGGAAGGTGGCTCATGCCTGTAATCCTAGCACTCTGGGAGGCCGAGGTGGGCGGATCATGAGGTCAGGAGTTCGAGACCAGCCTGGTCAACACGGTGAAATCCCATCTCTACTAAAAATACAAAAATTAGCTAGGCGTGGTGGCACATGCCTGTAGTCCCAGCTACTCAGGAGGCTGAGGCAGGAGAATTGCTTGAACCTGGGAGGTGGAGGTTGCAGTGAGCCGAGATCACGCCACTGCACTCCAGCCTAGGCAACAGAGTGAAATTTTGTCTCAAAAAAAAAAAAAAAGAAGAAGAAAAAGGCAACTCCCTACACCCTCTGGGAGAAAAACAGAGCAAGGAAATGTGGAAACAGCTTGGGAAGGACTGTCCCCAGGGAACTCACCCTCAGGAAAGCCACTCCCCTTTTGATAGTAAGTCGTCAAAACTTCCCAATAGATTTAGTTGTGGGCTGAGTGTATTTTGGATTATGCAGAGCTATGCTACAGCACTTTTTCCATCATAGTTCAGTCTTTCAAGAAAGTTAACCCTCACTTCCCAAGAATTAATTCCCAATGGGGATTTTTCAACAAAAGCTGAGTTTCCAACTGCCACTCTCAGCCAGTTCTCACCTTTCCTTCCCTGCCTGCCAACTCTGGCTTAGTAACCTACTGCACGTTTGCCCCTCATCGGATAATGATAATATAACAGCAGTACCAATAACACTAGCTAACACTGACTGAGGAGTTTCACGTGTGCTAGGTGCTGTCTTATGAGCACCACACACCTGGGCTTGTCATGCCTCTCCACATCTCCGTGAGGAAGGGACTTCTCCCCACTCTGTGGATGAGGAAACTGAGGTTTACAGTCACACAGCCAGTTAGCAGGGGAGCCGGCACGTGCTTGCAGGTGGTGACTCCAGAGCTCCCGACCCTGGAAACCCACACACGCCTGCACACTGAGCCTCCTCCACTGAGCACGGACTTCAGGCTGGGCTCGCTGCTTTCGCAAGTGCCCCCGTCTGTAAGGTCTGTTCTCGCTGAGTGTAAGATGAAGAAACTGAGGCCAGCACAAAAAAAATCCAATGCAAGGGAATTTATTCAGGCTCCCGGGTGAGGTTCTGCGGGGGGGCGGAGAAGTCGCGCGGATTCCTCTTAGGCACGGTGTTTTATAGGGAGTGGAGGCATTTGATTGGCTGTGCCTAAGATAAGTGGGACAAAATGGTGGGGAGTGGGGCCCGGATAGAACAAAATGGCAGGGAGTGGGGCCCAGATAGGACAAAATGGTAAGCAGGAAGAAAAAATGGCAGGCATGGAGTGGGGCCTGGATAGGACAAAATGGTAGGTAAGGAGTGGCGCCTGGATGGGACAAAATGCTATCAGGTAGGTCCTGACGGGGCTTTTTTTCCCCGGGTTCCCGGCGTGGGGATGGGGGAGGTGTGTCCGAGCTCTCAGCAAGGGAAGGAGGCGTGTCCGAGCTCCCGGCGAGAGTAGGGGGGCGTGTCCGAGGTCCCTGCGAGGGAGGGGGGCATGTCTGAGGTCCCCACAAGGGAGGGGGGCGTGTCCGAGCTCTCGGCGACGCAACCAGCCTTACACCGTCCCCTTCCACCCTGCCCCAACACAGCCCAGTGAGGTGGCTTGCAAAACATTTGACACCGCACCCCAGGCCCTTTCTTAAGTGAGGAAGCCCCAAGCCTGCATTAACAGATAAAATGGAGATTCCCTGGATGAATCAGGAGGAGGAGTGAGGACCCCGCCCCCTCCCCACCCCAGCCCCTCTGCAGGGAACCTTAGGGCTTCTGTGGAAGGCAGCTGGAAAACCCCTAGACCAGACTAGCATTGGTCTCCCTCCACCAGGAAAACTGCCAGCTCCAGAGCTGCCCTCCAACGTCCTTCCAAAACTCCAGAGCCTCCTCTTGCTTCCAGGACAAATGTGAAATTCTGCACAGGGACTTCCAGGTTTCCCAAACCCCATCTTCCCAGTCTTCCCCTCCAGACCCTCGTTCCATCATGTGGCCTGGCCTCTGTGCCGCCTGAAAGCAGACAGCGTTCCTTGAACTATGTGGAACGGCCTCTACTTTCCCCTACCAGCCTTAGAAATGGAACTGCGAGCCACCTCTCTGCAAGGCCTCCCAAAGGCTCTGGGGCTGTTTGTCTTGGGATCAGGATTGGGTTTAGCACTCGCTCCTGCCCTGCTGTGTCATAGCATACAGACCTCACTGCCAAAACACAGACAAAACAGCAAGGGCTTCAACAAGATGGACGTTTATTTCCCTTGCAAGAATCGTCTGAGCATGTGCATTCCCAGGGTGTGGGGACCAGGCTCCCTCCAAGTCAGGCTCCGCTGTGCTCACTACTGATCTGGTCCTCACAGGGGACTATAGCTTAGCCCCCACCCCCGGCATTGAGTGCTACCAGCTAGAAGGGGAAAAGTGAAGGGGAGGGCAGAACCTTTTCTTTTCAAGATCAACCTGCACTCCTAATCAGATCCCAGGGGCAAGATGGAATATTTCAAGAGAAAAGGAGAGAGGAACATTTTCTCTCATCTCTCATAAACTTCTAGAAGATAGGAGCCTTCTTCTATACACTGTACCCGCCTCCATGCCCATTTAACCTCAGGATCTTTCTACACCTTGAATGTCATCAACAAATATTAAAGAATGAATAATAGGTATACAAATTAATAAATAAGGAAACAGACACATGGACATTTTTGGAAATAAGACAATATTGGATTGCTTTATATCCATGCTGAATTTAAAGTTTTCAACTACTGGGTTCTAAATGTAAGGTTTTTATGTACTTACTTTTAGAAAAGTTACCCCAAGAGAGAATATCTGAATGGGTGAGGTGCCTACACACACACACACACACACACACACACAGCTCCAACTTATTCAAACACAGAATCTGGGGAACTGTTTTATTTCTCCTCATGCTGTTTTCCTAAGACAGCCAACACAAAATTAGTAAAAGGTTTGGAAAGCTGATATTGAAAACATAAAAGCATAATCATAAAACTACCTTTCAGCTGCTGATCTGTGACAGGAACATCTCAAGTCATTCACCAAGAACTTTACCAAATGGTGGCGACTCTGGCAATGTGTGACCCAGCTGATGTTACTACATGAGTATGAGGCTTGCCCCAAAAGAGAATTTATTTTTAAATATTTATTAAAGAAACTATCTTATATCATTTTCTTTTAGGAAATATATGGATTTATGCATTGATTCATCCATCTCTACATGTATTAGTTGTCACAAACACCACCAAAAGTTTCAAGAAGCTTTAAGGTAGCTATAGCTAAAGAAGAATAACTATAATTACCCTACATTTTGGAGACAGAGTCTCACTCTGTTGCCCAGGTTGGAGTGCAGTGGCACAATCTCAGCTCACTGCAACCTCTGCCTCCCAGGTTCAAGCAATTCTCCTGCCTCAGCCTCTTGAGTAGCTGGGATTACAGGCATGTGTCATCACACCAGCTAATTTTTTATGGTTTTGGTAGAGATGGGGTTTCATCATGTTGGCCAGGCTGGTCTTGAACTCTAGACCTCAAAAGATCCTCCCACCTCGGCCTCCCAGAGTGCTGGGATTACAGGCGTGAGCCCAACGTGCCCAGTCCAGTTGCAAAATATGTTATCAGTTCTGACTTTCTTAGCCTTGAATGAAGCCTGAGAAATAATAACAATAATAATAAAAGCAGCTCCCCTACTGCACCTACCCTGGACCAGACATTGTACGAACTGCCCCATGAAGATTCTTTCAATCCTTTAATAATTCTGTAATACAGAAACCAAGGCGCAGAGACATGGGGTAATCATTCAGAGTCTTTCAGAACTGCACTCAGATGGAGCCCATTTATTTCCAAAGACCTTTGCCTTTTCAAATACAGAGAAGTCAGGTTGATAGCTGGCACTCTTCCGTTACCCGTAGGCTTGAGATGGAGCCCTATGCAGCCATTCACAAAATGTATGCACAGCTTACAACACGACAAAAAGATTACGAAGAGTGCGTCCACGATTCCCCATGGATCAGCGCTCGCTGAAAGGCCCCCTTGTCAAATGGGAGTCTCAGGAGACTCTGAGCACCCAAGGAGGGCAGAGGCTCACCTCCCAAGCCCCTGGACATGGTGGGACAAGGCAGCAGAAAGATACTGCTGAGGACTCAACATTTGTGTCCTCTCAAAATTCGTGTGTCAGATCCTAACTGCTCAGTGATGTTATTTGGAGGTGGGGCCTTTTGGAGGTAATTAGATCATGGGGCTAGAACCCTCACAAATGGGATTAGTGCCTTTATAAAAGAGGCCCCAAGGAGTTTCCTTGCCCCTTCAGCCAGATGAGGACACCGTGAGAATACTGCCATCTATGAACCAGAAAATGGGCCCTCACCAGACACCAGATGTGCTGGCACCTTGATCTTGAACTTCCCAGCCTCCAGAATGATGAGAAATAAATTTCTGTTGTTTCTAAGCCACCCAGTCTGGTGTTCTGTTATGACAGCCAGAACAGACTCCACTCAGACACAGAAGGAGGAGCCTACCTCAGAGGAGGCCTTCTCCATCCTCCCACTTCTGCCATGGTGGCCTCCCCTCACCTGCACCACCCCCGCTCCATGAGGCATCCCCACATCGGGACATGGTTCTTGCCGCTGGAGTCTGGGCCAGCAGCATAGCCTGAGTAAAGGCCAATGCCCTCTCTCCCTGGCTCGCCATCGGGCAGCCTGAGTCCCACAGAGAGGACTGCAGAGCCCTCCTGCTCGGGCCAAGGCAGGCTGCCCCTCAAGGTCCGCAGACCTCAGCCTAGGCCCAGCCATGCACAGCAGGAGGCAGCAGCGGGCCAGTTCCTGCAGTTCTTCCAGGTCCCTCGAGTAAAAAGTGGGGATTTTCACTTCCCCTCCCTTTAGAAAACAGTCCAGTTTTCCTTCAGAGTACCTGGCTGGCAGAGACTGGCCCAAAAATCACAGTTGCATGAAAATGTTGTAGGATTTAACTCTCCCCTGATGCTGAATTCACAGAGCGGTACACACTAGTTGGCCAGCTCATCCCAAATAGATGCAGAGGGCTCATGTCCTCAAAGCTTTCCTTAGGGGAATGGACTCTTACACAGACCTCCTGCACAATGCTGGGTCTCCCACGTGAACCCTGCCTTTAAGTCCCTCAAGAAACGTCTCTCTCTCTTTGCTCTAGCCCAGGGCTGCTCAATAGGGCATGACTGACACATTTTAGCGCAGGTAATTCTTCATTGTGGGGGCTGCCTTATGTGTTGGAAGATGTCTAGCAACACCCTGGAATCTATCCACCAGATGCCTCCCTGGCTGTGACAACCCAAAATGCCTCCACACGTGTCACATGTCTCCTGGGGGCAAAGTCTCCCCCAGCGAGAACCATGGGCACACCTGAAGCGCATTTGGCTAAGAACTGAGAAAGCCGAGAGGGTAAGAAGTCCTCCTTCTCCTCCAGAGGCTGTGTATCCAGCTAGAAGAATCCCAAGCCAACATGCTAATCACAAAGTCAAATATTCCACTAGTGACAAGACGGCGAGAGATGGCCTGAGATGGCATGTAACTAATAGAATCTTTCAAACTTTTCTAATACTTGTAATATTTTATTTTATTGAAATTATTTAACTATCTGTCTTCCTTAATTTCAAATGGAAGCACCATGAGCGTAGACACTGACTTTTTGTTGACCCTGGGAGCCCCTGTGCCCAGCACCGTGTCTGACACATAGGAGGCGGTCAGCACATGTCACATATCAGCCTGGTACTGGATCAGTACCATGGATTTCTCATCATTCTGGAGGCTGGGAAGTTCAAGATCAAGGTGCCAGCACATCTGGCGTCTGGTGAGGGCCCATTTTCTGGTTCATAGACGGCAGTATTCTTATGGTGTCCTCATCTGGCTGAAGGTGCAAGGAAACTCCTTGGGGCCTCTTTTATAAAGGCACTAATCCCATTTGTGAGGGTTCCAGCCCCATGACCTAATTACCTCCAAAAGGCCCCACCTCCAAATAACATCCACGAGAAGGACAGCATTGAGGAAGCCCCTGGCCAGGTGGCTTCTGGCATTCACTGGGAACCAGTTGGCTGGGGCAACCTGGATGTTTGACTCTTCTTAGTGTTTTTAATTTAAAAAAAAAGAACTAGGTTCAGGCCAGGTGTAGTGGCTCATCCCTGTAATCGCTACACTTTGAGAGGCTGAGGCAGGAGGATCACTTGAGCCCAGGAGCTGGAGGCTGCAGTGAGCTATGATCACACCACTGCACTCCAGCCTGGGCAACAGAGCAAGAAAACCCTGTCTCTTAAAAACAAAACAAACCTCACAAAACCTCTTGGTTTAAAGGCAGAGTGTGAGTGTAAGAGAGAGTACAGGTGTGTATGAGGAAGCAAGATGAAGGAAATTTGTGGAGAGGGAAGATTCTGGAAACAGTCTCAGAAGAGCTGTTTTCCATATCCCACAGCCCTTCTCTCCCTCCATCCCCGATCTTGTCTCTGAGTTTAATTCCCCTCTGGAAAGGCAAGAAGACGGCAAAACAGAGGTGCAAACAGGGCTCTTGCGGGATAGACGGGCTGCGTAGGGCCAGGCAGAGATGAATCTGTAGGAAGGAACGAGGGGAAAACACCAACCCACATCTATGGCTCGCCTCTGGCTTTCATCACCTGTTTGTTTGTGAACACAGATTGAGCGCCTGCTGTCTGCTAGACAGGTCCCCGCTTCTGGGGACCCCACAGCGCGCGCAAGAGGTAAAAGCAGGCTCCTGGAAGCCTGCAGTCCAGCTTGGCATGCACAAGCCTGCGCGTGTGCATGGCGCCTCCCAAGGACTTGCGCAGGCAGATGGCTGGGCCTCCTCCCATAGCATGAGATTCTGCAGGTCTGGGTCAAGGCCTGAGAATCTGCATTTCTAACAAGGCTCCAGGTGAGGCTGATGCTGCCGGTCTGCAGACCGCCCTTTGAGTAGCCCTGGACTCAAGCCCACATGCAAAAGACACAAGTGAGCCATTCGTTGTCAAGTGTTTTGGTCAGTAGGTGGGCCAGGAAGAGAACCCCACAAAGCATCTGAAAAAACGAGACGAAGGGCCCAGGCTCCTCGCTAACAAGGGGAGACGGGTGCTGGGGAGCAGGGTGATCGTGGGTCTCTTCTGTTTCCCGGAATTTCTAGAGAAGGCCCTGGTCACAGCCTCTGCAGGGACAGCTCAGCTGCCTGGAATGGCCAAGCACTGACCCCTGGCCGCCCGGCACCCTTGCCAGTGCCGGGGAGAAGGGCGCATCGCAGTGGGTGGCATCGGGTGGCTCCTTTCTGTTGGTGGCCCCTTCCCGGTTGGGACCAGGCTTGTGGGAGGGAGCGGAGCCTTCACAGCCAGCGGAGCCTCTGACCAGTTTATTTACTTAAACAACAAACATCCCTCTTGCCTGGGGCCGGCCCAGGGCAGTTCCTGAATGGGAAGAGACACTGTCTTCACAGAGGCCCACCCACGTCGCCAGGCGAGTTTCAGGGCCCGGCCTCCCTGCGAGGAAATCACAGGCTGTGTCGGGAGCCCAGGGCTGCCCAGGAATGCATGTGGTGCCAGCAGCCGCCACCCAGGGCCGGCTCGGCGGCCTCCTCCCTCCTCTCCTTTCTCTCCCAGCTTTAAATCTCCCTTTATTTTGCCTTCTGAGATTTTATTCTTCTCATCTGCAATGGTGATAAAGAAAAGCAGATAATAATAAAAAAAAAAGAAACAAAAAAAATTTTAAGCTTTCTCCCTCAAAAGGGAAAGAAAAAGCTTTGAATAAACAGAGTGTCACCGAAAAGGCAAACAAACAAGGCTGTTTCTGAAAGAACCAGATGGACTTCCAAATGGCCCTTCCGATCCAGCCCACTGGGCTGAGCCAGGGCTGGGCCTGAGGGCGTGGGGGTGCCCGGGTGGTAATTCAGGGCCGGATTCTAAACGCTGTAGGTCACCCTATGAACACGCAGGCCATTCTGAAAACCTCAGGCCCCAGTGAATTGCAGTAAAATTAAACAAGCCCCATATTACCTTCAATTTTTGTCAACATGTCCTATATCATTGCTGTTTTCTGACAGCTGACCGATGTGTTGAATAAAGAATTGCTGACCATGTTTGTTTTATGATTGCGAAGTTGGGTGTTTGTTTTTGTTTTTCATTTTTCTAAAGCTCTCCAGGACTTAGCTAAACGGCCATGTGCAGTTAGATGGGTCCCTTTGACTGGCCTTTCTCCTTGCTGACTTAATGTGTGTTTTATCCAATAAATCAACCATGTTTTTCAAAATGGTATCTGACTGATACCCAAATTCCTCTAACAATTTCTAAACAGCAGGATGATACATGCCGTACACAGATGAAAGAGGAAAACGTTTGTCTTAAAAACCATTTTTCTATTCTCTAAGGATAAATTCTATTTTTAAAAACAGACTATTTTTAGAGCAGTCAGGTTCACAGCAAAACTAAGCAGAAGCCACGGAGATTCCACATAGCCCCTATACCCGCAAGCAAGCACAGCTCCCACATTATCTACAGCCCCTACATGGGGGCGCTCGTCACAGCTGATGAACCTGCCCTGACACGTCGTCACCACCCAGAGTACAGAGCTGACGCTAAGGCTCACTCTGGGTGGTGCACATGCTGTGGGTTTGAATGTGCAATGTGGGGATGTGCAATGACACGTATCCACCATTACAGAACCATGCAGCACAGTTTCACCGCCCTCAAGTTCCTCTGTGCTCCACCTGGATAAATCCTATTTTTCAAATGGAATCAGGTTCAGTATATTAAGTTTCTCCTATTTGACATTTATATGCCACTTATCTATTGGAAGAAAAAGGTCTTTCTTGTCAAATCTTCAAGTTAGAAAGCTATGAAGGAGGGTGGGAGCTGCCCAAATGATAGAACGCCTGCTGTTGAAATGTCCCAGCAGGGGAGGCTGGGACCACCCAGGTCCCAGTTCTCAGGGGAGGCTCAGGCCCCAGCCCCTGCTGGTCCACGAGATACACCTGATTCTAGGAAGGAAGGCCTGGAGTCTTCTGTGCCGAGCCTGACGACGGACACTTAAAATGCCTTCCATGAGGTGGACGTCTGGGGTTAACCTCAGAGCCCCCTCTGGCAGCATATTTTGACCAATGACCCCAGATAGATGGAGCGGGAGGCAGAACCCAGGAGGGAAAAGGGATGGAGGCCAGCGGTAACCTCCGCCTACTTTGGAGAAGCCTCCAGACCTCATTCTCCTTACACTCAAGTGAAATAGGTCAAGCAAAACATGTCCCCATGGCCAAGCACAACATGTTACCTAAAGGGCACTTAGAGCTGGGAGGCAGGACTTCCGGGTGACGTATCGGCTCCATCTCCGCCACCATTTACCAGAGCGTTTCTTTACCTCTACAAGCCTTGGAGTCTTGCGACAGAAGGAAATTGTCATAAGACACAGTCTGTGGAGATTAAGGAAGTCAGTGTCTAGAAAGGGTCCCTCACACAATGTACATTTTATTTTAATGAATGTTTATGAAGCAACCCAATTCCTTTATTGTTTCTTTTCTAGAAAAGTAACCAGGTATATAAAATAAATTTGGAGGAGTGCCTAAGGATAGAGACGGCTCATCCGATTTTAAGTTTTTTCAGGTAAAATAAGAAGGAAAGAAGGAGGGAAGGAAGAATGAGAGTATAATAAAACCCACAACAGGTTACGTGTCTTTTGATGGCACTGATAGAAGAAGTTTTCACTACACCCTTGGTTTTCAGGTGGAAGCAGGACCATGGAGTATTATTTTCTAGTATCAAAACTCCAATGTGGATTGTAGTTACGAACCAGGGGAAAAGAGAACTATCTTCATCAAGGATTTTAAACTCATTCACAGCAAAATTAGAATACTACATCACGGCTAAACAATTCCAGAATTTCCTAATAGATGGCCTAGTTTTGGAGGACATGGTGACATTTCATCAAAACATAAATTCATCCTTTCCTAACTATGGCCTACTTTTCATTGGTTGGCAAAGTTAAAGTTTTTTTTGCTTTGTTTTGTTTTGTTTTTAAGCAACAGCGTGTCAGGCACATTTTATGATCCTTACGGCATAGGAACAGGGCCACAGAGGACATGGCCAGAAGTTTTGTTCATTGGTTCACAGTCCGTGCCTAGGGTCGCATCAGAGTCACCTGGTGGGCTTGCTAGAGACCGACGCAGAGCCGATCTCCAGAGCTTCTGGCTCAGCAGGGCTGGGGCGGGCCTGAGAGTTTGCTTTTCTCACAGGTTTCTGAGTGATGCCTTAACTACTGGTCCGGAGACCACATTTGAAATCCACTGGCCTAGAATAAGACTCGGAGTATTCCAGGTCCTCAATAAATATGTTGGTTAAATGAAAAGGCAGTGTCTTGGGTTCTGCTTCTGCTGGTAAAGGATGGAGCGGGCCGTGTGCTTTGGATTGCATTGCAGCGTTTCTGGAGCTCGGGAAGAATCTTAAGGGTCAATTGTCCCCACCACAGCTGAGAGTGGAGCGTTCCTTAAGGCCAGGTTTTATCCATCGATACTGTCTGCTCAATGCCTACATGAAGAGCAGTGGCACCCGGTAACTGTCACTTCCCCTGTCCCCACGCTAGTTGACCCTAAGTACTCAACCAGAATCATCCTTCCTACTCTTCCATTTCCACAACCAAGAACTACTTTCATAACAAGGCCTCGTGGGTCTTTATGACCTACCTTGCATTTATTTCTGCTGTCAGGAAAGTTTACTTGGCTGTTGTATTCTAAGGATGAAGGGACTGAGGCAGTCAATGGAGATTTGGAGACTTATCCAAAGCTATCCTAAGAACTGGGGGCCCCCAAGCCTGCAGTGGGGTTTCCCCTTCTCCATGGCCCTTGGCCCTCGTCTCAGCTGGCCTGCTGCCCACTCAGCTGTACTCACACAGACTTGGTTACCCGGTGAGTACAGCTCAGCAGCCTGCTTTTCTGATGGTCCACAGAGTGCCTCATTCGGGTCTAGGGGTAGTAGGGACCCAACCGTAAGACTCCTCTGGGCATCAAGATGGAGGCACCATATCTCAGCCTGCTCAGGCAAGAATAGAGCTCAGTCATTTCTCAAGACATGTTTATATTAAGCCTATTCACCTGAATCACTGGGACAGAGCAGTGAAGAAACAACAGCCCTGAACTGCTGATTTTCCAAGCCCTCCCACACAGCAAAGGGCACTAGGCAGAGGCTCAATAAAGGAGTATTTTCCTGGCTGACGGCTGTGTCTGAGTGTCCCCTTTAAACCCAAGTTGAATCAGGTTGTGCCTTTCAAGGAGCAAATGTTTGAAATTCTAAAAAGAGCCTGAAAGCCTTAATGATAAGGAAAGACAAGTGTGTATCGGTTTGGTAGGAAAAGGAGAAAAAGAAAAATGACATTAGATTAAGCCATTTAAAATGACCGTTTTCGTAGGTCAAAAGTGGTTCACTATTGACAATTTCATAAGGGAAACATTCACTTCTTACCTGTCAGCACGTGCAACCTCCCTTTCCCCCAGAGTCTGAGTGGTTTTACTTCTAACTTTCCTTTCTGCCCGGGTACCATTCATTCCTCCAGTGAATAAAAACAGGAGGTGCAAAGATCCTTCATCAAACAATCGCTTTGGGCGTAAGTAAGAAACAACATGTGATGCTCCCCTCCCTGTGTCCGTGTGTTCTCATTGTTCAACACCTGCCCATGAGTGAGAACGTGCGGTGTTTGATTTTCTGTTCTTGTGTCAGTTTGCTGAGAATGATGGTTTCCAGGTTCATCCATGTCCCCACAAAGGACACGATATAGGTGAGGGGGAGGAAGGCGGCAAATCACACTGCCATGTGTGT
The DNA here is from genome assembly GCF_030222135.1 of Aotus nancymaae. Lineage (NCBI taxonomy): Eukaryota > Metazoa > Chordata > Mammalia > Primates > Aotidae > Aotus > Aotus nancymaae. Next base: position 18,336,953 of record NW_026988455.1, read on the forward strand.
ACCTATGCAACAACTTTGCATGTTCTTCACATGTACCCCAAAACCTAAAATGCAATAAAAAATAAAATAAAAATAAATAAATAAATAAATAAGAAACAACACGTGCTAACTCCCAGCACCTTTCGGTTTCCTTTTTCCTTTGGCCTCTGAAACAGCCATGGCTGCAGGCAGGTCCTCTTCAAGCAGCAGATAATCCGCATGCTCTGTGAAGATAAGCCACGCAAAACCAGGCATGGGCTGAGGCGGGAAAAGCATCCCACATGGAAGAAAACCTAACACTTTCATATTTGGTGAATAAACACACAGCATCAGAGAATTTGAAATTCTACAACTATGAATGTAACAGAGTCACAAGATGAAGGGTTGTAAAACACGGGATTGGAATATTTAAGGCATTGCTCTTCTTAGGTAGACCAAGAGGTCAGAGACTATTCCATGACCAGCGGGGCCTTTGGGAATTCATTGCACCTCTCTGAGCCTCAGATCTCCCTTCAGTCAGAGGAAGGGATTGGACTCAGGTTATCTAGGGCTGACCCTGCCCACCATTCATGTGCACTGCATACAATCTTATCAAATAAGTAACTTATTACTTTTCTAGAGCTATACCACGACTTTCCCAAAAGACTATATTAAATAAAAAGAGGATGGATGAGTGGTGGACAGTCATGTCATCAATGACTTTGAACATGTAACATCTATTGCTTTGAAATAATTAATCCCGGCTGTGATGAAGGAATCCTCCTACACTTTCAGTTTAAGATTCAGGGCTTGTCCCAGAGGAGCAGAGGCAAAAGTCCCAGTTACGGTGACAAATTTGCCTCCACCACACATTTCCAGCATTTGTCTGTTTTGAGGATGATCTGTTCAACTCGATGAAGCAGAAGACATTGGGTAACAGAGCAAAAATATCTGCCTTCAGCTGATTGAGTGAACTGACACTAATCATCAATGCATACATTATGGGGCTGGGGCAGTGGCTCACACCCAGAATTCCAACACTTTGAGAAGCTGAGGCAGGAGGATCACTTGAGCCCGGGAGTTCAAGACCAACCTGGGCAATATAGTAAGACCCTGTCTCTACAAACTATATTTTAAAATTAGCTGAGCATGCTGCTATGTGCCTGTGATCCAGGCTACTCGGGAGGCTGAGGTGGGAGAATGGCTTGAGCACAGGAGTTCCAGGCTGCAATGAGCTATGATCGTGCCACTGTACTCCAGCCTGGGAGATAGGCTGAGACCCCATTTTAAAAAGCAAACAAACAAAAAAAGCATACATTTTGAAAAAAGTTTTCTTTCAAACTGTAGTAACATCAGCCTTAGATACAAAGAGCATCACTTATTCCTGGCAATTGAAAGTAAGTGCATCACACCCAAGCTGCTCAGCAGTTGAGGTTAGGATGTGGCCAGAACAACACCCGAGTTGCAGTTCCAGTCCCTGCACACTGCACAGGCTAAGCCCACGTCCGCTGTCTTCACCACTGCCTAGCTAGTGCCTGCACAGAACGGGCCCTCGACGTTGATGTACTGAATTAATGAATCACCTACTTTACAAGATCGTGCACATGAATTCCCAATGCTTCAGAAACAAGATAACCCGGGTGGTGAGCAGAATTGAAATCTTTCTTAACTATTGCAAGAAAATTCAATTTGCAGTTAAACGACACATAGATTCCTTCTATCCCATCTTCAGACTAAACTTTGAAATTCATCCAATGCCTCAAAGTAGATCCTATATTTGAAATGCAATTATAAGTAGTTGTGGAAAAAAAATCACTAATCTACACTTTCATTTTTCACCACTTTGACCACCAGTTCAATAGGCAAATAATGAAGTTAGTGATAAATGTGAGAAGGAAACCTTTTGTATAGGTATTTAACAACCTTTCACTACGGACTAAAAAGCCCTGTTTTTAATATGGAGTACTGATAAGTGGGATTTTTCTAATTCTAAGCTCTTTAACGGAAGGCTCTAATCTTGTCGTACTGAAGACTGGGAGGGAAAATAGAAACATTCTCATCTCTAGATGTCAAAAGGGAAGGCTAAAGACGAGAGAAGTTGTTGACTGGAGCCGCAGTTTCTGCTGCTTAGAAAACAATGCTATCTAAGGAAACAGAAGGTATGTAGCCAATTCTGCCCATGAAAGAAAGGGAACCCTTGTAATTCTTGGAATTTAGAGATAACTAATCGATTCTTTTCTGGAATTAGCAGAAAGCAGTCAGAGAAAGATTATCCAAAGACATTTGAAGATCACAGGGAACTTTTAAGTCTAAAGAGCTGCAGCTTTGCAGAGCTGTAGTATTACATGTGAAAGAACCAAACATTCTTTATTTAAAACGACATAGGAAAATGTTGAGGGTGGGGGGAGGTAGCAACTGTCAAATCTAATTTGAGATTGGCATGAAAGTGCTTCTATTCCTTTAAATCTTGCTCTGAAATACATTATGTTTTAAAATTAAAGGGCATTAAAACATTCTTTTAAATACCAGTATTAGGAGGCATTATGCTTTTGGTTTTAATAAGTTATATTTTAAGGAAAAAAAAAACAGCTGAACTAAATAGGAAAATGGTCCCTATCCTTTCTCAGTCAGCAACAACTATGGGAAGCCCCCTCTTTGGTCCACAGAGCTCGGCTCAGGAATTCCCGTCCTTAAGTAACACATGTATCAACACACCCAAGAAATAAAGGTGTCCCATGAGCATCTCAGAAGCCTAGCAATGATGAGACATGCCTCCAGCGCTGTGAACATTTGACATTTCCTAGCTAAACTCTTAGTCTTCCTGGCTGAGTAGATGAGTCACCATTCTCAAGCCAAGGATAAAATGCAATTCAAGTGAACATCTACTGAGTTTCCAGTTTTAAGATTTCCGTAATATTTATTGAATGTCTACTATACACAGAGGACTGTGCAAAACATTTCCAGGAACAGGAAGATGATAAAGACACAGCTCTTGCTCTTCTGGGAACTTATCAGCTACCAGAGAAGAAAAAACGTGTGCACAAATAACATCAGACTGTGTCAGTATGTTCCTTAAGGGAGGTGCAGAGTTCAGAAGGTAGCTCATAGATGGAGGTTCAGGGGTGATACATGGAGCCACTGTCATTTAAGCCAGATCTTGACAAGTAGGAAGGCATTTAGGGGAAGGGGCGATGACACGAAGCCATGGAGTTTATTGGTTAAAGCTGGAAATCACAAACTGGCAGCCCATGGCCAAATCCAGCCAACAGATGTGTTTTGTTTGGCCACAGCAATGTTTTTAAAAAATTTGAATCGGTCACTAGCATCTTAAAATTGAAATTTCACATAACATTCTGGACCTTGCAGCTTCTCTTTAAAAACTCAGCTGTTGACACTGGGTGCACATCCCTGCATAATCCTAAGAGCCAGCTGGAGGTCCACAGCAGCTGCTCGCCTAAGACAGGGCACACAGCTCACCAGGGCACAGAGATCCCCACGCCACCCGCTCAGCCTTGTGAGTGTCCTCAGTCTCCTGTGGGAGGCGGCCTTGTGACTCCTGATTTAAAGTCTGAGGGTGGGTCAGATCAATGCTGGTAAAAGTTTAACAACAGACACTCTTTTGGAAAAAAAAAGGTGAAGACCTGATTGTAGCATTTACCAATTTCTGTGGTATTAATACTGTCACCATGGCCAATTTCAAGCTCCCAACATTAGGTCACGGAAACTGGAGTTGGGGAAGAGATGCAGGCAATTGACTCTCACAGGCTGCTGAAAGCCAGCCCCAGCACGCTGCTCCGTCACGTAGACCTGAGTGCACATGCAGACCCCCTAAGGACGTTTCTTACCTCCAAATGCCAGCGTCCTCCTGTGCTAAAAAGGAGAAATCATTGCCTGCCTCCTAGTGCTATTGTGGGGTTCAAATAATTTCCAGTTCATCAGCTCACCATTCAAGTAGCCTCCTGTTTCATCCTTGCCCTGAGGTTTTTGTCAATGCTGCATGTTCTTATTTTTAAAGTTTAGATTTCTTTTCCACATGTTTCTGTTATTTCTAAACAACGTCTTGTTTCTGCCTTATACAGGGCTATGATGTAGGCACTCCAGGCAGCTTGTCGCCTGTGTTCTTCCAGTGTGACATCTCTGGGCATTGCCTCTGCACACTCTATTTCACAAAGTGCTTGATTTCCACTGCAGTTAAAAGTTTTTCATGAGAAATCACCTTGGGAAGCAGGTTTTCAGCAGCAGCATCGTTGCCTCTGCTACGACACATTGCAGGCATACAGGTCTAACCCACGCCTTACATTAATTTACCAGCTTGGGTTTCCCATGGTGGCTGAGCAGGGTGGGCCCCCAATGGCAGGAGGGCAGCCTCTGCTTTCCATATTTTCAGGAGGCTCTTCTTCGTCCCCAACCCTGAATGGGCAATGCTTCTGTGCCTGAGCCAGGGAGCGGACAACTCTTACAGACCCCGACTCTGTGCAGGCCCCCTTCCAGCTGCCCACCAGCCTGGCCCTAGGCCCTTGCCCCACGGTGCCCCCGCAGCCCCAACCCTCTCCCTGACTCTGGGTCCACTCCTGCTCACCATGCTGGCTTTGCTTTGGGACCTGGGGATTCCCTTTCTGACTTTCGAATGCACCATAAATTTGGTGGTTATAATTGTCACATTTGGGCAGCAGGAGGGGACTGGATGTCTGTGTGAGTACAGCTCCTGGCACATAGCGGGGCTCCACAAACAGGGGACTGTCCTCGGAGAGCAGGAAAGGGCATAGCACAGTCTGTTTACAGGGATGCGGGGCCATGCCGGGCCACAGGGGGACAGACAGAAGAGGTGGGTGCCATCCAGGGCATGCGACAGGAAGGAGGCTGTGCTTGGGAGTTCAGAAGATGGCCTCAGACAAGGGGCACACTGAGGAGTTCTGAGCAGAAGACTCCATGCAGAAGTTCTGCCTTTAGAATTGGATTCTGGAAGCAGAAGCAGAAGGTTAATTAGGAGCCTGGTGCCACAGTAAAGGAAGAGGCCACAAGAGCCTCGGTTAGGGGCTCAGTGTGGGGTGAAAACAAGAGATGAGATGCAGGAAGCACTGCTGGGTGAAATCCACAGCTCCCGGGCCCCGTTAGGTGTGAGTGAGAGGCAGGACACCAAAGGTACCCACCACTGGACTGTCAACAGGACCACAGAGACAGAACATCCAGAATGCAGCAGGCTGAGGAGGTATTCAATTGTATTTTGGCTGAAGTCAGATCACTAGAAGAAAATGGGAGTTGAGGCCAGGCGCAGTGGCTCACACCTGTAATCCCAGGACTTTGGGAGGCCGAGGCGGGAGGATCACCTGAGGTCAGGAGTTTGAGACCAACCTGACCAACATAGTGAAACCCCGTCTCTACTAAGAATACAATAATTAGCTGCGCGTGGTGTCACACACCTGTAGTCCCAGCTACTCTGGAGGCTGAGGCAGGAGAATTGCTTGAATTCAGGAGGCGGAGGTTGCGGTGAGCCGAGATGGCGCCACTGCACTCCAGCCTGGGTGACATAGTGCGACTCTGCCTCAAAAAAGAAAATGGAAGTTGAGGCTGGTCAAGAAGCTAACGCCATGTGGGGCTCAGTGTAAACTGACGATAAGTAGGTCTGTAGCCGGCCCGTCGGCAGGATCTCCTCCACAAGCCTCTCTAGATTTCCTCACCCTTAGAGTTCCCCTTGTGCTTGGGTAACGGGGAGCTTCAGCAGAAACTAGAGGGAGGGAGGAAGTGAGGTTTGATATTGACTCCCTCCTCCTCCCTTTCTCCTCATGGATTGCTCTAGGCTGTCTGCACCCTCAACTGCAGCTTCCTGTCAAGAAGCCTCTGTCCTGAGCACTCTCTAGTTTCTAGTAACTGAGTCCTCCCGTCATCCGTTCGGGTCTCTGTGACTAGGCTCAGCTACTGCAACACTCCCTGTGGCTTCCCAATGGGCCCACGTCTTTGTAAATAGTCCCTCTCAAGCCTTTCAAACTGGAAACAAGCACAGAAATCCTTCTGGCCAGCTTCTGAATTTTGTTGAAGAGGAAACCGGAGCCAGCACCGTGATTTGCACTAAGTGGCTGGTGGCAACGGAGAAACTAGCTCGGACACAGGTAACCTGCATCTCTGTCCAGAACTCTCCATCCTGGCCATGAGCACTGGCCTCCATGATGATGGTGTCACCCTTCCAAAGCCGTGGATGAGCCCACTGTGTGGGCACACATACACACACACACGAGTGCACACACACATAGACACAAGTGCACACGAAGGTACACAGACAGATACACACACACACCATCTGATGCAGGCACAGTCAGGTTAAATGGTTATAAAAAGGCTTCCTGGGAGGAGCATCATGAGGAAGGAAAGGAGAGGGCAGCCACCCCACTCGCCACCCTGGCATTGGAGAGGCTTCTGGAGCACGGCGGCCCAGCTGCAGGTCTTCCCCTGCACCAGCGGGTTGGGTTGCCCCCTCCCTCACTGCTTCCTGAAGACATGGCCTGGCAAGTGACGGGCCCAGCAGGTATGACAATCATGCCTTCCAATCCCAGTCAGGGACGCGCGCACCAACAAAGACCTCTGGGATGGCTTCTGGGTACAAAAGGCAGTCCAGGAGATGTGGTTTGTGGTTAATGTTTTGAGATTTCTGGACATCTCCATAGTTTATGGATAAAAGGGAATAAAACATGGGATACTAGGCTTGGATTGTACCCAAAAATTCAAGACCTGTGGTTGCTGGAGTCAGGGGAGTCAGGAGAAGGAAAGGAGGGCATTAAAACCAGGTGAGGTGAGCCCTAACTCCACAAATGCAGAAGCGAGTTCTGTAGATAATTATGTCTGATTCAATACCCTTCTCAGGGCTGACGCTGTCCAGTAAATCCCACCACCAGAAATTCTGGCCACCGCACATTGCTGCCAGGCATCCTGACAGTCTGTGATCTCCTGACGTCACATCCCATAATCTAGTGGGATAAAGAGCAGCCCAAGAAGTTCCAGGGAAATGTATTTCTGTAAGTTAAAACACAAACAGCAAGGTTCACATTCACTCTACACTTCCTTGATACCAACTATCACTTTTGTGACCACCTATATCCAGGTGACTTCTTGGTCCTCCCAGAACCGTGCCCAGAGGCCAGGACTCGAGTAGAGGAGTTTATTTAAGAGATGCCAGGACACTGGAAGGGGCATGCAGAGGGGATGCATGGAAGAAAAGGCAGATGACAGAGGATGTTCCATCAAGCCAGCTGTTGCAGTGTGCGACCACAGCATCAGCTGGTGGGGAAACCCTATAAAGCAGCATAGCTCACATCTCACAGTCATCCACTCACAAGGCAAGGGAGCTGGGGTATTTATAGACCTTCCCCAGAGCCACTGGCTGAGGCCTACTTCCCCGGTATATTCTTATGGGTTACAGGCAGGCTGCAGGGTTTTCTGTAATTCAGGGACCAGGTTGGTGGGGAGTAAGCCCTGGGAAATGAATCTGGACACTGCTAGTTGGAGGATGGCAAGAAGGTACTAAAGGTTTCTAGAAAAATGGGCCCAACAGGGAGATCATTTAGTACCCAGGATACTGCCGGGTGTGGTGGTGCATACCTGCAGTCCCAGCTACTCGGGAGGCTGAGGCGGGAGGACTGCTTGAGCCCAGGAGTTCTGGGCTGTAGTGTGCTATGCCGATTGGGTGTCCGCACTAAGTTTGCCATCAATATGGTGACCTCCCAGAAGCAGGGGATCACCAGGTTGCCTAAGGAGGGGTGAACCAGCCCAGGTCGGAAACGGAGCAGGTCAGAACTCCCGTGCTGATCAGTAGTGGGATCGCGCCTGTGAATAGCCACTGCACTCCAGCCTGAGCAACAAAGTGAGACCCCCGTCTCTTTAAAAAAAAATACCCAGGATATTATCAAATCCGCAATGACTGGCACCCACCCTGCAAGAATACCTGTTGAACACTGTTGGAGGGCAGGGGCTGAATCTTTCTCACTTTTGACCTTTCAGCAGAGCTGGACCACTATACCTGGAGTGTCCAAATGGCCCAGGCAGACATATTTTCACCCTGCTGGAGGCCATGGGTCTCCATGGAAGACACAAATTAAAGCCATCAGAAACTTCTACCAACAGTGACCCACTCCTTTCAAGTTCTAATCACTACGAGTCTTTCATTTCATTTCAGGAATTCACCACAGTGTTCTGAAAATAAATGAACGAAATGAAAGAACCATTTGGCAGTGGTTCACGTGGACTGCAAATCACCCATGTGGATCTTTTCCTGATGTAGATCTCAGACTGTGCCCAAGGAAAGCGTCTGACTTTAGACAAAACGTAGACAAAACTCGATAATCATAGCACTGAAAAACAATTGGCACTAAAGGAGACGTCTTAACTGAGAGTTTTAGAAGTCACTTTTCCTATAGTCTTCCTAATGGACAGGGAAATGGAAGTACCCAGAGGAGAAGACTCCTCAGAACCAATGGCAGCCGAGCTGCTGAGGACAGCGAGGCCGAGGAGGCCCACAGCAGAGCCCTGGCTCCCGCCCTGCTGCCCCTGCAGGAGATGGCAGCGGAGGACTGGCAGCCGCTTAGACGGGACCATCGACTCACAGCCTTTGTGTGAAAAGCTATTGTTCAATAACATTTCAGGACTGCACAGTTTTAACAAGGGGAATTTAACAAGAAAAATATCCTTCAAGGTTCCTTTCCAAGACGGGCAAGCCACGTTCACTGTTCGTCCCCCAGAGAGAAAGCTCTTTCCTGAGGTGCTTTAATGTCATCTTTCATATGATTAAGAAAAGAGAAAAGAAAAATAGCTGGATTCATTTATTTAAGGACAATTATAGATCAAGAACAGCTTTTTTAAAAAAGAGAGAGAGGGCTGGGCACAGTGGCTCATGCCTGTAATCCCTACACTTTGAGAGGCCAAGGTGGGTGGATCACCTGAAGTCAGGAGTTCAAGACCAGCCTGGCCAACATGGTGAAATCCTGTCTCTACTAAAACTACAAAACTTGGCTTGGCATGGTGACACACATCTCTAATCCCAGCTACCTGGGAGCCTTAGGCAGGAGAATTGCTTGAACCCGGGAAGAAAGAGGTTACAGTAAGCCGAGATCTCGCCACTGCACTCCAGCCTGGGTGACAGAGCGAGACTCTATCTCAAAAAAAAAAAAGAGAGAGAGAGAGAGAATGAAATTGCATTTGAGGCTGAGAGTCTTCTCTGAGGCTGGTCTTCTCAAAATTCAGACCCTGGAGGCACAGGCAGCTCCAGCATCGAAGGGCGTGTGGCCGAGCTCTCAGCTTTTCCATGGCTTTTATTGTGGGAACTGATTAGTTTTCTTCATTTAGGTTCTTTTTGGGAAATGATTTGGAAAACCAGTCATGTTGCCCTCAGAATCACAGGAACTCAATCTCATAAATCAGGAAATTGAAATTCCTTCAACAGCACCAAACAAAAACCAGCCTCAGTGAAACATCGCCCCTTGGGAGGCAGACGTCTGGAAAATGGCCCATCCTTCTGACGGGGTGCCTCCCTGAAGTTCGGAATCAGAGGCCACCATTCGCACTCACCTCTCTTAAGGCTCTGTAAGGAATGAATGGCCATCCATTGCAGAGTTCAGTGATACAAGGCAAATCTGGTCTGCGGGATTCACCACTCCTGTGTGGCCAAAAGCAGGCTACTCCCTCCTCTGAGCACCAGGCTCCTCACTTGCGCATGAAGTCATGGCTCCAACTCCATCTCAACACGCCGTGAAAATAGATAAGGAGGAAAAAAAATGCACAGGAGAACTCCTTGCCCAGTAAAGAAGTGACGGTTAGTCACTCTGTGGATAGTCTGCAGGCTCCAGGCCAAATCATGCCAAATGGGAAATTGTCTCATAGAGCTGAATCCTTCTTTGAAATCTCATTTATGGTCATCAAGTTCTACCAGTTATTGTTTGCTCCCACAACACGCAGACCACCGTGACAGGACTGTGACAAGGACAAAAGGGATCAAGACACAAAACTGTGAAAGCATCATGTGTGGGTCCCTTTCACCATCTGCCCACTCAGTTCTTTCACCCACTTGGGAGGGACCCCTTTCCCCTCTCTTCCCTGCCCACTGCTGTCACGGTTCTTATTTCCTTCTGTCTTCCTCCGGCTCCACTCCTTATATCAAAATCTGCTTTCCAAAAAAAAAAAGGACTCCGGTGCTTATCCATAATAGGGTGTAAATGACTGATGGCTCAAAACTCCCTAGAGAACCTTTCAGTTTCCCCAAGGCTCAAAGCCTTTAAGCAATGAGGCTGCTCTAGTGGGATTTCTGCCATCATTGTTCAATGCAAGAGATAGTGTATGGGCTGGAAGTTCTATTCAGTATGTCCAAAGTCATTTTCTGTACGTCAGGCTCTGTCTAGATCAGTGAATGGGAGCCACAGATGTCGTTTGAAATTTTCTAGTGGCAGCATCAAAAAACATCATTATCAGAAACACGTAAAATTGATTCTAATAATATATTTTATTAAACCTAACATATCCAAAATATGAGTTCAACATATAATTCACATGAAAAATATTAAGTTATTGTGCATTCCCTTCCTCATACTAAATCTTCCAAACCCAATGCCTTTTATGTTTGCAGCACATCAGTTTGCAGTAGCCACATTTCAAGGGTTCAGTTGCCACCTGTGGCCAGTGATCCCCGCACTGGACAGCTGAGGGCTAAACAGATGACTGCGTAAGACACTCCCAGCTTTGACAAACTGCTCGACACATAGCCAGTAAGACTACCCCTTCTTCCACGATGCCTGCTCTTCCTCTGTCTTCCCCTGCTCTGCTCCACTGCTCCGCCTCACAGCTAACATTCAGGGAGCACCTCCAGGACACAGCTCGCTGAAGCCTTACAATTACCCTACAGGGCAGGTAGAGGTCAGGAGAGGAGGGATACGGAAGCTGAGAACTTGGCAACAGTCCCCAGCCGAGAAGCAATGAAGCTGGGATGAAGTGCTAAGAAATGATCACAAAGTGAGGCTGAGAAAAGCATATGGAGGGACGAGGCAGGTGCTCAAGACACCTGAGAACGTGGATATCATACACACATGTAGATCCCTTGATTGGCAGAAGGACTGGGAAGAGCAGGGTCACAAACCCTGTCTTCCCAACCAGCTGTCTGTCCTCTTCTTCCAAACAAAGTCATACAAAGCAGGAACCCCCAGTCACACAGCCCTAGGTGGCTCTGTGCCCAGACAACCAGTACTGCAAGAATGCAAAGAAAGAGAGGACACAAGCCTGCCTTCCAGGGGCATACAATCTAGTTGGGTAGATCATGAAAATACACCACATAACTCAGCCCTGACAGTCAGAAAACACGCTAAGAATTCAGGGTAATCCAGGAAGGCTTTGTGGAGGAGAGGGGATTGAAGCCAAGCCTGGAAGGCAGGCAGGAAGGCAGAAGGTGCTCCAGGCAGAGGGAGCTGCTTCAGCCAAGGCTTGCAGGTGAAAAAGGGCAGGAGACCAGTACTGGGGGCTGTGTGAGGTGAGCCCTGGTGACTAAGAGTCCCGGCCAGCACATGGGGTTATGTGAATAGTACGGAGGCTCCATGCATCGGGTGCCGGTTCTGATCCCTACACTCTGGCTTATTCATCATCCCACCCTCCACTCTCTTGCCGGGGGGACAAAACACAGCATGATTTCTGCTCATCAATAGCCATCAGGGTTCTAACTGCGAAGCCCAGTTAGGGAAGACAGCTGTGTAAGCCGGAAGCTCAGAAGAGATTTAGGATAGAGATCAAGTTGATTCCCGTGGGAAGATATCCCCACATGAACCCCAGGCTGCCAGCCCTCAACGGTTGAGTCCCTATTGCAGTTCTAGTTTGCTGAGTGGGAGATATTTGTTCCCCAACATATGTGGTGATTTATGTCAAAAAAAAAAAAAATCAAAATGTCCCCAGTTATGCAGGAGGCTATGGTGGGAGGATTGCTTTAGCCTGGGAAGTTGAGGCTGCAGTGAGCTGTGATCGCACCACTGCACACCAGCCTGGATAACAGAGAAAAACTCTGTCTCAAAAAAAAAAAAAACAGAAAAAACAAAAAGAAACAAAAATGCATGTGGCTAAAGTAAAAGCAGAGGGCAATCAATGTTCAAACTCCATGTTCTCAGGGCTCTGGATCCCTTTCCTGCCTGCCTTTCTCTCTGATCTCTCCTAAGTGTCAGCTCTTAATCCCTCCCACTTTTAGGAGGAGAGCTCCTGTCCCAGCATTCCCAGAAAACACCTGGAGTTCCCTTTGCATGGATCACACACTCCCCTCTGCCACTGGCCTCTCAGGCCAGGATGACTACAGGCCTGATCTCTCAACCTCAGCCATGTCCTCCTCCTGGATCTGAGATTGGTGTGGGTTCACCAAAAACCCCTGGAGATCCTGCCTCAGATATTATAAAGAGGCATGAAGAATGGATGAGAAGGTGCTGAGAAGCAACCATCAGTTGTTCACTAGACACCACCTCTAGATGTGCACATCTTGTCCAGGTTTTAAGGAGAAAATATTGTAGGATTTGGTTTGGTTTCCAAACATTTGCCATGGGTGACACTTTCTGGGAGCAGTTTTGCTTTCACAACCCAGTTTCCCTTCCAATTATTCACAGCATAGTAAACCACACTAAACATAAATGTCACAAAATAGAAACCTCTATGGCAGTGTTTCTAGTCCTTGACAGTACGGATATTTTCATTGAGACAATTCTTTGCCATGGAGCTGTCCTGTGCAGTATGCTCAGTAACACTGCTGGCTTCTACCCACTACACGCCAGGAGCAAGCTGTGACCATCAAAAATGTCTCCTGATTTTGTCAAATGTCCCCTGGGGGAACAAAATTGCTCCCAGTTAAGAACTGCTTCCCCCCTTGGGAAGCAGTCAGGTTCAGGAAGAAAATACTGCCTGGGGTCAGGGGCATGCTTGAGGGCCAGCCAGGCCTGGGCTGGAATTGGTGACTGTGCCATCCTAAGCTGGCAGGTTCACCTCTTCTCACCAGCAGCTTGGCAACAGTGAAGTACCTGGGGTTGTGAACCCCACTGGGTTGTAAAACTCATGCCAGACCACATACAGGCATCCACACATGACAACATTTTGGTCAATGGATGGCCTATGCAATGGTGATCCCATGAGAATTCTATTTTTTACTGTCCCTCTTCTATGTTTAGATACACAAATTACCACTATGTTCCGATTGCCTACAGATATTCAATTCAATCACATTCTGGACAGGTTTGCAGCCTAGATGTAGTAGGCTATACCATACAAAGTAAGTCATTCTGCAATGTTCACACAAGGATGAAATCACAATCTCTCAGACTGTGTCCCCATCGTTAAGCAACACATTACTGTAACGCTCACTAAAAAAAGGTAGTTATCAATACCATTAGCTATTTCCTAGCATGCAATAAAAATGGATATACTTATTTGCAGGGGTAGTGGAGAACGTTTGTTTGTTCTTTTTTCTTTTGAAACGGAAGCCCTGCTTTGGAAGAGCAACAAAGAAACTTCTGCTGCTGTTTCTGTGGTTAGACCTCCTTGAGTTTTCCCTCTTTAAACACAGCCACTCCTTGTCCTTTAGAAAGGAATGCGAGGAGAAACAAGAGTCAATCAACCTGCTGGTTGGCTGAAGGCTTCGGCGAGGCTGCGCAGTGACAGAGCTGGGTGGCCGCCCAGAGCCCGCCTGCAGCCCGCAGCCGGCCCAGCTCAGGCTCAGACACGCGCGCTGGCCGGGCAGCTGCGCGGCAGGCCCCGCATTCCCAGTCTGCGATAAACAGCTCAGGCTCTGTCTCTCCCTGTGTGGTCCCAGGCTGCAGGGGTCCCGGGGCTGCCGAGCCGTACATGTTTCTCATGCTAGAGAAGGCCATTCAGGATTGCAAATCTGCCATAAATAACTAACCCCTCTTCCAGATAAAAGCCTGTGTTGGCTCCAAAATGGCTTTGCTTGCCTCTCCCCTCCACCCTCTCTTTTTTTAAAAAAAAATTATGTTCAGTGTCAATCTACACAAGAAAGTTGAAAATACCCAGTGGCAGTGATCAGGAACTTTGGAGTTTCCCAACATGACATGGAAATCTGGGAAACCGTACGGGGCGACCACACTCTAATTTTATGACCCCAACTTTATTGCTAGCACAGAGGCAATAAAGAGAAATAATAAATGAAACAGCATGCTGGAGCTCGGGAGACAGCACCCCCCATCGAAGCTGCGCCGAGCGAGGCGCTGAGCCTTTCTGTGCAGCAGCTTCCTCTTTCCAGGGAAGGGAATGCTAACGTTCCCTCCAACACAGATTCCAGGTGGCTTCATAAAAAGATATGGCGAAGGCAGCGTTTGCGGTGAGCCTGCGCACAAGTTAGCTGCATCAATACCGAGCATCACAGATGGGAAGGCGAGCAAAAGTGTTAGGGTTGGGGCTGGGGTGAGAATGGGGGCAGGACTGGGTTAGGATTAGGCTTGGCCTTAGGGTTGCGGTGAGGAGTAGGGTAGGGTTAGGGTTGAGATTAAGGTGGATTCTCAGCTGGGTGACCCAGCACACTAAAATCTTAAAGCAGCTGAAAATAAAAGTAAATTGTTTGGCTTGTGTGTTAATTCACAATACAATCATTCTAAGTAAAGCCAGTGTTAAATTCTTGATTATTAGCATATTTTTATGATGTCAGAATTTGTTCCACTACATTTTTACATTAAAAAAGGATTCCTATATCCTCATCAAAAATTTTTTCAGAAGAGCATTTTGTAAATTAAATTCTCATCTCTGGCACTTGTTTTTCCCATTGGGAAGTTATATGAATCACACACACACAAAAATGAAATCCTCAGTACATGGGAACTATTGGCAGTGAACTGCTATTTCTGTTTTTCAGATTTCAGAATTATTCTTTTTTAACTAAGATATTCTGCCTACATTAAAACTAATTATGTCCACATATTCATAAAAATAATATGTATTCAGACCAATGAAATGAGAAGCCTATATTACTGGTTTTAAATTTTTTTAATTCCATAAAATCATCGTAGTGTTGACTCTTAGTGACTATTAAATAAGTTATTCCAACATGGAATCAGTGAACAACAGAAAATTGAGATAAAAATAATAGACTTACATGCACACACCTATATATCTATGAATATTTTAGAAAAGTTGATTTAATAGACATAACTCAAGTATGCTCCAGAAAATATTTAACAGTAAGTCGTAAAGTGTGTCCGATTAAATGTGAAAGGACCAGCATGTAGTGAATGAATTCCTGAAGGTGGAAATCTACATTCCCAGTCTCAGCTGTTGGTACTGACTTCTTCTGGGAGATGCTTCGAGTGCACCGCATTGGACACAGAACTCAGGGGTCTGCTGAGGTCCCTCCCGTGACTCTTAACTCACTCCCATCACCTCTGATTCATGGTTGGCCATCCTGACTTTGTCCTCAGACCCATCACCTTTGGAAATGAGGATACTATCCCATGGCCAGTTTAAGACCCAGTTATAAAACATAAATGAAATCAGAGGAGCTTAATTCACATACCACTAGGAACAGCCACACAGAATCCTCATAAGAAGTTGTGCTGGAGCAGGATAGCTCCATCCCCACCGTCATTTTGCCAGAGGTTTTTCTCCTTTGTTTTGGGGTTTTCCTTAGACTCGTTTATAAATTCATTTTGTGACACACATGGAAGGGGCCAAGCCAGAAGACACCCGGCCACGCAGAGGCTTGGCACCAACACAGCTTTTTGTTCTCACACACTTTCACTCTGAAAGAAGACGATGAATTTGTACTTCTGGTATTTGGAAACGCTTCCCATATTTCTGTCTCAGAATGGAATCAGGCCTCAAAATCGAGGGGACACAGAAGCCAGAGACAGTCAGAGTCTTGCAGCAACTCTGGACTTGGTAAGATGCTGGCTTTGGTCTGTGGCCTTGGGCCTCCAACAGCAGCTGAGAGTCTTTTAAACACACTGAGCTGTGTTTTCGTAGGAGTCCCTGAGGAAGTGATCCTTAGGGAACATTCTTATGAGCACCCCGTCCTCCAACTAGCCTATGGCCACAGGACTGAAGGAGGTCTCCTCTGGGTCACTGGTTCACAGCCCCATGTCAGCCTTGGCTGAAGAACTGGGCCTTCTGCAGATGACCACAAACTCCAGGGTGTGGGGTCAATAAGGAGAGCTGGGATCCTTCAGGTCGTTCTGCTCCTATGTATCCGTGCTTTCTATTCCTCAGGCATCTTTGTATTTCACTCAGAGGTGGAACACAGGCCACAGGATCTCCTCACCTCTTGATCTGCAACTCCTTCTCTACTCCCAGGTGTCTATTTAGGACACTTATGGGACCCAAAGATAGATCCTACCTGGGCTCGTCTCAAATATACCACAAGGCTGGGTACAGTGGCTCATGCCCGTAATCCCAGCGTTCTGGGAAGTGGGCAGATCACTAGAGGCCAGGAGTTTGAGACCAGCCTTCCCAACATGGCAAAACCCTGTGTCTACTAAAAATACAAAAATTAGCTGGGTATGGTGTCACATGCTTGTCATCCCAGCTATGCAGGAGGCTGAGGCATGAGAATCACTTGAATCCAGGAAGTGGAGGTTACAGTGAGCTGAGATCGTGTCACTGCACTCCAGCCTGGGTGACAGAGCAAAACTCTGTGTCAAAATAAATAAATAAATAAATAAATAAATTTTAAAAATTTATTTATTACCAGCCCTCAGTGTACTCACAAATTGAGGTCCTCGGGTAAAACTACCATTTTAGGTCTCAATGGCTAACCAAATCTCTGCCTCCACCACACTCTGGGTTTGCGGATAACTGGTAGGAGGTTATCTTTCTTTGATGCTGAATCTGACAGAGGATCACCCTCCCCAGGCTCCCTCAAGGAGATCTTCTCCATCAAAGGTGGGTTGAAAAAGAGAGGCAGGGACCTGCAGCAAATAACACTTTGTTCCAGATACCTATTGCTTCTTAACAAACGACTTCAAAACTTAATGGATTAAAACAACCACCACGTTATGGTATCTCATGATTTTATGGGTTGGATTTTATTGCCAGGAATTTGAGCAGGGCTCAGCAGAGCAATTCTTCTGTTTCATGTGGCAGTCATGAAAGTCACTCAGTGGTATTCAACTGGCAGATGGCTTCATCACACGTCCAGCACCTTGGCAGGGTTGTTGGAAGGCTGGACTCAACTGGGACTGTTGATCAGGGTGCCCATTTGGCCTCCCTGGCACAACTGACTCAGGAAAGCTGAACAGGGGCCCAAGGGTACCAGGTAGCTTAGGGATCCAAGGGTTCATGCTCCAGCCTCACTTCATATGATCCAACCTAGAAGTCATGTGTCATCACTCCAACATACTCTATTGACCAAAACAGTCACAGCCCTTCCCAGATTCAAGGGACGGTGACATGGATCCCATCTCCTGACGTAAGGCATGTCAAAAACTTTATGAGGCCTCATCTGCTAGTTCCAAGAGCTGCTACCTCAGAATCCTGGATTTTCTAATTTCAGTGGCTGAAGAGTCTAGTGCGACCTACCTACTTTCCCACCTTAGAGAGCTCCTCGTGGAAGTGCCTGTACCTCCCACCCAGCCATTACCCATACCTGCAGGCGTGTGCCACCAGCAACTTATACCAGGCTCTTCTTCAGAAATGTGATTTAACAAAACTTGTTCAAGCCCCTCAAGACACATGTTAATGAAATGAATCTTCTCAAGTCCCTGGGTTGAAAACCTCAATGACTTCCCACTGCACACAGAATAAAATCCAAACTCCTTACTGCAAACTCTAACAGCCTGTTAGCCCGCCCTTGTCTGCTTCTTTATGCCTTCATTTCTAGTTTCTTTCCCCACTGTCCTCTCCAGCCACAGTAGCCTTCTTCTCTCCAACTCACCAAGCTATTCTCACCTCAGGGCCTTTGCATATCCTGTTACTTCTGCTGAGAATGTCTGTCTCTTCTTCTTTACTTAGCCAAGTGCTTTGAATCTTTCAGGTATATCCCAAATATCATGAACTCAGGCTTCTCCCCCATTTTACTTTTTCTTACACTACTCCAGTCTACTGACTTCACACAGGCATCTAACATTGTCCCATGAATGAACGTTAATCTACATGAGAGTAGTTCGTCTGTATTCCTTGCACTCTGCTCTGTTCCTGGCACATGGCAGACACTCAACTGATACTGACTGAGTGAATGGATGAAAGAATAAGTGAATGAATTTCCCTAGCTAACTTCTCAACCTCACTGGCAGGACTTCTCTCTTTTGGGCTTAAATTGAGATATCAGAACCCTCCGCCCACCAAAATCACTTGAAGGGTGTTATAGTCAATCCATCTCACGCTTCCAGCTGTGCCTAGGCCCAGACAGGTGGGAAACTGGGTAAGCCCTTTCCATATGTACCCCAGGAACAAAATGCAAATGTGGGCCAGGGAAAAGTCTGGGTGTCGAATAGTGCTCCAAGTTACTTCTGCACTTTAAGCCAATAGCATACTTGGTCATCTCTGAGAATTCATGAACCAACTTTGTAAATGAATCTTCATTTGCCTAGAAGGTCCCATTAAGACTGCTTAACCTTAACAAGAGACAGCAGAGCCAGATAGCCAGTGTTAATACTTTGCACTTCACACTTACTTCAGCTGGGACACTTACCTAACCCTCATGTTTCTCAGTTTCCTCAGCCACCAAATGGTGTTGGGTCAACAACAACAACAGTACCGGACTCATGAGACTGTTATGACAATTGAAATATATGGAAAGGACTTAGAACACCACATGGCACCTAGTAAATGATCAATAAGTATCAGTTGATTATTCACCTGATTTTCAAAGCCTTTTACAAGCCAGCCCCCACCTATCCTGATACAAACCTTCTCTCCTTTACTCAGTTTACCTGACCCTCTGCCCAAGCCAGACTCATCTTCTTACTCTCTGAGAATCCACAATGTGGGTTTCAACATCCACGTATTTGCCCCATGCTGGGAATCTGCCTCTGCATAGCTGGCCTGATTCCTGTGGCCACACCACATAGACAATTTCAGCTTTCCTCCCTGATTCAGCCAAATCCCAACCTCTTCAAGCTATAAAAAGTTATTTTCTTCCTCCAAAGCCCTCTATATGATAGCATAAGATATATAATTCACTGATCAGTTAATCCTGTGACATCTATGGTTTCCGGTTATTTAAATCCTTTGTCAATCCACTTTTCATAACTAGAGGTCCCGTGTCCTCAGCTTGACCAAGTCTCCTGGAGAACATCACTACTGGATGTGCTAGAGAACAGGAACTTAAAATATTAACCTTGAATTTCCATGATTACTACCAGGAATTTGTCCAGTACATTTTAGACACAACTGGACAAATGGCCTTAATAAAGCTTGAAGTGTATGAAGGCACTCAAGTCCAATCAGAAGAGGTTTTAAATAGTAGCTTTCCTATTGACAGCACCACAGATCTCATCCATCTCTCTTTAAACAGCTTCCAAGCATGCATCCTCAGAGTAAAGATGGAAAGAAGTGATCACATCCACTGTCAATATCTTGACTCTAGGACTTGTACTTACCTGGTTTTAAAAATTAAAGCTAAAATGACTCATGATTGTGTGAAGCAGAGTCCGCACCACCCAACAGTTCGACTCTATAGAGAGAAATAATGACAAACCCCAAGCAGAGAGTTGAACAGCCAACAACTCAAGAAAGAAGTGTCAACTTAGAGACTGAATGACAGACCACAGCCCTGCTGAGAAGGAATCTAGAGAGCTTGAGGATAAAGAGGATTAATCAGTAACAAGAATGTCTTGAGGCTAAATGTGGCTGGTAGAACTGGGGCAGCTGCCTTCATGTATAACCTGTTTTGCTTTGAGTCATTTTTGGTTTTGGTTTTGTTTTTTTTTTCAGATATGGTTTTTAAAATTCAGAACTGCAGCGAAACTCAGCACTATCTTCCTTGCAGCAGTCACTTGCCCAGTTTCTTAGTCTGTTTTGTGTTGCTATAACAGAATCCCTGAGACTAGGTAATTTGTGAAGAAAAGAGGTTTATTTGGCACATGATTCTAGTGACTGGAAAGTCCAAGATAGGTCAGCTGCATCTGGTGAGGGCCTCAGGCTGCTTCCACTCATGGCAGAAAAAGGGAGGGGAGTGAGTGTGTGCAAAGAGATCACATGGTAAGAGAGGCAGCAAGAAAGGGCAGCCAAGAAAACCAGACTTTCAAAAATCTAATCCATTCACAAGAGCAGGAACTCACTCACTCCTGAGTGAGAGCATTAATATATATTCATGAGGGATCCACCTCATGACCCAAACATCTCCCATTAATCCCTACCTCCCAACACTGCCACACTGAGGCTAAATTTCAATGTGAATTTTGGTGGGGACAAATCAAACCTCAGCACTCAGCATTACAACAACTTATTCCGAAGACACTCCTGGAAGGTCCCTGGGAGTTTCCTTTTATAGTCTTACTCTTCTCAGAATTGGTCTCTGGTCAGAATCCTACTCTGCGAACCATAGGTAGGCTAGGAACCCTGTGGTGTAAACTCCTTGCAGACTAGAATTCATCCAAACCTTTTGGAATACCTACAGGGAATTAGGACAGTTTTCTGTTCTCATATTTAAGTATTTCCTGGGGCACATCTCCACCTCAAAAGGCCAAATAGCCTAGACTTCTACCTTTGCCAGACTGCAATGAGGTGACCAACCCTTATGCCAGAGTGGTGTCAGAGCAGGTAGAGTGGGGAGCCAGGACCTTAAAGCCACTGGGCAGTGACCAGCAGCCTCTCCCACATACACACACACACCCCCAAAGTGTCAGTGGAGACCGCGTAGGGAGCTCAGACTCCCATCCCCACCCAGCAGTAATGAGGCAGCTCTCCCCTTCCCACTGCAGTGGCATCAGAGGAGGCCAAGTGGAGTGTCTGGATTTTCACTTCCATTCAACAGTAAAAGGGTCATATAACCCATAGTGTCAGAGGAGGCCATGTGGGAGCAGTAACAAGACAACCCTCCCTATCCCAGCCAGGGTGGTCTCAGTGGACCCCTAGTGGGAAGCCTGAAGTTTTGAAATTTAAATATGATTTAAACGCAAGAGACTCAGTGGCCCCGGCTGGTGTGTACAGAGGCCTGATGATGGAAGGGGAAGTGGTATTCTGATTAGGCCAGCAGGACCAGTTTCTCAATATCTTGTGAGACCTCCTTCATGTGACTAGACAGCTCCACACTGTAGCCACAACTGCAAACATCATGCCAACTGTAACCTGAATTTTCAGACCTCTCCACTTAGGCAATTGTCAGAGGCTCACTTTCCTATGTCTCCAGCTGAGTCCTCTATTTTACCAAACCCAAAATCAGTGCCTATGGAGTTGGGATTTTATTTTAAGCACAATGGGAAACCACTGGAGTGGTTTAAGTGGGGTCGTTAAATTTGATTTCTGTATTTCACACTTATCTCTTTTAGAGTTCTGAGGGTCACAGATCTTCAGAATGGGCAAGAGGGACCACGAGGAGCTCAGCAAAGGCTGTGGTCAGGTGGTAGATGAGGGTACCTTGGACAAGGGCGATAATAGCAGAAACCACGAAGAACGACCAAATCTACAACACATTTTAGGGTAGAGCCAGAAGGAGCAGTTGTTGGATTGGACATGGAGTGTGAGAGAAAATGAGGAACTAGTATTTCCAGTCAAAGTGAAGAATGGGGAAATCATTAACTGGGCTGGGAAAGGCCAAGGTAGGCGTGGGATTGGAGGTGAGGAAGGAATTATGTTTTAGATGCCTTCAGTCTGAGATGCCTATTAGACATCCACACTTTACAGAGAAAATAAATAACACCATCAGCTGGGCACTTCCTCATCTTCTGCCATCTGATCTAGTCTCCAGAAGCATCTCTGTGCCCCTCCCTGTCCCTTCCTATTGCCATGGGGGAAGCCCCAGGCATCCACTTCCATCCTCCACCTTACCTCCTCTCACCTCCACAAGGCCTTGCGCTCCAGAAACATTCTCCTCTCTGTTTTTGGAACACTGTGCTCTCCCGGTTTTATTCTAACCCCCAGCCATTCTTGTAGACCCATTTTGTTGGCTTCTCTTTCCTTTACCAGACCCCTAAGCCTTGGGGAGCTTGAGGACTCATCCATGCTCCCACCTAGTGATATCATTCAGTTTCGTGATTCTACATTGCATTTATACCCTAATGCCTCTTAATTTTTTTCTCTGTCACCACCTCTCTCCTGAACTCCAGACTTATCTAGCCTGCTGCCTATTCGACATCTCTCCTCAGATAACTTGGGAAAGAAGAAGGGAATGGAAAAGGCTTGAGGCAAGAAGAAATGTGTGGAATAGCCCGATGACTATAACAAGAGCAAGCCTCGTGGAATTGCTGGGCATGGTGCCATCTGATGTTTGAAGTGAAGCCAGTCATTTCTGTTTAGCAATTTTCAATTTTCTCCAGCTGCTCAGGAATAGGAACAAAAAAGGCAGACAACTGGGTCCAACCAAGCTTGGGGTCTTCAAGTAGAGTACTTCTGTTTGGATTGCCACACAGCAAAACTCCTCAAAACTTAATGGCTGTAAAGAACAGCAGTTTGATTCTATCTCAAAGGTCAGGCGTTCAGGCAGACCTCAGCTGGATGCTTCTTATGCTCCTTGTAGCATTGGCAGAGGCCTCTCAATGGGACTCAGCTGCGGACAGGCCGGTCTGGGGCATCCAAGACATCTTTCCTCACATGTCTGTCACCTTGAGATGGCAGGAAGGCTGGGACCGTGAGGACCACTGGGACTATTGACTCAAGAGCCTGTATAGTTTTTCCAGATGGAAGTTTCAGGGCAATTGGATTCCTTACTTGATTG
The DNA here is from genome assembly GCF_030222135.1 of Aotus nancymaae. Lineage (NCBI taxonomy): Eukaryota > Metazoa > Chordata > Mammalia > Primates > Aotidae > Aotus > Aotus nancymaae. The sequence goes on from NW_026988455.1 coordinate 18,359,718, forward strand.
GCTGATTTCCCCAGAGGAAGGTTCTCAAAGGGGCCAGGGGACAGCTGTGGAGCCATTTATAAGCTAGTGCTGTTACTTCTACTGCATTATTTTATTTAATTTTTACTTTTGTAGAGACAGGGTCTTGTTATGTTGCCCAGGCTGGTCTCGAACTCCTGGCTTCAAGCGACCCTCCCACCCTGGCCTCCCAAAGTGCTGGGATTATAGATGTGAGCCACCACGTCCAGTCCACTGCACTCTTTTAGGTATAATGAAGTTATATGGCCAGTCCAGATTCAACAGCAAGGAACCAGACTCCACTTCTCAATGGGGAATAGCAAGGTCGCGTTTTAAAAGAGTGAGTGGAAGGACCACCTTTGGAAGATACAGCCTGCCACACACAAGACAGAGGAAAGCCAGGACAGGGCACAGAGGGTGTTTGTAGGGAATGATTATACACATGGCCACAACATCTACATGGGGGATGAGTTAGGGGAAGCCTTTGACAGGCAAAGTGTAGGGTTTGGTGGATTAGAGGCTTTGATGAGATTGAGGAATATTAGCAGCCAGGAGACTAGAGCAACAGGGAATGCTCGCTCGCCAGAGACTGGAACACTTGAAAATGAGGTTCGGATAAAATAACCTCTGTGAATGACAACACAGTGTGTGATCATAGAAGTGCATGGTTGCCGTGGAGGGGAAGAAAGGGTCCTTAGTGGTGCAATGTCAAGGACAAATAGCCAAGGAGTTGGATGGCTGCTTTACTTTACTCCCTGTGATTGAGGACATGAGTGGGGGTGAAGAGGGAGGTCAGGCGCTGAAGTCTGTAACCAAGAGGCCAGGCCCAGGAGTCACCATGAGGCTAAGCTGGACGGTGCATGGCTAGATGGTTTGATTTTTGGCCAGGAGAGGGATAGAGACCATCTAGAAACAGAAATGAGGGGTAGAGAGGTCACCCAGCTCCACTGCCAGCCATGAGGGCCTCCACGGCAGCCAGCAGGGAGCTCAGTCTCTGGGCTAGGCCAGGTCCCACAAAGGCCAGACCCAACAAGGACACGAGGAGTGGATTGAGGGTTTGGGGAAATTGGTTTATCCCAGACTGCAAGCCTCACAGAGACTGGGGGAGTGCTGGAAACAGAAGTCAGACAGCCGCGCACAGTGGCTCATGCCTGTAATCCCAGTACTTTGGGAGGCTGAGACGTGAGAATTGCCTGAGTCCAGGAGTTTGAGACCAGCCTGGGCAACGTGGTGAAACCCCATCTCTACTAAAAACACAAAAATAAGCTGGGCGTGGTGGCAGGCACCTGTAGTCCCAGCTGCTCAAGAGGCTAAGGTGGGAGAATCACCTGAGTCTGACAGGTCAAGGCTGCAGTGAACCGAGATCGTACCGCTGCCCTCCAGCCTGGGCAGCAGAGTGAGACTCTGTCCCAAATTTAAAAACAAAACAAAAAACCAAAAGCGGGGGTGCAGAGGAGCCAAAAGGGGCTGGATGAGACCAGGAAGCCTAAGCGTGACTGCAGAGGCCGCTGCACAAGAGCTAGAGAAGAAAGGGAGGCAGCCAGAATTTGCCCCGACAGGAGCTGGAAGGAAGGGGAAATCAAGCCTGCAGCCCGGAATACCTTCCTCTGAGGAAGTCCGCTTTCTCCCAAGGCCACACGGGAAGCATCAGGGTCACCTACAGCCTCACTCCAGATGCAGGCAGAGCTCCTAAGGGGAATGTACTCCCTAGCCCAGTTTTCTCTTCTCCAAAAAGTCCGTCCCTCCCTTCAGATGAGGAAGCCCAGGACTCTGGGCCCGCTTCTCTGTCTTCCTCCTGCTGAGAGACTCTGCTCAGGAGACTGGTGGGCTCAGGGCTTGTCTGTGACTTCAGAGGGAGCCGAGTGGAACGTGACTGCTTCCATCCAGCTGTGGCCAGCTTGCCCCGAAAACAGCCAAAAGCAAACATCACGCCGCAGGAGGGCTGATTTCATTCCTAAGATGCTCCTTTCTTGTCCGTGCAAGAGGTCACGTCCCTTCTACTACTGGGATATTGGCCATATTTCCTAGGAAATAATAAGCTTGGCACCATTTTGCTAAAGAAACATCCATGCCTCCCTGCCCTGGGTGACATCACAAAGTGTCCTCATTGGAACTATCCTCATCCATTCATTTGTCCAACAATACTTAATGAGCGCCTGCTACGTGCCAGGCCTTTCCTACGTGCTGGGGAGATGCAGTGAACAATATGGAGGAAAAAAACAGAAACAGACAAAAAAACCCTCCACCCTGGTGGAGTTTGTACTCTAATGAGGGAAGAGAGAAAGTACTTTTTAAATAATAACAAAACAAAGTGAGAAGGATAGCAGCTTGTTAGCAGGTGACACGTGATAAGGAGAAAGCAGGGCAGGGGCGGGAGCGTGGGAGTGGGCGCGTGTGCCTGGGAAGGCAAAGCCTGGAAGAACGCGCTCCCGTGTGACCAGTCCACTCCTGCACAGCCTGTCAGCCCCTCTCCCGGCTGCACCTTGGGGAAGGACGAAGTTCCCATGCACACCAGCCCCTCACCCTCGGACAGGAGCTGGCTGTGGAAGCCTGCGCAGTTGCCTTGTGTTCTCGTGAAGGAGGCACCATCTCCGGCTGCTCACCCTGCCCAAGGTCCTGCTTCTCCCACCGCCCTGCCTTCTAACAGCCACCCCCTGAGCCACCTGTGCACATTGCTCATGAGCTCGGGGTCCAGGTCGGAGGGATGGAGGAAAGCCTTCCTCCCGAAGCCTTCCTGCTGCAGCCTCCTTCTGGTGGCTAGGCCTTCCTGCAGAGCTGCCTTCTGTCACACGCATGTACTCGGTGCCCCTCATCTCCCCATCTTCTCGCTCCCAGGACAAGTTCACCTCCCTCTGTCTCTCTGTTCCTTACAGACAGCCGTGCGCTGTTGGGTAGAGGGACATGCAGATGAGGAATCCTGATTTCACCTACGTGCTGGCTTTCTTTAACATGCTGGGCGAGCCCTTTCCACCTCCTTCTGTTCCGCCCAGCTGGGAGCCTGGATGGCTAAGCAACACTCCCTACAGACCAGAAAGAACATCATCTCCCAGCAGAACCCTCCTGGACCAATGTATTTTACCAAAAAGAAAGACCTTCAATTGCCAATAAAAACATCTTGTGTCAATCACTGATGTGACGGGGCTGCCTCGTGAAAAGCTGAACTCATTCTTTAGGGAGAAGAAAAATCACCAGAACGAAATGAGAGCGTGTCAGAGGCAACAAGATGAGCTCTTAGGAGGCCAGGCTGAGACCCAGAGCACACGAGAGAAGAGGCAATGTCATCCTGGGCAGATAAAAGAAGGGGAGACAGCAGATGCCAAGCAAACATGAAACCCAGAAGTTAACACAGGACCTGAAGAGGAAAGCTGAAAGAAAATCAAGGAAAAAATGTGTAACCATCCCTTCCCTTTGGCAATTGGTATACGTGACATGCAGAGCAAACCAGGCTCAGACTAGCTGCTCCCAGCCATGGCGTTCACAGAAGAGGACTTCTAGGATGGGCTCATCTATTCAGTAGCTCAATTTCAATCCCAAAGGAATCTGTTTAGGTAAATGACGAAAAGTGCAAAAGAGGGAATACAGCACATTACCATTTGTCTTCTTCCGTACGTAGACACAGACATCCATGCACACATGCACACGTACGTGTCTGTGTGGATGCAGGTCGTATCTGGTTGGAGAGCAAGATGGCTAACAGCGGCTGGTTGGAGACAGGAGTGGGAGGGTAACTGGCTGTTTACTGTATGCCCTTTTAAATATTATATATGGGCCATATATATGCCCTTTTAAATATTATATACATGCCTGTAATCCCAGCACTTTGGGAGTCTGAGGCAGGCGGATCACTTGAAACCCAGGAGTTTGAGACCAACCTGGCCAATATGATGAAAAACCATCTCTACTAAAAATACAAAAATTAGCCAGGCGTGGTGGCTTGTGCCTGTATGTAATCCCAGCTACTTGGGAGACTGAGGCAGGGGAATTGCTTGAACCCGGGAGGCGGAGGTTACAGTGAGCCGAGATCATGCGGCTGGACTCCAGCCTGGGCAACAGAGTGAGACTTCGTCTCAAATAAATAAATAAATAAATATCTCATATGTCTTTATAATGTTGTACATACCACCTATTTAAAAATAGGGATAGAAGAAGAAAAACAGATAAAAGATTTTAAGCCCCTGAAAATGCCCAAATGTATTTGCTGAGGTTCATACAACGCTAAACATTAGGGACGGGGGAAATCCACAAAGTTAATTTTATCTAAAACCCTACATCCCCCATATTACCTCCAAATCTCAGCGGAACAAGGCCCGAGATGAGAAAGTGCGATACCACAGATGGATCCGTTCCAGCTCCCTTCCCTTTGATCCTCCCAGGGGCAAATCCTGACTTGAGGAAATATTATATAAAATAAAATGATCTGCTCAAATGTGAATTTACCCAGGGTTTGTGCATATGTGCCATAGGGAATAATAAATCACTGCCCTGCTACAAAAGTATCTGCAGGACTTCGTACCACTCTGATTATTTTTTTTCAACATACCTAACTGTGGCTTCTTCAGGTCTCAAGCATCATAAAAGTCAAAACACCCTATGTCGTGCATTTCTTTAATCATTTGCGTGGTCCATGGTCTGTGGTCCAGATAGTGGCGATGCTGGTGATGTGAACCTTCCTTCTCTTAACCCATCCCCACATCTGTGTTTCTTGCTAAAAGCTTCAGGTCTATTTCTCAAAACTAGCACTTTCTCTTCCTTCCCTCTAAGCATGGCATTGCATGTTCCCCGGCTAATGAAGAAATTGTGCAGGAGCAAAACCTCTCCTGAGTAGATCAATTCAAGCTAAGGGAGAAAGTAAATAACACGTTTGCCTCTACCCTCACCTGAGTGGCTTTTCACTCATCCGGATGGTAAACGAAACAAGAGCACAAAAGGCAGGCAATGCACAGAGCTGAGACGACAGGTCGTCCCCTGGAGAAAATCTGCAGAAAACAGGCTGTATATTTCAAGTTTCTCACAGGGCACGAGAAAGCCCACGGAAGGCTAGTCCCGGCTCTGGGTTTCTTCCCCACCACTCCTGTTTTGGTAAGCAGTAATTCACACTATTTTCTGGAAGCCTTTTTGCCTGGCTGCAGGGTGGGAGAGATGTTCCTGGGACATTCCCGCCAGGATGTGCCCCTGGGAGCCCAGTTCCCTGAGCTGCCCTGCGCTCCCTCGGTGGGGTGCCCCAAACAACACAACGTTTTGTTCCTGGGAAACTTGCAGCTCTTTCTCTGGAGGAACTTGGCTGCTTTCCATCCATGAAGATTCTTTCTCTTCAAGCACATGTGCAAGCCACCAGAGTTGCTTCACTTAAGCAACGGTAATTTACCCTAAACCCCAAGCGAGGAAAGCTGTGTGGCCAGCAGGAGCCACAGATGTGAAATGGTCCCATGGTATCATCTAAATGAGGAAAGCCGGCTCCCAGGGAAGAGTCCTCCAAGCCAGTGCAGAGTGCAGAAAAGCAGGCAGTTGTTAAACAGTTTTCTTCCTGCCTCAGACACCGGTTCTCAGACGAGAGCATCAGCAATTAGAGACCGACAAATTCTTGCCACCTACCGGATACTGGTCCCTTGCTGGTCTGCTATATGTGGCCACCTCCCCAGTTCGGGCTCTTTTTGAAGTGTCACCTGGCTTCTTGCATCACCTTTGTAACTGGTCCACCTGCCTTAGCATTTCTGCATGCTGACATTGCCTGCCCATAAAGTCCTGCTGCCAAAACCTTGCCTGCTACTCAGCCTCCAATCACCTCTTCTGGAGTCAGGGCAGTGCAGAAGTCCTGTGCGAAGACACTGAGTCAAGATCAAGCAACTTGCAGAGGCCAGCATTGCTGCAGGGTCACAAAGGAAGGATCACAGCAGCTTCAATAGGGAAAGAATGAGAGTCAGGACCAGCCCATGCTGCCAAAGAGGAGGGTGTGGCTCTCTAGTCATGGAGGGTGACATGCCTGACCCTTCCAAGGCCTAGTTTCTGTTGGAAGACCTCAGTGAGACCCCAGGAGAATGAATGGGGTTAAGAAGACAAGAGTGAAGGTGAGAGCTAATCTAACAGTCCAGGGGTGAAATGATGGAGGCTTGCAGAAGACCGGTGACCATGAAAGCAAAGAGAAATAAACAGACTCAAAATATACAACAGGCCAGCTGTAGTGGCTCACGCCTGTAATCCCAGCACTTTGGGAGGCTGAGGCGGGCAGATCACCTGAGGTCAGGAGTTCGAGATCAGCCTGGCCAACAGGGAGAAACTCCACCTCTACTAAAAATACAAAAGTCAGCTGGGCATAGTGGCAGGTGCCTGTAATCCCATCTACTCAGGAGGTTGAGGCAGGAGACTCACTTGAACCTGGGAGGCGGAGGTGCAGTGAGCCAAGACAGTGCCATTGCACTCCAGTCTGGATGACAAGAGCAAGACTCCGTCTCAAAAAAGATATACAACAAAGGTAGATTACAAAAACTGCTGGTGAATCAGATGGGCGAGGAGTAGGGAGGATTGGGGAGAAAGAGAAGGGAGAAATCTACCAGGCGTCTAACTGGAGCAACTGGGAGGGTGCTATGGTTTGAACATCTCCTCCAAAACCCATGTGGAAACTTAATCTCCAACACAGCAGTAGGGAGAGGTAGGGCCTTTAAGAGGTTCTGCCCTCATGAATGAATTAGTCCATTCATGGATTAATGGATTACCGGGTTAATGGTTTAATGGGTTATGATGGCAGCAGGACCGGTGGCTTTATAAGAACAGGAAGGGAGGCCTGAGCTGGTGCACTCAGCCCCTGCAGCATGGGATGCCCTGCAGAGTCCCCACCAGCAAGAAGGCCCTCAAGGGGTGCAGCCCCTCAACCTCGGACCTCTCAGCCTCCATCACTGTAGGAAATCAATCCCTTTCTTTATCAATTACACAGTTTCAAGTGTTCTGTTACAAGACTAGAAAACTGATTAAGACTGAGAGGGTGGCGCTTTGAGACCGTGAGCACCGTTGGAGAAGCAAGTGTCAGAGGTTGCATGTGAAAAGTTTGAGACGGTGCTGAGGTACCCAAATGGAGATGTCAGAAGCCAGCTTGCTGTCGGAGAGTGGAGCTGGAGCTCCGGAGAAGGACCTGGGCTAGAAGTAGAAACCTGGACCCACCAGGGTGTGGATGTTCTTGCAAACCACGGCAATGGCAAGGGCAGTTGGCGGCCCAGTCACTCAGACCTTAGCAGACGCCCTGCCTGCAGCAAGCTTGCTGCCTAACTGCCCCACAGGACCACGTCTCCGTGCCAAACGGACTCAGAAAGGTCTCCTATCTCCTGCCAATCATGGAGATTTTACAAATTATGTTTTCCAACTTGATCTAAGGGATGTGAAAAGAGATTGGCTTTGAATGCCAAAGGACAGGAAAAGCCTAGTGACAATGGGAAGAACCTGATCACACATGCCCAAAATGGTTCCCAGACCCCGCTGCGCACACGGGAGCCATCTGCCTGCTGGTGGCCGCTCAGCCGAGGCCAGCAGCTCCAGTCATGGGGAAAGCGAGCATCTATCTAACAGCATCTAATATCAGCACCCCAACTTCCTGCCCCTCCTCCAAAAAATCCCTCCACACCCCCGCCCCCCAGCCTCAGAAAGCCTCTGTATTACCATCACGAGCCCTGCGAGGAGGGGGCCTGGCCGAGGATGTGCTGAAAGCCGCACAGAGAGATTGATGTGGGGAGCAGCCGCCCCGGGCATGTGTTCGCCATCTGTCAGGCGGAGGGATCCCTGCCAGCCCTACATGGTTATTCAGTATTAAAAGAATATTCTTTAGTTTGACTGACACCCTACCCTGGGCAGCCTCAGCCAAGACGGTTGGGCTCTGGGATCCAGATGGGATGGAGGGGCCTCTGCTCTCCTGAGGGAGATGCCTCCGGAGGGCTGGGCCACCCAGGGTACTGGCGGGGAGGGGGCTCTCCAGGGCCCGGGAGGAGAGTGTGGCTTGGCCAGGGCTGGGCAGGCCTGGGCCTGAGCCGGAGCTTTTATGTGTGGCTCGGTTTCAAAGACAAGGGCGGGACTGAAAGAAAATGTTCCTCACACATTATCCTTGCTCCGTAGGATCTTTTGGAGAACAGGAATGCCAGGCTTGCGGGCTGCCTCCTGCGATGGAATACCCACCGTTAAGCTTTTTCCTGGAAACACGTAGACACAGATAAACCTTGCTTATTAATTTCAGGCCAGACACCAAGAATAGACAGAGGGCCCCTTTGCAGTGCTAACCTTGCTGCCAGGTTTCCCTCCGGGAAGCCCCGCTCCTCCAGAAGGGATCATCTGGATGTGGCCCCTTCCCGCTAAACTGAGCTGTAGCCCAGTGGGTTGACTCGACAAAGTGCAACCGTGTGGTTGACTTTCTCTCTCTTCCTCTGTTGCACCAGCAGATTGCAGAGAGAGGACACTCATTTAGCCTGGGTCTCAGGGCACAGCCAGCATGGAGCAGAGTGGCAGCCAACCTGTAATGAAGCCATGATGTGACTGGCTTCATGATGAGACATGAGCCTTTCTTTTTAAACTGCTGGGGTCTCGGGTCTGATTGTTTTTGCAGCAAACCCCAGCTTATCCTGACTGATACATTCATATGTTTGCCAACGCACATCACCTGCTGTCTTTATATGCCCTGCGTGGTTTCAGAAGTTTCAGTTGGCAGTTGGAAAAATACCTTTGCAGCAAAAACATTTAAAGGGAAAACTGAGGGCAGATATTTAATTAAAATTTACTACCACGTTAAGTTTTCACAACTAAGAACAGTACTAGGTCGGGATTCCAGGAAGATTGCTCAAGAGGCATGGTGTTTGTGGTGGAAATAAAAGCTGGAGACCTAGACCAAAAACCTCCCCAACCAATGACGTCACGGCAGAGGGTCTAAGAGTTGGAGATTCAGAGCAAGTTATGGGGGTTACACAGAATTGTTTGCAGGTCATTTAAATAGCTCTCTGCTCTATATATGTGAGCTCTCATATATGTGAGCTCTTTTCTTTTTTTTCCCCTTTCTTTCTTTCTCTCTCTCTCTCTCTTTTTAATGGATGGAAGCTCTCACAGAGTAACCCAGGCTGGGTACAGTGGCATAATCATAGCTCACTGCAACCTGACCTCCTAGGCTCAAGCGATCCTCCCTCAGCCTTATGAGTAGCTGGGACTATAGGCAGGCACCACCATACCCAGCTAATTTTTTTAATTTTTGCAGAGTTGGGGTCTTGCTGTGTTGCCCAGGCTGGTTTCAAACTCCAGGGCTCAAATGATTCTCCCACCTCGGCCTCCCAGAATGCTAGGACTATGCTTGTGCCACCGCACCCAGCCATGGGCTTCCTTTTGTTATCAAGTTGTATCTCCAACACCTTCATCTGGGTGTTTGATGTAATCTCTCTGGAGAGGGATTGGTAAAAAATCAAACTTTAATAATAGTGCCTGTTTTGGTTCATGAAGACAAAAGAATTCTGCTCCTCTGAATCCGCTCCAAGCATATCACTGAGCCCTGCAAGTGTGAGAACTACTTGCAAGCTGCCAGAGTGCTGCCGACCACATGGAGATGCGCCTGGGCTGAGATGGTTCCCTTTGGTTACCAGGACATTTCCAGTTTGGTTGCTAAAAGCCAAACGTCTTTCTTGTGAGCCGTTCCCCTGAGATGCCCGAGTTGGCTCTCAACCCCAAATCTCACATTTTCCATTGTGTTTGTCAGCTACCCAAAGAGTGGGCTTACCCCCAGCTAAACATGGCTCTGAGAAACCTGCATCTGATTTAGCATTCCGCTAACAACTCAGCACTCCCAACAGGTTGTGGTCACATGAAGTAGGGGCACGAGTGCAGCTTTCACACACACACACATGGCTACGCATGTCAAACAGCAAACGCTCCTTCTGCCATGAGGAGGGGCTGCTGCAGCCGGTTTCAGTGCCAGCCGCGGAGGCCTGGGCTGCCTCGCCGCCTCCCGAGGGCATTCAGTGGCCAGAGCGAGGAGGGGCTCTGTGGATGCCAAGCACCTCTTGATTAAGGAAATGTTTGCCTTGCCATAAAATGATCATCTAAAAACAACACGACTTTTTCAGCTTTGCTCTTTTTTTCCCCTTTTTCTTCCTTCCTGGTATCGGGGTCTGAGGCTGTTTTGTGGCAGCCTCCCCATTCCCATCTTTTCCTTAGACATGTACTCAGATGTACCCAGACACAACCACACACATCCACACACATCCACATGCATCTATACACACATCCACACCCACACGCATCTATACACACCCTCACATCCACACATACCCACGCACAACACATCCACACACACACCGCCCACACACATACACACAGCCACACACACCCCCACACACCCAAACACACCCATACACACCCATGCACATCCACACACATCCACACATACCCATACACATCCACATGCCCACACACCCACACACACCACCCACACACCCCCATACACATCCACACACCCACATACACCCCACACACTCCATACACATCCACACACCCACACACCCACTCACATATCCACACATGCACACGCATACACACACCCACACTCCCACACACATCCGCACACCCCACACGCACCCCACACACCCATACACATCCACACATCTACACACATCCACACACATCCACACACACCCACACGCATCCATACACAGCCACATGCACCTACACACATCTACACACCCATGTACACCCACACATCCACATGCATCTATACACACCCTCACTCCCACACACACCCCACATACATCCACACACACACATCCACACACACCCACACACATCCACACGCACCCACACACACCCACACGCATCCACACACACCCACACGCATCTATAGGCACCCTCACTCCCACACACACACATCCACAAACACCCACACACACCCATATGCATCTATACACACCTTCACTCCCGCACAGACCCACACACATCCACACACACGCATCCACACACACACACATGCATCCACACACACCCACATGCATCTATACACACCCTCACTCCCATACACATCCACACACGCCCCCACACACCCACATGCATCTATACACACATCCACACACACATGCATCTTTACACACCCTCACTCCCACACACACCCTCTGCCTCCTCCATTCAGAACTGACTGTGGTCTTTTCTCCATGAATAAGCTTCAATTTCATGGCAGCAGAAAAGAAAAAAAGCACTGCTATGAAAGTCTAATGCTGGTTTTGAAATTAGTTAATAGCAACACAAACAGGAGTTTATCATAGAAGGTGATCACTCTCCCCATACTTTAACGCACCTTAGACTGAAGCCTAGAGAAGGAAGCCGCCTCTGAAATACCTCGGGCATGTGGAGTAACAGCCTGCAGGCAGGTTTTGAAGTCAAAGCCTCCGCAAGGCTTGCTGTGTCGCCTATGCAGACACTGCAACTGGGGCCTCCTTCGCAGTTTTGATTGAATAGGGTTTCAGGCCTTAATTCTTCCCTCTGGATCCTTGGTAGTTAAAGTAGTGAGGCTGCATGAGGTTAAGGGTGGCGGGGAGTCATCGCTTCTCCCCTTTCCTCCCCGCTAGGGTCCTCTGATGCTTTGCTGAGGGGCTAACCATGACTGAGAGACAGCAGAGGGCACGCTCCTGACAGGTCCCCGTTCGGGGGGTCACTTGGAGTGAGTGCTATCTGAGTTATCTTGAGGCCCTGCTAGGGAAAACCTTCCCTTAAAATCACCCAGACCTGCTGGCCTGACATTTCGTCATGGGCAAGGACCATTCGTTTGGGGCTGCTGGATTTTGGGACTCAGCTCCAGGAACAGGAAAACTGCTATGGGTCACAGGCCAAATCAAAGACCCCCAGACACAGCCTAGGGGGCAATAGGGCCCAATGGTTAGAGCCAAGACCCTGGAAACAGAGGCCTAGCTGTGTGACCGGGGCCAGTCACTTCGCTTTTTCTGTCTCTTTTCTATAAAATGGGCAGAGGAGGACCCACCTCCTGAGCCTAGCGTGACAGAGGAACAGTGGAACATACGCCTCACATCCATCACCAGTGCCTGGCCTGGAAGGGGTGAAGGGAACTCTTCCTATTCTTAGGGGCCGCACCTTCAGCGGAGTGCGTGAGGAAACCAGGAAGAAAGGAAGGACACCAGGCCACAGGAAAGAGAAAAAGCAGCTTTGGCAGGGCTTGTGTCTCAGGTTGTCTGTTCCCTTGCTGAGCAGACCTGAGACTCGACGGGATCATGTAGCCCAGGCACGGGGTCTCCCACCCAGTGCTTTGGGAGGCCAAAGTGGGAGGATCGTTTGAGCCCAGAGTTCAAAACCAGCCTGGGCAATATGGTGAGACCCTGTGTCTACAAAAAATAAAAATAAAATATAAGCCTGGAGTGGTGATGTGCACCTGTAGTCCCAACTACTCAGGAGGCTGAAGTGGGAGGATGGCTTGAGCCCAGGAGGTTGAGGCTGCAGTGAACCATAATTGCACCACTGCAATTATGAAATACCAGCCTGCACAACAAGTGAGATCCTAACTCTAAAAGGAGAGAGAGGGAGAGAGAGAGAAAGTGCAGAAAGCACATGAAATGAGAGAATGTGTAGAAGGCAGGCCTGGCGCGTGGGAAGAGCTCAATTACTCTTACAGAAATTGTATACTTTTGTAATGCAATGAACTGGAGCACTGAGCCAGTGAACACTGGAGGTTCACAATCCAGGAGCTTCGTGCACGGTCCCCATCAACCAAGACCCATAGTTTTTGCCTTCCTCTTCTTTGGGGTAACCTCCTGGAGCCCCCTACCTAGAGAGCAAGCCTCGCTTCTCCTGCTCCATTTGGAAGAGTTGACCCCTGATTCCTAGAGTTGGGGCACTCCATCTCACTGTTATATCCACCACTTTCTCAGGGGATGGGATTCTTATGCAAAGGGCTTTTGGAGGCCTTGCCCAATATCTCAGGATTTGGGGGTGAGCATATAATTTGGTCTTCAGTTAGGTATTGCCTGCCTTAGCCTGGACCAAGTGTTGGCAGGAATTGGTAGCTGGTGGCGAGCTGGGGAGAGGGTGAGGATGAGGCATCCGGCGTGTGAAGGACTCAGGCTGTCACATGGCTGGGAGGCATTCTCGCTCCGGCTAGGACCTCCAGGACAATGTTGACTAGAATTGACCACAGCAGATAGCCTTGTTTGCAGCCTCAGGAAAAAAGTGCCCAATGTTGCATCTTTGTATAAGATGTCGCCCACAGATCTTTTGGAGATATCCTTTAACATATTATGGAAGTGCCTTTTTCATTAGAGGAATGCCTTTTTTTAAGTCATAAACAGGTGCTGAATTGTACCTAATGCTTTAAGATCTACTGAGATTATCATATGACATTTTTTCTCCTTTATTCTATCAATGTGATTATTATGTTGAATGTTAAACCAACCTTATATTCCCAGGGGGAAAAAAAGTGACTCGTTCATGATGTATTATCTTTTTTATATATTTTTTATCTTATTTGCTGCATGCCTGCTCATGGGAGATTCAGGCCTGTGCTCTCCTTTCTTATAATGTCCTTGTCAAGTTTTGATATCAATGTTATGCTGGCCTCATAAAATGAATTCAGAAATGTTCTTTCTTTTTCTGTTCTCTGAATAGTTTCTGTGCTATTGATATTATTTGTTCCCTAAATATTTAGACTACTTGTTGACATCTGTGGTGGGTTTTAAAATAAGTCCACAAATTCTTGGATACTCTTCTCTTCAAGCGGCGCAGCGTAATTCTCTTTCTCTTGAGTGTAGGCTGGATTTAGGGACTTTCTGCTAATGAGTGCAATAATGGCAGGCCACATCCAAGATTACTTCATAAACTGCAGCTTCTGTCATGGTTTCTCGCCCCGTCTGTCTCTCCCCATCAGTCCCACTGGAGAATCCACCTGCCAGGCTGGGAGCAGCCAGTGAGGACTCAAGGCCTCCCAACAACCATGTGAGTGAGCCTGAAGTGGTTTCTTCAGCCCCAGGCAAGCCTTGAGGTGACTGCAGGGGCGACAGCTTGACTGGAGCCTCATGGGGGTCCTCAGCCAGAACCACCCGGCTAAGCCGCTTCCAGACGCCTGACGCTCAGAAAGCAGGTGAGGTAAGAACACGTGTTGCTTATCTGCTGTGTCTTAGGGTGATTCGTGATGCACCCACAGGTCACAGGCGCTGTGGCTCAGAAGTTAGCTCTCTTAAACTCACCTCTCGCTTGTTCTTAGAACACCTTTACATTCCGCTAGAGCACATCCTACATGAACTTCCTAAAAGGAGTACAAGAGCAGTAAACTCGGTCAGTTCATGCAAATTTGAAATGTCTTCATTTTATCCTCACACTTGATTCATAGTTTGGCTGCATGTCGAAACCTGGGTTGATCATCAGTTTTCCAGAAAAGTATGAGGACATCACTTGACCGCCTTCCAGCTTCCAGGACACTATGGGGAAATGCAGTGTCATTGTGGTTCTCGTTTCATTGTGTGTCATTGCTTTTTCTTCTCTTCTAGAAGCTTCTGAGAAACAATTTTTAATCCCTAGAGTTATAAAGAGTATTTTTTCGTTAATTATGAAGTTAATGGATTCAGTGCAGAGCAGCACCACACAGTAGGGCTTTCTGTGCTGAGGGCACATTCATCATCTGCACTGCCCAACATGGCAGCCAACACCCAGGCACGCTGTCCAGCACTTGAAATGTGGCCAGTGCAACTGACGAATGAAATTTTAATTTCACTTAATCTCAAATAATTCTAATTTTAACTTAGTTAACCATGGTAGCTAGAGGCTACCATCTTGAACAGTGCAGCTCTAGCTGTTCTGTGTACGTTCTGATAAAGCCTCTTTTTCTTTTTAATTTCTTTTTGTTTCTCTGGCTTCATTTTTTGATTCATCATTGTTGGAGATCCTTGATTGGGTCTCTTAAGTTTCTTACACTGATGTTCTTTTTCTCCATCTCTGCCTGTTTGTTCCTCCTTTGGAAATAGAAACAAAGGTTTTCTACGTCAACTTGATTTTTTTTTTTTTTCTTTTAAGTTTCAAAAACTCTTCTTATTGTCGGATTGTTTATTTTTAAAGGGTCTTATACTTGATATATGGATGCATTATTTTACTTTATCTCTGAGAGGGTTTTTTCGAGTTCTTGTGTGTTCTATGCATTTTCTCCTTCCTCTAAGTTCACTTTATTCTATCTCCCTCATGTGAATGGTGCTCCTTAAATGTCTGATAATCTGGGGCTATTTGCTCATATTTAAGACTTAAGTGCTAAAAGTCTGATTGAAATCTTTGGGGGGCAGAGCTAGGCAGAGCTTCTCAGTGGGTGAGATTGCCCTCAGAGTCCTCAGGTGGCAGGCCACCTGATGGAGGTCCCTAACAGGTCAGGGTCAGGAGGTCTCCACTCTGGGTCCATTTCATTTCTTAAGGGAAGCGTCCTTCAGTTCCATGCCTACAGGAAGGCAGGGCTGCTGACGTGTGTCTGCCTTCCCATGTTCTGAAAGGTAAGAAAGCTGGAGACCTCACCATTCAATATGAAGACATTCCCCACTGCTCCCCCCCCAACACACACACACACTTTTTTTTTCAGAGATGGAGTTTCACTCTTGTTACCCAGGCTGGAGTGCAATGTCGCGATCTCGGCTCACCGCAACCTCCACCTCCCGGGTTCAAGCCATTCTCCTGCCTCAGCCTCGCAAGTAGGTGAGATTATAGGCATGCGCCACCACGCCAGGCTAATTTTGTATTTTTAGTAGAGATGGGGTTTCTCCATGTTGGTCAGGCTGGTCTCAAACTCCCGACCTCAGGTGATCCTCCTGCATAGGCCTCCCAAAGTGCTGGGATTACAGGCGTGAGCCACCGCGCATGGCTACATCCCCCCATTTTTAACCCTGCACCTGAGCCCTCTTCTGCACTATGCTGTCTGGTGGCCCCTAGTCCAGAGCAGAAGGGCTCAATTTCTCCCAAATAACTAACCCTCCAGCCTCCTTAGGCGCGAGGGTGGCAGTTGCCTGGGTGAATGGGTAACTTCATCCAGACCTTTAGCAACTCCTCGGTTTTTGGCTCCACTGAGCATGGTACCTGGTGCCTTTGAGACCTGACATATTCTAGGGGACAAGGAAGCTCCTTCTCACCTGTATCCCCTCTGCTGACATTCAGGATGGACATTTTTGGGCTGTTCTGCCCATTACTACTTCTTCAGCATCCTCTAGCTTTCAGGGATGTCCCAAAATCTCTCTTCTTCAGCTGTGTTGACCCTTGTGGGTTTACCTTTGTGTTTCCTTTATTGTCATCCTGGTGAGTTTTTTGAAGGGATAGGAAACAACCCACATGGCCCCTCCCCATGTCTAATAAGAAGCCTTTTTTGGGCCGGGCGCGGTGGCTCAAGCCTGTAATCCCAGCACTTTGGGAGGCCGAGGCGGGTGGATCACGAGGTCAAGAGATCGAGACCATCCTGGTCAACATGGTGAAACCCCGTCTCTACTAATACAAAAAATTAGCTGGGCACGGTGGCGCGTGCCTGTAATCCCAGCTACTCAGGAGGCTGAGGCAGGAGAATTGCCTGAACCCAGGAGGCGGAGATTGCGGTGAGCCGAGATCGCGCCATTGCGCTCCAGCCTGGATATCAAGAGCGAAACTCCATCTCAAAAAAAAAAAAAAAAAAAAAAAAAAAGAAGCCTTTTTTGTTTTTGAATCTGATCCGAGGTCTCCACTGAACTTTCCTCCATCAATTAGCCCCACTCGCCTGCCCACATCTTCTCCAGTCACTCAGAAGGCTTCCGCTGCGGCCAGTGCCATTCTCAATCCCAGCTGCCTTCTTCTGAAAGCTCTCGTTGCTTTTCTAACCTTGGTATCCCTCCCGTATTTATTTTTAATTAATTCAACCTCAAATCCCACTATCTCCAATGAAGCATTCAATGACTAGTTCAGCCCAGAGTAATTTTTTGTTCTCCAATTCTCTTAGCTCCTATAGCTTGCACATGTACTCTAACCCTATTCATTTATTTACTTATTCCTGGATTTATTCCTTTACTTATTAGTTGGGAACTTGTCTTCAGAGCCTTTTGCCTTGTTAGGGTACATAAAACGCAGTCATGTAGCGCATATTAGCATCATGTGGGAAAGAAACAGAAAAGCCCCAGGTAGACCTGTAAACCAAGGACACAAGAGCATGCGCTGTCATATATTGAGTCCTACACACTCAATGGGTGCACCAAAAATCAGCTTCAGGGCGGCGCAGTGGCTCACACCTGTAATCCCAGCACTTTAGAGGCCAAGGCAAGCAGATCACCTGAGGTCAGGAGTTCAAGACCAGCCTGGCCAACATGGTGAAACCCTGTCTCTACTGAAAATACAAAAATTAGCCTGGCATGGTGGAGTGCACCTATAATCCCAGCTACTCAGGAGGCTGAAGCAGGAGAATTGCTTGAACCCAGGAGGTGGAAGTTGCAGTGAGCCAAGTTCACGCCACTGCACACCAGCCTGGGTAACAGAGCAAGACGCTGTCTCAAAAAAAAAAAAAAAAAAAAAACAGAAAGAAATCAGCTTCAAGTTTTCTTTTTTTTTTTTTTTTTTTTTTGAGAGAGAGAATAGGAAGGAGGAAAAAAGAAGAGAAAGAGAGAGAGAGAATGGGGAGGAGGGAGAAGGAAAAGAAAGAGGGAGAGAGAATGGGAGTATTGCTTTCTTGCCCAGGCTAGAATGCAATTTAGTAATGGGTATTGAAAACCTCTTTTATACTGATAATTATACTTAATGATGTAGTCAGGAAGGAATAAGGGAAGAAGATAACAAACAAACAGCCAACCAATATTTCATTTAAACCTATGAAATGCTATGCGATTACTGAGGAGTGATTTACTTCCAATTATATAGTCCCCTTTGGAATAGGTGTGAGGTGGTAATGTATGTTTTGTGTATTTGAAGTGGAGAGTTCTATAAATGTTTATTAAGTTTACTTGTTCTGGGTCTGAGTTCAAGTCCTGGATGTCCTTGTTAATTTTCTATCTCGTTGATCTATAGAATCGTTAGCTCTTCTTGTTGCATTGATCCTTTTGCCATTCTGTAATGTCATTCCTCGCCTCTTTTGATCTTTGTTGCTTTAAAGTCTACTTTATCAGAGGCGAGAATTGCATCTCCTGCTTTTTGTTTATTAGTTTATTTTTACTCTCTGTTTGATTGGTAAATCTTCCTCCTTCTCTCTGAGTCTTTATGTATTGTTGCATGTAAGATGGGCCCAGATGCAGCATACCGATGGGTTTTGGCTTTTTATCCAATTAAAATATATATAAGTTTAATACCGGCGTTTGATGCTAGCTGGCTGTTTTGCCCATTAGTTGATGTAAATTTTTTATTGTGCTAAAGTTCTTTGCTTTTTGATATATTTTTGGAAAGGCTGATATTGGTTGTTCCTTTATATGTATAGTGCTTCTTTCAGAAGCTCTTGTAAAGCAGGCCTGGTGGTGGTGAACTCTCTAAGTACTTGTTTGTTCGCAAAAGATTTAATTTTTCCTTCGCTCATAAAGCTTAGTTTGGCTGGATAGGAAATTCTGGGTTGAAAGTTCTTTTCTTTAAGGATGTTAAATATTGGTCCCCACTCTCTTCTGGCTTGCAGGGTTTCTGCTGAGAGATCTGCTGTAAGTCTGATAGGTTTCCCTTTATGGGTAACCTGACCTTTCTCTCTGGCTGCCCTTAGTATTTTCTCCTTCATTTCAACCCTAATAAATCTGGCGATTATGTGCCTTGGGGTTGGTCTTCTTGAAGAATATCTTTGTGGTGTTCTCTGTATTACCTGGAGTTGAATATTACCCTGCCTTGCCAGGTTGGGAAAGTTTTCCTGAATGATATCCTGAAGAGTATTTTCCAACTTGGATTCATTCTCTTCATCACATTCAGGTACACCTATCAAACGTAAATTAGGTCTTTTCACATAGTCCCATATTTCCTGGAGACTTTGCTCATTCCTTTTCATCCTTTTTTCTGCATTCTTGTCTTCTCGTTTCATTTCACTGAGCTGGTCCTCGACTTCTGATATCCTTCCTTCTGCTTGATCAATTCGACTGTTTAAACTTGTGCATGCTTCGCAAAGTTCTCGTGTTGTGTTTTTCAGCTCCATCAATTCACTTATATTCTTCTCTAAATTGTCCATTCTCTTTAACATTTCGTCAAACCTTTTTTCAAGGTTCTTAGTTTCTTTGCATTGGGTTAGAACAAGTTCTTTTAATTCACAGAAGTTTCTTATCACCCACGTTTTGAAGCCTGCTTCTGTTATTGGAACACACGTGTAATCTATTAAGCCTTGTTCCGTTACTGATGAGGAATTGCAATCCCCTGTAGAGGGAGAGGCATTCTGGTTTTGCGTTTTCTCTACCTTTTTACGCTGGTTTCTTCCCTTCATTATATATTTGTCCGTCTGTCGTCTTTATAATTACCGACTTTCTAACTGGGTCTCTGACGTCCAACTTGTTGATTCCCTGCGCCGAAATCTGAGCAATCCACTGAGCCGGCCAAAACAGCGGTGTTAAGATTGATGGTGCTTTTCTGCCCGGGAATCTCCGGACTCTGCACCAAGAACTGGCGTGCTAAGGCACCAGCAAAACCGCCACGCCGGCCACAAGAGTCACCCTGGCGACCCGTGGAGCTCCTCCACTGGGAATCTCCTGGTCCGTGAGCAACTAATATTCGTCTGAAAGTGTGGCGTCCTCTTGTTCTTTGCGCTTTCACTGGGAGGTACGTGCCCGAGCTGCTAATCATCAGCCATCTTGGATCTCTCTCCTATTTTTTTTCATAGTTTTCTAGCAGTCAGTATAAACAGGGAAACTTGATCATTTATCCAAAAACAAGTGTCCAGCATGACAGAATCCTCCTTAGGAGACTTCCGTTATCCAGCTTCTGCTAGGGCTCAGCAGGATGGTTGCTGACATGTTGGGTATTTTCACCAGGGGATCCCATGTCATGAAATGCACATAGCCTCAACTCCACCCTCGCAGATGCTGGAGGTCGGGCAGTGGACACCACGGGACTGTCGTGAAAGGTCACTGAGCTTTCCCAGCTAATACGCTAGAAGAAAACTGCCACACTCTTTCATCAGAGAATACTGAATACCTTTGTCAGAAACAAGATGCTGGACCGCCGAGCTAACACAGGGTGGCATTTTGCCTGTGACCCCAGCAGTGTCTCCTGGGCAGTGCAAAAGATTTGAGTTACAGCCCCAGCTTTTCACTTTTACGTGATTTCCTGGTTTTCTCTGAATGTTGGTTTCCTTCCTTGTAAGATGAAGATATACTTACCCTGCCCGCTACTCAGGACTAATATGAGAGTCAACTGAGTTAATATCCAAATACTACACAAATCAAATTTAAAATACTATACAAATCAAATTTAAAATACTATACAAATCAAATACTATACAAATCAAATTTAAAATACTATACAAATCAAGTTTAAAATACTATACAAATGCAATGTATTGTTATCTTCTCGTTGTCTATGCTTTTTCCTGAGGTCTAAATTACTCTTTTGAGAAACTGTACTGTCAAACCTCACGTGGTGTGAAGATGCCAAAGGAAACACAGCCGTGACACACTATAAGGCCTTAAAACATACCAGGCTAAACTGTGTCCAAAATATAAACAGAATCCCACAGCATTGAATACCCTAAACTTAGAACAGAAGCTAACACAGCAGATCTTTTTTTTTCCTTTTTTCGGAGACAAGGTCTCACTCTGTGGCCCAGGCTGGAGTGCAGTGCCGCCATCACAGCTCACCATGGCTTTCATCTCCTGGGCTCGACAGACCCCCTGCCTCAGCCTTCTGCGTAGCTGAAACTGCAGGCATGCACCGTCGAGCCCAGCTAATTTTCTAAATTTTTTTGTAGAGATGGGGTTTCATCATGTTCCCCAAGTAGTCTCAAATGCCAGGGCTCAAGTGAGTCTCCTGCCTCGGTTCCCCAAAGTGCTGGAATTAGAGGTGTGAGCCACCGCACCTGGCCCAGCAGGCCTTTAATACATGTGGACGTGAAGCCAGGCAAGGTGGAGACGTGTCAGGCCGCATCTCACAAAGCCCTTTCTCATTCTCTGTCGCATTAAATGCCTGCAACAGTGCAGTGAGGTCAGTATGACTATTCTTAATTTACAGAGAAGTGACATGAATTGTTCAAAACTCTGTCAGTAAGTGACAAGACCTTCTCAGTCCTAAATCTTGCTCAGCGTCCGTACATCTAAAGAATTTGTCTAACCATGGACTGTGATGAGAGCGAGCACATACACAC
The DNA here is from genome assembly GCF_030222135.1 of Aotus nancymaae. Taxonomy (NCBI): domain Eukaryota; kingdom Metazoa; phylum Chordata; class Mammalia; order Primates; family Aotidae; genus Aotus; species Aotus nancymaae. The sequence goes on from NW_026988455.1 coordinate 18,380,950, forward strand.
ACTGTAAATCAGAGGTCCCCAGATCCCAGGCTGATGCCTGGTACCAGCCCATGGCCTGTTAGGAATCAAGCGGCACAGCAGGAGGTGAGCAGTGGGTGAACAAGCATCCTCGCCTGAGTTCAGCCTCCTGTCAGATCAGCGGCGGCATTAGATTCTCATAAGGGCATGAACCCTCTTGTGAACCGCACATGTAAGGGATCTACGTTGCCTGCTCCGTAAGAAAAGCTAACATCTGATGATCTAAAGTGGGACAGTTGCATCCCAAAGCTATCTTCCCCCTTTCCCCACCCCCACCCACCTGTCTTCCACGAAACCGGTCCCTGGTGCCAAAAAGGTTGGGGACCACTGCTCTAAAGGACCCCTCACAGTCCAGTGGCTCTAGGAATACGTAACAGGCACATGACGGTACTGATAAAGGAAACTCTCTTGAAGAATGGGCTGAGCATGTCCTTCACATTTGGTTTAAAGCTGTACTGGAAAATGCTTCATAGGATCTCTGTTTAAAACTGTGGGGCACAGAGTCCTTTGTTTAGCATCTAGTTCCTGCCCTAGGAAAAGAGCATTGTCTTTCTTGAGCTTTGTCTAAAATCCCTAGAGTAGATGATCCTCTGTTCTCAAACCGCCACTTCAAACATCTCAGGGTAGGGGTTAGAAACAAAAGAAGCTCTTTTTTCCCCACTGCAACCACCACCCAAAACGCCAGCGGCTCGTGGCTCACCCCACACTGCTGGGCACTTAGGAATCGCCCATGGTGGCCAGGAGAGGCAGCAAGAGGTGAAGGGTAGAAGGCAAAACCCACTTATGGCAACAGAGTTTGCCTCATTGCCAATGCCCACATGACTGGCAGGGTGCGTGAGCCTGGGGTAAGAGGGGACGGGAATGGAGGGCTCACGGAGGAACTGCTGGAACTTTCAGTACCATGGCTGTCTGGTGTTTAGACCAACCTTCCTACTGAAAACCACCAAAAATGCTAAGAAAAAAACGTTTACCTGCACAAGAAAAACTGATCATTATCTACATGAAGCCAGAACCCCAAAGAGATCATTGGGATTTGAAGCTCTTTAGCCCTGGAGGCGTTTGCTAAACTCAGCACATTTGAGCTCCGGTTTTTACAGCTTCGCGAAGCACTGGGGAAGGAGAGGATACTTCGGGACCACCCAAGGTGGGAGACCTAACAGAAAAGTGTGACCCATAAGGCGGCCCCACCCCTTCCCCAAGGGGCTGCAAAGAGAAGCCGCAGTACTGAGCAGAGCAGGGGAGGCGAAAGCTGCACCCGCATAGCAGCCCTCAGCCAAACAGACGAATCCAGCAAGCTGCAAACCAGCAAGCCGTGAATGTCGTTAAAAGCACTGCAGGTGGACAGTGGCCTCCCAGGGCAGAGGTAAGTGCAGATGCTCTCCAAAGAACACTCCCTCAATCCAAGCCTCAAAGAGGCTCCACAAATAAGTTTCTTAGGCTGGGGAGTGCCCCTGTGAAAAATAAAGCCCACAAGGAAAGAGCATCATGAGTGGGAAGCGGCAGAAACAAAGTCAGGGTGCCGGGCTTTAGTTTGAAGCTTACGGGGACTATTTCAGGGGAGCCCTGTGGACTGTGTCTGACCACGCTGAGATCTAACAACATTTTAGTCAAAAGGAGAACAGCATTAGAAGAGGGGATTGTCCCCAGAGTGCTGGCTAACACCTCCGACTGACAGGTAACCTCATTCCCTGGAATTTAAAGTTCCTGGAAAGGCAGGGGATGCAGTGTGGTTGCCCTTCCACTTCTCTTTCCACAGCTGTTTTCACCCCCACCTACCTCATGAAAGAAGCTGACTGCATTGCACACTGTCCCCGCTGCCAGGGCCCTTCTGTATGCTCTGGATAACCAGCCCACCTTTGTATTACCCAGCCTGCTCTTCAGACGGGATCTGGAGGGTGCTCTCAGAATTAATCCATGCGCAATCCATTCCATCCACACAAAAGCATTTCCTGCTCATCTGGTCAGTTTAGCTAATGGTGATTAAAAACCATTTTCATCTGCTCCAAGATCTTGAGACTCTTTTGAAAATAACCATTTTTGACTTCAGGAACCGTTCCGTGACCCCACGCCATCTAGCTCATCTTTCCTCCGTTGTCTTCACTCGTACAGCACTTGGGTCACCAGCACTTGGATCAGGGTCTGTGGACTCTGTTCAGTGTCCCACCTGTACCCCGCAACTCTGGGTTCCCTCGGCCATATCTGCACCTGAGAGCTTTCCCCCAGAACCTCAGAGGTCACTCTGACCATGAGCCTGCAGGTGGCAGGAAGGCCTGAGGAACAGACACACACCTACCACCCCCACTAGCAGCCCTGAATCAACTACTCTCAAGACTTGGTGTATACATACTCCAGCTCCCTTCCCTCTTGGGTTGGATAATTCTGAGAGGTGAGGTTCCCTGAGTTCCCATGGGATGGGGCTCCTTACCACTCACCTGCCCTCTGCTCTCAGGCCCCTCCAGGAGGCAGGGCAGGAGGCGCCAAGCTCCCTGGTGGCCTCTGTGAGCACAAGGTCAGCCCCAGCCCCTTCTTTAGTCCTCAAGTGACTGGAGCCCAGACCTTCTGAATGGCTGCCTTCATTCTCCCGTTGTCCTCCTGGAAGGAGGTACCGGGATGTTGAATCCTGGAGGAGCTAAAAGGCTCCACTTACTTACAACTTCTCCCTCCTCCCTGGACTAGACCTAAAACTTCTGTTAGAATCACACCTCTGTTTCAGACAGAATCTCCACAGCACCCCCAGAGGATTGGGATGGGATGGGATGGGAGAGGCCACGTGGGGCTTAGCCACAGGAACGAGTCCTTCCAGCAGAGTCAGAGGACCCTAAAGAAAGCAGAGACTCCAGGAAAAGGAAGAAGAGCATGGAGTCAGCATGGAGACAGTTCTTATCTCCGGGAGGGGAACCAGGAGGGATTCTTTTTTCCCTTCTTCTTGACTATAAATTCTCTAAAATGTTTCAGAAAGATACTAACAAAGCCTGCAAGCACTTCCCCACACCCTCTACAGTGGAGAATACAGCAGACATCACCTCACCTAGTGATCAAAGTGACATCTCCAGGAACGGCTCACATAGGTAACAGCTGCCCCCCGGTGGGGAGGCACCAGAAAGAACCCAACACCACCCCTGGGATTCCGAACCGTCTGATCCTGAGGGAACGTCAGACAAGCCCAAGTTCAGGGACTTCCTACAAGATAACTGCTCCATACTCTCCAAAAGTGTCCCAAGTCATAAAAAAATGAAAAACTGAGGAACTGTTCCAGATTAGAGGGGACTAAAGAGACGCAATAACTACCCAAGGTGCTATCCGGCAAAGGCCAGTTCATGGGCCTAGGGGGAATATGATGAGAGTCTGTGGAAGATGACAGAAGCACGTCAATGTTAATTTCCCGAGTCACTCACTAGCCTGTGGTTATTTTGGGGGAAAATATAGACCAAGGCATTTATAGGGCATCGATGTGGGTGAAGGGTACGTGGGAATTTTTTACACTGTTTTTAGCAACTTCAAATTATTTCAAAATAAAAAGTTAGAAAAGAAAACGGGCATTAACTCTATAATCAGAAAAAAAAAAATGTTTTAAGACAAAAATATGTCTCTGGTCATAGCCTGTGCCGTGAATCCATGGGGTCGATTTCTGCTGTCAGCAAAGTTCCCAACAGCTGAAGAACAAGGAACAAAAGCCAAGCTGCCCTCCTGAGCCGCCAGGGTCCCAGACACAAAGCTGGCCTCTCAGGCTTTACTGAAAGATAAGTGCTGATAAGGCCTGCGGGTCATCTTCGTCAGCAGCGGGCCCCCCAGCTCGCTGAGAGGGGCCCGCCCTCCCAGAGCTCAGCCAGACATAAGCCAGAGCAGAGTGTGCTTCTTTTCAGCGGAAAGCTGCAGCTGGTGCATCCACCCTGGGTAGGAGCAGCCCCTCAGCAGGGTGTCCTCCGGAGCGGGGGGCCTGCAGCCGGCCGGCCCGGCCCAGAGAGGCCGGGAGGGCACAGCCCAGGTCTTCCGGATGGAGATTGAACTTCAGCATTCTGTTTGGATTAGTCCAGGAAAAAAAAAAGTAAAATCTCACTATCACCCTTGGTAAAACAAGATAAGCTACAAAAACAACTAACGCAAGCCAACTACTGGCTCACACTTAAATCTCACCAAGTTCCCCCTAAGAACAACCACAAGGGTGACCACACCGACTAGTCGTCCAAGCGGAGCGTTGCTTGAAACGCTGTCGAGGTAAGGTTTGTGCCTGATTCCTCTTGAGGCCAAGGCTGGAGGTGGGCGTCTGCCTGCGGCAGCGCAGACCTGGCTGCATCAGGGCAAATAAAGGCCATCATCTCCATAGATGCTGGACGCAGCTCTCTCGCCCACTTTTAACTGTGGGGTGGCTCGCCGCCCTTATTTTAACTGCTAGAAGACGTAGCCCTGAGTTCAGCCTCTTCCACGCCTGGCGATGCTGCTGGGAATGCGGAGCCGGGCTGGGGGGCTGGGGGGCTCGGCCCTGGGGGCGGGGCGCGGGTCGGGAGCGGGCGCGGAGCACGGAGCCACACTGCCCCCTGGCGGCCGTCCCCGCCCCGCCGGCGCCGCCTCCGCGAGGAGGAAGGTTCCAGGTCACCGCTGCGGGGCTGCATTCCGGCTCGATCATGAGCGCGGGGCATCGGGTCCATCCAGGGGCCGAGAACGCTCCCAGTGCCGAGTCACAAGCTGTACGCTTAAGGTCTGGCCCTGGAACTCTGGACAAGTTGCTGGAATTCTCTGTTCTCCGCTGCAAAGGGAGGAAAATAATGAAAGCGTGCGTGGTGAAGATCACACGAGGCCAAGTGTGTGACACGGGCTTCCCCGCCCTGGCGCGAACACACGCGCACAAAAGGCAAGACCACGAGGGTTCGATTTTAACCAGACACTGTCCCTTCGAACGCTCTCCGCGGCCGTGCAGTGCAGCTCCCGACGCTGACCCGCGCTCACACGGGGGGGAAGCAGCAGCGCCGCCCCCGCACCCCGCACCCCACCGAGCCCCGCGCCGCTCCCCGCTGCCCAGCTCCTCTGCGCGCCTCCCCGAGGGCCTGGCTGGTCTGACCCGCAGTCCCCTCCGCCCTGCTCCTCGTGGCTTTGAGGAGCGCGTGGCTTCCAGCCTGCAGAGGCTGTGCCTCGGCGCCAAGGAGCCGCTCACAGCCACGGGTTCGAAAACCCCGCCGCCTGCCGCGCCTCCTGGAGAAGGGGCCGGGTCCACCGCTCGCGTCGGGTCCGGGCCATCGGGATCACTCCCGGCCTGCGGGGCCTCGCCTGGTGCATAGGAGCACCTCTCCTCCGCAGGCGCTCTGTATCCTGCAGGATCGGCCGCGAACCCAGCCGCGAGCCGAGACCCAGCGTGGGGGCGTGGGCGCACCCTCTTCGTGGGCGCCAGGCTGTGAACGTTTTCCTTCGAGGAAAGAGCTGCTTCTGGATTTTCCTTGAACTCCAGGAGCTGCTAAGAAAGCTTCGTGACTGTGGCAGATGTGGCTCAGTGGATCCCCCCAGAGTGGGGAAAATGACTCCTTCCTGGGGGCAGAAGGCGCGGACCCGGAGGGAGCCCTCGGGCTCTGAGCGCCACGCGGTGGACGGCCTGCTCTCCGGCGCCCCTAGCGGAGCACCGGCTCACACGCACCTGGGAGGTGGGAACCAGCCGGCGCTTCTCAGCCTCCCCTACCCAGGCCCCTTGGAGTTTGAGATTCTGGTTCAACTAGAACTATTTTTCCTAGGTCTCGTTCCTCTATAACTTTTTTTGCTCACAGGAAAAATAGCAGGATTATAAAGACTCTGGAATAGGGTCACAGTCGCCAGAGTCAGCCCTAGGAGGGCTGAGCCCCTCATTCATTGTTGGTAGGAATATAAAATGGTATGACCTCTTTGGAAAACAGTTTGGAGTTCTGATTTTAGACATACACCTGTCATCCGACCCAGCCATTCTACTAGGTATTTACTCAAAATAAACGAAAACACCTGTCTATACAAAGATTTGGACCTAACTGCTCAAAACTGTTTTGTTTGTAATAGCACCAATGTGGAAACTGCCCAAATGTCCATAAGCAGCCGAATGGATAAATAACTTGTAGTACAGACACTCCAAGAAATACTACTCAGGAGTAAAAAGGAATGCACTGGCCAGGCATGGTGAGATTACACGCCTGTAATTTCAGCACTTTGGGAGGCTGAGGTGGGCAGATCACCTGAGCCCAGGAGTTGGAGGCCAGCCTGGGCAGCATGAAGAAACCTCATCTCTATGAAAAAGATAAAAAATAGCCAGGTGTGGTGACGCAGGCCTGTAATCCCAGCTACTCGGGAGGCTGAGGCAGGAGGATCACTTGACCCCAGGAGGTTGAGGCTGAAGTGATGCAACCTCAGCTCAATCAGCCTGGGTGACAGAGTGAGACCCTGTCTCAGAAAACAAAAAAAAGGAGGCAGGCACGGTGACTGATGCCTCTAATCCCAGCACTTTGGGAGGCTGAGACAGCGGATCACATGAGGTCAGGAGTTCAAGACCAGCATGGCCAACATGGTAAAACCCCTGTCTCTACTAAAAATAAAATACAAAAATTAGGCGGGCATGGTGGGGGACACCTGTAATCCCAGCTACTAGAAGGGGCTGAGGCAGGAGAACGGCTTGAACCTGGGAGGCGGAGGTTGCAGTGAGCCTAGATTGTGCCATTGCACTCCAGCCTGGGTGACAGAACAAAACTCCGTCACCATCCCCCAAAAAAAAAAGAAGAAAGAAAGGAATGTACACACCAGAGACTCTCAAAACAATTATATTCAGTGCAAGAAGCCAGACTGAGAAGAGTACCTACTGTGTGGTTCCATCTTAGAAGCTTCTGGGAAATGCAAATGAATCTATAGTGCCAGAGCAGATCAGTCATCACCCAAGTGTGGTATGGGGCAGGAAGGACATATTTCAAAGGGCACAAAGATATTGGGGAGGATGAGGGACAATCAATATTGTAGTCATTGTGAGTGATTGTGATTGTTTCAAAAGTTATCAAGTTATGAAATTTTAATATGTATAAGCTTATCATATGTAATATGACAGTGTCACCTCAATAAAACCATTTTATTTCTAAAAAAACAGCAAATCTCAGGTCTCTGGGCTTAGGAGTAGATCCTGCAAATCTTTATTTTTCAACTTGTCCTAATGATTCTGGGGCATGGTCCTCTTTGAACATCAATAGGCAGCCCAAATTCCACAAACAGCACTGTCCTCCACACCCGGGCATCCTCGAAAATGCTCTACACCCGCACAATCAGCAGAAAGCACTGGAAACACCAGGGGACATTTGGAGAAAGTCAGACCCTCAAAACTCCCATCCTCCCACACCCTCAGCCACCCCGGGAAACACACCATGTAAATAAAATGGCACATCTAGCCGCCCCCCCGCCCCAGAAGACTGTCCCTAAAACACTCTTAAATAGAAATTCTAAGTCATACATTTATTTCCCCCTTTTTAGGAATCAACTCATGCCTCGGTCAGTAACTAACACACCTACCACTACTCATGATACATTGGTGAGTGCCCCAATCTTCTTCATCTTCCTAATGTTGGGACCCCAGCCGTAGTGGTTTAGTCTTGCTGAAAATGCTCCCACTGGCCACTAGGGGAAGTAGTGCCTGGATTATACACATTCCCCCCAGTCAATCGCCAGCTCCTGAAAACTGTACCGCATGCAAATTTCTTTCTTTGGGGTAGTCAATAAAGCATCTTCAGATTCAAGACCCATGTTATAAGGATTCTGGACTTGTTTCTAATTCAGGGTAAAATTCAAGCAGTCTTTTAACTTATCTGAGCCTGTTTTCTCATCCGTAAAGTTAACACAATGAGCCCTTTGGGGCTAACCTCCCTATAGCACCCACACCCTTAGTGTAGCGTGTCCCTCTCCCTTGGCTATTCCTGCATCCACAGCCAGCAGCAAATGTGGACGAAATGGGGAGAGAGTAGGCAAGGAAGTCCCTGGCAGACAGCAGACAGCGAACTGGGCCATAAGTATAAATGGCAAGCCAGTTTTTCCCTAGTGCTGCCAGGAGGGTGGAGTGTTAGCAGAAGTCTATGACGCTTCCTCCCAATCGACCACACTGGGAAACTCTCCCAGCAATGACTCTTCAAAGCCATCCTGGCAAATTCTTCCTCTTGAGTGGTTCCCAAACAGTTGTCCCATTTTCCCCAGAACTTTACAAGTTCAACATCCATGGTTTGGATGACGGTTTGGGCTCAAATTTGTGTTTGTCTCTATCCATTTACATATTTTTTAAGGAAGAAGTAAAGTTCAACTCTTCATTGCTTGTCCAAACAAGTTTGCAGCTTCAATAGTTTTAAAACTAGTGCTTGGATTCAGGGCTGATTTTCCCTGGTAATTGAGGGCAGTTCTGTTGCTTAAATGCTGAGTTGCTTCAAACTTCCTTTTATTTCCCTTAATCCCACAGTCTGTGTGGGACAGTCATTGCTGAACATTGCAAGTATCCTCATTCTCCTTGACAACATAATTCTCTAGGCCTAACTAAAATACAGTAAACTAGAATGGAAAGCAAGGACCCTTTAACATAGAAACTTCTAAGCCAATAGTCCATGTTTTACATCACCATCCAACAAGCAAGGGAAAACTGGATAAAAGAAAACAAAATGTCAATTGTCAATAGTAGCGAAATAAGATGATTACATTAAGAATTCCCTCAAAAAAATATGCTGACCCAGGCAGTTTAGAGGCAAGTGATGTAAAATCTCCAAGGAATTGAAAATATTTCTGCTATTTAAACTGTTCCGTAGGATAGAAACAAATGGAAAAACTTCTAAGTTCATTTTACTAATCTAGCACAATCCTGATGCCATGGCTGGTGGGAGCACAAACTAGTAGATGTGTTCTGGAGCAGCCAGTGAGTTACGAGGAAATTAGAGTGTGATGTCATGAAGTCACATGAAGAAAGTGTTCCAAGAAGAGTCAGTGACAACTAAAATGAGAACCAAGAAGTGACCACTGGACTGGCAACATAAGGGTCATTGCTGACATTGACAAGCAGATTATCCACGGAGAGGTGGGAACAAAGGCTAATTAGAGTGGGTTGAGGAGAGAATGTGAAATGAGGAAGTAGAGGCTATGACAAAGAAAAACTCAAGAAGTTTCATGAAGGGAAACAGAGAGGAGGCAGCAGCTGCAAGATGATGTGGAAAACAAGGAAGAATTATTTGTTTAATAGTATATCTAGAGCTTGTTTGGGTGCTCAGGCAAATGAACCAGGAGTTGGAGGGAAACTGATGATGAGGAAAGGAGAGGAGATAGTTACAGGTGATAAGGGATGGAAACCAGAGGACCACAGGCCTTGGTTGAGATCCTGCATCCTTGGTGAAAAGAGGAAAACAGAGATTGTGAGCGTTTGGAGAGTGTGTAATTATGATGTGCATAAAGATTTTTCTGTATAACCACTTATTGATACATTGCTCATAATAGCAAAAAATAGGTAACAACCTAAATTCCCCAAAGAACATTGACTAAATATTTCAGAGTATTATACAGTCATTAAAAGTGATGTTAAGTACCTGTAGCCACCATTATACTTAATGGTAAAGGCTGAATGCTTTCCCCTAAGATTGGGAACTAGGCAAGAATTTCTGTTTTCACCATTCCTACTCAACATAGTACTGGAAGTCCTAGCCAGTGCAGTAAAGCAAGAAAAAAAAGTATGCAGATTAGAAAGGGGTAGCCGGGCCTTTCCTTATTTTCAGATGACATAACTGTCTACATTAAAAATTCCAAAAAAACCTTTTAGAACTAATAAATGGATTTAGCAAAGCCACAAGAAACAAGGTCAGCATGAAAAAATGAACACATTTCTATGAACTATTAGTGGACAATTGGAAACTAAAATGCAAAACACAATGCTGTTTATCATTGATGGGAAAAGAAAGGAAGGAAGGACAGAAGATAGACTTAAGTATATATCTAACAAAACACATGTACAGGAACTGTATGCTAAAAACTACAAAACCTTTAAAAACCCAATTAAGATCTAAAGAAATGCAGAGGCATACCATGTTCATGGATTTCTAAGACTCAACATAGGAAAGGTGTCAATATAGTAAAGATGTCAATCCTCAAATTGATTTACAGGTTTAACATAATTTCTATTAAAATCCTAGTGGGTTTTTTACAGATATGGACAAACTAAGTATAAAATTCAGATGAAAAAGCAAAGTAACCAAATCACTAAAACTGTTTTTAAAAATAATAAAGTTGGAGGAATTGTGTTACCTGATTTTAAGACTTCTCGTAACTATGGTAATTAAGATAACGTGTTATTGACAAAGTCATAGAGACATAAATCAATGACAAAATAGAGAGTTCTGAAATAGACCCACACAGGATGGCCAACTGATTTTTGACAACGATGCAATAACAACTCAATAAGAAAGAGATAGTCATTTCAACAAATGATGTTTGAATACTTGGACATGAACTTCAACCTGAACTTCACGTATTACTCAAAAAGCAACTAAAAATGGATCATATATCTATGTGTAAAACATAACACTTTAAAACACTTACAGAAGACCACGCTCAGCAATACATGTCTTTAATCCCAGCACTTTGGGAGGCTGAAGCAGGAGAATTGCTTGAGACCAGAGTCTGAAACCAGCCTGGGCAATATGGTAAGACCCTGTCTCTACAAAAGAAAAAAAATTTTTAATTAGCCAGTCACAGTTGCACATGCCTGTAGTCCCAGCTACTTGAGAGGCTGAGGTGGGAGGATTGTCTTAGCCAAGGAGCTCAAGTCTGTAGTGACCTATGATCATGCCACTGCACTCCAGCCCGGATGACAGAGTGAGGCCCTGTCTCTAAACACAAACGACAACAACAAAAAGAAGACTTGTAGAGGAAAACACAGGACATATGAGAAATTGTTTGTGACCTAGGGTTAGGCACAGAATTTGTAGATATGACACCAAACATATAATCCATAAAAATATTGACCAATTGGATTTCATCAAATTAAAAACATTTGCTCTCAAGACCCCAATAAGAGCATGAAGGGAAAAGTCACAGATGGAAAAAAAGTTTCAAAATCATATCTGATAAAGGACTTGCATCATCCAGAATACATAGAGAATTCTCTAAACTCTATGCGAAGAAAATTAAAAATCCAGTTTAAAAATGGTCAAAAGACTTGAACAGACACTTCATCAAAGAATATACATGGATGGCAAAAAAAGAAAGCTTATGAAAATATATTTATTATCATCTATTTGTAACTAACAAAAATAACTGTGCACTAAGTCAAAAAAGACAACACTGTAGTTTCTACAAATTTAATGAGACATTCACTGTTGAAGCCCTGAGTTGTCATGTAAGAAGATACCTATGTTGCAATCACCTGGAAGGGCTTCAGTTGAGAGCCTCAACTGAGGCCCCAGCCAATAGTTCACATCAATTGCAAGATGTGTGAATAAAGAGACATCCAGATGATTCCAGTCCCCAGCCATTGTCACTCCCATCCACCTAGCCTTCCCAATTGAGGTTCCACGTCTTGAAGCAGATACAAGTCTTTTCCACCATTCTCTATCCAAATTCATAACCTGCCGAATTCATAAGCCTAATAAAATAATTGCTTTAAGCTGCAAAATTTCGGAATCAATTTATTACCCAACAATAGTGACCAGAACAAAGTGGTTTTCTTTGTTCCCATTGCAAAACATATTGACTGCAAATCACTGAACATGCTTACTAACATCTACTACCAAGTATGAAGCTGCTCTCTGTCATGCTCACCTTGATTTCTTCCTCCCGGTTGAGTTGTCTGTTTATGAAGAGACACGTGTTGTTTCCAAATCTGTCAATGTAAGCTGTATTTACTTGATAATTACATAATTGAATTAAAAAAATAAGCAAATAAAGCCTTGGCATGAAAAGAGGGTTACTATTATTATGAAAGTCAACAAGGAAAAAAATCAATAAAAGTGATTATTGTAGGTATCAATAAGGTATCTATAAAAGATTGTTGGGGGATTTTGAAAATCCAAAAGGATTCTGCATTCAGACCTCTTTCAAATGTCATTAAGTTCTCATTCCACTTTAAGGAAATCAAAGCTACATATTACAGTTGATGTATTAGATGAGTGTGATTTATGTAGGAAGGACAAGCTGCAATTCCAATCGGTGGCCCCACATTTAAAGGAAGGACTTGGCCCTACATCTAAAGATTGGCAAAGGAATATACTTTTGTATGTTTTAAGTTAAAATAAAATGTTTAATACACCAATCCTTTGACCCAGTAAATCCACTGCTGGGTATAAACCTAAGAGAAATGAAAACATATGTCCACAAAAATACTTAAGCAAAAACGTTCACAGCAGCATTATTCATGAAAACCCAAGCTGGAGAACCAAACGTCCTTCAGAAGGAGACTAGATAAACAGATTGTGACCTATTCCTACTGAAGTAATACTCAACAATAAAAAGGAGCAAATGCAACAACATGGGTAAATTTCACCGACATGACACCGAATAAAAGAAGCCAGACCCAAAAGAGCCCACCCCATACGAATTCATTTACATAAAAGTCCAGTACAGGCAAAACTAATCTATAATGGGAGAACTCTAGAAACTTTCCAGGATAATCAAGTCACACTTCTGTGTCCATTTGCCAAAACTGTACAGCTAAGATTTGCCTATTTGAATGTACATACATTTTACCTAAAAAGCAGAATTTAAAAGCTCCAATGGGGGATGGGGAAAAGATGGAGTTAGAAATGAAACAAGAATGGCAGAATGGTGATAATTGCTGAAGCCGGGTGATGAGTACATGGGACACATTATACTATGCTGATTATTTTGTGTATGTCTAGAATTTTCCACAGTAATTGTTTAAGGTAAAATGTTTAAGGAATGTGTTATTGCCTGTGATTCTCAGTTTTAACCAACTTTTCTGATGAACTGATTAACTCTTTGGGAAGCAGGAGGATTATCTGAAGTCAGGAGTTTGAGATCAGCCTGGCCAACATGGTGAAACCCCATCGCTATTAGAAATACAAAAATTAGCCAGGCATGGAGGCGGGCACCTGTAATCTCAGCTACTCAGGAGGCTGAGGCAGGATAATTGCTGGAACCCCAGGAGGTAGAGGTTGCAGTGAGCTGAGATCATGCCATTGCACTTCAGCTCGGGCGGCAACAGTGAGACTCTGTCTCTCTCTTTCTCTCTCTCTACATATATGTGTGTGTGTGTGTGTGTGTGTGTGTATTGTATATATTTTTATATATTTTATATATGTGTATATTTAGACTTTTTATCCAGGAATCCTACTCTGAAGAAATAATCGGTAATGCACACTCAGCAATAATTCAAAGATGAACAACCTCATTTTTGAAAATGAATGAAGCCTCTGAGTATATATATCTCCAAAGAATATAGACAAATGGCCAATAAGCCCCTGAAAGATGCTCAAATCATTCAGTGTCAGGGAAATGAAAATGAAAACCAGAATGAGACACCATTTCATATACCCACTAGTATAGCTCTCACCCAAAAGACAGAAAAACAACAAGTGCTGGTGAGGGTATAGAGAAAATGGAACCCTCACCCTCTGCCAGTGGTAAAGTAAAATGGTTCAGCCACTCTGGAAAAGTGAGGCATTTCCTGAAAAGGTTAAACATAGAGTGACCACTTGACCCGGCAATTCTACTCCGAGGTAAATAACCAAGAGAAATGAAAGCATATCTGCACAAAAACTTGTACATAAATATTCATAGCAGCATTCTTCACAGCAGCCAAAAAGTGGAAACAATTTAAATGTCCATCAACTGATGAACTAATAAATAAAACGTGGTCCATTCAGTCAATAAAAAATTATTCAGCAATAAAAAAAGACTGAAGTGCTAATACGTGCTACAACAGATGAATCTTGAAAACAAGGTGTTAAGTGGGAGAAGCCAAAGACAGAAAGCCACGTGTTATATTCCAGTTACGCTGGAAGTCCAGAATAGGGCCAGGCCTGGTGGCTGTAATTCCAGCACCTGGGGAGGCTGAGGCAGGCAGACCACCTGAGGTCAGGGGCTCAAGACCAGCCTGGCCAACATGGTGAAACCCTGTCTCTACTAAAAATACCAAAAAAAAAAAAAACTGGCCAGGCATGGTAATGCACTCCTATAATCCTGATTACTCGGGAGGTGGAGGAAGGAGAATCCCTCAAACCAGGGAGGCGGAGGTGGCAGTGAGCTGAGATTGCACCACTACACTCCAGCCTGGGTGACGGAGCGAGACTCTGTCTCAAAAAATAAATGAATAATAAAATAAAAGTCCAGAATAGGCAAGTCAGTGGAGAGCTAAAATACATCAATGGTTGCCTAAGGCTGGGAGGTTCAGGTGTGGCATGGGGAGTGATTGCTAATGGGTATTGTGTTTGCCTGTGGGTGATGAAAATAGTCTAGAATTGTTCTAAAGTTGATTGTGATTATGGTTACACAGCTCTGTGACTATACTAAAAGCAACTGAATTGTACGCTTTAAAAGGGTGAATCATATAATTTGTGAATTAAAGCGGAAAAAGAAGTTGAAACATCACAACAGGAACATGCACACACAAGGATGGATGTTGTTATAAGGTTTTGTGGTTTGTTTGTTTGTTCTTTGAGACAGGGTCTCACCCTGTTGTCCAGGCTGGAGTGACACGATCTCAGCTTATGCAGCCTCCATCTCCTGGGCTCAAGAGATCCTCTCGCCTGAGCCTTCCAAGTAGCTGGAACCACAGGAGTGCACCACCACACCTAGCTAACTTTTTTAGTTTTTGTAGGGAAGGGGTCTCCCTATGCCTTAGGCTGGTCTCAAACTCCCGGGCTCAAGCAATTATCCTGCCTTGGCCTCCCAAAGTGGTGGGATTACAGGTGTGAGCCACTGTGCCCAGCCTATAAAATGTTTAAAATCAGAAAACACCTGAATGTACATTAAAAAGGGATGGTAAAATAAATTATGTTCAGTACTATGAACAAATATTAAGCAACCATTAAAAATCGTCTTTGGAATAGCTACTAACACGAAGAAATAGGTTTTACTCTTAAGAGAAAAAGCAGAATATAAAATCTACGCTTAGACTCACAAGCACACACACACACATAAAAATTATAAAAGGAAATTCACAATCAGCGAAGAGTGGTTCATTCTGGATAGTAGGATGATGGTGATTTTTTATCTTCTGCTCTTTTTTCTGTAGTTTTTATATTTTCTACACTGTATATCTAATTAGGAAAATTGTTTTTTTAAAGATTTTTAAAAGGCAGTTTATTTCCACAGCTTGCTGGAGATGTACAGACTATCATCTATAGAGCTGAATGGAAAAGGGTAGGTCATGTATACACCTCTAATTTTACTGATGAGGTCATCAGAGCCCAGGGAGGCTAAGTGGCTCGGTGCTTCCTCAGTCACCTTCCAGAGCCTGTGAAACTCAACGGGTCCTTTCCTCCTCTCGCCTCCTTTTCTTTTTTTCTTAAACGACCCTTCCTCTTACACACACGCATGTGCGCGTGCACACACACACATACACACCCCACACAAAGCAGCTCAAAAAAAATCGAGATTTCTTTCCCCAGATTGGCCTCTGTTGTAACATTTCTGCCCGATTAGGTGGGAAGGACCCAGCAGCTCCTCTCCCAGAACATTAGAGGGCGGTAGAGAGTCAGGCCCCGCCGAGCCCGCAGCACAGCGGGTGAACTACAGCGGGGACCATCCCCTCTTTTGGCGTGAGAAGCACAAGAAACTGATTAAAATTGGCCCTGGGCAGGTCTTCAGCTTTCGCTGGTAAGCCCTGGCTTACAGAGTCTTTGAAGTGGGGTGCTCTGGTTCCCATCCACAAGAGCAAGAGCAAGAAATGGACGACACCCCAGGGAGCCGCCCAGCGACAGCTGCCAGTGCTTCTCCCATAATCACCTCATTTTCCTGCTCCCAGTGCCATCCGAAAGGGACGCTGTGGCCTTCGGCTTCCTGGGAGGCAGCACAGATGGAAGGCTGCAGGAACGCAGAGGGAACGCGTCTATCAAAACGTCCGGCTTCTGATGCTGGCCCCTGGAGTCCCAAGCCCTCCAAAGAGAAGAGAATCAGGCGAGAAACAAGAGTCCAGTGCTCTTCCGCAGAAACAAAAGGTCAGTGAAACTTGGCAGGCCTCCCTGTTCCTAAATGATTCCCAGAGGATAGTAAATTTGGAACGCGGTCAGTGTTGAAATCCAGACATGTGGGCCTGCCTCCCCTCCTGTTGCCTCCACGACATGTGAGAGTGAAAAATACAGAGTTGAGGGCACGGTGCTCACCCCTTGCCATTAATTTCGATTAAATAAACTTAGCCCAGACGCAGGGTTCTACTGCTGTGCTTCAGACAAAGTGTGTGAGAAACGCCAGCTCTGCCACTCACTGGCCAAGTGAACCTACACACATAGTTACGTCTCCTGTGCCTCGGTTTCCTCATCTGCAAAATGAAGGCGATAATAAAAGTATCCACTTCTTGTTGTAAGGCCTTACATAGTCCCTGACTATGATTAGTGTTCAACGAATGATAGCTATTATCTGCTACTAATGGTAATGATGATAAAGATCTTAAAATATGCTGTTTTTCTGCCCTCATTTCCTAAGAAGTCAGTTCAACATCTTGGGGCCTTTACTGTTAAGAAATTCTGTCTTACTTTAGGGACCCTCAAGAAGTTTGTTGGACAACCGTGCAAATCAACCTAGGATTCATACACTAGAAAACCCCTATATCATACATCTAAAACTTATCTCTCAAAATCTGCCCCAGGCCATTTAAGCTGAAGCGTGTCTCTGTTCTCACCTAAGGTGCTGGTTGTAGAATTTGTTCCTCAAAGGCCAATTCACCAGGGTTTGATTGAAATGTTCTAGAAACACAATGTCTACACTTTTGTAAGTCACTCCAGTGCCAATGGAAAGGATGAATGCAAAGTCATTCATCATAATGGGTAGATGCTAGGACAAACACGTACTAAGATTAATGAATGGAGAACATGCATTCTAACGATGGGCGTGATGATATTCACCATTCCATCTGGTACTCTTCCCAGGGCAGGGTTTGCAGCTTCTCCCATTGAATCCGGGAGGGCTTGGGCACAATGCCACACGACTTCCAGTGTTAAGTCACACAGGACGGTACAGCTTCCTCCTAGTTTTCTTTGGGATGCTCGTTCTTGGAAGGCAGCCACCACACTTCGAGGAAGACCATGCAGCCACTCAGAGAGGCCATGCATAGGGGCTTCATGTGACACCTCCAGCTGGGGTCCCAGCCAACAACTCCCTCAATCTCCAGACATGTAAGGATGCAGTCCTTCAGATCATTCAAGGCCTAGGGCTGGACACATGACGCCATGTGTCCCCAGCACCCCAAAAGTTGGTGACCTACAGAGACCTCATTTCTAGTTACCAGCTTTTGCATTTGAGCAAGGATTTTTTTTTTTTAATATTTTGAGTATCCTGTCCTATGTTTTTGTTTTTACCAACAGTCTTACATAGAACCCCAAATATAAGTAAAATAGGTAAAGCTGGTGTTGCATTCATTGATATGGGTCAGGAATTTACCAGATACTGGCCTGATGTAACTGTCACCTGACATCTTCCTCTGTCCAATGTGAAAGGTAAATAAATCTTGGGACTCCCAAACCACTAAGCCAAACGGACAAGTCAAGCTGGGAACTGCGTCAGGCAAACCTGCCTCCCATTCTACTCCTAAATAAGATGACTACAAAGAAAAAAAAAGCTACAGACCGCCCTCGCAATTTGCCCACTAGGAAATTCCTTGTGGGTCCCAAGATCTTTACCCTAAAATGGTTCTGTTGAATTTTACCCTGACAATGTACGTTGATCACTTATCTTCACAGGAGTGGGACAAAGGACAGAACTCAAAGTCACCCTCTGCTCACCTGAGACAAATGCATATCAGCTTCACTGCAGATTCACTGAGCTAGACTAGGCATAAGTGACTATTCCTCTACCCCCTCCCAAGTGTAAATTGTGTATCTGGTGAAAGGTTGATCAAAGACGCAAAGAAATGCAACCACTTGTCTCCTATCGACCCGTACCTCTCACAGTTTCTTCCTCTTTCCCAAGTATTCTCCCTTTAAATATTGAAGCCTTCGAAATTATATTTGGAGAAAGGTACAAACCTGCCTCCCAGGTGCACATCCTTAACATTGGCAAAATAAACTTCTAAATGATTGAGACCTGCCTCAGATACTTTTTGGTTCACACCAATTTCCTGGGGCCTTTGAGGAACCCCATTTGAGAACAGGTGAGCGCTTCAGAACGACAGCACAGATTGACACCACAGGTTTCCCAAAGATCTTCACACTCAAGTAAGGTGGCAAAAAACTGTGTATTATATGCCTCTGTGACCCCAGCCCCTCCATCCTCAGGGGACTAGGTTGAAGTGCTGGTCTGCTCCTCTGGTCCTCTTCAGCAGCGCGGGACTGGTGAGGGAAAGGCTGTGCTGGACCCCACGCTGCCTGGCTACTGGACCCTGGTGTTGAGCTTCAGGTACGCCACGTAGCGTGTCAGGAGCAGCCTTTGGAAGGCACCGCTGTAGAAGGCCCAGGCCGGGATCAGGCTCAGAAAGCCCGCCTTAAACAGAGAGAAGCGTCAGTGTTGTGGGGGAAGGAAGAATGAGTGCATCTGTGGTCTTTAGAAGTATTTTTTTCTGACTACTAACGTACGGCCCCAGAACCTTGTATGTAATTGATAAAGTTTAAGGGTCTTGTGCCACTTTCTCAGCACACAGGGTTTTCTCAGACATCAAAGGAGGCAGTCCCTTTAAACGCTTTTGGACAACCTAGTAAGATCAGCCCTAAGGAATTTTTTTTTCTTTGAGGCAGGGTCTTGCTCTGTCACCCAGGCTGGAGTGCAGTGGCACGATCATGACTTACTGCGGCCTCGACCTCCTGGGCTCAAGGGATCCTCCCGTCTCAGCCTCCTGAGTAGCTGGGACCACAAGAGTGTGCCATTATGCCTGGCTAATTTTTTCTTTTTTTTTTTTTTTTTCCAGAGACAAAGTCTTACTATGTTGCCCAGTCTGTTCTCAAACTCCTGGACTTAAGTGATCCTCCTGCTTTGGCCTCCCAAAGTGCTGGGATTACAGGTGTGAGCCACTGCACCTGGCCTGGAAATTCTAAATGAAGAGAACTCTGTGTTAACTACCTCCCTGATTTACTCTTTCTCTTAGTGAGTATGTCCCCCCCTTGTCTTCAAGTCCTTTCTACCAAGCTTCCATTAAAATGAGGACCCTGGGCTGAGCACAGTGGCTCAAACCTGTAATCTCAGCATTTTGGGAGGTGAGCAGATCACTTGAGGTCAGGAGTTCAAGACCACCCTGGCCAACATGGTGAAACCCCATCTCTACTAAAAATACAAAAATTAGCCAGACATGGTGGCACACGCCTGTAGTCCCAGCTACTCTGGAGGCTGAGGCAAGAGAATTGCTTGAACCCAGGAGGCGGAGGTTGCAGTAAGCTGTGATCACACCACTGCACTCGAGCGTGGGTGACAGAGCAAGAGTCTGTCTCGAATAAATAAATAAATAAAATGAGGATTTAGGAGCGAATCAGAAATCTTCCCATCATTTGGCACAACTCCAAAGCATAGTGGGTGTTAAGCAAATACGTGAAGCCTGGATGAATGGAAGTCAGTCACAGAAAGGTATGGATTATCAGCATGAGCACTTGCTTTTAAGAGAGGGGGAAGCCTTCAGTTCGATGCATTTCAGGCTGTAGGTGCAGGCCTTGAAAGGTTCCTTGCCACCAAATCACAGCTGTGTGCTGCAAGAGAGGTGCGGGACCCCAGAAGCAATCATTTTGTTCACAGCATGACCTGATGAATCCAACACACCTCAATCCACCTACTCTCTACACAACAACGGGATTCCAACCACAGGAAAACTTGAGCGTTTTGGGGAGCTATTCATATTTTGTCAGCCAGCTCAGATCCTCAGATCTCTGCACTCCTCCGAGATACGCAAAGACAGGGGACAAATGACAGTTTCTGGGAACCAAAGCTGACCTCTCCTCGCACTAGCCACGTCACTGAATCAACACAACTTCTTCCTAGGAACTTCATTTTTCTCTCTGAGCTTTCTTATCTCACAGCAAAATCAAGCCCTTTCAGTAGCTCTGTCTTGAACTAAATGTTGGCAGAGTGAGATCAGCCATCAAGAAAATAAGTAAATCAGAATTCTAGCCCCCTTGAAAAAGCCCTAAAAGCGTCCCTCTTCCATCTCCATCTTTGTCAACCCTCTACCAGCCTAGAACGGCCATGTAGGAGCCAGAAAAGGCTGTGGCCCCAGACAAAAGTGGATTTAAATTCTAGCTTCACCATTACCAGCTGGGTGGCTGTGGGCGAGCTGTTGCAGCTCTAAGCTTTTTTCCCTCTGTTGTAAAAGGGCGACTCTAAGACCTACCTCACAAGATTATTAGAACGACTAAGCGAGGCGACATGCCTGAAGACTCCAAGCTTGACAGGGTCTCCGCAGGTAAGGGCTCCATTCCCGCCTCGGTCCCAGCCCCATCCTCCCGGTGGCTGGAGAGCGTGCTGGCTTGGCCTGGCCTCTTGGTAATAAAAGGGTCGCTTATTTACCACTTGCTTGTACATGATTGCCTCTATCTTTAGATACAATGATCTTTCTAAATCCTGGCAAACTCAAAATTGGCATTAATGATTAATGTGTTTTCATTTATCTTCTCTCCTGCTTTGCCAGGCACAGAAACTCCTTTTCCTGGTCTGTTCTTGGCAACTGTTTGCCTGAAGAAATTAGAATCTGTTATCTAAGAAATTAAAAGAGAAAGGTCAAGAAAATATTCAGGCCAGGCACGGTGGCTCACGCCTGTAATCCTAGTACTTTGGAAGGCCAAGGTGGGAGTATCGCTTGAGCCCAGGAGTTCAAGACCAGTCTGGGCAACAAAGCGAGCCCAGTCCCCTACAAAAAAATTTTTTAAAATTGGCTGGATGTAGCGGCATGTGCCTATAGTCCCAGCTACTGCGGAGGTTGAGGTGGGAGGATCCCTTGAGCCCAGGACTTGAAAGAGGCTGCAGTGAGTTGCGACCCTGCACTGCACTCTGTCCTGGGCAACCTGGTTATGTCAAAATTAAATAAAATATTCAACTTTGACCCTGTGTCAAGATAAAATAAAATTTTATTCTATTTTTATAAAAATAAAATGTTTATTTTACTACAAGGAAACATTCTTCAGATGCTGACGAGTTCCGTTTAAGCCATCAGCACCCTGGAGGACTAAAGTCACAGCGTCTTCCTGAAGGTGGAAGGGATGCCATCCCCACTGGAGAGGGCTAAGCTGTGACACCAAAATCTGTAATTTTGGCCAGGCGTGGTGACTCATGCCTGAAATACCAGCACTTTGGGAGGTCAGGGCAGGCAGATCACCTGAGGTCAAGAGTTGGAGACCAGCCTAGCCAACATGGTGAAACCCTGTCTCTACTAAAAATACAAAAATTAGCCAGGCATAGCTGTGCGCACCTGTAATCCCAGCTACTCGGTAGGCTGAGGCAGGAGACTCGCTGGAACCTGGGAGGCGGGGGCTGCAGTGAGCCGAGACTGCACCACTGCACTCCAGCCTGGGCGACAGTGAGACTCTATCTCAAAAAAAAAAAAAATCTGTAGTTTTTCTTCCCCAGAGATGGTGAGAAGTGGGAGAAAGAGAAAGTCCTGGTCAGAAGTGTCCTCTGTTGGATGTGAGCTCTGGGCCTAGGCTGGGGGCTGAAGGATAAGGCCTGGGGCATGAAGGTGGAGAAGTGTGATTCCTAAGGGTGGCACTGGGGCAAAGGAGGGGCCGTTGCCCCCACTCCTCTGGGGTGCAACCACAGGAAATTGTCTCAGCATAGTGAGATAGGTGCTGAGATTTGGTTTTCCCAGCTTTCCTAAGGTCCACATCAGTGCTGATGCAGAGATTGGAGCCAGAGGTCTCTGTGGACCAAAGCTGTAGAGGGACTGTGGGCCTGTAGCTGGAGAGGGCTGTGGCAGAAGACAGCAGTCTGCTGCCCTCAGTAGCTGGGGAGGCCTTGCTGGGGCATCCACTGGCCAAGTCAAAAGGACAGAAAGATTCATCTCCCCCATCCCCCATAGACATAAACTTCAGCAAGGTAAGCAGCCACCCAGGACAGCAGCCCACACATGGAAGGACTGGCATGGATCACAGGGCATCCTCTGCCACCGCCACCTAGTGAGAGCGCCAGGAAGAAGGCAGGCTGCAGGGAAGGCAGAACACTTCTCCCCAAATAACAGACTGCAGCACATTTCCTAATGCCCAGTGGAGATGATGAGATCAAACTCAGTTTGGATGCTTTGGACACTCAGTGAATTTTCCCACAGCGAGTGGTAATCTCGAAGAAGACCAGATCAGCAGTACAAAAAATAAAGACCTTATATTCTCTCTGTATGTCTGCTTTGTAGTGTGAGTTACGCAGGTGATTCTGCACATTGTTGAGGTTCTACAGTAAAAATAGCAAGGAATCATGTGAGAAAGTTCAATGTCTCTTGCCAGAGTCTTCTTTAAGTCCCAGCAGGTAAAGGAATGCTTTGGGAGACTTTAGCTCATGAAGCCATGAATCCTTCCAGCATCCATGAGAGAGAGAGAGAGAGAGAGAGAGAGAGAGAGAGATCCAATTCCCACAGTAGAAAAGGCAATGAGGCAGAGGAGGACGCTGCAGATGACGGGTAAGTGAGGAAACACCATCTCCCTTTCTTCAGCGGGACTGGAGTCAGAGCTACACCGATGTTGTGTTTGTTTCAGTATTAGTGAGTGATACTCAAGTCTACCTTTGTTTCACGTTTGTGTTTGTTTTTAAAAGCAGCCCAGGAGTGGTAAGAGCCTCTTGTGCCATATGTTGGATCTGTGGCGTGCTGGAGCTGGCTCATACTCACTCATAAGAACCTGCTGTGATCATTCTCAGCAAGCTAACACAGGAACAGAGAACTCTCATAAGTGGGAGTTGAACAATAAGAGCACATGGACACCGGGATGGGAGCATCACACACCTGGGCCTGTTGTGGGGTTGGGAGGCAAGGGAGGAAGAGCATTAGGACAAATACCTAATGCATGCGGGGCTTAAAACCTAGATGACAGGTTGATAGGAGCAGCAAGCCACCATGGCACATGTATACCTATGTAACAAACCAGCACATTCTGCACACGTATCCCATAACTTAAAAATAAAAAATAAAAAAAGAGCCCGCTGTGCACCATGCACTCCTCAACTTGTGTGCAAAGCGCCATGTCAGTGGCTTAAAGTCAGCCATGCTGGGAATATTTATACCATGGAAGTCAAATGCCACAGGTCAAAGTGGTTTCTGTTTGTTTTGTTTTTTTCCCCGGAGGACTGATAGCCAAACATTGACTGGAACAGAGGATCAGAGAAGACAGCAGCCCCCGTGTGGAAGCACCATATATCTCAGTCTTCCCTGCCTAAGAGCTGCTGGGAGCCACCTTACTTTCTGAGGGGATGAGGGAAGCAGTTGAGGTCCCATTAAACCTGCCAACTCTGGGGCTGCCAGGAGGCTGAGCTCCCAAGCTCCGGCTTCTCCCCGCCTTGCCCCATATTCCTTTGTCCCTGGCTGTATTACAGCTGGGAGCATACCTAACACACCGATGAGTGTTCCAGCAGCAAGGAAGAGCTAGCCTAGCCCTACCAGAGCCACCCGAGTGTCCTCTCTCGCTGGCTTCAAGAAAAGAAGTTATCAATTACCAAGAGTTCATGGGCAAGGCAGCCACAGGTTTCACCTCCAATTGTGACATAATTCAGTGACTCTTTGACAAACTCATCAGCAGTCTTGGTTATCATATTGGTATTTAGATACTTTGTCATTGCAGTGGAGACAGCATATGGGGTCAGCACCTACAACAGGAAACAGAGATCACAGCACAGGATCAATCCATCCCAGAAGACTCTGAGAAATTAACACTCGAGTCATCATCTCACCATTTCCCCACACTTTCTCCTCCTGGGCAAAGTTTTAAGATCTTCAGTGGAAAAAAAGCACAGTACCAGCACAGAGCTGGGAATCAGAAATTTGGTTTCTCAAGATGAGGACTTAGCCAGCCAACATCGGGCGGCCCAAATGCCCTGCCCAGCGCACAGTGTGACAGGGAAGAACTCGGTTCTCTCTCTCAGAACCGAGTTGCAAGACAGCAAATAAAAATACAGGATGTCCAGTTAAATCTGAAGTTCAGACAAACAATGAAAAACACTTCAGCACAATCATGTCTCAAGTATTGCATGGGACATACTCATACTGAAAACTATTCATAGGCAGCTGAAATTGAAATTGAACTGGAGGTCCTGTATTTAATCTGGCAACTCTATCTCAGAAGTTTGTTTCTGATACCTATAACCAAAGTTGGAGCAACTTAAAGCACTTTGGATTCCCACTTTCACACTTCAGTTAGGAACCAAGAGTGGCACATACCTCATAACCTTTTCCTGTTGTGGTGAGAAAAACGATCTCACATCGTGCCCTAAACACCCAACACCATGTTTCCACCTGTGGTCTAACCACATTGTGGCCTGGCACGGGATTCGTCATATGGGGTTTTATTACCTTATTCCCAGAACAAAGGCTTTGGCATCTTTAGAAAGAAAAAAGGCCAGCACGGTGACTCATGCCTGTAATCCCAGCACTTTGGGAGGCCAAAGTGGGACAACTGCTTGAGCCCAGGAGTTCGAGACCAGCCTGAGCAACAAGACGAAACCCCATCTCCACTAAACATACAAAAATCAGCCAGGCACGGGGTCACGTGTCTGTAGCCCTAGCTACTCAGGAGGCTGAGGCAGGAGGAACAAATGAACCTGGAAGGCAGAGGTTGCAGCGAGCCAAGATAGTGCCATCGCATTCCAGCCTGGGCTACATCAGAGTGAAACCCCATCTCAAAAAAAAAAAAGAAAAAACAAAAAGTAAAAAAAAATCCACAAAAGTTTTCTTGGTTTTGTTTTTCTTCACATCACTTTTGAAATTACATTGTTTCATAATTGAACCCAATTATGAGTCAGTTAATCCAAATGAGCAGGTTCCTATGGAAATTAAAGCATGATTAATCTGTATGACACTTTTCTTCCAAGGATCTCAAAGCATTACTCTTTGAGAAATATAAGGACTGTGCTTTCTCAACCACAGTTTCCAAATAGGGAAGTAATAATAAGTATTTTCATTCTTCAGCAATTTGGGGTTGACAAAACACCTGTATGTACAAAATAGGGGCTCAATAAATAATGTTTAAACATATGTACCTATTTCTTCATTATGTCTTTACTATAACCCAGAGATACAAGCAGGAATTATAAGCCCATTTTTATGGATGGGAAAACAGGCTCACAGAGTTTAAACAAGCTGACCAGGATGACTCAGAGGATAAGCGGCAGAGCTGGGATGAAATTCAAACCCAACTCCACAGTTCATACTTCCTCATTCATTCAGCAAATATTTACTGAGCACCAACTATCTGTGCATTTGGAGAGGTCAATTGGTTTTCAAAAGATCATAGTCTTTTCACTTTCTCCTCCTTGCTAGAAGAGCACCTCCAAGGCCTCTGCATCAGAGAAGGGACAAGGGACACCATTCCTCCACCCGCACCTCCTCCTGCTGCTCCATAGTACCCACTACCTCAGCAGCTGTGCCCCTCAAGGATCAAGATCAGAGGCTGCTGAGGGTCACATGGCTAGGAAGCAGGTGGCCGTGATGATCATTCGGCTTTAGAAATTGACAAGGATTGCTGGTTCCTCCTTCTTCCAGACACATGCATGATAGAATTGCACTTCCTGAACCCCTGTGGCTACGTGAGACCACACAACCAGATCTGGCCTATGATTTACGAACAGAGGCGACATGTATCATCTCTGGACCAAAGCATTTAGTTCATTGTCAAAGCAAGGCCCACTAAAGATTCCCACTCCCTTTCCTCTGGCGCGTCAGCTGCTCCATCAGCCTGGGCCCTGTGTCACCACAGTGAGCCAACGTCTTCTGTGAATCCACAGTGGATGTTTCACGTGAATGCAAAATAGGACTTTGCTATTTTAAGCCACTGAGATATTGGGGGTTATTTTTTACTGCAGCAAACCTAGCCTGGGCAGGGTTGCAGCATTGCAAAAGGGAAACCCCAGCTTCAGCTCGTAGTGGGAGCACAGAGAGCCCTGCATGGAAGGAGGACGCTCTAATGTGTCAGATGGCTTCTGCACAGCAGAGAAAGGGACTGTGGTACAGTGACATGGCTGTTACAACCACTCACTGTGGCTCAGAAATGATATTATTGGCCAAGTTCCTACCATTAACTCATATCTGCCTACTTAATAAGCTTTGCCCTGTAGCTGGTTAGTTTATAGGAACAGCAGCCTAAAACACTCTCACTGGATATTTTAATTGAAAATCAGTGTGTGCAGCAAGAATTTCAAAGATGTAATTTTGAGTGTGCCTTTCTCCATCTCTAATAGTGTATCGTAAAACTTCTTCCCACACAACAACAACAAAACAAAAGAAGAACTCTGTTTCTTCTACGTTCCAGAAACTACCTGACTCTAACTGTTGCTGAACCAAGCACAGACAAATCACCGACCCTTTAGGAATCACATCGCTCGGCCCGCAGCAGGCAGTGGCAGCCCAGCTCTGTCTAGGTGAGGACAGGTGATCTCCATGACGTAGGTGGAAGGGAAGCAGAGCGCCTCCTCCATACCTGCTCGAGAACCAGAGTGTGGGGACCTCTGTGCCCATCACAGAAGGACCCCTCCCCTGGTGACTAGTCCCTCCCCTCGTTCAAACTTGATCAAGTGCCCAGTTTTGTTTTGCTTCGTTTGCTTCTTCTCCGTAACTCCTCCCGCATAAGCCTGTGTCCTGTACCGGAGTCAGAGAGGAAAAGCCACAAGTGACCCTAATGTCTGCTCTGATGAAGCATCAGGTAGCAGAAAGGTCCACAGCACTTCTGAGCAGCCACTCCCCTCCCGCATTTCCTCCTCCAGCACCCAGGGCACGGGGGAGGGCAGCAGAAACCACAGCAGCAGGTGGGACTGAAGCGTCCTGAAAGCCCACATGGCATCCCCAGCTCATCTTCCTGCCGGCCACACGTGCGCAGCCAGACCTGCAGGAGGCAGTAGCCCCAGCCACAGGAGGTCCAGAGTAACACTTCCTGAGGACTCACAGCCTTCCAGCCGACCTGGATGACGACAAAGCCTCACAGCCGCCCAGCTCACCTGGATGATGACTTCTTTTGCTTTATATTCCACTTGCAGGGCCTTGGAAAATGTGCACACAAATGCCTGGAGCAAGAAAGAGAAACACCTGAGGCCCCCGCCTGTGCTCCCTCACAGAGCCAACTTCCTCCGACTTCAAGGGGCATGCAGAGACACTACCTGCTAGACCTTAAAATAGAGTGGGGAGCCGTGGATACAAAGGGTACAAAATTTCACCTGCACAGGGTGAGTATGTTCTGGAGCTCTACTGTACAGCATGGTGACAAAAGCTAACAATCAGAGACCGTGTACCTGAAAATTGCTAAGTGAGTAGATCTCAGATGGCCTCACCACAAAAAAAAAACCCGCAAGTATGTGAGATAATGGATATGTTAATTCACTTGATCATGGATATGTTAATTCGATTGATCATGGATGTGTTAATTCACTTGATCATGGATATGTTAATTCACTTGATCATGGATATGTTAATTCGATTGATCATGTATATGTTAATTCACTTGATCAAGATTATGTTAATTCACTTGATCATGAATATGTTAATTCGCTTAATCATGGATATGTTAATTCACTTGATCATGGATATGTTAATTTGCTTGATCATGGATATGTTAATTCAATTGATCATGGATATGTTAATTCACTTGATCATGGATATGTTAATTCGATTGGTCATAGATATGTTAATTCGATTGATCATGGATATGTTAATTCGATTGATCATGGATATGTTAATTCAATTGATCATGGATATGTTAATTCACTTGATCATGGATATGTTAATTCGATTGGTCATAGATATGTTAATTCGCTTGATCATGGATATGTTAATTCGACTGATCATGGATATGTTAATTCGATTGATCATGGATACGTTAATGTCTGCTTGGGGATAAAT
The DNA here is from genome assembly GCF_030222135.1 of Aotus nancymaae. NCBI lineage: Eukaryota > Metazoa > Chordata > Mammalia > Primates > Aotidae > Aotus > Aotus nancymaae. Next base: position 18,409,079 of record NW_026988455.1, read on the forward strand.
ACATCCCTAGGGCCACTGCATAGATTAACTTGATCATTTTGCAACATATACATATATCAAAATATCACCTTGCATACTGTAAGTAGACACAATTTTTATTTGTCAAATATGCCTTAATAAAGCTGGAGAATGGGGCAGAAAGAGAGTAAGGGAAAAACTGAACCAGCTTGTCTTCTTTTTTTTTTGAGACAGAGTCTCTCTCTTTTGCCAGTCGCCAGACTGGAGTGCGGTGGCGCAATCTTGGCTCACTGCAAACTCTGTCTCCCAGCTTCAAGCAATTCTCCTGCCTTAGCCTCCAGAGTAGCTGAGACTACAAGCACGCCACCACACCCAGCTAATTTTTGTATTTTAGTAGAGACAGGGTTTCACTATATTGGCCAGGATGGTCTCGATCTCTTGACCTCGTGATCCGCCTGCCTTGGCCTCCCAAAGTGCTGGAATTTCAGGCCTGAGCCACTGCGCCCAGCCAAACCAGCTCGTCTTGATAGGAGTTAGCACTCCATACCCTGGTCTGGGAAGAGGACCCCCACTCAGCAGGAATGTCTGTTTTAGGATAAATACGTCCCTGGGGCCACTGTGTGGATTAACTCCCCTTGTAGAGCACCCCGTCCTCCTCAGGCTCTGTGTATGACTAGGGCATGAAGACACCAGGCTAGACCTCCCTGTCTGGAAGGGAGCTACAGTGTCACTTGTCAGCAGGAAGACAGCAAGGGCTCCCAGAGGAAGTGAGTGGGGCTGGCACCCCCAGAGGCTGGCCAAGTTGTGCACTCAGGGCTTCATGTGCCCAGAGTGAGTGCTTTCTTCTAATTTGCTCTCGGACTTCCCGGTGACTAGCTCAGCCCTGTACATATGAGACCATCTCCAGGCAAACATTTCCAGCAACTTGCCAGATGTTCCAAAGGAAATTGCCAACTGGGAGACATAAGAGGAAGAAGGAAGAGACTTGGAAGACGTGGTATCACTCACCTTGGAAGCGGAGTACATGGAGTAGAGAGGCCAAGGAAACAGGGCTACGCCAGAAGAAATGTTCAGAATGAGACCTTTCCGCCTGAAAGGCAAAAAAGGAAAGTTCCCATGGCTTTGCTGCCCTGCCCGACCTTGAGTACAAAGAAAACAAAGGGGCGCCTGTGAACACTGACGGACTCTGCTCTTGCTAGGCTTAGGCAAGTGCGAGGTGTTCTGCTTCTAGGAATGGCGAGTGAACTTCCCCTACCTTCCCCTAGAGGGCACCCCACAGTGATGTCTGAACTTCCCCTGCCTTCCCCTGGAAGGCACCACGCGGGAGACGCTACCTGGCAGTCATGTGACATCACATGATGTGAGGTGCTTGCTCCTGGAAACAGAGGCTCTGCTACAATTGAGGTCTCTCCACCAAAATACTGATAACCAGCTCAGCTCAGGATTTAAAGGGAGTGAAAACTCCTTCCCTAAATGTAACCATATGAGCTGCTGGTCCCTTTGGACTCACGGACCCACAGCAGGACAGATGTCACATGGTGGAACATTGTCTTGGGTAGAAATTCTATATGCAAGTCTCCAGGAGCCTTACCTGTCCTTTTGAAATTCAATATCCTTAATCCTTCCCAATTAGACAGATTGAACGGAGGGGCAGGGGACGAGAAACTGAAAATTAGAATACAAGGTCAAGCCCCTTCTTCCTCCAGGGAGGATAACACTATCAAGCACTTGCTTTTAATGAACACCACCTGAGAAAAACCACCTCCCAAATGGGCATTGGAATAGGGTGACATAAATTTGGAATAAGTGGAGTAGCTGACAGAGCGGCGATTTTCACACTAAATGGGAGTATTCTTTCTGACAAAAGCTGAAATTCCTAACAAATAGACCGTCTTATCTCAGGCCAACTTCTGAAGTTTTCTTTTATACTCAACATTAGTTCATTTTTCTTTAATTCAATGTGTGCTGAAACTGATGTTCTCTTCCTGCCTCTGATATGTGTTACATTTGACCTTCACATGAGCCTATCTGCAGAGCTGGCTGGCCCAGAATGTTATGTTTTTTTCCCATAATCACCGTGTGCTTTCATCATAGCTGCTATCATTTATTAAAGCACAGCCAGATAGCTCTGTGCCCCAGTCCCTGAGTTAGCTGACCGCCAGGGCAGGGAGGCCGTGTGTGGCACACTTTTTTGAAGAAGATCTTACCTTGATTCCATATGTTTCAGAATGAGCTGTGTCATCTACAAGAGAAAACCAACGGTAAGCCCAACAAGGAACTAAGGAGCAGTGCAAGGGGGCGAGGTGGAAACGGGAAGGGAGCACGGGAAGAAGCTGGGAAAGAGCCTCGTCTTCTCGGACGGCCTTGAAAATTGCTGGCACTCATTGGAGGTCACTCTGGCCACATCAGAGTCTGGCTGGCACCCACAAGAGCCAACCCGGACAAACGACAGGCTTCTCCGGGGCCTCTGGTTTCTTCCCCCTAAAGCTAACGTCTTCCTGAAAAATGAGGGCAGTGAAAAAATGGGGGAATTGACTTATGGTTGTAGGATCAACACTGAGGTTCCCATGATACTCTTCATTCTACATCACAGGCAAAAGTAGACTGGCCATGAGTTGGAACTGGGGAAATATGGGGAAACCTAATAAGACTCTGTAGAGAGAAGGACACCTCTTCAATCCAACAGCAGCCGCGTAAGCAGCCCGCAGCTAGGCTGTGAAATAGCAATGTGAACAAATCGCGTGGCCACTCCTGTGTATTGAAATTACAAGAGCCTTGAGAAGCCCCTCTCCCTCCCAGCCTACAGACCCCTGATACTTTGGGAGCCTAAAAAAACTTTGTTTCAAAATTACAAGAAGCAATCCCCATGGACTGGAATGTTCTCTGTGGTATAATTGACCGGAATCAGGCCTGACAGGCCTGGAGCAGGTCCTGACTGCAGCAGGTTTGAGACAAGGGACCCAAGTGAAAGGAGAGGGGCAGAGACATCAAGCCACCTGGGAACTGCACAGGACGCCCATTTCTGTGCTGTCCAGGGGCCCTGCAGCAGCTCCTCCCGGGCGCCGGCTCCCAGCCGGGCCCCAGCCTGTCTCAGAGCCTCCAGGGAAAGGCTTCGCTGCTGAGGGGCCAGGACAGTGGAGGGAGTGGAGCTCTCTAGAACCACTGGGCTGCCTCTGGAACACTGGATTTTGAGGAAGAGGGAGGCTGAAGGGTGAGATGGTGTCAGCCCCCTCTCCGTGACTGACTTCATAGGGATGTTATGTGAGCCTTGTCAGCCAGCACCCACATTGCCTCAAAGCCTCCCAAATGAACTCACTAGCCCTGTTGGCTGAATGAGCCCAATCAGAGAGACAACATTGAATCTTGGGGTCCTTGTCTTAAAGCTTTCAGTATTTAGTTTCTTATTCCACCTTCCCTTTGCCTTCAAATGCATATTCTCCCATCCCTGGCCCACTAGAGAACTCTACTGTCTCCAGATGGCTCCTTTGAAATGGTGCGGCTTCGCTAGTCATGCTTCTAACCAGCGTGGTTAATTGGGCATGCTATGCTTAGAAGCTAAACTTCAATTTATTTTCTTTGTTACTTAGAGAACTTAGTGTCTATCAATATATAATTTTTTAACAAATCAAAGCATTTCTCTGCTAAAGGAGTCAGAGGGTTGTCAAGTACATTTGGGAAATGCCTGTGATCAAACAGCCCCAGACTGAAAGGTCAGTGTGTAAAATCACGTGGAAGACTTTAGTGGTAAGGCTGCGGATGACAGTTAGACATCTAAAACTCATAATTACATCAGCTGGGGAGCTCTAAAAAGCCACCGATTGCTAAGCATAAAAAGATGTGTGGACCCAATAGCAGCTGAGCAGAAAACTATAAAATACCAGCATGCTCACAGAAAGAACAACCAAAAAGTTGTTGTCAACCCAGCTTATCCACCTGAAAAAAATTTGTCTACTCTGCATCCGTTTCCCCTCCTTATGTTAATAGCAGCCTGGCTTTCTTTGGGAATCCTTCCTCCTCTACCGGCAGTCCACATTGTTCAGATAGGTGAAACTGAGCCTTCTGCTACGCTCCAACCAGGGTCCCAACTCCTTGAAATCAGGGATCAGACCTGACTCATCACTGCAGTCCCACTGGCCTTCCAGAGTGGTCACCCAGGCTGCCACATACAGCTGTGAATGTTGTGTACTGAGTAAGGTGCCCAACTGTGAGGTTTGCGAGGGTGGGAAGCTCATGGCTCACTCATAAGCCATGTGCCTTAATAGAGGAAGAGGGCTCTATCCCCAGAGGAGGGGAAACACGTCACTCACACAAAATCGTCATCTACTCACCAAGTCATGCAGCTGCAGGCTGTGTCCGTTCTTAAACAGCATCTTTCTCTAAATTGTCTATATAGGATTGCTTTCAGGAGGTTACGCTATAAATGTTTGTGCAGATGACCCTCATCAAAAAACCTGAGTGATGAATGGTGCCTAAGACATCTCTTGATCCACAGCCTGTTTTTAAAATTTTTTTTTGAGACAGAGTCTTGCTCTGTCACTCAGGCTGGAGTGTAAAGGCATGATCTCGGCTCACTGCAACTTTTACCTCCCAGGTTCAAGCAATTATCCTGCCTCCGCCTCCTGAGTAGCTGGGATTACAGACACCCACTACCATGCCCAGCTAATTTTTGTACTTTTTAGTAGAGATGCGGTTTCACCATGTTGGTCAGGCTAGTCTTGAACTCCTGACCTCAGATGATCCACCCACCTCAGCCTCTCAAAGTGCTAGGATTATGGGTGTGAGCCACCATGCCAGGCCGATCCACAGCCTTTTAATAGCAAATGCAGAACCTCAAGTTCAAGGGGGCTATGTAACTTGTCCAGTGCTGTCCAACTAATTAGTAGCTGTGCTGGGACCAGAACACAGATGAACTTGAGCTTTGATTCAACAAATATTTATTGAACAACACAAGTCCAGAAAATCCAACCCACATCCTCCATTAGTTTTCCAGAGTGAGCTTTCCTCTGTCTACAAAGCATAAAATACTAATTCTTTTTAAAGTTGCACTGGAATCCTGAATACGTTTCAGCATCATCAAGCCTACTATGTTCTGATGGATGACAAAACTGAATGCAGAAATAGGATTCAGATCCAAGGGAGAGTCAAATCCATTACTGTAGTTTTTAGATGAAAAATAGTTCAAGGCCAGTCGCAGTGGCTCACACCTGTAATCCCAGCACTTTGGGAGGTCAAGAGATTGAGACCATCCTGGCCAACATGGTGAAACCCCGTCTCTACTAAAAATACAAAAAAATTAGCCGGGCATCGTGGCACGCACCTGTGGTCCCAGCTACTCGGGAGGCTGAGGCGGAAGAATCGCTTGAACCTAGAAGGCGGAGGTTGCAGTGAGCTGAGATTGCGCCACTGCACTCCAGCCTGGTGACAGAGCAAGACTCTGTCTCAAAAAAAAGAAAAAAGAAAAATAGTTCAAGACAAAAGACCGTGACATGGCCTCTCAACTAAGTCCGGTTCAATTTCAAAGAATCCTGTTTCTATAGCAGACCAGCACAGTTCTCCTGAGTTACCAAATTTCAAAAACTACATTTTAATGCATCTCGCACACATATTGATCACATACCTTGACTACGGAGGTGATGTTACAATGGATGAGGCTCTGTAATAAATGATCATAACCACAAATCAGCTGGATGATTAGAGAAATTCTCCTGGAAAGTAGTAGGTGCTAAAGAACCGTGAAGTGGGCAAAAGTGCATGGCTGAGCAGTTCCGTCACTCACCCTGCAAATCAGGCTCGTAAGCGACCTCCAGCAAGCACGCACTAGCATCGGGAAAAAACTGACACCCGTTCTGCGATTCTGCACCTATGTAATCTCAACTAGATGTCAATTAAGTTTCCTGGAAAACTTGGAACTATATTCCTGGAGGAATATCAATATGCTTTTTCAGAGGGAGCTATTCCGTTTCCAGCTGGAGGAAGAGTGGTTGGCATGTGTGAGTCTAGGCGAACAGAAAGGCAAATGGTTGTATAATACAAGGTAGAGTTTCTGGGCTATGGAGGGCAGGTAAAGAAACTACTAGAATCACCCAAGAAAAAGAGAGAGGAAAAGAGGACAGACACAGACACCAACACGAATACAGACATACACAGGCGGAGGAACAACCCCGGAACGTGCTTAATGGAGAGACGCAGACCTGTGCCAGAAACAGAGTGTGAAAGAGAGAGACCAAGCGGGAGGTGTGTCGTCCAGAGAGGAGTGTGGCGAGGATGTGCAGCAACATCCAAGCAGTCTGGCATTATAACCCAATGCAGCGGACGCAGGGCTTACACAGGACCGCAGGATCCCTGCAGAAGTGGGAAGTGGAAGCTTGAGAGCCCGTTCAGACTGGTGCAGCCCTGTGACTCCAAAGGTCAGGGCCTGAGGAAGGGTCAAAAATAGTGCCTTCGAGAACCGTTAAATGCGTTAAAAACGCACTCATGACCAACAACAAGGGTCTGAGCCAAGCTTACTGAACTTACGATCCTCTAGCCATACAGTTTGTATCATGTGTTTCCCTTACACTGAAAGTTGAACAAATCTTATCACCTGGGGAGACAGAGAAAGCCAAAGCGCTGGCCTTCTCCCATATATATTCACAGCTGCAAATCTGTTAGGCAGAATTACCCCTTATAAAGCAGAGTGCAGAGTCCCAAAAGAACGGGAAAATGGACAGGTAAGTCTGATGTGCAGAGGAGGAAGATGTCTGTATCCTAGAGATATCGCGAAAAGTTGTACCCTTGACTGTGGATCAAGTGCTAAGGTGAAGAGTAAAGGGGGCCTCAATACATACAGTAAAGGGTTTCGGCCAGATGCATGCTTCCATCACTCCTTCCCAGGCCTGAGTGATTACCCAGCAAAGGGACCCAGAACCTGGGTAAGAGGAATCCATACACAGGAGAGCACAAGTCTACCTGGATTTCATCCGGTGCATTCAGGAAATGGCTTGGGAGAAGGTTTGGAAGCATTCCAACATTGTTGACTGGCAGGAAGAAGCAAAACAAAAATATGTCAGAAGAGCAGGTGGGAGATTTTCCCAAAGAAACATGTACAAAAAGATTTACATGTAAGGTTGTTCATCGCAGCATGATTTGATAACAGTGAGGAAACTGGAGGGAAAATCTAGTCCATCAATAGAGACACCTTCAATGAATCATGAGTTTGTCATATGTTGGAATGCGTGTGTGTAGTCATTAACAACTCTGGCTGCTTACAATTTTAAAGGCGTGGGAGAGCATGCGTGATGTAAGTTTTTAAAACATATATGACAAAACCGCACAAATGTATAATTCCAGTTTTGAAAATATGTATGCGTGTGGGATTAGAAAAATATGCACCAAAATGCTATCTCGGAGTACTGGGATTTTAAGAGATTCATATTTATTTTATCAGCCTGTCTGTTCTTTCCAATTTTTCTGCAACGATATGCTTTATACTTTTATATATACAAATGTAATTATGATTATGATTATTATTATTTTTTTTTTTGAGACGGAGTTTCGCTCTTGTTACCCAGGCTGGAGTGCAATGGCACGATCTCGGCTCACCGCAACCTCCGCCTCCTGGGTTCGGGCAATTCTCCTGCCTCAGCCTCCTGAGTAGCTGGGATTACAGGCATGCGCCACCATGCCCAGCTAATTTTTGTATTTTTAGTAGAGACGGGGTTTCACCATGTTGACCAGCATGGTCTCGATCTCTTGACCTCATGATCCACCCGTCTCGGCCTCCCAAAGTGCTGGGATTACAGGCGTGAGCCACCGCGTCCGGCCCAAATGTAATTATTTTTTAAATTCAGCAGAAGGTTTAGAAATCAAATTTTATTTTCTTCTATATATACTATACACACTGCACTGTGCATGTGGCCATAAAATACCTTGTCTGTAAATCATTACAGAAAAATATATTGTTTTCTGAATAAGAAAGAGTCAATTCTCCACTAGCTATACTGACTATTTCATGGAGCAATAACAGCAATTTGTTTGCTAAACTAATTCTTTTAGGCTAATGCTTCTGGGATTATTTTTCTGCCAAATGTTAACGTCAGTTCCATAAAAGAAAATTTATTTTAATATTAGAAAATATAGTTAAGGGTTGAAACGTACATTTGATACATTCCAAACCCATATGTAAGTTTTTTTAATTCAGTAATGCCTCTTGAAGAATTGAGCTTTGATATTCAACTTAATGCTACAACTTAAAATACTGTATATTTTAAGTATATTTTAAGTATATTATAATCCATAAGTATACTATACTCATGGATTGAGTATAAACTACCATGAAATAATCCAGTGTCACTCATCAGTGCCAGGTTATTTCACTGATGCATTACAGCAAGCTTTGCATCTTGCAATTTACTCACCTAAAATTCCAATTTCTAAGCCTGTAAGTTTTTCTTTAATATCCTCGTAGATGTCATCTTTGGTAAAATCTGCTTGTATAATCTTCACACTACTCCCTGTAGTCTGCTCTGCATGAGAGACAACAGTTTTTTTTAATGAACAGGGATCCAAGTGCCCCCCAGGACAGCCCATTGCCCTAAATCGAAAAGGGAGATGGCTCTGAGTAAATGCTGGGAGGTGCTAAGAGATTGGTGAATGGTGGTTTCTACATGTCTCTAAGAGTTGCTACAGGGACAAGTATGTGCATTAAGATAGATTTAATGCAGCAGTTCTCAAAGTGGAGTCCACAAAGCACAGCAGCAGGGTTACTGGGAAACTTGTCAGAAATGCAAATTCTCAGGCTCCACCCCAGACTTACTGCATCAGAAACTCTGTGGGTGGGGCCCTGCCAGCCACCTGCTTAACACACCGCTGAGTGACTCTGCTGCTTCCTCAAGTTTGAGATCCCTGGACTGACAGCTGTAAAAGCAAGGTCCAACGCTGCCTCTGCTCCCAAGCGTCGTGTCTTTCCACACAGACACAGCAACTCTTTGTATTCACAAAGCGTTTACATACACACTGTCTTATGGTCATCCTCCCTACAGCCTTCTAAAGTAGACATTATGGTCTTCATTTTCCAGAGGCAAAAACGAAGGTTTAGACAGGCGAACTGACCCAGGAGCATCCACTCTGGTCACTCCAAGTTCAGTGCGCTCCCCACTACTGTGTGTTAACTCGCCTTCTGCAGGAGTTTTCCTGCAGATGTGAAAGCTACAACCGGAGTTTACCAACGGCTTGGTGAGTCGCTTTAGCTTTGGAGTTGGCCAGTATTTGTGGGCCAGGCAATCGTGAGGAATAGTTTGGGAGTGGACAGTGTTTCAAAGACACCACTTGCCTTTCAAAAGGATGATAAAAAGCACATTTCAGCGTTGTGAGGCAAACACTGAAGAATGTCTCGGTCCTTCTCAAAGTTACTTCTAATATCCAGACACAGAACAAAAGCAGGATTCATCAGTTCAAGGGCACTGGTGCTCTGCAGTGTGACTGCCCAGCCCGCACCTCCCACATCTACCTCCTACCCCAGATCTCCCCCAGGGAAACAAGGCTCACCCCTGACAGCCCACCATGGTCTTCTCCAGTCTCTATAACTAAAGTGTCATCCCTTTGAGTTAGAGTTTATTAATTATTAAATTAATAATTATTAAAATTCAAAGGTTCCAAAAGCTGTATGATCATCATTATTTACAAGGAACACTTCAGAGCGAATCATAGTAATAAAACATTATGATATAAAAGCTGCCTCAGGGTTGTACAGTGTACAACCTCCACATCCATATATGACTACCCTGGATCAAAACTGTTTTTAAAATCTGACAAACACCAGTAAGCATTGTCCCTCATCCTCCCGCCAAGAGCAGGGCATAGACATAGGGAAGGGAAGTCCCAAACACAGATAGTGCTTTTGGAGGGAGTGGCAGAAGCAACCAGGCAGCCGAGCCTCAAGGATGAGCAGGGCTGATCTAGCAATGAAGGCACCAAGGCAAAAGAGAAAGTGGACTGATTTGTGCCTCCATTGGTTCCTGCTTGCCCCAGCCCCCAGAGCCAGTGAGCACGAAAGCTGACACCTTCTATCCCACCCTCCGCTTTGTAACCAGGCTCCCCAGGAGAGTTGGTGTCCCAGGCTCTGAGAGCAGATGTGGGGATGCCAAGTGCATCAACAGGCAGAGCGGGAGCAGGCTCTGCTGGTGGGCTCCACATACCTCTCCCTTACTTAGGGGATCACTCACCGATCTCTGCGCCAATGACCTGTAGTTTCTCCAGCGTCCGGCTAATAAGGACAACATCGAGTCCACGTTTTGCTAGCTGAGAGTGGGAGTGAAAAATCAAAAAAGACAAGGACGATGAGCAGACAGGGAGGCTTGTTTTAAGGTGACTTGGTCCCGAGGCTGTGTGCGTACTGGAGGGGTGACGTGGTTTCCTCTCCTGGGTTTAAGTGTGCAGAAGGTGACAAAGCTTTCTGGGCTAGGAACAGCACAGCCCCAGTGAGCCAGGCTAACTAGTAGGGCCATCACGATAGGAGTGAATGCTTGTTATGTGTTTATTGTGTGCCGGGAACTTTTCTAAGTGCTTTGCTTGTCCAGGCCCATAAACTTAAAGTGCTTCTCTGAAATTCATGGGCTCAGCTATGCATCAGAATTTAAAATACTGGGGACTTTATGCTACACCTTATATAGCAGGGGGTGGGGCAGCATCCCATAATCAAAGTAGTGTTTCTGTCCCCCCAATTTTTTTTTTTTTTTGAGAGGGAGTCTCTCTCAGTCGCCCAGGCTATAGTGCAGTGGCATGATCTCGGCTCACTGCAACCTCCATCTCCCAGGTTCAAGCAATTCTTCTGCCTCAGCCTCCCGAGTAACTGGTATGACAGGCATGTACTGCCACACCCAGCTAATTTTTGTATTTTTAGCAGAGACGGGGTTTCACCATGTTGGCCAGGCTGGTCTCGAACTCCTGACCTCATGTGATCTGCCCACTTCAGCCTCCCAAAGTGCTGGGATTACAGGCCTGAGCCACTGCGCCTGGCCACCCCAACTTTTGAGCTGCTTCCTATCCACATGGACATCCTTCTTGTGGCTCACTCGACCTGAGAACTTTCTTCCCGTTTTCTGACTCCCAATAGAAGAAAAAATGGGACGGGACAGGGAGCAGAGGGTGAAGAGCTGGACACGTCCCATGAGGTCAGCAGGGTGACCCTGCATAGTGGGTAACACCTGGACTCTCAAGGGCTGCGTGACAGGGTGTGGAGCTGTGTGCTTCACACAGAGTCGCCAGAGAGATTCCACGGGGACATGTAAATGTAGAGCGCTGGGGGTCACAGACTGCTGGAGGTGTGTCTGTACCTAAAACTGCTGCCAGTGAGAAAAGTTAGAGTTTTTCCTGAAAGGCAAAAGGAAAAACCAACATTCGTTTAGAGACTGATGACATTTGAATTAGTGACAAAGGCCCCAGTTTATTGAATCTGTCTCTGTGGTTTCAGTCAAATGATTCGTACTGTTTTTTTTTTTTTTAATTGTGGTAAGATACACATAACAAAATCTACCATCTTGACAAAAATGTGGAATACTTTACAAATTTCTGTGTTATCCTTGGGAATTCATGCTAATGTTCTCTGTATGGTTCCAATTTTAGTATCTGTGTTGCAGAAACAAGCACTATGCTGTTATTTTAAAGAGTTACATATTATAGGCTGGGCACGGTGGCTCACACCTTTAATCCCAGCACTCTTCGAGGCCAAGGCAGGCAGATCACCTGAGGTCAGGAGTTCAAGACCAGCCTGACCAACATGGTGAAACCCCCTGTCTCTACCAAAAATACAAAAAAAAAAAAAAATTAACTGGGCGTGGTGGTACATGCCTGTGATCCCAGCTACTCAAGAGGCTGAGACAAGAGAATTGCTAGAACCCAGGAGGCGGAGGTTGTGGTGAGTGGAGATTGCACCACTGCACTCCAGCCTGGGTGACAGAGCAAGATTCTATCTCAAAAAAAAAAAAAATTACATATTATAGAAAACACATAAGAAGCTGAATTATGGTCTACAATACATAGTCTCCAATAGCCAGTAACTCACTATGGCCCACAGCTTCAGAATCACCCAAGGAGACGTCAAAAAAGAAAAACAGGGATTCCCACCGAACCATCTGATATGCTTTACATGTGTGTTCCTACCCAAAACTCAAGTCAAATTGTAATCCCCAATGATGAGGGTGGGGCCTAGTGGGAGGCGACTGGATCATGGGGGCGGTTTCTCATGGTTTAACACCATTCCCCAGATGCTGTCGTGGTAAGAGTGAGTCATATCAGGATCTAGTAGTTTAGAAGTGCGTGGCAACCAGCGCTTTGGGAGGCCAAGGCAGGCAGATCACCTGAGGTTGGGAGATCGAGACCAGCCTGACCAACGTGGAGAAACCCCGTCTCTACCAAAAATACAAAATTAGCTAGGCGTGGTTGCGCATGCCTGTAATCCCAGCTGCTCGGGAGGCTGAGGCAGGAGAATCGCTCCAACCGAAAGGTGGATACTGCAGTGAGCCGAGATCGCGCCAAGTGTGTGTGGCACCTCCCCGCTGTCTTCCGGCTGCTCCAGCCCTGCGAAGCGCTTGCTTCCCCTTCACCTTCCTCCATGTTTGTAAGTTTCCTGAGGCCTCTGAGCCGAGCAAATGCCCGCATCATGCTTCCTGCACAGCCTGCGGAACTGCGAGCCAAGTAAACCTCTTTTCTTTCTAAATTACCCAGTCTCAGATATTCTTTATAGCAGTGTGAGAATGAAATAATACACCATCCCAGTAAAAATCTCCGGGGTGGAAGCTTCAGGATTTTCATCTTTTTCTGTTTGGATTTATTAAATTATACTATTATACGTACAAATACATTCGCATTGTAAAAGATTCCAACAAAGTCAAAGAAAAAATGTCTCCAAGGCTGCCCCTGCCCATTTCCCCGCCCACCCCTAGGCTCCCACCAACTTTTTACTCTGCTGTTGAGACTTCTCTAACTTTTTCTCAACATTTACAGACATATATAGGCACACATAGAATAAAGGTTTGTTTTGTGGGTTTTCTTTAATCCTATATAAATGACATTATAAGCAGTGTCCTGCAATATTCTTTTTAACTTAATGACATATTGTATCTCTAAGAATCGTATCTATTTCCACAGCAACCCATGAAGAACCACTTGATTCTTTTGCCTTGCCCTATGGTATTCCAGAGTTCACCTTTGAACGAGCACTCAGGTTGTTTTCAAGTTTTCCTATTACCATTCTCGCTACAGTAAAAGCCCTTCTATATAGCTCTTTGTATATATGAGTAAATTAATTCCTACAGTAGATGGACAGAAGAAGTGAAATTGTTGTGTCAAAGGGTGAGTGCTTCTTAAGTGTTAATGGTATTGCCAGGCTGGGCACCATGGCTCACACCTGTAATCCTAGCACTTTTGAAAGGTTGAGGCAGGGGAATCGCTTGAGCCCAGGAGTTCAAGACCAGCCTGGAAAACCTAGTGAGACCTCGTCTCTACAAAAAATACAAAAATCAGCTGGGCCTCGTGGTGCACAACCCATAGTCCCAGCTACTCAGGAGGCTGAGGTGGGAGACATGATTGAACCTGGGAGGCTGAGGCTGCAGTGAGCCGTGATTACACTACTGCACTCCAGCCTGGGCGGCAGAGTGAGACTGTCTCAAAATAAATAAATAATAGTATTTCCAAATTGCCGTCTCTTAAAACTATATTATCAAAAATACAATTAGAGCCATTTCTCCACACTCTCACCAACATTTGACATGAGCAACCTTTCCCAACTTGATGCTTTTCCCAACCTGATGGCATCCCTTTCTTGGTTTCGTTTGTTTGTTTTTTAGAGACAGGGTCTCATGCTGTTGTCCAGGCAGGTGCAGTGAACTCCCGGGCTCAAGGAATTCTCCCCCCACTCGGCCTCCAGAGAAGCTGGGCCTACAGATGTGCGCCACCATGCCTGGCTAATTCTTTATTTTTTGTAGGGATGAGGTCTCACTATGTTGGCCAGGCTGGTCTTGAACTCCTGGGCTCAAGTAATCTTCCCGCCTCAGTCTCCCAAAGTGCTGGGATTACAGGTGTGACCCACCATGCCCGGTCCCTTTATTGTTTTAATTTGCATTTTTCCAATTATCAGTGGAGCTGAGCATCATTTGGTATGTTGTGTGAATTACCAGTGCATACCCCTTTCCCATTCTTCTATGGAGTAACTTATTTTCTTATGGATTTGTAGAAGTTATATATATCCAGGGTATTGATTATTTGCCTGCTATGTACTAGCAAGTATTTTCTACTTTGTTTCTGGTGCCCTTATACATTTTATACCACTTGTAATGCTATCAAATTTGTGAATGTTTTCCTTGTTTTATATTTTCTTTATGATTTTCCTTAATTTCAAGGAGATAAATACGTTTTTCTATATCCTTTTTTTTTGTTAGTTTATTTTTGAGAATGGTATGAGGTTGAAATTCTTCCACAATATTTTTCTCAAATTAGGTGCTTAATCGTCTCAACAACTTTCTCCACTTTGTCCGTCATTCCACACTTAAAATGTTAACTTAGTCATTTGCTACATTCTTCAGTGTGCTTATGGCTGTTTCTAGTCTATCATTTCTGTTCCACTGACCTATTGATCAGTCTCCACGCCAGGGCCACTTCTGATTTAATCATAATCTTACATTAGCCTTTGATAGCTTTCTATGTTTGCATATGTTGGCCTCATTATCTTAGCTGACACCTCTTATACAATGTTAAGGAAGATCCTACCATTCATTATTCTCTTCCAAAGTTGTGTTTCATCTTTTCTGTTTAATCTTCCAAATAAATGACAACATTGTCTACACAAGTATTAAAGTAGGGATATTTAGGGGAAAATTTATATCTTTGCAGGAATCTTATCCATAAGTCTATTATGGTATCCTTTTTTTTTTTTTCAAGTCTCATATAGCCTTCTAAACATTTAGAAGTTTTTTCATGTAAATCCTGGACTTTTCTTGTTAGGGGTGTGTTAATTAGGATAATATTAGTTGCTGTAACAAATAACTCTATAATTTCAGCAGTTTAACACAAAGGAAGTCTGTTTCTGTCTTATATAGCAGACCCTGTTTCACATTTGGGAACCCATTTAGGACCCAAGGCCAAGAAAGGGTTTGTCATCTTTACCGCTAGGTCTCTGAGCTTACCCTGGGCTTTGCCATCCAGCTAGTGCCAGGATTTAGAGAGCCTGGAGAAGATATGCCCTTCTGTTAACCAACTTGATTAAGAACTGACCGGCATCCTTTCTGCTTGCTTTCATTTGCAGAATGAGTCGCATAGCCCTACACGGATGTCAAGGAGCCTGGGAAGTGCCCTGCTGGGAACCACTCACCAGCTGTAACTCCACCCTACGGAAGAGAGAGTAGGGATCTGGGTGGACGTTGAGTTGCTGCTGCCACCCGGATCTTATGTTTATTCACAGCCACGGTGACCTGAATTATTTTGGATAGAAGACACTTCAGGATTAAATACGTAGGTTCAATTCCTGTCTCCACCACTTATTCCTGTCAGCGCAAGTCAATTGTTCTGGAGATCATAGAAGAGAATACATTAAAAAGTGTGTGGCAGAAAACCTGCCACGTAAGAAGCCCTCGATGGTGTTACCTGTTTTTCTGTATAGTCTAATTTGTTATTAATCAGCATGGGAGCTCTTTATACAGCCACCTCACTGAATTCAATTTATTCTGATAGTCTGTTCATCATTGTTTGGCTTTCATCATAGATAATAGTATTCTCTACAAAGAATCCAGTGATGTCCCTTTCTTTCCAATATTTGCATTTTTTTTTTTTTTTGAGATGGGGTTTCGCTCTTGTTACCCAGGCTGGAGTGCAACGGTGCGATCTCAGCTCACTGCAACCTCCGCCTCCTGGGTTCAGGCAATTCTCCTGCCTCAGCCTCCTGAGTAGCTGGGACTACAGGCACGCGCCACCATGCCCAGCTAATTTTTGTATTTTTAGTAGAGACGGGATTTCACCTTGTTGACCAGGATGGTCTCGATCTCTTGACCTCATGATCCACCCACCTCGGCCTCCCAAAGTGCTGGGATTACAGGCGTGAGCCACCGTGCCCGGCAGATTTGCATATTTTTGGCCTCATCCTCTTGGCTGACACCTACACAATGTCAAGCAGCTGCAGTAACAGCAAACATACTTGTCTCACTCCCCACTGCCCTGAGAACACTTACAATGTGTCTCAGGATGCAAGCACGTTTCCTGTCACTTCTGGCAGATGTCCTTTATCGATTTAAGAACATTTACATCTGTTCTTTTTTTCCGAATTACGTTTTTAATAAACTGCTGGATTCAGTCTGCAAATATTTAAATTGGATCATACTTCTCTGATGCCACTCTTGTCCCATTTTGGTATTTGAGTCATGCTAATCTGTCTAGATAATGTATAAAACAGGTATGGGACCCACTTGTCCCAGGAGCTTCCCAGTTTGAAAACTGAAAGTCCCACATCTGAAATCACCTTTGCAAAAATTATAACTGAGAAAATTATGGCAGTGAAAGAGATCTGATCTAACCCACGCATTATCTTGCTTTTAAGCTTTCAGATTGTCCTTAATTATGCTTGGATTTGGGCCAAGCTAACTTTGGGAGACATTTAGTTTATAATTTAAATTGTAATAACCCTTTCCCAAAACTCAAACACCTTGGTAAAGCTAATGAAAGGCCACCAGGCTAGGGAGAGGAGCCTGAATTCTGCTAAGGTGTAGACATAAAGGATTACCCATCATTATATCAGAGGTCACAAGACAGGGCAACTTCCCCCAGTTACTCTTGCAGATAATATCACTATTATAGAAGCCAAGATTGGCCTTTTGAGATGTCTTTTCAGGTTTTTTGCATTTCTGATGACTGATGGTTCCTCCTAAGCCCACCAGTCACTCCTGTGGTCTCCCATTCAGCAGGCTCTGCGTGAATTCAGCTCTTTCTCTATCGCAGTTCTGCTGTCTTGATAAATCAGTTCTATCTAAGCAGCAGGCAAAATGAACCCATTGGGTGGTTACACATCCAAGAAACCTTCCAAGCAAAGGAAAATCAAACTAGTTAGTCATCCTAGAAATATGAGGGGCTTTTTCTTATTTCTTGAAGATTTGGTAATATTGTAAAAATGTCTGGATACTTTATTCAACTGTAGCTCTTCATAACTGTCTTTTTCATTTTTTTATGACTACTAATCTTTTGGTGTTTTTCTACTTCTTCTTAAGCCAATTGTAATCATTTATATTTTCACAGAAAATGATTTATTTCATCCAGATTTTCAATTTCTCAGCACCAAGATTTAAATAATATTTTCTTTCTCTTTCTTCTTCCTCTTCTTTTGTAAATAAATCCCCTCTTCTGTAGCTAGGCTCCTAAAATTGGTTCTTCTCTTTCTTTTTTCTTCTTCTTCTTTTTTTTTCCTGAGACAGCATCTTACTCTGTCACCCAGGCTGGAGTGCAGTAGCTAGATCAGAACTTACTGTCATCTTGAGCTCCCAGGTTCAAGCAATCCTCCCACCTCAGCCTCCTGAGTAGCTGGGATTACAGGTGTGTGCCACCATTCCTGGCTAATTTTCTAATTTTTTGTATATATGAGGTCTCACTACATTGTCCAGGCTAGTCTCAGACTCCTGGCTTCAAGGGATTGTCCTGCCTCCTCCTCAAAAAGTGCTGGGATTATAGGCATCAGCCTGGCCTCTTTTTTTTTTTTTTAAATTTAAAATCTTTCAAAGATTTATCTCTTATTTGGCATTTTTAAAGAATTGGTTTTGGTTGCTTGGTTTGGTTTAAACTGATCAATTCCGTTTCTTCCTGTGTTTTCTGTATCATCACTTTTTGTTCCCTGTTAATTTCCTCCTTGTGTCTCTTTTGGATTGTTCCATTGTTCCTTTTCTAGAGTTTCTTGGGAGTTAAATATATCTATAATCATTCTTATTTTCTGATAGATGCATTTAAAGCCAAAAGTTTTCATCTGCATAGCACGTTGGCCACAATTCATGAGAGTACCCACTTTTATTTTTTCTGTAATCTTAGAAGTACGCTGGAGAGTACTTTCTCAGTATAGGTGGGGATGGATGTAGTTTTCTAACATCATTTTTAATTTTACTGCATGGTGGTCAATGAATGTAATGGTATGTCTTTTGCTATTTGGAATCAGTCACAGTTTCCTCTGTAGCCTAGTGAGCAGACCGTTTTTATGAATGGCTCCTGTGTCTCGATCCTTCAGGAATGTATATGCAATCTTTGTTGACGACCCAGTTTTACAAATAGTTGTCTATTAAACTAAACTTGAGGTTTACCAAATGCCCTACCAGATATTTGTCAAACCAGTATGAGAGGCTATTCAAATTCCTCATGGCCTTAATTATTTCTTATTTATGTAGTAAGATGTTACATCACAAGTTTCAACAGAAGTGCTAAGACCCGATAGACATTAGATCACAAAAGGATTTCAGAGAAAGAACCTAGAAAAAACTGTGATATTGTAAGATACCAATGAATATACTTGATGTTTTGTACTGTGTTCTTGGCACAAAGCTCCTAATACCCTTATAATTTCCTAATTTCCTGATTGATAGGAATGATATTTGGTAAAATGTTTGGTCTTTGTCTC
This sequence comes from Aotus nancymaae, assembly GCF_030222135.1. Lineage (NCBI taxonomy): Eukaryota > Metazoa > Chordata > Mammalia > Primates > Aotidae > Aotus > Aotus nancymaae. The sequence continues at coordinate 18,427,650 of NW_026988455.1, forward strand.
CCGATCCCGAGACAAGTTTCTAAGATCCTTGGAACCTTCAGTGATGAGAGTGTGTTTTTGTTGTTATTATGCTGTTCCTTACTGCTTTGTAAGAGCCTCTCATGTATACAACATCAGCAGTCTCAACAGGAAGCAGATGGCCTATTAAGCAGTACCTTTTAAATTTATTTTCATAAGTGTCTGTGGAACAGGTGGTATTTGGCTGCGTGAGTTAGTTCTTTAGCAGTGATTGCATGCTTATGAGATGACTGGTGGCTGAGGGTCCCTCGAGAGCTTCAGGACGGGGGCTGGTTGCCAGAGAGACCAACTGTGTGATTGCAGGGTTAGAACCTTCAGCCCCACCTCCTGACCTCCCTCTTTGTTCCGAGGAGGGAAGAGGGGCTAGGGATGGAGTTAATCTCCAATGGTCAATGACTTAATCAATCATGCCTGTGTAACAAAACCTCCATCAAAACCCCTAAGCGACAGGATTCAGGGAGCTTCTAGGCTGCAGACCCACAGAGGTACTGGGAGGCGGTACCTGCAAAGAGGGCATGGAGGCTCCAGCCCTTCCCCACACCTGGCCCTATGCATCTCTGTGGTTCGGCCACTCCTGAGCTGTATCTTTGATAATAGACTGCTACAGTAAGTAAGGTACCTTCCTGATCTCTGTGAGCCATCAGAGCAGAGTCCTGAACCTAAGGAGGGGATTGTGGGAATCCCTGATTTACAGCCAGTCAGTGAGAAGTACAGGAGACCTGGGACTTTCGACTGGAATCCCAAGGGCATGAGGGCAGTCTAGTGGCCCATAACCTGTGTGGTCTGTGCTAACTCTGGGTAGTGTTAGAAATGAATTGAGTTGGAGGACATCCGGTTGTGTCAAGAGAGTTAGAGAATTGACTGGTGTGAGGAGAAAAAACCCACACATTTAATGTCTGAAGTGTGAGCAAAACAGCACAAAAGAACAAGATGGAGCAGGGACCCCTCATAGAAGCCCACTGACCACTGCCACCCCTACCAGCATGAAATAAAGGATAATCTTAGTCCCTCCAAGAAAAATTCCGAGCCCCTAGCTAGCCCTGAGAAGCAAATGAGCAACTTAATGAGCAAAAAGGTAGTAACAGCTTAACATCATGGCCACAGAGGCTAGCTCAAGATGCTGGTTCCCCACAGAAACTAAAGACGGCGTTTGAGGCCGGGCGCGGTGGCTCACGCCTGTAATCCCAGCACTTTGGGAGGCCGAGGCGGGCGGATCACAAGGTCAAGAGACCAAGAGCATTCTGGCCAACATGGTGAAACCCCATCTCTACTAAAAATACAAAAGTTAGCTGGATGTGGTGGCACACACCTGTAGTCCCAGCTACTCGGGAGGCTGAGGCAGGAGAATTGCTTAAACCCTGGAGGCAGAGGTTGCAGTGAGCCAAGATTGCGCCACTGCACTCCAGCCTGGCGACAGAGCAAGACTCCATCTAAAAAAAAAAATTGAACACGTCTCTGAAGTTGTTTTTGAGAAACCTGGACTCCCTACCAAATGGAAAATACTGTTCACTGGTACATAGACCTCAGATAAGGGATAGCTGAGGACTGAACATGGCCGCTGTTTTGTTCTAAACTTCTTCCTGACGGCTGGAGAGAGTTATGCCCACAGACCAGACCTCAACATTTCTTTCTGGAGACCCCAAGTTTTTAGACAAAGCTTTGCTTCCTTAACCAATTGAAACCAGAGAATTGCTGAATCCACCTATGACTTACAAGCACGCACTTCAAGTTACCCCGCCTTTTTCAGTCAAACCAATGTATAACGTCTATGTATTGATTTACTACTTTGCTTATAACGTCTGCTTTCCTGAAATCTACGCCGCCTTTAAAAACCGTTGCTTGTAAGCCATTAGAGAGGTCAGCTGTTAGGCGGAAGCTGCCTGATCCTCCCTGCTCGGCGCCCTGCAAATCATCACCCTCCTTTCCCTGACTGCAAAACCTCAGGGTGGATGTTGGCTTTCCTATGTCAGGTGAGGCAGTTCAGGTTTTGTTCAGAAGGAGTAATATCTATAAACTAGAATGTGATTCTAGAGCCCTTCCCCAGTGGACCCCTCACTCATAAGACAGATCACAAGATAAAGAGGGAGGCTGGGCACAGTGGCGCACATCTGTAGACACAGCACTTTGAGGAGCCAAGGCAGGAGGATCACCTGAGACCAAGAGTTCAAGACCAGCCTGGACAGCACAGTGGGACCCCATCTCTACAAAAAAATATAAATAAATTATCTGGGCATGGTGGCACATGCCTGTGGTCCCAGCTATTCAGGAGACTGAGGTAGGAGGATCCCTTGAGTCCAGAAGTTCGAGGCTGCAGTGTGCTATGATTGCACCACTGCACTCCAGCCTGGGCAACAGAGCAAGACTCTGTCAAAACAAAACAAAACAAAAAAAGGTAAAGAGAATAGCAACTAAGAGGAACGTGTGAAAGCATTTCTTTGGTTCTCTCTGCGGCCAAGCTGTGACTCTCATCCCCCTCGGGTCGGGTGTGGAGGGAGCGTTGCCCACCTCTCACCTCGTGGGAAAGGAGAGGGCTTTCAATAGTCCCTTCCTGTCTTGTTTCAGGTTTTATGTTCACTGTGTGTTCTGGTTTTTTATTGCCCCCTCCTTTTTTGCCTAAATTAGTTCAGATAGGATAGGTAATGCTGTGGCAACAAGTTAACACTGAAACCTCAGCAGTTTAACCCAACAAAAGTTTATTTCTTACCCGTTATGCTCAAACTGTAGACTGACCTTTGACCCAGACCCCCAAAAAACCTAATGAGCAGCAGATTGTTGCTCCTCAGCTGCTCTGACAACAGAGCCTTCTGCTGCCAAGGGCTAGACCTGCTGCCAAGACTCGATTTAGGCCATGGAAATATGAGTGTTTATTCACCATCTTGGCTCACTGCAACCTCGGCCTCCCAGGTTCAGGGATTCTCCTGCCTCAGCCTCCCGAGTAGCTGGGACCACAGACATGCACCACCATGCCTGGCTAATTTTTGTTATCTTTAGTGAGACAGGGTTTCACTGTGTTGCCAGGCTGGTCTCAAACTCCTGACCTCAGGTGATCCACCCACCTCAGCCTCACAAAGTGCTGGGATTACAGGCATGAGCCACTGCACTTGGCCCAAAACTTCTATCTCAAAGCACAGAGACCTTGGAGGAAGCAAAGTTGGAGACAGAGTGCTGGGTAGCAGGCCCAAGAAGGTTGATGCAGGATGGGGTGCTTTCACCAGGGCCAAGGTCCTGCAGAGCAATGAGCGGCACCTCCATGGGGAGAACCCACAAAAGGGCCCCACAGGGAAACAGTCGGTGTCAGTTGCCAGACCCAGAGAGGGAGACACACAGACCTGCCTGATGCTGCTTCTTTGTCCTCCCTCCCATGCTCTCCCATCCCCCTACTCCTCAGATTCGGGTAGGTTCAGACTTGGGTAGGTTCAATTAGCAACAACAGAATGAAGAAATGCTAGGCCAGGAAAGAGAAAACCCCATGGCACTGTCTTCTGATGGCATGATGTCCAAAGCAGGTCCCAGCTGAGGGCAGGGGAGATGTAACTTCCATCACAGGTTCAGCATTTGGACTACTGCAGGTGACTGGTTCTGTAACTCCAGAAGTGAAACCATGTTTGCATCTGAAAGTGACCACAGGGCTTTGTTTCACCTAGGAAGGATCAGTGAGACAACAGGAGTGGAGGCAGCGAAAGAAACACCACTATGAGGTTTCAGGAGACACCTAAAACCAGAATGGTCATAAACAAGCCCCGATGAGTCCCATGAGACTGCTTACGGAAAATGCTGGTTATACTATGTGTTTCTACCTCTGAAAAAGATATGTTAATTGCTCACAGTGGTTGTAAACATGTCAATTGCTTCTTTTTTTTTTTTTTTTTAAGACAAAGTCTTGCTCTGTTGCCCAGGCTGGAGTGCAGTGGCGCAATCTTGGCTCACTGCAACCTCTGACTCCGGGGATCAAGCAATTGCCTCAGCCTCCCGAGTAGCTGGAATTACAGGCGCCCACCACCATGCCTGGGTAATTTTTGTATCTTTAGTAGAGACAGGGTTTCACCATGTTGGCCAGGCTGATCTTAAACTCCTGACCTTGTGATCCACCCACCTCGGCCTCCCAAAGTGCTGGGATTACAGGTGTGAGCCACCTCGCCTGGCCAATTGCTTTTATTTTAATCTCTTTATACTTTTAATAATTTGAAGTTAAATTGTCAGGAATAGAATGTGCCCAATATTAATGATCTGAAATTTATCAATATGAATATTTTCCTTTGAATAGGTTGATGCAAAAGCATTCACGGTTTTTGCCATCAAAATAATGGCAAAACTGTGATTACTTTTTCACCAAGTTAATATTTTTTCTTGTTTTGGATTATGTTTTTTCTGATACTAATATTGCTTCCTTTCTTTTCGTTTTCATTTTCCTAGTATTTTTTATTCCTTTATTCCTTTTGTCTTCACTTTTCCATGATATGTTTTTCCATTCCTTTATTTTCAACCTCTCTGTAATCACGATTGGATTTTTAAGCCCCATCTGAGTATTTGCCATTCATCAGTAAGTGTAACCATCATATTTACTGAGATCACAGATCTGTTACACTAGCTTCTGCTGTCTTGAGTTTCCCTTCACTATGCGTGGCCATTTGCTCTCTTTTATGACTAGTAAGCAGGATAGGATGGGCAATACCATAGTAACAAACTAGCCGCAAGTCTCAGGGCTTCATACAAGAGGCGTCCACTCCTCCTCATGCAACGTCTTCTGCAGGTAATGCAGCAGTCCAGGGCAGCCCCCTCCCTGCAATGGCACAGGGGTCTAGATGTTTCCCCAGGGCTGAAACCAGGATGAGGCAGGTAAAGCACTCAGGGTGCACAATGTAAGCAGCTGCTCTTTCTCAGGTTCATGGTCACCTTGCAAGCCTTACCTTCCTCCTGGCCCTGCTTTTCCCACCTCGTGGCTGCACTCTTCAACACAAAGCTTACCCTGGCTTGCTTCATATTGGGCAATTGAGCACCAAATTTGATTACAGTGTAGCAAAGACAAACTCATGTCTGTGATTTAAAAATAAGTCACAAGAACAAACATAGCCACTTTCTGGGTGTAAGGCTGGCTGCGTCGCGGAGAGTTTGGACACACCTCCTCCCCTCGAGGGGAGTTCGGACACGCCCCCCTCCCTCGCAGGGACCTCGGACACGCCCCCCTCTCTCGCGGGGACCATGGACACCCCCCCTACCCTCACTGGGAGCTCGGACACGCCTCCTTCCCTTGCCAGGAGCTCGGACACACCTCCCCCCCGAACCGGGAGCCTGGGAAAAAAGCCCCATCAGGACCTACCTGATACCATTTTGTCCCATCCAGGCCCCACTCCCTACCTACCATTTTGTCCTATCCAGGTCCCACTCTGTGCCTGACATTTTGTCTTCCTGCCTACTATTTTGTCCTATCTGGGCCCCACTCCCTGCCTACTATTTTGTCCTATCTGGGCCCCACTCCCCTCCATTTTGTTCCATCCAGGTCCCACTCCCCTCCATTTTGTCCCACTCACCTTGGGCACAGCCAATCAAACGCCTCCACTCCCTATAAAACCCCGTGCCTGAGAGGAGTCCGAGCAACTTCTCCAGCCCTTCCTGTTGGACCGCAGAACCTCACCCAGGAGCCTGAATAAATTCCCTTGCATTGGATTATTTTCGTGCTGGCCTCAGTTTCTTCATTTTATCCTCAGTGAGAACAGACCTTACACTGGGGTGGGAATATTGGGAAGATATTGCTCAAAGGATACAAAATTTCTTTTTGATATCCTTTGATGGGCAGTAAGACAGGAAAAAAGCTCAAGAAATCTATTGTATAGCGTGTATATATGTCGTATTAACTGTAGATGTATGACATCTACAGTTAATAACAATGCTGTACGTCTATAGCTAATAACAATGTCTCATATTCTTTAAAATTGAGAACAGATTTTAAGTGATCTTAGCACAAAAAAAATAAATAGGTAATTTATATGTTCATTAGCTCAACTGAGTCATTTTACAATGTATATATATTTTTAAATGTCATTTTGTACCCAATAAATATATGACTTTTATTTGCCAATTAAAAATTAATTAATTTAAATAAGTAAAAGAATAGCCATTTTGGCTGGGCGGGTGGCTCACACCTATAATCTCAGCACTTTGGGAGGCCGAGGTGGGCGGATCACGAGGTCAAGAGATCGAGACCATCCTGGTCAACATGGTGAAACCCCGTCTCTATAAAATACAAAAAAATTAGCTGGGCATGGTGGTGCGTGCTTGTAATCCCAGCTACTCAGGAGGCTGAGGCAGGAGAATTGCCTGAACCCAGGAGGCGGAGGTTGCGATGAGCCGAGATGGCGCCATTGCACTCCAGCCTGGGTAACAAAAGCGAAACTCTGTCTCAAAAAAAAAAGAAAAACCATCTCTACTAAAAATACAAAAATTAGGCTGGCGTGGTGGCACATGCCTGTGGTCCCAGCTACTCGGAAGGCTGAGGTTGAAGAATCACTTGAACCCAGGAGGCGGAGGTTGCAGTGAGCCAAGATTGCAGCACTGCACTCCAGCCTGGGGACAGAGCAAGACTGTCTCAAAAAAAGGAAAAAAAAAAAAAGAATAGCCTTTTTTTGCAAGCTGCATATAAAAAGACTAGTTCTACCTATGGACTAGTAAAACATTGACATAAAAATGCACACAAAACAATAAACATTTTGTAAAACTACATACAAACAAAAAGATGCACATCGGACGTATTAGGAAGGTTGCACGTGGGAAGACAGGGAATAGAAACGGAGGGTTGGGAATGAAAGAAAATAAAATGAGAGAGGGACTTTGTACGAATCAATGATAATAACTCAATCCTCTATGTCTTTGACAAATAAGAAGGAGAAGGAAGAGGAAGAAAAAGAAAGTGGGATAAAGGATCAGAAAGGGAGGAAAATAGAAAAACTGAGTATATGCCTGCCAGGGTAGACCTGTTTTATTGTTGTTGGGTTTGTTTGTTTGTTGTATTTTTAGTAGAAACGGGGTTTCGCCATGTTGGCCAGGTTGGTCTCAAACTCCTAGCCTCAAGTGATCCACCCGCCACAGCCTCCCAGAGTGCTGGGATTACAGGGGTGAGCCACCACGCCCAGCCCCCACACTGCTTCTGGCCTCCATGGCAGACCTATATTATGATGGAAGTAGTATATATGTCATTTGCTGCTTATTAAGTAAATTATACCAATTCTAACTTTTCCAATAGCCATGCTACAAAATTTAAGTTTCTTGTCTATAAAAGCTTATTTTACAGCTGCCTTTAGCTACTTAGTTTATATTTCAACTCAGGCTACCCTTAGCTTTATCAATAAGACCAGAATCACATACATTCTGACAAAAGAATTTTATATTTTTATGTTAAATTGTTAAAGAAAACTTTATTCCAAACTTCAAAAAAAGCAAGCTGATGACTGCTTGGGTTTTTAAAAATTAGTATCACCTTAGAATATTTTCTAATAAGCCTCCTTGACCTCACCTGACACCCTTGGGCAGGTAACTTTGCTGTTACCAAATCATTTGACAATTCTCAGCCAGTGAAGTTGGAAACAGAGGGGTTGTTGGGACATTATAACTTGAAAGAGAAGCTGACTTCCAGGTGACACGAACAATAGCCTTTAGAAAGTCAGCCCACTGGGTATCTAACGCAGCAATGTTATTTTGCATTCCTTTTTAGACTAACTATAGAATCCCTACTGCTTAAATGCTGTTCGCTCATATCACTCAGATCTTTTGTCTTCTTGCTTAGATCCTTCATTAGTAAGTCAATATAAAACTTTAACAAGTGCTAACATATGTCTTTGAGAATTGTGCTCTTATGACACTGACTGTAAAATGTTGTTTGATCCTTTGAGTTATTTGGCTAAATGGCCACAACAGTTATGCTTTAATCCTAATGTCTACAAGATTTCAGAAATAATGTAATAAACATACTATCATGCTCTACTAAAAACAAAGAATATCAAAAGAAGTTTTTAAAATCTGGCTTTATGATATTTTTAAGAACTAGCCCAAAAGAGAAAGCTAAAGTGAAAAGAAGAGGGACATATATAGAGAGAGAGATATTTATTCATATCAAGTAAAATAGGCATTAAAGCAGATAAGTATTACTAGAAATAAAAACAAGTTAAAAGGCTAAATTTACCAGGAAGTTATAGCAATTGTAATCCTGGATTACTTAATAAAACAGCTTTATATAAAACTACAAAGGGAATTGAAAAATACACCATCAGAGTGGGAGATTTCATTTTGCCTTTTTAATAATTGTTGGATGAAACACACAAACATTTGGCAGGGATGCAAATTATGTATACCACATAAATAATGCATCTGATCTAAGCGCCATGTCTAAACACAGAACAGGGGTAGAAGATGTTCCTTTGAAATTTGGCTCTTTGAAAACACTGATAATACTGACAACTCTCCAGCAGAATTGATCAAGGAAAAGAAGAGAGCACTCGAATAAGCAGCACACAATATGAGGATTTTAAATGAGCTTAATTAGAGATACAGCCAAGATTTAAAATATAGAAAAAGGGTTTTTTTCTACCTATCGAAATCCTTTTAAACCACAGGAAATTTATAAATGTGTGTGTGTGTGTATGTGTGTGTGTGTGTGTGTGTGTATACATATATATTTTCTCCTTTTAGGTTTTTTTCTAGGAAAACATAAATCTACGGGGAAGGTGACAACAAGAGACAAGAGCAATCCCAAATTGTCTGTTTTTGGAGACAGGGTCTCACTCTGTTGCCCAGGCTGTAGTGCAGCGGTGTGATCTAGGCTCACTGCAGCCTCGACCTCCTGAGCTCAGGTGATCCTCCCACCTCAGCCTCCTGAGTAGCTGAAACCACAGGCATGCACCACCATGCCTGGCTAATTTTTTGGGAGGAGGGGAGAGGTGGGGGTCTTGCTATGTTGCCCAGGCTGGTCTCAAACTCCTGGCCTCAAGCTACCCTCCCTCCTCGGCCTCCCAAAGTGCTGACATTACAGGCATGAACTACCGTGCCTGGCCCCAGCCTACAAAATTTTTGTTGCTAAAAAATGGACGGGCAAGATCTCAAATCCTAAACCAGCAATAGACTAAGCTGAGAACTTACAAAATGTATACCAGTAAAATCCTCAGAAGTCTCAGGCACTGCTGGTACTGAACCTGGGAGAGAGAAGCTAGACTCAGGAGGCTTCAGTCAGAGCGAGAAGTCACCAACCCCGATGGCCTTCTCCACTCCAGGAAGGGAGGACAGGGCCCTCTCTGAGAGTGAGGCGATAAAGCAGTAGGTACTCAATGTGCTGATTCCAGAACAGCATGTGGCCTTCACTCTACAGGCAGGAGGTAACATGGTTTTTCTCTGAGGAATCTGACCCACACCAAGGAAAAGACTTTGAGACATTTGCTTAGGACTCCTCTCACCCTATAGTACACCCTGATCACACTCACAGCTACAAGACTCACTCAACACAAGGAAAGTCCAGGCAGGTTCCTAACCTCATCCTAGTGAAACAGACAACAAGAAGTGCTTATGAACAGCAGCTAACCTGAAAGACAGACTGCCAAACAAACATGGGAAAGAGCAACTCGGTTAAACAGTGCCAGGCAGGAGACAACTTTTCTTTTTTTTTTTTTGATATGGAGTCTTGCTCTGTCTTCCAGGTTGGAGAGCAGTGGTGCAATCTTGCCTTACTACAACCTCTGCCTTCCGGGTTCAAGCGATTCTCCTGCCTCAGCCTCCTGAGTAGCTGGGATTATAAGCGCATACCACCACACCCAGCTAATTTTTGTATTTTTAGTAGAGACAGGGTTTCACCATGTTGGCCAAGCTAGTCTCGAACTCCTGACCTCACAAGTGATCTGCCCGCCTCCGCCTTCCAAAGTGCTGGGATTAGAGGCATGAGCCACTGTGCCCAGCCAATCGTTTTTAAAAGAAGAAAAAAATACCTTCAGAGAAATTAGAGAAGCTGCTACATCTATGAAAAGAACAGGCTGTTCCACAAATAAAAATTCAGAAATGTAAACGATTTTTAATTTCTTTAAAAATTTTAATTTTAAAAAATTGAAAAAGAAAATATCAAAAATGAAAACATTCATTTGAAAGGATAGAAGCTACAATTGATGAAATTCTTTTGCAGAAAGAAAAGCAAAGGGACAAAGAAATAGAAATTATGAGAAAAAAAAGAAAGAGAAATAAAGGATGATTTCAGGATCTGCATAATAGGAGTTCCAGAAACAACATTTTCCAACATCTGAGTGACAGGAGATCCAGCAATCCAGCAAGAGGAGACAAGCAGAGAAGATGAAAGGGAACATCCTGGCCACCTGCTCTGTGGGGCAATCCGAGCTGTGCCCCCACTGCCTCCCTCTCCATATGTCTGCTCATTTTCTTTTCTTTTTTATTTATTTATTTTTTTGAGATGGAGTCTCACTTCATGACCCAGGCTGAGTGAGAAGGCGCGATCTCAGCTCACTGCAACCTCTGCCTCCTGGGTTTAAGCAATGCCTCACCCTCAACCTCCCGAGTAGCTGGGACTACAGGTGCATGCCACCACGCCCAACTAATTTTTGTATTTTTAGTCGTGACAGGGTTTTTGCCATGTTGGTCAGGCTGGTCTCAAACTCCCAGCCTCATGTGATCCGCCTGCCCCCTTGGCTCATTTTCTAAAATGGTTGTTAAGCCTTCCCAGTGATTTTCTGAACTCGATGATGACTTTACAATCAACTCATTTCTTCTTAGGTTTTGGAAACATAGTAAGAGAATATTACCAAAAAAAAAAAAACTTTATGCCAATCAATTTAAAAACTTAGGTGAAAGGGATATATTTCTATATAAATATAAATTACCAAAATTGGTGCAAGAAAAAAATTAACCCAAGCAGTTCCACCACCATTAAAAATTAATAATAATAATAAGATGAGAATGATAATAAGTGATCCCACAAAGAGAACTGCAGCCACAGATAGTCTTACAGATAGATTCTACCAAACATTTAAAAAAAAAATTCCAAAAGTATACAATGCTTTTCAAAGAATAAAAAGAGGTAAAATTCCTCTATTCAGTTTATGAGGCTCATGAAAACTTGACACAAAAACTTTGAAAACCTGGGCGTGGTGGTTCATGCCTGTAATCCAGCACTTTGGGAAGCCGAGGTAGGCAGATCACCTGAAGTCACGAGGTCAAGACCAACCTGGCCAACATGGTGAAATCTTGTTTCTACTAAAAATACAAAAATTAGCTGGGCATGGTGGCAGGCACCTGTAATCCTGGCTACTCAGGAGGATGAGGTAGGAGGATCACTTGAACCCGGGAGTAGGAGGTTGAAGTGAGCTGAGATCACACCACTGCACTCTAGCCTAGGTGACAGAGTGAGACTCTTGTCTCAAAGCCAAAAAAAAAATAAAAAAAAAAAAACAGGTTTGGTAAAGAAGCCTGCTAACACCCACCAAAACTGGCTGGGCGCACTGGTTCATGTCTATAATCCTAGCACATGTGGGAGGCCAAGGTGGATCACTTGAGGTCAGGAGTTCAAGACTAGCCTGGCCAGTATGGTGAAACCCCGTCTTTACTAAAAATACAAAAATTAGCTGGGCATGGTGGCACATGCCTGTAATCCCAGCTACTCGGGAGGCTGAGGCAGGAGAATCACTTGAACCCAGGAAGCAGAGGTTGCAGTGAGCCAAGATCGTGTCACTGCACTCAAGCCTGGGTAACAGAGTGAGACTTATCTCAAAAAAAAAAAAAAAGAACCAGATTATGGAATACATATAACTCAATTTACATTAAGTGTAAAACAAGCAATAAAACCAACATATTATTTAGGCATACCTGCATATGTAATAGAACCACTTTGTTAAAAAGCAAGGAAATTATTAAAATAAGTGTTTTACATTTTGGGGGGTGAGGGAGGGTAAACATAAATATGGCATACAGGCAGCTTCAAGGACATTGGTGATGTTCTATTTCTTAAGCTGGGTGATAAAAGACACAGAAGTGATTTTATCATTTTTGTAACCATATCTATGCATTACATACACGCTTGGCTGGCCTATCCTCCTGAAATAGACACACATACACAGAGAGAGAGAGAGAGAGAGAGAGAGAGAGAGAGAGAAAGAGACAGAGGGTGCCATGACATACTACAATGTATTTAGGATATTCAAAGCTTGGATCAGAAATTGCAGGGTTGAAGTCAAGTAGCACAAGAACAAAGGAATGAATCTAGAGGAACATAAAAATAATTAAAAGCTGCTGTTTTCATTTAAGATCAGATGAAAGAAAATATGCTGAGAGTGCAGATGGAGGAATTTAGACGAGACATTAGGAAGAAGAATTTCCTTACTGGCCTAAAACACTGCCATATATTGCAAAGTAAGCATATGCTGTTATTCAAAAATAGGGCAAGGCGGTTATTTTTCTTGGGTTGATCTGAGACAGAGCTAGCCAAGTGATTTTAATCCAAGGGCCAACTCTGTGCCATTACCTGAAGCTATTGGGAGCACTATCTTCAGAAGAATTTTGACTGCTCCGTCTGCCACACTGAAGGTGGGCAGGCCTCCCAGACGTTACCCTCCCAGGTATTGGGAGATGGCACTAGAATGGCCCAGATGTGGAGGATGAAAGTCAGCTAAGCTTTCATCTTGTATTTTGCTTCTAGCATTCTCTGGGTACATGCTTACACATATCAGAATGACAAGAAGTAAAGTTAACAATATTTTATGCAAAATGAAAAAGATCTCTCAAATCCTCTTGGGGAGTTTAAGACTGCTATAATCAAACAGAAAACAATTTGGCAATGGTATCCAATACTTAAATTCACATACCCATTGAGCCAGCAGTCCTACTGATAGGGAGGTAGCCCGGGATGTAGGCTCGAATGTATGTTCAAAGAGGTGACCTACAGCATCATTTGCAAAATTAAAAATGAAAATTCACCTAGTGTCCATCCCTAAAGGCTGATAAAAGAGACATGGTACATGCACGGGATGGGATATCCTGAAACCATTGAACAGATCCAAGCCCATCTGTATGCCTTTGCTGTGGTCAGATCTCCATGCTATATTAGTAAATAAACAAGGCAAGTTTAGAACAGGGTTTGTGGCTGTGTGAAGTAGAATCCCATTTGTGCTCAGTGGGCAAAAATTAAGCAGAGGTAGAAATTCTGATAGAGACCGCTGGTGGGACTAAAACTTATTCTCTCCTTCTTCCTGGGTACGGGACTAAGTCACATTTCCCAGCCTTCCTTGCACTTGGGTTGGCCACAGGACTGAGTTCTGTCCATGAGAAAGTCAGTAGACCCATACCAGAAAGCTCCAGGTGTGCCATAATTTCTTCCCCTTCTTCCCTTCTCACAAGTCAGAACAGGTATGTGTTATGATGCAGCTTGAACCATGAAGAAGAGAGAAAAAGCCCACATGGTAGACGGAACTTGCTCAGGTCTACTTGCCAATAGAGAAAGCCTCATTTTTCATGACGTCTCTAGACCTCATTGGGTTTGTTGCTGTTGTTGCTACAACTGCCAATCATCACACTATCAACATCTATATACCAACATGTAACTATAGATTTTTTTTTTTTACTTTTTTTGAAAGAATCTCAAGACATCTTAGCACTGGTTACCTTTACAGAGAGGGGTAAGGTAAAAGTAGGGTTGGGAAGAGGCCTTTATTTCTCTTTTGTACATTCCTGCACTGCTTGAATTTTCTAATTTTATACCTGCATTACTTTTATTTTTAACGGGAGTTATTTAGGCAAAAGAGGCCTTTTGTCATTTTCTTCTTTACCCCTTATTGAATTAAAAATATATGTATAGGCCGGGCATGGTGGCTCACACCTGTATTCCCAGCATTTTGGGAGGCCAAGGCAGGCTGATCACCTGAAGTCATGAGTTTGAGACCAGCCTGGCCAACATGGTGAAACCCCATCTCTACTAAAAATACAAAAATGAGCTGGGTGTGGTGGTGTGTACCTGTAGTCCCAGCTACTTGGGAGGCTGAGGCAGGATAATCACTTGAACCTGGGAGGTGGAGGTTGCAGTGAGCCGAGATTGCACCACTGCACTCCAGGCTGGGCAACAAAAGCAAGACTCCATTTCTCTCTCCTTCTCTCTCTCTCTCTCTCTATGTGTATGTATATATATACACACACACACACATATATTATACATAAACATATGTATAAATATATATAGTTTTATATATACGTATATATGCAAATTATTAGCCATCAGGGAAATACAAATTAAAACCACAATGAGACATCACTACACAACTATCATAATAGCTAAAGTAAAAACTAGTGACAACACCAGATTCTGATGAGGATGTGGAGAAATGGATCACTCATACATTGCTAGGGAATGCAACAACTCCGGAAAAGAGTTCACAGTTTCCTAGAAAACTAAACACGCAACTTCCATACAACCCAACAACTGCACTTCTGAGCCTTTGTCCCAGAAAAACAAAGGTTTATGTTTACATAAAAAGCTATGTATGAATGTTAACAGAAGCTTTATTTGTATAGCCAAAAACTGGAAACAGCCGGGATGTCCTTCAGTAGATTAATGGTTAGATAAACCATGGTTCATCCATACCATGGAATTCTACTCAGCACTAGAAAGGAAAAAACTATTGATATAACAATGTTGGTGAATCTCCAGAAAATTATGCTAGGTGAGGAAAAAGGGAATCCAAAAAGTTTACATAGTGACCCCACTTATATAACATTCTTGAAGTGACAAAATTATAGCAATAGAGAACAGATTAGTGGTTCCCAGGGGTTAAAGAAGAGATGGGAATAGGAAGGAAGTGGGTGTGGTTACAAAAGGGCAGCACAGGGATCTTTGTAGTGATGCAATTGTTCTGTATCTTTACTATATCAATGCTTAGACCCTGATTGTAATATTGTACTATAGCTTTGCAAGATATTACCTTTAGGAGAAATTGGGTAAAGAATATATGTTATCTCTCTATATTATTTCTTACAATTGTGTATGAGTCAACAATTATCTCAAAATGAAAAGTTCTATTTTGAGAGTGACATCAGCAAGATGGCAAACTATGATATCTTAGTCCACACTCCCCACAATTTAAGATTTATCCACCAATAAAATAGCTCTGGGAGAAGTCCTGAGTCCTGATTACAAAAAAAGAAGTTTCAGCAACTCAGTGGAGCACAAAAACTGAGGATGGACACATAGGAAAGCATGAAAAGCATTTTATCTGCATCACCCCATCTCCCAGCCTGGCACACCTTGGCTCCAAAAGGATCCCCTTGGCTGTGACTGTCCCCCATGGGAGAAAAGGAGAACAGGATGACTCCAGCAGCCTCAGCCACCACCAACACCTGCCTTTTTTACCCTTGAGGACTTCAACAGAAAGAGGGGAGAGTAAAACTGTCAAGTTTTTGTATGTAATTAAATTGTTATCAATTTAAAGTAGACCATTATAACTATAAGATATTTTATGTAAGCCTCAAGCTAATCACAATG
Organism: Aotus nancymaae; assembly: GCF_030222135.1. Lineage (NCBI taxonomy): Eukaryota > Metazoa > Chordata > Mammalia > Primates > Aotidae > Aotus > Aotus nancymaae. The sequence goes on from NW_026988455.1 coordinate 18,443,173, forward strand.
AAGAAAAAGTAATAATAGATACAAAAAAAGATAAAAAGAAAATAATGAAAGCAAATCAATGCAAAAAATCATGAAATAAGCAAGGAAAACTACAAAAGAGGAAAAGAGACAAAACAACCACAAAACAGACAGAAAACCATTTACAAAATGACAATACTTAAGTCCTCACCTATTAACAATTATATTAAATGTAAACGAATTAAACTCTCCAGTCAAAAGGCATAGAATGGTTGAATGGACTTGAAAAACAAAATCCAGTGATACGGTGTCTACAAGAGAGTCATGTAAGCTGGGCATGGAGCATAGGGAAGTCAAGGCTGCAGTGAGCCATGATCGTACCACTGCACTCCAACCTGGGTGACAGAGTGAGATCTTGAGATAAGAAAGAGAGAGAGAGTGAGGAAGGAAGGAAGGAAGGGGAAGGAAGAGAGGGAGGGAGGGAGGAAGGGAAGAAGGAAGGAGGGAAGAAAGGAAGAAAACAATGTCATTCACAATAGCAACAAAAAGAAGAAAATAGGAATAAACTGGTAAAAGACTTGTACACTAGAAGTTATAAAACATTAATGAAAGAAGACAAATGGAAAGAGGTCTGTGTTCATGGATTGGAAGAATTAATATTGTTTAAGTGTGCATAGTATTGAAAATAACCTACAAATTCAATGCAATCCTTATCAAAAATCTCAATGGCACTTTTTACAGAAAAAAAGGAAATCCAAAAATTCATATGGAACCACAAAAGATCACAAATAGCCAAAACAATCTTGAGCAAGAAGAACAAAACTGGAAGCATCACACTTCTTAACTTCAAAATATATTATAAAGCTATGGTAATCAAAGCAGAATGTTTTACTAACATTAAAAAAAGACATTTAAACCAATGGAACAGAATAGAGAGCCTGAGTATAAATTCACACATCTATGACTAACTGATTTTTAACAAAGGTGACAAGAACACACTATTAGGAAAAGATGGTCTCTTCAATAAATGATGTTGGGAAAACTATATATCCACATGCAGAAAAATGAAAGTGGAACTTATTTTACACCATATACACAAATCTACCCCAAATGAATTAAAGACTTAAATGTAACACCTAAAAACATAAAACTATTAGAGGAAGACGCAGGGGGGACACTTCTTGACGTTGGGCAGGGCAATGATTTTTAGATATGACACTGAAAGCACAGGGAACAAAATGAAAAATAGACAATCAAAATTGCATCAAACTAAAAAGCATCCACACAGCAAATAATCAACAGAGTGAAAAGGTAACCTACGGACTAGAATACAGTATTTGCAAACTATATATCTGATAAAGGATTGATATCCAAAATATATAAAGAACTAATAAAACTCAATAGCAAAACAAAACAACCTGATTTTTAAAAAGGAGGAAGGACTTAAATAGACATTTTTCAAAAGTAAACATACAAATGGTCAGTAGGCCTATCAAAAGATGTTCAATATCTGTAATTATCAAGGAAACGCAGATGAAAACCACAGTGACGTATCACTTCACACTCATTAGAATGGCTACTATAAAAAAGACAAAAGGTAAGTATCAGTGAGGATGCAAAGAAAAGGGAACTCTTGTACATTGATGGTGGAAATATAAATTGGTACAGCCATTATGGAAAACCGTATGGAAGTTCCTTCAAATAATCAAAAATATGCTCTTTCCCTGCCACTGCCACGTCGTGCGGAGGTGGAGGCTTGGGTGCATTCAAGATTCGGCTTCACCCGTAACCCACCGCCATGGCCGAGGAAGGCATTGCTGCTGGAGGTGTAATGCACATTAATACCACTTTACAAGAGGTGCTGAAGACCGCCCTCATCCATGATGGCCTAGCACGTGGAATTCACAAGGCTCCCAAAGACTTAGACAAGCGCCAAGCCCATCTTTGTGTGTGAGCATCCAACTGTGATGAGCCTATGTATGTCAAGTTGATGGAGGCCCTTTGGAATGACTTTTCCTCAATATGAATAATTTCCTTAGGAAAATTACTTGTAACATCTGCTAGGCTAGCAAGCCCTCTAATGAAGGTCAAGTTAGCTAAGGCATAGATGTTGATGAACTCTGATTTGTCATTTTTAAAAACGAACTAAAAACTCAATTTATCCAGGGTTCTGGCAGAAATAGATAGCACACTCAAACTGAATAATTTGGAGAGAGCTTAACAGGGAGAAACCACAGGGACAGTGCAATACCACGGGGCTGGTAGCACTGAGCTGCTGTCACCGTGTCAGAGGTATTTCAGCCAGAGCAACTCCATCTTAAATAGGAGCTGGGTAAAATGAGGCTGAGACCTACTAGGCTGCATTCCAAGATGGTTTAAGGCATCCCGTGGCACAGGGTGAGATAAGAGATCAACACAAAATACAGGTCATAAAGACCTTGCTGATAAAACAGGTTGCAGTAATGAAGCTGGCTAAAACCCACCAAAACCAGGATGGTGACGAGAGTGACCCCTGGTCATCGTCACTGCTACACTTCCACCGGCACCACGACAGTTTACAGATGCCATGGCAACATCAGCAAGTTACCCGATATGGTCTAAAAAGGGGAGGCATGAATAATTCACCTCTTGCTTAGCATATCATCAAGAAATAAACATAAAAATGGGCACCCAGCAGCCCTCAGGACTGCTCTGTCAATGGAGTAGCCATTCCTTTATTCCTGTACTTTCCTCATAATCTTGCTTTCACTTTATGAACACACTCTGAATTCTTTCTTGCAGGAGGCCCAAGAACACTTGCACAAGACCAAGAACCCTCTCTTGGGGTCGGGATCGGGTCCCTTGCCTGCATCATCCTTCTGGTGACCACGAAGGGACTCTAGTGTGGGAAGCCCCTTCCCAAAGGCTAACTTTGGGTAAGTGGTGAGTCCAATAACATCTTTCTCATGAACCCTGAAGACACAATACTAAAGAAGCCCCCAGACCCAAAGAAAATAGACTGCAGCACTGATCGGACGGTTTTGGGTAAGTGGGGTGCGTATACCCAGGTAAAGGATAGGATTGGGTTACAGGCCCAACTTAGGAGAGTTACAGTCTCTCCTAAGACAGAGTGAGTTAGAGGCCCTTCTTAATAAAAAATTACAGACGTGAGCCACCACACCCAACTGAAGCCAAGTTTTAAAAAAGCTTGTGTGAAAAATAATTATTTTTGCTGTACTTTATGCAAATAATCAGACCAAGTATAATAAAGCAAATTGGTTTTACCATGATTTGTCTTTAGTAAAAATGGGAAAATGGAGCAAGAAATATTATGTTTCGAGAACCCTGGTACACTTGTTAGTAAATTCTAGTGTCATCAGCTGTTTTTAAGTCTGTTTCTGCAATTTAGACTAACCCTGTTTATTCCTGTGAACCAACCAGTAATATCTGACTGCTGCTCAGAAGAAACAAGAGGAATGGGTAATGTAAAAATCTGAATCAGTATTCTAATTCTGGGCACATTGGAATCAGCTAGCAACCCCTATCAGCTTGGTTCCAACAGTTTCCCCGTTCATGGAAAGCCTTCTAATTTAGTTTACCTGAGATAATTTTAATTTTGCTTTGCTGTTGTGAAATACATCACAGTTGTACACTTTGTGTAGAAATGCAAGACAAGCTCATTCAATGCTTTCTTAAACTGGACACTTATTAATCTTCCAGATAGCGCCTTTTGTTGGAACTCAGAGTTATGAATGACCCTCGTCATGCTGATGCTTTCTCACTGAGCTCCTCTCTACCCTGAGCACAGGAGCCCCTAATAGTTAGGCAGGAATATCGTTGCCCCTATTCAGCCTGAAGAAGTTAGAGAAGATGGATCTTCATCCCTCTGCAACCCTTAGGATTAAGGCTTCTCTTATAAAAGGGTCGGGGGGAATGTCAGAGATGTTTGAACCAGAGCTATTCCATCTTAAGTAGGAGCTGAGTAAAATGAGGCTGAGACCTACTGTGCTGCATTCCCAGATGGTTAAGACATTCTAAGTCACAAGGTGAGATAAGAGGTCAACCCAAGACACAGGTCATAAAGACCTTGCTGGTAAAACAGGTTGGGGCTTGGCCCATGGTTCACTCCTGCTAATCTCAGCATTTTGGGAGGCTGAGGCAGGTGGATCACCTGAGGTCAGGAGTTCTAGACCAGCATGTCCAACGTAGTAAAACCCTGTCTTTACTAAAAATACAAAAATTAGCTAGGCACGGTAATGGGTGCTTGTAATCCCAGCTACTCAGGAGGCTGAGGGAGGAGAATCACTTTAACCCAGGAGGTGAAGATTGCAGTGAGCCAAGATCCCACTACTGCACTCTAGCCTAGGTGGCAGAGTGAGACTGTCTCAAACAAACAAACAAAAAATACAGGTTGCGGTAAAGAAGCCTGCTAACACCCACCAAAACCAGCTGGGCTCAGTGACTCATGCCTGTAATCCTAGCACATTTGGGAGGCCGAGGCAGGTGGATCACTTGAGGTCAGGAGTTCAAGACCAGCCTGGTCAGTATGGTGAAACCCCAGCTTTACTAAAATTACAAAAATTAACCAGGCATGGTGGCACACACATGTAATCCCAGCTACTCGGGAGACTGAGGCAGGAGAATCACTTGAACCCAAGAGGCAGAGGTTGCAGTGAGCCGAGATTGCACCACTGCACTCCAGCCTGGGCAACAGAGCAAGACTCTATCTCAAAAAAAAAAAAAGTAAACAAAAACCAAGATCACTGCTACACTCCCGCCAGCACCATGACAGTTTACAGATGAGATGCCACAGCAAAATCAGGAAGTTACCTTATATGGTCTAAAAAGGAGAGGCATGAATAATCCACCTCTTGTTTAGCCTATCATCACGAAATAAACATAAAAGTGGACAATCAGCAGCGAGTAGCCATTCTTTTATACCTTTACTTTCCTAATAATCTTGCTTTCACTTTATGGACTTGCCCTGAATTCTTTCTTGGGTCCTGATCCAGACTCTCTTGGGGTCTGGATCAGGACCCATTTCCTGTAACAACCAGGCGCCTGAAAGTGTTGAAGAAAGAGCTATGTGGAGAAGTCCACCCAACAGGGGCAGTGACCTTCAGCAGAGGACACAAGCTGTCCCCCAACCAGGGAGACCGCCCAGTCTCCCGCTCTAATCTCTCCCCTACCTGTTGCCAGTGGTTCCCATTAGCCAGCCCGGCTGAAACCAGAGGCCAAGGGAGCCCAGTGCTGCAGGTCAGCCTCTCGGGCAGAGGCCGGATCCACAGGGGCAGGCAGCAGAGACCGACACACACCGCCACTGGGCAGAGCAGACGAGGGTGCTCCAGCTGCTACCCACCTGCCACAGAAATGTGACTGCCGCCCTCCGACCCAAAAGATAAGTTTACCACACAACCCAGAGACTCCGCTGCTAGGTAATCTACCCTAGGGAAAGAGAAACGTGTCCACGCAAAAATTCAAGTGTCAGTATTCACAGCAGCATTATTTAAAATAGCCAAAAAAAAAATGGAAACAACCCAAACACTCAGCAACTGGAAAATGAATAAACAAAATGGGGGACATCCATACCATGCAGTATTATTCTGTGATAAAATTTAAAGAGCTACTGACACACGCTACAATATGGATGAACCTCAAAAACAAGATGCTAAGTGGAAGAAAACAGTCACAGAGAACTGCACGTAGTATGGTGACCTTCATATGAAATGTCTAGAAAAGACTAGCGGCAGCCTAGGACTAGGCATAGAAATGGAGGATTAACAGCAACCAGGTGTAAGGGATCTTAACCGAGTGATGGAAAGCTTCTAAAACTGGATGGCGGTGACGATAAACAACTCAGTTAATTTCCTAAAAATTATTGAAGTGTACACTTGGGTGAATTTTATGGTATATACATTATATCTCAAAAAGCTGTTCAAGATTAACAGAACTAACTGACCCACATGTATATGATGCCATCAATGCTGAAGTTTTTAAAAGTTCACTCTCACAGGTGATCTTCAGCCATGAATCTGGACAGCAGAAAGTGGTAACAGCACAAAGGTATTGTCACAAGTTACCCCCACCCTGCAATCCACGCAGTGAGGTTTCACTTCCTTAAAAAGATAAGCAATTAGGTCAAGTGAGGTGGCTCATTTCTGTAATCCCAGAGCTTTGGGAGGTCAAGGCAGGGGGATCACTTGAGGCCAGGAGTTCAAGACCAACCCGGGCAACACAGCAAGACACCCCCGCCTCCACCACCATCTCTAAAAAAATTAAAATTAAAACATTAGCCTAGCATGGTGGCATGGCCTATAGTCCCGGCTACTCAGGAGGCAGAGGTGAGAGGATTGTTTGAGTGTTGGAGGTAGATGATGCACCACTCCACTCCAGCCTGGATGACAGAGTGAGACCCTGTCTCTAACAAAACCAAAAACAGGAAAAAAACATAAGCAGTCACTAGTTGCTACATCAATTGTTTCTGTAAGCAGTTGATTTCCTGGTGTGTGTGTGTGTGTGTGTGTGTGTGTGGAAATGGATAATGGGGGAGGTTGCGTGTGTTGGGGCAGAAGGCTTATGGGACACCTCCGTACCGTCTGCTTAATTTTTCTATGAACCTATAACTGCTCTAAAAAGAGCCAATTAAAAAAGCTTTTTCATTTTTAAAAAAACCACTGAACCAAGGACAGTCCTACTTCGAGACTGACCCATGCCGATGACATCCCCAAGTCTCCTCTCTGTTCTTTCCATGGAACATTCCCTAGCCCCACCTCTAGCCTCCATTTTTGAGTCCTGGAATCCATCAACAGGATGGCTAAAGAATTAGGCACCTTTGTCTCCCAGTTCACTTCATCAGCCTCCTGAAGGGGAGATTGTCCAATAAATGAAAGACCATTTGCATTTTCAGCACAAAGGATGCTCTCTGCCTGGTGGGCTTCCGGCCTCTCCTTAATTGTGCGTTTCTCTCAAGAGCCACAGGCCTTTTAGAGGTTCCATGTGAAGTGGTCTGGGCCAGGAGCCGGGCAGAGAATACTTGTTTGTCTGGGCTTGCATTGTTCCCTTTGTCTGCTTGAACAGGACTCAATCTTATTTCCAGAATGTCCAGGCTGACAGGCTCCATACACCGGTTTTGCCACCCTCTTTTCAGAAAGTTAAGCTGCAAAAGCCTCCCTTTCCCAGAATTCACTGCTGGGCCCCATCCTGACGCAGAATGGCCACCGTGGATGAATGGGCCTTGTTTTCCTTCTCCTATATGTTGGGGCCTGGGTCAAGGAAGGTGCTTGTAGCTGCTAATCTACAGCGGGTAGTGGGAACGCCAGGAAAAACAGGGCTTCCTCTGTGTGGCCGAGAATAAAAGAAAGGGCTTGAATTCAGGTGCCAAAGGAGTGGAAATGGTGTGAAAAATAGGGTAAGCAGTGGCTTCTGAGGTACCCAAGAGCAGGCCGCTCTCATCCTCCCTCCACCCCTGGCCGGTCCCTCTCCTCAATTTTTTCCCACCTGCCTCAAGTCGTGCTTGAAATTCTTTTAACAGGAAGCAAAGCCTCTCCTGCCACTCTAAATGTAAATGCAGATTCGGTTAAACACAGTGCAGAATGAGCTTCTGGAAGCGTGGGTGGAAGAGAAGAGCTTTCCCTATTCACACCATTAAGTACATCAAAAAAACCTGGACACAATGCATAAAACAAACAGAAGAAGACTCCAAAACGTGAGGAGATTCATTTCGGGGCCTGGAAGCCTGAGGAAGGGCACTGTGGTATTTCCTGGGCTTTTTCTTCACATATTCCAGACGTTCCTGGAGAAGCTGATGGTTCAGAAATGCCACAGGTGCAGATGTAAAAAAAAAGTGTTGCCAGGTGCAGTGGCTCATGCCTGTAATCCCAGCACTTTGGGAGGCCAAGGTGGGTGGATAAGAGGTCAGGAGTTCCAGACCAGCCTGGCCAACATGGTGAAACCCCATCTCTACTAAAAATACAAAAATTAGCCAGATGTGGTGGTGGGCACCTGTAATCCCAGCTACTGGGGAGGCTGAGGCAGGAGATTCGCTTGCAGAGGTTGCAGTGAGCTGAGATCACACCCCTGTATTGCAGCCTGGGTGAAAGAGCAAAACTCCCTCTCAAAAAAAAAAAGTCTGAACAAAAGCCTGCCCTCTCTAACTAGAGGACCAGAAAAGGGGATGCCTAGTGAGACAGAAAACACTTTAGACAACAGCTGTTCTACTGCAAGCAAACACCTTGGGAAAAGCTATGACCCCACCCACACCCCTGCCAGTAGAGGCTGGGTAGGGAGCTGGGACTTCCAGGCTGGGGGGGCTCTGTGGCAAGGAGCCTGGGACTTTCATCCCAGCTGCCACCATCCCCACTGATGTCAGTAGAGATCTGAATTCCACCCCCACCTGACAGTGACAGGGCACCTCTTCCCCTTTGTCCTCTCCCTTTGCTGGGACGATAACAGAGATGTCCTAATGGAGAGCCAGGACTTTCACCGCTGCCCTGCGGAATGAGGCCATTCCTCCCAAGTGTCATCGGAGGCCTTGTAGAGAGCAGTAAAGAAGTGCTCCTGCCCCTTCCTGTCAGACTGGTATTAGCAGAGGCCCAGGAAGATGCCAGAACCCCACCTTCACCCAACAGTAACAAGTAAGCAGCTCCCCAAAAGTGGAGAATTGAGCCCCCACTCCACCTGGTAGAAACTAGTCAGTTCCTCCTCCTCCCCCTGCCAAAGCAATGTCAGTATGGACCAGTATAAACTGAAGATTTAAATGAGATCCAGAGTTCCATAACATAAAACCAAAATATCGAGGATTCAATTGAAAGCCACTCATCATACAGAGAAACAAGAAGATCTTAATCTGAATGAGAAAATAGTAACAGCAGATGCTGAGGGAATAAAACCTTTTGGGTCAGTGGGGAAACTTTTGGAAATCCTAGCATGGAAAAAGGTCACCACGAGTACTTCACCCATATCAGAAGCCTCTGTTCAAAGTATCAGGTGTTCAACCACATTCCAGTACTGCTCGCAAGTTCAATAGAAACTAGGAAACAACCACCGGAAGGAGAGATTAGGTGACTCATGGTCACACGCCCCCTCCCCACACAGGACTAGGGGGCAAACACTCGGCACCTCAGAATTACTTGGGGATATAAACCAGGCAACCCTGACCATCGACGGCAACGCTCTCAGGCCCCCTTCCACCCTTCCATGCTATGGAAGCTTTGACTTTCGCTTGCTCAATAAACTGCATTGCTGCTCACTCTCTCGATCTGCGAACACTTGTTTGGAGCTGGAACACTCACCATGGGGTTAAGGCTCTCTGCTTGATTCTTCCAGCAAGGGAAGCCAAGAACCTGAGCCCAGAGCCCAAGCTGCAAATCCGGTTACATACTTGGCGAGCCAGCCAGGAGCGCCATCCAATCTCCCACACGGTAACTTCAGACCTCCTTCGCTTGCTATTCTTTTTATGTCCTATAAAACATACTGGAGGTAAAAAAACCGGGCGCCTGTCGGCCAGTTAAAAGTGACTAGCTCGGCCTCCAGACCAAAGACACGTATGTGAGGCTTCCTGGGAAAGGACTCTCTAATAATCCCTGGCTCTTTGGTACTGGGAGTGTTGGTCAGTCCAGAACCAGTTCTTTTTCCACTCTTTCTTTCTCTGGGCTGAGCCAAGGGTTGGCTAGGGGCAAAGGGCAATGGTCCCAAACTCCTGGTTCAATCCAGTCAAGGTTGTGGCCTTGCTTAGACCTCCTAAAAAAAAAAGAGCTGCCCATGCGAGCCAAGTCCAGTCTTTCAGACCCCAACCTCCTGGGTCCAGATATCCATGAGGCAAACTTCTTCCAGGCAACTTCTTTCCTCTAAGATATTTCCTACATATGAGGCCATGACTCTTCTTGCTAGGACTTGAAGGCCCTTGGGGTGGCAGTCCAGGGACCCTTGCCCAGGGTGTCCTCAGGCTTATGCCAATAAGGACATCCTACAGTATAAATACACAAGACCAATTCCCTTAGTCCGCTGTGCTAGGCTATGTCCTAACAGAACCAAGGTCTATCAGTGGGTACTGGAGGTGAGAGGACATTTTGTTTTCTGCCACCCGCAATTTCCCAATCCAACTGAATGGTGCCAGGATCTAATGACGTACAATTTGTCCTGCTTAGGATCGACTCTCTGTAAGGCAGAACTTCTCCATCTAAAGTCAGACCTGCCCTGATACTCAAATAGCTAATTACAGGGCCCACAACCCTAGGGCATATTCCTATAATGGAAAGTGGGGGGAGAAGGCTCTGGTCCAGAGGGCATTATCCTAGCCTTGGCCACTTGGCCAGCCATTACCTTCTTTAACATTGTTATGTTTAGAGACCATTCTCAAGAATTTATCCTCCTGGGCCAGTTTTATGGTGAGGCCTATGTTAATTGGACCCTTGCTAGAGAATATAAATAGTGACCCATCACCCAAGCCTCCCCAGCCTAGTACTTCAAGGACACGCCAGTACAGGGTCACTAAGGCTGGCAGTCCAGCTGTCCTTTAAGGTGGCCAAAAAGGACATTAGACAGGGTGTCCATGATGCTGGTGAGCATGATTAAACCTGGCACATGGGGGAGGCCCAGGAAATGATCACACATCTAGGGCGCAGGAAAACTCCAAAGTGCTGTATAGCTGGGGATGCCCCGGGGCTGGCAGCTGCAAGCAATAACTGGGGTGTGGGCATCCCTGTGTTCAATTTCAGATGGGTGCTGCTCTTCCCGAGGCAAAATCACCCTTTAAAGTGTATCCTGGATAATTGGGACCAATCTGACCCACAATCTTTAAAGAAGAAGTGGCTCATTTTTTTCTGCAGTTTGGCATGACCCCAGTATCTGCTGCAGAGTGGAGAATCCTGGTCACCTGAGGGAAGTATAAATTATAACACCCTTATACAATTAGATCTTTTCTGTAAGAGGGAAGGCAAATGGATTGAGGTCCCCTATGTGCAAGTTTTCCTTTTCCTGCGGGATAATCCTCAACTATGTAAGGCTTGTAACCTATGCTCTACGGGCCCCTCCCTGTAGCTCCTCCCTCCACCAGTACTAACCAGATCTCCTCAGCTCCTATGACCCAAGAGGGGCCAGGGAGAGGCGAAACAACCAAGGCACCTCAGGCTACTAGGATGCCCCAACTCTGCCCTCTACAAGCGGTAGGAGGGGAACTTGGCCCAACTAAAGTGTACACTCCCTTTTCACTTTCTGACATAAAGCAAATCAAGGCAGACTTAGGAAAATTTTCAAATGACCCAGACAAGTACATAAATGTTCTGCAGGGCCTGGGGCAGTCCTTTGAACTAGGTTTAAAAAATATCATGTTACTCCTTAGTCAGACCTTAACCAACAGTGAGAGAGAAGCTGCTCTAATAGTGGCTCAAGAGTTTGGGGACAAAATAACGTCAAAGGAAAGGGATAAATTCCCTACAGGTAAACAGGCAGTCCCTAGCACGGCCCCTCACTGGGACCCTGACTCAGAACATAGGGACTGGAATCGTAGGCGCCTATCGACCCGCATACTTGAGGGATTAAGACGGACTAAAAAGAAGCCCATGAACTATGCAATAGTATCTGCCATGACTCAGGGAAAGGAATAAAATCCAACAACCATCCTTGAGCAGTTATGGGGAGACCTTAGGAAAATATACTTATACTCACGTCACCAGACTCTGTCAAGGGTCAGCTGATACTAAAAGACAAATTTATTACGCAGTCAGCAGCAGACATTAGAAGGAAGCTCCAGAAGTTGGCCCTGGGGCCAAAACAAAGTCTAGAATCGTTACTAACTCTGACAACCTCAGTGTTTTATAACAGAGATCAGGAGGAACAGGCTAAAAGGGATGGGAGGGACATGAAAAAGCTGTGGCCCTAGTCACGGCGCTCAGGCAGGCAGACCCAAGGGGCTCGGAAAAGGAAAAGGCTTGGGTTAGCCACCAGTCTGGCAGAGCTTGCTACCACAGTGGCCTACTAGGACATTTTAAGAAAGATTGTCCCAAGAGGAACAGACCACCTCCTAGTCCTTGCCCGCTGTGCCAAGGGGATCACTGGAAGGCACGCTGTCCCAGAGGACAAAGGTTCCCAGGGCCTAAGGTGGCTAACCAGATGACCCAACAGCAGGACTGAGGGTGCCTGAGGCAAGCACCAGCACAAGCCATCACCCTCACCGAGCCCCAGGTAAAGCTGACCATAGAGGGCCAGGAGGTCAGTCTCCTCCTGGACACTGGCACAGACTTCTCAGTTTTACTCTTCTGTCCCAGACAGCTGTCCCCCAGGTCTGTCACCATCCAAGAAGTCTTAGGGCAACCAGTCAGTAGGTATTTCTCCCACCCACTAAGCTGTAACTGGGAAACTCCACTCTCCACATGCCTTTCTCATTATGCCTAAAAGCCCTACTGCTGTATTGGGAAGGGACATTCTCACAAAAGCAGGAGCCATCATATATGTATATGTATATAATGGAACAGGTGTTTCCATATATATATATGGAAAAACACCTGTTGGCTGCTCTCTACTCAAGGAGGGAATTAATCCTAAGGTCTGGGCAACAAAAGAACAATATGGGCAAGCAAAAATCGCCCATCCTCGGCCGGGCGTGGTGGCTCATGCCTGTAATCCAAGCACTTTGGAGGCCAAGGTGGGCGAATCACCTGAGGTCGGGAGTTCAAGACCAGCCTGACCAACATGGTGAAACCCTGTCTTTAAAAAAAAAAAGAAAAAAGAAAAAAATCACCCTTCCTGTTTAGGTTAAACTAAAAAATTCCACCTCTTTTCCCTACCAAAGGCAGTACCCTCTCAGACCCAAAGCCCAACAAGGGTTACAAAAAATTGTTAAAAAACCTAAAGCCCAGGGCTTAGTAAAGCCATGTAACAGTCCCTGCAGTACTCCTGTCTTAGGAGTACAAAAACCTAATGAATAATAAAGATGGTGCATGACCTCAAAGTTATCAATAAGGTCGTTGCTCCTCTGTATCCAGCTGTCCCAACCCCTCTCAGTGTATGGGTGGAAACATCAGTTACCCTACGCATCGCCAATACCAGCAAGGCCCAGAATTCTTCCACCCAAGAAAAGAATCTAACTTCCCCAACAAAAAGACGTCGTATGTGGTAAATCCTTCTACATCTGTCTTCCTACCAGCCAGACAGAAACCTGCACTCTAGCCTACCTAGTGCCCCCCATAACTTACTCCTGCTCAGAGGGAGGCAGGAGCTGTGCCCATTCATGCCAAGCTTTGCCCAAGGGCAATCACGCTGCTTCCCCTACTGGCCAGGTTAGGGGTTGCTCCCATGTTAGGCACAGGGACCGCTAAATTAAAGGTGTCCTTAATGCTCTCCAAGAAATTAAAAGCCAGCCTAAATAAAATCTGCCTCCAGCTTACTCTAATCCAGAACCAAGTAAACTCACTAGCAGCCGTGGTCCTTCAAAATAGATGGGCACTAGACCTCAGAGCCAAAAAAAAAGTGCCTTTTTCTAAATAAAAATGTTGGTTCTATGTCAATAAGGCCGGAATAGTCCAAGAAGGCATTAAACAACTTCAGGATAGGGCCAACCAACTGCCTGGTGGTAAGACAACTAAAACTGCCTCGTGGTTCTCACAACAAACCCTCCTCGGGCTCCTTCCCTTCTTCAAATCCTCCTAACAGTCATCCTGGGAGTGGCCTTTGGCCCACACCTTTCCAATCCTTAATCTGTTTTGTTTTTTCTAGAATGGAATCCCTAAAACTGCAAATGGTCCTGCAAATGGAACCCCAAATGACCTCAATTCCTGACATCTACCGCAAACCCCTGAATCGACCCACCAACCAAGAAGCCTCCTTTCTGGAGGAAACTTCAGCTACAGGGCCCCTTCTCCCCGCCTACTCAGCAGGCAGCAGTCTAAGAGCATTCGTCTGCCCCTTTCCCACCAGGGGGACTGAGGGAAGAAAACGTTTTGGGTCGATGGGGAACCTTTTGGAAATCCTAGCATGGAAAATGGTCACCATACTTCAACCATATCAGAAGCCTCTGTTCAAAGTATCAGCGGTTCAACCACATTCTAATGCTGCTCACAAGTTCAATAGAAACTAGGAAACAACCACCAGAAGGAGAAATTAGGTGACTCATGGTCACACACCCGCTCCCCACACAGGACTAGGGGCAAACACTCGGCAACTCAGAATTACTTGAGGATATAAACCCAGGCAGCCCTGACCATCGACGGCAACCCTCTCGGGTCCCCTTCCACCCTTCCATGCTGTGGAAGCTTTTACTTTTTCTTGGTCAATAAACTGCATTGCTGCTCACTCTCTTGGGCCACAAACGCTTGTTTGGAGCTGGAACACTCACCGTGGGGGTAAGGGTCTCTGCTTGATTCTTCGAGCAAGGGAAGCCAAGAACCTAAGCCCAGAGCTCAAGCTGCAAATCCGGTTACAATGCTGACATAGAAATAACACAGACGTCAGAATTATCTGACATGACAAGGTTTGGAGCATAAAAATGCTTCAGTAGGCTGAGTGCTGTGGCTCATGCCTGTAATCCCAGCACTTTGGGAGGCCACGGCAAGCGGATCACCTGATATCAGGAGTTTGGGACCAGCCTGGCCAACGAGGTGAAACTTCATCTCTACTAAAAATACAAAAATTAGCCGGGCGTTGTGGTGGGCACCTGTAATCCCAGCTACTCGGAAGCCGAAGCAGCTAATCACTTGAAGTCGGGAGGCAAAGGTTGCAGTGAGCCAAGATCACGCCACTGCAAACCAGCCTGGGTGACAGAGCAAGACTCCCTTTCAAAAAAGAAAAAACAAGTTCAGTGAGCCATTATAAACATAAAAAACAAATGGCAAAAATAGAAAATCTCTGCAAAGAAACAGAAGTAAGGAAGAACACATGAAAACACTTGAACTGAAAAATATAAATCACTAAAGTTAAAATCTTGATGGATAGGCTTAGTAGCAGAATGAGTGGGACTAAGAAAAGAATCAGTGAACTTGAAGATTTCAAAAAATTAGAAATTACCCAATATAAGCAACAGAGAAAAAATACACTGAAAAAATTGAACAGAATCTCAAGGACCCATTGAACTATAAAAAGGTCTAATATTCATGTCATTGGAGTATTAGAAGGAGACAAGAGGGCAGGGCTGAAACAGTATTTAAATAAATAATGGATGAAAGTTTTTGAAATGTGTTTTTGTGTTTTTCTGAGATGGAGTCTTGCTCTTGTCGCCTCGGCTGGAGTGCAATGGCACTATCTCCACCTCCTGGGGTTCAAGCAGTTCTGCCTCAGCCTCCCAAGTAGCTGGGATTACAGGCCCCCCCCATCATGTCCAGCTAAATTTTGCATTTTTAGTAGAGATGAGGTTTCACCATGTTGGCCAGGGTGGTCTCGAACTCCTGACCTCAGGTGATCCACCCATCTGGCCTCCCAAAGTGCTGACATAAGTCATCGCACCCGGCCCAAATTTGTGAAAAGATGTAAACCTACAGATTCAGAGGCTTAGTAAACCGCAAACAGGGTAAAGTCAAAGAAATCCATGCCAAGAAATATCATTTTAAACTTTTGAAAAATAAAGACAAAGAAAAAATTTTGAAAGTCAAGAGAGAAACAAACCCTTATGTATTGGGGGAAAGCAATTCAAATAACATCAGATTTCTCATCAGAAACCACAGAGGCCAGAAGGAAGTGGCACAATCTTTTTCAAGTGCTGAAAGGAAAGGACTGTCAACTGCAAATCCTGTATCTAGCAAAACTATCTTTAAGGAGAGAAGGGGAAACGAAGACATTCTGGAATGAAGAAAATCTAAGAGAATTTGTTGCCAGCAGACCAACCCTAAAATAATAGCTAAAGCAAATTCCATAAACAGAAATAAAATGACTGAAAAAAGGAATCTTGGGACAATGGGAAGGAAGAAAGAGCAACAGAAAGAGAAAATACTGGTAGGTACAAGGTGTTCTTCTCTGTGGTGGAGAACGTTGTGTGTCAACTTGACTAGGTCATGATACCCAGGTTCTTAGTCAAACATTCTTACATGTGTCTCTGTAAAGATAGCTTTATATGAGATTATCATCTAAATTAGTAGACTTTGAGTAAAACCTATGATACTCCATAATGAGGGGGGGCTTTGTTTGGTCAGCTGAGGGCCTTATGAAAGCAAGATTGACCTTCCTGGAGGAACAGGGAATTCTGTCACCTGATAGATGACCTGCAACTTGAACTGCAGCTTTGTCTCTTCCTGGGTCTCCAACCTGCCAGTCTATACTGCAGATAGACACACCAGCCTCCATAATCATGTGTGTCAATTCCTTCAAATAAACCAATCTCTCTCTCTCTCTCTCTCTCCCCACTTTCTCTTCCACTCCTTTCTCTCTTCTCCTTCTCTCTCCCTTCCTCTCTACTTTTTCTCTCACTCTCTCCCTCCATCTCTTCCTTCCTCCCCTATTCCCACTCCCAGCTCTATGTGTGTGTGTGTCTGTGTGTGTGTGAGAGAGAGAGAGACACACCCTATGATTCTGTTTTTCTGGAGAACCATAGCTAATACATTCTCAAAAAATAAGAAAGCAGTATACGTGAAGGAAATCATAGTTTAAATAGCCAACAAGAACCAATCCTAACCTTGGAAAGCTTACTCTATGCAAACCATTTTGCCAGCCTCATCCTATTTAACCCTTATAAAAGCCTAATGAGAGTATCATCACCTCCAGCTCACTGATGCGAAAATTCAACCAGTGAGCCTTGGAGGGAGGCTTTGACATACATCTGATCAGTTCCCAACCTCGGGCTTTTACCCGTTACAGTCCACAGCATCACAGTCTCAGCTGCACTCCTTGGAGCAGCAGTTAGCAGCAAGACAGCAGGCTCTCTGGAAGGGAGAAAAGACTGCGTGAAGGAGAAGTTGGGAGCCTAGAAAATTGTTCAACCCAGCCTCAGTAAAGAACATAAGGAGGTTTGGCACAGTGGCTCATGCCTATAATCCCAGCACTTTGGGAGGCCAAGGCAAGAAGATTGCTTAAGCTTGGGAGTTTGAGATGCCTGGTAACAAATTGAGACCTCATCTCTACAAAAAATAAAATAGAATAAAAAGGCAAAGGGGGAAAAAAGTCCACGAGGAGAAGTACAGAGCAAGAATTAGTCAAGGACAGAACACAAAGTTGGCAAAGACCCAGAAGCGCAGAAAAAATGTGTAACTTGTGCAAATTCTCCAGACAGTATCACAGTGAAGACTGAAACCCACAGCTTCTGACCCCGAGGTCCTTCGTTTTATGAAACAATAAAATAATGAATGGCTAAGGAGAGCTTCAACGTGGGCTCTCCTCTAAGAAAGAAGAGTATCTGAGTCTTGGAATAGCAGAGGACCACACAGAGGTCAGTTAGGTCAGCATGAACTTGAGAAAAGATTCTGGAGAATCATGAAGAATCGCTTGGCAATCCAGGGAACATAGAGGTAAGATGAAGAATCTTTTGTTGACATATTAGGTCTTTCCTAATATGAGAAATTACTATATAAAGGTTATATAGTTTTAATGCAAATAGCTAGAAACGTTTTCCTTTTGATTTAGGGGATGGAACACACATTGTTTTGAAAAGTGGTTCCTGGGTGGTCTCTCCAACTTCAACACTCAGATATGACCACTCATCTACCGAGTGTCAACTCTGTTTATTTTTAAGATATGGAGTTCTTCGCTCTTATTCTAATTCATGTAGAGCAACTTGATCACCAGTAAGTCGCTATACATGAATTAGGATAAGAGTAAAGAACTCCATATCTTAAAAATAAACAGAGTTGAGACAGAAGGGTCAGTGTCAAAAAATCAGCAGCAGCAGATGAGCGATGGGGGGCAGATCTGAAAGACCAGCACGAGGGGCTTTTTTAACGGGCATGGCTGAGGTTTGTTAACATCCCCAAAGTTTCTAGCAAGTGCGTCCGGGATGCCTTGCAATGTCATTTCAGATAAGATGGTTTTATTATGATGCAAACCTTCTGGGACAAGAAAAGTCATGGGTACTGTGCTGCAGCTGAATGCATTTTTCATATGAATCAAAAGTTCCCAAGATTCATATGTTGAAATCCTAACCCCCAGTGAGATGATACTTGGAGGTAGGGCTTTCAGGAGGTAATCAGGTCATGAGACTGGGGCCTTCACAATGAGATTAATGTCCTTATGAGAAGAAACACCAGGCCAGGCATGGTGGCTCATGCCTATAATCCCAGTACTTTGGGAGGCCGAGGCAGGCAGATCACTTGAGCACAGGAGTTCAAGACCAGAATGGGCAACATAGTGAAACCCCATCTCTACAAAAAATTTAAAAATTAGCCAGACATGATGGCTCACGCCTGTAGTCCCTGATACTCAGGAGGCTGAGTGGGAGTAACACGTGAGGTCAGGAGGTTGAGGCTGCAGTGAGCTGCATTTGCACCACTGCACTCCAGCCTAAGCAACAGAGCAAGACCCTGTCTCTGAAAAGTAAAAGAAGAAGAAACAGCAGAGAGCTTGCTTCCCCTGTCTCTGCTCTCTGCCGTGTGAAGCTACATCAAGAAGACAGTTGTCTGCAAACCAAGAAGAGAGCCCTCACAAGACATCAGATCTGCTGGCACCTCATTCTTGGACTTACCAGCCTCCAGAACTGTGAGAAATATGTGCTTGCTTAGGCCACCCAGCTTACAGAATTCATTCTAGCAGCTCAAGCTGATGAAGACAACATCTCTCTCAGAAATGGGCGTTGTAAGGCCGGTCACCTTGCCGGGAGCTCAGACGCACACCCCCCGCCTTTTTTTCCAAGAGCTCGGACACGTCCACCCCCTTGCACAGCCTAGCCTTCCCTAAAAACCCCACCAGTATGCAAACTAAGTCTTGTAACTCTAACCAATAGCAGTTGAGTCTTGTATGCAAACGAAGTCTTGTAACTCTAGCCAATAGCAGTCACGTCTTGTATGCAAACGAAGTCGAAGTCTTGTAACTCTAGCCAATAGCAGTCGAGTCCTGTATGCAAACAAAGGCTTGTAACCCTACCCAATAGCAGTCCTGTCTTTCCCACACCCTGCTCTCCCACAACCAATCAAAAGTCTCCACTCCCTATAAAACTCCACATCTGAGAGAAGTCCATGCGACTTCTCCGGCTCCTCCTGTCAGACCACAGAATCTCACCCGGGAGCCAAATAAACCCTTCTCATTGGATCTTCTTGTGCTGGCCTCAGTTTCTTCTGTTTTAAACTCGGCGAGAACTTAACAAACCTTACAGGTGTAAATTACTATAACGTAATGGAAAGCACCAGAGCCTTACATATATTCACAACCTCTGACCCAGCAAGGCCACCTCAAGGAAAATAGCTCCCAAAATAATTGGAGAAGAGCAGAAAAGTTTCTGTATTGACTCCCAATTTTATATAAAATGAAGAAAAATTAGGGGAAAAAATTCCTAACAAGAAAATGGTTAAATTTTGGACCATCCATTTGATGGAATATTATGTTGCCATTTAAAAATCACAGTTTGGGGCAGGGCGCAGTGGCTCATGCCTGTAATCCCAATACTATGGGAGGCCAAAGCAGGCAGACTGCTCAAGCTTAGGAGTTCAAGACCAGCCTGAGCAACAGAACAATAGTGAGACCCTGTCCCTACAAATAATACATGAGCCTGTTATTCCAGGAGGACACACTGCTTTGGGAGGCTGAGGTGGGAGGATCACTTGAGCCCAGAAGGTCAAGGCCGCAGTAAGCAGTGTTTGTACCACTGCATTCCAGCCTGGGCAACAGAGCAAGACCCTTTCTCAAAAAACCACAACAACAACACGGTTTTGACATAAGAAAATGCTCACAACCTAATGTAATATTTTTAAAATAATGCTATGTATAATTTGGGATTTCAGATAAATTTGGGAGAAACTGTAGGTTTCAAATATCTTTCTCTTCAAGAATGTGGTACTTTTTTCTCTTATTTGAAATAGCTCTTATATTTTTCAATGGAATTTTATAGTTTTCTTGAAAAAGGCCTACAAATTTTATAGTAACCGTGTTTCTAGGATTACTTATTTTTCTATTCCAAATGAAAATGCTTTTCAATATATTTTTAAGGTGTTACTGATTTTTTTTTTTTTTTTTTTTTTTGAGACAGAGTGTTGCTCTGTTGCCCAGGCTGGAGTGCAATGGTGTGATCCCAGCTCACTGCAACCTCTGTCTCCCAGGTTCAAGAGATTCTCCTGCCTCAGCCTCCCAAATAGCTGGGATTACAGGTGCCACCACCACACCCTGATAATTTTTGTATTTTTAGTAGAGATCAGGTTTCACCATGTTGGCCAGGCTGGTCTTGAACTCCTGACCTCAGGTGATCCGCCTGCCTCAGCCTCCCAAAGTGTTGGGATTACAGGCATAAGCCACCGTGTCCAACCCGTGTTATTGATTTTTAAACAGCCTTCCTCTCACAGTTTCTAGAATTCTTTCTATTCTTCTATTGTATTTGACATGGTTCTAGAAGTCAGTGTAATAGACATGAGGAAGAAATAAAATATATAGGAACTCTAGGAAATAATGTTTTATTAATGAAAATGTTAAATTTGTAATAATAGCACATAAAACCACATACGTTATAAATGCATTTTTAAAAGTATAACTATCAATCTATTTACCTATCTACAGAGAAGTCAGCGTGGAAGAAAATACCCAAAAATACTAATTGTATTCTAGTGACTCTGGGCTCTATCAGACTTTCTTTTTATAGAAAATTGTATAATGCCATTAATCTTCTTGAAATGAAAGTCATTGATCATATGTCCTGCCTAAACAAATAACTTTTTAAAAATCAATATATGCCCTAGCTTAACATAAAGAATAAATGAAAGTAGATTATAATGTTTTTGAAAAAATTATATTTAAGTATATAAACTCACATGGCACAATTACACTACAAAATACCAGTGCCCCACAAATTCCCAAAACAATCCCTAAGGCAAGGTACTGTCACCTTTGCGTTTCACTGTGTTTAAAAAAAGAGGTCCAGGGAGTGAGATTATGATTTTTTTGTTTACTTTTGTGTAGAAAATATTTTCTCCTTTAAATGAATGCGTACTGCTTTTATGTGGAAAAATCTAGTGTTGGGGTGGATGTCTCAGGACTGTGATGTGTTCAGTACACGGGAGGTGGAAGCCCCCAGTAAGACAGCTTACCTCGAAGGCATACGCTTTCCCAATTCCATCGCCCGCTCCAGTGATCACTGTGAAAAGCAGGAACGCTTTTAAACGACAGAATTCATCTTAAAGCTTCTCTTTCTCGCTAGCTACGTTTTCTCGCAAGCCTAGTCTCCGGGACAGTCAGTCCTCCAAAGGCGCATCCCTCTGCTCTCCAGCCCACGCCCCTGAAGCCCCTCACTAAACATTCAGGTGAAGGGTTTGTTTTGCTGCTTGCTTGCTTGGTTGGCTGGTTTTTGGAGGGCTTGGCGAGGCTGTGGAAAACGTATTGCAAAATGAAACAAGGAGCCGCAGCCAGGAAACATCCCCTGCAGGCCCGGTGAGGTCGCAGATACTGGGAGCCTTCACTCTGCAAAGGCAGGCAGTGCTCCTCATTATCTCTCTGCCCTGGCACCCATCTGTCATTGTAAGGACATTTCAAGGTTCCTCCTAAAAGTGGAGCTCTGCCCCCTTCTCTCCCCCACCACGCGGCAGCAATTAGAGGCCTACAGAAGGTAAGGAATTTAGCAAAGAGGAAAATACAAAAATACAAAAAGAAAATGCAGTGCAATGAAGAAACCCGAAGAATGTGTACTCAATAGAACGATCTGTTCATATACAACAATCAAATAGGTCTTCTGGTGCTTTTATCTCAACGTTACAGAAATAACTAATGATTGAGCTCTAGGATATGCCTCATTCATGAGATTGTCACAAGCTCAAAATTCACTACAGTTCAGTACATTGTAAACTTAGTTTACTTTTGCAACAACAATTACAGGGCATGCTTTCAAAAAGTGTGAACAAAAGACGCATTTAGCTTAGTTGAGAGTGAGTGCAGGCCAGGCTGTACAAGCCTCATGGACCACACTGACAGGAGCACCCTGGCTTTCGTGATTACTAATACTGTGTCTATTCATTTAGGAACTTCTAAGAGGCTCCATGACACAGTCTGCGGCTCTGGGTGGAGGAATTATGCTCAGGGCCATCTTGGGCTGTAATACCTTCCCATCGGTTTGGGGAATCTTCAACTCACCCAATACAGGGCCTGCACTATAGGCAAGATGATACCCTCAATAATGACGACGGATAACTGTCACACGCTCACCTCTTGCCATGCACTACTTCAAGTGTTTTAGATGCATCATTTCATTTAATGTTCAAAACAAACCTAAAATGCAGGGACCATCACTATCCTCAGTTTATAAATGAGGAAGTCAAGGGGGAAAAGTTTGTAACTTGATTAAGGTCACACTACTAAAAATGATGACACAAGGATTTGAACCCAGGCTGTCTGACTTTGGGGTCCTCAAGTCTATAAATATATACTAAGGAAATCATTAGGAAATCCAGCACAGAGCTCAGGGTACCCTATCTGAGGAATTAAACTTTAGCCTCCAGTACTTGGGTTTCCTTTTTGTCCCCTACTTGAAATATATTATCTCCCTGCTCTCTGCCTATGCCCTAATGTATTTTACTCCTGCTAGAGGTATCTCTATCCATCTTGACTCATAAAAACAGGTTAAGATCATGCTCTAAGTCTCTGGCCCCATTTGAACTTCTTTTAGAATGTGGGTTCTTAGAAGGGCTTCCCCTACACAAAGGAACAGCAGCTGTGCAGAATGCTACGTCCACCCACATATGGACATCTGAATCTGTGTGGAGTAAGGTATTTAAATCCAGAACACACAGGTCAAGCTGCTGAGCAAGGTCACTGCAGATAGCATCATACCCCGAGAGGACACACACACACACACACACACACACACACACACACACACACACCCCTCAAATGTAAGAAGCAGTCAAAAACCCATTTGTTATCCCAAACAATTTCTCACCTGGTAATTTTTTAAATTTCCATTGCTAAGTGTTTAAGCCTGCCTGGTTTAGCAAATAAGGATCCTGAATGCCCACTTAAACTTGCAATTCAGGTAAATTATGAATTGTTTAATACATATCTCATGCAATACGTGGGTTATAACATACTAAAAAACTATTCCTTTTTTTCTGAAATTTAAATTTAACTGGGTATCCTGTATTTTATTTGGCAGCCCTATGAGGATATTAGAATTTTTCCTATTTTGCCTAGATAATATCTCTAAAGTCACTTAATCATTTTTGTCATTGGATTTTTTTTTTTTTTTTTTTTTGGTGTCCAATCTTGAAATATAAGCCCCTGCAGAGACCTTAGCATTTTATTCAAGGAGATGCTGAAACAATGGTCTCATGTCGTTCACCTTAACCTCAGTCACAGGGCTGAAGTTATGTATGCGGGTTCCAGCAGATAAGCCCCACGAGGAGGCAGCATTTAACTGACACCAGCCAGACCCAGATTCCATTCCATACAATCCTGAAAACATGGCTCCATAGAGATACATGTTGCTTTGATATTGTAACACCTTCACTTCTTAAAAGCACTTAGATCCTATTTTTTTTTTAACATAGTGAATTGAAATTATTTAGATTTCAAAATTTGGAAACACCTTTTAATAAAATGAAAGCACCCTGGGCTTTTTGTAAATCTGGAAACGAGGATGTAGAAATTTCTGCATTATTTATTATTTGTACCAGCAAGAAACTCCAAAAGAAGAAAACTCATCTAATGGGGTTGAGAGGACAAGTACCTAGAAGGGCTAAGTAGCCTTCTTCCCTAGTGTTGCCCTAATACCCTACAGCTTGTGTTGCAGACCATTCTAATTTCACTCACACTTTCTAATCCCCCCAATTAAAATTACCCAAAGGAATTACTTCTTTCCTCTCAAAGAGAAAAGTTGCGATATCTCTTTTATAAGCAGGGGCCGAGCACGGTGGCTCATGTCTGTAATCCCAGCACTTATGGGAGGCCGACGTGGGTGGATCACCTGAGGTCAGGAGTTCAAGACCAGCCTGGCCAACATGGTGAAACTCTGTCTCTACTAAAAATACAAAAAATTAGCCGGGCATGGTGACAGGTGCCTGTAGTCCTAGCTTCTCAAGGGGCTGAGCCAGGAGAATTGCTTAAACCCGAAGGCGGAGGTTGCAGTGACCCGAGATCACACTATTACACTCCAGCCTGGGTGACAGAGCACGACTCTGTCTCAAAAATTATAATAATAAGCAGGAACAACAGCAAAAAAAAAAAAAAAAGACGCACAAGATGGAATGCTCCCTTACCTGCCCACTGTCCCATTGACCGCAAGAAAGTCTTGGGCAAAACACCCCAGTAGTTGAGTAAAATACATCTGGAGAATCTCATGCACTTCACCAGGCAGGCCAGGCACACCAGCAGCCCTGTGAGGATGAAGAACTGTTCCAGAGTGTCCCCCATGGCTGCGCTGAACAGACTGTTTCAGCCCTGGCCGTGGCCCTCTGTGCGTGCTGCCTGGGACCGCGCTGCTCTGGAGACTTCCAGATATTCTTCCAGGAGTCACTGGGTGTGTTCCATCAAGTCAGGGGCATCTAGATTAAAGTAACTCCTTTACATAATCCTCTGATTCACAAGCCTTTGAATAAGGCTTTTGTTAAACTGTGAAGGAGCTGGTGAAAATGTAAAAGGTGGCCATGAAGTGGGGAAGACAAAGTCTGGACAAATATAAAATGGCAGCCCAGGGGTCTCTCCCTGAATTTGGAAACTTAAAAAGGATGCAGAATCCAAGGCATTCATTCATTTGTTTAGCTCTAGGTATTGACTGCCCACCAGGTGGAATCCCCTCTGGAAGGCATTAGGAAGATAATGGTGACCAAACAGGGTCTCTGGTTTGGAGCTTAGATTCTGGTAGCGGGGACAGATGATGAACAGATAAATAAGATAACTTCAGGCCAGGCAGTGACTCATGCCTGTAATCCCAGCACTTTGGGAAGCCGAGGCAGGCGGGTCACATGAGGTTAGGAGTTCGAGACCAGCCTGGCCAATGTGGTGAAACCTGATCTCTACTAAAAATACAAAAATTAGCCAGGCATAGTGGTGCGCACCTGTAATCCCAACTACTTGGGAGGAGAATCACTTGAACTTGGGAAGCAGAGGTTTCAGTGAGCAAATATCACACCATTGCCCTTCAGCCTGGGTGACAGAGCAAGACTCTATCTCCAAAACCAAAAAAAAGATAACATCAGATATATGTGCTATGAAAAAGTGCTATTGAATGAAGTGTTTGAGTAGCTACTCAGGGAATGCTTCAGAGAGGGTGTTCAGGAAGGAATTCTGTGAAGAGGTGGCATTTTTAGTTGAAATTTGAATGAAAAGGAGCCAGCTCCACAAAGATGAGGTTCCTCTTCCAGGCTAATGGAACAGCTAGTACAATGCCTGAAATGAGAAAGCTCCGTGTATTTGAGGAATAGGAACTAGGGCAACACAGCAGAGGGACTGGCCACCGAGAGCAAGGGAGGAAAAGGCCAGAGCAGGAGGGAGGAGCCACGCCCTCCCAGTGAGTGTGGACTTCCAGAGCAACCAGAAGCCCTTGCATGGATTTGGCAAATAGAGTTATATACTCTGAATTAGACTTTTAAAAGGTCACTGGGTGCTGAAGGAAGATGTCCTTTTGGGGGTGAGTTGGAGGGTGGGTGTGACAACTGAACGAAGGGCAGCCAGGACGCTGACGTCCTCCATGCAGAAGGCCCAGGATCAGTCCTCAGCCTTCTCTCGCTTCTGCCTGTGCTCCCTCTCAGCTCACTCTGTGCTGCAGTCAACAGTCTTACGCTCACCCTGGAAGAAGGATTGCTGGCCAGAGCATAGATTCATACGTCTTTATGCTATTGTCAGATCTGCCTTCATCACGCCAGCAACGCTTGAGGGTGTTCGTTTTCCCACTGCCTTAGCAACACAGCATGTTGTCAAGCTTTGGGACTTTTGCCGCCCGGTAGGTCAGAAGTAGCACCCAATGTTGTTTTAATTTTAAATTATCTTAGTAGCCAGATTGGAGATATTTCATAAATCTAAGGGCTATTTTTACTGTTTTCTTTGTGAATTTTCTGTCTCCTGCCTGTTTTCTATGTGGTTTTTGGTCTTTCCCTTCTCTGTATTTAGAGATGGTTTCAGAACTCTGATTAGACAGAAATTCGACCTGCTTACTCTGTCCTTCCTGTTCATTGATTATCTCTTCAGATGTGTCTGATCATTGCTAAATTGGCCATTGTGGTTTTTATTTTAATGATATCAATTTGATTTCTAAAAGTTTGTTTTCTTTTTTTCAAAACTGAGGCTTTTTTTTCTTATGGTTTTCTGTTCCGTGCAGGTGTTTTTAATTTTGACTTTTCTTACCTTAGCATAATTGTCTTATGATCTGGCTTTAACAATTCCGGCGCCTGCATCCACCTCTCTGCTGCTGTCTCCAGTCTCTGGTGGGTCTCACTCATGGTGCCCTGTTTCCTTGTGTGCTTGATCATTTTCACCTGTGCACATTCCATTTTGCTTGAAAATTTCTCTGTGAGGTTTTCTGATGAAGCCGTGTTCCTCTGCAGAGGAGCTGGATTTGCTTCTACCAGATACCTAGAGGAACTTCCAATTTGGGGGGTTAAATTCATGGCTAAATACATAGTTTTTTAAACCACGCAGGTGCAGTGAATTTGGTCTGCCATGACACACCACACTGGCCTGTGTGGATAAACCCATAGCACGGCTCTCTGGTCATCTCTAGTTACCACCACCTCCTCTGCTCAGTGCCAAGGCACATTTCCTTGCAGTCTGGGGGCATGTTTATTCGGACCACTCTTACCCTAAGGATGCAGAAACCTTTCAGGACCCCGGCTTTATTGCATGTTCATCTATTAGACTCTTCCTGACCTTCATTTCTGTCCCATACCATCAACACCGAAGCTCCCCTTCACCCCATCCAGCAAATGTAGGGCTAATGTGGCTTCAATGCTCAGTTTACCTCTCTGTATTGCTGCTTTCTCTTATACTATCTTTTTTTTATTTTAGATGAAGTCTTGCACTGTCACCCAGGCTGGAGTGCAGTGGCACAATCTCTGCTCACTGCAACCTCTGCCTCCCACGTTCAAGCAATTCTCCTGCCTCAGCCTCCCGAGTAGCTGGAATTACAGGTGCTCGGCTAGTATTTTGTATTTTTAGTAGAGATGGGATTTCACTACGTTGGCCAGGCTGGTCTTGAGCTCCTGACCTCGTGATCTGACCGCCTCGGCCTCCCAAAGTGCTGGGATTACAGGCATAAGCCACCACACTCAGCCTATGCTGACTATCTTAATAGGTTTTATGCTTTTAATAAGCCATTTGAGAATATCTCTTCTACCCACAAAAACATGGATGAATCACATTTTGTCAAGCAAAAGAAGTCAAACACTGAAAAGTACCGCATTTGTTATCTATTCTGTATAACAAACTAATCCAAAAATTAGTGGCTTAAACAATGCCATTTATTATCTCATGATTTCTGTGGGACAGGAATCCAGGACTGGATCAGCTGGGTCCTCTGGCTCAAGGTCTTTCACAGGTGGCCATAAAGTCCAGCCAGGTGGCCATCATCTCCTGGTTCACCTGGGAAAAGAGCAGCCCAGTCACGTGTGGATTTGGTTGCCCCTCCGTTACTCCTTGCTGTGTGGCCTCCTCACAGGGCAGCTCCCAAGGACAGCCTCCTTCATCAGATGAGGAAACCAGTGAGAAGTATCAAAGAGACAGAGAGAGAAGGCAGAAGCCACACTCTAGTAATCGGATCGTGGAAGGGCCATTCCATCACTTTAACTGTATTCTGTGTATTAGAAGCAAGTTCCTAGATGGACTCCATATTCAAAGGGAAAAGATCACACAAGGGAGTGAACATAGGGGGCGGGCACCATTGAGATCCATTGTAGAAACTGCCTGCAACATGAACATACTATAGTATGTTCTTATAGGAAGTTAAAGAACAGACAAACATAATCTTCAGTAAAATAAAATCAGAACACTGGTTGGCCTGGAAGAGGTGAAGGGATTGGCTGGAAGCGTCATGAGGAACTTTTCTGGTTGATTAAGATGTTCTATATTTTTATAAGTAATGTGTTCGGAAGGGTATGCCCTAATCAAAACTCATCGTACTGTACACTTTTAAGGTCTGAGCGATTAATTGCATGTAAATTATATTGAAACGCTAAACAAATGTTATCCTGCAATTGTTCTTTGGATGGTGGATAATTTAGACTTCCGTTACCAGAATCGTATGCAGCAGCTCATTTGTGTGCTTGGTCTCAGAACAAGATTTCCCCACTTTTACTTTTCAGCATCAAAAAGTATATCCAACCCCATGTAATAGGCTGAGAAATTACATACCAATATCTGACTGTGAATTCAGCAAAGCATTTAAATAAATGTGCATTTTTCTATTTACAAGATGCTATGACTTGTGTGCCCCTCCGCTGCCCCAGCCAAAATTCATACATTGAAGGCCTAACCCCCAATGTGATGATATTTGGACGTGGAGCCTTTGAGGGGGGTGATGAGATCATGAAGGTGGGGCCTTCATGGTAAGATTAGTGCCCTTATATGAAGAGACACAAGGCTGGGCATGGTGGCTCAAGCCTGTAATCGCAGCACTTTGGGAGGCTGAAGCAAATGGATCACCTGAGGTCAGGAGTTCCAGACCAGGCTGGCCAACATGGTGAAACCCCATCTCTACTAAAAAGACAAAAATTAGCCGGCATGTTGGCACCCACCTGTAATCCCAGCAACTCATGAGGCTCAGGCACAGGAATTGCTTGAACCCAGGAGGCGGAGGTTGCAGTGAGTCAAGATCGCGCCACTACACTCCCAGCCTGGGTGACAGAATGAGACTCCATCTCAAAAAAAGAAGAAGGAGGAGGAGGAGGAGGAGGAGGAGGAGGGGGAGGGAGAGGGGGAGGGGGAGGGGGAGGGGGGAGGGGGAGGGGGAGGGGGGAGGGGGAGGGGGGGAGGGGGGGGAGGAGGAAGGGGGGAGAGGGGGAGGAGGAGGAGATACCAGAACTGTGAGGAAAAAAATTCTGTCATTTAAGCCACTCGGTGTGTGGCATTTTCTTACAGCAGCCGTAGCTGACACAGAGTACATGGGAGCACTTAAACATTCCATTCTTCAGTGTGGAGACCTGTTATTTCCCCAGCATATGCTTGCTGTTGTTTTCTTCTCCACTTGAGAAATTCAACTGACATTATTATAGTAATAACTTTAATGCCAATGTAAAACTTCTAAATACATTATTTTAAAAACTCAATAGTAACCACATTTTTTTTCTCACACTGTCACCCAGTCTGGAGTGCAGTGGCACAATCTTGGCTCACTGCAACCTCTGCACCTCCCAGGTTCAAGCCATTCTCCTGCCTCAGCCTCCCAAGTAGCTGGGACTACAGGCATGCACCATCATGCTCAGCTAATTTTTGTATTTTTAGTAGAGGTAGGGTTTCACCATATTGGTCAAGCTGGTCTTGAACTCCTGACCTCATGATCCGCCCACCTCAGCCTCCCAAAGTGCTTGGATTACAGGCATGAGCTACTGCACCCAGCCCCCACAAAAAAAATTTTTTACCATACATCTAGCAACTCTACATAGTTGCTATGCAGAGAAAAACAGTTTGAAAACTGGGTCTTTGAAACAGGGATCATAAACTCAGACGCTCACAGCAGTGGAAGGCAGGTGAAATACGTCCATGAAACAGGGCAGGAACCTTGTGCTGTACTGTTCCCCACAGACACAGAGCAGGTATAACGTTCACTTCCACAGACAAACGCACTCTCTTTCATTTTCTCTGAAACTGTGGCTCTCTTGAGTTAGCTTTTATTTTCCTGCTTTCCTCTCAACTCTATTTCAATGAAATGATGCTACAAACACCCTGAAGGATAGATTCTGACCCTGAGCCTGTGCTCCTGGGACACTGAGAACAGGGAACGTGGAGAACAGGATGAAACGGAAACTGTCCACTCCACCCCAGCTCCAGCTGTCCATTGTTCTGTGGAAACTGTGGCCTCATTGGCAAATTGTGATTTTTTTTTAAGTGATGAAAAATCCAGTTTCTAATGTGACATTTCCTCATTGTTATAAAAGATGTTATGAAAATAACAACCGGAATATAAAGCAACAAACTCCAAAACCATGTTAACACTGCATGGACAAAACACATCTGCAGCCCTCCCAGGGCCATGGATGAAAGGTCTGAGGCTTCAGATTAAGCAGGTGGATTAACTTAGTGAAGTGCCGTGTGCATGTGCTTGGCAGGCAGCGGGGCTGGGGCTGAAGCGGGTGAGGAGACAGTCAACAGAACTCAAGAACCAAGTTTTTTTTTTTTTTTTTTTTTTTTTGAGACGGAGTGTCACTCTTGTTACCCAGGCTGGAGTGCAATGGCGCGATCTCGGCTCACCGCAACCTCCGCCTCCTGGGTTCAGGCAATTCTCCTGCCTCAGCCTCCTGAGTAGCTGGGATTACAGGCACGCACCACCACGCCCAGCTAATTTTTTGTATTAGTAGAGACGGGGTTTCACCATGTTGACCAGGATGGTCTCGATCTCTTGACCTCGTGATCCACCCGCCTCGGCCTCCCAAAGTGCTGGGATTACAGGCTTGAGCCACCGCGCCCGGCGCCAAGAACCAAGTTCACTGAGTCCCCTCTCCTCAGCACTACAGTAGAGGTGGGAGGAACAGAGGCAAGAACAAATATGGAAGAGCTGGGAGCACTGAGACAAGACATAAAGTCAGTAAACCTAGCCCGGATATGGGTCCAAACAAGGCCTTAGACTCAGGACGTAAGGGAGCAACTCAGAGGTCAAAGAACATCCTCAAGTAAAAGACATGAGCAGAAAATTAAATGACGAAATACAGCTAGTATGCAAATGTTTGGAATATTTAACTATTAGAAATGTCAAATGAATCTGTAAAATACTACATACACATAAGCTAGTAAATAGAGAGTCAGGCTCTCATGCAGTGCTCATGAGGATGCAATGGAACTGGACTCTCCTCCATGCCTGTAGTCCCAGCACTTTTGGAGGCCAAGGTGGACAAATCCCCTGAGGTCGGGAGTTCAAGACCAGCCTGACCAACATGATGAAACACCATCTCTACTAAAAATACAAAATTAGCCAAGCATGGTGGTGCATGCTTGTAATCCCAGCTACCTGGGAGATGGAGGTAGGAGAATCACTTGAACCTGGCAGGCGGAGGTTGCGGTGAGCCTAGATCACTCCATTGCACTGCATGCAGCTTGGGCAACAAGAGCAAAACTCTGCCTAAAAAAAAAAACAAACAAAAATCATGCAGCTTGCCCTTTGATTATATGGTCTATTCATTCATCCTATAAGTACTTTTCCATACCCACTGTGTACCAGGCCTTGTTCTACTCAGTTTAGAGTTTTTAGAGCCAGGTTTATGAGCATAAATTCCACTTTAGGAATCACAGCATCTGTCTGTCCCAGAATCAGTTAAAAGCCAAATAGCAAAAAGCTTTTTTGTAACGAGTGCTTCTAATGTTTCTCACTATTCTTTTTCAGGGCAATTTATTCTTACCTATGTTGAAAATGTTTATTAAACTAAGGCTCACCACACAAAATAAGGTACATAGTTTACTTAAGAAAGATAGCCAGGGAAAGAGAAAGAGGTTTTGGAGACGCCAGAGCTGCGTTATCCAAATCACTAACCACTGACCATATGTGGTTATTTAAATTTTAATGTGATTTCATTTAATTTAAAATTCAGCTGTTCAGTGGCACTGGCCATTCCAGGTGGTCAATAGCCACATGTATTGAACAGCACAGATTTAAACACATCCCTCAGTGCAGAAAGTTTTACTGAACAATGCCGATCAGAGCTCTGTGAGCCATTTTGCTTCCCAATGCTTACAGTTACCAGAGCTTATAAACCTCATAACTAAAAATAAAATATAAAAGATATTTATATTTAGAACATGGCTTCTAGGACTTCATTGATATCACTGAGCTAATGAACAGGGTTTTCTCAGGTCCTGGAGTGGAGGGAGGAGATGAATATGACTGTGTTTCTTACGTAGCTCTTTATCTACTATTCTATATGAAGGCATGACAGATATAGAGGTATTCCTAAGTGTACTAGTCTGTTCTCATGCTGCTAATAAAGACATACCCAAGACTAGGTAATTTATAAAGGAAAGAGGTTTAATTGGCTCACAGTTCCACATGGCTAGGGAGGCCTCACAATCATGGCAGAAGGGGAAGGAGGAGCAAAGTCATGTCTTTCATGGTGGTAGGCAAGAGAGCTTGTGCAGGGAAACTCTCCTTTATGAAACCATCACATCTTGTAAGACTTATTCATTATCATGAGAGCAGCATGGGAAAGACCCGCCCTCATGATTCAATTACTTCCCACCAGGTCCCTCCCATGACACGTGGGAATTGTGAAAGTACAATTCGATTACAGGGAGAGAGATCCAAGATGGCTGATCACTAGCATCTCAGGCTCGTAGCTCCCAGTGAAAGCGTAGAGAACAAGAGGATGCCACACTTTCAGATGAATTTTTGTTGCTCACGGACTAAGAGATTCCCAGCGGAGGAGCCCCACGGGTCGCCAGGGTGACTCTTGTGGCCGGCACGGCGGTTTTGCTGGAGCCTCAGCGAGGCAGTTCTTGGTGCAGAGTCCAGAGATTCCTGGGCAGAACAGCACCATCAATCTTAACACCGCTGTTTTGGCCAGCGCAGTGGATTGCTCAGATTTCAGCGCTGGGATTCAAGTTGGACGTCTGCTCAGAGACCTACTTAGAAAGTCGGTAATTACAAAGATGACAGAGGGATAAATATATAATGGAGGAAAGAAACCAGCCTAAAAAGGCACAGAATACTCAAAATCAGAATGCCTCTCCCTCTACAGGGGATCACAGTTCCTCATTAGCAACAGAACAAGGCTTAATGGAGAACGAGTGTGTTCCAATAACAAAAGCAGGTTTCAAAAGGTGGGTGATAAGAAACTTCTGTGAATTAAAAGAACTTGTTCTAACCCAAAGCAAAGAAACTAAGAACTTGAAAAAAGGTTTGACAAGATGCTAACGAGAATGGACAATTTAGAGAGGAATATAAGTGAATTGATGGAGCTGAAAAACACAACACGAGAACTTCGCGAAGTATGCACAAGTTTAAACAGTCGAATTGATCAAGCAGAAGAAAGGATATCAGATGTCAAGGAACAGCTTAGTGAAATGAAATGAAAAGACAAGATTGGAGAAAAAAGGATAAAAAGGAATGAGCAAAGTCTCCAGGAAATATGGGACTATATGAAAAGAGCTAATTTACGTTTGATAGGTGTACCTGAATGTGATGAAGAGAATGAATCCAAGTTGGAAAATACTCTTCAGGATATCATTCAGGAAAACTTTCCCAACCTAGCAAGGCAGGGTAATATTCAACTCCAGGTAATACAGAGAACACCACAAAGATATTCTTCAAGAAGACCAACCCCAAGGCACATAATTGCCAGATTTATTAGGGTTGAAATGAAGGAGAAAATACTAAGGGCAGCCAGAGAGAAAGGTCAGGTTACCCACAAAGGGAAACCTATCAGACTTACAGCAGATCTCTCAGCAGAAACCCTACAAGCCAGAAAAGAGTGGGGACCAATATTTAACATCCTTAAAGAAAAGAACTTTCAACCCAGAATTTCCTATCCAGCCAAACTAAGCTTTAAAAGTGAAGGAAAAATTAAATCTTTTGCGAACAAACAAGTACTTAGAGACTTCACCACCACCAGGCCTGCTTTACAAGAGCTTCTGAAAGAAGCACTATACATATAAAGGAACAACCAATATCAACCTTTCCAAAAATATATCAAAAAGCAAAGAGCATCAACACAATGAAAAATTTACACCAACTAATGGGCAAAACAGGCAGCTAGCATCAGATGGCAGTATTAAACTTATATATATTTTAATTGGATAAAAAGCCAAAACCCATTGGTATGCTGCATCCAGACCCATCTCACATGCAATGATACACAAAGACTCAAAACAAAGAGAAGGAGGAAGATTCACCAACCAAACAGAGAGTAAAAATAAACAAATAAATAAAAAGCAGGAGATGCAATTCTCGTCTCTGATAAAATAGACTTTAAAGCAACAAAGATCAAAAGAGGCAAAGAAGAACATTACATAATGGCAAAAGGATCAATGTAACAAGAAGAGCTAATGATTCAATAGATCAACGAGACAGAAAATTAACAAGGACATCCAGGACTTGAACTCAGACCTGGAACAAGTAAACTTAATAAACATTTATAGAACTCTCCACTTCAAATACACAAAACAGACATTATCAACTCACATCTATTCCAAAAGTGACTACATAATTGGAAGTAAATCACTCCTCAGTAATCGCATAGCATTTCATAGGTTTAAATGAAATATTGGTTGGCTGCTTGTTTGTTATTTTCTTCCCTTATTCCTTCCTGTCTACATCATTAAGTATGATTATTGGTATAAAAGAGGTTTTCAATACCCATTACTAAACTGCATTCTAGCCTGGGCAAGAAAGCAATACTCCTATTCTCTGTCTCTTTTTCTCTCTCTTCTTCATTCTTTTTCTTTCTTTCTTTATTTCTTTCTTTAAAAAAATAAAAAATAAAATAAAGAAAGTACAATTTAAGATGAGATTTGGGTAGGGGTAAGCCAAACCATATCATTACATATGCATAATGAAGTCAGCTAGAGTTAATATCATGCCTATAAAACACTGTGTTCTTTTTCATGGACTTTCTTTTCAGTACTTTGAATGTTGTTCCACTGCCTTCTGGCCTCCACTACTTCTGATGAGAAGTCAGCTGTTAATCTTATTGACGTTCCTTTGTAATTGATGAGTAGTTTTTTCCTCTTGCTGTTCCCAAGATTTTCTGTGTATTTGGCTTTTAGCATTTTTACATTGATGTCTGGATGTGGATCTCTTTTCATTTGTCTGTGGAGTTTCTTGAATGTGTGGATTCATGTGTTTCATCAAATTTAGGAAGTTTTCACCCATTATTCAATTTTTTAACTCTTTTCTCATCTTTTTCTCCTTCTGCGCCTCCAATTATGTGAATGTTGATGTGCTTTCTTTTCATTTTTCTTCATTCTATTTTCTCCAATCTTTAGATTGAATAATCTTCATTGATCTCTCTTCGAATTTACAGATTTTTTTTCTTCTGTAGATTCAAATTTACTGCTAAGCCCCCATAATAAATGCTTGATTTTGGTTTTGTACTTTTCAACGCCACAATATCTATTTGGTTCTTTTTTAATACTTTCACTTTTTGATTTACCTATTTGATAAAACATTGCCTTCATACCTTCTTTCACTTATTTAATCAAGAGTACTTTAGTTCTTTGAACTTATTTATAATGAAGTCTTTGTTTGTTAAAAGATATGCTCCCTCTCATAAACTGATTCTACTGCCTGCTTTTATGGGTCACACTTTTCTATTTTATAGGTCACACTTTCATGTGTCTTTGAATGTCTTATACTTTTCTGTTGAACCTCAACATTCTAGGTAACATATTGCAGGAACTCTAGATACTGATTCCCCTCCCTGCTCCCCGGAGCTTGTTTCTGTTGTTTTGTCTATTTTGTGACTTCGCCAGACACTGAAATATTTTAGTAAAGTCCATTTCCCCCTTTGGTGTCACTCCTTGAAGGGTGAGGCTTGAGTTGCACACTGTCACCCTGCAGTGACACTGGGTTTAAGGGGGTTCTCTGTGACTGCCTCTTTGCCTGGTTTCAAGTTTAAGCTGTCTGCTTGATTTGGTGTTACGCTGGCCCATCAGGCCTCAATCACTAGTTGATTGCTCTATTGTTTTTGATAGTGCCCTGGGGCATAAATTGCCCAGCAGTCTGATCCAATTAAATTCTGGCAGGGGTAGTTATTGAGGCCGATCTTTAAGGTTTGTTCTGACCCCATGAGAGATCACTTCTTTGCTGTTTCTTTCCCTGGTTCTCCCTGGTGAACTAGCTGGACTATGATTTAGCTTGTTCTTAATTAAGAGAGGCATTATTTTCAGGAGTCTCTTAGGCATGCATTTTCCCCACATTCGGCTTCAAATAAAGTCAGTTCCTTTAAGGAGTGCTCTGGAGCTCTTTTTTCTAATGGACTTTGTGTTAGCTTGGACAACTACAGCGTTTAAGGGCACACAGCCCCCATGGGACGACCCTCACTTCTGATACCAGCTGCAAGTTTGGGGAGTTCTCAAACCAACCTCAGTTTTGATCATTTGGTAGGACTCATAGACCTCACAGAAAGCTGTTATACTTGTGGTTACAGTTTATTATGAGGAAGGAATACAGATTAAAATGAGCCAAGAATAGCATTGGATTGGACAGTCTGTGGGGAAGTACCAAATGTAGAGCTTCCACTGTCTTCTCTCACAGCATCAAGACACATCATTACCTTTCCAGTAACAATGTGTGACAATACCATGGAGCATTGCCAACTTGGGAAACTCAATCAAGCCTCAGTGTTCAGAGTTTTTATTAGGGTTTCATTACACAAGCTTTGCTGATTGCCACATGGCTGATCTCTGTCTCTAGACTCCCCAGGCATCACCCAAAACCTTCAGCCTAAAACACACTGTTGGTCTTTCTGGTGTGTCCAGCCCCCATCTGAAGTCACATTGTTAGACTATCTAATGGGACCCAAGGTCCCAAAGAAAACAGAAAACTCCTATTAGATATGATATTCCAAGAAGCTGAGGGCAAAGACCAGAGATCTTTTCAGGCAAGATTAAATGATTTACTGCACAGGCTGCATCTTCCCTGGGCAACCTCTCTGAGCCACTCCTCTGGGTTCTGGGAAGGGTGGTAGCCTCTGGTCTTGTCAGCTCATCTCTCCCCAGCATGGACCAGCCTTCCAAGTGAGTTGGGGCAAGGGTAACTGGAACCCCAGTATTTGTGGCCTGCTGCACTTCAGGTAGAGCCTACATCTTAAGGATAAGGGTTTGGTAGAGAGGGCCCTAGTCCCTCAGATGCACTCACCAGGAATTGAGCATCTCTGGCTGGGCATGGTGGCTCACATCTGTAATCACAGCACTTTGGGAGGCCAAGTCAGAAGGATCACTTGAGGCCAGCCTAGGCAACATAGCAAGATCTCATCTCTACTAAAAATACAAAAATTAGCCAGGCATAGTGGTGTGTGCCCTCCTCAGCCTCCTGAGTAGCTGAGACCACAGGTCTTAGGAGGCTGAGGAGGGCAGATCACTTGAGCCCAGGAGGCAGTGGTTGCAGTGAGCTGAGATCATGCCACTGCACTCCAGCCTGGGCAACAGAGCCAGACTCTGTCTTCAAAAAAAGATTTTTAAAAATAAAGATACATGCATGTGTATGTTTCTTGCAGCACTATTCACAATAGCAAAGGCATGGAATCAACCCAAATGCCCATCAATGATAGACTGGATAAAGAAAACATAGTACATAGACACCATGGAATACTATGCAGCCATTAAAAGGAACAAGATCATGTCCATTGCAGGGACATGGATGGAGATAGAAGCCATTATCTTCAGCAAACTAACATACGAACAGAAAACCAAACACTACATGTTTTCACCTTTAAGTGGGAGATGGATAGTGAGAATACATGGACACAGGGAGGGGAACGTCACATACTGTGGTCTGTCGGGGGGTGGGGGGAAGGAGAGCATCAGGATAAATAGCTAATGCATGTGGGGCTTAATACCTAGGTGATGTTGATAGGTGTAGCCAACCACCATGGCACACATTTACCTCCATAACAAACTTGTATTTCCTGCACATGTATCCCAGAATTTAGAATTACATTAAATTAAATTTTTTAAAAAGCACATCTTCAACTTAGACAGGATGAGAAATTCTGGTGGCCTCCTCCTCCCAGTTGGATCCAGTAACCTTTGATTCAGAACCGAGAAGAGAATGACCCCTTTTTGGCTATGCCCACCCGAGGCAGAGTTTCCAGCAAGTGGAACTGGGAGAAAGAAAAGAAAGGGGCGGGGCCAAGTTTCAAATGCCACAGCCTCCTATTTCTGTCACCAAGTGTTCGTAGGTTTAACATGAATCAGTGTTTCCTCATTTGCCCTTATAATGTCTGGCTACTTCAATTACTTTTCTTTTTATAGTTTTTGCCAGCTTTGCTTGTTTCACAGAAGAGTAGTCCACAGGACTCCTCACATTGCCATCTGACATAGACTTTTTTTTTTTTTTAAGACGGGGTTTCACCATGTTGGTCAAGCTGGTCTTGAACTCCTGACCTCAGGAGATCCGCCCGCCTTGGCTTCCAAAGTGCTTGGATTACAGGCATGCGCCACCGTGCCCAGCTGACTTTTTTTTTTTAAAACAAGGTCTTAACTCTGTCACCCAGGCTGAAGTGCAGTGGTGCAATCATGGTTCATTGCAATCATGGCTCGCTGCAGCCTCAACCTCCCAAGGTCAAGCTATCCTCCCACCTCAGCCTCCTAAGTAGCTGGGACCACAGGCATGTGCTACCATACCTGGCTAATTTTTGTACTTTTTTGTAGAGATAAGATCCCACTGTGTTGCCCAGGCTGGTCTCAAACTCCTGGCTCAAGCGATCCTCCTGCCTTGGCCTCCCAAAATGCTAAGATTATAGATATGAGCCACTGTGCCTGA
This sequence comes from Aotus nancymaae, assembly GCF_030222135.1. NCBI lineage: Eukaryota > Metazoa > Chordata > Mammalia > Primates > Aotidae > Aotus > Aotus nancymaae. Next base: position 18,481,760 of record NW_026988455.1, read on the forward strand.
ACTTCATAGACTTTTAACATTACGCTCCAGGTAAGTAGTCACAGAGTCTGAAGAATAAGGCTCCGTGCCACGGCACAGTTGGGGATCCACATCTCTCATTTGACCTTTGGAAAAGGAGGAGATGACAGTGAAGCCTAGCTACCCTATCCCATCTCCTCTCTCTCTCTCTCTCTCTCTCTCTCTCTCTCTCTCTCTCTGTCTTTCTCTCTCCCCATTAAGCTTCAGGCTGGAGGGTGACCCCACCAGGTGGCAGATGCTTAACACACGCTTGGCTTCATCTACACCTATTCAAGGAGCAGAGCAAACCTCTAGTATTAAGGCCAAAAGCGGAACAACTTCCTGAGAGAACGTATGAATTTAGAATTTGCTCTATCCCTCTAAGGCAGGGGTCCTTTTTTTGAGACAGGGTCTCACTCTGTCACCCAGGCTGGAGTGCAGCGACGTGATCATAGCTCACTGCAGCCTTGAACTCCCAGACTCAAGCGATCCTCCCCCTTCAGCCTCCCAAGTAGCTGGGACCACAGGTGCACACCACCATGCCTGGCTAATTTTTTTTTTTTTTTTTTTTTTTTTTTTTTTTGGTAGAAATGAAGTCTCTCTATGTTGCCAGGGCTGGTCTTGAACTCCTGGACTCAAGGGGTCTTTCTGCTTCGCCCTCCCAAAGTGCTGGGTTTACAGGTGTGAGCCACTGCACCTGGCTATGTCCTTTTTATTTTTTCATGCCATGGACCACATTGGCAGTCTAGTTATGGCCTCCTTCTTTGAATAACGTTTCTAAATGTACAAAGTTAAATGCATAGAATTATGAGGTACTAAAAACATGCCTCTTTATGAACATATTAAATAACAAGAACTAATGGAGAGTCTAACAACTAGTAAATGACAAGTAGGGTATAAATGGTTCTTCTGTAAAACCCGTAATGTGATATGAAAATATCTTAAATTCTGTTGGTAACAAAGTCACAGGTACAGCTAATACTACTGTGATTTCACCTACATTCAAATAGAAAGAAATGCTGGCCGGGCACTGCGGCTCAAGCCTGTAATCCCAGCACTTTGGGAGGCCGAGGCGGGTGGATCACGAGGTCAAGAGATCGAGACCATCCTGGTCAACATGGTGAAACCCCATCTCTAATAAAAATACAAAAAATTAGCTGGGCATGGTGGCACGCGCCTGTAATCCCAGCTACTCAGGAGGCTGAGACAGGAGAATTGCCTGAACCCAGGAGGCGGAGGTTGCGGTGAGCCGAGATCGCGCCATTGCACTCCAACCTGGGTAACGAGAGCGAAACTCCGTCTCAAAAAAAAAAAAAAAAAAAAGAAATGCTAAATGTTGGTTAGAGGTCAGGGAAAATCCAGATGTATTCTTTCCTCAGCTGTGTGCACCAGCTCACTAAATCTTGTCCATGAACCTCGAGTTAAGAGCCCCTAATACTTAAAGAATTGTCCAGGCCAGGCGCAGTGGCTCACACCTGTAATCCCAGCACTTTAGCAGGCTGAGGCAGGTGGATCATATGAGGTCAGGAGTTCAAGACCAGCCCGGCTAACATGGTGAAACCCCATCTCTACTAAAAATACAAAAATTAGCCAGGCATGGTGGCACATGCCTGTAATCCCAGCTACTCAGGAGGCTGAGGCAGGAGAATCCCTTGAACCTAGAAGTCAGAGGTTGCAATGAGCCGAGATCAAGCCACTGCACTCCAGTCTGTGCAACAGAGCGTGACTCTATCTCAAATAAAAAAAGGTGCGGGGGGATGGTCTAGACCAACAGCTTGGGGTGGCTGGTGCTTCTCAAATCCCCGGGGATAAATGCAGGTTCTGATTCAGTGAATGTACCCCGAGAGGCTGCATTTCTAAGATGCCCCAAATTAGCAATGCCGCTTCTGGTGTAGGGACCACAGATTGCAGACAAAAGCTTCAGGGTTTATCCTGGTGACAACTTCAACCTGGAGTGGAGGTCAGAGCTGGGATGGTGTTTCCTGATCCTCGAAGTCTCCAGCAATGGCTTGGAGTTTTCCGGCTTCATCCTCAAGGGGCATGCTTTCCTTCTCCATAAGTATCTGATGGCAGAGACGAACATGCATGGAGATTTTGACCTGCTAGGTGCTGTTTCCTGAAAGCTCCCACAGAGCAGCAGCAGCAGCTGCTGGTCAGGTAGGTCCCAGCACACAGAAAGCGTGCACAACAACACATGACCTTTCACAGAAAGTAGTGACAACTCACAGGTGCAAGTCACCAAGCCCTAAAAGTGCAAGTGAGAGCACAGAAGGAAAAAAGCAACTAAAGACTTTTTTTCTCTTTTTGTTGAGAGAAGTTTTGCTCTTGTCGCCCAGGCTGGAGTGCAGTGGTGCAATCTTGACTCACCGCAATCTCCGCCTCCCAGGTTCAAGTGATTCTCCTGCCTCATCCTCCCAAGTAGCTAAGATTACAGGCATTTGCCCCCATGCCCAGCTAAGCTTTTGTATGTGCAGCGGGGTTTTTCCATGTTGGTCAGGCTGGTCTTGAACTCCCGACCTCAGCTGATCCGCCCGCCTTGGCCTCCCAAAGTGCTGGGATTACAGGCGTGAGCCATTGTACCCGGCCGACTTTTTTTTTTTTTTTTTTTTGAGACAGAGTCTCACTCTGTCACCCAGGCTGCAGTGCAGTGGCACAATCTCAACTCACTGCAACCTCCGCCTTCCAGGTTGCAGCCATTCTCCTGCCTCAGACTCTGGAGTATGGGATTACAGGTGCCCACCACCACGCCCAGCTAATTTTTGTATTTTTAGCAGAGATGGGGTTTCACCATGTTGGCCAGGCTTTAGACTCCTGACCTCAGGTGATCCACCTGCCTTAGCCTCCCGAAATGCTGGGATTACAGGCATGAGCTACCTTGCCAGACCTAAAGACTTTGAAATTATTAACAAATGTACCTTACCTAACAAAAAAATACATTAACTCTTCTCTAAACTAGGTCCTATTGTATTATATTATCAACCTCAGCTGTCAAAAAGCTCCTATGCTTGAGATATATATACTTAATATATAGAAAAAGTATTAAAACAGCAAGAAGTAGTCCAATTTCACAACTGATGTAACTGTTATCTGTAGTACCATGGCAAGAAGTGTGCAAAATATCAAGAAAATTAAATAATTTTTTTGACCCTCCACTAGTGGTTTGTACAATGTTTTTAACTAGGAAAAATTAAATCTGGAGACCTCGGTCACTGGGCCTACATTTTTAATTCAGCCTCGATGGGGTTTGCAGAGCCTTTCCATACCACTTCTCCACCTCCAGCACCCTGACCTAACCTTAGTTCAAAAGCCTGATTGGAGCTTCCTTCAACCTTCCTCCTCCCTTCCCAAGTTCTTTAGCAGTACAGCAAACTTTGCCACTTTCAACCCAGCTACTGGGGCTGCTGGGCTGCTCTTAGGGTGCCCTCTGCTGGCCACACATGGAAGCAGTAGTAAAAGTCTTAAAACACAAACATCTTCCTTTAAGAATTTCAAGAATAAAAATTAAATGTTAAAAAAAAAATTGGAAGAAAGAAAAAATTAGTTTGTGTTTGTTTTGCTTAGCATCTCTGATCTCTGGGATTCAACGGGAAGTAGCTGTTGATGCAGCAGGAAGTAGTTAACAAAGTTTGGATGGCCGGGTGTGGTGGCTCAAGCCTGTAATCCCAGCACTTTGGGAGGCCGAGGTGGGTGGACCACCTGAGGCCAGGAGTTCAAGACCAACCTGGCCAAATGATGAAGCCCCATCTCTACTAAAAATAAAAAATTAGCCAGGCATGGTAGTGCACCCCTATGATCCCAGCTACTTGGGGGGCTAAACATGAGAATCACTTAAACCTGGTAGGTGGAGGTTGCAGAGAGCTGAGATCATGCCACTGCACTCCAGCCTGGGCAACAAAGACCTTGTTTCAAAAAAAAGAAAAAAAGAAGAAGTTTGAGAGCTCCAAGTTCACACTCCAGAAGTTTTAATTATTTTATCTTATTATATATTTTTTGTAGACATAGAATCTTGCCATGTTTGTCATGCCCAGCCCTCCAGAAGCTTCTTAAAAGCACATTGAAGACCAGGCACAGTGGCTCACGCCTGTAATTCCTACACTTTAGGAGGCCAAAGTGGGAGGATCACTTGAGTTTGGGAGTTCAAGACCAGCCTGGGCAACAGGGCAAGACTCCATCTCTACAAAAAAGATATTTAAAATTAGCCAGGCAAATTTTTTAGTAGTGGTCCCAGCTCCTCTGGAGGCTGAGGTGGGAGGATCGCCTGAGCCTGGGAGGTGGAGACTGCAGTGAACCGAGATCATGCAACTGCACTACAGCCTGGGAGACAGAGTAAGACCCTGTCTCAAAAATAATAATAATAAAATAAATTCAAAAGCATACTGAAACAGTAAAGAACTCCTAAACTCAACAACAGTAAAACAAACAACTTCATTAAGAAATGGGCAATGGACTTGAACAGACATTTATTTAAGAAGATAAACAAATGGCCAACAAGGACATTTTAAAATGCTCAACACCACTAATCGATTAATTAGGGAAATACAAATCAAAGCCAAAACACAACCAGGCAGCTGAGCCAGTAGTCTCAGCTACTCCAGAGGCTGAGGCAGGAGGATCACTTGTGCCCAGGAGTTGCAGACCAGCCTGGGCAACATGGTGAGACCTCTATCTCTAAAGACAAAATAAAATAAAAATAAATTATTTTTGAAAACATCCATTACGATGGCTACAAGTAAAAATGAAACAGAAAATAACAAATGTTACTAAGGATGTGGAGAAATTGGAATCCTTGATTGTAGGAATGTAGATGCTGCAGCTACTACGGAAAACAGCATAGCAGCTCCTCAAAAAATTAAAAATAGAATTACTGTAGGATCCAGCAATTCCACTTCAAGGCGTATATCTAAAAAAATTGAAACCAGAGTCTTGAAGACATATTGTACACCGATATTAATAGCAGCATTATTCATAATAGCCAAATGGTGGAAGCAAGCTGAGTGGCCATCAGCAGATGGCCAGATAAACAGAATGTGACAAATCCACACCCCATATTCAGACCTAAGGAGGGACACGCTCATATACAGCATGGACGAGCCTTGGTGACATGATGCTAAGTGAATAAACCTGTTGCAAAAACACAAATACTATGATTGTACTTAGATAAGGTATCTCGAATAGTCAAACTCACAAAGACAGAGAGTAGATCGGGGGTTGTTGGGGCTGGGGGGATGGGGAAATGAGGAGTCTTTGTTTCATGGGTACAGCGTTTCAGTTTTGCAAAACGAAAAAGTTCTGGAGGTGCGTTGCACAGTGAGTATGCTCACTACTACTGGACTGTATACACTTAAAATGGTTAGATTGGCAAATTTTGTTGTGTATTTTACCACAGCTTTTTTAAAAAATTTGAGACAGGGTCTCACACTGTCACCGAGGCTGGAGTGCAGTGGCATGATCTTGGCTCACTGCAGCCTCCACCTCCCAGGCTCAGTCCATCCTCCCACCTCAGCCTTCCCAGTAGCTGGGATCAGAGGTGTGTGCCACCATGCCTGGCTAATTTTTTTTTTTTTTTTATAGAGATGGTGTTTCACCACGTTGCCCAGGCTGGCCTCAAGTGATTCTCCCACCTCAGCCTCCCAAAGTGCTGGGATTATAGGCATGAGCCACTGCACCCAGCCACAAAATCCATTTTTTTGAGTAGATTGAAACAACACATCCACACAATGATTCCTTCTTGTGCTGTCCTGCTCCAGATCTGACTCAGCTTCTTGAAACTTAGAAAGCTGCAGCTCGCAGGGATTTAGGGATCTAGTTTAATTTTATAGATTAAAATACTGAAGGCCACGATGGGCAAAGTGACTTGGGAAAGGTCTCCCGAGCTTAATAGCAGAGACAAGCCTAGTTAATCTGGCTCCTGACTTCCAGACTGGGGCTCTACCCTGCACTCCAATTCCAGTGGGGACACCCATTTCCACACAGAGAGGGTAAATGCACCCTACCTATTCGGGCCTCCTTCCCATACACCAGAGGTTGGGGGTAGGCGAGCCTGTGAGGAAATGCACCTTTGGTTAAAGCTCCTGAATGAACCTGGAGGGAGATGAGGAGAAACAAAACAGGTGAGCGCTTAAAAACACAGCCAGGTAGGTGAGCCTGTCGTCCCCGTTACTCCAGAGGCTCGAGGTGGTGGCTCACACCTATAATCCCAGCACTTCAGGAGGCCGAGGTGGGCAGATCGCCTGAGGTCAGGAGTTTGAGAGCAGCCTGGCCAACGTGACGGCCAAACCCCGTCTCTACTAAAAATACAAAAATTAGCCAGGTGTGGTAGCAGGTGCCTGTAATCCCAGCTACTCAAGAGGCTGAGGCATGAAAGTATTTTGAGCCCGGGAGGCAGAGGTTGCAGTGAGCAGAGATCACACCACTGCACTCCAGCCTGGGGGATAGAGGGAGACTCTGTCTCCAAAAAAACAAACAAACCAACAAAATGCTAACAGGATAAAGCCTGAGTTTTTTTTTTCCCCATTGAGTTACTTTGTAGCTTTCCGCAGCCTCAAGTCATAAAAGAGTTTGGAATTATCCCTTCAAAGTGACATATTCTGCTACATTGTGAATGATGGACACTATTTTCTGCCTCCAGTAATATCACAGCATGAGACATACCCAGAAATAATTTTTTATTTTTCTTTGATGATTAGGAAAAGATACCAACATAGCTTTCATCAAAGCTAACAAATAACTTTACTGGCAGTCAACTGACTAATTTTATTAAAATAAAGACATGTCTGTTTAAACTGAAACAATTGGCCCTTTGTTGTGGCTGGGACCTTATAAATCATGGCCAAGGTGCTAATCAGAAAAGAGTCACCATTACATCAACCTCCTCCCCAGCTCATGACACGGAGATGCCACGAAGTCGCCATCCGTCCCCAGAAGAGCACCTGGGGCTCCACCTACCGAGTCCCAGTGGCTTCTTTTGAAAAGCTTTGCTTTCTACTGGTAAGGTGCGGCCCAGGTACATTTCTCAGGGCTGCCAGTGGCTCATGGTGCGGGCGTATGAGGTAGTTCTTTGCATTTTGCAGATGTTCTCGCTTGCCCCGGGGGTGGATGTCCCGAATCTGAAACCTGCGGCTTCATATTCCTAGTGGGAATAACCCCCAGACCCCAGTCACAAGTCAATCTACACCCTGCTGCAGACTCTAGCTCTTCAAATCCAAATGGATGTTTTCTTCATCCACAGGTTTAGGTTTTAACTGGCTGCTCAGTGTTAAAAAAGAATATCTCAAGCCCCCTGCCATGCTGAAAGGAGGGAAAAAAAGTGAAAGTAAGTGACTGGGAATTTCACATTTTTATCAATACAGCCCGCTTCATGCAGAGGGAATTATTCCAATATCCTCAACTTTGCACATTGCTTGATGAGAATTTCCCATCTTATTTACAAGCCTTTGGAGGCAGAAAAACAGTCATCAAATCTAATGCAGAACCTCAGAGAGAAAATAAGCACATGGTTTTTACTGAACAAACTACATACCCTTAGCCTTAAATAGCTGCTGAGACCCCATCCCACTGCTGAGACCCCAGATGCCTTCCAAAGCTGGCTTAGTCCACACCCCCTGCATGCCAAGCCTAGTGGGCACAAAGGTAAGACACCCCACTTCTAGGAGGAGGGCAGAGGATGCAGGGGCCTTCTGTGAGGAAGACAGGTGAGTTAAATTCCATCCCAGCCCCTCGAATTGTCACCACACGTGTCCCCATGGATCCGCATGAGGATGAACCCAGCGATCTAACTAAAATTAGCTTAGAAATTAGAATGTCAAAACACCTCCTGGCTTAACATGAAAGATTTCTCTAGGCTCTTGTGCTTATTACATATTAATCAAACTGTTTAAGATTCTCGTTTTCCCAAAGTGAGTCCATTAAAAATTCCCACTCACCAAATATTTAACCCTACAAAGTTTAACAGAGAGAAAATGTAGTCTCCACCAATCAACATCCCGATGTAGGCAACAGATACATTCTGCAGAAAAACAGAGGATTCGTCATTTTCAAAGTAAAATATTTAGGGGAAAACGTGTGGTAAAACCTGAAACTAGACATTGTAGTTACTTTGCATAGAGGCTTGTACGGAGGGATATTCACAAGGGGTTGAACAAAATAAACACCATTACAGTCCAGGAATGATGGCTCACGCCTGTAATCCCAACACTTTGGGAGGCCAAAGTGGAAGGATCACTTGAGCAGAGGCGTTTAAGACCAGCCTGGGCAACACAGTGAGATCCCATCTCTACAGAAAAAATTTTTAAGTAGCCGGGAATGCTGGCACACGCCTGCAATCCCAGCTACTCCACAGGGACTGAAGTGGGAGGACTGCTTGAGCCCAGGAGGTCAAGGCTGCAGAGAGCTACATGCCACTGTAGTCCAGCCTGGGCAACACAGCAAGACCCTGCCTCAGAAAAATTGATAAATAAATTAATTAATAAGCCATTAAATATGGGGCTTAATAAATAAAGTAAATCATGGTATAATAACAACAGAAAATTGTGTTATTGTCTCCCCTGTTCCAGTTGGCATGCAGGCAAAAGAGGCAGAGTGGGGCTGTCATCTGCTTGCCAGGTCCTACTTCTTTACCATCATTGGGTTTTTGGATTTTCTTTTTTTTTTTCGAGACAGAGTCTCACTCTGTTGCCCAGGCTGGAGTACAGTGGTGTGATCTCAGCTCACTGCAACCTCCGCCTCCCAGGTTCAACCGATTCTCCTGCCTCAGCCTCCCAAGTAGCTGGGACTACAGGGTGCCTGCCACCACACCTGGCTCATTTTTGTATTTTTAGTAGAGATGGTGTTTCACCATGTTGGCCAGGCTGGTCTTGAACTCCTGACCTCAGGTGGTCCACCAGCCTTGGCCTCTCTAAGTGCTGGGATTACAGGCGTGAGCCACTGTGCCAGATTTGTTTTTCTTTTTTTGTTTCAACCCTGAGCTCCCACACTGCACTGCAGTCTGTGAGCACACCAGGGCCAAGGAGTGAGTTAATTATCTTGACCCTAAATTTGAACTGAGTAGAGACAGTTGTTAAATGTCAGGCTGTGCTCTGCCCACTGCATTCTAGGAGACCTCTGGGTAGTCAGGGGACAGGTGAATTCTTGAAGCAGGCAGTGTTTTCACGCATTCTAGGACTTCATGTGAATAGAAAAACAAAGCAAGTATGAAATAGAATCCAGAACATGTCTCCCCCTATTCATTCACGTGTGTGTGTGTGTGTGTGTGTGTGTGTGTGTATTCAGATGCATCCACACATGCAAACACCCACACACCAACCCACAGGTTCATGCCTCATAACACAGTGCACACCTACATGGAAAATGGTTCTCCACAAGGGCCCTACTTCTTAGTGGGCAGATTCTCCCAGAAAACCATATTGTGGTTCACAAGGTACCTTACTGATCATTGATAGCTGGATTGGTTGGTTTTTTTTTTTTTTAGCTTTTTATTTCATTTTCCCAGACCCATCCCCTCCAAGCCACCCCTGACTTCAAAAATTATCATTGGTCTCTCCTTTATAAATTAGCAATCTGTCCCTCTGTTCTATGCAATCGATTAGAAGAAGTAAGATGGGGCTGGGAGCAGTGGCTCATGCCTGTAATCCCAGCACCTTGGGAGGCTGAGGCAGATGGATCACTTGAGGTCAGGAGTTCGAGACCAGCCTGGCCAACATGGTGAAACCTTGTCTCTACTAAAAATATAAAAAAAATTAGCAAGGTGTGGTGGCAGACACCTGTGATCCCAGCTACTCAGGAGGCTTAGGCAGGAGAACTGCTTGAACCCGGGAGGCAGAGGTTGCAGTGAGCCAAGATCATGCCACGGCACTCCATCCTGGGTGACAGAATAAGACTCTTTCTCAAAAAAAAACAAAAGAAGTAAGACAGGATCACACAGGTCCACCTGAAAAGGTCACAGCTCCTGTTCTTACACCACCACCACCACCAACATCACACCCGGCCTCCAACAGAAAATTTGGATTCACAGTCCATTCCTTGACTCAGTTGTTCCTTCCATGGCTCCATCCACTCACCTTGATAGCTCCAACCACTGCTGTCGTCAGGGCCGAATTGTAATAGCTGCACAGGACCGTGGAGTACATCAGTAGGAAACTGCAGCAAGGAAGCAGACACCAGAGTGAGCACCTCACTACGCTGGGTCATAATAAATACTTACGGTCAGCACTGACCCCCACATGAGCACTTTAAGCAAAAAAAAAAAGAAGAAACACATATCATAAAGGCTGTGTAACCCACACCTTAAGATACCTTGCTATTGGTCTTATGACGGGAAAATAGTCCAGCTGTGAATTAGCTACGCCTCCTACGTAAGGTATCCTTCTCATTTTCTCTGTACGTTTCCCATGAATGTTTCCACAACATGGGGGTAAGGAGAACAAGGTTTGTTTAATGACCTGAAATCTCTCGTTTCACAGCATGTTAAATAAAGTTGAGGACTGGGGTTTTTAATCCTCTGTGTGTCTGAATCACCTGCTGCACTTTCAACACACAACGATGCCTTGACAGAGGCTCTGCTTCACATGGTTTGAGGTGGGGCCCTGACCGGGCACCATATGAAAGGTCCTCAGGTGATTCTGACCTGCAGCCAGAGCGGTGATGGAAGAGAAAATCAGCTGAGCGATTGCTGCCTTCGGACAGGGGAGATTGAAATAGAAACAGATTCCACGTGTGGATAATGCTCCTGTATCTGTCACCGAAGTTAACTCAGGCACTTAACATGACAGTAGGTATTGACACTTACTTGCCAATAAAATGACTATAGCCTATGAACATGCACCAGTCAAGAAAACACATACACAGGAAAAGAATGCCGAATCCAGTCAGGTAAAGTGAGCTAATTCCAGTTAAGTATTGATGGACATTAGCTGCAACCTCACCTAAGCTGCAGCTCAGATCCGATGATGAAAGGGATTACCAACCGGCTGAGAAGGAAATATGGAATGTACAGGGAGAGCACAAGATGTCTGAGATTTGAAAGCTAAATCCCAGCTCAGGTTGGGCTGGTGGCTCACGCCTGTAATCCCAGCACTTTAGAAGGCAGCGGTGGGTGAATCACCCGAGGTCAGGAGTTCGAGACCAGCCTGACCAACAAGGAGAAACCTCGTTTCTACTAAAAATAAAAAAATTAGCCGGGTTTGGTGGCACACCTCTAACCTCAGCTACTGAGGAGGATGGGGCAGGAGAATCACTTGAACCTGGGAGGCGGAGGCTGCAGTGAGCTGACATTGTGTCACTGCACTCCAGCCTGGGCAACAGAGCGAGACTCAGTCTCATTCACTCACTCACTCAATCAATCAATCAATCAATCAATCCCAGGTCAAAGGCAGAAGTTTGGATCCCCCATTGACAGAGAGAAGTGAACTCAACTCTAGGAAAGGGCTCAGTGCACCTGCACTTGGGTAAGCACAGAATTTATTTAATTCTAGAATCCTGCTAGAATGTAACACCCAGTCTTGGCCCTAGGCTCAAATCTCTGGTGGAGATCAGAGTCATGAAACTTCAACACAACAACCTCTGTTGGCCTGAGTGTGCTTATTACCAGAGGAGGCAGAGGGAAAAAATTAGAATATCAAGCTTTACAGGTTGAAGAATAAATTTAATTTCAAACTTAAATTTTGTCATCTTTGGAATACTATGTGCCTTAGTTATTAAGGTAATTAAAACAAGTGGTCCTAATTTGAAATAGTAATTGGTATTAGTAATTTGAAAGAAGAGCGTCAAAGTCTGCATCCAGGATTTGAATGTTTTTATTTATTTATTTTTTTAAGTGGAAGGAAGTTTATTAAGAAAATAAAGGAGTGTTACAGCTCTTTTAGAATTGAATGTTTTTAAGAAACTGATTTACCCCATTTCCAAATTTGGTTTATTAGATTTCAAAGAGTTGTTTAAGTACAGAAAGCAATCTACTAGCGTTGCTAGGTGACCTCAGGGGTTGGAAATGCTGAAGAAAAAATAGGAAGCTCCCATTTGTTAAAGCAATTTAAAATGCTTAAATTCTTTCAATTCACTGAGTTGCAAATGAAACTGATTTACAGTACATTGTTTAGGGATTTTAATCAGTTAAACTTGAGTTAATAAGCCATTTATCAAATAATGAAAGTAAATATTATTTTATAGAAAAATTGTTAGCTTTGGCTGGGCAAGTGCATTGGCTCACGCCCGTAATGTCAGCACTCTGGGAGGCCAAGGTGGGCTGATCACCTGAGGTTGGGAGTTCAAGACCAGCCTGACCAACATGGAGAAACCCATCTCTACTAAAAATACAAAAAATTAGCCGGGCATGGTGGCCATGCCTGTAATCCCAGCTACTCGGGAGGCTGAGGCAGGAGAATCACTTGAACCTGGGAAGTGGAGGTTGCAGTGACCTCCACCTGGATTGCACCATTGCACTCCAGTCTGGGCAAAAAGAGTGAAACTCCATCTTGGGGGAAAAAAAAAAAAATGAAAGAAAAAGAAAGATATTTGTAAGTTGAACTTTAAGGCTTAAGAAAATCTAAGTTTCTCAAATTGTCATAATTTTTAAAAATCCAACATTCATTTAGATTCCCACATAAAATGAAAAAAAGTTAAAACTCAAACTGATGCCACTAGGCGCCTGTTCTGCCAGGCCCTGGCCATGGGAGGGAACCATCCACAGCGCCTGCCCCGAGGCGCTCAGACCCGGATCAGAGGAGAGGGCTGCACAGCAGCAAGAGCACAGCGCAGGGCCCAGCCCAACACCGGGGCAGAGAGCAGCTTCCCGCAGGCGCCTATGCACCAGTGCAGCCTTAAGCCAAGGACAGCATGAATGTTTTTTATTTCCACTTTTGCTTTAAAATTCCAACTCCAGGGTTCCAATCATGCAACATTTTCTCCATCCTACATTTTTTTTCCCGCCAAAAAGTGGCGAGGGGGACCTCATCCCTTGACGAGGTCTGGCTGTATTACCCAGGCTAGACTTGAACTCCTGGGTTCAAGCGATCCTGCCACCTGTCTTCCAAGTAGCTAGGACTATAGATGCATGCCATCACACCCGGCTCCATCTTAAAAAAAACCACCTCAGCCTGCATTTAGGATCAGAAGACATCACGGATCTAAGATGCCAGCACCCATCTGTCATGATTGTGGGTGACTAGGACATCACTCACCAGTCAGGCTGAGCCAGGGGATGGAGACCCCTCACTATCATTCTGGAGTGAGCCTCAATGAACAGTCATCCTCCTTAGCAACCGATGACGACTAGACAGAAAGACCGCACTTCTCTTTTCTTTCTTTCCTTTTTTTTAATTTTTAAGACAAGGTCTCACTCTTTAGCCCAGGCTGGAGTGCAGTGGTGTGATCATGGCTCACTGTAGCCTCCATCTCCCAGGATCAAGCAATCCTCCCACCTCAGCCTCTCAAGTAGCCGGGACTACAGGTACACATCACTAAACCTGGCTAAATTTTAAATTTTTTCTAGATACAGAGTCTTGCTATCTTACCCAGGCTGGTCTGGAACTCCGGTGCTCAAGCAATCCTCCCCGACCAGCTTCCCAAAGTGCTGGGATTAGAGGCATTAGCCACCACTTCCAGCTTGCACTTCTTAATATACCCACTAGATGTCCCCAGAGAGGCCAAATATAGAACCACTGGGCTCAAAGTAGTAGCATATTACATTTTTATGCAAAAAAAATACTTGTACAGTGCTTTGGCCAAAACCAGACTCTGAATTAAAAGAATCTTCGTTAACTCAGTACAAGGGAAACCACACCACTTTTAACACTGAAAATGTCAACCTCCATATGACTAGTTTTGACTTCACCATCTGTGGATTAATAAAATTTAATTAATAAAATGCAAAGGTATTTAAAATTCTTAGTTACCTTTTTTCCATCCTACATATTTTTAGACAGGGTCTCACTCTGTCACTCAGGTTGGAGTGCAGTGGCACAATCACAACTCACTGGGCTCAGATGAGCCAGCCTCCACCTCCTGGGCTCGGCCACCCAAAGTACTGGAATTACAGGTGTGAGCCACAGCGCCCAGCCCACTCTGTATTTCGAAGTCACGCTATCATCTGTGTACATTTGAAACATAACAGCACATACATCTGATGCACATTTATTCAAGCAACATAGGCCAGACGACTGTTCTGCTTCTAGGGCCCCAAGGGTGGAGGTGCCTGAGTAGAAAGTGCTGGACCAGAACCTCTGCTCAAAGGCTTCTTCCTGCTCTAAAAACAGCACAAAAAAAACTGACTTACCCAACACTGTGGCAGTCACAAACAGAACTCAAATGACCTAGTTTACATCTCGTTACTGATTATCGTTCCCTGCCTCAACATATACAGAAACTCAACACGGATGTTCAAATATTCACAGTCTACTACTTTTACATTCCTTCCACCAACCACCATGGCACCCAAGCACCTCATTCTCTTATAATTCCAGATTTCAAAGAATCCCAAGGAACCTCATCCTCACCATCTCTGGGAAGAACTCACTCCTACCCCAAGAACTCATTGAGCGCCCGAGATGCACCAGGTCATGGGATAAATACGGTACATCTTTCGGAGCATGGGTTTTCCACTGAGATCTACCTCGTCGGGGGATGACGGGAACGCGGGTGCTCTTTGCAATCGTCATTCCTGTACCCAGCAAGAAGCAACATTTTGTTTTCTCTTGTACAGTGTATCTACAGTCGTACAAGTTGAAGATTTAAAAATTATAACTTTCTTTTACTGTGAGTATGGAAAATTTGACTGTTTTCTGTTTCAATTAAGACATATATTACTTCTTCTGTGGGATCAAAGGGCCTGCTCCTGGGGCAGGTACAGATTAGATGACTTCTCTCAGGACCCCCGGGTGTTGGTGCCGCCCTGACAGGAATAAACCGGAACCTGTAATTTCTTAGCAAGGCTAAAAAGATCTGCAGACCTAACTTTCTTAAAAATCTAGTTTATCAACTTAAATTCCAGTCTATATTTTACCATTGATTGCATTAAATTATTTTAGCTCCCTGAATCCAGTTTTAATTCCTGAAGCAAATTCCACCACATGTTCCATTTCCAAACCCATGGTTACACACAGGACCATTTCCCAGCACTGAGTCCTTCACCATAACGCAAAAGCAAATTAGGCCGGGCGCGGTGGCTCATGCCTCTAATCCCAGCACTTTGGGAGGCCGAGGCAGGCAGATCTCGAGGCCAGCCTGGCCAACATGGTGAAACCCCATCTCTACTAAAAATACAAAAATTAGCTGGGCGTGGTGGCGCACACCTATAATCTCAGCTACTCTGGAGGCTGAGGCAGGAGAATCACTTGAACCCAAGAGGAGGAGGTTGCAGTGAGAAAAATCACACCACTGCACTCCAGCCTGGGCAACAGAATGAGACTCCATCTCAAAAAAACAAAACAAAACATTATTTATGACTTTTAAGGGGCAGAAATTCTACAGGATTGAATGATTTGGCAGGAGAGATTTATGCTTTGTTGCCCAGGCTGGAGTGCAGTGGCTCAATCTTGGCTCACTGCAACCTCTGCCTCCCGGGTTCAAGCAATTCTCTTGCCTCAGCCTCCCAAGTAGCTGGGACTACAGGCACACGCCACCACAGCTGATTTTTTGTATTTTTTTAGTAGAGATGGGGTTTCACCATGTTGCCCAGGCTGGTTGCGAACTCCTGAGCTCAGGCAATCCACCCACCTTGGCCTCCCAAAATTCTGGGGTTACAAACATGAGCCACCACTCCTGGACATATATACTTTTTCTACAGACAGGCTCTCCCTCTGCCACCCAGGCTGTCACTCACTGCAGCCTCAAACTCCTGGGCTAGAGCAATCCTCCTGCCTCACCCTCCTGAGTAGCTGGAACCACAAGAACACGCCACCACATTTGGCTAACTTTTTTCTGTAGAGATGAGTTCTCATATGCTTCCCAGGCTGGTCTCAAACTCCTGGCCTCAAGTGATGCTCCCACCTCAGCCTCCCAAACAAAGCACTGGGGCTGCAGGCATGAGCCACTGTGTCTGGCCTAGATTTCTTACATTTCTCATCTATTATCTTCAAAACACTCCTGCACTGGTACTTGGAGAGTGGCTGTGGGCTACGGATTTTGTAGGCACAGGCTGTCCATTTGCAAGTTTCATTATTACTCAGCCATTGCAATTAAGCCATGTTCTGCTTTTGCAGCACCAATAATAACTAGCTTTTAAACTTTTATCTTTCACAGCCCTTTTGTGAGGGAACATTTTCACGGACCTCTTCTGTTGTGTTGTTAGGAATACAGTAAGAAGGAATGATATTTGGCTTCCTCAATAGAGGAATCTATATTAGGTTCCCCAGAGGAATGGAACCAATAGAATACACAGGTATGTGAGAGGGAATTTATCAGGGGAATCGGCTCCCACAATTATGGAGGCTAAAAAGTCCCAAGACAGGCCAGCTGCAAGCTGGAAACCCTGAGATGCCAGTAGCGTGGATTAGACCAAGCCCAAAGGCCTCAGAATGAGAGAAGCCTTCGGTGTAACTCTCAGTCCAAGGCCAAAGCCCTCCTGACCACGCACTGCTGGTGGAAGCCTGAGATTCCCAAGGCCAGTGAGCCGGGAATTCCGATGTCCAAGGCAGCAGAAGAAAGTCTGTCCCAGATTTCAAAGAGGGATGGATTTGCCTTCTGTATTTGATCTCTCTGCACCCATGGCCAATTGGCTGGTGCCTGCCAACCACGAGGGCAGATCCTCCCCACCTGGTCCACTCAGACTCACGTGCCAATCTCCTGTGGAAACCCACCCACAGACATACACCTAAAATAAAGCTTCACCAGGTTTCCAGGTATTCCTTAATCCAGTCGCGTTGATACCTGAAATTAACTCCACGATTCCCTCTGCTTGTCAAGCCGGCATCCACATGCATCGCCTTAAACCACACTTGGTTTCCCAATGAAGACAGTAACAAAGTAATTTTCTTATTTAGTTGCATCCACCTACCATGATGTAATCATCCTGCATACAACCAAATACACAATCCCTTCCCCAGAATTCAGCTTTCAGGATTTTGACATTTAAGATTTTATTCCTTCAGGATTATACTTTTTGGAATTTAGATTTTTGGGGGTTATGACATTCAGAATAGTGTTGCGAAAGGAAAATTAAATCTCGGGACCCCAGACTCACAATGCCAAAGGGAGAAGTCTGGAAACTGAGTCACACAAAAACTGCCTTCCATTTTGTTCCTAAGTAGATAGCTGCAAAGAAAGACGGCCACGTATTTCCCCAGGTGGCCTCCCTCACAAATCGCTCACAAGGAAATTCCTTGCAGGTCCCAAAATCTTTGCCCTAAAACAGAATTCTGCTGAATTTCATCCTGATTTTCTTTTTTTTCTTGAGACAGAGTCTTGCGATATCACCCAGGCTGGAGTGCAGTGGCACAATCTCAGCTCACTGCAACCTCCACCTCCTGGGTTCAAAAGATTCTCATGCCTCAGCCTCCCAAGTAGCTTGGACTACAGGTGCACACCACCACGCCTGGCTAATTTTTGTATATTTAGTAGAGACAGGGTTTTGCCATGTTGGCCAGGCTGGTCTTGAACTCCTGGCCTCAAGTGATCTGCCTACCTCAACCTCCCAAAGTGCTGGGATTACAGGCGTGAGCCACCATGCCCGGCTGATAACGTAAATTTATAGCTTATCTTAAACGGGTACTGGATGGAACTAGAAATCTTCCCTCCACCCACTCCAAGACAAATGCATGATTGCCTTCTTCTCCTCTATGCTTGCTTTTATCTTATATAAAATGTAGATTTGCTGAAAGCCAGGCAAATGAATAATTGTTCCCCGACCCCTCCTTTCACAGGTAACATGTGGATTCAGTGAGCACTAATCAAAGTCTTGTAAGAATGTAACCACTCACCTCCCAACATACCCTCCCTCCGTTTTTTTTCTTTTTCCCTGCACCCCCTGCCACCCTTTGCCCTTTAAATATTGAAATCCTCAAACCCCTCCTTGGAAAAAGTACAGGCCACAGATCCTACTGTGACTTGTGTCTCTTCTTCCCCAAGTGCATCCTCAACCTTGGAAAAATGAACCTCTAAATGGATTGAGACCTGTCTCAGACACTTTTTGGTTTACAGCAGGGGTCTCCAAGCCCCAGGCCGCAGACCCGTAGCAGTCCACAGCCAGTTAGGAACCATTACTGCCTGAGCTCCGCCTCCTGTCAGATCAGGGGTGGCATTTGATTCTCGTAGGAGCGCAAAGCCTATTGTGAACTGAGCATTTGAGGGATGTAGGTTGCGTGCTCCATATGAAAATCTAATGCCTGATGATCTGAAGTGGAACAGTTTCATCTCAAAACCATCCTTACCCATCCTCCATCCATGGAAAAATTGTCTTCCAAGAAACCGGCCCCTAGTGCCAAAAATGTTGGGGGCTGCTGGTTTATAGTATCTTTCAGGATTGTGGTTTGCACTGGCCCTTTTGCCGTTCTATCGACTTCTTAACAAAACTTTCAAAGCAATTTAATTTTTTAATTATATTTTCAACTCGGAATACAGGTTTGCTGGCTGAAAAATGCAAGTCTGAAATGCAAACCTGAATGTGGTGATAATAAGTAAGAGGCTGAGTGAGCTCGAGAGCCCAGTACCAGTTCCCAAAACCAAGCATATGCTGAGAGGCTTACTATGGAGACGCAGATGATCAGATCCTAGCGTACTCTGACTGAGAAACTGCAAGAAAGCAGGATTCTGAAGCCGTCATGCCAAAATGGACGTTTCCTTGCAGCGCGGTTTCAGACTTAAAGCTTCACCATTAAAGGTAAAGTTCACGTTGGCTGGATGTGATGCCTCACGCCTATAATCCCAGCACTTCGGGAGGCCAAGGCAGGCAGATCACCTGAGGTCAGGAGTTCAAGACCAGCCTGGCCAACATGGTGAAACTCCATCTCTACCAATAATAAAAAATTAGCCGGACATTGTGGCACATGCATTTTGAAATCCCAACTACTTGGGAGGCTGAGGCAGGAGAATCACTGGAATCCAGGAGGCGTAGATCGCAGTGAGCCAAGATCACGCCACTGCACTCCAGCCCAGGCGATAGAGAGAGACTCTATCTCAAAAAAAAAAAAAAAAAAAGTAAAGTTCATGTAAAAGAAGGAAAACTGTTAAAGCCAAGAGCAATAGGTAGACCTAAATCTAGCTGGAGTGGAAAGAAGACAGCCAAACTCAACAGGCTGGGCTGAGAAACAGAAATATTAACAAAAACGGCATTTCTTATTGGACACGTTCTATGAGTCTAGTGCTGTTCTAAGTACTCTTCATCATAACTCATTCAGTCCACATGACCCCACCCTAAGAATCAGGCACTTTCACTTGTTGTTCCCATTTTAAAGATAAGGAAATTGAGGCTCAGAAAGGTTAAGTAACTTATCCAAGGACCCAGAGCTAATAAGTGGCAAAGCTGGGATTCAAACCCAGGCCATTCCATTCCAGGATTCAGGCACTTAACGACTGGAATGGTGCCATGATCTTAGTGTCCTCAAAAGACCCACTTTGGGGCTGGGTGCCATGCCTCATGCCTATAATCCCAGCACTTTGGGAGGCCAAGGCAGGAGGATCACCTGAGGTCAGGAGTTCAAGACCAGCCTGACCAACGTGGTGAAACCCTGTCTCTACTAAAAATACAAAAATTAGCCAGGCACAGTGGCGGGTGCCTATAATCCCAGCTACTCGGGAGGCTGAGGCAGGAGAGTCACTTGAACCCAGGAGGCGGAGGTTACAGTGAGCAGAGATCGCACCACTGCACTTCAGCCTGGGTGACAAGAGTAAGACTCCATCTTAAAAAAAAAAAGACCCACTTTGGAAACTAACATCCACTTTGTTTCATCAAAATTGAGTAAACCTGAAATGTTATGATTTCATCATTTTTACTGATTTACTTATAATTACTATACCTTTATGAATTTCCATTTTCTAAAATGACTACTGATAAAATATTGATAATTCTTATCAAAAGGGCATTTGTTTTTGAAGAAACACATTATTAAATGGGGAAGAAAAAGTATGGCATTGTAGACAGATGGGGTCAAGCCTCTCATGGGCCAGCCCTGGAGAGGGACAGCTCACAGCGAGGATGCCCGCCCTCACCCACTGAGGACAGCTGACCCCAGAGGGTCCACTTCTTGATTTCCTGCATGGAATGGTTAAACGGCAAAGTGCATGTTGAAAACAAAAAATCAGCCAAAAAACCCAATATCTCGTCAAGTTTACAATGACAGGAGAAGACCGAAACTTTGCTCTACTGTTCACAGATGAATATGGGCTTAGCCAAGGAAAGGTGCTGGTCTAAGTCTATGTGCTATGGGTTGACTTCTTATTTTTCAATTAGAGAGAAAAATATGAGATGGTTTGACAAAGGGTGACTCACAAGCATGGCTTAGATGTTTTTTTTCAAGGTTAAATGTTCTCGGTCAACGACTGGGAAAACTACAGGTATTTGACTAAACTTATGCTTCCAACAATGGCTAAGTGCTCTAAGGCAGCAGTCCCAAAGCTTTTTGGCACCAGGGACCAGTTTTGTGGAAGACAATTTCTCCACAAATGAGGGGGAAGTTTGGCCTGGGGCCAAACTCTAGGGAAAGGAGGGGATACTGAGCCCAGGCTCTCAAAAGGCCTGAAGGGGCCAAGGTCTGGAGCAATCAGCAGAAGCAGATGTAACTTTTCCCTATAGAAAACTGTTCTCAAATTCCCAATTGCAGCTCAAAGGACTGATCGAGATTAAGCAAAATGGGCTGGGTGCGGTGGCTCATGTCTGTAATTCCTGCATTTTGGGAGGCTGAGTGGGGAGGATCACCTGAGGTCAGAAGTTCGAGACCACCCTGGCCAACATGCCAAAACTCCATCTCTACTAAAAATACAAAAATTAGCCAGGTGTGGTGGCAGGAGCCTGTAATCCCAGCTACTCGGGATGCTGAGGCAGGAGAATCAGTTGAACTCAAAAGGCAGAGGTTGCAGTGAGCCAAGATTGTGCCCCTGGACTCCAGCCTGGGCAACAGAGCGAGACTCCCTCAAAAAAAAAAAGAAAAAAATTAAGCAAAATCCTACAATCACAGGTCACCAAACACAGAAGAAAGTAGATCACAGTGAACATCACCTGAAACAAAAACCTACATACTTAAATTCTCAAGAGCTGTAGATGCTAAGATTGTCAGATACAGAATATAGAATAGCTGTGCGTGACACTTAAAGAAATAAAAGGCACAGCTGGCCAGGCACGGTGGCTCATGCCTGTAATCCCAGCACTTTGGGAGCCCGAGGCAGGCAGATCCCCTGAGGTCAGTAGTTCAAGACAAGCCTGGCCAACATAGCGAAACCCCATCTCTACTAAAAATACAAAAAATTAGCCAGGTGTGGTGGCAGGAGCCTGTAATCCCACGTACTCGGGAGGCTGAGGCAGAAGAATCACTTGAATCCTGGAGGCAAAGGTTGCAGTTAGCTGAGATCGCACCACTGCACTCCAGCGTGGGTGACAGAGCGAGACTCTGCCTCAAAAAAAAAAAAAAAAAAAAAAAAAACAGAAATAAAAGGCACAGTCACAAGGATCACCAGTGAAAGAGTATTCAGAATGAACAGATACATTTGGGAAAAAAACTGTGCAACTTTTACAAATAAAATATAAAATTGTTAAAATCAAAAACTCCATCATCAGGTTAAACATTAAATCAGACACAGCTAAAGAGAGAATTAATGAATGGAAGACATATACAAATGCTTTTACTACATGTGACTATATCACTACAATTGAAATCAAGTTTGAGAATTAAAGAGTGTTGATCAAAGAGGTCATGAGTTGTCTTAGTTCATTTACACAGAATGAAAAGTGTGGCAGGTGGAACTACAGTGCTGGAGGGAGGGAAGAATGAAGGGGAGCTGGTGTTCCCTATTTTTTTTTGAGGTGGAGTCTCGTCTGTCACCTAGGCTGGAGCCCAGTGGCATGATCTTGGCTTGCTGCAACCTCCACCTCCTGGGTTCAAGAGATTCTTCTGCCTCAGACTCCCGAGTAGCTAGGACTACAGGTGTGCATCACCATGCCCAGCTAATTTTTGTATTTTTAGTAGAGATGGGGTTTCGCCAAGTTGGCCAGGCTAGTCTCAAACTTCTGACCTCAGGTTATTCACCCACCTCAGCCTCCCTATTTATTCTTTTGCACCTTTTAAATGATTTCCTGGTTGCATGTATCACCTATTTATGCAAAGGGATTTTCAAGTCTTTAGAAGATTGAAATAGACACAAACTATATGGCCTCTCAACAAGAAGATACACCTAAAGAAAATTTCAAGAACAGGGCCAGACGCAGTGGCTCACATCTATAATCCCAGAACTTTAGGAGGTCGAGGTTGGTGGATCACAAGGTCAAGAGATCAAGACCATTCTGGCTAACATGGTGAAACCCCATCTCTACTAAAAATACAAAAAATTAGCTGAGTGTGGTGGTGTGTACCTGTAGTCCCAGCTACTCAGGAGGCTGAGGCAGGAGAATTACTTGAACCCAGGAGGCAGAGGTTGCAGTGAGCCAAGATCACGCCACTGCACTTCACCTGGGTGACAGAGCAAGACTCCAACTCAAAAAAAAAGAAAATTTTGGCCAGGCGCGGTGGCTCATGCCTGTAATCCCAGCTTTTTGGGAGGCTGAGGCAGGTGGATCACGAGGTCAAGAGATGGGAGATCATCCTGGCCAACATGGTGAAACCCCATCTCTACCAAAAAAATCAAAAATTAGCTGCGTATGGTGGCGTATGCCTGTAGTCCCAGCTACTTGGGAGGCTGAGGCAGAATTGCTTGAACCTGGGAGGCAGAGGTTGCAGTGAGCCGAGATTGTGCCACTGCACTCCAGCCTGGCGCCTGGCAACAGAGCAAGATTCTGTCTCAAAAAAAAAAAAAAAAAAATTCAAGAACAAAAAAGCCTAACTGTTGGACAATAGAATAACCTGGATGTCTCTATTTAGAAATTTTCCTGACTATAGCAGGTACAGCACTATAGGAAATGGCTGTCATAGCCACACAATTACGTGAAGAAGGGATCTTGAAAAACTAAGGACATAGTGACAAAGACAAAAATGTATTACTGCCAGTCATGGTGGCAAGAGCCTGTAGTCCCAGCTAACCAGGAGGCTAAGGCAGGAAGATTGCTTGAGCCCGGGAGTTTGAGTCCAGACTGGGCAACATAGTGAGACCCCATCTCTTTATTTAAAAAAAATAAAATCAGGCTGGGCGCGGTGGCTCACGTCTGTAATCCCAGCACTTTGGGAGGCCGAGGCGGGTGGATCACGAGGTTAAGAGATCGAGACCATCCTGGTCAATATGGTGAAACCCTGTCTCTACTAAAAATACAAAAAATTAGCTGGGCACGGTGGCGCGTGCCTGTAGTCCCAGCTACTCAAGAGGCTGAGGCAGGAGAATTGCCTGAACCCAGGAGGCGGAGGTTGCGCTGAGCCGAGATCACGCCATTGCGCTCCAGCCTGGGTAACAAGAGCGAAACACCGTCTCAAAAAAAAAAAAAAAACTCTCGGCATTGAACTTGAAATGTCAGCTGACTTCATTTCAGACAAACTTTCAGAAATCAATAGGCAACATCATATTTTGGAGAAGGGGACATTAGCGTGACTTTCAGAAACAACAGTTTTATGCTTGCTCCTGGTCTTTGGGGCTGGGTTTCCAGGTATCCCGGGTCCTGCCACCTCCTTTGCTGCAGGGAGGTGACTTTCCAGAGAAAGTCAGAGAAACACAAAGGGATTCTGACAGAATAGACAGAGGCACGTCTTGATCTGACTTGTCAAGAGATACTGTCGACCAATGCTTCTACTTATCTATGGTTTCTTACCCCAAAAAGCAGGAAAGGAGAAACTGTAGGATAAACAGAACATTCTTCCATTGGTTGAATTCAGTAGCCTATTATTAAAAAGAAAAAAACTAATGATTAGGTTAATTGCATCGCAGTTTAAATTTATTGGTTTTACCAAACTGCATTTTGATACAGGAACCATTTTCCCAAACAGAAAAGATAATACTAAAAATCCTAGGTGATACTAGTTATGTGATGTTGGGCAAATTAATTTTATTCCCTGAACCTCAGATTCACTTTGCAGAATGTAGATTATTTTTAAAAAGAAAGCCTTCCTCAAAAGGTTGATATAAGGACCAAATGAAATTGTTTAGGGCTGTGCAGACGACCAGCACAAAATCCCGATCGCTATTATTGCTGATTTACGGACTTTATACATCTTTGATAATTTAATTTGTGGTCCCAAATTCAAGGTTGGGTTTACTTTTTATTAATAATTTCAGAAGAAAGTTTATTATCTCCCTCTCTTTTTCCTTTTTTCTTTCTTTTTTGAGACCAGGTCTTGCTCTCTCACCCAGGCTGGAGTGCAGTGGTGTGATCATGGCTCACTGCTGCCTCTGTCTCCTAGGGTAAATCAATCCTCACACCTCAGCCTCTTGAGTAGCTAGGACTAAAGGCACAGGTCACCATGTCAAGCTAATTTTTTTTTTTTTTTTTTTTTTTTTTTTTTTAGTAGACAGGGTCTTGCCATGTTGCCCAGGCTGGTCTCAAATTCTTGGGCTCAAGTGATCTGCCTGCCTTGGCATCCCAAAGTACTGCGATTACAGCCATGAGCCACCACACCCAGCCAGAAAGTTAATTCTTTTTTTTTTCTTTCTTTTTTTTTTTTTTGAGACGGAGTTTCGCTCTTGTTACCCAGGCTGGAGTGCAATGGCGCGATCTCGGCTCACCGCAACCTCCGCCTCCTGGGTTCAGGCAATTCTCCTGCCTCAGCCTCCTGAGTAGCTGGGATTACAGGCACGCGCCACGGTGCCCAGCTAATTTTTTTTGTATTTTAGTAGAGACGGGGTTTCACCATGTTGACCAGGATGGTCTTGATCTCTCGACCTCGTGATCCACCCGCCTCGGCCTCCCAAAGTGCTGGGATTACAGGCTTGAGCCACCGCGCCTGGCCCGAAAGTTAATTCTTAATTAATAATGTGGGCAAGAAAAGTTTAAGTTCATAAACCGTTTTCAAGAAGTTCCACATGCTTAGGAAGTATTGTGAACAAATAAACTATTATTTGCTACTTGTAAAGCAATCAAGTAATTGGGGTGGAGGAGATGGTAGACAAAGAAGTATAATACTTCATTTCTGGCCAGGCACAGGGGCTCACACCTGTAATCCCAGCACTTTGGGAGGAGGAGGTGGGTGGATCACCTGAGGTCAGGAGTTTGAGACCAGCCTGGCCAACATGGTGAAAACCCATTTCTACTAAAAATACAAAAATTAGCCAGATGTAGTGGCAGGTGCCTGTAATCCCAGCTACTTGGGAGGCTGAGGCAAGAGAATCGCTTGAACCCAGTAGGTGGAGGTTGCAGTGAGCTGAGGTCATACCACTGCACTCAGCCCAGGGAACAAGAGCGAAATTCCATCTCAGAAAAAAAAGAAAAAAAAAAAGACTAAATTTCTGCTGTCCATGAGTTTAATCCCTAGCTGAGAAAATAAAATTAACCCTCTTGAAATGACAGGTGACAATAAGGAGTATTTTATTCATGGTTGGTCCCCTGCCTGTATCCAAAAATGATCTGAAGGTGTCTGAAACTGTCCATAGGATGTGCTCAATAACATGACTGAATATAAGTTCTACTCACTTTCTATTAAGCAATACTTTGTTAGCCAAGTTTTAGAAACTCTATACATTTAAAATGAATCTTTTAAGTTTATAATTCACATTTTTAAACAAGGTAGAATGCTCTCCTCTAATTAGTACCATCTTGTCACATTTCACTGTCATTGTTTCATTAGTAATGCTTTGCCCACTTATCAAAAAGAAACACATTACAAAAATTAGCTGTGCATGCCGGTATGCACACCTGTGGTCCCAGCTACTGGGGAGGCTGAGGTAGGAGGATCACCGGAGCCAAGGAGATGGAGTGAGCTGTGACGGTACCACTGCACTCCAGCCTGGGCAACAGAGTGAGACCCAGTCTCAAAAAAAAAAAAGAAAAGAAAAAAAGATTCACATTATATGTTCCTAATTGTCCTAATTGTTGAAACTGGCTGATGGGTACATGCGTGGAGTCTGTCATACCACTCTTTCTCCTTCTGTGTATGTTTGACAGTTTCCTCGCATCATAAAAAGCATTTAACTTTTTGTTAAATGCTTACTTGTGGGCCGGGAGCGGTGGCTCATGCCTGTAATCCCAGAACTTTGGGAGGCCGAGGCAGGCAGATCACGAGGTCAGAAGTTCAAGACAAGCCTGGCCAACATAGTGAAACCCTGTCTCTACTAAAAATACAAAAAATTAGCCAGGCATAATGGCAGGTGCCTGTAATCCCAGCTACTCCAGAGGCTCAGGCAGGAGAATTCCTTGAACCTGGGAGGTGGAGATTGCAGTGAGCAGAGATTGCACCAGCCTGGGCAACCGTGCGAGACTCCCTCTCAAAAAAAAAGTTTACTTGTGAATGAAAAATATAATGATTATAAATCTGTCTTACCAGCAAGTCCCAAGATAATCAAAAGAGTAGAAAACATCCAAGAGAATTAAAGCAAAAAAGTTTATGCTTAAGCCAGACAAAAACCAAAACAAAACCACAAAAATCAAGGGAAACACTTAGTGTCTGAAATTAAAATAAAATTGAGAATAAGAGAAATATGTAAGTTTCAAATTTCAAACCATGGGTAGAAAAACATCTATTTTCTCAAAAAACTGGAAATATTTAAGCAAACAGTAAAAATCAATCAATCCATTAATAAGAAATAAATAAAAACTATATATGTATTCCTGATACTACATAATCCATTGAGGGCTATTTGTAATTCTCATAAAAATATTTCGATTTGCCGGGTGCAGTGGCTCACATCTGTAATCCCAGCACTTTGGGAGGCCGAAGAGGGCAGATCACGAGGTCAGGAGATCGAGACCACCCTGGCTAACATGGTGAAACCCGGTCTCTACTAAAAGTACAAAAAATTAGCCAGGTGGAGTGGCGGGCGCCTGTAGTCCCAGCTACTTGGGAGGCTGAGGCAGAAGAATCACTTGAACCCAGGAGGTGGAGGTTGCAGTGAGCTGAGATCACGCCACTGCACTCCAGCCTGGGCAACAGAGCAAGACTCTGTCTCAAAAAAAAAAATTTAGATTCTTCATCAACCCAAATTTTTATACATTTTAGTTTTGTTTCCTTAATAATGATGAGACTGTATTAGTAGCATTTTAAAAATAATGTATCATGACATTTATTTTTAAAAAGAAATAAGGCCTGGTACAGTGGCTCATGCCTATAATCCCAGCACTTTGGGAGGCTGAGGCGGGCAGATCATCAGGAGGTCAGGAGTTCGATACCAGCCTGGTTAACATGGTGAAATTCCATTTCTACTAAAAATACAAAAAATTAGCCAGGCGTCATGGCGCCCACCTGCAATCCCAGTTACCAGGGAGGCTGAGGCAGGAGAATCGCTTGAACCCAGGAGGCAGAGGTTGCAGTGAGCCAAGATCTCGCCATTGCACTCCAACCTGGGCAACAAGAACGAAACTCCGTCTCAATAAATAAATAAATAAATAGAAATAGGCCGGGCGTGGTGGCTCACGCCTGTAATCCAAGCACTTTGGAGGCCAAGGCGGGCGGATCACCTGAGGTCGGGAGTTCAAGACCAGCCTGACCAACATGGTGAAACCCCGTCTTTAAAAACAATAAAATAAAATAAATAAATAGAAATAATTAAAGGTAAATAACAATAAAGCCCTTCTTCCTTTAGATTTACTGGGGCCGTAAAAGTGTATTGAAATATGAGTCTTTTTCACTTTGTACTCAGGGTTGTTTAATCAGGAAAAAAAAGTCCTATTATTTATCCCTATACTAGATGTACTTTGAACCTATTGCAGTGATTCAAATACTAAAGAAAGTTCAGCCACTGAGTATTTTCCAAGGGCCTAATTTGTTAACAAGAGAAGCTGTCATCTCTGACTTTGTTCATCAGAGATAGAACTGAGGCACTGTTAACAGATCTACTGACTGTAAGTCCAAAGTCTTGGATTGAATTCCCCGAGGAGTGAGTCACACACATGTATTTACCACAATCTCTCATCCTCTCCATCTCTCCTAGTCCCAGTTAACCAGGGAAAATGACTCATCAAGTTTCTTTCCATTAACAAGAGAAGTTAACATTTTGCTCTAATTCATTAATTAGCTTTCAGAACAGTCAAACCAAACTTGGTAAACAAAAAGCAATCTTATATTACAGGCTAACACACCTAATGACATAAATTCATTTCTTTTTTCTATTTGGTTTACAATCTAAATTCCTCCATGGTCAAAGTGACCAACGGGAAGAAGTCTGCCCTGATTCAATGAATACAGAGTTATGTTAGTATTGGAAATCTCAGGTTTTTTTTCCTATGGGGTTGATGGCTTTTTTCTTGCAGATTACAGTGAGTGTCTCATATATTTTGGCCTCTCTTGTCATACAATACTTTTAAAAACTAGTCAAACTTTTGGGGCCGGGTGCAGTGGCTCACACCTATAATTCCAGCACTTTGGAATCCTAAAGTGGGCGGATTACCTGAGGTCAGGAGTTAGAGACCAGCCTGGCCAACACGGTGAAACCCCGTCTCTACTAAAAATACAAAAATTAGCTGGGCATGGTGGCACGCACCTGTAATCCCAGCTACTCAGAAGGCTGAGGCAGGAAAATCGCTTGAACCTGGGAGGTGGAGGCTGCAGTGAGCCGAGATCACGCCACTGCATTCCAGCCTGGGTTCAAGTGATCAGCCTGCCTTGGCCTCCCAAAGTACTGGCATTACAGGTATGAGCCACCACACCCAGCCAGTCCCAGCATTTTGGGAGGCCAAGGGAGGAGGATCACTTGAGGTCAGAAGTTCAAAACCAGCCTGGCCAACATTGTGAAACCCCATCTCTACTAAAAATACAAAAATTAACCAGGCATGGTGGTGCATACCTGTAACCCCAGCTACTCGGGAGGCTGAGGCAGGAGAATGGCTTCAACCTGGAAGGTGGAGGTTGCAGTGAGCTGAGATTGTGCCACTGCACTCCAGCCTGGGCGACACAGTGAGACTCTGTCTCAAAAAAAAAAAAAAAAAAAAAAAAAAAAGATGTGCCACCTGGGAGGATCACTTGTTCTCAAGAGGTCAAGACTGCAGTTGCCATGACAGCCTGGGCAACAGAGTGAGACTCTATCTCAAAAAAATACAATAAAATAAATAAAAATAAAGTATATTTTGGTCTCTTGTACTTTATATAAGGGAGGGATATGTTCTTCACACATGAAGGAGAAAGCAAACACTTTCCATATACAAATAAAGTAATTGAGATGACATTGGAGGATGTGTTTCTAGAGCCAGAGCACCTGGACTGACCACCTGCTATCCTTGGGAAGATATTTAAACACAATGCCCCAGATGCTTTGCCTATACAATGGAAATAGTAACGGGACCTTCTCTTCTGTTGTGGAAATGCGGTGAGACAGTTCATGAACAATGCTTTGAAAAATGTCTGACATAAGCCCTCAACAAATATTAGCTAGTATTATTATTACATGAGAAAGTAGAAGAATTCTGCATGATAATCATTACAGGCAAGTTGCAACTTCTGAAAACACCATGCTACAAGTTTAGAAGTCAATGACATTGATATGAGAACACTTCTATCTTCTGAAACAATGTTATATATTATTAACATAATATACCTAATCTACTTTACTCGTAAAGTACCTAAAATTCAGTTTCTGGTCACTATGCCTTTCACAGCGTTGTTCCCATGGGGAAATGTGCTTCTAGTCCCAATAAGATGTTTTAACAATCTTTAGGAGTTTCTAGATTTCTATTTCTGGATATATATACACATAAAACCAGAATTTCAGAACAGATAAACTCCAGCGATAAAAAAATAAAAATTTAAATTTAAAAAAAGAAACTTGTTTTTATAATAATGAAAGAAGACAAGCCACTAGGACCACTTCATTAAGAGTTCATAATTTTTTTCTTTTGAGACGGAGTCTCGCTCTGTCACCCAGGCTGGAATACAGTGGTGCAATCTCCGCTCGCCGCAACCTCTGCTTCCTGGGTTCAAGTGATTCTCCTGCCTCAGCCTCCCAAGTAGCTGCGATTATAGGTGCCTGCCACCATGCCCGGCTACTTTTTGTATTTTACTACCTAAAATACTTTCTACAAGACGGGGGTTTCATCATGTTGGCCAGGCTGGTCTCAAACTCCTGACCTCCGGTGATCCACCTGCCTCGTCCTCCCAAAGTGCTGGGATTACAGACATGAGCCACGGCGCCTGGCCAAGACTTCATAACTTTGTTTTGTGTAATGTTGCTGGCACTGACTCAGTTTAAAATTGATTGATGGTAGCTGAAAAACAAATACAGCGTTTTCAGATATCCTGCCCTGCTCATTTTTAGTAGAGAGGTGCAGGTGCCTGCTTTATCTTCCAACACGGAATTAACAAGGAGGCCCAGGTTCACAATGTTCTGACTAACCTGAAACAGAGAGCTCTTTACTGAGATTGGTGCCACTTGGTGGTTTTCCATATAAACCTGTGAAAATGGCTATTTATGTCCGGGGACGAGGCTGCTAAGCCCTTCTGCTGATCACTCCTTCCGGGAAGGGAATTGGACAAGTGAGAAAGTCCAGCTGGAGAAAGAACAATGAGACACCCAGGAGTCCACAGCAGCCTGCAGCGGTTCAGAGTCACTCCGACCCTAAAAGGGCTGCAAATGGATGACGTTCAACAGGTGTGCAAGGCACACCCATGCTGATCACTAAATACAGAAATAGTGTCCTGTTTGTGGGTGAATGGGTGCTGCCCCAGCCTCGCGCCAGCAACGCAGGGTTACCACCTGGCTGGGCGGGGCTGTGTCTGGAGTTGAGTCTGTGGGTGGAGGCCCCGCTGAGGAGGGTTTTACCCATCACACTCGTTTCTCAGATTCAGTTACACATCCAGCAAAATTCTCAGAGGCTGTGTGGTCCCTGACTTCCTGAAGAAATCTGGGCTTGAACCCTGAAGGGTGGGCACTGTGGCTGTCACTATGGTGAATGTCCATACTTCCTAAGAGACGTGGCCTCCACCGCTCCACTGGGCCTCAGATCTTACTACTATTTCGCCGTTTTATTCGTCTCTCACCAGCAGCAGATAGGGTTACCAGGGCAAATACTGAAAGAACGGCTTCCCAAAATTCAAATGTGGATCCTGGAATATTTAGAGGTAAAATGGTGTGATGGCAGGGATAGGTTTCAAAAGACTCCAGAGCAACAAAAAACTGGGGGTGGAGGAGGACAGATAAGATAGTAAAATGTCAAAGTGTTGAAGCTAGGTGATGGGTCTGTGACAACTCATTGAATTATTCTATTTTGTGCATGTTTCAAAATGTCCATAATAGTCACACAAATAAAAAAACCTAGTTTTTAAAACTATCAAGATCCCCTTCTAGGGTAAGTAGCTCTCCCAGGGCCCCCACATTAGCAAAGAGGGTTACAGAACTCAAACTCAGATTCTTATTGTTGTTTTCCAAAAAGTTCCAAGTCCAGGGCTCTTGGCACTCCTCGATATGTGGCTAAGGATGCATGCCAATGCAAGAGCAGTGCCAAAAGGTGTTATTAGGGACATCAAACACTTGCTATGACGCACCCTTCCTGGTAGTCCTAGCTACCTCGACACGTTTTATTTCAGCGCATACCAAATGTTAAATATTAAACCTTCTAAAGCCGGCCAAGGAAGACAGGAATGACTGTATCAGCTCACCTGCCGCAGGTCTCCCGTGGAGACACTAATAATAAGAGTTGGGATGATCATGAAGCAGGCATTGTAGAAAAGCACTCCGTATTTCCCTAGCTCCTGCAAAAACAGAAACAAAAAAGAAAACCACTCAATTTTACAGACATGAGGCATAGATTTCCTGGAGCCACTTACACAACTGCATATTCATACGAAGTTAGAATATGCATTTTGAGCAACTCTATTGGAATATTTTCAGCCAATTTCTGACATAAAATGCTTCATTTTGAAGGTACTGAGATTTCGGAATAAACATTTGTTTTACACCAAAACTACAGAGAAAGGCCGGGTGCGGTGGCTCAAGCCTGTAATCCCAGCACTTTGGGAGGCCGAGGCGGGTGGATCACGAGGTCAAAAGATCGAGACCATCCTGGTCAACGTGGTGAAACCCCGTCTCTACTAAAAATACAAAAAATTAGCTGGGCATGGTGGCGCGTGCCTGTAATCCCAGCTACTCAGGAGGCTGAGGCAGGAGAATTGCCTGAACCCAGGAGGCGGAGGTTGCGGTGAGCCGAGATCGCGCCATTGCACTCCAGCCTGGTAACAAGAGCGAAACTCTGTCTTAAAAAAAACTACAGAGAAAACACATGGCAGTGGAAAGCCTCTAGGGCCCCCTTCGTCTGCAGCATTCTAATTGTGTGGGCTTTTTAAAAGCGTGTTATTCAAAATGGGAAATCAGGAATGAAATAAAGAACATTAAAAATGTTAATATAAACAAAACTCTTTTAAAAACATCTGCTCTTTCCATTACAGAACAGCAGTATTCTGTATTTACTTTCATTAAAGTGGCCACCCCACTTCACCATTTACAAAAAAGGATGGCATATTGTGATTCGAAAAAGACAACAAACCAGTTTTTGTAAAACTGCCACCATTAAAAAAAAAAATGGCCATGCGGGGCGTCAAAAAAAAAAAAAACAGTGGAGATAAAAAAAATAAATAAATAACTCATGGAAATAAGCCTGTTGGTCAGAGTGAACTCCCTTATCCAACAGAAAGAGCTTGGAACAAAGAAGCATATGCCTGACTCATCCTCCCCGGCTTCCTGTAACAGCTGGGGGTGGGGGAGGGACGGGGCCTCCACGTGACAGGCAGACACACAAAAGCAGAGCTCCTCTGCCCCACCCTCTCATCATCAGAAGCAGCAGCTATTGCCGGAGGAGACCTTACAAATTATCCATTCCAGTCATTTCACGCCACAGGTGAGGAAACCAAAGTTTGGAGAAGTTACGGTTCAAAGTCACAACAGCCAGTAAGCAGCAAAACTTGTGTCTGTGGCCGGGCGCGGTGGCTCAAGCCTGTAATCCCAGCACTTTGGGAGGCCAAGGCGGGTGGATCAGGAGGTCAAGAGATCGAGACCATCCTGGTCAACAAGGTGAAACCCCGTCTCTACTAAAAAATACAAAAATTAGCTGGGCATGGTGGCGCGTGCCTGTAATCCCAGCTACTCCGGAGACTGAGGCAGGAGAATTGCTTGAACCCAGGAGGTGGAGGTTGTGGTGAGCCGAGATCGCGCCATTGCACTCCAGCCTGGGTAACAAGTGCGAAACTCTCAAAAAAAAAAAAACAACTTGTGTCTGTAACCCACATCTCCAGGCCCCAAACTAGTGCTCTCAGAACAAACACCGTGACCCCTGACCTTGCTGCCTTGGTCACTGATGATGCTGGTATAAAAATTAATTTGCCTTTCAAAATAATCTCTTTTTATATATTCTGAGTGTGCATCTAAACTAGTGGCTTTGCCCATCCTATCTCATTTTCACCCAAAATTTTGCAAATAATAACTTATACAGATAAGATAATTAAAAAGAATTCGTAATTTACAGGTCATATTATATAGGTTAAATTACGGACAAGCTGTACACATTCATTTTCACTTTGCATACTATTCTAGGGGCCAGATGACTCAGCCAAAACGCCATAGGTGAGATCTGATACCTTTGGGTCCATTTTCTGTTTGGTATAAACTCCATTTGCTGCTGTGAAGATATCATTCAGGAATACAAAAATATAGCCTTCTAAGTTAAAAGCAAGGTCAGACCTGGGAAGGAGACCACAAAAGGAGAATGATTATTCAAAAACTCACAATTTGGCCTCCAAGCCAGCCTGTTCTATCTTTTACTAATCAAACCCGCCTTTCTGTGGCACACTTTCCCCGCTTTGTAGTAGTGAATGGTTAATTCCTCTGCTTTGCCCCCAGACAAAAACCAAAACAGCCATCAGGTGGCTTCAATTCCATCGTGAATGACTTAAAACCAGAGGGACACTAACCATCTTCCTTCAACTGCAACCCCTTTCTTTTGCTAGCTGATGAATCCGCATAATAATCGGTGAGCCTTGACTTTCCGAAGGGGAGTCACTCGCCCCAACCCACCCAGGGGCTTTGCTTATTGTGGTGAACAGGTCCAACCCCAGGGTGCAGCCGGTGAGGGGCAGCTGGGCAGAGACCGGGTAGGAAGGGTTGTGTGAGACAGTGACACCTCCATCTGGACTAAACTGCACCCTGTCCACCAAAATGGCCAGGCAGGTATCCATCCTTCTATGTTACTCCTCTAAGGCTCCTTTCTTCCCATTCTTTTGAAATATCTTCTCTTCCATTTCCATTGTAAATAGCACCAGCATAAAACATCTGGGGATTCTATGACAGGAAGGAGGGAAGCACAAGAGCTGAGCCGCGGCATGGCTCACCCACCTGCATTTGGTCCTTGCAAACAGTGCTAGACCCATGTCATAATTCAGAAATATACATTGCCAGGGAAGAAAGCCTTTTCCCATACCCCCTTAGGTTCAGTGCCTGCGGGCCCGCTAATTTAACTGACAAAAGACAGATTAACAGGAGAAAGGGAATACAGATCTTATTAATATGTTCCCCGGAGTTCACAGAAAAGAGGTGAAACTTAAAGAAACAGACTTGGGGACTTACGTTTTAACAAAGGAAAGAGGATTTGGGCTTCAAGGGACAAAGAAATTGTGTAATGATTAAAAAGTAACTGGGAAATCTACGGTGGAAATGATGAATGAGAAAGGTTATTTTAGGGTTTGTTTATGCAGACGCATCGCAGGGCTGACCCTCCGTTCAGTGATAGGAATTGCTCTCCTCTTCCTGAGATGGGAGAAGGGGCCCCCTTCACAATGGGAAATTGACACCATTATCAATTAAATGGTTTTTTAGGCAGAAAGAAGAAGGCAGCAAACTTCCTGCATCTGTTGATTCTTAACTGTCCTCGGCTCAAAAGAATTCTGATCCCATAGTGGCATATTTTGCAGTGGCATACCCTGAATCTTCTTCAATGTCAAAATAAGAGTATCTCTAACCAAAGAGAATGAAGCAGAGAGCAAAAATTGTACCAAAGCCGGGCACGGTGGCTCAAGCCTGTAGTCCCAGCACTTTGGGAGGCCAAGGTGGGTGGATCACGAGATCAAGAGATCAAGACCATCCCGGTCAACATGGTGAAACCCCGTCTCTACTAAAAATACAAAAAATTAGCTGGGCATGGTGGCGCACACCTGTAATCCCAGCTACTCAGGAGGCTGAGGCAGGAGAATTGCCTGAACCCAGGAGGCAGAGGTTGCGGTGAGCCGAGATCGCGCCACTGCACTCCAGCCTGGGTAACAAGAGTGAAACTCCGTCTCAAAAAAAAAAAAAAAAAATTGTACCAAAATCTGAACGCAAATTAAACTAGATGTTGGCTTCAGGCCTCCACACATTATTATCTACAAATATATTTGTGAAAAAGGATTAATTTTAGGTCATCATAAGTCAGAATTCTCTGTCAGTTTTTAAAAAAAGGATTTTCTCCAAAATAAGGGTCTCCAAATCTCTTACCTACCCACATGTAATTCAGCGAGAAGAGCAGAGTCTGCCACCCCCTGAGATGGCAGAGCTGAGTGAGTGGACAGGGGATGGGGGAGATGCTGCCCACCTCCTCAGAGAGCTGCAGGGGAACTCCTACTCAGGGGACCAGAAGTTCCCAGCAGCGCTGTTCCCACTCCCAGAAGCTGGGACCACTGTCAGGTGGCTTACCCACTGTTTGTTAAGGCTAGTGGTGACAGCACAGACGTTTCTGAAGAATTTACTTGTTTAATCAATTACAGAAGATTTATGTAACCCCTGCAGTTGTTCAAGCGATCCTCCCACCTTAGTTTCCTGAGTAGCTGGGATTACAGGCATGTGCCACCATGCCCGGCTAATTTTTTTTATATTTATTTTTGTAGGGACAGGGCTCACTATGTTGCCAGGGCTGGTCTTGAACTCCTGGGCTCAAGCAATCCTGTCACTTGGGCCTCCCAAAGTGCTGGATTGTCAGAGGCATGTGAACCAGAGCAACTCCATCTTACAGGGGAGCTGGGTAAAATGAGGCTGAAACCTACTGGGCTGCATTCCTAGACTGTTAAGGAGTTCTAAGTCACAGGATGAGATAGGAGGTCGGCATAAAATACAGGCCATAAAGACTTTGCTGATTTAAAAAAAACAAAACAAAACAAAACAAAACAAAAAACCTTACTGATGAAACAGGTTGCAGTTAAGGAGCTGGCCAAAACCCACCAAAACTAAAATGGTGACGAGAGTTACTCTGGTCGTCCTCACTGCTACACTCCCACCAGCGCCATGACAGTTAACAAATGCCATGGCAATGTCAGGAAGTTACCTTATATGATCTAAAAGGGAGGCGTGAATAATCCACCTCTTGTTTAGCATATCATCAAGAAATAACCATTAAAATGGGCACCCAGCAGCCCTCAGGGTGCTCTATGGAGTAGCCATTCTTTTATTCCTTTACTTTTTTTTTTTTTTTTTGAGATGGAGTCTTGCTCTTGTCGCCCAGGCTGGAGTACAGTGGCGCGATCTTGGCTCACTTCAACCTCCACCTTCCGGGTTCGAGTAATTCTCCTGCCTCAGCCTCCTGAGTAGCTGGGATTACAGACTTCTGGCTAATTTTTGTACTCTTAGTAGAGATGAGGTTTTGCCATGTTGCCCAGGCTGGCCTTGAAGTCCTAACCTCAGGTGATCTGCCCGCCTCGGCCTCCCAAAGTGCTAGGATTACAGGTGTGAGCCACCACGCCCGGCCTTTTCCTTTACTTTCTTAATAAACTTGCTTTCACTCTGCACTACAGACTCACCCTGAATTCTTTCTTGTGTGAGATCCAAGAACCCTCTCTTGGGGGTCTGGGTTGGGACCCCTCTCCTGTAACAGGAT
Organism: Aotus nancymaae; assembly: GCF_030222135.1. NCBI lineage: Eukaryota > Metazoa > Chordata > Mammalia > Primates > Aotidae > Aotus > Aotus nancymaae. The sequence continues at coordinate 18,518,775 of NW_026988455.1, forward strand.
TACAGGCATGAGGATCACTGCACCCGGCCCAGATGTTGTATTTTAACTTTTTCTGGCCATGTGACTTGCTTTTGAATAAAACATAAGAGAAGGTGACACGTGTCACTTCTGGGCAAAAGCTTGAAGATCCAGTGCCACATTCCCTTTTCCTGCTTGTTTAACCAAGGAAGTGCCCTCTGAAGCAGGGACTCCATCAGCCTGGATCCCTGAGTAACCACATGGAACAGAGCCCTCACACCAGCACTGCCTGGAGTTGGATGGTGTGTGTGGTGTGGACGGGACGCATCCGGTGAGTGAAGCCACCGCCAAGGGGAGGTTGTTTGTTACAGCAGCATCACCTGCTCACCCACAGATCACAGTCTGATCTGCCACTGCTTGTAAGAGGAGAGCAGGATGGGGTCACTGCTGGCCTGCAGCTAAGCACCGTGCCCAGGCACTGGGAATGGCAGCCACCGGGGGGGACCCGTTCTGTGACCGCCAGAGGAAGGGCCAGGCTGAGCATGGCTACTCCAGGCTGGCTCTTGGTTGAAAGTTAGACGCTTTTAGAACCCCAATTTACCCTTTCAGATCGTTTGCAGACTGTCCTTACATATGTGAAGCACAGGCTGGATTTCCGCTCACTGGTTCTGGAAACCTGCCTACATACACACCGTAACTGAAGGGCCATTCCTCACCAAAGACTTACCAGCAGTTTCATAAACCGTTTTTTGCAAAAGTCTTTAACTGGCTCTAAGTCACTGGTTTTTTAAAGTGAGCCCTAACGAAGCTAGAAGAGAGGGGCTGTGTGGGGGAGACCTCAGAGTGCCGTGGGAGGAGCCCAGGTAATTATATCCCAAAATATGGTACCCTGGCATGCAGATTCTTTCACATGGAAGGGCCTTGAAGGACAGTAGATACTGAAGAGGCTTTTCTTGGATACTCCCTTTTCTACCTTAAAAGCCTGGGCTCACCCACAAGAACACACTCGCTTTCCATCCCCCTCTCCAAAATCTACTATAGAGAAGACTGAGGAATGCAGCCATACCTGGGCAGACTTAAAAAATATAATGTCTGCCTCTCAGGTGCAAAGTCCAAAGAGAATCAATCCTTTACAACTTCTGTCTCCCAGGTCCATTCATTCTCTCCAGTCACCATTTCTGATCTCTCAAAAGCACTTCTCCATTCCCCACTCTCCCCTGTGAAGAAGGACACAGAAGCACCTGCACCCGACCCGTGCAAGGGAAGGTAAATATGTGTGTCTTTTTCTCCTTCTCCTCCCAAGCCGCTCTTTCATCGGTTCCTTTTTTTTTTTTTTTGAGATAGAGTCTCGCTCTGTCACCCAGGCTGTAGTGCAGTGGCACAATCTCGGTTCACTGCAACCTCCACCTCTCAGGTTCAAGTGATTCTCCTGCCTCAGCCTCCCGAGTAGCTGGGATTACAGGCACCCGCCACCATGCCCAGCTAATTTTGTATTTTTCATAGAAACAGGGTTTCACCATGTTGGCCAGGCTGGTCTTGAACTCCTGACCTCGGATGATCTGCCCGCCTCAGCCTCCTAAAGTGCTGGGATTACAGGTGTGAGCCACTGTGCCCAAGCTGTCAGTTCCTTTTTTAATGAACCTTCAGAGAGTAGAGGGGAAGGTGTCCCCCTTAGCTTCCACAGCATCTTCCACAGAACTCGTCCCTTTTTAAACTTCTTTTTTGTTGTTGTTGTTTTGTTTTGTTTTTGAGACGGAGTCTTGCTCTGTTGCCAGACTGGAGTGCAGTGGCGTGATCTCAGCTCACTGTAACTTACGCCTCCCGGGTTCAAGCAATTCTCCTGCCTCAGCCTCCCGTGTAGCTGGGACTACAGGTGTGCGCCACCACACCCAGCTAATATTTGTATTTTTTAGTAGAGACGGGGTTTCACCATGTTGGCCAGGATGGTCTCGATCTCTTGACCTCATGATCCACCTGCCCCAGCCTCCCAAAGTGCTGGGATTACAGGCATGAGCCACCGCGCCTGGCCTTAACTTCTTTACTCATAAAATTTCATTCCAAAAAATTATCATGACTAGACCAGGCTCTGAGCACTGCTGTCTAGTGTGTGCTGGCACTATACCCGTGGTGTGAACCAGAACGCTGAGACTACAGGGCCAGCTTTCAAGGGGTGAAACTCAGCCCACAGCTAGGACTAGGGAAGAGAAAGGTACAGATGAAATGGAAGTAATAACCTTAGTCTACACAATGGACTAAATACATTCATAATGACGATAAGCATGATTTTTTTTTTCTTAGAGACAGGATCTTACTCTGTTGCCCAGGCTGGAGTGCAGTGGTGCAATCACTGCTCACTGTAACCTCCAACTCCTGGGCCCAAGAGATCTTGCCTCAGCCTCCTGAGCAGCTGAGACTCCAGGCACACACCACCATGCCAGGCTAATTTTCTTTATTTTTATTTTTTTTGTAGAGATAGGGTCTGTTGCCCAGGCTGGTCTCAAACTCCTGGGCTCAAGCAATCTTCCCACCTAAAGCGGCCTCCTAAAGTGCTGGGATTATAGGGGTGAGCCACCACACCCAGCCTCCAGCTCAGTTTTGAACCCAGGGAATGTATATTCACATGCACTATCCAGCATCTATAACAGAGGAATCTGAGCATCTGCCTGCACATGAAGATTTGGAGTCCTCATTATTCCTTTTACAAAATAATTATTAAAGTAGTAGCTGTGCACCAGTGTTGGCTCATATCCCAAACATACAAATACATTTAGCATTCCACCATCAGAAATAGCCACTGCAAAGGTATCATGGAATAATAAAATAAATCAGCACACAAAGGCTTTGTAAGTCTGTTATTGTTAATCAAATGCCTACGAACTTCTCAAGTAAAGTTGTTATATTGAAGACAAGCATTCAGTAAGAACCGTAGACAGTTCACTGCTTTTTGTGAAGAAAAGCGATATTAACATCTTGCCATGCTCTCCTCATGTATTCTCAGAAATTTCCTGGCCAACGTGGGACCCACTTTGACTTTCACAGGAACACATGGGGATTCCACTAACTTCAACAGATTTGTCTCTTGGCTGCTCAATTCAACTGAAGCCAGATGGAAAATGAAAAACTGAGGATGGGGCTGGGCCTATTGTCAAAGACACAAAGAAGTTATTGAGCAGAAACAGTCCAAAGTCTTACCCAGCTGCTATGAAAGCCCCGAGGACGATGGCAAAGACACTGACGATGATGCTCGGTGAATACTGCTTCCTGCAATAAATACAGAAATAAGAAAGGAAAGGGAGCCGAGAGGAGAACATTGACATATGATTGTATTTTTTAAGCAAATTGAAAATAGACGTAAACAGCTTTATAGCTAAAATCTAGTAGACTGTGCTTGATGTAGAGAAGGCACTAAAGGTGCTTCTAAGTCAGACTAACTTTACATTATTTCTTAAGCAGTTTTCTTAATCTAATTACAAACTGATTTCTTAGTTCTCACTAGAGAGATATTGAGATAAAATACAGAAGCGGTCCTGCTGGTGGATCTAGTTTGTACGGACTGATAGTGAGTATTCAAAGATTAAGATAAAATTCAACACAAGGGCTTAAAACACTGAACCACCAATCAAAATTCTTTTTTTGTTTTTTTGAGATGGAATCTCACTCTGTCGCCCAGGCTAAAGTGCAGTGGCGCGATCTCTGCACACTGCAACCTCCGCCTCCCGGGTTCAAGCATTTCCCTGCCTCAGCATCCCGGGTAGCTGGGATTACAGGCACCCACCACCATGCCCAGCTGATTTCTGCATTTTTAGTAGAGATGGGGTTTCACCATCTTGGCCAGACTGGTCTGGAACTCTTGACCTCGTGATCCACCTGCCTTGGCCTCCTAAAGTGCTAGGATTACAGGTGTGAGCCACCGCACTCGGCCAAAATTCATTTCTAATAATCCTTCCAGCAAAATCAAGAATCATCTTTTTAGATATCAGACTAAATATCCTTGTGAGAAATTTTATACCAACAATATAAAAATTAATTTCTTCTGATATATTATAATCACTGCATCAGAACTGACATCCCAATACCCTGCATACCTATCCTGTATGTACACATGGACAATTTCTCTTTGGCGTTCCAAAATTGGTATATATTCCATCTGGCTCAGGAAACACAAGCCAGTTTATATACCAAACAAGTGCTGATACATATTCACGTCTGTCTGGGAGTGTTTTTCTTCTTTCTTTCTTATGATTTTCTACCATAAACATGTATTATTTGTTTACGGTAAAATTACAACTTTTAAAAAATCCCTCATTAAGTTCTTAGGGAATCACAGAAGCAGCAACTACTGTTAAGGGAATAAACCATTTGTCCTTAAATTATTGCAACTAGGAACGGCCACTAGAATTTGCTGGGCAAAAGAAATGCAGTGGATGGGAGACACACTGGAAGAATGGAGGACAAACAAAATCACCCGAGTACGATGGTTTCCAGAAGTAGGGTAAGTGGAATGGTGAATTTCCTGAGCACGGTGAACATCGGCAGGCTGCCAGGAAAAGAGCGAAGTATGTCAGACACCAGGGTTGGTTGACTGGTTTTTTTCTTTTACATGTTATATATTTTTAATTAAGCTTACTAATTTTCCAAATTTTCACATTTACCATCAACAAATCACATTGAATAATAAAAAAATACATGGAGATTAATTTCATACCACTTTCACTTAGCCATTTATTTATTTTTTATTTTTGGTGACAGAGTCTCACTCTGTTGCCCAGGCTGCAGTGCAGTGGCACAATCTTGACTCACTGCAACCTCCGCCTTCTGGGTTTAAGCAATTCTCCTGCCAGGCTGGTCTGAAACTCCTGACCTAAGGTAACCCACCTGACTCAGCTTCCCAAAGTGCTGAGATTACAGGTGTGAGCCACCGCACCCAGTCTTCACTTGGCAATTTAAGACACCATACTGTCCAACCATCCTAAAGGTTGTGCTGAAACTACTTCACAATGTGAACTGATACATCGTTTGACAGATCAAGTCAGGCATATGCATCAGCAATCATTAAATGGTCCTGACCAGCTAGGAGCGGTGGCTCTCATCTATAATCCCAGCACTTTGGGAGGCCAAGACAGGTGTATCATTTGAGATCAGGAATTCAAAACCATCCTGGCCAACATGGTGAAACCCCAGCCGTACTAAAAGTACCAAAATTGAGCCGGATGTGGTGATGGGCACTTGCAGTCCCAGCTACTCAGGAGGCTGAGGCAGGAGAATCGCTTGAACCTGAGAGATGGAGGTTGCAGTGAGCCAAGATCGCGCCACTGCACTCCAGCCTGGGCAACAGAGCAAGACTCTGTCTCAAAAAAAAAAAAAAGGTTCTGACCTTGCACCTAATTACTTCTTGTTAGGAAACTTATTCTAAGGTAATAATCTAAAGAAAGAAAAAAAAACATGCATAAATGTGTTCACTGCAGTGTCTGTGGGAAAAACATCAGGAAAACATAAATGTCAGACAGCATCACAATGGTTAAATAAATTAGGATACGTACTTGAGGGAACATGACATTATAACTCTATAATACAAATACTACTGGAAAATGAATATTAAATAAAACAAATGGATACAAAACCATGTAGGGTCTACAACTATAACAAGATACATTCTGTATATGGAAAAAGGCTGCAAATTATTTATTTATTTATTTAGAGATAAAGTCTTACTCTGTCCCCCAGGCTGTGCAGTGCAGTGGCATGATCTCGGCTCACTGCAATCTCCACCTCCCAGGTTCAAGCGATTCTCCTGCCTCAGCTTCCCAAGTAGCTGGAATTACAGGCACCCACTATCACACCTGGCTAGTTTTTGTATTTTTAGTAGAGACAGGGTTTCGACACATTGGCCAGGCTGGTCTCGAACTCCTGATCTCAGGTGATCCGCCCACCTTGGCCTCCCAAAGTGCTAGGATTACAGGCATGAGCCACCATGCTGGGCTGAAAATGAGTATTTAAAATTGTGTGTTAAAGAGTAGAATTATGGGTGATTTTCTTCCCCAAATTTTATGTAACGAGGCTAGACTGCCTTAAAATACACACATACGAACCTTTCACCCACTCCTGACACCCAGAGATTCCAGGATGCAGCTCAATACATAGTCAACAAACTGCCAGGGCCGAAATAGCCCATCTCCACCTGCTTCCAGATGCAACCCTGAGCGGCCAATGATCTAGAGAAAGAAAGTCAGAGCCGGAGCAGCAGCACAGGGGAGAGTGGCAGCTCAGCCAACCAGATCCAGCACGGGCTTCACATTATCAACCACACTGCATCCAGAGAGCAGCTAAAAAAGAATATTCAGGAATTTTATATTCACACCTAAAGATGTTATGAGACTGCCTGGACCTACATTTTTCAAAGCTGTAACAACAACAAAACTTTCTATATTTTCAATTAAGTCCAAAAAGTATTTTAGATTACGCCTTTTAAAAGCAAATAAGGTATACTTAATGGTTAAAATGTCTTCCCCCTAAGATCAGGAACAAGACTAGGATGTTCACTCTCACCATTGTATCTATTCAACATTGTACTTGAGGTTTTGATAGTGCAATTAGATAAAACAAACATCTCATTTGGAAAAGAAGAACTAAAGCTATCTGTATTTGCAGAGAACATCTTATATACAGAAAATCCTAAGGGATCCACTTAAAAATTATTAGAACTATGATAAGTGAATCAAGCATACGTGCAGCGAACAAAACTAATACACAAAAGTCAACTCTAAATATACACTAGCAATGAGTAATCCAAAAATGAAATTAGGCCAGGCACAGTGGCTCATGCCTGTAATCCCAACACTTTGGGAGGCCGAGGTGGGTGGATGACTTGAGGTTAGGAGTTTGAGACCAGCCTAGCCAACACAGTGAAACCCCACCTATATGAAAAATACAAAAAATTAGCTGGGCGTAGTGATGCATGCCTGTAATCCCAGTTACTCAGACGGCTAAGGTAGGAGAATTGCTTGAACCTGGGAGGTAGAGGTTGCAGTAAGCCAAGATCACACCACTGCACTCCAACCTGAGTAACAGAGCGAGACTCTGTCTCAAAAAAAAAAAAAAAAAATGAAGTTAGCAAAGCAATTTAATCAACAATAGCATCGAAAGCATCAAAAAGAATAAAATTCTTAGAAACAATTTTAACCAAAAGAAGTGTAAGACTTGTGTGGAGAAAACTACAAAACATTGTTTAAAAAAATTAAAGAAGCCAAGTTACGGTGGTTCATGACTATAATCCCAGCACTTTGGGAGGCTGAAGTAGAAGAATTGCTTGAGGCCAGGAGATCGAGACCAGCCTGGGCAACAGAGGGAGAACCTGTCTCAAACCAGAGTTCCCATGAAAGTTGATTGTTAGAGGAGCCTGATTGCACCTGCGCCCCCTTGCCACGGGATCTTTGCACACACTGGCTCTCCTTCCCCTTCTCCCAGGAGTGGAAGCAGCCTGAGGCCCTCACCAGATGCAGATGCTGGTGCCGTGCTTCTGGCACAGCCTGCACAACTGTGAAGCACATGAACCTCTTTTCTTGATAAATTACCCAGCCTCAGGTAGTCCTTTACAGCAACACTAACAAACTAAGTCAACACAATCCCTATCAAATCTTAGCTGGCTTGATTTATTCTTTTTTTTTTTTTTTTTTTTTTTGCAGAAATTAACAAGCTAATTTTCAGATTAATAAGGAAATGCAAGGGAATCAAAAAATCAAAACTATCTTGAAAAAGAAGAACAAAGTTGGTGCACTCATACTTTCCATGTCAAAATTTAATACAAACTTACAGCAATCAAAACTAGCTAGTACTGGTTTAAAGATATATAAATATATATGACTGGGCATGGTGGCTCATGCCAATAATCCCAGCAGTTTAGGAGGCTGAGGCAGGCAGATTCTTTGGGCCCAGGAGTTTAACACCAGCCTGGGCAACACAGTGAAACACTGTCTCTACAAAAAAATTAAAAAAAAAAAATTATTAGCCACGTGTAGTGGTGCGCACCTGTGGTCCCAGCTACTTGGGAGGCTGAGGTGGGAGGATCACATGAGTCTGGAAGGTCAAGGCTGCAGTGAGTGGTGACTGGGCTACCACACTCCAGCCTGGGTGACAGATCAAGATCCTGTCTCAAAAAAATAATAATAAAGATAGATATGCAATCAACAGAATAGAATTGAGAGTCAAGAAATACACTCTTAAAATTATGATCAATTGATTTTCAACCAGGCTGCCAAGACAATACAATGGAAAAAGAACAGTCTTTTTAACACATGGTGCTGTGACAACTGATATCACATGCAAAAAAATGAATCTGAACTTCTATCTTACACCATATATAAAAAGTTAACCCATGAGTTGGGTTCTGTGGCATGTGCCTGTAGACCCAGGTACTCGGGAGGCTGAGGTGGAGAATCATTTGAGCCCAGGAGTTTGAGGGCACAGTGAGCCATGACTGTACCAGTGAATAGCTACAGCATTTGAGTCTGGGTAACACAGCAACATAGAAAGGCCCCATCACTTAAAGTAAATAATTTTCTAATTAACTGAAATGTATTAAAGACTTGGATATAGGAGCCAAAACTATACAATTCTTAGAAGAAAGTATAGGAGTAAATCTTTATGACCCTTGGGTTAGGCAAAGCCTTAGATAAAACATCAAAAGCACAAGCAACAAAACATAAAAATAGAAAAACTGGAATTCATAAACATTTTAAAACTTTTATAGGCTAGGCACAGTGGCTCATTCCTGTAATCCAACACTTTGGGAGGCCGCGACGGGCAGATTGCTTGAGCTCAGGAGTTCAAGACCAGCCTGGGCAACATGGCGAGACGTAGTCTCCACAAAAATATAAAAATACACCAGGCATGGTGGCACACACCTGTAGCCCCAGCTACTCGGGAGACTGAGACAGGAGAATCGCTTGAGCCCAGCAGGTTGAGGCTGCAGTGAGTTATGATAGCATTACTGCACTACAGCCTGCGTAATGAAGCGAGACCCTGTCTCAAAAAATAAATAAATAACATTTTTATAAACGGATAAACAAAATATAATATATATACCTGCAATGAAATACAAATCAGCCTGAAAAAGGAATTAAATTCTGATACCTAATATAACCTGGATAAACCGTGAAAATATTACGTAAGTGAATAAATCAGACAAAAAAGGCAAAACTATTGTACAAATCCACTTGTGTGAGATGTCTAGAGTAGGCAAATTTGTAGAGAATTAAATGTAAAATGTAAACTATAAAAAATTTGGAAGATAGCATAGAAAATCTGGGTGATCTTGGTTTGACGATGAGTTTCAAATACAACACCAGAAGCATAATCCATGAAAGAAAAAAATTGATTGTGAACTTCATTAAAATTAAAAACTTCAAGGCCAGGTGTGGTGGCTCACGCCTGTAATCCCAGCACTTTGTGAGGCCAAGGCAGGCAGATCACGAGGTCAGGAGATCGAGACCATCCTGGCTAACACAGTGAAATCCTGTCTCTACTAAAAATATAAACATTAGCTGGGCATTGTAGCACACGTCTGTAGCCCCAGCTACTCGGGAGGCTGAGGCAAGAGAACTGCTTGAACCCGGGAGGCAGAGGTTGCAGTGAGCCGAGATGGCGCCACTGCACTCCAGCCTGTATGACAGAGCAAGACTCCATCTCAAAAAAAATTTAAAACTTCAGCTCTGTGAAAGACAGTGTTAATTAAATAAAAAGATAAGCCACAAACTAGGAAGAAAAATTTGCAAAACACATATGTGATAAAGTACTTGTAACAAGTAAATGAAAAACCATAAATCCATGATAGGAAAAAACAGTAAACAAAAACAACCCTCCCCGGTCACTAATGAAGGTGTCAGGACACTAACTTATTAGTCTGAACATTGATAAAGGAAGCTTTTATCCTGCTTTTCCTATATGATGTAATGAAAATTTGTCCTTATTGAAAAAGTTTAAGCCAGGCGCGGTGGCTGTAATCCCAGCACTTTGAGAGGCTAAGACCGGCAGATTTCTTGAGGTCTGGAGTTCAAGACCAGCCTGGCCAACATGGGTAAAGCCCCATCTTTGCTAAAAGTACAAAAATTAGCTGGGCATGGTGGCAGGCACGGAATCCCAGCTACTTGGGATACTAAAAATACAAACATTAGCTGGGCGTTGTAGCACACGTCTGTAGCCCCAGCTACTTGGGAGGCTGAGGTAGGATAATCACTTGAACCCGGGAGGCAGAGGTTGCAGTGAACCAAGATTGTGCCACGGCACTCCAGCCTGGATGACCAAGTGAGACTCCATCTCAAAAAAAAAAAAAGTGAAAAAGAAAATGTTTAGACAATAAAGGCAGAAGGTAACTATTTTGCAATTTGTAATTAAATAATAAATTTAGACAATGATTATCAACAGCCGCTAAAACAATTAGGGGTAATATTGATTGTGAACCTTGTAAGGAAGGGACAAGAGATCAACCCTATAAAATCATTAACAGTGAAATTGATCCATTTAATAGCATTCCAAGAAGGACAAGGTATTATGTGCCCCATAATCAAAAGATCCTGAAATAGGCCAGGCGCGGTGGCTCACACCTGTAATCCCAGCACTTTGGAAGGGCAAGGCAGGTAGATCACCTGAGGTCAGGAGTTCAAGACTAGCCTGGCCAACATGGTGAAACCTCATCTCTACTAAAAATACAAAAATTAGCCGGGCATGATGGCGGGCACCTGTGATCCCAGCTACTCAGGAAGCTGAGGCAGAAGAGTCACTTGAACCCTGAAGGCAGAGGTTGCAGTGAGTTGATATAGCACCACTGCCCTCTAACTTGGGCTACAGAGTGAGACTCTGTCTCACAAAAAAAGAAAAAAAAGGAAATAAATGTAGATGCAAATTTCAGAATTACATAGCACACTTGAAAATGTCTGCCATTTATTTTTCCCTGCACCAAACCTGGTCTACACCAAGCCTGAGGGGATGTTCCTGCTCTTATAAAACTGACATGAAACCAAAGTTACACAAAACCACATTCATACCAACAATCCTATTGAATAAATCAGACTTTCTCTACCTTAATGGTACAGCTCCCATGTACTATGTTCAGGCTTGAATAAAATACAAAACATAAGCTTTTTAGCATTCCTAAAATCATCGACAAATTAAACTCAAAACTCCACCTTGCTTTCTTAAATTACTAAACATTATTGTCATCTATATATAGTGCAAGCAGTATTAATGGCAAAATCAAACCTGGTCTTTGTACCACTGGCAGCACAGCCATAATCCCACACTCTACCTTAATTTACTTGTGCTTGATAATCCACTTATGTGGTTCCCGACGTAGAGGAGAGGCAGAGGAAATAGCTTCAATAAAAAAAAAAAAGAATGAATATTTGGTTAGAACTCCAGTAGGCATTTTCCTTCACTTATAAAAATGGTAACAGATACTTCACCAGAGAGGATATTCAAAAAGGCATTAAAAAATAATTTTGGCAGGCCGTGGTGGCATCCCAGCACTTTGGGAGGCCAAGGCAGGCAGATCACAAGGTCAGGAGTCCAAGACCAGCCTAGCCAACATAGCGAAACCTCGTCTCTACTAAAAATACAACAATTAGCTGGGCATGTTGGCACGTGTCTGCAGTCCCAGCTACTCCAGAGGCTGAGGCAGGAGAATCTCTTGAACCCCGGAGGCGGAGGTTGCAGTGAGCTGAGATCATACTGCACTCCAGCCTGGGCAACAGAGCGAGATTTTTTGTATTTTTCATCTCAAACAAAAAAAAAATAAAAAAAGAAAAGGTGTTCCTCCTCACTAGTCATCAGGGAAATACAAATTAAAGCCCATAAGATGTCACGACACACTCACCAGATTAGCAAATTTTATTTATTTATTTGAGACAGAGTTTCACTCTAGTTGCCCAGGCTGGAGTGCAATGGTGTGATCTTGGCTCACTGAAACCTCCACCTCCCAGGTTCAAGTAGTTCTCCTGCCTCAGTCTCCCGAGTAGCTGGGATTACTGGCACCTGCCACCACACCCGGCTAATTTTTTGTATTTGTAGTAGAGACAGGGTTTTGCCATGTTGGCCAGGGTGGTCTGGAACTCCTGGCCTCGGGTGATTCGCCTGCCTCAGTCTCCCAAAGTGCTAGGATTACAGGTGTGAGCCATCGCACCCGGCCCAGATTAGCAACATTTAAAATGACTCGCATACCAGGAATATGAAGCAACGTGGACTTTCATGCATGCTTGCCAGAACATGAATTGGTGCAGCCACCATGAAGAACAGTTCAACATTACATATTGAAGCTGAAGATACGCACACCCCAGGGACCAGCAGTTCCACTCCTTAATGGACACACTCCTCACTCATATGCATTGTTATAGACTACATCTTGTCTTTCCCCAAATTCATATGCTGAAGCCTAATCCCCAATGTGACTGTATTTGGAGATGAGGTCTCAACCAAGGTAATTCAGGTTACATGAGAGCATAGTGACAGAGCTCTAGACCAACAGGACTGGTGTCCCTATACGAAGAGAAGAGGGCAGGTACAGTGGCTGATACCTGTAATCGTAACACTTTGGGAGGCCCAGGCGGAAAGACAGCTTAAGCCTGGGCGTTCAAGGCCAGCCCTGGCAACATAGTGAGACCCTGTCTCTTAAAAAAAAAACAAAAAACAAAAAACGTAATTAGCAAGGCATGGTAGCAAATGCATGCAGTCCCAGCTACTTGGGGGGCTGAGGCAGAAGGATCACTTGAGCCCAGGATTTTGAGGCTGCAGTGAGCTGTGGATGCACCACTGCACTCCAGCCTGGGTAACAAGCTAGACCCTGTTTCAAAATAATAATAATAAAAATGAAAATAAAAACAGAAAAAAAAAAAGAAGTGGAAGAGATACCAGGAGTGCACACACAGAGGAAAGGCCATTGAGGACACAGTGAGAAGGTGGCCATCTGCACACCAGGAAGCAAAGCCTCACCAGAAGTCAACCCTGCCAGCACCTTGGGCCTGGACTCCAGCCTCTAGAACTGTGAGGAGATCCGTTTCTGTTGCTGAAGCCACCTGGCTTGGGGTATCTTGTTATGGCAGCCCCGGCTAACACATGTACCCCAGGGTCCAACTATAAGCATGGTCAGAGTGGTACTTCTTATTTTTCTAGCCCCCAAACTGGAAACGTCCAAATTACCAGTAACAATAGAACAGATAAGTAAATTGTGGTATATTCACACATGAAAAGAATACAGCCACACATAACACAGATGAATTTCACTATCATAACAGTAAGTGAAAGAAGCAAGATACAAAATACATTTATTCCCTTTATCTCAAGTTAAAAAGCAGGTAAAACTACAGAATTTAAGGATGCATCTAGATTTAGAAAAATTACAAAGAAAGCAAGAAAATTATTGTTAGAAAAGTATCCTAACTTACCTTATCCTATCTTACCACTTTGTAAAGTGGGTAAGGAAGACTTTGTGATCCCATTTCACGACCTAAGTAATGTTTTATAAGGTTAATTATTCATTCAACTACACATTTAAATAGGATGCCTTTTTCTCTAAGTATAGATTAGATTTTACCATTTTAAAATTATAATGTACCATAAATAAGAGTAATCAAGACCAGCAATTTCTGTTTTTTCTCATGATGATTAGGTTGACAGCTTTTATATACTTCAACCTTTTATTTCTCTCTTTTTCTGGATGTCCCTAATTTTTTTTTTTAGAAACAACATCTCAGTATGCTGCCCACACTGATCTCCAACTCCTGACCTCAAGTGATCCTCCTGCCTTGGCCTCCCGAGTTGCTGGGATTATAGGCATGAGCCACCGCACGGGGCTCCCCTGATTACTGATGCTGTAAGCATGTGCTTCTTTAGTCTGTCAGATAAATAATCCACCGCTGGATGCTGACATTTTTCCAAGCATTAGAGAAACAGCAGCAAACCAGCCACACGGGGTCCTCACCCTCAGGGAACTGGCATCTAATTTAAATCCAAATACTGTCATAATCCATTTAATACCACCTGTTGTATGGGACTGGTCCAAGAACTAAATGGCCGCCCTAATGTCTGGAACCCAGTAACTGTTCAACAAATATTAGTTCCATTCCACAGTCCAGGAAGGAATGGCAGATTTTGTGTCTAGTTCCATGATGGAAAAAACTCCGTATTTCTATGTATATCAAATTGCATTCTTCATTCCACTCAGAGCTTTTGTCAATCCAGGCTAAAAATGAACACTGAAAACAGAAATCAGTAAACTAGGGCCCAAATCCAGCCCAGCTCTTGTTTATGTTAGTAAAGTTTTACTAGAACACATGGACATCAATCCATTTAAATGTCATCTAGGGCTACTTTCATAGTACAGCGGCAGAGATGAATGATTACAAGAGATGACCTAGCCCTTTACCAGAAAAGTTTGCCAACCCTTAATTTAGAGTTCTCTCACTTCAGAAGACACACAGTCACAGTATTCATTCATTTGATGTCCGTTGTTAAGCATACACTTTTACTACTATTCCATTACATAAATGAAAAACTGAATGATCTACAATCTTTATTAAGAAGTTTCTTGGCCAGGAGCGGTAGCTCACACCTGTAATCCCAGCACTTTGGGAGGCCAAGGTGGGCGGATCACTTGAGGTCAGGAGTTCAAGACCAGCCTGACCAACATGGTGAAACCCATCTCTACTAAAAATACAAAAATTAGCCAGGCATAGTGGTGCATGCCTGTAATCCCAGCTACTAGGGAGGCTGAGGCCGGGAAATCGCTTGAACTCAGGAGTCAGAGGTTGCAATGAGCCAAGATGCACTGCACTTCAACCTGGTAACAGAGGGAGACTCGGTCTCAAAAAAAAAAAAATTAGCCATGTGTGGTGGCAGGCGCTTGTAATCCCAGCTAATCAGGAGGCTGAAACAGGAGAATCACTTGAACCCAGGAGACGGAGGTTGCAGTGAGCAGAGATTGCACTATTGTACTACAGCCTGGGCAACAGAGCGAGAGTCCGTCTCAAACAAAAAAAGAAGTTTCTATCAAGTGCAGGGAGGAAGTACAGTGTGTATAGAAATGGACCTGTACTCTAAAATCAATGTGTATTTTCCCATCTTCTATCACAGTTGTATATACTGTTTATTACATACCTTTACAGGAATTTTCTTATCAAAATCAGGGAAGTGAATTATTTTATTTAGCTTGGACACATATAGTATCATTATGGTGGCTGCCATCTGAAGAAAAGGGGAGAGAGAAACTTCAGCAAAATATCTGCAGATTGCTTGAGGTGCAATGACATTATCAGAAGAAAACACATTCATCAAAAAGAAATATGGCAAAAAATTCATTTTCCAGGTTCCAGAAAAAATAACTATTTCTTAGAATATTAAAATTGTTTTTCTTGCCGCAGTACAGATTCCATCAGAACTCTAGGCAAAAAAATGTAATGTCGGGCAGGGTGAGGTGGCTCACACCTATAATCCCAGCACTTTGGGAGGCTGAGGCGGGCAGATCACTTGAGGCTAGGAGTTTGAGACCAGCCTGGAGTTTGAGACCAGTGACAAAACCCCGTCTCTACTAAAAATACAAAAATTAGCCAAGAATGGTGGTGGGCACCTGTAATTCCAGCTACTCAGGAGGCTGAGGCCTGAGAATCACTTGAACCCAGAAGGCCGAGGTTGCAGTGAACCAAGATCGCGCCACTGCACTCCAACCTGGGCAACAGAGCGACACACCACTGTCTCAAAAAAAAAAAAAAAGATAATGTCAGCTGGGTGCAGTGGCTCATGCTTGTAATTCCAGCACTTTGGGAAGCTAAGGTGGGAGGATCACTTGAGCCTAGGAGCTCAAGACCAGCCTAAGCAACATGGTGAAACTCATCTCTACAAACAATACAAAATCTTAGCCAGTCTTGCTGACGTGTGCCTGTGATCCCAGCTATTCAAGATACTGAGGTGGGAGGATCACCTGAGCCTGGAAAATCAAGGCTGCAGTGAGCCATGATTATGCTATTACACTCCAGCCTGGGTGACAGAGCAAGACCTATCTCAAAAAAAAATAATAATAAATATATATATATAAATAATATCAAATAGACTTAGACATACACATTATCTCAAGGGGCTCTAGGAATGGAACTGTGGCAGAAGGAGAAAGGGAGTGGTGTCCCTGACAGTGACAAATGTGCAAAAGTGGCCAGAGTCAGTGAGGTGACACATTGATCCTGGACCTTGCTTCCCGTATACTAAACATACAGTCATCTTCTCCCGTAAAGGCACGGGGACATTCTTTTAAAAGAAACTCCACACATAAGCACATTTTTTTAAAGTCCATTATTTCCATAAAACAGAAGACTAACAAAGAGGAAAAAAAGGTTAAACAGAGATTTACTTTTCAATCTAGCTGGTATAGCAAGAATGCCTCATTCAAATCCTCTTAATCTGAGTACCCTATGTATACTGGAAATACTCCATATCATTATTATGAAATTTAAAAATTTAATGTCATCTTCCATGCAAGTTTTGGAACTTAATTCTCTCTGTATTAGGATGCAAAAATTTAAGACTCCTTCAACATGATTATAATCCCATACCTTGGCTCCTGAGTTTACAAACTTAATACCTATCATATATTTATGTAATTAAGACCACCCTGAATTATAACTGTACTTTGTACTTATGCCTCACTTTATAATTCTTAAAAAAATACAATAACTTTGGCTAGGCACAGTGGCTCATGCCCATAATCCCAACACTTCGGAGGCCAAGGTGGGCAGATCGCTTGAGCCCAGACGTTCAAGACCAGCCTAGGCAACATGGCAAAACCCTATCTCTACAGAAAATAAAAAAAATTAGCCAGTGTGGTGGTGCATGCCTGTAGTCCCAGCTACTCGAGAGGCTGAGGCAGGAGGATCACTTGAGCCCAGGAGGTCAAGGCTGCCGTGAACCAAGATCACACCACTGCACTCCAGCCTGGGTGACAAAGCAAGACTGTGTCTCAAAAAAAAAAAAAGAAAAATCAGCGATAAGTTGCCCTTTGTAATCACCAAGTGAAATAAACTCATTACTCTTTAATCCACTGGCTTATACTCAAAGGTAAAGCCTTTCTGATTTGCAATTCGTTGAGGGAAGAGGCCAGTCAGACCTAATTTTAAAAGTCTGAATTACATTTATTTTAAGTAAATGTTTGTACATTTATTTTATTTTGTCTTTCTTTCTTTCTTTTTTTTTTTTTTTTTTGACAGTGTCTGGCTCTGTTGCCTAGGCTGGAGTGCAGAGGTGCAATCTCAGTTTACTGCAACCTCTGCCTCACAGTGAATGTTCAAGTGATTTCTGGCTAATTTTTGTATTTTTAGTAGAGATGGAGTTTCATCATGTTATCCAGGCTGCTCTCGAATTCCTGACCTCAAGTGATCCACCCACCTTGGCCTCCCAAAGTGCTAGGATTATAGGCATGAGCCACTGTGCCCAGCCTAATTTTTTTAAATGTGCTTTTTTCTAATATTTTTACATTGAAATATAAAGATAATTTTTTTACCATAAGAAAGTTGTTATAATTTTTCTCCCTAAAATGATGCTGCAAATAATTACTTATTCGCAAGACATTTAATCAGAATAATGTTTACCCACATAAACGACAGGCTTTTCCAGATTCACAATTAAAAATTTAGTTAATAAATACTAGTTTGATAATGTTAAGCTTTTCCCTCTATAAATTAAAACAAAATCAAAACAAAAACAACAAACAAAAAACATTGGGGCCTGTTACACTTGTTTATCTGGAAATCACCAGGATGCAACCACAAGAATAAATGAGCCACAAATTAACATGAATGGGAAATTTCAGAACCTGCCAAATGGGCGTAGTTTGAAAGCTTACCCAAGCTCATCCTTGTACTTCAGAGCAAAAATCACAAACTCCAGAAAGCAAACTGCAAACGTTTTGTTTGGCACATAGGGAGTTTTGTAAAAATTTGAATCAGTTGCCAGCATTTATGAATTTGAAGATTTGATGTAAAAATTCAAACTCTCGCCGGGCGCAGTGGCTCACGCCTGTAATCCTAGCACTTTGGGAGGCCGAGGCAGGTGGATCACGAGGTCAGGAGTTCAAGACCAGCCTGGCCAACATGGTGAAACCCTGTCTCTACTAAAAATACAAAAAATTAGCTGGGCATGGTGGCGTGCACCTGTAATCCCAGCTACTCGGGAGGCTGAGGCAGGAGAATTGCTTGAACCTGGGAGGCAGAGGTTGCAGTGAGCCAAGATCGTGCCACTGCACTCGAGCCTGGGCTCCATTTCAAAAAAAAAAAAAAAAATTCAAACTCTCAGCTGGGCGTGGTGGCTCATGCCTGCAATCCCAGCACTTTGGGAGGCCAAGGTGGGCAATCACCTGAGGTCAGGAGTTCAAGACCAGCCTGGCTAACATGGCGAAACCCCTTCTCTATTAAAAATACAAAAATAGCTGGGCATGGTGGCAAGTGCCTGTAATCCCAGCTACTCAGGAGGCTGAGGTGGGAGAATCTCTTGAACCAGGGAAGCAGAGGTTGCAGTGAGCCAAGATTGCACTCCAGCCTGGGCAACAAGAGCAAAACTCTGTCTAAAAAAAACAAAAAAATTCAAACTCTCTCTTGAAAAGCTCCTGATGCTAATAATAAGGGCAGCATGGTGAGTCCCATGCCACCTCCCAACCCTTTTCCTATCAGGCACAATGACTTAAACTAAGTATCAACCTCACACCTTAAGTGGGACAAGTATTCTCTCTCCCACCCAGTCCTCAGTCAACTCATGTGTTACCCTCCAGGCCTTGGAGGCTTTGAGTCTTGCATTCCCTGCTTTAGAGTAATTAAATTCAGTTAAGGAACTTAAAATAAGCAGCTGCTTTTCCCATAAATACAAGTGTTCCTAAATTGTAGACTCAAATAAAATAAGTCCTGTTGTCTCACCAAAAGTACTGTGAGCCTCTGGTCCTCTGCCAGCTGAATAAATTTGCAAACCACAGCTTTAAACAAAAGGACTTAAAATGTCATTATGTACACTGATGACAAAATAGGAGGTTAATTCCATTTTTCCACTCACCTGTCCAATTCCAAGGAAAATTGGTGACGGGAAACTACAAAGAACACAGAACAACCAATCAGTTAAGCAAATATAACAATCTGAAGATAGTACATAATAAATAATGACAAATTATTAAAAAGTCTGAGAAAATGAAAATTTATCAAACTTGTTCACTTTTCGTTTATTTCTTTTTTGTAGTTTTAATTTTAAGACCGTGTCTTGCTCTGTTGCCCAAGCTGGAATGCAGTGGTGTAAACATGGCTCACTGGAGTCTCAGCCTTCTGAGATCAGAAGGTCTCTCACCTCAGCTTCCTGCCACCCAGGCTGGAGTTCAGTGGTGTGATGGCTCAAGCCATCCTTCCACCTCCACCTCCCTAGTAGCTGGGACCACAGGCGCATGCCACCACACCCAGCTAAACTATATATACATATATATATTTTTTTTTTTGTAAACATATGTGTGTGTGTGTGTGTGTATGTATTTTTTTTTTTTTTTTTGAGATGGATCCTCACTCTATCACCCAGGCTGGAGTACAGTGCTGAAATCTCAGCTCACTGCAACCTCTGCCTCCCGGGTTCAAGTGATTCTCCTGCCTCAGCCTTCTGAGTAGCTGGGATTATAGGTTTGCACCACTATGCCCGGTTAATTTTTGTATTTTTAGTAGAGATGGAGTTTCACCACATTGGTCAGGCTGGTCTCGAACTCCTGACCTCAAGTTATCCACCCGCCTCAGCCTTCCAAAGTGCTGGGATTACAGGCGGGAGACACTGTGCCCAGCTAAACATGATATATTTTTCATTTGCTTCAAAATACTCTGGGGGGCGATGGTGGAGTGAATGGGAGAGGGATACAAATGCAGCAAAGCTGTGGACTCTGGGTAATAGTTACATAGTGATTCAGTATACTAGTTTTAAAAGATAACATACCCAGGAACAAATCTAATCAAAGATTTGCAAGAAAGGCATCTGTATAAAACATTATACATCAATATTCTAAAAATTAAAGATCTAAATAAAGGTCATGAGTTGGAAACTTGATACTGTAGTGAGGTCCATTATCCCCAAACTTATTTATAGAATCAGTGCAATCTCAGCAGAAATATGGACAGATATTTTGTGGAAACTGACAAGCTGATCCTAAACCTGAATGAAAAAAAGGCAAAGAGCACAAACCACCCAAGACAATCCTGAAGATAAACAAAATCAGAGGAATTACTCTAATGGATGTCAGAATTCATTTTCAAATTACAATAAATGAGATTGTGTGGTAGTTGCACAAAGATAATCCAATGGGACAATGGAAAAGAACAGAGGTCAAGACCGAGACACACATATATGGACACCTGATTTATGATACAGATGCCACTACAGAGCAGTGGGGAAAAGATCTTTCAGCAAACCCAGATCTTTCAGCACTGGTTGATTTGGATGCAGACTCCTGACCCCTACCTCACATCATATTTAACAAGGCAGGACTGCACCTGCACTGGCTCAACCCTTCATTGGCTCCCAGTCACTTCTCAGGCTACTTACAAAGCTGGAATACCCCATAAAACTCAGCCGTCAATGTGTATGTTGGAGGGGAAACACACCTATCTCAGACAGGCTAAGAAGAGAATAAAGAACAAATCTACCTTATCAGAGAAAACAGAATGAATGGCTAAACAGTAAGAGCATGCAAATAAAATTAACTCTAGTGAGTGCTGGGTCATCCCACCCATACACTCCCTTCCTCATAGAAGCACCCATTCCCCAGCTGGGCCCTCTGCTGAAGAAAGCTGTGTCTGATAGTAGCATGTCTACTCCCTAAGCATAGCCTGCATTTTAACTGTTGGTCTCTGCAGGGGCATAACGGCTACACCCCAGCCCCAATTTAGGACAGCTCTGCAGAGCCAGTCTGGCTCTAGAGCCCCTAGGACGAGGCCTTTGCTATAACTGCATCAGAGCTTGACTTCTCCCTCTGCCTAATTCTGCTTCCCAGGATCACTTTCCAACAAACTTCCTATGCCTCTGAGAATACAACCTGTAACATTAAGCAAAATCACAAGGCAGCAATATAAACAAACAGTAAACCTACAACAAAAAGGGTCACATAGCTAGGCACGGTGGTTCACACCTGTAATCCCGGCACTTTGAGATGCTGAGGGGGGTGGATCACCTGACGTCAGGAGTTCAAGACCAGCCTGACCAAATATGGTAAAATCCCCATCTCTACTAAAAATACAAAAATTAGCCGGGCATGGTGGTGGGCACCTGTAATCCCAGCTACTCAGGAGGCTGAGGCAGGAGAATGACTTGAACCCAGGAGGTGGAGGTTGCAGTGAGCTGAGATCGTGCCATTTCAATCTGGACGACAGAGTAAGCCTTTGTCTCCAAAAAATTAATTAATTAATTAATTTTGAAAAAATAAACAAACAGTAAAACAACAACAAAAAGACTCACAGACGATAAGACAAAGAGCCCAGCGTAGAAGAAAACATAATGCATGGAAGAGAAGGAAGTCTTCCTAATTGCTTCAGGCCACAGAACACCTCAGAAATAATAAAACCAAAAAAACAAGAGCTCAAAGTCAAGTTGATGAGACAGTCAAAGGAGATGAAAAGAAAGCATGTGGACCTAAGGAAACCAACTGAGGACCTGACAACCTAACTGCCACATGAGGAAATACCTCTAGAAACACCCAGGAGCTAAATGGCCACTGCTGGAAATGGAATCATCGACACTTGAGGTGATCATAGCGCATGCAGAGGAAAACAACTCTAAAAAATCAATCAATCCAGAAGACAGAAAACCACCACCATACAGGGCTAGTTACTGGACCTCGACTTTAGAAGACTATATTCCATAACTTTATATTGAATTCTACTCTATAATTAAAGTTGAATCACCTTACTGAGTTATTAAACTACTCAATAGGCCAAACGCAGTGGCTCACGCCTCTAATCCCAGCACTTTGGGAGGCTGAGCAGGTGGATCACCTGAGGTCAGGAGTTCGAGACCAGCCTGACCAACGTGGTAAAACTCCGTCTCTACTAAAAAATACAAAAATTAGCCAGGTGTGGTGGCACGCACCTGTAATCCCAGCTACTCGAGAGGCTGAGGCAGGAGAATCACTTCAACCCGGGAGGCAGAGGTTGCAGTGAGCTGAGATCGTGCCACTGCACTCCAGCCTGGGTGACAGAGTGAGACTCCGTCTCAAAAAAATATGAAAATAAAACTGAAACACAGGGTCTAAAGGAAACACAATGACCTTAGGTTTTTAAAATCTTTTTACTGATCTTAGACCTCTTAAATTTAGAGGGATCGTTCAAGACTTTTTTTTTTTTTTTTTTTTTGAGATGGAGTTTCACTCTGTGATCCAAGCTGGAGAGTAGTGATGCGATCCCCACCCACTGCAACCTCCACCTCCCAGGTTCAAGCAATTCTCCTGCCTCAGCCTCCCAAGTAGTCGGGACTACCGGCGTATGCCACCACATCCAGCTAATTTTTGTATTTTTAGTAGAGACGAGGTTTCACCATGTTGGCCAGGATGGTCTCGATCTCTTGACCTCATGATCCACCTGCCTCGGCCTCACAAAGTGCTGGGATTACATGCATGAGCCACCACGCCCGGCCCTTTTAAGACATATTAATCTTTGTAATGAAGAAATATATATTTGAAAGTCAATAATTCTTTGGTTGAACTTCTATTTCTCTTTTCTCCATTCAATTCAGTTAAAACTAAATTTCATACACACATGCTGTGACACTCCCCATCTAAATAACTCTTCAGGTGCAGCCAGCATGACTCACATTGTGGCCACTCCTGATACAATTCGAGATGAAATTACCAGGGTGGATATCAAGTATTCCTGCCAAAAAATGTTTAAACCAAATGAAATCAATTCTTTAGGCTGGGTGTGGAATCTTAGCACTTTGGGAGGCCAAGGCGGGCGAATCACGAGGTCAGGAGATCGAGACCATCCTGACCAACATGGTGAAACCCCGTCTCTACTAAAAATACAAAAAAATTAGCTGGGCATGGTGGTGCGTGCCTGTAGTCCCAGCTACTCGGGAGGCTGAGGCAGGAGAATTGCTTGAACCCGGGAGGTGGAGGTTGCAGTGAGCCGAGGTCGCGCCACTGCACTCCAGCCTGATGCCTGGTGACGGAGTGAGACTGTCTAAAAAAAAAAGAAATCAATTCTTTAGATCTAACTTTCAGTTAGAAAATAGCAGAAAATAAGTTAATTGAGACTTCAAAAAATAAATTGGACAATCCAAAATGTGGGGCATTTTACAAAACAACTGGTCCAGGCTTTTCAAAAAGTCAGTATTATGTGGAGAGGGCGGGATAGGGAACTTTTCTACATTAAAAGAAACTAAAAAGACAAATCTGTATGTATTGCATGAGCCTTGATTGCATCATAAAACCATAAAAATATCTTTGGGACAATTGGCATTGTGGGGGGAAAAGGAGAAATGAAACTTTTTATCTAAGGAATTATCAGGCAAAGAGAGGCTCTGGAATGTAACAGCAGTCCGATCACTCCTCTCTGAGCTAAATAATTACCTCTTAAAGCCACTTGCTATGTGGGAGCTAGACTGATACCAAGTAGCCATAAAATGCCACACACCCTATAGTTGGACAGTGTGTAGCCAATTACTAACCAATGTTATTTCTGCAAACCAATGAGAATTCCTGACAAACCACTTTTGTAATCACCCCTCCCGATTTGCCCTTTTTTTCTTTAAAAACTTGAGCCTCGGCCGGGCGCGGTGGCTCACGCCTGTAATCCCAGCACTTTGGGAGGCCGAGGCGGGTGGATCACGAGGTCAACAGATCGAGACCATCCTGGTCAACATGGTGAAACCCCATCTCTACTAAAAATACAAAAAAATAGCTGGGCATGGTGGCCCGTGCCTGTAATCCCAGCTACTCAGGAGGCTGAGGCAGGAGAATTGCCTGAACCCAGGAGGCCGAGGTTGCGGTGAGCTGAGGTCGCGCCATTGCACTCCAGCTTGGGTAACAAGAGCAAAAAACTCCGTCTCAAAAAAAAAAAAAAAAAACTTGAGCCTCTCTTTTGTTCTCCTGAGCACACCCCAAAGAAACCTGTAATTATTTCAAGTGTCCCAGGTTGCAGTCTTCAACCTCAGCCCAAATCAGCTCTCTGTATTAATTTTGCCTCAGCTTCTTTTTAGGTGGACCAGATGATTATAGATTTGGTAGTGGATCATTTTAGGAAGTTACTGTTAAGTTTGTTAAAAGTGAAATGATACTATATAGGAGAATGTCCTGAGGCCTCAGGAGAGGCGAACTGAAGTATTTCACAGTGCAGTGCTCTGACACTTGCAACTTACTTTCAGTGGCTGGAGGGAGTCTCAGTACTGTGTGTTCACTCTCCTTTATTTCTCGTTTTCAGTATGCTTGAAACTTTTCATAATAAAAAGTTTGGGGGAGGAGGAATCTAAGTAATCCTCATAAAAGCTAAATAACTAAATTAAAGCCCCCCCTTTTCAACTTTTTTTGGATTAAAGAAAATAATTTATACACAGCTTCTATAATACGAATCAATTTTAACAAAAAGTAATTCATTTATGTTTCTGTCTCCATCTATTTATCTGTATCCATCCATCCATCTAAAAAGATATGTGAAATTGTTGCCTCATGTGTATTATAGTAAATTTTTTTAAATTTCACCCTAATATTTCTATTTTGTTTGAATTCTTTATAATAATCACAACAGAATAACTTTTCTTCTAAAAGGTACTGACGGCCAGGCACGGTGGTGAATACCTGTAATCCCAGCACTTAGGGAAGCTGAAGCGAATAGATCACCTGAGGTCAGAAGTTCAAGACCAGACTGGCCAACATGGTGAAACCCTGCCTCTACTAAAAATACAAAAATTAGCTGGGCGTGGTGGTAGGTCCCTATAATCCCAGCTGCTCAGGAGGATGGGGCAGGAGGATTGTTTGAACCCAGGAGGCGGAGGTTGTAGTGAGCCAAGATTGTGCCATTGAACTCCATCCTGGGAGACAAGAGTGAAACCCTGTCTCAAAAAAAAAAAGGGTATTAATTCTAGGTAGTGGGAATTATTATTGTCTTCTTTGCTCATTTCTGTATCCCCAATGTTTTAACTGAGTTCTTGTAGGTGTGAACATGAGAAAGTGAAGATCGTGTGGACAGAACTCTTGTTTCAAGAGTCTTCTGATTCTTGCTGGGCGCAGTGGCTCAGGCCTGTAATCCCAGCACTTTGGGAGGCCAAGGCAGGTGGATCACTTGAGGTCAGGAGTTCGAGACCAGTCTGGCCATCTACTAAAAATACAAAAATTAGCCGGGAGTGGGACACAGTGGCTCATGCCTATAATCCTAGCACTTTGGGAGGCCAAGGCAGACAGATCACTTGAGGTTAGGAGTTTGAAACCAGTCTGGCCAACATGGTAAAACCCTGTCTCTACTAAAAATACAAAAATTAGCCAGAAGTAGTGGTGGGCACCTGTAATCCCAGTTACTCAGGAGGCTGAGGCAGGAGAATTGCTTGGACCCAGGAGGCCAGAATTGCTTGGACCCTGCAACCCAGAAGTTGCAGTGACCTGAGATCACGCCACTGCACTCCTGAGTTTGATATGCACTCCTGAGTCCTGATACGACTGTTATTACATTCCAGAGCCTCTCTTTGCCTGATAATCCCATAGATAAAAAGTTTCTTTTCTTCTGTTCCCCCTACAATGCCAATTGTCCTGGGATTACCAGGCCCGGCTAATTTTTGTATGGGATTTCACCACGCTGGCTGGCCAGAGCTGGTCTCGAACTCCTGACCCCAAGTGATCCACCCGCCTTGACCTCCCAAAGTGCTGGGATTACAAGTGTGAACCACTGCGCCCGACCATGGGGTCAACAATTTAAAAGCAAACCAGCCAGCCAGATGTGGTTTTTGGCTCAAGAGCTGTTCAAGTGCTGAAAGAAGCAAGCAGAAGACAAGTGGATGCCGAGGTGAGAGGAAGGGAGTCTCACATGTCCTTCCTAGAGTGGCTCTCAGCGGACCAAGCAGGGAAACAATGCCAGGAGGCACAGTCACAGCAACGGGAAGGGAGTAAGGAGGAGGCCCGGGGAGGCCAAGCGTGGACAGCCTGCAGGGGAGATCTCGGAGACGTATGGTTACGTGCGTTACCGTTGATCATCCAAAATGGGCCACTATTGTTATATCAAACTAAAACAGTAGCCAGGTAGGAAAAGCACTCAGGGTACAAAACGTTGCTCCAAGAATGTAATTCTCTGCAAGCCCAACTGCCGGAACTGCTTATTGTAACCTGAAATCAGTTTTATCTCCAGCTTCTGAGACAACTTGCTGCAGCTTCAGAACTCATTTTGCCCATCACCTTCGCTCACCAGTCAGAGCCTGCCAGCTCCCCAAACCCTGACAGTGCCAATAATCTTTCTCCCAGCACCGTATGTAACATTTCTTCTTTTCCAATAAAACCTAAAACCTTCTCTTTGTTCCTCAGACATACCAAAGACCACCTAGATTGCATGTATGACTCACATTGCAATTCTTTCTTCCCAAATAAAATACTAAATTTAGAGCCTTGTCTCCACATTTTTATTCTGATTTTGACACTTGTGAGGAGAGGGTCCTGGCAGCAGAGAGGGTCGTGGGAAGCAGGATTCAGGAGAGTTTGCTGGAGATCAGAGTAGACTGTGACAGCTCAGCATGTGAACCCTGAAACCACAGGAAAGCTGACCTGAGCTGGGTGGAGAGGAAGGCTAAGATTTACAGAATCAGTCACCAGAAGCTCAGGCACCATTCTACAGGGGAGAAAGGATAGCACATCCAGAGTCTCAACAGAGCATGAGCAGCTGGGAGCTAGGAGGACCCAAGCTCAGCTTCTGGCCGAGGCCTGGTGGGTGAGGCAAAGATCCAGCTCCATCAAAGGGGCTCAAGGGAGCAGCGTCTTCAGGACAGAGCCAGGTTTTCATTAAAGTAAGAACACATTAAGAATTGCTCTTGGTTTGGAATATGGAATTCCAGTTCCCACCACTAAAGATTCCAATTCAGTAGCTTTTATTAAAAAACAAAAACAAAAAAAAATCCCTCTCCAAGTGATTCAGACTACTGGGCAGGTTTGGAAATTGCTGTGTCTAGTCTGGGCGTGGTGGCTCATGCCTGTAATCCCAGCACTTTGGGAGGCCAAGGCGGGTGGATCATGTGAGCCCAGGATTTCGGGACCAGCCCAGGTTGGAGCACAATGGCGCTCTCTCAACTCACTGCAACCTCCATCTCCTGGGTTCAAGCAATTCTCCTGCCTCAGCCTCCTGAGTAGCTGGGATTGCAGGCATCTGCTACCACGCCCGGCTAATTTCTGTATTTTTCATAGAGACAGGGTTTCACCATGTTGGCCAAACTGGTCTCGAACTCCTGACCTCAGGTGAGCTATTCCCCTTGGCCTCCCAAAGTGCTGGGATTACAGGCGTGAGCCACAACACCCGCCTTTTTTTTTTTTTTTATCTTGTTTAAGTTTTCATTTTCCTTCATTAGCTTCGGTGTCAAATGCTCCAGGTTTAGGTACAGTATGTCCATGTTCATTTCCTTGAGGCAGGGCTGTGTTTCCATGGACACCAGGAAGCAGGCTGCAACACACTGGAGAGACCTTGTCAAGAATACTGACAGCCACAGGATCACCAAAAAATACCCCCAATCCACCCCTTCCTTTTACCTCTGCTGCTATGGCTGCCCAGTCCACACCGTCTTTACCTGGAGCCCTGCAGTGGCTTCCGGCCCCTGTCCCTGCTGCCAGTACTGTCTGTTCTCTACCTGCCCATCAGCCAGAGAGATCTCTTTTTTTTTTTTATTGCATTTTAGGTTTTGGGGTACATGTAAAGAACATGCAAGATTGTTGCATAGGTACACATATGGCAGTGTGATTTGCTGCCTTCCTCCCCTTCACCTGTATCTGGCATTTCTCCCTGTGCTATCTCTCCGCAACTCCCCACCCCCTGCTGTCCCTCCCCTATTTCCCCCCAAAGAGAGATCTTTTTAATCACACAAATTGTGTCAGGTCACTCCCATGTTGTAACCTTCTAAGGGACTTCCAATTGCATTTAGCATGAAACTAAAACTATCCAGTCTCATCCTTCCACCCTGGTCCCAGATATCTGCTCTCAACACAGCAGCCAGAGTGATTTAGGTAATGTAATTCCCCTGTCCAACACTTTGCGTGGCTGCCACCTCAATCAGAGCTGACTCCAGAGCCCTCACAGTGGCCTCCAAGGCCCCACACAGGCCAGCAATCCATTACTCTCAGATCCCATCTGGTACCATTCCCATTCAAACCCTTCACTCCTCCAGGCCTGGAATGCTCTTGCCCCTTCCCCCAGTGTGGCTTATGTCCCCACCTTACTCTGGTCTTGACTCCAATGCCACCTCCTCCTGAGGCTCCAATGATCACGCTCACACGGCATACTCTCCCCTCCCTCTCTCCCTCACTCGCTCTCCTGTTTTATTTTTTCCCCAGCACCTTGGCCACATCTGACATAATGTAAATACTACTGGCTCATTTATTGGTCCACAAGGATGCAGCTCCAAGAGGTCAGGGATTCCGATCTGCTCTCTGCATTTCTCTTTCCCAAGAACAGTGGGAAAATACTGTTCTCCCCAGACAGTGCTGGCACATCACAGGGCTTAGCAAAAGCTACTGAATGAGAGAAAGCACTGACTCCCGCCTTCCCTGCTTACCTCCCTGCCCAGCCACAGTGACTTTCTCTCTGTTCCTCCAGCAGCCAAGTTCACGCCCACCTCGGCACATTGCACACTTCTGCCTGAAATGCTCTGTTGACCGCTAATCCAGCCCAGGCCCTTTCATGTCAGATCTGAAAGTGTCTTGTTTATTCATGAAGCTACTTGTTTATTTCCTATCTCTACTGCTGAAACAGAATTTCCAGAGCAGGGCTCTGTGCAGTTCACAGAGGATTCTGTGGTGTTTGCAATGGGTTCAACACTTAGTAGGTGCTCAGTAAATATCTGTTGGAGGTGCAACCAATCCAGCTTATATGGGTCTCCGTTTTCTCAAATATAAAATAAAGAATGTGAGATTGGATGAGATAGTTTGCACTTATAATCACAGCACTTTGGGAGACCAAGGCAGGTTTAGAGGCCAGGAGTTTAAGACCAGCCTGGGAAACACGCTGAGACCCCACCTCTACAAAAAAGTTTTAAAATTTTGCTGGTATAGTGGTGCACACCTATGGTCCCAGGTTCTCTGGAGGCTGAGGCAGAATGACTGCTTGAACCCGGGTGGCTGGGGTTGCATTGAACAATGATTGCGTCACTACGCTCCAGCCTGGGCAACAGAGTGAAATCCTGTTTAAAAAAAAATTATATATATATGCCATATGCTTGCCTTGGCCTCTCAACGTGCTGTGATTACAGTTGCAAACCACCTTATCAGCCTCAGCATTCTTAGTTTATATTCGAGAAAACTGAGACCCACATAAGCTCAATCGGGACACATATATATAAATAAGAGAGCTGATACTCTAAGATACTCTCTAGCAAAGATACTCTCTAGGTCTCTTTGGGCTCTGAAATATTGATGGTACATTCTTGCAACACAGTAGAGTTTACAAAGAACCTTCATGTATAACAGCTCATGCAGAGCCCTGGAAGGTAATTAACACGATTGTAATCATTCAGTTTTTGCATCCGAAAAAAATTGCTGTCTGTGCGACTGGTCCGAAGAGACAGCTGTTAGCTGGCAGAGCTGAGGCTAAATCCACAATTTTGTAAGTGCCGCTACAATGCTAGCAGAATTAAGCAGGATTTTCTAGTCCTTACAAATAGGTTCAAGGCAATCACAAGTTTGCTGGTTTACTTCACACTAACCCAAAAAAGTACTTCATATGAACTTCCAATTGTTCTTCCGAGTTTTCCGTGAACACGCTGGTCATTTGAGAACGAATAGTCAGTCAATACAAACAGACCTACTGGCACGGGAATACCTGACCGTTGAACATCGAGATCTGTGAGGCAGGCATTTGAACCCCTGTTTTCAGCTCGCTGGGTGTGTGAAATCATCTGTCTGAGCGCCACCCGCCCGCCCGGGACGTGGCGCCTCGCAGCAGAGCAGGCGCGCTCAGGAAGAGAAGAACGACTTTCTCAGGTCGTGGTCTGAGTGCAGAAATCTGCCCGAATTCAGGAGGGCTCCTGGGAAACTCGGCCAATGTGCCCAGCTGAGACTCCAGGGTCCCTGGCCCCACCCGCCGTGGCCCGGGAGCGGCCGAAGCGCAAGGAGGGCAGGGGCAGCCCCGCGCTCCCGCAGACACCCCAGCCCCGGCCCGCCTCACCCGTAGGTGGTCAGCAGCGCCTTGTTGACCAGCACGATGAGGAAGGAGCAGGTCCCGTAGAAGAGCGCCGACAGCAGCCTGGCCACCCGAGAGGGCAGCCGCGCCGCGCCAGGCTCCGCGCCCGCACCCTCGGCCTCGGCCTGGCCAGCGGCAGTCATCTCCCGCTGCCGAGCGGACCCCACCGCCCGCCAGCCTCAGCCGCGCACTTGTCCCGTCCGGCCGGGCCGGGGAAGAGGGCGCGGCAGGAACAGGAAGAGCCCGGCGCAACCCCAGGTCCCGGCCCGCCCCCTGAGAGCGCCCCGAAGCCGGCGCGGGAGGACCCTGCGCGCTGGACTTCACCCCGGCTCCAGGCACCTCCTTCGGTCTCCAGGGCCAGAAACGCGTTGGGGGTCGAAACGCGCTGCCTTCTTCCAGACTTTCCTGGGGAGAAACGCTTCAGCAAGTCTCAGGGCTTGTTCTGCTTTTTTTTTTTTTTTTTTTCCTACAGCTTTTTTGTTTAGAGTTTCATTTACGTACAATGAAATGTACACATCTTGCCAGTCCAGTTTGAGATGAGCCTCGGCAAGGGCATCCACCCGAGTAACTTCTCAAAGTTCTCTTTGCTGCCCCTTTGGAGTTAACGCCCGCATCTCATCGCTATTGCTGTCAGTTAGGTTTGCCTTTTCCGCAATTTCAAATAAACAGGGTGCTTGCTAGAATTTATGAATGAGCATGTGCTCTCAGGGTTTTTCACTCCATGTGTTAGATCGCCCATGTGGCTTGCTTCATTGCTGAGCAGTATCACAAATTGTATATCCACTGGTTGTTTCCAGCTTAGAACCATTAGGAAAAATGCTCCCAGGAAAATTCGTGATCGTTTGTGGGACCTGTGCTTTCATTTCTCTTCAATAAGTATCTAGGAGTACCGTGGCTGGGAGTAAGGTGGGTGAAGCCTTGGGACTTGGGTGTCCGCTGGGTGCTTTGTGGGAGATCCACTCCTCACGGAGGGCCCTTTGCCTTTGCACCAGGTCAGTTGAAGAACTTCTCAGAACTGCCTAGTCTCGTCTTTAAAAATAAAAACTTCTAGCTTCTTAGAAAACCTGAATATTCCAAGTTAAATAAAAGTTGGGGCCTAACTACATAGATGCCCAGAGAATTGTTTTTCTAAGGCACTGAACGAGGAGAATGAAAACTGAGAAACATTTTCAGCCCTGATAAGAACTAAAGCAGATGTAAAAATAGCACTGAAAAGACCAGAAGAACCCAAGTTACTGAAAACAAGAAAAAAAAAAAGACATGTAAGTCCATTTTAAAAGAGAAAATGAATTCATATTAAAGTTGAACAGTTTGGTTAATTTCCTCAGAACATTCAATGTTCTTCTGAGTCTCCAAATGTTTTGACTCAAAAAGAATATTTTAAAGTCACCTTTAATGATGGCCTTCATCATAATTGCATTTAATTTGCTTGTGTATACATACTTCCAGGACCTTGCCTGTCAAAATCTCATCCTTACTGTTTAAACCGCAGCTCACACCAAGGAGTTGCTTGTGTTATTCTGCTGCACAAGGGTAGGACAGACTGACCCTTGCTATTGCAAATACATAACTAAAGATCTACCAGAAATAACTGATGAAAAAAAAACGAAAAGTACACAGGCTTTAAGTGGATTCTTGAGGAGGTGACCCCAGAGTCAACCCATCCTAAATGTAAGTGAAATGGAATCCCAGTTCCTTATTACCCTAATTTAAGGCCTGGGGATGGGGTGGCAATAGCTCAATATTTATCCACGGCAGCAGTTTATTTTTAATACTGTAGTAATGAACCAGATGAGGAAGTTAAATATCTATAATCTTAAAGGCCATAATTAAAGTAAGAAAAACAATTCACACTATAATTACAACTATGCAAACATGTACTGAAAATGCTGATGGATGAACATTAGACTGTAGGTGATGTTGCTATCATTTAAAATTTTTTATATCATGGTTACTATATTTTTGATAGGAAAACAAATTATACAGGCTTTTAAGAATTACCATGTACTTCAAATTTTAAATTAAAATAAATTTTTATTCAAAGCATCTTTTAAAATTACAGCATGTTTATTCTTATGCTGTTAACTCTGCCAAGCTACATCTTAACCATATGAAGCATAAAACACTTCCAAAATTTGAATGTAAACCACATTTTTTAAAACAAAAAGCAGTCTTAACACACCTCAAATTTTAGATACCAATTTTATCCAAGTATATAGCTTATATCAAAAAAGAACATTTTAAATGTTTCTATAGCAAATAGTTGTAATAATTTCTTAAACTGTTGTAATTATACAATTAAAACATGTTCATGAAAAACCTATTAACTGACAAAAGCTGAGTGGAGAAACAAAGAAAACCCTTACTTTTGAAGGCCTTAAATGTTATCGTCTGTGAGTTGGCAAATATTTATATTTGAAAACTTCTTACTACCCTTCTTTAGTTAAGTTGATCAAAGTTTAAATTTCCTAAAACTGATGAGTGTTTTTAGTTCATTAAATCACATATTTGAGAAGAAAACTTCTAGAGGAAATGCTGAAACATAAACCAAGGCAATTCAGATGCTATAGTCTCTCTTACCAGCTTATAAGTGCTCCAAATTAAAATTCTATATACCACATTACAAACAAAATTCTTAGACCATTACAAATATAAATTCTCTTATTTAAAAAAAAAATCCCTAAAGATTTGCAATTTACTGTACAGAGGAATTACATTTTTAAAGTACGTCCTCGTCATACACATTATTTGTACTATCATATCTTCTTTCATACTTTTTCTCCTCTTCCAAGACATTTACATGCCTCCCCTTCCCCAAGGCTACATATTTTAAACTATCTGTGTACTGTGACACATTGGGATTTTTGGATAAAGAAACCTACTTTCTAATGTTTAAACTACATCTGTAGGAACCCTTTCAACTCAAAAATGCTAAAAAGGCACTGAAGAGCCCGTATTTCCCTCTACTACTCTGAGTTTTACTCCAATTAAGCAATCTGTAAATTACCATGCTATGCATGTCAAAAGCCAAAATGATGGAAGTTTTTGCCTACATAAAGGAGGTGGTCTGCTCAGCTCTTGATCTTTCTGTTCATGCTTCAGTACATAAAGTGGTGTTTAATAACTTTATTTAGAAAAATGGCTTAAAACCACCATACAAGTTAACACACTTGCAGTTAAAACTATTTCAGAAGCCTACTTATTTGAGTAGCTAATATTTTCTGCAGTGTTTAACTGATAGCTAAATTTAGTGAACATAAAATAGCCTGGCATGTTACTCTGAAGTAAAGCAAGAAAGTGGCTTTATGCACTGAAAATATAAATATGGAGGCTTCAATTTTCTAATAATTCTAAACAAGCAGTACAATTAAAATGTAGTGTTTGCTAACAAAAGATCTAAAACATTTCACTACAAAACAACCCTGTAGGTGTCCCTTTAGTAAAAATCCAAGTGCCAAATCTCATTACAGGGCCCTTAATGTTACTTTTAAAATTAACAATCACTATGTTACCTAGACTTTGCAAGATTAATCACTCAATTTCAGCAAATGAGAAATACGAAATGTGCAAAAGTTCCCAAGTTAACATGCTAGGGATGACAAGTGCTTTTCAAACTTAAACATTATACTGAGTTGTAAAGCCCCAGAAAGATAGAATAAGACTGATTTTGCTCCAATTTCAAAAATTCTGAACTATTGTGCATCTTACCAAGATCTTCAAATATCTATTTTCTTCTAAGTCCATTACTTAGAACATCTTCCAAAATAGTCAGCCTTCCATTTCTCTAGCCTTAGTGGGCGCAGTATTTTGCAATTTAAAATTATCTATCTTACATATCTTATACTTTCTTGCTTGCTTCAGTGTTTACAGTATTGTTAAACATACCAATATACATTGTTAAAAATGATCTTATAAATAATCTGTTTCAACCTTCTTTGGTTATTTGTACCATTCCATTTTTTATGCAAGTGTCTTATTCAGAAAGTGCTTCCTGTGAGAACTGCTTCCAATGAATGCATTAAACTTGCAAAATCTAGCTTCCCACAATCTGTAGTTTTCTACCCTGTACTATGCAGTCCATATTTACAAAATATTTTAAACTTTACATCAAATCCATTTCCATATAAAAAAAGTGCATTTCTCTCTCACCCCATATTCTGGGGCAATAACATTCTTCATAAATTTCTACAGAATAGCAGCCTATGATAAGCAAATAAGGTGCTGAGCTTATGCCCAAGGATCTACTTTTTAAGTACGTTGGGCAGTAATTCTGTACAGTGGAACAGTCAGTGTCCAGGCTACTGTCGGAGTGGCGCCCCAGTCAGGTTGGCAAGCTCTATGAGCGCGAGGGCTCCGTGCAGGCGCTCCCGCTGCTCCTGCAGCCGGCGCTGGGCCCCTCTCTTCTCGTCGTCTTCTTCATCAGACTGAAGGTATTCCAGAGGGTCCTGCTGCTCCTGATCAGCCTTCTGAACCAGCTTGCTTTTCAAGGTGGGGGTGCGCTGCTCTCTCATTTCCCAATACCTATGTGAAATGCAGCTGAATTAGTTACATGGCAGACATGAAATGCCAAATGTTTACTTTTCTTTTAAAAAAGTTCTGTACCACAATATTACTTTTATGTGATTCAGTTTATAAAGTTATAAAGTGATTTAACATACATTTGTTATTTATAGAGGAAAGAAACTGAAGTTCAACAAGGTTAAAAGACGCACTCAGGTTTCTATAATAAACCTGGCAGTTCTAGATCTTCTACTCACTCTCAAATCACGTTTTTGCCATTAAACTATTGCTGCCTTAAAGGTCCTGTGTAAAATGGACTAGAGTAAAATACAGAAATAGTAGAAAAAACAGTCTTTAGAAACTTATTTATCCTATCCACAGAAGGATGGTAACTGACAGCGTTAACTCTATAAAGTATTAAAGCCACAAACTATGACAAAGCGATTAAGATCTGGGACAGAGTTTATTCAAAAACTTGAAAACACTACCCTTATTCTATTACAAAGCCAACTGATAATTTACAAGAGAAAACGCAAATGTTCAACTCTTTGGTAACTTAAAAAACGCATATTTAAATAACAGTAACAGAACATACAAAAAAAAAAGCCTTGTATGTTAATATTCATAGTAGCTTTATATGTAATAGCCAAAAATAACCCAAATGCCCATTAACAAGTAAATGAATAAACAAACTACTTTTGTATAAAACTACTATTTTATAGTGACAGCAGATCAGTGTTGTTTGAAGAGAAGGGGAACAGGGAGGAATGTGTGGTTCAGGTCACAGAGGGGCACGAGAAAACTTGGAAATGATGGATATGTTCACCATCTTGATTGTGGAGATGGTTTCACAGTATATACATATGTCAAAATGTATCAAATTGTACACTTTAAAATGTATCAAATTGTACACTTGAAATGTAGCATAATCTCTTGTATGTCACTTATATATCAACAAAGCGGTTATTTATTTATTTATTGAGACAGAGTTTCACTCTGTCACCGAGGCCGGAGTGCAGAGGCGCAATCTTGGCTCACCGCAACTTCTGCCTCCTGGGTTCACGTGATTCTCGTGCCTCAGCCTCCTGAGTAGCTGGAATTACAGGCACCCGCCATCACACCCAGCTAATTTTGTATGTTTAGTAGAGACGGGGTTTCTCTATGTTGGCCAGGCTGGTCTCCAACTCCTGACCTCTGGTGATCTGCTCACCTTAGCCTCCCAAAGTGCTGGGATTACAGGCGTGAGCCACCACACCTGGCCTGTATTTTTAGTAGAGATGGGGTCTTGCCATTTAGCCAGTCTGATCTCGAACTCCTGACCTCAAGTGATACACCCACCTCAACCAAAGTGTTTGGAGTACAGGCGTAAGCCACCGCACCAGCCCCAACAAAGCTGTTTTTAAAAATTACACACAAAAAATAATAATACAACTGCCAGATTTCAGGAAACCCAGACTACTCAAAGTAGAAAAGTTTTGGCAGTGCCCACAGAGATCTAAAAAAAGAAGTGCAAATTGTTCAGTATGACTTTAAGGATGACTAGAAAAGGAGAATGGCAAAAGATAAGTTCAGCAAGTCAGCAGGAACCAGGTAATGAAGGGCTTTGAATTCCATAATAAAGGGTTTAGCCTTTAGGCTGAGGATCATACTGACATTTTAGAAAGATCCCTCTGGCAGCAGCATGAAAAATGGATTGAGAGCATTCAAGTGGCTGAATTTGAGTTACTAAGGAGGTAGATGTCATAACTTGGTCACTGAGTAGACAGGAGAAAGACAAGGAAAAAGACAAGGAGGCCAGGGGCAGTGGCTCATGCCTGTAATCCCAACATTCTGGGAGGCGAAGGTGGGAGAATCACTTGACCCCAGGAGTTTGAGACTAGTGTGGGAATGTGGCAAGACCCTGTCTCTACAAAAAACTTAAAAATTAGGTGGGCATGATGGCACACATCTGTGGTCCCAGCTACTCAGGAGGCTGAAGTGGAGGATCACTTGAACCCAGGATGTCGAGGCTCCAGTGAGCTAATAGTCCTGCTACTACAGTCCAGCCACAACAAGAGTGAGACCTTGTCTCAAAAAAATAAAATAAAAAAGAAAGACAAGGATGACCAGTAAGCGTCTGGCTTGAACAAAATTAGAAATAATGGGGCAGTAGGCGCCAACCAGGAGAAAGATCAAGGAAGTGATGGAGATGTTTAGTTTAAGGTACCCCTAGAATAGCCCACCTAAACAGACAAGTTCTATGACAGTGCTAACAAATTTCCCTGGACTTGAATAATCAAATAGTACTTCCAGATTCCATTATCTAACTCTTATGTATTTTTATCCAAACGAAACAGAGTGTACTCCTTCAAATATTTATCAAGGCCCATAAGCTATGCTAGGTCCTAGGCTTACAGCAATAAACAAGAC
The DNA here is from genome assembly GCF_030222135.1 of Aotus nancymaae. Classification (NCBI taxonomy): domain Eukaryota; kingdom Metazoa; phylum Chordata; class Mammalia; order Primates; family Aotidae; genus Aotus; species Aotus nancymaae. Next base: position 18,556,025 of record NW_026988455.1, read on the forward strand.
AAATATCCCTGCCCCAGGAAGCTTCCAGTCTGACAGGGAAGGTAGACAATGAACAAATAAAATTGTGATGGATGTTTTGAAAAGGAAAAGGAAAGCATCTGTTAAGTGGGTCCCAGCCCGTTTGTTTCAGGGGTTGGTGAGCAGGTCAGGGAAGCCTCCCTGGGTAAGAGATGAAGGTGAGTAAGAGGCTAAGTCAAGTGGGGAGCAAATGCTCCAGGCAGAGGGAGCAGGGTGCACATGGGCCTTGATACAAAGGCAGCTGTGTTGAGAAACCCACAGCCCAGTGTGACAGGGGACAGTTGCCTTACCAGAGGGAGGCGGGGCTTCAGCAGCATAGCTAGAATCCTGGACTTCCCCTCAGGCAGCCAGTGAAGCTTGGGAGAGGCCGGAGCAGCTGCTGCCAGCTTGTGCACAGCAGACAGGTCTTTTGACAAAAATATACTTACAGAAATTCTTTTATACTGGCCCCTTTGTTGCCATTGGAAAAAATTAAGTTGGTATCTTTGGAACCTCACCGAAGAAGAACCACTAACATCTATCCCTGGTTTTTTTTGAGGCAGGGTCTCAGTCTGTCACCCTGGCTGGAGGGTAGGAGTGCAGAAGTGGAGTGGGACCATCTCAGTTCACTGCAACCTCCACCTCCCAGGCTCTACCGATTGTCCTGCCTCAGTCTCCCAAGTAGCTGGGATTACAGGCACGCACTACTACTGCCCAGCTAATTTTTGTATTTTTAGCAAAGATGGGGTTTCACTATGTTGGCCAGGCTGGTCTCGAACTCCTGACCTCAGGTGATCCACCTACTTCGGCCCCCTAAAGTGCTGGGATTACAGGTGTGAGCTACTGTGCCCAGCTGTCTATCCCTGTTTTAATTGGCACATAGCTAATGCTAACATAAAGAAAATGAAGAGGGGTAGCATTCATGACAAATGAAACATAATACACATAAAACATTCTTTCAGGCCGGGCGCGGTGGCTCACGCCTATAATCCCAGCACTCTGGGAGGCCGAGGCGGGTGGATCACAAGGTCAAGAGATTGAGACCATCCTGGTCAACAAGGTGAAACCCCGTCTCTACTAAAAAATACAAAAATTAGCTGGGCATGGTGGCGCACGCCTGTAGTCCCAGCTACTCAGGAGGCTGAGGCAGGAGAATTGCTTGAACCCAGGAGGCAGAGGTTGCGGTGAGCCGAGATTGCGCCATTGCACTCCAGCCTGGGTAACAAGAGCAAAACTCTGTCTCAAAAAAAAAAAAAAAAAAAAAAAATTCTTTCAAAATGGGAAAACTCTTCCTTTTAAAATGAACTGTGGTCTGGGCACTCTAATTATATTGTAATTTTCTATCACACACAGATTCTAAGATGCTAATAGCACTCATAACAATTTTATAGAAAATCAGAGGTCATTTCTAATTACGTTACAAAATGTGTATAGATACAGCTTATTTAAAATGACAGAAGTGCCCAAGTCCCCAACATAGCCCAAGCCCATGCTACGCATCTTTATGGTGGACTAAAGGCAGCATTCCTGACCTTGCCAGCCACTCGGCCGCGGCCTTGTTGTCGGCAGCCTGATGCTTGCTGAGCGTGTCCGTGGGCTCCTCTCTCTTCAGCCTGGCATAGGGGTGCTTCGGACAGTGGCGATTTGCATGGGTGAATCTGCTCAGGCAGCCTTCAAAACACAAGGTTAGCACCTGTCAGGATCTGGACATCCAGCACACAGACATGTGGACAACATTCAGTTTCACTGGTATCCAGAAAGGTAAATTAACATGGTGAAATTTAGGATCTATAATTTGGAGGAGAAAACAAGCAAACCAGCCTTAGCACAGTCTCATCAATGCCAAAGCGGGGACAGGAAGACAGTCACATTTTAGTCATGGCCATGTGTGTCCAACACCATTGGAAAGTGGTTTATTAGCATGAATTCAAAATGTTCAAAATGGCAGGGCATGGTAGCTCATGCCTGTAATCCCAGAACTTTGGGAGGCTGAGGTGGGCGAATCACTTGAGGTCAGGAGTTAAGAGATCAACCTGGCCAACGTGGCAAAATGCCATCTCTACTAAGAATACAAAAATTAGTTGGGCATGGTGGCCTGTGCCTGTAAATCTCAGCTACTCAGGAGGCTGAGGGAGGAGAATTGCTTGAACCCGAGAGGGAGGCGGAGGATGCAGTGAGCCAAGATTGAGCCATTGCACTCCAGCCTGGGCAACAGAGCAGGACTCCATCTAGGGGAAAAAAAAAAAAGTTCAAAACCTTGGACCCAGGAATTCTATTTGTGGAATCTATCATAAGGAAGCAACAAAAAGATGAATAAAGCTAAAAGTGTGCAAACATTCCCCTCAGCTTTGCTGGTAACAAGAACATTTAAAAAACAAATTAAATATTCAGGCCAGGCGCGGTAATAGGGAGAGAATCAGGCAGGATTACACGCCTGTAATCCCAGCACTTTAGGAGGCCAACGCAGGCAGATCACCTGAGGTCAGGAGTTTGAGACCAGCCTGGCCAAAAGGGTGAAACCCCATCTCTACTAAAAATACAAAAATTAGCCGGACATGGTGGCACACGCCTTTAATTCCAGCTACTCTGGAGGCTGAGGCAGGCGAATTGCTTGAACTTGAGAGGCGGAGGTCGCAGTGAGCCGAGATCATGCCACTGTACTCCAGCCTGGGCGAAAAGTGAGACTCCAATTCAAAACAATTAAAAATAAAAAATTAAATAAATATTCATTATCCAACATAGAGGAAACCACTGTGTATAGGCTTAAGCAAACTTGCTAGATGAAAAGTTGGCAGACCTTTGCAACATTTGTAATAATCAAGGAAATTACAGAGCAACAAGACAGACTGCACTAAATTTCAAATATGCTGTAACTGCATAAAAATGTGCATCTTTAGAAACTGATAAAAGATTAAGAAAATCAGTTAGGATAATATGCTTACTTCAGTTTAATAAATAAAAAGTTTAAAATGTTACTCCAAAGGCTGTATTTACTTTAACAGATTTTTCTACTGCCTGCAACTGGATATAGTATTTTTATTTGCCTTTAAGGTTTCATTAAAAAAGATTATTTAAAAATCAATCATTTCTTAAGCCAGGCGCAGAAAGACAAACATCATTTGTTCTCACTTATTTATGGGATCTAAATATCAAAATAATTGAACTCATGGAGATAGAGAGTGGAGTAGAACAATGGTTACCAAGGGCTGGGAAGGGGAGCTGGGGGATGAGGGGAGGTGGGGATGGTTAATGGGTACCAAAAAATAGAAAGAATGAATAAGACCTAGTATTTTACAGCACAAGGTAACTATAGTCAATAATAATTTAACTGTACATTCTAAAATAACTTAAGCATATAACTGGATTATTTGTAACACAAAGGACACATGCTTGAGGGGATGGAGAGACCATTTGCCATGTGATTATTGTGCACTGCATGCCTGTATCAAGTACCTCAGGTACCCCATAAATATGTATACCTACTATGTATCCACAAAAATCAAAACAAACAAATTTTCTAAACCAATCATTTCCGAGGAATTCAGCATGGATCACAATTATCAAAGAAGAAAACTTATAAAGTTTTATAAAATTTATATTAAAAAACCTTTCCCCCAAAAAAAATTCAAGGAAAAGATATTTTAACTGTTAAGTCACAACTAGTTATTCCATAAACTTAACTTCTAACACCATACCATTTTCTGAACAAACAAAAGGTTTCTCTCCGGTGTGAAGACGCTGATGTGTTTTGAGCTGTCCGCTTTGAACAAAGGCTTTTCCACAGTCTGGATAGTCACACAGATAAGGCCTCTCACCTAAGTAAATAGATGTTAGATATTATATCTGAGACACTAAGGCTAGAAGAGGAGGGTGATGGGGAGAGAATCAGCCTTTATATAGGTCATGACTCCCAGTAACAATAAAACATGCCATGCTTGCAACTGAGCTGCAGGTGGAAATGCTAACGGCAGCACTTGGGTGGCACCAAGCAGCTACCTGCTGGGGAGCACGATCTATTCTTTAGGCCTTGAGGTTATATTTATATTTACTGCCCATCTCAATTTAGACTACCCACATTTCAAGTGCTCAGGAGTCACAGTGGCTACTGTACAGGGCGGTGTAGCTCTTTACTTAAAGGTATGAGAGACTGATTGTAAGCCAGCAGTAGTTGGATTTTTGGCACCTCAGTTTCCTCACCTGTAAACTATTAGATGAAGTAAAAGGTTCCTTCCTTTGGGGCCAACTTTATAGCGAGAACAAGGGCCCTCTATACATAATTTTTTTTTTTTTTTGGCTAAGTGGTATTTATAATTTCCATATGCAAATAAAGACATACAATAATCTTGGGATGGCTGCCTACCATACAAGTTCACCACAGATTTAATGCTTAGGTCAAACGTTCTGATAGCACACTGAAGACTCTAGAAATTCTATTAAAAACTTGACAATTAACTGTTTTTAGCCTACAGATGAATTTTAACAATGACACAGATAAAAGCATATCAAGTAAAATTCAGGTAGGCAGAGGATAAAACTAAATTTGCCAATAACATGACTATGATATCTAGGTTAATTACCATAACTTGAGGAATCACATGGAACCAGTATTTGTAGACCACCACTCTTCACCAAAAAGAAACTGACTATACCTCCTTTTTAGAAAACTTCACAACTAATAGCAGTAATGTAAGAAAATATAAGCCAACTAACAATTTATTACCCAACCTCAAATCAGCTTTCAGTTAAGTGTTACTTCTGACCAGGAGCGGTGGCTCACACTTGTAATCCCAACACTTTGGGAGGCCGAGTCAGGCAGATCATGAGGTCAGAAGTTCAAGATCAGCCTGGCCAACATGGTGAAACCCCATCTCTACTAAAAATACAAAAATTAGTTGGGCATGGTGGCGGGCGCCTGTAATCCTGGCTACTCGGGAGGCTGATGCAGGAGAATCGCTTGAACCTGGGAAGCAGAGGTTGCAGAGAGCTGAGATCATGCCATTGCACTCCAGCCTGGAGGACAAGAGCGAGACTCCATCTCAAAAAAAGAAAAAAAAAAAAGTGTTACTTCTGCCAGTCTCTATAAAATTTGCTCAACTTACCTGTATGAGTCCTTTTGTGAGCCTGGAGCGATTTCTCCCGTGGAAATACCCTATTACAGATGTTACAACGGATTCTGCTGGATGAATGCTCTCCTTCATTTATTAAATCGCGGACGGTATCTGCTCTGGGTCTACCACGTCGGATTCCATCCTGTTGACAATTTTTGCAAACATTAATATAATTTCTTGAACTCTACTCATCAAAGCAACATATCTTAATATAACTTTTAAAAATCTTTCTTGGGAGCCGGGCACAGCAGCACACACTTGTAGTCCCAGTTATTTAGGAGGCTGAGGTAGGAGTATCACTTGAGGCCAGGAGTTCGAGGCAACACAGCACAAAACATTTTTGTTTTGTCTCTAAAAACAAAGGAAAAGTCTTTCTTAAGGGAAGTCAGTGAAAATGGTGAAGTAGATTAACTCTTAACAGCCCATCCCTCCACAGATGACTGAAAAATCAAGCAAAAACTGCCACAATCGGCTTTGTGACAACTGCAGAAAATACATTTATAGCAACTCAGCTAACTGAATTAATAAAAAAAGCAACTAAAAACAGTAGAAAAGGTTGGCCGCATGTTCACTTGCCCTATCTCCTTCCCTTCCCCAGTGGCAGTCTTGAAGACAGCAGTCTGCATTCTCATTCTAGGAACCTACTCCCTCGTCCCTGCTTCCAGAGGGAGAACATAACTTATTTGAAAGAATTGCATTTCCCTGTTTTGAGTCTTAAGGTTACCTGAAGGACTGACATAATATGTTTGCCTTTGTTTTCCCTAACTTGGAAAAGGGCAAAGAGGGGTCTATTTAGAGGGGATTGCTCAAAAACCTTGTACCGCAAATAACAATCTGCAGCCACCTGGGGTAAAAGATTTCAGTTGAGGGAAACAGACATACTAACAGCCTGAGAGGAAAAGCTGGAAATTTCTTTTGGAAATTAGGGCATTCAACAATGTCCACTTATACTAAAGTTAGGAATTTAGAAAGTCATGCATATATGCCCAGGGCAGGAAGCACGCTCAGAAAAGATCTGAAAAGACCCTCTAGCTGAACTTTAGGTTCAGCACAAGCAAGAAATGAAGGCTAGGGCAGAGCTGTAAGCAGAGCTAAGCAATGACAGTGTCCCCCAACACAGCCCTTCTGCAAAGACTAGGAGAAGGTTGTTGTCTTCTCTTCTTTCTACTCTTTTTTTGGGAGGTGGCAGAGGGAGGCTCTAAGTATTCAAAAAATCTCTCAAAACACTAGTGGTGGCTCATGCCTATAATCCCACTGACTCACGTGGGAGGATCACTTAAGCGAAGTAGTTCAACGCTACAGTGAGTCCTGATGCCACTGCACTATAGCCTGAGCAAGTGAGACCCCATCTCTAAAAAACAGAAAATAAAGCACCAGCTGAACACAGGCTAAGAAAGAGACTTTAGAGAACAAGCACAGCAAAGAACACAGAATTTAGAAAGGGTTTAGAAAAGTCACTGAACAACTACAACTCACAGCAAACAACAAAAACTCAGGAGGAAGGATCTCATTTCCAGAGTCACATTATAATATTCAAAACATCCAGTTTTCGACAAAATGTTACAAAGCATGCAAATAAATTTTAAAAAGTATGGTACATACACAGGAGAAACTGACAGAAAGAGACTGAGAAGAGACATTGGACTTACTAGACGAAGATTTTAAATCAACTGTCTTAAATATGTTCAACAAGCTAACAGAAACCATGGACAAAGAATAACAAGAAGCCTGGGTAACATAGCAAGACGCCCCCTCTACAAGAAATAAAAATAAAAACAAATTAGCCAGGCATGGTGGCACTTCTCCCAAGCTACTTGGGAGGCTGAGGTGGGAGAATTACTTGAGCCTGCAAGGTCAAGGCTGCAGTGAGCCATGATTACACCACTGCTCTTCAGCCTGGGCAATAGAGTGAGACCCTATCTCAAAAAACAAAAAAGGAAAAGTGAAAAAAATAATGACAAGAAACCAGGAGAACAATGTCCCAACAAACAGAAAACCAACAAAGAGACAGAAATTATTTAAAAAAAAAAAAAAAAGGGGGACCAAATAGATATTCTGGAGCTGAAAACTACAATTAGAACAAACAAACAAAAAAACTTCACTAGAGGGTTTCAATGGCAGATTTGAACTGACAGAATAATCAGCAAACTTGAAGATAGGTCAGTTGAATTTATCCAGTCTGAAGAACAGAAAGAAAAAAGAAAGAAAGGAAATCAACAGAGTCTAAGATGCCTATGGAACACCATGAAGCATACCAACATACGTGTTAAGTGGAGTCACAGAGGCAAGAGAGAAAAGGGAAGAAAGAATATTTGAATAAATAATGACTGAAAATTTCCCAAATTTGATATAACACAAATCTAAACATCCAAGAAGCTCAATAAACTTCAAGAAAAATAAAGAGATCCACACCAAGACATGTTGTAATCAAACTGTCAAATGAAAAAAGGAATCCTGAAAGCAGCAAGAAAGTAGTGACTTGGATAAGCACCGTGGCTCAAGCCTGTAATCCCAATACTTTAGGAGGCTGAGGCAGGAGAATCACTTGAATCCAGGAGTTTGAGACCAGCCTGGGAAACATAGGGATACCCCATCTCTACATACAACAATTATCTGAGTGTGGTGGTACATGCCTGTAGTCCCAGCTACTCAGGAGGCTGAGGAAGAAGGATCATCTGAGCTTGGGAGGACAAGGCTGCAGTGAGCCATGATTGTGCCACTGCACTTCAGCCTGGGGACAAAACAAGACCGGGTCTCAGAAAGAAAAGAAAGTGGTACATTATGCACAAGGGATCCTCAGTAAGATTAACAGCTGATTGGGATGACGAGGCAGGTGGGTCACCTGAGGTCAGGAGTTCAAGGCCAGCCTGAACAACATGGTGAAACCCTGTCTCTATTAAAAATACAAATATTAGCCAGGCATGGTGGCATGTGCCTGTAATCCCAGCTACTTAGGAGGCTGAGGCAGGAGAATTGCTTGAACCTAGGAGGCGGAGGTAGCAGTGAGCCGAGATTCCGCCACTGCACTCCAGCCTGGGCAACAGAGAAAGATTCGTCTCCAAAAAAAAAAAAAAAAAGAAAAGAAAAAAAAGATTAACAGCTGATTTCCCAGGAGAAACTATGGAAAACAGTGGGATGACATATTTAAAGTGATGAAAGGAAAAAGTATAATGCTATACCCAGCAAAACAATCCTTCAAGCAATAAAGAAATCAAGACATTCCTAGATAAATCAAAGTTCATTGCCAATAAATCTGCTTGCCTTACAATAAATGCTAAAGGGAGTTCTTTACACAAAAATAGAAGTCTGCTAGACAGTAATTCAAAGCTATGTGGAGAAGTAAAGAACACTAGTAAAGATAACTACATAAATACAAAAGCCAGAATTATTGCATTTTTATCTTTCCTATATAAAAGACAAACGCCAAATGCATAAAACAGTAATTATGGCCAGATGCAGTGGCTCAGACCTGTAACCCTAGCACTTTGGGAGGCCAAGGCAGGTGGATCACCTGAGGTCAGGAGTTCAAGACCAGCCTGCCAACATGGTGAAACCCTGTCTCTTCTTAAAAAAAAAAAAAAAAAACTACAAAAATTAGCGAGGAGTAGTGGCACACAACTGTAGTCCCAGCTACCTGGTAGGCTGAGGCAGAATAATCACTTGAACCCAGGAGGCGGAGGTTGCAGTAAGCCAAGATCACACCACTGCACTCCAGCCTGGGTGACAAAGAGAGATTTTGTCTCAAAAAATATAAAAAGAAATTATAAATCCATGTTAATGGGACAACAATTTGTAATTTGTGACAGCAACAACTTAAACACAAGCTAAAGAAAGGGATGGATAGTGTAAGGCTGGTTGTGTCACGGAGACCTCAGACACATCCCCTCCCCTCGCCGGGAGCTTGGACACACTTCCTTGCCGGGAGCTCAGACGCTCCCCGCTCCCTCACGGAGAGCTGGGCTCCCTCTTGGACAGCTTGGACACACCCCCTTCCCTCTCTAGGAGCTCAGACGCTCCCCCCTCCCTCACAGAGAGCTCGGACACACCTCCTTCCCTTGTGGGAAGCTCGGACACACCCCCCTCCCCCCTCCCCCCGCCGGGAGCCCGGGGAAAAAGAGCCCCGCCAGGACCTACCTGATAGCATTTTGTCCCATCCAGGCCCCACTCCCTGCCTACCATTTTGTCCTATCTGGGCCCCACTCCCTGCCTACCATTTTGTCCTATCTGGGCCCCACTCCCTGCCATTTTGTTCCATCCGGGCCCCACTCCCCGCCATTTTGTCCCACTCACCTTGGGCACAGCCAATCAAACGCCTCCACTCCCTATAAAACCCCACCTCTGAGAGGAGTCCACGTGACTTCTCCAGCCCCTCCTGTCGGGCCGCAGAACCTCACCCGGGAGCCTGAATAAAACCCTTCGCATTGGATTATTTTCGTGCTGGCCTCGGTTTCTTCATTTTACACTCAGCGAGAACAGACCTTACAGATAGAGCTACATAGGAGTAGAGTTTTTATCCACTATCAAAGCTAAGGTGGTATTAATTCAAAGTATATGTTTAAGAGGTTAATTGAAATCCTCAGGATAACCACTAAGAAGATTTAAAAAAGAAAATGAGAAAGAATGGAAAATAGAATACTACAAAAAACATCAGTTAAATACATAAGAAGGTATTAGTGGAGAAATTAAGAGACAAAATAGGTGTGATGTAGAAAACAAGTAACAAAATGGCAGAGGTTCTCCCTTATCCATAATTTAAATGTAAATAGGTTAAACTCTAATTAAAAGGCAGCATTTAGCAGAATGAATTTAAAAACAAACAAACATGATCCAATTGTATGCTATCTACAAGAGACTCACTTTAATTCAAAAATGCAAATAGATTAGAAGTGAAAGGACAGGGTTGGGTGCAGTGGCTCATACCTGTAATCCCAACACTTTGGGAGGCTAAGGCAGGAGGATTGTTTGAAACAAGGAATTTGAGGCCAACCTAGGCAAAAGTGAGACCTCATCTCTGTAAAAAAATTTAAAATTAGCCAGATTGGTGGTGTGTGCCTATAGGCCCATCTACTCAGGAGGCTGGGGTGAGAGGATCACTTGAGCCCAGAAGTTCAAGGCTATAGTGAACTATGATCACACCACTGCACTCCAGCCTGGGCAACAGAGCAAGATGCTATCTCCTTTTAAAAAAAAAGAAAAAAGTGAAAAGACAAAAATACGTAACATTTATAAATACATATACACCTAAGAACAGAGCCCCCTGCAAAAGGGAGAAATAGTTCAAAAACAGCCAGAGCCCCCTATTTCTTTGATTTTTCTTTTTCTTTCTTTCTTTTTTTTTTTTTTTTTTTTTGAGACAGGATCTCACTCTTGTCACCCAGGCTAGAGTGCAGTAGTGCACTCGGTCTTGGCTCACTGCAACCCCTACCTCCTGGGTTCAGGCGATTCTCCTGCCTCAGGATCCCATAGCTGGGATTACAGGCACCTGTCACCATGCCTGGATTTTTTTTTTTTTTTGTATTTTTAGTAGAGATGGGTTTTACCATGTTGGCCAGGCTGGTCTTGAACTCCTGACCTCAGGTGATCTGCTTGCCTCAGCCTCCCAAAGTGCTGGGATTACAGGCATGAGAGCCACCACACCCAGCCTCTTTCTTTCTGAAACAGAATCTTGCTCTGTCGCCCAGGCTGGAGTGCAGTGGCATAATCTCAGCTCAATGGCACCTCTGCCTCCTGGGTTCAAGCAAATCTCCTGCCTTAGCCTCCCAAGTAACTGGGACTACAAGCACATGCCACCACACCCAGCTAATTTTTGTATTTTTTAGCAGAGACATGGTTTCACCATGTTGGCCAGGCTGGTCTTGAACTCCTGGCTTCAAGTGACCTACCCACCTCGGCCTCCCAAAGTGCTGGGAATACAGGCATGAGCCTCTGTGCCCAGTTAATACCCCACTTTCAATAATGAATAAGACAACTAGGCAGAAGATCCACAAAGATATTCTCCAACATAGACCATATGTTAGAGCACAAAACAAGTCTCAATGAATTTTAAAAGACTGAAAGCATTCCAAGTATCTTCTCTGACCACATGGAATGAAACTTTACAGAAGGAAAACAGGAACAAATATATAGAAATTAAATAACACATTCTTTTTTTTTTTTTTTTTGAGACAGTCTTGCTCTGTCACCCAGGCTGGAGTGCAGTGGCATGATCTCAGATCACTACAACCTCCACTTCCCAGGTTCAAGCAATTCTCCTGCCTCAGCCTCCCGAGTAGTTGGGACTATAGGTGCACACCACCACGCCCAGCTAATTTTTGTATTTTTAGTAGAGATGGGGTTTCATCATTGCCAGGCTGCTCTTGAACTCCTGACCTCGTGATCCACCCGCCTCGGCCTCCGAAAATGGTGAGATTACACGCGTGAGCCATCACACCCAGCACAACAAACTCTTTATTGCCAATGGGTCAAAGAAGAAATCACAAGAGAATAAAGAAAATACTTTGACACAAATAATGCCAAAAACACAACATACCAATGTTTATAGGATACAGTTCAGGAATTAGATGACTTAATATTGAAGATAGCAATGCTATCCAAAGCAATCTTACAGGCACAATGCAACCTCTATTAAAATTCCAGTTTTGTTTTTTATTTTTTGGCAGAAATGGAAAAGGTGATCCTCAAGTTCATATGGAATTATAAGAGGCTCCAAATAGCCAAAATAGTCTTGAAAAAGAGAACAAAACAGGAGGACTCACACTTCCCAATTCCAAAACTTACTACTAAGCACTGGTAATCAAGACAGTGTGGTAAGGGTATAAGGAAAGACATATAGACCAATGAAACGAAATTGAGAGTACAGAAACCAACCTACACGTGAAAGGCCAACTGATTTTCAACAAGGGACCCAAGAACTTTCAATAAAGAATCGTCTCTTTAACAAATGGTTCTGGGATAAGTGGATTTCCACACACAAAAGGATAAAGTTAGACCCCTACCTTACACTATATACAAAAACTAACTGAAAATGTACCACAGAACTAAATATAAGAACTAAAACTATAGAAATCTTGTCTGGACACGGTGGCCCATGCCTGTAATACCAGCACTTTGGGAGGCCAAGGCGGGTGGATCATTTGAGCCCAAAAGTATGAGATCAGCCTGGGCAACATGGTGAAACCTCATCTCTACCAAAAATGCAAAGAATGAGCCGAGCAGGGTGGCGTGTGCCTGGAGTCCCAGCTACTCAGGAGGCAGAGGTTGCAGTAAGCCAAGATCACACCACTGCATTCCAGCCTGGGCAACAGAGTTAGACTCTGTCTCAAAAAAAACAAATGAACAAACAAAAAAAACCTGTAACATTCTTAAAACATAGGGATGAATCTTCATGACTTTGTTTTTAATGGAATCTTAGATATGGCACCAAGAACTAAGCAATAAAAGAATAAATAAATTGGACTGAATCAAAACGTAAAACTTTTGAACACCAAAGGACATCATGAAGAAAATGAAAGGGCAACCTACAGAATGGGAGATGATATTTGCAAACCATACATCTGATAAGGTTCTAGTATAAAGGATATAAAAAGACCTCTTACAACTCAACAACAACAAAAATCACAAAAAAATCCAAGTAGAAAATAGGCAAATGACTTGAACAGACATTTCTTCAAAGCAGTTATACGGCCAACAAATGCAGTTATATAGCCAGCAAATACACAAAAAGATACTCAAAATCAGCCTAGTATGGTGGCTCATGCCTGTAATCCCAGCACTTTGGGAGCCTGAGGCAGGTGAATCACCTGAGGTCAGGAGTTCAAGACCAGCCTGGCCAACATGGTGAAACCCCATCTCTACTAAAAATACAAAAATTAGCTGGGCATGATGGCGGTTGCCTGTAATCCCAGCTACTAGGGAGGCTGAGGCAGGAGAATCACTTGAACCCAGGAGGCAGAAGTTGCAATGAGTTGAGATCGCACTGTTGCACTCCAGCCTGGGCAACTAAGCAAGACTCTGTCTCAAAAAAAAAAAAAAGATGCTCAAAATCATTCATCATTTAGGGAGATGCTAATTGAAACCACAATACTACTTTGCACCAACTAGGTTATAATGGGGGGAAAAAAGGAAAATAAGTAGGAAATAGTTTTTTCTCAAAAATGCAGAGAAATTGGAACTAGCATATACTACTGATGAGAATGTAAAATGGCTCAGCCACTGTGGAAAAGTTTGAGAGTTTTGTATCAATATCATATATATACACATATACATACACAATGAAATATGTATACATATATAATGGAATTATTTAGCCATGAAAACAATATGTGCTACAAAGTAGATGAACCTAAAAAACAGTATGCTAAAAAAAGAAGCCAAACACAAAATGCAACATATTATATAATTTCATTTAATGAAATCTCCAGAGTAGGTAAATTTATAGAGACAGAAAGTAGGTTGTTGGTTTCCAAAGTCTGCATATAGTAGGGAACAGGGAATCATGGCTTAATAAATTGAGTTTTCTTTTGAGGTGATAAAAATGTTTTGGAACTTGTACAACATTGTGAATGTACTAAATGTCACTGAATTGTACACTTCAAAATTATTCATGTTATGTAATTTCACCCTGATTAAAAACCTAAGGAAATCTGAATATACTATGGGCTTCAGTTAATACTAGTGCATCAATATTGGTTCATTAATTTTTTACAAATGTACCACACTAGAGTAAGATGCTAACAGGGGAAGCTGGGTGTACAGTTTATGGGAACTCTCTGTACTACCTTCACAGCTTTTCTATACAGCTAAAACTAATATAAAATAAACATTATTTGAAATAAACTTTGTTCCCCAGTTAAGATAACTTTCACACATACAAGTTACATGAAAAAAAAAAAAACATAAAAGGATCATGTACAACTACATCTAAAATGAAGATGCTTTTAGGGCTTTCTTTCTTTTTTTTTTTTTTTTTTTTTTGAGACAAGTCTCACTCTGTAGCCAGGCTACAGTGCAGTGGCGGGATCTCGGCTCACTGCAATCTCTGCTTCCTGGGTTCAAGCGATTCTCCTGCCTCAGCCTCCCAAGTAGCTGGGATTACAGGCGTACACCACTATGCCTGGCTAATTTTTTGTATTTTAGCAGAGACAGAGTTTCACCATGTTGGCCAGGATGACCTCATGATCCACCCACCTTGGCCTCCCAAAGTGCTAGGATTACAGGCGTGGGCTTTCAATATCAAAACCCAAAGTCTTCCCAAAGCCTTAAACATCAGCCTGAAACCTTGACAGATAATAAAAAGCTACGGCAAAATTCCCTTCAATCAAATTTTCACATTGAAAGAAAAGTTCAATCCCTACATGGATGAGTTACCTTCTAGGATAAATCATGTTTTAAGAATATCCTTAGATAATAAAATCTATATTCAGCACAACTTAATGACCTGATTTCAGTCTTATACCATGAATATTCAACTTAGTTGTACACTTCTAAGTCTATAGAAAGTTTTCAAAAGATTAATGGAGTCTTTACCTATTTTTCCTTTAGTCTTTAGATACAGGCAGTGTACTAAACAGAAACACCTAAAAATTATTAATTACTGAAGAAATGTTTTTTGTTGATAGTATAAATTCTCATTACCCATTACAGTTAACTTTTTTAATGATTAAGAATGTGGGGTCAGGCACAATGGCTCACACTTGTAATCCCAGCACTTTGGGAGTCTGAGGTGATAGGGTTGCTTGAGGCCAAAAGTTAAGAGACCAGCCTGGGCAACAAAGCAAGACTCCAACTCTATTACAAAATAAATAATTAATTAATTAAAAAAAAAAAAACAGATGTGGGAAGGCTACACATCCAAAAGAAAAGAAAACAGGATCTCAAAGAGATATTTGCACATCTGTGTTCACTGCAGTACTATTCACAATCGATAGCAACCCAAATGTCCACTGACTGATGAATGGATAACCAGTGCTATATACAGTTAGCCTAACTAACCGATTCAGTGTGTGAGTAACAATGGAGTATTACCCAGCCTTCAGAGATGGAAATCCTGCCATATGCCATAACATGGATGAATCTTTAGGAAATTATGCTAAGTAAAACAAGCCAGTGACAAAAGACAAACCCTGCATAATTTCACCTATATGAGGTATCTGAGGTCATCAAACTCTTATAAGAGGGGCAGTTGCCAGGGACTAGAGAGAGGGAGGAAAGGCGAGTTTAGTGAGTATAGAGTTTGTTTTACAAGAGGAACAAACCTAGAGACTTGTTGCATAACTGTTTATGTATAGTTAACACTACTGTACTGTACACTTAAAAATGGTTAAGGTGGTAAATATCATGGGGTTTTTAACCACAGTTTTTAAAATGTGAGAAGGCACTGTGGCAGACATTATTGCAAAAACATTCACTGCCCCTCTCACTGTGGGTCCAGAGTGGAACTTAGCCATATAACTTGCTTTGACCAATAAAATGTGAGTGAAAATAGCATGTGTGGTTTGGATGTTTGTCCCCTCCCAATCTCATGTCGAAATCTGATCCCTAATATTGGAGACAGGGCCTAGTGGGAAGTGTCTGGGTCATAAGGGCAGATCCCCCATGAACTTCTAGATGCTGTCCTTGCTCACACTGTTACCATTAGACCTGTTAAAAAAAGCCTGCACTTTCCCCCCTCCCTCTTGTTCCTTCTCGCACCATGTGAAACCTGCTCCCCTTTGCTTTCTGCCATGACTGGAAGCTCCCTGAGGTTCCTTGCCAGAAGCAGATTCTGGTGCCATGCTTCTGGTAAAGCCTGAAGAACTATGAGCCAAATAAACCTATTTTCCTCATAAATCACCCAGCTTCTACTATCTCTCTTTTCTCTCTGCTTTGAGATCCATCTGTCCCAGCTTGGAAAGATTCCTTCAGGTTCTACAATGAACAGAATAGGAACACACCTGTAGTTACCCTTTCCAGAACATACAACATGAGCCACGATGAGGCTGAGATTGCCATCTTGAGGTTTCATTCTGCAGCCTGCTTTTTAGCCTAAGCTAACTGACTCTGTGTTAGTAACAAATATTTGTTGATGAAACAAAGAGGTCATCAGTTATTTGTTGATACCAAGAATGCAGAAAGAGGTACATAACTGATGTCTTTTCCCATCCTTACTAAATTCCTCAAGAAATTCCCATGTATAATGAAGCAGGAATTAGCAAGATCCTAAAAAGACCATGACTTATCACTAAAGTACAAATTAACAAATCAACTTGTGGCAATTATTGGTGGTCATCAAATTCTTTCATCTTCTTTACTCCTTGGCTGTGATCCTCAGTAGCCACACTTAGCTCAAGTCTTGCTTGCTAAAGGTCTCAAAAAAAAAAAACCCTATGTAAAAATTCGTATTTTTAAATATGTAAGAAAGGCTGGGCACAGTGGCTCATGCCTGTAATCCTACCACTTGAAAATTTGAGGCGGGAGGATTGCTTGAGTCCAGGAGTTTGAGATCAGCCTGGGCAACATGGCAAAACCCGTCTTAAAAAAAAAAAAAAAAATAGACAGATGTGGTATGTACCTGAAGTCCCAGCTACTCAGGAGGCTGAGGTGGAAGGATCTTTTGAGCCTGGGAGTTCAATGCTGCAGTGAGCCCTAACAGCGCTACTGCACTAAGCCTGGCTGACAGTGAAACTTTGTCTCAAAAACATAAAAAACAAGTAAACAAATAAATATGCAAGAACATACTGCTGACTCTTGCAATCTGAAGTAACTGACTAGTTAACGTCAAAAACTTAAGATTAACTATTACTATTAATAAGCATGTCTAATAGTGGGAAAACATTAAAAGTTAACCATGGGCCAGGGCATGGTGGCTCACACCTGTATCCCAGCACTTTGGGAGGCCGAGGCAGGCAGATCACTTGAGGCCAGGAGTTTGAGACCAGCCTGGCCAACACAGTGAAACCTCATCTCTACTAAAAATATAAAAACTGGCCAGGCGCAGTGGCTCACAGCTGTAATCCCAGCACTTTGAGACGCTAAGGCGGGCAGATCACCTGAGGGTGAGGAGTTTGAAACCAGCCTGGCCAACATGGTAAAACCTTGTTTCTACAAAAAATATGAAAAGTATCAGTGCATGGTGATGCACACCTGTAGTCCTAGTTACTTGGGAGGCTGAGACTTGAGAATCGCCTTAATTCGGGAGGCGGAGGTTGCAGTGAGCGGAGATTGCGCCACTGCACTCCATCCTGGGTGACACAGCAAGACTCCATCTCAAAAAAAAAAAAAAAAAGTTAACCATATGGCTGCCTCCTAGCAACTCTGAGACTGTTTCCGCCACCAGCAACACATTTATATTTTCCAAATGACAAATAGAGTGCTGAAGGGTACAGCATAATACAACATACTGGCCATATACAGGTAAGGGTTTCGCTAAGTGCATTCTTTTGTTTGTTTGTTTTTGTTTTTGTTTTGAGACGGAATCTTGCTCTGTCTGGATGGAATGCCATTCCATCCTTGCCAGGCTGGATGGAATGCAGTGGCACAATCTTGGCTCACTGCAACCTCTGCCTCCCAGGTTCATGTGATTCTCCTGCCTCAGCCTCCCCAGTAGCTGGGACTACAAGCATGCACCACCACGCCTGGCTAATAAGTGCATTCTTTTATCTGAGAAAGTAAGACAAGACAAATAATCATATAATGTGCTAAATACATGAATAAAAACCATCTTTTAACAATACATATTAAAATAAGCAACATTACTTAAAGAGGACCCTCTTCCTTTTGGCCTTAACAATAAGAAAACCATGTTTCTAGGCATCTTCAGACAATTACACTCATGAGCAGCCAGGTGCACCTGTAGGCTAAGGGACAGATCTTGTCAAGACTGTTGACGATTTGCAACACAAAATTAAACTGCCAAAATACTTTTGCATACCTTAGTAAATGTAATTTAAAAAATAATCTCCATACCTCTAGAATGTAGATTAGTGATTTTGAAAGTGTTTAGTAATATAACTAAAAAACCTAAAAGTCCTTGACACATTTTATTTAAGTAGAATTCAAATAAAGGGTACAAGCACAACTTAGAAGGAAAACAAAAATAGGTCTCAGATAGAGGCTGTGAACCTTTTCACATTCAGATTTAGATACAAACTTTCCATGACTCGATACATGCTTCCTAACCCTACTTCCCATCCTGACCTATCTTCACAACTTCTCAAGTTTTAATTCCAGTTTATTGAATTGAGTGCACTCTTATAAAGCACCTCAATTGAGATATAGATAAGCTATAAATAGTTTTTTGTTTGTTTGTTTTTGAGACTGAATCTCACTCTGTCGCCCATGCTGGAGTGCAGTGGCACAATCTCAGCTCATTGCAATCTCCGCCTCCAGGGTTGACGGGATTCTCCTGCCTCAGCCTCCCGAGTAGCCGGGACTACAGGCATGCACTACCACACCCGGCTAATTTTTTTGTATTTTTAGTAAAGACAGGGTTTCACCATGTTGGCCAGACTGGTCTCAAACTCCTGACCCCAAGTGATCCATCCACCTTGGCCTCCCAAAGTACTGGGATTATAGGCATGAGCCACCACGCCTGGCCAGTAGTATGTCTTATGTCTACTTATATCAGCTTAATATTTAAAAAGTATAGACCAAGGGCCGGGCGCAGTAGCTCACACCTGTAATCCCAGCACTTTGGGAGGCCGAGGCGGGTGGATCACGAGGTCAAGAGATCGAGACCATCCTGGTCAACATGGTGAAACCCCGTCTCTACTAAAAATACAAAAAATTAGCTGGGCATGGTGGCGCGTGCCTGTAATCCCAGCTACTCAGGAGGCTGAGGCAGGAGAATTGCCTGAACTCAGGAGGCGGAGGTTGCGGTGAGCCGAGATTGCGCCATTGCACTCCATCCTGGGTAACAAGAGCGAAACTCCGTCTCAAAAAAAAAAAGTATAGACCAGAAGACAGAGCAGAGGGACACTCCGTCTAAAAAAAAAAAAGAAATTACAAAAATTAGCTGGGCATCATGGCGGGTGCCTGTAATCCCAGCTACTCAGGAGGCTGAGGCAGGAGAATCGCTTGAACCCAGGAGGCAGAGGTTGCAGTGAGCCAAAATCGCACCAATGCACTCCAGCCTGGGCAACAAGATGAAACTCTATCTCAAAAAATAAATAAATAAATAAACCCTGAAGTCCATTTACATGTGATAGTCCCAGAAGCAGTGTGGTATAGAGACTAAGAACAGGGACTCTGGAAGTTTCCAATCAGTTCTGTCACTTACCATACAATCTTAACTAAACTTTGTCTTGAGGACTCTTCAATTTCTCATTCCTCATCAGGTAAACAAGATAAAATGAATTAAAGAATTCAAAATGCTCAACACAGAGCCCGTTAGTTTGCTGCTAACATTATGAAATGCTTACTCTGTGCCAGGCAATAAATAGTGCTTACTAGTTAACATGATGTTAGGTTTAACATGGTGCTCAAAAATTACTATTCACAAGTAGTATGAATTTATGTATTATGTAAAAAGTATTTAAAAGCCAGCTATTCGTAATAGTATGTGCAGTCTAGGTGTTTGTAGTGTTCAGGTGACACAGAAAAGGGAAACAGGATAGGCAGCTGGTAGATCCTGCAGGGTGAATAGTATCCGAGAACCCAGACCCCACCAGCCCCACAGTGGAGAAGTACTTCAAATACAGTCTGAGTAGAGGGCACAGGGACAAGGTGGGGAGTCTTGGAACATCCTGTGGCAGAAGGCAGTTAGACCTGCTTTCTTCTCTCTCAGAATTCTACAATCCAGAATAAGACAATATATAATTATATGCCGGCAGTGCTAAGCAATCGTGTGATGAGCAGCCAGAAGAAGCTGGTAGGTGTTCCCACAGGCGAGGGACGCAGTGTGGGGCAGGAACAAACAAAAGACAAAGAGAAAACTGACACAGGGTGTGCAGGACTCAGATGTTAACACCTCCTCTGGGAGCAGTGGCAAAGAATAGACAGTAAATGAACACAAATGTTGTTCTCAAACCCACAGCTGTTAGTGCCTCTATGTGGCATATTGGGAGCATGTTAACTTGTCTCCTGTCTTCCCCAAAAATGGGCAGCCTCGGTCAGCACAATTCACCTATGATACACATGGAGATAAAGAACAAGTACTTTAAAGAAGCAAAACAGAGAAAAGGGGCTGGGACTCCCTCTCTTTGTAAGTTCAGTGTATTGACCACAAATCAAACTAAGCAACTTCCTTATTTTTTTCTTTTTTTCTTGCCCCACAAAACAGTCTAGCAACTTCCTTAAATAAAGATATATTCCAGACCCTTCTTACAGTGGGAAAGCTAAACTAATGAATTTTTGGAGCTGCATGTGGATTGCTTCCTCAATAGAAAGACACATTCAAATCAATTTATCAAATAATTTATGAAAGTTACAATAGGAAAAACTGCATGAGAAAGGAAAAAAGCAGAACTATAAAACAGCCTTTTCACTTTTACATGTTTTTCACAACTTCTGGTATACTTTACCTCTGAAAAGAGGTACACATCAGGAAATACAGTTCAAACCTATGCATCTTGTTAGCAACTTTTTTAGTTTTTGAGACGGAGTCTCGCTCTGTCACCGGGCTGGAGTGCAGCAGCGCGATCTCAGCTCACCGCAACCTCCACCTCCCAGGTTCAAGCAATTCTCCTGCCTCAGCCTCCCAAGTAGATGGGACTACAGGCATGCGCCACCACACCCAGGTGATTTTTGTATTTTTAATAGAGACAGGGTTTCACCATTTTGGCCAGGATGGTCTCGATCTCTTGACCTCATAATCCACCCGCCTCAGCCTTCCAAAGTGCTGGAATTACAGGCATGAGCCACGGTACACGATCACTGTTAGCAACTTTTATAAAATGTTTGGGTAAGTGAGGATAAGTCTGTTCTAGGCCAAAAACAACGTATCTACAGATTTCATTTATATAACATTAATCTTCCTGGGTGACCCACAACTAGATTTATAATAAAATCATAAAGGCAAAATCTTAAAGAAGAATTTGTGGATGAATGCCTTTATTTATTCAACTACATAATCTAATGTGTTTTTTAAAAAAGACTAAAACTGATAAATCATTACCACAAAAATATCTAGGATACCCATACATCTAATTGTAGCCTTCAGCAATACTCAGCAATATCAATGCTTTTATCATTAGTTTCTTCAATTTTTTTTTTTTTTTCGGAGACGAAGTCTCATTCTGTCCCCCAGGTTGGAGTGCACTGGCATGTTCTTGGCTTACTGCAACCTCTACCTCCTCGGTTCTAGCGAGTTTCCTGCCTCAGCCTCCTGAGTAGCTGGGATTACAGGTGCCCACCACCACATCAGGCTAATTTTTGTATTTTTAGTACAGATAGGATTTCACCATGTTGGTCAGGCTGGTCTTGAACTCCTGACCTCAAGTGATCCACCCGCCTCAGCCTCCCAAATGCTGGGATTACAGGCATGAGCCACCACACCCAGCAAGTTTCAATTTTTTTAAAGAGTTGAAGTCTTGCTTTGTCACCCAGGCGGAAGTGCAGTGGTGATATCATGTCTCACTGTAGCCTGAAACTCCTGGCCTCAAGTGATCTTCTTGCCTCAGCATCCCATGTAGCTGGGACTACAGGTGCAGGTTGCCAGATGGGGTCTCACTATGTTGCCCAGGCTGGTCTTGAACTCCTGGCCTCGAGTGATTCTCCAGCCTCAGCCTCCCGATGGGATTACAGGCATGTGTCACCTCACCAGGCTCTGTTCTTTCAAATGTTTACTGAGGTGCAGTTTCCAGAGTTGAAGTGTGTCAAAACCTATAGTTTTATAACTTTATATTTAATAATGCCACATAAAATATATCCATTTCCTCAAAACTCAAACGATGTAGAGTTTCATCATTATGACCGCATGTAAAATGATCAAACTCGTTTCAACTTATACATCATGTGCTGGTACAAATGCAGACATCCACTTTGTACTCGTTGTATGTCTTGCAAATTGCTTATCTTATACAGCCACTTAACAAATGGAACCTGGATATTAACCTTCTGTTAGCACCCGTTACACAAATATTTTTTAGCACCTTTATTGAGCATTTACAGAGTATATTATATTAAAGTCATATGGTCTTCCAGACAGAAATACTCCTGGCTCTCCTGGAGCTTACAGTCTACAGAGTCCAGTACAAGTCAGCAGAAAAGCACCCCCAAACATAGGCAGAACGAAGAGTCACAAAACCTCGACCTAGTCCTGGCGCTCCCATTATCGAGCTGTGCGATTGTGGGGAGGTCGCCTCACTAATCACTCTAAGCCTCAGCAGCCTCATCTGAAAAATGTAGGTTTGAACCAGCGGTCACAACCTTCCCAGCTTTAAGCAGTCTGAGACTGCCAGCAATTTTAGCGTCCCATTCCACTATGTGCTCTCAACACCTAGCAAGTAGTATGCTGGATAAATAAAAGGCAGCGAAGGCACAACTGCAGCCGCAGAAGACGCCCCGAAGTCCTTTCCTGCTCTTCGGCTGTCTCTGCAGGGTATCTTTTAACAGGGCCAGGGCGATCTGCAGTAATAGAGCAGACACTGTGCGCTCCCTTCCCGCCCGCACTCGGTGGAACTACTCAAGGCCTTCATCCCCCTCCCTTTCTGTCTGAACTGAGGACTCGGCAGCCCGCCGGGAGAATGGCAGCGGCCGTTGACCCGGTCTCCCTAGCGACCTCGGGCCGCGCTCCCGCCCACTGCACCTGCCTCAAGGACTGTCTCCCGCGCCGCTCCCGCCTGTCACGTGACAGCGCCCTCCCCTCCGGCTGGGGGGCCGCTTTTTGGCGCGCGGTAGTGACGTCAGCATCCTGTCAGCCACAACCCCCGCCGTGGCCAGATCGACCTCGCGTTTTCAAGTCTGCCCCGCCTGCCGCGCCGTTAACTGGCCCCGACTGCCTTGTGCCCCGCCCGCCCGCGCCGCTCACCTTGAGGTGGCCACTGTCTGGGCTGCTCGCTTCCTCCTCGTCCTCACCTCCCGAGGCGGCGGCGGAGGCCGAGGCGGCAGGGAGGGGCGCGCCCCGGCCCCGAAGCCCAGAGTGCTCGGCCGCGGCGGCGGCGGGCAGGGCGGCCGAGGCGGCGGCCCCCGCGACCCCGGGACTGAGCGTCACGTTGTGTGCGTTCTCGCCCCAGCGCCACGGGTACACCATGAAGTCGCTGAAGCCGGGGCTGGTCGGGATGAGCGGCGGCGGCGGCTCCGGCTCCCCTCCGCACGTAGGCTTGATCGGGGTCGTCCTGATGACCGACACGAGCACCCGCTTCGGGGAGTCGTGGCAGAAGATGACGGGCGGCGGCGGCGGGTTTTCCGCCATAGGCGCCTCCACGCCCCGGATCATCGCCCGGCCCGACCCGCAGCTCCGGCGGCCCCGGGCCGCACCCCTGAGCACCGCTCTGTCCCTCGCTCGCTCTGCTCCGAGTCGCCGGCTCAGTGCTGCCGGCTCATTGCAGACGGACGTGTCCCGGAATCCTGCGCAGCGGCCACCTAAGGAGCTGAGCGGCCGGCACCGGCGGGCAGGGCTGGACCCCGGCCCCAGGTCAAGCGCGCCCTCCGCTCTCTGTACTCCGCAGCGCAGGCTGCAACCGCGGGAAGCAGCGGACTGCCCGGCCCTTGCGGTGACAGGAAAGCAGGACGCCCGGCGCTGAGCCCCCAAAAATAACAACCTGCCGCCGCGGTGCCTGCCCTGGCTTTTCCCGCGTTACATTTCGCGCCTGGGCGGAACCAGTCACCGCGAGGCCGCTGCCCGCTGGTCGCACCAACGAGTGACAGGCGTTGCGAGCCAATGGCCAGGCCCAGCCTTCTTTCCCTCCGGCGGGGGCGGGGCCGGGTCTGCGCGCGGGTCCTTCCCACCTCGCCATTGGCCGCCGCTCTTATATTTTTTTTCTGTCTCGAAGGCCAACAGCTTTCGAAACTCCAGGAGCGCGCCGCGTCCGCACTCGCCGGGACACACCCGCCTGCCGCTTCGCCTCGCCGCGCCCCGCCTTCCCTCCGCGTGGTTCGTAGGGCCGGGGAGACGGGCGGCTGGGCGGGCGGCAAGAGGGCAGCTGATTGGACAGCGGCGGGGCGGGGTCGGTGCGATCTTTGGGCGGCAGAGCGCGCACCCCGCTCGGCCCCACCCGCCGTTGGTTGTTGGGCTGCGGTTCCCGCGCGCAGCGAGTTTAAAGGGCTGGGGGCCCGGTGCCCGCCCCTCCACCAGCCCGGTGGCCGGAGGTTCTGCTGCCCGAGGTCCTGGTGGGCACCCGGCGTGCTTGGTTTCTTAATGGAGTTCGTCTACTCAGCTGTTGGAAGCGCTGTGAGCCAGCCCTGCCAGCGCCGCTCTGACTCCTTGCCCACTGTGGGCCTCGGGTTCCCTATCTGTGGAAAGAGGGGAGTTCGGGAAGTGGCCTCCGAAGTCCCCGCGTGCCGCTTACGGCGCGGAGGACACAAGAGCCGAGTGAGTGAGTGTCCGCTCTCTCCCTGGACCGATGCCCGGAAGTCGCCTCGGGAATCCCCCACCCTGGCGACCCCGCTCTGCCCAGCGGCTCCTCCGGGGGTCGGGCCGGCGCCCGCTCTGCGCAGCCCCCACCTCCCCGGCAGCGTCCCGGTCCTCGCGCCGGGACGCGCAGAGCCCTGGTGCCCTCTGCCTGCCCCAGCCCTGCCCCGCCTGGCGGGCGCCGACCGCTGCCCGGGAGGGGCTCGGAGGGCGCAATGGGGGACCGGCTGGAGGGGGCGCCCAGTCTCCTACCCGCTAGATGTAGACTGGGGAGCTGCGTTTTGTTCTTGGAAATACAGATTCCCAGGGCCCTGGCTGACTCGCGGTTGGGTCTCAATAAATATTTGTTGACTGCATGAATGAATATCCAGTGGCTAAGGGTTAGAATTGGTAATTAAGTTAGAACTCGCCTGCATAAGCTGAATAGCCTTTCTGTGAGAGACACGCAAATGCACAACTATGCCTAAATTAAGCTTCATTGTTTAAAAGAAAATACTGATATAAACAATTTCAAAAATGTATTTTTATTTTAAAAGCCAAAACAGGCAATAATATGATATTATGTAAAATTGTAAAAGTAGGGAAAATATGAACATTTTTACGTTTAGACATATACAAAATATCTGGCAAGATGCAAAAGAAACTAACACATCATGGAGGGAAATTATGTGACTGGGAACAGAAGTGAAAAGATTTCAAGAGATACAACATATAACTGTATCTTTTGAAATTTGAACTAAGTGAAAGTATCCTTTTTTTTTTTTTTTTTTTTTTTTTTTTTTTCTTGAGACAGAGTTTCGCTCTTGTTACCCAGGCTGGAATGCAATGACGCGATTTCAGCTCACCGCAACCTCTGCCTCCTGGGGTCAGGCAATTCTCCTGCCTCAGCCTCCCGAGTAGCTGGGATTACAGGCACGTGCCACTATGCCCAGCTAATTTTTTGTATTTTTAGTAGAGACGGGGTTTCACCATGTTGACCAGGATGGTCTCGATCTCTTGACCTCGTGATCCACCCGCCTCGGCCTCCCAAAGTGCTGGGATTACAGGCTTGAGCCACCGCGCCCGACCGAAAGTATCCTTTTAAGAAATAGGGCCGGATAATCCCAGCACTTTGGGAGGCCAAAGCGGGCGGATCACAAGGTCAGGAGATCAAGACCATCCTGGCTAACAGGGTAAAACTGTCTCTTCTAAAAATACAAAAAATTAGCCAGCCATGGTGGAAGGTGGCACCTGTAGTCCAGAAAGAAAAGAAAGGGAGTAAAGAAAAGAAGTAAGAAAGAGAAACAGTATATAGCCTCCACTTTCTGGAGGCCTACTACAAAAATAGTATATATGTACTGATACACAATGATAACATATGGATGTTTCATATTTCACCCAACAATTCAGTATATTATTAATCCCATTTTACAATGAGAAAAGTTGAGGCTTGTGCAAGATTACATAATAAATCCTTTGGAAGAATGGGTCTGAAAACTGCCTATAGGTTATATCTCAGTATCTGCTAAGCAAAAGCAGGAAAAGGCTGAAAAATGGGACTCACACATTTCTGAGTCCCATTTCTCAATTCCAAAACTTTAAGGGTTTAAGGGCAAATCTAATTTCATATTGTAATGGTTGATCTAGAAAGCCGAAAGTTCAGCTCTACTTTAACATAATTTAGTAAACATTTTATTTTTACAGTTTAATACCAAATAATTGTAACATATTCTTCTGAGTCAGTTGGAAGGGAAGTGTTATCCATCTATTTTATACTTGAAAGGTAGTGTAAAGAAAAAAGTGATTATCCATCATGGACATTTGAATTAGGGGTTGAGCAAAATCCAACAGATTAATCACCAACAAATAGTTACTGTTTAACATTCAGAGCATGCCCCAAAGGGCAAGATGAATCATCCAGCACAGGACGCTGACTTTCTGCTTCTAAAAATTGCCCTTCATCAACAGTAACCTGGCAACTCCACTTGCTCTCTCCCCCAAGAGAATGAAAGACATGCCAGGAATGTGTGAACTGGGCAGAGGGTGATTCCAGGAGCAAAGCTGAGATCATATCAGATCTTTGCTTGTTTGGCTCCATTTTCATGCAATGAGGAAGCTGTCTGAAGTGTGTGGATCATATTCCTGATGTCTTTGTTCTGCCTCAGATGTAATTAACAGCCCATAATGTCAGAGGCCTGTGAACCAGAACAACTGCATCTTACACAGGAGCTGGGTAAAATGAGGCTGAAACCTACCGTCCTCCATTCCCAGAGGGTTAAGGCATTTTAAGTCACAGGATGAGATAGGAGGACGGCACAAAGACCAGCTGGCCATAAAGACTTTGCTGATAAAACAGGTTGCAGTAAAGAAGCTAGTCAAAACCCACCAAAACCAAAATGGCCACTAGAGTAACCACTGGTCATCCTCACTACTACACTCCCACCAGCGCCATGACAGTTTACAAATGCCATGGCAAGCTCAGAAAGTTACCCCATATGGTCTAAAAAGGGGAAGCATGAATAATTCACACTTTGCTTAGCATATCATCAAGAAATAACCATAAAAATGGGCAACTAGCAGCCCTTGGGGCTGCTCTGTCTATGGAGTAGCCATTCTTTTACTGATTTTCTTTCTTAATAAACTTGCTTTCATTTTGCACTGCAGACTCGCCCTGAATTCTTTCTTGTGAGAGATCCAAGAACCCTCTCTTGCGGTCTGGATTGGGACCCCTTTCCGGTAACAACAATACATACTAACTGAAAAATACTGAAGCCTATCTCAGGATACCAAGGTAGTCTTTCCAACTGTTAAAAATATAGGCCGCACCCGGCCGCAGTGGCTCATGCCTGTAATCCCAGCACTTTAGGAGGCCAAGGCAGGCAGATCACCTGAAGTCAGGAGTTGAAGACCAGCCTGACCAACACGGAGAAACCCCATTCCTACTAAAAATACAAAATTAGCTGGGCATGGTGGCATGCCTGTAATCCCAGCTACTGGGGAGGCTGAGGCAGGAGAATCGCTTGAACCTGGGAGGTAGAGGTTGCGGTGAGCCAAGATCATGCCATTGCACTACAGCCTGGGCAACAAATGAAACTCCATCTCAAAAAAAAAAAAAAAAAGGAAAAAAAAATGTATATATGCAAGGTTTTTTTTTTCACTTTGTTTTATTTATTTATTTATTTTGAGATGGAGCCTTGCTTTGTCACCCAGGCTGGAGTGCAGTAGCCCAATCTCGGCTCACTGCAACCTCCACCTCCTGAGTTCAAGCAATTCTCCTGCCTCAGCCTCCCAAGTAGTTCAGTCTACAGGCGCATGCCACCACGCCCAGCTAATTTTTTTTGGATTTTTAGTAGAGACGGGGTTTCACCATGTTGGCCAGGATGGTCTCGATCTCCTGACCTCAGTTGATCTGCCCACCTCAGCCTCCCGGAGTGCTGGGATTACAGGCGTGAGCCACTGTGGCCAGCCTATTTTTATTTTTATTTTATTTTATTTTATTTTATTTTTGAGAGGGAGTCTAGCTCTGTCGCCCAGGCTGAAGTGCAATGGTGAGATCTCAGCTCACTGCAGCCTCTGCCTCCTGAATTCAGGCAATTCTTCAGCCTCAGCCTCCCAAGTAGCTGGAACTACAGGCATGCACCACCACACCCAGCTAATTTTTTTATTTTTGGTAGAGATGGGGTTTCACCATGTTGGCCAGGCTAATCTCCAACTCCTGGGCTCAAGTGATCCACCCGCCTCAGCCTTCCAAAGTGCTGAGATTACAGGCATGAGCCATCGCACCTTGCCCCAGCATTTGGTTTTATTGAGAGATACAATGCAACCTCAAGTGAGGATCAAGTGATCTTCTCGCCTCAGCCTCCTGAGTAGCTAGAACTATAGGCACACACTACCACACCTGGCTAATTTTTTGTAGAAATGGGTCCCACTATGTTACCCAGGCTGGTCTCCACCTCTGGGCCTCCCAATGTACTGGATTATAGGCAGTCCTCAATCTAATCTTCATCTCTCCCCACTTAACTAGGACTAATGATGCATTCCTAGCAGCTTGCCATACATCTGCTAACATCCCATTGGCCAAACAAGCCACATGGCTCAGCCCAAGATTGGAGAATTACGCCCTGATGTTATGTGGGAGGGCACTGCAAAGTTACTTGGCTGAGGGTGTGGATACAAGGGAGGGTAAAGAATCGGCTGTTAATGCCCTCACCATCTGAGTGTGTGAATGCCCTCCTGTGGAACCTAGGCTGTCAACTCCAGTACACATGTTGAAGAGATGCTGAAAGACGTGTTCTGCGGGACAAGGGGTTGCAACCCCTGGGCCGTGGACTGGTACCCTCGGTGGCCTGTTAAGAACAGGCCGCACAGCAGGAGGTAAGCAGTGGTGAAGGAGCATTACTGCCTAAGCTCTTCCTCCTGTTGACCAGCAGCGGCTTAAGATTCTCCTAGGAGCACAAACCCTGTTGTGAATTGCACATGTGAGGGATCTGGGATCTAGATTGCATGGTTCTTTTGAGAATCTAATGCCTGGTGATCTGAGGTGGGACAGTTGCACCCCGAAACCTTTCCTCTCCCCCATCCATCTGGGGAAAAATTGTCTTCCACAAAATGAGTTTCTGGTGCCAAAAAGGTTGGGGATCACTGCTCCAGAGCACAGTTGCAAAAGATAGTCTTCCCCTCATGGGAGCAAGGTAAAATACTTCTTCGATGACAGATAACTTGACTATAAACAAATCATTTTTAGCTGCCTAACCACATTAGGGATAACCTGCCCAAACTCCTTCAACCTGAGATCACCACATTCCTAGTAATATAGGGACTATGGGCCTTCAGAATTGTCATGTGAGACAGCTTGGGAGTGACAGTCCGATTCAGAAGGCCATCCCAAAGGACTTACCTTGAAACTATCTTTCCACAGCAAGCATATATGTACGTTTTATTTAAGAGATGAGGACTCACTGTGTTACCCAGGCTTAAGTGCAGTGGCTATTCACAGGAGCATCATAGCTCACTGCAGCCTCAAACTCCTGGCCTCAAGCGATCCTCCTGCCTCAGCCTCCCAGGGGAAGACTCCATGGAACCCAACTACAAGCACAATGTTTTTACTTAAAGTATAAGTTACGTATCAATAGAAAATAGTAAACACTTTTGCAAAACTTAACACAAGATTGAGAAACTTTCTGTTACTCCTACAAATGAATTCTACTATTATTGCTCACCTCTGGAATTGCTTTTGGTGACACAGGTGGTGATTTGGGGGGCTGACCCATCTTCTAGGCATTCCTTGACACCCACACTGTCATCAGCATCTGGAGGTTTGACAGTTTGACCCTTGTGCAGTCTTGAAAGTGACTGAGGGGGCCGGGTATGTTGGCTCTCCCCTGTAATCCCAGCACTTTGGGAGGCTGAGGCAGGCTGATCACCTGAGGTCAGGAGTTCAACACCAGCCTCACCAACATGGTGAAACCTTGTCTCTACTGAAAATACAAGATTTAGCCAGTGTGGTTGCATACATCTGTAGTCCCAACTACTCGGGAGGCTGAGGTAGGAGAATTGCTTGAATCTGGGAGGCAGAGGTTGCAGTGAGCTCAGATTGTGCCACTGCACTCCAGCCTGGGCAACAGAGCGAGACTCTGTCTCAAAAAGAAAAAAAAACAGAAAGAAAAGAAAGTGACTAAGTGACTGAGTGACTGTGAGGTACTAACATTGGTTTTCTTATGCTCCACAAAAACATCAGTTTCATTATCTTAGACCCACAATGATCAATTATCAGCTGGATATGGAATCAACTTTAAAATGATATGTGGCTCTACACTGTAAATTATACTAATTTGACATGTTAGAATAAAATCCAAAGTAGATTTTAATGAAGCAGTTTAATTAGGGCAGTTGATTCATAATACTTTCAAGAAGCACTTAAGTTTTATAAGGGGTCATTGAACTGACTCCTGGGACAGTTTCCCGTTTTATCACACTCAGGATCTGTGGATATCTCGAGTGCCCTAGTTGTAAGCTTGTGCCAAAGGCAGTCAGTACATTTTGCATCCAGGGAGATTTCTGTTGTGGTATTTCGCCATGTTTATTGCCATTTAATTAAGGTAAGTAAGGATATATACATTTTTAGTTTAAATTCTATTCCTTCTCACTTCTATGTGTCGGAGTTCAACTTCAGAGAGTTGGTTTTCAGTACAGTTACTGTTGTTTTTCTGATATTCTGTCTTTTACTTTTGACTCTGAATTATTTGGGGCTTACAGAAAAGTTGCAAAAATAGTAAGTTTTTCACATGTACCTCTCTTCACTTCTCCTAATACTAGCACCTTACATTACCACAAGCAAGTATCAAAACCAAGAAATTAACTCGTGTACAATACTATTTATTAAACTACACTCCTTATTTTATTTTAATCATTTTTTTCCACTAATGTCTTTTTTTCCGTTCCAAGATCCTGTCTGGATCTTACACAAGCATTTAGGAATTGTTTGGCCTTAGTTCCCTGCAGTGAGTAACAAACAGTTCTTCAGCAGCTCCTTATTTTTCACAATTCTGAATTGATCAGAATTATGAAATTGATCAGAATTGATCTGAATTGTTTAGGATTGATCAATTGAGGAAAATTGATCAGCTATTTTGTTGAACATTCCTCAGCTTAGATTTGTGATAAGCTTCTTTTACTTAGCATGTTTTCAAAGTTTTTCCATGTTGCAGTACAAGTCTTCATTCCATTCCAGGGAGAAATAATATTTCATTGTATTATACCACATTTTGCTTATCCAGTCATCAGTTGATGGACATTTAAGTTGCTCCCACTTTTTGGCTATTATAAAGAGTGGTGCTATGAACATTTATGTATTTGTTTTTATGGTCAATATATGTTTTTATTTTTACTTTTCGTTGTACCTAGGTGTGGAATTACTGGGTCATAGGGCAGCCGTGGGTTTAACATTTTGGGGATCTGACTAACTTTTCCAAAGCAGCTGCACCATGTTACATTCCCACCAGCAGTGTAAGAGGCCCTCAGTTTTTTCCCATCCTTGCCAACACTTGCTATATGTCTGTTTGATGATAGCCATCATAGTGGGTAGGATGCCCTTTTTTTGAGACAGGGTCTCACTCTGTTGCCCAGGCTGGAGTGCAGTGGTGTAATCATGGCTCACTGCAGACTCAACCTCCCGGGCACAAGCAAGCCTCACACCTTCGCCTCCCAAATAGCTGGGACTACAAGTGCACAACACTATGCCCAACTAAGTTTCACATATTTTTTGACACAGACATTGTCTTGCCTTGTTGCTCAGGCTGGCCTTAAACTGCTGGGCTCAAGCAATCCACCCACCTCAGCTTCCCAAACTGCTGGGATTACAGGCATGACCCACATGCCCAACTGCCTCTTAACTTTTTTTTAAGAATTCTGCATATTTGAGAATACTGGCCTTTTGTCTGTGGTGTATGTTGTGAATATTTTTTCCCAAGCTGTCGTCAGTTGTCTTTTGACTTGATTCATAAAACTGATATCACACGAATTTATTAAAAAATTTATTTTATGGCCAGGCGCAGTGGCTCACACCTGTAATCCCAGCACTTTGGGAGACGGAGGCGAGTGGATCATGAGATCAGGAGATCGAGACCATCCTGGCTAACACAGTGAAACCCCATCTCTACTAAAAATACAAAAAATTGGCCATGCATGGTGGCACACACTTGTAGTACCAGCTACTCAGGAGGCTGAGGCAGGAGGCTGCAGTGAGTCAAGACCGTGCCACTGCACTCCCCGCTGGCCGACAAAGAGAGATGCCGTCTCAAAAAAAAAAATTTTATCTTTATCCTTGTGATCTGAGATGCCACCTTTGTCATATCCTAAGTTTCCATATGTATTTGGGTCTAATCCTAACTTTACATTCTCTTCTACCAGGCTGTTTGCCTGTTTAATCACAGGTACCACACCTCATAGGTATGGTATAATTATAGCACCTCATAGGACCTCATAGGTATTAATACCTTGGACAGCCCGTCCTCTCACGCAGTTTTTCTTTTGAGTGTTCTCTTGGGTATTCCTGTATGTTTGTTTTTCTATATACACTTTGGTATCAATCTGTCTAACTCTATAAAATGATTTGTTGCTATTTTTATTGGGATTCCATTAAACTTACAAATAACCTAGGGAGAACTTGTATCTTCATAATGTCCAGTCATATTATCCAAGAACAAAGGATGTCTTTCCATTTATTCAAGTCTCTTTTCATATCTTTCAGGAGTAGGTGACATTTTCCTCATACAGCTCTAGCACATTTCTTATGGTTCATCTTAATCCTGAATATGCTTGTTTGCTACTATAGTAAATGAAATTGTTTGTAATATTATGCCTTCTGTATGTAAAAGCTATTGATTTTTGTGTTCTAAATTTATATCTTGCTACTTTGCTGAATTATTTTATTGTTTGAATTAACTTTCTCATTGATTTTTCTGGAGATTTCCAGGTGTACTATCATATCACCTGCAATACACACTTTTGCTTCTTTTTTTTAAAATCCATTCTTTTGTCTATATAAGATGAATATTCCTTATCCAAAATGCTGGCCAGGCATGGTGGCTCATGCCTGTAATCCCAGCAATTTGGGAGGCTGAGGTGGGAGTATCCCTTGAGCCCAGGAGCTCAAGACCAGCCTGGGCAACAAAGTGAAACACCCTCTCCCTACACAAAAATTACAAACATTAACTGGCATGGTAGTGCATACCTATAGTCCCAGCTATTCAAGAGACTGAGGCAGGAGGATTGCTTGAGCCCAGGAGGTCAAGGATGCATTAAGCTGTGATGGCACCACTGCACTCCAGCCTGGGCAACAGAGCAAGACTCTGTCTCTCTCTCTCTCTCTCTCACACACACACACACACACACACACACACACACACGCAAAAACAAGATACTTGGAATTTCGGATTTTTTTGGATTACAGAATTTTTGCATATACATAGTGAAATATCTTGGGGATGAGACTTAAATCTAAACATGAAGTTCATTTACATTTCATGTACACCTTATACACATAGCCTGAAGGTAATTTTATGCAACGTTTCAAATAAAAGTAAAGGTGTGTGTACATTGAACCATCAAAGGCAAAGATGTCACTATCTCAGCTACCCATGTGGACATCCTTATCCTTCCTCTGAATTTATAGGCTACCAATAAGCAATCATTTTCTTCTCTTTTTTTTTTTTTTTGAGACAGAGTTTTCACTCTTGTTACCCAGGCTGGAGTGCAATGGCGCGATCTCGGCCCACCGCAACCTCCGCCTCCTGGGTTCAGGCAATTCTCCTGCCTCAGCCTCCTGAGTAGCTGGGATTACAGGCACGTGCCACCATGCCCAGCTAATTTTTTGTATTTTTTTAGTAGAGACGGGGTTTCACCATGTTGACCAGGATGGTCTCGATCTCTTGACCTCGTGATCCACCCACCTCGGCCTCCCAGCAATCATTTTCTTAAACTTAACTCACAAATACATACTTACCAGTAGAAAATATGACATTCCATTAATGCAGTGAAAAAATACTGTTTTCAGGGCATCCAAGCAGCACAGTAGCATCACCAGATACCTTCATCAGCGGCCAAAGGACGGCAGCTTCCGGTCTCCACCTATGGTGCTGCGTTTTGATTGAAAGGCTACTGTACACTGCATCTTCTTTTTTTTTTTAAGTGAGAAGAAACATCAGAAGTAGTTGAAGGGTCAGGAAGTGGGTCCTGTGGGGGTGAGGTGGCATCTGCTAGATGGCATTTCAGAATGTTTCCTCCAGCATCATCTGTCCGTTAACAACAGTGTGTCTTAGACACCTCTCTTGATTGTATAAACTGAAATGATTCCTTGTTTGATTGTGAATGCACACTGCTCTAGTTTCAATAAGCCCATCACACATTTTATAGCACACCAGGTCCGCTATAGGTGCTTTTTCTATAGTGTCAACATCACCATCGTCACTGTCACAATTATCACGATCACCTTGATTCAGAACCAATTCATCTATTTCACCCTCAGTTAGTGAAGGAACAAGGCTCATTATTGATGTTAAAAACAGCTTCAGGGCTCACGTATGTAATCCCAGCACTTTGGGAGGCCAAGGTGGGCAGATCATGAGGTCAAGAGATCGAGACCATCCTGGTCAACATGGTGAAACCCTGTCTCTACTAAAAATACAAAAATTAGCTGGGCGTGGTGGTGAGAGCCTGTAATCCCAGCTACTTCGGAGGCTGAGACAGGAGAATCATTGGAACCCGGGAGGTGGAGGTTGCAGTGAGCTGAGATCGCACCATTGCACTCCAGCTTGGGCAACAAGAGCGAAACTCCGTCTCAAAAAAAAAAAAAATCTTCAATATCCACTTCTTTCAGCTTATTGACAGACTCTTAAGGAATATACTTTTGCACAGGTAATGAAGTCAGATATCATTGTTTTCTCACTTAACTAGGGAATTCTTCAAAGTTACCACCTCGTTCATCATCATCATTGGACATAGTTGCAGGCCAAAGCTTGTGCCAGGCATGTACAACTGTGTCTTTAGTCACTGTGTTCCAAACTTTGACAACAACATATACAGCACCCTTCATGCTAAACTCTTTAAAACCTTCCACTACCACACCTCTGTTCTGCTAGAATGCTGTTTAAGCAAGTATGTTTATATGTACTTTTCATGGATCTAAGGATACCCCAGTCACATGGCTAAATTAATGAAGTCACATTTGGAAGAAAGTACATGGAACACATTTTTTTTTTTTTTTGAGATGGAGTCTTGCTTTGTCACCCATGCTGGAGTGCAATGGTGCAGTCTCAGCTCACTGCAACCCCTGCCTCCTGGGTTCAGGTGATTCTCCCGTCTCAGCCTTCCGAGTAGCTGGGATTACAGGTACCCGCCACCATGCCCAGCTAATATTTTTGTATTTTTTGTAGAGACGGGTTTCACCATGTTGGCTAGACTGGTCTCGAACTCCTGACCTCAGGTGATCCACCCGTCTCTGCCTCCCAAAGTGCTGGGATTACAGGCATGAGCCACTGCGCCCAGCCAGTACAAACATTTTTGATGAAAATTTCAGCTGGGGAATGAGCAAAATAGGTATCAAAGAATAACAAAATCTTACAGTCCTTAGTTTAGTTTCTCTGCAGTGAGCACATGCCACTGGTACAAAATGTTTGTGAAACAATTAGAAAAACTGTCCCTGATGATCCCTGCCTTTTTGTTAGCAGAACAATGAACTGGTAAAAAATTCACTCCTTGGAAACAGCAAGTTTTTCACTTGCCTGTCACAAGCAAGTTTATACTTATGTGTGCCTGCTGCACAAGCACATTGCAACATAGTTGCTCTGTCCTTCCTGTTGGGGCTGTCTCACCATCTGTAGTAAGTGCATCTCTGGGGTAATAACAGCAAAACAATAATGTTTCATCAGCATTATAGACTTGTTCTGCTGTCAGATTTTCATCAGCAATAACCTTGGCACACTAGTTAGTGAATTTCTCTGCTGCTTCATGATCAGCAGATGTTTTATCACCACCAATCTTTAAAAAATTTAATGCTCAGGTGGGGTGCGGTGGCTCACGCCTGCAATCCCAGCACTTTGAGAGGCTGAGATGGGTGGATCATGAGGTCAGGAGTTCAAGACCAGCCAGCCTGGCCAAGATGGTAAAACCCCGTCTCTACTAAAAATACAAAAATTAGCCGGGGGAGGTGCAGGCGCCTATAATCCCAGCTACTTAGGATGCTGAGGCAGGGGAATCGCTTGAACCCGGCAGGTGGAGGTTGCAGTGAGCCAAGATCGCCCCACTACACTCTAGCCTGGGCAACAGAGTGAGACTCTCTCTCAAAAAGAACTTAATGCTGTGTCTTCTCTTAAATCTTCAACTACCCTGCTGAATATTCACAGTTCCCTTCAATTTTCAGTTCACTGTGCTAGATTTTGCTTGTTTCATGATAAGAGGCCATTAGGTGACCTATGCTCACTCTAATGCTAATGGATCCACTCCTTCAATACATGATCAAGATCTTCATTTTCAGCTTTGCAATGTTTTTCTATTTTTCATTAACTTCTGTTCATCACCTTTAGCACAGAAGTTCAGCACATTATCCATCTGTTTCTTCAGGTCACAAATAGTGGTCATTCCGCACTGTTCTGTGAGGCATTTTGCACTTCCACTGCCACCCAGTTTTTCCAACGGCATGACTTTCTGTGCTATAGATAAACATAAGTGCTTCTTTTTTTTCTTATCACTATTACTCATAGGGGTATCTTTTTGGCATTTCCAACAATATCTTTAAAACAGAGCAGAAGAAACAAAAAAAGATTAAAAATAAATAAATAAACAAAACAGAGTAGAAAATAAACAAAAAAAAAACCACAGTGAGTAATGCACATAGGTCTTGGCCCCATATGGGGATTGTGGGGAACCTGCCTTTGGTGCATGCAGCCTGCATATGTGCCATTTTATTACCCTTTATAGACATGCTTGTTGGGGGGCAATCTGGGCATAACAGAAAAGATATACCACAGCTGAAAGGGGCCGGGAGAGTCTCTTTTCTGTTGGGGATGCTGAATAAACCATACGGTGCTCCTGTATTTGGACTGCAACCTATCACATGACATCAGGTGTGGAATGTTCCACTTGTAGCATCATGTGAGCACTCAAAAAATTTCAGATTTTGGAGCATTTCCAACTTCGGATTTTCAGGTTAGGGATGCTCAACTTGCAATTGACTTCTGTCATCTAATTATATCAGTTAATACCTCCAATACAATGTTGAAAAGCACTGGATAGTGAGCATCCTTGCCTTATTTCCAATGCTAGAATTCCCTATAGTGTATCCCCATTAAACAAGAAACTACGTTTAGGAATAAGGCATACACATACAATTATGTTAAGAACATATTCTTTAATTCGTGTCTTTCTGAGTGCTTTATGATGAATATATGTTGACTTTTTTCCAAAGGCTTTCTCTGCCTTTAAGGAAATAATAATAGGATCTTTTTTCTTAAAATGTTTAATATAGTATATGATATTGACTTATGAATATTAAATCAGCCTTGTATTTCTGGAATAAATCCCATTTGGTCATGATGTATTCTTTTTCTAAATTTGTATTCGGTTGCTTTTACTAATATCTTGTTTATTATTTTTGCATCAATATTTGTGGGTGATACTGACCAGTAGTTTTCTTTGTACTGTATCTCTTTTAGATATCGGTGCTATACTTTCTTTAATAAAAAGCATTAGAAAGTTTTTTCTTTCATTTTAGTGCTCTGGGTTGGTAGAATTCCCCTGTGAAATCATCTGGGCCATGGTGCTTTTCCTTGCAGTGGTTCCTTAATAACTTCCTCTTTTCCTTCTATGGAAATTGATCTCTTTTTTTCTAACTAGAATAGGTTCAATTTTGCAACTCTGAATTTCCCTAAGAAATTATCAATTTTCTCTAGGTTTTCAAATTTATTTGCATAGAAGTCTGCAAAATAGTCTTTTTCAAATGTTCTGGCCCAACAGTTATTTCCCCCTTGTCAATATTCATCTAAAGTTTAAGAGCCTAATATAATGCATAAAGAAAGGAGACTTTCTTCTTCTTGGTATAGATATTCTGTATTATTTGAACTTTTTTTTTTTCAAGACAGAGTCTTGCTCTGTCACCCAGGCTGGTATGCAGTGGCATGATCTCGGCTCACTGCAGCCTCAGTCTCCCAGGTTCAATCGATTCTCCTGCCTCAGCCTCTGGAGTAGCTGGGTTACAGGCACCTGCCACCACGCCCAGCTAATTTTTGTATTTTTAGTAGAGATGGGGTTTCACCATGTTGGCTAAGCTGGTCTCGAACTCCTAACATCAGGTGATCTGCCTGCCTTGGCTTCCCGAAGTGCTGGGATTACAAGTGCAACCCACTGCCGTCAGCTTTATTTGAATCTTTTGCAGTGGAAACATTCATTTATTTTATATATATATATATATATTTGAGCAGGAGTCTCACTGTGTCACCCAGGCTGGAGTGCAGTGGCGCAATCTCGGCTCACCACACCTCCACCTCCCGAGTTCAAGCGATTCTCCTGTGTCAGCCTCCCAAGTAGCTGGGATTATAGGCATGCACTACCATGCCTGGCTAATTTTGTATTTTTAGTAGAGACAGGGTTTCTCCATGTTGGTCAGGATGGTCTCGAACTCCCAACCTCAGGTGATCTGCCCGCCTTGGCCTCCCAAAGTGCTGGGATTACAGGCATTTGAGCCACTGTGCCCGGCCAGCCTAAATAATTTTTAAAAAGCAATATGGACAAAAGAATAAGGCCCAGATGGGACACACACATACACACACAAAGGGGTAGTTTATAATTGGTAGGTTTCTACTACAAAAGGTCTATGGTTCAATCCATCCCCTTTGATATAAGTTAGCATGTCAAGATACAGTTTGAGTCAGCCAGTTCTCTCAAGAATTACATTTTTATCTGAGGCACATTATAGAAATGATGTATTGTTAGATACATGTGCAATTTTTTTTTTTTTTTTTTGAGATGGAGTCTCACTCCGTTGCCCAGGCTGAAGTGCAGTGGTGGGATCTCGGCTCACTGCAACCTCTGCCTCCTGGGTTCAAGCTATTTGCCTGCCTCAGCCTCCTAAGCAGCTGGGATTACAGGCATGCGTCACCATGCCCAGCTAATATTTTGTATTTTTAGTAGAGATGGGGTTTCATCATATTAGCCAGGCTGGTCTTGAACTCTTGACCTCAAAAGATCCACCCACCTCAGCCTCCTAAAGTACTGAGATTACAGACATGAGCCACTGTGCTGGGCCAAGATGTGGACATTTTTCATGGGCATCCTGTTTACCATCCCCCCCAGTTACATAAAAAGCCTATCTGGGAGTTTAGATAAAGATGGCTCCTAGAGCTCTTGCAGAGTTCCCTGGCTACATCAGGTGCTCAAAAGTTGATGACTATTATTTTGATATAATCATAACCCCTCATGATGCTTTTCAGGTGTTCAAAGCACTTCTATGTATTTTCTTTTTCTTTTTCCTTTTTTTTTTTTTTTCGAGATGGAGTTTTGCTCTTCTTGCCCAGGCTGGAATGTAATGGCACGATCTCGGCTCACCGCAACCTCTGACTCCGGGGTCCAAGCAATTCTCCTGCCTCAGCCTCCCAAGTAGCTGAGATTACAGGCATGCACCACCACGCCCGGCTAATTTTGTATTTTCGGTAGAGATACTGTTTCTCCATGTTGGTCAGGCTGGTCTCAAACTCCTGACCTCAGGTGATCCACCTCCCTTGGCCTCTCAAAGTGCTGGGATTACAGGCATAAGCCGCCATGCCTGGCCTGTATTTTCTTATTTGACCCTCACAACATCTCTATCAGGCAGACTTGGCAGTCTCACCATGTTGACCAGACTCTGGTCAACATGGTGAGACTCCCCCATGGTGGCATGCCCCACCACACCTGACTAATTCAGCATTTTAGAGCTAAAGAGAAAAATATCTAAGAGATTAAGTGGCTTTGCTAAGGCCATATGGCTCACATGGGGTTGGGCTAGGACTGCCATAAGTCCACTCTTCCTTGCTTTATGCCATCGTGCTCATCAGAGCCTGAACTTCTCTTAAGATGTGTTTTAATGATAAATGATTATCATTTTTTTCATCACTGAAAGGTTTATTCCTAATAGAATAACAAGGCACAGATTCCTACTTTCACTCTTGTATTCAATAGTATATTAGAAGATACAAGTAGGGCAATTATGCAAGAAAATAAAATAACTATTCCAGGATCGATTATCACCTGATCTCACACATAGAAATTCCTAAGGAATGTTTAAAAAATTATTAGAGATAGTAAACAAATTGGGTAAACTTGCACAACACCAATACAAAAATCCATTTTATTTTATTTATTATTATTATTTTTTGAGATGGAGTTTTACTCTTGTCACCCAGGCTGGAGTACAATGGCACGATCTTGGCTCACTGCAACCTCATCTGCCAGTTTCAAGCAACCCTCCCGCTTCAGGCTCCTGAGTAGCTGTGATTACAGGCATGCGCCACCACACCCCGATAATTTTTGTTTTTTTAGTAGAGATGGGTTTTGTCATGTTGCCCAGGCTGGTCTCATACTCCAGACCTCAGCCCACCTTGGATTCCCAGAGTGCTGGGATTACAGATGTGAGCCACTGCACCTGGCAGAAAAATCCATTTTATATGTATACACTAGCAATGAATAATCAATGATTATTCACAGTGTTTGATAAATGATAACGTCAATAGCAGAGATATTATGTAGGCAAAAACAATTTAGAAATTGCATTTTTAAGTGCTCACTCGGCCTTGAGAGGGTAATTATATAATGAATTTAGAAAACTCAGCCACTTTTAAAGACTTACTATAATGGCAGAAATGATCTCGGATGCTAAGCAAAATAATCAAGTATACCGTTTTGCTCAGCATTTCTATTTAGTTGGAAGCAAGAGTTTTCAGATATTCTACCCCCTATTCATTTAACAAATATTTAAGCGCCAGTTGCATGTCAGT
The DNA here is from genome assembly GCF_030222135.1 of Aotus nancymaae. Classification (NCBI taxonomy): domain Eukaryota; kingdom Metazoa; phylum Chordata; class Mammalia; order Primates; family Aotidae; genus Aotus; species Aotus nancymaae. Next base: position 18,597,115 of record NW_026988455.1, read on the forward strand.
CTCTGTTCTTTGCACTAGAAATATAGCAGTGAGCAAAACAGTCTCTGCTCTCAGGGAGCTCAAACTCTTGTCGGGGAGACCAGAAAACAAATGAATGAATATACACAGTGGACAATGCTATGGAGGAAGAAAAGGAGGGAAATGGGGCAGAGAGGCAGGTCAGAAGCTGGGTGTGGTGGGGCATGCCCATGGTCCCAGCTACTCTAGAGGCTGAGGCAGGAAGATTCCTTAAGCCCAGAGTTTGGGGCTGCAGATAATGCCACTGCACTCCAGGCTGGGCAACAGAGCAAGAACCTATCTCTTAAAAAAGAAAGAAAAAAAAAAAGCTGGTTAAGGAAGTTCTCTTTGATTAGGAGACATCTGAGCAGGGACTTAAAATAATTTAGGGAGTTAGCTATACCAGGGAAACATGTCTCCAAGCAGGGCAAACAGCAGGTAGAAACATCCTTTAACAGTACAAAGGCCCTGGGGCAGGCTGGGCACAATGGCTCACTCCTGTAACCTCAGCACTTTGGGAGGCCGAGGCGGGTGGATCATAAGGTCAGGAGTTCGAGACCAGCCTGACCAACATGGAGAAACCCTGTCTCTACTAAAAATACAAATCAGCCAGGCATGGTGGTGAATGCCTTATAATCCCAGCTACTCGGGAGGCTGACACAGAAGAATAGCTTGAACTCGGGAGGTGGAGGTTGTGGTGATCTGAGATTGCACCATTGCACTCCATCCTGGGCAACAAGAGTGAAACACTGCCTAAAAAAAAAAATTCTATAATAGGCTGCAGTAGCCTGCTTGCCGTGTTCCTGCAAAGCACACTTCTTTTTCTTACCACTTGACCCCCAAGTGGTTTTTTTCTCTATGGCCTGCTAGGCTTCTACTCTTTTCAGCTCTCAACCTAAGCAGCAGTGGCAGGACAGCCAGGAGCCCCAGAACACATGGGCCTGTGCACCAGCCAAGAGACCTCTGTTCCTATGTGGTAGTCAGGCTATCTTTTTCAATTATGTGCCTAGGTCCCAGGCTAGACACATTAAATGTACCAGTTGCTGCATAAGGTTAAACAGCCTCAGCCACAAATGACGATTGGGTATCTATCCAGATGATATTGACAGATCTAATTTCGAACTTTGTCTCTTTAGCTCTGTGCTTCTAAAATTTTACTGTATACAGGCATCTCCTATGGATGTTATAAAGTGTAAATTCTAATTCAGTAACTCTGGGATAGGCCTGAAATTCTGCATTTCTAAAAAGTTCTCAGATGTGGAAGCTGCTGGTCCACAGACCATCCTTAAAGAAGGTGTGAGCTTATTTTTGAACACACTTCTGAGGTGTAATCTAAATAGAAGAGCAGCCCTGTTAGCATAGACACAGTATAACTTTCGCCCTGCCAAATGACATTTTGTGGGAAGCCTAGGTATACCACTTGCCCCACTGTAGCCTCAGTAAGCATATCTTCACATCATTTTTTTTTTTTAATTGAGATAGGGTCTCACTCTGTCACCCAGGCTAGAGTGCAGTGGTGTTAACATGGCTCACTGCAGCCTCTACCTCCTGAGTCCATGTGATTCTCTCACCTCTTAGCCTCCCAAGTAGCTGGGACCACAGAAGCATGCCACCATGCCTGGCCAATTTTTAAACTTTTTGTAGAGACAGGGTCCCACTATGTTGCTCAGGCTGGTCTTGAAATGATTTCTGTTAGTGATATAGCTACAGATTCACACAAAGTTCCCCTTTAGAGCAATTCTTTTCTTTCTTTTTTTTTTTTGGAGACAGAGTTTCACTCTTGTCACCCAGGCTGGAGCGCAATGGTGAAATCTTGGCTCACTTCAACCTCTGCCTCCCAGGTTCAAGCGATTCTCCTGTCTCAGCCTCCCGAGTAGCTGGGATTACAGGAGTGTACAGCCACACCCAGCTAATTTTTGTATTTTTAGCAGAGACTGGGTTTTGTCATGTGGGTCAGGCTGGTTTGGTCTCAAACTTTTAACCTCAAATGATCCATCCACCTCAACCTCCCAAAGTGCTGGGATTATAGGCATGGGCTACTGTGCCTGGTTCCCTTTAGAGTGATTCTAAGAACTAGTAATGTCTGCCTCCTGCTTGCATAGGTCTTTAAGAAGAGAGACTATATCCTACTAAAACCCCGTGTTTTAGCTCAATGCTTAGCAGTAGAGCATGATGGTTAGGCATGTTTTGCTGAGGCATTCATCTCAATGTCACATGGGACTGCAAAAGCATCTACCTCATCAGGTTGTTGTAAGAATTTAAAAAACAGATACAAAATGCTTAGAAATGATGACTGGTACCCAGTAAGCACTATATAAGATTCAGCTGGTTGGACACATTGGCTCACACCTGTAATCCCAGCACTTTGGGAGGCTGAGGCAGATGGATCACAAGGTCAGGAGATCAAGATCAGCCTGGCCAAGATGGTGAAACCCCATCACTACTAAAAACTACAAAAATTAGCCAGGCACAGTGGCAGGTGCCTGTAATCCTAGCTACTTGGGAGGCTGAGGCAAGAGAATAGCTTGAACCCAGGTGGTGGAGGTTGCAGTGAGCAGAGATCATGCCACTGCACTCCAGCCTGGGTGACAGAGTGAGACTCCATCTAAAAAAAAAAAAAAAAAAAAAAAGATTCAGCTTATGATTGTCAGCAAATGTGTAAAATCTTTCAGAAAAAGAAATGGTATCACATCCATTTGTCTCGTAACATGCATTTATCAGCATCTCATCTATTAATTAGCTGCATTTTTAAGTTTGTTTGCTTTTTTAAACGGAGTCATGCTCTGTCACCAGGCTAGAGTACAGTGGCATGATCTTGGCTCACTGCAATCTCCATCTTCCAGGTTCAAGCGATTCTCCTGCCTCAGCCTCCTGAGTAGCTGGGACTACAGGTGAGCGGCACCACACCCAGTTAATTTTTGTATTTTTTGTAGAGATGGGGTTTCACCATGTTGGCCAGGATGGTCTTGATCTCTTGAACTTGTGATCCACCTGCCTCAGCCTCCCAAAGTTCTGGGATTACAGGCATGAGCCACCATGCCCAGTCTTACTTTTTTATTTTTATTTTTTTTGAGACAGGGTCTCACTGTGTTGCCCAGGCTAGAGTATAGTGGCATGGCCGTGGCTCACTGCAGTCTCAATCTCCCTGGCTCTAGTGATCCTCCCACCTCAACCTCCCAAGTAGCTGGGACCACAGGCGCACACCACCACACCTGGCTAATTTTTAAATTTTTTGTAGAGATAGGGTCTCATGGTGTTACCCAGGCTGGTCTCAAACTCCTGGGCTCAAGCAATCCTCCTGCCTTGGCCTCCGAAAGTGCTGAGATTAAAGTAAAAATGTGGCCATCACACCCAGCCACGTTTTTACTTTATTTTTAACACATGTAAAATTACTTGTCGGCCGGGCGCGGTGGCTCACGCCTGTAATCCCAGCACTTTGGGAGGCTGAGGCAGGTGGATCACAAGTTCAAGAGATTGAGACCATCCTGGTCAACATGGTGAAACCCCGTCTCTACTAATACAAAAAATTAGCTGGGCATGGTGGCGCGTGCCTGTAATCCCAGCTACTTAGGAGGCTGAGGCAGGAAAATTGCCTGAACCCAGGAGGCGGAGGTTGCGGTGAGCCGAGATTGCGCCATTGCACTCCAGCCTGGGTAACAAGAGCGAAACTCCGTCTCAAAAAAAAAAAAAAAAAAAAAAATTACTTGTTGTAAGTACATGTATACAAACAAAAAATTCATTCACCAAACAACAAATACTTTCTGAATAAAAGGTGTCTTTCTAGGCACTGAAGATGAAACCAGAGAGAAGGGAAGGCAGGGATTCAGAAATGAATTAGAGACTATTTCTAACCCTACGGAGGAGAAATAAGAACAAAGAACTATAATGCAGGGCAAGAGTCCAGTGTGGCAAGAGGCACAGCAATATCACGTTCACGCTTATCATCACAGGCAAGGAATTCTGTTTGCTACCTGCCCAGCACCTATTCCTGTCTTCTGGTTTAGAAACCTTATTTTCCTCAGGGAACCACCCGCTCAGCTCTCATTTCCCATGGTTCAGGGGGATGCTGACTTCAATCAGGCTCCAGCTTGAGCTGGTGATCAGGCCTGGATGAGCAGAGAATTAAATCCCCTTCAGTACAGCAACTGGGTTCAATGGTGTATGCGTGACACAAGACAGGCCTATGATTCAATTCTGGGACTTCTGTGCATGCACTAAAGTCAGGTTGGCAGGTGCGGTGGCTCACACCTGTAATCTCAGCACTTTGGGAGGCTGAGGCGGGTGGATTACCTGAGGCCAGGAGTTTGAGACCAGCCTGACCAACATAGTGAAACCCTGTCTCTACTAAAAATGCAAAAATTAGCTGGGTGTGGTGGCAAACGCCTGTAATCCTAGCTACTGGGGAGGCTGAAGCAGGAGAATCCCTTGAACCTGGGAGGTGGAGGCTGAAATGAGCCAGGATTGCACCACTGCTCAAGACTCCACCTCAAAGAATAATAATAATAATAACAACAACAAGTAAATAAAGTCAAGTTGGCTGGGCCTGGTGGCTCATGGCTGTAATCTCAATGTTTTGGGAAGCTGAGGTGGGCAAATCACTGTAGCTCAGAAGTTCCAGGGTGGTCTGGAACTTCTGGAGTGAGCCACCGTGACTGGTGGACTTTTTTTTAATTGAGCCAACAAAGTCCTTGGTTTTACTTATTCCAGATGGGTTTTCTGTTGCTCACAACTTGAAGGAACTGAATAAATGAGGAAATAAAAAGTTCTAAATCCCCAATTATTTATTTGGCCTTGATGAAAGTTGCAACTAGAGATCAAACTTTTAATCTTAGGAACTTGAGAGAATAAAAAACTTCTATTGGCACAATTGCTTTGAGGATACAAAGCACTAAGCTATCCAGTAACATTTTGGCATAAGAAAACAAGCTGGAAAGACCTTCGACAACACCAAGGATACAAATATTATTAGCAGGTTGGGGAAATTATATCCTGATTTAAACATTGTGTATCTGATCATCATGAATGGATTTCCACTTGCTAGAAGTTCTCCTGGTGCATCCTGATTTGTTACCTAATGGTTTATGGTTCTCCAACTCCCGACTTTGAGCCTATATACTTGCTTTATTCATTTGTTGTGGGAAACTGAATTTGAATTCACTTATCACCCTTGGAGTAGTGAAACCAGGAACTATTATGTAACTTCACAGATCCTGTCATAATTGACTAAGCTGGCATAAAAGATCAGATCCTTTTAGAGATGGGAAAAATACTTTTGTTCTTGCATATATTATGCAAGTAGAAACAATTATAAGATAGTGAGATTTATTTTTACCTTTTCAATTGACTTCTTTGGTCTTGCCTTCCATTTAACTATATGAGGAGCTTAAGACAGGTTATAATCATCCTAACTTTAGAGACAAGAAAAAGGTAAGGAGAGAGAGAGCAGGACTCTAGTGGCAAAACAGAGCAGACTGAACACAGTGCTTTGGTAATTAACAAGAACTCACATCCTTGCCAGCCTTGACCTGGCCTCTCTGCCTTGGCTCCCACCCAGGTGTTGCTCCCTGAATGTAATTGAAAGTAATGAAGCTACATGTGTCTAAACTCTCAATTAATTGTTCTGTGAATTCCAAGTCAATCTGGAAGGTGTTGTATTTTGTTATTCCTAATGAGACTCCCCTATTAAGTAATTCAAGGTAATTTACATCTTTTTTTTTTTTTTTTTTGAGACAGAGTTTCGCTCTTGTTACCCAGGCTGGAGTGCAATGGTGCGATCTCGGCTCACTGCAACCTCTGCCTCCTGGGTTCAGGCAATTCTCCTGCCTCAGCCTCCTGAGTAGCTGGGATTACAGGCATGCGCCACCATGCCCAGCTAATTTTTTGTATTTTTAGTAGAGACGGGGTTTCACCATGTTGACCAGGATGGTCTCGATCTCTTGACCTCGTGATCCACCCGCCTCGGCCTCCCAAAGTGCTGGGATTACAGGCGTGAGCCACCACGCCCGGCAAGGTAATTTACATCTTATATACAGTTTAGCTTCACTGCACTTCCTTTGGTGGTAATAAATAACTACTGAAATATATATAATGACCATAGAAGGGCTGGTGATATTATTCAGCATCCACACTTCACTGTTTTGATGTACTTTGTTTTTCTATGCTATACAAATGTGTGTTTTTGTTTGGTATTATGATGACTAAAGGCTGTTTTCATATCTCAGACTATGAGAAGGATTAGTCTGTTAAACTGACCACATTAAACACAATGTTGTGAATAACTTATGCTAATGTGGTAGGGCTGTATTTTAGGAATGCATTTAAGGATACAATCTCCCAGCAGAAAAAATAGTCAGTAAAAAATAAGAGGCTGCTTAATGCTACTGTCAGTAAATTGTGCAGCAGTAATCAATAGCTCCTTAAGAAACTCATGGCTATGGCTGGGCACAGTGGCTCACACCTGTAACCTCAGCACTTTGGGAGGTGGACAGATCACTTAAAGTCAGGAGTTTGAGACCAGCCTGACCAACACGGTGAAATCCCGTCTCTACTAAAAATACAAAAAAAAAAAAGGAAGAAAGAAACCTGTGGCCAACTAATACCAGATAGAGATTACTCATCTCTATTTCAGTGTTCCTAAAGGTGTTCTGAATCCTGAAGCAACCAGAGTTGGTTCTCTTACAACCATTTTGGGTATTTGTGACTTGGAAGTGAGGCACCAGTGCTCACAGGGCATGCTTTAAGAACTTACAGTGGCTGGTTACGCCGCAAGGAAGATAGGAAGAAAACAGGGGAGCAGGCTAATTCCACATGCCCAGTGGGAAGACAGGCCCTTCTCTCACATGGTCATGATTTCTTGCTGTTGTGGTTTGGTGATGACCAGTTCAAAGATGCCAAAGAGAACTCTGGCCTGAGGCAATGCTTATCAAAGTGTGGTTGGTTTCTAGTGCATGCAGGGATTCTGGTTCATTGAGATAAAATACACATGCAATTTACTATTTTTACAATTTTAAAGTGTACAATTCAGTGACATTTACTAAATTCACAATTTTGTATAACCATCTCCACTATCTCATTCCAGAACATTTCACTGGCCCACAGGAAACTCCATGCCCATTAAGCAGTTACTTTCCAACACTCCCAACCCCCATGCCTTAGAACCACCAATCTGCTTTCTGTCTCTATGGATTCTGGACATTTCACATAACGGAATCATACAATATGTGGCCCTTTTTGTCTGTCTTTGACTTAGCACAATGTTTTCAAGTGTCATCCATATTGTAACAAATATCAGTACTTCCTTTTTATGACCAAATAATTTGTTGTACCACATTTTTTAATCCATTCATCAGGTGGCATGTATTTTAGTTGTTTCTGCCTTTTGGCTATTGTGAATAGTGCTGCTATGAATATTCATATATAAGTTTTTGTTTGAACATTTGCTTTTAATTCTTTTGGGTAGAAAGTATAGGGATTAATCTCTGCTCACACAAAAGGAGGTGACCAAATATCCTAAATTCTTCAACCATTCAACAAATATTTACTGAAAACCTACTCTATAGCTGCCTAGAACACCAAGCCCTGGGAATACAAACTGCAATGAATAAGACAACCATCATCCCTGTCCTCCTTGGGAATAACACGAAATTCAATAAGTGAGTAAAACACAGACTTGACAGCATTTAGGATTAGGAATTCCTTTTCTATATGCTATTAAAGGAAAATAAAAGCTGGTCACAGAGCACCTGGGCAAGATGCTCTAACTGGATGCTTTCAGATGAAACCAGTAAACACAACTAAGCACAGTCACATCTGTCCCATTACATCATAAGCCTCAAGTAGAGAGGTTCCCAAGTGGGTCCAGTGGGCAGCTCAACATCATCAAGGATCTAGACTTTCTCCATCCTTCTGCTCTGCAATCCTCCTGGCCACACTAAGGAACAGCCACCCCAGGCATCATGTCCTCTCATGGAACAAGGACCAAGAAACAGAAGTAGGAGTTGGGAGTGTTGGAAAGTAACTGCTTAAAGGGCATGGAGTTTCCTGTGAGCCAATGAAATGTTCTGGAATGAGATAGTGGAGATGGTTATACAAAATTGTGAGTTTAGTAAATGTCACTGAATTGTACACTTTAAAATTGTAAAAATAGTAAATTGCATGTGTATTTTATCTCAATGAACCAGAATCCCTACATGCACTAGAAACCAACCGCACTTTGAGAAGCACTGCTTCAGGCCAGAGTTCTCTTTGGCATCTTTGGACTGGTCATCACCAAACCACAACAGCAAGATTCCTTCTTAACCCCTTCTTAGGCGCAAGAGAAACTTTCCCAGAATACTTCTCAGATCTGTTCTGCCCAAATTGCCCCACAGCCTATTCCTAAGCCAGTTACTGAGAAGGAATTGGAATCAAGTGCTATGAATAATTTATGATTAATCAAGTTTGAGGCTGGAAGGGGCCGCTTCCCCTGGGGAATATGATGCCTGAACAAAATACAGGCGCTGGAAAAATGTAAGAGGGAAAAAGAACGGCTGCAGGATAGGCAGCCAAGCGTGTCTGTATCGGTGCCCATGCAAGATTTCCTGGAGGAAGTCCAGTCCAGCGTTCTCTAAACTCCAGGCCTCAACTGAGTATCTCAAAAGAAAACAAATATCCAAACCTCAACGTGTCCAAGACTGAATTCATGATTCTCATGAAAATAGTCTCTTCCAGTGGTGACTAATACTACCACCAGATGCTGGAGCCAGGAAAATAAGAGCCACCATAGCTTCTTCTTCCTCATCACTACATCTAGCTCATCACCAAGTCTCTGAATCCGTCCACTCTCTTCACCTCCACCAGCACCATCCTAATCCAAGTCACTATCAGCAATTCCCTGGAGCTTTGCAACAATCATGTTTGGCTTCCCTGCATCCATTTGTATTTCTCTCCAAACTAGTAGTTCACAGTGCAGGTCCGGTGGCCTTTTCAAATCTAAATCTGCTCATGTTCAAAACTCGCTTCCCACTGCTCTTAGAATAGGGACGACTTTAAGCTCGAATAGGCTGTGCACACCCCACCTCGAGACTGCCGCACTTGCTGTTCCTCCTCCAGCCCCTTGTCACCCCTCTCTCTCGGCTTAACTGTCACTTCCCAATTAGGTCAGGTCCCTCTGCTGCAAGCCCGTAGAGAGCTCTGCGCCTGTCCTTCAGGGTACTTTTTCTCCATCTACAGACTCAGACCTGTGCAAACACGGAGCTAGTATTTCCCACAGCATAACGCCTGGCACACGGTAAGTGCGCAATATGTAGCTGTTGAGCGGCTAAATGTATACATAAGCACAAAGCAGAGTGGCCGATAACAAATACGGACGCAGTCCGGGGAGAACACACACTCAGCCGAGCCCCCACCACCAGTCTGCGCCGCCGGGACAGCGGCGGAGTCTCCGGCCGGCAGCTCCGCCCCTGGGCCCCGCCCCTCCCTGCTGCGCGAAGGGGGCGGGGCTCAGAGGTTGCGTGACGTAACAGCAGCCGGTCGGTGACTGGGCCTCCGGGCGAGCCGGCGCGGGAGCAGGCGCCGGGAGGGGCCAGACCGGGTAGGTCCCGGAGGGCGGCGGCGGCGGAGCCGGCAGTATGGGTCCTCGCCGCCGGCTTCGCTGAGACGCGCTCGCGTGGGCTGCCCGCCCGGGCCCGCTGTGGTTGCGGCGGCATGAAGGGCGCTCTGGGGAGCCCCGTGGCCGCCGCCGGCGCCGTGATGCAGGAGAGTTTCGGCTGCGTGGTGGCCAACCGCTTCCATCAGCTGCTGGACGATGAGTCGGACCCATTCGACATCCTGCGCGAGGCCGAGCACCGGCGCCAGCAGCAGCTGCAGCGCAAGAGGCGCGACGAGGCGGCGGCGGCGGCCGGGGCTGGTCCCCGCGGCGGCAGGAGCCCAGCCGGGCCCTCAGGCCACCGAGCCGGCGCGGGCGGCCGGAGGGAGTCGCAGAAGGAGCGCAAGACCCTCCCGGCGCCTGGCGCGCAGGGGCCCGACAGCCCTGGGGGCGGCCTGCAGGCGCCAGGTACGCGGGGGGAACGGGGGAGCGGGCCACGGCGCGCCCCGCTGTGAGGCTGGGGTCCCGGGGCTGGTTCCCGGAGGCGGGGCCGTGGAAGAGCCGGGAGAGTTGAGGGTCCTGGGGGCCGCCGAAGGTAGGAGGAGAGGGGCGGGTGGGGGGTCACACCCTTCCAGCCCTCACCAGCCGGATGCGGGGCTCCGGGGGAAGCGCAGGCTTGGGGTGGGGTGGGGTGGAGCCCCCAAACCCTGACACTGAGCCTTTACGGCAAGTTGGACAAAGTTGAGGGAGGTTGCTGGGGTGGCGTGTGGGGGCGAACGCTGAGGTCGCTACCCCGGGGCGCCCATATCCAAGCTGGCGAGGACCTTCTCCATCCTCAGCCCAGCCTCTGCAGGATTGAGATCGGAGCCACCCGAGAGCGCGGTAGGGAAAAGGAGGGCGCCCGGCCCCGGGGCTGGGGGTCTCTGTGATGCTGGAGGCCTGGCCGACCGCGGGGCGGCCTGTGACGTCCGGGTCCGGGTCCGGGTCCGGGGGCAGGCAGGGGTCCCTGGCGCGGTCCGGCCTGGCGCTTTTGCCCCTTCCCCGTCCGGTAGCGTCCACAAGGCAGCAGGCATCGTATTTCAGTACTTCGTGTGGTGTTGATGGGATGTGGAACTTACAAATAACTTAAGGCCGCTTTGAGAAAAGCGTTTTTAACCTTTCCATCAAGAATATTCGGAGTTCCTCATTCGCTGTTTAGCAAGCAAAAGCAGTGCGCAGCGTCGTGTCCTGCTGCCTGCGGTCGGGGAGGGTGCTTGAGAGTTCGTTCTCTCACCTGAACTGCGTCAGTGGCAGAGCCGGCAACACTCCACCTGTGTTTCCTCTGTTTTCTTTAAATGAGACAGCGGTCCCAAGGTTCGCAGAGTGTTACGATTAAGATGTGTAGTTTGACCACTCCTGCCAACGTTTGGCAGTGTGTTCAACTTGGTTTTATTGGTTTGCTCCTTGTTTGATAAAGATTGTGGATCGCAGCTCTGTGGAAAGGTCTCAGGTTTAAGTATTCAGGTTTAAGGTCTCAGGCTTTGATGTGCAGCTGGGTCATGTTTACCTTTATTTGTGAAAAGTTAAATCGAGAGTCATCACTCGAGAATCAAGTCACTACAATAAAGATGTTGAAAATGATTTAAAAAAATGTTATTGACTATCTCACGACTCTTTGGTAGGCCAGTAAATTTCTGAGCCTATTTAAACTGAGACTGGAGATACATTGTGGATTTTATATCCTGTTTTTTATGTTTTTCTCTTAAACGTATTTACATGAATATAATAAAAGAACTGAGGAAGGCTAAGCTTTTCTTCTCCATTTATTTTTTAACAAACGAAAATACATATTCTATCCGGAAAATGTGAGACGAGTTAGTACTGTTAATACGTTGATTTTTAGCCTTTTTAAAATTGTCATGCATTTTTGTGATAAAAATTTTAAGCAGTTCCAAAATGCATGAGGTTAAGTAAAAATCCTCTTATTTTTCCTGCTGTTAACGCTTTTCATTTATATACATAAATGCACAGGGCTATTTCTTTTCTTTCTAAACTTAAATGATACAAACTGGGTTGCAACCTGTTTCCTGCACTTGATGTTGTCATGTGATACACTCATAACTCTTTTTCTGTCAGTTGTTCCGTCTAAGTGATCTGGCTTTTGAAATCAACGAAAGATATTTAGTTGATTTTGTAGTTAGAATGGAAATTTTATCATTGAAGTTCTTTTTCAAGTATGTGTTTTTTTCAGGAGCAAACAGCTCATTAATTTCCATTTATGTAGTTGCTGTACTAAATTTATCTATGATGGGTGTCAAAGAGCTAATCTCTCAAGGTTTTGTAGCCCTAGTTGATATGAAACACTGTACCAAATTTTTAATTTTGTTAGAATATTGTAAGTGAATGTTTAGTGTAGACAAAAATAAAATATATTTGACATCATAGAAATACTAATCCTGAAAGAATGTGGAAGTCACAAGCTCTTCGTATGGAAATGTAGGGTTTTTGTTTGTTTGTTTTTGAGACAATCTTGCTTTGTCGCCCAGGCTGGAGTGCAATGGCATGATCATGGCTCACTGCAACCTCCACCGCCTGGGTTTAGGCAATTCTAATTCAACCTCCTGAGTAGCTGGCATTACAGGCATCTGCCACCACACCCAGCTAATTTTCTTTTTCCTTTTCTTTTTTTTTTTTTTTTTTTGAGATGGAGTCTTGATTTTCTGTCAACAGCAGTGCAGTGGCACCCTCTCAGCTCACTGTAACCTCTGCCTCCCGTGTTCAAGCGATTCGCCTGCCTCAGCCTCCCCAGTAGCTGGGACTACAGGTGCGTGCCACCAAGCCCAGCTAATTTTTATATTTGTTTTACTAGAGGCAGAGTTTCACCATGTTGGCCAGGGTGGTCTCTATCTCTTGACTTCGTGATCTGCCTGCCTTGGCCTCCCAAACTGCTGGGATTACAGGCGTGAGCCACCACACCCGGCCAAAAATGTAGGTTTTTAATGTCTGACTATCTGTCTAGCAATCTACATAAACCCTCGAGTGAGCCTTGCTCAATAAGTTCATTCTTTGAAGTCATGAGAGGTAGTTTCCGTTTTGGTTTTCCTAGCCTTTTAGTATTGTGTTTGTTGAACCAAAGCTCACCTTTATTTTGTGGGAAATCTTACTGTAATTTTTATTGTATTCTGTTTCTTTACATGGGCTTGGTTTAGATGGTGATGAATGCATGTGCCAGCCTTTTATTGGAGAGGTTAGTGAAATGCAGTGCTTGCATTCTCCACTTGGAGCTGCTGATCCAGCACAGAAAAACAAGCCCAATTCGTGGCAGTGTTGATCTCTTAGTACTAAATTGTGAGGAAAAAATTGGATGCTGATTATCTTTGTTGTGGGAGGTTTGGGAGGGAGAATGAGATGTTTGCCTGAAACTGATAATTATTCTAATTATCTTTGTTTTGGGGGGTTTAGGAGGGAAAATGAAATGTTTACTTGATATTGATAATTATTCTAATAAGTTGCCAGTTGTATTTAACAGTTTTCAGTTTATACTGTTGGAAAAGGCTTTAATATGGGGTACAGTAGATGTCCTATTTTAAGTTTGATGAATTACAGATTTAATTGACACAATTAAAAAATAACTTGGAGGGACCGGGTGCAGTGGCTCACTCCTGTTATCCCAGCACTTTGGAGGCTGAGGCGGGCGGATCACGAGGTCAGGAGTTCGAGACCAGCCTGATCAACATGGTGAAACACCGTCTCTACTAAAAATACAAAAATTAGCTGGGCGTGGTGGCCCGTGCCTGTAATCCCAGCTACTGGGGAGGCTGAGGCAAGAGAATAACTTGAACCCGGAAGGCGGAGGTTGTAGTGAGCTGAGATTGCGCCATTGTACTCCAGCCTGGGTGACAGAGTGACACTCCATCTCAAAAAAACAAAAAACCTGAAACAACAACAACAAAATTGGAGGAAGCAGAAAGGTGGGATAAGCACCTAAGTAATTGTGTAGTTGAGTGGAGATATTAAAAGATGTTTTTAAAACTGGAGGTTGGAAATAGGAAATCTGAAACTGTGTTAAAATAACTCTTTTACACTGAGATAAAAATATGGAAAAGTATTGTTACAGTTGACAAATTTTCTGATGAGTGTTATGTCATGACCTATTATAATTTTCAACTTGTTAGATAATTAACTTTCTTAGTGGCTTTTTCTACCTTACATTTTGAACGCCTTTTCCAATTCTGAACGCTTAACACATGTGCCCCCAGACCTGATGTTGCCCACTCCTAGGCAATTGGGGACAAGTATCAGTGACAGTGGGGGCTGCATGGTGGCTCATGCCTGTTATCCAGCATTGGGAGGCTAGGTGGGAAGATCACTTGAGCTCAGGGGTTCAAGACTAGCCTGGGTAACAAAATGAGACCTATCTCTACCAAAAAAAAAAAAAAAAAAAATTAGCTGGGTGTGATGGTGCATGCCTGTGGTCTGAGTCTGAGCTACTCAAGAGACTGAGGTGGGAGCATCACTTGCATCCTAGAGGTCAAGGCTGCAGTGAGCTATTATCATACCACTGCATCCAGCCTGGGTGACAGAGTGAGACCGTGTCAAAAAAAAAAGTGTCATTATCTTGATATGTCTGCAATAAAAGCATAATGCTCTGCTGAGTGCAGTGGCTCATGTGTGTAATCCTAACACTCTGGGAGGTTGAGGCAGGTGGATCACCTGAGGTCATTCAAGACCAGCCTGGCCAACATGGCGACACCCCGTCTCTAGTAAAGATACAGAAAAATTAGCCAAGCATGGTGGCACAGGCCTGTAATCCCAGCTACCTAGGAGGCTTGAGAATTGCTTGAAACCAGGTATCGGAGGTTGCAGTGAGCTGAGATTGTGCCACTACACTCCAGCCTGGCAGCCTGGGTGACAGAGTGAGAATGTCTCAAAAAAAAAAAAAACCAAAAAAAAAAAACGGCAGCTGAGTATGGTAGCTCATGCCTCAGTACTTTGGGAGGCCAAGATGGGTGGATCATCTGAGGTCAGGAATTCAAGACCAGCCTGGCCAACATGGTGAATCCCCATCTCTACTAAAAATGCAAAAAATTTAGCCAAATATGGTGGCAGGCACCTGCAATCCCAGCTACTCAGGAGACTGAGGCGGTAGAATCACTCGAACCTGGAAGGTGGAGGTTGCAGTGAGCCAAGATCGTGCCACTGCACTCCAGCCTGGGCGATAGAGTGAGACTCTGTCTCAAAAAAACAAAAATAAAGCTGGGTGCGGTGGTTCATGCCTGTAATCCCAGTACTTTGGGAGGCCAAGGCAGACGGGTCACTTGAGGTCAGGAGTTCGAGACCAGCCTGGCCAACATGGTGAAACCCTGTCTCTACTAAAAATACAAAACTTAGCTGGGCATGGAGGCACGTGCCTGTAATTCCAGCTACTCAGGAGGTGAGGCATGGAGAATTGCTTGAACCCGGGAGGCAGAGGTTACAGTAAGCCAAGATCATGCCACTGTACTCCAGCCTGGGCGACAGAGTGATACTCTGTCTCGAAAAAGATAAATAATAAAACGTTATGCTCTATTTATGATAACATCTTGTCTGTATCCTAAACATATCACAAGCTCAGATTGTGACCTCACTACAGGATACAAATTGAATTTAAATATTTCTAGGTTATGGGACATTAAAATTATAGTAGGTTGAATTTAGATCTGTTGTGCAACTTTTCACTCTGAAAAAATATTTTGTTGACAAGGAAAAAATTATACAATTTATGTTAGTGATGTCATAAACATGATTTTTGCTTTAAAATGAGACCAATTGGCAGGGCGTGGTGGCTTACGCCTGTAATCCCAGCACTTTGGGAGGCCAAGGCGGGCGGATCACAAAGTCAAGAGATCGAGACCATCCTGGCCAACATGGTGAAACCCCATCTCTACTGAAAAATACAAAAGTTAGCTGGGCGTGGTAGCATGCCTGTAGTCCCAGCTATTCGGGAGGCTGAGGCAGGAGAATTGCTTGTACCCGGGAGGTGGAGGTTGCAGTGAGCCAGGATTGCACCGCTGCACTATAGCCTGGCGCCTGGTGACAGAGCGAGACTGTCTCCAAAAAAAAAAGAGACCAATTAAGATTTATCTGTACCCAGATGATAAAGGTTTGGTAGAAAATATTAAATGGGGGCCGGGCGCGGTGGCTCACGCCTGTAATCCTAGCACTTTGCGAGGCCGAGGTGGGTCGATCACCTGAGGTCAGGAGTTTAAGACCAACCTGGCCATCATGGTGAAACCCCATCTTTATTTAAAAAAAAAAAAAAAGAAAAGAAAATATTAAATGAGAAAATAAAGACTGGGTGCAGTGGCTCACGCCTGTAATCCCAGCACTTTGGGAGGCTGAGACAGGTGGATCACGAGGTCAAGAGATAGAGACCATCCTGACAAACATGGTGAAACCCTGTCTCTCCTAAAAATATTTTTAAAAATTAACCAGGTGTGGTGGTAGGTGCCTATAGTCCCAGTTACTCGGGAGGCTGAGGCAGGAGAATTGCTTGAAACTGGAAAACAGAAGTTGCAGTGAGCCGGATCACACCACTGCACTCAGCCTGGCGATAGAGCGAGACTCCATCTCAAAAAAAAAAAAAAAAAAGGGAAAATAGAAAAGTATGTATACACATATATTCCTTAAGGTCTTTTCTAAGTGGGAGAGAAGTCTAATAGTTAAAAATATAGCCATGGCCAGCCATGGTAGCTCACGCCTGTAATCCCAGCACTTTGGGAGGCTGAGACAGGTGGACCACGAGGTCAAGAGATAGAGACCATCCTGACAAACATGGTGAAACCCTGTCTCTACTAAAAATACAAAAAAATTAACTGGGCCTGGTGGCATGCTCTTGTAATCCCAGGAGACTGAGGCAGGAACATCACTGGAACCCGGGAGGCAGAGGGTGCAGTGAGCCAAGATCGTGCCACTGCACTCCAGCCTGGATGACAGAGCAAGACTGTGTCTCAAAAAAAAAAAAAAAAATCTCTAATCCCAGCACTTTGGGAGGCCGAGGCGGGCGGATCACGAGGTCAAGAGAGCGAGACCATCCTGGCCAACATGGTGAAACCCCATCTCTACTAAAAATACAAAAAATAGCCAGGCATGGTGGCACGCGCCTGTGATCCCAGCTATTCGGGAGGCTGAGGCGGAAGAATCGCTTGAACCCAGGAGGCGGAGGTTGCAGTGAGCCGAGATTGCGCCACTGCACTCCAGCAGGCATTAGAGCAAGACTCCGTCTCAAAAAAAAATCCATTAACTTGAATAAGTGTAATATTTTATAGTTATGCAACTAATGTGTAATTTGTACTAAGAAAAACTGAAGCCACTATTGTAAAAATTGCACATAGTGAGATCTTTTAAATTTATACAAAAAAAGATAGACTCTTGAAGATTAAAGATGTGAGAAAGTTCTCCACAATGTATTTACCAAGTATCAGATGGCTTCAAACTTAAACTTTGCTTAAGATGTTTAAAGCATTAAAACCAGACGGGAGTAAAGCAAGGTGAGAGGAAAAGACCAGAGTCTCTGGTCCCAGCATGGCGTCTAAGTGCCAGACTCTCAGGGGACAAAAGAGATGTCCTCAAGTACTGGCTGACTCTCGGGCAAGTTGGCAAATAGCAGGTTTTGGTTCATATTCAAGAAGTTATAATTGCAAGTCTATATATTTCATAGAATAGCAGGAAAATCTGTTTTCAAAGTAAAAATATAAACACTACAAACTTTAAAAATAAAAACCTTGGCCAGGCACGGTGGCTCATCCATGTAATCCCAGTAGTTTCAGGAGGCTGAGGTGAGATGTTTAAAGCATCCATATAATTTCAGGAGGCTGAGGTGGGTGAATTTTTAGAAGCTGGGAGTTCGAGACCAGCCTGGCCAACATGGTGAAACCCTGTCTCTACTAAAAATACAAAAATGAGCTGGGTGTGGTGGTGCATGCCTGTGGTCCCAGCTTCTTGGGAGACTGAGGCACAGAATTACTTGAGCCTGGGAGGCAGAGGTTGCAGTGAGACGAGATTGCACAGTACACTGCACTCCAGCCTGTGTGACAGAGTGTGACTCTGTCTCAAATATAAATAAATAAATAAAAACAAAAACCTTAGTAGTATGCCAGTGATAAGCCATAGTTACCGTGGTTTTATGTGCAGTTGGGATTCTAAAAGTACAGTCTGAAATATAGGGTATTCTTTCATTTTCTAGATAGGGCTTACATACTGTGTTTTTATCAAGCTGCTTTTGTGAACTGTAACTTATTTAGTAAAATATACCCACGACTGTCACAGCTTTTGGGAGGTGCCTGTAATTACAGGTGAGCTTAGTTTGTCATATACTTTCTAGGATATAGGGAAAGCATGATTTAATAGTAACGTTCTATTAAAAAGTAGTAGACTGTGGGCAGTTGTAGCATCAACAACTTAAAATTTACAAGTACCTGTAAAGTTTAATACTTTCGCAGACGTTGTGTTCCAGCTCTCTGCTTTGATTTTCTGGTAGGCCAGAAGCGGACTCCTAGAAGAGGGGAGCAGCAAGGATGGAATGATAGCCGTGGGCCGGAGCGGATGCTTGAAAGAGCCGAGCGGAGACCCTACAGGGAATACCGACCCTATGAGACAGAGAGGCAGGTGGACTTCACAGCTGAGAAGTTTGCAGATGAAAAGTATGTGCTGCAGTTCTCGGCAAGGTGGGTGGGGAACCGGAAAGGTTTTCCAAAAAATGCTACTTCTACTGGCTACTGCTTTTTGTGGTGCCAGTCCTAGGAATGTTTTCCTAATTTATGTGCAGTTCATGTTACCTTAGATGATGGGAGGGATCTTCCTTTTGCCTCATAGATGACTTTACATCTTGGTTCAGAAAATGATTGTACAATTAAAAGTGAATTGCTTATTGGTAACTGTGAAGAGCACTTGTAAAAAGAAATTACACAGGAGTGTGTTGAACTGGTTAACTTTTCTTTTGAAGTTCCAGATTAGATATATAATTTTGGACTGGGGATATAATTATGGTTTTGATTTAGTATTACTAATTTAGACTGCTCAATGGATTGAAATAAATTCCTAGCTCCACGGTCAGGTCAATAGGCTGCCATGATGAGATTTGAAGAAAAGTCTGTCTGATGTGTAATACCAATTTCTGGCAGGCATGCCTGCTCTTGGAAGTACTCTAACACAGACAGCAGTCGTGGGCTGGTGGAGTGTTGTGTCGCTCCTGAGTGATGTGGCAGCATGGTGGCCGCTGCACCCCACCTGAACACAGGGAGCGGTTATTTGTGTCTTATGCTTAGCACTAGCAAGGTGGGTGCTTGCTGCTTAGAGCCTTTGTTTAATCATTACACCTGTTTATGTTAAACAGAAACAACTAGCAAATCAGATTTCAAGGAAAATAAAGTTAAAAAAGCTAAGGAAGACTAAAATAGTAAATAGTTAAATGTCAAGGGAGCCATTTTTCCCAACTTCCAGCTTCTTGACTGCTAATTCCTTTCCATTTAGGATTCTGGCTACAAGTTTTAACCAAATAATGTGGTTTCGTAAAACTATACTATAGAGCCTGTTAAAAACAAAACAAAAAAACTCCAGCAGAGAGTGACAACCTGCGCGGGCTGAGCAGGTGATGATTCATGCAGAGATATTCACCTAGAAGTTACACGTTCAAGACAATGAGATGACCGGGCGCGGTGGTTCACACCTGTAATTCCAGCACTTTGGGAGGCCGAGGCGGGTGGATCATGAGGTCAAGAGATCGAGACCATCCTGGTCAACATGGTGAAACCCCGTCTCTACTATAAATACAAAAAATTAGCTGGGCATGGTGGCGCGTGCCTATAATCCCAGCTACTCAGGAGGCTGAGATAGGAGAATTGCCTGAACCCAGGAGGCGGAGATTGCGGTGAGCCGAGATCGCGCCATTGCACTCCAGCCTGGGTAACAAGAGCGAAACTCTTGTCTCAAAAAAAAAAAAAAAAGACAATGAGATGGTCTTGATGCAACCATGTTGTAGAGAAACTTATAGAAAGGCTTAATTTTGCCCATTTTTTGGTGATTACTTCAAATTTGCTGAGTAATAAGCGCAGTCTACTTGCTTCTGCAAAGCTTCTTGGATCAGACCTGCTTATTTTTGGAATCGTTTGGGTATTTATTTCACCCTCATTTTAGAGATTCTGTGGAAATGAGGAAATTATAGTTCATATGCACAAACCCATGTTTCCCCCCCTTTTTTTAGTAGCAAGACTATGTAGTCTTTAAAAAGGATAAAACAGATTTTTATATGTGATAAAAAAATAGCTATTAAGTGAAATAATACATATATGGAAAAATAAGGTGGGTTATGGGATTATGGAGGGTTTTTTCTTTTAAAATAAGTTCAGAATTACAGAAAAGTTTCAAGAATTATACAAAGAATTTCCATCTGCCTTTTATCTAGAATCCCCACAGACTAACTTTTTACCACATTTGCTTTCTCATCCCCCACCACACCACACAGCCTTTCCTTGTTATTCAAGAATAAGGTGTAGGAATGCCCCCTTACTCCTAAATACTTTAAATACATTTCCTAAAAACACGATGCAATTTTCAGATTCATTAAGATGAATATAATACTGTTATCTAATTCTCTGAATTGCGTAGTCTACAGACTTTCCTCAGATTTCACCAGTTGTCCCAGTGATATCTTTTAACAAGAGAAAACATTTCTGGTTCAGGATCCACTCCAGGCAAACGCATTGTAGTTAGTCATCTTTAATTAGGCACAGCTCCTTAGCCTTCCTTTGTCTTTATGAATTTGGGATTTTGAAGAATATGGGCCAGTTATTTTATAGCATGTCCCAGATTTTGAGTTTTTCTGATGTTTCCTCATGGAATGAGGTTATGCACTTTTGGTAGGAATGCCACAGAAGTAATGTGTTCTCAGCACACCACATTAGAGATATGTACGGAATTTTCACTTTCAAGGAAATTTGAATTTTTTAAATAAATCGTGGTATCAGAAAACATTTTCTCAGTTTCCAAAAAATACTCTTAATATAAAATAATACTTTTGAGAGGGTGGGGAGGGATAACATGGGGAGAAATGCCAGATATGATATGCACCTAAAGTAAATTAAATTTAAAAAAAAAGAAAGATCTATAGAAAAAAAAAAGTAATACTTTTTTTTTTTTTTTGAGATGGAGTCTCTCTCTGTTGCCCAGGCTAGAGTGCAGTGGCTCGATCTCTGCTCACTGTAATCTCCGCCTCTTGGGTTCAAGTGATTCTCCTGCTTCAGCCTCCTGAGTAACTGGGACCACAGGCACATATTACTACCCTTGGCTAATTTTTGTACTTTTAGTAGAGACAGGGTTTCAACATGTTGGCCAGGATGGTCTTGATCTCCTGACCTTGTGATCCACCCACCTTGGCCTCCCAAAGTGCTGGGATTACAGGCGTGAGCCACCACACCCGGCCAAATAATACTCCTAATAATAATAAAAATACTCTTTTTTTTTTTTTTTTTTGGAGACACTCTGTTACCCAGTCTGGAGTGTAGTGACGTGATCTCGGCTCACCACAACATCCGCCTCCCAGGTTCATGTGATTCTCCTGCCTTAGGCTCCTGAGTAGCTGGGATTACAGGCACGCACCACTATGCCTGGCTAATTTTTGTATTTTTTTTTTTTAGTAGAGACAGGGTTTCACTATATTGGCCAGGCTGGTCTCGAACTCCTTACCTCATGATCCGCCCGCCTCAGCCTCCCAAAGTGCTGGGATTACAGGTGTGAGCCACTGAATAAAAATACTCTTAAATAAAACGTAAAATGTTTTATTTGTGACAAACTCACAAGCAAAAGAAAGGAAAATAACATTTGAGCCAAGCACCCTGCTTTATATACCTGTGATCTGTGATTCACTGTCTTACAACAATACTAGCAAGTAGACATGACACCCGATTCACAGGTGGAGAGCCTGGAGCTCATGGAGGTATGAATAAGGAGTTCAGTGTTGACTGGATACCAGACTTCAGTTTGAAAACATAAAAAGTTCTGGAGAAGGATGGTGATGATAGTTGCACAACAGTGTGAATGTACTTAATGCCACAGAATTGAGCACTTAAAAATGATTAAAATGGTAAATGTTATGGTATGTGTATCTTACCACAATTTGTTTAAAACTTATTAATAACGGGGGATGGGTAAACATCTGGGGGATTTTTTTTTCAGAACAGGCATTGATTTTAAATGACCAGTAAATTACAGAAAGGAAGAGCCAAAATGTATCCAGAAAGAGGCAGACTAATCTTCTAATAGTCTAGGTTCTAAGAGTTCAGTTAAGTTCATTTAGAGCGTAAGGAAAAATTCCTACTGCATTAAAAACAGTAGTTTATGGTTGGGTGCAGTGGCACACACCTATAATCCGAGCACTTTGGGAGGCCGAGGCAGGCAGATCATAAAGGCAAGAGATTGAGACCAGCCTGGTTAACATGGTGAAACCCCGCCTCTACTAAAAGTACAAAAGTTAGCTGGGTGTGGTGGCGTGAGCCTGTAGTCCCAGCTATTCGGGAGGCTGAGGTAGGAGAATCACTTGAAGCAAGGAGGCAGAAGTTGTAGTGAGCTGAGATCACGTCACTGCACTCCAGCTTGGTGACAGAGTAAGACTCTGTCTGAAAAACAAAAAACAAAAAAACCCGGTAGTTTACTCCCAGAATATGTGCTCCACATGATGTAGCTGATCTCTGGGGCGGAGACATGCCCCTTAATCCCAGCACCATTTATGACATTGCTTCCATGGGAAAACACGTGCTCTGCCTAAGCAGAATAGAAATCCATGCTAGCTGGCCATGACAAGACTGCTATATATACATGGCTGAAACTCTGGGTCTGTTTCCTCATTTGAAAATTGAGAGGGCTGAATTTAGACAATCTTTCGAGATTATGAAGATTTTATAATTCTGTCCAGTAAACGTGTAAGTATCAAACTCAAGGTGACACCTTTTTTCACTATCAGATGAGCAAAGATCAAATCTTAATATATCATATTCAAGCTTGAAGAAAGTGCTATAAAAAATGCTCTCAGCCGGGTGCAGTGGCCCACACCTGTAATCCCAGCACTTTGGGAGGCTGAAGCGGGTGGATCACCTGAGGTTAGGAATTGGAGACCAGCCTGGCCAACATGGTGAAACCCACTAAAAATACAAAAATTAGTGGATGTGTTGGTGCGTGCATGTAATCCCAGCTACTCGGGGGACTGAAGCAGGAGAATCTCTTGAACCAGGGAGTCGGAGGTTGCAGTGAGCTGAGATCGCACCACTGCACTCCAGCCTGGGTGACAGAGAGAGACTCTGTCTCCAAAAAAAAAAAAGAGTTTATAGGCTGGGCACAGTGACTCACACCTGAAATCTCAGCACTTCAGTGCTTTGGGAGGCTGAGGCAGGCAGATACTTGAGCTCAGGAATTTGATTCCAGCCTGGCCAATGTGGTGAAATGCTGTCTCTACTAAAAATACAAAATTAGCCAGCCATGGTGGCACACACCTGTAATTCCAGCTAGTCTGGAGGCTGAGGTGGGAGAATCACTTGAACCTGGTAAGTGGAGGTTGCAGTGAGCCAAGATTGCAATACTGCACTATGGCCTGTGTGATAGAGCGAGACTCTGTCTCAAAAAAAAAAAAAAAAAAAAAAATTAGCCAGGCATGGTGGCACACACCTGTAATCTCAACCACTGGGGAGCCTGAGGCATGAGAATCACTTGATCCCAGGAGGTGGAGGCTGTAGTGAGCTGAGATTGCACCCTTCATTCCAGCCTGGGAGACAGAACAAGGCTTTGTCTCAAAAAAAAAAAAAAAAAAGTTTACTGTTGGCTGGGCACACAGTGGCTCATACCTGTAATCCTAGCACTTTGGGAGGCCTAGGCAGACAGATCTCTAGAGCCCAGGAGTTTGAGACCAGCCTGGGTGACATGGTGAAACCCCCATCTCTATAAAAGTCACAAAAATTAGCTGGGTGTGATGGCACATGCCTGTAGTCTCAGCTGCTTGGAGGACTGAGGTGGGAAGATTGTTTGAGGTCGAGAGGTGAAGGCTGCAGTGAGCAGTGATTGGACCACTGCACTCCAGCTTGGGCAACAGAGTGAGATACTGTCTCAAAAAAAAAAAAATACTGTTACTTTTCTTTTGTTTGTTTTAGAACCCTACTTTAGATTTCCTTTTTTGAGGGAGGGTCTTGCTCTGTTGCCCAGGCTGGAGTGCAGTGGCAGGATCTCGGCTCACTGCACTTCTGGGCTCAAGTAATCCTCCCACCTCAGCCTCCTAAGTAACTGAGATTACAGGTACACACCACCATACCTGGCTAATTTTTATATTTTTTAGTAGAGATGGGGTTTCACCGTGTTACCCAAACTGGTTTCGAACGCCTGGGCTCAAACGATCTAACTGCCTTGGCCTCCCAAAGTGCTGGGATTACAGGCTTGAGCCACCACTCCCAGCCTGCTTTAGATTTTTTTTTTTTTTGAGACAGGGTCTTGCTTTGTCACCTGGGCTGGAGTGCAGTGTGCAATCTTGGCTCACTGCAACCTCTGCCTCCCAGGTTCAAGCAGTTCTCCTGCCTGAGCCTCACAAGTAGCTGGGATTATAGGTGCCCGCCATCATGCCTGGCTAATTTTTGTATTTTTAGTAGAGATGGGGTTTCACCGTGTTGACCAGGCTGGTCTCAAACTCCTGACCTCAAGTGATCCTCCTGTCTCGGCCTTCCAAACTGCTGGGATTACAGGTGTGAATCACTGAGCCCAGCCTGCTGTAGATATTTGCTGTAGTTTAGAATCAGGTTTTACAAAGATTTCTATTTTTGATTAGGGGAGGGAGGTGGTAGACAGAAAAGCCAACTTGGAGAATTTATCTAGGTTGGTGTTTCTTATAAGAGACTGGCATAACGTTAATGATTAGCACTTCTGTATTTCTTTATTTTTTGAGTAAGGTAAATTGGGAGTTTTGTATCTTTTTACCCACTGCTGTATAGCGGCTTCTTAATGTGACACTTTTAGCCATAAAAGTAGACTGTAAAATACCTCTAGTGTTGGTGTTTGAGCTACTAATGCCGCTAGGTTTCTTGAGCCAGGACCTCTATTAAATAAGTAATTTCTTGTCACTTTAAATGTTTTTAAAAGCCTTATAATTATCTTATTAATCTAGTGTTGCAGTGGTGAAAGAGACATAATCCTTTCACGCTGGAGCTTAGAGCTTAGTGAAGGAGAGACAAGTCCTCAGAAGGAGTGATGGTGAGCAGTGATGGTGCAGGGAGGAGTGGGTGGGTGATCACGTCCTGGGTTCAGGCTCTGATGTGGCAGAGGAAGAGGAGGGAGGAGTGGCTTGGGCTGTCTCTCCTGTTGTGAATTGGGGACCACAGGAGGAAGAAGGGCTCCCTCTGTGTTGGGCATGTAGGTGCCGGTCCTGGGAATATCCAGGTGGAGATGTCTAGGAAGTAACTGGCTTCACATCCTGCAATCAGATGAGAGACACGGGGCCAGTTAGCATTAGCATGGAGGCCAGGAGGACGTGGCAGGGAAAGAGAAGTCAGGGTGCCAACAAGGATAAGGACGGATGGGTATCCGTGTAGAGCGCCAAGACAAAGGTTAGACACAAGAGGCAGGCGGAGAACCTTTCCGTTATGTGAATCTTGAAGTGGCTGCCTCTGAGAAGTGCAGTTGCATGGCTGAGGAACCATGTGAGTTTTGTACCACGTTTGGGTATTACCTATTCCAAAAATAATTTTCTAAGGGAAGGCAGAGAAAGAGAAGCCAGAAAAGTCAGGAAAATTAGTGGCCAGCAGTGTCATACGACACTGGGGTCAAATGACTTGAAGACAAAAGTTGCTATTGGGCTTCACAAAGAGGTGTTCAGCTACCCTCGGCCATTTCTGCAGAGTAATGAGGTGGAAGGCAGGTTAAGGTTTTCACAGTTGCAGATGTTACCGGCTGCTTGTGTGTTTGGGAGGGAGACTTGAGAAGGGGCATAATTTTGAAGTTTAACCATTTTTCTTAATATAAAATACTCCAAATTTAACTCGAAGATTTAGTATTAGAACAGGAATGAACCTTTGAGTTTATTTATCTAACATCCTCATTTTTTGAATAAAGAAATAGATCCAGAGAGAGAAAGGAATGTCCCACTCGGATTAGTTCTAGGCCTGTCTAGTGCCTGTGTCTCCTGGGCTGGCTCCACCACTTAGCCTACTCTGTGCTTTGGTTTCTCATCTCTAGGCAATAATTGTATATTAAAGATTTGTTTGTGAGAATCTAATTACTATATGTAAAGTGCTCAGAACAATGCCAACTATATAGTCTATAGTATGTGCTCAGTAAAGGTTAACTATTAATTTATGGTTCAAGCCACCATTCTTTCCAGTATACTATAGCCATGATTTTCTTTCAGAATTTTTTTCCGGAGAAGACCTTAGGCCTTTAATTTACCAGTTTTTATTATATCCATTTCTTCCTAGACCAGGTGATAGGTTTGATCGAGACAGACCGCTGAGAGGACGTGGAGGCCCGAGAGGAGGGGGTATTCGTGGCCGAGGCAGAGGTGGCCCTGGGAACAGAGTTTTTGATGCTTTTGACCAGAGAGGGAAGCGAGAATTTGAAAGATATGGTGGGAATGACAAAATGTAAGTTTCTTCGTAAATGCTATTTTCACTTTTAAGATGTTGGCAACACATGGTATGAATCTGTTATGTGTTAATACTTAGTTAACTTACTATGCTGTTGTTCTAAGAAGCTGATCCTGGGACTTTTATGAACAGCTCTTTCTGATTTGGAGATTGACTGGAGAGCAGCTTCTGGTTTAAGGGACTATTCTTTCTTTCTGTAGAACAGTCAGAACCGAAGACAACATGGGTGGCTATGGAGTTCGCACCTGGGGATCAGGTAAAGATACCAGGTACGGTGTAAGTGTGTGCCCGCTGAGAACCTGAGATTAAGTGGAAATCTCTGGATCTTTGCTTTTCTTGAAAATAATATCTTCTGTGTTGTGCTTTTACACTTGTGTGCCCTTAAGTAGAGATTGATTTTAGGCTTTTGTTTAGTGAGATAACTTTTTAAAACAGATTTGCTATGTTGCAATTAGATATGAAACTGCTCTTAAAATTTTATTACTTTAGTCAAACAGATTTATAACAAATGACCAGGTATTTGGCGATGCCTCAAACATAGGGCACTGTACATTTGCACATGCCTCAAAATGCTTTGTGTTGGCTGCACACGGTGGCTCCCGCCTGGAATCCCAGTAATTTGGGAGGCCGAGGTGGGTGAATTGCTTGAGGTCAGGCATTTGAGACCAGCCTGGCCAATATGGTGAAACCCTATCTCTACTAAAAGTACAAAAATTAGCCGAGCATGGTGGTGGGCTCTTATATTCCCAGCTACTCAGGAGGCTGAGGCAGGATAATCAGTTGAACCTGGGAGACAGAGGTTGCAGTGAGCCGAGCTTGTGCCACTGCACTCCAGCCTGGGCGACAGAGCAAGACTCGGCATCTCAATTTAAAAAAAAAAGCTTTTTTTTTTGTATTGTTAATTAATTAATTTTTTTTTTTTGGAAACAGAGTCTCGCTCTGTCACCTGGGCTGGAGTGCAATGGTGCGGTCTCGGCTCACCACAACCTCTGCCTCCCGGGTTCAAGCAGTTTTCCTGCCTCAGCTTCCCAAGTAGCTGGGGTTACAGGTGTGCACCACCACACCCGGCTAATTTTTGTATTTTTAAGTAGAGTCGAGGTTTCACCATATTGGTCAGACTAGTCTCAAACCCCTGACTGTGATCCACCCACCTCAGCCTCCCAAAGTGCTGGGATTACAAGCATGAGCCACTGTCCCTGGCTGTTTTGTTTAATTTTATTATTTTTAAAAATAGAGACAGGGTCTCACTATGTTCCCCACGCTGGTCTTAAACTCCTAGACTCAAGCAATCCTCCTGCCTCAGCCCCTTAAAGTGCTAGGATTACAGGCAAGAGCGAACACATTCAGCCCAAAATGCTTTTTAAATTCCTGGATATTCTATATGTTTTGACCTTTCAAAATTTGTGTGGATCCTTGATACATGTTCATTTTATAAAATTTTATTCAATGTAGATTGAAGCTTAGTGACAGGTTTCACCTGAGGCTCAAGTTGGACATTTCTCTGAGGCTTCATGGTACCTTAGATCTGTGCCAGTTCTTCTGCTAGTTAGAGTGGATACATGGTTCTGCCCTGTTTCATTTCACAGCTGGAGGACTGATGCCTTCCTGGTGTCTGCAGAGGAAGAGGTAGGGCCTGCTGCAGGCAGTGTGGTGTGAGCAGTGCTACAGGGCAGGCTTCCTACTAGTGCGAAGGCTTGAGGGAATCCAGGCTTTTACTTTTTGTATTTTGAAGAATATAAGCTGTTTTTCTTTTGAGATAGAGTCTTGCTCTGTCACCCAGGCTGGAGTGCAGTGGTGTAATTTTGGCTCACTGCAATCTCCACTGCCACAGTTCAAGTGATTTCTCCTGTGTCAGCCTCCTGAGTAGCTGGGACTACAGGTGTACGCCACCACACCTGGCTAATTTTGTATTTTTAGTAGGGACAGGATTTCACCATGTTGGTCAGGCTAGTCTCGAACTCCTGATCTCGGCCTCCCAAAGTTCTGGGATCATGGGCGTGAGCCACCATGCCCTGCCAGAATATAAGCTTTTTACGTAAATTTATTTTTCTTAAATTGTTGTCCTTAAAGACAAATATACAAACTAATATTAAATGTAACAATGTTAGATTTACTACCATTGCTTATCTGTGTTGTCCTTGAAAAGAAACTTGTCAAGTGATTCTTTATCTGGAGTTCCATAGAATCTTGATGACAGATCTTTTTATTTTACTTTGATTTTATATATATGTGTGTGTATGTGTATGTGTGTGTATGTATATATATATTTTTTTGAGATGGAGTCTCTCTCTGTCATTAGGCTGGAGTACAGTGGCACGATCTCTGCTCACTGCAACCTCCGCCTCCCAGGTTCAAGCAGTTCTCCAGCCTCAGCCTCCCAAGTAGCTGGGATTACAGGCGCACGCCACCATGACCAGCTAACTTTTTTTTTTTTTTTTTTGAGACGGAATTTCGCTCGTTACCCAGGCTGGAGTGCAATGGCGCGATCTTGGCTCACTGCAACCTCCGCCTCCTGGGTTCAGGCAATTCTCCTGCCTCAGCCTCCTGAGTAGCTGGGATTACAGGCATGCGCCACCATGCCCAGCTAATTTTTTGTATTTTTTTTTTTTAGTAGAGACGGGGTTTCACCATGTTGACCAGGATGGTCTCGATCGCTTGACCTCGTGATCCACCCGGCCTCGGCCTCCCAAAGTGCTGGGATTACAGGCGTGAGCCACCGGACCAGCTAACTTTTGTATTTTTAGTAGAGACGGGTTTCACCATGTTGGCCAGAATGGTCTCGATCTCTTGACCTCGTGATCCACCTGCCTCGGCCTCCCAAAGTGCTGGGATTACAGGTGTGAGCTGCTGTGCCTGGCGTTTTTTGTATTTTTATAGAGACGTGAGTCCGCCATGTTTCCCAGATTTGTATCAAACTCCCGGGCTCAAGCAATTCACCTGCCTTGTTTCCCGAAGAGCTAAGACTACAGGCGTGAGCCACCATACCCAGCTGGTCAAAGCTCTTAGGTGGTTATAATCTATAATGGAAAGCTTTTCTTAGAATAAGACTGATTTCTTAATAGAGATAAATATTAATTTATACATTTACTTAATATGTTTTTTAATAAATTGAGTAATAAGTTTATTTCTTAACAAATCGGCTTGAGGTCATGAAAATGATGTGGTGTGCAGGAGTTATGTGCTACTTTTGATTAGTGAGAAGAAAGTGGAGGTGAGCCTAATACAGTAAGTGATGTGTTTGTGGCTGGCCAAGCCCAAGTGCTTCGCAGCGTATTAAAGGTGTAGTTTAGTATTCCCATTTGAAGACACTGATGGCAATAACTGGATTTAAGGGCAAAATCTCTTCAAACTGGTGTGACCGAGTCATTTCAGTAATACAGCTTTCCCTCTGTAGTTCGACACTGCTAAAATAGAATTTTGCCTATTTGTGCTGAAATAGAATTTTTCCATCTGCAATAAAGTGTATCAGATATTATTTACTTGTTAAAATTGGAATAGACACCCATGAATGCAATTTTCCATAATGCTGCCTTTCAACTTTTATTGTGAAGAGCGAGACACTTTTATTTATTCTCAAAGCAACATTTGATGAAAATCTGTTCATTGTCAGAGATTTGATTAAGTGTGAAGTCTGGTTGAATTTGAACGAGGTAACAAAGCCTTGAAGTGTGTAACATCATTTTATGGAACATATGTGCACAAACAGGCATTTTCTACAGTAGTACAACTGAAGTCAAAATATAGACATGGGCCCTGGGGTTATCTCTCTCTTCTGATAAATATAACATTGGCGATTTACTTTCAACAGTATAGCAGAACCTACCAAATTAATTGCTGCTAATTTTGAAACTTAATTGTCTTGTAGTTTTGATCATATGGTTCTGTAAGAGCTGTAGGCATGATATTTTATATTCATTTATTAAATAAACATGGGGGAGATCTGTGATTTTTCTTTTCTGTAAAATAAACTAATTGCTTGAGTTTAAGAAATACTCTGTTTTTTTTTGTGGTTCACACCTGTGATCCTAGGCTTAAGGAGCCCAGGAGTTCAAGACCAGTCTGAGCAACAAAGTGAAACCCAATCTCTATAAAAAATACAAAAAATTAGCCAGGCATAGTAGTGTGCGCTTGTAGTCCCAGCTACTCTAGAGGCTGAGGTGGGAAGATCTCTTGATCCCAGAAGGTCAAGACTACAGTGAGCTGTGATAGTGCCACTGCACTCCAGCCACCACGCCCAGCTAATTTTTGTATTTTTAGTAGAGATGGGGTTTCGCCATGTTGGCCAGGCTGGTCTCAAACTCCTGGCCTCAAGTGATCCACCCTCCTTCGCCTCCCAAAGTGCTAGGATTATAGGTGTGAGCCACTGCACCCGGCCTGGAAACTTCATTTAAAAAAATAAAAGTTAATTATTCAAGTTTTGTTTTAAAAAAGATTTTAAAAAATTGATTACAGTAGCTTGGAGTTGAGAATTTAATAATTATTTAAATTGAAAGTCTTTTCCATCATTGTGGTTCAATTTATGGTTACTTTTTAAAAAAACTTATTTTTAAAGCCCTTAAAGGCTGGGCGCTCCAGCTCACACCTGTAACCCCAGCACTTTGGAAGGCCAAGGCGAGTGGATCGCTTGAGGTCAGAAGTTCGAGACCAGCCTGGCCAACATGGTGAAACCCCATCTCTACTAAAAATACAAAAAAAATTAGCTGGGTATGCTGGTGGACACCTGTAATCCAAGCTATTTGGGAGGCTGAGGGAGGAGAATTGCTTGAACCTGGGTGGAGGTTGCAGTGAGCCGAGATTGCACCATTGTACTCCAGCCTGGGCAACAGCGAGACTCAGTCTCAAAAAAAAAAAAGTTTTCTTAAACATACAAAGGCATTGATGTGAACATATTTGTGTGACTAGAGAGTCTTGCTGTTTTTCAGTGACGTGGAGCCGACTGCACCGATGGAGGAACCCACAGTGGTGGAGGAGTCCCAGGTCACCCCAGAAGAGGAGTCTCCAGCCAAGTAGGGTGTTTCATTCATTCCCATTGTGGTGTTGGTCCTCTTCATAATGATTTCTTTCTTTTTTTTGAGATGAATTCTTGCTCTGTCGCCCAGGCTGGAGTGCAGTGGCGTGATCTCAGCTCACTGCAACCTCTGCTTCATGGGTTCAAGCGATTCTCCTGCCTCAGCCTCCTGAGTAGCTGGGACTACAGGTGCGCGCCACCATGCCTGGCTAATTTTTGCATTTTTATTAGAGATGGAGTTTCACCATCTTGGCCAGGATGGTCTTGAACTCCTGACCTCAAGTGATCCACTCACCTCAGCCTCCCAAAGTGCTGGTATTACAGACACGAGCCACTGTGCCTGGCCTTTCTTAATGATTTCTAAGAGCTTTTTACAGACTAGAAATCTCAACCCCTTTTATCACAGAGGTCTGACCTTAATGTATTAATGACTGATGATCAAACTAATTAATAATTAGTTCAGATAACCTGATGAATATCAATGATAATTAGTGGGTGAAAGTTGGGCATTCTGTCTTCTGCCCACAAGCTCTTTTTCACTAGCAGCTTGCTAAACTTCTTGACTCGGAATAGCCTGACTCTTGTACAGACCTTCAGCCTCTGGTCCCCTCTGTGGTCTCCCGGTCTGCCCTCTCTCTTCAGTATGTAGCTTAGATCCCAGCTCCGTCTCCAGCACTTTTCCAAGTTCGTAAATACCCATGCAGTTTAACCTGTCTGGCCCTTTGGACTTTTTGCTGTACCTTGCTAGCAAAACCCCTCCTGGGTGACTCCACTTTCTGCCTTCTCTTGGCCTGTTCCTACAAGCTGAACATTACAAGTCACATCATGGGCCCAGTTGAAACTCCAGTAAATTTCCAGTCATCGATATTCTGAAACGAGGAACCCTTGGCAGAGCCCCAGTAAGTTCCTGGTCACTGATATTCCAGGTCTTGGCCATCCCTGGTTCTTGGGTTCACTCTTTCTCCCACCTTCTCTAATGACTGTTTTAATTTCTCCTCAAAACCCTGGCACTGCCTCCCACTGTACCCTTCCCCCCTCATACTCTTTCATTTTCTGGATGCAGCATTTCCTTCTATGTCACAGAGTACTTAGGAGCCATTAGCTGGGAACTTCATCATCCTCCCACTCCCAAAGGTACCAGCCTGCTACAGCTGCGCACCTCCTGGGCTCCTTCCCCTGTGGTAACCACCGGGGTGCCATCTCCCCTCTGACCTCTTCACGTTTCGGATCCTCTCTCCTACTGACTTTGTGAAAACTTCACACTGTCAGTTAGCTCCTTCCTTTTTTGGTGTATTCATCTCCTTCCTCCCAACGCTAGTCTTCCAATCAGCATTTAACATGCTCAGTCTGTCCCGTGTAAGTATCCTCTGGACCCCACATTCTCCGTCAGCCGCCGCTTTCAGAGTTGCGTGCAGCCTTCTTCACTTCCTCCCCTCTGCTTGTTCCTCGCTTTAGCCCAGGCCTGACTTCTGTCCTCATCGCCCTTCTGAAATAGTCACCACATCTCCAGATCTAATGGATGCTGCAGTCTGCATCTTTCTTGACCTCTCAGAAGCATTTGACTTTATTGATTTCTTCTTAAACGTGCTCTCCTGTTGGCTTCTGTGATCACTCTGCTCTTCTGATGATTATGAAAGCTGTTAATTTACTATTCAAAACAATTTCAATGTATTATTCAAAACAAGACATATGTTTCATTAAAGAAATAGGGTTGGATCATTGCCCGCATCCTCCACCAAAAAAAAAGGAGGATTAACATTTACTGTGACTATTTAGACAGTGGGCTAACTAAGGAACTAGATTAATAGTTTGTATGAATGTTAAGAAAGTTAACTGGATACCTTTAGGAGAACACATCCATTTTGAGCCAATCAACATTTACAAAAATTCAGGTAATATAAGGCAGAATAATAAAGAGTAAATTATAGTATTATTCTATTCTATAGAATTGATTGAGATACTCTAGCATTCATAATATTAAAGAGAAATATTTAGTCACTCTGAAAGAAAATAAAGCTTGTTGACCGTCTCACTGTCTGCAATATCCCAGGAGAGCTAGCTGGCAGATCTTTCGCCTCCCTGCTGACTTGGGGGAAAGGGAACATCTATTTGAAATCACAGGCGCTGCACAGTTGAGCAGCTATGTTGAGCGACCATACTGAGAGATTCTTGTTTCTGCACTGCCTTGTCAAACTTTAACATTATTACCAAAATTTCTAATAATACAATTAGAATTTTTTGATACTCTAAAAGTTGGGCTGGTACCCGAGAAATACATTAAGTGATAGTGATGCTGTCTACTCAGCTTTATCTGAATGTTGATCTTGCACTCAGGGTTCTGGCATTTAGCCTGAATGTACATTCAGTGTGCCTCTCAGTTTTGGAACGTCTTGGTAGACAAATCTAATATACTCTCACTTACGTTCAAGCACACAACCCAAAGGGTACTTTCATTTTCCTCAGATTGGACATATTTTAGTGATAGTTATATATGCAGTGCCCTTCCGTCCTTTCATCTTCTTCCTTTCATTACGGAAGTATCAACTGTTCTTTGTCGCATGGTGTCCTAGTGTCTGATGATACCTGTGACAACTCCTTGTATTTTGTTTTAAGGATAAATCTAACATTTTTAGAGCATTTGCTGTGTGCCAAGAACTGCTGTAAATGCTTCCATGTCTTAACGCTTTCAGTTCTTTGCCAGTCCATAAAGGAGGAGCTACTGTTACCATTCTCACACTGGAACAGAGGTTCAATAACTGCCTAAGGTCACCTGGCTCGTGTGCAGAGCCGGAATTTGAACCAGGAGATGCATAGGCATTCATGCTCCTCTAGTGAATGGTAGGAATAGCGAAAAGTGCTGTTTAGGACACCTGCTGGTTAACATGGGAGGGGGAAAAGATGTTGGGCCTGGAAGGTAAGAGCTGCCAGGATCTCTGAGGATTTCCCTCTGCAGGAATATGGAGCAACAACTCCCTTCCTTCCTGAAAAATACTTGATTAAAAGAAAATATTGAGGAAACAGTAATACAAACTATCTGCAATGAATTTTTTTTTTTTACCGTAATTGGTTTCCTAGTGTATTTGCTTAAACAATGAAGATTTTCTTATGTTTTAGGTTAAATTCACTTGTCCCAGTTAAGTATCTGATTAGTAAAGCTTCATTTCTGGAACCTACTTTCTTTGATTCACTGCACTCTTTCATATATTCGGGTGAAAAGGTGTTGCATGAATGGAAATGTGGACATTTGAATTGAGGTTTTGTATCTTTGCTCTGTGCATGTCATGACTGTCTTCCATCTAGGTGTATTTTTCTATTTCTCTGCCCCCTTATTCCCTGAATCTCAGTGGAGCACAGGGGTTGAGCTTGGGCTTTGGAGATGCAATGACAGAATTGAAACTTGCCTCTTCTATTTATTTGCTCGCTACATGACTTCTCTCTGCCTCGATACTCTTATCTGTAAAATGGTATATTAATTATATCTAACTATTGCTTACCATGAAATAATTAATATGAAGTATTTTGAACAGCATCTGGCACATGATAAGCATACAGTGTTAGCTAGTCTCATTCATTTCTAAATAAAGGGAACTGTGGTTAAAGCAGTATGATTTCTATAATTTCACATGTTTAGAAACAAATAATATAACTATCAAATTTGTGTATGGCATTATTCACATTACCATAGATTTGACCACCTTATATCCATAAATCAGTTTGATAGAAAATTCCCCCCCAAAAGTTTTTTATGATAAACCAAGGATTGTGAAGGTCTTTGAATTACTCAAAAATGGGGGTGTTAAATTTATTTATTTAATTAATTTTTAAATTTTGTTGTGCTTTGAGACGGAGTCTTGCTCTGTTGCCCAGGCCGGAGTGTAATGGCATGATCTCTCCTCACCACAACCTCCGCCTTTTGGGTTCAAGTGATTCTCCTGCCTCAGCCTCCAGAGTAGCTGGGATTACAGACACACACCACTACACCTAGTCAATTTTTTGTATTTTTTTTTTTTTTTTTTTTTTTGAGATGGAGTTTTCGTTCTTGTTACCCAGGCTGGAGTGCAATGGCCCGACCTCAGCTCACCGCAACCTCCACCTCCTGGGTTCAGGCAATTCTCCTGCCTCAGCCTCCTGAGTAGCTGGGACTATAGACATGCGCCACCATGCCCAGCTAATTTTTGTATTTTTTTAGTAGAGACAGGGTTTCACCTTGTTGACCAGGATGGTCTCGATCTCTTGACCTCATGATCCACCCGCCTCGGCCTCCCAAAGTGCTGGGATTATAGGCGTGAGCCACCACGCCCGGCCCTGTATTTTTTTTTTTTTTTTTTAAGTAGAGACGGGGTTCACTATGTTGGCCAGGCTGGTCTCAAACTCCTGACCTCATGATCTGCCCGCCTCAGCCTCCCAAAGTGCTGGGGACTACAGACGTGAGCCACCGTGCCTGGCCGGGGAGTGTTAAATTTAAAGCAATAGCAGTTATGATGCTCTTAGTTGTTAGAAATATGCTTGTATGAGTCCTTCCTAGAATCGAAGGATACATCTTTTCCTGTTGAATATGTCGTCATTGCTAAAACTGCCGGTAAAACTGTACTCAGCCAATCAAATGGGAAATGGGGTATGCATCACAGGATTGTCGTAGTGTGTGTTTGCTAATAACTTTTAGTGGTAGGGAATAAGGTTAAGGAGCCTGTCCTTGGTGATTTTATGCTGCTTTCAATATGGCCTGTTGAAACTGCAGCTGATAAGCAGGGAGGGATATGGGACATCCATGCCTATGTTCTTGAATGAGGTGCATTTCAGTCAACAGTATCAGGCTGAAACTGCTGAAGGAGGCTGTAACTTGTAACTAATCTGAATTACACTATATGCTTTACTTTTTGTGTCTGTATACAATTTCAAGGTTGCATTTCATATACAGCTTGTACTTTTTTGATCTAGTTCTTTGTTTAGATATGATGTCCTTTAAAACTAATAGAACTCTTAAGCACCTCTGTGGTCTTAACATAAAATCTATTCTTTGTAAAATTGAATTTTCTGGAATTAAATATTAACTTTAATTAGTTCATCTTCAGTACGAAAGAATTACCAAATTTATAGCATTCAGTTCTGTTGATTTTTAAAATTCTGTCACAAGTAGGCTAAAGAAGGTTTATAATTCCTTGATATTTCTTTATTTTTAGCTCTGTATTAAATATTTGTATTATGGAAAATTATATAAATCAAGTGGTATAAAGAATTTGTAAGTACGTTGTTCAGCTTAAACTGTTACCAAATCATGACCATTCCTGTTTCATGCATATCTCTACCAACTTCTGCCTCCCCCAGGATATTATATGCCACTCATAAACGTTTCACAGTGTTACATCTGCTACTCTTTTTTAATAACATAACTGGAATACCACTACTCCATCAAAATGTTTTAATATCCTTAATATCATTAAAACAGTTCTTCAGTGTCCCTGATTGTCTCAAAACTTTTTCAAAAGACCATTTATTTGTTTGAAACAATATTGAAATACACATGTCAATTGGTTACTCTCATGTCTTTTTAAAACAGCTTTGGGATATACTTCACATCCAATAAATGGCATGTATTTAGCATATACAGTTTTACAAGCTTTGATGTGTGTGTACACTTGTGAAAGCATCACCATGAGCAAAATCATGAACATAGCCATCACCCCACAAAGTTTCCTGGTGTTCCTGTGTAGGCCGTCCCTCTTGCTCCGTTTCCCCCAGGCAGCCAGTGATCTGCTTTCTGTCACTACAGATTCGTTTGCAGTTGCTGTGATTTTATATGAATGGAATCATGCAGCTTGTATTCTTTTTTGGTCTGTGTTTTTCCTCCGAGCATACTTACTGTGTGATTTGTATCAGGTAATTCCTTTGCATTGTGGAGTAGTTGTCTGTTATACAATAGACCACCATTTATCTGTTTACCTGGTGGTGATCATTGGGTGGTTTCCAGTTTTTGCTATAAAGCTGCTACAAACATTTTAATACATTTTAATATTCAAGGGTTTATAAGGGTATGCACTTTTCATTTTTCCTGGGTAAATACCTAGGAGTGGAATGGTTGGACCAAATGGAGTGTGTGTGTGTGTGTGTGTGTGTGTGTGTGTGTGTGTGTGTATTTTTTTGGTGGGGGGAGTCTGTCACCAGGCTGGAGTACAATGGTGTGATCTCAGCTCAGTGCAACCTCTGCCTCCCGGGTTCAGGCAATTCTCCTGCCTCAGCCTCCTGAGTAGCTGGGACTATAGGCGCGTGCCAGCACGGCCAGCTAATTTTTTTTATTTTTAGTAGAGTTGGGGTTTCACCATGTTGACCAGGATGGTCTCAATCTCCTGACCTTGTGATCCGCCCACCTCAGCCTCCCAAAGTGCTGGGATTACAGGAGTGAGTCACTGCACCCGGCCTGGTATGTCTATATTTCACTTTGTAAGAAGCTGCTGAATTCTTTCCCTAAAGGGTTGTACCATTGTTATTCTCTCACCAACAGTAATAGAGAGTTTAGTTCTCCTACATCCTTGCCAGTACTTGGTATGGTCAGTTTTTACAACTTCAGTCATTATAATGGGTACATATCTCATTATGCGTTTTTGTTGTTGTCCTTTTTTTTTTTTTCTTTTTTTAGAGACAAGGTCATGCTCTGTCGCCCAGGCTAGAGTACAGTGGTATGATCATAGCTCACTGTAACCTCAAACTCTTGGGCTCAAATGTCTTCCCACCTAAGCATCCTGAGTGGCATGTGCTACCATGCCCAGCTAAGTTTGTACTTTTTTTGTAGAGATGGGGTCTCGCTTTGGTGCCCAGGCTGGTCTGCAGCTCCTGGCCTTAAGTGGCCCCTCAGCCTCCTGGAGTGCTGAAATGACAGATGTGGGCCACTGTGCCTGGCTTCATTGTGGTTTTAATTTGTATTCCCCTAATGACTGATGATGTTGAGCATTTTTTGCATGATATTTACCATCTATATTTCTTCCTTAGTAAAGCTGCTTTGATAAAGAACCACTCCCACCAGGTTCTTGATTGTTTGTAGGGCATTTCGGTGGACAGAGCTGGGAAACAGACACATACTCACACATATTAGAAGATACAATATGAGTTCATTCAATATTTCCAATTCAAAGTTAGGATACGGGATTCTTACGTAGACCGCTTGTTTCTCCTTTTCTTAGATACTGAAAATTCTAGTTCCGAATAACATTGTACTTTTAATCATTTGTTACACATAAAACAGTCACAACATTACTAACGCTACCATCAGTAACACAGTTACTGAAAATTTATGTCAGGAGGGAGATGAGTAATCAAATTTGTATTTCAGAATCATTTGAAATAGTTTCTCTTGATGATTATATCACCAGTTTCATAAACATTTAGGTTACTTTGATTCATTTTACTTTCAAATTTTAGAGATTGAATTTTAATTTAAATCTGTTTTATAATTATGTAAAATATTTACATGTTTCCAAAGTTAAGTCTGAAAAACATGATTTTTTCTTTTCTTTTTTTTTTTTTTTGAGATGAAGTTTCATTCTTGCCCAGGCTGGAATACAATGGCACAATCTCGGCTCACTGCAACATCTGACTCCTGGGTTCAAGCGATTCTCCTGCCTCAGCCTCCTGAGTAGCTGGTACTGCAGGCATTTGCCACCACGCCCAGCTAATTTTTGTATTTTTAGTAGAGACGGGGTTTCATCATGTTGGCCAGGATGATCTCAATCTCCTGACCTCGTGATCTGCCTGCCTCGACCTCCCAAAGTGCTGGGATTACAGGTGTGAGCCACCGCACCCGGCCTGCTACCAGTGTTTTCACCAAGTTCTTCTCTAGATAGGTTTGGGTTATTTTCATTAATTTGCTGTTTTAAAGTCCTAGTATCTTTTAATATTTTTGCCAATATGTATTTGAGATCTATGTTTTGATATTGGTATTTTTCCAGCATTTTATTATGAAAATTTCCAAACACAGCAAACTTTAAAATAATTTTACAGTGAACATCTATACTTATCACCACCTAAATGCTACCATTGATATCTTATATATTCATTTTACATAAGTATCCATCATTAATCCACCATGTTTTTTGACACATTTCATAAATTGTAGACATCTATACACTTCTTCCTAAATAGTTCAACATATATATCACTAAATGGAACTTAATATTTGTTTACAGTTTTTTCTTCTGATATAAAATGTATATACTGTGAAATGTATAAATCTTAAACATTCACTGTTTTGACAAATGCATGTACTTATGGGATCCAAACTCCTGTCAATATACAGAACATTACTGTTCACGCCAGAAAGTTCCCTCATGTTCCTTCATGTTACTGTTGCTTTGATGTTTTTTCTACCATCAGTTTGGTATTATAAAGTTACTGCAAATTTGTCTATTTTGGGTTCTCTATGATTAGGTTTCTCTACTGATTTTGCTTATATTTTTCACAGCATTAATCTGTCTATTTCTATAATACAAGCTTAAATTACATCAGCTCTTCAGTGAAGATACAGATTTGATTCTCTCCTCACTCCCCACCTGTTTTTTTTCCTTTAAACAACTTCAAGATACAATTCTCATACTATAGCACTGAAATCTTTAAGTGTAGAGGCCAGGTGTGGTGGCCTGGCAGAAGTAATCCCAACACTTTGGGAGGCAGAGGCAGGAGTATCACTTGAGGCCAGGAGTTCAAGGCCAGCCTGGGCTACATGGTGAGACGCCGTCTATACAAAATTGTTTTAAAAATTAGCTGGGCATGATGGCTAATGCCTGTAGTCCCAGCTACTCTCAGGAAGCTATGATGGGAGGATCCTTTGGTCCAGGAGGTTGAAGCTATGGTGAGCCATGGTCATGCCACTGTACTCCAGTGTGGCCAGCAGAGTGAAACCCTGTCTCAAACAGATAATAATGAATGAATGCATGGATGGGTGGTTTGGGGTATATTACATTATTAATTTTTAAAAATTGCAGTAAAAATAGATAACATAAAAATTACCATTTTTACCATTTTAAAATATACAGTTTAGTGGAAAATATACAATTTATTGGCATCAATAACATTCACATTGTGTGTAACCATCACCACCATCCATCTCCAGAACTTTTTTATCACAAACAGAAACTCTATCTCCATTGAACACTAACTCCCCGTTTCCCCTCAGCACGTAGTAACCTCTGTTTCACTCATGTTTAGGAATTTGCCTATTCTAGGTACCTCATCTAAGTGGAATCGTTCCGTGTTCCCTTTGTGCCTGGCTTATTTTAACTAGCATACAGTTTTCAGGTTCATCCATGTTGTAGCATGTGTCAGTCTTCATTTCTTTCAATTTTTGCATATTTTTGTGGTGATTTACAAATCTACAGTTTTAATCATTTTAAAGTGTACAATTCAGTGACATTTAGTACATTTGCAGTGTTATGCAACCATCACCATGATCTGGCTCCAGAACATTTTCATCATCCCAAAAGGAAACCTCATGCCCCTTAAGTAGTCACTCCCTATCCTCCCTCCCTGCGGCCCCTGGCCACCACTAATCTGCTTCCTGTCTGTGTGAATTTGGCTCTTCTGAATATTTCATGTAAATGGAATTCAGAAGTCTTTGCTGCCTGGTTTATTTCACTTGCATCATTTTTTCAAGTTTTGTTCATGTTGTAATATGTATTAGTACTTTGTTTCTTTTTATTGCCAGATAATATTCCAAAAAACGTGATATTTGGTTTATCCATTAGTTAATAGACATTTAGGTTATGTCCA
Source organism: Aotus nancymaae (assembly GCF_030222135.1). NCBI lineage: Eukaryota > Metazoa > Chordata > Mammalia > Primates > Aotidae > Aotus > Aotus nancymaae. The sequence goes on from NW_026988455.1 coordinate 18,638,066, forward strand.
CTTTTTGGCTATTATGAATAGTGCTGCAGTGAACACTTGGGTCTAAGTTTTCATGTGGTTTTATGTTTTCATTTCTCTTAGGTATAAACCCAGGAGTGAAATTTCTGGGTCAGAGGCTAACTCAGCTTAAAATTTTGAGGAACTTCCAGACTGCTTTCCAAAGTGGCTACATCATTTCACATACCCACCGGCAGCATATGTGGGTTCCAGTTTCTCCACATCCTCCCTAACGCTTGTCAAATGTGTTTTTATTGTAACCATCCCACTGGGTGTGGACTGGTATAGCTCTGTGGTTTTGATTTGTCTTTCTCTAATAGCTAATGATGTGCAGCATCTTACTGGCTATTTGTATATCTTTGGAAAAATGTTTATGCAGGTCCTTGCCTTTTTTGTGAGGAGGGTGGTCATTTGTCTCAACTAAAGAGGACTTGTATCTAGAATTCATAAAGCATTCTTAAAAAAAAAAAAAAGAAAGAAAGAAAGAAAAGAAACAGTGCTTCACTGTGTTGCCCAGGCTGGAACATAGTGGCCATTCACACATGTGATCATAGCTCACTGCAGCCTCGAACTCCTGGCCTCAAGTGATCCTCCTGCCTCAGCCTTCTGAGTAGCTTGGACTATCAGCATGAGCCACCATGCTTGGCTCTTTATAAATAATTCTTTTATGCATTCTAGATACAAGTCCCCTATGAGATATGTTATTTGTAAATATTTTTTCCCATTTTGTAGACTGTCTTTTTTACTTTCTTGATGTTGTCCTTTGTAGTATGAAAGTGTCTGATGACAATGTATGTACTTTTGTTGCTTGTGCTTTTGGTGTCATGTGGAAGAAACCATTGCCCAGTCTAGGTTACGAAGATTTCTGCCTAGGTTTTCTGCTAAGAGTTTTCTATTTTAGCTCTTATATTTATGGTGTGAGGTAGGGGTCCAACTTCATTCTTTCTTTTGAGGTGGATATCCAGTTGTCCCAGCACCATTTGTTGAAAGTACTTTCCATTCTCCATTGAATTGCCTTTGGCACCATGATTGGAAAAAAAAAATCAATTGACCATAAATGTGAGGGTTTATTTCTGGGCTCTGAATTCTATTCTATCGATCTATATGTCTGTCTTTGTTTTCTTTTTAAAACTCATTAAAGAGGATAGCTACAAAAGTATGCATTTATGAGCCACTGCTTTAAAACTTCTGTTTATGGTTTCCTGTATTTTATTTCGGTAGCTTCTCCCATTTCCATAATTACCTCATTTTGTCTGTCATGCTTTCTGGAAGGGAGTGCCAGTGGTGAAGTGTAATGTTAATGTCATCAGGATGATGATGTTCCCATTTTTCAAAGATTGCTTTGAACACAGGAAGTATCTTCTGTTGGCAGTGATGACATAAAATGTTGAAAATAAAATATGGAAGCTTGTGAGTCAAAGATTGTCTTACCTTATTTACATTTGAGATGCAGTACCACAAAAGTATGTTTAATTAATGGTTATAACTTTAATAAAAGTAGACATTTCAGTACCATCAAAAATTATTCTTTATGATTATACATCTCTTTATAGAGTTCCTGAGTTGGAGGTAGAAGAAGAAACTCAAGTTCAAGAGATGACTTTAGATGAGTGGAAAAATCTTCAAGAACAGACCAGACCAAAGCCTGAGTTTAACATCCGGAAACCAGAATCCACTGTTCCTTCCAAAGCAGTGGTGATTCACAAGTCAAAATATAGAGATGATGTAAGCATTATATTTTGTATGTAGAGGTAATCTTTACTTTTACCTTACTGGAAGTGAAATGGACCTTTCCACTTCTATCTTGAAAATGGAACATTAGTGGTTGGTGCTCTTGTTTCTAATCCGAGATGATATATACCCAATTGTACTGTATCTTTATGACTCATTAAGGAAAGGAATTGAAACTCTGTGTTATTGACAGGAACGCAAAGCAGTTTGAGTAACAGTGCATCTCCTGCTCACCCTGGGACTGTACACACACTGTGTGTTAACTGCATTTCATTTTTCTCAAGTGAAAGTTACAGATTGTTTCTTGTACAATTCAGTTATTCAAAGGATAACTACACTCTGTATTCCCTGATTAGGTTACCTTCAGCTCTGATTCTTGATGAGAGCATTTCACTGTGAGTAGTTGATGACTTTTTAAACTGTGGTTGAGGTGCCATGCTCTTCTGATGCCTTTCCCATGTTGGTTCAGCAGCTTTGCGCCCCCTGCCTAACTGCAGACGTGGCAGAAGATGAGCCCCCGAATTGCCTGGCAGCTCAGTCAGGCGCTGCCACAGTGGCCAGCATGCTTTGAGGGTTGCTCAGGGAGCTCCTCGGTGTTGTGAGGGCCTTATTTCTCAAGACACACGTCTAGCTCTTCTCAGATGCTTCCGTTTTGCAGGGAGAGGTTTCAGGGGAAACATCTAGCAGTGTATGTTGATAGGGATGCCACTGGTCATCGAGTCACCTGTGTAAGTTACTGAACTTAAGGATAGGTCCACTGAAGCATTCTCATTATGGGATTTAGAATCTGTGTCATTCTGTTACAGCTTGATACCAGTCACTGTGTCGGGGTGGGAATGAGCAGGCTCTTCCTCTCTGTGGGGTATTAGTTATTGATTTTCATTTGGAATCTCAGGAATGTTATACTATTGTAGAGTGATTCACACTTCGGTTAGTTTTGTTTTCTGAGTGAATACTTTGATTAGAGGGTATTTAAGATAGAGGATTCTCTCCCACCCTCTTGTTTTGGTCAGCCCAAGCTGTAGGAGGCCTTACTACTAAGCTTTGAGCTGTTCACAATGGCTTTTTGTAGACACAGGCGGCCAGAGCTTTGTTTCCCTGGCAATCTCAGGCAGGTGTTTTCTGAGTCCATTAGCTAGCTGGGTTGGATCTTTACTTGTCCACTTCCTTTGTTCTTCTTTGTTCTAGGCATTGTAAATAAAACTTTCTCTAAAACAAATGTGCTGTCAGGATTGAAACGTGCAGCTGACATGTTAGGTAAAAATAGAAGCTGCTCTTCTTTAATCCACGCCACATTCATCCTCCCTGGCTCCAGAGGTCTCCCAGAATATTTGAAGCAAGTGGGTTAGCTGAGTCATCGAGCTTGGTCTCAGTAAAGCACACATCTTGGTCCTTGTTAATCTTAGAGGATTGAGGACTTAAGCTAGGAATTGTTCTTAAAGCAACATAAGCCAGATCTTCAGTTCATCAGTTTACTTTGTTCTGGACACCTGAAAAGACAGAAGCGCTAGAATACCTAGCAAAGTTCAGACCTAATAACAACCCCGTGTAAGGCACTGGGCAGTTGAAGCACTTTGGCGGGGGCCAGCTGGAGCTGCAAGTGGAGCCCTTAGACGGGGTTCACTCCCTGTACCGCCGCCCCACGACCCTTCCTGCAGAGGCAGGGCCCCGGGACAGAACTTACCAGTGCTTTCCCTGCCACTGCTGAACAATGCAAGAGTTGATTATTTTGCCTGTTACTATTTTTGTGTGTTTCCCTTTTTACAGAGTGCCAGTGCTCCTGGATTGTTTCTCTTCATCTTCTTAGCATTAAGTGTCCAACTACCTAAAGCCTCTGCTTTAACCTGAGACCTTAAAGGGGACACAGATGTTAAACACGAAGCCTGTCATGAGCCTGTGGCCTAAAGGCGTCGATGTGCTCATGGCAATTTTGTCCGTTTCCTGGTTGTAGGAATGTTTACTGTTCCAGCACTTTGGAGATTCTCACCCGAGATCATTGACAGGTTTCCTTTCTGTAGGATTTTAGTTTACTTGTTTTGTTTTATCCATTATTATGAGTTGAAGCCAAATCAAATTTGGATCCGATTTAATTAATTTATTTAATATAGTTGTAACAAGAGATAGAGTTTTAAGTAAAAAAAAAAAGCAGCCTAACTTCTTTGTGCAGCGTGGGTAGAGCACTCAGGTACCGTGCTCTGTTATTTTATAAAATTTCTCTATATTTTGAGTCAGAATTGTTTATTATAAGTCATGTGATTTTTAGCACATGTATTTATAGTCAGCACCCACGCTGAAAGGAATTTCTCTGTTCTATTCTGGAAAGGGGACGTTTCCTTATTTATCAAAGCATTTGTGAGCAGATAAGGCAGAAATGAAAGCTTTATCTCAGCAAAATACACTTAGATATAAAACCTGTGTATCATTTGCTATGATCAGTCAGGCCAAATCTTACATCTTAACCTGCTCAGCTGATAGAAATTTGGTCCCACCCACCTTTGAATCATAGTAAGTTCACAGATGTTTGGAATTGCAAGAATGGGGGACTCTGCCTTTGTCCAGCTCTGCAGCCTAGGGCTCTGTCTAGCCCCTGCTGGTGTTTTAGCTCCTGGGCAGCACGTCGCAGCCGCTAAGGCAGCTGAGTGTGGGGCTGGCTGTGGACTTGCGTTTGATGCTGTAACTATGTTTCAGATGGTGAAAGATGACTATGAGGACGATTCGCATGTTTTCCGGAAAGCCGCCAATGACATCACATCCCAGCTGGAGATTAACTTTGGTAACCTCCCTCGTCCCGGGCGTGGAGCCAGAGGAGGCAGCCGGGGAGGCCGGGGAAGGATCAGGAGGGCAGAGAACTATGGCTCCAGAGCAGAAGTGGTGGTAGGTATCTGTATTACAAATCCTCAGGTGGTTTTCTGAAGGAAGTAAATAAGGACCAGTGCCCCGGGCCCAGGATGGTCTCATTTCAGAGGGTCATCAGTTTCTGCAGTTGCTTCTTCCTGTAGCCAGTGTGGGACTGATGTTGGGGCATTTGGACGGTGTTGTAGCATCATGGACATCCGTCGGAGAGAGACCATTCTGTAGCCCTGGCTTCCAGGGTCTGCCGTGAAGGCAGTCTCAGGATCGGAGAAAACTCACTCTCATCTGCATTAGACGAGCTCCCCAGCTCGGGATTGAACCGGAGCACCTGACGTTTAGCTTCCTGTGGCCTGATTGTATGTCCCGGGTTCAGGTGATGCTGGCAGAGTGGACAAAGTCCTTACTAAGACCTCAAACCCTTTGTGAGGGGACCTCCCTCACCCAGCTCACCTGCCTCACACTGTCCTCAGCCACGGCTGCCTGCTTCTAGCTCTCAACACAGCACGCTCCTTACCCCTGGCCTCTGCCTGCTGGCCTGAGTTCATTCTTCCAACCTCACTTCGTCACAGGTTTCTTTCATCACATCTCCTAGACCGGTCAAGGTCTCTGAGCAAAGGAGTTTCTTTTCATTGAAGCCTGATCTCTGTGTGCCACTAGAGTCCCACTGGTGTGGTTCTCAGGCAGGCAGCTTTTGCTTATGATCGGTTTACGCGGTGCCACGCCGTGCCTAGCATGTAGTAGGCGCTTTCTAATGTGGCATGGACACCTGTTCATTGCAAGTCAGCCCTGAGGCCCTGTGGCCAGCATGGGTCACCGTGCGGTCCTTGTGGTGATGGAGCAGGCACAGACCCCGTCTCTTTGGCTGGTCTGGGTATTGCTTCGCTGGCTGCCTGGTTCCTTCGCTCTAGGGAGCAGCCCCTGGAAGCAGTATCTGCGGTTTGTTTTTGCTTAAGCAAGAGCAAAACCACAATTTTGCGGGGAGGGGGTATATTTGGGGCCGGGTTGGAAATAGGGTCTATTCTGAGAATAGGAAACACACCCCGACTCCTTTCCTGTAGTGGAGCTCTGGCCCCTGCAGCACTCCAGGCGGGCGTGTTGGGAAACCACTCTGGGAATCCAGCCTCACCCGCCTCCACACCTTCCCCACCCCCACAGCCTGTGCAGCTTCTGCTCAGAGCCGCCCTAGGGCCTGCGCCTGCCCCCAGCAGGTCACATTGTTTCCCAAACCAGGTCCGTGTGCTCTCTTTGCTCATCCTCATCTGTTGAGGTTCATCCCAGGGTAACTTTCTCTTCCCACAAAAGCTTGCCTGACCCTGATGTCTGCTTTGCCACCAAATAACACTGGATGGCCCTCCTGTGGCCCCTCCTTCCCAGGACTTGTTAGTGAAGCTCCTGACTTGATGGTCAGTTTCTCTGGCACCATGAGCTCCCGAGGATAGGCACTGTGCACCTCCTCCTCCCTCCAGCGCCCGACATGCAGTAACCATTCTGTTTACTTGATGAAGGATGTGCCCCATGCAGAACCCCCCGGTAAGAGTTTGCAGGACATAGGAAGGGAGGCAGCCCGTTTTGTGAGGGGGCCGGAGGCCTGTGTGGGAGGGGAGCTGTATTTTGCTGGGTTTGCAGTGACCTGTGATTCTCCCTTCCCACTGTGGATCCTGCCTCTAACACAGGCCCCTCGGTGTTGGTGCCAGGCCCCCGTTAACCCATTGGGATATTAGGAATGGGTGAAGGGGCAATGGATTTCAAAGTATTTCTTTTCTTCTTTAGATGCAAGATGTTGCCCCCAACCCAGATGACCCTGAAGACTTCCCCGCACTGTCTTGAAAGAGCGCTACTTCCTGGCACCGAGGAGCTGCACCACACACCCCTGGAGAGACTCTTTCGGCTGTGGGAAGACAGTCAGACTCTAGGAACAATAGATGTTGTTTTTCCCATACCCTGTGAATTCGTTGCACTTTTTCAGGCTGCGCATAGACAGAGGGGCTTCTCCAGAGGCTCGAGAGCAGGCCTTTCTGTTAGGGTTAGCCTGGCCCTTTCCCAAGAAGGCGAAGAATGGCGATTGTGTTTTTATCGAAGGAATTTGAAATGACATTCAGGAATAATGTTTAAAATGTGTACATAGGGATTGTATGGAATCTCCTCCACAGAAGCTTGGAGGGAAAGGGGGTTGTAAAATAGACTCCACTGAGGCTCGTAGGAAGCCGTAGATTCCCGGAGGCTGTGCCTTTAGCATTAGAGGAAATGCATAGACCTTGAACTGTTCATATAAAGCAGTCACAGCTTAGTTTTCAGAGACCGAGAAATTAAAATAGAGTTGTACTTACTGTTTCCTTGTAAATGTTATCTACTCTCCTGGAATATTTTGAGTTCTGGTTTTCACTTAACCAATCATTTTAAATCGCGATTGTGTAGCCACTGGTCACCACTCTGTGACACAGAATCAGAGAAAGTGTTGATATTTAATGGTGATTTAAACTACCTCGTGGTTTCTGTGTGTGCACACACACATATCTAGTGTTTGGGTGGTTTTTAGGAAGAATATTAAGTATATGGCTTTAAAAACCATGTTATTTAACCTGCCAATCAAATGGAGAGGGATCATGGCAGAACTAGCGTCGGAGTTCGGCAGCTGTGTACAAAGGCCTCTGCCCTCAGCCTGGGCAAGGGTCATAAATAACTAGTATTTATTAAGCACTTATGAGCAGTTTTTCTCACTTACTCCTGGCCCCAGTTCTAGAGTTCCTCTTTATTGCTTTTGGTGAAAGTTTGGGGTTGGGGGTATACCTCAGAGGTTCAGTAACTCACCTGGAGTCCCACCTTGAACAGAGCTGGACCCAGAGCCACTCGGGCCCACCCACAGAGCACACTCTGTGCTGCAGAGGAAGTGGGCCCAGGAGGGCCCGCGGTCCAGGTGGCTGTAGAGCTGCTGGAAGCTGGGGTGATGTCTCCCTGCTTGCCCGTGGATACCACAGGTGTTGTCTGCCTGTTGTCACAGTTCACATGCTCGCCTGTGATGGAATCGGAACCTCGGCCCCAGGATCTGTGCTTTTTTTCACTTTGCCACACTGAAGGTGGCTTTGAACTGGAACCCAAGTGCAAATAAAGGTTGGTATTCGCCCCTGACTTAGTGTAGAGAAAACAGGCCTTCCGGCACTCCCAGGCCATAGCAGTCGGTCATGATTTTGTTGAATAATCACAGCTGAATCTACACGTTAGGGTCAGTTAAGGGTGTTTGCTTTGGGTGACAGCCTGTTTTTGGTCTTATTAAATTACTATCTGAGTACTAAGGTTTATTAACTGAGTGTTTTATTCCCTTTCCTGGAAAAGGCAATGGATGCAATTGCCCTGATTCCAGAAATCTTCACCTAGCTGCTACAACATAAGGGCTGTGTCATGACTCAGTGGGTTTGAAGCTGTCATACTGTCATTTTGCCTAACCGCGGCTTTGAAGATAAGCCAGAGATTCCTTTTAAGGAACTTTGCTGTAGTGTGAACAATACTTGAAAAGCCCATAGCACTTGGTTTAATGTTACAGTTGCAAAACAGTGACAGTTTCTATCCCATAGAGCTGTTGAGTCCTGTGATTGAACACAGTTTTGGGGGACCCAGTGCACTTTCTGAACCTGGAATGGGCTGTATTTGCTCTCACTGACTTGGTCATGCGCCTGGATGTAGGGGTTTTGATTGTGCCAAGGTGTATGTAGCCCCGAGTGCCCCAGAGAAGCCAGGGAGGACAGAAGTGAAGGGCAGGGGGGTGTCACCAGCACACCATAGGGACAGCCAGATGTAGAGGCAACAGGACCTTTTGGACCACAGTGCCCCGGCCAGACTCCTCTGTGGTGCTTGTGGTGTGGGTGTAGAGAAGTCCTGGGGCAGTGCACCCTGGGCACCACGTTTCTGGCTGGTGACTTAGACTCAAGCAGATTAACCCCATGAAAGATGCCCACGAGGGTCTGTTGTCCCCAAGGCTCCTGAAAAGTGGAAGTCAAGCAAGTTTGAATTGGTTAGCCACGCCCAGACCGGACTGAATCATTTCTGAAACAGGAGTTGACTGCTGGGCCTCAGGTGTCTGAGTTGTGCCTCAGGGCAGCTCCTGAAGACCCAGCTCCGGGTGAGGTCCTGGGGCAGCTGCACACAGCCTGGCACCAGGCGGGGGAAACCACCCTGCAGTAACTGGGCTGGGGAGCTAGATCCTCTAGAGATGGGGGGGCTTGGCTGGGCGCGGTGGCTCATGCCTGTAATCCCAACACTTTGGGAGGCCGAGGCAGGCAGATCACCTGAGGTCAGAAGTTCAAGACCAGCCTGGCCAACATGGTGAAACCCTGTCTCTACTAAAAATACAAAAATTAGCTGGGCGTGGTGGCGCGTGCCTGTAATCCCAGCTACCTAGGAGACAGGCAGGAGAATCACCTGAACCTGGGAGGTGGAAGTTGCAGTGAGCCGAGATTACGCCACTGCACTCCAGCCTGAGCCACAGAGCAAGACTGTCTCAGAATTTAAAAAGGGAGGTGCTGCTCAAGAGGGAGGGGCCGGTACCTCACTTGGGATGAATACCTAGGTTGCCCATCAGACAAGTCTGGGAAGAGGCAGCCAGGACACACTGCTGTTCACTGGGAATGCCTCCGAAGTCTGAGTTAGATGCTTTGAACACAACCCCTCTAACCTAATGTTGCTCAGGAGCCTTTGGTGTTTTCATTCCACACAAGGCGGGCCCCTCTGAGCCAGCTACCCTCCTTCCCTGCGTTGGTCAGACTTCAGACCATTTCCTTCTGTTGATCAGCAAGCCCATGCCATTCCAGTGCGTGGGAGCTTCACTGGAAGGACGTCGCTGTCCTCTGAAACCGTACTATGCGGTGCTGGCAGGTGCTCCGGAGCGGCTGGGCCTGCCCTGTTCTCAGCAGCAGTGGGCCCACCCGCCCTCCGCTGTAGACACAGAAAAAACATGTGCCCATTTTCTTTGGCTGCTGCTGTCTCCTGAGCCTTCTGCAAGGATCCTGGCCCGCGTAAGCAGCCTTCCCTGAACCCTCCTGCTTCAGACAACCTGGGGCGGGCTGTGGGTATGTGAGGCCTTGGGCTGTTCTGCCCCACAGGGGCCTGTGTTGTGGAGGACAGGAGGCGTGGAAAAGGGAATGAGGAAGGAAAAACGCAGGAATATTCTAAAACCGTTTTATTATCCAATAGGATACAGATAAAAGTGCAAATCTAGACTGGGCATGGTGGCTCACACCTGTAATACGTTGGGAGGCTGAGGTATGAGGATTGCTTGAGGCCAGAAGTTCAAGACCAGCCTGGGCAACACAGTAAGAATGTGTCTCTACAGAAATTTTAAAATTAGGTGGGTGGCACACCCCTGTAGTCACAGCTACTTGGGAGGCCACGGCAGGAGGATGGCTTGAGTCCAAGAGTTCGAGGTTACGGTGAGCTGTGATCGCGCCACTGCACTCCAGCCCGGGTGACAGAGCAAAAACCTCATCTCTTAAAAAAATAAAAAGTGCAGGACTCCCTTGTAACCGTGTTTTCCTCCAAAGCCTGGCCGTAAGGACCATGCTGATCACCGCCTCATCCCCTCTCACAGGACTCGCCGCCCAAAGGTGCTCCCCTCACACCTGCACTGCCTTTTCCTTGGACATCTTTTAAGTCTGCAGGATGCCCCTCCACCCACCGGCTTTGCCTCTGCACCTGCGGCAGAGCTCGGTTACTGAAGGAGCAGAGGAGCGTTTGCTCGAAGGCCTGGGAGTCCTGCTTTGTCATGCCTCGTCATTTTACAGTCAGGCAAGGATGCCGTTTTCCTTGCTCCCTGGCTACTATTAGGGCAGGTAGAAGCTGAAACCAGATTCAGTCCCTGAGCCCCATGTTCTACACACTCCTGAAATTTCCAGTGAAAGGATTAGTCCCTTGGGCAAAGCTGTTAGGAGAAGGGACAGGGAAACGGATGCCTGTCCCTCAGCAGGTGATGAGCCATGGAGTGTGTCCCATGTGCCTCTGTGCTCAGCCACTCCGAGCCACGTGGAGATGGCCATGGCACCTAGTAGGGTACTGCACATGGCAGTATTGCAGATGGCACACCCTCGGGTCTTCTCCATGCAATCGGGATGGGACTAAAACTTGGTTCCCCTGGCCTAAGGGCCTAGCGGCTGCCTGCCCAGCCCAACCCAGCCCAGCCTCTCTGCACATCTCCTGTTGCTCCTGGAAAGCCTCTGCCTGAGCCACAAAGTTTCCTCGGACTCCAGATGTGGGAATTTCCCCAACCCGATAGCAAAGGCTTTCACACCCCTTATAGCTACGCCTTGGGCCAATCAGCCCTCTGTGGGAAGAAGCAGAGAACCAACAAATGCCATCTCTGAGCACTGTTTCTTTTCAAAACTGCCTACTCCCAGAGGGCTGAATTAATTCTATCACTTAGGGAGCGCAAAGCCATTATTTGTAAGGTAGGGAGTGCCTGTCATGTGGCATCAGCTTGTATGTAAACCCCACAGAGGACTTCTGAGAGTCTCAAATGTTCTCAGACACTGAGGTGGGGTAAGACATTTCTCCTCAAGAACCACCACCCTGCAAAGGCACCTAGGGCTCCTCCAGGAGGACTGCCCTATCTGGGCACCCATGTTGTGCCCCTGCCCCCCTCCCAGGACTTGACTCACATCGACCCTCAGTGTGCCTGGTGCTCCCCGGGGTTGTGCGATGAACAACTCGCACAACTGTCCCGGCAGCCCACACGGATACTGGCCACTGGTCTTGCCTCAGAGCAACAGGGAGAAAAGCATTTTAAGTATCCGAGGCAAGTGACCTGACCCCAACTCACATGTTTTGCTGATGAGGGGATGGAGGTGGAGTCAGCGGTGAAGCTGGGGAAGTTTTCAGGAAGAGGGAAGGTGGATAGGAAGGAAGCAGGAGCGATGGGAACGCCAGGTGGCCTATGAGGGACGGGCTTGGGGAAGCGGGTGGTTGTGACCGATGCAGAAAGACGCTGCCTGAGAATTTTTACTGAGGCTTCCCGGCAGGCCCAGGCAGGGTGATTGATTGGTGAATAGGCCCTGCCTTGACTGCACACCTCCGGGGCGCCCTCCACAGGGCATCTGTGGAACAGCACCCCTGGGGTGTGTGGTGGCAGCCAGCAAACCTGCAAGTGAACCTGTCGACGCAGCCTTCAAAAATTCCACGTGAACTTTTCTGGGAAGATGGAGGGGCCTCAGCTTCCATCAGATCACCTCACAGGGGCTCCTGGCCTAAGAATGTGCAAGCAGCACTGCCCTGCTGCGCGGGGATGGGCCTGTTACCACCGCGGGTGTCAGCCCGGCCCTTCCCACCCAGTCACCCCCAGGGCACCAGGGAAGGCCCTGGGCTGATGCCTCAACACCGAGCAGAAGAACGAGGCAGAAACACCTGCCGCGAGGCTTCACTTGCACCTGGAGAGAACTTGCGTTGGGCAGCAGGTGTGTCCAGGAGAGACCCTCCCCGGAGGCCTAGTCCCTGTGGATCCCGAGCCAGAGCAGAAGCCGGTCTAGGAAGGTGACAAGCCGGGAGAGCCAACCATCGTTGGAAAAGGGAGATGGACAGGGCTGCACTTACCACCCCACAGGCCTGTCTCGGGTGTGACTTTGTGTGGACGGCAAGGACTAGTTTCCTGGGCCAAGCTCTCAACCGCAAGGCAAACTTAGGTTGGGGACCAGGAGGGCCATCAGCTGTCACCCTCCAGCCTGGCCAGTGAGTGCTGAGTGGACACTCCACTGCTACCTGAGGACAGGCCAACTGCAGGCCTGCCAGGGTGCTCCGTGTGCCTCCCTCCAGCTGGGTCCCAGCTGAACCTGCACTCGAGGCGCAGGCAGAGGGGACCCCGCTGGCTCCACCGCCCAGGCCACCCTGAAGTCCCCGCAGGAGGAGGCGCAGCGGACCAGCTCCCGGGGAGCCTGTTCCGCGCCGTCTCTCCGGGAAGCGCCTTCCTCTGCCCGCCGGCCCGAGAGCACCGTGGCGGCTTCTCTGTCCCGTGCCCGGCCCGAGACCAGCGGCATTGGAAGCGGGCAAGCCGTTCCCAGCTGGGGGCAGCACCGGCCCGGGGCGGGCAAACGCATGGGGGCCTGGACTGTCCGCTGGCACCGAGTAGGCGGGTGCGGGACGCCAGACGCACTGCATTCCCCGGGGTCCCACGCCAGGGAGAACGGCCCCGCCTGAAAAGGCGTCTTGTTTAACACAGAAACACACCCAGGTCCAGGAGAAACCATTGTCCTCCCCGAGTCCCACAACGCACAAAGGACACGGCCGCCCTCCCACGCGGAGTCCCTTCCCCCTTTAGAAACAGACTTGGCCCCGCGGAGACTCCGCGGCAGGGCCGGGGCCTCCTTACCTGGGGATTTCGGTGTGGACCGAGTATGCGTCGTCCAGAAGCGCTTCAAAGCTACGCAGACTTGCTGCCAAAGAGACAGGCAGAGTTAGAAGCGGGGAGGCCGAGGCGGGAGGGCCCCCACTCCCACAGGGGCCGGGGTCCCCTCTGAGGCGCTGGGTAGGAACCTGGAAGGCTTTGCTCAGGGGGGTCCATTTCTCCCCCAATAAACGGATAGATGCTAGGACTTAAGGGCAGGCTGTGCCAACCGCTTGGAAGACAAAATGCCCAAAATCAATGCGGAAAAACTAAGGCTAGGACGACAAACGGCAGGGCAGTGAGCGTGACCCACGACCCGCGGCACTGGGGCCACTGTCCTGCTATTAACTGAGCAGCTCGCCGGCGTCACAACAGCTGCTAACGGGGGAGGGGCGGGCAGCGGCGATTGCGCATCGTGACAGTCCTCTTGGACAGCATTAATTTTCTTTTTTTAATTAGGAACAATACACTCGGCTCTTAGCGTGTGCCAGACACTTGTTCTTAGCGATGAACAAATATTAACTCATTTCATCCTCACACAACCCTGTAAGATGCATACTACCATCCCCATTTCAGAGAAGGAACGGGTTTGGGGAGCCTAAGTCACTCAGCCCAAATCTAAGCTACTGCAGCGCTTAGGTTTGCATTCAAACAGCCTGGGCCCAGAATGCATGCTCTCAACAATTCTACCAAGCGGCTTCTTCCCGCAGCAAAAGCTTCAACATCTTTCACATTTTGACCCAGACATCCCTTTTGTAGGAATTTATCCTAAGGAAATAGCCAGCACCGCCCAGGAAGAGTTTCTGCAGAACACTGATGTGATGCTGTGACAGTATGACCTCAGAAGCCACCTCTGTGGCCGACGATAGGGAGAGTGTGACCTCCAGTTAGGGTGCTATAGAGGAGCTAAAGGTCGTGTTCTTGGAGAATTCCCCCCAAGATCCTTCTTTCCAGCGCACCCACAGCTGCACTTAGACACAGGGAGGAGGGAAAAGACAGCAGAGCGGATGTCACACTCCCCCAGCTAAGGCTCAGCTATGTACTTCTGTTAATCTAAACGGAAGTACGATGTTAATTGTAATCCAAACAGCTAGTCCAATTTTACCACTGAACAAAGTGAGGCTGGGCTGGCAGATGAAGGGTCCCCGATGTCACAGAAGTGGCGGAGCTGGGGCAGGGTTCACCCACTGGGACTTGCTCTTTCACAGCAACTTGCATCTCAGTCCACTGAGGGCCACAGGAAGGGAAATCGCAACTCCTCTCCCACGGCCCAGCCTTGCCTCCGAACAACCTCTTGAGACTTACCTTCAGCATGTGGGTCCCCACGTCAAAGCAAAATAGTTTATGTGACCTCTTTTTAAATGTTTACACCATTTTCTGTCCATAAAATTATGCTGCAGGTCCCCAAAATTTCAGATACTGAGGGACCATAATCTGCTATCAGTCCTTAATCTGCTATCAGTTCCCTAATTATCTAGAGAAAATGACCTAAAATATGACAAAATAGTGAATTGAAAGATATACCCCGATACTGTTTTAATGTGTTATTTTAACTCTCATACTAATGGCTAAGGTAGGAATTCTTTTCAGTTTTACTTAATGGAAGCAGAGGGGATCAGCAAATCCTGCACATGATGCTCAGGCCCTGGGCAGAGTGGCTCCAGATGACAGGGAAGGAAACAAGTCTCTATGGGCCAGGGGTATCCACAGCCTGTTGCCTCCCCGATGCAGGCTTGGAAGACATGGGCCCCCAGGTGGAACAGACATGCTGCATAGTTCCATCTGAAGCACTGCCTCCAAGCCGGCCAGCCCCTTCACAACACTCAGGGACTTGACGGAGCTGCATGGCGGGGCCAGCTGCCTGAGCGCTAGTGCGTCAGGGGAGCACCTTACCAGGCACTGGCCTCAGGAGAAGCCATGGAGGGGCAGGGAGAGGCCACAGCTCCCACAGAGCCAGGGTCTGCACATACACACTCTGGGGGGTCATGTGTGGTGGTGAGAAGGCAGGTCTCTGGTTTTTACTTTGGACACCTGTATCCCAGTGCAAATCCAAGCACAGCTCCTTGGGGGAACTGGATAGAACTCAACAGAACACAGGGTGTTGAGTTTCAGCAGTAAACTGTGTGTGGGGTGTGGACACTGGGCCCTTGGACTCCTGCCCAGCACTAGAGGCCATCAGAGGCAGGGCAGGTAGAGAGCACAAGGCCCGTGTCCAGGGTTGGACCACAAGCTGCAGAGGGCACCGTGGCCAGCGCCGTCACACCCTGGCCGGCAAAATGCCCTGCGGGACCCCAAGGGTCTGAGGGTTCTCCTTCAGAAAATCAGACCTTTGTGTCCTGTGAGCCGGTGCTGGGGTATGAGGAATGGCCCCCTCTCGCTCACCACCTTACCCTACAGAAGAGGGCTGGACTGACTTCCAGATTCAAACACTCAAGCCCTAACCCCAGCCCCTTGAAATGTGGCTCTATGTGGACATGGGGCTTTTAACGAGGTAAAATGAGGGCCATCGGGGTGGATCCCAATCCAATCTGACCAGTGTCCTCACAAGAGGGGAGTAGATGGGAAGAGGCACCAGGGCCACGCAGGCCCCGAGGAGGCAGAGCCTGCAGTCCAGGAGAGAGGCCTTGGGAGAAACCAAGCCCACCCACACCTCAGTCGTGGACTTCCAGTCTGCAGAACTTCTGTGTCAGCCACCCAGTCTGGGGTGCTCCATTATGGCCATCCTAGCAGACCAGTACAGATCCCGGGATACCCCTGCTTTACTCACTGCCCAAAATGCTTGGTAAGGAACACAATAAACTAAAAGACTGTTTGGTTAATACTTTTAATTACATGATTATAATTATACAATTTCCATTATTTGACATTTTGTATAAAACCAGTTACAACTCACAAGATTTTCAAATGTGACAGTATGTATCAAAGTACATATATATGCAAAGTTTACAGTCCATTAGGAAGCTTTATCTTAAAAATACCTTCAGGAAAATAAACATTCATTCAACCAGTTCTCTCGGCTTTAAAAAATATGATTAGAAATATACACTGTAAAAAAAATCAAGACAATGATTGATCAATACTGATCAGTTACATTTTAAAACTTTTAATAATCTGTACATGAGTGCAGGTTAGATAAAAGTCTGCAAATTATTGATAGAAAACTGCAGTACTATCATTGGACGAACATGTCTGCTAACAATTCTACCAGGTAATTAAGGAGGTAATTTCCTACACAGTATAGGTGAACTGTCCAGTCTTTAAACACATCTGGAGTCATCTCCACTCAGTGATGTGGAGAATACCCTGATGTGGAGAATGGAAGAGCAGCAGCTAGCCTCCCCAGGGCAGTTTCAGTGGGAGATAACTATTAATGGAACAATAAAATAGGTTTTAAAAGTTGCTTTTGATGAGCACTGCTTTCTAAAATACAATGATTTTTTAAAATGTAGAAAGAGAAGCAGTTGAGCTATGTTAAGAACAGACATCCAATGAGAGCACTGCTCCTGTGGCTCCGAAGGTGACTGGGAAGAGGGAAGGCCCCAGGAGAGCCCTCGGGCCACGCACAAGCCCAGGCCATCTGCACACTGGCCTCGTGACAAAGCTTGGGAACTCCTCTAAAATTTGCTCGGCCCAAGAAAAGAGAGAGGTAGCAATCACCCTTGTGAGAGGGCTGGGGGAGGGGAGGAAGTGGGTGAAGGACAGGCCAAGGGCATGAAGCTCAGAATGGGGGAATTCTGGAGGCTGGCAGAGCCTTGTGCTGCCAGGAAGCATTGACCACGTCAGGCCACCTGCTCTCACAAGGCGCTGCTCCCCGCCAAGTTCTACAAAAAGTGACATCCATCCGTACTTCTAGGAACCCAGTTTTGCAGATGCTCTTCCTCCGGACTGTGCCTGACTCTTGATAATTTTGAGTCCCCAGAAAGCTTCAAGGGCACTTAAAAATATTCACTTCTAATTATAATTCCATTTGCAAACTGTCCTGGTGTACTTTCAGGGTTATTTAAGGCTCTTAAGGTAATCTCTCCATCTGACACACACAGTTTCATATTCCACAGCAACAACGTCTTCTATAACAAGGACTCTAAGTCAGAATCCCAGAAGATCCTAGGTGTTTGTGGTTTCAGTTGAGGGTAAGGGAAGAGTCCATTCTCATTCATAGCAGGAAGAACTTTCCATCCCTCAAACCCAGAGACTTCCTGGATTCCAGAGATGTGGTCCCCATAAGTATAACACTGTTGCTATGCAAACCATCCCAAGTCACTTGGTTATTATAAGGAATGCTTCCTCACCAAATCACAAGCTTCCTATGACTAATTTCAGTGAGCCAGTTAAATAGAAGGATTTTTACAAAGAGCCACAGTGATAGTAATTGTAGCTGGAAACTTGAGCAGGCGACATGAAGAGGCAGTTTATAAAATGCAAAAGGACTGTGGTTCCGCGGACGCCCTTCCTTTTCTTGGATGAAACACCAGGAGGCTTGTTCACCGGGAGGAAGACAGTACTCACAAGAGCTGTGGCGGCTGCATGTTTACTTGTTCTGATGGGATGAAAAGCCAAACTAAGAAGGGTTCAGAAGGAAGCACAATTTTCACAACTACCTGGATTATTATTTATGGAGGGGATGGCCTTAAAAAGGGTAAGGGGAAGAAGAGGTGCCCTGAGAATTCAACGCTTTGTGCATGGCACGATTTGAATATTTATATTGTCTCAGCTCAAAACAGCAAAAGAAATGTTCCTTCTGCCACCCAAATCTTATTGAAGAGTGATCTTCCCACAGGCAAGTGGGTCTTTGTGCCTATTCATTTCCAGGGACAGAACACCACTGTTTTTCTGTGATCCAGTCCCCAGTGTTTAAAGGCTGGCCTGACCCTACCCCGTAGTGCCTGCTGGGGAAAGAGTCGCCTGTTTGGCTGAGACAACGGCATCTTCCGTCTCCCCTGATGCCGGTCAATTTCTTCCCGATAAAGTACACCAAAATGGAGGCACTGCCTTTCAATTACTTTTTGCATTAAAGACTTTAACCTGTTTATTCCAACTGCTTTTATTCCTTGCAGTTTTGTGAAAAGGGCAGCTTCTTAAAATGGAATTGCCTACTGATCTGGCGCACGCCTTGTGGCTTAGGAGGGCATTTGGTTCCCACTGTCTGTCAACCTCTTGGCCCTCCATGCTCCCAGCACAGGCAAAAATGGGTTAACAATCATTAAACCACCCACTTCTTACGGAAGGAACTGAGGTGGGTACTAAATATTCTTTTATTTGGGGCCCCATTTTTTTTTCTAAAGCAGCAAATCAATTCTGTTTCAGTAATTGCTTCATGGCACAGACTCTGCTGTGTTTCAGTACGGCTGCGGGAGAAGGCACTCTGCAGAGTTACTAGTTGTGTTCCCTAACCAAAGGCAACAGTGAGGTCCAGAAGCAGATCGCTGTCACTGAAATCGCAGGCCACATCAATGGCCTTCGGCTGGTCTCAGGAGGAAAAAAATTCCAATGTTATAGAGAAGGACTCTAAAAAAAGCAGTAACTTTTTTTCTTTTAAGCCAACATTATTTGGAATTGCAGTTTCCAAAGGGAAAAACCAACTGTCTGTTTTTTCCAGGCATGGAAGGAAATACGATTTTAATTTGTATGACTGGCAACCAAACAGTGGGCAGCCTCTCAGTTCTTCAGTCCTTGAAGGACAGAGAAAGGAATGACTGGAACATCTTCAACTCTGAAGTCAGCTTCTCCTCCTGAGTCTTCTTTTACCATTAATAATCTCTTGCAAGTTTTAGGTTACCAAGGTACCACCTGGTATTACAACATGCAACAGTGTTTAAATGTGGTTTTCACAGATTCTTGTTAATAAAGCACTCTTTGGTGGAAGACAAGCAGCTTGGGTACTTAACAGAGTTAACATTACAACAGTATTACAAAGAGTCAAGTGAAGATAAGCCAGATAGTATCAAATTACAGAAAGTACCATTTCAGTAATGCCTTTTGTACTTCATAAATTTTGACACAGGGTCACAAGGTGAACAGAAAATAAATACATAAAAAAACTCCATCAGATCCTCAGTTCTTCTGAAGGCCAGCGACTACAATGATTGCCATCACAGGGACACACATGCACCACAGACCGGCCAGCTCTCTGGGTACCAGAGGGCTTGGGTATTTACACCTGAGACTAAATTTACAACACCATTTTTGTCATTAAGCTTGAGAGCTGGGCCCTTCTTTGAGTCATTCACTTGCACCCAAACTCCAAATTCATTATTGAAACTCCAGTGGACATTTTCTCCATTGAACCAACTTCTTAGGTGGAAAGGAACTAAGGCTTTTGCAATTTTGTTTTGTTTTCAAATTGTGCTAATTTCTGTCGCAGTTTTCAGTTCCTAGAGTCTTCCTTCACCTCTGGTCGCAGGTTTTTACTTAACGCAAGACTGTTTTAGTCCTTGAAATGGAGAGACTACAGGGGGAAAAAAAGGATTTTTACCATAAAGTTTACACAGCGTTCACAGGCAGTTTTCAAAGACAAGGAGGGCAACATAATAAAAATACTGACATGCTAAAAGGTATATGCTTGCTGTAAGTTTCTAATGACAAATACTCTGGAAAAGACAACACACTATCAACCACAAAGAAAAGACACACGGGAGAAAGGGAGAGCAGAAAAAGGTTCAGTTCTGCAAAAAATAGAAATTTTAAAAAATAAATAAAAATAAATAAAAATAATAAAAGACGGACGGGCAGAGGCAGCAGAGCCAGGAAAGTACCATGATGCCGCCAGGGGCACGTGCTGCAAAGCACTCCTCCTTCCTTCCCTCTGAGGAACCAGGCTGTGGGAGGAGCGGGCAGAATAAAAACATAGAGAACTGTTACTGGGTTATTTCAAAAGCCAGAGTTTGGTCACAGAAAAAGCTCTGGCACGTAAGTAGTTTCCAGCTCCGCTGGCACAGGAGGCACCCCACGGGCTACCTGCCTCCGCACTCCACAATTCTCACCCCGCCTCCCTCCTCTCCTTCCCCAGTTTGTGACGCTACACTTTCAGCTCAATAACAACTTTCAGAAAACAAACAAAACCAGAAGAAGAGTCAGAAAAACCACTTCCAATCTGGAGGGACCCCTCTCCCGATGCTGCTGCTGTGCTCTTCGGGGAGGAGCGTCTGAACTGATCATTTTGCTTTCAGAGATCCCAGCAGAGCACTGAGTCAAAAGATCCGGGTCAGCTGGTGACGCAAGTGGGAAAATATCTGGAATTTCAAAGGATCATTAATATTTTAAAAGACTGGAGAGAAACAGTATTTTAAAAAGAAACATTTAGAGACAACCTTCTGGGACTCCTCTCCTGATGGACTTTTGGAGATAATAGCAGTAGCCAAAAATTCATGCCCAGAGGCAATGGAACAGGTACGGAGATCTGAGGCTCCGAGGGACAAGAGGCAGCGGCAGGTGTGACATAGGCAAAGTCACACAAGAACACTGAAGGAGCCAGAGGTCCTAGCTGCAGCTACTCCCAACTAAAGGACTCCTGAAAACACTCGTGGTTTTAGAGGCTAAGGAAAGAGGCCGGGCGCGGTGGATCATGCCTGTAATCCCAGGACTTTGAGGGGCTGAGGTGGGCAGATCACCTGAGGTCAGGAGTTCAAGATCAGCCTGGCCAACATGGTGAAACCCCACTCTACTAAGAATATACATAAAATTTTAGTCAGGTGGTGCACACCTACAATCCCAGCTACGCAGGCAGCTGACATAGGAGAATCCCTTGAACCTGGGAGGCGGAGGTTGCAGTGAGCCAAGATCACAGCACTGCACTCCAGCTTGGGGAAGAGAAGAAGATGCTGTCTCGTATTTTTAAAAAAAGGCTAAGGAAAGAACCTGAAAATTTCTCTCCCCGACCCCTGCAATATGAAGAATTAGGTACAAAGCACCCCAAAGCCCCAGACCTTAGGTTTGGGTTGGCAGCTGCAGCAGAAAGTGATGGTTCCCAATGATGCAACTCAGAATTAAAGTCACTTGTACATGACAGTTTCTTAGAAAATGAATGAACTTATCCTTTAAAACAAAGAAGAGCCTGCCCAAAAGAAACAGCATAAGCTAACACAAGCACCGGTGGAAGGGCTGCATGAAGACATGAAGTGAATGTGAGCAAATGAGGCAGCTGCAGGCTCTCCACTCGGAGCACGATGAAATTTCCAAGACTGTTTTAAGAGAGCTCTTCAGAGAGGTTATGTGAGAACACTGAAAACGGGTCAAGTCAACGGAGCCAATTATTTGCTGGATTTATTAGTTCTTAAAAGAGAAAGGTTAGCATGGATTTACAGCTCTAACAGGAAGTGGGAGGTGGAGAAGCCCACTCACCTTCCTCTCCAGACTCGGGGAAGGGAATGAGAAGATGCCACACAGAGCACTGGCAGGGCTGAGGGCTACACACGCCACCTGGCCACTGTCCCAGACCAGTGGCCACATGAAATTTAGGTGTCAATGTGGCACAGCTTCAAATGCATACAGGAGGGGATAGTCATCTGCTGTGAGAAACAGTGGCACTTTCTCCCAAAGACAAATAGTTTAAGACATCACTACTATTTTTTTCATCACCCCCAAGTTATTGCTCTTTTGCCGTTTGTGAAAAAGTTCCCCAAAGCTGAAGTGCCTCTCAGTAAACCCAAAAATCAAAAGTGCCAATTAAGTGCAAAGTGAGTTTGGGTGGAGTCTTCATCCCGGACACCAAGGAACATGAAAATGGAAGGTCAAGTTCCTATGCGCCACCGAGGTGATAACGAACCAGTAAGAAATGGCAACCCTGGTGCCTTGCAGGGAGGGACGAAAGGACCCCAAAGAGTACTCTATTTTTTTTTCTACTGCTGTTTAAAGATTTCAACTCAGTACTTTGAATTTACTCAACAACCTCAGCTCATACTATTTTGCCCAGAATCAGACCATGCACCAATATTCTAATTCCCTCAGTACCCTGCAAACAGAAATGAATACTAGTCAGCAGGATATTATGAATAATATTCAGTGGGATAAAAGCTCCAGGCTACAGCTTGGCTGCCCCCAATTCTCAAAAACTATACCTAATTTATTTGCCTTTCTTTTGTAAGCTGTAGGTGGATAACAGGTAAGGTGATATGAATGAACACAGGCCAAAGCCCCAAAAGAGGCACGGAAAAAGAACCCACATAGAGGAAGGTGGTTAAATAAACTGTGAGCCCCAATTCATCCTCATTGCTCAACTCCTCTCCACATCATCTCTGAAAGTCCATGTTAGAATTTAAAGTAAGTCTTTCTGGTTTACAACATTATCCAGAATTCCTGGAAACTGGCTTGGGCCATTTCAGCATTCAGTCCAGATCACTGACTGTGCAATCTACCTTAAGGGCCTCAAAGCATCCTCACAGGGACCTCAGCCAGATGCTCGCTGCAGCCAGGAACCACATCTCCAGAGAAGCAGGAGTTCAGGTCACCAGAGTGATGTGAAAAAGCAACAAGACCTAGACAGAAAAACGGAGGCAAGACCAGCCCTTCCTTCCTCAGAGGAAGGTGGTGTGACCTGGCAAGCATCAGCCAAGCTTCTGGATTCTATTCCTCTGTAACCTAAAATGCATAATCTAAAAAAGCAAAAGGCAGAATTATATATGCAAGACACACTAGGCTGTAATAAAAGCCTGAGCATCCGGGCACAGTGACTCACGCCTGTAATCCCAGCACTTTGGGAAGCCAAAGAGATCTCTTGAGGTCAGGAGTTCGAGATCAGCCTGGCCAACATGACAAAACCCTATCTCTACTAAATATACAAAAATTAGCCAGGTGTGGTAGTACACACCTGTAATCCCAGCTACTTGGGAGGCTGAGGCAGGAGAATGGTTTGAACCCAGGAGGCTAAGGTTGCAGTGAGCCAATAGCACCACTGCACTCCAGCGTGGTCAACTCCAGCCTGGTTGACTCTGTCTCAAAGAAAAAAAAGCCTGAGCACTCATACTTAAAAATAACACACCCCCTTCAAGACGTGCCAAAATTAATTGTCATCAATGGTAGACTTTTTATTTAATTTTCTTTTTTTTTTTTTTTAAAGACAGAGTCTTGTTCTGTTGCCCAGGCTGGAGTACAGTGGCATGATCGTGGCTCAATGCAACCTCTGCCTCCCGGGTTCAAGCGATTCTCCTGCCTTAGCCTACTGAGCAGCTGGGATTACAGACGCCTGCTACCACACCTGGTTTATTTTTGTATTTTTGGTAGAGATGGGGTTTCATCATCTTCGCCAGGCTGATCTTGAACTCTTGACCTCATCCACTCGCCTCTGCTTCCCAAAGTGCTGGGATTACAGGCATGAGCCACCACGCCCAGCCTGAATTTTTAATAGTTTGGCTCACCTAAAAGTGTCAGTTAAAACACACCCATTTCCCTTCACTTATTGTAGAAAAATTGGAAAATAAGATGATAAAAAAGAAAAAAAAACCAACTGTCCCACCAACCAGAACTTTTATTAGTATCAGGGCATATTTTTCCTTTATCTTATTTCTATACATATATAGAAACTTATTCACCTATAAATATAGATGTATTGTAGGTATATATTTATACATCTCTGTATTTCTATACATATATAGTATACTCGCAAAATTAGTCATACTTCAGAATATTTCTTTTTTTTTGAGATGGAGTCTTCCTCCATCTCCCAGGCTAGAGGGTGCGGTAGTCTTGGCTCACTGCAACCTCCACCTCCCACATTCGAGTGATTCTCCTGTCTCAGCCTCCCCAGTAGCTGGGACCACAAGTGTGCTCCACCACGCCCAGCTAAGTTTTGTATTTTTAGAAGAGACTGGGTTTCACCACGTTGGTCAGACTGGTCTCAAATTCCTGACCTCAAGTGATCCGCCTGTCTCAGCTTCCCAAAGTGCTGGGAATATAGGCGCAAACCATACTTGAGAATTGTTATGTGTGGCTGTTTTCACTCATCGCTTCGTGAACTAAACTGTAGGACTCCCAAAGCATCTGGCATAATGTAACAATGTTGAGCCCATTTCCTGTTTCTCACTGTTATAAATAACACTCTGCATTGTTCCAATGTACCTAAATCTTTGACCTTTTGTCAGTTTTTCTCCAATATTCTTCTCAAGTACAACTGAAGAGTAAAGAAATAGGAATATTTGATACATCTCTGATGAAAAATTTTAAATCCTGAAATCATGAGTCAGTGCCTGACAGTCCTCAAATCCTCATGGGGCGCTGCTGCATCCCCATGTGAGTGTAAGTGTGCAGTAAAGTTGTACAAAACAAACAGCAAAGAGGAAACACAACACAGCTGAACAAGTCCTCGAAACGCAAAGCACACAGAGCTCCTAGCTCTGCCAAGCGTCTCTTGGGAGACTGGCTGTTTTGCACTGGGGACTAATTTCACACTGATAAGGCCCCTAGGCCCAAAGCCTCACATATACAGGGCAAGGAACTTGAAAAGAAGTGAGGCACATGTGCAGGACATTTTAAAGTCTGGTTCTGATTATCTCCTGGTCACTCATGTCTATTAGAAGAGATCATTTTTACCAGGAGGACAAAAACAGGGCTGCATGGGCTGCCAATACCAGGCGAAGATGAAAAGGTGCCACCCCCTTCCACTCCTGGGCCATCTATTCTCTCTTCAAATGGTATATGTTTTCAGAATACTTTAAAAATGACGTGTCCACTTCATGAGAAATATCCAAAGACAACAGAATCACCGACGTGGTCACAGAACACACTGGCTTCCTTGTGAAATTCTGCCTACACTTACTGAAGACAATGATGACAGTGAAAGAAGTAACTGAGCCTCAGGTGTGGGTGGTGGCCAAGAGGACAAAGAGTCACCTGGTAGAGAAGGATCCCCAAACTCTCTAGAGTTATCTCATTTCCACCATCACACTAATTTGCAGCTAGCTGTCCAGCAATGACACTGTATCTGATATACACCTAGAAAGATGTCCTCTAAGTCCTGACAGCCAGCTTTGGAAATTCTTAATTTAAAAACTTTCCCTTATCATGACCCAGAGATCATACTTGCAGTGTTGAGAATTATTTCTGAAAAACAAAACAAAACAAAACGAAAGCCTACATTAAAATAATCCAGATTTTCTTAGACAATGAACAAGTAATACACATTTGATTAATTTCCCATCACAGAGCTTCTACATTCTCCTAATTTCACGTCACTCTCCAGAGATAGGGTCCGAAGATTAAACTGGAAAACCAATGCTTGCAGAAGAGTAGGATTCTTTTCTCACCTTTTAACACTGCTTTTCCTTGAAGCAGATCTGGTGGTTCGTTTAGTATTGCCTGCACTGCCAGAAATGTTAGGTTCAGATGTTTTACAGCTCTGAACACTGGATTGAAGAATTACTCTGAAAATAGTTGGAAAAAAATAAGATTATATTCACTGAAACCATTTGCAAATACTTGACAGAGGAAGGTATTTTTGCACTTTAGTGCAAATTATCTTATTGAGAATTTAAAGGATTTTCCATCAACACATTTGCCAAAAAAAAATCTGAAACACATTTTTACATCAAGGCCTTTTAAAATGAAGCATTTCATTTCTCTTTGAAGGTTAGACAAAGATAACCAGAGGGCTTTGCTTCTGGAAGATGAATGGCTTGGCATTTTAAGCAATTCCCACACCAAAGAAATCCACCAGCCAAACAGATCTTTGTGCCCAAAAGTAAAAGTAGCTTCTCAGATTTTTAGTCATGAAACAAGACACCATTAAGAAGCCCAAATTCTAAAAAAAAGGAACATAAATTTAAAAAGTAACTACAAAATATTCACTCTTCAAAGCTGTACGTATGGGTAATAATCCACTAAATCAATACTAGTTTTATATAACATTTCAAAAATTTAAAAAGTGTTTAAGCAAAATATGAGTTTTGTCTGGATTATAACAACTTACTAAATCTCCAAGTGCCACTAAAAAGAAAGTGAGAACACTTAAATTTTGTAAAGCTTGCCTTAATTAAACTCTAAAAATCTTGAGAAAGTGGTGCGTATGACAGTAGACTGCCCAGGAGGAAGTACAAAAGAGAGCATTCTGAGATAACGGCCACGCGGAATGTCCTTTTGGAGGCAGATGGTCCTTTGGTTTTTTTTTTCTCTTTACTCTTTAAATTGTCATAGGTAAAACAGCAGAAAAGACATCAAAAGATTTTATATGCAATTCATTTTTTTTTTTTTTTTTGAGACAGAATCTTGCTCTGTTGCCCAGGCTGGAGTGCAGTGGCGTGATCTTGGCTCACTGCAACCTCCTCCTCCCGAGTTCAAGAGATTCTCCTGCCTCAGTCTCCTGGATAGCTGGGACCACAGGTGCTCACCACCTCGCCCAGCTAATTTTTGTATTTTTAGTAGAGGAGGGGTTTTGCCATGTTGGCCAGGCTGGTCTCGAACTCCTGACCTCAGGTGATCTGCCCACCTTGGTCTCCCAAAGTGCTAGGATTATAGGCACGAGCCACCATGCCAGGCCTATATGCAGTTCTTTTTGTCAAGAGATAATCACTGACAAACTAAACACATATACACACATTTATAGATACCAACTTTAATTTTTCTGAAAGAGAAAACACTGACTTAAAAAACTTTCTTCTCTCCTATTCAAACATAAAGGTGAGAAAGTCAGTAACAACTTATGAGAACCCAGCTTAAAAGAGTAAGAAGGAACCATTACAATTAGTGAGCATCCCACCTCACAGGTCTGAGCTACCACCATGCTGGCTAATATACCAAAGAAAGGGCCTTAAAATATGCTAAGATTAACAAGTTGCTACAACCTTAGCATGACCCAAACCAAAGCATATCCAACATTTAGTAAAATGCTAAAGGTCTCATCATTAAAAAGCAATGAGAGCATAACGTGGAGCTTGTCTGGGCCAGCAGTCCCAAGACTTTTGGGGAGAAGGGAAAGGGCAGCTTGCCCCACTGTTTTACTTTATTCATGCAGGATTTTTGAAGGCCCCATGAAACTAGCTTTCAGTCTCACACAGGGCCATGAATCCTGGATAAATCAGCCAATGTTTGGTTCAGAAATTCTCATAGAGTGTGATCATCTGAAATGCTGAATGTTCTAACAAAACAGAAAAAAGGGCTGGGTGCAGTGGCTTATGCCTGTAATTCCAGCACTTTGGGAGGCCCAGTCAGGAGGATTACTTGAGGCCAGGAGTTTGAGACCAGCCTGAGCAACACAGTGAGACTTTTCTCTACAAATAATAATAATAATTAGCTGGGTGTGGTGGTGCATGTTTGTGGTTCCAGCTACTCAGAAGGCTGTGGTAAGAGGATCACTTGAGCCTGGGAGGTCAAGACTGCAGTCAGTTATGTTTGTGTCACTGATCTCTAGCCTGGGTGACGGAGCAAGACTCTGTATCGAGAAAAAAAGAAAAAAAAAAAAAGAAAAGAAAAAGAAGGGTATATGCAGACTTAATTGTAGGATTAAAGGCAACTATTATCCTGGGTTGTGATTCTACTTCTAAAAACAAAGAATTATTTAAAAAAAAAAATTTTTTTTTTAAAGGCAGGGTCTCACTATGTTGCCCAGGCTGGAGTGCAGTGGTGCAATCATAGCTCACTGCAGCCTCAAATTGTGGGGTCAACTGATCCTCCCACCTCAGCCTCCAGAGTAGGTGGGACTACAGATACATGCCACCACACCCAGCTAATTTTTTATTTTTTATTTTGTAGAGATGGAGTCTTGCTATGTTGCCCAGGTTGGTCTCAAAATCCTGGCCTCAAGTGATTCTCTTGCCTTGACCTTCCAAAGTGTTTGGATTTATAGGCATGATCCAGCCTGCCTGCCCCTAAAAATTCTTCCTGTTTATATAAAAGGGAAATATTTATTCATCTCTGCTAAGGATTTGAATCTAGAATTTTGCATAAAGAATCCCAAGCCAAAACAATCTGCTGCTGCTTCACTGCTGCTTCTGAAGCCCAGGCCCGGCGCTGGTGCTGCCACTGTTCTCATCCCTGCCCCTCATCCACCCTCTTACGTGTGGAGAAAATGAGACTCCTGTTAGCTTTTTTTTTTTTTTTTTTTTAATACAACACATACTTCTCAAATAATTTGAGGCCATGGTTGGCCAAAAGTATAGACAACAGTCATACTACAATATCATTAATCTGAGGAAGAAAGAACTGATACACTGCCTGCTTAGGAAATCTGAATCCTGATTTCTCAGATTAACTATGACTGAAGTGTTTAAATGCCATTCAAAACAAGAAACTACTGCTAAATCACATAGTCAGGCTGTTAGAAAACAGCTTTGAAAAAACATTTCTCTGTAAAATTAGTATAAATTAAGTGAACTGATAGAATAATATTAAATAACTAGTAATTTCTGCAGAACTTTAGAACCAAGAGAATGATAGAAGCTGAGAGCGTATTAATCATACCAGGGAAAAGATTCCAGTTATTTGCACCAATGGCATGGTAGTTATCCTAACTGCAGGTTACGCATTAAGTGCGGGGTGGGGGAGAACTCCACTGAGCTATTGCCAGTGACAGCACACACCACCTGATAGGCACAAGAGGGTGACGTGCTGCCTCCGCCACGGGGAACCCAGGAACTTGCTGCCTTCTGCCTTCCAGTCCAACCAAGGCCAAGCATGGCTTTGCTCTAGAGCAGTGTGCAGCAGATAGATTTTCTTCCGTCCCAAACTCCCCTGACAAAATCCTCCGTCCTGCCTACCTCTTGCCCATACTGCAGTTCACTTTCTTCTCTACAGCATCCTTGGAGCCCTCTGTACTCTTAAGATTTCAGATATAGTGAAATCTGCAACTCAAGGAACACAGCAAAGCCAAAAACTAAAAAGCCAGATCTGCAATAAATATCCAATTCCAAGAAAAAAAAATCCATCAGGGCAACTATGCACTATGAATACTGGCTGTCCACTCTGGACACTACAAGAGTGTGCACAAAATTGACCCTGACGCCCTGCAGCCTCCAGAGAAGTCTTTCCCACTATCTCCGAGTCCGACTCAGCAGCCTGAAGTGTTGTTACGGCCTAATTCTCCAGGCATGCCTCCTAACAGGAGCTTTTCACTGGAAACAATCCATCAGACAATGCCACACCACTTACGTTCACTGCCAGCAGAGATGGGTGGTAATGACGGTGGATGGTGGTGCTCAGGAGTCACCTATCTTACAAATAAGGCCCTTTCAAAAGAAGTCATGGTGGTGCTACAAAGATGATGCTTATTAACACCACTGTAACTGTCGCAAGCTTTTTGCTTCTGAAAATTCCAAATAATTAAGCAGGCTAAACTGAATACTGTACTTGGGTCTAATGAAACAGCAAATGTCATTAACCACAACAACAGAAGTAGAATTTACATGGAATACTGGAAACAAAAGAGCCTAATAGAGACCATTTTGAAACTTACCCTGGAAATGATCATTCAACCACAAAGTGCCTAAGTATTATTAGCAACTGCTCCACTCATTCAGAACATTGTTGCCACTTGGAACAGTTTGAGAAGAATAAATCTATGTAGTGCATGATGCTCTTGAGTCAGAATATGTG
The DNA here is from genome assembly GCF_030222135.1 of Aotus nancymaae. NCBI lineage: Eukaryota > Metazoa > Chordata > Mammalia > Primates > Aotidae > Aotus > Aotus nancymaae. The sequence goes on from NW_026988455.1 coordinate 18,667,515, forward strand.
GCAATCGAAGTTTACTAAGAGAAGTAAAGGACAAAACACCCAGAAGGGTAATCTATCTCAGAAATACAGCACGTCTGAATGCACAACAATAAGCTTGTATTTGTAAGATATTCAAGAAAATGCCATAAATAGGAGCATGTTAAGCAGGTTTTGACTAATTCTGAAGAGTGAAATCAGCTTGATTATGAAATCTTTCTCAGCTATGTGAAAATACTCAATGAAACCACAAAGTACCAGAGTTGGCTGCAATGGAATTTTTCTTTGGAAGAGATCTTGCAAGGGACTGTTGCATTCTTTCATAACTTCCAAGAGGAGACAAGAGAAGAAATTCTGAAAATATGAGTTAAGGAAAAAGCTTCAGAGAAGGAAGAATGCAGCTCAGACACAGGAAGGTGGCGGTGGAGCCCGAGACACAGGACACACCCACCCCCTGGGGGTCTCCAGCGTGCTGTTCCAGAAGTGGGCCTCTTCCACATTCTTCTGCAGAAATAAAGCCTCTTCGCTGTTAAGGTCTTCATTTCAAAGATGAAAGATCTCAAGAAAATACAAATATGTTGCTATTAGCCTAATAGAGGCATTGTGGCTACGTCTCAGCAAGGAGAAAAGCAGAAGCAGTGACTGCCATATGGAAATGCACCAACCTAAAGAGGTGGCCTCAGCTCCGACCTCCTATTTCATTTAGCATCAAGTGCTACAAACTATGCTTACTGTATTCGCTAAAGGGGAGGAGACAAAATGAGACACAGCAGGAAATTCTGCACACTAAAGAGAGAAGACTTATGAGAGAGCTGCTGCACCATGGTAGATTAGATTTAGAGGTTACAAAATCAAATTTTTAATGAAAGTAGATTAGTGGGAAAATGCTTCTTTGCTAGATTGGAAAGGGTATACTCAAGATACAGAAAACTAGAGGCAAACTGCTGTATAGCCAACTGACTAAAAGAAAACCACCCCAATTATCCCAAGCTAACTAAATCCTTTTGATAGGGAAGAAAAACTGTTTTTGTATCTTTATCAACTGGTATTTTGAAATATCTGTTTAGGATAAGCACAACTTTAAAACAAGGTATGTTATTTTTAATATCCTTTCTATGAGTGGAACAGTGAAGCCCACCTTCCCTCCCCACCACCATCCCATTAATTGAAAAGATTCAGAAAAAGAACCTTTGAAAATAGGCAAACCAACAAAGCTAGGAGCTGACAAGGAGAAAAACATGCATTGTGGGATCACACTAGACACCAGAAGTAAGTGACGGCAGAGAAATGGAACGGGACACTTACAGCAGCTATCTGTCAAGGGATCCTGATGGCTACTGTGTTCTGAAACCATCGAGACAGAATAGCAGGATGGGAAGAATGTAGTCACAAACAATCCACCAGATGACAACACTACACAGTGCAGAGGTCAGCACAGCTAGGGGGCATCTGGAAAGGGGTGAAGGGGAAAGAAGAGATGTTCAAATTGGGAAGCCAAAATAAATAACGCAGTCATCAATCAATCAATCAAACCATATGTGAATTTTAGACACCCTAAAAGCCCAGAACAGCAATAGGGATACAAAGGGGCGGTCAACAAGGGTGGAGTTTTGCCATTTTACGTTGGAGAAAAAAATGCTGTCTTTAAACAGATTTGATACTTTGGGACTCAGTCACTACTTAGATAACTACTCCATGTTAATTTAACTTCGTGATACTGAAATCAGTCATAGATAAATGACTGAAGTTATTCAAAAAGCACAAGATGTGCACACACAGAAAACCAAACCAAACCACAAGGGGCAAAGGAGGTAAACCCAGATAACCAAAAACAGAAAACCCCAGACTAATTAACAAGATCATAAGAGGCACAACTAAACATGAATGTAACACAGTAGAACTGATCTCATTTCAATGGAGTCTCTAAATCCTGAATCATCCAGGAAGCTAGGGGAATGGCACATTTCTATAACATGGTTCACATCTAACCCAGGGCAACACAAATGAGCAAAATTTCACTTAGGTATGCAGACTATATATTTTTCTTAGTTGTTTTCCATGCTTATTTTCCTCATACTAGCTGGCTGTTAGCTTGGTGTTTCTTTATTTATTATTTATTTATTTATTTATTTATTTATTTTTTGAGGTGGAGTCTCACTCTATCACCAGGCTGTAGTGCTGTAGCATGATCTTGTCTCACTGCAACCTCCACCTCCTGGGTTCAAGCGATTCTCCTGTCTCAGCCTCCTAAATAGCTGGGACTACAGGCACATGCCACCATGCCCAGCTAATTTTTCTATTCTTAGTAGAGATGGGGTTTCACCATGCTGGCCAAGATGGTCTCAATCTCTTGACCTCCGCCCAGCTAGCCTCCCAAAGTGCTGGGATTACAAGTGTGAGCCACCGCACCCGACTATTTTATTATTATTATTTTTTGACATGGAGTATTGCTCTGTCACCTAGCCTAGAGTGCAATGGCATGATTTTGGATCACTGCAACCTCCGCCTCCCAGGTTCAAACAATTATCCCACCTCAGCCTCCCAAGTACCTGGGATTACAGGCACGCACCACCACACTTGGCTAAGTTTTGTATTTTTAGTAGAAACGGGGTTTCACCATGTTGGCCAGGCTGTTCTCGAACTCCTGACCTCAGGTGGTCCGCCCACCTCGGCATCCCAAAATGCTAGGATTACAAGCATCAGCCACCACACTAGGCCTCTTTTTTATTTTTTATTTATTTATTTATTTATTTATTTATTTATTTATTTTTGAGACGGAGTCTCGCTCTTGTTACCCAGGCTGGAGTGCAATGGCGCGATCTCGGCTCACCGCAACCTCCGCCTCCTGGGTTCAGGCAATTCTCCTGCCTCAGCCTCCTGAGTAGCTGGGATTACAGGCACGCGCCACCGTGCCCAGCTAATTTTTTTGTATTAATAGAGACGGGGTTTCACAATGTTGACCAGGATGGTCTCGATCTCTCGACCTCGTGATCCACCCGCCTCGGCCTCCCAAAGTGCTGGGATTACAGGCTTGAGCCACCGCGCCCGGCCTATTTATTTATTTTTGAGACCAAGTTTTGCTCTTGTTGTCCAGGCTGGAGTGCAATGGTGTGATCTCGGCTCACTGCAACCTCTGCCTTCCGGGTTCAAGTGATTCTCCTGCCTCAGCCTCCCGAGTAGCTGGGATTACAGGCTTGCACCACCATGCCCGGCTAATTTTGTATTTTCAGTAGAGACAGGATTTCTCCATGTTGGTTAGGCTGGTCTCAAACTCCTGACCTCAGGTGATCCGCCCGCCTCAGCCTCTCAAAGTGCTGGGATTACAGGTGCGTGCCACCGTGCCTGGTCTCTATTTTTAAGAGACAGGGGTCTTGCTCTGTTGCCTAAGCTGGAGTGCAGCGGTGTTATAATTCACTGTAACCTCCAACTCCAACTCCTAGGCTGAAGCAATCCTCCCACATCAGCCTCCCAAGTAGCAGCTGAGACCATCTGTTCATCCCACATGGTGTCCAGTTAGTTTTTTTTTGCAGAAACAGGATCTCACTATGTTGCCCAGGCTGGTCTCGAACTCCTGGGTGATCCTCCTGCCCTGACCTCCTAAAGTGCTGGGATTACAGGCATGAGCCACTGTGCCCAGCCTCAGCTTGGTGTTTCTTAATCCACTAGTCTGGGTTCTAGGAGCGAGGAAGGAAACCTCCTCCCATTTGGAAGGGCAGCAGCTCCTTCCAATGACTGCACTTCCAAATGGTCACCTGGATACATCTGTGACCAAATACTAAAGGCTCTACTGAGCATCGGCTGCATGTGGAGTACTGCTGACCAATCTGGACATGACTGATTTGGCTTATTATGTCATTTTAATTGTTGACCTTATTACTCTCATCATTAAAAATTACATGTCAGGCTGGGCATGGTGGTTCACACTCGTAATCCCAGCACTTTGGGAGGCTGAAGTGGGTAGATCATGAGGTCAGGAGTTCGAGACCAGTCTGGCCAACATGGTGAAACCCCATCTCTACTAAAAATACAAAAATTAGCCAGGCATGGTGGTGTGCGCCTGCAGTCCTAGCTACTCAGGAGATTAAAGCAGAATTGCTTGAATCCGGGAGGTGGAGTTGCAGTGAGCTGAGGTCGCACCACTGCATTCCAGCCTGAATAAAAGGGCAAGACTCCATCTTGGGGGAAAAAGAATTACATGCCAGACATCTTATTTTGTGGAAACAGATTAGACTAAAGGGTGAACTTGAGATACAACCTAACCTCAACCCACAAGTTACCTACATCATCTTATTTAATCTTCCCACAAAAAATAAGCCTACTAATATATATTAAGATCACAAGTGTGAATATTTAAACAGAATGGAATAAATGGCCTGGGAGCACTATAGAACTCTATTCATCCCAGCCTTCACTTTCAGTTCCCGATTGAAGGCAGAATGGCCTAAATGTTCAGGTGTCAGCTTTATAGATGGTTCCTTGTTCATCTAGTAAATCTCATGGCTTAAGAATTATTTTCCATTGCTAACACATATACCCATCTCCAAACCTGCCAAAATCATCAGTATGCAGAATCACAGGCCTCAGGGCTCAAGTTGTGAGATCTACCAAATCCATTTTAGCACAGACAATATACTTGTCATCAAGACTTGAAGATCAGCTCAATGTCATGGTGCCACATGGCTTGCTGTCATCATTGTAGTCAGGATGAGACAGACTGAGTAAATGGCCATTTTACAATTGCTAAAAACATAAACTCTCCCCCAAAACTGACCATTTATAAAACAGAAACCGGCCGGGCACTGGTGGCTTATTCCTGTAATCCTAGCACTTTGGGAGCTGAGGTGGGCGTATCACTTGAGGTCAGGAGTTCAAGACCAGCCTGGCCAACATGGTGAAACCTTGTTGCTACTAAAAATACAAAAATTAGCTGGGTGTGGTGGAGCACACTTGAAATCCCAGCTACTTGGGAGCTGAGGCAGGAGAACTGTTTGAACTCGGGAGGCAGAGGCTGCAGTGAACTGAGATTACCCCATTGCACTCCAGCCTGTTCAACAGAGCAAGACTCTGTTTCAAAAAAAAAAAGAGAGAGGAATCAATCATTGGAATAACATCTTATGTATCATAAGTTTCTCCTAAGAATCACTAGTACTTGTATATTTCTCACTAACTTTCCTTCTTGCATGTACTGTATTTTCATAAGACTAAATATCAATATTAAAATAACCTGCTCACAGAAATCAATGAGTCAAAATTGGGAGGAAGAAATTGATTTGGTAATTTTCAACCCAAGCCATTGTTGAACACAGTGCCTCAGGGACTTCTATTTCTAAAATAACAACAAAGACACAAGAGGGAAAGAAAGAAAACCTTCGACTGACATTTTCTAGGGCCAAAAAGCTGCAAATAATAGCAGAGAGGGTTTGAAAAAGCAGAGGATGGAATAAGTAAAATGTTGTAAAGGAGGAGTAAGGAGATTTGCTGAGACTCATCAAAAATCCCCTGGGGTCTATACACATAACTCAGAGCTTAGAAAAACTAGCATTCTGCTTTCTTCTTTAAAAGCATGGCCTAAAAGTTTCTTATTTGTGTTATGTGGGGCTATTTGTATATATTATTTTTAGGATAATATTACCAAAAGGAATCCTGAGCTACCTCTTTGTTTTTTTATCTTTTACCATTGTACTTGATTTTACTTATTTATTTTGACAGGGTCTCACTCTGTCACCCAGGCTAGATGCAGTGATCATGTCTCACTGCAGCCTCAGACTCCTAGGCTCAAGTGATCCTCCTACCTCAGCCTCCCGCATAGCCTGGTCTACAGGCGCATGCCACCACACCCAGCTAGACTTGAACTCATGTTAATGAGGGTAGCAGATTCAGAGGGTGACTAAAGGAAATTTTCTATTTAACAAGAACTTTTGACTAAGTAGGATTTGTATCCCCTGACTCTCAACTTTACTTTTGAACAGCAAGTGATAAAATATTAAAAAATGAACTCATGATGCTTACTCTGAAAAACAAAACAAAAACACCAGGACACAGCTAAAATCAGACACAAAAGCATCAGTTTCCTAGGGCTTACAGTTCAATGTGTGGTCCCTGGACCAGCAGCCTCTGGTAGAAATGTGGACTCTTGGGCCCTGCTACCACCACACTAATCATAACCTGTATTTCAACAAGCACTCAGGTGCTTCATGCACACTGAGGTCTCAGAAGCACTGCTTGGGGGCACTGCCTGCTTCCTCTGCCATGTCCAGAATTAGTACCCGGATGATTACCTGGAGCCACGAAAATACTTTTTCTTTTTTTTTTTTTTTTTTGAGACGGAGTTTCGCTCTTGTTACCCAGGCTGGAGTGCAATGGCGCGATCTAGGCTCACAGCAACCTCCGCCTCCTGGGTTCAGGGCAATTCTTCCCGCCTCAGCCTCCTGAGTAGCTGGGATTACAGGCACGCGCCACCATGCCCAGCTCATTTTTTGTATTTTTAGTAGAGACGGGGTTTCACCATGTTGACCAGGATGGTCTCGATTTCTTGACCTCGTGATCCACCCGCCTTGGCCTCCCAAAGTGCTGGGATTACAGGCGTGAGCCACCGTGCCCGGCCAATACTTTCAAATAAAAAGGACCATTAAGGCCTTAGATAAAGAATTTTAAGGAAATTAAAAAGAAAATGGCATTTGGAATTAAGTAAATTACACAAAAGGCAACATATTTTTTCTTCTTTGAGACACAGTCTCACTCTGACGCCAGGCTGGAGTGCAATGGCACGATCTCGGCTCGCTGCAACCTCCACCTCCCAGGTTCAAGCAATCCTCCTGCCTCAGCCTCCCAAGTAGCTGAGATTACAGGCACCCGTCATCATGCCTGGCCAATTTTTGTATTTTTGTAGAAATGGGGTTTCATTATGTTGGCCAGGCTGGTTTTGAACTTCTGACATCAGGCGATCCACCTGCCTTGGCCTCCTAAAGTGCTGGGATTATAGGTGTGAGCCACTGCCCTCAGCCAAAAGGTACCATTTTTAAAGCAGTCTAGTTACTTGACTAAAGCACTACTATGCTGCAAAAGAAATGCTTAATAAATGCCTATAATCAAAATTGATGCCCTATATTCATTCACATAACGTTGCATATTGCAAAACTCAATTCCTTGCACTGGGTCTTTTAAGAAGACCTCCCAGGGGAACAACCCATAATAACACATGCCTTACATGTAATTCTACTTCAGAATTGTTATGACAAGACACTAGTGACGAATTACTTTTAATTAAAAAGAAAACCTGTTCTCTGCCAGTACAAATGATCTATTATATCATACTTCCTTGGCATATTATAAGAGGTTTACTGAATAAATGATCTATGCCCATCACACTCCCTACTCACCAAAAAGAAAGTTGGAAATCTGGTACCCTACAATGAAAAAGGAAGCAACTAGAAGGAAGAAACCCAATGGCAGCAAGTGGGAGCATCTGCTAAAGAACAGCCTACAAATAATGCCATGGTCATGTAGTTTGCTTCTGCATATTTTTCTAACAATCTTGGATACTCCAACAGGTTGAATCTCAACTAACACACATTCACAAGAATGTATACATGGACATACACACACTCAGTAACTACAACATTTCCTATTCTCAGGCTAAATCTTCCTCCATCATTAGAAAATAATTCCCCAAAGAAACAAACGAAAAACCCAAAGTATAGTTTAGACCAGCTCATTGTCACCCAAAACAACATAATGTCATTAAGCCATCATGTCATGCTGATCAGAACAAATGATCTGCAACATGGTGAATGTAAAGCACTCCACCACTTTAGTAACTATGGACAAGTCAGGCATCCTGAGCTTTACATCTGCTGTCACACTCTTGAGGATGCCCCATGCTGATTATTCATGGAGAAAAAGCATCCCTAATGTCGCCTTCCCTCCTATAAAGGCTCAAGAGGACGAAGGTAAACAAGGGACAGCTGAGAGCTTCCAAGACCAGCACCCCTAGGTTTTAAATAACATAGGCAAGCATTTCAAAGCAGCATCATGGGCTTGCAACTATGGAGAAAAATGTACAGGAAAAGCCCTCACCAAGGACCCCACACACATATGAAAAAACGTCACCCACAACAAAGGAATTCAGACTCACGTGAGAGGAATAGCGTTTGTTTTTGATTGTCTTCTGCTTTTCAGGGCCCGAAGTCTATCACCTTGTGTCACTCCATTGATTTCGTCATCATCACTGTACTGTGTAAGTAAAAAAACACTGAGCTAATGATTTAACTTGCACTTATTAATGCAGTAAAGCACCGCAGCAGTTTAGCCACATAAACACAGACAGACAGTCCAAGTTTCTGCAAACTCGAAAATATTTTTCCCCTTTCACAATCCAGGTACAGGTCACATTTTAAGAGAGCCCAAGCTGACTTTCGGAGACAACCCAGCAGCATTCTCGTTATAAAACACATCAACAGTGAAGAGGGATAATGGGCTTTCAAGTCTGAAAACATTCTTTTTAACATTTCACAGTCTACTTACTACCACTTAATGTAGTACTGCTACCCACTAAGACCTTGATTTGTTAAAAGCTCTCCATTTGAGAATGACTGCTTTCCTAAATGAGCAGTCGTGAAATGGCAAAAAGGGATGGGGGCAGGGGTAGATCCGGCTAAAAGAGCTCACTTCACAACCTTTTATGCACCTGCCGAGTGAATAAAACATAGTTTTATGAATATACAACCTTGTTTCCACTATTTTGGGTAAAAAGTGCCTGGAGAGGGTCATAAATATAAAAAACTGACAATCATCCCCCAAGAGCTGCTTTATTATTTTACTTCCAGTTTTCTCCATGCCCTGACAGGGTCTCAACAGCAGTTAAAGCAGTAACAACACTGCAACAGAAATGGCTTGATTACCGGTTCAGGTTCTTGCTGGTCTTGATTCTTGACCCCATTTATGGAAATGTCATCAACACCAGAGAGAAGTTTGGAGAAGGCTGCTCCGTGCTGTCCATTCTCCTGCACCCTTAACTTCTGACGAAAATAGTCCCCTTCCAGCCAGAGGCTTGTTTGCTTCCTAGAGCATTTAAATAACATCAATAGAGCTTTCCAGAAAGACACATGAACAATTTCTTCCTACTAGACAAGCTGTTGTTACTGGAGACTAAGGGAAATTCCACTCGCTGGACATGGTGGCAATAGAGCTTCCAGCCCCACGAGTTCCCTTGGAACTACAGACGCTACTACTTACATCACCAAAAACTGCTGCTGAGGCCCAATCACCGAGCCAGGTCTGCAGATCCTGACCCACGCAATGGTCTCGGCTGCTGTCATCCTGTAATGCTTCATGATGTAGCAGGCTATGAGAGTGCCTGTGCGACCAAGGCCAGCTAGGAAGAAAAAGCAGCACAGAAATGAAACTCGGGCTCAAGTACTCCAGGACTTTGTCAGGCATGTAGAATTTTTTTCTTTTATTATTATACTTTAAGTTCTGAGATACATATGCAGAATGTGCAGGTTTGTTACATAGGTATACATGTGCCACGGTAGTTTGCTGCACCCATCAACCTGTCATCTATACCCCCAACAGGCCCCAGTGTGTGATGTTCCCCTCCCTGTCCAAGTATTCTCAATGTTCACCTCCCACTTATGAGTAAGAACATGTGGTGTTTGGTTTTCTGTTCCTGTGTTAGTTTGCTGAGAATGATTCATCCATGTCTCTGCAAAGGACCTGACTTCATATTTTTGTATGGCTGCACAGTGTTCCATGGTGGAATACTGTGTATTCTATGTTGGGTGGAATTTTTTTAAAAGGCTTCCCATGACTCTGCTTCTCAACAGTGGTTCTCAAGGCTGCTTACACCCTGGAATCACCTAGAATGGTTTTTAAATACTGATACCTGCTCTCACGACCAGAATTAATTAATTAATTTCATTTAATTAAGTAATTATTTATTTATTTTGAGACTTAGTCTTGCTGTCACCCAGCAGACTGGGGTGCAATGATGCTATCTCAGGTCACTGCAACCTCCACTTCCTGGGCTCAAGCAATTCTCCTACCTCATCTTCCCGAGTAGATGGGATTACAGGCATGTGCCACCATACCTGGTTAATATTTGTATTTTTAGTAGAGATGGGGTTTCATCATGTTGGCCAGGCTGGTCTCGAATTCCTGACCTCAGGTGACCCACCTTCCTTGACCTCCCAAAATGCTGAGATTATAGGCTAGAGCCACCCGGCCCGGCCTTACGCCCAGAATTTAGATTTAACTGGTGTGCAGCACAGCTTGGACACAGAGATTCCTAAAATCCTCCAGATGATTCCACGTGTTGCCAAGGTGGAGAATCCCTTTTTAAGCAATGATCTCAGTAAAGGCAGTGTCTTCTGCCCTGGGCAGAAAAACTGGTACCACCATCTTTGCAAAACCAAAGTCTTGCAATTTTGCACTTATTCCCACATCCAATTATATTTTCTAGTCTGTTATATCCATTTTCACTCAGATTTTTTAAAAACTCTGTTGATGCTGGCCTGTTTTATCTAGACTATTATCATTACCTCTAGTGATGGTTAATTTTATGTGTCAATCTGGAATGAATCTTTGGAGACTAACATTTAAGTTGGTGAGATTTCAGCAAGCACAGTGCCCTCCATAATGTGCTGGCCCTCATCCAATCAGCAAAAAACCTGGGCAGAACAAAAGTACCGACTTTCCTGAGCAAGACACTGCCTCTGGCTTTCATCTGCACCATGAGCTCTCCCATGTATCCAGGCTGCTGGCCCACACTGCATATTTTAAACTCACCAGAATCCATACTTGCATGAACCAATTCCTTTTAATAAATATCCTACATAAGGGCCGGGTGCAGTGGCTCACGCCTGTAATCCCAGCACTTTGAGAGGCCGAGGCGGGTGGATCACGAGGTCAAGAGATCGAGAGACCATCCTGGTCAACATGGTGAAACCCCGTCTCTACTAAAAATATAAAAAATCAGCTGGGCACAGTGGCGCGTGCCTGTAATCCCAGCTACTCAGGAGGCTGAGGCAGGAGAATTGCCTGAACCCGGGAGGCGGAGGTTGCAGTGAGCCGAGATCGTGCCATTGCACTCCAGCCTGGGTAACAAGAGTGAAACTCCGTCTCAAAATAAATAAATAAATAAAAATAAAAATAAAAAATAAATAAATATCCTACATATAAAAAAGCATGCTACTGGTTTTGTTTTTCTGGAAAACCCTAAATAATACAGATTTGGATCATGAGGTGGGTGTCACTGTAACAACTACATAGAAATGGAGAAGTAGTTTTTTGAGTGACAACCTTGGATATTTAGCAGAGGAGATTTGTAAGGGAAGTGTTGAAGATACAATCTGTTTTCTCCTTATTGGTTACAGTAAAATGCAAAAAGAGAAAGATGAGTTAAAGAAAAAATTGTTAAGTAACAGGGAATCAGGAACTAGAGTCAGAAAATTCTCAGGCTATCCATATTGCCAAAAATGAGAAAGCATGTTACAGAGAGAAAAATTGCTATCTCAGCAGAAGCCCGGCAAGAGAGACAGGATTATTCCAGCAGAGACACTGGCAGCTTGGACTAAAGGGGATGGACATGGAATAAAATAAAGTAAGACTTTTGGACTTCTGACAGCAGAGCTACCTGGGTGTAAACATTCTTAGTCCTTCAAGAAAAGAAAGGATGACCCCAAGGGCAATTCGGAGACCGTCAGTGCTGTCACTATCACCAAGACAGAGTATATAAGCTCAGGGCAAGCATGTCTACTCCTTGATTTTGCAGGGTAGGGCCTCTTTTCTTAGCTACGGTGAACCCAGTTGCCTCTGGTCACAGCCCTCAAGGGCAAAGCCGCCACCCTAGAGGGACAGGAGGGAAGAGCGAGGAGCCAAAGAGGATGATTCTTTAGCCTTAAGAGGTAATGGTATTTGCCTGGCCAGGTTTTGGACTTGCTTAGAAGCTGTAACTTCTTTCTTCTGGTTTCTCCCTTTTGGAATGGGAATGTCTATCCTATGCCCACACCATCACAGCTGGGAGGAATTGTCTCAGGATGGATCACACCTCAAATCTCCCCTATACTTGAGTTGATGCTATTTAGATGAGACTCTGAACTTGGAGTTCATGCTGGAATGAGCTGAGACTTTCAGAGCTGTTGAGATACAATGAATGTATTTTTGAAGTGAAGAGACATAAATTTGTTGGGGACCATAGGGCAGAATATAATGAACTGAATTGTGTCCTCCCCAACCCCAAATCCATATGTTGTCTAACTCCCAAAACAACTGTATTTGGAGATTAGGCCTTTACAGAAATAAGTAAGGTCACAGAGTGAGGCCCTAATCCAACAGGACTGGGGTACTTCTAAGAAAAGAAAGAGACTGCAGGACTAAGTGTACACAGAGGACAAACCATGAGAGGACTCAGAGTCGGCAGCCATCTGCAAGCCAAGGAGAGAGGCCTCCCCAGAAAACAACCCTGCCGGTGCTTTGACCTTGGACTTCCAGCCTCCAGAACTGTGAGAGAATGAACTTCTTTCTGTTGTTTAAGTCATCCAGTTGGTGAAAGGCCCCAGAAGATTAATATACCTTTTAATGAATCTCAATTTCACTGTACAACCCAATTTTCATACTGTCATCATTTTTCTTCCCTAAACAAAGATGCAATTACATAAAGTCCTCTCTAGGCTTTTAGTTGGTCATCATTCTATTTCAGGGTATCTCAGCTTCGGCAGAAATGACATTTGAGGCTGGACAATTCTTTATAGTGGGGGGCTGTCCTGTGCACTGTAGGATGTTTAGCAGCATCCCTGATCGCTACCCACCAGATGCCAGTAGTACTCAACCCCCAAAAAAGGTCTTCACACATTGCCAAATGTTGGGTGTGTGGTGGGGTTGGGGTGCAAAAGGACCCTAGTAAAGAATAACTCCAACTGCTTTCTTTTTTTTTTTTTTGAGATGAAGTCTACTCTGTAGCCAAGGCTGGACTGTGGTGGCGGGATCTCGACTCACTGCAACCTCCGCCACATGGGTTCAAGTGATTTTCCTGCCTCAGCCTCCCCAGTAGCTAGGACTACAGGTGTGTGCCACCATGCCTGGCTAATTTGTTGTATTTTTAGTAGAGACGGGGTTTCATTGTGTTAGCTGGGATGATTTCAATCTCCTGACCTCGTGATCCACCTGCCTCCATCTTCCAAAGTGCTGGGATTACAGGTGTGAGCCACCACATCCAGATCAACTGCTTTTTATAATTAAAACATGAAATAATCAATGTTGGATTGTTTCAGTTATTTTTAAAAATTGGAGTAAAATATATATAACATAAAATTTATCATTTTTCTTCATGTATCATTTTCCTGATTTCATTTAGTTGTCTGAATTCTCTTTTAGCTCACTGAACATGTTTAAGACAGTTATTTTAAATTCTGTATCAGTTAATTCTGAAACTTAGATTTGTTAGTGTCAGTTTCTGAAGATCACTTTAACCACTTTTTATATGCACAGTTCAGTAGCATTAAGTGCATTCACACTGTTGTATAAATATTACCACCATCCATCTTCAGAACATATTTCATCTTGCAAAACGGAAACTCTGGACCCGTTAAACAATACCAATCCCCACCTCCTCTCAGGCCCTGGCAAGCACCATTTTACTTTCTCTTACTCCAAGTATCTCATACAAGTGGAATCATACAATACCTGCCCTTTTCTGACTAGCAGACCTAAGCTGGCATATCTTTAAGGTTCACCCACGTTGCAGCATATGTGTCAGAATTTTCTTCATTTTTAAGGATGCATAATATTCTGTTAGCCATTTCTTTAGCCTTCCTCTGATGGACATCTGGATTGCTTCCACATTTTGGCTAAGAATAATGCTGCTGGCCAGGCATGGTGGCTCATACCTATAATACTGGCAGTTTGGGAGGCCAAGGCTGGTGGACTACTTGAGGTCAAGAGTTCAAGACCAGCCTGGCCAACATGGTGAAACCACATCTCTACTAAAAATACAAAAATTAGCTGGGCGTGGTAACACATGCTGTCATCCCACCTACTCTGGAGGCTGAGGCAGGAGAATCATTTGAACCCAGGAGGTGAAGGTTGCTGTGAGCTGAGATTGCATCACTGCACTCCAGCCTGAGCAATAAGAGTGAAATGTCATCTCCAAAAAAAAAAAAAAAGAAAAGAAAAGAAAAAGAGAAAAGAATAATGCTACTATAAACATGGTTGTAAAACTATCTGTTATATCCCTGCTGTCAATTCTTTCTGGGCATATAACCAGAGGTAGAACTGCTGAATCATGTAATTTTAAGTTTTTCAGGAACTGACACACCACTTTCCAAAGCAGCTGCCTTGTTTTATATTCCCAGTAGCAGTACACAAGGGTTCTAATTTCTCCAGATTTTCCCCAACACTTGTAGTTTTCTGGTCGTGTTATCTTTGTTCTTTTAGATAACAGCCATTCCAATGGGTGTAAAGTGGTATCTCATTGTGGTTGTAATTTGACTTTCCCTATAAGTCAGTAATACTGAGAACCTTTCATGTGCTTATTGGCCATTTTATATCTTTGGGAAAATGTCTATTCAAGTCCTTTCCCCATTATTAACTGGGTTTTGTTGTTGTTAGGAGTTTTCTCTATATCTTCTGGATATTAATCCCTTATCAGATGTGATTCGCAAAGATTTTCTCCCAATCCACGGGTTACCTTGTTTCTCTGCTGATAGTATACTTTGATGCACAAAAGTTTAAAAGTTTTCTATAGTCCAATTTGTTTGTTCTTTTATTGTCAGTGCCTTTGGTGTCATATTACTGCCAAATCTAACGTCATGATGTTTTCACCCTCTGTTTTCTTCTAAGAGTTTTACAGTTTTAGGTCCTATATTTAGGTCCTTGATTCATTTTGAGTTACTTTTTGTATATGGTGTTATGTAAGGGTCCAATTTCATTCTTTTACATGCAGATATCAGGTTTTCCCAGCAGTACCATTTGTTGAAAAGGCTGTCCTTTCTCCATTGAGTGGTTTCTGTACCCTTCTTGAATGTCATTTGACCATACGCACAAGGATTGATTTCTGAGCTCTCTATTTTATTTCACTGGTCTACATATCTGTCTTTATGCCAGTACCACAATATCTTGATTGATGTAGCTTTGTATTAAGACTTTTTTTTTTTTTTGAGACAGGGTCTTGCTATGTTGCCCAGGCTGGAGTGCAGTGGCACAATCATGGCTCATGGCAGCCTTGAGCTCCCAGGTTCAATAAATCTTCCCACCTCAGCTTCCTGAGTAGCTGGGGCTATGGGTGCACATCACCATGCCCAGTTAATTTTTGTATTTTTTAGTAGAGATGGGGTTTTGCCATGTTGTCCAGGGTGCTCTGAAACTCCTGGGTTCAAGCAATCCTCCTGCCTCAGCCTCCTAAAGTACTGGGATTACATGTGTTGAGCTACCATGCCCAGTCTGTATGAAGTTTGGAAACCAGGAAGTGAGTCTTTCAACCTTTTTATTCTTTTTCAAGATTGTTCTGGCCATTTGGCAACCCTTGAGATTCCAAATGAATTTCAGAATAATTTTTCTATTTTTGCAAGAAATGTTGGAATTTTCACAGGTTTGCACTGAATCTCTGTATCTCTTTGGGCAATACTGACATGTTAACAATATTAAGTCACCCAATCCACAAATGTGGTATCATTACGTTTAATTATATCTTCTTTAATTTCTCGTAAAAATGTTTATACAATTCTTTCATCTCCTTGGTTAATTACCCAATATTTGATTCTTCTTGATGCTATTATAAATGAAATTGTATTCTTAGCTTCTTTATCAATAAGATTTTCATTGTGAGGGCATAGAAACAAGTGATTTTTGCCTGCTGATTCTGTACCCTGCTACTTTGCTGAACTCATTTATTAATTCTAGCAGGGGCTGAGGGGTGTGTGTATAATCTCCAGGGTTTTCTTTTTTCTTCTTTTTGGAGATGGAGTCTCGCTCTGTCACCCAGGCTACAGTGCAGTGGTGTGATCTCGGCTCACTGCGACCTCCACCTCCCAGGTTTAAGCAATTCTCCTGCCTCAGCCTCTTGAGTAGCTGGGACTACAAACACACACTGCCATGCCTGGCTAATTTTTTTTGTTTGTTTGTATTTTAGTAGAGATGGGGTTTCACTATGTTGCCCCGGCTGGTCTCGACCCCGAGCTTAGGCAATCCACCCGCGTCAGTGCTAGGATTACATGAAATGGACAAAATTACAGGCGTGAGCCACCTCCCAAAGTGCTAAGATAACAGGCGTAAGCCACTGTGGCCGACCCAACGTTTTCTATAATACGTATAAGTCATATCATCTGCAAACAGATAATTTTACTTCTTCCTGTCCAATTTCAATGTCTTTTCTTTTTTTGCTTATGCTCTGGCTAGAACTTCCATTACTATGTTAAATAGAAGCTACAAAGCCAAGCATCTTTGTCTTCTTCCTGAGCTTAGAGAAAAAGCTTTCCAGCCTTTCACCACTGAGTATGATGTTAGCTGTGGGCTTTTCACGTATGGTTCTTATGTTGAGGTACTCTCCTTCTATCCCTAATTTGTACCGTGTTTTTATCACAAAAGGGTACTGATGTTTGTCAAATGCTTTTTGTGCACTGAGATGATTGTGTGGTTTTTGTCCTTAATGTGGTGTATTACATTGATTTTCATATGTTGAACCACTCTTCTTGTAATCATGGGATAAATCCCACTTGGTATTGGTACACAATCCTTTTAAATATGCTGCTTAATTCCACTGGCTAGTATTTTATTTAAGATTTTTGCATCGATGTTCATTAAGGGATACTGGCCTATAGTTTTCTTATAGTGTCTTTGTTTTTGGTACCAGGGTTATGCTGGCTTTACTGAGTAAGATAGTGTTCCTTTTTCCTCAAATTTTTGGAAGAGTTTGAGAAGGACTGGTTTTAGCCTTTTAAGTGTTTCATAGAATTTACTGGTGATGCTATCATGTCCAAGGTTTTGCTATCTCTGGAGGTTTTGGATTACTTAACCTCCTTAATAGTTAGGGGTCTGTTCAGATTTTCTATTTCTTCGTGATTTAGTTCTGGTATGTTTTGTTTTTCTAGGAATTTGTCCATTTCGTGTAGATTATTCCAATTCATTGTCCTATAATTGTTCCCAGTACTGATCATTTTTATTTCTGTAGTATCAGTAGTGATGCCATTTTCATTTCTAATTTTAGTAATCGGAGTCTTCTTCCTTTTTTACTTCATCATTCTAGCTAAAGGTTTATCATTTTTGTTAATCTTCTTAAAGAACCAACCCTTGGTTTTGTTGATTTTCTGTATTGGTTCTCTATACTCTATTTTACAAATTAAAATAATTAACATCTTATACTACTTACAAACTACAAATTATAATTTACATATTATATTTGTAAGTTACAATAATTACAAGTTACAGTAATAATATTTTACAAATTATCTTAAGTTACAATAATACTAGCTTTTATAATCGTTCATGTATTTGCTTTTAACAGAAATCTTTACTTCCTCTTCTCAAATGGCTGTGTGTTACTGTCTGGTGTGCTTTTATTTCAACCTAAAATACTCCCTTTAGCATTTCTTGCAGGTCAGATCTAGTGATTAAAAACTCCCTTTTAAGTGTTTTGTAGAATTTACTGATGATGCTATCATGTCCAAGGTTTTGCTTTGTCGAGTTTTGGATTACTTAATCCTTTACTCGTTAGGGGTCTATTTAGATTTTCTACTTCTTCTTTGTAAGTTATAATAATTGCAAGTTACAGTAATAATATTTTACAAATTATCTTGTTACAATAATACTAGCTTTTATAATGCTCCATGTATTTGCCTTTATCGGAAAGGCAAATTGATTGCCTGGAAAAGTGTTAATTTCTCCATTATTTTTGAAGGAATTTTGCCAGATGTAGAATTCTTAACAGGTTTTCCCCACTTACACATTTTGAATATATCAACCCACTGCCTTCTGGCCTCAAAAGTTTCCAAAAAGAGATCTGTTGACAATCTCAGTGGTATCCCCTGTATGCAGTGAGTCACTTCTCTCCTGCTGCTTTCAAGACTCTGTCTCCAGCGTTATAGCCTGATTATAATGCATGTTCACGTGGGCCTCTGAGTTTATCCTTCTTGGAATTTGTTGAGCGAATTAGATATGAATATACATGCTGTTCAGCAAAATGTGGGGAGTTTTCAGCCAAATCATCTGTCTGCTCCTTCATTTCTCTTCTCCTTCTGGAACTCCCAGGATCTGTATCTTGGTCTACTTGGCTGTGACTCAGAGGTCCCTTAGAGTCTATTCATTTCTCTTATAATTTATTATTTCTGTTTCCCAGACTTGCTAATTTTTTAATAGTTCTAGCTTCACACTCGATTCTTCTGCCTGCTCAAATATGCTTTTGAATCCCTCCAGTGTAATTTTCATCTCAGTTATGGTATATTTCATTTCCAGAATTTCTTTTTGGTTCCCTTTTTGTATTCTATCTTTTTATAACTGATATTAGCATTTTGTTCATAGATCATTTCCTTGACTTTTCCAACATTTTCTTTTAACTCTCTGGGCATCTTTAAGATGGTTATTTAAACTTTTTTGCCTACTAAGTACACAATCTGTTCTTTCTCAGGGACAGCTTCTGTAGATTACTACTTCTTCTTCCTTTTTTTTTTTTTTTCTGTCTGTCACCAAGTCTGGAGTGCAGTGGTGCTATCTTGGCCACCTCCCAAGGTTCAAGTGATTCCTCATGCCTCAGCCTCCCGAGTAACTGGGATTATAGGCATCTGTCACCATACTGGCTAATTTTTTTGTTGATGGGGTTTCACCATGTTGGCCAGGCTGGTCTCAAACTCCTGACCTCAGTTGATCTGCCCACCTCGATACCCAAAGTGCTGGGATTACATGTGTGAGCCACTGTGCCTGGCCTGGATTTATTTCTTCCCTTTGAATAGGCTATACTTTCCTGTTTCTTTGTATGCCTTGTGATTCTTCAATAAAAACTGAACACCTCAGCATTATGTTTTGCCATTATATTTAAAACCACAAATACAGCATTAACTCTAGAAATGAGTCTCCCCCGCTTTCCCCAGGGCTTGCTGAGCTTTTTTTCAATATTGGATTTTTATAACAAAACTATATTCCTTGTTTCTTAATTAACTATCTAACAAAAGAAGAGAGTTAAATAAATCCTACTACATTCATACCATGTATTATTGTACAGTTGTTCATTTACTGAAAAAGATCTATTAAGTGTCAGGTACTGTATAACTGCTGAAAACAGAGCAACTTATTAAGAATATAGTCTCCATAAAGACAGGCTCTTACAGTCTATGCTACTCATTGATGTATCCTAGAACTTAACTATATAGTATGCACCCAATAAATATTTGATGAATAAATAAATGCATTTCAATGTGATTAGTCTTTGCAGAATTACTTATGAAAATAATTTAATTTACTATACTTTTCATATGCAATTAAAGGTTTAAAGGCACTCTAAAAGACAGTTTCATGTTTTGACACATTAAATAAATATGGTCTGTCTCTACATATTCATATACTCAGACATGAATACTATTCTTTAACCTCCCCTAAAAACATACCTTTACAATGTACTGCAATGGCACCCTCAGCATTTTCACAGATATCCAGAAATTCTTTGACAATGGCATCAGTAGGGGTACTGCCATCCGCAAAGAAAAGATCATGGTGATCAAAGCCAGCATCCGTAAAGCGTTTGGCATCATACATCCTTTTATTCAGACGAATAATGGTAGTAACATTGTGATTCTTAAAATATTGAATATAAGTATCGGGAGAATGTTGGTGGTAACCTACATAAAGAAATGTACCAGATCTTGTAAAATGCATAAAGAAAACAACAGCTAATAGTTTCACCTGTAATTGAGTGGAAACAGTATCTGGACTGGGAATTAAATTCCAATTTGATTATAACTATAAACAACAAAATGAAAAGAAAGTTAAAATCCAGTCAGAATGATGTACTGAAATGACCAAGTAGGCTTAAATAATTAAGACTTGGTCAAGCTTGGTGTAACACTTTCAAAACAAAATAATGGATAGATACTTTCAATAACACTATGAGATTGATGCCATAATTTCACATACCACTTTCAAGTCTGGATCTTGAATGAGGTCCACAGAAGGCAATAAATCGGTCTGGTATTATCCAATTTAAATCTCCATTTTCTGCTTTCTGCAAGGGGAAGGCCAGCACAATTCATTTTTAAACATGATCTCCCCACAACCTCTCTGCTCAAGACTGAGTCTCTGAAGGACTTCAAATCCATTTGCTTTAGCAGAAAAGCTGTTTACAAATTGTCATGAGACAGGAATCTAAATCTGTCCTGCAATGAGTATATCTAGGGAATGGATATATATCCTAGTTCTAATCACCTTCTTTTAACAGTGTTTCATTGCTAGGGTATCAATCCTTGGAATACAGAACTGACTGCTGCCATACAAATATACTAACTACTTGGCTATTTTATCTGAATCAATTCTCATTATAGTTGCTGCTAATTAAGAAAGCAAGCAAACTTTTCCAGTATAAGGAATCTGGGAATTTTCCTCTTTTCTTGAATGACTGGTTTCCAACATGAGCAACCCTAACTCCACGAACAAACGGGGAAAAACTATCTATTTAGGTTTCTGGCTTCCCATTATTTACTTACTTACCTACTTATAGAGGCACATCTTTCCACTGTTTTTCTAACTATTTACTAAGACAACCAATTAAATAAGTTCACTTGTTCATGACCAGTCTGACCAAGATGGAGAAACCCCGCCTCTACTAAAAAATACAAAATTAGCTGGTGTGGTGGTGCATGCCTGTAATCCCAGCTATTCGGAGGCTGAAGCAGAAGAATCACTTGAGCCCGGGAGGTGGAGGTTGTGGTGAGCTGAGATTGTGCTATTGCACTCCAGCCTGGGCAACAAGAGTGAAACTCCATCTCAAAAAGAGAAAGTTCACTAAATCCACCAGGAAACTCAAAATTACAAATATACTGAGACCACAGTATGTCCCTACAAAAAACGAATACAAACTGATATGTATTCTATGTATGTATCATACATACATATATAAGACACATTACTTCCTGTTATTAAGTCCTTTGGATTGAGTTACCTTTACTATTATAACAAAGATACAGTTCAAATTTAACAAGAGAAACTTACCTCTTATTAACAATAAAAGAAACTTATCTCTTAAGGCAACAGAGACTTAACAGGAAGTAGAAGAGACTTGATAGTGGAGAAGGAGAGAACTCGTGATTAAAAACAACAACAGATAAATTAGCTTTGCCACTGGGGTGTTTCTATGTGTACCTAAAAATTAGTAAGAAATAACAGAGCTTTGGCCAGGCCCAGTGGCTCATGCCTGTAATCCCAGCACTTTGGGAGGCTGAGGTGGGTGGATCACGAGGTCAGGAGTTCGAGACTAGCCTGACCAACATGGGGAAACACAGTCTCTACTAAAAATACAAAAATTAGCCAGGCTTGGTGGCGCAGGCCTGTAATTCCAGCTACTCAGGAGGCTGAAGCAGGAGAATCTTTTGAACTCAGAAGGGAGAGCTTAGATTGCACCACTGCACCCCAGCCTGGGTGACAGAGCAAGACCCCATCTCAAAAAAAAGAAAAAGAAAAAGAAATAACAGAGCTTCTTGAATATCTACAGGGACCAGGCAGGTAACCTCAAACCAGTTTATCAGACTTAATGATCAACAAGGGGAATTGGTCAGCCCATGTTCCGTAACACAAATAAGCAGCCAGTGTGGTGGCACGCACTTGTAGCTACTTGGGAGGCTGAGGCGGAAGCATCACTAAAGCCCAGGAATTTGAGTCCAGCCTGGGCAACACAGTGACACCCTATCTCTTAAAAAAAAAAAAAAAAAAAAAAAAAGGTTTAAACAGGAATGAAGGCAACCGTTGCCAGATATTCTGATTTTAACGTGAACTTAGAAATGTGGACTTATTTAAATAAGAAATCCGTGATCAACTGTTGGCAACGACTAGATTTTACTGAATTGCTAATGCCATAAATTAAGATACATCCTGAATTTGGAGGAGCTGAAACAGGGAAAAAATGCACACTGCATAAAATGGAAGACACTAATCCCAAATTTCTAAACACACTATATAGACTGTACAAAACTGGAGTTTGGGAACCTAAACAGCTCGCTGTGTCACCATGTAGCTTCAGGGAGGTGAAAACGTTTGTGGTGTGCCCCTGCTACTCCCCTAGCCCAGAATCTCCAATCTCTACAGTAGTCACAGGGGAGTTACTTAGCACCTATATTATGCATTAATAGCACAAAAAGGCATCACCACAAAAAATGATAAGTTCGTGTCCTTTGTAGGGACTTGGATGAATCTGGAAACCATCATTCTCAGCAAACTGACACAAGAACAGAAAGCCAAACACCACATGTTCTCACTCATAGGTGGGTGTTGAACAATGAGAACACGTGGACTCTGGGAGGGGAACATCACACACTGGGGGCAGTTGGTCGGGGTAGGGGAGAGAGTGGGGAGTGGGGAGGGAGAGGAGGGAAAACATGGGGAGAAACGCCAGATATGGTATGCACCTAAAGTAAAATAAATAAATTAAAAACAAAAAAAGACAAGCCTAGCCAAAAAAAAAAAGGGTATCACAGCACTACAAAAGGAACAAATACCAACTAGTGTTTTTAGCAGTTTTGCTTACCTAGACAAAGTAATTTGTTTCAAATGTTTAGTGTTTTAAAGACAAGCACAAAAAAAGGTATTAATAATTTAGCTATACTCCCTAAGTTTAAGATGCTAGTTAAACTTATGTTACACTTTAGAAATGGATGGCTATCAGAGAAGTAAAGACAGGGTTGGCCCTAATGAACCCTGCAATGTACTCTTAATCTTTGCTGCAACACAGTAACAACTGAGTGTCATTATTAACTGAAATTGAGAAAAACAGTTCAGTTATACTAAGAGTTTGAAAGAATATTTACTTTAGACATTGTGCAAAAGAGTTGTCTGAGGATTCACAAGATGCTGTCACAAGATGCTGCCACATGAAGTGCTGTTGTTTGAGGAATCGCCTCCCCAATGCTGGAAAGCAAGTCTGCTCAAGGTAACTACAGGAGGATAAGAAGACAGGAGGCAACAACTACCCCGGGCTGGAAAGGCCTTAAGCACAGCATCTTACTCATTTCCTAATATGGAGGATGAAGCTGTAGAATCAAATTATTTATTCTTTTAAAAAATACATACTATGTTAAGGAACATAGAACACACCTGTGGTTTTGCCTGGCTTATCTTTTCCTGACCCTGTCCTACCTTTTTAAAAATTTTGTGTGGCTGGGGGCGGTGGCTCACACCTATAATCCCAGCACTTTGGGAGGCAGAGGCAGGCAGATCCCTTGAGCTCAGGACTTTGCGACCAACCTGGGCAACATAGCGAAACCCCACCTCTGCAAAAAATAAAAAAATAAAAAAATTAGCCAGGCATGGTGGCATGCGCCTGTAGTCCCAGCTACTGGGAGGCTGAGGTGGGAGGATCACTTGAACCCAGGAGGTTGAGATTGCAGTGATGAGGAGGTTGAGATTGCCAAGATGGCACCACTGCACTCTAGCCTCGGCAATAGAGCAAGACCCTGTCTCAAAAAAAAGAAAAGAAAAATAAAACTGTCAGAAAAATTTTTTGTTTGTTTGACTGGTTTGATGGGGCTGACCCCATGCCCCAGGCTCCTTGGATGGCCAGAGAACAAAGACTGGCCAGAGTATTCCTTAGCTCTTCCCCCTGCCAAAGAACACAGGCCAATGCAGAGATGGGCATATGGTGTAAGTCGGGCCAGTGGGAGGCATTCCCAGGCCTTCTGGTGGAGCTAAGATTACATTTTTCTGATCATTTTGCCAAATGGCAGATCAAAAATGCTGGTGGCCATCTCCATCACTATTGGAGAGGGCTGGCCTGAGAACAAACAAAACTAGTTTCAAGTCCAATTTCTGATAAGTGTCTGAGCACCTGAAGGGGCATGTTAAAAGCCAAACCTGCTCCTGGACTTTTAATTTATGTAATCCAATAAATTCCACCCCCCTTTGAAAATCTGAGACAGAGTCTTGCTCTGGCTGATTGCCCAGGCTGGAGTGCAGTGGGGTGATCTCGGCTTGCTGCAACCTCTGCCTCACGGGTTCAAGCAATTCTCCCGCCTCAGCCTCCTGAGTAGCTGGCATTACAGGTGTGCACCACCACGCCTGGTGAATTTTTTGTATTTTAGTAGAGATGGGGTTTCACCATGTTGCCCAGGCTGGTCTCGAACTCTTGAGCTCAGGCAATCTGACTGCCACAGCCTCCCAAAGTGCTAGGATTACAGGCATGAGCCACTGTGCCTGGCAAATGTTTCATTTTTTATTTAAGCTATTTGTGTTTATTTTCTATAACTTGCAACCAGAAGTGTCCTGACAAACAGACGGTTATGGCAAAAACAAAGATATTTTCCAGAGATAATTAGGTGTATAATGACTATTCATCTCATCATACTCTATGCTAAGGGTTTTACAAACATCTCAATCACTGTACGACAGTACTAAAATACATTTAAACTGAACAGTATAAAGAACACACAGGGGCACACTCATTCACTCTGGAATTACGCATTAAATACAGAAATTCCCACTAAGAATTGGGACTGGAGAAATAGGGATAAAAAGATGAATACTTGACTTTTTCTCACTCTATACACATATAAAACAAAACAAGAATATTGCTTCTTCTGTAAGTGAAATAAATAAGAAAGCTAAAAACAGGGCTGTGCACAGTGGCACATGTCTGTAATTCTAGCACTTTGGGAGGACAAGGCAGGAGAAGTGCTTGAGGTCAGGAGTTCAAGTCTAGCCTGGGCAACAAAGTGAAACCCTGTCTCTACAAAAATAAAGACAAAAAACTTAGCTAGCATGGTGATATGCACCTGTGGTTCCAGTTACTTGGAAGGCTGAGGAGAGAGGATCATTTGAGCCCAGAAGTTCAAGGCTGCAGTGAGCCATGTACACCACTGCACTTCAGCCTAGGTAACAGAGTGACTTGGTCTCTCTCTCTGTCTCTTAATTTAAAAAAAAGAAAAATTAAAAAAAACAGGCAGAGAAATTTTGGTCAGAATACAAAGCATCAGAGGATGAGTAAATTCTGGAGATCTAATGTATGTACTGTGTGCCTGAAATCTGCAAGAGTACATCTCAGGTATTCTCATCGCACATACCAGAAGACTAAATTATGTGAGGTGATGAATGTTAACTAGCTTGATTAGGTAATCATTTCATGGTGTATACATATTTCAAAACATTACTTTGTACATCTTAAGTATATATAAGTTTTATTTGTCAATTATTCCCCTCAATAAAGTGGCGGAGGCGGGGAGGGGGAAAAGTTGAAAATATGATCCTTGAAGACTTACTTCATAGTGTTCATATTCGTCAAGGTTAAATGAGTTGAAATTAAGGAAGCCATACTGCATTGCCTAAAATCCAAAGAAAGCTTTTAAGAACAAGGATGCAAATGAAAAAACAGTTTCCTATTGAATTTCAGAGTACTAAGTATCAGGGGCACCCCAAGAAAGAACTGTCATGATTAGATTACTTTCCACTGAATAGCTTTCAAAGGAATTGGATGGTATCTTCTAAGTGCTTCTCGTACCTAGAATTAGTTATAATTATATTTAATGAGTTTCTTGTGTTTTGTTTAGATTTTGTTTGTGAGATGTGCTTTTTAATTTTCATTCACCAATCATCCTATCCATGCATAGTTAAATAATCATGCTCTCAAAGTAATCCCACTGACTCACCAGATCACCACCACCCTGGTTGAACATTTAGAAGTTTAGGATTCAAATATAATGTACAACCCAATGGTCTCCGCATCATTAAGAAGGAGAAGAGAATCCATAGGCTACTTTATCCCAAAGCAAGCCCTCACACTTCTTCCAAATCTTCATTTTCAAATTCTTTTGAACAGCCTTGAATCAATGTTCCCTAAACTAAATACAGCTCAGACATCAACACTAAAATAAAAAATTTTGAGGAAAAAAATTTATTATTTCCACAGGAATAAAACAAAACATTTTCTGCCCTACTCTACAGCCTCACTCTGTGTTACAGCAGGCACAGTATGCTAAGCAAAATAAGCAGTGTCTATTTTCTGAGACAAGGACAAAGAGAGCTGGCGGCCTCTGAGAAATGTCCTCCCAGCTTGCTGATCACTGAGCCAAACAGGAGGGAAGCAAGAATTTTTGATCCACAGGTATTCTTGGTTCAGAGAGGGGGCTTTTGTACAACCAGTTTTCAAAAAAAAATTTTATATTTGTACTGAAATACAAATATAAAATAAGAAGTCTAGAATACCAACTAAAAAGGTCTTCATTTTATTTATTATTTAAACACTAATCCCAAGACTAAGTCAATCAAAATTTATTTCCTTGAATTCAATATATTTCATGATTTTGGACTAGAGATATTCCAAATGGAATGAAACAATTACAAAACATTCCTTAAACAATTCCTTAGTTTGTAAGGAATTCCTATTTTCCTTTGAATTTCAAGAGGTGATCTTATTGGAAGTAGATCACACTGAAAACATAAGTACATTGATGCATGTTTCTTCATATATGCAATATTCAAAATCAGTCACAAATAAAATACGTTTACACTGAAAATCAGAAGCTAGTGACCCTTAAATAAAACTAAATATAGTGGCTGGGTGCGGTGGTGCTGTAATCCCAGCACTTTGGGAGGCCAAGGTGAGTGGATCGCTTGAGCTCACGAGTTTGAGACCAGCCTAGGCAACATATTGAGACCTTGTCTCCAGAAAAAAATACAAAAATTAGCCAAGCATTGCAGAAAAAATAAAAATTTAATTAAAAAAAACCCAAAATATAGTATGAAAAGGGCAATCTTTGACCTATCATACCAGCTAATTGACTTTGGGTGCAATACTCAACAATAACAAAAAGCCGAAAACTAACAATAGAAGCTGCTATGTGGTATCATAATAGATCATTTCCAAACCCCTCAAAGCTTTTCTCTTTCTACAGGTGAGTGTGCCTACCTGCATGAGCCCATCTGGCAGGGGCTGCAACTGCAACCTGCTGCCCTTTGGTCTCCTGATTTCCTCTAGTGCCCTGTACCTGCCAAAGCTGAGGGCCCATGGAGCCGCCTCAGAGCCCATGGCAACTACCCCAATCAGCTCCATACCTCACAGTCACTGGGCTCAAATCCAAAGAAATTATGTTCCCACACCTCATTGACTGATACAGGAAAAAAGTATATTAATTAGTTTCTGAATTTGTATGCTGATTAGTCCTCTCATTTTAAGTCATAAAATGTCTGTCACAATTCCCAGCAAGCCACCAGGTTTCATCATACAAGAAAGTAAACCTGGGTTCCTTTTGGGTGTAAAAGCACAAGTTACAGAAAACTTGAGATGCTGTCAAAACACAACACTGGGTGCACCCTACATGTCACTTTACAGAAAACTTGAGATGCTGTCAAAGGCTTATTTGACCCATGGGTTACTGAATTACCATTCTAGTTTCTTGTGCTGTTCTGACATTAACACCAGGACTTGCTGCACTGTGTAACCCCAGGGGACACTGTTCAGGTAGAATGTGACATGCAGGGTGTCCCCTGGAATTAACATAGCAGCCCTGGTTAAGACCCCAAGGAATCACCTGGAAATAGTCTGACAAAGCAGCAGTGACCTACTTAATTTCATATAAAACCGTGTAATAAACCAATTGAGGCATTTAAATTCTGTTGAACTAGAAATTGAATGCCTGATGAAACAAAAATGAAATGTTGGACAGTTACCGTGTTATGTCTGTTGTAATGGTATTGGTGGGAATCAGGTGTATAGAATACACAAATCAAAGAGAACTTACCAGTAAACCAGTCATCTTTACTTTTGTTCTTTTAGATCATAATACACTCAAAACCAATTCTGGATCTAGAACCTAACTTCATAACTCTTATTTTCCCTGTTTCTTAAGTGACTTTTCTCCCAACTCATACAGAGAAGCACTCAGAAATTCAGAATAAACTGTTTCCTGGTTCGGTCTCGTAACATTAGTTGAGAAATGTAGTACCTCTGTCGCCATATATACATTGGAAGAAACGCTACCAAACAGATCTTGGGAAGAAGGCCCAGTCTTCTTGGACCACGTTAGTCCCCCCAACACAACACTGGGTGCACCCTACATGTCACTTACCTTCTTTACTGCATGAAAACAGTCAAGAAGCGTAATGTAGAAATTGCAGCTTCCATAGGCAGCATCTCTGAAACCCAAAAGTAATGAAATATAGATCAGTTAATTTTCTGCAATTACACTTAACTAAGACAAAGCTGACTAGAATTTAAAATCAAACATGTACTCAGAATCATTATCAAAAAGAAAAAAGTCTCGCCTTTTGACTTTTTTAAATAAAAGATAAATAAATTATAAATTTCACTGAAGTTTCTACCTATTCCAATAGGTACTGTTTTACGGGACTGGATCAATAAGGACCACTTCCTAAATTTCAAATGTTCATTCTGATTCAGTTTTGGCCTTAATAGCTGCACTACCTTCTTGAATTCAACAAATCAATAATAACCTACTTTTCCCCCTAAAAGGGCAAAGCATTTGGATTTTTTCTTTAAACTGAAAAATATCATATGCAAATGTTATTGAGAAAGCCTGTTTTTTGATCCTGTAATATACATATGTGTGTATATGTCTAATTATGCATCGTGTGTGTGTGTGTGTGTGTGTGTGTGTGTGTCTCCAACCAAGTAGGACAAAAATATTGAAAAATCAAGGTCATATTTAAAATACTTGGTAGAAGGTCATAAACATTTTTTTCCTATCATACACTAGGACTTTTACCCATTTAACTGGATAACTTCTGATTTTTTTCCAACTTTTTTTTAGAGATAAGGGTCTTGTCCTGTTGCCCAGGTTAGGGTGCAGTGGTGCAATCACAGCTCACTGCAGCCTCAAATTCCTGGGTTTAAGTGATCCTCCCACTTCAGCCCTCCTAGTAGCAGGGACCACAGGCATGTACTACTGTATCCAGTTAATTTTTTTTTCTTAAGGTAGAGATGGAGTCTCATTATGTTGCCCAGGGTGGTCTTAAACTCCTGGCCTCAAGCAGTCCTCTCACCTTGGCCTCCCAAAGTATTGAGATTACAGGTGTAAACCACTATGCCTTGACATCTTTCTATTAAAGGACAATAACACCAATAAAAGCATAGGAACTAGCCCAAAGTATTGAGATTACAGGTGTAAACCACTATGCCTTGACATCTTTCTATTAAAGGACAATAACACCAATAAAAGCATAGGAACTAGCAAGTCAACTACCTTCCACAGTATCACTCTAGTTTTGGGAAAATGCTTATATTACTTTACAGACAACTCCACCCAAACACCGCATCAACACATAACCAGTAATCTTACTATACAAATCTCTTAATATCAAGTAAGGTTTTATCCAGAGAAATAAGGTACCTGTGACCCCTACCTGCTTCTCCTTTTCAGCTACCTTGAGCCACTACAAGATGAAATTTTCCAGAATTAGGCAACATAAAAATTATTTTAATTACGATTAAGCTAGGGATGCAAAAAACTGTGCCTATCTGAATGGTGCTCATTGCTCCTCGGGGAACAGGTTGCTGGTAGAGCCAACACTAATTCCCTGCCTTATTTGGGTCTTCACACTGTAATATTTCTTACTGTGTGGTAGTTACATACATACATATAAAACTTTACTGCTATACACTTAAGATTAGTATTTTTGTTAAAAATTGTAAGTTATAAATCAACTTAAAAGGGGAAAAAGAACACTCAACAAATGTTACAATAAAAATTAAACCACATTTTAAATTTTTAATTCTTCCCCAAATCTTAAGGGCTGAGACTACAGAAATTAGGGAAAGGGCATCCTTTTCAGCTAAAATTGCCTTCAATGCTACTGACTGAGTTGCTTAGAATTACTGAGCTATGCGAACTTTCATGAGGACAGAATGCAGGGTCTTGTTTTGTTTTCTGAGACAGGGTCTCACTCTATCACCCAGGCTGGAGTGTAGTAGGGCAATCACGGCTCACTGTAGCCTTGACCTCCTGGGTTCAAGTGATCCTCCCACCTCAGCCTCCTGAGTAGCCGGAACCACAGGTGCACACCACCATGCCTGGCTAATTTTTTGTATTTTTTTGTAGAGTTAGGGGTTTCACCATGTTATCCAGGCTGGTCTCGAACTCCTGAGCTCAAGCAATTTGCTCATCTCAGCCTCCCAAAGTGCTGGGATTATAGGCATGAGCCACCACGTTCAGCGGACACAAGGTCTTAAAACACACCATTTTTGTTCCGTAAGGTTCTGAATTAAAAACTTTTCTGCATCCTAGAAAAGGTCTTTATCTAACCAAAAAGATCCCAATTTTACCAACACCTTATTGGCAATATTCAGAAAGAAAACGAAAATGACTTGCAGCAGTGGCCCCAGGACAGCAGCACCAAGACCACCCCACCCGTTAGAAATGCACATTCTCAGGGCCACTCCACACCTACGAAATCCAAGTTCTTGGGGTGGGGCCAGGTAATTTGTGTCTTAATAGCTCTTCTAGGTGTCTGTGGTGTATGTTCAAGTTTATGAACCACTGACCTATAAATCAACACAAATCCTGGTTTGGTAGAAATAAGGGTGTTCATGGAATAAAAAACCCATTTAGGTAGAGAAGCTAAGGCAGAAAAATGAAGTAGTTTAGCCTAAACCAAATCAAAATTATCAATGGAAATGGGGTAAACCCTCAAGTTGGATCCTAACGATTTTAACCATGTCTCCTCTGTTAAGGACTACTATTACCTTCTTAACCTATTGATAATTCTTTTCCAATCAAGTTAAATCCATGTGGATTCAGTCTCTGACATTTTGGCAAATTTCTTCAATGCATCTTTTTTTTTGAGAACCTACCGTGGGGCCCAGCCCAACTCCAATCTGTGATGATTTCACAAGCTTTGATCTGGGCCCTGCTAAGTCCTCCTGCCTCATACATCACAGAATCCGAACATACGACAAGAATCTTTGTTCACTCAAGTTTATTTCATTAGCACCTCTAATTTTAGACACACCCACATCACATCTTCTTCCCACCAAGCATTCAGTCTTCTTCCAATAGGCAGAACAGCATCTCTGAGGCTCCGTTTATAAGCCTTGGGGAGTGGGGAGGGATCCTTGTCACCAAGGTCATTTAACAAACTTGGAAAACACATGGGAATCAATAAAGGGGCACTGCTTAGAAACTGTACAATGTCAAATACTAGTTTTAAAGAATGGCAGCTTTCATAACAGCTTGTATTCATCGCAGCCCAAAACTGCAAATGACCCAAATATCCATCAAAAGGACCACAGGCAAATAAATTGTGACATATTCATAGATTGGAATGCTACAAAAGCAATAAAAAAGGATGAACTACTGATACCTGCCATAATACAGGTACATCTCACAGACATTACATATGTGAAATCCAGTTGCCAGCTCCCCAAAATGCATACCAGTTCTATGAATTTCAAAGGCAAACAAAACTAACTGACAGTGGTAGAAGTGAGAGCAGTGGTTAGCTGGGGGTGATGACTGACTAGAAAGGGTTAGGAGGGAATCTTCCAGGAGACAGTGATTTCTTTTTTTTTTTTTTTTTTTTTTGAGATGGAGTTTAGCTCTTGTCACCCAGGCTGGGGTGCAACAGTGCAATCTCAGCTCACTGCAACCTTGGCCTCCTGGGTTCAAGCAATTCTCGTGCCTCAGCCTCCCAAGCAGCTGGGATTACAGGCGTGTACTACCATGCCCTGCTAATTTTTCTATTTTTAGTAGAGACAGGGTTTCACCACATTGGCCAGGCTGGTCTGGAACTCCTGACCTCGTGATCCGCCTGCCTCGGCCTCCCAAAGTGCTGGGACTACAGGTGTGAGCTACCACCTTACCGAGACAGCAATTTTTTAAAAATGTATGTAAATTACAGTCAACTTAAAAGGGGGAGGGTTGGAATATTTAACAAATATTAAAGGCCAGGCACTATATCAAGTGCTTGTTTTTTTTAAGAGACACAGTCTTGGCTGGGCATGGTGGCTCATCTGAGGTCAGGAGTTCAAGACCAGTCTGGCCAACATGGCAAAACTTTGTCTCTAACTAAAAATACAAAAAATTAGCCTGGTGTGGTGGCAGGCACCTGTAATCCCAGCTACTCGGAAGGCTGAGGCAGAAGAATCGCTTGAACCCGGGAGGCGGAGGAGGTTGCAGTGAGTGAGAATCTATCTCAAAAAAAAAAAAAAGAGAGACATGGTCTTGTTCTGTTGTGCAGGCTGGAGTGCAGTGGCATAATCAAAGCTCACTGAAGCCTCCTAGGCTTGAAGGATCCTCTTGCCTTAGCGTCCCAAGTAGCTAGGACTACAGACACATGCCACCATACCCAGCTAATTCCCCCCTCACCCAAGAAGAAAAGTTCTTGCTCTGCTGCCCAGGCTGGTCTTCCAACTCTTGGCCTCAAGCTATCCTCTCGCCTCAGCCTTCCGAAGTCTTGGGAGTTACAGGCAAGAGCCACTATGCTCAGCCTACACCGAGTGTTTTATATGCAGGATGTCACTTCATCCTCACAACCCCTTGAGGGAGATTTTATTATTGTTCCTATTTACAGACTAGAAGACCAAGGCTTAAATTTGTAAAACAATACAGAGATACCAGTAGCAGTGATGAAAGCGAACTCCCATCTGTCTGATGTCAAGTCAAGCTATTAACAAATACACAATACTACCTCTCAAGAAAACAGGAAGCAGAGGCAACCCACCCCCAAACAAAAACAACTAAGAAGCAAAGAGTATTGTAAATAGATAATACCAGAGAACAGAAATACATGCTGTTAATAACAATGATCCTATGATACTTAAAACAAAAGATTAAACTACATTTTATACTATTTTCTCATGCAGACCAGACACAGAGAAATATTTAGTATAATTCAATAAGAAATCATATACACACACAAACACACACACACTTTAAAACTCAGTAGTTAAAGAAGGCCAGGCACAGTGGCTCATGCCTGTAATCCCAGCACTTTGGGAGGCTGAGGTGGGCTGATCATTTGAGACCAGGAATTTGAGACCAGCCTGGGCAACAGTGAAACCTTGTCTCTCCAAAAAATACAAAAATTAGATGGGCATAGAGGCACATGACTGTAATTCCAGCTGCTCGAGAGGCTGAGGCATGAGAATTGCTTGAACCTGGGAGGCAGAGGTGGCAGTGAGCCGAGATGGTGCCATTGAACTCCAGTCTGGGCGACAGAGCAAGACTCTTGTCTCAAAAAAAAAATTCTATTTAAGTTGAATTAAATCTAATTAAATAAAAATTCCTATGGGACATAAAAGAAGTTATTTACTATAAATGAATCCCATTCTTGCACAATGTCTTGTTAGCAATACTTTGTTGGTTATATTTATTCTATGTACTTAAAGCAGCAAGATACAAAGAATATAATGTCATTTCTATCAACATATTATCAGGCTTTATTAATTCTGATTAGACTACTTTCTAATTGGTAAGTTCTACACAACACTATGTGAAGAAGCACTAAATTTAAAAATTTTAAGTCCATCATAGGTTGACACTTTTATAAAATATAATAAATATGAAATGCAATAGTATTGTACTATTACATACCTGCAGTAATGCAATAATCTTTTTTATAAATAAAATAAATTACTAGAAAAATAAAAGGGGGGAAAACAAAATAGAAGCCAAAATTTCTATTATTTGGTTCTACAGACATAAAATCGCTCTATTCAATAACTATAAATGTTTCTAAAATCTTACCCTCAACTTCTGTATTTATCCCATCACTGGCTGGTAACAAAACATCACAGACTGGCACCAGTTCACAGGCAACACTTTAAGAAATACTGTTTAGATAAATCAAATACCCAGTATCTATGACTGAAGAGATTCAAATTTCACAAACCTGAACGGTTTCAAGCTAAGTCCTGTCTTTCGGAGAATTACTAACTGATGCTCCTGGGACCTCAAGGAACTAACTTCATTTCTCAGTGCCAAACTTCATTAGTTTGAAACACAGCAAGGCAGTAAGTAAGCAATGCTTATTCTGTTTTTGGCACCTGTATTTAAATCAACTCAAAACCTCTTTTTTCTTTCACATCGACAGTGTTCCATGGATCCTTCCTTGCACTGTGTGAAATGTGTGAGCAAATTCCTATTTCAGGATCTTGTGCTGTAAATGTTAAGAGTGGCATCACAAAGAATTATCATTATAAAGAAGAGTTCTATAGAACAAATGTCACTACAAGAGATGACCAAGGTGCCTGTGACTCAAGACCAAAAATATAAGTATTTCTTTTAGAGGAAGAATGTGGTTGCTGTTATGTTATAGGTTGAGAATAATAATTTTCTAGCTTAGAAAATGACCTTTATCTTCCCCTCTTCCTTCCTACCCACCTCAAATAAAAGAACACTTAAGATGAGCCATGAGCTAGCAAGAAAGGGATGATACTGGGTTCAGGCCAATTTTTTTTTTTTTTTTTTTTTGAGAGAGTCTCACTCTGTCACCCAGGCTGGAGTGCAGTGGTGTGATGTCGGCTCACTGCAACCTCTGACTCCTGGGTTCAAACAATTCTCTTGCCTCAGCCTCCCAAGTAGCTAGGATTACAGGAATGTGCCACCAAGCCCGGCTAATTTTTTTATTTTTAGTGGAGATGGTGTTTTGCCATGTTGGCCAGGCTGGTTTCGAACTCCTGACCTCGGGTTATCCTCCCACCTCGACCTCCAAAAGTGCTAGGATTACAGGCAGGAGCCACTGTGCCTGACACTAGCCAATTCTAATTTGCTAAATCACAGATCTTTACAATCTTTCATGCAGTGTATTACTGAAGTCTTCGGACTGCCCTGACAAATTGTTATTTCATGGAGTAAGTCCATAGGCGGTGCTATAAAGTCATTTGAAAAGGAGATTCTGCCAATAATTAGAAATACCCATCTGAAAGCTCATCTAAAATGAAGTCAGATTCACAAACTTCCTTTCTTAAATGCAGGGTGTTACATTCAAAATCAGGCATTTGTGGCATATGTAACAATCCTAATATGATAAACTAATTAGTTTGAACAATGAACTAATAAGCAATAGTTATCAATTCATTGTATAAGCAGTGAACTAATTCGTGAATGGAAGAACAAGCCGTTTATATCAAAGTCTTCAATGAGTAAAATTATTTCACATATTTATTACCCATTAGCACCATACAAATATTTAAATTATACAACTAAGTCAAGTATTTTGATAAACAAGTAGAAAAATTTTTAGAACTTAATTTGATTTAAGCACCAGTTTTCCCGAAGTATCTTCAACGCAATCAGATTCTAAGTTTGAGATGAGGATGCCATCCATTCCCGTAGACTTCATTATCTACCACTTCTGGGACACAGTGACTTGACTGGTTTTCTGGGAGTGGTGCTGCATTAGCAACCTCACCCCCTGTCTCTACTGACTGTGTCCCCAGAAAAAAGGGGTTCATTTTGGTCCCAGAAAGTAACTAATGATTATTGGGAAAACTTAACTTCTCAGGAACCACACCCCTCAGTGGTAGTTTTGAGTACCATAACCCAGAATTCTCACCTGATTACAAAGCCTAGGTTTTGGGTTTTTGTTTTTTTGTTTTTTTTGAGACAGAGTCTCGCTCTGTTGCCCAGACTGGAGTGCAGTGGCATGATCTCAGCTCACTGTAACATCTGCCTCCCGGGTTCCAGTGATTCTCTTGCCTCAGCCTCCTGAGTAGCTGAGATTACAAGTGTGCACCACTATATTCAGCTAATTTTTGTACTTTTAGTAGAGACGGGGTTTCACCATGTTGGTCAGGCTGGTCTCAAACTCTGGGGTTTTTTTTTTTTTTTTTGAGACAAGTTATCTATTGCCCAGGCTTGAGTGCTGTGGTATGACCATAGCTCACTCACTGCACCCTCAAACTCCTAGGCTCAAACAATCCTCCAGCCTCAGCCTCCCAAGCATCTGGGACTACAGGCATGCACAACCACACCTGGCTAATTTTTTTTTTTTAATTTTTTGTAGAGATGGGGTCTAGCTTTGTTGCCGAGGCTGGTCTGGAATTCCTGGGCTCACATAATCATCCCACATTGGCCTCCCAGCATGCTGGAATTACAGGCATGAGCCATTGTGCCCTGCCAATACCTAGTTTTCATCAACGGCAGTGGTTCTCAACATGGGTAGATTTTGCTCTCCATCCCCCAGGGGCACTTAAAGGGACATATGGCAATGTCTGGAGACATTCCGAGTTTTGACAACTAGAGTAGGTGTGAGGATTTTACCAGCATCTAGTGGGCAGAAGCCAAAGATGCCACTAAATGTCCTACAAATGCACAAGATAGCCCCCATCACAAAAGGTCAATAGAGTCACTGCTGGAAAACCCAGATCTGTGGTGTTATTTGCGCTCACCCTAAAATGACTAATTACCAGATCTTCTTTTTCAGAAACAACTATCAAGATATTTCTGGCAAGAATGTGATTACTGGACTCTACCACATCATTCTTATATTTACCTGAAAGGAATATAGGATGTATCTCCAAAGATTAATATTCTATATGCTTCTTCTGGAGTTCTCCCCAAGTATATAACCTATATTTGAAAAAAAAAGAAAAAGTCAATTTATTTCTAAATGAAGATACAGTGCTGTCACTGCGAAGTAAATTTTGTCCAATTCCCAACCAATCAAGCCGTGTTCTCCAGCCTTCCCCAAGAGCCTAGTAATCACCCAGAATCCTTTCCATAGATTTTTTTGTTTAAATCCTCCATTGTTGGTTTCTGTTGCTTGTAGTATGAGCCCTAACCAATAACTCTTCACAGCAACCTTTTGTAAGAAGCAAAGCATTTTAAAAACAGATTTTCCAAATCAAGATGGTAGATTCATCCCATGCTTTTACCTCCCCTCCTTCCTGAAAGTCCACTGAAATGACAACTAAGCAGTGTATAGGAGATGTGGATGGGGTTAGACTGGGATGAGTTGGAAAGAGACACAAAAGCACAACAGAAACTGTGATTAGCTCCATCCATGTAGGCGTAAGTGCTTGCAAGACCGAACAAGTTTACTATCAAACTGCACCTGTTTCCGACTCTCATTTGCTTCTTTTGCCTTTAGAACGATGCTATGCTTTGACTTTAATCTGGGAGAATACCTCAAGCATATTCTTCAGCATTTGAGGTCTATAATTGGTACTCCTTGCATTTCCAAAAAAAATTTTTCCCCTTGACATTTATTATTTGACTATACATAGGATTTTCGGTCTGTAGTCATTTCCTCTCGATAGTTCATAGACAATGTTCCAATGTCTTCTCGCCTCTAGTGTTACAGTAGTATTTTACGTCTAATATATCTCTGACTCCTCCTTACATGTAACCTGTTTGTTCTAGAAATCTGGAGTTTGAGACTTTCACCAGCATCTATCTAAATAAGTCCTCTCCCTATCCCTTATTACGTTTGCCTGGGACTTCAGAATCTTCCTGCATGGCACTTTTAACTCATGGATGGAAGGCTGGGGTGACGGGGAACTGGGGGGAGACATAGCATTAAATCTGGCACACATATTATCACTAAAATTAGGTTGAATTCCAAAGATTACTTCAGGGAAATATATTTTAAATTTCACTAACAAAAGAAGAAATCACTAAAGAAAGTTAATTGCAAACTTTTCATCTCTATTACTTAACATGATACATGTGACCTGTTTCCTCAACCAAATGGGAAGCATTCTGAAATTGGGACCCATGTCTTATGGTTTCATTACACAGCAGTCCAATTCACTGATTTACTTAGCTGAATCCAAATCTACTTACAATAGTTAGGAAAATTTAAACTTTTAAATAAAAATTAATATCAATGTGAAAGTACTACTGAAGTACTACTGGACTAAGAAAAATTTTTCAAAACTCAAAAATCCAGCAAGGATCTTAGAAACGCAGAAACAGACATAACCTAAAACTAGTCATAAGCACTGACTCAGCTTTCAAAGGGCATTTCACCAATTTTCTGATTTAAGACTCATAAATGGAAAATTTTCCCAATGTCTGGCCTGTTCCTGTTTCATCTTTTTTTTTTTTTGAGCTGGAGTTTCACTCTTGTCATCCAGGTTAGAGTCCAATGGTGCGATCTTGGCTCACTGTACTATGCCTCCTGGGTTTAAGCAATTCTCTTGCCTCAGCCTCCCAAGTAGCTGGAACTATAGATGTGCACAACCATGCCCGGCTAGTTTTTTGTATTTTTAGCAGAGACAGGGTTTTACCATGTTTGCCAGGCTGATCTCAAACTCCTGACCTCAGGTGATCCGCCCACCTTGACCTCTCAAAGTGCTGGTCTACACACAGACATGCACTTGAGCCACCACGCCTGGTCTACACATAGATCTTTTTAAGTATCAGCCTATAAGTTGACTTTATTTTATTATTTATTTGGAAAAGCATCATAACAACTACTTCATGAACATTAAAACATTAAAAATCCAGCCTGTTCTTTCCAGATTCCCTTGTTCCCTTCCAGTCTCCAATGTATCTATGCTTCTTCTTATACTTACCAGGTAACATAAGTCTTTTATTTTCTCCATTCTATTGTAAGACTTCCTAGCTGATTAAAACAACAACAGCAACAAAAACTGGCCGGGTATGGTGGCTCACACCTGTAATTCCAGCACTTTGGGAGGCCGAGTGGGCAGATCACAAGGTCAGGAGATTGAGACCATCCTGGTTAACACGGTGAAACCCCATCTCTAGTAAAAGTACAAAAAACTAGCCAGTCATGGTGGCAGGTGCCTGTAATCCCAGCTACTCGGGAGGCTGAGGCAAGAGAATCACTTGAACCCAGGAGGTGGAGATTGCAGTGAGCACACGTGTACACACACACACACACACACACACACACACACACAAAAACCCTAAACCCGAAAAAACAAAACCAAATAAAAAACACCTTGAAGCCAATGAGAATGAGAATAGGGGTTGATTCATTTGTGTACTAAAATGAAATCTAGAAACCTATTTTGGAATTTCTCAAAGCACCAATTTAAGATAGCATTTCCCGCTTGTGATTGTAGTTCTTTGGGTTCTTACATTAGTAAAATTGCAATGGTATTACTTTCTCCTAACTTTCACAACAAAAATAGTCTCTAATATATCAAGGACTGCAGTTTATCCTTGGAACACTAGTTCCATTCAAAGAACACAAGAACAATGTAACATTTTTCCCTGTGGGGGAAAAAACCCTGAATTCCTGATGATGAACTTTTTAAAAGACTGTCATTTAAAAATCCAGTTGCGAAATGCCTGCACATAAATAAAAAGTATAATTAGATAAACTGAAGGAAATTTACAGATGCAGAATAGATCCACTTACATAACTTATCAAAGACATATTTGCCAATCTATAACTTTTACCTTTTTTTATCTTTTTTGGCCAGGCATGAAGGAAGTAACTTTTACTTTTACACCTACTCATCTTGCCAATTCAAAAGGCCTTCCCAAATGAAATAATTCTAAATTTGTTACTGAAGAAGAATCCTATAAATGACTCCTACATTAACACAAATTCTCAGATTAGTAAACTGTAAAGTGATGCAACTGATGATCTATCAGCGTACTTCCAGCAGTCTGGACACGGCATTTCTCGAATTCTTCTGGTATATTTTCACGAGAAGCTATATATACAGAATGCCCACTCTAATTCCACAGTGCTAGTTAAGAACAGGAAGCAACAAATGATGACCAAGAAAGCTGCTGACCAGCTGTGATCGCCAGCTTCCCAGACAACACCAAAGAGTCACATCTGCTGGCATTTCCACCCTTGTGTGGTCCCGTCCCACAGTGAACTAGGTGCCCCGTGTCAAGAGCAGGATACTGTAGTAATAGGGTGTGACTTTGGAGGCTAGATTATAAAAGAGGTAGCTCCTGTCTTGCCTTCTCTTAGAACCCTTGCTCTGGGTACAGCAAGCTGTCATTTTGGGAGGATATTCAAGCAGCCCATATGGTATGGAAGTGAGGCCTCCTGCCAGCAATTGGCGCTAACCTGCCGGGCATGTGACTGAGCCCCCTTAGACATGGACCCTACAGGTGAGGGCTGCCGAGACACAATACAGAAACAGACCAGACCCATCCAAGTTAAGCAACTTCCAGATGCCTAACTCATAGACACGGTCTGAGACAACGTTTACTGTTGTTTTAAGTCACAAAGTTCTGCGGTAATTCACTAGGCAGCAATGGATAATACGGTAGCACACTCAATGAGTAAGGAAATGGCTGTTTCTGTTGAAAGTGAATAAACAAATACATGATGTGCCAGCACAGAGATGCGGCTTAAGAAGCACTGACTCTCTAGGATAAAGACTCACACACACTGTAGTTGAAAATAATATCTCTCACTCACACACACACACACACACACACACAGTGACTTAAAATGCTTGAGACTGGTGTGGTTTTTGAAGTCATGATACAAAGTTTTTTTTTGCTGAACAATACCTCAGACATTCCCACGACTTCCCACCACCCCCGTTTTCTAAAATCACCATCTGCACGGATGAGTCCCTGTGAGACCTTTGGACCCTCAAACGTTTCAAAACCTGGGAGGTATTGAACCAGCAGTGATGGAAGAACAAACAACTGAAGCAACAGGATCCCAACTGCATTACTTCTCCTTTCAATGTTTCAATGCTGACAAGCCCAGGCCTCAAATCATGAAAACCCACTTAGACATGTGCTTCCTTTTCCTATTCTTACTCGCAGGATTCCCAAGCTTTATTTATATACTTAGCCTCTGGTACAGTTTAGACACCCAAACATTACAGAAGTCATTATACCCTAGAGCTAAGAATGACAAAGGACATTGAAATTCCAACAACAAACTCGCAGCAGCCTGAGTAACCAGGAAATCCTGGAGAAATGTCACAATGTTTCCAGCACTTAAAGACTCTTGTGACTATTTTAATGTCAGCCAGATGATACAGTCTTTCCTACGCCAAAAACTTGATTATTTAAAAAAAAATCGCTCTCTCCAGATTAACATAGCGTGCTCACAAATCAATGCAAGTTGAAGATAGGCTACACAATCAACTGCTCAATAAAAAAGTTGAGCAGGGGAAAGAACACAGAGAATAAAAAAGTAAATAAGATAAAATCACTTTCATAGCTCCCACACAAAACCGGTAAGAAAAAAACTCTTGTCGCTAAAAAACAATCAGATGACCCTACATTTCAACAGTTTTAACTTTTAAAGTTACTTTAACACACACACACACACACACACACACACACACACACACGGAGTAGGTTGGCATAATGATACTCAATTTAGACAAACTGAAACTGGAAGTTTAGAGTAGCAAACATATATCGAC
This sequence comes from Aotus nancymaae, assembly GCF_030222135.1. NCBI lineage: Eukaryota > Metazoa > Chordata > Mammalia > Primates > Aotidae > Aotus > Aotus nancymaae. The sequence goes on from NW_026988455.1 coordinate 18,708,949, forward strand.
CAAGTCTGCTAATAAAAATAGTGAATTGGCCCTGGGAATGAGTGTACGTTTGAGTGGTAGTAACATTTTTTAAAGACAAAGTAAAAAATCTTGATTTCTAAAAAACTGAAATCTCCTAATTTTTAACCATAGAGGAAAAAACCCACACTATTTATAATACTCTGTTTTTCATAAAACTGGCAGGTTACAACTTTACAGACCTTGGCATCAACTGCTCATCCAAGATCACACAGTCTTATCACTGATGGAAGAGGGCCTACTCCTCAGGCCTTATTTATAGACAGGAACCCATCCTATCTAAAACAAGGACCGGAACAAGGATGGGACCCAAAATTCCCAAAAGCCTAATGGATCTGTAGTCAAAGATCTTAAGCCATCAGAGAACCATCTCTCTTCACTTTTTCCCCAAGTTAATAGCACCCAGCAAGCACCACAAGCAGTGGAAACGCCTGTGAGAAGCCCTCGGGTGGCAAGGGAAGTCAAACTGTGATGCAGTCTGAGCAGGGCAGCCAGCTGCCTCCCACAGGCCGGCTCAAGGCAGCAGTGGCTTCCCACTGAGGGCCTGTGCCATCCCTTTGCTCAGCCCAGTGTGCCTCACACTAGCTGGGGCATGGCTGCTACTGGCAGTTGCCTCGTGCTGGTTGCCCTACCTTTCACAGACACCCAGGAAGGGTGTTATGACCTCGTTCTGTCCTTGGGCCTCTGCTGTCCCATCTGGGCAGCTGTTTGCTGAACTGGATTCTTACCCACTGCATCGAGATCCTCACTCTCTGCGCCCTTGTCCTCCCCACTGATCCCTTCCCTCGAGGCACCTTAACCCAGCACTGGCTATTCTGAGTCCAAGATAATGAAATCATTTAAAAAGTGGGGCCACAGATTCAAAAGATCATCATTAAATAACAAAGTCCCTGACCAGGCTCTCATAACTGTAGAGGCAATCTCAAATTCAGTGCGATTTCGAATTCTACTCTGAGACTGCTGAGTTAATACATTCTTAGAATTTAATTAGTATCATCATTTTCAACATAAATGCTTACAAGGTAAGCCATTCTAATAGTTATAAAAACTGCTTAAACATAAAAATAATAATACAGAGTGATAAATTCTTAACAGGGAACCTACATGTTACAATTAGCTCCACCAAAGTAATCTATTAAACATTAGAGGAAAGCAAAGTTGCAAGCTGTGTGCCAAAAGTTTGCTTGTCATTTATTTTACACACAAAATGCTTCGTATTTACTTTACACAAAAAATATTTTAGAAGGCTGGGCGCAGTGGCTCACGCCTGTAATCCCAGCACTTTGGGAGGCTGAGGCAGGTGGATCACAAGGTTAGGTGTGTTCAAGACCACTCTGATCAACATGGTGAAACCTTGTCTCTACTAAAAATACAAAAATTAACTGGGCATGGTGGCACGCGCCTGTAATCCCAGCTACTTGGGAGACTGAGGTAGGAGAATCACTTGAACGCGGGAGGCAGAGGTTGCAGTGAGCCGAGTTCACGCCACTGCACTCCAGCCTGGGCGACAGAGCGAGACCCCGTTAAAAAAAAAAAAAAAAGGTTTTAGAAACGGTGGTTAATTTACCAAGCTAACCTCAAAAGTACATTTAACCTACAGAAGAGACAAATATCATATATCTTCAGAAAATCTTACTGCTGTGGCAAGAAGATGTAACCAAAGTAGAAAGACAAATACCGTATGTTCTCGCTCATATGTAGGAGCTAAGTGAGTTGATCTCATGGAGGCCAAGAGTAGAACAAGGGCCACCAGAGGCTGGGAAGGGCATGTGTGGTCAGGGGGAGTGAGGAGAGGTTGGTTAGTTGGTACAAACGTACAGTTAGAAGAAATAAGTTCTAATGTTGGATAGCACAGTACGGTGACTATAGTTTACAATAACTTACTGTGTATTTCAAAATAGAAAGGAAGATTTGGAATGCTCTCAACACAGAGAAATGACGAATGTTTGAGGTGATGGATACCCCAACTGCCCTAATCTGGCTGTCACACATTATATGCATTTATCAAACTATCACATATACCCCATAAATATGTATCAATAAAAAAAGTTTAAAATTGTATGTAAACATAAAACATATGTACACAACACACATCTGTACATATACATATACATGTGCACATGTCCTGTTTCTATAAACATAAAAGCTTCTTTTTAAAAGATTTTTCTAAATTTCTCAAGAGTGTAAATATGGATTTTGTGTATGACATTTTTACAACAAAATTAACAAAACAAAATTTCAAACTTTAATTTTCAAAAGCCTCTTTTTATTACAAATTTGTTTTGAAAAGCATTTACTTTTCCACTTAAAATTTGACCTTTACTTTTAAATGACAGGTTAAGTATTATTACCCCACAATCTGGCTAGGTCATAGCCACTAACTGAAAACAGGGCAGTAAACTTACTATTTTGTAAAACAATACAGTATGTTTACCTTTTTGTAAATAAGCAAACAAACAAAAACTCAAGTCATCTTTTATATTTTTCAACTCTTACAGTGCCACAGAAGATTTTTAGCTTTATTCTAATTTGTTACCGAAGAGTCTACCATTCAGATAACTGAATGGGAAAGCCATTTACCAGGCTGCCTGAAGTGCAATACTTTGAAATACAATGAAGACAAATGAGTACTCAACTCGCTCTTATCACTTCTCATAACACACAAGATGCCTGACCATCTGTCAAAAGGACGGATTGCCAGCATGTCAGTTTATATTTTACACATTTGTGAAGCCGCACCTCTTTGGTTTTTAAGATAAATAATAAATATGACACTTTATTTCCATGCCACAAAGGATTATCTCAAACTCTCTGCCCATCCCACATTAGGTCCTTCTGTGTATACAAGGATGAAGGAAACACAGTTCCTTTCAGAAGCCCTGAATTTAAAAGGGATTGATAAAAATAAACAGAGTCAGTCTATTTGGAATATTTCCTTCCTAAGGATTCTTTCTCCAGATTTTTTTGGTTTTGTTTTAACATTATCATGCCAAGTCAAACAATAAAGAGCCTGACTAGCTCCAAATTTCCAGACAACTCCAGAAAAGGTTATCAAGGATGCAGATCAATTTATAGGGAACTACCGCTCATCTCTACAATTCTTTAACCAGAGGATTTAATATATTTTAACCAGATCAAAGCTTCACTTACTTTGATGTTTTTTCTTTTGAGGTATCCTTATTATACCTTGACACTGCTTTTCTACTATTAATACATTTCCTTTTCTTAGAAGTTTTTCTCCTGCTTCCCTGCCTATCAACATTACAGCTCCAAATTCCTATTTTAGCAGCCAGCTATGGCTGCAAAGGCTTCTGTCACAGCCAAGAGCTATAATCCTCCTGCTAAGCTAGCTTCTCACTGGGTAGAGTAATGAATGTGAGTGAAGATCCAGATTTGCTTGCCTGGCACTTCCCTAACCAATCAAATCAATACTAACCTGAGGGTGTGAAATCCTGGAAGGATTTCTAACTCTAAAGTATATTAACTACAGAAATATAAACTTCTGTTGGCCAAAATACAATCATAAACAAAGTCAAAAAAAGGCCAACCTAATACTGGAAACAAATATGCCAAAAAATTTTCAATAAATATGTCAAGGGGTTGTTGTTTGTTCACTAGTAGTTTAAAAACAACAGCAACAAGACTTAAAAAGAGCAATTTCTTATTTATAAACTTATCACATGTTCTGTTTCTGTTTTTAAGACAACCCTGACTGAGTTCCCACCATGCCCACAGCCACCTTCAGCAGGGTTCTTCACACTGTACTCACTGTGCCTGGCTCCTCAAGACCCTACCATCTCAGGGATATCTCATCTGACCGGAGACAATGACTAATCTAGAAGTGGCCCAGCCTGGCCCCTCTGCTTTGCAGTTCCACTCAGGAGCACTCTATCCTAGATGGAACTTCAGACTTTGTCTTGTGCAGTGTAAAGGCAAGATCCGCAAAGAAGGGTTGAAATTTTTTCTGTCATAGAGTGATACATTTTGAACAGGGAACCTACATGTTACAATTAGCTCCACCAAAGTAATCTATTAAACATTACAGGAAAGCAAAGTTGCAAGCTATGTGCCAAAAGTTTGCTTGTATCATTTATTTTACACACAAAATGCTTGGCATTTACTTTACACAAAAAAATATTTTAGAAATAGGTAGCCCTCAAAAGTACATTTAACCTATAGAAGAGATAAATATCATGTATCTTCAAAAAATCTTCCTGCTGTGGCAGGAAGATATAACCAAAGTTGAAAGACAAATACCATATGTCCTCACTCACATATAGGAGGTAAGTGAGTTGATCTCATGGAAGCCAGGAGTAGAACAAGGGCCACCAGAGGCTGGGAAGGGCCATTTCTCCAGGGTTCCTTTAATATTTTATGAATCTCAAGAATTCTGGCTGAATCCCTTTTTTTATAAAGCTGTCACGATTTATTTTAATCCGTGAGGTTCCTCTCCCCAGTGACTGGCCAAATAACAGGACCAAACGTCCCAGTTAAAACACCCACTTTTCCATACTCTTTTCTTTCTTGGAGCCATACATAGACTTTTCTTTTTCTTTCCTTTTTTTTTTTTTTTGAGACAGAGTTGCCCAGGCTGGAGTACAGTGGCACAATCTCGGCTTACCGCAACCTGTGCTGCCCAGGTTCAAGCGAGTTTCCTGCTTCAGCCTCCCTAGTAGCTGGGATTACAGGCACCTGCTCTACGCCTGGTAAGATGATGAAACCCGATCTCTATGAAAACTTTCTTCTTTTTAAATTTTTTAATTTTTAAAGGATTTTGCTGTAAGCACAAGAAACACCAAGAGAGGTTTGGGAGAAAGGAAAACACCGATACATCTGGGTAAGCTTAAAAAAAAAAATTTTAATAGAATCTATAACCTATGTTTAACACTTTCAGAGATGATAACAAAATTTAAAGTTTTCTCAGAAACTTTTTTTTTTTGGAGACAAAAGTCTAACTCACTGTCGCCCAGGCTGGAGTGCAGTGGCATAATCTCAGCTCAGGACAATTTCCACCTCCCGGATTCAAGGGATTCTCCTGCCTCAGCTTCCCAAGTAGCTGGGATTACAAGCATGTCCCACCACAAGCGATTAATTTTTGTATTTTTAATAGAGACAGGGTTTCACCATGTTGGCCAGACTGGTCTGGTACTCCTGACTTCGAGTGATCCACCCACCTAGGCCTCCCAATCAGAAACATTTAATTCAACTACTTTTGGGAGCATAAAGAGGAAATCAAAACAACGACCTTAATCACTGCTGTTAATGATAGACCCTAAACATAAAAAAGAAAATTATTACATTTTGAGGTGCGATTTCAACTAGTACCACCAACTTTTGGACTAGTCTTTGTAAATTCCAGATTATCAAACTATACTCCAGAAAATAATTTTGAAAGGGTCCAGTAAGGCATGCCAGAGATAAGGAGCAAGCTAGAAGTGGGGAAGGAAAAACTTAAAGAGCTCCAAAACAACCCTTTTTTTCAAGTCTAGGAGCAAGTAACTATTACACTGATGGTGGGGTAGGGGTGGAAGAAACATCCCCTGGCTACTCCCCACGGAACAGAGTAGTCAACTTTCTTAACCTCACACACATGCGGGTCCTACTCTAGAGGAGTTCTAAGCTGGCTCTGGAAAAATTGCAGCTTTCAGGCCCCCTACAGATGAATCCACTGGGTGCCAAATAAAATGTGACTCTTCAAAAAATAAATCTCTTCTATCATATTTACAAATAAATGAAATTCACAACTCGTATGTAAATACTGCTATTCCAAAGCATGTTTCCAATGATCCAAATGAAGCACCTGATGGCACATGTATGTAATCTGTGCAGTATGCAACCCATCTTCCAACAACACTGACATGCCACGGCCTCCTGCTAGATGTTTACATGAGAAAGGATATGATGTTAATTAGAGGGAAAATGCCTAGATTCAAATTTTATAAAGCACTCGAATGACATGCCTTCATTTTTAAAAACATTGTTTAGAAAATTAATATTGGGGTCCTGACCCCAATAAGATGATTTTACAACTGACTAAATGGATCATGAATGAATAGAAATAGCTTTGGAGCCTTATTTTCCAACCTTAAGTGCCATAAAACATAAACCTTTGCCAAAGCAGTTGGCCACTTAAAAAAAGAAATACTTTTTTTCTCAGCAGTTTTAGGTTCACAGCACAATTAAGTGGAAGGTACAGGAGATCTCTCAACTACCCACTCCTTCCACAGATGCACAGCCTCCTTGAGTTGGTCAATTTTTTAAAAGCAAAAAACATGTTCTTTCTGAAAAGAAATCAAGACATTATCTTGATTTCAAAACTCTAACTGCAAATGTAAAGAACCACTGTTGTGTGCATTTTCATGCATACAAGAGGAAAACAAATACTTACCATGTAGCATCCAACAAGGAAGGCAGCATTTGCTTGCTTTCTCTGATCAGAGCCGGTAAAATGAACAATTTTCTTCCTTAACATTGTAATGGACTGCATAAAAGTAAACAGTTGTTAGTATTTTCTTTTTAATTTCAAGTCTTCTACAATTTCATTTTGTAATGAAGATGAATTTCAAATCCCACAATGTATAACCATTCATTTTATTAGCAAGACCTTTGAAAAGATTAACGTTGATACCCAAAAATACCACATATCTTCCCATAAAAAGGCACATTCTGGGGTGAGAACGGACATACAATTAGAGGAGAGGGGAGGGGACATGAATGGATACATGCTTAAAGCACAGGCTGCCTCTGAAAGAGGAAAGCAAGCATGGTGGAAGAGATCACCTTTCCTTCCGTTTGGTTTTTAAAGAAATCTGTCCCCAAAACCTTCGAATTAAAATAAAAAGGTATACGGGATGGTCTGCACTGTCATAAGCTAGGGCAGTGAATAACCAGGGGAGGGGTGTGCAGAGCCAGGAACTGGAAGACAGCACGGAAGGCTGCTGTGGGTGCTGCCAGTGCACTGCTCCTGACCTGGTGAAAAGATAATCATTACGTATATTCCACTTGTGAAAGTTCACAGAGCTCCAGATCCATGATGTGTACATATTTCTATATATATGTTAAAAAGGATTGTGTGTGTGTGTGTGTGTGTGTGTGTGTGTGTGTATGGGGATATTAAAAAGTTAAATATAAAATGGTACAGAATTAAAAAAAAAACAAAAAACCATGATTAGTTAGCACATCCCCAGCTGTATTTCATTAACGTGAGTAGACGCAGGTTCAGGTCAGGATAAGGAACAGGATATAATCAGCTCAAAAAGCATGTATTTCTTGGCTTCTGTAAGTCAGTGTTTCAACGTTCTAGTGTTTCAATGATGAAAGTGTACATATTTTCCTCTAGTTGTTTGCATGGAGAAAGAGATCCAAGTTGATTTAAAAAACGACGACAAAAACAAAAACACACCAGCCACTGGGCAGCACGAGCACAAGACACTCTCCATCCAGACTCTTGATACACCTTTATCACTATTAATTGAATATGCAGTAATATGTCAATCAGATTGGACAGTCAATCAGGTTGGTAGCATGCTACCAACATGCTACAAGTTGTTCTGGTAAATGATTTAAAAAGAGAAAAAAAAAAGCTGATACATTTTTAGTTGACCCGAAGACTAAAAGTCCGCAGATGGCTGAGTACAGGGAAAAAAAAAATTTTTTTTCCAAAATTAAAGCAAAGGAACAAATGTTGGGAGAAGAGAGAATTATTTTTAGCTTCCTAGCCTGCACGAAACAAAAGATCTGCCACTGGCAACTGGAAAAAGGAGGGAGAACCCAAATGCACAAGGCCATAAATAGTTATATTCCTATTTAAGAAAGGCAAAAAAGAAGAGTCTCCTGCTCTGTAGCAATATGTAGTGAATATAGCTTTGATACTCAAGGAAAAACAACTGCCTTACCCATAAATGTTTAATTAAAGCATGTTAAAATTCTAATTAAAAATAAATTGTATTTCCTATCTGTAGTAGTCTGATAAGCAAAGGTTCTTTTTTTTTTTTTAAGTGCCCTTCCCAAAAAGCAGTATTTTCTAGTTGAGAATTTACAGTGACTGATTTGGAACTGCTGCTAAGTAGTATGTACACACTTCCTACCATGCATGACCAACAATTCAGTGTTTTACATACATGAATGGGGTCTAAGTTCAAACCAATACAAATATACCTGTGTAACTCTCAGTGATACAGCTTTAAGGATGTGCTTTTTGCCCTAGATTCTCATGTCCCTTAATCATATGTATAAAGGATCATGTAGCACAATATCATGGGAATTTCAAAACAGGAGAGAAAGTAAGATGAGCCCATCTTCCTTGTTAGTTTGCTAGCACTCCCCATCAAAAGGAAGCCAGAAAGAACAATGGCCAGAGCAAGGGAAGAATTTCTCTTGTTAGGTTTCAGTTCTATTAGGTCAAACAATAGGGGGTTCACTTAATTAACTGATTCCCACTTTGGCTTTTCAAGTATTTAAGCATCACTAACTCAAACTAGAACCAAATGACCCAAACTTGAACTGTTCTTTCAAAACTCTATAAAACAAATAGATACACTATGATCTTATAAAACAAAAAACCACGTGCATGTCCCAAACACCACTGCAGTGAAAAACATGGCATTTCCTTTTTAAAAATAGAGATGGTTTCCTTACTTTTGTCCCCCAGATCAAGCAAATAATGATCATTTAAGTCAAATCTTAAAAACTTTACCTTCAATTTCTTATTTATCTTGCAACAATATCTGTAAACCATTGCCAGATTGAGCGGTCCAAAATCTGCGTAGAAGCTTTAAAAATGAAAAATAAAACTATGTATGTACATTCTAGATGCTCTGAATGTAAATGCCTATTTTGGGTCAACAAGATCAAATTAAGATGAGTAAGCACATACCAGACTGTTAGGGGCCAATACAACCTAAAGGTACTGTTTTACTAGTGGAAGACTATTCTTGTAAACAACACCTATTTTTAAATGCCACGAGTACTATAATGCCTAAATCTAACCTCAATGAACATGAACATACTTTCTAAATTTAAAAGGCTGTTTTTCCATACATATCTCCAAGAGCAAAACCACAATATCTTACTTAGTACACATTTATATCTCATTGTAGTATAAACATTAGACAAGCAAATCTAAATGGTTAAGTTTAGGGAGGTTCTCTTTTTTCCTCTAAAGGTTTATTTTATTACCACAGGTGAAAAACAAGCATCCTGTAATCAGCAATCAATAAATTTATAATTTCCCCAGGCTGTCCCATTTATAACCATACCTTCAGATTCTTCAAAAAAAAAAAAAAAAGTTACACTCTTTTAAAAAGCAATACTTACTTCTCATATTCAAGTTCATTATCTATGCTGAAATAATGTACATTTGATGCACTCTTTGGTCTGCTGTAGAGAATGGCAAAACAAAGGCGATCTGAAATGGAAAAATTGCAATGTTCCTTCCTGCAGGTTATAAAAAACGTTTTATATATCATGACACAACTCTTTTCAGATGAAGTCAATTTTTCATTTTTTTCCATGCATGTTTCAGATGGTAGGGGTGGTAATGGGTAATTACAAAATATTCTGGCTACTTGGGTGGGTAATAATGAGCACATTTTAAAAAGAGAAACTGCCTTTAACCTAAGTTTCAAAAGTGGTGGCTTTTCATGTAGTGATGTATTTCTAAACGAACCTATTTTCGTAAAAGTTTAGCTCCCCTGGATTAAGACATTTCAGCAAACTGCAGCATGCATGTGATGGCTGGCATCAACCTTGTAAGTTTCTAGATGAATTTCACTTTTTTCAAGACATCCTAAAAAGTCGATTTGGTAAGAAACTATTTTTTTCTTAAAGAGAAAGAATGCTTTCAAAATTGCTTCAAAATTACTACTTACAGCTATAGAACAAACCATATGTTTCTCCAACTGTTCTTTGGGATCACTACTGTCTAACTTGGAATCACTACTTCAGTATTTTCACAATTAGACAAATTACCATTAAAACAGAAGCAATGAGAGGTCTCTGCATGATGAGTCTGAGATGAACTTGTGTTGCATAAACGCAGTTAGGCTGCTGTGAGGTTTAGCAAGAATGGTAATGAGTAGTTAAGAGTCAGGAGGCTCCACCCTTCTTCTTGCCTAAAAATCCTCGGGTGAAATCAAGTCATCCACAATACCTAATAATAATGCCAGTGGTGCTAGGAAAAAACTTACACTCACAACGTGGCAAAATCAAGTACAGCCTTTAAAATATATATACTTTCAGCAGAGTCAGCTGGCACCCTCTCTCCAAATGGTAAACTTTTTTCTATCTGCAATTCAACTCATGCAACTGCTGAGTTTATTTCCTTGTAAACTCCTCAGCTAAAATTTCTTGCAACCACAAACACTCAAATGGGTGACAGGGCTTAATCCTTTCCAACCACAAGGACCTTTGATCCCTGCGACAGCGCCCAAGGATCTCGCTCCCGCGGGCGGGGAGGTGCAGCTCACGTATGTAGGTTCAGGTGCAGGAACACAAGGGTCACAGCCGCCCACGAGCGTAGAAGCCCAGGGCCCGGGGACAAGGGCCGAGGCCACTCACGCAAAAGAGACCAGCCGCGGCCCGGGCCCTGACGGCGAGTGCCTCCCGGAGAATGCCGCCCACCCCATCCCCGCGCGGGTGCTGGAGCTCCCCCTACGCCCGCCCCCAAGCACCCGCCCTTGCGGCTCACCTTTGATCACCTCCGCCACCAGAGCTGCCACAGCGCTCTCGCGGCTCATGACTCCAAAGCATCTGGAAGGCGGGGCAGAGGCAAGGACGGCCAGCCGCCTAGAGGGGAGGCGCTGCGACCACACCCCCGAAGTTTAAAAAACAAAGTTTAAAGGGCCGCGCCAGGCAGCAGGCGCAGCGACACCCCTCGGTGGCCCACCGGCCCGGCGCAACAGCGCAACCCCGGAAGTCCCCAACTTCTGGAAACAGCCCCGAGGGCTACGAGGGCGCGGGGAGGAACAGTGCCCCCGCCCCACCACCCGCCTTCCTTCCTCAGCGGGGGATGCGGGCGGCCAGTGCGCGCCAGGCCTCCTCCAGTGCCCAAACGCCCAGCAGAGGGGACGTGCGTCAGAGGCCAGCAAGCCTGCCGAGGGCAGCGTCTGGGAAAGCTCCTTAGCGATTAAAGGACTTCGAGCAGGAGAAGGGCTCGCTCCGGGCCGGGGACAGACCCGAGAGTGACGCCAGACGGGGCGGGAGCCTCCTGGCGCCTCCCTCGCCGCACTCCCGCTGCCGCCGCCAGGGGGTGCTGCAGCCGTGCCAGGCCGGGCCCCCAGTGCGCGCCCTCCCGGAGCCTGGTCCACCGCACCCTCGCTCAGCCAAGACCCGCCAAGTGCTCCCGCAGGGTCAGGTCTGATGGAAAACGGGCATCTTCAAAATCGTGCAAGATTTCCTGAGATCAGCTGGCTCAGAGAAAAAGCTTTTCTTTTAATTGTGCAAGATTTAAACGCAAGTCTCTGGTCATGCGTTCCTTTAAAGGGACGGTTTGGAATGGTTTAAAAACAAAAATGTTGACACCCTTTTTAAGCAACCATTTAAAATTATTGTAGAGATAGAGAGCAGAAGGCTGGTTATCTGAGGCTGGGAAAGGTAGTGTGGGGGTAATGGGCACAAAAAAATAATAAAAATGAGTAAAACAGGGAGTGGGTGACTACTGTCCACAATAACTTAATTGTACCTTTAAAAATAACTAAAAGAGTACAATCGGAGTGTTTATAACACAGAGGATAAATGCTTGAGGGGATGGATACCCCATTTTCCATGATGTGATTACTGTGCACTGCACTGCATGCCTGTATCAAAACATCTCATGCACCCCATAAAGATATACACCTACTGTACCCACAAAAATTAAATATTAAATAAATTAAAATATATTCTAAACCTATGTTTGTATTTCAATCTCAAGTGAAAAAAAATGAATTCAGCATGAGCATGATCCCAATTGTTACAAATAATAAGGTGCTGGGATTGGGGTTCACTTTCATTCCCTCCTGTATTTTACCAAGTTTTCTATAGAAAATTGTTACTTTATACATATTTTTGCCTCAAAAGTAAACCTGCATACCTCCTAATCTTATTCTACAATTCCAGATGGATCAAAAACTTTTTAAAATATGTATTTAAAACCATGAAGCCTTTTTTATACTCTCCAACTGGGGAAGACCTTGCTAAATGATATAAAACCTAAAAGCCATAAACACATTTTTAAGCAGTTTTCATGGCAAAACACACATAAACCTAATCAAGAGACAAACTGGAAAAATATTTTAAATTCATCTTGAGAAGATACCTAACTTCAATTTTATGTTATCATAAAAGTAACAGAAATGGAAAGTTCCACTATAAGGTACTATTTTTTCCTCAGACTGGCAAAACTCAAGAGTTGGATAAGGTGCTGCTGTGTGGCGGGAGGTTGAGGGCACTCATATACATCGCCTGTGAATAAAAATATAAACTGGGACCATCTCCATGGGCAACAAATGGGAAGTTTGGCAGAAATGTTTAAGACTGAAAACTAGCAGGGTGTGGTGGCTCATGCCTGTAATCACAGCACTTTGGGGGGCCGAGGCAGGCGGATTACCTAAAGTCAGGAGTTCGAGACCAGCCTGGCCAACATGGTGAAACCCCACTTCTACTAAAAACACAAAAAAATTAGCTGGGCATGGTCGTGTATGCCTGTAATCCCAGCTACTTGGGAGGCTGAGGCAGGAGAATCGCTTGAACCCAGGACGTGGAGGTTGCAGTGAGACAAGATCATGCCATCGCACTCCAGCCTGGGCAAAAAGAGCAAAATTCTGTCTCCAAAGAAAAAAAAGAAAAGAAAGGAAAACTGAAAACTAAAGATAGCCAAGATGGACTGTTAAGTACTACCACTTCTATGTGTGAGTTTAAGTTCTATATACACATGTAATATCACTGTAGATGAAATCACAGGTAGCAAATCTCTGGAAGCAGCCACAACAAACTGGTATCAATGCCTTGATAGTGGGTGTCTAGAATAGGGAAGGGAGAGAGAGATTTATGCCTTTTAACAGCTTTTGCATTGTACCATATATTACCTATTCAAAATTACACCGCTTTTAAAAAGTCAACTTGCAGGCTAACAGTGTTTTTCCAAAGCTGACTCTTGATCAAGATAGGAAGCATATAACAAGGACAGTATGAGGCAACCTGGAAAATATCCTTTGCGCACATTTAAACAAGGGAACTGGTTAGTAACTTGTTTTGGTTTCTAACCATCTCTTGAAATTCCAGTTTCTTCCCGCTCCCCCCCCACCAAAAAAAAATTTAAACTAGAAAAGTAGCTAGATAGAAATGGGAAGAAATTTTCCCTTCCAGCCCAAACCTTAAGTTCAGTTCCCTAAGGAGTATTTTATATATTACAGGCAGGGAAAATCACAGATGCCAGTATTTTATTGTTAGAGTAACACAGCAATAAAGTACTACAGAGACTATGATGCTGGGTTGAGGGCCATTTATTAGGAACCTGGAACCAGAAACAGGGCTCTTTTTTTTTTAATTTTTTTCTTTTTTGAGATGAACTCTTGCATTGTCACCCAGGCTGGAGTACAGTGGTGCAATTTCAGCTCACTGCAACCTCCACTTCCCAGGCTCAAGCAATTCTCCTGCCTCAGCCTCCCAAGTAGCTGGGATTACAGTCACACGCCACCACGTCCAGCTAATTTTTAGTAGAGATGGGGTTTTACAATGTTCGCCAGGCTGGTGTCGAATTCCTAACCTCAAGTGATTCGCTGCCTCAGCCTCTCAAAGTGCTGGGATTACAGGCATGAGCTACCATGCCCAGCTGAAACAGGGCTCTTTACAAAGTTTTGCTTAAAGGTTGATGATTAACTTTATAATCCTGTTATAAATCCATGTATCCCCCCCATTGATGTTTCTGTTGTCAGAAACAGAAAGCGGCAGTCATCTTTTTGCCTGTCCCTGTCATACCACATCATTTCTGCTTCTTTGACTAATATGATACAGGAGAAGGAAACAAAATCTCATGATTTAAAAATGTTAATAAAAATATTCAAAATCTATCCTTGGGCCTAGTTTGTCTCTAGGTATGATTTAACTTGGCCCTCCAGGTTGATTACCTCTTCCTTTAGCAAATATTTGTTAGAAAAATGAAAAACATTTTCCTGCATAACAGCTATAGGTATTTGAGGATAATTACCATAAATCAGAGAAATATGTAGGAGTCGGTGGGAATTATAATACAGTTATGTTCTTGTTAATAGGAAAGATTTAAAGAACCCTATTTGGACCTAGAGACACTGGGCTTTCTCCACCTTGTATTTCCCCCTTAAACTGGATGGATGGCCTTCACAGGTCCTGGCAGAACCAATGGAGAAATGGACAGTTTTCCTATAGCAGGGGGAAGTCAGCCTCTGCTGAGTTCACCACAGACAGGCAGAAAGGAGATTTTACACACTAGGGAGCAGGAGAGAACAGGTTCCACCTGAACACAGGTTGTCCCTCAGAGACAGGACCATAGACATCAGGCTCTCATCTGTATTGGCCACTTGTTTTTTTGAGGGAAGGAATGACAGGGAAGCAGAGGAAGAAATGTTCATGAAAGTACCGATTAACAAAGAAGCGGCAGCAGCATTACCCACTCAAATGACAATGATAACCAACAAAGATGGAGAGTTTATGCCGGGTATTGTATTCAGCTCATCACACCCTGTGAGGTTGGTACTACCAGGGTCAACCAGCCCTAAGGAGGTAGGGTGACTAACCTGCGCAAGGTCACAAAGCTTGCTGTGAAGTGGCAGAACTGGGATTTGAACACAGGCTATTGGATCTGAAGCCTAAGATTAAGTCCCCACCTCAAAGATTTGCCCAAATATAAGTCAACAGTAATTAAAACAATAGGGTTTTAGCACAGCAATGTACAATCTGGACACAGATATATATGAATACTTATAAGAAAACTGATTATTTCAATTCAGTAGCAAATGTCTTATCCAACACAGGGCAGATGTTTATATGTATGAAAAGAAAATGAGATTCTATAAATATCACATATTTATAAAGCACATCACAGATGAAACAATTTTGAAAAAGCTGTCAGATAACTATAAACTTATAATGAATAATTTTATAATTAACATGTGGAATTTTACAGTGTGACACAAAACAAGTCACAAAGGGGAAAAACTGGGAGAAACTTGGAGGAAAACACCTATAATAAAAGTTAATTATTACAACAGATAAAATGTCTTTCCAAAGCAATATCACAATCTATTGTAATTATACACTTATTGGTTCACATCCACAATCCCTAGCTTCTAACTCCCATAACTTTTGTTACAATATTTTATTATACGCTGTGCGCTGTGGATCTTAGAAGCTGGCCTTGGGAAACAGAATCTCTCTGACCTTCTCCTGCTCTCTTTTTCCTGGCCCAAGGCAGAGCTCTAATCTGATTGTGAGCTGTAAGACCCTCATTCCACAAAGCATCCCGCCCCATACAATGGAGGAAGGAATGCTGCCCAGAGAGGCTGGAAGAATCTGAACAGACAGGCCTTGCTGGGTGTAGATTATGTCCTTTTTGTCCAATCATATTTCAACACAGTTATCCGTCCTTCACTCATGGACAAGCAATGAAATCTCCACTAAAGACCCAAAGAACAGGGTGCAGAGGGCTTCTGGAGAGCTGAACCGTGGAGGCTGACAGGAAGGTGTGCGAGAACTCATCCACATGACCGGAGGGTGGTGTACCCCAGCTCCACCGGATCAGAAACTCCTGCACTCAGGACGCTTCCAGACCTCACCCTGTGCATCTCTTCCTGTGGCTGTTTATTTGTATCCTTTAAAATGGCCTTCATAATAAACTAGTAAGTATGTTCCCCTGATTCTTCCAGCAAATTAACTGAACTCAAAGAGAGGATCCTGGGAACCCCAACTTGAAGCCAGTCAGTCAGATGTTGCTTAGGCCCGGATTTGTGGGAAGGAGGGGGTGGTCTTGTGGGACTGAGTCCTGAACCTGGGGAATCAGATGGCATCAGAATTCAATGGGAGGATACCAGCTGGTGTCTGATTGCCTGCTTGTTGATACAGAGAAATCCTCACATATTTTGGGGTTACAGAAGTCTTTTGGTTGATAATTGCTGTATTGGTGTGATAGCAGAGGAAAAACTTTGAGTTTTTCCCTAACACAACCCAAGAGATAAATAAAATCTAGAAAGGCTATTAATGCTCAATTCAGAGAAGAAATACAAATGGCCAATAGCATATGAAAAGAAAATTAATCTTACCATTCAACATAAAAAGAAAAAGTCTAACAACATGAACAGATTACAGGAAAAAGTCACATGATTATCTCATTAAATACAGAAAAGGAAGTCATTAAAATCAACACTCATTTCCAATTAAGTCTTTGCACAATGGAGCTAAAAGAGAACTTCCTTAAGCTTATAAAGATTGTTCCAATACCTACAGTCAATATCACACTTCATGTCTTAACTTTAGAAGCATCTATATAAAGTAAAAAGCAAGATGAAAATTCCCACTATCATTACCTCTATTTAACAATGTAATAACTGGAAGTGCTAGCTGATGCCAAGATACAAAAAGGAAATCAGAGAAAACTGTAAAGAAGTAATTCAAAATTGTCCTTATTTGCAGACGATTGTCTACCTAAAAAATACAGACAAGAAGCCAGGTGTGGTTGGCTCATGCTTGTAATCCCAGCACTTTGGGAGGCCAGGGCAGGCAGAGCACCTGAGGTCAGGAGTTCAAGACCAGCCTGGCCAACATAGTGAAATCCCATCTCTAAAATAATAAATATAAAAATTAGCCAGGCATGGTGGCACGTACCTGTAATCACACCTACTCAGGAGGCTGAGGCAGCAGAATTGCTTGAACCCAGGAGGCAGAGGTTGGGGTGAGCCAAATTGTAGCACTGCACTCTAGGCTGGCAATCTAGGAGACAGAGTAAGACTCTGTCTCAAAAAAAAAAAAAAAAAAAAAAAAAAAACTATTCGAATAAATAAACTAATAAAGTTTTGCAATGTTTCTGATATAGAAGATTAATACACAAAAACCAATAGCTTTCCTATCTACTTGTAATAAGCAATTATGAAATGTAACAGAAAAAAAAAATGTGCATATCCCTCATGGGTAAATGGAGAAATAAAGCAGGTTTATCAACACAAAGACTCAATAAGTTCCCCTCAAAAGAAATGCAATTCTGATAAAAATCTCAACACGTCTTTTCATGAAACCTGACATGCTAATACGTGTAAATTATATGCTAATAGAGGAATTAAATGTAACAAGTTTACATGTGGAGCCAGACACGCTAATACATGTAAATTACATGCTAATGCATGAATTGAAATAGCTTTACGTGTAATATGTAATAAATTACATGAAACCTGACATGTTAATACATGTAAATTAATCCAGAAGATCACAGGGCCAAGAAGAACCAAGAACATTTTGAAAAAGAACAAGAAGGGGGCCCTTGCTCTACCAAATATTAAAACTCACAAGAATTTAGGCAGTACTGGCACAGTGTACTATTGGCACAGATATAATAGGCAAAGATGAGAGCCACATATACATGGAAACATCACATGACAGAGGGGCATTACAAATCAATGGGAGAAGAATACTCAATACATGTGGGACAATTGGTTGTCCATGTTGGGGTTGGTGGAGGGAGGAAATTTGATCCCTAGGCTCATACCGTACCACTACTCCCCACCAAAGGCAAAAAATACCTGAAATTGACTAAAAAGCCTAGATTTATTAAGAAAAGCTTTAAAAGTTTTCTAAAAATATATGGGAAAATAAGTCACATTAGTGAAACAGGGATGGATTTCTTTTTTAGGCAAAACAAAAAAGAACCAAACTATGAAGCAAAAGACTGAGAAACTTGATTACATAAAGATTTAATGTTTTAATACCAAAAGTAGCTGGGAGCTGAGATTGTGCCACTGCATTCCAGCCTGGGCAACAAGAGTGAAACTCCATCTCAAAAAACAAACAAACACAAAATGATTTAATGTTTCTGTCCAACACAGGAGCCCAGAAACAAAATTTAAAAAGATAACTCACAGACAAGGAGAAGATAGATACAATGCATAAAACCAGAGAAGTGTCAGCATCTAGAATTTACAAAGTATTAAAGAGAAAAAAGTTAACACACCAATAGATATGTGGGCAGAAAGTGAGATAAGAAATGCACAAGAAGAGGAAGACTAATTATCCTTCCTGCTCCTCTTTTTCAGACTGACCTAACCTACAATTAGTATGGTTCTGGTTTGCTCTATACCCTGTGGTAAAGTGAGTTTATCAGAATAAGTTGTGACAAGAAGTTAACTCTGAAATCTTAGTGATGTAATTTACAACAGATGCTTATTTCTTGCTGGTGCTACATGATCCCTGCAGCTAAAAGGGTGGAGGAGGAGCTATTCTACACAATCACCCAAGGATCCCGGCATTGAAGGCTCTACCCATTTACAGACGCAGTGTCTGGAATTTGTCCTTGTGGCTGTCCAATGTGCCAGTGACTGCTTGCGCAAGTAATTCCAGTTGCCTTCAGATCTAAATGCCCACATAGATAAACCAAGCCTGGTAATTTTAATCTTTGTTTGTTTAACTCTTGTATTTCTCAATCAGCTGGTCTGGAACTAAGGTGGAAAAAAGTAATCTTATCTACAGAAGCCCTAGACATCTCCCCCAACATTATGTTAGTCTCCATACTCATCTGTATCTCTGAAATAATTTATAAATGAGGTTTTTTTTTAAGGAGGCACTAGAATAGCTATATCAGTTTTCCTACTTTCCAAATCACTATAGCAAGAGAGAAAATGAAACTAAGAAAATGTGATCAAGCCACCCAATAGCAAGAAGAAACATTACAGTAAACAAAATAGAAAAAGGTGGTGGGAATAAGTCCAAACACATCAGTTATCATTTTTAAATAATAAAAAAAAATTAATTCACCTAGTAAAAGACAAAATTTTCAAATTGAGTTTAAAAAAATTCAAGCTAGTCTGGGCATGGTGGCTCACATAATCCCAGCATTTTGGGAGGCAGAGGCAAGAGGATCCCCTAAATCCAGGCGTTCAAGACCAACCTGAACAAGAAAGTGAGATACCATCTCTACCAAAAACAAACCAAAAAAAACCCCCAAAATCGTCAAGCTATGTTTAATAAAGACAATAAAAACAAAGCCTTACAGGAAAAATTTAAATGAAAGGATAGACAAAGGTGTGCTATACAGTTGCTAGGAAAAAAAAAAAAGCAGCAATATTAACATCAGATAAAATAAAATTCACAGGTGGGACACAGTGGCTCATGCCTATAATCCTAGCACTTTGGAAGCCTGAGGAGAGTGGATCACCTGAGGTCAAGAGTCCTGGCCAACATGGTGAAACCTCATCTCTACTAAAAATACAAAAATTAGCTGGAAGTGGTGGCGTGCACCTGTAATCCCAGCTACTCGGGAGGCTGAGGCAGGATAACTGCTTGAACCCAGAAGGTGGAGGTTCCAGTGAACTAAGATTGCACCATTGCACTCCAGCCTGTACAACAGAGGAAAAAATAATAATAATAAATAAAATAAACCTCCATCTGACCGAAAAAAAAAAAGACAAAGGTGTTTAATGTAAAAAGATACATGATTACATGATCACTGGGGGTAGTGGCTCATGCCTGTAATCCCAGCACTTTGGGAGGATGAGGCAGGTGGATCACTTGAGGTCAAGGGTTTGAGACCAGCCTGACCAACATTGAGAAACCCCTTCTCTACTAAAAATACAAAAATTAGCTGGGCATAGTGGCGGGTACCTGTAATCCCAGCTACTCAGGAGGGTGAGGCAGGAGAATCACTTGAACCCAGGAGGCAGAGGCTGCAGTGAGCTGAGATTTAGCCATTGCACTCCAGCCAGGGTGACAGAGTAAGACTCCATGTCAAAAAAAAAAAAAAAAAAGATGTAATTTACCAAAAGATTATAACCATAACACATCTTATAATAACAGGTTTTAAATCTATAAAGCAAAAACAAGTGAAAATAGGAGTAATTAATACATCCATAATCATAGAAGACTAAACATACTTCAAAAAAATGAAATAAGGAATTAGTGACATGACCTAGTAAATAGAACTGTTTTCAACGGAGAACACATAAACTTTTCAAATAGGGTATTCAGTTGTCATGTGTTAGGTCACAAGGAGATCTCAACAAATTCTGGAAAACAGAAACCATCCACACAGACCTTGTTCAATGACTACAATACAATAACAGAAATATTTTGGCGGGGCATGGTGGCTCACACCTATAATCCCAATGCTTTGGGAGGCCAAGGTGGGTGGATCACTTGAGGTCAGGAGTTTGAGACCAGTCTGGTCAACATGGTGAAATCCTGTCTCTGTTAAAAATACAAATTAGCTGGTGTCGGGGCATGTGCCTGTAATCCCAGTTACTCAGGAGGCAGAGGCAGGAGAATGGATTGAACCTGAGAGGTGGAGGCTGCAGTAAGCAGAGATCACACCACTGCACTCCAGCCTGTGTGACAATGAGACTCTGTCTCAAAAAAACTGTTTTGATGAAAAGATCATCAAAAGTCTATCAATCTATCAATATGGAAGCACTTAAAACCCATTTCTAAATAACTTGCAATAATGGAACATTAAAAGAAAATTCAACACAAATTAAAAGTAATGTCAGTAAGAATTCTTTTTTTTTTTTCTTTTTTGAGACAGAGTCTTGCTCTGTTGCCAGGCTAGAGTGCAGTGGTGCCATCTTGACTCACTCCGCCTCCCAGGTTCAAGTGATTCCTCTGCCTCAGCCTCCCAAGTAGCTGGGACTACAGGCGTGCACCCCCATGCCCGGCTAGCTTTTTGTATTTGTTTTTAGTAGAGATGGGGTTTCACCATGTTAGCCAGGATGGTCTCAAACTCCTGACCTCATGATCCACCCACCTCGGCCTCCCAAAGTGCTGGGATTACAGGTGTTAGTCACCATGCCCGGCCAAGACGTGGTCAAACAAAAATCCTAAGAAAATGATTTGCCTAAAAATGTCTCCCTCTATCATACCATTTACAAAAAATTAATTCTTCCTGGATGAAAAAGATCAACATAATAGTTCTGGCTCTCCACATCCCAGGCCACAGTGGGACTGCTTGTGCTTACTGCTTTGTGTTAAATGGCCAGAGGTGAGAATGCCACTCCCAAACCAGACCACTAATCCATGGTGCAAAACCCCACAGAACTCCCCCTCTGACCTGCAGCATTTAAGATTCAACTGCAATTACAACCATTTTAGAAAGCTGACAGTATTTATATACAAAAAATAAACATAGCACATCTTCTGACTTAGTAATTCCAGTTGTACATATACATACCACAAAAATTCATACACATGTTCACCAAGAAAGATATTTTTTAAAAGCTCATTATTTATAATAGGCAAAAATGGAAAACAATCCAAATGACTAGACACAATAGAATTGAATGCTGGGTACTTCCTTACAATGGAATATTATATGGCAATGAGAGTGCCTAAGCTATGGTCATGTACTTCAGACAGTGCTCACAAACATTTAGTGAAAGAAGCTGGAAGAAAAAGAGTACATACAGTATGATTCCGTTTATATAGATTTCAAAAGCAGACAAAACAAATCCATGGCAATACGAATCAGAGTAGTATTCATCCTGGAAAGGGGTGGTGACCAGGAAATGACACAGAGGATGGTGCCTGGGGTGTGATGATACTTTTTTTTTTTAAGACAAGGCCTACCTCTGTCACCTAGACTGGAGTGCAGTGATGCAATACAGCTCACTGTAACCTCTGCCTCCTAGGCTCAAGCGATCCTCCTACCTCAACCTCCCAAGTAGCTGGGACTGCAGGCACGCACCACCGCACCTGGCTAATTTTTGTGTTTTTTGTAGAGGTGGGGTTTCACCATGTTGCCCAGGCTGGTCTTGAACTCCTGGGCTCAAGGGATCCTCCCACCTCAGCCTCCTAAGTAGTTGGGAGTACAGGCATGCGTGCCACCACATCTGGCTAATTTTTGTATTTTTGGGGAGACCTAAGTCTCCCTGTGTTTCCCAAGCTGGTCTTGAACTCCTGAGCTCAAGCAATCCTCCTGCCTCAGCCTCCCAAAATGTTGAGATTACAGGTGTGAGCCATCACACCAGGCCTATGGTGATGCTCTGTTTCTCCATCCATCTGCTGGTTACTTACCCAGGATGTTCACAAGCTGTTTATAGAGCTGTATATTTTGTGTACAATTCTGTGTATGTATTATACATTATAGATATCTATGTATATGTATTATAAAATAAATATGACTTCATTTATATTATGTTCAATAAACAGTTACATATGAAGTAGCTGTACTCCACCAGCCTGGTTTGCAAGAGTAAAAGCTCTTACCTAACCAGTGAGGGACATGTGTCATGAGCAAAACAAATTTTTGCTTGTTACAAGCCACTAAGACTTTGGGGTTGTCATTACAACATAGCCTAGCCTATCCTAACTGATACACAGTTTAAGTCTTAGACACTGGCCAGGCGCAGTGGCTCACACCTGTAGTCCTAGCACTTTGGGAGGCCGAGGTGGGTGGACTGCCTGAGCTCAGGAGTTCGAGACCAACCTGGGCAACACAGTGAAACCCCGTCTCAAAAAAAAAAAAAAAAAACGACTTAGACACAAAATGCAAAAACTATTAAGAGAAAAGACTAATACATTTACAGAAGATACTATAAAAATATTTTTAAGAAAAGGGGGTGGGAGAAGAGTGTGATACCAGAGCCAATATGAAAAACTCTAACAGTCAAAGCCAGAATAATTTGAGCAACAAAATAAGTATATAATATTGGATTTAAATTCAAAGTATAAAATAATATGCATGAATCCATACTGATATAAATAAGTGATTGAGTAAGTAAATGGAGAGGAGACAAATCTTCCTTACAGAACAATTCCAAATTATGTATATGTAGCTATTTCTCTCCAAGGAGTGGCTTAACACCTCCACCCCTTTGAGTGTGGAATGGACTTAAGTGACTTGTTTCAAAGAATACAGTATGGAAAGGGAAAAATAGTAACTTTACAGAAGAGAAACATAGCAAACACTGTTTTAACCAAATGATTGTGACTAACCTGTGATGTCATGTGGATTTCAAATACCTCTGATAAGATATGACAGAACTGCACTTCACCTTCTATGGTATTCATGCCAAAAATCCAGTCTAGTTATGCGGAAAACAAACAGACATACCCAATTTGAGGGACATTCTACAAAATACCTGATCCGTTCTCCTCAAAACCATCAAGGTCATGAAAGACAAAGAAAGACTGAGAAACTTTCACAGATCTTAGGTGACTAAGCAGATGACAAGTAAATGCAATGTGGATTGAATTTCAAAATAGAAAAAGCTTAATGGGAAAACTAGTAAAATCCCAAAGAAGTCTGCAGTATACTTAATAATAACATATCAGTGTTGGTTGGTTTCTTTTTTTTTTTAGGTGGAGTCTCACTCTGTTGCCTGGGCTGGAGTACAGTGGCACGATCTCACCTCACTGCAACCTCTGCCTCCCGAGTTCAAGTGATTCTCCTGCCTCAGTCTCCCAAGTAGCTGGGACTACAGGCATCCGTCATCACGCCTGGCTAATTTTTGTATTTTTAATAGAGACAGGGTTTCACCATGTAGGCCAGGCTGGTCTCGAACTCCTGACCTCAGGTGATCTACCCACCTCAGCCTCTCAAAATGCTGGGATTACAGGCATGAGCCACCACACCCAGCCCAGTATTGGTTTTTTCAAGTGCCACAGTAATGTAAGATGATGTTATGGACTGAATTGTGTCGCTAAAATTCACATGTTGAAGTCCTGACCCCCAGTGTGACTACTGGGAATAGGGCCTTTAAGGAGGAAATTCAGGTTAAATGAGGTCATACAGGTGAGACTGACATCCTTATAAGAGAAATAGCAGAGCACTCTCTCCCACTGAACGCACAGAGGAAAGGCCATGTGAAGACAGATACACAGAAAAGGTGGCCATCTGCAAGCCAAGGAGAGAGGCCTTAGGAGAAGCCAACCCTGCTGGCTCCTTGATCTTCCTAAGCTCCAGAACTGTGACAAAATAAATTTCTGTTGTCTACACCACGCAGGCTGTGGTATTCTGTCACAGCAGCCCTAGATGACAAAGACAGATGACAACACTAGAGGAAAGTGAAACTGGGTGAGGCAGACGCAGGAACTCTCTATACTATTTTTATAACTTTTCTGTAACTCTAACAGTTTTTTTTTTTTTTTAAAGAAACTGACTGGAAGAAACTATTTGTAGCTTATGTAACAAAGATATATGTAAATATAAAACTATTTCTATAAAAATCTTACAATTATACACAGTCCAATGAAAATAATCACATATTAAAAAGGCAAACCAGAAAAATAAATACAGGTAACTAAAAACCATCTGACATATTTGGCCTAATTAGTAATTAGAAAAATGAAAATTACAAAATAATGAAATTTCATTTCTTGCCATCCAGTTGGAAAAAAATTAAAATACTGATAGTAATCCTAGGGAAAAGTTGTGAGGAAATTGCTGCTTTTATACAAAGAAGGTGAGACTGTAAGTTGATGTGGTCATTCTGAAGGGCAATCTGGAAGTATCTGTTAAGCCTGTAAACTGGTAACCCAGCTAATCCCTCTCTTGAAATTGACCTGAGAGAAATACTGGCATAGAAGCACTAAGAAGCAATTGATGGGTATTCACTTTAGCAGTGTCTGCAGTAATACTAAATGGAAATAACTGTTATTAGTAGGGGAATAATGAAACTATGGCAGTCATACTATCACTTAAAATTAATAAAATAGATCAATATGTAATCTTTCCACAGTCATACAAGGATCAACTAAGTATTTAAAAAAACCTAATGGCATGATACATGTAAACAATAAATCAAAACTAAGCCTTATTTCTAAGGTAAATTTATATGTATAAACAGATTTGTATCTGCTGAAGTACAAAGAGGAAAACAAATAAATAAACAATCTTCTAAAATAAACATAAACAAAGAGCTAGACACAGTGGCTCACGCCTGTAATCTCAGCTACTTGGGAGGCTGAGGCAGGAGGATCACCTGAGCCTGGGAGGTTGAGGCCACAGTGTGTTATGACTGCAGCACTGCATTCCAGCCTGGGTGACAGAGAGAGACCAAGTCTCTAAAAGAAATTTAATTAATTAAAAAATAAACAGAAAGGAAACTAGAAGAATGCCCCCACCAAAGAGTTACGGTAGTTACCAAGGAGATGGAACTGGGATTTGGGGTCAGGGAAGAAGCGTTTATTTTATGAGTATTACGTGGGTTTTGAATGTGTTGGTGTTAGTTCATAAGCGAAAATATATTCCTCTGGGGAGTGAGGAAAGGATGAGGAGAAAGCCTTTCACCTTTCACAGTTACGTCCCCCTCAACCTTGGTGTCCTCAACGTCCTTGTTCAATGCAGTCAAACAACACCTATTTCCTGCCAGGACAAGATCCACCCTCCCAGCGCAGACATAAGGTTAAATACAGCATCAGTAGCTAGCACTCTGAAATGGAAAGATGCGGTAACAACTCCAGCCAGTTGTCTTTCATCACGATCCTTCCTTATCTTAGTTTACCCCCTGCATCCCTGGGCTGGAAATACAAAGTTATCTGACTCCTGGTGCGCTTCATGGGGAGAACTGAGGGACGGCTCCATCAGCTCTCTGCTTCTCCTGCTTTACAACAAAGGGCCCTGAAACTTAAGTCACTGGAAAAAAACCTCTCTAGCCCCCTGTCCCACATGCTGTCAGTGTGACACAAAAGCAAAATTAGAGTTCAAGACCCTAGTTTCCTTTGTCACTGGATGCTGTATAATTAAACTCTCATCTGAGACTTTTACCAGATTTACTAATTAAATTGATCAGGAGAGAGAATGAACTATCCAGACGAATTCCTCTTACTCATTTTATAGAATGGGCCTGGGTTGTTAATTTACTTTAAACTGCAGAGACAAGGATAAAACATATATGAATGGTTTAAGCTACACCAGGAAGCAGATAGGTCAGATCTGGCGGCAGTTGCTCTAATCAGAAACTCACACTCCAGAGATGGATGGCCCTTATTAAGGCAGGGAGTCACATTCCAGAGGTAATACAGTAGCTCTTCTGTTACTCATACCTCTGGAGAATTTATAATTCAAATACTGGGCACTAAAAATATTTTTATTCGTAAAATTAGTGGTGTGTTCATCAGAATAATCCCTGTTAGAAATGGGCTCTCACTGGCAAAATTAGTGACCGTCCACATATGTAGATTTGTCTAAAATATTTTACAGATACACCCCACACTTGCATGATAAGAGGAATCTGACAAGAGTGTTATTCAGGGATAGTGTTTGAGACTTCAGTCTGGATTCGTAAACCAGTGCTGTCATCCAGCTACTGGTTGTGAGGACTTTTTTTTTTTCGAGTCTCGCTCTGTCACCCTGGCTGGAGTGTAGTGGTGTGATCTTGGCTTACTGCAACCTCTGCCTCCCAGGTTCAAGCAATTCTCCTGCCTCAGCCTCCAGAGCAGCTGGGACTACAGGTGCACACCACCATGCCCAGCTAATTTTTGTGTTTTTAGTAGAGACAGGTTTCACCATATTGGCCAGGCTGGTCTCAAAATCCCTACCTCAAGTGATCTATCTGCCTTGGCCTCCCAAAGTGCTGGGATTTACAAGCGTGAGCCACCACACCTGGACTTGCTGTGAGGATTTGATTAACTGGTACCAACTATAAGCATTACAAATCCTATAACTGTGCTTCAAGTAAGCTTTTCATAAAAGGAGGGGTCAGAGTACTTACAAAACGGCAAGAACTAAGCTTTCAGGACAGGGTGCATCATCTGTTTTGTGCCTGCTGGGTAATAAACAGCATTTAATAAACAACTGTTGAGTGGCAGATTTTTTTTCATCTAAGACTAGCTTTTATTATAGTCTCAGTGGTAGCAGTGTTGTGGGGGAGCAGCTAAACTCCACCTACCCTCAAGTCTTTTTGGTTGTGACTGTAACCTATCAAAAAGTCCTAAGGGATGTGCATGACCAGACTAGCTCAGGTCAGTTTCCAGCAGTATGGTACAAATAATTAGATTACATATGGCAACACTAAAATGCCCTAAAACATTTGGATCATAGTTACAAAAGTTAGACCCCTGACCCAGAGAAGAGAAGGCAAAGAGGAATAAAAAACTCACTTACAGTAGACAGTACTCTTCTAGGATCATAAGCCAACAACTCTGATAGGTTACATTCAAGTTTTTCCATCTAAATAAGCATTTCAAAGGGGAAAAAGGATAAGTAAGTGTCTATCTCATTTCAAACTTCTTGGCACTGAATAAAACAAAGACTCCCTTTATTTTATTTATTTATTCATTTATTTATATTTTGCGATGGAGTCCCACTCTGTTGCCCAGGCTATAGTGCAGTGGCATGATTTTGGCTCACTGCAACCTCCGCCTCCCAGGTTCAAGCAATTCTCCTGCCTCAGTCTCCCAAGTAGCTGGGATTATAGGTATGTGCCACCATGCCTGCTAATTTTTTGTATTTTTAGTAGAGACAGGGTTTCACCATGTTGGTCAGGCTGATCTCGAACTCCTGACCTCAGGTGATCCACCTGCCTGCGCCTCCCAAAGTGCTGGGATTACAGGCATGAGCCACTGTGCCTGGCCAAGACTTACTTCAATGAGTATTTTAAATATATAATTGCCTTATCAGAAGCAAAATATTATTCATAACATTTTATCTCTGATGATATTTCAAGTCTTTCCCAATATTATTTAGTACATTCACAACTCTAGGCCACTCATTATATTAATAAGCAATTCTTTCCTTAGAAAACAACTTCTCAGAGAGATTTAAAAAGCACTGTCATACGGCCGGGTGCGGTGGCTCAAGCCTGTAATCCCAGCACTTTGGGAGGCCGAGGCGGGTGGATCACGAGGCCAAGAGATCGAGACCATCCTGGTCAACATGGTGAAACCCCGTCTCTACTAAAAATACAAAAAATTAGCTGGGCATGGTGGCGCGTGCCTGTAATCCCAGCTACTCAGGAGGCTGAGGCAGGAGAATTGCCTAAACCCAGGAGGCAGAGGGTACAGTGGGGCGATCCAGCCTGGTGACAGAGCAAGACTCCATCTCAAAAAGAAGAGGAAGAAGAAGAAGAAAGTACATGATTTCCACTACTAGCCAAGATGGAGCGACAGGAACCAGATTTACTATTCCTCCAGAAAAGGCAACTTACATTATAAAAAAACAAAATACATTATGTTTTTCAAAACTGGGTATCAAGCAATCCCGGAGACACAGGAAACAAAAAAGTGAGGCCTACAATCGCCTTGGTTTACTGCTGCTGCACAGAGAGTAAACTGAGGCAGAACCTGGCAGATGCCCTGAATTAAGGACATGGCACTGAGTCCAGGGAAAAAAATCAAGGCAACAAGAGCTCTTGGGACAAAGTAACCAAAGAGAAGAAAGCTGCAGAGAATAGAGAACCCTAGAGATTTGCAAAGGGTCCCAATTATCCAATAGAATTTCAACAGAATATAGAACATGCAAGTGACAAAACTGCTAAAGGCCCAGGAGAGGGTGGGTGCAGTGGTGCACACCTGTAATCCCAGCACTTTGGGAGGCTGAGGCAGGCGGATCACTTGAGGCCAGGAGTTCGAGACCAGCCTGGGTAACATGGCAAAAATCCCTTCCTACTAAAAATATAAAAATTGGCAGGGTGTGATGATGCATGCCTGTAATCCCAGCTACTCAGGAGGCTGAGGCATGAAAATCACTTGAATCTGGGAGGCAGAGGTTGCAGTGAGCTGAGACTGTGCCACTGGACTCCAGCCTGGGCAACAGAGCAAGGCTGTCTCAAAAAAAAAAAAAAGAGACCCATCTGAAAGGATTATAGCAGAATCACATAGGCTGGGATGAGTACTTGTTCTCAGCACTCCTATCAGGGGGCACTGGATAGAGCACTCAGGAAGTGAATAATAATTAGCCCTTGGCCAGGTGCAGTGGCTCACGCCTGTAATCCCAGCACTTTGGGAGGTGAGGTGGGCAGATCATGAGGTCAACAGATAGAGACTATCTTGGCCAACAAGGTGAAACCCCATCTCTACTAAAAATACAAAATTTAGCTGGGCATGGTGGCACGTGCATGTAGTTCCAGCTACTCGGGAGGCTGAGGCAGGAGAATCTCTTGAACCCGGGAGGCACAGGTTGCAGTGAGCCGAGATTGCGCCACTGCACTCCAGCCCGGGTAACAAGAGCGAAACTCCGTTTCAAAAAAAAAAAAAATTAACCCACAACTAAGCATTGGTCCATGTCTGCCTAACAAATCATAAAAGCAAGACTTGAAACTATCAGAGTGTTTAAGTAACTTAACTACATTTCTGAACAAGGTTCAAGATTTATAACAATACAAAAATATTTAACCCCATTAAATAAAATTCAGCATTCAATCATAGATTGCTAGGCATACAAAGAAGCAGAAAAGCATGACCCATCAAGAAGAGAATAACCAAACCAGACTCAGAATTGATACACAGTTGGAATTAGCAGAGAAAGACACTGAGTTACTGTAACTATATTCCATATGTTCAGTATGATAGACATCTACTATACATGCCCACATAAAAACTTGTATGTGAATGTTCATAACAGCACTATTCATAGTAGCCTAAAAGAAGAAACAACTTAAATGTTCATCAACTGATAAACAAAATGATACAGTCATACAATGGAATATTCAGCCATAAAATGGAATGAAGTACTGATACATGCTATTAAATAGGTGAACCTCACAAACATGCTGTATGAAAAAAAAATGGGTATAAAAGACCATAAATAGTATCATCTCATCTGTATGAAATAATCAAAATAGGAAATATGCAGTGACAGAAAGTAGATTTGTAGTTGCCTAGCTGGGAGAGGTGAGAGAAAGGGAAGAGCTGCTATTGGGTATAAACATTTTTAAGGGAATAATGAAAATGTACAAAAATCAGATCATGATAACAGGTACACAACTCTACAAATATACTATTTATCAAAAAGTTTTAAAACTATTCAAAGTTAAATAATTAACATTTAAATACTATATAAAATATAACTTTCAACAAACACACCATTGAAATATACACTTTAAATTAATGAACTGTTGGGTATGTGAATTAGAGCTGTTATTAGAAGAAAAAAAAAAGAAAAAGAAAAAAGGCCAGGCATGGTGGCTCATGCCTATAATCTCAGCAGTTTGGGAGGCCAAGGCAGGTGGATCACCTGAGGTCAGGAGTTCAAGACCAGCCTGACCAATACGGTGAAATGCTGTGTCTACTACAAAATACAAAAATTAGTAGGGCATAGTGGCATGCGCCTGTAGTTCTGGCTACTCAGGAGGCTGAGACAGGAGAATTGCTTGAACCCGGAGGTGGAGGTTGCAGTGAGCCGTGATCGCACTATTACACTCCAACCTGCCAAGGGACAGAGCAAGACTCTGTCTTAAAAAAAAAAAAGGGAGACACGAAAGGTATAAAAATGGCCCAAACTGAACTTTTCTGAAGAGAAAAACTACAATTATGAGATAAAAAATACACTGGCTAGGACTAATGGCAGATCAGACATAAGAAAACACTAGTGAACTTGAAGGCACAGCATTAGAAACTATACAAACGAAAAGAGAGAAGAAAACAATACAAAAAAATGAAGGCCAGGCATGGTGGCTCACTCCTATAATCCCAGCATTTTAGGAGGCCGAGGCGGAAGGATTGCTTAAGCCCAGGAGTTGGAGACCAGCCTGGACAAAATGGTGAAATCCCGTCTTTAAAAAAAAAATAAATAAATACAAAAATTAGCCAGGAATGGTGGCATGTGCCTGTAATCCCAGCTACAGGAGGCTGAGGTGGGAGGATCAGCTGAACCCAGGAGGAGATCAGGCCAACCAGGCTATGATAACGCTGCTACACTCCAGCCTGCACGACAGAGGGAGACCTTCCCTATCTTTAAAAAAAAAAAAGAGCATTATCAGTGAGCTGTACAAAAACTTAAAATGGTCTAATAAACAGATAACTGTATGTTAAGGGGAAGGAGGCAGAAAAATATTTACATAAATAATAGTCGAGAAATTCTGGAAGCTGATGAATTCTGTTAAGCACACAGATCCAAGAAGTTCAACCAATCTCAAGCACGTGAAACATGAAGAAAACCACACCAACGCACATCATAAATGCTCAAAGCCAGTAAGAAAAAAAATCTTAAAAGCAGCCAGAGAAAAAAGAAATATTACATACAGAAAAAGAAAAGAAGGCTATCAGATTTCTTGTTGCCACTAATTCAAGTGATAAGACAGGAGAGGGCCAGGCGTGGTAGCTCACCTGGGGTTAGGAGTTCAAGACCAGCCTGGCCAATACGGTGAAAACCTGTCTCTACCAAAAATACAAAAATTAGCCAAGTGTGGTGGCACGTGCCTGTGATCCCAGCTACTCAGGAGGCTGAGGCAGAAGAATCACTTGAACCTGGGAGGTGGCGGTTGCAGTGAACCAAGACTGTGTCACTGCACTCTGGCCTGGGTGACAAAGCAAGACCTTGTTTCCAAAAAAAAGAAAAAGAAAAAGAAAACAGGAGAGAAACATCTTTAAAGTACTAAAAGAAAAATGAAAATGTCAACCTTGAGTTCAACACAAGGAAAAATCTTGAAAAACAAAGGCACAATGAAGACATTTTTAGACATTCAGAAAATGAAATAGTTCATCACTAGCAGGTCTACACTATAAAAATGTTAAAAGACATCCTCACCAGGTAGAAGACAAATGCCAGTTGGAAATCTGTATTTATACCATGGAGTGAATGGCCCTAGAAATGCTAACCACTACATGGACAAATGTTTAAAAATGTGTTGTCCTCATTTAAGTTACTTTAAAAGGTGATTATTTTGACAAAAGTAATTAACCAAGGTAATAGTAGGGTTTATAGTATCTGTAAAAGTAAAATTCATGAGGACAACAGCATAAAGGCTAGGATGGGAGAAATGGAAGAAAATATAGAGGAATTCCTTAATAAATATGTTGAGTCCAATTATGACTTAAAATCCAAAAGCCATAATAGAAAGGATTAACAGAGTCAGTTATAAACGTTTTGTGGCAAACACAAAGCACTAACCAAGCATAAGCAAATCAAAAAGTAAATGACAAAAAGAAAATACATTTGTAATTCATCACAGATAATAATTTCCCTAAGACTGAGAGAGCCTTATGCATAAAAATTAGAAACAGCCAATAGCCAAACAGAAAAATAGGTAAAAGATATTTAAAGCCAGTTTTCAGAAACTCAGCCTATATTCATAAGAGAAATACAAAAGAAAACTACATTGAGACTATAATTTTTCACCTATTAGATAGGTAAAAATCTAAAAGTTTGGTAACCCACTTTATTTATGAAGCTATTTAAAAAAAAGGACTCTCAAACATTGCTAGTGGGATCGTAAATTGGTAGAGTTTCCACCAAAATTAAAGATGCATATACCTCTAACTCAGCAATGCATTTTTGGAATGTCACCCTGATACTCATCTGTATATATGTACCAGATTATTCAACACAGCATTTTAACAGCTAAAGACAGAAAACAATCCACATGAGTATCAATAAAGGATTGCTTAAAAGATCTTATGTATATTATAAAGTGAAATTCTATGTAGTTATGAAAAGAATGAGGAAACTCTGTGAAATAACATTGAAACCTTTCCAAGATGTGTCATATTCCATCAAAGCTAAAATGTACTTTTCTCACACTTGAACATCTCTGAAATTATGCCATATCTTTTTTGTGTGTGATGGAGGCTTGCTCTATCACCCAGGCTGGAGTGCAGTGGCGCAATCTCGGCTCACTGTAACCTCTGCCTCCCGGTTTCAAGGGATTCTCCTGCCTCAGCCTCCTGAGTAGCTGGGACTACAGGCACACGCTACCATGCCTGGCTAATTTTTTGTATTTTTAGTAGAAACAGGGTTTCACTGTGTTAGCCAGGATGGTTTCAATCTCCTTACCTCGTAATCCACCTACCTCGGCCTCCCAAAGTGCTGGGATTATAGGTGTGAGCCACCTCGCCCGGCCCCTTATGCCGTATCTTATAATCAGTAACTTACAATTATAGTTGGCAGTACTTAAGACCAGGCATGGTGGCTCACGCTTGTAATCCAGCACTTTGGGAGGCCAAGGGAGGTGGATCACCTGAGGTCAGGAGTCTAAGACCAGCCTGGCAAACATGGTGAAACCCGTCTCTACTAAAAATACGAAAAATTACCCAGGCATTGTGGTGGGTGCCTGTAATCCCAGCTACTCAGGAGGCTGAGGCAGGAGAATTGCATGAATCTGGGAGACAAAAAGGTACTTAAAATAATAGTTACATTCTATTGTATTTTAGAATCAATGAATTATGACATCAGCAGTAAAGTGCAGAACCATGTGGACCATAAGCTATCTCTCAATTCAAAGAGAGTCTGTTTAACGCAATGTAGTGAGCTGGACTGTATCCTGGAACAGAAAAAAGATATTAACAAAAAACCTGGGGAAATTCAAATAAAATCTGGAGTTTAGTTAATAATTCACAATGATGTTAGTTTCTTGGTTGTGACAAATACACTACGGCAACATAAGATGTTTTTTCAGGAAACTGGGTAAGTTCTTTATTATTTCTGTATTCCAAAATAAACATGGTAAAATAATAATTTTTTTTTGAAACGATGTCTCATTGTCACCCAGGCTAGAGTGCAGTGGCACAATCTTGGCTCACTGCAATCTCCGCACCTCCCAGGTTCAAGCGATTCTCCTGCCTCAGCCTCCTGAGTAGCTGAGACTAAGGCGCGTGCCACCAAGCCTGGCTAATTTTTGTATTTTTAGTAGAGACGGGTTTCATCATATTGGTCAGGCTGGTCTTGAACTCCTGACCTTGTGATCCTCCTGCCTCGGCCTCCCAAAGTGCTGGAATTACAGGTGTGAGCCACTGCGCCTGGTCAAAATAATAATTTTTGAAATAACCTTGGCTGAGTATGGTGGCTCACGTTTGTAATCCCAGCACTTTGGTAGGAGAATCACTTGAGGCCACAAGTTTGAGACAAGCTGCACAACAACATAAAAAGAACCCATCTCTACCAAAAAAAAAAAAAAGATTCTTATGTAAATGCATTTTTAAAAAAAACTCTGGAGGGAAATGAGAAATTAAAATCTGTGAGAGATAGCAGGGGTGAGGAGAACTGGACAAACATAGGCAGGGAGGGGCTGATGGGAAGCTGTTCACTTTATACTCATTCTCAGAACCATGCGAATTTATTTTCCTACCAAAATATCAAGTATAAGAAGTTATTAAAAGGTATCTTATGAGGGAGATTAATAAGATAAGGAGAGAGTACTCTAAATAGAGTATTATGTTTTTTGGTGGTGGTGGTTGTTTTTGAGATGGAGTCTCACTCTATTGCCTAGGCTGGAGTGTAGTGGCATGATCTTGGCTCAATGCAATCTCCACCTCCCGGATTCTAGCAATTCTCCTGCCTCAGCCTCCCAAGCAGCTGGGATTACAGGTGTGAGCCACCACGCCCAGCTAATTTTTGTATTTTTAGTAGAGACAGGGTTTCACCACATTGGTCAGGCTGATCTCAAACTCCTGACCTCAAGTGATCAGCCGACCTCAAGTGATCTGCCCACCTCAGCCTCCCAAAGCGCTGGGATTACAGTGCCACCACGCCTGGCCTAGAGCTTGTGTTTATAACCTATAAACTGTTAACAGCAATCCATGGCTTGGCTAGGGATGCTGTCCACAACTCCTAAAATTCTCTACCCAATGTTATGCAAATGAATTTATGTACATTTTTCTCTATAGAGGATAAACAAGGAAATAGATTATTATGCAACCATATAATGGAACAGCATGCATCCACTAAAAAAAGATACCCATGTCTAGATGTGTTTATGGCAATAAAAGATTCCACTACAATATATGAACTAGGAAAAAGTAATGATATAATAGTACTTAGAATATTTACCTTGCTGATATGGAAGATTATTTCTCTATAGACATATCTGTGTATCTAAACATGCTCTGAACAATCTAAAAAGCTAACTATGGTAGTCATTTGCGCTGTTCACCAAATATTTCTGGCTCCTTGCCTAACAGGCACATTGCCTGTTGGGTGGAACCATTTGATTACTTCTGGCCAGTGAGCTATGAGTGGAAAAAGGCATCTAAATGTTCATTCCAGACTTTCCACAGCTCTTTTCCCTCTGCACAGGGACCAGCAATACTGAGAAGATGCTGATCATCAGCCCACGTCCCCAAGCAGTGACAACAAGCACAGCCCCCTGCACCTCTGCAAAAAAACAAGCCAGGCGCAGTGGCTCACGCCTGTAATCCCAGAACTTTGGGAGGCCGAGGCGGGTGGATCACAAGGTCAAGAGATCGAGACCATCCTGGTCAACATGGTGAAACCCCGTCTCTACTAAAAATATAAAAATTAGCTGGGCATGGTGGCGCGTGCCTGTAATCCCAGCTACTCAGGAGGCTGAGGCAGGAGAATTGCCTGAACCCAGGAGGCGGAGGTTGCGGTGAGCCGAGATAGCGCCATTGCACTCCAGCCTGGGTAACAAGAGCGAAACTCCGTCTCAAAAAAAAAAAAAAAAACAAGAATTATATCTGTATTTTCAGCTGCTGGATTTGGGGGGCTTATTTTTTTATTACCACTTCAATTAGTCAAGTGGTTTTCACACTGCTGATAATGACATACCCAAGACTGGGCAACTTACAAAAGAAAGAAGTTAAGAAGTTTAATGGATTCCCAGTTCCACGTGGCTGGGGAGGCCTCCCGGGCAGAAGGTGAAAGGAATGTCTCTCATGGGACCAGACAAGAGTAGAGAACGTGTGCAGGGAAACTCCCCTTTACAAATCCATCAGATCACATGAGACTTATTCACTATCACAAGAACACAGGAAAGACCTGTCCCCATGATTCAATTACCTTCCACCGGGACCCTCCCACTACATGGGAATTGTGGAAGCTACAATTCAAGATGAGATTTGGGTGAGGACTCAGCCAAACCATACCACCACACAACTAAGTCTAACTAATATAGTTAGCTATTCTTTGCTATTAGGATCATTAATGATTTTTTTCTCTCTGTGCTCTTTTTTAAAAGTAATGAGCACCTATATCATAGAAACTTTATTTGCAGGTTGGGGAGAGGCATGGGTTTAGCACTGAACAGACACTGACTACACCAGGGCTATTATCACCACATCTTAACTTAGAGCAGCTTGAAACCATCAGCTTCCAGCCAGCGACTGGATGGAAAACAGCAGTTTAACCATCCGTTAAGATCTTCCATTTCCCTTTGTTCCAATTCTGTGCTCACTGAGCAACCTAAGAGCAGTGAAAAAATCAAGATGCAGAACAATGAGAATAATGTGCTGTAATTTGAGGAGATATAAACGTACGCGAGCACACACAGGTAATTACACAGAACATCTCTGGTAACACACAAGAGGTTAGTAATGTTGATAGATTATGGGGAGGGAAAACAGAAAAGTGCCGTAGTCCATGTTGTTTACTCTTTTGCATCTTTTGAATTTTGAACTATGTGCACACATTACTTATTTAATAAATAAATAGGTCAGGCGCAGTGCCTCACTCCTGTAATCCCAGCACTTTAAGAGGCTGAGGCAGATGGATCAGGAGGTCAGGAGTTCAAAATCAGCCTGGCCAAGATGGTGAAACCCCATCTCTAATAAAAATACAAAAATTAGCCAGGCATGGTGGCAGGTACCTGTAATCCCAGCTACTTAGGAAGCTGAGGCAGGAGAATCGCTTGAATCTGGGGGGTGGCGGAGATGGCAGTAAGCCAAAATCACACCACTGCACTCCAGCTTGGCGACAGAGTGAGACGCCATCTCAATCAATCAATCAATCAATAAATAAAACAAAAAATAAAATGAAAAACTTAAAAAAAAAGAAAGTGTCTCTAGGTGAAGAGGTATAGTGCTATCTAGTGAACCACGTTTGAAAAACACAGGAAGCCTCACAAAGGGCCAGGCATAGGCCAATGATAAATGTGTCATTAAACCAGAACCCTGACTGCACCACAAGCGCAAGCTTAAAGGGGAGGAAGACCACCACTACAGTCAAGTTCTAAATGCTTCCCACTGACATTCGAGAAACTGCAGAAACATTATTCCAAAATTATTATGCTTCTAACTGTCAAGGCTTTTATTATTGAATCTTGATCCCATGTGAAAGCTTGAGCATGTTAGATTCCACTTCTTACAAGATTAGCAGTATGACTTAGTTTTCCCCTCTGCTAAGAACAGACTGAATTATTTCAGAAGAAAAAGTGAGAAGGCACTGCGCAAGATTTTAATAAAGTGAGGAAAGCATCCCAAAAGGTACTAATGGTAAACAACACTGAGTGATATCACATGTGGTAACCTGTGATCTCCCTACTACCTAGCTTTGTGTAAGCATGTGACACACAGATTAGAAACCCTGGAATAATTAAACGAGTAGATCCACCTTGAAACAGTCTAAGAGTACCGAAGTAGTTGTTATCCACCCTTGTTGGAAATAAAAGACTTAAAGTGGTTGACTTTACAGGCACACACTCCGTTTTGCTGAAGGCGAGGAGTTCCTGGAAATGGAACTTGAACAGAATCTAAAAAGTCTCCATGGGGATCCATTCCTGGCATGCTACATTGGCAATGGCTCAGTTCTTCCAGTCACTCCACATTCACCAAAGTCAGGACCTGTCACTGGCCATAATTCTAATCACACAACTGTTAGTCAAACTTCCAAGCTACAGCGATGTTTATAAAGCCTTTCATAAAAACCAAACACCTTCCAACAGTCCTTAGTTGCATACTTATCTTTACCTGATTTCCTTAAACATTTCCTTGAAAAGGCCTCATGAAGCTTGCATTTTATTTATTAGTATTATTTTGAGATGAAGTTTCGCTCTTGTTGCCCAGGCTGGAGAACGATGGTGCGAACTAGGCTCACCACAACCTCTGCCTTCTGGGTTCAAGCGATTCTCCTGCCTCAGCCTCCCAAGTAGCTGAGATTACAGGCCTGCGCCACAACACCTGGCTAATTTTCTATTTTTAGTATAGACGGGGGTTTTTCCATGTTGACCAGGCTGGTCTCAAACTCCTGACCTCAGGTAATCCGCCTGCCTCGGCCTCCCAAAGTGCTGAGATTACAAACGTGAGCCACTGTACCTGGTCTTTTTTTTTTTTTTTCTGAGACAGAGTTTCACTCTTGTTACCCAGGCTGGAGTGCAATGTCGCGATCTCGGCTCACCGCGACCTCCGCCTCCTGGGTTCAGGCAATTCTCCTGCCTCAGCCTCCTGAGTAGCTGGGATTACAGGCACGCGCCACCATGCCCAGCTAATTTTTTGTATTTTTAGAAGAGATGGGGTTTCATCATG
Source organism: Aotus nancymaae (assembly GCF_030222135.1). NCBI lineage: Eukaryota > Metazoa > Chordata > Mammalia > Primates > Aotidae > Aotus > Aotus nancymaae. The sequence continues at coordinate 18,747,460 of NW_026988455.1, forward strand.
TTGGCCAGGCTGGTCTCGAACTCGTGACCTCAGGTGATCCACCGCGCCCAGCCAAAGCTTGCATTTTGAACATCCAGTTTAGTACTCGCCTTTCCATTGCTTCTAACAAATCCACCCTGTCACATGCATATGTTTTCTCAACATTCACTGTCAAAAATGCCCTACCAGGACACAGCACAGTGACAATAACATATTCAGTTTAGGGATAATGGTTGAGAGGGAACCAGCTAAGAACTCACAGTAACAGCACTAAGAGCACAAAGGAAAAAAAATAATACTAACGTAATGGAATGCAGCAGGCGCTATAAGAACCACCCATATCCCCTCCCCACTTTCAGCACAATTTCCAATTGCACCAGTATTTCTTTCAGGGCTTTCTCTGGCCTAAAGAGTCCAATTTGCCTACTGTCACAGGACTTGAAAATGATCATTCCCCACTCCCCCGAAAGCCGCAAGCAGGGATAAGTGACTGGCATATAAATATCCCAAGCCCTCAACCATCAGTGAGGATAACTCTGCACCATGTGTCATACTGGCTCCCAGCTTTCCCCTGCGGGCTCTAACTCCATTCCCACAGTAGTAACCTGCCTGATAATGAGCCATTTGTGGCCTGCCTTTCCTTTCCATCTCACTTCCCCACTCCCCTGTGAGTGCTTCCTGGGATAATTCCCAGAGGAAGTACTTGCACTGGATCCTTGACTCAGCATCTGTTCTGGGGAACGCAAAGCAAGACACTGACTGCAGATGTATATACGCCTACTTAGTTTTAGTGAAATATTTCAAGGGCTGGGGTAGTAAGGCGTGCCTCAGCTCCACCTGTAATCTCAGCACTTTGGGAGGCTGAGGCAGGAGAATTGTTTGAACCCAGGAGATGGAGGCTGCAGTGGGCTGGAAGACTGAGCCACTGCACTTCAGCCTGCGCAACAAGAGCAAAATTTTGCCTCAAAAAAAAACACAAAATTTCAAAGACAAATAGTTACAACGAAGCAGCACTGCATGGCATTATGTTCAATGGGATGTGTAACAGGTACACAAAAAAATCAGCTTTTACTAAAAAATAGCTTGCATAGCATTAAACAACAAAACTTAGTATTTCTATTCATAAGTCTCTATATTAAAATAATAGTTGTTGCCCAGGCACAATGGCTCAGGCCTGTAATGTCAGCACTTTGGGAGGCCGAGGTGGGCACATCACCTGAGGTCAGGAGTTCGAGACCAGCCTGGACTACATGGCAAAATCTCATTTCCACTAAAAATACAAAAATAAGCCAGTGGGGTGGTGTGTGCCTGTAATACCAGCTACTCAGGAGGCTGAGGCAGGAGAATCACTTGAACCCAGGAGGCGGAGGTTGCAGTTGAGCCAAGATCTTACCACTGCACTCCAGCCTGGGCAACAGACTGAGAATCTATCTCCAAAAAAAAAAAGATCATTTGTTCTCTGAAATCATTTTAAACTAAGAGTTCCAGCCAGGCGCAGTGCTCATGCTTATAATCACAACACTTTGGGAAGTCTGGGGAGGAGAATAGCTTGAGCCCAGGACTATGAAACCAGCCTGAGCAACATAGTGAGACCTCATCTCTACTAAAAAAAAAAAAAATTTCCAAGACAGAGTTTCACTCTTGTTGCCCAGGCTGGAATGCAGCGGCATGATCTCAGCTCACCGCAGCCTCTGCCTCCCAGGTTGAAGCGATTCTCCTAACTCAGCCTCCTGAGTAGCTGGGATTACAGCTGTTCGCCACCATACCTGGCTAATTTTGTATTTTTAGTAGAGACGGGGTTTCTTTATGTTGGTCAGGTGGGTCTTGAACTCCCGACCTCAGGTGAGCCGCCTGCCTCGGCTTTCCAAAGTGCTGGGATTACAGGCGTGAGCCACTGCGCCTGGCCTACTAAATTTTTTTTTTAATTAGCTGGGCATGGTGGCATGCACCTGTAGTCTCAGCTACTCAGGAGGCTGACGTGGGAGGATCACGAGCCCAGGAAATGGAGACTGCTTTGATTGCATCACTGCACTCCAGCTTGAGCAAGAGAGCAAGACTGTGTCTCAAAAAAAATTTTTTTTTTAATTTTAAATAAGAGTTCCTAATCCAGAGCTTTAATTTTAAAAAAGGGCGGGGGGTCTGAGCTTATTGGGAATTTACTGGTCAGCTTTCAGAATAGCCCACAGATCTTTATTTTGGAAATTCCCAAAACTTTCACATTAAGAAAAAACTTTGTTAGCACTGTGGCAGGAAATGGTTGTCTTCTGAATCCAAAAATTTAAGCTCTAAAAATCTTTTCAATGCTACCTGAAGAGGCCCCCAGGGATAAAGGATGCTTTGAGGTATTTCTTCCTTTTCCTGCCTTCCTCAGTAAGACAGAGCTCATTAAATAGTTTTTTTTTTTTCCATTTTGGAGCAAAGCTGTTATTTACTTCAGGTTACATGTGATGTCTTAATGCTTTTTAGTGGCAGAATACAAAAGCAAGGTGGGACAGGTTTGGGGAAGTTGGAAAAGAATCTTTGCCTCATGCTGGGGTAGAGTCCATTCCCACTCCCAGCAATCACCCACCCCACAACTGCCACCACAGGGTCACTGGTGCTGTCAAGAAGAAAGGAGTCTCATGTGTTTCTGTGATCCAGAACAGTTCCTGCTGGTTCTGGAGGGGAAGATATAAAAATCTTTAAAACCTAGTTCAAACCTCCTTTCCAAGCATTCCATTCATTCAGAGGCACCCGTCTTGTTAGACTCTCTCTGACTTTTACAGATAAGGTGCTCCATGCAAAAGAGCTGGCAGCACCGGGTTTAACCTTGTCTGACCCGGTCTGTGTGCTAGTTAGTGTTACTTCCCAGACGTCAGTAGTCCGGTCTGAAATCTCTGCCGTGTCTCTTGCAACATCTCTTGCAAGGATGAGACTATCAAACACACTCAAATGTATCTGGATTGAATTAGCACTGTATGCCCTTTCAGTTACAGTAGTTTAAAATTAGAATATATTAATAGTAGAGTTAAAATCCCAGCCTTAGTTGTGCTTGCTAGCTAAACTCAAAGCTTTTTTGACAGTTCATTGTCAGAAAGAAAAGAGATGAACGTTAAGATGCTTCACTTTCACATATTAGGTGCTTCCAACAAGCTATCTAATGACAGTATTACAATAATAAATTCCAAGAGCAAACTGAGAACAACTCCCCAAAATTTAAGACCGACATTTGAGTTCTGTTATGCATTCATGTCAAAGCAGTTCTTCCCCAGCACTCATAAAAGAATGGAAAATTAGAATGTTTTTCAGTTCAAGACACACGATTAAATCTAGTTCCCGAAATATTTAGTAATTTTTATCTTTAGTGCCTTCAATTTAAGAAGCAATACCCAGCTTAAAGGTGCTCTGTAATTACTTCTTACCAAGAATAAACAAGACATCTTATTTTAAATTATATCCTCTGGGATAGCTGGAGATTCAAATTAGAGATATAGAATTAATTGAAATGTAAACCTTTTTCTTTAGATATATTTTAGTAGAGATAGGGTTTTCAGTGAATTTTTAACATATACTTATATAATGCATAATTAGTTACATACCAAAATGACACTTTCCCTGTTGTTTCTTTTAAAGGTTAAAACACACACGAAAAGACATACCATAAGACAAATCATTTTCACTAGACATTGGAAAAGTTATTTATCTTGTTTTGAGATGGAGTCTCACTCTGTCACCCAGGCTGGAGTGCAGTGGCGCAATCTCTGCTGACTGCAACCTCCAGTTCAAGCAATTCTCCTGCCTCAGCCTCCTGAGGAGCTGAGCTTACAGTCACCTGCCACGTCTAGCTAATTTTGTATTTTTAGTAGAGATGGGTTTTACCAATATGGCCAGGCTGGTATTGAACTCCTGACCTCAAGTGATCTGCCTGCCATGGTCTCCCCAAAGTGCTGGGATCACGGGTGTGAGCCACTCTGCTCAGTCCAAATTATTCACTTTGTATAGGAATTATCGAGTGACATTTCCAACACACAATTCTTTGAAACTGATGCTGTTTAAATGAATAAGAGAGCAAACTACATAATGACTAATTCTTTCATTACCTGTCTTCATTGAGATGATGACTTAAGAGTGTATTCTTTGTCAGTCTTCAGGGAAAAGCAGCACTATTTATAACATCCCTTGTCCCTGCCTTTTTTTTTTTTTTTTTTTGAGACGGAGTTTTGCTCTTGCAGGCTGGAGTGCAATGGCGCTATCTCGGCTCACCGCAACCTCCGCCTCCTGGGTTCAGGCAATTCTCCTGCCTCAGCCTCCTGAGTAGCTGGGATTACAGGCACGCGCCACCATGCGCAGCTAATTTTTTGTATTTTGAGTAGAGACGGGGTTTCACCATGTTGACCAGGATGGTCTCGATTTCTTGACCACTCGCCTTGGCCTCCCAAAGTGCTGGAATTACAGGCTTGAGCCACCGTGCCCGGCCTGTCCCTGCTTTTTTTTAATAAAAGTTGGCCCAATTCAAGTAGTTGCTTAATAAATACTTGTAGAATAAATAATCAGTTCCATAGCACCAGTCATATAAAAACAAATAATAAATGAGCAAAATACAAAGAATGATTCAGCTGAGATGGTCCTAAAATCAAGAGAAGGCTTTGCAGAATTCAGAATTTGTAATGATTGTATTGCATTATGGATTGGATATAAAAAGATCAATGTCATAAATTGCACAGCAGTGCCAAGAAAGTAATTTTACTTTCAAATGAGAACCTGAAGGAACAACAAATATCACAGACATCAGGAACAAGATGTTTTTATTTTGTAAAAAGTACAATGCCAACCAAATTTTAATGGTATAAAACTGAACTACCTGAGAAATGAAGTCGATATGTGATCTTATGCAACTAGAATTAATTTATCCAACCTAGCTTCTTCAGGTTTTCAGACTCAAAAACAATGAATGAGACTAAATTTTTGAACCGACTGGTGAATAAAGCATTAGCTAAGAATTGCTCCTCTAGAATATAAATGATGCTGAGATTAAAAAAGCTGTATAAAAGACCAAGAGATTAAAGTAAGAATTGTTTTAAATTGGAAAAATATGTAGACAGACACACACACACACACAGACATACACACACACACACACACACACACATGCCCATTCAGATTTGTTTTCTGCTTACTGCCCATATCTGAGGCATCTAAAAGTCAAAGTGAATAAGAAGACTTTTTAAATTAAAAAAGAAATATAAAAGCACTTCCCTGTTCCCCAAGTTAGCATTTCGTGACACCTCCCTCTTGCCAAACTCAGTAAATATGATATAAACCTGTCTACTAATCAAATAAATGTCTAGAAAGAACTAAACGACCTCAGAAAAAAAATCAAGAGTAGCTATTAAAGTTATAACAACTCATTGTGAGTACCCTTTCCACAAGAGCCTACAAAAGTGAGATTCTATTTAAAAAGGAAAATTGAATATTACTAAAACTATCTACCACTCAAACTTGGCATTCATATTAATCCAATAAAATATTGCAGAAACTACTTTAGTATTAACTATCATAGAAATCAACAAAACTTTTCATATAAAGACAAATTTCAACTTAAGTCATAAACATACCAACGCTACTCTACAGTTACGGAAAACTGAATCTGCTACCTAAGATTAAGACAAGCAAACAGGAAAGGACGGAACCAAGAATGACAACTAACAGATTAAATTCTACAGTTTAAAGTCATATAAAAGAACTGCAAAGTAGTCAATGATCTGAATACCTTTGTTGGAGCAGTATCCATGAAAAGCTATAGAAAAAAAAGAGAGAAAAGGGCGTAAAACTTTCATGTAAACTAGAGAGTCCAGATGAGATGTACACATTCCACTTCAATATCCTTGAGTTTACAAGGTTACAATCAATTTTGGAAAATGTTTTCAAAAGTAATCCCTGCCTAATATGGAAGTCAATTCTTCTTATAAAACTAGAAATCAAATGACTCACTTTGGAAGCTAAAAATGAAATAGTGGAAAGAAACAATATTTGAAGATTGGTTAGTTCCTGCGAACCAGTCTGTTTGTCTCTAATACAATCTCTTCCACATTTGTCCTCAACAACCCCGCACCTACTTACCTCATTCATAAAGGCGCCTGATCTAGATGAGGCGTGGCTTTGAGATGTTCAGATGGTCTGTCCATGTTTTCATGTCAACTTACAGATCCTTATAACAATTTTAATGTGAAGGATTTACTTAGGTTATAAAAATATTCAGTAGCTAAGATGGGAAGGAAAACAAAATACTGACTACTAAAATTCATTTCTCCCAGGGTAATAAAAAATAGATTTAAAGATCTAATTTCTTCTTTATATCCTACTCCCAACCTTTCCAAGTAACTTGTTCCTCTCTGGTACGCATTAAGCATAGAAACGTCCTTTGAAAGGCAATTTGTTTTACAAACAAAAAACCAAAAAAAGGCCCTGTCTTCCAATAATATGCACCATCAGTTTCAAATCTTTTGGATAAGCGTCTGTGAAACACTATTTTAAAACATATATGAGACCATTTTTTAAATTAACCACTCTGAAAATTTATATTCTATCAGTAAATAATTTCATATATGGTTTCATTTTCTACCTCAGGCTCTCCGATGGTAAGGGGTCTCCCATCTTTAAGAAGACCTCCCCAACAATAAGCTTAGCTATAATTTAATATTAGGCAATATAAGTCTTCAGTATAATAAAAATACATAACAATAGCCTCAAGAATGAAGTAACAGCTTTGGTTTATTCCTCCTTTTCTAGGGAATCTTTCTAAAGAGAAACCGTAACATTTCTCCCAAGGCAGAAAAGATGATCACCAAGGCGCCAAACCTCCTCCGCTGCTCTGACAAATACTGAGCCAGCCTCATCTGGAGCATTTCTGCCCTGAGCCTGCTCTCAGAAGCAGAGAGAGGAACACACTGCATTTCCACTGTGCTGATTCATTGAACCTTTTGTGCAAGTACACGGGAATGTTTGCTTCTTAGCTTGAAACCCTTCCAGGCGTGATGACTGTGCCTCAGCCTGCCCTTTGTACTCGTGGCTGCTGTCATGTGTGTGACACAAGAGAACACTGATGTAGCCCTGGCCATCAACGGGCATCAAGCCAGGCACTTCGTATGCATCCCCTTCACTTCACTCTCGTAACAAATCTGTTACAGATGAGAGCATCGAGGCTCCAAAAGGTTATTAATAATCTGTGCTCAACCCCAGGATGGGACAGAGACTAGGTTTCCCTGGTGTCCTCATAACTAACAGCTTAGTTGGCCTCATAGAATTGGCTCTTTAAAAACTCTTTGATTAAAGTTTTTCTTCCCCAATGATTTCAATCGCAATATGATTACTCATATGCTAGTTTCTCAGACCCTCCCAGTGTTATTTTCTCAATTAACACAGAAAACATAAACTCCATGAGAGCAGGGACTGTCTCTAGCAGTGATCTATTTTTAGCACTTGAAGGGGGAAGAAAGCTTGTAAGAGTAGGTATTCATTTGCACAAATTCATTATGCATTTGTTGAATGAATAAATATCTGGAAAGCTGGGGCTGTTACTGACAGTCAGTTTGGAAAACAGCACGACCTGTAGAAGACTTGAATTATGTACTTGGTTTGCTCATTTTTCCCAAATTCAGTAGGTAATTATTCATCTCCTAGCCTAAGTAGCACAGGACTAATTAGGAGATGTCCAATAGATCATTTATGTACAACTGTGAAGGAGCTTTATCTGCTGGCAACAGTAAAAGTCAGGTAGTCATGACTTTGCCAAAAGGAAACTACATCAATGAGGCCCAATTTTATCTCTGGCCCTTGGCTTCTTCAGGGGGGAAAGTGGAGGGTTTTGATCTTCTGAAATTCTTTCCCCTAAAAGCAAAGCATTTGACCTATCAATTCAGTGATTCCCACAGACCATCTCAGAGCTTTCGAGAAATGTCATTTGTGTGCACCAATGCCCTTCTTCCATCCTAAAAATCCAATGTGGTTTCAGTTCAGCTCTTCCTAACCCTGATAGAAACGGGGAACATTCCTTCCCATTCAAAAGGAGAGAGGAATTACAACTTGCACTGACTGGCAACTCCCTGGCATCAGTACCGTTTCTGCAACACAATTAGTCCACTTTGCCTTCCTGTCTGCGCCCAACTACTCTGTATGTCCATTTAAGGAGTGACATTTGAAACTGTCAAATTGTTGCCTGCATGTGGTGTTGGAGTGCCTAAGGAATTAGATTTAAAGCAGATAACATGAACATCAGAAGTGCAGATGTTGAAGAATTAAGCAAGCATAGAAATCAAGAATACAAATTCACGCCGGGCGCGGTGGCTCACGCCTGTAATCCCAGCACTTTGGAAGGCTGAGGTGGGTGGATCACGAGGTCAAGAGATCAAGACCACCCTGGTCAACATGGTGAAACCCCGTCTCTACTAAAAATACAAAAAATTAGCTGGACATGGTGGCACGTGCCTGTAATCCCAGCTACTCAAGAGGCTGAGGCAGGAGAATTGCCTGAACCCAGGAGGCGGAGGTTGCGGTGAGCCGAGATAGCGCCATTGCACTCCAGCCTGGGTAACAAGAGCGAAGCTCCGTCTCAAAAAAAAAAAAAAGAATACAAATTCACATTACAAATTTAAGTGTAAGTAGAGAACCAAGACATAGGCAAGAAGAAAAATGCACACTACATACTACGATGGGCTTCAGTTCTGAAACTAAGTATCATGGCATAACACAAAACTCTTGAAGAAAAGACAATTTTTCTCCTTGACTTAGTGCTCCACATAACAGCATTCCTTTTCTATCAAGAAATATATACTTCCATCACTGCAATGAATATGCATGACTATTTTACATAGTAAGCATGCAATAAATACTTCTTGAATTAATGAATAAATTTTCCGTCTAATGTCTGCTGTGAATTTTAAAGATCCTAAAAAGGAAAGAGGGAGGAGAAACGCTGTATTTGTTTAATTTACTTGATGAGTATCCAATACATCACCATTAATCAGCGCTTTAAAATGACAATCCTGACCTCAATTAGTGTTTTTCTCCAATAAAATTATTTACTGTTATAATACAGTCTTTAAAAGTCAGATCACAGCAGACACTGGAAAACTTATTTTTAAAAAGGTAAATAAATTTAATACAAACCACCAAGAACCTTTTAGCCAGTAGCTACTACCAATATTCTTTACTAATCGAATTTTTCTTTTTTTTTTTTTTTGAGACAGGGTTTTATTGTGTCTCTGTTACCCAGGTTAGAGTGCAGTGAAATGAACACAGGTCACTACAGCCTTGACCTCCCAGGCTCAAGTGATTCTCCCACCTCATCCTCTGGAGTAGGGGTTTTTGCCATGTTGGCCAGACTGGTCTTGAACTCCTGGGCTCAAGCAATCTGCCTGCCTTGGCCTCCCAAAGTGCTGGGATTATAGGCCACTGCTCCCAGCCTAATCAGAAATTTAAAAAATAAAAATAGTAAAATAAATAGAAGCTCTGCACCAACTATTACATCTCATAAATTATCAAACATAGATAAATGCAGTAATGTTAAAGTCTTTAAGGTTTTTTTTCCTGAGTAAAGGAGGAAGTAAACTGCCATGAATGGAAGTCCCTATTTAAGGGACAGGAAAATAGAAATAAAGATTCAGACCTCTGACATTAACAAGGTTCATAGAAAAATCCAGTATTTTTTCCTTGAAAACCCTCCTTAACCTCCCCACTTCCTCAAGTTTCCTAGACTGGTAACAGCTCATTCTGATCTTTACTTAGCATCTTTTTAGCATTAACGCTTATAGTTTACACTGCCTGGTTTTTTTGTTTGTTTGTTTGTTTGTTTGTTTGAGATGGAGTCTCTGTCATCCAGGTTGGAATGCAGTGGTTCGATCTCTGCTCACTGCAATCTCCACCTCCCAGGTTCAAGGGATTCTCCTGCCTCAGCCTCCCCAGTAGCTGGGACTACAGGCGGATGCCACCACGCCCAGCTACTTTTTGCATTTTTAGGAGAGATGGGGTTTCACCATGTTAGTCAGGCTGGTCTGGAACTCCTGACCTCAGGTGATCTGCCTGCCTTGGCCTCCCAAAGTGCTAAGATTACAGATGTGAGCCACTGAGTCCAGCCTACACTGTCTTTAGGACCTTTTATTTTCTTTTATTTTTTTTTCTTTTTTTTTGAGACGGAGTTTCGCTCTTGTTACCCAGGCTGGAGTGCAATGGCGCGATCTCGGCTCACCACAACCTCCGCCTCCTGGGTTCAAGCAATTCTCCTGCCTTAGCCTCCTGAGTAGCTGCGACTACAGGCATGTGCCACCATGCCCAGCTAATTTTTGTATTTTTAGTAGAGACAAGGTTTCACCATGTTGACCAGAATGGTCTCGATCTCTTAAATGACCTTTTATTTTCATGGTGCACTGAAACTGCACTAGGAGTACAGCTCAAGTAAAAAAAATCCATGTGCACATGGCAAGAACTGAATGAACGGCTCAGTGAGAGATGGATGGGGTTGGGGTGCGAATTAAACCCCTTAGTCTGCTCCTAGTAAGAGTAAATGTCCAGTATAGCGGGGTGGGTGGCTAGACACTAAACGACAGTGATATACAACAAACAACGATAGGAACAAAAATAGGCATTAAGCATCCTATGTTAAATACACACACATGAAGTATCCTGGGATCTATGGGAATTCAATTTACAGATTAAATAGGTTGCAATAAAAATGTCAAAGGACTAAAGTTTAAAAATGATGTATTTAAGGGCAGGCTGGACAGAAGTGACAACATGCATTAATTTTTACAAACTTACTCCACTGTGAAAGAATCCTGTCAATCCAATAATAAGTGTTGGCGAGGATGTAGAATAATCGGTACATTGCTGGGGTGAATGCTAGTGGTGTAGCCTCACTCTTTTTGCAGAGTCTGACAGTTCCTCAAACATTAAACATGGAGTTATCATGTGACCCTGCCATTCTACTCCTAGGTATGATATCCAAAGGAACTGAAAACATGTCCATGCAACAACCTGTATATGAATGTTCACAGCAGCATTATTCATAATAGCCAAAAAGTCCACTGAGGAACAGATAAAGTCTATATGTACTCTGGCCTGGCATCATCACTTCTAGAAATGTACTCTATAGATATAGTCACACATGTAGACAGACACATACACTGATGCTACTGCAGCCATTTGCAATAGGGACTGGAAAACTCCCAAATAACCATCTATTTATTACCACTAAATAAATCATGATGCAGCCATACAATGCGATCATCAAAAAATTAATCGGCAGGGTGCAGTGGCTCAGGCCTGTAATCTCAGCACTTTGGGAGGCCAAGGCAGATGAATTACGAGGTCAGGAGTTCGAGACCAGCCTGGCCAACATACGGAAACCTCTTCTCTCCTAATAATACAGAAATTAGCTGGGCATGGTGGTACGTGCCTGTAGTCCCAGCTACTCAGGAGGCTGAGGTGGGAGAATCGCTTGAACCCGGGAGGTGGAAGTTGTGGTGAGCTGAGATGGCGCCACTGCACTCCAGCCTGGGTGACAGAGAAAGACTCTGTCTCAAAAAATAAAACAAAACAAAACAAAACAAACAAAAAATGAGAGAGATCTAATCCTGCTGGTATGGCACAATTTTTAGAAACTTGAATGTGCACAGAAAATTGAAGGATGAAAATCATTACCAAGGGAGGGAGACTTTCTAAAACTCATTTAATAATGTTTGGAAGTACACGTGCATTGCTTTTTTTTTTGAAACAGAGTCTCCCTCTTTTGCCAGGCACCAGGCTGGAGGGCAGTGATGGGATCTCAATTCACTGCAACCTCCGCCTCCTGGCTTCAAGCAATTCTCCTGCCTCAGCCTCCCAAGTAGTTGGGACTACAGGTGTGCACCACGACGCCCAGCTAATTTTTGTATTTTAGTAGAGACAGGGTTTCGCTATGTTGGCCAGGATGGTCCCCATCTCTTTATTTCGCGTGCCCCATTCTCCCAAAGTGCTGGGATTACAGGCGTGAGCCACCATGCCCAGCCATGCACTGCTTTTTAAATTAAGAAAACAATAATGGAGGGAAAAACACGTTGGGAAGGAAGGGACTAGTTGCCATTTGCTGAGGACAGGCCTCAAGTCTTCCCCCAAAAGCCCAATAAAAAGTAATCTGAACACTGCATCTGAAGATACTTTAATTGGCCTTGTATATCACACTGCAACAGACTAAGTATCATTTTTCCAGGAAGCCAAGACTATCACTGAGGGACACCTAGAGAAGTCACAGGGAAAGGTGACTATAACCTTTACTTCCCTGGAGCTCCCTTACATTAAAGCTGGACCCTTCCATTATTAGAGCTTGAAATCTGATAGCATTTTTATTTCATATAATGCACCTCTCCTCAGTATTCTGCTTGGTTACATTTTTCTGAAGTCAATTAATTGGTGACTGCCTCACGAAGGCTAGCCACATCACATTTGATCTCCATCAAGGAGAAACATTTATTTACTCCAGTGACTTTGCTGTCACAAATCTTCTGACTAAACATTCAACAGGGACTGTCTAAATAGGTTAAAAAACATTTAAATCTATACATTTAAATCCATATGTACTTTTTAATGGTTTTATTCATAAAACCGTATGTACACTGGCCTAAGTGGTAATTAAAATCAAGTAAGTCTTGTATGCACCAACTCAGAACCATCATTCTAATAAAAAACACTATGAAAATGGAACCATGTGCACAACATGTTGTGTGCTACTCGCACGTGTATGGTAGAGAATATACAGCATATATAGTATGCATGCAGGAACTGGGAAGAGTAGTTGCCTCTAGAGAAGGACCCCTGGAAGCTATAAGACCAACTTTTCTGTATATACTCCTGTGCACCTTTAGAATTGGAGTTCTGCACCATATAAAATGAATTATTTGCCCTAAAATCAAATGCCATTCAACACAGATCGTTTTAAGAGGTATAAATAATAACAGGCAGAAGCAACGTGTAGGCACACCGGCTCCCAGCCCCACCCGTCCTCGGCGAGGCCCTCTCCTCGGAAGTGCACAACGTTGGAAGGACCTGGTTCTCAGCCTCAGCAGGCTTCACCTCCTGCAGCTCCACCGCGCACCCAGGCCCCACAGTTAACTGCCAGGGACTGGTACTCAGGGCAGCCCCTTCCTCTGCCCGCCCTGGCTCCCAAGGGCCACCCACCAAAGCCGACAAATCTGCTCTGCTCTCAGCTTCGTTTCAAATGGACCTTAGTTTCCAGACCGTCCATGAACCTAGAATATTATTTCTCCTTAACGTCTGCGTTTGTCCTAACACTCAACTTAATGTTCTCGCCACTCCAGCTCACCTGGTTTATCAAAGGCTAAGGGCGGGAAACAGTTTTTAATAACGCCATGCCCCGAGGTTGACACATTTCCCACCACAGAAAGACTGCCAACTCCCTCAAAACCGTGGACAGCTCTGCTGTTTACACAGCGTTGCCACATGCATCATCACATTTGATGCCTTCACACGCGTCACTGTCAATCCCAGCAAACCTAACAGCTGCCAAATTGGATTTATGAGTCTCCAAGAACGGTCGAATCAGCACTAACAGAAAAGCTATCGAAGGGCTGCTAGGCTACCTGCTCTGGCTGGCAGGGATTTCTCAAGTGACAACCCGGGCATTTGGCTGGCTCGAATGCCATTAACGTGACACCCTCCTTCTCGAGGCCCTGGAGGGGAGCAGACCCCGGGAGGCGGAGACCTGCGGGGGGCGCGCTGGGGGCCAGGGCGCGGGACGACCGGGAGAGGGGCTCCGGCTTCCGCGCCGGACGGGGAACGCGGCGCCCCGGGGGCCCGGAGGCTACGGGGCAGCGGGGGTATGGCCAACGCCAAAAAGGGGCAGCTCCCGTGCCAGGCGCGTTCAGCGCGCTCGGTGAATCCTCTGGGACTGATTCAGAGGTTGTGACTCGCGCGAGGGCCAACCGGGCTGGCAACCCCGGGAGGTGGAATCCACAGGCTCTGAGAAGCAGCCCGCGGGGACGACCCGCAGGTTCGAGGCGCCGGGCAAACCAAGAAAGGTGACCCTCGGTTCATCTCGCTGGAGGAGGGTGCACCGGCTAAAGTTACAGCTCGCAGCCCACGCAACTGGAAACTTGGGGTGGGGGGCGCTCCCCGGGAACCGGGCTCCCAAAGGGGGTGTGGCGGACGCGGCGCTTAGGAGGGTGGGCGCGCAGGCGTTTCGGCTGCCCCCAGAGGCCCGGGGCAGCCTGGGAGGTGGGCCAGGGCCCCGCGCCGGGTGCGGCCGTCCGGGGCCCTCCACGCGCCCGCTGGCCGGCTCACCGGTGATGTCCAGGTACACGTCGTCCTCGGGGTCCAGGCGGCGCGGGTCCTGCGGCGCGGAACTGCGGCTCTTCTTCACGCCCGGCGAGGTCGACGAGCAGCGCCGCGAGCAGGGGGGCGCGGCGGCCCAGGTCGACCGCCGCTCGCTCTTCCGCTTCATGGAGGCGGCCGCGGCCCGTCAGGGGGCCCCGACCATGGCCCCGCGCGTCCGCCTGCGCGCCGGCCGAGGCTCTCGCCAGCCCTGCTCGGGCGCTCGGGGCGGCGGGCGCAGAGCGGCGCTGCGGGGACGGCGGGCGCCGGCGGGGACGGCGGGAGGCGGCCGCGCAGGAGCCGGAGGAGGGGCCCGGCCCACGGCGCCTGCCCCGCTCCCTCCCACCACCGCCGCCGCGGAACCCGCGTCGCAGCCCTCGCTACAGCGCCTCCTGCCGCGGCCGGCTCCCCTAGCCCGCCCCCAGGTGCCCTAAGTCCGCTGGCGCGGCCGAGGCGACGGGGCTGCCGTTGGCAGCCGGGGCTGCCCGGGGTAACCGTGCGCGCCCCCCGCTGACGCAAACGCGGACGCCGTTGCGGAGGCGCCTGGGCACAGCAGGACGCGGCTCGCGGGGACCCCGGGAGGGCTGCTCCGTGGCGCTTCATTCACAAAAAAGGGCCCACAACCCTCCTCGGGGCCCGCAGACCGAGGCCTCTGATTGGCCAGCGGGGCGTGACGTCACGGAGACGGGGCCTTTCTACAGGCAGGTACTCGGTGACGCCATAAAGAAAACTCAGCGGTTCCGCCAATCAGAGATCAAGTGTGCTCGCGACCTTCGCTGGCCCCCCAACTTTTGTTTCTTCTGTATCCTCGGGGTGCTAGCACACCAGGTTCCAGCTGACTTTAGTGAGTCACCAGACCTTTACACATCCCCACCCTAGTAACTTAACTCCAGGTCTTTGGCATATAGATTTAAAGTAGTTTTTGGATTTCCTTATAATTCGCGCCAAGAGAAAGGGACTTTTGCCATGGCTGCCAGCTTGGAAGAGTATTGCCTGATTACATTACCTGCAGCTATACAGATTTAAACTAGAGTTGATGTCAGAACTTTAGTAGAACTGTTTAAACAACTACGCTCCATTTATCGACCTATGCCCCGCCTTCAAAAAGACCAAGCAAGGGCTTCCTAAGGACCCGATACAACTTCTGTGGAAGCACAATATGCCCTACTGGTTTGCACCTCAGTTTCTCATCTCGGAATCCAGCACCCACATTAACTCAGTAATTTTATACACTCATTGCTGTGTATATCCGAGGTATCGACAGGTCCAATTATATTATGAAGCATTGAAGCAAGGGGCAAATTTAGTCCTTGAACTTTTTTATCTGGCACGCTGTAGGGTCATATCCTCTTCTTTTTCTGCTAGATTAAAATAATGCTGTATCTTCCTGGAACTTAACCAAAAGCTGTCATTTGAGAGGGCCTTTAAACAACTGTCCGTCGTAGCTTCTAAAAGGTTGAGACGATTGGAGGGCAGTATTTAGATTTCCTGGCCCCAAATTCTTCTACATCATCTCCAAGCAACCCCCATTTTTCACCAGCACTTTAACGTTTTATCCTGCAATTCCTCAGTTAACTGCCAGCCTGGGGAAAAGAAAGATGAATTTGAGTAAGGCCCCTTGGAAGCCTCTCAGAAATGCAAATTTTCGTGGAGCACCTCAGGAAGGGGCTCTCTGACTTCTATTGTTGTGGGCTTTTACCTTAAGTACTGCTAAATAAGGAAGTAGGGGGGCTGTGCCTGAAGCTAGACATCAGCAACTCTTTAAGCACTTTTTCTTAAGGTTGGTTCTCATGTTCATTCTTCCTCTGTTTCCCCTAAGGAAATAAGTGAAGGCCTTAAATTTAATATGATCTACACGTTTGTAGGGGCAGCGAAGAAGCTAGAGACGTGGGAGGCTGTGCAGTGCTGGGCAAATAACTCTTAGCAGAAACCTTAGGGTCACAGTCCTTTGTTTTGACCTGGAGGAGGAAGAGACCTTTCAGACTGGCCTAGGAGCTCAGCATTAGAAAACCACCCAGTTTCCCAGACTACCAGGGATTTTAAAGGAGTGGATCTTGTTTTGAATAGATATTACAAGGGAGTGGTTCGTGCAGCTCCCTAGAAGTACAGAAAAATAAATTCCTCCATGACATTCTGGTCTTTTGAGAGTAACTTGTTTAAATGTTGAGAACCCGGGAGGCAGAGGTTGCAGTGAGCCGAGATTGTGCCACCGCACTTTAGCCTAGGTGACAGAGCTAGACTCCATCTCAAAAAAAAAAATTAAAATTGATTGCGTTTCCGTTGTTGGCCTCTTGCTGCGGGAGCCATATATTGAAGACCATGTCTGGGAGCTTCTACTTTGTAATCGTTGGCCACCATGATAATCCAGTTTTTGAAATGGAGTTTTTGCCAGCTGGGAAGGCAGAATCCAAAGACGACCATCATCATCTGAACCAGTTAATAGCTCATGCTGCTCTCGACCTCGTAGATGAGAACATGTGGCTGTCGAACAACATGTACTTGAAAACGGTGGACAAGTTCAACGAGTGGTTTGTGTCAGCATTTGTCACTGCAGGGCATATGAGATTTATTATGCTTCATGACATAAGACAAGAAGATGGAATAAAGAACTTCTTTGCTGATGTTTATGATTTATATATAAAGTTTTCAATGAATCCATTTTATGAACCCAATTCTCCCATTTGATCAAGTGCATTTGACAGAAAAGTGCAGTTTCTTGGGAAGAAGCACCTTTTTAGCTGAATGCAGGAAATTCTGAAAGAAACGATGTCACCACAATGGTGTATACTCAGGAATGTGTACATTGTAAGTTACTTGATTAAATAGCCTGGAAAACTTTTGTGTAGTCTCAGCTTATCTAAGCCTAATGAAATTCCTTTTATATATATTTTTTAATTAAAATTAAAGTGTCATAAATACAGATAATTATACCATGTAAACATTTTCGTATTTTGCAAGTATAATAATATGCTTTGTATAGTATGAACGGACAAGGTATAGGACTACACTTTGTAATTATGCAAAAGTATCTTCCCCTCTTGGGAATAGAAAGTCTGTGTCCTGAGTATACACATTAAAGTTTTAAACCCTATTTATATTTTGATCTTTGTCACTTTTAGATAGAGGCAGAAAACTACTATTTCCGAGCTGATCCTTTTTTGTGTGTGTGGCACTGCTGTTCAGCTGTTTGACTCCTCCCCCTCTTTGATAAGTTGACCTCTGGGCTCTGAGAATTTGGCCACAGGAAATGTATTTTAGTTTGCTTCCCTGGTTAGTTTATTGTTCATTACTTGATGATTCATCATAGAATTTTAGGGCTTGAAAGCTCCTTACACAATATTTGGTCCAAGGCTATCTTTTCACAGTGAGGACACAGGGACCCAGATGAGTGGCAGTCACCAGGCTGGGGTGGGAACCAAAACTCTGTAGGCTCTGGGTTGTCTTTTCTGAACTGTGGGGCTTAGGGAACAGTTGCATCTGAATGATTCTCAACATTATAGCAGCACAATGAAAAGGAGGGGTTCTCTAAAATATTCCTATCTTTCCTAGGTAAATTTATCCTGAAATTAAAACAATTATGGAACATTTTCTTATATGTATATTCCAGGTAGGTCATATTCTGAAATGTGAAATTTTTTTTTTTTTTTTTTTTTTGAGAGTTTCCCTCTTCTTGCCCAGGCTGGAATGCAATGGCGCAATCTCGGCTCACCGCAACCTCCATCTCCCAGGTTCAAGCAATTCTCCTGCCTCCGCCTCCCAAGTAGCTGGGATTACAGGCAGGCACCACCACGCCTGGCTAATTTTTGTATTTTTAGTACAGATGGGGTTTCTCCATGTTGGTCAGGCTGGTCTCGAACTCCCAACCTCAGCTGATCTGCCTACCTTGACTTCCCAAAGTGTTGAGATTACAGGCATGAGCCACCGCGCCCAGCCGAAAATGTGAAACCTTACACCAAAATCAGTAGCAACTGATTGATAGACATGTGATGTGAATTTCAAATAATGTAAGTTTCAGAATCCATGAGTTACAGTTTTAATTATGTGAAGATAAATAATTTGTACAAAGTCAATTTCCATAAGTTGGTTAATTTCATAAAATGTTAAATTTGATAAATGTGGTATATTCCATAAAAGGTTACATTTCCATAAAACTAGAGGTCTTAGAGGACAGGTATATGGGAAAATGGACACACTGAAATCTTCACTGTCATGTATAAAAAGAGTTGGTTTTGTTTCATTGGATATCCTGGCAATCCCAACATTAATCTGAAGTCGGCTATGTTCCTGCCCCTTAGGATGAAAATCTTTTAGAACCATAAAAATGGAAGGAATGACTGTTGAGCTACCACCACATACTGGACACTGCTAGGGGCTTCATACTCATGCCCTGTTGCATGGTATTCTCATTTGAGAGGTCATGGCAGTTACCCTAGGTTGCTAAATGAGTTTGGTTTGGAAATCCAGGGTACAGAACCACGTGTGTCTTGAGTACCAAGAGGCTGGCATCATTTTTCACTGACAGGAGCAGGGTCTAAAGGGACCCTGCCTTGCAGGTGGGCTTCTGAAATTGAATAACCTGTATAGTTGTGTAAAATGTCAGAAACTTGGATGAACTTCTTTGGACCTCAGACCACACCTTAATATTGTAGATTTTTAAAACGATATTTCTGCTGTTAATTTGTTTTTTGGTTATATACACTCCTGCTAAAAATAACTAAAGTCATGTGTCGCTTAACGGTGGGGATGCTTCTAAGAAATGTGTCACTAGGTTATTTCATCGCTGTGCAAATATCATAGAGTGTATACTTACACAAACCTAGATGGTAGGGTCTACTACACACCTAGACTGTATGGTAGACCCTATTGCTCCTAGGTTACAACAGGTATAGCATGTTACTCTACTGAATACCGTAGGTGACTGTAACATAGTGGTAAGTATTCATGTGTCTAAACATAGAAAAGTTACAGCAAAAATATGGTATTAAAACCTTATGGGACTGACTGGGCATGGAGGCTCACACCTGTAATCCCCGCACTCAGGGGGCCGAGGCAGGCAGATCAACTGAGGTTGGAAGTTCGAGACCAACCTGACCGACATGGAGAAGCCCCATCTCTACTAAAAATACAAAATGAGCTGGGCAGAGTGGGGCATGCCTGTAATTCACTCTTGTTGCCCAGGCTGGAGTGCAGTGGCAGGATCTCAGCTCACCACAACCTCTGCCTCCAGGGTTCAAGCAATTCTCCTGCCTCAGCCTCCTGAGTAGCTGTGATTACAGCCTGGGCAACGAGAGCAAAACTCCATCTCAAAAAAAAATTAATTAATTAATTAAAAAGATGGCTATTACCACCTTATACTAGACGTCAAACTTTGCCTGATTAGAGTGAACCAACATGATATTATGCTTCCTGGATGGTGCGGTGGCTCACACCTATAGCCCCAGCGGCTGAGGCGGGCGGATCACCTGAGATCAGAAGTTTCAGACCAGCCTGGCCGTCTCTACTAAAAATATTTTTTTTTTTTTTTTTTTTTTTTTGAGACGGAGTTTCACTCTTGTTACCCAGGCTGGAGTGCAATGGCGCGATCTCGGCTCACCGCAACCTCCGCCTCCTGGGTTCAGGCAATTCTCCTGCCTCAGCCTCCTGAGTAGCTGGGATTACAGGCACGCGCCACCATGCCCAGCTAATTTTTTGTATTTATAGTAGAGACGGGGTTTCACCATGTTGACCAGGATGGTCTCGATCTCTTGACCTCGTGATCCACCTGCCTCGGCCTCCCAAAGTGCTGGGATTACAGGCTTAAGCCACCGCGCCCGGCCCTACTAAAAATATTTTTAAAAATTAGGCTGGCGTGGTGGCAGGAGTCTGTAATCCCAGCCACTTGGGAGCCTAAGGCAGGAGAATTGCTTGAACCTGGGAGGTAGAGGTTGCAGTGAGCCGAGATTGTGCACTGCACTCCAGCCTGAGCAACAGAGCGAGACTCAGTCTAAAAGAAAAAAAAAAAAGATAAGATGCTTCCTGATACAAGGCAACGTAATGTACCCTGGATTACCTATAAAGTAGTATTCTATACAAAAATATTTATCCTGAATCGAATCAAGCCTTGAGATCTCACTTCGGTTTACAGGAGATACAGGGGGTGGAAGAACACATTAAATGACTCATAAGGAAACAATCTGACAAATCTTGAATGTGGGACTTTCTATAAACTGTCTCTTTAACAAGTAAATGTCATAGAAAAAAAATTGTCCAAGTGGGTGAGGGGACGTGTGATGGATTAAAAGAAATTTAAAGAGGTATAACAGGCCGGGCTCGGGGGCTCACCCCTGTAATCCCAGCACTTTGGGAGGCAGAGGCTGTGGATCACTTGAGGCCAGGAATTCCATACCAGCCTGGACAACATGGTAAAACCCCATCTCTACTAAAAATACAAGAATTAGGCCAGGTGCGGTGGCTCCCGCCTGTAATCCCAGCACTTTGGGAGGCCAAAGCAGGCGGATCATGAGGTCAGGAATTTGAGACCAGCCTAGCCAATATGGTGAAAACCTGTCTCTACCAAAGATACAAAAAAATTAGCCTGGCATGGTGGCACGTGCCTGTAATTTCATCTACTCAGGAGGCTGAGACAGGAGAATTCCTTGAACCCGGGAGACGGAGGTTTCAGTGAGCCAATATCACACCATTGCACTCCTGCCTGGACAACAGGGTGAGACTCCGTCTCAAAACAAACACCACAGGCCGGGCGTGGTGTCTCACGCCTGTAATCCCAGCACTTTGGGAGGAGGCCGAGGCGGGTGGATCACGAGGTCAAGAGATCGAGACCATCCTGGTCAACTTGGTGAAACCCTGTCTCTACTAAAAATACAAAAAATTAGCTGGGCATGGTGGTGTGTGCCAGTAATCCCAGCTACTCAGGAGGCTGAGGCAGGAGAATTGCCTGAACCCAGGAGGCGGAGGTTGCAGTGAGCCGAGATTGCGCCATTGCGCTCCAGCCTGGGTAACAAGAGCGAAACTCAGTCTCAAAACAAAAAAACAAAAAAAAAAACATGGTGGTGCACACCTGTAATCCCAGCTACTCAGGAGATTGAGGTGGAAGGATCACTTGAGCCCAGGAGTTCCAGGCTGCCCTGAGCCATGATGGTACCATTGCACTCCAGTCTGGGTGACAGGGTGAGACCCTATCTCAAAAATGAAAACAAAAACAAATAGGGGCCAGGAACAGTGACTCATGCCTGTAATCTCAGCACTTTGGGAGGCCAAGGCGGGTGGATCACTTGAGGTCAGGAGTTCGAGACCCACCTCGCCAATAGGGTAAAACCCCAACTCTACTTAAAATACAAAAACTATCTGGGCGTGGTGGTGTGTGCCTGTAATCCCAGCTACTTGGGAGGCTGAGGCAGGGGAAATTGCTTGAACTCTGGAGACAGAGGTTGTAATGAGCAGAGATCACAGCACTGTACTCCAGCCTGGGCCACAGAGCGAGACTCCACCGCAATTAAAAGAAAAGAAAAGAAAGGAAAAATAAATAATCCAAAAATAAGCATAAATCTCCACTTCTTTGGTTCACAAGGGAGACAGCATTTTAAATTATCATGCTTAATAATTTCAGTGTCTTCTTCTGGCTTCTCATGATACCGGGACACTTAATTGTACAAAATAAATTAGACCTCTTATAATCTGACCACAAAGCAGAATCAGCTATGTTTGAGGTACTTTTATTTAAACCAAGGCCGTACAGAACTTTGAAATTAAAGTCTCTTATTATTGTCTGAATTCTTGGGCAGTGCAGTCTCTCATCACCTCATTTTTCTAAGTGGAAAGGAGACCTTATGAACATTTATTAAACTTCTCTTCAGAGTAAACCCTGACCCACCCGAGACAGGTGGATCACCTGAGGTCAGGAGTTTGAGACCAGCCTGGCCAACATGGTGAGACCCCATTTCTACTAAAAATACAAAAGTTAGCTGGGAATGGTGGTGGTTCCTGTAATCCCAGCTACCTAGGAGGCTGAGACAGGAGAATCGCTTGAACTTGGGAGGCGGAGGTTGCAGTGAGCAGAGATCGCGCCACTGCACTCTAGCCTGGGCAACAGAGTGAGACTCCCTCTAAAAAAAAAAATTGTGATTTCAGGCGGCCCCAAAGTCAGTGAGTTACCTCAGTTGATTGTTTGCAGGCAGTTACAGGGTGGAGTTCTTGTTCACTCTTTCTCATCTTCTCACTACTGCACTTGACTAGCCTTTCTTTTTCTTCTTCTTTTTTTTTGTTTTTTTTTTCCTTTCTATAGAGGGAGAATGTGGTTTAGCTATATTGCCAGGCAGGTCTCGAACTCCTGGGCTCAAGCTATCCTCCCGCCTCTGCCTCCCTAAGAGCTGGGATTACAGGTGTGAGCCACAGCACCCGGCCCATTTTCTTTCTTTTTAAGTATAATTTCAACTATGGGACATTTCCTACTGTGTCTACTTCCAATGAACTTTACAAAAAAAAAAAGGAGGTATAATTAACACACAATAAAATATTTTCAATGTTAGTTCAATGAGTTTAAATTATATACATTTTTATAACCACTGTCCAAAAAGAAGATTAAAAAAAAAAAGCCATCTGGCCGGGCACAGTGGCTCACACCTGTAATCCCAGCACTTTGGGAGGCCAAGGCAGGTATATCATGAAGTCAAGAGATCGAGACCATCCTGGCCAACATGGTAAAACCCCATCTCTACTAAAAATACAAAAATTAGCTAGGTGTGGTGGTGCGCACCTGTAGTCCCAGCTACTCAGGAGACTGAGGCAGGAGAATCGCTCGAGCCAGGGAGGCAGAGGATGCAATGAGCCAAGATCACGCCATTGCACTCCAGCCTGGGCAACAATAGCGAAACTCCATCTCAAATAAAGAAAAAAAAAATGCCATCCATGCAAAGCTAAGGCTGGTTCCCTGGTCAGCTCTGTCTCCGAAACTTCTCTTAATGCATCCTCCTCCTCTTGTTACTCTCACATCTCTCCATCTCTCTCACATCTCTCTGTCTCTCTCATCTCTCCATCTCTCTCTCATCTCTCCATCTGTCTCTCATCTCTCCATCTCTCTCTGGCATCTCTCCATCTCTCTCATATCTCTCCATCTCTGTCACATCTCTCCATCTCTGACACCTCTTTGGCAGCAGACCTCAGTTCCGGAAACACCTCTGGCTTGCTCACTCTGACCGAGTTGGATGGGCTCTGCTGGCTGGAGGCTCGGTCCTCTTGTTCAGACAGAATTTGGCTGTTCTCTCTTGGGCTCTGCAACATTTGCTACAGATCCAAGTTGTCCTTGCCTTTGGCCCCCACTGCCAGGCTCACCCCTCTAGGCCTCCTCCCTCAGAGGAATGGAGAAGGCGGGAGGGAACCTGCTTCACAGTTATAATCAGTGGACATCGTTGGGTAAGGGTAATCCAAGGTAGCTAACAGCCTCCTCTATCCTCTCTACACGGTTTTCTTTCCAGTCATTGCAGCACAAGAAAGACGTCCTTGTCTGACGCTCCCCTTATCCACACAATTAGAAGTAAATTAAAGGCATCAATTTGGCCAGGCGCGGTGGCTCACGCCTGTAATCCCAGCACTTTAGGAGGCCGAGGTGGGTGGATCACGAGGTCAAGAGATCGAGACCATCCCGGTCAACATGGTGAAACCCCGTCTCTACTAAAAATACAAAAAATTAGCTGGGCACAGTGGCGCGTGCCTGTAATCCCAGCTACTCAGGAGGCTGAGGCAGGAAAATTGCCTGAACCCAAGAGGCGGAGGTTGCGGTGAGCCGAGATGGCACCATTGCACTCCAGCCTGGGTAACAAGAGCGAAACTCCGTCTCAAAAAAAAAAAAAAAAAAAAAGGCATCAATTTCAAGTCAAGTCACTTCTGTTGTTGTGGAAGGGTAAGAGCAATTTATTCTTTATCTCCTGTTGTGGCTGGAAAGAAAATTCCTTGCAACGACTTTCCTGGTTTTGGAAGAGAATTCTAATGAATTCTATATATTCAGCAACCAATTCTAATATATTGGGTGATTTTTCTTCTTACAAATTCCTCCACATGTGGGAAATCCTAGTGCACTGGGTTCCCACTCTTACTCAAATTTTCCTTAGGAAAGAGGAGACTGGAAATGACCAAAATATACTTTTTTTTTTTTTTTTAATGGAATTTCGCTCTTGTTACCCAGACTGGAGTGCAATGGCGCGATCTCGGCTCACCACAACCTCCGCCTCCTGGGTTCAGGCAATTCTCCTGCCTCAGCCTCCTGAGTAGCTGGGATTACAGGCACGCGCCACCATGCCCAGCTAATTTTTTGTATTTTTTAGTAGAGACGGGGTTTCACCGTGTTGACCAGGATGGTCTCGATCTCTTGACCTCGTGATCCACCCACCTCGGCCTCCCAAAGTGCTGGGATTATAGGCATGAGCCACCACGCCCGGCCAGATCTATACTTTTAAATTCTCAGGTGGTGGGAAGTTTTTCTCTGTT
This sequence comes from Aotus nancymaae, assembly GCF_030222135.1. Taxonomy (NCBI): domain Eukaryota; kingdom Metazoa; phylum Chordata; class Mammalia; order Primates; family Aotidae; genus Aotus; species Aotus nancymaae. The sequence goes on from NW_026988455.1 coordinate 18,772,255, forward strand.
CATGATTTTTTTTTCTCTTCAGTGATACCAGGGAATATATTTGGACAGATTAGGTTGGATTCTCTATTAATGTCCTCCTTACTTTTTTATTTTTATTTTTTGAGATGCGGTTTCACTCCTGTTGTCCAGGCTGGAGTGCAATGGTGCAATCTCAGCTCACCACAACCTCTGCCTCCCGGGTTCAGACGATTCTCCTGCCTCAGCCTCCTGAGTAGCTGGGATTACAGGCATGCGCCACCAGGCCCAGCTAATTTTGTATTTTTGGTAGAGATGGGGTTTCTCCATGTTGGTCAGGCTGGTCTTGCACTCCCGACCTCAGGTGATCCACCCACCCTGGCCTCCCAAAGTGCTGGGATTACAGGTTTGAGCCACCAAGTCTGGCCCTTTTCCATTTTTAAATGCAGATTCAAGTGAGTAGTGAATTATTTTATCCAAAGTTACAGGCCATATAAAAGAAAAAAAAATACAGAAGGCTAAAATGGACCTTATATAGGCGATCAGCTTCTAGAAATAAAAGCAAATGATTATTTAACAATATTTATCTAAAGAAAGGCAATTTGTTTTCACATTTAATATATTAATTATTTCAATCCGTGCATTATTAAATAATTACATACGTTTTGGGAGATTGAGGTTGGAAGATCGTTTGAGCCCAGGAATTGGAGACCAGCCTGGGCAACATAGCAAGATCCCATCTTTACAAAAACTTTTATTTTTATTTATTTATTTATTTTTTGAGACGGAGTTTCGCTCTTGTTACCCAGGCTGGAGTACAATGGCATGATCTCGGCTCACTGCAACCTCCGCCTCCTGGGTTCAAGCAATTATCCTGCCTCAGCCTCCCGAGTAGCTGGGACTACAGGTGCACGCCACCATGCCCAGCTAATTTTTGTATTTTTAGTAGAGACGGGGTTTCACCATGTTGACCAGGATGGTCTCGATCTCTTGACCTCGTGATCCACCCACCTTGGCCTCCCAAAGTGCTGGGATTATAGGCGTGAGCCACCTCGCCCGGCCACAAAAACTTTTAAAAATTAGCCCAGCATGGTGGTGTACACCTGTAGTCTCAGCTCCTCAGGAGGCTGAGTTGGGAGGAATGCTTGAGCCCTGGAGTTTGAGGCTGCAGTGAGCCAGGATCATACCACTGCACTCCAGCTTGAGCCACAGAGTGAGACTCTCTCTCGAGAGGCCAAGGTGGGCAAATCACCTGAGATCCGGAGTTCGAGACCAGCCTGGCCAACGTGGGGAAACCCCATCTCTATTAAAAATACAAAATTAGCCGAACCCAGGAGGCAGAAGTTGCACTGAGCCAAGATCACACCACTGCACTCCAGCCTGGGTGACAGAGCAAGACTCTGTCTCAAAAAAAAAAAAAAAAAAAAAAAAAAAATTAGCTGGGTGTGGTGGTGCACACTTATAGTCCCAACAGCTTGGGAGGCTGATGTGGGAAGATTGCTTGAGCCCAGAAGTTCAAGGCTATGATTGTGCCACTTCACTCTGTCCTGGGCGACAGAGGGAGACCTATGTCTTTAAAACAAATAAGTAAATGAATAAACATTAAAAAGGCATGCATCTGACTTAAATCTAGCTGCCAGAATAACATTAAAATATATTTAGAAAATTAAAGTAGGCCAGACATGGTGGCTCGTGCCTGTAATCCCAGCACTCTGGGAGGCTGAGGCGGATGGATCACCTGAGGTCAGGAGTTTGAGACCAGCTTGGCCAACATGGTGAAACCCTGTCTCTACTAAAAATACAAAAATAGCTGAGTGTGGTAGTGGGCACCTGTAATTCTAGCTACTTGAGAGGCTGAGGCAGGAGAATCACTTGAACCCGGGAGGGGGAGGTTGCAGTGAGCCGAGAACATGCCATTGCAGGATCTTCAGCCTGGGCAACAAGAGTGAAACTCTGTCTCAAACAAGAAAATTAAAGTACAGAATTTGGGAATCAGACTTGTCCTTTGCCCAGCATGTCTGTCTCCTGGACCCTGCTCTACCCTGCTCTCCAGTAAACTTTACAAGCGGCAAATCTAATTGTATCATTTTATCAATTAAAATTTGCTGTCCCATTTAGGGAATGTTTCCTTCTACTGGATTTTCTCTTCTGGATGATCCTACACATTTTTAAGACAGTGACTTTTTGTTTTTTTTTAGTTAGAAAAATTTCAAACCTGACTGGGCGTGGTGGCTCACGCCTGTAATCCCAGCACTTTGGGAGACCGAGGCGGGCGGATCACTTGAAGTCAGAAGTTTGAGACTAGCCTGGCCAACATGGCGAAACCCTGTCTCTACTAAAAATACAAAAATTAACTGGACATGGTGGTGCATGCCTGTAATCCCAGCTACTGGAGAAGCAGGAGAATCGCTGGAACTCCAGAACCCTGGAGGCAGAGGTTGCAGTGAGCCAAGATCCTGCCACTGCCCTCCAGCCTGGGCGACAGAGCAAGAGTCTGTGGCAAAAAAAAAAAAAAAGAAAGAAAGAAAGAAAGAAAGAAAGAAGGAAAAATTTGAAACCTATGGGAAAATGAATTTAGGGAAAATTTTACATTTCTGAACCATCAGAGTATGCGACTGACATCATGACTTGTATATCCTAAGAACAGGTGACTCACTCTTCTATAATCCTAATGTAATTGTCAATTCAGAAAACTTCACCTGATTACAATATAGTCCGTCTTCATATTCCACCAATTGTCCTAAAAGTGTCCTGTATAGCATTTTTTTGTCTTCATCCAGAAGGTAATTCTACACCTCGTATGGATTAGCCTCAGGACATATATTTTTGCAGTTCTTTGTGATGGTACATCTTTGTCAGATCAGAGTAGGAGGCCTGTGACGACAATTTGTCCTGTTCTGAGTAATTCATGAACTTTCATCACTAGGTTCATTAAGATGGTGTCTGCCAGGTTTATCCACTGTAAATGTATAATTTTTCTCTTTGTAATTAATAAATAATTTGTGGGGAGATACTTTAAGACCACAAGCTTCCGTATATCGATTTAGTACACATAGATAATGATAATTCTGAATCAATTGTAAAGGTTGTAGACTGGTAATTTTCTAATTAATTTTCTAATTACCAGTCTACATCTATTAATTGTCATTCTATAGAAAGATCTGGTCCAGGCACAGTGGCTTATGCCTGTAATCCCAGCTCTTTGGGCGGCTGAGGCAGAAGGAGTTCTTGAGCCCAGGAGTTTGAGAGCAGTCTGGGCAACAGAGCAAGATCCTGTCTCTACAAAAAGTAAATAATTGGCCGGGCACGGTGGCTCATGCCTATAATCCCAGCCTGGGAGGCCGAGGTGAGCAGATCACCTGAGGTTGGGAGTTCAAGGCCAGCCTGACCAACGTGGAGAAACCCTCTCTCTACTAAAAATACAAAAGTAGCCAGTCGTGGGTGGTGCATGCTTGTAATCCCAGCTACTCAGGAGGCTGAGGCAGGAGAATCGCTTGAACCTGAGAGGCAAAGGTTGCAGTGAGCTGAGATCGTGCCATTGCACTCCAGCCTGGGCAACAAGAGCAAAACAAAACAAAACAAAACAAGTAAATAATTTAGCCAGGTGTGGTGGTAACCCCTGTGGCTCCAGCTACTCAGATGCTGAGGTGAGAGGATTGCCTGAACCCAGGAGTATGAGGCTGCAGTGAGCCATGATTATACCCCTACATTCCAGCCTGGGCAACAAAGCAACACCCTGTCTCAAAAATTAAAATAATAATAAAATAGTCTGGGCCTGGTAGCTCACGCCTGTAATCCCAGCACTTCGGGAGCCCGAGGCAGGCAGATCACTTGAGGTCAGGAGTTTGAGACCAGCCTGGCCACCATGGTGAAACCCCATCTCTACTAAAAATACAAACATTAGCTGAGGTGGTGGTGCATGCCTGTAATCCCAGCTACTCAGGAGGCGGACGCAGGAGAATCGCTTGAACCCGGGAGGTGGAGGTTGCAGTGAGTGATAGAGTGAGACTGTCAAAAAAAAAAAATAGATAAGTAAATAAAAAATAAAGAGTAAAATAAAGTAAATAGAAAGATCTTTCTTTTTTCTCCCTTTTATGTCTGTACATACATAGATGTATATGTAGGTGGACGGGTGAGTGAACTAAGGATTATTTAATTCTTGTTTTACGCTATGGATTATCATCTTTTATTGTCATTATTTTGATGCTCAAATTGTCCCCAGTTTGACTCCTGGGTGCCACTCATACTGTCTTCTGTGTCCTTTTGATATGTCCCCATCATTTTCTTTTTGATGCTTTTTTACTTTCTAAGATGTTGGTCCTTGCCCCAGCACTGGAGCCAGCTATTGCTCCAGGAAGATGGAGTTCCTTTCGGTGGGTGATGTTGTTGAGGAGGCATCAAGTCCACTATGTCCTGGCCTGGGCCCCGTCAACAGCTTCTCCTCCTGTGAGTCCTCCGCTTGCCCTCTGTGCTTCAGCCATCGGTCCTCCCAGCTTGAGCACCCAAACGTGCCACGCTCCTTCCCAGGCTGTTTTCTTTCATGCCCTGGCCTCCTCCTGAGGCCGCTGCCACTCCTCTTCTGGGGTGGGCTGGCTCTTCCTCGTTTTCACAACTATTCAAATATTCACTCATGTGCAGTCGTCCCTGACGGCCTCAGAACCCCACACTGAGCTGTGCTTCTGGCAACTCTCACTTGCTAACTCCTCTCGGAATGTAGAAAAATGGCATCTCACTGATTTAATTTACATTTTCCTGATGACCAATGTGAGCGAATACATTTTCTTTTGTTTGTGGAAAATGAAGAATAATACTGTTCTAGATAATATGACAACTGGGAATACAAAGAAATGAGGTTGGCTGGGCGCAGTGGCTCACTCCTGTAATACCAACAATTTGGGAGGCCAAGGTGGGAGGATTGCTTAAGCCTTCGAATTCCAGACCAGCCTGGGCAACATAGTGAAACCCCATCTCTACAAAAAATACAAAAAATTAGCTGGGGGCCGGGCGCGGTGGCTCACGCCTGTAATCCCAGCACTTTGGGAGACCGAGGCGGGTGGATCACGAGGTCAAGAGATCGAGACCATCCTGGTCAACATAGTGAAACCCCGTCTCTACTAATACAAAAAATTAGCTGGGCACGGTGGTGTGTGCCTGTAATCCCAGCTACTCAGGAGGCTGAGGCAGGAGAATTGCCTGAACCCAGGAGGCGGAGGTTGCGGTGAGCCGAGATCGCGCCATTGCACTCCAGCCTGGGTAACAAGAGCGAAACTCTGTCTCAAAAAAAAAAAAAAAAAAAAAAAAAAAATTAGCTGGGTGTGGTGTTGCATATCTGTAGTTCCAGCTACTCAGGAAGCTGAGGTAGGAGGATCACTTGAACCTAGGAGGCAGAGGTTGCAGTGGGTAGAGATTGCACCACTGTCGCAGAGTGAAACCCTGTCTTTAAAAAAAAAAAAAAAAAAAGGCTGGGCGTGGTGGCTCACACCTATAATCCCAGCACTTTGGCAGGCCAAGGTGGGCAGATCACCTGAGGTCGGGAGATCAAGACCAGCCTGACCAACATGGAGAAACCCCTCTCTACTAAAAATACAAAATTAGCTGGGAGTGGTGGCACATGCCTGTAATTCCAGCTATTCTAGAGGCTAACACAGAAGAATCACTTGAACCTGGGAGGCAGAGTTTGCAGTGAGCTGATATTACATCATTGCACTCCAGCCTGGGCAAAAAGGATGAAGCTCCGTCTCAAAAAACAAAAAAAAAAAAAAAAAAGAAAGAAAGAAAAGAAAAGAAAAAGAAAAAAAGCTTGATCTTTGTAGCCCTGAATTTTAGTTGAATCTTCTATAAACAGTTAGTACCAAATAATATAGAGAAGGTTATAGTGCAATGACACATTAGGATTTGTGTTACTTATGAAAGTAACTGTACAGATCTCTTCTTTTCTTTTTGTTTTCAAAGAATAGAATATATATTTAACAGAACAAAAGGAGACACCACTTGAGCTTCCCCTTTAGCCAACAGGAAGAATTTCCACATGTAAAAATTTAAACTTTTAAATCATTCGTGTTTTAAACATAATACAGACTTAGAAATTGTGCAACATTAACCCATAATCCCATCCCTAGCACAAAAATCAACCCCAAATCCAGAAGTCACAGTTTTTTGTTCCTAAAAATTCCACGGCACTGAACTCGATCTTCACGTCAGGTTGACAGCAAGTAAGAGGCCCCTAACATGAGCAATCCCGAGCGGGGAACGGAAGCCGAATCAAAGCTGCGTCTCTTATCTACCTGGCGGCACTAGTGCGCCTCTGAGGTCAGGTCCGTGAGATTTGCCTCCACACTAGGGCCCTAGAAGGGTGAGCTGACCCCTTCCCTCATCCTCCCCCTCGAAGGATGTCCAATAAGCACCTGGGAATTGACTTTTCTTGGGAAAAGGGTGCCGGTAACAGCTGTCAGGGCCAAGGCAATCGTGAGAAGTTCAGTTCTCTGCTCTTTGGATGAACTGTGTAAAAACATTTCTTTTCTTTTTTTTTTTTTTTTTGAGACGGAGTTTCGCTCTTGTTACCCAGGGTGGAGTGCAATGGCGCGATCTCGGCTCACTGCAACCTCCGTCTCCTGGGTTCAAGCAATTCTCCTGCCTCAGCCTCCCGAGTAGCTGGGACTACAGGCGTGCGCCACCATGCCCAGCTAATTTTTGTATTTTTAGTAGAGACGGGGTTTCACCGTGTTGACCAGGATGGTCTCGATCTCTTGACCTTGTGATCCACCCGTCTCGGCCTCCCAAAGTGCTGGGATTATAGGCGTGAGCCACCGCGCTCGGCAAAAACATTTCTTCTAAAAGACACAATGTTAAAAATATTTTTAAAAATATCTACAAAATATGGAGGGCTGCCTTTTTCTCAAAGAGTAAAGCCTGTAGGGTGGTGGGAAAAGAATCGATGGCCCAGAACTACAACTCTGCAGCGAGATAGAGGTGCCCTTGAAAACGTGTCACATTCTTAAGATGCCTTGCCGAAGTAGCAAGAGCTGACGGTGACTGTGAGCAGGAGCGAGAGGGCGCCAGCTCCTGCGGGGGAGATTGCTACTGCGCCCCACCCCGTGCCAGAATGTCAGGCTTTAGGGCAGCTGCCACAGGCCCTGGGGGCATTAGGGCTCTGCCTCTGAACCAGAGCTGCTTTTCCGACTAACTTCAATCTGGTGAGATGGTGAGTTATCTAACCGGCTCTTCTTTTGGCGAGACTGCTCTTTCTCCTTAATCAGAGCCGCCCACGCCCTTTGCAGCTCGGAGTCGTGTCCCTCAGCGCCAGGTGCCCCGTGATCCCCTTTCTTCGTATTCTTTTGTTTGGTCTTGGGTGCAGATCCTAAAGGAGTCCGTAAATTACCTGATTTCTTTTCCCGAGTATCGGAGTAGAGGCCTTTAATATCTTGCCTGGTAACACCTAGCCTACTATGAACATCAGAAGAGGGCTCTCTCCGAACCACTGGGTTACTACTAAAAGCCTTTTCTGGAGAATACAGTCTTTTTCCTAACCGCTGGCGTATATCTGATTTAGTGTTGCTGACCGGTGGCTGTGGACGCGAGTGATGGCGTTTTTCATCTAATAGATGCCGGACATCTGCAAATTTCTCAGGTGGCAGTTTGTTACCAATTCGGTTTTCGGTATTACTTGAAGATAGGCTATCTGCCCTCATGGAGTTCCTAATGTTTTTCAACTGAGATTCCACTTCATCAGCATACATAGTCATTCTCATGCTTTTCTCTGGTGAAGGAGTGGAAATCATCTTCAGTTCTAGATCATAGTCCATTTCATCTGAGTCTGAGCCGCTGGCACTGGATCGTCTAGATGCGCTCTGTTCCCGGGACTCCTCGTGTTACTCTGCCACCACTCCTTCCTCTGCAACCATGTCCTGATCTTCTTCCTCCTCTGCCTCCTCCTCCTCTTCCTTCTCTTCAACAGGTTCCTCAGGCCCTTTCACTAGTCCAGAATGTCGATGTTTATACGACGTCAAGCCAACGTCATCCCCAGTCAGGGCTGTCTTCTTGATCACCTCCCGCTGAATACGACGGGAATGATAACTTCGCTTCCATGAATTGCTAAGTATTCCTTTCATGCCTCCGTAATTTGGATTCCCATATTTCACGTAATACTGACTTCTTCTGGCTTCTCCAAGTTCCTTTTTGTCATCTTTTTCAGCAAATCTCATGAATAAGCTATTTCCTTTAGCAAGTTTGTTAGCTGGATGAAGATTGTTTCTTTCTTTCTTTTTTTTTTTTGAGTCGGAGTTTCGCTTTTGTTACCCAGGCTGGAGTGCAATGGCACGATCTCGGCTCACCGCAACCTCCGCCTCCTGGGTTCAGGCAATTCTCCCGCCTCAGCCTCCCGAGTAGCTGGGACTCCAGGCATGCGCCACCATGCCCAGCTAATTTTTGTATTTTTAGTACTGACGGAGTTTCGCCATGTTGACCAGGATGGTCTCGATCTCTTGACCTCGTGATCCACCCGCCTCGGTCTCCCAAAGTGCTGGGATTATAGGCGTGAGCCACCGCGCCCGGTCGGAAGACCATTTCTTTCTTTCTTTTTTTTTTTGAGAAGGAGTTTCACTCTTGTTACCCAGGCTGGAGTGCAATGGCGTGATCTCGGCTCACCGCAACCTCTGCCTCCTGGGTTCAGGCAATTCTCCTGCCTCAGCCTCCTGAGTAGCTGGGATTACAGGCACGCGCCACCATGCCCAGCTTGTAAGACTGGTTGTGTTGCCGAGACCTCGGACACACCCCCTTCTGACACACCCCCTTCCCTCGCAGGGAGCACAGACACACCCCCTTCCCTCTCCGGGAGCTCAGACACACCCCCTTCCCTCTCCGGGAGCTCGGACGCTACCCCCTCCCTCACGGAGAGCTCGGACACACCTCCTTCCCTTGCCGGGAGCTCAGACACACACCCTCCCCCTCTGCCCCCCGGGAGCCTAGGAAAAAAGCCCCGCCAGGACCTACCTGATAGCATTTTGTCCCATCCAGGCCCCACTTCCCACCATTTTGTCCTATCTGGGCCCCACTCCCTGTCTGCCATTTTGTCTTTCTGCCTACCATTTTGTCCTATCTGGGCCCCACTCCCTGCCTACCATTTTGTCCTATCTGGGCCCCACTCCCTGCCTGCCATTTTGTCCTTGCTGGGCCCCACTCCCTGCCTACCATTTTGTCCTATCTGGGCCCCACTCCCTGCCATTTTGTACCATCCGGGCCCCACTCCCCACCATTTTGTCCCACTCACCTTAGGCACAACCAATCAAATGCCTCCACTCCCCTATAAAACCCCACGTCTGAGAGGAGTCCGAGCAACTTCTCCGGCCCCTCCTGTTGGACTGAGGAACGTCGTCCGGGAGCCTGAATAAATCCCTTCGCAATGAATCTTCTTGTGCTGACCTCAGTTTCTTCACTTTAAAGTGAGAACAGACCTTACACAGCTAATTTTTTGTATTTTTAGTAGAGACGGGGTTCACCATGTTGACCAGGATGGTCTCGATCTTTTGACCTCGTGATCCGCCCGCCTCGGTATCCCAAAGTGCTGGGATTACAGGCGTGAGCCACCGCACCCGGCACGAAGATCGTTTCTTAACAAAGACTCCTCTTCTACCTGAGACAACGTGTCCAACTCTACATCATTTGAGTTCTCATCTTCAACCTCTCCTTCTTCAGCTTCGTCATCATCTGAACTGTCTTCCTGCTTGTCTTTTTTACTTTTCTCAGATGACTTGTTCTCACTGGCATCCCTGATTCTTATCCTGTGCAGGCAGAGAGTTCATATTGATAAGGGCTCGCGTAGCTGTCGTTTCATCCAGCCAAACTACATTACAGGAGGTATCATCCAACCATTCGATGTAAGCTGGAGGATATTCTTTTTGTTTTGTTTTGTTTTTGAGACGGAGTCTTGCTCTGTCACCAGGCTGAATGCAGTGGCGCAATCTCGGCTCACTCCAACCTCCGTCTCCTGGGTTCAAGCGATTCTTCCGCCTCAGCCTCCCGAGTAGCTGGGACTACAGGCATGTGCCACCACGCCCAGCTAATTTTTGTATTTTTAGTAGAGACGGGGTTTCACCGTGTTGGCCAGGATAGTCTCGATCTGTTGACCTCGTGATCCGCCCGCCTCAGCCTCCCAAAGTGCTGGGATTACAGGTGTGAGCCCCCGCGCCCGGCCGAAGATATTCTTTAAAACAGGAAAAGACATCTTGGGTGCTTTTCTCATTTACTCCGCAAATATAGATTGTCTCATCTCACTTTGGGGATTCCTTTCTTCATCATGTCTCTGTCCAAGGCTACATTTCTTTGGGCAATGTTTACTTCTGATCGAAAATGGAAGCGCTTGGCTCGCTGTTCTTTCTCTTCAATTGCTTCCTTGGAGGTGACATCAATCCCAGTGATGAAGCTGCCAGCCTTATTTTCCTATCTTCTGCTGATCCCGTGTCCGGGATCAGTTCCTTCAGCGTGCGCCGCACCGGCAAGATCTCCAGCTCGCCCTCTTCCACCTCCATGGGCTCCGGCTCGCCACGGTCTACATTGGACTCCGCCTCAGCGGATGGGAGCCCCGGGGCGGCCGACCCCGCTGGGGCCTCTGCCTTTGCCCGCAGGCCCCGCACGGCCGCCATCGCTGCAGGCCGACAGTACAGACCTCAAACAAGAAATATGCTACTGTAGCACTCTAGCTGGGGAACCGAAAGTAGAGCTTAGTAAAACTGCATGTTATTTCTTTGCTTGTTTATGTTTCAAAGACAGGGTCTTACTCTGTCGCCCAGGCTTCATTGGAGTCTTCCTGCCTCAGCCTCCCAAAGTAGCTGGGACTACAGGCACACCACCACACCTGGCCTTTTTTTTTTTTTTTAATTTTTAATTTTTTAGAAACGGGATCTTGCTACATAGCCCAGGCTGGTCTTAAGCTCCTGGACTCAAGCAATTCTCTTGCCTTTGCCTCTCAAAGTGCTGGGACTACAGGTGTGAGCCTTCGCTCCCAGCCTTATTTTAACCTTTCGATTTTTTTTTCTTTTCTTTTATTGGAGACGGAGTTTCACTCTTGTTGCCCAGGATGCAGTGCAATGGTGTGATCCTGGCTTATCGCAACCTCTGCCTCCCGGGTTCAAACAATTCTCCTGCCTTAGCCTCCCCAGTAGCTGGGATTACAGGCATGCGCCACCATGCCCATCTAATTTTGTATTTTTGGTAGAGTCGGGGTTTCTCCATGTTTATCAGGCTGGTCTCAAACTCCCAACTTCAGGTGATCTGCCGCCTCGGCCTCCCAAAGTGCTGGGATTATAGGTGTGAGCCACTGTGCCCGGCTCCTTTCAAACATTTTGAAAGTCTGTTGATTTGAATCTTTTCCCTGTAGTCATCTGTAACTGTGAATATAACAGCTCTCAGCATGTTCTGTGAGTCCTTCTAGCAAATTATCAAACCTGAGTGTGGTTTTGGAAACCATCTGTAGTTGGTGTCAGAAATGGGAGTGGGCTTGTGCATTGTACCCTCGAACTTTGCAATAGTTTATCTCTTTGCCCATTTATCCTATTATGTTGTCTTATTTTAAAAACTTGACTTGTAGAAGTTCTGATATATTTTTGGTATTAATTTTTTTTGTAGTTATATGCATTGCACATATATATATGTGTGTACACACACACACACACATATCTATATCTATATCTATATCTATATCTATATCTATATCTATATCTATATATGCCGGGCGTGGTGGTTCATGCCTGTAATCCCAGCACTTTGGGAGGCTGAGGTGGGCGAATCACCTGAGGTCAGGAGTTTAAGATCAGCCTGGCCAACATGGCGAAACCCCATCTCTACTAAATATTACAAAAATTAGCAGTGTGTGGTGGTGGGTGCCTCCAGCTATTTGGGAGGCTGAGGCAGGGAGAATTGCTTGAATCTGGGAGGCAGAGGTTGCAGTGCAGTGAGCCGAGATCATGGCATTGCACTGCACTCCAGCCTGGGCAACAGAGCGACTCCATTTAAAAAAAAAAAAAAAAAAGATGGGTGGTTTTTTTTTTTAGGGGGGGGGGTGTTTTTTTGAGACAGGGTCTCCTTGTATCACCCCAGGCTGGAGTGCAGCGATATGATCACAGCTCACTGTAGCCTCGATTTCCAGGGTTCAGTCTTCAGGCAGTCCTGCCTCAGCTTCCCGAGTAGTGTGATTACAGGCATGGACCATCATGCTCAACTTGTGAATTTTCAAGCTGAATTTAGAGTAGCATTCACAATACTGTCAGATATTTCACCTTTGAGAAAATATACTTCCAAAGATTTTGCTTTGACTTTGCAAACTGGATGAAAAAGGTAATAATTAGCTCCTTTTATTTAAAGAAATGAATGTAATCAAATTCTCTATTTAAAGCATTTGATAATACTGATATAAAACTGGCAGCCTGTAACTTTTTCCAGAAGTTTCTAACAGAGCCAGTGTAGGAACAGCTACTACACTTCATTTTTAGCATGTACATAAGAAGACTTGGACTTGAAAAAGACTTATTAATTAGAAAAACCTCTTTGGCCAGGTGCAGTGGCTCACACCTGTGATCCCAGCACTTTGGGAGGCCAAAGGAGGCAGATCCCTTGAGGTCAGGAGTTTGAGACCAGCTTGGTGAAACCCCATCTGTACTAAAAATACAAAATTAGCCGGGCGTGGTGGCATGCACCTGCAATTCCAGCTACTTGGGAGGCTGAGGCGTGAGAATCGCTTCAACCTGGGAGTCGAGGTTGCATTGAGTGGAGATCTCACCACACTGCACACCAGCCTGGGTGACAGAGTAAGAAAAGCAACAAAATAAAAAACTCTAAATAAAAATAAATAAAAATCATTCTTTGATCTAAATAAAAACGATTCTCCACAGAATGATGCATCTATGTACGTTCTTCAACTGCATATCTTAAATTATCTTCTTAATTTAAAATAGCCATTAACTTTGAAGTAAATGTATCTGAAGATTTACTTCTTTAGATAGTGTATCTTCATTTTCATGTAGTGATACATTTTTGTCCCCCATGGTAAATGATAATGTGAACAAACATTTTATGCAGGTTGCTAGTTTATCATCAATTTCTTGAAAAAAAAAAAAAATTTGATTTAAAAAATTAAACCATACCTTTTTATTTTATTGAATTTTTTGTTTCCATAGCAGTTCATCACACAAGCCATACGATGAATTTCCTCACTAGATTTTCTTGGATGTGGATGGATTTGACCTTATTCTCATAAGGTTTTAGCCCTTTAAAAGTTCCCAGTCTCACGCCTATAATCCCAGCACTTTGGGAGGCCGAAGCGGGTGGATCACGAGATCAAGAGATCGAGACCATCCTGGTCAACATGGTGAAACCCCGTCTCTACTAAAAATACAAAAAATTAGCCGGACGTAGTGGCACATGCCTGTAATCCCAGCTACTTGGGAGGCTGAGACAGGAGAATCGCTTGAACCCAGGAGGCGGAGGTTGCGGTGAGCTGAGAATGCGCCATTGCACTCCAGCCTGGGCAACAGAGCAAAACTCCGTCTCAAAAAAAAAAAAAAAAAAGAAAAAAAAGTTCCCAGTCTCAGGCACAGGTCTTAGGTCCTACATTACGCTAGTCTTAATTTTAATTCTCTAGTGAACCAGGTCTTTGAGTCGGCCAAGCCGTCTCTAATTCCTGGGATGAATTCCTGCTCTGCAGTGCAGTCCATGGCTTCCAAGCATGCTCTTCAGCCTAGTTCCTGCTCGCTTTCGGCCCTAGTGGTTTCTTCTTCACTTTGTCATAAGCTCAACTTGAAAAAACATATTGTTTCTTCTCTGCGAAATGGGGATGATGATGATAACACTATCAGTTCCATAGAGTTAAATGAATGTAAAGCCCTTGAAATAGTACCTAACAAATCATTACCACCATAACATGTGTGATGATATTATTTATTTTTATCCAATGTTTCCATGTTTTTATGAGAGAGGTTTTTCAGAATTTCAAGTCCAGTATATGACTGGATGTGGAGGTATGTTTATAAAGTTAATAGTACGTTACAGGTAATTTTTTTTTTTTAGACAAAGTCTCGCTCTGTTGCCCAGGCTGGAGTGCAATGGCACAATCTCAACTCACTGCAACCTCTGCCTCCCGGGTTCAAGCAATTCTCCTGCTTCAGCCTCCCAAGTAGCTGAGATTACACAGGCGTGCACCACCACACTCAGCTAATTTTTTATTTTTAGTAGAGATGGGGTTTCACGATGTTGGCCAGGCTGGTCTCAGGTGATCCGCCCTCCTCAGCCTCCCAAAGTGCTGGGATTACAGGCGTGAGCCACCGCGCCCGGCCTATAGGTAATTTTGTGTTTAAAAAATTTGTGTTGGGCCAGGCGCGGTGGCTCAGGCCTGTAATCCCAGCACTTTGGGAGGCCGAGGCGGGTGAATCACGAGGTCAAGAGATCGAGACCATCCTGGTCAACACGGTGAAACCCCGTCTCTACTAAAAATACAAAAAAAAAAATTAGCTGGGCACGGTGGTGCGTGCCTGTAATCCCAGCTACTCAGGAGGCTGAGGCAGGAGAATTGCCTGAACCCAGGAGGCAGAGGTCGCGGTGAGCCGAGATCTCGGCATTGCACTCCAGCCTGGGTAACAAGAGCGAAACTCCGTCTCAGAAAAAAAAAAAAAAAAAAAAAAAAAAATTTGGGTTGGCAATTTGCCACTATACTACACTTTTGTTCCTGTACCTTCCTGAAGCCACATCATGAACAGGTATTTATCTTAGAAAAATGTGTTGCACATTTATAAATACAGTTGACCCTTAAACAATGTTGGGGGTAGGGGTGCCACTCCCCTACACAGTCAAAAATGTGCATATAACTTTTGACCTCCCAAAAACTTAACTACTAATAGTCTACTTTGACCGGAAGCCTTACCAATAATATAAGCTATCAATAGCATATTTTGTATGTTATATTTATTATATATTTGTATTCTTACAATAAAATAAGCTGGAGAAAAGAAAATGCTATTATGAAAATCATGAGGAACAGAAAATATATTTACTCCTCATTAAGTGGAAGTGGAGCATCATAAAGGTCTTCATTCTCTCTGTTTTTCCTGTGACAGTCTTGCTCTGTCACCTAGGCTGGAGTGCAGTGGCATGATCTCAGCTCACTGCAACCTCTGCCTCCCTAGTTCAAGCCCATTCTCTTGCCTCAACCTCCCAAGCAGCTGGGATTACAGGTGTGTGCCACCAAGCCCCGCTAATTTTTGTATTCTTAGTAGAGACGGGGTTTTGCCACGTTGGCCAGGCTGGTCTCAAACTCCTTGCTTCAAGTGATCTGCCTGCCTCAGGCTTCCAAGGTGCTAGGATTACAGGCGTGAGATGCCACACCCTGCTGAGATTTTTTTTCTTTGACCAATGTGTTATTCAGAATTTTTTTTTTTTTTAGATAGAGTTTTGCTCTTGTTGCCCAGGCTGGAGTACAATGGCATGATCTTGGCTCACCACAACCTCCGCCTCACGAGTTCAAGCGATTCTCCTGCCTCAGCCTCCCGAGTAGCTGAGATTACAAGCTCACATCACCACACCTGGCTAATTTTGTATTTTAGTAGATACAATGTTTCTCCATGTTGGTCAGGCTGGTCTTGAACTCCCAACCTCAGGTGATTCATCCATCTTGGCCTCCTAAAGTGCTGGGATTACAGGCCTGAGCCACCATGCCCGGCCATAGAAGTAGGTTTTTAATCTCCAAGTATTTGGGGATTAGGCATGGTATGAGTTCTATTATTTTACAATTTGTTAAGGTGTGTTTTAGGGTTCAGAATGCAGTCTATCTTAGCGAATGTTGCATGTTAGCTTGAGAAGAATGTGTGCTATTCTGCTGCTGGATGAAGTAATCTGGAAATGTCAATTATATCCAGCTTAGTGATGGTGCTGTTGAGTTCAACTATGTGCTTAGTGATTTTCTGCCTGCTGAACCTGTCCATTTCTGATAGAGGGGTGTTGAGGTCTTCACCTAATAGTGGATTCATTTATGTCTCTTTGCAGTTCTATCAGGTTTTACTCTGCTGTCAGGAGCATACGCATCAAAGATTATGATGTCTTCAGGAGAAACTGACCCCCTGACACCTTCATCATTATGTAATGGCTCCCTTCATCCCTGATAATTTTCGTTGCTCTAAACTTAGCTTTGTCTGAGATCACTGTAACTATTCCCACTTTTTTATTAGTGTTAGCACATTAAATCTTTCTCTGTTCCTTTATTTTTAACCTTATGTGTGTATATTTAAAGTGCATTTCTTGTAAACAACATGCGGTTGGGTCTTGTTTATTTGATCCACTCTTGACAATCTTTTAATCGGCACATTGAGACCATTGACATTCAAAGTGATTATTGATATCATTGGGTTAATATCTACCACATTTGTTACTGTTTTCTATTTGTTGCCTTTGTTATTTGTTCCTGATTTGGCTTTTCATTCTTTTTCTCCCTTTTGTGGTTTTGACAATTTTTTTTTTTTTTTTTTTTGAGACGGAGTTTTGCTCTTGTTACCCAGGCTGGAGTGCAATGGCGCGATCTTGGCTCACTGCAACCTCCGCCTCCTGGGTTCAGGC
Source organism: Aotus nancymaae (assembly GCF_030222135.1). Taxonomy (NCBI): domain Eukaryota; kingdom Metazoa; phylum Chordata; class Mammalia; order Primates; family Aotidae; genus Aotus; species Aotus nancymaae. Next base: position 18,788,800 of record NW_026988455.1, read on the forward strand.
AATTCTCCTGCCTCAGCCTCTTGAGTAGCTGGGATTGCAGGCACATGCCACCATGCCCAGCTAATTTTTTGTATTTTTAATAGAGACTGGGTTTCACCATATTGACCAGGATGGTCTCGATCTCTTGTCCTCGTGATCCACCCGCCTTGGCCTCCCAAAGTGCTGGGATTACAGGCGTGAGCCACCGCGCCTGGCAACAATTTTTTTTTTTTTTTTTTTTTTTTTTTGTGAGACGGAATCTTGCTCTGTCGCCAGGCTGGAGTGCAGTGGCACAATCTCGGCTCACTGAAACCTCCGCCTCCTGGGTTCAAGCGATTCTTCCGCCTCAGCCTCCCGAGTAGCTGGGACCACAGGTGCGTGTCACTATGCCCGACTAATTTTTTTGTATTTTTAGTAGAGATGGGGTTTCACCATGTTGGCCAGAATGGTCTTGATCTCTTGACCTCGTGATCCGCCCGTCTCGGCTTCCCAAAGTGCTGGGATTATAGGTGTGAGCCACCGCGCCTGGCCAGTTTTGACATTTTATGTGATTCCATTTATCTCTACCTCTTAGCATGTCAGTTATATTTTATTTTTTTAATTTTTAAATTTTGCCCACAACGAACATCATATATATTTTATTTTTTAAAACTTTTTGTATTGTATTGGTTGCCCTAGAATTTGCAATATGTATTTACAACGAATCCATTTCAGAGGTAGTGCAAATGCTTTATAATAACAAAATATTCCTAATTCCCTAAGCTTGTCTCTTTGTATCTTTGGTGTCATTCATTTCACTTATATATAAGCATATGTAAGCATATCTATCTATCTGTCTATACACATAAGTATACATAAATACACATACATTGTTGCTATTATTATTTTGAAATGTTATCTGTTAGATCAACTAAGAGTAAGAAAAATAAAAGTATTTATTTTACCTTCACTTATCTATTCTCCAATGCCCTTCCTTTTTTTAAAAAAATGTACAGCTGAGTTTCTAATCTGTATCACTTTCCTTCTTTCTGAGAAACTTGTTTAAATCTTTCTTGCATGACAGGTCTACTGGCAACAATGTCCCTCATTTTTTGTCCTTTGTTATCCTTCACTTTCGAAGGATAATTTTTTTCCTTCTGTTAGAAAGTTATTGAAGGATAATTTTGCACAGTACTGAATTCTAGGTTGGTGACTTTTTCCTCTTAACACTTTAAATATTTCACTCCCCTCTCTTCTTGCTTGCATGGTTTCTGAGGGGAAGTCAGATGTATTTCTTATTTTTGCTCTTCAATAGGTAAGGTGGTTTATTTCCCTCTGGCTTCAAGTTTTTTTTTTTTTTTTTTTTTTTTTTTTGAGACAGTCTCACTCTCACTCAGGCTGGAGTGCAGTGTGCAATCTTGGCTCACTGCAACCTCTGCCTCTGGGTTCAAGAGATTCTTGTGCCTTACCCTAAAGTAGCTGGGATTACAGGCACATGCCACGATGCCCAACTAATTTTTGTATTTTTTTTTTTTAAACATGGGGTTTCACCATATTGGTCAGGCTAGTCTCGAACTCCTGACTTAGGTGATCCCCCCACCTCAGCCTCCCAAAGTGCTGGGATTACAGGCATGAGCCACCACGCCCGGCTAATTTTTGTATTTTTAGTAGAGACAGGGTTTCACCATGTTGGCCCGGCTGGTCTTGAACTCCCGACCTCAGGTGATCTGCCTGCCTCGGCCCACAAAGTGCTGGAATTACAGGAATATGCCATCACACCTAATTTTTGTATTTTTAGTAGAGATGTGGTTTCACCACATTGGCCAGGTGGGGCTCAAACTCCTGACCTCAAGTGATCTGCCTGCCTTGGTCTCCTAAAGTGCTGGGATTATAGGTATGAGCCACTGAGACTGGCCAAGATTTTTATCTTTGATTTTCTGAAGTTTGACTACGATATGCCCAGTGTCTTTTTTTTTGGCATTTACTGTTTGCTGTTCTCTGAATTTCTTGAATCTTGCAGTCTGATGTTTGACATTAATTTGGGGAAATTTTCAGTCGTTATTGCTTCTAGTATTTCTTCCGTTCGTTTTTTTCTTCTGATTTCCCATGATTCATCTTACTTCTTTTGCAGTTGTCTCTCAGTTCTTGGATATTTTGTCTTTTTTGCCTTTGTTTTTCAGTTTTCAAAGTTTCTACTGTTATATCCTCAAGCTCAGAGATTCTTTCCTCAGTCAACATCCAGTGTAGTAATGAGCCCATTAAAGGCATTCTTCATTTCTTTTTTTTTGAGACGGAGTTTCGCTCTTGTTACCCAGGCTGGAGTGCAATGGCACGATCTCGGCTCACCGCAACCTCCACCTCCTGGGTTCAGGCAATTCTCCTGCCTCAGCCTCCTGAGTAGCTGGGATTACAGGCACACTCCACCGTGCCCAGCTAATTTTTTGTATTTTGAGTAGAGACGGGGTTTCACCATGTTGACCAGGATGGTCTCGATCTCTTGACCTCGTGATCCACCCGCCTCGGCCTCCCAAAGTGCTGGGATTACAGGTGTGAGCCACTGCGCCCATCCTGGCATTCTTCATTTCTATTCCAATGTTGTTAACTGCTAGCATTTCTTTTGATTCTTTCTTACAATTTCCACCTTTCTGCTTATATTATCCATTTGTTCTTGGATGTTGTCTTTTTCTTTTAAAGTGTTTAGCATGTTAATCATAGTTAAAAAAAAATTCTTGGTCTGATTAATTCCAGCATTCTTGCCATATCTGAATCTGGTTCTTGTGCTCGTTCTGTCTTTTCAAATTGTTTTTTATCTTTTCATATGCCTTGTAATTATTTCTTGGTGGTGGACATGATGTGGTAAGAAAGGGAAAAAAAAAGGTCTTCTGTCTGGTCTTCACCTGGAGTAGGCTGAGGAGCAGAAGGAGGGCTTGGTCTTGCTGTCTCAAGTGAGGCAGAGGCGGAAGAGGTGGCAGGGGAGGCAGGCACACTTGGTATGACTTTAAAAAAAAATCTACATACAATTGGACCCTTGTAGTTGAACCTATGTTGCTCAAGGGTATGTAATTTTTGTGTAAGCTTGTGATGTAGCAGTTTTAAGTCTAAAATCAGCAAAGGTGGGTCACCAGTCTTCCTTTACTATTGAAAAAATAGCACAAAACAGTTTAATTTTAAATGAGAAATTTTCTTTTTTATTGAATAAAAACGTGATTATACAAACATGAAAATGTATTCAAATATTTGAATACATTAAATTTTTTTGCAACTTCATATGCTTTATATAAAAGTATTGAGTTCAAAGCCGTATTATGCTTGGTAATAATTACCAAAATTTGAATTTTCTATACTTTTCATCAGGATTTCTAAGACACTTCCCAACTAAACATATTAAGATTCTATCAAAATAAAAGATGACAACAGTCTTCCAAATAAGAGCAATTTGGGGGTGAGAAATAGCAGTTCTCTGAGAATGCACAACTACACCACATTTAAGTTATGAAGTTTTTAAAACTTTAAACAATTCTTGGCCAGGCACGGTGGCTCACATCTGTAATTTTAGCACTTTGGGAGGCCGAGGCGGGCGGATCACACTAAGGTCAGGAGTTCGAGACCAGCCCTGGCCAACATGGCAAAACCCCATCTCTACAAAAAATGCAAGAAGTAGCTGGTGTGGTGGGGGACGCTTGTAATCCCAGCTACTTGGAAGGCTGAGGCAGGAAAACTGCTTGAACCTAGGAGGTGGAAGTTGCAGTGAGCTGAGATCGTGCCATTGCACTCTAGTCTGGGCGACAGAGCAAGAATGGATCTCAAAAAAAAAAAAAAAGAAAAAAAATTCTTATAATTCCCTTTCAAAAAGCACATTGACCATATTTTAAATACATATCTTAAATATCTAGAACAAATTATTTTCTCAATAGCTCCCCCAATCCACAAAAATCCTAGTGAAATGTATAGCAAGTGTGTAATGAAAAGGTGCTATGGACACTGGCTATATGTGAGATGTTCGGATTGCTACACTTCCTCTGAGTAAAGCAATTAGGACGGAAACGTGGACTAGAGCCTGTATAATTTGCACTGTTGTGAAGGTTGTTATGTAGGCATAAAATTGTCATATAATGTCTAAAGACCTTTTCCTGGCCCTACAGTATTAATCATGCTCATTATAGAACAGTTGGGAAATAGAGAAAATACAGAAAAGAAAATAGTAACACTGTAATCGTAACACAGAGATACCTACTGACAACATTTTGGTGTTCATTTCTTGTCTTTTTCCTAAGCATACAAAAATACAAATATATGCATATAAAAATGCAGTTATATTGTTGACAGAATCTGATGTTTTGCTTTCTTCACTGATACGATGGTCTTGTGCTGCTCTCCCTTTCCTTTATATATTCTTCATCAGAACTTATATTAATTGCCAAATAAATCTTTCATTGACTGAATATACGATAATATAAAATAATTTAAATGGTATTTATGATTTTATAGCTTTTAAGGTTATATTTTGTATATTCATTTTTGTTATTTTGTGTAAAATTTTATACAGAGTGGAAGTATGTATCACATTTTTCACAACTGATGCTTCTTGAGCATGCAGTTCACTAGTTCAAGGCCTCGTTATGCTTCCCTAAGTCCTCTTGAACTCCTGACCTCAGGTGATCCACCCACCTTGGCCTCCCAAAGTGCTAGGATTACAGGCGTGAGCCACCGCGCCCGGCCCTATGCTTCCCTAAGTCCTCAAAGGCTGGGAAGGGACAGCAGGTTAGACACTGCACAAAGATATTACACCCCAGCATTGAAGGTCACATTCCAAAAGGTCCAGTTGAAACTGACTGATTCCATTTTAAGTCACACATGGATGACTGAAGGCCTGTCTGTGAAGTTCACATGCTGAACTCCTACAAGCTGTAAAACAGAGTTGATAGGTTTGTGATCCAATCTATTCCTATCGCGGTGTATAAAATGGATGTTGTTACCTAGAAGAGAATAAGAATAAAACGCTGAGGCATAATAAGTATTATTCATTAGATTTACTGCTTACTAAAATCAAGGAAGCTTTTCAACCTTTAATTAGTCCAAAGGGAAAAATTAATTACCTGGAGTACATTATATTCTCTATATAATGGCATAATAATTTTTAATCATGGTAATAAAGTATGACAAGGATTATGGTTAAATAAGAGTGATACTTAATGTTTTATGAGATTCAAGGGGAAAGATTTTTAAATTATAACCTTCTGTTAGGTTTTATTAAATATAATTAAATAAAACGTCCTGTCAGACAGGCAGAACACGGAACCCACATAGATATCAAGCTGGAAAATCACATCTGTTTCTTAAATCTAATAATAGAATAAATATAATAGGGGAAAAAATCACTCACTTCAAAAAATTCACTCCCAAATACTGATTTAACAGGCTATCTGTATTATAACCATAGCCCAGAAGAGACTCTAAAATAAGGCCTTAAAAGACAATCAGTTACAATACATTTAGATGTCCACAATCCTTTTATCTGTTCAAATACAGATTTTATAATTTATAATCATAAATTTACAATCTAGTTTGTTTGAGTCTTGGACTACAGACCAGAATTTTAACTTAAACCATCAGCTTAAGTAAGTATCACATGAGGCATGTTTCCTAAGCACAGTTGGCCCTCTGCATCCATGGGTTCCACATCCTCATTCAACAAACCACAGATTGAAAATATTCAGGAAAAAAAGAATAGCTTATGTGTACTGAACATGTACAGACTTTTTTTCTTTGTCATTATTCCCTATACAATATAGTACAACTGTTTACATTGCATTTGGTATTATAAGTAAACTAGAGATGATTTAAAATGCAGGGGAGGACATGCATAGCTTATATGCAAATACTACAGCATTTATGTAAGACACTTGAGCATCTCAGATTCTGGTTATCCACTGCAGGTCCTGGAACCAATCCCCCATGGATGCCGAGGGATGACTGTATGGTCCCAGGTTGGCACACACATGATGCTCTCCATGTGCTCTTTATTCTTACACAACAGAAGGTGTGGACAAATGATTCAGAGACATGAAGATAAGGGACTCAAAACATCCCCTTTTGGGTCTGAGGATGGGAATAAGTCATCCAGAAATATGGCTAATGTCATTCTGGAATAATGCATAGGACTCAATCTCATTTATCAGGGCCTCTTTTTATAACTAATCTAACCAGTGTAAATTCACGAGAGGGAGGGAAAGGGAGATTTTGGCTATAATGTTCCAGCTGCAAAAAGCCCAAAAATCCTATTACTCAGTCAAAATCCTCATTCTAAAAAAATATGGTATTTATGAAAGTAAATATTAATTTTATAACTCTAATCAGCTATGCTCATTAAGACAGTTTTAAAGAAGAAAAAGCAAAAAGATGATCTCATAACACAGTAATTTGGGCTTTTTGGCTCTGTCTGATATGAGTGTTTGTCCTTTGCTGCAATGCTGGAACACAGCAGAGATCGAACACTCGACACTTAGCAGACATGAGCCAAAGCCATCTCAGGTGGTCCACACCCATCAATAAAGTTGTTAACAGTGTGTGACTTATAGTTGGACCTCAGTCCCATTCTTTTTTTTTTTTTTTTTTTTTTTGAGACGGAGTTTCGCTCTTGTTACGTGCCACCATGTCCAGCTAATTTTTGTATTTTTAGTAGAGACGGGGTTTCACCTTGTTGACCAGGATGGTCTCGATCTCTTGACCTCGTGATCCACCCGCCTCGGCCTCCCAAAGTGCTGGGATTATAGGCGTGAGCCACCGCGCCCGGCCTTTGAACATTTTAAAATAGAGGAGTGTCACAGCCATATACAGATCACCAACCCACAGGTGACTGGGAAATCATTCAGGCATGGGATGATGGGCACACTCATCAAATACATAAACATCAAAATACACAGAAGCCTTTGAAAACAAAACATGCCCTCCTACAAAAGCACTCCTGACTATAACGTCGAGATGTCCATCTGTACGTGGTGTCTGCTTTATGAAGAAAGTGCTGGCCTCTGAACTTGTAAAAGGCACAAGACGCCTACTGCTGAACCTGGGGCTTTGATGCTCACCTGGACCTAAAATGAGGGTTCCACCTTGCTGAGCTGGGTCTCCTTGAAAATCAAAGAGAGGGCCGGTCACTGCACGCCACAGGCTCTGAAGGCTTCCTGAGAGTAGATTTGACTTTATGTGGGGGCTCTGTCCTGAAATGTTGAAAATTGTCTTTAGATGTCATTTTATATTCGATTCAATATTAAGAAGAGAATGTATTTCTAGAAAACATTATCTTCCTTCCTTCAAAGAATGGTTTCTCAACCATTTACTATCAACATTTTGGCTCAGATCATTCTTTGTCCTGTGTGATACAGGGTGTTCTGCAACATCACTGCCTTCTACACCCACTAAATACCAGAGGCACCATTTACCAAGTTGTAAACAACCAAAAATGTCCTCAGACAATGCCAAATGTCTCCCAGAGGAGAGAGGAGTAAATGTCCTAGTTAAGAACTACTGCTTTAAAGGAAAAAGTGATGACGGACCCAGATCACTTTCCGCCACAGAAAAATGTCAACTACAGTCTTCTCAAATGAGCAGTGCTTTCCATTTTAGTTCCTCATTTATACTCTGTTTAGTCTCTCACTTACTAATAGGCAGCTACACTCCTTTTCAAGAGCCATTTGATACAGGTTGGTCAAAACCTGTTTCCTCTGTCCGGGCCCACAGCTAAAGTGTATCTTCCAGTCTTCGTTGCAGTTAGGCAAGGCATGTGACTGTTATAAACAATGAAGAAAATGATCTGTGCTGCTTAGGGGCCAAACCCCTCCCACAAGTGATTCTCACGTTCCTTCTACATTTTTGGAAGGCTTGGGTTGAAGACGGCAGAGCACCAGGATCCTGGAATAGCTGTTCAAGAGGAAAGGCATCCAAATAGATAAGCCATTCTTGAAATTTAAGATGAAAAGGAGTCACCTCCTACACCATGCCATGCTGCTGAGACACGGGGGTTTAGCTGCAACAACAGCTACTGTAGCACCTCTTCACCTCTCCTTGGCTGTCAGTTTTCCATTTCTGTTCTCACAGTGACTGATACTTCATTCCCACTTCGTCTGAGCAAAGAAACTCCATCTCTTTACTCTCCTTATAATTAATTTTTCTTCTATCCCTGCCATTTTGTCTTACTTTTAGCTTTTTATTTTAAACACTACCCAGCCTTTGGCCTGCCTCATTTCCCAGTATTTCCAAATACCTATTATTTCCCTTCATCTCTTCAATGCTTTGATTTCTTTCATGCTTACATTATAAGGAGCATTTATCTTACCAAGAAACAAATACGGGCTCACTAGCAAAGAGACTTGAGTAAAAGATTTTTACTTTGTTTTTAAGAGACAGAGTCATGCTCTATTTCACAGGCTAGAGTACAGTGGCACAATCATAAGTCACTGCAGCCTCAAACTCCTGGACTCAAGCGATCCTCCCCCTTTAGCTTCCTGAGTAGCTGGGACCACTGGCTCATGCCACCACTCCTGGCTAACTTTTAAAAATTTTTTGTAGAGATGGGGTCTTACTTTGTTGCCCAGGCTGGTCTCAAATTCCTGGCCTCAAGTGATCCTCCCACCTCCGCCTCCCAAAGTGCTGGGATTACAGGTGTGAGCTACTGTGCCTGGCCCTGAATTTTACTAATTTTTTTTCTGAGTCAGGAGTCTTACTGTCACCCAGGCTAGAGTGCCGTAGTGCCATCTCGGCTCACTGCAACCTCCACTGGGTTCAAGTGATTCTCCTGCCTCAGACTCCCAAGTAACTGGGACTACAAGTGCCCACCACTACACCCAGCTAATTTTTTGTATTTTTAGTAGAGACAGCGTTTCACCATATTGGCCAGGCTGGTCTCGAACTCCTGACCTTGTGATCCACCTGCCTTGGCCTCCCAAAGTGCTAGGATTAAAGGTGTGAGCCACTATGCCTGGCTAAATTTTACTATCTAATAGGATTCTATATCTGAAATAAAAGTTTTCTCAGAAATCCAAACTCTCTCCTTTTTAAAATCAAAAAAAATTTTTTGAGACAGGGTCTCACTATGTCACCCATGCTGGAGTGCAGTGGCATGATCACGGCTTACTGCAGCCTTGACCTCCCAGGCTCCAATCGATTCTTCAGCCTCAGTATCCCACATAGCAGGGAGTATAGGCACACACCATGCCCAGCTAATTTTTGTATTTTTTTTTTTGTAGAGACAAGGTTTCACCATGTTGCTTGGGCTGGTCTCAAACTCCTACGATCAAGAAGTACTCCTGCCTCGGCCTTCCAAAGTGCTAGGAGTACAGGAATGAGCCACCACACTCAGTCCAAACTCTCTTATGTCCAAAGAAGGGGTGAGTTAATATTTCAGAAATTTTAGAAATTCAACTTAAGGAGATTCCATAACCTAAAACTAAGTAATCTTCTAAGATTGCTTCGAACTAAGTAAACTTACTATCGAGATTAGTAAGCACAATCTAGTTTTGCCGGTTTGAATTTAAGTCTTATATGTAAAACTCCTGTTTTTCAGTCTTCTACAAACCCAGTACTTCCTTGTATGCAATGGTTTCATTTTCTTATTCTTCGTCTTTATAAAAGAGGTGCCATTAATTTTAAATTATAATTGTATAATATATTTTTAGTCCCTTAGATTTCAAGTAAGACTATTCTGAGACTAATTTTGAGATTGATGCTTTATGTTTTTTAGGGAGAAACCTTTAAAAAATTATTTTATGAGAACGTAATGTTTTGTTTGGCAATGCAGTGCTTTAACAGGCTGAATTAGTGAAGTTTTGAACACACCCTCTCTCATAATTACAAGCATATATTCAGCTTAGAATTCATCTCTTTACTTTGCAATTCCATATCTTTATTGTGGCAATGAATGGTAAGGTGTTACTAAAGTGAAACTCACAGTTTATATCTAAAGTGCTAAATAATTTGTTTTTTTTTTTTTGAGACAGAGTTTTGCTCTTGTTGCCCAGTCTGGAGTGTAATGGTGCAATCTCAGCTCACTGCAATGTCTGCCTCCCGGGTTCAAGCGATTCTCCTGCCTCAGTCTCCTGAGCAGCTGGGATCACAGGCATGTGCCACCACGCCCGGCTAACTTTGTATTTTTAGTAGAGACGGGGTTTCTACTGTTGGTCAGGCTGGTCACGAACTCCCAACCTCATGTGATCTGCCCACCTCAGCATCCCAAAGTGCTGGGATTACAGGCGTGAGCTACTGTGCCTGGCCCTAAAGTGCTAAATAATTAAACAGACCTTACACATGCTGAGACTGTTACAGCACATGAAAACTGTGTACCAAAAAGTAAGGTTCACAATCTGTACTGCTATGTTTTCCTATACTAAAGAGAAAGAAACAAGCAGACTCTGTGTTTATGCTAGCTCATCATTACTTCTGATCAAGTTTCAGTCTTTTTCTTTAAAAACATCAATAAAGGAATCATGGCAACTCTGCCTCACGAACAGCTCCTCCTCTGTATCCCCTCTTGAGGCCTTGCCATTTCTTTCTAGCTTACGCCTGCCCTACAACCCTGTCATAAATATCACTGGCTCTGGTTTGGCCAGCTCCAATCCCTGCTCCACATGGGTTATATGATTGCCTCACTTCTCTGCTTCAAACACTTGTATAATTCCCTGACTGCTTCAGAATAAATCCAAACTCCTTGGCACATTACCTAGGCTCGATATGAACTGGCCATAACTTATCCCTTGGCTCACACCAATTCCCTAGCTGGCTCCTACACTCTGACCAGAGGCAGAGACCTGTACTTTTCTACAACAGTCATGTTTTCTCACGCCTTTGTGCTTTTGCACATGCTACTTTCTGTGTAAGTGCCCTTCCCTACCCTAGTTCACCCAGCTAACTCCTTTCAGAGTGAGCTGAGATTTTGTCTCCTCTCAGAAGCCCTCCCAGATCCTTCTGCACTCAAATTGCTGAAAAAGGTATTTCTAGTCAAGAATGCTTCCCTCCATCACTGGCCCTTAGATGGTATTGTCATCGCTGTTTGTGTCTGTCTCCTGGAGTACATGATAAGTCTGCGTGGTGGGGAGTATGTACTTTATCACTGTCCTCCTGGGAGCATTCAACACAGTGGGTGTCATAGACAAGAGGGTGATAATATTTATTTGAAATGATGGATTTCTGTTTGAGTCGAGTTCTCTTATCTGGCATTTTAGAAACACACATAAGCAAGGCAACTAAAAGTTTCTATCTTTTTTTTGATTTTGAGATGGAGTCTCACTCTGTCCCCAGGCTGGAGTGCAGTGGTGGATCTCAGCTCACTGCAACCTCTGCCTCCTGGGTTCAAACGATTCTCCTGCCTCAGCCTCCCGAGTAGCTGGGACTACAGGTGTGTGCCACAACACCTGGCTAATTTTTTTTTGTATTTTTAGTAGAGACGGGGTTTCACCATGTTAGCCAGGATGGTCTTGATCTCCTGATTTCATCATCTGCCCACCTTGGCCTCCCAAAGTGCTGATATTATAGGCATGAGCCACTGCACCCAGCCTGCAGATAAAGTTTTCTAACTTCCGATAATTACAAGGAATTGTGGCAAGGGCAGAGAACATGGAAATATACAGAGAACATAGATAATAAACATGAAACTCTTCAACTAACTAGACTATCTGGCCCCCTTAAGTGCAATACTAGAGTATATAGGGACGCATAGGGAAGCAATGGCTTCTGTGTGAAGAGTGACTCAGAGCCCCTGTGAGTTGGGTAATTTCAAATGGTAAGTGGGGTTTTCTCAATTAAAGGAGATGGAGTATTTAACGCCATGGTACTGAGGTCTAAAAATATGTGAACTTAATATTACTTTCCGTTTAATTACAAAAGTAAAATGTACTTGTAAAAAATACGAAAGCCAATTTTCTTACTCCCCTCCTTGGGGTAAACACTACCCTATCTTTTAAAACCTATTTCATTACACACACACACACACACACACACACACACACACACGAGCTTTATGAAAATCATTTTTGTTTTTGCAAAAATGGAACCATAATGAAAACACTTCTGCAACTTATTTGCATTCAATACTGCTTTACTAACAGCCTTCCATGTCATTACATGCAGAAAATGAATCTTTTGGAGCCTGGTGTATCTAGACCACTTATTAGAGCAATAAAAACAGGCAAAGGCTGGGCGCGGTGGCTCATACCTGTAATCCCCGCACTTTGGGAGGCCAAGGTGGGTAAATCACGAGGTCAGGAGTTCAAGACCAGTCTGGCCAGCATGGTAAAACCCTGTCTCTACTAGAAGTAAAAAAAATTAGCCAGGCATAGTGGCAGGCGCCTGTAATTCCAGCTAGTCAGGAGGCCAAGGCAGGAGAATCGCTTGAATCTGGGAGGTGGAGGTTGCAGTGAGCTGACATCACACCACTGTACTCGAGCCCTGGTGACAGAGTAAAACTCTGTCTCAAAAAAAAAAAAAAAAAAAGCCCAATTTATGAACTGACCGTGTTTCCCTATGCATATAAACACAAATATAAACATACACCATCAGTGTTTTCTATTTGAGACATGTTGTGTCTTACCTGAGGAGGCAATTTCTTCACCTCTTTTCATTCCCAATCTTTTATAAATTTCTCTCTCAGGATCGACATAGATTTCATGAGAATATCCAGTCAGTTTGCAAAAAGACTGAAAGGAGAGAATAGTTGGAATTTTTATAAAACAAATGAGAGAAAAGTAATGACAATTTAACTTCAGCCAATTTAGCCTACGCTTAGTGGTTTAAATAATGTGATTTTTATGTCTGAAACAGATTTTATTCATTAGTCTCCCAATGTACTAGATATTTACCTCAATATGATGGTAGGATGACTGTCCAATCACTATCAAGGTGACATCTGCTTCCTTAGGAGAAAAAAAGGATGTGTATATATCATTAGAAATCATGGATGTTTTACACAACATCCCCTAATCCAACTCTTCTGTTTCATTCTCATGCCACCTATAGGTTTCTAGAGGAATGGAATAAACAGCGAAATTGTGTGAGTCAATGCAAAGAAATGTATGATAAAATATTAATTCAGATGCTTTTGCTAAGTAGGAGTTTCAAGACTTACACATAAGACCTAAGAGTATAAAACTACTAGAAGAAAACTACTACATGATGTGGATTTAAACAACAATTTCTGGAATATGACCTCAAAAATACAGGCAACAAAAGCAAAAATAGACAAATGGGACTATATCAAACTAAAAAGCTTCTGCACAGCCAAGGAAACAATCAACAGAGAAGAGACAGCTCACAGATTGAGAGAAAATATCTGCAAACTACACATCTGATAAGGGGCAAATATCCAAAATATAAAAGAAACTCAACTTAGCAAGAATCAACAGCCTGATTAAAAAATGGACAAAAGGCCAGGCACGGTCGCTAATGTCTGTAATCCCTGCCCTTTGGGAGGCCGAAGCACGTGGATCACCTGCGGTCAGGAGTTTGAGACCAGCCTGGCCAACATGGCGAAACCTCATCTCTACTGAAAATACAAAAATGAGCTGGGCATGGTGGCACATGCCTGTAATCCCAGCTACTTGGGAGGCTGAGGCAGGAGAATCACTTGAACCCAGGAGGCTGAGGTTGCAGTGAGCCAAGATTGTGCCACGGCTCTCTAGCCTGAGGGGCAGAGCGACAGGACAAAGGATATGAATAGATAGTTCTCAAAAGACAACAAATGGCCAAGAGATACATGAAAAGATGCTCAAAATCAGTAGTCATCAGGGAAATACAAATTAAAACCACAATGAGGTGTCACTTCACACCTGTTAAACGGCTATCAATAAGATCCAAGATAAGCCTTGGTGAGGATGTGGAGAAAAAGGAACTTTTGTACACTGTAGTTAGGAATGTAAATTATGCCATTATGGAAAACAGCCCGGAAGTTACTAAAAAAAATTAAAAACAGAACTATAATATGATCCAGCAATCCCACTACTGGGCATTTATCCAAAGGAAATTAAATCAGTATGTTGAAGAGATATCTCCACTCTCATGTTTTATTACAGCATTATTCATAATAGCCAAGACACAGAAGCAACCTCAGTGTTCAACAATGGATAAATACAAAGAATATGGAGTAGCACAATGTAATACAATGTAATATTATTTGGTCATAAAAAAGAAAAGGCATTTTTCTGTTATTTGTGACAACACTGGATACACCTGGAGGACATCATCTAAGTGAAATAAGCCAGGCACAGAAAGGAAAACACAGCACGATCTCACTTAGATATGGAATTGAAAAAAGGAGTAGAATGATGGTTACCAGAAGACTCGTTACTCAGGAATGAGAAATAGGGAGATGTTCAAAGGGTACAAAGTTTCAGTTAAAGAGAAAGAACTTTTACACATCTACTGCACAGCATGGCAACTATAGTTATAATATATTGTATACTTAAAATTGCTAAAAGACTAGTTTTTACGTGTTCTCGCCACAAAATAACTATCTGACATGATGGATATATTAGTTATCTCGATTTAATCATTCCACAATGTAAATGCATATCAAAATACTAATGATATAGTCAATACTTCTCTATATTCTTCCCAAAGATATACATTTTTTAAGTAACTCTGTAGTACAGTTGTTTAATTAACAATTTTTTTTTCACATCCTAATTGACAAAGTCTGCTGAAAAAACATGTTTTATACAGGCTGACCAATGCCTTCACTCAAAAAGCTCACTTGGACATAAATCTATCTGTGCTTGAAGAAAAACAAGTATGTGGTTGTCTTAGAGACATGGAACTTGCAGCCCAGTAACATAAAAATTTGCACCTTTACGATTTATTAGTATTTTCCCATAATGAGCAGCTCTTTGGAGTGTAACGAAAAATAAAGGGAAGAAAATAACCATTTCCAGCATTTGTTTCAGGGCATTATCAGTCAACATTTGAGAACAGGCACCAGGTTACCAGGCAACACCACAATTGTTAGTACGTTCACCAGCAGGCAGCACCCAGTGAGTTAGGGCAGAAATAGATCTCTGACGTCTCTCCCTTTGGAAGGGCGAGGGTGGAGAGAGGTGCGAGGAGGGGCTATCCGGGTTGCCAGCGCCGCGCTGGAGCCGCGTCCTCCCCCGCCCAGCTCGCAAGGTCCCCAGAAGGCTGCGCTGTGCCGCCCACGCTCGGAAACTCACTTGTAAGAAACTCTTAGGGATTCTGGCCAGATCCTCCACGTATTCCTTGCAGATGTAACACAGGAAATGCTGGAATCCAAGTCGGCAGAAAGAGCAAGTTAGAAACGCAGCACCCTAGGGCCCCGAACTTCGCCGTGCGCGACCCGAGCAGAGGCGACGCCCGCGGGGCGGGGACTGGCAGCCCGGGCGCCCGGCGCGTGGGAAGCGGGCCTCGCCCTCGCCCTGCCCCGCGCTGGCTGGGAAGCGGCCGCGGCTGAGCAGGCTGCCTTCCGGTTCCCGTCCCAAGAAGCAGGAGGTGCGGCTCGCATCCCGGCCGCCTGGCCTGCACCCCGCTCCCTCCCACCCCGCCGCCCGCTCACCCGCACGAACACCACCACGGCGCGGCGCTCCCGGAACAGCGCGCCGAACGGCACCTGCTGCCCGCGGGCGTCCAGCACCGGCAGCTCGGCCACGGCGGCCGCCAGGGACTGCCCGCGCTCGGGGCCGCTTGGAGCCGGGACCGGGGCGGCGCCGCCGCTAACCTGCCGCGTAACCGGGCCGGGCGCGGCCATGGCGCGGGGAGGCCAAGGGCCCGGGCCCGCTCCGCCAGTGCGGGGCGAGGAAGGCGGGGCGTGCAGAGGCGGGGCGAGGAAGGCGGGGCGCGCAGAGGCGGGGCCTGGCCAGTCTCCGTTTTCGCGGCGTTGCGCGGGCCTGGGAGCTCCGCGCGAGGTTCTGACTCAGCTCTCAGGGTAGGGGACAGAGAGAGAGAAAGTAAGGTCCGTCCAGGACGAGCCAGCGTTACTGAGGAAGAAAGCCTGCCGCGCCCTCCGTGGACACCTGGGCGGATGTTCCCACCTATTCGAGAACTAATGGGTATATGTGTAAAAGGTGGGCTATGGATGTGTCAACCTTTTGTACCGACACAGGCCAGGTCTGTAATCCTAGCGACTTAGGAGGCCGAGGCGGGAGGATGACTTGAGGCTAAGAGTTCGAGACCAGCCTGGGTAAACAAAGGGAGACCCCGCCATCTCTGCTTTAAAAAAAAAAAAATAGGCCGGGCGCGGTGGCTCACGCCTATAATCCTAGCACTTTGGGAGGCCGAGGCGGGTGGATCACGGGGTCAAGAGATAGAGACCATCCTGGTCAACAAGGTGAAACCCTGTCTCTACTAAAAATATAAAAATTAGCTGGGCATGGTGGCGCGCACCTGTAGTCCCAGCTACTCATGAGGCTGAGGCAGGAGAATCGCTTGAACCCAGGAGGCGGAGGCTGCGTTGAGCTGAGATCGCGCCACTGCACTCCAGCCTGGCTAACGAGAGCGAAACTCTGTCTCAAAATAAATAAATAAATAAATAAATAAATAAATAAATAAATAAATAAATAAAAGGTGATCTGGGAGGGAGGGATGAGGATGATGAATTAGAGGGCTTAACATCTGTTTTGTAGAAACCTCACACTTGCAATTCAGTTTTTCCTGGTTTGGGTAGGCAGGCACAGAAAAATCTGGGGATCTCCTCAGCCTTTGTGAGACCAAACTGGCCCCAGGTTTACAGGTTGGTCTTTCTCTGGGGTTTTTCATGGGTGCTAACCATGTGTTCAATAGTTCCAGAGCAGGACCAGATAACATTCAGACTCTTTGTCTTCATAAGTTTACTCACCTTTGTGTATGGATTTGGGGTTTAGAAAGTACATCCTTTATCTATGGATTTGTCTAGTTGAAGAATATTTTTGGGGTGGAGTGCCAGGCAGGTCTAAGTGACTGATGCGACTCAGCCATAAAGTGCAGGAAACGCTGATCCTGCATCCTCTGGCTTTCACTTGTGTGAAGATTTTATACTTTGTTGAGCATACATTAAGTGCTCTGTTTGAGAAGCTCTGCAGTGCGTTTAGAACATTTTAAGCACAGATCTGTTTCTAATTCAGGATAGTTTCTTTCTGAGACAGGGTGTTGCTCTGTCACCCAGACTGGAGTGCAGTGGCATGATCATGACTCACTGCAGCCTCGACCTCCTGGGCCCAAGCAGTCCTCCTGCCTCAGCCTCCCAAGTAGCTGTGATCACAGGAATGTACCACCATGCCTGGCAGTTTTTTTAGATTTTATTTTTTATAGAGACAGGAGTCTCCCTATGTTGCCCAGTCTGGTTTTGAACTTGGGCTCAAGCAGTCATCTTGCCCTGGCCTCTCGAAGTCCTGGGGTTACAGGCATGAGCCACTGGGCCTGGCCAGGAGCTTTATGATTTTTTTGGAAATAAATATATGACCAGAATACAGTAACAGGCTTATAAACAGCACTGGCAACAGGCAGTTTGCCAGACGTGACCAATGTTATTGTAAGCAGTGTTTCGGTAAGCAGAAATTGATATACAGATAAGAGTGGTGGTATTTGGCAGCTCTAATTAATTGCTGACATCAACAAATGAAAAGTTTTCTTTGACATTACTGTTCTCAGTGTCATATTTCCCATGAAATAAGAATTACAGGTTAGACGATTTCATTTTCAAATTAAAAGAGCCATATGACTTAGTTTTGCAGAGTGATGAACTCAGACATCATCAAAAAATAGTTTTGTAGGAGGAATAGTAGCCAGGCAGAAATGCAGAAATTAGAAGGTATTGTCTAGGGAGCATCAGTACATGACTGAATGAGACACTGAGAGAAGAAGTGCCTGTAACAGTTATCAACTTATTGCTTCTCAATTCCCAATTAATTCTTCACTGTATGCTCTGTGACAATGGACAGATTTCCTCCAGGCATCTAACCTTTGCAGTGAGCGATGTAGTAAGCATTTTCAGTAGACAGTGTTGGAGGGACATTGCAGGAGGAAGGGGATTTCAGATAGCCCCCTGAGGATAGTGGGTGGAGCTCTGCCTCTGGCACTTTACCGGGATACACACTTCCTTGGCAACATTGCAGTCACTGGCTGTTCTAGCAATAACCTTGTAGCACCTCATTAATATGAAAACTGGAAGGGCTGGGCTCGGTGGCTCACGCCTGTAATCCCAGCACTTTGGGAGGCCGAGGTGGGTGGATAACGAGGTCAAGAGATCGAGACCATCCTGGTCAACATGGTGAAACCCCATCTCTACTAAAAATATAAAAAATTAGCTGGGCATGGTGGCGTGTGCCTGTAATCCCAGCTACTCGGGAGGCTGAGGCAGGAGAATTGCCTGAACCCAGGAGGCAGAGGTTGCGGTGAGCCGAGATCGCGCCATTGCACTCCAGCCTGGGTAACAAGAGCGAAACTCGGTCTCAAAAAAAAAAAAAAAAAAGAAGAAAAGAAAAAGAAAACTGGAACTTGAAAACAGTCCTCACTCCATCAGCAGCCAAATTCCTCACTTGCACCCCCAGTTCCTCACCTGTTCCCATTGAGCCACCACTCTCTGTAGAGCTGTTGGCTCACCTGTACCCATCACCATTCCCTTGGCACTCATACCACTGGTTGCCGATGACATATGCCCTGCTTGCATTTTAGTGGGTTACTTCCTGCCTTCCCCTTGACTGCACACCAGATCCTGCCTGGGCAGGCCATCAAACTTCTGCCCAGTAGCTATCCAGTAGGCTGACCTACACCTGCTCCAGTCAGATCTGAAACCCAGATTTGGGAAAGGGGTCCCTTTCAAGTTTGTCTTCTTTGAGTATTTGTCCTCAGCCATAATTTTCTTAATATTTTCTAGACACATTTTTTTCAGAGATGGAGTCTCACTGTTCACAGGTGCTATGATTATAGCACACTACAGTCTCGTACTCCTGGCCTCAAGCAGTCCTCCTGCCTCAGCCTCCTGAGTAGCTGAGACTATAGGTGCATGTCACCATGCCTGGCTGATCAGAGTTTAGTCATTCATTACATTAAACTTTCCCTGTTTAACCTACAGTGTGGTTTCAATCTCATTATTGGACCCAGACTAATACAGCACCCTTAGATACTATGATTAAGGAAAAGTAAATGCAAACTATTACCGTTTCTATTCCATTATTATTTAGGAATGACCTGTGAATATTTGGTGATATAACTTCATATGTACGTGCAGTTCATATGTCCATGGTTTGAAAGGAATCAAAGAATACTGAAAAATACAGAGACAGCACCACATGTGTGTAGAGTTGCCAATGTAAACTATGTGTTGGCCAAGAAAGCCTCCTCCAAAATGTCTTCTGACAAGTCCAACTATAGATTCAACTGCCAAGAATACAGCTCTGAGGGGACAATACAAACAGTGTGTATAGTTTTTCTTTTCTTTTTTTTGGGACGAGTTTTGCTCTGTCGCCAGGCTGGAGTGCAGTGGCGCAGTCTCACTGCCACCTATGCCTCCTGGGTTCAAGCGATTCTCCTGCCTCAGCTTGAGTAGCTGGGACTACAGGTGCGCACCACCACATGCCAAGACCAGCTCGATCGTGGAGACCCCAACCCAGAGGTGCTGAAGGAATTAAGAAATAAACACAAAGATTGAACAGCAAAGTGGGCTAGTACGGCGAACAGCCTTCCAAGTTGAGAGCCTTGAGCAGACGCTGACCCATGTATTTATTCTCTCTGAATAGGTGATTATTATTAAAAGGCAGGTGTTCTGTGTTTTCTCACAGAACAAAGTTAAACTAGGTGGGCAGCTGATCCTGCTAACTACTGATCAAAGACAATCTAAAAAGCATTCTCCACGAGGGAGCAATGGGGACAGGGTCACATATCCCATGTTTAAAGAACTAGTTTAACTGGTGTGTGATATACATATACTGTTTAGTATTTTAGAATGCCCTGAGCAGTTTTCAGTTTGGGGGGCTGGCTTGGCTTTCCTTGCCATTGTGCAATATAATCCATCACATACGTTAGGACTTGCCCCAGCAACCACACCCCGCTAATTTTTGTATTTTTAGTAGAGACGAGGTTTCACCATTTTGTGAAGATGGTCTCGATCTCCTGACCTTGTGATCCTCCCCCTTGGCCTCCCAAAGTGCTGGGATTACAGGTGTGAGCCACTGTGCCCAGGCTGTTTTTCTTAACTTGTTAATTTAAAAAAATCTTTCCCTCTTTTGTGGTAAAATATATATGACATGAAATTTCCCACATTGACCATTTTTAAGTGTATAATTCATTGGCATGGAGTATATTCACACTGTTGTGCAGCCTGCACCATCACCTCTCTCCAGAAGCTTTTCATCATCTCAAACTGTAACTCCACAACCATTAAACACCAACTCCCCATTCCCTGCTCTACCTAGCCTCTGGCAACCATCATTCTACTTTTTGTCTCTATGAGTTTGATTACTCCAGTTATCTTATATTAGTGGAATCCTACAGTATTTATCCATTTGTGATTAACTTACTTCACTTGGCACAATGTCTTCCAGGTTCATTCTTGTTGCAGCATGTGACAGGATTTCATTCCTTTTTAAGCCTGAATAATGTTCCATTGTACGTATCTACTGCATTTTCTTCATTCATCTGTTGATGGACATGGGGGTTGTGTCCATCCTTTGGCTATTGTGAATAAAGCTACTGTGTATGTGGGTATAGAGTTCATTAGTTTTTTGAATGTTGTATTAGGGGTCTCCAGAAGAGAACCACACCATATATAGCTATATATATCTATAAATATCTTCTCTCTATATAGATATGTATATCTATAAATCTCTCTCTATAGATATGTATATATATCCCTCCATCCATATATATACATCTCAAATAGAGACAGAGTGAATTTATTGTACAATTTTTTTTTGAGATGGAGTTTTCCTCTGTCACTCAGGCTAGAGTGCCATGGCAAGGTCTCGGCTCACTGCAACCTCTGCCTCCTAGGTTCAAGAGATTTTCCTGTCTTAGCCTCCCGAGTAGCTGGGATTATAGGTGCCCACCTCTACGCCTGGCTATTTTTTGTATTTTTAGTAGAGACAGGGTTTTACCATGCTGGCCAGGCTGGTCTCAAACTCCTGGCCTCGTGATCCACCCCCATCGGCCTCCCAAAGTGCTGGGATTACAGGCGTGAGCCACCGCGCCCTGCCGAGAGTGAATTTATTTTAAGAAACTTACTCGTGATTTCTGGGGCTGGCACATCTGAAATGTGTAGAGCAGGCGAGCAGGCTGGAAGAGAATTAATGTTGCAGTCTTCAGTCCTAATTTTGCACAGCAAGTGGCTTCAAATATCTTGTAGTTTTGAGAAGTGCTTCTTTTTCAGGAAATCTGTCTTTGCTTAAGCCTTTTCTGATTGGATGAAACTCACCCACATTATGGAGGGTAATCTGCTTTACTCAAAGTCTATTGATTTCAATGTTAATCATATCTAAGAAATACCTTTATAACAACACTTAGACTTGTGTTTAACACGATGACTTGGTATCATGTCCTAGTCAAGTTGACACATAAAATTAATCATCAGTCTATCCCTTGTCAACTTGGCACCTATACACATCCCCTTAAAACCATACTTAATCTCCATATAAAGATAATAACAAAGTCATACTTCTGCCTAACATGATACAAGTATTTGGCATAGAACTGAAAATGCAATGGCTGGCTGCAGTGATTCAGACCTGCAATCCCAGGGCTTTGGGAGGCCGAGGTGGGTGGATCACCTGAGGTCAGGAGTTTGAGACCAGCCTGGCCAACATGGTGAAACCTCGTCTCTACTAAAAATACAAAAATTAGCCAGGTGTGGTGGCAAGTGTCTGTAATCCCAGCAACTTGGGAGGCTGAGGCAAGATAATTTCTTGAACCCAGGAGGTGGAGGTTGCAGTGAGCCAAGATTGTGCCACTGTATTCCAGCCTGGGCAACAGAGTGAGACTCTGTCTCAAAAGAAAAAAAAAAAAAAAAAAAGAACCGAAAATGTATTAACTTTGGATCCCCAGAAAAGGATCCAAAGTCCTTGGGTAATGTTCACTCTTCTTAATATTTTATAACTTAAAATACTATGATAAAAAGTTAAGAGTATTTAAATACTCTGGTGTAAAGTTAATACATCTTACAGTATACAAGGGGATAAAAGAAAACAGAAAATGAAGATTTTACACACATAGACACGCACACACACAAACATTCATAAAAAAATAAAAGGAGATATTCACAGCAACTACTATTCTCATTTAAACAACTGGTCATGTGTTTATGATACCTGATATTTATAAATACCTTCTTCTGTTACTCATTCCATATTCCCTTGTCCACTGCAAGCACTTGAGCTGGTTGTGTGGTTTTTTTGCCTGGTGGGATGAACCAAAGCTTCCTTCCTGAAGCGGCTGAGCCATTCTTAGTCCTGCCTAAATCGGCTTGTTGTAGTTTTCCATTGACTTTAATCAGAGGATATAGTAGTTCTTTTTTTTCCTTCCTTTTTTTTTTTTTTTTTTTAAATTTTGAGACGGAGTCTGACTCTGTCAGCCAGGCTGGAATGCAATGGCATGATCTCGGCTCGCTGCAACTTCTGCCTCCCAGGTTCAAGCGATTCTCCTGCCTCAGCCTCCTGAGAAGATGGGATTACACGCGTGTGCCATCACACCAGGCTTATTTTTTGTAATTTTAGTAGGACGGGGTTTCACCATGTTGGCCAGGCTGGTCTCGAACACCTGACCTCATGATCCACCCACCTCAGCCTCCCAAAGTGCTGGTATTACAGGCATGAGCCACCGTGCCTGGCTAGGGTATGGTAGTTCTAAGTGACACCGCAAGGGATATCCTATATCCCAGACATATTTTTCCTTACCTCTATTGTGAAGTCCAATGACCCTTCGTAATTAGGAAAAAAATCACCCCCGGTAGTAGAGTAACTCCCTTTTTTACCTGTTGACTCAGAGGTATGCAGAGCCTGCAATGGCTGGGTGGTTGTCTTATTGTCCAGTTCAATGAAGTTGTTGTGTGACCCACTGGAAACATTCCTCCTTTTGGAACTAAGACCTGCAGACCAACAGAGCATGTGGTCATGAGAACAGGAAGCGAAAGCTTTGCTATTAGCTCAGTAGGGGCAATATTGCATAGTGCCACTCTCATTTCTACCCCTGGATTCCTGGACCTGTAAATCCTGTCTATCAGAGAAATAGTATCATGTATTGGGCACTGATTTAGAGAATACATGACTTCTTGGGGAACCTTGCCTCAGCCCTGCAAGGTATGGTCACTTCAGCCCTGCAAGGCATGTTCACCTCGCTGCTGCTGTAACTGAATTTTCAAAAGGCCATTCCACTGTTCTGTCAAGCAAGCTGCTTCAAGATGGTGGGGAATATGGTAACACCAGTGAATTCCATGAGCACGGGCCCACTGCTGCACTTCATTTGCCTTGAAGTGAGTTCCTTGAACAGAAGCAATGCTGTGTGGAATACCATGACAGTAGATGAGGCATACTGTAAGTTCACAGGTGAGATAGTTTTGGCAGAAGTGCTGTGTACTGGGAAGGCAAATCCTTTTGTAGGATAAGTGTCTATTCCAGTAAGAACAAAATGGTGCTGCTTCCATGAGGTTAGTGGTCCAATATAATGAACCTGCCACCAGGTAGCTGGCTAATCACCCTGAGGAAGGGTGCCACATTGGGAGCACAGTGTCAGTTTCTGTTTCTGGTGGATGAGGCACTCAGCAGCGGCTGTGGCCAGCTTGGCCCTGGCTGGTCAAAGTCCATGTTGCTGAGCTCGTGCATGCCTTCACCACTGCCATGCACTTTGGGTTATGGAAAAAGGCTGACTAGTATTTATGCAAAAGTCAACATATCCACTAGATTATTAAAATCCTCCTCTGCTGAGGTCACCCTTTGATGTATTTGATATGGAATACAAATGTTTTCATTTTTCACTCAGAGAGGTGGGTTCATTCACTTGTTCCCCAGACCTCCTTATCACCAGTTTTCCAATCCTGTTCCCTCCAGGTTCTGACTTGTATTGTCCTGTTTGTGTTGTAATTCAGCTACGCTGAGGATGAAGCTCTAGGTTTGATTTTCAGAGAAGCAATCATTATATGTTAATCACAGCAAAAAAAGCAAAACAAAAAAACCCTTTACAGCAATCTGTAGACTGGTGTTTGATTAAACCCCTGGGCACCAAAGTTTAGCCAAGTGGGTACATAAATTAACCATCATAAAGTAGAATCAACCTAAGTACTCATCAACACGAATTGGTTTCATAAATTAGGCCATATTCATTATGATTTATAGAAAGAATGAAGTAGATTTGTATGTGCTGACATGGAAAGATCTTTAATTCATATTTAGTAAAAAAGGCAAGTATCAAAACAATGCATATAACACAAGTCACTTTAAGTGAAATAAAGAAAACTGATATATACATGTACTTATATTGATATGGATGCACAGAAAATGAAGTGGAAGCATATATACTTGTTAACAGTGGCTACCCCTGTGAAGAGGGAAGTGAGGTTATAAGAGGGCTCTGATGTTTTTCTCCATATACTTATGGATTACATGAATATTTGACCATAAAAGTATGTCTAACATATAAACTGAGAAACAGAGAGTGAAAGAAAGTTAGAGGGTGAGACACATACAGAGAGAGAGAGAGAGAGAGAGAAACTTCTAGACTAGATGATCTCAAAAATGCCGCCTGTAGGGAATCTGACCTACTAGGCTGGTTCTCATCTCTCACTCCCTCTTTCCAACCTCAGTCTGGCTGTCTCGTAAATAGGACAGATGTAAACCCATGATTTGGGAGTAGACACATTCTGCTATGCCCGCTGAGAAAGGAAGGAGAGCAAAGCACACAGGAAGAGTCCTGGAGGAGAAAGAGTTCCCAGTGCCACCGAGTCTTCACTTCCGGTCCATCATTGAGCCCCGGCTGCATCTCTGCCTCTGGTTCTGTGAGTCACCTTTAAATCCTGATAACAAATTTCCCTCTTTGACTTTATGTTGATCTTATGCTGTTCTCCTACTTGTAACCAAGCGTTTTAACTAACTGCAGAAATTATGCTGATTCTATGGATGATAGTGACTTGGTCCCCTGGAGCCTAAGGAGATCCTGTCGTATACATTGTTCTCTGTAACCCCAGCACCCGTGACTGAGTTCTTCCTAAAGATACCTAACACATGTTAGCACAAAGTGAAGTCACAGCTTGCCATCGCTTCTGTTGGTTGTTGAAAACAAACATCTAGAAATGGCTTAAAAGTGAAATCAAACCTAATAGTGCATGAATTTTTGTGAACTATCCCGGCAGGTCAGGAAAAAATGAATTAGAATTCTCATATTTCATATATCAGATTGACTCTTCAAACAAGACAAAAAGCAAATTATAAAGAATTTTTTATCTAGAAGAACTGGCAGATATTGTACAAATAAAGGATTTTATTGGAGACGTTACAAGAGGCATATATGAGGCGGTACTGCTTGTATATGTTATAAATAGGAGGACCTAAACTTTATTTTATTTTTTATCTTATTTTCTGAGCTAGAGTCTCAGCTACATTGTGTACTGCTGGAGACTGGTCTAGTAAACCCGTTACCTAAATAGTACAGTGGACCCAGTAAGTGATTTTCAGTCCTTGCTCCCCACCTACTCTCCCGGCTTTTGGAGTCCCGGTGTCTATTATTTCCATCTTTATGTCCATGTGTACCCATCGTTTAGCTCATTTATAAGTTTCTACTTATGCTTTAGCTCCCTTGTAAGTTTAAGCTCACTAAGTGTAAGTGAGAACATGCAGTATTTGATTTTCTGTTTGAGTTAGTTTACTTAGGATAATGGCCACCAGCTCCATCCGTGTTGTTGCAAAAGACATGATTTTATTTTAGTTTTTCGTGGCTGCTTTATTTTTATTTTATTTACTTTTAGAGTTAGGATCTCACTCTGTCACCCAGGCTGGAGTGCAGTGATGTGATCATGGCTCACTGCAGCCTCAAACTCCTGGGCTCAAGTGATCCTCCCACCTCAGCCTCCCAGGTAGCTGAGACTACAGGTGTGCAACACCATGCCTGGCTAATTTTTTTTTTTTTTAAAGATGGGGTTTCACCATATTGGTCAGGCTGGTCTTGAACTCCCGACCTCAGGTGATCCGCCCACCTTGGCCTCCAAAGTGTTTGGATTACAGGCGTGAGCCACCATGCCCGGCTGATTTTTTATTTTATTTGTAGAAATGGAGTCTCAGTCTGTTGTCCAGGTTGGTCTGGAACTCCAGGCTTTAAGCGATCCCTTTATAAGTGGGAACCACTTCACCTGCCTAGTAGGAGGACTTTGGGAGCTTATTTGCACTTTGTTTTCAGTAGGAGAAGGAAATTCAAAAGAGGATTCTTGAGGAGACCTCCTTTCTTAGTTCTGGCAGTCATTCCCATTTTGACAAACATATAATATTATCAAACTCGATTTGCTGGCAAAATGGTCATGAGAGCCTGAAAGCCTCATTATCCCTGGACAACATAATCCTGACACTATCATGGTGCCTCCGTCACCCAGGTCAGATTCTAGTAATAAACCTTTCTCACTGACACGCCTGCTTACCTCTTGGAAGCCCTTTTGCTCAGAGTGGTGTGGCTCGCCAGGCTGAACCATCTGTGGTCCTCCTCACCCACCGTGGGAAACATTGCTGCAGCGGAGCATTCAGGGCTGACCATCAGGAAGGGTGTGATCCTCAGACAGGAAACCCTCCTGAGAAGGGAGGTGGGAAGATGGGAATTGAAGTACTGGGCTTCAGAGGGAGTACATGGGAGTTGGTGCCTGCCCAGTTACATATGCTTTGACAGGAATGTTCCAGAATATCCCAGAAATATTCTGGGACTTTAAAGACCACACTAGAGGAGTGAGGCCTTGCCAGGCAAGGCAGAATCTTTTTTTTTTTCTTTCTTTGAGGCAGAGTCTCGCTCTGTCACCTAGGCTGGAGTGCAGAGGTGCGATCTTGGCTTGCTGCAACCTCTGCCTCCCAGGTTCAAGCGATTCTCCTGCCTCAGCCTCCTGAATAGCTGGGACTGCAGGCTCACGCCACCACACTCTGCTAATTTTTGTATTTTTAATAGAGACGGGGTTTCACCATATTGGTCATGTGGTCTTGAACTTCTGACCTCATGATCTGCCTGCTTTGGCCTCCCAAAGTGTTGGGATTATAGGCGTGAGCCACTGCGCCAGGCTGCAAGGCAGAATATTTAGGGAGCATAGCTGCTGCTGGTAGTTACTGAGAGTGAGCTGGGGTCTTTTAGTCTTGGGAGGACTGTCTCCCTGACAGTCGGCTGGAGAAGGGATGCGTCAACCTCTCTTTGCCCCTCTTTCTTGGAGCTAGACATTAGGGGTAAGGGTGTCCCCTAAGAAGTTCCTTGGTGGTGAGGGTAAAGATGGTCCCCTCTGAGAGCACAGGATTAACTGGGCTGTGACAGTCTCAACATTTATTTTCCTTTCCTTTTCTCAAAGATTTTAGCAGATCTCCATTTGTAGGTCTCAGCTCAGTTTCAGCTGTCACTGCGTTTCGTAAGAAACCAGAGACTTTTCCGTGCGTGAGTGGAGGAACAGCACCTTCTTGTGGTCAGCATGAAAGTGGCAGTATTAAACATCTATTTATTTATTAAAGAAGGCATCGAGACCATCCTGGCCAACTTGGTGAAACCCTCTCTCTACTAAAAATACAAAAATTAGCCAGGCATGGTGGCAGGCACTACTCGGGAGACTGAGGCAGGAGAATCGCTTGAACCCGGGAGGTGGAGGTTGCAGTGAGCCGAGCAACAGAGTGAGACTCAGTCTCAAAAATAAATAAATAAAAATTAAAAAGAAGGCATCATTGCCTTGTGGAGCTGTGTAAGACTAGAAGTGGCCAGGATATTTTCTATAAAGGGCTTTGGTGTCCATCCTGGCCTGCTGGAAGTAGTAACTGCAGACTCTTAGTGGAGATATTGGGGCCTATCAGGGAATGGGGGCATTTGAATCTCCGGAATCCACCCATCTCCATGTCAGGGCCCACTTTTGCATATCTGAGTGAGAAAAAGATATGTTCCAATCTGAACTCTGAATCTCCACAGCCAAGGCAGCTGGAGCTGGGGTCATCCCGTCCAGCACCTCCAGGTGGCCACTGGGATTCCCTGCAGGAGCAGTGGGTAGTGCATGGGGGACATGAGTCTCTGCATTTAACAAGGAATAAAGGAAGGGTAGACACTTCTGCCGTCTGTCTCTTCATATGCTCCAGTTCCATTCTTACTGCTTGTTCTGGAGTGGTGTCATGAGGCTCTCAAGGCACACTCCAACCGCGTGCCCTTCTGAGGAATGCCTGCCCAAATGGCTCACTCCTGCCCTGGACATTCAACAAATCCAATCCCGCTTCCCTGGCTGAGTACTGAGCTGGATTCAAAGGGAGCCCTGTGTCAAGTGATTCTGAAGGGGACAACCATCTCTACTCTGCTTGGGGATAAACCTCTGCCCCATAAGAGTGCTCTGCATGGACCCACTCCCATCTCCTAGAACTCTTGGGAAGTATAGGTTCTATTTATGGCAAGTACAGGTTCTCCCAGAAAGGGCAGGTCATGGGTCAAACCATCATGGTTCATGTTTTCTGTGATGTCTCCTGAATATCTTCACAAAGTCCTAATCTGAGTGACTACTGAGTTCTTTGAATGAACTTTTTTTTTTTGAGACTGAGTCTTGCTCTGTCACCCAGGCTGGAGCACAGTGGCATGATCTCAGCTCACTCCAACCTCTGCCTCCCAGATTCAAGTGATTCTCTTGCCTCAGCCTCTTAAGTAGTTGGGATTACAGGTGCACACCACCACATCCAGCTAATTTTTGTATTTTTAGTAGTGACAGGGTTTCCCCAGATTGGCCAGGCTGGCCTTGAACTCCTGACCTCAAGTGATCCACTTGCCTCATCCTCCCAAAGTGCTGGGATTACAGGTGTGAACCACCGTGCCCTGCCTTGAATGAACTTCTGATGCCTCCTCCCATCCACATGTACTGTGACGGATCATCACCTGAGTGTAACTGTTCCTTACACACCTAACAAGCCCAATTAATTCCTGCTGAAACGGGGGGATTCCCTCCCCCCCTCCCCCACTGTGTGCCCTGTGGTGCTGTCTACCCTGAGGGACCATGTCTGAGGGAGGAGGCACGGAGACTGGAGTCTCACAGGGCTCTCAAGCCCCCTACAGGGTCTGAGCTTCCTTTCAGTTTGGTGAAGTTTTGGTCAGTTCTGTTCATCCTCAAAGACAGGGCATTAATGTCCATTTGCTGTTGCAACAAACTACCCAAACCTTCAGTGGCTTAAAACAACGCAAATTTGTTCTTAGAGTTCTGGAGGGCAGAAGTCTGAGATCAGTTTCATTTGGGCTAAAGTTCAGGTGTTGGCAGGGCTGGTGCCCGAGGGGCTATGAGGGGAGAATCGATTACCTTGCTTTTTTTTTTTTTTTTGAGGCGGAGTTTCATTCGTTACCCAGGCTGCAGTGCAATGGCGCGATCTTGGCTCACCGCAACCTCCACCTCCTGGGTTCAGGCAATTCTCCTGCCTCAACCTCCTAAGTAGCTGGGATTACAGGCATGCGCCACCATGCCCAGCTAAGTTTTTGTATTTTTAGTAGAGATGGGGTTTCGCCATGTTGACCAGGATGGTCTCGATCTCTTGACCTCGTGATCCACCCGCCTCGGCCTCCCAAAGTGCTGGGATTACAGGCGTGAGATTACCTTGCTTTTTCAGCTTCTAGTGGCCACCTGCGTTCCTTGGCTTGTGACCCCTTTGCTACATTATTACAACTTCTGCTTTCATCACTGTCATATCTCCTACTATTTACTGTGATCTTCTGCTTTCCTTCATAAAGACCTTCGTGATTACACTGGCCCACCTGCATAATCCATGCTAACCTCCCCATCCTGAAGTCCTTAACTTAATCACAACTGCAACTTCCCTTTTACCAGATAAGGTAACATTCTAGATTTGAAGGATTAAGAAGTACTCAGATATCACCACATGCTTCTTTCTGCAGGGAGCTCCTGAGATGAGGAGATCACACCATCCCTAACCTTCACTCCGCCTTTGCTCTCCCCAGTCTTTTTTTATTTTTTTGGAGAGGATCTTGCTCTGTTGCCCAGGGTGGAGTGTAGTGGTGTGATCATGGTTCACTGCAACCCCAACCTCCTGGGCTCAGATAGTCCTCCTGCCACAGCCTTCCAAGTGAGCTGGGACAACAGGCTTGTGCCACCATGCCTGGCTAATTTAAAACAATTTTTTTTGGTAGAGATGAAGTCTCCCTATGTTGCCCAGTTCAAACTGGGTTTTGAACCTAGGCTCAAGTGATCCTCCTGCTTTGGTCTCCCAAAGTAGTACTTGCGTTATAGGCATGAGCCACTGAAACTGGCATCTTAGTCTCTTTTTTTTTTTTTTTAGCTGGCATCTTGCTCTGCTGTCCAGGCTGGAATGCAGTGGTACATTCTTGGCTCACTGCAACCGCTGCCTCCTGGGTTCAAACAATTCTCCTGCCTCAACCTCCTTAGTAGCTGGGACTACAGGTATGTACCACCATGCCCAGCTAATTTTTGTTTTGTTTTGTTTTGTTTTTTGAGACGAAGTCTCACTCTCCCAGGCTGGAAGGTAGTGGTGTGATCTTGACTCACTGCAACCTCCGCCTCCTGGGTTACAGGGATTCTCCTGCCTCAATCTCCTGAGTAGCTGGGATTACAGGTGCATGCCACCATGCCCAGCTAATTTTTGTATTTTTTAAAATAGAGACAGGATTTCACCATGTTGGCCAGGCTGGTCTCCAACTCCTGACCTTAGGTGATCCGCCTGCCTCAGCCTCCCAAAGTGCTGGGATTATAGGCATGAGCCACTGTGCCTGGCCTAATTTTTGTATTTTTAATGGAGACGAGGTTTTGCCATGTTGGCCAGGCTGGTCTTGAATTCCCGACCTCAGGTGATCCGCCTACCTCAGCCTCCCAAAGTGCTGAGATTACAGGGGTGAGACATGGTGCCTGGCCTTCTTGTTGATCAATTGTATCTTGTTGTCAATTAATGAAAATCTCAATGATGTGGAGCAAACAGGAGGATATGATCCGGAATTATGTGTCCCAGGACACTGCCCCAGCCAGAAGGACCTGGCCCACGTCAGCTTTCTCCTGTCCCTTTGTGCTTTCACCTCTCTCCCTTTCTCCTGTCCTGCCCACTCCTATCTCATCTTGGCAACATAAGAAATCACATAATTCCTTGGTACTTTTTTTTTTCTTAAACATTGCTACAAAGACGTGTCCAACTTGGTACTTTTTTTTTTTTTTTTTGAGACAGAGTCTTGCTCTGTCACCAGGCGCCAGGCTGGAGTGCAGTGGCACAATCTTGGCTCACTGCAATCTCCGCCTTCTGGGTTCAAGCAATTCTCCTGCCTCAGCCTCCAGAGTAGCTGGGACTACAGGTGTGCATCACCACACCCAGCTAATTTTTGTATTTTTTAGTAGAGACAGGATTTCACCATGTTGGCTGGGATGGTCTCGATCTCTTGACCTCATGATCTGCCCACCTCAGCCTCCCAAAGTGCTGGGATTACAGGTGTGAGCCACCACACCTGGCCCAACTTGGTACTTCTTACAACACAAATACTGAAATGAAACTTAAGTGAACAACTACAATTTGAGTAAAATAAAAAATCAAATTTATCAGAAGTCAGAATAAAAATTAATTACATTCAAATAATCGAAGAAATATTAAGATTAATGTAGAAGGACGCTTGAAGAGACAACCCACAGAATGGGAGAAAATATTTGCAGATTATCCATGTGACAAAGGATTAATAACCAGAAAATACAAGGAGTTCGAAGAACTCTACAGGAAAAAATTTAAAAATCCCATTAAAAACATT
Organism: Aotus nancymaae; assembly: GCF_030222135.1. Classification (NCBI taxonomy): domain Eukaryota; kingdom Metazoa; phylum Chordata; class Mammalia; order Primates; family Aotidae; genus Aotus; species Aotus nancymaae. The sequence continues at coordinate 18,820,642 of NW_026988455.1, forward strand.
CTAGTAGGCCAGGTGCGGTGGCTCATCCCTTGATCCCAGCACTTTGGGAGGCCAATCCCAAAAGTATAGCTAATTTTTGTATTTTTAGTAGAGACGGGGTTTCACCATGTTGGCCAGGCTGGTCTGAAACTCTTGACCTCAAGTGATCCACCTGCCTTGGCCTCCCAAAGTGCTGGGATTACAGGCTTGAGACTCTGTGCCCGGTCAATACTTCCATATAATTCTAACAAGACATGTGTCTTAGTCTGTTCAGTCTGTTATACAAAATACCATAAACTGAGTAACTTATAAACAACAGAAATTTATTGTCACAGTTCTGGAGGCTGGGAATTCCAAGAACAAGGTGGCAGCAGATTCAGCATCAGGTGAGAGCTTTCTCTTTGTTTTAAAGAAAGTGCCTCCTTGCTGCATCCTCAGATGGTGAAAGGGACAAGGCTGTTTCCTTCAACCTCTTTTATAAGGGCACTAATCCTATTCATGAGGTTGGAGACCTCAGGACTTAATCACTTCCCCAAAGGTCCCACAGATTTTTTTTTTTTTTTTTTTTTTTTTGAGACGGAGTTTCGCTCTTGTTACCCAGGCTGGAGTGCAATGGCGCGATCTCGGCTCACCACAACCTCCGCCTCCTGGGTTCAGGCAATTCTCCTGCCTCAGCCTCCTGAGTAGCTGGGATTACAGGCACGCACCACCATGCCCAGCTAATTTTTTGTATTTTTAGTAGAGACAGGGTTTCACCATGTTGACCAGGATGGTCTTGATCTCTTGACCTCGTGATCCACCCGCCTCGGCCTCCCAAAGTGCTGGGATTACAGGTGTGAGCCACCGCGCCCGACCAGGTCCCACCTCTTAATACTATCACATTGAGTATTAGATTCTAACATTGGAATTCTGGGGAACACCAACATTTGGAACATAGCAACATGTGTAGTATTTCTATGCTGAAAACTATGCAATATTGATGAAGAAAATCAAAGAAGACCTACCTAAATGAAAAGACATACCATCTTCTCTGACTGGAAGACTCCACATGGTAAAGATGCCAGTTCTCCTCAAACTAACATATAGCTTTAACCCAATTCCTACCAAAATCCCAGCACGATTTTTGTGTATATACAGCAAAAATTATTCTAAAATTTATATGAAAAGTCAAAAGAACTAGAATGGTTAAAACAATTTTGAATAAGAATAAAGTGAAAGAAATCAGTCTACCCAGCTGCATATCACAACTATGTGGTACTGGAGGAAGAGAATAGAGAACTCAGAAATGGAACTATACACTGATTTTTGAGAAAATAACAGAAGTAATTCAATAAAGATAGCTTTTTCAACAAATGGTGTTGGAACATCTATAGGCATTGGACATCTATAGGCAAGAAAATGAACCCTGACCTAAGGATCATACCTTATATAAAAGTTAACTCAAAATGGACCATGAACTTATATATAATATATAAAACTTTTAGAAAATAACATTCCAAGAAAATCTTATGATCTAGCACTAGGCAAAGAGTTCTTAACAGTTGACACCAGACCAGGTGCAGTGGCTCACGCTTGTAATCCCAGCACTTTGGGAGGCCGAGGTGGGTGGATCACGAAGTCAGGAGTTCGAGACCGGCCTGGGCAACACAGTGAAACCCAAAAATACAAAAATTGGCTGGGCATGGTGGCAGGTGCCTGTAATCCCAGCTACTTGGGAGGCTGAGGCAGGAGAATTGCTTGAACCCAGGAGGCAGAGGTTGCAATGAGCTGAGATTGTGCCACTGCATGCCAGTCTGGGTGACAGAGCTAGACTGTCTCAAAAAAAAAAAAAAAAAAAAAAGAATTGAAGAGTTAACACCAAAAACAAAGATCCGTAAAAGGAAAAATAGACAAATTGGACTTTATCATAATTAAAAATCTTCACTTGACAAAAGACCACGTTAAGAGGATGAAACGACAATCTACGGAGTAGGGGAACATGTTTACAAACCATGTGAACAACAAAGAACTGCTACCTAGAGTTTATAAAAACACACTTCAAACTTGAGTCAAAAAGCAAACAATCCAGTTAGAATATAGGGTAAAAACATGAATAAATAATTCACTGAAGACAATACATAGATAGCAAAGAAGCGCATGAAAAGATGTTCAACATTCGGCCTTAGGAAAATGCAGATTAAAACCTCAATGAAGTATACACGAGGAGATATACACTACACACCCATCAGAAGGGCTAAAATGAATCATGTCACCACTAAAAGCCGACAAAGATGTGCAGAAATGAATCATTCCTACACTGTTAGTGGGAATGCAAGATTGTGTGGCCACTCCAGAAAGGCTTAATAGTTTCTTGATAAATTGAATATGCAACTACCATAGGACCCAACAACTGAACTCCTAGGTATTTATTTCAGAGAAGTGAAGACTATGTTCACACAAAAACCTGTACATGAAGATTGGTAGCAGCTTTATTCCTAATAGTCAAAGACTGGAAACAATCCAGATGTCTTTGAATAGGTGAGGATTAAGCAAACTGTGGTACCCTCTCACTGTGGAATACTACTCTGCAGTAAAAAAGAACAAAACAAATGACTGACACGCACAACCTGGACGAAGCTCCTGAGAATTACGCCAAGTGCAAAAAATTAATTCCAAAGGTTACATGTTGTATGATTTCACTTTGTCATTCTTCGACTGATACACTTATGGAAATGAAGAGCAGATTAATGGTTTCCAGGGGTGAAGAAGGGGGTGGAGATGGGAGGGAAGTGGCTGTGGCTGTGAAAGAGCAACAGGAGTGATCCAAGTGGTGACTGAATTTTTCAGTATTGTGACTATGCTGATGTCATTATTCTGGTTGCAATGTACTATAATTTTGGATGACATTACCATTGCTGAAGATTGGGAAAGGGTACCTGGGATTTCTCTGTAATAATTTTAGTACCTGCAGGTGAATCTACAATGAACTCAAACAAAACTTTAAAAAATTATGGAAGAAAATGGAAAGGAAAGAGATGGCAGAGACTACAGTAAATATGTAGTCACCTCACTCTGCAATGACACTGGCTCCTTAGAAAAGTAGGAAGATTTATTTGGAGGGAGAAGTCTCCTGTGCACACTAAAGTCTCTAAGGCTGTCTCAAATTTGAGTCACATCAGTACCAAGTACAAGATCTCTTGTAGAAGGGAGGACTATTAAAGCTTGTGAGTTGCTTTCTTACCACTCCAAAACAGTTAGATATTTGCTTTATCTTTAAGATATTCTGTGCTAACTAGCAGCCCCTGGGCCAAAGATTTCATGGTGCATTTCAAAGAACAGGCAACTTTCACAAATGGTCATGATAGATGAGGCTAGTATTTCCAATGTGGAAGCACACAGGACAGACTGGCGTGTACCTGAAACACGCCCATGGGCACGTGGTTCTGGGATGGAAGGCAGCCACATGACCCTTATGAGGTCATTCAAGATCTCATTCCCTTCAAGGCGGACTGTGGCTTGCCTGTCAAGACGGTTGAACATGCTCCTCCTTCAACAGGTGCACACAAAGGGTTGGACAAAACTGATTGCAGACTTTCTCACTTGGTTTGTGGTTACTTCAAAAGCTGACAAGGGATAGTTATATAAAATGTGAGCACTGGGGAAGGATGGAGAGGCACATATAGACACGCATTGTACTATTTTTGTAATGTCTGTAAGTAGTTCAAATACAAAGTTTTTTAAAAGCTAATTTTGTCTTGGTTGGAAATTTGCTCAAGTCACTTGTTTAGTCGGCGAACAGCTGTATTTTCCCCCTGGAAAGTATCTCAGCTTAAGAAACAGTAAACATCTGAGAGAGGATCCAAGAGACTCTTGGACGCCCAGCCCTGTCTGGAATCTGGCCCCTCCACGCCCACCTCGTTGTCACTGCTGGATGTCTCAGTGTCAGAGGAGGACACAGGCCGATGCACAGGCAGCTCCTTCTCCTCTGGGTCATTGCGTTCAGGCTATGCGAGGGACAAGGGCTCCTAAGGGTGCAGAAGATCACACAAATTTTATTCAGCCAAGAAATAACATCTAAGAATGGCAAAATCCATGCTTTATCCTTTACACACCTTTATGCTTGCAAATAAAGAGCATGATTATGGGAATTTTTCTCAGTTGAAAAGATAGTTTTCAGTATTCCCAGCTGCTGAAGAAGTCTCAAAATTTGCTTTCTCTCTCTTAATAGAAAATGTATGCCTGAAACAAAAAGTGGCTGGCAAGGGGGACTGGAGGCTGCTCCCATCCTGACTCCATTTCTTATCCTACGCCAGTGAACTACTGATGCTCGGAGAATGACGAGAAGCATATTTGCAACAGCAATTTCTCTTATAATTCTTACCCTCAGGATCCCTCTTATTAATTCATAGCACAGTCAGCATGTGCTAGGCCTCTTCTGAATGAAAAGAATGGGCTTTACTAACAAACCCAAAAGTTTCTCAAGTCCATTTGTATTTTTAGTAGTTAAAACAGAAAACAGGGCTGGGTGCAGTGGCTCACGCCTATAATCCCAGTACTTTGGGGGAGGATCACCTAAGGTCAGGAGATGGAGACCATCCTGGCCAGCACGGTGAAACCTTGTCTCTACAAAAAATACAAAAGTAAGATGGACACGGTGGCATGTGCCTGTAACCCCAGCTACTTGGGAGGCGGAGTCAGGAGAATTGCTTGAACCAGGAAGTTGGAGGTTGCTGTAAGCAGAGATCGCGCCACTGCACTCCAGCCTGGTGATAGAGTGAGACTCGGTCTTAAAAAAAAACAAAAAACAAAAAAACTCAACCCAAATCACACCAAAAACCAAACCAAACCAAACAAAACAGTTATTTCTGGTGTTTAATAATTGCCAACAAGCAATATGGGTTCCATTACACTGAGACTCTAATCTGACTACTCCAACTACTGCTATTCCTTGACCCTGGGATCCCTACTGAGACTAGAAGGAGAGAGGAGTGCCATTAAGTAATGAGTCATAGCTACCATCACGATAAACTCTGCCAAGTTTTCTCCAAGTTGGCATAGTCGCTAAGAAAGGCAACAGAAAGATAGTTGGTCTGGTTGTTGCTCAACTAATACCAACAACAGCTCACATTTATACAGCCAGATACTAAGAATCGTATATGAACTCATTTAATCTTCATAACAATCTTAAAAGTAGGTTATCGTATCATTCTCATTTTAAAGGTAAGAAAATTAAGTACAAATAGTTAAGGAAAATAAATGAAGGAGGCAGGATTTGAACATAAGCAGTTCCTGACTCATGGCTGAGTCATGATTTAAAAATATAAAATCTTTATGCCTTAATTTTTCCTTCTGCCAAGAAAAATAAAGATATAACTAATAAATGATTAAACACATTTTATATAAGGCTCTCCTTATGGAGCTGGACAAATTAAAAGTTCTAAGTTTGAATTTAAAGTAATAGCTACAAAGTATCTGCTTTCTTCTTAGAGTCTATCTCAATTTGAGGAGCATTCTTTCCTCCCTTAGATAAACCATCTAAAATGAATAAAACTCTTCTACTTACAGAGGACATGATCTTATGGGTAGAAAATTTTAAGGAACACACACACACACACACACACACACACACACACACACACCACTAAAGCCAATACATGAATTGAGAAGAGGTTGCAGGACATAAAATCAACATACAAAGATCAATTGTATTTCCATTCACTAACAAAGAACACTCCAAAAACAAACTTAAGAGAACAAGTTCATATATAATAGTGTAAAAAAGAACAAAATACTTAGGAATAGGCCAGGCACAGTGGCTTCTGCCTGTAATCCCAGCACTTTGGATGGCTGAAGTGAGAGAATGGCTTCAGCCCAGGAGTTTGAGACCAGCCTGGGCAATGTAATAAGACCCTGCCTCTACAAAAAGTAAAAATAAAAATAGTTTGGCCAGGTGCAGTGGCTCATGTCTGTAATCTTAGCACTTTGGGAAGCTGAGGTGGACAGATCACTTGAGGTCAGGAGTTCAAAACCAGCCTGGCCAACACGATGAAACCCTGTCTCTACTAAAAAAAAAAAAAAAAAAAAAATTGCCAGGCATGGTGGTGGGCTAGTCCCAGCTACTCGGGAGGCTGAGGCAGGAGAATTGTTTGAAGCCAGGAGGCAGAGGTTGCAGTGAGCCAAGATTGTGCAACTGCACCCCAGCCTGGGTGACAGTGTGGGGCTCTGTCTCAATTAAAAAAATAAATAAAATAAAGTAAAAGTTAGCCAGGCATGGCACACACCTGTTGTGCCAGCTACTCAGGAGGCTGAGGCAGAAGGATCACTTGAGTCCTGGAGGCTGAGTTACAGTAAGCCATGTTTGTGCCATTGCACTCCAGCTTGGGCAACGGAGTGAGACCCTGTCTCAAAAAAAATAAATAAATAAAATAAATGCAAAACTTGTATGCAAAAAACTACAAAATATTTTAAGAAATGAAAGAAGATCCAAATAAATGGAAAGATATCCCATGTTCATAGATCAGAAGAAATAGTATTTTGTAGATGGCAATAGTCTCCAGATTCATTTGATGCGATACATATAAGAATCTCAGCTAGCTTAGAAAGGGGTAAGCTGGAGAGGCAGCGTGCAGGTGTGCTCTTTGTGAAATTCCACCATGGCGTACTGTGGCCAGGGCCAGAAAGTGCAGAAGGTTATGGTGCAGCCCATCAACCTCATCTTCAGATACTTACAAAATAGATCGTGGATTCAGGTGTGGCTCTATGAGCAAGTGAATATGTGGATAGAAGGCTGTATCATTGGTTTTGATGAGTATATGAACCTCATATTAGATGATGCAGAAGAGATTCATTCTAAAACAAAGTCAAGAAAACGACTGGGTCGGATCATGCTAAATGGAGATAATATTACTCTACTACAAAGTGTCTCTAACTAGAAATGATCAATGAAGTGAGAAATTGTTGAGAAGGATACATTTTGTTTTTAGATGTCCTTTGTGAACATTTATTGTCCAGTGTGAACATTTATTCATATTGTTTTGATTACCCTTATGTTATTACAAGATGTCAATAAATGCTATGGGATTGTTTGTATTAAAAAAAAAAAAGAAATGGATAAGCTGATCTTAAAATTAATATGAAAACTCAAGAGGCTAAGAATAGCCAAAACAATCTTGAAAAAGAACATTTCCCAATTTCATAGCTAACTGCGAAGATACAGTATTCGAGATAGTCTGAGTGGTACCAGTACAAGGGCAGACAGCTCTACATCAACGGAGTAAGACTGAGAGTCCAGAAATAAACCTTTACATGCATGGTCAGTTGATTTTTTTTTTTTTTTTTTTTGGAGACGGAGTTTCACTCTTGTTACCCAGGCTGGAGTGCAATGGCGCGATCTCAGCTCACCGCAGCCTCCGCCTCCTGGGTTCAGGCAATTCTCCTGCCTCAGCCTCCTGAGTAGCTGGGATTACAGGCACGAGCCACCATGCCCAGCTAATTTTTTTGTATTAGTAGAGACGGGGTTTCACAGTGTTGACCAGGATGGTCTCGATCTCTTGACCTCGTGATCCACCCGCCTCAGCCTCCCAAAGTGCTGGGATTACAGGCTTGAGCCACCGCGCCCGGCAGATTTTTTCTTTTTTAAAATTTATTTTATTATTATTTTTTAATAAAGACAAGGTCTCACTCTGTTACCCAGGCTGGAGTGCGGTGGTGTCATCACAGATCACTGCAGCCTTGAACTCCTGGGTTCAAGTGATCCTCCTGCCTCAGTCCTCCAAAAGTGATGGTATTTCTAAGGTTCATCTCTGTTTTTTTTTTTTTTGAGATGGAGTCTCACTCTGTCGTCCAGGCTGGAGTGCAGTGGCGTGATCTCGACTCACTGCAACCTCTGCCTCCCAAGTTCAAGTGATCCTTCTGCCTCAGCCTCCTGAGTAGCTGGGATTATAGGCATGCACTACCACGCTTGACTAATTTTTGTATTTTTAGTAGAGACAGGGTTTCACCATGTTGGCCAGGATGGTCTCGAACTCCTGACCTTGTGATTCGCCCACCTCGGCTTCCCAAAGTGCTGGGATTACAGGTGTAAACCACCGTGCCTGGCCCATCTTTTTTCAAATTGTCACAAATCTCCAAAAATTTTCCAATATTCTATTGAAAAAAATCCATGTATAAGTGGACCCACACATTCACACCTTAATCTCAGCACTCTGGGAAGCTGAGGTGGGTGGGCTGCTTGAGCCCAGGAGTTTAAGACCAGCCTGGGCAACATGGTGAAATCCTGTCTATACAAAAAATGCAAAACTTAGCTGGGCGTGGTGGCATGGGCTTGTACTCCCAGCTACTTGGAAGGCTGAAGTGGGAGGATTGCTTGAGCCTGGGAGATGAGTGATGTTGCAGTGAGCTGAGATAGTGCCACTGCATTGTAGCCTGGGTGACAGGGAAAGACCCTGTATCAAAAAAAAAAACAAAAAACAAAAAACAAACTGTAAGTCTGGGCACGGTGGCTCATGCCTGTAATCCCAGCACTTTAGGAGGCCAAGGTGGGTGGATCACGAGGTCAGGAGATCAAGATCATCCTGGCTAACATGATGAAACCATGTCTCTACAAAAATACAAAAAATTAGCCAGAATGTGGTGGCACGCACCTGTAGTCCCAGCTACTGGGGAGGCTGAGGCACAAGAATCACTTGAACCCAGGAGGCAGAGGTGGTAGTGAGCTGAGATTGTGCTACTGCACTCCAGCCTGGGTGACAGAGTGAGACTACCATGCCTGACTAATTTTTATCTCAAGAAAAAAAAAAAAGAGAGAGAGAGACAAAAAGAAAAACAAAATCTTGAAAGAAGCCAGAGGAGAAAAACACTCATAGAGGAGGAGAGATAAGAATTATACCTGACTTCTGAAAAACCATGCCAGCAAGAAGAGAGGGAGTGAAATATTTAAAATGTTGTGAGGAAAAAGCCTACCAACTGAGAATTCTGTATCCTGTCAAATTGTGCTTCAAAATTGAAGGAAAAATGAACAAACAAAAATTGAGAGAATTTGTTGCCAGCAGACAAGAGGAAACCATGTTAGATAGCAATCTGAATTCACTAAAAGAATCCAGAAATCCTAAATATGTAGATAGGTGGAAAATACTTTCCTTTATTTGTCTTTTCAAATTTTGGAATGATAACTTAGTCTTTAAAGCAAAAATAATATTATATAAAGGGTTTCTTACATATGTTGCTATAAAGCATATGACAATAGCCAAAAGGACAGGGCACAAGTATAATTTTATTGTTGAAAGGATTTTAAATTTTTTGAGAAGTAGTACAATATTAACTCTAAGTAGATTATGATAAATTAAGAAAGAACATTTTGATTTATAAACCAACCACTAAAAGTAATATGGGGAAGTACAGCTAAATATCCAATGAAGGAATACAAATAGAATTCTAAAAACATTTGATTAATTTAAAAGCTGACCAAAAAAATATGGAACACAGGAACAAAACCATTAAACAACAAAAACAAACGAGGGTACTGGAAAATGAATAACAAAGGAGCAGGTTTAAGCCCTACTATATTAGTAATTACATTAGACGGACTTAAACCTCAAATTTTAAAATGGAGACTTTCAAGCTGGATAAAAGAGCATGATCCAACTGTATCTTACCTAAAAGAGATCTGCTTTAATGGTAAAGATACAGATGGATTAACAGTAAAAGGGTGGTAAGAAGTGTACCTGCAAACAACAAATATAAGGAATATAATATGTGTTACTAACATGGACTCAGTACAGCGGATATTGCCAGAGAGTTTTTTTTTTTTTTTTTTTAAGACAGAGTCCCGCTCTGTTGCCCAGGCTGGAGTGTGTGATCTGGGCTCACTGCAACCTCCACCTCCCAGGTTTAAGCAATTCTCTACCTCAGCCTCCTGACTAGCTGGGATTACAGGCACATGCCACCACACCTAGCTAATTTTCTGTATTTTTAGTAGAGATGGGGCTTCACCATCTTGGCCAGACTGGTCTTGAACTCCTGACCTTGTGATCCACCCACCTTGGCCTCCCAAAGTGCTGGGATTACAGACATGACCCACCGCGCCCGGCCTGCCAGAGATTTTTAAAAAGACAATTCAAGATGTTAACAAGGGTCAATTTATTAGGAAGATGTAACAATGGTAAATATGTGTGTACCAAATAAAAGAGCTTCAAAATATAAGCTAGGTGCAGCAGCTGCTAGGGAGTCTGGGGCGGGAGGATGGCTTGAGCCTAGGATTCCAAGACTTCACTGAACTATGATCATGTCACTTGCACTATAGTCTGGGTGACATATCAAGACCTTGTCTCTAATTTAAAGATGAAAGATTGAGAGAAAGCTTCAAAGTACACTATGCAAAAACTGATATAACTAAAAAGAGAGCCAAATCCACAATCTTGCTTGGAGATTTGATATCTCTCACAGTAATTGATAGAACAAACTTGACAAAAAATAAATCCAGTAGGATGGTAGAAGACTTTAAAAATGCTATCAACCAATTTGACTTAATATATGTAGAACACTACATCCAAGGATTGTATTCTACACATTGTTTTCAAATGTACATGGAACCTTTAAAAGGATAACCCATGTCTCAGGCCATAAAGGAGCTCCAATAAATTCTAAAGATCGAAATGTTAGACAGTAAGTGTTCTGACTGCAATGGAATTGATTTAAAAATCTGTAATTTTGGGCCGGGCGCGGTGGCTCACGCCTGTAATCCCAGCACTTTGGGAGGCCGAGGCGGGTGGATCACGAGGTCAAGAGATCGAGACCATCCTGGTCAACATGGTGAAACCCCGTCTCTACTAAAAATACAAAAAATTAGCTGGGCACGGTGGCGCGTGCCTGTAATCCCAGCTACTCAGGAGGCTGAGGCAGGAGAATTGCCTGAACCCAGGAGGTGGAGGTTGCGGTGAGCCGAGATAGCGCCATTGCACTCCAGCCTGGGTAACAAGAGCGAAACTCCGTCTCAAAAAAAAAAAAAAAAAAAAAAATCTGTAATCTTGTGTTTTTCGGTCCCTAGGTATCAGAGGTTCAAATGTATTCTCATGTGGTATTTTATGGCATCTCCCACAGGTCGTTCCTTGACAGGGAATCAGGGAGATAAGGAAATTGTGTTCAAAGCAATGCTTATCCTATGAAGGCCTATGTACTGTGCAGATGAGTTGTTTCTGAAACGGCCCGATTATATCTGTTACAGTTTGGTGCAAAACTCTTCCCCGTATCCTCTTGTTTCTTGGGAAGTAGAAATGCTAAGTGCATGTGTAGAAGCTTCATCCCTGGGGATCAAGCTTGATTCCAAACAATGAAGATCTGTTCTCCACAAGGCTGGGAACCGTGATCCTGGTAATGCAGATGAGAGGACTTCTGGTGTCCCGCCACGTCCCTGTGTATCTTGACAATGAGCGCTTACATAGGGCACATGATGTGTATGTATCCCTTGCATCCTGGAAGTTGCCTGGGGTGCTGCGTGGGGGACCTTGCTGACAGAATGCGTAAGGGGTATGAGTGGGTTCTCAGTCAAGCACTTGAAAGCCTAGACCTTCCTTTCAATTGTGGTGAGACGCTGACCTTGATTTGAAGACAGTGGCCACAGGTGTGTGTCTCCAAGAGTCCTCCAGGTATGTGCATTACACAGCGCCCTTTCTGCTACTGAGTTCTGAAGTCAGCTTCAGAATAAACTCAGCCTGGTTCATGATTTCAGGGAATGAAAATGCCAAAGATAACAGAGGATTTGATAAAACCTCCAGACTTGGTTTTTCTGTTTGTTTTCCTGTCTTGCTGTATCCAATGGCACAGGGCTCTGCAGTCTCTGGCAAGTTCTCTCTTAAGAGGAAAGTGAGACAAAAAGGTTGTTTCTTATTCCCTACAAAGTATTAAAAAAGTTCCAGTGACAGCTGGAGGTGTCTCATTCTTTGGTACAAAATATAGCCCTTTATGGTTTTAAGAAAACCCATAAAACACATAGTGGCAGTGCCCTGGGAAAGAAAATTGTGCTCTCAGTCTCTGGGAAAGCGTACTGAAAGGTGCGCCTACATTTCTGCCTGAGATCTCAGTGGGGGTAAGGAATGGGAAGGAGTAACTCCCTCTCCTCTTCTTTTTCCTCCACCTTCAGGAAGGAGGCAGAGTTCAGTCTCCCAAGCCGAGGGAAGGAGAGAGGGATGGGAGGGTCTGTGAGAGGTGGAGGTCAGCACAAGGGCCTCTCACCTGGGCATTTCTGCATGGGGTGGATACTGGCACCTGGCTGTGCCCCTCAAACTGGCTCCTATCATCCGGATTCCCACCTGTAATAATTCTATTCCTGCTTCACAGAGGAAGAATAGCAGTCCCAGGAGGGGCAATGATTTCACTAAAGTCACACAGCAAGTTAATGCTGGAGTCCGGACAAGACTCAAACCTTATGGTTTCTAGTTCAATTTCCTGGATGGAAAAAAAAGTCATAAGCCCTTCTTCTTTTCAACTGCTGCTCTAGTTCCCAAAGTGGAGTGGCACAAACACGGAAAAGAAGGAGCCCCAAGCTACTCCCCTGGCTCCACGGGGATGCTTATGGAGGGATGGAGGGAGAGGCACCTTACAACAACATCACCCTCCCTCCCCAGAGCTTCGGAGAAGAGGCAAAAGTGTGCAGACAGGAGCAGGTCCTAGATTTGCTGGCCAGAAGCAATTTGGGTCCTCCTGGCTAGATTTGAAGATTTGGCCACCTCCAGAAGCCACCACACTCTGGGACAGTGGGAGGTCTGGACCAGCTTTGAGAAGAGCGAGGTGAACTGGGAGGTCCCGGAGCAGGCTGCGCAAGAAATGCCACTTCCTGGCAGAACTTGTGAGGGTCAGGCCAAGGGTTAAGGGATAGGCAGGCAGAGGGTAGAAATCCAATTGGGCTATTCCTAAAGCACCCCCAGTCACTTGTTTTTTCATTCTTCACAGATGCTGCACTGTTGCCACAGAGGTCTGTCCCGACATGTGACACCCGGGATTTTATCCTGGCCTCGCAGGACCCCAGGATGATAGCTCACAAAGGGCTTGCCTGGTTATTTACTTCTGACTCTTGAAAGCTTAAAGAAATTGCTCCTGAGAGGTTCAGTGCCTTGTCCAGGGACACCCAGTTTGTGATAGAGCCCGGAGGAAAATACAGTTCAGTTCGCTCTCACAGGTGAGTCACCAAAAACATCCTATAAAAAGACCTTTTGAGAAACTGTAACCCAGTTAAAGCTAGTTAAAAATTCTTGCCTTAAAGCACTCCATATTCATTTTACTTGGCTTTCTGTGGGTTTTCTCCCCTGAGAGACAAGTCGTATTAATTGGAAAACAGTTAAGTGGTGCAGCCTGAGTGTTTTGCTGTGTTAATTTTAATTAAAGAACAGTGCCTTATCCTTCATGCACTTTAATGAATCCCCTGCTGTGTTGTTTCTGTTAGTCATTCAGAAAAACAACTGAAGTATCATTTAACCATGGAAAAGTGCATGTTTCATTGATGAAAAGCGTAGGTTTCAGTCCACTTGAGCATGTCTGAGTCTTAGATGGTAGGTGGTGCTGCCTCTGCATTTCTTCCCAGCCTCCCTGCTGAGCCATCACACTTCTCTATGCTCTCCCACAAGCTGCAGAAAACCAGCAAATCTCATGCGAGCTCTTTATTCATTTTCCCAGGCAGCTCTTTATTCATTCCCCACTTGGCATCTTAATGGATTTATGAGGCTTATAAGGGTCTATATGTAAATGAAGAAGTAAAAATAGAAATAGATGAAGCCAGTCTTGAGGGAAAATATACATGGTTTCCACATTAACTCTGATGTTTGCTCTTGGTGTGACCCAGGGTCCCTGCATTTTTCTGTACACACTTTGAACCCACTTGTAACTGTTACACCTTGAGTTCTTGTTGTTTCAAAAAGTTCTGGTAAGAAGCGCAGCCCTTGCAAAACAAAAAAAAACTAGTTGGATCTTTGGTGAACTCATTACCATACTAAAAACCCTGCCCAGGGAGGAGCTTTGCTGTCATTTGCTACACATGTCACAAAGGTAGAAGATTAGCTACTGCATCTGCACTGCCTTTACTCCGCCTCTGCATATAAGGACTTCGCTAACCAGCCCAATAAAAGCCCTGTTTTCACTCTGTTTGGGGAGGCACTGCTTTGGGGAACCATTCCCATGTCCTTTTTACTTGTTCCAAGTGATAAAATCCCCTTATTATGTCCCCCTTGGTTGTGTTCATTGGTCTGTCACCTGCCAAGTGATCAAACCCACCCATTGTTTGTGTAACATTATGTGTCAGTCTATTTTTCCATTGTATACAGAAATACCTGAGATTGGGTAAAGAAAAGAGGTTTCATGAGCTCATAGTTCTGCAGGCTATTCAGGAAGCATGATGCTGGCATCTGCCTGGCTTCTGGGGAGGCCTCAGGAAACTTACAATCATGTGAGAAGGTAAAGGGGGAGCAGGCGTGTCACAGGGCCAGAGCAGGAGCAAGAGAGTGAGGGCTGAGGTGCCACATACTTTTAAACTACCAGATCTTGGGAGAACTCACTCACTATCATAGGGTTAGTACCAAGGGGATGCTACTTAACTATTCAAAAGAAATTTGCCTCCAAGATCCAGTCACGTCCTCCCACCAGGTCCCTCCTTCAACGTTGAGGATTACAATTGAACCTGAGATTTGCGTGGGAACACAGATCCAAAGCATCTCACATCGGCTCTTGCTAGGTAACCTTTGTCGATAAGTAGGTTGCCTCTACTTACCAGTTTGCTTAGACTTTCATTTAGTCATGCATGAATGTGCTTTGAATTATGTTGAGCATCTTTTCTATCTGTAATGAAATAAAACCCAGCTTATTTTCTTTAATCTATAAATATTGTGATTTGCATAATGGACATTCCTAATGTTTATTGTTTATTTCCTGTATAGATCTTACATGCTGATAGGTGTGGTGAGTTGCTTTGAATGTATGTTGGGTGGGATCCTTCTATCAGTACTATATTTAGAATATTTATGTCTGTGTCACAAGTTAGGTGAGACTATAATTTCCTTTCCCCTTTTTGATATTATGGCTCTATTAGCCTCATAAAATGAATGGGGGCACGATCCTGCTCCTTTTTTTCTTTGCTTGATGTTTTTCTCCCTGTAACTTAAATGAGAAAAATTGCCTGTTGTTTGAGGGGGAATTTCTGTGTGCAGATTTTGAATATAACACCAGTTATAATACTAAATGGTCATGATCTCCTGAATTTTCCTCTCACTGTGTAGCTTGTAGCTTACTTTTTAATACTCATTTTTTTACTTAAAAAGTATTATTATTATTGAGACGGAGTCTCGCTCTGTAGCCCAGGCTGGAGTGCAGTGGTGCAATCTCAGCTCACTGCAACCTCCACCTCTTGGGTCCTGGTTCAAGCAGTTCTCCTGCCTCAGCCTCAGGAGTAGCTGAGATTACAGGCATGTGCCACCATGCCCAGCTAATTTTTGTATTTTTAGGAGAGACAGGGTTTCACCATGTTGGCCAGGCTGGTCTTGAACTCCTGACATCGTGAACCGCCTGCCTTGGCCTCCCAAAGTGCTGGGATTACAGGTGTGAGCCACTGTGCCTGGCCTAAAAATTACTTCTATAATGTGTGGACTGCAGGTCCTGCATCCAATGCTGCCCAGTAAATCATGCATTGAGGCGCATGAGAAGGGCATGGAGCTCTCATTTGCTGTGTAGTGCAGCAAGGACATAGTGTGTGGGATCTGCATGGAGGTGGTCTATGAGAAAGCCAACCCCAGCCAGCGCTCCTTGAGGATCCTCTCCAACTGTAACCATGCCTACTGTCTCGAGTGCATTTGCAAGTGGAGGAATGCTAAGCAATTTGAGCAAGATTACAAAGTCCTGCCCAGAATGCCAGATCACATCGAACTTTGCCATTCCAAGTGAGTCCTGGGTGGAGGAGAAAGAAGAGAAGCAGAAACTCATTCAGAAATACAAGGAGACATTGAGCAACGAGGTGTGCAGGTATTTTTATTTTAATTAATTTTTTTTTTAAGAGACGAGGTCTCGCTATGTTGCCCAGGCTGGAGTGCAGTGGCTATTCATGGGCGCGATCCCACTATTGATCAGCACGGGAGTTTTGACCTGCTCTGTTTCTGACCTGGGCCAGTTCACCCCTCCTTAGGCAACCTGGTGGTCCCCCACTCCCAGGTGTTCACCATATTGATGCTGAACTTAAGTGTGGACACCCGATTGGCATAGCACACTACAGCCCAGAACTCCTGGGCTCAAGTGATCCTCCCACCTCAGCCTCCCGAGTAGCTGGGATGGCAGGCACGCGCCACCGTGCTGGGCACTGCAGGTATTTTGATGAAGGATGTGGGAGCTGCCCATCTGGAGGGCCTTTTACAAGCCAGTGTACCCTGATGGCCGTAGAGAGGAGCCACAGAGACAGAAAGTGGGAACATCAAGCAGATACCAGGCCCAGTGAAGGAAGCACTTCTGGGAACTCATTGAAGAAAGAGAGAACAGAAACCCCTTTGACAACGATGAAGAACAGGTTGTCACCTTGGGGCTGGGTGAGATGTTGCTTACGCTTTTGGCTGCAGGTGGGGATGACGAGCTGACAGACTCTGAAGATGCGTGGGACTTGTTTCATGATGAGCGGGAAGATTTTTATGACTTGGATCTAAAGCAACCTTGTGTGGTGTGTGAACTGATCTGCTGACCCCAGACGGCAGCTGCCCTCTGTGCTGGTGTGGCAGTGCCTGTGTTCTGGTCTAGGCAGGCCTCTCAACTCCAGGTGCTGTCGTAAGAATTTTACCCAAGGCCTGTCTTCTCAGCGCCTCACCTTTCCCTGAGGAGTGTATTGTTTTCCCTGTTGAAAAAAGTTACAAAAAGAAATCTTAAAGTTAGTTTTTTTGTAACACAAATTAAAAAAAAAAAAATCAGGTGGTTTCAAACAACCTCAAAATGGGGAAGCTTTCCTTACCTGCTCCCTCTCCTGGACTAGCACAGGCAGAGTTCTCCCTTCACATGCAATATCAAGCTTGTTTATTTTTGTTTATGTCTGAGAGTTCTAATATTTGTTTTCAACTGAATTGCATTGGCACCATTTTTTGGAACCGTTTGGCTTTTTATTATTTGTGGCTCTGTTTCTGGAGTCTGTTTCTCTCTCTCTTTTGTTGTTGTTGTTTGTTTTTGGTTTTTTTTGGTTGTTTTCTTGAGATGGAGTCTCCCTCTGTCGCCCAGGTTGGAGTGCACTGGCACAATCTCAGCTCACTGCAACCTCCACACTGGGTTCAAGTGATTCTCCTGCCTCAGCCTTCTGAGTAGCTGGGATTACAGGCGCGTGCCACCATGCCCGGCTAATTTTTGTATTTTTAGTAGAGACAGGGTTTCACCATGTTGGTCAGGCTGGTCTTGAACTCCTGACCTCAAGTGATCTGCCTGCCTCAGCCTCACAAAGTGCTGGGATTACAGGCCTGAGCCACAGTGCCTGGCCTGGAGTCTGTATTCCCTTCTGTTGATCTGCGCCCATCCTTTTGCGAATATGCCCCCCTTGATTACTGTTGCTTTAAAATAAGTCTTGTATTCAGAACGTGCATTTCCCAAACTTGTTCCTTTTCACAATTGTATTGGATATTCTTTTTTTTTTTTGAGCAGCCAAAAAGTCATGGTTTATTATATGTGAAGAAATTTCATAATTCAAACACAACCGAACTGTACATTTTACAATCACATTCTGTTTGTAAACAGTTAAAAGCCACTGACTTCTTTTGCATCTTAGGACACAAACAGTTAGAATCCAGGCAATGAAATGATGGCAAATTCTGTACTGTTAAAATTTTTACCCTTGTTTAGTCTCTCTTCTTTGACTAAGCAAGCATTATAATACCATTTGGGGGCAAAAACAGGAGGAGGAAAGAAAGTTTAAAATGGTGTAACTCGTTAGTTTGCAACAACATTTAAAATTTTCTTTATACAACAAACAACTCTGTAAGCCCAACACCTTGGTTACAGTATGCATAGTTACTGATTTCGGCTTTAAGGTACAACAGTTAAACGTTAACACAGTCACAAGAGAGCAGAAACATATGGAGCCACTTGATGGGATTACAAAAAATTTTACCTACTGATTATTAGCAAACCATCATCACTCACTAATAAAAAGCATCTGAAAGCAGAATGTCAAAACTCCAGCTTTAAGTGTTTTTTTGTATTTTTTTTTTTTTTGGCAGAGAAAATTCTTTAACAGAGCAATATGTAGTATCAGTGCTAACAGTTGGGATTTTTCTTTTTTTCCTATAAGAAACTACAAGGAGTTTTTTTGTTTGTTTGTTTTTGTTTTTTATTTTTATTTTTTAACTGGGGAACTGGTTTTCCTGAGAAACATGCTTTTTGATTTAGGACAGGAATAGAAAAACAGAAGAACATGGCCAAATGCTGCTCCTTTTTCCCAGAGATAGAAAGCATCTTTTAAATCATCCTCCATTTTTTTTGTCTTTTACATTTTTTTTAAATGATGGAAGAGTAAACATTATCTTTTTTCTCAAAAAAACAAACAAAAACATCTGTAAACAAGAAGATTCAACGTGGGAAATTCCAAATCAAAATGGAAAGCCTACTCAAAGTGCAGGGCCCGTCCTGGGTGGCAGGTGGGCTGCAAGTCACAGCTGTGGCCACAGTTTTTCAAACTGCAGAGTGAAATTCTTTAGTTTTACAACATGAAAAAACTGGTGCAACACTTTCATTAATAATCCTGTCAGCATCCTAACTTGATCTTTTAAACTCCACGATACCACTGTTGTAATGGACCGAGCATAGAAAATTATCACCAAGACAAAAGTATGCCAAACTGCAGGGTCTTTATTGCCAGCGACCACGGAGGACTCACGTCTCTCAAACCCGCGGCCCTGAAGGGAGGGTGCCAAGACTTTTTATACCCAAAAAACCACCTTGGGAGTGGGGTGAGGAGCGGGGAGGGGGATGAAGGGGCTTCAGACACTCCGAGGGCTGGTAGATTGTGTAAATCACCTCCTGGGCAGAGATGAGGGTGGGCGTGTCCAGACATTCCAAGGGCTAGAGGACATGTTGTCAGTTACTGATAAGAAGCAGTTTTACATAGTAGCTAGTTTGCGCAAACTAGCAGTCTTATTTTTAGAAGCCAAGGCCAGCAGTTATTGTGAGGAGAATGGGGCAGCTGTTGCAACTTATTTTAAAAACAGCTTTGTCTTTTATAAAATGATGTTCGGGTTCTGGCTTTAGGCCAGCACACCACAATAAGGTAGGCAACGTCGAGGCATAGTAGAGAGCGCACGCCTCCTAAGAACACCCTTGAGTAAACATTGACACGGGGACAACTGCCCCCATGCTGCCGATGAGACGGAGAGAGCATCATTCAGTGCAAAGGGAAAAGCTCATACGTTATCAGCCCAAAAAATGGTTTCGCAACGAGAGAAAAAAAGGGAAGGGGGGAGGAATAGAAGGAAAAAAAGATCCGAAGGCTAAACATGATGAAAAGACACAAGCGAGCTCATTCTCTACGGTTTAGCATGTATGGCGCTATTTGGGAGTGTAAATAGAGTAGATACCTTTTCACATTATAATATTGGCCTGCATGATTCAAGTATTCAAACTGATATGTTCTGGGGAAAGTAAAGTGGAAAATGTGCAGAGAATAGCGGTTCCCACAGGCGGCCCTGGCTGCAGGCGGCAAGCCCACTTAGTGCTCCTTTCCCTCGCGTCTGCATCTACACTGTTACATGCACTCTCCACCCCCACCCAGGTGGTCAACAGAAAGAAAAGCCTTAATGGGAGATGGGCTGCTAATTCCTCGGGGGTCGCTGCTGCTTGGAGGACCCCACAGACTTGTGGAATAATGTGGGGTCCCCCAGAGTGAAGTGCCGTGAAGGTCTCCACGGTTAGTTCCCCACAGCCTGGCACCGTTCCAGTGATTGAGATCGGTCCGGCTGGAGAATGAGTGGGAACAGTCGAGGGAGCCCAGCCGGCTCTGGCTGGACTCGAGAGCCTGCCAGCCGGGAGAAGGGGTCAGAGACTGGCTCTGTGCAAAGAAACGACTGATCTTTGCACAGAGTGCAAAGTAGTGCCTTCACTACCTCTTCTTTTGAACTGTAGCGGACCAGAGCATTTCCGTGAGGGAGGTTCAGGTGGAATGTGATCCGCGGGCCGTGCTGCATGCACAGAGTGCGCAGAGTTGAGCCATCGATCTGAGGTGTAAGGTTTTTTAGAACAAGCCAATTTGTTATTCTCCCTGAGCTGCTCTCACCCCAGCTGGAACCTAAACGAGGAAAGAAGGATAAGTCAGTTTTCCAGGACTGGATGAATACAGCTGGAGTTACTCAGCAGATCACTCGGCCTCCTGGCTTCCTTTATTTCCTTGCACTTCTACAGGGGATGCTTTCTCCCCAGGCTCACAATCTGAGCTCCCCCTAGCCATGGCCAGGCATTAACTCCATGGCAGGGGGCTCTGCCTCTAGGGAGAGTGAGCTCAGAATGGCCGTATTGGATATTCTAAGTCCTTTGCCGCTTGTAACTTCAGAGTCCACCTTTTCATCCTCAAAACTTGCCGTGATTTTTTGTGTGATTGCATTAACTCTGAGGATCAATCTTTTAAAATTTTTATTTTATTTTATTATTTTTTTAAATATATATTTTATTGCGTTTTAGGTTTTGGGGTACATGTGAAGAACATGCAAGATTGTTGCATAGGTACATACGTGGCAATGTGGTTTGCTGCCTTCCTCCCCATCACTTATATCTGGCATTTCTCCCCATGCTATCTCTCCCCAGCTCCCCACCCCGCTGCTGTCCCTCCCCTAGTTCCCCGCCACAGACCTCAGTGTGTGATGTTCCCCTCCTTGCGTCCATGTGTTCTCATTGTTCAACACCTGCCTATGAGTGAGAACATGCGGTGTTTGATTTTCTGTTCTTGTGTCAGTTTGCTGAGAATGATGGTTTCCAGGTTCATCCATGTCCCTATAAAGGACACGAATTCATTGTTTTTTATGGCTACATAGTATTCCATGGTGTATATGTGCTACATTTTCCCTGTCCAGTCTATCATCGATGGGCATTTGGGTTGGTTCCAAGTCTTTGCTGTTGTAAACAGTGCTGCAGTGAACATTCGTGTTCATGTGTCCTTATAATAGAATGATTTATAATCCTTTGGATATATATCCAGTAATGGGATTGCTGGGTCAAATGGAATTTCTATTTCTAGGTCCTTGAGGAATCACCACACTGTCTTCCACAATGGTTGAACTAATTTACACTCCCACCAACAGTGTGAGGATCAATTTTAAACCTTCCTTCTCTATTCCAAAATCATGTAACCAATGGTGCAGTGTATAATTCCACCTGTATCTTCACAGATGTTAAATGCCCATGTTCTTATTCTTGTTCTTTTTCTCTCAGTATACAGCATCAGCATCTACCCATTTGCTCACGCAGCCTCTCCATGTACTGTTGCACACAAAAATCATAATGAAAGATGTTCCCTTCTCTCACAGGGACTGGTTTCCCATTCTGAACCCTCATTGCTTTGCCTCTATGTAGGTCATCTCTTCAATTGCTCTCGTCTGTTCTGCTGCTTAAGACATTCCCACTCTTCTGGAGTATTGCTTCTGAAAGACAAGTTTGATCATGTGTAATACTTCCAGGGCTTACATGCATCTCTTTGTTGGCTTCCTCTTAACCCAGCAGAGACCTGTGAGGTCTGTATACCCTAGAGAGTGCTCAGGACAGTCCACTAAGGTGTAGAAAAAGATGACAGGAAGCCTAGCTAAAATAACTTTATCTAAAACCAAGACTCTAAACCTTATCCTAGTATACTAACTGACTGTATATAATTTATAAATAAATATACATGCATTAGGGCATGATAATAATATTTGTACCAATTATATGAGTACCCCAAAGTCTAAGACAGTGGTAGTGCCATAATAGGGTCCTTTATAACATTTTGTATTAAACTCTCAACAATAAACCATAAATTTATTTTCAAAGGCATTTCCCACAATATAGTTTCTAAACCCTTCAGATTAATTAGAAATGTGCTGTTACAGTCATCAGTGTCATTTAAGGACGTGACTGTGGAATTCACCCAGGAGAAGTGGCAGCACCTGGGCCCTGTTGAGAGGACCCTGTACACAGATGTGATGCTACAGCCACCTGGTCTCAGTGGATGAGCACAGCTTACCACGGGGCTCCCTCTGCAGTGTAATTCCATTTCTTTTCTCTTTCTCACCTCACCTCCCTTTTAATTTTTTTTTTTTTTAAGTCAGAGTTTCACTCTTGTTGCCCAGGCTGGAGTGCAATGGTGCAATGCTCACTGCAACTTCCGTCTCCTGGGTTCAAGTGATTCTCCTGCCTCAGCCTCCCCAGTAGCTGGGATTACAGGTGGCCGCCACCACGCCCAGCTAATTTTTGTATTTTTTTGAGACAGAGTCTTGCTCTGTCGCCCCAGCTAGAGTGCAGTGGCATGATCTCGGCTCACTGCAACCTCCACCTCTCGGGTTCAAGCGATTATTCTGCCTCAGCCTTCCAAGTAGCTAGGACTACAGGTGCATGACACTGCACCCTGCTAATTTTTGTATTTTTAGTAGAGACGGGGTTTCACCATGTTGTCCAGGCTGGTCTCGAACTCCTAACCTCGTGATCCGCCCGCCTCAGCCTCCCAAAGTGCTGGGATTACAGGCGTGAGCCACTGCACCGTCCCTCCCGTTTAATTTTTGAACCACTTGTATTGAGTTTGATTAACAGAAAATAAGTTATTAATTTTCAGTGTACGATTTGATGAATTTCAGAAATGTATATAGGTGATTAACACTACCAAAATCATGACATAAAATATTTCTGTCACCCAAAAGGCTTTTTTTGTAGCCCTTCGTAGTCATTCATCCTCTCAGCCCCTAACAATGATCTGCTTTCTTTCACAATAGTTGAAAAAGAGTAAATATAAAATATAAAGTAAATATAAATATAAAAAGAGTAAATATAACACACAAAAAGGGTAATTTTATGTTATATTTACTGTTTTTTTCTTGCTTCTTCCACTTAGCCTAATGCTTTTGAGATTCATACCTGTTTTTGTGTATATCATGCTTCCCATTCCTGAGTAGTGTTCTCCTTTGTATTCATATTCTACAATTTGCTATGCATTACCAGTTGATGGGCATGTAAGTGTTTTCCTCTTTGGGGTATTATGAGTAGAGCTGCTACGGCCACTTGAGTACAAGTCTTTGTGTTGACATTTGTTTTCACTTCTCTGTGTAAATACCTAGGAGTATGGTATTATCCGTCTTACGGGTAAGTGAATATGTAACATTGTCAGAAACTGCCAATGTTTCCGATGTTGCTATGACAGTTTGCATGTATGTTAGCAATGTATGATAGTTCTAGTTGCACCACATCCTTACCAACATTGGGTATTATCTTAAAAAAAGAAACATTAAATGGGTGTTACTGGGTTTTAATTTGTGTTTTCCTGATGATTAATGAAGGGGATCATCTCTTCATCTTTTTTGGCCGTTCATATATCTTTTAGAAGTGTATTAAAATATTTAGCCCCCCTTTTCTGTCTTGTTGAGTTGAAAGAGTTCTTTATATAATCTAGATACAGGACCCTTATCAAATAAAGATTTTGCTACTGTTACTTGCTTTTCCTTCCTTCTTTCCTTTCTTTCTTCTCTTTCTTTCTTCTTTCTTTCTTTCTCTTTCTTTCTTTCTTTTTCTTTCTTCTCTCTTTCTTTCCCTCCCTTCGTCTCTCTCTCTCTCTCTCCCTTTCTTTCTTTCTTCTTTTTTTTTTTGTTGAGACAGGGTCTTACTCCATCACTCAGGCTGAAATGCAATGGTGTGATCAAGGCTCACTGCAGCCTTGAACTCCTGGGCTCAAGCAATCCTCCTGTGTCAGCCTCTCAGTGTTGGGATTATGGGCATGAGCCACTGTCCCTGGCCTTTATTTTCTTAATAGTGTCTTGGAAGAGCAAAGTTTTTCATTTGTTTCTAAATATATCATTGTTTTTTATTTTATATTTCGTGGTTTGTGTGTCCTTCTTAAATAAATTTTTGCCTAGTCCAAGGCCATTGAGATTTTATTCTACGTTTTCTTGAAGAAGTTTTAGGTTTTACATGTAGGCCTATGGTTCATTTATAGTTAATTTTTCTATATCGTATGAAATAGATTTTTGGGCTTTTTTTTTTACATCTTGATGTCCAATTATATTGGCACCATTTGCTGGAAGGATTATTATTTTCCCATTGGACTGCCATGGCACTTTTGGAAAAAAATTGACCACATATTGGTAATTCTATATCGGGACTCTATTCTGTTTAATGGATTTGTATGTCTGTAACTCACCTTTCTCATGACGTAGCTTTGTGGAAAGTTATTGAATGTTTTGGTCTTCCAAGTATGCTTTCCATTTAAAAATTATTTTGACTATTATACCATTCTTTGTTTTTCCACATAAATTTTACAATTGTTAATTTCTTCAAAAACTTGTTGAACTCTTGGTTGAGATTGATTGAGTCTTATTTATTTATTTATTTTTGAGATAGAGGCTTGCCCTGTTGCCCAGGCTGGAGTGCAGTGGCTTGATCTTGGCTCATTGCAACCTCTGCCTTCCAGGTTGAAGCAATTCTCATGCCTCAGCCTCCCAAGTAACTGGGATTAATAACCTCCCAATTAACTTCTGGCAGCCACCAATCTGCACCCTATCTCTGTGATAGTTCATTTGCAAAACATCCTGTAAATGGAATTATGTAGTATGTGACCTTTTGAGATTGACTTTTCACTCTGCATGAAGACCTTCAGATATATCCAGTTGTGTGTTTCATGGTTTATTGCTGAGTGCTGTTCCATGGTTGTATATATTCACTTGTTGAAGTATATTTTGGTTGTTTCCAGTTTTTGGCTATTCCAAATTAGTGTTTATGAACAATTGTGTATAGGCATGCACCACCATGCCTGGCTATTTTTTTTTTTTGTATTTTTATTAGAGATGGGGTTTTGCCATGTTGACCAGGGTGGTCTTGAACTCCTGACCTCAAGCGATCAGTCTACCTCAGCCCTCCAAAGTGCTGGGATTACAGGCGTGAGCCACCATGCCTAGCCATCTTGAATTTTAATAATAGTCTGGGAGGGAATTTTCATCTTAACAGTATTGAGTCTTCTGATCCATTAAAGTAATATATCTTTTTCCTCCCTTTTATTTAGGTCTTTAATTTTTTTTGGCAGTGATTTGTAGCCTTCAGTATACAGTGCTTTTTATTTTTTATATTTATGTATGTATTTATCTATTTTTTGAGACAGAGTCCCCCTCTGTGGCCCAGGCTGGAGTGCATTGGGGTGATCTTGGCTCACTGCAACTTCTGCCTCCTGGATTCAAGTGAGTCTCCTGTGTCAGCCTCCCACGTACCTGGGATTAGAGGCAAGTGCCACCATGCCCAGCAAATTTTTGTATTTTTAGTGGAGAAGGGGTTTCATCATGTTGGCTAGGTTGGTCTCCAACTCGTGACCTCAGGTGATCTGCCCACCTCAGCCTCCCAGAGTGCTGGGATTACAACTGTGAACCACCACACCTGGCCCAGTATATGTTTTATACATATTTTGTTACATGTATTTCATGATTTTGATATTATAAATAACATGTATTTCAATGTAACAAGAAGAACTAACGATTCTATAGATCAATGAAACAGAAACTTAACAAGGACATCCAGGACTTGAACTCAGACCTGGAACAAGTAAACTTAATAAACATTTATAGAACTCTCCACTTCAAATACACAAAACACACATTACCACCTCACACCTATTCCAAAAGTGACTACATAAATGGAAGTAAACCACTCCTCAGTAATCGCATAGCATTTCATAGGTTTAAATGAAATATTGATTGGCTGCTTGTTTGTTATTTTCTTCCCTTATTCCTTTCTGTCTACATCATTAAGTATAATTATTGGTATAAAAGAGGTTTTCAATATCCATTACTAAACTGCATTCTAGCCTTGGCAAGAAAGCAATACTCCCATTCTCTCTCTTTCTCTTCCTTTTTCTTCCTCTTCTTCATTCTTTTCTTTCTTTCTTACTTTTTTTCTTTCTTTCTTTCCTTCTTTCTTTCTTTCTTCCTTTTTAAAAATAAAAATAAAAAAATAAAATAAAATAAAATTTAAGACCACATCCCTTTAAAAACGAAAAAAAAAAATAGTATAATTATAAGCTGTATATATAATAACAAGCTGTGGCTAGCTTTAGAGATTTTGAAAAACAATATTGTATACCATAGATGTTTAGTGATATTATACGACAAAAGTTCCTTGAAAGCTTTCAGTGTGCTGAATTGAATGACAGTTTAAAAAATAAGATGTGAGGTTATGTGGGAAGAATTAATGCACATTGTGAATCCCCCAGGAAAAGTGGGAAAAAGCATGTGCCTTTTCGCCCTTATTTGAGCATGAAATCCTTAGTATCTGCAGGATTTGTGTTTCATAAATATACCTTGGGAAAAACTTTAGTAGAATGTTAGATATTTTCAGATAAATTATCATTATATTTCAAAAGCTGCTTTCAAAGTGGGAACTTGAAAAAATAGTTGTGGCCTTGACACAAATCAAACATTTTTTGTTTGTGTTAATCTACTTAGCAAATATTTTCTTTAATTCTTGGGTAATATTTTAAGCATAACTATCCAAATTGATAGCAACCAAATTAATTTTTTTTTCTTTTCATCTCAGTACTTAAATATGAGACAAGATACAGTAATTTATTTGAATTACATATTTTCTCATTTTACCATCCAGTATTTTTGTATATGCTGTTTTAAATTTTTTTTAAACCTGTTACCTGGGTAGCAATGAGAGGCAAAAAGATGATAATTGTGAAAGTTTAAAGTTGTCTAAAATACAAAACCCTGTCTTTTTTGTTTAATTATCATTTACCAAAATAAATAAATAAATAAATAAATAACATGTATTTTACTATTTTAATTTCTAATTATTTGTTGGATGTTTGTAGAACTCCAGACAATTTATGTATATTGCATTATGTTTTGTTTTATTTATTTATTTATTTTTTTGAGGCAGAGTCTCACTCAGACTGGAGTGCAGTGGTGCCATCTCAGCTCACTGCAATCTTCACCTCCCAGATTTAAAGTGATTCTCCTGCCTCAGTTTCCTGAGTAGCTAGGATTACAGGTGCCTGCCACCATGCCTAATTTTTTTTTTTTTTTTGTATTTTTAGTAAAGACAAGGGTTTCACCATGTTGGCCAGACTGGTCTCAAACTCCTGACCTCAGGTGATCCATCTGCCTCAGCTCACTGCAGCCTCTGCCTCCCAGGTTCAAGCAATTCTTCTGCCTCAGCCTCCCGAGTAGCTGGGACTACAGGTGCCAGCCACCACGTCCAGCTAATTTTTGTATTTTAGTAGAGATAGGGTTTCACCATGTTGACCAGACTGGTCCTGAACTCCTGACCTCAGGTGACCTGCCTGCCTCAGTCTCCCAAAGTGCTGGGATTACAGGCATGAGCCACCACACCCAGTTGTGTTATGCTTTTTTTTTTTTTTTCCCAAAGGGCAGAGCTAGGATGCAAACATTTCTCATTTTCGACTGTCTTGTTTCCATTAAACTATTCTGCAATCCCTCTAGCAATACCTGAATACTTCAGTCTGGTTAATTTTCCTATCTTGTCCTTGCAACTCAAGAAACTTTTTTTTTTTTTTGCATGCATTCCTGAAAGCTATGACTGAGCCTGTCATTCATTTTTTTTTTTTTTTTTTTAAAGAGAAAGAGAGAGAGAGAATAGGAAGGAGGAAAAAGGAAGAGAAAGAGAGAGAGAGAATGGGGAGGAGGGAGAAGGAAAAGAAAGAGGGAGAGAGAATGGGAGTATTGCTTTCTTGCCCAGGCTAGAATGCAATTTAGTAATGGGTATTGAAAATCTCTTTTATACTGATAATTATACTTAATGATGTAATCAGGAAGGAATAAGGGAAGAAGATAACAAACAAACAGCCAACCAATATTTAATTTAAACCTATGAAATGCTATGCGATTACTGAGGAGTGATTTACTTCCAATTATGTAGTCACCTTTGGAATAGGTGTGAGGTGGTAATGTATGTTTTGTGTATTTGAAGTGGAGAGTTCTATAAATGCTTATTAAGTTTACTTATTCCGGGTCTGAGTTCAAGTTCTGAATATCCTTGTTAATTTTCTATCTCGTTGATCTATAGAATCGTTAGCTCTTCTTGTTGCATTGATCCTTTTGCCATTATGTAATGTCATTCCTCGCCTCTTTTGATCTTTGTTGCTTTAAAGTCTACTTTATCAGAGGCGAGAATTGCATCTCCTGCTTTTTGTTTATTAGTTTATTTTTACTCTCTGTTTGATTGGTAAATCTTCCTCCTTCTCTCTGAGTCTTTGTGTATTGTTGCATGTAAGATGGGCCCGGATGCAGCATACCGATGGGTTTTGGCTTTTTATCCAATTAAAATATATATAAGTTTAATACCGGCGTTTGATGCTAGCTGGCTGTTTTGCCTATTAGTTGATGTAAATTTTTTATTGTGTTAAAGTTCTTTGCTTTTTGATTTATTTTTGGAAAGGCTAATATTGGTTGTTCCTTTATATGTATAGTGCTTCTTTCAGAAGCTCTTGTAAAGCAGACCTGGTGGTGGTGAACTCTCTAAGTACTTGTTTGTTCGCAAAAGATTTAATTTTTCCTTCGCTCATAAAGCTTAGTTTGGCTGGATAGGAAATTCTGGGTTGAAAGTTCTTTTCTTTAAGGATGTTAAATATTGGTCCCCACTCTTTTCTGGCTTGTAGGGTTTCTGCTGAGAGATCTGCTGTAAGTCTGATAGGTTTCCCTTTATGGGTAACCTGACCTTTCTCTCTGGCTGCCCTTAGTATTTTCTCCTTCATTTCAACCCTAATAAATCTGGCGATTATGTGCCTTGGGGTTGGTCTTCTTGAAGAATATCTTTGTGGTGTTCTCTGTATTACCTGGAGTTGAATATTACCCTGCCTTGCCAGGTTGGGGAAATTTTCCTGAATGATATCCTGAAGAGTATTTTCCAACTTGGATTCATTCTCTTCATCACATTCAGGTACACCTATCAAACGTAAATTAGGTCTTTTCACATAGTCCCATATTTCCTGGAGACTTTGCTCATTCCTTTTCATCCTTTTTTCTGCATTCTTGTCTTCTCGTTTCATTTCACTGAGCTGGTCCTCGACTTCTGATATCCTTCCTTCTGCTTGATCAATTCGACTGTTTAAACTTGTGCATGCTTCGCGAAGTTCTCGTGTTGTGTTTTTCAGCTCCATCAATTCACTTATATTCTTCTCTAAATTGTCCATTCTCGTTAACATTTCGTCAAACCTTTTTTCAAGGTTCTTAGTTTCTTTGCATTGGGTTAGAACATGTTCTTTTAATTCACAGAAGTTTCTTATCACCCACGTTTTGAAACCTGCTTCTGTTATTGGAACACACGTGTAATCTATTAAGCCTTGTTCCGTTACTGATGAGGAATTGCAATCCCCTGTAGAGGGAGAGGCATTCTGATTTTGAGTATTCTCTACCTTTTTACGCTGGTTTCTTCCCTTCATTATATATTTGTCCGTCTGTCGTCTTTATAATTACCGACTTTCTAACTGGGTCTCTGACGTCCAACTTGTTGATTCCCTGCGCCGAAATCTGAGCAATCCACTGAGCTGGCCAAAACAGCGGTGTTAAGATTGATGGTGCTTTTCTGCCCGGAATCTCCGGACTCTGCACCAAGAACTGGCGTGCTAAGGCACCAGCAAAACCGCCACGCCGGCCACAAGAGTCGCCCTGGTGACCCGTGGAGCTCCTCCACTGGGAATCTCCTGGTCCGTGAGCAACTAATATTCGTCTGAAAGTGTGGCGTCCTCTCGTTCTTTGCGCTTTCACTGGGAGGTACGTGCCCGAGCTGCTAATCATCAGCCATCTTGGATCTCTCTCCTGTGTTATGCTTTTTAATTTTAATTCAATGCTTTTTAACTTTGAGGGATCACCATTCTGTTATCCACAATGGCTGTATCATTTTACATTCCTGCCATCAGGTACCATGCATGCTATCCACAATACAGCCATTTTGGATAACAGAATGGCAGGAATGTGAAAAGGTATACCTTTTTTTCTGACATTTTTTATAAAAGCCATCCAGTAAGTATGAAGTGGTATCTCATTATGGCTTTGATGTGCATTTCCCTAATTATTAGTGATGGCGAGTATCTTTTCCTGTGTTATTGACCATTCATATATCTTTGGAGAAATGTCTATTCAAGACTCTTACCTTTTTGAATTGGGCTGTTTGTTCTTTGTTGTTGAGTTGTAGGAGTTATTTATATCTTGTGAATATTAGGCCCTTATCAGATACATGATTTGCATTGTTTTTCTCCCATAGGTTACCTCTTCACTGTTCAACAGTGGACAGAAATTCCTTCTTTCCTGCATCCCTCCCTCCCTCCATCCCTCCCTCCCTCCCTCCCTTCCTTCTTTTCTCTTTTCTTTTCTATCCTTTTCTTTTCTTTCGAGATAGAGTCTCTCTCTGTTGCCCAGGCTGGAGTGCAGTGGCTGTTCACAGGCATGATTGTTGTGCACCTTAGCCTCACACTCCCGGGCTCAAGTGGTCCTTCTGCCTTAGCTTCCTGAGCAGCTGGGAATACAGACATGCGACACCGGGCCCAACAGAAGTTTCTAATTTTGACAAAGTCCACCTCATCTATTTTTCTTTTGTTGCTGGTTCTTTTTGGCTTCATATCCAGGAAATCACTGCCAAATCCAATGTCATGAAGATTTTTTCCTGTTTTCTTCCAAGACTTTTATACTTTTAGCTCTTATCTTTAGGTATTTGGTCTATTTTGAGTAAGCTTTTGAATATTATCTGTTTTTTTAAATGAGGTTTGGTAATTTGTGTCTTTCAAAAAATTTTTCAATTTCATCTGAGTTATTTAGGTTTATTGGTATGAAATTGTTCATAATTTCCTTACTATTGTTGGGACAGAAAGGTGTGATGCCTTTCCCCTCCTCATAAGAGTCATTGCTGACACTATAATAAAAGACAGGTTAACAAGATAAAAATATAATTTATTGGGTCATAGTTTTTGATGATATGGAAGCCTTCAGAATGAAGACTCAAAGATACAGGGGAAACTATCTGATTTTATGCTTAGGTTCGAAGAAGCAGGGAAAGCCATGTAGAAATGTGATTGGACAAAAAAAAGTTATAAGCCAGTGATAATAGACAGAGTGAGTAAACCCAGCAGGCCTGTATGTACAAATTCTTTTTGACCTCTCTGAATGGCATTGATTTCTCCCAGGCATGAATAGGATCCTTTCTGGAAGGGAGGGTTTATGACCTATTATCAAACAAGGTAGATGAGAGATTTTCTTCATAGCCAGGTCTTACACAGAAATGGGGGAAGATTAGAATAATACATTTAGGTTTTATGGCTAGCTCTGTGTAAAAGGGTTGCATTAATAGTTTCTATGACCTGCCTTGAGGAAGAAGAATTCTAGTTTCTGTGACTTGCCTTGGGGGAAAATGATCGGGGAGAGACATAGGGTAAGAGAAGGCCAGAGAGAAATGTTGATGCTGAGGCTGCTGCTCAGTCCTTTGGGGTATCATTTTCTAAGCCCCAATGCTATCATTTAAAAAAAAGTTTATTTCAGTAGCTTTTGGGGTACAAGTGTTTTTTTGTTGCATAGATGAATTATGCAGTGGTGAACTCTGAGATTTTAGTGCACCTGTCACCTGAGCAGTGTACATTGTATTAATGTGTAGTTTTTTTTATCCCTACCCCCTCCCACCCTTCCCCTTTAGGATATCTAAATTCCACTGTATCATTCTGTATGCCTTTGTGGACTCATAGCTTAGCTCGCACTTATAAGTGAGACCATACAGTTCTTGGTTTTCCATTGCTGTGTTAGGTCACTCAGAATAATGGTCTCCAGTTCCATCTAAGCTGCCATAAAAGATATCATTTTGTTCCTTTTTATGGCTGAGTAGGATTCCATGGTGTGTGTGTGTGTGTGTGTGTGTGTGTACAGGCTGCATTTTCTTTACTCATTGGTCATTGGTCATTGGGCACTTAGGTTGGTTCCACATCTTTGCAATTGTGCTGCTATAAATATACACCAACACTATCATTTTAAAGCTCAATGATTTCTAGCAACATACTCCTTTCTTATTCTGATATTAGTGATTTGTGTCTTTTCTTCTTTAACAGATTTGTCTGGCTTGAGGTTTATCAAGCGTCCTTTCAAAGAACAGCTTTTGGTTTTACAGATTCCTGTGTTGTTTTTCTTACCCTTACTTCATTGATTTCTTTATCATTTCCTTTCCTTTATTTAATTTTGGTTTAATTTCCTCTTTTTAAGTTTTCTTTTTTTAACAGTGGATACTTAGATCATGTTTTAAGATCTTATTCCCTTTCTAAGTCTTTAAAATCTATATAGATATTTTCCTTTATCACTACTTTAGCCAGTTCATAAAAATTCTTTTGAACTTTTTATTTGGAAGTAATTGTAAATTCACAGGACATTCCAAAGGGAGGACAAAGAGGGCCCATCCTTTTCTCCCCAGTGATTACATCTCATATAACTATAGTATAGCATCAAAACCAAGAGTTTGGCTTTAGCACCACATGTGTGTATAGCTATGTGTCATTTTATGGCATATGTAGATAAAGGTGACCACAACTGTAATCAAGAGACAACTATTCCACTCCCACATGATGTCTCTTGCTACCTCTTTATATTTAATTTTTATGTTTTGAGATGGAGTCTTGCTCTGTCACCCAGGCTAGCATGCAGTGGTGCAATCTGGGCTCACTGCCAACTCCGCCTCCTGGATTCAAGTGATTCTTGTGCCTCAGCCTCCCAAGTAGCTGGAACAGCAAGCACATGCCACCAATCCTTGCTAATTTTTGTATTTTTAGTAGAGATGGGGTTTTACCATGTCGACCAGGCTGGTTTCAAACTCCTGACCTCCAGCGATCTGTCTGCCTTAGGCTCCCAAAGTGCTGGGATTGAGGTATGAGCCACTGTGCCCAGCCTTACTACCTCTTTATAATCATACCTATTTCCTCCTCTTCTATCA
The DNA here is from genome assembly GCF_030222135.1 of Aotus nancymaae. Taxonomy (NCBI): domain Eukaryota; kingdom Metazoa; phylum Chordata; class Mammalia; order Primates; family Aotidae; genus Aotus; species Aotus nancymaae. The sequence continues at coordinate 18,853,717 of NW_026988455.1, forward strand.
TCCCTGACTTCTGGCAGCCACCAATCTGCACCCTATCTCTGTGATAGTTCATTTGCAAAACGTTCTATAAATGGAATTATGTAGTATGTGACCTTTTGAGATTGACTTTTCACTCTGCATGAAGACCTTCAGATATATCCAGTTGTGTGTTTCATGGTTTATTGCTGAGCGCTGTTCCATGGCTGTATGTATTCACTTGTTGAAGTATATTTTGGTTGTTTCCAGTTTCTGGCTAGTCCACATTAGTGCTTATGAACAATTGTGTATAGGTTTTTGTTAGGACAGAAGTTTTTATTTTCCTGGGATAAATGCTCGATAGTATGATTGTTGGGTCACGTGGTACGCATGTTTTCAGATTGTTAAGAAACTGCTGAACTACTTTACAGAGTAGCTGTACAATTTTACATTCCCATCAGCAATTTAAAAAAGGTACAGTTTTTCCACATTATCTCCAGTGTTTTCTTATCACTAGTTTTTATTGAGATGGAGTTTCACTCTTGTTGCCGAGGCTGGAGGCAATGACGCTATCTTGGCTCACCGCAACCTCTGCCTCCTGACTTCAAGTGATTCTCCTGCCTCAGCCTCCCAAGTAGCTGGGATTACACGCATGAACCACCACACTCAGCTAATTTTTTGGTATTTTTAGTAGAGACAGGGTTTCTCCATGTTGGTTCGAGGCTGGTCTCGAACTCTCAACCTCAGGTGATCTGCCTGCCTCGGCCTCCCAAAGTGCTGAGATTATAGGCATGAGCCACCATGCCCAGCCTCATCATGGTCTTAATTTTCATTTCCTTAATGGTTAGTGGTGTTGAACATCTTTTCTTAAATTACATTTTATTTTTTTTGAGATGGGGTCTCACTCTGTCACCCAGGCTGGAATGCAGTGGTGCCATCTCAGCTCACTGCATTCACTACCTTCCAGGCTCAAGTGATTCTTTCACCTCAGCCACCCAAGTGGCTGGGACCACAGGTGTGTGCTACCATGCCCAAATAATTTTTTGTATTTTTGGTGGAGATGGGGTTTCACTGTGTTGCCCAGGCTGGTCTCAGAACTACTGAATTTAATTGATCTACCCACCCTGGCCTCCTGAAATACTGCGATTACAGGCATGAGCCACTGCACCCGGCCTTGAACATTTATGTGTTCTTTTGTCATCTGTATACGCTCTTTGGTGAAAATCTGTTCATGTTTTTTGCACATTGTTTCATTAGATTTTTAAACTGTTGAGTTTGAAGAATTTTTAAATTCTCTATTTTTGTCATTTAGTGACATGTGGTTTGCAAATACAGATTTTGATGAGTTCGATTTATCCAATTTCTTTTTCTTTTATGGATGGGATGGAAATTCTGGCTCCCTGCTAGGCCTCCACTGTTACCACCTGCTTGGAAAAGTGGAAGTGTGTCCTCACTGCTTCCTACACTGAAGCAGAAAATGAGAGCAAAAAAAGCAATTTTTCCTTCTTTCCTGTAGTATAAGCAAAACGTATCCTGCTTTGCAAGTTTTTTTTTTTTTTTTTTTTTTTGAGACAGAGTTTCGCTCTTGTTACCCAGGCTGGAGTGCAATGGCGCGATCTCAGCTCACTGCAACCTCCGCCTCCTGGGTTCAGGCAATTCTCCTGCCTCAGCCTCCTGAGTAGCTGGGATTACAGGCACGCGCCACCGTGCCAGCTAATTTTTGTATTTTTAGTAGAGACGGGGTTTCACCATGTTGACTAGGATGGTCTTGATCTCTTGACCTCATGATCCACCCGCCTCGGCCTCCCAAAGTGCTGGGATTACAGGTGTGAGCCACCGTGCCCGGCCTGTGCAGAAGATTTTTAACTTGGTGTGATCCCATTTGTCCATTTTTGCTTTAGTTGCTTGTGCTTGTGGGGTATTACTCAATAAATTTTTGCCCAGACCAGTGTCCTGGAGAGTTTCCCCAATGTTTTCTTGTAGTAGTTTCATAGTTTGATGTCTTATATTTAAGTTTTTAATCCATTTTGATTCAGTTTTTGTGTATGACAAGAGATAGTGGTCTAGTTTCATTCTTCTGCATATGAATATCCAGTTTTCCCAGTACCATTTATTGAAGAGACTGTCTTTTCCCCAGTGTAAGTTCTTGGCACTTTTGTTGAAAATGAGTTCATAATAAGTGTGTGGATTTGTTTCTAGGTTCTTCATTTTGTTACATTGGTCTGTGTGTCTGTTTTTATGCCAGTATCATGCTGTTTTGTTACTGTAGCTCTCTGGTATAATTCAAAGTCAGGTAATGTGATTCTTCCAGTTTTTTTTTTTTTTTTTTTTTTGCTCATGATAGCTTTGGCTATTCATTTATATGAATAAGCAATCCTAAAAATTATATGGAACTTATGATAGCTTTGGCTATTCATTTATTCATTGTATGAATTTATTCGTTTATATGAATAGTCAAATAGCTTACGATAGGTAAGTTCCATTTACATTTTAGGATTGTTTTCTGTGGTTCTGTATAAATTTTAGGATTATTTTTTCCATTTCTGTGAAGAATGTAATTGGTATTTTGATAGGGATTGCACTAAAAGCTATAGATTGCTTTAGGCAGTACAGACATTTTAACAATATTGCTTCTTCCAATCCATCAGCATGGAGTATCTTTCCATTTTTTTGTGTGTCCTCTTCAATTTCTTTTATTAGTGTTTATGGTTTTCATTGCAGTGATCTTTCACTTCATTGGTTAATTCCTAAGTGTTTGATTTTATTTGTTGCTATTGTAAATGAGATTATGTTGTTGACTTCTTTTTTAGATTGTTCACTCTTGGCATATGGAAATGCAACTGATTTTTGTATGTTGATTCTTGTATCCTGTAACTTTACTGAATTTGTTTATAAGTTCTAATAGTTTTTTGGTGGAGTTTTTAGGTTTTTCCAAATGTAAGATCATATGATCTTCAATCAAGGATAGTTTGACTTCTCCCTTTCCAATTTGGATGCCCTTTATTTCCTTCTCTTGTCTGATTACTCTAGCTAGAACTTGCAGTACTACATTGAATAACAGTGGTGAAAGTGGGCGTCTTTATGTTGTCCCAGATCTTAGAGGAAAGGCTTTCAGTTTTTCCCAGTTTAGTATGATACTAGCTATGGGTCTGTTGTGTATGACTTTTATTGTGTTGAGGTATGTTCCTTCTATATTGAATTTTCTTTTTTTTTTTTTTTAGACAGAGTTTCGCTCTTGTTACCCAGGCTGGAGTGCAATGGCGCGATCTCAGCTCACTGCAACCTCCGCCTCCTGGGTTCAGGCAATTCTCCTGCCTCAGCCTCCTGAGTAGCTGGGATTACAGGCATGCGCCACCGTGCCCAGCTAATTTTTGTATTTTTAGTAGAGACGGGGTTTCACCGTGTTGACCAGGATGGTCTTGATCTCTTGACCTCGTGATCCACCCGCCTCGGCCTCCCAAAGTGCTGGGATTAAAGGCGTGAGCCACCGCGCCCGGCTATATTGAATTTTCTGAGGGTTTTTTCTTTTTAATCATGGAAGGATGTTGAATTTTATCAAATGCTTTTCAGTGTCAATGAAAACGATCATATGGTTTTTTTCCTTCATTCTGTTGGTATGATATACCATTGATTGATATGATGTTATCATTGATTGATCTGTGTGTATTGAACCATCCTTGTGGCCCAGGGATAAATCCTCCTTGGTTGTGATAAATGATCTTTTCAATGTATTGTTGAATTTGATTTATTTTTGTTGAGGATTTCTAAATCAGTATTTATCAGAGATATTGGCCTGAAGTTTTCTTTTTGTGATATGTCTTTGTCTGGTTTTGGTATCAGGGTAATACTGGCCTGTTAGAATGAGTTTAGAAGTATTCCCTTTTCCTCTGTTTTTTGACTAATTGGAGTAGGATTGGTATTAGTTATTCTTTAAATGTTTGGTAGAATTTGGCAGTGAAGATACTGGCTCTCAGGGTTTTCTTTTGTTGGAGGATTTTTTATTATGGCTTCAATCTCATTACTTGTTATTGGACTGTTAGGATTTTAGATTTCTTGATGGTTCAATCTTTGTAGGAATTTGTTCAATATTTTCCAATTTATTGGCATATAGTTGTTCATAGTAGCAACTAATGACCCTCTGAATTTATGCAGTATCAGTAGTAATGTCTCCTTTTTCATCTCTGATTTATTTGGATATTTTCTCTTTTTTTCTTAGTTTGGCTAAAGGTTTGTCAATTTTGTTTTAACTTTTTAAAAAACCAAAACTTTTCATTTCATTTCACAAGTGAAACAAAACAATTTGGGAAAATGTCTGTTATTATCTCTGAATAAACTTTCTACCCCATCGTCTCTTTAAGGCCAGTAGCTCTTAGATTTGCCCTTTTGAGGCTAGATACCTTAGGCATGCTTCATTATGTTTTACTCTTTTTTATTTTGTCTCCTCTAACTCAATTTTCAAATATCCTGTTTTAAAACTTACTAATTCTTCCGCTTGATCAATTCTGCTATGAAATTACTTAGTCTTCATTATGCCAATTGTGTTTTTCAGTTCCAGAATTTCTGCTTAATTCTTTTTAATTACTTCTCTTTGATAAATTTGTCTGATAAAATTCTGAATTCCTTCTCTGTGTTATCTTGAGTTTCTTTCAGTTTCCTCAACACGGCTATTTTGAATTATGTTTAAAAGGTAAACTATTTCTGTTTCTCTAGGATTGGTACCTGGTACATTATTTAGTTTGTTTGATGAGGTCATGTTTTCCTGGATAGTCTTGTTATTTGTAGATATTCATGTGTATTTGGGCATTAAAGAGTTAGGTATTTACTGAAGTTTTTTTAATCCGGGGTTGCTTGTACCTGTCCTTTTTAGAAGGCTTGCCAGATATTTAAAAGGACATGGATATTGTGAGCTAAGGTATACCTGTTTTAGGGGGCACCCAAGCTCAGTAATGCTGTGGTTCTTGCACACTTGTAGAGGTACCACTTTGATGGTCTTGGACAAGATTCAGAAGAATTCTCTGGATTACCAGGCAGAGACTCTTACTGTCTTCGCTTACATTCTCCCGAACAAATGGAGTCTCTCTCTTTGGAGAGAGCTAGGGGTAGGATGACACAAGCACCCCTGTGGCCACCACCACTGGGACTGCAATGGATTAGGTGTAGGTTTTTGTATGATACACAGTTTTCTTTTTTTGGAATAATTGCTCAATGGGTACAATTCCAGGTAAGTGTATGTTTAGTTTCGTAAGAAACTACCAGTTATTTTTCCACAGAGGTATCATTTTACTTTTCTGCCAGCAATGTATGTGAGATCCATTTTTTTCTGCATCATCAACAACATTTATTATTTCTCCCTTTTTTTACTGCTGTTCTAATAGGTATGTAGTGACATTGTGATTTTAATTGGCATTTTCTTAATGGGCAATAATATTGAATGACTTTTCATGTGCTTGTTTATATATCTGTCTCCTTTTTATGGAAGTATCTGTTTTGTCCATTTTATAATAGGCTTATTGGGGTTTTTTTTGCTGTTTTAGAAATGAGTTTCTTGTTCGGTATGTGGTTTACAAATATTTGGTCAGCCTGTAGCTTGCATTTTCATGTCCTTAACATAGTATTTTATAGCACAAACCTTTTCAATTTTGATAAAGCCCAATTTAATAGTTTTTTCTTTAATATATTATACTATTGTCATGTCTGAGAACTCCTCACCTAGCCCTAGATCTTGAATTTCTACTATCGTGTTTTACATTTAAATCTGTGATGCTTTTTGCGTTAATATTTGCAGGCGATATGAGGTTTAGATGATGTTTATTTCTTTGTTTACAGATGCCCAGTTCAGCGCCATTTGTTGAAAAAACTGTCCTTCAGTTGCATTGCTTTTGCACCTTTGTCAAAAATCAACTAGGCATATTTGTGCTGGTAAGATTTTTGGTGTTTTTTTGTGTACCTTCCACCACAAAGTTTTTTTCTGTTGTTTCTATTCCTCTGTTGATACCAGTCTTTTTTGTAGCTACATAAGTTTTAATATCAGGTAGAGTTATGATTCCCACTTTATTCTTATCAAAATGTTTTAGCTATTTTGGTTTCTTTGTCTTTCCATATAAAGTTTAGAATACATTTGTCTATATATACAAACAATTCTGCTGGGATTCTGATAGGACTTGCATTAAATCTGTAGAACAATTTGGGGAAAGTTGACTTTTTGAAACTAGCTTTAATCTTCTAATCCATGGTGTGGCATGTCTCTTCATTTGTTTAGATCTTCTTTAATTTCACCAGCATTTTATGATTTTCAGCCTACAAATACTATATGTGATTTTTAAAGATTTATACTTACAGTTTTGTTTTTGAGTGTAACTAGTTTTGTCTTGAAGGATATCTTGATTCTGAGTAGTTTGAAGGCTGAAATGTAGGCTAAATTAGGAAAAATGTGAGTACAAAATTGTTTTCAGAAAGAAACCAATTAAAGGGAAAAATATCTTGACCATAGTATTGCAGGAAATACTGTGTGCTTTTGGAATGATAGCTTGCATACTATACATATGTGTGTGTTTATATATATAGAGCACACTATATATATGATAGCTTGCACACACTATATATATATATGATAGCTTACACACACACACACTATATATGTGTGTGTGTGTACATATATATATATATATATATATATATGCCTTTGTTTTCAAGGAAGACATCTCTTAACTCTTTCATCTGTTGTTTCTTGGGGCAGTGAGCTCAGAACCACTTTTGGTTTTTAGCAAAGGCGTGATATTGCATGAAGTATGCCTAGCAGGAGGGTGACAGCCAAGTATACACCAGAAGTTTTAAATGATAGATCAATATAAAGGATTCTTCTAAAATTGAGGAGGGAGGTGGAAACATGTGATCCTTAAGGTTTTCACAACCAGTAGAAACCAGATATGCTGAAAAATACATGGAGGCCAAGAGGTGTGTCGGCTCATGCTTGTAATCCCAGCACTTTGGAAGGCTGAGATAGGAGGATCACTTGAGTCAAGGAGTTCAAGACCAATCTGGCCAACCTAAAGAGACCTTGTCTCCTAAAAAAAAAATTAAAATTAGCTGGGTGTTGTGGCATGTGTTTGTAGTCACAGTTCCTTGGAGGCTGAAGTGGGAGGATTGCTTGAGCCTGGGAGGTTGAGACTCCAGTGAGCCATGATTGCATCCACCACTGCACTCCAGCCTGAGTGATAGAGCAAGAATCTCCCGAGAGAGAGGGAGGGAGAGAGAGAGAGAGAAAGAGAGAGAGAGAAAGAGAGAGAGAGATTGAGAGGAAGAGCAAGAGCAAGGATGGAAATCAGGGCTTACTACAGAGTAGGGTTAAAATTGGGTTCAGGAAAATGAGTCAACATACTGAAAAGGGGAAAATTTGGGACACTGAGGCACGTGGATTGCTTGAGCTCTGGAGTTCAAGAGTCGGGGCAACATGGTGAAATTATACACAAAAATTAGCCAGGTGTGGTGGCATGCAACTGTGGTCCCAGCTACTCAGGAGGATCGCCGAAGCCTGGGAAATCGAGGCTGCAGTGAGTTGTGATCTCACCATTGCACTCCAACCTGGGTGACAGAGTGTGACCCTATCTCAAAAAAAAAAAAAAAAAAAAAAAAAGATTTGATGGTCAGGAAAGGTTTACTTTTTAATGATACCAGCATGAGCCAAAGTACCAGAGCCAGGACAGAACAGTGACTCCAATTCAGGTGGAAACGTGGCTATTCTTTCAGTCATTTTTACATTTTCTCTTGGGTGTTTGTGTTTCTATGAATGATAGCCAGTAGATTAGAACTTGGAATTTATAATACCAGCACTTTGGGAGGCCAAGGCAGGTGGATCACCTGAGGTCAGGAGTTGCACGACCTGAGCCCAGGTCGTGCCACTGCACTCCAGCCTGGGTGACAGAACAAGACTCCATCTCAAAAAAACAAAAACAAAACAAACAAAAAAACTTGGGATTTAGGATTATTTCTTTAGACAGGAGGAAATCGGTACTATTAAAAATGTATTTTGATGTTGTGTGTAGAATGACAAAAGCGTTAATCCCAGATGGAAACCCAGGTCTTGGCAGTCCCCTGATACCAATCCTTTCTCTGCTCGGTTCCCTGAAAGACTTTGTCCATGGTTTTTGAATTGTTAAATTCATCCCATTCTCTGATTTTCCTGTTCAAAGATCCTATTCTCTTAAAACTGCTATGCCATGAATTCATTGTTCCTTTCCTTTTATATGTAGTTTTCTACCCAAATTTGAGAATTGTTTTAAAATGCCAATATATATGTTATTCATTTCCATGTTATTTTCTCTTTTCCATTATAGCAATTGCTCCCCTCCCAGGAAAGTAAACACAGTTAACATTTACTTAGAGTTACTTTATTGTTGAGCAACTTAGTGAGAAACCAAAGTGTCAAATATATAATAGTACTTACATTATGTGTATTTGCATGTATAATAATACATACAAATACATATATATATATACACACAATATATACATACATATGTGCCTTTTCATAAGAAATATGTCGTTTCCTAAGGAATTTTTAACCTTCTCATTTTTATAAGATTGCTGACTTGATGTTTTAGAGAACAGCCAAGAAAACCAAGAGAAATGTATCTCTCACTTTTTATTTACCAGCAACAAAATATTGACTACAGGACAAGAGGAAGTTTCAAGAAAACCATTGAATCTGGAGTCAGAAATTTTTCCTTAAAAAAAAATCTGTAAATGTGACTTTGTCGGGCCTCTATACCTGGGCCTCTACATGTTGATCCCATGTAATTATTCAAAAGAGCAGGCTGATGTGTTAATACATCTTATGTCGGCATTGGAAATGAGAGAACCAATACTAGAGAAACCTTGTGATTACAATAAAAACTTGTAAGCTTTTTAGTTATGTGAAGAAACTTATTAAACATAAGACTATTGAGAATTTGCGAGCAAATTCTCCCATTCTTTTGAATATAATGATTGTGGAAATGCTTTCTATGATACGGTTGCCTTCATTACATGTATGGATGCCTACACAAAAGAGAGCTCTTATAATAAATTTGGAAAAAAACCTGATATAGTTTGGATATTTATCCCTGTTAAAATCTCACGTGGAATTGTAATCTCAAGTGCTGGAGGTCAGGCCTGGTGGGAGGTACTTGCATCTTGGGGGCAGAGCCTTCATGGCTTGGCACTGTTTTCACCATAGTGAGTGAGATCTAGTCATTTAAAAGTGTGTGGCATCTCCCTCCCCACTCACTTACTCCTGCTTTCACTATGTGACATGTCTTCTCCACTGCCTTCTGCCATGGTTGCAAACTTCCTAAGGCCTCCCTTAAGAACCATGAGCCAATTAAACCTCTTTCCTTTATAAATTACCCAGTCTCAAGTATTTTCTTTTTATAGCAATGCAAGAATGGCCTAATACAGAAAATTGGTACTGAGTGGTAGGACATTACTATAAAGATATCTACCCATGTGGAAGCAGCTTTGGAACTGGGTAATGGGCAGAGGCTGGAAGAGTTTGGAAGGATCAGAAGACAGAAAGATGAGGGAAAGTTTGGAACTTCCCAAAGACTGGTTAAATAATTGTGACCAAAATGTTGATAATGTGAAATCCAGGCTGACTAGGTCTCAGATGAAAATGAGGAATTTATTGGGAGCAAAAGTCATGCATGTTACAACTTAACAAAGAAATTGGCTGCATTGTGTTCATGCCCTATGGATCTGAGGAAATTTGAAATTGAGAGTGAATGATTTAGGGTATCTGGCTGAAGAAATTTCCAAGCATCGAAGTGTTTAAGAAGTGCCATGGCTGCTTCTAACTGCCCAAACTCAAATGTGGGAGCAAATGAATGACTTAAAGTTGGGATTTATATTTAAACAAGAAGCAGAGTATAAATATTTGGAAAAATTGCAGCCCGGGCATGTGGCAGAGAAATAAATAAAAAGCTTTTTCAGGAGAGGAATTTAAGCAGGCTGTGGAGCAACCACTTGCTCGAGATATTTGCTTAACTAAAAAAGAGCCAAGTGCTGATTCCCAAGACAATGGGGAAAAGCCTTGAAGGCATTCCAGATACCTTTGCAGCAGCTCCTCCCATCACAGGCCCAGAGGCCTAGGAGGAAAGAATAGTTTCATGGGCCAGGCCCAGGATCCTGGTACTCTGTGCAGCCTCGGACTGCTGCTCTCCATATTTCAGCTGTTTCAGCTCCAGTTGTGGCTCACGGGGTCCCAGTTACAGCTTGAGCTACCATTTTGGAGAATGCAAGCCATAAGCCTTGGTAGCTTCCACATGGTGTTAAGCCTGTAGGTGCACAGAAAGCAAGAGTGAAGAACACTTGGCAGCCTCTACCTAGATTTCGGAGGATGTGTGAGAAAGCCTGGGTTCCTAGCCAAAAGCCTGCTGCAGGGGCAGAGCCCTCACAGAGAACTTTGCTAGGTTAGTGCTAAGAGAAAATGTGGGGTTGGAGCCCCCAAACAGAGTCCCCACTGGGACACTACCTAGTAGAGTGGTGGGGAGTGGTCCACTGTTGTCCAGATCCCAAAATAGTAGAGCCACTGGTAGCTTGCACCCTGTGCCTGGAAAAGCTGCAAGCATTCAGCAACCTGTGAGATCAGCCACAGGAGCTGAACCCTGAAAAGCCACAAGGGAAGAGCTGCTCAACTCCTTGGGAGCCAAACCCTTGCACTGGTGTGCCCTGGATATGGGACATGGAGTCAAAGGAGGTTATTTGGAGATTTAGGAGTTAATGACTGCCCTGCTGGGTTTTGAACTTGAATGGGGGCCTGTAGCCCCTTTCTTTTGGTTGATTTCTTCCTTTTGGAATGGAAATGGTTACCCAATGCCTATGCCCTTATTGTATCATGGAAGTAACTAACTTGTTTTTGATTTTTACAGGCTCATTGGTGGAAGGGATTTGACTTGTCTCAGGTAAGGCTTTGGACTTTTCAGTTAATGCTGGAATGAGTTAAGACTTTGAGAGACTATTGGGAAGGGACAATTATATTTTGCAATGTGAGAAAGACATGAGATTTGGGAGGGACCAGGGTCAGAATGATATAGTTGGGATATTTCTCTCCACCCAAATCTCAAATTATCTCTAATGCTGAAAAGGCCCTGATGGGAGGTGTTTGGATCATGGGGGTGGATTCCTTGGGGCTTGGTGTTGTCTTTGCAATTGCGAGATCTTGTGAGAGCTGAGCTGTTCATTTAACCCTTTTCCTGTTTGCCCTGAGAATACTTGCTGACAGTGCCTGCAGCTGCAGTGTTTACCCTGAGATAACTTTGTTATGAAATATCTCACTTTTATTACTATTTTTGCATTGCTTTTGTATATTGCCTTTGGAAACAAAAGACATCATCCTATTTCTGGTATTCTGTTTCTGGTAGTGGTATGTTCATTTAAAAAATATAGTAATTCTTGATAACTGAAAATGTTAAATCCTAGAAGATGTAGCATTGATATACATGACATTAACATTGTTCTTGAACAGATTTTGGCCAAAGATTCATTTGATGAATTTTGTCCAAAGATTCATTTGATGAATCCAATTTTTCTGAAATAGAGGATTCAGATGCTGAATTCAATTAATATTGATGTTAGTTTTGTTTATAAATAACTCCGAGAACAGTTATATTTTATTTTCACGTTGAAAGTCAGTCAGATTTGCTTCAGCCTCAAAGAGTGTGTTTATGTAACATTAAATGAGTGCTAGCAGTGAGCTGCACTTGTTTTTCTAAATGGAAAAAGTGGTTAAAAGTGTGTGGCACCTCCCCTCCACTCTCTTGCTTGGCCCCGCCTTTCACCATGTGATGTGTCTGCTCCTGCTTTGACTTCTGCCATGATTGTAACCTTCCTGAGGCTTCCCTAGAAGCCAAGCATGTGCCAACATGATGCTTCCTGTAAAGCCTGCAGAACTGTGAGCCAATTAAGCCTCTTTTCTGTTTTTTTTTTAATTGCATTTTAGGTTTAGGGGTACATGTGAAGAACATGCAAGATTGTTGCATAGGTACACACATGGCAGTGTGATTTGCTGCCTTCCTCCCCATCACCTATATCTGGCATTTCTCCCCATGCTATCTCTCCCCAACTCCCTACTCCCCGCTGTCCCTCCCCTATTTCCCCCTAACAGATCCCAGTGTGTGATGCTCCCCTCCCTGTGTCTGTGTGTTCTCATTGTTCAACACCCACCTATGAGTGAGAACATGTGGTGTTTGATTTTCTGTTCTTGTGTCAGTTTGCTGAGAATGATGGTTTCCAGGTTCATCCATGTCCCTACAGAGGACACTAACTCATCGTTTTTGATGGCTGCATGGTATTCCATGGTGTATATGTGCTACATTTTCCCTGTCCAGTCTATCATCGATGGGCATTTGGGTTGGTGCCAAGTCTTTGCTATTGTAAACTGTGCTGCAATGAACATTCGTGTGCATGTGTCCTTATAGTAGAATGATTTATAATCCTTTGTATATATACCCAGTAATGGGATTGCTGGGGCAAATGGAATTTCTATTTCTAGGTCCTTGAGGAATCACCACACTGTCTTCCACAATGGTCGAACTAATTTACACTCCCACCAATGGTGTAAAAGTGTTCCTATTTCTCCACATCCTCTCCAGCATCTGTTGTCTCCAGATTTTTTAATGATTGCCATTCTAACTGGTGTGAGATAGTATCTCAATGTGGTTTTGATTTGTATTTCTCTAATGACCAGTGATGATGAGCATTTTTTCATATGTTTGTTGGCTTCATGTATGTCTTCTTTTGTAAAATGTCCTTTCATATCCTTCGCCCACTTTTGAATGGGCTTATTTGTTTTTTTCTTGTAAATCTGTTTTAGTTATTTGCAGATTCTAGCCACTGTCACCCATGCCCCTGCCGGGGCTGGGGAGGGGCTGACCGGGTTGGTTTTGATCTGATAAATGCACATATCCCCCCGCGAAGGGGGTCAGTGCCCATCGGCATGTAGCCTCTTGTCTTTATAAATTACCCAGTCTCAGGTATTTCTTTCTAGCAATGCAGGAATGACCTAACACAAAATCTGTGTGATAAATTGGTCCTTGAGCATTCACACAAAGAGTCATCACTCTGAATTTAATAAAGATGAATGTGATCAAATTGGGAACAATTTCAATGGGGTTACTCAACTTCAGAGAACTGACATCAGAGAGAAAACTTTCAGTTGAAAATTACTTTTCAGAGAATATTAGAGAGCTCTCACAGGGGTGAAATGTTTTTTGAGTTTGGGAAAAACTTCAGCCATATTTTAGCCCTTAAAGTACTTCATCAGAAAACTTGCACATTATAGATATTCTGTGATAATAACACATGTAGGGAAACTCAGTTCTCAATTGATCTTCAAAGGAGACATCCTATGTGTATCTTGAATGTCAAAAATTCTTCTTTTGGAGGCCATCCTTTATCATACACCAAATAAAGGTGAGAAAACCTATGAATATAATGAATGTGGGACAATTTTCCCCTGAAAATAACCTCTTAACAGTACATCAGAGAACACACTCAGAGGAAAAACCCTTTGAATATACTGAATGTGGGAAATCGTTCTGTAGGAAGTCAAACCTTATACATCGGAGAATTCACACAGGGGAGAAATCCTATGAATGTAATGAAAGTGGTAAAGCTTTCAAGTAGAAATCAGGCCTTAGACTGTATCAGAGAACTCACAAACATCAGAAATCCTGTAAATGTGATAAATATGGGAAAATTTTCAAAGAGTTTTCAGTGTAAAAAGCCATCAGATGAATCACAAAAGAAAGGAATCCTATAAATGTGATGGAGTAGGGAAGATTTCCACTAGAAGTAAAACCATGAAAGTATCAGAAAACTCACAGGGATTAAACTTACAAATGTAATGAGTATGGAAAACCTTTCAGCCACACATGAAGCCTTGCACTACATCAGAGAACTTACACATTGAATGGGCCTGCTAGTGTCATGGATCTTGGAGTACTTTTAGGCAGAAATCACACATTTAAGGAACATCAGAGAACTCTTGGGAGGAATTCTATAAAGGTGATGAATGTAGGGCAACTTTCAGTCACACGTCAGAACTAAAAAAAGACTGGAGAACTCAGACAGGGGACCAAAACCTGTTCAGCCAATGAACGTGGAAGTTTCTCACTAAACATGTAATTTTTTTTTTTTTTTTTTTTTTTGAGACAGGATCTTGCTCTGTCTTCCAGGCTGCAGAGCAGTGATGCCATCATGGCTCACTGCAGCCTCAACCTCCCAGGCTCAAGTGATCCTCTTGCCTCACTCAGTCTCCTGAGCACCTGGGGCTACAGGTGCACACCACAGTGCCTGAGGAATTTTTTGAAAATGTTTTTCTTAGAGATAGAGTCTCGCCATGTCCAGGCTGGTTTCAAACTCCTGGGCTCCTCCTACCTCAGCCTTACAAAGTGTTGGCATTACAGCTGTGAGCCACGATGCCCAGCCAACTTAAGAGAACTTTCACTGGAGGGAAAGCCTTGAAATGTATTGCATGTGGGTAGTCTTGTAGTCACTAAGTATAAGCTTAGTCTATATTGAGGTCAGAGAATTCACCCAGGTAATGAATATAGAAAATACTCAATATGAACTAAACCCTTATAAACTTACACTGTGGAGGAATCCTGAGAAAGAAATGAAGAGATGGATGCTTTCTGTACTGGATTGAATCTCATTGACCAGAGAATTTACACAATGGAGAAAACCTAGAATGTAATGAATATGTGATAACCTCAGCTCAAATCCATCTTTCTCAGTACAATAGAAAATGTATACAGGCTGGGTACAGTGGCTCATACGTGTAATCCCAGTGCTTTGGGAGGCCAAGATGGGTGGATCACCTGAGGTCAGGAGTTCGAGACCAGCCTGGCCAACATGGTGAATCCCCATGTCTACTAAAAATACAAAAATTAGCTGGGTGTAGTGGTGGGTGCCTGTACTCCCATCTACTTGGGAGGCTGAGGCAGAGAGAATTGCTTGAGCCCAGGAGGCAGAGGTTGCAGTGAGCTGAGATCACACCACCACACGCCAGCCTGGGTGACACAGCAAGACTCTGTCTCAAAAAAAAAAAAAAAGAAGAAAATGTACATAGCAGTAGATACCTCATAGTATATCAGTCAGTCCAGACCAAATAAATAATATGAAGGTAATGGATGTGGGAAATCCTTCTTCCAGAATGTAACCACACAATGTGGTATATATATAGTAAATATAATTAAAAGAGACCCCTATGGCGTCTACTTGTGTGTTTGCATATTCTTGTGTGTTCACCAAGAACTATTTCCTTTTGTCCCTAGGTCAACAACTAGTCTACATTTCTCAACCACTCTTCCATCTATATGGGGTAATGTCACTAACATATATATGGGGTAATGTCACTAACATATATATGGGGTAATGTCTCAACCACTCTTCCATCTATATGGGATAGTGAAATGTGGATTTCAGTGGCAGACAAATCCTATAAAAGAGATCATCATTCTATGTTTTTTGCTCTCCTTGTTCCTACTAAAAATGAAAAATACTATATGGAAGGAGCCAAGGTTCAAGAATCACCGTGTGGAACAGTTTCCTCATCTTTCTTCTCTGAAAGGCTGACTTTTATGAGGAAGAAATAAACTTGTTCTCTGCTGAGCTGTTATAGGTTTGGGTCTACTTGTTACTGACATATCCTAGACATTCCTTAGCTGATACAAGCTATAAATATGACTTCCTTGAAAAACGTGAAGTTGATATGTGTCCGTTTGTGTTGCTATAAAGGAATACCTGAGGCGAAGTAATTTATAAAGAAAAAATGTTTATTTGACTCATGGTTCTGAGGCTGTACAAGAAGCATGGCACCAGCATCTGCTTCTGGTGAGGGGCTCAGGTTGCTTCCATTCATGACAGAAGGGGAAGAAGGGGAGCAGGCATCACTTGCAAAGAGGAGGAAAGAGAGAGAAGGGAGATGCCAGGCTGTTTTTGACAATCAGATCTTGTGCAACCTAACAGACTGAGAACTCACTCATCATCAAGCTGATCACAAGGGATCCCACCCCCATGACCCAGACACCTCCCACTAGACACCACTTCCAACATTGGGGATCAAATTTCAACTTGAGATTTGGAGGAGATGGATACCCAAACTATATAAAAAATCTTATGGGAGAAACCACTGACAACATACTGACCGACTATTAGCTATTGTCCATAACTCTTCATTACTAATCTGGTAAATGACAGGATTTGTCTGTTTCCTTGTGATTACATTTAGGTTATGCACCTTTTGTAGACATTCAACAGAAGTAACAGACGTGTTGAGATTTCTTTCCTCAAGTCATTGCTCATTAATTTTAGTGTTTACTTCTAATCATTGCCTAAGTCATTTATTACCACAGTAGCAAAAATGTGCTATTTTTAGTTCCATTATTCCTCATGTGTTTATCATGGTATAAAAAATAGGTTTCTTTTTTTCAACCATTTATTAATTATTTATTATTATTTTTATTTATGTCTGTATAGATTTGGCTTCTCCATATTCAATGGGTTATAATACTTAGCTTATATGGTTGTTCGTTATTTATTCTCAAATCATCTGAGCTAAAGCCTGTGGACGTTTATTCAAATTGTTCCTGTGTCCTTTTGTCATGTTTCTGATATCTTTTTGCTTTTACCAAACCATTCTTGTACTTGTTTTGATCATTGTGTTTAATGAATCTGCCTTTGTAATAGATAGTATCGAACAATTCCTTTGTTCACTTTTTTCTCCAAATTTTGATTTTTCCTTAAAATGTTCAGTATTCTAAGCCCCTCTTAAGGAATCCTTTAAGAGTCTGATTGGAATTTCATTTAATTTTGTCTCAATCAGGTGCCCATAGCATAACCAATTCAACACACTGGCCTAGATTCCTTCTGTGGAAACCCAGGGACACAGTCTAGCCATACAGGGCTCAGGCCTTTCCTGCTTTCCCTCGCTTACCAATGTCCAGAGAATACTCCCCACCCAGTACCCCTTCACACACTAGAGAATGTTCTCTGGGCCCTAAATGTTAATGCTCCTTTTTCCCCCGTCTCTACTTTATAGATCTTTCTTACCCATGTTTAAATTTTTATTTCAACAAATGGTAGGATCACCTGGAGACCCTGGAGGAATTAGATTTCCTGCTCACTTCCTTCTTTAGGCTCCTTCTGTCACTACAGGCACATAGCAAGCCTGTTTCCACAGGGTTTCCATACTGCTGCCTGCAGTGACTCTGGATGAGGAGCATTTTCATGCTTCAGCACTCACCCCAGCACACCTTTTTCTTTCCTGTCTGGTTGTTTGAAAGAATAATAGTGTATCACAGTTGCCTGTCTAGTTGACTAAGTGACTAAGTGTCCAACTTTTATCAACCATCTGTGACCTAACAGAGTGACAGACAACCTGTATTCAGCTGATTAACCACATAGATGGAGGGAATTTAGGGAGCATTGCCACGATAAATAGCTGCTTGCTTCTTTATCAGTTTAGGCTACTCTGCATTCTAGATCCTTGCTCTGCCATCTTGAGCACAGTCTTCAGCATCAGGTAGCTAGGCAATAAACATTCAGAACTACCTCCAGCCCACTCCTAACAAATGAGCTACAGGGAGTTCATTAGCTGCCTGAGATACATTCAAATTTATGACTGTATGTGGGTCTGCACATATTTCTGGCATGAAGATTCATGGCTTTTATCACATTTTCAAAATGATTGCTTCTCTAGTGATCCAAAATTGTCAAGAACTTTTGCTTAGGAGAGACTCCTATGACGCTCGTGAATAACTTTCTGTTACATGTTCGTGTTTCTGGGAAAATACTGTATGGCTGCCTTCAAAATTTCTAAATATTTAGTGACTTAGTTACCTATAATTTTTTATATGGTTTGGCTGTGTCCCCACACAAATCTCATCTTGAATTGTAGTTCCCATAATCCCCCTGTGTGGTGAGAGGGACCCAGTGGGAGATAATTCCATCATGGGGGCAGTTTCCCCCATGCTATTCTTGTAATATTAAGTTCTCATTAGTTATGATGGTTTTATTAATATTTTTTAAAATTTTTATTTATTTTTTGAGACAGAGTCTCACTCTGTCACCCAGGCTGGAGTACAGTAGCACGATCTCAGCTCACTGTAGCCTCTGCCTCCTGGGTTCAAGTGATTCTTCCACTTCAGCCTCCTGAGTAGCTGGGACTACAGGCTTGTGCCACCATGCCTAGCTAAGTTTTGTATTTTCAGTAGAGACAGGGTTTCATCATGTTTTCCAGACTGGTCTCAAACTAGTGGTCTCAAATTCAAGTGATCTGCCTGCTTTGGCCTCCCAAAGTCCAGGAATTATAGATGTGAGCCACTGTGCCCGGCCAAGATCTGATGGTTTTATAAGGGCCTTCCTTCTTTGCTTGGCTCTCATTCTTCTCCTTCTTGCCACCAATCAAACATGTAAAGAAGGATGTATTTGATTTCCCTTTCACCATGACTGTAAGTTTCCTAAGACCTCCCCTGCAAAACTGTGAGTCAATTAAACTTCTTTCCTTTATAAATTAACTAGTCTCAGGCATGTCTTTATTAGTAGCGTGAGAATGGACAAATACAATTTTCATGTGCTGCTCAGAAATGACCCCTGGAGAAACTTACATTTATTATGTTCAGCCCCCATGTTCCATTCCACAGCCACTCCGATGTATGATATTGCCATCTCAGGAGTCAGAGTGCTATGCAACAAGTTAAGAGTATCTGGTTAGCTCTTGAGAATCATCTAGAGACCTGTTCTTCTGTATGAACTCAGATTCCAATGATTGCTCTCTGCCTATGAAGGGCAAGGCTTGATCAAAGTCTTCCAGAGTCTGGACCAGGGCAGTCTACTAGCTCCGTTCTTGCTGGTGGCCTTCCTTACCACAGGATGATGGTTTCAGGGTAGAAATTCTTCACTGTCATGTAGGATATGAGGATCTTGATATAGCACCATCCTGTGTGGAGCTAAGGAACGTGAACCTTTGAGAATGATCTGTGACAAAATGACTGAGGTAGGTATTGGTCTATGACTTCTAGTTAATAATGAGTTCATTTGTGTAGAAGATTGCAATCTAGGCCGGGCGCAGTGGCTCACGCTTGTAATCCCAGCATTTTGGGAGGCTGAGGTGGGAGGATCACGAGGTCAGGAGTTCAAGACCAGCCTGCTTGACATAGTGAAACCTGGTCTCTTCTAAAAATACAAAAATTAGCTGGGAGTGGTAGCAGGCACCTGTAGTCCCAGCTACTTGGGAGGCTAAGGTAGCAGAATCGCTTGAACTTGGGAATTGGAGGTGGCAGTGAGCCGAGATCGCAACACTGTATTCCAGCCTGGGTGACACTGAGACTCTGTCTCAAAAAAAAAAAAAGAAAAAAAAAATTGCATTCTAGGTGTGTATACATGTGAATGTTTTGTATAGCAGTGTGTTAGCTAATGTTGTGTTTGATTGCAGCAGGTGAAGAGATATTTCTAAAAAATATAAACTTTTAAAATATTCTTTTCTTTTTGGTAGAACACCTGCTTGAGGACAGTAGGGGCAACATTTAATAGTCAATTAACACACAGTACAAATGATTTAAGTGGTCTTCCTTAGCTGCTGTTGAGCCCACAATTGTTACCGATACTGCTCTGGTATTTATTTGATGTGGTGTTTGAAGTGAGTGAGGAATTAATCTCTGTGAATCGTTTGAAGGGAACAGCTACAGGTGAGAATATTTTAAGAGAAGTTGTGAAAACACTTAGGACAACCTGAGGTGGAATTGCTAAGATGTGTTTCAAATGATGGTGGTAAAAATATGTGGAACAGAAAAACGCTTAATTGGGCAAATTTACACAGCTTGTGAAAATGTAAGGCGTTTACGACCCAGTATCATTCATCAACAGGAACATGGCCGAAAATATTCTAGTCTGCCATGTCTTACTGAGTAGTGTGAAGAGTAAAACTTCTGTTCTCATCGACTTAACTATGATGAGATCACTGAATTTGAATGTTTTGCTTTGCCTTGTCACATAGCAATCAATGACTTAGCAGTGGTAAATACTTTTTGTGAATTTTAAAAAATTTTTTAAAGTTTTATTTTAGTATTTTTTTTTTAGAGACAGGGTTTCACTGTGTTGGCCAGGCTGGTCTTGAACTCCTAACCTCGGTTGATCCACCCACCTTGGCCTTCCAAAGTGCTGGGATTACAGGCATAAGCCACCATGCCTGGCCCTTATTGTGAAGTTTTAAAGCTTATGGCAAAGATTGACATTTTTCTGAATGAGAAAAATCTGCCCTTAAAGCACTATTAATAAACTGTGAATGCCATAGGTCTGATAATCTTTCTGAATTCAGCTTGAAGTTACAAGGCAGAACAGCACTCATATGTGAAATTTGTATGTGGTGGTGAAGTCATTTCAACACTAATGTTTGAGTCGCGAGTAACGTCAACCTGCTGTGTACACTCTTGCGTTGTCAAAAATTATAAGATCTGGGAGTGGTGGCACTTGCCTTTGGTCCCAGCTACTTGGGAGGCTGCGGTGGGAGGGTCACTTGAGCAAAAGAGTTTGAGTACAGCCTGTGTAACACAGCAAGACGCTGTTGCTTAAAAATCACACACTGAGGAGAAAGGGGGAGGAGGGGAAAGGCAACCAGCCGTCCGGCCTCTGTCAAGGGAGTTGGAGGGAAAAAGTTCTCAGGCGCCGCAGGTCCGAGTCCCTCGCAGCTCCTCCCGAGGCGCAGCCGCCAGACCAGTGGAGCCGGGGAGCAGGGCGGTGGCAGAGGCGCCGGGGTGAGGGATGCGAGGCCGCCGCGCATCCCCCCGGTCCTGAAAGCGAGGAGAGCGCCGCTCCCGCCGCCCAGCCCTCAGCCCTCGCCGTTTCTCCACCTCGGCCTGTGGAGCCGGGGGCGTCTGGGCGGAGCCCTCTCACGCCTGTAATCCTAGCACTTTCGGAGGCCGAGGTGGGTGGATCACCTGAGGTCAGGAGTTCAAGACCAGCCTGGCCATCATGGTGAAACCCCATCTTTAAAAAAAAAAAAAAAGAAGCCGTGGATCCCGGGCAGCAACCGCCACCTCAAGCGGCCCCCCAGGGCCAAGGACAGCCGCCGCGCAGCCTCCTCAAGGGCAGGGCCCGCCATCCGTACCCAGGCAGCCGGCACCCGCGGCGACCCAGGCGGCGTCACAGGCACCCCCCACCAGGCATCAGATCGTGCACGTCCGCGGGGACTCAGAGACCGACCTGGAGGCGCTCTTCAACGCCGTCATGAACCCCCAGACCGCCAACGTGCCCCAGACCATGCCCATGAGGCTCTGGAAGCTGCCCTACTCCTTCTTCAAGCCGCCCAAGCCCAAATCCCACTCCCGACAGCCCAGTACTGATGCAGGCATTGCAGGAGCCCTGACTCCACAGCCTGTTCGAGCTCATTCTTCTCCAGCTTCTCTGCAGTTGGGAGCTGTTTCTCCTGGGACACTGACCCCCACTGGAGTAGTGTCTGGCCCAGCAGCTACACCCACAGCGCAGCATCTTCGACAGTCTTCTTTTGAGATACGTGATGATGTACCTCTGCCAGCAAGTTGGGAGATGGCAAAGACATCTTCTGGTCAAAGATACTTCTTAAATCACATCCAGACAACAACATGGCAGGACCCCAGGAAGGCCATGCTGTCTCAGATGAACGTTACAGCCCCCACCAGTCCACCTGTGCAGCAGAATATGATGAATTCGGCCTCAGGTCCTCTTCCTGATGGATGGGAACAAGCCATGACTCAGGATAGAGAAATTTACTATATAAACCATAAGAACAAGACCACCTCTTGGCTAGACCCAAGGCTTTACCCTCGTTTTGCCATGAACCAGAGAATCGGTCAGAGTGCTCCAGCGAAACAGCCACCACCCCTGGCTCCCCAGAGCCCACAGGGAGGTGTCATGGGTGGCAGCAGCTCCAACCAACAGCAACAGATGCGACTGCAGCAACTGCAGATGGAGAAGAAGAGGCTGAGGCTGAAACAGCAAGAACTGCTTCGGCAGGCAATGCGGAATATCAATCCCAGCACAGCAAATTCTCCAAAACGTCAGGAGTTAGCACTGTGTAGCCAGTTACCAACACTGGAGCAGGACGGTGGGACTCAAACAGTGTCTTCTCCCGGGATGTCTCAGGAATTGAGAACAATGACGACCAATAGCTCAGATCCTTTCCTGAACAGTGGCACCTATCACTCTTGAGATGAGAGTACCAAGAGTGGACTAAGCATGAGCAGCTACAGTGTCCCTCGCACCCCAGATGACTTCCTGAACAGCGTTGATAAGATGGATACAGGTGATACTATCAACCAAAGCACCCTGCCCTCACAGCAGAACTGTTTCCCAGACTACCCTGAAGCCATCCCTGGGACAAATGTGGACCATGGAACACTGGAAGGAGATGGAATGGACATAGAAGGACAGGAGTTGATGCCAAGTCTGCAGGAAGCTTTGAGTTCTGACATCCTTAATGACATGGAGTCTGTTTTGGCTGCCACCAAGCTAGATAAAGAAAGCTTTCTTACATGGTTATAGAGCCCTCAGGTAGACTGAATTCTAAATCTGTGAAGGATCTAAGGAGACATATGCACCTGAAATTTCCGTAAGCCAGTTGCAGTTCTCTGGCTAATACAGAAAAAGATGAACAAACGTCCAGCAAGATACTTTAATCCTCTGTTTTGCTCTTCCTTGTCCATTGCTGCTGTTCATGTATTGCTGACCTTTTTCACAGTTGGCTCTAAAGAATCAAAAAAAGAAAAACTTTTTGTTTCTTTTGCTATTATAACTACTGTTCATTTTGGGGGCTCGGGGAAGTGAGCCTGTTTGGATAATGGATGCCATTCCTTTTGCCCAGTTAGGTGTTCACCAGTCGTTTTAACGAAATACTCAGAAGTCAGATGCTTCATGTCACAGCATTTAGTTTGTTCAACAGTTGTTTCTTCAGCTGCCTTTGGCCAGTGGAAAAACACGACTTACTGATCTGACAAGCCAAAAAATGTTACATCTGATATTAAGCACTAATGCTGATTTGAAGAGATAGCTGAAACCAAGGCTGAAGACTTTTACCATCAGTATTTTCTTTTCCTCCTGGTGCTATCATTAGTCATATAGTGACCTTGATTTTTATTTTCGGAGCTTATAAGGCATGAGACGATTTCCACAGAAATATATTAATTATTGCCACATACTCTAGATTTTGGTGGATAATTTTGTGGGTGTGCATTTTGTTTCGTTTTGTTGGTTTTTTTGGGGAGGGTGGTTGGTGGTTTTGTTGGAACCTAGGCAAATGACCATATTAGTGAATCTGTTCATAGTTGTAGTTTGGGATGGTTATTGTAGTTGTTTTGTTAAAAATCTCCATTTCCTGTTTTTTTTACCACTTTATTTAAATCTTGATTGTCTGCTCTTTCTTTTATGTACATGCACACACACAAACATAACATTTATAATAGTGTGGTGGCAGAATGTATCCTTTTTTTAGGTTTCCCTACTTTCCAGTTAATTTTAAAATCGTAGCGCTTGTATGCATTTAGAATACATGACTAGTAGTTTATACTTCACTGGTAGTTTAAATCTGGTTGCAGGCACAGTTGTTTGAAGTAGTTTAGTGTTCTAGAAAGAGCTATTACTATAGATAGTGCCTAGGGGAGTACTCCATGCCCTGTGGGCATACAATAGATATTATCTGATGAATTGGAAAGGGGCGAACCAGAAGTGGCTTTATTTTTTCCCTTGTTCTCCCTTGGACTAATAACAGTTAGTCTTGGTTGGAAATCACTGAGCAGGTTTATCATGTGCATGACAGAAATAAGCTTTATAGTGGTTTACCATTATTTAGCTTTGGAAGTTTACCTCTGCTTTAGTTTTGGAAGTAAATTCTAGTTTGTAGTTCTCATTTGCAATGAACACATTGAAGGCTAGATGAAAATATTGCCTTCAAGATTGTTCTTATAAGACTTGCTCCTACTTCTATATGCTGAAAATTGACCCTGGATAGAATACTATAAGGTCACGAGTTAGCTGGAAAAGTGATCAGATTAATAAATGTATATTGGTAGTTGAATTTAGCAAAGAAATAGAGATAATCATGATTATGCCTTTATTTTTACAGGAAGAGATGATGTAACTAGAGTATGTGTCTACAGGAGTAATGGTTTCCAAAGAGTATTTTTTAAAGGAACGAAATGAGCATGAATTAACTCTTCAATATAAGCTATGAAGTAATAGTTGGTTGTGAATTAAAGTGGCACGAGCTAGCACCTCTACGTTTAAGGGTCTTTTAATGTTTCTAGAATAAGCCCTTATTTTCAAGGGTTTATAACAGGTATTAAAGTCTC
This sequence comes from Aotus nancymaae, assembly GCF_030222135.1. Lineage (NCBI taxonomy): Eukaryota > Metazoa > Chordata > Mammalia > Primates > Aotidae > Aotus > Aotus nancymaae. Next base: position 18,878,028 of record NW_026988455.1, read on the forward strand.
TTCTCCTGGCAAAAGCAGCTATGAAAAGCCTCAGCTTGGGAAGATAGATTATTTTTCCCTCAATTACAGAACCTAAGTATTTTGGCCCATCAGTTTGGAGGAGTGCAAACGTTGGAAGTCAGAAGTTTTATTTTAAAAATACTTTCAGTGCTAAAAAAAAATGCAATCACTGTGTTGTATATAATAGTTCATAGGTCGATCACTCATAATAATTGACTCTAAGGCTTTTATTAAGAAAACGGCAGAAAGATTAAATCTTGAATTAAGTCTAGGGGGAAATGGCCACTGTGTGGATGGAGTTTTAGAGTAATAATGAAATTCTACCTAGAATGCAAAATTGGGTATATGAATTATATAGCATGTTGTTGGGATTTTTTTTTAATGTGCGGAAGATCAAAGCTACATGGAAGGAGTGCCTATAATTTGCCAGTAACCACAAATTAAGATTATATCTTATATATCAGAAGAGTAGCTTTAGCTTAGTGGAAGGGTGGGAAGGTTTGGGGTGGGGGTTGTGAAGATTTAGGGAGACCTTGATAGAGAACTTTATAAACTTCTTTCTCTTTAATAAAGACTTGTCTTACATCTTGCTGTCATTAAAGGCAGCTGTTCCTAGAATTTCAATCACTTAAGTACACCCACAAAACAAGGATATGGAGATCTTCATTTCCCCTTGACTTTAATTTGCCCAGTTATACCTCAGTGTTGTAGCAGTACTGTGATACCTGGCGCAGTGCTGTGATCTTATGATGCCCTCTGTACTGACCTGAAGGAGACCTAGGAGTCCTTTCTCTCAGTTTGAATCATAGCCTTGATGTGGTCTCTTGTTTTATGTCCTTGTTCCTAATGTAAAAGTGCTTAACTGCTTCTAGGTTGTATTGGGTAGCGTTGGGATAAGATTTTTAACTGAGTATTCTTGAATTGCTGTAAAATCCATAGGATGAAACATATTCTTGATGATGACAACTCACTCATGGCGCATCCGGGATGGTCCAGCTCTCCTCTCAGGTCTCCAATGCAGCTGTTTTTGTTGCATAGACAGCTTCTTCTTATAGTCTTTGCACTTCTTCTTCTTCTTTGAGGCATCATATTCTCCCTTTAGTTGAAACTTTGCCACCTCAACATGTAATTTGTAGCCTCTAATTTCATCTTCATCCAAAAGTTTTAATGCAAGGTCCACAGATTCTCTCTTCAAGTAACAGCAAAGACCGTCTCCTTTAAGATTTCCTTGATTATCTTTGTAAAGTTTGACCTTAAATTCCTCTGTCTGAGGATCTCTCATAATAATGCCAAACTTGGACATAAGTTGTATAAATTCATCCACTGTAATATCTGGAGGCAAACCAGACACGTATACATTTGTATTTCTGTTTTCTTCAACATGAAACCATCCTGATTCAGCCTTTCTTTTTTCTCCCTTCTTTCTGGGATCAGTGGGTTCTGGAGCTTTTTCTTGTGGAGGTTCCTCTGCAGTCCTAGCATGGACATCTTGAACATTTGCAGTAGAACTAGATGCGCCATCACTAGAGAAGCTGTAATTGGCCTGATACATAGCAATGAAATCTTCAGTGATCTTGGGGAACCAAGCCTTCTTGTCCAGGTCCCACTCGTAGGGGGTGTCCGTCGGCTGCTGCCCGAGAGAATCAGTTTCTCCACCGGCATTGGTCTGGGTGTCACCGTCCTCGCAGTCTCCGTACAATTCTTGCATTCGCAACTGCTCATCAAACTCATCGTTCCCATCCAAAAAACCAATTTTATCATTTTTAAATTTATCAGCTTCTTACATTTGTGTTCTTTTCAGTCAGGGCTTCTTAGATCTACATATGGCTGATGGAGCACATTGATTTGGAGTTGCAGATCTTCCAAAGCACTATTTGTTGTAATAACTATTTTCTAAATATAGTGCCTTTAAAGGAAAAATGAACACAGGGAAGTGACTTTGCTAAAAATAACATTGCTGTTTTAAGTATTCCTATTAAATAGATGCCTTCTATCTGGAACATGGCAGAAAGACTGAAAAATAACAGTAATAAATTGTGTAATTCAGAATTCACACCAATCAGTATTGAAACTCAAACATTGCAAAAGTGGGTGGCAATATTCAGTGCTTAACAATTTTATAGCGTTGGTACATCTGAGAAATGAGTGCTCAGGGGGATTTTATCCTTGCAAGCATGTTTTTATAAGAATTGTGGGTGTGCCTGTCATAACGATTGTTTTCTGTATCTTGAAAAAGTATTCTCCACATTTTAAATGTTTTATATTAGAGAATTCTTTAATGCACGCTTGTGAAATATATATATGTAGTACCAATGTTACCTTTGTATTTTTTGTTTTAGATGTAAGAGCATGCTCATATGTTAGGTGCTTACATAAATTGTTACATAATTTTTCTTATGTAATGCCTTTTTGTTTGTTTATGTGGTTCAAATATATTCTTTCCTTAAACTCTTAAAAGAAAAATCACACACTGAGGTCCGTGGCGGGGGGGGAACTAGGGGAGGGACAGCTGGGGGAGGGGAGTTGGGGAGGGATAACATGGGGAGAAATGTCAGATATAGGTGATGGGGAGGAAGGCAGCAAACCACATTGCCATGTGTGTACCTATGCAACAATCTTGCATGTTCTTCATATGTACCTCAAAACCTAAAATGTAATTAAGAAATATATATATATACACATTACAGCAAGAAGAGACATCTCCATTCCCACACTTTACAAGCTGAAACTACTATTCTAGCAGCGTTGTGGGAGAACTTTGATGCAAATATAAAGGAAATTTTCATACTTCAGAAGCATTACATTTTGAGGTGCTGCCACTTAATGTTTAATTGGAAGTGATTGATCGGCGGTGTAATACATGTTGAGGAGCTGATATGCAGAGGACAATCAGAGAAAATTCTCTCAATGCCTTCCTAGCGCAAAATAGCCTTAAACAGAATTATATGCTAAGAACCACTACTTGGTAGTATGTATTTGTATGGAGAAAGTTTTTTTCTTTTCTTTTCTTTTTTTTTGCCAGGGTCTCACTGTGAATGCCATAGGTTTGATAATCTTTCTGAACTCAGCTTGAAGTTACAAGGCAAAACAGCACTTAAATGTGAAATTTGTATATGGTGGTGAAGTCATTTCAACACTAATGTTTGAGTCACAAGTACAATCATGGCTCAATGCAGCCTGGACTTCCTAGGCTTAAGCAATCCTCCCACCTCAGCCTCCAGAGTATCTGAGACCATAGGCACCTACCATCATGCCTGGCTAATTTTCTAATTTTTTTGGTAAAGATGAGGTTTAATGAGGTCTCATTATGTTGCTCAGGCAATCTCATTACTGATTGTCATTAACAGGTGAACAGGTGAATATTTGAACTGATTTTTTTTTTTTTTGGTAACGGGACACATGCTAACTCTGAACCCCATTAAACAAAATATAGAATTCCATTCTCATTGGTAGACTTATACTACCTAAACTTGCACCTTTTAATTAAGCTTCAAATTCCATGAATAACAATTTTGTGTAAATTCTTTCTCCCTCTTTTATATAAAGTCCTATGTAATAGTCTTTTGCCTTTCTCCATGCAGTCTAAAATATTTACGACTCCTTACATAAAAAGTTTGTCAAGTGATACCCCAAAGAAAGGACCATGCTCTCAAGTTACGTTCAAGACCATATTAGATGCACTGCTACAAAAGATTAAACAAATCCCAACAGGGCCAGAACCATGTACTTGTAATTCAATTACTTGGTTTAGCAAAACTCAACATCCCATAATGGAAGTCAGCATTATCCCGGGTAGTGAGTTGAATTGTATCCCTACAAAGTTCATGCCTACCTACAACCTCTGAACGTGATCTTAGTGAAATAGGGTGTTTGTGCATGTAATTAGGGTAATGACTGAAATGAGAGCATCCTGGATTAGGGCGGATCCTAAATCCAATGGGAGTTTTCTTACAAGAAATAGACAAGGATTCATCAGGACACAGGGAAGACAGTGTGAAGACAGAGGCTGAGATTAGAGTGATGTACTTCCAAACCAAGAAATACCAGGACCACCAGGATCTGGGAGAAGAAAGGAAGGAATCTTTCTTACATCCTTCAGAGTGTGGCCTTGACTTTTGACTTCTGGTCTCCAGAACTGTAATAGAATAAATTTCTGTTTTTTTCAAGCCACAGAGTTTGTAGTAACATGTTGCAGCAGCCCTAGGAAATTAATACATCTAGAAATCTCTACAATATTTTATCTGTAATGTCTAGCATAAGTCAGATAACTGACATATTAAGCAGAATAATGTGACCCAAAATCAAGAGGGCAAAGCCTACCAATGGAAAAGGCCCAAGATGATCTAAATGTTGTAATGAGAAAACATGGGTTTTGAAGCAGCTGTTTTATTATGTTTAAAGATTTAGGCCTGGTTTGATGGCTCATGCCTGTAATCCCAGTACTTACGGAGGCCCAGGGGGGAGAATCACTCAAGCCCAGCAGTTTGAGACCATCTGGGCAATATAGAGAAACCCCATCTCTACAAAAAATAAAACCCGTTGGGCACGGTGTTGTGTGTCTGTAGACCCTAGCTACTCAGGAGGCTGAGGCATGAGGATCACATGGGCCTGGGAGGTCGAGGCTACAGTAAGCCATGATCATGCCACTGCACTCCAGCCTGGGTTGACAGAGTGAGACTTTGTGTCCAGAAAAAAAAAAAAGAAAGAAAGAAAGAAAGAAAATTGATGGTCAGGAAAGGTTTACTTTTTTTTTGAGACAGTCTCGCTGTGTCACCCAGGCTGGAGTGCACTGACACGATCTTGGCTCACTGCAACCTCCGCCTTCCAGGTTCAAGCAATTCTTATGCCTCACCCTCCCAAGTAGCTGGGATTACAGGCATGTGCCACTGTGCCTGGCTAGTATTTGTATTTTTAGTAGAGATGGGGTGTCACCATGTTGGCCAGGCTGGTCTCGAACTCCTGGCCTCAAGTGATACACCCGCCTCAGCCTCCCAAAGTGCTGAGATTACAGGATTGAGCCACCACACCCAGCCAGTCAAGGTTTACTTTTGAATGATACCAGTACGAGCCAAGGTACCAGAGCCAGGACAGAACAGTGTTTCCCAATGGCAGGGGCCTCCTCTGTACAGCCCCAGGGGATGGCTCTGTCTCTCCCTGTCACTTCCCACTGGCCCCAGGAAGGAGGTGAGTCCCAGAAGTCTCTGACTTGCAGTAAGCTCCAGGATCAGGAGGTGTCAACTCTCTCCCCTTAGGTCTACGGCCATGCCCATTATTGTGGCATCCCCTCCCTCATCCTGCAATTCTTACAACCACTAACCAGGTTTCCATCTCTGTAAGTTTGTGCTTTCTTGAATGATATATAAATAGTCATGTAATATGTAACCTTTCACACAACATAATTCCCTTGAGAGCCATGGAAGTTGTGTATGTAGTTTATTCTTTTTTATTGCTACATCATATTCCATAATATGGATGCACCACAGTGTGTTTATATTCACCCACTGAACCTGTCATCTAGGTTTTAAGCCCCACATGCTTTAGGTACTTGTCCTAATGCTCTCCCTCCCCTTTCCCCCTACCCCGGACAGGCCTCGGTGTGAGATGTTCCCCTCCCTGTGGCCATGTGTTCTCATTGTGCAACTCCCACTTACAAATGAGAACATGCAGTGTTTGGTTTTCTGTTCCTGTGTTAGTTTGCTGAGAATAATGGTTTCCAGCTTCACCCATGTCCCTGCAAAAGACATGAACTCATTTTTCTTTACAGCAGCATAGTATTTCATGGTGTATATGTGCTGTATTTTCTGGACCTCCAAGGCTGGGAAGGCAGATTGTCACTCAGTTTCCACCTTTTCTGCTGCCTTCTCTTCCCTCTGCCATCTTCTCCCTTTCCTTCTGTTCTTTGGAGAAAATAGGTCCGCAGCAGCCACTGAACTTTGTGTTGCTTTGTGTTCTACGCTTGGTCTCGCTTCCTTTCTTTCTCCTTTCACCTTGCCTGGCTGATTTTTCATATCATCTCCTTGAGAAGGCTTTTTGACGTCCTTAAAAATCTTCTCAAAAGTGAATTTCTGCTGATGGTTTAAATGGATGCCATTGTCAGCAGGGGTCAGTGATGACCCACCCATCTCCTACACTACTTCCCTTTGCTCTCTGGTTCCCACATTGGATTCTGTTTTCTCCCACTTCCTCAGTCTGTCGGGTAGTCCCGGTCTGCCCTGATCTCTACCATGTAAATGGAGAGAAGGCTAAGCCGTCCTTCCTGGCTTTCCGGTGAGCCAGCAGGTGGATCTTCAGACCTTACTGCCTCTGTGGGCATCCAGAAAACTTTTGGGGTGTGTTGCCGTGGAAACAATGGAGTATTTATTGTACTACCTTTCTTAGACTTTCTGATGCAACCTGCCCTCTTTCCCAGATTGCCGTGATGCTGTAGGGAGCTTTCCTAAATTAATCTTGTCAAAAAAGCCTTCGAATCCTTTTGGATTCAGACATCTTTTATGTGAGAAAAAAATAAAGCCACTATTATCTTTTGCTTTACTTATGCAGCTGAACAAAATTCTAATGAATCCATATAGGTTCATTCTGAGCAGATGATGCTCAGAGCAAGATGGAGCTCAGAGCAGATGGAGCTCAGAGCAAGGTAAAGCTCAGAGCAGATGGAGCTCAGAGCAGATGGAGCTCAGAGCAGATGGAGCTCTGAGCAGATGGAGCTCAGAGCAAGATGGAGCTCAGAGCAGATGGAGCTCAGAGCAGATGGAGCTCTGAGCAGATGGAGCTCAGCAGATGGAGCTCAGAGCAAGATGGAGCTCAGAGCAGATGGAGCTCTGAGCAGATGGAGCTCTGAGCAGATGGAGCTCAGCAGATGGAGCTCAGAGCAAGATGGAGCTCAGAGCAGATGGAGCTGAGAGCAGATGGAGCTCTGAGCAAGATAGAGCTCAGAGCAGATGGAGCTCAGAGCAGATAGAGCTCAGAGCAAGATGGAGCTCTGAGCAGACAGAGCTCTGAGCAAGATGGAGCTCTGAGCAAGATGGAGCTCTGAGCAGATGGAGCTCTGAGCAGATGGAGCTCAGAGCAGATGGAGCTCTGAGCAAGATGGAGCTCAGAGCAGATGGAGCTCTGAGCAAGATGGAGCTCAGAGCAGATGGAGCTCTGAGCAAGATGGAGCTCAGAGCAGATGGAGCTCAGAGCAGATGGAGCTCTGAGCAAGATACAGCTCAGAGCAGATGGAGCTCAGAGCAGATGGAGCTCTGAGCAGATGGAGCTCAGAGCAGAAGGAGCTCTGAGAAAAGTAAAGCTCAGAGCAGATGGAGCTCTGAGCAAGGTAAAGCTCAGAGCAGATGGAGCTCTGAGCAAGGTAAAGCTCAGAGCAGATGGAGCTCTGAGCAGATGGAGCTCTGAGCAAGGTAAAGCTCAGAGCAGATGGAGCTCAGAGCAGATGGAGCTCTGAGCAGATGGAGCTCAGAGCAGATGGAACTCTGAGCAAGATGGAGCTCTGAGCAGATGGAGCTCAGAGCAGATGGAGCTCTGAGCAAGGTAAAGCTCAGAGCAGATGGAGCTCTGAGCAGATGGAGCTCTGAGCAAGGTAAAGCTCAGAGCAGATGGAGCTCTGAGCAAGGTAAAGCTCAGAGCAGATGGAGCTCAGAGCAGATGGAGCTCAGAGGAAGGTAAAGCTGAGAGCAGATGGAGCTCTGAGCAGATGGAGCTCTGAGCAAGGTAAAGCTGAGAGTAGATGGAGCTCAGAGCAGATGAAGCTCAGAGCAGATGGAGCTCTGAGCAAGATAAAGCTCTAAGCTGATGGAGCTCTGAGCAGGTTAAACTCTGAGAAGATTAAGCTCAGACAAGAAGGAGCTCCAAGCAAGATGGAGCTTGGAGCTGATGTTCCTCTGTGTAAGATGGAGCTATGAGCTAGATGGAGCTTGGATTGAAAGGAGCTCAGAGCAGATGGTGCTCAGAGCAAGATGGAGCTCTGAGTGATTGGAGCACTGAGCAGATGGAGCTCTGAGCAAGATAGAGCTTGGAGCAGATAAAGCTCTGAGCAAGATGGAGCTCGGAGCAGATGGAGCTCTCAGCAAGATGGAGCTCGGAGCAGATGGAGCTCTCAGCAAAATGGAGCTTGGAGCAGATGGAGCTCAGAGCAGATGGAGCTCTCAGCAAGTTGGAGCTCAGAGCAGATGGAGCTCTCAGCAAGATGGAGCTCTGAACAGATGGAGATCTCAGCAAGATGGAGCTCAGAGCATATAGTACTTACAGCAAGATGGAGATTAGAGTGATTAGAGCTCAGAACAGATGGAGGTCACAGAAATTGCTTCCAAGCAGATGGTAATCAGAGCAATCTGGAGCTCCAAGTAGATGGTGCTCAGAGCAAGATGAACCTCAGAATGATCAGAACTCTGAGAAAAATTAAGCTCTGTGCAGATGGCGCTTAAAGCAAGATACAGATCAGAGTGATTCGAGCTCTGAGCAAGATGGCACTAGGAGGAGGTAGAGCTTTGAGCAAGAAGTACCTCCGAGTAAGATGGAGCTTGTTGAAGTTGTTTCCTGGTGTAAGGTGGAGCTCAGAGCAAGATGGAGCTTGGAGTGAGTGGAACTGTGAACATTGCTCTGAGCAGTTGGAACTCTGAGCAAGATGGATCTCTGAGCAAGAAGGAGCTCTAAGCAAGATGGAGCTTGGAATAGACATTGCTTGGTTTTAGATGGAGCTCACATTAGAGCTCCAAGGAAGATGGAGCTCAGAGCAGACAGAGCTCTGAACAAAAAGAAGCTCCAAGCAAAGTGGAACTTGGAGCAGATGTTGCTTGGTGTAAGGTGGAGCTCAGGGCAGATGGTGCTCAGAGCAAGACAGAGCTCGGAGAACATGCTGCTCACAGTAGTAAGGTGGAGCTCAGGGCAGATGGTGCTTAGAGCAAAATGGAGCTGGACGTGACTGGAAATCTCAGCGAGGTGGACCTAGGAGAAGATGGAGCTCTGAGCAGAGGGCGCTCAGAGCAAGATGGAGTTTGGAGTGATAGGAGCTCTGAGAAAGATGGAGCTTGAAGCAAATGCAACTCCAAGTAGATGAAACTCTGAGCAGATGGTGCTCAGAACAAAATGGAGCTCAGAGTGATGGGAGCTCTAAGCAAGATGAGCTCAGAGCAGATGGAGCTTCAAGCAGATGGTGCCCAGAGCAAGATGGAGATTGGAGTAATTGGAGTTTGAAACCAGATGGAGCTCAGATCAGATAGACCTCTGAGCAGCAAGGAGCTCCAAGCAAGATGAACCTCAGAGCAGATGTTGCTGGTGTAAGATGGACCTCAGATCAGATAGACCTCTGAGCAGCAAGGAACTCCAAGCAAGATGGAGCTTGGAGCCGATGTTGCTGGTGTAAGATGGACCTCAGAGCAGATGTTGCTGATGGGGTGGCATAGGGAGGTTTGACCCTGGCAAATCGGGCAGAGGCACCCTTTGCTCCCTGCAACACCGCCCGGGTCCTGGGGCCACAGTGAACATGAGCAGAGGGCGTGAGCAAGAGGCAGGGGACCTGGCCTGGGACCCCAGCCCAAAGCCAGGGAAGCTGCCTACTCCTGTGTGGGCACGGACACTGGGGACTCTGGCTCTCAGAGGTTCGGCCACCTGATCAGGTTTGTGCTCTGTGGGGGGTGGGGGGTTTGGAGTGTTGGGAGGACTAGCCTACTTGTAGGACTGGAGCTGCGGTAGATAGGTGCTCTCCTTCCCAGTTTCTCCTGGGAAGACGTTCAAGAACTGTTTCATTACAAGGGGAGTTTGGAAAACATAGCTCACCTTCTGCTTTGTATTAGCCAAGAACAAGGTGTGAAGTGGCTTCCTGATTATTGGGGATCCCTTTGTCCCTTCTTGAGATTAGATGTCTTCATCAGTGAGGTTTTGCCTGGATGACCTCAGCACAATTGGTACTACACCTGGGCCAACTGTTTGCTAGTTTCCTGGTTGTTGCCTTAAGCTTCTCACCCATGAGGTACCTTCCTATCCTTTTTATAACCTAAATTATCATCGCATGAACTGTTTCAACTCCTACTGCTCTGGACAGGCTGCTTTTTATTTGGTGGGTCCATCCAATCCCTGCACTTGCCCTGTTTTTCTCCAACCAGATACTTGGCCGCTTCCACAGTCCTTGGGTAAATGCTTGGGAGAATCATTTAAAGATTTTTATTCTACCGTGGTGGCCCTAGTTCCTCAGGGGGCAGTAAGATGGCTTTTTAGGATTGGTCTAATCAGATCCTCATTTCTTTACCCTTCCTAGGTTTTGAAACATGAATCCTTCACTCCTCCTGGCTGCCTTTTGCCTGGGAATTGCCTCAGCTGCTCCAACACATGATCACATTTTCGCTGCACAATAGAACAGAAGGCAAAGCACATGAGATTATATGGCATTGGTGGCACCTGAAACTGTCTAGGGGAACCCCAGAGCGATGGGCCTTGCCATTGGGATCATATGGCCAGAGAGTAGCTTCTAGAGGCCAGCTCTTACCAATAGCCTAATGGCAACAATTATGAGCATGATATGGGCGTACACCCCTGTTGTGTCTCAGCTTGGATAATAGCTTCCAGAGGTGTCAAGCCTTCCCTTGCCATGGTTTCTCTTCCAGCTCTGTCTGAAGATTCACTTGTTGAGCACAGGTTGGCTTTTAGATAGAAATACAGAGCATCCATTACATGTTTGCCTATAGAATGAAGAAAAATGGAGGACGGCAGTGTGGAAGAAGAACATGAAGATGACGGAGCAGCACAACCAGGAATACAGGCAAGGGAAACAGCTTCACAATGGCCATGAATGCCTTTGGAGACATGGTGAGTGTGCTGTGGGTGGCTGAACTCTGTGCTTTCCCTCCTCAGTTCTTTACCAAATTAATCTCTTGCTTTTTAACATTTTATTTACTTTTCCTTGAAGACCAATGAAGAATTCAGGCAGGTGATGAATGGTTTTCAGTATCAGAAGCACAGGAAGGGGAAAGTGTTCCAGGAACCTCTGCTTCTTGAGTTTCCCACATCTGTGGACTGGAGAGAAAGGCTACATGACTCCTGTGAAGAATCAGGTGAGACAGTGTCAGGTTGAGACCTCTCATCACCTTACCCCAGGAAAGCCAAGAAGTGATTGACATTTGTGCTGTGGTAGAAGGTCAACAACATGCAGTTCACATTTTTAAGGGGTATTCAGATATATGAGCTGTTGTTAAAAGTCTTGCTCTGTGTGTGTGTGTGCGCGCGTGTGTGTGTGCGCGCGCACGCGTGTGTGTGTGTGCGCGCCTGTGAGCTTTTTAATTCTTTTTTCAGGGTCAGTGTGGTTCTTGTTGGGCTTCTAGTACAACTGGTGCTCTGGAAGGGCAGATGTTCCAGAAAACTGGCAAATGTATCTCACTGAGTGAGCAGAATCTGGTAGACTGCTCTGGGCCTCAAGGCAATCGGGGTTGCAATGGTAGCTTAATGGATAATTCCTTCCAGTATGTTCAGCAGAACGGAGGCCTGGACTCTGAGGCATCCTATCCATATGAGAGCTCCTTTTCTTGCTGCCATTCCTGCTTTGTTTTACTGGGACACTTTCAGAGGTAACAGACGCTTTTCAGAATTCACATTTTAGATGGGGGAATCTATATCTGCAAACTGTCAGTATTGTCGTTATAAGTTATAGCCTTTGTACAGTTCTGTGATTACATGGTTAACACATAGCTGTTTTTGCTTCTATGTAACATGGAGAATATACAAACCATTCTACATATACAAAACACATTTCTCCATTGTGAAAAATGTCTTACGAAAAGTAAACCTAGGGGTCTCATTGAAGCGAACGGAGCTAATTTTCATTTTCAAATTAACTATTAATAGTAACATTTCACTTCCTTGGATGACACTGGCTTTGTGGACATCCCTTCATGGGAGGAGAACCTGACGAAGGCAGTGGCAACTGTGGGGCCCCTCTCTGTTGCTGTTGATGCAAGCCATGTCTCCCTCCAGTTCTATAGAAAAGGTAAGCATCTTTCTTCATAGACATTACTGCAGAAAAAGAGTAAGCCACCATGACATACCAGCATGATGGGCTCTATACACGCAGTATTCATACCCGATGCTTCCACTTGATATTACGCTGAGCATATCTCCATGAAAAGAAGTACTTCATAACTTTATAAATAGCTATATTATTTATAGTATAGTTTAATTTTACTTAAATATTATCTAATTGTTGTATTCATAAAATTCTTCCAAAGATTCTTACTTCTGTGATTAAATCTGAAAAGAGCCTCTTTATTCAAGGATTTTGGTGTTCTGTGCTTTTAAGACTGATATTCTAGAGTAGAATTACAAACATAGTGGTCTTTTATGCCTGTAGGAAAGTTTTTTATGAAAGATTATGCTAATTTCTATTTCTGCTAGTTGAGGATGACAGCCTAAATCCCTAGCCTTGATAATAATAGATCTTGTTAAGCCTGATCTGGATTGCATGTCATTTCACTGATTTTAGAGATGCCTCCCTCCCTGTGGGTGACAGGGTGGGTTACTGTCAGGTGTCCTCGGGAGCTTCTCAACAAGCCTTCATTTTTTTCTCTCATGCATTTATTTTGAGCGACCCTGGAGAATGCTATGCTGGTGGCTGGCTACGGCTATGCAGGGGCAGAGTCGGATAACAATGAATATTGACTGGTGAGGAACAGGTATAAATTGCCAGAAAAATACTTGTAGTTGAAATTCAAAAAGGAATCCTTTTTTGCAATTAGTATTTAGATACCACAAGCCCTTAAGCACATTTTGAAATCCCAGAAGTCTTCATCCTCCTTAGGTAGAACATAGAATATTAATGATTGATTATAATATCTAGATACTATCATGAGCATGCTGGGGATATTAATATGGTATTTGTCCTACTGCATGTCTAAATTTTGAACATTTTCTTAATTCTGAAGCATATCTAGCTGGAAAGACATCCTATCCTTTTTCTGTTTCTGATTTTTACACTTCTGTGAAAAGTCATAGTGATACGCAGGTTTAGACTCAGGAATTTATAAGGGACGAACAGGAACGTCGGCATCTCCTGATTCTTTATGTTAAGTCTGTGGTTCTGGCACAGTGTTTAAGTTAATAACCCAACGTGCTTTATCCTTCCTCTAAAAGGGAAAACCTGCTCTCCTTTCAGCTGGGGTAAACATTGGGGCATGGATGGCTACATAAAGATGGCCAAAGACCAGAGGAACAACTGTGGAATTGCCACAGCAGCCAGCTACCCCACTGTGTGAGCCGATGGATGGTGATGAGGGGACTTGACTGCAGATGGCACATCCAGAGGAGGAATTTATCTTCCGTCTACCAGCCCCTGCTGTGTGGGATGCACACTTCAGTCATTGAAGACCTAAGTGTGATTTGACTTCTGTGATATTTTCACAGTGGTAAATGTTACCTCTGTTTTAATTACTGTTATAAACATGTTTGTATTATTGATTCACTTACTTTGGATTTTTATTTTAAAAGGACATATACATTTTTACCTGTTTAAATAAAATGTAACTTCAAATGTACCTTTTTTTTTTTTTTTTGGAGTGTGGGACCCCGGCCAGCCTTGGAGGGGACAAGGCTTAACTTCTCTTTAAATTTTTTTATTCAAGAAGTGGGGGAGGACAGACAAGGGGACTGAGCTGAGCCCTGAGTCCCTGAACCTACCGGCTCAGTCCCCACAGCAGGACTGGACTCAGAGTCAGAGGGTGGAGGCTCCAGCACCACCCAGACATGGCTGGGGACAGACAGGACCCAGGAACACCCACTCACTGTCCTCTGGCAGGCGGCAGCCACAGCACATGGGGCCCAGTTTTGGGGGTGCTGCCGCCCTTCTTGGGAGTGGTGGGTTTCTTGCCCTGCCAGAGGTGTCCCTGGATGGTGAAGGCATCAACGCTCATGGACGTGGTCTTGGCGGGGATCGGGGGAAGCGCTTGCAGTCCAAGTTGTACTTGTAGATGCCTTCCACCATGGCGGGTGTGATGGTCCGGGGCCCGTAGCCTGCCAGCCGCGACAGCTCCTCCATCTCCCCTGACAGTGTGTAGAGTGCCCTGAAGTGGCAGCTCGAGTCACGAAAGAGGATCAGGAAGTGATTGACCTTGCTTTTCTCAATTTCCTCCAGAATGCATTTCTTCTGCAGTTCTTTCACCTTGCCCGACAGGCAGCAGTGTGACAGAGCGTTGTGGATGATGAACTTGCTGGACTTGGCACTAGGCTCCTTGTACAGCCGTGGGCCTGTGTACTCGGGCACCAACGCTGGAGAGGAGGCATTGCTGCCATTCTCTCAGTCCCGTTCACGGCTCCCAGGCATGTGGCTTGGGGACATGAGGCCCGATGGGGAGGGTTATTGGGGGCCTTTTTGGCCACAGTGAACAGTGACAGGGTGGACTGGGAATAGATTTTGCTCAGCCAAGAGCCCAGCAGGCCGCGTGCTGGGCTTCGCACCAGGGCCGAGTAGTCACAGCAACCTGAGTGAGGCCGGGGCGCCTTCCACCTGCCCCAACCCGGGCCCCTGGACCCCGCAGCCTGGGGCCGCAGCACCTTATCAAGGTCGTCCATCAGCTTCAGCTGGGCCCGGCGCTCTCGTACTCCAGCTGTGTGAAGTCTCCCTGCCGGGGGCCCACCTCCTCCTTGGCTGGAGCCCGGGCAGCAGGGGCCAGGGTGGCCATGGGGGCTGCAGGGACTGTGGACATGGTTGGGGCTGGGCCAAGGGCCTCCTCATGGGCCAGCCTCAAGGCCTCCTCCCTCTGCTGTTCCTTCTCCGCCTCCTGCCACTGCTTGTGCCGCCGCGCCTCCTCTGCTGGCTGCTGCTGCCGCTCCAGCAGGCTGGCCCACTTTTGGGCCATCTCATCCTCAGACTTGTCTTCATCCTTGTAGAAGAAACCCAGCCCTGCTCGGGGCTCCCCCTCTGAAGACGCCTCCTCTTCCAAGGAATCCTCAGCACCAGGGGACTCCCATCTCCCTCTTCCTCAGCGGCGGGATCTGCCAGGCTGCCCAGCGGGATCTCGATGAGGCCAGGCCGGCGGCTGGCTCCTCGGGGGGCGTCCCCTCTGCCAGGAGGATGGAGGAGCGCATCTGCACAGGCACCTGGCTTGGGGAGAACTTGCGCAGGTGGGGGAGGCTGTCTACGTCTTGGGGTGGTGTGAGCATCCTGGTCAGGGGTGCCAGCCGCAGCTCTGCCTGCCGGGTGTGTTTCGGGCTTCGGGGTGACTGGCTGGGCCCAGGCCCAGGGCTGCACCAGGTGGCCAGGACCCACTGGGCGGGGCTGGGGGACAAGGCTTTGGGCCCCGTCGTCGTGGGGCCAGGGATGATCCATGCAGCAGGGGGCGGGGCAAGTCCAGGGGCGTCCGGCGGGGCCAGGAGCTGCTGCTGTTGGTCCGTGAGCCTCTCCATGTCCCGCTGCAGAGAGCTCAAAGCAGCACTCAGCTTGCTGACTGCTCGATTGTATTCCCCCAACCCCTCGGGGGGCAGCGGACCCAGGTCTGGCGAGAAGGTCCCTGCCTTGGGCCGTCAAGTTGGCTTACACTGGCCCTTGCCCGCCGGCCACTCCCCACCAGGGACTGGGCCTGGGTCGGCCTCGGCCTCCGCCTCCCCGGAATCCTCCCTTGGCTGCACCTGCAGGAAGGTGCTTTTGCCCAGCCGCTGGCGGTGCTTGGTGAAGATGGCCTCGATCCGTCGCTTCTGACCCTCATTGGCTCTGCGTTTCTCCTTCAGCCGGGCATCAAGCTCACTCATCTCTGAACTCAGGGCCTCTGGTGGGGCCGGAGTAGATGTGGGGGACCCTGCTCCAGCCTCAGCCTCTGCCTTCACCAGCTGTTTCTTGTGTTCTGCAAAGCTGGTCATTTTCACCTCAGAGTTGGTGGCTGCTGGGGACGAAGCCGCTGCCTTCAGGGACCCCTCGGTTGGGGCCAGTGGTTTTGATGCCTCCCCCACCGGACAGGGAGATGGTTTTGAGGGGGTCTCAGGGTGTGGCATGTACGCCAGTGCTTTGGTGGGCTTGTCGGACAGTGGTTTGGTGGGCTTGTTGGACAGTGGTTTGGAGGTCCCCTCAGGCAGGTACGGGGAGGCCAAGGATGGCTTGGAGGGTCCCTCAGGGGAGTGGAGGTAGAAGCTGCTGTCGGCTGCCCCGTCTGGAAGCAGCCGGGGCTCGGCACTGTGGATGATCTGCAGAGCCTCCTCGATGGTAGGCAGGTCTCCAGGTTCCACGGGGGGCGGGTGCTGGGAAGGGGTCCTGGCTGGCACAGGACGTGGGGGGCCCAGGCTGTCCGAGCTCACAGAGCGGAGGAGCACAGGGTCTCCCATGATGACATCCAAGTCGCTGAGCTGCCGGTTCCAGGCCTTGCCCAGGGCCTCCATATGGGACATGGACGGGGAAGACTTCAGGGAGCCTGCGGATCCTTGGAGTGGGGACTGAGGGCCACCAGGTGACAGGAGTGGTGGTGGAAGTTGAAGACAGGAGAACTGCTGCCGCTGTTGTTCTGAGGGGGGGAGGCCTCCGTGCCCTGGGGGAGGTGGCGTGACCATCCGGCAAGTCCTTCACTTGCACGAAGTTAGGCTTGTGCATCTCAAAACACATGAACAACTCAGCCAGCAGCCCTACCAAGTTGACCTTGAGCGGCAGGGGGACGTACAGCAAGTCCTCGAGGGACAGGAGTCAGCCACGAGGAAGGCATGAGGCACAGAAGTCCTACACCAGCTGAAGGTTGTACAGGCTGTCTGCCACAGACATGGGGTCCTTTAGGCACACCTCCTCAAGTCGAAGCAGCTGGGGACAAGTGCAGTGGATGGTGGCAGCCAGTGCAGCCCCACTGGCCAGGTCCTGGAGGCTGGTCACTGTTGGGAAGCAGGGGGCACGCCGTGCCACCACCCGGTCCTTGCAGTACCGGATTGAGGGCTGCGCCGGGGCCACCCCATCTGTAGGGGCTGCTGGAGAGGCTCTCTGGGCCACTTCCCACTCTGTCTTCTCCTGCAGCCGCTGGACAATCGTGTCCACCCAGAAAAGCAGCTTGTGCTCCAAGCTGGTGAGGGCCAAGGGACCTGGCAGGGTCTTTGTCCACTTGAAGGCAAGGGCAGCCATGAGGTCATCAATGACAGCTAGGTGGGCTCCCATGAGAATGGGCTGGTGCCTCAGGTCGGCCTCGCGCACCGGGCGCTCTGGCAATGCCAGCAGGGCCAGCAGTGCAGAGGGGTT
This sequence comes from Aotus nancymaae, assembly GCF_030222135.1. NCBI lineage: Eukaryota > Metazoa > Chordata > Mammalia > Primates > Aotidae > Aotus > Aotus nancymaae. Next base: position 18,895,204 of record NW_026988455.1, read on the forward strand.
GGGGGGTATTTCAAGCTGTGGCAGTGCCTGGCTCCAGGCCCTGCAGTAGAGCTCGGCTGAGAGCAATAGCCATGTCACTGGGGGCTTCACGTGCTCCTGCGCATACTGGTCAGTATAGAAGGGCTCCCACAGCTCCGGGAGTATGTGCTCTGTGCCCCGAACGCAGCCCGCAGCACCCACGCCAGGCTGGCAGCCGCCTTGGCCCGTAAGAAATCGTACTGGTCCAGTGACTTGATCTCCGGCACCAGGAAGGTCCTTCACAGTGGCCCGGGCCAGGGAGATGCGGCCTCCACCATGGCGGCGCCGGGACTGTGGGCGTCGGGTCCATGCTCGGGCTGGGCTGGGCGGGGCTGCGCCGCGCTCGTGCTCTGGGGTTTCTTTCTGTTTCTGATGCACTGACTTTGTGTAGTTGTATTTTCTGTATTTTCTGTTTTCACACTGCTGATAAAGACATACCCAAGACTGGCCAATTTACAAAAGAAAGAGGTTTAATGGACTCACAGTTCCACGTGGCAGGGTGGTGGGGGGGCCCTCACAATCATGGTGGAAAGTGAAAGGCATGTCTCACATGGCAGCAGAAAAGAGAACAAAATGATAGCCAAGTGCAAGGGGTTTCCCCTTAAAAAACCATCAGATCTTGTGAGACTTACTCACTGTCATGAGAACGGCCAGGGAAAGACCTGCTCCCATGATTCAATTACCTCCCATCAAGTGCCTTCCGCAACATGTGGGAATTGTGGGAGCTAAAATTCAAGATGAGATTTGGGTGGGACACAACCAAACTGTATCAGTAATCAAGCATGAAACTGGGCTCTAAGCCATACCTGCTGTGCCACTGGTTCACTAGGAGGAACAGTGGGTGGCTTTCTGACTCCTCTACTAACAAATGTGCAGATCTCATGTCAGCTCCCCAGTGGCTGTGTCTGACCCAACCCTTGATTGAAGCAAAATATGACAAACGATCTCTAAGGACAAAAGAAAATTATTTTAATAAAGAAAAAATTTACATATTTCTTTAAAGTGATCAGATATACATGTAATTTCAATACTGAAAAGAGCCTTAGAGATCATGTTTATCTCACTCAAGGTGGTTGCAGCCCAGTCAGGTTACAGGACAAAGGTATCAGGGCCAGTTTCTGGAGCATCTTCCCCCACTGCTGGTAGGGGCCCCATGGCCACTTTGCAGTTGAGGTGAGACAATGCACTAGTGTATTGCCAAGGCTGTTTGTCTTTGGGTCCTCAAGGGATGAGGTATAAACTCCAGGGTGTGAGGCTGGGCTTCAGGAATGGTGTGCTGGCCTTGGAAGGTGGAAGACAGAGGACCCAAAGTGAGAGTCTGTGGCCACATTTACACCAACCTACCTGTAAGCACCTGAATTCTTTTAAAAAGCTGAAAAACTTCCCACATATATTGGCTAAAAGAACACATAGTTTCATCACCTGTTTTTTTTTTTCAAAACTCTCATGTTCCTAGTGAAAAAAATATAAAGGATAGTTACAAGTGTTTAGTGAATAGACTCCATAATCTTCCAGGAAGAAAACTAGGTGGACAGTAGGGTCTTGTCCCACAAAGCCTCCAGCAGGCTCCATTTAAGTTAATTGGATCATGTGCCATCCTGGACTCTTAAGTGCCCTTCCCTAGTAGTTGCTAAAACTAACTTATTTATTTACTTATTTAGACGTAGTCTCTCTGTTGCCCAGGCTGGAGTGCAATGGTGTGATCTCAGATCACCACAACCTCTGCCTCCTGGCTCAAGCAATTCTCCTGTCTCAGTTCCCCAAGCAGCTGGGATTACAGGCACCCACCACCATGCCTGGATAATTTTTGTATTTTTACTAAGAGACAGGGTTTTACCATGCTGGCCAGGCTCGTGTTGAACTCTCAACCTCAGGTGATCTGCCTGCCTTGGCCTCCCAAAGTGCTGGGATTACAGGCATGAGCCACCGCACCCAGCCAAACTTCATCTTTTTGACATAAAATGACAAAAGTGGCAACTGTTATATTATTTGGATTTTATAATAAAAGTAGTCCATTGTAGCAAGGAGATTTGGAAGATTCCCAAGGTAAATCCCTTAACTGTGCAGGTTGGGTCCTAGATTTGAAACAGAATTTATGCAGCACCCAACATATGCAGGTCATCACCACGGTGGAAGAGACAGGCCCCGACCTCAAGGAGCTGGAGCTGTTAGGGAGAGGGAGGTGATGAAGGAGGACTTCTGGGAGGAAGGGAAAGCTGACATCAACCAGAGCAGCCAATCACTAAGGGAAGGTAAAGAGGTGAGCATCTTAGCAGAGACTAGCACATCTGCAACCCTGAGAAGATTCTGTAGTGAGTAGGTCCAGGTGTTGGGTGATGAAGCTTGCTGAGTGGAGTGTTTGAACATAGGGGGACCACTGGAGAGTGCAGAACAGACCATTCTGGTTCTTGGTTACTGCAAAAGAAACCACCCAGAAACTCAGTGACTTGGTAGAAACATCTTTCACATTTTCCACCTGGACTTGGCTGTGTGGTTTCATGGGAAGACATCTGTAGGCTCTATCTGTGCTGGAGACATCTGTAGGGCTTGATGAGGCTAGACATCTGCAAAGGCTCACTCACATGGCTGGCTGCAGATTCTGGTGTTGGCTGGTTTAGCTTGGGCTGTTGACCAAAGCACCTGCCTGGGGCCTCTCCACAGCTTGGGCTTCTCCCAGCATAGTACTGAACCCTGTATATACTATGTTTTCCTATATATACAAGCCTATGATAGTTCAATTTATAAATTAGGCACAGCAAGAGATTAACAACTAATAATAAAGTAGAATAATTATAACGACATGACAGTAGAACTGCTCTTGCAATTTGGGGTCATTATTTAGCAAAATAAGGGTTACTTGAATACAAGCACTGCCATAGCCTGACAGGTGATCTGATAACTAAAATGCCAAGTAAGTGACTCACTGGCAGATAGTGTATACACTGTGGATACACTAGACTCAGGGATGATTCAGCAACCCTCATGGGAGAGCAGGAGGGCATGAGACTTATCACACTACTAAGAATTGTGTGCAATTTAAAATGTAGAAATTGCTTATTTCTGGATCCATTTAATAACTTTAAAGTGCAATTGACCACGGGTAATAGAAATTGCATAAAGTGAAAATGCAGATAAGGGGGGACTAGTGTACAAACTTAATTTTTACTTATATAGTGTTCAACTGGGAAAGATGCAGAAAAGGAGAATTTTGCTGCATATATTCATTCAGGCACACTGACTTCTTTATCTTGTACTGTGCTGCAGTAAAGCACAGCACCAAGTTTGTCCTAGAAATCATATCCATTTTGTTGTGACAGGGCCCTGGTAGTTAAGTTAGGGAAGTTTCTTATTTCTCAGACTGGGATGTGATATACATCATGGACATCCACATCCTGGTAGTTAGTCACAAAGACTCACTTGGATGAAAAGGAGATTGGGAAATTTGGACTAGTTATGTGCCTGGAGTAAAGTGAAATTGGTACTGGTGAACAGAATACCAGCTTGTGTGATGTGTAAGAACTATCTAATAGGGTATGACTTCATTCAGGCCTATCCATAGTACTCTGAAAAGAAACAAAAAAGCCTCTGAAGGTTGCCTTTTGGACACAATTCTTCCTGCATTCATCTTCATATGCTTTCTCTAAGTGAATTCTCTGATTCACTGTGAGGGTTTACTTCTGGGACTGTCTTACATTCACTACCCTCAATTGGTTTCTTGTATATCTCTGATGTCAAAAGGGGTAATCTTTTTGTCGAAAGGATTTTCCAGTTATTACATCAATAGAGATTCCCCTCCCCCTGAATTTTCTGGCATATGCTTAGGGTTGACTTCTTATGTAATTTCCCATATTCATTGCATTCATAAGATTTCTCCCTACTGTGAGTTCTTTGATGTATTCTGAGGTTTGATTTCTGGCCAAAAGTTTTTCCACATTTACTACACTGAAAGGGTTTCTCCCCTGTGTGAATTCTCTGATGATCACTAAGGATTGCTTTCCGGACAAACTTTTTCCCACATTCATTACATTTAAACGGTTTCTCCCCAGTGTGAATTCTTTGATGCACTCTGAGGGTTGATGTCCGGGCAAAAGTTTTCCCACATTCGTTACATTTGAATGGCTTCTCTCCCGTGTGAGTCTTCTGATGTTGAATGAGATGGTCTTTTCGCCAGAAGGATTTTTCACATTCGTTACATTGGTAAGTTTTCTCCCCAGTGTGAGTTCTCTGATGTATTCTGAGGTTTGACTTCTGGCCAAATGTTTTTCCACATTCATTACACTGAAAGGATTTCTCCCCTGTGTGAATTCTGTGATGATCTCTGAGAGTAGACTTCTGAACAAAAGTTTTCCCACATTCACTACATTTATAGGGTTTCTCTCCTGTGTGAATTCTTTGATGTCCCCTGAGGGTTGACTTCTGGACAAATGTTTTTCCACATTCATTACATTTATAGGGTTTTTCTGCTGTGTGAATTCTCTGATGAGTACTGAGGTGTGACTTCTGGGAGAAAGTTTTTCCACATTCACTACATTCAAATGGTTTCTCTCCTGTGTGAGTTCTCTGATGTTGAATGAGATGTCCTTTCTGACAGAAGGATTTCCCACATTCATTACATTTATAGGGTTTTATCTTCAAGTGACTTCTCTGGTGAACTCTGTGAACTGACATCTGGTAGGATTTCTTATTTTGATGATATTCAGAGGATTTAACCCAAGTCTGTGTTCTGTCACTACATACCACTGGATTCTCTTCTGTGACAGTTGTCTGAGGTTCAGTGAGGTGTGCCTTTCTGTTGAAATTATTTCCACTTGAATTTAATTCACAATGTTTCACACCCACGTTACATTTATTATATTCCTCCACAGTTGACTTCTCAAAGGATTTCCCGTATTGATTAAGATGAGGATGCTTCTCCCCTGTGCCAGTTCCCCTGTGGTCAAAGAGAGTTGTCTTATCACATTTTTTCCTAAATTTATCATCTTTACAGGATTTTTCTCCTGTGTGAGGATTCTTATGTTTAACACAGAAAGCCTTATCATTAAAGGCTTTTCCAATTTTATTACATTCAAAAGCTTGCTCCAAAGTTTGAAACTTTGAATGCTTGGGAAGATTTTCATTATAACTGAGAGCTTTCATATTTTTATTATGTTCATAAAATTTCTCCCCAGTCTGAGTTTTCTCAAAGTTAATTTCGAAAGGTGAATTCTCACATACATTACAGCAACCTACTTTCTTTGTTGAATAGTTTCTATTATTAATGATAAATTCAGAAATACTTTGCAAATTCATTCCCCATGAGTCACATTTGCAGGACATTTTTGTTGAAGCAACAGCAGCTACATGCAGAGTAAATGGTTTCCCCAAAACCTTCTCTTCCTCTCTAGTCAATGTTTTATTATTGATACATATTACTTGCTGCAAGGGTTTGTCTTTGATGTTCTTGTTCTGCTTGATCAGGTCATCACCTCTGTAATCTTCTAAAACAGAAATATGGAGAACATCTTATGACTCTTATATCTTTTATGGGTAGGGCTTATCAACATTCAGCCTAGGTTGCACTTAATTATTTGATTTTTTAAGATTAAATAATTCATATATATGTGTGTATTAATATATATCTCAGAACACCCTCCTTTAAAAGTAATATTAGTATAGTGCAAATGGAAAAGGAAACTGGTAACAAATACACATTTTGCATGTGATTAATAAGATTTTCCTAACTGGGTTGATTGATAGAAGAAAGAAAAGAAAAGAAAACTTAGAGTTTTATAGGGGTGGTTATTTTAGGGAGTAGGAAAAATAGATAATGGGATAAAAACAAAAACCCTAAATGTAAGTAGTATAACAAGGAAAATCAGGAGATAACAGAATTTTTGGAATAGGTCCAACACAGAATAGGTTTAGAAGGAGAACGTAAATTACACTGCATGTCTTGACATTATCTGGATTATAATGGTTAGAATAGTTTATTGTCTACATTCTTACAATTTGATATCCCTCATCAGTTTTTCAACATCAAATTAAATTTATAACATAACCAACTCCCTTATGACTAAATAAAAAATGTTTATACCTCTAACTCATCTTGTGATTGTGATTCATAGAAATACAAGCAAGTATAAAATTGTTGAAAATAAAATCCATTCTTGCAACTAACTTAGATGCCCTGCTCCACTCTGGCTGTCATACTGTTGATTTATTCCATCAGAACTAAGCACTAAGTGAACCTGATCATCCCATCCTAAGTTTCTACATTTCAATCTGACATGAGGGGTACAATTTTAACTAGGGTATTACAGAATGTTTTACTGTGAAAATGATGTTTAAGAAAGGTCTGGATACTTTATGCATTCTAAATGCCTATCCTTGATAGGTCATATTGCAAATATCATCTGCGACTTCTTGCTTTTCTCTTACACTTTATCAAGCATGAAACAATATCAACTTGCATAAAACTTTCATCAGCAACTTAATAGTAGTAAGTGAACACTCATGGAATTAGAAACCATGTCATGAAACACAAATGGCTCTGAAAAAAATCCCCGTTTACCTCTGCTTGGTTACAAACTCTATATGTTTAGAATTCACCACTCTCTAATACTTATGTAATCATTTCCTTGATTTTCTTTATAGTTTTATAACCAATATATGAATTCCTAAAAATGTAGTTGAATTTTGCCTGCTTCTGACACCTTTACATAAATATAACCATATAAGCATATTTTTTTGTTTTCTTTTGATTAATATTATGCTTATAATCAGTGTACAAGATATTATGTGGCTGTATAATTTTTTCCTTAAAGAATACAACTATTTCTCCATTCTACTGTTGATAAGCACAATTTCTGCCAAACATAAACAATTCTACCATTAATATTCTTTTATGTATTCCAGAGAATACAATCATATCTTTTTGTCGGTCATATGATTAGAAAACGTATTGCTTGGCTACATCATATGCAGAAGTTTACCTTGATTAGAAAACATCTTCATGGGATACAAAGGCATAGGAATGATAAAATGGACTTTGGGGACTCAGGGTGGTGAAAGGGTGGGAAGAAGGAGAGGGATAAACGACCACAAATTGGGTTCAGTGTATACTGCTTGGGTGGTGCACCAAAATCTCACAAATCACCACCAAAGAACTTACTTATGTAACCAAATACCACCTGTTCATCAAAAACCTATGGAAATTAAAAACAAATCCTCCTGATATCACAGTGGTTTTACCAGTTTATATTTCCAGTCAGTGGTCAAGGGTCTCTAACATTCCATATCCTCACCAAGACTTGGCATTGCCATATTTGTTCATCTCACTTCATATCTGTTATTTCACCTCATATCTCACTTCATATATTATTTTGTGCTCCATGAAAACTAATGAGATTGAACACATTTTTGAAGACTTACTGGCCACAGTAAAAGTTCCTGTTCAGTATTTTTGCCCATTTTTCAATTGGGTTGTCTACCTTTTACCATAATGACTTGCAGAAGTTCTTTATATTTTTCAGGAAGCATATCCTTTCTAAGTTATTTGCACTATATACATATTATGCTACTCGGTGGCTTGTCTTTTCACCCTTTGAATACTATCTTTTATTAACAAATTTCTTACTTTTAATGGAATCAATTTTATTAATCATTTTCTTTTAACTGCTGCTTTTTGTGCCTTTAGGCTTTCTAACAAAAGTCTTGGAATATTCAGGTATTCACCCCTAAAGTGACCTGGAGTCTAACCACTCCTGCAGAATTCTGTTTACTACTGCTCAGTAACTCACTTGGGTGACTCTTGTTTGAGAATTCCTCCTCTGAGAACCAAGGCTCTGCTCCTTGCTCCAACTTGAAGATCACCTCTGGTTTGAAAAGGCAGTACCCTGTAAATAAAGAATAATCAAGGACTTAGGCCAGATATATGAAATTTTCGTCTCCAAAACTAGGAGAAAATACAGCTTTGGAAGCAGTATCCTGAAAGTGCTCCTTTGCATTATCGTTGGGAGCTGACAATACATTTTTTCTAGTCCTTGACAGGGCTTAGTTACTTCGGACTCTTGAATGAAAAGCTTAAATAACATTAAAATTTAAGTAAATTGTTCACATGTATTGGCACTTAAAAAAGAAATATTTTCCATATGGAGTTACAAGGGTAGGTTATGTTTACATGCTCACCCACTGAGACGAGGTGGCTGTAGTTCTCCAGCATCACATCTCTGTACAGATTCCTCTGAACAGGTGCCATTTGCTGCCACTCCTCCTGGGTGAATTCTATAGTCACGTCCTTGAATGACACTGATTCCTGTAACAGTACATTTCTATTCAATTTGAAGCATTCAGAATTAGATGATGTAGAAATCACCCATGAAATCAATTTGTATCATATTTAACTCTAAGAAGCTTAAACAAATATAAAGGATGCCTACTTTGCATTTAATTTTATCTTATACTTTGAAAGTATTAAACTAGTAAAAGTTTTTATAGGCCAGGTGCAGTGGCTCATGCCTATAATCCCAGCACTTTGGGAGGCCAAGGTGGGAGGATTGCTTGAGCCTAGGAGTTTAAGACCAGACTGGGCAATACAGCAAGGCCTTGTCTCTAAAAAAATTTAAAAAATTAGCCAGGTATGGTGGTGTGTGGCTCTAGTCCCAGCTACTTGGGAGTCTGAGGCAGGAGGATCGCTTCAGCCCAGGAAGATGAGGCTGCAGTGGACCATGATCACACCACTGTATACCAGTCTTGGTGACAGAGCAATACCTTGTCTCAAAGAAAATGTTTATAAATGATCTATATATATTCATGAGTTATATACATAGATGATAAATAGATACATCAGTAAAACTTTTCTTTTTTTTAATTCTTAGTTTTGTAGCCGAAAAATGCAAATAAACTTCCTACAATTTTTATTCCAACCCAATAGACTACGCTGGGCATACATCAGGGCAGGGATCAGCAAATTATGGCCTTTGGGCCAAATCTGTTTTGCCAGTTTTTTGTTAATGTGTGGTTTTTCTGTGTGGCCTATGCTAATCTTGAACTCCTAGCTTCAAGTGATCCTCCCACATTGACCTCCAAAACCTCTGGGATTATAGGTGTGAGTCACTGCATGTGGCCACTTGCCACTTTTTAAATAAAGTGAATTGGCACATAGGCACACCCAATCATGTTGCATTGTTTATGGCTGCTTTTGTGCTGAAATAACACTGAGAAGTTCCATCAGAGACTTTATGATTTTCAAAACTGAAAATATTTATTACTAGCCCTTTACAGAAAAAATTTACCAGCCTCTGGACTAAATAATCAAATTAAAGTAAAGATAAAGAAAGTATACTACAACAACAAAGAAAACATATTTTATATATATAGGGATTATACAGATTGAAAATAAAAGGATGGAAAAAGACATACTATATAATCAAAACCAAAAGATAGTTGATATGATTGCATTTAATATCATATACATATTTTAAGTTAAGAAAGAGGTATAAAAAATCAGTAACAATTTGTAATGATAAAATGGTCCTTTCAATAGAAGATACAACAAACCAAAATTGGTATGCACCTGGCAAACACAGCTTCCCAATGTAATCATTTCTCATTATTCACAGATTACGTATTTGTAAATTTACATACTAAAATTATTTGCAATCTCAAAATCAACACTTGCCATTATTTTGCAGTCACTTTTGGACATAGGCAGGAAGGTAAAAAGTTTGAATTGCCTGACCTACATGTTCCCAGATGAGGATGAACACGATGATCTTCTACTTTCTTGTTTCAGTTCTGACACTGTAAATAAGTGTTCATTTCTCAATATGAAATGCCATATTTACTGCATTTTTGTGTTTTCTTGATTATTTCACTTTTTAAATGGCCCATATGTATAGCACTTACATGCTTGCTGTCTAGTGTGCCTACATGCAAGAAGCTTGTGATATGTCTCATGGAGAAAATATCTGTTAGATAAGGATCATTCAGGCATTAGTTATGGTGTTGATGGCCATTAGTTCAATCTTTGTGAATCAACAATATTAAATAATGTGTCTTTATGCATAAAGATACATAAAAACAAGATTATGTACTGACTGGTTGACAAAAATGTGACCAGAGGCTTAACCCTGTATTTCTCTGCTGAGCAGTGGTTCAGTATTTATTAGTTCAGTGTTTGTAGTGACTTTTGGGAACATTACTACTGAGAATAATGAGAACTGGCTATATATCAACAAAAGTTGACAGAAGTGATATACCAATCCACAATTATAATTAGTGATTTTAAAGTAACTCTTCCAGTAACTCATAGAAAAGCAGATTAAGAAAAACCAATAGGGATATAGAACAGGAGTCAGTGAACTATTGCACAAAGGTCAAACCCAGCTTACCACTACTGTTTTTTTTTTAAATAAAATTTTCATGGAACATAGCCACATTCGATTTTTTTGTTTTTGAGATGAAGTTTTGCTTTCGTTGCCCACACTGGAGTGCAATGGCGTGATCTCGGCTCACTGCAACCTCTGTCTCTCGGGTTCCAGTGATTCTCCTGCCTCAGCCTCCTGAGTAGCTGGGATTACAGGCATGCACCACCACGTCTGGCTAATTTTGTATTTTTAGTAGAGATAGGGTTTCTCCATGTTGGTCAGGCTGGTCTTGAACTCCTGACCTCAGGTGCTCCACCCACCTTGGCCTTCCAAAGTGCTGGGATTACAGGCCTGAGCCACTGCGCCTGGTCTTCATTTGTTTATATATTATCTATGGCTGCTTAACACTACAGCTGCAGAGATTGGTAGTTGCAACAGATACTGTATCTCTCACAAAGCCTACTATCTGACGTTTACAGAAAAGGTTTTTTGACCACTGATATAGAAGATTGAAGACATAATTAACCAACCTGACTGACATATATAGAATAACCTCTGTATAACGTAACTCTCTGGTGTCCTTTGCACATTAAAAAAAAAAGGCAGTCTATCTCACTAAATTGCAAAAAGTTAAAATCATATAGTGTAGCTTTAGATCTCAGCTCAGAGATGTAGAGAGCTGATAAAAGCAATGCTAACATCCTTACAAGAATGATGCGGGGCAAATAGAAAATTAATATCCTTTTGAACTATTAGGAGAGTGATAGGTACCTGCCAGGAGAATCAGAACGTTCTCATTTGCTTACTGGAGCAGATGCTACTCAACTCCATCTAAGACAATTAAGAAGATAAAATTACTAGAAAAATTTAACAACCTGCTAAAGGCAAGTGTATACTAGTGTGAGTATGTGAAGTCCCCAGGAGCCATACACACAGGGGGATTTTCACCTTGCTACAGGATCAAAAGGAAAGTCAGAAGAGAAATTAGGCTGGGCACAGTGACTCACACCTATAATCCCAGCACTTTGGGAGGTTGAGGCAGGCAGATCACTTGAGGTCAGGAGTTCGAGACCAGCCTAGCCAACATGGTGAAACCCCATCTCTACTAAAAATACAAAATTAGCCAGGTGAGGTGGTGCATGGCTGTAATCCTAGCTACTTGCATGGCTGAGGCAGGAGAATCACTTGAACCCAGGAGGCAGAGGTTGCAGTGAGCTGATGGTGCCACTGCACTCCAGCCTGGGTAACAAAGCAAGACTCAGTCTCAAAACAAACAAAACCCCAAAAACACAGAAATTAGAACATACATTGAGATTACTCACAATGAATGCACACAATACCAAAATGCATGTGATGCAGATAAAGCAGTGCTAAGCATGAAATTTATAGCTGTAATACGTATATTAAAAACAATCCCAAATCAATATCCTAATTGTACACTTGAAGGAACTAAATGAGGTAGGGAATTTACTACTAACCTCACAGAAATGAAAAAGACAGTAAAAGAACATGATGAACTGTATAGCAACAAATTACATAACCTAGATGAAATGGACAAATTCCTAGAAACACACAAACCACCAAAATGGACTCAAAGAAAAACAGAACATCCAAACAGACTCATATAAGAAGACTGAATCAGTAATCCAAATCCTCCCAACAAAGAAAGACTCAAGACCAACTGGTTGGTCTTTAAATGTTTAGTGAATTCTACTCATGCTATGATCTACCTTGAACCAAAGCCAGATAAAGAAATCACCCAAAAACTATCATCAATATCCCTTCTGAATATGTGTTTTCAACAACATACTAGCAAACCAAATTTTGCAACAAATTAAAAAGGACTATACACCATGATCAAGTACAATTTAATTCCAGGAATGCAACGTGGCTCACCATAAGAAAATAAATCAGTGTAATATATCACAATTATAAAATGAAAAAAACAAATCACATGATCATCTCAACTGATGCAGAAAAAGCATTTGACAAAAACACCCTTTCAAGATAAAAACATTTAACATAGTAGGAATAGAAGAGAACTGCTGCAACACAATAAAAAACATTTCTGAAAAACCACAGCTCACATAACACACTAGGCTAAAAAACAGGAAGATTTCTTCCAAATATCAGGAATAAGATGGGAATGCCTCTGCTTTCATCATTTCATTTTTTTTTTTTTTGAGATGGAGTCTCGCTTCAGGCTGGAGTGCAGTGGCATAATCTTAGCTCACTGCAACCTCTGCCTCCTTGGTTTAAGCAATTCTCTTGCCTCAGCCTCCCGAATAGCTGGGACTACAGGCGTGCACCACCACACCCAGCTAATTTTTGTATTTTTAGTAGAGATGGAATTTCACCATGTCGGATGTTGGTCAGGATGGTGACCTTGTGATCTGCCTGCCTTGGCCTCCCAAAGTGCTGGGATCACAGGTGTGAGCCACTGTCCCTGGCCTGCTTTCATCATTTCTATTCATTATACTGGAAGTTCTAGCTAGAGCAAATAGGTAAGACAAAGAAAAAAATGCATCCAAATTGGAAAGAAAAAAGTAAAACTATCTCTATTAATAGACCATGAGATTTAATATATGGAAAGGACTAAGGAAGAGACAAAAAACTACTAGAGCCAATAAATATATTCAGCAAAACTGTAGGATACAAGAAGAATACACAAGAATTATTTATCTCTCTGAATACTAGCAATGAATAACAAAAAAGAAAACAATTTCAATTACAACAGAGCAAAAAATAATGAAATAGGAATATATTTAACCAAGAAGGTACATGACTTATATGTGAACACTAGAAAACACTGCTTAAAGAAATTCAGAAGACATAAATAAATGGAAAGACACCCTGTGTTCATCGATTGGAAGATTTAATATTAAGATGATAATACTCCCAAAAGTGATCTACAGATTCAGTGAATCTATATCAAAATCCCAATGGCCTTTCTGCAGAAATATTGAACCTACAATTTATATGAAATTGCAGAGGAACCTGAATAGTCAAAACAATCTAGAAAAAAAGAAAAAAATTGGAGGGATTACATTTCCTGATTTAAAAACTTATTATAAAGCAACAGTAATCAAGACAGTGTGATACTGGCATAAATACAGACATACAGATCCATAGAATAGCACTGAGAGCCCAGAAATAAACCCATACATTGATCATTTATTGGAAAAAAATAGTTTTCAACAGATTTTTTTCCTAATAAATGGTCAATGTAATTATCCCTAATAAATGGGATAACTGAATCTCATCAAAAGAATGAAGTTGGACTCTTACCTCATACCATATTTTAAAATTGCCTCACAATAGCCAGGCATGGTGGCTCACACCTGTAATCCCAGCACTTTGGGAGGCTGAGGTGGGCGGATCACCTGAGGTCAGGAGCTCAAGACAAGCCTGGCCAACATGGTGACAGCCCGTCTCTACTGAAAAAAAAAAAAAAAGAAAAATTAGCCAGGCGTGGTGGTGAGTAACTGTACTCCCAGCTACTCGGGAGGCTGAGGCAGGAGAACTGCTTGAACCTGTGAGGGCAGAGGTTGCAGTGAGCCAAGTCTGTGCCACTGCACTCTAGCCCGGGTGCATTCAGTCTCAAAAAAAAAAAAAAATAGTCACGAAGATCACATATTATATGACTTCACCTATTAGAAATGTCCAGAATAGCCAAATGTATAGAAACAGAACACAAATTAGTTGCTGTTTAGGGCTGAGATCGTGTATGTCAGGATAGGGGATGATAGCTAAATGATACGGAATTTCTTTTTGAAGTGATGAAAACACTCTAAAATTGATTGTGGCAATCCATTTTATACTAAAAACCAGAAAACTGTACACTTGAAAAGTGTGAATTATATGGTATGTGAATTGTATCTTCATAAAGCTGTTACCAAAAAAAAAGACACTAGAATAAATAGGATAATTTGGATATTCTATATCCTATTAAAGAAACTGAATTCATGAGTAAAAACCAGGCACAAGAAAAACTCCCAAGGCTAGACTACCTCACAGGTATATTTTTCCAAACATTTAAGGAAGAAATAACAGCAATCTTAAATTCATTCAGAGTACAGAAAGTGAATACCTGTTTCCAAACTCATTTTTTGAGAATATAATGTTGACGCCAATACCTGACGTTACATGACAGCAAAACTGCAAGCCAGTATCTCTCCATTAATGTAGATAGAAAAATATTAATTGTCTTTATTGCAAAAAAATTTTGCACATTTAAAATCCAAAAAAATCCACAGATAAGCAATTAGAATGAATAAAATTTGTAAAATGCCTAGGTATAAGATGAATACTAAAAAATTCATTGTATTTTAATAAACTAACAATAAAGTGGAAAATGACATTTAAAAAGCAGTTATTTGTGCTATTATCAAAATACATCAAATACCTAGGAATCAATCTCATAAAAGATGTGAAAGACTTCACCTCTACTCTGAAAAACTTTCCATCAGGATTTTCTATGAAAACCGATAAAATTTCCATGAACGTAAAAAGGACCTAAAACTGTAAATAAATTCACTATAAATTCCTGACTTATTATAAAGGAACGGTAATTATGACAATGAAGTACTTGCAAAAAGATCAAATTTTGGACCAAAGGAAGAAAACATACAGTCTATATTAGACCTGCGTACAGGTCACTTGACTGACAAAAGACACAACTGCAGTTCAGTTGACAGAGGATGGTCTTCCTGACAAATGGTGCTAGAGCAACTGGATAGCCATATGGAAATATGAACCGTGACACTCACCTTATACCAAACACAAAATCTTACTGTATGTGCATCAAGCTAGAATAAACAAGGATGTAGTAACAATAAAGGAGAATATCTGTATGATCTTCAAGTACGGAAAGAGCTTTCAAATATGGTACACAAGGAACTGCCATTAAAGAAAGGACAATTCTGACCTTTATCAAAGGTAAAAACTTTGTTGTCAAAGACATTGTTTAAAAAATGAATAGGCAAGCCACAGAATCCAAGAACATTAGTAATGCATGCATGGCAAAAAACATGTTCTGATAACATTGAAATAATTTCTACTTAAAAGCAAATAACCCAATTAAAACAGAGTTGAATAGGTACTTTACATAATATATAAAAGGAAAGGATGTCTAAATGGCCAAAACACAAACAATGGTTGCCAACATTAGTATTTATCATGGAAAAGCAAATTATAAATTCTGATGAGATACCACACTATATAGCCACCAGAATAGCTAAAAACAAAAAGACTGATAGTAACACGTGTTGGTCAGAATCTGGTACAGCTAGAATGCTGGTGGGAATGTAAACTGATTCAACCATTTAGGCAGGTTACTCATAGTATGTATTAAAGCTGAACATATGTTTATTCTATGAAGCAGCAATTCCATTTCTAGGTATATCCCAAAAGCAATGAGGACATACCAAAAGACACAAAAGAATATTCACAGCAGCCTTACTCCTGATAGTCTGAAACAGGAAAAACCAATGAAAAAAAATGCACTAAGAGGAGAATGTGGAAATAAATTATGGTCTATTCAAATAATGAATACAGCCCAGCGGTAACAGGGAAATATTAAGATATAGAGCAAAACTGATGAATCTAAAAAATGTTATGTAAAGCCAGAACTCCCACTCCCTTGAAAACTGAAAAAGAGTACACTTTGTCTGATTTCACTGGTACAGTATTAAAAAATGAATTTATCTTTTTTCCTAACATGTGAGGTCAGAATAGTGGTTGTCCTTATAGAGGGAAGCAGCAGTGCTATCTTAATCTGGGTGCTAAATTGCATGAATATACATATATAAAAATCCATCCAGTTACACACTTAAGAGTGCACTTTACTAGTATTACAACTGTATCTCAGTTAAAGAACTAAGTTTTAAAAAGAAAAGAAGAGGCATACAAGAGAAAGAAAAATCTAACAAAATACATATAGTTGGTAATTTGGGAAGGTGGGAACCTTCCATATATATAATAATATATTTATATATTATTTCTTTGTATCTTTCTATATTTGAACAAATTCTGAATTCCTTACAGGAAAAAGAAATTTGAACATAGACTTGTACAAAGATGATGTGAGGACAGACATCTAAGCCACAGAATGAGGCCCTTCCCTCACAACTCTCAGAAAGAACCAAACCTGTTGACATCCTTTTTCTTTTTTTTTTTTTTTATGAGACAGAGTCTCACACTGCCACCCAGGCTAGAGTGCAGTAGTGTGATCTCGGCTCACTGCAATCTCCACCTCCTAGGTTCAAGCGATTCTCCTGCCTCAGCCTCCGAAGCAGCTGGGATTACAGGGGCCTACCATCATGCCCGGGTAACTTATGTATTTTCAGTAGAGACGGGGTTTCACCACGTTGGCCAGGCTGGTCTCGAACTCCTAACCTCAAGTGATCCATTCGCCTTGGCCTTCCAAAGTGTTGGGATTACAGGCATGAGCCACCGTGCCTGGCCCCTGTTGACATCTTGATCTCAGACTTCTGGGTTTCAGAATGGTGGGAAAATAAATTGCTGTTTAATCTACCCAGTCTGTGGTTCTTTATTATGGCAGCCCTAGCAAACTAATACCCCTAGTCTGGCTCTAACCTTTGTCTCTATCCCCTCTCTTATTATTCCCTAAGAGGAAGTTCAAATTGCAATGGGCAAAGATTCTTACTGGAGCTTGCATGCCTTGTTTAGCTTGCTCTCAAAATGCAGTAACCTCCTATACTGCAGCAACAAAAACCTCACCCATTCTTCAGGACAAAATCCTTTTAAACACTCCACCTCTGGTCAATGGAGCCTACACCACCAATCTGTCCTTTCTTTGACAATCTGTCTACCTGAACCTCTGTTTCCACTACCTGAAAAACTGTACTAATGAAAGCCTGAGTTTGGCACTAAGCCCTCTAATTCCACTGAGGAAAAAGCAGAAGCAACATACTGCATTTATTTCAGGGCTGTTATTAGGAAGATTTGCACTGACACTTACATGAAGACCAACAAAGACATTTTCCCTGACTTTGATAACTCTAGATTCCGTGAGGAATCAGTCCAGTTTAAGCTTCTCATCAATGCAAATCTGGAAACAAATATTGTCTGTCTGACTCTCTGCCGTGGCTATCAGAAATAATGAAAACAGCAGTTCCATTTTGGAAAATCTGTAACATCAGGGGACCTGCACCTTTCCACATGCCAATTCTGCTGTGCTATTGCCCTGCTTTTCTACACATTCCTTGGATGATTTTAATCTATTTCTACATTTCCACATTAATATGTGGACCCTTAAACACCTATAAAATCCATGATGAAAAAGGTGTTAGTAAATAACTCACCTGAGATATGTTCATTTTCTGCTGCTCCTCGACGAGTGTGGAGAAGCGTAAAGGATAACCTGAAAGTGAGGAAGGAGTCATGAGAGATCTGGGCAGCCTCTGTGTTACCTGCCTACCAATGTCATCACACCAGCTTGGGAAAAGACCTCTCTACAAAAAAACGTTCCTTTGACCCTTAAGAAAGGACAGAAAGCACTAAAGAGAAAGCACCCCCTAAATATGTGCATCCTTAATATGATCATGTGGATGAAACCTTGCTGGGATTTTTTTTTTTTTTTTTTTTGAGACAGGATCTGGCTCTGTTGCCCAGGCTGGAGTGGAGTGGCGTGATCTCAGCTCACTGCAACCTCCACCTCCCAGGTTCAAGGGATTTTCCCACCTCAGCCTCCTGAGTAGCTGGGACCACAGGCACCCGCCACCATGCCTGGGCAATTTTTGTATTTTTTTTGTAGAGACGGGGTTTCACCATGTTGCTCAGGCTGGTCTCAAACTCCTGACCTCAAGCAGTCTGCCCACCTTGGCCTCCCAAAATGCTAGAATTGGAGGGGTGAGCCATTTGCTGTTTTTCATCAGGTGATTGTAGATTGTTTTCATATTGATTTATTTAAAATTTATGTCTTTTTTGACTAATAAACAAAAAACTAAAACAGGATTAACATTCATATTCTGTTAATATTTACATCAACAGAAAACACAAAACTGAAAAAAAAATGAGATGCTGAAAAACAGACTATTTTAAAACCTTTTTGTTCTAACTTATAGTTGCTCAAAAAGACTTTTGATAAGATACTTCTGGTGACTCACCCGTGACAGAGTGAACAGCACTGTGCTTTGCTTCAAGCTCTGTCCTTTGTGACCGCGGACAAAACCATTCATCCTAGGTTCAATACTTTTTTAAGGTTTCAAAAGAGTCAGAAATAGAAAGCCTTTCCTGTATTATCATTTTGTGATTCTACAGGTTCAGGATAGAAGCAACCGTAGTAAATCTCTGGATGCTACATGTGATGGATGTTGTGTGAAAGCGATTCAGAATCTGGAAAGAGTGAGTCAAGAATGAAAAAAATGGGGGCTCTGTGAGGAGAATTAGAGACAGAATTAGAGACAGCCCTGGCTGGTTATGCCTTCCTTGGAGACCACGGAGAAAAGCCCTCCAGTAATGTGGCTTTTCCTGTGCAGCCTGACGGTCACCCATCCCTCTCCACCCCAGCTCACCACCTTCTGCAAGTTGGCCCACAGCATTCAGTGTCACACAATCTGTGATGGCTTCTGGATGTGGCGACATCACCAAGTCTGGCGCTCTCTAGGCAAGGGTTTGAGGACCTGCTGCTGGTGTGTCAAATCAAGATCTGCTCCTTTCTGGGTTCTTCTGCATCTGTTCGGAAGCCCTGGTGAGGAGGTCTCTGTCAGAGGGCAGTTCTTTGGCGGGACTCCTGTTCCTGGGGCTCCCTCCTTCCTGCAACACAAAGAGCTGCTTTGCTCCAGAGAAGCTGGGGCTGAGGCCTGGGTAACAAATTTATTTTTGCTGAAACCTCCATGGAAAGCAGTGTTCTTCACCTCAGTATGACTGACATTTTGGGCTGGACAATTCTCTGACATAAGGAGTGGTTCTATGCATTGTAGGATGTTTAGGAGCATTTCTAAACATGCACTAGACACTAGGACATCCCTTCTCCCTGTTGTGACAATCAAAAATGTCTCCAGGTCGGGCGTGGTGGCTCACGCCTATAATCTCAGCACTTTGGGAGGCCAAGGCGAGTGGATCACCTGAGGTCAAGAGTTCAAGACCAGCCTGGTCAACATGGTAAAACCCCATCTTTACTAAAAATATAAAAAGTTAGCCAGACATGGCAGTGCATGCTCAGGAGTTACTCAGGAGGCTGCAGCAGGAGAACTGCTTGAACCTGGGAGGCACAGGTTGCAGTGAGCAGAGATCACGCCACAGCACTCCAGCCTGGGCAACAGAGCAAGACTCAGTCTCAAAAAAAAAAAAAAAAAGTCTCCAGACATTTCCAAAGTTCCCTGGGGAGCAAAATCCTCCTGGTTAAGAACAACTGATGTAAGGCCTTAAACCTGCTTCTCTTGCCATTCATTAGAACCCGCTATCCATGACTACAGCCTCCAGTCACATCAACTACTGAGCACTTGAAATGTGGCCAGGGCCGCATGTTGAAATAAAATTTTGGATACACTGAGAAAACCACAGAAAGTTCTTAAAATTACTTTCATGTTTTAGATTTTCCTGTAGCTACTAGTTTAACATTTAAAATTACCCATGTGACTCAATTTCACTGCACTAGAATATCAGACCGACTTCTAAAGACAGAGACAGCAGGGACAGCACAGGAGGCGGCAGGAGCTTCAGTCTAACCGAAAGGCTCTGGAGACATCCCAGAAAACCCACAACAAATACACTTGCCACATAGTAAGATTCTGTCCACGTTGACTTCACAATCATGGTCCTGGAGTTTTGGTGACAAGTCATTCACCTAGTGCTGTGAAGGGTGCAACGCTGCGTTAGGTAGGTAGGCCATTACAAACAGCCTGATTTGAGGAGTAAAGCTTATCTGTTTTGGCATCCTAGCTCCCTCATCGTGTGTGAGCTTGGTTCTATCATTTCGCCTCTCCTTCTTCATTTTTAAAGATATAAACAGGGTGGTTGTGAGAATTAAACGAAATGCTACATGAAAAGAACAAAGTGTCTTCCAAATACGACGGGAATCTACCTTTACATGCTGCTTAGTAGCTAGCACTTAGCTAAATGCTTTACAGGTGATGCCTTATCTCTGCACATCACAAAATAGTTTTTACTAATATCCTCATTTTCAAACGCTCAAGTGACAGAGCCAAAATTCACCAGGTCCTTCTGGCTCCTAGGCTCGGGCTTTCAACACAGACCCACGGGCCGTACGCGCTTTGTGGCAGGTTCATGGTCAATACAGCAAACGCGCATTCCCCTACTGTCGCCAGCACCGCGTCTCCTGACGCCCGGCTGCGCTCGGCCACCCACACGTCGGCCCACACCGAGCATTTTCCAACAAGGACTCAGCCCCGCCTACACCCCCGGGGCCCGCCCCCTCCGGCCCTTCTCAGGCTGAGGTCCGGGCCCAGCCCGGGCACTGGGAGCGGAGGGCCTGCTTTGGGGGAGTTCCCGGGACGTCGCGTTCCCATGCCCTGCAGCCCATCCCTCCCTGCAGGTCGGCAAGCCGCGCGGAGGTCCGACACTCTCACCTGAGCTGCGAACCCTCCGCACTCGCAAACACCGAGAGGGGATAGCTGGAAAGTGGTGCTGACCGCACAGGCACAGACGAAGACGCAGCGTATCCGCTCCCAGCATGCTGCGCGGTAACTCGTAAGTTGCAAGGCTGCGTTTCTGGTAAGTCGGGCGCCCGCTCGCGGTGTTTTTGTTTTTGTTTCCCCATCAAGATTTACGGAGTAATAACGTGGACTGTCCTGGTAACCGGAGCCCGGGTTCTGTCAGAGCCCCAGAGGTTGTGGGTTAGACTCGATGACATAACAGCAAATGCAGCGTGTGGCTGCAGAAAACAGGAGCCGTGGAAGACGTTTGAAAACAATTGGGAAAATTTGTATACGGACTAGAAATTGGAATTATTAAGGAAAGTAACTGTGGCAGCATTGAGATCATGTAGGTTATCTTGCTTATTCATAGAGATGTATATTTAAGTGTTTAGGGTCGTATTATGTTTGTAAGTTTTTGGTTTTTTTTTTTTTTTTAATGAGACGGAGTCTCGCTCTGTCCTCCAGGCTGGAGTACAATGGCGCGATTTCAGCTCACTGCAACCTCCGCCTCCCAGGTTCAAGCAATTCTCCTGCCTCAGCCTCCCGAGTAGCTGGGATTACAGGCGTGCGCCACCATGCCAAGCTAATTTTTGTACTTTTAGTAGAGATGGGGTTTCACCATGTTGTCCAGGCTGATCTCGAACTCCTGAGGCCTCAAGTGATCGGCTGGCCTCCGCCTCCCAAAGTACTGGGTTTACAGGCATGAGTTACCACGCCCAGCCCATTTGTCAGTTATTTTAAAAAATAATTAAAAATGACAAGTATGGCAAAATGATAAGAATATCTACTTCGATAACATGGTTGTGCTTATTGACTATGTGTTGGAAAATTTTGTAATATAAAGTTTATAAAGGGAAAACTTTGGATTGTCATGTTACAAGTGTGCCTTTTAACTTACAGCTGCCACAAAAATATATAAACAGCTCTGCGAATAAAGCTGTAAAATGTAACAAATACTAGAAAATGGAATCCATTATTAACATAAAAGAATAATATTTGTGATCCTCAGAGTTTATCTCTAGGGAAAAGAAGAAAAAGCAAGTAAGCTGTTCAGTATTACATAATACCTGAAGTATACACAGTCCCAAGTAAGAAAACCATTATCCACAAATTATGCATCTTCTAGAAATGAGCTTGCTTAAACCTCATGTGGTATACTTCTGAAATCAGGAACCAAATTAGGAACCTCTCAGCACCGTAATTTTATGACTCCTTTTAGTAACACACACACTCACACACACATGGTTGATACTTTCTAACAGGTTATCTTATATGGCAATAAGAATAAGTTTTGATTAGCAAGAAAAAAGGGATTAATGGTAGAAGTAAACTAGTGCACTATGTGTGAATCAAGGTATAAAACTTTACTGTTGGGCCGGGTGCGGTGGCTCACGCCTGTAATCCCAGCACTTTGGGAGGCCGAGGCGGGTGGATCACGAGGTCAAGAGATCGAGACCATCCTGGTCAGCATGGTGAAACCCCGTCTCTACTAAAAATACAGAAAATTAGCTGGGCATGGTGGCGTGTGCCTGTAATCCCAGCTACTCGGGAGACTGAGGCAGGAGAATTGCCTGAACCCAGGAGGCGGAGGTTGCGGTGAGCCGAGATTGCGCCATTGCACTCCAGCCTGGGTAACAAGAGCGAAACTCAGTCTCAAAAAAAAAAAAAACTTTACTGTTGACACTGAAAAACACTAATAGATACTGGAGGAAAAGACTAACATTTGTTTTTAAAAATTCTAATCATTCTAGGTTTTCTAAGTGTATATTTTCTTCTTTTTTTTGACATTTATACATTTGTTTTCCTAAAGAAACTATTCCAACTTTCATTTTATTGACTTATGGTAATGATCAGAAAATAAGTGAAAATGCGTAGCAACGTCTCTATATTTACTATATATACTATCACTAAATATTTAAAAATTTATCCTGGTGCAGTAAAAGTGCAACTGCAAGAAAAAGAACGCAGTATATATCAACTGACTTTTAAAGCAGTGGAAAGAGAACGCTCAGTAACCTCATTAGAACAATGAGAGGCACTGCAACAAAGTAAGGACATATCCATGGCACTAACATTACAATCACTAATTTTCACAAGGATTCATTCAACACTAAGCAATTTAAAAAAATCTAAATTTTAAAAATTTAAATTATAAATTTCTTAAGTTTTCAAGAAAAACAAGTCTTTTAAAAAGATAAACCCTTCCATTCCTTTCCAAGGAAAAGCTAGCTCACCCTTCACTTCTCTCTGAAGGCTGAGACCTTGCCTGGTGCCAGCAGAGCTGCTCTCCACAACTTCCAAGTTTGGCGCTGTGTGTGTAGGTGCAGCAACTAATAAATGTTTGCAGAGATTTTTTTTTTTTTTTGAGACAGGGTCTCACTATATCACTGAGGTTGGAGTGCAGTGGTGTGATGATGGCTCATTGCAGCTTGGACTTCCTGGGCTCAAGTGATCCTCCTACCTCAGCCTCCCAAGTAGCTAAGTTTTGACCTTTCTTCTTTCCCTTCCTTTTCTCCTTCCCTTCCTTCCCTTACTCTTCCTCTTTTCTTTCCTTTTTTTTTTCTTTTCTTGTGCTATGTTGCCCAGGCTGGTCTCAAACTCCTGGGCTCAGGTGATCTACCCACCTTGGCCTCACAAAGTGCTGGGACTACAGGCACAAGCCACCATGACTGGCCTGCAGTGAGATATTTTGAGACAATAAAACATCATGTTTCTCTTAAAGTATCACTCACTAACTTAGTAGTGTTTATTCACCTGTGGAAGGGCAGCTGGTGGTTTCCAATTTTTGACAATTTTGAATAATAACCCTGTAACATAAGATTCACACACAGGTTTTTATATAAAAATAAAATTTCAATTCATTTAAAAAAATCTTTCTTCTTTGTGTTGCCTGATATGTCTATTCTTTTTCAGATATATTGTTTGAATTACTCTAGTTTTATAGAAAGCCTTGAAATCTCATAAATTCTCCAATTTGGTTTTCTTTTTAAGAATTGTTTTGGCTATTCTAGTTTCTTGGCCTTTCCATGCATATTTTAGAATCAGCCTGTTGACATCTACAAAAAGATTGCTCAGATTTGGGAGAGCTGGCTATATTCCTATTTACCAGTTGTTCACTGTTGGTAAATAGGAATAAGATGACTTTTGTATATTGACCTTATATCCTCAAAGCTTAATAAACTTGCTTATTAATTAAATAAGGATTTTTTGGTACATTGTTTGGAATGTTCTACATATATAATCATTTTGTCTGCAAATAGTGACCACTTGTTTCTTCTTTTCAGACTGTATGACTTTTCTTTCTTTCTGTTCCTTTATTTTACTGGTCAAGACTTGTAGGATGATGTTGAACAGAAGTACTGAGAGAGCATTGCTATCTTAATCTGTTTTGGGCTGCTATAATGGAATACCTCAGGCTGGGTTTCTTTTTTAGCAAGTACAGAAGTTTACTTTTCATGGTTCTGGAGCCTGAGAAGTTCAAGATAAGGCCCTGGCATGTTTAGTGTCTGATAAGGTTCTGGCCCCTGCTTCCAAGATGGCATCTTGAATGCTACATCTTTGAGGGATGGGGTGGGGTGAGGAACAGAATGCTCTTCCTCACATGGCAGAAGAGAGAAAGGGGCAAGAGAGTGCCAAACTTGCCTTTTTATAATAGTACCAGTCCTGCCCATGAAGGTGATACCCTCGTGGCCTAATCACCCCTTGAAGTTGAAAATACACAGCAGTCTCTCTTAAAATTGTTACAATGGCAATTAAATTTTCATATGAATTATGGAGAAAAACAAACATTAAAACCATAGCAATTGCCTTACTCAGCTCATCATTAAATGTGATGTTAGCTATAAGTTTTTGTAAATACCCTACATTAGAAGTTTCTCCTATTATTAATTAGCTAAGAGATTTTACAATAAATGTATGTTGAATTGTGCCAGATACCTGTCTTGCACCTATTGATATGATCAAATGGCTATTTTTATTTAGTCTGTTAATATTGTGAATTACATTCATTGATTAAAAAATTTTTCCTCATTGTGGTAAAATACGCAAAACATAAAACTTACAATTTTAATCATTTTTGAGTGTACAATTTAGTGGTAAAAAGCCCATTCACATTCTTGTGTGACCATTAACACTATCTGTCCCCAGAACCTTTCATCATCCCAAACTGAAGCTTCATACCCATTGAACAACTCCTCGTTCCTGCCTCCCCTAACTCCTCTGTAAACACTAGTCTACTTACTTTCACTATGAATTGTAGGTACCTCATTTAAGAGTTATCATAAAATATTTGTCATTTTGTGTCGTTTATTTCACTTAGCAAATGTCCTCAAGGTTTATCCATGTTGTAGTAACATATATCAGAATTTCATTATGTTTTAAGGCTGAATAATATTCCATTATATGTATATATCGTATTTTGTTTATCCATCTGTCAGTGAACATTTGGGTCATTTCCATCTTTTGGCTATTATTAGTAATGTTATTATGGACATTGGTGTAAAAATATTTGTTTGAGTCCCTGTGTATTAATCTGTTTTCATACTGCTATAAAGAAATACCCAAGACTGGGTAATTTGTAAAGGAAAGAGGTTTATCTGGCTCACAGTTCCATATGGCTAGGGAGGCCGCAGGAGACTTACAATCATGGCGGAAGGTGAAGGGGAAGCAAGGACATGGCGGCAGGAGAGAGAAAAGCACAGGAAAAACTATCATTTATAAAACCATCAGATCTCCTGAGAATACTCACTATCACAAGAACAGCATGTGGGAAACCTCCCCCATAATTCAGTTACTTGCCATCAGGTATCTCCCTCAATACCTGGGGATTACAATTCAAGATGAGATTTGGGTGGGGACACAAAGCTATATCATGCTGCTTTCAGTTATTTTGGGTATATACCTAGAAGTGGCATTGCTGGATCATGTGGTAATTCTATTAGTTTTTTGAGAAAACACTATGCTGTTTATCACGATGGCTATACCATTTTACCTTCCCACCAGCCATGCAAAACAGTTTCAATTTCTATACATCTTCATCAACTTACTTTCTATTTATAATTAATTTTTATAATAGCTTTTCTAATGGGTGTAAAGTGGTATTTTGTGGCTTTGATTTGCATTTTCTTAATGATTAGTGATGTTTTAAAATATAGTGTATTGGAAAAATTGAGATATAGTAAGGCCAATAGATTAGGATACAACAGCCACTGAAAAGATAATTTATTACTAAGAAAAAGGGATATACTGCACCGTGGGGTGCACACAGGGAAGCACCAGGATCAGACAAGAGGCAGAGGGAGAGAAGGGAACTATGGGCACAAGCCTTTACTGTGGATCATTTGGGAGGGAAGGGGTAAGACAGGCAATCAGGCTTAGGATTAGCTAGTTTGAATCATTTCAGCAGGCTTTGGGGCAGAGGGACTTCCCCTAGTTTTCTGGTGCATAGCCCTGAGGTGTTTTGTGCAGGGAAAGTGGCTCAGAGTGTGACAGCCTGATAAAGGAGGTGTTTGGAGCATGAGTTCTAGACTTGTCCATTTGTATTTGAAAAGTGCCCTCATTGTCAAATTGATTACTATTTCAAGAAATTTTCCAGCCCTATGGGGGCAGTCCCCCCAAGGTCAGCAAGGCTTCTGATGTCAAATCATCAGAATACAGAAAATAAAAGGCCTGATTAGTACAGATGCTGAGCAGCTTTTCAGTCCTTATTGACTATTTGTCTTTGGAGTAATGTCTATTCAAGTCCTCTACCCACTTTTGAATTAGGCTGTTTTTGTTTTTATTGTTGAGTTGTTGGAGTTCTTTGTATAGGCTGGATATTACCCCTTATGTCATATGATTTGCAAATGTTTTTTTCTCATTGTCTTTTCACACACTTGGTAATGTCTTTTAATGCAACAAAAGTTTCAAGGTCCAATTTATTAATCTTTTTATTCTGTTGCCTGTGCTTTTGGTGTCATGTGTAAGAAATCACTGCCAAATCCTATGTCAAGAAGCTTTTCCTTTATGTTTTCTTCTAAGTGTTTTATAGTTTTAGGTCTTATATTTAGGCCTTTGATCCATTTTGAGTTAATTTTTGTATGTTGTGTAAACGAAGTGTCCAACTTCATTCTTTTGTATGTGGTTATCCAGTTTTCCTAACCATGTTTATTGAACATAGATTTTTAAATATTGAACTAGATTGCATCTTTGGGATGTACTCCATGTGGCTGTGATGTATTAGATTTGCTAATATATCATTTTCTATATTTATTGCATCTATTTTCATGAGGGATATTATTCTATAGATTTCTATGGATTTTTTTACTGATTTGGTTATAGGGTGATGATGGACTCAGTAAATGAACAGGAAGTGTTTGCTCTCTAATGTTTTCTGAAAGAGATTGCGTAGAACTGGTATTATTTCCTCATTAAACGTCTAGCATAATTCACCAGTGGAACCACCTGAGTCTGGAGTTTTCTTTTTATAAGTGTTTTAAACTACAAATTTGATTTCATTAATAGATATGGAATATTTGTGTTATTCATTTTCTTCAATGTATTTTGGTTGTTTAATTGGTTCATTTTACCTAAGTTATTAAATTTAGAAGTATGAAGTTTTTCCTAGTATTTCCTTATTATCCTTTTAGTATCTGTGAGGTTAGTAGTGATGTCCCCTCTTTCATTCTTTGTATTGTTAATTTGTGGCATCTCTCTTTTTATCTTGGTCAGTCTTGCTAGAGGTATGCTAATAATAATCTTTTTCAAGGAATTAGCTTTTTTTGTTGATTTCTCTATTCTTCTGTTTTTAATTTCATTATTTATAGTTTAATTTTAATTATTTCCTCCTTTCTACTTCCTTTGAATTTAAATTGGTTTCTTTCTCTAGTTTCATAAGGTGGAAGCTTCGGTTACTTGTTTGGGATCCTTCTTTCCTAAAATAAGCAAGTAATGCTCAGACAGCCCTGTAAGTACTGTTTAACTGCATTTCAGAAATTTTATGTACTATTTTCATTTAGGCTTCCTTCTCGACTCATGGGCTTTTCAAAGTGTAATGTTTAAATTAAAGATATTTGGTGATTTCCCACACCGGCGCCTGGTGGGTGAAGGGCTAGGGGAGGAATAGCAGGGGGTGGGAGGGATTGGGGAGGGATAGCATTAGGAGAAATACCTAATGTAGATGACGGGGTGATGGATGCAGCAAACCACTACCACGGCACGTGCATATCTATTGCAACAAACCTGTACAACCTGCATATGTACCCCAGAACTTAAAGTATAATAAATAAATTTTAAAAATTTTTGGTGATTTCTCATACATTTTTAAAAATTAATTTTGAGATGAATTACTTTATGACATCAAAGTAATTTTGAGTGCTTTGTATGATTTTTAAATTCTTTTAAATTTGTGTAGGTTTGTTTTGTGGCTCAGAGTATGATCTATTATGAAGAATGTTCCATGTGTACTTGAAAATACTGTATATTCTGTTGGCGAATAGAGTACTTTAATTTAAATTGTATAGTATAGTGCATATTATCTATATCTTTACTGAATTTCTGCCTATTGTTCTTTTTTTAAAGTTTTCTTTTTTGGGGGGAAAGTGCTTCTCATATAAGGGCAGCTGCAAAATACAGAGACCTCTGCAACATTATTTGTTTTTTCTTAAAGTGAGAGAATGAGAAGGATCCAAGGAATCAAAGCAGTAGATGGACAAACCAGGAGCACCCCCGAGTCATTTTCAGGAAACAGCAACAAAACAAAAAGGTAAAATTTCCAATCAAGGAATTCTTCCAACAACTTAACTTCAGCTAGTCTCAGGGATTCCGAAGCCCTCTCCTTCAGTGGAGAAGTGTGACTTATTACTGCAAACCCATTACTCCACTACAACAAACAGCTTACAACAGAGTTTTGAATCACATCTGTCTACCTGAAAACTCAGGGGTGGAATGAGGCAAATACCCACAAAAACAAACACAAAAACCTGACAACAAAATGTCCCAAATGAAGACAAAGGTTTTTCAGAAAGGGCCTGTACTGGAAAGGCTATATCATAAAGCATTAAATACTACCGTGTATCCAAGACCCAGTTTGTGTTAATATACAGGATAAGCAGGTAGTTTTAACCTCTATGGCTAACCCCATTTCTCTATTTATGTAGACAGAGCTATTGACAACTACCAATATGCTGCTTTGTCCTTTAAGATTTATCTGTCACACAAGGCTTAAACCACTAAACCAAGCTTTTCTACTAACTACCTATTATTATTAGCAGGTACTGAGAAAGAAATAGTCTCCAACTATAATTGTAGATTTGTCTGTTTCTCCTTTCAAATCTATCCATTTGTGGCACACTGTATTTACACATTTAGGATTGTAATGTCTTCTTGGAAAATTAACTCTTATCATTATATAATGTGCCTCTTTATCCCTGATATATTCCTTTTCATGAAATTGACTTTGAAATTAATGTATCTATTCTAACTTTATTGCATGTTACATGCTATAGTTTTATTCATTCTTTTACTTTTAACATAGCTATGCCTTTATATATCAATTGAGTTTTGTGTAGATAGCATTGGGTCTTGCTTAAAAAAAAAATCCAGTGTGACAATATCTGTCTTTAACTGATGTGTTTAGAACATACACATTTATATTGATAATTAATGTGCTTGGAGTAAAATGTGCAGTCTTACTAGCTATTTCCTACTTATTCCTTTTTTTAATTTTTCCATCACTGTTTTTAACTAAGGAATTTTTATTATCCCATTTTATCTTATTATTTGTATCTTTTAAAAAGTTTAATGGTTTTCCTAATGTTTATAATGTACATTTAAAAATAATATGAGTCCAGGAAAAAGGCCATTTAAAAATAAATAAACCCTTAAAAAATATGAGTCTACCTTTGAATATTATATTTCCTCATGTGAATCCCTTATAAAGAGATTCCCCAGTATCCTTTAAAATAAAGAATAATCTCTGGCAGACAAAAACTAAATGAATTACTACCAGCAAACCTATCCCCAATTTTTTGGGGACATTCAAAGCTTCAGAGCTCAAAAGTAATCAGAACTCAGAAATTAGCATAATTAGTTCAAAGCTTGATTTAAATGTTTGAAGAACAGCAGAAACAAAAATCATATAATCATATAATATCAAATATAATATTATAGTCTCTATGAGGTAATAACTCATCAGCTACAACCACCTAAGACTGAAATTTTCTATACTCAGTTTGTATTAGTGCAATGCCTTCATTCTTAATGCTTCTTAGGGCATCACAGGTTTTAGAAATTAATGTTGTGACTGTTGTAAAACCAATAAAAAAGCTTGTAACTATAATAATGTACGTTTTCTAAGCCATGTCTGAATGTTCCTGCCTCAAGTTGGTTCCATGACAGTCACTTTCTCCTGCTTCTGAGACATGAAGAAAGGAGTGGGTGTGGGAGACTTTTTTATATGTATAGACATACACACGCTATTACTGCACTGGAGGTAGCAGAGATGAGGGGAGCGGGCTGCACCCTTTTAGATTGTGCTTCAGGAATCTCACCAGGTGCTTACAGAGATTGTCAGAATTTTAAGAAAGTTTCCATTGGCTGCAGCTGCTACTGTCAAAACTCTACCCAGAACAGCTCTCCTATTCAAAAGTTCTGTGGTGTTTTGTCCTGTATAGCTTTTTGTATTCTATTATTTGGGGCTAAATGTTTGTGTTGTATGCAGTGTAACATGCAGATGTATATTGCAGTTTTTGAAAGTGATCATTACTGTGGAATGCTAAAAAACATTAGTTCCTCCTATCATTTAAGCACCTATCTGTATATATTTTACTGGGTATAGGGCTGTGGTTTGACAGTTTGTTCTTTAACACTGTAAAAATATCATTCTATTTTCTTGCTTGTTTGGTTTCTGATGAAAAATCTATTATAATTCTTATTCTCTGCAGTTTAAATACAGTGTTTTAGTTTTTTTTCTCAAGGTTTTCTTTGTCTTTGTTTTGAAT
Organism: Aotus nancymaae; assembly: GCF_030222135.1. Taxonomy (NCBI): domain Eukaryota; kingdom Metazoa; phylum Chordata; class Mammalia; order Primates; family Aotidae; genus Aotus; species Aotus nancymaae. The sequence goes on from NW_026988455.1 coordinate 18,926,167, forward strand.
ATGATATTGTTCAGGCTGTATTTTCTCCTTCTGAGATTCCAAATAAATGTATAGACTGTTTGATATTGCCCCAAAGCTTTTGAATGCTTTTTTCTTTCATTATTTTTCCTCAAGTTTACTGATATTTTCTTGCTTTGTTGAGCTTACTCATAGGCCCACCTACAGTATTCTTTAACTCTGTTATTATTTCTTTTATGCTATTGAAGTAGGAATGCAGCAGGACTAATTTCCAAGACAATAGGTCACATGACTCTGCTAAGTCAGGAGACAGTAAAAGAAACCAGCCCAAACCTGCTAGAACCAAAATGCTGATGTAACCAACCTCTGGTTACCTTCACTGCTCTTTATACACTAATTATAATTCATTAGCATGCTAATAAAATAAATAAAAATGCTAAAAAACACTCCAACCAGTGCCATGACCATTTATAAATGCACAGTCATTCCTGGAAGCAATGCCTGTATGGTCTGGATGGAGAGAAATCTCCAGTTCCAGGAGCTCCCTGCCCCTTTCTCAGAAAACTCAGGAATAATGCATGCCTTATTTAGCATATGATCAAGAAATAACCATAAAAATACCCAACCAATAGCCCTTGGGTCTACTCTACCTATGGAGTAGCGACTCTTTTATCCTTTTACTTTTTAGTAAACTTGCTTTCACTTTATACTGTCAGCTTGCTCTTAAATTCTTTCCTGTGAGAAGCCATGTACCCTCTTGGCCTCCCAGGCTGAGCCCCAACTTTGGGGTTTGCCTTGCGACACTGTGGTTATTACCAGTATGCCACATGTACACTAGTGATAACTTGTGTTTAGGATGAGTGCTAAGTTTCCAGAAATTTCTTCTAAATTTTGGCTTTACTGCTGAATTCTACTAAACATTTAAGGAAGAATTAGCAAGTCTTTTCAAACTATTCCTAGACATTGAAGACAAATTAATTCTTCCTAACTCATTTTATAAGGCCAACACTGACTTGGCACCAAAACTGAGGGAATGTGTTCTCTTTCTGGGTCCATGAGGGGGCGTGATTTTAAGGGCAAGAATTTCCCAGCACCATGCCCTACTCCTATCTCTTTCCATCTGGGAGATTTAATGGTTCATGTTTGAATTTCATCAGCACGGGAAGAAATTAAGAGTCAATCACTCCAGCGGAAGTTCTAAGGAACTCCTTTCATTGGCCTGGGGTCTTAGATAATGTGGGGGTTCCTCCCAGGTTAAAAGTCCTTCTTCCACACTCCTTTGGACTCCATGTTTGGATCCCCTTCCACGAATACTCCCTTCATGGAAGTCATCTTTCTCTATCCTGGATTTTCCCTCTGGGGTCCCCTTCCACACTCTCTCGTGGAAGCCTGTCTTCCCCTCCTAAACTCCATCTCTCTCTATTCCCTTCCACTCAGTGTGGAAGCTGCTTTCCTCTCCTGGATTCCATCTTTCTGGATTATCTCACTCAGTGTGAGAGTTAGCTGTTTCTTTCTCTCTCTCGTTAATAAGCCACTTTCTACAAACACTTTTGAGTCTGGCATTTACTGCGCACTGTGCTGTGGTCCCCTCTCTCATTCTTACGAGGGCAAGAGACCAAGAACCTGGAGAAACATCCTCTCAGGGGAGCTGAGGGCACCCTGAACCCATGAACCCCAATATTACAAAACCAAAGACACAACACAAAGAAATCTACAAGCCAACATCCCTGATGAACCCAGATACAAAAATCCTCAGGAAAATACCTCAACAAATCAAATGTAACAATACATCCAGAAGGTAATTAACCATAAGCCAGTTAAATTTATTTAAAGATGGTTCAGTATTTGCAAATCAATGTGATACATCAAGAGAATAAAGGGAAAAAGCATGATCATCTCCACAGATGCAAAAAAGAACCACACATTTTATAAAATTCAACATCCTTTTGTGATAAAAATTCTTAACGAATTAGGTAGAGAAGAAACATCCCTCAAACATCCCTTTGGTTTGTTATTCAGAGTAAGAGATATTTTATATACTGGAGCAAGGCCTTAGAAGGAAGTTAAGACATCTCTATAGAATTGGCTGCCCAGGTAAGTAGATTATAAGACACATACCTGCATGAAGAATTTTAGGGTGTGCTATTGGAATTATTATTAAGGAAGCAGGATTACACAGTGGGAGAATTAGGGCTGCCACATTTCAAGAAACCACAGACCAAAGTCAAGGAGATCTTTGGGGCTGGTATACCCCTTCATTGTTACCATGTGATAAGGCAAGAAGCCAAAGACTTTACACTTCCTTGTTGATGATTTCCCCGATGTGGGCTGCCCCAAGAAGGAGTCATAATCACTGGCATGGCAACTCAGACAATTATGAAGTCTTACAGCTTCTGCTGTAAGGGTTCTGCTATCTTACTTTCAATAACTAGGGGAATACGTATTTTAGCCCAAAGAGGGAATATGGATGTCACACATGACAGCAGTGGATATAGACTTTAACAACCAGAAATAGTAGAAAATGCAATTCCAGCAAATGCAAACAGCATTAATATATGTTCCATATATGTAGCAAAGTGGAGATTAGTTTCTGGTTTCCCTGTAGCTTAGAAAGGAGCAAAGAAAACAAAAGATTAGAAAAGTAATTTTAACCACATTGAGACCCTTGAATATTATTTTTAGGTCTTTGAATCTTATTTTGAAGACATTTCATTAGTATAACATTTACAGGGTTATTTACAGAGAACTTGATGAATGGGACCTAGAATGAGTACTTGAAATGGACACAAAGTGCACATAGTATTGAAATATTCCAGGTGAGAGGTAATAAGAATACGTTGTGTATTATCAGTAGATATGAATGGAAAGTGGCTGATTCCAGAGAAAATTCATAAATAATACCAGCAAAAATTCATGAGGTAACTAGATACTAAGCATTTTACATGAGGCATTTAACTTGCACCTCACAGTAATCCAAAATAAAAATATTATTATTATTGTTCACATTTTACAGAAGAGAATTCTGAAAAACAGACTGTTTAAGTAACACAAACTAAGATTGCAAAACTCAGAAGTGGTTGTACCTGCATTGAAAATAAGCAATTTGACTCCAGAGTTAGGGTGCTTAGCTAGTGAGTGAGTGTGTGTGTGTGTGTATGTGTGTGTGTGTTGATGAATTCTCAGACTTGGTAACTAACAGAGTAATCATAATAAGGGGAAAATTAAGACGTTTTCTTAGGTTCCACGCTAGAATGGCAAATAATATTGTTAACAAAATTAAAATTTTAAGAATAAGACAAGGTTTAAGAATAAAAGTATGAGTTTTGTTTTCATCACATACATATAATCTAAACATATATATATACACACACACATACATATACATATATTTGACAATTCATCTAGGTAAAAAAGAAATATAATGCAAAAGAGAAGTTGAGATTAAAGTGTAAATTTTTGAAGTTTGCTTATCACAGACACATTGTAGGCATTAAGACAGTACCAAACATGAATCAGTTCACATACAGTCTTAGAAATTGGATCATTCATTATATTCCAAAATAAATAAATATTATCATCTTTAGATCATAAACTACCAATTACTATACCATCTACTACTGTTTCATGGGTTGTGATCATTCTTATTTTCTTTCATTTTATTTTCAGAATTATCTTACCTGTACTACTTGATTCAGGGTATCTTCTGATTAGACAAGTAATCCTCTACTCTGATTTTACTTTGCTTAGCCACCTTTTACATTAGAGGTTATACATTGCTCACTTACAGCTTTCAGAAGCTTCAGGAATGAACATGACACATTTTCCCTATATACTTACACTCTCAAGTAATAAAGATATTTAAACCTTTGAGAGTTATGCAGGGAGAAAGGAATAATATTCCTGATCTTTACCCACACCCACCATGAATTGTTCATAATTACTCCTCATCTTTTCACCTGATGAATATCTATTATTTGCTTCTTTGGGAGTGCAAATATATCCCATATAACAATTTGGTGCTTAGGTATTAATTCTTTAACAGAATTGTTTAATGCTTTTAAGAGATAGTAATTTAAAAGCAAACACATTTAACTTGAAGAAGTGTTATTTTATTAAGAGAGAAAGAAATGTTGTTGGAATGCTTGCAGCTGAACACATAGCAGTACTAAGACAAGCTTGCATGACTGTAAACTGCAGAGTTTATACATTAGAGCCATTAAGTTTATATGAATTATGACATGGATTCTAACCATGCAGAATAAGGAAGAAAACTTTCACTGAGACTCAGGTAAGAGGAAAGGATTAGCGATCAGAAGCGATTGTCTCATTTTTCTCTTGTCAAAACCCAGGTGAGATGGAAACAGAAACAGCTTGGTGTAGAGGAATCTGGCCACATTGTACCTGGTGCTCTTCTCCTCCAGCATATTCTCTGGGTGCTAAAATATTTCAGATGAATAATGCATTGATGAGAGTGTCACGTCCAACATAACGTAAGAATCCGTTATGATATAAACAAGAGCAAAAGTAAGGTGAGTAAGCATATTGAAGGAGGGGGTGGGTGATAAAAGATGAATGTTAAGTTTCTTGTAAATTTTTGAATTATATTTACTATAGAGGCAATGAGAAGTTAAAGTCTGTATATACAGTATTCTCACGATCTCTTTTACTTCGTATACAAACCACTCTAGCGGCTATAGAAATAAACTATGGAGTTGGAAGTAGAGACTGAGACTTGTAAAGGGGAGACTAGCTACTGGTCTGCCACAATAGTTAATGCCAAAAATGAGAGTAGCTTTAATTAGGCTTAAATAAAGAAACCATAAGTGGTAATGAGATACATGAATTATTTTAGAGGTAAAATTTAAAAGGAAAATAATGAAATTGTGGTGAGCTATAGAGGGAAAAAAAGAAGGATGATAGATCACATCAAAGTTTTAAGTCCAAGCTTCTGAGTGGGTGGCGGTAAAATGTGTTGAGATGGATTCATAAAGGTAGCAGAGTTTATGCTGCTAAGTATCTAAATTCAATAACTCATCTCTTTGCCTTATTTTCATGCCTATCCAGCTATCTCCTAGTAATCATTTTTCTTCCCATGTAGCTTGTCCATAGGGAAAATAAACTAATGGTTAGACAAATACAAAAGTCTGACCTACCTCCTGTAATATCTCTCACTGTAAATTAATTAATTTCCTCTCTGGACTATATACCTTGTGTTTTGTGAGTTAATCAGTGAAAGTTATCTTTTAAAATTCTAATCAACAGTGTGAACTGACAAGTCTTATATTTTGGACTCCTTAGATGATACAGCAAATTTAAAAATACCAGCCTGACCAACATGGAGAAACCCCATCTCTACTAAAAATACAAAATTAGCCCAGCCGTGGTGGTGCATGATTGCAGTCCCAGCTACTCGGGAGGCTGAGGCAGGAGAATTGCTTGAACCCAGGAGGCAGAAGTTGTGGTGAGCTGAGGTTGCGCCATTGCACTCCAGCCTGGGCAACAAGAGAGAAACATCGTCTTAAAAGAAAAAAATCCTTGGTGAACTAACTACTCAATGGAAAACTCTATACCATCCTTTCCATTCAATTTTCCATATCCAATACACTATACAAGAATTATGAAATGCATACTTGTGGTCAATGAGAACCTTTAACATTCTTTTGCAAAAACTTAACGCAGAGCACCAACTGACACAACCAATATAACATTTGGAAAGAAATAACAAAATTAATCTGAATTTCCCCAAGGTCTATAAATTCTTGATGACATATTGCACTATTTTACTCCACTAGAGAATCAGTTTGTCTTACACTCTGACCCACTATATCTCATCTTTCTCTCTTACTCTTCTCTATTCTTTTCCCTTCCTGAAACATTTCTGGAATGAATCACTTTGCCCGCAAATTCTCTTCATAATCCCTGAAGGCACTGAAGTTTTTCCAGAGATGATTGTTAGTCCAAGCATATAAAAAGGTTTTCTCTTCAGGAGATTCCCATTATTTGTTATTTTGAAAACCAACTAAAGCTCCATTGCTCCAGTAAAGCAGAAAACATTTGCCAGTCATCCATAGAAATCCCTTATCTACAGTTTCCGGTCTATAGTTTAAAGAATAATAAAAAAAAATCATGGTTCTTAACATAATACAGTAAAACAGCTCTTTAAGCAAACCTATTGAGCCCACCTCAATTTTCTACAGAAAACAGTGTAAAGAGAGGAAAACATATTTTTATTCTCACTTTTCTCAAGAAAATTTATTAGAGATTGGAAATGGTACTATCATTTATTTATTTATTTACGTCACATAACTGTGACTCTATACAATAAATACCTTTGACCATCTGTGTACTCTAATTAGCAATACACACCCAGAAATAGTTTTGTTAATATTTGAGAAACTAAGCAAGTAGTTTACGGTTTTGAATATTAATAGAATGCTATAAGTCAGTCTTTATAGATGAAATTACTTATTAACCTTTATAGATTGAATAAAAATACTGTATAGGCATCCATGAAGTTGCATGAATATTATTGAAGAAAGTAATAAACACAACAGTTTAATATACTCTAGTGGTGCCTGAGAGGCTGACAACCTTATTCAATCCTCTGTCCCAGCACTAAGATAAAGCATTTACACTGTTATTTGACTAGAGAGATAGGTAAATTATATAACAAAATCAATGACTCTTTTCTTTTTTTCTTTTTTTTTTTTTTTTGAGACGGAGTTTCGCTCTTGTTACCCAGGCTGGAGTGCAATGGCGCGATCTCAGCTCACCGCAACCTCCGCCTCCTGGGTTCAGGCAATTCTCCTGCCTCAGCCTCCTGAGTAGCTGGGATTACAGGCACGCGCCACCGTGCCCAGCTAATTTTTTGTATTTTTAGTAGAGACGGGGTTTCACCATGTTGACCAGGATGGTCTCGATCTCTTGACCTCGTGATCCACCCGCCTCGGCCTCCCAAAGTGCTGGGATTCAGGCGTGAGCCACCGCGCCCGGCCCGATTCTTTTCTTCAATTGCTGGAAAAGGTCTGTTTATGTGGCGAAACTCAGTCTTAGATTTACTTCATTGTTTCACACAAGTAGTGAGACTGTGGAGGAGGAAGGCGCAAGACCTAATATTCCTCCAAATCTGGAGGCTACAAAGATCAAGTAGGGACGTAGGAAGAGGAAGCAAAATTACATTTCTTTAGCATATACTAAGCATTAGACTTTATATTAGGTAACTGCTTCTCACACATTAGGCAGCATGTGAATCACATGTTATAATGCAGATTCTCAGTAGGCTTGGGCTCTAGCCTAATACACTCTCAGTGGTGTAACTGCTTCTCCTCGCCTGGAAACAAGAGGTAGGTATTTTTTTTTAAAATAAAATAAATATTTACATATTAAAAATGCTATAGTACTAATAAAAGTTTTCAATTTAAAACAGGAAAATTGTGGCTGGGCACGGTGGCTCATGCCTGTAATCCCAACACTTTGGGAGGCCGAGGTGGGCGGATCAACTGAGGTCAGGATTTAGAGACCAGCCTGGCCAATATGGTGAAACACTGTCTCTATTAAAAATGCTAAAATTAGCATGGCATGGGTACACGTGCCTGTAGTTCTAGCTACTCAGGAGGCTGAGGCAGGAGAATTGGTTGAATCCCGGAGGTGGAGGTTGCAGTGAGCTGAGATCACACCACTTCCCTCCAGCCTGGGTTACAGAGTGAGAATCTGTCTCAAAAAAAAAAAAAAGATGAAGTAGAAAATAGTTTTCTTTTTTTGCTATGCTAAGTATAAAATAATGGAATATTTTATGGATTTCCTGCATAATTCTATGGCAAATTTGTCTATCAGAACTTGAATATGATAGTTTTTAGTTGATTACTGAGTTATTTTCCTCTTGATTTAGTTCTGGTGCCTTCCAGATGCAAAAGCACATTTCTATTGCTTACTGACGTCATCAGTTATTTTGTAGTACAATCTTAGATTTGTGACTTCATTTATTAACTTCTATAATGGCAGATTCATTTTCTTTTCATGTAGATATTATAGAAAGGTTCACGAAAAGTAATTTTTTAAATATTTGCCTGTTATTACATGGTATAATTTTCTAATTTTTATATAGAAAAATACTATTTAATTTAAATTTAAATTTTTTATAATTTTATAAATCTAAAGCCAAACATATTGTTTAACACCAAATAGATAACTACCCACCAGGCTTTCTGTTTTTTTACAATTTATTGAATTAAATTCAATAAATTTGTTAATAATAAGCATTTATTAAATATTTACCTTGTACCAGGTGCCATCCTAGAAACTATTGATAACTTAATGATTAAACATGTTTTTAAGTTACCTGCAGGATAATAAATTATATAATCGAATGAACAACTAATGTAGCAGAAAGTATTAGATATGTTTACAGGTACAATAAGATTTTGAGTAAATAGGAATAAAAATAGCCAGCTTTATGTTAAATATGTACTGTAATATGTAAAGAGGAGTTGTTTTATGAATGGTTACCTAGACAGTGAGTTTGGATGTGAAGATAGGCATATATTTAACAATGAAACGGAATAGACAGCACAGAAGTAAACTGCCAAACTTAATCTCACTCCACAGTATTTGTTCTTAATGTTATTTCTGCTTGTAATGATTTCGAAGAAAAGATATTCAGGTAGCTTGCTTCTCCACTTCATTCAGACCTCTGTTCCAATGTCATGTCATCAGAGAGGTTTTCTCTAATAATCTTTCTTAAGCATCCTCCACTGCATCAAATTTTATCATTCATCCTGCTTTTGTCATCTTAGCACTTCTTATTGGAAGTAATTAATTTTTTGAAATTGCTCTACAAAAACATAAGCTCTATGTGAGTTTTATGTATGTTTTGTAAACCTCTCTTTTCTAGGATCCAGGTCAACACCCTCCTAAGAAGTGCTCATTGTTCGAGTTAATAAAAAATGTGTCAATAATAAATGGATGTTCAACAAATTATAGTTGATAACCCCCAGTCAAAAACTCCAAGTGCTTAAACAGATGAGTATTTAATACTATATGGACAGTTTATTACATTCAAAGTCATAACACCTAGATTGGTTGATAATTTAAGGACAAACATGTTTTTCATACCTTCTAATGCCTGGATATAAAGTATCATAAAGTTCTGAGATCCTAAGAATGATTAAAGCACAGCTCTGTATTTAAGGTATTCACAATCTAAGAAAATAGAAGACTAGGTGCACGTATATTCCTAACTGTGTAAAATCCCATGCCAGAAAACAGTACTTTTGAGGTCTGAGATTATATATATATTTTTCATACCAAGTTTCCTTACTCAATCTAGTACAAAAAAATCCCACCATCGTTGAGTTGTATTTACGCCTTATTTGTTGTCATGTTTCTTTTTATTTTGACAGATTACATCTGGCTATAATCACTCACCACGGGCAAAATTCTCTTTCCAAGTAGTAGCTTTACAAAAGGAAATTAAAATTCTGTTCCATGCTGATCATACCAGTGGTTTCTGCCTATTTATATCTAGCTTTCTTTAAAAATAAAATAAATAGATTCTTTGTTCTGCATTCCTAGATCTGGGTATTTTGCTCTTAGTCCTTGTTATTAGTCCAATTTCTTCAAAGTACATTTTGGAGATAAGACAAACTTTAGGCAACAATTTATTTTAAAATCCATCAGTTACTTGTTTTTATTTAAATAAGTATAAAATTATGTAGTTTCTACTTCATCTCACCCATCTCTAAGGACAACATTTATTATAATGCAAATTATCACTGTTGAGATACATCTTTTTATCTTTATAAAATAAAAATTATTAAGTATTCATTTTGTAAAATGCAATATCTTTGTGCCAGTCATTCAAGTAACACCAGTGCTAGGTTACTAATACCGTAATTGAATTTCTCTAAAATAGTAAGCTGTTAGGGCTAAGTGCCCAGTCGAAAACTTCCCATATGTCTCAATTGAAATGTGGCAGCTACACAGGACAGATAAACACATGAAACTTGAAGTCATATGAAACGCTGAACTTCTGCTTTCAAATGGGTAATTCAAAGCATCTAACTCTTTATTTAAAAATATGTATCAGTATATCTTGTTTTTGCAAAATATTCATGATTATCTCATTTAGCCTCTTGGGGAAAACCCAAGTAAAACCCATAGGGTAGGAGATCTTTACCTTTTATCAATTGTTTATAAAGATGTTTCAACATTTTATGCACTGGAATAAAGTTACATCGTAACTGTGACTCATTACAGTGCTACCAAATATGTGCAAAATCAAAATTGTAAGTCATAATTATCTAATAGCTCTTAGAGTTGGTTTGATTGCTTCAAGGAGCAAGTTAGTTATCACTTGCAGCAAAAGTATTTTTCATTGTTTGGGTTTCAGATTTCTTGAATTATTTGTCTTTTCACTGGTTTTAAATTTTTATTATCCTTGATATCCTAACAAAATGGAAATTTCTACTGAACAAAGATTGTGACTTTATACAGATTGAATATAACTGAATATGTGTATGTGTGTGCATTTTTTAGATTCTTTAGAATATTTAATTTACAAATATGCCTAATGCTTTTAGTATGTGCATGTGTATATAAAAGCATATGCATGTGTATATAAAAGTTTCATGTAAAATGAGTATAACAGATATTTTCTAATATTAGGGATTACCAAAGTATCAGTAATGCACTTTTAAAAAATAAAATCTGTGATAATTTGAGATTCAATTGTTCTATTATAATAAAAAACACCAAAACAAAATTCACAAAAGTTGATAATCACTGTCTATGAAGATTAGATTTTTTGGCAATTTTATTTGTGAAGGAACTATACATCTGGTGTGTAACTTCTATCTGGGAGTATAACAAAAAACCCAAGGTTGACAGTACTCCAGCTTAGTTCTGGATTCTTCAGACTTCTAGCAGAGAGAAGCTGGAGATGCATGAAGTCATGCAGGAACTTTTTGTGGAAAAGCAATTTTTTGGGAACTCAACAGTTATAAACTGGGCTAAGTCATGTTAGCCAGTTGACAGGAGAATAAAAGTCTTGAGATTTTAAATTTTTCAGAAACGATCTCATCAGAGAGTTTAAGAAAAATGGATGCTACTATAGTATGAGGAACTCCAACACCCCCACCACATCATGGCGGAATCTCCTTTTGGCCTAATTTATCTTTGTGTTTTATGAGTTATCTTTCTTTAGGCCCTTTTAAGGAACGTAGGCATTTATTTTGTTTTTTGTTGTTGTTTTTTTAAATAATACTGGTAAAATATTTAATGCCAATAATTACCTATTGCTCACTTATTAAGGAACTGACACAGATTAACTCAGAAAATTCCGTCAAAAAGGATTATAGGTAATTACCTGCATTATGGTGATGAGGAAACTGAGACATATTAAAGGAGAACTGACTCTCCCAGGTCACAGTCATATGGGAAGAAAGGGAATGAACACTCAAGCACTGATGTCAATAAGCCATTTAGTAAACTGAGAATCTACTAGGTCTCATAACATACAGGGGACCCTAAACTCACTTTTATTATTTTAAGAGTTAACTGTATAGAAGTGTACTTTATGCAATGTATACAAATTTTTAGTATATTTTGATGGGTTCTAAAAATTTATACAGCTTTGTAAACATCACCATTTATATATGGAACATTCCATCATAAAAAATTCCTTTCTTCCTCTCACCAGTGGATCCTCACACCCCACTGCTCCCAGCCTTAGGCAATGAATGGTCTACTTTCTTTCTATCCCTCTAGATTAGATGTCTTTCCCTAGGATTTTATATAAATAGGATAGAATACAGTCTACCCTCTTGTGCCTGGCTTCTTTTGCTCAGCACAATCTTAAGATTTATCAGTGTTGCTGCATGCATTAGGAGCTCCTTCTTTGTATTGCTGTATTCCATTAGACAGTAATATTACTGTTTATATACTTTTCTGTTGATATTCTAATTATTTACAATTTGGGGTTGAGTAAAGATTCTATGAACATTTGCATATAATTCTTTGTGTTCTCTGGGGTAAATGCCTAGAATGAAAATTGCTGGTTGTCAGTAAGGTATTGTTATCTTTACAAGAAACTATGAAGTGGATGTGTATTGCTATCACACAAACATGCACTTTCTTGCTGACCAAAGCTTTGGACATTGTTTCTAGTATTTATTTGCCAACTATATATCTTTAGTGAAATATCTATTTTAACATTTTCCTTTTTTGGCCCATTATAACTGCATTGTCTGTATTATAAACATTCTTTATTTTTCCTTTAAGAGACAGAATCTTGCTCAGTTGCCCAGGCTGGAGTACAGTGGCATGATCATAGCTCACCACAGCCTCAAAGTCCTGGGCACAAGCAATCCTCCCACCTCAGCCTCCCAAGAAGCTAGGACTAGGACTACAGGTATGTGTCACTATGCTTCATTATTTTTTGTAGAGATGAGGTCTCATTATATTGTCCAGGATGACCTTGAACTCCTGGCTTCAAACAATCCTCCTGCTTTGGCCTCCTGAAGTGCTGGGATTACACAGGTGAGCCACCATACCCAGTCAGTTTCTTTTGTTTTCTTACATAAATTTTGAACTTTAGGTGATTTTGTTTGGATCTGTGATTTATTTTGAATAAGTCTTAAATTATGGCGTAAAGATCAAGTTGCATTTACAATATATAAGTATCATTATTGATACAGTTTGGCTGTGTCTCCACCAAAATCCCATCTTGAATTGTAATCCCTATAATCCCTGCATGTCAAGGGTGGGACCAGCTAGAGGTAACTGTATCATGGGGGCAGGTTTCCCCATGCTGTTCTTGTGATAGTGAGTCTCATCAGATCTGATGGTTTTATGGCATCTGGCATTTCCCCTGCTTGCACTCACTCCATCCTGCTGCCCTGCAAAAAAGGTGCCTGCTTCTCTTTTGCCTTGTGCCGACTGTAAGTCTCCTGAGGCCTCCTCAGCCATGTGGAACTGTGAGTCAATTAAATCTCTTTACAAATTACTCAGTCTCGGGTATTTCTTCATACCAGTGTGAGAATGGTCTAATACAATTATCTTAGCATCATTTTTGAAAATAATAATCATTTTCCCAGCAAATTACCCTGGAACATTTGTCAAAAAACAACTGATGATGTTCAGTTATAACTCAGAGAAATAGAGAGCAGGAAAGAGCACTGCTTCTATCCATAAACCAAGAAGACAGTTGGGAAGACTTTAACTTTTCTTCAATACACCAGGTATCTGAGGTCACAGAGCAAAAAAAAAACTATCTTGAAAACTAGGTGGTCGTAGAGAGAAACGAAGATCCAAGCAGTTGTTTAACTGAGAGAAAGAATGCCAAATGCCATATAAAGTGACTCCAGTGGGAAAACTAGACAACATGCATTATCAGATAACTGTGGCAAAGAGGTAAAAACTATAATAAAATTTAAGTGCTAAAAATGAAAAACAAAGCACCATAAATGAAGAATGCCTTCCAAGGGTCCATTATTACACTCAACACTGCTAGGAAAGAATCAGTGATACAAATTATATATATATATGCATATATATGTAATTTCCTTATATATTTGTGTGTGAGACACACACACACAGAGGGAGAGAGAGAGGGGGAGGGGGGGAGAGAGAGAGAGAGAGAGAGAAAGAGAGAAATGTATTGGTGACACTGGCTTCTTTGAAAAGAGGCAGTTTAGTAACAATGGCCTTTACTAGACAGACATGTTAGAAGGCAGCAGGAGAAAGGGAATGTGATATCAGATATTTTCTGTAAAAGGTCTGTTATTAATACTCATGTGGCAAATTGTAGCTGATGTCAGAGTAGTTATAAAGCAAGAAGAACACAATTCTCTTACAGTAATGTTGAGTTCTAAGATACATAAAACAAATACCTGGTAAGTAGCATGCACATATACAAACAATCAATAACTCGCAAAATATTCACATATTTGCGACGCTGCTTTTCAGTTTATGCAGTTTATTTCTTGTTCATTTTAGGCTTTTTATGATAGTGAATGTCTATCAATATGTTACTTCATTAAAGGTTTTGATATTATATATGAAACAACAGTTCTCATATAGCAATATCTAGATAAAGGCTATCACTTACCTTTCTCAAACTGATAGATTTTCCCCTTGTAACAAGCTCTGATATAAAATACGATAATTTTTGAAAACCTTTACACATTCAAAACTAAATTATCAAATATTTAATGGGATTTTGGGAATGTATGTGTGACTGTGTGTCTGTGTGTGTGAAGAATTTCCTCCATTTGTTAAAATGTCAGATTTCGTCTGATATTACCTGACTGATGTGGAAGACTTGGAGATAGAAGCTATGGTCATTCAGGATGCTGTCAGAGGTTTATCCTATGTGACTTTTCTGACATACACTGAGTTCAGATATCCTGAAAAATCATACTTAGATGTTTTATTACGTGAGTGTTGTTGAGTTTCTGTCAGTATCAAGTATACCCAAACCTTCAGAAGCTCAGGAGGGAACAAATTTATTTCCTCACTGCAAAAAGTCCAACTGTGTACTTGGAGGAGAAAACTCCATGCCACAGGGTCCTTCTCTGACCTTGATTCCTACAATCTTGTTTTCCATCGTCACAGCCTGAGTCCCAAGGTTTTCCTCTATTTCATTCTAATGAGGGATAGAAGAAAATATTGACAATTTGACTGATGTATGTAAGACCTGTCTGTAATTGACCCCCATATTCCACTAGCTAGAGGGTAACAATATGACCCCATTTAGATGATAGAGTGGTTGAGCATTTAGGCCAGGTGTGGCATGAGGGAGAAGTGAAAATGATTACTAGTAAACATTTCAATAATTATTATATAGGGATTACCTCTGTGTAAGTTAAAATGAGGGTTGACATGGAAGAATAATTTCCCACATCCATTATCTTCGTTTCTTGCTTAATATACTATGAGGTCTCTGCTGTACTGACTTCCGGCTAAAGTTTATCACACACTTATTATATTCTAGCTTTTCTCATTGTGTGACTTCTTTGATTATGAATGAGTTTGACCGTTGGCACAAAGTTTTCACATTTTTATTACTTTCTCAGAGCTTTTCTGCAGCATGAGTTTTCTGAGGAATGAGTTCACAAAAGTATTTTCCATATTCATTATCTTTATAGGGTTTCTTTGCTGGGTGAGCTCTCTAATATCCATGGAAGATTGTGCTCTGGCTGAAAGAATTTCCATGTAAAATACATTTCAACAATTTATCTCCTAAGTTCTTTGATGTTTGGTGGAGGCTGAAATTGTAGAGGAACGTACAATGCTCACTACATTAACAGTTCTCTCCTGTGGGTTCATTTATGTATTGTGAGGTTTGATTTCCAGCTCAGAGCTTTTTCATATTCTTTATATGCACATGTTTAATCCCCTGAGTGGGCTTTCTGATGTTCTCTAAGGCTTGATTTTTGACTGAAAGTTTTCCCGCATTTATCACACTTATAGGGTTTCTCCCCTGTGTGAGTTCTTTGATGTACTCTGAGATTTGATTTCTGACTGAAAGCTTCCCCACACTGATTACAATTATATGGTTTCTCCCCAGTGTGAGTTCGCTGATGTTTTCTTAGGACTGACTTCTCACTGAAAGCTTTTCCACATTCATTACATTCATAGGGCTTCTCCCCAGTGTGAGTTCTCTGATGCCCTCTGAGATTTGATTTCTGCCTGAAAGTTTTCCCACATTCCTCACATTTATAAGGTTTCTCCCCAGTATGAGTTCTGTGATGGACTCTAAGGTTTGATTTTTGACTGAAAGCTTCCCCACAATGATTACATTTATAGGGTTTTTCCCCTGTGTGAATTCTATGATGTCCTCTGAGTTGTGATTTCTGACCAAAAGCTTTTCCACACTGATTACATTTGTAGGGCTTCTCCCCTGTGTGTGTTCTATGATGTTTTCTTAGGCCTGATTTCAGTTTGAAAGCTTTCCCACATTCATCACATTTATATGGTCTTTCCCCTGTGTGAGTTCTTCGATGATTCCTTAGGCCTGACATATGGCTGAAAGATTTCCCACATTCACTACATTCAAAAGGTTTCTCCCCTGTGTGAGTTCTCTGATGTACTATGAGGATTGACTTATAGTTAAAAGACTTCCCACATTCATTACATTCGAATGGTTTCTCTCCTGTGTGGGTTCTCTGGTGTATTCTTAGGCCTGACTTTGCACTGAAAGCTTTCTCACATCCATCACATTTATATGGTTTCTCTCCTGTGTGAATTCTCTGATGTTTTCTTAGGCGTGACTTCTCACTGAAGGCTTTCCCGCATTCATGACATTCATAGGGTTTCTCCCCTGTGTGACTTTTCTGAGGCCAAGTCAAGCGTGAATTCATAGAGCAGGATTTTCCACATTCATTACACTCATAGGGTTTTGCCCTTATGTGAGCTTTCTGATGTACACTGAAAGTTGACTGGTAGCTGAATGTCTCTGTACATGTGTTATAATCAGATGATTTATCTGTTGCATGAGTTCTCTGATGCACTGGGAGGGCTGAATTATGGTTGAAACTTTTTCCATATTCAAAGGGTTTCATCCCTATATGAATTCTATGATGTTCTCTAATGTGTGACTTTGGGCTGAAAGATTTCCCTTCTGTATCAGTTTTGTGAGTGATCCTACAGAAACAATTTCCAGTATCTTTAAACTCACAGTGACTCTTCTCTTGATGAATGTTCTGAGGAATAATAAAGGTTGATTTCTCATATTTGTTTTCCCCAAATTTATTGAAGTTGTAAGATTTTCCTTTATGGTGGGTACTATTAGATGTAACAAGGGCAGCCTTTTCAAGAAAAGCTTTTCTACTTTCATTATATTCAAAATCTTTCCCCAAAGTCTGAATTATCTGATGTTGAATAACTTTCTCCTTATGACTGAGGGTTTTCACAATTTTACTGTAAGTGAAAGATTTCTCTTGAGTGTTAGTTCTGCCATCCTTAATATTGATGAGCCATTTGTCACATACATTATGCTCATGAGCCTTTTCTTTTGAATATTGACAGTGTGGGGCCAATGGGCTCAGACTCTGGTAAGCAAACCCCGCAGTGTCACATTTACAAGGCATCATTCTGGCAGGAAAAATGTTTATGTTCTTACTATGTGGTTTTCCTGAAATTTCTTGCTCTGCAGTCAATAATTTATTGGTGAATAAAACTTGCCACAAATGTTTGCCTTGATTTTCTTGACTCTTCTCTGAGATTTCATCAGGTTGGGAGTCTTCTAAAAATGATAAAATTAAACAAACTTTATGATATTTAACACATTTTTTATGGAATGGAATATACATCTATATATGTGCCCTATTATGTATTTGATTCCTTAGTTTCTGGCTCAGTCTCCCAGCAATAAAGTAATTTCAAGTACACATTCCCTGTATTCCCTTTTTAGTTTAAAATTTCTTTTTGTAGTAGAAAAAGCAATCGGAAACAAATATACATATGTATTTGGCATCTTAAAACAGAATTTCAAAATTGAATAGAGAAGAATGAAATGACTAAAAATGGTGTATATGTAAGAGCACTGGATCCTGGGAACAGGCAAATCAGAGAATGGGATGAATAAAAAAAGGATTATCAACATGAAGTAGATAGTAACAACAAAAATCAATGGATTAGTGGTTTTATCTGAGACAGGGTTTGCCTTAGGGAGTAACACTAGTCTAGATTCTTAAAGAAATATAAATTGCAATGGTAGGATAATCATTAGCCTATAATAGTCCATTGGAGCTCCATTTCCATTCTACACATCAACACAAAATCAATTTATAATGGCACCAATTTCCTCATGTTAAAAGAAATAGTACTATAGACCACATTTTAATTCTGTCTGTAGTATCATCAAAGGAACACAAATGTGTAAGTGGAAACATAAAATAGATGGGAATTAAAGTCATTTTTCTACCTAAATTGGATTCACTGCTCTGCCCTAGCTCTGGTGACTTCGTTTATTCTATCAGGGTTGTTCAATACTGAATTCTTTTTGTTTTTTGTCTTTCTGTCTCCCACTCTACTCCCAGGAGTAGAGTTGTGTGATCTCGGCTCACTGCAACCTCTGCCTTCTGGGCTCAAGCAATTCTCCTGTCTCAGCCTCCTGAGTAGCTGGGATTACAGGCATGTACCACCATGCCCAGCTAATTTTTATATTTTTAGTAGAGACAGGGTTTTGCCATGTTGGCCAGGTTGGTCTCAAACTCCTGACCTTAGGTGATCTGCCAGTCTCGGCCTCCCAAAATGCTAGGATTACAGGCGTGAGCCACCTTACCCAGCCAATAGTGAATCTTTTTAGATCCTCAAATCTTAACTTTTGTCTTTTCAGTTTGCTCACTCATTTCCCCCAAACAAGTCTTGTTTTTGTCTAATCCTTAATTCTCCTTTCCATCTACTTTTTAACATTGCTAGTTTTTACTGACTGTGAGAACCTTAAGGATCATATATTTTAACCTGGGGTTAGAAACTTTACAAGTATTCTTTATATTTATTTATCATAAATTTATTGTGTATATTTGACTGCTGTTGTCTTACTGCTACCCACATTCCATGCAAAAATGTCAGCCCTGTGCTAAAAATATTCCAAGGCCTTAAATACACTGCCCTAGTACCCTGAGTGATATTCAAGAAAAGGAGATTTTACACTAACCTCAGGCTTATTACATGTTCTAGCTCTCATTGCAATAGCTCACAGTCTTTTCTGCTCTAGGCTTGACAGGATATCATCAGCAAATAGTTTTTCTCTATTTTTCTAAAATAATAATAAGATTATTTTCAGCAATAATCTTATATTCTTTCCCTGAACCACTCTGCTTTTTAGCCTTAGACCTATGTAGACTCTAGATGCCCTTCAGGCAATGCAAAGCATTTCCCAAACTACATGCACAAATAAGGCTTCTTGTGTCTTCCCACAAACGTAAGGAACATTTATTTAAAATCTGAAAGTAATTACTGTCTATATTATTCATTTTAACAAGGGATATATGGATAGTACTCATATATCTGACATGATTTTTTAAGCAAGTTACCATGATTCAAATTAGGAAGCATTTTAAAACTTACAGCATCTGCACAGTTAAATGGCATTTTCTCTTTCTTGATTGTATGTAAAATAGTTCACTTTTTAATCAATAGCAAAATTATTTTAAGCAGCTTTGTTCTCTTTTCCAAAATACAAGCTTCATTCTGATATACTTTATATTCTGTAATATAAATGAAGTCAGTGACTCTTAAAAAGCAGTGTGCCTCAAAATTACCTCCTCTCTCCTACACAAGTGCTCAGACCCAATGCTAACCTACACTTGATTATTCAAAAGTCTCAGAAATTTGACTTGCGTGTTTGCATTTAGGGATAATGTTGTTTGAATGAATCAATCTGAAATACCTCTACCAAGTGGCTTTGAAGTTAATATGCAATATTATTAAAAATACTTAATGTTATATTGCATGGACTCAATATATGGAAGAGCAAAGCAGAGAACCATTCTTTTTAGTGGATTATAATCCAGGTGGGAATGGAGCTCATTCAATAACTGTGTGATCTCTTGCACAGTGTTTCACTTTGTTTTAATACATCTATCAAAGATTGTAATTTTACAGAAAGAAGATATAAAGCATACACGAAAGTATTCCAAACTGTACCACAGAAGAAGGAATTTAAATCAAAACTTTAAATGAGTAATAGTGCTTTCCACCTTTTTCTAGTTGAGATTATCTATTTTAATCAATTATTTTTATTCCAAGAACCACTTTTGGCTTTAAAATTTATACTACTGTAGTCTTATTTTTATTACATCTTAAACTTTCTCACTTTTAAAAACAAGTATATAAGACTAAAATCTTTGTCTCTCTCTCTCGACACGGTTTTCACCATGTTGGCCAGGCTGGTCTCGAACTCCCGACCTCCGGTGATCCACCCACCTCGGCCTCCCAAAGTGCGTGGATTATAGGCATGAGCCACAACGCCCGGCCGACTAAAAGTTTTTTCTAAGCACTGCTTTATCTATATCCCAAAGGTTCTAATATGCATATTTTTTACCTTTGAAATTTTCTGGATATTGGACAATTTTGATTTTCATTTACTCTTTGATTAAATATGTTTTTAAAGATATATAGATAGATAGATTCCGTATTGATTTTAAGATAGAGATACTTTAATTCTTCTCATATTGTTTGCAATTTATAGTTTTACTGGACAATAATATTTTTACTTTGTGGAATTTATTGATATTTGCATGAAATATTTTTATATATTGTTAATGTCCCATGGTCATTTTAAAGAGGGTTATTCTTTGTTTCCGGAGTAGAGTTTTGAAAGACATATCAGAATCATGTTTTAAAAATGTGTTATTTATAACTTCTAGCGCAGGAGTCAGTAAAATATTTCCATGAAGGGCCAGAGAGTAAATGCTTCCCACTGCACTGATCATGTGGTCTCTGTTGCAACTACTCAATTCTGCCTTGTAACATGAGCACATAAATGAATAGCTATGGCTGTGTTCTAGATAAATCTTTCCTGACGAAAATAGGCAGCAGGTAGAATCTCACCTTTGTCCTCGTTTGCTGAGCACTAGTCTAGGATCTTAGCTGTGATCCACTGGCTCTGGTATGAAATCAAAGAGGTAAATTAAAGTCTATGCTACCTAATATGTTTCCTTGTTTCCTCAGAACACTTGCAGTTTTTTGTTTTATGAAACCTGATAATTTAGTGCACAAATATTCAAAACACTTAAATATATTTTAAAATTGTCTACTTTAAAAATATCCTTTTAAAACTGTCTACTTTAGCATTATCAAAATGTTGTTTCTCTTCTCTGCTTTTTGACCTGAATTTAACTTTAGTGTTAGTGAGCTACTGAGTTTATAAAAAGAAGAGCTAAAGTATAGGATAAAGTATTCCAAGATTATGTTATGTAAGTAGGAATTTAAAGCAAATAAACACTGAATTATTTTAGTTTATTGCCTTAGCAATTCATAACCGTATTTTGAACTCAACAAATTATTTTTTAAATGTACCTCTTTAACAAAATCTAATAGCAATCTCTCTTAGTAGGTGAATTTATTCCACTTACATTAGTTGATATGGCAAATATGTTTATCTTACTCTATATTATGCCAGGGATTTGCATAGCTTTTATGTACACAGGAGTTGATACATCAGGCCTCAGACGGCTGTTCTTAGAAAGGCTTTCTTCAAAGATTTGCCCTTAGCTGGTATCTAGAAACAAGATTCCCATAACTGCTGGGGAGCTCACTATGCTAGTTCTGTACAAATGAGAGAGAACAGCAGTTTTCCATCTTGAAATCTGGAATTTTGGTAGACAGAGGGTGTCTACATGGTTAGCCCACAATAAAAACCCTGGGCACCAATTCTGGGGAGAAAACATTTCACGTGTGTTTTCAGAATTCATTGCTTAGGGAACTGTGCTTGGGGAACTTTATGAACTCTCAGAAACTTGTTGTTTGTTTCCTATGAACTTTGCCCCATGTACCTTTTATCTTTGCTGATTTTTCTTTGTATCTTTTCACTGTATAAATTTTAACCATTATTATGACTATATGCTGAATTGTGTGAGTCCTCTTAGTGAATCAATGAACCTTCTGCTCATTGAATTCAATAACTCACCTGGGGAGGTCCTGCTTAGAAATCCTTTCTCTTTCTCTAATAACCATGGATCTTCTCCTTGCTCCAACGTGAAGATCAGTTCTGGTTTTGTAAAGCAGCATCCTATAAATGGGAAATAATTTATCAATTGCATTACTTGCATAGGTCCTACTGTTTATGAATGTGAAAAAGGTACAACTTTTGTCTACACAAAAGCTATGCAAATTCAGCTAGGCATATTAAGGGTGCTCACCGGACCTTCTTTGGGGAAATAACAACAAAAAACATTTTATTTTCTTACTTTTTCTTTTCTTTTTTAGATACAGGGTCTCTACGTCACTCAGTCTGAAGTGCAGCGGTGCGACCATGGCTCACTGCAGCCTCAGACTCCTGGGGTCAAGTAATCCTCCTGCTTCAGCCTCCTGAGTAGCTGGGACTACAGGTGTGTACCACCACACCTGGCTAATTTTTTTAAGTTTTTTTTTTTTTTTTGTAAAGACAGAGTCTTACTATATTACCTAGGCTAGTCTCGAACTCCTGGCCTCAAGCAATCCTCTCACCCTGGCCTCCCAAAGTGCGGTGGCATGAGCCACTGCACCTGGCCAAAAAACATTTTCTTATTCTCATAAATGATCAATCTCCTTGAACTCCTAAACTGCAGACCTAAATAACATAAAATTCAAAAATGGCCAATGTCTTGGGTGTCAAGGAAGAGATTTCATGAGAACTTCCACATATGGCCATTATAGGGCAAAAGGAACTGATTTACTGCTCCATAACATACCTCTAAAAAAACCATACAAAATATAAAAAATGGTAATTAGGTTTTAGCCAAGAGGCAATGCAGATGGTGAGTCAGGAGGATTGTCTGAGGCTAGGAGTTCAAGACCAGCCTGGGCAACACATAGAGAGACTGGAAAATAATAAACAGAGTTATCTGTGACCTGTGGTTAAATAAATGTGTAGTCTAACATATATGTAATCAGCATTCCAGAAGAAAAAAAGGAAAAAAAATGTTGAAGAAACAGTGGTCAAAATTTTCCAATTTTAGTGATGTGTATAAACTGTCAAATCCAAGAAGCTAAATAAATGCCAAGAAGAAACATAAAGAAAATCACACCAAATGTACATTATGATCAAATTGCCAAAAAGTGCTGAAAAAAGTAAATTTTATGCAGACGGAAAAAAGACGTACAGAAGAACAAAAAGAATTAAAGCTGACTTCTTGTTAGAAATTTTAGTCTGGAAGACAATGAAGTGACACTTAAAGTACCGAAAGAAAAAACAAAATCAACCTAAAATTCTATACTTAGCAAAGTTAAGATATTTCAGATTAAAAAAAAAAAAAAAGACTAGCGGGCCTCCTGCCGCGCCCAGGTATGGATCCAGGTCCGGGTCCCCCTGCTCCGAGCGCGCTCTAGGGGAGGCTCGGAGGGACATGGCCGAGGGCCAGAAACATTCCGCGCGTGGACCAGCCGGGCCGGGGCGATGCTGTGGGTGCGGTGTATGCGCGGCTGGAGACACGGCGTGGAGGCGGTACACTACATCGGGTCTCGGCTTGGAGGAACCTTCACAGGATGGGTGCAGTGAACTTTCCAGAGCACCCAGGCAGCTACAGCTTCCTCCCGGAACTCCTGTGCAGCAGACGACAAGGCTACTGAGCCTCTGCCCAAGGACTGCCCTGTCTCTTCTTACAACGAATGGGACCCCTTAGAGGAAGTGATAGCGGGCAGAGCAGAAAACACCTGTGTTCCACCATTCACCGTGGAGGTGAAGGCCAACACATATGAAAAGTACTGGTCATTTTATCAAAAGCATGGCGGGCATTATTTTCCCAAAATCATTTGGAAGAGGCTGTTGCTGAAATTGAAGAAATGTGCAATATTTTAAAAATGGAAGGAGTGACAGTGAGGAGGCCTGACGCCATTGACTGGTCATTGAAGTATAAAACTCCTGATTTTGAGTCTACGGGTTTATACAGCGCAATGCCTCCAGACATTTCTAAAACAAAGTTTCAGCAAAGAAAGAGAAGATATATGAAGTAGGTATTTTAGAGTTGAAAAATAACTAAATACTCAGTGGATGGGTTCAACAACAGAATGAAGAAGACAGAGGAAAGAATCCATGAATTTTAATATAGAAGAGTAGAAACTACCTAATCTGAACAAAGAAAACAGACTAAAGCCAAAGAGACCTGTGAGACTATAATACATATCTAATAACCGTGTTAGTGATTGCCATGAGTTAAGGGATAGTAAAAGGAGTTGGGGTGACTTTATATAAAGGGGCAGGACAAAGCTCTTTGTGGTGACTCAGTAGTTCTGTTTACTTGACTGTAGTTGTGGTTACATCAATCTGTACATACGACAAATAACACAGAACTATATACCTGTTGGCCAATGTGAACTTCCTGATGCTGACATTGTACTACAGTTGCATAAGATGTATCTCTTGGAACGCTGAAGCATTTAGAAAATTGCTGTCTTCTTAGAAGACTGACACGTAACATCACTCTGTTACCAATAATTTTCTGTGCTCTGAAGTCTACTTTTTCTGATATTAACATAGCCAATCCTACTTTTTTATGGCAATGTTCCATGGTATACCTTCTTCTATTCTTTTTTTTTTTTTTTGAGACGGAGTTTCGCTCTTGATACCCAGGCTGGAGCGCAATGGCGCGATCTCGGCTCACCGCAATCTCCGCCTCCTGGGTTCAGGCAATTCTCCTGCCTCAGCCTCCTGAGTAGCTGGGATTACAGGCACGCGCCACCATGCCCAGCTAATTTTTTGTATTAGTAGAGACGGGGTTTCACCATGTTGACCAGGATGGTCTCGATCTCTTGACCTCGCGATCCACCCGCCTCGGCCTCCCAAAGTGCTGGGATTACAGGCTTGAGCCACCGCGCCCGGCCACCTTCTTCTATTCTTTTACTTTCAATCTACCTATAATTTTTAAAGTGAATTTCTTGTAGATGGCATTTAGGTGAATTTTAAAAACCAACTCTTTCAATCTATATTATTATATTATACTTTAAGTTCTGGCGTCCATGTGCAGATGTGCATGTTTGTTACATAGGTATACATGTGCCATGATGGTTTGCTACACCCATCCCCCTGTCATCTACATTAGGTATTTCTCCTAATGTTAGCCCTCCCCAATCACCCCACCCCGTCCTATTCCTCTCCTAGACTCCCCATCCCACAACAGGCTGTGGTGTGTGATGTTCCCCTTCCTGTGTCCATGTGTTCTCATTGTTCAACACCCACCTATGAGTGAGAACATGTGGCGTTTTCTGTTCTTGTGTTAGTTTGCTGAGAATGATGGTTTCCAGCTTCACCCATGTCCCTGCAAAGGACATGAACTCATCCTTTTTTATGGCTGCATAGTATTCCAGGGTATATATATGCCACACTTTCTTTATCCAGTCTATCTTTGATGGACATTTGGGTTGGTTCCAAGTCTTTGCTATCGTGAACAGTGCCGCAATAAACATACATGTGCATGTGTCTTTATAGCTGAATGTTTTATAATCCTTTGGGTATATACCCAGTAATGGGATTGCTGGGTCAAATGGTATTTCTAGTTCTAGATCCTTGAGGAATCGCCACACTGTCTTCCACAATGATTGTACTAATTTAAACTCCCACCAACAGTGCAAAAGTGTTCCTATTTCTCCACATCCTCTCCAGTATCTGTTGTCTTCTGATTTTTTAATGATCACCATTCTAACTGGTGTGAGATGGTATCTCAATGTGGTTTTGATTTGCATTTCTCTAATGACCAGTGATGATGAGCTTTTCTTCATATGTTTGTTGGCTGCATAAATGTCTTCTTTTGTGAAGTGTCTGTTCATATCCTTCGTCCACTTTTTGATGGTGTTGTTTTTTTCTTGTAAATTTGTTTTAGTTCTTTGTAGATTCAATAATATATATTCACTTGGTCCACTTCCACATCTTGCACCATATTCCTTCTTGCTTTCTTTGTTCCAGGTGTACTGGTTCTTTTTTAGGACTCCGTACTCACTATCTTCTCTTCTACCGGGGTCTCTGTGCTTGTACTTTTCTATGCTTAGAATGTTCACATTTCCTTATTTAGCTTATACTTAGACTTCCTTAGAGCTTTCCTCAAGCACCACTTATCACTTTCTTTGAATTTGAAAATTTTCTTTTAAAAAGCAAATTCAGTAAACCCCTCCCCTCATATATCCTTCACCCAGCTTCAAAAACTATCACAATTTTTTTAATACAAATGTTTTCTTGACTTCAGAAACTCAAATTACCCTATGAAAATTGAGGCTGTGCTATTAAATAACCTGAGAACTGCATTGGTGTTTATCAAATAGTGGATATTAACTAGTTGTTAAGTTTTAATTGCATTTCTTCACAGTCTCATACTGTGTGAATGAATGTTCAAAGAGGAAGAAATATTAGAAGACATAAATAAGAGACATGTCTTAGTAACCTGATATGCAATTTGTATGATACAGTTAAAGCAGTGCTGAGTTTTTAATGGCACTAAATGTGTACATTAGAAAAGAAGAAAAGTCTCAAATTAATAGTCCATGATCTCACAATAAAAGACTAGACAAAGAAGAACACAATAACATAAGCAAAAGAAAAAGTAGAAAGTAGAAATTAATTAAATTAAAAAAAAATCAAAGAGAAAAATCAATGAGAGAAAAATCTGGTTGACTAAAAAGAGCAGTAACATTGTAAAACTTCTAGGAAGAGTGAACAAAAAAATAAAAGAGCAAGAAGACAGAAATGACCAATATAAAGAAGAAAACAGGTCTATAAATACAGACCCTCAAGACATCAAAATGATAATAATGGAATGGTCTGAATATCTTTACACATATAAACCTGACAACTTGGATAAAATGGACTAATTGTTAGAAAAGCAAAAATACCACAATTCACCCAATAGAAATAATTTGAGTATGCATATATATGACTTAAAGGAATTGATTTGTAAAACTCCCCAAAAAGATGTCTGTAGGCCCAGATGGTTTCATCAGATAACTCTACCAAACATTTAATGAAGAATAAACACCACTCCTATACAACTTCTTACAGAAGATTGGAAGGAACACTTTTCAACTACTTTTATGAGGCCAGACTTATCCTGATATGAAAACTAGACAAAGGTAGTACAAAACTACAGACTGATTTCCCTCATAAGTGCAAAACTACTTAACAACGTATTAGCAAATAGAATCAAACAATAAATAAAAAGAATTCTATGATATTACCAAGTAAGGTTTATTCCAAGTATGCAAGGCTGTTTCAATATTTAAAAACTAGTCCACATTAATGTAGTAATGAAGAAAAACCATGTAATCACAGTAGATACATAAAAAGTAATTGACAAGATTCAATATCCATTTGTAATCAATATTCTCAGAAAACTAGGAATACAGTAGGAGTTCCTCCATTTGATGAAGAATATCAACAAAGGACCTGCTAAGATCATTTGGTGAAAGACGAGATGCTTTCCCCTTAAGGTTGTGAACAAGGCAAGGATGACTACTCTTACTACTCTTATTCTACAGTGCTAGAAGTCCTAGCCAGTGTAATACAGCAAGAAAAGGAAATAAAAAGCATACAGATTAGAAAGGAAGATAGTAAACTGACCCTATACATAGATGACATGATACCTTATGTTAAAAAAAAAAACCCAAGCAATCTACAAAAACCTTCCTAGAAAGTTCAGCAAGATCTCAGCATAAAAAAACACATGCAAAAATCAATTACATTTCTATAAACCAGCAACCTTTGTATGCAAACAGAAATTTAAAACACAATACCATTAACAATTACTCAACCAAATGAAATACTGACTTCTAAATCTAACATGAACAGGACTTCTATACTGAAAACTACAAAACACTGAAGCAAAAAAATCAAGATCTAAGTAAATGGAGAAATATATTGTGTTTATGAATTATAAGACTCAAAACAGTAAAGATGTTAACTGTCACAAAATTAGTAACTTACAGCCTTAATTCCTATCAAACACCCAGTAAAGATTTTCACATAATGACATTATTACAGTATGTATATGCAAGGGCAAAGTAACTAGAATAGCTCAAACAATATTGAAAAAGAAATATAATGTGGGAATATAATAGTCTCATACAAGTACAGCCAACTGATTTTTGAGACAGGTGAAAAAGCTATTCAATGAAGGGTAATGGTGCTGCATAGAGCAAATGGATATCCATAGGCAAAAAAAACCTTAAACTTCATGTGCTACACAAAAATTAAATCAAAATGTACCATAATTTAAATGTAGAATATATTATACAATTTTTAAAAATAGGAGAAAATCCTTGGCCCAAAGACTTAGTGAAGAGTTCTTAGAAATGACATTTTTACAAAACTGATAAATTGGACTTCATCAAAATTAAAAACTTATGTTCTACAAAACACCCAATGAAGAGGATGAAAAGACATGCTACAGACTGGTATAAAAATGTACAAACCACACATCTTCTGACAAAGAACTCATATCTAGACTATCTAAATTCTCAAAAGTCAATGGTAAAATACACAAACTTCCAATTAAAAAATGAACAGAAGCCATGAATAGACATTTTACTGTCTAAGGATATATAGATGGCATATGAACAAATGAAAAGATGATTATCAGTAGCCATTAGAGAAATACAAATTAGGACCATTATGATATATCACTACCTATTCAACCACTAATACATAAAATAGCAACAATGTCTAGTACCCGAAAGGATAGGGAATAACCGGGTCCCTCAAACATCGTAGTGGAAATACAAAATGGTACAGGAATTCTGGGAAATAGTCTGGTACTTTCTTAAAGAATAAAATATAACTTACCATACAATCCAACAATCACACTCCTTGGTACTTATCCCAGAAAAGAAAAGCTTATGTTCACAAAAAAATCTGAACATGAATGCCCACACATCAACTTTATAATAGCCCCAAACTGGAACCAACCAAAACATCCTTCAATAGGTCAATGGCTAAACAATGACATTCATATAGTGAAATACTACGTAGCAATAAAAGGAATGAACTATGGATACACTACAACTTAGATCTCAAGAGCATTTTTCTGAGTGAAAAAGCCAGTCTCAACACATCAAATACTATATGATTCCATTTATAGAACAGTCTCAAAATGACAAAACTATAGAGCTAGCAGATTAGTCAGCAGAGATTAAGGACAATGTGGGAGAGGGTACGGGTGTGACTATAAATGGATAGCACTAAAGAGACCTTTGTGGTGATATAACAGTTCTGTATTATAATTGTAGTGGTTACATTAAATCTCCACATGTGATAAAATGGCACATTGTACCAGTGTCTATTTACTGGTGTTGATACTGTATTATAGTTATATAACATGTAACCTTTGGGGGAAACTAAGGTGAAGACACAATTTTTGCTAATTCCCATAAATCTAATTATTTCAATATAAAAAAGATTTCTTAAAATATATGTAAAAAATTAAAAACTGAAAAGATTTTCTCTTTAAAAAGGGAATCCAGAGATAGCAAGAAAATGTCTGTAAAACACATATCTAATAAAGGTCTGAACATCTTCAACTAAACATACAATAATATTAAAAACTAAATGAAACAAATGAGCTAAAGATTTGATTGGTCACTTAAAGAAGATTTATGAGTGGCTAAAAAGCACATAAAAAGAGGTTCAAAGCTGTCAGTCATCAGGAAAATGCAAATTAAAACCCAACTAGAATTGTTAAAAACAATAAGATTTTCCAGATAATGGTGACCAAAGAGTAATGAGAACTCACAGACACTATTCATGAAAATGAAAAACTGTGGAGCTAGTCAGAAAATACTTGGAATTTTCTTATAAAATTATAGACAGATAAACTTATCAGAAGACCTGGCAAGCCCACTCCTAGTTACTTACACAAGAGAAATGAAAACATATGTTGACACAAAGACTTGTTGTGAAAGTTCACAGCACCTTTATTTATAAAAGACCCAACTGGGAAAAAATAATATGTTTACCAACTGATAAAGGGTAACAAATTATAGTATATGCCCACAAAGGAGCAATACTTAGGATAAAATAAACCATTTATACACACATGTGCATGAGTCTCAAAAGCATTATGATAAAGAAAAGCCAGACAAAAGGGAGTATATGATTTATTATGCCAGTTATATGAAATTTGAGAAAAAGCAAAATTATTCCAATAGAAAGCAGACTAGTAGTTGCCAGGGGTTGTGGAGGAAGGGAGGGAGGGGACTCACTGCAAAGGGCTTCAAAGAATCTTTTGGGGGTGATGAAAACATTCCAAACCATTACTTGGATTGTGGTAATCAACTGTATACATTTTTTCAAAACTCAGTGATTTGTACAGTGAAAGTTGCTGAATTCTATTTTCTGTTAAATACACCTCAATAAAAGTGACTAACATAAAAAAGGAAAACCAGAATTATACTGTAGAGGGAGTCACATGGTATGGTATGGAGAGAGAGAAAGAGAGGAGAAACAGAACTGCACTCTGGAGGGAGCCCCATGGTAAGCTGTGCTCACCCACTGAGATGAGGTGGCTGTAGTTCTCTAGCATCACATCTCTGTACAGGGTCCTTTCAACAGGGCCCATGTGCTGCCACTCCTCCTGGGTGAATTCCACAGTCACGTCCTTGAATGACACTGATGCCTGTAACAGCGCATTTCTGATTAATATGAGTGTTCAGAATTAGGGAAAGGAAAATGTTTTCATTAACTAACTCATTATGTTTATCGTTGAGAATTTAAAATAAAATGGTATAAGGGATTCCTATCATGGCCCTAATTCTGCCTTATGCTTTTGAAATGCATAATTAGCAGCACAAATATTTGTTCTCATGTTCTTATTTGTATTTATTTTAATATTAAACACATACATTGTCACTTAATATACTGAGGAAGCTTAGTGCCTTTTTAGGTAAAATTATTATAAATAGGATTCTTGTATACACTTCCCATATACCAACGGATTGTGCTGAGCACTCTGTGGAACATGCATTCCAACCTAGCGGTCTCTGCTGGGGTAATGGGGAACCCATGGAGAGATACATATAACCTGAGAGGTTTCTACACAGCCAGATTTATATTTCAGAAGCAATGCTCTAGAACAGGGTTTCTTTAGCTTGGTACTAGTACTGCTTACACTGTGGACCAAATAATGTTTTTTTGTGAAGAACCATCCTGAGCATTTTAGGATGTTTAGCAGTATCCCTGTCTTTTACCCATTAGATGCCAGAAGCAATCCCCAGTTGTGACAATCAAAAATATCTCCAAACATTGTCAAATGTCTTCTGGGGGACAAAATCACCCTCAGTTAGGAACCATTGTGCTACATGGAGAGTGGACTTAAGCAGCAAAACAAAAGACCAAAATTAAGAGATGATCTGTATTAAAGCAAAGCAACAGAGATAAATAATGGAAAGTGAATCTTTATAGGAATCAAAATCTGTTATTATCTCATGCAGCTGTACACAGAAATGTGGCATGCTACATAACATAAAAAAGATTAAAAAGCTCAGAGAAAAGAATTTAAAAAATGAACAGTCTCCAAGAAATATGGAATTATGTAAAATGGCCAAACCTAAGAATAATTGATGTTTCTGAGGGAGAAAACAAAAAGTCTGGAAAACTTATTTGAGGAAATAATTGAGGAAAACTTCACTGACCTGGCTAGATATTTATATATCCCAATCCAAGAATGTCAAAGAACTATTGGGAAATCCACTGCAAAAAGATCTTCACCAAAGCATATAGTCATCAGGCTGTCTGAAGCCAACAGAAAGTAAAGAATTCTAAAAGCTCTAAGATAAAAGCATCAGGTAACCTGTAAAGGCAAACTTATTAGACTAACAGCAGACTTCTCAGCAGAAACCCTACAAGTCAGAGAGATTGGGGGTCCTATCTTCTACCTCCTTAAACAGAGTAACTGTCAGCCAAGAATTCTGTATAAAGCAAAACTAAGTTTCATAAAATAAGGAGAAATAAAGTCATTTTCAGACAAACAAATGCTGAGGAAATTTGTCGCTACCAAACCAGCACTGTAAGAAATGCTAAGAGCTCTAAACCTTGAAACAAAAGTTCTTATGCACCAAAATAGAACCTCTTGAAAGCTTAAAACTCACATGACCTATAAACCAATCACTCAACGGAAAAAACAAATTAGGTAACAACATGATGAAGAGAGCAGTGCCTCACATCTCAATATTAACATTGAATACAAATGGCCTAAATTCTTCACTTAAAAGATATAGAATGGCAGAATAGATTAAAAAAAAAAATCACAAACCAAGTATCTGCTGTCTTCATCAGACTCATCTAATATGAAAGCATTCATATAAACTCAAGGTAAAGGGGTAGAAAAAAGAATATTCCATGTAAATGGAAACCAAAAGCAAGCAGGGGTAGCTATTCTTATATCAGACGAAACAGACTTCAAAGCAACAACAGTTAAAAAAAAAAAAGACAAAGAAGGTCACCGTATACTGATAAAAAGGATCAATCCAAAGAAGAAGATATTACAATCCTAAATTTATATGCACCTAACACTGGAGGTCCCAGTTTCATAACACAATTACTACTAGACCTAAGAAATGAGATAGTCAGCAACACAATAATAGCGGGAAACTTCAGTAGACCACTGACAGTACTAGACAGATCATCAAGACAGAAAGTGAACAAAGAAACAATGGACTTAAAAACACACTAGAACAAATGAACTTAATTTTACAAAATATTTACAAAAAACTCTTGAAGCACTACAGAATATACATTCTTCTCATCGGCACATGGAACACTCTCAAAGACAGATCATGAGAAAGGCCACAAAACAAGTCTCAATATATTTTTAAAAATCAAAATCATATCAAGTATCTTCTCAGATTACACAAAATAAAACTAGAAATCAATGGAACTCTTAAAACTATAAAAATACATGGAAATGAAATAATCTGCTCCTGAATGATTTCTGGGTTAACAATAAAATCAAGATAGAAATTTGCAAATTGATTGAATGATAATTACACAAATTATTAAAACTTCTGGGATGCAGCAAAAGCAATGCTAAAAGTATATAGTGATAAATGCCTATATCAAAAAGCCTGAAAAATTGCAAATTGACAACCTAATGTCACAGCTCAAGGCACCAGAGAAACCGGAACTAAACCCAAAGCTAGGAGAACAAAAGAAATAAAAATCAAAGCAGAACTAAATGAAATTCAAACAAAAACTCCCAAAATATCAATGAAACAAAAAAGCTGGTTCCTGGAAAAGCTAAAACTGATAGACCCTCAGCTAGATTAACCAAGAAAAGAAGATCCAAATAAGTTCAATTAAAAATGATACTGGAAACATTACAACTGACACCAGAGAAATACAAAAGATCTTTCAAGACTACTATGAACACCTTTATGCGCACAAACTAGAAAACCTAGAGGAAATGGATAAATTTCTGGAAACATGCAACACTCCTAGATTAAATCAAGAAGAAATTGAAACCCCGAATAGACAACAAGTAGGGAGATGGAATGAGTAATTTAAAAATTTACAAATTTACAGCACTTTGGGAGGCCGAGGCGGGTGGATCACGAGGTCAAGAGATCGAGACCATCCTGGTCAACATAGTGAAACCCCGTCTCTACTAATACAAAAAATTAGCTGGGCACGGTGGCGCGTGTCTGTCATCCCAGCTACTCAGGAGGCTGAGGCAGGAGAATTGCCTGAACCCAGGAGGCGGAGATTGCGGTGAGCGGAGATCGCGCCATTGCGCTCCAGCCTGGGTATCAAGAGCGAAACTCCGTCTCAAAAAAAAAAAAAAAAAAAAAAAAAATTTACAAATTTAAAAATTGCCAACAACAACAAAGATCCCAGGACCAGATGGATTCACAGCTCAATTCTACCAGACATTCAAAAAAGAACTGGTCTCAAGCCTGCAGAAACTATTCCAAAAGATTGCAAAAGAGGGAATCCTTCCTAAATCATTCTATGAAGCCAGTATCACCCTAATACCAAAACCAGGAAAAGACACAACAACAAAAAAGGAAAGTACAGACCAATATCCTTGATGAACATAGATGCAAAAATCCTCAACAAAACACTAGCTAACTGAATACAATAGCACGTCAAAAAGCACATCATGATCAGGTGGGTTTCACCTCGGGGATGCAGGGATGGTTTAACATATGCAAGTAAATAAATGTGATACATCACATAAACATAACTAAAAACAAAAATCATATAATCATCTCAATAGATGGAGAAAAAGCATTTGACAAAATCCAGCATCCCTTTATGAATAAAACTGTCAACCAACTAGGCATAGAAGGGACTTACCTCAAAATGATAAAAGCCATATGTGACAAACCCATGGCCAATATCATATTGAATGGGGAAAAGTTGAAAGCATTCTCCCTGAGAACAGGAACAAGACAAGAATGCCTGCTTTCGCCACTCCTATTCAACATAGTTCTCGAAGTCCTAGCCAGAGCAATTGCTCAAGAGAAAGAGATAAAGGGCATCCAAATTGGAAAAGAAGTCAAACTACTACTGTTTGCAGACGATATCATCGTAGAAAATCCAAGACTCCTCCAAAAGACTCCTAGATTTGATAAATGAATTCAGTAGTCTCAAGGTACAAAATCAATGTAAAGAAATCAGTAACAACGCTATACCAACAACAACCAAGCTGAGAATCGAATCAAGAACTCAATTTATTTTACAACAGCCAAAAAACCAACCAACCAAACAAAAAAACCTAAGAATATACTTAACCAAGGAGGTGAAAGAACTCTACAAGAACTACAAAACACTGATGAAAGAAATCACAGATGACACAAACAAATGCAATACAACCTATGCTCATGGATTGGAAGAATCAATATTGTGAAAATAACCATTCTGCCCAAAGCAATCTACAAATTCTATGCAATTCTCATCAAAATACCAACATCTTTTACAGAATTAGAAAAAACAATCCTAAAATTCATACAGAACAAAAAAGAGCCTAAATAGCCAAGCCAATCCTGAGCAAAAAGAACAAATCTGGAGGCATCACAAGACTTCAAATTATACTACAAGGCTGGCTATAATTTCCAAAACAGTACGGTACTGGTATAAAGGCAGGCACATAGGCCAATGGAACAGAATAGAGAACCCAGAAATAGAGCCAAATATGTACAATCAACTGATCTTTGACAAAGCACACAAAAACATAAACAGGGGCATGGACACCGTATTTCAGCAATCCCAAACGTTTTTGGCACCAGGGACTGGTTTCCTGGAAGACAATTTTTCCATGGACCAGCGGTTGTGGGGGGTGATGTGTGGATGGTTTCAAGATTAAACTGATTGACTTCAGATCATTAGTTAGATTCAGGAATTAGATTTTCATAAGGAGCATGCAACCTAGATCCCTTGCATGTGCAGTTCACAATAGGGTTCCCTCTCCTGTGAGAATCTGATGCCACTGATCTGACAGAAGGCAGAGGTCAGGTGGTAATGCTTACTGGCCTGCTGCTTACCTCCTGCTGTGCTGTTCGTTTCCTAATAGACCACAGACCGGTACCAGTCAGTGGCCTCATGGACTGGGGACCTCTGTCCTATTTAATAAGTGGTGCTGGTAAAAGTGGCAAGCCACATGTAGAAGAATGAAACCGGATCCCTATCTCTTACTTTATACAAATATCAACTCAAGATGGATCAAAGACTTAAGTCTGTGACCTGAAACCACAGAAATTCTAAAAGACAACATTTGAAAAACTCTTCTAGACATCAGCCTAGGCAAGAATTCATGACTAAGACCCCAAAAGCAAATGCAAGAAAAACAAAAATAAATTAACTGGACCTAATTAAACTAAAAAGCTTCTACACAGCAAAATAAATAATTACCAAACAGCCAATCCACAGAACGGGAGAAAATATTTACAAATTAGGCATCTGACAGAGTATCCAGAATTTACAAGGAACTCAAATCAGCTGGAAAAAAAATCCCATCAAAAAGTGGGCAAAGGACATGAATTGACATTTCTCAAAAGAAGATATGTGAAACGTGAAAAAAATGCTCAGCATCACTAATAATCAGGGAAATGCAAATTAAAACCACAATGAGATACCACTTTACTCCCCAAGAATGGCCTGTATTAAAAAGTCAAAACACAACAGATGTTCGCATGGATGTGAAAAAAGGGAATGCTTATACGATGCTGGTAAGAATGTAAATTAGGACAACCTCTATGGAAATAGTATGGAGATTCCTTAAGGAACTAAAAGTAGATCTACCATTTGATCTAGCAATCCCACTACTGGGTATCTACCCAAAGGAAAAGAACTCATTATAAATGAAAAACAAACCAGCACACATGTTTGTAGCAACACAGTTCACAACTGCAAAGATGTGGAACCAACCTAAGTGCCCATCAACTGAGTGAATAAAGAAAATGTGGTACCTATACACCATGGAATACTACTCAGCCATAAAAAAGAATGAAATAATGTCTTTTGCAGCAGCTTGGATGGAGCTGGAGGCTGTTATTCTAAGTAACACAGGAGTAGAAAACCAAACCGTATATTCTCACTTATAAGTGGGAGCCAAGATATGAGTATGCAAAGGCATACAGAGCAACATAATGGACTTTAGAGACCAAGAAAGGGGAGGGTGGGAGGCTAGGGAAAGGTGCTAGGGATAAAAAACTACCTATTAAGTAAAATGTACATTACTTGCTAGGCCATGGGTGCACTAAAATCTCAGAATTCACCACTATATAATTCATCTGTGTAACGAGAAACCACTTGTACCCCAAAAGCTGTTGAAACAAAACATTTTAAAGAAATGTTTTTGAGTATAAAGGAAAGACAGCATTTATTAGGATTATTTAGTCTTGCTGTTTCATTTTAGTTAAGGCCTGTCTTGACTTAGATTATTTTAGTCTTGCTCTTTCATTTTAGTTAAGGCCTGTCTTGACTTAGACCCTGGGATAGTAAAATATATGAGATAAAATGTAAAAGTAAAATGTTCAGATTCTCAGTTGAAAATTTCAAATACATTTTATGTTAAAATTGAACGTCTTTCTAGTTTTAGTAAACATAACAATATTATGAAAACTTTTGCATCTTAATAAATATATCTAAGTAAAGTGCTAAGTAGGCAAGTTGCATCTTTAGTGTTGAAGTATATTAGCACTAGGATGGTAAAGTTGTATGACAATTATAATAAATCATAATTTGTGTATGCAAGGTGGTTTTTAAAATATCTTAATATCTCATTTTTTCTTTTGGTTTATACCTTGTCTCTGTACATTTATAACTTAATGTATATTGAGAAAGAAAAATCTTGTTTGATAATGGTTAACCAACAATAAACATTTACTAAATCTAAAACAAAGAAAATAAAAAAAGTAAATGATTACAATTTTCTATGAAAATGTAATGACAAAAATTATATTGAGAAAGTACAAATGCAGTATACACTTATGACAAGAAGCTGATTAATGAACTAATAAATTTATTCAATAATCAAAATCTTCACACAAAGTCTTTGCAAGGTCCAAATTCATAGGTTAGTTTCACAAAATCTACATATAATTTTCTCACTTTTCTAAATTATTAGAAAAGAAGAAACAAGAAAAAAGTGCCCCATTTCTTTTCATGAGAAAACCATGATATCATAATTGAACAGGGAAACAGGAAAATATAGTTTAATCCAATTTGTGAATACAGAAATAAAAATCCTAAATTATTACCAAAAAAGTGCTAGGAAAACACGTAAGAAGCAACACTCATTAGAAACTAGGGTCTATACAGGAATTCAAGTTACTTTTACAAAATCCATTACATTATTCACAATATTTATAGATTAAAGGACATAGCTATAGATTTGTTCTAATAGATATACAAAAAGTATTTAATGTAATTCAATGTGCATTCATGACTAACATGAAATCTTGGCAAACTGGTAACTGGAGGGAACCTACTAACCCTGACAAAGGTTATTTATCAAAAGCTGACAGCAAACAACAGAGTTCATAGTAAAACTGTATATATTTTCCCTCAAGATTTACTTGATCTATTTCTCCTTTTCCATTTAATGCAAGGACCCATCTAAACCTCACAAATCCATTACGATAGAAAGAGGGGAATGAATAAAGAGCTCACCTGAAACGTGTTCATTTTCTGTGGCTCTTGGAGAGTGTAGAGAACTGTGAAGCCTCAGCTGGGGAGACAGAAAGAGGAAGTCACACGGTCTGGCCTACAACACAGCTCCTAGATGCACCTCCCCAAATCTAAGCAATCCAGTTGGGGAGCAAGATGCCGAAGGTAACAGGGCCCTTCAGGCCTTGAAAAGGCATGAGAAGCACCACTTAGAGGTGGCACTGTCTCTATGACAACTCTGAAATAATCATGGGGCTTAAACTGCTATTTTTTATTTCGTGAACATGAACTTTTCCCAATTAACAATAATGCACATGTGCTTCTAATGCGCACAAAGACATAAAGACAAGAGAGGATTTGTTGAATTAAAGTACACCACAGGATAAGACACTATTCTTTCATTAAAATTAACTTAGCAGGCACCATCGTTCACACTTGTAACCCAGCACTTTGGGAGGCCAGAGGAGGAGGATGGCTTGAGGTCAGGAGTTCAAGACCAATCTGGGCAACACGGTATTGACCCTGTCTCTACAGAAAATAGAAACTTAAAAAAAAAAAATTAGCCAGGTGTGGTGGCATGCGCCTGTGGTCCCAGCTACATGGGAGGCAGAGGCAGGAAGATCACTTGAGCCCAGGAGGCAGAGGCTGTAGTGAGCCGTGTTTGTGCCACTGCACTCTTGCTTGGACAATAGGATAAGACTTGGTCTCCAAAACACAAAATAAGCAGAAAAATATTCATTGTGCATCATTTAACTATTTTTCTTACTAATACTGTTTACCCTTGGTATAGACAATCCACAGAAAGTCTTGTAAAAAGAGATGAGATACTTGAAGCCAAACAGTTTTAGTTGTTTTAACTGGGATGTATTTCTCAAAACGCCCTTTGGCTAAGATGCTTTTGGTGACTCACCTGTGGAAGAATGAACGAAACTGTTATTCTCCTGGCTCTGCCACAAACGAGGGGTCCCTGGAAACTCACTGAACCTTTCATGCCTAATGTCTTTAAAGCTTTCAAAAGAGTCAGAAGTAGATAAACCACGGAAAACCCTTCATGTATCATCATGCTGAGATTCTATGAGGTAGGACCAAGTCTCCAGTGTCACATGTGTTAACAGTAGTGTGCATGTGTAAAGAGTGGAGAACAGGCCGGGCGCGGTGGCTCAAGCCTGTAATCCCAGCACTTTGGGAGGCCGAGGCGGGTGGATCACGAGGTCGAGAGATCAAGACCATCCTAGTCAACACAGTGAAACCCTGTCTCTTCTAAAAATACAAAAAATTATCTGGGCATAGTGGCGCGTGCCTGTAATCCCAGCTATTCCGGAGGCTGAGGCAGGAGAATTGCCTGAACCCAGGAGGCAGAGGTTGCGGTGAGCCGAGATCGCGCCATTGCACTCCAGCCTGGGTAACAAGAACGAAACTCCGTCTCAAAAAAAAAAAAAAAGAAAAAGAAAAAGAAAAGAAAAAAAGAATGGAGAACAAAGGGACTGGGGCTATTTTGGGATCTGGGAACACAATCTCCGGTTACCCCTAACCCCAGACCTCCCCTCACAAGCTCTGCAATGATGTGGACTTTCCTGAGCAGCCTGTCCCTAGCCCCCACCCAGCTCACTTTGCTCTTCTCAAAGCTGGCCCAAACCACCCACTGTCACGCAGTCTGTGGTGGCTTCTGGAGGCTCCACCACAAATTGTGGCTCATTCTGGGAAGAAGGATCAAGAACTGCTTCTGACCATACAAATCTAGGATCTGCTCCTTTGTGGGCTCTTCTGCCTCCGCTCTGAAGCTCGGGAGAGGGGTCTAGGTCTGAGAGGCCTAGGTAAAACTGTTCTCCTCCAGGTAAAACTCCAGGTAAAACTGTTCACAGAGGCTCCTGCTTCCCACTTAGCAAGAGCTATTTGTTCAAGGAACCGGCGACCTGACTTGAGAAACCATTTCAGTGGCAAAAACCTGACTCTCAGAATTCATTATATCAGTCTTTAAAGAGAGACCCCCGACAGCGGAGAAGGGGCCAGGAACCTTGTCTGATCCAAGAGATCTGAAGACATGCCAGAAATTCAGAACACATTTGACACATGGTAAGATTCCATCTACATCCACTCCCCCTTTGGGGACATGCCAGTCTGCTAAGTGCAGTACAGGCTGCAAAGCTGGTTTCAGGCAGGTGTGATATTAGCGCCTGAAACGGGAAATAAATCACACCTGCCCTTGAACCTTGGCTCCCTTACTGCTAGCTTGTGACCTAAGCCTCAGTTGTTATATTTAATGCACATGTGGTTGTGAGGTTTACATAAGGCATCCAGTGAACAGAAGAAAGTGTTTTCTAAATATAACAGCAACAGTCGCTCATGGCTTAATAGCCTACAGTTGGCTGTTTGCTTTACAGATGGCGACTTAAGTTTTAAACCAACGCCGTGAAGCACTCATTATTAACACCCTCATTTTCAGACGAGAAACCTGACTCTCACCCAGGTTCCTGCATTCGCCTCGGCTTCCAGTTGACAGAGCTGGAACTTACCCGTGTTCTTCCAGCTCCAGAGCTCAAGGTCCCGATGCAGACCCACGGTCCGGGGATTTCGGGCACGTTGTCGCCCGCGTTACAAACGCGCTTTCCCCTCCCGCCGCCGCTCGTGCCAGGCTCCCGGCCTGCACACCGCGGCCAACACCGCGCACCTGCTCCAGACCCGCGCTCAGCCCCAGCAGCCCGCGGCCGGAGTCCCTCTCCACCGGCCTTCCCGGCCGAGGGCCCACAGGGTCGCATCCACTGGCGCTGCGGGCAGGGATCCCACAAACTTCCCGATTCCCCTCCCGTTCCTGGGCACAAACGCTGCCCTCCCCGCTGGTCCCACGCTCCCGCCCCAGCTGCGCTCCGTCTACTTTCCTAGCCGACGCCGGAGCTTCCCAAACCGCTTCCCCGTACTCCCGAGAACCCAAATGAGGAGGCGGGGCTCCGGCTGCACAGGCGCAGAAGGGGCCCAGTAGCCCCATCCCAGAGTGCTGCACGGCTAACAAACTCATTCAGGACTACATTTCCCAGAAGCCCGTGTAGTCACTTTCAACGTGACTCCGCGTTTCGGCGATTCAGAACTGGCAAGGATGAAGCTTTTTAAAGAGTGTCCTGCTCAGGCTCTCTAAGAGCACGAAGAAGTTAAAGGTTAAACTTGAACGCTACTGACAACTATAAAGAGTAGCCCTCCATTGGTTCCCGGTTGAACCAGCATTTTTTTTTCATAAGACTTTCAGAGACAATT
This sequence comes from Aotus nancymaae, assembly GCF_030222135.1. Classification (NCBI taxonomy): domain Eukaryota; kingdom Metazoa; phylum Chordata; class Mammalia; order Primates; family Aotidae; genus Aotus; species Aotus nancymaae. Next base: position 18,967,157 of record NW_026988455.1, read on the forward strand.
GGAAAGTTGAATATGGATTGGGAATTGCAAATATTGAAAAAAAAGTACCATTGCTTTTGTGAACTGTGAAAAAAATTAAGAATTTTGTAGAAAAATTGATTTTTTAAAAAAGGAATCACTACTGTAGTATTAGGATTTTTATACAAGAAAAATAAAGTGAATTAACCCTGGGAGAGGGGGAAGAAATGGTATAACTTTAAATTTACTTTATAATTTTATGGATTTTCAACTTGGAACCTCCACCTTTTCTCTTTACAGCCCACCTGATCCACTGACCTGTGAGCCCTGTCCTGGCGCCCCCCGGGCGTGAGGGTTCTAAGGTGGGTCCAGCCCCCTGCTGCAGGTGTCAGACGCTGCAGGTGTTAGACATTACAGAAAAGCTTTTGGTTTTTAACCCCTAACACTACTTCTTGCCTAATTCTCTTATTGTTTCAACATATTTTACTTTAATGTTAATTATCTTACGTTTCCATGCTCATAACGAGTTTGCTTGCTTTTTGCGGGTTTATAATATTTTTTTTGTTTCCATAGGTGGTTGGGGAACAGGTGGTGTTTGGTTACATGAGTAAGTTCTTTAGTGGTGATTTGTGAGATTTTGGTGCATCCATCACCTGAGCAGTATACACTGCACCCTATTTGTGGTATTTTATCCCTTGCACCCCCCCACTAATCCCCCAAGTCCCCAATTCCATTGTGTCGTTCTTATGCCTTTGCATCCTCATAGCTTAGCTCCCACTTATGAGTGAGAAAATATGATGTTTGGTTTTTCATTCCTGAGTTACTTCACTTAATCTACTTGTTGATTGATGGGTATCTGGGTTGGCTCCACGTTTTTGCAATTGCAAACTGTGTTGCAATAAACATGCATGTGCAAGTATCTTTTTCATATAATGACTTCTTTTCCTCTGGATAGATGCCCAGTAGTGGGATTGCTGGATCATATGGTAGTTCTACTTTTAGTTCTTTAAGGAATCTCCACAGTTTTCCCTAGTGGTTGTACTAGTTTACATTGCCACCAGAAGTGTAGAAGTTTTTCCTGTTCACCGCAGCCATGCCAACGTCTACTATTTTTTTTTATTATGGCCATTCTTGCAGGAGTAGGGTGGTTTTGATTTGCCTATCTGTAATCATTAGTGATGTTGAGCATTTTTCATGTTTGTTGGCCATTTGTATATCTTTTCTTAGAATTGTCTATTCATGTCCTTACCCGACTGTTTGATGGGATTATTTGTTTTTTTCTTTGATGGGGTTGATTTGAGTTCATTGTAGTTCTGGATATTAGTTCTTTGTCAAATACATAGACTGTGAAGATTTTCTCCCACTCTCTGTGGGTTGTCTGTTTACTCTGCTGACTGTTCCTTTTGCTGTACAAAAGTTATCTAGTTTAACTTAGTTCCAGCTATTTATCTTTGTTTTTTTTGTTTTTTTTTGTTTTGTTTTTGAGATGGAGTCTTGCTCTGTTGCCCAGGCTGGAGTGCAGTGGCACAATCTCAGCTCACTGCAACCTCTGCCTTCCGGGTTCAAGCGATTCTCCTGCCTCAGCCTTCTGAGTAGCTGGGATTACAGGCACATGCCACCACTCTTGGCTAATTTTTGGATTTTTAGTAGAGACAGGGTTTCACCATGTTGAGGAGGTTCGTCTCGAACTCCTGACCTCATGATCCGCCAGCCTTAGCCTCCCAAAGTGCTCGGGATTACAGGCGTGAGCCACCACGCCCAGCCTTATCTTCGTTTTTATTGCATTTGCTTTTGGAATCTTGGTCATGAAACCCTTACCTAAGCCAATGCCTAGAAGGGTTTTTTTCAATGTTACCTTCTAGAATTTTTATAGTTTCAGATCTTAGAATGAACTCCTTAATCCATCTTGAGTTGGTTTTTGTATAAGGTGAGAGATGAGGATCCAGTTTCATTCTCCTACATATGGCTAGCCAATTATCCCAGCACTGTTTGTTGAAAAGGGTATCCCTTCCCCACTTTATGTTTTTGTTTGCTTTGTCAAAGATCAGTTAGCTTTAAGTATTTGCGTTCAAAAAATAAAATAAAACAAAATACTTAAGATTATACCTAACCAAGGAGGTAGAAGACAGCTACAAGGAAAATAACTTTCATATTTTTAATGAGTTAAAATGAGAGGCAGCAGGTACAGTGGAAGAAATCAGTTGGTGGGCACTGGCGTCCAACAGGTACTGGACCTTTGATAGTAAGGCTTTGGTTTTGACTTACTAAATTAGTAGGTATGATTATTTTCTAGTTTTTGTTATTAAACCTTAAGACTGTTAAGTAATCCCTTCCATTTCTTGTTAAAGATTGTAAAATTTCATACTCTGTTATCTATGCTGACCGAGTGAAGTTAGAGTATTTGTTTCTATTTTGTGATTACCTTAAATAATATCTATAAACAGCAAACTGTTTAAGTAGTGTTTTTGCTGTAATTAAATGTAGTAAGAATTATCTTCCAAATTGTAAGTGAATTAATTTGTCAAACCCTTGTTGAACTTTTCGATTTATCCAAAATTCTATGCTCAGCAGCTGGAGGTAGGAAGAGTAAGGGCCCTCCCTTCCATGGGGAGGCATACTTTCTCCAAAGGGGAATACTCTACAAGAATTAGTGTCATGTGACAAGGGGTGGATTTGACAAAATAGTATACAAAAAAAATTTTTTTGGTGTGGCTGCTGGCAAAGAGATTCAAGAGGGTAGACAGAGTCAAGCTTGCTGGAATAAGGAAAGAGAAAAGAAGTATTCTAGGCAGAGAGCAGGAGTGTAGCAGGAAAATGCCAAGGTGCAGGTCAAATGATTATAGAATGAAATTAATCAACATTTGAAATGAATGGAAAGTATTCTCTGAGAGTCTCACTTGAGTAATGTCATGACAGTCTTACTCTTTTTGTTCTCCATATAGGAAAACAGGACTAGAGAAACCTGTGGCTTTCTCACTTGTTGGTGACCTAGCAGCCCTGGCACATAGAGCCTCTGAATCTAAAACACTTGTTTTGTCACAATATCTCCTGAAATAATACATTTAGGATTAGTAACTTAGTAAATGCCCTAGTCTTGTATTCATTGAAATAAAGTGCTCTTGTACCAATATTATTTAATGCACTACATTTTTTTTTTTTTTTTGAGACAGAGTCTCGCTCTGTCACCCAGGCTGGAGTGCAGTGGCACAATCTTGGCTCACTGCAACCTCTGCCTCCTGGGTTCAAGCAATTCTCCTGCCTCAGCCTCCTGAGTAGTTGGGACTATAGGTGCATGCCACCATGCCTGGCTAATTTTTGTATTTTTAGTAGAGACGGGATTTCACCATATTGGTCAGGCTGGTCTCGAACTCCTGACCTAATTATCTGCCCACCTCAGCCTCCCAAAGTGTTGGGATTATGGGCATGAGCCATTGCACCCGGCCTTTAATGCATTACGTTTTATTGCAGTAAATCAATAATAGAAATAGAAATTCTCAGCTGATTTATATTGCTTAGGAAACAATGAAATCTAATTTTAAACTTTTCTCATTTATAAAGGGAATTCATGAAATCCTTGCCAGGTTTGATGATAGGTACCATGTTAAGGGTAGCATTTTATAACAACCCTTTCTCAAACATCATCTGTGGAAGTTAAGAGTCTACAATGGGTTTTCTACAGAGTGCACACGATACCACACTCAGGCAGTTCATGAAGTGTAAGAAATATCTTAGCACTTTGTCATTTTACATTTTAACCAAGAAAAAAGTACACTTTGGTAAGTTTGACTTATACTTCCTTTCCCTTCAGCTATCTACTGAGCATCTTTTTGAAAAATACAGTTAATGCTCAACCATATTCCTTGATGACAACGCAGCCAGCCAGCCTCATCTTACAATGACAGTAAAGTAGTGAGAACAGCTATAATGCCAAGGGACAGACTCCTGATTCTAAAATTATTTCAACCATTTGGTTGTCCTTTTCAGCAATCAGTTTAAGAAATTGTAGTCAACTATGTATTGATATCCAGATTCTAAATATTAAGTATCAATTTCTCTTTTAATCTTAGATATCGTGGTAGAAGGAAAAATCAGCAAATAATCCCAGAAAAATTGTAACTATTTATTTGCTGCCTTTTTGCCATAAGACAATGTTGAACACAATGAGAAGGATAGGTTCCCTTTATGATTTTTTTTATTGTGAAAAATTAGTTTTTTTTTTTTGTTGTTGTTGTTTTTTGAGATGGAGTTTCGCTCTTGTTACCCAGGCTGGAGTGCAGTGGCGCGATCTCCGCTCACCGCAACCTCCGCCTCCTGGGTTCAGGCAATTCTCCTGCCTCAGCCTCCTGAGTAGCTGGGATTACAGGCACGCGCCACCGTGCCCAGCTAATTTTTTTTTTTTTTTTTTTTTTTTTTTTTGAGACGGAGTTTCGCTCTTGTTACCCAGGCTGGAGTGCAATGGCGCGATCTCGGATCACCGTAACCTCCGCCTCCTGGGTTCAGGCAATTCTCCTGCCTCAGCCTCCTGAGTAGCTGGGATTACAGGCACGCGCCACCATGCCCAGCTAATTTTCGTATTTTTAGTAGAGACGGGGTTTCACCATGTTGACCAGGATGGTCTCGATCTCTTGACCTCGTGATCCACCCGCCTCGGCCTCCCAAAGTGCTGGGATTACAGGCGTGAGCCACCGCGCCCAGCCCCTATATTCCTTTTTTCTAACATTGTTTAAAAAATATAATATAGGCCGGCGCCCGCCCGCGCGGCACCGACGCGGGGAGCGCGCTTTGCACTGACTCAGCGGCGACCGCGGCGGCTTTAGCGGGCCCTCGCGCTCTTTCCCTTCCAGGGGCGCCGACCCCGCCCTCTTGCTTGCTTGCCTGCCTTCTTGCTTGCTTGCCTGCCTGCTTGCTTGTACGGCGCCACGCAAGAGAAGGTGCCAGGGGACGCGGAGCGACGAGAGGCGCGCGGCCCCGGCCAGCTCCGTCTCCGGCGACAAGGACGAGAGCCGCTCTCCCAGCTCCCTGCGTGCGGCGCCGCTCTGCTGGCCGACCATCGGGAGTGCAGGCTGGGAGGCAGGATGGAGTGATAGGGAAGACAGTCTCCCTCTGTCGTCCAGGCTGGAGTGCGGTGACGTGATCTCAGCTCACTGCAACCTCTGCCTCACGGGTTCAGGCAGTTCTCCTGCCTGAGTCATCCAAGTAGCTGGGATTACAGATGTTTATAAATTCTTCTGTGGGATCAGAGGGCACGCCTATTGTAACCAGAAAACTCCACGTATAGCAGCAAGGATGGATGAACAGGCTCTATTAGGGCTAAATCCAAATGCTGATTCAGACTTTAGACAAAGGACCCTGGCTTATTTTGAACAGTTAAAGATTTCCCCAGATGCCTGGCAGGTATGTGCAGAAGCACTAGCCCAGCGGACCTACAGTGATGATCATGTAAAGTTTTTCTGCTTTCAAGTACTGGAACATCAAGTTAAATACAAATATTCAGAACTAACCACTGTTCAACAACAACTAATTAGGGAGACGCTAGTATCATGGCTGCAAGCTCAGATGCTGAACCCTCAACCAGGGAAGACCTTTATATGAAATAAAGCCGCCCAAGTCTTTGCCTTGCTTTTTGTTACAGAATATCTCACTAAATGGCCCAAGTTTTTTTTTTTTTTTTTTTTTTGACATTCTCTCAGTAGTGGACCTAAATCCAAGGGGAGTAGACCTGTACCTTCGAATCCGCATGGCTATTGATTCAGAGTTGGTGGATCGTGATGTGGTACATACATCAGAGGAGGCTCGTAGGAATACTCTCATAAAAGATACCATGAGGGAACAGTGCATTCCAAATCTGGTGGAATCATGGTACCAAATATTACAAAATTATCAGTATACTAATTCTGAAGTGATGTGTCAGTGCCTTGAAGTAGTTGGGACTTATGTCTCTTGGATAGACTTATCCTTTATAGCCAATGATAGGTTTATAAATATGCCGCTAGGTCATATGTCAATAGAAGTTCTACGGGAAAAAGCATGTGATTGTTTATTTGAAGTTGTAAATAAAGGCATGGACTCTGTTGATAAAATGAAACTAGTAGAATCTTTGTGTCAAGTATTACAGTCTGCTGGGTTTTTCAGTGTTGACCAGGAAGAAGATGTTGACTTCCTGGCCAGATTTTCTAAGCTGGTAAATGGAATGGGACAGTCATTGATAGTCAGTTGTAGTAAATTAATTAAGAATGGGGATATTAAGAATGCTCAAGAAGCATTACAAGCTATTGAAACAAAAGTGGCACTGATGTTGCAGCTACTAATTCATGAGGATGATGATATTTCTTCTAATATTATTGGATTTTGTTATGATTATCTTCGTATTTTGAAACAGCTTACAGTGCTCTCGGATCAGCAAAAAGCTAATGTAGAGGCAATCATGTTGGTCGTTATGAAAAAATTGACTTATGATGAAGAATATAACTTTGAAAATCAGGGTGAAGATGAAGCCATGTTTATAGAATATAGAAAACGACTGAAGTTACTGTTGGACAGGCTTGCTCAAGTTTCACCGGAGTTACTTCTGGCCTCTGTTCGTAGAGTTTTTAGTTCTACCCTGCAGAATTGGCAGACTACACGGTTTATGGAAGTTGAAGTAGCAGTAAGATTGCTGTATATGGCAGAAGCTCTTCCAGTATCTCATGGTGCCCACTTCTCAGGTGATGTTTCAAACGCTAGTGCTTTGCAGGATATGATACGAACTCTGGTAACATCCGGAGTCAGTTCCTATCAGCATACATCTGTGATGTTTGAGTTCTTTGAAACTATTGTTAGATATGAAAAGTTTTTCACAGTTGAACCTCAGCACATTCCACGTGTATTAATGGCTTTCTTAGACCACAGAGGTCTGCGGCATTCCAGTGCAAAAGTTCGGAGCAGGACGGCCTACCTGTTTTGTAGATTTGTCAAATCTCTTAATAAGCAAATGAATCCTTTCATTGAGGATATTTTGAATAGAATACAAGATTTATTAGAGCTTTCTCCACTTGAGAATGGCCATCAGTCCTTACTGAGCAGCGATGATCAAGTTTTTATTTATGAGACAGCTGGAGTTCTGATTGTTAATAGTGAATACCCAGAAGAAAGGAAATAAGCCTTAATGAGGAATCTGTTGACTCTACTAATGGAGAAGTTTAAAATTCTGTTAGAAAAGTTGATGCTGGCACAAGATGAAGAAAGGCAAACCTCTCTAGCAGACTGTTTCAACCATGCTGTCGGATTTGCCAGTCGAACCAGTAAAGCTTTCAGCAACAAGCAGACTGTGAAACAATGTGGCTGTTCCTAAGTTTATCTGGACTGTTTACAGACATTCTTGCCAGCCCTCAGTTGTCCCTCACAAAAGGATATTCTCAGAAGTGGAGTCCGTACTTTCCTTCATAGAATGATTATTTGCCTGGCGGAAGAAGTTCTTCCGTTCATCCCATCTGTTTCAGAGCATATGCTCAAAGATTGTGAAGCAAAAGATCTCCAGGAGTTCATTCCTCTTATCAACCAGATTACCGCCAAATTCAAGATACAGGTGTCCCCATTTTTACAACAGATGTTCATGCCCCTGCTACATGCAATTTTTGAAGTGCTGCTCCAGCCAGCAGAAGAAAATAACCAGTCTGCTGCTTTAGAGAAGCAGATGTTGTGGAGGAGTTACTTTGCTTTCCTGCAAAGAGTCACTGGCAGTGGGATGAGCGAAGTTATAGCTAATCAAGGTGCAGAGAATGTAGAAAGGGTGCTTGTTACTGTTAACCAAGGAGCAGTTGAATATCCAGATCCAATTGCACAGAAAACATGTTTTATCATTCTCTCAAAGTTGGTAGAGCTCTGGGGAGGTAAAGATGGACTAGTGGGATTTGCTGATTTTGTTTATAAGCACATTGTCCCCGCATGTTTCCTAGCTCCTTTAAAACAAACCTTTGACCTGGCAGATGCACAAACAGTATTGGCTTTATCTGAGTGTGCAGTGACACTGAAAACAATTCATCTCAAACGGGGCCCAGAATGTGTTCAGTATCTTCAACAAGAATACCTGCCCTCCTTGCAAGTAGCTCCAGAAATAATCCAGGAGTTTTGTCAAGCGCTTCAGCAGCCTGATGCTAAAGTTTTTAAAAATCACTTAAAAGTGTTCTTCCAGAGAACAAAGCCCTAAGGACTGGATTTCCCTGTGCCTACTTCATGATCAGGAATTCCAGTTAATAATTTATAAAGAAGCAGTTTTTGTGTGCCGTTCACACTGGTCTTTTTAACATTGTTTTGAGCTTATTATTGCAGTATATGTTTTGGGATTTTCTGTAAAATGGGTGTAATTTTCCTAATACAGGTATGTAACAACAAAACAAGTTGCCTGCATGCCAGTTCAGACTGTTCTGTATAAAGATGATCTTAAAAGACACAGAGTTATCCTAGAACCTCAATTTTTTTTGAAATTTTAAGTCAAGTCCTTTATAAAGACCATAGCAGTGGAAAACAGTGTACTTTTTAAAAAAATTGCTGAATACAAAATGTTTGAAAATTTTAATTTTCTTTATGTGTAAAGACACATAAAGTATGGAGGGAATACAACAATCAAAACTAACTTTTTGTAATAGCCATTTCATTTCTTTAAACTGTTTCAATGCCAATATGTATTCTACAAAAGAGAATGGTTTTAGACTCCAGTGTTAAACTTTATATATATATATATATATATATATATATATATATATATAAAATAAATTTTATATAGTGAAATCTAAAAATATATATATAACATACTCCCCTTTTTTCTCTCTTTTACTTTTGTAGACTCTTAATAAAGAAGGTATCATTTCTGAATAAGCAATCTCTGCTCTGTCTCTAGTTTTCTCTCTCATGTTTCTCTTCTCTTTGTACTCTAATTTTTTAAATTAGTTCTATTGAATTGTTTTATTTAGGTATTTTTAATCCAATGAACTGATTCTATGTTCTAATTTTACACCTTCTGAACAGGAGTCTGTTCTTAAATTGTGGATGCAATTCCTTCTCTTCTAACTCTGAATTGAAGTTTAAAAATACCTGGAAACCGTCATTCTCAGCAAACTGACACAAGAACAGAAAATCAAACACTGCATGTTCTCACTCATAGGTGGGTGTTGAATAGTGAAAACACATGGACACAAGGAGGGGAGCATCACACACTGAGGTCTGTGGGGGGGAACTAGTGGAGGGACAGTGCGGGGTGGGGAGTTGGGGAGGGATAACATGGGGAGAAATGCCAGATATAGGTGATGGGGAGGAAGACAGCAAACCACATTGCCATGTATGTACCTATCCAACAATCCTGCATGTTCTCCATATGTACCCCAAAACATATATATATATATACATACATATGTATGTATACCACTTTGTTCTCTGGATTATCTTTGTTTATTTTTTCTTTCTTTTTTTTTTTTGAGATGGAGTTTCGCTCTTGTTGGCCAATCTGGAGTGCAACAGCACCATCTCGGCTCACTGCAACCTCTGTCTTCCGGGTTCAAGTGATTCTCTGTCTCAGCCTCCACAGTAGCTGGGATTACAGGTGTGTTCCACCATGCCTGGCTAATTTTGTAATTTTAGTAGAGACTGGATTTCACCATGTTGGCCAGGCTGGTCTCGAACTCCTGATCTCAGGTGATCTGCCTGCTTCGGCCTCCCTAAGTGCCAGGATTATATATGTGAGCCACCGTGCCCATCCAATTGTCTTTATTTCTTCTGTGGTCAATTGTATTCACTCCTTCCAAGACTCTGTTTCTTTCTTTTTCCTTGTTTTTCTTTTTTCTTGGAGTGTGAGTTTATAAATAAAACATATGGATGATTTATTTAGAGAATTCACAAGGCTTTTGTCTGCCGTTAGTCTCATTTTTGGCCTTTCCCCAGGATTTGAGGGCTTCTTGCAAGGTCTCAATACAGGTAAGATACGTTACCTGGTGGCTTATTTGAGGCTATAAATAATGATAAGGGAAGTTGGCAGGCCTACGCAAGCATCAGATACCAAACAGCGTCCTGTCTCAGGGCCTCTATTGTTTCACGAGCCCTAGTCTCTCCTAAGCAGGCATTTCTGCCTTTAATCTGGGAGTAAATACCAGCTCTAGGAACAAAAGGTGGAAAAGCCTACCATGACCCCAATTCTATTCTCAGAGTTGCTCTAAGTTTATTCTATTTGTGTATTTCAATCCCAGGATCATGACCCAAATAAACTGCATGCATTGAATCTGCTCTCAGGTCTGGTTCTGGAGGAATACTCTAGGATATTCTCCTGAATTCAACACTTGGCCTCAGAATCCAGAGATTTCTTTTCTTCAATTCGCCAACTAAGGGTTTGGAAATATATTACATGTTACTTTGTATTTTTACAGGAAAATAGAGCATATACACTTCAAAGCTGCCAGGATCACCGCTGTCCATTTTATGACACTGTAAAATGAGGAAGGCTTTTGCATAGATTGCACTGCACTATCGTTCTTGAATCTTTCATGCACTAACCCTGACCTTGCCTTCCACAGCAGACCCAGAAGAAACACAATTCTGTAATCTAATAGGGTCCATTTACTTTTGACTTCTGCACAACTCTGGTTTTTATGAAAGATTTCTCTCCTATGCTTTAAGTAAAATTGCAAAACCCGCAATTGCTTTTGCACCAATGTAATCGCTAATAAAATAATGCACAGCATTGTATCTATTCATCATGTTAACTAAATAATGAGTGACTGATCACCTATTTGGTTCCAGGCCTTTTAGGAGATATAAAGTCCATAATCACAACCCATCACAAAGTTTATAGTCTAGTGAGAAAGACACAAGAACGGTAATTGTGACGCGTGAGACAAGGGGCATGAGAGGAGAACGTTCAGCACCGTGATAGCCCAGGAGGGATGCGGGTCCCTGATTTCAGCAGCAAAGAAGCTTCCCAGGATGACGTGATCTGAAGGATGAAGAATAGAGCTTTGCTCATCAGAAGGACCAGGTTTCTCAAGCAGAGAAAGCAGCATTTGTGAAATATACCCTTTCATCTGCTAGATCAGTGATTTTCAATTTTTTTTTTTTAAAGAAACAGAACAGGCCAGGCCTGGTGTCTCACACCTGTAATCCCAGCATTTTGGGAGGCCTAGGTAGCTGGATCACTTGAGCCCAAAAGTTCAAGACCAGCCCAGGCAACTTCACAAAACCCATCTCTACTAATAAATACAAAAACAGCCTGGCATGGCAGCGTGCACCTGTAGTCCCAGCTACTTGGGAGGCCTAGGTGGGAGAATCGCCTGAGGCCAGAAAAGTCAAGGCTGTTGTGAGCCATGATCAAGCCATCGCACTCTAGCCTGGGCAAGAAGAGTGAGACCCTGTCTTAAAATAAATAAATAAAGAAACAAAACAGTTGCTTCAAACACAAGTTTCTTGGCATGCCCAGTAGGTCCAACTGAGAGGCTCTGGGAATTTGAGGAGCGGAGCTGAAGACCATCATCCTTCCCTTCAGAATAATCTCCTTGCCAAACTCACAGTCTCAGTTCAAAGTTTTCTTCCAACTCTGGCAGCATCACGTCCTCTTTTGTCCAAGGCAGCCCCAGTGCAAGGGCATCCCCTAGTGCTATGAGACATGCATTCACTTCACTGAGTCCACATGACTTAGATACGGCTCCATAAATTAAAGAAAATTACTCCTACCACCAGCTATCCTGAGAAGGACCACTCCAAAACATTGTAGGAGGAATCCTAAGAACTGGATCAAAATGCCTTTTTGGAAGGGGCTCCATTGCATCGATAGGCACAGCTAGTGACTCTGACTCACATGCACAGCTAGCGAGTCGGAGAGGGAACGAGTCAGCAAGAAATAGGAAAGCAAAGAGAGGAATTAGTCTCCTTAGGAACATGAGATTTTATTTTATTTTACTTTTTTCTCTCGAGACAGAGTCTTGCTTTGTCGCCAGGCTGGAGTACAGTGGTGCGATCTTGGCTCACTACAACCTCCGCCTCCCAGGTTCAAGAAATTCTCCTCCCTCAGCCTCCCGAGTAGCTGGGACTACAGGCGAGTGCCACCGTGCCCAGCCGATTTTTGTATTTTTTAGTAGAGACAGGGTTTCACCATGGTCTCGATCTCTTGACCTCGTGATCCACCAGCCTTGGCCTCCCAAAGTGCTGGGATTACAGGTGTGAGCCACCGCGCCTGGCTGGAACATGAGATTTTTAAAATATATGTTCAGTTTTATTTATTATTTCTTAGATGTTGGGAACTGAAGTCAGAAATGGAGCAGAAAGGTAAGACATTGCTCTGGAGGCCAATGTTCAAGCCGGCTGAAGAGGCAACAGGTCGTTAGTTGTTAAGGGTGACAGATGTATAATATTTAATTTTAAGTTTTTTATAAAGTGTCCTGGTTGGGGCAGTGAAGGCTGGAGGCCTGGAGTCAGTGTGTACTGGGTCACAAGAGCCAATTTTAAATTGTCGGGAATTTTACAGGCGAGTCATTAAACCTAGCAATTATTCAAGATTAAATAACAGAAATTTAAAATGAAATACATCAGATTTTTTAGAAGAAAAATACTCAAAACATATTAGTTTCTAATAATTTCACTACATTGTAAACCTATGCTTTTGAGATTACTGAAATCTGTAGTGTATGTCTGGTTGAAACACTGCATGATGTGATAATAAAGTATTGCATAGTAACATAATGCACTCTCATCTCTCCATGACTCTGCTCAGTGATGTCACTGTGGTAGCTTGAAGGATTTATATCACAGGATTTGGCAAATGCTACAAACCAGGGCGTTTTTGTTTGGAGAGCAGGTCATTAAACTTTTACCAGTGAGCCAGTGGGTCAAGGGCACGGTGTCTGGAAGCAGCCGCTTGAAGGTCTAGCTCAGTCAGTTGCTGGCTGTGTGATCTGAGCAAGTCATTTCCTCTTCTTGTGCCTCGTTTTCCCGTATGATTATTTTGAGGACTACATGAATCAAAAGCTGTAAAGCACTTAGGACATTACCTGGCACAGAGTACCTACTATATAATTGTTACCCGTTATTGGTGCTGTTGTTGTTAGATTTATTTGCATGATAATAGTAATACACTTCTTATAAATGTTTGACACCTTCCTAAACCCTCACAAGCACACACAAAAACAAGGCTTTCCCAGTATCTATCCACCAAGTCTACATAGTTATAGAATCCCCAGCTATTACCTGAGAGCACAGCCCCTATTATGAGGGCAATCTTCCCTGCTTCCTTTGACAGATCTGAGCCAAGTTTTGCAATCCTACATGTCAAGGAACAACTGCCTATAGCCTTTCCTAAGAGACAACTGAGGCAGCCTTGCCTCTGCCTCTTCAACCCTCTTCCTTTCTGCTGGCTGGATGTGGACACAATGGTGGGATCCCCAGCAGCCATTTTGTACTCTGAGGTGACTTTGGGAATGGAAGCTCCATGATGAAGCAACAATATGGAAGTCACTTGGGTCCCCAAGGACTCCACTGAGCAGGGTCTCCCCACCAGGCCTTTCCTGGGAAAGAGAACTGAGTGTCTGTGTTGTTGATGCTCTTAGAGTGTGTTCCCTGAATCAGCTTTAGCCCTGGTAGGATCAAATCTGTGCATAGCAACCAATAGAAGGAGTGGTGGGCACCGGGGTTCTCAGGATGAGAAGGAACAAGACATGGCGTGGTAAAGACAACTTATGAGAAGCAGGAACCTAGAGCCAGAACCTCAGCAGAGATAAACTTCTTGGTATGGAAAAAGAGGAGTGACTGGCTTTTATGAAAATCTTGAAACAGAGTTACACCAGTCTTCCCATTAGTCTGTTCCACGTGGCATCTGGGTAACAGATTTAACATCTAACTCCCTGCTAGTCAACAAGCCATGCCTCTAGAATCCTGGATCTTGGAAATCTGACTCCTAGGCTGAGCTACTGTTTCTGGTACCACATTCTGACATTATCAGATTAGAGTCAGTTCTTTGCTCGTTTCTCTCTGCCCTTTCAAACCCGATGAATGGACTTTCTGGGGAGCTTTTCATTTTATGTCTCGAGTGTAATTTGAATTATTTTTTCTCATCGTATTAATTTTAGTTTCTACCTAGCAACAAACTGTGGGCTTCTCCATCACCTTTCTCTCTCTTCAGACCTCCTCGTGAAAGGACAAGGCCGCCATCTTGTTGACCATCTGGCCTTCCTCCACAGCTCTCTGTCTTTCTCAGCCAATGTGCCCATCAGCTTCCTTTCCTATTTTGGGTGGAGGGTTGTACAAGAAATAAAGACAAGACACTTCCCCTGGTAAAGAGAAACCCTAAAGCTAGCTTGGGTAGTGTTTTAAAATGCAGGTTTTATTATGATTCAGGTAAGGTGAGGCCAACAGATGTAGCGATAATTGCCGGTGAAAAGATAGTATTGTACTCACAGATCCCAAGACGGGGACACGCCACAGCACCAGGGCCACATGGGGAAGCATGGGGTCTGTCAGGAGGCAGAGAGGGTGAGGAGAAAAGGTGGGTAAGAGCTTTTACTGTGGTTGCTGTGGAAAGAAACAGACAAGGCAGAATAAGCAGGCTACGCAGATTTAGCATCATCTGGCTTGAACAATTTCGGTGGGTTTCAGGTATAGGCTTTGTCTTGAGTTGTCTGGTCCATGGTCTTCAGGTAATTACGGCAGAGGAAGGTTGGCCGGAGTGTAAAGGCAAGACTGGGCTCTTTTGCCTATGAAAGGCACACTACTGGGACGTGTTTGCTACCTCTAGGAATTAGCTGACTCTAGACATTTTCTCCACAGTCAGCAGGACCCCTGATTCCGGAGCATCAGTAATACAGAAAATAAGAGACCGTAATGAATACAGGAAGGCTTAGCGGAGACAATGATTTGGCCTTGAAGGAGGAGTATGTGGCCTAGAGAGGTAGAGAGATGATTCTATGTCAAGTAAAAGCACAAAAGGCCTGTCTTTGAGAAAGATGACGGGGAATGAAGGATAGGGAAGAAGCAGGTGGCAGGGACCGTCAGCTGCCTGCTAAGAGCTGTGCAGCCGCTCTTGTGGTGGCCAGCTAAGGAGGACAACGATAGCAGGTGGAGCCAAGGACTTTCAAGCCCTTGTTGAGTTCCCAAAAGAAATGTGTCCCTTCTCATTCCAGACAACAAGTTCTATGACATAGCAAGCTTCCCTCTTACTGAAGGCAAATAGTTCCAAGCTTTTCTGAGACTTGCAGCCCAAAGCACTGGAGACTGAAATGTGACTGGCATAATGAAGGCAGAGGGCTGGCCAGACTGGCCACGTCTACCAGAATACCAAGCTGAAGGAAAATAGGAAGAGCTGTGATCATAATGTTTTAAAGAGATGACTTAAGACACTGCATAATATTTAAAATAGGCATATATTTAATAATTATTATAAAATATATATTGCATAAGTAAAAATGCATAAAATGGACTCAAGAGGAAATAGAATCAAGAAAAAGATCAAATAGAAAATAACTAAACTCATGAATGGAGTGTGGGATGATGTCTTTGGGCTAACCTGGGCTGCCCTCATGTCACTCAGCTGCCGGAGCCCAATGTGGAACCCCTGAAAGTGAAGATAAAGAACAGAGAAGTCTAAGAATGGTTTAATAGAGTGGCCACCGCACTTGACAACATTGGATGCAGGACTGAGAAGGTAAGCTACCTGGAACTCCCATGACCAGGACATTGCTGGTGCCTTACGGCGAGAGTTGTCAATAGAACAGGCATGGCAGAGCCATGCGGACCCCAGCAAGCAGGTGCAGCTTGTGACTCAGGTCTTCGTGCAGGCTGACAAGTTGGTGTTCACAGATAGAAGTTTGAATATTACATGCCATAACAGATGAAACGAATCTTTCACTCATGGTTTAAAAAAAAAAAAAAGGAGACTATTTTTGAGATTTGAGGACACATATATTTTTGTGGTAAGGACAGCTTGGGTTCTAGAGCTGTGATAACGCCATCTGATTTTTTTTCTTACCATAGCCATGTTTGATTATTATTATTCTTCACAATTTAATTATGAAGAAATGAAGGCTTAAAAAGTTCAAGTACAACTTACTTGTGGTCACAGAGCTGAAAGTGATAGAGCTGTTAGCTACAAACACACGTTTATTATAAAGACTAACAAGCAGCGGGGTGAAGTTTTAACAGTATTTTTGTTTCTTTAATCTGGCCTCAAAATCTTCACCTACTTTTGAAATAACCTTAAAAGCTCCTCCTGAATTAGCCAGCAACTGATTTTACTCCCGTATTTATAAATAGATCCGACAATTTTTATCAGATTGGATAATAGAACAGAACAGATAATCTCTATAAACACAGGGATTAACTATTTTTTTTTTATCTTTACTGTGGGACCTGGATCAAAAGTTCTCATGAATTTAGGGTACTACATTTCAGAGAAGAGTTGCAAAAGGGCCCTTTGCAAAAATGGGGGTGATATGGATGTTGACAGCCAGGGATGGGACGTGGATTTATTGGCTGCCACTCACCTTAAGACTCCTAGAGTGGGATGTGCACCCACTCACACGGGAGTCAGGTTAGTGACACGGCAAACAGCCCTGACCACACCCATGGCACACAATACTGAGGGTTTTCTCCACGTAGGTCCATGCCTGGATGGGACCAGGGACTGCCATTCACTTCATCTAGATTGGCCACCTCCTGAGGCTCTGTTCAAGGTAAGCAGCGTGTCATGCTGGGCAAGACCAGCTCACCCTCTTTACTCCTTTCTGGTGATGCGAGGGATCTCCTGCCTGGGCAGGAAGGGACTCTGTCTCATTGTCCATCATATGTGAGCCTTGCTCAGGTGTGGGTCCTGGTAACACACAAAGGAGAAGGCATCCAGAGGAGTCCTGTGATCCACATTCTTCTTGCATGGGCCACTGACTGCCAGTATCTACCAACTGAAATGCAGGGCACAAAACCCCGAGTGAACAAAAGACAGAACATCTTTTTATAAGGAGAGATGATTCAAAGGCCCTTTCCTAGATGAACCATGTTACATCAGTGTATGTCCTTCAGAATATAAAACGGATGGCTCTGAATATTGATTTTTAAAATATCATCCTCCAAACAGCTTTTCAAGGCGGCTGGCCTCACGCTCTGCCTTGTTTCTAATTGTGCAATGTCCTTATTCCCAGAGCTGCCCCAGGGAACCCCTGCTCCTCCCCACTCTGGTGCATTGTGTGAAGGCTCCCATAGCACTTGATTAAAAGAACATCCCTCTCTCCACCCGAGACCGTCTCCTAAGTGGGCTCCTACGATCCCCCCAGTGGCTCTAGGCTTAAGCAGCCTGAGATGTTGCCTGATACCTTTCTCCAGCAAAGCCACACAGGACCAGTACCATAGAGGACTCTGTCTTCCTGAGCCCAGAGGAGTGTTCTGCCATAAGACCCAGATGGTTGCTGCAGCCTCCTGCCTGGCTTGTGGGTCAGATCCTGCCTGATCTAATGTGTCTAAATCAAAGCTTAGTTCCCAGGTGCCTGCTATCAGATTTGTCCATTAGGTCAGCTGGATAATGGACCTCATTTACCAGTTGTTTATCAATGCTTGGCTTCAATGGGCCATGTGTTTGCTTCCTGTGACTGCTGTAGCACCTTACCTCAAACTGGGTGACTTAACTGCAATGCACTCTGGAGACCCGATGTCTGCACACAAGGTGTCGGCAGGACCATGCTCCCCTGAAGGCTCTGAGGAGGACCCTTCCCTGCCTCTCCCAGCCTCTCCATTCTCCCTGTGTCAGCATCACTCCCCTCTCTGCCTATCTGCATATAGCCATCTCCTCCCGCGTGTCTGAGTCTTCAAGTCTCTCCTTGTAAAGCCACCCATTATTGGAGGCCGAGTCCGCTGTAATCCAGTATGACTTCATCTTAACTTGGTCACATCTATAATGACCCTGTTTCTACGTCAAGTCACAGCCACAAGTACTGGGAGTTAGGACTTGAACCTGCCTTTTGGAGGAACGTGGTGCAGCCCACTGCAGGCTACATCCCCCTGGCCTGGCCAAGGGAGCTGGAACCATTGTTGGCTGCGTGCCATGCAAAGCCATCTGCTAGAGTATCAGAGACCCATGCAGCCCTCTCCATCAATGAATCAGGACGGGTCGTGTGGATGGGACAGATTTCATCACTGCTTATTGTTGTTGTTATTTATTTCATTCTACTCACTGTTTTTATTATTTTAGAGGGAGGAATGGGAGGAGGTGGAGGATGGGATGACCTCTCTGGGCTAACCTAGGCTTCCCCCATGTCATTTGGCTCCTGGGACCCAGTGTGGAACCCCTGATAGCTGCTGCTGAAAATCCAGGCTGGTTGTGGGCCTGAACCCCAGCCCTTGGCAGATCATAGCCATGGTCCCCCCAGCCACTCTCTACCACCTTCACTCTAGGAACGAAGTGCAGATTCCAGAATGGGGGCCAGCCCTCATCATGACTGCCATTGAGGTCTGCCTGCCTAGGCCCCCAGCCCTGGGGCAGTGGCTCCTAAACTTTCAGATAATAAAAATCCCCCCTGGGGTTCAAACAAACAAATAAACAGAATAGGATGTCAGGACTCAGAACCTCCCAGGAGGAGCTGGGTGCAGTTTATGTTCGCATTTCGTCTCGTGATTCTTCTCATCCATGACGTTGGGAGCCACTCTTAGAAGACCGTCTCACCATCTGATATAATTTGGATGTCCCACCCAAGTCTGATGTTGAATTGTAATCCCCAGTGCTGGAGGTGGGGCCTGTTGAGAGGTGTGTGGGTCATGGAGGTGGATCTCATGGCTTGGTACTGACTTCCTGATAGTGACTTCTTGAAAGATCTGGTCATTTAAAAGCGTGTGGCATGTCCCCACTCCCTCTTGCTCGTGCCTTCATGATATTATGGGCAAGCCCCCACTTTGCGTTCTTCCATAAGTAAAAGCTCCCTGAGGTCTCCCCAAAAGCAATGCCTATGCTGTGCTTCCTGTACAGCCTGCAGAACCATGAGCCAATTAAATCTCTTTTCTTGTAAATTACCCAGTCTCAGGTCTTTCTTTGTAGCAATGCAAGAATGGCCTAATACACTGTCCTAAGTCCTGGACTTGTGATCAGTGTTACCCAGCCAAACTCTGTCCCTAGGCATGTGGCGCTGAGTCACAGTAACAGCAGGGCCCACTCCAGTAGACCTGCTGCTCAGGGCCTGTCTGGTGCCCAACTACAGCTCTGATTTTGTGAGTGGACCTAGGACTTCTAATGACCGTTGAGTTCAGAGTTAAAGGGGGCATCTGGAATGTGTGTCTGCATGTGTGTGTATGTGCGCACATGTGTGTGCATGTGTATATGTGTGCATCCAAGAGTGTGTGTGCAAGTGCATTCACAGGTGTTTTGTTAATGACCCCCTTTGACAAGAGATGGGGGAGATGAAGACTGAAACAAAAGTAAGACAACCACAGTCACACACTACAGCCTGCTGGGGAAAGGGTGGTTCATCTCCAGGTTACCCGCCCTATTGTAAAATAAAATATTGTGATAAATCCCCCTTGGGGGATTTGGAGAGCCTCCTAAGGCCCTGGTGTAGAAGGAGAAATGGACCGATATGTACAGCTAAGCTCCTGTGCACAAGAGGTTAATGGTAACATGGGAATCTCTGGAGCAGAGAATCACCAGGCCCCACCTCCAGCACTGGGGATTACGATTCAACATCAGTATGCAGTGGAGACTGTCCTATCAGCAGTCTGCTGGAGGACTGGGACCAGAGATACTGTGTTGGCCCTCCTTGCATGGAAGAGTAAATGCTGGCCTCCTAAGAGTGGAGAAAGCTGGTTAGTGTGTCTCTGGGGAGGACTGCCTCATCAAACACAGATGTCCCTGACTTGTGAAGCTTCCATTTAAGACTTTTAAACTCTAGATGGTGTGAAAACAACATGGCATACAGTAGAAAACGTGCTTTGGGTACACATACAGCCATTCTGTTTTTCACTTTTAGTTTAGTGTTCAATAAATTACATGGGATATCAACACTTTATTATAATATAGCCTTTGTGTTAGGTGACTGACCATTGTGGGCTAATGTAAGTGCTCTGAGAACATTTAAGGTGGGCCAGGCTAAGCTAGGATGGTTGATAAGGTAGGGGTATTGAATTCGTTTTCCACTTAAGATATTTTCAACTTATGATGAGTTTATCAGGAAGTGACCCCATTGTAAGTCAAGCAGTGCATATGGTAATTTTTTGTGGAACATACCTATATGAAGGCATTATGACTTATCTATCTGGAATTCACATATCTGCCCAGCCTACCCACGAGGTCCCCAGGACATGGCAAAGACAGCCTATGGGTGGGCACAGTTCATTCCCCTCCTCCCAGTCCAGCATCCACAGAGACCATCAGGATGGTGTGGGAACAAATCCCATTAGACTTTCCAGACACCCAGAGCTTCAACACGTTTAGTATTAATAGTGGGACAATAAAAGAGGAAGAGAAAACAAACCCTTTCCAGTACCAGGCAGCTCACTGAGACACAGAGCATCTCACGAAGTACTCCCTCAGAGAGACCCTAAGCAGAGGTGTGGAAACGAAACCTCTGTGATAGGAGGGGATTAAGTTGTTTGGCAAAGCTCTCGTCATTAGTAAGCAACACAGGTGAGGAAGGAGCTCAGGCTGTCTTGTCTCAATTGCTTTACTCCATGACCAACCTCGCTTGTCTACCACATTTTTCCTTGAGTTGCCAGCACAATTTTCCCACTCTCCAAGTGGCCCAGCTTGAAGGCTAGCTGAGCTCCTAGCTCCTGCTGTCCCCTGTCCATCATCCATTGCTGGCCAGCATCCCAGGCATAGACAGAGTGGAGAGAGTCTCTGCCTTCAGTCGGGGAGAAGCGGTACATGTTGAAAGGGTGCTTTAATGAGAAAATACAGAATTACTGGATGGGAACAGGACAAGTAACTAACAGTGGTGTAGGAAGGCATGATGGAAAGATTTTCTGAAGATCTGATGTTCATGCTGAGCCTCAAAATTGACTAGGAGTTACTGAGCCAACACCTGAGGGAAGAGGGGAGCCTGAGGTATAAGGAACAGCAGGTGCAGAGGCTTGAGAGGGGTGGGAAGCCACTGCATATTCCAAGAGCAAGGCCAAGGTGGCTGAGACAAGGAGCGAGGGCCAAGTGGCCAAAGATGAATTAGAGCCTCAGGGTTGAGGTTCCTGACGCCAGATTTTATCCTTAGTAGAACAGAGCCCAGAAGGCTTATAGTTGCCCTCTAGCACTGAGGCAGGCTGCTTGGGTTGGCTGCTTTTGCACAGCTTCTGTATTAGTCTGTTTTCACTCTGCTGATAAAGACATACCTGAGATTGCATAATTTATAAAGAAAAAGAAGTTTAATGGACTCATTGTTACACATGACGGGGGAGGCCTCACAATCATGGTGGAAGGCAAGGGAAGAACACAGTCACATCTTACATGGTGGCAGGCAAAGAGAGAAATGAGAACCAAGCAAAAGGGGAAACCCCTTATGAAACCATCAGATCTCGTGAGATGTATTCACTACCATGAGAACAGTATGGCAGAAACTGTCCCCATCATACAGTTATCTCCTACCAGGTCCCTCCCACATCATGAGGAAATTATGGGAGCTACAATTCAAGATGATATTTGGGTGGGGACATAGCCAAACCATATCAGGTTCCCAACTTCCCATGTCTCTTTCCAGGGCCACCTGCCAGGGTCTCCCAGCTGTGACCTCCCATGTGCCTTGGAGCTCCTGGCTGAGAGTCCTGGGCTGGCCTCTGACAGAGTCCCCGGGACCCATCCCTGTAGCCTATCCTGCCCCAGTGAGCAGGCTTCTGCCCCGCCCCAGTGAGCAGGCTTCTGCCCCATGCTGGGTCACTGTCTCCCACAGGTTCTGAGATGTATTCCTACCGTGTGTCTATGCCTAATGTCTGATTGACCAACCCTCCTTTTCGAAAGTATATCTAAGACCTGCAGAGTATCTGTCAATTTTGCATTTTTCAGGACAGAGAAAGGGAGAAAAGTAAAGAGAATCCCCTGGCTGGTTCAACGTGATTCCTGGCAGAACAGTCTTTCTAAGAAGGACAGATAGGGCTATGGGCCACATGGGTGCTTTTGGAAAGAGCCGTCATTGCCTGGAAGCTGGTGGCAGAATGGATTCAAAATCCCAGCAATACTGTTTGCTTGTTGGGTGATTTCCCAGAAATTATTTATTTTCTCTGTGGCTTATTTTCCCCACCTGTAAGAGAAGGTCAACTACAGCGCCCACTGCACAGGGCTGTTTTGAGGACTGAGGGCGATAAGCCAAGTGTAGCCTTTAGCACAGTCCTGCCTATGGTCTGCACCCATCAGACATTAATTCTGGGTTTGAACTTGGGGCTGGCTCTACCCTGAGCCTTGCATGAGGGTAAAGGAGAGTAGAACAGGGCTCCACACTTCTACCTCATCCTGGTCGTCAAATGGAGTAGACTGTACATCCTCCAGGGGTCACTGGAGTGCAGAACAGGACAGAAGGAGGTTGGGTCTTGGAGGAAGGGGAGATGAGAACTGCCATGCGGAGGCAAGAAGGCAGGACATTGGAGGAAAGAGATGTTGGATGTGTGAAACCTTAGCCTGTCAATTTAAAAAGGAAAGAATCACAGAAGTGTGAAAGAAAGTGAAGAGGCTGAGTTCTGGATCCTGGCTGCTCAGTCCATGAGGTTGCAAGCAGAAGTGAAATGCTCACCTTCCTTTCCTCTCCATGACTACACCAGGGCATGAACTGACCACTCTCTTACCCAAACACCGCCCAGACCTGGTCTCCAAAGTGCACCTGCTTCCTTAGGGAATGCTATAGTTCAGCTACGTGTGAAGGAAGGGGAGAGAGCTAGAACAATTGACCAGGGCTTTTGTCCTGCTGCATTTTTCCAGAGGCAGAAAGTTGAGGCGGCCCTGAAGATGCCAATATTTATTGTAACAAATTCTATGCCAGCGCTTTGCCCTGAAGCATCTAGGGATGAAAAGACCACAGAAGACATAGGCGCTATCTCATGTTGCTCAGAGTGTAGTCGGGGAGACACATTTTGAAACTCATCAGAAGAAAGACTATCTCAAAAATCATAAAGAATTTGAGATAGGGAGATGGTTGTCCATTTACCTATGACCAAGAAGTGGACCTGGCTGCAGGGAGCTGATGCAATTAATCCTGAGAAGAAAAGGTAAAACTGGTGTGAAGAGAGCGATACACCTGAACAAAAAGCGCAGAGTTGGGTTAGGCTGGAGATGGACTGCGGGCTTCCGTTAGCCCCTCTTCTTCAGTGCTCAGCAGCACAAAGTGCACGGCAGGTCTGGCTGGAGAGGAGATGGGAAGGTGTGGAGAGGGTGGGCCGAGCAGGCTTTGCACCCGGAGATGGGCACAGTTCTAACAAAAGACCGAAGCCAAATGCCACATTAGCAGTCTTAAGAGAGACCCTGACAATGGTTGTAACAATGTGTGAATCTTTACAAAATGATATAGACATCTGTCATCTGGCAAAGATGAAGCCTTGGAAAGGGTGAAGGGCTCAAGCACTTCGGGGATGAAAGGTACAGAGACAGTGGGAAGGCCAGGGGCAGGCATGGCCACCAGTGCCCAAGGTGAGCAAGAAGGGGATACCAGGGGCTGATGGTGGCCCCATGTGTGTTAACCCTCTGTCATAGGCTAACTGTGTGGGCCCCGAAGTCTATCTGTTGAAGTCCTAATTCCCAATCCTTCAGAATGTGACCTTATTTGAGGATAGGGTTTTTACAGAGGTAATTATAAAGTTAAATAAGGCCATATGGGCCTTATTTGGGCCAATCTAACTCGTGTCTTATAAGAAGAGATGAGGACACAGACACACACAGAGGGATAACCATGTGAAGATACAGGGAGAAGATGCCTTCTGCAAGCCAAAGAGAGAGGCCACAGGAGAAACCAACCCTGCCGACATCTTGATCTTGGATTCCAGCCTCCAGGACTGTGAGGCAGTGAACATCTGCTGCTCAAGTGCCCCCGTCTGTCGTGCTTGTTATGGCAGCTGAGCTGAGGAGCACAGGCTCCCTCCAAACAGCCAAGGGCCAGGCTTCCCATGACACCAAACTGGGTTCATGAAACTGCATGTTTAAGATTTTATTTTAGCTCAGAATATCAGCTCTTTATCAGATTAACAAAACAAATAGTGGTTTAGTCTTGTTACATAAACAATCCACTACTGATTAAATAAAAGTAAGTAAGTATAAAACTCCCAGAATGTATAGTACAGATAAAGGAAATAATAAAACTCTCCTTGGGGGTAAAAGAAGAAATAGAAGCTGGATATACTTCACTCATTTGGGGACGTTACCTTGAATAGAATAAACTCTTTTAAAGATTAGAATGTCTTCTCCAAAACAATTTAATTTCTGCTATTGGTTCTACTAATCACACTTAACTCTCATAAGGAGACAGCCCAGTCCTCAGGTTTGCTCATTTCTTTTCCTTTTCCCTATAGTGATATCCAGAAACAAATGCAAATGCCCTAGTGAAATGTATTACTGTATTGGGTTTTTCTATGCTGGGGAATTTTTGCCATCTCCTAGTTTCATCTGCTGTGCTCCATCTTCTGAAACTTCTCCTTTGAAAAACTGTATAGTCCCAGCATTGCATGGTTTTTGCTTGGCTTCAGAATAAGCTTATTTGACTTTTGCTTCTAGGGAAATGGAAGAGGTAACATTTCCCTATTCCTCTCACTAAGTACAACTAAAAACCTTGCATATTATGTTAAAAAAGAAAACAACCTAACAAGAATACGAAAAGTGAAGAGAAGAAGGCAGACCAGCTATGGACCTTGGGACAAGAGAATCAACATGGTGGCATTCCTAGGTCTTCTTTTTGCCTCGTGTAACTCTGAGTTGAAGCAGAAGAAGGCGTGGACAAAAACAATACCTTAGCAGATGCCTGTTGTCTCTAGCCAAAGGACAAGGAGAGACACAGCCTAGCAAAAAAGAAAATTTTAAACAATAAATACTCAACTGTTAGCCAAATTCTACCAAAAAGCTGTGGCACAAACCCCATCCATGCCAGCAAAAAATAAGAAGTGTAGACTTCCAGCCCCTCTGGGAAGAGGCACCCCAAAATTCCCCACCCCTCCTTCTGCTAGAGTGGTGTAATAAAAAGACAACTAACACAGAAAGCTTAAAAAAGATTCAACTTCTTATACCACAAAATCCACATTTCCAGTTTTCAATAAAAAAATCACTCATCGTACCAAGCACCAGGAAAACTTCAAAGTAAATGAAAAGGACAAACAAAAGATTCCAACGCCAACATGACAGAAATGTTAGAATTCTCCAACACATATTTAAAAGCAATCATCATAAAAATGCTTCAGTGAGTGATTATGATCAAGCTGAAAAACCATGAACAAATAGAAAGTCTCAGCAAAGAACTAAGAGACATAAAAAAGAATCAAATGGAAATTTTAGAACTGAAAAACACAGTAACCATTAAAAAATATATGTGGAAGAACTCACAGCAGACGGAGGGGCCACAGGAAAGAATCAGTGAAGTAGAAGAAAGAATAATATAAAAAGCCCAATCTGAGAAACAAAAAAAGAAGACTTAAAAAAAAAAATGAATGGAGTCTCAGGGACGAATCATAAACCCACAGATTCGAGAGGCTGATTAAATCCCAAAGAAAATAAACTCAAATAAATCTACAACAAGACACATCATAGTCCAATATCTGAAAACTGAAGATAAAGAGTATATCTTGAAAACAATGACAGAGAAATGAAACCTATCTATAGGTGAAAATATAGCAGGTT
The DNA here is from genome assembly GCF_030222135.1 of Aotus nancymaae. Taxonomy (NCBI): domain Eukaryota; kingdom Metazoa; phylum Chordata; class Mammalia; order Primates; family Aotidae; genus Aotus; species Aotus nancymaae. The sequence continues at coordinate 18,992,883 of NW_026988455.1, forward strand.
CTAAAAAATTCTAATGACAATGGACTTTTCATTTGAAACCATGGAAGCCGGAAGGAAGTAGCACTGTGGTTTTCAAGTGCTGAAAGAAAAGAATTGTAAACCCAGAATCCTATGCTTGCTATGTAAGTTATATAAGTGAATGGATTCTATACATGATTGAAGTCAAGACAGCCTTAGAAGAAGGAAACTAAGCTAATTAGTTGCAATCAGACATACCCCAAAAGAATGGCTAAGGGAAGTTCTCCATACAGGAAGGAAATAATAAAAGAACTTTGGAACTTCAGGAAAGAAGGAAGAAAACAATGAGCAAAAATATGGCTAAATAAAATAGGCTGCCTTCCTGTTCTTTTTTTTTTTTTTTTTTTTTTTTTGAGACGGAGTTTCGCTCTTGTTACCCAGGTTGGAGTGCAATGGCGCGATCTCGGCTCACCGCAACCTCCGCCTCCTGGGTTGAGGCAATTCTCCTGCCTCAGCCTCCTGAGTAGCCTTCCTGTTCTTAAGTTTTTAAAATTATGCCTGACAATTCAAGCAGAACTTATAACCCTGTTTGACATGGTTCTAAGTAAATATAGAGGAAATATGTAAGACAATCATAAGTAAGTGGTGAGAGGAGTTTGTAAGATTTCTAAACTTCATTTGAAACGGTAAAAAGGCAACAGCAGTAGACTCTGACAAGACATGTATATATAATGTAAACCTAGCACAGTTAGCGAATGAGCATATCAAGAGAGAAACCGGAAAACACAATAATTAAGTTAAAATAAAATCTTTAAAAATATGTTTGAGTGACCCACAGAAAGGCAGGGGAAAAAAGAAAAAGGAACTGAGAAAACAGAGAAAAAAATGAAATGATAGACTTAAATCCCTAACATGACAATGATGACTTTAAATATCAATGGTCTAAATAAATCAATTAAAAGGGAACAAATGATGAGATGAATTAACTGCATTACCAATTATATGCTATATAGAAGAAGTTGTGTGCACTTCAAATAGATGGTATAGACATATTGAAAATAAAAGAATAGAATGGCTTATGTTATGCAAATATTAAAGCAGTAGTGGTTACATTAATATCACATAAAGCAGACTTCAGAGAAAAAAATAATTATTTGACATAGGGAGGGTCATTTTATAATAATGATTAAAAAAACAGTTGGGTGTGGTGGCTTCAAAATTCTGGGATTACAGCTTACTGTGAGGTTATGGCCCAATAAGCCCATTCACAAGTTGAAGCTATTGTTAAGTCAACAATGCATTTAATATGCCTAACTTACCAAACATCATAGCTTCGCCGCCTACCGTGGCTGTGCTCAGAACACTTCCGTTAGCCTATAGTTGGGAAAAATCATCTAACACAAAGCTTCTTTTATAATAAAGTACCAAATGTCTCACATAATTTACTGAAAACTGTACTGAAAATGAAAAACAGAATGGTTGCATGGCTACTCAAAGCACAGTCTCCATAAATACATATTGCTTTTGTACTATTGTAGAGTCAAAAAATTGGAAAATGTTAAGTCACACTATTGCAAGTTGGGAACTGTCTGTGTTGTAACCGACCACATGGAAAAATCACCCGACGACATCAACTGATGTAGAAAAAGCACTTGGCAAAATGCAATACTGATTCATTTTAAAAAAGAGAGAGGGAGAAAGCAAAAAGAAAACTTTTAGAAAATAGTAATAATAGTAATAAGGGAGAAACTTCCTCACCTTCACAAAGAGCATCTGTAAAACCACAGCTCGCTTTATACTGCATGGCGCGAATGCTTTCCGCCTAAGATTTGGAGCCATGCACGGATTTCTGTTCTCATCATTCGTAGTGAATATAGTGCTACACGTTTTAACCAGTGCACTAAGGCAAAAAAAAAAAAAAAAAAAAAAAAGATAATAGAAAACAGAATGCAATTAAAGAAATAAAACTTCCCCTACTTGTAGATGGTTTGATTGTCTACTCACAAAATCCTGAAGAATCTACAAAAGCACACCTAAAACTAATAAGTGGGCTCAGCAATATTTCAGGATAAAAAATAAACATACAAAACTCAGCTGTGTTTCTGTACCCTAGAAGAGAACATGCAGACACAGAAATTAAAATATAATACCATTTACAATAGCTAAAAGAAATGAAATACTAAGGTAAAAATCTAATGAAGTATAAACAGAAGTTGTATTGCAGAGTGCTGATACAAGAATCAAAGATCTAAACAAGTAAATAGAAATACCATCATAGATTTAATTATAGCTTCAAAGACATAAGAGAGTGAGTCTGTCAATCCTTCTCAAATTGATCTATAGGTTTAAATAATTTATTTCATACTCTATCTAGGACTTTTGTAGATTGAGACATTATTCTAAAATGAGTACAGAAAGACAAAAAAAAAAAAAAAAAAACTAGTACAGCTAAAAGAACTTTAAAAAAGAATAACTTAGAAGTAATTAGTCATCATGACCAGTATGGAAATCTGGATTTGGCCACCCACTAGTCCCACGTGCTGCAGCAGATGGCTCCATCTCACAACCTCAGTTTCCCCAAATTTAAAACTGGAGGCAGAACCGTAATCTCTCTAACGTGCTCTTGTGGGGGTGAAGTGAAGTGAAGCACGCAGAGCCCCTGCAGCGTGCATGGCCCACAGGGAGCATTCCACAGCTGTGCCTCTTCATAAGACATCGTGTGCAGGCATCCACTGCCTCTGGCTATGCCCACCAGGTTACAGAACATGAGAGCATGGACACCTCACTCAGGGGCACCACCCTAAGGATGGTAGGCTGTGGTCACCTCTTCTCCACTTGTCTCCCTCACACATTTCCCCAGAAGCGTTCCAGGGCCACCCTCAGAAACCAGGATTCCAGCTCCTGATGGATATGAAGACCTGCATCTGGTTGCTGCTCCCTGAAGAAAGGAAAGGGCTCCCTCAGTAGGACTGTGCTGACAGAAGCCCTGATCTGCCCCTGCTGTCTGCCTCCCTCCACCCATCAAAGAGGTGACATCGGCAGTGACAGCGACGGGCGCTCGGACCCAGGCTGCTGCCCCGCCGCACCCACCCGCGTCCCGTGCTCCCGCCCCAGCATGACAGCCCCGGCGGGTCCGCGCGGCTCAGAGACTGAGCGGCTTCTGACCCCCAACTCCGGGTATGGGGCCCAGGCGGGGCCTTTGCCGGCCCCTCCGACACCCCCAGAAGAGGAAGACCTTCGACGTCGTCTCAAATGCTTCTTCATGAGTCCGTGCGACAAGTTTCGAGCCAAGGACCGCAAGCCCTGCAAGCTGATGCTGCAAGTGGTCAAGATCCTGATGGTCACTGTGCAGCTCATCCTGTTTGGGCTCAGTAATCAGCTAGCTGTGACATTCTGGGAAGAGAACACCATCGCCTTCCGACACCTCTTCCTGCTGGGCTACTCAGACGGGGCGGATGACACCTTCGCAGCCTACACGCGGGAGCAGCTGTACCAGGCCATCTTCCATGCAGTGGACCAGTACCTGGCATTGCCGGACTGGGCCGGTACGCGTCTGTCCATGGCAGGGGTGACCCTTGGGCCAATGGCTTAGGGCTTGCTCTCTGCCAGCAGTACTATCACCGAGGCCATGTGGACCCAGCCAATGACACATTTGACATTGATCCGATGGTGGTCACTGACTGCATCCAGGTGGATCCCCCTGAGCAGCCCCCTCCACCGCCCCAGCAACGATCTCGCCCTCTTGGAAGGCAGCTCCAGTTACAAGAACCTCACGTTTAAATTCCACAAGCTGATCAATGTCACCATCCACTTCCGGCTGAAGACCATTAACCTCCAGAGCCTCATCAACAACGAGATCCCGGACTGTTATACCTTCAGCGTCCTGATCACATTTGACAACAAGGCGCACAGTGGGCGGATCCCCATCAGCCTAGAGACCCAGACCCACATCCAGGAGTGTAAGCACCCCAGTGTCTTCAGGCACGGAGACAACAGCTTCCAGCTCCTGTTCGACGTGGTTGTCATCCTCACCTGCTCCCTGTCCTTCCTCCTCTGCGCCCGCTCGCTGCTTCGGGGCTTCTTGCTGCAGAACGAGTTTGTGGGGTTCATGTGGCGGCAGCGGGGATGGGTCATCAGCCTGTGGGAGCAGCTGGAATTTGTCAATGGCTGGTACATCCTGCTGGTCACCAGCGACGTGCTCACCATCTCAGGCACCATCATGAAGATCGGCATTGAGGCCAAGAACTTGGCGAGAGCTACGACGTGTGCAGCATCCTCCTGGGCACCTCGACGCTGCTGGTGTGGGTGGGCATGATCCGCTACCCGACCTTCTTCCACAACTACAATATCCTCATCGCTACGCTGCGGGTGGCCCTGCCCAGTATCATGCGCTTCTGCTACCGCGTGGCCGTCATCTACCTGGGCTACTGCTTCTGTGGCTGGATTGTGCTGGGGCCCTATCACGTGAAGTTCCGCTCACTGTCCATGGTGTCCGAGTGCCTGTTCTCGCTCATCAACGGGGACGACATGTTCGTGACGTTCGCTGCCACGTAGGCGCAGCAGGGCCGCAGCAGCCTGGTGTGACTCTTCTCGCAGCTCTACCTGTACTCCTTCATCAGCCTCTTCATCTACATGGTGCTCAGCCTCTTCATTGCCCTCATCACCGGCGCCTATGACACCATCAAGCATCCCGGCGGTGCAGGTGCAGAGGAGAGTGAGCTCCAGGCCTACATCGCGCAGTGCCAGGACACCCCGACCTCTGGCAAGTTCCGCCGCGGGAGCAGCTCGGCCTGCAGCCTTCTCTGCTGCTGCGGAAGGGACCCCTCGGAGGAGCATTCACTGCTGGTGAATTGATTCGATCTTGACTGCTATTGAACCTTAACCCCTGGACTTCGGAGACCCCCGCACCCCCCCCGGCTTATTTATTCTTAGGATTTCCTTTTTTTTTTTTTTTGAGACGGATTTCGCTCTTGTTACCCGGGCTGGAGTGCAATGGTGCGATCTCGGCTCATCGCAACCTCGGCTTCCTGGGTTCAGGCAATTCTCCTGCCTCAGCCTCCTGAGTAGCTGGGATTACAGGCACGCACCATCATGCCCAGCAAATTTTTTTTGTATTAGCAGAGACGGGGTTTCACCATGTTGACCGGGATGGTCTCGATCTCTTGACCTCGCGATCCACCCGCCTCTGCCTCCCAAAGTGCTGGGATTACAGGCTTGAGCCACCGCGCCCGGCCTAGGATTTGCTTTTAAGGATCGGCTCCCTGCCGCACCCAAGGAGGGCCTGGATCTTTTGGGTTGGACCCTTGGGGGCGGGGAGACAGGGTGGGGAGGGTGTTCAATAAAAGGGAAAATAAAATTTAAAAAACAAAAAGAGGTGATTTCACATTCATGGAGAGGATCCTTGTCAGAAAAGAGGGAAGCCAAGCCTCAAGGCACATCCCAACTTGCTCTAACTCCCTGTAAGCCTGTTTCCAGTGATGTGGGGCTAGTGCATTTCTTCTCATAATTGTAGTAGGAAGCTTCTAAAAGGGTCCCAGTACCTTTGGTGTTCACAGTCCTGGTAATAATACCATCTTCTTGAGCATTATTGAATGCTTCTTGAGTATCAGTGAATAATACCCATTGAGGGTGGGACCCAGTGACTTGCTTCTAAAAGCAGAGACAATGTAGCAAAAGTGGTGGGATGTCACATTCATGATGACGTTATAGAAAGACTGCATTCTGGCTGGCTCACCCTCTCTTGTTTTATGCTGTAACTCTGCAGAAGGTCACAGTGTGAGCTGCTCTCACAGTACAGACACCGCTTGCCAAGGGACACACAGTTCGAGCCAGCAGACAGTGAAGATCTGAGACCCTCCACCTAACATCTGCAGAGAATGTCATCCTGCTCTTAGCCATATGAGTGAGCTTGGCAGCAGATCTGCCCCTTCCACAAATCTCGAGATGGATGCAGATCCACCAACATGCAGACTGCAATGCTGAGACCCTGAGCCAAACCACCCAGTGAGGCCACACCTGGATTTCTGACACTCAGAAACTGAGAGAGTCTAAAAGTTTGTTATTTCAAACCACTAAAATTTGTTAAGTAGCAATACATAACTAATATCATTGTGTTAGGTCTTAAACCATCCTGAAAATCTTCTTAGGTGAATCCTTTACTTCCATTGAAATACTCCCACTAACACAAATAAAGTGATGATAAGAAATTGACATGAAATTCCTAATGCCTATACAGCAATATTAAGTGTCCAACTTTAGACCTGTATTATGTACCAATTACTGTGTGCATTTCATACACGGCCCATGAGACATCCTATTGCTTCCTTCACCTACTTTGCTACTTCTTATTTATTTTTTAAATGGGGCTAGGCTCTAAAAAAAAAAAAAAAATCAAGTGGCTCCTTTTACGAACTGCCAGCTATTCATAAATTGTTCCAGTGCTGATAAATGGATGTGTGCATGTCCCTAGGGTGCTGCAGCCTGTGGTGAGGCACTCTGTTGCCTTTCTCTGAAGCTTCAAGGGCAACTGTCCCTGCCTGAGATGAATTGATCATCATCCAGGCACACAGGGCAGAGGGAGGCCCTTGTCTCCACTAGCCTGGCACACCGGGAACAGTTACGATTTTTCTTTCATTGTACTCCCCAGACTTGGGAGCTCTAAGGTACCTTTCTTGTGAGCTTTTCATTCATTGTTTGCTGTCATTTCTGTCACTTCCTTCTAGTTGTTGCAGCACAAATGGAAACGCAGCAGTCTCCTGCTCTGGCTTCATGTCTCCACCCTCCTAGGGTGCACAGCCAACAGACTTTAAATGACTAATTTTCTGTTTTCTATCGCAAAGGAGGACAGGAAGAGAGCACTTAGTCACCTTGTAAACCAGTTTCAAAATACTGTTTTCATAGACATTTTACTTGTTTTCTTTTCTTTTAGATTATGATAAAGATTTTACATAACATAAAATTTACCTTCTTCACCATTTTCAAGTGTACTGTTCAGCAGCATTAGGTACATTAATAATGTTGTACAATCATCACCGTTAACCATTTTCAGGACTTTTTTTTTTATCATCCCAAACAAAAACGCAATATTCATTCAACACTCATTCCCCTTTCCTCCTCCCCCCAGGCCCTGGAAACCATCATTCCACTTTGTGTCTCCTTAACTTGGACTTCTCCAGGGTCCTCCCAAGAGTGGAATCAGGCAGCAGTTGTCCTTTTGTGTCTGGTTTGTTTCACTTAGCATAATGTCCTTGATGCTGCTTATTTATGTTGTAGCATGTAACATGATTTCCTTTTTTTTGTTTGTTTGTTTTTTTTAACAGAGTCTCACTCTGTCATCTAGGCTGGAGTGCAGTGGCACAATCTTGGCTCACTGCAACCTCTACCTCCTGGGTTCAAGTGATTCTTCTGCCTCAGCCTCCCAAGTAGCTGGGACTACAGGTGCATGCCACCACGCCTTGACTAATTTTTGTATTTTTAGTAGAGACGAGGTTTCGCCATCTTGGCCAGGCTGGTCAAGAACTCCTGACCCCTTGATACACCCGCCTTGGCCTCTCTAAGTGCTGGGATTACATGCATGAGCCACTGTGCCAGGCTGATTTCCTTCATTTTTAAGGCTATGTCCCATTATACGGATAGGCCACTTTTGTGACTCTATTCATCAGATGATGAACACTTGGGTTTCTCCTACCTTTTGGCAACTGCAAATAACACTGCTGTGAATATTAGTTATTTTCACAGACATGGTGCCCAGGAATATGTTTCTTTTCCACCCACCATTCCAATAACATAAAGTCCCTTCAGGACTCAGAGCTGACTGAGGAAGAATGCCAGTAAAAGGAAGGTCACTTGGGAGATAGACTTAACTCGATTATTCTCTTCCTCTTCTCTTCCTTCTCTTCCTTCTTTTTTCCATCATGCAGGTTCAAGACACTTAGCTGGGAGCCAAGGGGTATGGAGATGAACACACAACATCTGTGTCATGTGCTCCTGGGCCAGGAGCAGATCACTCCTACACACACACACACACACGTACACACACACACAAATGGTGGTAGGACTTACAGTTGCATGGTTGCTGGTTTGAGCTCTATGGAAGAGGAATGTCGGACCAGCTGGGGGCACAGAAAAACTGATCAGTAACCAGAAGACGTGGGAAAGCATGGCCTAGGACCTTGGCAGGAAATGAGGCAAAACTTCGACGAATTTGGAACCAACGTGGGTGAGGTGGAAAAGTAGAATAGGGCATCCGCACGTGGCAATGCATCCCAAGTGGCTGAAGCATCAAGAAGGTGGACAGAGAAAGGGAGAAAGACACACCTAATTAGACAGGGAGATTTGAGCACATGAAGAAGGACTCTAAGTGTTGTGCAAAAATATTCCACTTAGACAGCAATAAAGTCATTAAAAACATTTTTTACCTTACTGCAAACTTACGTCAAAGTAAAAATTAAAGTCCTCAAGGCAAAGAAGCAACTCCAAAAACATAGCCCAATTAAGTGTTAAAATACCATCCTAACATGACTACACAACAAGCCATCAGTATCATGACACCATAGCAGGGCAGGTAGTGGTGCCCTGGACTGGATCCTGGAACTAAAACAGGACATAATTTTAAAAACTGATAAAATCCAGCCAGATGTGGTGGCTCATACCTGCAATCCCCGCCTTTTGGAAGGCTGAGGCAGGCGGATCAGGAGGTCAGGAGTTTGAGACCAGCCTGGCCAACATAGTGAAACACCATTTCTACTAACAGTACAACAATCAGCCAGGTATGGTGGCATGCACCTGTAGTCCCAGCTACTCGGAAGACTGAGGCAGGAGAATGGCTTGAATCTATGAGGTACAGGTTGCAGTGAGCAGAGACTGCGCAATTGTACTCCAGCCTAGGTGACCGAGTGAGACTCTGTCTCAAAAAACAAAACAAACAAACAAACAAAAAAACAAAACAAAACCTGATGAACTCCAAATAAAATCCACAGCTTAGTTAATAGTAATGTACCAATGTCAATTTCTTAGTTTTCACAAAAGCACTGTGATAATATCAGATATTAATGATGGGGGAAAGTCAGTAAAGGGCATATGAGAAGTCTCTGTAATATCTTGTAACTTGTCTATTAAATCTAAAATTATTCCAAAATAAAATTTATTTTAAAATATTGAAGCCCTAAAAGTCCACAATGATATCCTTTAATCAAATCAATGTTTTTCCTCTTCCTGCGCTTGCCTCTAAATACTGTACATATTCATTTTTATGTATGTGAAGAAAATACTGAATAGACTTTATAATTGACTATTTTACTTAACAGTTATTAATATTTTATGTATTGCCTCCTTCTTTCCCTGTCCTTCTAAGACAATCATGGAACCAGTAATGAGGGCCTGGTGTGTATGTTACACAACTTTTGCATGGCCAGGCTCTCAGATACAAACATGCACACACATAAACAGGGACCATAAATATCTCCCCTTCTTCATTGTGATATTTATTTATTTTTAATTTTAATTTTTTTGAGATGGAGTTTCACTCTTGTCTCCCAGGCTGGAGTGTAGTGGCATGATCTTGGCTCACTACAACCTCCGCCTCCTGGCTTTCAAGCAATTCTTCTGCCTCAGCCTCCCAAGTAGCTGGGATTACAGGCAGTTGCCACCAGGCCTGGTTAATTTTTGTATTTTTAGTAGAGACAGGATTTCACCATATTGGCCAGGCTGGTCTCAAACTCCTGACCTCAAGTGATCCGCCCTCCTCGGCCTCCCAGAGTGCTGGGATTACAGATGTGAGACACCACGCCTGGCCCGTTGTTATATTTATATATTTGTCCAACTTATTTCCTTACTTCATGGCACAGGCATCCCTATAATTCAATGAATGTGGCTCTAACTCAACATGTTTAATATCTGAATGATACTCTATGTTAGGTGTGCAGTCAACTTATTTAAACTTTTCCCTGTTGGTCGACTTGCAATTTTGTGCTGGAATATGTCTGATTGTACCTGTGGCATGTGCGAATGACTTCATTTCTGCAGACTAGATGAACAGAAATGGAACAGATGCATGTGTGCACATCTGTGTGGATGGGAAAATATAAAAAACAACATATAAATGCTCTCTCCTTTACGTCCTCACCAACCGTGGATAATATTAATATGATGGTTTTTTCAATATGATAAACTAAAATTGATGTAATTATTTATTTTCATTTACTTTTCCATGCTTCTATATAAGAGTTGGTATTTTAAAAAAAACATGCTTATCAATCATTTGCATTCACCGCTCTGTGTACTGACTATGAATAGGACTCATTCACTTTTTTTCTATGTTATTTCACATTTATTATAAGTTTGTAAAAGTTCTTAATATGTTGTCCCTATTAACTCTGTTACAGCTCGAGTAATGTTTTTCCCAGTTAGTCTTGCCTTTATTTTGTTTGGGGTATCCTTTGTCGTAATTAAAAAAAAAAACCCCATAGTCAAGTATGTATGACATATTGAAAAAGCAGGACTTGGGCAGAATTATGAAATAGACTTTTTCCCTTACACAGCACATGTCAAATGTTACTCCCTTCTCAGGTTCCAGGAAGCACCTCAGGCACTATCAGGATTAACCATTATGGTCATCTCTGGTTATCATTCCCTGGTCTAATGATCAGATATTGAACGTCCAGCCCAATCTAAACCTAAGACTTCCACTCTAATCTGGGGCAAGGCTCCCCCAGCCATGGCGGCTCCTGGCCAGACCCTCAGAATCTGAAGAAGGGGTGAGTCCTAATCTTCTTTTTCCTCTTGTCCATTCCCTGTGTTGGTCTCCAGGGATGGCCAGGATGGCGGGTAACATTTCAGCTGAACATTGGTGCCTGCTGGACAGCACATGCCAACACTTGGATTTTCTTTCTTTTTAACATTGTGATAAAATATGCATAGCATAAAACTGACCATCTTAGCCACATTAAAGTTACAGTTGAATGGCATTAAAGTGCATTCACATTTTTGTAAAACTGTTACCACCGTCCATCCCCAGAATTTCATCTTCCTAAACTGAAACCCTGTACCCATTAAACACCTCCCTGTTCCCTTTCTCCCCCTAGCCCCTGGTGACTGCCATTCTACTTTCTGTCTTGGTGAGCTTATCTGACTCTCTTTTCCCATTGGGAGCTCCTGCGGGTTCTCAGAAGACAGTCCCTATGGTCCTGTATCCTCTGACCCTAGCAGAAGCAGACACAACCTGGGGCTGTCCCGGGCCCTGCTGCTGGCAAGGCCCCCAGGGTCCTCTGTGATTCATGCCTGAGATGTCCATCTTCTCTCAGGACACAAGTCACTCTGTCTCTCCCAGTCTGTCCTCCCAGAAAGCTCTAGGCAGCTTCTGACACTGAAATTTCACCAAGCCAGGGTCAGGCACCAGCTCCAGAGCACATATGGTCAGCTTTTCAGGGGTTTCTCTCCAATCATCCTCATTTGGCATGAGCTGGGGAAAACACGCCAATCCCCACAGGGAAAGGTGACAGGTGAAGTATCTCCGCAGCTGCTTCAAAGAGATCTCCTTGCACCCTCCTCACAGTCCTCCTTTGGGGCCCAGGAGGCGGAACAAGTTTGGGGTCGCCCTTCACAAGTCTTGTCGGGAAAGTGGCTCACTCTGGTAGGACGTGCGGCCCTTTGCTCTTGGATGCAGCTTGAAATCAGAAGATCACCTGTGACTCCCTGCTGCACATGTTATCCCATCCATTATGAATTAAAAACAGGAGATTTTGAGAATCAAGTCAGAGAGGGGTTCTGGGAGGCCCAGTGGGGATGTGACAAAGAATGTCTCCTCAACCCAGCTCTACTCAGGTTTTCCTGAACTCTTTTCCAACTATGTCTGACTTTTGAACTCACATGTTCCTGTCTGCATTGTTCAGTTTTAGCAAGAATCCTGCTAAGTCAGTTTAGCCGGGAACCCCACCCTCGATACTCGGTCAGGTTCCTTATCCTCCACCACCCCCAGGTGATATCTGGTCACCCCGGTTTGTCTTCAGCAAGAATCCTCCTACGTCAGTTAAGCCAGAATATGCACCCCCAAGCCCTGATGTTTCTTCTGAGTAATTTTCCATCCACTGACCCCCATCTTACTCCTTGGTGATAAATTCCCACTTTTCCGTGTTGTGTTTCAGAGTTTAGCTCAGCATCTCTGCCCCACAGCAAGATCCCATCATGAATATTCTTGAATAGATGTTCCAGATCTCTCTCCTCTTCCTCAAGCGGGCCTCACGGTGGGGGTGTGAGGGTGCCTTCTGGGCAGGGAGAATAATATATTTTGATATATTATTAATTTTAAATGTGCTTTATTTTATTGAGTCATTTTTAAGCATTATTCTGGAAAAGGACCCACGGGCCTCACCGGACATCCAGAGATGCCAGGGCTGATGATAGCCTAGGCCTCTCACCAGCAGGTGACTTTTGTTTGTGATGAGAATGTCTGACCTCACTCTGTAGGGAAACCTGCATGTTTAGGTGGTTGGACGTTGGGTTTTGTGTCATTGGTTAAAGTAATCGGAATAACCCACGGAAGTCTTACAAGGGAAGGCTGGAAAGTTGAGGTGACATTTAAACTGTGAGGTCCCATTGATAAGAAAAGAGTTTAGTGACCAAGTGCTCTGAATTAAAGCTTACTAGACATGATGCTTGCTTGGACAAAATGGCACTGAGGCCAAGGACAGCTTAGTGATAGTCAAGAGCTCTGAAATTGGGTTAAGGAGTTTTGAAACCTTGAAAATAGGGGGAGAGATGGTCAGTCTGAAGAGAGAATTATTACCAACCTTCCTATCCTCACAGAATTACACTTTATGGCATTTTTTTTCTGACACAAACTGAAACTTATTCTAAAATAGACAAGTGATTATTTTATGAATTGTAATTCATAGGTCAAACTCTTTTCCCTTTTGAATAGGCACTTCTCAAAAAAGATACACAAGTGACAAGCAAGCACATGAAAAGGACCCAATGTCATCAGTCATTAGGAAAATACAAATTAAAACCAAATTGAAATACCACTGCACTGACTAAAATAAATAAAATTAAAATGACCGATATTTCCTAATGCTGACAAAAAACCAATCCATGGAAATTATCGTTGGAAGTGCAAATGATATATCTATTTTGGAAAATTGTCAGCTTCTTATAAAGTTCAAGTTATATGCCTCCCCTATAATCCAATAATTCACTCCTTTGTATTTACCCAAGAGACATGAAAGCATATCTGCAGAATTGCAAATTAATGTTAAAAGCAGCTTTACTTATAATAGCCTAAATATAGAATAAATTCAAATGTCCATCAAGAAGGGAATGTGAATGAATGAACTGTAGTACCTCCATGCAATGGAATGCTCTTCAGCAATGAAAATGTGTGAACTAGTGATACAGGTCACAGCATGGATGTGTTTCACAGGCATTAAGATGAGTGAAAGAAGGAAACACACAACAGAGTGAATACTGTGTGATTCCATTTACATGAATTCAAAACATGCCAAAGTTGGCCGGGCATGGTGGCTTACACCTGTAATCCCAGCACTTTGAGATGCCAAAGCAGGTGGAGACAGCTCCCTCTTCCAGGAGTTCAAGACCAGCCTGGCCAACATGCTGAAACCCCATCTCTACTAAAAATACAAAAATCGGCTGGGTATGGTGGCGCATACCTGTAATTGCAGCTACTCATGAGGCTGAGGCATGAGAATCGCTTGAACCCAAGAGGAGGAGGTTGCAGTGAGCCGAGATGGCACCACTGTACTCCATCCAGCCTGGGTAACAGAGACTCTGTCTCAAAAAAACAAAACAAAACAAAACAAAACATGCAAAAGTAATCTATGGTGGAAAATAACATGACAGTGGTAACCTCAGATGGTGCAGGGGTGAGTTACTGACTAGAAAGAGCACAGTGGAGCCTCCATCTGTCAGGAGGGGCCTTTATTGCCGGGGCTACTGTTGGGGCTGGTAGGAATAAACATGGCTTGGGATCACTCTCTGCTCCACACAAGCTGAGCTTTGCTAGCACCAGATTCCAGCCTCAGGGGGAGAAGGACGCCGCCAATAGGCCCCGCCAGCCCATGGATTCCAGGAGGGAGGGGAGGTGAGGAAGAAGGAAGGCGCATCTGTGATGTGCTCATGGGCAAGCTGCTGGCTGAGTTTCCCAGAGTGGAGACTTCAGGCTTGGGGTGGGCCTGGGCATCTCCTCCGAGCCCACACAAGGAGCACAGTGGGTCTCCACTAGCTGAGCTCTTCCCTGGGAGAGGCTCAGGGACAACCAGAGAGGCCCATGTCCAGGACCTTGAGAGTCCTCTTTCACTTTCCATCCCTGACCCCAAAGTTCAAGACTGTTCCCTCTCAAAGGGGGCCGAGTGGGAGGTGTGGTGGGCAGTCAGGGTCGGTCATAGACTTCCAGAGCCCACCCACCTCCAACCCCTTCCCAATTCCTAGGAACCCTCGGGTCCCACTGAGAGAATACCTGTAGTTATCTTGCCACATGATATAGACCAGTGTTCCTTTGCTTTTTTTTTTCTCTTAAGGAGCCTTTTAGACATTTTTCATCTATTTACTCGTTTCCAAAAAGAAATTGTAATACCCCAGATAAACTGTGTATCTGTTCATGTACCCTCTATCCTAGCTTTACACATAAACAGAGTAACAATTTTTGTCTTATCCTCCCCACAAATCAATCTGTGTCCTTTTGAGAATGCATGAATTTGATGAAATGGGCTGCCATGTTTTAGATTTAGGCCAGAGTAAGGGATGACAAGAGTCCCCAGAGGGGCTTTTTGACCCTGCAAAATGGCTGCAGGGTCTGTGTTCCTGCTTGAGAACTTGTGCTAGTCCTGTAAACCTGAAAACTTTAGAGACATGCTGTGGCTCAATGTTTCTGTCCTCTTCCCCAAATTCATGTGTTGTCCTCCTAACCTCCAATGTGATAGTAGGACTGGGGCCTTTGAGTAATTAGGCCATGAGGGTGGAGCCTTATGATGGCATCAGTACCCTTGTTAAAAGACCCACAAGAGCTTGATTTCTCACTCTCTGCTCTTTACCTTGTGCAGATGCAATGAGAAGATGGCCCTCACCAGAACCCAGGTGTGCTGCCCATTATTCAAATATTGTTTTTCAGGAAAAAAAGAAAAGCAAACAGAGATCAATAAAAATGAAATTTTCTTGTTCCCTTCTTCGATTTTAATTGTGCCAAAAGCCAAAATACACATTTCATATCCAGTCCAAAATACAGGAAAAAATGTGCAGAAAGACGTTTATCTCAGCTTTATTTGTAACAGGATAAAGTGCCTTAGTGTTTCCCAGTAGAAAACTGGGAAATGACAACCTTTTTATATATAGTATTCTGCAGCCATTAAAAGTGATGTTTCTGAAAAGCTTCTAATAACACTGAAAAATACTTACGTGATAATCTTAGGTTATAATCTAACCTAATTAAAATATTTTAAAAAGCAGGACAAAAATTCAATATTTTGTGTGATTTTAGATACATTAAAATACGTCTAGAAAATATAGCCAGAGGAAATAAAAACTTTCATTGCCTCAAATTACCTCAAAGCCCAGGGGAACTGCCCATGGCCAGGGAGGGTGAGTCCTGGAAGCCCAGAGGCTGCTGACTCCCAGCCCAGCAGCAGCTGGACCCTCAGCCCCCAGTGCCTGTTTTCTCCTTCCACATGAGTCCGAGTCCCAGCAACTTGTGATTGACGGGAGCAGCCCTGGCCCACTCGGGGACTGGCCTCTCCTCTTGGAAGACAGGAAGATGCTCATGGATGCTGGCTGTGAGGCAACCTGAGGGCTCTGAAAATCTCCTGTGGGGCTAACACTGGGGCCAGAGCCTCAGCCTCTGAGACCTGAAAATGGGTGAGGCAGAGAAGAAAGTTCTTGAGATGTCCTGGTTAGTCACCCTGATCCTGGGAAATGCACGCTCACGGCTGAATTAGGGAGAATCAAGTCTCTTGGCCAGAAATACAAGCCATTATGGCCAGAGAAGCACTAAGCACACACAAATACACATATATGTGCACCCACAATCACAAAGACTTACACATATGCACAATACACACGTATGTACATGCACACTAACTAATTACACATATGAACATGTGTGCACACAACACCCCTGTCCACATACACTTATGTACAGACACCCAAATGCACCCGTATTCAATCTGATCTCCCTGAATAGGCTAAATCTCTCCTCTTACAGGGTTTTTAGTGTTGGGAACTTTTACTTGGTAACACTTAGTGGTTGCTATTCGTGTCATTAGTTGTTGAATGTCTCTTCTACTAGAACAGGGGTCAGCAAACGGTAGCCAGCTTTGTCCTGATGCCTGATTTTGTAAATAAAATGTTATTGGAGGAGATCAGGTGCCTACAGGGTCATATTGCTGTGGATGTGAGTAACTGATCAAGATCAACATATTTTGGTTCATTTGGATGATGAACTTAACAAAGAGCTTCCCTATGCTCTCAAGACCTGCATTTTTAGCTATTTAAGATTTTTTTTGGTGTCTGGGAGTGACAATTTCTTTGTTATAGGGAAATATTTTTAAAAAATGCGTAAGGAGTTAATATGAAATACTGTGTTTTCACCGAGTGAAGGCTAAAGGATGTAGAAAGAGCCTCTGTGTAACTTTAGGGGTGAGTGGTGGAAGCATCCAGTTACTGCAAAGCATGCCGCCACAGATCTCAGGAGAATCTGCACCTGGGCAGGGAGCGCCACTTTCTCACGGTGGAGGGAGGGGAGTGATTGTTCTGCCTTTGTTCCATTATATTAAAATCCTAATTTGAATTTTATGAGGTCCTTACATTTGTTGATCTGCAACTTTCTTCACGTTTTATTGTTGCAAGATATCTACATGCATATTCTTTATATCTAGTTTTAAGGTTACATATAATTAAAATATATAATATTTAATGAAAAAAATTAAACATGGCTGGCTGGCACTGCAGCCACGTCACTTTTTCAGTCTCTTGGATGGTGGTCCACTTAACCCGCCCGTGTTGTCCGTGAATCCTTGCAGGGATAGGCGGAGACGTTTAGCGGTTGGGGGACCGTTATCTCTCCCCCATGCCCGTTGCTGAGGAGGGACCAGTGGCAGCTGCTGGGGTTGCCCTGACCGTTTTTGTTGTTGGGAATGGTGGCTGGCAGCTCCAGGTGGGAAAGAGCTGCTTACTCCAAGAGCTGCAGGATCCTTGCTGTGGGTCGCCTTCCACTCCATTGTTGAGTCTGAGGAGCTGCGGACGTGGCCTTTCCTCAGCACCTGAGAGACCGCCTTGTCTGGACAATGGGAGCAGCCGGATACTGGGCCAGGGAGCACTGCTGGAGCTGGGTCAGGCTTCCCAAAGGGAAGGACGCCTCCTGCAGTGCTGTGTGCGCTGGGCACCCCTTTCTCCTCCTTCTGCCGCTGGGTTTCTGCCTGATCGTCCACCTCCATTGGTTCTTCCGGCTCTTCTTCTGCCCTCACCACCGTCTTCAGGATCGGGCCCGGCACCTGTAGGGAAGGAATTTGGAGGGGAAATTTGAATCTTAGACGAGGGATCCTCAAGGGGCTTCTGCGTGTGAACATCATGGTCTGCCGCTGGGTTTGTACCTGATCGTCCACCTCCATTGGTTCTGCCGGCTCTTCTTCTGCCCTCAACTCCGTTTTCGGGTTCGGGCCTGGCACCTTTAGGGAAGGAATTTGGAGGGGAAATTTGAATCTTAGACCCTCACCACCGTCTTCAGGATCGGGCCCGGCACCTGTAGGGAAAGAATTTGGAGGGGAAATTTGAGTCTTAGACGAAGGATCCTCACCGGGCTTCTGCGTGCGAACATCATGGAGTGGGGTACAGACAGCACGGGTTTCTTCCTTGAGGGGGACTTCCAGACTGGAGGAGGCAGGTCCCGCAGTTGGGCGCTTGAGTTCAGGATATTACAGCTGACTAGAAACCAAGGCCCAATACCTCACTGAGGGTACAGGAATCGACAAGGGTATAGGGCTCCCGGGGCAGGCACACGCTCAGGAGCTGCATGGTGAACCTCGCCAGCCGAAAAGTCTGCATGGACAAGAGGAGACCATTGCGGTTGCCGCTGCTGCTGGGTCCTGCGGCGAAACAAGGAACACAATTTACTCAGGACATTTCCCGTAGCCACAAGTTGTGCGCCAACAAATATAGAGTCACCCACTAGTCTGTGCGGGCACTGGGCAGCTAGCTGGACTCCAGCCCCAGGGATGTCCTGCTCCTGGGGGCAGGTGTGTGGCCCTGGATGGGCCCCACTGTGGGGCTGTGGGGCATGTGGGGCTGATCTGCCAGAGCCCTTCCCACCTGGTGTCTGGCCCAGGTGCCAGGCTGGCACCCAGTGGCCATGTCTTGGCTGGCCTTGTCCCCTGGGTTACAGGGCCAGACCCTGCTGGAAGCAGAGCTCAGGACTAGCCAGATCCTGCCAGGCTCCCCTAGGGCCTCCTCAGCGCCTCTCTGCCTCCTGGAGCCAGGCCTGCCTTCTCCATTGTGGTCCTGGCCTCGCCAGGCAGATTTCAGGAGAGGATGCGTGCCCTGGCTTGACTGGTTGCCGCCCCTTACCACTTCCCTTCCCGGTGGGCAGGGTCTCCACATCTTCTTACAAATTTGCCTGAGAGCTTTCCTCAGGTCATTCGGGTGATCATGACCCAGCCAGGCTTTGAACCCAGGCTGTGTGATTCCACAGCTGGCACTCTAGCTGCTGTGTGCCTCCTCCTCATGGGTACAGCATGTATTCTTAATTTTCCCCTAGTCCTAGGGTACTTAGCATCGTGGCATATCTGTAACAAGCACATGCACACATAGAATGAGGTCTTCAATACATAAGTTGACCATGGCCCACTCTGGGCTCCAGTCCTCTTCAAAGATATAGCAAACCTGAAGCTCCATTTCTCATGATTGGATTATATGCTAATTTCCTCAAACCTCTGTACCCAGTTTGGTAAAGCAAAGCCCACCAAACGGCAGCGATGAAGGGGCCTTTGCAAGATCACTAGAACTTTCCTTGCCTCCAGGGCCAGGCAGAGCCTGGGCCTTCCACAGAAAGAGCTGGAGAGATTGACTCACTGCTGAGGAGGCTGCTCCTCTTTCCTTAGGTCTGGGAACAATTTTTGCATTTCAAATAAGCTGCTTGTTCCCTATGGGGGGCTTCCAGATCTAGGGATTTGTAGCTGCTTTGAAATCATTTGCACCCAGACTTCACCAGCACCACCCAGTGAGCCTCTTTGTGTTGCCTCTGGCATTTGGCTTGAGTTTCAGGGGACTCCTTTCTGGTGGGACTCTGTGTAAGGTGGCTGCATGGACGTGCTTTTATCCTAGTGCTCTAGGACTAGGAAGGAAGAGTAGAGAAACAAGGAGAAGGCAGGAGACGAAGGCTTGTTATGAGCAAACGTGGACCACCTTGACTTCATGAAATTACTATTTCAATGATTTACTTAAAATTTTGTTGTACAAATTGCAAAAACAATTCAAAGGTGACTTATGGAATATTTACAAACCGGAAAACTGAAAAATCAGACACTAACAGAATTTATTGCAGTATATAAAATAGTAGATGATCCTATGGAATGAGACTGTTCTTAGATGAAAGAATATGACTAAAGATTTCATGTTTCTCAAGTTATACAAATTTAGCATAATTACAGGAAGCAACTGAATGAGATGAAGAAGAATATAATTTTTATTTTAAAATTTTGATGGAAGACAAAAGAAAACATTAAGGCTCTATATGTGTGTGTGTGTGCATATATGTGTGTGTGTATATGTATATACACACACACACACACACATATATATAGCCCTTAAGGCATAAATGTATATATATATGTATATAGACATATATAGAGAGCCTTATATATAGTCATATATAGAGAGCCATATATATATATATGAAATTATATATATATAGCCATTGTTAAGGCTATATATATATATATATATATGATTGTATATATATACACAATCAATACAGTTAAATAAAAGGTACAGGTTAGAGGGTCTCAAAGTTGATGATAGTATTTGTCACAATTTGATAGTTAGCAAATACATGATTTTACTTTAAGTGGGAGAAAGTTTATTTAGTAAATGGGCCTGGTAGAAGTGGTTATTTTTCTGGAAACAATGTTGACCTCCTACTCACCATCTCACCCCAAAGTAAATGGATAAGAACTTCTAAGTGTAAAACAAAACAAAGAAAACAACATGTATCTAGATTGAAAACTTAAAAGAATGCATTTTTAAAATAACTTGGGACTAAGGATACCTTTTAAACCAAGATAGAAATCCCCAGACGTTTTCAAGGACTATATTATTATTTGACAACATAAGAAGTTGTAATTCATTTCTGGCAAATACATTCAATAAACAAAGTTGAAAAGTGAAATCGACTGGGAAAATATCTTCCCAATGCATTAGTTACATAAAGAGTTATTATCCGTAATATTATCCCTAATATTTAAATAACTTCTCAAAAATTGGTAAGAAAACACACAATGTCCCAGTGGGGAAGTGGTACCACACAGTCTGCGCTGTTTCCACTGCTCAAAGGCCTGAGTATCGGGGCAGCCAATGCTTGTCTCCCTCTCCTCTCCCCTGCTGTGATGCCCCCTCAGAAGGCATCTCCCCATTCTTAGTGCTTCACTGATAGAAAAATACTGCACTTCCCAAGCAAGACTCTAGTTCCAGACACGTTTCCAGAATTCTCGGGAAACCCCTCCTCTCCCCTGAAAATCCTGCCCTGTACAATACATATCCTGATTTTTCTGTTGGGGGTCCCACTATGGCATCATCAGCAGATGGGGCACAGTCTCCTGCGGCCTGGGAGGAATCCCTCCCAGAAACCAGGGGGTGGGGACTTCTGACTAAATTAAGGGAAGATTGTCAAGGAGAAAGTCAACAAAAAGTGAACCTTCTAATTTCAAAAATATTATCCTCATCCCACTTCAAATTAAGGGACTTGGAAAAAGCGGAGTGGGGAGCTGGGTGTTTGTTTAATGGGTTCAGTGTCTGATATTGGGATAATGAGAAAGTTCTGGGGATGGATTGGCTGATGATGGTGTGAAAATGATGTGAATAAACTCAACGCCAATAAATCCTGTACTCAAAAATGATTAAAATGGTGGTTTATGTTAAATCTGTTATACCCCAATAAAAAGTAAATAAAGTTTTGTTCCCAGTGGGCAGGTGAGTAGGGGAAACTCTCTTGCCACCTGTTGGCAAGAGCCTGAGAAATAATGGGCACATCAGCAGTGTGAGCTCTTCCGAGGGCAGTGCTGACAGCCTGGGAGACTAGTGAGTGTAGCAAGGGCAGGCGCAGGTCCCGGGTCCTAGAGTGTGAGTGTGGTGAGCAGCATTGAATTCTGCCTGCCTAGGAGGTGTCCTTGAAGGTGGACCTGAGTGAGCAACTTGTTTCCTAGAAAGACAGGAGTTTAATTTCCCTGTATCAGGCCACAATAGCGTTGGTATTAGAAGTAGGACTACAGCACCAGGATGTGTACACAATCTTTCAG
The DNA here is from genome assembly GCF_030222135.1 of Aotus nancymaae. NCBI lineage: Eukaryota > Metazoa > Chordata > Mammalia > Primates > Aotidae > Aotus > Aotus nancymaae. The sequence continues at coordinate 19,014,347 of NW_026988455.1, forward strand.
GACTTAGGACCTCAGGAGGGGCCCTAGTTGTCCTTCTTTAAAACACAGGGCAGTCAGTGGTGATGTCAGCAGCCCCATGTATTGTGCCAGCTCTGCCATACTGCCCCATCCCATGCTGGATGGCTCCATTCTACTCATCCAAGGATGGGTGTACGGTTGGTTGAAGATTTAGCCGTATCTGAGGGTCTGCTGAGTCCTACATGTTTTCATGGCTTAATCCCTCAAGTCCTCATGCAGGCTTGTACCTGGCTTGTAGAATTCCCATCCCGAGCACTCTGTGGTCTTGGGCTCCTTTCCAATTCTCAGTTTTGAAAACAGCATTGTGGTATTTGCCAGCAGAAGATAACCCCACACACTCTGCCAGGACCTTATAGTAACTTTGTAGAAAGGCACTCACAAGAGATACTCACTCACTCTGAGTCACCATGTACCAAGCACCAAACCGAATACTGTGCCGTGATGAGCTCAGTAAACCTTCTGTGCCCCTCCATGAAATGGGTCTGGTCATTATCCACATCATACAGACAGGGAAACCAGGGAGGCTGTGTAGCTTGCTTTTGTAGCTCAGTAAGACCTGCCAAAGCCAGTTGATTCCAGGGGCAAAGGTTTAAGCTACTAGACACGGCATCCTTCATTTGGCTATGGTTAATTTCTTGTCTTGTATGGTTAGGAAAAAGAAACACCATGGCAGACGGAATTCTACAGTGACTCCCAAGATTCCCAACCTCTCACATCCATGCCCTGTGGAATCCCCTCCCTTAGGTGAGGGAGAAACCCTTGAATATGATGGAACAGCACTTTCATAATTAGATCACCAGTTGGCTGACTTTGAATTGATTAAAAGAGACTATCCAGGGATGCCTGACCTAGTCAGGTAAGATCCTTAAAAGGCCTGGGTCCTTTCTGAATAAGGAAAGTTTCTAAGCATGAGAGAAGCTGTGGATGGAACCAAGTAGCAGCGTACCCCAGAAACCTCTAGGAGCTGAGGGCAGCCCCTGGCCAGCAGCCAGCAGAGAATGAGAGCCTCAGTCCTACAACTTTCAGGAACTAAAGAGGACCCTGAGCTGCAGAAATGAATGCAGACCAGCTAACACCCTAATTGTAGCCTTTGGAAACCCTGCACAGGGAATCCAGCGTGTCCTGTGAGCAGCAGCAGATTATCTGTCCGCCTGTGCAGAGAGGAGAGAAAGCCAGGATGATGGCAGCTGGTTTGGCTGAGAATTTCCAAAGGCCCAGGAGCTCCTTAACCTTACATTAAAACACAAAAGACAGCTCAGGAGAGGCCATCATATCTGGCTAATATCTGCATTTTTAGTAGAGACAGAGTTTCACCATGTTGGCCAGACCAGTCCTGAACTTCTGACTTCAGGTGATCTGCCTGCCTCTGCTTCCCAAAGTGCTGAGATTGCGGGCATGAGCCCCCATGCCCGGACTTCATTAATCTTTATTACTGATTTTTAAATTATTATTGTTTGTCTCTGCCCGTCAACCATTGTGCTCATCACTCACCTGACAAATATCATGTCCTGAGTAGATACTTGTAGAATGAACACCATTTCGGTTCAAGATCTAAGGATTGGAGGCATAATGGTGGAATGGCAGGTCATTGTTTGGTTTCAAAGTTTGTTGAAATAATGGTACCATGTCCTTGTGGCCCCCAAGAAGTCCAGACAAGGTTTTGGGTCTGTGGTAAACAAGGAGGAATTTTTTGTTTTAGTTCAGAAGCACTTCATATGGAGAATTTTGTTGTAATATATATATATATATTTCCTGAATCCTAAATCAAGCAACTCAAATTGTTACAAAGCTGAGCATAGCACATTGTCCTCATGATAATGTACAAGATTCCCTACAGACTGCAGACCAGGGCTCAGCAAGAACATGGTAGGAAAACATCCCACAGCAAAAAAAGAAACAAATACAGATTAGAGGTGTTTAACAGGGCCAGGGGCACAGCAAGTCATCGCTGGATGGCAAATCTAAACACAGCAAGTCACTACTGCATGGTGAATCTAAGCTCTTACAGTTATCACTAGTACTGCAGATACCCTGCATGCAGTGTGGAAATTCAGGCTGCCAGCACAAAATACCATGGACTGGGTGGCATAGACACCACAATGTATTTCCCACGGTTCTAGAGGCTGGACATCCAAGATCAAGGTGCCAGCAAGGTAGATCTCATTCTGAGGTTTCCACCCTTGGCTTATAGGTGGCCACAGTCTCTCTGTGTGCTCAAGTAATCTCTTCTTTGTGTATGAAGTGGGAGATGGGGGGAGCCTTCTGGTGTCTCTTATGAGGACACTAATCCTATTGGATCAGGGCCTCACCCTTATAACCTCATTTAACCTTAATTACTTCTGTAAAGGCCCTGAGCCCAAATGCAGCCACACTAGGGGTTTGAGCTTCCACATATGAATTTTGGGAGGATACAAGATGTAGTCTATGAGATGGAGGCACAGTCCAGTAGCACTACACTGAAGTTATCTGATATGGGCATCTTTCTCTATATGCTGACACTTAATTCACAATTTATCCCTTGGACTCAGGCCAACTAGCCAGGCATTATTAAAGAAAAGTCTATCTGGTTCAGTAAAATCTTAGGATAGAATTCTATGAAGCCTATCAATTGGTTTTTGACTCCAGAACCATTTTGGAAATTTGTAAGAGGTTGTAGGGAAAAAAATACGTGTGGGAAAAACATTTAAATGAAATCATGGTGCATTTTGGAAATCCAGGTTACAGAACATGGTGTGCAGGCGTGAGGGTCGCCTGCTCATGGTGGGAAGACAGGCGTTTACAGGGGCAGGGGGTCTGCCCACACGTCCCAGCGCTGAGCCCTTGCCGACTCTCAGAACCTGATCATCCAGGTGTTATGTCTCCCACCCGTTTACTGTAAATGAGAAATTTCCCAGGCAAGGCAGGGCTGAAGCCTAAATATATCTTCAAGCCCTCATGCCTGTCTCCTTGAAAATATTTCACCCTTGCTTCTTGGTTATTTCCACCAACGTTGTTTTGTTCTGAGAGTGAATGCCCAGATAGAGACATTCTGTACTTCAGCTGCTTAGTGTTTTTTGTTTTTGTGTGTGCTGGTATTAGCTCTTTAAGCATGCTGAAACTTTAAACGAGTAACTCTCTCTGCTCACCAGGCACCGTGCCTTCCCTGCCCACGATGAAGGAAGCAGCTCATCCCATTTCCACCCCAGCGAAACCCCTGCATGCAGGCTTAGATCAGCACCAGCTGCCTGCAGGATGGAGACCAAGCAGCACGCATCACACGGGAACCTCTCCGCAGGTCCTTGGTAGAAGAGCAGCAAGACTTTTCTTGAAAGTCTGTCCTGAGATGAAACCTGAGAATAACCTGTAATGCATCCTACAACGCAGTGCATTTGCAAGTCACGGGGTGTCGGCACCCATCGTGTAGCCTTGTGCATTCTTAGGGGCTATTTCCATGACCTGGTTGGGGGTTCAATGAGCAGCTTCAGCAGAAAACTAGATTTCTTCTTCCTCCAAGGCCTTCTTGTTTCCAGATTACTCTGAACCTAATTTTCATTGTGTGCACCTACCCTGGCAGGCTGTTTTCCCATTCTCCCAACAATCTTCATACAATCTCACTGATGGGCAGCACTTCCATTCCCTTGCTTACCTAAGCCATTAGAACCTGCAGCAACTCACAAAACCACAGAAAGTAACAGAAAATACCAGAAGATAATCAAATGAATCAAGATCCCCAGAAAAAAGTACATAATATAATTCAGTTTTTATTGCATTTAATTATAATGTCCACTGTTATTTGGCATTCCTTATCATTTGGCATTCCTTATCGTTTGGATCTGCATGTTGAATAAACACAATATCCCTAGACCTTTGAGGGTTTTCTAAATAATCTGTTGTTGATTTTCTTAGGTACCGACCAGATTACCATGAATATTCCTGACAGAATACGCTGACAAGAAACAAAAACAGGACAAGCCTAAAATAGAGGCTCCGGTAAACATTCAGGGAAAAGTGTATTACTGACACGTGAGAGCTCGGTTTTCAAGGTTAATAAAATAAAGCTGACAGAAGTCCTGATGCCTCACATGACTCAGACCCATTTCTCCTTTCCCTCCTAGCAAATACCAGTGGGCAATTTAATGAACAATCTTTGAATTCTGATTCCTGACTCAGAAAGAGAAACAAACCCCTAGAGCAGAAGACTCGTTGGCTGACAGGAAGTACTCCATGCATGTTTCTGTAACACTGGAATTCTAATCGCATGAGGACATGACAGCTGGCACGCTGGGCACTGCGGTGAGTATCACAGGAACAGCCTCCACCAGTCCACATGCAAATAAGAAGGAAACACAGCCTTCATTCTAAGAGGTTCTCTGAGGTCACACAGGCAGCTTCTCCCAGGCTGTTTGTGAATATGGAAGGAAAATGCTCTCAGAGGACCCATGCAAAGAAACCTATTTATCCTTGTTATTCAGCATGATCTAACGGATTTGACCGCATATACTCACCTTTTATTTTTCTAAAACTCCTGCTACATCCTCTGAACTAGTTTAGAGTACTCAGAGTGGGGCTTGCTGCACCTCGACCAACAACCTGTCCTCCAGCTTTGTGCTTTTACAATTCTATCATGATACTAAAGTTCTCATTGAGAACTTTATCTTGTTAAAGTTCTTTAAGAAGCCCCAAGTCCTGAATTCTATTTTTTTCTTTTTAATTTAAGCACTAAACATTTGAGGTTGATTCTTACACAGGGTGACTCTAACCTTGAAAAGTTTAAATATGCACACACATATGTGTTTTGGTTTGCATGTGCAGGGCCTGGCAGATGCAAGCCTTATGGTGGACATTGACAAGCAGCAGCTGCTCTGTTCCTCTGGGAAGTGGGTGCCCAGGATGGCATGCAACGCATTCCCTGCTCAGCATCACAAAAGGTCCAGAAGAGCAGACACGGTCCATCCGCTCCTGTGATGCTGCAGCTCTGGGGGTGCTGCTGGAGAGGTCAGTGTGCTGGTCACAGACTTCTCAACATTCCAGCAGAGAGTGGTGATTTGGATCACCTCCCTAACATCCATCCTACTCCCAAGTGAGTGCTTGAATCCCAGCATGAAAATTTACTTTCTTTGTGGGTCATTGATTATTGAATGGGCATATGGCTTGATTCAATCCCATGAGTTGTGGGGAGATTCCCCTTGGAGATTTTTTTCTGGAAGGATTTATGGCTTCAGGTGGGTTCCCTGGAGATGATTTATCAGGGTGTGTTCATGGGAACAACAACCACAAGGCAGGAAAACAGGAGAGGGCAAAGGCTGTTCAGCTGGAATGTGATCTCCAAAGGCAGCAGAGGATCTGAGAGAGCCCTTCAGAGGCCATCACAAATGGAAGCCAGGCAGTGGGCATTTTCCTCCTTGTGTCTGGTCACTGGTGAGGGCTGTCTCTGGAAAGTGGGCATCACCCGGGCTATGTGTCCCCTTTCCTTAGAGAGTCTCAGCTGTGAGCCTTCAGCATCTGGCACCACCCACAGTGGGAGAAGTAGCAGCTTTGTCCTGATGAGGTTTCCTGGGTGCTGCATCACCGTCCGCTACAGATCCCTGCGTGGCTGGGACTTCCTTGCTTTGTATGGCAAGTCCACTCCATCTGAAAGCAGCTCCTCTGGTATTTTCGTCTATCTTCTTGAGGAAACACCCAAGAGATTTAAGGGAAGGAATCATAGCTGCAGCCACTGCAAGTCCTCTCCACAGTGATGCTTCTCAGAAGTCTTGTCCACTAGCTATGATAGGTTCTCCTTGCTCTTGGTCTGCTGAGAACTGGTCCCTGTGACCCTCCTCATGGGGCGACCCACACTCTTCTCCCTGAGGTCTGAGCTTCTGTTTACCAAGCCCTTCTCAGACTCTGGCTGCAGTGCTTGTTTATTTGCCATCAAAATGAGGCAAGGGAGCACCAGTTGGTGCCTGGGGCATCCCCTGAGTGCCAAACATTTTTCTCCCTGCCCCTGTCATGCGAAGCAGCCCTCCCTCCTCTGGCACTCAGAGCCTGTAACCCCTCCAGGAAATGGACTCCTCTTCTGCCTCCTACTCTGTTGATTGAAAGTCTCAAAAGTTTAAGCAAAGTTTAAGCTTCATGGGTTCTTGCTGTTATCCCTGGTAGAAGCATTCCCTCTCTGGGAAGAACATCTCTAGATCCACAGAACCTAAAATTGCTGGAAGGGAAAACAGAAGTTATTCCACAAATAGGTCTGGGGAGGGATGTAGTAAGCAGATCCATGCTTACTTCCACCTCTTAGATCCTAGACCTGCGTCCTGCTCCTCAGGGTTGGGGGATGCAGCTCTATAAAATGATGCTGGATAGGACAGTACCCTGGCCTTGCCCAGGCTCATCTCCATGCTGGCACTTCTCTGGGCCTCCTCTAGTTTGTATCACTGGACCGTCAGGCCAGCAGCTTCTGGGCAATGTGGGAGGTGAGGACCAGGGGAACCAGGTGTGTGTGCCTGCTGCTGTACCACTTTTTCTATAAGGGGGTCCTTGGTCTGACAGGATGCTGCACAGCGTTTCCTGTAGGTCATCAGATTTTCATTCTGGCAAAGACTTCCCAGGCAGGAACATCAAACCCTTAACCAGAACATAGTTCAGTTTCAATCAAGAAAGATCTTTTTTCTTCCAGGAAAGGGATCCAAATGTAAGCAACTTGACACCCCATGATTGGTTGGCCTACTTGAGGTATGGTGCCATGTTCCAGCATCAGGGGGGTGTTTTGCATAGACAGGAGCTGGTCAGCCCTGAGGAAAGGATGCCAATTCCACGAGGCTCATGCATAAGCCCCGCCCCCACCACCATGACTACTACCTGCATCGTGCCAGCACTGGGGTCACCAGTATCAGAGGCTGGCTGATGCCACCTGTCTCATCCTTCTGTCCGGCTGGTTGTTTGGTTCCTTTTACATGGCAATTGCTCTCTGGTGGGTGTTAGCACAAGGTACAGAGATTTTCACACTCCATGCCCAGCCTGTGAACCATCCATGCCTTCTCCCCAGATCACCTCTTTCCCAGTCTCCTGCCCCTCTTCCTCGAGACTCCCAAGTCAAATCACAGAATATCACCCATAAACTCAAGTACATTCTTACATCAAGCTCCTTCTTTCTTCACACAAAGTAGACTTCCAAGTGAGCTACTCAACACTCCAACCACTGGGAGAACCTCTGCCCACCAATGTTGATACGGCCACCTGGGAGGGATGTAAGCAGATTCATGCCTACTTCCACCTCTTGGTTTCCAGACATGTGTTCTACTACTTGGGGAGTGGAAGGGCAGGTCTATAAGCTGATTCTGGAGGGAGGGTGTATACTGCATCCTAGAGGATGATGCCCCAGCTTTGCTCAGGGTCATCTCCACGTTGGCACTGAGGAGGCTACAAGGTCCTTTTTAGATCAGTCTGAATTGTTTTTGTCTTCCCTAAAGATGATAGCATTGTGACTGATAAATGTTATTTCAAAATTGAACTTAGGGAAAGCTCAAGGAATGAATGAAAAAAATGAAATAGAGAATTAACAAGACGAATTGAAATTTTTTTCTGACCTTGGTCATCCTTTTCAAAAAAAAAATAGAGGATATAATGAAATAGGGACAATATTGTTGAAATATATTGATGTCCTTTCCTCTTTTGCCTTTGTTTATACTGACCTTCCTCTTACTGTGTTGGTGGCATTCAATTGCTTCAGTGATATTTACGTTTGCTACTGTATGAATATGAAGAAAGATTCACTATTATATTCTGACATCTAGAACATGATTTTTAAATCTGCAGCAAGACATTTGCTTTATAAGTCAAGGATTTTCCTTTTTTTTTTTTCTGTTTCCATTAAGATCCAGGCCTGCACAATAAGACATTAAAGTTCAGCATTAGCCAGGGCTGGAGAGAGAAGGACATGATAGAATCGATCTTCTCAGATCTCCACAAAGTGAAAGTGAGAGAAAGAGAGAGAAAGGAAATCAAGCAGAGAGCCGTATGTGCCCTGCCATTCCTCCATGTGGTGAAGTCAGGGATGTGAGAAGGCATGGGGTAGGCATCAAAACAGAAAGCCCAAAACAAAGGAACTGTCTCCCATTCCCATGTGGAACCTCAGGGTGCTGTTCGGTCAGCTATGAGTGACAAGAGGGGGCAAGGGACCTTATGGGTGTAGACACCAGAGGTCAGACAGTGATGCTTAAGGTCCCCAGTGGGAACATGCCCCAGGAAGCCAGTTGGAATGCATCATACTTCACCAGACATAAGCCATAGATCAGCCACAGGAAGAAGAGAGACAAGATCTGATGCCCAATCCCCTCCCACTAGGAAACTGAGAGAGCTCCTTTGGTGGCTTGCTGTCATAGTGGACAGGGAAAATGGGACAAAGGGAATCTAAAAGGCAGAGCACTGCCAAAAAAGAGATCATACCACCAAAACGATAGGATTCAAATCTCAAGAGACAGCAACATGTTAAACATGCAATGTGATGTCTGAGTGTAGCTGACTCTGCAGCAGCCTGCTCAGATCATCTTAGATCCTCTTCCACTCCCAGCTGCAGCCCACTCCAGCCCTGTGCGGAGCAGGTCAGAAAGTGCCAGAAAATCAACACCCTGCGGGAGCAGCCCCTGGCCACTGACAGTAGGATGGTGGGATGGGCGTATTCATACCCCAGCTCCTCAGTTCAGGAAGGATCAGTCTAAGGCACGTCATACACTGGCTTCCAGAGCTCCCCAGTGGGGTCGGGCTCCAGTTGCCCAGAGTGTTTAAAGTCCTTGCTAACACATATTTTACTGCCTGCCTCTCCATTGCAGCTTCCTGGGATGACCTTGCAAAGGAACTACTTGCACTCACAGTCTTGTTATTGAGCCTTTTTCTGAAGAACCTGAACTTAGAGGATGGACTCCTGCCTCCTCTCTACCTAGTGAGATGAGAGTCAGTGAAGAAGATGAAATCTTCTGTTTTTTAAAAAACGCCGTATTGGCTCTGCACAGCCAAGTCAATGAGAGTAAACATTCACACCATTATAATAATAACCACACTTAACATAATTTTTTGAATTCTAGAAGCATCATTCACTTAGACAAAAAGTATTAAAATGATGCACAAGGTGTGATTTATAGGCCAGCTTAGAATGTTTTTTGGTAACATGGGATTGAAAAGCACAAATAATCTCAGGGCCACATTCAAACAGCAGCTCCCATTGTCTTCCACATCAACAGTCTTCTGAACTAACCAGTTTGGCTCATGTCCTCTTGGACTTCCTTTGACTTCTGCAAGAGGCCAAGATGTTCAATCTTAAAAGACTAAAACAGACAAAGGAAGAAAGGCAAAAGTATTGAGGGACACTTATTAATTTATACTATCATGCATTATACACCATGTATCTAAGACCCACCAAGAGACATAGTCTCTGCAATGGCCTGGAAATAGAAAAGTGAATAGTAGGGCCTCTCTCTTCCTTGAGTGCCATCACAGAAGATAGGCACATGCCTTAGCTGTAAATGGAGCACAGTGTGATGGACACCCACAGCAGACAGAGCACCCTTCCCCTCAGGATGCGAAGGGTTATTTATTTATTTGAGATGGAGTCTCACTCTGTCGCCCAGGCTGGAGTGCAGTGGTGTGATCTTGGCTCACTACAACCTCCACCTCCCAGTTTCAAGTGATTCTTTGGTGCCTCCGCCTCCCGAGTAGCTGGGATTACAGGCGTGCACCACCATGCCTGGCTAATTTTTTTGTATTTTTAGTAGAGATGGGGTTTCACCATGTTGGCCAGCTGGTCTCGAACTTTTGATCTCAGGTGATCCACCTGCCTCAACCTCCCACAGTGCTGGGATTATAGGTGTGAGCCACTGCAGATGGCTGATGTGAAGGGTTATTAAGGAAAAGGAACACATCAGCGAACTAGTTCTATAAAGTGCTGAGGATAAATTATTCCAAAACTCAGCGGCCTGTGACAATAAGCATTTCTCTTCCTCTCTCACAGGTAAGTAGGCTGTGACTTGCTGGCCGTGCCTTGAGGCTATGGCATGTGCCCAGGTGTGTTCCATGCGGCTTATGCTCCTTGGACCAATGATTCAATGAGGCACCCTTCCACTGTGAAGACATAGTGTCATATGCCAAAGGGCAAGCCAGAACCTGCAATGCTTCCTCATCTGTCAGCATAGGATGGGCAGGCTGCCGTTTTGGCCCACGTTTCATTGGCCAAAGCAGACACATGGCTGATCCCAAAGACCCTGCAGTAGGAATGTGAACTCCACACTGATGACTGGGGGACTGGGTGTCTGTGTGCCATGATCCCAAGGAGTGAAGGAAGGAGCGGACACCCCAGGTAGAAGCAGCAGCAAAATCTGATCATCCTTCCAGGTTCAGGCCACATGCTTAGCAGAACAAAACACAGGGTAGGCATGTGTAAACAATGCTTCAGCATCCTTAATCACTGCAGATCCACAGTTGCCACCCCCAGTAGACTCAAGAAGGCTTCTAAGTAGCTTCAAATGGTCACCTTGAAGGTCAGAGTGGCAGAAAGGTGGACCCAGTGCTAAAGTCCTGTTAACAAGAGGCATTTCTGTATCAGAGACGTTGAGGGCTGCAGTACTTACACAGACGGCCAGTCTGATGGTGAAGGTTCATTCGAATTGGACCCATGAGAGTAGCAGGGAAGCAGTGCTGCGGGCCCTGGGAATGGAGACAGCTCATGACGCTAACCTTCTGTTTTCTTCCAAGGGAGATGCCACCAGCCAAGCAGCCGGATTCTGCATCTGGGGCACTAGCGTGGGGGCATATAGCCAAGACTGGGTTTGAACACATTCAATGGACAGAGGGTTTTCTCCAGAATTGGCTTTGGATCTGAAATTTCACCTTCCTGATGTTCCCTACCTTGTATGCACCTACAGCCACCTGTCACTTCGCAGAAGGGAAGAGGCTACAAGTTCAAGGGAGGTAAAGGTGAGAGTCGGTGAGTCCGGGAGGCAGGGTCATGCTGTGGCTGGCCAGGTATAAAACCACCTAGGCTTGGCTGCATTGTTTCAACACTCCATCACCAGAAACTTTGAGGAGGGATCACTCAGCTTCCAATGTGTTTTAAATAGCTGAGCTTTTTCTCAGACCGGACTTCATGAAGGATCTTCAAACAAACAACAAATGAAAGCTTGAATTTAAGGAGGATTTGGGAATGTTAAAGCTCTAATTCATCCCACCCCTTCCCCTGGAGGTCATGCATATGGAATTCCAGAGTTCTGGGATAGGAGAAGCACAAGCAGAAATGGATGGGAGAGACAGCATTTTAGCCCCTTCCTGCTCCCACTCCATGGCAGTCTGAACATGTCCTTTTCACAGTTCTGCCAGGAGGTCCAAGCGATAGAAGTTAGATAGGCTGGATATGAGGAAATGTGTACTTTCAGTTTTCAGGGGCTTCCTGCCTTTTGTATTATGGCAGCAGCCCATGGAGGCAGGTTGCAATTTATTAACTAATCACACGCCAAAGCAATGCCATCGTTCCTCTGAAAACACTGCTTATTTCCCGTCTTATGCCATTCAGGCTGTTGTGGCAAAATACCGAACACTGCAAGGAATAACAGAAACTTATTTCTCACAGTTCTGAAGGCTGAAAGTCCATAATCTAGGCTCTGGCAAATTCGGTGTCTTGTGAGAGTTTACTTCCAGGCTCACAGGCAGTGCCTTCTTACTGTGTCCTTACCTGGTGGAAGGGTCACAGGAGTTGTCTCAGGCCTCTTTTTTGTTTTTGTTTTCTGAGACAGGGTCTCACAGTGTCACCCAGGCTAGAGTGCAGTGGCGTGATCGTAGCTCACTTTAGCCTTGACCTCCTGGGTTCAAGTGATACTCCTGCCTCAGCTTCACCAGTAGCTGAGACTACAGGCACATGCCACCATGCCTGGCTAATATTTTTAAAACTTTTATAGAGATGGGGGTCTCACTATTTGCCCAGGCTGGTCTCTAATTCCTGGGCTCAAGTGATCCTCATTCCTTGGCCTCCCAAAGTGTTGGGACTGCAGGCTTGAGCCACCAATCCTCTTTTATAAGGGCACTAATCCCATTCATGAGGGCTCCACCCTCATGACTTCATCACCTCTGAAAGGCTTCACCTCTTAACATCATCACCTTAAGTGTTAGGACTTCAACATATAAATTTTGGAGGACACAAACAGACCATGGCATTTTCTGATCTGATTCTTAAGTTTATTTCTCAAATCATATGACATTAATTAACACAAAACTTAATTAATTCTTTAAAATTTTTCCTAATGTAATCAGTTTTTCTTTTTTTCTAGCTCAATTCACTGGATATTTATTGTGTATTCATCACAAAATTTTAAATAAATCTTAACAGACATAATGATACCAGTTATGATTCTTGTATGACCACATCAGTACATGAACTGAACTCTTACTATATGCAAGACACTTCAGGGAGGGTTCAGCGTCTATATTAACTCTCATTCTCATAAAACCCTTGCTAGTTACTTATCATCAACCCTAGTGTATAAAACAAAATGAGAGCTTATGACAAGTATTTATAACCAAAGAGCAGGGAAACTTGGAAAAGTTATTTTGATTCGAAAGCCTAGACTTTCTCTTGACACTCGGAGAACCGAGCCATATGAGACAGCATAGATGCAGGGCTGAAATGTGCAGAGGGTTCAGTCCACCAACACGCAGAAGAAACCAGCTGGCCAGAGGCAATAGGAAAGGCTTCGTGCAGCAGCCTGGACTGAACTGAGGCAGTCAGCGACATTTAGGGACAGAAATGTCCAAGTCTTTTCCCCAAAACTGGCTCTGATGAAGAAGCAGGTGAGAAAAGGTGAGATTGCCCCACACCTCGTTGTCTGTGTGAAACACTGTTTGTTTTCCTTTCTTCTGCCCTGAATATAGCTTTAATTTCACTTAACAGTCCCATGAGCCCCGTTATCAAATGATGCCCCAGATAACTTAGGGCTGTGTGCTACAAAACAAGTTCCCAAGAACAATAGAGGGTGGAATTATTTGGAAACACCTCATAATACATTACCTTCTCCGATATTCATATTTCACTAAACATCTAAGAAGTCCTGTAGTCAAGAAACTCGTAGAAATTTGTTATATTTAACCTAGAATTTCCCAAACTTTTATCATGGCTGAACCATCTTTCATCCAATGCCTGTTCCCTATTACTGGAATGAACACAGAACCCTTGTAGACTAAAGCAAACAAACACTCAGTGCTCTGGTGTGGCACTGGAGGATGTAACCACCCCAAATCCAGGGCCATCATTACAAGGCAAAGGGTCCGTGCAGCCACACTCTGCACCTGGACGTCTGGTTGGATGCTGGCCCGTGAGTGCCCCGGGAGCCCGGGCGTCCCAGATGAGATGGCTACCACAGAGGCTCTGGATCCTCCCCCTGGTCCGATGCCAGGCCCTTCTGCTGTGATGCTGGGCTCTCTCTTCCTCACACCAGGCCTGCATTCTCTGTGCACTTCAGAGCGAGACTTTAGTGAGGCCACCAGACTGGTTTTCAGCTTGCATTTCTGTCCTTGGTGCCACCTACTGGGTTGTCCCTCAGCCCCGTGCCTTTAATCTCACAAATCCACCCTGCCTAACCCACCCCCAGATTCCAGATGCAGCCCAGGCTCTCTTTACCTGCTTGAGTCCTCAGACCTTCATGGGCTAACCATGACCACCAAATGTGCTTCTATAACTATCCTGTCTTCCCTAAGGGCCGGACTGCTCAGCCTTCAGAGTGGAAAATGCGTCTTCTAGTTGCCATTCTTCAACTTGTTTTAACCCATGCCCCCTTTGATAATTACAAAATATCATGCCTTTCATTAATTTCCTTCGACACTTTAAAATTAATCAAATACTGCAATGAAAAGCAAATGTAACCGATGTCTGCAACCTACTCAGAAATACAAAGCATAAGAGGAACTCATGGTGGATACAGACATGGCTAGTGGCACAGATGTGTGATGAAACAAACGCTATGTAGCAAAGGGGTGATTTAGGGTGTGGATCAGTGGTGTTCACTGTAAAATGATTTCAACCTTTTGATACATTTCAAAATTTTCATAATAAAAGGTTGGGCAAAAGTTCAAGTAATGATAATTCTACACTATGTTTTGTCAACTGATGCAGAGCACCCACTTCGCTTATAGACAGGGGTGTATGTTCCAGGGAGGTGGGACTGTGGGTGCCTGTCCAGCCAGGAGGAACTGCTTCTGCTCTTTAAGTCTCTGTGGGAACTATGGGACTTCATGCGAACTGCTGTTTGAGGAAGTGTTGCTCCTGCCCCAGCTGAAGCCCTGCGCACTGTTCCAGCTTATCTGTCGGATAGGAGGCTGACACACATGTTCTGCCGGGCCTCACCTCTGCAGACTGAGCTCTGAGCTGTGCTCGGCTGGCCCAGCTTGCCTGGCTGCCATTCACGCCCCCACATCTCATTGTCCCTGAGCCTATCCTCCCAGATGCCGCCTGGGTCACGCACTAGGTCCCACGGGAATAAAAGGATTGTTGTTCCACGGGGTGCTTTCCCAATCTAGTTTCCATCTGTTTGCCACTGGAAGGGAGAGCAGAGTCAGCATCACGTCCTGAGGAAAGGAAGGCTCCTGCGTGATGAATTTGCTTAGGAAGCAAACTGTGTGCAATCTACGCCTGGGTTAATATTGGTATGCTAGAAAATGTGCATATAGAAGGACTATGAGAGCTGCTTAAACAATTCCTGCTGTTACTTCCTTCTGCATGAAGAGACAGAAGATGGGATGTGTGGGGAGGGACGGCCCAGGAGGGGAGAATGAAGAGAACCTGCCCTTTGACGGAAGCATTGGTGATCCTTATAATCACAGGTTCAGTGTTACAGGGGCTCTTGTGGACTCAAGGTCACTCCAAGAACTGCAAGTGGACACTGTATTCTCGAAAGTAACATGCATTTCAAAAAAAAAAAAAAAAAATGGCTACAGGCAGCAACTGTCTAAGTCTATTTTAAGGGAAACAGAAGGTCTTAAATGCCCACCCCCATGCCCCCAGATTAAAAGCAGCTAGGTGTAGAGTGAACAAATAGTCAAGAAAGCTGAGGGGCTATCAGGCTCACCAGGAATATGTACAGAATAATGGCTATAAGTCTGGTGCCCCATATGGCTTTGACTATCTAGCTAGCTTTGTATTCAATTAATACTTAACTCTATGGCCAAAAAAGTCACTAAATAACTTTGAACCACAGAGTCTCGGAGTGATGCTCTCGAATCTGGAGGGAGAGAGTTTGTAAGTGACGTGTGGTGGGTTCATTTTATGTGTCCGCTTGACTGGATCATGGGGTGTCCTGATATTCGCTTAAACATTATTTCTGGGTGTGTCTGTGAAGGTGTTTCTGGAAGAGGTTAACGTTGGAATTGGCAGAATGACTTAAGAACATGGACCTTCCCAGTGTGGAGGGGTCTTAGCCAATCGGTGGAGGGGCTGAGTAGAGCAAAACAGCAGAGAAAGGAGAAATTTACCCTTGGTGCTTCCCGTCTGCCTGCTTGAACTGGGACATCCCATCTCACCTTCTCCGACCCTTGGACTGGGATTTGTATCATCGGCTCCCCTGGTACTCAGGCCTTTGGAAGCACATTGAATCACACCATGGGTTTTCCTGGCTTTCCAGCTTGCAGACCCAGGGACTTCTCATGCTCCGTAATTGTGTAAGCCAATAAATCTCTCATCATAAATCTCTCTCTCTCTTTACACACACACACACACACACACATACACACACACAGTCTCTCTCTCAGCCTCATGAAACCCTTGCTAGTTAATTATCATTAACCCTAGTTTACAAAACAAAATAAGTTAATCAAAAAAAAATATGGGGTGGGTGTGTGTGTGTGTGTGTGTGTGTGTGTTTGTGTGTGTGTGAAAGAAAAAGAGAGATCCTTTCTGTGCTGTTTCTGTTTCTGTGGAAAACCCTGACT
Organism: Aotus nancymaae; assembly: GCF_030222135.1. NCBI lineage: Eukaryota > Metazoa > Chordata > Mammalia > Primates > Aotidae > Aotus > Aotus nancymaae. The sequence continues at coordinate 19,030,280 of NW_026988455.1, forward strand.
AATACATGAGGCATTGCTGGCTTCTAGGGCTTCTCTATGACCAGAAAACACCATAACCTGTGTGGATCTCTGGCCCAGCTTGACTGGTGAATGCCAACCACAGGGAACACTTCATCTGACACATGGTGGGACCAGAAACCAGTGTGGGGACACAGCCAGCAGGCCCTAGCTTCTGGAGGGACCGTAGCACAAACGCCCTATCAAACATGAGCAGAAACCAGACAGCAGCAAGACTCCACAGCGGCTGCTCTCTGGTTAGCGCCAGTGAAGTCATCAGCAGCAGGAAAGCAGGGGAACTAGCTTAGGCATTCACCAAAACCCAGCTCCAGGCCTTGCAGCATCGTAGTAGAGAGAACAACTGCAGTTCCACCTGGCCCTGCCCGCAGAGGCAGTGGAATGTGTATTTTGTTTAATACTCCATGTGGTTGCTCTCTGCCTCCCAAAAGGGATTTAAGACATTGTCAGTGAGAGTAAAATAAAAATAGACGGTATAAGCAAAGCAGAAGGAAAATCAGGCAGGGGTGTAAGATGAAGTGAGGAATGAAGTCAGCATCTGAAGCAGCTAGATTTAACTATATGGAAGCTTATGAGATATTTGTCACAAATTCAATGTCCTGGGGAAGTGGGACCCTAGTGGCCTAGTCATCCTAACATCTGAGAATTACTTCACTGGACATAGGAAATAAAGAACCATGAAGTTACTTAGCTGTGAGTTCTTAGTGCAGAGTTTGAATCTTCTGAAATGAAATGAGATACCTGTGTGCACTTTTATTTTCTAGTCAGATCATTTAAATGCTGATCAAATTATCAGAGGACTCCAGGACCCAAAACCCATTCACCGTTAGTACCACTGCTAACCTTTCCAGAAAGCCATGGGAGGATGGAACCATGATCAGGGGATGCGAGATGTGACAGTGTTAACCGCACTAGATACTAAGGATCAGCATCTGGGCTAAGCGTGCCCCATGCACTATCTCACTTTAGTCCTAGAAGCAAGCACTATCATCACTGACATTTTATAGACGAAGAAGCAAAATCTTGGAGGTGAATTTCCCCCACAGTTATGCAGTGGTCAATGTCAACATTAATTTCCTGACAGTCTGGCTTCCAATAAGCAGGTATGACCACCATAAAACCAACTCACCACAGAGAGGATAGGGGTTCTGCCAAAGCACCCCCTCCTCCACTACCACAGTGTCTCACAGAAGCTTCTGGTCCCTGGTGGGCAATGGCTTAGTGTCTGCAGTTTGTGTGTGTGCTTAGTCTGTCTCCCCACCACTGAAAATCCTCCAGGAAAATAGGCTTGTTCCACATTTTGTTCAACATGGTGTTTCTATATCTAGGGAACGGTAGCCCCTAGACCCAGAAATCTCAACAGGAAACTCTTCCCTGTGACTAAAATGTGGCATAGATGGAGGACTTCAAGGCCCCTAAGGGCACAGAGTCAGGGATCAATCAGGTACCTCGGTGTGACTAGGATCTGGAGCCCCCAAATACGTTGTTCTGTTCAAGAACCCTGAGAAATACATGCAGAGAGAGACATTCCAGAACTCATTGAGATTTAATTCAGAACTGGGATCTGATTTTACTTAACAAGTAAATAAGGCCCTAGGACATTTTTTGCACATTCATGTGCGTACCTAAGATTTATACACCTGTCCCATCAATAGCCCAGGTGTACCACTCCTCCTCTCTGTGTGAGGGAGCCCCTGATAAGTGAGGGGAGACAGGGAAGTCATGTGAGCTTTCTCCCTCACAGCTGGGCCCAAGGTCACTGTGGCTGGTGGTCCTGAATGTACAGGGTCCTCCTGACATGCCCCCAGCCATCCAGCAGTTGGGGAGAGTCATCCCTGTTTCTTCTCACAGACTGCCTGCCTGCCCTCCTGGTCCTCATCTCACAAAACGCACACCTGATTGCCTTGCTGAGGGAGACAGCATGTTTCTGATGGAACTCAGGAAGCTATTGAGCTCCAAAGGGGAAGGGTGGGAGCTGGGAGAGATGGAAGCATGGAGGTTCCAGCCCCCTGGGGATGAGAGGTACCTCCCAGGCAGGCACTCATGGTGGCTTTCCTAGGCTCCTTTGATCAAAGCATCCTCTTCCAGCACCTGCACAGCCTTACCCTGCTGCTTGTGAACTGTCCAGTTAAGCTGTCCTCTCCTTCAGATCCTGGTTGTCACTACAAATCAGATGGAGACCCAGCTTCCAGAAAGTTCTTCTGGACTCCTAAGTCTTTCCCCTGAGAAAAGACTACAAATAAATATAGGTAGAATCATCAGTTTTCAATCAGGAGATTATATTTCAATTATGCATATTTTTTACTTAATTACTTTTGTGTGTTGTCCTGGTTTTCCGAAAGTTCATGTTCTTTTCACATTTGAGAAAGGAAAGTATATATTTCGGCATCACCCTTGAATGGAATGAACAACCCTTGTGAAGAAGCCCCAGTTGCACTCCTGTGAGTCCAGGCCACCATCAGCACCAAATAACTTGTTGGAGAATCTGGGCTTTGAGTCAGCTGAAATGTTAAATGCATTTTTGCTATTAAAACATCCTCCCGCTTTGGTTTAAATATAGTGATGAGCCACACTGGAATAAGGTTTTTGTTCACCAAAAGTGTCTCCCAGAATAGAAACTACCCCAGTATTTTTCTTGGGAAGTACATCTCTATCTGGCAATGGTCACTGTTGACATTTTAAGCTAATGCGTTCTGCTAGGCAAAGTTGAGCCCAGAAAGCAAAGATCTGTTTGCCATTTTCTGTTTTTTTGTTTTTTGTTTTGTTTTTTTTTAACCCAAATTCTGCCAACTGGGATAAAGACACACTTACTAGTCAAATGCACTCAGCAATTGGACTCTTTGCTTGCAAATTCCTGAAACTCCAGGCACTGCCCAGGTTGGTCTGGCATTGTGGTCTTCAAGCTGGGGCAACTGGCCCAAAGCCTTTCTTAGCCTTCTCTCTGGCACTTGCAGCCTCCAGCAAAAGAAAAATTAGGACAGTGTTCTTTGTATGAGAATAGAGTTTCACATGCTCTGATCTCTTAAGAGGGGCACCACTCCACAGATAAAAAACAGCCAGCCAAAAATTAGGCAGCTGGCCCCTCTGTCAATCCGGGTTCTGGGGTCTGAGTCTTAAAACACGGCACCTGTTGCAAGTAAGCAGTTGCAATGGGCCTGCAGCTGTGGGTGCTGGTATGCAGCCAGCTCATAGCAACAACACAGCAGTCCTTGTCAGTCTGACACGTGAGAATGGGAAAATAAATGCATTTTGTCACAGCTCCTGCTGCCCCACAGAAAGAAACCCTGCACAATTTACCAGGATCACTACAAGTCATCATAGAGAAACATTCATTTGACCGGGTCAGTTAGCCTCTTGGACACCTTTCTACTGGGTTTCTATGGTTACCATGTTCATTATTTTTGTAGAACAAAACACCAATTCACAACCTCCAAACCACAATCTTCATCAGATGCTGCAAACCCAACCCCCAGCCCTTCCTGCTTTCCTCTGGTATCAGTAGCCAGGATGATAGGACTGTGCCCTAGAATGAAACCACTAAGCATTTAGGCACTTCACATCTATCCCTCCCAGGGAGAAGCCCGTAGCACAGAGAGAGGCAGGGATCCCAGGATCGAGGGGGCTGGGGAGAGACAAGGGGTTGATATTGCACCCAAATCAATGATAATACTTATATGTTCATCTTAGCTTGGGATCCAGAGCAATTATTTTTGTCCTAGCTACCATTGTTGATACTTTGGCTAGATTGCTTTTCAAATGAAAAAGTTTTAGTAATGAATTACTTCTATAAAATAATTTTCAAACCAGTTCTGTGCATGTCATGATCAAATTCAGGACAATACTGCAAACAGAGACCGTAAATCCCTGAAAAGATTTGGAGTGTGTATTATTATCCATGTCTCATCCACTACTTGAAAGCAGACTCGGAAACTCTTGCGCAGTGGCCCTTTTCTCAGAAAGAACCAAATGGTGCCGCCCTGCTAAAAAATGATCCTGGCAGCGGCCCCCCAGGCTCCTAGTTAATTCAAAACACCAAATGACACCCCAGCTTCCAGAACGGCAGGGGCTCTGCTCTGCTGCCTAGGGCCCTCCACCGGGTGCCCCTTCTGTGGCTCCCGCTTTGTCGGAGACATGCTGTGTAAAACAGGGAACAGGCAGCCTTGACATCCTCACAAAGCACTCTCCTTGGTACTGTTCCTCTTATTTTATTAATATGAACACTAAAAGGGCACTGTCTTTTTGATTAGGTTGTTTTCTCTCCCCTGTGTCTTTAGTTCTATATAGAAAAAATGGCATACTTTATTATGCTCTGAAATCTCCGTTTCAGTTTACTCTGGCAAAGCCGTGGCTCAGAGTGAAAGTCGGCAAGTCATCCAGCCATAACACCTAGTGTCTATACCAGCAGGGCAACAGTGAAATTGTTATATTTGAACGAGTTTAAATAGAAGCGATTTTCTCACTGGGGCCTCCAAATGTTGTATTTGAGCGAGTTTAAACAGAAGCATCATGCACTGAGTTTGTTGAGAGTCCACCTTTATGCCGGCGTCCGAGAGTCAGCTAGAGCTCAAACCTCTCAGCCAAGAACAAAGGGCGTTCAACATTTTTATACCAGTTTAGGGTCAGGGGGTGGTAAGGAGATTATTATAGAAGCAGAAGGATTAGGTTAGGGGAGAAGGGGGGCGCCTAACAAAAAGTTTTACTTAAAATTGTTTTTTTGACTCAGGATGTGGAGTAACAATATTAAATAACAATTACACAGTTACAAATACAGGATGTACGGAGCTGGTCAGCCCTATTTTTCAAAAAATTAATTACAAAAATACCAAATGTCTCAGACCACAAACTTTCAAAACAAAATGCCCTACATAACTCAAGGTGAACAAAATAAAATTAACAAAATTATTTAAAATATATTCATTATGCTAAACTAGAATATTTCAAAATAATCCAGGGTTTGTGCCCAACTCTCTTCTGACATGATGGATGGTTGGCCCGGGGCCTGATTTTAACAGGAGCTACGACAAGCAGGAGCATTACGAGATGAAGGGAGATTTGGGCCGATGTTTGATCTTTGAAGGTCAGCCTTCCTGCGTATGAGGCAGAAGTCAAGCTGACGTCTCCTGGTTTTGAGCAAGCGTGTTCCAGGAAGCTGATTTGCTATTTTGGCAAGTGACTCTTTATCACGATGCATTTGGGGGAGTTGGGAGTCAGGTTTCCTGTTGCAGGGAGTTCTGATAATTCCTGGTATTTGCATAAATAGGCCTTCAAATATTGATGAAAAATGTAATGTGGGAAGGTGAACTGTAACGCTATGTGGTTGAAAACTCAACAAAAAGAATACACAGAGATACAAAGTTGGGGGGAATGCAGTCTGTACACTATGAGGGTTCTTTGAATCCATGCATGGAAATTTATTGTCTCCATTTTTCTTCCACACCGAACACTTAAAGTTCAAAAGCCGGGAGAGGCAACTTTGATGCTGAGAGATGAGATCTCCATGACATCATACTGAAATGTTCGGATTTATCCTCCAGCTGCAAATCAGACTCATGCATCACTTCTTTCTGAAAAACAAATTTAAAACCACCATTTATTTCTTATCATTTATACAAAATCCTTATGAAAATGATTAAAGAAGGTAATGGAAGCACAACTCCCGTGTTGACAAGGACAGAGCAAAGAGATTCCATAAAAGCCAGTTCCCTTCTCCTCCTTCCTTTTGAAAATCAAACCAAACAAAAATATCTGGCTACAATGATGGTGAAATAGCAGAAAATTATTTACCTTCAAAATTGCAGACAACATAACCCCCCCCTCACAGTTCAAAGAAATGAACTTGTAAATATTGTGACTTATTAAAATAACAAGACTATAACTCACTTCACCTCCACACAAAAAATCAAAACAACACTCGCTTAACCTCCACGAGAACCCTGAGAAGTTGGCAATGCAAAGGACAGCTCTTTTTGCAGGAGCAGGCAGGGAGAGGGAGACTTTGCCTCATGCATGTTTACACGAGGCTTAAAATAGATTTTGAGTGCCTGATGCTGCCCAGCGTGTTAGTGTGGCTCCAATGCCAGCCTTCCCAGCAGCCAGTGGACTCCGACCTTGGCCCCTGCACCGGTGACAGGCAGGCCCCATGAGCATGTGCCAAGGAGCTGGTCCACAGCGCTCCTTCCTCAGGGACCCAGCACCAGAACTGGACCTTCATCTGGCTGTCCCCAGTCACTCCCAGCTCCTTCTCGGGCATTTTCACTTTCTGGGCAGAAGGACAGGTGGGCTGTCTCTTCAGTCTCAGCACCCAGCTGTCTCGGCCAAGCATGGAAAGTGAAAGCTTGCTGCTGAGAACCACTCAGACCTACAGGAAGAAGCCCTGAGGTTTCCGTGACCACAGGCCCTTGACCGGAAAGTGGGGACTGAGCCTAAGTATCTCCTACCCCTGCCCCGGTGTGCATTTCCTTGGGGCAGAGGGGGCATCTCAGTCTTGCCCCTCTCCTGGGGAGGGGGAGGGCTCCACATGGCCCAGAAGTGCTGAGGGAAAGCCTGCAGCGGCTCCCAAAGTGCTGGGATTACAAGCTTGAGAAAAATTAGTTTTTAAATGAGTTACAGGCCTAGATCAATGTATACCATTTTGGACCCTAATCTTGGAAGAAGGAACAGCTTTTTCTCTTAGCTGGCACCATCGTGTACCTGCATTTGAATTTCCCTTACTGTGTACGAGCACCTCATGGGCCACAGTCAAAGATACACTTTGAGAGCATCTTAAGGTGAAGTTTATTTTACAAGGAGCAACAACAATACCACCACCAGCTCCACTGGGGTTGCCCAGAATACATCACTATCATCTCCTTGGAGTATGAGTGTTGGTTTTTAGAACACAGTTTGGAAAGTGCTAATTTAGAATATTAATGTCTTTATCTTTAATTTTACTTTTTATTCTATAAATATAACAAACTTATAAACAATTTTGTTCCTAACGTGCTTGTTTTTAGCTAATTCAATTGTCAGTAACTTTTACTTGAAAAAATGTCAGGTTTATGCTCATAATGTCACTTTCCTCTGTCACAAAAATAGTTGAGATAAAATTGTGTTTCAGCAAAAAGTGGACTCAAACTCTGTCTCAAGCCTAGAGCTTTAGGACCTACTGAGTAATCACTAAATGTCTGTATTCAGCCAAGTCTATAAATCCTTGAGCAAAATAAATAAATAAATAAAATAAATAAAAATAAATTACTCTACTTTGGCTAGAGTCCCTGGCTTCTTTTGGTTCAGAAGATTTTGATGTGTTAGTGTACAATTCAAAAGTAGTTTTAAAGATTAATCTTGCTCAAACAAATAAATGTCATGCTTTTATCCTCATTTTACTAAGCTTTAGAAGTCTACTTTTGGAAGTAAAGTAAGTTTCAATTTGCCATCAGCAAGTTTGAGAAGTGATCATTTGGTATATTGACTGTTGGTGAAATAAAGGTTTATTGAGCAAATGAATAGGGAAAATGCCTTTAAGAAAAGATTTAGAAAAATGTTTATCATGGATTAGTAGTGCATTGTTGTTAATGGATAGGTGAAACTCATTGGGATCACTTATGCCAGGTTGTTTTCAAATATATGTCTGCAAACCAATGTGTGTTTCCACCACCTTCCTATCTCTAGGCACTGAGAAGCCTTTTAGGAAAATAGGGATGAATGTGAGGCATTTTTTTTTTTTTTTTTTTTTTGAGACAAAGTCTCACTCTGTCACCAGGCTGGAGGGCAGTGGTGTGATCTCGGCTCACTGCAACCTCCACCTCCTGGGTTCAAGTGATTCTTCTGCCTCAGCCTCCTGAGTAGCTGGGACTACAGGCGCGTGCCACCACACCTGGCTAGTTTTTTGTATTCTTTTGGAAAGATGAGGTTTCACTGTGTTGGCCAGAATGGTCTCGATCTCCTGACCTCATAATCTGCCTGCCTTGGCCTCTAAGTCCTGGGATTACAGGCATGAGCCACTGCACCCGGCCGGATGTGAGGCATCTTTATATGGGGAAAAGCATCCCAGAAGCTTCTGGTTTTAACCCCAACTCAATCATCCCAAACTTTGCTGCATATTGAAATCAACTAGGAAACTTTTAACACCAACCCCGAAGTCATATCCAATGCTAATTAAATCAAAATGTCTTATGTTGAAAGTGAGGCAGTTATTAAGGCTCCTCTGGTGATTTTAGTGTGCAGCAAAGTTTGAGAGCCACCACCTCATTTGAGTTTAAGGTGACAAACTGTTCCTATTTGGTGGGAACTTGGGCAAGTCAGTTTTAAGGTTTGTTACCCTTATCTGTAAAATGAGTGTGGATTAAATGTCATGTAAGGTCATTGGTCCTTTTCAGCATGTAACATCAAATTCTGTGTTTTTAAAGTTTTTTCAAAGATGAAAACTACTTGAAATACTATAGACATATCCATCTTGAATGTTAATATTACAGGCTTTTTAAAAAGTGCTAATATTGTATAGATCTACTATTGAAATTCAGATTTGCCTTCCCTCAATTATTTTGAGTCTCATTCTAGATGTCGACAGCAAATGAAAGCACATAACTTATGTAAGAGAACCTCTTGTTTTCTGATACACAGCATCTGTGGATAACTTAGGGATACACTAACATAAATCTGAAGAGTTGTATCTGTTCAGAAATATTTCACTTGAACTAAGTGAAAGTACCTGCCATTAATATTACACTGTATTGTGTTATACTGCATCGTTAGCACTGCTTGTTGTAGGATTGCTGTACCTAGCATTGATTTCATGTGTACTTATGTTTATGAATACATTTTGTAATAATTATGCAAAAGTGATTTTAAATAATTTTATTTGTTATAAAGCACTTTTATTATGTATTTTTAGGGGAATAATAAAAAAAATGGGTGGGTAGGAGATAGTGAACTGAACTAACGTGCAGGGCCTGACATCTTAAAAAAGCAAACACTACTGTATGGCTTAAATTTAAGCATATGTACACATTGATATAAATTGCATGAGTGGGCACAATCCCTGGTAGAGAGGAAGAAAATCTTCAGAAAGAGGTGATTGTGGGAACAGTGCTTGGCAATAGTGAGATGGGATCAATTTCACTGAGGGAAGAGCTGGTATCAGTGGGCATAAAGAATTCTCAAACTCGGCCGGGCACGGTAGCTCATGCCTGTAATCCCAGCACTTTGGGAGGCTGAGGTGGGTAGATCACGAGGTCAGGAGTTCAAGACTTGCCTGGCCAACATGGTGAAACCCTGTCTCTACTAAAAATACAAAAAATTAGCTGGGCATGGTGGCATGCACCTGTAGTCTCAGTTACTCAGAAGGCTGAGGCAGGAGAATTGCTTGAACCCAGGAGGCAGAGGTTGCAGTGAGCCAAGATGGTGCCACTGCACTCCAGCTTGGGTGACAGAGTGAGACTCTGTCTCAAAAAAAAAAGAATTCTCAAACTCACCCAGAGGGGCATGTGGCATGGATGAGTGTCAGCATGTCAGCAGCTTAGTAGGAAAGGGGGTGGGAAGTAGGGGCTTGCCAAGGTCATTTCAGTGCCCTCTGATTCCCGTGCAGTTTAACTCAGGGAGGGAGATTCATTCTTGAAATACTTGAGAGTGAATCAGAGTTTGGGAGAAAAAGGGAGCAGAATCTCTGTAAAACATGTCATGTTCAATAGCCATTTGTTTTTGAAAACATATTTGAGTTTGGTAGCTCAGATCTGGCAATGTTCTCCCATCTGATAACCTTCAGACAAGAAATAAACTCGCTTAAAATAAATGTTTTCCTTTGATTTAAAGAGTTCGAGCAGCTCATGGACGTACTCTTCTGTGGAGCGCCCTCTGAGGTAGCAACACCTCACAGCTCACCTTTAATCTTTATTCAGCTGTTCGCTTTACCCAATTCTTTGTAAGAAAGATGTTAGAAGAGATGTAAAGTAATTCATGAGATTGTCTCACAAACTGCTTGGCAGGGTTAGTGGAATCCCAGGGATACAGATACTGGCAGCTGTTTCTCCCTTAAAACCAACAGAAATTTCTAAGTCGCAGATAATGTAAGAGGAAAACTGTTAGGAAGTGATCATGAAGATGTGAGAACGAGGGCTGTGAGAAGGACTATCTTTTATTTATGTGCATTCCTTATCAAGCAAGAACTGAATATGGGGAATGTTTAAAACCCCACAGACCTGTGCCTGCCAGGCTGCTCTGCACACCAGCCACTGGGTGGCTCTCTTCACCAGCGGTTTTTAAAGCTAGTGCCACAGAAGGGTGAGTTTTGTGAAAAGGAGATTAACATTTGCTCACTATCACATGGGTTTTGCATATTGAAGCTTGACGTACTTGTAAAGTTTCCATCTGCCTACCAGCTAGGTGTGAGACATTACATGTGGTAGGCACTTGAGGATTATTGAACGACTTTAATCCACACTGGGTCTGTGTGTGTGCTGCCTTTTATGAGTGCGAAGGTGACGACACTGCCTCTTTTCATGATGCCCTTGTCTGAGACCGTCGTTCTTGTGACCAAAATTGGGCAGTAAATTTCTATGAGCACGGTAAGTAGCAGAAGTATCTTACCTATGATTGTGATATGGCCCCTTGGTTTGCCTGATCAAGCAACATTTCTGTAGAATGTAAGAATAAAAGGCACTCACTTTCTTTCCGGTCAAAACCAGGAGAACTCCGTCATTCATAAGAGTTCTTATCACAGCACTTAAGCTGAGGTAACTCAAAGGCCAGAGCTCTATTTTGCAGATTTACATAGAAAGACATAAGATTTTCTGATATCGACATTTGTCCAACCAACTGGAAGAGGATTGTCTTGTCAGCCATTTCTCTTGCTATGGAGCAATGATCCTGAGGTTGCAGGAATGTGAACAACTGCAGGCTCTTTGAGAACATCACATCTGATGACACATGGGTTTGTAATGTTTTTGTGAACTTTCTAATAATTTTTCAATACTGTCTTTGCTCCAGTAAACTTAACACTTTAAGAAATACTTTTAAAGGTTACATTGTGCAGATGATGGAAATTGACATAAAACCCATATCCTTCTATCCAGCTTTAGAATAACAGTTCATATTTTTCACTGTTCATTGGTAGGTCTTGGCAAATTGCTCTTGTAAAAATCTGCTCATAAATTGAAAAGCATTTTTCTAGTGATTTTTGGCAACTGTCTTACAAGTATACTACCAGAACACAATAGTACAGTAAATATCTTAATGGCTTTCTAGAAGCTGTCTGCAAGTTCCAGTCTCTCTTTAAGGAGTACATGTCTGGCCTTTGAAATAACTGACCACCGACAGGTTTAGGGCCTCTAGACTGCGAAAAATTTATAGCTTCACCCTGAGTCATACCTTGTGTATTTGCTTTTGCTGGTGTTCCTCCTGCTTTTATCTGAAGATCTGTTTTATGGAAACCTTGATGTACAGAATAGCCACAGATCCTGTGTCCCTGTCCCCTTCCCCAGGAGCATTGCCTGTGTTTAGAAATTGGGCTGATGAGTTAGAAGCTCTCCTCAGGCAGTCTGAGAAACATTGGATTGTGGGAGCATCACCCAATGCTCACCTCACTTAAGAGGTTCCTAGAGCACTCAGTATAACCACAACAGCATTTTGGAGTCCTTGAGTTATGTATAAAGGTACAAGAAATCTTGCTGAGTCATGGGGTTGCTCACAGATGGCACCAACTGGCCACAGAAACATGAGCTTCACGGGGTCTTTCTTCCAGTTTGGCTTCATGACTGCTGTGAAGGGAAGGGCCTTGGAGCTGATGGGCAGTGTGAACCAGGAGGCATTTTTAGCAAAGGCTTTCAGAGTGCCCACTGGACAGTAAGAATGGCTTTGTGGATGACACTTGGGAAAATATGAAGGAACACCTCATGTGAAGATCAAGATCGTGACAAGCAGTAGCAAGAGGTTTTGTTTGTTTGTTTTACATTTGCCTGTTATTCCAGGTAAGACTGTCATTCAGAATGTCTGCAGCCACAGAAGTGGAGCCTGATGGCTGAATAGAAGTCTCTGCCAGTTGTGCTCCCCACAGGAATAGCCTCAGCGTTGACCTGTTGCAGGAAGAGAGTCTACAGCTTGGCAGAGGGAGACTGCAGCAGCTGTGGGGCTTTGCACTGAACTCAGTGCTGGCTTGTCATAGCAGAAAGAAAAACAAGGCTGCACTCATCCAATGCCCACCTACAGAAGAAACATTTAGACTAGTTCTAGGCAGAAGGGAACTGATTATCCCAGTGTTTGGAACTTTAGTTGTGGAAAGCCTGGCTACTGTGGGATAAAGTATGTGGGGTCTTTAAAAAACCCGAAAGGCTGTCTGGGCCACAAGTACTGCAACTCTTAGGCGAGTACTAGTGCAGTGCTGCTATTGGAGTCAGTGCATTTGGGGGCATGTGACCTAGAGAGATAGCAGCTGGGGCACCCCTCCTCCAACCCTAGACAGTTCAGCTCACAGCTCTAACAGCTTGAGGAGAGGAAAGAGGACTTTGTCTTGAAACTTGGACACTCGCTCAGCCACAGTAGGAGAGGGCACTGGTCAGAGTCATGAGATCCCCATCTCAGGTCCCAGCTTCGGGATAACATCTCTAGACAAACTCTTGGCCAGAGGGGAACCTGCTGCCTTGAAGAGAAGGACTCAGTAATGGCAGGATTCTTCACTTTCTGACCAGCTCTAGGCAACCTAGCACAGAGAGAGAAAGAGAGACTTCATTTGTTGGAAAGTAAGGGAAGAAGTGAGTCTCTGCTGCTAATCCAGAGAATTCCTCCAGGTCTGACCCAAGACCACCAATATGGTGCTTCCACAAATCTGCAAAAACCAATGACATTCTTCACAGAAATAGAAATTTAAAAATGAATCCTAAAATTTATATACAACTACATAAGATTCAGAATATCCAAAGCTATCCTGAGCAAAAAACAAACAAAACTGGAAGAATAACATTATCTTATTTCAAATTATATTATACAGCTATAGTATCCAGAACAGCATGGTACTGGCATAAAAGCAGATACATAGACCAATGGAACAGAATAGAAAACCCAGAAACCAATTCATACATCTGCAGTGAATTCATTTTCAACAAAAGTATGTAAAGTTCATGTGATGCAATTGTCATGTGAATTACAGACAAATGATCCATGTCTATGATTGAGATTCAAGGACATTTTGTAGTCTAGAAAGACACTGAATGTCAAGATACAATGTAAAGATGTGAAGTCATTATGCCAGGAAAATAATTAGATGAAGATAGTGAAATTCAGAGAACAGTGCAAGAGTAAACATTCACCTTTTGTGGCCCCTCACTGAAACCTCTGATTCAGTTGATCTTGAGTGGCACCTGGACATCTATTTTTTTGCAGTTCCTGTTATGATTTTGATGCACAGCAAAACTGGGGAACCATTGCCATGAATATCAACTGTAGACTTATGTCTTCCTCTGATTCCACCCACAAAGCACCTCACTTATCATAGCTAATGGTCACATGATTTATGGTATCATCAGTGTGTTTTTCACTTCCACTCTCTGTCCTTCTCTATCTTGTTGTCTGCCGCTGACCTGTTGGGCTTTGGTCATGAACAGGTTCCTGCGCCTCTGTTAGGTTTTCAGTGTGTTCCCCAAAGTTCATGTGTTAGAGACTTGATCCTCAATGCCGAAGTATTGAGAGGTGAGATCACCAAGAGGTGTTTAGGTCACGAGGGTTCTCCCCTGATGAATGGATTAATGCCATATTTCAAGAGTGGGTTTAATATCACAGGAGTGGATTCCTCATAAAAGGACAAGTTTGGTACCCTTTTTGTCTCTCTTGCCCTCTCTCTGCCCTTCCAATATGAGGTAACATAGCATGAAGGCCCTTACCAGATGCCAGCTCCTCAATCTTAGACATTACAGCCTCCAAAATTGTGAGGAAATAAATTTGCCCTTTTATTTTAATTTTTTTTTTATTATTATTTTTTAGATAGAGTCTTGCTCTATCACCTAGGTTGGAGGGCAATGGTGCAATCTCCGCTCACTGCAACCTCTGCCTCCTGGGTTCAAGTAATTCTCCTGCCTCAGCCTCCTGAGTAGCTGAGATTACAGGCACGCACCACCATGCCTGGCTACTTTTTGTATTTTCAGTAGAGATGGGGTTCACCACGTTGGTCAGGCTGGTCTTGAACTTCTGACCTCATGATCCATCCACCTCGGCCCCTGAAAGTGCTGGGATTACAGGCATGAAAATGTGTCCTTTTAAAAGTACGCAGTCTGTGGTATTGTTAGAGCAGCACAAAATGGACGAAGACAACCTCCACCTTTTTTTTTGGGTTCAGCTACTTGGGAATCCTAGAAAGACAATGGACACAAGGAGCAGGGTGAGGCCAGTGCATTTACTTTCCTTGTTCCTTCTGGATAAGGCTGCCTAAGCCTGGCTCTGTCCATGGGCTTACAGTTGTGCTCCTCTTTTAGGACTGACTCTACATAGCTCTCTTCCTCATGGATCTACCAATGAACCCTTCCCAGTGACTCTTCAGGCCTCGAGGTGGTGACAGCTGCACTGCAACTAGCCCCAGGTTCCTGCCTGTATTCACTTCCTATTGCTGCTGTAACAAATTTCACAAACTTGATAGCTTAAAATAACACAAGTTTATTATACAGTTCTAGAAGTCAAAAGTGCAAAGTCAGTCTCACTGAACTGAAAATCAAGCCTCAGCAGGGTTGGCTCCTTCTGAAGCTTCCTCCTGCCTTTGGCAGCTTCTAGAGGCCACTGCATTTCTTGGCTTGTAGCCCCTTCCTCCATCTTTAAGGCCATCAACATACTATCTTCTCTACCCTCTGATCCCTGGTCCTGTCTCCCTCTTAAGGGCCCTTGTGATCACAAATATGTTCACCTGGCTTAAGGAGGTGATCTCTCTGATACCAGGCAGCTCTCTAACAGTTCCTATTTTCTACTCCACGTTCCCATAGGATTGGATTCACTGCTCTGACCTCTTTCTGGAGCCTTGGTTTATATTAATGTTGCATGAAAGGGAAGCTCTCCTGACTAGGAAATCTTCAACGTGCTTAGGGATCATTTTTCTGAATCCAGCCCTGGCCTCTGTCCAGTTCTCAACTGTTTTCAATCTACTTTTCCACTTATGCAGTTTTTATTATTTGTCAGAATCTTAGGAACCACAAATTTCATCATGTTCCAATAAACTTTAGACTATCCTTTATATTTATTATAAAAGTTCTTCTATCTATCTGAATGTTATTGTGCTGATGTTACCCACATTCCATGAACAATGTCAGGCCTATGCCAAAAATTGAAGATGTTACTGAACCCACAGCATTTTTATTGATGGATGAAAGAGTTATGAGATATGAGATATTTTTCTGGAAAACAACATTTTACACTAGTTGCATGCACGTAGATTGATGACCATTCCACAAGACGATCATAACTTTGACTTCCCCAACCCCTGGCCACCACCATTCTACTGTCTTTATGCATTTGCATTTTCTATGCACCTCATATGAGTGTACTCATACAATATTTGTCCTTTTGTATCTGGCTTATTTTACTTAGCATTATATTTTCATGTTCCTCATGTTGTGGCATGTACCTGAATTTCATTATTTTTAAGTCTAAATAGGTTGGGCACAGTGGCTCATACCTGTAATCCCAGCACTTTGGGAGGCCGAGGTGGGAGGATTGCTTGAGCCCAGGAGTTTGAGACAAGCCTGGGCAACATAATAAGACTCTGTCTTTATAAATTTTTTTAAAAAATTAGCCAGGTGTTGTGGTGCACACCTGTAGTCCCAGCTACTTGAGAGGCTGAGGCAGGGAGGTTGCTAGAACCCAGGAGGTTGAGGCTGCAGTAAGCTGTGATTGTGCCTCTGCACTCCAGCCTGGGTGACAGAGTAAGGCCCTGTCTCAAACAAAAACAGAAACAAGACTGAATAATACTCTGTTCTAGGCACGTGCCACATTTTCTTTTTCCACTTGTGTTGATGGACATTTGGGCTGTTTTAACCTTTTGGATGCTGTGAATAATGTGGCTATGAACATGGGTGTGCAAGTACCTATTTGAGCTCCTGCTTTCATATATAGGAATCAAATTGCTGGATCATTTGGTAATTCTGTGTTTAACTAAGGAACCACCTAATTGTTTTCCACAGCAGCTGCACTGTTTTGCATTTCCACCAACAGCGTACAAGGGCTTAAATTTCTCCACATCCTCATCAGCACTTGTAATTTTCTGTTTCTGTTTTGTTTTTTTAATAAGAGTCACCCTAATGGATGCAAGTGATATCTCACTTGGGTTTTGGTTTGCATTTCCCTAATGATTAATGATATTGCGCACCTTTTCATGTGCTTATTAGTCCTTTGTGTATCTCTTTTGTATTCTTTTACAGTTCTGGAGGCTGAAAGAAATATATATTCAAGTCCTTGCTCATTTTTGAATTGGGTTAGTGTTTATTGTAGTTAAGTTGTAGGAGTTCATATAATTTATATGTTTAAGTCCTAACCCACCAACTGACTTTATTTGGAAATAGGACCTTTAAGAAGGCAGTTAAGGTGAAATGAGGTCGTAAGGGTAAGGCTCTATAACCCAATAGAACTGATGTTCTTCTAAGAGGAGGAGACACCAGAGAGATAGTGTGCTCACATATGCGCATGCTCCCTGCAATCCCCCAGAGGCATGCTCAGAGGAAAGGCTGTGTGAGGACACAGCAGGAAAGCAGCATGCCAGGAAGCCTGCAAGCCAGGAAGAAGGGCCTCATCAGAAACCAAGCCTGTCAATCCTTGATCTTGGCCTTCCAACCTCCAGAACTGTAAAAGAATACATTTCTGGGCAGGGTGCAGTGGCTTACACCTGTAATGCCAGCAGTTTGGGAGGCCCAGGCAGGGGGAACACTTGAGTTCAGGAGTTCGAGACCACCTGGGCCAACATGGTGAAACCCCACTGTACTAAAAAAAAAAAAAGAAGAAGAAGAAGCCAGGCTTGGTGGTGTGCGCCTGTAATCCAGCTCTTTGGGAGGCTGAAGCAAGAGAGTCACTTGAAGTCAGGAGGTGGAGGTTGCAGTGAGCTGAGATTGTGCCGCTGCACTCCAGCTTGGGTGACAGAGTGACTCTGTCTCAAAAAAAAAAAAAAATTCTGTTGTTTAAGCCATTCAGTTTATGGTATTTTCTTATGGCAACTTGAGCAAATTAACAGACTCAAAGAAAAAACTGAAAAGTTATAAAAAATTGATTAATAAAAAATATATGCTCCTTGAAAGGCACAGTTAAAGACAGGGGAAAAAAAACCACAAGCTGAGAGGAAAATATCTACAAATATGTAACTCTCCAAATCCGTAAAAAAAAAAAAAAAAAAAAAAAAAATTTAATGAGAAAAAGAATCAAACAGGCACTTCCTCAAGAGAACTACAGTAAACAAACAAAAAGGTGCTCATTATTAAATATTAGAAAAATGCAAATTAAAACCAAAATGAAATACCATTACTAACCTGATATAATGGCTCAAATTTTAAAAAAACTGTTATTAAATGCTGGTGAAGAAGAGAAGCAACTAGAACTCTCATACATGGCTAGTGGGAATGCAAAGTGATAAGCCACTTTGCACAATCTGAAAGTTTCTTATGACGGTACATGTATATTTATGAGACCCAGCAACTCCAAGAGAATAAACACATAGGTCCATACACAAAACATCTTTATATGAATATTTATGGCTAGAAATAATCTAAATATACATCAACTGAAGAATGAATCAACTGTGGAATATCCATACAATAGATCACTATCTATCAATACAAATGAACAAGCTACTAAAACATGCAGGACCTGGACCTGTGACAGGCTAAATGCCACTGTCTTTGACTCATGGATCTGACACAAACTAAGCGGCTCTGGATAATTTGTGTACACTCTCAGGTCCAATCTCACAATAGTTTCAAATGAGTCACAAGTAGATGACCATAAATATCTTTCGTGAACCATCACTGTGGAATTTTGTGAGGTTAAGATATCAAGACTAGCGTGATTAGTGTTGCATGTGGTTATGGACAGGTGTGAGAGCAGTGCAGCATTTTTCAAGAGTGGGGGTTGTTTAGAGATGGAGGAAACAGGATTTCCACCCTCTGCCAGCATACCCCTTGCCCCTAGACCTCCCCACAAGCTCTCCATTGAAGTGGCCTCCCATCTCCCCTTGATCTTCTCAAAGCTGGTCCAGGCATTCCACTGTCACAGACTCTAGTGGTTTCTGGAGATAGTGACATCACCAGATCCAGCTCATTCCGGCGGCGGGGGATCAAGCACTGTTTCTGGCTATGCTCCATCCTGTCTGGGCTTTTCTGCCTCTGTTCCAAAGCTCCGGAGAGTGGTAAGATCAGAGGGGTGTTCGCTTTTCAGGCAAGAGTCCTGTTCCCAGTGGTTCCCTGCTCCCTAATTTGCAAAAGCTGCTTTACTCTACAGTGAAATTATTTCCTAGGAACAGGGACCAGGACCTGGGAAACTAATTTTAGAGACACAAACCTGGCCCTCTGGAATTCAATACTTTAGAATGAAAACATAAAGGGTGTGGTAGTGCATGAGTGGCTAGGAGCCTTCCTGTGACCCAAGGGATCTGACCTGACACTATCAGAAAGGCTTTAGCCTTCTGACACAAGGTAAGGTTCTAGCACATTCACTTCTCATTATATCTCTGTGTATTTTGGGTCATGTCACTTTGCTCAGTGCTGTAAAGTCTGCAGGGCTGGTTTTAGGCAGGTGTGATATTCAACAGCACCTGAGACCAGAGATAAATCACACCTGTCCTTGAACCTAAAATTTCCTCATTGCTGGCCTGTGACCTGGGCGCCCTGCTCCACCAACCTGAACCTCAGTTGTTATTTTTAATGCAGACGGTTATGCCGGCCTCATGGAGTGCTTATGAGGTTTAGGTGAATCATCCAATGAAAAGAACAAAGAGTCTTCTAAACACAATAGCAGCTGTCACTTACTCAGGGCTTAGTAACTGCACTTGACTTTGCTTTACAGGTACGACTTACCTAAGTTTCAAATCAACACCATGAAGCAGTCATTAATACCCTCATTTTCAGGCGAGAAACCTCTTACCCGGGTTTTTGCCCTCGCCCCCGTCTTACAGGTGGCAGAGCTAGAATTTACCCAGGTCTTTCGGTCTCCAGAGCTGGGGTCTTGCCACAGACCCAGCGCCCACGAGTTCTGGCACTTTGGTCAGCCTTGTAAACCGGTTCTCCTCTGCCGCCGCTGGCATGGGCTTTTCCCAAGGTTCACAATGAGCACCTGTTCTTAAAGGGGGCGCAGCCCCACCTGCGTCTCCGGGACCTCTAGCATGGGGGTCGAGCCTGGGGTGCCCGGGGGCTTTCTGTTCCCAACCCTCTGGATCACAAGCCCACTTCTCACTAGAAGTTGACAGGCTGTGGGGAGACCCGGTCTCCCTGCGTCCCACTTCAGGTGCGCACCTACCACCCTCCACACCCAGATGTGCCGGGTCCACCTCCCTGCGGGGTCCTGGCTTGAATCAGCGAACTAAGCTTGCACATGCGCAGATGTCGCCCAGAAAACCCGTGGCGCGCTAGCCATCCCGATTTAAGATCACGTTTCTCGGAAACTCCACGCCGAGACTTACTTTGCAGCGTTTTCTCTATTGGATAATTGGAAGATGTCCCTGAGTGCCTCGCCTGCCCAGGTTCTGCCGGAACCCGTAGAGGTTAGGGGTTAAGTTTGACCTTTGCTGCCAAATACAGTACGTGGTCCTCCATCAAATCCCGATTGGAAAAACAGCTGCCAAGCACGTTGGAAACAATTTGGGAAATTTGGATGTGTGCTGGCAATTATAAATATTAAAGAATATTGCGGTTATTCTTAATTGTTAAGTGGAATTATATTGGAAAATACTCGTTTTTATAAAGACATGCACAGGGAAGCATTTAATGTTGAAAGGATCGTTAACTCACTTTACAATTTTTCGGCGAAAACTAATTAACAAAGCGGATATGGCAAAAGGTTAAGTTTTCTTAAATCAAGGACAGGCATGGCTACAGATAGATGCTCATTTTGCCGTTTCCTGCGATTCTATGTGCTTAAACATTTTTCAACACAAAGGAAGAAAGAAAGAAAAACAGGGATCCTCCTCCATCAATCTGCCTTTTCAACTCAAAGCTGGCCCTAGACGTTAGGGTACACACAAGTAATGTCTTGGGAATAAGGCTGTGAAATTTAAATGAAATACTTTGACATGGAGCACAGCGTTATTATAAAGAATAGTATCTGTGATCGTGTCAACAGGATTTTAGGAAAGGGGAACAAAAGAAAAAAAAAACCCTTCAAAAATACGTAAGAAATGAAAACACACAACGCAAAATTAGAAAACATGCTATCAAGCAAATCATGGCTCTCCCAGAGATGTTCCTACATAAATCTTACATGAGCACCCTGTTGATTTTTTAGCCAATTCAGGGAAATACGATCATAATATCATAGGAACATCTTTTTACTACATTATACATATAGAGCATTCATCCGCTCAATATCATTCCATAATATCAATCATTTCTTCCGTGAAATGATAAATTTAAATAGCAGAACCTATTCACCCCCGGGTTGGTCACGAAGTCAGTACAATCCAGGTGAACACATGCGTGAAGCTTTGCTTCTCAGCAACTTTCCTGGGGGCCGCCGGCAAGAGGATGCCCCGAGAAGCAGCTGCGCCAGGCCAGGGGACGCGCCGAGACACAGGGGCCCCGACCTCTGAGTCCTGGTGGGGCACCCAGGAGCCCGACTTCGGGGTGCTCAGCGGGGCGAAGCCGCCTCTGGACCCGCGCGGCTGCAGTCTCCTGGGGGTACCTAGCGGAGGGGCTGCAGCAAGCGCCCCGCTCCGCCGCTCCCTCAGCTCCCTCCCTCCGCGCGTCCCCACCTGGCTCCGCCAAGACTGGGGGCTTCCCCGCGGGCCTGCGTCGGAGCGAGTCCTCTGGCTTCGCTCGGCGCGATCTGGGGGCCCAGTGGCTGGGATTGGGGCGGGGTCCGTTCTTTGCAGTCCGCCGTCTTGAGGTAACTTCGCGGGAAAGTCCCGGGACCGCAGGAAAGGAATCTGGTCTCCCCTGCCTGGGGTCGTTCCTGGTGAATGTGGCCCTTCCTCAGATGGAGTTTTCCATCTGCGTAAAAATGAAGCTTACTATGTGTGCTTTTTTTTTTTTTTTGGTGGGGGGGAGGGACGAAAAACATATTTTCTATAAACAACTTAATTGGCTTATTAATACTCGAATACTCTACTTCTGTTTCATTAAATGCAGTTTTCCATGTAAAAATCCTTGAACTTGAAATGCGAAGGCTAAAGTTAACAGTATAATAAACGGTCAACCCAACCATATCTATTCACTTTGTATTAAGCCTAGCAACTTGTTACTTTATTATCCTTAAATTCTGTACTGAGAAAGGCTGTTAAATAAGCCTAGTTATTTCTTGAACACTTGAGTTTTCCCCGTTTATTATTTAAAGTAAATATATTTAAACATTTCTCTTAAAAATTTAGACACTGTAAATTTGATTACAATATAGCAATGCAAAAAGCGGTAAGGAAGCTCCCCCTCCTACTCTCCAGCCCACTTCCCAAGTACAACCAATGTCCACTGATGCCTGACTCTAGACTTTAGGCTACAGCAAATAATGCATTTCAAAAAAACTTCTTTACAACTTGCTTTTAACAGGTAAAGTTGTCTCCTAATCGAGTTATCTGGTCAGGCTATAAAAAGGAAATCATTCCTTTCCTTAACGGCACTGTAGGGTATATCATGTTGATTTCATCAGTTCTTTGTGAAGAATGTTCAGTTTGTTTCCAGTTTTCACTATTATAAATAATATATATATTATTTATAATATATAAATAGCATTGTTCATGTATCTGTTGATATTTGTGTGATTATTTCTTTGCACAAGTGCCAAAATGATAGAATTGTGCAGTTAAGATGTGTAGGTATGAACACGTTACAGATGCTAACAAGTAGTCCTCAAAGAGGCTGTATCAGTTGATGCTGTTTGCTCACATCCACTCCAACGCCAGACAGCACGCATTTTTGGTAACTGATTAATAGAAATGCTTGAGGTTAAACATCAAATGGTGCACCATAAATTTCTTTAACAACAACAACAACAACAACAAAATGTTTAAAGAATTAGTATTCATGTTTTAATGGAGAGAAAGTGGTCCAAACAGACACTTACTGAAAACCTGCTGTGTGATGGGCATCATTCTACATGCTGGCATAATAACAGGAACAAAAGACATCAAAATCCTCACTTTGGTAGTCAATTGTTAAGAAACAATGGGACACTTAAAAAAACACCTAATAAAAGGGACTTTTACAAAGACTGGGCAGAGTTGATGAGGTGCCCTGTGACTAGTGACAGTGGAGTCATTATCACCACCAGGGTTGATGTGAGGGGAAGGAAATGTTACTAGAACCTGGCAAAAAAGACCATCCTGACAGGAGCTATGGCCTTAAAAAGAGGAACTTTTTTTTTTCAGGATATGAATACAGTTTATTACAGTTTTCAGACTCCCATACGACACATATCTAAAGCTGAACATTGCAAACTGATGTTACTAGCAGCAATCCTCCCTAGACAGGAAGGGTTTCCGTTAATTTAACGATTAGGAGTAATTTAAAGACAAACTTACAAGTCATGGTTTTTCTTGTAGCAGCTGGTATATGAGCAGTGAAACTAGAGATACATAGAGTCTAGAGCATCACCGCAGTGCTTACGCCTGCAATCTCAGCACTTTGGGAGGCTGAGGTGCGCAGATCATGAGGTCAGGAGATCAAGACCATCCTGGCCAACATGGTGAAACTCCGTCTCTACTAAAATACAAAAATTAGCTGGGTGTGGTGGTGGGAGCTTTTACTCCTAGCTACTTGGGAGGTTGAGGCAGGAGAATTGCTTGAACCCAGAAGGCGGAGGTTGCAGTGAGCAGAGATGGTGCCACTGCATGCCAGTCTGGTGCCTGGTGACAGAGCAAGACTCTGTCTCAAAAAAAAAAAGTTTGGTATAATTACACAGGGAAGACATCTATGCATGGAGATTTCCTTTTCAGCATGTTTTTAGCTATGAATTCCATTTCTTTAATATAAAACTACTTAAATTATCTGTTTTATATTGTGTGAGTCTTCTTTGTGTTTTTCAAGGAATTAGAACATTTGCGTTATTGAATTTTGGGTAGACTTGTTTATATTATTGTCCTATTAAGCTTTTAATGTCTGTAGGTTCTGTAGTTAGAATTCATATCTTCCCTTTATGTTTGTCAGTATTGCTAGATGTTTATCAACTTTATTTTTCTTTTCCAAAACCCCCCACAGCTTTTGGGTTGATTTTCTCTTGTTTTCATGTTTTTGATTTTCTTGATTTCTTGGATCTTTATCATTTCCTTTCTTCTTCTAGCTTTTAGTTTATTTTGCTTCCCTTTTTCTGTCTTGTGGCAGAAACTTACATTGTTAATGTGAGACTTTTTCTTTTCTACTATAAACATTTAATGTTCTAAATTTCCTGTAAAGCACAGCTTTAGGTGCATCCAACAGATACTACGTTGTAAATGATGCCAATTTTGAATGGATGAGTGATCAACCAACACCTCTGCTGGTAACTGATTTACTTTTCTTCAATAAAGTTGGTAAACCAATAGAAAAAAATTAAAGACTACAATCCATTTTGTGTTATTTTTGTGTACAATATGGAACATGTAGTAAGGCTTGAGCTTTTTTGTTTTTGCTCTACAAATATCCAATTGTTCCATCACCATTTATGGAAAAGACTATCCTTCCCTCGTTGAGATACCTTGGAAAACACTCTTTAGGATATTATCTAGGTGAACTTCCCCAAACTAGCAAGGCAGGCCAACGTCCAAATACAGGAAACACAAAGAACACCACAAAGATATTCCTTGAGGAGAGCAACCCCAAGGCACATAATCGTCAGATTCACCAAGGTTGAAATGAAGGAAAAAATGCTAAGGGCAGCCAGAGAGAAAGGTTGAGTTACCCACAAAGGGAAGCCCATCAGACCCACAGCTGCTCTCTCGGCAAAAACCCTACAAGCCAGAAGAGAGTAGGGGCTAATATTCAATATCCTAAAAGAAAAGAATTTTCAACCGACAATTGCATATCCAGTCAAACTAAGCTTCATAAGTGAAGGAAAAATAAAATCCTTTATGGACAAGCAACTACTGAGAGATTTTTGTCACCACCAGGCCTGCCCTACAAGAGCTCCTGAAGGAAGCACTAAACATAGAAAGGAATGACAGTACCAGCCACCGCAAAACATACCAAACTGTAAAGACCATCAACACAATGAAGAAACATCAACTAACAGGCAAAACAACCAGCTAGCGTCAAAATGTCAGGATCGAATTCACAAATAATATTAACCTTAAATGTAAATGGGCTAAATGCCCCAATCAAAAGACACAGACTGGCAAATTGGATAAAAAGCCAAGACCCATCGGTGTGCTATATTCAGGAGACCCATCTCATGTGCAAAGACACATATAGGCTCAAAATAAAGGGATGGAGGAACATTTACCAAGCAAATGTAGAGAGAGAGAAAAAAAGCAGGGGTCACAATCCTAGTCGCTGATAAAACAGACTTTAAACCAATAAAGATCAAAAGAGACATAGAAGGGCATTACATAATGGTAAAGGGATTAATGCAACAAGAAGAGTTAACTATCCTAAATATATATGAACCCAATACAGGAGCACCCAGCTACATAAAGCAAGTTCTTAATGACCTGCAAAGAGACTTAGACTCCCACACAATAATAGTGGGAGACTTTAACACCCCACTGTCAATACTAGACAGATCAACAAGACAGACAATTTAAAAAGATATCCAGGACTCAGATTTGAACCAAGCAGACATAATAGACATCTAAGAACTCTCCACCTGAAAACCACAGAATATACATGCTTCTCAGCACCACATTGCACTTATTCTAAAATTGACCACATAATTGGAAGTAAAACACTCCTCAGCAAATTCAAATGAACAGAAAGCATAACATTTTCTCAGACCACAGTGCAATCAAATTAGAACTCAGGATTAAGAAACTCACTCAAAACCGCACAATTACATGGAAACTAAACAACCTGCTCCTGAATGACTACTGGATAAATAATGAAATGAAGGCAGAAATAAAGATGTTCTTTGAAACTAATAAAAATGAAGACACAACGTACCAGAATCTCTGGGACACACTTAAAGCAGTGTCTAGAGGGAAGCACATAGCATTAAATGCCCACATGAGAATCAAGGAAACATCTAAAATTGACACCTTAACATCACAATTAAAAGAACTAGAGGAGTAAGATCAAACAAATTCAAGAGCTAGCAGAAGACAAGAAATAAATAAAATCAGAGAAGGACTGAAGGAGATAGAGACACACACACAAAAAAAACCTTCAAAAAAATCAATAAATCCAGGAGCTGGTTTTTTGAAAAGATCAACAAAATAGATAGACTGCTAGCTAGACTAATAAAGAAGAAAAGAGAGAAAGATTCAAATAGAGACAATAAAAAATGATAAAGGGATATCACCACTGATCCCACAGAAATACAAACTACCATCAGAGATTACTACAAACACCTCTATGCACATAAACCAGTAAATCTAGAAGAAATGGATCAATTCATGGACACTTATACCCTCCCAAGACTAAACCAGGAAGAAGTTGAATTTCTGAATAGACCAATAACAAGGTCTGAAGTTGAGGTAATAACAATAACCTACCAACCAAAAAAAGTCCAGGACCAGATGGGTTCACAGACAAATTCTATCAGAGGTACAAAGAGGAGCTGGTACCATTCCTTCTGAAACTATTCCAAACAATACAAAAAGAGGGAATCCTCCCTAACTCATTTTATGAGACCAACGTCATCCTGAAACCAAAACCTGGCAGAGACACAACTAAAAAAGAAAATTTCAAGCCAATATCCATGATGAATATTGATGCAAAATCTTCAATAAAATACTGGCAAACTGAATGCAACAGCACATTAAAAAGCTTATCCATCATGATCAAGTCGGCTTCATCCCGGGGATGCAAGGCTGGTTCAACAAACACAAATCTATAAATGTAATCCATCACATAAACAGAACCAAAGACAGAAACCACATGATTATCTCAACAGATGCAGAGAAGGCCTTCGACAAAATTCAACAGCGCTTTATGCTAAAAACTCTCAGTAAACTAGGCATCGATGGATCGTATCTCAAAATAATAAAAGCTATTTATGACACACCCACAGTCAATATCATACTGAATGGGGAAAAACTGGAAGCATTCCCTTTGAAAACTGGCACAAGACCAGGATGCCCTCTCTTACCACTCCTATTCAACATAGTATTGGTAGCTCTGGCCAGGGCAATCAGGCAAGAAAAAGAAATAAAACATATTCGAATAGGAAGAGAGGAAGTCAAATTGTCTCTGTTTGCAGATGACATGATTGTATATTTAGAAAATCCCATTGTCTCAGCCCCAAATCTCCTTAAGCTAATAAGCAACTTCAGCAAAGTCTCAGGATACAAAATTGATGTGCAAAAATCACAAGCATTCCTATACACCAATAACAGACAAACAGAGAGCCAAATTATGAGTGACTCCCATTCACAATTTCTACAGAGAAAATAGGAATACAACTAATAAGGGATGTGAAGGACCTCTGCAAGGAGAACTACAAACCACTGCTCAAGGAAATAAGAGAGAACACAAACAAATGGAAAAATATTCCATGCTCATGGTTAGGAAAAATCAATATGAAAATGACCATATTGCCCAAAGTAATTTATAGATTCAATGCTATCCCCATCAAGCTACCAATGACTTTCCTCACAGACCTGGAAAAAACCACCTTAAACTTCATATGTAACCAAAAAAGGCCCCATATAGCCAATACAATCCTAAGCAAAAAAAAAAAAAAAACAAAAAAAAAAAAAAAACAAGCTGGAGGCTTCACACTACCTGATTTCAAACAATATCACAAGGCTGCAGTAATCAAAACAGCATGGTACTGGTACCAAAACAGAGATATAGAACAATGGAACAGAACAGAGGCCTCAGAAATAACACCACACAACTATAACCATCTGATATTTGACAAACCTGACAAAAACAAGCAATGGGGAAAAGATTCCCTATTTAATAAATGGTGTTGGGAAAGCCAGCTAGCCATATGCAGAAAGCTGAAACTAGATCCCTTCCTTACACCATATTCAAAAATTAACTCTAGATGGATTAAAGATTTAAACATAAGACCTAACACCATAAAAACCCTAAAAGAAAACCTAGGCAATACCATTCAGGACATAGGCATAGGCAAGGACTTCATGACTAAAACACCAAAAGCAATGGCAACAAAAGCCAAAATAGACAAATGGGGTCTAACTAAACTTAAGAGCTTCTATGAAGCGGAAGAAACTATCAATAGAGTGAACTGGCAACCAACAGAATAGGAAAAAAGTTTTGCAAGCTACCCATCTGACGAAGGGCTACTATCCAGAATCTGCAGAGAACGTAAACAAATTTACAAAAAAAAAAAACCAAACAACCCCATCAAAAAGTGGGCAAATGATATGAACAGACACTTTTCAAAAGAAGACATTTATGCAGCCAACAAACATATTTTAAAAAGCTCATCATAACTGGTCATTAGAGAAATGCAAATCAAAACCACATTGAGATACCACCTCATGCCAGTTAGAATAGCAATCATTAAAAAATCTGGAGACAACAGATGCTGCAGAGGATGTGGAGAAATAGGAACACTTTTATACTGTTGGTGGAGTGTAAATTAATTCGACTATTGTGGAAGACAGTATGGCGATTCCTCAAGGATCTAGAAATAGAAATACCATTTGACCCAGCAATCCCATTACTGGGTATATACTCGAAGGATTATAAATCATTCTATTTTAAAGACATATGTACACGTATGTTTACTGCAGCACTGTTCACAATAGCAAAGACTTGGAACCAACCCAAATGCCCATCAATAATAGAATGGGTAAAGAATATGTGGCACATATACACCATGGAATACTATGCAGACATAAAAAATGATGAGCTCGTGTTCTTTGCAGGAGCATGGATGAAACTGGAAACCATCATTCTCAAAAAACTGACACAAGAACAGAAAACCAAACACTACATGTTCTCACTCATAAGTGGGTGTTGAACATTAAGAACACATGGACACAGGGAGGGGAACATCACACACCGGAGCCTGGGGCTGGTAAGGGAGGAATAGCAGAGGGTGGGGGGATTGGGGAGGGATAGCATTAGGAGAAGTACCTACTGTAGACGATGGGGCAACGGATGCAGCAAACCACCACCATGGCATGTGTATACTTATCCAACAAACCTGCACGATCTGCACATGTACCCCAGAAGTTAAAGTATAATACAAAAAAAATACAAAATTAGCTGGGTGTGGTGCCACATGCCTGTAATCCCAGCTACTTGGGAGGCTGAGGCAGGATAATCACTTGAACCTGGGAGGTGGAGGTTGCAGTGAGCCGAGATCATGCCATTGCACTCCTTCCTGGACAAAAAGAGTGAAAGTCCATCTCAAAAAAAAAAAATCCTTCCTATTATACATAGAAATATTTTTCTTTCTTTCTTTCTTTCTTTTTTTTTTTTTGAGACATAGTCTTGCTCTGTTGCCAGGCGCCAGGCTGGAGTGCAGTGGCGCAATCTCTGCTCATTGCAATCTCTGCCTCCTGGGTTCAAGCAATTCTCCTGTCTCAGCCTCCCAAGTAGCTGGGACTACAGACACATGCCACCACGCCCAGCTAATATTTGTATTTTTTTGTAGAGACAGAGTTTCACCATGTTGGCCAGGATGGTCTCGATCTATTGACCTTGTGACCTGTCCCACTCAGCCTCCCAAAGTGCTGGGATTACAGGCGTAAGCCACCGTGCCCGGCCTATACATAGAAATCTTTCTAAACAAAACAATAAACAAGCATAGCAAAACTGTGAAAAGATACCTGGAAGAAGATGGGCTGACCAGAGACATCAAGAGTTGATGAACTGCACGGTGATGGGTTCTCTGTTTCCTTAGGCTTCTCATATGCCATGGACAGGGCACTACAGAAACCTCCAACCCAGAACTACCAACAGGTACAGACAATGAAACAAAAGGCCTAAGAAAAGTGTGTTCTCTTTAGCCAAAGGTCTTGTAATGGGTGGCCTATGAAAAGAAAACCTTTACAAATATCAGCCCTACACCAGCCAAACACCAACAGAAAAGCTGTGCTACTCTCTACCCTGTGGAAGCAAGCAGGGGAACTCTGATTTCCCAGGCTGGTGGCCTTGGTAGTGCTGAGCATAGAGCTAATCATGCATCACCTGCCTGGCAGAAGTGGGTGGCAGGAGGAGCTGAGATTCCATCCCCTGCCTGGAAGCAGAAAGTGCTCTGATTCCCCAACAGGGGTAGTGTCAGTGGGATCAAACATTGGGCTGAGCCTTCACCCAACTTAGCAGCAATGAAATTTGACGAAGCAGTAAAAGGCAGAGCTGGTAACAGTGAGGCTCCACCCCACCAGGCCCTGTCATCAAGGTCTGTTGGGTGCTGACCCTTCACCTCCACTTGGCATTAACAAGGCAGAATAGAGTGCCATAAGGAAGGGTAACTGATGCTCTGCTTCTCCTCTTTCCTGATATCAATGATATGCAGAGGGGAGCTGACTCTCTAGCCCTACTCATAGCAACAAGGTGCTGTGAATCAGCCTTCTGCTTTTCCTCCCTTCCCTCCCACCCTGCAGCTTTGAAGGCAGTGGAGCCAGTCGGGGAGGTGGTCACACGATCCCACTCAGAGGCACCAAGGTGGTGTGAGTCAGTGTCCCACTTTGACCAGGAAGGTGACTGTGGGGTGAGGAAGGATTTGAACTTTCACCCCACCCATCTCCAACAATGCAGTGTGAGTCAGTGCCCCATATTTACCAGGATGGTTTGGAGGAGTCTATCAGGAAGCTGAACAATACACCCACCTGGCCCTGGTACCATACCCACTTAAAAAAAAAGATTAAACAGGATTCACGGTCTCATAATATACAAAATATCTGGGATACAATAAAAAAAAAAAAAAAAAACACTTGTCATGCCAAGATTCAGAAAAATCCCACAGAAACAAGAAAAAAACAGCAGACACTAACACAAAGATAAATCAGATAACAGTATTATCTAACAAGGGTTTTTAGGCAACTATCATAAAAATGTCTCAACAAGCAATTGCAATTTTTTTGGAGTTAAAAAATTAGAAAATTTCCCCAAAGAAACAAAAATTACAAAAAGAAACAAAATGGGCGAGAACGAAAAAATATGATAACCGAAATAAAAAACTTGCTAGATATGCTCAGTAGCAGAGTGGACACAAGAGAGGATAGAATCAGTGAACCTGAGGACAGATCAACAAAATTTACCCAATGTGAGCAGCAGAAGGTTAAAAAAAGAGAAAAATTACAGTATGTCAGGGCACGGTGGCACATGCCTGTAGTCCCTGCTACTCAGGAGGCTGAGGCATGAGAATCGCTTGAACCCAAGAGGCAGAGGTTGCAGTGAGCCAAGATTGCACCACTGCACTCCAGCCGTGGGGGAAAACATAGGAAACAAACAGAAAGCAAATAACAAAATGACAGACTTCAACCCTCATGTATCAGAATTGCTACAAGGCGTTTCTTCAAGTGGTCTGTATACAGTAATTAAAAGAGATTGGCAGAGTGCATTAAAAAATAAAAAATCAAACGATTCAACAATACGCTGGATCTACAAATAACTCACTTCAAATACAATGTCATAGGAAGATTGAAAATAAAAAGTATTAAAATATGTATACCATGCAAACATTAATTTAAATGTAGAAGTCACTATATTTATGTTAATATAGTAGACCTCAGAGTAATTGCTGGAGACAAAGAGGGACATTACATGATGATTTTAAAAACTTAATTTACCACAAAGACAAAATGATCTTACATGTGTACATACTGAGAACAGAGCCTTAAAATGCACAAAGC
Source organism: Aotus nancymaae (assembly GCF_030222135.1). Classification (NCBI taxonomy): domain Eukaryota; kingdom Metazoa; phylum Chordata; class Mammalia; order Primates; family Aotidae; genus Aotus; species Aotus nancymaae. Next base: position 19,061,334 of record NW_026988455.1, read on the forward strand.
AAAAACCAATAAAGCTGAAAGGAGAAATAAACAAAATTACAACTGTAAGTTTGGACTTCAACACTCCTCTCAGCAATTGATAAAACTACCAGACATAATTTAAAAAACTGTAGTAATTTATCAAAAAATAGAGTAAATAATATAAAATAATACAAAATTAACAGTGTGTTTGATGATGAGAAACGTCATATGCAGACTCCTTCCTTTGGCAGACCTTGACTGGGCAGGTTTGATGTGCATGGATCAATGCAGGATGAACTTGGATGTGGTCCAGAGCTAACGTCTGAACTTTGTGTCCGCAGCTGTGGCCACTTTACCCTCCTTCAGATCTGAAGCCACTCTTGCTCTCAGAGGCACACAGAAGAGACATCGGGTGCATGGCAGGCACCGCTCAGCAGCCTCAGTTGTGTACCAAGCACATTAGCAAAAGCACGAATTCCAGGCCTTCAAAAGTCACTGACCACCATAACCATCAACCAGATGGATCCCACAGCTGCAGGACACATAGATGTCACATAATTCCCGGCCTTGGACTGTCTCTCTCCATGTAATCAGGTGATACCAGAAATCCCAGGAGCTTCTGATCCTCAAGAGCTTTTTCCAAAACTGGTCTGGGAAGTCACCCAACATCTGTAGCTAAACCTGTGCTTTCAGGGCTTTGCAAAACTGTGAGTCCTGCCTGGTCAGTCTGTTTGACGGAAAGCAGGAACTTTATACTATGCACTGCAGAGCTTACCTCTTTCTAGATTACTCCTCCTGCCATGCATCAGTAAGCCCCCTCCCTTCACCAAGCCACCATTCCTAGCGAAATGTTGTCTCCTCTGGACGCTCAGCAGCTCGCTTCCTAAAATGCAGCTTTCAGGCCTGGACACGATATTCCAGCCATGATAACAGGAAGCAGGCATTCACGCCACCATCTCTTTCTCTATCCAGCCATTTAATGCCCTTATTGCAAACTTTTGGGGTGCCCAAGCCATGTTGTTTATAATATTGAAATTTTTGGTATCCACAACCTAAGATTTTTAAAGAGTACTATTAATTTCTCCTTCATCCAGTACTTGTGTCATATGTGTGTGTGTGTGTGTGTGTGTATATATATATATATATACACGTTTAAATAAAATTTAACTCATACAAATAATCTCAACAAAGAGCTTTATATTTATACACAAGACATTTCATTATTAGTTTTAAACTTTCTAGAGTTTGGAAGTCCTTTTCTTCCTGTCTCTTTTTAAAAATCCAATTTTTTTTTTTTTTTTTTTTTTGAAACGGAGTCTCACTCTGTTGCCGGGCTGGAGTGCAGTGGCGCGATCTCGGCTCACCGCAACCTCCGCCTCCTGGGTTCTTGCAATTCTCCTGCCTCAGCCTCCCCAGTAGCTGGGACTACAGGCGCACGCCGCCACGCCCGGCTAATTTTTTATATTTTAACAGAGACGGGGTTTCACCGTGTTGCCCCGGCTGGTCTCGAATTCCTGAACTCAGGCAATCTGCCCGCTTAGGCCTCCCAAAGTGCTAGGATTGGTTTGTGGTTCGGCCGGGCCGCAGGAGCCGAACCACAACATTCGCCGGGCGGGCGGCGGCGGCGGAGGAGGCGGCGAGCGGGAGCCCCGGAGCCCCGGATCCCCGGAGCCCCGGGCAGCTGGCCTCCCGCGCCCGCGCAGCCCCGCGTCTGCGGTCGGCCCGAGCCGCCGGGCGCCGCGCCGCGCCGCACCGCGCCGGTGAACATGGACGTGCTGCGGCACCAGCTCATGATCAACCAGTTCGTGCTGGCCGCGGGCTGCGTGGCCTACCAGGCGAAGCAGCTGCTGCAGGCGGCCCACTGGCAGTTCGAGACCGCGCTGAGCACGTTCTTCCAAGAAACCAACATTCCCAACAGCCACCACCACCACCAGATGATGTGCACTCCCAGCAACACCCCTGCCACACCGCCCAACTTCCCCAACGCGCTGGCCATGTTCTCCAAGCTCCGGGCCTCCAGGGCCTGCAGAGCAACAGCCCTATGTCGGCGGTAGCCTGCTCCCCGCCTGCAAGCTTCAGTCCCTTCTGGGCCTCATCCCCGCCCAGCCACCAGGCGCCCTGGATCCCGCCCTCCTCCCCCACCACCTCCACTGCCCACAGCCCACGTGGCCCCCAGGAACACAGCAGGGGGGCGCCCAGCAAAAAGCCATGGCGGCCATAGATGAGACTGGACGCCGCAGGGCACTGGGCTGGAGCTGGGGGCACCCCAGGGTTGTGGGGACACAGGAGGGCCGGGGAGGGGGGAGCCGGGGAGGGCAGGTGGTTTCCCGAAGATCGCACTGCAATATTTTATAAAAGAATTTTTGTGAGTGGGGGGATAGTAAACTTCCTGGGCCACTTGGGTCCTTCGGGAGTTTTTCAGGCAAGTTTTTCTCTTTCTAATATATAACTACAATACATATGAATATATAAATATAACCGTATAGGTCTGTCCTCGCCGAGGATAAAACGAAGAAACTGAGGCCAGCACAACAAGATCCAATGCGAAGGGTTTTTTTTTTTTTTTTTTTTTGAGAGACGAGTTTCACTCTTGGTACCCAGGCTGGCGTACAATGGCGTGATCTCGGCTCACCACAACCTCCCCGTCCTGGATTCAAGCAATTCTGCTGCCTCAGCCTCCCAAGTAGCTGGGACTACAGGCATGCGCCACCGTGCCCAGCTAATTTTTGTATTTTTTTTTTTAGTAGAGACAGGGTTTCACCATGCTGACCGGGATGGTCTCGATCTCTTGACCTCGTGATCCACCCGCCTTGGCCTCCCAAAGTGCTGGGATTATAGGCGTGAGCCACCGCGCCCGGCCTGCGAAGGGTTTTATTCAGGCTCCCGGGTGACGTTCTGCGGTCCAACAGGAAGGGCCGGAGAAGTTGCATGGACTCCTCTTAGACGTGGGGTTTTATAGGGAGTGGAGGCGTTTGATTGGTTGTGCCCAAGGTGAGTGGGACAAAATGGAGGGAGTGGGGCCTGGATGGTACAAAATGGCAGGGAGCGGGGCCCAGATAGGACAAAATGGTAGGCAGGGAGTGGGGCCCAGATAGGACAAAATGATAGGCAGAAAGACAAAATGGCAGGCAGGGAGTGGGGCCCAGATAGGACAAAATGGTAGGCAGGAAGACAAAATGGCAGGCAGGGAGTGGGGCACAGATAGGACAAAATAGTAGGCAGGGAGTGGGGCCCAGATAGGACAAAATGCTATCAGGTAGGTCCTGGCGGGGCTTTTTTCCCAGGGAGGGGGGTGTCCCAGCTCCCCGCGAGGGAGGGGAGTGTGTCCGAGCTCCCGGAGAGGGAAGCGGGTGTATCTGAGTTCCCCGCTAGGGAAGGGGGTGTATCCGAGCTCCCGGAGAGGGAAGGGGGTGTGTCCGAGCTCCCCACTAGGGAAAGGGGTGTATCCGAGCTCCCGGAGAAGGAAGCGGGTGTGTCCGAGCTCCCGGCGAGGGATGGAGGTTTGTGCTCGAGCTCCCCACGAGGGAGGGGGGTGTGTCTGAGGTCTTCGGGAGGGAAGAGGGTGTGTCCAAGCTCCCCGCTGGTGGGGGGGGGGTGTGTGTCCGAGGTCTCGCGACGCAACCAGACTACAGTAACTAAGGTCTGTGAGAATGGGCCTGGCACAGCTGAAGTGCTCAGGGCTGTGGCTGCCTCCTCCACCCGAGTCTTGAGGGTAGGAGTGTGCTGCAGAGCCAGTGGAACGATGTTGGGGCACAAGGCATCTGTCAGTTGCCTCCTCCCACAGCAGAGCCTTCCGGAACCTGGAAGAGGACCCTGCTGCTGCAGTCACCCAGCAGCCGCTGCAGTCACCCAGCAGCCGCTGCAGTCACCCAGCAGCCGCTGCAGTCACCCAGCAGCCGCTGCAGTCACCCAGCAGCCGCTGCAGTCACCCAGCAGCCGCTGCAGTCACCCAGCAGCCGCTGCAGTCACCCAGCAGCCGCTGCAGTCACCCAGCAGCCGCTGCAGGCGGGGTCCCGGGAGGGCCTGAAACCAAACGTGTGGAAGGCTCTCTTGGCATCGGGGCTTCCCCCGCACACCCCCCAGCCTCTTCCCCACTCCGATTGCTGGTCGTGGCCCCATAGCTCCTGTCACCCCCGTCTCCTGCTGAATGTGCAGGGCTGATGTGGCACTGAGGAGCTGACTGAGGTCAAAGGCCAGGCTCTGCCCAGTAGGGCCCTTGGCTGCCTCAGGCACCCTGCCCCTCCCACTGTGAGTCTCAGGTCCCAGTGGAGGGCCTGCCTTTGGGTTTAGTTCCCGAATTGGAATCCCATCTCACCAGGGTGAAATTTTAATTTAAAAACTTAAAAAGAGACTTTTCTAAAAAAAAAAAAAACAAAAAAAAAAACAAAGTGCTAGGATTACAGGCATGAGCCACTGCGCCCGGCCAAAAATCCAAATTCTTTTATTCAGAGTACACACCCTCTGTCATGAGCATCGGCTGCTCTTGCCTCTGTGGTGGACCTGTCCTGATTTTCCTGTGGAACATCACCCTTCACATAGTACTCCATGTGCTGTAGCTGGGATGACCGTCCTCCACGTCCCGAGGCAGGCGTGTGACCCAGGCAGGGCCAAACAGCATCAGCCTGGCACTTTCCTCCAAGGAGGATAAAGGGATGAGCCTGGCTCGGGGTGTGTGCAACGTGGAGGACAGCAGGTCTGCAGGCGAAAGAGATGGAGTGCTGATGATGCGCTGTCAGCCCTGCGTTCAGCCAGCCCTGTGCCACCAAACCTCCTCTTGCATAAGCAGTCCAACATGAGTTTCTGCTCCTCTCAGCCGGCAGACTAGTTTAGCAGAGCATCTCTTCAATTCCATCACTGCAGCTTCAACCATCGTTTTCTTACAGAACGCGCTGGTGGTGACAAGGGGTCCAGGGGGTTTGTTTCCAGAGCTGTGTTTCCCTAGCAAGGACAGTTTTTGTGTTTCATGTGTGTTTGGGTGGCTTAGTGGGGTGCGATGAATTTGTGTGTGTTCACGTGTTCATTAAGGTGCCCTCCAGCCTCCCGCAAGTGTTACCACCACCCTCCTCATTCAAATGACTGCAAAGAATCATCGGGAGATCCAGTGAAGGACACGGGTAGATGATTCGCCGCTAGAAACCAGACGCAAATGGGCATTAACAGTATTTTATTTAACTGTGCCTTAGTCACCTTTTATCCAGGTCCTATTGCTGGTTTGGATGTAAAATGTGACGGCTCTGTGGAAAAGTTTGGCAGTTCCTCAAAAAGTTAAATGCAGAATTACCATATGATCCAGCAATTCCACTCAGATATTTGTATACCAGTGTTCACAGCAGCGTTATTAGTAATAGGCCCAAGGTGGGAACAGCAGAAATGTTCATCAACAGATGAATGAATAAACAAACTGTGGCATATTCATACAATGGAACATTACTCCACCTTAAAAAATAAAATTCTGATTCATGTAAAACATGAATGAACCTTGAAAATATTAAGCTAACTGAAAGAAGCCAGACACAAGAGGATAAATACTGTATTCCACTTATATGAGGTACCCAGAACAGGCAAATTCATAGAGATAGAAAGTAGAATAGAGGTTACCAGGGGGTGGGGAAGAGGAGGAGGGGGAGCTACTGTTCTTTGGATACAGAGCTTGTGTTTGGAATGAGAATTTTAAAAATCTGTGGATATGAATAAATGTGATGGTTGCACAACATTCTGAATGTATTTAATGCCACTGAATTGTACACTTAAAATAATGTATTTATGTTATGTATATTTTACCACAGAAAATGAAAAAAATTTTTTTTGTTTTGCAGAACAAAAAAATGGTACTCCCTCTTAAATACTTTATCGTGCATATATTTGTTTACAACATTTTTATGTGAAATATACATATAATGAAATGCACAAATCTTGAGTATACATTCTTTGAATTTTGACAGATGTGTATACCTGTATAACTCAAATCTTTGTCAAGATACAGAATGTTACCATCACCCCAGGTGATGTTCCCTCATGGCCCTTCCCCCTGAAATGCTCTGAGAAGATTTTTTTTCTTTTTTTGAGACAGGCTGGTGATTTTTGAGACAGGCTGAGAAGATTTTTTTCTTTTTTTGAGACAGAGAGCAGTGGGTGATCTCTGCTCACTGCAATCTCCACCTCCTGGGCTCAAGCAATTATCTGCCTCAGCCTCCTGAGTAGCTGGGATTACAGGTGACTGCCACCTCACCCTGCTAGTTTTTGCATTTTTAGTAGAGATGGGGCTTCACCATCTTGGCCAGGCTGGTCTCGGACTCCTGACCTCATGATCCACCTGCCTTGGCGTCCCAAAGTCCTGGGATTACAGACGTAAGCCACTGCGCCTGGCCTTTGCTAAGATTTTTAAGAGCAGAATCAAGAACCCAAAGTGAAGGATGTGCTGTTACTCCTACCTGTATTGGACTTCCCCAGGGTGTTGGGTAAGTAGCAATCTGTTGCTATTTCTTGATATGAAGGAAGAGGAAAGGGTTGAGAAATCCAGAGGAAGAACAATTCTGTTAATAGCTCAATCTGCTGCCCCATGGTTGGGGTAGGGGAGTATGCCATGGTGGTTGTGGGGCAATCAGGGAAGCTCTAGGGAACAAGTGTTCTGATTCTGAGCAGAACCACTCTGTGCTCTCACTAAAGTAATCATGGTAGAACACTGGGTATATGCCCTTTTGTCCATCCCTCCTTTAGTTCTTAGTAAAGCCGCGTTTCTATTTCTCTTGCCTGGGAATGATAAGTTGGAGCCGACAGTTTACATCCTCATGAAGGTTCGGTGTGACTATCATGCATGGACCACCCTGGAGTCCAGCTGGGCAGTGGCCCTTCTTCATGCCTGTGCTATATGATGGACTGGCTGAGCAGCATCAGGGCGGATCTTAGGAACATCAGTTCCCAAATGGGAGACGTGCCTTTACCAAGTTATCTGAGGCCCCTTTTTCACACTGTCTTCCTTCTCCTCCTTCTTCTTTACCAGTTCTTCAAATTTTTTTCTTGAACTATATTCTTCTGAATCTGTTATCTCATGAGAATTATGCATCTTAATTATTTTTTAAATTGAGATAACACAGCACAAAAAGAAATACCTTTTTGCAAGCACCTCTAAAAAATATATTTGGTTTATATCCTTTGTGAACATTAAGAAATGCACATACAGGAATGTGCATGTCTGCATTTAAAAAAATTGTACTAAATTGCTCAAACCACCCTCCAAATTGCTTTTTTTTAACCTGAAAATTATAATTCTTTGTTTCTTCTGCTACAATATGATCAATTGGCTTTGAGAGAATGACTCTCATAACACCTTCAGGGCTCGCTCTCTCTATATTTAAAGAGTTTATTCTTTTCAAAGTCATGTGGATTCTTCCAGTATGCCAAGTCAAACTTATAAAATGACACAGTTGACCAAGAAAAACACTTATGTGCTCACAATTTTCCACCCAGTGACTTCTGAACATTTTTAAGGAGACTCCCTGCTCCCTCCGCCCCCCTGCCATGAAGTTCTGTTTTGCAAATAACTTAAAAAATATATTCAAGAAATCATACCGAAACTTTTCTTTGCTGAGAGATGAGAATAAAAGAATTAGAACACACAACAAAGCAAGGAAGAGAAACTTTGAACTCTCTTATCACATCAGAAGAAGCAAATTCCAACTCCTGGTTAAAAAATAGGAGGTCCTAATCGTGACTTTTGCTGGAGTCTGTTTGTTATCAAATGAAATTATTAACATAAAGCATTTTGTAATCCTCCATGAATGCTAGGTATATTTTTGCTTCAATTATTATTTTGGGAAGTGGTCTTAAATTGGGGAAATAAACTCTAGATTATGGAAGGTCTGGTGATGAAGAGGCCTCAAACCTGAAGCTTCAAACCCTGAAGACACTTCTTGTTAAAAATCACAGGGTAAGGAGAATTACAGTCTATAAAAGGCATTCCATAAAAGGCATTGAAGAAAAGAACACCTTCACCCAGACTGTGTTAGACAGGAAGTGCATACTTTCTAAAAGCTATCTAAAAAGGCTAAAAAATAAAAAGAATAAAAAATATTTTAAGAATATGTGTGTGTTGAGGGACATAAGGTGGGAATGACGGCAAGAGAAGGAGCAAGTGGGAAGGTGGGGAAGGGATAATGGGGAGGAGATGCCTCAAGGATAATGCTCCCAAGATGATTACATTTTATGTGTCAAACCTCAGTGATTTGGTCAAACACCAGTCCATATGTTACTGTGAAGTATTGTGTAGATGTGATTAGCATATACAATCAGTTGCCTTTGAATAAAGCAGATTTCATGCCATAATGTGTGTGGGCCTCACCAATCAGTTGAAGGCATAAAGAGTAAAAACCGAGATTTCCTAGAGAAGAAGAAAACTCTAGTTGCCAGAGTGCTGCTCTGCTCTACAAATTCTGGATTTGTCAGCACCCACAATCCTGTGAGCCAATTTTTAAAAATACAGACTTTCCTACTGACAGTGGTTCTAGAGGAAAAGAAATTCAAGAATGAGTTTTCTGAATTGGTTCTAGAGTTTCTGAAATTGATTCTCTAATCTGATTCAATCTAAAGTCAAGAATGACTCTATTTCTAGTAGTAAAGGAAGCATAGATAGTCCATGGTGTGATATGATGCCAAATATTACCATTGGATATTCCTAATCAAATACTTATGAGAGGCACATTTCAGGGTGACCAGTATTTTGGTACCTTAGAACACTTTTGTTAAACTAACCAGTATAAACAGAAGAGTCAAATGAATAAAAGTCTAACTCGAATCCAAAAAATGGAGTCACAGCTCCTGAATCAATTCCAAGATTTGGGCCAGTTTGCAGACCCATAGCTCTTAAATAATGAGGAGGCTCTGTCCCCACGGTGCTACCAAAATTTCATACTGTTCATTTTTCTCTCAGCCTTCCCCAAAAGGACCTGTATCACTTTACCAAGATGACTGACTGTGCCTTTGGGGAAAAGGGAATAATCTGCCTTTGGGGAAAAGGGAATAATCAGACTTTGGGGAGAGTACTGGACATTGGTTCTGAACTCAGAAAACCCCAGGAAAACTAATGCATCACTCTGGTCCACAAGTGAGAGTAGGGGCTTATGGAGGTCAGGTGATCAATGGAGTTTTAGTTCAGGTCTGTCTTGCAGTGAGTCCAGTCTGGTTCTCTCTCTAGCTGCAGAATTAATAATTGGAATAGACATACTTAACGACGGCAGAGTCCCTACACTGGTTTCCTGACCTGAGGAGTGATGGCAATGATGGTAGGGAATACCAAGTGGAAGCCACTTAACTGCCTCTGTCTAGAAAAACAGCACACCAAAAACAATACTGCATTCTTGTAGGGCTTGCAGAGATTAGTACCACCATCAAGGACTTGAAGGAAGCAGAGGTGGTGCTTTTTATCATATACCCCTTTGACTCCTCTACTTAGCCTGTGAAGAAAACAGATAGATCTTAGAGAATGAGAGTAAATTACTGAAAACTTAATCGTGGGGACATCAATTTCAGCTGCTGTTCCAAATGTGGCTTCATAGCTTGCATAAATTAACACATCCCCTGTTACCTGGTATGCACTTATTGACCTAGAAGATACTTTTTTCCCTGATATCTGTTAGTAGAGACCACGAGAAATGGTTTGGTCTCAGGTGGCAAGCCCACAACACACCTTCATTGTCCTACTTCAGGTGTATGCCAACCCTCTAGCCCTATGTCATAATTTAATCTGAACGGATCTTAATTGCCTTTCCCTTCTATAAGATATCAATCACCGCTGGTCCATTACATTGATGATGTAATGCTGATTGGAACTAGTAAGAAGTAGCAACTATTCTAGACTTTATTGCTAAGATATTTGCGTGTCAGAGGTGGAAAATAAATTCTACAAAAATTCAAGGGCCTTTCACTTCAGTGTAAGTTCTAGGAGTCTAGTGGTTGAGATATCCCTTCTAAAGTGAAGATATCCCTTCTGAAGTGTTGCATCTGCCCCTTGTACAACCAAAAAAAAAAAGACATAATACCGTTAGGCCCTCTTTGGATTTTAGAGGCAACATGCAACATACTCCTCATTGGAGTGTGTTACTCTGACCTATTTACCAAGTGACCCAAAAAGCTGCTAGTTTTAAGCCCAGGATAAGAGCAGGCTCTGCAACAGGTCCAGTCTGCTGTGCAAGCTGCTCTCCCACTTGGGCTTTATGTCCCAGGAGATCCAATGGTGCTTGAAGTGTCAGTGGCAGATAGGGATGCTATGTGAAGCCACTGGCAGGCCCTGACAGGCAAATCACAGAGTGGACCCTAGGACTTGGAAGCACGCCATCTTCCGCTGGTAACTACTCTGCTTTTGAGAAGCAGGTTTGGCCTGTGTCTGGAGCTTAGTAGAGACTGCTCCATCATCGGCCACTTAGCTGCCCTGCAACCTAAGTATCGTCTGACCACCAAGCCATAAAGTTAGGCATGCAGAACAGCACTCCAACATCAGATGAAGTGGTATACATCTGCTCTTGTGTATCCATGGGTTTTGTATCTGTGAACCCTTGCAGTTCAAACTGTGGGAGGCAACCAACCGGAGAGAAATTTTCTCTTTTAAACAAAGGATAGTATCTGTGCTGAACATGTACAGACTTCTGTATCTTGTCATTATTCCCTAAAAAAATACAGTGTAACAACTACTTACATAACACTTTCAATGTGCTAGGCATTATAAGGAATCCAGAGATAAAGTATAAGGGAGAATGTGTGTAGGTTATATGTAAATACTACACCATCGTATATGGGGAACTTGAGCATTTGTGGATTTTGGTATCTGCAGGGGGTTGTGGAGCCAATCCCCCATGGATATCAAGGGATGACTGTATGTGTGATGGGGCATGGGGAGGCCCTGAAGGCACAGGTGTTACAGGAACAAGTGGTCCCAACACTGACAGTCCTCAATCCTGCTACATCATGTTTTCTTTCCCAACCCACACCTCTGGGAGTTCTATCATCATTTGGCTGAGGAAGAGTAAACTTGGGCCTGATTTATAGATGGTTCTCTACAATATCCAGGTGCCAATCAGTGGTGAATGCTGCGGTATTACAGCCCCTCTCTGAGACATCCCTGAAGAACAGAGGTGAAGGAAAACAAAACTTTCAACAGTGTACTTGCCTGTTCATTGTCCTTGGGAGAAGAAATAACCAGGTGTATGATTATATACTACTTAGTGGGCTACAGTTGATTTGGCTGGGTAGCCATGGACTTGTCATGAACATGATTGGCAAATTGGTGATAAAGTGGTCTGGGGAATGCATATCTGAACAGACCTCTCCGGGTTAAAAAAAAAAAAAGAGGGGGGGCCAGGCGCAGTGGCTCACGCCTATAATCCCAGCACTTTGGAAGGCCGAGGCGGGTGGATCACGAGGTCAAGAGATCGAGACCATCCTGGTCAACATGATGAAACCCCGTCTCTACTGAAAATACAAAAAATTAGCTGGGCATGGTGGCCCGTGCCTGTAATCCCAGCTACTCAGGAGGCTGAGGCAGGAGAATTGCCTGAACCCAGGAAGCGGAGGTTGCGGTGAGCCGAGATTGCGCCATTGCACTCCAGCCTGGGTAACAAGAGCAAAAACTCCGTCTCAAAAAAAAAAAAAAAATTGTATCTCATGTGAATTCTCACGAAAGGGTGACCTCGGCAAAGGAGGATTTTAATAACTGAGTGAATAGGATAACCCTTTCTCTGGATACCAGTCAGCCTCTTTCCCCAGCCACCCTGGGGCCCATGAACAAACTGGGCATGGTGGCAAGGTGGAGGTTATGCATGGGCTTGGCAACATGAAAATGTAAGCTCCAAGGGAGGGATTTAAAATTCTGATATAAAATTCTGTGACTATTTGCTTCACTCTTGTGTCCCCCGAGCCCAGCACAGTGCTACAGTGCTGTTGCATAGGAACCCAATAAACAGAGCTGACCGTTGAAAAACATGAGTTTGGACGGAGGGTCTACTTATACACAGATTTTCTTCCACCTCTGCAACCCAAGACAGCAAGTCCAACCCTGCTTCTTCCTCCTCCTCCTCAGCCTATTCAGTGTGCAGATGACAGTGATAAAGACCTTTATTATGATCCACTTTCACTTAGTAAATATAATTTATATTCCTTATGATTTGTTTAATGACATTTTTTCTCTAGTTTATCGTAGGAATGTAGTATTGTATAATACATACACAAAGCATGTGTTGACTGGCTGTTTACGTTATCAGCAAGTCTTCCAGCCAACAGTAGGCTATCAGTAGAAAAGTTTTGGAGGAATTAAAGTTATATGCGCATATTTGGCTGCACAGGGATTGGTGCCCCAACCTCTGCATTGTTCAAGGACCAACTGTATCTGAATGAATGAATACACTGCAGAAAGAGAACATGGTGAAGCTTAGTAATAGTTTTACTTACTAACTTACTTAAAAATAATGAACATTTGTGAAATTGTTTACAATTGAGATATACATACAAACAAGTCACGTGCCACATGAGGTGTTGGTCAGTGACCACTGCAGGTACTATAGCGGTCCCATAAAATTGTGATACTATATTTTTACCGCACTTTTCTCTGTTCAGCTATACAAACTTACCACTGTGTTACAATTGTCTATGGTATTCAGCACAGTGGCATGCTGCAAAGGTGTGCAGCCTAGGAGCAACAGGCTGCAGCATATAGCCTAGGTGTGCAACAGGCTACACCATCTATGTTTGTGTCAGTGCACTCTGTGATGTTCATGTCACGATGAAATCACCCAAGACAAATTTCTCAGAATGTATCCCCATCATTAAGCAACACATGACTGCACATATACATTTACTAATATTTATTTTTAATACAGATAAGGTTTTTCTTTGCTTCTTAGAATTTTGTATCAGTTAAAAGGGAAATAAACTTAGAAAACACAGTTTCAACTTTCGCAGGCAAAACATACACGTGAAACACATGTAGGGCTGAGGGGATGTTTCCTAATTACTGAGTCCATCGCCTCTAGTATGATGCCCAAATGTCATAACTACACTCCCACATCAGCAGACTCCTCCCTCTTAATATGCTGAATCATTTCTATCTCACCCTTCCTTATTTCCTTTGCAATTCAAGTAGGAAAACAAACAATTTAAATGTTTGAGTATAGGAAATACTGGTTAAGTTTGTGCTTCAGACTAGATTTTTCAAGTCTACTGGCTTGTTTGAAAAATGCTTTTAGACAACACACAAGGTTCGTAACTTTTCGCAAGTTTAAAATATTTCAAAGGTCTTTGAAAATTATAAAATCTTGATTTTAGCTTTCTGAGGGGTGCTGTTTTGAAAGATTTGAAATTTTATTATTTGATTAAAAAGCCATCGCTCTTTCATTCAATTTAGTGCTTAGATGTTTCCTTAGAGCCTTGGGTTGTCGTTCTAGGAATCTGTGGAGGATACCAACTCAGCCTGCTGCTGCAAAGACAAAGGAATCCTTTCTCAGAGAAAACTCAGACTGAATCTGCTAGGTTGGATTTTTCAGATGGCTATGGACACAGGCCATCGAAGGGTTTTGGGATATACAGTCCCACATGCCCTGTATCTCCCATTGCCTTCACAATGGATCACCTCTCAATTAAATTCACCAGCTTATCCCCCGAGTTTTCTTATTTGACTGGAAACATGGTATTTTTAAACACACATGGGGCTCTCCATTAGCCTGCAGAATGTGGGTATATCTTTACTACTTTTTCCTGCTCATAAAAATACATGCTTTCCCCCAAACAAGTTAAAGAAAATAATCGCCCATAATTCACCAACAAGTTTGGTGTACTTTCTTCCAGTATTTTAAATATGCAAAGATAGAGTTTTATTTGTATTTACCACTCGTGTGACTTATGCTTAGCCTTTTCTCCCCCCATTTCGAGTTTATTTTTAATTCAGGGATTAGGTAGCCAGAGTCTGCCCTAGTGACTTCTGACCTTTCACTTGTGATCTCTTATCCATCTTGAGCCAGAGGCCTCTTTCTGTAGCCCAGCCTGATCTCTTGCGAGCCCTGAACATACTTTTCTAGCTATGGCCAATTGCCTGAGATTTGTTATCCACACCAGTAAATTTATTTTTGCTAACGTTAGTTAACAAAGAAGCTTTTCTAGAAGAGCTAGGTGGAATATGTCATCAGAGACTTAGAATGAAAACAAAATAGTCCTGGTAATCTACTTGCACCCAATTCTTCCTCAGACTGCAAGGTGGTCACCAGCAATTCAGAGAGAGGCTCCAATAACAAGCAACTTCACTTTTGTCACAGACCCTAACCATCCCGAGGTTATGTGTCAAAGGAAGAAGGCATCTCCCTTCCTCCTATCTAAAACCTATGAATCTGTGCCTATTCACTTTTCTAAAAAGTCAAATGCTTTTTCCTTTAAAAAAAAAATTTAGGTTTGTCCTTCCAAATTGTTTGTCAAATTTTGGTAGATTCAAGAGTTGGGTCACACACAGTTCTGGGCAGCTGATATAAAATCTGTATTTTTATAACTAGAAGAGCCAGGAAGCCACCCAGCATCTTTCTCCTAATATATCATGGAGTTATTAACTTGGAGTTATTATTTCAGAGCTCAATTGTATTTCCTGACTACACAAAAAGCCAATGCATTAAAAATAGAAAAGGATCACCTTTACATATGAATTAAAATTTATTTTAAACTGTTTTGTATATCTTTTTAAAAAATGAAAATTCAAAAGTCTTAGAATTAAGTAATGAGTCTTCAATATCATAAAGCTGTGTATAACAGTAATTAAAGTAGTGGTAACATTTTACCCTTGTAAAAATGTCACAGAATTCAAATTACAACTTGGATCCTCAATGATTCAAGTGGTTCATCTTACACAATAAGCGTTTGGTCAGTTTCAAGATAAAATTCCCCCAACATGCTGTCCTCAAGTCCTTATTCCTCACCATCCATCAGCTTACACAGTGGGATAGCTGGCTGCTGTGGCAATTCCACAGTGGTTGTTCCTGTCTTTGGCGATTTTTATATAGCCATTCAAGCCCCATTCTGGACCCCAGCTGAAAGAGGAGCAGGTTTTCCATTTTATACAAAGAAACAAAAGAAAATTAGCTCCATTAATAATAATAGCTAATACTTAAACAGTGCTTCCCATGTGTCAGGCACTATTCTAAGTGCTGTTAATATCTATTTATAAATGTATTGAGGCTGGGCATGGTGGCTCACACCTGTAACCCCCCAACTTTAGGAGGCCAAGGTGGCTAGATCACTTGAGGTCACGAGTTTGAGATCAGCCTGGCCAATCTGGTGAAATCTCGTCTCTATTAAAAAAACGAAAATCAGCCAGACACGGTGGCTCACACTTGTAATCCCAGCACTTTGGGAGTCTGAGGCAGGTGAATCACCTGAGGTCAGGAGTTCAAGACCAGCTTGACCAACATGGTGAAACCCAGCCTCTACTAAATTAAAAAAAAAAAAAAAAAGGTAGCTGGGCATGGTGGTGCATGCCTATAATCCTAGCTACGTGGGATGCTGAGGCAGGAGAATCATCAATTGAACCCAGGAGGCAAAGGCTCCAGTGAGCCAAGATTGTACCACTGCTCTCCAGCCTAGGCAACAAGAGTAAAACTCTGTCTCAAAAGAAAACAAACAAATCCCACAGAAATTGTTTCATGTGGTGGTGCGCCTATAGTCTCAGCTACTTGGAAGGCTGAGGCAGGAAAATCCCTTGAACCCAGGAGGTGGAGGCTACAGTGAGCCAAGATCGTGCCACTGTACTCTAGCCTCGGTGACAGAGCAAGACTCCATCTCAAAATAAAATAAAACTGGCTGGGCACGGTGGCTCATGTATGTTAATCCCAGCACTTTGGGAGGCGGAGGAGGGTGGATCACATGAGGTCAGGAGTTTGACAGCAGCCTGGCCTACGTGGTGAAACCCCATCTCTACTAAAAAATACAAAAAAAATTAGCCGGATATGGTAGCGTGCCCCTGTAGTCCCAGCTACAGACAGATGAATTGCTTGAATCCAGGAGACAGAGGTTGCAGTGAGCTGAGATTGTGCCACTGCACTCCAGCCTGGGTGACAGAGCAAGACTCCATCTCAAATAAATAAATAAATGTACTGATTATTGTGGGTCTTTAACTTTTTAAGATACTGAGGCAGAACTGGAATTCCAATGTAGCAGTCTGTCTCCACATGCTACCTTATATCACATCTCAATTAAAGAATGTTAATTGTGAGAAAATGGATTCTGACAACCTTCAAAGCCTGAGAGCTGGGGAGTGAAATTCGATGACGGGGCATCCAATGACAATAGAAGGATGCACAGACCACTGGATTCCCGGATGATCTTTCAGCCTTAACAAAGAACCAGCAGAGGCAGATGCTTCTGCTTACTATTCCTTGTTGAAAACTTAGAGACAGAGAAAAGCTATCAGCTCTCAAACCTAGAGGTCCACAGTCCTTCGTCTGAAACCCTGGAGGCCTAACGTGTTTCAGAATTATAAAAATTTTTAAAACTCAGTAATAAAATATTACCAATACATAGTAATAACTCCAAAAAGCTAAACATTAATATTTCTGTGTTCACTCTAAGTAGAAGAAAGACTTCTGGGATCTCAAAATTGAGCTTTTGTGAACTTGTATCCAAATACTGATTTGAAACAAAAATTCCCTTTTCAATTTAAAATATAATACTTTGAGTTTTATACCTGTTTTTGATGAGCCAATACTTGTTGTCATTTGAATTTGCTCCTTCAAAACCGTAGCCAACCACCAGAACACCATGATCTAGGTTTTTGCTGCTGCAGTTTGGTTCAAAATAAATGCCTGGGAGAGTAAAAATCAATGCTGGGGTGAGAAGCTCCCAGTGACATGTGACAGTAACTCACCCTACCACCCACTGTAAGGGAGGCATCTCTAAATTCAGTGAAATGTCATGAACAAATATTAAATAAGGAACCAAACAATATTGGTCAGAATACAGTAATGGCTGATAAAGGAAAAAAGTCAACCTCATCTCACTAGAAATCAACTATCTTCAACTAATGTTCAAGATATTGTCTACCTAAAGAAAAAGAAAACCCAAAAGATAAAACTTACTGTTTACAGCTAAGGTGATTTAGATACTTATCTCTGAGCCCAAATACCAATTAGCATAATTCCTTTCTACTCCTAGGATGTCAGTCTAAAACAGCACCAAAATAAACACACAAAAACTTGAAGGGGGTTCTTTGTAGTCCTAATTACAGTAGCAAAACACTTGGAGAAAAGTAGGCCCAGCAACTGGAAAATCGTTTGGAAAATTAGGTTGTCTCTATACAATTACATAGTCACTTAATAATATTTATGAAAACTTTAACATAACTAAGCATTTCTCACATCAAATGGAAACATCACCATGTTAAATGCACACTCTCAAAATACTACATTCCTGCAAAGCAGGACTTCATATCAAAGAATCAACCATGGTGGTGTTGCCCAATTCTGCTTAAATTTCTATAATAAAATGACAAACACTTACCTGATTTGTAGAACTGGAAGGAGGAATGGCTTGCATCAACAGCAACAGAGATGGGCCCCACAGTCGCAACTGCCTTCATCAGTTCCTTCTCATGAGTAGGGATCACCACGAAGCCGGTGTCATTAGCAACAGAATTCTCAGGTTTGTACTTACAGCTTTCATCCTTTAAAAGTTAAAGCGGGAGAGATTTGATCGCTACCATCTACCTCCTGGGGAACATCAGTTCTAGAACCAAAACACTCAGTGATTTGCAACTTAGGATTTCCAAATCAACACTCTTATAAATCATCCCAGGAAACAAAACGCTAATTGTTGATTTGAAACTGAAAAATTGACTGACATTTCTTCCATGCGAACCCCTAGGTCAATCTGTCCATAAAAAAATTCTCACAATTGATAAAGTTCTATTATATACAGAAGGGTTTGCTTATTCTTCATGTTATGTGGAAGCAAGAACAGCTATGTGTTAACCATCTAATGTTAGCTATGTGTTAACCATTAGCTGTTGACCACCTAATCAGAGAACTGTGGAAAGGCTAATAATTTATAATGACAATACTCACAGTTTGCAGATGTAGATTCTACCATCTAAAATGTGAATTCTGAAAAAAAAATCTGTTATCTCTGAAATGATTCCACTTTCCAAAAGCAGAGCGCGAATAACAAGATAAGGAGCTCCATTTACCTTTGCTACATATGGATAGGATGCTTCAGAGTCCAGGCCTCCGTTCTCCTTCACATACTGGAAGGCATAATTCATGAAGCCACCGTTGCAGCCCTGATTGCCTTGAGGATGTGAACAGTCCACCAGATTCTGCTCGCTCAGTGAGTCAAGCTTCCCCGTTTTCCGGAACATCTGTCCTTCAAGAGCACCAGTAGCACTAAAGGCCCAACAAGAACCACACTGTTTCTAAAGAGGGAATAAAAAAGCTGTCAGTTTACAAGACCAATACAAAAACTGACAGTAGCCCACATATCTGAATTATCTGAATTTTCTTTAAAAACACCCATCACCATATGTTGTGCCACCATCTACCAAAGCAGCAATACCAATTTTCTTCTTAGCTTTCCTGTGGAGACCGGAGGTCTGAATCTGACACTGTCTCACCTGATTCTTCACTGGAGTCACATAGCCTTTCTTTCTCCAATCCACAGATTTAGGGAGATCAAGAAGCAGAGGCCCACGGAACACTTTTCCGTTCTTGTGTTTCTGGTTTCGAAAGCAAACCATCACCTGCCTGAATTCTTCATTGGTCTTCAAGGAGAAGTAAATAAAATGTTAAAAGCAAGACTGTTTTGGTGAAGAATTGAGACGAAACAGCACAGAGTTCAGCAATCCTTGCCACACTCACCATATCACCAAAAGCATTCATGGCCATTGTGAAGCCATGTTTCCCTTGGCTGTATTCCCCATTGTGCAGTTCAATCATTTTCATATTCTTTTCCCACACGGCTCTCCTCCATCCTTCTTCATTCTGGAGGCAAATATAAAGCTGATGGACATTTTGTCTACTTACCCAACCCATGCTCACCGAGCCGATCTGTGGGCAGAAATGGAAGAGAAATCATGGCCAGGGATGGCTTGATACTTCAGTTGTTCTCTAAGCCGAGACACAATGGAGATATATGCCCATACTGCACTGATAACGGGTGCTGTTAGGTTATTGCCTGGTAAGGTCTGGTCTCTAGAAGCTACTCTCTGGCTGTCAACTCCGAAAAGCAAGGACCATTCTCTCCAGAGTCCCTCTGGACAGTTTCAGATGTTACCAACCGTGCCGTATAATCTCCTGTGTGTTGCCTTCCACTGATACCACTGCGTATCTAAATTTTGGTCAAATTTTGGAGCAGCGGAGGCTATTCCCAAGCAAAAGGCAGCCAGGACGAGTGAAAGATTCATGTTTCAAAAACCTAGAAAAGGAAAAGAAATGAGTATCTGACTAGACGAGTCCTAAAAAGCCATCTTACAGCCCCAGTGGAATAAAAATATTTCAATTATTCTCCTTAGCATTTCCCCAAGGACTGTGGAAAAGGCTGTGAGAAACAGGACAAGTCGAGGTATTAGATGGGCCCACCAAAATGAAAAGCAGCCTGCACAGAGTTCGAGGAGTTGAAACAACACATGCGACGATAATTTTGGGTATCAGATATGAGAAGGGTGTGAAGATACCTGACGGGTGAGAAGTTTAGGGCAACGACTAGGAAACAGTTGGTCCAGGTTTTGCACCAATTGTACTGAGGTCATCCAGGCAAAACCTCACTAATGAGGACACACCATCCCAAGTAGGGGCAAGGGGATCCCCAAGGAACACCACCTCACACGTTCTTGGCTGATACACAGCAGATGAGCGAGGTCTTCCAACCTCTCCTCCTGGAATAAAACCTTTCTGGACTGCCTTTCCAGGAGACACTGGGAAGGAGAGCACCCGCTGCTCCACCGTCCCACACTTGGGTCTGTGCTACCAACATCCCCACTCACTCCCCTAAACACCGACAGGGTCACGACGCCGCGCCGCTGGAAGGCAGGGGCCCCAGGGCCAGGGCCCGGACCGGGGCAGGCAGCTCACGGGGCTCTGCGCCAAGCCCCCAGTGGGCGCTCCGGGCAGGTTAGGGCCGGGGCGGTGAGCGCGCCGCCTGCTCCTGCTCCCCGCACGCGCCCGCCACGCCCTGAGGATGTTTGCGGTGGCGCAGGGAGCTGGGGCTCCGCGGCCGGGCTGCCGAGGTGAAGCCCGCAAGGTGACTGACTTGCACCGCCCGGGCCCTCCCTGGGATCTCCAACCGCCCTCCCCGGTTCCCCACTTCGAGGCTGGCAGAGCTCGGGGCAGAAGTTCTCACTCCCAGGTGTCGCGCCCGCCTCCTCTACCTTGTCCCTCTAGGGGGTTCCCTCCTCCAGTCCCCGTTCGCCTTGCCCCTTGGTCTGGTCGGGGACGCTCACCAGCAGCCGTCGGAGATGCGCAGGCGCTCTCCGCAGACAAGACTTTCAGTTTACAGCAGCTCGCGGTTCTGGATCAGGTGCGCCCGGCTAGGGATTTAAGTTTCCAGGCGGCCTCCCCCGCCCCCACCGCCTGCCCGCGCTGCGATTGGCTGCGCCGCCCATTGTCCGGGCCCCTGGCGCTCTGAGCCCGCACGTGACACTGCCCAGTCCCAGCCTGTCTCAGGTCTGGGCGCGCCTGCCTCAATGGACCCGGGGTGCTGGGAGCGGAGCCAGGCGCCCGGGGGCTGCGCGGAGGAGGGGCAGGCGCCTCCCGGGCGGGCTCAGATCTACTGAGTATTCCGACTTACTACGCTGGGCGGGTGGTTCCTGGAAAGAAGTTTACAGCGAGCCCTGTGTGGCTTTTCAGCCTAACCCTACTTTTCCTCAGCCCTTGAGTTTTTGGTGAAAGTTTGCAGGGCCCGCAGCCAGGGTACTTAGTCCAGTGGCTCCTGTTTAGTCCACGGCGAAGGTGGGGCCGAGTGGAAGAAGGCACAGCCCCCGGCAGAAGCATTACTCCCTCGTAAGGGCGGGTGCAGCAGGGCTTTAGAAGAATCTGGTAGGGAAAGGCATCCCCAAAGCACAGGATGGGATGGTCGAGACGGGACCCCAGGAAGGAGGGGATTGGCTGGTAGGGTGTCCAGAGACAGCGGGGCGTTTGGTCGTGCATCCTTTCCAGTCTCTTGCATTCAGAGATTCTTCCTTCTCCCATGTCTTTCAGTACCAAAAAAAAAAAAAAAAAAAAAAAAAAAAAAAGTTACAGAAATATTTGGTTAATAAAAAGGGGAAAAGCGTTGAGAATGGCGAAATTGTGTTTTTGTAGAGATGGAGTCTGACTATGTGTTACCTTAGGCAACTCTTGAATTCCTGGCCTCAAGCGATCCTCCCTTCTTGGCCTCCCAAAAGTGCTGGGATTACAGGTGTGAGCCACCACGGCCAGCCTTAGAGTGGTGGAAACTGCTTTTACTTCCCTACTGTCTGCTTAGGTTACAACGTCTTCCTCAGTATTCGAAGCGTGCTTCTTTTGAGATTTAATAAATTTACTTTAAAAATATTTAATATCAGGGTTGAGGTGAAGCAGTTTGAGGAACTGCTCTTTATGGAGAAATATATATAGCTAAAAATTTAAGGAAATCATTAATAATTCAGAAACGTTTCTAATTCTTTTTAAAGTTATATAAAAAACATCCATTATGGAAAATAATGTTTTAGAAAATGAACATCCCAGTCGGGTGCGCTGGCTTATGCCTGTAATCCCAGCACACTGGGAGGCCGAGGTGAGTAGATCACCTGAAGTCAGGAGTTTAAGACCAGCCTGGCCAACATGGTGAAACTCCATCTCTACTAAAAATACAAAAAAACTAGCTTGGCGTGGTGGCGGGCGCCTGTAACCCCAGCTACTTCTGGAGGCTGAGGCAGGAGAATTGCTTGAACTTGGGAGGCGCAAGTTACAGTGAACCGAGATCGCTCCATTGCACTCCAGCCTGGGCGACAAGAGCAAACGTCTGTCTCAAAATAAATAAATAAAAACATCCCTTGTCCCCTCTCCGTAACTCTTTTCTAGGCATATCTTTATTTTATTTTATTTTATTTTTACAAAAATGAAGTTATAATGCATATTGATTAATAAACTTTTTTGTTTTTTAGACGGAGTCTCGCTCTGTCGCACAGACTGGAGTGCAGTGACGCGATCCTGGCTCACTACAACCTCCACCTCCCAGGTTCAAGCGATCCTCCTGCTTCAGCGTCCCCTACAGGCATGCGCCACCACGCCTGGCTATTTTTTGTATTTTTAGTAGAGACGGAGTTTCACCATGTTGACCAGAATGGTCTCGTTTTCCTGACCTCGTGATCCACCCGCCTCGGCCTCCCAAAGTGCTGGGATTACAGACGTGAGCCAAGGCGCCCGGCCGATTAAATTCTTAAAGATCAAAGTGAATAATATCCACAGTTTTTATTTGTTAATTTGAAAATTTGTTAAATCAACTTTAGCCTAAAGCTGCCTCCCTTTGTGATTTAAATTTGGCCTAAAGCTTTCTCTGTACATAGCGGACTGTAACCTAGATGGAGTTGTAAACAGACTGTAGCCTACTCTTATGCCCATCCACGAGTTTCCATAAGTCAGAGGTTCAGCTGTTCAAACCACGTTGAAATAAGGCAAACATGGAGCTGTAACCAATCCTGCAGTTTCTGTGCTTCACTTTCCCTTTTCTGTCTATAAATCTTCCCCCACATGGCAGCACTGGATTCTCTCTGAACCTACTCTGGCGGAGGAGGCTGCCAGATTCACAAATCGTTCTTTGCTCAATTAAATACTCTTAAATTTAATTTGGCTATGGAATTTCTTTTTACAAATTAAAAACAAACTGACGACTTTTCAGAAGCACAGTCAGGCAAATACATGTTTTAAAAAATCAATTTATTAATAGTTATATGTACTTGAAAAAATTACAGCTTTTTCTGTGTTGCTTGTGCTGGGAAAAAGAAAAGAAAAGAAAAAAAAATTGCAGTTTTTCCCTCTCAAACACAACTATGGGCCAAAGCTCTCAGGTGGTTATATACAAAATATTAAAGTATATTGTATTGCAGACCAAGATAGATGGATCTCCTGAGCCTAGGAGTTTGAGAACAGACTGGGCAACATGGTGAAATCCTACCTCTACCAAAAATACAAAAAAAAAAAAAAAATTTAGCCAGGCATGGTGACCCATGCCTGTAGTCCCAGCCACTCAGGAGACTGAGGTGGGAGGATTGCTGGAGGTCAGGAGGTGGAGGTTGTAGTGAGCTGAGCAGGGCATGCGCCACTGCACTCCAGCCTGGGTGACAGAGTGAGACACCTTCTCAAAGAAAAAAAAAAAAAGTGTATTGCAAATTGCTGGAATTTTTTTTTCTTTTTTAAAAAATTAATCATTGTGTTTAACACAATCATCATTCACACATGGAAATAAATGAAGACCACCACATAAGAACAAACAGAGGCTATATATTCAGAACTTGCTATTACAAAGGAAATAATTTAAAGACAGGGGAGAGGAAAAGCTTTAGTGGAAAAAGGGGGCGACTTCAGGTATGTCCTCTTTGCAGAGTGTTGTCACTCTGGAGAAGCTGGAGGAGAGATAACTAGAGATGGAGTATGTCACTTGTTTGTGGAGTGTATTTGGGTTTTCTGGTTTGTCCTGGGTTGGAAGCAGAGGCAAAAATAAGGAAGTTCTCAGCCATTGAGTAAGTCCTGACTGTTGTGAGTTGGTCTCTGCAGGTATTATGCTTCATTTCTTCTGTGGGGCAGAGTTCTATTGCCATATACTCGGGCCATTGTCTGTTTGTTTACTCAGTATCACAAGAAAGCTGTTATTCTAACACGTGGGTTTTGCAGTTGCCCTTGGGCCACAGCTCCCTAAGACTGTAGGGTGGAGAAACCTGCCAGGGCATTCAGATCTGCGCCTTAAGCAATAGTCCAACAGCAGGCCAAGTGGCTGGTGCTGCTCTGAAGAATGGCATCCCCTTTGTTTTTTGGAATGTGAGACAAATGTAGTGACCCTTTTCATACCAAGTGTGCCCCAAATCTGAAATTATACCAGAAAAAATGTAAATGCAGAAGAAATATGGGAGAAAGCCAATAAGCAAGAGGGTGGAAGTCATTATTGCTCTAACTTAGGACATCTGTTTATATCTATTTATACATATCTGAGAAATAATGCGTTACAGAAATGTGGTATTACTAGCCAGGACAGATACATTTAGATAGTTGTTTCTTTCCCTACTCTTCTATTCATATTTCTTTGCAAAATAATTTTGATGACTGATAATTTTTAAAATGGTCACATTTTAGTGAAGCAACCAAACCTTGGCCATGCCTTTAATAAAATGCAGTTGGCGGAACTTTCTGATTCCTATTTAAAACGCAGTATCTGTGAAAGTATATTCTCATGTGCATCTGTGTAGATTTCTTTTAACTTACTATTAAAAGAGGATATAGGCCAGGTACGGTGGCTCACGTCTGTAATCCCAGCACTTTGGGAAGCGGAGGCAGGTGGATTAATTGAGGTCAGGAGTTTGAGACCAGCCTGGCCAACGTGGTGAAACCCCATCTCTACTAAAAACACAAAAAAATTAGCCAGGTATTGTGGTGCATGCCTGTAGTCCCAACCAGCCTGACCAACATGGTGAAACCCCATCTCTACTAAAAACACAAAAAAATTAGCCAGGTATTGTGGTGCATGCCTGTAGTCCCAACCAGCCTGACCAACGTGGTGAAACCCCATCTCTACTAAAAACACAAAAAAATTAGCTGGGTATTGTGGTGCATGCCTGTAGTCCCAACTATTGGGGAGGCTGAGGCAGGAGAATCACTTGAACCCTGAAGGCAGAGGTTGCAGTGAGCTGAGTTCGTGCCATTGCACTCCAGCCTGGGCTACAGACAGAGACTCTGTCTCAAAAATAAATAAATAAATAACAGAGGATATAATTCTTTACCCAGTCTCTGGAAGGTTTAAACCATAGGGGAGCTAGCAAACGTAGTGTGGTGACATTCAAGACTCTGACGTCACTTAACACCTCTCCCCAGTACAATAATTCCCTCCGATTTGTTTAAATTCACTGAAGCAAGAATTATCCTTATTATATAAGAAGCATTATCCAGCAAAGTGTCCGTTTGCAAAATGGTTTATTACCATTGATAATCATATAGAAAACAGCCTGTTTATGACTTGAGGTTCATATGAAACCACTTATGAAGTAACTACTTTTCTGGGTTACTGTAACTGTGCTTTTCCTGTAGAGTCAAACTGTCAGCCAAATTCATCAAGCACGTAAATCCATCAATAAGAATTCAGCTCTTGCTTGGTGCTAGTTCTCCTCTTCTGGTGTAGTATGACAATTCACTTCCACGTTCTTCACTTTCCTAACAGCTTTTCTGAGGTTCATCCTTTCCATATTTAAATACATGGTTCCCTATAGTAATTTCAGTTCTATGGCAAATAGAACAGGACAGATCTATTTAAATGGAATAATGGTGAAGAATTTTTGTATAGTAGGTAACAAGGAAACCGATTCACAAGAGAAATTGTGGAATTTCTCCCTTGCTCTATAACAGTAATCCACAAACTCTCAGCCAAATCTGAAAAATTCCTCAAACCTCAAAAAGTCTTTTCAAGAAACAAGGTGTATTCATTTCCTGTATCTGCAGTAACAAATCCCCACAAACTTGATGCCTTGACACAGTAGTCCTTTATTCCCTCACAGGTAAGGAGTCCAGAAGTCCTAAATCAGCATCGCTGGGCTACAGACCAGGTGTGATGGGGCTCCCTCTCTTCCTTCCTCCCAAGGCTCTAGGGGAGAACCTGTGCCTTGCCTCTCCCAGCACTGGTGGTTGCTCACATTCCATGACTTGTGGCCGCATCCCTCCAATCTCTGTGACTACATTGCCATCTCTGCTGTCTGTGTCTAATCTCCCTCCCTCTTGTAAGGACACCTGTGATTGCATTTAGGGCTCACGCAGGTAACCCAGAATAACCGTTCCATTTCAAAACTCCATGGAATTACATTTTCAAAGTCTTTGCTGTATAAGTTAACAGCTTCAGGGTCCAGGAATTAAGACCTGATATCAGTGGGGGCTATAAACACACTGCTACACATGGCATAAGTAAAAATCAGTTTCTTGACAATGCTGATGAAAACTGCATTTATTACAACTCGACGCTGGCTTGACTAAGGCAGTTGAGCCCTACACTCCATAGCAACTTCCCATACTGTGACTTCTTTGCTCCATCTCAGCCTCAGATCCCTGCCTCAAAGTACCTGAGTACTGATAACATTTCTCACCTGGCCTTTCCCTTGCAATGCTTGACACAGCTTTTTAAATTTCAGGACCCTGGCAGGGCATAGTGAGTGGCTCACACCTGTAATCCCAGCACTTTGGAAGGCCAAGGCAGGAGGATTGCTTGAGCTCAGGAGTTTGAGACCAGCCTGGGCAACATAGGGAGAACTTGTCTCTACAAACAATAAATAAAAATAGCCAAGCCTGGTGGTGCGTGCCTGTAGTCCCAGCAACTCAGGAGGCTGAAGCGGGAGGATAGGATGGCTTGAGCCCAGGAGGCTGAGGGTACAGTGAACTATGATTGCACCACTGCACTCCAGCCTGGGCAACAGAAGGAGAACCTGTCTCAAAAAACAAGTTTCAAGATCCCCACATGGCAGCTTTTACCACCCCTCCTTACTCTTCACAGACAGGGGTCCCATGGTTTCTGCATATAAAAGCATTGCTCATCCACCCTTTTCCTGAGACACTTCTGGTTTCGTCTTTGAGCATCTTCTTCTTGCAATATCTTGCATTAATAAAGGCTTTCCTTATTAATGTAGGAACTTGTATTCTTCCCCCTTGGCACCCTGTGTCACTTTAGTGAGTGGTGAAGACAGAGAAGCCTCTGTGCTGTAAGAGGCTCAGCTTGCCGATGCACCTGCCCTGGGGTTGCTCCAGAGGGAGAGCATCTCTGTGACTTCCTGGGATGCCAATAGCTAAAGAAGTCTTAGGTGCAAGGACTGTTCTGAGCATTTCACACATGCGTCTCAGGTCATCTTCCCAACAACCCTATGATGCTAGTTCTCAAACTCCAGCTGTATCAGAATCCCATGGAGGCCCCTAAAAGCTCAGATTGCTGAACATATCCCCCAGTTTCTGATTCAGTAGGTCTGGGACAGGGTTCCAGAATTTGTTTTCTAAAAACTTCCCAAGGTGGGCCTAGTGCAGTGGCTCATGCCTGTAATCCCAGCACTTCGGGAGGCTGAGGCAGGCAGATCACTGAGGTCAGGAGCTTGAGACCAGTCTGGCCAACATGGTGAAACCCCATTTCTACCAAAAATACAAAAATTAGCTGGGTGTGGTGGCACATACCTGCAATCCCAGCTACTCAGGAGGCTGAGGCAGGAGAATCCCTGGAACCCAGGAGATGGAGGTTGCAATGAGTTGAGATCACGCCATCACACTCCAGCCTGGGTGACAGAGCAAGACTCCATCTCAAAACAACAACAATCCCCTCCCAAAAAAACCAAAAAAAAACTCAAAACTTCCCAAGGGATGCAGGGGAACCCACTTTGAAAACTACTGCCCTAGGAGATGGGGCTCTTCTATGCCCCGTTTCACAGATGAGCGGAGTTAGAGCAGTGGGAAATACAGAATCAAGGGTGGGGACAGGCTCCTTTCTAAAGTGAAGAAATAGCTTAAATGCACATTAGGCCAGCAGGGTTTAGAAAAGAAAGCTGAGCTTTGGGGCTCTTGCCTCATCCCTCCCCCAGTGCCCATCACTTGCTTGGCAAACTGGACCCTGGGAGCCAGAGGGTAGCAGGAGAACTGGAATGTGAGCACCAAGGCCATCCAGGTAAAGCCCCGAGGCTCCTCAGGGCAGTCTCTCCACTTCAGTGTGAATGAAGCTCAGAAAAGGCAGGTGAGTCACACAGAAGGCAGGCTGCCGGGACAGGGCTAGGCCTCTGTGTCTTCCTACCCCACTGGCTTCCAGGAGGGCGTTTTGCCCAGTGCCTCCTGGGTGTTTCTGTGCTTGATCATTTCTAGAAGACGAAGGCTCTGCCCTTTAACTGTGCTCATTAAACGTCAGATTTTAAGCCTGGCTCCAATGATAACACATCAATGACTCATGGTTCTGAGAAGCCCAAGAATTACAAAAAGTGAGGCCTGTTCATTCACCAGTTTTAAAAATAAACCCATAAAATATTCTTTAAAAAAATTTGAGACCACAGAAAGGAAATAGAACCAGATAATCAAGCAACTCTGATTCTCTGTATGATCCCCTTAAAAACCAAGCCAGGGAAATCTTCTCCAATAAAAACTTGGAAGGTTTTCTGAGCCACAAAACTCCACACCGGTGGTTTTCATTTGGTTTTTATGTTCCTTGTTTTCTCCTCCCCACCTCTCCACACCAGTGGTTGCTGCCCCCTTGTTTTGGTTTTCCTGTCCTCAAATCAGACCCGCAGCTATGGTCCCGAGCACTTCTAAACGTCATCCTCAAATCCAGAGGATCCACTGAGGACCCAGCTTCTACTTATGAGGACTAACCCATCCTCTGCAAAAGGAATCTGATCTTTTTCTGAGATCATTGCTAAGATAGAAAGAGGAAACAAATGTAAGAGTTCAGTATAAAACTCACAGTTCTGATCTGAGGAGGAACATTGCTTATTTATTTATTTATTTATTTATTTTTGAAATGGAGTCCCACTCTGTCACCCAGGCTGGAGTGTAGTGGTGCAGTCTTGGCTCACTGCAACCTCCACCTCCTGGGTTCAAGTGACTCTCCTGCCTTACCGTCCCGAATATCTGGGATTACAGGCGCCCACTACCACACCCAGCTAATTTTTTTGTATTTTTAGTAGAGATGGAGTTTCACTATGTTGGGCAGGCTGGTCTCGAACTCCTGACCTCAGGTGATTCACCCACCTTGGCCTCCCAAAGTGCTGGGATTACAGGCATGAGCCACCACACCTGGCATCAATTGTTTCTTTTAAATGCATTTTCTGTTCAGAAGATCCTCTGCCCAGATGCTGATCTGGGTGTGTAGCTTTGGAATGTAGCTATTTCCAATCTCATTTCTGGTAGTAATAAATTTTGTACAAATCACTTACTTTCTTAGAGCCTTGGTTTCATCGACTACAAAACGTGGACAATATCAACTACCCCATAGTGCTATTACGAATTAAATGAAAGGCTGGGCATGGTGGCTCACGCCTGTAATCCCAGCATTTTGGGAACCCAAGCAGGTGGCTCACCCAAGGTCAGGAGTTCAAGATCAGCCTGGCCAACATGGTGAAACTCTGCCTCTACTGAAAATACAAGGAAGAGGAGTTGGGCGGTGGCAGAAGGCACAGGTCTCCCAGGTTTGCAACCCCACTCCACGGTGATTTAGCAAGGAGTTGGGTGGTTCAGCCTGTGTTCCCTCAGCCAGCGCCTAAGGTTTGCTGTCAGTGGAGCAGGGATCATACAAACTGGACTTTCTCAGCCTAATTAGCCTCTACACTGGGGATATGGCCTGTGTGTCCACCTGCACCTCTGCACACCACCCTTCTCATGCGCACTTCCCCAGCTTCTGAATTTCCATGTGCTCTATGTAGCAAGTTGCTGATGTGCAATATTCATGAGTAGTGTCCAGTGATGGCTGCATGGCTCTGAGGAAATTGAGAGAAATTTGGCCAAGAAAAATTAGATAATGGTAGGCCGGCATGGTGGCTCACGCCTGTAATCCAAGCACTTTGGAGGCCAAGGCGGGTGGATCACCTGAGGTTGGGAGTTCAAGACCAGCCTGACCAACATGGTGAAACCTCGTCTTTAAAAAAAAAAAAGAAAGAAAGAAAAATTAGATAATGGTAAAAAAGAGTTTTTCTCCAAGTTCAAAGAGAGAAATGGAACTAAATGATAATTTAAATGATATAAAAAAAGTGTTTTAGGACAAGCAAAACTAAGTTGCATATTCTATTTCTTTAACCAAGTGAATTGAGGACAAAGACTTTGTTTTAGAGCACTGGGGACCCCAGTGTATGATAGATGCCCAGTAAATAGCATCACGGAATGGCAATTATTAGGCTAAGAGGAATGGTTGCTAATTTGGCTGTAACTTTATGGAACCTAGCACTTGGCCTAGAGCTCAGTGGGTCTCGGATGGACTTGGGGAACTTCTTCTGCCCCCAGAACACAGAAATCCTAGACCCGCCTTGCTGTCCTTTAGATGCTTAGAAATGCCTCAGGGAGCTTAGAAGCCTCTGTTTCTTTTTTTTGAATGGAGTTTCTCTCTTGTCACCCAGGCTGGGGTGCAGTGGCATGATCTGGATTCACTGCAACCTCTGCCTCCCATGTTCAAGCGGTTCTCCTGCCTCAGCCTCCCAAACAGCTGGGATTACAGGCATGTGCCACCATGGCCAACTAATTTTTGTATTTTTAGTAGAGGTGGGGTTTCAGCATGTTGGCCAGGCTGGTCTTGAACTCCTGACCCCAGGTGATCTGCCAGCCTTGGCCTCCCAAAGTGCTGGAATTACAAGTGTGAGCCATCGTACCGGGCCAAAGTCCTTTGTTTCTTAGAGAGTCCCCACAACCTAGAGTCATCCAGCATCTTCAGCAAGGGTTCTATAAGGCCTTACCATCCCATCCTCAGGAATGCTAGAACTCTGCCAGAATCCACCACCGGGACAATGCAAGAGTCCTGTAGAGGCGATCTCACAGGACAGCCAGCCAGGTGGCTCCTACTCCTGCCTGATCCCAGTAGTTTTCACACCCAGGGAGGTGGGAACCTCTTCTGGTGCTCCTCCCCTGAGAGCCCTAGAGGGACATTGAGAAGAAAACAGTTTGGGGTGCATGAGGTTAATGGTACAAATGAGCACAGAGGCTACTTAAGGTGAGACACATGTTAACCTGCTGTCTAATCTAGAGATATCTAAGAATATGCAGCATAATAAAGCCATCTGAGATCAAATGTTCCATTTCCCCTAGGATCTAGGAGATCCTAGGGCATTATACTCTAGGCAACAGAGATAGAAAGCTTTGCACCCAACAAGCGACAAGCCTTTCTGTAAGTACAAAGGGGAGTCGTCATCTGAAAATAGATATTTGGTTATTTTGCCCAGTTAATAGAAGAAAACTGGGGACTTGTGTGATATTTCATGTGTTTTTGTACTTTTTTTCCTTTTGGATTAGAGAAGCACTGAAAAATAAATCATGTACGCTACCCCTTCTTTCTAGTTATTATTTTGATGTCGTAATAAAAGAGTGAGTTGATAAATAAGTGTTTGCTGGAAATACTAAACTTTCATAACCAAACTGACAGAATATCCAAAAGCTTTCATTTTGAAGTCTGTCTATGTAGCTATGGCTACACCGAAACAGTGGCATCACATTGTACACTTTGAATAGTTACAATCTTTGTTCAATATTTTTAAATTTATAAAGCTCAGTGGTTAGTCTGAACCATGGTAAAGCAATTAAGCTTTAAAATCTCCTGCACAGACAAGGATTGAGCCAGAAACTAGGTGCTTTTTGGAATGTGAACCTATAATGTCGTGATTAACAATGAAACCAAAAGATGATAATAAAAGTAATAATAGTAAGCAAAAAAAAAAAGTTCAGTAGAAAATGACAAACCAATAGGAGCAACAATTTCAGTACCCCTTGACCCAATTTATCCTGGCTTTGGAATGTAGCTGTTTCCAAATTTTGTACAAATGACTTACTTTCTTAGAGCCTTGGTTTCAGCGGCTACAAAATGTGGACAAATATCAACTACTCCATAGGTGGTATTAAAAATTAAATGAAAGACTGGATGCAGTGGCTCACACCTGTAATCCCAGCACTTTGGAAACCTGAGCAGGCGGGTCACCCAAGGTCAGGAGTTCAAAACCAGCCTAGCCAACATGGCGAAACTCTGCCTCTACTAAAAATACAAAAATTATCTGGGCATAATGGCACATGCCTGTGGTCCCAGCTGCTTGGGAGGCTGAAGCAGGAGAGTCGCTTGAATCCGGCAGGCAGAGGTTGCAGTGAGCCAAGATCACACCACTGCACTTGAGCCTGGGTGACAGAGAGAGATTCTTGTCTAAATGAATGAATGAGTAAATAACTAAATAAAAATTAAATGAGCGAACACAAGTATTGATATAGTCAGCCGTCTATAGGAATTTCTCCCATGAAAATCGGCATATCTTTGAGAAGTGACATTCAATTCAAAGGCAGAGTAACTTTGCCATGAAAATTGTTGCTATGGAAATTCTGTATACTGGCCATATTTATTGCTTTGACCATTCTTGCCCATCTGCGATCCCACTTGTGATACTGTGAAATGTATATTTGGTTTCGAGCCTGTTTCCTGATATACAACTCCAAAAATCCTTAGAAACACCACAATGGTGTCTTTTTGTTTGCTAATGATTGACTGGTGGCTGGCAGTCCCTCGGTAGCTTCAGGATGGGGCTGGCCATAGGAAAAACCAAGGCAGGATTAGAAGTGTAGGACCTTCAGCCTTGCCACCCCCAACCTCTAGGGAGGAGAGAGGGACTGAAGGTTCAATTGATCACCAATGGTCAGTGGTTTAATCAATCATGTCAACATAATGAGGCCTCCATAAAAACCCCAAAAGGGATTCAGAGGGCTTCCAGATAGCTGAACACACGGAAGTTCCTGGTAGGTGACATGTGGAAAAGGCGTGGAAACTCTGCACCTCTTCTCCCGTACCTTGGCCTGCGTGTCTCTTCAACTGGATCCTTTACAATAACCTAGTAAGTGTAAGTAAGTTTTCCTGAGTTCTGTGAGCCACTCTAGTAAGTTAATCAAACCCAAAAAGGGTGTTGTGGGAACCCCCACTTGAAGCCAGCAGGGCAGAGATTCCAGAGGCCGAACTTTTGACTGGTTTCAGGGGTGGGGGGTTGGTTTTGGAGACGGAACCCTCAACCTGTAGGGTCTGATGTGGTCCCCAGGTAGACAGCGTCAGAATTAAATTGAAGGACACCTTACTGGTACCTACCACAAAACTGATTGCTCATTTGCTGGCGAGGACCACCTGTTTAGTCACAGAAGGCTTCTGTGTTGATTGTTTGGGCATGAGAGCAGTGAAAAACACAGTTCGAGTTTTTCCACTTTCACACTTGGTGTCAGAGGAGTGGGATTTGTTAGAATGGCTCTGGCTCACAGAAACGTGGTTTGGTGAAAGAAAGGATGAAAAGATAGGGCCAAGACCAGAATCCTTTGATTCCTGGGTGGCTGCAGGGTCATACACGGTGTGGAGCTGTTGAGTTATTAAAGGTAAAATTTACTGGTGTAAGGATTAAGAAAGGAAAGAAACCTGAAAGGCGGCTTGATAGTCACCTATTTTAGAGAAAATAAACCTGAGAGGGGCTTCTGGCCACGTTAGATCAGAGGCCTATTTTTTTTTTCAGTTGGAGTCTTGCTCTGTCACCAAGATCAATGAGATCAATGGCATGATCTCAGCTCACTGCAACCTCTGCCTCCCAGGTTCAAGTAATTCTCCCTGCCTCAGCCTCCCAATTAGCTGGAATTACAAGCACCCACCATCATACTGGGCTAATTTTTATAGATTCAGTAGAGATATGGTTTCACCATGTTGGCCAGGCTGTTCTCCAACTTCTAACCTCAGATGATCCACCCATCTTGGCCTCTCAAAGTGCTGGGATTACAGGGAGGATGCTACTCTCTTACAGACTAAGAGTGCTGTAATCCCAGCACTTTGAGAGGTCGAGAGGGGTGGATCACATGAGGTAGGGAGTTCAAGACCAGCCTGACCACCCCGTCTCTACTAAAAATACAAAAAATTAGCCTGGTGTGGTGGCACATGCCGGTAATCCTAGGTACTCAGGAGGCTGAGGCAGGAGAATTGCTTGAACCTGGGAGGTGGAGATTGCAGTGAACCTGGATGGTGCCATTGACTCCAGCAGGAGTTCAAGAGCATGTTCGGGAAAACAGAAGGCATGTAAACCCATCCTAAAAGCCATATTAATTGGACATGTTAACGGGGAACCAGTAAGATTACAAAAGCCCACACAGAGCAGAGCAGAAGCCAGAGTGCCTGGAGGGACAGATTCTACACTTGAATACCCAGTACCCAGAATAGCTTCCTTCTCATGAAAAGAAAATGGTTGGCTGGGTATGGTGGCTCATGCCTGTAATCCCAGCACTTTGGGAGACCAAGGGTGGATCATGAGGTCAAGAGATCGAGACCATCTTGGCCAATATGGTGAAACCCCGTCTCTACAAAAATGCAAAAATTAGCTGGGTGTGGTGGCGTGCACCTGTAGTCCCAGCTACTTGGGAGGCTGAGGCAGGAGCATTACTTGAACCTGTGTGGTGGAGGTTGCAGTGAGCCGAGATTGTGCCACTGCACTCCAGCCTGGCAACAGAACGAGACTTTGTCTCAAAAAAAGAAAAAGAAAAAAGAAAATGGTTGATACAGGGACATGCTATTCGGGGAATTCAGGAAAGCACCCACTGTCCCCACAAATGGGTGGCCTCTTTACCTCTAGGGTTGACTTCGAAACCATCTGAGGAGCTGCTGGTACGTATTTCCACTTGCCCTACAAATATCTCTTAACTGAGTGATAACTGCTTGGTTTGTGGACGGCAGTTCCAGGCAAGGGAACAACATTCTGTTTGGGAGCTGCCACTCTGATCAAAGAAGCTGAAAGCAAATCAGCTGGTGACTGCCCTGCACGCTGCTTTCCTAGCAGTGAAAACCCCATGTCTGGGTTTTCACTGACTCAAAAACAGTGGCCGATGGCCTGGCCACATGGTCAGGCAGAGGGGCAATGGAAACCAGGCCTATTAAAGGGATGCCCAAATGAGGCACAGCCCCAGGGAAGTCTGAGGGTACATAAAAGTAACACATGCCAATGCCCATCAGAAAGTCTCCCTTCCAGGTCTGAAAGGTGCCTGGCATTGGCAGATATTCCTGTTTGCTGTTCCCACGTAGGGTGGTCACCTGGGCTCATGAAATGAGTGGATATGGGAACCACGGCAGTGCAGAGATGGCCTGAGTGTAGACACGGTCCTCTCGCACCCTCTCAAGCACAAAATGCCAGTAAGAACTGTTCTGTCTGCTCGCAAGACAGACACAGCCTGCCCATGGCTCTGGGATAGGGTCCCTGGCAGGAAGTCCCTGAACACAGCTGGCAAGTGAGACTGATGGGGTGGCTGGGGACTACACATGGGTTCTGATGGGAATGGATGCTGGCTCTGGACTGGGCTTGGCTTACCTGGTGGGAAATGCAAGGGCTCAGGGTGATCTCCAAAGCAGGAGATACTGCCAAATGTGGAAGCCTACCGTCATTTCTCCAGAGGGAGGAATGCACAGTACATCCCATGCTGTCTGACAGTGCAGGGGAGAGGTCCTCTTCACAATCATAGTTTGAGAGGGAGGTGGCGCAGGCCTTGGTTGTCTGAACCAGGGGGAGATAAGAGCATGAAGAACTGGCTGACATGTCTTCACAAGCGCGCGCTCACGTGCACCAGGAGTGGTGCTAAAGAAGGGTTCCCATTCAATTTTCCTCTGTTTTTCTAGTGGATCTGGGAAAGGAGAGGCGGGAGGATGCTGGTATGACTGCAGTTCTTGACAACTGTGAGGACACCGGTTTAATGGCTGTGATTTTTCCCTTTTCTCCACATCACCTCAGGTTTCTTTCTCCCCTACCTGATGCGGTGGTCCGAGGAGGAGGGCTTCATGTACAAGTGCAGGAAGCAGGGATGACGCCTAAGCAACAAACTGTAGCTGTGTTTCTCAACTTTATGCCAGCATTTCTAAGGGCCTGATGGAAGTGGGCTGTACAAAATTGGGTTCACTAGTTGACACCTATGTGACCTTACCCTCCTGAGTGGGAGTGGGAGTGGAATGAGAAAAAGCACATGCTAGGCTAACATTGCTCTGTGCAATCTAAACTAGCACTGTGGTGATATATATATATACACACACACACACACATACACATATATATACACACATATACATATACATATATCTATAAAACCTTCCATATATATATGCCTGTGAGATGGCGTCTTGCTCTTTCACCCACGCTGGAGTGCATTGGCACAATCTCAGCTCACTACAACCTCCATTTCCTGAGTTCAAGTGATTTTCCTGCCTCAGCCTCCTGAGTAGCTGCAGGCGTGTGCCACCAAGGCTGGCTAAATTTTGTATTTTTAGTAGAGACGGGGTTTCACCATGTTGGCCAGGCTGGTCTTGAACTCCTGACCTCCAGTGATCCGCCCACCTCAGCCTCTCAGGCATGAGCCACCGCTCCTGGCCTTTATATAAATTTTTTATATAAAATTGTATATAAGTTTTTTTGAGACAGGGTCTTGCTCTGTCACCCAGGCTGTGATGGCTCACTGCAGTCTTGACCCCTTGGGAACAAGTGGTCCTCCTACTTCAGCCTCATTAGTAGCTGGGACCACGGCTGCATGCCACTATGCCTGGATAATTCTTGTATGTTTTGAAGAGATGAGGTCTCCCTATATTGCCCAAGATGGTCTCAAACTCCTAGGCTCAAGCGATCTGCCTGCCTCGGCCTCCCAAAGTGTGGAGATTAGAGACAGTGGCAATTTTAATTTCCCTTCTAAAGGTGGAAAAGTTTGGATATTAATGGAGAGAGGGGAATGGGAGCTGAGTGTAAAGAATGAATAAATGGGTTATAAATTGAGGGAAATTCAATATTACGTGAAGACCTTGAAAGAGGTTTGGAGCAAGACACTATACTGTCTCTTATCTCAGTGATCCCAGATGCACGAAAGGGTGAAAGATGTGTGTGCCGAGACCACCAACTTTTGGAGTCTGGCAAGATGGCCAGGAAGCCTGCAAATCTGAGTGGCCTTGCCCTGTCAGATATTCATACAGTATGATGGACTGGACTAATTATTAATGACTGCATTGGATTCCACTAAGGTAGCAGTATCTTTTGAGTTGTATGTCCTTTGGTCGTAAGAGACCCTGGTTCAAAGACCAGGGATGGACTGTGATTGGTCTTCAACCCAATTCCTGACTTAGAACTCCTAAAATCCTTAGAAACACCAAAATGATGGGTTTTTGTATGCTAATGAGTTGACTGGTGGCTGGTACCCCCTAGGTAGCTTCAGGATAGGGGCTGGTCACCAGAAAAAGGAAGGCAGGGTTAACATTGGGACTTTCAGCCCTTTCTTGAGAGGGGAGAAACATCTAAGGCTAAGCTGATCACAGTGGTCAATAGTTTAATGAATCATACCTACTTAATAAAACTTCCATAAAAACCCAAAAGGACAGGGTTCAAAGAGGTGGTGAGCCCAGGAAGGGCATGGAAGCTCCACACCCCTTACCCCATACAGTGCCCTATGCGTTTCTTCATCTGTATCCATTGTAATATCCTTTATAATAAGTGGGCAAATGTAAATAGGTGTTTCCTTGAGTTCTGTGAGCTGCTGTAGCAAATTAATCAAACCCAAAGAGGGGGTCATGGGAACCCCATCTTGAAGCCAGTTGTTCATATGTTCTGGAGGACTAGACTTGTGACTGGTGTCTGAAATGGGGGCAGCCTTGTGGGACTGAGCCTTTGACCTGCGGGATTTGAGGTTATTTTCGTGTAGATAATGCCGGAATTGAACTGGGAGACGCCCAGAAGGTGTCCACTGCAGCAATGATGGCTTGTTTGCTGGTGGGACGAAATCCCTGTATATTTGATCCACAGAAGTCTTCTGTGTTGATTGCTATTGTTGACAGAGTAGAAAAAGCACTTTGAGTTTGTGAGTTTTTTCCATACTTACACTATTGTAATGCACTAGAGAAGTGTTTAACTTGATTCAGGGAAATACCCTTGATACCCATAAAATCATGAGAGCTGTCTCCTGTCCCTTCAGGATGGTCCTCTGCCAGTTTTCTTCTATTTAAAACTCATTGTCATAGAAAACTCTCTGCTCCAAGGATTCCACATGGACCTTTAAATGAATTTGAAGTCTTCTAAGAAGGATAATAGAATTGTCAGCTATGCTCCCAATTCCACTTTGGAAAAGGGAGTAGGTGTGAGGTAGAGGGTCTTGAGGTGTCCATGAAGATATTTCATCCCCCTGATAGAAGGAATCTCAGAAGCTATGGCCACCTACTCTTCTCCAGGTCTCATCAGGAAAAAGAGAAGGCTGAATGATGTTACATAAAATACACCATGCTACACATGGTCTCAGAAGACATTCTGACCAAGGCTACTGGTGCTGCCTTTCTTTCTTTCTTTCTTTCTTTCTTTCTTTCTTTCTTTCTTTCTTTCTTTCTTTCTTTCTTTCTTTTTCTTTCTCTCTTTCTTTCTCCTCTCTCTCTTTCTCTCTCTCTCCTTCCTTCCTTTCTTTCTCTCTTTCTTTCTTTCAGAAAGAGTCTTGCTCTGTCACCCAGGCTGGAGTGCAGTGGCACAATCTCTGCTCACTGCAACCTCCACCTCCCAGGTTCAAGCGATTCTCCTGTCTCAGCCTCCTGAGTAGCTGGAACTACAGGCGTGCACCACCACACCTGGCTAATTTTTGTATTTTTAGTAAAGACGGGGTTTTTACCATGTTGGCCAGACTGGTCTCGAACTCCTGACCTCAAGTAATCCATTCCGCCTTAACCTCTCAAAGTGCTGGGATTACAGGCATGGGCCACTGTGCTCGGCCATCCTGGCACCTTTCGTCATGGATGGAATGTGCTTTGCCGATTCAGGTTTTCTGCCCTAATCATGTGTCGGGTGACTCTGCTCTAGTTCACCCTATTGTGACCTGGTGTCTGGTCTCCATTTTCAAGGAGTCTTATCACTGCACCGTGGAACCCCAGACTCCTGCACAGCGACTCCTATTGGTGATTTCCAAATGGTGGCTGAGGTTCCCACTCAGGGAGAACAGGTCATGGTGTGGATGGGGCAGCTGTTGGAGGCCTGCAGCCTTGGAAGTTTCAACCCATATGCCATCGCCACCTCAGAGTTCCTCCTCAGGGACAAAGCGTCCATTTTAACAAATGAGTAAAGAAGTCATCTGCTGTCCACCACCAAAGGTAGCAGGAAATGCCTAACATCATAAGAGGCATCAAATGACACACACTGTTCTATTTTAGATCTAATATCATACCATGGACATCTTTCTTTGTCGATATATGTAGAGCATTCTACTGTTAGACCACATCATAATTCATTTAACAATCTCCTTTTCTCCTGTTGATGAACATTTAGATGAACATTTTTCACTTACAAACAACACTGCAATAAATATCTTTGTGCGTGTATTCTTATAGATGTGTGAAAATATTATTATAAAACTAATATCTGGGCTGGGCATGGTGGCTCATGCCTATAATCCCAACATTTTGGGAGGCCGAGGTGGGCGAATCACCTGAGGTCATGAGTTCAAGACCAACCTGGCCAACATGGCAAAACCCCATCTCTACTAAAAATACAAAAATTAGCCAGAGGTGGTGGCACATGCCTGTAATCCCCACTATTGGGGAGGCTGAGGCAGGAGAATCACTTGAACCCAGGATGTGGAGGTTGCAGTGAGCCAAGATTGCACCATTATACTCCAGCCTGGGCAACGAGAGTGAAACTCCGCTCAAATAAATAAATAAATAAACATGGAAATAAAACAAATATCCGGAAATGAAACTACTTGCTGAAAAAAGTTATTTTAACATATACTCCCTCTGTAGTTAAAGAGAATGTCTATAACCCTCACAAGTGATAAATCAGCTCACTTTATAGGCAGAACATGACCTAATAACTCTGTTTTTTTTTTTTTTTTGAGATGGACTCTCCCTCTGTCACCCAGGCTGGAGTGCACTAGTGTGATCTTGGCTCACTGCAACCTTCGCCTCCTGGGTTTAAGTAATTCTCCTGCCTCAGCCTCCCTGAATAGCTGGGACTACAGGCCCGTGCCACCACGCCCAGCTTCTTTTTGTATTTTTAGTAGAGACAAGGTTTCACCATGTTGGCCAGGTTGGTCTCGAACTCTTGACCTCAGATGATCTGCCCACCTCAGCCTCCCAAAGTGTTGGGATTACAGGCATGAGCCACTGCACCCAGCTGATGTTTTTTATACAAAATTGAGGGGCTGTACATACATAACTGGCATGAATTTAATTTAATTCACTCCTCACAACATCACATCAAGTAGGAATTGCTAATTCATTCTACATCTGAAAAGCAAAAAGTGAGTTAGCTGTGTGTCCTCAGGCAAATAATTTAAGTTCTCTCTGCTTCTAATCCCCCAGTAGAAAACAATAAACAGCAACATCTTCCTTTTCTACCACAGAGGTGTGATGGTCAGTTTTGTTTGTTAATTTGGGTGGGTTACAGTTCGCAGTTATTCAGTCAAACACAAATCTAGGTGGTTTGCATGGATTTTGTAGATATAATCCAAGTCCATATTAGTTGAGTTTAAATAAAGAAGATCATCCCAGATAATCTGGGTGGGCCTGATTCAATCAGTTGAAATATTTTAAGAGCAAAGCTGATGTTTCCCTGGGAAGAAGAAATTCTACTCATGGACTTGGCTGTCCTGGACAGTCCCAGTATGGTTTTCCTGAGAGGCCACCCTACAGATTTTGAACTTGCCTAGCCAGGCCCCACAATTACATAAACCTATTCCCTGCAGTAAATCCTGTAATGTGTATCTCCCACTGGCTCTACCTCTCTGAGCACAATGGGGATGTGTTAAAAACTAAAGTACTATATATCTGCAAGGTATTTTATGGTGCCTCTGGATTGTGTGAGAACACAGTTTACAGTTTCAATGTGCTGGGGAGGATGGCAAAATAGAAAGACTGAGAAGATCTCTTGTTGCGCATTGCAGCCGACTGAGTCTTAACAAGTCATGGTGGTCGCTTCAGAAAGGACTCTGCAGACACAGACTAAAGTTGGCATCGGACCCTGCATCATGGTCTAGGTTCTCTGGAAAGAAAGAAGAAAGAGAGAAAGAAAAAGAAAGAAAGAAAGAGAAAGAAAGAAAGGAGAGAGAGAAAGAGGGAAGGAGGAAGGGAGAGAGAAAGGGAGGGAGGGGAAGGAAGGAAAGAAGGAAGGAAGGAGGGAGAAAGAAAAAAAAAAGGAGGCAAGGAAGAAGAAAGAAAAGAAAAAAGGAAGAAAGAAAGATAAACAGGACAAAAAGAAAAGAAAGAGAAAGAAAGGCAAGACTGAAAAAACACACGTCCAAATGCTGGAATGTGGCTTGATCTCTAGCAGGCTGAGTGATATTTAATAATAATAATAATAATGATAATCTCTTTGGAGCTCCATTTTCTCATTTATAAAATATAAGAGGTGGGAGTTGGATCAGATGATCTCTAAGGACCTTTTTATTCGAGTTAAAAAGGCTAAGCTATGTGTTTGCTTAATTTCCATGATTAGGCCTTAAAATCTTATTTTATTGCCAGCTTTATTAAGGTATTATTTACATACAATGAAATTCACCAAATTTAAGTACACAGGTTGATGAGTTTTGAATACATACATGCAAAATGCATACAATTGTGTCACCACCACCATCATCACAATCATGATTTAGAATATGAGTCTCCTCCCCCAAGCTTGGCCCCTGCCAGACACTTATGGGCTCTGTGCCTATGGCTTTGCCTTTATTAGAATCTCATCGAATGGATGTATGTATTTTTGTGTGTCTGGCTTCCTTCACTTAGCACAAAGCTTCTGAGATTCATGTCTCATCATTAGTGTGTTTGACTATAACTTCACATTGGCTATTGTATATCTTCTAAAATAGACAGTTTATATCCTTTGCCCATTTATTATTGAGTCATTGATTTTTTTCATTGGAGATGTATGGAAGCATATTTTTTGAAAGGCAATGAATAATATGAATGTTGATTTTATTTTTCCTAAAGCTTCTTGAGTGCATCTTGTCCCACCAAATTCCCCACTTGGAGCCACCAATGGCTGGAGATGCCATTCTTCTTTCTCTCTCTGCCACCCTGGAGGAGGTGCTTGCTCCCTTCCACTGCCCAGGTTGCCACAGAGGAGCACACCTTGGTGCCCTACACTGGCCTGATTCTTACCAGTGTCTAGGCTGGACAGAGGCTGGGTCCTCGAAGGAGAGGACAGAGCACCAGCTTCTACCCCTGCTCCTTGGCTCCCATCTTTGGGTGGTTTCCCCAGCTGCAGAGTTAAAGACTCTGGCCTTTGTCATTGACCCTGAGTCTGTGCACCTGGTTCTGGGCCCAGTGACCCCACAAGGCCAAATGGGCAGGAGGGGCTCTCCATCTCATTACATTCTGCTTCCTTACTGGCTGCAAACACTCAGAAAACCTTACAGGGCTGGGCATTCTCCACCGAGGCTACTTTCAAATCCTTAACAAAAAAAGAATGCTAGACAAATCTGTGGGGCTGGAGGAATGGGAAATGTACTTGAACAGACAAGAAGATTATTCCATCCCCACTTACCCCCAGAGGCTAACTGAACCCCAACCCCATTTCTCCCCTTTCCCAGCCTGCACCATTAGAGCATGGTGCTGAGAAGAGCCCATCATCTCTCAATGCCCTGCACTGTGCAGCAGCGAGGGAGGGAGGCCTTGACCCTATGGCACTGGGACAGGCCTGTGCCTGGATACCTAGGGAAATGCTGTGGACCACAAGGGCAGATCTGCATGGGGGTCATTGATGGGCAGCATCCTTCAGGTGTGCACCCAGTCAAGCAGCCTGTCATGTGCCAGCCTCTGTACCCTACCACTAAGTGCACAGTCTCTGGGGGAAAATATATCTT
Source organism: Aotus nancymaae (assembly GCF_030222135.1). NCBI lineage: Eukaryota > Metazoa > Chordata > Mammalia > Primates > Aotidae > Aotus > Aotus nancymaae. The sequence continues at coordinate 19,104,014 of NW_026988455.1, forward strand.
GTTTTCCACACAGCTGACTGACCACACACCGAAGACACACAACCTGTTTATAAACTGGGACTCCGCTGTTGGAATCTTAGAGAAGACTTGAGTGTACTTCTCAGGCAGGAGTTTACCCTTTAAGCGGAGAAAAAACGGATTTTGTGGCTCAGTTTTTCTTTCTATTCTAACTCTATCTAGTCCAAAATGGAATTGAGGAGGAGCGAAACAGCAAGGGACTCTGTGAAACTAGAATGGCAACAGTGGAAGAACATTGTCTTGGTTCAACTCCAGGGGCCGCCTTAGAGCTCTTATTAAGAGACATTAATTGGAAAGCAATTGCATAGTAGCCTTCCTCTGATAATTCCAAATTTGTTTGTATTCCAGAATGTCTTTCCAGGATGCTCCAAAATCCCCATCTCTTAACCTATGAAGCCTTCCCTAGAATCTGCAAATTCTGTCTTTAGAGACTTGCCGGTCACTTGCTGGACAGGGCGTCTGTAAAAGGGTTCTGGGGAGTTTGACTCAGTGTTCAGCCAAGATCCTTCCAAACTTTTAGGGTCTGATTCTGGGATTCCCAAGGTGACCTGGAGCCTTTCTCAACACCTTCCATGTGGAAGAGCACCTGCCTCATCCTCTGTTGCAACACAAAGAACCACTGTGAAGCTCCGTGGTGAGTTTCAATGAGTTTATTCCACCACGTATGGCTCAGGCAGGCATGGATTTATAGGTATGCTTGTGCTGTGTTTCATATTCAAATGTATGGTTCCAACAGTTTACTTTATCAGCTGTGCTCTTTGTCTTCCTTGTGCTCTGCCAAGTATCAAATGCAGTGTCATCTGTGTGTGGGTGTTCTGCAAATGCTAATTGGTGATGACAAGGATAATGATGTTGACAAATGGCCCCATGAAACTGATGAATCATTCGGTTGGAGAGTCCCAGGTTTGGCAGTTATGTAATGTTGCTTCACCAAACAGGTAATGTTTCATACCTCAGAGCAAGATGGAACGTTCTGCCTGCCGGGGCCTTGTTATTCCAGCCAAAAAAGCTTCTCTGAAGAGTAGAACTTTTTTTTTTTTTTTTTTTTAAGAAAACATCAACCTGGTAGGCAGACGTTTCAGGTAAGAGATACAGCTGTTTGCTTTGATTCAGCCTTCTACCAAAACTGCTGCTCAAACTCCTACACCAGCTGGCAGTCAACTCAACAAACAGGAAGGAGCAAGAGCCTGAATCAGATCATAGAACAAATAAATGAATTCATGTGAGTCTTAACACCTCAATGGCATTGTTCCCACCTTCCTGTGCAAAGGTATGGACATCTTAAAACAAGCAGGCTATGGAGTAGGTAGGTTTAATAGGTAAGTTTGTGGTTAACCAAAAATTTGACAGTTTTTGACCTCCAAAAGCACAATTTTATATGGTTCAACCTAATGAAACAGTTAAGAATTCTCAGAATGTATATATTTCAGTATAGGTATCTGTTAATATAAAATTTAGCACACTCCTAATACTTGTTTCCTGGAAAATTCATGCTTATTCTTACTTGGTATCCCATTTTAGGTATTTCACGTTTTCGAAAAATTCAAAGTCAAAAATTTTAGTTGAAAACTAGAATTTTAAACAGAATTTTTTTTCCTTTGCTACAGAATATAAAATCCAGCACATTTTCCAAATTGGTGTGAGTTGTGCAGATCTGACCCACTGACCTGTGATATTCAGTCTACACAATCATGAACAATTTTTTTGTTTCTGAGACAGAGTCTCTCTCTCTGTCACCCAGGCTGGAGTGCAGTGGCATGATCTCAGCTCACTGCAACCTCCGACTCCCGGGTTCAAGCTATTCTACTGCTTAGCCTCCTGAGGAGCTGGGATTACAGGCATGTGCCACCACGCCTGGCTATTTTTTGTATTTTTAGTAGAGACAGGGTTTTTCACCATGTTGCTCGGGCTGGTTTCGAACTCCTGACCTTGTGATCGGCCAGCCTTGGCCTCCCAAAGTGCTGGGATTACAGGTGTGAGCCACTGCACCTGGCCATGAACAATTTTTAAAATGTGAATTTTTGTTTGTTTGTTTTTTGAGACAGGGTCTTACTCTGTCACCCAGGATGAAGTGCAGTGGTGTGATTCAGTTCATTGCTGCCTTGACCTCCTGGGTTCCAACAATCCTTCTACCTCAGCCTCCTGAGGAGCTAGGACTACAGGTGTGTGACACTGCACTTGGCTAATTTTTATACTCTTTTGTAGAAGTGGGGTTTGGCCATGTTGCCCAGGCTGGTCTGAAACTCCTGAGTTCAAGCAGTTTGCCCAACTCAGCTTCCCAAAGTGCTGGGATTACAGATGTGAGCCACCACACCCAGCTGTGAATTCCTTTTGATAAGATATGCTCTCTCCAGTTGCCAAAGTCCTCTATGCTAACCACAGATTTGCTTGAACATTTGCATTTTCCTATAGGGCCCTCCAGCATTTCAATTTTTCACCTCTGTCTCAGATGACACTGATATTTCATTGCTCCTCCTCTAATGTGATGAAACTTTGATGAAGTCAGGATGTTAGGAAGGGAAGCCATACTTCCTCCAGGGATTCCCCCTTATGGCTCCTATTTTTCTCAGAGTGAGAGTAAAAGGAGACAAGATTCCAGGAGAAGATGCTCAGCTTCTCTTAAATCTAAAAGATGCAAATTAAAACAAGGTGTCTTCTTATTTTTAACCTCTAAGTTTTATAAAAGTAAATAGATTAACATTTAGGGTTGGTGAGAATGTGGAGAAATGGGTCCCCTCATTTACTGGTAAATTGATGTAATTTTTTTGACCAAAAAAATTGGGAATATTTATGCTTTTTAAAAAACACATATTGTTTGCCTCAATGAATCCACTTACATTCTTCAAAAGTAGTCACACAAGCATGGATGTTACATACTTCACATATTCAAAGATTTTTCTTGTAGCATAGTTTATAATAGAAAGAAACTGAAAAGAACCTATAAGTTGATCGATGAAGAGATTTTAAATTATGGTTACATATGAAGGTTAAACAGAATGAGTTGTATCTGTGTAGATAGTTGTATCTGTGTGTAATGAAAAGGTGTGCAGGACAACCGTAAGTGCAAAAAAATAAACGTCAGAACAATGTTTATAGTATGATCCTAGTAAAAAACATTCACAGATCTAAAGCGGGGAGGAGACAGCAGAGACTTCAGTACTCCACTTTCAACAATGGATAGATCATTCAGACATGAAAACAGTAAGAAAATATTAGACTTAAACTAAACTTTAGACCAAATAGACTTAACAGACATATATAGAACATTGCATCCAATGGCAACAAAATGCACACCTTCTCAAGTACACATGGAACATTCTCCAGGACAGAGCAAATGCTGGCCCCAAAGCAGATGCTAATAAATTTGAGAAGATATAGCTCATATCAAGTATCTGTATGGACCACAATAGTATGGAACTAGAAATCAATAACAGGAGAGAAACTGGAAAATTCACAGATACATGGAAATTGAACAACATGCTTCTAAGCAATCAATGGGTAAAGGAAGAAATCAAAGGGGAAAATACAAACATTTCGAGACAAACAAAAATGGAAACAAAACATACTAAAACTCATGAGATGCAGCAAAAGCAGTTCTAAGAGAGAAATGTATAACAAGAAACACTTGCATTAAAAAAGAAGAGGCCAGGCATGGTGGCTTACCCCTGTAATCCTAGCATTTTGGTAGGTGAAGGTGGGTGAATCACTGAAGCTCAGTCGTTTGAGACCAGCCCGGGTAACATAAGAGATCTCTATCTCTACAAAAACATAAAACATAAAACATAAAATTACCTGGGTGCTGTGGTACGAGCCTGTCGTCCTAGTTACTCAGGAGGCTGAGGTGGGAGAATCACTGGAGCCTGGGAGGTCAGGGCTGCGGCGAGCCAAGATTGTGCCACTGCACTCCAGCCTAGGCAGCAGAGCGAGACCCTGTCTCAAAAAAAAAAAAAAAAAAAAGAGAGAAAGAGAGATTTGGATTTGATGGTCCTGTGGAAAACAAAAGAAGTGAAGTGCATGCCACCACCCTCAGCTAATTTTTGTAATTTTAGTAAATTTTAGTAGAGATGGGATTTCACCATATTGGTCAGGCTGGTCTTGAACTCCGGACCTCAGGTGATCCACTTGCCTCGGCCTCCCAAAATGCTGGGATTACAGGCGTGAGCCACCACGCCCGGCCACAAATCAGATTTTTAAAGCAACATACATCCCGTGGGTTAAACTTGGCTTTTGACCCACCATCCATTCCTAAATGCCTTCTGTGGTTCCAGCTCAGTAGGGAGACCATGGAGTAATTGTATGAGATTTGTTTTAAAACTTTTTTTTCCATTTTTATAAATAAGTCAATATTAAACTTTTATAAATTAAACTTCTGACAATTTATTTTTTTCTTTCTTAAAGGAAAATATACCTTAAATTTTTTTTAGGGCCGGGCGCGGTGGCTCACGCCTGTAATCCCAGCACTTTGGGAGGCCGAGGCGGGTGGATCACGAGGTAAAGAATCGAGACCATCCTGGTCAACATGGTGAAACCTCGTCTCTACTAAAAATACAACAAATTAGCTGGGCACGGTGGTGCGTGCCTGTAATCCCAGCTACTCAGGAGGCTGAGGTAGGAGAATTGCCTGAACCCAGGAGGCGGAGGTTGCGGTGAGCCCAGATCGCGCCATTGCACTCCAGCCTGGGTAACAAGAGTGAAACTCCGTCTCAAAAAAAAAAAAAAAAAAAAAAAAATTTTTTTAGCAGTGTGAAATATACACAGTAGAAATTCTGTTATTCTCTGTTATTAGTACATAAATGGAAATACATTGTCTCCCATATTGTCCTGTATCTACAAATATTAAAGGAATAGAAAAGGTAATATACGTTCAAGTTTACCAAATGTGTGTATTCAAATAACACACCATGAGCTTATCAAAATTGTACAAAATATTTGAACTAATTTATTAATTTGATTTTAATTCTTGTGTTCAAAAGCTTGGGATATCAGGTGTTATTTTGCATCTGTAACTAACTGTGATCCTCATTTCTTGTCATTTCTTGTGTTTGTATATTACTTGTTCGTAATAGATTTTACTTTTGGAAACAAGTCTTTCTTGAGGTCAGTTTGGTTTTGCTGTTAATTTACTTGTTTGACTTTATAATTTAATTTAGTTTTGCAGAATACTTGTAGATTAGAAGGCTTTTCATAAATCCCCTCACAGACAAAGAGGAAAACTTCCCACTCTTTTATTTCCCTCATAGGAGGACATACTGGAAAGAAAATGTTTAGCATCTTAGTATAGTGTAGCTGTTGCGAACAGTTCATGACTTGATCTTCATTTGGAAATCTGTACTGACGAGGATTAAGTTTAAGGATTGTATAAATCATTAAAGCTGTGGTCATTTCATATGGAGGTTGATAGAAAATATTTTTGTCCTAAGTTTTATTTGCTGACTTTTTCTGTCAATGAGGGAGGTTGTTGAACGAACTGAATATATGGGCTGTAGCAAGTAGCTTTACAGCAGATCTTACAATGTGTTTAAGTGGATACCACTTTTTCTGTTTAGAATAATAAAAAACCTATTTTCACAGGTTCCTTAGAATACGCTTGCTCTCGCACACCTTCTGTTGCAAAGTCCATTTTATCATGCCGAATCTGCATTCTTCCACACACCTGTAGAAAAACCTCAGTACATGCTTTGCACTCTCCTTTGCACCCCTTTCCAATTTCTTATTGCAAATCATTTTGATGTAGTACAGAAAACAGCATTTTAAAATGTCCATGTTGCTGGGCGAGATAGCTCATGCCTGTAATCCCAGCACTTTGGGAGGCTGAGGCAGGCGGATCACCTGAGATCAGGAGTTCAAGATTAGCCTGACCAACATGGAGAAACCCTAGCTCTACTAAAAATATAAAATTAGCTGGGTGTGATGGTACATGCCTGTAATCCCAGCGACTGGGGAGGCTGAGGCAGGGAAATCACTTGAACCAGAGAAGCAGAGGTTGCGGTGAGCTGATGTGCCATTGCACTCCAGCCTGGGCAACAAGAGCAAAACTCCGTCTCAAAAAATAAAATAAAATAAAATGTCCATGTTAAGAACTGGCCCACTGGTACCAACTCACCTCTATTTTGTCAGTTCATAATTGAAGCTTTTGTTTTATTGTTTTCAAAAATAAAGTATATTTTTGAAGTAATGAATTTAAGAATGAAAAAACAGGTGTGAAAAACACCCAAATTACCATATATGTGTATTTTGATATGCAGATGTAGCAATATACATGCAGAGAGTCTAGTAAAGTGGTCTTTAACTGGGGGAGATTTTGGACCCCTCCCAGGGGACATTTGGCAATGTCAACAGACATTTTTGATTTTCATGCCTGGGTGAATAGGCCAGGGGTGCTGATAAACAACTCATCACAAAGAATGAACTGGCTTCTAAAACAAAAGGACTGAGGTTGACAAGCCCTGGCTGAAAATTGCTGTAAGAATATTGACAATGATCTCTAGCACTGATAGGGACATTAGGGTGCTGTATAGGGAACAATTTTTTAATTTTTTAAAATTATTTATTATTTATTTATTTTTAACATTTGAGACAGGGTCTCACTGTGTCTTCCAGGCTGGAGCGCAGCGGTGCAATCTCAGCTCACTACAACCTCCGCCTCCCAGGCTCAAGCCATCCTCCTGCCTCAGCCTCCTGAGGAGGTGGGAATATAGGCATGCACCACCACATCTGGCTAATTTTTGTTGCCTGAGGCTTCCACAGTGCTGGGATTACAGGAGTGAGTTGCTGTGCCAGGCTTATTTTGCTGTAAACAAAGTACTTTTCTTCAACAGTTAAGTTCCTAGTTTGACGCCTCTTCAAAAAATGTAAGAAATGAAAAGTTTGAAAAAATCTGGGTTACTTCTCCATTCCCATTCCTCTATTATGTATTGTTGGTTTCTTTACGCACCCTTCCAGGTATACTTATGCATATCAAACTATGTAGAAATATAGCTTCTTATTCTTTTTCTTTCCCACCATAAGGTACATATTGTATTTGGTTTAGCACTTTTTTCTTCAACAATATGCCAGACACTGTTATATTGTTTCTAAAGTCATTTTACAATCATATATATACGTATATGTGTGTGTGTTTGTGTGTGTGTGTGTGTATATATATATATATAGTTTGAGACAGAGTCTCACTCTGTTCCTTAGGCTAGGCTAGAGGGTAGTGGCACAATATTGACTTACTGTAACCTCTGTCTCCCTGGTTCAAGTGATTCTCCTGCCTCAGCCTCCCAAGTAGCTGGGATTACAGGCATGCACTACCACACCCAGCTAATTTTTTGTATTTTTAGTAGAGATGGGGTTTCGCCATGTTGGCTAGGCTGGTCTTGAACTTCGAACCTCAGGTGATCCACCTGCCTCAGCCTCCCAAAGAGCTGGGATTACAGGTGTGAGCCACGGTGCCAGGGTGTGTGTATGTGAGCGATAGAAGCTGGGGCCTGCAGCGTGTGTGTGTGTGTGTGTGTGTGTGTGATGGAAGCGCTATCCTGATGTGTGTTTTTGCTTCAGAATAGCTTCAGATCTCACTGAGTGTAGCCACTCTTGAAAAATATATATTCATTTGAAATTAAACAAATGAGAAATATTGAGGGAGGGAGTTGGAATTGTTGGGAGGGGTTAGTCATTTTCATTCACAAAGATGACTGTTCCACTTCTAACAGCTGGGAAGCTAAAGAATAATTTAAAAATTGAGACAAAAAAGCTATTGCAGGCATAGAAGTATGTACCAGTAGATGATGAATTTGCCTTCTCAGTATTGATATTGCTGTATTAAGAATGATAATTCCATGTCTTTAGACACCAGTGCTTCTTTATCCAGGAATAGCTCTCTAAAGCACTCTGGTGTTACACGCTCACATATCTGCTCCTACTCACTGCACTGAACTTAGAGGGTCTACGTGCCCAAAGACCAGGACACTGAGGGCGGCCTCTTGCCAAGAGCCAGTGGAAACCGAGGCCCTCAGTCATACAGCCCCGTGGAAATGAAATTCTGCCAACGACTGATTCTTCCCTCGTGCAGCCTATCACACATCTGAATTACAGCCTCAGGGAGGCCCCTGAGAAGAGAACTTGCTAAGCTGTGCCTGGACCTCTCACTCATAAACACTGTGTGATAAGAAATGTGCTTTGTTTCGAGCTGCTAAATTTGTTGTAATTTTTATGCAGCAATAGATAACTATCACAGTTGTGAAATCACCACTTTCGATAATGACTAAGAGCCAAACCAGGTGCCAATCACTAAAATTTCCTTGTCAAGGAGGGCACTCTACTCTCATTCCACTGGCGAATAGAACATGGCGCATACTTCCTGAGTTTCAAGGAATCAGGAAACAGAATCACTTCCACTACAAGCTGGAGCCTGCAGCGTGTGTGTATGTGAGAGGTGTGAGCTGGGCCTGCAGGGTGTGTGTATGTGAAACCAGTCAGCTGGGGCCTGCAGCATGTGTGTATGTGAGAGGTGTGAGCTTGGGTCTGCAGTGTGTGTGTGTGAGAGGTGTGAGCTCAGGTCTGTAGAGTGTGTGTATGTGAGAGGTGTGAGCTCGGTTCTGCAGAGTGTGTGTGTGTGAGAGGTGTCAGCTCGGTTCTGCAGGGTATGTGTATGTGAGAGGTGTGAACTGGGGCCTGCAGGGTGTATGTATGTGAAACCAGTGAGCTGGGGCCTGCAGAGCGTATGTATGTGAGAGGTGTGAGCTCGGGTCTGCAGGATGTGTGTATGTGAGAGGAGTGAGCTCGGGTCTGCAGGATGTGTGTATGTGAGAGGTGTGAGCTGGGCATGCAGGGTGTGTGTATATGAGAGGTGTGAACTGAGCATGCAGGGTGTGTGTGTGTGAGAGGTGTGAGCTGGAGCCTGCAGCGTGTGTGTATGTGAGAGGTGTGAGCTGGGGCCTGCAGCATGTGAGTATGTGAGAGGTGTGAGCTTGGGTCTGCAGAATGTGTGTGTGTGAGAGGTGTGAGCTCGGGTCTGTAGAGTGTGTGTATGTGAGAGGTGTGAGCTCGGGTCTGCAGGGTGTGTGTATGTGAGAGGTGTGAGCTGGGCATGCAGGGTGTGTGTGTGGTGAGAGGTGTGAGCTGGGGCCTGCAGCATGTGTGTATGTGAAAGGGAGAAGCTGGTGTCTGCGGAGTGTATACACTGCAGACTATGTGAGTGCTGGAAGTGCTATTCTAATGTGTGTTTTTGCTCCTGAATAGCTTCAGATCTGGAGTGTAGCTATTCTTGGAATATTTTTGGGAATAGATAGCAGTGATGGCTGTGCAACGTTGTAAATATTGTTAATGCCACTGAATTGTACACTTAAAATATTTATAATGGCAAATTTTACATTACATGTTTTTATTAAGAAAATATAAATGTGAAACAGTATAGAGTCAAATTCTCAACCGCACAGCGCAGTCTCCAATCTCTAAAGGGAAAGTTGCATGGAAAGCCTGTGTTATTTCAGATCCTGAAGAGTAAATTGGGCAAAAAGCAAAAAGCTCAAGTGTTGCCTTATGTTTTTCTTTTTCCCTCCAGGTAGGAAAATAAGGGGCCCAAACGTTCGCAAAAGCAAGTCTTAGGTGGACCAAAAATGCTAAAAGTTTGTGTTGTTCTCTCCTAAAAAAGCTAAATTAGGTACTAGGGCTGGGGTAAAGCTTTAGATAAACTCAAAAAAAAGAAAAGAAAAACCCCTAAAAACAAAGAAACAAAAACAATTTCAAAAAAAGAAGAAAGAAAAGAACAACCTATTTGAGATGTTACTAGAGCCTCCCATCCCCCATTCTAGGCATTTCTTGGCGGCTGTAATGTTAACCCTCAAATGCCAATTGCGCTGTTGGAGCTTTGAGTAAACTTGCAATGGAATGGAAAATTTAAAAAACTTGAAATGAAAGGGAGTTTTTCAAAGCTGGCTACTTATGGCTACTGCATCTAGATATATGATAAAAAACATACATTCTATGCCTGTAATTTTGTAAATGTGGGAGGAATCATCCCGATCGGTAAAGCTCCCCAAAACAAAACCCAGGATGGTATACAACTGCCTTGCTTGTGGCCGCTGGTGAGCGAACTGAAATGCAAGTTTCTGAGTATTAAAAGGGAAACAGGTTTCCATAACTGACAATTGTTGGTATAGTTTTCATCTATGGGGACCTCTGAAAAAACAGAGACAACGTAAAAGACAGGCAATCTCTAATTGGAGATTCACTTTTAGAATTTTAAATATTAGTTTTTAGTTCCTAATGAGCTCTCGTAAGATCAGATGCCTACGCCTTAAAGGCTGATAAATTTCTGGCCTCTGAGCATATTTTTGAGTGGGTCCGTTTGGACTCAGCAAGTAACAAGCTAAAAAGCCTTGCTTGTTACTGGGACCAGGAACACCGCTTTCCCACTCTGCAAGGCTTTGACTTTGCTGCAGCAGAACAAAAGCTGTTGGCTTTTTGGGGGGAATCCTAACTTACAGATCCTAATTGCCTGGACCTGACTCTGAGATGAAACCTTACACTATCTGCCGCTGATTCTTTCAGCCTCAGCACAAAGTGTGCTGAAGAAAAAGCTCTACAAGCACAATAAACAGAACTCAGACTCTGCAATCAACTCAGATTCGGACACGCCTGCATGGGATCCCAAACCGTGAAAACAGCATGGACGCTGGCTGGAATGTCTGCATCACACACAGATGCCCACAAGAAAGGGCTTGTTCTCTTATGGGACCATCTGCAATCAGACTTCTGATCAGCTGCATACATCTGACACAAAAACTAATTGCATTGCTAAACTTGTGATTTCTGCCCCAAACAAGTTTGGGATGGACACATCACAGGGACTCTGAACTCCCTGCCCACTCCTGGCAGATTGGACTCTTGACCCCCTTTGGGAAATGTCTCTTGCCACTGTCGGTTGATTATTTTATTTGGCTTTCCGGGTTACTTGTAGCTCACAACACCTTGTTTCTCCTCGTATACACACTTCAGAAAAGCAAGTTGATCTATGTAAACCCATTTTGAATTTTATTTAAATTCAGGATTTTGTCCTAATCTCTGAACATGGCTTGTCTTTTCACTTAAATTGCTTAATGATGTTTTCCTGTGACAATGTTTTTATTCCTCTTGCAGACGATCCTTCCTGACAACGTGTCCGAATAAAAGCAGGGTATGATTTCAAAAATATAAAGTTATGATTGCTGAAAAGGACACACCGATTTTGCCATAAGGAGAGAAAAAATAAAATCCTAGTAACAGGAAGGTACAGAAAGGGGGAAGGCATTCGCGACCTTTGTTGTTCAACGCTGTTCCTGAAAGCTTTCTTCTCCTTGGAAGAAAAACTCCCTGCGCTGCCTTTCCTAGCTGCGGAGAATGTTTTGAATTCAACTGACTGCTGAGGCAAAATTACTGGGCAGGGCAGACTATTGTCAAAGAAAACCAGTGTAAGACAGAAGTTAAAGCAGCAAAGGCAAGTTTTATTCAGAAACTATTGCAGTAGTGGAAGACAGACATCAGCACGGAACTGGGCTCTATTCCAAATAGAATAAGCACAAGTAGGACTTTATGGCCAAGGGACGAGGGTCACTGGACAGAAAATTACTAAGAGGAAGTATGAAGGTATGAAGGATAAGGAGGATTCTGGTTAAACCAACTTAATAGATTCTCTCTCTCTCTCTCTCCCCCACCCCCCACCCCCCACCCCCCCCCCCCACCCCCCCCCCCCCCGCCGGCTGGAGCAAAACTTTACCGTTCAGAGGCTCTGCTGGGCCGCAGGTCCTCCAGATACCAGGCTGGTCTGGCCTCCGATACACAAGAGGCAGAGGGGGCCCCCTGATGCAGAGGGGGTTAAGGCCACAAAGGAAACGGAGAAGGGATATGGTTTGGGGGCAGCTGGCCTGGTCCAGGAACCTGGCTGGGGCATGCCAGCCCCTTCCCCTCCCCTGTGCTCTGTGGGTCTGGAGGGGCCCGCGGGAGACCGTAGGAATGGGGATACCTGAGGGTTTACGGTCTGGCTGTGTGTCCACCCTACCCCGCGCTCGGGTCCTCGAGGGTTCTGGGCCAGCCGGGGGCTCCCAGGCGCATCTAGTAGCCACCTCCCTGGCGCCCTTCCTTCATTGGAGGAGGAGCTGGATAAGGCTTGACTGCGGGCCGGGCAGCCCATTGCCCTTAAGGCCAGAGTCCCCAGGTTGGCCACATTGCCACACAAGACAATGAGGGATGAAGAGGAGAAACCGGAGGAACAGTAGGCCGAGTCGGGTGCTAGAGGCTCTGGTGCTGGAGCCCAGTTCCAGGCTGGTCCAGTGGGGATCCCGCCAGCAACAGCCTCAAGGGTCTCCGTGCTGGCCGGGAATTCCTTCCCGGCGTCAGAGCAGCTGCTCGGGTGTGTGCGGAAGACGCTGGCGGGTGTGGTGCTAAACTCTAAACTGGGCTGGAGACCGGGAAAGCTGGGGTGCTTTAGGGAGGCGGGCATGGAGAGTCTGGGGGTGCTCCTGCCCGAACCCAGCTGCCCGTGCCCTGTGGCTCCCGCGAGCGCTGCCCATCTCCATCCCTCGTGCCCGCTGGGCAGGGCTGGGGGCCGCAGCTGGGCCCCCCTCTCTCTTGGAGCCCCCTCCCCCATTCCCTCCCCCCTCCCCCCACCCCCCTACCCCTTTCCCCCCCCGCCCCCACCTTCACCCCCCTCCCCACCCACTGCCGCCTGGGACCGACCTGGATTCAGCCGATCCCAGGACTGGCTGCGCCGGGCAGGGGGCGGTCTCGGAGAGGCCAGGTGCCAGTGGCCAGCCCCCAGCTGGGTCGCTTCCTCTGGAGCCAGTGCCTGATCGCCGCTGCGGGCACCCAGGGCGTGGCTATAGGCTGAGGAGGCTGAGAAGTCACTGTCCCTGGAGTAGGAGGGGGGATGAGGGGGCAGTTGATCCCAGGGCCTGGGCCAGGTCTCGGCCCCTCCTTTGTGCTTCGTAAGCGAATAAGGGTCACCTAGAGCCTGGTGCCAATCAGAAACTGTACCACCCAAGAGGAGCATGGGCTTACATTGATAGAAACGTATTTAGATTACATACATTGTTTGCCAGATTATTTCATTGGTGGATTAACCCAAGAAGTCTTCCATTCTTAGTAGCGGGGTCCTTTTGCATCCGGGGGTCAGGAAAAACCTGTTCGCCGTTTGTAAAGACAAAGACCAGAGTTAGGAGTTACAGTGGCCCCTTGGAGGCTCCTTTGACCTTTCTAAACATATATATATATTTAAGATAACGTCTTGAAAATAAAAAGGGTTGCACTTCCCAGGATGAGTGGAAAGCATACTTTAATCAGCATTCAGAAGGGGTACACACAAAAAAAGACCATGAAATCTAGAAGAGTTTTTCCAAGACACAGTTAACTAAATTAGTAAAAGAAAATAAGCATTTAAATTAAAATCTTCAGGAGGCTGGGCATGCATGTTCCTGTAGTCCCAGCAACTCAGGAGACTGAGGCGGGAGGATCACTGATCCTAGGAGCTCCAGTCCAGCCTGGGCTAAATATAGTAAGACACTGTCTCAAAAAATAATAATTAAATCACTTTAAATCTTCAGGAGAACGTTCACTCTAAAACTCATCATATGTCCCACCAGTAGAACTCTGACATTCCTATTCGCTCCTCTTTCCAGCCACCCAAAACAGCTGAACCTAAACTTAGACTAGCAATCCCTACGGTGGCCTTCCCTACCTCATCCCAATTTCTACATACCCCTTCCAATATCCCCCAAATAAAATAGAGAATTTACTGATGGTGTCTTACACTGGCTGGTCCAGTTCTGAGTTCCTGTGATACAACAGCCAAACAATTTGCCAAGGTGACTGAAGACCCCTCAGCTTTGCTGAGGAATTCTCAACAGTCTATGCAAGTTATGTCCTAGAATTTTCAATTTCTATCAGTTGACACATTTACTGGTGGGACCAGGAGGAGGGAGACACTGGGCAAAAATTGGCAGGATGGGAAGATCCTTCTGATGCTTTATTTATTTATTTAGATTTGGGGCCTCACTATGTTGCTCAGGCCGGTTTTAAATTCCTGAGTTCAATGATCCTCCCACCTCAGCCCCCTGAGTAGCTGGGACTATAGGCACACACCACCATATTTTACCTCTTCTGATGATTTAAACCAAAATTTGCTTCAAGATATAGAAAAAGCCAAAGAATTGGTTGGCATATTAATTAAAGCTATTCTCATGGTTTTTCCAAAGCCAGTAGATTGGAATAAAATTTGGGCTTGTGCTCAAAGAGAACGCAGACTAGTTCATGGTTATTCCAACAAACTAGAAGGTAATCTTTAAGGAAAGTTCTAGTCTCTCAAAAGAACAGACTGATGCCACTAAAGTAGCACTTAAATCCATGTTTGACAATGGTCTCAATGAAGATTTAACCATTTTAGCTAAGAGAGCACAGAAAATTAACAAAGATATTCAGGACCTGAACTCAGGTTTGGATCAAGTGGACCTGATAGATATTTACAGAACTCTTCACCCTAAAACAACAGAACATACGTTCTTCTCATTGCCACATGGCATTTACTCTAAAATTGTCCACATAATCAGAAGTAAAACACTCCTCAGCAAATGTGAAAGAACTAAAATCATAACAAACAGTCTCTTAGACCATACTGCAATCAAATTAGAATTCAAGATTAAGAAATTTACTCAAAATCACACAACTACCTGGAAACTGAACAACCCGCTCCTCAATGACTCTTGGGTAACTAATGAAATTAAGGCAGCAATCAAGAAGTTCTTTGAAGCTAATGAGAACTAAGACATAATGTGCCAGAATCTCTGGAATAAAGCTGTGTCAAGAGGGAAATTTATAGCACTACATGCCCACATCAAAAACCTAGAAAGATCTCAAGCTAACAACCTAACATCACAACTAGAAGAACAAACAAACCCCAAAGCTAGCAGAAGACAAGAAATAACCTAGGTCCAAGCTGGACTGAAGGAGACAGAAACACGCACATAAAAAGCTGTCAGAAAAATCAGTGGCTCCAGCAGCTGGTTTTTCAAAATTAATAAAGTAGACCACTAGCTAGACTAATAAAGAAGAAATGAAAGAAGAGTCAAATAAATACAATCAGAAAGGATAAAAAGGATATCATCACTAACCCCACAGAATTACAACCATCAGAGAATGAATACTATAAATACCTTTATGTGCATAAACTAGAAAATCTAGAAGAAATGGAGAAATTCCTGGACACATACACCCTCCCAAGACTGAGCCAGGAAGAAATTGAATGCCTGAATATACCAATAATGTGTTCTAAAATTGAGGTGGTAATAAATAGCCTACTAATCAAAAAAAGCCCAGGACCAGATGGAGTCACAGTTGAATTCTACCAGAGGCACAAAGAAGAGCTGATATCATTTCTCCTGAAACTATTCCAAACAGTTGAAAAGGAGGGACTCCTCTCTAATGCATTCTATGAGGCCATCATCATCCTGATACCAAAACCTAGCAGAGATACAAGAGAAAAAGAAAACTTCAGGTAAGTATCCTCAATGAACATTGATGCAATAATCCTCAATAAAATACTGGCAGACTAAATCCAGCAGCACATCAAAAAGCTTATCCATCACAATCAAGTTGGCTTCACCCTCAGGAAGCAGGGCCAACATATACAAATCTATAATGTGATTCATCACATAAACAGAACTAAAGACAAAAACCACATGACTATCTCAAGAAATGCAGAAAAGGCCTTTGATAAAATTCAACATCGCTTCACAATGAACTAGGTATTGAAGGAACACACCCTAATATAATAAGAGCCATATATGACAAACCCACAGCCAATATCATACTGAATGGGCAAAAACTGGAAGCATGCCCCTGAAAACTGGCACAAGACAAGGATACTCTCTTTCACCGCTCCCATTCAACATAGTATTGGAAGTTCTTGCCAGGGCAATCGGGCAAGATAAAAAATAAAGCATATTCAAATAGGAAGAGAGGAAGTCAAATTATCTTTGTTTGCAGCTGACATGATCCTATATCTAGAAATCCCCACTAGATAATAGATATAATAGATATCAGCTTATTCTTAAGCTGATAAGCAAATTTCAGCAACGTCTTGGGATACAAAATCAATGTGCAAAACTTACAGTCATTCCTGTACACCAAAAACAGGCAAGCAGAGAGGCAAATCAGGAATAAACTCCCATTTACAATTGCCACAAAAAGAATAAAATACATAGGAATATAGCTAACAAGGGAAGTGAAGTACCTCTTCAAGGAGAGCTACAAATCACTGCTCCAAGAAATGAGAGATGGCACAAACAAATGGAAAAAAAATCCATGCTCCTGGATAGGAAGAATCAATATCTAGAAAATGGTCCTACTGCCCAAATCAATGTATATAGATTCAATACTATTCCCATTACACTACCATTGACATTCTTCACAGAATCATAAAAAACTATTTTAAAATTCATATGGAACCAAAAAAGAGCCCAAATAGCCAAGATGATCCTAAGCAAAAAGAACAAAGCTGAAGGGATCATGCTACCTGACTTCAAACTATACTACAAGCCTACAGTAACCAAAACAGCATGGTACTGGTACAAGAACAGACACATAGACCAATGGAATAGAATAGAGAGCACAGAAATAAGACTGTACACCTACAACCATCTGATCTTTGACAAACCTGACCAAAACAAGCAATGGGGAAAGGATTCCCTGTGTAATAAACAGTGCTAGGAGAACTGGCTAGCCATACACAGACAATTGAAACTAGACCCTTTCCTTATAAAGTAACTCAAGGTGGATTAAAGACTTAAATGTAAAACTCGAAACTATAAAACTCTAGAAGAAAAATCTAGGCAATACCATTCAGGACATAAGCACAGGCAACATTTCATTAAGAAGATGCCTTGGGAGGCCTAGGCGGGTGGATCACGAGGTCAAGAGATCGAGACCATCCTGGTCAACATGGTGAAACCTCGTCTCTACTAAAAATACAAAAAATTAGCTGGGCACAGTGGCGTGTGCCTGTAATCCCAGCTACTCAGGAGGCTGAGGCAGGAGAATTGTCTGAACCCAGGAGGCGGAGGTTGCGGTGAGCCGAGATCGCGCCATTGCACTCCAGCCTGGGTAACAGGAGCGAAACTCTGTCTCAAAAAAAAAAAAAAAAAAAAAAAAAAACAAAAAACAAAAAAAAAAAGCAATTACAACAAAACCAAAAATTGACAAATGGGATCTAATTAAACAAAAGAGCTTCTGCACAGCAAAAGAAACTACTGTCAGAGTGAACAGACAACCTACAGAATGGGAGAAAATTTTTGCCATCTATTCGCCTATAGTGTACCTCCTCATGGGTCACGCTTTGTACCTCAACTGGCGGGACCTGCTGGGACTTGAGTCTGGTAGGTGTAGAAGCAAAGAGCAGTCCTGGGGTGGGTTCTGAGGAGAATGGAGATTGTCTTCCAAGGCAACCACCCAGGGGAGGCCATTACAGTTTATGCAAAGCAGAGTTAATCTCTTCGGATGGAGCCACCTCCTGGCAAACAGACTCATCAGACTTCGGGGTTCAATGTCCCTACGTTCATTCTTATATATCCTTTTTCCAGTTTTCAGGATTCCATTTCTTCTCCATCAATGCCTTCACTTTAACAGCATACACCCTGTGAGTCTGGAAATTCGATTTGTGTTGTAATTCGAGCACTTGCAGGATGAAACTCTGGACTTGGTTTTCAGCAATCTTAGCTCTATGGCTGCAGGAAGTAAGGGTTTATTTCAGGCAGACAAAGAAGCTTTCAGCTCATTTATGTGGCCCTTGAGCTGGGAATATGAATCCCCGAGTTCAAACTTTTCTTTCCCCAATGCGATTAGAAGCAATCAGCGATTTTATTTTATTTATTAGTTTGACAAAAATATTATAAGGCATTAAATATATAGTCACCTAGTAACTTGCCTTTTATGAGGTTTTTATTAAGAGTAAATAATGGTGACACTGTGTGTGTCTCTATTGTCATATCATGCCAGTGCTCTCTTTACTAATGGAAATAGAATAATTGGTGTCTTTAAACCTAATCAGATTAGAGAACCAATTCCAGAAACCTTAGAGCCAATTCAGAAAATTTATTCTTAAGATTTTGTTCCTGTAAAACTATTCTTGGTACCAAACTCTGTATTAGCGTTGTTGAGAGAAACAGAATCATTATGATGTGTATGTTCATGTTGCAGTCTTGAATCTGAAGGTAGTCTGGAGGCAGAACCCCTTTCTCCCTGAGGGGGCCTCAGTGTTTTCTCTTTAGGCTTCCCACTGATTGGACGAGGCCCATGCATACTATGGAGGGTGGGATGTAATAGACTTTGCTCAAAGTCTCAAACCATCTTTATCACATCTAAAAAATACCTTCATGGCAACATCTAGACTGGTGTTTGATGAAGCAACTGGGCATGTTAGTCAGGGTTCTTTAGAAAAGCACAATAGGGCTTGTGTGTATGGATGTTTGTTTGCGAATCTATGATTTCTGTATATGTGTGTGCATATGTATATTAACTTAATATTTGTTTCTGTTTTATTACTTACCTATTTATCTATTTACTGATTTGGAATTGGCTCGTGCGGTTATGGACACCGGCAAGTCCCAAGGTCTGCGGGGTGAGTTTGCAGGCTGGAGACCTAGAAGACCTGCTGGTGCAGTTCCAGTCTGAGTCTTAAGGCTTAAGAACCAGAAAAGCCAATGGTATAGTTCCAGTCTACAGGCCAGCAGGCTCGATACCCTAAAACAGCCAATGTTTCAGTTTGAGTCCAAAGGCAGGGAAAAAAGAAAGCCACTGTCCCTCCTTGAAGGTCGTTAGATAGCAGAAATCCTCACTTGGGGGAGGGTCAGCCTTCTGGTTCAACTCAGGCCTCTCACTGATTGGTTGGGGCTCACCCGCATCAGGAAGGGCAATCTGCTTTACTCGGTCAACTGATTTAAATGTTTATCTCACCCGATAACACCCTTGCAGAAACACCCAGAATAGTGTTTGACCAAAGAAATGGGCACGTTGTGGCCCAGTTAAGTTGACGTATAAAATTAACCATCACAGGGCACTATAATTTACTCGAGTTGACAGATGTAGCTATGATACTTGTTAAATCTCCACCCAACGTTGTGATTTGTCTGTTTTTTCTTTTAGTTCTCAGTTTTTATATTGTGTATTTTGAAGTTCTCTTATTAGGTATAAACATATTTATGATTATGATGTTTCCTGGAGAAATTAACCTGTTTTAAGATGTGATATTTCACCTTTTATCTCTTGAAATAACCAGCTGTTAACGCCCACTGTCCCCACTTCAGGATGAATACAGTTTCGATGGGATTAAGTGTAAGATTACCTCCTAAAAATTCATTTTCTAGTTGCCCCTGTGTTTTGTTTGTTTTTCATTTGCGCCTCTGTTTTACTTTTCTTGCCATCTTTTGGATTAATCAAATATTTTTTAGTATTCCATTTTTATTATTCCATTGGATTTGTAGTTGTACTTCATTGTATTGTTTTTAGTGGCTATGTTAGGAATTACAATACAAATTCTCGGTTTATCACAATCTATTTAGAGTTAAAATTGTACCACTTCACATTAAGAGCCTTTCAACAATAGAATTCCACTGATCCACCCTCCTTTTTGTCATCGTAGTGACATATTTTATAGCTACATATTAATAAACCCTGTATGATGGATATAATCCTATAATCTGTGCCTTAAACTGTTTTCAAAAAAGTTAAGAAAAATGTAATATTAAAAACTCTATCCATATATTTGCAATTTCTAATGCTCTTCCTTCGTTCTTATGTATCCAAGTTGCTGTGTGTGATACGACTTCTCTTCAGCTTGAAAAAACTTTCCCAGTTTTTTGTTTTTAGTGTAAATCTGCTGGCAATGAAATATCTTAGTTTTCATTTATTTAAATGTTTTTATTTCATCCTTGCTCTTGAGATAAAATTTCCTTGATAGAGAATTCTGGGTTTATACTTTTTTAAATTTTCAACATTTGAAGACATCATTCCCTCACAGTCTGGTATCCACTGTCTCTGATGAGAAGCCTGCTGTCATTTGTAGGGTGTTCTCCATGATGTAACTTGCCTTTTGATTCCCTCTTGGAGCATTTAAGCTGTTCTTTTCCTTTTCAGTTTTCAAAAGTTTTTCTGTGTTGTGCCTAAATATGGTTTTCTTCATATTTACCTTCTTTGGGTTTTACTGAGCATCTTGGGTCTATAAGGGTATTTCCCACTGTATTTTGAGAATCTTTAGTCATTATTTTTTCAAAGATTTTGCCATTAGTCCCTCCCCTGTGTCTAATTACACATAGGTTTCATAATTTGTGAAATGAGTGCTTCCCTACCTGAGGCTCTGTTCACATTTGTCCAATCCATTCTTTTCTCTAATTTTCAGTTTGGACACTTTATATGGATTTATCTTCAAGTTCACAAACCCTTCCTCCATAGTCTCCAGCATGCTAATAAGCCATTCAGTAACGTTTCCTTCCAAATGCTCAACTTTAAAGTTCAAGGATTTCCTTTTTTAAAAAAATAGTTTTTAGTGTACTGACATTTCCCATCTGCTCACTCCTTATAAAAATATTTCAGTCCTTAAACCCAAAAGAGCTCCTTCAAAATCTGTCTGCTAATTCCAAGATCTGGGTCCTCCCAGTACTTTTATGGGTACTTTCCTCCCTGGATTTTGGATACCGTTGTCCAGCTTCCCAGGTCTAGTGGTTAATGACCAGATGCTGGACAGTAGGGATGCGATATTATGTGGTTTCTGGATTATGTTTGTATTCATCTCTAGGACCTTGAGTTTTGTTCAGGCAGTCAGTTGAGTTACTGGAGACTCTGTTTGTCTGGCTTTGTTCATACTTTGATCGGTTGGGTTTAGTATGGCATTGAGCTTAATCTTTTGCTGAGATCTAGTCTTGCCTCTTTCACAGTTGCACTGAAATGCCAAGGTTCTCATTAAGTCTCTCCTTTTTCAGTAGCCAGAAGTGCTCACATATCTCAGCAGCGCATTTCATCTGGTGCCATGATTTACATCTCAGCCCAAGCAGGGGACTTCCGCTGGGCTCAGGAAGCCTCAGCCTGTGTAATTAGACTTGCTCTTCCTCAGTATTACATGCTGAAATCTGTGGTATAATACAAAAATATATATATCTGCTCTTTGTCCACAGAACTTGACACAGTGCTCCTAAACTCTTGGAATTTCCTGACTGACAGGAGTGTCTTATGTCATTCATAATGAGCCCCTTTTCATCACAGCTTATGCTAATGAGGTGACTTAGGGTGAACCCCAAGATAGCCTCAGCATGGGACTAGTTAGTAGACAGGCCAAGTTGTTGGAGAATTGGAACTTCCTCCCCTAATATTCAACCTCCAGGAAAGGGATGAGGGGTGTTAGAGATTGAGCTCTATACAAATGCTGAAACAATGATATGCAGAGAGCTTCTGGGGTGATGAACAGACACCCTGGGCTGCTGAGTGGGCGGCATGCCTGGGGAGGCATGGAAGCTCCACACAACCCCCTATACCTTGCCGTATGCATTCTTCCATTTGGCTGTTCCTGAGCTGTACCTTTTAGAATAAACCAGTAAGTCTTAAGTAAAGTAGTTCCCTGAGTTCTGTGAGTCATTCCAGCAATTCGTCACACTTGAAAGTGTGCAGTGCTTTGGGAATCCCCTGACTTCGTAGCCATGCTGGACAGAAATGTGGGTTACCTGGGGACTCAGTACTTGCAACTGGTATCTGACGTGAGGGGCACTTGTGGGACTGAGTTCGTTTCCTGTGGAGTTGGACACTGACGCTGGGAGCTTAGTGTCAGAAGTAAACTAAGTCACTGGACGGGTATTTGGGGCCTGGAGAGTTGGATAATTGGTTGGTGTGAGAACCCCCCCCCCCGCACATTTAATGTCCAAATTGTTGTGAGTAAAAACAGCACAAATTCCAAACAAGCTTTTACCATACCTCTCCTTCCCACATACTAGAGATTCCATTTCTTAATCCTGACCCAGATTCAAATTCGTTCAGCAGTTCAACAAGACTATTGCTCCATCTGAACTTAACCTCATTGTGATATAGCAGGAAAGTGTCCACAAAGCAAAGAGACAGAAGATCGAGGGACTGAAATCACACATTTCTCTTCCCTCAAGGATCACTGTCCCCAAATGCCAGCTGTGTGCAATGCTTGAAAACAGTTCTGTCATACGTTGTCAATTCTGATAGTTGTTTTTGAGTGCAAGTAGCTTGGTATGTTACTGTCATCAGCAGAGTGGTAGTCACAGGTATTGTGCCTTTTATTTATTTTTTATTTACTTATTTTTTTGAGACTGAGTCTCACTTTGTAGCCCAGGCTGGAGTGCAATGGCGCTCTCTCGGCTCACCGCAACCTCTGCCTCCCAGGTTTAACCAATTCTGCCTCAGCCTCCCAAGTAGCTGCAATTACAGGTGTGCATCACCACACCCGGTTAATTTTTGTATTTTTAAGTAGAGATTGGGTGTCACCATGTTGGTTAGGTTGGTCTCGAACCCCTGACCTCATGATCCGCCCACCTCAGCCTCCCAAAGTGCTGGGATTACAGGCGTGAGCTTCTGCCAGCTCTATTGTGCCTTTTAGAATCACTGCAGCTGTTGTGCAAACAGTGGACTGAAAGATCTAAGATTAGAAGCAGTTAAGAGGTTTCTGAAGTAAGTCCTGGGGTTGCTGGACTAAATGATGGCCTCAGGGATAAAGAGAAGGAAGGAAAAAAGTATCTAGGAGACAAAAATGAAAAAGAATGAGTTTTTGTTTGGGAGGGCTGGGAGAAGGAGGTAAAGGATTTCTTCTATGGCTCCTGCGTGAGCATCCTGAGTTGGTGCTATCCAGTGAAACAGGTCAAGTTGGCTTCTCATATTCATACTTGCTTCTTACAAAAAATATTACATTTAAAAATGAGTAACAAATTTCATTTAGTAAAGATTAAATGTCATTAAATCATACACTGAGTTAATTCAATGTCCAATTGTGTGCTCACAAATTACACTCTTTCTTCTTATAGAAACATACACTTTTATGCTAATTCTACAGGATGCACACACCGCTATGCAGAGCACAAACACACACGAGTGTAATTCCGCAACACAAATGAATGGACGTTTTCAGAGACAGAAATCTATCTAAATTATCTTCTCAATGATCATTCTCAAAGGTGCACGTCTCTTAGCTCCAGCAGGATGGTGTCCTATCAGGGTCGTTTTCCCTGAGTTGAGAGTGAAGAGCATCTTCCATGAAGGGAGAAGTCACAGTCAGCTGGAATAAGGAGGCCACCAGCAAGACAGACTGTCAACTCTCCTGAGTTTTCTTTGGAAGACTTCAGCCCAGACCTCCCCTCCTGGACATTGAGTGGGAATAACGAGAAGAGTCCACCTCGAACAACAGAGCTCTAAGTGGAGCTCTCCTCTCCTCTTGACCACGAAGAGCAGCAGAGTACGTTGCAGTGGCTGCTAAATGGATTTTGAATAGATTATGATATTCATAAGCTTTTTTGGAGGATCTCTTTCAAGTAGTGATTTTTTGACAACTTTGGGACATTTAAGTTAGCAATGACATCAAGAATCTGATGGAAACTAAGAGCTATCACCATAGAAACATGAACACACCCACAAACTTGGTGGCTCATGAACTCTCTGCAGGTCATCGGTAGTTCTTAGGTTAGGAGGAGGCTGGAGGCGCCTCAGAATATTTACTTCCTGGTTACCTGATCCTAGCATCGGTGAGTGTGCTCAAGCGAGTGGATGGGCATGGATCTGGAATGCAGGGAGTCCAAGCATGAAGCAGCAGCACAGGCAGCAGCTTGCTCTGATAGCACCCACGACTTCTCTGACGGGGTGGTTATCAATTCTTCTATGAAATGAGATTAAAAAATGAGATCCTATTCACATGGTGGCAGGAGGAGGGGGGGATGAGGAGGGACAGAATCAACAAGAAGTTAGTGCGATCCATGTGAGCACAGGTGCAAAGCTTCGCTCCTCAGCGACTTTCCTAACCAGTGTTGGTCCCTGTCCTCCTGGGGATCCGATCCCAAAGCCCCAGAGCCCAGCCTGGGCAGCCTGTGGGTGGGCCTGAGCGGCTGCTGCAGACTCCAGGAGGCTTCCCCCGCGGCCTGCCCCAGGCCCTGGCTGCAGAGAATCTGGTGGAGTCCCCTGCCTCACTAAATCCCGGTGACCCGGGTCTATGGGGTGACTCAGCGGCTTGCTCCCGGGACCACCATGAATGAATCTCTATCTACCCTAGCTGGCAACCAGGTCCTCAGTGTTGGTCAATTCCCAGGGGTAGCGGATTTGTCTTCTTATTTGGACTGAATTTCCTATCTTTGCACAAATGGATCCTACTCCCTATCATGTAGGCTTCCTTTGGGAAGGACAAAAATCAAACAAACAAAACCAGAGACACCCAAATCAAACAACACGAAACACAAGTTGATAGGTTTGATGTACCCTTCTTTATTTTTATTATTAAATACAATTTTCTCTGTAAAAATCCTTGAACCTTTAATGCAAAAGCTGACTGTGACAGTAGTGACAGTGCAATAAACTGGCAGTGCAGCCTTCTTTCTTTCTTTTATGCAAACAGGATGCACTTCATGTGAAGCTGTGGAAAATCACAAGCAAACTGTACAAGTTGGCATTTCTGATCCCCTTTAAGTTCAGTGTTGAGAAAGGCTGTTAAATAAGGCTTATCTTGGGAGGCCGAAGCGGGTGGATCACGAGGTCAAGAGATCGAGACCATCCTGGTCAACATGGTGAAACCCCGTCTCTACTAAAAATACAAAAAATTAGCTGGGCATGGTGGCACGTGCCTGTAGTCCCAGCTACTCAGGAGGCTGAGGCAGGAGAATTGCCTGAACCCAGGAGGTGGAGGTTGCGGTGAGCCGAGATCGCACCATTGCACTCCAGCCTGGGTAACAAGAGCGAAACTCCGTCTCAAAATAAAAAAATAATAATAAGGCTTATCAGTCCTTAAGCACTTAAAAGAGGTTATCCTGTTTATTTTATGTAGGTGTATGTAAACACTTTTTTTTTGGAGATGGAGTTTCATTCTGTCACCCAGGCTGGAGTACAGTGGCTCAATCTCAATTCACTGCAGCCTCTACCTCCCAGGTTCAAGTGATTCTCCTGTCTCAGCCTCCCTGGTAGCTGGGATTACATGTGCACACCACCACACCTGGCTAATTTTTTGTAGTTCTAGTAGAGACAGAGTTTCGCCATGTTGACTAGGCTGGTCTTGAACTCCTGACTTCAGGTGGTCTACCCTCCTCAGCCTCCTAAAGTGCTGGGATTACAGGTGTGAGCCACCACGCCCAGCCGAAAACTTTAAGTTATCAAGATATTGGTTCTAACAGCTTTTTTTTGTATGTGGAATTTTTAGGGTTTTCTACTTATGAAATTCTATCATCTGTAAACGGAGATAATTTTACTTTTTTCTTTCCAATTTAGATGCCTTGTTTTTCTTGTCTAATTGCCCTGGCTAAAACTTCCAGGACTATGTTGACTAGAAATGACAGAAGTGAGCATCCTTGTCTTATTCCTGATCTTCGAGGAAAAGCTTTCAGTCTTTACCACTGGGCATGATGTTTGCTGCAGTCTTTTCATACCTGGCTGTTTATTATACGGACGTAGTTTTGAAGCCCGGTCATGTTAAACATCCCTTATTTTCGATTGTGTCCAATTACATAATTATTATTGGTGCTTTCACACTCCCAGTAAGCCAGGGTGTATACAAGAGATGCCACTTATTTACAAACTGTGTTTTACATCAACATGTTTACAACTTTAAGGTAATTTCCAATTTAAACCTATAGCAGGTACTTACCTTTTATGAACCCGGTAGCTTACATTTGAGTCAGAAGCAGCTTACGTAAACATGTCCACAAGTCTAAGGATAGAATCAAGATGACTTATTAGTTACTTCTTTTTCCTTATGCAGTGCTGCTGAACAGTAACACACAACGAGGAAACAACTCAGGGTCAGATACGCATTACATCGTTTGTGTCGGCCACTTCCCAGCCTCTTCAGTGCCTGCAGGATCCACACTCATCCAAATCCCCACTCACTGGGGAGGCCACAGGGGCTCACTGTCATTCGGTCCCTGCTGCCCTCTGACCCTGGCTCAAAGCACTTCCCAATAGCTCACTGCACTCCAGGTGGGGAGGGCCCCCCAGGAAGGGGCTGTGTGTTCTGGGGATTCTGTCCTTTCTCATGAGCTGCCCTTCTGCCTGGAATCCTTTTCTCTCCACCTCTGCCTCTGCTGAGTACTATTTGTCCTTTAATGATACAGCTTGATTTTCATTCCTCCTTCTCAGATCCCTTTCTTCCTCTACCTTTCTGCCTAGAATGCTCCAAATATGTGGTTGCGTCTATCGTAAGTCTTTAAAATGTAGTGCAAGAGTCTGCTGTGTGCACTGCTCCGAATAAGCCTTGAGCTCCTGGGGGAAGGACAGCGTTTTTCATCACTGTCCCCCAGGGAGCCTGGGTATGGCAGGTGGCTGGCTCCCTGGGGGACAGAGATGCTCAGCAATCTTCCCCTTCAGGCGAAATGAGTTGAATTTGAATTTCATTTAGCTACCTACCACTCACATAGCCATCATTTAATATTCATTAAGCTTCATTGAAGACAAGGTAACGTGCTAAGGACAAGAGATGCAGAAATACCAAGGCGAAGACACCGCGGCGGCCTTAATTAACTGCTGGAGTAGCGGTAAGGACAAGGCACAAAGTCAGTGCAGGAAGCAATTACTTTTTACTGACAAGACATTGAGGGGACGTTTGATTTGGGCCTTAAGAGATGGACAGAACTTCATTATTCTAGAGTCCAGTGAAGCATTCAAGGCCATGGAAATGAAGGGCAGAAATACATCAACTTAAACTGTCATAAAAGGAACATGTGCTCTTTTTAAAAACTAAAACAACACAAAAGAATTTGAAGTCATTACTCCATAATCCCACACCTCAGAGTGGGATTCTAACATTTTTCTGTATTGATATATATGTGTATTATCTATACATATATATGTTCATGATTATATACAGTTTTTGTTTTTATAAAATTAGATCATACTACACATATTTTCTGCAACTTGGTTTTTGGCTCATGCCATAGTCAACCTTCTATGTTGCTACATTTAAATTGATGAACCTGTAAGCATTATTCCAGAATAGCTGGATGTCCGAGAAATAATTACGCCTTTTCACAGAATGATCAAAAGAAATGGAATTGATGATTTTCGTGCTCTGTTTATACACACAGGCACATGCAGGCACCTGTGAAAAGGAACCACCCATCCTTTCCATTCAGGACTTGAAACAGTGTCAGGTCCACCCAAGGAAGCAGCTGTTTTACCTCTTTTCATTCTAAGTCTGCTTAAAGTAGAACTTTGTTGAGAAAACAACCAACCAATCAACAAACCATTCAACCAGCCAACCTGAATCCAACCTTGATGTGCACATTTATATGCAAAGCAGCAACTGTTGCACGTGAGTTCTCATGAAAGTTCCCCGAATGTTAGTCCATGAGAAAATATCTGGATGTGATGTTATCAAGCGTGCTTTCATTAGTAGTGTACCAAATTTAAAAAGGATTTTTACCTCTTAAGGACAGATTAATACTTTCCTATAACAAACAGGTAGAAATCGACTAAAAGCACACACACAGCTACTGAACGAGGCCTGTGCTGGTTGGGGCTCTGGCCTGTGGTCTGACCTGGCCTCTGCTGCATGACCTTGGACCAGTTCACTTCCCTGGGTCAGATTCCTCTTTGAGGAAGACCTGCCCAGTGATTACTGAAGCTTCCTGCAGTTCTAACATCCCTATCCTTTTGTCAACTTGACGCCAGGTGGCAAATCAACCCCAGAATTGCTTCTCAGACATGGATGTTACTGCCCATTTCTCTGTGGAAGGAATGTACAATGAGAAGAACAGTAGCAATGATGAAAAGGACAGGACATGAAGTGCTTGATCCATGCCTGGTGTAAGTTACTGGATCAGAGCAAGATTCTACTTACAAAGTTGACAGAGCTCATCCTCTGGGCTGATTACATGATTTCTATCATTTAAAAAACCTTGGGGAGGGTAGCTGTTAATTCAAGAAGAGAGAAGAGAACAATAATAAAAAAGCCTGTTGGATCCCTCCAGAGTGTCTGTCCTAGAGAGAATGCCCCACTCAGCTCTCTAGGCAGCCTTCTACTTCCCCCACATTCACAGGTGGTGTCTCTTCTTCCCTGGATCTGTCCTTCAAAGTTGAAAGAGAAGGCTTGACTTCCCCTTCCCACAACGCCTCACAAACCCCAGGAGCAGAGCCGGGCTCAAAAGGAGTCCTTAGAAGTAAGAACTGCCCCTGAATATTTCCCCTGAAATTCTTCACCTTGTCCTTGTACCTAAACATCTGTTTGGAGAGTCTGTTTCCCCGAACAGTTTATCTGAAGCCAGCAGCCACCTCCACTTGGATGCGGTTAGCAGCTGTCCTCTGAACCCTTCATCAAGGTTGGGTGCTGTGGGTGTGGGGAAGGCAGAAGACAGAAGGCTGACCTGTGGGTAACTAAGGGGACAAACATAGGAGGGGTCTGAGAGACCTGCTCGGAGGGGCCTGTAGGTGGAGGCATCCACTTGTGATAAGAAAGATCAACTTGGTTTATTTAGACATTTTGATCGTTAGTCCCAGGGTTTGTAGCCCTAGTAAAAATAACTAGCAATCAGGAAAGGACGTGAAACATGAATAAACAGACAAAACGATTTAAGATCTGTCAGTTCTAGAGCCGATTTTGACAAATATTTCATTACACTCTCAGGTTCACACCTGGAATTTGTAATTCAGCCACTAGGTGTCAGCAGAGCACCGTGTGAAACGTGTTTGACGCCGTCAAACGCTGGTCTTTGCTGCAGAGTTGGGCCAATATATTTTATTTTGAAAAGCGGGCTAAGAAGGTTTTGTGATTTCCGCTTCTCATAACATTTTATTCTATGTGTGTTAATAATTTCAGTATTGTCTTTTCCTTTGTTTTTTTTTTTACTTGTTCTCTTTATGGGTGAGAGTATCATGTGAAAAGCGGTTGAAAGATTTTTGACAAAGCTCCCTTCCCCGGATCCACTCTCCCGTCAGCTCCGACCTGAGGCTGAGTCGTTGATGCAGGCAGGCACCCTGGTCGGACCCTTAAAGCTCTTCTCCCAGAAAAGAGTTTTTTCTTTGCTTAAGATCATTCCCTCCAAAATTTTAACATGAATTTGAAAGGGAAGAACTTACTCAATACACTGTAAGTATAAACAGATGAGAAAGAAAATCAAATTCAGTTGACACAGTGTCTAAATTACTTGCCTACAAAACATTTATTCACTCAACAAGTATGGATCAAGGTCTATTTCGAGCAACTGGGATTAAAAGAAATCACAGGCCAGGCGCGGTGGCTCACGCCTGTAATCCCAGCACTTCGGGAGCCTGAGGCAGGTGGATTACCTGAGGTCAGGAGTTCAAGATCAGCCTGACCAACATGGTGAAACCCTATCTCTACTAAAAATACAAAAATTAGCTAGACGTGGTGGTGTGTGCCTCTAATCCTAGCTACTCAGGAGGCTGAGGCAGAAGAATCACTTGAACCCAGGAGGCAGAGGTTGCAGTGAGCCAAGATCATGCCATTGCACTCCAGTCTGGGTGACAGAGTGAGACTCCATTTCAAAAAAAAAAAAAGAAAAGAAAAGAAAAACAGAAAAGAAAGAGAAATCACAATAGACCTAGCATGAATTGGAAATCACAGTTAATAAAAACCTTTTAAAAAATATTTAAAAAACAGCTTAATTGAAATGAAATTTCTTCACCCTAAAATTTACCCATTTGAAGTATGTAATTAAACCATCACCACAACACAATTTTAGAACATCTTAATGACTGCCCAAAGATCCCTTATGCCTATTTGCAACCCACTACTTTTTAAATTCCATTGTTACAGGAAGAGGCTCTTGCAGAGAGCTATTTAATATTTAATTTGCTCAGCGGAGAAACATGTTTTTCTTCCATTTGGGAGTGTGTCTCCGAATTACCTATTCAAATTTTGCTCCCAGGCTTTCATCACAAACCATCTGCTGTAATCAACAGATTCCTCTTCTTGTCCCCACAGCATCATAGGTTAACTCCCTGTTCTGGATCTTTGCTCACACCAGTCCCCTTGCCTAGCGCCCTCCATGGCCTGCTTCACTTACCCAGATCTTTCCATTGTAGGCTGCAGGTGAGACTGCATCAAGTTTCTGAAGCCTCCCTGGCTCTGCCGGTGCCCAGCCCTCCTCACTTCATAGCTTCTGGTTGGCAGAATCTGTTTGGTAGAACCTGAGCGTATTTCATTTCTCTGCAATGGAGCATTGAATGTTTTGATGCTGAGCTGACCGGGTACACTCTCTCTTTAGCATTTCTGAACTCCTGGGGCTCAGTTCAAGAAACCTGAGCTGATGGACCAACTGACGGCAAAACAGCGGAAGGAAAACAGGGCCACGGGGGAGGTGCTTGACACCGATGACTTGCAGTCAAGGTAAGTTCAAAATTAGAGGGGCAAATCCATCTGTGTGTCCAGTGATGTGGAATAGAAAGGAGAGGGGAGGGAAGTGAAACGTGTTGAGGGGCTATTTGCCAAGTTATTTTTCCATACAGTATTTTGGTAATTCTAGCAAATTCGCAGATGAGGTAACCGAGGCTCAGAGAAGTTAAGAAACATGACCAAGAATGTAGAACTGTAAGTCAGAATCCAAACCCAGGTCTATCTGAATACAGAAGCCTGGCAATTTCCACACACACCTCCGCCATGTCTCATGAACGCCTTTCCCTCAGTGACATTGTTTCAGTTTCCCAAATCACAGGCAATCCATATAGGGTCACGTTGCACTCTGCTACAGTAGAAAGACATGGGGGAATGGGAATAGTAAATAACCATCATACAAAGAAATTGGGGTCATTACGGTAAGTGATGTCTAAGTGCTGTAGGGACTCAAGGGAGGTAAAATCATCTCCAATTGGGAGAAGAAGAACAGCTTCAAGGAAAGTGCATTTGAGATAAACCTGGAAGATTGGAAAGACAATCCAAGTTGAGGAAACAGTATGTACAAAAGTGACTGTGCAGAAAGAGTTAACAAAGCAGGGTGGAGACCGCTTTCCTCAGAAGGGTTGCTTGCAAAGTTGGCGTTTGGCTGGCGTCAGAGACCCTAGTGGGTAAACAGTTCCCTACATGAATAGGAAACTTTCCCTAAATGAGAAGAATGGCTCCTGTGTCTGGGCTGCTTGAGCAAACAATATGGTTTCTACTGACTACATGCTTTCTTTCTGGAAATCTAGAATTTTGGTACGTGCTAGGCAGAAAGTGCTTATATGGCCAGCTTCCAATACAAAGACGCTGGATCTCTAATGAGCTTTCATGGCAAACAACACTCCAGACGTGTCGGCACACTTGTTGCTGGAGGGGTTAAGTGGATCCTATGTATCCTATGTAATATACTGGGCTGTGACTCTTGGAAATTCAGATTTCCTCCAGAATTTACTTCATGTACGTTTTCTCTTTGCTGATTTTGCTTTGCATCTTTTTGCTGCAGTAAATTTATTTTTCCTTTTTTTTTAAATTGTGGTTTAAGTTCTGGGGTACACGTGCAGAACACGCAGGTTTGTTCCATAGCTATACACGTGCTTGGCGGGTTGCTGCACCCATCCCCTGTCATGTCATCCACATTAGGTATTTCTCCTAATGTTATCCCTCCCCAAGAGCCCTCTGTGGTCTGCTTGACTTACCCACATCTTTCCATTGTAGGCTGCAGGTGAAGCATCTTCCTGAAGCCTCCCTGGCTCTGCAGGTACCCAGCCCTCCTTACTTCATAGCTTCAGGTTGGTAGAATCTGTTTTGTAGAACAGTGGTATATTCATATTTAACTTTTAACCATCTACTCAGGGTGAGTATTTTACTACTCCAAGTGGAGTGAAGAAGCCTTACCAATATAAGTCCCTTTATCCTCCCACATTAATTTTATCTATAGCTGTTTTATGTATTATATCAACATACATGGAAAACTCTATCAGACAATGTTACAGTTTTTTCAACCATCATACGTACTTTAAAAAACTTAGGAGAAGAATAGTAGTGTATTGAATGTACCAAGATTTTTACAATTTCTGTTTTTATTCCTTCACACCTGATTATCTAAATTTCCCTCTGATAATCATGTCCTTTCTACTTGTAGAATTTCATTTAGCACGTATTCTTTTGATTAACTCATTCATCTGAGAATGTATTTAGTTCACCTCATTACTGAAATATTTTCACTGGATATAAATCCTGAGTTGACAGGCCTTTTAACACATCAATATTGTGCCTTTTTCTTCTGGTATCCATGATCTCTAAGGAGAAATTCACAGTCATTCAAGTCATTATTTCCTTGTATAAATTGTCATCGTTCTCTGACTCTTTTACAAAAATTTTGTTGGTTTTAGTTTTCAAAAGTTATTATTTTATGATGTGCCTAAGCAATTTTTTTGAATTTATCTTGTCTGGTGTTTGCTGAGATTACTGAATCTATAAGCTTATATTTTTTGCCGAATTTGAAAGATTTTAGTAATTATTTTTTCTACACACACACACACACAGAGAGAGAGAGAAAGAGAGAGTCATGTGCCACATAATGACATTTCAGTCAATGATGAACTGCATATACGATGGTGGTCCCATAAGATTATAAAGAACTGAAAAATTCTCGTCTATTTATGTCACAGTTGTGACAATATAGCGCAATACAATACTTAGGTGTTTGTGGGGATACTTATGTAAACAAACCTACGGCACTGCCAGTCACGTAAAAGTATAGCGCATGTAACTATGTACACTATATAATTATGTACAGTACACAATACTTGATAATGGTAATAAATGACTATGTTACTGGTTTCTGTGCTCACCATATCACACTTTTTATTGTTATTTTAAACTATACTCTTTTTATGTATTAAAAAGTTAACTGTGAAACAGCCTCGGCCAGGCCCTTGGGAGTATTTCAGAAGGGGGCATTATTATACAGAAGATGACAGCTCCCCGTGTACTACGGCTCTTGAAGACCTTCCGCTGGGACAAAACCAGTGACACTGATGATCCTGACCCTCTGTAGGCCTAGGCTGATACGAATGTTTGTGTCTTAGTTTTTTTTTTTTTTTTTTTTTTTAAGCAACGGGAGATGCAGTTTATTTACACCAGCAGCCGTCGGGGCAGAGGGAATACACAGCGTCTACAAAGTTAGCTACCTGTACAGAATGGATTACATATGCAAAAATAAAAATCTCAAGACCACAGGACAGTGTGAGCACCACCCCCTCCCCTAATGACTCCAGCATGCCTTAACGCCAGGCTGGTGGCCCCTGGGCATGCGGGGGGTAGTGATGCATGGAAGGAAAAGCCACCAGCCATGGAAATTAGTACAGAACCCCCACACACACACTCAGACACATGATAGGACACAGACAGACACCTAGCCGCGGTGGGAAGGATGGGAATTGAAACCCACACAGCCTGCTGTTAAGACGGAGGGGAGTGGGGAGCTGTTAAGAGGGAGGGGAGTGGGGAGCTCTTAGCCCCTGTTCAACTACATGGTAGCGGGGGCACTGTCTCCCCAGAAGGAAAACGGTTTGTTCCCTCAGGGTCCCTGCTGGACCAAGCCCATCTCTTACCCAGCCTGGGCAGGGGGCTCTGCCCTGAGGGCGGGCCAAGGAACAATGGGGAAGTTTATATGGACAAACCAGTTCCCAAACTACTTCCCACTTCTCCCTCCTCCAACCAGAAGGGGGAAAAAGGGAGAGGCCACAGAGCAAAAAGCGTATTAGGGCCTGAGCTGCGCTGCCTCTAAAGGGAGAGCGGCCCAGCGCCTTCCTCCCTTCACCTTCAGCCCACTCCCTAGACTGCATCTGGAAGCGGCTAGAGGCCTGCTGACATCCTCCTCTCCCTCCAGCCTCCCCTCGGAGGGAGAGGGAGAAGGCTACGGAGGACCAAGAACAGAGGAGCCCTGGCCCCAGGATTTATTCTAACTCCTGCCAAATTCTGTTTGGCTTTTTAAAAAATAATCACAATTTGTGGGTTAAAAACCAATTTGCAACCAGGCATCAGCCACAATCAGAATCACCCCAGGAGGAGAGTGGGGTTCCAGACAGGGCACTGCAGCCCCATCTCTGTTGCTCCCTTAACCCTCTAGGGTCTCTAACCCGATCAGTCCAACCAGTCCTGGGTACCAGCTACCCAAATGTGGGATGGCCCCTCTTTGGAAGAGGGCAGGGGACACATCCAGCGAGTGCCAGAAAACGTGGCTCAAGGTCACCTCCACCCGTGTCAGTCAGCTCTGCTCCCAGCCCAGGTCGCGGTCCTCCAGCTCGGCTCCTGGGAGTGGTGGTGCCCGCATGGAGGGGGGACGGTACATCTCTTCTGGATGTAGACCAGGCAGGTGGGCACACTGGCATGACAGCCCCACAGAATGGCAGTGACACCCCGTCCCCTCCACTGACAACCCAGAGCACAGAGGCCACCCTCTCTTCCCACCCGACTCCTAGCAAAGGGGGAGAGGCACGAGATTAGGATTTTCCTCAGAGCCCCAAACCACAAGTACAGAATAAATAACTTAAAAGCGCTAAGGAAGGGAAAAAGGGCAGGCTTTGGAGGCAGGAAGCGCTGAGAGGAACTGAAGCCGGTCAAGATGAAGGGCGGTGGAAGCAGCAGTTGGGAACCTGGGCTGCCCCAGTAGGGCAATGGAGCAGGGTAGGCAGGAGGAACACGGGGCCACCCCAGGAGGGTGAGGCTGGGTCCCTTCCTGGGGCAGGGAATGAGGTAAGAAATCATTTCAAATAAAGCAGCACGGTTCCCTCTCACCTTGGGGCCCCACTCCTCACCAGCCCTGGGTCAGGGAGGAGAGGCAGGGGGAGGAATTCTGACATATCTCCCTCTTCCTACCCTCCCTTTCCCATTCCCTGAAGCTGTAGAGGCTGGAGGCCCTTTCCTGGCGCCCAACAACAAAAGGACAGCTCCTGCTGCCAAGGAGGCCCATGGGGACTGAGGGGAAAGGGCTGCCCCTGTGAGGGGCAGGGAAGGTGGTGGCAGTTCTGGACACCCACCTCAGCAGATAGCACTCTGTGCCTGCCTACCCCTGGGACTGGGAGCATTTGATAGGATTCTGCACACGGACAGCACATGCCCAGCCGTACCCCTCAGCTCCAAGCACCGGACCCATTCACATTGCTGAGGGTGGCCAGGGCAGGCCCCCTCCAGGCTCAGCTTTCAACCCACAGCCTCCCGGGTCACCACACTGCCCCTCAGCAGGGCTTAGTCCAGTTCCTGGGGTGGGGGGCAGGCAGATCCCTGGCACAGTGCCCAGGTCAGGCCCCTGGCCTAGCTGGACATCCAGTAACTCACAGAATAAATAGGAAAACTGCCTCCCCACCAAACTTATGTCCAAGGCATAATATGTCCAGATCTGAGTCCTGCACGCTGCGGAGTCGTGCTCCATTGCAGAGGACCTTGACACCCCCTAGGGGCGCATAATTGGATCTTCTGCCTGCCTGGCCCACCAAGCCTCCCAAGCCCCAACCCCCAGCAGCCGTCCGTTTGCCAGGCTATGCCACCTGGATGGGAGTCAGGAGAGAGGGCTCTGCTCAGCCAAAGGCTATCCCTTGCATCCAAGTCAGTTGATGTCATCATAGATGTTGGGCGTCGGGGGTGCTGGTGGCTTTGACTTCTTCTTTTTGTTGGAGCCCAGGCCGGGGGCAGTCCCTACCAGGCTCAGATGGGATTTCTTTTTCTTCATTTTCCGTGACTCGGAGCTGTTGGTACCTAGACCTCATCCCTGATTTTCACTCGTCTTGGAGGAGCCTGAATCAGAGGGTGAGAGGTCAGAGGAGCCGTCCCACTGAAGCGGGCTGATCAGGGCCTGGCTGTCAGTCATGTCAAAGTTGTCATTATCCAGGGAGCTCTCGACCTCCGGAAGGACGGCCGAGGGCCCGAGGAAATAAATCCGCACGGTTCGCCTCTGCTCATCTGTGTGCTGTGGGCGGCGCAGGGACCTCGTGCACATCTTCTTGGTGTGTTCAGAAATCACCCCACATTGCGTAGTCAGCAGGCTTCGAAGCTCCTCTGGCCCCAGGGTCTCGTAGCTGATCCCAGTTGAACTGTTATACTTAAAAGGATCCGAATTGCTAAGTTCCCCATTTTTGTGTTTTAAAGACTTGGATCTTGGAGGGGAATTAGGGTTCTTGTCTGATTTTCTCTTCTTGGCTTTCTTCTCCGAGCCATAGGACCAGTCGTTGTCATTGATGTCATCATTATCCTCTTGGTCACTCTCAGACTTGTTCATATTGTTACTATTGGCAATGTGGCGGTTGGCGATTCGGCTGCTGTTCCGACCCATTCCCAGGGACTTCATTCCCAGGCACTTCTCCAGATGGGGAGCAAAGCGGGAGGGGCAATGCTGCGACTGCAATTAGGGCAAACACACTTCTTGCTCTTCCACTGATTGAAAACCTGTCCAAAGATGTCCAACTCCGGCTGGTCCACGATCTCAAAATCCTTCATGCTGTCAGGGTCCGTGTCGTCCAGGAAGAAGTAGCCACACTTGACAGCCCGGTGTACCTCAAAGCAGAATCCCAAACAAGAACCCTCGATCAGGCCCACGTCTATCTCCTGAGCGATGGCCTCTAGTTTGCTGTTATCCAGGCCAGATAAAGACATTTCCTCCATTTTCATTTGTAAACTCTTGTGGAGACCGCGCTCCTACTGCTTATAGCACAGCGGGCGGCAACACGGCCCGCCGGAGGGGCCAGCGGCAGCTGCTCCGGAGCCCCAGGTCCGTAGGTGTGTCCTCGCCTCTCCTCGGGGGCCCAGGGCCCGGGGCCGGGGTGTCGGGCCGCCCCCCCGCCTCGCCGCCTCACCAGGTGGCCATGGCCCCTTCCCCTCCTTTTTTTTTTCTTTTTTTTTTTTGAGACGCAGGTTCGCTCTTGTTACCCAGGCTGGAGTGCAATGGCGCGATCTCGGCTCACCACAACCTCCGCCTCCTGGGTTCAGGCAATTCTCCTGCCTCAGCCTCCTGAGTAGCTGGGATTACAGGCACGCACCACCATGCCCAGCTGATTTTTTGTATTTTTAGTAGAGACGGGGTTTCACCATGTTGACCAGGATGGTCTCGATCTCTTGACCTCGTGATCCACCTGCCTCGGCCTCCCAAAGTGCTGGGATTACAGGCGTGAGCCACCGCGCCCGGCTTCCCCTCCCTTCTTGTCCGGTCGCCGCCTCCTCCTCCTCACCTCACCCCGCCCGCGCGCATTCGGCGCGCCCCTCCCCCCCACCCCGTGTTTTAGTTTTTAATAAAAAAAATTTTTAAAGTAAGAAGCAGTTAAAAATTTTAAAATAGGAAAAGGCAAAAAAAAAAAGGATATAAAGAAAGAAAATATGTTTGTACGACTGAATAGTGTGATTGTGTTTGAGCTATTACAAAGTCAAAAAGCTTTAAAGAATTAAAAAGTTTATAAAATAAAAAAGTTACAGTAAGCTGATTAGTTTATTATTAAAGAAAAAGCCAATAAAATGAATTCAGCGTAGTCTAAGTGTACTG
Organism: Aotus nancymaae; assembly: GCF_030222135.1. Taxonomy (NCBI): domain Eukaryota; kingdom Metazoa; phylum Chordata; class Mammalia; order Primates; family Aotidae; genus Aotus; species Aotus nancymaae. The sequence goes on from NW_026988455.1 coordinate 19,141,657, forward strand.
TGTTTATAAAGTGGGCAGTAGTGCACATTAATGTCCTAGGCCTTCATATTCACCATTCACACACTGACTCACCCAGAGCACCTTTCAGTCCTGCAAGGCATACACGTGGCATGGTGGTTTGCTGCACCTGTCAACCCATCCTCTAGGTTTTAAGGCCCACATGCATTAGGTATTTGTCCTAATGCTCTCCCTCCACTTTCCCTCACCCCCTCAACAGGCCCCAGTGTGTGATGTTCCCAGGAGTGGGTCTTTATAGTAACGAGTCTCTAAGGGGTGAGAGGAGAGAGAAAACACACTGGGCTAGCACTCCGCTGAGTTCCGCTGCGCTGGGTGCCTAACATCGTGCTGTTTGCCACTGTCTCCCCTGCTCCTGCCCCTGGGTTCACTTCCCACAACAGAGCCCTGGGGAACCTGGCAGCTGTGGAAAGCCAGCTCTCTCTTGTGGCCCAGGAAACAGAAATTCAGCCAGCCAGGAGACAAAAAAAGAGAAGCCAGCACACGGAGATAAAAAAGTGAAGAAGAAAGCGAACATAATAACTTCAGAGCAGTGACATCAGGCCCCATGAGGCATGCTTGGATCTTGACACAAAAATCCCTCTTTGACTCGATCTGGCTTTAGTACGGATCTTTCACTTTAGCCCAAAGTGCCTCCTTGAACTCTCAAATATATTCTGAGCTGAGCACGATGGTGATTTGGGGTCAACTGACCTTCCTCATGATCTTCCCCAGGGGGACTTTCTCTCTCAGAGCTCAGACCTTGCACATGGCCCCTATAACCCACCTCCTGAAACTGGAGGCTCTGGGAAATGCCTGATGTGCCTCAGGACAGGGCAGGCACGATCCGCCACCGCTTGTGCTAACCATGGAAATAAAGTGTAGACAGGGTATAGCTCAAGGGTTACGTGCAATTTTATCAGAAAGGAAATGCAATTTATTCTGACACTGTAAAATGAATTAGGTCCTCATGCTTCTTTTCTTTTTCTTTTTTTCTTTTTTTTTTTCCCCCAGACAAGATCTCGCTCTGTCATCCAGGTTGGAGTGCAGTGGCACCGTCATGGCTCACTGCAGGCTCGACCTTCTGGGCTCAAACGATCCTCCTGTCTCTCCTCATGTTTCTTAAGTCTGATTGACAGGGGGACAAAAGCACACATGCCTGGCACCTCTCCTCAGAGGACTGGCCACAGTCATTTTGCGAAAGTTGGTGAGGAGTACACTAGATGGTGCTGTTGGCTTGCGTTATAGAACTTACACGGCACGGGTTGGAGAACTGAATTTCACATTTGAGAAATGGAAAAGGAGGAAAGAAAAACACGGAATGTCCTAAACTTTTTGAAAATCCAAAAAAGGCCCAAGGGAAGCTAGTTCAATTATTCCTACTATGACGAATTGTATGATAGTCAGACATGTGCACTCTGGCGGGGTGTTCCTAGCCTGGGCTGCCCAAGAGATGGCAGCTATTCTAGAACAGGAGTGTGGACCCCTTCCCTGTGGTGAGCTGGGGTCCCTCTTAGGAATGACCATCAGCCCAGAGTGGAGGGGGGGGGCTTGTTAATGCAGGGGTGAGTGGGGGCTTGCTGAAACCTGCCACCATCGGTGCTCTGATGTCTGAATGCCACTCCTGTCACCTTGAGATTAAAATTTAGAGACAGACCATCCTGTGTGGCCTGTTGGTGAGACGGGGCCTCTGAAAGGAACACAGGTACTACCCACACTTGCCCTGCCATGGCTACTGGCCACCCTGGCCCGCTTTGGTTCCCTGTGAGTTGGCCATTCTGATTGCCACATCCCATCCTTTCTCAGACACATCTATTTTTCTCACACCTGGAAATTACATCTGCTGGCAGTCTTCAGAATTTTCCAGAGTTAGCAGCTTGGGACTTATTTATTACTGCTCATTTTTATTTAGTTTTTGAGAGGTGCTGTGGTCCAGGCAAGGCATGATAGTAGCTCATCGAAGAGAGGTTGTTTTGGGGAAGCGGAAGGGCCGCCGCTGATTCCGCAGCTGGGGTAGCTGCCGCCGCCGCTGCCACTGCAGCAGCCTGAGGGGTGGGCTTGGGAAGGTGATGATTACCATGCTCAGAGCTGTGCTCGGAAGTGACAATGGATCAAATTGTGCTGCTACAGAAAGCCAAGCCCACTGAGCAGGCTGAGCGCGGTGATGATGTGGCTGCAGCCTGAGAAGGCAGCCGCACAACAGGGGCACGCACTCCCTGCTGAAGACGGCCATGTGCCCTCTGCCACCTACAGGAACACGTTGGGTGCCCGCCGTTCTTTCTGGTTTGTCATCTCCAGCACTGAGCAGAGAACAGGGAGGAAAAAGAAGCAGCTGATGGGCAGAGAGCACTGTGGGAGACAACAGCAGCACTGCTGGACATCTGCGATGAGGTTCCAGGGCTGTTGGAGAAATCTCTTATTCCCCAGGTGACACAATCTGAAAGCAAGGTGTTCTGCTTGAAAATGAGAGGAGATCGTGCCAGGTGTCTTTCTGGGTGGCTCTGGAGACAATAAACAAGCCACTGTGTTGAACTCCCAGCAGGCTTACCAGGAAGCATCTGAAATCAGTAAGAAAGATGAGCAGCCTGCACACCCAATTCGACTGGGCCTGGCACTTAATTTCTCAGTCTTTTGTTATGAGATTCTAAATTCTCTTGAAAAGGCCTTCAGCCTGGCAGATGCGGCATTAGGTGAAGCAATTGCTGGATTGGATACACTGCACAAAGGGTCTTATAAAGACGGCACTCCCACCATGCAGTGAGTTCAAGACAATCTCACTCTGTGGACGTCGGGAAACCAGGGAGACTCAGGAGATGCTGGGGAAGGAGAGGATTGCCTCTATCATGCCCCGTGATCCGTTGTTCAGTGTCACCTGTACCACCCACATACATCCCTTTGTGAGATTAAAACAAAAGAATTGTACATCGACTTGTGATTTTTCACAGCCTCAACCTAGCAAAAATGGTTCATGGGATAAACAGCTGGCAATCATATCTAAAACCCAGACTGGCTGCATAAATGGCACGGCATTCTGAAGTTTTGGCTCTGATTAACATTGGCAAGATTACTGTGTGTTTAATTTTCTTAAAGCTGAACACTGTGATGATGAGTTTTGTAATTCAGCAGAACTCTTACTGACAGGAAAAATAGACCCGAATGTTGTGTAACTCTTTGGAATGTTTAATCCAATATCAAAATAGTCACTGAAATACAATTCTATTGTAAAGTTGTACAGAAAGTTAGAGAGATTATGGTGTGTGATGCTGGGATGTGGAGTGAGACACCGTCATTTGGCATCCGAGTTTAACGGTAATTCACAGTGATGCTGACTGTTCAGAGCTTATAGACACTGGAGCTGTTTGGGCCATTCAACAGTTCATGACCACAAATGTCCACAGCATCTTCCTCAGGGGAAATTCAAATCCTGAAGTTGAAATTCTTTGTGACAGATAACTTGCTTGTGATGATGTGAAAAGTTCTGGTGTTCATATGACACACCCGACTAAACCACCTTTCCTGCAGTGATACGTTACTGATTTGCAGCTTGTGCTTCAGGAGTGGAATTATTTTTCATTAACACTGAGCTAAAAAAAATGCTGTGTGTTTTTTGAATGCTCTAATCTGTTTCCTGGCTAATACCTTTTGTGTGTGTGTGTGTGTGTGTGTGTGTGTGTGAGAGAGAGAGAGGAATTTAATGAGACAATGCATAGAAAGTTTTCAGAACACCAGAGATACACAGCATTCACCCATGAGAGTTAGACACCCTCATTATAGCACAGATATCCCTTCCCCCACATGCCTTCACCCCACATTCCTGGATAATACCTTTAAGGATAATGCTCTGAGTCAGGTGTGGTTGTGCGTGCCTGTAGTTCCAACTACTTGGGAAGCTGAGGCAGGAGGACCACCTGAGCCCAGGAGTTTAAGGCCATACGTAGAGTCCTATGGTAGCACCTGTGAATAGCCACTGCACTCTCACATGGGCAATGCAGCAAGACCTTGTCTCCAAAAAAAAAAAAAAGAGTGTTCTATAGAGATTGCCTTTCACTTGAGGAGTATTCAGGCTTTAGGTTCTTCCTAGCTTGGGGTTCTGATTATTTATTTTATTTTATTTATATTTATTTATTTGAGACAGGAGGTCTCCCTCTGTGGCCCAGGCTGAGGTGCAGTGGCACAATCTCAGCTCACTGCAACCTCTGCCTCCTGGGTTCAAGCTGTTCTCCCGCCTCAGCCTCCTGAGTAGCTGGGATTACAGGCATGAGACATCACAGGACGGCTAATTTTTATATTTTTAGCAGAGATGGGGTTTCACCATGTTGGTCAGGCTGGTCTTGAACTCCTGATCTCAGGTGATCTCGGCCTCCCAAAGTGCTGGGATTATAGGCATGCTTGGGGCTTTTAGATTTTGAAATCTAAACATTCATTGCCCCCGTCCCTTTTGACTGTTGACTTTGGTTTTCTCTTCTCTCTCTAAATTTCTGTCCTTCTGCTTTCTTACATTGTTTTCTTTTTGAATTCTTGCTTTATCTGTCTTTTGTTCACTTTTTAATGCTACATATGGGCGGGGTGAGAGACGTGAGCGAGCGCCTTGGTGAGCAAGGCTTGCTTGAAAGCTTTGAGAAGAGCTGCCGGCGCCACAGCTTCGTCTTCCTCCAGTTCTCAACATAGAGTTGCTCTTCAGTCACACCATGATCTGCATCAAAAGAGTATTTTAAAATATCCAGTATTTCTCCCTGTATTGAGGCTGACCCTGATCACGCTTGTAAGTACCTGTCATCAGGTCTGCCAAGTGCACCCAGGCAGCTTCGCTCTCAGAAGTGTTTAAACAAGGCGCTACCACTCAGGGCAGTTGTGTGGACACTGCTGGGGGGAGAGGCTGGAGAGGATCCAGGCCCATCAGTCTCCCAGGGTCTCCCTCCACCTCTGACATTCCGCCTGGCTTCAGGGTCCATCCGTTTGTGTATCCGCCGAGATGAAAAAAAATTCATGCACTGACTCAAAACAAACCGAAAAAGAAAAAAAGACAGTAAAAATCCCTCCCTCCTTTGTAGCTGAACAAAAACGTGCATTCAGTTAATACTTGCTACTTGAAAATGAGTAGTGAATGTGGAACCAAGATTGTCTTGTTTGTGTGTCTGGTAGTTTTGTTTTTTCTTGCCAGTATTCTGCCTAACGTTTGCTTCTGTGATGGTTATATTTATTGCCTAGCAAGCATACCTGTGGCTGGAAAAATAGAATAGCAAAAAAAAAGAAAGAGAAAAAAAAGAAAAACGCCTGGTTATTGATGTACTAGATTTGTGTATGTCTTTCAAACACATTATTTTGCCTTACATGGAATAATCAAGAAAAAGGTAAAAATTTGAAAGTGAAATAAAAATTTTATCAGTTAAAAGAAGAGAGACTTTTGATTTTCCTTTTCAGGTGGCACTTAAAACACTTCAATTATACATTCCATTTTTACATGTGGATGTTAGCCAATAAACCTGTTGAGCAAAAGGCTTGACTTCCTTATGACCATTGAAAAAATTTATTCTGAATTTCTGTGGGTACATAGTAAGTATATACATTTATGGAGTAACAGGACATTTTGATACAGGCATGCAATGCATAATAAAATGCACTGCATCAGGGCAAATGGGGTATTCTCTTCATTCTTACTTATTATTTTTTATTTTTTGAAACAGAGTCTTCCTCTGTTGCCTAGGCTGGAGTGCAGTGGCACGTTCTCAGCTCACTGCAGCATCTGCCTCCTGGGTTCAAGCAATTCTCCTGCCTCAGCCTCCTAAGAATCTGGGATTACAAGCATGCACCACCACACCTGGCTAATTTTTGTATTTTAGTAGAGGTGAGGTTTCACCATGTTGGTGAATAGGCTGGTCTCGAACTCCTGACCTCAAGTGATCCTCCCGCTTTGGCCGCCGAAAGTGCTGGGATTATAGGCCTGAGCACCATGCCCGGTCTTCCCCTTCACTTTTAAGTGAGAAATATTTTTCTACTTTTTCCATCATGGAGTTTATGATTTAAAACAGAAGAGGGAAAGCCATCTTACGCTCCTGCATTTACTGCACTATTAGGTTCATTTAACAGAAAACATATTTCAGTTTTGGTTTATGAATTTTAAGGAAGTTATTCACTGGACACGTCTAAATGCTCTGTTGTGTATTGTTGCAAAGTATGAAGACTTTGTTTGGATCTCACCCCGTTATATGTATTTTTCTCTTTTTAGAGTCTTTAAAATCTACCAGGTGAATATATGGCGAGGACGAGGCAAATGTGTCCTGCCTGTAATATGCCAGTTTAATTGCTCATGGAATTTGTGAATGACGTGGAATGGGAAGTGAGGGGAGAGTGAAGTGTGGGGATGGGAATCTCAAGAGCTGGTCTTGACAACATGTGACTTGCCACAGTCAGGCCGGGCGTGGTGACTCACACCTGCAAGCCCAACAGTTTGGGAGGCTGAAGGGGGAGCATCACTTGAGGCCAGGAGCTCAGACAAGCCTGGGCAACATAGAAAGCCCATCTCTACAAAAAATAAAAATAAAAATAAAAATTAGTAGGGCATGGTGGTGACCGTGGCCCCAGCTGCTTGGGTCTGTTTAGGTCACCGCTGTCTCCTCAGTACCAGGATCCCTTGAGCCCAGAAGTTCAAGGCTACAGTGAGCCCTGATGGTGCCACTGCACTCCAGCCTGGGTGACCGAGCGAGACCCTGTCTCTAAAAAAACAAAAATAAAAAAAAAGGGCAAACCTCTGTGAATGGTGGAATTCACTGACTCTGGTCAAAGACTGAGATCACCTGTAAGAGGGGGGACCATTTGCTGCTAGATTAGCTTGGTTCCATTGTGACATGTTTTCATAACTCCTGCACATTGCCATTATGGAGGGTTGCTGTGTCTATTAGTATGATAATTTGGTTATCATCTTTCTCCCCCACCAGACTAGAAACCCTATGAGCCCCAAGGCTGAGTCTGTTTTGCTCACTGCAGTATTCCCACCACCCAGGCCAGTGCCCAGCACAGGGACGGTGTGCAGTGCACTTAGGATCAAAGGTGCATCCTTTGCTGTATCTCACATAGCTGTGTGACTGGCCTCAGCCCCTTTAGCCCCCCAATAGTTCTTGGAAATGATTGTAGAGAAGTGTGGATGTCTGGACTGGGAAAGGGGAGACGGGAAACTTTCCTGTATGGCAGAATAGCAACCTCCACACAGGGCATAGACCTATTCATTGTTTAGTCAGCTATCAGTTAAGAACTTTTGATGTGCCCGCTACTGGGGAGACAGTGGTGACCTAAACAGACATGAGCTCTGCCACATGGTTTTTGTTCTTCTGGAATTTACAGTCTAGCGAGGGAGATAGACTAGTAAAAGAGCCACAGACGTGAGTGGACAATTACAAACCGAGGGCAGCAGGTCAACCCTGAAAAGCCAAGGGACAGGCATGTGGAAGAGCATCCATCAGTGGAGCCCAACGTAGAACTGAGGAGTCAGGGGAGGCTTCCCATAGGGAGCCACACTTCTGCTGAGTTGCAGGTATCTGGAGCGGAGAGGCCTGTGCAAAGTCCCTGTGTGTAGAGGAAGCTGAACTTCTTCAAGGACCTGCCAGAGGACAAGATGTCAAGGAGATGAGAGTTTAGAACATGAGAGGTCAATGGCAATGTGCAATAGTTGTGATAGCACGTCGCAGTGGAACCAAGGTAATCTAGCAGCAGGGGGTCCCCCTTTTATAGGTGATCCCAGTCTTTGACCAAAGCCAGTGAACTCCGCCATTCACATAGGTTTGCTGTTTATTTTTTATTTTTGTGTTTTTAGAGACAGGATCTAGCTCTGTCACCCAGGCTGGAGTCAGGGCTCACTGTAGCCTTGAACTTCCAGGTTCAAGGGATCCTCCCAGCTCAGCTGCCCAAGCAGCTAGGAACACAGGCACCATCATGGAACCCTGCAAATAGGGGAGCCTGGTGCCAGGTGAAGCACAGAGGTCAGCAGAGGCCAGATCACACAACCCTTAGGTGTCAAGGGTTTTAGTCTTTATTCTTAAAGAATGGGTGGTCTTGAAGTAAACCAGAGTGTGATATAATAGGTGTATCCGTTATTTATTGCTGTGTAACAAATTACCCCAAAGTGTAGTGGCATAAAACAACTTATATTATTATCTCACAGTTCTTTGGGCTAGGAATTTGGTCATGGCTTAGCTGGGTCCTCTGCCTCTGGGTCTCCCACAAGGTTACAATCCAGTGTCAGTGGGAGCTGCAGCTATCTCAAGGATTGCCTAGGGAGAGGGTTCATTTCCAAGGTCACCAAGTGGCTGTTGGCAGACCTCAGGCCTTTGCTCACTGCTGGCTGGAGGCATTTCTTCACTGTCTCATGAGCCTCTCCCTAAGGCTTCTCACACATGGCAATTTGATTCCCCCTGAATGGTAAGGCAGGAGAGAGAGAAAACATTGTTTTTCTAACCAAATCTGAAATGTCACTTTTACAATATTCTATTCATAGAAACAACTCACCTGCTGTGGCCCACAAACAACCCCTGCTGCACAGGAGGAGATTGTACCAGGGAGTGAATGCCAGGGGGTGGGAATGTCTGCATGCCAGTGCAGATGCTGCCTACTGCAGTGTGGAGAATGGATTGGAGGGGTCAGAATGAACGTAGTGAGAAGATTCAAAGCCTCCTGCAGGAGTCTAAGCAAGGAACGGCTGTAGATTGTAGATTGGAAGAAGCCAGTAGCTGTGGTGACAATGGACTCAGGGTGTATATGTTGGAGAGACACTTAGAAGGTAAAATTGACAGGTAGCAGCTTAGAGATGGGTTGAATATGAGAGAAAAGGAAGAGAATGTTACAGAGCGTTCTTAGGTGTCTGTCTTCTACACTGCATAGACTGGGGCCATTTGTGGAGTCAAGGACCGTGAGACGAGGACCAGGTTAATGGGGAAAGATCAGGGGTTCCATCTTGAAGGGACTGGCATTGAAATGATACACAAGGACCCTGAGATTCCGAATCACTTTACTGGACATCTCGTTTATGCAGGAAGATGTCTAAGTCTTGAGCTCAGAGGTGCAGGTTTGATATTTAAGAGTGGGAGCATCAGCAGGTTGCCTTGTGAAGAAAGTTCAGGCTGATGAGGGGTGGATCCGGGCCTGAGTCTTGGTGAGCTCCCCATGTCATGGTGGGTAGAGAAGGGACAACCTGAAAGAAGGTAGATGAGGTGGGGCTGTATCAAAGAGACAGTGGTCAGGGAGGGGCTATTTCAGAGGCACAGAGAGGAGAACATTCAGGAAGAAGGGAGTGGCTGACAGCACCGGGGCTGCTGGGACACCAAGTAGGGTGGGGACTGTAAGGCTGGTTGCGTCGCGGAGAGCTCGGACACACCCCCTTCCCTCGTGGGGAGCTTGGACACACCCCCTTCCCTCTCAGGAGCTCGGACGCTACCCCCTCCCTTGCGGACACAGGAAGGGAAGGAGCTCAGACACACCTCCTTCCCTTGCTGGGAGCTCGGACACCCCACGCCTGGGGAGCTCCGGAAAAAAGCCCTGCCAGGACCTACCTGATAGCATTTTGTCCCATCCAGGCCCCACTCCCCACCATTTTGTCCTATCTGGGCCCCACTCCCTGCCATTTTGTTCCATCTGGGCCCCACTCCCCGCCATTTTGTCCCACTCACCTTGGGCACAACCAATCAAATGCCTCCACTCTCTATAAAACCCCACGTCTGAGAGGAGTCTGCGCGACTTCTCCGGCCCCTCCTGTTGGACCACAGAACCTCGTCTGGGAGCCTGAATAAAACCCTTTGCATCAGATCTGCTTGTGCTGACCTCAGTTTCTTCTCTTTAAACTCGGCGAGAACAGACCTTACAGGAACCACAGATGACTGTCACTCGTCGGCAGACACAGAGCACCTGCTAAGCGTCAGGTCTTGAGAGCCTCCATTTGTTGTCACCTTCCTGCACATCACAGTGTAGGGGATATGTGGGAACCGAACACCTGACGTATACTTTTAAACCCCCCAGCCACAATGCTAGCTGCCAAATCAATGTTAGCAGCTGCTTGACATCGCGATTTTTCCAAGGGCCTGGCTGGATGGAGTGGTGTTTTTCATGCAGCCCCTAGACTGGCTGCATAAGGCTGGGGACTTCATAACAAAACAGATACCAGGACCATGGTCCCAAGAGACTAAGTCAGTGGGTCAAAGAGAACTAGGCAACTGATTTAAAATAATCAGGTTTTTTTTTTTTTTTTTTTCTGGTGCACAGGCAGGATGGGGAGCCCCTCAGAGGTCTTTGCTGAATTCTGATTCCTCCAAGAGTCAGTGCTTCCACCCTGCACAAGTCACTTGCTGAGCCTCCTTTTCCCGCCACGAGAGATAAGGAGGACGGCAATTGCCCACTAGGTTGTTGTATTGAATGGGATCCTGTTTGCGGAAGCCCTAGAGTAACGTCTCAAAAGAGCCCCAAGTCTCAGGGTGGTTGAGGATGGTGACACTCAGGCATTAATGTGCACGAAGCATCTGGAGATCCTGTAAAATGTACATTTGGCTTCAGTCTCCCTGGGTGGGGCTGTGAATCTGCCTTTATAGCACACTCCCGTCTGAGTCAATGCTCTGTCGTGTGAACCACGGGTCCTTTGGATGGTAATGGTTGGTGAAATTTGCATGTGGTATTATGCATAACCTCCTAGCTGAGGTCTTCATGATGTTCGCATTTGATGACATCATCACAAGGTTGCTTCGCGTTTCATAAATGGTATCTTCTGCAATACTAATAACCAAAAGAAAAGCCATTCTAACCCCCGAGCCAGCAATCATAGAAACAGTGAACCCTCCAGCTCTGAGCACTGTGATAATGAAAAGCAAGCAGCCCACTAGAGCATCGGCAACAGAAGAATAGAACACTCAGTCAAACTCGTAATTGTAAACCACGGCTCGAGCAGCATATGTTGCATACGCATATGAATCAATCAACCCCACCCACTGCAAATGCAGGATATTTCAATATGCTTCATTCCAAAGTACTTTTGATTAAAAAGCTTATTCAGGGGGTAAATGCAAATTAGCTCTAGGTGTGTTCCCTTCAGCCAGCTGTTGAGGAATCTTAAGCGCAAGGGTTCAGCACCCATAGATTTTACTCTGTGCAAGCCCAGTGATGCACTGTTTTCTTAGGCAGGGATTTTGAGTATGTCTTTCAGAGCTGCAATTTTCAGCAGCACAGCCAGGGCATTTAAAAGAATGATCATGAGAGTGAGATTCAGGTGATTGGAGGTGCTCACAGTTTCATGAAGGGAGTTATTCATATGGGATACAGCCCAGGATGACACGTGCCGGACCTCTTTTAAGTTGATGATGTTTGCAACAAGCTCTGACAAGCAGAGTATGTAGAGAGATGAAATACATTTTGAAATTATGCAGGTAAAGGAAATCACGCTCTCATGGTTGTAGAGAGGGCTTTTGAGCAGAGAGAGGAGAAAGCAGGAAGGGTTTGTAGAGGCCCCAGTATTCCAGAACAGCCTTGACTTCAAGGAGATGGCTCTAATGGCCCCACAGTCACCCCATTATTTGTCACATCAAAAATATCATTACCGTGAGGAGCAGGCACTAACATTTCTTTGTGCTCATGTTGCTTCCAGGCACTTTATGTAGTTTTTTTTTTTAGACGGAGTCTAACCCTGTTGACCAGGCTGGAGTGCAGTGGCACCATCTCAGCTCACTGCAACCTCCGCCTCCCAGGTTCAAGCAATTCTCTGCCTCAGCCTCCCGAGTAGCTGGGATTACAGGCACATGCCACCACGCCTGGCTAATTTTTGTATTTTTAGTAGAGATGGGGTTTCACCGTATGGGTCAGGCTGGTCTTGAACTCCTGACCTCAAATCCCAAATCCACCTCGGCCTCCCAAAGTGCTGGGATTACAGGCATGACTTTTTCTTACTTAATACTCAAAACAACCTTAGGAGGTGGGACTATTATTATTCCCACTTTGGGATGTGAAAACTAAGGTTCAAAGTCATGTAGTTAGAAGCAATGAGGACAGGATTGGAGTGCGACGGAGCAGCATGTGGGATTGCATGATACTCTTCCATCTCTGCCCACGGGAGCTTGGCCGAAGACACAGCAGCAGCCTGGCTCGGGTCGTCCCCACTCCCCACTTCTGCCATGTACTGCTTTCCGCTGATGGCAGCTCTGCCGCCCACACTTCTCAGAGGTCATGTCTTGTCTAAGAGCAGTGTCCCTGATGTATTTGAAATAAAAAGTAGCATTTTTAGAAAATGCATGCAGCAGAACCCTTGGGTCTGGGTGTGTGCATGTGCATGCCCGTGTGTGTGTTTCAGACCCCTTGCACTTCACTATACTTTGAGGAGGGAATGGGAAGATTGTCTCAATCACTACTGATTCCCTTCCAGAATGGAAGTTAATCTGTTTTAGATAAAATAATGTGGCATTTTACATACACATAGCAGTGAAGTTAAAATTTCATCCCGGTTACACACACAAAGGAGCAAGGCTGACTCCCAACACGGGAGTTTGCCCTCAGTTTTAGCTGCTGCTGTGTCCCCTCTGCACCAAGGACCTTTGTCTATCTCTCCACTGTTTGTTAGCAATGCTGCTGACTCCAAAACGCTTAATCGCTCTCAAAACGGCTCAACTTGTAAAGAACTCTGGAGGGGTAAAGATGGAGAATGTTTCATGTCAGTATCAAAGAGGAGGCTGTGCTTGTGTCTTCTGGGGCCAGTTTCACAGAAATTTTGTCACATCTGGCTTTCCGAAGACTGAAATGTTATAAATTATTTGTTCCTTCTTATAGCTTTTGTCAATTGAAAGGTTTTGTCCTTTGTGAGAATGTAAAAGCTGAAGTCTTCATTATATCTTACTGAGAAAGGTCATACTGAATTTTTTTCTGATGGGAGGTGGTGGGTGAGGCAAGCAGAACAGACCGTCTAGGAATAATTTAGACAGAAACCGAAAGGGTGGATGGAGACTTCAGTGAGCCTCAGAGGAAATAGCCTGGGCTCCCCTTTTCCAGGTAGAATAGGGACAGTTGGGCTAAGTTTGCAGGGAAAGCAAACAGCAAATATAACATTTTACTGTGGTAGTGATGGTGAAAGGGTCTGAACTTAATCTGAGTGGTGAGTCCATTTTGGGGCTTGGCTGTCACGTTCAAATGGTTACTGTGAAATAAAGCCATTCTGTCTGCACACCAGAATCACTGCTTTTGTCTACGTGTTTTCTGAAAGGTGCTTCTCATTCTATTGCCCTTTACTTATCAGCATCATCATTGTGAATATTGTGAATGAGTTTTATGCACTGCACAAAATATCACTGTCAGAAACGTATTCCAAAGCAGGGAACATTAGATAAAATCAACAAGGGTTGGAGAAGACCCATCCGTCCTCTCCGCCGCCACCTGGGTGCAGGTTCTCACTGTCTCTTTCTAGACAACTGCAATAGCTTCATAACTCTTCTTGTTCTTTGCCCTGGGTCTCTTCCTGTGAAAAATCTGTGCTGTTGTGCATAGCCACTCTGGAACACAGGCTTCTGGCACATTGTGACTGGGAGTCCCCTCCATGCAGCCACAAGATGAGGAAAGAGCCAGTAAAGAGCTTGTCACTTCCACTGACATGTCGTCAGCAAGAACTTGTGAACCACTTAACTGTGACAGAGCTTGGGAAATGTCATCCATCTCTGTGCCCAGGGAGAAGAGGAAGACGTGGGCATTGGAGAGTACCAGGGAGAAGAGGAAGACGTGGGCATTGGAGAGTACCAGCAGACCCTGCCACAGGGGCCAATCCTTCTCAGGCTGGCCCCAACCTCCCCTTTTCCTTGTTGCCCCACCCCCAGCCTCAACCATGGGACTGCATGTCTTTGCACGTGCTGATGCTCCTGCCCACAATTCTCATCTGACTCCTGTTCTGGGCATGTTCCACCCGAGCATTTCTCTCCTGTGAAACTGCCCTAGAACACCCAAGTGGCGAAACACTTTCTAAGTGTAATGGGCTGTGTTTTCTTACGAGGCTGTGTTTTCTTATGAACCTGTTCAGAAATACATTGTCTTGTATTTGTATAGAATTGTAAGGGATCTTGAAGAGCCCAGACAAATGTTAAGGAATAAAAACAAAGTTGAGGGACTCTCAATGCCAGATTTCAAGATTTACAATAAAACTTTGCTAATTAGGACACTGTGGTATTGACATAAAGACAAATAAACTAATGGAAGAGGCTGGTGAATCCAGAAATAGCCTGCACATAAATGGTCACAGAATCGACACAAAGCCACTCCGGAAATTTAGTGAGTGAAGAATGTTTTTTTCAATAAATGATGCTACATCAACTCCATATCTATTTGGAAAATATGAACGAAGCTCTTAGTTCACCCCATTTACAAAAATTAATTTGACATGGATCAAGATCTTAAGTTGCAGGTTAAAACAATGATGATTTGAGAATGAAATGTAAGAATATCTTCGTGACCTTGGGATAGGTAAAGATTCTTTAGACATGACCCATAAGCACTAACAATAAAGAAAAAAGTGATACATTAAACTTCATTAAAATTAATAAATTCTACTCTTTGAAATACACTACTGAGTGAAAAGACAAGCCAGAATCTTGGAGAATTACAATGCATATGTCCAGCAAAGGACTCATGTTCTGCGTATCTAAAGAACACATTCAAATAAATAAAAGACAATTTTTTAAGACAAAAGAATTAACAGACACATCCCCAAAGAGGACATACAAAATGGGCAAGAAATATGGAAATATGTTTAATATCATCACTCATCAGAGAAATGCAAATTAAACTCACCTCACCATGAAACATCACCGTACATTCAACAGAATGAACAAAATTCAAAAGACTGACGATGCCAAGTGCTGGCAGGGATAGCAAGTACACAGAACTCTCACCCACTGCTGCAAGGCGGCAAAGCGTGGATCAGCTGCTTTGAAAAACTGGAACTACCTACTCAGACTAGATCTATGCCCGTCTTGTGACCCAGAAATATCAGTTACCTGTAGGTGTTGTCAGGATTAATTCAAGCAGGCTAGAACCTGCCTGAGCTCTTTTGCTAAAGCAACTGCTGACCCCTAGTCAGAGCATGAAACATCTTAACTAATTAATAGTGGTGCTTTGCACCTGTGGATTTGAGGAGCACCGTGTGAGCTGTGCCGGCTTCTCAGCGTTGTTCATTGGTAACAGACGATTTGTACCTGGTGTTGCTGAGAATCCTAGAGGGCTCCGCCATTGTAGTCATGGTGTTCTGAAATGCCTGATAGATGTAAAAATTAGAGGGAGTAACAAACACGTTTTGCAAATATCTTTTTGTTAAAATTCATATGAAATGTTGTTTTGTGGGAGAATGGCCAAACTGAGGGAATGTGTGCTCTTTCCGGGTCCACAAGGGGGCGTAGTTTCTAGGGCAGGAACTTCCCAGTGACAGACCCTACCTGCCTTCCCCCATGCCTCCATTCAGAAGACTTAATGGTCTTTGTTTAACTTTGGCACATGTGGGAAAGGATCAAAGATCAATCACTCCAGCAGAAGTTTAAAGGAACTCTTTTCATTGGCCAGGGGGCTTAGAGAAGGTGGGAATTCCTCCCAGGTTAAAAGTCCCCTTCTTCCTCACCTCGTTGGAGTCCATATGTGGGTCCCCTTCCACTACCTTTGTGGAAGCTGCTTTCTGTCTCCTGGATTCCATCTTTCTGGATTCTCTCACTCAGTGTGAGAGGAGCTTTCCTTCCCTGATTTTCCCCCTCTGGGGACCCTTCTCAGGAGAAAGCGGCTTTTCTTTCTCCTCACTCAGTGTGAGAACTAGCTCTCTCTCCCCTTCTTTTTTCTCTCTCTTTCTCTCTGCCTAAATAAATCACTTCCTGCAAAAACTTTTTGGGTCCAGTATTTACTTGTGAGCACACCTCGCCCTCTCCCATTCTTGGGAGAGCGAGAGACCAACAGCCTGGATCCCAGCAGGGAGCAAGCTAAACCTCCCCCGCAGCCCAAAACCAGAAACAAAACCACCTGTTGAGTAGTCTGCAGTGTGTTTGAACCTGGTTCAGGGGAGTCGAGAGAGGGGTGAAGTGTAGAGCGCTCTGTGCCACTGCGCTCACAGTGAGGCAAGATGAACCATTATCTGTTATGTCTGTGCATTTTGTTTTACTTATCTCTGTATACAGTGTATATAAAGGACAAACGAGTTCTAGTTTACATCGAGTTTTGCTGGATGTTAAAGACGGTGCCTGTGTATGGCAAAAGTAGAGTTAGTGAACTCATGTATTTCCTACATTTTGTTTTATTCCGAGGAAAGATTGTCTTCTGAAAAGCTGAGCATTCTTTCTCACTGGGTTGATGGAGCTGGGAAGGGTCCTAGGCCAGAATGTCCCTATTTCAAAGACTCTTACAAATTCTAACTATGGTTGCATGTGTGCAGTTTATTCCCGACTGCGGTGTACATAATGGACAAATTCACTCCTTACCTGAAACATCTAGTCTGTCTAGATGGCTAAAGTGCCTGATATATGTTAAATGTTGAGGTGGCAACATAGCTCTTTGTAAATATCTTTTTGCTAAAACTTGTAGGAAATACTCTTTCTTTGGAAATTGAACTGTGAGCAGTATAGTACTGTCTATCCTTGTTCAATGACTTAGAGGAAGTGAGAGGGAGGAAACTGCAAAAGGTAATATGCTAGTGTGTTCGTACTTGGACATTTTCAGACACCATTTTTCTGTATGTTTTGTGCATTTTGTTTTGCTGTGCATATACTGCATGTAATGAAAAAGCGAGTCTTAATTTTGCAGCATCTAGTCCCAGACGTTGTGTATGGCAAAGTACCGAGAAAATTAGCATAATTTTATTCCTTGTGTTGAAATTTACAGGAAGACTTGTCTTCTGTCAATGACTTTTGGATAGAAATTTGCTTGTCTCTAAGCGTTACATGTGCCTGTACCTGTCCATTGGATTGAAGGCAGAGAGAAAAAAGTGAGGCGAGAATGGTTCAAGGCCAAAAGGTCATTTTAGAAGATACTTCACATTATAACCATTGCTATGTGTGTACAATTTTATTTAATGGTGCTGTGCACATGGTGGACAAGTTAAATGAAATATCTAGTCTTTCTAGATACTTAAAAATGCTTAATTATTCATTTATTTATTTTTATTTTTATTTGTTTTTTGTGACAGGGTCTTACTCTGTTACCCAGAGTGGAGTGCAGTGGTGTGATCTCAGCTCACTGCAACCTCCGCCTCCCAGGCTCAAGCGATTTTCCTGCCTCGGCCTCTCCAGCAGCTGGGGTTCCTGGTGCACACCACCACCACCCTGCTAATTTTTGTATTTTTATGAGAAGTGGGGTTTCACCAGGTTGGCCTGGCTGATCTTGAACTCCTGACCTTAAATGATTCACCTGCCTCAGCCTCCCAAAGTGCTGGAATTACAGGCATGAGCCACCCCACCTGGCAGGCTATTATTTAAAAGTAGAAGTAGTATAATTGCATTTTTTTTATTTGTAAATAGCTTTTAAAAAACAGATGGGAAATACTATTTGGAAGTGGAGTTGTTGAACTACCTCTGTCAACAGTATACTCTCTGTACGTGTTTATTGCGTTGAGGGTGGTAATAGGGAAGAAATTGCAAAAGGTGTTTTGCTAGCGTTTATTAGAAATTTTCAGCTTAATCCATTGCCTTTGTGTTGCATGCATTTTATTTATCTTTGCTATACTGTATGTATTGTGTATATACTGGACAAACGAGTCCTAATTTTATAATATCTAGACCAGTCTCTAGATAGTAAAGTGATTGCCAATGTATGACAGAAAGAGAGTTAGTAAATTAACATATGTTGTACCCTTTGTTAAAATTCATAGAAAGACTGTCTTCTGAAAAGGACTTTTGGAAGTGAAATAACATCAGCTCTAAATGACCCATGTGCCTATATCCAATTGGTTGATGGTGAAGAGAAGTTGAAAGGAATGAAAGGTTCTAGGACAGAATGTTCCTGTTGAGAAGACACTTTCAGTATAACCACTGATACGTGTGTGTAGTTTATTCAAAACTACGGTGTATATAACAGACAAACTTATGTCTTATTTAAAACATCATCTAGTGTTTCTAGATGTTTAGAAGTGCACAAAGTATGTTAAAAGTAAAGGTAAGTAACACATTTTGTAGATATCCTTTTGATGTGAAATATTGTCTTTTGGAAATTGAGCAATCCAATTCTCTGAACCATACACATTATTATATTTGTGCTAGTTTGGGGAGGAAGGAGGAGGAGAAGTGCAAAGGGCTTTATACCAGTGTGTTTATGGAGAGGCACATTCATCATTGCCCCTTATGTCTGCATTTTCTTTTTCTTTTTCTTTCTTTTTTTTTTTTTTTTTGAGATGGAGTTCTGCTCTTGTTGCCCAGGCTGGAGTGCAATGGCATGATCTCGGCTCACCGCAACCTCTGCCTCCCGTGTTCAAACGATTCTCCTGCCACAGGCTCTCAAGTAGCTGGGATTACAGACATGCGCCACCATGCCCAGCTAATTTTGTATTTTTAGTAGAGATGGGGTTTCTCCATGCTGGTCAGGCTGGTCTCAAACTCCCGACCTCAGGTGATACACCCACCTTGGCCTCTCAGAGTGCTGAGATTATAGGTGTGAGCCACTGCGCCCAGCCAATAGTGGGTATTAAAAGACAAATAAGCCCTAAGACTCAAAGTATGTTAAAAAATAGATGTAGTAAAACAATCTATCTATAAATGTTCTTTCGTTAGATTTTAGGAAGGCCTGTCTTCTGGGAGTGACCTTCGTTACTCCACCTCTCGGAGCCAGATATAGTCCTATGCTTAGTCACCGGGATGGTGGAAGACGGAGAAAAGGAAGGGTGAAGGAAAGGGCTCCTTGCTAGTATCTTCACATCTAGAAGACAGTTTCAGATGGTAACCATAGGTCTATGTGAGCATTTTTAGTAAAGCACCTGTGTGTAATTCTGGACCAAGTTCATTATTTTGCAACATCTAAGCTTTATGAATGTCCTGGGGAGTGTGGGCAGCTGCCAGAGACCAAGCCCAGGCACGCAGCTGGGGGCTGAAACTCGCCTGGGGTGGGCGCAGCAGGCTGGGGCAAGCGAGTAGAGAAGTGGGGTGCAACCCAGGGGTGTTGGAGTCCACGCTGGTTGCACATGTGCCAGGTCCACAGCTGAAGTCGGAGCGCGCAGCCTGAGTAACGGCAATGTAGACACAGCTTGAAGCAAATGCAGATACGTCAGTAGAAGAAGAAAGGTCTGGCCTACAACCCATTTCACAGTTAGAACAGTGTGGCATAAATGCCAACGATGTGAAAAAAATCGGAAGAAGCTGGATTCCATACTGTGGAGACAGTTGCCTATGCACCAAAGAAGGAGCTAATAAATATTAAGGGTATCAGGAAGCCAAAGCTGATACAATTCCAGCTGAAGCAGCTAAGTTAGTTCCAGTGGGTTTCACCACGCAACTGAATTCCACCAAAGGCGGCCAGAGATCACACACATTACTACTGGCTCCAGAGAGCTTGACAAACTACTTCAAGGTGGAATTAAGACTGGATGGATCACAGAAATGTTTGGAGCATTCCGAACTGGGAAGACCCAGATCTGTCACACATACACTGGCTGTCACCTGCCAGCTTCCCATTGACCGGGGTGGAGGTGAAGGAAAGGGTATTTTAGGGCAGAACGGCTGCTAGCAGTGGCTGAGAGGTATGGTCTCTCTGGCAGTGATGTCCTGCATAATGTAGCATATGCTTGAGCGTTCAACACAGACCGCCAGACCCAGCTCCTTTATCAAGCCTCAGCCACGATAGTAGAATCTGGTATGCACTCCTTATTGTAGACAGTGCCACCACCCTTTACAGAACAGACTACTGGGGTCGAGGTGAGCTTTCAGCCAGGTAGATGCACTTGGCCGGGTTTCTGCGGATGCTTCTGTGACTTGCTGATGAGTTTGGTGTTGCAGTGGTAATCACTAATCAGGTGGTAGCCCAGGTAGATGGAGCAGCCATGTTTGCTGCCCATCCCAAAAAACCTATTGGAGGAAATATCATCGCCCATGCATCAACAACTAGATTGTATCGGAGGAAAGGAAGAGGAGAAACCAGAATCTGCAAAATCTACGACTCTCCCTGTCTTCCTGAAGCTGAAGCTAGGTTTGCTATCAGTGCAGATGCAGTGGGAGATGCCAAAGACTGAATCATTGGTGTTTTTTTCCTGTTACAAACCTTAAGTGTGGCAGCCTAATGGGAGTGCACCGCCCTGCCCCCTGGGGTTCTCCACAGGCCTCTTCCTGTTGTGACTGCCAGAAAAGGCTTCCGGGAAAACAGCTATTGTGTCAGCTTTTCTGATGGTGTAAACAGGAGACAGGTCAGTAGTCACAAACCAATCTAAAATGTTTATTCCTTCTGGAGTGTAAAAAAAATTATTTTATTTATTTATTTTCTCATTTCAAGCACATATTTTTCATCAGGACACGAGAAGACGTGTCATACATTCTAATACACATAGGGGAGCAGTGATGAGAACTAGAGCTAGCAAATAACAGGGAGGAGAATAAGCGGGATAAAGTCATCTCACGTCATGTTTCTTGTTTTCTTTTCTTTTCTTTTCTTCTCTTTTTTTTTTTTTTGAGATGGAGTATCACTCTGTAGCCCAGGCTGGAGTGCAGTGGCTCGATCTTGGTTCACTGCAACCTCTGCCTCTTTGGCCTGGTTCAAGCAATTCTCCTACTTCAGCCTCCTGAGTAGCTGGGATTACAGGTACGCACCACCATGCCCAGCTAATTTTTGTATTTTTAGTAGAGACGGGGTTTCACCATGTTGGCCAGGCTGGTCTTGAACTCCTGGCCTAGTGATCCACCCGCCTCAGCCTCCCAAAGTGCTGGGATACAGGCATGAGCCACTGCGCCCAGCCCATGTTTCTTATTGGATACCCATGTGTTCATTATATATTATAGCATTGTTCTATCTTCTCAAGTTACCCACAGTATCACTAAATAACGACTGCTTAAAACCGTCCTCCTTTCCAGTACTAGTCTGACGCAGCAGGCTCATGGCAAAGTCTTCCATTCCCAGTACTACCTGAGGATTTATTATTGTACTTTTTGATAAAGCCCTTGATATAATGCTGACATCAAAAAAATTTTAATACGTTATTGGTTCAAGAAAACGCTAGTGCACTATGGATGCCTTTGGAGGAAATTTTGTTTAAATAAATATGGAGCGGAGAGTTGCTCCCTGCGTATTCGAGGGGGGTTGTTGGTGTGCCACCCGCCTGGGCTGCTCCAGAAGGGAGCCCGGGGGTGGGGCGAGCCCTGAGACGGGTATAGGCCCCTTCCCTCTGCGCCACCAGCAGGGTCCTCTCCTTCCGTCGCTTCAGAAAATGGCTTGTGGATTTGGTACTCAAAGGGGAAGGGGCAAAAAGTAAAAGGATGGGGGTGAGACACACATCCAGGGAAGAAGGGTTTCAGTGCAGAACCAACATACCTCCAGGGCGCGGCTCTCTACACGGTCCGGCGGCCCTTACCTACCGTAGCATGCCTGCTAGTCGGGGTGGGCTCTGCGGGCAGGGGTGGACTGTGGGTGGAGGTGGATGGAGTGGAGGAGGGTCAGGTTACGTGTTGCTCTTGGACAGAGCCCTGTAACAGAGGTGCGCGTCGGCCATGAGGACCGTGGCCACGTGCATGTTGACCAAGAAGGGCTTCCAGAGAGCCAGTGCATGGTCCTCCTTCTTCGCGGGTGGTGACAGCTCCCCTTTGGCTGGGAAGGCAGCCTGGGCACCTCGAAGACTTCCCTTCACGACCCCACTTCTAACTTCAGTGTCTGGCCTCATACTTTCCAAGCTGTAGGGTACGGCATATAAGGGGCTTCCTGTTTCTTCCTCGATGGGGTAGTCTTTATCCTCCTGGGTCTCATCCTTCACTCACTGGTGGTTTGGGAAGCACTCCCTGCATTTCCCATTGTGTGGCTCCAGAATTCATTTGGGTGGCCGGGGGCGGGGGGTGGGGGTGGGGGTGGGGGTGAGGGCGTGGGAGGTTGGGGGACGTGCTCGGGTGGGGGCTCCCGGTCCTCGTGGGAAAGCTCCTTCCACTGATCCTGCATGGAAGAGTCTCCCATGGTGAATTTGGCACCTTTGATCACAGTCAGGTAGGAGAAGCGTGGCTGGTCTGCTGTCTGGATCAGCCCCATCTGAAACTTCTCATTTCTAACAGCACTTTCTTGATATCAATGGAAGAAGGGTCTTTCCTCTTGTCCATCAGCAAGAGGCGGATATCAGCCAGACAGAAGGTCCCGGACTTGCAGATGTCCACACTGCAGTGCACCACTAAGGGGCCATGCTCCGGGCTGAGTGGCCCTGACCCTCTGACTTTGAAAAGAAGTTCAAGAATGAAACTGGCAATTCGGGTATTCCACAGTCAGGCCATGTGATATAGTGGAAATGTAAGATCTCTCAAGTTTCTTGGGTTGTAAGATTTTCCAGTTCTAGCTGTTGAAATGTATAATATGACTTGGTATCTTCAGAGATCAATGTTAATTTCAAATTTGTGTCTTCAAAGATCATTTCTTTTTCTTCTTTTTGTGGCCAGTGATAAAAACTAGAACTAGTGAATTATCCAATTTGTAATTTTTTTTTGGTTATAGTTTATAGAAAAGATGCAACTTTGACAAGGAATTTTTTTTTTTTTTTTTTTTTTTTTTTTTTTTGACACGGAGTCTTGGCTTGTCACCCAGGCTGGAGTGCAATGGTATGATTTTGGCTCACTGCAACCTCCACTTCCCGGGTTCAAGAAATTCTCCTGCCTCAGCCTCCCTAGTAGCTGGGATTACAGGCACCTGCCTCCACGCCTGGCTAATTTTTTGTATCTTTAGTAGAGACAGGGTTTCACCATGCTGGCCAGGCTGGTCTCAAACTCCTGACCTCGTGATCTGCCAGCATTGGCCTCCCAAAGTTCTGGGATTACAGGCATGAGCCACCACACCCAGCTGACATGGAGTTGCTAAACCACCTCTAAGCAGTGTATGCCAGGACTTGTTCATTAGATTGGCGACAGAGAAGGAAGTGTAAAGAGAGTGATGTTTGCAGATATGTCCATATTTACATTTTTATAATAGCCATTGATGTATGTGCATCTTTTTTAGCTGTACTATAGGAATACATTAAGAAATTCAATGAAAACATACCTTGTTAATATTTTAATAGTATAGATCTGCTAATGAATTGTCTTAGAAACATTATAGTTAGTGTATTCTGTTGCTGTATATTTCATTTTAAATTGAGTATTAAGGGAATGCAGTATTTTAATCAAAACTCTGCCAATGATTTTATCCAGAGGCATGTCACCATTTTTGTCTTCTATGACATTTTTGTCCCAAGAAAGGCAGGATTACATTTTTTTCTAACAGATTGAGTTGGTGTAGTATATTCTTGGTTATCAAAATACTCATATAGCTTTGAGATATTGAATTGGTAAATACTCCAGATGTGTGTAAAAGCATAATATATACTGTGTGATCTCAGTCCCATAAAATTGACTGTTGTGTCTACATGTGGGAATTCACTCAGGGTCATGGCAAAATTATTAAAGGAAAAATAGTACAGAAAGTTATAGGATGTAGGCCTAAGGGTTTTTTCTACAGTTCTTGGCTGAAGCAGTCAGAATCTCTTTGCAGGAGCCAGAGAGATTAAGGTGCAAATACAAAGGATTGTGAGTAGTTTACCTAGCTAGGTTGTTTACTCATGTGGTCTTAAAAGTAACCTTTGAGCTGAATGGCCCTCTTGGGGGAGGTCGACTAGGGAGCTTATTCACTAATGGTGTTTGCTTTGGGCATCCAAACTTGGCCTTTAATTTTTCTCTACAAGTGTGTTGACTTAGAGCCTCTGTTATTAAATCTATACTGAATAAATGGGGAGAGGGCAAACTAGTCAGCTACAGGATCATGTAGCTGTGCTCTCTCTCTGTGAGTGGCTCAAGACCCCTTGGCTCACTCATTCACTGGAAATTTATGGGATGAATCCTGGCATTTACACCCACACAGGACCTAAAAGGACATGTTAAACTGTAAACTGCTTATGATTGTGGATGACTTTGTTCTTTGTTTTTTGTGTTTTTCAGTTTCCTATAATGCACATAGTAACATTAAAAAATAAAGGCTTTTTTAAAACCTAAAAAAAGAGGAAGTTATAGAATTGAATACTCCGTGAGATATGGTAAAATCACCTTATGCTAATGGTTGCAAGATAATGGTATAAGTGAGCTTTCACTACATGTATTAATGAACTTTAAGATTTGGAAATCAAAATTCGGTTCATATATTCAATTAAATGTGCTCAGATTTTATTGTGCTAGATAGGCACATTTTTCTAATGTAATATGAATGAATCAATAGAATCTTCATATTATTGATGAACTGTGGTCATTTATACGTAAATCTTATATGGCTATTTCCATATGAATATTAATAATCTATGGACCATATGTTACTAATAGATATTTAAATTCCTTCAAGTACTTGTGGATGTAACTTTATGCCATAGCTTTATCTTCGGCTGAAAAAAATAAATGGATAAGAGAGACGACTTGTAGAAACCTCTTGGGGGTTGTGTAACATCACATTTCAGCCCAGCTTCTGTGTGTATTCACAGTATTCTGTGGAGAGGGGGCGAGTATAAGTCAAATTCCTGATACCTTGAATAACTCTCAAATCTGTATCTCTGTTTCATCACGCCACAGTGAGCTAGGTGGATTCTCCTATTGCTTCTCATCCTTCCATGCAATACCCGCCTGTCCACTTTGACTTTTATTTTGACTTTCAAGGCTGGGGATGTTAATAGTTGGCAGAGGCAGTGCAGTGCTGCTGCTCAGTGAGAAGCTTGCATGGCCTTGCTAGGTTTCCAAAGCACAAAACCACACACTGTTTTCATTAGTGTGAAGTGCAAGATTTTCTCTTCTGTGCTAATTTGCAAAGAAATTAAGACATTACCTTTCAGTGGAAAAACTTCCCTGAGTGCCCTAGTTCAGAGAAGCAATGAAATGTAATACTCAGAGAGTCAGATGTTGAGAAACTCCTCAAGTTTCCTGTAAAAGAGCAGAAGCACAGGCTGCAGGATGACTGAGGGTGGGGCTGGTGCTGCAGCAACAGAGGGACATCTTTGCAAATATGCTCATGCCATGTTTTTATATAAAAATAATTTTAAAATTTCTCAATCCAGGCTAAGAAAAAAGAAAGAAGGCACAGATTACTAATATCAGAAATGAAAGAGGAGTCATCATTAATGATCAAATGGATGTTAAAAAGACAATAAAGAAATATTATGAACAATTCTATGCCCATAAATTGTATAACTTAGATGAAAAGAATCAATTAGTTGAAAGACAGAACCTACCAATGCCCACATAAAGCAAAACAGATGATCTGAATGGGCCTGTATCTACTTAAGAAATTGAATTGATAATCAATAAACTTCCAAAACAGAAAACACCAGCTTTAGAGGGGTTCAAAGGTGAATCATACCAAACAATTGAGGAATAATTGATTTGTTCCAGAAAATGAAAGCAGAAGGAATACTTCCTAACTCATTCTATGAGGCCAGCATTACCCTACTACCAAAACCAGATAAAGATATTGCAAGAAAGGAAAACTATAGACAAATATTTCTTATGAACATAGATGCAAAAATCTTCAACAAAATGTTGGCATGTTGAATCCAACCATGTATAGAAAGAGTTTTAGGCCACAATCAAGTGAGGTGTATGTCAGGTATGCAAGGCTCAACATTCAAAAACCAATTAGTGCAATCGCATCAACAAGCTAAAGAAGAAGAACCGGATTAAATGATCATATCAATAGATGCAGAACAAACATTTGACAAAATCTAACACCTGTTTTTATTAAAAACTCTTAGCAAACTAGGAATAGAGGAAACATTTCTCAAATTGATAAAGAACATCTGCAAAATGCTTACAGCTAACATCATACTTCATGGTGAGAAACTAAATGCTTTCTTTCTAAAATTGGGAATAAAGCCAGGGTGTCCCCCCCATCACTCCTATTCAGCATTATACTGAAGTCCTTGTTAATACAATGCGAAAAAGAAAAGGAAATAAAAGGTATGCAGATTGGGAAGGAAGAAACAAAATTATCTTTGTCCAAAAATGACATTATTCTACATTCTTCAGTTGAAAATCTCAAATAATTAACAAAAAATTCTCCTGGAACTGATATGTCATTAAAGAAAGGTTACAGGATGCAGGTTAATTAATATCCAAAAGGCAACTGGTGTCCTATATATCAGCAATAAACAATAGAAATGAAAAGCAAAACACCATTTACATTAGCACCAAAAAAGTGAAACACTTCGATAGAACTTAACAAACTAGGTTTAAGATCTATATGAAGGAAAACTACTAAACTCTGATGAAAGAAATAACAAATTTAAATAAATGGAGAGATGTTTAATGTTTGTAGATAGGAAGACTCAATACTGTCAGAAGGTCAGTTCTTCCCATCTGGGAATCTATAGATTCAGTGCAATTCTAGTCACAATCTCAGCAGATTACTCTGTGGCTATCAACATGTTGATTCTAAAGTTTACGTGAAATAGCAAAATATCTCTGGATAGATCAGTAGAATATTGAAGAAGAAGAAGAAAGAATGACATTACCCAACTTTAAGACTTATTTTAAAGTTACAGTAAACAAGAAAGTCTGGTATTGGTGAGAGAACAGACAGATAAATCAATATAAGAGGAATAGACAGCCTGAAAATAGACCCATGTAACTGTATAGTCACCTGGTTTTTTGACAAAGAAGAAATGCAGGTTAATGGATAAAGGGACAGTCTTTTTTTTTTAGACAGAATTTTGCTCTTGTTGCTCATGTTGGAGTGCAATGGCGCAGTCTCAGCTTACCTTAACCTCCACCTCCTGGGTTTGAGCGATTCTCCTGCCTCAGCCTCTCGAGTAGCTGGAATCATAGGTGCCTGCCACCACATCTGGCTAATTTCTCTATTTCTAGTAGAGACAGGGCTTCACCATGTTGGCCAGGCTGTCTTGAACTCCTGACCTTAGGTGATCTGCCCGCCTTGGTATCCCAAAGTGCTGGGATTACAGGTGTGAAGCACCGTGCCAGGCCCAAAGATACAGTCTTTTTAACAAATGGTGGTGGAACAACTGGACATCACGTGCAAAAGAAAAAAAGGATCTAGACAAAGACCTCACACGCTTCACAAATTTAACTAAAAATGGGTCATAGACCTAAGTGTAAAACATAAAAGTATAAAACTTCTACAAGATAACATAAAAGAAAATTTATGTAACTGGATTTGACTATGAGCTTTTGATGCTACATCAAAAGCATAATTTATGAAGGGAGAAAATACGTAAGTTGGACTTTATCAAAATTAAAACTTCTGCTTTGTGAAAGAAAGTGTTATGAGAAAAAAAGGCAAAGCCACATGGTCGAGCTTAGGCATAGCTGTGAAGAGACACCAGCATTCTTTTTGTGAGTCATTTCCCTCCCTGTCTCTCTTTCCCTTTCGTCCCTCAGGTCAGTGGGGAGAGATTCTTTCTGCCTCCTTCAAGGTGTCTGTTAAGAGATGGAAACTTGTCATTAAAAAACACAGTTATGCATAAAATCCCTGAGTGCAGATACTGGTCAACAGTGTTAAAAAGCTTCCATATGTATGAAAATTTGCAGAAATAGAAAAAATACGTAAATAACATTTGAAGTGTGTTCTATAATAAATGTAAAACATGATAATTTTGGAAAGCTTGGAAACATTTCCAAACTGGACCAGGCTCTTCAGAATAAAATGGCTCCACCTGCTCACTAAATCTATGTGAAACTTGCTGTGTGGGTGATGAGAACATCAGGCTCATCCATGGTTCCAGTCAAAAGAATAAAAGACTTTAGTGACATCTCGTAGGCCTAGTTCTCACACTGCTGAAGGAGCCAGTCCATTCTGAAATCCATGATCTTATCTCAAGAATGAGTGAAGGGGCTCAGTGCAGTGGCTCCCTCCTGTAATCCCAGCACTTTGGGAGGTGAAGACGGTCAGATCACTTCCTCAAGTGAGTTTGAGACCAGCCTGGCCAACATGGTGAAATCCCATCTCTAGTAAAAATATAAAATGTTAGCTGGGAGTGATGGTGCATGCCTGTAATCCCAGCTATTCCGGAGGCTGAGGCTGAGGAAGGAGAATCGCTTGAACTCGGGAGGTAGAGGTTGCAGTGAGCTGAGATCACGCCACTGCACTCCAGCCTAGGTGACAGAGCAAGACTCCATCTCAAACGCAGAATAAAACAAAACAGAATGAGTGAAGGATTCTCCCTCTTGAGAAAATGTTGACCTGTAAAAGATTGTGAGGACCTGAATCGGTCCACTTCTCTGTGGTTCAAAATTATTTTATATTTCATGCTATAATCTGGGGACACGCAAAGGCATTTTTTCTCCTTTCTTATTGCTGTAGCAAAGCTATCAACATTGTTATGCCTCCAGCCAAAGAAGAGCATGGTCACGAATTCTTGCCTTGATTTCTGTTCGTTTCTCTTTCCCTGTGTTGGAAGGGCTGCAAGTTGGCTAGCTGGACTGTTCTAATCACGCATGAAAAATCTGGTGACCCAAAGAATTCATGTGGTTTCCTATTTGCATTTTAGGGTAACCACACGAGATCTGTAAAGGTGAAAGAAGCTATATCACGGCCAATGGCAAGTTGGAACTGTTGGATGGGTTTTCACTGCCTTTCTGGGTTGCTTTTCCAGGAGGACCCACATATGTGACAATGGCTCTTGGGGTCTTGGGGCAAGATAACAGGGATCTTAAGCCTCAATTTAGTGTGTCCTTAGGGAAGTTTTAAACGTTGGGGGTTGCTCCTAGCACAGGATTCTTAGCAAATAGTAGTCGTGGTACTTTCTGACTTGCTGATTGCTTAAACAGAAGTTTCAAACCTAGAAACAGGTCATGGTTTTTATATGTTACCATCTGTCTATAACTACATGCTGGTCACAGCAAAGCCAGGTCAGAAAACCAAGATGCTGCTGCTGGTGAATTTCATTTATAACAGTACAGTAACTAAAAATCCAAAAGAACGAAAAATACAGAAGCTTTCATGACATAAACCATAAACCTTTACAGACAGCAATAAAAGTAGACTTGAATAAGTGGCAAGATACTATAAATAAGTTTAAATTCAAATCAAAAGCCCCATGGGATTTGGAGAGCAGGATTGGACAAAGCGTCGCTAAAATATCCTGTCAGTAAGCGCCAATACTCACCAAGAAATCTTTAAATATAAAGAATATTGGAAAAATTTAAAGATATTATAGACCTCTATGCAGATGTAGGTCTGTTATAGGAGTAGATAGATGAATTGGAGAGCACAGGCTGCTTGCAGGGACCCTTCCTCTGCTCCACTCCCAGAATAAAGGTTTATGGGCAGCATCACTATTTATGAGGCAAGGAAAACTGGTTAGTCAGTGATGCAGGCATAATAGGTGGGGAATGGATGTAGATTCTCTCCTCGTACCATATATTGACCATAGTTACTCAGTCTCCAGCCTCCTCAGTGGTCAATGGAGACAGCATGTGCCAAGCCCTCTACCCTGAAATAATCCCATGGTGAGCACACACTCTGGTGTGGCCCGAGACACCAGGTACACACAGATGCTCTCGTAAGGCGGGATGTTCTGAGCACTTAGAGGTCACCGCCCAGAAACTGGCCAAGGGTAAGGCATGTTTTTCAACGGGCAGGGTTTGAATGCTCCAGACTTGCTGAGTTAACCCTTTACTGCACAGGAACTACTGGTGGCTGCACAGAGAGAGGGAACAGGCAACAGGAGCCCTGAGGAGGGACTCGGGCAGGTGTTTGTGAAGAGGGGAAGGGGCGGAGCTCTGGAGGTGGGAGAGGACTCTGGAAGAACTCAGCCTGTTGTCTGACCACATCCACATACATGTTTAATGGAGGAGCAGCCAGCCTCGGGAAAGAGCTCTGGGCCAGAGGCCGAGGCCATCAGGAGGGCAGGCAGTGCTGATGGCTGAGGCACCGTCAGTCCCAGGTTCCAGGGTCCACGCGGAGCCCCTGCTGCAGCCTCATGCCCTCCTCCCCGGCACTGGCTTAGCAAAGGCCATGCCTGGCAATGAGCTTGTAGAGTGAAGGCTGAGAGTTTTCTAATAGACCACTTGGTCAGTTTCTAATTGGGGAATAAGATTTCTGAAGAGCTTCAAGTCATTACTGCTGATTCAGATTATCTCCACAGTTGCTGTGCCTGAGACTCACTTTTTCTCTCCATTTCTTTTTTCTTTCTTCCTTCCTTTTCTCTCTCTCTTTCTTCTTTCTTTCTTTCTCTTTATCCTTCCTTCCTGCCTTCCTTCCTTCCTTTCTTCCTTCCTTCCTTCCTTCCTTCCTTCCTTTTCTCCATTGCATTTTGAATTGTCATTCCAGGATATTTAAAAACATAGTTTTTACCCATTTTCTGGAAAAAGAACATCTATAAAGACTGGACCACTTCTTGCCATGGCCCTCCCACCTCTTGTATGACCCTACAAAAGAACAGACAGCCAGACTGGGGCAGGACAACACGTTGTCAGAAACAGAATGCCCACAGAGCAGGCACCACACATTTGCTATTGCTTTTTAGTTCAAAGATCCTGCCCATTTCATCCTCAGGAGCAGTTTTCACAGTTAACAGGGCTTTAGGGCCGAAATATGAGGAGAAACTGAGGGCTGATCCCATTTCTTGAGCATTCACTGTTTTAAAAATTAAAACAGAAGAGGATATCGCATCATCATTTCTACCTAGTGAGTGTGACCCCATAGGAAAGGCAGACAGTGATGTCATTTCTTGCTGTGAGGTGCGAATTCCTAGGAAACAGATGGGCTCTTCTGAGACAGGACAGTCCACACCACTCACCATTCCCCGCTGGGGACAGCCTTCTCCATGGCAGGGAAGCCCTGTGACTGAAGCACTGCTTCATTTCTGTTAGCCAAGCACTTAACATTGTATCAGAAGATATCACAAACTACTGATAAATGTGCCAAAGTCAGCAACACTTTAATCACTATTTCTCAGATTTATGTAAAAAGCAAGTAAGGCAAGCTGTGAAATAGGAACATAAATCACTAGAGGAACATTTGACATTTAGTGCCCCGTTATTAGTGACGAGAGAGCACTCCAGCACTGGGTATTAGTGGACTCTTAAAGCAATCTCAAATTATGTGGAATTCAAATTCCACGGAGTAATTAGAAATCTAAATAGGATGAAGCTTTTCTCATTTAAGACATTTCTGACTTAACTATTATTAAATTATCTATGAGCAAGAGTCAGAGAGGACTAGAAAAACATCCCTTTCATGAAGAGCCCAAATCAGTAAATAAGAGAAAGAGATGAGAAGTAGTCACTGGAATCAAAGCCCATGGCTTTTCTCCATATGGCTCCACCAAAACCCATGCCCTTTAAAAGTTTACTGAGAAGGCATTCTGCATCAGAGTTTCACCACCTTCTTTGTTAGCCAACCCTACACTGTTCTTTAATTGTACATTGTAATTAGTGCACAAAATGAAACACAACACCTCGTAAATTAAAAAATAATCCAGGTTTTAAGATACTTGTATCTGTCTTGCTTAAAGTTCTGAGTCAATTATTTGATAAAAGGGTGAGGTGCCTGCTTTTACGCTCAGCGGGAAGAGCTGTACATGTCACAAGAAGGTATTCCATACACCTGGCATAGGCGGGATCTCAGAAGAATGAGCAGTCATGGGCTTCTCCAAACCAGAACACTGGGACCTCACCTCCTCCACATGGAATTCTTCTCACAGAAATAGACACAGGCCTCACAGCAGAATGGTAACATTCTAAAAGCATTATCTCAAAGGACCAGAAGAGGACATGAAAAAAGGTGAACCAAGGCTTGAAAAAATATCACAAACGGTGAATAAGTGAGATCAGGGTAAAACAATGCAAATGCTGCTGGAAAACAAGAAAAGACATGTTTGGTGGAAGAAAGTCTAAAAAACTCATTTTCTATGATATCTCATATAGACTTTGTTTACTGGAGAAAATAATTAGCTCAGGAAGTCATCAGTCAGGGAATGATCACTGGAACACCTCACTGTTTTGGAGGCGACCTCTGGTAAGGACCAAGTCCTCTCTGGGGTTTGCTCGCTTGATCCTCCCCGTGGGGGCTAAGACTTTTCTTATGCTCCTACCGGTGGGGAAATGACTCACTCCTAAACACATGGTGGGCAGGTTTGAAAGCCACACAGGCAGTCAGAAAAGTCAAGGCAGGGGCACTTCAAAATAAATCTCTAAGGGAGCTGTAAAAAAAAAAAAAGAAAGACAGAAAAGGATTTTTTTAGACTAATCAAAGCCCTGAAAAAGCCTTCTAAATCCTATCCACTCTGCCGAGCACTGGGGTCTTCCCTGAGGGACCCTCAGAAAATTAAGGAGATAGAAGCCAAACTCAGATACCATTGCAGCTCCTCTGTTGGAAGAATCACTCTTTGCTATAAACTTCATGGTCATGGGACAATCCAACCAGTATTTTAATGATAATAGTAATCACGGGGCAAGCAGTTCCACTGGAACCTTCGGAAGCCAAGGAATAATGGCATTCTGGCTTTGATGCCTTCTGTCCTTGTTTACATAGTAAACGAGACTCTCTCAACAGCTCTTGGAACGATGCCCTTTCATATTTGACAATGAGTTCATCTGGTACAAATAGAGAACCTTGAGGAAATGTGAGTCTGCCTTCCCCAGAGGTCAGAGCTTGTTATGTGAGCGCCGAGCACCACTGCTGTCCTCGCTGGGCCTGTACCCCACAGCGACACTGGCCACACCCAGCAGAGCCAGCTGCTCTCTGTCCAGCCCTTCAGTGGGATCTGTGGTCACCTCTGAAACCGCAGGGTCCCTCTGTGGTGGCTCACCGGGCCCTGTTGCTCTCTGGTGCCATTCTCCTCCAGCTCATGGAAGTGCCCGGTGGCACAAGGGGTTTTCACTCTAGACAGAGCCTGGGAACCCTGCCCCCATCAATGTTGACATGTCCCCTATCCAAAGGCGCTCCTCTGCAAGCTTTGCAGACCACTGCCTGCCCGAAAATCAATCTGACATCCAAAATGTGTTTGTCCTACAGTGCCCTAGGAGTGGTCCCAACATCTCCCTTAGGGACTAACTAGTAAATTGAGACTTGCTTTCTGAAATATTCCACGTTATGTCCCTAAAAGTGCCCAAGGCAGGGCCTTGTACTTGGTGACGGGGAATGTAAATGAAACACGTATGCTTGGTGATTTCCACTGACTGTTAGGCTTATGGCAGATAGTCTTTGCCAAGTTATAGAATTAGTATTCCTTTTCCAGATTTCCCCCTCTCTCATACCTGGACAACTGGAGCAGAATTCATAAAATGTGAAAAAGGCGAATGTGCTGAGAGGAGGAGGAAGAAACAATCCCTGTATTTGTTCAGCCAAATGGCTAAACGCACCGTGACCAAAACCTGGGGACCGAGAATGAGGCGCTTCGATTACGTGAAGCAAACTAACATCTCAAGTTACATTCAGCACAGAGACATCTGCTGCAGTGATTTTTAAAAACCATATAAAAAGTCGTCAGGCTGTCGTTGCCAACACAATACAATGAAAAGAGCACATGCCCTAAGTCACGGCTCAGTCCGGGGCACCGAAGCCAAGCTGTGCCATCTCGGGCAAGACCGAGAGCATCTCTCAGCCTCAGTGTCCTCTGTGAGGCCTGGATGTGAACCTCACAGGGTTGCGCTGAAGAGTAAATGCGATAATGAATCTGAGGACACTTTGTCAGTGCCACTTAAACGTTCTTGTTTTAAAATTTATTGCTTTTAAAGCCATGTGTATTGGGTGTTGAGACATTTAAAAATTCTCACCACATGTGGCAAGGTTTATAGAGCCCTGACTTACAGAATGCCAATTCACAAATGTCAGCCACACCCGGCTTGGGTGGCTCCATGAGTCTTTGGCTGTGAGAACCGACCTCTCTACACGCTGCTGCTGCCGCTGCTGGTACCACTGGCACCTAGGCTTCCTCTGTCTTCTCCTCAAAACTCCTCTCCCACGCCCCACCACCATAGCACAGAACCATACTTTGGGCATAAGGTAATTAAATAGACTTTTGTAATTGACCTAAATACGGAAGCACCATGCAGAATTAAGGTCGCATGTGAAGAAGTCTGACAATTTCCAGTTCCAAGGAGCTGACAAACCAAAATACATGTGAAGATCAACATATATGGAGATCGCAGACCGCCTGGACAATAATTTTCCATGTGTAGGCCTAGTACAATTTTCTTTTTTGTAGATTACATAAAGAACGTTCACAGCTAAAGACAGTACTCTGGCAAATGCTCAAACCTATGATCAAGCTATGACTTGTGATTCTACTGAAAGCTCAATCACACCAAGAGTAGAAGAAGGCTTTCTCAATCTGATAAAAGTTATCTATTAAAAAATCTACAGATAAATACAGTGAAATTCTGAACACATTTCCCCCTAAGTTTAGGACAAGGCAGGGATGCCCACTCATACCAGATCTATTCAACCTTGATAGTACAGTAAGTCAATAACAATAAATGAAACTTACAAAGGCTAGAAAGGAAGGATTAAAGCTGCCTTTATTTGTAGGTGATAATTGTGTACATAAAACATTCAAATTCAGAGATTCCCATGATAGAACTTTCTGAGGTGTTGAAAACATTCCATATTTTGATCTAGGTGGTGGTTATACAGGCATTTACTCATGTGAAAAGTCACTAAGCTGTACATTTAAAATTTGTGAATTTTACTTGGTATAAATGCACTTCAAAAGAAGTTATACCGTTTAAAATCATCTGCATGAAAATATAACCACTGACGGTTTCAAAACATGTTTGCAAATTATTTGATGCTTCTCCTTTCAAAACGTGGAGTGTAACTCCCTCCCCTTGAATATGGGCTGAACCTAATGACTCACGGCCAGTGAATAAAGGCTGTGGAAGTGAGGCCATGTGACTTCTGAGACCAGACCATCAAAAGGATGCGGCTTCCATCTGCCTCTCTGTCAGGATGACCACTCTGTGGGAAGCAGGCCGCCATATCATGAAGACACTCAAGCAGCCTTGTGGAAATGCATGCTTGGTGAGGAACTGAGGCCTCACACCAGCAATTGGCTGCATTGTGCCGGCTGTGTGATCTTCCCAACGTGCGAGGAGATTCTCCAGCCACTCAAGCCGTGGTGCTCCTGCAGTCCTGACTTTCTGACTACAGCCTCATGAAAGAGCCTGAGCCAGAAACATTCAGTGAAGCTGCTTGTAAATCCTTGCCCCACAGAAAACTTCGAGAGGTAATAGGCGTTTACGGTTGTTTTAAGCCAGAGAGTTTTGGGGGTAGTTTGTTACACAGCCATGGATAATCCTCGTCTTCAGAGTTAGTGATTATGTTTGAACAGGATGCTTCATGGCTGGGAATGGTTGAGTTGTGAGAAGTTCTATATATCTTACAATCTAACCTACAAAACAAGCTTCGAGTGCTATCGATAAGGCATTATGTAAATTAAAGCATACCAAGCCCTGAAAATGTAAAAACGCAAGTAATGTGATGTTATTCGTTTTCTAGATGCCCCTTTCCACTTGTGGACCCTAAAGCCTCTACATCTGGAGAATGTGGGTGACTTTGGAACAAAATACTAAGAATGCAACAGCCATAAGAAAGTGGCATTGTAAGGAGTTTTCCCAGGGTAGAGAACCAAGCATGACAACTGAGGCCTCTTTTGCCAATGTGAGAGCGTGAGGAGGAAGAAGGAAAAGCCTCTGACTAGTTGTATTTTGGTCTCATTATACTACTTTGCTTTCTAAAGATGTCAAGTCCCTATAAATCCTCTTCTGGTTTATGCTCTTGAAGCACTAGGAAGTCAGGTTCGAACTCACCAAATGATGGAGGAACTGGTTAGAGCCTGTGTTGCTGTTGTTAGAAGACTCAGATTCTCCCCCAGCACCAGACGCTCTACATGGAAGGTCACAGCAGCGAAGAGAAGTTAATTTACAACACAATGGCCGACTTTGTAGCCAGGGGCTGCCCTTCCAGATGAGCTTAAAGAAAGCTGCCCAGTTGCTTCCAACTCCTTGTGCTGTTCTTCCTCAGTGCTGCTTCCCCACCATTCCACCGCTTCTGCATTTTCAACAGTAAGTTTGCTAAATGAGCCCTCTAAAATGCATGGTCATGAATAATTTTAAGAGTAAAATGGTTTAAACTCTAGGTGCTGGAAATAAGTAAGCACCTGATAATGGATTAGTTGCCCTTAAGAATTTCCCCTTAAAAAATCATTAGCATTTCTCTACAACCACTGGTGGCTGTTTTTGTTGTTATTGTTGAGACAGGGTCTCGCTCTGTCACCCGTGCAGTGGCACAATCATGGCTCACTGCGGTCTCCACCAGCCAGGGTCAAGGGGTCCTCCCACCTCAGCCTCCCAAAGTGCTGGGATTACAGGCACGAGCCACTGCGCCTGGTCCTCTGGTGGTTTTCTAAGAGCATCAGTTTTGCCTGAAAAGCAAGGAAGAGTTAATGATCAGGAACAAATACCTGAACAAACAGAGCCATGTTCTTGACGCTGTACACTCACAACGTGTCCTCATGTGAAGTCATCATGTAAAAAACACACCTCAAAGGACAAATGAGCAGGAACAGAACGTAAAATGCAGAAATCACTGGAAACTATTCCTAAGGTGACAAAGTTAAGATTCAACAATAAGACCACTAATTTAAAAGAATACAAAAGCAGAAGGTTTTTATGTCAGGAGTAGGGATCAGAGTGGAAATCCAGGGTAGATAATAATTACAATCATGGTGAAAATGACTTTTTAGCAATCATGGAAAGAACAGAAACCATTATAAAGCACTTTCCCCACACCCCAAACAATTTGAAGTCCTCTAGGAATCTGGTGAAAGGTGAGACTACGGAGGTAAGGTAAGGGAGTCCTGGGAAGAGTTCTTTTTCAAACAAAGGAGCTTTGGAAAATCTCAAAGGAGGCAGAAAACAAACATCTGGGGGGATGTGTGTGTGTGTTGCTGTGTGAATAAAGCTGAGTGCCCATGGGCAGCTCCAGTTGGAGTCTGACAGCTGACATGGAGGGGAATGAGCTGTGGCCAAGGGCAGAGGAGGCAAGGGTCATGGAGGGCACATGGAGGGGAACATGCTACAGAGGTGATGAAAGGCAGCTTTGTCGACAGAAAGCAAGGAAGCCTCATGGGGAGACGGGCGATGTGGGATTGTGGGATGTTTAGGGTCACTGGAACCATTGGCTCAGTGGGGCCAAGGGTGGACGGGGGTGCTGAGGGACAAGGTTTCAGCTGGTGACTTCATGGCAGGTGCCTCTTTTATCACCTCCTGGGCCAAGAGCTGGAGGGGTTATCTCAGCACGCCCTGATCCTGCAGTGGGAGCCTTATGCATTTCATTCCTCACTTGCTCCAAGAGATTAGTGTGTTCTTCACTGGGATCTCCATGAGGAGGGTGGGGACAGGCAGGATTTAGAGGAAGCCCGGGGGACCCAGCCTACCGGAGGCTATGCGGGGAGGCAGAGGGCATCCTAGCTTTTCCCCCCAAGATTAAGTGAACTGCAGAAAGCCAGAATAGACTCCAACTTCAAGATGGTGTTTACATAGGACACTCCTGACAGTGGAGGCAGAGCCTGGGGCATGGCTCATGGGACCAGGACTTTTAGGGGCTTAGTGTTACCGGGTAGTCCTGCTCATCATGTCTACCCGCTCTCAGGCTTTTGATCAGCCAGAGAGTCCACACACACTGAACAACCACAGAGTGTGTGGCCAAGTCTGAGTGTTCAGTCACATTCAAGGGCCTTACAGTCACAGGGCACACATCTTTCTATTTGTATGGCTTTGCCCACGGTGCAGAAGGCCAGATCTTTATGCCACTTCGAGGGTGACATTATGGTGGAAGTTGCTTCTAAAAATGCAGTGGTGAATGTCACATGGAGCAAAGTGGAGTGAAAAGCACAAAAGTTTTAGTACTGAAATCAGATAAACCCAGCCCAGCACTCCTCGAAAGCCTCTTGGGCCAGCTGCTTGACCTCTCAATGTTATCTCCTTATCTACAAACTTAGGATGCTGGTACAGATGAAGATGAGGCTTATCTCTTGCTCCTGATGTTATGAGTAACACTAAAGTGTGAAGGGTCACAAGAGTGAATATCACCTATTCTTGCTCTAACTCAGGGTTGAGTCTTTAGTTCCATGAAATCCTGGACTCACCCCATCTGGCCCCATGGCAGGGCTTCCTAGCATCCAGCATGGCTGAGTTTTCCATGAACTTGGGGGGTGCAGGCACACCTCAGGTTCCAGGGAGACCCATCTACAGGCCCCACACTCAACCCCAGATGGGTGAGAGGGTGCTTTTCTGTAGACATAGTGATGTATCGATAGGGCTGAGTGTCTTGCTGCAAAAGAAATTCCACTTCACATTAATTTTCAGAAATTACAAACTGCTTCAGAAGTCTGATTCTAGATTTGCTAGTTTTGAACTTTGATGAACAAAATCAAAGGAAAACCTACCATTTAGAAAATACCAGGTGGCTTTCTCTTTTGTAAGAGATGAATCCCAAATTAATGGTTGGAGGAAAATTGCTCTTCTGTCTGAGAAAAGGAAAAAAAGACACTTCACTATGGGTTTTGGTTTTTGAAAGGTGAAGCCAAGATCCTACTGTGAAATAGCATTTAAGACAACACAGAACCACACAGTTTTCTACAATAATGTCAAGGGTGGTCCTCACTGTGGGTAGAACTGCATTTCTTCACTCATTCAAGCATTGTTCATCGAGCTAGGATGTACGGATCCCAACAGAGTGCCTTGCACCCTCCAGGCCTGGGTGCTGCCAGCGTGGAGCCTGCAGTCTAGTAAGAGGAACAGACACCAATCCAACAATCGCATCACTGCCACTAAGTGTTGTGAAGCCAGGGTGATGTGCGATGGGGCACTGAGCCTCGTTTTGAAGGCTTCTCTGAATAAGTGACTTCTAAATCAAAATCCAAAGATGAGTTTATAGACAAAAGGAGTTAGGGTGCTCACTTCGGCAGCACGTATGCTAAAATTGGAGCAATTCAGGAAAGATTCACATGGCCCCTGTGCAAGGAGGACTCATAAATTCAGTGTTTCATGTTTCTGCACAACAATGCGAAGGCATTAAATGCCACTTACAGTGGTTAAACTGGTACATTTTATGTTATGTATATAATAATATGTATCACAATTTTAAAAAAGAGAGAATGTGTGGAGTTGCAAATGCCCCATTGCAGGCAGAGAGAGCATCAGGTACAAGAATTAGTGGCCCGAGAGGAAAGCCAGCAGCCAGGACTTGTGTGCTGAGATTTGTGGGGTGGCGTGTGGCCCGAGATGAGACTGGGTTTGCAGAATCTGGTTATTGGTCTTTGTCTCAAGGCCAGGGAAAGATTACTGAAAAGATGTTATCAGGGCAGTGACATAATTTGTGTCAAAAGAATCCCCCTGGACTAGGGCGAGAGTGGTTGGAGGGGCAGCGGATGCAGCTGGCCAGGTAGAAAGGTGTCAGAGTTCTTCAGGAGACGGTGGCTGTCACTTGGGATAAGGTGCTGGAGTTGAGATGCAGAAAAGTGGATAGATTCGAGAAAACTTGGAGGACAAATGGCTGAACTTGTTGATGAGTTGCTCTGGGGGTGAGAAGGACTCATTGGGACAGATCGCTGGGTGGACAGTGGTGCCGGT
This sequence comes from Aotus nancymaae, assembly GCF_030222135.1. Classification (NCBI taxonomy): domain Eukaryota; kingdom Metazoa; phylum Chordata; class Mammalia; order Primates; family Aotidae; genus Aotus; species Aotus nancymaae. Next base: position 19,181,382 of record NW_026988455.1, read on the forward strand.
AACGGGTAGGAAGCACAGACAGAAGGGCTTGGAGGATGGATAGTGGTGGTTGTTTTGGGCATGGTGTTGAGTTTGTGCCTCAGTGAGGTTTGCAGCTGCCAGTGGGGGAAGATCCTGTGCACGGGTGGTTGACTCAGGGCTCGCTAAGGCCTGAACTAATTTCTGGTGGTGTCTCTGGGCATTCTGCTGGCTCATGCACTGCACTGTTTTCTGAGACACTTCTGTCACGGGTCTGGTGAGGACTCAGGACCACTCCCGAGGGAAAACAGATGGAACGCCCTTTCTGCCACATGCAGCAGCCAGGCCTGCTAACAGGACAGCTGACGAAAACGATCTCTTCTTCTTTTGCATGGCTGCTCCCAAAGAAACCACATGGGCTGCGTGACAGCATCCTGACTGGACCTTGTGGGGCACATTGGTATTTTAGACCTGCCAATTAACCATGTGTTCAACTCCAGGTCCTGTAGACCCCAGTGAGGGCAGTTCTCAGAGCACTTCTGAAGCACTGGCTTATAAGGTAGACACTGTGCTGAGTGATTGAAGCTAAATGTTGCATCCACTCACAGGGCATGAGTCTCTGGAACAGCTGCCTTTTCATTTAACAATCTTGGAAAATAAAAACATACTGGCCAGGTGTGGTGACTTACGCCTGTAATCCCAGCACTTTGGGAGGCCGAGGTGGACTGATCACCTGAGGTCAAGAGTTAGAGACCAGCCTGACCAACATAGTGAAACCCCGTCTCTACTAAATACAAAAAATTAGCTGGGCATGGTGGTGCGTGCCTGTAATGTCAGCTACTTGGGAGGCTGAGGCAAGAGAATCTCTTGAACCCAGGAGGCGGAGGTTGTAGTGAGCCGAGATTGTGCCATTGCACTCCAGCCTGGGCAACAAGAGTGAAACTCTGTCTCAAAACAAACAAACAAACAAAAAATAACATACCCGGTTGAGATCCACCAGAGGCAGAAGTGGCCTTGTATTTGTGAGCTTCTCTTGTCCCTGCCTCCAGTCCCTCTGTCCTTCCCGGGCCCATCCTAGTGCCGTAGTGAAGGAATATCATTCTTTATTGATGCCCTGCTGCTGAAACATGCATAAAGGTTCCAACTAAACAATCAAATGTCAGAAAACAACATTTAGGACATACCACCAGACCACTAGGCATGTAATAAATGCCTGCAATTAGTCACGCATGCCTCCAGGAGTAAACATGAGCTGGAATGAAGGACTGCTTTTTAATTATGCCAACAGATGAAGTCTTCTTACTATGTACAGAAGCATTCAGGCCAAATTCTGGGGTAAGTTCAGAAATGTAATTCCCTAAAAGTGGCTGGTCATAATTAGTTTGGAATTGGATGAGAATATGAGGTAAACCATTTTTAGCAATGACTCACTCTCACAGTTAAGGATGAACATGTACTGAAGGAAACTTGTTAATCTGTGAAGGTCAACCAAGAAGCTCTTGATGTGTCTGCAGGGACACAACATGGTATAAGTAAGGCTACATATAAACAAATATGATAAGTATATCTAAGGACAAATTCTCTTTTGAAAATGAAGGGAAGTAGTGCACCCAGAGTGCTGGGCCCCAAAGTGAGAAGGTGTGGTGTTTGGCAATGCTCCGATCCCATCCTCACCAAGCACCATTCTCTTATAAATTTGCTCTGCTTGCTGGCTTTGCTGCCGATGGAAGAAGGCATTAACAGGCTGGTACAAGGATTCTGAATTACCTAATCAAACTATTCCTTACTATGAGTTGCCACATTGTTATGTGCATTTATACAAACTCCTTAGGTTCATGCTGGTCTCGTAGGTATCCTCTAAACTGCTTGCTTCTTTCCCATGAGCCCACAGCCTGGGGGGTGGCAGGATGCTTCACACTTGTCAATGAACAGCATTTTAGTTTAAATAGAACATTCTGAGTTTGAGCATTTGTTCTATTTAGAGCTCCATTTCATGTCAGGGCTGGCTTAAATACTTTCTTACGTATGGCTCTTAGATGAAAGCTGCCTTTGAGATGGAAGGATCCTATTTTTCTCTTTCTGGACATGGGGTCATATCGCCCCACGTCAGATTTGTCTCTCAACTTCATAATATCATAAAGAATCTGACTAGCCATTGTCCTTAGTTCCTGGGAGAGAGATTTTAAGTCCTCGGAATTTTCCAAGTCATTTGACTGTCTTAGTTTATCCTAACAAGATGACTCAGAATGGGGCTGGTCACCATAAAGACCAGATATGTGATTACAGGGTTGGGGCTTCCAGCCAGCCTGGCTCCCAAGGAGGGAGGAGAGCAAGAGGCTGAGTTCATACACATGGCCAGTGTTTCAGTCAATTATACCTTTGCAGAGAAACTCCAATAAAAACTGGATGTTAAAGCTCAGTGGCACTTTGCAGTTTGTGAACACACTGACGCACTGGAGGTGATGCAGCTCCAACATAATAAAACTCTTGCACCTTCCTTTAAATTAAAACTGATCAAAACTCCATCTCAAAAATAAATAAATAAATAAATTAATTAATTAAATAAAATAAAACTGATATTCCTAAGCATAGTGCTTTCCTCAATTCTGTCAATCATTCTAGCAAATTACTAAAACTGAGGGGAGTTATGGGAACCTCCTGAACTTACAACATTTGGTCAGAAGTGTGGGTGGCATGGGGATCCCAAAACTTGTGTCTGGCATCTGAAATGAGAGCAATCTTATTGAGTATCCTGCCCTTTGGTCTATGGAGTCTGCTGTTAACTCTGGGTGGTTAAAATCAAAATTGGAGGGTATAGCAGTGCAGAAAGGTCGTGCTCCTGGCAGGAGAAGAGGCATCACCAGCGTGCTCAGGGTCCTGTGGTCCTGTATGTGTGTGCCGTATTGCACAATAAACAGGGGATGTGTGTCACATCGCCCCACGTCAGATTTGTCTCTCAACTTCATTTCATTCTATGTCTTTTGTCTCTAGAGGCACATGTGTTTTGAGAAAGACCAATAAATGTATAAACTGGCATTTTCATTTATTGTTACATCATTGAAATGCCTTGTAACTTTTCTGTTTTCAGTAGTTACAAAGTCAGAATTTCTCAGGAGGTCTGAAAATTAGATTTGAACCATTGGTGTCTGTGCATCCAGTATGTGGCCTGCTATCCAGGAGGATGCTGAACCAAGTGATGTGCCCTTCTTTGAAAAATTAATCCCAGGATCGATTCCTAAATGGGACAAAGGGATGTACTCATGAGCACAGAAGCGCTACTGTCTCAAGAACCAACTTCTCTCAACTTTTCATTCAGAGGAGGCAGAGTTGGGCATCAGCCACCCCCATTTCTACTCATGTCAGCCTGCTCCACAAAACTTTGGGTCTGCTAAAGGCCCTTCTGCTCCACCTCTGGGAAAGCTGTTCTCCTTGAGGGCCTCTGACAGCAGCTTCCGCCTCTCACCTCAGCACTATGCCCATGCTGTCTCCACACTCAGAAATTCTTGCCTCTCTAGCTAGGCAATTCTCCTGGGCTCTGCTGACCTTGCAAAGCACCGTGCCTTGCCTTTGCCTGCAACCTGCGGGTTTGATTAACAGCTCCAGGAAAGGTGACCCCACGGCTGTGTTTCCTGATGCATTCCTAGGCCAGGTACCTTATGTCTCACTCTTGACTTTTACAACTAGAAGGAGAGTTGACAGTTTGAAACGCTTCATTTAGTTTTGCAGTTCTAATTAAACGTCTCTAGATTAATATTCTTGAAACAATTAAGTATCTCGTTTAATGAGAACTTCCACGGTGCTAAAGGTTTGACGTGCATTTTCTTTTTTTAGCCCCTTTACTGTGAAATATGACACACATACGAAACAAAAATACACACCTGAGTGAATTATCAAAAGCAAATGTTGGTATACCATCACTTAAATTCAAAAAGAAATACAATATATCTAGCATCCCAGAAATCACGCCCATCCCCCTTCCTTGCCACTAACCCCTCTTTCCTCACAAAAGGTAGGTAATAACTTCCCTGACATTTAAGGTAATCACTTCCCTGTTGCTTTTGATTGCCAGCCACCAAATATGCATCTCCAAAGTTGAATTTTGTCTTGCATTTTATGAATTTCAAACATACAGAATGTATGTGTTGTGTCCAGCTTTTTCTGCTCAATGTCTGAAATTCATCCATCTTGCTGCATATAGCAGTGATCCATTCATCTTCATTGCTATTTAACATTCTACTGCATGAAAAAGGATCCACCTCTCCACTCTATTTTTTTTTGAGACGGAGTTTCGCTCTTGTTACCCAGGCTGGAGTGCAATGGTGCGATCTCGGCTCACCACAACCTCCGCCTCCCGGGTTCAGGCAATTCTCCTGCCTCAGCCTCCTGAGTAGCTGGGATTACAGGCACGCGCCACCATGCCCAGTTAATTTTTTGTATTTTTAGTAGACATGGGGTTTCACCATGTTGACCAGGATGGTCTCGATCTCTTGACCTCGTGATCCACACGCCTCAGCCTCCTAAAGTACTGGGATTACAGGCGTGAGCCACCGCGCCCGGCCCCACTCTATTGTTGAATAACATCTGAGCCAGTTCCAGATTACGGTCATTGTAACTCATCGTTAACAGTGCTGCTCTGAACTCTCTTGCGTGTGCTTCCTGATGCCCACAGGAATTGCTGGGCCGTAGGCCATGTGCAGCATCCTCCACGCAGCAGACAAAGCGGAGACATTTTCCAAAGTGGCTGCACCAGTTCACAGCCCCATGCTTCGTACTCTCTCCAACACATGGTGCTGCCAGTTATCCTCACATTAGCTGTCCTGTGTGTGCGTCTGGCAGCTGTTTTGACCGGCATTTTCCATTGTCAGTGAGGTTGAACACTCCTGTGTTCCACGGCCACTTGAGTATGCACCTCTGAAAAGTGTCCATTTGGTTCTTTTGTTCGTTCCTCCACTGGGTTATCTGCTCCTTCTGTGTGACTCTCAGGACATTCTGGATGTCAGTCTTCTCTGATGTATGTTACAAAACATCCCCTTCACTCCGAGGCCTGACGACTCATTCTCCCAATGACGTCTCCACAAGAACGAAGGCTCTGATTTTAAAGTAGGTCAGGTACATTGTCTTATGACATCCTCTCCAAATTCCTGTGAAGTAGAATTATTGCCCCATCCCCAAGGTGTAGAAACTGGTGTTTAATGCTTACAGAAGTTAGATACTGTGCTAATGAGTGGCAGCCCTGAGGTTAGCTCCCAGATCTGCCTGACACCAAAACCCATGCCCTTAATCCCCAGTCTCTACAAATAACAATTGGCTATCTGCATTTGAGTCTTGGCCACGGTCCCCTCTCGGCAAGCAGCCGGTGAAAGCCAGATTTGTAGATTTCTGTTCCTTTCTTAGCCCCTCTCCCACCCACTGCTCCACAATGGATAGAGGCACATCAACGGTTGACTGTTACTACATATGTGCTTAAAAATGTGAAGTTAGCCCTGCAAAAGTCTTGAAAGAGAAATGTTATCAGGCCATACTTGGTAAAAAGTTAGCCCCTTAACCTACTTTATTTATTTTTTAGCAAATTTTAGCACCCAAACTCAATCTCTTGGAATGGTTCTCCCATGCATGACTTGACAGGGGAAAGATCAAACATGGGAATTAAAGTGATCTCTCTGGGTCATCAGATACCCACTCAGCATCACAGGCAGAGGTGCATGAAGAACCTGCCAGGAACCCTGTTCTGCGCTGCACTTGGGAGCATTTCGCTGTGTGGCCGTGACTGAGGAGGCAATTAGTAGAGACGAAGTGTGATGTTCACCCATAGTGCTTCATTCTTGTGTACAACGCAGGACAGTGGAGAATAGATGGAAAAAGAATCCAGGCAAACGCCAACCAGAGGAAAGCCACAGGAGAAATATTAATATCAGAATTACAAGAAACATTCCCCAGCCCACCTGCCAACCACATTGCTCAGTCTTTGGTGCTCACTCAGTGAGAGAGTTCTTGCATTCTGATATATTTTCCAATGGTCTTTCAAGAAAGGGCCTAAGGATAAAGGAAGGCAATGTGCCCTCCTGACTTGGCCGCTTTTCTAGTGCTAGGTCATGAGAAGGTTCAGTTTTGACTTACCTTGAGGCATTACCATTGGTTCAAATACAAGGAGGCCTCCCTGGACACCTGTGCCTGGGAATGGATGTGACACTTAAGCAGCCAGCCCCATATTTATTGCACTGGGGGCGATGCTCTGGGGCATCAAGAAGGTGTCCGAAGAGGTAAGAATTTTCTCCCTGGGAGGAACTGTTCCATAATTTGGTATGGGGTGGGGGTGGGGTGTGCAGCTCAGTCAAAACCAGACAAAAGCTGTTTAAAGTAAGGATCCCTCGGCAGAAGTTGACAGTCAGGGTGTCTGGTGGGAACTTGTGTTGAAGACCACCCCCACGGAGGGATCCTTCTGAACTGCAACGCGAGTGCCAACACCCAGCCCCTTCTCTTGCCCACTTGCCTCTTCCTCCCTCAGGAGATCAGGGCGTGTGGGGTCGGGGATGCCAAACGCCTCCATTTACTTCGGTTACTCCAGGGTGCACCATTCAATCAAAAAACCTCATTCTGAATGGAACATTCTGAGACTGAACCTACAAAAGTGCCCTGAAGGCCAGCCCTGAGTAAACCTCAGGGGAGAAGAGCAGCCCCCAGGAAGACCCCATCCCGCACGGTGACTGCAGTCCATCCACAGAGAACCCCAGCAGGGCTACGAGGTCAGTGTGGAGGCCAAACGGAATTCCAGTCAGGAAGACGAGTCCTCAGACAGAGGATACTCTACACGTTCATGCTAAAATGCTAATAGCTGACATTTATTGCAGACTGTTCATGTTTCCCGTGCTTTTCAAGCACTTTGCATAGGTAATCTTCACAGCAGCCCTATGAGGTAGGTGCTTTAGGAAGGAGGGAACACGGAGGCTCAGAGAGGTTAAGCCACTTGGCTGAGGGCTCCAGCTGGGAGGCGCAGCCCGGCACTCTCACCGGGAAGCCTGTGGGCCGCCGGCCCCGGAGCGGTCTCCTGCTCTGCACACTCCGACCACACCGGGCCTTCGGAGTCCTGATGCGCATTAGCATGCTAGTGACTCTGAGAAGTCCAGAAGAGAATATTTTAAAATGCAGTTGTGGGGCTGGGTGGCTCACGCCTGTAATCCAAGCACTTTGGAGGCCAAAGCGAGCGGATCACCTGAGGTCGGGAGTTCATGACCAGCCTGACCAACATGGTGAAACCCCGTCTTTAAAAAAAAAAAAAAAATGCAGTTGTTTCTATTCTTTACTCCAGAGTTTGTCACACTTAGTTGACGAGTCATCTTCCTTTGAAATGGGGTGATCAGACCCCAGGACACAGGAGGGGATGAGCCCGGGCGGCTGCGGGCTGGCTGCACAGGCGCCGGGGAGGAACCTCTCTTCCCCGCTCCCCGGCGGGGTGTCTCTGAGCTCAGCGGTCTCTGCGCCCGGCCGGCTCGCTCAAGCGTCCAGACCTGGATCAGTCGTATGGCCGATGGCCGGGCAGGAAGTATCACTAGGTGCAGCCAGGGTCCTGGGGCAGAGGCCCGTGTACTGGGGCCAGTCCCAGTGAATTACCTTTGCCCCTCACCCGGCCCCATTCAGGAGTTTTAAATTACAAGAGACAGACAACTACAATGAGAAAAGAAAAGAAAGAGAAGGAAGGGAAGGGAAGGGAAGGGAAAGGAGAAGGGGAGGGGAGGGCAGGGGAGGGGAGGGGAGGAAAAAATTAAAAGATTTAAGAGATAAAGTTGGCTCCAAATCGCTTGGGTTCAAGGACTAAAACTCTCTGCGTCTCTCTCTCATCTCTCTCTCTCTCCCTGAGCTTTGCCTTCCTGCGCTGGCTTCATTCCTGGGTAACACTCTCCTGGGTGACTGGCAGCAGCTCCAGGCTCCATCGTCTTTACTGCCCACGCGGAAGCGCCAGCAATCTCCTTCCCTGTAGCTCCGACCCAAGCCTGGGCCCTGGCTTTTCCTGGACTCAGTTGGGCCAGGGGGCCATCTCTGAGCCAATCGCTGGCACCGGAAGGCTGTGGCACTTCATTTGGCTGGGTTTGTCAAGCACCTAGGGGTGAAGCTGCCCTGCCCTCCCCGCAGGTAAGGTGAATTGAGTTGGGTGTCTTCCTCCTCTCTGCCAGGTACAGTCTGTTGTAAGGGAAAGGAGACACTAGGCATTGGTCAGGCACAACCTACAATGCCCCCCGCATTGGGAGAGGCGGTTGTGAGCCAGGAATTGGCTATTCCGTGGCTGTCCTTCAACACAGCAGTTCTACTTTTAGACTTTATCCAAAATACACAACTGGAGAAGCATGTGTGTATGTATGTACACACACAGTGAAAACCCAAAAAGTTGGCTGGGCAAAGTAGCTCACGCCTATAATCCCAGCACTTTGGTAGGCTGAGGCGGGTGGATCACGAGGTCAGGAGTTCAAGACCAGCCTGGCCAACATGGTGAAACCCCATCTCTACTAAAAATACAAAAATTATGGGGGCGTGGTGGCAGGCCCTGTAATCCTAGCTTCTCAGGAGGCTGAGGCAGGAGAATCGCTTAAACCCAGAAGGCAGAAATTGCAGTGAGCCAAGATCGCACCACTGCACTCCAGCCTGGGCCACAGAGTGAGATTATGCCTCAAAAGAAAAAAAAAAAAAATGAAAGACCAGAAAGTCAACTAGAGTTAACCGGAAAGTTAACCAGAGTTGTTAAATGAAATACAAAATATTCTAACAGGACACAGACAACCTATGTTATCATGTCTGCAATAACATTTTCAAGGAATTATTTGTAAATTCTAGTAATGTAGAATATGCTTAAGTAATTCATTTGTTATAACTCTGAATTTTTATTAAAAAGGAATTGTTCAGGCCAGGTGCAGTGGCTCACGCCTGTAATCCCAGCACTTTGGGAGGCTGAGGAGGGTGGAGCAATTGAGGCCAGGTGTTCGAGATCAGGCTGTCCAATACAGTGAAACCCTGTCTCTACTAAAAATACAAAAATTAGCCAGGTGTGGTGGCATGAACCTGTAATCTCAGCTACTCAGGAGGCTGAAGCAGGAGAATCGCTTGAAGCTGGGAGGCAGAGGGTGCAGTGAGTTGAGATGGTGACATTGCGCTCCAGCCTGGGCAACAAGAGCAAAACTCCATCTCAAAAAAAGAAAGAAAAAGGAAATGTTTAAATAAGTCATTCACATCTAAATATTATGCAACCAACAAAAAATAATGTAGATTTATATTTATCAATTTTAAGATGTCCACAATATGTTACTGAATGGAAAAACAGATGACAAAAATCTACGGTAAGGCCTCGCTTTTGAAAAATTATTTATCAATCTTTTTGTGTAGGTATGACTAGAGAGCTGTTACATAGTGTTCAAAATATTAGTAGTGTTTATTGCTGGGTGGTGGCAATGTGGGTAATCTTTACACTTTTTCCTTTTCTGAATTTTTACCATAAACAAATATTTTGTAATCAGAAAAAGTCAGGTTATTTATTATTTTCAAAGAAAACGCATTATTTTCTAAGCTAATGGGAGATTCTCAGTGTGGGAGAATCCTATCTTCTTCCTTTAGAATCTGCATGTTTTCAAGGAAAATATTACAATTGCCCTGGAGTGCCTCGATCCTGAGTACCCTCTCCTGCTGCTGCTGCTGCTGCTGTGGTCGTCCCGGGAGGACTTGCTTTGTGCCTGGTTTGCACTTTAGTGCTGCTTCAGTTCTCATGGCGTCTGGGGGAGGTGGCTCCGTGTTGCAAATAATCCTTTGATTTGCCCAACTGTCGTTGGGTGCTACCCATCTAGTCCACATGCCTAGAACAGTAAATCTTTCCTAACGAGTGCCTCTCTCCCTTTCCCTCCCCCTCTCCCCATCTGTAATGTCTCCCATAGCAAAGCCTCCAAGTGCCATTGTGTCTCCTGGGCTGGGCACATGCATGTCAGCTCATCTGCACCAAAACCAGCCTGAGGACTTGCGGACTGGTCTGAAATTCGAGAACTCTTTTTGATTTCATCATTAAATTGCTTTGCAAAAAGGGACCTTTTCTGGTTTAATTTCTTCTGTCACTAATTCTGAATCGTGTGTAGCTGTCCAAAAGAAAGAAGGATCTGTCGTTGCTACTCTTTGTCAACATAATTAAAGTTATGGTTTCAATTCAGTAAAGTTTTTTGAGCAGCTGAGGTCGCCTCTAAGTTGGTAGAATAATTTTGCCATTTTTCAATCTGCATTTCACACAAGGTTATTAAAGGAAAAGTGCTAACAAGTTTGAAATGAGAACTGGAAACTTAAACGTGTTTGTCTTGAGCCACAGCATAAGGTACAATTGCAATGCTTTGGTCTCTGTATCTCATCACTTAAACCACACTCTTATTTTTGTACTTTCACTCACCTTGACCATAGTAGAGGATCATATAAAGGGTGTATTTTCCAAATAAAGCTGTTTGGGTCATCATAGTTTAAACAAAGACAATCCCTAACATCTGTAGAGTGCATTCTCCATACTGCTGCCAGGGCTGTTTGACTAAGACACTAAGACAGGTTCTTAGCACGTTACTTGCCTGCTTAAAAACCTTTGATGAGCCTCCATTGCCTATGTGACAAAGCCCAAACTCCTTAGCTCAGCATTCAAGAGCCTTCCCCATTTAACCCCAACCTTGCCCCCCTCCACTCCCTACAGGGACAGCACAGAGGCCACTTCCTGCCTTTACACAGCTGGTTCCTGTGTCTGGGATGCCCTTGGCCCCTACCTCAAGGCTTGATCTTACTCTCTCTGGGAGACCTCCATGCTTCTCCCCTGGGCACCCAGTGCTCTTCTGAAAGACCTTACCATGCAGATGCAGTTTATTTCATTTTGTCTTCTCCGCTAGATTCTGCACCCTCTGAGGAATCAGTTTCCAAGTCTGGTTAAGCCTCTGCTCTCCTGGGCAGCATGATAAAAATACCATCCCCGAGCCCCACCCCAGATCAACAGAACTAGAATCTCTGGGAGCAGAGCCCAGGAATCTGTGAATTTAAAGCAGTTTTCCAGGTGATTCTGACTGGCAAGCAGGCCTTGTAACCACTGCCCAGAACGAGCGTGCATTTTCCATGGGCCCAGCCAGGTGATAGCCAGGAGGGAGCAGAGAGAGAGAGAGGAGGTGGAGAGCTCAGGTGCACTGAGGTCCCACCTTGTGCCAGGTTCTGCTCTGGGAGCATTTATACCCGCTCATTCAATTTCAATCACCGCAAGAAACAGATGATGGTATGCCTATGACGCCAGATGAGGAAACCAAAGCTCAGGGGGTTCGTCTGAGGTCCCCACTAGTACATAGTGGAGCTGTTAACAAAACCAGCTCTGCTCTCTTTGGACTCACATTCTTCTTCCTTATCCCGTGTTAAATAAATGCTAGGTAAAATAAATGAATATCTGTGTTTGTAGATGCTCCGTGCCTCACGCCCCTGCAGATCTAACCAGAAAGATCTATCCATTCTGTTTGCTCACGTCCATTCTCTGTAATGGAGACCTGGGAACAACCTCCTAATCCATCTCCCGCCAGCTCCTGCCATCTCCCCTCAAATCCGTCTTCTCAGCTGCAGTGGAGTGATCATTTAAACTTGCAAATCTGCCAAAGCTACTTTGCTTGTGGTACATTTTATGACATAGAAGCTTTTCATCTTTATATAAATAAATATGTCTATTTCTGCCTTGATAACTTCAAGGTTTTCAAACTTAATTGTGAGTATTTAAGCTAGATTTCTAATGCAAATGACAATCCAGGGGTTAAGTTATACAATATATTAAGAGTTTGTACACATTGACGTGAAAGACACATCTTAGAAAAATGGGTAATAAAGTATGCATAAGCAATTTGCGGATGAGAAAATTCACCTAATCTACAACCAAATGAAGAGACTCCAATTATGATGTCACTCAACACCCCTCAGACTACAGAAAATCTAAGCTAGCTATGACACTTAATGCTTGCAGCGATGTGGGGAGAAGCATACTCTCATAAACTGTCGGTTCAAATGGGAATTTCTCCAGCCTTTCTGGAAAGCCTTCTAGTAGCATGTTAAAAGTAAAAACTGCAAATACCATGTTCCAATTTTCCATTCCTGGGAATCTATTTTCCAGTATCAAACTCCTGTGATAAAGGACCTCCAGAAGAGATTACTTACTGCTGCATTGTTCAAATGCAAAACCCTGGAAATCACGTGACTGTCCATCTCTAAAAGAATTGTTAACTTTATTACAGAACATCCACATCATGGGAAAATATGGCTGCATTAAAAATGCAAATTGGAATTAAATTCACCTGGGCGCATTTGTATGAAGCATGGTTGTGTGAGGAACACAAGATACACAAAAGAATGTGATCCTGTTTTGTAAGATGTTACCACATGAACACATCCACATAAAGCCTTTTAGATGTATAGTGTGAGTGCGTGTTCAAGTGTGTGTGTGTTTGTAGATTTATGTGAACGTGGAGTCAACTAGGGGAGGTTGTTACTGAGGTGTGGGGGTCGCTGACAGTAGGGAGTAGAAAGAAAAGGGAGGGAGTTAAGTCCCGACCACAGAGATGAGGGAGAAAAGGTTAGTAAAAAACTGTAATAAGCCCAATCGGCATGCATGATATAATCATATTTGTGCACCTACACGAAGTTACATAAACATGTATATGTGTATTGAAAAAGTTCACAATGCGTGTCTGATCAGCTCATTCCTCCACCTGAAACCTGTCAATGGCCTGCTGTTACCGTGTGGTTAGATCCAGAGTTTCTTATCTGGCTCCAGAGGCCCCTTCACCCCTCCCTGTCCTATATACTAGGCTCCTCCCCAGTCTTTGGGCTACAGACACATCTCCCCAGGGACCTCAGATTCCCACCCCCTGCACCATCTCCTGATCCTCTTTGGTTCTTCACACTTGCTTTTGTCCTCTGTCTAAGACATCCTCCCTGACACAGTTTCCTGGATGATTCTTACTTGTTTGTATTTCTTTCTTTATTCTATATATTTAGTGTGTACACCATGATGTTCTGATGTACACATGCACAATTGATTAATACTGTCTAGATCTTAGCTAAAGCATCCATTTCTCGGTGAGCTTTCCCTTTTCCTTGATCTCCAGATGTGGTAGCCTTCCAGATGTTCATTCCCATGGTCCTCTGTCCTTGCTGAAGTTCTATTATTTTTTTTTAGCCTCCATGAACTTTGTGCAGATTTTCCCAGCTATAGTTTATGGCTAATTTGTTGCATCTGAATTGAATAAGAGCCTATGGCAGGGGCCAGCACGGCACCCCGGATCTCATCACAGTGGGTGGGTAGAACGCGTCTCCAGCTCTTCTTGCTACCCGTGGCTCTGTCAGCTGAAATGAGGTCGTTTAGATTCCCGTGGAAGCAGAAGGAAGCAGTTATGCCAGCGCATGGCATCTGCAAGGGCTGGGATCCTGTTCAGCACCATCTCAAATTATGCCCCCACTGTACCCTCTGTGCCCTTCTGGCCCTCTGTGCTTCTTGGCCCCTAGTCTTTATCCCTTTGCTGCAGCCTTGCAGGGAGGAAGCAGGGCAGTGGTGGCCCCATCACTACTGCCCCCATAGAAGGCCACCTGCCCTATAATGGTGTTTGAGGCCTGAGAAGAGGCTAACGTGAGGGTGACTTTAAACTCTAGAATGTAGCCGGGCACGGTGGCTCATGCCTGTAATCCCAGCACTTTGGGAGGCCGAGGCGGGTGGATCACAAGGTCAAGAGATCGAGACCATCCTGGTCAACATGGTGAAACCTCGTCTCTACTAAAAATACAAAAATTAGCTGGGCATGGTGGCACGCACCTGTAGTCCCAGCTACTCGGGAGGCTGAGGCAGAAGAATTGCTTGAACTCAGGAGGTTGCGGTGAGCCAAGATTGTGTCATTGCACTCCAGCTTGGGTAACAAGAGCGTAACTCCGTCTCAAAAAAAAAACTCTAGAATGTGTCTGGACACCTGCTGTGCCACCAGAGAGCTAACCCGACAGATGTGAAGGGAGTTCACACAGGGGACTGACCTCAAGGGCGCTGCAACCAAGTTTATCGCCACGCGTTCATTGCATGCTTCTAATTAAACCCGTTTATGAAGAAAAAGCAACACATTTACAGGAAGAAATAAATTAATTGAGTTCCTTTTCAAGCCACATTGTTAAATTCTTTTTATAATAATAGCTTTATTTCTGCAAGCAGTTACATTTCTGTGTTCATAAAAAGCAGGGAAAGAAGGACAAGATTTTATGACTCCTTTTCCAGAAGACCCGGGGAAGCCAAATTTTCATCAAGGTCGTTGCACTCAGTAAGCTTAGAGAAAACACTCCAAATGTCTCAAGACTTGAAACATTTTGAAATGAGAAGGAAATGTGGAAATACATTATGCTACATGGGCCTGTGAGTCCCGGGGAGTGCTAATTCCAAGAGCTTTTTTATTAAATAGCCTGAGCGTCCTATCCCACTTGCGGTCATCCTGTCCTCTGTTCGGAGGGGATTGAGCAGGATAATAACTCCCATTAGCACTGGGGGAGGTTTCACATGTAAATCCCCTAGCAAATGGAAGCACAAATAGAGAGCGTCCTGTTTAGTAAGTCAGCATAACTTGGGTGTTAGTTTTTTTCCCCTAGAAAATTGCCCATGGTCGCTTGCTATCTTTGAAGTCAGTGAGGTGGGCAACGCTCAGTCCGTGGTGTTGGCCGGCTTTTCCTTCTCATCAGGGTTGTCCAGCATCTTCAGCCTCCTCTCCAGCCTCTGCCTCCATTCTTCTCTGAGCCTGCGGAGGGGAAACCGTGCACATGCTCAGTGCATTTGTCTCCACCTATGCTGGTCCACTGAACCATGGCTTTTTCTTCTCAAGGATATTTTAAAACAAACCTGGTGTATGTTACTCTCCTCCCTGTGTCCATATGTTCTCATTCTTCGACTCCCACTTATGAGTGAGAACATGCAGTGCTTGTGGTTTTCTGTTTCTGTGTTAAGGGGAGGACAAATACCTAATGCATGCGGGGCTTAAAACCTAGATGACGGGTTGATAAGTGCAGCAAACCACCATGGCACACGTATACCTATGTAACAAACCTGCACAGTCTGTACATGTATCCCAGAACTTAAAGTAAAATAATAATTTAAAAATCCCAATGCTTTTTACAAATGAACAAAGAAAAAAATGAATAGTCACAAGGGCAATGTCTATGAATAGACGGCTTTATCCCAAATGTAATCCTTCCCAAATTGATAGGCGGATTCCACGTAATGCCAATCAGAATCCCAGCAAGACTATTCTATAGCTATCAACAAGCCGATTCCAACTTCTATATGGAAAGGCAAAAGTAGATTAGCCTTAAAAAGTTTGAAGAATGCTGTCGAAGGACTCACACTACCTGATTTGAGGATTAATATAAAGTTACCATCATCAAGGCAGTGAATAAACAAATAGATTAACAGCACAGAATACAACAGAAAGTCCAGAAATAAATACACAGTAACATGGCCAGTTGATTTTTGACAAGGGGTTAAGGATAGAGGAAGGATAGGCTTTTTAACAAATGGTACCGGAGCATTATGTACCTATATTCAAACAATAGACTTGGAATCTGCTATGGTCTGAACATTTATGTTTCCCCTCAGATTCATATAGTGAAATCCTAACTTCCAAGGGGAGGGTATTAAACTCTGCTCGGTTGTGGGCCTGGGAAAGAATGGAAAGATTCTGGAGTCATGCTCTGAGGTTCTGGGGGTTAGATAATATACGTGTACTACAGGAAAATCAGAATATACAGAAAAGAATTAAAACAATTGAATTCACCTTCATCTTTCATTCTTATAAATAACCGTACAAGGAGTATAATACTTAATACTCTTTCTGTATCCCAGTCTATTTTCCTCAGAGTGGCTCCCAGAGGTGAAATAATACCACTTAGAAGGTATAAATATTTTGAAGGCTCTAGGCACCTATCACTAGATTGGCTTCAGGAAAACTTCTTACTTACAGCTCTGCTTAATTATGGGCCCAGGAAAGAATGGAAAGAATCTGGCACGCGAGCCTGTTGCTGGGTGACGCCTGTTGCATAAACACATGAGCAAGCGGGGACTGAAAGTTGAAATATTGTCAGAGAATGAGGCACATGGGGCAGTAGTGTCCAGACATTGGTTGTAGTCCTCATTCTACCTCGATTTTGAATAGAAATGAGTGACATCAAAGTATAGTTTGTGTGTTTGTTGAGCACAGGGCTGCTGCTGCTCTTCCACGAGTGGGCAGCTTCCTCACATGTGGGGAATTCCGCTCCGCACCACTGGTCAGAGGGCACTGTACTTACAGAGGGATGATTTATCGAGCTTCTGTGACCTTCTACTTTGATTTCTACAGATTAGTAATTTTCATAACTATATTTCTGCATCATGGCTATTAAGTATTCATCCTATATTTTAATTTGTAATCCACCTCTCCAACCTGGAGAATACCCAATTTCACAAGCTTTTTTGGTTACACATCTCTGAAAGCCTGTGTAACTAAATCTGCCTTCAAGTACATGACTTTTGTCACCTAGGATCTTTTAAAGCTCACTAATAAGGGCTGCTGCCTGGGTGTTTCACTGAAGTTGATGGACTTCTTAACCTAATAAGGATTCATTCATTAACAAAGGGACTGTAACTTTTACTGGGTGTGGTGACAAAGCTGACTGGTGGCTGCAGCTTCTTTCCATTTGTATTTGCCTCAGATCAATGCCAAGGCCACACTTCTTGCAGGCTGCTCTCAGACAGCCACTGGGCATGGCCGTGGTATTAGTGCAGGCCCCTCCCAGCAAGCTGCAGAACTTCTTTAGCGGGTGGCTTTGGCTCACTGGCTCCTCGTTACTCTGCCCAAAACTTACTAGGGCTGCCCTGCTGTCTTCCCAGTCCTAATTCCTTCTTCTTCTCCTTCATTGACCTCATTCATGGAGGTCAGACCCTCAGCACACTCTGATGACTTTCCTTCATTTCTTTGGCTTCGTGGTGTGCTGAAGCTGGCTCATAACACTTCAAGAGAACCAAGGATTACTTTTCAGGAATTTTTTTAAGCTAATTATTAAATACAGACATTATTAAAAGTAAATTATATAAAGTTCTAATTAAATTGTATTAAAACAAGGGCACTGACTACGCAAAATTCATTACTTCCTAATGATTTTACTGCATTTTACAACAATCTATGTTCGTCAGGTTACTTAGGTCGATTTCACCTGTATGGTGAAAGTACTACATGATGAGGCGTTACTGCCAAACACCTCTTCTGAACTTGTCTTCATTGACATCTCACTGGTAGCTTGAAACAGACTGTGGTGGGAATCTTTACACCACGGAAGTTGCAAACAGTATAAATCATGCATGACTTGAGGTACTATTTTGTTCATTGTCTGAACTAAGATTTGGCCCTAATGCCAAATCTGGCCAGCCACCCATTCTGTAAATAAGGTTTTATTGAAATATAGCCCTGCCCACTTGTTTACATATTTTATTTACATATGGCTATAGCTGTTTTCACACTACAATGACACCGTTCAAGAGCTGCAACACAGCTAAAAAGCCAAAAATATTTACTGTCTTGTTCTTTTCAGAAAATCTTCCTGACCCTTGGTGTAGACTTAAGAAAATGATGGACAAAATGTTAACATGGATTAAATTTAAAAGTGTGCCATGTCTGTAGCTAATATATTATAAATAGCAAAAAAAAGTTGAGGAAACATTCTTCCAGTACTAGAAAGCAATTGACTTCTTTGCTGAATTGGCTAGTAATCAAGCGTTTATTTTTTGTATAATTGTTTCAAATTATGGTTGAATTTCAACCATCAGTTGGCCCCGATACAAGAGGTTGGCAAAAAATGAATAAAAACACTTTCCATTATTATTCTCTGTGAGAACCAGGTGACTATATGGGATTTATAATAAAGAATATTGTGCGTTTTCTTGTTTATAAATTGTGTGCTACACAACTTTCGTATCAGTCGGATTTATAAACATATGCATGTATATACACACATACATTTTTCCTCCAGAGAGCCAGTGGTTAAGCATCCATCAGCACACCACAGCTTCCTTCCAATTTTTCATTTACAGGTGCTTCCTCCAATAAATCTCACGCACATCTAATCTCTTGCCCTCTGCTTCTTAGAGGACCTGAATTAACACATTTGGTGTGATTCATTCTAGGAAAAAAAAATTTAGGAATCTGGGGTTCATAACATATTCATTTACTTTGTATAGCAGTTATATGCTATTGCTAAATGGTAAAGAATTCAGGTCTCTATCTACCCAAATGTCTTTTAAATCTTGTCTTATGAATATTTAGACACTTTGGTGCTCCTTTTTGGTCAATATCTTTCATTACTGTGTTGCTTCTGTTTATTTTGGGGTTCTCAGTAAACTAGTGAATATAGATTTATATATGGGGCTTTCCTTTTGCAGCAGGGAAGGTCCATAGGAGGAAGATAATGCTTAAAACTTGGCTTACAAATTCAGATACTTCAGAAGAGCCATACGACTGGCATTAAAGCTCAGAGAGAACATTTTTACCTTCAGCCTAAAAATATTGACCTCACTTTTCAAATGGAGACCAAGTCATGTTTACTGTTTCTTGTTCTAGAGTCTTCTGATTTGTTAAGGAGTTGTTAATTTCTAGGAGCACAGATTCTCCTTGGTAAGTCTGGGGCTTACCTAGAAAACAGGATGATATTTGTGAGATTCTTAAGTCACGATCATAATGTTATTCCTGGAGTGCGTGAGGACAACTGGATCCATAATTATATTTTTCCTATCATATGCTAGGCACTAAACATATGTGTCAGTTTCAGTCCTCCAAGAAGGAGTTTTGTGGGAAACACCTATGAAAAATAAAGGAGGGAGGAAACTGAAGCAGTCAGGAAGAGCCTTATAGACTTCAGCACTGGTCTGACATCTGTGAAGAGAGGGGGAAGTAACGATTGAGTAGGAAGAACCCACCCCACAGCACAGTTCTGAGGAAGCTTGGGCTGGGCTGGTGGGGAGTCCCTGAGCAAATGCTGCCTTCAGAGAAGCCTTGTCATGCAGGAATTGCCTAGAACTAGCACCTCTGCCACCCTCAATTTTGGCTAGGGGCAGCCTGGGGAGGTATGGCTTTGGCTCACCCACAATGGTAGATGCAGAAAGGGAGCCACTGGCATTACCAGTCAACTATGCTTCCAAAGCAAATGATTCTGGATGGCCTCCGAGTGGGGCACTTCAGTGGCTACCATGCTATGTGAAGAAGAGCAACCGAATACTCCTGTCCTCAAGGAATTGAGAGTTGATTGAATTCTTGATCTCCCATTTCAGATCTCAGAACTCCGATCTCGATCTCTGTGCTTTTGCTTTAGTATGAAAAGTGACCTGACGATTTTGCTGCGCCTACGCCATCCTCACGGGTAGGAAGCATGCCTTGACAATTGTTTCCTCATAGTGGGGAGAGGCGGGCCTGCGTCTGGTTACCTTGTGGCTTGTAGCTCACTGGCTGGGTCTCTGGTCAAGGGTCAGAGCTCAGTCCATCCACACAGGCTGGCAAGCTTTGGCATACTGATTTGACCGACTCAATTCACCAGCTGCTTCCTTCCTATCCTTTTAGTTTGAATGAAAAATCTAACTAAAAATTTTCTCTCTTCTGTTTATTCTTTGTACACTAACTCTTTTCTTATAAAAAGTTTGAAATAGCGATTTTCATCTGGCTGGGAGATTCTGAGTCAAATATCTGATTGCCTGAAGCTGAAAACATCCTAGTTGATATAATTGATAAGCAGGCTTCAGAGCAGAGGGAGGTGAGTGGTCTTGGGGTGAGGCTTGAGGTACCCCCAGATTTAACGTCTACCTGACACTGTTGAGATCTGCTAAATTATGAAGAGGTATTTTGAAGACCACATTTCTTGCATGAAAACATTAGTTGTTCACTGTTCAGTTTCTTAGTTATAGCTACCGGCTGGGCACTTAGGTGTCCATAAGATTTATGATCTAAACTGAGATACTTTTGAAAATAAAAGGGACTGCAGTCAATGATGATACCAAACTGCCCCAGGCAAACCAGGAGGTGTGCTCACGGAGGATGCCCACGCAGCCCTTGACTCTTCTCGAATTACCTCAATTAGTTGCTTCCAAACACTTTCCAACTTCTTTGGGGGACTAACCCATCCATGTTCTGTTGCTTTTCTCTATCCAGATTCAGAGAAAGTAAAGAAGTTTCCAGTTCTGGGACTACCCACTTTGCCTTGTGATCTCACCCCCGGGCCTCTGCCAGACATAGAACATCAGTTCCTAGGAAAAATGGATTCTCCCCATCCCTGGATTCCTTCCCAGGGTCACCGAACCCACAGGTGTGTGTTTAACACCCTTCACCCGGCTCTGGCACAGCATCTTGCCAGGTTAGCTCAGCAGAGGGAGAGAAGCATGAGACATTATTGGATTTGTTCTCCTGTCAACAACGGGGTTTGGAGGTTTTTTTGTCTCTACTGCTCACTCAGACACTTAGAACATTTCTTGATTTACAGTGGATTGGATTTTTTTTAAAATATAAATGGAGGGTAGAATAAAAAAAGGTGTGTGTGCCTGCATGTGTATATTGGAGGGTGGGCATTTGCCTATAGTGGAGTTGGGGGAGGCAGCGTCCACAGGGCTGAAATAGGGACTCAGGTGTCTATTATATTCACTGGTCTGCAAGTATATGCTGGGAGATTATTATTTCGTTAGGACAGTGTTTCAAACTATTTGCTCAGATCAGCGGGGATTTAAGCAAATGTTCTGACATTTTGGTTTTCATTTAAAAATTCTAGGTTTTTTGCGAAACCTGGTTCATGTGGGATAGGTGCATTTTTGCATTTTTTTCCAGCAAAAATAAAACGACTAGGTTTTAATTCATTGTTTACCAAATTAAAAAGACTTTTGAGAATTTTAATTCACAATTGATAAGCATGCTGGCTCTGGGGGTGGCCTCGAGGCTGAAGGAGAGACCACAGGGAGCTACCTCGCTTCCCCAGCTCCGGGTGGGATCCTGGTTCTGAGTCCTGCAGCTGCTGTGATCGTGTCTTTAAACACTTAGCTGGGGGAGACTAGCGAAATGTTTCATGATGAGCGCAAAGATTTATTCTTTCAGTCATAGAAGGTAGAGAAATCTGCTCCAATCTTTAGGAGAGGGGTCATTTCTGGGGCACATGGGAGCCTGGAGAATTAATGCAGTTTGTTCTATTGACCATTTGCAGTTGATTGCCATTTTTATAACTTATTATTATTTTTTACTTATAAAATGGCACAGGACCAAATTTTTGGAAAAGATATGAGAACACACACACACACACACAGAGACACAATCTGTCATCCCATTAGTCAAAAATCACCACTTTCAGTATCTTAGTCTATTTTCTTCTAATCCTTTTCTTTTATATACTCTCTCTCTATATATATAGTATTTAACTATATATGTATATACTATATATATGTATATATGTGCATATATATATGTTTTACTATCTTGACAAAAATAAGATCATATTACAAGTTTTTGCTTTCTGGAAGGGAAGACACAGCACAGGGCTGATGGTGGGATCTGGCTTCCAGTGGCCTAGTGGGCCAGGACTGGGGAAAGGAAGATGGTGGGGACCACACAACAGATTCCCTTCACTTCCCTGAGAATCTCCAGGATTGGATGCTCTAACATGAGATTCTTCTAGCATGTAGGAAAGCCTAGTTTTGCATATTAGGCCACCAGGAGAGTGGCTGGAATGTTGGCAGAGCTCTTTTCTGAGTATGGAAAGAGGCTCCTCTCTGGGGCTTAAGAAAGGATTTTGTTTTAGAAATTAACTTTGAGCTTTACACATGTGAATTACTCATGTTTGCAGCTCAGCATGCATTAGGCAGACACAGAAACATAGAATCGTGGTGCTCTGCTACGGAGAACCCATGACTGCCATTCCACCTGCAGTGGACATCCTAGCAGACAGACATCCTGGTTAGCCTCTTCCCATTTTAGGGACAGAGAACTAGGACAGGCCCAGAAGAACTGAGCTGGTCCACATGACGCGTCTTCCGACATAAGCAAACCTTCATCTCTCAGCAGACTCCTTGGACTGAGAATCCTTCTCCCGAGAATCTTGATATTATCCCAGATGAAGGATCTTTTTATTAAACTAGTTTTTCGCACATATACATATCTGTCGACTTAACCCTAAAATTTAGTGTAACCACATGTGCTGGAGATTGCAACAGAGAAGAAATAGCGAAGAGATTGTTTTAATTCATCAAGACATAAATAATATAATCTCATTTTTTTGTATAAAAAAGTCTTGTCCAAATCTACAAGTCATTGATTCTCAATCAGGGTTGACTTTGCCCTCCAGGTGGCCTTGGTTGTCACAATGTGTGTGGCGATCTCACAGATAGCTAAGCTTTGAGGCCAAGGATGCTGATAAACATCTTAGCACAGAACAGCCCTCCACAACAAAGAATTATTTGGCCCTAAATGTGGACAGTGCTGAGCTGGAAAATCCCTGGTATACCTGCAGGACTGAATGAGTGGATGTATTGGTGATGTTTTCCATGTTTTATGATGTTTTGACATCTTACAGTTTGCTGGCTAGGAAGAGACTGCCCCTGCCAGGGCTAGCCCTATCTTAGAGATAGAAAAAGGCTTGGCCGATCTCCAGACCAACCAATCTCAAGTCTGTAGCCCTAGCCACCTCCGTGTCTAACTCTCACACTGAACCACTATTTCCCCTGCCCTTGATTATCCTAGGGCCAGGTACCAGGGAACTGGAAACCACTCCTACAGCCCAAAGCCTACCAGAATTACCCAAACTAACCAATCCTGAATTATACACTCTGCCCTGCCTTGCCTTTTTCATAGAAACCCCAACAAAGACTCTGGCTGAGAGGTTTTCACTAGCTCTTCTCCCACCTAACCAAAACCAGGAGCTTCCCCTCTGGCCCTGTGGGACATTGTGACCCCCTCTCTGAGACCTGTGAGTACAGTGAACTTCTTCCTTCCAAGCCTTGCTCCCATGTCCTCATGAGAGCTTGCAATTCCTCCTGTCGCTGTACAGATTTTACGCTTTCATGTCCAGCATATGTACATTCCTACAATAGTGGACACCAAAGAGAATTCACTACCTCCGTCTTCATATCTGGCATCTTTCTAGGAAATCCACTTTAAAAGTAATAATAGAGAAAAAATTCACATACTTTTTCAGGGCGCTTCTTTCCTGACGATCTTCCTCCAGTTCTCTGTAAAAAGTCTGTTTGCTAATTTCTTTTTCCCAGAAGCTTTTGAGCTCATGACAAGTTTCACAGCAGAAGACTTCTCGACGGATGTATTGATTGTTCATCCCCTGAAATATACAAGTAAAGCAAATCCCAGTCCTTCAGATAAAGCCACTCTGGGTTTGGAGTGATAGAAAGATGAACTTATACGTAGACACTGATATTTACACTTTTTTGGGGGGGGGTGACTGTAGACACATCACACACCTGTACTCTTAGTCTATTTCCTCAACTGCAAATGGGAATAATAATAGATATGCCAGAAAACATTGTGAAAAATTTTGAATTAGACAAAACCAAAAAGGATATCTGGTAACTCTTTCAGATTATCTGATTCTAAAGCTTGCCCTTTTCACTGTCTTTGAGACATTTGACAATTTTGTAAATTATAGGACAATTACAGTAATGAAAATGATTCATGAACACAGAAATCCAAATAAATTTTGCCCACTAAAATGCAATTACTCTACCCACAAAGATCAATCAATTTTTCATCTATGTGTTTTTAAAATTTCTTTTGAATCAGTTGTAATACGTTACTAGTTTTTTCTTTATTTATAAGTTAAATAAAATATTTAATGCATGTTCATTTTATATTTGTATGTGATTCATTATTTTAGCTTTCTTAAAAAATGATCCTTTAAGAGTGAACTCACAGTTGTGTGTGTGCGTGTGGAAGGCGTGCATCGCCAACATAAGTACTAAGCCTCATGCATGACAGCCAGCCAGCACCCAGTCAACAGCGTGCTCTTTCCATCCTCACAGAACAGCAATAGCCTCTGCCATCTATCAAGGACCCAGTGTGTGCCAGGCACGCTTTACACACCATCCCATCTGATGCTCACTGCAGCTCTGTCTCCACTCACTGTTCAGATGAGGAAACTAGAGTGAGAATCTGCCCGTGGCCATCACTGAAAATACAAGCGCTGGCATTTGAACCTAGGTGTGTCCATCTTCAAAGCAGGTGCTCTTTGCTCGCCAGACGTGCCCACTGCGTTTGGAAACGGGTATGCCTGGAGCAAGCTCGTTCAGCATATGTGTATACATCCTATGAAGGGACACATATTTAACTCAAAAATGTTTGCTTTTTACCCGAACGTGGCCCACTTTCCAGATCTTATAGTGCCATCAGGCAGGTGAACACAAATGTCTGCACAGCAGAGCCCTCCCTGCCTGCTGGCAGCTCTTGCTCAGAGAAGCGCTTCAGCCCTGGCTGGAGACTGGAAAGGGACCCGGTCCCTTACTTCCCAGCTACGAAGTCCCTATGACCCCACGCAAGCTGGGTTTTCCTGGGGCACCCAAAGGATTGGGGGTGACAGAGGAGTTTAGAAAAAGCTTCAGAGAATAACATTTATTATTTATATTTATGATATAAAATAATTTATATTTTATTTATATGTATAATAGTAGAATATGATGCCTTTATCAGAGAGGCAGCAAGAGCTTCCTGTGTGAAGGGAACAGCGTGTGTAAGTGTCCTGAGGTAACAAGAAACTTGAAACTGAAAACAACTTTGGGTATTCGATAAAGATTTTAAGAATCCAGTTCCGGCGTTCTTCCTCCTGGAACCATCTTCCAATCACCTGCTTATTTCTACAGTCAGAGTTGCCCTGGAAAAAACTATGCTGAGCATGTGGTGGGTGGCAGTGGCGAGGCAGGTCAGGGTGGGGACGGTGGAAGCAGATGCGGGGAGAGGAGAGGGACAGAATGTTTTCTTCAGTGCCTGCCAGGCGCTCTGTGGCGGGGGGGGGACGGTTCTCCCTGGTCACACACAGCTACATGAGGGCCATTGTTTTCTTATTTAAAACATTTTTATTTTTTATTAAACATCTAAAAATAGTTTTTAAATATATTTTAAATTGACAAAAACTGGATATAATTGCATACAACATGAAGTTTTGAAATATGTACACACTGTGGAATAGCTAAATCGAGCTAATTCACATCTCATTTTGCACACGAAGGAGCTGATTTTCAGAGGCATTGATAGACCCTGTCGAGGTTCCACTGCTTGAGAGCGGTGTGGCTGTCAGGACCTGGAGCCTGCACTCTTCTACGGCTCCCGGCCACTCCGTGGAAAGAGGAAGTTTGACTTAGGTGCCCTCTCCCACTTGAGGCGCTCGGTGACCTTACCCTTTCCTGCGACTGACGGACGCTGAGGTGTTTGTGACTTAGAGGGGTAAAGTTTCGTGAACAGAAGCCCAGTCTTACTTTGTTTTCGATGCATTGAAGCATTTAACGGATGTTCAGTTATTCAAGTTAAATGAAATGACCCCCTTCCAAATTATCTTTTTCATACGAAGAGCTGGCCCCTTTGGAGTATCTCAGACATCGAGGGTCTGAGAGTGGATCGCTTTTGCGCTTTCTGGGTAAGGGAAACACAGTCTTTCTGCAGTCTGCCAAGCTGGAGCTGTGCCGTAGAGCCTCTGGAATTCCTCTCTGAACGCTGGGGCTATCCTCCAGCCTGACCCGTGCACACACTTCTGTCTTTCAAGGGCATATTTCTTACTTATTTTCTTTCCTGGGGTAATAATTCGGTGCACAGAATTTTAATAAATTTCTAGCCACTGGACATTGAAAGAGAAGCCACTAACAAAATATATCTGATTTTACTAGGGTGTGGAATGCATGCCCTCCTACAGCAATTAGGTTTCCTGTGGGTTTTGTTCAGACTCCAGGGATATTTAAGGCATCTCATTTTCCTGATATGCAAATTCAAGATAAGAAGATAGTGCCGGCTGCCCCGGCCCTCCCGGCCCACGTGAGGCCGCCCGCGCCCTGCCGCCGCCGCAGCCGCCGCCGCCATGGGCTACGTCGGGAACAGTAAGACCGAGGACCAGCGCAACGAGAAGGCGCAGCGCGAGGCCAACAAAAAGATCGAGAAGCAGCTGTAGAAGGACAAGCAGGTCTTCCGGGCCACGCACCGTCTGCCGCTGCTGGGCACTGGAGAATCTGGTAAAAGCGCCGTTGTGAAGCAGATGAGGATCCTGCATGTTAATGGGTTTAATGGAGAGGGCGGCGAAGAGGACCCGCAGGCTGCAAGGAGCCACAGCGATGAAATATATCATCCCTAGATGACGGCTACAGTTTCTCATCTTCCAGGCTATGTCCTATCACAATTTGCATGCTGGAATTGCTCGGTCTTAGGAACTTCTAAGAAGATTACCATTCTGTTGTCGGGGGGCGGGGGCAAGCGGGGAGGGGCCCTTACTACCTGACCTTGAACGATGATTGAAAAAACAAAAATGCACTGAAATCCTAAATTGGCAGAAATGTAGTATAACAACTATCCAAAAGGCATCTTTATAAGAAATGACTGACAATCGACTGTACCAAAAGTTGGCATTTGAGCAAAATATGACAGGTCTTTCCTTAGTGAGCTGCTGTGTACTAGATGTTGTGCTAAACCCTTGAACCCGACGAATACCTTGCCTGCACATCTCTCCGTGACTGTTCTGCAAGTAAACATAAGTATCAACATTCGTGATAAATAAAAATTCTCTTCATGTTTCAGCAAAAAAAAAAAAAGAAGAAGATAGTGCTTGCTTTTAACTGGGAGGAAGGTGTTAAATGCAGAATTTGCAATTTAAGTATGCAAAAGGTAATGCCTTTTATGTGCATGATAGTTTCACAGATTTTTAAACTTACAAAATACCCCTAAAGATTACAAGTCCATATTAGGTACCTGGTATTTAGAAAAAGGACAGCTTGGTCAAACAGGTACTCGCTGAAGTGTTCTTCTTTTCTCAAAATTAATAATGAACATTGTTTTCTAAAGAGCTTCGTTACGAAGACAAGGAACACAGCCTGCTCACATCCGCATGGCA
Organism: Aotus nancymaae; assembly: GCF_030222135.1. NCBI lineage: Eukaryota > Metazoa > Chordata > Mammalia > Primates > Aotidae > Aotus > Aotus nancymaae. The sequence continues at coordinate 19,208,466 of NW_026988455.1, forward strand.
TTTCGCATCCTCTCTGTCTGGGAGGAAGGTGTGGTTTGGAAATGGAAAGAGGGTTTATTCTAGCAGATACTATGGTTGCAGAGTCATGAGCTGGGTTACAGAAAATAGATGAAAGCAGGGTGGTGTCCACACACCCAAGGAGTAAATTAAAATCAGGGTGAATCCAAAGGAAATCAGGCTACGAAGAATCTGTTGCATGCGAGGTCTGCTTCCAATTCCTGTTTGATCAAAAAGCACTTCTGGGGTCTCCGTTTTCAGAGAGTAGCTTGAGAATAGCGGGCATGAGTTTTGGAAGGACTTAAGGAGGAGACAGGAACTCAGACGTCTTCAGGGATCAGTAAGCATCCTAAAGGGGTGAAGCTACTGGGAGAAGTGGCACTAGGTCTTGAAGGATCACGTGTTCTGCTTCAAGACATGCTTTCCAAAAAGGCCCAACACCACACTGGCCAAACAAAACATGGCATTTGGCTGGATGCAGTCTGAGGGTTACCTACCTGCCCCTCTTAGGGGATGCATTCTCTGTTTACAGATAGAGCCTATGTCTTTCTTCATTAGCTTTCCTCGAAACCTCCTCCCTGTGCTCTCCCTACAGGGCACCCTGAACTATGTTGATTTCTCTATGCCTTCCTCCTTCCTAAGCTGTCTCGTGGGGCAGCCCCCTATCCTGCTTCTGCACCCAAGCAGGCAGATACCACTCTGGCTGGTCAGGCTTGCTACTGCTGTCATTCCAGCAGCAACTGGGATTGGAGTTCTTCACCAAGCTGCAGCGCCCCCACTAGGGGTCATGTAGACACAGCTGTCCTGACTGCAAAACACAGCTGCATCCTGACAACCAGGATGGAGACAAAGCTCAGTGGAGGACTTGTCACTGTTGTGACTTCGGGCAGGCAAGCCCTTCACTTGCTCTGAGCCCCTTTCCTTAGTCTTGAAGTGGAGATGAAGTGTAGTGATGTGCAGGAAAGTGCCCCCAACACAGCCCACTATTCATTCCTCAGTGCGTCTCCCCACATGCCACATACTTGTCCAGGGAACTCACAGTCCATCTCCCATCCCTGGCAGGCATCAAAAGTGCTAACTGAATTTGAACCACCACCTAAATACAGTCTCCTTGTGTTTAGTTTATACATGACACCAAATGTTTTGCTTCTTACTGACTCGGCCCATCTTGAAGGCTTATTTATCTCTGTTACTGGGCTGTAAGAATTAGAAAGCCTTAGATCATGGGGATAAGAGGCTTCCCATCTTGTCCCAGGTCCAGTGTCGGACCACGTCCAGAGAAGCCTTCAGCAAAGCTCTTGGTGATGAGTTTCACCCTTACATCACTTAAGATGTTATATCTGTGGGCTCTCTGAGGTCAGGCCCCGTAATCACATTTACTGAGTGATGCTGAACATGTTTAAGGAGTGACTGTCTTACTAAAGTGGACAGTTGCCACTGTGCCGACTCTTGGGCTCAATCCCTCCATGTGACTTCACAGCCTCACTGCTTGTTTTGCTGAAAACTGCTGGGCAACCTGAACTTCAGCAGGTAGGATTACGACAATGTGTAAGAACTTCCGTAAGAGAAAGTGCCTTTTGTTTGAGATGAGCCATGCCATCTTCTTCCTTCCATTTTTAAAAAACTTGTTTTACATTTATTGCTCTCATTTACTGGGCTCACCGTCGCTTGCCCACTTTGAACAGAATGGATAGTAATTTTAGAAAAGTATTTTTAGGAAAGCATCAAAATAAGGCAGGAAACAGGAAATAAAAGAGGTCTGCCTTTCCCTGGGTTGTTAATGGGAAACCTAGGCACTGCCAGTTGCTCTCTCTGCCTCTGCACCTGGCCCAGGCAGAGAAAATCATTAGCTATATGCCATACGCATATGGTGCTGCCCCTGTTAGAGCTCAAACGAGAGTGGGAAAGCATTGCTTTCTCAAGTTGCTCTCTCTGTATGGTGGGGAAGAAGGGAAAGCCGCTGTGATCCCCTGTGGGATGGATCGGTAGTGTTTTTATTTTCACAGAAATAAGAAATACTAAGCAATGTGCAGACACATAAACCCATTAGGCATCTGAACCTTCCCGAGCTACTTTTCAAGCTCTATAAGATTAAGCTCCTATTTTTTACATGAGCAACTTTTCAAATTCAGGTGTCTCCATTCTGTTCTTGTGCAATTGATTTTTGTTTATAAACCCAATTTCAGAGGTGCACACTCATGCGCCTTCTAAGTTTCTGCTTGCTACTTTCATCCCTGTGTATGCAGATGGAAGAGAAGAGACTTTTCAGAGGAGTGAGGAGCATGTATGTGCTCTTGATTTTTTTTTTTTTTTTTTTTTTTTTTTTCCCAGAGTCTCACTCTGTTGCCAGACTGGAGTGCAGTGATGTGATCTCAGCTCACTGCAACCTCAGCCTCCCAGGTTCAAGCGATTCTTCTGCCTCAGCCTCCCCAGTAGCTGGGACTACAGGTACGTGTCACCATGCCCAGCTAATTTTTGTATTTTTAGTAAAGACAGGGTTTCACCATGTTGGTCAGGATGGTCTTGATCTCTCGACCTTGTGATCCCCCCGCCTTGGCTTCCCAAAGTGCTGGGATTACAGGGGTGAGCCACTGCGCCTGGCCTTGATGTCTTTTAAATTCCCTCTAAACCTGAGATTCTCTCAGAATATAAGATCATTTATTTTTCTTATAACCCAGATGACTGTGTTGTCTTCCATCCCCAGGGGCTCCAAAAGCAGGAACAGCAAATTTAAATAGCTAGTGTCCAGAAGGCCACATGCATGAGTTATTCTGGTTATTTTTATAACAAACACTTAGGAATATTGTCTGCTTCTCCCTCCCACCTCTAAAAATCAGGTTTATTGTATTTATCTTTTTGTTTCCCCAGTTTTTATAAATTCATGGGTAGAGGGCAATAGCTCTCCTTTTTAAAGTGTAGACAGTGGCGGGAAATCCATTGATTTTGGCAACTGAAACTCAGCCCTGCAACCAGGGGAGTGTGGAAGTGAGTTCAGGAATGGAGCGGGTCTGCCCCCGCTAAGTGGTCAGACAAAACCTACCACCCTATGTTTGCCTAATGGCTGGTGGGCTGCAGGTCTGTGTTCTCTGGCTTATTTTTATGCTCTTTATTGAGCGCTTACTGAATACCTTTTATTCTTCAAAGTGCTCTACATCTCACCTTCAATTCTCACAACAACCCTCTTCTTATCCTCATTTTACAGAGGAAGTACAAAGAGGCAAGCCACTACCTGAGGTCACCTTGTCGATGGTGATGGAGCTGGGATTTAAACCACACCCAACTCCAAAGCCTGTGTCATCACCAGCACACCACCCAGCCACCGGATAGAGAGACAGCAGCTCATGACAAGAGCAGGGAGCGGAGAAAGCAGGCATCCAGTTAAATCTGCTGAGAGCAATATGCAAGTCATCAATTCTTTCTCAAAGCAGAACTAGATTAACTTTCTCCCAAGATGATCTCCTGTGTATCGCCTCAAGACACACATCCCTTTTCCTCTCAGCGCTTTCTGTCAAAGTGCTCACTGTGGCCAGTTTCATGCCAGGCATGGTAAGGATAAACAAACAAACAAAAACTAGACTCCTCCTGACACCAGCACCAAAGGTGTTTGTTTGTTTAGCCCCTCACTTGGAGATTCTGCTTCCACAGGTGCAGGGGACACATCGTCACTCCATTTCCACTCAGGTGATCTTTTTCACCCACAGTGAAAATACCTTTAGGTCCAAACTTACTACGTCTGGGAGTAAGATGGCTCCACCTGGCTGTGGCCCGAAGACATTTGGATGGGCTTCACCTCCCGCCCCACCTTCGGGCCCCAACGGACTGAGAGCAGACGGAGTTTCCTCCCGTCCTCTCTCACCTTCTCAGATGGAAGCTGGAGTGCAATGTGGGAGTGTTCTCCTTAGTTTAGCACCTTTTCAGAAAACATTGTCTTTTTAACTTTCCCTCCAAAATTCTGTCCAGCTATTTGAATTTCAGTCTTGATTCCCTCTGCACAGTCTCCTTATAATTAATATCCCTCAAAGTCACCTCAGATTTTGCTAGCAGTATATTTGGGTCTCAGGAGGAGGCTCAGGAGAAAGAAAAGATTGCCTGGGCAATACAAGTGAGCTCTTGGGTAGCTGGGAGTTTAAAGGGCTTAAAAAAAGCTTGTTTGTACTGGATGTGCCACAATAACTCACCCATGTTATTCCCTCGGAGTTTGCCAGAATTGATTGTGGTGGCACCAAGTCAGGAAAAAACGACACCACAATTATGAGAGAAGTCCCTGTGACTCTTGGTTCATATGATCCTTATGGAGCTTAATTTTATCACATGAAAAATGCGTTGTTCTGAGAATTACATGAGACAACGGAGCATGAAAAGTACTTAATGTACTATCTGCTCCATGATAAATATTATCACCATCTATATTTTTATTAGCAACCTGCATTGCATACAGTACCAAATGCTATCTCATTTAATCCTCAGCATATTGTGCTAGGTTTTACTTTCCTGTATTTGTGAGCAAGAAAGTGAGTCTGAGAGGTTGACTTGCCCCAAGCTCCAGAGCTCATGATGGGGAGAGCCAAGAGTCCAGACCTGCTGATTTCACAGCCCCCAGAATGTCCACTCATGGGGTGCTAACATCACAGAAGTGGCAGTGAACAATGAATCGTATTTTGCAATTGCTAATGTGATCTTCAAAGTTATCTCACTTAATGGTATCAAGAGCTCTGGGAAGTAAATCTTATTATGTTCCCTGTAACCAGACAATAAGCCAGGGGTAGAAGGTTTAAATCCTTGTCTAAGTCACAGAACTAGTAAGCACTGGTTCTGGGCTCTGAAGCCACAATGTCTGATGCCAAAAGTCCTGTCACCACCTCCCACAGTTTAAGCCACTTTCCTCCTCCATTTAGGGGAAAGTTCACGTGCCCTGGAAAATAAGGACTAGTTAGCATCTGTCATCATAGACTATCATTATTCTAAGATGCTCTGCAAGAGCTTCACTTGGATCCATCCAGGTCCAACCTGTGTGCTCAATCCTGCCAGTCTGTGGGTGGGGTCAGGGAGCCTTGCTGACTAAATCAAATAGGAACCTCACCCAGGAGAGGAGTGGTGGGTGCCACTCCCGGGAGGAAGATGGGTAGGATCATAAACATCAGTCTAGTTAGTCCATCTGTTCAAAAACTAGATTTCAAAATGCTATAAAGGTCAACATCGAATCAACAGACAAAATTGGAATATGGACAATAACAGGATGCTTCAGTGTTAGAGTTCCCACAGTTGATGAGTGTGCTGTAATTATGTAAGATGACCGTGTTCTTGGGAAGTATCCACTGAAGCATTTAGAGGTGAGGGATTATGATATGTCAACTTATCTCAAGTGATTCAGGGAAGATATGTAAATTTATAAGGCAAATGATAAATCAGGCGGGGTAAATGGTGATGATCAATGCATCTGGCTAATACTATAGAGAAATTCTTTGAATTATCTTTTCTGTAATTTTGAAATTACTACCAAATGAATGCTAAAAAGTAAACATTGCTTTTATCTCCTTTCAAGAGAAAAATTGCTGTTTACTCTGTTTCTCTCCCATTTATCCCCCTCCCCCTACAACTTCTTATTCAGAGCTCTGACCTCTGTAAATAAGCCTTGAACTCATTTTGTAGTGTCACAAAGTAACAAAGGCTTAAAAAAACAGGTGAAGGGTATTGCAGAATTAGTCAACTTGGGAGTTCTCAATATCCAAAGAGGGACAATTTTCACAACAAAATAAATAACATGATGTCAGTTATGACCCAAAGAATGAATTCAAATTGATATAAATTATTGAAATACACAAATGGAGGAGAAAGAACAACTATTACTTTCAGAAGAATTTCAGTGAGTAAGTGTAGAAAGAATCAGGAAAAGAGAAAATCACCATGAGAACACCACAGTAATAATACCACAGTAATAATTATCGCAGGCAGAAACCATTCATCAGTGGTAAAATGAGTGGACGACATTTTAAAGAGGAACAGAATGCTGGCATAACATCAAAGATAAGTCTCCAAAGATTTACTAATGACTGTGGTGGTTTTAACATATGATCACAAATTGTTTGATACTCCCCCTCTCTCTAGAAGGTGGAGTTAAGTTGCCTTCTCCCTGAGCCTGGGATGACTTGGTGACTGAGGGGAAAGTAGTCACTTTACAGTGGAGAAACAAATACCCCCCTAACGTGGTTAAGGCTCTTAACGCTTCTAAGCACTGTTGATATCATGTGTCCCTTGGTGTGACGTGATGTGACACGATGACTTTATGGTGTACTTTCCCTAACACCAGAATGCTGTCTATTCATGAGGCAACTGAAGATCAGCTCAAATTCCAGAGTATTTTACAAAATACCTGAACACTGCTCATTTAGAAGTGTCAAGGTCATGAAAGATAAAGGGAGACTGAGAAACGATCACAGATGGGAGGAGAATAAGGAGATATGATTGATTATACATATATATACAGCACATTGCATTTATTGGTATATATATATTTGTTGGTGTATATATATATAGGTGTATATATGCACTGGTATATGTATGCATTGATCAGTGCACTGACGGATGAATTCTGCCTGCAATTTTATATATATATATATACACACCAATAAATGCAACATGGTATCCTGGATAGGATCCTGGAACAGAAAAAAGAGACAATAATACAGGAGTGGAAAACTGAGAGAATCTGAATAAATTCCGCAGTACATTTTACTGTGCCAATGCTAATTTTATTGTTTTGATAAATGTACCATGGCTATGTAAGATGTTAATATTAGAGAAAGCTGGGTGACAGGTATATGGAACACTCTGTACTATCTTTGTAACTTTCTCGAAATCTAAAATTATTTTGAAATAAAAAGTAGAAAGCACATGCATCTTCCTGACACCATCGGCAGATAGGAATTAAGGGCCATTGTTTGCCTGAGGAACATTTTCAGTGCACACAGAGAGATAGCCATCATCCCCTCATGCTGACACCACTTGCCAGTCAGTCCAAATTCTCCAAAGAATTTAAAGCTAAAAGTAATCAGTTCTCTAAAAAAATCTTATATTCTGCTCCTATTAAAAGCTTTTACAGGCCGGGCACGGTGGCTCAAGCCTGTAATCCCAGCACTTTGGGAGGCCGAGGTGGGTGGATCATGAGGTCAAGAGATCGAGACCATCCTGGTCAACATGATGAAACCCCGTCTCTACTTAAAAATACAAAAAAAATTAGCTGGGCATGGTGGCGTGTACCTGTAATCCCAGCTACTCAGGAGGCTGAGGCAGGAGAATTGCCGAACCCAGGAGGCAGAGGTTGCGGTGAGCCGAGATCGCGCCATTGCACTCCAGCCTGGGTAGCAAGAGCGAAACTCCGTCTCAAAAAAAAAAAAAAAGCTTTTACAAAGGCAAGGTGGTTAGAATACAAAAATTGGCTAAAATATTGTTTTTCTCCTCTCCTTCACCAAACTGCCTTTCCGGAGGCTATTTGGCCTTCACTAATCGATGTTACTTGTTTCCTGAACAGAAAATGGGCTATGTGTATTTTTAAAGAGTGAGCCCCAGTCAGGGTCTGATTTCCCAAAATAGCTGCGTTTCTGGAAACATTGTTTCCTTTCAGAAAATGGACTATCTAGAAGGAAGGCTCATTAGTGATCTCTACAACCCCTTTGAGTGAGAGTAGAATTGTAGGGTGGATGTCCCATCTTCCTGCCCCACAATGTGTGCTTTCCATCAATCAAGTGTAACTCCTCAGAAACTTGAGGCACCCAGAGAGGCAGCCAGGTCTAAATGGGACAGTCCCCGCAGGTCACAGCGAGACGTCTGGAAGAAGAGCACTGTCAGCACTTTTGGGGAGGTGTGGAGGGAAGTGATCCCAGAGCAAATCATATGTTTTGTTCACATCTATAAGCATATCTATAGCATAAACTCCTAGAAGTAAAAGTGCAGGTCAAAGTCTGTAAACCCTGAAATGTTACTCCGTAATTCCATATTGCCCTCTGCTGTCATGGGAGTGATGGAATGTTTGTGGACTTCTGTAGAGGTCCTTCCAGTCTCCTTAAGCACAGAAAAGTCTGGGTCAATGTATTCACCTTTTGGTGAAAAGACACAAGCATAGTTTCAGGTCTTGGACTCAGGAGAACGTATCTAAATGGACCACCTTAAGACAGAGCCTGGAAAGCAATTGGCTTTTCTAACTCAAAAAATATGTGCTGAATTAATGAATTGATGAGTCATAGCAGTGCCCATAGAGAAATAACCAATACATTTCTCAGTTCAGTTTTGCGTCAAACATAAAATAAATGATTATTTAAATAAATAAACATAAACTTTAATCAGTTTCATTGCATTCTAATGCTAATAGGACAGATAAATAGTTTGAGATAAGTAAAAAAAAATGTTCAAAGTTCTAACAGTAGATAGATATTTTAAATGGTCAATTAAAATTTCTGTGTCTCCTAATTGCTTTGAATGCTATTTGGTTTATAGTTACCATATTAATACTAACATGCAGTTATTTCTAAAATACATGTTTGATGCTTTTTATTTTATAAATTTCATTCACTTTTCTTAAAAAAGTTTTTTTAAAGAGTTTGGAAAAGAGACTTAAGTCTCCTCATCTGTGAGTTGAGGTGTTTGATCTACAGGTTCACTGAGGTCCATCTGGCTCTAACAGTCAGAAAAACCATCAGCCTCAAGTTCAAGGGAATAATCTGTAACTTCAAAATTACAGGGACTTTGGGTTTCAGTTTTTTCATTTTCAAATGAGGATATCTAATTGCTTTACACATATGGGAAGGGGAAATATCAACAATTAGATAGGCTTTAGCAAAAGGAGACTTTGGTAAATAAGCAATTCTGTTTCTCTGCATCACCCTTAGCAAACGTAGTTTTTAACTACAGTGTAATCCATTGAGAGGATTAATTCTATTTTCAGTAAAATGTTACCAATTTAGAAAAGTCATAATTCCAATGGCAGTTCTTAAATTTACTTTTGTAATTGACTTACACTTCAAGAGTACAAGAACTCACTTTTATAATAAATTTTAAATTAAATATCAATTTAATCAAATAACATTTATTGAAGCTGGACTTTGTGTGAGGCTCATGTACTTGAATCTATCTGATGAGGGGCTAGGGAAGAGCTAACTATATCAAGTCAGATGAAAGAGAATTCTACAGTTGAATTTCCCGAGTCTCAGGTTAGTCAAGTAAAAGCCTCAAATTAGTGATCAATCTCCCACCATCAGCTCTCTGAGAAGCTTCCATGATTTGGCACCTACAACAAACATTCGTTGGGACTAAATTATCCATTAACCAACATGAGACGTACCTTTGTTTTGGTTAATCTTAAAAGAGCCTTGCTCTGTGAGATTGACACTAATTTCTGGCTTTTCCCACACTCTTTAACATGAAATTTCTGCATCATTGACATTTAGGAAAAGATGGAAAGCATCAGAGATGGAAAAAAATCTTTTGGCTCATCTAAGTTATTCCCAACTGGTACAGGGTAGGTGTTCAAGGTGAAGAGAAAATGAATTAAAGTGGTCAGTAAACGACACACATATAAGGGGTGGTATCTGTTTCAATTTGCAGCCCAAGTTCCGAGATGTTCCCACCCTTGACAACACAAGCTCAACGCACTGTACCTTAAAGATGAATTTGCAGGTGAACTGATACCCGGCTCAGGTGCAAAGGAGGGTAAGACTCCCAGGCCCTCTCTTGATTCCTCAGATCCGGCTTGGGAAGGCCACAGATTCTGTCCCGAAATCACATTGTTGCAGCCCTTATATATGGAGTGGAGGAGTTACAGAAATCCCTTAACCTTTCAAGGTCATTTGAGCCAAATTAGTACCAGAATCAGACAATATCTTTCCTGGGACATTGTAGCCTTCCCTCGTGGTGAGAGATGGCTCTAAACAAATCCCATCTCTCTTACTGCCCCACCCTCCCCAGAGAAGGCAAGCTTCTGTTTTGGCAGTTCCCACGAGTACTATGACTTGGCCCGAATGGAAAGAGACGATTTAGAGCATGGGCTGGATTATCCATGTGCCCTATTCCCCTGTGACTTGTGAAAAGCCAGTCTCTGCACCTTGGTGTGTAAAGGGGACTGGAATGGTGGGACAAGTCACACTTGGGTGTAACATTACAGGAAGACTTAGAGAGGCATCTGGTTCTTTGCAGCAATTAATCCTTGAATGGAATCTGGTGATGACATATCACGGTCTGCTGAGTTCTCTACCAGTTGGAGCAGGAATTGCCCCTGGTGAGTGTTTTCCAATAAAATGCATCCAAGTGAGATCGACTTCTCATTTTAGAGTGGCTCTTATCCCATGATGGAGGAGCACATTTTGTCCTTAGGAAAAACATTTAGAATCCTCACTCATCTGATAACAGAAATAGCTTTGGTTTTCATCAAATCCTTTGACTATGCTACTAATTGCATGCCCATTACTTGGTTCAGTGGATTATAATTTTACAACTTACATTATACATGATAACCTCCTCTAATATAGATGTTCAGATTTTATCCTGCTGAAGTGATATTTAATGTTGAGTCTGTGAAAGTGTTTTAATAAGCCCATTTACATTAAGCTGGATGCTTTATTTAATAGCAGAACCAAATTTTATAGATAATTTTTTTTCGGCAAGGAAAGAGAGGAGTTAATTCTGAAATTATCATGCAGGGTCCTACCTATATAAAAGCAACAATTTGAAGAGAAAAAACTCAACAAAAATGTTTCCAAGGAGTATACTGAAATCACAGAAGTGAAGTTATATACATATCTGTATATTTTCACTTAAGAAAATATAGTGAAACTTGAATAATTAGCAGGTAACAGATCACTAGATGTTAGTCTTCCTTTCTTCCTTTCCTTCCTTCTTCCTTATTTACCTTCCTCCCTTCATCCCTCCCTCCTTCCTCCTTTTCTTTCTCTCCTTTGAAAGTTATTTTGACTACATGGGATGTCTCAGTCTTTATTGAAGCCATTAGCAAGACTCCAAGAAAAATGTTATCAAAATATTTCTTACGTGCCGGTACTCCACTTGGCTTATAGCAATTCTGTAAACCCTTACTAAATCTGCTAATATAGAATCTTGCACAATTAGCAATTTGTTCCACTTTAAAGAATGAGCATTTACCCTCTTCCTAGTTCAACAAAGGTTTTAATCTATAAGTATAGGGGTGTCCACATTTTGATCTTGATTTTATCTTCTATTTGATTGGGAAGACAGAGGCACAGACAGGTAAGGCCGCGTGGCCAAGAAGTGGCAGGATTTGAACCCAGGCTGTCCAACTCAAGCTCTTACTAAAGTGAGATGTTCAGCACAGGCATCTGTCCAAACCCCAAGCACTTCCACTATTCATTTCCCTACTAATAAAAGGAGTTTACCTGAAAGAACAGGAGACAATAGAATATGTGCTCAGGTCAGAGCCCCTGCAGGACCCTTCTTCTGGAAGGAGGAACAGGGAATAGCATTTCCATATCCCTGTCACCTCACTGTCATGCCAGCTCTGTCTAAGGCAAAGGGTGCCAGGCCTGCCCGCCAACCTGCTGTGTCCTTGGTGCAGCAGACCACTGTGAATGGCCAGGGAAACCCAGCCATAGCAGTGTCTAGATAAACCGCCACCTGGGCAGAGTCTGACTCTGAGACCCTCCTGTCCTCTTCTCAGGGCTCCCCCACCTTCATTTTTGTTTCTTCTGGCCTCCACCTGATGGCTGAGCCTTCCCAAGTGGAGACTTTCCTCTCTCAGCCACTAAACCCTGTTGATGGTGTCAGCTGGGTGACACAGGTGTCTAGAGGTTCTAGGTAGGCCCCTGGCTCTGCCTGGGCTTGTAACCTTGTGGAACTTTCTCATGTGTGCATAGGTGCATTGTTTTTCCTTAGAAGATTCATCATTTTCCTTAAATCCTCAAAGGGCTCCATGCCTCTAACGGGTGTACTATTAACAACAACAGTAACAATCACACCTAGCATCTCTTGCGTATGTACCACGTTCCAAACACTAAGTGCTTTGCAAGTATTAACTCTTCTCATCCTCACACAACCTCTTCTGAGGCACAGTGAGGCGAAGGAACCTGCGGTCACACAGATCGGCAGTGTGGCTGCAGACCAGGGAGCAGCAACTGTGGCCCTCAGGTTAAATCTGACCCACTGCCCTTTTAAAAAATTAATTAATCGACCGGGCGCAGTGGCTCATGCCTGTAATCCCAGCACTTTGGAAGGCTGAGGCAGGTGGATCACGAGGTCAAGAGATCGAGACCATCCTGACCAACATGGTGAATTCCCATCTCTACTAAAAATACAAAAATTAGCAGGGTATAGTAGTATGTGCCTATAATTACAGCTACAGGTGCGTATAGGGAGGCTGAGGCAGGAGAATCACTTGAACGCTGGAAGTGGAGGTTGCGCAGATTGTGCCACTTCACTTCAGCCTGGCAACAGAACACAACTCTGTCTCAAAAAAAAAATAATAATCCATTAATTTTACTGTGACAAGATATACACAAACAAGATTCACCATTCTATCCATTTTAAAGTGTACAATTCAGTGGTATTTGGTACACTCACAATGTTGTGTGACTATCACCACTATATGATTCCCCAACATTTCCATTATCCCCAAAGAAAGCTCTGCACCCATTAAACAGTCAGTCCCCATTCCCTTCTCCTCCCAGTCCTGGGCAATCACTAATCTGCCTTCTGTCTCTATGGATTTACCTATTCTGGATATTTCATATATATGGAATCATAAAACCTTTTGCTTCTGGCTTCTTTCGCTTAGCAGCATATTTTCAAGGTTCATTTGTGTTGTAGCATATATGAGAGTGTCATTCTTTTGGTAATTAAAAATATAAATTGGGTGTGATCTCTTAAAAATAAGTTTAGCCTAAAGCTGTCTCCTTACCTATTTTAAATTGGACCTGAATATTACTTTGTATACAGTGAACTGTTTACTAACTGGATGTGTAAACAGATTGTAAACTACTCTCCTACCAATCACTGTGTTTTGGCAAATCACAGGCGGCCGACTGTTCAAACCATGTTCAAATAAGGCAAACAACGAGCTGTAACCAATCCAGCTGTTTCTGTACTTCACTTCCTCTTTCTGTCCATAAATCCTCTTTGACCACGTGTAGCATCACAGCCGCTCTGAACCTATTCTGGTTTGGAGGGTCATGTAGGGAGTGGTGGGGGAGCTGCCCGGTCTATGAATCATTCTTTGCTCAATTAAACTCTGTTAAATTTAATTTACCTAAAATTTTTATTCTGACAGATTCATACAAGTGAGTGACCCCGAAGCTTCAGCATCAGTAGCTCCTCAGAAAACAGCTTCTGGAGCAATTATTTCTTTAGGACCAGTTCCCCAAAGTGTAATTGCTGCATCAATGAGCGTGGCCCCTCACATTTTGGGCAATGACATCAGATGGCCCTCCAGAAAGGCCATATACAGTTATTCTTTCACTCTTTTGTAATTAAAGAAGTTATTTTTTGGAGGATAACTTGGCAATATATATCAATATTTTACATAGCAAGTTAACATTGGAGTCTCATCTCTGGCAATTAATCCTACAGAACTGATCAATAAGTGGATATGGATATAGGTTTAAGGGTGGTCAGAACAGCGTTGTTCATCATAGCAAAGAATTGGAAACCACCCAGTGTCTCATGACAGGACGTTGGTGAAAGGAATTATGCAGACTTACAATGTGTTGATGTAGAAAGATAAGACATGTCAAGTGGGCCTGTCGCTACTGGGTATGTTTAAAGCCATAAAACATTTCAAAGCCTAATGCTTGTAGCTCCACAACTCCCAGCTGCCTCTGAGTCTCGTTGGCACTGACTTTCAGCTTTCCCTAACAGATGAGACCTAGGAAGAGGGTGATAGAAAATAGATTTCATAATATTAACTCGAGGGTTCTGTCTGGCGCCCAGACACTCCCAGTGGTTTGGCCCCGCTCTAGGGCTGGAAAGCCACAGGATCAGCCCCTTTTGTGAGTGGGAACCACTGGAGTCATTATTCCTGTTACCTTACGTATTCCCATCACCCTTACACAGACTTTAGGGCAACAGCAGAATAGAATTATAACATTAGGGCTAGAAGACGCTTAGGGATTACCAAATAAAACATGTTATTTTGGGACGATTTTGAATGTTCACAATACAAAGAAGTGATAAATATTCAAGGGGATAGATATGCTAATTGCCCTGATATGATCATTACACATTGTATACATGTGTAATATCACTCTATGTCCTATAAATATGTATAATTATTACTTTTCAACTAAAAATAAAACAAGTCGTGGAATATTCATGTGTATATGAGTTATATGAACTTGCCTTGGTAAAATGAACATATTTATATGCACATAAATATAAATGATATATACATACACATTATATATGTATATATGAAATGTGTATATGTGTATAAAAATGGAAAGTTACTTTTTCTATTCCAAGTTTGTTAATGGTGATTATCTCAGAGGTAAGGGCAAATAGGAGAACTTTAAACTTTTCTTTGTATAAAAGTGTATTGCTTTTTCTTTTGATAGGCATATATTGCTTTTGTGATTGGAAAAACAATAAAGAGGGGGAAAAGTCCATAGCTTTGACCCTAGAAAGAAATAAATGAAAAATGCTACCACATTAGGCTGTGAAAATATAAGTTAATAAAGTATTTTTAGAGAGTTGGTAGGGTGCAATTTTCAGTTATATTTAACATCCCTGAAGGCATGTAAGAAAAAGTAGGGGCAAATGAGATATTCCCAGATGTCTGGAGCCCATCAGCCCAAGGACTGGCTGGACGTCAGTGACGCTGGGGTAAGGGGGGTTGTCAGGGTTGGATGAATGCATGGTTCCCCGGGGCCATGAAGCCGCTAGAAGGCAGCGTTGGTCTGCTACATGCTGGGGCACAAACAGCCTGGCGTTCGTAGAGGTGGTGAACTAGTCCACCAAATGAAATAGCCTATTCAAATGGACTCAGCAGCTGGTGGGAGGAAGATTAAGCTGAGCAAACCCATTCCGCGACCCTGCCAAGGTTGTCCCAACTTCAGCCAACGGCTGTTATCACCACCCAGCTTCCGAGCTAGGTAAGAGCTGTGTGCTTGTTGTGAAAATGAATTTTAAATGCAAATCCCAACCATTCCTTTCTAACTACTGCTGCTGCTAGTCAATTCTGATATAGACATAGTGAAGCCGCCTGTGTGTGGGACAGGTGGGCAGCTACCAGAGCCTGAGGAGACTCTGTGCAAAAGAGTAAGAAGACCTCTCCAGAATACACAGCTGCAGAAAAAATCTGGCATTTACAAAGCATGATTTCTGGTATCTTAAAGAAATTAGTATAGAAACCAAAAAAAATGTGCATGGTAACTGAGGAGATCCAAAGAGCTATTCTGGAGGATGAAACTGACCAATGATAGGAAGGAAAGCGTGAGTGAAAATTTAGATCCGCAAACAGTGGGAGAATCAGAAGGTGAAAAAGGAACAGACAGAAGTAAAGTAATTGTTCAGCATATATTAGAAGCAACTTTTTCTAATCTAATAAAATTGTGATTTAGATTGAATAAAACCACTGATCCCCAGGGTAGAATCAATGAAAAACAAAACCAAAGAAACTCACCTAGAAATATCCTGGTGGTGATATCAGCCGCCTGACGCACGCGTCCTGTCGCGGGAGGGGTGCATGGACAGCTGCTCCGGCACACGGCTCGCGGTCCCGGCGCCGCGGAAATGCCGGACCAAGGTCCGGGGTCCGACTGGACGGAGCGTAGCTCTTCTGCAGAGCCGCCCGCAGTGGCCGGGACTGAGGGTGGCGGAGGCGGATTAGCTGGACACTCTTATCACCAGAATTCTAAAGGTTCTGATGGAATCAAAGATGGATACAAAGTAAACTCACACATAGCTAAACTGCAAGAGTTATGGAAAACTCCTCAAAATCAAATCATCCACTTCCCAAAATCAATGATGGATGTATCCTTTCTCAAGCATCCAGACCTCACCACAGGCCAGAAGCGTTATCTGTGCAGCATTGCTAAAATCAATAATGCGAACTATCTGAAGATGTTAACGAACAGGCAGTACATGCATGTAATTCAGCGCAGCTCACAAAAGCCAGGTGTCCTCACTCATCACAGAAGCCGCCTTAGCTCTCGTTACTCGCAGAAACAGCATTACCCCCGCACTACATGGCGACACCAACTGGAGAGAGAGGACTTGGGGCCTTCTGATCTTGCAGCTGCATCTGCACCTGAAAGGCTCCTACAGCATTCCCTCTGGCGACCAGTGAGAAACAAAGAAGGGATAAAAACCGGGTATGCATCTAAAACAAGATGTAAGTCACTGAAGATTTTTAGAAGACCAAGGAAACTGTTCATGCAACCAGTTTCTTCAAATGATTCTGAATCATACATGAGTGAAGAAAAAAAGGAAGAAGATTTACTAAATAAATTTATGCAATCAATGTCAATTGAAGCACAGGAAAACATCTGATGTTAACTTGACAGTCATGTCTTGTGTATTGAATTCGTGCCAAAGGTGAGGGTAAGGGGTTGTGAGTTGTGTCCTCTATGTTTAGGTTGGTATTGTTATTCCTTAAATTATTAATTTTGTTTTGTTCAGAAATTTTTACAACAATGTAACTGGTCTGATGTAGTTCCATGTACCAATGACATTTATGTAAGAAAATATACATGTAATATACTTGTACTTCTAGCTAGATATAATTAAAACTCTTCTTGCATTCAAAAAAAAAAAAGAAAGAAAGAAAGAAAGAAATATCCTGGTGAAATTTCTGAATTATAAGGACAAAGGAAAAAACTGGCTAAGATTCTGAAGAGAAAGAACAGGTTACTTAGAAGAGAAAATAAATCTGGCTGGACTTTTTAGCTCATTGAGGGAAATGAACCAGGATCCAGAAATCCTATATCTGTCAAGGTAAAAGATCCACATTTCTGAACATGTAGATCCTCAGAGTGTGCATATCCGTTGCCCTACGTGAAAAAATTGTAAACGATATCTTGTAAATAAACGGCTTTTAAATCAGGAAAGTGTTCTCAAGCAGGACAAGATGAAGAGGATGAGAAGTGATGGTTGAGAAACAGATCTTGTAAGACGGGTAATAATGATGACAAATAGGGATTATTAATCAGAGGTGACATACTCTAAGGGAAAATTGAATAGAAGCAGGGAAATGAAAACCATAAATTATCGGGATTTGAAAGAAGAGTGTTTGTGGGAGACAGAGATGCTGAAGAAGAGAAGGCGGTCTCAGGTCTGGTCTTGGAAAAGACGGGAGGTGGTCAAGTCTTGACTGGGACTGCTGCGTGGTGGAGTGGACTTTGGGGTTGAAGCAATTAGGATTTCATTTTCATTAAACAAACGTTTTCTCTGTAGACCTGTGTTGTGCTGGGCACTGTGCTAGGTTCTGGGGATGCAGAATCTCTGTCCCCAACATTGACATGGGGAGTTATGAAATTGTGTTCTTTAGTTAAAATTTATTTATTTTTAGGCCAGGTGCGGTGGCCCATGACTGTAATCTCAGTACTTTGGGAGACCGAGACGGGTGGATCACTTGAGGTCAGGAGTTCAAGACCAGCCTGGCCAACATGGTGAAACCTGTTTCTACTAAAAATACAAAAATTAGCAGGGTGTGGTGGCATGCACCTGTAATCCTAGCTACTCAGGAGGCTGAGGCAGGAGAATCACTTGAAGCCGGGAGGCAGAGGGTGCAGTGAGCCGAGATCACGCCACTGCACTCTAGCCTGGGTGACAGAGTGAGACTCCATCTCAAAAAAAAAAAATTATTTATTTTTAAAGACAGGGTCTCACTCTGTCACCCAGGCTCGTGCGCAGTGGCACAATCATAACTCACTGTAGCCTCACACTACTGGGCTCAAGTAATTCTTTCACCTCAGTCTCCCAAGTAGCTAGGACTACAGGGGCGTACCATCATGGCAGGCTAATTTTTTTAAAGTAATTTTTTTTTGTAGAGATGAGGTCTTGCTACATTGCCCAGGCTGGTCTCAAACTCCTACCCTCAAACAATCCTCCTCCCTCAGCTTCCCAAATTGCTAGAATTACAGGTTTGAGCCACCACACCCCACCTGGCTGAGACCGTGTTTGTGTTTGTTTAGTAACTGGCTTGGGCTAATCTGTGGAGTCTTTCTTTCCTATCGTGTGTGACTACTAATGTCTAGGCTCAGGTTTTAATTTTCATTCTTGCTTTTATTTTTAAGCCTGGCTTTATAGGGGTTGCTCTTCTGTCTGCATAGCTTAGTGATCAGCCAATGATAGGGCGTGGTTTGTGCTCAAACACCTCGAGCCAGTAAGTATTGCACTGTTTGCTGAAGGATCTGTGTGTGGTTGAAGAATGCATTCAGAATTTAAGCAGTCCACAGGTGTTCTCCAGCTTTTGATTTTTGCCACATTCCTCATGTCTCTTTTGGTATCCACATGGCCTCAACGTGAGCCATGGATAAGTGGACAGCTGGTTTTCTTTCTGGTGTCCTGCTCAGGGATCTGGCCGTGTTCATGCCTCCAGACTATCAGGGACTGTCTGAGCTCACCAAAGTCCCCTGTGGCTGGCGCCTTGCTGGATCTCACTGTTAATTTCCTCCTAGCCCAGCATTCTTTTGTTTGCCCCTCCCGGAACTGCAATCTCAGTCTAGTTGTACTGTTGGTCTTCCCTGCTGATTTGCAACCAAGATTGCTTCTGTTGTGAATTTTCTGAGCTCCACTTGAAATCAAAGGAGTGCCCTCTGGCAGCAAAGTTGCTGCTTTCCCCAAAACGCTCTGTATGGGTAGAGCTGAAGAAGGTCACAGACTCCCATTGCCCTTTCCTTACATTTAGTAGTTTTTCTCGAATAAATGCTTCTCAATTTGATTGATGTTGTTGGCTGATTTCCAGGCTCCTCAAATGATAGTTCTTTTTACAATTGTGTCCAGTTTCATCATTGTTTTTTGGGGAGAGGATTTGATGACCTCTTGACTCCACTGTTTGGGCAGTCCCCACTTTAAGTTTTTGTTTTTTAAGACACCCAAGGTGATTCTAGTGTGTAGCCTTGACAGAGAACAATCATGTTTTGAAGAGAGAGCAACTCCAATCACTTGGGCATCCACAGTGAGCAACTCTGAGAAAGAATAGTTCACATTCAGGAACCGTCAACCCCTGGGAAGGTCAAACAACCTTACCTTAATATAAGTTAGTCCTGGTAATATTTCTATGAATGGAAATATCCTTATTAAACTTAATTCTGAAGAAATGACTCATGTTCCTAAGTAGAAATTATAATTATTTGTCAAGCCTTTACTGAACACTTCCTATAAGACGGACACTGAGCTCACCAATGCGTGGCATTACTTAATGTCACCCTTGCAATGACCTTAGGATCTGCGTACTGCCATTTCTGCTTCTTTTCCCTTCGTAGTTGAGAAAATTGACGCTCACCTCACAGAACCTCACATTCCTTAGATCTGACCCCAATGCCCTTAACACAGCCGCTTAACTGTAGATGGAACAGGGACTCACAGAATGGCTGCACAGAATACATGGGGACCTTTTAAAATTCACATTTCTGGGTCCCATCCCCAAACAAATTGAATGATCACCTCTAGGGGAATGGGTTCCAGGAAAAGAAAGATTTTAAAAGCTTCCCTGTTGATTCTAAAGGGTGTCCCTGATGAGACCCACTGCCCGGGAACACTTAATCTAGACTAAACTAAGTAGTGCATAAAGCCATGATTTCAATTAAATAAACCTTTACACACAAGGTCCTGAGTGTGAAGCAAGCTAGTGGCTGGGTGTCTGTAAGTCACTACTCACGGTGAGAACCCGGGGAAGAATG
Source organism: Aotus nancymaae (assembly GCF_030222135.1). Taxonomy (NCBI): domain Eukaryota; kingdom Metazoa; phylum Chordata; class Mammalia; order Primates; family Aotidae; genus Aotus; species Aotus nancymaae. The sequence continues at coordinate 19,228,316 of NW_026988455.1, forward strand.
GTCACCGCATGCTCAGCAGCACACTCCACCATCCTCACCATCCTTCTAGTGCAGTCACTGGGCTGAGGGCAGAGAAGCGCAATAGCGCTTTTCAAAAATTGTTTAGGCTGGGTGCGGTGGCTCATGTCTGTAATCCCAGCACTTTGGGAGGCCGAGGCGGATGGATCACAAGGTCAGGAGATGCAGACCATCCTGGCCAACATGGTAAAACTCCGTCTCTACTAAAAATACAAAAATTAGCCAAGAGTAGTGGCGGGCACCCGTAGTCCCAGGTACTCAGGAGGCTGAGGCAGGAGAATCGCTTGAACCTGGGGGGTGGAGGTTGCCGTGAGCTGAGATCTCACCACTGCACTCCAGCCTGGGTGACAGAGTGAGACTCTGTCTCAAGAAAAACAAAAAATTAGAAATTGTTATTTTTTAATTTTTCCATAAGTTATTGGGGTACAGGTGGCATTTGGTTACATGAGTAAGTTCTTTAGCAGCAATATGTGAGATTTTGGTGCACGTATCACCTGAGCAGTATACACTGCACCATATTTGTAGTCTTTATCCCTCACTCCCTCCTGCTCCTCCCTCCTGAGTCCCCAGAGTCCATTGTATCATTCTTATGCCTTTGAGAAGCACGATAGCTCTTGATACGCACTTGAAACTGCTTGTGAAAGATTGTGCTGATTTATACCCTCAGCACCCAGCCAGCAAAGCAGAGGCAGATTGCTTTGAGAGTGGTCCCGGCTGCCCTGGGGTCTGGAGCAGCTGTTAACAGGGTTGCTGATTTCAGGTCTCTTGGGGCCCATCAATCCCAGTCCTGGATCTTGCTGAGGGGTGGGAGCCTTGGGGCTTGTTTGCACACTTTTTAGTGCAAAAGCATGATCTCTGCTATGCCTGAACTCTGGCTGCTTCTTGCTGTGGGGGAGAAACAGGCTACCGAGAACGCCTTCTCCACTGTGCGGAGCTTTGTTCTGCTCTGACTTTGCTGTATTTTAGGGCAATACAGCTTCAGGAGCCAGTGAATCAGAGGTGCAGCAGCTGCAACGCTATGGACCACCCCAGTAGGAGAAGCTTTGGATAATGTCTATAGGAGCAAGGGAGGAAGTGTTTTTGCAACATGCTCTATTTAAAGGTCCTGCCTTCTCTTCCAAGGGCCAGCACTGCTGGTCCTACCCAAAAATGGAAGAGCAGTGGCCAGGAGTGGTCCTGCTGACCAGCTTCCTGGGAGAAAGGCTTCATCTCATCCAGGGGGCTGCCTGTTGGTTCTCAGCTCTTACTGAAGCTGGAATAGGGAAGTCCCCACCTTGCTTCTGATTCTGTGAATCTGCCTTCCTCTCTGGCTGGCTTACTTAGCGCTGCAAGGGGTCTGCCTTCTTGAGGGCTGCCTCACAAACGAAAGGAATGAACGAACTTCTATCTGGTGTATTGACCAAGGCTGATACTTGTGTTTTGAATTCTCATGAATTCTACGTTGGATCTTCACATTTGGGATTTGTGCCTGATGTGTGACACATTTCCTCTAGATTGACAGAAGACCGCACCAAATGATCCACTGCGGTCACCCTGTCCTGATGTGTCCAAGACACGCTGGACCAAAGAAGCTGGATGTGTGGCCTGAGCCTCCCTCTCACCACAGCCCTGAGGAAAGACGCTACCCACGAAACCAGAGGGAAACCTGTGCGCCTCCCCGACCAGCAGCTTCTCTCTGGTTTACAGACAGGGAACGGAAGTAACGTGGGTATGGAGGAAACAGCCGCTGTCTGTGGGGGCTTCGCCCTGCTTAGGAGGGGAGCGTGAGCTCCCAGTCCTCTGACTTACAGTGAGTGACACATAAGCGCCTCACTCACGTGTAGAACTGACACCAGCATCCTCAGGTTAGGGAGCCTCAGTAATAATCATGATGGTAATAACTTCAAAAATAAAATGAATGCGTTCACTAGTGAAGGTTCCACAGGGGCAAGGACTTTGTTTTATTAACTACTTAGCAGGTGCTCTCTAAATGTTTCTTGAATGGGCAAATAATAAAACAATGGCCATGGCATGAGTTTGTCAGCTAATGATAGACAATCCCAGGGAGGTCCTTGGAGCACAGATGCTATTAGCCAGTGTGGAGATGATCAGGGACCTACACACACCTCCTGAGTCACAGTCCCTGCAGCTTCAGGCTCCATGCACACCGACCCCCACCCCCCCCAGCTCCTGAGGACACAGGCATCAGTCCTGGCACCAACGCATCTCCGTGTCCTGTTCCAGAAAGGCTCACGACCTCCCTCTCTCATCTCCCCGATCATGGTGCTTATGGTCCTGGCTTGTGATGAGGGCTGGGCAGACTAGAAACTGCCCAAGGACAAGGGGACCGCTGCTGCTGGCATCTTCAAGGACCCAGGCAGTGATGCTGTGACCAAGAATAGCCATGCCCAGCCCCTCGTTGCCTCCTGGCCATCATCTCTAAATTGCCATGAGATCTGACAGGCTACAGTCTTACTGCCTTGGAGCCTGACAGTGTTTTAATAGTGTTGCTCAGTTAAGTCTCATTTGTTTATTTAGAGATTAAAAGATAAAATACCAAGGAAACTGGCTGGTCACAAAGTGAGCCTTAATAAACCCTGTAGGAAGAATTTTAAAGCTTATAGTCAGAGATCTTCCTCCCTCCCTCCCTCCCTCCCTCCCTCCTTCCTTCCTTCCTTCTCCCACCGTTCCTCCCTCCCTCTCTTCCTTCTTTGTTTTTTCCTTCTGTGTGATTTCAACTCCAACAATTATGGTTTAACAAAATGTTTAATGCAAGTGTTTTAAAAGGCTAGTTTCACCAGGAAAAAGAGCATTGCTGGGGCTGTGACATGTAACAGATGCTAACAGATTTGAAAGCATACTACAGCCAAACAGGAATCTGCTAGAATCATTTTTTTGCCTGTTCTTCTTTTTTAATTACAATTCAACCATAATATTAGCCTGGCCCACAGGAAAAAACCCCATTTGGGAACAAATAAAATATTTCTCCTGTGAAATAAAAACTTCTCTTTTTCCCCTAAATGCCTCTAGGCAATATTCTCTTCTTTATAGTTTGTATCTATTTGAAAATAATGACAGATATTGTCTATTCAGTTTCTCATTTTTATTTTTAAATCCATAAACCTTTCAGATCCTGATCTTGGATAAGACTGACTGTCTTTCGTGGAACAGCTTCCCCGGACTGCACTGGGACCCCCTCGACACAAGAGACAGGGTCCAGACCCCAGGCCTTGGAAGGGGGTGACTTTCCAGCCACAGGTCCCATCTGTATCATGACCATATCTGAGGCCCAGATGGGGGTTTTCAGCTGAAGCTTTTGGGCCATAGTATTGCTGATTTTTCCTTCATCATCTTTGCAATTCTCTTCTTGCCGGCTTTAAAAAGATTATTGAGCCTGAAAATGATTGAGGACCAAAATATTTTAAGAATATGTAATACCTCCACAAAAATATAAATAAAATATCTCTTACAGTTTCCCAGTGGGTCTTCTATAATGGCAAATTCATCATAAACAGAAGCCCGGAAAATAAAAATTTTTATTATTTTTTTTATGACTGAAGTTCACAACCTAAAATAAATATATTAGCAGCAATTCACATAGGCATAAAACTTATCCTCAAAAAATATTAAAGCTCATGGAAGAGCATACTCCACTCATCACTTGTCAATTCCATTTAACATTGAAAGTGTTAGAAATATTTATCAATGAGATGGAAAAATTACACATTTTCTTTAGTTCAGAACACTGGTTAGCGTGTTGCAATCCAGTCTTACGGTGGCATGTGGTCCCCACTAGCAGAGTGATCTCTGTTCGTCACCTGATGTGGTGGCTTCAGGACACATTCCCATCGCTACTACAGTATGAGATATATATATTTTTTCCTTTCATCAGTGCATTTGAGGAAAGATTTCCAAGGCAGCTGCAGCCAAACATTTCTTGTATCTGAAGGTCTCTTTGCCCTAGACTCTGGGCTCAAGGCATCAAGAAACAAGATGGGAAAGGCCAAGAGCCCAGACACAAGCTACCCTCTGCCTGTAGCGTGGGATGCAGCTGAGCACCGCCACCCACAGATCTGGGCCCAGGCCTGCTCTGCACCCAGACACCTCGTTTGTAATTTGTAATAGGATTATAGGATGTCAACATAATAAGAGATTTCAGAAGGAAGGATTTTGTGAAGGTCATGATTTATTTCCTTTAATCTTTCTAAAAATAGAAGAAATTTAATAAAAGCCACCCAATGGCTTTTCCTCTCCAGGCAACCACTTTCTCCCCATACAAACACAGCCTTTGCTTGGCTTCCAATCCATAGCTCAGGCTATTTCTAGTCACTGGATACTGGATGTCATCAGTTAGTTGGAGTTAACTGGAAGTAAATGAGTGTCGGGAGCGAGGCAGGGACAGATGACACAGGAGCCCTGGGCTGTGTCAGCAGTCACAGGAGCTGTGTCTGAAAGCTTCTGGGCACGGCCATCCCCACTGCTTTTATCACCTCAGGCTGCTCTGGAACTGAGGCTGTCTGGGTTTCAGAAATACAGATTCCTTAATGAACAGTTCTGGTAGAAGGTGTGAGGGAGCCAGAGGAAGAGGTGGAACCCACAGTTGTTGGGGCGTATGCAGGAGGCTGGAATATGAGGAAGGGTAGAGCCATCTAAAGGGAGTCGTGGCCGGGTGCGGTGGCTCACGCCTGTAATCCGAGCACTTTGGGAGGCCGAGGCGGGTGGATCACGAGGTCAAGAGATCGAGACCATCCTGGTCAACATGGTGAAACCCCATCTCTACTAAAAATACAAAAAATTAGCTGGGCACAGTGGCGCGTGCCTGTAATCCCAGCTACTCAGGAGGCTGAGGCAGGAGAATTGCCTGAACCCAGGAGGCGGAGGTTGCGGTGAGCCGAGATCGCGCCATTGCACTCCAGCCTGGGTAACAAGAGCGAAACTGCGTCTCAAAAATAAAAATAAAAATAAAGGGAGTCGTGGGAAGATAGAAACCTTTTGAAGACTTTTTCATCTAAAATGCAATCTTTGGCAATCTGGTGTTTTTCTCGTTTTGAATTCTCCAACTGAAATGGATGTGCACTGGCTCTTACCTGCCTTGGTGGAAATTAGCAGTTTAAAAATAATACTTTTACCCACGTTTATAGTGGCACTGTTCGCAACAGCCAAAAGGTGGAAGCCAATCAAGTCTCCAACTATATATGGGTGAATGGATAAACACAATGTGGAATATAAGTACGGTGTGTCCCTCTACAGCTCACAGTTCTTAATAATTCAGTGGGGAAAAACCCATTAGAATGAATATGTAAGAATTGAACATCGACATTAAAAACCAAAGGAGAGCAGATTACATTGTATGAAAGGAAAATGGAAATGTAATACAGAACATATCAAATCAGATGATTTTTTTTTTCAGAAATTTTCACCGAAAGGTAGAAGAGGATACGTTGCAAAGAAGCTGCCATTCAGATGATTAGGGCAGTGGATCTGCTAATTAGTGGGATGATTTTGTAAGTGTTTTGGGGGATTCTAGTTCTGAGGAAGGAATCCAAGGTGGAATCCTTTAGGAGCTAGATGGACCTCCGTGATGCTGAAGCACTGAAGAGATGGAAGTGAAACCAAAGGCGTGGGAATTCCAGACAGAATCTCGTCCGTCATACCGTGCAGGGGTCTGCAATGCATTGTGGGATAATGAAAAAGACTTAGATCGTATTGTGATGCCAGATAAAACCTTTGATGCTCTGACCAGCCAAAGCCTCTTAACATTAATCAATAATCAAAAGATTGGAATTTTTGGTGCCTGTAAAATTAATCTATCAAGTTTGTGAATCAAGATTAAAGGAGAGGTAGAAAGTAGACATTTAATCAGGACTCCTTAGGCACTATTTGAAGCTTTTAATGCATTTTTTATTTCAATGTCAGATTTTTCTTCTTGAAATATTTCTTGGCTGGGTGTCATGGCTCATGCCTGTAATCTCAGCACTTTTGGGAGGTTGAGGCGGGTGGATCACTTGAGCTCAGGAGTTCGAGACCAGTCTGGGCAACATGGTGAGACTCCACCTCTACAAAAAATACAAAAATTAGTCAGGTACTATGGCATGCACCTGTAGTCCCAGCCACTTGGGAAGCTGAGGTGAGAGAATCACTTGAGAGCCTGGGAGGTTGAGGCTGCAATGAGCTGTGGTCACGCCACGGCACTGCAGCCTGGGCAAGAGTGAGATCCTGTATCAAAATAAGAGGAAATATTTATTCTACTTTATTTTTAAAGAAAGGGTTGTGGAACATCAGTCTTGGGCTCTTGGGATACTATGGTCAGCTAAAAAATGGGAGTTTTGCCCTCATGGAGTTTATGTTTTAGTGGGAATTCAGACCGACACACAAATTGAAGTAACATTTAGTGTGTTAAGTGCTATTAGTGTGTTAGTGTAAGTGCACACTAGTCCCCCTCTTGCAAAAAGATCTCCTTTTGCAAGAGGGGGACTGGTGTGTGCACATGTGGGAAAGTGAGGCTCAATCATGGGAGGCCTCCTGGAGGAGTTGAAGTCTAAAGCTAAGAAGACATGAAGGTGGAGGACTAAGGCAGGAAGGAGGGTCCCTGCCTGGTGGTCATTACTCTCCAAGAGGAGATGAGAACATGCAGTCCTGGAAGCTCTTAGGGAAGATGGGCGCGGTGAGCAGCTTCAATCAAGTTCAGTGGAGAAGCTGTCAAGGGGCCTGGTCCTCCATGCAGGGTCCTGTTGGTCAGGTTAGAGTAGTGGGTCCTGCATCCTGGGTCCAGGAAGGAGTCACTGACAGGCAGCTGGCGGGGATGCAGTTCTCCTGGAAAGGGCAGTTGACTCTGTATTTGCCACAGGTCTGTGGTTACAAAGAATAGATTCATACACTTAAGATATTTACAATGCAAAAGGGAAGCTGTGCATAAACATATAGTTTCAGGGCTTAGTTAGAAACAAAATCATTTGGGACTGTGAAAGAGACAGATAAGGCTTCCCCTTAGTGGGATGTGTGCATGAGCCACACTCTGCTGCTCCCTGCACCTGCTCTATCAGTGATGGTGGCGATGGCAGTGATGATAATGATGATGATGGTGAATGTGATAATAAGGAGGAAGAAGACGGAGTGAGAGACAAGGAAGGCTTTATGAGCCTATGCTGATGAAGTAACACCCAGTAGGAATTCCTCTAACCCGGTGGTCCTCAAAATGTGCTCCCTGGACCCACAGCATCAGTATCACCTGGGTACTTATTGGAAAAGCAAATTCCTGGTTCCCATCTGAAACATACTGAATGAGACATTCTAGGGATGGGGACCAGCAATTCATGTTTTTACAAGCGCTCTGGGCGATTTGATGCATGCTACACTTGAGAGACACTGCTCTGGTTGATATTTATGTGTACCCTCTTCGTTGCCATTCTTTTAACCAACTGCCTAATATTTCATTCAATAGATACATCGTATTTATTATACTCGGTCCATGTTGGCCAACACCTGAGTTATCTGCACCTTTTGGCTATTACAAATAATGTGGTAGTGAATGCCCAAGTACATTTAGCTTGGCAAATCCGTTAATTTATGATTTCTTTACTTTTTACTATTGAAGTATACTTTATAGGCAGTGAAATGCACACATCTTACGTATACAGCTTGTTGAGTTTGACAAGCATATATACCTATATAACCCCTACTTTTGTTAATTCATTACCCTAGAAAGACAACAAATGCCAGAAACAGAAAATTACCACGATTCTTGACAACAGTTTGCCCAAAGTATACCCCGACTGACCGCCAATGTATAGGAGGGTTCATTTCTCATATCTATGTCAACTCTGGCTATCACTAAAGAGCTTCATTTTGTTAATATCATATTTGAAATAAACAATATCTTGTTGATACTTTGATTAACATTTGTCAGTATAATTAGTCATTTTCCCCATATGTTTATTAGCTCTTTATATTTCTCTCAATGTCTTGGCCAGATGATCTGCTGAACTTGAATGTAGAATTAACTTCCACTCTGCCCAGATATAATTTCCTTGACGCATCCCCTTCCTGACACCTCTTTCAATCTCCTCTCTCCCACTGGGCTAAGGTGTCTGTAAAAATACTCTATCGGATTTGTATCTGCACTTCTTTTGCATCCCCTTTCTCAGCTCTTAATGGTCTGAAATTGAGAAAATGCAAAGTGAAGGAGGGAGGCAGGGATTCCAAGCCTTGGCTACACACAGAAATGACATGATCTCTAGAGAGAACACATCTTGCATTCCTGGTGTGAAATGTGTCCAGCCCTGTGCTGGAATGGCTTTACAAACACTTGCCTTCCTCATATTTTTTTATGGGTTCATTGTCCCCTTGAGCCAGTTTGTAGATTCTAAAAGAGATGTGCCATAATCAATTCTGAGATCATATAAGAGTGAGAGGGAAAGTCTCGGTTACTGGATAATTTGCTTATATTCTTATCTTGTGTTTTGGCTGCTTTAGTTATTTTTGAGATTTGATTAGTGAATCAGTAAATAGTTCACACAACTCTCATTAAAGGGTACATTGATCAAGCCTGTAATCCCAGCACTTTGGGAGGCCGAGGCGGGTGGATCACGAGGTCGAGAGATCGAGACCATCCAGGTCAACATTGTGAAACCCCGTCTCTATTAATACAAAAAAATTAGCTGGGCACGGTGGCGCGTGCCTGTAATCCCAGCTACTCAGGAGGCTGAGGCAGGAGAATTGCCTGAACCCAGGAGGCGGAGGTTGCGGTGAGCCGAGATCGCGCCATTGCACTCCAGCCTGGGTAACAAGAGCGAGACTCCGTCTCAAAAAAAAAAAAAAAAAAAAAAAAGGGTACATTGAGCATTCTGCAGGCATTCCAAAAGGACAGTGTTTCAGGAACATAATTGTGCATTATACCTAGTAAATTTGGGTCCATAAACGTTTACCAAACACCTGTGTGAGGCACTGCTCCCGGTGCCCAGGAAGCAGAGAGAAATAAGATGCATCCTTGACCCTAGAGAGCTCATATGTAACAACTGTCAGAATCCCAAGCCTCTCTGTGACAGGTGTTGTCATGAGGTCTCCACAGGGTGCCTTGGAGGACAGGGGAGGAGAGAGTGATGCTGGTGAAATACGGTGCTCTGTGTTTCATGTGCTGAGGCATGTGTGAGTTTGGTCTTGTAAGAAAAGTGAGATTTTGACCAAAGAAGTGGAGAGGTCAGGGAGGAGCACTCCAGGATGGCAGTGGGCAGTGAGTGTGCGTTTTGGCTGGAACATGGAGTCTGCATTTGGAGGGTAGGTGAAGGGAGGATAGTGGGGAAGAGGTGGGGAGGAGAGGAGGCATGAAAGGCGGGTCAGCCACATTGCGAAGGCCTTGGATGTTGAGCTATGGTATCACATATCCTCTGCAGCCATGGGAACCCACTGGAGCTCTGTAAAAGATGGGTGACACCATCAGCCCTGAGAGAAGGGAGAATTAGAGGAGAGAAGGCTGGGCTTGGTATGCCAATTGGAGGCTCTTCTAATAGCCCACCCAGCAGATCAGTGATCAGATGGGGGTTGTGGAGCACTCAGGATATCTGTAGTACTTCTATGCTCTGCCTGGTGCAAATGAAAAGAAACGGGCTGATTCAGTTACTACATCAGCCTAGAACTTTTGTACTTAGCAAACTGCAGTAGGTTAGGGCTCTGGTTTTCTGGGGATGCTATAGCAAAATACTGCAGACTCGTTGGCTAAAACAACAGAGATACATTTCTCAAAGTTCTAAAGGCTAGAAGTCCAAGGTCAAGGAGTCAGCCAGTTTGTTTTCTTCTCAAGCTCTCTCCTTGGCTTGCAGATGGCTGCCTTGCCATCATGTTCTCAGATGGTCTTTCCTCAATGCATGCATCCTGCTTCCAAACTTCTTCTTATAAGGACATCAGATGTATTGGATTAGGGCCCACCTTAACTACCTTATTTTATCCTAGTCACCTCTACAAATGTCCTATTTCCAAATATAGTCACATTTTGAAGTATTAGGGTTTAGGGCTTCAACATATGAATTTAAAGGAGTTGCGGGGACGCGGAACTCAGTTCAGCTTTTAACAAAATATTCTTGGTGGGGAGGCAGTGGAGTTTCCTGGTTAAATATGTGAGCCCAAGAGCCATAATACTTGGTTTGGAATCTTGAATTATGTTCTCAAATTAATTAATCTCTCCATCCCTCAATGTGAAATGAGGATAATAATAGTTTGTACTGCATGTTATGGTGGGTTAATAAAAGAATATTTTAAAAGTATTCAGAACACTGCCTGATCCATAGCAGCTGTAAAGGAAAGTAATTTTTTTTTAATTATCATCACTTTTGGCAGAGGGGTAGCAACTCTGAAGGCGAGTCTACCCTGGTCTCAGGTGGACACTGGCCAGTGACTTATGTGGTCTGAATGTCTGTCCTCAGTATTCCCACTGCAGTCATAAAGCAAATCACTTATAACAGTGGTCTTCAGCCTTGGCTGCAGACTAGATTCATCTGAGAGTTTTAAAAAATTCCAATGTCCAGACTGCTTCCCAGTCCAACTAAATTGGAATCAGAGGAGGCAGAACTCAGACATCAGTGGTTTTTTAAAGCTTCCTTCTAATTCCAACACACAGCCAAGATTGTAAATCGTTGGCTTAATTTCTTTGTTCCTTAGGAAAACTGGGGAATTGAGCTTAACAAATAATTGTATATAACTTCACTCTCATCAATAGCAGTGACATTAACTATGAACTTGTAGCATTTCAGGCCCTGTCCCAGATATACTGCAGATTCTTCAGTTTAACAAATGCCCAGGTGATTTGTACGCATATTAAAGTTTGGGAATTCTGTAAAGTTCTTTGGTATTCATGGGTTCTCTGAGGTTAAACAGAAAAAATTCAGGTCCTTTCCTTCTACTGAAAAAGTCCAGATGATGGTTATTAACATCCCGTGCAATGGAAATGTTTTAGTAGTGTGTTCTGTTTTTGAAGGTAATAAGATTATGTAAGCTGGGGGAGGCAAAAAGGCCACTGAATTTAGAGTTAGGACACTCAAACAGAGGTCTCAAAACTGTCTGAAGTGGCTTAATAATACCGGGCAAGCCACTTAACCTCTCTGAGCCACTGGTTTCTTCAAACACCTGTTAATACACACTAGACACTAGAACCTGTGCCAGACGCTGTATACACGACAAACACACACACTCAAGCAATAGCAAATAAGACTGTTGAGGACTTTACAACAGTATAAGTAATTGCTATACATGAAAGAGAAACAAAGTAAAAGGACTTTAGAAGCCAAAATGAGAGAGACGACTTCTGCTTGGGCTTCACAAAGGATGTGAACTTGGATTCTATATTAATGAGGAGATGGTTTGGATTTCAGAAACAGTGAAAATTGCATGAGCGAAGGCAAGAGTGTGAACAGGTTGAGGGCATGTTTGAGGCAGTGGAAAAATATATTTTAAGTGGAAATCAGGATGTTTGGGAATAAAACGGGTGAGAAATCCATTCACTCCATATTATTATTATTGAATATCAGTTCTGTATCAGATATTTTTCCAGGTGCCCTCCTGTAGCTGTGAAAACACAAACCAACATTCTAGTCAGGGGAGACAGATTGTAAACAGCATGAATAAGTAAATATCAGCATAACAGAAGCAGAGTCTAATGGAAGAGCATCTCTGGCAGAAAGAACAGCAAATGCAGACCCTTGGGGCAGGAACAGACTGCTGTGTTCACAGAGGGAAGGTGGTCAATGGCTGGAATGAAGTTCAAGGGCACGAGAGTAGTTGGAGACTAAATCAGAGAGACCCAACTGTGTTGAGCCTTGAAGACCATGATAGGGTTTTGGCTTTTATTCTGAATGAGAAGAGGAGCTGCTGGAGGATCTTTGACCAGAAGAGTGGCATGATCTGACTTAAGTATAAACGGATCATTCTTGCTGCTGTGTTGAGAACAGACTTTAGGGAGGACAGGGTAGAAGCAGAGAAAATGCTTTGGAGGCTGGTGTAATAACGCAGGTAATGAATAATGCTGAATTGGAAGGGGTCACATTTTGTATGTGCTGTGAAGGACTGATCAGGATTTGTTGCATGTAAGAAAAGGAGTAATCCAAAGCTGAATTGAAGAGTTTTGGTGTGGGCCTTGGAACAAAGGGAGTGTTCATCCACTGAGGTGGGAAAGACCACAGTTGGGCTGGAGGACTGGTTCAGTCTTGGAACTGCTACGTTCAAGATATCTATTGGGCATCCAAGTGGATGTTAAGTAGGAATCATGTCTGAAGATCTAAATTCCAGGAGTCTTCAGTGTGTATAATGTATTTAAAGACTTAAAGGTAGATATATAGGTAAAGGAAAGAAGACTCACTGAGTCCTGGGGGTTCCAATGCTAAGAAGTCAGGAAGATGAGAAACCAACAAAAAAGATGGAGGAAGTGTGTCCAGAGAGGAAGGCAGCAAACTAGGAGCCCTGGTGTCCAGGAAGCCAACGGAACAAAACGCTTTGAGAAGAATCATCTAGGTCGCATGCTGCTGACTGGCCAGCTAAGATGAGGCCGGAGATTGGACCACTGGATTCAGCAACATGGCAGTCATTGTTACCTCTACATGAACCATTTCAGTGGGACGTGAGAAGGAAAGTCTGGTTGCTGTGTGTTTAAGAGAGAGTGGGAAGAGAGGAGTTGTGGGCACCAGCAAGAGACCACGATTTTGAGGAGTTTTGTTGTAAAGGGGAATGGAAAATTGGAACAGTATCTGGGGAGGAAACTGGGATTCTATTCCTGTCTGGGCTCATTTGGGATGTTTAGGGAACATCGGCAGGGGAGTGGGAAGTTGGAGTAGGAAAGCAGCATTTTTTTTTAATTTGAAATTCATATTTTATTACATTTTTCTAACATTCTTACTCATTTGTGTAATTTGTAGTTTTTACTTGGTCATATAAATGTTTAATATTTCATCTACATGTGAAGTATGACATTTTGTGTATGACTTTAATTCTTACTTTTTAAAAAATCAGCATTTCAGAATTGTTATGTGGCATTCTGAGGATGAAACAAACAGAAAAATAGTAATTCTTAGCCACTATAGGCTGAACATCTGCAAAATCTGATTCTGTTAGCATCTTCCATGTTAAGTTCCAAGAAACAGTCCAACAGTCATCAGACCCATTCTTCACACACGATCACATTAATAGAATAATCGATGTTACCCTTAAGGTTCAATTCTTATTAATATGATATACAGAATATGAATAATACTGTTTTGTTAATAACCTGCTAGAGGCCGAAGCAGGTTGAGTGTTTGGGCTTTGATACCTGAAACTTGTGATTTGCAGGTTCAAAAGCCATCATTTATATACACAGTTTCAGTTGAAGCTCAAAAACTATCAACTATACTTTATGGTTAGTGAACATTTATGCCTTTTTGATAAATGATAAAAAGATCTTACTCCCAATGACTGCATATTAAAAAAAGAAGTTAATAACAAAATGATTCCATAGGAGGTTGAGGCAGAAGGTTTGCTTGAGCCCAGGAGTTTGATTTGGCAAGACCTGGTCTCTAACTTTTTTTAAAAGATGATTCCAAATGAAGTCTAAGAGTGAAAGTGAATGCCAAGCACAGACCCTTTCATCTCCACATAGAGAATAAACATGGGACAAGCTGACAAGGATTTTTGGCTAACGGCAGCCACTGTTGCTTTGATAGATGCATACAAGCCCTTTCTAACATTAGCAAGTCATAAAAATCCACAAAGTAAAAATCTCAGTTGAGAACTTCAAACAATACTTCTGTTTTACAAGAATTTATTAACCAAAAAAACAATTGAACAATCAAATTGAAGTGAATTATGGGACTCAAAAACATCCTAAGTTGCAAAATCAATACATAATGGAAAATCCAATGACATTTAAAAATGTAAGATTAATTCTTTTCATTGAGTTCCTCTACTTGCATTTGCAAATAGAGAGAATGGCGCACCTGTTTCAGGGATTCTTTAGCCTTAGCAAGGTCGTCTTTTAACTTGTTGTATTGCTCCACATCAAAATGCCGTTGTTTTGATGTCTTGTGGAAGAACTGAAGAAATTGCCTACTCTTAACAGTTGAGTAAGTATAATCCTGTCGAGTGACTACAAAGTATGCAAAAAAGACCATAGAATTTGCAAATGTGATGAAATATGTAACTGGTTCCATGATATCCCAGAAGTACACCCAGAAGTACACGTGAGCCAGGCCAGTGCCCCAGCCTGAATGGACAGCAGTGCCAATCCAGCCCACAGGAGTCCACTGGTTTTGGCTTCTGAATGAGCTTTAATTCTAGCTTTCACCTGTTCAAGGGGCTGCAGCTATTCCTTCAGGTGGTCAATTTTCTCCAATAAATGGTGCTCTCTCTTTTTCTGAGACTCTTCTAAATGCAAGACTGTAAATAATCCATGAACCAAGGATTTCATGTGTTCCATCTCAGCAGTGTGCTCATTACTTGTTTTTTCTTTCGTTGGACACTGTACATCATATGCTATTTCATTAATGACGTTTAAAATCATTCATTAGCAAAATATCCATCAAGGTAGAAGCTGAAATCTTGTTGCCATCTGCTGTGAAGATGGTTGCAGTTTTGACACCCTTATCTTCACTGCGCAGGTCCTGAAGGAATGAACCAACTGTTGACAACATTGGTTTGCCAACAAATTGACAACGTTCTTTTCTAGATGGCAAGGTAAGTGTTATCAAGGGAAGGCCATGTCTATAATTAACTGCTATTTCATCAGGTGGCACCACTGTACTATAATGGTGTGACTGGTAGTATTTCAGATTTCCACATAGCTTCACACACAAAACCTGGGGCAGGCCGGGCGCGGTGGCTCATGCTGTAATCCCAGCACTTTGGGAGGCCGAGGCGGGTGGATCACGAGGTCAAGAGATCGAGACCATCCTGGTCAACATGATGAAACCCCGTCTCTACTAAAGGTACAAAAAATTAGCTGGCATGGTGGCGCGTGCCTGTAATCCCAGCTACTCAGGAGGCTGAGGCAGGAGAATTGCTTGAACCCAGGAGGCGGAGGTTGCGGTGAGCCGAGATCGCGCCATTGCACTCCAGCCTGGGTAACAAGAGCGAAACTCCGTCTCAGAAAAAAAAAAAAAGAAAGAAAGAAACCTGGGGCAACGGCGGCAGCGGCCACGGGCTCGCAGGGCCCCAGGTGCAGGGGGTCGGCAGCGGCCGCGCCCGCCAAGACCAGAGGCCCCTCGGGAGCATCGGGGGCATCCTCCTGCAGGCGTCAGCGGCGCATCCCCCCGTGGCCTGGCTCATCAGCGCCTGGCGGCTCTGCGCTGTGGGCGCTCCCGCCCGGCGCCTCCCCGCCCCGCCTGCTGGCTCCGCGCGCCGCGGCTCCAGCTCGGAAAGCAGCATTTTTATAAGGAGGATTTACCATGCCAGCTCTCATTTTGGGTGATGGTGCTCAATCCTGCAGGGAAGCTTTGGGAACGGGACAACCCCAATGCCCGCCATGTTGTCCAAGCTGAGGGGAATTGGAGACGTGGTGTTTATGTATCAACACCTGTCAGTTGTTGGTTGGGGGGTGTTCCAGGGAATGTGAATTTACTGGCACTTTTGGCCTGCAGTGGGTGGCTGGCACAAAATTGAGGCAGAAGAAAGAAAGCCCTCAGCTGAAGAATAGTGGCTGACAGGGCGAAGTAGGGTCCATATGCACTGAGGAGGTAAGGGCAGAGGGCAAACAGCATCCGTCCCAAACCCAGGGAAAGTTTTCAAAAAATAGTGGGAAAAATGAAAGGCATCTTTGTCGATGGCAATGATTGTGTGTGTGTGTGTGTGTGTGCGCACGCGCGTGTGCATGTGGGGGATAAGGAGAGAGAGGTAGAAATTGCTAGAATAATATATAATCATGTATCACTGAACAACAGCGACATATCCTGAGGAGTGCCTTGTTAGGTGATTTCTTCATTGTGGAAATACCACAGAGTGGACCTACACAAACCTACTACACACCTAGGCTATGTGGTACAGCCTATTGCTCGTAGAATGTTGAATAGTATAGGCAATTAGAACACAATGGCAGGTACTTGTGTATCGAAACAGAAAAAGTACAGTATATAAAGGATGATGATCTTATGGGACCACTGTCATACGTGAAGCCCATTTTTGACTGAAACATTGTTATACAGTGCATGACCGTACTTAAGCAGGCAAGAAAAAAAAAGGGATCTAGGGCACAGGGGCAGGGCTGGATTTAGATTGCAGCATGGGGACTCCATCTGCAGTGACCAGCAGGAAGGTAGCATGTGAGTGGACGGGAAGTGGGGAATATGTGCACATCCTCTTCTGACTACTTCAGCGTTCTGAGTGGTTAGGAAGTAAGGCCCTGAGCTGAACGTGGGGATGGGTAGGAGGAGTTGGAGGACTGCACAGAGAGGAGAAATGGTAAAGTGCCCATTCAATGGAGGGTCAGGTAGTGTGATTCCTAGGCAGCTGGAAGAGACCACCTTCTAGGAACATCACCTGTGACCAGGCTGAAGAGGCCCTGGGTAGGTGGTGAGAAGGTTAAGTGCTGTTTTCTGTTCTGGGAGCCACCAAATGCTGTAGTGGAACAGGGAAGTGAGTGATCGGAGTCAGGCACCTGAGTCTGGTGTTAGGGATAGAGGGAGCTAGCCAGATGTGAAGGTAGAAATCACTTAAGCTGCCTTCCCATTAGCCTGACAAGAGATGATGAGCTTTTGGACTGGGAATTAGGAGCAGATGGATGGGAAATTGGGCTTGGCACAGTCTCAGGGCTTCAAGGGCAGTGAAACATTACTGCTTCAACTTCTTTTTAGTTGCTTGTGCTTGCCGCATTAGAATTATCTTCAATCCTTGGTTTCTTTCAAATATCTCTTTAAGCTTACTTGTTCATGTTCATATTTAGTTAAACTAAATAATAAGGTGTATTAATCCACTTAATTAGGCACAGGTTAGCATGTTAACATGTTAAGAGTGAACAAGTGATGTGAATTCCACTCTTTTATTCAGGAAACCAGAGTCCTTCTGACATGTAGAGCCAGTGTCAATCATAATAAATATTAGTAAAGTAAAATTATTATCTCATTTTTTGATAAAAATAAATTCAATGAGAAGTTCTAATATGTTGTGCCTAGAATGCATTGGGTTGAAAACCTCATGCTGCTGGAGATACTCTGGTTTAGACCAGTTGTCGTCAAACTGGGGTATGCATTCCCTGGAGATATGCAGAGACTTTCATGGGAGACACAGAGATAGATCATTTGCAGGAAATTAACTTTCCTATCCTCAATTTCTGCAGGTACTAAAATTGATACCTTTTAATAGTTACCTGCAAAATAAGGTACTTCTGGTTGAAGGTTTTCCTTTCTTACTCCACTTTCCTAACCCCCCTGACCCATCCAGAGTCTTGCTCTGGTACACTGCCCCAGCCAACAAAATCTTCCTGGCAACCAAAGGAAATTAAATTTCTCCTTTAGTGCAGTCACCCTTCACTTCATTGAGATGTGTTCCCAATAAATACTTAGGCTTTATGTTTAAAGATTGCTAATTGCAATGTAGATTGTGTTCATGTTGTTCAGACCAGTTGGTTATGGTCTAATAGTACATGTAATATTAATGTAATCCAAAAGAAAATTTCTTCACAGTTAGAGCCCATGGTCACAGAAAATAAAATCAACACATTTCAAATTGTGTCTACTTTATATATTCGTTGCCAAAGAGTGTGATAGGGCTATAAATAAAAAACTTTCAAGCATAAAAGTAAATTACATTTAATTAATGTTAAATGCCATGTAGGAAGTGGAAGTAAAATACAATTTCAGATCAGTAGGGTGACTAGAGTTAACATTAATCCATTGTACATTTCAAAATAGCTAGAATAGAATAATTTAAATGTTCCTACCATAAAGAAAAGATAAATATTTATGGTGATGGATATCCCAGTTACTATGATTTGATTATACAAATGTATTAAATTATCACAGAAACTGCATACAGCTATTATATATTAATAAAAAAGAATGATATTTTAATTGTTAAAGGGCTTGTTCATGCCTTTTTAAAAAAAATAGATGAAGGTAAATATGAATTCCATGTCGTATTTATGTTTAGCTGAATACATTGAAAAGAGTGATGTATCTTTTATCTATAAATGTCAATATGACCAGGAGAAATTATATTCCTTGTAACTATTTTAATTTGTAATGAAATTTTTTAGATATTAACTTAAACCATGTGAGACAGATTATAGCTGTTAGAAATTCTCTTAGGGAATATGCAAACCTCTGAACTAGACTACTTTTCCACAAAGTTCATAGGTAGGTGACAGAAAATAAACATGAAAGGAGCTCCAGGGTACAGAGAGACTTTTTATTTTTGGCCCAGGTTTAGATATTCATAAATATGTCTATATATGTGTAGGCTTGGGAATGCTTCTATACTCAGGGAAGAGAACCGATGTCCTGGTATTTATACTTGACTTTTTCAGATCACAAGTTCCAAATTTAGGCCAAGAAAAATCTTACTTCATCTCAATCCACAGATCTGAAGCCACCTCCATGAATAATGGAATTAACTCTGCCCACCAGGCATCAATGCCATCCTACAAGATATCTTTATTTTAGTTTGAAAAATGCTGAACACGATTGGCTCTGGTGGGAACTTTAAAACTCTATTAATTGCTGTGTTTCACCTGAATTCACAGAATTCCTCACCCATCTGCTCCTTCCCATTTCCCACTTAGGTTTTCTTCATGTTGTGTCAGCTAGATAGAGGAGAATGGTGGGAGAAGAATGGAGAAATCTCTGCTCTCTTCTCTTGTAGAACATTATTGTGCAGACGTGTTACCAAAGAAAGGCACAATTAGGCTCCTCCAGATTTAAATCTGCAGGAAGACTGCAAGTGCACATTTAGAAATAGTTTCAGCTAGGATTTTAAAAGTGAGTTTTCTGGCGCTATCTCCAGTCAGAAGAAATTGTAATACCCACTTATGTGAGCTTCTGGTTTATTGAGTTTTCAGCTCTGTTGTAAGAAGTCACCCTTATTAACGAGACTCAATTCTGCTTAAGGAAGAGTTTTTGGTTAAAATTCAGATCACTTCAGCAAACACTATGGGAGCTGGCCACATAGCCTTGAGGAATTTACAATTTGAGGAAAAAATAGGTGCATACACAAATCATTTCTTAAGTCATAAATATTTTATTTTTGTAATATATCTGTACTTATGGAGGAGTTGTGTTTCAGACACTTTGTCATAGCACAGGGAGTCTAAGATAAATAAAATGTCATCCTGATTTAATGCATAAGATTCCCACATGTCCTCCACTTCTGTGACTCACCAGGTAATTTGAGGTTCTCCTCCCCTCCATGTAAGTGGTCAGGGTGTGATACGGACACTCTGGCATGTGGAATGTTAGGACCATGCATGGCATCTCCCCCCAGATAATTCCTGAATAAAAGTCATAATTATTACAATGAGAATACCAGATTTTGTGGGTTTGTTTCCTATGTTGATGTACTGGAAACTGATAGACGCTTGGACAATGGGTTGATAGACGTTTGTTGAAATAAATCAAAACCTTTACCTTGCTCTGATCCTGCTTTCATTTTGAAATAACTTTACGCCCTTTCAGTCGTAGGTAGTGTTAACTTTTTCTGCTCAAAATTGATCTGTGAAATAGATATCCACAATAAAAATTGTAATTGGTGATAAAAAACGTAATTTTGACCGAATTAAATAAGATTATTTAAGAGGGAGAAATTAGAGAAGTGACTGAACATTGGCTAAAAATGAGGGTCTCCCATCAAATGGGAAAATCTGGTCTAGTTATCACCAGGGCACTATGATTGCACATTTGCTCCCTAAGGCGAGGCATTTTATTTGTACCACAAGTGATTTAATCAACACAACCTAACAGCACTGTTTCACATGTTGGATTTCCTAATGCAGTTTTATTAAAGGGGACACAAAGGAAAACTTCATATTTAGTTATTATGATGATGAACTATAAAGAGAAGAAAATATATTTGTTTTAATGAATTCCCATGAATAATAAAAAAAAAATCAATCTATGTTCTTTCTTAGCTTTTAAAGTTTGAGATTTCAGTGTAACTAAAGGAAAGACATAATTTGTATCTTCCTGGGATATTTGTTAATAGGAGGGCGGGTGGAGGGAAGTGTGACCCAAAATAGTATAAATCTGCTATTTTTCTCCGTATTATTCCCCCTGTTGGAAATGACTCGTGGCTTCCCTGTGTTTACGTGATGCGGCGTGAACTTCTCGGTCTGGCATCTGAGACGCATCTTTCTTGCAGGACTTGGTGTTCCTTTCTGGAGACAGGAGTCAACTTACTGACGACTTTCATTTTTGATGTTCCTACTCTGTGTTTCCTACCCTGGGCCCCCTGTTCGGTCGTGGCGTGGGCTGAGATGAGGCAGTGGAAGGGCTGCTCGCGTGGGCGGAGGCCGAGTCACACATCAGCCCCCACCCAGTGATGGAGGATCGTCATTCAGGTGCTGCCTGCTCGATGGAGGGGGCCGTGGCTGCAGGGAACGGAAGTTGCCGCCGCAAGGAAAGAGCTTCCCTGAATTCGAGGAAGGAGGAAACACCCATGTAATAATGAACGGCTGCTTAGTACGTGACTTGCAGGTGGTATGTGTCCAGGGAAACTATATTGTTTGTTTGGCTTTCAAGCCCAAGCCCGAGACGTCCTATAAGCAGCTTCCCCAGCCTCAGCATCACTGATATTTTAGGTTATATAATTGTGCTGGGGAGTCCTGTGCCTTGTAAGATGTTTTCCCTATAAGCAGGGTCCCCCAGCCTCAGTGTCATGGATACTCGGGTTGGATAATTGTGCTGGGGAGTCCTGTGCCTTGTAAGATGTTTTCCCTATAAGCAGGGTTCCCCAGCCTCAGCGTCATGGATACTCGGGTTGGATAATTGTGCTGGGGAGTGCTGTGCCTTGTAAGATGTTTTCCCTATAAGCAGGGTCCCCCAGCCTCAGTGTCATGGATACTCGGGTTGGATAATTGTGCTGGGGAGTGCTGTGCCTTGTAAGATGTTTTCCCTATAAGCAGGGTTCCCCAGCCTCAGTGTCATTGATATTTTAGGTTGTGTAATTGTTTTGGGGGTCCTGTGCATTGTAGGATGTTTTCCCTATAAGCAGGGTTCCCCAGCCTCAGTGTCATGGATATTCGGGTTGGATAACTGTGCTGGGGAGTCCTGTGCATTGTAGGATGTTTTGCAGTAACCCTCACCTCTACTCAGATGCCAGGAGCGACACGCCTTCCTTCAGGATGTGACAACCCAAACACTGCTCCATGTTCCCAAGGAGGCAAAATCACCCATGGTTGGGAAGCACTGCTGTACACGAATTTTCTTCAAATCATATGGGCATGGGCAATTCTAGAATTATGTTTTCTTTCTTCAACATTTTCTAACAAACAATTGTATCTAGTTCTTCTTCACACCGAACTGTGACTGGCCCTTGATCTGTCCAGTCCTACCCTGCTCTTTGGAACTGACAACCTCATGGAACTGTCACTAGACCACAGGCCCAAGTCAGTTGGCCTGGGGAACAGTGTCCGGCTCTTCCCCTCCCTCCTGTAGGAAAGGGAAGGAGATGAATGAGCTGGATGTAGAAGCCAGCAGATTTACACTCTTTCTTGGAGAAGGACTCTGTATTAATTCATCGGAAGAATGAGTTAGTGCCTTTTGTGCAAGGAGTGGGGGCAAGGCCTGTGCTTAGAATACATCACAGCCTTACTGTGACACCATGGGTGAGACACGATACATTTTGCCCCCACATCAATGACTTTGCCATCTTTATGAAATATGCCTGTCAATGGTACTTAACTAGATGGCAATGAGATACTGTTCCCAAAGATCTCTGTAGAATGTTCTGACTTACATGGACATTAATTTGCTCTGCCAGGCTTGCTCTCAGGATTCTCATATGACTACATAACACGCTTTTATGGAGTTTGTCATCAAAGCAGTGGGCCGTTCTGTTGTTACTCATCTGACTTTGGTTTCCTTCTCATTATTCTTTTATGAGACTCCACAATTGATTGATGCTTATTAGAATACATTTTGGCTGAATTTCTCTTCCATATGTTTCACTTGCTCATTGAGGAGAAATGTCATATATTGTTTTTATAGACTATTATGCACCATTTATATTTAATATTTTTATAATTAAAATATGCATTGGAACATTTAAAATTCTGACTTAGTCATCATGTTTTTAAAGAGTTTAAATGTAGCAAGATCTCTGGATCAGTATAGACACTCTATATTTCTCATTGGTCTGTTGGATCCATCCTAATTTTTCAAAGGGAGGGTTTCTTTTTCTTTTCAAATAAAATTTGGTTTGGTGCTAAATTGTTGTAAATGTCTTTCTTTTATGGAGCTCAAATCTGCCTTCTGGAATTATTCTCTGGTCCATTCTGTTATTTTCTTTGAATGCAGCTATGACAGATATGCTTTCTTCCTCCATCTGAGCATCCCACAATGATTCAAAGTCAGCTCTTAGGTCATTGCTCAATTTGAGGTCTTCACTTGTATCTAATACCTCTAGTTTCTTCAGCTCTTCCTTAGGTTAAATGATATTCAGATGCCTAACTCTGCCTGCTGAAATCACACCAATTCTCCCAGATGCAGTGAAAATGCTGGCCATCTCCCCCATGGGCTCCTCCCTGGTCTCCACAGCAGGAAATCCTCTTTCTCTCTGTGTTCCCACAGGGACTTCTACTTGGTTATAATCTTGGCCATGTTCTCCCTGTGTGCTCTGTGTACCTACCCTGCTCTCCCATGCCCTGTGGCCCACCTTGCAAGGGGACCTTTGTTTCCAGAGTGATGACTTATTCTCTGGAAATACCAAATCCATGAGTTAATGACAGGAGAGGAGTAGAGCAGCATGAGCATATACTACGTGCTGAATAGATTTTTTTAAAGTAAGCTTTTAGTTTGTAGAATAGTTTTAGGTTTACAGAAAACTTGTAAACTGTCCTTGGAGCTGCTGTTGCTGATATAGATGCAGGCTAATTTTTTGTATTTTAGTAGAGACAGAGTTTCACCATGTTGGCCAGGATGGTCTCAATCTCCTGACCTCGTGATCTGCCCGCGTCATCCTCTGAAAGTGTTGGGATTACAGGCGTGAGCCACCGCGCCCGGCTTCAATCCTTTTTATTGATGGGTCCAGTTTCCACAAGAGGCAGTTTTCTGTCAGCATCTCAATATGTAGTTCATTTCCCACTGAAACATGAGATAGGTAGTTTATTTCCAGTAAGTCTGATCTTTTTTTTCTTTGAGATGGAGTTTTGCTTTTGTTACCCAAGCTGGAGTGTAATGGTGGGATCCTGGCTCACTGCAACCTCTGCTTTCTGTGTTCAAATGATTCTCATGCCTCAGCCTCCCAAATAGGTGAGACTACAGACACCCACCACCAAGCCCGGCGAATTTTTGTTTTTTTAGTAGAGATGGGGTTTCACCATGTTGGCCAGGCTGGCCTTGAACTCCTGACCTCAGGTGATCCACCCACCTTGGCCTCCCAAAGTGCCGGGATTGTGAGCCACCACACCCAGCCGATTGATTTCTTATATGCATTAAAAATGTCTCAAAGTCTTCTTTGACTTTTCTTGATGACTTCCCATGCAAATGTCTATGTCACTACTACCGCTAACAGCCTGAAGTCCATGGTGGAGCTGCTATTTTATTTCTCACATGTCAGTAGTCCTTCGTTTTCATAGTTACAGGAAGGGGCAATAGCTGAAGGTGCACTGACTCACTACGTGAGTAACTGTTTCATCTGCCGATTTTTCTTCTTCCAGCTGCATAGTGTTCACATTATGTTCTTACTTTCTTGCCGTTGCTTCTGATTGAACCTCTGGCCCCTTTATGACAGCACTGACAACTCAAGGAGGAGTCTGGCCAGATGCCTGTTGAGTAGATGCATAGTCTCAATACAGGTGTACCATAGGCTATTGAAACAGGGATAAGGCCGGGCGCGGTGGCTCACGCCTATAATCCCAGCACTTTGGGAGGCCGAGGCGGGTGGATCACCAGGTCAAGAGATCGAGACCAGCCGGGCTCGTTGGCTCATGTCTGTAATCCGAGCACTTTCGGAAGCTGAGGCGGTGGATCACGAGGTCAAGAAATCAAGACCATCCTGGTGAACATGGTGAAATCCCGTCTCTACTAAAAATACAAAAAATTAGCTGGGTATGGTGGCGCGTGCCTGTAATCCCAGCTACTCAGGAGGCTGAGGCAGGAGAATTGCCTGAAGCCAGGAGGCGGAGGTTGCGGTGAGCCGAGATCGCGCCATTGCACTCCAGCCTGGGTAACAAGAGCGAAACTCCGTCTCAAAAAAAAAAAAAAGAGAGAGAGAGAGAGAGATCGAGACCATCCTGGTGAACATGGTGAAACCCCGTCTCTACTAAAAATACAAAAAATTAGCTAGGCATGGTGGCGCGTGCCTGTAATCCCAGCTACTCAGGAGGCTGAGGCAGGAGAATTGCCTGAACCCAGGAGGCGGAGGTTGCGGTGAGCCGAGATCGCGCCACTGCACTTCAGCCTCGGTAACGAAAGCGAAACTCCGTCTCAAAAAAAAACCATGGTAAGTGCTCTCATAGCCAGTGGGATGGCAACAATGTTAATGCTTCCTGATCCGGTCAAATCTGACTTTGTTTGCAGTTGACACTGTACAAGCTGTGTAGCTGGGATGGTAGTAATTTTGGCAGGCTGCATGGTGATTTTGTTTCAGTTTTCAGTAGAAGCTGGCATCATGGTAAGGCTTATCTCAATGACTGTCTTAGGAGAGGTCACTGTTGTTGGACTAGTGCTGGTTATTAATGGTGCATCTGCATTAACTGACTGAACTGCCACAGTTGAAGTCTTCTAACCCAACAATGTCATTTCAACAAGTACCTGCACTGCCATACGGACTGTCCTTGGAGCTGCTGTTGCTGATATAGATGCAGTGGTAGCTGGAAACCTGGGTGAAGCATCGTGACCAGGGGAAGTGATATTCACAACTCCAGCTACACCCCTCTCTGCCTGGAGAAGTTTATAAGGGATGAATTTTGCCACCACAAACAGAGGATGTTGCTTTCAGGAGACTTTCTATAGACAGTGGCACTCATTTAAAGATTTTTCATTAGTAACTCCTGCTAAATCTTCCTTACAGGTTTCATTTCTTTCTTTTTTTTTCTTTTTGTCTAGTATAAATGATTCGAGATAAACCAGTTAAATCATAATGTATTATCTATTTTACACATTACTAGAGGTAGTTTGCTGATATTTTATCTAGGGTTTTTGTATTTACCTGAGACTAGCCTGAAAGTTCTTATTTTTATTTATTTATTTATTTTTTGAGACGCAGTTTTGCTCTTGTTACCCAGGCTGGAGTGCAATGGCGTGATCTTGGCTTACCGCAACCTCCGCCTCCTGGGTTCAGGCAATTCTCCTGCCTCAGCCTCCTGAGTAGCTGGGATTACAGGCACGCGCCCCCACACCCAGCTAATTTTTTGTATTTTTAGTAGAGACGGGGTTTCACCATGTTGATCAGGATGGTCTCGATCTCTTGACCTCGTGATCCACCCACCTTGGCCTCCCAAAGTGCTGGGATTACAGACGTGAGCCACTGCGCCCGGCCCCAGTTCTTATTTTTGTATAACTTCCTGGCTCTATCAATCTATGTTAGCATCCTTTTTTTCTTCTTTTTTTTTTTTTTTTTATTTTCATTGCATTTTAGGTTCTGGGGTACATGTGAAGAACACACAAGATTGTTGCATAGGTACACACGTGGCAGTGTGATTTGCTACAGGTTTCATTTCTATCATCATCTATGACCACTATGTATTGGGGCATATACTTGAACTGATAAACAAGGCTCTGTCCTTCAAGCTTTGCAAGAATTCCCCTTTGATAATAGTATCTCAGAGCTCGTTCCACAGTTTAACAGTTCACATCTGGTTTATTCATATGCTTTTCCCAAAGCTTAGAGACAGCCCTTGAATCCACCAGTTTGAATATGCCTTGTCTCTCTGGATCCACTTAATGTACTGGGGACAAGTATGTTTATCTTGAAGTAGATCTAAAAGAAGCTCCCACAAATAGACTGTGTTTCCTTTTCCTTCTCTCAGTTTCCTTTTTATACCTAACTCAGGAGACCCATGGGAAATTGGTGAGTGTTGGGTCTTTGCTTTATGGCCAACTTTTTTCTTTTTCATTGGTTCATGGCTATGTGGTCATGGGAGGAATAGGAGAGGTATGTATTGGTTCAGACTCCTCAGCTGTCACCTCCACCAGTTTCTGTAATGACTTCTGGCCTCATAGCAGCATGGATAAATTCAGGACTTCTTGAATCCCTCAAATAGGTGGGAGATTCCATATGAAACAGGGCTTCAGCAGCTTCGATTGTCTTTTGGAGTCATATTCAAAATAATGTTGCTCAGGCCGATGTCCTAAAGCGTTTCTGCAGTTTTCCTCTAGTAGTTTCACAATTTGGGGTCTTATATTTATGTCTTTAATCCATTTTGAGTTTATTTTTCTATCTGGTGAAGAACAGAAATCCAGTTTCATTCTTCTGTGTGTGCATATCCCATTATCCAAGGACCATTTGTTGAAGAATCTGTCCTGTTTGCAATGTGTGCTCTCGACACTTTGTCAACAATCAGTTGGCTGTAGATGCATAGAGTTGTTTGTGGGCTTTCTGTTCTGTCCCTTTTGTCTATTTGTCTTTCTTTATGCTAATGCCATCCTGTTTAGGTTATTACAGCTTTGTAGCGTATTGTGTATTTTGAAGTCAGACAGTATGATGCTTCGAGCTTTCTTTTTTTTCCTCTCCAGAATGCGTTGGCTATTTGGGGTCTTTTGTGGTTCCATATGAGTTTTAGGATTGTTTTTCCTATCTATCTCTGTGAAGAATGTCACTGGTATTTTGATAAAGATTTCATTGAATCTATAGATAGCTTTGGGTAGTACTGGTGTCTTTAAAATGTTAGTTAGTTTTTTTTTTTTTTAATTTGGACACTTTTACTTTTATGGAAAAGATGATTTCCCTGGATTTTTTTCCTGTGAGGATGAGGCATTCCAAAGCCCCAGCGAGGTCAGGCAAAGTTCGTCATTTATTTTTGGTGGGCAGCGCATCTGCTTCCCGAGGTGAGTTGCGAAACCGTTTTCTAGCGCGCACGGGGCTTTCATCTCTCTGGTGCCTGGAACGGCTCCCCGAGACGCCCACTTAATGGACTTGGACACAGTTACCTTTGTTACAAATTAACTTCTGGGACTCCGGCTGCAGCGATTAGGAAAGTCCCACGATTCGCGGCCAAGGTCGCTGCCCTCACAAGAATGTACTCTGCACATGTTAGTTTTTCTAATGCAAGAACACGGGACAGCTTTCCATTTATTTGCATCCTCTTAATTTCTTTCATCAATGTTTTATACTTTTCAAAGCAGAGGTCTTTCAGCTCCTGGTTAAATTTATTTCTTGGCATCTCATTTTCCTGTGGCTATTTTCTATGGAATCATTTTCTATATTTTCTTTTCATATAGTCCCTTATTAGTGTATACAAGTGATACCACCAATTTCTGTATTTTATCTTTGTATCCTGTGACTTTACTGAATTCATTTATCCTAACAGGTTTTTTTTTTTGGCAGAATCTTGGTGGAATTTTCTGTATATACATACACTGTTGGTGGGAATATAAATTAATAAAGCCAGTATGAAGAACAGTTTGGAGGTTCCTCCTAAAACTACAAATAGAGCTACTATACAATTCAGCGATCCCACTGCTGGGTATTACACAGAAGAAGGGAAATCAGTATATTGATGAGAAATCTGCACTCCCATGTTTGCTGTAGCACTGTTCACAACAGCTAAGATTTGGAAGCAACCTAAGTCTCCATCAGCAGATGAAAAGGGTAAAGAAAATGTGGTGCACACACACAATGGAGCACTATTCAGCCATAGGAAGGAATGAGATTCTGTCATTTGCAGCAATTTGCAACAGTATGGATAGAATTGGAGGTCATGATGTTAAGTGCAACAAGTCAGGCACTGAAAGACAAACATGGCATGTTCTCACTTATTCAAGAGATCTAAAAATAGAAACAGTGGAGCTCATGGACACTGAGAGCAGAAAAATAACTGCCAGAGGCTGGGAAAGGTAGTGGGAGGGGATTGGCAGGGGTGGGTGGGGATAGTTAATGTTATAAAAAAATAGTTACAAAAAAGTAATAAGACCTACTATTTGATAACACAGTAGAGTGGCTATAGTCAAATATAATTTAATTGTACATTTAAATTAACTTAAGAAGTATAATTGGATTATTTGTAACAGAAAGGATAAATGCTTGAGGGGATGGATACCACATTCTCCATGATGTGATTATCATGCATTGCATTCCTGTGTCAAAACATCTCATATATCCCATAAATTATACACCTATTAGGTACTCATGACAATTTTAAAACTAAAATTTAAAAATTTAAAAAGAGATGCATCCTTTGGTCCCTGAAGTACTGAGGTGCTGCTGTGAGGTGCAGGGACTCCTTGTGGCATCCACAGCTGGGGTGAGGTGGGTGGAGATGCTGGTGATGGAGAGTGGTACTACTCAGGCAGTCCTCTCCAGTGGGAGTCCTGGTGAGCGGCAGAGAAGGCCACTGGCACCAGTGCTGGCGAGATGCCTTATGCTGGGGTCAGGGTGGCCTTAGGCCAGGTTCTGCCTCTTTCCATCCCAGGTGTGTGAGAGGCTGGTGGAGATCAGCCTCCCCACAGCCATTTCTCTTCCTGGACCCACAGGAAGACTACACGTCCCAGCCTCTCTTGTTCTTAGGTGAGGGCCAGGGGTTTTGTCAAATAGGGTGGAGGTAGAAATTACATCTAGGTTTTTCCCAATGCACAATCCTTCATCCTCTCTCTTCCCTTATGAGCCACTGCTGAAGCCATGCATTTTAGAGACAGGGTCACAACTCGGCAGGAGCCTGGAGGCCTGAGCCACTTACCCTGTTGCTATCAGCCTGGGATGGGAAGGAGAAACAAGCCTTTGCTGTACTAAGCCACTGGGATTTCAGGCTTATTTATTGCTGCAGCATAACCTATGCTATCCTGACTAGGGTAGACTGAGCTTGACAACATTTTAAACCTCTCTGAGTCTCCCTTTCTTCATTTGCAAAATGTTAATTGTGTTATGTGTTGTAGTAGTCAAGGCCATCTTCACTGTAGGTAACAGAAATCTATTCATTCTGGCTGCAGCAGAAAGGGAATTTTTGGAATATTTCAGGGGACTCATGAAATCCAGCACCCACTGCTTTCCTAGTCCCAAGGACACATCCTTCATGTCCCAGCATTGTCATCCAATCCACTGTCTCTGTGTCTCACAGCAAGTTCCAGAAGAAAAAATCTGATTGTCTTAGTTCGTGTCAAATCATCTGTAGCCAAAGACCAGGGTCATATAAGACAAATGCGGCCTTGGGTTTTCTTCTTATGAGCAGGGTGCACTTTTCCGTTAGATAGGTATCAGGAGGGAGAGGGATTACTAGTTCCATGTGTAAGGAGTCTTCTCTGCCCTGTAAAGGGATCCAAGGGAAGGCCTGCTACTTCTACCACCATCCAGCCCAGCTGTCAACCCCTTTCAGGCACATTTAAGTGTTAGACATTTGAGTCACCCGCATGGTCTGAAATTGCAGCTGGTGACCTTTCGGCAAATCTAAGTTCTTCCAGGGCACACAATAGTGTGGATGCACAAAGCAGCTGAAAGGACCACAGGGAGGGAGAGCAGTGTCCACCTCACAGTTATTTCAGCGCCACTGATGCATAGGTGACCACAGAGCTATTTATTTATGGGCTTGCTCTGCTTGGTAGAGCTCCTTACAGGCCTGTGACAAAGTAGTGAGAATGAACAGAGTCTCCAAACAGTAGGATAGTCTGAGGGCAGTTCACAGGGCGGGGCCTCCACCTGTAGGCTAGGATCTGGGCTGTAACTCTATAGAGTACTAGCAGCGGGCACATTCTCTGTTAGCAAAACGCTGCTAGGATGCTTTCCATGCACGCTGTCAAGTGATCCCAACATACGGTTTTGCATGAAACCTCAGCATTTCTGCATACAGCATGGCAGACACCTTTGGGACATCTGCTCAGCCCATGATCCCCAGCTCATACAAAATAATAAGGACATGATCATCATCGCCTTCTTGGCACGTCCAGGGGCTGCAGTGCCCCTGCTCTCCATTAGAAGGTGCTACTGAGCCAGGATCAATCTATCTTGCTTTACTTTCTGAGAGTTTCCTCTATTTCTTAACATTTGTTTCCTAGAAACAAAGGGTTGCACACTTCTCTAGTTGGAAATCTTGCGCTGTCAAGTGAAAGAAGACTTTATAGTAGGACAGTGATTCATTCAGGAAATAGTTCAGAGTGATGGACGGAACCACCTCAGTGGGCGGTTGTTCATGGCTGTTCACTTAATCTGTCAGTAACAAGTGAGGCATCTTTTGGGGCTAGAACTTGTGGAGTGCAGTAAAAAACAGAGTTCCTGGGAAGAGCTGTAAAATACAACCCGGTACTCTCACCCCCTGCTTGTCTCCACCCCCACCCTCACCCAACACTTTGCAAGGGGGTTGTGGTTCCAGGAGGTATTTCTTAATGCCTGATGAGCTGTTAGACTAGTCTAGAAAGGAAATCAAAGGACCCTGTGCTCTTGCCTAACACGATGGTAAAGTTGGTTAGTGCAGGGCATGGCTAGGGAAGGACCGTATTCACTATGGCTCCACGAATAGTATTTTATAGAGAGAGGTTTGCTGGTGGCCAAAAGGCTCAACCAATGCTCAGCAGCAATACAGTAACAGAGAATAGATGCTGGGGCGATTTGCCCTTCTTTTACACATTGGAAATTGGGGACAAGAGGCCATTTCTTTGTGATTAACTGGAAGAATGGAAAGGTAAAGACCTCTGCTAAATGCCAGGTCCTGTGCAAGGCACTTTTACACTTGGGTCATGTAATTTAAGCCACAAACTTTCAAGTTTACTTGATATGACCCTTGCTTCTCTCTCCTGTCTAATCTGCCATTGTCTTCTACCACTGGTCTGAACTACACAGGTCCTCATGCCAGCTCTTGAATACTTTAGACTTGCTGATCTCTCTGCCTAAAACTCTCCTCTCTAAGTTGAGCACACAGGCTAATGCCTGCAATCCCAGCGCTTTGGGAGGCTGAAGTAGGAGGATCACTTGAGCTCAGGAATTTGAGACCCACCTGGGCAACATAAATAAAAATACAAAAAGTAGAAAACTTAGCTGGGCATGGCGGTATGCTCCCATAGTCCCAGCTATTCAGGAGGTTGAGGTGGGAGGATTGCTTGAGCCCAGAAGTTCCAGGCTGCACTGAGCTGCAACCACACCTCTGTACTCCATCCTGGGCAACAGAGTGAGACTCTGTCTCAAAAAAAAAAAAAAAAAAAAAAAAAAATCTGTTCTCTGGGTCTCTCTGTGTGTCTTCATTCCTTAATTCTAGTCAGGCCTATCATCAAATGTGACCCCCCTTATGACTCTCCAGCCCCCAGCCTGCCTGAGTTTTCTTTTGGGCACACACTACAGCCTTCTTGTGTGTGTGCTGACCTGTGTGCTGCCTGTTCTCCCATTAGAATGTCAGTTCCAAGGAATCCAGCCTCAGTGCCAGTATCACCACCCCCTGAAATCTCAGTGCCCTGGACAGTTCCCAGCATATGCTGGAAGTGCAACAAGTATCCATTGAATGGATACATGCATGAATGGGTTACATTGGATCACTTTTGGATAAACTGGATTATTATAGAGATATTGGAGAATTTGTAAGTTTATAGATTATCAAACTCTTTTTGTCTGCCTCTGACTGAGCATGGAAAAAAGCAGAAACAAAGCTCAAATGAAGCTAGGCTAATGCTCATTGGAAAGTCAGGGGAAACTCATTTGAGTGGAGGGAGAAATGACCCTCCTCTCACTTGAAGTTCTGTTACCAGTGCCTAATGAGCCAGGGGCTCCGGTCCCCATCACTAAGGGCTCTCTCAGGACCTTGCACACAGGCAGCTTTACAAAGGACCCAGGGACTTCCCTCCATGGCTGGAGCTGCCTGTGACAGCAGACTGGCTGGGTGTAGGGATATGGGTCTTTCAAGACTCCACCCACTTTATCTTCTGGTTTTCACATTGGACAGGTGAGTTGTCCAATACAAAACCCAAAAGAGTATTTTTACATAAGCTGGCACACTCCGCCCTCTGTAAGTCATGGTGGGTTTTGATAAAGATATATCATGGTTCGCAATCTTTTTTTTTTTGATGTGGTGTTCTCTGCTGCACACAGCCTAGTTCAATTGTGCTCATGGAAGATGTGCTGACCGAATGGTGCTTTCCACCCTGATTTAGAGAAAATACATAGTCTGCTTTGACCCACTAGATGGATCTTCCAACATTGGGTGCCTGGCCTCCATTGAAACCATCTTTGTTGTCTACAGAAAGGTGAGTAGACAGACAAAATGTCAGGAGGGCTGAGATTTCCTGCCTCACTCCTGGGGTGGTTCCTGGGAAGGTTCCTCACTCCTGGGAAGGTTCCCAGGCTGAGAGTCACGAGTTTAGAGTCCTAATCTCTGTCTCCCGACTAACTAGAAAAGCCCCTGCAGGCAAACCACAAACTTCTGTCTTCCTGAGGCTCCCCATTAGAAGAACTGAACTGGTGACTTTCTGTGCCTACTTTCTGTTGTTCCTGGGATGATTACATAGAAGGACAGCCGAGATTTGTTTTGAAATCTGGATGCAACACCAATGTCAGACATAGTATTAGGTTCCAGGCAGCATCCAAAGACCCACTCTGTTCCTTCTTTCTGCATCTCACCTCTTACTGTATTCATTTTCCTTTGTTTCGAGAACAAATCACCACACACTTAGAGGCAGCAAACAACACCTGTTAGCTGTCTCCCACTTCTGTAGGTCAGAAGTCCAGTGGCTTGGCTTGTAGAAGAAGTAGAGAGTAGAATGGTGCTTACCCTGTGATTGGGGGATGGTTAGGGAGATGTCGGTCATTAAATACAAAATTTGTTAGACAGGAGGGAAAAAAAGGAAGAACAGCCATAGACCCATCATTTTCTTCTACTACATTAATCTTCAGAAATTCAGACTTAGTAACTCCCTTCCTGAATGTCTTTCCAAGGTGCCAAGTGACCTCAATGTTCCATAGACAATGCCTTACACAGCAAAGTGCTTCTTGGGGTGGGAGGCAGCTGACCTTCCCTGGAATCCTGACTGCAGGTTCCATTTAGAACATGGGGTCTCATTTTGAGAAGGTCTTAGTATTTAACATTCACAAGATGTTCACAGGTTCAAGAAAACATAAAATGATATTCAGGGTAAAGAGAAGCAGCAGAGATTGGCTGGGCGTGGTGGCTCACACCTGTAATCCCGGCACTTCGGGAAGTCAAGGTGGGCAGATTACCTGAGGTCAGGAGTTCCAGACCAGCCTGGTCAACATGGAGAAACTCTGTCTCTACAAAAAATACAAAACTACTAATAGATTCCATGTAGAAGGGAGACATTTAGTATTAGCATTTCTCTTTCTGTGTCTGGCTTGTTTCACTCAGTGCGATGCCCTCCAGACTCACTCATCTTGTGGAAAATGACAGGATTTCCTTCTTTTTTAAGGCTGAACAGTATTCCACTGTGAATGTATACTGCATATAAAAATTCATTCATCCTCTGATGAACAGGTGAAGTGCACGTGAATGCTTCCAGCATCTGTGGGGCCATGAGGACCTGGTATCCCCATCCCTTTCAGCAGAATCTTCTAGACTCCATGTTCAAGGAGCCCCTTGAGGTTGTTTACCTTTGTCATCCCTCAGTGGGCTCTTGACTTCAGCTTCTGCTTTAGCCAGAATGGGAGGAGTTGTTTGCCACGCATTGCTAATCACAGTCTGTCTTCCATATGTGTGAACATAAATCCCCACACAAGTAGTTGCTTGGCACCTGGGCACACCCAGTACTGGAATTTGGGTTTTGAAAGTGAGAGCTGTCTCAGTGGCTTCCTTGGAGAATGCATCACTGATGATTGAGGAGGGAGCTGAGGAGTAGGCAGTGCCTCTGGAGGAAGCCAGGAAAGGGACTGACCTGCACTTATAACTTGGGTCACCTGGAGGAAGAGACAGTGGGGCATGTGATATGGGAGGGGGAAGGGGAAGACAAGGTCATTCACCCTTCGGAGCATCTTAGGACCATTTCCTTCCTTTCCATGTTCTTTCTCCTTGGTATTTCCCAGTATTTCCCACAGGGTGCCTTTGGGGATTTGGGTGAGTGGGAAGTCCTGTCCTTGCAAGGTATTTCTTGTCCATGGCTGCCAAGCATCTAACATGCTAGCATCCCCTATAACCCCATATTGTGAAAACCAAAGAAGACCTGCGCACGTTGTCTGCCACCGCCTGCGTTGCTGCCATACTCTGCAAGAACCACTGTGGAGTTGGTGTCACACAGTGGTGGGTAGAGGTTTGTATCTGGGACAGCTGAGGAAGGCGGTCATTTTATTTGGTTTCCAAATGGGCCAAATGAGCAAAAGAAATACTTCCCATGTTCCCAGCTGTTATCGGTTGACATTGCCTAGGAATGTATTTTTAAACTGCATTTGCTAGTGAATTGTTGGGACTGGGCATTTGGAAATAAAACGAATGTCCTCTTGTTTCCCTGAACCAACGAGGGTGGGCAGGGGGGAGGGACTGGCTGTTTTCATTTCATATATATATATATATATATATATATATATATATATATATATATAAGCATTTTAGACTTTATTATTAATAATCAGGACATTAGGAATTTCCAGATTTTTTTCAGTAGCATTTGTAGAACCACTTTTGATAACAAATACAGTAGTTAGGAATATGCATCCAATTCAGAATGCATAATAATGTTTATCCTGAATCCTTTCCGGCTAAAAACAGGGCTGGCGCTGTGATGAGATATAGAAGGAGAATCTACAAAAAACACTGTAACATGTTTGTTTTTTCCCAGAGGCTACATCCTCTTTTGCTGGAATACTTTATAAATACATATTAAAAAGTAAGGCAACAACTCCAAACAGTCCAAGCTGTTTGCTCAACTCTTTTCCCAATTAGCTTTGCAATCCCGGCGATCAATTTCATGGGTGTATTGTTTAGTGTTTGTCTTTATTTCAAATGGTCCAAAAGGATGTTTTTCTCACATTTCTGAAACATCTCTGGTATGTGTGTTCAATGATATATGCAACTAATACTGGTCAGGTACGGAAGCCTGTGATGTCCCAGTGCCTGTTTTCAAAGGATTCAAGACATTGATTTGGATTCACCATAAACTGGTGCGTGAATCCAAAATTCCCTTTCCTGCTATGTTTATCACCTCTTCTGTTTTAACTCCTAATTTTAAAACTAAAGGAGTACAGGACTACCTGGTTACTGGAAAGATGTTCACCCCAGTAAACAGAACTTTTATCAGGGACCTTTATAATTCATGGCCCCATTCCACATGGACATTCAACTCAGGAAGATGTGCAAAAGAAAAAGATGTCAAATTACAGTCAAGTGATCCGAGGAGGATGTTATACAAACTTATAAGGAAATGACAGTCTTTTTTCCTTTACTATAAATACATTTAACAACTTAGCAGAAAGACAAGCTAAATTTAAGATTGTTCACATTTTAAAATTGTATCATACTCTCTGCTAGTGATAAATAAGGAACTCCCGATAATGGAATTTTAACATAGCAATTTCATCAACAGATCTTTGAAGACCGATTTGTTTTTTAGAGAGGGTTAGAACAATGATTATGTTTGCAAAGTTCTGAGAAATCCATCTACTGCCCAAACTTTGGATTGAAGTCCTTTTTTTATTTTCCTTTACTTAGAGACAGGTATATACAGTGCGGTTGTAATAATGAAACAAATGTGAAATCTACTGTAAAGTTGCACAATACAGAAAACTGTTGCTCCATCTTCTACTACATAAATGTGTGACTCCACAGGTCAGTAATGTTGTTGTCATTATTTTTGTTAAGTTGGAATTATTCCATCACGTCTAAGACCTCTCTTTAACTCCAGATCCTCCAATTTTTTCCACAATTCTTCACGCTCCTTTTCTTTCTTTTCCTCATGCTGACGATCTGACTTGTATGTGGCTGTCAGCTCGTCAAACATGGTCCTGTTCATTTCCATAAATGCCTTCAACACGTTGTACACTAAAGCCACAATAGCCAGATTCCAATGTCCTTTCGAAATCCTATGAAGGCTGGAAAATATGATGGGAAGGATGATGTTAGAGTTTTCTTCTATCAAACTCATGATGTATTCATTATTCCAGTAATACAGTGCTCCTTCTGCCACCTGAAAATGGGGGCTAGATACACACTCGGCAATTTGTTTAAACAAAGGTTCTTGGATTTTAACCAATTGCAAAGGTTCAATCACATCCAATATTTATTTCAGTTCCACAAGGAACATCACCTCTTTTTGACTACATGTTTTAGGCCAAAATTTCATTAACCCCCTAATAACTGGTTCTGTGAGTGAAGGGATCTTTCTCCAGAAACTGTACTATACAATATGCCAGCTGTGCGTGGAAGAGTAATAAGCTCCTGACAGTGTGTAAGGGGATCAACACTTTCACCAGAAACTGTTTGTGTTCTGCCTTAAGAGATAAAGCAAAGCCATTGATAATACTTCCTAATATTTCCAGCAGTTCAGCTACACCATTGAAGTTTTCCGTTTCATAAACAAACCTTAGAAAAATATTGTTAATCTGTTTTCAGATAAATGCTCTACGACCAAGAAACTTGCCATAAATTCTGTGTAAAACTGTTTTTAAGTAGTCTCGTTCCCGAGGATCTTCGCTGTCAAATAGCTCCAGAAGCTGTAATACAAATTTCTGATCTATATATTTTTGGCAATGCTGGGTTGGAATTCTTGGCTTTCCAAAAATCATATGAAAAATTCATATACAAGCTGTAAGTGTGGCCACGATGCCTCAAGGGTAGGTTAATCTTCTTCTGGATCAAATTCATTGCTGTCACTAGGAGGGAGAGTTCTGAATATATTGCAAGATACCATTCTAACTACTTCAGGGTAAGTCTGCTCTGTCAAACAGCCTCTGCTTATTGTAATGTAGTCCACCAGTTCATTAAGAGTGGAGCGCTTGTATTCTTTCATTTTAAGATCAGATAGCGTGTCCATGAAGTCAAAAATGACACAGCACTGCTGAAGTTTCTTTCTTTCTTTTTTTTTTTCTTCTGAGAATATCAGGCTTATTCAAGAATATTTAACATCAAAGTTGGGCTTTTAAATAAATCTTTTACCTTAATTAGTTTTTGACCAAATGTTGTAGACAGAAGAGTGAACTTGATTCCTTTAGATAAATAAACAGCCGATTTAATTTCCATGCAAATAACTTAAACATTATTCCATGACTCGCAGTAACGAGGGCAAAGTTAAAAGGCAAGTACTCATGATGTACAATCTTCCTTACATATATCCTCAAGGTAGATTTCTTTCTTTATAGTAAGTTCTGTCTAATAAATGAATGGCGTATACAGGGAATAACTTCTCTGTTTAGTGCCAGAGAAGTTTACAAGCAGTACCTGATGGTTTCCACGACGACTCTATCAAACCAGTAATTCTCTAGTTGGGAGGGAGTGGTGGTCAAGAATTGAAAGCAATTGGTCATTAAGGTCATAACAATATTTCAGAAGACATTACACATACGACAAACATTTCTTACAAGGCAGTCACTGAATAATTAGAATAAACAGAAGAATTGTTGCTGAAAACATAGCTATACATTATGTTCATCCAACTGAAGATTAGTGCGTTAAAAAAAAAGTTAAGGACAAATCTGTCATGTTCAGCTGCACTTGATTCAAGTGTTGCTCTCAAAGGTTTGTGTTGTTATAAATTAAACATGCTGCTGCCTTAGCAGCCAAAGGTACTAGGAAAAAATGTTCATGTCACAGAATAAATAGAGCAGCCTCTTTCAAGCAAAAAAGTTATCTCACGCCAATCCGGGAGGTCGTCCACTCTAGACCTCGGCATAACCCTTCTCCTGTGAGAGCACAGCAGGACTGAACGTGCCACGAGCGAGGGGACTACGGGTCGGCGTTGGGCCCAGCGGGCTCGAAACAAAGGACTATCCAGTGGGGACTCGCCGCGGCGCTTTCTGAGGGTCGGGTTGAGGCTTCCCGGCCTAGCAGTGCCCTCGCTGCGCGGTCTCAGGCGGCTTCTCGTTGTCTGCTCCCCGCAGCCCGAGCCGCGGTGGGGGGCCCGGCGCCGCGGCACCTGCTGCCGAGGGACCCCGCGGCCCGCCCGGGTGCTCGTGATGGGACTGATGTGCGCCAAACCGTGGAGCCTCTTCTGTAACCAAGAACACAAAGTAATTATAGTGGGACTGGATAATGCAGGGAAAACCACCATGCGTTACCAATTCTTAATGAATGAAGCGGTTCATATTCGCCAACCACAGGCAGCAATGTTGAAGAAATAGTTGTGAAGAATCCTCATTTTCTTATGTGGGCTATTGGTGGCCAGGAGTCCCTGCGGTCATCGTGGAACACACATTACCCAAACACAGAGCTCATCGTTCTTGTTGTGGATAGCATTGACAGAGGACGACTAGCTATTACAGAATGAAGTTTCTTTAGGAACAGTTCAGGCTGCTCTGAGGTTGGAACGTGTTTTAGCAGCGGCAGAGGCGTTAACTCAGTAGGCTCGCCTTGAGACCTAAACTGTGAGGAGCGCTGCGACCTCTTCTGTCTGGCTTTTCTGACGGACTTCCGAGAAAATCCGTCTACTGTATCCACCGATGGAGTAGTTGGTGCGTAGGACGTATCCCTACTTGAAGCTTCTGTGGCTTGGAGGGGCCGGAGACGGGCGGCGGGACCGGGACGTGCAGGGGAGCTGCGGGGAGCTGCGGGGAGCCCGGGGCGACGGCTGTCCGGTACGGCGTCCCTCCGGTTCCGCGGCGGCGGAGCCTGCAGGCCTCACGGCCGGACCCGAACCTCAGCGCTCCGGCGGCGGCGGCCTCACGATCCTCCCCGCGGGCCCGTCCCATCAAATCGGCACCGACTCCGCTGCGGTTCCGCCGGTGGCTCCTCGCTCACATTCCTGGTGGGCGGCGCCTCAGCTCGTTGCTCGGGACCAGGCGGCGGCGGCGGCGGCCACGTGGGGAGCGGGGGAAAGGGGGGGAGGAAGATGGATTTGCAGCGGCAGCAAGAGAAGGGGACCAGGGAAGGAGGAGGAGCCGCAGGAGCTGCAGGCGCCGCTGCCAGAGCCACAGTTCGCTGCCCGCGGTGGGTCCCAGTCAATTTTCCCACTGTTTTCATTATTAAACAGTGCAGGGGGCTGCCCCATGGGAAATACGACCTTGCAAACAGGGCATTCCAGGGACCCAAGTGAGCTCCCCAACTGGGTGGGGCGGGGCAGGGCAGGCTTGAAGGTGACTGAGATCAAGGTTGGAGTTCCTGGGTAAAAGGAAGAACATGGGCCGCGGCTGATCTGTGTGGGATCTACTCTGAAAGTCCACAGGAAGTGAACTAGGGCAGTGACTTGCGGGAGCCTCGGTGCTGTCCCAACTCAGTGACATCACATGGGGTACTTGAAATCAGCCAGGGTGGGAGCATTTACACCACAGGAATCAGCAAATGCTACAGATCGGTGCCTGCCTGCCCACCAGAGGTCGCTGACCAACTCACCATTGTTTTAGGGGTGTCTAACAGCTCCACCCTGACTGTAGGTACCACCTTATTACAGAAGAAGGTTGCACCTTCTACTTCCCTGTGCTCACTGCTACCAATAAAACAAAGGCCATGCAGCCGAGGCAGGCTAGGTAGTCAAGGAAATGACCATGTTTCAAGACGCAGCAACCATGATGACCAGTGACCGTACAGCCAACACAGTAAGTCTTAGCATTTGCATCTTCAGTAGAGACTTTCCCTTCCACAGAGCATGCACATTTTGATTTTACCGCTCCTCAAAATGACCCTTTGCTCATAATTGTAAAAAATACACCACTGGGTAGAGATTTAAGATGTTAATGAGACACGTGACATATGAAAAAGTCATACAGTTACTGCACATGTGCACCCAGAAGGCCACTCAGAACGCTTATTAACAAAACCTCTTCCCACCTCCTTATGGAAAATCATGTAAGACTCCCATAAAGGGGTTTTGTCCAACAGCAATCAATGCTGTCTCACCCTAACCAGCAGCCACCCTGAACTCTCTCACTCAGAGTGTAGTGTCTATTCTGCACCTAACTTTCAAAATACTCTTTTTCTTTGCAATAAAATCACTCTATGCGGCATCTCCTTTGCTGTTGCCTTTTGTTTAAATTCTTTTAAACCAAGAAGACAAGAACCGAGGTGTTGCATCAGCCATCAACAAAGCCATCCAAACCTGCCTCAGGATGCTGGTGCTGCTTAGCCAAACTTAATTCTCCTTCTAAAAGAAAGGAGGGACTCCTTCTATGACAGGTAGGGACGGGAGTTGCATCTTGATTTTGTATTAGCATTCATTTCTACTACAAACAATGCAAGTCCCATTCTTAATTGATTTTAAAATAAGAGTTTCAGGGGATTTCAGGAGTTGGCATATTTTTATTTTGTTTGATTATCCTTCCAATCAGATTTTCCATGAGTTCATATTAAAAGTAGTTTGCCTTGCCGGGCATGGTGGCTCACGCCTGTAATCCCAGCACTCTGGGAGGCCGAGGCGGGCAGATCATGAGGTCAAGAGATCGAGACCATACTGGCCAACATGGTGAAACCTCGTCTCTACTAAAAATATAAAAATTAGCCAGGCATGGTGGTGTGTGCCTGTAGTCCCAGCTACCTGGGAGGCTGAGGCAGGAGAA
Source organism: Aotus nancymaae (assembly GCF_030222135.1). Classification (NCBI taxonomy): domain Eukaryota; kingdom Metazoa; phylum Chordata; class Mammalia; order Primates; family Aotidae; genus Aotus; species Aotus nancymaae. The sequence goes on from NW_026988455.1 coordinate 19,269,179, forward strand.
TCTCTTGAACCTGGGAGGCAGAGGTTGCAGTGAGCCGAGATCATGCCACTGCACTCCAGCCTAGGTGACAGAGCAAGACTCCATCTCAAAAAAAAAAAAAAAAGTAGTTTGCCTTTACTTCATCCAGTGAAGAAAAGTGCTTAGGAATATTTTGAAAACTGAAAAAAAAAATTGGGAGTTTGCCCAGAATGAAAAATTCACCACATGTAAACTGCATTTGTGTAATTAAGAGCTGCTCTCCACCCGTGCAGTCTCCCTGCACCCTGCCATGTGGGCGCCGCCACATCGCCTCTCAGTGCTCTTCCCCGGCCTTCCCAAGATAGTGAAACCCCGTCTCTACTAAAAATATAGAAATTAGCCGGTGTAGTGGCACATGTGTGTAATCCCAGCTACTTGGGAGACTGAGGAAGGAAAATCGCTTGAACCCGGGAGGTGGAGGTTGCAGTGAGCCAAGATCACACCATTGCCCTCCAGCCTTGGTGAGAGTGAGACTCCATCTCAAAAAAAAAAAAAAAAAAAAAAAAAAATCAATGAAAAAATATTTGCCAAGTACTTTGAGAACTTCAGATCATTACTACAAAATGTGATTTTTGGTGTGCTTTTGGAGACTGTGTTGCCATTTGGGATTTTAAAAGGTCTAATCCGCATGTGACTTTCATAGATGTATTGCAACAATATTTTAAAGGTAGAACTCACATTTATGTTACACACTTTGGAGGGTAAATATTTCCCTGGTATTTTTGTTTGTATTTTGAGGAGGTTGTTTCATTTCTATATTTCATTCATTTGCTGGACAGTTCTGTATTCACAGAAATGCTGGTTATTTCATTTTGTGAGTACTTTAGGCCACTTAAAATCTGTTTGAGTGTATTTGGATACTTTTATAAAAATAGAAAATAGCTCCACTATCTGGGCTGATATATTTTTACCCTCTGGTTTTGGAAGTGAAGAAACAGGAAGAAAAAACAGAAAACAGAATGAGAGAAAGTTGGTTAAGACAAGCTATGAGAGTTTTTAATTACTGATAAATTGAATTCAGTCTTGGAACTATCTCTTTAAGGACCTCAAAACAAACTAGGAATGGCCTGGTTAATAATTCTCTACTGGGTTTTCGTTTATGCTGTGCTTGGTATTACTAATAATTTGTGCTAGCTTATTGATTTATGTACGGTTTATTTTCTCTACGACAAAAGACATAAATTTGAAAAATGACAGGTATGAATTAGAGATGCGTATTGTATCTGGGAACACTGCAAAACTCTCTGGCCCAAATAAGAATCAAGCCTTTTTGTCTGATTATTGTTGGCACGATGCTCAGACCCATTCATCTAACTAGATCCAGCCTTTTGACTTAGCTCCATATCAATGATTTTTGCTTTATCAGAAGTAAATGAAAGATCGAAAAAAAGGAAAAGAAGTAGAGTGGCACAGAATAAAGATGAATGCATTATGAATCTTTCATTTTTTAGAGGGGACATGATAAACATTCTAATAATTTAAATTTATTAAGATCAATACAAATGCATCACCAAATCCATCACTAAAAAAACATATAAAGGAAGAAACAGAGTAGAGCTGGATGGGAATTCACATTTTCCCAGGAGTAGTGCCATGTATGGGTTTTGTTGGGTTACATTTTGTAATACGTTTGCTGAGGTCTATTTTTGAGATCTGTGAGTATGCACTGTGGTGGTAGCAGTGAAATACATCAGTGGAGATTTTCCCTCAAAGCCCTTGATCTGTGCTGGGTGTATCACAGCTGCATAGTAAATACTGATGATTGATTTCATTGAGAAGAAAGAAAAATCTGATGAGAAATAAAGTGAACTGATAAATATTTTCTCTGTGCATGTGTGGTAGACAGAATTCATGAAGTGACTCCGTGATTTCACATCTGAATCCCCTAGAGCCTGTGCACAGGGAATCCTATGACTATGTTGTGTCACATGGCATAGCTGACCATAGAGTCGGGAGACTATCTGGTGGGCCTAATCTGATCACACAATTTAAAAGCAGAGAGTTTTCTTTGACTGGTAGGAGAAGTCAGAGAGATTCAGAGTGTGAGAATGATGCAGTGTGTACTGCTGTTCAGAAATGGAGGGAGCCAAGACAGCAGGAATGAGGGCGACCTGAAGGGTGTAAGACAGGCCCTGGCTGGCAGCCAACAAGGACACCAGGACCTCAGTCCTCCAATGCCAGGAACTTAATTCTGCCAATAGCAGGAATAAGCTTGGAAGAGGAGCCGGGGTCTAGGGAAGAACACACTAACTTAAATCTTTATTTCAGCCTTGTGAGACTTTGAGCCGGCAGTCCAGCCGCCTCATCCTGGAATTCTTGCCATTATCACACAGATATGTGAAATATCAAAACCCTGTGTTAGCTTCTGTATTGAATAAACTGAACTGAAGAAACGTCTCATTTTTGCTTTCCTTCTCCAGTTTCCTCTCCCCAACCCCACAGTATGGAAGACAGATTAAATTTCTCTTCAAAGCAACATTGCTTTGAAACATAAAAAACAGTGTATGTCAACTCTTTTTTTTTTTAACAATAAGAAGTGCTATAACCAGAGAGTTTTTAAAAAAGTGGTATTATCCTGCTTAGCTCACAAAAACATTTTAGTGATTTGGGCTGTTAAATTTTGCCTGTCACATTCAGTAAATCAATTAGGTTCTTAAGAAATCCCCTGCAGATAGGTTGAAGAGGTCATAACCCAGAAGGAAATAAGCCTTTACTCCTAAGATCATCAGTGCTTCTGATGAGAAAAGTGGCTGACAGATAAGGTGGGAAGATTGGCCTTGCCTCATGGGGTAAGCTGTTGCCCATCCTGATGGTTTTGGATAGCAAGGAAAGCCCATTCAATTTTTTGGTTCCTTCTTTTAAAAAAAACTGGAAGCTTGTAATCAAAGACAGTCATGTTGGGGTTCAGTAAGCCTCACCCCGTTGCGTTCATCACACTCATCAACCAAAGGGAGGAGGCCTCTTCCTGAGTCTCCTGCTTGAGGAACATGGCTGGAAAAGTAGGGAGAATGGAAGTTGATGCCAAAAAAAAAAGAGAAAGAGCGAGAGAGAAAAAGAAATGCTTCTTTGTTCTTTGTTTGGTGAACCTAAACACTCAATTTAATGTGTGCATGTAAGTGGGGAAAGCATTTGCCCATTTTTAAATTCTGTAGTTAATTCAGGAGTCTCCAGAACAGGCTTATGGTTTGGAGCACCCTTACATGATGACAAGAGCATCCTTTATTTGCAAGTGTCTTCCTACTTCACCAATTACTTTCTCATGGGAGTTGCTTGTTTCTCACCCATGAAATCGTTAGAGGTTTTTGCCAGCTTTTCAGTCTTGAGATTAGAAGAGGCTTTAATGTGTTGGAAGCACAACTGCATTTTTAATTCATGAATTTCCTATTCAGTGTCCAGCCTCTTCTAGAGCATATCTAACAATGGAGAGCTCCCTGCCTTTTGTAACTCTGGAGAGTTCAAGTTAATCCATTAATTGTTTGGTAGAAAATATAGCCTTTTGAAAATATTTTCTTACTTTCCATTTTATCTTTTAACTGTCTTCACCAAAGATGGAAATTGGCACCAAGCTAAATCATCCATGTTAGAGTTCAGGACCATCATCTCCCAAGGCTTGGAGTGTCTGGTTCCCTCTAGCCAGCGTGCAACAATATTTCCAACAGGGATTGTTTGAGGTTGACAGTAACTGTATGCAAAATTGTCTTCCTAAATATATACAGTCATTTTAGAAATAAATGCCCACATCTTCGTTGAGTAACTGGGCCAAATGATGAAATCGTCCTAAGTATTCTGCCTCACCTTCCAAAGGTACTTTACAAAGTTTGGGATTAATGTTGAAGTGGGAAATCAACCCGTGCTCGATGCAAAAAAGCAGAGCTCACTCCCTGAAACCGTGAGGTGTGAGGCTATTCAATGGTTGTAAAAAAATAAAAAGTAAAAAAAGATCAGTGAAGGTGGGCTGAGAAGGGCCAGTGTCCAGGCAGCTCTGCTGTGGAAACTTTAGAATCAGGGTCATGGGAATGAGGAAGGAAAATGACTTGGGTATATGCCACAGAGGGAATCCTGTTTTTGGAAAATTATTTCAATGCTTTTTGCATTTGACTGTTTATACTCAAGAATAAAATAGCCACCTCAAGAGCGTTAGGGAAGCGGGAGCCTAGGAGAGCCAGCATGACACCATTTTAACATCAACTCCATCTTAAAGCTAGCAGGGTACATTCCTTGCCAGTAATGACTCATGGTCCCTAATGTGTTTACAGCTAAGGAAAGAGCTTGGTAATGCCTGCAAGGACAAGCTCCTCCAACCACAGACAGTCCAGATGTCCCAATACCCATAACAATAAATGCTTTCAAGATAATTATAGTTATGCTTTGATGTACTCACTAAAATGTCAAGGATAGTTTTCTTTAAGTCAATAGAATAATAAATTTCATCATTCTGTCAGCCCACCCGCACATAAATACAGCTTAGTTTATTCTTTACATAGACAAGACGTCTATATAAGAAAAACTTTGAAGATGGGGCATTCCTCTTCTTGCTTTCTGAGGATAACTTACTCTGCTTACTCTAACTGAGAGGCTTTCAATAAACTCTCTCTTGCCACTTCACTCTGCAACTCACCTTGAATTCTTTCCTGTGCAGGATCCAAGAACTCTCTCGGGGTTTGTATCAAGATTCCTTTTCTGGTAGAAAAGAGGATACAAAAATTTAGCTACAACAAAAATAGATATGGGTTATTTTTCCTAAAAACGAATCCACTTGTCTGTTGCCATTGACTTACCAGACTCTTGGAGGAATGGATCCGATGTCAAATGTCAAACAAGACTCAGAGGATCTAATCACTCACATTTTGGAAGCTGGCTGTCTTTGGAATACGGAATTTTAAAAGGCTTGAAGCAGTACTCTTGAGTAATATGGAGAGTAGATGGATAAAGGAAGGTAGATAGAATGATTTAGGTTTGTGCCATTTCTCACCTTTCTTGCAGACAGTTAAAAGATAAAATTGAAAGTGAGAAAATACTTTCAAAATAATTACTTGGTTTATATTCACACTATAACATTTTCACAATAATTACTCTTTTTATAATCCAGTGGAAAAGTTGGGAGTGTGGAAAAAGGCCTTAATAAAGGACTTTGTAGTGAAAAGGATATTATCACTTTGTAGTGACAGGGATCCAATAGCAACCTGTTAACACACCTTTAATTTTAGGCGTGTTAACACCTTAAAGTTTCTTAAAGTTTTGTTTTTGTTTTCACCTTTCTACACTCCTGATTCCCCATGGGAATGGGTGTGATTACCCACTTGTTTATGCAAATCTCATCCTCGTATCCAATTATCACCTTCAGGAGTCTTGGTTGGTCCTAGTTAACCAGCTTCTCCAGGTGCAGCTGTTTCCCTTCTGTCCAGTCAGCATCCACAGTGGGTCTTCATCAGGCACCTGCCTGATGCTCCGGCAGTTCATTCCGGCAGTGATCTTATGAGATGGATAGTGGGAGCAGGCCAGTGGCACGGGCCAGGTAACAGTCAGGGTCAGATGACCTCCTGATGGGGAGGGTCTTCATCCAGAGACCATTCTCAGTGTTTGGGGCTTCTTCCTCCTTTTTAATTCCTGTATTTAGTCTGGGTTCAGTCATCAGGTGTTTCTTTCATAGAGGAAGTTTAAGTAATTGTATAATGGTAAGCTTTGTTTTAGGGTTCAGGAAAGTAGCATATGTGCTGAGGTGGCCTAGGTAATCGGGATTTTTAGGGCTTATTGTCACAGAGACCTGGTAATTCCCCAGCCAGGGCTGAAAATCCCCAGGCCAGGTTACATCATATTGCTAAGTGACACATAGTGAAGGCCCTGTGAGATGTTTGAGTGGGGTTTATGGCTGTCATTAATCTTATAGGCACGGTATGTTTCTTATTGCACATTCTTGCAGTGATCTAATCTTCTCATACAACAATCAGGTCAGATCACCGTTCGGCCTTTGTTGTGATGACTGCCCACCTGCTACTTGAAGTTGAGCTGTGTGTGGTGCTATGGTTACTCTTCCTTGCAAGAACAGCATTTTCTTTCTTTGGGGTTAATGATTGTTTGTTTGGAGGGCTATACTTTATATATTATTATTAATATTTATACCAAATTTTTCTTAACCTGGGTTTTCTCTAAAAACAGAGCTTAGTACAAAGGTATGTAGGCATTAAATTTTATTCGGGAAGTGACTGCGGGAAACAGTGATGTGAGGGCCTGGGGAATGTGACAGGCAGAAGGAAGAGCCAATTTAAAAATATAGAGGGGCTCACTTCTGCAGATAGGGCTCAATACAGCTGGAACTGCTTGAAGAACTACATGAAACGCATCCTCTTGGTGGCTACTATCCTCTAACAGAAGCAGTTGTTTTGTTTCTTTGGAGTTAATGCCTTTCTACTCCCAGGTATGTAGACCTGACTGCTGTGAACTGAGAAATTTCAGTAAAGCTCATTGCAGAAAGCATTCAGGGCAGTGCGGCCATGGCCGAAGTCAAAGGGGTTGAGAGGACATGAGACGGGACACAAGTAGGGAATGGCAGTTACCTAGAGCTGGGAAAGGGACATGGTAATTCGACCCCTGACGATGTCCTTCACGCAGTCCTTTCAGGTGTATCTAATAATGCCATCAATTCCTGAACTTTGGGAGTGGGACCATTTGGTATAACTCAGACCTCTTCTACATGTGATATAAACTACTAAGTCAACAGCACAAATCCATCTTTTTTTTTTTCCAGATCTCCAAGTTCCTGTTTTCTCTTCTTTTATCCTTATGGGTTTATTAGGCTTTTTTTTTCCCCAAAGACAATCCCTTATCGTCATTGTATTGGCATTTCAGGAGTAAATAGAATGAAAGGCATGCTTCCTATCTGCTCATACACGCTTGTGGGTTTTAAACCTTTTTAGAGAAAAGAACTTCTGCGGTATATGCCTCTTAACATAGATCTTACATGAATAGGCAAAAACACTCAGTTTTGTCAAGCTAATAATTGAATTTTAACCTCAAAACCAGCTGGCTAGCTATAGAATTATTTTAATAGGGCATACACTATATGCTTTTCATTTCTGTATATTTTTATACATTTGCAGATATCATACATGGAATTTTATATTCTTCCTATTCAGTTGACATTCAGTGTATCTCTTCTCTTTTCTACGTGATTTAAAAAACGTTATTCTACACCCCTCTTCTATCCTATTTTTAGTTTTTACATCAGCTCTCCCCTCCTGCTTCTGTCTCCAGTGTCCTTTATACCACACTGTGCCTTTGCCTACTCATAGCTTAGCTTATTAGTGAAAATATGTGGCTTTTGTTTTTCTATTCTGAATTACTTGCAATTCTTCTTTTTTCACTACAAAGTCCTTTATTAACAAGGCAATAAAAACAGAAGAGAGAGAGATGTCAAAATACTTTTCTTGGAGGCCCCAGGAGGGAGAGGCACTGTCAGGACACCTGGCCAGGGAAGGCGACCCCACCAGAGGCAGAATGGAGGTCAGGGCCCTGTCCAGGGGGACAGCTGGCCCAGGAAGGCTAGGGGGAACGGCTTGGGCCTCAGGCAGGGACCGTGCAAACCCTGAGGCCATGCAGGGAGTGATGGGTTGGGAGCTTAAGCCCCGAGCACCCTGTTCCCCTGCCTGGCAGACCTAATCAGGCGAGTAGCTGCCCACTCCACCAGCGAGTACACACAGGTGTCCACATAAGAGCCAGTGCCTGCACATAGCTTACATACAAAGAGCGGAACGAGGGTCCCCTGCCAGGAATGGGGGCTCATTCCAGAGCTTAAGGAAATAGCTTAGAGGAGTCTTTGGAAGCCTGGATCGAGGGGAGAACAGGGAGGCTTCTCTGTTCCCCATCAATCTCAGGAAGCCAGGCCTTCCTGCAGCCGCTGGAGGACCTCGATGGCACTGCTGATGCCATCCTCGGGCACCAGGGCATGGTCGAAGTTGAAGGTGCTGATGTAGTAGGCGGAGATGTCAGCAGCAGCCAGGGGAACCTCGATCTGTGCCACGATGCCGCATTCATCGAAACCCGGAGGCTGTCCACCGATGCGCACCATCCTCCATAGCTCCCCTGAGGAGCTGGTCAGCAGGAGGTCACTGGGGAACTGTGTCTGTGTCTCAGCATCCATGACAATGGAGATATAACCCTCGATGAGGGAGAAGGCAAAGAACGTGATGGAACTGGATTCAGGACCGCTAGAGGCTGCCTCCTTGGGAGTGCTGTGCGAGTAGCAAAGGACATCTATGAGGGTGGTGGTGATGGCTGGCAGCGTCTCAGGGTCCAGCGTGAGGACACAGAAGCGGTTCTGTGGGCTCTGGATGGGATGCACCGTGGGGCTGGACCTATACTGAATGCGGGGAAAGCCGTTGCTGGAATCGTCCCTGGCCACAGGCATGGGCTCTCCGCCCACTTCCCAGTAAATGTCAAACTCCTGGGCTAGCGTGTGGATCACCACGGACACGTCCTGCTCCCGCACCAGGATGAAGTCAGTCTGGCAAGTGGACAGCATTAGCACAGACACGTGGTGCTCGGCCAGTGGTGCGATGACCGAGCGGGCGATCTTGGTGACCCCAGCAGCCTGCACTGCTGCACAGCTATAAGACGACACGTTCAGCACCAGTCATGTGGCCTCGGCTACTTGCGGGAACTCAGATGGGGGCAGCTCTTTAAAGCCCTCCTCGTCCACAATAAGCGTGTAATCCTCAGGAGTCTCCGTCAGGCTGAAGAACTTGCACCGGCTGCAGCGGTGCAGAAAGAGCAGCTTGATGAGTGGGTGTGTGTAGAGCCAGAGACCGGACCGGCGATGCTCAGCACCCGCACCCGGCGCTCTACAACGTGCAGCTCCATCGCGGCCCGCGCGGACCCGACCCCGCCGCCGACTAGACCCAGGCCGCGAGGGAGGCAATTCTTTTGTTAAATTATAGCTTAGTATTTTATTCTTTTTGACATCATTTGAAATGGAATGGTATATATATGTTTTACTTCAGTAGCATTAGGGGTAGAAGAGGCTTTTGGTTACGTGGAGGAATTGCGTAGTGCTGAAGTCTGACACTTTAGTGCACCCACCCGCTGAGGAGTGTACGTTGTACCCAATATGTAGTTTTTTATCCCTCCCCCTTTTGAGCCTCCAATGTTCATTTTGCCATTCTGTATGCTTTTGCCTACCACAGCTTAGCTTATAAGTGAGAACATATGGTATTTGGTTTTCCATTCCTAAGTTACTTCACATTGTTTTCTTAATTTCATTCACTGAATGTTCGTTGCTAATATAAATAAAATTAATTTTTAATATTGATTTTTGTCCTTCAAACTTGCTGAACTCATTAATTCTAATAGTTTTCTGGGGTGTTCTTTTGAATTATCTGTATACAAAACCCAGGTCATGTATAAGTAGAGATAGTTTTACTTCTTTTTCAATCTGGATATCTTTGTTACATTTACTTGAGTCTCAGCTGGCCCATCTCTAGAAGAGAAATTTTATTGTAAATTTTTTTATTAGAGAGATATACTGTATATATTTTGCAATAGTATTTTTGAACTATTATTCTTATAGACATCTGTATATTTTCTACTTCTTTTTAGATTTCTTCTTGACATGGGAAATGAAACATATATTTATTAATTTCCATTTTTTTCTATATATTTTCGATTTTTTTTTTTTTTTTTTTTTTTTTTTTGCAAAGAGGTAGAGGTTTATTGAAATATAAACATTCAAGAACACGTAAGATAAAAATAACCACGACATATACAGACCCTTGTTGCAGGAGGACATCTGAGGTATTTATTCACTGTCTAGGCTACCCATGTGCTATCACACTTTTCCTGGTTCAAATACACATAAGATGGGGAACGGGGAGGAACACAGCTGCCCTGGCTGACGGCACCTTCAGGGAAAGCTCTGCTTGGGCCAAGGCCCCACTCCTGGGGGCACCTGCTGGCACCCCCCATCAGGCTCTGGCTGAGACCCTGCTGCTGTCTTTGAGGGCAGTGAGGGTCCACTCTGAGGGTGCAGCCAGGAGAGTTGCCAGGGGAAAGGGAGAGGATCCAATGATCAGAAAAACGCAGCGTACTGTCCCTGCATCCTCCGGGTGGGAAGAGTCCGTCCTTCGTGACCAAACCCCTGAGAAAGACACACTGGCCAAATGTCTGAGACACCTTCAAGTGGGCCCAATGCCAGCCAACTGGGCTCCTCAGTGGCACCAGATCCCAGATGCCCTTCTCTGCCCACACCCTGCAGGCTGAGGCCAGACGAGATCAGCCGCCGGGAGATGGGGTGTGTGAGTGTGGGAGCTGGAGTGTGTGTGGAGGGCTGGGGGAGAGGAGATGGGTGAGCAGGGCTGCAGCTTCTCAGGCCGAGGTATCTGTTTGCGCTCAAGCTTTTAATTCCCTTTCCTCTCCTACACAGGACTGAATGCTAGCTGTGCTGCCACACACCCATGCCACGCGCAGTGTCTCCCACCGCCACCGCCACCGCCCCATGTCACAGTGGTGGTGTTCCGCTCAATACTCCAGGGCTTCTTCGACTGGGGTGAGCCGCACACAAGAACCACCTTTTCTTGACAGCACAGAAGCCACCTGCTCCCACCCAGGGTCCAGGAGGAGCAGTGGAGTTCTCGGCATCTCCTCATAGCTGGGGCAGCTCAACCTCCAGTAAGGCCAGCAAGGACCCCAGCTTGCCGGTGCCCTAAGCTGGGAATGCTGAGTGATGGGGAGGTGTTCTGCTGCCTCCCTGGTCAGCTGGGGGTGGGGGTGTGGCAGAAAATGGACTGTCTTCAGAACTGGTGCGGTTCCAGGGCCTAACCAGCGTGAGAGCAGGCCTCTTGACTCCACCTCCCCGTCCCACGATCCCTGAGTCATCTCCCCTGCCTGCCTCCCCCTGGCCTCCTCACTGGGCTTGAGAGAAGAGCTGGAGGGGTCGGAGTACCCAATCATTTGCTTGGCTTTGGGGTGATCTGTTTTCATTTCTTTGGTGCTACAACAATAAAAATTTTAAAATAAAAAAAACAAAAGTCAGCAAAACACATATAAAAAAGATTTCAGAGATGCAAATACTTCCTGAAGACTCAAATGTCAACAATTACAAATCTGAGGTATTTCAATGAACCTGACATCGGCACATGTGGGGATGGTGAGGCCGAGATGACCCCATGAGAAATGGAAGGGGGCTGGGGAGGGGACAAGGGGGCTATTCTTGGGAGAGCGGGCCAACAAGGGCAAGTGGTGAGCATGAGGTTTTGGGGGTCAGAGAAGGGTCCATGTGAAGCAGGTGCCAGGGCTGGGCAGCACTGAGGCTCTGCCTTCCCGTCAGCAGGTGCCCTGTGGGCCCCGGCCCCAAACTGCCCTTACGGTCTCTTCCTTAGGACCATTAGAAGAGGGATCTGGGGCCCTGAGGACTGATTCAAGACTTGAGTTTGAGGGACCCACACCCCAGGAACCTAACAGTAGGCAAGGTGGGCTGGGAGGGCCCCATCCCATGCTCAGCAGGAAGGGCATGAAGGCATGCTCTCGGCTCCTAGCAGCCCCACATGGGACTCAAAAACAGGGGAAGAGATGAGGGGCCCTGGAGTCATGGCAGGAGGGGCAGGGAAATAAATTAAAGGGGAAGGGAAATGGAGGGCCTCCAGCCCTGTGTCGGCTGACAGATTGTCAATACACTGTGCCCCGGGCTGGGAGGTGGCTGGGGAACCCTGGAGGAAGCTGGACACCCACAGACCCCCACCCAGTTCTCCAGGACAATCCCTGATTGGACAACGCTGCCCTGTCCTGCCCCTCTAGCCTCTCCCTGCCCCCAGAGTACAGCAGGACCTGAATGGAGCCTGGAGAGACAGACACATCCAAACTCTCCATGTCTGGCCAATAGTGCTCTTCGACGTGGGCTCTGTGAGATGAGGTAAATTCTGTGCACCAACTTCCTTTACTCTCGGCAGGAGAGTGGCAAGTGGGAAGCTGGGTCCTGCCCATCAGAGGGACCAGCTGGTGGAGGGCTCCGCGCTGGGGGTGCCCTGGGATGAGGTAGGACGTGGTGAGCAGTGAGAGCTGCTGCTGCTGCTGGCACTGCTGCCGAGGCTCTGGGGGGCAGACCTCTCAAGGAGGTGGACCACAGGCTTCTGGGCAAACAGCACACCTTCATAGGTGGTGCCATCGATGTCCACAGACATGTTAATGCTCCCAATGCTGCTTGCGGTCAGGTTCAGTGCTGCAGCCGAGGCCTCTGCTCTGTCTTTCCTGCCATTGATCCTGATTTTCACGGGGAGCTGCCGTGCCATGCTGAAAAGGTTGCGCTGGAAGGCCTGCTGCACCAGGCGCTGCTCCTCCTTGGACAGCCTTGACGCCTTCTTCTCAGCAGGCTCCCCCGACTCCAGCCGCTCCCGCAGCTGCTCCAGCGTGGCAGTCCGAGTACCAGCCTGCTGGCTTGCCAAGGTCATGGGCACAGCCAGGCGATTTGGCACAGGCACTGTTGTCACTGGGGCTCCATCACCTTTCCTGAGAGTGGTTGCTGGGGATATCCACGGGCTACTGGTATTGGTGCCACTGCTGGAGCCAAGCCCAAGGATGGGAAAGTGGATCTTGGGTGGGGAGAGGAAGGCAGGGGTCTCGGCAGCGGCAGCAGCAGTGGCAGCAGCAGATGAGTAGCCGAAAAGGGAGGAGCTGTAGCTGGGCCGCCAGCCCTCCCTGCAGTTACCATCAGTGGCTACCTGGAGCTCGGCTGGGGAATTCAAGGCTTTCTTCTCACACTCATAGGCATAGAGATACTTCATGTACTGGGTCCTGAGGGTGAAGGCAGTGCTGGTGACGGATGTGGGCAGGTTCAGGCCTTTGGTGATCTCCCTCCAGATCTTCTCATTGATGATCTCCACCAGGCCCCGCTTCTCGGTCACCAGCTTATACAGCATGTACAGGTCCAGGATCTGCTTGGCCATGATGGAGATTTGGTTGATGTGGGTCCCCCTCTTCTGCATAAGATGAAGAGGTCATCCAGGAACTCTTTCCTTTCAGGATCACCGTCCAGTTCATACAGCTTGGCAAAATCTCGAGAGATCTCTCTTCCCCGGCCTCCATCTGCATCATCACTCCAGGCCAAACTGCCATTCTGCTTGAGCTGCTCATCCAGACTCCAGTTCGGCTGCCTGTCTGTGGAGACAGAAGGTGGGGCCTTGGAAGCATCTTTGGTATGGTCTTCTGTAGGCTGTTGTCCATGTGGTGGGAGCCCTGGTGCTGGAAGTAGACTGGACATGGGTGCCACTCTGGGATCTTGGCGAGCTACTTGCTGCACATGAAAATATTTTGAAGCAGCCTGGGTTTCTTTCTCAGCCACCTCTGCAACTTCATCATCCCCATCCTCATCCTCCAAACCTCCTTCCTCTTCCTCAAGCTCTGAGTTCACGTTGCCCCGTTCAAAACCTTGGGCCACTGCTGTGGTGGCTGGAACTCCGGCTAAGGGACCCAAGGGAGTGCTGCCAGAAGGCCTCCCAGGTGTGGCAGAAAGGAGAGTCGGCTGTGTGACCAGCTTCTGGGCAGACAAGAGCTGGGCTTCTCTCAGCTGCTGGCCCTGCTTCTCTCTGGCGTCCATCTGCAGAGGAGCCAGGTGCGGCTGCTTCTGCTGCTGCTGCTCCTCGGACATGAATGGCTCCATTACTCGGAATGAAGTGGCTCCATTACTGCCTCAAGCTTCACCCACAGAGTGGCATGACTCTGCACCTGGGCACAGCCCACCAGGCACACTGGGTCTAAACCTATGCGGGGCGCTCTGGGTTTTTGGGCGGTGGCGGAGGCGGCCGCTCAGGCCCCGGCCCGGCAGCAGCGTCTCGGACTCCTCCGCAGCCGGAGGCCACAGCCGGGGCGGGGCCCGCACCGGAAGCCTTGATGTTGTTTTCATTTTTCTCCAGATTAATGGTTTCCTTGTTAGAAAATATCTGTAGATCTTCTATCATTTGGAATTTGTTGAGACTTTATTTATGCTTCAGTGTATGCTTCTTTTTAAATAAATGTTCTGTACGTGCCTGAAAGTGATGTGCATTTTGGCAGCATTTGATTGAATGACAGTTTTATGAAGTTCAAATCTTCTAAATCCTCACATAGTTTCTTCTATTAATTAATGATAAAAATGTGTTAAAAAGAAAAATAATCAGAGTAGAGGATTTTCTTTGGAGTTCCAGAGATGTTTCTATTTATGAGTGTTGATGTTAGGTAAGTAAATATGTATTGTAATTATTTTACCTTCCTAATAATAACCTGTCTACATTAGCTTTTATGGTTAATATTTTTATGGTATGCCTTTTCAGTTTTTAAATCTTTAACCCTTCTGTATCCTAATGTTTTATATACAGCTTCTGAAAATAGCAGCAAGTTGGGTTTTTTGTTATAGTCTGTTCGTTTTTACTTTATTTATTTATTTATTTATTTATTTATGAGATGGAGTTTCACTCTTGTTACCCAGGCTGGAGTGCAATGACGCGATCTCGGCTCACCGCAACCTCCGCCTCCTGGGTTCAGGCAATTCTCCTGCCTCAGCCTCCTGAGTAGCTGGGATTACAGGCATGCGCCACCATGCCCAGCTAATTTTTTGTATTTTTAGTAGAGACGGGGTTTCACCATGTTGACCAGGATGGTCTCGATCTCTTGACCTCATGATCCACCCGTCTCAACCTCCCAAAGTGCTGGGATTACAGGCGTGAGCCACCGTGCCCAGCCGTTTTTACTTTAAAATAAATAGTTTAGTCAATTTATATTTAAAAAATTACTGATACATGTAGGCGTGCATTTTCCATTGTATCTGTGTTCATAGTTTATCCGTGTTCCATTTTCTCTTGTCTTCTCTTAGATTGTTTATATGTTCTTATCTAATTTACTTCCTTGTAATTTAGAAGTTGTATACTAACTTTTTAACTTTTTATTCTAATAATTATAGCATAGATACAATATCAATATCCATATTGTTCAGAGAAACAGAACCAATAAGACACACATACACAGTCTGAAAGCCAGCAGTCTTGAGACCCAAAAACAGTCCATTTTTCAGTTCAAGTCTGAAGGCAGTAAAAGACTCATATCCCAGCGATAGCAGTCAGGCATGAAGAGCTCCCTCACTGGAGAAAAGGTCAGCTTTTTTTGTTCTGTTTAGGCCTTTAACTGATTGGATGAGGTCCATTCACATTAGGGAGGGCAGTTTGCCTTACTCAGTCTACTGATTCAAATGTTAATTTCATCCAGAAATACTCTCACAAACACATCCAGAATAATGTTTGACCAAATATCTGGGCATCCTGTGGCCCAGTCAAGTTGAACACATAAAACTGACCACTACAGACACTTAATTGATCAAAGTCTCAGTTAATTTGTATCTTTACCTCATACCAAATAATAAAAGGGCCTCAGAAGACTCTTTGACTTTATTTTCCTTCCTCTCTTTTTATGCTGCTATTATTATTAACATTTCTTTTTTTATCTTTAAAATTCTACAAGGTGATATCATTTTTTTTCTATTTTTTATTATGGTAAAATATACATAACATACTTTTTATCATTATAACCATTTGTGGGTATACAGTTCAGTAACATTAAATATATTTACAATGTTATATATAACTATCATTACTATCCACACCAAAAATTACTATCCCCAACATAAACTTTGTACTCATTAATCAATTAGTATCCCTTTCCCCACTTCTTACCCTCTAGCAAGCTTGATTCTACTTTCTGTCTGTAAATTTGCCTACTCTAGGTACACTTACACTGGCTGCGTAGCCATTTGGGATTTGTAGCCTGTAGAGGGAAGGTTTTCCCTTTGAACTTTTAACCTTGGGCGGGTCCAATATTACTAAAGTTTCCTCATAATGGCATCCCTCATTTCATGAAATAAGTTATTTCTCAGTTTGTTTTCCATTCATTGGTTAATAAAAGTACTGAAGAATAGAGAGTTTTATCTGTGTCAACTTTAGTTGTTTCTCATTTTATACCTTATAGTGTGGATCAGCTCAAGATGAATTTAAAGCAAGTTGTGAAGAATATATTTTTAATCATTTTTGAAAAGTTAGATTATATACAAACTTATACAGAATAAGCTTATAGTAAATAATCTTATAAGATGTAATTTGGAACTACTTTCAAAATATATTTTAGTGGACTGATTAGTGGAAAGCTCTCTTTTAAGTTTATAAAGCTCTGGAAATCCTTCTGTATAAAAAATAAAAACTCAACTAAGTTTTATGGATCTTCGTTGATGCTTGATTTCTCTCAAAAAGAAAATGGTATAAGAAAGTGGAATGGGTTCATTTTGTACCAGCCATCATCTTAAAATCAGAAAATAGTTCATTGTGAAACAGAAATATTGGCAAAACAGAAGAGTTTCCATTTTTGATGATTTACCATGTTGGCACATGTCATCTAAGAGTGGCTACATCCCAACGATGGGAAAGCACTAAGTAAAAACAATCATGGAATGATCTAGTGATCACACTTGAAAAAAGTGTAGTGGTCTCATCCTAAAAAATATTTTTAAAACATCCTACTTTTCATTTCTGAAAAAAAAAAAAAGCAGTTGACTCTAAAGTCTTTAAGAAACCAAACAATCGGGGTGTTTGTTTCTATTATTTGATGTAAGGCAGAATCGTTTAGAAGGATTTAAACTGTTAAAGTCAGGAACAAACATGTAGGCAAAAACACAACAGTATTTTTGGAGGATTCAATTTTATTTTGTCCACGAGTGAAGATACTGCTGTGGATAATTGGCTGATCAATATAAGCTCCACTGAACTTTTGATTTTGTTAACAATGTACCTCAGTAAGTATTTAATATCCAACACATGCCACATATCCAATAACAGAGACCTTAAAAGATAGTTATATAACACAGAAGAGTGAGTATATCTGAAGAATGTTAAATTCTATGTTATAATTTTAAATGTTTTCAGTAAGAATATCGTAAAAAAAAACTTTATAGGAAAGTGAATAAATACATGAAAAGCATTTGTATCCTATATAACAATAAATGGTCATTTCTAACGTATACAGCTCCTACCAGTCAGTACTAAAATTACAAATATTCATGTAGAAAAATGTTCAAATGATATAAACATGAAAAAAATCCAAAAATGTCAGATAAAAGTGTTTCTTTTTTATTTTATAAACATTATTATTTTCTTTCCCTTATTTCTTTGGTATTTTCATCCAGCTACTTGGGTTGAACGCTCAGTTTATTTATTTTTTATTTCCCTAGTTACATAATAAATGCATTTAAAACTATGTATGAATAATTATCATAACACAAGTTTGACTAATTAAAAGCCTTTATTTTGACTGCAAAGGTTAGAATAATCTGAGAGCAGGACAGTTCTCTGGGTGGCCTTGGACCAGTACCCAGTTCTCTTCCCTTTCTCATTTGTAGCTCTCAAGAATAACTGTAGAATGTACTGGGAATGCAACATCCTGAGAGAGGGAGGAAACGGCCAGGACCACCCAGGCCCTGTTCCAGTCACCTTGGAAACAGAATATCTTTGAATGTTTTGTCCAAGGGGTAACTTCACCCTGAAGTATAAAACTGAACCCAAGGTGGGCTGCTTTTGGGGATCCCTCAGCTGAGGTACAAGTGTGGCATGCACAGACAGGACTGCGCCTCCCCCAAGCAGCTTTCCCCGGCCTTAGAGGACTAGCTTGCCATGAATCCCAGGTGCTGTGCACCCTTGCTGCCTATCTGTAAGTAACAAATTCATTATGTAACTTGTGTGTGTGTTCTGTCTCAGCAGACTCAACCAAGTTGGTAACCAGTGTCATATTATGCATATAACTGTAAATGTACAGATATTTTGATGTCTATCACATTACAGGATCTTTCTTTTAAATTAGTTATTAATTGTGTATTCCAGATCCAAGCCCTTCTCCTGAGAGGCTTCTGGCATAACAGTGAAGTTTGCTCTGTAAGAGGTTGAAGCCTGAGCTGGACACCATAACCAAGCTTGTTAGGTATGGACTGTTCCAGCAGTGCTGAGAAAGAGAAAACCCCCAAGCCCTCAAGGAGGTCTCTTCATAACATAGCACATTCTACTTTTTGCATAATTAAATCATTTCTTAACTTACCAACTGACAGAAAATCACTACCAATACCATTCTGTTCAACTTACATATTCCACCAAACCAGACGTGGTTGAACATCAATAGGGAACCACCCAGAGTGATTTGAGAAAAAAACCAAAACCAAATTCAGAAGGTCTTTACACTATTTAATTGTAACTGTGCTGAGTTAAATTATTAGAACGAGAAATTTTGTAACAATGTATTTTTTTATTTTTATTTATTTATTTATTGAGATGGAGTTTTGGTCTTGCCACCTAGATTAGAGTGCAATGGCGTGGTCTCAGCTCACTGCAACCTCCGCCTCCAGGGTTCAAGCGATTCTCCTGCCTCAGCCTCCCAGGTAGCTTGGATTACAGGTATGCGCCACCACACCCAGCTACTTTTTGTATTTTTAGTAGAGTCGGCGTTTCACCATGTTGGTCAGGCTGGTCTCGAACTCCTGACCTCAGGTGATCCACCTACGTTGGCCTTCCAAAGTGCTGGGATTACAGGCATGAGCCACCGTGCCCAGGCAACAGTTTATTTGAATCATGAGAATTTGTATTGGTTTTCATAAACTAGCTTCTTTCATCTCAGATTCCCTGAAGTACGATGGGATGTATAAATAACACGTAAAAATAACAGTAATAACAATTACTCCCTTAGGCTGCCGGCAGCAAGACACCTGAAATAAGCTCCTTTATATCATGTTTGAAAATCTCACAGGAAGAAAAGCTACAATGATCCCATCATTAAAAAGTAGTTTAGGCAAAGGGGCACGCGGGCCGCCGCCGCTCCGCTCCCGGCCCCCGCCGCCCGCTTCCCCCGCCGCCCGCTTCCCCCGGCCGCCCGCTTCCCCCGGCCGCCCGCTTCCCCCGGCCGCCCGCTTCCCCCGGCCGCCCGCTTCCCCCGGCCGCCCGCTTCCCCCGCCGCCCGCTTCCCCCGCCAGGCCCCTCCTCCCGGCGGCGCGGCGGAGTCAGGCCCCAGCGCTCCACCGGCAGCGAGCCCGCCGGCCGGGGACGAGCGCCGCGGCTCCTGCTGATCGCTCTCCTCCTCCTCCTGAGGTCACACAAGTGTTATGACATCGTTCCAACCAGTTCAAAGCTTGTCGTCTTCGATACTACAACTTAAAAAGGCCTTCTTTGCCTTGGTAGCCAATGGTGTCCGAGCAGCGCCACTGCGGGAGAGTAAAAAGCAAAGTTTTGTAGGAATGCTAACAGTTACAGATTTCATAAACATACTACACAGATACTATGAATCACCTATGGTACAGATTTATGAATTAGAGGAACATAAAATTGAAACATGGAGGGAGCTTTATTTACAAGAAACATTTAAGCCTTTAGTGAATATATCTCCAGATGCAAGCCTCTTCGATGCTGTATACTCCTTGATCAAACATAAAATCCACAGATTGCCAGTTATTGACCCCATCAGTGGGAATGCACTTTATATACTTACCCACAAAAGAATCCTCAAGTTCCTCCAGCTTTTTATGCGTGATATGCCAAAGCCTGCCTTCATGAAGCAGAACCTGGATGAGCTGGGAATAGGAACGTACCACAACGTTGCCTTCATACGCCCAGACACTCCCATCATGAAAGCCTTGAACATATTTGTAGAGAGACGAATATCAGCTCTGCCTGTTGTGGATGAGTCAGCAAAAGTTGTAGATATTTATTCCAAATTTGATGTAATTAATCTTGCTGCTGAGAAAACATACAATAACCTAGATATCACAGTGACCCAGGCCCCTCAGCACCGTTCACAGTATTTTGAAGGTGTTGTAAAGTGCAATAAGCTGGGAATACTGGAGGCCATTGTGGACAGAATAGTGAGAGCGGAGGTCCATCGACCAGTGGTGGTGAATGAAGCAGATAGTATTGTCGGTATTATTTCCCTGTCGGACATTCTGCAGGCCCTGATCCTCACACCAGCAGGTGCCAAACAGAAGGAGACGGAAACAGAATGACCGCCGTGAATGTAGACGCCCTCGTAGGAGAACTTGAACAAAGTTTTTGGGTCACGTTTTGCCTCATGAACACTGGCTGCGAATGGTTAAGAATGTATATCAGGGTTTAATGATGGGTATTTCTTCTAGTGATGTTGAAATTAAGCTTAAAAAAAAGAAAGATTTTACGTGCTTGAAGATTCAGACTTGCATTCAAAGACTGTTTTCAGACCTTTGTCTGAAGGATTTTAAATGCTGTATGTCATTAAAGTACACTGTGTCCTGAAGTTTTCAGTATTTTTCATTTCAAAGAATTCACTGGTAAGGAACAGGTGATGTGACATAAGATGAGTGCACGGCATGTCCAGATCACAGTGCCTTATGTCCAAATACAGCAATATGTCACCGCCGCAGCCGGGGCGCACGCGTGTGAAGCAACACCGAGCTTGAATGTGGGAGTCTTTGAACCTTTCACCAAATCCATTTGTTTTCATTAGATTTGTCAAAAACGTGTAATTTGAATATAAATAATTAAAACTTTAATGACACTTTTACACGTAAGTGTTTTGTTCTGGGCTACCGTGTAAACGAGGCTGCTTTACAATAGCTTTATTTATTTTTACTTTCATGTAATTTTTTACACATCTTTTGGTGGGTAAACTTCACCACATCCATGAATAAACTCTCGGTGGTTTTGAAATGGCAAATTTCTCATTATTTAAGTTTGGATCTGGAAAGGACATGACTTCTGAAATAGCCGCTGCTGGATTTTAAAAGCTGAGGTCTCTCAAAGTGTGGAGGAGACATTGCCGTCAAGTGGGAGCCAAGGGCTGGGAAGATGTCTATTTGTTTTCTTGTGTATTGAAATGTAAGATCATGATGTTTGTGTGACTGCAGATGCAACTGTTTTTGTAAATTTTATTGTGGCATATACAGTATTGTCATACAGTTGAAGAGAAACAATGTTTCCTAATCTAAGTGCTCTGAAAATGTTGAAACTATATATATATATATATATATATATATGAGGATAGTTTGATTCTCCTGTCACTGCTCTCACTATAGTCCCTTGTCCTGTGTTTCTTTTTAACGCCTGTCACCACCTGACACATGTATTTGTTTCTTTTCTTTCTTCAACTCCCTACTAAAATATGAGCTGCGTGAGATCAAGGAATTTGACATTTTGTTCACAATAGTGTCTTCAGTACCTAGGAACAGAGTGGACACACACACACACACACACACACACACACCCATTTGCTATTGGTGAGCTACGGTGCCTTTCTGATGCCCTCTTGACTGAGTCACAGGGAGGCTGGGTAACCTAGAACATTGGCAGACTGGATTGTTTCCTACTGGATACTGAGCATTAACTGCTCAGCACTAAATTATTGAGTGTAATGTTTTAAATCTTAATGGATAATTTTCCCTTATAATCAGCAGGGGCAGCTCTGCAAAAAAAAAAAAAAAAAAATCAGCGTAGTTAATAAACAGTGGTGCTACATTCTCTTTGCACACATAAGCTGCTGTGTGAAAGATTCTGCCTCCTGTGACCTCTGAGCTCCTTCTCCTTTTGAGAGACTCCCCCAGCATGCAGTAAGTGCCAATATACTCTCACGTCTTTGAGTTTCATGATTTGTGCTGGGACTCACTGGCCATATCATTGGTCTAAAGTTCTCCAAGAACCCCGGGTGAGCATGCCACAGGGAGATAACATTCTTCTCACTGGAAAAACATATTTAAAATAATTGCTAATGATTAAATGTTTGCAATATATGTGTGGGCAGTTATGGAACTTTCTATAAAGCCTAGGCAGATCTAAATGCCTATCAACTTGGAGGTGCTGTTTCCTTCGTAACAATTTAAGGTGTTTTGCCATGATTTCTGACTTGAATGTTCCTTTATTATAGGACATTGTCCCACTAATGTACATCTCCTCTGGAGGTTAGGCTAATCAGTCTTCAGTCTAAAAACTTTTCTTGACTACTGCTAATTAAGGATTATTGTTTGATGAATAAATAATTCTAAAAAAATGATTTCCTTATAAAAACTACATATGCTTGAAATAAAACTCCAAAGTCAGGTTACGCAGGCTTATCAAACAACTCTCTGAGCATAGAAATACAGAGTAAAACTTAAAACACATCTTTGTAAAATCATAAACACTGAATATCAACAAATCAAGACTCGTCTTGTTGAACTTGCTTTTCAAAAATTCAAATAAAAATGCATTTATACTAGTCAAGTTCCAATTTATGCAGTATGTAGTCTACTTCTGTAATAATTATAGAAGAGCCCTTATAATATAGATCTTTTTTCTTTAATAAAAAATTAACTTTGGGACTATTCTATTAAAAAAGAAGGAGAAGTTGGAAAAATTAAGCCTCCTAAGACTTCCCAGGTGAACTCTAGCCAGAGCAACAGGAAGACTTAGCAATGCCCTCTCATGCTTGGAGGCTGGAGGGAGAGTGGAAGTCAATTCCCCTTGAGTTCTTGTGGAATCTTCAGTCTGTTCTGCTAAATTAATAGCCAGCTTCTCAGACACCCAGACTGAGGAGGATAATGATCTAGTGCCTCGAAGTATAGACACACAGCCCTTCTCTCCAGGTTTACTGACGGCAGCTCCAGGGCTTCAAGTTCAGGCTCTCCTGCCTTTCTGCCCCTAAATATGAACTCAGAGAGACCAAAACAGCAGAAGACCATGAGAAACCCTGCAAGGTTTTCGGCACCTTAGTGACTCACGAATGAAGCCATTGGGCCTTTCTGAAACTCATCTTTTGAGAAGACAAACCTGAGAAGTCCTCTGCCACAGGGGAGGAAATGTGGCAGGGACTGACAGGGGCGATTGGGAAAGTTTGATAAATCTGTAATTTTCTGTTTCATAGGCATAAGATCTTTTTGGGGGTTTACTCACCACATGATATTTGTCACTAGGAAGTTTGTAGATTGTGCCTCTGTTGAAAATCCTTGCTTTTTTTGTATGTGTAGCTGTATATGCAGAGAGCCATATGTCTTATAATTTGGCCCTCCATCCCGCTCTTCCCAACACAGAGCAATGTCTGTGGTGCCAATGAGCCCATCAGGTCATGCCTCTGCTTGGCAGGACTGCACTCCCCCAGGAGTCTGCCTCTTCTTTTAGGGTTTTTCTTAGAGATAAATATGTTTTCTGTTCAATAATTGAGATTAAATTGTGCAAACAGATTGGCATTATGCATGTTTTTTCATGACATTATATAGTGAAAATATTCCCTTTGTCATAAAAATTACTTGAAATATCATTTGCATGGCTCCAATATTACATAACATGGATTCACGATTTTTTATTTAATCCCTTACCTGTTCTTGAACCCTTAACTGGTGTTTAACATTGCTTTATTTTCTTTGGATTTTTAAACAATGCCTTTTCCTGGGTGATGATAGCCATGGCAAAGCTGGTTTCATCACTGTCGGATGTTTTTAATTCTTGGATCCTGGATATCAAATCTTTAGAGATAATATCTGGGCCTGCTATGGTTTACTGTCTTTTATAACTTTACCCTTATCTGGTGATTAAATAATGCATGTGTTTTAGCACAGACACCTATTCTAAAATTGTCTATCAGTAAGAAGAATTGCATTGGCTTCTCTTTCCTCATAGAGTACCGAATTTAATTGGGTTATAATTCCTGCTATACAGTAGCTCACCAACAGTTGAGCTGTCAGCACTTACTCATGTGCTCCATGGGAAGTTTATGTGTCTGAGGCAAATGTTGGCAGGTGAAGCAGGCATCCCTGAAACCAGGCCTGGGTGGAAAGGAGGTAATCCTCTGCACAGAGTCTGGTGCTGCTGGGCCCACACACCTGGGAGCACTCCCTGGCTGTCCACACCCTGTTCCTTTCACGAATTTGGATTGTGTTTTCTTCTTTCTTGACAATTAGTGTAAGGGTGGTAGTTAAGAGTTTGGATTTTTTTTTTTTTTTTTTTTTTTTTTGAGACAGAGTTTTGCTCTTGTTGCCCAGGCTGGAGTGCAATGGTGCAATCTTGGCTCACTGCAACTGCTACCTCCTGGGTTCAAGTGATTTTCCTGCCTCAGCCTCCTGAGTAGCTGGGATAACAGGTATGTGCCACCACGCCTGGCTAATTTTGTATTTTTAGTAGAGATGAGGTTTCACCATGTCGGCCAGGCTGGTCTCGAACTCCTGACCTCAGGTGATCCACCCGCCTTGGCCTTCCAAAGTGCTGAGATTATAGGTGTGAGCCACTGCACCTGGCCAAAAGTTTGAATTTTGATTCAGGCATGACTTTGGCACTTAATTTGAGTCTCCAGGTAGGTCATGTACTTCAATTTTCTCACCTGCAGGGTGGGAATAATGGCAGGCTATATTCCAATAAGTTTTCATTGAAGGTAAATAATGTGACAGAGATCTGGCACATGTAAATGCTCAGTAAGTGGCAGCCATTTTTGCTTTTATTGCTTTCGTTACTAATTGAGTTTCAGATACCGTAATTAACAATGCATGTTATCCACCCACTTCTCTGCTGCTTGGATCCCAGACTAAATTTGCCACCTTCTTGGTAACTTCTAAGATTCACTTTGTACTCTTCTGTTTTTTAATTTACTCAATAAGTATTTAATGATACTCTGCCATGTGCTAGCCACCAGTTTAATAATACTCTGCTCCCATCTTTTGCCTAGTGTGCAGATATAAGGAGTTTTATGAAACTATAACCATACTGACAGATTTTTTATGTATCCACAAATGACAATCACACCATTTTAAAAGTACACTTCAAAATGCTCAGAGCAAACTTCAAATGTCTCACCACAGAAAATAATAACTGACATATTTGTATATTGTCACTTGTGTATCCACAAATGATAATCACACCATTTTAAGAGTACACTTCAGGCCGGGCGCGGTGGCTCACGCCTATAATCCCAGCACTTTGGGAGGCCGAGACGGGTGGATCACGAGGTCAAGAGATCGAGACCATCCTGGTCAACATGGTGAAACCCCGTCTCTACTAAAAATACAAAAATTAGTTGGGCATGGTGGCGCGTGCCTGTAATCCCAGCTACTCAGAAGGCTGAGGCAGGAGAATTGCCTGAACCCAGGAGGCGGAGGTTGCGGTGAGCCGAGATCGCGCCATTGTACTCCAGCCTGGGTAACAAAAAACTCCGTCTCAATAAAAAAAAAAAAAAAAGAAAGAAAGAGTACACTTCAAAATGCTCAAAGAGTAAACTTCAAATGTCTCACCATAGAAAATGATAATAATAAATGATGAATCTGTAAATTAGCTCGATTTAACATTCCATGTTATATACATATATCAAAACTTTACTTTGTACTCCATAAATGTGTACAATGACGATTTGTCAATTAAAAATAATATTAATTAAAAAGTTGCATGATGGTGAAAAATGTTTTGAAGGATAGAGGTTTGCTTATGCTCACATGATTCTGAGCAAATTAATCTGAGGTTTTCTTTTCACGATAAAACTTTATTATGTAGAGTTGTTATAGAAATTAACAATCGAGAAGTCACAAAAATTCTTTCAGTTCTCTTGTTTTACTCCTCAGATCAGTACACTTAGGGTGTTCACAAACTGTGTACATCGTGCTCTGAGTTAGCCAATTTAGAAACAGAGAGCTGGGCGCGGTGGCTCACGCCTGTAATCTGAGCACTTTGGGAGGCCGAGGCGGGTGGATCACGAGGTCAAGAGACTGAGACCATCCCGGTCAACATGGTGAAACCCCGTCTCTACTAAAAATACAAAAAATTAGCTGGGCACGGTGGCGCGTGCCTGTAATCCCAGCTACTCGGGAGGCTGAGGCAGGTGAATTGCTTGAACCCAGGAGGCGGAGGTTGCGGTGAGCCCAGGTTGCGGTGAGCCGAGATCGCGCCATTGCACTCCAGCCTGGGTAACAAGAGCGAAACTCCGTCTCAAAAAAAAAAAAAAGCGAAACTCTGTCTCAGAAACAGAGGGAGACAGTGAGGCGGGTGGAGACTGGAAGAGCTAAACAGAGTGTGAGGTGGAGAGATTGCATACCCTGGTGTGTATTTAAAATAAAACGTAGTGGAAATTAATAAGCTTGAAATTAGCTACCTTAGGCTATTAAACAAAACATTTTAATAAAGAAAATGAAATCATTTAAGTTCCCAGAGAATAGTAACTGTCACTAATAAAATTAATGTTTATTTAGGAAAAGCTTGTATCAGTTTCTGCAATTGAATCAATCAGCATCCAATGAGGAAACAGAAACCACATAGTAATTGGGACAGGAAAATTCAATATAAATAATATTAAATGTTATATGGGGTTAACAATAAAGGGATACAGTGAAGTCTGAAGTCTGGGATATTGCCCAAGGAAGAAACAAACTTGAAAAGGGGCCCCATCCCCCAAGGCTGGGCCTCCGACCTCACTGCAAGTGTGGTTGCAGCTCACCAGCTTGGGATGAGGTTCTCTGGGTTGCCCCAGGTAGAAGCTGGCAGGAGGGGACATGAGGCTGGAGCAGGCCAGCTGGGAGCTCCCACTGCGGTCAGCCCTGATCGTTTGGATGGACCACTGGGGTTTGGTGGACAGGCCCTGTTGGTAGTCCGCTCAGCATCAGTTCTCCGACTGTTGAACAATGACAAAGGCCGTGAAAGAGAAAGGGACAGGGAGTGTAATGGGAACAAGTGCTAACAGGATCATGGGAGCTGTTCGTCCACTACCGCACTGAGGGACTGAAGTAAGAAGCCAGAAAAGAATGGAAAATACAACAAGAAAGATTATTTAGAAATTAGTTTCAGAAGAGGGAGGTTGTGTGGGTTGAACAGTGTCCCTCCAAAGTTCCTGTTCAGCTGGAAGCTCAGCACAGGACCTTATTGAGAAACAGGCTTTTTGCCAGGAAAATCAAGTTAAGATGAGCTCGTACTGGGTCCATGTGCGCCCTCATCCCATGACTCCTGTCCTCACAGGAAGAGACGCAGAGACACAGAGGGAAGAACATCATGAGATCACGGTGTGGAGACTGCAGTAGTGCAGCTGTAGGCCAGGGATTGCCAGGAAGCACCGGAAACTGGGAGAGAGGCAGGGAGAACAGTCCTACCCTCCAAACCTCCAGAAAGAAGCCAGCGCTGCCCAAGCCTTGATTTTGGACTTCCGGTCTCTAGAACTTGGGAGACAATACATTCTTATTGTCTGGAGCCCCCAATTTGCGGTACTTTGGCGGCACCAGCAAGCTAAAACAGATATGGGACTCAATTCTATCTTGAGCACCGTTGAACTGCAAAATGAAAGCTTTAGAAAGCACAAGAGAGCTAGAATTATTTAATAAGAAGTGTAGTTATATGTATCACTAAGGGAAAACATCCTTTGTTTTCTAAAAGAAAAATTAGATTTCTTATTGAAGCAGGGAGAAGATTTTTGCCTACCATTCTCATTATGATTAAAGATACCAATTTATCATTGATAATACAGATTATAAAACAGAATTACATTAGGGGATGAGAGTGTGAATACCACCAGGACATTAAATAAAATAGTTGAGGAATGAGGTAATTGACCCAGACTTGTTGGATTCAATCAAGGTTTTTAAGGCTACTGTATTCCATTTCCTTTCATCATAGTATCATATATGTACCCTACCATAGGGAGAGACACAGCGTAGCTTACATAATGAAATGGCTTTACAGCTAATTTGATTCTGCATTTGAAAACCAAACAATTCCCAACATTTATGCTGGTTCATCTTCAGCACAGTTGTTGCGTGACTGAGTTACTTATGAGGAGATCTGGAGTTCACATTTAGGACAAGGTCTGTTAATTCTGGTTCACAGAAAACTTTCCAACCTCCGCGCTTTGCTGTTTACATTGTGTTTGTTTTATCTTTAAAAACTGTAACTTTTATACTTTTATACTATCATGAAGCAAGCAGAGCCTTGATTTACATTTTGCGTTATGCATAATTATTTCAACCTACTTTTGATAGTCCCCACTTTGGGAAAATGAGGGTGCACAGGCCACACGTCCCCACCGGCTCTTTCCCCTTGTAATGGTGACTTTTATCTGTTAACATGACTGGGCTAAGGAATGCCCACAGAGCTGGCAAAACATTCTTTCCGGGTGTGTCTGTGAAGAGATAAGCATTTGGATTGGTGGACCTGGTAAAGATCACCCTCACAAATGTGGGCAGGTATCATCTGAACCACGGAGGGCCCAAGTAGAACAAAAGGGCAGAGAAGGGGGAATTTCTTGTTGATATTTGGCCTGGGACAGCCCCCTGCTCCTGCCCTCTGACAGTAGTGCTCTAATTCTCAGGCCTTTGGACTCAGATTGAATTGCACTGTGGGCTATCCTGGTTTTTCCACTTTCAGATGGCAGACCATGGGACTTCTCAGCCTCCAGAATTCTGTGGACCAATTCCAATATAAACGTATGTACACATACAAATATGTGTGTATTTATCTCTGTGACCAGATATACATCTATGTCTCCCCTATTGGGTTCTTTTCTTTGGAGAACGCTAATACACTCCTATATTGATGCTCTTACATCTGGCATACATAAGAGGAAATGCTTTTTTGGGATAATTATTTATAATATACGAGTTAGAGAATCATTTATGTTTCTTACAAATTTTGATATGCATACAGCTGCCTCATCAATTTGCAGCCCCAGTGGGGCCCAGGGCAGAGTCCCGGGCTGGGAGAGCTGGGGTCTGGGTGCAGAAGGGCGTGCAGGAGGCTGACCACTCTAGCACTGTGCTGGGCCTCAGCTGCACCATGCCCTGTTCCCTCAAAGCCACACTGTCTTTTGCAGAGGTTGCCTCTATACAAGGTGTTTTCTTATGGAGTTTTATGCCTTTAGAACAGTTGTTGTAAAATACACATGATAGAATTTACCATTTTAACCATGTTTACGTGTACAGTTCAGTGGTGTTAAATACGTTCACACTTTTGAGCCGTCGTTACCACTGCCCATTGTCACATGTCTTCATCTTCGGCACTGCCCATTTAAAATTGTAATTATCATAAATTATCATCCACACTCAAAGGAATATTGTTATCAATTTCATTTTTCTTTGTCTTTTTTTTTTTTTTTTTTTTTTTTTTTTGTCTCTTGAAGAACTGCCCTGGAGTGCTAGGACCTTATAAAACATTTGTTTCTTTTGTTTTTTGGCAGGGGGCAGGAGACAGAATCTCACTCTGTCCCCCAGGCTGTAGTGCTGTGGCACGATCTCAGCTCACTGCAACCTCTGCCTCCCAGATTCAAGTGATTCTCATGCCTCAGCCTCCCGAGTAGCTGGGATTACAGGTGCACATCATCACGCTCTGCTGATTTTTTGTACTTCTAGTAGAGACAGCATTTCCCCATGTGGCCAGGCTGGTCTCGAACTCCTGACCTCAGGTGATCCACCCACCTCGGCCTCTCAAATTGCTGGGATTACAGGCATGAGTCACCATGCCCGGCCAGAAAGCGTTTGTTTCTTTATCTTTGAGGACCATCGCAAGTAACAGGGCTCCGAGCTTTTGCTCATGTTCTGCTACCTTGGAATCTGAGGGTGACTGCAGCCATGGTATAGCCTTTTTTCATCAGAAATCAAATGGCATCTAGTTGACAGAGGCGAGGGCCTGCAAAATCCTACAACATCCGGGACAGTCAGCCCCTTACTACAAAAAAAATTATCAGGTACAAAATGTCAATAACGCTGAGGTACAGAAACTGAGTTCTCAGTGAAATGAACAAATCTTTAATAACAGTGACCTGGCCTGAAACTTTAATGTTTCTTTATTGTTTTAAACTTTCATTTGGTTGATTATAGGGGCAGCAAATCTGTCAGTTTTGCCATTTATTTCTGATGCTTTACTTGTACAATGTTCCCTGAAATCTTTACAGTTTAATTCTTGCCAAATTTGTTGTAGCCAACTTTAGCCATGGAGTGAACGCCATAGTCCCTCAACACTGTCACTTGAATGACACATGGCAATGGGTTAGCCACATCCGGGAGCAGGACCTGGAGACCAGCACATTTCCTGTTGTAAACAGTCTCCTACTGACCTTTGTGGGAAAGAAGAAAGAAAACACAGACCTGGATTCTTAAATCTTCAATTATGAGTGACGTTTGCATCATCACTCCGTTGTAGTTCCACTTACGGTTTTTAGAATACCTAAAAACACAATAAAGTATTTTGAGAAACGTAAAAAAAAAACTATAGACATATACACAATGCGGTGATACAAATGTGAAGATCGGCCGGGCGCGGTGGCTCACGCCTGTAATCCCAGCACTTTGGGAGGCCGAGGCGGGTGGATCACGAGGTCAAGAGATCGAGACCATCCTGGTCAACATGGTGAAACCCTGTCTCTACTAAAAATACAAAAAATTAGCTGGGTATAGTGGTGCGTGCCTGTAATCCCAGCTACTCAGGAGGCTGAGGCAGGAGAATTGCCTGAACCCAGGAGGCGGAGGTTGCGGTGAGCCGAGATAACGCCATTGCACTCCAGCCTGGGTAACAAGAGCGAAACTCCGTCTCAAAAAAAAAAAAAAAAAAAAAAAAGTGAAGATCATAAAGTCCTTTAATTGTTGTAAGTGGAATTAAAGTAAGGCATAAGCAAGACTCACTGGTGCCTGAGCAGCAGGGGGCAGTAGAGGTGTCAGCATACCTTTAGGAGCCCAAGTCCCTGGGGCGTGGGTGAGGCAGGCCCTTCATCCCCGGGCAGAACTGAGCTTGTTCTTGTCATGTTTGACCTCAGTCCTCTGACACAGCCAGAACACAAAATGTTTTTATCTGCCTATTGAGAATCATGTAAGTGCAGGGTTTTTTTTTTTAAGTAATTATGAGGATGAGTGAAACTTTCACTGTAATGTTTGGTAAGTAATGAGATGATTCAGTTTTATGTCTATCTCGATTTGAGGAAGAGAGAATGGTGAGGGAAGCTTTGGGGACACAGGTTCATCTGGAACCACAGACACTTAAATGTGGACAAGTCTTTAATGATGTCTGATCCTCACTTCCTCCCAGTTGCAGGTGTCTATTTCATCTCTTTGGCTGTTCCTCTAGAATCGACTTTAGCTTTTCCAGTGGCCAGGAGCCCTGGTCCCAGTCACGGTTGTGAGGCTGTCTGTTCCATTACTGGGCACCTTGATTTCTTAAAACTGAGCTTCTGGAAACATTCACCTGGGTGTGGCAGTCACAGTCTCTAACAGCCTCCTAATTCCTGCTTTCTCTCTTTCCTTCCTGTAATCCTTCCACACGTGAAAAGGCTTCAGTAGCCCCCACCATCCTCCATGTCACCTTGGACACCCTGAGTTTGCCTTTGTTAATGTCAGAGCCAGGACCTCAGGAAAAAAAAGGTCTGAGATACATTTTTGTGCAGAGCAAACAGACTTTCCATGTATATTACCTTTCCTGTAATATTGTCCGCTCAGGTAGCTGTGTGCCTTCTTCCCTCTTTTAGCACCAGTTGATACTGAGTTTATGGTTAATTAGTAAATGTGTTAATTGCATTTTTTTTTCAAAAATCAGTAAGCCCGAACATGTACCTAGCATTTTGCAGGGATAAGGGTATGGAAAGATACAATGCCATGGACATCCTGCAACACACACACCCCAGAACTTACAATTTAATTAGGTATCAGTGCAAACAATTGGTACACGGCAATGTGGCAATTGTGTAACAGCTATTATTGCACCAACCAAAATTCAATATGTTAAACATGGAACTCTTCAGGTTATTATAAGAATGCTGCTTGACTCTGATAGGCCCAGGGCAGACTGTGAAACATCCATTCCACTAAATCCAGAGCAGTCAGGGAGGAAGGGGTTTTCCTATCTCAGCCGCTTCACTTCCAGCCCAGACTTGTGCTGTATTAACCTCTATTTCCCCAGCACAGCAGACTGGGAGACTTTTTACCTCTTTTTTCAGGACTCCTCCCCCTTCCACCACAAGCAGAGTTGCAAGATTTAGAAAATGAAAATTTAAGACACTCAGTTAAATTTGGATTTTAGTTAAACAACAATTATTGAGTATAAGTATGCCCCAAATATTGCATTTTATTTTATTTTATTTTATTTTTTCTAGCAGGCATGCCCTCAAGGACTGCAGCCTCCATCCACCCTCATATGAGCCTGCTTTAAAATCTTGCCTGCCAGTACTTGCAGGCTACGATTATTGACCTCCAGCGCCCAGTTTCAGGTGGGAGGAGAGACCCAGTCCCACCCTAGCATGTCATCTTTGTGGAATCCCAAAAGAGACAATATGTAGAGGACAGGAATGCCAAAGATGATGCAGGGGGTAATAGGGTACTGTCTTTTTAAAGCCCCCTTCCCCGCTTCACACCCAGCAATGCCCTTACTATAAAGGTGTCCTTGTTTTTTTTTTTTGACAAATTCACAATCTCCGCCTCCACAGATTTCGGGCGCCCCCTGCTGGTTACACTTTGCCAGTAGTCTATCGCAACCCACCAGGTTTGCTGACGCTGGACTGGCATTTACCTGTCAAAGTAATTTAAACCATAGGATTTACTCCCAAATGGGGAGGCTAGGGGTGAGGAGGGAAGAACAGATAAAATTGGAGAAGGGCATAGTTGTGGGTTTAGACTAATCAGAACAAGATTCTAAATTATAAAGATAGGAAATGGTACTGCAGGAAAGCTGTATCAGTCTCCCCTGCAAAATAGGCCACCTTGATCAGTGATGTCTTAGGCTTCCCCAGAGTGGTTCATTCACAGCCTCCCTCCTTTACGCTCCCCCAGATTCTCTTTCGTTTAGATTGTGTTGACTCAGCTCAGGGAATGAATGTATGTATTTGCCAACATTACTGAGTTCACTAATTTAAAAACACTGAAAAAAATCTTACTTTCCCTCTGCGTTTGGTGACTTTTACCCCCAGAACTCTTCTTAGGAAGCCTATGACAATGAAGAGATTATAAAAGCAAGGGTCTTTCCAATTCCCTTCTCCCACTGTGCTGTGGCGCGAACACTCAACCTGGAGTCTAACGTTCTTAATTTCTGGCCCAGATCTCTAGTGGCTGGGTCTCTGGATGCTTCTCAGACTCCTAGAGTCTTCAGGTTACTCAGTCAAAAGAATGTTCTAAACTAGTTGCCTGTGAGGCTGCTGAACACATTGGCTAGTTGAATCACACAATTGATTTGCCTGACAACTGTTCACTAAACTGTATATCTTAACGTAGTATGTGGATTTAACTGGTGGTGTTACTGATGTGTCAAAATTGTGAGTGCATTCCAGGTTTTCATTGTTGTTATTTTCCATCTTCCATTACTTTGAAGGACACATGTTACAGGACACAAAGAAATATTAAACTTGCAAAGCATATGAATAATGGCAAATTTATTATTATTAATAAAAATATAATAAACAGCATAGATTACTTCAGGTTCTGATTAAAGCTACGTCTTGCATTTGGACCATTTTGAGTAGTCCTTATTCTGCCAAAAAATTATAATTATAAAATTTGTGAATCATGCAGAAAACATTGGAACTAAATTATTGGCATTGGTTTGGAAAGGTGATTTCCAATTTTAAATGAAAATTTCAGTTGTTTTCCGTTACCCTTGTGATCTTTCAACAGATTTTTGTCATCTGTGTAGAAGCTGTTATTGAATTTTCTTGCTTAGATTATATGATTTCTGTTCAGAGAATTAAATTCCCCATTACACTGTGTTTTGTTTCTCTATAATATAAATGGAAAATTATGTAGCAGGGAATTTATACATTTGTTTTGCACCTGTGGTATTTAAAATGTGGCAGGCATTTAGAGCTGTCATAAAGACCGAGGCTGAAAATGCTTTATTGCATATGATTATCCTTCTCTTATTGCTTTTGAAAAGGAATGAAATAGAGCCATTTTAATATTCATGTGTTCCATCCAAACAGAGGATTAAATAATGAAAGTGTGTAACTTACGTTTGCTTCCATACAGATAGTTTTATCTTGCCATCTTCAGTCATTGTTTTGGTCTTGCATTAGGATACTATGAAGTGGATCATAAAATATACTTCCTGAGTGCTCTTTGATAAACAAGTGTGTGAAATGTGCTTGACCCTGATCTGTGCAGTAGAGCATTTCAGACTAATCACAAACTACGGAGTGTAGTCAAAGCAGCAGCTCAGACTGCTTTCTCTGCAGAAATTGGAGCTAAAGCGTTGGTGAGAATACAGTGTTCAGCTTCTCATGTTGTACCTAATGGCAGCCACGGTTAAAATATCATGAATCCAGCAGTGATGGATGCCAGAAGTACCTGATACCCATCTAACATAACCCTGCTCAAAACCTTTTGATCATTAGGGTCTAATGAACAAACTCCCAACCTTAGTCTGGTCTGACTTACGCTGTTTTCTCAGACAGTTCTCCCAGTTTCCCAGATCACACTGGTTTGAAGGCTGTTTGGTAGACAACCTTTGAGTCTTTCTGTCTTCATATTGCAGGTATACCTGCAGAATGAAGCCCCTGGCTTCATTTACTCACAGATAAACTGACTTGACAACAATAAGCCTTTATAAGAACTCCAGAAACTAGTTAAGAAATCATTGCACCTCAGGCAAGCTCAAAGCCAAGAACATCCACATTACAAGGAGTAAGAAAGGTCATTTCATTTCAACCTTAATAGCTCCTCCTCGAACCTGGCACAACACAGCAAAATTAAAAGTCCAACTTATGCCTCTTCCTTTGAGAGGGAAAGAAAAGAGTAGAACATACATTTAATGTTCTAGCTTTTCAGGGGACTGCTCAGGGACTGGTTTCCCTCTCACCTGGCTTGAGGCAGTGACGAGGAACCAGCATGGTATGAATGTCTTAGGACTGCTGAGAAGAAAATATTACTCAGCAGTTTGGTGCAGCACCAGAGAACCTTATCACCATGGAAGAGCTTGGATTGACTGGAAGAAAATGCCCAGCTCATGGTTACTCATTTGGAAGAAAAAGAGAAGAGTGGAACATGCATCCAGCAATTCAGCATTTTTTTTTTTTTTTTTTTTTGGTCGGGGGCTGCTCTGCAAACAGACTCCCATCTTACCTGACTCGGAACATTGACAGAACTTGCATACTTTGGATGCCTATGGTCACAGAGAACAAAAGGGTATTAAGCAGCTTATTACATCAGAGAATTTCTAGTACTGCAGACAGACATCAGGGTCAGCAAGAGATTAAAAGCTCCTGAAAAAGAAACTGCAAACCTCTCTAACTGTGAAATTACATATAAAAGCTCAGAAAGAGGCATCCCCAGAAAAGATTTGAGAATCTCTAACCATTGTAGAAGACAGTGTGGTGCTTCCTCAAGTACCTAGAAATAGAAATTCCATTTGACCCAGCAATCCCTTTACTGGGTATACACCCAAAGGATTATAAATCATTCTATTATAAAGACACATGCACACCTATGTTCGTAGTGGCACTGTTTACAATAGCAAAGACCTGGAACCAACCCAAATGCCCATTGACGATAGACTGGACAAGGAAAATGTGGCACATATACACCATGGAATACTATACAGCCATAAAAAATGATGAGTTTGTGTCCTTTGTAGGGACATGGATGAATCTGGAAACCACAATTCTCAGCAAACTGACACAAGAACAGAAAATCAAACACCACATGTTCTTACTCATAGACAAGTGTTGAACAGTGAGAACACATGGACACAGGGAGGGGAGCATCACATACTGGGGTCTGTTGGGGGGGCAAGGGAAGGGCAGCAGTGGGGTGGGGAGGTTGGGGAGGGATAACATGGGGAGAAATGCCAGATGTAGGTGACAGGGGGATGGAGGCAGCAAACCACATTGCCATGTATGTACCTATGCAACAATCCTGCATGATCTGCACATGCACCCCAGAACCTAAAGTACAAGAATTAAAAAAAAGAAAGAAAAGAAATGAGAGTATTTAGAGTAGACTCTTTTGGTGGTGGTAGCAGCTTGCCATTTAATTGAGGAACTCATCTTAAATCACAAGTAAAGAAAATTGTGGCTTCCGCTTTAGAGAAAAACTCTAGAAGAGCATAAATTATGAGCTAAAAGCTGGTATCATTTAGAGAAAGCTCCAAAGATGTATTATGGCAACACCAATCTGAGGAAAGACGCTCAGCTCTCGCTGTGATCATTTACTGTGGTCAGAGTTCATGAATCATCTCTTATGGACTGTGACTGGAAAATATATTTACATTACTATATTCGAAAAAATGTCAGTCTGCAAACTTAGTTCTCTCTAACTAGGTTCCTCATTGTTGCAAAGATCCCATGCAGAGCAATTACACTGAAAAAGGCTGCTTGGAGTCACCAGTGCAGCGGCTGTGGAGGGGCCTTCACTGGTACTGAAAATGCTTGTTTGCTGATGAATAACCTTTGTTATTATCATACTGCACGTTATTAAAATTTTTAACATAACTCCCTCTAACACTAATAGTAATTCAGACAGTGCAGCCACTGGTAGACAGCTTCATTAGTCAGTCTTCTTCCTTCTAAATGTGAGAGCTAAGAACTGCTATTACTGTCATTCTGTCTGCTGCTCATTCTTGTCATTGACTCATGCATGAGACTAATCATATTCTCGCTGAACGCACCATGCTCAGCTCCTGAACGTGTGTGACAGTGACAGGAGCCCACTGAGAAGATAGCACAGGGTTGGTGGAATTCTATCTATGCCTCCATAGGCACACGCGTGTGCGCTCCTTCTTACACTCATAAGCTATTTTTTAAGGTTTTATTTTACACACATAAGCTATTTTTTAAGGTTTTATTTTATTAATTCCTTAGGAATCTTAGAAAGTTAACTTGAGAAAGCAAGATGGTACCCTCTGAGGCTTTCCCTGTACAGGGTATGTGTGTCCTCTCCAAGGAAAAATACTCTAAGGAAAAAAACAATAAAATAGAATTTTTTTTTTTTTTTTTGCTAGTATAAAACATCTGATTTCTTTGTAGAGAGAGGAAAAAAAATTTAGAAATCATCGAAATGTGTATGTTTTGAGGCCTCTAAGGTACTTTCTGTGACTCCACAAAGACTATTATTGAATTCACTTTAAACGGCGCTTTAAAAATAATAATAATGTTTGCTTTTTCTCCAAAGGGAGATAAAGATCATTTTTGTGGAGGAATCCTTTTTCCCATTGAATTGTTAGACTGTATCCTCAATAAAAAAATGAAATGTGTCCACACCTGATTGATGGCTAAAGAAATGAAGATTAAGAGAGAACTAAATGTCTAGAAGCATTTAACTCTTATGAAAGTCTTGGATAGATGCTTGGACATTTGGAGAATGGAACCATTATATAAAATATGTGTGTAGGTTGGGCATGGGGCTCACACCTGTAATCCCAGCACTTTAAAAGGCTGAGTGGGGGGATCACTTGAGCCTAGGAGTTTGAGACCAGCCTGGGCAACGTAGCAAGACCCCCCCATCTACACACACACACACACACACACACACACACACACACGCAGCTGGATGTGGTGGTGTATGCCGGTAGTTCCAGCTATGCTATGCTGGAGGCTGAGGTGGGAGGATCACTTGAGCCTGGAAGGTTGAGGCTGCTGTGAGCAGTGATCACACCACTGTACTTCAGCCTGCGCCATAGTGCGAGACCCTGTCTCAAAGAAAGAAACAACAAACATTATGTTTGCTCAAAAAATATTCAGTAACCTTCTGTTTCCTAAAGAAAAGACATTCCTTAGAGCTGTGTTTATTGAGTGTGGTACATGGTACACTTTCTTATGATATAGATTTCTGACTTGTCCCTGAAACACTGGGGTGAGGTGACTGTGGGAGGGCCACAGGTCATTCGTATGTGCCAACATCTGAGAGCCACCATCTCAGAGACCAAGTTGTCCACTGTATGGCCTCAAGTCAACTTTCCAATTTATCTGAAAATCCTGCCACAGGGGTCCTCGACTTTGGTGCATATCATAATTATGTGTCCCTCACCTCCAGAGATTTAAACTCATTAATTCTTGGGTGAAGCCATGAAACGCAGGTTTTGATTAAATTAAATGATGGATCTGTAGATAATTCTGTTGTACACAGAGTTTGAGAATCACCTTGCCTGCCTAACAGTAGATATGAGTTCTGCACTCTGGCCTCGGCTCTGCTCCTGCCCTGCCTGGTCTTGGACACACCACTGAGCTACTCAGAGTGTTCATTCCTTCTTGTATAAAAGCATGGGTGGACCTGCGCTGGCTACCTCACAAGTTAGATGATGTATTG
Source organism: Aotus nancymaae (assembly GCF_030222135.1). NCBI lineage: Eukaryota > Metazoa > Chordata > Mammalia > Primates > Aotidae > Aotus > Aotus nancymaae. Next base: position 19,307,394 of record NW_026988455.1, read on the forward strand.
AAGACTGCTCAGTTAAATGCAGAATGTGATGTATTTTAGGGTATTCAAGTCACTGAGTCTTATCTACAAGTTAGGCACTGTCTTCAGTACCAGAAATAAAATAAGAAAGCTCCACTCAGAAAGTTTATTAAGGCTCCAAAGGGAGTCAGAAGGTTGCTGTTCCCTGGCGATGTTACTGTATTCTTGGTCTTGCAGGTTGCATATGCTGTTGCTGATTGCTGACACATCTCATTGGCTGAGAGCAGTGGCTGGCTTTGCAACAGCTTCACCTTCCCTGGATACTCCTTCAGCACCTCTGACTTCTAGGCCAGGTTTGTGTACTTAATTCCATGACAGCATCAAGATACAAGCAACAAGAACTAATGGATTTTAGTCCATCCCGTGGGGCTCATGCCTGCGGGATAAAGCTTGTCCTTGCCGTCTTCCCCTCTGCATCCATGTCTCCTTCCCAACTGTCTGTGCTGTGGACTTCAAACTCCAGCATCAGACATGAAGACAACATCCTGCAGAGATTGCTTTAAGCAGCTCCTGCAGTTATAATAACATCATGGCCCTAAAGCAAACATAATAAAAATTTTTCCACACCCATATTCGCAAACATAAAATCTTTTATTGGTTCTGTTTCTCAATTGAATCATGACTGATACAATATGAGCAGCAGTATATTATCATTTATAGGTAAGATGCCATTAATTAAAGATGCATGGGTCAGACATGGTGGTTCACGCCTGTAATCCGAGCACGCTGAGATATCAAGGTAGGAGGATCCTTTGAGGCCAGGAATTTGTGACCAGCCTGGGCAACATAGTGAGACTCTGTCTCTACAACAAAACAAACAAACAAACAAAAAAACCATGTTTTTTAAAGGTGCATGCTATAAATCTAAGAAAGCACTAAAATATTTGTAAAAGAAGCATAAATGATTAAAAAAAATAATAAGCCAAAATGCAGATTAAATGAAATAATTAAAAATAATTCAAAGTCAGTTAGAAAAAGAACAAAGAACATATACAACAAATAGAAACAAGAAGTGAGATAGTAAATTAAAATCCAACTGTATCAATAGCTGTATTTAATTTAAATGACCTAAACATATAAACTAAAACACAGAGATTATCAAATTAGATAAGAAAGCAAGAATCAACTATAATCTATAAATTCACCCTAAATATAAAAGTATACAGATTAAAAGTAAAAGGATGAAAAGCATACAGTATATGCCATGCAGACAGTTGCTCTATTAGCATCAGATAAAAGGAAATTCCAGAACAAAGACTATCTTCAGAAATAAAAAAGCACCACATATAGTGTAAAAGAGACAATTCATCAAGAAGAAATAAAAAGACTAAATGCGTATGCACCTGAAAACAGAGCTTTAAAATGCATAAGGCAAAACTGATAGAACAGAAAGAAGAAATAGACAAACCTACACTTTGTTAGAGATGGTAACATTCTCTCTCAGTAATAGAACAGGTGCATAGCAAATCAGTAAAAGATGTAGACTAGAACTATGTTGTTAAGCAACTTGACAAGCCTGATATTTACTGAATGCTCTATTCAAAAATAGCAGAACACACGTTCTTTTCAAGTGCTCATGGAATATTTACCAAGACACTGGGACAAAAAACAAACCTTAACAAATTGAAAAGGGTTGAAATAATATGCAGTATGTTCTCTCCCCATAGTGGAATCAAACCGGAAATCAATAGCAGAAAGATGTCTGAAAAATCCCCCAAATATTTGGAAATTAAATGACTCACTTCTGTATAACCCATAGACAAAAAGGAAAGTCACAAGGGAAATTAGAATATATTTAGAATGAAAATGAAACACCAAATATAAGAATTTGGGAGATGCAGGTAAAGTAGCATGGGGGGAAATTTATATGATTAAATGTTTATACTTGATAAGAATAAAGGCCTCAAGGTAATGGTATAGTTTCACAGTAAGGAACCGCAGGGAAAAATAAAATAAAATAAGTACCATAGCAAACAAAAAGGAATGCAATAATTAAGATCAGAAATTAATGAATTTGAAAAGAGAAACACAATAGAGAAAAATAAAAACAAAATCGAGTTGATTCGGTGTGCCCTTATTACTTTCTAGTTAAACAAAAAGAAAACTTTTGTTTCATTAATTGTATTTAAATTTTTATTGGATTTTTGTGAGGTTTTTTATGTACTTTAGGATGACAAATAAAAACATAAGCAGTGCCAAAGTAGGTTCAGAATTTTAATTTCACTTATCTATAATTTTATCAATGCTTACTTATCAATGTCTTTAAAGGTACAATTTTATGGAAAAATTTACTTACAGTCTGAATATATTTTCTGGTCTTTAAAGTGAAGTCAGTATGCTGTATACCATCAATATATAAACTTGAAACACTTATAGAACAAACATATGAGAGATCAATAAATCCTTTTGGGTCACTACAAACTACACAGTTGGCAATGTATATTTATTTTGTCTGCTGAGTAACAAACAGGTAAGTTTTAGAGTTAACAAAAGATAGTAATATAAAACAGATCTGTCTAGTAATAATCTTCAGAGCTAGAATACCTACATGTATTTATAAAGTCAAATTTTGGGGGGATAACCAGAGGTAACCTCAGTGAAAAAAAAGTTAATTCTGTTGTAAATTCAGTTCTGATAATCCCACTTGATGACCTTTCGTCTTAAACAATTTCTAAGTTGGCTCATATCATAACTATGCTAACCCTCTTCAGAAGGCTCATTTTAAGGATCCCTAACAGTGTATTGTTGAACTAACAAGCCTTTCAAAAGGCAGACATCCTAAGCTTAACATTAACTCTAGTCCAATGCTTTTGGTTGCCTGCAAATAGTTCATTTGGCATTTAAAAAAAAAAAAAAGTTGGCTGGGCATGGTGGCTCACACCTGTAATCCCAGCACTTTGGGAGGCTGAGGTGGGCAGATGACTTAAGGTCAGGAATTCAAGACCAGTCTGGCCAACATGGTGAAACTCCGCCTCTACTAAAAATACACAAATTAGCGAGGTGTAGTGGTGCGCATCTGTAATTCCAGCGACTCAGGAGGCTGAGACAGGACCCGGGAGGTGGAGGTTACCATGAGCTGAGATCCTGCCATTGCACTCCGCCTGGGCGACAGAGCAAGACTCCATTAAAAAAAAAACAGTTGGGCCGGGCGCGGTGGCTCACGCCTGTAATCCCAGCACTTTGGGAGGCTGAGGCGGGTGGATCAAGAGGTCAAGAGATCGAGATCGAGACCATCCTGGTCAACATGGTGAAACCCCGTCTCTACTAAAGATACAAAAAATTAGCTGGGCATGGTGGCGCGTGCCTGTAATCCCAGCTACTCAGGAGGCTGAGGCAGGAGAATTGCCTGAACCCAGGAGGCGGAGGTTGCGGTGAGCCGAGATCGCGCCATTGCACTCCAGTCTGGGTAACAAGAGCGAAACTCCGTCACAAAAAAAAAAAAAAAAAAAAAAAAAAAAAAAAAAAAGAGTTTTCACTAGATACTCTTTTCAAGTTGGCAATACATTGGCTCAGTTGCAGAAGCGTGCTCATTATTCCCTTCTTCTTAGCCTTATGAGAGAGCAGCTAGTGATGTGCCAAAAAACTGTAGATATGATAGGTAGGAGGAGATATTACTTAGTCTAAGTCCTCTGGTTTCCAGGTAGGCAAGGTCCTTTGCAGATGCCCTGGTGTTAGCAGTGCCTTAGCCTCAGCGATGCATTAGTAACATCTAGGGTGTCTTTTAAAAAGCTAACCTATTATCCCCACGGATTGATTTAATTGTTCTTGGATTAAAATCATCCCTACCTTTTTTTTTTTTTTTTTTTTTTTTGAGATGGAGTTTTGCTCTTGTTGCCCAGGCTGGAGTGCAATGGCGCGATCTTGGCTCACCACAACCTCTGCCTCCTGGGTTCAAGTGATTCTCCTGTCTCAGACTCCTAAGTAGCTGGGATTACAGGCATCTGCCACCACACCCAGCTAATTTTGTATTTTTTATTAGAGACAGGGTTTCTCCACGTTGGTCAGGCTGGTCTCGAACTCCTGACCTCAGGTGATCCGCCAGGCTTGGCCTCCCAAAGTGCTGGGGTTACAGGTATGAGCCACTGTGACTGGCTCATCCTTACATTTTTTTAAAGCAGCCAAGGGAAGTATTATTTACCAAAGCTAAGAACCACTGAACTGAAGTACTAAGAATGTTTCAGATGAGGAAATCCCAATCTCCTTTCTCACTCATGTGGGTTTACAGTATAAACTACATTTTAAATGTCAGAAGTTTAAAAAGCACAAAATAAATGTTATAAATAGAATTAAAATAGGACAGCAGTGATTCTAATTTCTGTGTTATATTGCAAGATTTTACATCTTAAAAATGTGGACTTTTGTAGGTGATTCAAAGCACATGTGTTGTTCTTTCTGTGTAAAGAACACTGTATTAACTCATCTTCAGTTGGTATTAACTTTGTGCTTTTTTTAAAGTGAGGATTTTTTAAAAAACAAAACTTTGGCTGGATTTGGTGGCTCATGTCTGTAATCCCAGCACTCTGGGAAGCCAAAGCAGGCGGATGATGAGGTCAGCAGATCGAGACCATCTCTACTAAAAATACAAAAATTAGCCGGGCGTGGTGTGAGTGCCTGTAACCCCAGCTACTTGGGAGGCTGAAGCAGGAGAATCACTTCAACCCAAAAGATAGGGGTTGCAGTGAGCCGAGATCGGGCCACTGCACTTCAGCCTGGCAACAGAAGTAGACTCCATCTCAAAAAAACAAAAAACATTAATGTTCTCTTGCTCATTCTCGGAGTCATGGGAGTGGACAGTGTATCATACATTAGTCAGGTTTGCTCAGAAAATAGAAAGCATTCTAAATATTTCAAGCAGAAAGGGATTATATTCATGGTTATGTGTTTATTAATAGGACTGGGGTGGGAAAGCTAGGGAAAGCTGCCACTCATGTTCAGTGTAGCCACCCTTACTATGGTCCAAGAAGCTGCCACTGCTGCTCAGGACAGAATATTGCAGGGAATCGCAGTGGACTCCAGCTACCCTGCATCAGAACTGCTGAGACAGGTGACACAGGTAATACCCAGAGGCTGCTGAAGCCGACAATTCTGTTCATTGCTGTGGGAGGAGGGAAAATGCATTGTATGTGTTTTTAAATCTCAGGCAAGTCTATCTGTTGACATTGCATTGAGAACCCTAGAGGCAGGGAAGTCTGGGAAGGGCAGCCTTGCTCTCAAGACTGTGTGACAGGCACAAGCACACGGATGAGATGAGAATGAATCCTCATTGCCAAGCAGAATTAAACCAAACTGAAACACATTATAAAGCAAAAAGATGATGAAGAGGTGGGCCACAGAATATTTTGTGTGAAAGTTATGTGGATCCTGTGAAAGTGGAATCAATGTTTTCCGATCAACTGAGCTACCTTGGGTAACAGAGATATTTATCACATTTATGCTTTCTTACATTAATCTATGTTTTTATAAATGCCGTGTCTTATCCTGAGTATGGGAAGGAGGTGTTGCCTCTGGTACTGGTGTGGCATGTGCCAGACTATTTCTGTGAGTTTCAGTTTGGTGACTGCTTTTGGTGGGAAGAGGTCTTTCAGCAAACACAATTCACCAGTCCTAAGAGCACCTCGAATGCCGGAGATAAAAATATTTCTTTGACCATAATCACTCTACTGTGGCCTAGCATCTGAGATTAGATCCAGTCTTTAATACTGATTGGCTCTTCCCCCTCCAACCCTGGGTTTATTTATCATCATTTTCCACCCATGTGTCAGCTGGAAAAACAAAAAATCAAGCAATTAACCATCCCAACCATTTGTCACTTAAACTGGATAAAGTCTTCCCTAAGTCAAAAAGACACATGTAAGTAGAGATGAGCTACAGGGATTATTAGCTTCATACTGTCCTACCTTGGCTGCACGTCTGCACGTGTGACCTGCTGCTCTCTTTCTTCTGGACGGAGACAAGAAAGGGACCATCAGATGCTAGGGGTGGGCTGGTGGACAGTGAGCAGAGCTACAGCCCCCGACTATTCTGGTTCCTTCAGACTAGCTTGTCTCCTTTCACTCTTGCTGTGGTGTCGAAGGCTTCAATAATACCGTTAGTTTCTAAATGCCTGTGAAGGTGGAGTTCTCAAACCATCTAATGGTTGGATTTAAGACAGTGAGAAGGAGAAGGCTTGTTGCCATTTCTGATTTTGTCTGGTTCTTTAAGATGGCATGAAAGGCAAATAATTAATATTGGATAGGTTTTAGCAAAACAAAACACCCATGTTCCTAATCTTTGGTAAAATATTTTACCAGTTAGTTTTTCCTTGAGGACTAGGGTTATTTTCCTGGTTAGAAAGATAGGACCAAGATCCCAGCCTGGGAATTTTGAATGATCCATGCAAAGCTGTGTTACAGGTAGAAAGATGTCAGTGCCACGTGTTTTAAACAGGCATTTTGGACCATTAGGATATCATGGTTTGCTTATCATGGCTTTTTCTACATCTGAATACATTCTTATCAGCTATGCTTCATTTGTTATAAAAGGAACTCTAGAATCAAGTGTTGCCATTCTTCTCGGTTTCAGAAGGAAGATAATCTTTTGAGCTCACAGGGTCACAAACACATCTCATTGAAAGTAATTGCCTTCATATCAGCTATGAGAAGGCACATGCTGAGTTTGCGTCCTTAATGCCTTTCAAGATTTATGAGTGCCTTATCAATGGATATCACAGGCAACAGATGCACCTTATAAAGATGACTTTAAAAAATAAACTATAATTGTTATGCCTTGGCTCCTGGCCAAAGAAACAGAATCTACATCTGACTGATGGTACAAGCTGGCTTTCTATCATTTAACAGTAAATGGCTTTGCTCTTTTATTATGTTTTGCTTGAGTAAAAAAAAAGACAAATAGAATTATGAACTTGATAAAAGACTAAGTCCTGCAGTGATACACACTGAAAGATGCAAAACTAAGAGTCACAGATTAACTGGTGAACTTGCTGGTGTGGACCACTGAGTGACTCTTGTTAACCATCATCTCATGAGCCCATCATGCAGCTGACCTCACAGACGCAGAGGCACTGCAGGAGAGCTTCGACAAGCCTGAAATGGCAAAACAGTTCCCAGAAGGGTCCCAAGAACTAGAAAGAGGTCAGAGCTGTGCACCTGTGCAATAGCACAAGTGCTTAATAAATCCCATCCTCACTCATATCTGCCTATGCACAGCACTGTATGAAAAGTGGATGTGGCTGACTGCTTGTTATAGACCAGTGTTCACTCCCTTCTGTTTCCTTTGGTCATGGAATCCCTAAGTTTTAACTAGGCATACAGCCACCCAGTTCAAGATTGCATTTCCCACATTCCTTATCACTAGGTGCAGTCATGTGATTAGATTATGGCAATGGGATACCGCTCCAATATGGCTGACTAGCTGCAGGCAGGAGGAACATCACCCACTGAGGGACTGGGACATTGGGAAGACTGGCACGCCTCTAGCAGATCTTTATAGGGAAGGTCTCGAGAGTGGATGGAGGGAAGACACAGATGCTGGCTGAAGCTGGGAAAAAGCTCCTTCCTGGTCCCCAGTGACTCTTGTGAAAGGGGTGAGTTAAACAGGCAAGGAGCAACCTGCTCTCACCAAGGGCCTCTGGAATTGCAGCAGGAGGCGACCCCTTGATCACCATGGACACTTGAGTTGGCAGGGAGAGCTGCTTAGAGAAGTGTTAGTGGCAGAACGCCAGACTGTGCAGAGCCCAGAGGGTTTGGTGAGGGAAATTCTGTCGTGGAGTATGGCCAGGGACACCCATCCCCCTAGGTTCAGCTTGCTGCTGTAGGAGACTTCAGCCCTATGGGATCTGTGGGACTTTAACTCTGCAGGGCAGTCTTGCCATCAGACTAGTCTGGTCTGAGCTGAGCACCCCACAGTTCCTCTGGCCTTCCCTGGGGTCCCATCCTGGCCATGCCTGCTTGCAGTGCAGACCCCAGGTACCTCCTGGAGGACTGAATCATAGCTCCTGTGCTGGTAGACCACAACTGACTGGCAGAGTGCTCCAGCACAGTGACCCCTGTGAGCACACACCAGCCCACCTGCAAACTCCCCCAACTGCAGCCTCTCCCGTGCTGCTCTACCTGCAAGCAGTAGCCCATGGACAACCCCAACACTGCTTTGCTGGTTTGTGTGTGTAGGGGCAGACTGGGCCTTCCCTTCCCCACAACTGCACATGCACCGTGCCTGCCACTGCTGTTGGTATTAATGCACTCCGCCCACCACGACATTGCCATTGCCATTGCCATTGTCATTGGAGCATTGGTGAGCATGGAGCCTATGAGCTTTGCCTCTGCCAGCACCCTGCCTCTGTGGCAATGAGGGAATGTGTTAATTTTTTCCCTGGGTTTATAAGGGGCGTGGTTTTAAAGACAAGAATTTCCCAGCAACATACCTGACCTGCCTTCTTTCACATCTCCATCCAGGAGCCTAGAGTTCTTTGTCTAACTTTCATATGCACGGGAAGGTAGACTGCCCAGGTGAGCGCCCTTTGTTCAGAAAGCCCGCAAAAAGCTATGGGAGGACTGTGGGCCCAGCAATCAATCAGATGTCAGAGTGAAAGATCTGTCACTCCAGCGGAAGTTTAAAGGAACTCCTCTCATGGGACAAGAACGTGAATGGGGCAGGAGTAACTCCCAGATTAAAAGACCCACTGCCCCTTACCTGTGTAAATTTCCCTCTCTGGAATCCCTCCCATGACAGCATGGGAGCTGGCTTTCTCTCTCTCCCTACTTCTCTTTCTTTCTCTCCCTGCCTAATAAATTGCTTTTCTGCAAAACTCTTTGGGTCCAATATTTACTTAAACAATATCACCGCAGCCAGGGTCTCCTACCCATTTTTGGGTCAGTAAAAGCCTAAGGACCTGAAAAAAGCACATCCAATCTGGGAACAGTAAGCACCTCCTGTCCCCAGGATACAGCAACACTGCTGCCAGTGAAAAACTGGGCATGGAGAACAGAGAACTTGCCCCTGCCCTGAGTGGCACTGCCACCTGTGTGAATGCACACATAGGGTGCATACAGTCCTGTATCCACCAGTGCCCTACTGCCATGCTAACACTCCCACCAGGGCAGATGAACACACAATTATTGGCAGGGGCCTTCTATCTCCAAACCATGGTGCCACTGCTGCTCCACATGGAGGCCGACACCCCAGCTCCTGCTAGCACCCTGCCACGGTTGATGAGCATACGCCCCACCACACTGCCACTGCCACTGCCACTGCCATGTGAAAATGAGGATGGATCCTACCGCCACCACCCTATGAAGTACTTTGGCTGGTATCACTTATTGGAGTGTTGTGACCTGTGGCCTGGCAGCACCTCAGACCCTCAAAAGCAGCAGTTTCCTAACCTTGAGGAGCCAACGAGCAAAGCCAGGCCTAATCCCAGTATGGAGATCACTCCACCAGCGTAGAGACCCCTTCGTGTCTCCGCCATGACGAAGTTAGAGCCCGGACATATTCTCCCCACGCTGAGGGCAGTCGAGCTGAGGAAAAAAGAAGGAAGTGATAGAGGCCTGAGTTTGCAGAAGCCTATTCTTGATCCACTGAGCTAATGGCATGTCTGGGTGAGGCCTGCGTGACTATCTATGAGACTATTGTCTCTTGAAGTTCCCATTCTGGGCTGGTTTTATGACTCTGTCTACCTGCATTCACTAAATCCCGTGATCGCTCACATGTTACTAGAAAAACGCTACCCCTCAAATTATTGCTCGCCTTGATGTTATTTACTGTAACTGTAGTCATTGATAAGAGGATAAGAATTTTAATAGGATTAGAATCTTTTGTTTGTTTTGGGTTCCGCGATCTCTAGACAAACCTGTATGCTACCCCCTCCCATACTTACTTTGTAATTTTCTGTTCCCTCCTGATAAAACTTTTGTAATGGGACCTACATCAGACACTGTATGAAAAAACGTATATAAGCAACTGTGCACAAAGAATAAATCGCTGATCTGAGCATAGCTCTTATCAGACCTCCAGACCCATTTTTCTCTATCTCTCTTTTCTTCCACGCACTCTCTCTTCCAGGTATTAGGACCCTCTTGCTGGTCAAGAGACCCCCGGCAGATGTGCCGATCTCACGGACCCCAACATCCCAGCCCCCAGAGTTAGAGTATGCTGTCCAGGAGTCCTGAGCTGAGACTTGACCCTCTAAAATATTCCAGAAATGAAGCCAGTTGATTGAACCCACCTTAAACGACAATCAAACCCCAAAGTCATCAAATAAGACAAAAGAAAGAAAACCCATCCAAGGTCAGCAACCTCAAAGGCTGAAGGAATGTCAGCCCACAAAGATGAGAAAGAACCAGTGCAAAATCTCTGACAACTCAACAGTCAGGGTGTCTTCTTTCCACCGAGCAACCACACTTCTCCAGTGAAAGGTTTTAACCAGGCTGAGACAGCTGAAATGACAGAAACAGGATTCAGGATACAGACACGAAGGAAGATCATCAAGATTCGGGAGAACAGTGAAACCCAATCTAAGGAAGATAAGAACCACACACAAAAAAGCTGATACAGGAGCCGACAGACAAAATAACCAGCATGGAAACGAAGATGACCAACTTGATAAAAATGAAAAACACACCACGAGAATTTCATAATGCAGTCACAGATATTAATGGCAGAATAGACCAAGCTTAGAGAACAATTTCAGAGCTTGAAGACTGGCTTTCTGAAATAAGACGGTTAGATAAGAATGAAGAAAAAAGAATAAAAAGGAGCAAACAAAACCTCTGGAGAAATATGGGGTTATGTAAAGAGACCAAATCTACTACTCATTGGGATCCCTGAAAGAGATGGGGAGACTGGAAGCAACTTGGAAAACATACTACAGGATCTCATCCAGGAGAACTTCCTCTACCTAGCTAGAGGGGCCAACATGAAAATTCAGGAAATGGAGAGAGCCCCTGCAAGATACTTTAACATTATCTCCAAGACACCTAATCATCAGATTCTCCAAGGTTGAAATGAAAGAAAAAATGTTAAAGGCAGCTGGAGAGAAAGGACAGGTCACTTACAAAGGGAAGTCCGTGAGATAACAGGGGATCTCTCAATAGAAACCCTAGAAGCCAGAAGAGATTGGGGGCCTATATTCAACACTCTTAAAGAAAAGAAATTCCAACCAAGAATTTCATATTGGCCAAACTAAGCTTCATAAGCAAAGGAGAACCAAGATCCTTTTCAGACAAGCAAATGCTGAGGAAATTTGTTACCACCAGATCTGCCTTACAGAAACTCCTGAAAAAAAGCAATAAATACAAAAAGGAAATATCATTACCAGCCACTCCAAAAACACACATAAGTACACAGACCAGTGACATTACAAAGCAACCACATAAAGAAGTCTGCGTAAGAACCAGCTAATGACATGATGACAGAATCAAATCCACACATATCAATGTTAAACTTGAATGTAAATGGGCTAAATGCCCCATTAAAAGATGCAGTGTGACAAGTTGGATAAAGAAGCAAGACCCAATGGTATGCTATCTTCAAGAGACTTCATGAGATATCTCACATGCAGTGACACTTACAGACTCAAAATAAAGGAATGGAGGAAAATCTACCAAACAAATGGACAACAGAAAAAGCAGGAGTTAAAATCCTACTTTCAGGCGAAACATACGTTTAACCAACAAATGTCAAAGAAGACAAAAAAAGGCGTTACATAATGATAAATGGTTCAATTCAACAAGAAGACGTAAGTATCCTAAACATATATGCACCCAAGCAAGGAGCATCCAGATTTATCAAGCATGTTCTTAGAGATGTTCAAAGAGACTTAGACTCTCACACAGTAATAATGGGAGACATAAACACTCCACTGACAGTATTAGACAAATCACTGAGGCAGAAAATTAACATATACTCAGGATCTGAACTAACACTGGACCAAATGGACTTGATAGACATACACAAAACTCTCTACCCAAGAACAGTAGAATATACATTCTTATCACCACATGGCACGTATTCTGAAATTGACCACACAATTGAACACATAACACTCCTCACCAGATGCAAAAGAACTGGAATCATATAACCAGTCCCTCAGATCACAGTGCATTAAAGTAGAATTCACGGCTAAGAAAATTATTCAAAAGCATACAATTATATGGCAATTAAGCAACCTGCTCCTGAATGAGTTTTGGGTATATAATAAAATTAAGGAATAAATCAAGAAGTTCTTTGAAACTAACGAGAACCAAGATACAACATACCAGAATCTCCAGGACCCAGCAAAGGCAGTGTTAACAGGAAATTTACAGCAAAAAACACTTACATCGAGAAGTTGGAGAGATCTCAAATTAACAACCTGACATCACAACTAAAATAACTAGAGAAGCAAGAGCAAACCAACTCCCAAACTAGAGGAAGACAAGAAATAACCAAAATCAGAGCTGAACTGAAGGAGAATGAGACATAAAAAACCATTCAAAAGATCAATGAAGCCAAGAGCTGTTTTTTTGAAAAAAAATTAATAAAATAGGTAGAGTGCAAGTTAGACTAATAAAGAAGAAAAGAAGGAGATTCAAGTAAACACATTTAGAAACAACAAAGGGGATGTCACCACTGGCTCCACAGAAAAACAAATTACCATCAGAGACTACTAGGACTGCCTTTATGCACACAAACTAGAAAATCTAGAAAAATTGATAAATTACTTGACACATACATCCTCTCCAAGACTGAACCAGGAAGAAATTGAATCCCTGAGCAGAACAGTAATGAACTTTGAAATTGAGTCAGTAATAAATAGCCTACCAACTAAAAACAGCCTGGGACTAGACAGATTCACAGCTCAATTCTACCAGATATACAAAGAAGAACTGATATTTCTACTGAAACTATTCCAAAAAACTGAGGAGGAGGGACTCCTCCTGGACTCATTCTATGAGGCCAGCATCACGCTGATACCAAAACCTGGCAAAGCCACAACAAAAAAGAAAACTTCAGGCCAGAACTGTGATACAAAAATTATCCACAAAATACTAGCAAACCAAATCCATTAAAGCACATTAAAAAGCTAATGCACCATGATCAAGCAGGCTTTATCCCTGAGATTCAAGGCTGATTCAACATATACAGATCAATAAACGTGATTCATCACATAAACAAAACTAAAGACAAAAACCACGATTATCTCAATAGATGCAGAAAGGGCTTTCAATAAAATTCAATATCCTTTGATGTTAAGAACTCTCAGTAAATTAGGTATTGAAGGAACATACCTCAAAATGATAAGAGCCATTTATGACAAACCCACACAGATAACATCATACAGAATGGGAAAAAGGTGGAAGCATTCCCCTTGAAAACTGATACAAGGCAAGCACGCTCTCTCTCACCATTCCTATTCAATATAGTGTTGGAAGCCCTGTCCAGGGCAATTAGGCAAGATAAAGTAATAAAGAGTATCCAAATAGGAAGAGAGGGTCAAGCTATCCCTATTTGCAGATGACATGATTCTGTATGCAGAACCCCATAGTCTTGGTTGCAAAGCTCCTTAATCTAATAAACAACTTCAGCAGTGTTTCAGGATACAAAATCAATGTACAAAAATCACTAACATTCTTATAAACCAACAACAGCCATGCTGAGAGCCAAATCGGGAATGCATTCCCATTCACAGTTGCCACACACACACAAAATAAAATACGTAGGAATACAGCTAATCAGGGACATGAAAGATCTCTACAATAAAAATTACAAAACAGTGCTCAAAGAAATCAGAGATTACACAAACAGATGGAAAACACTCCATGCTCATGGATTTGAAGAATCAATATTGTTAACCTGGCCATACTGCCCAAAGCCATTTACAGATTCAGTGCTATTCTATCAAACTACCAATGATATTCTTCATAGAACTAGAAAAAACTGTTTTGAAATTCATCCAGAAAGAGCCCAAATAGCCAAGCTAATCCTAAGCAAAAGGAACAATGCTGTAGGGATCATGCTACCCAATTTCAACTATACTACAGTATTACAGTAACTGAAACAGCATGATACTGATACAGACAGAAACATAGACCAATTGAATAGAATGGAGGGCCCAGAAATAATGCCTTTCTCCATTCCTTGTTTTTGTTTTTTGTTTGTTTGTTTATTTGTTTTGTTTTCTTAATTTTTTATAATGCAGCATAAAGTCCAGCAGAAATAATTTATATGAAATAACTAATTTGACACATTACAAGCATAACCGAAATGTATCCCATCCAAGAAATACAAATGAGTTTCAGTGACATCAGCTGAAATTCATTGGCTCTTGTTTACATGGTTTGTGGAAAGTTTTGAAAACCTCCAGATATCTTAGTGGTTGTCTGCAGGGCTTTGTAAAGGGTTTTCAAAGTCCAGAGTTAAACTGTCTGATTTTGCCTTACAGCTATGGAAAGCCTTCTATTTTTCTTAACTATTTCACTCAGTGCTTTGGTTTTCTACCATGTAACTTACTGAGAAAAATGTTTCCTTTTATACAGCACCCATACCAGAACACTGGCATTTATGTTAACGTAAATATAAAATTTCAGGGAAAAGACACATATGAAATGACAATATCTATCATAAATATTTATAAGTATAATATATTCAAGTTAATCATCAACCAGGTGTTACATATGAGATATTAGAAGTTCTCTGAAAAGGCCAAATAAAAGAAACATTTTAATTTATGCTTCAATAATAATGGTGAAGAGAACATATTAGTTTTAATTGTTTTTTCAGTTCTTGAGATGGAGTCTCACTCTGTTACCCAGGCTGGGGTACAGGAGTGTGATCTCAACTCACCGCAACCTCTGCCTCCCAGGTTCAAGCAATTCCCCTGCCTCAGCTTCCCAAATAGCTGGGATTATAGGCGTGCACCGCCATGCCCAGCTAATTTTTTGTATTTTTAGTAGAGACGGGTTTCATCATGCTGACCCGGCTGGTCTTGAACTCCTGAGCTGGTGATCTGCCTGCCTCAGATTCCCAAAGTGTTAGAATTACAGGCGTGAGCCACCGTGTCTGGCCCATTAATTTTAATTTTAATCATACCACATAGCATAAACTTCTAACTTCCTCTCTTTTCGAATAAAAGGAATCAATAGTTTTGGCAGTGTACTGGAAGGACAAAATTTAAATTTCTATTTCCTTCTGGCTGATCAAGGTAAATTTTTATTGAACTTTGTACTCTTTGAAGTAGATACTCAAGTGAAAGGAATATGTGTGTGATGGTGGGGGAGGGGGAGGGGAGGAGGTTGGTTTGAATGAAACACGTGAGCAGGAGGCTTGAGGTCTGCAGCTGACACAACTATCACATCGCAGAGGTGAGTTTGACACTAACCAGGACTTTAAGATGACACATTGTGAGACTGGATATACCACGGAAACGTGCATTCCATTTTCTTCACATTATTTTCATTTCCCCCCACCAAAAATAAAAAAATAATAATTTCTAATTGCAAATAACTATTTTAGACAGAAGCTGGATAAAATAAGTTGGGATGTTACCATATGATCAGAGAGTCCTGGTTGCATTACTGGATTAACCTACCTAGCAGCTAAGCATGTTTTCTAGAAGGCAGTAGGAAGTCCAAAAACATATACATAGAGAGAGATTTTAAAGAAAGCACCAAAGTAACCATTATCAAAAACATAATTTTTCTGTTATACTTCCATTATAGTTTAGTGTTATTTTGAGCTACATTTTAAACATGAAGTTACATTGACTTAAAGAATCTTTGAGCCTCCTGTACTTCTAAGTACTTATTGCAGTGCTGCCTGAAAATGTAGTACTTAAGAACAAACAACAACCTTGGAGATGCTCTCTTCATCGGACACCATGCTGAGGAGAAAATGACCATTTGAAAGTCTCAGTACCTTCTTTTGTCTGCTCTCAGCAGCAGCCAGCTGTGCGGACATCCTTTCTTGCATTTTCCTGCAGTGGGCTATGACTGCTTCAGGGATGGAGAGGGGGTTGATACAAACTGGCTTCTTCTCTTTGTCACCAGCACCTGCTTCATAGTCTCTCTGGAGTGCCAAGAACGGGTCATTTAGATTAAATCTCCCATACCGTTCCTGGATAAATACCTCCTTCCTGCGAGCCCGCAGGGCCTCCGTGACGAGGTCTCTGGCCTCCAGCCCCCCTTCCATCACGCTCCCTTTTCTTCACGCTGAGGAGCATCCGCAGCTCGGATTTACTGAGAGTATCCACATCAAACTCTTTTTTCGCCGCCTCCGCCTCTGCCCCAGCCGCGTCCTCTGGGGCCCGGGACAAGTCGGGCTCGCAGCTCGCGCTGTCCGTCGCCATCTTCCTGCTCTAGCGGATCCGAATCCATTGCTTGTTTTTGTCAGCTTTGTTAACCATCTGATCTTTAACAAAGCTGATAAAAACAAGAAAGGAATCCCTATTCAATAAATGGTGCTGGAATACTTGGCTAACCATATGCAGAATATTGAAACTGGACCCCTTCCTTCCACCATATACAAAAATCAACTGGGCCGGGCGCGGTGGCTCATGCCTGTAATCCCAGCACTTTGGGAGGCCGAGGTGGGCGGATCACGAGGTCAAGAGATTGAGACCATCCTGACCAATATGGTGAAACCCCGTCTCTACTAAAAATACAAAAAAATTAGCCAGGCGTGGTGACACGCACCTGTGGTCCCAGCTACTCGGGAGGCTGAGGCGGAAGAATCGCTTGAACCTGGGAGGCAGAGGTTGCAGTGAGCTGAGATTGCGCCACTGCACACCAGCCTGGTGACGGCAAGACTCCATCTCAAAAAAACAAAAAAAAAGGCCGGGCGCGGTGGCTCACGCCTGTAATCCCAGCACTTTGGGAGGCAGAAGCGGGTGGATCACGTGGTCAAGAGATCGAGACCATCCTGGTCAACATGGTGAAACCCCGTCTCTACTAAAAATACAATAATTAGCTGGGCACGGTGGCACGTGCCTGTAATCCCAGCTACTCAGGAGGCTGAGGCAGGTGAATTGATTGAACCCAGGAGGCGGAGGTTGCGGTGAGCCGAGATCGTGCCATTGCACTCCAACCTGGGTAACAAGAGCGAAACTCCGTCTCAAAAAAAAAAAAAAAAAAAAAAAAGATTTTCTAATAACACAAAACTCTAGGAAATGCAGCTTTCTCTTCTACTTTTTAAAATTACTCTGTTTCAGGATGCTTCGTCTCACTACCTTTTGTTTTTGAGAGTATTCAATGTATGACTGATCAGAAGATTTAAAGATATTTTGCCTAAATGAATTTTTCTAGAAAACAGGGCGAGAATGGGAAAAGCCCACAGTGGCGTAAGTAAGCTGACAGGGATGAAGGCTTTTTTAAATTAAAAAATTTGATAAAATTGCTACTGATCAGTTATTTATATATTGAGATTAAAAATATGTAAATGGGTTGAATGAGAAGATAAATTAAGGGGAAAAACAAGCTAATGGGAAGGACCCATCACTACAGACAGCATTAGCAGTGCCGGTGTTCCAAAGGCAGGCTCTCAGGAAATTTCTCACTTAGAGAAAATATCGATTATGCTCCTACCATTCTGACTATAGAGAGTGGTTATTATTTTATATATTCCTGTTGGATAATACATATAAAAGCTATGAATTTGAATATAATTTTGCTTATTTTATAAGGATATGAAAAATTATCTTTTCTAGACTGCATCAAATCCAAGTCAGAAGATAATGCAGCATATTCAGAAGTCTCTTCATGGCATTTCCCAGAAATCTGAGAACTAAAGTCACTACGAAGACTCTTCTGTAGAAGAGATCACTACAGACATCAGTTTCTGCTAAACAGTGAGAAGTGAGAAGCATCATATGTTAAGTAGAATGGGAATTACACGGCAGTGTTCACATTTATAATGCATTTGAAAAGCGAGACTAGTATCCAATGCTTTGTAGTAATAATAGATTCAGTGATTTCACTCGTGACATAGCAAATTAAATCTCAGAATTGTTGCTGAGTTGATTGCAGGGTTCCAACCTCTTCTATGAAAAGAGGAAGTCCCGCAGCTCTACTACAATTTGCCTGACAAGGCTGAGGCTCCCAGCTTGAATGATCAAAAGAAGACAACAAGTCATCCTTGCCCTAATAAGCATGGCTGCTATTTAACCACAGGAGGAGTTTTAAAGTGTTTCATAGGAAGAGCCCAGTTGTCCAAGCTGTAGTTTTGAGAGAGGCCAAATGCTCATCAGTTCATCTGTGTGTGTCAATATTAGTTGCAACGGTTGAAACAGAATAATGCCACATATTCTAAAACAGGTGTCAAATAATATTCTGTGCACTACTTTATCCTAGGCATTTTGGAGAACATAAAGATGCCTAGGATAAAGGCATTTTGGGGGGCCATCAAAAAAGCATTGGCTTATCAAAAATTGGAGGAGACAGTGTTACAAGAAGCACCTGAGACTGTAAGTGTAAATCATGTGGCCCTGAGCATAAATAGAATGGGAACCTGCAACATGGACTGGCGTGGTTAGAAGTTTGGAGCTGGAACCATGAAAAGCTCCTATTAGGTCCCGCCTTCTGCCCGCCACACCATCCAGGCCAACAGATGCTCACTGTCCACAGACTTAACTGATGACTCGTGTCATCTGGTTTTCCAAGGTGAGCAGGGTCGCTGAAGTATCTCAGGTGACTATCCTCTAGAGGAGGGTGCCTTTGGAGTAGAGTGTGTGGGACAAGAGGAATAAGTGGTGAAAACTGTGGGGATGTCAGTGGGAGTCTTTGGTCTGTGCTCTAATAAGTAAACCTGAGATCAAGGTCAGGATCTGAAATACGTGGGTCTACCTCATGGATTTGTATATCGCATCTGCATCATTGTCCAGCATTGGATATGATCATATTTCCTGTATGTTACATTTCACAAAGGTTTGTTAGTTTTGTGTAGGCAAATACAAAGGGGTTTGCTAGTTTTGTGTAGCAAATACAAAAGGGGGTGTATATATAAGCATTTAAAATTCTGTGAGGTGTCTTTTGCAGCAACTGGAATGAAACTGGAGTTCATTATCTTAAGAGAATCAATTCAGGCAAAGAAAGTCAAGTATCACATGTTCCTGCCCATAAATGGGAGCTAAATAATAACCTTTATCCATGGATGTAGAGAGTAGGATGATAGACAATGGAGACTTGGAAGGCTGAGGGCATGAGAGAGGAGTGGATGATGAGAAATTAGTTAATGGGTACGATATATGTTATTGTGGTGAAAGACACCCTAAAAGCCCCTACTTGACCACTACACAATCTATGCATGTAACAAAATTGCAGATGTCCTCATAGATATGTACAATAAATAAAAAAATAATCTGGGAGAATTTTAAAATAACCTATGATCATTTTCAAGGATCAGACACAACTACACAATGCTGTGGAAGAACTCATATAATTGTTCAAAAACAAAAGCATCTATTCAGTCATTTATTCTAGATGGCCTGCGAATGCATAGATCTACATAGATAACCAAGGCAACCAGGTTCTGCACAAGGTGAAAAGATTCTGAAAGGACAAGAAACCTTCTAGGCCATGGGTTGTTCACCTTGCCACCATAATAACGGCCAATTTGATGCAACAGAGGGAAGAAAAGAACAGAAGATTGAGAGGAGAATGAACGCATTTTGTTGTTAATGTTTCCTCTTGCTTCCATGAACCACTTGTCTTTTGCAATCAGTTTATAACTTTGGGGCACTGAGACTGTTTTTATTGAAACATGACTTAGAAACTGTAAAGCTGTTTTGAGAATTGCTGGGAACCGCTGAAATAGATAAGAAATTGTTATATTTGGCAAAGTTGAAAAGAAATAACTATCAGCAAGCTGCCTAACTCTGCCAAATTCACAGTGATACTAAATCAATAGAAAGATGCTGATTTATGGGCAGTGAAGTCATCATTCTCCTCAGAGACCTTGAAGTATATGGACATTGCAGTCTTCAAGCCTAACTCCCTCCCAAATTCTATGCTATTTAAAAAACTTTTTAAGAGTCTACCATGCTACCATGCTACAGTTCAAATCTGAGCCATTAAATCAAATTGTGTATTTTTACCTTAGAATCAATGGAAATCTGTTGTGTATATTGGAAATAAAAAAGGAAACAGCTATACAGGTTATATTCAGACATTGGGAGGAGAAATACAGCACCTCTCTAGTCACAGCAGTCTTTCAAAATACCTCTGTTTTATGAGAGCATAACCACAAGCAAAATTTAATTGAATAAATTTGAATGAAAATCACTGTGGTAGACAAAATAATGACCCCCAAAAGACACCCACACTCTTAAGCCCTGGAATCTATGAATGTTACCTGACGTGTCAAAGGGGAATTCAGGTTGCTGGTGGAGTAAAGGTAGCTAATCACTAAAGTTAAAATAGGTCAATGAGCTTGGTTATCCAGGTGCATCCAATGTAATCACTAGGGTCCTGAAAAGTGGAAGATTCAGGGTGAGTTGACGTTAGAAAGATTCAGTTGGCCATTGCTGGCTTTGAAGATGGCAGAGGGCCATGAGCCATGGAAATGTGAGCAAATTCTAGAATCTAGAAAAGTCAGGAAGACAGATTCTCCCCTGGAGTCTCCAGAAAGAAAGACAGCTCCTCCAACACTTTGCAGCCCAGTGATACCTACTTTGGTCTCGTAACTTGCAGAATGTAACAAAATACATTTTTGTTGTTTAAGGCATTAAGTTGGTAGTAATTTATCAGCAGGAGTAGGAAACTAATACAACCACTAAGAGAAAACTTTTCTTAGCGTAGGAAAATTAGAATAGAGGTTATTTTCAGGAATGGCAACCTTTGCTTTTAATCTTTCTGACATTTTGTATGTATGAATAGGACATTAAACCTAGCTAATGTCTATTTTAAGAATGAATAATTGATGCACCATTATTAGTACATATCTATATTTTCTCCTATAGGAGAACAGATTTTCAAAAGCAGTATGATGATTCATATGACATACTCTGTGGGAATTGATTGACTATCCCTGTAGAACAGCACTCTAATACATCATTGAAACATAGGAAAGTAATAACACAAGCAAACTTTATATCAGTATGAGATAAATGGCTTTTTGTCACACTTAGCCTAGTCTTAGATTAGGTAAAAGAGGAAAACAATAATTATTCCAAAGTCAAATTGTGCCAGGATGTATCTGTAGCATATGTCCTTGAAAACAGCAAAGGGTATAAGAATTAGATATTAGGAAACAGGACAAGCTCTGGAATTCTCATGCATGAAATGGAAATAATAATTCCTATGGCATTTGACAGTTGCAAGGACTTAATGCAATTGTATATATAAATAGCCTCACACTGTGATACATGGTAGATGCTTAGTAATTAATAGATACCAGTATTAAAAGTCAATTTCTTCTCTTCAATTAATGGGTGTGGAGAATAGTAAATTGTAGCTGGACAGCCCTTGGGCTTGCCTAGAGGAGAAAGTTAACTTCATGGTGTCTAATATTTTCTCTTCCATTCCAAATTGCTGTACTGTGTGTGTCTGTGTGTGTGTGTGTGTGCGCGCGCGCGCGCACGTGTGTGTGTGATTTTGTTTTTGGTTTTCTTATTTTGTTTTACCAAGGTAGCAAAATGGTAGACATGCCACTCTTGCCTGTACCTCAGGGCTTTTGTACTTTGTGGTTCTTCAGCTGGGAATACTTTTCCTCCAGATTTCACACGATGACCTGTCTGTCACTTTCTTTGGACTTCTGTCTCCACTTAATACTATCTGATGTTGTATTTTTGTATTTTGAGTTCTCAGAGAAAAAGAACCAGTAAGAGAAGAAAAAGGTGGAGGAAGGGTAAGTCTGTTACCTCCCTGAGCTGGGACACCAGCTCCTGCCCTCATCTGCACCTTCTCCTGCCCTCAGACGTGGTGTTACTGTTTCTTCAGCCTCTGACTCAGACGGAGACTACATCATTGACTCTCTAAGTTACGAGACTTTTGAGTCTGGACTAGAACCAGACCATCAGCTTTCCTGGGCTTCCAGCTTACAGACAGCAGATGGTGAGACTTCTTAAACTCCATAAGCACGTGAGCCAATTTCTCATAAATATCTTACTACAGATCTCTGTTGTCAACCTAAAAAAGAAGACACTAGAGAAAATGATCTCTGTGGTCTATTGAGTTTACTCAGGGGTAAGAATCAAGGATTATAATCTGGAATGCATGGAATGGCAAGCCACTAGTCTATCTGTGAGGGAAGGGCAAAGGGAAGCTTTCATTAGCAAAAACAGAGAGTTTTATAGAAGCAGCTTAGAAATAGAATTCATTGGTTCCAGAGAATTGTTGTCAGTTCATTGGTGGAGATGTCATTACTGGGCAAGTGTTTCGAGAGCATCTTATCTGAATTACTGCAGTCCTAAAGAATATCTAGTGAAAAACCTTGTCAAAGCAGGAGATGCATGAAGAATGCAAAAGGGTTTCTTGTGCAGTGTTTAGAAAGTCCCTGAAAGCCGTTTTCATCTCAGATGTGTGAGCAGGAGCCATCTGTCCTTCATGCCATCCTGACCCTATTTTATCCAGGTCCGCCAAAAGTGATTTTCTCCTGGTATCTGCAACTTCTGACTACAACATGAGCCAAATACTTCTTTCTACGTATTTGGCAAGTCCTAGTTTGGGGATAGTTGGTCCAAGAAAGAGCCTTGGTTTACAAAACAGACCCTCTGAAGGCAGCCAGTGTCAAGAGAGTATGCTGCTTTGCTTGCTGGATAACATGGAGGGTGATCAAACACGTATGAGGTGTTACATTAATAAATCCTTAACTGTATCGAGTCAAGGTAGGTGAAAAAAATGGATGCGAGATCCTCACTGCTGATTATTCAGATAATTCACTCTTATCAGAGGGAAAGGAATGGCCAGCATTACTCTAGGGAAGCGTCCACACGGAAAACAAGGACAGGGAAAGAAACTTTTTCTCTAACATCTTCTGAGTCCTTCAAAGTGCTTTCCATCGGTAATTTTGTTTACTCCTCTTACGAAAAGGAGTAAATACTTAAGGTGGGCGGGAAGTCTGAGACACAGGGCCAGGAGGATTATTTAGTGTCACACACAGACTACGGCTCAACAGATCCATGTGTTTGTAAGAACGACAATGATATCTCATGGGAACCAATGGAAAAGCTAAACTGACTTGTCAATATTTATGGAAAGCTCACATTAACATTCAAATGCTAATTAGAGAAAAATGTGACAAAATGTTAACCCATCTGTTGAAATGAAAAATAGTATGTGTTACTACCTTTCATTCCACATTATTTAGTAAATCCATGTGATTTATTTTTGGTAGGAAAGTATTTCAAATGTCATTGTATATAAGATCATTTTCAAACTCCAAATACTAAATTCCGTGGTTATTAATACATTTTCTGATAAGCATTCTTACCTCATGGGGATGGAATAACTGTTTTTTTCTTAGATTTTAACTGACATCGAGGACAGAAAACACTGGAATAAAACTAAAGGAATTTTTTCTCCAGATCCAGGTTACCACATCTGTAGCCTCTGTCTTGGATTTTGAGAAATAGTAGAACATGCTGTTTTCCTATCTCATAAAAACCCCTTTAAGCTGCAGGCTTGGCTATGTGTAGGCAAAGGCATGAAGTGTTATGAGGGATATTGGAGACTCAGAAGCAGGAAAGATGGGAGAGGGGTGTGGGATAAAAAAACTACATACTGGGTACAGTCAACACTCTTCAGGTGACCAGTGCAATAAAATCTCAGAGTTCACCACTATACAATTCATCCTTCTAACCAAAACCCACTTGTACCCCTAAAGCTATTGAAATAATAACAATTTTTAAAAGATGCAAGCTTGGGAACAGCATAATGATGGAACCCTCTTACCCCCCATAACACCACAATATACATTTTGATTACTTTTTTAAAAAGCATTTTAAACAATCATGAGGTCCTGCTGGATTGATCTACTAAATAAGGCATCAGGTAACAAAAAAAATTCACATATAGCTGGAAAACTTGCTGTGAGCCCAATCACTCCAAATTCACAAACCGTTGGCCTTTTGCAGTAAAGCATTGAAGAAGCGTGAAGGCATTTATTTAGGTCAGATCTTTGTGGATCTTTATCGGGCAATTAGCCTTCTGGGCCTAATCGGGTTCTTAATGGGTTCTTATTTCCAAAGAAAAGTTTAACTTCAGGTGCATTTCTGGACTTATGACCACCTTTTCATAAATAAAATCATCTCACTATTAGGTGATGAATTATGTCCTCCCTTAAAATTCATTTGTTGAAACCCTTACTTGCAGTACCTGAGACTGTGACTGTATTTGATGATAAAGTCTTTGAAGTGGTAATTCAGTTAAAATGAGGTCACGTGGTGAGCCTTAATCCAATTGGACTGGTGTCCTACTAAGAAAAGATTGGGATCTAGACATGCCGAGAGGGAAGCCTGTGTGAAGACCCAGGGAGCAGACGGTATCTGCCAACCAAGGAGAGAGGCCTCAGAAGAAACCATCCTTGCTGACGTCAGGGTCTCAGACTTCTGGCCTCCAGAATCCTGTGAGAATAAATTCCTGGTGTATAAGTCACTCAGTCTCTGGTACTTTGTTAAGGCGACCCAACAGCCTAACACAATTACTTTATAAAGAAGATTTTCCACTGTGCCTTTGTCACTGGAGTGTGAATAAATTGGAGGGCCCACATACCTCTTTCTAAGAACTGCTTCAGCCTAGTGCCCTGGGCCTGTGCATGAGGCAGCACCTAAGCAGCCTTAGAAAGGGTGTGTCCCTTTGAGGCACGTCACACAGGGATTCAGTTCCCCAACACTGGTGAGGCCGCCACAGGCCTTTGCCTGGGCATGTCCCTACCTGCTCCTGTCTTCTGCCCTTCTGGGCCCTCCTGCTCTCCTTAAGTTATGCAGTTTGAAATGATTCCAAACATTTACATAGTTTGCTACCTGAATGATACATGCATTGATCATACAAATTGGGTTATTCCTTTCTTGTTTCTTTCTAGATTCCCCGAGACATTCCTAGCTTTTTCTTTTTTTAAATTTTACTTGAAGTTCTGGGATACATATGCAGAACGTGCAGGTTTGTTACATGTGCCGTGGTGGTTTGCTGCACCTATCAACCTGTCATCTATGTTTTAAGCCTGGCAGGCATTAGGTGTTCGTCCTAATGCTCTCCCTCCCCTAGCCTCCCACCCCCCGACAGGCCCCAGTGTGTGATGTTCCCCTCCCTGTGTCCATGTGCTCTCATTGTTCAGCTCCCACTTATGAGTGAGAACATGTGATGTTTGGTTTCCCGTTCCTGTGTTAGTTTGCTGAGAATGATGGTTTCCAGCTTCATCCATGTCCCTACAAAGGACATGAACTCATCCTTTTTTACGGCTGCACAGTATTCCATGGTGTATATGTGCCACATTTTCTTTATTCAGTCTATCATTGATGGGCATTTGGGTTGGTTCCAAGTCTTTGCTATTGTGAATAGTGTTGCAATAAACATACGTGTACACGTGATTCTTATCACATCCAACTAAAACAGAGTTGAGAAGCTGGGGGAAAAGCACTCATGGTACAAAACGTTGCTCCGAGAATGTGATTCTCTGCAAACCTGACTGCTGGAACTGCCTGCTGCCAGCTGAGACCAGTTGTATCCGTAGCTTCTGAGATAACTGGCTACAACTCGGTGACTAATTTTTCCCACCACCTTCACCCATCATTCAGAGCTTGCCAGCTCCCCAAGCCCCTCCTAGTGCCAATAAACGTACTCAAAGAGGAATACATAACATTTCTTCTTTTTATAAAACCTCTAACCTCCTCTTTGTTCTTCAGAGAGAGCACTTTCAGTTCTTATAGAGGTTATCTCTCCCTAGTTTGCAAACTGATATTGCCAATGAAACTCTTTTTTTCTAATCTCCAGCCGTTCTGGTGGTCCTTCGGACAACATATGCCTTGCCATAATAAGGACTGGGAGTGTATTTCCCTATCCCATGGAGAACAAGATGTCTTATCAGACCCCATATGTGAGAACTTGGAGCTATTCCTCCTCCCCTTGGGAATGTGACATCACAGCTTATCAGACCCCCTATGAGAGTTACTGAGCTTCACTACAATAAACCTAAGAGTTTGACAGACACTTTAAGAGCTTAGATCATGGCAGGGTTTGCTCTGTGAGCCACTTCTCAGATGACCAGGAGCTTGCGCTGTGACAGGGCTGCACTGCCCACCACTTCTCCCTGCCTTCCCTCTAGTATCCAGGGACCATCCCTGCCTTCTCCAGTCTCCACTGTAATGGCCAAGCCAGTTCCCTCAGGAGTTGCTAGTGCAAAGGAACACCTCAAACTTTAATTAGAAGTTACTTCCCACAGAGACTTTCATCCTGATGGAGCAACTAGACTTTAATAATTTAGGAACTCACTCTCTGCGGTCAGTGTTCCTTATCTCTCAAGTGGATTCCCTAGGAGATTTGTTCGCAATGTTATCTTCTTCTTTAAGTGTTCTGAACCTATGAAAATATTCTCTCTGCATGGGGACAAACCACAGATCCAGGAAATCATACTTTGATCATCTCTTTGTCTTAACCATGCAGAACACCTTTGTGGTTTCTTCCTCTACTGGCTTGAGACTGGGCTTTTTCTGCTTTTCAACAAGTAGAGGCTTAGAAGCCCCTGAGCAGATTTTCCAAGGCACCCATGGCCTGCCGCACGCCCAGCCTCCCTGTGCCCTGCCCCAGGACTGCGCCTCCTCTGCTTCGCCCAGCACCTGGAATGTCCCTCCTTCTGAACAGCATCAAGTCTGCGTCCACGTGGCTGCCCCACCCGTTGCCCGCAAGGGCACCTATAAGGCCTGTGTGTCCCTCTGCCCTAGTGCTGGGGCACTGCCTTGCATTGAACCCCATACTGTCTTCTCTCCCTCTAGAGAGTTAGCTTTCAAGGAGGACAGGAAGATGGAAAGGTAAAAATATTGCTGTTTTCTGTAAATAGTACATTGTGAAGGAACAAAAACATGCCTTAAAGGATACTCTAAAAACACAATTGTACCAAAACAGAGACAAAAAACGGGCTGGATTGTTTTCCAAGGACCTTTTCACTTTTAATGTTCATCATTTCATGCTTAGATGTGCTGCTGTTTTATCACGGTTCAACACCCACTTTATAAAACTGATTTTATGCCATTGAACATGTTTTGAAAAATGTGTAATGACCACAGACATCCTTTTGCTGGAGGCTCTCTCTAGGGTCTTACTGTATGGTTTTTTTTTTTTTTTTTTTGTAGATAATGATAGTACAGGATATTTCTCATGGGTTGTGAGGAAACCAAATGATTAAATGTATATAAAGTGCCTGGGACAAAATTTGGTATCTTTGTGCCCTAAATCAAAGCTTATTAAATAAATACATAGGTTTAGAATTGTTGGCTCCATTCTATCTCATTATTCCTGACCCAGAATGTCTTAAGCAATATACTTCCTGGACCTACCCTGGCAACCACTGACACTCACCACTCACCCCCACTTCCCCCTTCATTTTAGTTACTAATGGATGCAGCTGGGTTCGGGAATCAGGAAAGACTGTGGACATGGACTCATACATAGACTCGTCACACATCAAATCCTGTGGGCCAGGCACTGTTCTAGGTGCCAGATATTTAATTCACATCACAGATGTGCCATGTAAGCACAACTATTTTCCCTACTGTACGATAAGGAAATTTAGATCCAGGCATTTAAAATAAATTTCCCAAGTTACAACAACCCCAGCTCAAGCCTAGGCTGTCAGGGTTTGTGTTATTAACTGTGTGCTTGAATTCAACAAGCCCAGAGGTTCTGGCTGTGTCAATAGCCTGGGAGCATAGCAACATGAGCTCAGAACCAGGAATCGTCATCATCATCAACTCTGTGTTCCCTTTTCCCAGGCATCTGACATGTGGTCCGTTGGACCAGAGAGGGGACAGGAACTTCTAGGATCACTTAGTGGAACTGAACTGGAGACAGGTTGTCCCTGACATCACAGGGGCTCGTGTCTCCCTCCTGGGAAAACTGTGGGTGACAGTCCCTGGGACCTGAGTCAAGTGTCCTATGTGGAGTTCTGACTTCCCTTTGATAGAGTGTCCCAGCTTCCTTCATCTGTGATCACGGAGACGGTGTCCCACTCTTTTGTCTCATGGATATCACGTCATGTGATGCCATGTACAGGGGTGTCACAAAGCTCATTCTGTTGTAAATACAGCTGGGTGATAGAGAATTTCATTAGTTTGTTTCTAAAGAAATACTAGAAAACAGATTGAATTAGAAAAAAATTGGAAGTAGAAAGAGGATTTTTATAGAGTTGACAGTTTTACAAGAATCTAAGCATTGGTATCAAGGGGAGAAAAAGGCCCAGAGTAATAATTTATTTAAGTGTTGCAAATTGGAATGATGCTAATTAGATTTCATGCGTTGCTCGTGATGTTTATTGCTGAAACGTCCATTACCCTGCCGATTCTGGGAGTGAAATAAGCATTAGAATTTTTCAACAGCTGTAGTGTAAAATTTTAGAAATTGGACTATGAGTAGCACAATTGGGGTTTACTGTTTTGGGTTATCAAAGTGCTTAGCCTTTACCATTTAGGATGATTGTGGGGAAGCAGACACTGTGTGGGTGGAAGTCACAGCAGACGTGTCCCTATAGTGCTGGAACCTGGAGTCTGCTCTGCAGGGGGCTGTGCGCATCCCTCCTCATGAAGCCACGGGTGGCTATTAGGTAACGCAGCAGCTGATGCAAATAAGATCCAGGGTGTCCTGGTGACTGCTGCACCTTGCTCCTAGTAGGAATTGCTGCTGCCTTTGAGCAGGGCTCAGGGACTGTGAGCAATGATCGGCAGCAGAGGGGCTGTGCAGCTTGAGCTCCTGATTCCTCTGACCCACGTGCACACCTGGAGAATGATGTGCACTTCACCTCCTGAGCACTGAGGCCCCTCCTTCGTAAGGACTTACCCCGTTCATGTGAACCCTGTGAAGAATGAGGCATTTTCAGATGTTTTTAGCGAGAGGGGTCATGGAGCGCTAATCAGAGCACTCTGTGTTTGAGGATGTTGTTATGGATACACTCATTTTTCAGGATGAAAGTCCACACTTTCCTCACACAGCAGTCCCTGATGGTTCTCCCTCTGTTCAGGGCCTTCATTACCATGTCTGGCACGACCCTGATGCAAATGAAACATTTCCAAGAACAAGGAGCTGTAACTGGAACTCAAATGTTGCATTTATAATGATTCCCACTCTGGCTTTTTGACTTTACAGTGCAAAGCAAAATGTGCAATTTCTTATTTGGGCAAAAGCAAAACAAAATATACAACTAATGCAAATCCAAACCAGAGTCTGTTACTGTGAGGTAGAGGGCTCTTAAACAATCTAACTCAAAAAATGGAACAAACCAGAGCAGCTGCACTAAAGAATCAAGATTTTTTTTCTACCCAAGCCTCCACCTGATGCTTGTGAATGGAGAAGCCAATGACACCTGTGTGCACAGACCTGCTCTCGGGGAGGAATTTTACCTTCATCTGCACAAAGCACCCCTCGTAGATCTGTGGGGGCTCATTGGCACTAAATAGAAAAATAGATCCCTTTTGCCTTGTTCTGGTTCACACCCATGTAGCCACAGAGCTGGCAAAAAGAATAAAAGAAAGTTTTAATCTACCCCATTCTCAGTCTCACTGCATTTACATTTATTAACCAACCCCATTACTAAGGATACAGCCCAACATTTGCAAAATGCTGACTACATTATGTCCTCCACAATGTCCAGAAGTTAGTTCATTAAAATTTGAAGTTAAATTCTAAGTCCATTTAGAAACTATTTGTATTATATTCTTCTGTAATTGGTTAAGCTTCATGAGTATAAACACAGGAATATGGGTTTTTCAATGGACTTTAAATAATATTTGTGATTAAAGTCAAAGTACTGTTTGCTTAGAAATTACAGGATTATATTTCATTATTATTTAATTTACTTATTTTTAATCCCTGGCTTGTCATGAAGATGGCAAAAGCTGATGTGTTCCTTTGTTTCCTATACTATACTATGGAACATGGAATGTGTGTGTGTGCGTGCATGTATGTATACACACAAACACTAGATTCACACACACATTTAAGTTTAAAAACTATTCCCTTGGGCCAGGCATGGTGGCTCACACCTGTAATCCCAGCACTTTGAGAGGCTGAGGCTGGCGGATCACCTGAGATCAGGAGTTCAAGACCAGCCTGACCAACAGGATGAAACCCTATCTCTACTAAAAATACAAAATTAACTGGACGTGGTGATAAATGCCTGTAATCCCAGCTACTGGGGAGGCTGAGGCAGGAGAATCACTTGAACCCGGGAGGTGGAAGTTGTGGTAAGCCAAGATTGTGCCAATGCACTCCAGCCTGGGCAACAAGAGTGAGACTCAGTTTCAAAAAAAAACAAATAAACAACAACAACAAAAAACTATTCCCTTGGATAAATACTAGGTATTCAAATAAAACTCATTTAAAGGTTAGGTAAATCTAAGTTTACTAGATTTTTATCGCACTTTGCTGAGTATGGTCTAGCTGTTGACTGTATACTGTTTTGTTGCCTGTAACCGTTTGATTTGTATGCACTTCAGCAGCTAGTTTCTTAGACAAGTAATTTCCAAAGAAGTGCTCCACGACCCCTATCTCTAAAAACATCTGAAAATCCCTCATTCTTCACAGAGCCTATTAATTATCACTTTAAATTGGGGAAGGGGGCTGAAACTTGATTAGACTGTGGTGAGAAGGGTCAGATCCACAAATGTGGGTCTCACGAAGGGAACCTGCACGTTTTCAGAAAGAGCCTTCGGGAATGGCAGGTTTGCCTGCTGGTGCACAGAGTACATGGCTGGGTCCCTGAGATGAAGATGCCAAGGCTGCCTGCGTGGAACGCTCAGCTCTGCCACTTCTGAGTTCAGAAAATTAGGCAAATTATTTCATCTCACTTCAGTTTTGTCATTTTAAAATTCTGAATAATGATAGCAGAACTCAATTTCTAGGTTTAAAAGACAAAATTTACATAAGGTACTGTGAAATGAGTCAGCCCATTATCAGAGTTGGCTAGTTCTAACACTTACTACGATTATTACATCAATTCTCTTGCTGTGTGGTCCTGAGAGGTCACTTGGCTTGGGAGTGTGAGTTTCTTCATCTGTAGAACAAGGAGGTTGATTGGCCAATCTTAGGATTTTATGATCCTCTTCTTGTTAGACAATTGCTTGGAAATGGGGTCCTGTCCCTCCTCCTCCACACACTCCTGTGCTGTATGCAGGCAGATGTGGCCCCTAGCCGCATGAGGGCAGGCCTGGCCTCATGGCAGCATTATCTGCTTTGCTGAGGAAAGGAGGGCATCACAGCTGATCCCAAGCTGCGTCTTGAAGAAACACAAAACTGAAGATTTTGCATGTGCATCTCAGAGCAAGTTTCACACTGGAATCACTTCCTTGTTCCTGAGAGCCCTATCCAAAGGGTCCTCATGCATCTTTTTCTGTGGGGGTAGATGATATGGTTTGGTTGTGCCTCTACCCAAATCTTATTTTGAATTCCCACATGTTGTGGGAGGGACACGGTGAGAGGTAATTGAATCACGGGGGCAGGTCCTTCTGGTGCTGTTCAGGTGATAGTAAATTTCACGAGATCTGATGGCTTTATCAGGCGGAGTTTCCCTGCACAAACTCTCTTTCTCTCTGCCTGCTGCCATCCATGCTGCTCCTACACGACTTGTTTCCACCATGACTGTGAGTCCTCCGCAGCCACTTGGAACTGTAAGTCCATTAAAGCTCTTTCTTTTGTAAATTGCCCAGTCTCAGGTATGTCTTTATTGGCAGTGTGAAAATGGACTAATACAGTAGAGAATTCGTGAGAAACTCAACTGAGAAAAACTACAGAGAAACAGAGTCCAGAGTTATTCACACAAGGCCAAGGCCATGCAGCATGTGTGGCATTCTCCTGGATGCTCTCGCTCATAGGTAGAGGTGGATGGATGGAAACCCCATGCACATCACCCAGCCCCACCTCCTGCTACCTGTTCCTAAAGCCTCCCTTGCCCTCTCTCTCCCCACCCCTCCTTCTCCCCACCCCTCCCCATAGGCAGTCCTTTCCCAGGCTCTGGGGCAGCCCTGTTCACTCCCTCAGCGCCTGGTGTGCAAGTCATCAGCTGAGAGCAGACCCTCCATTCACCCAGTTTCCTATACTATGCTGTACCATTGAACATGCAATATATATGTGTGTGTGTGTGTGTACACACACAAATACCTGATACCCACACAGTTCAATTTAAAGAAGATGATTTCCTTTGAAAAATACTAGACATTAAAAGAAAACTCATATAAAGGGTATTGAAATTTAAGTTTACTAGATTAATTATTATTTACCAGGTTAATTAGCTATGATGGCCTGGAGCCACACAAAGGGGTCAGCATCCTGCTTTCCCCACCTTCCATGCAGGTGTGAAGGGATCCGTTGGAGATTCCTGCCAGGTTTCCTAAGTGGTGAGGTGGGGGTGGGGCAAGGGGCAGAGAGCAGCTTCCCAACAGATAGCTGAGCACCCAGCGCGCGGGGGGGGGGGGGGGGGACCGGCAGGTGGGAGTCGCTGCTCACAAAGAAGAAATTCCAGGTTGGCCTCAGCAATACTCCCAGCAGCAATCACAGCGCCCTCCACAGCCGGCACACCCTTGCTGCTCAGGGGACACGTGGATGTAGGATTCTCTCAGCAGCCAG
Organism: Aotus nancymaae; assembly: GCF_030222135.1. Classification (NCBI taxonomy): domain Eukaryota; kingdom Metazoa; phylum Chordata; class Mammalia; order Primates; family Aotidae; genus Aotus; species Aotus nancymaae. Next base: position 19,340,138 of record NW_026988455.1, read on the forward strand.
CAGCCAGGGCCTTTGAAGCTGCCTCGGGTGGTGTCTGTTCAGCAGAGGGTCCTGCCAGGCTCCCCTCATTCAGTGGGATCCTCTCTTCCCCCGGACAGACTTTGTTTCTATCAACGTGTAGGGAGTGAATGTGGATGCTGTGTGGCTTCCTGGCTGCTTGGGAAGGGGGCACGAGTATATTGACCTTTTGTGGGATTCCAGGACTTTCAGCAGCTCCTGGACCCAGGTGAAGGAAGCCAGGGAAAGGAATCTATGGGGAGAGGGTGGAGAAAGCAGAGAGCAAAGGAAGGCTGAGGGATACGTGGTCAGGTGGAAGCCCAAACCACGCAGTGGTAGGTGAAGTCGGGGGCTAGAAATAGTGGTCTCAGAGCTCATTGTGCCATGGGAAGGTGTGTATTTCACCATAACCTGTGCCAGAGAGGCTACAGAGTGGGTCTGTTCTGCTGTCCTTGTACCCACATGGGACCCCCACCACTGCAACACTAGAGCCCCGGGGCCTGCCCTCCTTGTTTGGAGGTTCCGATTTCCCCAGGATCTTGTTAAGTTTTCTTGGGCCACAGTAAATACTCTCAGAACCCTGCCTCCTCAGGACTCTGTCCTCACATTCTCTCCAGCAGTTTCGCCCTGCTGACAGCGGTGCATGCCTTGGGATGCAGCTCAGAGCCCCCGCACTGCCCCAGGAGGATCTGAGAGCCTCCAGTCCTCACTCACTGGCTTTGTAGCCCTGAACTCCACTTTCATCTCCCCAGACCTAGGAAACTGGCAAAGTTTCTAAGCATTCTGTTCGGTTTCTCTGACCTTTAACACTGAAAAAGCAGCAAATACCTGCTAGGAGACCAATTCAGCGCATTTCACTTCTCTCTGGGTTCTTGGCTCTTCCATTCCTGGCCTTTGTGAACACTTTCCGACACCTGCAAGAGCTGCTTTTTGTATATTATCTGGCATTTATATTTATTTTTTGTGGTAGTGGTGGTGAAGAGGCTTCTCGGTGCAGTAAAAATGCTTCTTTCTGACCTCTGAAAACTCCAAAAGGAAATGAAGACCTACAGGCCTAACTTCTCACCAAGCAGCTGCCGGACTCGTGGGAGGTTTGACACTCACAGGAAGCATTACTCATTCTTGCCGATTCTTGCCGACCAGGCTTGATTTTTTTTTTTTTTTTTTTTTTTGAGACGGAGTTTCGCTCTTGTTACCCAGGCTGGAGTGCAATGGCGCGATCTCGGCTCACCGCAACCTCCGCCTCCTGGGTTCAGGCAATTCTCCTGCCTCAGCCTCCTGAGTAGCTGGGATTACAGGCACGCGCCACCATGCCCAGCTAATTTTTTGTATTAGTAGAGCCGGAGTTTCACCATGTTGACCAGGATGGTCTCGATCTCTTGACCTCGTGATCCACCCGCCTCAGCCTCCCCCGGGCGCGGTGGCTCACGCCTGTAATCCCAGCACTTTGGGAGGCCGAGGCGGGTGGATCACGAGGTCAAGAGATCGAGATCATCCTGGTCAACATGGTGAAACCCCGTCTCTACTAAAAATACAAAAAATTAGCTAGGCACGGTGGCACGTGCCTGTAGTCCCAGCTACTCGGGAGGCTGAGGCAGGAGAATTGCCTGAACCCAGGAGGCGGAGGTTGCGGTGAGCCGAGATCGCGCCATTGCACTCCAGCCTGGGTAACAAGAGCGAAACTCCGTCCCAAAAAAAAAAATCAGTTTTTTAAAAAATCAAAGTAAAATTTGCCCAACATAAAATTAACCATTTTAGCATGTACAGTTCAGTGGCATTTACTATGTTCATGGTGCTGTGCAACCAGTACCCCTGTCTAGTTAGTTCCAAAACATGGTCATCAGCTTAAAGGAAACTCCATACGCATTAAGCCATCCCTCCCTTGGCCTCTCCCTTGGCCCTGGGAAACCACTAACCTGCCCCTTGTCTCCCCGAGTTTACCTGTTCTGCATATTTCATGTAAAGGGGCCGTACAGTACGTGACTTTTTCACAAAGCATTCTAAAGGTTTAGTACCTGAACCCTTTTCTGAGGTTCATCCACGTTGTATCAGTACTTCATTCTTCTTGTTTATTTATTTATCATTTATTTTTTGGGGGGGAGACAGAGTCTTACTCTGTTGCCCAGGCTGGAGTGCAGTGGCTTGATTTCGGCTCACTGCAACCTCAGCCTCCCGGGTTGAAGCGATTCCCCTGCCTCAGCCTCCCAAGTAGCCGAGACTACAGGCACACACCACCGCAACCCGCTAATGTTTTTTTTATTTTTATTTTTGTAGACACGGTTTTGCCATGTTGGCCAGGCTGGTCTCAAACTCCTGACCTCAGGTGATCCACCCACCTCGGCCTCCCAAAGTGCTGGGATTACAGGCGTGAGCCACTGCACCTGGCTCAACACTTCATTCTTTTTAAATGACTGAAGAATGTTTCATTTTGCCAATATACCACATTTTGTTCACTTATCCATCAGTGGATAAGTTCAGGCTGTTTCTACCTTTCGGCTATTGTGGATAGTATAATCAGTATTACTTTTACATCCACATGTGTGACCCTTATATGTTAGATGAATGTTCATCTCTGATACAACCAACTGGACCTCATTTTCATACACAAGCCATTCTCATTATGAAAATTCTTGATGGGGCGGGACATGGTGGCTCATGCCTGTAATCCCAGCACTTTGGGAGGCCTAGGCAGGTGGATGACAAGGTCAGGAGTTTGAGACTAGCCTGGACAACATGATAAAACCTCATCTCTACTAAAAATACAAAAAATTAGCCGGGCATGGTGGCAGGTGCCTGTAATCCCAGCTACTCTGGAGGCTGAGGAAGGAGAATCGCTTGAACATGGGAGGCAGAGGTTTCAGTGAGCTGAGATCGTGCCACTGCTCTCCAGCCTGAGAGACAGAGCGAGATTCTGTCTCAAACAAACAAACAAAAACAACAAAAAACCACACAGTTCTTGATGGTGAAATCCCATTGCTCAGGGAGGGACAGGCCTTTGTCTTCTCTCTGATGCACTCTGGGCCCCAAAAGCAGCAAGCAGGGTGACCCTGGGTGTGAGGCCTGGTTCCAGATCCCACCCTCCCTGCAGCTCATGAAAACGGGGGAGTCAGCCACCACACCCTCCAGCCCTGTGTGTGCCCGTTCCTATGGACATCCAGAAGCTCAGCCCTGTGACACTGAAGAAAGCCCTCAGGCTGCACAGTGGGTCAGTTTGCTGAGCATCCTTTATTTCTCATTGGAGATATGCAATTAAATTTCTGCTTGTTGGAAAAATGAATGGCAGCAGGACGTGGGCCTACAAATGCATGAGGAGGTAAAGCCCATCTGTCAGCAAAGGCTTCACTGCATTTCTCCAGCCTTTCAATTTAATTCTTCACCTTAGGAATTTGAAAATTTAATAGTCCATTTCATGGTAATTTCTGAAACAGTCGTCTTCATTTTTTAGAGATGAATATGCAGGATCATGATCAAAACATGTCCTGGGGCCTCCTTGGTGCCGTGCATTATACTGCTGACATAGAATAATCCATTTAATCCTCACCACAGCCCTGTGCGGGAGGTCCTGTTTTGATTCTGATTTACAGGTGAGAACACTGAGTCACTGAAAGACCAACACAGAGGGAGCCTGGCTAGTACACAGCCGAGCTGACTTAAACGCAGACCACCTGGCTCCTGGTTCCCTGCTTGCAACAATTAGCAGCCATCTGCATGTGTGGCGATCAAAAATGAGCTCTCGAACAACCCTTGGCATCCAATTTCCAATCCCCATTTTACAATTTAGCATGAAAAAAATTGATGTTACTATGATGAATTACTTAGATGAAGTTCTGATGCATTTTGTTTATGTTTAATTGCTTTGGAACCTCCTGACTTTTTAAGCACCTGGAAGGAATCAGTGTCAAGTTAGTTTTGAAATGATCAGATACTGCCTCTCTGATGAATCAGGAATAATCACCAGGTAGGTTTACAAACTTTGCATCCTAATTTGTATCCTAATTTGCATCCTACCTTTGAAGTTCTGGAATGTCAATGGACAGCTGCATGAGTAATTTTGTTTACAAATAAAGATGCAATTTTGGAAGAGAGAATAAAGCTATTCCCAAGTATATGTCAGGAGTGGACACTATTTTCTGACCTGTAAATTTTCACCACTTTCTTTTTAATTTGCTGCCTCTTAATTTGTTTTAAAGTTTTCTTTAAACTTGATGGGTTAAAATAATAAAATGATTATTAAAAAATTTAGCATCTGAGAAACTAGAATTTTGATTGTGTGATTCTTTAGGACGGTATGTCATACAGCTTGTCTTATATTTTTAAGTTTGGTCTGCATAATAGAAGCATTTTAAAACATCATGCAAGACATAATTGTTTTGGTTTACTGCTTATTCAATTAAAAAGAAATAGAAAGACTAACGACAGTGCTTATTGGATTCCAAACCACCAACCCACATTTAAAAAAATATCAATCTTTATATTTGCCTGTGTAGCTTTTTTTTAACCATTAGTATGAGCTAATCCTTATTCAGCATAAAGCTAGGCATTACATTAAGAACTTGCATTTCATAGTCACCACAAAATGACCTAAAATTAGTATTTATTCCATTTTGTAAATGAACAACCTGAGGTGTAAAAAGATGTAATAACCTGCCCAAGGTCCTTCAGCTGGCGCATTTTAGAGCTGGGATTTTACACCAGATTGCCAAAACTAGAGACCTAGTGACCTTCCAACCCATCTCCTTACCTCCCCGGCCTCAGTTCTGCTATTCTCTGTCTTTAGAACAAATCAGCATTGTATATGTAAATAATTAGCAAAACAGGTCTTTTTCTTGGAAAACGCCTTTAACCTACTATTAATCTACTTGTTAAGTTTTTACTACATTCAAGGCAAAGAAGTGTAAAATATAATTCCTACCCTCAAGGAGCTTACAGGGATTCCAATGGGAATTTGTAACATAATTAGAAAACGATGTCAAACTGTAGTTAGAACACTGCAGCGAAGTTCTGAGGCTTACCACCTGGAGTTAGGTGCAGATGCCACAGATTTAAGGGACTGCCCTTCCTTCAGACACCAGTCACACTTCCAGTGTCTCCAGTCCACTTGCACTGCTGAACACCTGGCTACAAATGTGGGCATCACTATGACCCTTTTGGGTTCGATAATTTGCTGGAACAACTTTTGGAAATGGGTTTATAAGGTTGGGAAAAATCCACACGGAGACAATGGATCACTCAGCAAGGTTGGTTTATTTCCTGCAGGAAGGGGGCAACTCGCTGGCAGTCTTGCCACGAGAGCACACCTGAACAAAGGAGACAGGGACATTTATAACTTTCATAACCTGACGCGATCGCCCTACCGCTGTGTCCAGTTTCCACTGGCCAGAACGGGACCTCATATTCTATGCTTGACCCGATTGGCTAAAAAACTTGGAAGTTTCCTGAATAGATAAGGGGAAAGAAGGCAAGGAAGAAGAGGAAGCTAGTCAGGAGAAGATCAGGAGGGTTTCCAAATAAGGAATGGCATGCACCAGGGTTTGCAGCTTGCCCAGTCCTGTTCAGACATGCCAGAGCAAGTCAAGGTAGCTGATTTAAGACATAGCTGATTTAGAGAATATATATACGTGGGTATATGTTTATGCTAATAGCAGATAATGGCAATAGAGCAAGAGATTGTAACTCCTTATAATGTAGTCTAAGATACAAACTTTGAAGAAGAACTTTCCAATCTCTTACAAACTCAAAAAACTCAGGAAATACTAATGCTTATTTTTATTATAAGCAATACAAATTGGGACCCACCAATGAAGAGACTCATTTGGCAAAGTCTGGGAGGGTCCGAAACACAAAGCCTCCACGCCCCTCCCTGCAGAATCTGAATGTGTCGTCCTCTCAGGACATCCACGTGTTTACAAGCCAGGAAGCTTCCCTGAGTTTTGGTACCCCCAGTTGTTACTGAGACTGGATGGCAAAGGCAGGACTGACTTAATCATCGGCCACATGTCTTAACTCAATCTCTAGCCCCACCCCTTAGAGACTGGGAGGTCAAACTCAACATCTTGCGTCTCAAAGCTCAACTCTCCAACCACTTGGCTGCTCTTTTTGGCATGGCCTACCTTTTTCTTAAGCACAAATTCAGGTGAGATCCAAGAAGCTCATGAATAACAATGACACTCCTATTACTCAGAAATTTCCAAGAGTTTTAGAGTCTTCCAGGGACCAGAGACAAAGGCCAGTCTAATTCTTCATCACAAACAGACAACCCTGTGGCTTTTGACTATGGTTCTTCTGTATGTCTAAAATTCGGAGGAGCCACTGTATGGTGGGAATAAAAAGCTTTTAACTCAATTTCCCAGTATGTTTGACTGTCATTACCAATATTATAGTTTTACTGACTATGCCTGTGTTTGACCATGTTGCAATATGGTAAAACAATCTGAAAAATAAGAGTAGAAAATGTTGCCATATTACTAGAATCTCATTCAGTCATTAATAATTAGTCTAGTCCATCGTCATACTGTGTAACCAAAATGTCTTCCAGGGTGACACGCCTCACGTCTGCAGCTTCCATTCCGTTCTGTCAAGTTCCACAAGCCGGAGTGCTTTCAGCAATATATGACTTCACTCTTTCCAGCATCTGGTATCACTGAGCTAAGAGAAAATATCATCTCTTGCCCTCAGCCCCCTCTTAAAGTGTTAATATAATATTGGATTTTCCTCATTGTTTAACCCAAATATTTATTGTTATAGTCAAGTGGTGTTTCTTCTTCTCCCCAGTTATGAGAATTTCTAAGCTTTTCCAATTTAGAAAGCACATTAGGTTCAGCCATTGTGCTGGTCTAGATTCCTGGCAGCAATATGAGTTTAGCAAATGCCTTCCACGCAGTGGACTCCCATTCACATAGGATAAGGTACAGAACTAGGGGGGCATTTCAACCACTAGGCGATACATCTACATTCCCTGTCAACCTGTTTTGCCAGATGGGGTAAAGACACAATCTACCCCATCTGGTCCTTAGGAATTTTAATATGAACGTTTAAAAGCACAGTTACAGCTTAGGAATTATCCCTCCTTCTGGAATTTTGCAGCCCTGGGCCCGGGACCACCATAGAGGGTAGGTGAAAGAAATTTGAGGTGATGTGGGGAAGAAGGAAAGTTGTAGTCATGACTCCCCTGTAAAAAGAATTGCAGATTCTTCACAACATTTGCCTTATCTGTTCCTTAGGACCCTCAGACAAGTGGGGGAATCTATCTAGTGGGACTACCCTCGTGGCTTCCTCAATTTGAGTGTGAGCACACACTCAGGAACAGATAAGGCAGCCCTGCATGCCTAGCTTTCCCCTCATTTTAGATAACCAATTTTTTTTTTTTGAGATGGAGTTTCATTCTTGTTGCCTGGGCTGGAGTGCAATTGCACGATCTCGGCTCATTGCAACATCCGTCTCCCAGGTTCAAGCGATTCTCCTGCCTCACGCTCCAGAGTAGCTGGGATTACAGGTGCCTGCCACCAGGCCTGGCTAGTTTTTTGTATTTTTAGTAAAGACAGGGTTTCACCATGTTGGTCAGGCTGGTCTCGAACTCCTGACTTCAGGTAATCCACCTGCCTCGGCCTCCCAAAGTGCTGGGATTCCAGGTATGAGCCACCGCTTCCGGCCAATGATCAATATTTTAATTTTCCATTTCAATTCTCTATCAAACCATTACTGCTAGGACAAAAGTGTATTTCTTGAACTAACAAAATATGACTTGTTCATTCAAATTGGGGCAGAATAATATGTTCTGTTGTTTTATAGGACTCTGATCATTTTGCATCAACTTGTGGGTAAGCAAAGCCAAATCTGGAGCAAGTGTCTAGTCCTGTCTGTACCCCTTTGTCCACCACCCCCTCCCCAGGAATAATGGCATCTGTCTGGCTTACAGGGTCTTCCATATTCTCTGCTCCATAACCATCTATAGTCTATGTCTCTCTTGTTGGCAAAAATAATCTTTTTTTTTTTTTTTTTTTTTTTTGAGATGGAGTCTTGCTCTGTAGCCCAGGCTGGAGTGCAATGGTGCGATCTCAGGTCACTGCAACCTCTGCCTCCTGGGTCCAGGGTCAAGCAATTCTCCTACCTCAGCCTCCCAAGTAGCTGGGATTACAGGCATGAGCCACCATGCCCAGCTAATTTTTGCATTTTTTAGTAGAGATGGAGTTTCACCATGTTGGTCACTCTGGTCTTCAACTCCTGACCTTGTGATCTACCCGCCTCGGCCTCCAAAAGTGCTGGGATTATAGGCATGAGCCAATGTGCCCAGCCAGAAAGAAGATTCTTTATGAGCATTTTGGGCCTCAGAAGGCACAAAGGAATAAATGTAATTCAGCCCATCTCTGGGCTGCTGCAGCCTCACAATATCAGCTCATTTCATGAACCCAGTGGCCATCTCAAGTGAGCACACCAGGATATCCACTTGCTGGCTTCAAGTACTTCCTAATCTTAGAAGAGGGTTTTCTGATAGCCATTGACAGGTCCCACTTCAATGCACCCCTCAAATTCCTATAATCATTTCCACAAGGCAAGCCCTCCATAGGCCACTTTTCCATTGCCCTCTGTGTGACCCACAGGTGGTCGCAAAGTCAGTCTTAAGGGAAAAAGAGTCGACCTGGCTGTGAATACACTGGGTAAATTTACATTGCCCTGTGCTATGATCTGGATGTCCCTCAAAGTTCATGTGTTGACATTTAATCCCTATTGTGGTGGTATTAAAAGGTGGGGCCTTTTAGAAAGTGGCTAAGTCATGAGGGATTTGTCCTCAAGAATGAATTAGCACCTTATAAAAGGGCTAGGGGGATCTAGCTGAGGCCTTTGGACTTTCACCTTCTGCCATATGCAAACACCTAAATGCCACCATCTATGAGGAATGGGCCCTCACCAGGCACCAACCCCACCAGCCTTGATCTTAAACTTCCTAGTCTACAGAACTGTGAAAAATCATTTCCACAAGGCAAAGCCTCAAAGACAAGTTCTGTTCTTTATAAATTTCCCAGTCTCAGGTATTTTGTTATAGCAGCAGAAAGGGCCTAAGACACCCTGGTAGCATGTCCCTGCATAAACCATTTAATTATGAAACTTTTCTGTTCACTGTCCTGCCTACTAGAGCCTTTCTTCACTATCACTGAAGCCATGATCGTATTTTAGGTTTCAAGATTAATTTGTGTCCTTCAGTTACAGAGTCCATTTCAATTAAAATCTGATCACAAGCTAGTAATTGCCACTCCAATGGCAAGGGGTTCAGCCAAGGGACTCTGGCTCCTCCATAAACTTTATCTTGGTTAATCTGCCTATTGTCCAGGTGATTCCAGGCTGGGTTCCTCACTGTAATCTTTCTTTTCCTGGCTTTTAAAATTGCTCCAAACTGGCACAAATAGACTTGTGTAGGGCCCTGTGATGGGGACACTGGCCAAAGGGGGATCAGCAGCAGTTCCCGTTGGTCCCTGTGACCTTCCATAGCAGTGTATTCAGACCTTTGTTTCAACACCATTAAGGTTTGCTTTATTTATCCCATTGGTTAATAGCCATCTAAAGTTTTCCAGCCCTCTGAAATGAATCTCTCGACTCTCTTCTCTGTCTCCATTTTCTTGTTAACTACTTTTGGTTGTTGTTTATATCTGTAAGACACTTAAGGGGAATCAGAGATAGCAAATCCATAGGGCTCTTTGTACTATTGCTTGATTTTGCAGCAATAAAGCTACATTGAGTGATTATGCAAAAGCGGCCCTTTAATCATAGCATTAACCATGCCCTGCATGAGGGAAATAAACAATGGATGAATATCTTGATCATCATAAAGCCAATCCAGCATGGCTTGCACAGAAAACATACCAACCCCTTCACCTGGGATGTTCCAATGGGCATTTGTAGAGGAAATAGGCTAGTCCTCCTCAGGGTAAACAACTTTGTAGTGTCTTTTGTTTAGTCTAGTAGGCTCCCTGTTCCCTAGGGAACAACCTACAATGTGTCTGGATCACGTGTAGTAATCTAGAATATTCCACAGTGAGCTGTGGATCTTGTATCAACCCAAACATGCTTTTCTATTCTGCAGTATTCAAAAACCAAAGATACTGCCTCTAAATTAATTATTCCTACATTTATTTTAGTAAAGGTTCTTCCATAACCTGTTGATATAATGTCTCCGTGCTGTATCCTCTGGTTTCAGTAGTTTCTTGATTTTCCCTCTCTTACCTGGACTCTCTTTTGGATGACCAGAAGTTTCAGAGGCACTCTCTGTTGTCCCAGCATATTTTTTCCCTTTGAGGATGGCTTTGAGACTAGTGACCTTATCTCAGACTGACCAAAATCTGAGCTTGGTGTCAGTACTCCTTTTTTCCTCTCATTTTAGCTACTATAAATAACAAGAACCAAGGGATTGTATATTTCACTTTTTTTTTTTTTTTTTTTTTTTGCACTTCCTTATACATTCAATGCATCAACTGTTTAGAAACCGGGTCTAACACTATTTCTGAATTCCACCTGTAGCTTTTTACCTTTAGAAACTGATCACAACGCAGCTGCAATTTGATATCGGGATAACCCCGTGACTCTTCAGAAATCAAAGTATCCTCATCATTCACCTTTTAATCCTTCTTTCCAAAACCCATGTTTCAGAGTTGTTTAATGAGTCTCACATTTTCTGGCACAAATGGTTAGGAGAAGTAAATATTTCTCTATGAAAAATCTCTATGGGGGCATTAAAGCCAGCTTTGTGGAGAAGTAGCATTTAATCTGAAATCTGCAGTATTCCATCTACATAAATGTGAGGAAAGGTCTCTTTAGGTATAAAGGGTCAGGACTAGCAGATAAGAAGTATATGTGAAAGCTCATGCAGAGGGATATTTGGTTGTGGGTAGCAGCAGGCAGTATACACGATTGGGGGGATGTCAGAGGAGGAGGGGAGCATGTGGAAGATGACATTGAATGGCATTGAAAAGAAAGACATTGTAAAATTTACTCAAGGGAACGTGATATTAAATCAAGTTTCACCTAAAGCTGACTCCTTACATATTTAAGTTTGGCTTAAAGGTTTTTCTATACATCATGAACTATAACAACTGGAGGTTTAAGCAGACCGTAGCCTACACTTGTGCCAGTCACCGAGTTTTGGCCAATTAAATGTAGCCAACTGTTTGAACCATGTTCAAATAAAGCAAATGCCAAGCTGTAACCAATCTGGCTGTTTCTCTGCCTCACTTCCATTTTCTGTACATCACTTTCCTTTTTCTGTCCATAAATCTTCTTCCACCATGTGGCTGAGCTGGAGTCTGGGAGCCTACTGTGTCTGGGAAGGCTGCCTGATTCTCGAATCATTCATTGCTCAATTAAACTCCTTTAAGTTTAATTTGGCTGAAGCTTTTCTTTTTTCAGTGAAGAGCCATTGAATGATTTTATCTGGGGAAAGGCATGATAGGAAAATCACTTTCAAAATAAAATGAGTGCTAGCTCACTGCTAACCACTCAAACAAATCCTGATTTAACTTAACTATATCTTTCTTGAAATTCTATTGATAGTTATCTATCAATCGTCACTCTGCACACCTATCCCTCTGGGTTTCCTCAGTATTCTCAGCATTCTAGCCCTTACCAGATGTGCTGGGGCCACCAATCTACTCGCTTGCCTGTGTGGTCTTCAACACCAAGGTCATCAAATACTAGTAAGATTCAAGCTTTGTAACCTCTGTGCTTTTATCCATTTTGATACTAGAAATGTGTTTATCACATGACTACATTAAATATAGACGGAGACCCTAAAACATTCCTAATCCTGAGATACTCCATTTTTGGGTAAATAGTGTCCAAAAATACCACTAGCTGTCCTAAGGCATAGCAGGAGAAGAATACAATGCGTCAAAGGGAAAAGCTGTACTGAAGGAGAGAAATAAGAAAGAGGGAAATTAGAAAAAAGAAAGATGGCAAAAGAAACAGTCAATAGAGTGAATCGGCAACCAACACAATGGGAAAAAATCTTTGCAGCCTACCCGTCTGACAAAGGGCTGATATCCAGAATTTACAATGAACTAAAAAAGATTTACAAGAAAAAAACAAACAAGCCCATTCAAAAATGGGCGAAGGATATGAACAGATACTTTACAAAAGAAGACATACATGAGGCCAACAAACATATGAAAAAATGCTCATCATCACTGGTCATTAGAGAAATGCAAATCAAAACTACATTGAGATACCATCTCACGCCAGTTAGAATGGCAATCATTAAAAAATCTGGAGAAAACAGATGCTGGAGAGGATGTGGAGAAATAGGAACACTTTTACACTTTTGGTGGGAGTGTAAATTAGTTCAACCATTGTGGAAAACAGTGTGGCGATTCCTCAAGGACCTAGAAATAGAAATTCCATTTGACCCAGCAATCCCATTACTGGGCATATATCCAAAGGATTATAAATCGTTCTACTATAAGGACACATGCACACGAATGTTCATTGCAGCACAGTTTACAATAGCAAAGACCTGGAACCAACCCAAATGCCCATCGATGATAGACTGGACAGGAAAAATGTGGCACATATACACCATGGAATATTATGCAGCCATTAAAAACGAGGAGTTCACATCCTTCGTAGGGACATGGATGAACCTGGAAAACATCATTCTCAGCAAACTGACACAAGAACACAAAATCAAACACCACATGTTCTCACTCATAGGCGGGTGTTGAACAAGGAGAACACATGGACACAGGGAGGGAAGCACTATACACGGGGGTCTGTTGGGGGGGAGGGGGGGACAGCGGGTGGGTGGGGAGTTGGGGAGGGATAGCATGGGGAGAAATGCCAGATATAGGTGAAGGGGAGGGAGGCAGCAAATCATACTGCCACGTATGCACCTATGCAACAACCTTGCATGTATCTCACATGTACCCCAAAACCTAAAATGCAAAGCAGGACGGCACGGCACGGCACGGCACGGCACAGGTCGGCGCAGGACTGCACGGCATAGGTCGGCGCAGGACGGCACGGCACGGCACGGCACGGCACGGCACAGGTCGGCGCAGGACATCACAGCACGGCGCAGGACATCACAGCACGGCGCAGGACAAAGCAGGACGGCACGGCACGGCACAGGTCGGCGCAGGACATCACGGCACGGCACAGGTCTGCGCAGGATGGCACGGCACGGCACAGGTCGGCGCAGGACATCACTGCATGGCACAGGTCAGCGCAGGACGGCACGGCACGGCCCAGGTCGGCAGGACATCACGGCACAGGTCAGCGCAGGACGGCACGGCACGGCCCAGGTTGGCAGGACGGCACGGCACGGCACGGCACAGGTCAGCGCAGGACGGCACGGCACGGCACAGGTCGGCGCAGGACATCACGGCACGGCACAGGTCAGCGCAGGATGGTACGGCACAGCCCAGGTCGGCAGGACATCACGGCACAGGTCGGCGCAGGGCATCACGGCATGGCACAGGACGGCACAGCACGGCACACGTCGGCACAGGACAGCACAGCACGGCACAGGTTGGCGCAGGACATCATGGCACGGCACAGGACTGCGCAGAACGGCACGGCACGGCACACGTCGGTGCAGGACATCACGACGGCCACATTAGAGAACTGAAAGAAAGGAGAGGGGGTTGTGAGGCCTGCAGGACACGCAGAGAAAAGTTGGTTCCGCAAGCAGGGCGGTGGGTCCCGAGCCCCAGCACCCTGAGCTGCAGGCACAGCATGCTACAGAAAGCCCGCCAGGTGGGTGCCCCCAGCCTCTCTCCCAAAGTCCTGCTGAGCCATCAGAGGCTGGTGTCCCGGTGGCAGCTGCGGTGTACAAGCCAGCACCCGGCATTCCTGGGTAGTGTTGGTGGCTGCAGCAGGCCCCAGCGTTCAGATTAGCCACTCCTCTGGCAGTAACTTGAGGTTGGGGGTCGGTGGCACACGGGCACCCACCTGCTCCTCATTGCTGGGCTGGTAGGTGCCCTCTGTCTGCCGCTTCTCCTGAAGCTTCCGTACCAATAGTGCCAGCCCCACCGCCAGGAGCAAGGCGGCCAGGATGGAGAAGACCACGATGATGGCAGTGATGGCCCCCTGAGACAGGGTGCCATTGGAGCTGGAGCTGGGGCTGGTGGATGTAGGCAAAACAGTGCTACTCTCATTTGCAGAAGGGGTAGATATTTGGCCCCACGCTCGGCCCCAGTGGGCCAGCAGGAACGGCAGGCCCAGCGCCAAAAGCAGCCCCAGGCCGGTGTTCGCCATGGGCTGGGTGGAAGGTTGGCAGCGCTGAGGAAGGGGCTTTTCGCATGCGCCCCTCTTACTGCATCTCCGGCCGGGGGCACCTGGTCCGGGCGTCTTTGACTTAGCTCTTTTTTTTTTTTTTTTTAAACCTTTATTAAACAAAGGAGGAGGTAGAAGACACACAAGGGAACAGGTCAGGACCCCTTCTTTCCCCTGTACATACACGGACATACAAACATAGACACACCCGAGTGAATGACAGGGACCATCAGGAGACAGATTGAAGGGCAGAGGGAGGCAGCACCCTCCGAGAGTTGGCCTGGACCCAAGGGTAGGCTGAGACCTGGGCCAGGGGCAGCCGTTCTGAGGGGTTATGCCTGAGCAGTTTGGAGATGAGGTCCTGGGCTCCCGTGGGCACAGAAGCAGGAAACTTTAGGTCCACCTTGATGATGCGCCAATAGGTCTCATTGCGTGACACACTCTCAAAGGGTGGGTTCCCCACCAGCAGCTCGTAGCAAAGTACTCCAATGCACCACAGATCCACCTTCTCGTTGTGCGTGCGCCCCTCAATCATCTCAGGGGGCAGGTAGTCCAGGGTACCACACATTGTCTTCCTCCTCAGGGAGGGCATGTGCACAGACCAGCCGAAGTCAGCAATCTTCAGCTCTCCCTTGAGCCCTAAGAGCAGCTTCTCTGGCTTTATGTCTCTGTGAATCACCTTCTTCCCATGGCAGTACATGGGAATCCCAGCACTTTGGAAGGACAAGGCAGTGAGTCACCTAAGTTCAGGAATTTGAGACCAGCCTGGCTAACATGGTGAAACCCTGAATCTACTAAAAATACAACGATTCGCCAGGAGTGGTGGCGGGTGTCTGTAATCCCAGCTTCTAGGGAGGCTGAGGGAGAATTGCTTGAACCTGGGAGACCGAGGTTGCAGTGAGCCGAGATCGCATCACTGCGCTCCTGCCTGGGTGACGGAGTGAGACTCCGTCTCAAAAACAACAAAAAAAGCAGGACGTGAGACTTCTACCTGCTGACTCAGAATCATTTCTGCACCAACCATGGCCACCTTTGTGGCGCTCAGCACGAAAGCCAAGATGCCCTTGTGGGCCTGGGCACTTGCAAGTCTTCTGTCGGCAACGTGAAAGAAGCTGTGAAGGTGGCTATTGCCGCAGGATATCACCACATTGACTGTGCCTATGTGTGTCAGAATGAGCATGACGTGGGGGAAGCCATCCAAGAGAAGATCTAAGAGAAGGCTGTGAAGCGGGAGGACCTCTGCATCGTCAGCAAGTTGTGGCCCACTTTCTTTGAGAGACCCTTCATAAGGAAAGCCTGTGAGAAGACCCTCAAGGACCAGAAACTGAGCTATCTGGATATCTATCTTATTCACTGGCCACAAGGATTCAAGTCTGGGGATGACTTTTTTCCCAAAGATGATGAAGGTAAAATGATCGGTGAAAAAGCAATGTTCTTGGCCTGGGAGGCCACAGAGGAGCTGGTGGATGCGGGGCTGGTGAAAGCCTTCGGGATCTCCAATTTCAACCACTTCCAGATCGAGAGGCTCTTGAACAAACCTGGACTGAAATACAAACCAGTGACTAACCAGGTTGAGTGTCACCCCTACCTCACGCAGGAGAAACTGATCCAGTACTGCCACTCCAAGGGCATCACCATTACAGCCTACAGCCCCCTGGGCTCTCCGGATAGACCTTGGGCCAAGCCAGAGGACCCTTCTCTGCTGGAGGATCCCAAGATTAAGGAGATTGCTGCAAAGCACAAAAAAACTGCAGCCCAGGTTCTGATCCGTCTCCATATCCAGAGGAATGTGATTGTGATCCCCAAGTCTGTCACACCAGCACGCGTTGTTGAGAACATTCAGGTCTTTGACTTTAAACTGAGTGATGAGGAGACGGCAACCATACTCAGCTTCAACAGAAACTGGAGGGCCTGTAACAAAGCACTCCATTCTTTTGGAGGAACATCCCTTCAATGCAGAATATTGAGGTTGACTCTCCTGGTGGCATTACACAGGGGATTCTCTCTCTTCGCTGAAGTGTGACTATCTCCACTCAAGTCCTATTTTAGCCAGGCTTATCTGAGGTCACAGTGAACTTGGTCCTGTTGTAGGCCAGAATCGAGGTGCTGTTTTAGACATTTATTTCTGTATGTTCATCTAGGATCAGAATATCACAGAAAAGCATGGCTTGAATAAACAAATGACAATTTTTTCCACTTATCTGATCTCAACAAATGTTTGTTAAGCAACAGAAATTCTGCCAGCACTGAGGGTGTAAAGATAAGTAATAAAAAATAATTATCATAACCAAAAAAGAAAAAAAAAAAAAAGAAACAGTGCAGAGAAAGGGCCTTGACTGATTGGTGTTTCTGATTCCGAAGCATAAAATAAAAATGGCAGGCTTTCATGTCTTTGCTATTGTAAATCGTACTGTGATGAATGCAACAGTGCAAGTGTCTTTTTTTATAAAACAATTTATTTTTCTTTGAGTAGATATCCAGTAGTGAGATTACTGAATTCAATGGTGGTTCCACTTTTAGTTCTTTATATAAATCTCCATATTGTTTTCCCTAGGGGTTGAACTAATTTACATTCCCACCAATCAGGTATAAGCATTCCCTTTTCTCAGAAGCTTCAGCAGTAGCTGTTATTTTTTTAACTTTTTAGTAACAGTCATTCTGACTGGTATGAGATAGTATCTCATTGTCCCTTTGATTTGCATTTCCCTGATGATTAGTGAATTTTAGCATTTTTTGCTGCTTGTTAGCTGCTTGTATGTCTTTGAGAAGTGTCTGTTCATGTCTTTTGCCCACGTTTTAATGGAGTTGTTTGGTTTCTTTGTGTTAAATTGTTTAAGTTGCTTATAGAGTGTGGATATTAGATCGTTGTCAGATGCATAGTCTGTGAATATTCTCTCGCATTCTGTAGGTTATCTGTTTTCTCTGTTAATAGTTTCTTTTGCACTGTAGAAGCTTTTTTGTTTAATTAGGTCCCACTTGTTCATTTTTGTTTTTGTTGGAATTGCTTTTGAGGACTTAGTCATAAATTATTTGCCAAGGCCTATGTCCAGAATGATATTTTCTAAAGTTTCTTCTGGGATTTTTATAGTTTGAGGTTTTACATTTAAATCTTTAATCCATCTTGAGTTAATTTTTGTATATGGTAAAAGGTAGGAGTCCAGTTTCATTCTTCTGCGTATGGCTAACCAGTTATCCCAGCACCATTTATTGAATAGGGAGTCTTTTCCTCATTGCTTATTTTCATCAACTATGTGAAAGATCAGATGGTGGTAGGTATGTGGATTTATTTCTAGGTTCTCTCTTTTCTTTTCCATTGTTCTATGTGTCTGTTTTTGTACCAGTACCATGCTGTTTTGATTTAAACTGGGTGCCCATAAACAGTGGATTGAATAAAGAAAATGTAGTACACATACACTATGGAATATTATGCAACCATAAAAAAGAACAAAATCATGTCCTTTGAAGCTACATGGATGCAGCTGGAGGCCATTACACCAAGTGAATTAACATAGCAACAGAAAACCAAACACTGCATGTTTTCATGTATCAGTGGGAGCAAATTGTTAGGTGCATATGGACATAAAGATGGGAACAAAAGACACTGGGACTCCTACAAGGGGGGAGAGAAGAAAGGAGGATAAGGATTGAAAAGCTACTTATTAGGTACCACACTCACTACCTGGGTAATGAGCTCATCTGTACTCCAAACCTCAGTGTCGCACAATATACCCATGTAACAAATCTGCACATGTATCCCCTGAATCTAGAAGTTGAAATTAAAAAAAAAAAAGTAAGCTTGTATTCATTTATGTTGCATAACCAGTAATATTGGGAAATATTCAATTTTTTATTAAGGTGCTAGGCTGTGCCTTAAGGGATTCAAATATTTTAATAAAAGGTAGTTTCAAACTTTTAAATCAAAATACTCTGTTATTTCTTGTATGAATATCATTTATTGTGAGTACGAAAAATTCCAAAAACAGTTATTTATTTTAATACAAAGTACAAAATAAGTAAAGTTTAAGTGAAATTAATTGGAGAAATAGCCAACTTAACTAAGTATAAACTCTATTCTTTGCCTCTCTTTATAGAAATAAAAGCATGTTGCCTTCAAGTGCGTAAGATAGCAGGAACTAATTTCCAAAGTACCGACACTTGGAAAAGTAATGACAGCATGTGGAGGAATAACTGTTGAGGGCTGCACTCTTGGGACAATTGGACTGTGTTACTGGGCAGAGTTCAGGCAGAGCAGGGCTGCTCACTCTCCTGTCTGGAGAGTGCTCTGAGTACAACCCTGGACCTGCACCTGGCAAGTTTATGTTCGGACAAACTCTGGCCTCCCCAGCATGGACAGGTGGCATGGTTCTTCTCACAGTCCAGGGAAATGCTCGCAGACACCTTTCTAAAATAAAAAGGTTCTCATCTTGTCCCCTAGGGGTTCAAACTTCTGCTGAGTATGGACTGAATATCTTCATGATAAATTTATAAACAAATAGATGCTTCCTAAAAGTTTTGCTTTGCAACTGTTTGATCCCTCTTCTTCAAAACAAAGTGAATAATAATATCTAACTCATGGAATTTAGTGAGAGAAAAATTAGATTATCCATGTAAAGTATTGATAACAGTGCTTCTCGGTACACTGTCCACCGTCTTGGCACACTGGCAATACGTTATAGCTGCTGTTTTTAAGCATATTATTTGAATATTGTCAGGTACAAATGAGTATTCAAAACCTCTACTACAGTATCTGTAAGATATCAAATGCCTAAAAGGAAGTATTAATAATTTTTCTGTATACAATGTACCAAGAATTCTCAACATGGTTCCCATTCAAATTGGATTGAGGAAATTTTTCCTACATTTTCCCATTAGAGACTATCTCAAGTGTTGAACATGAGTGCTAGCTTTGCCCTATCCTGTGATTGCATCACCACACTGACACTCTTCATCCTCTAAGATAGCTTCGGCATAAAATCCTCAAATTATCCTGTAATTTGATAATTTCCACATAAAATCTTAATCCAATGTCATGAGCATGGTTGGTTCTATTCAAAATGAATGAGGAAGAAGATGAAATTTATTTTTACTTCCCCCCCATTCCCCAAAGCTTATTAACCTCCTTACATCCTGGCCCCTTTCTCTTCCATTTGTTCTGAGCTCTCGATGTCTCTTTCTCTAACCTATGTGTTTTATCCTGTCCATTCAATGACTGTTGTTAGAGTGTCTCCTCTGTGTTACCCAGAGACAGCCTGTTAGATTAGATGCTGTCCATTCCCCCAGTTAAGGCTTCTCTTAAGTAATTATCATAAATATCATGGGCAATGGCATAAGCATATTTTTCTAGTATACTCCACAACAGCAGTAATAGAAATTTATCTCAGTGTGTTCAGTGCTGTTAACAATATACTCTTTTGTATCTTACTACAACACTTTCTTCAGATAAACTTGTTTTCTGAAATATGTTAAAAATGTATTAAGAGCCTGCCTTTTTAGCAAATTATCTGAAAACCTTCTCCCATGCATGTACTAAATAATTACATTTTCTGCTATGATGCATTCTGCCATTTGGTACATTGTAAGAACACTCTTCTATTTAATTTAACATAATTAAAGTCGAACTTATTGTACTTTCTTTTTACATGCTGTGCATAAATGTATGTACTATTAGCCGATTATATACATTGACTACAATTTTCTGTCTTGTTTTGTTTTTCTTTCTCTGAGCTAAACTCCTGGAACAGGAGTTGGGAGACTGGAAGTCTGGCGGTGGCTCTACTGAGTTGACTGTCTGACCTGGAGTGAGCACATGCCAGACACTTTGGTCTCCATATATACAACGCAAGAGTTCAAATAAAATAATTCACAAACTTTCTTCCAGCTCTAACATTAGGACTTGAACATATTTCAAATTCAAAATTCTTCTTAATTTTAATTGGAATCCGTCTCTAAAACAGCCTTTAAAAGGCAGCAAACCAAATGTGAGATTGAATTATCAGGTGTCTGTGTGGTGTGGGTTGATTAGCTGAAATATGCCTGTGCTCTGTTGAAGTATGTTTAACAGGTGAAAAGACTTTATAACTTAAAGTAGAATGCTTTTAAAAATTCATCATTAGGCCGGGAGCCGTGGCTCATGCCTGTGATCCCAGCAGTTTGGGAGGCCAAGGCAGGTGGATCACCTGAGGTCAGGAGTTTGAGATCAGCCTGGCCAAAATGGTGAAACCCCCTCTCTACTAAAAATATAAAATTAGTCAAGTGTGATGGGTGGGTGCCTGTAATCCCAGCTACTGGGGAGGCTGAGGCAGGAGAATCACTTGAACCCAGGAGGTGGAGGTTGCAGTGAGCCAATATTGCACCACTGCACTCCAACCTGGGCAACAAGAGAAAAACTCCCATCTCAAAAAAAAAACACATAATTAAAATGTTATTCTGTGTTAGTGTGGGTAATAAGATTAAAGAACACAGATTAGTTATTGACATCAATGAATGGGCAGAAAACAATGAGGGGAGCAAGACAAGAAGGCAGAATGCAGTGGGGGTGAACATAACTGATCTCATTCAAAACTCAAGGGATGCATCGACAGTGAGCAGTGTGAGCCGAAGGGGTTTTAATCGATCATCTGCAACTGTGGGTCACTCCTGCATGGTACATCATGAAATTCAAAACAAAAAAAAATGGGCAGGGGCAGAAGGAGCATCGCACACGACCACTGAATAAAGATGAAAAGTGTAAAGATAAAGGAAGACATCCTAATGTCTATAATGATGACTTCTTGGATAGAATTTTATCAAACTTTTGAAAAACCGCAACTGAAGAACAGGAATAGGAGAGGCACCCACTAACTTTCTTCAGCTTTGAAACTCACAACAAACACAAAGTTGCCATGCAAGGTCACAGCATCGGAGTCTATTGATGTTGGATGATGAAAACAGAGAAAAACAGGACTTTAATCAGGTTTGATCTTCTTATCTTCAGTGTTTTGAAGGCATATAAGAGGATTAAAATGGGATGAATCTGAAAGTTAAAAAAGTGAAATTGCAGAGTGTTTCTGACAAGCCAGAGTTAGGAAAAGCAAACGAAAGCCTCGGAACCCTACGTCTCCCTAAGGTCTGCGCCTTTGGCACTTCCTTACATCACCCCTGCCCTGGCCCTGAGCCAGACCACTTCTGACTTCAACATACCACTTGCGTTTGCCTGGCTTCCGTGCACCAACAGCCCTGTTTTAACTGAGAAAGTGATACCCAGGAACATATCGGCATGGCAGGTTAACTGTGATGAAGAGACGCTCTCTCCCCATCTCTTCTTTCAAGAGGGCTGCTGCAAAGTGCTAATCTCAAGGGGCAGTGTTGCATCCCTGCTAAACAAACAGGCAGAAACATAACCACTTCTTTCAGCTGTATTTCCATGTCCCTTACAGATTCCTTGGGCTTGGGTGTGACTGGAGCATTCATGGGGTAAAACTAGTGGCAGAACCATGCTCAGGCCTGGTCTGTATCACCCTGTAAACATTGCCATTCTCACCCCAACTGTGTTCCCAATGGAGGCAGAGAATAAGTGAGAAATAAACGCAACTGGGGAGAAAACAATTCCAGACGTGGTAGGGTGTTTGAACCAACTGTATATAACATTCTAAATGACTTGAATCAAGATTGAGTACACTAGAAATACACAATTGTTCTGTTCTTCTTAAATCCTACTGAAGAGAAAAAAGAGGAAGTATTTGGACAACTGACATGCTTCATGGAGGGCAACTGCACATTTCTGGGAAGAGATAAAGAGCTATTACTTTATTCATGTCTTTATCGTCTCATATCTAGATATTCTAATGGATATACATCTTTCTAGTTGACCTCCTGCACCAATATTTTAAACTTTTCCTTTTCATTATGCATATGACATTCCAAAGTGCCATTGGTTCATTTATATTACTCGCACAAGGGTAAACAGAAAACTGTTTTTCTACCTTATGAAATACAAGTGCTTTTCAATATATTTATATTCCATATCATTATAAATATTAAACAATGTATGTCACTCTAAGTTTAAACAAAGAAAATCAGGACAACAAGAAAATGAGGATCAATTAGTGAGAAAAAGCTAGAGCGAGTCGGTACCCACGATGACAGGCCGTAAAAACTTTTAGGCTATTGGTTGTAGGAGAGCAATTTCGTACTGAGCTCTTGGTAGGCAGAGTGAATAAGGAGCAAGAGTCAGTTGTAAGATCCCCACTGGCCACCGTTTAAAAACACACCTGTTAATCAAAGAAAGAACAGTAATTTTTGGGGACCAATTCTAGGAGAAATTCTAATCTACGCCATAATGGAAGATCATGTCTTAGCAGTACCTCCATGAGGAACTCACCTGTGAGTCTCACTGGTTGTCTGTAACACTGACTCTCACTTCAAGCCAATGACATGACTGAGTTCTCTGCATGGCTTTGAAGACCCTTCAAGATCAGGCCACCATCCTCAACTCCATAAGAGCCCATCTCCTCAGTGGGTACTGAGGAGTGTTTTGTGCTTCGGTTGTATGAGTCTCTCATGTGTTTTGGATATTAAACACTTAGACGGTTTGTAAAAGAATGACATTGAACCCTTATAATACACACAAATTAACTCAAAATTAGTTAAAGAATTAAATGTAGGACCTGAAACCATAAAATGCCTAGAAAACAGAAGGAGAAAGCTCTTTGACATTGATCTTGACAATGATTTTTTTTGGACATGACGTCAAAATAACAGACAAGAAAATCAAAATGAACAATTGAAATTATATGAAACGACAAAGCTTGCTCACGACAAAGAAAACAATCAACAAAATCAAGAGGCAAACTATGGAACAGGAGATTCGCATAAATATTTTGTTTGGACAAAATCTGTTCAAGAAAATCAATAGTGAATGCTTTGAACTATAACAAATGTACGACTTGAAGTACCCACGGAAGAAGTTCATTGCATTCTTTTATTTTCTTTTATTATTTTTTATTAGAATTTTCTTTTTTTAATTTTTAATTTTTCTGGGCAGAACACGCAGGTTTGTTACATAGATATACATATGCCATGGTGGTTTGCTATACCTATCAACCTATCATCTAGGTTTTAAGCCCCGCATGCATTAGGTATTTGTCCTAATGCTCTTCCTTCCTTTCCCTCCCACCCCCAGCAAAAGGCCCCAGTGTATGATGCTCCCCTCCCTGTGTCCATGTGTTCTCATTATTCAACTCCCACTTATGAGTGAGAACATGCGGTGTTTGGTTTTCTGTTCCTGTGTTAGTTTGCTGAGAATGATGGCTTCCAGTTTCATCCATGTCCCTGCAAAGGACACGAACTCATCCTTTTTTATGGCTGTATAGTATTCCATGGTGTATATGTGCCACATTTCCTTTATCTAATCTATCATTGATGGGCATTTAGGTTGGTTCCAAGTCTTTGGTATTGTAAATAGTGCTGCAATACACATACGTGTACATGTGTCCTTATAGTAGAATGATTTGTAATCTTTTGGGTATATATCCAGTAATAGGATTGCTGGGTCAAATGGTATTTCTGGTTCTAGATCCTGGAGGAATTGCCACACTGTGTTCCACAATGGTCAAACTAATTTACACTTCCACCAACAGTGTAAAAGCATTCCTATTTCTCCACAGCCTTGCCAGTATCTGTTGCTTCATTTTTAATAATCGCCATTCTTTTAAAGCTTTAACCTAACAACATTTAAATACAATTCAAAAGAAATTCAATTGGTTGGGCGTGGCAGCTCACACCTCTAATCTCAGCACTTTGGGAGGTCACAGGGGGATCACTTGAGGTCAGGAGTTTGAGACCACCCTGGCCAACATGGTGAAACCCCACCTCTACTAAAAATACAAAAATTAGCCAGTGTGATGGTTCATGCCTGTAATCCCAGCTACTCGGGAGGCTGAAGCAGGAGAATCGCTTGAACCAGGGAGGTGGAGATAACAGTGAGCCGAGATTGCCCACTATACTCCAGCCTGGGAGACAGAGTGAGACTCTGTCTCAAAAATAAAAGAAGAAAAGAAAATAAACTGACTACACAGGTGTGAAACAAGAACAAAAATGTAAATCTATTCAATATATTTATTTTCTGAACATAATGAGAAAGGTTATGATACTTTTTAAAATTCCTTCACCCATTAATGATACTTCACATTGTCTACTTTTAGAAAAGTAAACTGTAAAACACCTAAACTAGGTTATTGTTGTGTGACTATATTCATTACTCTACCCTTCCGTCCTTTGGTCAAGCACATACATTTTAAAGTGGAAGAAAAGCATGGGAGGACGCTTCATGCATCAGGCATTCAGACATCTAACAAAGAGGCTCATTAAGCTGAACTGTTATCTTGAACCGCATTTACCAACTGAAACTGCTGGAAGTTGTGAGGGAGATGATGAAGGTTCTGGTGTCTCTCATGTTGGACAGATTGTTGACAGCCATGGTTGAATGGATGGAGACAGGAGTGGAAAGCCTTTGTTCTAAGAGTTTTAGGTTTTACATATGAATATATAGCTGAATCGAAGTGAAAGGTAGAAAAAGAATATTTAAATCATTGGAAATTGTTGGAAAACAACGTTTCCTTCAATTAGGGCTTTTGTGAATTAAGAGGATGCATTAGGTGTCAGGAGAGACTTTTAGAAAACTGTGCCAATTTGTGGGGAAGGCTCAGAGCTGAGAATAAAGCATTCCAGTTACTGCCACCTCTCAGGACACCCAGGTTCCCACAGGCTCACCGGGAGGCCTGAATTCAGGAGAACAAACCCTTGCCCAGACTCCTGCCCCACAGTGGACATCAGAGCAGGACCTAGGGTGGAGGAATGGTCATCCAGTTGGAGAGTGCTGTGTTCCTGAAAAGATCCTAGTCTTGTTCTCCTCCCTAAAGCCAAAGGATGCAGCCCTAAGAGAATGGATTACTCCTGGAGACTGGGATCCTAAACCCTAAAGTTGGAAATGGGTGAATACCTCATTGGGAAGTTGCTAAGCTACAGACCTGGCTGAGAAGATGAGCTGCTGAGGCTGCAGAAAAGGGAAGAAAAGAACATGTAGAGTTGAGAAAGGAGTCTTCAAAGAGCAGCCATTTCTAGCATGGGGGCGTGGCAAGGGTCCACGCATGTCTATGGAGTTAACAGCGCCCCCAAGAGGCTGAGGTTAAGCCATCTTGCTGGCTCCACCATCTTCACACAAATACCTACTGAGTAACGGAATCTTTGCAGAAGGAAGTTTGGTCAGAAGCTGGGGAGAGATGTGATGTCAATTTGAGAAGAATCTTCCATGCCAATGCACTTTGCAGAAAGGAGGCCCTGGGCTCATAAGATCTTGGAAATATCCCAAAAATTCACTCCTTGAAAGAATGATCATTCGTACACCTGCCACACAAAGGGGACCCATGACCAGTCAAGAAAGAGGAGTGACTGCACCCACATCACAGGCAGCCGAGGCAAGCTTCTGTCCTGCTCCTGCTAGAGAAGGGAGGGACATGTGAATAGAAGACCTCTCTTTATTCTCAGTGTGCGTGTGTGTGTGCAGGAGATGCACGCCTGTGCACTCACACACACACACACACACATACACTCCAGTCTGCCCTGTGGAAGGAAAAAGAGGTCTTTCATTTAAAAATGATTGAACATAAGTGTAAGGCCGGTTGCCTCGCCGGGGGCTCGGACACACCCCCCTCCCTCGCGGGGACCTCAGACACTCCTCCTTCCCTCTCCGGGAGCTTGGACATGCCCCCTTCCCTCTCCAGGAGCTTGGACACGCCCCCTTCCCTCTCCGGGGGCTCGGACACACCCCTTTCCCTCTCTGGGGACTTGGACACACCCCCTTCCCTCTCCGGAAGCTTGGACACACACTCCCTCCCCCAGGAACCCCGGGGAAAAAAAGCCCAACTCCCTACCTACTATTTTGTCCTATTCAGGCCCCACTCCGTGCCTGCCATTTTGTCTTCTGCAGGCCCCACCCCGTGCCTGCCATTTTGTCTTCCTGCCTACTATTTTGTCCTATCTGGTCCCCACTCCCTGCCTACTATTTTGTCCTATCTGGGCCCCACTCCCTGCCTACTATTTTGTCCTATCTGGGCCCCACTCCCCTCCATTTTGTTCCATCCTGGCCCTACTCCCCTCCATCTTGTCCCACTTACCTGGGGAACGACCAATCAGACGCCTCCACTCCCTATAAAACCCCGTGCCTGAGAGGAGTCCGCGCGAGTTCTCCGGCCCCTCCTGTCCGGACCGCAGAACCTTACCCGGGAGCCTGAATTAAATTCCTTCGCATTGGATTATCTTCGTGCTGGCCTCAGTTTCTTCATTTTAAACGCAGCAAGAACCCAAGAACAAACCTTACAATAAGAGTGCAATTTAAACTGTAACTTCTCCCAAACAATTAATGACAATCACAAATTGCTCCAGACATTGCTAAATGTCCCCTGAGGGGCAAAATCTCTCCAGACTGAGAACCTCAGGTCTAGTGAAAGACCTTATCATTGAGTGGCAGCAACTGTTTTTCTCTTTCATCTGTTACTTAGACATTCTACGCTACAAACTGAAAATTAAACGGAATAAACCTACTGACAGGTCATGGAACAAACAGATGTTTTCTGGCAGAGTCAGGAAAAAAGCCAGTGGTGCTTTGAAAATTACTAGAATTTCTCTTCTGTGGGAGAATCTTGGCAGGCAACCTCAGCAGGCATGGAGCTAGATGTACTTGATTTTTATGCCACATATTGACTGATTTTCTTAAGTGTTGTTCCATGATATTTTTTCAATTAACATCCAGCCTGGGTAGAAAGGTAGCCTGTCTTTGTATGTCATAAAATGAAATGTTGACATATTTGCAGTTAACACAGAAATAGTGTTAAAATGCATAGACATTACGATTTTAGCCTGGGGTCGTGTTTATATGTTCTAAATGCTCTTTTCTCCACTTTTGGACATGTAAATAACCATTTTTTAAGCCTAGATGACATGTAGCCCCTCTGTGGCATGATCCTGTTCCCACAGGAAAGTGTTGTCTATGACTTTTCTGGGACTACCCAGAGCTCACCCCAGCGCTCTATAATTACCTGAACATATATCCGTGTCTTCCTAGAGATCTGTGATCTATAAATCCATGTGCCCAGAAGTTAGCACATTTCCAGGTACAATTAGGTGCCCAATCAGTACTTATTGAATGAATGAATGAATGAATGAGTGAATGAATGGATCACCAGCTGAAATGCATGCACATCCATGTTTCAATTGTGCCCCATATGGTGGGGCTCCCTTTTCTCACTCTTATATAGAACAGAAACAATATTTGATGACACTTGTTAAAGCACTGCACAGGGACTTTCTTATGGGGGATCTGTGGAGGTGAATACAGGGCCCATGGCAATGGGATTTCATAATGGAGGAGAGAAACTGGGCCGCAAATACAGCACGGGCAAGTGGGAATTTATAACCAAGGGCAGGGTGGGGTCCAGTGGGTGGAAAATTACTAAGAGTAAACAGAGGGCTAGGGGGATTCTTGCTGAAGACAGGCCAGGCTGATGAGACATCACCTGGGCGATGGTGGAGACTGACAAACATGATTGGGTATTGCAGGTGATCAGATATTGGGAATAAGGAGTTCTTACTAGACTGACTTAGCAGCGTTCTTACTAAGCTGCACTTTAGAAGGAGGTGCACAGATGGGGGTCTTGGGGAAGGTTCAGGGGCCTGAATACGGTTTGGTCAAGCCAAGAATGTGTCACCTAAAAGGAGTGTCTTTTTCAATTGGGATCAGGGGAGTCCAGGGGTCTCAGCCTCCTGTCTCCCCAGCTTGTTAGCTGTGGGTTGGTTCACATTCCTTGTTGCGTTGCATTCCACAGGGTACGTGGATTTGGTCTCCACACTTCCTGTCCCACGATGACCTCATGTTTCTTTCCCCAGAAGGAACACACACTGGCTGGGCCCTCCTGGAACCGTAAGCCATACACAGCCCACACTGCTGTTTCTCCCACAGCAGCCGCGGCCCGCCTCCACCCACATTTACTCACCATCAGAGCCTCGCTTTGGCTCCTGTGTGCTAAGAGAAGGTGACCCAATTTCCAGCCTAGGAGCAAAATCACCATGAAGTCATGCCAACCTTATTACCTTTGGTTTAAGGGGAGCTTCTGACTGATTCTGGCAATGGAGCCATGAGGGGAATCTGGGAGCCCGTGAGAAAGAGTTCCACACCGACATAAAAAAGTGAGAGGAGAGATTCACCACCCTCCTGCCACGGGTGCTGTCCTGACTGAGGTGAGGCTACCTTAGCACCAGCGAGGGGCAAGCCCAAGGGCAGGGTGCATGCCGGGGATGGCAGTGCCAACAGATGGAGATATTTGGTTCTGGTGGCACCACAGACCCTGGAGCGGACTGACCCTCATCTGCTCTCCCAGATACTTGCTTGTGAGATTTAACTGTTTAAACCAGGTGAACAGGGTTTTCTGTTAACTTACAGGTGACTGTACCTTGACAAAAAGATTGTTTACTGAAACATACTTGGAACTGTACAAACTCCTCAGTATCAGAAGGTAGGGGTTCAGGGAAGGGTCATGAAGCTGGCATCATGCCCAGATTTAGCTTAACCAAGAAGCAAAACATCTCTGCATCTGCCTTTGAAAGGAGGGGTCCCCCGTTTCTTTGCAGTTTTTACACTTAAAAAAAATCTGATCAGTAGTCCTTCCTGATGTTCAGTATGTAAACATGAGTGCAGGTGATTGGGGGCTGAGGCAGGGCGAATGGAACTATAGCCAAAAAGGAGAACAACACTGAAAATCTGCTGCCGAAGTCACAACTTACTCTCAAGGTTGGAGACCACAGGGCCCAGCGCTTGGCTGCTTTGCTGTCCTCTCTTAAAGCCTTAAATCCCAGCCACAGTCTGATGTCTCTGCAGGATTTCCCTCCCGCTGCCTCTTCTGTGAGCTCCTGGTGACACAGTCCTCAGCCCTCTCCACACATCCACCCGGATGTCTCAATGCAATGTCCAACTTAACATGTTCAAATACTAACTCCTCGTTTTTACTGCCCATATCTACTTCCATGTAAGCATTTGCAGTCTAAGAGTCAGCAAGGAATCCACCCACCCATTCAGGCCAAAATGTCACAGTCATCCTCGGTTCTTCCTTCTCACAAATTTATACGCAATTCATCCCAAAATCTATAGACTCTGACTTCACCCCCCTTCTGAAATCTTACTCCATTTCACCTCCACCCGCACCCCAGATCAAGCCACCATCTCCTTTCACCTGGGCTGCCAACATGACCCCCACCTGGTATCCTTGCCTTGGCCTTTGCCCATCTTCAGCCTATTCACCTACAGCTGCCCAGTTTATCTTCCTAACTCATAACTCACATTAAAGTCCTCCAGCATATTTTTTATCACACTTAGAATAAAATATACAGGCCTTTCCTTCCTATGCTATTGTGTGATGTATTCTAAACCTTATATTGCATTGACCTAGTAAGCCTGAAAAAAGTGTCATGAGCAGATACATCAGCATTTCTGGATTGGCCATGGGCATATCAATTCATATGGATACATGGTGCAAACATTTAGAGTAATTGATGTGTGTAAAGATATAATAATGTAGTGATCCACATTCTAGTCACTGATGTTTGAACCCTCCAAACCTCATGCTGAAATCTGATCTCTGTTTTGGAAGTGGGGCCTTATGGGAGGTGTTTGGGTCATGGAATTGGATCCCTCATGAACGTCTTGGTGATGGGGAATGGAGGTAATGAATAAGTTCTCGCTCTTTTAGCTCCTGTGAGAGCTGGTTGTTAAGAAGAACCTGGCACCTCCCCCTCTCTCTTGCCTCCTCTCTCACCATGGGATCTATGCACACTCCACCCTCCCCCGTGACAACGGCAGGAGTGGAAGCAGCTTGAGGCCCTCCCCAGGTGCACATGCCAGTTCCATGCTTCTGGTATAACTTGCAGAACCATGAGTCAAATACACTTCTTTTCTTTATAAGTTACCTAACTTCAGGTATTCCTTTATAGCAATGCAAAAATGGACTGAGGCACTGAGTGACTCAGAGTACTCTTTTATCAGCTACTCTATGATTCCATCGGGAACTAAGACCTGTTACATTCTTAGATCACTGCCGTGAGCCTTGCCCAGTCACTTGTGTGTTGTCTAAAACTAAAAACTGCTAAGTGACTGCGGGCAAATGTAATATCAATTCCATCAGAGTTACTGGAAATACATTTTGTATTCAAACTTTTCCAATCACTAAACATTTTCCGTGATATTAGTCCATGTGGCAATAAACTATTGCTCATCCAATCTGGAAATGTGATGCATCACTAAAGTCTAATAAAGTTTTGGAAAAGATTCACACATTTCTGAATTTCATAAAGGTCTAATTATTTTGCTATTTCTCTCATCCTAAATATAATTGAAATGCAATGAGTGAGAGCCCACAGGGATTCTCTTCGTGTCCAGATGGACATTTCTGCTTTTCCTTATGACGGGCTGTACTATTGAAAATTAATTGGTATTTTCAGCTGTGCCAGGTTGTCAGCCAGCTCACAAGTATAACTGATGACTTAGTCCTCACAAACCATTTATCCTTAAACAGTAATTCCATAGTAACAATTTGTTCCAACTCATTTGTATCTCAACTCAATTCTTAAGCTAGAAAAAAATCTCACATAAAGTGTAAAAAGTTGACTCACTAGTAACTTCTTAGTTGTCTTTGAATGAACAAATCAGGAAGATTGCTGACTTGCATCAAGTACTTCCTGTATTTAGAAAAGTTTCTGAAGCATGGGAAATTGCATTTACATACTAAGATGTAATGTCTACAAATCTAAAATATTTTAAGTCATATTTTTGTTAGTTTACATAGCTTTGGAGGGGAGAAAAATATAAACCTAGACATTTTGGAATAATAAAATTTTACTGTTGAGTGTTTGTTTGAACTAAATGCTTTTGCGTGTTATGGTGGTTATGGTGTGCGTGTATGTATATATCTAAATTGTACAAAGGTATGTGAGGAGTGTGAGTCAGTCAACTAACACAAAGTATTTTTTCTTGTTTTTGATATCAAAGCTATAATAATTCAGTAATAAATATCATGACTAGATGTCAATCCTCTAAAATTTGTTTTATTTGGGAAACAGTGAAAATGTGCAGGAAATATGATTTTGGTATCACACGTTTTCATTCGTATGTGGATGCTAAAGAGATTGATCTCATGGAGGTCGAGAGTAGAACGATGGATACAAGAGGCTGGGAAGGGTGTGTGGGTCAGGGGGATGGGATAATGAGGAGAGGCTGGTCAGTGGGTATCAATATACAATTAGATAGAAGAAATAAATTCTAGGGTTCAATCACAGAAATAATAGTAGTGTGACTATAGTTAACAATGATGTATCGTATATTTCAAAACAGCTAGAATAAAGGACTTGAAATGTTTCCAACACAAGGAAATAATAAAACTTGGTGACTTGAATACCCTGACTTGATTATTACACATCCCATGCATGTAATAAAATATCACATGTGCCCCATAGGTATGTACAAATTTTATGCATCCATTCAAAAAGAAAATACAGTTTTGGGTAATTGAGTAAAACCATTTTTTCAAACTTTTTTTGACTTAGTGAGAATTGATTAGAAGCATTCATCAAGATTTAGAGCTTAGCTATTTTAATTTAGCCAAACATCTACTATTATTTGGATAACTATGCTTGCGACAGTTTCAATGGTCGTGTCAGAACAGTCAAGAAGTAGAGAGATCTTATATCTAGTTCAATGATTTGTTTAATTTTTTGCTTCAGCACATGTCTTTCAGATGAGATGTCACCTGCAAGTTTGATGAATAAAGCACCTTGATGAAGCAGATATTCTTGGGGCAGGAAGGGTGCTGAGGCCCAGACTCTCCTTCCATCCCCTTCTCTCCCCGTGGCAGGTGCTGTGCTGGGTCTGGGGAGCAGCTTCCTGTGGCAGGATCCTTGTTGCACAGTATCACAGAGACAATCTCTCCCTCTCAGTGACGCGGCCGCTGCAGGGCCAGGCTGTCAGGACTCAGCCCATGGTTCGTTAAGTTTTCTTATTTAAAACATGCTTTTTAAAATCGAGTTTAAATATAGGCTCCTTGTAATTACCTAGTTAAATAACCTGACAGTAATCTTGTATCCCCCAAAAGATACCTGACATGCTAACATGACTTACGTCTAACGTGCAGTGATGAAAAATGTGGTTTGTTCTGTTCTTGCTCTAACATATGTACCACTCCTTGAATATAGATATGAATTGGAAAATGGAACATTATTCATGTAATAGATACTACATTCAAGTTGAAACTGCATGCACATGAGTAGAGCATGCATAGGCTCTAAAGACCTGAAGCAAACAAAGAAACATAATGTTGTCAAAGACATCTTCAATCTGAAAAAAACAAGAAAATAACGTGGACACATCAATGAGTAAAAATATAAAAGAAAATATAATTGAAGATGGGGTTTCTTCTTACTTGGAGGAAAGGGGTGAGATCAAGAAGGAGCACCAAGAAGACTACAGAAAGTGAGAATGTTTATTTTTAAAACTGAATCGGTACATTCATGCTCCTTATGTTGTCATTGTAGGTAAGTTGCACAGATTTCATGAATATTATTTTATCTATGCCTACTTGCTTCCCTTCCAGAGTTACATATGCTATGTAAACTAATAAAAATATTGCTTAAAATATTTTGGATTTGAAGAAATTACATCTTAGTATGTAAATGCAATTTCCCATGCTCCAGAACTTTTTCTGAATTGTTTAGGTTTGCATATTTTTGCATTTTATATAAGTGGAAGCATATTGCATGTATTCTCATGCAGCATTACTTCTTTCATGCAATATTATGTTTCTGATTTTCATGTACATTGTTTCTTACAACTGCAATTTATTGTTTCTCTACTGTATGATATTTTATTGGGTCCATATCCACGATTTATTTATCCATTCTGTGGATAACGTACGCTGAATTGTTTTCTTTCATTTGATTAAAACAAACAATGTTTCAGTAAATATCTGTGCAGGGTGCCTTCTGATTCTGCAAGTCCTCTCTAAGATACAAAACTAAGAGAGGCAGATTTGAGTGGTAGGGTATGTATATCTTCTATTATTTGAATGAAAATTAGAAAAATTGTATTCGAAAGTGGTTGTACCTATCGATAATCCCTCCAGCAACATGTGTGTATAGGTTACTCCACATCCTTATCAAGTCTTAATGCTGTCCAACTTTTCAATTTTTGCCAATCGAGTGGGTGCCTGATCAGAAATGAAATTAATTGTGAGAGTTCATTATCAATATAGTAAACCAGTGGTCACAAACCAAATCTCATAATTGAGGAGAGACATGGTTCTAATTTTACTGAGATACAATTCATTTCAACTTTCTAAACAAAAGCACATTTTATGAATGCGAGACGTTGATACGTTTATTGTCTGAGATATTATAAGGGAGGTCAAGCACTGTTTCGGTTGCTTGAAAGAGAGTCTCAGACTGTATATGGTTGATCT
Organism: Aotus nancymaae; assembly: GCF_030222135.1. Taxonomy (NCBI): domain Eukaryota; kingdom Metazoa; phylum Chordata; class Mammalia; order Primates; family Aotidae; genus Aotus; species Aotus nancymaae. The sequence goes on from NW_026988455.1 coordinate 19,373,923, forward strand.
GTGGTTTTCTTCAATTAAGAGCATTTTGCCTGGTCACATTTTGACTCAAAAACCTCTATGGTACAACATACACACATACACACACACACACACGGGCACACACACACACACATTTTTATCCTATAAGAATGGTACTCTGTACTCATTTGGGTTTGCAGAAGGTCATTTGGCTAGACTTGAGAATCTAACAAATGCACTTGAGAGGGTCTTTGATGTAAAGACATAGAGCCTGAATTCAAAGAAAACAGCTCTGGTTCTATCACTTACTAGATCTGTGACTTTGTGAAATTATTTTCTCTATATATCTCAGGTTCTATCTCATTAATATAGAGATACTTTACCATGAAGGGTTCCTGCGACAATTGCAGGAGATACAAATGTGAATGGTTAGCATAGTGATAGACTTAATAAATCATGTTATTGTTATGTGAGGGCTTAAAGTGAAATTTGCAGGCACAAGAAAACATCCCAAAAGCACTGAATCATGAATGTGAAAAGCAGGAAACTAGTCCAGAGATTACTAGAAGTTACTCTGATTTCAGGCCAGTGACTTTCTGCCATATTAGCCGTAATGACCTTTGGTTATTCAGGTTTGCAGGCTTCCATTTAACCTTGTAAATTTTCAGAAGCAGAAGTAATCTTGGCTTCTCTTTCAGGCATCTGGCATAACTTTGCTAAGAGACAACTTTATTTGAGAAAAGAAAATAACTTTCATCTGAGAAATGCAAGTCCTGTTAATTATCAGTCCCAAAGAGACATTAAAATGAGGCAGTAGTCACGTCCTCCCTGCTTTGAGCTCTGTATTTTTCTCTTGTAACTGCTTGCTCTTGCCACCCGCAGCTATAAATTAACTTAGTGATGCCACGCCCTACAGCTTAAGGATGTACAGCCAATCATTAATCAATGTTATTTCTGTAAAGCAGTAAGGATTCCTGACAAACCACTTTTATCAAGCCCACTCCCTGTCCCCCATTTTTTGCCTTTATAAACCTACTTGTGACTGCTGCTGATTGGAGTGTATATGGTGGCAACTTCAATCTATGCTCCTGGGTTGCAATCTCAAGCTTCACCCAAATAAACTCTACTGACATGAATTTTGCCTCACCTTCTTCCTTTTAGGTCAACGTGTTTCTTGCTCTGAGCCACTCTCAAGGTGTTTTATTTTTTATTTTATTTTATTTGTTTATTTGGAAACAGAGTCTCACTGTATCCCATAGGCTGGAGTGTGGTGGCACAATCTCAGCTCACTGCAAGTTCCACCTCCCAGGTTCAAGTGATTTTCCTGCCTCAGCTTCCTGAGTAGCTGGAATTACAGGCTCCCACCACCATGCCTGGCTAATTCTTGTATTTTTAGTAGAGGTGGGGTTTTGCCACGTTGGCCAGGCTGGTCTTAAACTCCTGACCTCAGGTGATCCACCCACCTCAGCCTCCCAAAGTCCTGGGATTACAAGTGTGAGCCACCATGCCTGGCCATCTTAAGGTGTTTTAAAACATAGGTTTCATTGCTATGCAGGTATAGTGAGATAGAATGAGGTCAAAAGATCAGGAGATGAAGGCACTTGAAAATATAGCTTGTTACACACAGTTGGGGTGGTGGGCTTTGGGGGCTGGGGGGTAGGGGCACTCCATGTCACACAGGGTTACCTGAGGAAGCACCAGGTCGGTCAGGAGTCAAAGGGAGCAGAAGGAAAATGTGGGCTCGAGCCTTTATTGTGATTTTTGTGGGAAAGAATGAGTGACGCAAGGTAAGCCAATTTAGGATAAGCTATTTGAAAATTTCAGTGGGCTCTGGGGTGTAGACACTGTCCAGTTGTCTGGTTCCTGTCTCTCAGATGACTTGGGGCAGAGGAATATTGGCTGGATGTCTGAGAGTGATAAAAGAAAGAGTTAACGGCTCTGGGCTGTGGGTCATCCGATTTGCATATGAAAGGCGTGCTTCTGGGCCAGTGTTTGCTGTCTCTAGGAGTGAGCTTTACCTTCGGAGGGGCAGTCCCTCCACAGTCAGTGAGGTCCAAGTGCCTGAGCACCAGGAATATAGAAAGTAAGAAACTACAGTTAACACACAAGGTACCAATGGAATACTGAGTTTCTCTCATTGCATAACCCATTTGTTCATTTATTTATTCTCACCGATTATTCTTTTTCTCCATTTATCAGTTTTAATTTTCTAGCTTCAGAAGGGATGTTAGGTGAGGCCTTGTGCTGGTTCGGATTGCCAGAAGCAACACTAGTGCAAGTGCCTCGCTGTCCATTCCCATGCCCGTGGGGCAGGGTTACATAGGTACAGAACCAGCGGGCTACCTTGACCGCCAAGCAGTACAGCGGTGTTCCCTGTCAACTGCAGCCTTGGCAGACGGGGAAGGTACAATCTGCTCTACCAATTTCTTAGAAATTGTAATATTAATGTTGAAAAGTATAGTGACAGATTCTTGGTTCAGGGGCATTCCTGTTTCTGGCACCTGCGGTTGCAACCATTGTCCCAGAACACCACATCAGGCAGGAAAAAAGGAAGGTGAAGTAATGTGGGGATCAACTTAAAAAGCATTGTTATCCTAGCATCTTCTCACTGTGGGAAAAGTTGTATAGCCAGACCAACATCCTCCCCTACCTCCTCTTCTCCAGGTCACCCAGAAATGAGAGGAATCCAGCCAGAGGAGACGTGCCCGTGGTGCCGCTCATGTTGAGTGTGACCACACGCTCAGGCATACAAGTTAGCTCTTCATGCTTTTACCGCTCCTGGTTTTAAGTAACCAATGTTTCAACTGCCCATCCGAATTCTCTACGAAGTTATTATCTGAGAGTAATATCGCTATAAAATGTGTTCCACAGACTGAAGAAATGTGACTCAGTGGCTCAGATTGGTGAATTTATTATGTTACAATAAATAAAAGTACATGGCTAACGTTGAAAAAATGTTAATCATTTTTCATTAAAAAGGAGCCACATAAATGATGGCAACAGACTTAGATAGTACTGCATATTTTATTGAATGTTTTATTTGCCAGCATGCACAACTACAGATAAAACTTGGATGCACGATGATATATCATGAAATTATATGAAAAAGAAGGCAGAAATGAGTCACATAAATGATACTCTACAACGGGTTGTATGATTAGTTTAGATTGGGTCTTATGACTTTCAAAAAGAGTTGAAAAATTGGTAGAAAACTGAAAGAAAAAATGTAAATACATCTTATGTGTAAAACTAACAAGGTTGTAGGATTAAAGAAGATTGGAATGAACTGTCAAATACAATTGTGTTGTGTTCCTTCTTTTTTTTTTTTTTGAGACGGAGTTTTGCTCTGTCACCAGTCTGGGGTGTAGTGGCATGATCTTGGCTCACTGCAATATCTGCCTCCCAGGATCAACCGATTCTCCTGCCTCAGTCTCCCGAGTAGCTGAGACTACAGGTGCGTGCCACCACGCCTGGCTAATTTTTGTATTTTTAATAGAGATAGGGTTTCACCATGTTGGTCAGGATGGTCTCAATCTCTTGACCTCATGATCTGTCTGCCTCCACTTCCCAAAGTGCTGGGATTACAGGTGTGAGCCACTGCACCTGGCCTGTGTTCCTTTTTCTAGGAAGTCTGTGGACAGTGATTTTTAAGTTAAACAACACTGTGGTTAATAATAATTGTCAGCAAGAGCATTTCTGCAGCATCATTGTATCTGATCTATTCTCAATTTTAAAAATCATTTTCTGTGCCTCAGTTTCTCTTTATTTCTCCCTATCCTTCAGAGTGACAGTTTCTTCTTCCTCTCTTCCCATTGACAATTCCTGCCACCAGAGCAATGTCACACTTTCTCCTCTCAGAATAATGTGTAATTTTTCAAATATTGATGGAATACCTACTATGGAGGTCTACCATGTCCCCTATGGACGGGATCCTGTGCTGGAAAGTAATGTACAAGATGTAGAGGGGAGAAAATCATTTACAGAAATAGTTGTAATACAGAACAGAAAAGGATAGCTGACACAAAGACATACAGAAGGTGCAGGTTATATGTGCCTGTTTACGGGGGCAGTTGCAGGAGCTGAGGTTTGTTTATGGGCAAGATATAAACAAAGGCATGTTCTATGGCCATGCCATGAGAACAAAGGGGCAGAGGCATGCATACAAATCTGGAGGCAGCTGCTGCAACTCCTAAATAGTGTAACGGAACAGCCCAGCCTGAAAACGCACTTTAAACCTTCTTTCTCCTTTTCCCTTTCTTCCCAGTCTCAAGATGAAACCTTGAAACTATCTCTAGAAACCTTTTTCCTGGCCGGGCGCAGTGGCTCACGCCTGTAATCCCAGCACTTTGGGAGGCCGAGGCGGGTGGATCACGAGGTCAAGAGATCGAGACCATCCTGGTCAACATGGTGAAACCCCATCTCTACTAAAAATACAAAAAAATTAGCTGGGCACGGTGACGCGTGCCTGTAATCCCAGCTACTCAGGAGGCTGAGGCAGGAGAATTGCCTGAACCCAGGAGGCAGAGGTTGCGGTGAGCCGAGATCGTGCCATTGCACTCCAGCCTGGGTAACAAGAGCGAAACTGTCTCAAAAAAAAAAACAAAAAACCTTTTTCCTTAGTCTTAAATAGAGCCTCTAAACATACTTTGAAACCCCACTCCCTTCTCTTTCTCACCATGTTTTCCTGTACCCCAGGCACATTTATCTAACTGTGGACTTGTATACCCCACACCCTTTTATCCAATCTGTCTAAGCAAGTAATGTATCTAATTACGTGCTTATTTAGAAGTCCAGGGCCTAACTTTAAGACAGACCAAGCGTGGAGACGCAGCTGCAACATTCCAGAGATGACCTCAAAGTGAGTAGTCAACAACTCATCCGTTGCTGAGATGGCACCAGCCTGCACTCCAAATGGACCACGGCTTGAAATAGCCACCAGAACAAGACAGCGGACCTTGCGCAAAGCACCCTCCCACAGCCCTCCCATTCCAATTTCCCTTTTTTAAGCCCTTTTCCACAGCCTAAAATTTGAAGTGGTTTCTGGAGGCCTAAGATGTAAGCCAGCTGCTTCCCTGCTGCTAGCTTTGGAAACAAAGTTACTTTCCTCTCACCGCGCCCTTCCTCCTCCTTACTGATTTTGCAAGCGGTGGGCAGCCTAGTCTGCGCTGCGTTACATCAAGGCTTTGTGTTTGGGTGTGGCTGAAACCGGTGTTTCTCAGCTTGATCATCAGGGCTGGTAAGAAATATTTGGCCCGGGGCCGGGCGTGGTGGCTCATGCCTATAATCCCAGCACTTTGGGAGGCCGAGGTGGGTGGATCACGAGGTCAAGAGATCGAGACCATCCTGGTCAACATGGTGAAACCCCGTCTCTACTAAAAATACAAAAAATTAGCTGGGCACGGTGGCGCGTGCCTGTAATCCCAGCTACTCAGGAGGCTGAGGCAGGAGAATTGCTTGAACCCAGGAGGCGGAGGTTGCGGTGAGCCCAGATCGCGCCATTGCACTCCAGCCTGGGTAACAAGAGCGAAACTCCGTCTCAAAAAAAAAAAAAAAAAAGATCAAGTATATTATTGTTTTCTAGTCTGTTTTGTTTGTTGTTGTTGCAGAGATGATGTCTCACTCTGTCGCCCAGGCTGGAGTGCGGTGACGCTATCTTGGCTCACTGGAACTTATGGCTCCCAACTTCAAGCTATTCTCCTGCCTCAGCCTCCCGAGTAGCTGGGATTACAGATGTGCACCACGACGACTGGATAATTTTTTTTTTTTTTTTTTTTTTTTTTTTTAGACGGTGTTTCGCTCTTGTTACCCAGGCTGGAGTGCAATGGCGCGATCTCGGCTCACCACAGCCTCCGTCTCTTGGGTTCAAGCAATTCTCCTGCCTCAGCCTCCCGAGTAGCTGGGACTACAGGTGTGCGCCACCATGCCCAGCTAATTTTTGTATTTTTAGTAGAGACAGGGTTTCACCTTGTTGACCAGGATGGTCTCGATCTCTTGACCTCGTGATCCACCCGCCTCGGCCTCCCAAAGTGCTGGGATTATAGGCGTGAGCCACCACGCCCGGACATTGTTTTCTTTTTTATAGAAAGGAGGTCTTGCTGTGTTGCCCAGGTTGGTCTCAATCTCCTGGCCTCAAGCAATTCTCCCCTTTCTGCTTCCCAGAGTGCTGGGATTAAAGGTGTGAGCCACTGTGCCCAGCCCCACTCATTTTTAGACGCTCATTCATAGTCTGCCCATTTGTAGAAATCTGTCCACCTACCTCTTGCCCTAACTTCCATGTCACCGGTTTTCTAATTCTGTTCTTTGAGCCCCTGGCTGTTCTCGTTTAGTCCAGCTATTGGCCAGTGTCCACGAATCAGTGTAGATCTACTCCTAGCTATTTCTCCTTCTGAGCAAAATGACCAGCCAGCTGCACTGAATGAAGTTGTTCCCATTGGGAGGATTTCCACCCATCACTATTCTTCAGGGCTACCCACAGTCAGAACAGGGCCGTAAGACTGTAATTGTCTGCTTCAGATGGCACAGCGTGTTGTGCAGTAAAGCCCTACACAGCAAGCCCTAAAATGTTTTCTTTCTCTGTCAGCCAGTCCTGGAAGACTTCCTATAAGGCCACCCCTGTGGTTGAGAGAAGAGACCACGTGGGCCTAGGCTGAGCATGAGCATCTAGCCACTGGTGCAACAAGTTCCTCATTCCTTGAGCAAATGCCCCAGCCTAGTCTCATAGCTGCCATTTCCGCTTAGTAGTTGGAGTCTGTCCTATATCACAGCCATTACCAGTCATCTGCCTGTGCCTGCATCCCCAAGCAACGTGTAGTGTTCTCTAAACAAGATTATACTGCGTGTGTTCTGTGCATCTTGCTTGTTTCCACATCTGTTCCTAAGTCAAATAACATCTGACTGTAATTATCATTTTTTAATATAAGCTTTCCATGGTGAAGCTTGAGATTCTGATATAGGGGGAAATTTTAAGAGGAGCTGTTTTATAAAGAGAAAATACTAAGATAGAAAAAACAATTTGCCCTTTATTTCAGATTATGAATATTATGATGTTTATTCTGCAACATTAAGATTTCCTACCATTATGTGTCATTAAAGGCTGGTTTTATAGAAAAGGCAATATCTTTTGATAAACAGAAATTAAGTGGAAAGCATTGTTGTAAAAGGATACATGATAGTTTAATAGTTAAATAGGAAAAATTAAATGACTTCAGTTTTGAACTGTCATTAACCCTGAAAGAATTGTTGTTGTTGTTATTTTTTAGAAATACAAAACCAAACCGACTTACTGAGTCTTAGTGGAAAAACACTTTGTGTGACTGCAGGATCGGCTCCCTCTCTGATCAACAGTTCTGGCACTCTTCTTTGTCAGTATATCAACCTACAGCTCCTGAATGCAGAGCCACAAGGTATGTGCCTCCTCACAGCAGGCAGAGTGTGGGGTGCTGGGCATTAAGGTTCTGTATATATGTGTACGTTTCTAGTCGGCTTCAAAGTATTGCTTTAAAGTGTGGGCTCCCACGCTGCTTTAGGGAGCACCCACAGGCTTTTCTTTTGGTGTGTTTACGTAGAGACCCTCAACCATCTGGCATGGTTAGGAAATGAAAAAATTGGTTAGGCAAAAATTACAACTAAATTGTTTAAGTGCCAAAACATTTTAATTTCTAATTTTACTTTCTTTCTGGGGGAAAATGTTCTGAAAACTTGTGTACCTCCATGCCTGAGTCAACAGACTAGATTTTAGCGATTTTTTTCCTGATAGTTTAGGATCCTCATTGTGCACGTTTGCACTGAAGTCTTCGGATTCTTCACTTGACTGTGTACTAAGTATCTGTTCCCCAAGCTTCTGGGCTTTTATATAAGATTTTTTTTTTCCCCTTCCTCTTCACCTCTATGAAATCTTCATGGCTGTTTCTGCAAGGACTGCATCTCCCGCGGTCGCGCTCATGCTTCTGGATCCACTGCTGGTCTCAGCAGTGCCTGTTAGAGCTGTCCACAGTGGCTGCCTGTGTTGGAGATAGACAGTGAACTTGAGATTTAATCCAGTTTGTTCTTTCTTCCATAGAGTATTTAATGGGGACGGTGGGTACTCTCCTGCTTGAAAACCCATTTGGGCAGAATGGACTCACCTACCAAGGTCTTCTATATGAAGCAGCCAAGGTGTTTGGCCTTCGGAGCAGGAAGCTAAAGCTATTTCTGAATGAGACCCAAACGCAAGGTAAGGGGATTATGGACCATAAGTTTTTTATTTTTGTTGAAAGTAGATTTTGATGCCATTAACCATTTGTAGCATACATGTGTAAGATAGTACTATTGTTATTCTTTTTTGTTATTCCTTCCTCAGAAATTTACCACGATATAATTTTCTTTTTTCTTTTTTTTTTTTTTGAGACGGAATCTTGTTATGTCTCCCAGGCTGGAGTGCAGTGGCACAGTCTCGGCTCACTGCAACCTCCACTGCCTCCTGGGTTCAAGTGATTCTCCTGCCACAGCCTCCTGAGTAGCTGGGAATACAGGCACTCACCACCACACTCAGCTCATTTTTGTATTTTTAGTAGAGACAGGGTTTCACCTGTTGCCCAGGCTGGTCTTGAACTCCTGACCTCAGGAGATCCACCCACCTTGGCCTCCCAAAGTGTTGGGATTACAGGCGTGAGGCACTGCACCCGGTCCATTGTATTCTTTCTTAGAGTTTCCATCTTTCTGTTTACATTGCCCATTTGCTCTGCTTGTTTTCTATGTTTCTCTTGAAGCCCAGTTTTAAGAAGCATGTATCTAGTTCCTTGGAGACACTGTAAACCCAGACCCACTTTAAACTCAATTATTTTGGACCATAGTTAAGAAAACTGTGACTGGCTAGATGCGGTGGCTCACACCTATAATCCCAGCACTTTGGGAAGCTGAGGCGGGATGATCACCTGAGGTTAGGAGACCAGCCTGGCCTATATGGTGAAACCCCATCTCTACTAAAATTAGCTGGGCATGGTGTTGGATGCCTATAATCCCAGCTACTTGGAAGGCTCAGGCAGGAGAATCGCTTGAACCTGGGAGGCAGAGGTTGCAGTGAGCTGAGATTGCACCACTGCTCTCCAGCCTGGGTGACAAGTGAAACTCTGTCTCAAAAAAAAGCTATGACTTTCCCAGTCATACACAAAAGCCAGGAGTTGTAATGGAGACAGAATCTGTCTATCCCTACTCCAAAACAAAGCTAAGTGAGGTGATTCTTTCTGTATTGGTTTCTGTGACTGCTGCAACACATTTTCACAAATGGGGTGACTCAAGTCAACAGGTTTATTCTCTTACAGCTCTGGATGTCAGACATCTGAAATGAGGGTGTCAGCAAGGCTGCAGCCTCTCTGAAGGCTCTATGGGAGAATTCCTTGTTTACTTCCTCCAGCTGCTGGAGGTGCCCGGCATCCCTTGACTTGTGGCCACATCACTTTAGTCTCTGACTCCGTGATCACTTTGCCTCCTCCACTGTCTGTTTCCTCTTTTTCCGTATAAAGTTACATTCACAGCTCCTGGGAATTTAGAACCTGGGCATATCTTTGGAAGGCCATTATTAACCCATTACATTATCTTCACTTTTTCGCTGTGGTGAAGGAACTTACTCAAATTAACCCTTTTGCTCCGGGTTTCTTATTTGAAGTTCGTTTCTTCAGCAGAGTTTTGTTGGACTTCCCAGGTTGTATAGACCAGAGGCTTTTCTTTCCCTGCTTTCATAGCTCTTTAGAGCCAAAAGCATTAAGCCACCAGACCCCATGGAGTCGTTATTTTTGGCCTCTATGGAATTCTCCCAATTTCTTTCTGTCCAGCTATTTTTTTTTTAATTTGGTTGCATATCATACTTTTAAATTTCCTGTCATAATATTAAACACTAAATGTTTATTTCTGCATAGGTTTCTCCTTCCCTACCTGGCTTTATTTTTAGTGACTCTCCTTTGTCTTTTTCCCTCCCATCTAGTTTAGGGCCTCATCATCCATGAAAGTCACCAGTCTGCAGACTGTACACTTCATGAACATTCCTGCCTCGATGTTGTTCCCCTGCTTAGAGCCCCCAATGCTCCCATTCTCTTACACTTCAGAATCTTCACTTCCACACAAGATCCTTCCTGTTCTGGGCCTTCCCTGTCTTTCTGATTCTGTCCCTGATTCTTTCACTCTGTCAAAGGCTTTTCTCACTCCCCTTCCAACACACTTGACTCTTTCATTGTGGTATGGTAGTAAAGATTATCTATAAATGTAGCTTCCTATTTTGATAAGCTTATATAAAACTTTAGCGACTTTCTTAACTTTTTTCTTCTCCCTCAAATCCATTGGTCGCCAAGTTGTGCAGTGGAGCTGAAGATGACATTTATCTCTCGCTTGTTCTGTGCAAATAAATGCAGTGGCATGATTGAAGCTGGTCAGGGTAGAATCGTTTCTGTGTGAATTACGTATTTATAATACTACCTGCAGTTCACATAACTAGTTTTAGCTATGGTGCCTTCCTGCATTCTCTTTATTCTGTGATGTTAGCTAGGCAAAAGTTTAGTAGGTGAGAGCTTTTTCTTTTTTGAGGCAGAGTTTCACTCTTCGTTGCCCAGGCTGTAGTGCAGTGGCAAGATCTCAGCTCACTGCAACCTCCACCTCCTGGGTTCAAGCAATTCTTCTGTCTCAGCCTCCCGAGTAACTGGGATTACAGGTGCCCACCACCACGCCTAGCTGATTTTTTTACTTTTAGTAGAGATAGGGTTCCACCATGTTGGCCAGGCTGGTCTTGAACTCCTAACCTCAGGCGATTGGCCCGCCTCAGCCTCCCAAAGTGCTAGGATTACAGGTAGGCATGAGCCCTGGCACCCCGCTGAGAGCTTTTAAAGATTTAGTGATTTACCTAACATTATCGCATAGTCAGGACTTTTTCTAATTTAGTATCTTTCTAATCTATTATCTGTAGCTTCCTTTTCATTATGCTTTTTCTCTCAGAATTGTCTTTCATAAAGTATCAATAACTTAGTAAATTAGAAGAGCCACAAAATGTTGACCATTTTAGAAACTCCTAGATGTGGCTGGGCACAGTGACTCATGCCTATAATCCCAGCACTTTGGGAGGCCGAGGCAGGTGATCGCTTGAGGTCAGGAGTTCCTGACCAGCCTGGCCAACTTGGCAAAACCCCGTCTCTACTAAAAATACAAAAATTAGCCGAGCATGGTGGCAGGCACCTGTAATCCCAGCTACTCAGGAGACTGGGGCAGAAGAATCACTTGAACCCAGCAGGCAGAGGTTGCAGTGAGCCGAGATCATGCCATTATATTCCAGCCTGGGTGACAGAGCAAGGTTCTGTCTACCCACAAGAAAAAGAAACTTGTAGATGTCTTCTTGCATGCTCCACTAAACCTTAGACATTATCTCCAGGTCTTGTGATTATCTATTAAGGAAGTAGCTTTAAGAGTATTTTCACATCTAGGATTGCCTGCTAGGATAAGAGCTTTTTTTTTGAGACTGAGTTTCATTCTTGTTGCCCAGTGCAATCACATAATCTGAGGTCACCGTGACCTCCACCTCCTGGGTTCAATTCAAGCAATTCTCCTGCCTCAGCCTCCTGAGTACTGGTATTACAGGCACATACCACCATGCCCGGCTAATTTTGTATTCTTAGTAGAGATGAGGTTTCTTCATTTTGGTCAGGCTGGTCTTGAACTCTCAACCTCAGGTGGTCTGCCCGCCTCGGCCTCCCAAAGTGCTGGGATTATAGGTGTGAGCCACCGCTCCCTGCCTGACGAGCTATTTGTAAAGAAAGTTCATCTGTTTAAATTCAGATCTAACAGGAAGCAAAATGTTCCACAGTAGACGGATCACTTTAATTTTTTTTCTTTTTGAGTTGTATAGTCAATACATTTTAATCAATTACATTTGTGTTATACTTTTGGATGCTAAGAGTTTTCATCATTCATCATATTGAATCCTGTATTCTTTAACATGGTCCTTTGTCTTTGGTAAATTCTTGCTTTCTCACATAACATGTCCTCGGCTTATTATGTACTCTTACTTCTCCGGACCTAGAAAATAGCTGTTCTTCTAATTATAGAGAATCATATTTTGAAACCACATGTCTGGGATACTGAGTTGGCACAGCTTCTGGGCCTTTTTTGTAGACACAGGAAGTATCTGTTTATGAGGAAAAATAACCATCTTGGTGTAGTACCCAGAGTTAGGCAGACTGTGAAGTGATGGCATAGTCCTCCAGAAGGCTCCACGAGTCTGTCCAAAATCTAACTCCACCTGCAAGGAGTTAGGCTTCTACTGTGAACTCAGGAAAGAATCCACACAAGACCCCCATCACTGCTGACACCAACTGCAAGTTCCAGGGGTTTTCCTAGAGCACGCTCAGGTTCAGTAACCTGCTAGGAGGACTCAGACTCATTGAAAGGTATTATATGGTTTCATTTACTATAGGGAAAAGATACACATTAGAACCAGTGAGAGAGAGAGAGAGAGAGAGCGCACATCTACATATATATGTATGCTCCATAAGTGAATTCCTTAGGCAATGGTCATCTGATTGCCTTTACTAGGCAATTCAGTAGGATTGATGATTGATTGATTGATAGATCAGAATCTAGGAGGGATTCAAACAAGGATCACCAGGTCATTATCTCTCCCTGGAGTCATGGATAGTGTTTCCTTCTCCCATCCCTTACATCTGACAACACAGGGACTATACTACCAACCAGGGAAGCTCACTTGAGCCTTGCTGTCCAGTTTCTATTGAGGTTTCATTCTGTAGGTATGATTGCTGCCTTGCTCAGCTAATACCATGTGACCCAAAGTCCCCATTCTAAATCATATACTTGGTCTTTCTGTCATGGCCAGCACTACCATGAATCATCTCATTAGCAACAACTGTCAGGTTTGGTGAACATGCCCACCATGAGAAACAAAGACTCTCCTACTAGGAAATTCCAAGGATTTAGATTCCCCTCAGGAGCTGGAACAAAGGGCAGAACTCTTAGGATAGGGCCAAATTCCTTACTACACAAGCAGTTAACGTTTTTTAAAATATTCACCCACAATAGGTAAAATACTGATTTTTATTTCAACTTTTTCTTTTCGTTCTAGAAATTACAGAAGACATCCCTATGAAGACTTTGAATATGAAGACTGTGTATGTTTCTGTATTACCAACAACAGCAGACTTCTAGCATGCACTTAGCAGTGTTCAGTCAGCCTTTCCCTGCTTACACCCATCCCCATACATATGTGCACATAGACACACACGTGAACACACTGAAGATATTTCCTTCAGGTGCATGTAAAATATGCTGCTTGGATTGAAATTCAAATGGAATTGATCAGTCAAGTAACTTGAGACCTCACAGTAATCTTCACACTTAACCTTAGACACCTATGCAGTCATGTTGGGAGCAGCACCACAGTTTATTTCTATACTTGAGTTCTTAAGTACAGAAGGTAGAAGCAATTTAAATGGTATAGCATATATTTCATTTTCTGGCCTTTTAAAATTTATTTGAGAACTCTTTTTTTTTTTTTTTTTTTTTTTTTTGAGACGGAGTTTCGCTCTTGATACCCAGGCTGGAGCGCAATGGCGCGATCTCGGCTCACCGCAATCTCCGCTTCCTGGGTTCAGGCAATTCTCCTGCCTCAGCCTCCTGAGTAGCTGGGATTACAGGCACGCGCCACCATGCCCAGCTAATTTTTTATATTAGTAGAGACGGGGTTTCACCATGTTGACCAGGATGGTCTCGATCTCTTGACCTCGTGATCCACCCGCCTCGGCCTCCCAAAGTGCTGGGATTACAGGCTTGAGCCACCGCGCCCGGCCGAGAACTCTTGATGAAATGGACGTATTATATATTTCTGCCACCTGGATTTTCCTGGGTAATTTGATGGAATATTTTAAGTTTCAGTAAATCAGAACAATAAACTCAGATATAAATGTGTTGAAAGTAATTCATTCTTCCACAGTTAAATGAAACTTGAAATGTGTGATCTTTGAAGAACGTAAAAACTTCACGGTGGTTTCTGTATTAAGACCGCAGACTAAACATCTAATAAAGCTCCTCCCGCCGCCCGGGGCCTCTGCCGCACTGGATGTGTGCGCGCGGCGCAGGTTCTCCGCCTCCCCGAAGCTGCTGCCCCGTTCGGATCTGGTTCGGCGCTTCCGCTCTCGGACTTCGGCGAGGAAGCAGCCCAGAGACTCTTGTGCACGGAGCCGGGTCGGGAGTTGGGCGTTTTCTCTTCGTGTGTTTTGGTGGTTTCCTCCTGATCTCTGACGATCGCCCTTCAGGAGCCCTGTTAAGGAATCAAACCGTGAACTTGGGGCTGACCGGACCGCTCGACCCTTTGCGACCAGGCATCAGATGTCGGCTCTGAAAAACTCTTCAACACTGTTATTGCAAACAAAGATCCGGAGTTAGGTGTGGCACGCTACCAGAACATAACAGCCAGGATGCAGGGCCCATTGTCCCCAAGATATCGGGTTTAGAGAGAAGCCAGGAGAAGAGCCAGGATTGTTGCAAAGAGCCCATCTTTGAGCCTGTGGTGCTTAAAGACCCCTGCCCTCAGGTCACACAGCCGATAACCCAGCCCCAGACGGAGCCTCAACTCCGAGCTCCTTCTCCGGACCCTGACTTGGTGCAGCGCACAGAGGCCCCGCCTCAGCCCCCACCTCCGAGTACACAGCCACCGCAGGCCCCGGAGGCCCAGCTCCAGCCCGCCCCGCAGCCTCAGGTGCAGAGGCTATCCAGGCCACATTCCCCCACCCAGCTGCTCCATCAGAACCTCCCACCTGTGCAGGCTCACCCCTCCGCTCAGAGCCTCTCCCAGCCATTGTCAGCCTACAACAGCAGTAGCTTAAGCCTCAACAGTTGAAGCGGTAGCAGAAGCAGCACTCCAGCGAAGACTCAGCCTGCCCCTCCTCACATCTCCCACCATCCCTCTGCCTCCCCATTCCCCCCTCCCTGCCCAATCACAGCCCCCTGTACAGCTTCACGCCCACCCTCCAGCCACCCCCCGCACACTCACATCACCCCAATATGTTTGCCCCCCCCCCCCCCCCACTGCTCTGCCTCCTCCACCACCACTGACATCAGGAAGTCTGCAGGTGCTGGGACACCCGGCCGGGAGCACTTACTCAGAGCAAGACAGCTTGTGACAGGGGCTGAACACTCGTTTTCTGGCCTCTTAGAGTGCTGACTGCGGGGCTTCCCTGGGCCCCCCGCCCTACCTGTTGACCGAGTTCCATCAGCACCAGCACACGCACCAGCACACCTTCACGCCGTTCCCCCACGCCATCCCTCCCACCGCCATCATGCCGACGCCAGCACCTCCCATGGTGCGTACCCCAGGCAGAAATTTTGACAAATACCCTACAAAAGTTGACCCCTTCTACGGGCACAGTGTCTTCCATTCCTGCCCTCCTGCAGTGTCGGGCATCCCCCTATGATCCCACCCACTGGCCCTTTGGTTCACTACAAGGAGCATTTCAGCCGAAGACATCCAACCCTATCGATGTCGCTGTTCGGCCTGGGACAGTCCCACACGCTTTTCTCCAAAAGGACCCGAGGTTGACAGATCCTTTCAGACCTATGCTAAGGAAACCAGGGAAGTGGTGTGCTATGCACATTCACATCGCCTGGCAGATTTACCACCAACAACAAAAAGTCAAGAAGCAGATGCAGTCAGACCCACATAAGCTGGACTTTGGACTGAAACCCAAGTTCCTGAGTCGCCCTCCAGGCCCCAGTCTCTTTGGAGCCATCCACCATCCCCATGACCTGGCACGGCCCTCAACTTTGTTCTCTGCCGCTGGTGCTGCACACTCAACGGGGACCCCTTTTGGGCCACCTCCTCATCACAGCAACTTCCTCAACCCTGCTGCCCACCTAGAGCCTTTTAATCTGCTGTCTATATTCACAGGCCTAGCAGCAGTTGGTGGCAATGCCTTCCGCGGACTTGGAAATCCTTCTGTTACTCCCAATAATATGGATTCATTTTAACTCTGAATGCTGTTAAAAGTATTTTGGGAAAGCGTCGAGAAGAGACACTCCAGCCACCCTTCACCAGCACCTATCCTCCCGGTGAGTGCCCTGGGACATAACCGCAGCTCCACTGGACAGATCCGGGCCCATTTGAACACTGAGGCTCGGGAGAAGGACAAACCCAAAGACAGGGAGAGAGACCAGTCAGAAGCCCGCAAGGACCTGGCCACCGACGAGCACAAGGCGAAGGAGGGCCACCTGCCCGAGAAGGACGGGCACGGCCACGAGGGGCATGCCACAGGCAAAGAGGCCAAGCAGCTGGCCCGGGTACCATCCCCCTAAGTGCGGACCCCCATGGTGGAGAGCGCCAGGCCCAACAGCACCTCGAGCCGGGAGGCTGAGCCGCGCAAGGGCGAGCCGGCCTAGGAGAACCCCAAGAAGAGCTCCGAGGTCAAGGTGAAGGAGGAGCGGAAGGAAGACCACGACCTGCCTCCGGAGGCCCCACAGACCCACCGGGCCTCAGAGCTGCCCCCTTTCATCCTTAGGTGAGGAAGGTGGCTGAGCACCCACACACACAAGAGTGCAGACCACGTTCCCTTCAAACACGGCTCACTTACCATTCCTCAACCCAGCAAAGCGGAGGTGCTACCTCGTGTCCTGAGGATGGCCCTGAAGGTAGAGGAGTCACGGGAGCTGCACACATCACCCACCAGTGACTCTTCACTCCCCACAGTTTCCCCGATGGGCTGATGTGCACTGAGCTGGGGAAGCCCTGCCAAGATAAACTCTTCTTCCCAAAGACCACAGAGGGCAGGCCTCCGACACTGCCCACATGGAGCAGAAGGGATGGGGCAGAGGGGCATCTGTCCAACTGACTGGTGTGTTCTGGGGGAGGATGGGGCCAAAGAGGACCCAAACATGGCTCCCTTTGTCACTCGGCAGAGGGGCCAGACCACTGTGTACCAGAGAGCTGTGCCCCACCAGCCTCTGCTGCTGGGCCAGCCCCTGGCACCATGACCACAGCTCTGCATACAGGCAGTGCTAGGACCAGTGCTCTGGCAGTCACCATGGTCGTGAGCCAACAAGGGTCCTGGGGAGGAACTAGAACTCAGACGGTGAAGAAGGTGTTGGCCAGGAGGGAACCGGGGCAGGTGCCGGGTCCTGTTTGTGCTGGGATCTGAGATTCTGAGAGGTGGGTTAGGGGTAAGGGGGTAGAGGTCGGCCACATGGGGAGAGGGGAGTTCAGCAGAGATGAGGAGGACGGGACAATGTGAGAAAGAGCAGAGCGTCCTCCTCAGCCTCAGTCCCTCTCCTGATGCAGTCCTCATCTGACTCTTAGACTCCGGAAGTCTCCTTTCAGCGAATGCCTAGCCCCTGACTCCCAGGGCACTTCCCAGACAGCCAGTGCCACATCTCAGGCAGCCCCTGCTCTGCCCTTGGCATCTGTGCCTGGCAGAAGGACGGCTGACCCTCGGCCCCTCTCGGCCTTGGTCCCAGCTCTCCCTGGCCCTGGGACCAGCAGACACACCCACCCAGCGCCTGGCAGGCTGGCCATGCTTGTGCCAGTTGGTGATGGTGGGTTGGGAGGGAACTGTTTCAGTTACCAATGTGAATCTGTGTCTGCATCAATTCCACACAAGAGTTCAGTCATCATATGGGAAGGGAATCATAGCTGTGGGGGGACTCCATGCAGGACCCCGAGGGCCCCTGAGGCCAGTCCCTGTGGCCACAGCAAGGAGCATCTGCTTCCGCCAGTTGGACAAGACTCTTTCCTGCCCAGAAACTGGCACAGGGACTTCCACTGCTCCCCACCCACCGTCGTATCCCAAACACACCCGTGTGGATGGCCGCCCCAAACACACCCGTGTGGATGGACACCCCAAACACACCCCTGTGGATGGACACCTTGACGTCTCCCCTTAGCCCAGGGCCCGAGCTCTTCCTGATGAGGGTTAAGCAGGAGCGGCCGCCTCTCCCCATGTCCATGTTGCAGGCAGCTGCCTTCTCCTCAGGTCCCACTGGGCAAAACAAGAGCGAACCAGCTCTCTCCATCCCAGGATTTTCCAGGGATGCTGATAACTGAAGCAGGCGGGGGCTTGTGAGTGGGTGGTGGGAGGGATCAGGGCTTCCTCAGCATCCATCAGTCCCTGGAGCATCTGAAGGGGCAGCTTACACCCGGAGGAATGAGTGGGGCTGGCCCCCGTGGGTCCCCAGTGCCTGGCATCTCCCGCTCCCTCTGTACTCCTTCACAGATCCCCCTCCACTGAGCAGCACAGCCCTGAGGACAGAGGCAGCAGCCCCGAGAGCATTTCCAACACAACTATATTTATTTATATTTACACAGGAGGCCCCCAAGATGTTGCTCCACACCTCCTACCCCCTCCCCCTAGGCCCTCCCTTCCCTTTCAGCCACACTCTTCCTCCATTTGCTCCCCCTCTCTCTCCCTCCCTCCCTCCCCCACCCTCCAAAGCTAATGCCCAGCAAGATTAGCACTGGGGGAGAAGTCTTTGCTTTGCGTCATCCGGTGCCATGAGGGTCCGAGAGTTGAGAGTCCCACCCTTGAGGATTGGCACCAGAGAGCCTGCCCTGCCCTCTACTGGCTACAGTGCTTCTTTTTCTTCTGCTTAGAGAGCAAGGGGTCACCCTTTCTCTTTTGGGACTGTGAGGGGCCACCCAGTCCCCAAGCCAGAGATTGCACCCCAGAGGCTCTGAGCCCAGGCCCTGGGTGGGGTGTCTGTTCAGCAGGGTATGGGCCTCTGAAGAGAGCTCGCTTCTTGGACTTGGTGGCAGAAGTGGGTGCTGGGCTGAGGCCTCTTTTCTTTGGAGACTGGGACTGAAGAGCTCCCTGGGGTCCCCGCCCTTCTGGGCTGAGAAAGCCTGAGGCAGCGACAGGGCTTTGGGACAGCTTCCAGGGCCGCAGCCTGTGGTTGGTACCCACAACCGTAATTATACCAGGGATCTCCCTCTCCTCCTCACTTGATTCCTCAGAGAGCCTGTGTAACTCGTTGACAGGAGAGGCTCTGGGGGGACCCCAGGTGTTCTTGGTCCCCACGCCTGGGCAGGTGGGTCTATGGTCCTGGGGAGGAGAGTCTGGCTGGGCAGCCCTCTGCCTGCTGGAATCCAGTCTCTCCAAAAGGACAACAGGGTTTATGGACCTGCTTATGCCAGTGCATGCTCTGCCTTGTCCCTGAGGGTCCAGGGCAGCTGTCTGGGGTGGGCAGGTTTCCATGCCCCCCCCTTGTTGGGGGCCAGCGACATCTCTCTCTGCTTCTTGGCCCACTGCAGACTCAGAAGACATTGAGTCCAGCTGGGCGGTGTCATGACCAGGGGCTGCCCTCGCACACTGTTCCTCCTTCAGGGATAGGTGGCGCTTTTCTGCTACCTGTGGGAGGAAAGGGGGCACTTACTGGCACTGCCCTAAGTGTGAACAGGGCCCAGGGTGGTGGAGACCAGGGCACTTGGGCGGCAGGCAGGGAAGCATGAGGCAGCTGGGCTTCGTGTCAAAGACAAAGGGTGTGGCTCTGCCGGGCATCCTGCTGGGCCTCACTGCAGTTTGCATCCTGACTCCCCTCCCTGGCTCCTCTCCATCCTGCTCCATCTGAACCTGCACCTCCCCACCTCCGAGTGGCTCCCCAAGAAGCCGGGCATCCCCGCAGGGTGGGGTAGGCAATCAGGTGGGGCTTGTGTGCCAGGTCCCTCCTGCCCCCGGGGTACCTGGGTTCCCCTCCTTCCCTGCTCTACCTGGGCAAGGGTGAGTCCTTCCTCCTGCTCCAGCTCCTGGCTTAGGGCCAAGAAATCCATCTGTGGATCTGGGGAAAGCAATTCTTCCAGGAATCGGGGATGAATGACAGCCTCCACCTGGAAACAGAAGGAAGACGGTGTGAGCTTCCCGGGCAGGGAGTAACCTGGAGCCAAGGACACCTAGAGGAGATGCAGAAAGCAGGGAGTGCCCCATCCCCACCCTTCTGGAGCTGTCTCATATCATGGCAACCACAGCTACACACACACAGACCACAGACCTGGGAGCATACACACATGCAGACAGAGACACACAATCCACACACAGACACACAAGCAGACCCGCAGATGACACACGAAAAGACACAGACACAAGTAACATACACCACACTCACACCCACAGAGACACACAGTAACAAATCACAGACACAAACACACAGACACACACAATCACATACACAGACACTCAAATCCATGGAAACACACACATCCACCCCCTGCAGAGTAGCTAAGGAACAGAGCTTAATTCCAAGGACCTGTGAGTGCCCCCCGCCCAGAATCCTGCAGACCCCAGCACTTCAGGCCAGCCCACCTTGGTGACGAAGTCTTCCTGGCAGCACAGATCATCAACGTTGCTCAGGAGGTCAGGGTCTGAAAGCATCCCGTCCTCTTCCTGCTCCACTTCGCCCTCTTCCCTTTGTCCTGTGAGCTGCCCCGTGGCCCCAACGGGAGGCCCCAGCAGGTCCTCCATGATGTCTATATACTCCTGCACCACTTCAGGGGGGATCTCCTCGGGGGTCTTGGTCTCCACTGGCTGCTGGGGCCTGGGTGGTGGCAGGCAGGCAGGTGGGGCCTCGAGGCCAGGCTTGCTGGGAGGGTACACTGAGGCAGGGAGGGAGGAGGATGGGCATGGTGAGGGCTGCTCCTCCTGCCTGCACCACACAGGGGAGGGCAGGGCTCGGGGACATGAAGTGGGTCCCAGCTGGGTCAGGACCACCTGAACCACAGTGCCCCCAGAGGAGATGCCGCAGGAGGGGCACATGTGAGACAGCATCATTTTGGAGGAAGTTTGGAGCCACCGATAAGCTGAGTGCTCTACCTGCTCATCCCTGCTTCCTGGGCAGATTGTATGTTGAGTTTTGGAATGAGGAAGGGAGAGAGTAGCTAGGAAACGTGACCAGGTGAATACCCACTTCATGAGCATGGGCCGCCCAGCCGCCCAGCTCCCCTGAGCTGTCTTGTTGGAAGGAACAAATCCCTCTCTTGAAGGGAGGCATGGGGTGTGGGGACAGTGGCCTCCCTTGGCCCCTCTGGCCTTTGCCATGGCTCCTGTGGGAATGTGGGAAGCCGTACCTGGCTGCTTGACCACCTCAGGGGCCGATGGTCCTTGAGATTCAAGCCTTGACTTCTGAATCTGCATCTCCTCCTCAGCCTCAAACTCCAGGAACCTGGGGTGAAGAAGGTGCAGGCCATGCTGAGAGGGTCCAGTCCCCCTGCCCCCAGGATCAGGCAGCAGCCGATGGCAGGGATGGGAAGGAGTGCCTCGGGTGGGCTATCCAGGCCCTCCCTGGGGCCCATCCCCCCATCCCAGGAGGGAGCTGCTCCCAGAGTTCTGGGCTCACCCTCCCTCACCCGGCCCCTGCAGAGCCCATGGCATCAACAAGGCTTCCTGACTCAAGTCAGGGCCACGAGGCCCTGGAGGGCACCAGGGGGACCCTTCCTCCAGGCTTCAGCTGGCCAGGGGTGGGGTTTATGGCAGAAGGTGTCAGGAATGTTGGCCAGATGCAGGAGTCCTGAGGTTGGGACTGTGGGTCCCTGAAGGATAACCCAGGAAGATGAGGCCTGGGAGAACCCTGATTGGGAGGAAGCAAAAGCTGAGCCCAGAAGACAGGGCCCCTTTCCCCTGAGGCTGCTGTCTGTCTGTCTTAAAGGAGAGGACTATGAGGAGCAAAGGCACGCAGGCCAGAGATGGGTCTCATGGTGTGCTGGACGCAGATCTTCCCTGACTCAGCGCAGGTTTCTCCAATCCTGGCCAGGCCGGGAAGGGTGAAAACTGACTTCTGGCCACTGCTGTGAGGAGAGTGCACCCCGCTCTGTCTATAGTCGCCAGCGCCCCTTCTCCCCATCTCCACAGCTGGCGGTGATCTCCTTTGGGCTGTGATGCTGGCTGCTCCCTCCATGACCCCCAGTGTCAAGGCAGGGGTTGTCCCCAGGCCAGGCAGAGCATGGCTTCCCACCAGGGCAGGATAGAGACCCCAGAGCATCTAGGAGGAAGGAGCAGCTTCCTGAGGGAGCCATGGGCCCAGGAGGGCCTGTGTTTGTCCACACCCTCCTTATGCTCCACGCTGAGAAGCCACCATGGCCACCGGGCCTCTGTCACCCTCTCTCACCCTGCCATGTAGGCTCTGCCCCTGCACCCCAGACTCACTTTCCTGCCATCTCATAATAGATCATCCGGTCAAAGTTGCTCGTCTGCTGCCATTCCCGCACGGCCCACCACAGTCCCTCCTCCAGCGTCATGCTGGGCTTCCGCCGGGCCAGGGATCGGAGAACTGGGCTGTAAGGCGGTGCAGTCAGTCCTAGTCCACAAGCCCACCCTCCATCCCAAGCCCACCTAGTCCCAACAGCCGGCCCGTGCCCTCCCCACACGTGTCCTGCCATGTGTCCCTGTCCTGTTCTCCCCAAGGTGGGCTCCTCAGCCTCCAGGACACGCCCCCAATATCAAGCATCAACACAAGACACCAGGTGGCCTCTCCGACTGCCCCTCGAGTCCTCAGTGTTGACAAGTGAACTCAGTACTATGGGTGGAACGTGTGTGTCCCCAGCATTCCTGTGCTGAAGCCCTGAGCCCCGGTGTGTCCATTCTTGTAGTCAATCAGGGTTAGAGCAGGTCATGTGGGTGGGTTCCCATCATGGCATCTGAGCCCTGATAAGGGCAGGAGGAGACACCAGGGCTCTCCCTCTCAGCCTGGGACTTCCGGCCTCTGGAGCTGGGATACATGAATGTGTCCTGATAAAGCACCCGGTCTATAGGATTTGTTATGGCAGAGCCTGAGCTGACTGAGACAGTGCACACAAAGAATGACCGGGGAGTGAACGTTAACTGTGCAGGTTCCAGGGCCCCAGGACTGAGCATTGAACCAGCTTCCTGGGGACTCTGGAGCAAGGCAGCCCCTGGGGACGCAGCCTCAGGGTCCTGGAGAGGAGTGGAAATCAGAACCAAAGCAGAGCAGCGGCCAAGCCCACTGCATGCGGAGCCTGTGAGCCTGGGGTGGCTCCATTCTGAGAATCAGGGTCCCCAGTGCACCGGGACTCAGCTCCAAGGGAGAAGGCAACCAGTTCCAGGATGCAGGGGCGGCAAGATTTTTGGGAGCAAAGATGGGGCCTCCTTACACCTGCACACTGGGCAGGGGACTTGCCTAGGGGAGTGATCAGTATATTGCATGGTAGATGTGCTCAAGTTCCCATGGAGTACGGGTTTGCTCATCAGTGGGGGACACAGGGTCACAGAGGCACTGCAGGATGGAGAGAGGCAGGACTGGGACTGAAATGACAAACTCTCCCAGATACTGGCATTGCTGCCTCAGTCACCACAGTCCACGGCCCTGGGCTGCTGGGCTCGTGGTGCACTCAGAGCCATCACCGGAACCCGTGGCTTTGGGGAGCAGTGTCCTAGCTGGCCTAGTTCTGATAATGATAGCAATAGGGACAGTAATCATAACTGCTATCATGTAATGTGTCACAGCAGGTGCCGGGCACTGTGCTGCGTGCGTCATATGTGAGCTCAAGTCACCTCTTCACCATCCTCTGAATGAAGCATCGTCGTCCCGTTTTCTAGGAAGGATCGAGGGTGAAGCTGCAAATACCTGCCCAGCACTGACCCTAGTGTGGGGCCCAAGACCATCCCCTGTGCAGGCTCCACCACCGCTGTGCCAGCGGGACCTCAGCAGAACAGTGGGCATGTGCCAGGTTCCTGCAGCTCCCATCCCCTGGCCTTCACCACCCAGGTCAAGGGGAGGCACTGGGGTGCACTCAAAGACCTAAACCCAACCCCTGGCTCATGTTGGACTGGGAACACTCTCTGACGTGGGTGTTCTGTAAACATTGTCATGGAAATGATTGAAAGTAAGGATTGGCTGGACTCACAGGACAGTGAGGGGCAGGTGAGATGAGGCCCCTGAGCGTCTGTCCTGAGTGGCAGCCAGATTAATGTTGCTGAAAATGTGCCCTTCCATAGCTCAACCCATCGCCTTCAACACCACCCTGCAAGCTCCCCTGAACAGCGTGACCTCCCGTCCATCCAGCAGCCTCTTTATGGGTGAGCTGCAGGATGAGCTCCGGTGCCCCGAGGACACTCACACGAAGAAGCAGGCAAGCGCCTCGGTGTCGGGACTCTGGGGAAGGTGCCTCCGGGCCAGGGGCTTGTAGTGCTGCCAGAGTCGGAAGTTCTCATGTATGCTCTTGGGGTTGCAGGAGTCATCCGGGGGGGCCTTGGCCTGGGAGGGAGCCAGGCTGCCCTCTCCATGAGCCCCATGTGGCCATGGACAAGCATTCCCTGGGGCCATGATGGGGGCTGGCTGGGGAGCCGGTGGTGCTGGAGGAGGAAGGCCCTGGGGCCAGCCTCCCTCACAGGCCTGGGTGCCCCCAAAGACCTGGGCAGCCATAGCGGGCACCACAGGGGCAGCTGCCAGGGGTCGGGCAGGTGGACATGCGACACCCTTGCAGAGGGTGCCTGGAGCCTGCCAGACGAGGGGGGCCTGACTTAGGACCAAGGTCTGTGCCTGAGGAGCCTTCACAGGCCCCACTTCTGTCCTCATTTGGACAGGGATATTGGAAGCCCCAGCCCAATTCGGGCCTCGGCCATCCTGTCCTGCCACCACAGGGGTCCTGGGGAAGGCAGACAGCACCGGAGGGCCACCTGGAGGAACCACTGCAGTCACAAGGGGTGGCTCATGTGCTGGGCCGGGAGCAGGTGTGGCGAAGGGCAGAGCCGTGAACACTGGCATGGAGCCACCAGGGTTCTCGGTCACACCCGGGTCCAGCCCTGGGCATGCTGTGGAGACAAAGGAAAGAGGTGAATGAGCTGGGATCTGCAGGTCCGCAGTAGTCGCTGGGAATCAGGGGTGTCCCAACAGCTGAGGGCGTGTGACAGGGAAACTGCAGCTTGCAAGTGTCCCTGTGTGTGCATCGGATGCTCTGTTACTACACGGGAGGGTCACTTCACTAGAGAGGACAAACAATTCAGAACAACCTGGGAAGCCCAGGCCGTGTTGCCTGAACTTCCCCAACTGCCCCCACCCCTGTTAAATCAGAGCCAACAGCCACCTGAACTGATGGAGAAGCCACCTCTGGGGAGGGAGCCGAGAGGCTGCGGCAGTTACAGTAGCCCCCAGCTCGCCCACCCAGAGGCTGTCACTGCGTGTTCTGTCACAGACAACACACCCAACAGTTTTCTGGCTGAGACCACTTCTCCCTGCTCCTCCCTAAGATCCAGAAAACTCCAGTCCAAATCCCTCTGAACACTACGGAAGGGCACCTTCCAGGAGCCTGAAGACACAACACAGGGCTCAGGCTTGCCTGCCATCCTCCCTGGCCACCAGCACAACACGATCCCACCATTCCCTACAAACACACGGTGACGTGACCTGTCACCCTCTAGAAAGAATCAATACATCCACTCCATCCTTTCCCCTATATGGTGTATTCCCCAAGGCATCTTGGTTCAGCTCTAAGGAGCTGTCCTCCCTAACCACAGACTCAGGGTGCCATGGCCCTCCCAAGGTATGATGTCTTTGGGGACATCCAGTGCTCCCTCCCTCCTCGACATCAGCCCTATCAACCGTCCCCTGGGGCAGTGTGAAATTTGAATTCCCAAGGATTTGAAACATGGCAGAGACTTGGATAATGCCCCTGTCCCTACAGACTCACCTCCATTTGAAGCCATCCCCTCAGGCTGGGTGCTGATCACCGCTGTCTGACAGTTTCCACACTGCGAAAAGTCAAGGGCAGGACCCAGAGAGTGACCTGCCTCAACAGACTCTTCTGAGTTCAGGTAGATCAGTTATAAATTGAAAGTAAGGAAGTTTAGAACACAGGTCCCCAGACATTCTGCAGAGGGGGAGGGGCAGTGCAGCAGGTACTGGTAGCGGTGAGGGACATTCTGTGAAGGGCTCCAGCCAATAGGCAAGAGCTGAAGTTCATTTCCAGCTGGACGGCAGCAACACAGACGGCACGCGCCTCTTCAGGCAACTTTTAAATTGTCCTTCTGACTCACAGCACAAAGCTTCAACCTGATGTCCCCTTTACTTCCATTCTTTATCAACAGACCTACTTTTGTGCCCCTCAACCCATGCTCCTTCCCACTTGGGCTCTTTCCCACTCTTGATGAATTTCAACAGGGGCTGCACTTCCCAAACACAATTTAGGACACTTCCTAAGAACCCCTGTGTTTGTCAGATGATCCACATCTGGATCCTGTGCCTGGTTCAGAGGATCCAGGCTATTAGGTGACTGTGTGCTCATCATTGTTATGGGAGCCGTCCTTGTGCCCCCAGGTCGTGTATGTTGCTGGAATCTGTCCACACCAGCAGGCCAGCCTTACTTCCCATCTCCTTTGCTGGAAAGCCTCAGTCCGGGAAAGAGTGGCTATGAGGCCAGAAAGTCTTTCATTTTGTTTTCCAGCGTATTGTGCTGGTATCAAATGTTTATTTTTTTATCTTTTAAATGATTTTAATTTAACCAAGCAACACTTTTGCATGGTTCCAAATTCAAATTGTGCACAGTGGAATAGGAAGTGACCAGTCTTCCTCCCACCTCTTTCCCTGTCCACAACATTTTCTTTCCTGGAGCAAATGGGTGTTTGCTCCAGGAAAAGATGAGAATGGTGTTTTGAGAGATGAGAATCTTGGCCAGTGATTTTAGAAGAAAATGCAAACAAAAGAAAAACGAGGTTTGCAATTGAAGGTACATCTCTTCTTCAAGATGAAGACATTAATTCAATTGGTTGGATCCCCATGCAGTGGTCAGAGAAGTCCTTTGGCAACTGACAGAACAACATCTGGAGACTCAGAAGCTGGGCTTTGAAGAAACTTCCCTACAGGAGTCATGAGCAGAGGGAAATGAGTGTGGGAGAAAGGAGGGGACTCTCAGGGAGGAGTACAAAAGGAGAAAAGAAAAGAGTGTCACTGGTGAGGAAGAAAATGGAACACCACTTCTGCTTCTTCCCTCTACCTCCTTCCCTTTCTTCCTGTGGATGGACAACCCCAGCCCACTGAGGGTGGGAGCTGAGTTTACTCTTGTTCTCCCGATGCACACTGTTTTGTCTTCACTTCTGTTGAACATCACCTTTTTATATTTTTCTTATTATATATTTGTTTTCTCATGGCCTCTCAAACATGCTTCTGTCACTGAGAAATGAAGGTTGCCTATTTGCAAAAAAAAAAAATGGGAAGAGTTTGGGGAAGGGAAGACACCTTCAGACAGATGAGTGCACACTGTGTTCATTTTCTGAAACACTCCCTGTTGGCACTTACGAAGCATTTGCCCCTTTTGAAGACAACTGGACTCAAGAAGGCAGAGTTGCAGGAAAACATTACTGGGGCCACACTGCAGGGAGGGCAGCGGATTGCAAGTCTCAAGCCCAGGGTTCCCCCCTCCTTGCTCCAGTTGTGTGAGAAACTCATTTCCTAACTCTCGTCCAATATTCCTCATGGGTTCTCGGTTTGGTCCCAACTCTAAACCTGAATGGTCCTTGAGCATTTCTATGAAATGCCTCCACAGTGGCCACTGGGAGGGGAGCGACCTCCACGCAGTGCCTGCCTGTCTGGGTGCACCCAGGCCTTTTGTCCTGTGAGACAGAGCTGCCTTCCTACATGCAGCCCTCTTCCGCCTTGCAGTTCACCTCGATCTTAGCTGAGATCAATGGACAGCAATTCAAGCAAAATCATGGTAAACTTACCAAAACAAAACAAAAACAAAATAACCACTTTGGAGACCTTTCTGAGGACTTGCTTTTTTATCATGGCATAAACTTGAATGATTTTCAATCAATTGCTTTATCTCAGAGGGATGTAGAGGGAAAATCTCCTACTCAGGCACTGAAAAAGGGCAGAATTCTTGTTTCCTGCCTTTGTCAAGTCAGTCGGCCGACACTTTCTCAAGATTCTCATGCACAGCTTTGATACTGGATTTGAATGTCTTTTCCTGAACCACTGATAGAAAGTCTGAATTCTGAAATCCCCTCTGTATGTGTTTGAAGTCCTAGATCCAGGAGGAGAGACAATCAGATTAGCCAAAGGTAATTTGTGAAGACTGGCCATGGGAGGTGGTGGCGAAAAGTCCTCTGGCCCCTGCTCTCTGAGCATGACCACAGGGAGTCCTGGGCTGCACTGACTGCTGAGAAAGAACGTCTCAGAGCATGGATCTCATTTCAGAAGGCAGATACTATTCCACCCAATAACAGAAGGTAGGTAGAGGAATGGCGGGTCCATGCCGTGTCCTACAGAGCTCTCAGTTTCTGCACTTGAGGCTCTGGGCCAACGTAGACGTGAAGACTCTTCACTTTTATCAGGAGGAGCCATGAACGATAGGAACCTGCAAATGAGCAGAAATGATCTGCGGATTAAAGTTTCTTCTGAAGCTATTAGAAATTCAAGTCAGTGAGTTACTTCTCTACTAGCTTTTTCTTGCCAACTTTAATTGCAACTATGTTGCAGAGTGCGGTTGGGGGAAGGTGGAATTACTCCCTTACTATCTGCTGCTTTGGCTAGTGAAATTGATCAAAGCTATAACAAAAACACTTTTAGAAGTCATTTGAATGCAGTAGGAAAAACTGTGGGCGTGGAGTCAGAAGAAAGTATCTTTTGGAGTGCTTTTTCAAGTCTAAAATTCTTTGCCAGAAATGCTCTTTAATGGAACCTCCAGACTGGGTAGCAAAACAGGGCATAGTATTTTTTTAAAAGGCATGAGCAGGAATGAAATAAATGCAGTCCAAAGGGGGAATGCAAGACTCAGGCAAGCTGAGGAATCTTTGATTTAGGGTAAACCCTCCAAAGGTAAACCTTTCAGCGAGGCTATCAGCTAAGTGCATGGACTGCAGATTTGTATTACTGAATATTAGGAGTGGTGGTTTGGGACACGCTGGTTTCTGAGGGACGGTCATGGAGGTTCCAATGAGGAGGCGTCGCCTGGCCCCAGGAAGCGTCGAGGCTCCGCGTCTCTCCATTTGCGCAGCTCCTGCGGGGCCCTCCCATGGCGGACTCCAGGTCAGCCCTGTGCCCAGGCGCATCAGCCTTGAGGGGGTTGGGGTTCCAGCATGCCCTTAATGGTTCCCAGTATCTGTTGCAGGTGGTTGGGGCAGGGAGATGCGCAGTGCGTGCGCGCACGTGGAAATGGCTGTTACCCAACGGCCTTTGCTCTCATGGCGTCCTCCGTGCTGTTACCTTAAAATAAAGCTATGTGTGATTAGAAGGTAATCACCTCCTGGTCATGCTCCTGCTGGTCATCAGTGTCTGTGGGGCGACCTCACCCCTGTGGCCACAGTGGGCCTGTGGCTTCACTTAAGGCGGAGCGTTCCCAGCGGGGACCCTGTGGGACTCCCAGGCCGGGCTTCTTTCCCTTGTTTGCCTCACCCTGAAATGAGGGAGGAGGTTTAACAGTGCAGTGGGAACCCCAAAGTGTGTCTCCTCCATTCCTCTCACATTTTGAACAACGCAAGAGCTTGAGGAAAACCTCAGCAGTTGAAATTGTAATGCGGTTCAGCAAAGAAGTAGCTCCTGTCCCGGTAAAATCAGTGACCTTCTCACGGACATCCTCATTCGGTGAGTTGTGAAGCTTGTTGACTTCAGCAGAATGATCACCCAGCATGCATGTTCCAATACGCTCATTTGTCAGTGATATGAGCGGCTGCAAAGTCGAAGAACAGGCCTTCAGTCGTAGTCTGTTCACTTGGTAGCACAAGTTGGTTGTGGATGCAAGAGCGTGGCCAAAGTCAAGCAAAGCTTCTATGAGAATCACTTACTTATGTGGAATTTATAATAAAAAGTAGTGCATATTATTATTTGTAAATTGTAGGCTACATATGTATTATATCTAAAATTTACTGCACACGTGTGTGTGTCTTCTTGGGCAGTTGGGTCAGTGTGTGTACTTGAGAATGTAAGAAAGATTTGTTTTGGACTTTGATGGGGTATGAGATTTGTGGGGTGGTTGTGTGTATGTGAAAAATGTGTTTATATGACTTCTTAGTTTGCAATTTGATACGTAGTTGACTGGTGAGAATCTAATATATAGTCACATGTGTGGGTTGGTGGTGTCTGTGTGGAGATTGCAGATTAAAGAAGGTCGTAACTGGGTTGGGGGCAGTGGCTCACGCCTGTAATTCCAGCACTTTGAGAGGCTGAGGCGGGCAGATCACCTGAGGTAAGGAGTTCGCCACCAGCCTGGCCAACATGGTAAAACCCCGTCTCTACTAAAAATACAAAAATTAGCTAGGCATGGGGGTGCACGCCTGTAGTCCAAGCTACCTGGGAGGCTCAGGCAGGAGAATCACTTGAACCAGAGAGGCGGAGGTTGCAGTGAGGCAAGATCAAGCCACTGCACTCCAGCCTGAGTGACAGAGCGAGACTCCGTCTCAAAAAAATAAAATAAATCAATGATTATTGAATGTAGGAATCAAAGAATGGGGTTTCAGGTTGGGTGCCCTTAGTTCAGTCCCTGAGAGTTTACAAGCAACAATGTTTTGTTTTTTAAAAGAAGTGAAAAAAGGGAGCATAGTTGTATTGAAGGAGAAGTTAAACTAAGACTCGGGCCCCCAAACAGTCTCACCTGACCCCTTATGCTGCTGTGGGACTAAAGTGTCTCATTAGAACTGTCCTTAGTCAGCTGCTTTACACCTGCCTCTATTAGCTACTGGATATGAAGCTTCCCCAGAAACAGGCAAGAACTCAACACAGGTGCTCTCCATAGCTGAGGCAACCCTGGGAGGGCCTGAGAGCCAAGTCTATCTTCCAGCAGCACTCCTAGCAAATGGGGAAACAAGTCCTTCATCAAGGAGGAATCTAGGTGGCTGATGCCCACATCCACCACAGTCTGCTCCTGTTCAGCTCGAATCCATTTCTTCATTTGCAGTCTGAGGGTGGAAGACAAATGCACGTGTCTTTGTGTTCAGGATTGTAGGAGGTGCAGGTATGTTTAGGATAGTGGGTTTTTATGTATACAAAGTTGGAGTTTGTGTGTATGAATTTAGGGAGTGTGAGGGTCTGTGTATGTATTGGGGTCATATATACAAAGTTAGAGTTTGTATGTATGAATTTAAGGAGTGTGAGGGGCTGTGTATGTATTGGGGGGAAGCCACCACATATGTTTATGGTAGAGTTGGAGTTTTGTGTATAATGTGAGGATTCTTTTGGATTATATGTGTTCTAGACTGCGGGTAGGTTATGTGGATAGTCATAGTATGTGTAAGGAGTATGTACATGTATTTGAGGGAGGGTAAAGTTATGTGAAGTGTGTGTTGAATTCTGGTAGGATGAGGTGTGTGTGAACAGCTGGCCTGAGAAGACTAGAGTGTCTAACATGCATTTGGGGATTGGGAGCTGGTGTCTGTGCATGTATTTGGGTCATGGAAGGTTGCAGATGTGTATTTCTAACTGTAGATGATTGAGGATGCATATTTGGGGAGTTTTGAGAGGATGTGTGTGTGCGCATGTACTTGTGTGCATGCACACATGTGTGTGTGTGCAGTGTGTGTTTTGGTGGATGGGGCATGCATCCATCAGAATATCCCAGATTATCTGATGTAAAAAATATTTCTACAATGGTGTGTGTGTGTGTGTGTGTGTATGTGTGCATGTGTGTATGTGTTTCTCTGTGTTTTGGTGGGTGGGGTGTGCATCCATCAGAATATCCCGGATTATCTGATGTAACAAATAATTCTTCATCTCAGTGACTTCCAACAACGTAGGCTTCTCACATAAGTTACGTGTCCTCCATTGGTTGGCTTAGATCAATTACTGCTCCTCTGCCTTGGATCCAGATGGATGGAGCAACCTCATTTGGGACAGGACTAGAAGGACTTTTTCTGCTCAGAGTCATACATGGCATTTCTGCTCACATTTCATTTTCCATAACAAGTCATGTGGCCATACTCGAGTTAAACAGACTGGGGATGTGTAATCTCTCAGCCAGAGACACCATAGAGAAGGACCATGAATACTCTTCATAGTGATACATCTGCCCCATTGTGTATACATTCAGAACATGTTCCATTGCTGGTTTCACTAAGGGGTATGGGGAGTTGATGAGGGAGTGTGTTTAGGTGTGTGAAGGCTGCTGTGTGACAAGGGATGCATTGGCAGGTGTGGGATGTTTTGATACTAACATGTTTTGGGGATTTGTGTCTGTTTTGGGCATTTGTATTCTGTGTCCTGTATATGTTTTATATATTTAAGATATATATTTATGTAGGTAGGTTGAATAAGTATTCAGTCGTGTTGGAAATGTGTTTTTAGGGGAATATGAGTGAGTTTTTAGTATATTACAGAAGCATAGTGAGTTTTGGGTTTATCCTGAGGGTACGAGATAATTATGTGTTCATATTGGAATGTGTGTGTGTGTGTGTGTCTGTGTGTGTGTGTGTGTGTATTTCCATGGTGGGGGTGGTTCTGTGTATTTTGACGGTACTGTGAGATATTGTGAATATGTGTGCATACATTTGAAAAGACAGGTAATGTTACATGTTTTACTGTTTTGTGTGTATTCAGAGTAGAGAAGTTTTATGTATGTTCATGGTGTCCAGATGAGAATTTAGGTGTATATTTTTGGTATGAGGAGTTTGGAGGCAGAGGGATGACTGGGTGTATTTGGGTGTTACAAGCTATATGTATGTAATCTGAGAATATGGACAGAATATAGTTTTCAAGATGGAGGCTTGTGTATGTTTGTATTTGGATCTGTGAGTATACTGTGGATGTATTATTCAGGCATCTGGATGTTTGAGTTTGTGTAATCTGAACAGTGTGAATTTATTCAGGAAATGTGATAGTTGTGTGTCCATTCTAGAGCTGTGAGTATGTGGTCTGTGCTTCTACCAGGGGAGTAGAGGATAACTTCCTTTTTTTTTCCTATTTTTATAGCATTTTATGTAACTCATAAAACTGTCTTTGCATATAAATTCATAGAGTTGCTAGAGAGCATGCGATTTCTGATACCCACTTTGTGCAGGGTTTGCTAGAACTAGGATGTCAGGAAACCATTAAGGCAGGATCTACAAGAGGTAAATATTTCCAAACAGCAGTAATAGCCCCTTGACCCCCACCCCCACTTCATATATCCATACAGTCCATCTGCACAGCCTGGCAGGGTGCCAGCTCATGACTTCCACTTGGGTGTCTCAAGATCTCCTCTCGTTTGGGCAAGAAGCAAACATCTGGGGGGAATTTTGGAAACTGAGGCCATCTCTGCAGGAACCCATGTGGCTGTGCTGTTGTGTGGTCAGGCTGGTGACTCTTATCAGTTAAACAGACAGCCCACTCACCACTAAGTAGATCCCACTGGTTGGTTGATGATTGCTGCTGGTGTGGTCCCCTCTCCCCCACAAAACCTGCACAAGGTCGCAAAGGACTTCACACTATTTCTTCCCCTCTACTGCCATCCAAGGGGCATCTTGACTCCTCCAGAATCAGACGTAAAAGACAACATTGGTAAAATCAGTATCCATCCCACCTGAAGCTATGATTAGCCATTGTGCACAAACATGGCACTTTTATTTATTTTTTATTATTTTATTTTATTTTATTTTATTTTTTTGAGACAGAGTTTCGCTTATGTTGCCCAGGCTGTAGTGCAGTGGCGTGATGTCGGCTCGCTGCAACCTCTGCCTCCCGGGTTCAAGCAATTCTCCTGTGTTGATCTCCTGAGTAGCTGGGATTACAGGCGCCCGCCACCATGTCCAGCTAATTTTTGTATTTTTTAGTAGAGATAGGGTTTCATCATGTTGGCCAGACTGGTCCTGAACTCCTGACCTCAGGTAGTCTACCTGCCTCAGCCTCCCAAAGTGCTAGGATTACAGGCGTCAACCACTGCACCTGGTCTGAACATGGCACTTTTAAAAAGTTTTTTTTTCAGCAGGGAGCAGTGGCTCATGCCTGTAATCCCAGCCCTTTGGGAGGCCAAGGCAGGTGGATCACTAGGTCAGGGGTTCAAGAACAGCCTTACCAATATGTTGAAAATTGTCTCTACTAAAAGTACAAAAATTAGCCAGGTGTGATGGTGGGCACCTGTAGTCCCAGCTACTTGAGAGGCTGAGGCAGGAGAATGGCTTGAACACAGGAGGCGGAGGTTGCAGTGAGACGAGATCGCACCACTGCACTGCAGCTTGGGTGACAGAGCAAGACTCTGTCTCAAAAAATATATATATATATATATTTTTTCCTTCTTTTTTTTTATTTTGACCGCTAAGAGTCGTACGAGTTCGATTTGGCGAGGGCCAAGATTTTTTTTTTCCCTAGGGAGAGGACACCGGGAAGTTGGGCGAGGCGACCACGAGCTCGTCCAAGAGGATCTTGCAAAAGTCCTTGCTGCTCCTCTCAGGGGCAGTGGGGGGACCCTCAAATTCCTCCCCGAACCTCTCGGGGTTGATTACATAGCTCCTTAGGTCTCTGCACTCGGTACCAGCACGTGGACCTTGCGCTGCTGCTGGTAGGAGCGCCTCTGCTCCGTGTCTACTTCCTTCCTATTTATTTTTAATTTTTTTTCTAGACTGCTCAGCAGAATAGGATATTTTCATGTATGTATGGGTTTCGGAAATTTTAGTGGTATATTTTTAGGGTTCTTGCATATATTTGGGGTGTATATGTGTAAGTAGCATGGATGTAAGTGTATTTTTAAATAGAAATTGTTTTAGGATGCGTGGGGGGTGAAAGTACATGCATAGTTTATGATATGATAGAGTTTAGAGGTGTTGATTAATGGAACTGTTATATCATGAAAAGATAATGAATTTGTCAAATGTATTTTCTGCAGTAATTGATACTTTTCCTTTATTCTATCAATGCGATGTATTGCATGGATTGATTTTCAGTGCATTGAAACCATCTTTGTTGAATGGTGTTGAACTATCAATACCACTGAGGTTGAATTATCTTTGCTTTCCAGGGATATATCCCACTTAGTTCTGGTGGATAATGTTTTAATGTGCTATTAAATTTGGTTTGCTAGCATTTTGTTGAGAATTTTTGAATCGATATTTATAAGGGATATTGTTCTCTAGTGTTCTTTTCTTGCAGTGTCTTTGGTTTTGGTATCAGACAATGCTGGCCTCGTAGAGTGAGTGTGGAAGTGTTCTCTCCTCTTCAATTTATTGGAACAGTTTGAGAAGGATTGATGTTAATTCTTCCTTAAATGTTGGTAGGATATACCAGTAAAGCCATCCAGTCCTGGGCTTTTCTTGGTTGGAAAGTTTTGATTACTGATTCAATTACCTGACGAGTTACAGGCATTAGATTTTCCATTTCTTCGTGATTCACCCTTGGTAGATTGTGTTTTTCTAGTATTTGTCTATTTCATGTAGATCATCCATTTGTTGGCATACAATTATTCATAGTTCTCTCTTATAATCTTTTTATGTCTGAAATCAGCAATATCCCCTCTTATTTTGAATTTTAGTTGTCTTCTCTCTTTTGTCTTGGGTAATCTAGCTAAAGATTTGTTGGTTTTGCTGTTACTGTTTTTTTTTTTTTTTGAGACCAAGTCTTGCTCTGTTGCCCAGGTTGGAGTGCAGTGGTGCAATCTCAGTACACTGCAATCTCCACCTCCCGGGTTCAAGCAGTTCAGCCTCCTGAGTAGCTGAGACTACACGTTCATGCCATGATCCCCGGCTAATTTTGGTATTTTTAGTAGAGACAAGGTTTTACCATATTGTTCAGGCTGCTTGAGCTCCTAATCTCAGGTGATCCGCCTGCCTTGGCCTCCTAAAGTGCTGGGATTACAGGTATGAGCCACTGTGTCCAGGCTTTGTTGTTTTTTTCAAAGTACACGTGGTTTTATTGATTTCCTTTTTTTTTTGAGATGGAGTTTCGCTCTTGTTACCCAGGCTGGAGTGCAATGGCGCGATCTCGGCTCACCGCAACCTCCACCTCCTGGGTTCAGGCAGTTCTCCTGCCTCAGCCTCCTGAGTAGCTGAGATTACAGGCACGTGCCACCATGCCCAGCTAATTTTTTGTATTTTTAATAGAGACAGGGTTTCACCATGTTGAGGATGGTCTCGATCTCTTGACCTCATGATCCACCCACCTCGGCCTCCCAAAGTGCTGGGATTACAGGCGTGAGCCACCGTGCCCGGCCCTATTGATTTCCTTTTTTAAAAAATTTTTCTATTTTGTTTCTGTGCCCTAACTTTTATTGTTACTTTTCTCTGCTAGCTTTGGGTTTAGTTTGTTTTTTCAGTTTATTAAGATGTAAACTTTCATCATTAATTTGAGATTGTCTTTTCTAATGGAAGTGTTTACAGTTATACGTTTCTCCTAGAACTGCTTTTGCTGGCTCCCATAAATTTTGGTATATTATATTTTCATTTTCATCTGTCAAATATATTGTTCAATTTGCCTTGCAATTTCTTCTTTGATCCATTGGTTATTTAAGAATATGTTGGCTGGGCTCAGTGGCTCACATCTGTAATCCCAGCACTTTGGGAGGCCAAGGTGGGTGGATCATGAGGTCAGGAGTTTGAGACAAGCCTGGTCAGCATGGTGAAACCCCATTTCTACTAAAAATACAAAGAAAAATATTAGCTGGGCATGATGGTGCATGCCTGTAGTCCTAGCTATTCGGGAGGCTGAGGCAGGAGAATCGCTTGAACCTGGGAGGCTTAGGTTGCAATGAGCTGAGGTCGCGCCACTGCACTCCAGCAGCCTGGGCAACAGAGCAAGACTCCATCTCAAAAAAAAAAGTGAAATAAAAAACAATATGTTGTTTGAGGCCGGGTGCAGTGGCTCATGCCTGTAATCCCAGCACTTTGGGACACTGAGCGGGGCAGATCACCTGAGGTCAGGAGTTCGAGACCAGCCTGGCCAATATGATAAAACACTGTCTCTACTAAAAAGACAAAAATTAGCCAGGCTGGTGGTGGGCACCTGTATTTCCAGCTACTCAGGAGGCTGAGACAGAAGAATCACTTGCTGAGACAGGAGAATCACTTGAACCCTGGAGGTGGAGGTTGCAGTGAGCCGAGATCATGCCATTGCCCTCTAGTCTGGGCAACGAGAGCAAAACTCTGTCTCAAAGAAAAAAAAAGTTTGGTTTCCACATATATGTGGATTCTTCTGCTGTTTATTTCTAGTTTTGTTAGATTTTTATCAGAAAAGATATTTTGTATGATTTAAATCTTTTAAAACTATTAAGATCTATTTTGTGGCCTACTATAGTCTGTCCTGGAAAATGTTCCATGTGTACTAGAGAAAAATGTGTATATCTTCTTGGTGAATTGATGCTTTTATCATTATATAATGTTCATGTACCTTGTACCAGTTTTTGACTTAGTCTATTTTGTCTGATATTGCTATAGTCACTCCGATCTCTTTTGGTTACTATTTGCATAGAGTGCTGTTTTAGGGGGGAAAAAAAAACCTCATCAAACTGTGTTTTTCTTCTGCTTTCAAACCATTGAAGTGGTCATCAACACAGAAGATGCCTGTGACCAAACTGTATGGGGTTGTCCCCACCAACAAGCAGTGGACACCAGCTGGGTATCCTCCAATTAAATTTGGATACTATCTACCTGAACATAACGTCAGACCCCACAGGTTGAAGGCTCAGTCCCCAAAACTGCCCACCCTCCCCTCTACCCCCTGGCAACCACTAGTTACAACCCTGGGCCTCCAGAACTTCTAATTGACAGGCTTCAAGTTGGGGTTGCCTCTTTGGGATGGATTAATTTGCTAGAGTGGCTGACAGAGTTCAGATAAGCACTTAACATTTACCAGTTTATTCTAAGGCAGCTGTCCCCAACCTTTTGGCACCAGGGACTGGTTTCATGGAAGAAAAGTGAGGGAGATTAGATTCTACCTTGGGGCAAGTGAATGGAAGACAAGAGGAGTCAGAAAGATCCTGTTTCCTGAGACCTACGCCTAGGGCCTAACACACCCAACGTTATAATCAGAGGTACCTTTTAAAATTTTTTTACTTTCAAACTAATTTGTGTCTTTATCTTTTCTTTTAAACGGAGTCTTGCTTTATCACCCAGGCTAGAGTGCAGTGGTGCAATCTCGGCTCACTGCAACCTCTGCCTCCCAGGTTCAAGTAGTTCTCCTGCCTCAGCCTCCAGAGTAGCTGAGACTACAGGTGTGCACCACCATGCCCAGATGATTTTTGTATTTTTACTAGAGTTGGGGTTTCACTATGTTGGCCAGGCTGGTCTTAAAACTCCTGATCTTAAGTGATCTGCCTGCCTTGGCCTCCCAAAGTGCTGGGTTTACAGGCATGAGCCACTGAACCTGGCCCTATTTGTGTCTTTTTTTTTTATTTATGGGAAATCTATATTTTTACATGGCATCTAGTTACTGTCTAGCATCCTTTCCTTCCTTTTGAAGGATTTCCTTTAGCATTTCTTGTAGGGCAGGTCCTTCAGCTTTTATCTGGAATATCTTAATTTCGCCCTCACTTTTGAAGGACAGTTTTGTTAGATATAGAATTTTTGGTTGTTTTTTTTTTTTTTCTCAGCATTTTAACTATACCATCCCACTGACTTCTGGACTGTACAAATTCTGCTGAGAAATATGCTGATAATTTC
This sequence comes from Aotus nancymaae, assembly GCF_030222135.1. Classification (NCBI taxonomy): domain Eukaryota; kingdom Metazoa; phylum Chordata; class Mammalia; order Primates; family Aotidae; genus Aotus; species Aotus nancymaae. The sequence goes on from NW_026988455.1 coordinate 19,412,379, forward strand.
ATTGAGGAAGTATCTTGTGCTGCTTTAACAGAGTACCTGAGACTGGGCAATTTATACTGAGCAGAAATTTATTGGCTAACAGTTGTTGAGACCAAGAAATCCAGTATCAAGGTGCTGATATCTTGTGAGGGCCTTCTTCCTATGTCACCTTCTTACTGTGTGATCCCATGGTGGCAAGTATCATGTGGCAGAAGAGCAACAGGGGTGAAAGAGAGAGACAAAGGGAACCTGAACTTGCCCTTTTCTAATGGCATTCATCCCACCAATGAGGGCAGAGCCATCATGGCCCAGTCATCTCAAAGGTTCCACATCTTAATAGTGTTACAGTGTCAATTAAATTTCAACATGAGTTTTAGAGCGGACATTCAAACCGTAGCACCGTGTATGTGTTAAGTTGCTTTTCTCTTATTGCTTTGAGAACGTCTCTTTGTCTTTCAACAATGTGTTTTATTGTGGATTTCTTCAGATTTTATTAAGTTTCTTGGATTTATGTGTCTGTCTTTCCTCAAATTTGGGAAGTTTGGGGTCATTATTTCTTGAAAAAATCCGCCTATTTGCCTTCCCCTTTCTCTGTCTTCTACTGAGACTCGCCCCACCCCATAATGCATGTGTTGGCCTACCTGATGGCACCCCGTAAATTCCTTATGCTCTGTTCTTTTCTTCATTCTTTTTTCTTTTTGCTCCTCAGATTCAACAGGGCCTGTCTTCAGGTTCACTGATCCCTTCTTCTGCCTGTCTGAATCTGTTGATAAATTCTAGTGAAATTTTCAATTCAGATTTTAGATTTTTCAGCTCCAGAATTTGTTTGGTTCTTATATAAAATCTGTCTCTTTGTTGATATTTTCATTTTGTTCACATATCATTTAGGGGGTTCTTTGTGTTTTTCTTTGCTCTTTAAGCATTTTGAAGACATTTTTAAGACTTTTTTTAATAGTCTTTGCTAGTAAATCTGATGCCTTTTATCTTCAGGAACAACTTTTAGAGGGCTATTTTGTGCCTATAAGTGGGCCATGTTTTCTTGTTTCCTAGTATGCCTTGTGATCTTTTTTTTTTTTTTTTTGAGACGGAGTTTCGCTCTTGTTACCCAGGCTGGAGTGCAATGGCGCGATCTCGGCTCACCGCAACCTCCGCCTCCTGGGTTCAGGCAATTCTCCTGCCTCAGCCTCCTGAGTAGCTGGGATTACAGGCACTCGCCACCGTGCCCAGCTAATTTTTTGTATTTTTAGTAGAAACGGGCTATCACCATGTTGACCAGGATGGTCTCGATCTCTCGACCTCGTGATCCACCCGCCTTGGCCTCCCAAAGTGCTAGAATTACAGGTGTGAGCCACCACGCCCGGCCGCCTTGTGATCTTTTACTGAAAATTGGCAGTTGAAAAAGCAGGCACCTCTGTCTTTATAGACTGGCTCTGTATAGGGGAACACCTTCACTTGTCAGCTCATCATGAACACTTAAAGTCTTCTCAGGTCTTTTCTGGGTATATGTCTTCCCTATGTGTGTGCTTTTCTCTAGCCTCCTTTATTTTATTTTTATTTTTTGAGATGGAGTTTCACTCTTGTTGCCCAGGCTGGAGTGCAGTGGCGCGATCTCGGCTCACTGCAACCTCTGCCTCCCGGGTTCAAACTATCTTCCTGCTTCAGCCTCCCGAGTAGCTGGGATTACAGGCATGTGCCACCATGCCCAACTAATTTTTTGTATTTTTAGTAGAGAGGAGATTTCACCATGTTGGCCAGGCTGGTCTTGAACTCCCGACCTCAGGTGATCCACCCACATTGGCCTCCCAAAGTGCTGGCAATACAGGCATGAGCCACCTTGCCGAGCCTGAAAAACATTTTTAAATGAAGTAACTTTAATTAAAATAATTAATCCTGTTAATAGAAATAATTGTATTCTTTTTTCTACTATTAATATCTGTAAAAAGATCAAGTATAGGGCTGGGCGCGGTGGCTCACGCCTGTAATCCCAGCACTTTGGGAGGCCGAGGTGGGTGGATCACGAAGTCAAGAGATAGAGACCATCCTGGTCAACATGGTGAAACCCCGTCTCTACTAAGAATACAAAAAAATTAGCTGGGCACGGTGGCGCGTGCCTGTAATCCCAGCTACTCAGGAGGCTGAGGCAGGAGAATTGCCTGAACCCAGGAGGCGGAGGTTGCGGTGAGCCGAGATCGCGCCATTGCACTCCAGCCTGGGTAACAACAGCGAAACTCCGTCTCAAAAAAAAAAAAAAAAAATTGGCCCCTCCCATGAACCACATCCAATTTTAAAAGATGAAAGCATATATTAACTTAGATACATCTTGTTTACCTTGATTTTTTTTTTTTTTTTTTTTTTTTTTTTTTTTTGAGATGGAGTTTCGCTGTTGTTACCCAGGCTGGAGTGCAATGGCGCGATCTCGGCTCACCGCAACCTCCGCCTCCTGGGTTCAGGCAATTCTCCTGCCTCAGCCTCCTGAGTAGCTGGGATTACAGGCACGCGCCACCATGCCCAGCTAATTTTTCGTATTTTTAGGCCCAGCTAATTTTTTGTATTTTTAGTAGAGACGGGGTTTCACCATGTTGACCAGGATGGTCTCGATCTCTTGACCTCATGATCCACCCGCCTGGGCCTCCCAAAGTGCTGGGATTACAGGCGTGAGCTACCGCGCCCGGCCCCAAAACTAAAGATCTTTAAAGAGGTTATTAAGTGACTAAATGGGCAAGTTCCAGATTTTTAACTGATTTCTAGAGGTTTGGTTGTCTATAAAATGGAGTTATTTCATATTTGGCCTGCTTGTACTGAACATTTACTTACAGATGTGCTTCTCTTCTGAACTAATTCTACCATAAGTGCTGATAAATTTTATGTAAAAATGTGTCCACAGTCAATTACATCTGGTAAATGCTAATTTGAAATAAAACTCTTTGAACTCTTAACCTGGTAAAACATTTTAAATCTCCAAAAATAATACAGACATGCAGCAGTTACTATATTTACTTGGGCATTGCTAATTAATTTATTGAAACATCTTGAAGGATTAGATTTTAGGTCACAATATCTGGGTATTTTTGGTTCTAAGAGATGATAATGACTGTACAACAACGAATGTCACTATAGGGTATTACCTGTTGTGGTAAATTGTTTCTGTTATTTATTTCCTGTTGAATTAATTTAGAAAATCATACTCTGAGAGAACACGGTATAAACTTTTTATTTTCTGGGGCGGAGTGGGTAGAGTGAATAAAACAGCATATTTGCATGTTGGTTCCAGCAAATGAGTTGCCACCTGGCTGTGAGCTAGCTTAGGCCTGACATAGGGACAGAGGGCCCGGGCTGATCCTCCAGCAGGCCAGGAGCTGCTGCTTGATCTGGCTTACCTTAGTACACTTTAGCAGAGATAATACCTGCAATTCCTATGGATTATAGCAGATAGCACATTAATTAGGCTCTACATTACGGTGACCAATTATTTTTAAAAATACTACCTCAGGCTAGGTGCAGTGGCTCATGCCTATATTCCCAGAAGTTTAGGAGGACGAGATGGAAGGACTGCTTGAGCCCAGGAGTTCAAGACCAGCCTGGGCAATAAAGCAAGACCCTGTCTCTACAAAAAAACCTTTTAAAAAGTTAGCCAGGCATGGTAGTGCATGCCTATAATTCCAACTACTCGAGAGGCTGAGGCAGAAGGATCACTTGAGTCCAGGTGGTCAAGGCTGCAGCGAACCATGGTCACACCACAGCACTTTAGCCTACGTGACAAAATGAAACCCTGTCTGGAAAAAGAAAATAATACTACCTCAAACCTCCATAGAACATGTTGAAAACTCAAATCCTGTCTGGTAACGCTGGGGCTAATAAATATTGTCTATGGAAATGTTTTATCAATAAGGGGCATTCAATGAAGATAGAGGGAAATAATTTATTAGCTATCCACCACTAAACATTTAAATATGTTGACCTTAATACTATGGCATGACAGGTCATGGAATGAAATAACAATTAAATATTTGAAAGTTCTTCACAACTATGACATGTCTATAAGAATGGAATCTATATTTTTTAGCTCTATTCATCACAGAGTAATTAGGTTCATCGTCATATGCTGAATGTATTAAGTTTAATGTGTCATTTGAGTTGATTAAATCAGTTTCAGAAATCTTAGGTAGATTTTAAGTAAACTGAATAAAAAATATTGTCCATTCTCTTAAATTTGAATTTTTTTCTCTAGTTAAAATTGGTAGCATTTTCATAATGTTTAGCAGAGAAAGTAATTTCATAAAGAGATAGTTTTTTTTTGGTAAAATCACTTCTCTTTATTAATATAATGCCATATGCCCAAGACATGTACCTATTTTCCTAGAGTAGGGCTTTTTTTAGGGTTTCATAGAAAGAATCTTCACAGTCTAAAGCATTCTGAATATGTTGTGGGCCAGAATACATTAACTGATATTTTGCTATGCATGAGTCAATTGACTAATGTGTCAATGAAGGGCAGATAGCAAGCAAACGCCTGCCTACTATAATTTATTACTCAATATAAATGAAACTTAGCACTTTCTCCTTTTCTGATTAGCAGAAAAAAAGTCTTTTTAGTTCATTTTGGAAGAAAATTGAAACCTACATTAAAAACAACATTATAATTTTTGGTAAAATATACCCTTCAGCAAATATGTGACAGGAAAAATGTTAATTGTAAGTTGGCTGTCATTCCTGCCTAACGTGTAGTTTATCTCAACACAAACCTTAGCAGCCAAGCACAAAGATAATGCTAATTTTTTATAGCCATGAATAGTTAATGCTAGAAAAGCTGTCATATTTTATTTTAAAATATTCCCTAGAATGTAATATTTCATATGTATGACATTTCATAGGAACACAAAAACGCACACCTCTCAACATTTATAACAATGACAAAATCCTTCAGGTATGATAGTTTGGCAAAAATAAGAAAGTTCCAAATTTTGGATAAATTAATCCTTAGTACTTTTTCCTATAGTTGAAGAATAAGACAGGAAAATTCTGGTGTAAGACTAGAAAAATATTAAACTGCTTTTACATTCTGTCTTGATTACTCACTTGATTACATTCTTATTGAAGAAAAAGTATATCAGTGAAAACTTGCTAATATTGCTGTACAAATTGAAGTCATCGCTGCAAAATTTAAAAACTTTAATATCAATATTGCATCAATTTACAAAAATACCAGACATCTGCCAGTAAACTCCTGTAACTATGATTTGCTTTTTATTGTCATTTTTAGCCCTTCAATGTGCCAGAGGATGAATTGTGTGAGCTCATCTCTTATAATAACTACTGTTAGAACCCATAATATCAGCACCTTAAAAGGGATACGTGCATCCTTTTTGTATAGTCCCTATTGTTACATTTATACTATTAACATGCTCTTTAGCAGAATTATTACAATAATTCATATTACAACTATCAGTTGAACCGCTTTATCATAGTTGTATACACTAGGAACTTCATCAAAATGTGAAATACATCTGAGTCTCTAACAATTATGCAAAAATAACAAAGTTTCTGCTCCAAGCAGATATATCTGATTGTTTCAGTGCTAAGAGGATGGAGATAGATTTAAGTACAATTTTGGCAGAGCTGGTGAGGATAGGCTATAATACGGTCAGATATTTCTGGAATCTAATGTAAAACCTCACCAAATCAACAAGTGGAATTAGAATGGAATTCCATCAGGGGATTATAATGGGTAAATGGCAACACTTGGGGAGCTGGGAATTTGGCTCCAATGTTGAATCTGCCACTAACTAAATAGTTTATTTTATAGAAGCCAAATAAGGGATCTGTACGATGAACACACTGGCCAATCAGATACTTTAGGAAAAAAAATCTCTTCAATTCTCAAACTTCACAGTTCCTTGAAGAAGTAACATCTTCAAAAAGAGACTTAAAATCTTCAAAAAGAGGCTTAAAATTTAACTTTGGAATATTCTTCCCACGAAATATTTATGTTTATTTGCAAGAAATTCTAAAACCCTTGAATACCTTTTTAGAGAGCCACAATGAACGTTAGGATATTAAAAGCATTGAGAAATATAGAATTTTGTTTACCTTAGTGTTTGCCATTCTGGTTACCTTCAGGTTTGTCGACAGAAGTTTATTGTACTAGTGTTTTACAGAGGACATTTTGTTTTTGTTTTTGTTTTTGAGACAGAGTCTCGCTCTGTCGCCCAGGCTGGAGTGCAGTGGTGCAATCTCGGCTCACTGCGACCTCCGCCTCAGCCTCCTGAGTAGTCTGCCACAATACCTGGCTAATTTTTGTATTTTTATGTAGAGACTGGGTTTTGCCATGTTGGCTATGCTGATCTCAAACTCCAGACTTCTAGTGATCCAATTGCCTTGGCCTCCCAAAATGCTGGGATTATAGGCGTGAGCTACCACACCTGGCCAACAGAAGACATTTTGGTTATTGCTACTTCTATTCATTTCTTAGCATTACTGTTACAAAGTGCCACAATTGTGTGGCTTAAAATAACAAATTATTCTCTCATAGTTCTAGAGACCAGGAGTCCAGAAGTCCAAAATCAAGGTCTTGGCAGAGTTGGTTTTTTCTGGAGGGCTCAGAGGAAAAATCTCTTCCATATCTTTATCCTAGCTTCTGATGATTTCTGGAAATTCTTGGCTTTTATTGACTTGCAGCTGCATAATTCCAGTTTCTGCCATGAAGGCAGATGGTCACATGGCCATCTGTTCTCTCGGTTTGTGTCTTCGCAGGGTATGTCTCTGTGTCTCTTCTCCTCTTCCTACCGGTCAGATTGTATTTAGGTCCCACCATACCCCATACCCTCATCTTAATTTAACAATTGCATCTGCAAGGACTCTATTTCCAAATAAGTTGTATTCTTAGATTATGGGAAGGACATGAATTTGGGGGTGACACTATTCAACATAGTACACCACTCTTAAAACTTTAGTTATAACAGACATACTAAAGAGGTAAAACATGTAATTTAAGTAAATGCCAGAAGCATTCAGATGGCCAAAATCTGCAGAGGCCAAGTGACATTAACATTCCTCCAATTATGTGAATGATTCTTTTAAGGCATGAAGATAATTTGTCATTTAAAGTGATACCAATCCCTAAATGATCCTCTACCAACTTCCCACCAAGGTCTATTTGAAAATCATTCTGGCCAGCATTTTAGATACAAACAAAAGAAACCTACATGCCACAAATGGAATGTATAGGAAAATCATCAGATTGTGGTCACAGAACTCATTAAACAACAACAAACACCAAACTTAGCTGGAACCAAAAAAATTCAAATGTAGGTAAGATCCCACATCAGGAACAGTAAGCTAGCATGCCTATGGCTGCATATTCCAAGTGCCTCTGCAGCTACTAGGATGGCTAAAATTTTAAAGAAATCATACCAAGTCTTGGCAAAAGATATAGAGCAACCAGAAGTCTCATGTACTGCTGGTGCTAATTAAAAATAGTATAGCCACTTTGGAAAGAGTTTCTTTTTCTTTTTCTTTAGTAATTTTACTGGGATTTATTTTACTTATCATAAAATTATTTCACATGTACAATCCAACTAATTCTAGCATTTACCCGGTTTTCATCCAGCACTATATGTCAATTTTAAAACATCTTCACTTCCCCCACAAGGTCATTTATATATATTTAGGGTTAACCTGTATTCCCATTTCTAACTATAGGGTAATGATTAACGTACTTCTTTTTTCTATCAATTTGCCTTTTGTGTACATTTCATGAGCATGGGATTGTGTAATATGTGGTCTTTACTGTCTAGCTTCTTTCCTTTTGCATGTTTTTGAGGTGTGTCCATGATACAGCGTGTGTGAGTAGTTTGCTCCTTCTCTTTCTAAACAGTATTCCTCTATATGGCTCTATCATATTTAGTGTATCCACCTGGCTGTTGAACAATTAAATTGTGCCCACTTTTTGATCATTGTGAACAATGCTCTGTAGACATTTGTTTATAAGTCTTTACGCAGGCATATGCTTAATTTCTCCTGGATATCTAAGTGTGAAATTGTGGGGTCAAAAGGTATTCTTATGTATAACTTTTTTAGAAACTGCCAAATTGTGTGTCAAAAGTGGCCATGCCATTTTACATTAACATTAGCAACATACAAGGGTTCTGTTTGTCTACTTCCTGGTGTCACTGCCTGTTTTACTGTAACTGTTTTAGCAAGTGTGACATATCACGGTAGTTTTTATTTGCATTTACTAATGTTTGATGATTTTATGTATTTTCATGTGATTTTTAGGCATTCATACACCTTGATGAAATGTTTGTTCATATTTTTGTCTTTTTGTTGTGTTGTTGAGCTGTCAGTGTTTTGTAAATATTGCATCTATAGATCAATTTATTGAGAATTTTCACCTTAAAAATAGAGTCTACCAATTCATAAGTGCAGAATATCTCTCCACTAACTTAGATTTCCTCTAATTCCACCAGAAAAATTTTATAATTTTCAGTGTACAAGTCTTATGCTCTCTTCGGTTAATGTATTTCTAAGTGTTTTACTCATTTTTAATGTTATGCATAAAATAAAATTTTCAATTTTATTTTCAGATTCCTTATTTTTTGTATATAGAAATACAGTTGCTTTTTCCCAGCTTTACTGAGATATAATTTATATACCAAAAATTGCACATAATTAAATACGTAATTTGGTGAGTTTGGAACATAGGTATGCAGTCATGTTACCATCCCCACAATTCATATGATTAATATTTTTGCTGATTGTTTATCCTGAGAACTTGTTATATTCATTAGTTCTAAGATGTTTGTGTATATGTGTGTATTCCTTAGAATTATCTACACAAAACATATATTCTAAAATAAAGTGTTACTTCTGTCTTCAATCTAGGTGTCTTCTTCCTTTCAGTCTGAATGTGTTTATTATTTTTTCCTGGTCTGATGGTGCCGACTAAAACCTCCAGTGCTACATTGAATAGAAGCAGATGTTTTTGCCTTGTCCTCAATCTTAGAGAGAAAGTATTTCATCTTTAATCCCTAAGTATAATATTTGCTGTGAGATTTTTGCAGATGCCCTTCATCAGGTTGAGGAAGTTACCTTCTATTCCCTGTTTGTTAACAGATTTTATCATAACTAAATAGAGTATTTTATTGAATGTTCTTTATACCTCTATTGAGGTGATCATATAGCTTTTGTCTTTTATTCCATTAATGTGGCACATTATATTAATTGAATGCTATTTGTTACATCAACCTTACATTCATGGGATAAAAGTCCACTTAGTCACACTGTGTAATCCTTTTTGCTGTTGTTGGATTGAGTTTGCTAATATATTTTTGAAGTCTTTTGGGCCTATCTTTATGAAAGATCATTACATATCACTTTCTTTTCATACATGGAGATTTCTTAGAAAGTTAAAGATACATTGGCCGGGCGCAGTGGTTCATGCCTGTAATCCCAGCACTTTGGGAGGCTAAGGTGGATGGATCACCTGAGGTCAGGAGTTTGAGACCAGCCTGGTCAACATAGTGAAACCCCGTCTCTACTAAAAACACAAAAATTAGCTGGATGTGGTGGTGCATTCTTGTAATCCCAGCTACTCAGGAGGCTGAGACAGGAGAACTGCTTGAACCCGGGAGGTGGAGGTTGCGGTGAGGCAAGATCACATCACTGCACTCCAGCCTAGGTGACAGAGCGAGACTCTTATCTCAAAAAAATATATACATATATATTTTACTATTCAGCTATGGCAAGGCCAACAGATCAAAAGGTAAGTGTTGTAGCAAGGATAGTTGTATTTACAGATCCCAAGAGAAGGAGGCATGCCATGTCACAGGGTCCACACTGAGGAGCTTGGATTGGTTAGGAAGCAGAGGGAGGGGAAATAACTATGGCAAGAGCCTTTATTGTGGTCACCACCAGAGGGAACGAGTGAGACAGAGTAAGCAAATGTAGTATTGGCTAGTTTGAATAATTTCAGAGGACTCTTGGGTATAGAGGTTGCCCTTAGTTGTCTGAATCTGATACTTGACTCTTGGGGTGAGCAGGGCAGAGAATCGTGGCCCAGGGTGCAAGAGTACAACAACAGAGGTGGTGGGTTGTATGGACACTGAATTGATTGGTTTGCTGATGAAAGATGCACTCCTGGGTATGTGATTTGCTTGCTCTAGGAATTAGCCCTGAGAGGGGCAGCTCCTCCAGAGTCAGCAAGGCACCAAGATGTCAAAGCATCAAAAATACAGAATAAAAAATCCTGATACATACAAATGTCCACACAACTATTTGTGCACAAATGTCCATAGCAGATTTATTTTTAATAGTAAGAAATGAGCCCAGATGTTCATCAACTATTGAATAGATAAATGATTGTAGTATAATGATCCAATGGAATAGTAATCCAATATTTAAAAGGAATGAGCTATGAATTCAACATGAGTTAATTTCAGAATAAATATGATAAGCGAAAAAAGGCAGACAAAAAGAGTACATACTGTAAAAATTGTATTTTTATAAAACTCTGGAAAATTTGAACCAGTCTACAATGACAGAAAACGTAAATAGTTGTCTAAGAATTAGTGAGTACAGAGTGCTTACAAGAACAAGCATTGCCAAAGGACAAAGGAACCTTGAGAGAGTGGTGGATGTGTTCCCCACCTTGAGAGTGGTGTTGCTTTCATGGATGTATGTATGTGCCTGTGCTTGTTGAATTGTATACTTTATACACATGCAGTTAATTTTACATAAATTTCAACCTCATCAAGCCTGTTAATAAAAGGGTTTTTTTAGGTAAATATTAAGGGGAGAAATTTTTCTACCTGGAACCATGGTTGACATACATAAATTTCCTTGTTGTCACCATTACTAAAATAGTTATAGTGGATATATCTATTTGGATATATACCGGCATCTTACTTTCAACATATGTACATCTGAACAGAAAATAAAGTATTGATTTTTAAAGAACAAGGCTGGTAGTGTGAAGCTAAATGGACTCTCTAAAACAAAAGAATAAAACCCTGATTTGTAGCATTTGCTGATTTCTATGGCGTAAATTCTGTCACCACAGCTTTTGTTACAAAGGCTATGTCTAATATCTGGCTGGTAAAATTCCTAAATATTTAACATTTGGCTCAAATACATTCACATTGAATGTTCAATACCTTCATTGTACAGTGTCAAGATTTCAGTGCAGAACCTCCTCCCACTAGACCTGCCCTCAAACCATTGAAATGAGTCAAAATACCACAGGTTACTTACGAGGTTTGATATCCTCATATATGGAGAAATTCCAGACTTTTTTTTACTTACACAGTTCATGCATTCATTCATTCAGAGTTTTTCTTAATCACTGCCTCCCTCTTCTCACACCTGCACCTCTTCCAGACTTCCCAATATCAATGACTGTTAATTTAACTTTTTTATTTGCCCAGACTAAAATATGTTACAGTCATTAACTCCTATTTCACTCACACTTTGCAGCCACTCCATCAGCATATCCTGTAGGATCTATCTTAAAAACACATCCAGAATCCAAACTCCCCCACCTCTACTGTTAAAAAGAGCCTCCCAAGTAATCTTACTGCTTTAACCTTTGCTGGAAATTCCCCCAAGGAGCAACCTGAGAGGTCTTTTTAAAAAGCGAATGATGTCCTTTTAAAAAGTATTTATTTCACTCAGGATAAAAGTTAAAGTTGTTTTCATGCTTTGGAGACCCTTTGTGATCTGGCCTGAGGGATCCATGACTTGTTGCTTTGCAGTATTATTCCCACTCAGGTAGCTGCTCAGGAATGCCTTCTATGACCAACGAGGGTAAAGCTGAATTTCTTCCACCCATGGGTTACTCTCTTACCTGTGGACCTGCCTTTTCTTCTCACTTGACTTACAACACATTTATGTTTTTATTTGCAATAGTCTCCCCACCTTGGAATAGAGCCCCTTGGGAGAACTGACTTCAGCTCATGACAATGTTCCCTTTACCAAGAAGATCTCAACTCACAAAAGTGTCAATAAGTATTCATTTATTCTCCCAGCAAATTTTTTAGACTAGGTGTGGTGCTGGTGGTTAAAGAGGTGAGCAAAGTAGACATAGGTTTGACCTCAAGGAACATATAATCTATTCAGGGAGAGCTACTTTAATCAAATACACAAACAATGACAAAATTAAAGGTGTGATCAGTGATTTAAAAAAAGACATATGATTCATTGGAAGCATAAAATAACAGAACCTGACTTACTTGAGGGAGTCAGGATTGCTTCTCTAAGGAATGACATTTGAGCTGAGATCTGCAGGATGAGAAAGACTTAATGTGAGTTTTTGTAGTGAGAAGAGCAATTCATAAAGCAGAACTGGCTGATGTGAAATCAGTGTAGCAGGAGAGCAAGGAGTGTTGGGGGCCTGAGTGAAGGCAGGTGTGGCACAGTGAGCAGAGAGTGGGGAGCTCTGTGCATGGTGAGCTGGGGAACACAGAAAGACCATGCATGGTTTTAGAGGCCTGGCTAAGTGTTTGGACTTTATCTCCTGAGCATTGGAATAATCATAAGCCCTTGACACCACTGACATAATGGTTACCCATTAATGCTGTTTTGACATGTGGATGACATGATCAGGTTTCCATCTCAAAGATAACTGTGGATACATTGGGGATAATTGTCGAGAAGGGGTCTGATATGATTTGGCTATGTGTCCCCACTGAAATCTCATATTGAATTGCAGTCCTCATTATTGGAGGAGGAGCCTCGTGGGAGGTGATCAGACTATGGAGGCAGATCTCCTCTTGCTGTCCTCATGATAATGAGTGAGTTCTCACAAGATCTGGTTGTTTGAAAGTGCATAGCACCTCCTCCTTGGCTCTCTCTCTCCCTCCTGCCAGTCATGTGAAGACGTGCTTGCTTCCCATTGGCCTTCAGCCATGATTGTTAAGTTTTCTGAGGCCTCTCCAACCATGCTTTCTGTACAGCCTGTGGAACTGTGAGTCAATGAAACCTCTTTTCTTTGTAAATTACTCAGTCTCAGGTAGTTCTTTATAGCAGTGTGAGAACAGACTAATACTGGGGTTAAAGTAGCTGGGGGAGATCAGGTGGCCACATGATGGTGACACTGTGTCCAGGGAATTGATGGTGGTTCATACAGATAAATTCTAGAGAAAAATTGACTTGATTAAGGAGACAGGAGTGTGAGAAAGACAGAGGAGTCAGAAATGTCTTTTAGGCTGTTCAACTACAAAGATGACCACCATTTTTGACTCTGAAATTAAGAATAATCACCAAGAGAGGTTGGGAGGACACATGGTGACTTTGGTTTTGCATACTGTTCTCATGCTTGCTCTCATATTATTAGAGTCTGTGTTACTGCTCCTGGAAAAAAAATCTTGCTCTCCAAATTACAAAAATGTCCTTAGTGAAATGCCTGTTAAATTTAAGAGAGACTATAATTTCCGAATAGCATAGTTTAAAACAGTTCTGAAAAATTACTTTAAAAGGTTTCTTATAACCTTTGTTATACTACCAAATAGTAATTTATTCATACTGGTCTTTATGACTGAGTGGGAGAATTTAGAACTCAAGATTTAAAAAAAATAATATTTATCTTCTAGACTGAATAAAGAAAATGTGGTACATATACACTGTGGAATATTATGCAGCCATAAAAAAGAGTGGGATCTCTGGGTGCGGTGGCTCACGCCTGTAATCCCGGCACTTTGGGAGGCCAAGGAGGGTGGATCACGAGGTCAAGAGATCGAGACCATCCTGGTCAACAGGGTGAAACCCCGTCTCTACTAACAATACAAAAAATTAGCTGGGCACGGTGGTGTGTGCCTGTAATCCCAGCTACTCAGGAGGCTGAGGCAGGAGAATTGCCTGAACCCAGGAGGTGGAAGTTGTGGTGAGCCGAGATCACGCCATTGTACTCAAGCCTGGGTAACAAGAGAGAAACTCCATCTCAAAAAAAAAAAAAAAAAAAAAAAAAATCCTTCTGTTTTCTTAAACTTCTATGCTAAGGTCATGTTTCACTAAAAAACTACGAGTGTTTGTTAACAGTAATCTAGGTAGGCATGCTATTTATTTTTCTAAAATTTTTTACTACTTATTTCTCAGCATCTAATGTGTGTCTTTATTTTCTGACTATGTGAGAACATGTATACCTGCCCCCTAAGAAAATAAATAACATTTGAATTTTGAAATAAATTGTACTGTGTTTTTATTATCAGTCTGGGTCCAAGCATATCTTCAAATATTTCTTTTATTTAATTAAGCACATCCTTCTAGTTCTCATTTTTCAAGTTCAAACTTTTCCCATATTTCTAGTTTTCTACTGTTATTAGTAACTTGACATGTATCTATAGCTGACATAGTTTCTCAGTAAAATAATGCTGGCAACAAAATTTTTTCTGGGTTGAATAAAAACACACCAAAAATGTTCCCAAAGTGGCTGATAATATTGTTATGGTAGTCATGCCTGAAGAAGAAAATTTTAATATTAAAAGAACTGCTTATAAAATAGAAAATGCTTAGAAACATGATAAAAGCACAGTGATGGAGTTTAGCAAATCATTGCTCCCAGGCTTTAGGTGAAAGCTTCCTCTGGAGTTCCAGTGCAAGCGGGCAGGTAAATACTAGGGGTCCTAACCATAGCAGAGAAGTGAGAGCAAAATAGCCTCTCACACATTTTCTTAAAAAAAATGTACGGCTGAAACTTGCTTGAGGCCCTCTCAAAATAACACCTACAATCTTAATCCACATCTAAATTATCAAATTCAGTAAGTGGCTCTCCTAAATCTCAATTTCAACATAGAAAATGCTCAAATCCCAATCCTGTATTTCACATGTCCTGAGAAAAGCAGATGTCAGGAGGGTGTGGGGTGACTCACAGGTTAAAGCCTGGGTAAGCAGCAGGATAAGGTCAGCTAATAAGCATTTTGGAGCAGGAATGCCTGTTTTGTGACGTGGGAGCCAGGCGAGTGAAGATGCATAGACTAGACAGGAGAGACAAGGGTCTCTGTGTTCTCCTTTCCAATGCCACGTGTCCTCCTGGATTTCTGACACGGGGAATGTGGAGTGTTGAGGTCTACAGGGGTAGCCAGTGGTCTTACATCTCATATAGCTATAAAGGGACAGACTTCTTAATCAATGGTTGTACTTGCCTCTCTATTAGAGAAATCTGCAATGACAGCTTTACTGATTTCTGATTTGAACCCATTTATCCCCTGAGATTGAAAACATTTTACTGGCCTTAGATGACTGTCTACAGAAAACTTTGAGATGTAAATTCTACTGAAGTCTGCACAGTTCTCATACACAAACCAAGTGTGAATTTATATATGTATGTTGAATGTGAATATGTTACAAGATTATCTAGAAAAATCTGGACTGTCTAAAATAATCTGCCTGGATTATATGGGAAGAAGAGGGTTAGTCTGCTGGAATGACGCTTCCAGAGCCGTGTATGTTAGTCACGTGAACTCACTCAGCAGCATCCTTGCGCCCAGCTCCTGCTGCAGGCTCTGCAGCGATGCAGGAGACTATGACTCAAGACTGGCTCCCATTCTTTGGGACCTCACAACCTGCTGGGGAGACCTGAACCCCCGCCTCCAAAGACAGCAGAGCCTGGACTGATCCAGGGTCTGGCTCTTACTCTGGTTCTCTGTGAAACAGCACTAATCACTCCATGTTTTTAAGAATATTTCTGTTAAATAAAGGACTAGATTTCATGATTAGCAGGATTCTTTCAAGATCCAAAATTCCCTTTCTGTGAGGGCAAGACAGCATATAATAAAATTTTATGATAATGCAGGGGGGTAGAAAAGATGTGACATCTTTCCTTACCCATCATAAGGGTCACAGGCAACACTCCTATAACAAAAGACAGGTTAGCAAAAGTAATCCATGATACATTTATTTAATCAAAGTTTTACTTGATGTGGAGTCTTCAGAAATGAAGACCCAAAGACCCAGGGGAAACTGTCTATTTTTATGCTTAGGTTCAATGAAGAATGGGCAGACATGTGCAAAGGTGATTGGACATCTGTTCAGATTCTTCTTGGCCTCTCTGTGTGACATTCTTTCTCCCCAGTACAAGGCAGGACCCCTCTGGAACTGGGGGTCTTGTGATCTGCTATTAAACAAGGTGGGTCAGATAATTTCTTCATGGCCCACTGCCATACAGAAAGGCAGGGAAGGTTAGAGTGATATATCCAGGGTGCCATGGCTTGTTTTGGGAAAGAATTCTGGTTTCCAGGACTCACCTCAGGGGAGAAGTCGGGGTGGGAGACAGGAAGGCAGAAGGTCAGAGGGAAAGTTGGCTTCTGGGGCCGTCAAAACACTCTGGATGCCAAAGCATCATACTTTGGGGTACCATTTTATGAGCCCCAGAGATCATAGTCATTGTGGGAATTCAGAAAATGGGGAGGATGGGTGAGCTGAAAAAGAATGAAGGAAGAGATGTCAACTAAAGTCAGCTTTTACCACGTGGCAAGCGTCATTTTCTTCAGTTTTATGGGACAACAATTGTGAACTTAGGCAACTTTCAGACAAACCATTTCATTCCTTTAGTAAATATCTAAGCTCTTATTATTGTCCTAAGGTTCAAAATGAGTCCCCCCCATCCATCTTGCCCCTAAAAAGAAGGATATGTACTTAATTAAAGAATAGAAGACAGGGAATTTGAAGAATGACATTTTCCCCCACAAACACCAAATTTCTAACTTTGTTGTTCTAATGAGCTCTCTGTAGCTCAAGCCATACCCCTAGCAGCTGGATGACAGAATAGGCTATTTATGTGATCCTCAGATTGGGCAGGAGCTCCAGTGATTCCTTTCCCTGCTTCACTGGCCTTGAGAAGAAAATGAGACTTCTCACTTGCACTCTGATTAGCAGCAGGTAGAGGAATAAAGCTAATGTTAGAACTTTTCCCCTGCCCCTGCTGCAACAGATACTGATTCACCAGGGGTGAAAGGAACTGTTTTCATCGTGCAGAGCTATAGATTTATGAAAATTGCT
Source organism: Aotus nancymaae (assembly GCF_030222135.1). Lineage (NCBI taxonomy): Eukaryota > Metazoa > Chordata > Mammalia > Primates > Aotidae > Aotus > Aotus nancymaae. The sequence goes on from NW_026988455.1 coordinate 19,429,344, forward strand.
TCTTTTGATAGGCAGCCAGGCATGAAGCAGGCTTCTGCTTCTGGTCTCAAAAAAAAACAAAACAAAACAAAACTGAGGGCTAATGATATTAATTGAAGATATTGCTATATTTCCTGGATTCAGATCTCATTGCTACTCCTAGAGCTCAGAATCGTTCCTACGATTGAATTCAGACCCATACAGTGCATTCAACATTCTGTCTTCTTTGGTAATCCCTTAAAGTCACACTAGGAATTTGGAATTGTGTTAGTTGTAGGAAGGAAATCTGAAGTTTCCATGGAGAGAAGTAAGTCAAAGTGCAAATGTTGAAGCTGCCGTTTCTCTCAGCAACCTTCTTGGGAATTGCAGTCGAGACTTAAAGCTGTTCACCAATGGCCCTTTAGTGCATCATGAGTTTTTGATTCCTCCCATTAGAACTGGGAAACCTAACATGCTGCTGCCCTCAAGCCTTGTTTTCTGTCTTTATTAGGAAAACAAACTGTGGCATGCAGGAAGCCTGGTGCAGACTAAATCCTACTTGCCAGGAGGCTCTTCTGAGGTGGTTGTTTAGCCCTGGACCCCAACTGAAAAAGAATAAAGGAAGAGATGTCAACTAAAGTCAGCTTTCACCACGTGGCAAGCATCATTCTCTTTGGTTTTATGCCACAACAATTGTGAAATTGGGCAACTTTCAGACGAACCATTTCATTCCTCTAGTAAATATCTAAACTCTTATTATTGTCCTAAGGTTCAAAACGAGTCCCCCCATCTCATCTTGCTCTTAAAAAGAAGGATATGTACTTAATTAAAGAATAAAAGACAGAGAGAATTTGAAGAATGGCATTTTCCCCACAAACGCCATATTTCTAACTTTGTTGTTCTTTCTAATGAGCTCTCTGGACCTAACTCAGAGGAAGAGTCAGGGCTGTGCCTCCAATAGGATGGGCACAGCAACAGATGGCTTTGCACTTCTGGGTCACGGGAGGTCATCTGTGAAATGAGAGGGTGGGAATGGATGATTCTTGCAAAAGTTTCCGCTACTATTAACATCTCCTAGTACATTTGTTACGATTGATGAGCCAATACTAGCACACTATTATTAAGTCCATAGGTTACATGAGGAATCGCTTTGTGTTTTACATTTTACAGGTTATGAGAAACACACAATGATATGCATCCATCATTACAGTATTATACAGAATACTTTCACTACCTGAAAAATCCTCTCCTCCGCTTATTCATCCCTCCCTTCCCCCAGAGGCCCTAAAGTATGTAGCCTTTTCAGATTGACTTCTTTCACTTAACAACGTGTATCTACATTTCCTCAATGTCATCACATGTCTCTGTTAGCTCATTTCTATTTATCACTGCATAATATTCTATTGTCTGGATGTACCACAGATTATTTATCCATTCAGCTATTAAAAGTCATCTTCCAAGTTTTGGCAATTATGGACAAAGCTGCTATAACCATCTGTGTGCAAGTTTTTGCTTGAACATATCTTTGTTTTCAATATCTTTGGGTAAATATGAAGGACTGCAATTGCTGAATCATGTGGTAAGAGCATGTTTAGTTTTGTAAGATACTGTCAAACTGTCTTCTAAAGTGGCTATACTGTATTGCATTCCTGTTGACGATGGATGGGAGTTCCTGTTGACCCATATCCTCCATAGCATTTGGCATTGTCAGTATTTTGGATGTAACCATTCTGATTGGTGAGTAGTAGTATCTCACTGTTATCTTAATTTGCATTTCTCCAGTGACATATGATGTGTGGCATCTTCTCATAGGCTTATTTGTCACTCTGGGTACCTTCCCGGGTGAGACGTTTGTTCAGATGTTTTACCCATTTTTGAATGCATTGTTTGTTTTCTTCTTGTTGAATCTTAAGGATTCTTTATGTATTCTGGATACTAGTCTTTTATCAGATATGTGTTATACAAAGATTTTCTCCCAGTCTTTTGTTTGTCTGTTTATTGTCTTAACAATGTCTTACACAGGATGGTAGTTTTAATTTTAATGAAGTCCTGCTTATCAATTTTTCTTGATGAATCACGCTTTTTGATGTTGTATCTAAAGTCATAATCAAACCAAGGTCAACTAAATATTTTCCTATGTTGTCTCCTAGAAGTTTTATAGTTTTGCACTTTACATTTAGGTCTATGATCCATTTCAACTTTATTTTTGTGACAAGTGTAAAATCTGTGCCTAGATTTATATTTTTGCATGTTGGATGACCAGTTATTCTAGCACCATTTGTTGAGAAGACTATCTTTCTTTTTGAATTGCCCTTGCTCCTGTGTCAGAGATCCATTTACTATGTACCTGTAGGTCTATTTTTTGGCCCTCTGGTATGTTCCATTGATCTATTTTTCAGTTCTTTCACCAATACCACACTGTTTTGATCACTATAGCTTTATCATAGATTTTGAAGCTATGCAGTGTCTTTAAGACTTGTTCTTCTTCAACATTTGTTGACTAATATGGGTCTTTTGCCTTTTTATATAAACTTTGGAATCAGTTTGTCAATATCCACTGGATAACATGCTGGGATTTCTATTGGGATTGCATTGAATCTATAGACGAAGTTAGAAAGAACTGACATCTTCACAAGATTGAGTCTTTTTATCCGTATACTTAGAATTACTCTCTATTCATTTAGATTTTCACTGAATTCCTTCATCACAGTTTGGCAGTTTTTCTCCTATAGCTCTGATAAAATCAGAACAATGATGTGGAGCTATCACTGTCTTTGTTGAAGGAAACAATGAAACATATGTGCTCACGGGCAGCAATATTAGCAGATTATCATAATCTGATGATTTGTTTTCTCTTAAAGAGATTTGTTTTCTCTTAAAGGTCAATTGATGAATGAAATTGAAATGTAAAAATAACTGCCGTTAACTTGTGTGAAGAAAATACGAGGGAAGATGGCTGACTACACACAGCCAGGAGGAACATCTCCCACCAAGGGACCAAGAAATTGGGAAGACTTGTGCACTCCTGACAGATCTTCAGAGGGAAGGCTTTGAGAGGAAACAGAGGGAAGACACAGATGCTGGGCTGAAGAGGAAGGAAGCCGGAACCCTGCAAGGGGCAACCATGCACCAAGACTCATTCCTGGTTCCCAATAACTCCTGGAGGAAGGGTGAGTTGAACAGGCAAGAAGCAACCTCCTCTTGCCGCAAGCCCCTGATCTCCTGACAGGAGGAGACCCTACAACCACCAGGGACACTTGCGTTGTCAGGGAAAGCTGCTTAGAAAGTGTTAATGGTAGAACTCCAGACTGGACAGAGCCCAGAAGGTTTGGTGTGGAAGCATCTGCAGCGGAGCATGGCCAGGGACACCCACTACCCTAGGCTAGACTTGCTCTCATAGGAGACTTTAGCTCTAGGGGAACTGTCGGACCTGAATTATGCAGGGCAGTCTTGCCTATGAGATAGGGCCAGTCCGACCTGAGCATCCTTCAGTCTGCTGGCCACTCATGGGGCCCCAGCCTGGCCACATCTGCTTACAGTGCAGTTTCAGGTGCATGGCGCAGTGGGGGCTACCTCCTGAGGACCTGCATCATACCTCCTGTGCTAGCCGACTGTGCCTGACCGGCAGAGAGCTGCTGCAGAGTGGCCCCATGTACACGCACCAGCCTAGCCTGACTGTGCCCTGCCCCCACTGCAGCCTCCCCATTGCCACTTTGCCACGGCCATCCCCCACATAGCTTTGCCAGTGCATGTGTATGCAGGTAGACCTTCCCTCCCCTTTCCCGCCACAGCGTGTGTGAGCATACACCCATGCTACTGCTGCTATCCTGAGTGCACTTCACCTTCTCGAATGCCCCTCACACTGCCATTGCTGTTAGAGCATTGATGAGCACGAAGCCCGCCAGCCCAGCCCCTGCCAGCGCCCTGCCCCTGCACCAACACTACCAACAGTGTGAAAAGAGGCACAGAGACCAGAGGACCCACCCTTGTCCTGAGCGGCCACAACCACCCACGTGAAAGTGCAAGGAGGACGCACACAGTCCTGTGCTCACCAGTGCTTCACTCCTATGCTAACACCACCACTGGCATGAATGTGCACAAAGACACGGGGTAGGGGGTCCCTGCCACCCATCCCCTATGCAACCCCTGAACCATGATGCCAAAGCTGCTGCTATGAATGCCCACAATTCTAATAATGTTCTTTGCCTCTGACCTGGGAGTCTTATTTCTTTTTGCAGCATCCATGAGAGTGGGAGGCCAACTTGTTAGATTGCAGGTAGTATACAATTTCAGACCCTTTACTGTTCTTGCCAGAAAGATGAGTGTTAGATTGGATTAATGATTTTGACAATATATGCAGAGAAATGATGCCTGGGAATAACTATTAAAAACACAGAATATGAGGATCTCTACCAGGGGTGTCCCACCTGGTAGAGCTATAAGGTAATAGGGTTAATGCATCTTCTGAAAAGTCACAGCTTGCCTGTGATGCTATATTACAAGAAGTCATCGCATTTTGCAAGTATTTTGCATTTATGTTTTCTCGCAGCTGAAGGAATAACCACTGTCTGGAAGTTTTAAAATAGATAATTTTCTCGAATCCAACATCTTTACTTTTTACATTTGTTATTGAACATCTACATGTCCAGGCACGATGGCAGTTTGAGACTGTAACCCCAGTAGTTCGAGAGATGAAGGTGGGAGGATTGCTTGATCCCAAGAGTTCAAGACCAACTGGGCAACATAGCGAGACTCCACCTCTACAAAAAAAAAATTAGCTGGGCATGATTGCACCTCTGCACTACAGATTACAGATGGAGCGACAGAGTGAGACCCCATCTCCAAAAAACAGAGAAAAGAAAATCTACAAAAATATTTATTTCTGTGGACTAGCTAAATATATCAGTGTTGTATTATTAGGGAAATCTGATGTTACACTTACTGTTTGAGTGCCATAACTAAAGGCCACATCACATCTTTACTGTATAGTTTTAAACTAGACCATCCAGTTTCTGATGAAGAGACAACTCTACCAGTTGCAATGTGAGCCCAAACCAAATTTTATCCCCTGCCATAAAGTAGACTACAGATACGCACACACAACAGCAAGGAAAGTATGACAACAGTTCATTGAATGCCCTTATATGCAACTCTATATTGTATTCTGAACACAATGAAAATAAGATGTGGGCCAAGCATGGTGGTTCATGCCTGTGATCCCAGCACTTCGGGAGGCCAAAATGGGAGAATCACCTGAGCTCAGGAGTTTGAGACCTGCCTGAGCAACATAGCAAGACGTTGTCTCAGAAAAAAATATATTCTTTTAAATGAAAAAAAAAAAAGATGAGATGCCTGCCCTTCCACATACAATAATAATGTTTTTAGAACATCTACCATACACCAGACATCATGACTAAATGCCATACAAAGCTCTATTACAATGTCCAGTGTACATATGGTAGGGCTGAAGCTTAGAACGTTTAGCTTGTTCAAATGAGAACACATGGACACAGGGAGGGGAACATCACACATTGGGGCCTGTCAGGGGGTGAGGGACAAGGGAAGGGACAGCATTAGGACAAATATCTAATGCAGGTGGGCTTAAAACCTAGATGACAGGTTAATAGGTGCAGCAAACCATCATGGCACATGTATACCTATGTAACAAACCTGCACATTCTGCACATGTATCCCAGAACTTAAAATAGAAAAAAGTTTCACTTGTTCAGCATCCCATAGTAAGACACTGAGATTCAGAACTCAGGCTCTTAACTGCATAGTATGCTATTACGTAGATCCTACTTGAAGAAACAGATCAGCCCACCTACCTGACTTCATACCTTTTAAATGAAAGAGCCCTGTGAGCACACTTCAGTGGAATCTCAGAAGATCCTTCCAAGCTATTTCACTTATTTACAAGGGAAATTGGAAATTGTTGCTGTAGCTGACAGTATATTTATTGAAAACAGTAGCATAGAAGAAGTGAAGTACAAGTGAATTTGACATTTCAGAACATTTTAGCTTTTTGTCAAAGGTATTTTAAATTTCAAATGAGGTTTTGGCAGTTAGTAAAAAGATATATCAACTAAGCTCAGGAGACGAGTTTTGGGGTCAATCTTGAATTTTTTTCCTGGTGAAGATCTGTGTTGGTGAATCATAAAGTTTGCAAAGGCATTCCTCTGAATTCGCGCTATTTATACAACAGAGCTCTCCTTTCCTGTGGATTTCACTTACGTTATTGGAAAAATTGCCTCTTTATTTGAAATAATCTTTGCCAAATTATATTTTTCCAATATGTAATAAAAGAGGTGAATCTGGGAAAAGTGCATAGTAAAAAACTTGACTTGGACATGACATTAGGTTAAAAGATTGAATTAGGATTTATTTTAAAGATTCAGCATGGCAAAGAGGAAGTGACCAACTTTAGGATCTATAAATCAGATGTTGAATACTGGCCTGGCCTCTTCCTCATGTAATGAAAAGAGTTCTCTTTTCATAAGAAAAGATACCAGTGCCTGGTATCAGGCTTTTACTCACAAACTGATCACTGTTGTTCTATTTGTCACTGAGATTTTGATGATGATAGTGAGGTAATGATGGTGATAATGATGATACATTTTTTAAAAATATCTCAGAAATGTGAGAAAATATTAGAAGCATTGAATTACAAATGTGTGCCTATACAGTTTATGCAAAAATAAGGCAGAACTTTCCTTCAAGTTGCATGAATATTATTGGAGAAATAATACATAAAGAATTACAAACATTGAATATATTATAAACTTTTGAAGAGTGCTTTGTAAATAGTTCCATAGAAGATTTAAGTTTTTGCTAGAAGGATTCATATTCATTTAAGCAACTCAATGGGGTATAAACAATTATAATAAAATACCTTAAAATGTTTACTCAATTACCAAAGCCAGTCTTTTTTTTTTTTTTTTTTTTTTTGAGACAGAGTTTCGCTCTTGTTACCCAGGCTGGAGTGCAATGGCGCGATCTTGGCTCACCACAACCTCCGCCTCCTGGGTTCAGGCAATTCCCTGCCTCAGCCTCCTGAGTAGCTGGGATTACAGGCACGCGCCACCATGCCCAGTTAATTTTTTTGTATTTATAGTAGAGACGGGGTTTCACCATGTTGACCAGGATGGTCTCGATCTCTTGACCTCGTGATCCACTCGCCTCGGCCTCCCAAAGTGCTGGGATTACAGGCATAAGCCACCGCGCCCGGCCCAAAGCCAGTCTTGTAAGTGATAACGCAGAAAGAAATAGACATATTTTTATCTGGGCATATTGTTTCTTGCTTTAGGACATTATAATGGGGTACCATATTTAAACATAAGATTGACATAAAATGTCAAAACAGATATATGAGAGATATGACTAAAAGTTGTTCTTTCCAAATATGGGTGCACAACTGAAAGATATCTAACTTATAAGAACTTTCAATCTATATGAGATTAACCAGTTAACTTGTCAACATACCTAATGGATGCACTACGGATATAGTTAACTTGTAAAACAGCTGAATTTTATATTATATGATTATGAGTAGCCAATATTTCAGAAATCTAAAAAGCCTGTTTAAAATGTCTCTTTTGATTAGAATGAAAGATAAACAATGACAGATGATGCCTATTGTCTCCATGTTAATTGCACTAATTAAAAGTAACATTGAAAATTTTTCCCAAGAAATACATGTGCTTCAAATATGGTATAGTCTCACATCTGAGATTGATCCACGGTAAGCCCTGTTTTCTACCATTACTATGAATGGTTCCAGCGGAGGATGAGATAACTTGTTCTTTGTAATGTAAACATTAAAATATTTGTAGACATCCCAAATGTATTAATGGAAAATGTTGTTTTGGATAAGTGTGGGAATGCTACAAATTAAGCATATAAAATGGTTAATTCTGTAGTTTCCCAGTCTCTTGCTGTTCTGTTATAGATCAGTGATTGGGTTTCCATCCTAATGATCAGTAGTATTCCATGCTAGGATTAAAAAGGGATACAATGCCTCAGAATGGCAGCCAGAGTCATAAGGAAAAAGATTTTCAGACAGGGAGGCTTTGGAGCAGGGGATTAAGCCCAAGAAATTGATTGCGTAAAAAGGGTTAAATGTGGAAATAAATTAATGTGCTTTTCTCTCTTTTTTTTTCTTCTAAAAACTCTTCCCCTATTTGTTCAAATGTATCCATTGACAAAGTAGGAAAGAAAAAAAAGAGTTAATGGATGTTTGTAAGGAGACTGCTGAGATGAGCAGGAGCACAGAACAACAGCCTCTGCTTCCCTCAATTTTTAAGAACTCTCAGCCTGGTGTGATGGCTCATGTCTGTAATCCCATCGCTCTGAGAGGCTTAAGTGGGAGGATTACTTGAGCCTAGGAGTTCAAGACCAACCTGGGCAACATAATGAGACTCCCATCTCTATTAAAAAAAAAAAATTAAAAATTACCCAGGCATAGTGGTTTACACCTGTAGTGTCAGCTGCCGAAGAGGCTGAGGCCAGGAAGATCTCGAGTCCAGGATAGTGCCACTACACTCCAGCCTGGAGGACAGACTGAGACCAATGAACTACTTGTAAAGAATCATTGACTCAACCTACAGGTATTTTGCATGACAAAGATATCAGTGTTAAATGAAGATCACCTTTTATATGCCTTCTTTTTTGCCTTACATTATATTTTTGTAGACTTTGTTAGAAACATGGTGATGGAAAAGGTGAAAAGTTTGACAATAAGCTTTGACTGTTTTAATGACAGCAATGTCCCTGTGTATTCTAGTGGGGATATCATCTCAAGAAGGGTGAATTTAGAAGTTACTGGAAAAACCAGAGTAAAATCTCTTAAAATTCATGCAAAAGGATGTTTAGAAATATGCTTGGCTGAATCTAGAAACACTGGCACCAATACTGCCTGTACACAGAATCACATTGCAGAAGTAGAATATTTCAACCATAAAGATATCTTAATTGGGCATGAAAGAGACAATACTAATTCCAAAGAAGGCTTCAAGGCTATTCATTCAGGAAGGCATGAATATGCATTCAGCTGTAAGCATCCACAGACACCACTTGCTACTTCATTTAAAGGCAGTCATGGTGTGTGCACTGTTGTGTGGAAGCTGAATCTCACAGGCCTTGGCTACTAACAGTAACATCAAAGAAGGAATTTACAGTCTTTGAATATACAAATATGAACACTCCTTCATCAATGTCACCCCAAGCAGGCACAGAAGAAAAGACACTAGGTTGCTGGTTTTCTACCTCAGGCTCAATATCCTTAAGTGCCAAAATTGAAAGGAAGGGCTATAACACGGGTGAATCAACTCAGATATTTGCTAAGCTCTTCCCAAATGCTGGTGCCAGAGTCAGACGTTACCAAACACAAGCCTTCCATGCCAAAGGGGAAATGAAGGAAGTAAAACAGTGCATGGCTAACTTGCATGAGGAATCCTTATCATTTGGAAAGAGAGATGTGGAATGGCAAGTTGCTGAAAATTCCACTAGTTTCTTCCTCTATTCTCCACTGTGGTATAATCTGTGGAATATTCACTAATGGAATATGCAGATATTCCTGGAGCTATGAATTTATTTATTAATTTGCCACTTGCCATCGGCACCATTCCTCTACATCTGTTGGGTAGCAGAGCCTCAAATGTAAGCAGGCAGCAGAGCATGAATACAAACTGGCTTGGTTTATCCCTTCCCAAAAGACCTGAAGCACCACCCAGCTATGCAGAAGGGGTAACAGAGGAACAAAGGCAGAACAGTCTTGCACCGTGAGTGCCTGTGATGACTTCAGGAAAGTGCTCCAAGGCCCACTGTTTGCATATATCCAAGAGTTTCGGTTCCTGCCTCTACCTCTTTATTCAGAGATGGATCCAAATCCTGATCAGTCAGCAGATGATAGACCATCCTGCCCCTCTTATTGAAGGAGTACTTGGTTGAATCAGGTTGATGCGGATTCCAATCTGTATCTCTTCTGGCTGAGGACAGAGAAGTATCTTGGAGACAAGTTTTCAGAGGAAGTGGAATTGCTTTTGCCCAGAAAAATGGTGAATATGTGAAATAACCAGTGATCATCCTTTAGAAGCCTACAGCCAACATTCTGGAGCTGCTTCAATATGCTTGAAGATCTGAGCTTTTCTCCTTTTAAACCAGCACATTCTCAGAGCCGTCTTCTTAGTCTGTGGTCATATGTGTCAAGGCGCCAGGTTGTAATGAGGGATCATGTTCTTCTTCTGATTTTAAAATTTGTACATGCTCAGTGCTTACATTGTGTAGTTCAATGTCACTACAGCTTTTTTTTTTCCATTTTTACCAGACTCTTGATGCTCGTTTAAAACTTGTTTGTGGTTGGCACAACAAGGAACAAAAGAAAGCTTTGAAAAAAACTTAAACATAAAAAGAATAAAAATGCACTGACTTGTTAAAAAACTTAATGGAGCCTGGACTTTACCTGCACGTGCACATGCTCAGAATTGTCCAACTGGACTGACCATGTATCACCCCTTCAGCTTGTATCCTATTGTGGATTTATTTACAAACATTAATTGTCTTTAAGCCAATCCTTTTTGCTGTATGTTTGGCAGCTTACTGCTGTAAATATTAAACAGATAATATGGGGAAAAAAAAGAGATAAGAGGAGGAAGCTAATAAAAGACTTTGTTAAGACTGTATACCTTTCGGTTTGCTTGTTAGAATTTGTTGCTTTTCTTCTATTACAACATATTTGCTGATGTGAAGTATTTTAATGAATGCAAATCCATATATTGAGGTTGTGATTCGAGAGCTCAATTTACACATTTGCTATCTTGCTCAAGCTTGGCACAGCATGAAAATCCAAAGTACATAATATTCCCAAAGTATATAATTTCAAATTAAAAATACTAGAAAGTTTGCTGTGATAATTGTTTTGTATTTTTCTTTTTTAATGAAAATACTTTTTTATGGCCTAAAGAACAATTTGTTAAACATGAGAAATCACTCACTTTGAGTAGATATAGATAAGACAAGAGGAGCAATCACGAGTAAATTATAGTTTACATTAAAGATAATTTTTAGTTGGCTCATAACAAATAGATGAGCATTCATGATAACATTTCATCATTTTCCAAGGTATCAGGTGTACTGATTTTGTGTGCGTATTTTAGAAGGAATTTAGTTCTGACTTTTTAAATGAAAATCAGCATCTCTGATGTTGCAACATACATGTGAAATGGGTGATATATCTGTCTTGCCATTTAACCTCAGTTAATAAAGTGGCAGAAAAGTTTTTTAAAAAAGAGTTAATGTTTAGCTTTTAACCTTCACAATAAGATTTTTTTTTTTTTTTTTTTTTTTTTTTTTTGACAGAGTCTTGCTCTGTCACCAGGCTGGAGTACATTGGTGCAATCTCAGCTCACTGCAACCTCTGCCTCCTGGGTTCAAGCAATCCTCCTGCATATCTGGGACTACAGGTGCACACCACCACACCTATCTAATTTTTGTATTTTTAGTAGAGATGAGGTTTCACCATTTTGGCCAGGATGGCCTCGATCTCTTGACCTTGTGATCCTCCTGCTTCAGCCTCCCAAAGTGCTGGGATTACAGGCATGAGCTACTGCACTTGGCCCCACAACAGGATTTTTGAGCTCACAACAATTAATAGAGTTGGAAGATGAGCTTTGTTGAGGGAGAAAAGGGTACACCAAATTCCCAATCACCGCTAGCATATTAAAAGCCAACTCAGGCTGGCTCAAAGGTGAGAGTCTTGCTCTAAGCTAGAAGATGGAAGGGTATGAGACAGACATAGGTGTATGACATTCTGGAAAAGGCAAAACTTTGGAGACAGTAAAAACACCAGCAGTTGCCACTTGTTAGGGAGGAGGGAGAGATGAATAGACAACTCAGAGGATTTTTAGGGCCCTGGAGCTATTCTGTGTAATACTATAACGGTGGATACATGTCACTACACCTTTGTCAAAACCCATATGATGTAAAACACCAAGAGTAAAGCCTGTTAGAAACTATAGACTTTGGATGATAATGATGCATCCATGAAAATTGATTGTAACAAATGTACCACTCTGGTGAGGGGTGCTGATCATGGTAGAGATGGTGCGTGTGTGGAGGCATGGGGCATATGAGAAGTATACACCCCATGTTTTCCTTATACTTTCCACCTAGTTATGATGTGAACCTAAAACTGTTCTGCAAAATAAAGTCTATTTTTTTCTTAAAAAAGTAAACTTAGTTTAAACCTAATATGAGACTTAATCATTATCAAAAAAGGGAAAGTGCTTCCAGTTGAGAATTCCTAGGCTTTATTGGTATTTAGTAAAATTAAAAGACAATGATGAAGAAAGTTAAGGTCTGCCACAGGCTGAATACTTACAATGACTTTCTTTATAGCTAGCGTATTTCGAAAAGTAAAATGACTTTATGGGTAGTGAAAGTTTGATGAAAATTACAACTGTCCCATTAGATGCTATCACAGGCATTACGTACATTAAAAGGTCTATGGTTTACCAAAAGAGTGATATTCCAATTCAATTATATTTAATATTTTGGTGAAATACATTTTTAAAAATACAAACTGATAAAACCAAACAGTTTTACTATAAAAAGTACAGGCTAAGCACACTAACACGTTTCTCAAGAGACTGATAAAAGCCCACACCCAATGGGGCATAGCGAAAAAAAATAGTGTCCATTTTCAGGCATAAAATGTATTTATCCAAGTCTTTACTATTGAATGCAAGATGTCTAGATTTAAAACAAATTATAAGCCACACAAAAAGGCAAGAAACAACCCATTCCCAAGGAGCCAAGCAATCATCAAAACCACACTCAGCCACTCAGCTCTGACACAAGTGTTTGTTAGAATTTTCTGACAGAAAATTTAAAAGTAACTGTAATTAGTATGGTAAAAACTCTAATAAAGAAACTGACACCATGCAAAATCAGATGAGTAATTTCAGCAGAGATGTGGAAACCATAATATAAATAAAATGGAAATGCTAGAAATAAAAACCATGGTAACAGAGATAAAGAATGCCTTTGATAGACTCATCAACAGACTTCATGTAGTCAAGGAAAGAATCTTGCACTTAAGAAGGGAATCAATAGAAATCACCCAAACTGAAATACAGAGGAAAACAAGAATGGGGAAAAATAGGACAGAGCATTCAAGAACTATGGGATATCTATTCCATATTATTAAACAATCTAGTAGAGATATAATTGGAACCTGAGAGACATATGTGAAGAAGTAATGGCCAAGAATATTCCAGAATTAAGTTAACAACAGACTGCAAACCACAAATCCAAGAAAATTGGAGAACATCAAACAGGGAAAATAAAACAAAACAACTTAGGTATATAATTGTCAAGCTATTAAAAACAAAAGGCTTCTTCTCCCGATTGCTGTACTTTTTTAAGGAAGTAAAGACAAGACCTTCTGAGGAAACCATAAAAGCCATTACTTTCTTTTGCAAAGGACCAAACTTAAAGACCTAACTTAGGAAGAGGAATTGACTGGCTTATATAAATCAATAGTAAAAAGATATATTTTCTAATCCAGAATCTTCCTGGATTTGGGGATTAAATAGTATCATCAGGATTGAGTGATTCTGCCCCTAACATCTGCCTTTCACTCTCCTGGGGCTCAGAAACCCATACACCAAAATATGGTGCTTTGACATGATGAACTGAAGAAGAAGTTTCAAGGTCTCTTTGACCTTCCCTCCTCTCTTTTCTCTACCCAAACACAAGATAAAGTTGTTCTCTGAAGTTTCTTTATAGGCCTAAAGTGTGGACATAAAAAAGAGGAAAACAATTATCTCTGGTATTCTCCCTGAGTTTTCCTTAACTGAAATCATATTGAAGGAAGAAAGATTGAAGTCTGCTAACACATCTGGACAGACTTTTGTTACAAACCATTGTCTGTTCTGTTGGCCCAATAGACGTGGTCCCGGGTCACTGTATGTTCTTCAAACCCATTGAATATCCCCCCAAATTATTTACTACCCGTAAACACTTCCCTATTTCTCTTCACCTCAATAAGAGTAAATAATCACCTGTACCCCAATTTGTGGGTGGTGAAGCAATCATTCTGTGATTATCTCTTATATACCCTAGTAAATTCATATGCCATTTCTCTCACTAACCTGCCTTTGGTGAAGCAATCATTCTCTGATTGTCTCTTATATACCCTAGTAAATTTATATGCTATTTAACTCACTAATCTGCCTTTGGTGAGTTTATTTTTCAGTGGATCTACTGAAGGCAAAGAGTTAAGTTTTCCCTTGGCCCCTAACTCTATTGGCCGATAAAGTGTGATACTGAAAGATGTGATACAGAATCAAAAATCAGTGGCTAGGTCATGTCATAGATCCTCCACTTTGATCAATATTGCTTTAAATAATCTGGGAGTGATTCTTAACTAGCGATGCTCATCAGAATCACATGGGAACAATTTCTGAAAACAGATTCCAAGATCATAGGATTACAATAGGGCTTGAAGATGCACATTTCCAAAATCTCTTCATGTAATTCTGAGGTCTTCCCCTTTCTGCAAACTAGGTTTTTTGAATCCTGTCTACCTCTTAATGTCTATCCAAGAGAAGGCAAGATAAAGACCTTTGAAATAATGCTTAAGATTTGTGTAATTATAACCCCATGTTAATCAATGTCTAGTTATGCATATTCTATTAACAGCTTCCAGAAAAGTAACCTGTTCTGGATATTTATTACTAGTTTCAAGAAATAGTTTACTGCTAGTATGATGCAAATTTTATTTCAGCATAGAAAATAATTTCTAGACCCTCGTGTCACATTACTTTTGGTTAGGGGTTATTGTTGGAGAGTTCAATAAATAATAATAAATTATTATTTATTACATATTTAAATTCAATGAGCTCTCTTCTTTTAAAACAGAACCAAAAACCAATGACTTTCAGAGAATGATGAACTCTCCAACAATAACCCCTGCCAAAATAATGTGACATGAGGGTCTAGAAATTATTTTCTACATTGCAATAAAATTAGCATTATACTGTCAGTAAACTGTTTCTCACGTGAACGAATCTGCATAGCACAAATGCTTAGGCAAGTCTCTCCTGGAGAAGAACATCCCCATATGAACGTACTTCCTCTGTATGGATGATGGGCAGGAGAACAGAAACACCTGAGCACTGGACTTGGAGTTGAAAAGTTCTATGTGGGACTCACTAGATTTGGAATCTTGGAAGTTATGAGTCATTTACGGATCTCAGATTACCATACGTAAAATGAAGGGTTTTTAATGAATGGCTGCAATCTGGAGTTTCTCTCCACAGTGTTCTTACATGTGCTGATTCTAATTGGGGATAGAAAAACGAGCCCTTGACTTCCTCCCCAACCCCCTGATTTGTGCTAACCTGTTGCTTTTCTCTGTACTAATTTCCTCTTTGATGGTTTTTATAGCAACAATGTTAAAAGGCTGATTGGCTGGAGAAGTATGGCAGATAGAGTGAATTGTAATGGACAGAGTCAGTAAGAAGACACTTTACGGAGGAGTTGACTGAAGATTTCAAGGGCTTTGTGGTCTGTGTTAAGGGTTTTGGGGTTTATCCTGTGGAGCCACAGGGATGAAATGGAAACCATTACACTCCGTCTGTCTGTCCTGGTTCATTTGTCCAAAAATGACCAACTCAGATGCCAGTGCCTCTTGCCTGATGCCTTCCTTGATCACTTGCTGGATACATTCTCCTGAAACAGTGACTTCGTTACACTTTCATTTTTTTTTTTTTTTTTTTTTTTTTTTTTGAGACGGAGTTTCGCTCTTGATACCCAGGCTGGAGTGCAATGGCGCGATCTCGGCTCACCGCAACCTCCGCCTCCTGGGTTCAGGCAATTCTCCTGCCTCAGCCTCCTGAGTAACTGGGATTACAGGCACACACCACCATGCCCGGCTAATTTTTTGTATTTTTAGTAGAGACGGGGTTTCACCATGTTGACCAGGATGATCTTGATGTCTTGACCTCGTGATCCACCTGCCTCGGCCTCCCAAAGTGCTGGGATAAGTTAAATATTTCTAAATTACATGGAGGAAACTGTGGAACAGTTAAGAAGATGGATATTGGTCCCAAGGAGTCCAGAGTTTAAATCCTTACTGTATATTATCTATACAGCCTGCGCATGTCACTTATTTTCAATGAGTTTTAGTTTCCTCATTTGCAAACAAAATGACACTTGTGCCAAAGGATTAAGTTGAGGATTTAGTAAGATAACAGATGTAGAAGATGTCTTCACAGTGCTAGGCTCATGTCAGGTGCTTGATAAATATTAATTCCACTCCCCTTCTCCTGCCCTACTATCATCCTTTGGGCTCAGAGCAGTCAAAAGCTGAAAAAATGGGCTCCACTCAGAAACTGTAACAAGATGATGATAAAGCAGAGTTAGATTGAACAGGGTAATCTACTGAGTCAGTCATGTTTTAAACCATTGCGTTTGCTTCTGTGCATAGAAGAATTACCCCATGCTAAGGGCAAGCAGAACATTGGCACAGTTTCCCTTGGGAACATAAAGAAAAACAGTTCCCTTAGCCAAGCCTAGGACAGTGTGGAGATGAGGGGCAGATGGGATGCAGGTCCCTCTGTTACAAGCTTGACTGCCATCAGAAGCTGGGAGACACCAAAGGGTGGCCCCAGGGGCTTTCTGTCATCTCATCATGTCTGAAAAAAATGCACATTCCTGCATCAATAAAAATTGGTATTTTTGTTACATGAAAACCTATGTACTTTTTTGTCTGTGTTCTTCCCAACATTCAGCTGACTTTTCTACCTTATGCGAAATGCAAGAGGGTTGTTCATGACTTCTTCCTCCTTCCTCTTCTTTTCCTCCTATTCCCTTTCTTCCCCTTCCTTCCTCCTTCCCCTCCTACTGTTTTTATTTCTATCAACAAAAATGATAAAAATCACTTTCAGTTACAAAGTAAGTCTGAAACTCTATCAAAATAATTTAGATCTTTAGTAGACTGAGGACACAAACACAATTAAGAACTTTTTTCAACTTGCAGGAATAAAAATGTCATGATGAAAGATTGTATTTATTAACTCTGTTATTTTAATGAAATATAAAAAGGTTTATTGATAATTTCTGTTAAGCAAGATTACTTCAGATTTTATATCACCTAGGCCTTAAGATTTACTAGAATGTTAATGCATATTTCCAAAGATGTGCCCACAAAACACCTCAAGTGTTGTTTGAACAATAAGCGTGTATGCTACAAACACGTGGAGAAAAACCTGCAGAACTATTAGTGCAAGAAATTAGTGGCCACTTAAATTCCTCACTTATCAACAAAATAAAAGTCCTTCATCTTAAAAAGCTCAAATGTATTTTAGATCCATGCTATCAATGTTTAAAACTATCTCCTCTCACTGAAAATTTATATAACACATGACCTTTGCAAAATTGCAATCTTGATTCTTCAAGTGAAACTGATTTCTGCTGGTCCTCACAATGTTCTTATTTTGGACACCACGTATAACTAGGATTTAATTGTAATTGTTAGCAGGGGAGAAAGCCTGCCACAAATCAACTCAATTGAATTTTGTGTTCACAGATGCTCTGAGTTTTAGAGAGTCTTATATCCATTTCCAAGTGCATCATTCAGGACACAGGCCCATTTTCTCTACACCTCCCAGATCATGACTATTTCAGAAACTTTCCTGAGGATATAATATAGACCAATGCTATGTTGTAAGCTAAAAATAAAATTCTAAGCCCCCCAGCCAACCAAGCAGACCCCCTCTTGGCCAAGAGGAACCCAGAGAAAACTGAAAAGCTGTTTCTGTCCCTGACTGAAAGGGAGGTCAGACACATCTCATCATACCTCCTCTGTTCTGGAGTTTGGACTCAACAAGTGACCAGCAATGGTATTAAAATAGAGATCCTATGACTGACAGAACAGACCTTTTATGGCCATAAGATAACAAATTATGAACAAGCCCTAAGGCCACGCAAGGCAGGGGTAAGTCAGGCCTGCAGGCCATCAGGCTTTCTACACAGGGCATTTTATTGTGGCTGACTCTGACAGAGCAGCCTTACCTTAACCCAAACATTCCTTTCCCTCAACTCTAAGCTTTAGACAGGGTCTTACTCCTTTAACCAATCACAATTAGAGAATCCCCAAATCCACTGACAACCTGTAAGACCTCTCCTGAAGATACTTCCCCTTTTTGAGCCGAACCAGTGTATACCTTCCATGTGTGGACTTTTATCTTTGCCTGTCACTTCTGCCTCCCTGAAATGGATAAAACCAAACCAACTGGACCACCTTGGGACCACTGACTCAAGCCTTCTTGGGTGTGTGTTTTCTCTAAGCCTTGGTCACTCATACTGGTTCAGAATAAACGTCTTTACAGTATTTTACACAGTTTGGTTTTTCCATTAACAAAGTCAAGCAATTTGTTCTTAGATCTGAAAATATAACTCTTACTGCACTAAAATAGATTAAGGAGGAGGATATACTAGATACAGGAATAGGAATAGCACAAAATGTAGCACATTTGTGGAACTCATAAAAGGGATTCTATGAGTTAGCCAGTTAAAATAACTAAGGCTGTGGAAATTTCACATCCCAGGTCCAGAATTTGAAAGCTCAACGCATTTTCATAAAAAAATACATATATGTCCCTCTTATGCTTGAAAATGCAATGGGCAATGTCATAGCAAAGTCAGGAAACATGAGTCTGTCTTCGTTTGGGACCCTGAGCCGGCTGTTTGGTGTCTTTCAACCAATTCACAGCTGTGACTTTATCACTCATACCCTGTTTACTTTTAAATATGTATTTCTAGTCCAGACTTTTCTGCCAAGTCCAAACTTGAATATTCATGTATCTTCTGAATTGTTTCCATTTGGATTTTCCTCAGACACCTAAAATTCAAGTCTGTCATCAATTCTATCGATAATTCTTCCAAATCCTCTTCCTGCCCCGAACTCCCCCCCAATGCCTAGCAACATTCCCTCCTGCATTTCCTTCTTATCACCCCCACTGCCTATGCCCTCCCCCCACAATTAAGTTCTATGAACCCATTTCCTTAACAAGTCTTTAATTCTTGAATTCATATTGAATTCATATCATCATCACTTCTCACTTTGGCTATTGTAACAAGATTTTTTTTTTTTTTTTTTTTTTTTTAGACGGAGTTTTTGCTCCTGTTACCCAGGCTGGAGTGCAATGGCGCGATCTCGGCTCACCGCAACCTCCGCCTCCTGGATTCAGGCAATTCTCCTGCCTCAGCCTCCTGAGTAGCTGGGATTACAGGCACGCGCCACCATGCCCAGCTAATTTTTTGTATTAGTAGAGACGGAGTTTCACCATGTTGTCCAGGATGGTCTCGATCTGTTGACCTCGTGATCCACCCGCCTCTGCCTCCCAAAGTGCTGGGATTACAGGCGTGAGCCACCGCGCCCGGCCCATAATCATTCTTAAGAGAGCGAAAGGCTGTGCGAGCCAGTCGCGCGGCACCGCCTGGAGAGCTGGCGCGTCCGTTGGAGGCAGCAGCGGCAGCGGTTGCCCCGCGACCAGGAGGAGCCGGAGGAGCCGGAGGAGCCGAGCGGGAGGAGCCGGAGGAGCCCAGCCGGAGGAGCCGAGCGGGAGGAGCCGGAGGAGCCGAGCCGGAGGAGCCGAGCGGGAGGAGCCGGAGGAGCCCAGCCGGAGGAGCCGGAGGAGCCCAGCCGGAGGAGCCGAGCGGGAGGAGCCGGAGGAGCCCAGCCGGAGGAGCCGAGCGGGAGGAGCCGGAGGAGCCGAGCCGGAGGAGCCGAGCGGGAGGAGCCGGAGGAGCCGAGCCGGAGGAGCCGAGCGGGAGGAGCCGGAGGAGCCGAGCCGGAGGAGCCGAGCGGGAGGAGCCGGAGGAGCCGAGCGGGAGGAGCCGGAGGAGCCGAGCCGGAGGAGCCGAGCGGGAGGAGCCGGAGGAGCCGAGCCGGAGGAGCCGAGCGGGAGGAGCCGGAGGAGCCGAGCGGGAGGAGCCGGAGGAGCCGAGCCGGAGGAGCCGAGCCGGAGGAGCCGGAGGAGCCGAGCCGGAGGAGCCGAGCGGGAGGAGCCGGAGGAGCCGAGCCGGAGGAGCCGAGCCAGAGGAGCCGGAGGAGCCGAGCCGGAGGAGCCGAGCGGGAGGAGCCGGAGGAGCCGAGCGGGAGGAGCCGGAGGAGCCGAGCCGGAGGAGCCGAGCGGGAGGAGCCGGAGGAGCCGAGCCGGAGGAGCCGAGCGGGAGGAGCCGGAGGAGCCGAGCCGGAGGAGCCGGAGGAGCCGAGCCGGAGGAGCCGAGCCGGAGGAGCCGGAGGAGCCGAGCCGGAGGAGCCGAGCCGGAGGAGCCGGAGGAGCCGAGCCGGAGGAGCCGAGCCGGAGGAGCCGGAGGAGCCGAGCCGGAGGAGCCGAGCGGGAGGAGCCGGAGGAGCCGAGCCGGAGGAGCCGAGCGGGAGGAGCCGGAGGAGCCGAGCCGGAGGAGCCGGAGGAGCCGAGCCGGAGGAGCCGGAGGAGCCGAGCCGGAGGAGCCGAGCCGGAGGAGCCGGAGGAGCCGAGCCGGAGGAGTCGGAGGAGCCGAGCCGGAGGAGCCGGAGGAGCCGAGCCGGAGGAGCCGAGCCGGAGGAGCCGAGCGGGAGGAGCCGAGCGGGAGGAGCCGGAGGAGCCGAGCCGGAGGAGCCGAGCGGGAGGAGCCGGAGGAGCCGAGCCGGAGGAGCCGAGCGGGAGGAGCCGGAGGAGCCGAGCCGGAGGAGCCGAGCCGGAGGAGCCGGAGGAGCCGAGCCGGAGGAGCCGGAGGAGCCGAGCCGGAGGAGCCGAGCCGGAGGAGCCGGAGGAGCCGGAGGAGCCCAGCCGGAGGAGCCGAGCCGGAGGAGCCGGAGGAGCCGAGCCGGAGGAGCCGAGCCGGAGGAGCCGGAGGAGCCGAGCCGGAGGAGCCGGAGGAGCCGGTGGCGCCGGGCGGCGGGTCCGCGGCTGCCGAGGGACGATTTGTGCGGGAAGATCTGATCACCTGGAATTATGGTTGGTACAGAAACAGAATTTTGCAAAAATCTGCCTGCTTGGGGATATCTCCTTCTGAGAAGATAGGATAGACATGGATCAATCAATGTAATCTACTGTATTAAAACATTAACAAGAAAAATCACTTGATTGTGATTTTTCACTGGATAAATTTCGTGGGAAAAACTTTCAGAAAAACAGGAATAGGAGAAAACTTCCTCAAGTTGATAAAGAACACCTACAAAATACCTGCAGCTCATATTGTACTTCAGGAATAAGGTAAGGATGTCTACTCTCCCACTGTTTTTCAACAATTGTTAGTTCTGGAAGTTCTAGGCTGTGCACTAAGGATAGAAAAGGAAATAAAAAGCATAGAGAGCAGAAAGGAAAAAATAAAACTTTCTTTGCCTATAGATGACATAATTTTCTATTTATAAAATCTGAGAACCTATCAAAAAATGACTAGAAATAGTAAGTAAATTCAGTAAGGTCACAGGATACAAGAGATAAACACACAATAATTGTATTTGCCTATACTAATAATGAAGAGTACCATTATTAATTGTTTAAGAAAAAAACTAAACTAAACTAAACTAAATGCTGTTGGACTTTTTCCTTAGGGTACTTGTCACATAAGCAGGAAAGATTAGAGTTGCAGACACTTTGAAGGATGAGAAAAATGGGATTTATTGGGCAAAAAGGAAAGAAAAGGAAATGAACTCTCAGCAAAGTGAGAATCCTTCTAGTCATTTCCCACCTCGCAGATTGAATCCCAGGTACCACCCTGGAACAGGAGAGGCCAGCCTCCTCCCTGCTGCAAAAGGTGCCAACTTCCCGTGACTCCACCCCATTCTCCCAGTCTGCAGGCAGGTCAAATGTTCTCCAGGGACCCTTTGATACTTGCTGTTTCAATACTGAAGTATAACTCTAGCAAAACTTGTATAGAACTTTTATATGAAAAACTACACAACACTGAAGAAAGAAAAACAACATCTAAATAAACAAAGAGGCATACTGTGTTCATGGATTGAAAGACTCAACATGGTAAAGATATCAATTCTCCCCAAATTTATTTATAGGTTTAATGCGATTTCTACCAAAATCCCAACTGCATTCATTATATAGACAGGATTACTTTAAATTTTAAGTGAAAAATAAAAGAAACACAGATGACTAAAACAATTTTGAAAAAAAAGACTAACATGATATGAGTCACTTTATAGCCACACTAGTCAAGGCTATATAGTTTTGGCAGAGTGATCAGCACACGTAGATCATTGTGCTAGAATACCTCATCCACAAATAAAACCATGCAAATATGTCTGACTAGTTTTTTACACACAAGTGTCAAAATAACTCAAAATAATAAAGAGAGCATTTTCAACAAAAGGTCCTGTAAGTATCAGAAATACATAGGCCAGAAAGAAACCTTGAACTAAATCTCATACATAACATAAAATTAACTTAAAATGAATCTAAGACTTAAATTATAAAATGTAAAACTATGAAATCATTCCAAAAGTAGTAGGAGAAAATCTTTAAGATCTGTGGCTGGGCAAGGAGTTCCTAAAGTTAAAACCGAAAGAATGATCCATAAAAGAAAAAAATTGATAAATTGGAGTTCATCAAAATTAAAAACTGTACTCTGCCATAGATCTTGTTAGAGAGGATGAAAAGCAAGCTACAAGTAGGAGGAAATATTTAAAAGCCACATATTCAACCAAAGATTAGTATTTCGAATGCATAAAAACTCTCAAAACTCAAAGGTAAAAAATGCAAACATTACATTTTGGGCAAATGATAAACAGACATTTTACTGAGGAGCATACACAGATGACAAATAAGCCTGCTAAAAAAATAGCATCATCACCTATTAAGGAAATTAAAACCACAAAGAAGTGTTATTACATACCTATCAGAATGGCTAAAATAAGATGTAGTGGCAACACCAAATGCTGACAAAGGTATAGAGAAACTGGATTTTTCACACGTTGCTGGTAGGAATGTAAACAAGTCTAGCCACACTGAAAACTAATTTGACATTTTCTTTTAAAACATTACCATGTGACCCAGAAACTTTACGCCTGGGCGTCTGTCCCAGAGAAATAAAACTTACTTCCACACAAAAACCTGCATATGAATGTTCAAAGCAGTTTTATGTCTTATAGCTCAAAACTGGAAAGAACCCAGATGTCCTTCAATAGGTGAATGATTTAAAAACTGTGAGATATCCATACCATGGAATATTACTCAGCAATAAAAAGAACTATTGATACACATAACAACCTAAATGAATCTCCAGATAATTATGCTGAGTGAGAAAAACCAATCTCAAAATGTTACACATTGTATGATTCCATTTATATATCATCCTAGTAATGACAAACTTATAGAAATGGAGTACATAGTACTGGTTGCCAGGTGTCAAGGACTGGGGACAGGAAGAAAGGTGTGGCTATAAAAGTTTAACATGGTCCAGGCTCTGTGGCTCATGTTTGTAGTCCTTGCGCTTTGGGAGGCCAAAGTGGATGGATTACCTGAGGTCAGGAGTTCAAGATCAGCCTGGCCAACATGGCAAAACCCTGTCTCTTCTAAAAATACAAAAAAGTAGACAGGTGTGGTGGTGGACACCTATAGTCCCAGCTACTGGGGAGGCTGAGGCAGAAGAATCACTTGAACCCAGCAGTGGAGGATGCAGTGAGCAGAGATTGCACCACTTCACTCCAGCCTGGGTGAAAGAGCAAAACTCTGTCTAAAAAAAAAAAAAAAGAAAGAAAGAAAGAAAGAAAAGAAAAAGAAAAAGGAAACAAAGAGGTTAACATGAAGGACCCTGTGGTGATACAAATATTCTGTATTTGACTGTTTCCATGTCAGTATCCTAATTGTGATATTGTACTATTGATTGGCAAGATGTCAGCATTAAAGAAAATTGGTTAAAGAGTATGCAGGATCTCTCTGTAATATTTCTTACAACTGTGCATAAATATACAATTATTTTTAAATATAAAGTTCAATTTAAAAATTCTGTTCCATGAATTTTTATATTGTTATTTGTACACAGGATGATGTTTCTTTCTTTTCTCTTTAATTCCAAATTTGGAGTTTTTCATGCTATTGCATTTTTCTCTTAAGTATGTTAGTGGCTTAGCAGTTTTTCCCTGTACAATTGAGTCTTAAAACTAGTTCTTCCAGTTTCTATTTTTTTATTTATTTTTTCGTATTTCCCTCTTGGAAAGATTTTTTTTCTCCTTTTCTAACTTTTAAAATTCAGAGGTTAATTTATTTATTTTGTTTTTTAAGTTTTAGCTCAGAATTTTCATATGCAGAATTTTTACCACCATTGTCTTCTAAATATTCTGCAATTTAATATTTTGTTTCTTCTTTGGCACAAAAATTATTTGGCAGTTTTTTAACGTGCATGGAATTATCGTTATTTTGCTTTTTTTATTATCAATTCTGGATTACTAAATTGTGTACAGGGATTATTGTTTGTATGTTTTTAATGTATTTTGGAATTTAATTTTTTGGTTTTTGTCCCAATATAGGGTACATTTTATAAAAGGTGAAGGAACACTTGAAAATAAAGTGTATTCTCTTTTATCAAGTATGGACTTTATGTGTTTATTATTTTATCCATCTTATTAATTGTGTTATTTGGGTCACTATTACTTTATTTATTTGAGCAAGTCAGTAGTCAACTGACAATGACTACTTGATCTCTTGTTAATATTGTTATTTTTTCCTACTATTTTTGCCTTATTGATTTTAATGCCATATTGTTTGGTGTATAATGATTTATAGGACCAGCCATACAAATGTTTGTTGTTCCTAAATCCTGCTTTTTGTTTCTTTAACAGTTTTTGAGTTGAATTCAAACTTGTAAAATAAGATTATCAAGATTTCAAGTTATCATCATCTGCACTTCTCTTCTTCCTCCATCTCTATTTTTTCTTCTTCATTTTTATTTTTTTTAGAATTTGTCTGGAATGCTGTTTTACACACTTAGATTCTTCCCACCAGACGAGAAAGAACATCTGGGCTGAAAGGCTCTATTAGAAGATCAATGTGGGATGGTGCTGTGCTGACAGCTGGTGATCCCTGCCCTACATCTTTGAAGAGGACTGGAGCCCAGAGTGGGTCATGGTCAACTTATGTATTGAAGACCTCCTTCTATGTGTGCACGTGCTTATTACAGATATGTCACGATGCTAAGTACCCTAGGACTATGGGAAATTTAAGAAATTTCCCATAGTACCCATGAGGAGGAGGCACACAGCAGCCAGAGTGCCAGCTGTGGAATCGCACAGCCTGGGTTCAAAGCCTGGCTGGGTCATGATCACCTGAATGACCTGAGGAAAGCTCTCAGGCAAATTTGTAAAAAGAAGTGGAGACCCTGCCCACTGGGAAGGGAAGTGGTAAGGGGCGGCAACCAGTCAGGCCGGGGCACGCATCCTCTCCTGAAATCTGCCTGGTGAGGCCAGGACTGCAATGGAGAAGGCGGGCCTGGCTCCAGGAGGCAGAGAGGCGCTGAGGAGGCCCTAGGGGAACCTGGCAGGATCTGGCTAGTCCTGAGCTCTGCTTCCAGCAGGGTCTGGCCCTGTAACCCAGGGGACAAGGCCAGCCAAGACATGGCCACTGGGTTCCAGCCTGGCACCTGGGCCAGACACCAGGTGGGAAGGGCTCTGGCAGATCAGCCCCACATGCCCCACAGCCCCACAGTGGGGCCCATCCAGGGCCACACACCTGCCCCCAGGAGCAGGACATCCCTGGGGCTAGAGTCCAGCTGGATGGGTGTGGAGCCTCACCCTGTGCCCTTTGACTCCACTTGTAGGTGCCCTTGCTGGGCTCCTGTGCACTGCCCCAAACCCTGCTCTGTCACTAACCCCATTGTGATGTCATAGGAGCCCAGCTGCCCAGTGCGGGCGGGCACTAGTCTGAGCCACCACAGACTAGTTAGTGACTCTATATTTGTTGGTGCACAACTTGTGGCTACGGGAAATGTCCTGAGTAAATTGTGTTCCTCGTTTCTCCGCAGGACCCAGCAGCAGCGGCAACCGCAATGGTCTCCTCTTGTCCATGCAGACTTTTCAGCTGGCCGGGTTCACCCCGCAGCTCCTGCGTGTGTGCCTGCCCCGGGAGCCCTATACCCTTGTCGATTCCTGTACCCTCAGTGAGGTATTGGGCCTTGGTTTCCAGTCAGCTGGAATATCCCGAACTCGAGTGCCCAACTGCGGGACCTGCCTCCTCCAGTCTGCAAGCCCGCCTCAAGGAAGAAACCCGTGCTGTCTGTACGCAACTCCATGATGTTCACACGCAGAAGCCCCGTGAGGATCCCTCGCCTAAGACTCAAATTTCCCCTCCAAATTCCTTCCCTACAGGTGCCAGGCCTGACCCCAAAGACAGTGGTGAGGGCAGAAGAAAAGACGGCACAATCAATGGAGGTGGATGATCAGGTAGAAACCCAGCGGCAGACCATGATGTTCACACACAGAAGCCCCGTGAGAATCCCTCGTCTAAGACTCAAATTTCCCCTCCAAATTCCTTCCCTACAGGTGCCGGGCCCGACCTTGAAGACAGTGGTGCGGGCAGAAGAAAAGAAGGCACAACCAATGGAGGTGGACGATCAGGTAGAAACCCAGCGGCAGACCATGATGTTCGCACGCAGAAGCCCCGTGAGGATCCCTCGTCTAAGACTCAAATTTCCCCTCCAAATTCCTTCCCTGCAGGTGCCGGGCCCGACCCCAAAGCCGGTGGTGAGGGCAGAAGAAAAGCCTGCACAACCAATGGAGGTGGACAATCAGGCAGAAACACAGCGGCAGAAGGAGAAAGGGGTGCCCAGCGCACACAGCACTGCAGGAGGCGTCCTTCCCTTTGGGAAGCCTGATCCAGCTCCAGCAGTGCTCCCTGGCCCAGTTCCCGGCTGCTCCCATTGGCCAGACAAGGCAGCCTCTCAGGTGCTGAGGAAAGGCCACGTCCGCAGCTCTTCAGGGTCGCCGATGGAGTGGGAGGCGACCCACTGCAAGGATCCTGCAGCTCTTGGAGTAAGCAGTTCTTTCCCACGTGGAGCTGCCAGCCACCATTCCCAACAACAAAAACGGTCAAGGCAACCCCAGCAGCTGCCACTGGTCCCTCCCCAGCAACGGGCATGGGGGAGAGATAACGGTCCCCCAACCACTAAAAGGTCCCCGCCTATCCCTGCAAGGATTCACGGACAACACGGGCGGGTTAAGTGGACCACCATCCAAGAGACTGAAAAAGTGACGTGGCTGCAGTGCCAGCCAGCCACGTTTAATTTTTTTCATTAAATATTATATATTTTAATTATATGTAACCTTAAAACTAGATATAAAGAATGTATGCATGTAGATATCTTGCAACAGTAAAACGTGAAGAAAGTTGCAGATTAACAAATGTAAGGACCTCATAAAATTCAAATGAGGATTTTAATATAATGGAACAAAGGCAGAACAATCACTCCCCTCCCTCCACCGTGAGAAAGTGGCGCTCCCTGCCCACGTGCAGATTCTCCTGAGATCCGTGGCGGCATGCTTTGCAGTAACTGGATGCTTCCACCACTCACCCCTAAAGTTACACAGAGGCTCTTTCTACATCCTTTGGCCTTCACCTGGTGAGAACAGCATATTTCATATTAACTCCTTATGCATTTAAAAAAATATATTTTCCTATAACAAAGAAAATGTCACTTCCTGGCCCCCAAAAATCTTAAATAGCTAAAATGCAGGTCTTGAGAGCATAGGGAAGCTCTCTGTTAAGTTCATCATCCAAATGAACCAAAATATGTTGATCTTGATCAGTTACTCACATCCACAGCAATATGACCCTGTAGGCACCTGATCTCCTCAAATCACATTTTATTTACAAAACCAGGCTGCAGGCCAAAGCTGGCTATGGTTTGCTGACCCCTGTTCTAGTAGAGGAGTCTGAAAAAATTGTATGCTTCCTCCTGGAAGTGATTTATCGGGTTGACGTGTACTCACTTCATGTCCCTGGAACATTAAAGAACAAAACTAGCAGCAGGGCCTTCAGAAGCAGAGAGACCTGAGTTCAAATCTCGACTCTACAACTTCCAGCCTATGTGACCCTTGGCACATAACTTAACCTCCTCTTAATCGGTGTCTTCATCTACGAAATGGAGACAATAATAGTACCCACTTCACAGGCTATGTTGAAGAAAAATTTGATCACTTGCAAAGGTCCTGGAGCTTTCATAAATGTTTATTTAGCATCTCTTATAAGCAAAGGTCTGTGATAAGTATTCTAAGTGCCATTGAGAAGAGGGAAGGGCCTCATTTTGAGTAAAAGATGCTGTAGAAGTTGTATGTATATGGGAAAAAAAAGAAACTGAAATTTAGGGAGCTCTAAATAAATATTCACTGATGTCAAGGATCTTACACAAGTTATCTCCTGACTCAAAATGGCTTACAACAAAGAGAAGAAAGAGACAGAGAAACAGGGAAAGGATGTGTTGGCCTCTACAACTGGGACACCAAGGTGGGGATGGAGCTTTGATCAAGCTAGGAAACCTGCAGGTTAAATAATGTGTGAATGGTTTTCTGTCTTTCACCTGCTCCAGTTCCCAGCTACACTCTTCTCTGTCTGTCCCTTCTCTTTCACAGGCTGTCTCTATAAGGCAAGAAATAGGCCTCCACAAGCCCCAGGGCCATGTCCTTACAGTGCACTGCCCAACAGGAAGAGATCTTTCTATTCCTGTGATTCCTGTGTCAAGTCTCAAGGATGCATCTAGGTGGCCCCAAATGAGCCATATGCCCACCGTTTTCCCAGTCACTGAGCACAAGGGCATAGGATGTCTGATTGGCCAAACTTGACTCACATGCCCACCATCTGCACCAGTCATAGACTTATAATGGGTTCATAAAAATTTACAGAAAGGGGTAGCCACACCTAGGACCAGCGCACAACCACATAGACATACAACACACACAGCCACATAGGGACCCAGTTAGGTTAATACTCTGCTGTTGTCTTCTTGAAATTCTTAATAATTACATTTTTGAACTTGTGTTTGGTAAGTAGAATCCAATGGGACAACTCAGCACTTGCATGAGCAGAGGAGGTATACACAACAGGCACGTCCACCTCTGTGCTTTGCTACCCATTAGCCCACTCCACTCATAATGTCCATGAGCACAGAATGCCTGTGGACCCAGGATATATGGAGTTTGGTGAGACTTGAAACAAGTATAAAGGAATCATGTTACACCTATGACTGGATAAAAGGAATATGGACAGCCACGGGAGGCCATACACGCTTTTATAACCAGTACTTGCTTCAAATGCAGAAAGAAGGCAACGGTATTATAAGAAAAATGAACAACCAGAGCACCCTATCACATCCTTCCTTACCTGGGCTACTTCCCTGTAATTAGTCAACCACTTACTCTGAAAGTAATGGCATAGACAGAAAGGGAAGGATAGAGCAATCTAGAGCTCCTGTCCTCTAGTGCTTTCTCATGCATTGGTCAGCCACAGGTAGGGAGGGTGCTGGTGCTCGTGCACATAGCAGGAAGTGGAATAGAAATGATTGAGTTACTTTTGTGCAGCATCACCACTGTTCTGGTAAAGAATGAAATACACAGGCACATAAGAGCTACAGAGTACAAACTGTATAGTTTTGGTGATTCTGCATACAAGCCCAATGTTTTTATATTTACATATAAAACCGGCGTAGTAAATTCTATATAAAGATAAATGATAAAGTCCATGCTAATAATTTATAATCTCTATTTTTATTTACATAGAATGACATTAAATAGCAAATTTTAAAAAACACGATGACAACCTTAAAGAGACAACAGAAGAAAAAAATGTTTTCTATTTTAATGCTTTTAATGGCCATTCTATCTTGCTTTTTGAGCAAGGGCCCATTTTTTACTTTGAACTGGGCCCTACGGATTATGAAGCTGGCCCTAGGCACACCCTCATATCACTACCTGTTCTGGTTATTTATTACTAGGTAAGCTATGTAACACATTGCCCCAAAACCTGGTGCCTTGAAACAACAATCATTCTTAACTATCTCATGGTTTGTCACTCAGAAGTTCAGGCAGAGCTCAGCTAAATGATTCTTCTGCTTCACATGGTATTAACTAGGTGCACTCTGTGGAAATCAGGTGGCTTCCGGGCTGTTAACACATCTGGTCTTGGCAAGGATTGGGGAAGACTGGCCTCAGCTTGGCACCCCCAACTCTGCCCCACCGTTTGGCCTCTCCGGCAGTCTTTGGAGTTCTTAGATGGCAGTTCAGGGCCCCAAGAGACCAAGACCTAAGCTGTCCATCCTCTAAAAGCCTAGGCTTAGAATTAAAATGCTATCACTTCTGCCACACTTTCTTGGTCAAAACAATAATAGGGCAGCCCAGATGCAAGAAGAGTCTATTACCCATCAGGAAACCAAGGCCCGGAGAGGCTCAGTAACTTGCACAAGGTCACATAGCTAGTAGGTCATAAACTTGGCAGTTGAACCCAATCTGGCTCCAGGGTCAATGCTGTAGGCCACTTTGCCATGCTGGTAATAGTAGTCTCTGAACAACTAAACTGTGTGACAATAAAGGACAAAGTCTTAACTTCAGAAGGCAGCTTTAACACACACACACACACACACACACACACACACATCTTAGTAAGTAAAATTTGTGCTTTGGGAGGCCAAGGCGGGCGGATCAAGAGGTCAGGAGATCGAGACCATCCTGGCCATGGTGAAACCACATCTCTATACTAAAATACAAAAGATTATCTGGGTGTGGTGGCATGTGCCTGTAGTCCCAGCTACTCAGGAGGCTGAGGCAGGGGAATTGCTTGAACCCAGGAGACAGAGGTTGCCATGAACTGAGATCATGCCACTGTGCTCCAGCCTGGTGACAGTGCAACAATCCTTCTCAAAAAAAAAAAAAAAAAAAAAAAAATTGTGAAAGAACTTGAATTCTCCAAAACTGTAACTTAGAGATTCTAAAACCTCCTCTATCCCAGAGACAGGCCCCAGGTGCAAAACTGCTGGATGTACCTCTGACCCCATGGATGGAGCAAACTGGCCCCAGAGCAGAGCTGACACCTCAAGGGGACCTATGCACCCGTGATGACGCGCACACTGAGGTACTGAGTGCCGTCCATCCCACTCTCAAAATAGAAACGTGAATCCCTCAACATGGTGCCAAGTAATGATTGGTGGGTTTGAGTTATCCCTAAAACTGAATCAGAGAATCTGTCATCTATGAATCCATACACATATGTATTTTCTATGTGTACTGATAATAAAAGTTAAGATCTCATCTTGTGAGGGGAGAAGCTTTTGCCCTCAGAGTTTTTCAAATCCTGGAAAAAGAATTATAATGAAGCAGAATTACAAAGCTGTAGTAATTAAAGCAGAAACACCTATTGGATATTAGATAGATCAAAGAAAAACAAAAGAAACACCAGAACTAAACCCAAGTGTATAAGCAATTTGGCATTTGATAAAGTTTAATTGCCAATCAGTGAGGAGAAGATGGACTGTTGGATAAACTGACTAATCACTAGGGAAGAAGAAATAAAATGTCCATCTTGCCCCTTGTGACCAAACAAAATCCCAAATGGATTATAAATAATTAAATGTAAAAAGGTAGCCGGGCATGGGGGCTCATGCCTGTCTGTAATCCCAGTACATTGGAAGGCCAAGGTGGGTGGAACATGAAGTCAAGTGTTCAAGACCAGCCTCGCCAACAAAGTGAAACCACATCTCTACACACTCTATCTGGGTGTGGTGGCAGGTGCCTGTAATCCCAGCTAGTTAGGAAGCTGAGGCAGGAGAATCGCTTGAGCCTGGGAGGCGGAGGGATTGCAGTGAGCCGAGATCTCACCATTGCACTGCAGCTGAGGCGACAGAGCGTGACTCTGTCTCAAAAAATAAAAAGGTGTAAGCATTTTTATATATTTGTGGATAACTAAGGCATCAAAGCTAGAAATCAGAGGTGATTTTTTTCCATATAAAACATTTAAATCATATTGTTGACACAAATAAATGAATAAGAGAAAACTAAAATGTGAACTCAAGAAAATGTTAATAACATAATTGATGAACATAGAAGCTGTTAAGACTTTGTAAATCAATAAAGATTCGTATAGCATAAAAAATATTGAGAAATTTGATGAATAAGGATTTCACAAAAGAAATAAATATGAATAGTCAACAAACGTGTAAAATAGTATTCAACCTCTACAGTTAAAATGATACAAATTAGAAACAAAAATGAGATCGCCTTTACATTTTACCTTGCCCAGGATGAAAACATTGATAACGCCTGGAACTAATTGCCCTGGGTAGCAGAATGCCTGCCCTCACAGCCTGGCACCAGGAGCTTGCCTGCCCCTGTAGAACCTGTGTGTGATGAAGGGACAGGCGCCCTTTCCTTGGGGCAGATGCAGCTCCCTGCTTGTCAAGCAGAGTGTGGCTTAGGGTTCAGCCCCACCAGGCTCAGAGAGCATCCCTGCGCCAAGCACGACCCATACCAGCTGGAAGTAGAAACCAGAGTTGAATCTTTCCTGAGTGCAATTTAGCAACAAGTGTCACAAATAAAACAGCATCTCCTCTGACTCTCAACGTTTCTCCTAGGAATGTATCTCATAGAGAGATTCATCAAGGATCAAAGATGTATAAACGGGGGTGTTTCCTGGCTCTGGAACTCCATTCCCAGCAAGCCACAGCGTTGTCAAAGTCCCAGCAAGCCACAGTGTTGTCAAAGGAGCCTGTCACAAGCTTCTGTTCATCAAACTTCACCGCTGCACAAGTGTGGGTCTGGATGCCATAAACGCACTGCCTTGTGCTCACATCTCACAGCTTTGCAGTCAAGTCATCTGACCCTGTACAGAGAAGTCCATCTCTGTAGTAAAGTGCATACACTCTGGCACTGTGTCCAATTAATGATGAGGTCTCAAAAGCTTCATGGTCCTCCAGTTGCTTCATTCTCAAAATAGCCTTCAAATAAACCTTCTTCCAGTGCAAAGCGTCCTGAACACAATCATCTATCTGCCAGCCCAAAGTTTTACATGCAGTCTGCCACACCTCTGTACAGGCACTTATCACCTTATTCCACTGTTTAGAGACGAGGCAGCACGTGAGTAAAGTCTGAGGATCGAGCCATTCTAACAAATAGAAACTGAGCTCCAGGGGAAGGAGTTTGAGGAAGTCCCGCTTGAGGAGAGTCTCTCGGTTACTGGAGAGATGCCTGAGCTGGGCTGCCCCACTCAGACTAATAAGGTGATACAGAGTTTCATTTTTCTGCAAGTCCGTCAGGGAAAGAAATGTAACAGTAATGTTACCAAGCCATGTCTCAAAGTCCTTTCTCTCCATAAGGTTATGGAAAAGTTTACCTGGGCGAGCGCCCCGGGGCCCGGGACCTCGCGCAGGGTTCACAGCTACTAAGCGCTCTCGGGCCGCCAGAGCCTCGCAGCGGCCGGGTCCGCTCCGCAGCCACGGCGCCTGGACCTGCGGCCGCCGCTCCCGGTCCGCAGCCTCACTGGGGAGCGGCTTTTTTTTTTTTTTTTTTTTTTGATAGAAACTTGATTTATTATTGATTGTTTAACATATTTTGAAGTAACATAGAATGAAAATTAGTTACCTAATTAAGTAACAACAGAAGAGTAAACTAAGGATGAAGACAAATACAGCAGTACCAAAAACCGCAATATATATGTTGAGAGGCAGATTCTGGAATCCAATATTAGGCATCCTGAAGTTGTAATGTGGGAAATCTGAGCTCATGGATGAATCCCCCAAGACCCGGAACAAGGCAGGATATCTGCTCTCATCACTCTTTTTTTTTTTTTTTTAATAGATTTTAGGTTTTGGGGTACATGTGAAGAACATGCAAGATTGTTTCATAGGTGCATACGTGGCAGTGTGATTTGCTGCCTTCCTCCTCTTCACCTATATCTGGCATTTCTCCCCGTTATCCCTCCCCAACCTCCCACCCCCCGCTGTCCCTTCCCTATTTCCCCCCAACAGACCCTAGTGTGTGATGCTCCCCTCCCTGTGTCCATGTGTTCTCGTTGTTCATCACCCGCCTATGAGTGAGAACATGCGGTGTTTGATTTTGTGTTCCTGTGTCAGTTTGCTGAGAATGATGGCTTCCAGGTTCATCCGTGTCCCTACAAAGGACGTGAACTCACCGTTTTTGATGACTGCATAATATTCCATGGTGTATACGTGCCACATTTTCCCTGTCCAGTCTACCATCGATGGGCATTTGGGTTGGTTCCAGATCTTTGCTATTGTAAACTGTGCTGCAATGAACATTCGTGTGCATGTGTCCTTATAGTAGAACGATTTATAATCCTTTGGATATATGCCCAGTAATGGGATTGCTGGGGCAAATGGAATTTCTATTTCTAGGTCCTTGAGGAATCGCCGCACTGTCTTCCACAACGGTTGAACTAATTTACACTCTTACCAACAGTGTAAAAGTGTTCCTATTTCTCCACATCCTCTCCAGCATCTGTTGTCATCACTCTTATTCAACATAGTGCTGGAAGTTTCGGGCGCACCGGCGACAGCGCCAGTCGTGCGGAACCGTCAGCGTCCTGAAGCGGGCTGCGGGCTGCAGGCGGCGAGTGTCTGTCCGGACTGAGCGCAGCTGAGGTGGCGACGGCTGACTGCGCTCAGCGGCTCCTCGCGAGGGGCGGGCCCGGCTTTTTTTTTTTTTTTAACCCAATGACAGACTAGTTTACTGCTTACAGTGGACACTCCAGCTCAGTCATCAAGCAGGTTAGGAAACAAACAAAAACACCTGATACAACATTCACAAGTAACACAGGCCACGTGCTTTCTTCAGGAACCCCACATAGATGTGTGGAGAAAAAGAAAGGGCCCTCCCTCTTTCTTCTTTTTTTTTTTTTTGAGACGGAGTTTCGCTCTTGTTACCCAGGCTGGAGTGCAATGGCGCAATCTCGGCTCACCGCAACCTCCGCCTCCGGGGTTCAGGCAATTCTCCTGCCTCAGCCTCCTGAGTAGCTGGGATTACAGGCACACGCCACTGTGCCCAGCTAATTTTCTGTATTTTTAGTAGAGACGGGGTTTCACCATGTTGACCAGGATGGTCTTTGACCTCGTGATCCACCCACCTCGGCCTCCCAAAGTGCTGGGATTACAGGCGTGAGCCACCGCGCCCGGCCACGGAGATACATTATTGAGCACCCCAGATAATTCATCTGTGAGCAGACTACCGATTGTCTTTCCAAAAGAGTTTTCTTTGTTCTAAGTACTTTTGATCATATTCAAAATCTCAAAGCTTTTAACATTTTCAAAATGGGCTCTCAAAATAGGAAATGTGATCTAGGGAAGCTGACGGTACTTACAGTTTGTTATAAGCTGAATGCTGTGTCCCTCTAAAACTCCTAAGTTGAAGTCCTAGCCACTAATATGATGGCATTTGGAGGTGGGGCCTCTGGCAGATAATGAGGCTTAGGTTAGATCCTGAGAGGATGCCCTCATGAGGAGATGAGTGTCCTCATAGGACGAGGGGCCAGAGATCTTCTTATCTCCCCATCCCCCACACGCTGAGGGACGGCCACGGGATGCCCAATGAGGAGGCTGACCACAAGCAAGGGGCCAGGCCTGACCATGAACTAGCACCTTGACTGTAGGCTTCTTGGCCTCCAGAACTGTGAGAAATAAAAGCCTGTTGTTTAAGACATCCAATCTTGCTATTTTATTACAGCAGCCTGAGCTGACTGGATGTTATTATTGGTAGTTACTGATAGTTATCTACTTGCATGTCCAAAGGAAATTGTCCAGGTAGCAATTTTTTGGTGATAGTCTTCAAATGTTAGCAGGAAACTTGAGTGATTCTGGAATGTGTAATGAGCTTGACAGAGGCACCACTAAGAATCCTTTTATCTGTTTACAGTTCACAATCCCCAGAGGCCATTTGCAGAGAAAAATGCTGATCAGGGTTTCTTGGATGAGATCTTGCTTCTCAGGGTAGCCATATTATCACACTATTAGAGACTACAGACCCTTAGAACTTGGCCTTTTGATGTACAGCATCAGGAAAGGGGGTTGAAGTAGATGAAGATTTCCTAAGAGCAGCATTGGATCATTGGTCAATTTTCATTTGAAAAGGACTGAGAGGTCAGCTTGTAGAAAAGGAAGACGAAGAGGGAGAAGCAGCAAAGAGCTACATATTAATAGGAGGTCAGCTCTCCACATGGACCCCAAAACCTAAAATGAAATAATAAAAAAAAATTATATGTGTGTGTGTGTATATATATACATATAAAAAATAAGAGCTGAGAGGGAGCAACCTCAGGGCATTGTGGCAGTGAAAGATATTGAATATCACGGAATTAGAAGGATTTAAAGAATTATGACTCTGAGTCTTCAATTGTATTCACTTTGACAGAGTTCGTAAGTCTTCATGGATTTTTTGCTTGCCTTTGTTGACTGGGTTTCATTTTTTAAAAATGCAGTTCCACAGAGATACTTAGCCATGAGGCAAGACAATTATATTTGTGCTACTCAATTAAATTGTGTTACATCCTAATGTCAGAGTCTATTCTTTATGAATTCTACCAGTCATTTTAGATTTTATGGTCTGCCTCCTAACATTAGGATGAACCCCTATGGCAACCCTATTCCTGTCCATTGGAGCAAAATGATAACTTAATTGTATAATATGTCAAAAAAGTGTTTTCTAGTATTTCACTAGTTCTTTGCCTTTGTCTCATACTTGGCTAATTGAAATTGGGATTAAATAACTTTAATTTTTACATGGCTACAGTTGTAAACAGAGTCATTTTTTCCCATAATACATCAACTTTTGACAAATGATTTCATCCCCTAGATCTTATGTCAGAATTTTTAGAACATCCTTAAAAAATGTGAATGAAATGACTTGGCAGTTAAATGCTGAAAGAAAAAGAAATACTTAAAACAGTTTAGTCTACTTTTAATAATTGTAATTCAAAAAAACTTTCTTAATCATAAAGTAAGTTTCTCAATTTATGCTTTTAATTCTCTATTTTTCAGATAAAGCACTTGTAAACTGTTGAAAATTTTCATGAAGTGTTATATCATTAAATTGGGGCTACTGCATAAAAGTTATATTATTCTAGCCCACTTAAAATATAACTTCTTCCTGAATTCTACTATTCTTCGAGTTGTCTTACAATATCCAAAATTTGCACCATAATTTTTTCACTCAAGAAAATATTTTTGGACAATTAAGTTATATGTATTTAATAGAGAGTTAAATTATTTATGGTATTTCTTAATATCTTAATATCTTTTATTAACCGCTGAGCTTATTTGGCATAAATTATGTCAAGCGTTAAAAAAATAAGAAAAAGTTATCCTACAGAGAAAGTTTATGTATTTAGAATTCTTTTTGAGGAATAATACTCTAGATATTCCCTTTGCTATCATTATCCCAATAACCAAAAATAATATGTTGGCTAAGAGATTGGACTCTGGAGTCAGACAAGAGCTAGACTGAATGAGTTCAATTTCCAGCTCAGTCATTTATTAAATGAACATGTAACCACACAAAATCAATCTGGTTCTTCAACTTTTTTGTAAAAAAGTCGTGAGTAGTTTTTCAGTTGCCGTGGACTCCCAGGCTGAAGATCTCATAACATGAACATGCCCAGATAAACCAAACGTGCAAGGATGGGCAGAACTTAAGTGCTCAGACCAAGGGGTGGGATTGAATTAAAAAGGGGACACTGCATGGCAAGACCCAGGATCCAATTAAATG
Source organism: Aotus nancymaae (assembly GCF_030222135.1). Classification (NCBI taxonomy): domain Eukaryota; kingdom Metazoa; phylum Chordata; class Mammalia; order Primates; family Aotidae; genus Aotus; species Aotus nancymaae. The sequence goes on from NW_026988455.1 coordinate 19,467,052, forward strand.
GAGCCCTTGTGTCACCCATGGTAGGATTCAGTCAGATCATGCCGCCCTCATCACAAGATCCAATCAGATAACACTTTATTACCGCATGCCTATATGCCTGTAAAACCCAGCTCAGGGAGACAGATTCAAGCATTTTCTCCTGTCTACTTGCCAATCAGCAATAAAGCTTCTCTTTTCTCAAGCCTTTGCCATGGTACTGGCCTCTATGCACATTGGGTAGCAAGCCCATTGATTGTTTGATTACAAATGACCCTAGGCAAGTTATTTAAACTAATTCTGCTTCAGTCTCTTCATTTATAAAATGGGAATATTAGGAAGTCACTTCACAAAGTTGCTGTGAGGATTTAGTGACTTAAGCTATGTAAATAATTTAAGACAATTCCTGAGAATTTATGATGACCATGTAAATATATTCAAAGACTATTATTTCCAATTATATTTGTTCCAAAGGATAGATTTCTTCCTCTTGCCTTCTACATTTCTATTAGATATTTGGCAAAAAATTGGGGACATATTAATGTTTTATTAATATGTCCCATTTTATTAATGCATGCATTTATTTATTTACTGAATGCTGTTTAAATGTGGAACATCACTGTCTGGATGTCAGCAATTTAGAGAAAATAAAATCCAGTCCCTACCCACAAGGGGACTATTATAGTGGGTGTAATTTGAAAGCAAGGAGGAACCTAGTCGAAGATGGCAAATCAGAAAACTTTAATTTGGTGGTAGTGAAATGTAAAACATCTTTAATTCTTTATTGAGATGATGAATTATTAGTCTCAGCTATTCTTTAAAATAATTATATATAAACAATAACAAGCTCAAATTAGTAGTTATATTTCAAATATTCCATGTACCTTCATTTATAGTAAGTTTTCCTCAAAACTGGAGTTTGGTATTACTTTACAACATTGCAAATGGCATTAAGAATCCAACACTGTGTTAAGTACAGTATCGGATAGATAAAAATATTGGGACAAAAGAAGTTCATTAGTCTTAAGAGCTAATTCAGGACGTTTATTCTATATTCTGCAAACTATGGACCTCTTTATTAAAGTATTTTTATAATGTAAAGTATCCTACTTTAATAAAGCTAATTTTGACAAAGTTCTTTTCTCCACTTGTTCAATTTACCAGACAAGCAATATATTGCGTAAGATGTAAGAAAAAGTCCTAAGTTTGCAAAATTATGGTAATTAAAAAAGTTATTGGGTGAAAGAGTCTATCCTTTACCATAGAAAGGCAAAGACATGAAGTGGTTCTGTTAATTTCCCCTTTGTCTAAATTTATAGTCTTTAATTTCTTATTTTAATATTATTATTTTATTTCTAAGTCATTTTGATTGCATAACATTAAAGTTTTAATGATTTCAATTATTTTAGAACTGACTACTCAAATATTTAAAGTTAATTATAATAAATGATTAATACTGACTTTCAATAATCTGAATAATCACACATAGAGGGTTATTAGTTATAACACAAAGAAATGTACTTCTGAGCAATATCTAAAATATTGTCTAAGACATTAAGTTTATTTTTATTATCTTATATAATTGATGACAACTAGAATGATTTTTCTTTTTAGATTACTGGCAGGACATAGCTCCGTAGTAGTCTCGGTAATAATAACCCTTAAAATTACCAAACACATATGTAGAACTTCTTACATATTTTAAATTACACCTAGTTACTGGGAATGACATACTTTCACCAAATCTCATAATCATATGCTAAACAAATCTCAAAGAAACCTTGGAGGACTTCTGATTCAGTTATCTCCTTCTGGGTTAGACACTTCCTAAATCATGTTATTTCCTTTATTCCCCTAAAATGAGTTAATGTAATAGTGAGTAACAACTTCCTGGCCAGGTAATTCTTATGTTTAGTTCAAATTCCTCCCCACAAAACATATATATGTCTAATTTGTACCCTCTGTATAAAAACTGAGAACAGTTGCCTAGAATAGGCATGACTCACCAACAAAATAGAACACATTTTACTGCATGTTATAAGACATTTTTGAAAGTTTGAAACTATGAAGTCCATACTTAGGGCTTCAGTCAAACAATGATCTGTAGGATGATTTTATGAAAGAGCCAGATTTGGAAGGCTAAGGAAAGATGCCTCAAGACAGTGTCTCTTAAGCTGAGATCAGAAGGTGGAGGAGGCTTTAATTAGCATAGAAAAGGTGGATGGAACAGGGTAGGAGAGAGAGTTTTACAGAGAAAAGTCAGCAGAGCCACATCCTCATGGTGAGAGGGAGCAGGGAGCAAGGAAGACTTAAAACAAGGCACGTGAAAGAATAGAACAGGGCACAGTCTTCTGTGTTCATTCGCTTCATTGGCTAAAAATAGCTAGCATGGTTACTCTGAGTTGGGGGATGTACAGATGCTCCTAACAGCCAAGAGTTTACCTGTACATTGGACATCAGAAATTATAAAAGAAGATATTTATCTTCCTTACTCAGAAACCATATTAAAAAAGAGGGGATTTTGCTAAATGCAAAAATAAATTACATACACCCTATATTACAAATACTAAAAACTAATCATCGGCTAGCCATCTATTGTTGCAACATAACTTTGAATAATATACGTGTTTTCATTACATTTCTAAATGAGACAATTTGTTTTGTTATTTCAAATCACTGGGTTTGGTGTTTCAGTTGCTTAACTAATCAATCCAGAAAATCCATCGTGGAGTCCACTTTTCACAACAAATCTAAAATCTTTTATCCACACAGCCACTTTTGTGCATCCTGATGCAATTTCTCTAGACATAACCACAGAGGAGAAGTGCAGAACACACCCTGCCAAGGGGCATCCACTGAAGAGATACTGTTAATGGCAATTTAAAGATACTTGTTATTTACAAAGTTGAGAGAAGAGCCTTGTTAAAAAAATGTGTATCTCTTGGCAGTAAGGATGCTTATCTAGAATTAAATACAGTAGTTGCCTATTTATCCAGCATGCTGATTTCAAAAACCAGTTCTTTTTGTTGTATTACTCTTGAATTAAAAATTGTTATGATATTTACATATAGTATTAGGTTTCTAAGCCAATTCCATCTAACTGCTAGTAAACTTATATTATATATAGCACAAAGAATTGAATTCAATCCCAGATTCTCCCAGTGTACTAACCAAATTTAAGCAAACATATGTGAAGTGCTAGCATTTGCTATTTTTGAATTTTCATATTTTAATTTTCCTTGGCATACATTTTCCATATATCAAAGTCTCTTTTGAAAATTAAACTATGTAATATAACCTCAATTTTAAAACATCAATAATAAGCTAGATTTAATCAACCCAGAACCCAGTGGGGGAAAACATGTTTCACTTGCTTTTCTTTTTTTAATCAAACAGAAGTTGTATGTTGTTGTCATTGCAACATATCAGTGAGTAAGCAATCCTGAAGAGCTAGGAGCAAGTTTAAATGTGTACATCTATGGGTAAAAGGAAAAGCTTAAACTATTGTGAGGCGGTCATGCTTCCTCCGGCGTTCCTTACTCCAGTGTGGAGGCAGCTGGAGACCTGGGAAAGGTAGCAAAGACATTTTTCTGGTGAAAATTTTAAACTTGGTATATTTGAAAACAGCACAAATGTTTTTGAAACACTTGCAATAGAAATAATGAAGCTGTAGCAGTTAAAGACAAAGGCATATTTTATAGTCTTAGATTTACACCAGGAGGTTGATAGAAACATCTTGAGAGTTTGCATTTTTTGAGTTACACATTTATTTTAGATTCACGAGGTACATATACAGGGGTATACTGTGTAATGTTCAGGTTTGGGTTTCTAGTGTACCCATCACCCAAATAGTGAACATTTTACTCAATAAATCATTTTTTAACCTTTCCGTCCCAGGAGTCTCCCCACCTTTGGAGTCTCCAGTGTCTGTTATTTCCATCTTTATGTCCATGTGTATTTTTTATTTTGGTCTCACTTGTAAGTGTGAATATGCAGTATTTAATTTTCTGTTTCTGAGTTACTTCACTTTAATGGCCTTCAGCTCCATTCATGCGGCTGAAAAGGACATGATTTTATTCTTTTTATGGCTGCATAGTATTCCATAGTGTATATTTACCACACATTTTCTTTATCCGAGCAACACTTACAGTGATTCCATGACTTCGCTATTGTGAATAGCGAAGATAAATAAATAAAGCGAAGATAAATAAAGAACTCAAACAACTCAGTACGAAAAAATCCCATTAAAAAGTGGGTAAAGGACATGAACAGACGTTTCTCAAAAGAAGACATATAAGCCCAACAAACATGAAAAAAATGCTTACCATCACTAATCAGTATGGGTTTTGGTTAACAGGATTTAGTGAGGGTCTAATGGTAAAGATAGAAATAGAGAAAGGTTGAATAATCTGATTTAGTGCAAAAACTATTTGAAAAGAACATAAGAATTGATGAAATTTTTTGCAACAGATCTGTCTGAATTCCTTGGAAAATTACAAGTGGTGAAGGTTAATAGGTGCGCTATTATTGTTGTTGTTTTTCATTAACTGCTTGCTATGGAATCATTGAAGGAATGTGGATAGATAATAGACAGACATGTTCGAAAGTCAGATTTCTTTAGAATGATATATACTCATTTTTCTTTTTCTTTTCTTTTTTCTTTTTTTTTTTTTTTTGAGACGGAGTTTCGCTCTTGTTACCCAGGCTGGAGTGCAATGGCGCGGTCTCGGCTCACCGCAACCTCCGCCTCCTGGGTTCAGGCAATTCTCCTGCCTCAGCCTCCCGAGTAGCTGGGATTACAGGCACGCGCCACCATGCCCAGCTAATTTTTCGTATTTTTAGTAGAGACGGGGTTTCACCATGTTGACCAGGATGGTCTCGATCTCTTGACCTCGTGATCCACCTGCCTCGGCCTCCCAAAGCGCTGGGATTACAGGCGTGAGCCACCACGCCCGGCCTATACTCATTTTTCTTTAGGGTGGGCAAATTAAAATCACTCATCTGATTGTGGCATATGTAACTAAGGTCCTGCATCCTTTTGGCCTGAAGTATTCTCCTTCTAACTGAGAAGTATGTGAAGAGACAAAGCATTCATCACTTATCCATCAGAGGAGCTTTCTAGAACTAATCCGATCAGACTGGTAAAATTCCACCAAGCTCAAAAATCATTACACAAAATAACAACCACTTAAGAGTCTCTGGAAATTGTCCTAACAGAAAATATTTTTGAAATGCCATCATATTCTGTTGGACCTAATTAAATCTTTTTCTCTCTTAGCATAGTAAGGTCCCATAGTCCTTCCCTGGTGACACTTCCACTTAGCTTTCCCTCGTTCTCAGTTTTAGGTGCATCCTAAGAACTTTAGGTGCACCGTCAAGTTCTTGCTGCTTCTGATCATGGGACTATAACAAGCACTACTTCTTTTGCCTCAATAGTATATCACAGCCCATTGCTTCCATGCATCCCAGGAGCTGGGAGACACTTGGGCTTCTTCTGTCTGCCATTTTTTAAAAAATTGTTAATCCCAGGCTATGGTCTGAGAGTCAAGCAGCAAACATTTTTGCACTTCTATTTTCTAATCAACTATCTGGATTCCTCCTGAGTGTTGGAAGTTGAGGTAGAGTTGAAATCTAATTTCACATAGGCATGCTGATAAAAATGAAGCAAATCTTTACAGTATTTCAATGTGTATAATTCCAAGGCACAATAAGCAAGGTATAACAATATGTCACCTGTGTCTAGCTGTTTCTCCAGGATTCTCCAAAATGATGGATGAAAATGTCAAATGTCTACTGGGGAAGACTACAGGAAAACGATGTGAAATGCTTGACATGATGAGGGATGCAGAGTGTTCAGCACTTATTTCCTGAGCAGCTCATCACTTGATTGTATGGTATACAATGTATGATAATTTATAGAACAGTGAACATATAAACACATAGAACAAGTAAACATATACAACAAATGAACACCTTGGTTTTTAACATTTATTACATACATAGAACATATGCTAATTTATAGAGCAGTGAAAATACCACATTTTTGACATTTGTTTTGTGAAAGATTTATACATATTTGTATAAAAAAATAAATAAAAGTGATAATTTCTGTGATCTCCCCAAAATACAGCATCCTTTTCATTTTTCCATTATGTAACTATAATATGGTATGATATAAATATAATATGCTGTGAAGTGATAGACATCATGATATATCAAAATGTATTATCCACATTATATATATATACATACATGTACATATTTATTGAAGTATGATTTATATACAAAATATACAAATTCCAAATATGAAATTCAATGTTTTGACAAATGTCCACACCAATGTAACCATAGTCAATCAAGACACAGAATGTTTCCATCACTCCAGAGACTTCCCTTGTGTTCCTCTGTAGTCAACTCCCATCCTACCTCACCCCAGGTAACCGCTGATGTGATGTCTATTGCTGTATCTTAGTTTTGCTTGTTCTGGAACTTCAGAACGTACTCTGTAGTGTCTAGATTTATTCATTCAACACAAAGTTTTTAAGATTCAGCCATGTTTGTTGCAGTTACCAGTAGTTTTGTCCACTTTATAGCTGAAGAGCATTTCATTGTGAATACAACACAAATTGTTTATCCATTTTCTTGTTGAAGGCCTTTTAGGCAGTTTACAATTTGGGGATATTATAAGTAAAGATGCTGCAAACATTCATGTGTGAGTCTTATAATGGGCATAAGTTTTCATTTATTTTCAATTTAGGATTGGAATTGTTGGGTCACAGGTTACATGTTTGCTTAATTATATAAAACAATGTTGAACTGTTTTTCCTAAGTGGTAGCATTTTACATTCCAACAATAATGTATGAGGATTATAACTGGTTCATATTCTCAACAATATGTGGTACTGACAATGTTTTTAATCACAACAATTTTAGTGGGCAGAATGACAACTCACTGTGGTTTTAATTTGCATTTTCTTGATGACAAAACAATATTGAGCTTTTTTGTGTGCTTTTTTCCATTGGCATAGCTCTTTTTGTCATTTTTTTCTTACATCCATTATTTTTATTTTTTGCTTTCTAATTATTGAGTTATTAAGAGTTCTTTATATACTATATTCTGAAAAAAATCTACAGTGTTCAAATAAAGTGTTGTAAATATTTTCTTCCAGTCTGTAGCTTGACTCTTATTCTCTTAACAATGTATATTAAAAGGAGAGTTATTAATTTTAAGGTAAAATTTATCAGATTTTTATATTATCTCTTGCTATTTGTCTTCTATTTCTCCCACTTATTCTTTGTCCTTTTTCTCATCTTTTTGTCTACTTTCAAGCATTTTAAAAATTATCCTATTTCATTGTAATATTAGATATCACTGTTTTTGTTACTCTAGCATTTGCTTTAGGCATTATAGTATACAGATGTTTTAACTTAAAGATAACTTGTAATAGCCAACTTTTAACAGACATTATACAACTTTACACACAGTCTAAGAACCTTACAAACTATACTTCCATTAGTCTCTCTAGGCTATTGTCACATATTTTACCTTTACTCATGCTACAGAACTCACATGACACTATTATTTCTAAACAGCCAATTATACTTGAAAGATATTTAAGTAATAAGGGCAGATATTATATATTAACTTATGGTGTTATTACTGCCAGTGCTCTTCATTTCTTTTTTTTTTTTTTTTTGACATTTTCATTCAAGTATATTAATGTGGATATTTTAAAATGGGTTAGAAGCTTAAAACATTGTGTTTGGGCCGGGCGCGGTGGCTCAAGCCTGTAATCCCAGCACTTTGGGAGGCCGAGGCGGGTGGATCACGAGGTCAAGAGATCGAGACCGTCCTGGTCAACATGGTGAAACCCCGCCTCTACTAAAAATACAAAAAATTAGCTGGGCATAGTGGCGCGTGCTTGTAATCCCAGCTACTCAGGAGGCTGAGGCAGGAGAATTGCCTGAACTCAGGAGGCGGAGGTTGCGGTGAGCCGAGATCGCGCCATTGCACTCCAGCCTGGGTAACAAGAGCGAAACTCTGTCTCAAAAAAAAAAAAAAAAATTGTGTTTGAGATAGAAATCACAGCCGCCATCCAGCCCCTCTTCTCTAGGAACGCTGTTGACATGCCAGGGGTCCACCTGCATTGAAGCAGCTACCCGGCTGTGGCCACACTGAGCTGTAGCCAGTCACGCTTTCGGAACCGTCCATTCAGTCCGTCTCGTTTCTGGCTAAGCTCCTCACATAGGCACGTAGGTTCTGGTTAATGAAATTCACTGTTGTGCGGAAGACATCACGGAGCAAGGACGGCGTGTGATTAGCCACCTCCTTGGCCAGCAGCAGGGCCAGTACCGGCATGGTTTTCTCCTTGTCCATGTCTATAGGGTGGGCCTGCAGCAGCTGCTCCAGGGCACTGGCCAGGTCCCTCCTCCGGTCGTCCTCCGACCAGACGGCGTTCCTGAGCTGCAGGGCCAAGCGGTTCACCAGGTCCGGGGGGATGCTTCGGTCCACGCTGTCCCCGACCTGGGCGAGGTGCCTGCAACGTTCCGGATGACGTCTTCTTGACTTTCAGAATCTGCCTGAAAATCAGATGGTCCAGGCGGTCTCGCTGCCCCATCTCAAGCCCCAGGTGCGCTACAGCTGCATCCGCCGGGAGGACGTCAGCGGCATCGCCTCCTGTGTCTTCACCAAATACGGCCAAGGCTTCTACCTGATCTCTCCCTCCGAGTTCGAGCGCTTCTCTCTCTCCACCAAGTGGCTAGTGGAGCCCCGGTGTCTGGTGGATTCAGCAGAAACCAAGAACCACAGCCCTGGTAACGGGGCAGGCCCTAAGAAGGCTCCGAGCCGAGCCAGGATCTCAGGAACACAGAGTGATGGCGAAGACAAGCCGCCGGGCCTAGGGATGGAGCGCGCTCTGCTGAGTGATGAGAGAGCTGCGGCAATTGGTGCTCGCCTCGAGCGGCCGTGGAGTGCAGCCTCGGCAATGGCGGAGCAGAGTGAGTAGCTGGGCGTCCAGGCTGCGCGATGAGCACACACTACTACTGATGGCCTTTCGGGGGGATCCCTGCCCCAGCAGGAGAGGCCGGTGCACAGGGCCCCACCAGGGGCTGGGGGCACCTCGGCTTCCACTCTGCTGCTGCTCTGGGCCTCGGGAGAGGACAGACCCCGGCCCCTGGGGCTGCCCCTCCCGGCCTCGTCTGTCTGGGTCCTTGGGTCAACGTTGCACAGTTTTTATGGCTCCCATCCCTTTTTGTAGTGGGCTGGGTTTTAAGTTATAAATTTTAACTGCCTCTGGGTGAAAACGTTTTTAATAAACACCTATTACCTCTTCAAAAAATATATATATATGCGGTTGCCATCTGTCTGCAGCTCTTCATCGGGCTCCTCCCACTCGGGCAGCTCGCGACCCAGCGCCTCCAGCTCCGCGTGGAAGCTGTGGTTGGAGCAGCTTTGGAGGAAGCCAAACACCAGCAGGTTTGTGATGCGCTCATCCTGGAGGCCGGAACCATTGCTGACCTCGCAGTCCATGGCCTGGGCAACCGGCGGCTCCGGCTCACTCCTGGCTCACGGTATCCCAGCGGCGACTGAAAACGCCACGTGGGCTGTCAGATAGAGTGGATCCATGTTTCTATCTTCACAAAGATATTATTATTTTCTTCTTCCTGAAAGACTTTTACACTGTTCTCATAGTTCAGGTTTGCTGGTAATAAATTACTTTAACTTTCGTATGTCTGAAAAAATCTTTATTTCTTCCTTTCTTGAAAGACGGTTTTGCTGGGCATAGAAACCTAGGAGAGACAGTTTTCTCCTTTTGGTTGGAAGATGTTTCACTGGAAACATGAAATATGTTGCTCCACTGCCCTTTCCCTTGCATTACTTCCAAAAAGAATTCTGGTATCATCCTTGTTTTTGTTCTCAGTGTAAGACTTTCTTTTTCTCTTTACCAGTCTGAGTTTTGATCCATTTGCTTATGATGTGTTGTGATGTGGTTTTCTTAATAGTACTCCCACTCCACTTGGGGTTGTTGAACTTCCTGGATCTGTGGATTTATAGTTTGCATCAAATGTGGAAAATGCTCACCTATTACTTTTTTAAATATTTTTTTCTATCCATCCACTCTCTTTTCTCCTTTGAGAACTCCAATTACATGAAGATTAGGCAACTGAAGTTGTCCCACAGATCACTGATACTCTGTTTATTCTTTGTTTTTTTTTTTTTCTGTTTCATTTTGGATGCTTTCTATTGCTATAAAGTTCATTACTCTTTTCTTCTGAAAACTCTAATCTGTCATTAATTACATCCATTGTATTTTATAATCTCATACATTAACATTTTCATCTCTAGAAGTTTAATTTAAGCCTTTTTTATATCATCCATGTCACATCCTAACCTTTGAACATATGGAATATAACCATAATATTTTTAAAATATTTTTCATCAGTAATTCTAACATCTGTGTATGTGCCGGGTCATTTTAGATTAATTGATTTTTATCTTCGTTATACATCTTCTTTTTCTGCCTCTTGACACACCTGTTAATTTTTATTGAATACCACATATTGTGATTTTACCTCATTAGGTGTTGGGTATTTTTCTATTCCTGGAAGTACATTTGAACTTTGCCCAGAGATGCTGATTATTGGAAACTGCTATTGGAAACTGTTTGATCTTTTTTTTTCCAGATCTTTGAAGATTTGTTTAGTGGGACTGCCATAGTAATACATGGTCTAGGACTTGCCAGGACTGAGGCAAGACTTCAATGAATATTTTACCTAATGCCCTATTAATTATAGGGATTTCTAGTATAGCCAGTGGCAACCACCTCTATTCTTGGTTGTGTGTGAACATGCATTTTCAGTGAGGGTTATATTGTCCCCAAAACGACAGAAATTAGTTTTTTTGTGGGGGGGGAGGTGGGAGAAATGAAAGAAGTATTCTTTTTGAATAAAGCACAGATGTATATATGGTACTAAAGAGATATGCAGTATATGTGTGATATTAAAATTTCATAGAGAGGTGACTAGAAAATAAGATGTTTAAAAAGTCTCCTTAAGGAGGTCAATAATTTTTTAAAGGTTGATAAATGCTGCTGTAATTCTTTTGAGTGTTTCTTTCTCTTGCCTCAGGTAGTTTCATGCACTTCGCTGCACATTGAAGGGCGACCCTCTACAGATCTGCAAAGTTTTCTCCAAGTGCAGCTCTTTCCCCTCTGGTGCTCTGTCCTGCAATCTCTAGCCACCTTTGTATACCTGAACTCTCAGCAACAGCTACTCTACTCAGAGATCTGCTAGGCTTCCTTCAGCTAGCTCCACTGTTGCACTGCTGTCCCAGATTCTCTCAAGTTGTAAGTTGGGATACTCACAGCACACATCTTACTTGTTTCCTATCTTTCAGGGATTACATTCCATGCCTGATGTCCAGTGTATTGAAAACCATTGTTTCATACTTTTTGTCCGGTTTGAGGCTGTTTCATGAAAGAGGGCCAATATACTCCCTATTACTCCACCTTAGCCAGAAGTGAAATAAGAAAAAAATATATATGTAAGTATAAACACACATACACATATATATGTATGTATATATATATATGTGAATTATATCGTAAAGATTTGGAGGAAGAAAATTTAGCTATCAATTATGTTTACTCACTGCAGATTAAGATGAATGTTATAGATTGGAGCATATTATGGGAGCAAGGCAACCTGTAGAATTAGGAACTGGAAATACCAGGACCTGCATTCTAACACATTTTTGTCAGTAATTATCTGTGTAACATTTTATCAAAGCAGCGAAGGCCTTCGTGAAATTTGTAGAAATGGGGATAAATATATGTTTTACCTTGTTGGTTTGCTCAAGGTGTTAAAATGTGATATTAGTCATACAAAGTGCTTATGCAGTCATAGAGATTCTATTTTAAGGGCTTTCTTAAATGTTTAGGTCAAACTAGCTAAGTTAGACATTTTCATATCGCAAAATTGAAAAGTTCATCTTATGATTTTAGGTATTTTTATTCACAGAGCAAATGGAACAACGTGAACCTCACATTTTAAAATAAATAATGGCAAGATAAAATGCAAAAATATAATTTTAGGTCATAATCAACCTATAGGCAATAAACTATGTTATTACCGGTTTGTAAAAAAAAAAAAAACCACAGGAAGTAGTTCTTCAGTACATTTTCCTGATATGATTAATCCATAATAAATTCTGCTACTACTCCTAGTAATGGCGACTTTATGTAACCTACTTAAACATTATTCACATTTGCACTCAAGTACACCAACTTAAACCGTTAGTGGCTGTTCTGACAATGCACCAGCAATGAGCTTAGCCTGAGCATCCATTAGGAGCGATGTGAAGGAAGAGGGTTGAATTCTATGGTATTTAATGTCTTTACCAATAGAAAAGCTCTATAATTCTTGGAATTCAATTTTTTAATTTAAAAAAATGGGTCTCTGTTTACACTAAATTGCCAAAACAGTGCTTACAAATACTTTCATCTTTCCCCAAATTGGCCAATGAGGTAGTAGGTTAAACAACCAATTCATAATGTTTTGATTTAAAATGTGTCCATATCATTCTTTCCCAATTTCAAGAATATTTTAATAATCCATTTGTGTCACTTATATTATGGATTCAAGAATAAACTAAGCAAATGGGGCATTTGTTTGCCTTCTAGTTGTACGTGAAGAAATTATTATTAAGGAAAAAAGCCATCAAAATCGATTTTCCACCTGCACTCTTTTATTTGTTGCAACACTGTTTGTAACAGTTAAGATTTGGAAGCAACCGAAGTGTTCATCAACAGATGAATGGATAAAGAAAATGTGGTCCACATACAAATGGAATATTATTCAGTCATAAAAGGGAATGAGATCCTGTCACTTGCAACAACATGGATGGAACTGGAGATCATTGTGTTAAGTGAAATAGACCAGGCATAGAAACACTGCATGTTCTCACTTATTTGTGGGATCTAAAAATCAAAACAATGGAACTCATGGATATACAGAGTAGAAGCATGGTTAGCAGAGGCTGAAAAGGGTAGCAGACAGCTGGGATAATGGTGAGGCATAGATGGGGATAGTTAATGGGTAAAAAAAATAGAAAGAATGAGTAAGATTTACTATATGATAGCACAAGAGAGTGACTATAGTCAATAAAAACTTAATTGCATATTTTAAAATAACTTAAAGAGTATAATTAGATTGTAACACAAAACATAAATGTTGAGGGGATGGATACCCCATTCTCTATGATGTTCTTATTTCACAGTGCATACCTGTATAAAAACATTTCATATACTCCATAAATATATACACCTAGTTTGTACATAAAAATTAAAAAATAAAAAATAGATTTTCCATCAAATATTCTTTCAGAGAAGATGGGAACAAAGATCCAGAATTATTGGACAGTCTAGGCAAACAGAATATCAAAGTAGCCTAATATGATTTTCTCCTCTGCTAAATAATACTGGGAAGGCAGGAAGGTAGGCTTCTCTATGGGCTGAAGTTACAAGTGAGAAGTGTCAGGAGTTTAGTCCATGCATGACGACTTCTTGGTACTGTCTACTTGAAGAAATTAACTCTTATAACCACATTTTTGTCTCATCTATAAAACTGAGGGAGCAGGTTACAGAAATCTTATATGTTAATGCATGACTTGTTCTATCCCATGTCTCTGTTACAGTGAAGGATCATACACAGTCTGGATGAAAAGATGTTAAATTTACTATGACCTTTCACAGTAATAGAGACATGGAGTAGAATATATCACTGCTATTGAAGTATGTTTAGTTTATGCCAAAATAATGACTCTTAGGAAACAATATAGATTTAGAGTGATTTCCTAAGGTAAATTTGGACAAAAATACTGAGATAATACCACTCACTAATGTCACTATTTTACAGGGATAACCCTTCAATGTCACATTAACCACTCTATTTTTAATATTAGAAATTTGAAGTTTTTAAGCATCGGAATCTTCACCTTTCTCAAATGAATAATGGTAATTATATGTTATTTTCTTTTTTAATTTGAAGACAAAATTTGGGAAATTATTATGCTTTTACTTTTATATTACAAAAGGGTATTACTTGCAACTAGCATCTACATATCTAAATAACGTTTAATAACTAATTTCTCTGCAACAATAAAAAATACTTAATCCAGATTTTAGTAAGTTGATTGGTAGATGGTTGCTCTCTGGCAGAAGTTTAAATATATACATTCATAGTTATTTCTACATCTAGCAATCAATAAATATTTATCTATTTTTCTTGTGCTTTGTGTTTGTAATTTAAAAGAAAAAACTTAACAGATGATAAATGGCAGACCAAAAAAGTCAACGAATCATAATAATCTCAAAATATATGAGGAGGGTAAGGTAATGCGTAAGCCAATATGGAATATATTTGCCTGTACATTTTTGTATAAATTAAGAAAAAGCATATAATTTTGTAATTTTAATTTTCAGAGCTTTCCCTAAAATATTTTTTATTTAAAAATGAGATTACTTTCAAAAAATAAGTCTAAAAATTGGTACAAAAGATTGATGGTGATGATGTATTGATGCAATTCAATGCATCTGTTTTGCTGTCTTGTGAAAAGTGCAGTGAGCAATGGCCGTACTCTCAATGCAGATGTAGTATTCTGAGAAGAGATCATTTGTTGAGAGTGGATTTAAGAGAGAGAGTGTATTCATTCTTTCAAAAATAACACAAATGAGAAGATGGAAATTCATTTATGTAATAGTAATGCTGAATTAGTGTATTTTCAATTTGCCCTGATGTGGAAGAACTATACCATCTCATTAGTCCTTGGCAGGCAGTTGGTATCTGGAAGATGAAGAGCATAGCATCACTGCTTTTATATAATTGGTTTATTGAATCCAAATAGTGGTTGCATGCATTATCAAATAACCACTGCTTCAAATCCTGGAACTGTCTCCATAAAGTTAATTCCAATCCTCTGCTATCTTAGTGTGTATGTAAACCTTAATGAGACATGTTCCAGTTAACAGCATATATTCAATTTTGGGTTATCTATGAGAATTTCACCTCATGGCCATAAACCTGTGATCAGAATGGCAGATTTAATAAACATCATATAAATGCTATCTTTCCTTGGAGTGAACAGCCTTCAGTTTACATTCCAAAAGCAATTAGATGAGAGGATAACACACAATGATATTTATGCCTAGAGCAGTTCGAAATTTAGAAAAGGAATTAGTACTCTTCATTTAAGCTATTTTTTTTTAATAAATTGAAAAGATGGTCTGCACAACATAATAGAGTCACAGGAAATCAAAGGCATATCAGTAACAACTTTTAGAAAAAGAGAAAAGAATGATAAAGAAAAACAGATATGACCTCTCAATATCTTGGGGAAATAAGTTTAGGATGATGTTTCATTCAAGTATTAATGATATAAATAAAGGATAACTCTGTGTAAGAAGTAGTGTTTATATCTGGTTGTAAATTTAGTTAAAAACATAATCACAATTTACAAAAACTGTAATTACAAATTACAAAGAAAAATAGGGAGACAATCTTGTATTGACATCCTCTATGCATCTTGTTACCTACCAATTTTCTGTTCCATTACAAAATTCAATACTAAAATTTCATAGCTGGCATTCAATATTAATTTCAACATTAAAATTTATCAAAATGATTAAAAACAGTCAATTAGAAAAAGCAATACACCAAAAATAATGGTAGTATTTCCAGGCTTCTACTGCATTGTATTAACCATCACACAGGGAACAAAAGGGCTGTGAATTTTAGGTAGGCCACTTGGCTTTGGATTCCAGGACTATGGAAATGCCAGT
This sequence comes from Aotus nancymaae, assembly GCF_030222135.1. Lineage (NCBI taxonomy): Eukaryota > Metazoa > Chordata > Mammalia > Primates > Aotidae > Aotus > Aotus nancymaae. The sequence continues at coordinate 19,482,864 of NW_026988455.1, forward strand.
GAAAGTAATCTAAGAAGCATTTTCTGTTTTATAAATATCAGCAGAGGGCCAAAAAAGGGGATCCCAGATATGTTTTCAAGTTACAAAAAACATTAAAGTGCAACTTTGTCTTTTACATCTCCAAGTTCTGTCATTTTTTGAAATAAAGTAGGGCCACAGCTTTATAGTCATTTTCTCATCTAGAGCCCCACAATTATTAACACCAATCAAACCGCAGTTTTGGAAGAGAGCCTTTGAACAGGGAAACTACCGAACAGTGATTAATGGCCATACCTAATTCACAGTTCGGAAACTGATGGTGGAGGACTGTGTATCACGGACGGAGAAAGAGGCCTCCCAGAGGCTCTGAGGCTGCAGGTCTTCAGCCAGGTGACAGAACGGCACCCACTGTATGCACCCTGATGGCAACAGCAGGGAAGTCCATAGTCATGGTGATAGAGACAGCCACAGCTGCCAATCGGAAGACTCGCTCTTTCTGGCTTTCATGGACTGTGTTTTGCACATCGAGCTCACCGTTTAGAGCTGTCTTAGCATTCTTCTTTTTTTGAGACTTTTGACTCATTTTCTTTGCGTAACTTTCTCTGTTGATAGATGCGTATGGCTATGGCAGTGATGCAAAGCAAAATAAATATCACCACTGCTATCACACCTAGGGAGGGAAAAGAAAAAATAAAACATCAGAATTTTTTTCTTTTTCTTATTTTTAGAAAGAAGGTCTCACTCTGTCACCCACTCTGGAGTGCAGTGGCATGATCGTAGCTAACTGTAGGGGGCTCAAATGATCCTCCCAAGTAGCTGAGACTATAGGCCCACTTTACAGCATTCAGCTATTCCTCCCTCCCTCCCTCCCTCCCTCCCTTCCTTCTTTACTTCCCTCCCTCCCTCCTTCCTCCTTCCCTCCCTCCCTCCTTCCTCCTTCCCTCCCTCCTCCCTTCCTTCCTTCCTTCCTTCCTTTCTTTTTTTCACAATTATTCTTTGTAGAGATGGGGTGTTGCTATGTTGCTCAGGTTGGTTGAGGTGTCCTGGGCTCAAGTGATCCTCTCACCTTGGCCTCACAAAATATTAAAATTACAGGTGTGAGTTACTGTGCCTGGCCTCAATGTCAGAATATAAGTGTTGATTTTTGCTCCAATAAGAGGCTTTGCACACATAATTGATTTTTACTTTTCATTAAAATAAACCAACCATCTATTATATTATCAATTGAAAACATCAAAAGTCAGAAATGCTAAGGCCAAGTAATTTTGTAACATTTAACATACTTCTGAGCTACTATGACTTTTGGACATGGCTGCGTTAGGCTTTTTCCCTGCAGGTATATGATGATTGGGTTTCAGATAATGCTTTCAGATTTAAAAGCAGAAAGACATACACGTCTCTAAGACCACGTGCATCCTTCAGTTAACAAGTGGGAAATTTTAAATCATTTTAAAAGTATAGAGTGTTTAGCATCATCATAGATCAATACATGGTTTTGTTAGTGCAATGAAATGGGTACATTTTAATGAAATTGTTTTCAAATACTTCTATGATAATACACTTTGGAAATGCAGTAGTGTAAGCATATACGCAATCAATCCCTATTACCAAAAATATTGTAGGCATATTTATTAATTTGTTTTTTACCTGGAATGTGGATTATTTGAAAGAGCTGGGTGAAATGTTTTAAAATACTGAAACCGTTAGCAGTGCCCATGATTCTCGACTCTTACTTGCACACTAAGTCAGTAAATCAGAATAAATGAATGGAAGACCTGGGTACCAGTATCTTTATAAACTGTTTCAGGCTTTAATTCACAGACAGAGTGCCAAAGCATGAAGCTGCGCCACAGAATGCTGTTTACTGATGCAATCATATTAGTGACAAATGAAACTAAAATCTATGCTGAATGAAATAAATATGTATAAAGACAAGCTTTTGAAGGTAATCAGAATGTGTCACCCCTAAATATGCTTTTTTGACAAATATTTTGAGCTAAGGCAATTAAGAAGCAGCCAATGGAGGAAGAACTCTCTAGATCCTCCCCTTTTCACCTGAAGACAGGATGTAAATTCTCTTTTACTGGGGACCATTCTTATCAGCTCAGGGATGTCAGCAGAAGAATGTACAAACACAGGTACCCCATTAGTTTCTTCCCATATATTTATCTTCCCACGATTTCTCGCCTTCAGAAGCCTAAAATTGCTTTCCATTGTCCTGTCATTTCTCTACAAATGTATTGTTGAAGATGAGCCAGAGTTCTAAGCCACTGCTTTGAGTTTCACTGAGGTTTCTCCCACATGCTGTGAGCTGCATGCCTTAGTAAATTTGCTTGTTTTTCTCTTGTTAATCAGGGGTCTGTCCCAACTACACACTTTTGAGGGATGAGGAGAAATTATATTTCCTCCCACACATTTTCACTGCCTACATCATACATTTAAAGTACTTCACAAAAATATTAATTTATATCTTCAGCCAGTCCCTATTAGAAAGTGCAAACTGCCTTTGTGAAAGCTCAGGGGAAGCTTTCCACAGACTCCTTTTCATTCCCTCCCTCAGAAAACAAGTAAGAATTTCTCAGAGGAAGAGAACACTGCTACAATGTTTCCCCACATTTACTCAGTCAATCTTGCCAATGATACTTGACCACAAGCGATATTATTCCAAAGATGAGAGCTGGTTCTATTATCAACTTTTTATTACCTTCTCACCAAAAGCTGGGCACTAGCCCTGACATTGTGTAAATATCTGTAGGACTTGGAAACCTAGTCTGAAAATGTTCGGCATGTTGAAATTGCTTTGGCATCACAATGAAAAAAATCTCCTAAAAAAAGCAAGATTGATTTAGGATTGGATTTGATTTAAAATTGAACACAAAAGTATACCTTTTAGATATGCATTACTGACCACATTCCCACAGGAAACTGTTTAAAAACAGTTTTTGTTCATTAGGTCATGTATTTTTAATTTACATCTTACTTACTTCTAAGAGAAAAAGAATGGAGATAGTGACAGAAATGTGAATTTAGTTTTGACTAAAATTTAGTCAGAACTTTATTATGTCTAAATTGTTTCCTGTCATTTTGGAGGAAAAAACACACCTGGTTAACTTTTGTATGTGCTATGGAGAGTCTGCAGAATAAGAATACTGTTAAGATTTCAATAATTCACTCGTTAATTAACAAGGAAAGGTGAATGCTTATTTTTTGTGCCAGCTCTAAATAATTTATATTTCAGAACAAAACCCAGTTTTCATTGCCAAAACATACACTTAAACTGTGTTTAATTTTACTTTTCTTCAATTAAAAATAAGCACAAAACATTCTTAGCCAATATTAGATTAGTTCTTTCCAAAGTATGATTAAAAGTGAAACCTACAGTGGTTACTGCTGCACTACATCTTAAATGTCCTTAATGACAGGGAATTGTACACTTTAAAATACTAATACACTAAATAATGTGTGCATTTAAAACTTCTTAAATAAGTGAAACATTGTCATGGGAGTATCTAAACCATGCCCCTTGCCATTAAACTACCATAAAGTATGTGCTCTGATAATCAGCTGAGGTTTCCATTGTTTTGAACATAATTGCTTTGGGTCTGTCCAAGAGTTGTCATTACCTTGACAAGTATCCCATACGTCCTAGGGAATACAGCTATTTTCGAAACCCCGTCTCTACTAAAAACACAAAAAATGATCCAGGCATTCTGGTGAACGCCTGTAATCCCAGCTACTTGGGAGGCTGAGGCAGGAGAATCACTTGAACCCGGGAGGCGGAGGTTGCAGTGAGAGGAAACTGGACTCTTGTCTCAAAAGGAAAAAAGAAGGATTAAAAAAAAAAAAAAAAGAACACCAACGCAACACATAGCACCCCTCTAACCTCACCACTGAGTGTTGATTCTTACATATATTTTCCATTGTGCTAAGTAATGCATCATTATCTAAAACGATAAAATAACAAGCACCAGGTCACTGAGGGCCCTGTTACCTCCGATGACTGCAGAGTCTCTTCTGTCCGCATTAACCAAGGGCTCTCCCTCATCTGCTGGTCCAGAACGACCTACAATAGGGAGAATGATGTTTATTAGCTTGATTTAATCATGCCACAATTTACGCATATCAAACTTTGTCAACTAAAATAGGAACATCAAAAAAATACATTTTAAAAAAGGAAAAAAAAGGATGACAGAGACGGAGAAAAGAAGGCTTTTGAGAAATTCACAAACATTTGAGAGAAGCGCAGTTTCGGGTGCGCTGGGGTGGAGGGTCACACACCTGTGCCTCCCGCGAGTCGGGGAGCCAGTTCCCGCGCTGGGGAGCCGGAAGCTGCCCCTGCCGCGCAGCGGGTCATTGGGGCCACGTGGCCTCGGACGGTGACCCGGGAGGGGACGCTGGGGCGCAGCGCCGCTTTCAGGGGAGCCGCGCCGCCGAAGCGTACGGCCGAGAGGCAGCCGGTGAAGCCGCTCGCTGCGGCCCGCCTTGTGTCCGGGTCTGCGTCGGGGGCCTCTGCAGACAGAAGAATGGGGACACAGTTAGGGTGCAGTGGCGGAGATCGGGGCTCAGGGACACTCCGCATTTGCAAGACAGCCATCCAAGAAAGTCCCCCCAAACCCCTCATTCCTTCACCAGGAGAGGTCACCCTGAACCTTTACCAGTCTGGCAACTATTTCCATTGCCAGAGTTATGAGAGGCATGGTTTTAAAAGATTTGTTCAAGTGCAGATGGCTGGCTCTCTGAAAGTAACAGAGCTTCACAGGGAAAGCAGTTACACGGCATAAATTTAAGAAATCCAGCCGGGCGCGGTGGCTCACGCCTGTAATCCCAGCACTTTGGGAGGCCGAGGCGGGTGGATCACGAGGTCAAGAGATCGAGACCATCTTGGCCAACATGGTGAAACCCCGACTCTACTAAAAATACAAAAAATTAGCTGGGCATGGGCGTGCCTGTAATCCCAGCTACTCAGGAGGCTGAGGCAGGAGAATTGCCTGAACCCAGGAGGCGGAGGTTGCGGTGAGCCGAGATTGCGCCATTGCACTCCAGCCTGGGTAACAAGAGCGAAAGTCCGTCTCAAAAAAAAAAAAAGAAATCCTCTGCCATTTAATTTTTAAAAATATAGCATTAAAATAAAATTTTCATGGTATTCACTGCCAATAATCCAGAGGATTACAGAAAAATGACTCTTGGAGATGAGGAGAGAGCTCGGGATATCCTTTCTGGTTTTGCTTATTCTATCATATTATAGTTGTTATTTTGCATGATGACTTTCACATTATCTTAATGAATTGTCCCTTTTGTCATCAGATAATATCCCTCTTTATCTCATTTAAGATTCTATTATATTCCAATCTTAAATTCAATCTTATCTGAAAGTAACGCTGCATTTCTTAAATTTATCAGCTGTTGCCTGCTAGTTCTTGGGATAATAACAGTTAAATGCTCTTACAATATTGAAGAAGAAGTGCCCCTTCTTCTTCAATATTGTAAGAGCATTTAACTGCTATTATTAAACCTAATCTGACAGAATTTAGTCTATTTGTCTTTCGAGTAATAACCACTGTATCTGATTTTATTCTTTTTTATCTTACACTATTTATTTTGCATTATTGTTTCATCTTTTTTCCTTTTATTTTGCTGGTTTAATCAATTTACTTATTTCCTGCTTTCCCTTTTGTGAGTTTGAGAGCTCAGCTTCCCCAGCCCTCGCAATCAAAATCATTCCTTTACACCGTTATATGAAAACAAGATCCTCTTTTTCCAACAAGGTGATTCACGCACCTCTTTCTCCCACTCCCACAGTGAGATGAGCCACTGCATGGGTTCTTTCCCCCACCTTCCCTCCCACCCCACCGCAACGTTCCACCCAACAGTTCTCGGAATGGGAGGCTTGGGAAATCTGTATTTCTTTCTTCTCTCACTTTTCCCTTCTTAACCCTCTTTCTCTGGTTTTACTGTAGTACATTTAGATCCTGACCAGAATGACAATTTCTCTTATAGTTGTTTTTCTATGATGTTTCTAGTTCAAGGATCTTTATATAATTTATTTTTTCCGAGAAAGAACTTTGACAGGATTGACGAAGATTCTCCCCATGACCAAATGTTGGTCAGGCTACCCTAAGCTGTCTGCTCAACCAGACTGACCTTTGGTCTTTCATCACCTAGCTTAGCAACAGTCCTGCCAAGTTGGTTTTAACCAAAATCTCCCACCCTCAATATCTGATCACCCTCAAGATCTAATCACCTTTCTCATCCCTCTCTCCATCCCGCAGGTGATGTCTGAGCACCCCAGCTTGGCTTCACCAAGAATCCTGGTAAGTCAGTTTAGTAAGAATTACCCTCCCCTATTTTGCAATTTTCCACTCAGACACCCCACCCCAGCCACTCTGCTCCTTTGCTGTGAATCCCCATTTTTCCTTGTTGTGTTGAAGTTGAGCCCAATCTCTTCACCAGGCTGCAAAGCCCCATTCCAGTAGTTCCTATACCTGCTGCCACAGTCCTGAATAAAGTCTGCCTCACCATTTTAACAAGTGTAAGAGTATTTTTGTCTTTTGACATGCTACAAGGTGGTTTTACATTAAATAGTTGTAGTTTAGAGAAATATCATAATTTTAGGGCAGACTTCTCTTTAAAATTCTGAATAAAAACCTTAAACAATTGTTTAATATGGAGCTGATGAGACAGTAGAACTTTCTTACATCTTCAATAAATGACTTAATTAGAAAATGATCACCATATATACTTTTTTTTAAGATGGAAGAAACTCAAGGGTGACTCTGTACTCCCAGGTTTTAGCCAGCACTGCTATTTATTGCTTATCTGTTAACCAATATTCAATAGAACTCAACTCTTACTGTGGTGACATGTAGATACACTTTACTTCTCTATTACCTTGACATGGCAACATGGTGAAAATCCTTCACTTTTCCTTCTCTGTTATTAAATATATGTTGACCTGTCTGCCTCCCTTTCTGTACTTTCTCAACTTTGGGGTCTCATGTTTGCCTAAATTCCTGATTATGGCTTTTGATGACACCCCTAGAGGTATGTGTATTTTGGCAGAAGAAAGGCATTAAGCCAAAGGAATGGATCTCTAATATAGAATTTGAAATATTCGCACTTGAAACTGTGGGAAAAAAAAATTTGAGGTAGGGTTGTCTTCCCAGCCCATTGACGTCATGCCAAATAGACAAATGTGTGTCTTTACTAAAGGGTGCCACTTGGTTGAACTAAAGAAAACAACTAGATAAGTGGACGGTCTTCTACACCTTGCAGTCTGGTAGACACTTCCCACACATGACTATTGAAATTCAAATCAATTAAAATTAAATAAAATTTAAAATTTAGTAACTCAGTTACACTAGCTACATTTCTAGTGCTTAAAAACACATTTATCTCAAGTGTGTCTGGGGACTACCACATAGGACAGCACAGACATTGCACTTGAATTTCCAGTTCAAGGATCTTTATATACCCTAGCCACATTTCTAGTGCTTAAGAAACACATTTATCTCAAGTGTGGGGACTACCACATAGGACGGCACAGACGTTGTACCTTTTCATCATCACAGAAAGTTCTATTAGACAGCATTAGTTTTGCTGACTTATACTTTCAAAGACCTGAAGACATCTGTGATGCCCACTGATTCCTGGTTCATGGACCAAGTTAGAAAATCTTACAATTTCCTATTGAAGAGAATCTTGGAAATAACTTAGTGCAGCCTCCTCCTCATTTTACCAATAAAGAGAGACTAAGTGATATGATCATTGCTCTTTCTTGGAAACAAACACAAAATATCATATCTTCTTGACTTTTTAGAGTTTTGGGTGTTTATATTCTGCAGTACTGAAAGAGACAATCCACCATTGGCTCTGAGTGTCTCTGCATGCTTTGCTCGGTTTACCAAGAAATACAGGACTCTGACAGCACTTTACTCAGGCCATTCCTCAAGGCTGTGTTTGAAGCAAGCAACCTGGAGGGATGAGGTCATGATCACCTCCAGGACAAAGAATAGGCTTGCTTACTGCTTGTTACAAAATCAGTGGATTCCCCAAGCTCAGTGTTCCTCTGCTGCAGTGCAAACCTGGCCGCAGGTGCCGCCTGTCTGCACCCCATCACCGCCCCATAAGACTTGAGGGCCAAGGGACAACAATGCAAACATGCTGCTGCTCACAAGGCTTGCTGTGCCATGAGTAATAGCGTCCTTTGTCTTTGTACCAGGACAGCATCCCCAAAAGAGTTAAAAGCTTTAAACTTGCTAGCTCTTAAGCGAGGTAAAATCAAATCCCAGACCCAACATAAAACATTTCTTCTAAATGAGACAAATACCATAGCATAGAAGTAATATAAAATACATAGGTCAATTGAATTTGAAATGTTAAAATTGTATGTCTTATCTTACGTGACATGTCTTTACAAAACTCAAAAGGCAATTTCCAGAAATATTTAATCACCAAAATGATTTGGCATTCTTACATATCTACAGCTTTATTTGAAATACAGTCCTTCGGTAGGTTTTCTTTTCTTCAGCCCAGAATGTATACCTCCTAAGGTTTATAAGCTCAGCTGTATTCATATGTAACTGTTTACAGGCTACTTTTTTATTTTTTGGGGAGCAGACAAAAAGGCACCTTTAATTTTTGCACTTTGTGTTTTTGTTTTTGATATATATGTATATTTAAGATAGTGTTTAAATACACACACACATACACACACACAAAGAAAAATAGAAAGAATACCAATAATACCAAAGTATCTAAAAACAAATCTTAATTTATGATGGGTCACCTTTACTCAATTATAAAGTATTTGAGGTGTTCACATTCTTTAAGACTACCTCTTGGACAAAATTCAAAGCTATACAGAAAATTCAAAATCTAAAAAGTTTGCATTTAAATCGGTTTACTCTGAATTGATCTTGTGATAATCAATCTGAAATGGTCTTCATTCAGCAAGACTACTGAGAAATGGCAAAATCATATTGAGGTGTTCAGAAACAGCATCTTAATTATGATGGATTCTGGGCCATTTTTTCCTAAGGCATTGTTAGGGTGTATAATAATAAATCAGACTGGACATGAGCATTATTTTATTAGAATTTCTCATATACTAGCCTATATACCTATCAACATGTGAGTTTAGTGAGGGTGGGTGTAGTGTTTCTCTCATTCAGAGGCTTTCTCATTGCTTAATAACTTGTTCATAGTAGACGATCACCAAATATTTTTAAATGAAGAGATGAATCAAAGATTTACAGAGACTCAGGAGAATATATTGATAACTTAGAACAGAGTGTTTTGGGTACCTTTCTTTGTAAAATTAGTGGATTCTCTATTGCCAACTTGTGGGTCTATTTTACGACAAGTTAAAGACAGAATTTCCTATGCAACTTCAAATTTAAATATAAAATTGTAGTTTTGGTATCATTACTAAATGATGTGACAGTGGCAAAAAATTTATTGCAGAACCAATCCTAAAATATAGTTGTTCAAAGTATAAAGAGTTTTATTAATCTTTGATGATTATCTCTATCTCCAAGCACAGGCAAAATGAATATTTATAATTTTCTAAGATCAGTAGCTTCTGACTATATACTTCACTGCTGAATTTGAATGTAGATTTTCATACTATAAATTACATGCCTTTGAATATAGCACCCTTGAATAAAAACATTAACACCTTCAACTCCATGTTCTCCTTTATTTGGAAAGAAACAAAATTGTATATAATAAATATTATTCTACTTTTTAATTCTCTTAATATTAAATGTAGTTCATTTTCTTAATTGATTTAAATTAAAATGTAGTCCATTTTCTTAATTGATTTACATAAGATAGGTATATCTCCTCAAAAAAAGATAATTTTTCTCTATTTTACATTTATTAAATGTAAAGTTAACCTGTGCTTTTACAAATACTGTCCTGTCAATATGATAGACAATTAGTGTAACTTTCTACCTTGCGTAATAGATATTTATGAACATGCCTCCCCATTCCTGTTACATGTCAGAGTCATAAAGGATGGAAACAATAGGCAAAGCAGGGCTCGAGACAGAATTAAAACTATATTCATCTTCTGTAAGCAGATAAACAGTTTTTCTGTTGTTTTCAACTCAAGCCTAGTTTTATCATTGAATGACCATCTCTGGGTTGATGCTGATTAATACATAATCTGTGAACTTTGTGTCAGCTTTAATAACATTTCACTTTTCAAGAAGGGTTAGAAAAATACTGTGATTCATTATGCGTGATTGTCAACTGAGAGGTTACGTGTGGAGGCATTTTTCCAGGACCGCCCTTGCACATCTCACAGGCAGCACTTACTCATGATTATATGTATGCTCAGACAAGAGTACAGTTTGCACCTTGATTGTCACTCACAGTGACATTATTATTCAAGTAAGACAAGGAGCTTCTTTCAGTATGATAAATGCTTCCAGAGTTTGTAACGTGACACTTATGTTTTTTTGGGAAAAGCCCTTCCTTCTACTTACCTAAAAACTTTCCCAACATGAGAGATTTGACAGCATTGAATTCTGTCCCTGAGGACAAGATGACTTGTTTCTTTGCACTCTGGTTAACCTATTAGATGTCCCATGAGAAGCAAACATCAACAGAAAGTACAATTTTAATGGTAAGGAAGCAAAGGTAGATGAGGAAAGAAAAGATGAAAATAAATCACTTTTAAGTACCACTACAAAAGTTCAAGATAATGAATCATTTAGAAGGGGCAGCTATTTTATAAGCAAATCCTATGATGCCATCGGCTACCACTCTATCCACGATCTACCCGCTTCCTGGCTTTACTCTTTTTCATAATTGGCAGGATCCACGAAAAAGATGGAATCAGCTGTTTTAAACTTAAATACTCATTCTGTGGAGAAAATTTGAAACATAAAACCAAAAATTGTTGTTCTCTATACATATTAAAAGTATATTTCCCTTCCAATGCTGACGACAATGTGTAATTTACTTCCTCTGTTGTGACTCATGTCTATTTTCTTACTTATTCCCGTTTTAATGATTACGTTGTATGCTTTTAAATCATGTTTTAAAGTTGTTAAGTATTTGTTCTTTTATAATCAGAATAGGGTAAATTCCCACTGCAATATCAATGAATAGTTTCCACCAGTAGTCACCATGATAAACTAGAGAACATTCCCCTACTGAGTAAAGATATTTTGATATTTTAAATAGTAAAATATTAATAATACCTTTGACAGAATTACATTGCTAAATAAAGCAATACAGAATAAACAACCACCTCCTCTCCCCCAGATCCTGGCCATATTTGGCTTCTTATTCTTGACTTATGGAAGAGCAGCACTGAATGGGTTGCTCTTTTATCAATATTTATCATCAAATTTTTGCATTAGATTATTTGTTCTTAAAATCATAGTATTAGTTACTTTGACTTCCGAATTGGTATTATTACCTCTACCATGACCACTGCTGCTTCTCTGTTGATCTTCACTTGGTGAAGGTGCCCATCAGCCATGTTTCTAAAATCAAAGTTGAATGCATCAGGATTTTGATGTCTGTCTAACTTGTACCTAATCTGCAAACTCCCTAAAAAGAAAAAAATAAATGGCGTTTAAAATTAAAATGGCACCTTATAAAACTCTTGATGAAGATTCTAGAGCACTTTTATTATTATTTACTATTGCACTTTTGAATCGATTTAACATCAATTTAGATGCACCCAATAGTCATCTTTCCTGGAAAAGTGATTACTTAGGTGCTATTCCAGTGCCAGACTCTGAGTCCAATGATGTTATTTTAAAAATCAAGACCAAATGTGATGTTAATAAGCAGACTCCCCAAACCTTTTTATTTAAAAATGAAAAGGTTTAAATTATGCATATAAGATCTCTGAACTCAGAAATAAATTCATTATGACTATGATATTTATTTTATGAAATGATGAAACTCCATGAAATATTGTATCGACATTCAGTTCCTGTAATTACAACTTCTAATAAGGCTCATTTTAATGTTTTACTGACATGTGCATAATTAAAGATTTTTTATAGCCAGAATTATTTTAAGTCTTCTATCATAATCCAAAATGAGGAAGAGAAAAGGTTTTGTCAGGAGGCAAGGTTTCCATAATATCTACATCTTCTAATACACACACCCGTCTCCTACAGAGATGTACCCTCATTATCTCTAATTCTCTTGCAGCTTATATTAAGATCCTGTGAATCAGAGATTTTGTAGATTTTTTTCTAGACATTAAACTTTTGTGCTGTGTACCTAACAAATGTAAAGCTTTGTCTTCTTGTTTAACTGTGGAAGCCTTGGAATACCCCAACTGCCACTGTTTGGGAGACCGTCATTTCACTTTTCCTTCATAAAAATGATATAACTAGTTTTTCAGTCACTGATAGATAAAGAAGAACCACACTTATTTGTTGCTTATAGGAATTGGCTTTTATATAGTTGTACTATAACATCTGTATTAATGCTCCTCTATTTTGCTTAGAGTGAGCAGGGAATACATGTCATGTATCTAGATATCTTATTTCAAAATTAACTGCAAAACCAATTTGGATTATTATGTACTATTAAAGGCATCCTATCAATAATACAAAGTATAATTGCATATCAACTCTGTGAAAGTATCAAACATGTCATGGGAGAAAAACATATTAATTTAATCTTGAAATGCTAGCTTTTATAATCACCACTAAGGAAGGCACTGAAAAAACCAAAGACGTTGGAGGGCATGCAGTTTCCTTTCATTGTTTGTGGTCTGAATGCTGAAAAGACCCATGTCATTACAGTCCTATTCTTCTAATTCAAGGTTCTCTTTTTCTTTACACAAAAGATATTCACCATTGTTGGCGAGGATAACTGAAAGGTATTCCTCATAGAAAGAGCTCACATACAGCAGTAAGCTCGGAGTTCGTGTTGTCCGGAAGCTCAGTGTGATCATTTCGCTGGTCAATGTTACATCTCTGTGTAATGAAGAAATGAGGGAGCTGGAGTTTTCACTTAAAGTGTAATGTTCTTGAAAATTATATGTCATTGAGGAGCCAGTTCCAAAATAAGCAGAAATCTCTGAAATGATAAATACATTTTTGTTATATTAACAAAATATAAGTCCAAGGATCTTGTTTTAAGTACATTTAGAAAATGAGTCAAAACCTTAAATATCCTGGGAGACAAAATAATAGTGAAATGCTTTACTGTTTTATTTTTCATTGTTCACTTTTTGAAGTTTTTTAAAAACTACAGTTTGAAGAAAAAAGTAGCAAACTCCAATATACTCATAACCCAGAATTCACTTTTAGTAGAGATTTTATGTAATTCTCCAAATCGTCTTCATCTTATATTTACATATGATTAATTTTCCAGTATAAATGTATAACTTAAAGGTAACTTATCTTTGGGTTCAAATTCTTCCCAAATCATTAATTTTTAAACATTTTTATTCAGATATAATCTGTATGCCATATAATAGACCCAATTACAGTGTAAAATTCTATGTATGTCTTTTAGTATATTCACAGGCACATGCAAACCTTGCCATGATCAGTTTTAGAGTATTTTCACTACCCCCAATCATCTCATTCCCTCGTACAAGACCCTCCAAATCCACTAGCAGTCATTCTCTGTTTCTCCCCAACAGTCCGGCCCAGGCAACCACTAATCTACTTTCTGTCTCTGCAGAGGGTTCTATTCTGGAGATTTAATGTCAGTGGAATCATATAATATGTGGTCTTTCTAATATGGCCTCTTTCACTTAGCATGGTATTTTCAATATTCATCCATGTTATAGCATGTATCAGTATTTTATTTCTTTTTATTGGTGAATAACATTTCATTGGATGTAAATAATAATGGATGTGCCACATTTTGCAGATCTATTTAATAGTTGATGGACATTTGGGTTGTTTCTACTTTTTGACTATTATAAATAATGCTTCCATAAATATCATGTGTAAGTTTTTCTATGGACATATATTTTTATTTTTCTTAGGTATGTATACTTAGGAGTAAAATTGTTCAATCTTTTTTTTTTTTTTGAGACGGAGTTTCGCTCTCGGTACCCAGGCTGGAGTGCAATGGCGCGATCTCGGCTCACCGCAACCTCCGCCTCCTGGGTTCAGGCAATTCTCCTGCCTCAGCCTCCTGAGTAGCTGGGATTACAGGCACGCGCCACTATGCCCAGCTAATTTTTTGTATTTTTAGTAGAGGCGGGATTTCACCATGTTGACCAGGATGGTCTCGATCTCTTGACCTCGTGATCCACCCGCCTCGGCCTCCCAAAGTGCTGGGATTACAGGCTTGAGCCACCGCGCCCGACCAAATTGTTGAATCTTAACGATAACACCAACTTTAAGATTTTGAGGAACTGCCATATTTTTTCCAAAATAGCTATACCATTTTACATTCCAAGCAGCAATTATGAGGATTTTAATATCTCCACATCCTCACCACCATTTGTTATTATCTTTCTTTTAAATTACAGCTATAGTTGTCTGCGTGAAGAGGTATTTCACTATGACTTGACTGCATTTCTCTACTGGCTATTGTTGCCAACCATCTTTTCACGATTTTATTGGGCATTCACACATATCTGCTGAAGAAATATCTATTTATAAGCTTTACCTATTATTTAATTGGGTTATATTTCTTTTTCTTATTCAGTTGTAAAAACTCTTTAAATAATTTGAATACTATACTCTTACAAGATATATGATTTGTAATAATTTCTTCCATTCTGTGGGTTATCTACTCTTTCATTCTCCCATGTTTTAAGAGTTTTATAGTTTTAGTTCTTAGATTGAGGACTATTTGGTACACTTTTATGTATGTGTGAGATAGAGGTATAATTTCATTCCTTTGCATGTGCCTGTATATTCAGTTGTCTCAGACTATTTCTCCCTTTTGGGTTGTCCTGGCACTCTTGTAAAATCTATTGACCATAAATGTGAGGGTATCCATCTGGACCTGTTTAGTCATAAACCAGTTACACACTGCTTTGCAGTAAGTTCGGAAACTGGAAAGTGTGAATCTATCAAATTTCTTCTTCTTTTTAAAGATTGTTTTGACTATTCTGCATCACTTTAATTTCCATATGAAATCAGCTTGTCGATTTCAGGAAAGAAGCCAGCTAGGATATTGATTGAAACTGCACTGAATCTGTATATTAATTTAGAGAATACTGGTATTTTGTTTATATTAATTATTCAATCCATAACATGAAATATCTCTCTATTTATATTTAATTTTGTTCAATGTTTTATAGTTTTCAGTGTTTTCCATTTCTTTTGTTAAATGTATTCCTATATATGTTATTCTTTATGATGCGACTGTAAATAAAATTGCTTCATTGATTTTATGTTCAGATGGTTCATAGCTAATGTATAGAAATACAATTGATTTTGTATATTGATCTTGTATTCTGCAATTTTGCTGAACTTAGTTTTAATAGTTTTAAGTAAATTCTTTGGGATTTTTCTATATAAAAAAGATCATGTCGTCTGCAAATAGTTTTACTTCCTTTCTAATCTGGATGTATTTTTCTTTTCATGTTCTTGCCTAATAGGCCTTGTCTGAACCTCTAGTACAATGCTGAATAGAAGCAGTCAGAGTATACATTCTTGTTTTGTTCTTGAACTTAGGAGAAAAACATTGTGTTTTTAATTAAATATAATTTTAGCTATGTGTTTTTCAAAAATGCCATTTGTTAGATTGAGGAATTTACCTTCTATAAATTAGTTTCTTGAATTTAAACAAAAATTCAGGAAAGGATGTTGCATTTTATTCAATGACTTTTCTACATCAATAGAAACTATAATGTGCTTCTGTCCTTTATCCTAAGATATAGTGTATTATATTCATTGAATTTCAGCTGTCAAAACAACTTTCCATTTCTGGGATCATTTCCACTTTGTCTTGATGTATAATCATTTTTATATGTGACTGGATTTGCTTTGGTAATATTCTGTTGAGGGTTTTCACATCTATCTACTTAAATGATATTGGTCGCTAGATTTTAAAAAAATATATAGATATATCTATGTCTGGCTTTGGTATTAGGGAAATAATGACCTTACAGAATAAGTTGAAAATGCTCCTTTCTCTTTTATTTTTTGGAAGAGTTTTGAATAACTGATACTTTTTATTTAAGTAGCTGATATAATTTAAATAGTTGATATATTCAGACAGTTGATAGCATCAATTGTTTGAAACCATCTGGACCTGGACTTTACTTTGTGTGGTATTTTAAAATTATTAAGACATTCCTTTTACTGTTATAGGCCTATTTATATTTTTTCCTTCTTCTTGAAAGAGAGGTAGTGGTTTGTGTTAATTTTGTAGTTAATGTCATCCTAGGAATTTTCCATTTTATCTAAGTTATATAATTTTTTTCAACATACAGTTGTTTATATTCCCTTGCAATCCATGTTATTTCTGTAAAGGTAGCAATATCATTCTTTCACATGTCATTCTTGTAATTTGAATCATCTCTTTTATTCTTGGTCAATTGCACTAAAAGTTTGCCAATTTTGTTAACAATTTTAAATGACTGACTTTTGGTTTTGGTTTTTTTTTTTTTTTTTTTTTTTTTTTGCATCCCTTTTATATTACCCATTTGAGAAATTTCTGCTGTTTTATTTATTATTTCTGGCTTTCTACTTGTATTAGATTTAGTTTGCTCTTCTTTTTTCAGTGTCTTAAGGTAGAAGGTCAGGTTTTTTATTTGGGAACCTTTTTCTTTTTAAATATTGATGTTTACAGTTATAAATTTCCTTCTAAATACTGCGTTAGCTGTGCTACATATGTTTTACCAATGCTGTATTTTTGTTTTCATTTATCTCAAAGCCTTTTCTAATTTCCCTTTGATTTCTGAGTGTATAGTTCAATTTCCACATATTTGTGATATTCCACAATTTGTCTGTTAATTTCATCCCATTGTGTTTAAAAAAGACCTTTCATATGATTTCAATCCTTTTAAATGTATTAAGGCTTGATTTACAGGTAGCATGTTGTCTAACCTAGAATATGTTCCATGAACACTTGAGAAGAATATACATTCTGCTATTGTTGAGTGGTGTGTTCTACAGATGTGTGTTAGGATGACTGGGTTTTTTCTTTTTTCAAGTCTATTTTTTTTGTAATCTTCTGAGTAATTATTCTATCCTTTGTTGAAAGTGAAGTATTGAATCTCCAGCTTTTACTCCTGATTTGCCTATTTCTCTTTTCAGTTCTGTCAGGTATTCTTTATGTAATTTGGGGCTATATTATTTACGGCATTTAAGTTTCAATTGTTATATCTTTTTGAGGGAATTACCTTTTATCATTATAAAACCTCCTCTATTTTTAGCAGCACCTTTTGTTTTAGAGTTTCTTTTTTCTTTTTTTTTTTTTTTTTGAGACGGAGTTTCACTCTTGTTACCCAGGCTGGAGTGCAATGGCGCGATCTCGGCTCACCGCAACCTCCGCCTCCTGGGTTCAGGCAATTCTCCTGCCTCAGCCTCCTGAGTAGCTGGGATTACAGGCACGCGCCACCATGCCCAGCTAATTTTTTGTATTAGTAGAGACGGGGTTTCACCATGTTGACCAGGATGGTCTCGATCTCTTGACCTCGTGATCCACCCGCCTCGGCCTCCCAAAGTGCTGGGATTACAGGCTTGAGCCACCGCGCCCGGCCCTAGAGTTTATTTTTTCTGATGTTAGTATATTCCCTTTGGCTCTCTAGGGTTACTGTTCTCATGGTACATGTTTTCTACTCTTTTATTTTCAACTAACTTACCCCTTTCAATCTAAACTGGATGTCCTTAGACAGCATAGAGATTAAAATACTTCACATTAAAGCTGGAGATTCAATATTTCTTTTGTTACCCATTCTGACAATATTTGCCTTTTGATTGGACTGCTCAATCAATGAACATTTAATATTATTATTGATACGGTTAGATTTACATCTGCCATTTTCTTTTCCTTTTCTTGTATGTTTCATTTGTTTTCTTTTCGCTTTCCTTCTTAACATTATTTTGTATCGATGGATATTTTAGAATGTAACATTTTAATTTCTTTCTTGATTTCACTATATTTTGAGGTAAAACATACAGCATATATAATTTGCCCTTTTACCATTTAAAATGCGAAATTCAGTGGCATTAATTAAATTTACGATGCTGTGCAATTATTGCCTCTTTTGATTTCCAAAATTTTTTTACCACCCCAAAGATAAACTCTGTATTCATTAAGCAATAACTCTCTGTTGGCCCCTCATCTCAGCTCCTTGTATCCTTAAATCTACTTTGTCTCTACAAATCTGTCTATTGATATCTAGTAAACATGGAGTCATATAATATCTACTCTCTTGTGTCTGGCTGATTTCACTTAGCATAATGTCTTCTAGGTTCATCAGTGTTGTATTATGTATCAGAACCTCATTCCTTTTATGGCTGAACAATATACCATTATATGTATACACTACATTTTTTTTATCAATTCATGTGTTGATGGACGCTTGTGTTATTGCCACTATTGTGATGATGCTACTATGAACATTTATATAGAAGTATCTGCTTGAGTTCTTGTTTTCAATTGTTTTGGTTATATATGTAAAAGTGAAATTGCTGGGTTTGAAGGTAATTCTACGTTTAACTATTTGAGTTAACTCTAAATCAATTTTTACAGTGCATTCCCACCAGTAACAAAAGAGAGTTCCAATTTCTCTATGTTCATGCCCAACTTGTTTTTTTTTTTTAATTATAGTTAACCTAGTAGGTTTGAAGAGGTACCTCGTTGTACTTTTGGTCTGCATTTCCTTAATAACTAATGATGTTGAGTATCATCTTTCCATGTGATTATTGACTCTTTGTAATCTTTTTGGAGAAATGTCTGATAAAGTCCTTTGTCCAATTAGACTGTGTTTCTTTTTAAGTTGTGGAAGTTATTATCATATTCTAGATACTGAACCTCTATCAGATATGTAACTTGCAAATATTTTATCACATTCGGTGGGTTGTCTTTTTACTCTTCATAGTGTTATTTGATACACAGAAGTTGTTAATTTTGATAAAGTCCAAATAATCTACTTTTGTTGTTGTTTTTGCCTGTAGTTTTGGTGTGATCTTTAAAAAAACCACTGCCAAATCCAAGATTATGAAGATTTGCCTATATATCGTTTCCTAAAAATTTTACAGTTTTAGCTTTTAGACTTAGAACTTTGATTCGCTTTGAGTTAATTTTGGTAAGGGTCCAACTTCAATCTTCACATGTGAACATCCACTTTTCCTACCTTTACATTGAATAGACTGTTATTTCCCTATTGAGTGATCTTGATGAAAACTATGTTAAACATCAATCGACTGTATGTATGAAGGCTCATTTCTGGCCTCTCAGTTCTATTCCATTGGTTTATAGGTTTATCCTCATTTGGTGCCACATTGTTTTGATTAATGTAGTTTATAGTAAGTTTTCAAGTCAAAAAGGGTGTGTTCTCCAACTTTGCTCTTTTGTAAAACTGTTTTGACCCTTCTGGGCTTTTTCAAATTTTATATGAATAGTGATACAGGATTTTCCATTTGTACAAAAAGTGCCTTGGGGATTTTGATAAGAATTAGATTGAATCTGCATATTGCCTTGGGTTGTATTGTTATTTTAATAATATTAAGTCTTCCAATTCATGAATATACAATGTCTTTCCATCTATTTTGGTCTTCTTTAATCTCTTTCAACAATGTTTTATAGTTTTCAGTATCCAAGTCTTTCACTTTCTTGGTTAAGTTTATTTCTAAGTTTTTTTATTCTTTTTGATGATAATGCAAATGAAACTGTTTCTTTAATTTCACTTTCAGATTTTTCATTGCTAAAGTAGAGAAATACAACCAAATTTTTGGTGGTAATTTTGTATCCTGCAGCTTTGCTGAATTTATTTATTTTCTCTGACGATTTTTATTTTCTGAAGAGTTTTCTACACATAAGATAATGTAATCTGAGAGACAGATAGTCCTATTCCAATTTGGGTGCCTTATATTTCTTCTTCTTGCTTAATTGCTCTGACTGGACCTTCCAGTACCATGATAAATAGAGGTGGTAAAACCAGGCATACTTGTCCTGTTTCTTCTTTTAGAAAAGAAGCTTTCACCACTGAGTGTGATGTCAGTTGTAGGTTTTTCATATATGGTCTTTATCATATGAGAAAGTTCCTTACTATTCCTAGTTTATTGAGTGTTTTGTTTTGTTTTTTATCATGAAAGGTTACTGGAGTTTGTTAAATTTTTGTTTCAGCAACAGTTAAGATAATCATATATCTTTTCCCTCATTCTATTAATCTTGTGTAATATGGTGACTGATTTTCAGTTGTTGAACCACTTCTGAAATCCTGGGATAAATCCTACTAGGTTTTGGTAAATAAGCCTTTTAATAAACTACATGACAATTTTTTTGTTTTATTTTCTTTAGTGATTCCTCTAAGCTTGCATACATATACCTTATCAAGAATCTTCTTCAGGTTTACACTAACTTAATATAAGTGAGATTTAGAAAAGTTATTTCTACATAGCTCAATTTCCTCTCTTTTGGAACTACTTTTATACATATTAAACCCATTATTATTTTATATAATTTGTTTTCTTTTAAAAAATCTGAGAAAAGAAAAAAGAGCAAGTAAATATTTATAGACTTTGTCTATAAATGTTCTTATTTACCATTTCTGGTTCTCCTTCTTTGTTCCTCTGACTCACGTTACCATTTAGTGTCATTTCCTTATTTCAGTACAGCCTTGCCTCTGTCTGTCTCCTGTGTGTTGTTTTTCTAAAATATATATTTCTATAGGCCTGACAATGAACTATATGCATTATATATTGATATATTCTCTATTATAGTTTTATGCATTGTTTTTAAAATAGTTCCCTCTTGGTCAAATCTGTCTCACTGCTTTGAAGCTGTGGGCAGTGAGAGTGGCCTGCTCCTTTGCAGTAAAATCTTTGCTTACAAGTAAGACACAGGGTGGGAAAGGTAACTTCTTGCCTTGCCTCTCCTGGTGTAGAAACTGTTCCCTACAAGCAAGCTGGAATGAGGGCAACTGGGACACCGTATTTTCCAGTTGCCATGCCTGAAGACCTTTTTTCCTGGAATGGGGAGTTGGTGTGAGAAGGAAGTCCCAGACTTCTCAACCATTTCTATGTGGACAGAGCTTCTGTCACACAAAGCTGGGGGTTATAAGAAATGCCAGCACCCAATCTTGAGGTAATGCAGAATCTCTGGAGTAGACCTGGGGAGAGAGGAAACCTTTGGCTTCTTGGCTATATCCATATACTGTGGAGCTTCCATCATACTGAGCTAGGGATAGGGAGGTTCAGGGAGAGGGTCTTGGCTTAAATGCTCAAACTCTCATTCTTATTACTCATTAACAAATGTTTCTTCATTTGATGTATTTCCTTAGGACATTTTCTAGAGACTTTCAATAGTTGTTTTTTAAAATAATAATTTTTACCGGTGATGCCTATTTCATATGAGAGAGGGTTTACAGAGCTCCTTATGTGGCCAGGCTGGAAATGTGTGAGTACTATGTTTTTTCTTTGAATTTTACCTCCTCTTTAAAAATCTATTTGCTTTGTAGGAGGCATGGAACAGATCTCCTGCAGCAGCTAGAGAAAAGATGATCTGAGGACTAACTCTCCTTCAAGGTCAAAATTTAGAAATGTTCTTTTATGCTGAAGATGTTTCTCAAATTTATTGTCTGGACATAAAGCCTAATACAAAGTGATATCTACAGTATTCTGAGAGAGAAAGGTTGAAGGGCTTTCAGCTTCTCTTAAAACACTTTATGAAAGGTTGATATTTTAATTTTATATCACGTTAATTCCAAAAATGTGTTTAGTACACACACACACACACCCCCCAGATATACCCATAAGTACAAAGCAAGTGTTGAGAGATGCTTATTGTCTTGGAATACTACTCCACTCTTTCCATTTCCATAAAATATAAAGAATTTACTGAAAATCCAGATCATTCTTATTAGATTAGATTTGTTAGTAATCTAACTGTAATGTATCCCCCAGCTACTGGAGTGCCATTTCCCATTTACTTACAATACAATGTCTACGCTTAAGATAATTTTAGGTTATAAAATAACATTCAAATCGCACTTAGCAAATGTTCACTGGAAGTGCTTTAGAAATCAGCACGTGTGCTCACGAAGAAGTGGTTACTCCTGACGTTTGCTTTCAGATATAAAGAGGGCTCTGCATTTGCTCCAGAACTACGAGATTTACTAGCACAGAGATCTTCAGGACTAACAAAAGACATATGGGATACCTTTTGAACATTTAAATGACTTCGAGATAATGAATTCTCAAAATTCTTTTGAAAGTCACACAATTTTATAGTAATTAAAGCCTGTTTCACTGCTAAAAACAATATGTGTAACAGCCCAGAGACACTTAAAAAAGTTAGTTATTACATTTTAGCTCTATGACTCAATATTCTAAGAGGTTGCATAAAGGTATTATAAATATTTTAAAGAAGTCAGTACAGGGTACTTAATACTAAAATCAGTCCCTTTCTTGTTTTTTTTCCCCCTGAGATGGAGTTCTCGGTCTGTCATCCAGGATGGAGTGCAGTGGCATGGGCTGTGTTGTCCAGGATGGAGTGCAGTGGCGTGGTCTTGGCTCACTGCAACCTCTGCCTCCTGGGTTCAAGCGATTCTCCTGCCTCAGCCTCCCGAGTAGCTGGGATTATAGGTGTGCACCACCATGCCTGGCTAAGTTTTGTGTTTTTAGTAGAGATGGTGTTTCACCATGTTGGGCAGGCTGGTCTCGGATTCCTGACCTCGTAATCCAATTGCCTTGGTCTCCCAAAGTGCTGGGATTACAGGTGTGAGCTACCACACCCAGCCCTTTTCTTCTTTTCAAAACAAGATTGTCCCTGAGCAGAAGCTGTATGATGCCCCATTACATTCCTCGAAGAAGAGTCAAGCATCAGCGAGCAAAGTGTCTGAGTGATTCTGTTAATGACATGTCAATATTAAGTTAAATGTGAATTTCCCCTCCTAGTTAATATGCTTGTTTTATAAGAAAAGACATTTTTATAAAGGCCTCTTGAATCACTTCAAGTCACTGTCACAAGTGACAATGGGTAGAAGGATTGGTCAAGCCTAGGAGTTCAAGTCCAGCCTGGGCAACAGAGAGGCTTGAACAGCAAGAAGTTGTCTTTAAAAATTAAAAACAAAAATAACAGTGATGCTTTACTGATCTTAAAATTAGAAGAGTACAAGGACACAGTTTTGAAAACCAAATTATTTTGAGAGGATTAACATTGAACAGATGCTAGCGGTAACCCAGAGATCTTCTAAATAAGAAATCCAGAGAGGACTGATAGCCTTAAGTTTTCAAAAACAGTCATACTCATACCCCTTCTAAATTCAATAGAGGAATTTGGTACAGAAATTATTCCATTTCAAATAACTTGATTGTATCCTTTCTTTATAATATCAAATGACAGAAGCCTTCTTCATATTATTGAAGTTTCAAGTAGTTTCCCTATAACCTGCTCCTTGGTCACGCTTACCATTGGAGCAGAACGGCCCATCGTATGCCGAGAAGGCACAGTCACAGGCGACCCCTCTGCGTTTCTCTCTGCATTTCCCTTCATTGAGACACAAGTGTCCATAGCTGCTGCAGTGTCCCGCACACCCCGGCTCCACTCCTGGCGTCACTGTGGCTCTTTCTTCCAGATCCAGGGCCACTCCATTCAATTGCAGAGACCGAATGCATCCTAGAAAGCCTTTCTGTCTGGTGGCCGTTCCACCTACAATGGAAACACTGCAAATAGAAATGTGTTCCTTGGTATTTTATTCAGGATTTTGTGTCCGTGTCAAATTCAGGCCTTATGGAGAGTGGTAACAATCACAATGTGTTAAAAAATTTTGTGAACATATGCAATTTTTAAAATATAAACTGTTATGTGATATCATGAAGCTTTAAATGACATTGCATTTATTCACACAACTTTCAAACATGGTGAGTCTAGCAAATAGTCCTTCTAAAAACATTTCTTTAACTTCAGGTAAGACAGAATTTTACTTTAGTTCCTTTACAAAGAACAAAATATATAATATAAACCACATCAAACATTATTTTACTTTCTTTATGAATAAGAATGTGCATTATAATGGTTAGGTATGAACTTTCAGATTTTTTGCAATAATAAAAATACATACAGATAAATTTCTCACTTGGATGGACTCTAAAACAAATGGAGAAGCAAAGGAGAAGTGGGAAGGGGTGACACCATGCCCCAGGATCGCCTCCTCTCAGAGGATACAGTGCTAAACAGTAATTGAATACTGCATGCATGCATATTTTGTCATGTCAAACTTGAATGTTGAGAAACCATTTAGAAAGGTTTAAAACACTTGTGTAGTGAAAAACACCATTATGAAGGCAACAATTCTCAATGTTAGAAACACTGAAGTTATCTAGAGTTTCTGGAAAATGTAGAGTTTTGTGCATCTTCCCAGAGATTCCGATTCGGTGGGCCTAAGGTAGGGGACTGTCAATCAGCTTCGTGGGTGATTCTGAAGTCAGTGAATGCTGATTCAAGATGAATTTTATACTAATTGTGTTTGTAGGCATTCCATTAAATAATCTCCAAGATTACAAGTGAGAAAATCAAGTTCTTAGTTTGACTCCTCTGTGTATCCCTCCTTTCCAGTAGTTTGATGGTTTCATGTCCTTTGAAAAAGCCTCACTGCACCCTAATATGCGAGCTAACCACACTTGAAGCTAGGTTTTAGAAAGTCACGGTAATATACCCCAAAACACACCCACACACCCACATCCACACACACACATGGATTCACTGTGTAGCATTTAGTACCTGGAAGTTGTATCTACCCCACCTCCTATAAATTGGGTTGTATGATAATTTGTGATTTAGTCCAGTTTTAATTAGATTGCATTCTTATTCACTTTAAAACACATAAGAAATGAACAGGTGAGAGCTTTAATCTGTGTAGCTCCTAAGTTAGAATAGTTTCAAAAGTAATATAACAAAATATATTTTTTCCCATGGGGAAAAATAAACAACAGTGATAAAACAGTAAATAAGCAAACTAAAGGAAAGACTTCCCTGACCCGGAGCTATCACCTTTAAATAAATGGACTGCAGGAACAGAGGAGCAAGACCAGGTTATAAACAAGGAGGCTGCCGTGAGACAGCCCCAGAAGTGAGGAGAGCAGCAAGGAAAATCAGGAGTGGACTCCTGGAAGCCTGGCCCTGGGGAGGTGTACGATGCTGCTTCCACTCAGCAGATCTCCTGTGGCCTGGTTTTGAGTGGACCCTGGAGGACTTCTGCCCCAATTACAAGTTCTCTAACTCCACTGAGAAGTGAAACAAGAAATGGATAAAAACATCTAATTATCACACTAATAGTGATGATAAAATATAGCTGTCACACAAGCCAGTCCTCTGCAATATGAATGGCTCAGGTTTGGGGATCTGCTATCCTGGGATCCCTCTCATTAACTGGTTACTCCATCCCTCTGAGGCTTGGCTATCTCATCCGTAAACAGATGACGATACCTAAACAGTGAAGTATCAAATAAGAAGCACACAGCAAGCTCCTGGAACCTACCAGGTTATCAGCAAACAGTGCCAACAGCAGTAGTAGTGGTTGTTGGTAATTGTTGCT
The DNA here is from genome assembly GCF_030222135.1 of Aotus nancymaae. Taxonomy (NCBI): domain Eukaryota; kingdom Metazoa; phylum Chordata; class Mammalia; order Primates; family Aotidae; genus Aotus; species Aotus nancymaae. The sequence continues at coordinate 19,508,506 of NW_026988455.1, forward strand.
CGCAGTACATTACAGTTCTGATTTTCTTTTGGTCCCTCTCTGCATTCACACTAATTCAGTTATAAACCACCCGCACTCACCGATGAAGAGCTGGCTGTTGAGCTGTAAACGAATGTGCCCATCAGCAGGGGCAGGTTGCATCTTCTGAGGGAGCTGATCAACTTGAAGAGATGCTCCTTTAACATTTCTCTCTGCCCTCACATGGTGCCACCGATTGTCATTAAAGGGAGTGGGTGACTGCACCGTGACCTCACAAGGTCCATTCCCCACATCAAAGGAAAAGGTTATTTCTGTGGGAGCTAGAAATATTAGATATGAATATTGCTCAAGTAAATTCACAGGGAAGAAAACTGAGCCTGGTGCAGAGACACAGGAAAACATGAAGGCATGCTCAGGATGGAAGAAGACAGTGACAACAACGCAGAAAAACGACTGATTTGGGGAAGGGAGGGCAGAATAAATCTGTATCCTGGAGGAAAAAATGAAACAAAATGGATTTTAACATAGTTATCCTCAGAGTTTACAATTCAACCTTGCTAAGTCCTAAATAGTAGAGATATGTAACCATAGCTAGAATCCCAAATAGTATTTGTTTTTTAGGTTTCAGTAATTTTATTTACAAATGGCTCAAAGTCTCATCTAATTCTACAAACACTGAATGTAAATTTGGCAGTCATAAGTTAAGCTTTGGGTACGTGAAAAACAGTATGTCTGGTCAAATATTTTTGGAATTCAGTAAACAACATGATGAGTTTGGTTTAAAGCTCTGGCTCTACTGTCCTGTACTCCAGGGCAGGCATGACGATTTAATGGATTATTATGTCCTTCATGCCTCATTGTCTTGTTTTTCCTTAAAAATGATAAACTGGCTGGGCATGGTAGCTCACGCCTGTAATCCCAGCCCTTTGGGAAGCTGAGGCAGGTAGATCACTTGAGGCCAGGAGTTCAAGACCAGCCTGGCCAACATGGCAAAACCCTGTCTCTACCAAAAATACAAATGTAGCTGGGCGTGGTGGTGCGTACCTATATTCCCAGCTACTCAGGAGACTGAGGCAGGAGAATTGCTTGAACCCAGGAGACAGAGGTTGCAGTGAGCCAAGACAATGCCACTGCACTCCAGTCTGGGTGACACAGCAAGACCCTCTCTCTCTCTCTCTCAAAAAAAAGGTTACCTAAAATCATAGAAGTTTAGTGTTTTATAGGGAAATACAATCACAAAGTAAGAATGAAATAACGTTAACATTTAGTGGAGTTAAAGCTTTTATTGTTAAATAATGGGTACCCTGTGACTTGTCCAGAGTGGGCAGCTTACCCCGCAGCTCGAGCCTGATGAAGTCTGTGATCCCCAGGTTCTCCATAAACACCCCAGAGGAAACCGTGGTCTTAAAAAAGAAACACACGTCAGCAGTGAGTTCTCCGTGGAAAGCAGGGAAATGAAGGTATGAAGTCTCAGTGTTGAAGGAAGCTGAATTCCAAAATGACTCTGTTTACAATAGAGAAAACAACAAAAGGAAAAAAGTCATGAAACAAAAATAACAGTTATATTTGATACTTACAGGATTATGACTGCTAAACACATTAATAATGTATATGAGCCTTCACTGAGGGTTCTGAGCATCCGTGTCATATAGTCATGACATGAAGAGCTAAATGGTGATTGCGTTGATGAGTAGAGTCCTGTGTCAGAGGTCAAACAAAAGCCAAGCAAAAGCAGTAAGACCAGTTATGAGATCGTGCAGCAATGCAATGGTGACAGGGTCAAGTTCAGAATCATCTCAAAGGTGCAGCTGACAGAACTTACTGAAGAACTGGATGGGATGTAAGAGGAAGGGTGGAGTCTGAGATGACTTTGGGGTTTTTGGTCTAACTGGGAGGGGAAATAATTCCGAAGAAGCAGGTTTGAGAAGCAGCTCCATTTGGGATACATTAAATTTGAGATATCTATTAGACATCCAAGTAGAGATTTGAAGGAGGTAGTTGGATAAATGACCTCCAGAAGCCAGAATAAAGACTCTTGTTTTCTCTTTTTGCACACGTGTGCACGTGCGTGCACGCACACACACACAGACACACACACACACACACAAACTGTCCTAATAATTCCCTTCATAGCAAGAACAACCAAGAACAAGAAGAAGCTTATTTTTTCCCTTCTGTCCAAAACCCACTCCAGGACTGCCCTTCACATGTCTTCCTCAGGTCTCTTTAGTGTCCTTCATTCTAGAACAATGTGCCAGTGTTTTCTTATCTTTTGTGTTCTTTTGACTTTTTGGTATTTTTCTTTTTTTTTAAATAATCATATATTAGTTTATAGAATTAGTGCCTGAAGTATAACTTACCGCTTACATATATCTAGCTTATGCAATCATACTTAATACTTGTATCTAGCATACTTAGTTCTATATAATCTTTCAGTATAATCACATAGGTATTGTAGTCGGAGCTGTACTGACACATTTAGTGCTGATTTATATAATCCTTCCATATAACCATATAGTAGTTTGTAGTAGGAGGAATGCCTAGAGCAGCCACAGAACAGAAGTAGTACATGGGAAAACAGCCAGACCAGGACAAGAACCGAAGACCCAGGCGGTGGTGTCCCTGCCTAAAAGGGCATACGCTGCATGGCAGGCTTGGAGCAAGAGCCTCTCCTCCTGATAAAGCAGTTGTAGTACCTTGCATCCACTTCCTGTGGAAAGTAGACCTCAGGCCTGAGATCCTGGAAGTAACCGAGGGAGAAGAACCCCTCTGGTGTGACCAGTCACGGCGGCTGTACACCCTGTCAGTCTTTTCTCACTCTGTGCTAGCTCAGATCATCCTCCCATAAATATCTTAAGAGAAGAGCACAAGTCTGTCAGCTCCCACTGCACTGGCTTACAGTATCCTCCTATTAGAAATCCTTTGAAGTCTCCAGCCCCCAGATAAGTGTTGTGCACGACACCTGTTGCATACAGCCCACCTCCTCGCCTCGGTGACCTAATGGGGGTAGACCCCTTTTCTATATACGACCCTCTACTACTACTATGCACAGCAAGGCCCCCTGCTGTGCACAGCCCACCTCTCTGCCCAGGTGACATAATGGGGTGGTCCCCTCGATTGGGACTCACATGACTATATATGCCCTATTACTAAGCCTATAGATGATGACCTCATGCACCACCCTGCCCCCTGCTTGTACCTAATAAATACAAATGCTTGGGGGCTGTCGCTGATCTCCGCTCACAGGTGGCATGGCCCCCTGAGTCCAGAAGCTTTTCACCAGTTCTTCAGTGCCCTGTCTCTTCTCGGATCCTGCACCTCAACACAGCATAAGGGACACTGCATGACCCTGTGAGTCCCCAATAGCCCTACACATGGAGAAACCGCGTCTCTACTGAAAACACAAAATTAGCTAGGCATGGTAGCATATGCCTGTAGTCACAGCTACTCCCGGAGGCTGAGGCAGGAGAATCACTTCAACTTGGGAGGCAGAGATCGCGGCAAGTTAAGATCGCACCATTGCATTCCAGCCTGGGTAACAACAAACTGTCTCAACAAAATAAAAAAATAAATACAAAACCCAAAAATTAGCTGGGTGTGGTGGCAGGTGCCTCATACCAGTTACTCAGGAGGCTGAGATAGGAGAATTGCTTTAACTTGGGAGGCGGAGGCTGCAGTGAGCTGAGATGGCACCACTACACTCGGCCCTGGGTGACAGAGCAAGACTCCATCTCAAAAAAAAAAAAAAAGCCTGAAGTCACCCAGAATTAAGCAACGGACCTGGCATTTGAACCCAGGTCCACCTGAATGCAAAGCCCCTATTCTAACCATGGGGCCACAAGGCCCAGCCTCCTTAGACAAAGGTCCAAGCAGTGGGGATGGCTGGGGTGAAACAGCCAGGGCAGGGGCCCCTCCAGAGCTGCCTCCCTGATGCCCAGGAAGGCCTGGCAGAAGAATGGGGAGAGGTTGGCCTGAACTGGGACATTCCGAGGAATTAGCCCGACATCTCAGGCATTCCTGCTCAGCAGCCAAGGGCCGCAGAACTGGGTGGGGAAGCTTTCCATGTGCAGTTTCTAACCACTGGCAATATGGAAGGAAGGGGTCGCCCAGAAGATGAGTTCAAAAGTGGGTGCAGCCAAATTCTAATTCCAGCCACACTGCTGTCCAGGAACTGGAAAAGCCTGTCCTTTCAGAACCTGGCAACGCCAGATCAAATAAATGCATGACCAAACTTGGAGGTAGGGAAAGAAGCCCCTGAAACATCACAGGGAACCTGAAACATAGGGTCCCGCAATCGGGGGTTTGGTTTTTGTGGCCACGTAGGGACAGAGCCTGCAAGCCGAGAACCACACACAAAATGGGCTGGGGCTGGCGCTCCTGGGTGGCTGGCACAAGCCAAGGTGGAACCATCTGGAAGGACTGCCTGCAAAGTAGGCTACCCTGGATTCCCACAGAGGCCCTAGCTGGCCATGAGCATCCAACTCCAAATCACAAGAAAATCTATCACCAAGGGGAGTCAGAAGAAACACAGGGAGGCCCATGAACTTCAGCTTCTAGATACGTCAGACCACAAAGTAAGGATGCCTAAAATGAAAACATTAGCCAGCGAAGTGGTACACACCTGTGGTCCCAGCTACTCACCAGCCTGAAGTGGGAGGACTGCTTGACCCATGAGTTCAAGACTGGCCTGGGCAATACAGTGAGACCTCATCTCTACAAGAAATTTTTTAAAATTAGCTGGGCATGGTGGTGCACACTACTTTAAAGGCTAAGGCGGGAGGATGGCTTGAGCCAGAGAGGCGGAGGTTGCAGGGAGCCTGCAGTCCAGCCTGGGCAACAGAGCAAGACCCTGTCTCAAAAACTAAAAAATAAAAACATGAAGGACAAAACCAAAACCTAAGGAACAAGACATTATCCAAATGTCTGTTAGAATACCAGATCTAAAAAGAAAACAAAGAAATCTAAGCAGTTTATTTACTTTTTTGAGACAGTCTCACTCTGTCACCCAGGCTGGAGTGCAGTGGTGTGATCTCAGCTCAAGGCAACCTCCGCCTCCCAGGTTCACAAGAAGCAATTCCTGTGCTGAGAAGGCTGAGGCCTCCAGATAGCTGGGACCACAGGCACCCACCACCATGCCTGGCTGCTTTTTCTATGTGTGTGCCAGGGTCTTGCTCTGTCACCCAGGCTGGAGTACAGTGTCACCATCATAGCTCACTGCAGCCTTGAACTCCTGGGCTCAGCCTCCCAAGTAGCTGGGACTGCAGGCACTCACCATCATGCCTGGCCAAAACTGAAGACCTAATGGGCTATGGGGTAGATTAAGTCACGGCTGAAGAGAGGCCTAAGGAAGTGGAAGGCAGAGCTGCTACCCGGTGGGCAGCACAGGCCCTTGGTCAGTGTGAGGGAGGCTGAGCAGGGAGAAAGAAGGCCTACCAGGCAGCTGAAGATTCCAGAAGGGCTAGAGGAGGAAATGGCTTAAACTTTTCCAAAATTGCCAACTCTGGGGCCCTGGGAGTCAGGGAGCATGACGGCAAAGGGGCAGTGAGAGCGAGTTCTGGAGAGCAGAGCCGTGCACTGGACAGAGGCTCACTCCTTGAGGGAGAAATGCATCTTATCATTGATCATCTTGCGCTCGGGGTTGAGACGCTTGAGGATCTGGGCCAGCACATTCACCGTCTGGTCACTGCTCAGCCACGTCTTCTTGGTCTGGAACTTTTTCAGCAGGTCCTTAGTGGTCATGGGCTTCCGCGTCAGGTAGCGGCGCACGGCGTCCTCAGTCACCTGCACGTCTCCGCTGCTGGGTGTCGACTTGCCCGGTGGTGGCTGGGGAGTCGACTTCCCGGACAGGCTCTGGGGCCCCGCGTCCAGACGCAACCGCTTGGCTGCAGGCGCCTCGCTCACCCGCTTCCCTTGCTCGAGTTTGCTGGCGGCGGCATGCAGGGTAGAGGAGGTGCTGCCGCCCTCCGTGCTGGGCGTGCCCGGCCGGCTGTTGCCCCTTGGGCTCCCTCCCGACAGCTTCCGCTCTCTCTTGGGCGGGGTCTTCTTCTTCGCCATGAAGAGGGCTGAGGAGGCCTCACTGTCAATGTCACTCTCCTCTGAGCTGTCTGATTCATCGCTGCTGTCTTTCCTGCGCTTCTTCTCCTGCGGGGTGGGCGCCTTCTTCTTGGCCTTGGGGGCTCTGCCACCGCTGGCGTCACTGGCATCGGACGACATCTCCAGGTGGTCCTCCAGGTCGTGGATGCGCAGCTCGCTCGCCTTCCTGCGGCCGCGCTTCTCCTTCTCCTCCTTGTCCTCGTCCTGGTCCTGGTCCTTGAGCCGCTGCTGCTGCGTGATGCTGAAGTGGTTCAGCACCTTGTTCCTCCTCTCCCACTCCTTCTCGGCCTCCTCAGCAGTGAGCGTGCGGTGCCGGGCCAGCGGCGTGAAATTGTACGAGTTGTGCACGGGGAAGGCCTCAAAGGCCCCGTCGGGGCACTGGGTGAAGATATAGTAGGACGTGTTTTCTGTCACGCCTCCCTTCTTGATGCCCTTGAACTTCCTGCCGGATTTGTCGTTGACAGGGAGCAGCCAGGGCTGGTCCTCGGGCCGAAACTCCTTGAGCACGATGCCGAGCTTCTTCCTCCGAGCCTCCTCCTGGAGCTTGCGGTTGAACTCGCTGCCTGCGCCTGACTCGGCCATCTCCTCCTCTTGGTAGATTTTCTTGTTGCTCAAGTCCCGCTCCAGCCGGGCCTGATTCCACGTGGCAAAGTTGACTTTATCAGCTGCATTAAAAGTCATGGTGCTATATTTTTTGGTTGTATTCTTCGGAACTCGAACGACGTATTCAGTGACATTCTGGCGGCTGGGACCTAGGGCCGCCATGGGCAATGGTCAGCGGTTCCAATCTGGTCCGACCCGGGTTCCTTTCTTCTCCTCTGGCTAATGCGTCCCTCGAGCTCGGTGAAGCCGCCGCTCGGTGTCGGGTCTCTCTTTTCTGGTCCTCGTGCGAGGATTCCAACCCTAGGCGCCTCTGGCACTGGGAAAAGGTAACCCGGTATTTTTCAGTTGATCTGCAGAATGTTCCTCGACTTGGATTTGTCTGATATACTCATGACTGGATTCATGTTGTGCATTTTTTGTCAAAAATACCTCAGAAGGGCTGCTGTGTTCTCCACCATGTCACGGCAGCAGGCAGCAATGCTGATCAGCCCCATCACTGGTCCTGTTAGTTCTGCCTTGTAAAGTGGCAATTGTCGAGTTTCTCCAACATGAAGCTATTATTTTTCTCTTTGTAATTCATATATTTTTGACACTTTAAGGTTACAGAAACACAACTTTACCCACTTTAAAAATTTTTCACCCGCTGGTTTTATAATATATTGATGGCTCCTGATTGAGTTTTTATTCTGATGGCTGCCGGTGGTGATTTTCTAAGCTCCATCATTCCTTCCACATTAGTTGGTTGACATGCCTCTGTTAGAAATAGCTTTTCGCTTGATCTTTTACCGATTTGTGTATTTATCCATTTGTTTATTCACCTCACTCTTGAATTCCTATTCTATTCAATGGTTTAAAATGTATAACGTATTTTGACGCTTAAGTTGTCTCAAGTGTGGCAGCTCCTTTAAGATGACATTCATGTCCTTTTTCGAGCTCTTTTTTCCCTTTTGTCATAACAAAATGATCCAGGCTCATCTTAAAGCTTTTTTTTTGGACACAATTCTGGAATCAGCCTTTTCTCCAAGGAGTTGTGGTTTCTCTTTTAGTGGAGAATGATAGGAAATGGTGTTTAGAAGCCCAGATCTGCAGGCTAGATATTTACTAGGGTGTCACTGCTTCTAGCCCTCTTAGTAGTCAGCCAGGAAATACATGTATTTGTATATCAGACACACACACACACACACACTCCCTCTCTCTCTTCTCTGTGTATTCTATAGTTTTCTATTATGTATATTAAAATCCATGAGTTCATGTGGATACCTCCATTTTTAACCCAGCACTACAGGTTTCATTACAGTCTTCCTTTTTCCCACATGTATAATTCTTTCTCCAGTGAGAAGACCAGCTCCCACTCTCCTCACCGTATTTACATCTTTGCTCATTCCTCAGTGTGAAACCAAGCTTCTAGCCCAGTGATCACTTCCTTGACCCCATCCCTGCAGATCCCCTACTCCCAGCTGCCCCAAAGGAAGAGAAAAAAATCAATAAATATTATGTTAAAAAAAAAAAGAGATAGCGCTCACTTCGGCAACACATATACTGAGAAAAAAAAAGAGATGAAGATAAGGATAGGGAAAGAGAAAGGAAGAGGAAGCTACAGGGGAAGTTTTATAGAAGAAAATATTTTATTTTTCTTTATTTTTGTTTGTTTGTTTATTTACTTATTTATTTTAGAGATGAGGTCCCGCTTTGTTACGCAGGCTGGAGTGCAGTGGAATGAACATAGCTCACTGCCACCTCACAGTATGGGGCTCAAGAGATCATCCCACCTAAGCCTTCTTAGTCACTCAGACTACGGGCCACCATGCCCAGATAATTTTTCATTTTTTCTGTAGAGACGGGGTCTTGCCATCTTGTCCAGGCTAGTCTTGAACTCCTGGGCTCAAGCAGTCCTCTGATTTCAGTCTCCCAAAGTGAGAAGGGAATATTTCAAATATTATACTTGCCCTTGTCCATACTTTGATTAGTCTTGCTGAAAGTATGATATAAACCAAAGGTGAATGATATATCCTGAAGAGTCTAACAAATATAGCCGCATTTGGAAAGAAGTGAAGGACTGAGGTAAATTTCCATAGAGAAAATAATCTAAAAAATGTTTTTTCCAAGTCCAGAGTACCTATAAACCAGTGTTTGACATCAGAGTATCAACAGGCAGGGAGAAAAGCTACAGATTTCCAGGGGTTAATACTGAACTGTGGGAAAAATCTGATGCCTGTGGATATGCCCTCCACGCTGCAGTGTGATGCCTGGCACAGGACATTTAATAATTCTTGAAGATAAAACAGCACAGAGAATGGCCAGTAAATCAGATTCAACTCAACAGATCTCACCCTCACCAACTTGAGCTCTTAGATTATGGGAAAAAATACTGATAGGATGACTGACTCTAGTCTTGCTATTACACAGAAGGGACAAGAAGTATGTGTCTGATTGTGAAGAGATGCATGTCAAGAAGAATTCAACTCTATCACATACAAATGAATTACATGTCTGGACAGACCTGCCACTACAAGTATATACAATGTTTTAAAAAAGCACAGAAACAGTGCAAACATAGAGTAAGAAAGAAGGAAGGAAGGAAGGAAAAGAAAAGAAAAGAAGAAAAAGGGAGGGGGGAAGGAAGGAAGGAAAAGAAAGAAAAGAGAAAAAAGGGGGGGGGAAGGAAGGAAGGTAGGAAGGAAGGAGGGAGGGAAGGAAGGAAGGAAGAAGGAAAAGAGAACGAAAAAAGAAAAAAGGGAGGGAGGGGAAAAGAAGGAAGGAAGGAAAGAAGGAAGGGAGGGAGGGTAAAAGCCAAACTGAATGGGAGGGTGGAAGGGAGGGAGGGAGGGAGGAAGGAAGTTAGGAAGGAAGGGAGAGAGGGAGGGAGAAGCCAGACTGAATGGGAGGGAGGAAGGAAGGGAGGGAGGGAGGGAGAGAAGGAAGGAAGGAAGGGTGGAAGGGAGGGAGGGAGGGAGGAAGGAAGTTAGGAAGGAAGGGAGGGAGGGAGGGAGAAGCCAGACTGAATGGGAGGGAGGAAGGAAGGGAGGGAGGGAGGGAGAGAAGGAAGGAAGGAAGGAAGGGTGGAAGGGAGGGAGGGAGGGAGGAAGGAAGTTAGGAAGGAAGGGAGGGAGGGAGAAGCCAGACTGAATGGGAGGGAGGAAGTAAATTAAGAGAGAACACAACAGAAGGAAAGAAAAATTCCATAAGAGTTTCATAGCATGGGAATAATATAAAAACCAATTCAGTAAAATAAAAGCTAAAATATGAGATAATTTAAAAACAAAAGTTGATTTTAAGAAAAAAATTCAAAGACCCAAACAAAATCACAGAGGTAACAGATAAATCAGAAATATCCATAAATGAAGAACACAGCTGATAATAAATTACTGACATTGCGAAAAGCTTAGGATAATCATATTGAATACAGAGGAGGACAAAGAGATTAAAGCAATTGGAAGAAACAGAAAAAAATGTATAGGGGGCAAAGGAAACAAGTCAACAGTCCCAGATGCAGAGAATCCAACAAATGTAACAGAAAATGTATTCAAAGCATAATAAAAACCATTTTTTTCTTAAAGGAGAACAGAATTTTTAGGTCAAAATAAGCATATTTTATTTTAGAAAAAAATTAAAACAATAATTAACTATAAGGCATATTCTGGATACATTTTTGCAATTAAAGGATAACATATCTGTCAAAAGCCACAAAGAGTCTGAGATTTCACCCTACTTGCAAACTAACAATTTAGCTTGCCACAGATTCATGGATGCTGATAGAAAACAGAATTTCCGGGTCAGAGTTAAAGAACTTCATTGCTCGCTGCACGCACAGCATGCAGCCTGAGCATCAGAATATTTGCACTGGTTCCCCTTATCTCCAAATCTTCAAGGGCGACACGATCCATGGGCCCAGATGGATGCAACACACACACAGTGGGTAGATTTGCATCTCAGATGAGGAGCCCCCAGACGTGGGTCTGGGACTCCTTGAGCAAGCAGGAGACAAGCCAGTCCCCCTCCTCTCTGGGGAGTGAGTACACATGGATAGTGATGCTGTGTTCTCTTTGAACTGCTTAGCTGCTTACATGACTGGCTACAGAAACTGCTTGGTATCAGGGGATGGAGACGCCATGCCATCTAGCACTCTTGGCAAGAATGTGCAGAGACACTCAGGCTCCTTATTGAACCACCTCTCTCAGCAGCAGCCTCCACACACTGAGGTAGAGCAGGAAATAAAAATACATTAGTCTCAGACTTTTCCACAGCAATGTATGATGCAAGTGGATAAGAAACACCTTGACAATATTTCTCAGGGAAAGAAGATTTTTCCTAGCTCAGTTGTGGTTCACTTGCTAGGCAGCAGGTAGATCCTCACAGGTGTGGAAAAAACCCTGGGCTAATAGTGCCGATTAGGTGGGGAAGGGAGGACTTGACCATGGAAAAATGAATGAAAATGGGGCAGAATAGAGATTAATACACACACCAAAAATACTTTACCTAATGATTGTTCTGGAAGAAATAATGATAAACGGATAATAAATCCATCCAACCAAGTAATAAGTTAAAACAAAGATGATTCATTCTCTATAAACTAATGCTTCAGTAAGGAAAGACGGATCCTCAGTACTGACTATGCCTTTATGGTATGTGTGTTTTCCTGATATTCGTCCCAGTCCCAGTACTGCCACTAATTTTCTCTCTGGTCAAAATAAGGGCATTTGTCTACTCTTTTATAACCAAAAAACTGTTGTTATGAAAAGAAAGCTTTTTCTCGCCATTACTTACTATCTCCGCGGCAGAGCAGCGGCCCCAGTGTATATGCTGCTTCGGAATGTGGTCGACCTCCGTCCATCATCACGATCTGAGTGACTGGCAGATGCTCCTTTTGGGAAAAGACTATTGTGTCACTGGTCCTAAAAATAAACAACCAAAACCCTTAAAATTATTCCGATTAACATACAGGCAAAATTAACTCTGATCTCTTACTGCAATTTGAAGCAACGTCATAGGACTTAACATAACACTTAACATTTTCAATATTTTGAGAGCACAGAGACTACCACGAATCTAAATCAGGATGGGCAAACATTCTGTGTAAAGGATCGTACAGTAAGTGATCTTGGCTCAGCAGGCCATGCAGCTTCTCGCAGCCACGACCCAACTCTGTCACCAATATGTGTGAAAGCAACCACAGGCACAGATAGGCATGTCTGGGTTGCAATAAAAATTTATGGGCATGAAATTTGGATTTCATACAAGTTTTATGTGTCATGAAATACTTTTTATTTTTCAACCTTTTAAAAATGTAAAAAAAAATTCTTAGCTCACTGTCATGCAAAAACAGACTAGTGGTCTGGATTTCACCCAAAGCAGGTTATCAACTCCTGACCCATTTGCCAGTTCCTGATCTAAATGATTACAGAGGATAAAGGGGACAAATCAAGAAGGGTGGTCATTTTGTGAGCATGAGATAGTATATTAATATTTTCAAGATTCTTAAGCATATAACTTCCCTTCTAAAATTGTCTTACAATAATATCTAAATGATTATTCATTACAAATAAAAATAGTAACACTGGATTTAGACATTCATTTTGCAGAATATTAACTTATCATTAATTTTTTTAAAGTTCTTTTATGATTACTGGGTATTTCTTTCCATGTTAACTTTGTAAATAGAAAACAAATCTCATGGATTCAAAACCAAAATACATACATTACTCCCCTTATAAGTAATATATAGACTAATGCACGTGAAAGTGGTCTGTGAAATGCTGCTCCCGGTAGTTCAGTCAATAAACACAGATAGGGCACAGTGGCTCGCACCTGTAATCCCAACACTTTGGGAGACTGAGGCAGGCAGATTGCTTGAGCTCAGGAGTGTGAAACCAGCCTGGGCAACATAGTAAGGCCCTGTCTTTACAAAAAATACAAAAATTAGCTGGGTGTGGTGACGCACACCTGTAGTCTCAGCTATGTGGGAGGCTGAGGTGGGAGGATTCCTTAAGTCTGGGAGGTAGAGGCTGGAGTGAGCCATGTTTCCAGCCAGGGTGACAAAGTGAGACTGAAGTTTCCAGCGTGGGTGACAAAGTGAGACCCTTTCTCAAAAAATACAAAATACAAACAACAATCAAATCCTAACACTTAGCGCTCACTTTTTGTCGAACAGGCATTGTCCTGGGAATTGTGGACACAGAATAAAAAATATAGTCTCTGCCTTCTGAAAGCATACAGCCTATTGTATACCATGAGTATTAATTATGTGACTGGGAAAATAAATACACATGTCTGGATCCAATACAAAGAGACCTGGAGGATACCCTGGGAGACCATCAGGTCCTGGTCTTAGCTATGCCACTAATTTTGTCTCTGCCCAAATTGAAGGCATTTGTCTACTCTTCTGCAAAAATATTTTATTATATGTATATAAATGTATATGTAATAAATATTTGGCCAATAATAAATATTGCATATATGCATTTATAATAAAATGTTTATATTTATATACATTTGTTTATATTTTATTATATATTTGCTTCAACTGCATGTGTATTCTTATTTACAGATAAAACACTCTTAGTCCAGTTACTCATTATGATATAGAAACTCTATAGAATCTAGTAAATACTTTTTTTTTCCAAGGTGAACGTGTTTTATTCCCTGGTTGTTGTTATTTTAAAGAAATACATCTGTTTGAAAAATCTTAATTTCAGTTTCAAAGAACAAACAACCTCGGTCCATTGCAGAGTGCTGAGGTTGGATTATGGTTCCAGAATCTTTGCAGGGTGTGGGTGGCCACAGGTGTGGGTGACTCCTTCGACCGCAAGAATCTGCTGCTCCCCAGCCTCATGGCTGGGCCTGGAGTCACACTCCTGCATCAGCTGTTCTTTGGCAAAGCAGGGGCAGATTGAATTGGTCTTCAACATTCATATATTGCTTTCAACTTCTATGAGGCTTTCATTTTAATGCCTTTTCTTCTGTGAGGGACAGGCCTTCCACGGGAAGAAAGGGCATCCCTTGAGTCTGACATGCTCTGCAGTCAACTTGAGAAGCCCTTTGGTTAATTTTGGACAAGTCAAGCCTGGTTGTGGAATTCGGTCCCATTTAGCACCTTGCCAGCTAGGAAACGTGCTATCTCCATCATCTTCCCAAGACAGTCATGCGGGAAGGTCTTTTCCCCAACGAGAAACACAATCCAAAGTAAAGACGGCTTTTGTGGAAATTGCAAACTACTCATCCAGTGGTCAGTTGTAAATCACGGTTCTTTGGGGAAAAAAGGGAAAACAGGCTGGGGCTCTGGCCCTCAACTTCCTCTCATTAAACCAAAGCAATTTGCTGCTCTCCCCAGGCTCTTCCTGTGCGTGAATTCACTACTTTCCTCCTGATGGTGCTGGTGAATGGGCACCACGAGGAGGCGGGGCTTTCCACGTGACAGAGGGTTCTTTCCAAACCCAGGCTTTACAGGTAGATCCAAGCGTGGCTTTCGTCAGCCTGTTGCCGGCACTACTCAACACACACTTTGCTTTTTGCTGCTATTTTCTGTCGTCCTGGGTTTCTGAATCTTGGCAGGAGGACAGTCACTCCTTTGTGCTCCGCTGGTACAATGAGGTAGCCAAAGAAAGGGTCTTGGTCTGAGGCTGTCAGCTGTTACTAATCACGACTCCCCGGCCCATCGTGGGTCCCGCTCGCCTCTCCCTCTTGCTCTGCTTAGCACACATAAAGAAGATGAATTACTCCCTGGTTCCTCTTCAAAAAAGCGTATTGTGTGGCACATTCCAATACAGTGAGCGAAGGATGGGCTCATGTGAAGGGTAAATGGGTATCCAAGTCACCTCGCAGCGGGGCTCGCGCCGGCAGCTGTGGGCCTCTGAGAAGTGAATTTCAGAGCTGCCCCTTCTGAGAGTTTCCGACCTTGCAGAGAGTGAGAGGAAGTCCCTGCGGTGGGCTTGCTGGCAAACCACATCACTGGAAATATCGCCGGGCTGTGTTAAGCTGTCATGAGAGTCAATTGAACGGTCAAGATCAGCGTAGAGAGAAATAAAGCTTGACCACTCAGAGGCCGCCTCGGGCTGCTTACCCGGGAGAGGCAGTCTCCACCCCAAGGTTAAGCCAAAGGCGCTAGTTCCTTGGCGTTAGAGGTAGCGCGGATGAAAGCTGTGCCTCGGTTTTCTCTCACTGCTTCCGAATTAAAGTTCATTCTCAAAGGACGACTATAGCCAGAGAAAAGGTATTGTCTGCTCAGTCCTATCAGACTGAGGATACAAGTGATTTATTTGACTTTTTCTGCCACTTATTAGTGGCAGAAATTATTATATGTCTTCGCCACTGATATTTTTTCCACTTAACAATTTTTCAAAAGAGAATGTTTCTCTTTTGCTTTTCTGCACTTCATTTCACTAGAGCTCAAAGAAAAAGACATGTTGACAAGTTTGAAGGGTCAAATTAAAAAAATCAGTTTCCCTGATAAATTATGTGCCATCACAAGTGGCAAATCTGTAAGGAAGCTTCACTTGGTGTTTTCATACAATGTAATGTTACAAGGCTAATAAAATGTCATTTTGTGATATTATAAGCAGCCATAATGGGAAGGAATTTTTGGCCAGGGTGAAAACACATGTGAAAATGCTTGGGACTGTGAATTCTGCAAAATTGTTCCCCGCTCTTCATGAAGATGGTTTCATTCTCTTTTACCAAGAATCACTGATAAAAGTAAATTGCCTTCTTTGCTCAAAATTCCATGAAGTGAACCTATCTAAAATGTATTCCTTTGTTACAACATCCATAAAATTACTGTTCACGTGGAATGACCCGATACCAGATATCAGTGTGCGCATTCTGTGAGCTCCACTAGTGAGATAAAGCAAGTTTTTGGATATGATGGGCAGCCCAAGATCACAGGAAGCGAAGATGACAGGAAGGGAAGACTATACATAATTCTGGGTTCCTTTATTTTTATTTATTTATTTTTATTGCATTTTAGGTTTTGGGGTACATGTGAAAAACATGCAAGGTTGCATAGGTGCATACGTGGCAGTGTGATTTGCTGCCTTCCTCCCCTTCACCTATGTGTCATTTCTCCCCATGCTATCTCTCCCCAACTCCTCACCCCACGCTGTCCCCCCACTCCCCCCCAACAGACCCCAGTGTATAGTGCTCCCCTCCCTGTGTCCATGTGTTCCCATTGTTCAACACCTGTCTATGAGTGAGAACATGCGATGTTCGATTTTGTGTTCTTGTGTCAGTTTGCTGAGAATGATGGTTTCCAGGTTCATCCATGTCCCTACAAAGGACACAAACTCATCGTTTTTGATGGCTGCACAATATTCCATGGTGTATATGTGCCACATTTTTCCTGTCCAGTCTACCATCGATGGGCATTTGGGTTGGTTCCAGGTCTTTGCTATTGTAAACTGTGCTGCAATGAACATTCATGTGCATGTGTCCTTATAGTAGAACGATTTATAGTCCTTTGGATATATACCCAGTAATGGGATTGCTGGGTCAAATGGAATTTCTATTTCTAGGTCCTAATTGCCCAGTTCCCAAACCTTCTTTTGCATGCATTTGTGGCAAAAAAAATCATAACTGATGTTATCATTTGCAACACTTTTGTATTTTCAAAATAAGGCTTTCTGAATTTAAAAAAATTAAATTGGCATGTCAAACTTGTACATATATTGGGGGTACATGTGATATTTTGATACCTGAAAACAATGCGTAATGATCAAATCAGGGTAACTGTGATATCCATCACTTTGAGCGTTTATCCTTCTTTGTGGTGGGAACATTACAATTCTCCTCTAGCTATTTTGAAATAGCTAATAAATTACTGGTAACTATAATCTCCCTAGCACTATCAAATACTAGAACTTATTTTACTTAACTGTACTTTTGTACCCATTAATCAACTTCTTTTATAAAAGACTTTAGGCATCAAAATTTCAAATTGGAAAAGATAGAACTAAAATAATATGGCTATATTATTTAAGATTATTCCCTGAAAAAAATACACTTTATGGTAAAGAAAGCTTATTTCTAAAATTCAGACCAAAATCCCATTGCCTTACCTAGTTAACACTCTGTCATTTATTTTTATGCAAATAACAGAATATGGATTATGTAAAAGCATCACCATTCAGCTTTAGAGTGGACTGATGGTAGACAAGCTAGAAATATGTCTCCTGGTAAATGAGGTAGGTCTAGGAAATTTTTTATTAATGCAGTAGCCATTAAAAATTACTATTCCAACTTCTGTGATTATCATTTTAGCAAGTCTACTAGAGAGAATGCAATTTTATTATTTATGGAGGATGCTTGAATTTTAAAGATCTATTTCGCATGAAAGCTGCAAGTTTCATTCCATTTTTAATATTGACTGTGCAAAATACTGAGGATGTCTGAAATCCACAGTGCATTTCAGTTCATTTGGGCAGATACAATAATAAAGTTTTGTTTTTTCAGTTGTTTTGGAAAGACTGGTGTTTTCAGTCTGAGCATAAAGATGGTCAGTATTTTTTCACCAATTTCTTATTGTTACAGGTAGATTCCCAACCTTTGCAGATCAAAATAGAATACTCAAGATTTATCATAGTTATCAGACTTCCTCAAAACTTCCTAATAGGAACATCTCATTTTTCTTCTTTTCTCCCCATTATTTTCTAAAGCTTATACTATAGTCTACACTTGGAAATAGTGCATTCATATGTACCATAATCTCTTGCAGCAGTATTAAAAATTCAGTAAGAGAACTTTCAAAGACTTTGGCTTTTAATTTTATATTTTATTAAAAATTTTATTTATTAAAAATTCCTGTTGTTCTTGAAATTGTGCTTTCCTAGGAAGTGTGAAAACGTCCAAAAGCTACTACTTATCATTTGCCAGATAACTTTATTTAAGGCAAAGTAGAGCCATAAATTTGGGCGGTTGCAAAGAAAGCTAAAAGGCGGAAACACTGAGTCAACTTTAACTTTTAATGATTGTTTTGGGGGAGTAGGTCAGCAATAATAAAATCGTATGATCCACACCCAACCCACTGAAAAAATTTCCAGATTCTCAATTTCTGTTAATTGCCTATCTTTTAGTCAATTCAACCTGCATTAATTACTATAGCAATATAGTATGTCTTGACAGCCAACAGAATTAGTCTTCACCTTGTTTTTCATCTTAAAAATTACCTTGCTTATCCTTTCATCCTTAATTTCCAAATGAATTTTAAAACCAGTTTGTTGCAATCTACACAAATAAGTAAAACACCGCATTTTTTGGAATTTCATTAAAATTACAGACTAATTTGAGGAGAATGTCAACTTTGAAAGAAGGTATCTCACCAGCAGCATTATTGGTATTTTGGACTAATTTTTTTTGTTATGGGGGGCTGCCCTGTGCATCGTAAGATGTTTAGCAGCACCCTGACTTCTAATTAATAGACACCAATATAAACAACCTTCCTCTCTGTGTGACGACAAAAAAGTCTTCAGACAATGCCAAATGTCCCCTGAGGGTCAAAATTACCTGACTGAGAACCACTCCTTTAAGATACTGAGTCATATTATCCACGACAGTAGTGAGTCGATCCATTTATTTGGCTGTCCTTACTTCTCTTGACAAAGTTTCATAATTTTTTCCATTAAAAGTACTGCAGTTATTCCACAGAAATTTACATTTTTGTTAATATTGCAAACACATTTTTACTAGGTTTGTAATGGTAATTATTTTATGATTTTATAGAAATTCAATACTGACTGACCATAAATTCAGTAAACTTACTGAACTCTCATTTTTCCTGATATTTCTTTATATTATTTTTGATTTTCTATGTAGGCAATCATGTCATCTGCAATATCTGCCAAGTTTGTCTATTTTCCAAACTTTTCATCACTTACATATATTTTATTTTCTGTTGTGTCTGTAACTGACACATACATGAGCTTTTAAAAGTTATATGTTTGTTATTGATTATAATTAAGCATATAGTTTCTATCATGGCAATTCTGTAAAATTTGTTAAGATTCCATCCATTTGCAATATTTTCTATACTTGCTCAATAATACTGTATAATACATTCTATAAAAATAATTTTTCTTTACTAAACTTGATATATGGCTGCTATATCAAGTTTATGAATTATAATATTAAAATATTCTTATCTGCTTCACTTATTCATTCCCAAAAATGTTATGTTAAATTATTCCACTGTTTTGGGTGTCACTTTGCCTTTGTGTATTTATTACTTCCTTACATATTTTGAATACTCTGATGATGCATACAAGTGTAGGGTAATGAGATCGTTCCAGTGAGTCCATCTTAGCATTAGACAGAGTTCAAGTTTATCCCTAACATTGCTTTTTGTCTTAGTCTGACTTAACACAGCTATATCTGCTTTCTTTTGATCTGTATTTACTTGGTAAGTATTTTTCATTCTTTTAGTTTCAACTTCACTGAGTGCTTATATTTTATCTTCTGTAAACAAGCTATAGCTTCTTTACAAATCCAGTATGGTAAGATCTAATGTCTGGTTTTTAAATGAACAGAGTTTACTCATACTTATTATGATTTTTTGTACACTTGTATGCATTTAAATCATCTTATTTTATGCTTTTTATTGGTGCTTATTTTTTAAAGACTCTAAGATAATCACACAAAAGTCCTATTTAAATTATTAAGAAGTAAAATAATATTATAGTTACATGTGTCATCATTATATTAGCAAAACAACTTGTGGATTTTTGCAGACAGCTGAATTATATGTTATATGTATATTTTAGAGACTATATAGATGTATTTGAACACAGTCCACTCTACATTTATACACATATATTGACTTGCAGTGTAGCTTAATATTTTAAATCATTATAGTAGCTTTTAAATATATTTGTTTTTATAATAAATCTTTGGCATGTCATAGTTATTTGATAGAACGTTCTTACTGTAACTGAGGAACTGTCTGATCATTAACTATTTTTTAAGTAAGACACTTTCGATGAGCTGTTGATTACAGGGACACCTTATGGAAAAATGGTGATGGTTTATATTAACAACACTACTGGCCACCTTAACAGACATACACCTGAAGATACTTAAAATAGCTTTCACTTTACTTTCATTTCTGAATGCTATTTTTTTTATCATAAACTTCCCACCAAGAAAACCTCACTAGGCACCTCAGTAATAGAAAATACTGAATAAAAACTGAGATTAAATTCTTATTTCTACATCTTAATCTATATTATTATAATTATAAATCTTTTCATTTTATAAAATTGGTAAATTCTATTTTTATAAACTGAAAAATCAATTTTATTTGAAAAAATTAAAACAGAAATTGGAATTCCCCATCCCCACCCGATATACACACCCACATTTACAAAACATTTTCTGCAAAGTTGGGACAGAATTTGAGAATGCTTATGGTCTTACTGTTGAATAGACCTGTCTACCAGAAGGTGCAAAGTAAATAAAATAAGATCAAAAAGCAAATGATTCCACAATGCTCCCTTCTGAATGTAGGAGGGGATTTAATTTTTAAGACCTGAGTCTCTCCTAAATTTGTTTTCCAAATGAAAGCCCAAGTCTTCTGTCACACGAATGCAGTCCTTTACGGTGCTGCAGTGTCATGGCTAAGGGTGTCAGTGGACCTGCACCCACTTCAGTTTCTCCTATCCCCCTCCTCAAAGTCAGTGCATGGGAAGGTCACTCAATACAGATGGCTCCAAGTGATACGTTCCTCTGGTTTACTCCCCTAAGCATATGTGAAGTCTACAATAAAGTATGCACTTAATACTAATAGAGAGTTCTGTAACTTAAAAAATGGTTAACATTCTTCTAGTTAAGTTATAAAGCCACTAGCAAATATGCCATTCTGGCTTTCTTGCAATAACTTGCCAATGATCTCCTCTCTGACCTATAGAAAATGGGGGTGGGAACGGACTAATGAGCTGGAGGTCTTCTCAACAGCCAGGAGCTGGAGGGCTGGAGCCCCTGCAGGCAGAAGCCCCTTGTGGAATGGAGGAAATGAAAACCTCTAGGATTGTTAAAGATGTCCCTCAAAAGATTTGAAAGTGGCTGTTTGTCTCATTACAGAGCCCAAAGCTAACAAATGTCATCACACCGTAATACCAGACACTTTAAAATGTACATCATACAAAATCTTGTACAAAAGCATTTTAACAGATGGGAGGTTACTTCACACCTGGAAATTACTGGTGGCCAGATTTGAAACTATGGATCGGATTTGTTCTTCCTACTCACTGCACTAAAACTGCATTCATTTTTAAGTAAGAGAAAGCTATATTAGGATTGTACATCAAAGTATTGAAAAATAGTGTCTCATAAATCCATATGATCATTTTGTAATTTTCAAATTGAGGAAGAGTAAAAATAATACCGATGTAAGTGTATAGTATATATTCTATAGAAAGCTCCAGTAGATTCAAGTGAGTTTTTCCAATTTCACAATATTTTTTAAAGTGATACAAAATAGACTTTTTTATGCCAAATAAATAAGTGGACTAGCATGTAGGCCAAATAATAAACTCAATTTTCAGGAATCAAATTACTGCTTAATTAGATATTTTATGTTCAAATCAACTATACTGACACGTGGATTGACCATTATTATTATTATTTTTTTTTTTTTTTGAGGTGAAGTCTCACCCTGTCACCCAGGCTGGAGTGCAGGGGCGCAATCTTGGCCCACAGCAACCTCCTGGGTTCAAGCGATTCTCCTCTCCTGTCTCAGCCTCCTGATGAGCTGGAACTATAGGCACACACTACTACACCTGGCTAATTTTTGTATTTTTAGTAGAGACAGGGTTTCATCACACTGGCCAGGCTGGTCAACCTCCTGAATTCAGGTGATCCGCCCACCTCAGCTTCCCAAAGTGCTGGGATTACAGGCGTGAGCCACTGTGCCTGGCCTAAGATTTTTTTAAAAGCATGTACTCTGCATGATCTAGTTATTTTATGACAACGCTTTTTAAGTTGCTGACATGAACCCAAAGATTAAAAACATTTACACATTACAAATTTAAAAAAAAGAAAACCAATACACATTTCAATAATAACCTCAAAAAGAACTTCTAAAATAAAGAGGCATTGCAATCTACATGAGAAAATTTTTCAGCTCAAAGCAAAAGCTTACAGTGTACTTTTCAAATTCCTGAAATTCTATGTTAGTTGTTTCAAAGTGCAGTCTACAGAACACTTGGTGCTCAAAGTTTTGCTATCGCACTAAAGCAGAGTTCTGTGAGTATGGGAAATTGTTTTTTCTACAAAATAAACACAGTTCTTTTATGCAGGACCTGTCAGAGTTCTAATGTGTTAATATTACTGTTAATTTCTAAAAGAATGATAGAATGTACAGCATTATATCCCATATCATTTTTAGACAAAGATTTGGAGAAATTCACTTTTTGAATTGCCACATGAATACTAGATTGATTAATTAACTAAACTAAACTTCCAAGAGAATATTTGATTTTCAGTGAGTGAAAAACTTACCAGCTGTTTCTATTTTAGGAAAAATAAAACACACATTATACAGTATTCACAATGAAATAGTAAATCTCTAGTCACAAAATTTAATCCTTAGATTAACTGATTACATTTCATCAAAACTTATATTTCAACTTGCTTGAACATACTTTAATCTAGTTACCTTTTTGTACCAGCTTGTTTGACATTTAATTAACTATGCATAATTAAAAAATAAAAACTACATTTTTGTGAAGGGAAATCATGTGGAAATCACCATTCATTCCGGCCAGCATCACAGTTGCAGTAATATTGAGAATCAGTGCAGTTCCCCTCTAATCCACAAGTACACTTTTGAGCATCAGGCAGAGAACCTCCCCAGTAAGTGTGTGTTTCATTGGTTCTTCCAACCCACCAGCTCAGTGGGGTTCCATCTGAAAGACAAGTATGAGAAAGATGACAGCTACTTTGTCCCTCACCACCACTCTCCTCATATAACTCCCTGTACTCCCAGCTGTAACATATGTGTGTGTGAGAGAGAGAGAGAGAGAGAAAATGAGACTATACTTAAAAACTTGTATTTTACCTCTGAAACAAAGATGTTTCTTTAACACGCTAAGCAATGTTCTTCCGCCAATATTTCAGTATCTAGGCTTAAATGATTCCCACCTATTATTCTTCTATTAGAATTTAGTCCTTAGTTGCATGTGATGTTATATACTTTCCATAGAAATAACATTCATAAAACATTCACCATTAAAATAAATACCAGAGTAATCTGCATACTACAGATAAAATCTACTTGAAATTATGAAATGTTCATTGAGAAAGTTTAATATTATACAAAGATACTGATTTTATCTCATTACATCTTTTTGCTAACTAGCTGTATATTACATATTTGGAAATATAGGATTCTCTCTGTAAGGACTTATAAATTTTTGGAGGTCTGTGTTTTTATTGTATTGGATGTCCTGACTTTTTTATCTGGAGGCTAAAGAAATGGCATTGATAGGCCTTTTTCATCTCTGAGGTTAACTGTTTCTTATGAGAAGAAACAAAGTGCTGTGGGTCAACTACAGCTCTGACTAGTGCACCTCCTCCTCAGCAATGACAATGATTAAACTGTAGAGCCAGACACTGACTTAGGTCTACAGAGTCGCATATTATGACAAGGGATGCTTCCGGGGATGGGGAGTGAAGGCTGGGGTGATGGAGTGCACATCACAGTAAAGTTAGCATAATTTAAAAAGCAGGTATCAGGCCACCCATCTTAAAAAGAGGAAGGGGGCCAGGGGACACAAGTTGCAGTTGTCACAGATTAGGGCAGGAGGAAAATAACATTGGATTAACTCAACCAATTTTTTAAGCATGCTTGGTCATATGGTGCTTTTTCTCAAATTTCAATAGGTTGTTACCATTGCGATATGAATTGAGATCCGGAACTTAGCTTCTACCTTACTGCTTATCACAACTCAATTATAACTCATTCCTAGATAAGATCTCTGCATTCATTACTACCACTGCTGTCCACCATCTGCCCATCTGCCAAAAAAAAAAACAAAAAAACAAAACGGCATTCTGGGAAAATTTGAAGAGGAATTAATATCAGGAATCTTTTTAAAAATGTGCTAAAAGCTTTGTCACTAAAAACTGAAAGATATTCTTTTTTTTTTTTTTCTTTTTTTTTGAGACAGAGTTTCGCTCTTGTTACCCAGGCTGGAGTGCAATGGCGCAATCTCGACTCATCGCAACCTCCGCCTCCTGGGTTCAGGCAATTCACCTGCCTCAGCCTCCCGAGTAGCTGGGATTACAGGCACGTGCCACCATGCCCAGCTAATTTTTTGTATTTTTAGTAGAGACAGGGTTTCACCATGTTGACCAGGTTGGTCTCGATCTCTTGACCTCCTGATCCACCCGCCTCAGCCTCCCAAAGTGCTGGGATTACAGGCGTGAGCCATCGCGCCCGGCCCGATATTCTTTTTTTTTTTTTTTTTTGAGATGGAGTTTCGCTCTTGTTACTCAGGCTGGAGTGTAATGGCGCGATCTCGGCT
The DNA here is from genome assembly GCF_030222135.1 of Aotus nancymaae. Classification (NCBI taxonomy): domain Eukaryota; kingdom Metazoa; phylum Chordata; class Mammalia; order Primates; family Aotidae; genus Aotus; species Aotus nancymaae. The sequence goes on from NW_026988455.1 coordinate 19,532,685, forward strand.
CACTGCAACCTCCGCCTCCTGGGTTCAGGCAATTCTCCCGCCTCAGCCTCCTGAGTAGCTGGGATTACAGGCACGCACCACCATGCCCAGATAATTTTTTGTATCTTCAGTAGAGACCGGGTTTCACCATGTTGACCAGGGTGGTCTCGATCTCTTGACCTCGTGATCCACCTGCCTCGGCCTCCCAAAGTGCTGGGATTACAGGCGTGTGCCAAGGATTCTATATTTAATTCTAAGGGTGAAAATATTTAAGTTGACTGTGATGTCACACATATATACTATACTATCAAGCAACAGTAAGAAAATTATAAAAATTACCTTAAATGTAAATGTCAAATATAATAAAAGGTGGAGATTGGCAGAGTGAACTGAAACAAAAACACAACTAGATATTTCTAAGACACTCTCTTCAAAGTAAACATAGGTAGGTTAAAAGTAAAAGGATGGGGACCGGTGCGGTGGCTCAAGCCTGTAATCCTAGAATTTTGGGAGGCCGAGGCGGGTGGATCACGAGGTCAAGAGATCGAGACCATCCTGGTCAACATGGTGAAACCCTGTCTCTACTAAAAATACAAAAATTAGCTGGGTATGGTGGCACGTGCCTGTAATCCCAGCTACTCGGGAGGCTGAGGCAGAGAATTGCCTGAACACAGGAGGCGGAGGTTGCGGTGAGCCGAGATCGCGCCATTGCACTCCAGCCTGGGTAACAAGAGCGAAACTCCGTCTCAAAAAAAAAAAAAGTAAAAGGATGGAAAAAATACACTTTTCAAATTAACTTTGAAAGAAAACAGAATGGCTATCTCATAAAACAGACTTCAGAACAAAAATACTAGACGCAAAGAGGGGCATTACTTAATGATTTCTTTTTTTAAATCACCAGGAAGACATAAATGAGTATGCAAGAAACAACCGACCCTTACAAAAATGAAGCCAGAATTAAGACTTCTGGTTTCCAACCTGACATGACATTAGGAGACTGGAAGTCATCACTCCCATTCTCACAACAAGAAAACATCTGAAGTAACTAAAAATCAACAATTCTTCTTAGATCCATTAGAGAGTTAAAGTCATAGGAAAAACATTACTCCTAAAGCTGCAGAGACAAGTGAAAACAGTATTGCAGCTAATGGAGCAAAAGCAGATGGTGGAGTTTGGTAAGAACACTTACAATGTAATTGACTAATTGGTGGGTATTAAGCAAGGACAAGCTTGAGAGACTAAAAACTCCTAGAGTCGGGGATAAGTCTTGGTCAACACGCTTCCATGAGTTTTACCTCCAGGAGGTAACTCATTAAGTTCTCAGGATAAAGATAGGAGAAAAATGCTCTTATGTCTCCAGCAGGGAGAGGGAAGGAGTAAACATTTTGAAATAAGCACAGAACATTATGTTCTCCTTAACAACATTCTAACGCCCCCAAAAAACTAGTTTACTAGAGCCTAAACCACCTAGGGGAAGGGAAGTACCCAGCACCAGCCCTCTCTAGCCTTCTTTTCTCACCCAAGGGAAGGGGAAAGAAGCTGAGAAGCACTCTCAAGGTCACAGTCAGGAAGACAGTCTAAAAGACTGACCTAATCATAGAAGTACAGGATGCTTCTCCTCTCTCTACACCTTACCATGACATCAGTAAGTTACCTGTATAGTAACAGGAGATTACAAATGAAAAAGCTGTCAATTTTGGTCCCTATTTAAGACAGACTCTAGGGAAGCTCAAATAAAACAGAAGAAAGAAAAATAAAAGGACCTCAGAGAAAATTATAGCTTCTGACACCACAGTGATGCAAAGAGCAAACACAGACTAACTACTCACCAGATAAACAAAAAACCTTACATTAAAGGCCGCCTTACCTCAGTTCCTTTGCCAATATGTCAGGCTTTCAACAGAAAACTGCAAGGCATGCTAAAGCCAAACAATACAGTCTTAAGAGACAAAGCAAGCAAACATGCAGATACGACAGATTTGGAAATACCAGATAAGAAATTTGAAATAATAATCAATATGCTAAGGGCCCGATGTTGAAAAAATGGACAACATGCAAGAACAGGCAAACTAAACAAAAGATATGAAATCTCTAAGAAAGAATCAGAAGGAAACTTAGAGATTAAAAAAAGTATAAGAAATGTAGAGGTCTTTGATGGGCTCATCAAAGGGAAGACTGGGAAGTGCTGAGGAAAGAATCAGTGAGCTTCAAGATATGTCAATAAAAATTTTCCATTAAACACAAAGAGAACAAAATGAAACATAGTATGCAAAGTCTGTTGGACAAATTCAAATGGTGTAACACATGTAACCCATAATGAGAATACCAGAAGTAGAAGGAAGACAGTTGAGAACCAGAAGGAATATTTAAAATAATGATGGTTGAGAATGTTTCAGAATTAATGACAGACATTAAACCACAGGTTCAGGAATCTCAGCAAACACCAAGCAGGTTAAATACAAAAAAAATCCACACCTAGGCATATCATATTTAAAATGCAAAAAATGAAAGACTTTCTTAAAATTAAAATAAAATCTTGAAAGAAACCAGAGTAAAATAAAACACCTTACCTACACAGGAGCAAGGATGAAAATTATGACAGATTTCTTTTAAGAAACCATGCAAGCAAGAATAAAGTGAAGCGAAATATTTAAACTGTTGGGAAAAACACACACACTAATATAGAACTCTGTATCCAGTAAAATTATCCTAAATAGCAAAGTAGAAATAAAGACTATCTTAGATAAACAGAAATTGATGAACTCTTTCTCCAATAGGCCTAACTTGCAAGCCATGTTAACAGAAGTTCTTCAGAGAAAAGAAAAACAATATAGGTCAGAAACTCAGAACTACATAAAGAAAGTTAGAAGCAATAGACAAGGAATAAATAAATATAAAATAAAATCGTGTCTTCTTCTTAATTGATGTAATAGGTAACAGTTAGTTCTAAATAATAATACTAACAATGTATTGGGTGATTATAGCTTATGAATAAGTAAAATGAGTGATAGCAATGTAATACAAATTAGAAGGACTGGAAATACTGTTAAAAGTACCAGCACCATCAATGAAGTGGACTAGTGTTATTTGAAAGTAGATTGTTATAATATATATTTCATACTCAAAGGCTACCACTAAAACAATTACAGAGAAATGTAATTAATATTCTAGGAGAAGTGAGGATATTGAATCGTATAAAATGTTCAATTAAAACCAAAAATGTGAGAGAGGAATTCAGGAAAAAAAGAAGAAACAAGGGCAACTAATAAAAAAGAGTTACAGTATTACAAATATTAACCCAAGTATCAATAATCACTTTAAATGTAAACAGTCTAAATGTACCAATGAAGACAGAGACTGTCAGAATGGACCAAAAAAAAATCCCATGATCCAGCTATATATTGTCTGCTGAAATCCTCTTTAAACATAAAATAGCAGGTAGATTTAAAGAGCTAGAGGAAGACATACCATGCTAACACTAACCAAAAGAAACCAGAGTAGCTAAATTAATTTCAGACAAAGCCAATTGCAGAGCAAGGAAAATTATCAGGGATGAAAAAAGGGCGTTAGACAAGGAGTCAATACAGTAAGAAGACATAATAATACTTAATGTGTATGTACCTAGCAAACAGAAAGTCAAAATACGTTAGGGGGAAACTGATAGAATTGCAAGGACAGAGAGACAAATCTATTATTGCCACTGGAGACTTCAACATTCCTCTATGAGTAAGTGACAGACTCAGCAGGAAGAAAATCATTAAAGATAGATTTGAACTGAACAGCACCATCAATCAACTGGATCTAAGTGAATACTTGAGAATTCAATTAGCATTATAGAATACTTTATCCAGCCACTGCAGAATACACATTCTTCTCAAATACAAATACACAATTCATTAAGTTAAACCACATTATAGGCCATAGAACACTTTACCAAATTCAAAAGAATAGAAATCATACAAGGTATGTTCTTGAATCAGAATGGAATTAAACTAATAATAGCAGAAAGAGAACTGAAATATCTTCAAATACTAAAATATTTAAAAACACATTTCTAAATAATAAAACATGGTGAAAGAGAAAGTCTCAAAATAGAAAAAAATTTTTTTAACTAAGCTAGTGATTAATAACCTTCCCAAACAGAAGGCACCAAGCCCAGATGATTCACTGGTGAATTCTATCAACATTGAAGAAACAAATGATATCAATTTTCCACAATCTGTTGCAGAAAAGAGAAGCAGAAATAACTATTTCTTAACTCATTCTATGGGCCCGCATTACTCTAATACCAAAACCAGCAAAGCCTTACAAAAAAAAGTAAACTGCAAACAAATACCTCTCCTGAACATGGATGAAGCAATCCTTAAAAAATATTAGCAAATTGGATCCAACAATGTATAAAAATAAATATACACCACAACAAATGTGATTTACACCATGTGTGCCTTTAACATTTTAAAATTAATATAGTCCATCAGACCAACAAGCTAAAGAATAAAAATCATATGCTTTTAGTACATTCTGCTCAATTTCTATGTAAACTTAAAATTGTTCAAAAATATAAAGCCTATTAATATAAGAAACTGATGGAGCGGAATGGAAAAATAAACAGATCCACAATTACAGTACAGATTTCAAAATGTCTCTCTTAGCAACTGATAGAACTACTAGACAACAAATTTAAAAGAACTAAAATCGCACAAAATATATTCTCTAAGCATAATGGAATCAAACCAGAAATCAATACCAGAAAGGCAAAAAGAAAATCACTAAACACTTAGAAATTTTTAAAAATATACTTCTAAATAAGCTATAGGTCAAAGAAGATGCTTCAAAGAAATTTATTAAAATACTTAAATGAAAATGAAACTACATGAGAAACTAAATGAAAATGAGAATACAACATATCAAAATGTGAAAAAACTGTGTTGATAGGGAAAATTTAGGACTAAATGCTTATATTAGGAAAGGGGAAAACCCTGAAGCCAATAATGTAAGTTCTTACCTCTAGAAATTGGAAAAGAAAAGGTAAAATTCCCTCATACAAGCTAAAGGAAGGAGATAACAAAGAGAGGAGCAGATGTCAATAAAATTTGAAACAAAATAATAGAGAAAATCATGAAATGAAAATCTAGTTTCTAAAAACAGTAAGACTGAAAAACTATCAAGACTGACAGATAAAAAGAGATGAGACAAACTATGAATATGAGAAAGTAAGTGGATATCACTACAGATGCTGCAAACATTAAACTAACAATAAGAAAATACTATAAATAATTCTATGCAAATCAACTTGATAATTTAGATTAATGGATCAATTTCTCAAAAAGTACAAACGACCACAATTCACCTTACATGAAATAGGTAATTTAAGTAATTATAACTATTAAGAAAACTGAATTCATAATATAAAATTACGGAAAAAAAAAAAAAAAAGAATCTCTTGGCCCATGTGGTTTTACTGGAGAATTCTTTTTTTCTTTTTCTTTTTTAGATGAAGTCTCATTCTGTTGCCCAGGCTGGAATGCAGTGGTGTGATCCTGGCTCACTGCAACCTCTGCCTCCCATGTTCCAGCAATTCTCCTGCCTCAGCCTCCTGAGTAGCTGAGATTATAGATGTGCACCACCACGCCCAGCTGATTTTTTTTTTTTTGAGACAAAGTCTTGCTCTGTCACCCAGGCTGGAGTGCAGCGGCTCGATGTCCACTCACTGCAACCTCCACTTCCCGGTTTCAAGCAATTCTCCTCCCTCGGCCTCCTGAGTAGCTGGGATTACAGGCATGTGCCACCATGCCCAGTTAATTTTTGTGTTTTAAGTAGAGAAGGGGTTTCACCATATTGATAAGGCTGGTCTCAAACTCCTGACCTCAAGTGACCCATCTGCCTTGGCTTCCCAAAGTGCTGAGATTACAGGCATGAACCACCCTGATGGGCCTTACTGGAGAATTCTACCAAATGTTTAAAGAAAAGTTAAAGTCGATTTTACATAATCTCTTCTAGAAAACAGAAGATTATAGAACGCTACCAAATTCATTTTATGTAGGCAGTATTGTCCTGTTACTGAAACCAGATAAAAACAATATGAAAAAAAGAAAACTACATTATCAGTATCTCTCACGAATTTGAATGCAAAAATATTCAGTAAAATATTAACAAACCAAACTCGTTAGAATTTTAAAATACAATAGAAATGTATTTTTAAATTATACATTATGGCCAAATGGGAGTTGCTCTCATTATGCAAAGCTGATTTAATACATCAACGGACAAAAGAAGAAATATAATGTTAATACCAATTGACACAGAAAAGGCATTTGACAAAAGTCCAATGTCCTTTCAAAATAAAAACTGTCAGCCAACTAGGATTAAAACTACTAGGAACTACCTCAACATAACATAGGGAAAAAAAATGAATGCTTTCCCCCTAAGACAGGAAACAAGGCAAGGATGTCTGCCCTCACCACTCCAGTTCAACCTAGTACTGAAAGTCTAGCTACTGCAATAAAGTTAGAAAAATAATTTATCTGCATATAGATTGACAAGGGAGAAATAAAGCTGACTCTATTTGCAGATGACCTGATTTCCCATATAGAAAATCCCAAGGAATCTTAAAAAAAGTTAAGTTCAAAAAAAGTAAGAGGATATAAGATCAGTATAAACAATTATATTTCTATACTCTTTTTTTTATGATCCATTCTTTTTTAAACTATACTTTAAATTCTGGGATACATGTGCAGAACACGCAGGTTTGTTACGGTATACATGTGCCATGGTGGTTTGCTGCACCCATCAACCCGTCATCTACATTAGGTATTTCTCCTAATGCTATCCCTCCCCTAACCCCCTGCCCCTCAACAGGCCCCGGTGTGTGATGTTCCACTCCCTGTGTCCATGTGTTCTCACTGTTCAATATGAGCGAGAACATGCAGTGTTTAGTTTTCTGTTCCTGTGTTAGTTTACTGAGAATGATGGTTTCCAGCTTCATCCATATCCCTGCAAAAAAAAAAAAAAATCCATTTCCAGCTTCATCCTTATCCTTTTTATGGCTGCATAGTATTTCATGGTGTATATATGCCACATTTTTCTTATCCAGTCTATTATTGATGGGTATTTGGGTTGGTTCTAAGGCTTTGTTACTTTGAACAGTGCTGTAATAAACATGCATGTACATGTGTATTAATAATAAAATGATTTATAATCCTTTGGGTATATACCCAGTAGTGGGATTGCTGGGTCAAATGGTATTTCTGGTTCTAGATCCTTGAGGAATCGTCATCCTGTCTTCCACAATGATTGAACTAATTTACACTCCCACCAACAGTGTAAAAGCATTACACACATCTACAACCATCTGATCTTTGACCAACCTGACAAAAAGAAGCAATAGGGAAAGGATTTCTTATTTAATAAATGGTGTTTGGAAAACTGGCTAGCCATATGCAGAAAACTGAAACTGGACACCTTTCTTACACTTTATGTAAAAATTAACTCAAAATGGATTAAAGACTTAAACATAAGACCTAAAACCATAAAAACCCTGGGAGAAAAGCTACGGAATACTGTTCAGGACATAGGCATGGGCAAAGACTTCATGACTAAAACACCAAAAGCAATGGCAACAAAAGCCAAAATTGACAAATGGGATCTAACTAAACTAAAGAGCTTTAGGACAGCAAAAGAAACTGTCATCAGAGTGAACAGTCAACCTACAGAATGGGAGAAAATTTTTGCAATCTAGCCATCTAACAAAGTGCTAATATTCAGAATCTACAAAGAACTTAAACAAATTTACATGAAAAAACAACCCCATCAAAAAGTGGGCAAAGGATATGAACAAACACTTCTCAAAAGAAGACATTTATGCAGCCAACAAACATGAAAAAAGCTCATCATCACTGATCATTATATTCCTATATTCTATAATAAACCCATGTAAATAGAAATTTAAAGCACAACAGAACTTTGAATCAATCAAGAAACTGTCTAAATGCCTAGGCATACTTATAAAACATATAATCTCTGGATGCTAAATATTACAAAATGCTGAGGCAAAGATCCAAATAAATGAAGTTACCTCATGTTCATGGATTTGAAGACTTGAAATAGTAAAGACACCAATTTTCCCTACACTGAGCTATCCATTTAATGTCATTCCCATCAAAATTCTAGCAAGATTTTGTTGACATAAATTTATACAGAATGAGGCAAGTTATAGCTTAATTAAACAATCTCGAAAAAGAAAAATAAAGCAGGAGGAATAACTCAACCCTGCTATACAGCTATTCAAGACAGGGTGATATTGGTGGAACGATATAAATTAATGAAACAGATAAAGAATGCAGAAACAGACCCACCACACAAATACGTTAACCAATTTTTAACACTATTAAAAATGCAATTCAATGCAGGAAGGATCATCTTTCCAACAAATGGTTCCAGAGCAACTCAACATTCATAGAGAGCGTGAGAGAGAATCAACTCTCACATCTTACATAAAATGGATCCCAAAAGAGGGCATGGAATTAAAAGTAAAAGGTAAAACTACAACACTTTTAGGAAAAATATTCAAAATCTTTGGAATTGGAATTTAGGGTTAGGTAAAGAATTTTTAGAATTGACACAAAGTGTATAATCTAAAAGGAAAACATGATAAACTGAATCTCATCAAAAAACTTTTGTTCTAAAAAAATCCAGTTAAGACAACAAATAGGCAAGCAACAGAGTTTGAAAAAATATTCACAAATCACACATCCAACAAAGGGCTAGTAACTAGAATATATAAAGAACCGAAAATTCAGCAGTCACAAAACAAAATAAACAAATCCAAACAATCCAATCAGAAAATGGAACAACAACAACAAAAACATGTGCAGATGCCTATCTCACTGAAAAGGATATACAGATGGCAAACAAGCAGCATGAAAACATGCTCAGTATTGTTAGACATCGGGGAGATGCAAATTAAAACCACGATAAAGACATTACTACATACTTATCAGAATAGCTAAAATATGCTGGCAACACCAAATGCTGATGGGGATGTGGAGGAAATGAAATCCTCATACACTGTTGAGGGGAATGGTACAACCATTCTAGAAAACAATTTGGCAACTTTTTATAAAACTAAGTATGCTAAGTATGCAATTGCCATATGACCTACCAGTTGCACTTTGGGGCATTAATGCCAGAGAAATGAAATGAAAACGTATGTTTGCATAAAACCTGTATACAATGTTCATAAAAGTTTTATTCATAATTACCCCAGACTGTAAATGAACAACCCAAGTGCTCCTCAATGAGTGAACAAACTCTGGTATATCCATGCCACTAATTACTAATCAGCAATGAAAAGGAACAAATTACTGATATACACAACCATGCAAATGAATCTAGAGGGGATTACATGGAGTGAAAAAAACTCAATTACAAAGAGTATATACTATATAATTTCATTTACATAACACTATTGAAATTTAAAACTCCCCATAGAAATGGAGAACACATTAATAGTTGCCAGGGGTTTTACACTGGTGGGTGGGAGGAAGGAGGGTGTAGGTGTGGTTATTAATGGGTAATAGGAGGAATTCTTGTACTGATGGAAATACTGTGTGTCTTGACTGTATGGATGTCAGTATCCTCGCTGTGATATTGCACTACAGTTCTACAAGATGTTACCTTGGGGTGGTGGGGGATTGCTTAAAGGCTACTCAGGTTCTCTCTATTACATCTCACAAGTGTATGGAAATCTGCAATTATCTCACAAAAAATTTTTAAAATTCTCTTTTCATAGGAAAATTATCACTGACTGGTTTAGAATATTCTATTTCTTGTGTTATTTTAGCCCCTAGCCCAGTAGTTTCCAAAAGATCACCTGGGTATTTTTTTTCTTTAACAATTCCAAAGCCAAGGCTGCACTTCAGACCAATTAAACGATCATTCCTGGCTATAGGACACAGTACGCCAGCATCAATGCAATTTCAGAATCAGGTGTTACTTCATTTTACAGTGTAGTGAAGTATAAGACTAAAGTTCCTTCTGATCTGTTTGTTTCCACTAGCAAGGCAAAGCATGTCAGATCCCTTATCATAAAGGAAATTTAGGCCATGCTATATCCTCCTATTTCACCCCTATGTTAAACAAGAGCTCCAGAAATATAGGGTCCAGCTTCAATGTTTGTCTAAATTGCGTTTATATTTAAAATTCTCCAGTGGCAGCTTTGCTGAGGCGGTCATAAGACACACAAACGAGGAATGCTTATCTATTGAGTATGTATAGAAAAGGAACACTGTTTTGTTCCTTGAGTAGTTTCACACAGTCATATTCTTTTCATTTTCAACCATTGATTCTCCAAATTAAAATGTTTTGTTTTTGCTGTTTTAGAATAATCCTTATGTCTAGAAATAAAGCCAAACAGGTAATAGTTAGTAAACACATTAATTAAATACTAGCCCTGTTGGGAGAATTTCCTTGCTGACCTGTGCAGTGTCCAGACTATGGACTAGTCCCTGTGTGAGGTGCTTCTCACTGACTCACTAGGGGCTCTGGTTTTCTGGTTCCATTAGATGCTCACTCCCTGGCGGATTGCTCAGTGCCTTCATTTTGCCTTGCATCCCTGGTTAACCAATCCAGTATATTTTGTTCCATACTCCTGGCTTAGTTTTCTGTAACTATCTTTCTCACTGATTAAAATTCAACAGAAATGAACTAACAAATAACTAAGTTTTGTAATGCCAACTTTTAAAAACTGAAGAACTGGGAATGAGAGTTTCGTACTTACTGAACTTATGTAGGCTATCTCATTTATAAAAGAAAGCCCGAGAGATCCATACTACAGGGTCCACTTCATCGAAGAGGAAACAGAGTCTGAAATTTCCACAGCTTCTAAGTGACAGACTTAGCATTTGACCTTCAAACTGTGAATACAATGAGATCTTTGCTCTTTCTGCTAGGCCAAATTGGCTGGCAGGCATCCAAAGGACAGAGTCATCACCCTGGGAAGGGACCGAGGTGCAGATTACACAGGTCAAGCACAGTGGGTAAGATTTAAGAAGGTGAAAGGCAGACAGGGGTTGAGGGAATGGGAAGGCCATCCAGATAGTGAAAACGATCTGGTATATTCCAGGGGTTGATTGGCCAGGACAGATTAGGAAGCCAATGCAGGTATGGGTTGGTGGATCTGCACAAACCACCTTCAGGGGACAGTCATACACCACTGTTGAGAAACATTAAGTTTACCCTGCTCCCATGGCTCTGTGGAGGATACCTTTTAGTTTGTAATTAGTGCTGCCTGCTTAGTATTTATTCTTGAGTTATGTATAAATGTATAGAGCCTGTGTATTAGTAAGAATCACCTCTCAAAGAGCAAATAATGCGTGGATGAGAATCTGCTCGAGCCTTCAGCCTGGAGAGCTGTCAGCCCCAGAGGCTCTCAGGCTGTCGGTCCCCAGGATAGACGCACTCTGTTGTGCCATCTGGGTGTCTGCCTCTCGATACCTTCAGCGCCGCCTGGGTGGGGGTCTCCCAACCGAGCTGGTACACCACTTTGCAACTTAACAAAAGAAAATTTTGTATTGAAAATTTAAGAGTGAAATTGATTTCAGTGGCTTTATTATGCTACTGATAAATACTTTTTTGTTTGTTTAAGGCAAGGTGTTGCTCTGCTGCCCAAGCTGGAGGGCAGCGGAGCAATCACAGTTCACTGCAGCCTGGACCTCCTGGGTTCTAGTGATCCTCCCAACTATATACTATTTGTGATTGCTAAATTAAAAAAAAAAAAGGCAAATTTCAGTATTTACCTATAATTAGTAATAATAAGTGCTTTCAAGAAACCATATGGAAGCTATGTTGGGGAGCAGTGGAGCGTTCCGCAGGGAACCATGGGGATTCTGGAAAGGAGGGAGAAGTTGGCCTTTGACTTAGGAGAAGAGGGTTTTGATGCAGAGTTTCCTAAAGATTACTTCCATTTATGAAGACTGAGGTATACATTTCTCAAGATATAATTTCGGAAAAATGAGAGACCCACTGAAAACATCTGTAATAACTCTAGTAATTATTTCATCCTAAACCAAAGTGACAGTGGTGGGGCTGAGGAAAGGCATACTGAAATAATCTAAAGGGAGGAAACAACAGTTCCAGGTAGATGCAGAGAAGACTTGGAGTCCAAGAGTAAGGAGGTTACTGGTTCCCACTGGTATCCATGAAAAACTGTTAGACCTATCCTGCCCTACAGCCATTATCCCCACTGTGAACGGAAAGCTAATTCCTAAGTTATTAGTAGAATTTCCCTGGATAAAAAAGGACAACGCTGAACGTCTATCAAAGGTCAGGAGGGCGCTCCTGGTTGCTCTTTAGTCCAGTCAAGAACGGGAAGAGACAGAGCGGTCAGGGCTTTGAACTAAGCCTTTTCTCCCTGGAAACGCATCTCCGGCCGCGCCTCGGCCCCGCGCGCCCCTGCAGCCCCCACCTGCGGCGCTTACCTCGCAAGTCCGGCCGCCGCGCCGTCCCGCAGCGCAGAGCCAGCCGCTGCTCGCAGCGCTCCGCCAGGCCCACCGCGGCCCGCAGCTGCCCCGCGCCCGCCGCGTACGCGAAGGACGCCGCCGAGCGCGGCCGTCCGCTGGGGGCGCCTCGGACGGTCACCGCGTCGGGGCCGCCGTGCCGCACCACGGTCCACGCGGCGTCTGCTGAGCAGAAACGGGCAAAGGAGAGGCATCACTGGGCGGCAGAGGCCGGCGGGAAGGGGCAAAGCAGACGCGTCTTCTGTGTGAATTAACTTTTAATTGAAATTTGCATGACTGCATGTTTGGCCCGATTTGAGGGGCTGGACTCGTATAACAATGTACTGAGCCAGAAAGCCTCTAAGACAAAGCATATCAGGAGAACTGATCATCAGACCTCTGTGACGTCATACCTAAAAATATGTCAGGTAGGCAATAACTTTTTAGTTGTTAAAACCATCTTTTACGTCAACACAAGCATGGGGTTAAACTGTTACTGCCCTCACCTTTATCTTTTTAAACTCACCTGCATTTTTCTCATCTGTGTGTGCCTCTACTTCTCTCATTATCAAATACATTTATAAAGGATATATATTGGGACGATGTGACCCACATACTCCCGGGTATAATAGGAAGCAGCTCTATTAAAATAAAGTGGTTTAATTGTGTCAGCTTCTCCATCAGTGACCAAGCCCGGAGGAATCACAGGTCTAGAGCTTCTAACAGCACTTTCCAGACTGTGACCCTGGACATCTGACTGCCTGCTGACATAACTTCTGATGTATCTCTGTCACTTGATTAATTATATTGTTTTGATGAAATAAAAACAAAACGATTCCACAATCTCATAAGGGAAGAAGCACACCTTGAGTTCTTTACTGTTCCCAACAATAGACCTCCCACCAGACTTGAAGTCGATTTAATTCTACTTATGCTGGTGCTTGTCTGGTCCTTTAACATCTAAAAAGACATGTTTAGAATAATGGACATTTTACATAAAACTTTTCCAAACTGGAGGGACTAAGAAACATTCATATGGGGATTTTTTTAAGAACTATGAAGCAAAACAATGTAATACATTTTACATTGAGAAATCACCCTCCCAGCCCTTCACATCTCAGGATTTTTCATGGCTTGGGTTCTAAACGTGCGTAAGACACATTTCACAGCCTTACTGTTACGTACACACACCTAATAACAACAACAACAACAGAGCAACAGAGATCAGAGGAAAGAAGGACAAGGAAACCAGCCGTGCTACTGGAATATCTCTTTAGTAACAGACCATGGAGAGCCAAGGTGTGATATCCACAAATGAGCTACAAGTACAGAAACAATCTGCAAATTTAAATAATGAATGCAATTTTAAATTAAATTATCACTCGGCTCACTCTGATCACCAAAGGAGGCTCTAAGTGTGCCTACAGCAATTTCAGTTTCATGGTTCTTCCTTTAATATTGGTCTAAGTATTTTTTTCATTTTAGCATTTTAATTTTACTTATTTTTGAGACAGTCTCGCTCTGTCACCCAGGCTGGAGTGCAGTGGTGCTATCTCAACTCACTGCAACCTCTGCCTCCTGGGTTCAAGCAGTTCTCCTGTCTCAGCCTCCCAAATAGCTGGGACTACAGGCACACAACACTACACCTGGCTAACTTTTGTATTTTTTTAGTAGAGACGGGGTTTCACCGTGTTGATCAGGCTGGTCTCGAACTCCTGACCTCGGATGATCTACCCTCCTCAGCCTCCAAAAGTGCTGGGATTTACAAGTGTGAGCTACTGCGCCTGGCCTCACTTTAGAATTTTCACTACCTGGTGTTACTCTGCACATCACCTACTCTCACCTTCAGAGTTTTCCTATCAACTGAATCAAATACAGAAAAACCTTTGGAGCACTAAATTGGGCACAGAAGATGATCAGTCACGTGCCATTTTTGGCCATGTGTTCATATTTGTAGCACAGTAGGAGAGAAATGATGGTCCAGAGTAGTTCACATAGGCTGGTGGTCAGTATGATAGATTTGCAGTCACACATGGTTAAGGATGTAATAATAGAAATGTCCTCAGTACTCAGAAGGGAACTGTTGAGAATACATGTGTAAAACTGTTTTTCTGAAGAGAATAGTAACCAGGGACATTATAGGATATGCATTTGTGTTTATAAAATTCCACTTGACTCACTTCTCCTTATAATATCAGTAGTAAAAGACCCAAAGAAAGATGCAGACCATTGTGGTTTCTCTGATGCTCCCAATTTATTTCAATAGATTATAAGCACATAGGAACTGGAAAGGATCTTCAAGAGCATCTAATATAACCCTTTCTTTTTCTTTTTCTTTTCCTTTTTCTTTTTTATTAGAGATAGGATCTCCCTCTTTTGCCCAGCCTAGAGTGCAGTGGCACCTTCACAGTTTACTGCAGCCTTGACCTCCTGGGCTCAAGTGAATTGGACCTGAGCAGATTAATTATAACAGTGGCTAAATGTGGAAAGGGGATCAGAGGTGTGGTTGAGTCGGAGACAACATGTGTGTTCTGACTCACTGGAGGGTGTCTCACGGCCCAGGAGGAGGGTAACTATGATACGTTGATCCCTGTTTCACTCCTGTAGCTCAAATAAATACTCGACTTTGAAAATAAAGCTAATTTAACTTCATGATTTCGAATGGAATTAGCAGTACAGATGTTTATCAACTTATGATGAAGTTGCAGCTGGGTAAACTTATTATAAATTAAAAATGCATCTAATACATGTGACCTACTGAACCTAGCTCAATCTGGTTCAGTTCGCTTAAATGTGCTCAGAACACTTAAATCACTCTAGAGTTGGGCAAAACCATCTAACACAATGCCAATTTTATAATAAAGTGTTGAATATCTCCTGTCATTTATTAAATACTGCACTGACAGTAAAAAAATAATGGTTGTATGGGTACTTGAAATAGGGATTCATATGGTTTTCAGAGAGTAAAGTCAAAAAATTGTAAGTAGAACCATCGTAAATGGGAATTGCCTGCATGTAAATAATGAAATTTACTCAATATATCATATGAAATTCCCAGCATCTGGCGTACCCATTCCTATACGCCCCAGAAGAAAAAAGAAGATCCACCATGTTCTCTTGTCAGGAGCATACATATTAAGGTTATCTCTTTTTGGAGAACTGACCCTTTCATTTGTCTGAGAAAGTCTTTATTTTTTCACTTTTCAAGGAGAATTTGGTAAGATAAAGAATTCTAAGTTGCTGGGTTGTTTTTTTCTTCTCTTTCACAGTTTAAATATCTCACTCCATTCTTCTTGTTGGCATGATGACTGAAGAGAAGTTGATGTAATACTTACCTCCTCTGTAGGTAAGGTGCTTTTTTCCTCTGACTATATTTAGGAGTTTGCTTTTACCTTTGAATTCTATAGTTTGAAAATGTATGCCTGATGTAGTTTGGGGGGCATTTCTCCTGCTTTAGTGTTCTCTGAACTTCCGGGATTTGTGATTTGGTGTCTGATATCTGTGGAAATTCTCAGTCATTATTGCTTCAAATACGCTTCTGTTCCTCCCTTTCTTCTCCTAAAATTCTCTTTACGTGTATGTTACACCTTTTGTAGTTGTGCCACTGTACTCAGAAATTATGTTCTGGGTTTTGGGGATTTTTTTTTTCAGTCTTTTTTTCTCTTTGCTTTTCAGTTTTGGAAGTTTCCATTGAGATCTCTCCAAGCTTAGGGAGAGATCTTTCCACAGCTGTGCCTGGTCTACTAATGAGCCCATCAAAGGCATTCTTCATTTCTGTTACACTGTTTCTCATCTTTAGCATTCCTTTTGGCTTCTTAGAATTTCCTTCTGGCTGCCCACATTGTTCATCTGGTCTTGCATGCTATCTATTTGTCCATTACAGCCTTTGCCATATTAATTATAGTTGTTTAAAGTACTAGTCTAATAATTCCAACATCCCTGCCATATCTGAGTCTGTTTTTAATGCTTGTTCTGTCTCTTCAAAGTGTGTTTTTGCCTTGAAATTTTTTCTTTTTCTTTTTTTAGAGACAAGGTGTTTCTCTGTTGCCCAGGCTAGAGTGCAGTGGTGTGACCATGGCTCCCTGCAGTCTACAACTCCCAGGCTTAAGTGATCCTCCCACCTCAGCCTCTCAAGTAGCTGGAACTGCAGATATGTGCCACCATGCCTGTTTTGTTTCGTAGAGGTGGGTGTCTCACTATGTTGCTCAGACTAGTCTCAAACTGGTCTCATGCTCTTCCCTCCTCAGCTTCTCAAAGTCATGGGATTACAGGTCCAGCTGAAATTTTTTCTTGTTAGCTAGATGTGATGTACCAGGTAAAAGTAACCGCTGTAAAGAGGCCTGTAGTACTATAAGTAACATGTGTGGGAAGGGGAATGATTCTGTAGTCCTGTGATTAGGTCTGACTGTTTAGGGAGCCTGTGCCTCTGGGCTGTGACCTTCGCAAGATCTTCTCAGCCCTCCCTCCCATCACCACCCTGACATGGGACAGGATGGCTAGAGGTGGGTATTTTCCTTCCTCCAGTAGGTTAGGCTCTGGAAAAACAAAACAAAACACCAGTAGCTTAGGTGAAATATCTTCCTTTGAGGAAAGACCTTGTTAAGAAGAAGAGAAAGCTCTGGTGTACTGCAAGATGGTTCCTTTTCACCTCCTCCTTCTGGAAGCATGAGGAGATTTTCCTCCAATACTCACTGTGAGAACCTGGTCAAGCTTCTAGGTGTAAAACTCACAGAACTGTGGTGACCCTTCTCTGACTGGGTCTTCCTGGAGTTTTGAATTCTCAGGTGTGTCCACATTGAGCATCCAGCAATTTGTCAGTTAAGTTTAGGTTTTCCTACCTTGACAGCGGTTTCCCCAAAGGTTTCTGCTTGTGGAAGAAAGTTGTCATTCTGTATATAAGCCTGCCTGTCTCTCCAATTTTGGGGGGCAGTGGTTTCTTCTGTGACCTCACTTCTCTGCTGGATCTAAAAAAATTTGCTGATTTTTTTCAGTTTGCCTGGCTTTTTACTTGTTCTTAAGACAGAGTGCCTACTTCCAAGCTCCAAAGCAACTGCACATTTTATAATCATTGTTGCTTGATTTGTACAACTAGAGAATATATTACTGGCTATAGAGCAATGCAGCATCTAAAGAGAAGGTGACCTTTTCTAGGGGAGAAAAAAGACCAAAGCTTAGTGATTCCTCTATCATGGCTAGATTTTGTCAGTAGATATTTCCCTAACCAACTTTTCTGAGCCTTGGTTTCCCCATCTTAGAATGATGACAGCCAAGGTCCTTCCTGGTTGTGACTTTGGTTGAGTCTTTTGGTATCCACCAAGACCATTTTTATGGGATTTCTCACTTTGGTTTGATTGTCTGAGTCGAGGGATTTTGGAGATAATTGGTATCTCATGGCAGAACATCTGCGTCTTTATCTTCAGCCCATTGCTGTGCCGGTGGATCTGAATCTTCTGAACTTCCCCTGTAAAGTTTTAATATTTTTTTGGCAATCTTCGCTAAGGCATTTTAGATGCCTATGTAATTTCAGTTGTCTGTTTTCTTTTTTCTTGGTGCTTGCTGACTCATTTGTGCATTGTCCAAATTTATGAGACTTTTGAAACCTTTTGTCAGCACAATAAATAAGAATTGTTTATTCCAGATTTTCACTTTCTGGAGAGTTGGAAGAGCTAGGTGACAACAACTTTCTGTAAAAATTTAACTATTTAAGTAATAGGAATTATTTAAAGAAAATTAAAGGAATTCTACTGCAATCTTCTATTATCAAGCTATGTTCATTTCTAATAATATCTAAATCCAGAGAAATAATCAATTTCTTTGGTTAGGAAAAAATTATATGCCATACAAATCACTAAATTATTTAAGATGCATATAAAATATTAACACACATCTTATTTCTTAGCACTTTTAAAGACCTCTGTTTTTTCTAAATATAGAAAACATGTAAATCACAGAATCAGAGGTTTCCATTTTATCATGATGCACATGAACAGATGTATTATGAGGAGTGTAGGAGCTAGAGAGATGCCCTGGCAGAACATTAACTCTTGCCTATAACCCAACACAGTCAAACAAGAAATACAAGAAAATTTTGTTGACAACAAAATTAACAAATACATATTTAATGCTTCTACTTAGCAAATACATACCATCAAACTGCATGTTTAATAATGCTGCCATCTAGGTAAATTTCTCCTTGGTCTATTCTGATATATGCATCTAACGATTATCAACATACCTGTCATATTGCAGTACACAAGAAATGGTGCCAGGGGGCCACTTCCATCTGCATCAATATAGTAAAGCCCGGACGGGTTTCCTCGGTGCTTGTGGGCTTCACAGGACCGCTCATAGAGGGCTGTAGGAGAACACCAGCCATAAGAACTAGAAAAAAATCTCTCCAGATGTACAGTCAGTGTCCAAAGGTTTGTATTTCTGAATTACAGACATGTGATACATATGACCCAATATCATTTTTATAGTGTACAACAGTATATTTGATGAGATGCAAGAAAAATGACATTTAAAAAAATAAATTTATTTTTATTAACAAAGGAAAAGAAAATTACCTAGTCAAAATACACTTAAATGTTGGATGTTGTTAGATGCTGAATAAATATTCAGTATACAGTGTATTTCTGTTTTGAGGAAGAAGGAAAGATTGTGTTGATGTTCAAACATGAAGATGTGGTTACAGTGGGAATTGTCAATAGACAACCTTTTGGCAATGGCTAGAGACTGTACTTTCTGTACATAAATGTTTTCTTTTGTTTTTAGGTAAGAAAGCATGCAAACTCTAAAGCACAGTGAAGAGATATGAGAGGGAAGCACACTTGAAGAGATATGAGAGAGGGAAGTCTTGTGACTCTGAATCCTGTGTGCTGTTGAAGCATGGTTCTTTTCAAACTGGTAGCAATTATACTTCAGAATTAAACTCTATAATTAAAGAAGAAACCCTCATTTCACCTGTAATAACTGAATGCCTGAGTCCATTAGTTTTAAACTGCCTAAATAATCTAGTATTTACCAATAAATATTCTGTAAAGTTTTTCTTAAGCTATGCAGCAATTACACCCTTTGCTTGCTTTAAAACAATCTATGAATGAGCATTTTAAAGAGAGAAATAGAATTTATATGCCATCAACTTTTCTTCATTAAAAAATAATTAAAGTTGATTTAAAAAAAAAGAAAAACTTCCCTAAGTATTTTGCAAGTGACAATTCAAGATAATTGAAATTCAAAGCAAGAGAGAAACTTTTTGAAAGATATTCCCTATATAATGTAAATTTACTCCAAAATAATGAATATTTTCATTTGTGCAAGTAAATGTTTTACCAAGTACAAGGTATGGAATTAATATCTGCAGGAGATGGACATTGACATTATTCATCTTTATTTTTCTTTTGCCACTTGTGGCATATTGATTTAAATAGATACATATATTTGTAAATGTCTCATAGGATTCACTCAAATTAATAATAATGCTTAGATATAGGGTACAGGTTTGGAATGGGGACAAATATTGAAGAGGTGACTAGAACTTGTGCTTTATGTGAATTGTTTGGCTTTTTAAATGATAATGTATACATATATTAATGTATATCATGTATTATATACAATTGATTTTATATTTTAATTGTATATAATTACCTACAATTAGTTATATGCAATTAATAATTATATACAATTAATTAGTTGTATATAATTGATACATGTTATACAATTAGAAATACAAAATAACCTATTCAACTAGGTGTGGCAGTCTAGTCTCACATTCAATGACTATGGGCTTGGCAAATGTCTACCTTTAGCTTGGACAACAGTCAACTCAATTATTAGATCAGACTGACACCTGAAATACTTTTTCAATCTCCTGATATTTTCCCTTCAAATTTTTTGGAGTTACATTTTGATTGCAGTGAATAACCATGCACTAATATAACCTCATTCATTAAATGCAACATGTAAGAGATGATACTGAGTGTGATGGTGGACATAAAGTTGTCACGTAATACACAGGATTAGGCATCTGCTTTTAGGTACGATATGCCTGGAGAATGGAAGATATACAGAAGGAAAAGATCTGGTCCCTGCACCAACTCTGTGACCTTATCAAGACATTTAGTCTCTGGTCTGAGAGGGCACTTAACTCCTAGAAAATATGTCATGGCTTTATAAACAGGGATCTTTCTAGTGCAAAAATCATACTTCACTCTTCAATCTGTGAGAGTTGGTCCTGGACTGTCTCCCCTTTTGCCCAGATCTTTTGCAGAACCTCAGCTGTGGTTGCAGAATTCTCACTGCGCTTCCTTTGCATGTGTGAAGTGAGATTTTAACACTCCACATCCTGCCTTTCTCCTGTGGTTTTTGTGAAAATCAAATTAAATATGTCTCACGGAAGAGTTCTTGAAAGTTTCAAGTAGGACCTCAGGCTGAGCAAGTGGAACTGAGGACTTTGCATCTTGCTCTGTTTCCTTGAAGACCCAGAGATGGGCAAAATATTCCTGAAAAGTTGCTCAGAAACATCAGTAGAGAAATACAGAAAGAAAACTGTAAAAGTTAAAAACATTAAAAAGATAGGCTTTTCAGCATTCTTTGATGTTCTAATTGTAACAGATTAGAGTAGATAAAATGGAATGGCCTTTGAAATTCAGAGGATGATTCTTCAGTAAAGACAGATGATTTTTAATATGGCAGAGGCAGTTGAGAAGTGTTAGAATATGGCATCCCTTAGATGTTGTTCTTACACTTAAATGTCCACCAGAATCACGTGGAAGGTTGGTTACCACAGACTCAGGGCCCCATCTCCAGCAGTTCTGATTCAGTAGGTTTAGGTGAGGCCTGAGAGTCTGTACTTGTGAAAGGTTCCCAGGGGGAGTGCATACTGCTTGTACGTGGACCACCATTCAGGCATCCTGGAGCCAAGACTGTGGAGCCAACCTCCTTAGCTCAACTCATGGAGCCACAAACCAGCTGGGGGCCAAGTTACTTAACCTCTTTCTGTCCTCAATTCTGCAAGGAAGATAGTAAGAGCACTTTCTTCCCTGAGCTGCTATAGGGTTAAACAAGTTAATATATGCAAAGCAATAGCACAGGGCCAGCATAAGTACTCAATACATTAATACTTTCACAATTATTCACTTTACAATCATCATCACCACCACCAAAGAAAATCACAGTCATAGGAGACCTTAAAGGTCCTCTAATTTCTAGCGGATATCTAATTATCTCTTTAAAAATTTTACCACATTGCAATCCCATGATTGCATCATCCCTGTGATTGTTAAAAAAAATCTTTAAATACCTTAAATCATGGGATTTGACAGGTGGCAAGGGATCGTTTTTCCACCTTCCTTTGACTGAAAAATTTCTCAGCATTAAAAGCATGGTCCAACTCAAGTAATGGAACAAGGTGCATCATGCATTTTTAATTTCATTTGGTTTCTATCGTTTACTATATTTGATTCTCCTAGACTTATTTCCCCATTGCTTGCCAGCTGCCTTTTTCAGTCCTATTCGTACTACTGATTTCTATGCACTATCTCAACACCCTTGTATTAAATAAGGTGGGTTAAAAATAAACTAGAAATTAATTGAGTGCTGAAATATCTTTTCTGATGTGTTTGCATGATTGCAAATATGCAGATAGATATAAACAACTAATCAAAATGAAATGACAAAGAGATGCTGACAGAAATGAGAGGGAGGCATGAGGCTTACAGGAATGGCAGGTCTCGCCCATATAGCCTGTGCCCAGACAGTCACAGGAGAAGGTGTCCCACGACTGGGAACACTCGCCCCCATGCTCACAGTAGCTGGGCAAGCACCTAAAAGAAAACAGATACAACTGCTGTTTCCCTTTTGAAATCATCAAAAAATAAGTGTCTTACCAAAAACAGGTTAATCTGAAAGAGCAGCATATGCAAGATAACCACACATGACATGATTATTGGGTCTGCCATCAAGCTTCTCTAATTATAGTGACAAACTTTAGATAAATATATCCATTAGCATGTAGCTGATCATTAGGTATCTGTGACAGCTGAATTTTCAACACATCTCTTTTTTGTTGTTGTTGTTCCAAGTGACACAACGATAACTTCCTATGTGGCTAGCAAAAACAATTACATACATAAAATTATGAAATATGGCATGCTCCATTACTATATTGTGATCATTTTTGAAACAAAGAAGGGAAAACAGGGAGGACAATACAGAGAGGAGGAGAAACACGAAGAGCTTCAGTCGCATAGTGACAGAGGTTCAGAAATTTTGAAGAACATTTAATTTAGGTCATCTTGTTTCACCTTGTAGATTTAGAATGAGCAGTTGGTTATTGCTTTCAAGGACTCTTAGCACTAGTAATATGTCAATACTACCCAAAGCAATCTACGATTCAATACAATTCTTATTAAAATCCCAATGCCTTTTTTTGCAGAAAATAAAAATTCATCCTAAAATTCATAGGGAATCTCAAGGGACTCTGAACTAGCCAAAATAGTCTTGAAAAAGAACAGAGCTAGAGGTCTCACACTTTCAGAGTTCTCTGGAGTCTGCTGCTGCCCACTATAATATTGGGGGGTTAGCCTGCCTGCCTCTCAGGATTGTTAGGGGAACAGGGAGGAGGGTACACTATGGAAACTGACCAGCACCTGGCACAGAGTGGAGGCTTCACCAAGAGGTAGTGTGACCTTCTGGAAGCCTGGCCTGAATACCATGACCCACCTCTGCCTCAAGCAGGGTTGGATCTCAGCCTCTGCCAGCTGTCTCCCACTGCTGAGCACACAGCTGAAGACCTAATAAAGAGTGAAGGTTCTAAAGGCCACCGACCTTCTGGGCCGTGAGGGATGCCATAGTCCATGCTGGAGCAGCAGAGGGGGTGAACGCCCAAGCGCCCCTTGCCATGGGGCCCAGAGAAGTAGCAGGAGAGGGGCTGGGAGGTTGTGACAGGCCTCCTGGCTGTGGTGGGAGGACGACCAGCAGACAGCTGGGGTATGAAGTTGACAGAAAGCCCCAGGGGCCTGTGTTTGGTCTCTGGAGAGATCCTTTGAGGGGAACCTGAGGGGCTGGGGAAGAAGAAACCACAGCATTCCCCACCCTGCCCATGCCCACAACCCCCCATCCCAACTCTCCAGCAGTGCACCACCAGCTCAGGGCCAAGACTTCCATTAATTACATGGTGTTAATGAGCTGGTGTTAATTTAGTCTGCATTTAGAGAAGAGTTAAGGGCTGTCAGAATCACAACTTTTCAAGTATTTCAAAGGCCAAGGCATGGAAAAGCCTGTGTGAACTGATCAAAACAGGGAGAGTTGGAGTGACAAGCAAGGATGGGTGGGGTGGGGGCCCACCCCCATACCATTTTTTAAAAAGCAGCTGTTCCTCTTCCCCCACATCCTCCTCTGCCTCCCCTTCCTTTTTAACATAATGGAGAATCTTAAGATCATACCTGACTTGAAGATTCCACAAATTTAAAAAAAAACATTAAAAACCACTGCTGTTTGATATCAACAGAGTGAGAATAATTTTAGTTCAAAATATTTCAGAATAAGAACTGTTTAAGTGATCCAGAGACTATCAACAAGTATACACTATTTTTCTCCAATTAAACACAACATCAATTATAAAAAATTTACATGTAGTACAAATAATAGAGGAAGTAGTTAGCAGGCAGAAGACCAACACAGGAGATTTCAGAGGGAGGGCAGGAGTGGGGTGAGCAGCCTGGTCAGCACAGCCAGGTGAGGAGGTGATGGAGGCCTCCCTGCTCAGGGAGCCCCAGATGGAATTCATCAGAGGACCCCATTGGAAGCTCTGCCATGTGGTATACAGGGAGAACCTTAAGAGTATTGGAATCTGATGTAAGAAGTTAAAATCTATCCAAACATAAACATCCGTTATTTGTGACTCTGTCATCCAAAGTGCCCATTGCTACTTTTTGTGTAGTTTAAAATTTTGATTATAAAAGATAACTTTATACCCCATATCTGTTCCTAAGTAGGATTTTTAGGTTTGGTATTTGAATAACATATGTTTCTACTTTGTGGATTACTGATATGGTTTGGCTGTTCCCCATCCAAATCTCATCTTGAATTGTAGTTCTCATAATTCCCACATGTCATGGGAGGGACCTGGTGGAAGGTAATTGAATCATGGGGGCAGGTTTTTCCCATGCTGTTCTCATGATAGCGAATAACTCTCGTGAGGTCTGATGGTTTTAAAAAGGGGAGTTCCCCTGCACATGTTCTCTTGCCTGCCGCCATGTAAGATGTGTCTTGCTTCTCCTTCACCTTCTGCTATCCTTGGGAGGCCTTCCCAGCCATGTGGAACTGTGAGTCCATTAAGCCTTTTACCTTTACAAATTACCCAGTCTCAGGTATGTCTTTATTAACAGTGTGAGAACCGACTAATACAATTACAGTGTTATTGTTGTTGTTTTTTTAATAACAACAAAGGCTAATAGATGCTTACAGGCCTGTTTTCAGGATACTTAAAAGTGAATTTTCAGTATTTTCAGGATTTCAAAACCGAATGTAAAGGGAACAGCAAAGGCCTTTAATTTTAACTGTAGAATGTCATTTTGTGTCACCAAAGTTTTCTAATTTTACTGCTATTCAGGCTTTCAAAAAAAAAATCTCACAGGAGCTAGTCTTCTACATTACTGACTTTGGGAATGAGAGAGTAATAGCCTTCATTTGTAGTCCTATTTGAAAATAATTTTAAAATGCTTCCTTAAACCCCTTATCTGCGATGATTATTGTACACATCGTGGCTGAAGTTTAACTATGGCTCACATACACATGCTTAGTTTAGCATGTTTATAAGTAACTTGGGTGCAATTTGGAAGCCTTTTTAAAATGTGGGATCTTAGAGACAAAGTTAGGCACCAGTGTAACTCCTGGGACTTTAAGGTTAAAACAAAACCGCCTGTAACAGTAAATACAATAGTTTTGTACTTTGGGAGCTACATGCACAAAGAAGGCAACCTTGGGATATATATCTCATAACAGATATAGTGCAAATGGATCATATTTTGTGAGTAATTACCAAGATTTCAAAATAATGTCTTACGAGTAGAGAAAATCACACTTTTTTGTCACAGCTGAGCTGACAGCTATCGTCACTCACAGTGTGGGCCCATGGGACATTTCCCTGTAACCCTGGGAGAGCTGAGCTCCCTGGCTAGTTAGCTGAACAACCTGGGATTACATTAAGTGAACAAATGGCCAGAAACCTTCCCACTACCCTCCCCATGACTACAGAGTGGGATTCTGGAGCTGGTGTTGAGATGTAAATGCAGTCCCAGCTGTGTGCCAAGAATCTGAATCTCAAGGTCAAGAGTGAGAGGTACTTGACAAATTCTTACTTCATATACTCTTCATCTTTGAATTAATTCATTTTTCCTACAAATCAACAGAATGTTCACAGGGGGAAATTATTCTGTGCTGAATAAAGTACATATGCATGAACTTTTCATTTTGTAGAAATTACTTTTTTTAACATGTCACTACCTATGAGTTATAAATTAAAACCTCTTTAGACAGAAATAATAATTTTACAGTTAATGTTTAAACTAGAATTGAGTATCAGAATCTACTCCATGAAGACAGGTTTTGAAAGATCTACCAGGTGTGTATATAACTTTTTAATTTTTAAATCTGTAGCATTTATTTATTCACTGAAAGTAAATACCTAATGTACTAAGGCAAATATTATGTAGAAATACTGTTTTTCCAGGTGTGACCCTGTGATTCTTCTCAGCCAAAATCATTGTAAAATTATGGCATGACTAGCATGACTGTGGTTGTAATACTTAATTTATTAATTAAATGTTTTTCTTGTCTGACCTCCATATTTCATTGATTATGACCTTTAGCACATATCTTCATCCATCTCTATGATTCAAACTTTTCTAGGAGAGATTACTTTTTATTTTCTCTGCAGAACATGTGGGGTTGGGTGGCTGATGAATAGTTAACTTGTCAAATTCCTCTGCCTGGAAAAATATCATCCAACTGATGGGTGTGTGGTTGCAAAAGTGAGCTTGATGACTATTAGCTGAGCAACTTGGGATTATATTAAGGTAAAAGTCATAAGATGTATGTCTTCTAATAAAACACTATCATTTGAAAAATGCTACTTATTACATTAGAGATGCAGTTTTCTAATCCTCATAGTAATTAAGACTATTCATTCCTTTTGGAAAGGTAACAGAAAAAAGAGAGAGAATGGAATACCTTTTTCCAACTGTCAACATTTGCTTTCTTAAACTTTGAAAACAAGCATGCTAAAGTGAGCTTGGATGGTCCTTACCTGTCTGTGATGCTACAAGAGTCTATCTGGAGATCCCTGAAACTCCCCAGCGCCCCCTGCTGTACCGAGATGGGATCCACTGCTTTGTCACCAATGGTGATGTGCCTCAGGCAGCCCTGAAACCCTCCCAGGGGGCTTTTACATTCAGAGCCAGAGCTGTTGTCCAGGCACCCTGAATATGGAGACAAAAATAGGACAAAAACAATAAGTAAGACAAAACTCTTCCACAGTATTTATTATACGAAGACTGATGCTCCCCCTTGTTTATGGACATCGGTATGATGAGATGAGCTTCCCCATTCATTAGAAAGGTGAGAAGGAGCAAGGTTAGAAAGGATCCAATTTAAGATAATATCTGGAATTCAGAATAAGAAATTATGGTGGGGGAAATTCAGATTTAAAATTCCTTAACGGGAATTATTGCCCAACTAAGTGAAGAGAGGTTTGGCTTCTTTTGTGAAACCTCACTTAAGAAATAATCATGCATTTTAGCATCATAAGTGAAAAAAATTAAAGTGCAGGTTAAATTAAAATAACTGAAATCCTAGCCCAAATTTTATTGAGCATATCCTAATATGCTACTTAAAAATATAATTGTTACTACCATTTATATAAAATATGTTAAATATCTACCCTAAAGGCGTTTTTGTGTGTTATGATGTATGTGTATTTAGGAGTATTTAACATATTTTTTTATACTGACTGGGTGGAAATACCTTTTCTAGTAACACTTTCTTTGGTATTAGGTGCTTTATTCAAATATATAACCAAAGATTAAATTCTAATGTTTACAGCAACACAAAAAGTAACAGTTACTAAAGTACACTGTTAGGGTACATAATGATAAAATTTGCAGTCCAGAATGTTCTATGAATAGAAAGAAATAAAATAGACATTTGATTATTTCCAATATTAGAAGTTAAATATTGAAAGTTTCACCACAACCATCAGCTAATTTCACCTAAATTACAAACGGCAATGCTTATGACATCATTTCCCTTTACCCTGTGGGCTTGTTTTGTGAAACAAGAACAATACTTATAAGAAGTAGTGGTGAGGGCATGACTTTGACTTGAGCGCTATTACTCCACCTCAGTTCAAGCATATAGGAAAGTAGTGTCTTGAATTTACTCCCACCCTCCATAAGTTAACAACTATAACCTGATAATGGAACTCTGATTCAAAGTTTGAAAAATAAGGAAGAGGATGAAAGTATACACTCTCATTAAAGATAGAGAAAATAATAATTGTAAAATGTCTTTTCATTTAAAGACAACTGTTTATAGAGAGAATCATATTAATTCAGAATAAATTATAAGGCATTAGTCTAAGTCAGGAGCCTGCAAAGTTTTTCTATAAAATGCCAGTTAGTAAACATTTTAAGTTTTGTGGGTCACACCTGGTCTCTGTTGCATATCCTTCTTTTTTTATTTTTATAACCCTTTAAAAATACAAAGCAATTATTCATTTGAGCTTAAATAATATAATGCCAGGGACCATGATTTGTCTACCTCTGATTTAAACGAATACTTAATTTTAACATACAAATGTGAAAGAGGCACCTCATTTCATAATGGCTTAATGCTAAAAGCAATATAAATTGAATTAATAATTAATTTAAATGTATATTATGAAATTACAGCTTTTGAAAAATTTTATCATTTGCCTTATTTAAAAAAAGAAGCTTGCTTATATTGATTCTGTAAGCATTGTTTCTTTCAAACTTGTGAGATATAATTTCTTATTTTTTTTCAATTATTCAAATATTAGATATTAAAGAATGAACATAGTAAATGTACATCAATATTTATCACTCGAGACTTGAGTTTTCTTTATACTGTTTTTTATTAAAATAAAAAAATGAAGTATAGAATTTGTCTTTATGTATAAGTTTTTCATTGACTGATCTCTCTCTTTGACCTTATATCGTGTTTTTTGCTTTTTGTTGTTTTTTGAGACAGAAGTTTGCTCTTGTTGCCCAGACTGGAGTGCAATGGCACAATCTCTCAGCTCACCACAACCTCCACCTCCCAGGTTCAAGCGATTCTCCTGCCTAAGCCTTCCAAATAGCTGGGA
Organism: Aotus nancymaae; assembly: GCF_030222135.1. NCBI lineage: Eukaryota > Metazoa > Chordata > Mammalia > Primates > Aotidae > Aotus > Aotus nancymaae. The sequence goes on from NW_026988455.1 coordinate 19,561,542, forward strand.
TTACAGGCACCCACCATCATGTCCAACTAACTTTGTATTTTCAAGAGACGGGGTTTCTCTATGTTGGTTGGGCTGGTCTTGAACTCCCGACCTCAGGTGATCCACCCTACGTGGCCTCCCAAAGTGCTGGGATTACAGGTGTGAGCCACCGTGCCCAGCCTGACCTTATATTGTTAATCACTAGTACAATTTAAAATATAGACAATGAAGATTCCTCTTACTGGAATCAATGAAGTACCTCTCAATGCCTGTACTCTTATCTCCTCCCCAAAAGTCTCCATAAAAATTTAATGTTGTGTTTACAGTTCTATTTTAGTAACTGAAGCTTTATCTCTTTAACAGTTTAATACTTTCTGCTTTAGATTCCTAAAGTAAAATTCTCCCTCATATTTAAGACTTCTTTTTAGCTTACTGAAACTTTATACATGATCTCAAAGAGACCTGGAAGTTTAAAATTTAACACCATATTTTTTAAAAGTTTGAAGACTAAAATCTTTTATATTTTTATATTTTAAAAAGAAATATAAGTTTAAATGGTACAGCAGAATCTTCTGAAGAATAAGATAAAGAGTGAACTTTGTATAATACTACTTCATCTCACTAATCATGAAGATGATTAAACACAATAGGTTAAGAACTAAGAGGATATTAATTCAATAAATATTTTTGAGTAATGAATTTTAGGAATATCAATAATTCTGCTAATCTTTCTTTCACCAAGTGGTGGTTCCTGACACATAACTTAGGTTATTCTTAAATAAAATGAATTCAAAAATTCTGTTATTAAAAAAACTAAAATAAATCCAGGTGTCCCCCCAAAAAAGTTATGAAACTTTCAGGACAAATTCTATTCATAAAGTACTGCATGTTTTTAGATACAAAATTGAACAAATAAAGATACTGATATAAGACCCATGAAAATTTTAGTCCCGGTTATTTTCATTTGTGGCAGGAAAAAGTGTCACTGTGTGTTACTGCAGTGACAGACTTCAATGCAGGGTTGCCACAAGTTCTCAGTCTAGCAACTTCCTACCATGAGGATGTGAGGATTATCGATACAGCAGTCAATTCTGCATTCTCAATATCATGGAAGGAGGCATGGTATTGAATAGCAGAAAGATTTCATAAAGGAAAGTTAAAAGCATTTGACATTCAGTCAATCTCTATTTCAGGAATGAAGGCAAAAAACGCAGGTGAAATACACAACTTGCAACTGTACAGAGTACTGCTCGAAAAACCCTTCAGAAAGATGAAATCCAGACGAGAAAAAAAAAAGGAATGGACAAATGACAGTCCAGAAGGTAAGTCTGCAACCTGCAAATTAAACTTTTTTTTTTTTTTTTTTTTTTTTGCGATGGAGTCTCACTCTGTTGCCAGGCTGGAGCACAGTGACACGATCTCAGCTCACTGCAACCCGGATTCAAGTGATTATCCTGCCTCAGCCTTTTGAGTAGCTGGGACTATAGCCGCACACAACCACGCCCAGCTAATTTTTTGTATTTTGGTAGAGACGGGGTTTCACCAGGTTGGTCAGGATGGTCTCGATCTCTTGACCTTGGGATCTGCCCACCACGGCCTCCCAAAGTACTGGGATTATAGGTGTGAGCCACTGCGCCCAGTCTAAACTTTCTATTAAATAGATCTAGTGAGATCCAGAAATCCACATCCACCAGGGATTTGTTTCAAGTCTTTCTCTCAAGCTTTCTTTGGTACAAATAACATTTCCCATTTATCTGGCATTAGGAAGTTGGTGTTTTGTTTTTTCCTTCTTCTTTTTTTTTTTTTCCGAGACAGAGTTTCGCTCTTGTTACCCAGGCTGGAGTGCAATGGCGCGATCTCGGCTCACCGCAACCTCCGCCTCCTGGGTTCAGGCAATTCTCCTGCCTCAGCCTGCTGAGTAGCTGGGATTACAGGCACGCGCCACCATGCCCAGCTAATTTTTTGTATTTTTAGTAGAGACGAGGTTTCACCATGTTGACCAGGATGGTCTCGATCTCTTGACCTCGTGATCCACCCGCCTCGGCCTCCCAAAGTGCTGGGATCCTTCTTCTTTTTCTTAATTTGTTTGCATTAACCTGACTACCCACGGGCAGAGTCAGCAGGGCAACATTAAATTGAAAAAGAAAAAAAGAAAAAAAAAGATGTCCCCACACAATGACTTGGAGTGAAGACCAGTAACTCAAAAGCAGAAGGCTGGTCTCAAGACGTCAAACTTCTGCAGTCTCAGCTTCAGGTGATGAAGGCAGCTCTCACTCAGGCAAAGAGCCACAGGAAGAAACAGTGCAACTCTTGCCCCAGTCAATGACTAGGGCCAGGTGGCTCCTCGGGTGACCTGCAAATTGGGGACACACCACCGCATGCAGCAGCTGGGCTGAGGGATCCTGCTCCCAGTGGCTTTCTGCAGGAGACGTGGTGATTATGATCCTATGTTTCCTAATGACTTTGAGAAAGCAGTGAAGCACCAACTTCACTACAACGAACGGCAGGCACAGCAGGAGCTCGAAATACGAAAGGAAATAGAAGAAAGGGAAAAGAGGCCTAAAGCCAGGCAAGAAGCTAGGGGCGTTCTGATCAAGGTGACCAGATCCAGATTCTGATGAAGACGAAGATTAGGAGCGAGAGAGGAGGAAGAGAAGTAGAGCGGAGCTGCCATTGCCCGCCCACTTCTCTGGTAGACAAGGAGTCACCCAGAGGTTTTCCTTATGAAGAGGATTCAAGACCTTAATCCCGGTCTTCCAAAGCTGCCATTCCTCCCTCAGTGAAGTTGGAACAGGACAGACCACGATCTCCAAATCGGCCTAGCAGCTCCTTCCTCGCTAAAGGCGTGGGAACTGTGACGCACAACGTCATGCAGAAGCCCGGCTTCCGGGAAGGCCAGGGCTTAGGGGAGCACCAGCAGGGGCTGCGCGCTGCCTTTCCAGTGGGGAAGACCAGAAAGCCTGGCGGCAACATCATCATGGACTAGGCCGCAGAAAAAGACGCTTTCAAGAATCAGGTACAAATCCACCGACAGAAATACCTGTGTCCTACTGACGTGTTCCCGCTAAGGAACATGGTTGGTGCATGGGAGGCGGATGAAGACTTGGAAGTTGAAACCAGGGAAGAATGAGGGATGACATATTTTTCTGTTCATATGGTTTCCTATAAGACAGAGCACCATTAAGGATCAAATAAGTGAAACTGAAAAGAGTATAATCTAGTTTTAATAATGAGTTAGTGTTATTGTTAATTTTCTTTTTCTTTTCCATTTTCAATTTATATTGGCTCAGAGAAAACAGGCTGGATGTATAAAGTCCACAGTACTTTCCAATTTTGCCATGAAAAATATGGCAAAGTTGGAAAATGTGTGATATGTGAAATTCTTGGTGCCCCTGATGATGAAGCAGTGCAGACATTTTTAGAATCTGAGAGTTGAGTGAGCAATTAAAACTGTTGTTTACTTGACTAGAAAGTATTTTGGTGGTCAGGTGGCAAGAGCATGTTTTTACAGTTTGGACAAATGCAGGGTCTTGGATTTGGTGGAACAAGTTTGATTTTAAGAACTAGAGCATGAGTCATTTACAGTGATCTTTACTTGACCTGCAGGCTGAGAAAAGAAGGAAAAAGGTCACAGACTCCTTGGCTGTTGGGAGACTGAGACTCTTGGAAGGACTTCCAAGGTATATGTTGATTGATCCCTTTTCATTTTGTGGTTTTTAAATATCGTATAAAAATCCTTTTAAACAAATAAATAAAATGTACAGTTGACGAGTTTCAGTCATTGGTTGATATTATACTATAGGACTGAAGTTAGTGTCTGCAGCTGTATGTTTTTAGGCCATTCTAAATATATAAGCTACTTAGGAAGAAAAGACTGTGGACTTTATCCATCAAGCCTGTTTTCTCCATGCCAATATAAAATAAATAGAAAGGAAAAAGAAATGTAATAAAATGAACTCATTATTAAAACTGGATTATAGGATTAATTTTAATCTTTTCAGTTTCACTTATTTGATTCTTAGTGATGCTATGTCTCATAGGAAACCATATGAACAGAAATATCCCAAGAATTAAATTTGCTGAGAAAAAAGAAAACAGCTTATTAGTCTCTTTCAATGCACTGCACAGCATTCAAGAGGAATTTGGGTCATGTGGTCTTTAAAGTACTGAAATGAGTAATAAATACTAGCTGAACAATATAGCTGTTTCTTCGTGAAGAAATGATCTATTTTGGATTTATATGCATCAGTAAAATTTAACAACCAGCTTATGCTGTTAAACATGGTGGTTAGAGGTGGTGTTTCCCAAAGTTTACCATACAAATGGGTAAAGTTACAGAAGCACACACAAGGATGCAAAATTCACTGGAAAAACTAGGTATGTTAAGAATATTTAAAAAACTAATACTTAAGCTAAGCATGGTGGCTCACACCTGTAATCCCAGCACTCTGGGAGGCTGAGGTGGGTGGATCACTTCAGACTAGCCTGAGCAACATGGCAAAACCCTGTCTCTACAAAATACAAAGAAAAACAACAACAACAAAAATGGGCTGAGTGTGGTGGCACAGGCCTGTAGTCCCTGCTCTTCTGGAGGCTGAGATGGAAGGACTGCTTGAGCCTGGAGAGGCAGAGGCTGCAGTGAGCTGTGATTGCTCCACTGCACTCCAGCCTGGGCAACAGAGTGGATCCCTGTCTAAAAATCAAGCAAAACAACAAAACAAACACCACCTCCCTAACTTTTGTAAAGCAAAACTAAAAGCAAAAATAAAAATTGCCTGACAATAGCAAAATGGGACAGTAGAACTGATAAAATGTGGTATATTCATGTAACAGAATGTATATATTCTTTGGAAAAAATTATTAGTAATTCTTTTCTAATTGTACATAAATGATCTATTTCACAGTAAAAGTGAATAAAATTATGATATGAGTAAAAATAACTCAAAAGCATTTCCAACATCAGCATGTATATATTTATGGAAATGTGCTCTTAAATAATGGAACATTATTATCTTACCTGTAGAATTTAAACCATAAAGGTGATACTATATTTACACTTTGACAAATAATTTTCTGTAATCAGTTTTATTTAGTATCACTTAAAAATTGAATGGCATTTTCATTCTTTTATTAAAAGCATCCCTTTTAGTGCTTCCTATATATTTTACTTTTGAAATGATAGGTCTTGATATATTACCTTAAATGTTTGTTTTTTGTTATAAAATCTGTCTTCTATAGCAAATGTCTTAATACAATTTGGGGCACATATGCGCTCCTCAGAATATGAGGAAAGAACACAATCAGAACTTTGCAGATTGACACTGTCTGTTTTCAAAGTTGCTCTGTGGAAAGTTTGCTCTGACAGATTGTCAGAGTTTAGAAAATGGGATTTATAATTTCCATGTTGACAGCCAGTTTTTTTTTTTTTTTTTTTTTTTTTTGGAGACGGAGTTTCGCTCTTGTTACCCAGGCTGGAGTGCAATGGCACGATCTTGGCTCACTGCAACCTCCGCCTCCTGGGTTCAGGCAATTCTCCTGCCTCAGCCTCCTGAGTAGCTGGGATTACAGGCACGCGCCACCATGCCCAGCTAATTTTTTTTTGTATTTTTAGTAGAGACGGGGTTTCACCATGTTGACCAGGATGGTCTCGAGACAGCCAGTTTTAGGGATGAATTTTACTTTCAGATTGTACTGTCTCCAACATAATTTTAAAAGGATTCTGGAAAAAAATAGTAAAATGCAAAACATACTAATACTGTCAGGAAGCACCTCAAGCATCGATTAGCAAATGTATCTTATCATTTACAGAATTAAATGACATTTCTAATGACCAAGGACTTTCTGCGTAAACATCCCTGGGCAGAAGATTTATTGCACACTTCTGTGACCTCCACACCCTGCCCTCTTTTAGGCTGCAGTGTCTCTTGGTTGTACTCAATCATTGACTGAGGTGGCAAATATTCTGCTTATTATTGTGTAGGAAAGGCTGATGTGCTCCCTGACTTAGTAAAATGTTTCTCTGCATCATTATTGGGCAATAAAAATAGGTTGAAATAACAGACTGAGTTAAACTATTCGTCTCTTTGGGCAAAACATGGCCTTTCTTCATGAGGCAGTGGGAAATGAGTAAGATGCTCCAGAGGAGTCAAGCCTCCGGGGACACCTGTATGGTGCAATAAAACCAGCAAATAAAGCAGAGAAAAAGGTAACAGCACTCATTTAGCACTGTTACAATTCCACTGGGCACGGTGATGAAGGGAAGCTCTGTAAAAGGTGGTCTATTTAAAATCTATTTTAAATAAAAAATGTGATTTTTTATTTAGGCCTATCTGGAAGACATGCATTTCAGTCCTTAATTCACAATCTTTTTTTCAACATCCCCACGAAACAAAGGGGATCCAGCAAGGTGACTATAGGTAACGATACTGTTTTATTTACCTGGAATTTGGTAAGAGAGCAGATTTTAAATGTCTTCACTCCCCTCTGCCACCAACATGGTAACTGTGTTGTGTGATGGATGTGTTAATTTACTTGACTATGGTAACCAGAACATAGTGTATACCTATATCAAATCATCACATAGTATACCTAGAATATATAGAATTTTTATTTGTCAAATAAATTTTTTAAAAAAGGTATTCATGGCAAAGTAGCAGCAGTAGGTGGTAGGGCCTGGGTCAGACTAAGCCCCATATTGGAGGTGGGGTCAGGAAGGAGCCCAGTGAGCAGCTCTGGCCTTGCAGGTGTAACACTCTAGGCCTCTGTCTTCCTGATGATTCTCCCTGTGTGTTGTCCCAGCGTCTTCCCTCTGTGTGTGTCTCTGCATCTACAGTTCCCTTTTCCATAAGGACACTGATCATATTGAATTGGGGCTCACCTGAATGACCTCATTTTAACTTGATTATCTTTGCAAAGATCCTATCTCCAAACAAGGTCACATTCTGGGGTTCATATGAATTTTGGGGAAAACAATTCAATTCATAGTATCATCTCTGAAATAACAACTTTACCTGTGCATATACGATTTGGGTTGTGGTTGCTGTGTATCTATTTCAAACGGGTTACGGGCTCTTTTCATCCTTTTAGGTCAAAGGGGACTCTGGCATCCATAGTGTATATATGTATGCATGTATGATCATGGAACAACCTTACCATATCTATCACTGTGTACCTATATAGTTCATGATCATGTATGTTGCTTTGGCTCCAAGGCCATACACAATACAAACAAAACAAAACAAAACAAAAAACAGAAACTGTATTGGGTATTTTGACTTTCTGTTAAAACTATTCTCTTTGCTATATATATCTTTTTTTTTTTTTTTTTGAGATGGAATCTTGCTCCGTCACCCAGGCTGGAGTGCAATGGTGTGATCTCGGTTCACTGCAACCTCCACCTCCTGGGTTCAAGTGATTCTCCTGCCTCAGCCTCCCATGTAGCTGGGATTACAGGCACCTGCCATCATGCCTAGTGAATTGTTTTTTGTTTGTTTGTTTTTGTCTTTTTGTAGAGACAGGGTTTCACCACGTTGGTGTGGCTGGTCTTGAATTCCTGACCTCACGTGATCTGCCCACCTCAGCCTCCCAAAGCGCTGAGATTACAGGTGTGAGCCACCACGCCCAGCCATATATATAGCTTTTTCAGCATATTCTCAGAGTGTGTTTGAGAAAAGCTTTTTTTTTTCTTTTTTTTTTTTTTTTTTTTGGCCATTGTCCAAGGGTTTAGAACTGAATGGGAATGTCTATAAGTGGATCTGATGGAGGTTAGAATGTGCATTAGCTTTTCTTCATCACTGTAACAAATCACTAAAACATCCTCTTATTGTCTCTCACTATAGAAGTACAGAGGGCTGGACTGATGACTCTGCTTATAGTCTCACAAGGCCAAAATCAAGGTGCTCTTGGACTCTTTACAAAGGCTCTACGGGAGAACGTGTGTCCTAGCAAATACAGGTTAGAGCAGAATTCAACTTCTTATAGTTGTAGGAGTGAGGTCGCAGTATGTCACTGGCTCTCAGCTGGGGCCTCTCAGCAATGCCAGGCTGCTTGCCTTGCTCTTCATAGTGCCCAGTTCATTTTCTAAACCAGCAATGATGGAGAGAGACATTCTCCTGCTTCTAGTTTCTCTGGCTTCCCCTCACTGATACCTCTCTTCTGTGTCTCTTCTGCCTCCAATGAGAGTCAAATCTCTTAAGTGCTCATGTGATTACATTGAGCCCACTGCATGCATCAGGATCATCTTCTATCTCAAGGTCTGCAACCTTAATTACATCTGCAGAATCCCTTATGCCATGTAACATATTCACAGTTTCCAGGGATTAGGGCATCTTGGAGAGTCATTCTTGCTGCCGTAAAATATTTCTCATTCATTCATGAAATGTTGTTTGCTTTCATATACTTGTCTCTAGAGAAGCATCAGGTATTTTCTCAATATCCCTTCATGTTAAAAGCTCTCAACAAATGAGGCACTGGAGAAACATACTTCAACATAATAAGAGCCATCTATGGCAGACCCACAGCCAGCATCATACTGAATGGGCAAAAATATGCAGCATTCCCCTTGAAAACTGGGACAAGACAAGGATGCCCTCTCTCATTATTCCTACCCAACATAGTACAGGAAGTCCTAGCCAGAGCAATCAGGCAAGAGAAAGAAATAAAAGGCATCCAAATAGGAGGAGAGGAGGGCAAACTGTCTCTATTTGCAGATGATATGATTCTATGCCTATAAAACCCCATCATCTCTGCCCAAAAGCTTCTTGATCTAATAATCTCAGCAAAGTTTCAGGATACAAAATTAATGTACAAAAATTAGTAGTCTTTCTATATACCAACAATATGTAAGCTGAGAGCCAAATCAAAAATGCAATCCTATTCACAATTGCCACAAAAAGAATAAAATACCTAGGAATACAGCTAACCAGGGAGGTGAATGATCTCTACAACAAGAATTACAAAACACTGTTCCAAGAAATCATAGATGATGTACAAATGGAAAAACATTCCATAATCATGGTTAGGAATAATCAGTATGGTTTTTAACCATATTGGGCCATACTGCCCAAAGTAGTTTACAGATTCAATGCTATTCCTATCAAATACCAATGACATTCTTCACAAAACCAGAAAAAACTATTTTAAAATTAATATAGAACCAAAAAAGAGCCTGACTAGCCAAAGAAATCGTAGGCAAAAAGAACAAATCTGGAGGCATTATGTTACCCAACTTCAACCTCTACTACAAGGCTATAGTAACCAAAATAGCATACTACTGGTACAAAAACAGACACACAGACCAATGGAACAGAATAGAGAGCCCAGAAATCATGCCACACACTTACAACCATTTGATCTTCGATAAAGTTGGCAAAAAAATGCAATAGGGAAAGGAGTCCCTATTCAATAAATGGTGTTGGGATAACTGGCTAGCCATAAGCACTTCCCGGACCCCTTCCTTACACCATATATAAAAATCAACTCAAGATGGATTAAAGAGTAAAATGTAAAACCTGTCAGATGCAGTGGCTCATTCCTATAATCCCAACACTGTGGGAGGGTGAGGTGGGAGGATAGCTTGAGCCTCAGAGTTTGAGATAAGCCTGGGCAACATAGCAAGACCTCATCTTTACAAATAATTAAAAAAAAATAGTTGAGTGTGTTGGCACGAGGCAGTAGTCCCAGCTACTCAGGAGGCTGAGGCAGGAGAGTCTCTTAAGCCAGGGAGGTCGAGGCTGTATCGTGCCACTGCACTCCAGCCTGGGCAACAGAGTGAGACACTGTCTCGAAAGAAAAAAAAAATGTAAAGCCTGTAACTATAAAAACCCTGAAGATAACCTAGGAAATACAGGAAATACCATTCCGGATATAGGACATGGCAAAGATTTCATGACGAAGATACTGAAAGCAACTGCAACAAAACCAAAAGTTGACAAATGGGACCTCATTACACTAAAGGGCTTCTGCACAGCAAGAGAAACTATCAACAGAGTAAACAGACAACCTACAGAATGGAAGAGAATATTCACAAATTATGCATCTGACAAAGGTCTAATATCTAGAATCTATAAAGAACTTAAATTAACAAGCAAAAAACAACCTCATTAAGAAATGGGCAAAGGATGTGAACAGATGCTTTTCAAAAGAAGACATACACATGGCCAATAAGCATATGAAAAAATCCTCAGCATCACCAGTCGTTAGATAAACGCAAATCAAAACCACAATGAGATGCCATCTCACACCAGTCAGAATAGCTATTATTTAAAGTCAAAAAATAACAGATGCTGGTAAAGCAGTGGAGAAAAGGGAGTGCTTATACACTGCTGGGGGATCATACATTAGTTCAGCCATTGCAGCAAGCAGTTTGGTGATTTCTCAAAGAACTTAAAACAGAGCTACCACTCGACCCAGCATCCCCATTGAGCACACACCTAAAGGAATAATAATCGTTCTACCATAAAGATACATGTATGTGGGCCGGGTGCGGTGGCTCACGCCTGTAATCCCAGCACTTTGGGAGGCCGAGGTGGGCGGATCACGAGGTCAAGAGATCGAGACCATCCTGGTCAACATGGTGAAACCCCGTCTCTACTAAAAATACAAAAAATTAGCTGGGCATGGTGGTGCGTGCCTGTAATCCCAGCTACTCAGGAAGCTGAGGCAGGAGAATTGCCTGAACCCAGGAGGCGGAGGTTGCGGTGAGCCGAGATCGCGCCATTGCACTCCAGCCTGGGTAACAAGAGTGAAACTCCGTCTCAAAAAAAAAAAAAAATACACGTATGTGCATTCACAATAGCAAAGACAAAGAATCAACCTAAAGACGCATCAATGGTAGCATAAAGAAAATGTGGTACATATACCATGGAATACTATGTAGCCATAAAAAAGGATGAGATAATCTCCTTTGTAGCAACAGGGATGGAACTGGAGGCCATTATCCAAAGCGAGCTAACACAGGAAGAGAAAACCAAATACCATGTATTCTCACTTATGAGTGGGGGCTTAATATGGAGTACACATGGACACAACGAAGGGCATCACAACCTACCTAAGGGTGGAGGGTGGGAGGATGGTGAAGATCGCAAACTATCTACTGGGTACTGTACTCATTACCTGGGTGATGAAATAATCTGTACACTAAGCCCCCATTACATGCAATTTACCTATGTAACAAACCTGCACATGTACCACTGAACCTAAAGTAAATTAAATAAGAAAAGCATCACATATTTTCTGAAGGAAATAGGAATGCATATGAATATATATTGCCAAAGACTATAGGGGCCGGGTGCGGTGGCTTACGCCTGTAATCCCAGCACTTTGGGAGACCGAGGCGGATGGATCACGAGGTCAAGAAATCGAGACCATCCTGGTCAACATGGTGAAACCCTGTCTCTACTAAAAATACAAAAAATTAGCTGGACATGGTGGCGCGTGCCTGTAATCCCAGCTACTCAGGAGGCTGAGGCAGGAGAATTGCCTGAACCCAGGAGGCGGAGGTTGCGGTGAGCTGAGATCGCGCCATTGCACTCCAGCCTGGGTAACAAGAGCGAAACTCCGTCTCAAAAAAAAAAAAGACTATAATGTTTCATATTTTCTATTGCTTATTTCAGTAGTTTCTTTCTGGACCCAGTCCATCCGGCTAGAAGTTGTGAAAAGGAAGTAGTGTGGATCAAACTCTGTTATCTGTTTTTGTCATACACATTTTAGCCCTCATCCTAAAGGAGGGACAGAGTTTAGTCCCATCCTAGTTAAAAAAAAAAAAATCTCTGTTATGTTTACTGTTTTTTTCTACTTGGTCTGGAAAAATTTTGTTAGTGATAATTGTCTATACCACATATGGCTGAGAGCAGGTGTAAGAGGTATCTTAGTACTCATACTTGGAAACCCTTAATTTGGCATCTTCCTCAGCACATTAAATTTCTCAGATCACTAAGAACCTTAGATGATTATTCCTTAAGCTAACTTTGCTCTTCTGTAAAAGTTGGCATGCACAGCTGCATTTTTCTGAGGACTCCTTATGTTATCATCCATTCAAGATAAATCAAGGCATTAGCTTCTTGAAATGTTAAAAATCTTAAGCTCTTCAGGTTTACTTTGTGTCTGCTTAGAGGAAAAAAGCATCCAACTAGAGATATAAATGTGTACAGTAATAGAAGGTAAATGGAGGCCCAAAAGATTATGTGAGCTAAGAGTGATTCATGAATGGGGCAGCTTCAAATGGGAACTGGTTCAGGGACCCTTTCAAGGGAACAAAAAGGGACAACTTAGGTGAGGTAAAGAGAGTAGCAAATTTTTGACTAGCTGTAGTTATACAATTGCCTTACTTGGTTGATCCTGCTGGAAAGTCTCTAGTTATAGAAGTTAATTGGTGGCTTCTGATTGGTTAGCCTTAAGTTTGACTTTTTTTTTTTTTGAGGCATTTACAAGACATAGCCCAAGTTAAGGTTTGCTTATGTTGGCAAATCAAGCAAAGTTAATGCCACTTACAAGGTCAGAGATTCCTCAGGTCATTTTAATTTTCTTTAACAATTTAAATACACACTGTGTGCCAGAGGACAGCTCAGTGAAGTCTTTGAATGTCTGTGGCTGTATATTTGGAAAAGTACATATTCCATGTGAAACACCACGAATATGGATGAAGTAGAATAGAATGTATAGGACTGCATGTATATAACAAGTCTTCTATTACTAGATCTATATTTCTGCTTACACACAACTTTTATTACTGAGAAAGTCTGAATATATTTACCTTTCTAGTAAGAATTACAAGTAATTAAGTTACCTCAGTAACACCTCAGTGTTTAGGTACAGTGAAAAGTGGCTTTCTGTATCTATGTCCAGCATGGAATTTCTTACCTAGTTGAAAATTTTCTTATTGAGAATGAGCTTTCTTATCATATATGTGGTGATATGGGATGATAACAGCATGCTTTAATGTGCAGGTACCCATGCCCCCATATGACATGTTTTCTCATGATTGTTTCTCTTAACTGTGGCTTTCAGATATACAAGCCTAGGACTCACAGGAGCATTCTAGAATACATAGCAGAGTTTTGCTGTTATTCCTAGCACTTCTTTTAATAAAAAAAAATCCTTGGCAATCCCAGTACTTTGGGAGGCCGAGGCAGGTGGAACATGTTGTCAGGAGATCAAGACTATCCTGGCTAACACGGTGAAACCCCATATCTACTAAAAATATAAAAAAATTAGCCAGTCGTGGTGGCACGTGCCTGGTCTCAGCCACTCGGGAGGCTGAGGTAGGAGAATCACTTGAACTTGGGAGGCAGAGTTTACAGTAAGCTTAGATCACACCACTGTACTCCAGCCTGGGCAACAGAGCAAGACTCCATCTCAAAAAAAAAAAAAAAATCTGAACTTCCTTTACAATCAAAAGATCCAAAGATCCACTTGATTCCATTTCTTTAGCTGTATGAGTTCTTGCAGTCAGTTTGGGCTGCTATTAACAGAATCCTATGAACTGAGTGGCTTACACAACAAATGTTTGTTTATCTCAGTTCTGGATGCCGGAATGTCCAAGTTCAAGGCAAAGCAGATGAAGTGTCTGGTTCATAGACCACAGTCTTCTTATTACCTCACATGGAAGGAAAGGCAAGGGAGTTCTCTTGGGCCCTTTCATAAGGGCACTAATTCCATTCATGAGGGCTCCACACTCCTGACTTAATTACCCTCCAAAGCCTCCTGACAGGATCACTTTAGGGGTTAGGATTTCAACATATGAATCTTGGGGGGAAGCAAACATTCATTTCTTTGCACCAGTGTAGCACCGATTACACTGGATTGATTTAATATGCTTCTCTCCTATTAACCAATGTTTGTTTATTACTGTCAATGCTTTGAAAGTACTTCATAATCAGAATATTTCCTATTATTCCTCCATGTAAAAAATATGTATCGATCTATCTGTAAACTGATCTGTGTACTAATAATGATTCAATAGTATAGATTTAGATGTAGACTTAAATATATAATATTTTATGTAAGCCAATGACTTTAGACAATATGATTTGTTTTGTTTTTACAAGCTAACTCTCAGAAGTATAAATGGATTTATCTGCTATAGAGATGTGTTTATGATATTTGATGTTGGAAAGTTTCCCACTTATTTCTTATTTACTATGTGTAGCTCAAATATATTTTCTTTTAATGTTAAATGAAAATATGAAGTTATTTAAACAGCAAGGAAACTTTCTGCAGATACTTATTTTTGTATTGGGAAGAAAAATTGATTAAAGGGGTTTATGTTTTTTACAAATTCAAAGGTATTAATTTCATGGCTAGAGAGAAATTATTTCTTAGTATTAACTTGGTTTAAATTTGACTAGAGACTCAAGATGCAAAGCAATAAACATAAACGTGGTTCCACTGCCAATGTAATTCAGTTGCCTTCTCTTACCTCCAAAATAATAGGTGTCACCTGAATCAATAAGCACAGCCACCAGGGGTTGAACAGCTGTGTCATCGTCTACCACCATACTCACATGGCTCCACTTAGCAGATAAGGACACAGAGTGCCACTGCCCGTCGTTTAATCCAGCACCTGGAGGAAATAACATCAGTCAGAGACAAGTCTATGAGCTCTGTTAACACTTGAAAACAATTTGATTCAGATCACTGAATAAGTCAGAGAAGAGCAGTATTTGCATGTTGATGTATCACTGAAATAAAAAAACTAACCACTTATCTTTAATTTAAAAATTTCATTGTTATCACAATAACACATGGATGAAAATATTACTCTTTCTGAATAATCACTATAATAAATTCTGATAATGTGCCTAAAGTAACTATAATTTAATTATCAAATTTATATGTTAGAAGCCTGTACAATGGGGAAAAACAACAGTTTGCTTCAATCTTCAAATGCAAAACTGACTTGCTTCACTGAATCTAACAAAAATATTTTACAAGAATCAAGAAAGTGAGTTGATAAAAATTATGGCGAGAATGACTGTGAAAGGCTTTTTTAAGAAAAAGTTGACACATAATAATTGTACATAGGGGATGCAGCAGGATTTGAAACGGGGGGAAGATCGCTAGACGTCTGGCTTACTGCGCCCATTAATTAAGGTAAACCCTGCTTTCACTGTCTGAGCTATTTTACAGTCCTGTAAATTGTAGAAAACTGATAGTAATGCAAAATGAGTTGTATCCATAGAAATGCAAATTACTCATGCCTGGTGGGGCACAGCTGGTTACTGAACCATTTCCTATCTGTCTGTAATTCATTTTGGCATTTCCTATAAGCCTGTATGTGTAGTACTTTGAATTCTCCTCTGAACTGCTTGTAACTTCTTACTGGTTTCTTCATTAATTAGTTAAAATCTTTAACATGTATACATATGTTTCCAAATGGACATATTATTATTATAGATATAATTATACTGTCTTTTAAAAGTTATTATTGGCTTGGCACAGTGACTGATACCTAATCCCAGCACTTTGGGGGCCGAGGTGGGCGGATCACCTGAGATAAGGAATTTGAGACCAGCCTGGCTAACATGGTGAAACCCCATCTCTACTAAAAATACAAAAAATTAGCTGGGGGTGGTGGCATATGCTTATAGTCCCAGCTACATGGGAGGCTGTGGCATAAGAATCATTTGAATCCAGGGGGCAGAGGTTGCAGTGAGCTGAGATCATGCCATTGCATTCCAGCCTGGGCGACAGAGTGAGACTCTGTCACAAAAAATAAAATAAAATAAAACAAAAGGTCATTTAATATTTGGTAAGATGCTTAGAAAAGAACTGGAGGTGTACTTTATATATATGTACACTATTTTTATATATTTACATTCACATTCACATGATTTTATGATTCTTAGTAGTAATTATGAAATTAATCTTGTGAAATAATTTGATAACATAATGAATTGCCTTTGATGGTAAATTTAAATGTTAAGGCATTTAAAATAACTAGAGGTATTCTGTGTTTTAATTGGTAATATGTCAAAGATACATGCCAATAAATGGGCTAAAAATAAGATTAGCTTCATTGGGCCTATTAAATTAACACTGCATTGAAGTTTAAAATTAGACCAAGATCAAAACTGTTTCAGAAGTTACATATATCATAATAAACTTTAGATTACTAGAAATTTTTCTATAAAGTTAACATTTTAGTTGATAGTCTTAGGAAACCTGTAAATTATTAAAATTACTCTGTGCTTGACTTATTTTTCTTCCTAACATGCATTTAGTATATTATTAGCATTTCAAATGTAGTACTTCTTAAAAATTATAAATTAACATTAATATTTTAGCTTTCCCTTTTAACCTTCAGTGATATATGAAACAGAAACAGAATTAATAACAATGTGTAAGGAAATAAATTATACTTTAAAATCAACCAAGATTCTGGATGTCTTCAATGTAAAACTAGGCATTGTCTATACACAATCTCAAGGATTATATGATTCTGCAGGTCAATATGCCTTTTACCTTCTTTGATTTCTTTTACCACCCAATGAATTGTAGAAAATTGAAAGCAGGCAAATTATTACTGTCCATAGACATGCAAATGAATTTTGGCTGGTAGAAATACAATTGACCTTCCTGGTTCCTCTACCCCATCCCATGGAATAAGCTAGTTTTACATTATATGCAAAGTCATTGCAGCTTTACCGCTTATATATTTTTGATTCTTTGAACCTATTGTAACATCTTACTGATTCCTTCATAAACTAATGAGTTAAACAAAATCTTTGATATGTTCTTTTTATAATTGCAAAAAGTGCCCTCTTTAAGAATATCTTTTGACAAATAAAAGCAGGTCTTTGTATAATTGTTTTCACGTCTATCATCCAAATTTGTTTTCTCTTTATTTTCTATTAGGTTGTATTTGGCCTTTGGCCATAGTTGATGCCCAAGAAAATCAGATACAGTAGAATCTAGAAATATTTTAATGAGAAGTTATTAAATTACTTGCCCACAACATAGATGTTATTTTAAACACATTTGAGTATGAAGATGATCTCTTGTTAACAACGACAACATTTTAAATGCAGAGGCAAAATATCATGCTCACAAAGCCATGAGCTAAAGCAAAATCCTGATGAGATTTAAGAACTTTAATTATATTTAATTCTAGCTATTGTGCAACCCAGAACTGGAGAAAGTGCTTGCTCAGCACTTCATTGAATCCAGAATATATGCAACTCATCAGCAGTAAAGCTGAACCAACTACTGTAGGAAAAAAATTAAAGGCGGTCTTTGAAATGGGCAAAAGAGATTACTGGATTTCAATGGAAAGATTAGCTGATATTACTGGATTGTAAATCATAATCTTTGACTAGATTACTTTCCAGCTGCATAGTGACAGAAGTTAATTTGCAGAACATGGATAATAATGCAAATAATGCTTGTCCATAGAGATGCAAAGTGTGTACAGGGAAGGGTTTTGCCTTTTCCTGTGAATACTGACAGGTTTTGCTAGGTTTGCATCTGTTTGTAATTTCATCTCGACATCTCTTTTCTGACTCTAAATGTGTGGTACTTCTTTAAACTGACCTTACTGGTGTAAGGGTAAACATAAACCAAAACAAACAAACAAAAACTTTCTTAGTGCTAAAAGGGACACACACTTTCACTCACTGTTTTTCTTAGGGCATTTCTTTTGGAAAACTTGTAAATCTTTAAAATCTTAAAAAACAAAACAAAACTTACTTAGCCTCTTTCTTGTTTCCAGGAGTGTTTTTCTTGAGGACCTTGGAGATATTTCTTTGAAATGTAGACATCAAGAAAGGTAGGGCTCTTATCTCTGTCTCTGTGGTAGTTTAACTTAGGTGCCTGGCTCCAATTTGTAACTACCGTCTTGTCAAACAGATATGAAGGACTTTGGTTTTCCTTTGCATAGGGATTGTGCCTCCCTGATTACCAGGTGAATTTAAGATGGGCTATGTGTAGTAAATAGCACTGTCCAGTCCTCTTACTTGAGTACAAGTTGTCCTTTTTCTTTAGAACATGTATGTGATGGGGCATATCTGCCTGGCTACACAAACAGATGAGATTTCTTTGTCTTTGCAATCACATTCGTGATTGCCTGAAATATGCATCACAGTCTGGTTTAATACTTCATAAGAAGACTGTTTCTTTTCTACCTTGTGAAACTGATTCACTCTGTTGGTCGGTAATTTTATCTTTGTTTCCCTAACCCTGGTTCTCTCATTAGTTAATGAGTTAAAGAAAATCCCTGACATACGTTCATTTTGTATCTGTGCGGGGGTCATGATTTTAACCTCTTTTGGAAAAAATCTTATTTCTGAGTAAATGGAAAATAGGTTTGCATTTCTAAAAGATAAAACATATATATCCCCTCTGAATATCTGTTTTATCTCCCATAAAACACCTGTGTGATGTGGACACAGATTCTAACAGCAAAAAGGAATCTCTTTTTGAGTATGATAATCCCCTGGTTTCAAGCGGAAGTCAGTCTCTTCCTCTGTGCCTTCTTCTTTCTTAGATTACGCTATCTTTTTTTTTTTAAGCCCTAGTTTGGTTCTGATGCCAATATAGGCACGATATTGATTTAGGACCCAGCACTCCTCCCATGTGCAAATCCAATCATCAAAATCCAGCAGCTCTGTAGTTAACAAAGTTGTCCACATCTCACTGCACCTGAGATTAGTTCCCATCTATTGTTAGTCTGGCCTCATGGATGTGAGCCCCTAACCTAGCAGAGATGTCAAAGCATTTGTCTAACAAAAACAGGTTCTGATGAGGAGTGGGGATGAGAGGGCCTGTGTGTGGGGTGGGCATTGTGCTAATAAAATCAGACTTCCTTCCTATTGTTCTCTGTGCAAAGGAGATCTGAGGTTTACCCTTTCACAAGTGAAAACAGCTAGGCTTAGGAGCTTGGTGATTTGCATTTCAGAAGGGCAGTAAATGGAGGAGCTGAGATTCTTCCCAGATGCCAGGCTACCCCAGAAAACTAATCAGCCATCAACAAAAGAATAACTCGGTATTTGCTGGCATCCTTCACTATAAGATGATAGTTATCAATTGCCTTCTGTGTATAGAGTATTTCTGCTCAGACCCTAAGAGGAGAGGCAGGGCGGAGAAGGGAAAGAAGTGAGGACAGGAGAGGAGCATGCCTCTGGGTGTTGTCTGTTCCATGAGGTCTTGACCCTAGTTCTTTGGGATGGAGGCTGGTGTATGTTTGTCAGGAAATAGAGCTTAAAGGTATTACACATTTTCCTTGTATATGGGGATGTATGTCTGCAGAAATAAGTATTCTTATTTCTCATATATAGTCATTTTGGTCAAAAGAACACTTTAGTGACAGCTATGTGTGCCATACAGGAACATTCTAGAAGGAAACAGCTATCTGTTCCTCTAGTGGGGGCATCGAGTGTCTCACTGCCTCACTCAACTAACTAATTACCAAATGATTTCCATGTGGGTATCTGTCAGGTTTATGGGAAAACATGTTACCTGCTGTGACATTCCTTGGTGACTGTCCCAGCTGAAAGAGACTCAGTTTGAGCTTGCCATCCTTAAGAAAGAGGACGAAACTCCCTGAATCACGTCGAAGTTTGCTGAAAAGCAAATGTCCTGCTCTGTTCCATGTTCGAAATTGAAAAGTGACAGACACTTTGTCCTCCCCAGAGTTGCCAGGCAGAGCCAGATAACTCCTGGAGCTCAGAAAAGTCACAGGGACAGTCTGTGGCTGTGGACATGAGAAGGACACATTTCCCTATAAATAAAACAAAAAGAGCATGTTGAGCAGCCTTGGGGTGGTGCTTCTATCTAATTAAAGGCAGATTGTACAAAGACTTACAAGGCATTTTATCAATCAGGATTTTATAAATTAGTCTGCCTGCTAAAACTGAAATCTATGACATTTATCTTCTCTTTCAACATAAGTAGTAGTATAATTGGGCAGACATCCATGTGGCTTTCTGTGTTTGTGTGTGTGTGTGAGAGAGAGAGAGAGAGACATAGAGAAATTCTCCATTTCTCTACTTCTCAGCATTAGTAAAGGAGTCTCAACATAATTTTAGTTCAACAGGAATTTAATCTATGCCAGCTATTTTCCAGGCCCCATGCTAGGCCTGAGGATACAGCAAATAACAGGACATTTTCATATTCTCAGTCATTCTCCTGAGCAATATTTGCTCTTCCCTACACAATCCTGAAAATCTCCTTTGAGCCAGCTTACTATTTTACTGGTTTCCTCATTAATTAATGAATTGACTAAATCTTTGACACATGCTTATTTAATATCTGTATGGGTCATATTTTTAGCTACTGGAAAATTATATTTGACAGCCTTCCAAATGTTTTTCAGATCTAATAGTTATATACAATGTTTGCATACAGTATTTTTAGCATGAAAACATTGATTCTTATATAGTCAATTATGTCTATATTGTATTTTACAGCTTCTGAGTGTCTAATCTTTGTTAGGAAAGGTTCATACTACCCTAGGTCCTACGTACAATCTCATAGATTTTATTCTAAGGTTGTTGCTGTTTATTTCTCATCCTCCTTAATTTACATATTATTAGTGTGTATAAGACAGTGATCATGCTTATTTTCTGCCTTATGGACACTTGTTTGTTCCGGCAAAATTTCTGAAATAATTCATCCCTGTTCCATTGAATTGTGCCATATTCCTTGTTACTAATAATAACTTTGCACATAAACTGGGATCTTTCTGGGGTCTCTACTTTGTTCTACTGACTTCTCTATTCCTATCCACTACCATAATGATTCTAGTATAGCAGCTTTTAGTATGTTTTAATATCTGCTAAGTCAAGTACCATCTTATTGGGTTTTTAAATGTTTTTTTGTTTTGTTTTGTTTAGCTGGTGGAAGGAATAAGAAATTCTTGGGCATTATTCATAGATAGTAATTTCAGTTCCAGAGAAAACCCCCAGCAATTCTGATTTTACTTAGATTTCCATGGATTTATTTCTACTAATATACTATATATTATTTTAGAAAAAGAATGTTACTAGAGCAAGACAATCTGGGGTAGTGGCTCTCAAACATAGCTCAACAGTTGAGTCACCAGAAAGGCTCTTAAAATCCAGATGCAGAGCAATTAAAATCTCAGTCTCTGGGGGTGGATCCAGGTAAGGATATCTTTTTAATCTCCTCTGGTGACTCCAAGATAAAGCCAAGTTTAAGAACTACACTGATCCAGGGGTAAAGCAACTTTCAAGACTGAATCATATCTTAAAAAAAATTGCCAGGCATGGTGGTGCATGCCTGTAGTTCCAGCTACTCTGGAGGCTGAGGCGGGAGGATTGCTTGAGCCCAGGAGTTCTGGGCTGTAGTGTGCTATGCCGATTGGGTGTCCGCACTAAGTTTGGCATCAATTTGGTGACCTCCCAGGAGCGGGGGACCACCAGGTCGCCTAAGGAGGGGTGAACCGGCCCAGGTCGGAAATGGAGCAGGTCAAAACTCCCGTGCTGATCAGTAATGGGATCGTGCCTGTGAATAGCCACTGCACTCCAGCCTGGGCAACATAGCGAGACCCCGTCTCTTAAAAAAAAATTAAAAAAAAAAATTCTGTCACAACATACTTTAGAAATGGATATAATTCAGTTATCATTTCATAAGAATCTTTAATACACATTATAACTGTATACATCAATCAGAACATTTCTTATTGACTATTTTTGTAACTCTGCTGAATGGGAAATAGTATTCATTGCAAGAAAACATTTGCGGAAGAAAATTTAAAAAAGAAAACATTTGCCATAACAAATTAAATACCAAAAGCTTACAAGTAATTGGCGCTGATCCATAGTACACATTTAATCACTGGACTATTGCATGTTTTTAATCTTTTTATCAGCTGCATATTTCTTGACCTTGTCATTTAGATGGGCAGCTGCCTGCTAGAACAGAGAAGCAGGGCTTCTTGCCACAGAGGAGTGCTTGTTAGTTAACTGAATGAATTCTGGCAACTGATTTTGCCAACAAAATATATTTTTAAGGTTTTCCTTTTATATATTGGAACTACTATTTTCCTATTTTTATACCGAGCACATAAAATTGTAGTTATTCTCAAAATTGAATTCCTATAATTAACATTATATATCCATATGCACAATTTGGAATAAACTGTCTTTTTGTTTGTATTCATGTGAAACTTAGACATTTTAATAACCTCATTCAATGTAATTAGTAAATAGTTTTCTTGAGGATGATACCCAGAAGCTAGAGATACCTGTGTAATTGTGGTTCTCCTTACTGGCTATATTCAATTAATAATTCCACCAATAATTCAGAATAACATGAAATGTGTATGAAAACCTGTGTCTATTGTCCTCAAACAGTTTTGTCTCTTTGTATCATAAGGCCCAACTCACTCTTATTCACCTCAATGACAGTATCTTTGGAAATAGCCCCGTAAAAGTTAGGGTGGGGAAGAGGGATTCTTCTGAACACCAAGCACTGGCAGATAAAAGGTAGCTTAACGTTCAGAATGTGTTACGTTAGCCTTCTTGACACTGATGCCCATCGGCCAAATACATCTTTGTATTTGTATCTGAGTAAAGCATCTTCAACAAAGCCAACTTCAATAACCAGGTCTTTCTCTTTTTCCTGTGAAGCAGCACTTATTGTCAGTTTCTCCATGGATATAAACTTTATGTAGAGGGCTATTCCATTTCTCTCCTTCCTCTTTTCTTTTCTTTTTAATCTTATCACAGGAAGCTGCACTCTGTGGAGCCTTGCTACCACTCTTCCCTTTGGTGTTTCATTTTTCATGTATCTTGATGGTATTTTGTATTTTTATGATCTCAGCATGGTACTGTTCATAGTAGAACTTAGACGTCAAACCTATCTTTTTTTTCCCCCCTTTACCTTCTTGGAAAGTTCATGCGCTTCATAGCTGTTTTTCCCTTTTTTTCATGCTAACCTAAGTGATGCATTGATTGTGTGGCCTGGTGACACAGAGTCAGAGATGTTTTCAGGTTTTGGTCCTGCAACCCATGAGCCAACTCCTCCAGCATGTAACAAGAAAAAACATTTTACAACAATACAAATAAATATTCCCACAATGTGCTTCTAAGATACACTGACAACTAAATATGAGCTTTCCCTTTAATTCCCAACTTAGATATTTCAAATTTTAAACATTGAAAGAAGTTTATTAATTGATTTGGAAATATTTCCAGTTGATTAGGGAATAATAGGTCATTAGACATTGCCAATGCAAAATAATTGGTCTCCTGAGAATAATAATACCAAAAACACATGCGACATATGAATTCTGATTTCCATGTAAAAATAGAAAGTTATTTTATTTCATATAAAAAATGAAATAACTATGTCCCATGAGGCATATTTACTTTATACCTTTTTATGCATAATAAATACTACTATATTATCCTGGGTATGGTGGCTCACGTCTGTAATCCCAGCACTTTGGGAGGCTGAGGTGAGCATATCATCTGAGGTCAGGAGTTCGAGACCAGCCTGGCCAATGTGGTGAAACCCCATCTCTACTAAAAATACAAAAACAAACGAAAAAATTAGCCAGGTGTGGTGGCACACAACTGTAGTCCCAGCTACTAGGGAGGCTGAAGCAGGAGAATCACTTGAACCCAGGAGGCAGAGGTTGCAGTAACCCAAGATTGCACCACTGCACTCTAGCTTGGGTGACAGGGCAAGGCTGCATCTCAAAAAAAAAAAAAAATTACTATATTATATGGGCAGCTGTTAAAGTAAGAGTTGACTCTTAAAATATTATATGAAATGGAGACTTCACATGAATAATTTTTAAATGCAAAAAATAAAATGTCCTTTTTTCTTTCCTTCCCACTAGGCTTCCTTACCATCATGAGGATCTGTGGTTTGTGTTTCTTGGCTAATTCAATAACGTCCACTCCATTATAATAAAGATTTTCTAAACACCCATGAAAGCTTTTACGTGTGAATTCCCGTGCTCTTCCAGGTGTCGGAATTCCCCCAAAGCTGATCTTAGAAAGAAAAATGACATAAATAACATTGGTTAGTGATTTTCTGATTCATGTTTAAAGCATTTATAATTAATAGGCATAGTACTAATTGTCACAAATCCATTCCTATTATCTTAGATTTCCAAATGAAGTGTTCTATCATACTTGCTAATTCCAAATGAACTGTTTTATCATAATGGGCGTTGTTAATACCTTTATTTCTGATACCAGACAGTTCTGAACAAACTTAAAGGAAGGAGTCAACACACATTTTCTACCACATCGAAAATGTTTCAGCCATGTGGCATATTTTTGGCTTTGTGGGTCACATGATCTCTTTTGCAGTACTCAACTCTGACACTGTAGTATCAATTCGACAACAGACAATCCATAAGGAAAGAGAAAATGTTCCAATAAAACTTACTTTTTTGAACAAAAACAGGCTTTTATTTTTTTATTAAAAAACGGCCAAACTTGGCCTGATGCCAATAGTTGGCCAACCTCTGCATTAGATATTATCTTTTGCTATTACATGGTTAAAGTAATAAAACTATGAATAATCTGGTATAGGACTAGGATCTTCAGTATAATATTATATGCCAAAGCTACTTATGCCAGTAAATATCACAACTGTTTTGGTTTATTCTGATCCTTCATACACTTTAAGGTGTCCTGTGAAGGACTGGAAGAATAGATGATATTTAACAGTGTAGCTTAGATACATATAGGCAACATATATATATATATATATATAACAGATATATATACAACATATAAAAACTACATAAAGTCTTAATTTCCACTCAAACAGTGGTGGATTTGATATAATGCATAATAAAAAACTTTTAAAATCCAGAATGCACAAAGTACTGCACAATTTGATCACTAAATCATTAGTTGATAAGCAAACCTCACACAACAGCTTCATGTCAGCCAAAGCCACAAACACCATGTACCACATATGTGAACAGACAGATTGACATGTTAAAAACACAACATCGGTGCATGTTGGGGATTCCTGGTGCCAGAAACATGGGTGACGGGAGGGCGGAACTAGTCCTTAGCAGCTTCCTCCTCCTTTATTTTAGCTGAGGCACTCTCTCGGGCTTTGGCCAACACACAGAGCTTGATCTCCAAGCCGATGGCTTTTGCCAGGGGCGGCGGCACGGCATTGCCCACCTGCTGGTGCTTGTCCAGGATGTTGACAAAAAGCTGGTAGGTGTCGGGGAAACCCTGGGAGCGGGCACACTCCCGCACACTCACCACACGGTGTTGCTCGGGGTGGAGCACGCAGCCCTGCTTGCCCATGGGCTCGGGGTTGGTGATGGTTGTGCTGAAGAAGCCGTCCCACTCGAGCTTCCGTAGAGGCCAGCCTAGTGGTTGTGCCGGTTCCCAGTGTGGGGCAGGCACCAGGGGATGAGGGTGTTGAACTGCCTAGCTGCAGGGTCGCAGGCTTTGCCGGCTTCCACACAGGAGCAGACCCCACGGAGGGGCCCCGGAGCTGCTGCGACCGTTCTTCCTGTCGTGGTGGATGTACCGCAGCTTCCGGGCCATGGTACCGTCTGAGAGCCGCACTTCGATGTTGGGCAGATCTCGCCAGTCTGAGCCGGGGGCCAAGGGGATGTGCCGCATGCGGGCGGCCACCAATGCACTCATGTCTTTACAGACGTGGTCCCTGAGGATGAGCTGGTACTGTGTGCCCCGGAGCTGCCTCTGGAACCAGGACTGAGGCTCCCCGTTGTAGGCGATCTCCAGCGCCGAGGCTCCGTTCCGCACCTCCGGCAGGTCAGATATCGTGTCTTGCACCGTGATGGTCCAGAAAGGACCCGAGCTCAACCTGGTTATGTTGCTCAGGAACTTCTTGTCGTCCACCACCACGCTCAGCTGGGAGGCCCGGGGCGCAAACACATGCAGTGGCTCCGGGAACAGGGGGAGCTTCGCTCCAGGGGCCGCAGCCAGGATGATGGCCCGCCTTCGCGTCTGGGCCACGCCATACTGACCGGCCTGCAGCACGCCCAAGGTGCACTGATAGCCCATGCGGACCAGGCAGCGGAGGGTGAGCTTCAGAACCATGGAGCGCTTGAAGGAGACAAAGTTCTTGATGTTCTCTAGGAGGAAGAACCGGGGCCGGTAGTAGTCACAGTAGCTGAGGAAGGAGACAACCAGGGAGTTTTTGAACTTGGAGTAGGTGCGCGAGTTGAAGCGGTTCATGCTGCTGAAGCCCTGGCAGGGCGGCCCGCCACAGAGCATCTCCGCGTCTCCCTTCTGGGGCAGCCGCTGGCCGTGGGAGTTGATGGTCTCCCCAGCCATGACCAGCTTCAGCAGGACGTTGCAGTCCTCTGTGAACACCATGGAGCCGGGGTTGTTCAGCCGGAACGCCTGGGCTGCGGGGTCCCACATCTCGATGGCCCACAGCGTCTCGGAGATGCCTGCTTGGTGGAATCCCTCCGACAACCCCCCGCAGCCAGAAAACACATCCAGGGTCCGCAGCTTGGGCAGCTTGATCTCGGTCTCCAGCTCGCTTGGCTCAGAGGCTTGGGACTTGGGCTTGTCCTTCCCTTTTCTCTTGCCCTTCCCTTTGTTTCCAGGGCTACGAGCATGGTTGGGAGGATCTTCAAAGCTTTTGCTCCTCGCATTATAGGCCTCAAGGAAGTAGAAGCGGTCGGGGCCGCCCATAGAGTACTCCTGGATGCACTCAGGCAGGTCCTCCCCGTACTCCACGGTGCAGGGGTCCTGCACCACCACGGCCTCATCGCTCCAGTAGAGCCGGTTGATGTCTGCATGGTAGCTCGCCAGGGTGGACTTGTGCGTGTTCTCGGGCCTGTAGAACTTGTTGAGCCGGATCTTGATGTCAGTCTCGTTGGGCCTGCCGTTGCTCTTCTTGAGACACAAGAGCTCTTTGATCCGGCAGATTCGGTAGGGCTCAGGGGCGTCCAGGTTGCTGCCTTTGACGTAGTCGGAGTACTTCAGGTAGTGCTCTGGGTACAGGTCCTCATCCACGGGCTCCTTCCGTGGGCGTTTCACAGGGCTGGACAGCTTGATGTTGAATGTGAAGGCCTCAGGGGGCAGATATACGCCCTCACCGACTCAGTACAAGATGCCGTTCTTGGTGGCTGAGTAGTAGAGGACCCGGCTGTCCAGGTCCTCGAGCTGCTCCAGGACCCTGGGGATTTATTTTTGCCTCATCTCAGCCAGACGAGCACAACTTGCACAGAACTTGAACTTGTCCTCCATTGGCTGGGTTTTCGGAGGGGACTCGAATCTCGCGTAGTCTTGATCGTACCATAGCTGGTAGAAGTAGGTCTTCCCATTGTTCCCCTCCAGCAGGGACTCGGGATCCATGCCTCCCTCCATGGCCCAGTTTTCAGAGGGGGCCTTGTAGATGACCCTCACTTTGCTGTGGATGTATGAAAGCTGCATGTCCTCACATTCGTCCACCAGGAACAGCTCCAGAGGGTCCGACATGGCCCCAAGGACCGTGTCTGTCCCAGCGCAGAACTAGTGGGCATGAAACATCTGCCCATTGCTGTTGTCCTCCCACAGCACCGTGACCCTTGCTAGATACAGCGGTTTTGATGAATAATCTGGAATAACAGAGACACAGTCCCCCACTTCCAGGGTTTCCGCATCAGTGCACACCTTCTTATAGTAACTCTTCTTCCCGTCGGTCTTGACGGCTTCTCCAACCCAAGAGATGCGATTCTCTTGTTTCTTTTTCTTCCCCTGGTGCATTTTTTTGGGTGATGGCATCTCTGGGATGTTAACGTCGACTTCCTCATCGTCATCTGACTCCTTTATGGCCATTTTGGGACACCTTTGCTCTTGGCAAGCCTGCTTGCTCCGTCCACTGCCACCAAATTTAACCATGTCCTTGTAGGCTTTACACTTCCCACACTCAGGCTGCTGACACACCTCGCAGATGCCACACTGCCGGTGCTTAAAGGCATTCTCCTTGTCTTCTCTGTCATCCTTTTCAATTTGCTCTGAAAAGAAAGTGTCGAGGATCTGGTAGACCAGCTTGGTGGTGGTAGCTTTCGTGGGTCCCCCGTCCTTCTCCCTGGTAGAATGTCTGATGGTCTGCCACATCGCCTGGGCTCACCTCTGTCCCAGCGTGACCCCAGCCAGCTTGATCAGGTCCCACATGCAGGGCATCAGGAAGATGGGCTGCTCATCGCTGTCCCCAGCCTCGTCGTAACTTTCTACCTGCTCCACCACAAACTGTGCGTGTTGCAGGAGGGAGTCCTCTGTGAAGCGATTCAGGTTGAGGCCGGAAGAAGGAACAGTGGTCTCAATCTTATTGATCAGATCCTCATAGGTCGAGTAGGAACTGCTCTGCAGGAACTCCACCACGATCTTGCTGATGTAGATCTCCTGCATCAGCCCAAATATGGGCGCATACTCAGGGCTGGGATCCATCAGAATGTACTCGGCAAAAGAGGTGCTGAAGCCGATGAGGGCCTTTTCACCTCCATCAAAGCCAGTGATCCACCATTCATTTATGGGGCCAAGATTTTTGCCATTAACACTACCTTCAAGAGATGGGTCATCATCACAGATTGGTTTTGCTGAAACAGAAAAGAAGAGTTCGATATTCTTCTCGATGAGGCCAGTGTCGATGGGACACAGGTGACCATGCTTACAGTACACGCTGAAGCACGTCAGTTTGTGTTGGGGAAGTGCCTCGTAACTCTCCAAGCCGGACTCGCTGGCATTGAAGATGGACAGCTTCTCATTTGTCAGCATCTGTGGCTCATCCACCGTGTCTGGTAGGTGCTGCCCATATTTGATGTCGGGGTCATCCAGGTACTGACCGCACTGAATACACTTGGGAGGGTGGGTCTTGGAGCTCACTACTGTTTTGGCGCGAGCCATTTTTTTCTCCGTCGGTTCTTTGGGGGTCATTTTGCATCTCTTCTCCTCCTTTTCATCCTCATATTTTTCATCAGAAATCTGTGGATTTGCTTTTTCAGGTTCTTCTTCTTCAGGCCTCTGTTTGGCAGCTAGATCTTTGGGTTGACTTCTGTCCGTCTTCTCATCTTTCTACTCTCCATCTTCGTCCACATCAGCATACATGCCTGCCCTGGCTTCTCTGTCCGGCTCCTCCTTCAGTTTTTGTTTGGATGTTAGTTCTTTAGTTTGACTCCGGAGTCTCTGGTCTTCTTTTTCATCTCTTTCTTCTTCCTTTTCAGTGCATGTTCCTGGTTTTACTCTTTCGAGTTCTTCTGCAGGAAGTGGTCTAGCAACTCGTTCTTTGGATGTAACTCTACGCCTCTTCTCATCCTTGTCTTTGTCTACTTCCTTGATGGACTCGTCCAATTTGGCTCTTTCAGACTCTTCCTGAGGTTTCCATTTGGCAGGGCCCTTTGTGAAATGAGATGTGATAGTGGTCTGCCTGGTGCTTTGCCTTGTAATCCTGTGGCTAGGTGAAGGTTCAGGCTTAGTGTCTCCATCAGACTTGCTCCTCCTGGGCGTGCGAGGTTTGGAAACGGGTTTGAGGGGGCTGTTGGCATCTGCCATTCTCACTGTACAGTCTTCACCTCTTACTTGGGTCCCGTTTTCTAGATGTCCATTCACTTCCCGGTTGCAAGCATGAGCACCATTCTCGAAGGACAAATCTCAGATAATTCTTCTTTACGTAATTTGGTTTCCAATTCACATAACTGATTCTTTATTTCTGTTTGCAGAAATTCGTGCAAGAGACTCAATTTCTCCTTCACACATTCTTTTTCTGTTAAGCTGTCTCTTTCCAAATCTTTGAGCCTTCTGAAGAACGATGGGAAAACACAGTGTCTGCTCCTGAATTGCAGAGAAAGTTTCCCTCTCTACACCACCACAGTGAGCAGGAAATTTTTTTTTAAATATGCTGTATATATATCTGACTTTCTTGTTATTTAATATATCTATCCGTATATATCTTGCTAACTTCTCAAAGTGATCCTAGGTAATGCTATGTTGGTTAGGATTGCACTAAGACAAGAAAAAAATAAAATCTCACAGGAATCTGCATAGTCAAACAGCAAGTGTAATATACCAGATGAAATTTCAAATATATTTAATATCATTGCTTGCTGCCTTGATATTTCTTCATTCGTAGATCTCCCAAGCCTAACACTGACTATTTACTTCCTTTCAAGGCAGAAAAGATGATCTATAAAAATAAATTGATAGCCGGGCATGGTGGCTTACACCTGTAATCCCAGCACTTTGGGAGTCCGAGGGTGGATGGCCTGAGGTCAGGAATTTGAGACCAGACTGGCCAACATGGTGAAACCCCATCTCTACTAAAAATACAAAAATTAGCTGAGCATGGTGGCAGGCACCTGTAATCCCAGCTACTCAGGAGGCTGAGGCAGGAGAATTGCTTGAACCTGGGAGGCGGAGGTTGCAGTGAGCTGATATTGCGCCATTGCACTCGAGCCTGGGTGACAAGAGTGAGACTTCACCTCTAATAATAATAATAATAATAAATTGAACTATTAGAAGGCATAAACAGTTTTAAAGTAACAAGACAGACATATCTATTACTATGTATTTGTCAACATAGTTCTGAATTACTATAAAATGGCATTTCTCTATGAAGTTAGTTTTTCAGGTTATATTTAACTTAAACTATATATCTATAATAACCTCAAAATGAAGATCCAAGTAACTGGATTCTCCCTTTGCTTGGAAATGTTGAGTGTGTTGGTCCACGGTGAAGTTGACCTGTGTGTCAAGGAGCTCGATGAGGACGGAATGCCAGTGCTGGTCGTCCAGCAGGCTGCCCAGGGTGAGGGTCACGGGAGCAGTAGTGGAAGGCAGCTTAGCATTGTCTTAAAGGAGAGGGAAAAAAACACTCAGTTATTTCTGTTTAAAATCATGGCTTCCCTTTTTTAGTTGAGCATGACAGTTTGCATCCAACTTTCCATCTTACAGAGTTGTTTTCTCACTTTCTCCCCATCTTGAACACAATATCCTTACTGTTTTTACTTCTTTTTTAAGTTCAGTTCTACATTGTGTTGAAATTTCTTTCTTAGTAACTTTTTTTTTCTATTATTCATGACATTTGTATTTAAATTGCCAATATTTTCTTTCTTAGAACCTCATTATCGGCACTCTTAATTTTATAATAATCTATTCCTGCTTTTATGATTATATGTATAATCATATGTATTATATACACTAAACACAGATATGGTGATCTTCTTGCACAGTTTGTCAATACATATGCTGTTTACAGAAATCATACTTAGGATATGTACGTACTGCATGCATCTGTTAGTAATGCTCTTAAACTTTCATTTAAATTTGTTCACTGGAGTTCTCCTTTGCACTTACTGTCCCAGAGTAACTATCACTTGCGTATTTTTTATTTCTTAAAGGTGTTCTGGTTTAGATGATAAATTATATGGTTATTTTATGTAACTGTGAAAAGATTGAGTACCAACAAATGTAATTTCATGTAAACAGAGTTCTTTAAAACACTGGTTTAAAAGTTCAAACATTTTTTACCTGAATTAAGGAAAAAGACAAGCTTTCCTTTAATTAATTCCAGAGTAATGTGATTTCCATGTTGTCCTTCTCTGTGAAGTAGAATTCCATTGCTCTGCATGGCTTTAAATTTCAAAGAAATAATGTCCCTTATTGATTTTAAAGAATTTTTATCAAGTTTGTACAGCAGAGCACTTTGTCCATCAAAATAAACCACCTCAGATTCTAGGAAAGAGGATATTAAAAAACAATTCTAAATATCAATATGCCATACACTAGCACATTGAAAATGTATGCATCGATATACCACACCACACACACACATAGACACACATTGCATTTCTAATCCATTCATTGAAGGAAAAAACTGACAATAATATATTCTCTGTTGGCATTGTGAATTGATAGATATAATATCCATTGTTAGATTTTACTAACATTTTCTCCAACTTCATCATCTAGAAATGCTTTTATTATTCTAATCCCAATAGCTCTTATCTTTAGAGCAGCTCATTTCTACTCATTCTGTTTGATTAAAACAATCAAGGAAGAAGTTGTATTTCACTACATAAATTCATTTTAAAGTCATTCTTATATTAAATATTAATGTTACTCAATTTAAAAACCTTATTCATTCCCAGTAGCTTTGGCTTCTCTTGATTCTTACACACGTACCTACTTTACTAAAGACTGTCTGTTTGTAAAGATACACAAACACACACATATTACTTATTAAATACTGCTTTAGACATGCAGTAAATGTATTTTAAATGAGCTGACATGTAATATTTTTCTCAACCGTCGGCCAATGGTACTGCTAATGGGCACTGCAATGTGTCAATTTGGCATGTTTACCAAAAACATGGTAAACAGTTTTTGATCAAACACTAGTCTAGATGTTGCTGTGCAGGTATTGTTAGATGTAATCAATATTAAATCAAGTAGACACTGAGTAAGGCAGGTTAAACCCCATAATATAGGTGGGCCTCATCCAATCAGTTGAAGGCTGTAAGAGAAAGAAAGAAAACTGAGGTTCTCTAGGGAAGAAGGAATTTTGCCTCCAGACTACCTTTGGACTCCAGCTGCAATATGAACTCTTACCTAGGACTTCCAGTCCCTACAATCCAGTAAGCCAATTCCTTAAATAACTCTACATGAACACACACACACAGATACACACACACACACAGATGTGCACACACATATCCTGTTGGTTCCATGTCTCTGGAGAGCCCTGACTGATAAAAGCACAGAGGTTTTGTTTTTTTGGATGCTTTGTTGAGAAAACATGGCCTTAACGCCTGTTTTGGTTCTTCCTGCTATAGCTTGTCAGAATTCCAGTGCTGCCACACTCTCTCGGCTCTCTGACAGGGTCTTAAAATTTCCCTATAAATGTTCAGTTCCTCAAAAAAACAAGTTATTTTATCAGTAATATAAAATAATATTTTATATATTTGTCAAAATCACATGAAGTTATGAATATTACCCAGAAAATCTCTTTTTCAAAAAATAAAAAGAAGAAAAATAAGCAATTGTCCTTTGAAAAATATATTTATTTAATAAATGAAGATGCATGAAAACTCAGTGAAATGTGAAACTATTTGAAGGTAACTAGCTGATGTCTTTCAAGCCAATAAAATGGCACTTTTTGTTTAATTATCAGATTTAATTTCACAAAAATACTACTAGTACTTTTTGCATGGCTATCCATTTTATTCACATTATTTGAAATATATATAAGCCACACTTCAAAAATTGTTCATTTTATGTAGCTATCATTTAAAAACTTAGAAGTTTGATTTTCTCACATTGGGTTAATTCCTTATATGGAATTAATGTATCAACTGCATAATGAATGAACACTACATTCTGAGTAAAATATGTGTAAACTAAACAATTATTCCTTGTTATGTAATTTATTATATGTTCATGAGAAGAACAAAACTCTCCATCAAATATAAATGAAGACATCTAATATTATTATTTCATGGCCATAAACAAAGGGAGACTTGAAAAAGACTGACTACAGACTTTCACATTTTTAGCAATGTCCTAATACTTAGGTTTTTATCATGTCTTTATTCGTTGCTTAAAGAAAATGCTACTATTTGAGCTATATTTTTTTAGTTGACTAACAAAAAATGTTTTCTTCTTGAAAGTTTTTTTCTGGATTATTGCAACCTATATGTTTCTTTTTCTCATTCTCACTATGTTTCCTATTACTCTCCAATAGCAGTATTGATCTTCTAAGGCATGCGAAGTATATTTCCTGGAATGTTTCCCTCAGGCAAAATAGAATAGTAAAAAACTTATCAAGTAAAAGAGACATAAAGCAATGACCTTGAAACTCTTTTGTCCTTTAGATAATGCCTTGATTTTTTTCTCTTCGTTGTAACCGTTAGTGCTTGTATCTAGAAATTTAACAATATACTTATAGCTCATTATGCATATTTAAAAATAAAAAGATTAATGAATTGCAAATTCAAACTTTCTAAAAAGCATAAAACACTCAACTATGATTTATGAAGTCAATACATAAAAATATGAAACTAAAAAAATTATGTTTGAGATGGACAGCACTTAGTTCAGTAAGTAAGCAGTAATGAGCTCTCCAAGATTGGCACTGGAGAGGGACAACTCCCTCATAGTCCCTCTTGAATAAGATCCTCCCACTGGAGAAGCAAAATTTCAAGTCTTGGTGCTTAGAAGTAATGCTAAAAGGTAAACTCATTTCCCACTTGTCCACAAAAGTCATACTTTAGAATTTTAAAACACTTGCAAGAGCAAAGAAAAGTTCTCCCAGCTGGCCAGGTGCAGTAGCTCATGCCTGTAATCCCAGCCCTTTGGGAGGAGGAGGCGGGGAGATCACTTGAGCCCAAGAGTTTGAGACCAGCCTGGGCAACGTGGCGAGACTGGTCGCACTTGCCTATAGTCCCAGCTTCTTGGAAGGCTGAGGTGGGAGGATCACTTGAGCCCAGGAGGTTGAGGCTGCAGTGAGCCATGACTGTACCACTGCACTCCAGCCTGGGCAATAGAGCAAGACCTTGTCTCAAGAAAAATTATGGTTAGTTTCTCCTAACTAGCCATAATCAATGCAAATATTCCCCTACAATATATATTTGAATGAGACACTGAAATAAAACAATTTCAGTAACATATTTAATATTTTATCAAAAACCTGTCAGAAAAAATCCCTTGTATGAAATTTAGTTATATAAATAGGAAATATAGTGGGATACTGGAAAATCAATGTCACTTATTATGTTTACAATAAAATTCAATGTTCCTCAAAATTTTCAGAATAAAAGACTTGCTATCCAAAATGAATGCAGAAAACTTAGCTAGTGGTTTAAAATAGGAAGGGCTTTTCTAATTTTACATGAATTTAGTTTATAATTATTAGCTTTATTAATTCAGATTATAGTTTTGACTGGTGAATCTCTATCAGTATTAGCAATGTGGGCCCCTGACACATTAGTGTGCCACCATTAGATCAGGAGCTACATTTTCTAGTACACTAGAGTATACACTGCATGGGCTTGAATCCTGGTTCCATCTGGATAAGTTACATAGCCTCTCTGTGCCTCAGTTTCCTCATGCGTGAAGTGAGAATACACACACTTCTCTCTTACAAGGTTGTTGTGAGGTTTAAATGAGTTAATATTTGTACTTTTACAACAGTGCTAGGCACATGGGGTGCCCTCAAGCGGACATCTGCCTCATTATTACTATCAGGGCACTGGGCAGAGAAAACAGATGGAAATGAGTTTAAAATAGCACATACGGAATTTATAGGAAAGTAGACAGCTTAAAATAATAACAGATTTAATTTTTGAAGGACCTAGGAAATCTTCAGTTTCTATCAGGAAAAAGAGATTTACAACCATTCATCCATAATTACATAGCTCCTTCTCTGCCAGCCAGCTTGTTCCTGGTCTGACTCACTTCAATCACTGGTGACCTACATCTTACTCAGAAGTATTAATATATCTTCCTCATTTTCTAGTGTTAGAGGACCATGAGAGTTTAAAAGTGATGCTTGAAGATTATTGGTGCAATTATGTCTTTGCCACATTTCCTCAAAAAGTACTAGAAGAGCTAAGGACAGATGTGTTCGCGAAGTTCCCGAATACGAACTCTTGCAAGATAAAGAAGTTTGTCATAAAATATTCACATGTCTAGGAAGAACTGTGTCGAAGTAATTTTGCTAAAATATGTTATGTCCTCATTCATACAGCTAATATTCACTGAAAGCCTTCCATGTGCTAGGTGAAAGATAAAAATGCAGGAGGCAATGAATTACTTGTAAGGAGCCCACCATATAGAAAAG
Source organism: Aotus nancymaae (assembly GCF_030222135.1). Taxonomy (NCBI): domain Eukaryota; kingdom Metazoa; phylum Chordata; class Mammalia; order Primates; family Aotidae; genus Aotus; species Aotus nancymaae. The sequence continues at coordinate 19,597,257 of NW_026988455.1, forward strand.
AGGACATATAATCCTGAAATATGATGATCTCTGCCACATTCACTGTAAACAGGCATCTGGCCCAGAATGACTTCCAAGAAAAGATAAGGAAGGAGTCTATCTGCTTTAGACTCCTGCAAAGTATGAAGTCTCTGAGAAGCTAAGACATAAGTAATTAAGTAATTCTGAATTGCGATTTTCTTTATTTCCTTATACCATATTTTACCTTCATTTTACTTTAGTTAGAAACAGAGACTCACTTTGTTGCCCATGCTGTAGTGCAGTGGTACCTTCATAGCTCACTGAGCCGTGAACTACTGGCCTCGAGCCATCCTCTAGCTTCAGCCTCCCAAGTAGCTGGGACTACAGGCATACAATACAATGCCTGGCTAATTTTTAAAATTTTTTTGTACAGGGTCTCACTATGATCCCAAGGCTGGTCTTGAATTCCTGGGCTCAAGCAATACGCCTGCCTCAGGTTCCGAAAGCGCTGGGATTACAGGCATGAGCCACCGTGCCTGGCTTACCTTCACATTTTTCACACCAAGAATCTACTCTTAATTCTGGCTTCTCATTACCATAGCATTACTTTTTTGCTTCTCACTATCATTCTAAGAACAGGCATGTCTCATTCCAATCCTACCTTGCACCCCCTTTTCAGGGGAAACATATCAACAGTAAGAGGAAAATATTGCTTGAAAACAGCAAGATTCTATACGGTGCTAACGCTGATGTCTTAATTTTTTGTAACAACAACGACAACAAAAAAACACTATTCCACAGATATTTCCCTAAAGTGTTTTATCAACTTCCTAGTCAGATCGACTAAGAGTGATTACTTGGAGACTTCAGAAAATGAACCTCAACCAAACCACGAATTAGGATTTCTGTGGGTGAGACCCAGGGGTCTGCGTATTTCCTAAGCTAACTAGGTTGTTGTGATGTACACGAAGGCTTCAGGATGACTTATCAGGGATAATGAGCAAATTACAGAAGTGTACTCTAAATAAATTCAATATTAATTCCAATACGGAGCCAGGCATAGTGGCTCACACTGTAATCTCAGCACTTTGGGATGCCAAGGCGGGCAGATCATTTGAGGTCAGGAGATCGAGACCAGCCTGGCTAACAAGGTAAAACCTCATCTACTAAAAATACAAAAAATCAGCTGAGTGTGGTGGTGCACACACTACTTAGGAGGCTGAGGCGGGAGAAGAGCTTAAACCCACGAGGCAGAGGTTGTAGTGAGCCGAGATCACTCCACTGCACTCCAGCCTGGGTGACAGAATGAGACTCCCTCTCAAAACAACAACAACAAAAAACCATAATTCCAATATGGAAATATGCATATCATTTTCATAGACTTATAATTTATATTCAATAAATTTAAGGTTACAGTTCAATGAGTTTTAACAAACGTATATACCTAGGTTATTGGCAACAAATCAAGTTATAGGCAATTTCATATCAACTCACTAATTGCCATTTTTATCAAACCCCCAACACTGCCACCCAGACCCAGACCCAGGAAACCAATGATCTATACTCTGTAACTACAGATTCATTTTGTCAGTTCCAAAGTTTCATGAAATTGTATCATGTGTATGTATTCTTTTGTGTCTGCGTTCCTTTGCTAAGTGTAATGTTTTCGAGATACATGCATGCTGTTGCATATATCAACAGTCTGTTCTTTCTTATTGCCTTGGGTATTCAACTATTTGACAACTTGTTTATCCATTTACCTGCTGATAGACATCTGAACTGCTTCCAGGTTTAAACTTTTATAAATAAAGCTGCTAGGAACATTTACACATACATCTTTATGTTGACATATGCATTCATTTCTCCCAGGTAAATACATGGGAGTGGAAGTGCTGAGTTATATATTAAGTGTATATTTAACTTAGAAGAGTGCCAAATTGTTTTCCAAAGTGATAGTATCATTTTCACATTTCCCACCAGCAATGTATGAGAATTCTGCCAGGCGCGGTGGCTCAAGCCTGTAATCCCAGCACTTTGGGAGGCCGAGGCAGGTGGATCACGAGGTCAAGAGATCGAGACCATCCTGGTCAACATGGTGAAACCTCGTCTCTACTAAAAATACAAAAAATTAGCTGGGCATGGTGGTGCGTGCCTGTAATCCCAACTACTCAGGAGGCTGAGGCAGGAGAATTGCCTGAACTCAGGAGGCGGAGGTTGCGGTGAGCCGAGATCGCGCCATTGCACTCCAGCCTGGGTAACAAGAGCGAAACTCCGTCTCAAAAAAAAAAAAAGAAAAGAAGAGAATTCCGTATCTTTGCCAAACACTTGGTGTTTTCACCCTTTTTAATTTTAGCCATTCTGCTAGATGTATAGTGGTTTCCCAATGTGATTTTTTTTATTTCTCTAAAGACTAGAGATGATTTATTTTAATGTAATAAGTTAGAATCGATGTATTGGGATTCTATGGATCAATTTGGGGAGGATGATAATATTGAATCCTGCAATCGATGAATACACAAAGCTTTCCTAGGAAATACTTGCCTTTGTTCACTCACATACATTCTTTCCTTCTGGGTATAATAAGAGGAACTTAGGGAAAATAGGCCTTGCTTCTACATTCTAAGTAAAGGCCTTGATCTCTCTCTTTAATTTTCATGCATGATCTTTCCCCTCTGCTTTTCTTTTCTCTCTCCTTACTCCTCCCATTTCCTGGTAAAGATAAATAGTCAACTGCACAGAGTCTGGAATCCTCTGTGAGCAGGATTCCAGTTCTTCAACTTATTTATGATGGACATGGATTTACTTTTTCATCTTATTTTCAGTTTCTATTTTTTTATATTAAAAAATTTTCTCTCTTTTTTTTTTTGAGACAGGGTCTCACTCTGTCACCAAGGCTGGATTGCAGTGGCATGATCTTGGCTCACTACAGCCTTGACCTCTCTGAGATCAAGTGATTCTCACACCTCAGCTTACTGAGTAGCTGGGGCTACAGGCACACACCACCATGTGATAATTTTTGTAGTTTTTGTAGAGATTTCTGTAGGGGTTTTTCCATGTTGCCTAGGTTGGGCAATCAAGCAATCTGCCTGCCTTGACCTCCTAACATGCTGGGATTACAGGCTTGAGACACTGTGACCAGCTCTATTTATTATTTGAAATTTAGTTAGCATTTCAGTGTTTTTTAGAAAAATAATTTTCCAAGATATTAAGCCCATTGTGTTATAAACACATATTATATGAAAAAAGTTATATACACCTTGTTTTATTATATGAAAAAAGTTATATACACCTTGTTTTCTTCAATACGTTTCCCAGGGCATTAAAAGAAATGCAGTTATATTTTCAGTTATGACAAGCAAACATTCAGAAGACTTAAATTCTTACCAAGGACAAGTATAAAATGTGTATCAAATAAAGCTTAAATAACCTTCTTTTTTTTTTTTTTTTTTTTTTTGAGATGGAGTTTTGCTCTTATTACCCAGGCTGGAGTGCAATGGCACAATCTCGGCTCACGGCAACCTCCGCCTCCTGGGTTCAAGCAATTCTCTTGCCTCAGCCTCCTGAGTAGCTGGGACTACAGGCGTGAGCCACAATGCCCAGCTAATTTTTGTATTTTTAGTAGAGACGGGGTTTCACCATGTTGACCAGGATGGTCTCGATCTCTTGACCTCGTGATCCACCCGCCTTTGCCCCCCAAAGTGCTGGGATTACAGGTGTGAGCCACCACGCCGGGCTTAAATAACCTTCTTGAAAGTTTTAAAGATCTACTAAGATAGCCAGGACTCGAGAATGTCAAGATCTTAGAAGATAAGTTCAGAATACTCTTTCTGCTTTTACCCTTGAAGCACTAGTCAACTCCTAAGGAGCAATGAGCAAAAGACAAAGTGGCCAAACAGAAAGTGACAGGGCAGCTATGAGGTTGCATCACGAAGCAGGGGTCTCTGTACACTCATCATAATTAGAAGTCAGATGAGAGAATTCAGAGACTTTCAAAGAAAAGTTTTGGTAAAAACCCTCAAATCTCAGTTGGGACTACAGAAGCATTGTACTCCAGATATATAAACTAGGGACTGAGGCGCTGCATTGAGTCAGCTAAACACTTATTTGAATTAAGATCTGTGCCTAATCGAGAAGCCTATCAGAGGCTGCGGTGGGGATTCTCTGGAGGATCATTTGTCTTCTCTGGCCTCTACAAATTTTTGTCCAAAATGTCCAGAATTCACCCAAAATTATCAAGACATCAAAAACAGAAATAAGACAAAAACTAGACAATGGAAAAGATCAAGAGATAATCCAGATATTGAAGTTAACTAACAATCTTTATAATAACTGTGATTAATATTTCCAAGGAAACAGATAGCAAGATAAGGAATTTCACTAGAATATATCAATAGAAATTCCAAAACTGAAAATTGCAGTAACTAAAATGAATAACTAATTGGTATATTTAACAACAGATTGATCACAGCAGAAGATTTTATTAGTAATATAGAAGATAAAGCTGTACAGAATGTCTAGACTGCAGCATAAACAGAAAAGATAAAAGAGGAGGTGGAGAGAGAGAGAAAGAAAGAAAAGATACAAACATCTCAGACAGATGTAACTGGAGTCTCAGAAAGGAGGCAGGGAAATGCGAGACAGAGGCAATATTTTGAAGAAATAATAGTGAAGAATTAACTAATCTAATAATCAATTCATAGAAAAAGGAAATTTAGTGAAATCCAAAGAGGACAAATTCAATGAAAACTAAAATAGCCACATCAAGGCAAAACTGCTGAAAATCAAAGACAAAGAATAAATTCTCAAAAGTAACCAGAAGAAAAATACACATTTCCCTTATAGGATAAAAATCAATTGCCTATTGATTTCTTAATAAACATGAAGAAAACAATAGAATGACATTTTTAAAAGGCCAAAAGAAAATAACTACAAACCATATTCTCCATCAAGCTGAAATAGCCTTCAAAAATACATATAAAATAAAGACAATTTTCAAGCAAATAAAACCTATATGATAATTTATTGCCAGTAGAACTGGGCTAACACAAATATTAAAAGGAGTCTTTCTAGCTGAAAGAATTTGATTCAGAAAGAAGCATGAAAATGCAGAGAAGGTAAATAATGTGAGTAAATTCAAGTGAATACTGACTGCAAAAACTATTAAATTTTGTGATTTAAAAATATATGTACACATATACACATGTATGTATAAAACTAAAATGTGAAGTGGTGGGAGGGGTTTAACTAACGTAAGTTATACGTAAATTATAACATAAGTTGTGCTTACATCCTCGTATTGTTTGGAAAGTGATATAAAGTAGTAATTGAAGTACCTAGGAGAACAAAATTAAAACAGCAAGCAATAGTGGAAAAACTGGCAAAATTTTACTTGATTAACCCAAAAGAGGAGAGAAAAAGGAGCATAAAACAAGTGGACCAAATAAAAAACAGGGAGTAACATGTCTGCTACAATTTCAAATATGTCAGTAATATAAGTGGACTAAATATAGCATCTAAAACTCAATGATTTCCAGACTGGGTTTAAATACTAAAGAGAGAGTTCTTACATATAAAGACAAAAAGTTTGAAAGTAAAGATTAGAAAAAGATATTCCAGGAAAACACTAACCAAAAGAAATCTGGTATAGCTATATATATATATATAGTACTATCATCAGAGAATGCAGACTTACAAGCAAGAGGCATTATTAGAAATAAACAAGGATATCTATTTCATAATTTCAAAAAATCAATTTTAAGGAAGATAAAACAATTCCCAATCTATATGCATTTAATGAAACAGCTTCAAAATATGTAAAGCATGTACCTCTCTTCATTCTACTGGAATTCACAGTTCAGGCATGCTTATATCAGGCTAATTGTAGACACAGAGGAGGACAGTGGATACACCATAGACTCAACTCTGCCTGTCATTAGCCAAAGCAAGTCACGTGGCCGGCTCAAAAGTCAGGGAGCAGGGAAGCATACGCCACTCACAGGTGCTGGCAAGGGACAGGTGCAGAATTGGTGCTAGTGATGCAAACTAGTACAACATGCATATGTAAACAGTGATGGAACAATTAAAGGAACTTTAGAGAGGTAGGCAGTTCCAGCTTCAGTAGAACACCAATGAAGCAATACACACTTGGACAATCTCAGGAGTTATAAAAATTTCCCATGTCTCAAATTCTAATCAAGGACAGGTAAAATTTTGGAAGGGAGAAAATAAAATTTGCTTCGTTTGTCCAGTCACTGTTCATTTTGTTTCATTGGAAACCTCCGTTTGCTGTCTGTGGTTCCTATAGAAAACAATATAGCACTCAGTTAATCCATATGAAACTGCTAATATTCAACTGTATTCTATCTACAAAACTGGCAAATATATGGTTCACCTAATTATAAGTGAAGCTAGAATGGTGAGTAAGAAAAGGACTCATTGGTAATAGCATAGCTATATAAGACAGAGTCTAAATGACATATAAAACTATTTGAAGACTAAGTTTTAAGAAATGTAACAGAAAATGCATGAATAAAGAATTACCTTTGAGTAATAAAAAAATGATTTTCACTTGGGACATTATAAAAGAAATCTTCATGAAAAGGACATTTTAGAATTCTGTTAATTATCTGGGCTGTACTCCAAGTATTAAAATTTTAAGAAAGAATCCTCCACTCCCAGGTCCCTTCCCCCACCAAATTTTCCACCATTAAGGGACAAAAAAGTGGTGAACCAAGCTCTTCTTGGTTATTTATTAAGTCAGCTTTGATTACTAACCTTTTTCTTTTTTCTTCATGAATTATTGCCCAAGACTTACAAAGGAATAAAAGCCCAATCTCAATTTAACAGAAACGTGAATCAGACAAAAGCCGTGTTTGTGTATTACTAGTGAAAATACTAAATCACTAGCAAGAAATGGAATATAAGCCCTTAAAATCTGCATTAGTGGACTGGGAGTTAAAGACATGGGAAGGATACTAACCACTTTAGAAAACAACAGGAAGAGGACTGTTGTATTTTTTGCATTAATATAAAAGAAAGTGGAGTGATTTAAAGAACTCTGAAATTGAAGATAATTAAAGTTGGCACAATAAAAAAGAGGAAGGCACAGAATGAAAAACTAAATGTTTAAGTACAATACAATGTGGCTTGATGCTGTTTCTCCTTGAAAGTAGAAAAGAAGCTGCTGCCATCAATCAATATAGCAATATATCAAAACAAGTATCAATATGATTATCCTTTGTAAAACCTCGCCAGTTATGACTTATCAAGAAAATGGAATTGGTAGTCGGAGGACTGGAGTCCTCTCCCTGTCTCTGATGATTTATAGCTCCTGTACTGCCAGCCCTTGGTGTGGCTTTTCAGATTGCTCACCTGGAATATTTGGTGTTAAAAACTGCCTTTCTATTACATAAAGAGGCATCAAATATCAGATGGAAGAATGGAAATATAATTGTAACATCTTATATTTTCTATTTTTACTAGAGTTATTACAGTTTTTAACACTAAAATATATAATATAAACTGTAAGATACCTTCCTACCTGGATGGCTAGTATAAGAGAGAAATAAATGTCTGAAATTTGGATTCATCATTCAGATGATTTTTTAATCATCTATCAGAGTTTTTTCCTGAATTTCTTTGTTCATTCACTCAATGCAAAGCTATGGTGCACTTAGTATGTTCCTGGCTCTGTACTGGGTGCAGGTGTTACAGCAATGAATGTACTTTACCCTGGTGTAGCCTGAAGTCTAATGAGGAAGAAAGAAATTAGGCTGCTAATAAGACAGATACAGATACACTATAAAAAGTGACTATAGCACATGAAGTCATACTATCAGCTTCCCGGGAACTTACAATGAGGAACCAAATTTAGGGTGAGGGCCTAGGAAGTGTCATTTAAACTAAGATCCAAAGGATAAGGTGAAAACATGGGGAAGGAGCATTTCAAGCAGGGGAGACCACGGGTGTAAAGGCTTTGAGTCAGTACAAAGGGTGATACAATCAACAGTGGACAGGTAACAGGAGACGGCAGCAAGATGTGGCACTGGAGAGTTATTCAGGGACAAGCTCCTTCAGGCCTTGCTGGGAGTCTGGATGTTATTTTAGGAACAACAGAAAGCCACTGAGGTCATTAAACAGGGACATAATTGCATCAGGTCTGCATTTTTAAAAGGTAACTTGAGTTGTAGTGTGGAGAATATAACGTAGTCAGCTCTGAGCAGAGGCACAGTGACCTAAACTTGGAAGGCAATTTCCATATTCTGAGGGATACCAAGTTTAGATTAAGTTGGTAGTAGAACTAGAGAGAGCTGAAATCATGCAAGGTATAATTTGGAGGAAGAATACAGAATTTAGTGATTTACTGGACACAGAGGGCAAGGGAGACCGATGCGTCAAGGACTCATAGGGTTCTGGCATAAGAACCTGGGAGTTCCCTTTTTGTTCTTGAGAGATGCCCTTGAAGGCCTGGACAGGCATTGGAGCACAGGGAATTTATTTTTCTGTCTAAAGGTTCTGGAAAACAATCCTAGAGTCTTGGGTGTGGCTTTAATCATGTTTGAATAATTGAATGTGCATTTTTTTCTTAGGAATCATCTTGATTATTGTGTGGACTAAAAACGGGAATGGTCAAGACTAGAGACAAATAGCTGATTTAGGAGGCTGGTGCTCATTCAGGCTAAGCTGGAGGGAGAGAGAGAAGTTCAAAACATATTTAGGAGATAGAATCAGGTTTGAGTCAATAGGTGGCTGCTGGTACTGTTTTATAACACAGAAGACAATGGAAAAAGAGCAGGTAGAAAACTGAGTTTTAAGTGCTCACTGGGCCAGTGAAGAGAGGTGGGTGCCAGAGATTGGAGTGCCTCAGAGCTGGGTTGTGGATACATATTTGGAAGTTATCAGCCAGTATGTAAATGCTACTGAAAACTCGTGGAAGTAGATAAAAGGCTCACAGAGAGCTTGGGAGCAGGATAAAAGACCTAGAACCAATCTATGGATAATGTTAGCCTTTAAGGAGTGGCAAGAAGAGAAGCGTGCAATGTTGCTTGGAAAACCAGGAGAATGCAGAGGTGTCAAGAAGGGCCCGAGGCCATCTGTGCTCATGGCTTTGTTCTGGGAGCAGCAACTCTGGGAGCACCACAACCTATCCCCAGGCTGGAAGTGGAAATAGAGAAAAATGCACAGACTAAGCCAGGAATCTGTGAAAACACACACAGTTTAAAGGAATAATGAATCTATCATTGTAAACGAAGTGTAGAAAAGTACATACAACTAGGGCTGGGCAGTTCCTCAGGAGGCTGAGGTGGGAGAATCGATGGAGCCCAGGGCTGCGCTATGCCAATCAGGTGTCTGAACAAATTTTGGCATCAAATGGTGATCTCTCCGAGCAGAGGACAGCTAGGTTGCTTAAGGAAGAGTGAACTAGTCCAGCTCCCAAATCAGTCAGGTCAAGACTCCTATGCTGATCAGCAGTGGGATTGTGCCTGTAGCCACTGAATTCCAGCCTGGATAATACAGAGAGGACTTGTCTCTTAAAATAAAAAGGAATACACTGATAAATAAATAAATAAATGGAAAGACATGCTGCATGGTAGGCATATCGTAAGCCATTATAAGCAACGTTCTAGAAAAGAAATAGGGCGGTGGAAACACAAATGAAAATACTAAAACTGTCATTATTAACATAAGCTATAAAAGATTCTATTACTGTCAAAAATGAAAATAAAATTACTATACTTGAACAGCTAGTCTTCTAAGGAAAAAAAAAGACAATGTCGATGTCCACTTATTCTAAAGAATTACTTTTAGTTAGTAGTGGTTGTATGTTATCTGTCTGCTTGTTTGGGTTCTTTTACTAGTAGTCCCTTATGGCCAACAGCATATATTTACAGAAGTTAACAGTGCCAGCAGAATCCATGACAGCTGCACCGCCCACTGGCCCTTCCTGGAATCAGGCACGGGGCTTTGATCTTCCTGGTACCAACCTCCAGCCCAAGGAACTGGAGTAATATCTCTTCATGAAGGAGCATGAAGCTAATGGCAAATAGCCATCAAAGAGCATGTTCCACTTTGAAGGCAGTAAACCTGAAGCTGTTTCAGAGTAATGAGAGGAGAAACTAGTTTCACAGCATCAAAGAGAAATTCTAAACATCAGACATCTTAGCCATTGAAACAGAGAGCACAGTTACAGATCCTTGAAAACACAGGGATGGAAGGAAATGAACAATAAGAGGAAGAAAAAAAAAAGACTGTTGGTAAAGGAACACCATTATATTTAGCCATGTAGATGTAAACACTAAAAAACAGAGGCAGAGTTAGGAAATTAACTGGGTTGTACAGGGGTTAAGTAGTGAAATGAAAATAACAGTATCTGAGACATTAAATGCTGCATGAATGACAGATATTATTGTGCTTTAGGAAATTCATATTTGCAGGGTTAAAGCTGTGACTAGGCAGAGAATGGAAGTGACTGTGTGTAAATGGTGTGATATGAACCTCCAGTCCGACCCAAATTGAAGCCACTTAAGACATTTCCATCCAGGCTACTCTTTGACTTGTTCTCCAGTTTTGTACGGGAGTATTTTTAAACTTTATTCCATTTTGGCAATAATTTAAAACATTTTTGTGATAATGTAAAGAAGGAATACAAGTACGTTCTAGATCATCAAGTGACAGCTGTATAAATGAGTACCACCAAATAATTTCACTGGCTGCTTTTTGTTTTGTTATATTCACGTAAGCCAAATCCTTTCCACTTTTATAAGAAGGAACAGATGAGAAAAGAGGCTGAGTAAACACAGGCTCCCACCAAGTGAAGAGCAAGTGGAGCAACAGCGTGGTGTGCAAAAGGTTTCACGAGGATGTTAGTGGAGAAAAACACAGAGAACTAAGAGACTGTGAGAAATCGCCACACTGCCCCCAGTACCACTCCTGTTTTCCCATACAGAGTGCCATCTCAGCTTCAGAAAAATAGCATCATCTGCTGTTAGTTTGAATTGTACTAGTTTTATGAGATGCCTACCATGTTGCAAGCACTTTGCTAAACTCTGGGAATCTAAAGACAGGTAAGTTTCAGTGCAGGTCCACCTCTAAATTCAACTATAAAAGACAGTAACTAAAGTCCACAGTGTCATGGGGAGACACTAAAGGCTTTCCATAAAAATCAGTTCTACTTGCCCAGCTATTTAAAAAGGCAGAAAAAGTCAAGTTCGACATTTCATGCTGACATTGGCTTTTATGGTTTGGCTTTTACAGAATCTCATGCTGACCTTGAATTTCACACAGGGAGTAAAGGCCACTTACTATATGCACATCCGTACACTTCGATCCGCATCCCAATCCTGCCCCTGGGGTTCCAGGCTAAAGGGAGAAAGCGCAGGAACCTGGCTTCAAAGGGAGGCTGGAGTCTGTAGTGCACCACACTGTCTGCGTTTGTGTTTCCTGGAAAACCCTAGGAGAAAACAGAGAAAGAGACCAATGTATCTGCAGAACATACCATCTTCATGTCGCCACCTCTCATGCCAATGAGCGATGTATGTTCACTCTGCTAATATGCAAAAAGCTGCTGTTTTAAAGGAAGCACTGCTGATGTTTAACAAGGATGTGACAATCTCTCCAATCCCTGGCTTAGTCAACATTGTCTATGTTTTCTGTATTTACAAGGTAGTTTAAATTTCATCCACACCATTAAAATGACTCTAAACATGGGAATCTCCATGAAGTTCACTTTTCTAAATTGCTGTCCCACAAATCCCTCCCTAATCAAATGGTAAAGATGCTCACAAGAAGCCACATCACATGGCAGGGTAATCAAGCACCATGGGAACATGCGAAGGACCTGCAGTGAGAATCCTGGAATCTGCAGTTAGAGAGTTGGAAGGGACCTAGACACGATTCCAGCCTCACACCCTTAATTTATACATGAGAAACTACAGTCCAGGAAGAAGAAGGGACTCTGGAGGTAGGACAACTATCATAGGGTGTGGGCAGGATCAGATCTGGGTTTTATTTCAATGGCAGTATTCATTCCATGTTATCAGGCTGAATCCACTTCACAGCGAACACAGCTCCATGCACCTGTGGCTCGCCTCCTGGGAGTGCCAAGAGGAGCACACCACCACTATCTGCTCCAGGGCAAAGGGGCGTGCTTTCACTCTTCACTCCATCTTGCTATCTGAACACTGGGAAGGATCAGAGTGCAAGCAAACAAAATTGTTTTAGATATCTTTTTTTTAATCTATGCCAAATGTTTATTCGTGAAATAGTCCTGAAGATATAATTCTACATATGGCGCTTTGAGTTCACATAATAATATTCAAGAAAAAAGACAAAACACATAGAATTAGACATATAATTCAAAGATCACCATACAACCTTTAGCTTTTTTCACTTCAGCAAACAAAAAAAAGTCAAATGACATGAAAAGTGGCAAGTCTTCTGATTAAATAATAGTAATTAAATAATAAATTACTTTATAATTTTTGCAATGCAAGAGCAAACAAAGAAAAAGTTTCCTTTTTGTTCCTTTTTATTTCCAGAAAGAGAGAAAGCAGTCATGTTAACCAATAACTATACACATCTTTTGGGGAAAAGTTCTTGGACAGACACAAGTCAAACACAATCCCGAGACGCTTGTGGCAAAATAGAGGTAACCTTGTTGCAATGTGGTATAAGTTGGTTTTTAAATCTCAATTCAAAAATCAAAAAGTCATTTCAGACTTCTTGATAGAGGATGGATCTCAAAAAAAGGGGAGAGGAGGCAAAGTAAAAAATAAACCAGCTACAGGACAGGCCAAGAGACCCAGGATTTCAATTTACCCCCTTGGTAAAGTCAACTTAAAACATCGAAAACCAATGCAGCTCCACCTTCCTGAAAGGACTCTTTCAGCCAAGGAGGCCAGTCTCTCTTCCTGCTCTTTTGCTGGAGCTCCTGTTTGGCAAGACAATGACCAATATAGAAACAGCACCATTCAGATTAGGATGGACTAGAACATTTTCTATTTTTGTGTTTCTCTAGATGTGGAATGAAAATGCTTTTTTTGGGATCCTTGGATATAAATCCTCAACATTTTAAAAACGTCTTTTTTTCAGCACTTCTAAGATCATTGAATAGCATATATTGGGTTTTGCGCTTTGTTTGCTGTTTAATTCTAGTAAAATCCCATGATTGTCTTCACAGTGTTGCTACCATATCACCTTGTCATTAAAACAGACTTCGTGCATTTCATGGAGCATTTATTTCTTGATTCAGTTTTCATTGACTGGATCGTTAAATACTTTTGTTTCGGAGTTCAAGATTATAATTTCCCACTTTTTCCAACAGGAAAAAAAAAATTACAGAATGAACGTTCCTCATGCCTCAATAGGACTGGCTACCATGCTGTTAGGTGTATCTGGAAGTTGAGAGGACATTGATGCTACTTCACTGCCAGTAGAATTAGAGCCTGGTCCTCCTTCTGAAAAATTGACCTGCATAGAAGGTTGAGAAATAAAGGACACTGTAATAGTATTCATAAAAAGATTATAAACTCATCATATTGTTAGGTGGAAATGTTTGTGTAGATATATATGTAGGTAAAGATAACCACAAAGATGACTTAATTTTAACAGGCTTAGAGAAAGCCTGGAGGAGAATAACTTGAGAAGACATCCTCTTACGTTCCCATCTTCCAAAAGATCTGTTTTAACTGAAACTGAATTCCCAACATTATGTTGCATTACCATAAAATGGCATCACAACTCTACTATGCATGCTCAAAATAAAATTATCCTGTTGGGTACAAGTTGCCCTGGGAGTAGGCGAGCTGTCAGTCTCTAGGCATCAAAGACTCTTCTTCAGTTGGAAAAACCATAACACGCTCAGATCCTTCCATGGGAGAGTGAGAGGAGGCTCCACAGAACAACGATTAACTCCTCAGCAGGCTCGTTGCTCGGGCATTCTTCCTTATTGGTCCTGCTGCCTCTTGGCCTTTTTCTCTCTCTCTCTTTAAATCAGGCTCTTCCAGTTGCTGAAAAGCGGGCTGATCCATGTTACTTTGCAAGGCGAAGTCACTCCGTACTTTCCAAGGAGGCTGGTAACTTTGTACCTCCATTGGGTTAGCCTGTAAGCCACCGTCGTGTCTCTCTGGACTGGCAGCCACCATGGGAGTTCCTGTCATCCCCTGGATATTAGTTTTGTCATTGGGCTGCTGCTGCTGGAGTTGCTTCATCATGATGCTTTGCTTCTTGTCCTTGCACCGCTTGTTTTGAAACCAGACCCGGATCACACGGGGACTAAGGCCCGTCATCTCTACTAGTTGCTCCTTCATGAGCGCATCGGGCCGCGGGTTGGCAGCGTAGCAGGTCCGCAAGGTGTGCAGCTGCTTCTCATTCAGCACAGTCCGCACGCGGGTGGTCTTCTCCGGCTGCTTGTGGACATGGGGTCGCAGGGCCGGCTGCCTGGCGGAGATGGGCTCCGCTGCCATTTGCAGAGGCCGCGCCGGGTGCAGGGGACTGAGCGGGTCGCCAGCCCCCGGGCTGGCCCTCTCCACCACATCGTGGTCGGCTCGGCAGAAGACACCGTCCTCCCGAAGCGTAAATTCGTCCCCAGGAAGGAGTTGGCTGCTGCAGGCCACAGCGGAAACACTCGATGTGATACACCTTGGAGCAGGCACGCATCACGAAGTCGTTCTTGCTGAAGCCGATGCTGCACTTGGCGCATTTGATCCCATACAATCTGATATAGTCTCTTTTACGGTAGGTTTTCCCATCCCTAACAAAGCATGTACAGCTCTCGTCCAAATACTGATTACACTCCGCAGATTTCCAACATGCCGCATGCCATTCCAAATCCGGAGAAACCCTCAGAATATACTGATCGTGAATCTGATTGCCGCAACCAACACATAGGGAAATCAGACGGGTTTTTTTGGTGGATCTCCCATGTCTCCCATATCTGTAAGAGGGAGTAATGTCCACAGTGAAATGGTGGTTGTATAGTTGGTCAACAGCCCACAGAGAGGATGCTGGAGCTGTGGCTAAGTGGGAAGTAGTGGCCCCTGGGGTTGCCAAAGCTGAAAGGGCCGCTGCCGGGCTGCGCCGCGCCCTCGCAGATCCGGGAGTTCAATTTAAGCCGGCGGAGTTGGCGGAGCGGAGGCGCTGCGGCGGCGGCGGACTCGGCGCGGCTCGGGCACCTCTCTTCCTTATCTCTTACTCAAACTTCTCTCTAGATATATTTTTATTGTTTTCAGATTTTTAAGAAAATGGCATGTGTGAGAACAAGGAAAGGGTTAATGCTTTTTTGCACTAGAAATGCTATCACCTAACATGACTGGGGCACAGAGTTAATATCTACGTATGGCACGGGCCAGCAGTTAGTTCAACCAAGAATCAGGAGTGCTTCCTGCCTAATTATTTTGCTTTACTGAAGAATGTACCAGGCTTAACAACAAAACAAAGAGAATAAAGATCAGCCTGCCTTGTATGAGACCACCAATGGGTCTCCCTGGATATAAATAAATGGAAATAAAAATATAGGAATTGGCTTAGCGAATGTGGTCAATTTTAAATGCTAGTTTCGATGTCAGACTGTAATAGTTATCTACTGCTGATTCATGCCAGTCCCGAGGTGATCATTTCTTCCAGGCTGGAGTGCAGTGATCTCAGCTCACTGCAACCTCTGCCTCCCAGATTCAAGCAATCCTTGTGCCTCAGCCTCCCCAGTAGCTGGCATTATAGGCGTACACCACCACACCTGGCTAATTTTTTTTTTTTTTTTTTTTTTTTGAGACCGAGTCTTGCTCTGTGGCCAGGCTGGAGTGCAGTGGCGCAATCTCAGCTCACTGCAACCGTTGCCTCCCGGATTCAAGCGATTCTCCTGCCTCAGCCTCCCGAGTAGCTGAGATTACAGGTGCGTGCCACCACACCCAGCTAATTTTTGTATTTTTAGTAGAGACAGGTTTCACCATGTTGGCCAGGATGATCTTGATTCTTTGACCTTGTGATCTGCCTGCCTCAGCCTCCCAAAGTGTTGGTGTGAGCGACCATGCCTGGCCTAACTTTGTATTTTTAGTAGAGCCAGGGTTTTGCCATGTTGGCCAGGCTGGTTTCAAACTCCCAGCCTCAAGTGATCTGCCTGCTGGGCCTCCCAAAATTCTGGGACTACAGACTGAAGAGCCGCCATACCCAGCCAGAGATAATCATTTCACTCTTGTTCCAACTAAAGGGTCACATACATTGACATCATTTTTTGAGTTAACAATTGCTACACAAACTTCAGGTAAATTATTTGCATACCCTCTGTACTCACAACCTTCTGTCTGGACACCCCAGGGTGACCTATATAAAATAAGCCAAAGCCTGTTACTCTCTACTTCAAGCTGCAGTTTCTTCATCTGTAAAACTTATCTGGAAGGGTTAGAGTACTAATTGAGATAACACCTGGAAATCAATCAGCCCACCACCTTCGTGGAGGTGGCTGCTGTGACTGTGACCCAGGTTGGTCACTGTTGGTATGGTTGGTAGAGATGGCTGATCCATCAGATTCTGAATCCTTTTATTTTGGTTCTAACTTGTGTTTAATATCTAAGACATACAGCCAGCTAATACAGGAACATCAGATCCTATGAGCATTTTGACTATAATGTTAAAATTCAGTTGAATAATTAAAATCAATTTTTTCTGTAGCTGACTAAACTTTTTGAACCACAGTAAAAACAATACAATAAAAATCTTTCAAAGGAACCCAACCGAAATAGATTTTTTTTTCACCTTTAAATGTCAAATGTTATTTCTTTCTCAATTTGTTTCAAAGTATAAACTCTGGAAAATATACTTGTGAGTGATGTGATAATAGCATCACTAGCAAAAAAATTTTTAAATGTCAACTTTTGCTTAATTGAAGTAGATTAACATTTAAGATACTTTAAATAAACATTATCTAATAGTTTGTAAATAAGGCAGATAAGAATCATACTCTTTACAACTTCAGAGATATGAATAAAAAATCAAACATTTATTACATATGACTAAAATATATTTAAAAGTTTATATATAGTCACATTAATTCATTTGAAATTTGAGAAATCACAAATTTCAATGTCTTCTGTAGACATTATGTCTATTAATGTCTTATGTAGAATTATAACCAGTTTAATGGGATACCAACTAAATGAACCATCGTTCTTTAAATATATAGAAATGAAAGAGAATACATTTGGGGCAGGAAAGATTTATACTAGCATTTCACTGTCATAACATTCAGGGCTTATTATTGAAATAACCTTATCTATAACAGTAAAATAATGTGTGTCTTAAAAATATGCAGTGCAGTCTCTTATTCATTATATTCAAAGTTTGCTTTGAGAGTTTTCAGAGCAGACATGAATTCATAGGTGAGCACATGACCACTATGGATTAAAAAAAGGATGGCAAACACAAAGACCTATTCCTGCTTTGTTTCATTAAGGTGGAAAAACGAAGCTTCCAGAAGGATAAGCCAGCTTTTATAGAAATACACAGCCTTCAACAATTCTGCAGAGGCTTACGTCTTCATTTTAGACATAAATAGTAAAATTTACAGCTCTGTGAAGAATGAGGGTGTAGACAATGGCTTTTGGAAACCACTGTCCTTCAAATTCTTTTCTGTCTTATCAGGCACGTGACCTTGGGAGAAATCATCATCGTTCTTTGTAAAGTAGATGTAAATTATAGCTATCTGGCAATCTTGGTAAGAATTAAACTAGTTAATATAGATAATGTATTTGTAAGATTATAATCATTTATTTTTTACAGCATTCCTCTGCAATTTGTGTGTGTGTGTTGTGTTCATGTATAAAAGCTCCCTCTTATTGAAAGACAGTCACTTAAGTTTGATGTGGATTCTCTGTCTTTGAGGTCATTCTAGCTAAGTATAATATTAAGTAATAAAAAATGAATATTCTCAGATAAAATGATCAGTTTCCATAACATGTTCCTTAGGTATACATGAAAGTGAGTGAAATCTGTGGCTTGGAGTCCACTTACATACTGGAAATATGTTTCACAAATAATTTAGGAATTAATGACATTACTGAAAAATTTCCAACACTCTACTTTGATTTTTAGCAGTCACATTAGTTAAATCTAACAGTCACGGTCGGTGATGATGCTCATGTGATATCCTGGTCTGCAAAATGTTAAGCTCATGGATGCTTACAGTTGAGTACCCAAATTGACAGCCATAGCAGAAAAAAAATCTGTCAATGTAAGACTTATCAACAATTATTTTTAAGAAGACTGGTAGAAATTTGTTATTTTTCCAAATTTGTCATTTCTGTTTTAGTGTATTTTTATCATCAAACCTTTATTTTAAATTATGGGATACTGAAACGAGTCTCTGAATTTTAAAATAAGCAGTAAGTCTCTACTATGCATAGGGCCACCACTGTCCTATGCAATTTCATGCATCAATTCAGTTAGTGCTCACAAAGATGTTAGAAAAGCTTGTCTAAAAGAAATAGGTTTTTCAGCAGCTTCAGTTTATTATTAGTTTCCCAAACACTCAAATGTACTACAAGAGATTCTTATTTTAATGCCCTGTTATTATTTTAAGTTGTCTGTGTGTGGAGTAAGAAAGCGTCCATGAGTCCTTGAGTTCTAATTCTGTTTCCTTAATTGCTAGACTATGCTGATATTGGACACAGGTTTTAGTGTCTGTAATCTCAGCTTCTTTATGACTAACATGGGAATAATAATAACTGCTTTGCCCAATTATAGCTTGTTGGAAGATGATTCTGTAAGTGACTTGAAAATTCTAAGGAATTATACAAATGAAAGTTATTGTTAAGCTGCTTTCCATAATGCCTGTTAATAAGATTGTTATTTATAAGTGTTATATGAAGAAACTGTATTTCTAAGTATAGAGCTTTAATAATATAATTACCATTGCATGTGCCCTGATGATATTTTATGAAGCAATTAAAATGTTTCTATAGATTATTAAAAATTAACATATCATCTTTATCACTTTAGTATGACTAGTACAATTATATTTATGCAAAAAGTTAATCAGTAAAAAGCAAAATGAAAAATATAAAACAATATTATATGTAAGTGTAAATATGTGTGAACAAAAGAATTATTATTTTTCAAAGATATGTACAAATAAAATGTATTAGACTGGGGAAATATGAATCATGTATAAAAAAATGATATATTAATGAATGAACACCAAGGCAAGAGCAGGGCCTTATGCAGACCAGACCGATCATTCCTTAATGATTCCTCAATGAGGAAAGTGACTAACGGAAACCTTGGCATTTGCTGTCTAAAAAACAGAAAAGTGCCTCCAGCATGTGGACCCAAGTGCCTGCTGAAGAGCTGTTAACCCTCCGCTGCTGCCCCCTCGACCCACTCTGTGGATGCCCTTGGATGAAGAAGAGACTGCTGCCGAGTGGGGCCTGGGTCTGCCACAGAACCCTCCCATGGACACAAACAGGATTGAGGCCATGGCTCCAGCAGAATTCTGGCTCCTGCGACTGTCAAAGACTTCTGCTCAGTTCTGGAGTTTCCTGTAAGTGGTACATCATATGATGAACACAGGCTGCAAAGCTGGAGAGACCTGGGTCTGAGACCAAGCCCCAACATATCCTGATTTTGTGACTGCAGGCAAGATACTCAACCACGCAGAGACTTCTCCTCTGAACATTGGGGAGAGTGATGACCAGGGCTCACAAGACTCTCACGTATCTCTAAAGCTCTTAGCATAGTACTAGCATATGGTAAATAATCAATTAGTAGGAACCGCTGCTTATTATTATGTATTAATATTAAGTGACATTTCCTCTTACTCATTCTCACAACGCCACTCTTTGAAAGGAAGGATGAATCTACGGACCTTCTCCTTTGATTCTCAGCCTGACTCAACTTAATCTCTTAGATCTGTATTCCCCTCACTAGCAGCTGACATTAGGCAAGAATGATACTGCTTTTGTCTCTTTTATTTTCAGAATATTACAGATAATGGTGTAGCATGCAAAACTGCTTCTTATTTAAATTAGTATCTATAATTGCGTATGTGAACAGTAGTACTTAATTATTTTAAAGTGCTCTTGAATTCATTATTTTTATTAATATTTCACTAACCATTAAAATACATTGTTTATTAACACAAATAAAATGAGAAAAGTGTGACTTTGCCTTATTCTAGCATTATTAAATGAATAGAAGTAGGAATTAAGAAATGTGGGTGATGGCTCCAGCTTTTTCATTAATTACCTGTGAGAGCCAGGGTAAGTCACCTGAGGCTTCAGTTTATCTGAAAAGCATGCTACAAAGTACAATGGGGCTGGGCGCAGTGGCTCATGCCTGTAATCCCAGCACTTTGGCAGAATGAGGTAGGTGGATCACCTGAGGTCAGGAGTTTGAGACCAGCCTCACCAGTATAGTGAAACCCCATCTCTACTAAAACAAAACAAAACAAAACAGGAGCCAGGTGTGGTGGCGTGCCCCCATAGTCCCAGCTACTAATGAGGCTGAGGCAGGAGAATCACTTGAACCTGGGAGGTGGAGGTTGCAGTGAGCGGAGAGCCTGGGCAACAGAGCAAGACTCCATCTCAAAAAAAAAAAAAAAAAAAAAAAAAGTACTCTAGCACTGAAAAAGCATGGCCTGAAATAGTGAGTTTATATTTGGGTCAAGACATAAATAATCGTTAGAAAAGAAATGAATAAACAATGATAGCAAGAGTATATATACATATGTATATATTTAATTAATTAATTTACCATGTTGGAATCATAAGTCAAAAAGAGAAAAACAAAGTGTAGTGCATGTTAAAAAAGACAAATAAATGTTTCCTTCTGTTTGCTTACTACTGGTAACTTTGAGAAAATGATCATTCAGAAACATAAAGCAATCCAAAATATGAAGCAAGATTAACTTAATGTAATTTTTAAAATAATTCAGATAATGAGGAGAACAGAACTAGCCACTTAGCTCTCTGTATACAGTGCATATGACTAAATATATCACACAGCTTAACAGGAGTTCTTACTGATATATGACTGTTGACTTTAAATGATCACATTATTCAAATGTTAAAATACCTTCTTTGGAAGCAGGTAATTCGTCTAACTTGTCATTTGACTTGGATCTGGGACAAATTTACTATGTGAGATTGATCAACAAGTCTTCTTGCTCTCAGATTTCCTTATTATAATTATAAACCTTTATGCTTTATAAAAGTTCAGGGTTTTATGCTGGTGCCATCTTTGGATCTTTGGTTTCTCAGAGACTTTCAACAACCAGCCTAATTCTGGGACGTGGTAGGCACTGTTGCAAAATCAGGAATTCTTCAAGGAAAATAAATGTCTGCAGTGTTGAATTTTATGCCAGGATCCCCAAGATTTGCACCCTTTTCTTAGCCCTCCCAGTATTCACCAGTGTTTAACATGTAAATAGTCCCAGGCAAACACTGGGGCATTGACTTGATAGTTAGGGTTAGTCTTCCTAATCTCTCTAAACCCAGCTTCTTGTTCTGCTGTGAGAACCCCAGCATCTGTCTTCCTTTGCCTGGATAACTCAGAGATGCCCACTCCATCTTCATCTCTGGACTCACCACAAGTAATTACTCAGTACCTTCCCACCAACTGCAGAGCAATTTACTTAATTGGAATGTTTTCACACTTTTTCATCCCTGATAATCAACCTGCACAGCTAAAAAAATAGCTAGGGAATCACTATTATTAAATCAATGATCTAAGTGATTTTGCTATTCTAACTGAAAATTGTAATCATTTGTTTGTTTGACATATTTACTATTTGACCATCAGATAGATTTCATTTATTTTGTCCATTTTAACTATGACCAAATATGTATTTTTTTTCACAGAATCTGTGAGCATGAAACTGGATGATCCATGTGACCTTCTCCCTGAATATTAGATATTGGATATGCACATAAAAGTAATTATGATTAGTGTGCTATTATGGAAAATAGTTCATAGTCTTGATAGTCTGAGAATCACTATGATAATAGTTTCAAAAACATTTAGGATACTTGTTCACTATTTTTAATTTTAGTTTTCAGCAACAAAGATCATTTAAAAAGTAAACAAAATTATTTCACCATATTTTTACATTTGTAGTAATTTATAATATATTCTGAGAAAAAGCCATCTCTACCTATAAAACATGTACTGCGTAAAATGCAATTTTATATCCCTGTGTGAGTCTCACACAAGATCCATCAATGAATGATATTGCCAGCACTGGGAATAAGAATACTGAATGAATCAGGCTTAGAGCAGCTAGACTCAAAAGGTGCCACCTGCCTAGAATAACATTAGTATTAGATAATAAGACTTGCTCGTAGCTTATCTGGCAGTGCACTAGAAATTTTGTCTATGAATTTGTAAAACAGCAGCAATGACATTAGGTACATGGAAGTTCGATGTCCTAGGGTCAAAACTGAGCTTTGAAACTGCCTTTGCACAAATTCTAACCGTGAAAAAATTATGGCAGTGGGGAGCACTGATCTAGTCAACCCCCTCTTGCCCTTGACCTTCAAGCTGCCTTTAATCATTCCTGGGTTTAGGCAAGCCAGCAGTGGGAGACATTTAGTTTATAGTTTAAACGATAATAGCTCTTTCCCAAAACTAAAGCTAATGAGAGACCACCAGGCTAGGAGAACAGAGGAGCCTAAATTCTGCGAAAATGTAGACATAAATGATTGTTAGCCATTTGTTCAGAGGTCACAAGACAGGCAACTTTCTCATTAATTCCAGCAGATAACATTACTATTGCAGAATCTAAGATTAGCCTTTTGAGATATCTTTTCAGGTTTTTTGCATGTCTGACTACCTATGGCTCCACCTGGACCCACCACCCACTCCTGTGGCCCCACCTAGAAGTAACTCAGCATGCAGGAGAATCATTTCCCACCCCCGACCAATCAGCAGCAAGTAAGCATTGCCTAGCCACCCCGAGCCCTTCCCACAAACGACCTTTGAAAAATCCCTAACCTAGGAGCCTCCAATGAGACTGATATGAATAGCAGCTTCATCTCTAATGTGGTGTGGCCAACCTTGAATCAATTAAAACTCTTTCTTTACTGCAGTGAGCAGGAAGAACCCATTAGGCAGTTACACAATCAGAAGAGCTACTGTGGCTTGTAGAAAGCCTGGCCTCCCCAGAACAATGGAATCCAACAACACAGGAAAGTAACCAATAGATCTACAGTCAGGGCCTAGGTTCTGAGTAAGCACACCACTAGCAACTTCTTTATTCTCCAGGAAAAAGTAGGATAGTTTACCAGAGTTAGGAATTCCTAATACACATGGGGAGACAACAGGTCCTTAAAAGGTTTGAGAAAGAGGCTCGGCTGTGTCGTGAAAGGAGCCGCAACGCGCAGAGCGCGGGTTGACGGCCGGGACTCCATTTTGTTCGCCGCTCTTCTGCTCACATCGCTACTGCGGTTCCGAGGCAGCGGGAGGAGATGCGGCCCCTGGACATCGCCGAGCTGGCGGAACCGGAGGAGGTGGAGGTGCTGGAGCCCGAGGAGGATTTCGAGCAGTTCCTGCTCCCGGTCATCAACGAGATGCGCGAGGACATCGCGTCGCTGACGCGCGAGCACGGGCGGGTGTACCTACGGAACCGCAGCAAGCTGTGGGAGATGGACAATATGCTCATCCAGATCAAAACGCAGGTGGAGGCCTCGGAGGAGAGCGCCCTCAACCACCTCCAGAGCCCGGGCGACGCAGCCGAGGGTCGGGCGGCCAAGAGGTGCGAGAAGGCGGAGGAGAAGGCCAAGGAGATCGCGAAGATGGCAGAGATGCTGGTGGAGCTGGTCCGGTGGATAGAGAAGAGCGAGTCGTCGTGAGCGCGGTCGGCGGTTTGCAGCCAATGGATTCTGGTCAGCTGGTGGAGATTGGCTGACAGCCTGGAGAAGCTGAAACCAGAGAGCCTTTGTTTTCTCTTTTTTCCTCTGTCTACGCTCTCACTTAACACTACGTTTTCTGCTATGGTCTGTGGTTAATGACCTCAATATGAGTTTTGATTGTTCAGTATTTTTGTTTGGGAAGTAATTTTGTTTGGAAAATGCTCTCACATGCAGGAATTAGGGCCTAGATTGTAAGCTCTTGCAGTAGTCACATTTATTCCCGGGCTTGGGTTGTTATTTCTAAATTTTTGAGGTGCTTTGCTCTTTCTTGTGTGACCTGACAGCTCCCTGGAACTTTGGGTCTGTGTGTGGCGCGTGAGACTCACAGTTGGAGTTCTCCAGCTCTGGAGGTGCTGAAGGAGCGGCATTCATTCTGGAAGACGACTCCATGCGGCAACTACTGAGGAAAGGACCAGACTTCGACGAGGAGTGCAGATGGGCCGACCTGGCTGGGACTCATGATCCTGGAGAAGAGCTGGAGAACGGATAGTATTGTCTGTATTTGGAGACTAATTTCTGTGTGAGACCAAAGGAGGAGAGATGTATTTTGTTCTAAATTTCAATTTTATGTGGTACACTATCTGATGTAACCTATCTGGTGAGTTTGTTTGGGCAACCTAACTCAGCTTTATTTGACATGGAACCTAAAATAGAGGATGAGATCTTGATACTCTGTACAAGTTGATGTAATCCCCTGATGCGTGTTAGGGGACTTGGCATAAAGTGAAAGATTTACAAAGGCCCTTGAGGGGCTGGGGATGAGAGTATGGAGCCGTCTGCATTGGACCCTAAACTGGACTGGAACAGGCATCTTCAAGGTTCATACGTTGTCCAGCTGTAAGTTCATTTCAGTAGCAGACCTAACAAATATTTGAGGTCAAAACCCTACCATGTTAAAAAAAAAAAAAAAAAAAAACTTACCATGTTAATAAAAGTATTCAGTTGCTTGAAAAGAAAAAAAAAAAAAGGTTTGAAAGCTTTTCAGCTTCTTCTGACTGTTACAGTAGTTAGTCAGACATGAGCAGAGCAAGACAGGAACCCCCTCGTCCCCAACAACCCCAGGAATGTCAGGCAACCAGCAGGTGAAGATCAGGCATTGTTACACCGTCTTTCTAAAATAATAATTGGTTGTAGCTAGTGTCAGGGAAAGGCAGTCTCCCAACAGATAGAAACACCTCAAACTGGTGATCAGAAACTTCCCGATATGATCTCAGGAGCTGGGTGAGTGGCCTCAAGCCTAAGAGGCAAAATGGCGGAGTTTAACTGCTATATGACCTTCTTCTAGGAACACGCATACAATTCCAAGGAACGCACTACACATACGACCCCTCCCAAGTGCTGACAGGCCACTGTGCACGTGGAATGCCAATGTATAAAATCCCAAGTCAAAGGTCAAACAGTGCACTTGAATCTCTCAGGCCACTGACTTGGCCCTCTCCCAAGTGTACTTTAAAACTTTTTAATAAACATTCACTCCTGCTCTAAAACTTGCCTCAGTCTCTCCCTCTGCCTTAAGCTCCTCAGTTGGTTGAATTCCTTCTTCTGAGGTTGCTGCAGAACTGAGGGTGCTGCAGACCTGTACAGATTTGCCACTGCCAACATGACCACGGTAAAGGTGCTGGTGATGTTGCATGTAACATCTCGGTGAGAGGCTTCACCTTTTCAGAACAGGCAGGGATCCCCTGACTGCAATTCCCAACCAATCCCCATAACCGGCAAACTTGTTTTTTAATGATGGGTGGCTTAATTTGTAAAATAGGCTAACTCTAGGATAAGACTATTTTTTATTGGCTAGTCACAAATGCCCCAAATACTTCAGTTTGGCAATATTGCTATTTATCTAGAGATGTTTTATGTGCTTAGGAAGCTAAAAATTTGTAGCAGAGTTACATTTTCTTCTTAATACATGTCAGGTGTCAGAGGCTATCAATAATTCAACCACATATTGAATCAGCATGAAACTCTAAGGTGAGGAAAATTACTTTAAGTTCTCTTGAACAGCAAATGTCTAGAGAATATAGTTGGTGAATCTCTAAATCCTGAGAAATCCATTGCCACGAATATTGAAAGGTGCCATAGATAAATGTAAAGAGGAACCTGCACAAAAGTCTAATGCAGAAAAATATTCAGTTGACATAGGTATTGTAATTAGTAGGTCAGGTAGCACAAGCACAGGTGCCAGAAGAATCCCAAACATGTTTATTTCTGTAAGATCTTGTACAAATCTATAAACAAGTCCACCTTCCCTGTCAAATTTTCCTTCCCTTTTCACAGGTAGTATAGAAGTATTACAAAGTGAATGCCCTTCGTTACAGCTCATTTTCCTAATTAAAGCATGTATAGATTCTATTTCTTATAATTGAGCTATTTATTCCATGTTGTAAACTATCATTATAGGATTAATACATTTTACTACAATATTTATTCCTGGGATTCAGAAAGATGGATGTACTTCTTGTGAACTTCTTGATCTCTTCCAGTGCAAGGTGAGACTGCCACTCCCCCAGTCCCCATTGGTTTCAGAAGGCACATCTTTACCACATCAGGTGTCTTGCCTGCCAGGGCTCCAAAATCAATTCACCCAGAATACAGAATGGGGTGGGGGTGGGGGTGGGGAATTAGTTTACACAGTGAGTCTCTTTCCAACAAATAGTCAGGTGCATCAGTAGACTAGATAAAAGCATGTTTCTTTAACAAAGGATCTATTTGCAGAATAATTTTAGAGCAGTAAGAACAGACAGAAGGTTGTCCAGAGATACCAAAACATTAAAATAAACAAACAAAAAAGGTCAGAAGAAATTACAGAATACATGGCTCCAGGGTTCAAAAAAAAAATTAAGATAGGGAAAAGAAACAGACACATAAAGCTCATTGCTTCCCAACTCAAAGGTTTCCTCATTATGTCAATTTTGCACACTAGTTTGCACCATTTGTCAATTATTTCTCATCTGGTTTCTCAGGAGAAAAGTCTCCTAGAGGAGATACTAAAGCTTCAGACTCAGGTTGAATCCTTCGCGTCGTCCTTAATCTCTTTGGCAGCCCCTTTCCAAATATTCCTGTTTCTTACGGTAGTGATATATCAACTTTCCATTAGAGCATTCCTTTATTTGTGGGTGGATCACAGTAAAATCTGTCCCCTCTGTGAATAACTCTAACTGGCAGCTAACACTGCAGTCTTAAGTTCTTCTCCACATTTTCCCAAGATGAACTGCTGGCACCAACTGTCCGCCCGTACCATCCAACTATATTTTTTCCTGACAATTGATGGCAGGGAAATTCCAGGCAAAGAAGGCTGCTATAAAAGGTAGAGGACCGGCCAGGCACAGTGGCTCACTTTGGGAGGCTGAGGCAGGCGGATCATGAGGTCAGGAGATCGAGACCAACCTGGCTAACGTGATGAAACCTTGTCTCTACTAAAAATACAAAAAAATTAGCTGGGTGTGGTGGCACGCGCCTGTGGTCCCAGCTACTTGGGAGGCTAGGGCAAGAGAATCTCTTGAACCGGGAGGTGGAGTTTGCAGTGAGCTGAGATTGTGCCACTGCACTCCAGCCTGGGCAACAGAGTGAGACTCCATCTCAAAAAAAAAGAAGGTAGGAAGGTAGATGACCAAGGATATATTCTGATCTTCTCTTTGATTGGGCCCCCAAAATTTAGAAACGGCTTCAGTGAACTGCTGATGAAAAGCAACAGGGGCACACCTGACTCTTGAGTGCATTATTGTAGCATCGCTAAAGGTCACCATATGCAGACAGGCTCCAAAGACTGCCATTAGCAGTCTCTCACACTGAGTTATGGAAAGAGGTCAATGGCCAGTTTCCTGAGGCCACAGCACTCCCTGATCAGGGGTTATAATTTGGCCTCTATCACACCTGTTCTACTAGTTGAGCAAGTCAGCCAGAGGCAACACATCACACAGCAGCCAGTTTATATCCTCGTATGTATAGCTATACGTTGAAAAAATGCTGCAGAACACTTCCACAAATTTGTGTGAATCTTCCAAGAGCAATAGAAAAAAACTCTTAAGAGAAGTATATCCAGTTGGGGGAAGGCAATTTGGATTCCGGCATTTGTGTCACTGCAGTTGCAAAGGGATAGGGCCGATTTGGAGCATGAAATGAAAAATAAGTTGGTTTGCATGACACTGTAGTTTCAGTCCCTGCTATGCCATAGTAGCCTGACTCCTTTTTAATTCCATTTGTTCTTGAACTCCCAACCTCAGGTGATCCACCCGCCTTGGCCTCCAAAATGCTTGGATTACAGAAGTGAGCCACCACGCCCGGCCTCGAATTCCATTTCTTCAAAGTTGTTAAGGCAACCAACCATTCAGCAACCCAAACTTTTTATTCTAGGATACAATCTCTTATCCAAATTCTCACTGACTCTTTGATCTTTCTTCTGAATCATTTATAGATCCTTAGTTATGTTTCGCATATTTAGCTTAGAGAGAATCACAGAGATGGAATCAGAACTAGGACATCCAGTATCAGGATACTCTAATAAAGCTAACAATTTGCTCCTTCTAATGGGAATTCATCCCAGGTTTCCAGTTCATCCCAGGGACCATTACCTCCCTCCTCTGAGATCCCAGACTGAGCGAAGAATGGTGAAGAGAAGCAGAGGAAACAGAAGGAATGACAGCAGAGAAGGAATCAGAAGCTAGAGGGAAAAAAGAGCTTTCAGTTTCTTACTCTATTCTTCCAATTTCTTTTTTTTTCTTTTTTTTTTTTTTTTTTGAGACAGAGTTTCGCTCTTGTTACCCAGGCTGGAGTGCAATGGCGCGATCTCAGCTCACCGCAACCTCCGCCTCCTGGGTTCAGGCATTTCTCCTGCCTCAGCCTCCTGAGTAGCTGGGATTACAGGCACACGCCACCATGCCCAGCTAATTTTTTGTATTTTTAGTAGAGACGGGGTTTCACCATGTTAACCAGGATGGTCTCGATCTCTTGACCTTGTGATCCACCCGCCTCAGCCTCCCAAGGTGCTGGGATTACAGGCATGAGCCACTGTGCCCAGCTATTCTTCCAATTTCTTAATGCATTATTTTTGGTTGTTCTTTTGTTTATTCCTGAATATTTCATCTCAGAAATAGAGATAACCCATTGATTCGGAATTTTTCTTCCTTAAAATCTCCATGCATACACTAATTTGTCTAGCTCAAAAGAGCCTTTCTCTGGCCATTGCAAAGCAGAATTTTCATAAGTTTACCCATTCTAAACATAAAATAGTGAAATAAGCCTTCTAAGAGACACCTGCCAGCAACTTTCTGGACTTCCCATACTTTTCTGCCATTAAAACCTATGCTAAATGATATAGGACCTGCGAGCCTGTATTACACATTTTGCTCAATAATAACTCCAAATTTTAGTAAGGGTTTGAAATTTTCCCCAGGAACCCAATCCTGCTGAGCCAAAGTAGATAATGGGAGACTTTTAAGCAAACAGTCGGAGTCTCCTCCCTAATCCAGGAGGCCACATTTTATGTTAAGTGTGTTTTATCACAATAAAATGAGTTTTTAAAAAGGTGGCCACAAATCTTCCCACAAATTGACCCAACAGAAACCCTCACTCAAGAAATCCCATCCTCATCACCAAACTGTTGGGGGAAAATCAATACCCAAAGAAACATGTCAATTCATAAATACAGAATTAGCTGATTTTATTATTGGGCAAGATGAATACCCTGAATGTATACAAACAGGCAGCAAGTGGCTACAAAGCTGTAAAAAATATTCAGCTCCATTTATATGAATTAATGTTGCAGTTGCTACACATCATCCCACCTTTAAAGAGTCAGCACATGTTCAGTTTGCTCTAGTAATTATAGTGAGCTTACTCTGATGTTCTGTTTTACACACTTCTGTAACAGGCTTGCTCTGGTGTTAAGTTCCTCAGAATTCTTTTTCAGGATCTATGGGTGTCCCAACAGGGCATTAGTACCTATGATTAGTCACACCTTTCAACATTCCTCAGCAAGGATACATTGAACGTACATTCGGTTTCCCCATAGCATGAATTCTCTGGGTTCAAGCTGGGTGTGCTTTTCATGTGAGCACCCACCTTCCCACAGTGATTATGCAAAACCAAGCCTCTTAACATCATACCTCCGTAAGTGACGTGATTATTTAAAATGAAGTGACTGTTAATTAAAACCATATTCATACAGAGCTTCTACTTGCTGAAAATTTAAAGATTGGTGGGGGTTTATGACTTTAAATGTCTCTCATTTGTTCTGAATGTAATAGTTTGCTTAATTTTATGTCTTTCTTAGAATTTATTTAATCAACTAGTACTGTGTGTCTCAGTATGTAAAGAGTATTCTAATGATATTTTAGAGGAAATCAAATAGATCAGAAAATTAAAGGGATGCTTCAAGACTGTGAATATTGATGACAAAGAAGAAAGACAAGTAACGAGAAAAGGAAAAAAAAAAGGAAAATGCGTTGGACTGAAAAATAGACGCACCAGAGGCAAATAAGCCTTCTATTTAACTAGGCTGGGTAATATGTGAGTTCTACAGAACTTATTTTAAATACTGTTCTTATAGTCAGTCATTTCACCTGGCACAAATATGCCTTTTGTACTAAAGGAAGACTGTTTCCTGCACATTTACACTTTTGAGTTAAAATCAATGTGCCACCATTTTTTCAATAAATACAGTTGTCCCTCTGTATCGGAAGTCTCTACAAGGCGGACTGTGGAACTTAGGAATGAACAGATTCTGATATCCAAGGGGGTCCTGGAACCAATCCCTTGCAGAGAGACGACTGTAAATGTTTTTAAGATTGAGAATATTAATTGTGCTTGCAATATGTGCTTAAAATGTAAATACAGAAATGTGTTAGCATCTACATTGACCATTAAATTTTGGTCGAATAGCATATGCTATTCATCTAAGTAATCTGAAATAAGTTCTGATCACAAGAAAAAAAGGAAAATTGGTTAAAAGAACAAGATGTCTTGAACAAATACTCCATTTCACCAGTAACAACTGCAGTTACAATCTATCTCAAATGACTTTAAATTGGCCCAAATGCCAATTGCTGAAAATATAATCATTTCCCAATCAGGAATGATGCATTGTCAACTAAATCTCAAATCAGTTATAATTCTCCTCAAACCTAGTTTTGAGAACTTCACTTTGGGTTTTTTCTAAGAGGATGACTGTCCATTTCAATGTTGAGAAACAATCCAGAAAGAGTGAATACTAACTATTCCCATTCAAAATTTTCTTATCAAATTAGAATTTTAAAATATATTTTAGACTATGTTAATAAGAGAAATGTTTATTCTCACAGAAGTTTGATTTTTCATACAAAATAATGCTTAGCATTTATAAGAAATATCAATTTTGCATTTAGAAAAAATATTAAATAAATCCAGCCCTATATATCTGAATTTGTTGAAATCAAATGGTTAACCTGCACCAAATTGTGTTTTCAAGCTGTTTTGGAAGTTTGAGTAAAACAATTAAAATGTTTTCTTTGCATTTAAATGAGTCGGCAATATTGCTAAACCAAAATGACGGTAGCTGTGTGATTAACAATAAATTCAACGTGAATGCTTACTGTGCATGAAAAGTTAAATGTTGAGCTGGAGAGAAAAGAAAAATAAATGTATATCTGAAAAGCAAACTGAAATAAGCATGAGGCGTTCTGTCCTTGCATCCACCCTGTCAGGCATAGAGCACATCCTCAGGAATCCAGAAAGCTGAGACCCCGTGATGACTATCCCCAGGAGGTCAATTCCCTGAAAGATGTTCAGGTGACTCCCAAAGGAAAAGAAACAAAATGTACCCGATTAAGTAATTAAACAAATAAATTCCCATTTTAATATGTCAGTTTGTGTTTTATTATATAGAAATAAATGTGTGGCTTTTTCATTTGTCTCCATCAATGCACGATTATAAGTCTATATTTTGAGGGCATTCTGTTTATTTCCTTTTACTGTTTGCTTTTAAATAGAGAATAACAAAGAGGCTGGGCGAGGTGGCTCATGCCTGTAATCCCAGCACTTTGGGAGGCGGAGGTGGGTGGATCACCTGAGGTCAGGAGTTCAAGAGAATAACAAAGAAAAACAAAATATGGTTTATATGCTTACTAGTCAGATAACCCTTGTTGACATACAAAATAAATGTATTAATCAACCAACAAACAACGTATAATCACACATACATTCTTGGTTAGAAAATTAAAGTAAAGAAAAGTTAAGTTAAAAAAATGGTAGCCACTCTTTCACTGAACCCCAAAAGAAACCACTCTTGAAGGTTGTGATCATCTGTTCTTGGTCAGTATTTTCTTTCAGAACAGCTTGCTCATCTTTAGCCATGCTGTGTTGCTCTCCCACCATTTTCCCAAGGGTGTTGTGTGGCCGCTGTTCCCCATGGCAGTCAGGCACACCAGCGACACCTAGGACAGGGGCAGCTTTGTACAGACCTTCCCCCTTGGCTCTGGGTCTACGTGTGCTCCTGGTGCTTCCTCCCTCCTGATCTGGTATCCTACTCTGGAATCTGAAGCTTGGGGACTGGTTCTCTCCAACTTAAGGGTGAGGGGCAGGGTTGTTTAATTAAATGCCTTGTGCCAGGTTCCTTCCACTGGCAGACTGGATGGAAGGAAACTGGCACAAGGCATTTAATTAAACAATTAAATTATCCCATCTTGTGTCGGTGCCCTCGGGCAGCGGAGATCCTCGCCAACCTGGTGCGACCCCTGAGAAGGCTGGCCTGGGCCCCTCACTCTACACCACCCTTCCCTCACCTGCAGCTGTCTCTCTTGCCCAGGGAAGGGAGTGGGAGAGAGAGGCAGAGAGAGAGAGATAGAGACAGAAAGAGATACTGAAAGGCAGAGAGAGAGAGAGAGAGAGAGAGAGAGAGAGAGAGACTCTCTCCAGGCTTGAGTCTCTTTATCTCTAGGTTTGAATCTTCTGATTGATTTTTCTCTCATCCTCCCTCCTGTCAGTACAGAATCACCAAAATATGCTTTCATGATTTTTTTTTAAAACCAACTTTTCCTGATTGGTTCAGGATGTGCTTCTACTCTATGAAAACTTTCAAATCGCCTCTATAAACTGCCTCCACCTTGTTTCCTTACCACTACTCACATTGGGAGATTTTGTTTAATATCATGTCCTGCACCCCATACTTTGCATTCTTTTCTCCACAAGAGTGTCCGTGGACACTGGATTAGCAGCAGTTCTAAATTGAAGCCATCGTGTCTCGACTCAGCTTCAAGCCACATGAATTCTGGATCTCCCACTGATGGTGATAATTGCTGTATAACTGCACTTTTCATTCACAGATGCCAAAAGAAGCTTTGGCCAGGAAATGTGTCCAAATTTACTGTTCTAAATTTAAGACAGAGGGTTTGATAGGATGAAAATATGGAACAAGACAGTGCTGAATTTTTTAAATTGTGATTTCCACAGAGTCCAAAATGTGTGGCTGCTCTATGTTTGGGATAAAATACGTAATTAACTTATATATAAATAACTCAGAGGCATTAATTCTATCTTTATTTAGCGCATGTCAGTATGAATAAACAAATGGTGACGTTTATGCACCTTGCTTGCTACGCCTTCGTTTTCCCACGTCTTCATGAAAATTAAATGCGATAAATGTAAAACATTTCAGACAGTGCTTCACACAGAAGCATTTACTCAATGTATTTCCTCTCCTTTTTCTCCTTTTCTGTGTGAATTCTCTTTCCATTCTAAGTCTGGCTGGCTGAAGATTATTTTCAGAAAATAGGACTTGGAGCTATATAATGTCACCGAACTCGAATACCATTTGAAGAAAAATTTTCCTTTGCTATTTTAGGTTAAGCAG
Organism: Aotus nancymaae; assembly: GCF_030222135.1. NCBI lineage: Eukaryota > Metazoa > Chordata > Mammalia > Primates > Aotidae > Aotus > Aotus nancymaae. The sequence goes on from NW_026988455.1 coordinate 19,630,932, forward strand.
TAGAATGATGTCTTGAAGCTGCAGGTGGATCGGAAGCTTGTCTGAGAGGAGGCGGGGGCAACCGTGTCAGATGGATGGTCAGTTTGGGCGAATGGGGCCTGCCCAAATGCTCTGCGTTACTAGTATCTCCCAGGAGCCCCGCCTGCACGATTCCTTTTTTTCTGGATACAAATCTCTTAGTAGATTTATACTCCTTTACACATCTTTCCAAAGGGATTTTATGGCCTTCACAGTTACCTTTATGCCATTTAACACTATAGCTTTAAAATAATTATTTGTATAGCCTATCCAAAATATATGCTGTTATTTCAATATCTTAAGCTTTGAACTCGCAGGTCTAAGACTAAAACCCACAGCCTACACTGGCTCCTTCTAAAAGTGAATGATTGCATTCTGTTCCATCTTCACTTAAAATTCACAGAGAGCATTTAGGCCCCATGATAATGGTTGAGGTACATGAAATATTACTGTTTAGAAATAAAAGGCCTCATATGGAGGGATAACGGTGGACAATGAGAAGCATTTGGGTGAATGGTTTATATAGTAAATAGCAAATTTTGTTCGGAGAGTAATTTACTGGTACATATGGTGAGTTAATTTCAAAAGGAATCTATTTTCTGCAAATAATTATTTTGAAGTTATGTGTTGAGGCTTATTAATCATTAACACAGCACAAAAGAATGCTGAAAAAAGCAGGCACGTCTGGGTAGGTGTCAGGCGCTCTGCCTTAGTCTGCTGAGGCTGCCATAACAAAGTACTGCAGATGGGAGGCTTACATGATACACACTTATTCTCCCACAGCTCTGGAAGCCGGGAAGGCCAAGACCAGGGTGCCAGATGAGGGCTTTCTTCCTGTCTTGCGGACGATCGCCTTCCCACTGTGTCCTCACACTGCAGTGATTGACCTTTCTCTCTCTCTCTCCCTCTTTCCCTCTCCCTCTTCCTCTTTCTTTAAGACCACTGTCCTACAGGATTAGGGTTCCACGCTTATGACTTATTTAACTATTTAACCTTAATTACTTCCTGAAAGGCCCTGTCTTCAGATACAGCCACATTCAGGGTTGAGGCTTCAACATATAAATTCTGGGGGAACATAATTCTGTCCATACAGCACTCCATTTGAATGATTTTTCTGAGAAACGTAGCTAAAAATACAAAAACTAAATACTGTGGCTATAAAAACAAAAATCAAAATCTGTTTCTCAGTGCAAACTTTCTAAAGTTAGGCTTAGGAAAGAATCACTTTTCCCATTAGTAATGGTCATTAATATTGGTTAATACTCTTGAAAACCAATCTTGGCATGCGGCCGCCGCGACCGCTGCCTGCGCCCGAGCCCGCCTCTGCCGCCGCCGGAGCCCGCGCCCGCGCCCAGCACGCGCAGCCCCATGCCTCTGGCGCGGCCCTCGGGGGGCGAAGGCGAAGACCGGCTCCTAGGATGAGTGAAGGGGCGGCCGCTGCCTCGCCACCTGGTGCCGCTTCGGCAGCCGCCGCCTCGGCTGAGGAGGGCACCGCGGCGGCTGCGGCGGCGGCAGCGGCGGGCGGGGGCCAGGACGGCGGCGGCGAAGGGGCGGCCGAGCCCCCCCGGGAGTTACGCTGTAGCGACTGCATCGTGTGGAACCGGCAGCAGACGTGGCTGTCCGTGGTGCCTCTGTTCATCGGCTTCATCGGCCTGGGGCTCAGCCTCATGCTTCTCAAATGGATCGTGGTGGGCTCCGTCAAGGAGTACGTGCCCACCGACCTGGTGGACTCCAAGGGGATGGGCCAGGACGCCTTCTTCCTCTCCAAGCCCAGCTCTTTCCCCAAGGCCATGGAGACCACCACCACGACCACTTCCACCACGTCCCCCGCCACCCCCTCCGCCGGGGGCGCCGCCTCCTCCAGGACGCCTAACCGGATTAGCACCCGCCTGACCACCATCACTTGGGCGCCCAGTCGCTTCCCCAGGCACCGGGTGCCCATCCGGGCCAGCCCGCGCTCCACCACAGCACGGAACACTGCGGCACCCCCGACGGTCGTATCCACCACGGCCGCGTTCTTCAGTAGCAGCACGCCGGGCTCCCGACCCCCGGTGCCAGGAACCCCAAGCACCCAGGCAATGCCCTCCTGGCCCACTGCGGCATACGCTACCTCCTCCTACCTTCACGATTCTACTCCCTCCTGGACCCTGTCTCCCTTTCAGGATGCTGCCTCGTCTTCTTCCTCCTCTTCCTCGTCCTCTACCACCACGACACCAGAAACTAGCACCAGCCCCAAATTTCATACGACGACATATTCCACAGAGCGATCTGAGCACTTCAAACCCTGCCGAGACAAGGACCTTGCATACTGTCTCAATGATGGCGAGTGCTTTGTGATCAAAGCCCTGACTGGATCACATAAACACTGTCGGTGCAAAGAAGGCTACCAAGGAGTCCGTTGTGATCAATTTCTGCTGAAAACTGATTCCATCTTATCGGATCCAAACCACTTGGGAATTGAATTCATGGAGATGACCTTCAACGCAGAGATGGATTTTTGACTTTAACATAATGAACCTGGGAACAATTAACACAAGCATTCTGAAGAACAATACAGGTTGAGCATCCCTAATCTGAAAATTCAAACTCCAGAATGCTCCAAAATATAAGATTCTTGAGCACTGGCGTGATGCCGCAACTGGAAAATTTTACACCCGACCTCATGTGACAGGTTGCAGTCAAAACACAAGCACACCACTCACAGTTTATTCAGTGACCCCCCAAGGGAAAATAAAGACCCTTCAGGTACTATTCATCTTTGATACGTATTTTCAGTGTACACCTAGATGCTCCCACACAAGTATGCCCACAATGGTAATAAAACGGCACATGTGCAGACAGGAAGCACCAGCAGTAGGTTCCTAATGATGATCCATATGGGGCCCAAACCTAAGTTCATTACTCACTGAAGTGTTTTTGCTTATGCTATGCTCTGTGATGTCAAGGATATGATGACATTTGTCGAAAATGTTAAAAAGGCCTGTAGATACCTCTATGAGTAACAATGATAAGAAGAAGAAGGATGTATGTTAATTTAGAACACAGAAAGTCAAGCTGTTGGAGAAATTGAACAGCAGTGTAAGTGTGGGCCATCTTACAGAAGTGTATGATGGTACAATGACTACCATACATGACTTGAAGAAACAGAGTGCTAAACTGTTGAAGTTCTACCCTGAAAGTGATAAACAGAAGTTAATGAAAAATAGAAAAACACTCTAAAGCTAAAAATAAAGATCTTGATTGAGTATTGAAAGAATGGATCCAGCAGTGTCATGGTAAACATATGACACTTAATCGTATTCTGGTCACGAAACAAGAAAATATCAATCACAGTGAGCTGAAAATTAAAGGGAACTGTGAAGATTCAACACTCTGGCTGCAGAAAGTTTTAAAAGACAAATTTGTAAAGCCTTCTGGTGATAAATCATCTGCTTGTCATAAAGCAGCAGAGCAATTCATTGACAAGTTTGCCAATGTCATCACTGCTAAAAACCTGATACCAGAACAAGTCTGTAATGCTGATGGAACATCACTGTTTTGGTGTTATTGCCCCAGAAAGAAACTAATGAACAACTACTAGAGGAATTAAGAATGCCAAGGACACAATAACTGCACTGCACCAGGATGTGCTAATGCAGCAGGCATGCTTAAGTGTAGACTTGCTGTGATAGGCATAAGCTTGAGTTCTCTATGTTGTCAAAGAGCTAACTTCCTACCAGTCTATTATTATGCTAGCAGGAGGGCATGAATCACCGGAGATAGCTTTTCTATCTGGTTTTACAAACATCTGTACCAGTGGTTGATGATCACTGCAGGGAGGCTAAACTGGATGAGGACTACAAGATTTTGTTATTCCTTAACAACTATTCTGTTCATCCTCCAGCTGAAATTCTACTCAAAAATAATGTTTATGCCATGTAGTTTTCCCCAAATATGATTTCATTAATTCAGCCATGTGACCAGGGTACCCTTAGATCAATTAAGAGTAAATATAAAAACACTTTGTTGAACAGAATGCTAACAGCAGTGAACAGCAGCCTGGGTGTGGAAAGTTTTCAAAAGGAGTTTAGCATAAAGAATGCTGTATATGCTGTTGCCAACACTTGGATCACAGTGAGTGAAGACGTGGTTGTGCATGCATGGCACAACATCTGGCCTATGGCCATGTTCAATGACTATGTTGCAACCTTTCTTGGGCAGATAGACTGACTTTAAAATATCTATTAATGGCAGCAGAATTAAATTCCTTTACAAAAATCATTGGCATTCTTTAAATAGGGTAGTGGGTTTGAATTTTCCATTTAGCATGGCTCAATATATATGTCTGCACTATTTTTGCAGGGAGAGAAATCAAAGAAAATTAATATGTCTTTATGCCTGTGAGTTGTGAATTTTTGAGTAGATCTAAAGAATGGGATATGGTTCAGTGTTTTGCAAGTATTTGTTTCAGTCTTTGGCTCATCTTTTCATTCTCTTCACAGTATCTTTAAGGGCAAATATTTTTAATTTTAATAAAGCCTAAAATTTTAATTTTTTCTTTCATGGGTTATGCTTTTGGCATTATATCTAAAAGCTCAACACCAAACCCCAGGTAACATAGATTCTTTCTGGAAAGTTACAGGCTATTAATTTTATTCCTTTAATAAATGTAGACATGTTCAGATTATCTACTTCTGGTTTTTGTAGATTGTGTCTTTTAAGGAATTGATCAATTTTATATAAATTATCAAATTTGTGAGCATAGAGTTGTTCATATATTTATTATATTTTAATATTGAAGAGATTAGTAGTAATGATCCTTCCTTCATTCTTTATATCAGTAATTTTTGTCTTTCATTTTTTCTTAAACTGGCTTTTAGAGGTTTGCCAATTGTATTTATCTTTTCAAATAATCAAATTTTCTTTTCATTGATTTTCTGTTTTTAATTTCATTGATATTGCTCTAGTTTTATTATTTCTCTTCTTTCTGATGACTGTAGATATTGATCTTTTTCTAGTATTTTTAAGGTAGAAACTTAGATTATTAATATTTAGATCTTTCTTCTTTTCTAATATATGCATTAAGTGCTATAAATTTCCCTCTAAGAACTGCTTTTGTTGCATTCCACAAATTTTGATGAGTTGTATTTTTATTTTCTTTTAGTTCACTTTTATTTCTAATTTCTCTGGCCTCATGTCTTTTGATTCACATGTTTCTTATTTATATTTTAATCCCAAAATGATCTGAAAGAATACTTTGCATGATTTATATATTTTTTATGTATTAAGATATGTATTGCATCCCAGAATTTGGTGAATATTTTATGTGAAATTGAGAAGAATGTATATTCTGTTACGGTTAGATTAACTCTTCTATAAATGTCAATTAGATCCAGTTGGTTGATACTGCTATTTAGTCAACTATATCCTTACTGATAGCCTGCTTGCTGGATAGAAGGGTGCAAGTCTTTAACTAAAATAGTGAATTAATCTATTTTCCCTTGTAGTTCTACTAGTTTTTGCCTTATATATTTTTATGCTGTGTTTATAGGCACCATACCTTAAAAAAAATTGTTATGTTTCCTGGAAAGTTGGCTCCTTTATCATAATCTAATGCTCCTTTTTATTCCTGATATTTTTTTCTTGAACTGAAGTCTTCTTTGCCTGAAATTAATATAGTCACACCATACTATGTTGGATACGTGTTAGTACGGCATATCTTACTCTACCACTTCATATTTATGGCACCTGTGCCACTATTTTTAAAGTGAATTTCCTATAGACAACATATACTTGCATCTTATTTTTAAAAACATACTTTGAGAGTTTGTTTTAATTGGTATATTTAGACTATATTTATAGTGATTTTTGATATTTCTGGATTAATACCTATCATATTTATAAATGTTTTTTATCCACTGATGACTAGAGTTTTTGTTTCTTTTTCTTTGCCTTCCATTTTTCTCTTTTTTGGATCTAATTAAGTATTTTAGGTGACAGCATTTTATCTTCTCTGTTAGCATATCAATTGTGCTTCCGTGATATATTTGGTTAGTGATTCCCTAGAGTGCACTGTACATTTACAACTGATCTGTGCCTATTTTCAAATAATACTGCTCTTGCGTAGCAAACTTATAAAAAGTACTTCCAATTATTTATTTTCATCCCTTATAACATTGCTGTCGTTCGTTTTACTTATTCATAAACTATAACCACTCAGTACACTGTTGCTATTAGTTTTGAACAGTTATCTCTGTTCGTTCAAATAAAAATAAGAAAAATATTTTATTTTACCTTTATATTTTTTTTTTCTGTACCTCTCTCCCTTTCCCTAAATAGGTCTGAGTTTCTGACATATAGTCTTCCTTCTTTCTGAAGAAGCCTTCGCATTTTTTTCAAGGTACATCTACTGGCAAAAAAATTCCTTAATGTTTGTTTGTCTGAGAAGGAATTTCTCCTTCACTTTTGTACAATAAATTTCACTGGTAACAAAATTCTAAACTGGTGATGGTGGGTTCTGTTTTTACTTTTACCCTTGAATTTACTACCTTCACTTGGTTTCATAGTTTCTGTGTGGAAGTCTGTAATATTTATACTTGGTTCTCTATAGGTAAGGTGTTTTCCCTTCCCGCCATTGCACACTCCCAGTCTCGTTTCAGGATTTTGTTTTGGATTTTGTGCAGATTGAATATGACATGCATAATGTAGAGTATATTTCATGGTTGGTATTCTCCAGCTTCCTGGATCTGTGGTTTTGTGTTCATCATTAATTTTGGAAAGTTCTCACCTACTATTACTTCAAAACCTTTTCTATATTGTTTTCTCTTGATTTTCCTTCCTACCTTCCCATAATGTGTGTTACACCTTTGTAAATTGTCTCCTAGTTCTGCAGTGCTCTGTTCCATTGTGTTTTCATTATTTTTCTCTTTGCTTTTCAGTTTTTAAAGTTTCTATTGATATATCTTTAAGCATACTGAGTCTTTCCTTGAGAGTGTTAAATCAACTTTTTCAGATTTTTTCTTTCCTAGTACTTCCTTTGGATTCTTTCTTAGAAGTGTTTCTCTCTGCCTACATAACACGTCTGTTATTGCATGTTGTGAACTTTGTCATTAGATCATTTGGCATAACAATTCGTTAAATTTATTTTCTGATCATTTAAAAATCTCTGCCATATCTGAGTTTGGTTCTGATTCTTCCTTTGTCTGTCTCTTTAAATCTGAATTTAAAATTCAGATTAAAATTTTTTTTTTTTCTTTTTAGCAGATCATGTAGTTTTCTTGTGAAAAGCTAGACATGCTGTATTAGGTAAAAGGGATTGACATAGTATATCTTTACTGTGAGTTTTTAATGAAATTTTCTCTAGCAGTCAGTTTTTGTTTAATGTTAACTATAGTTACAGGTGTCAGAGGCTAAAATTTCCTTCTGATGCCCTTGTTTTTGTCTTCCCTGTTGTCTTTGGGTTTCCCTAGAGAATTCTTTCTAAATAAATTCTGAAACATGGTTTTTTAATTTGTATTCTGTTATTGTTTAGGAGGCTAGTTTATGGGTGGTAAGGTGTGCAGAGAAATAAAGTGTTTTATAATTCTATGATCAGGGCTCAGTCCTCTACTGGGCTTGAGCCCTAGGGTTGGGTCTTTCACAAGTGATTTTCAGCCTTTTTTTTTTTGCCCACAGCCCTCCCCTTACGTGAGACAGGGAAACTAAAGAGGTTTCAAATTACATATTTCCTTCCGATGTTGAATGTTAGAGGAAGCTGCAATCGGGTATTTCTTATGGTGGTTAGGTTCTGGTACAATAGTTTCCTCTGGGGAAAGGCCTTTGTTAAGGAACACAGAACATTCTGAGTATATTTTAAATGATAATTTTTCCTTTTCTCCTGCCAGATACATTAGGTGACTTTTCTATCTTCACCATGAGAAACTGTAGAGGTTTCTGGAAGGAAAACTCATGAAATTGTGACAATCCTTCTCAGGCTGGTCCTCCAGAAGTTTTTATATTTCAAGCTTGTCCACACTCAGTGTCCAGCTGTTAGTCAAGTGATGTTGAAGTGTTTTTACCAGTTTCTGACTCCAGCAATGGCTACTGCTCCCCGTAATTTATGACTTTGTATTTATCTTTCTCTCCAGTTTTTAAAGTAGCAGTTTGCCCTGTGACTTCCACTCTCCAAAGGCTCTAAGAAGACTTGTTCATTTTCACTTTGTTTCACTTTGCTCTTGAGAGGATGACTAGGAGGTTTATGACCTGTTTTTGATAATAAAATATGAATTTGTAGAAATCAAGAACAAGCTATATGACAATAATTAAGAATATTTGAGAGAATTTCAGGTTTGAAATTCAGTAAATTTTTAAAAAACAAAATGTGAATCTTTTAAAAATAAACAATATTCATTGCATACAGTGAAGTTATATTTGTGTATTCTCTTAAGAGTTTAAATATGGTGTAATTTTTCAAATTGCTCTGGCAATAATACAATTGAGTGAATTCTTTTGCACTTCAAAGTAACAAAATAATTAGACACAAAATGTTCCTAGTGAGATTTTGGCTAATCTGATAGACTCATATGTAAATGTGCTATAGGAAAGTCTGAATATTTTAAAACTGAAGTCCATTTAAATTGGTTTCACAATTTAAATGATACTCACTAAACCTAAAAAAATCCAGATGATAATTTTTATTATAAACATTGGGGAATATATAAATGCATTTTCAATTTCTTTCATTTCAATTTCTGTGATCTTTTAAAATCAATAAACATTTATTTTTCTGAAAAAAAAAAAAAAAAAAGAAAACTAATCTTATCCAATTTGATTTCCTGAAGGCAATTTTAAGATAAAATCTCATTCATTTTTAAACAATAAACTAGAAGCAAATAAATATAAGTGAAAAGCTAATTTAGCTTATATAAATTGAAAGGTAATATAAAATGTCTCTTGCTGATCAAAATGGTACGACTGTATTTTACTGATACACATGTGCCAGAAAAATACATATATGTATTTATGTCTATCATGACTCTATGTTTTCACTCCAAGCATGACTTTCGCAGAGGCTAACTGCACTTTATATTTTTATACACTGTGATGTAACTCTCATCAAAATTAGGGAAAAAAATCCACTAAATCCTCAAGTCTATACCAAGAATTCCAAAGTGTTCTGAGAAATATTGCCTTTTAGTGGATATTATCTTCAAATATCAGAATCTTCAGTAGCTGTTTAACAATGATCCTCCTAAGTGTAGTTTTAGTCTGAATCACCATGAAATGAAGCATGAGACCGCTGCCTGTTTGGCAGCAATGCAAAGACGATCAGGCTGCCTGAATCCAGTACACAGCCACAGCGTGGCTGAATCCAAGCCACAGCCACAGAGCACCTGAATCCAATCCATAGCCACAGCGTGGCTGAATCCAATCCACAGCCACAGCGCACCTGAATCCAATCCATAGCCACAGCGCACCTGAATCCAATCCATAGCCACAGAGCACCTGAATCCAATCCACAGCCACAGCGCACCTGAATCCAATCCATAGCCACAGAGCACCTGAATCCAATCCATAGCCACAGCCACAGCGCACCTGAATCCAATCCATAGCCACAGAGCACCTGAATACAATCCATAGCCACAGCATGGCTGAATCCAATCCACAGCCACAGCATGGCTGAATCCAATCCATAGCGACAGCACACCTGAATCCAATCCATAGCGACAGTGCACCTGAATCCAATCCATAGCCACAGCATGGCTGAATCCAATCCATAGCCACAGCATGGCTGACTAACCTACCATGTTCCATTTCCCAGAAGCATGCCCAGCAAAGAGGTTTCAAATGTACTTCTAAAATAATGCTGGTTCTGCTCTTGGGTAGCTTAAAAAAATTACATATACATGGAAAAATCCTAATATACAATGTTACCTGGTAGAGAGAATGTTTTGAATGAAATGCATAAGAACTGGCGACAATGCCCATCCCAGTGATGCAACGCTACCTGTCGACTTCTTAACACGTCAGAAAATGGTGCTGGTGGATTATTTCTAGTGATATTATTTCTGCTAGAGATGTAACCATCAACAACTGGCATGCATTTTTTTCTTCTATTGCTATATGTCATCTATCTTTACATTTATCCATACATAATCTACCTATTTTTCTATATGTATCTCTGCATCTATCCATCATCTATACGTAGTAACTTTCCTTCTTAGAGTGAATCACGTGGAACTTCCAAGCCTTCTTTCTTCCTACTCCTGAATGCCTTCAGCACCTCTCTCCAGGAAAGAAAAATATGAAGCCACTGCTTCTGCTTTTCCCATACTCACTAATTTTAAACCTTTTACAATTTGACTTTCTTTCTCACAACTCTGATGCTGATGCTGCAATGATCACCAGCATCACTCCAACAAGCCTGACACCTTTTCCTCAGTTCTCAGCCTCTATCGCCCTTGCTTTACAAGACCCTCAAAGCTCTGAGCACTCCCTGTCTGGTTCCATCTCCCACACCCTTCCCATGTGTTTGCTGATTGCCAGTCACAATGAACCTTTTTCTTCCCCTAAATCCCTCAAGCTGGTCCCTATTTCCGAGGCCTTGATCTTCCTGTCCCTTGTGTCATAATGTTCCTCCACCAGATCCTCTCTGTCTGGCTCCTTCTACCACTCAATTTTCAGACTGAATATCACTTCTTCAGTTTCACCTTCTCTGTTCCCGCCCGACTAAGATTACTGTTCAAGACCCACCCATTCACTCTACATCATGACTCCTTTTATAATTGCTGTTGCTAATAGTATTTCTCATGTTCAAGTATTATTTTATTTGAATAGTTGTTTATGGACCATCTCTCACCATTATCTTCTCTCACAGTATGCTCTGAACCCCCAGTGCCTAGCACAATGCCTGGTACCTTGTGGGTTATAAGAAAACATATGATTAAACTAAGGTTCATAAAATTGTAGCAATATCTTCCACCTTCATCTCTCAGATGTGCTTATTAAACCAAATGAATATCTAACTGGAACTCCAGATGGTGTGTGGATGATTCAGAACTTACTCATTTCTAAACATTTCTCCCTATACCTCAGAATGCTTAGATGTCATATTTATAACTCTAAAGTACATTTTTGAGTTTCTAAATAGACACAAAAATTGTAATTCTGGGCCAGGCATGGTGGCTCACTCCTGTAATCCCAGCACTTTGGGAGCCTGAGGCAGGCAGATCACTTGAGGTCAGGAGATTGAGACCAGCCTGGCCAAAATAATGAAACCCTGTCTCTACTAAAAATACAAAAATTAGTCAGGCATGGTGGTGCACACTTGTAGTCCCAGCTACTCGGGATGCTGAGGCAGGAGAATCGCTTGAACCTGGGAGATGGAGGTTGCAGAGAGTCGAGGTCACGACAGTGCACTCCAACTGGGTGACAGAAAGAGACTCCATCCCAAAAAAAAAAAAAAAAAGTCAGAATTTTAGGATTTTGGAATCAAAGGGTCTTTGGGACCTCTTTACGCAAGTCTCCTCCTGGCTAGTTCCTCCCACCACAGTAATCCCATAAGGCAGTTATTCTTTACCACGTTACAGATTAGCAAGTAAGCTCACAAAGATTCCTCCAGGCTAACTTCTCCTGTGATTCAGTTTTCACATCAGATGCCACCTTTCAGTATGGCCTGCTCAGAGTTCAGCAGCTCACCCGTGACACAGCTGGATTCTCACCCTGATCTGCCTAACCTCAGGTTCCTAACTATTTTAAGATAAAATTACTAAGAAGATCTTAGAAATGATCTGATGCAGCCCTGTCCTTAAGACCTTTGTTTTGCTGAAATCCATTGTTTGGTACTTTTTTATTACTCCTGTAACAAAAGGATCAGCTTCACGGGTGTGGGACCTGTGTGGCACCACAGGCGGAGCCCCAGGCTCAGAACGGCCCTGTCAATGTTTGAGTTCATTTTTGGCTTTTGCCATCTTAAAATTATTCATAAATTTTGAGTGAGGGGACCACATTTTCATTTTGCATTGGACCAAGCTTCCATGATTTGAAGGGTCACATAGCTTGGGGGTTAATAATAAAGACTCTGGAACCACTTACTAAAGGTGGCACTTTGGCCAAAAATCCTGTGGTGCCTCAGTTTCCTCATCCATAAAATTATTAAAATACTATCTATTTCAGAGTGACAGTGTAAGGAAGAATGCCTGACACACAGCATACACAAAGTGTTTATTATCATTATCATTTTTAATTACTTATATATTTTTATTGTTTTAGAGATAAGGTCTCATTCTGTCATCCAGGCTGGAGTGCTGTGGCACAATCATAGCTCAGTGCAGCCTCGAACTCCTGGGCTCAAGCTATCCCTCCTGCATTAGCCTCCTGAGTAGCTGGGACTACAAGCACATGCCACTATGCCAAGCTAATTAAATTCTTTTTTTCGTTGAGATGAGGTCTTGCTCTGTTGCCCTAGCTGGTCTAAAACTTCTGACCTCAGAGTTCGAGACCAGCCTGGCCAATATGGTGAAACCTTATCTCTACTAAAAATACAAAAATTAGCTGGGTGTGGTGGTGCGCACCTGTAGTCCCTGCTATTTAGGAAGCTGAGGCAGAAGTATTGCTTGAGCCCAGGAAGTGGAGGTTTCAGTGAGCCAAGATTGCACCAATGCACTCCAGCCTGAGCATCACAGAGGGACACCATCTCAAAAAACAAAACAAATAAAACACCGGATCTAAAGCACTCCCTCCACTTTGGTCTCTGAGAGCACTGGGACTACAGGCATGAGCCATGGCACTAGCCTATATATTTATGTACATGAATGTGTCTTTGTAAAAATTCAAATATCTAAATATATGGAGTAAAATGAGCATGTCACCTTTTGCCAATCTGTCCTCTCTCCTCCCTAGAATAACCAGATCAGTGAATGCACTTTGAGTTCTTTAACATTATATTCACATATATTTTATGTTTGTACAGTGCACATTTTTTCTCCAACTTCTGTTTGCACTTAAATGATACATGTCATGGACATCTCTCCACTTCATGCATTTGGGTCTCACTAATTCTTTTTAAGATCTGCATAGTTTTGCATGGTATATATTTAACATGATTTTCCTGTTCTATGTGGATAAACCTCTAGACGCTAGAGAGTTCAAATTTTCACTCTTATAAACAATGCTGCCATGAACATCCCAGTAAATATGAGGAAGATTTACTCTTATTTATCTCTGTTTCAGGATAGCACTCAGCTGACCTCCATATCCATGGGTTCTGCATTCATGGATCCAACCGTGATTAAAAATAGTGGGGAAAAAATGGATGGCTGTGTCTTTGTTGAACATGTGCAAACATTTTTTTCTTGTCATTATTCCCTAAACAATATAGTATAATAACCATTTATACAGCATTTGCATCAGATTACGTATTATGAGTAATCTGGAGATGATTTAAGTATATAGGAGGCTGTACATAGGTTACATGCAAAACGACACCATTTTATATAAGGACTTGAGCATCCACGAATGTTGGTATCTTTGTGGGGGACAGCTACTGGAATGAATCTCCCACAGATATCCAGGGATAACTGCATTTCTTTTTTTTTTTTTTTTTTTTTTTTTTTTGAGACTGAGTCTTGCTTCATCACCCAGGCTAGAGTGCAATGTTGCAGTAGCATGATCTTGGCTCACTGCAACCTCCGCCTCCTGGGTTCAAGTGATTCTCCTGCCTCAGTCTCCTGAGTAGCTCGGATTACAGGCGTGCACCAACATGCCCGGCTAATTTTTGTATTTTTAGTAAAGATGGGGTTTCACCATGTTGGTTAGGCTGGTCTCGAACTCCTGACCTCGTGATCCGTCTGCCTTGGCCTCCCAGAGTGCTGGGATTATAGACTTGAGCCACCGCGCCTGGCCAGGGATGGCTGTATTTCTAATCCACAAGGTTGCTGACTACTGAGGAACTTCCTTTTACCTGCATATGGAGGTGTATTTTAAGTATCCATTCAAATCAGTGACTGATGATAAGGCACCAAGTACTTTCCTCTAGGCCACAGAAACTAATTTCTGAAATGAAATTTTTTTAGCTAATTGATTTTTTGCTAGCTTTAGAGTAGCCCAAAAGAAATGGGATTATATTCCCAAATTTAAATCATCATTATCATCATAGTTTATGATTTTGAGCACTTCCCACATAATTCCCTTTGCTCAGAGATGGTCACTATTTCATCGTCATGACAACCATAATCACCTTGACCTAAATTACCTAAATTTGTCTGAAATGCAAGACTGATTCCCAAGCTTATATAGAAATATTGATTTCCTTTTCTTTTCTTTCTTTTTTTTAAGCAAAATCATCAGTTTATTAGAGTTTCAAATTTTTTTTTTAATAAACATGTTAACATACACATTCTGCTTACATTGTTTAGGGTGGTTTTTATTGTGTCTAAAAATTTGCAATAAGGTGAAATAAAATATTTAAAAATGGTTGAATACCAGATGGCAGATGAAATCTCATATTTATAGCATGTAATTCAATTCTCATATATGCATAATTAATCAAAATTGGGTCTTAAAATAACATCTTGACATTTTTTGAATTGTACTAAGAAACACTACTATGTACCATTCATTTTAACACTGACCTAACCTATTTATGATTAGTTTATTAACAGCATAACATTTTCATGCAGTCTTCAATTTTATGTTTTAATTTTCAAGTTTGATTTATTTCAAATCAACAAATATTCAAGCCTGCATGAGAGACAAATGAAATGACACTACCTTTATATATAATCAGCAAAATTATTTTTAAGAGTAAAAAGTTAATATTGGGATTTAAAAACCTAAATTTCCAATGTTACTGCTAAATCCAATCCAGTTTTATATATATATATGTATACATATATATATATTAGACCACAGGACTGCCCATTAGTCTTTCTTGTCGGAGAGCAATTAACCTCTTGAACCATCTTTCCTCAGCATCAGCTTTCTCAATAAATAAATTTGGATGGGCCAGGGAATTGTCATCTTGGTACTTGATAGCAGTAGGGATGCTGCTAGGATCTATTTCTTTTTCAGTACTGGGTGGTTCAACAACTGCTGATGCTGGTCCTGATGTTGAAGTTGCCTGTTTCACTTCATTAGGTTTCACTGACTTTTTGACTTCTTTACTTGATCTGAATGTCTGCTGAACAAAAGAATAACTTTCAATAGCTTCAATTTCTTTTACTTTTTTTACTTGTTCTACCAGGGTGGCTTGGTCTTCTTCCTTTCTTCTCTTTGCTTCTTCCTCATTTCTTTCCTTGGCTTTCAATGCTTCATCAGCTTTTGCAGCAGCTTCAAGAACCAGCTGCAGTCTGGCTTTGGCCTGTTCAGTCGGTGGCAGATGTTCTAATCCAGCTTTGATGTTTCCAGATTCCCCACATTGGATGTTATGTAATTCCTTGTCCTTCCTATCTTTCTCCTTTTCTCTCTTCTCTTTATCTCTGCCTTTACGTCGTTCTCTATCCCGAGACCGACTACGCGTTCTCCATCCCGAGACCGACTACGCGTTCTCCTGTGGCTGGACCTTTCACTGCTACGACTATGAGAACGTGGACGAGGTCTTGACCTGGACCTTCTTGTTCTGTTTTTTGACCTAGACCTCTGAACTCTATAGGATTTCCCTCGACCCCTTGAACGACTTCGACTTCGTTTCCTTCTAGAGCCATAAGAGGAGCTACTGCTTGACCGATGCCTGCGTCTTCTATCATAGGAATGTGAGCGAGGCTGAAGATCTCTGGACCGAGATCTCGACTTTGATCTTGATTTCCTTCCTCCTTTCTTTCAGCTGTATGTTCTACTATCTGAAGAACTACCTGAGGAGGACTGTCTACGGTGTTTCCTTTTTCTCTTGCTTCTGCTTTCTTCTTCAGTATCTGATGACCGACGTCCCCTTTCTATAAGCTGGGTGCAGACCTTTGGCCTCACACTTTCCGTTGACTTGCAAGCGCCGCAGACGCTGAGACTTTTCTTCAGATCAGGGCGCCGCCGGCTTCCACCGTACTTGCTCCAGTTTAAGCTCAGCGCCTTCCTGGTTCTAGCGCCAGGTAGCGTCAGCCGAGATATCCAGTGCCTTTTTTTATTTTTTGAGATGGAGTGTCTGTTACCCAGGCTGGAGTGCAGTGGTGGGATCTTGGCTCACTGCAATCTCCTCCTCCCAAGTTCACGTGATTCTCCTGCCTTAACCTCCCGAGTAGCTGGGATTACAGGTGCCTGCCAGCACACTCGGCTAATTTTTATATTTTTAGTAGAGACAGGGTTTCACCATGTTGTCCAGGCTGGTCTCAAACTACTAACCTCTGATGATCCACCCGTCTCAGCCTCCTAAATGCTGGGATTACAGGTGTGAGCCACTGCGCCTCGCCCTGATTTTCATTACTTCTCTTTTAGACTATTTTATAGATTTTAGATTCGAGGCTTTAGAATAAAATTCCTTACTTTAGTATAGTAGAGATATTTTCCTTTATTTAAAGCTTAATAATACAAATTTTAGAAGTGCAAATGTATTTTATTGTATTCTTTATCTTGTGAGACAAAAATAAAGATTTATCTCACAAATGAAAACATATTTTTAAACGTGAGATAGCAGAGCAATTATTTTAGCCTACCTAGGATATTTTACAATTGGTTCCACAGGTCTGTAAGAATAAACACACACAATTTTCTACAAATTTTAAAGTGTAATTTGAACTACATCAGAAATACAGTACTGCCTCTTATCTGCAGTTTTGGTTTCCACAGTTTCAGCTACCCGTGGTTAATCATGGCCTGAAAATATTAAATGGAAAATTCCAGAAATGAACAATTCATAAATTTTAAATTCTCACCATCCTGAGAAGTATGATGAAATCGCATGTCACCCTGCTCCGTCCCACATGGGATGTGAATCATCCCTTTGTCCAGCATATCTATGCCTCATAAGCTTCCCAGCTATTAGTCACTTAAGTAGCCATCTGGGTTATCAGGTGGGTTGTCATGGTATCACAGTGCTTGTGTTCAAATCACTCTTATTTCACGTAATAACGGCCCCAAAGTGCACAAGCAGTGATGCTGGCGTATTGCTACAATTTTCTATTTATGACTGGTTCTTGTCATTAATCTCTGACTGTGCCTTATTTATAAAAACAACTTCATGACAGGTGTGTATGTATAAGAAAAAAACATAGTACATATAGGGTTCGGTACTGCCTGCAGTTTCCGGTATCCAGCAGGGATCTGGGGACTACTACAGTCACTTTCTCTCAAAGTATCACCTCCATTTCTCCTATCTGAGGTGTCACCATCAAAATACTTATTGTTTTGGGCCTAGAAGCCTTTTAAAGTTCATTATTAAAGTTTAAATACCCTTACTGAAGTTGAAATTGCCTTTTGTGGGGATTGTTTTCAGGTAGTGCCTTGTTCATTCATTTGTCCCAGATTTTAGTTAAACCAGAACACAGCAGACCCTGGACTAGGAAACAAGGAGCCTGGAGAGTTTACACCACTCCTGAGGATGACCGACCCAGACGGGGTCTGAAAAAGTTCAGATCGGTGAACAGGTGAATGACACAGAGAACTAGAAAAGACTACGTCGGCCCACTTCACCATTTTGCCCTGAGCTGGTTCTGTGGACTTAACCAAAAAAGGAAAAGGATTAAAGCCTGTGCCAGAAGAAGAGGTTCAGGAGGTGAGGGTTTCTAAGATAGTGCATGGCTTTGCAAAGTACAGCGCTTTCCTCCAAGTACATTTCAGAGAAAAATCCTGAGCAATAAAAAACCCTGAGCAAGCTGAAAGCAATAAAAATGTATTGGAGTGTGATAAAAAGGACATTTTGCCAATTTATAATTACACTCCTAACATATAAGCTGTTTCATACTTTACAAGTTACACTTGCTAGGAGTCAGGTCTGTGGGTGTATGTAATCTTTCTTCTCTGTACTTCTGCGTAAGCCTATTTTTCTTAAAAATTTTATAGCTGTGTGTGTAGTGACTTCAAATGAGAACAGTGAAAAAACATTGATTATTTTTCAACTCTAAATACTCACTTTAAATATAGCTGAAGAAGGAAAGGATATAATCTTCCTATTGGTCCCTTGTTACTAAGAAGCATTTCCTCTGCAGATTTTGAGTATTATATTCATTGAAAAAGTCTTATGCATATTTATGGTATAATTATTTTTATTGTGGTAAGAAACTTAACATGAGATCTATCATCTTAAACAATACAGTACCATTAACTATCCGCACAGTTTTGTACAGCAGATCTCTAGAACTTGTTTAACTGAAATTTATGCCCAAAGAGACAGCAAGTGTTGGCAACGATGTGAAAAAAAGGAAACACTTGTGCACTGTTGGTAGGAATGTGAATGGTGCAGCTGCAATGGAAAATATTATGGCAGACCCTCAAAAGATTAAAAATAGAACTATCATATGATCTAGCAATCTTACTTTTGGATATATACCCTTCCGAATATGAAATGAAGATCTTGAAGAAATATTAGCTCTCCCATGTTCACTGCAGCATTATTCACAACAGCCAAGCTGTAGAAATAACCTAAATGTCCTTTGATTGGTGGAATGGATAAAGAAAATGTGGTAGAATTTTTCAAATCACAAGCTGAGTTGGTCTAATAAGTCTTAACATTGGCATGTCATTTTCAACTTGACACTCACACCTTGAAGATTCAATTAAATACAGAACAGCAATCTGCATCTTTAATATTCTCGGCAGGGCTCAGACTTTCCTGTCACTGAACATTCTGCATGTCCTCAGTGCTGTGTGCAGCTTAGAGGCCCCATAGGAGCCTGTCCTCTGGAATTCCCTATTCCAAGTTGGAGTAACTGGGAGAAAGACAGGGACCACAGGAACTGTCCGACAGAGTCCTGCAGCTGCAGGACAGCCATGGGGCAGATGGAGGATGGTCAGAATTCTCTGCTGCCCTCATTTCCCACAGGCAGTGCTGTGGGCTCACTTTGCAAACCACACAAGGCCTATCATTTGAGAAACTTCCAGTAGAAAACAGTGCCACCCTGAGAAACCAGGAATTTCCAGAATCTTTCTGTCCACATGTTACCTACTTATAAAAGGAGGGAAGCAGTGCCGGATTTTGTGGTGAGGGCAGGATTGGGGGGAATGGTTTTTAAGTTGAAGATCTAATAAAACCAGAGTTCAAGACCTTTCACAATTCCAGGTATGAGGTAAATCACTTATCCTCCTTGAATTTCCCACCTTCATTTGCAAAATGGAGGTAATGGTGATTACTCCTAGGATCTCATCTGAGGGAAGATGTATAGATATGAGTAAACATAACGCACTGTGGAAAAGTCAAATGATTTCCGCTTCGAATACACTTTGGGATGAAGCAAGGTTGAAAGAATATAAGAAGGAAGACAAGGTTTTGTTTTTGTTTCTTGGTTCTTCCTCTAATAAATTCACTAAGGAGTTTGAAAGGTGATAGCAGCTGAGAGTTTCATAGCCAATATGCCTACAGATACCATAGAAACCACACAGCAAAATGCAAATTTTAAAATATGTTCCATTCTTTTTAACTTTCAGCAAGCCTGATGATTTCAAAATTACACTAAAACTGTCCCAGAGTTAAATGTTGTTTTTTTCACTCTGGAAAAGGAAAATTAGGTTGAGGAATAGAATATAAAAAAATAAGTAATATTGGAAGAAAATTATGGGGGTGGCTCTAACTATACATACTTTGAAAAATCAAGATGTTTTCCCACTCTGCCTTTCTAGAAGAGTTGTATCTGGTCCTACCCAAGTCTGCAGAGGGTCAGTTTTCTGTTCATCGGCTCACAGCAGCTCACAGTCCTTTTCAGTTCCTATTGCTAATTTTATTCATTTTACCCCAGCGCAGCATTTGTTCCTCACAGTGTCATCAACGTAAGCCACAGTTCAGTCCTCAATATTTGGATGTAGATTTTAAGTCGCAGACGGTATAGGAAAATAAAAACACAAACTTAGGCAATATTCGTCTTAAATACTGTATTACATTTTAAAATACGACCTATGAGATGTTAGCCACGTTCATTAATGTGCGTGTGGAAGCACAACTAAAATGTGTGCACGGTACGTCCCCAGGGCAGCGGTTCTCAAGGTTTATTAAACACATGATTTCTTTCAAGGTGAATGTGATTTAACTTATAAAATGTTGCTGTTTTTCTAAAGGACAATCAGACTTCTCCATATTATTTTGCATCACTGCAGGGTTCAGACTTTAAATTAAGGTAGAAAATTAGCCTTCAGTGTACAAAGTAAAATGATATTAATAAGAGGAAAGTGGTTACTAAAGCTAAAATCAGGAGGAAAAAATACAGAAAGCTAAACCAAAGCAAATTCAATCCCAAAACAAGTTTAAATGGGAAAATAAATTAAAAATAAAATTGTAAAACGACATAGCAAATTATAAATAGAAACGAGTCTCAATGAGTTCTCCAGCCTCCAGCCTGGAGAAGGGTGAGGTGAGGGAGGGGAAAGGGGAGGGGAGAGGAGAGGATGGGAGGGGATTGGAGGGGAGATGAGAGGGGATGAGAGGGGAGAGGAGAGGAGAAGGGAAAGGAAAGGAAGAGGGAGAGAGGGAGGGAGGAAGAAAAAGATAGGGAGGGAGGGAGAGAGGGAGAGAAAGAAAGAAAAAGGAAGAAAAGAAAGAAAGAAGGAAAGAAAGAAGAGGAAAATAAAGGAAAGAAAGCAAGCAGGGAAGGAGAGGGAGGGAGGGAGGAAGGAAGAGAGGGAGGGAGGGAGGAAGGAAGGGAGGGAGGGAGGGAGGGAGGAAGGTGGGTGGGTGCATGCCCTGGGGTCATTAGTTGAGCAAATTCATATTCCTTTAAAAGGCAGGAAATGCATTTTGCCCAACACTAAACTCATCCTCACTGATAAATTCCAAACCTGAGGGGAACAGCTGCGCCTGATTTAGCCCTCACTTCCACCAGGGAGACACAATCCACGGTGCACCAAACAGTTTGGGATCAGTGTTTCTGTGTGGGGCCCTGAAGAGGGACACGTTCTGGGCTGGGATGGCAAAAAAACCACATCACTCCAGAATTCCATTCAGAGACGGAGAGCAGCCATTCCCCCAGGCTTCTCATCCCGGGACATGTCCTCAAATCCCATGCTGTTGATCCTCAGGGTCAATCTGTCCTTTTCCGGGCTCTCAGCACTCCCATCGGCCTATGCAGTCCCCCCTGCTCTTCTTCCTTCCCTTCAATTTTTTTCTGTGTACTCTTTGACCCTCATAAGGAGGGGAAGGGAGCGGAGGGAAGGGGGAAAGAAAGAAATGAGGGAAGGCTGACAAGGTTGAGGGGATGAAAGAAGGAAGAAAAAAGACTACTTAATTAAAGACTACTTTAATCTTATCTCAGAATATTCTGGTGTAACCTAGAAATTGAGACTGACTCTCGAAGTGGGAGCCCAAGGTTTCTGATACAGGCTCTGCTCATGTGACGTGAGCACTTTACTGAGCCTCTCTGGAGTTGTATCTCTTCATCCCAAGTTAATTATGAAAAAGCAAATTGATAGAATGCACATCAAATTCTAAACACTTCACCTGGTACACGATGAATAATAATACTGGGTGTCGGTCATGGACCTACACCTTGATTTAAACCTAGGTCTTTCTCTTGGACACACCTGCCCCGTTTAACGCTCAGGAATGCAGTTCCCTCATCTCCCCTCATCTTACTTGTGGTGAGGTCTGGATGCATTTCCACTAGTCTCCTGTCACTTCACAGCGTTGCACTTCCTCACAAAAGTAACTTTTTATCAAAAGATGAATAAGATCCCTTGACTTCAAATCCCCGATGCAAATGAGCTCCAGCTGCTCCACTTCAGCCTCATTCCCACGGCCATCCTCATCATCACCTGGGATGGAGCCACCGTCTTTGAAATCTTATTTAAACTCTATGTGTTGACTGTACACCTCTAGATATTCCCAGATTTCTCACTCCCAAACTATAGCTTCTTTGACACATTGACTCTTTCTGATTTTATCAGCCTCTCTTGATCTAATTGTCCTCTCCACATTGAATAAACAGCATGGTACATTTTTTTCCCACTTACTCTTTTGCCAATTTGTTAGCATTTATGTACCCAAATCCTCACATGTCAGCATACCTACAGATGCTAACTCTAGGTCAATCTTCTCAGTTGCCTTCTCAGATTCTGCAAACAGCTGGCTATTGCTGGAGAAAAGCCCCCATCTGTGTAGGTGGGTTCCCTATTCACGGTCTCCATCCTGGGGTCTGTATGCTACCAGGACAACGGTTCTCAACCTTGAATGAATATTGGAAACATCAGGTTTGATTCTTTTACATACTGCTTAGTTCCTACTGTCTTGAGGTTCACATTTAACTGATCTGGGCAATGGTCCAGGCAGGTGTTTCCAGTGTAGAATGTACTATTACCAAGGGACTCTTGTTGTTCCCTGTCAAAATCTTCTTCCATTCCACATCCTCTGTTACACACACATAAAAATTTCCTACCTTAATTCCACTTTTCTCTTACCGCTTTTTCGTTTGCTTGTTTTTGAGACAGGCTCTTGCTTTGTCACCCAGGCTGGAGTGCACTGGCTCAATCACAGCTCACCGTAGCCTCGATCTCCCAGCCTGAAGCAATCCTCCTGACTTAGTTTTCTGAGTAGTTGGGACTACAGGCACACACCACCGTGACTAGGTAATTTTTGTATTTTTTTGTAGAGACGGGGTTCTCACTGTGTTGCCCAGGCTGGTCTCGAACTCCTGGACTCAAGGGATCTGCCTGCCTCAGCCTCCCAAAGTGTTGAGGTTACAGGTATGAGCCACGGCACCTGATCCTTCCTCACTCTTATCAGAGAGCTTGAATCTTCTGAACATCAAGCAGATAAGGAACAGCCATAAACTCCCTTTCAGAAATTTAAAATGAAGCACGCGTAATTAGCTATTGTCCTCCTGTTTCAGAAAAGTTCATTTTCAGTGTCTTCTATGTTCTGGATCCTTTTCCCTACCATCCCTCTGGGACCTTACTTCTCAGCCACTCTGTGAGTCTCTTCTGTCTCCAAGCTCTTGATGGGCATGAGAGTTCCACCAGCATCCCTGGCAGTGACCATGCTCTAGTCTCTCTAGCTTCCACTTCACACTGTCTTCTGCCCGTGTATGTCCCTCTTGCTACTGCTATTCCACTCCCTTTCTCTAAGCATCCCAACTTCTAGAGATATTACTCATCATTTGCTCTCTCTTTTTCATTAACTCATTTCCTCTCCTAAGTCCTCTGCAATCAGGCATCTACTCTTATCCACTGATCAATTTACTGATGACCTCAGATCTATCAATAATTTGTACAGATTATTTTGGTTTCATTCTCATAATAATCCTATAAAGTATGTTGTATAGTAACACCTACTATATAGATGAAGAAACAAGGTACAAAGTGGTTAAGCAGCTAGCCCAAGTTCATACAGCTAGCAAACGGTGAAGCCAGCATTTGAACCCAACCGATCCGACTCAGAATGTGCATTCTTACCTATGTCCTGCTTTGTCTTCTAGTGCACCTCACATATGTTTGCTCTGATGATAAAACTCTGTCCTACCCGATTTGACATTACTAGCATTCAAATCAGTCTTGGGTTAAATAACTGAAGTAGGATTATTATTAACAGAATCCACTGTTAAAATGCACAGAAAAGCCAGAACAGACGGAGTGTACTGGTGGTTTTCACTCATCTTTTTCCTCTTAACACATTAGCTTGGGTACTCGATCTGGCCACATTTTTGGCACCATAACCCAAGGAGCTGGATGGTAGGGATCAACAGAGGGGAAGGGATGGAGGAGAGGAGAGGAAGGAGAGGAAAGGAGAGAAGAGAGGAAAGTCGAGAATGACCAGCCCAGTACCCAGTGTTCTGCAGCTCTGGAAGGTAGGTCTGCCTTGATCTAAGATGTGATCCTACAGGACCTCTGGTAACCAGAAGCTCCAAACAATGACCAAAGAAAGCAGGTATCACAACAACAACAACAAAAAGGATTCGGGAAGGATAACAAATGCACAAATGTATATTTATGTAGTTTCCTTTCAGAAAGAATTTTCTTAAAAGATTTTGTGTCATAGCTTAAGGAATTTAGTTCAGATGAAGAAAAAAAATCTTAAGTATTAAGATTCTATATAGAACAATAAAAGAAACCTGTGGTACTTGTACATATGGGAGCTCAATGTGTATGTTGAAAAGTTTGTCTACAGCAAATTAATGAGATGTGATAGGGCTAATACTGACATGCAAGCTCTTTAGGAGAACCTAGTTTTCATTTGAGCTTGCTTAATTAATTACCAAAGTAATGAATTCATTCTGATTCAAGGGTAGACAATTCACTGTTAATGTAAATTTATTGGCCATTTTACTTTTTTATTATTTGGGGGAGCAAGGATGGAAAAAATACCACCAGAGTAAATTTATATTGAGTTCTTGGGATATTTTTCAGTAATTTTTGCAAACTTTCTTACAATAAATAGAAGCCATTCCTAAATCTGAATTTATTTTTCCTTTCAATCAGAAGTTTAGCTAATGAAACTTTTGCCGGAGTGTAGCACAATAGCTCCCTGGGGAACTCCTGCTACTAAGTAATTTTTCTCTCTCTTTTAAAAAAGAATGACACAGTGTCTTTAAAATGTTCAAGGCTCTGAAAGACAAGCCATTTGATTTGAATGATTTGATTTGAATGATTAATAAGGATATTAAGGAATACAAAGTAAGAGATAGGAGTTTAAATGTAAAAAAAACCTCTCATTTTCAAAATGCAGATCAAATCTGATTTCTCTTGGATTTTTTCTATTTCACAGACAAAATCCTGACTGAGGTTAAATTCTAATGTCATTAATGCCCATCTTTAATTCTCATGCTCACGGCTACTTCAGAACTAGTGCCTTGATACTTGAATCTTTTCCATAGCACCAAAGATTATTCCACAAGGACATTTGTGAAAGGAAGAATATGTTTGTAACGCGATAAACAAAGGATGTTACACAAAACCTAGTTAGTTAGAAATTGGAAATATGGATGGAAGAGAAGCCATATTGTTCAGGTCCCGCTATTTAGGAGGTAGAGTTTTTCTTGTTAAGTATTTACACATTATATCAGAAAAATGCATGTGTCTTTATAAGCAGGAACCTCTGTAAGGTAATCCAGCAGTGACAGAACTAGATACAATTTACATTTCAGGAGGTTACAGTGGGCCAAGATTGCGCCACTGCACTCCAGCATGGGCGACAGAGCAAGACTCCATCTCAAAAGAAAAAAGTCATTAAGAATACAGCATTATTCAAGCAATTCAACTTTTTCATGTAAAATCATGACTTTTCTAAAAAAAAAAAGAATTCAGCATTATTAACATTTACTCTTATCCATATTTTTTTAAAGCATTAGGAAAATATTCATTGTGGAGATGATTTAAGAATCTATCCATATGAAGAAATAAGATAGTGGTACCTGTTTCAACGTGTTGGTGTAGTCTTGTGTGGATTGAATCTGATTAGAGACCTTTGACCTTCCTGTGTATGAAAATGTATATTTTTCCCAAGATTGGTAAACTTTTCTGCCTGCCTGCCTGTCTTTTCCTTCCTGTCTTCTTTTCCTCTTTCCTCTCTCCCTTCCTCCTTCCTTCTTTCTGCTACTATTTCCTTCTTCCCTTTCTCTCTCTCTCTCTCTCTCTCTCTCTACCCCTCTCTTTGAAACAGAATATTGCTCTATTAGCCAGGCTGGAGTACAATAGCATGATCATAGTTCATTGCAACCTCAAACTCCTGGGCTCAAGTGACCCTCCCACCTCGGCCTCCCAGAGTTCTGGGATTATAGGTGTGAGCCACCACACCCAGCCTATTGTTTCTTTAACTAACCTTTCTAGCCCTTTATCTCTCTATTCTCCTTTTTCATTGTCTATAATCTTAAGTTTTGTTCTTATGATGCTTTCCTATAAGGTCCATAAGCTTCTTTCATTATTTTTTTTTCTTTTTTCTCCTCTAACTGTATTTTCACTCAACTGTCTTTGAGTTCAGAGCCTTTCTTCTGCTTCATTGATTCTGCTTTGTTGACATTCTCTATTGCATATTTTCATTTCATTCATGTATTTTTCAGCTCCAGAATTTGTTCATTTTTCTGCATAATTTCAATCTGTTAATTTTCTCATTTTATTCATTTAATGACTAATTTTTGAATTATTTTTCCTTTTTTAGATAATGAACAGAAATTTATTTGTAACAGTTCTGGAGACTGGCATGCTCAAGATCAAGGTGGTGGCATCTGTAAAGGCCTTCTTGCTATGTCACAAGGCAGAAGGCATGGGTGAGAGAGAGAAAAAAGTGGAGTCCTTTTAAAAGAAGCCCACTCCCTCATAACATAAATTTTGAGGGAGGTATTCAAATCAGAGCAGTCCCAGTTCCAGATCTGTAGTTTTTTCCAACATTTATTTTACATTTAGGAGGTACACATGCAAGTTTATTACTTGGGATATCGTGTGATGCTGAGGTTTGGGGTATGAATGATCCCTTCACCCAGGTACTAACTAAACAGTTTTTCAACCACTGTCCCACCCCCTCCCTTTCCCCTCTAGTAGTCTCTAGTGTCTATTGTTGCCATCCTTATGTCCATGAGTTACCAGTGTTTGACTTCCACCTACAAATGCAAACATGCAGTATTTGATTTTCTGTTCTTGTGTTAATTCACTTGGGATAATGGCCTCCAACTGCATCCATGGTGCTACAAAGGACACTATTTCATTATTTTTTTATGGCTCCATAGTATTCCTTGGTGTATATGAACCACATTTTCTTTACTCAATCCACTAGTGACAGGCACCAAGGTTGATTCCAAGTCTTTGCTATTGTGAATAGTGCCACGATAAACACACAAGTGCATGTGTCTTGTTGGTAGAATGATTCCATTTCTTTTGGCTATCTACCCAGTAATGGGATTGCTGGGTTGAATGGTAGTTCTCTTTTAAGTTCTTTGAGAAATCTTCAAATTCATTTCCACAGTGGCTGAACTAAGTTACATTCCCACCAATAGTGTATAAGTGTTCCCTTTTCTCCACAGTCTCACCAGCATTTGTGTTTTATTGACTTTTTAGTAATAGCCGTTCTGACAGGTGTGAGATAGAATCTTACTGTGGTTTTGATTTGCATTTCTCTGATGATGAATGTGGAACACTTTTTCATAGGTTTATTGGCCATGTGTATGTCTTCTTTCAAGAAGCGTTTGTTCATGTCTTTTACACATTTTTAAGTGGGGTTGTTTGCTTTTTGCTTGCCTAATTGTTTAAGTACCTCATAAATTCTGAATATTAGACCTCTGTTGGATGCCTAGTTTGCAAATATTATATATATATATATATATATATATAAAATTGCATTTTAGGTTCTGGGATACATGTAAAGAACATGCAGGATAGTTGCATAGGTACATACATGGCAATGTGGTTTGCTGCCTCCATCCCAATCACCTATATCTGACATTTCTCCCCATGTTATCCCTCTCCAACTCCGTACTCCCTGCTGTCCCTCCCCTAGTCCCCCTCAACAGACCCCAGTGTGTGATGCTTCCCTGCCTGTGTCCATGTGTTCTCATTGTTCAACACCTGCCTATGAGTGAGAACATGTGGTGTTTTTCTGCTTTTGTGTCAGTTTGCTGAGAATGATGGTTTCCGGGTTCATCCATGTCCCTACAAAGGACACGAACTCATCGTTTTTTATGGCTACATAGTATTCCATGGTGTATATGTGCCACATTTTCCCTGTCCAGTCTATCATCGATGGGCATTTGGGTTGGTTCCAAGTCTTTGCTACTGTAAACAGTGCTGCAATAAACATATGTGTGCATGTGTCCTTATAATAGAATGATTTATAATCCTTTGGATATATACTCAGTAATGGGATTGCTGGGTCAAATGGAATTTCTATTTCTGGGTCCTTAAGGAATTGCCACACTGTCTTCCACAATGGTTGAACTAATTTACACTCCCACCAACAGTGTAAAAGTGTTTCTATTTCTCCACATCTGCTCCAGCATCTGTTGTCTCCAGATTTCGCTACTAGTTATTTTTATTTTGCCTTGTAGAAACTAATCAATTTGAAGAAACACAGTCAATATGAGTCATTTTTTTTTTTTTTAGATGGAGTTTCACTCTTGTTACCCAGGCTGGAGTGCAATGGTGCGATCTCGGCTCACTGCAACCTCCACCTCCTGGGTTCAAGCAGTTCTCCTGCTTTAGCCTCCCAAGTAGCTGGGACTACAAGTGTGTGCCACCATGCCCAGCTAATTTTTGTATTTTTAGTAGAGATGGGGTTTCACCATGCTGACCAGGATGGTCTTGATCTCTTGACCTCGTGATCCTCCCACTTCAGCCTCCCAAAGTGCTGGGACTATAGGCTTGAGCCACTGCACCCGGCCAATATGAGTCATTTTGTAAGCATTTTTATATATGTATAAACTTAAATTTTATAGTGTTTGATACACATATTCATGTTATATTACATATATCTATATAGATACTATCTTGTTAATGAAAATTGACATAGTATGCTATAAGGGAACAAAACTATATAAAAGAATAATAGGTCATACTGCTTGATAGAACAAGTTTTCAATAATAGGATAGTGCTGCAACAGAGATAAGAAGAAAACAATATAACAACACAGCTCTTATGGGAGCTTATTATCTGCCAAGCACAGAATTAAGCTCATTAAGTAGATTATCTTATTTTTCCTGACAAAATTATGCTCATTTTACAAATGAGAATGCTAGAACTTTGAAAAGTTAAATTACCCAACTTTACATAGTTTATACTGATTCTTGTTCTCAGAGGCAACTCTGTATGACTGTGAAGCCCCAGCACAGGCTCCCATAAAAGGGCATTTTCATTTGCTATAATATTTAAGAATCCATAAAAATTGATTTTTCAAAAGACTACAGTTAAAAGCAAGTTGCTCAAATATTACCCAAAATAGAATAATCAGCAAAGATGAAAGAAAAAAGAAACATCACAATGAAAGAGAAAAAAAACATCTCACAGGAATTTTCTACAGAGGTATGGAAAGATACACTCTCTAAACAAGAAAACCATCATCTAGTGCACATTTATTAGAAACTAGAATATTCACTTTTGTTTAAGTAAAAGTTTCACTCATTATATAGAGGGTTATACTTCCTATTGAGATAATTTATCACTATAGTCAAAGTTTCAGTGTAGAAAAACACCCCTGCTCATCAGTATCTGACATAGAAGTAAAACAGAGGATACTGGTTCACAGAAAACTGCTTAGACCAGCACACTTCTCTGATTTGTCAATGTCACTGATATAAAATGAAAGCTAGTACCTTTTAAGACATCTGTACAGTTCTAGGGTAGCTGATTCAGAAGATCAAATGGCTCACAGCCAATGGGGAACCAGAGAGATCTATGAGGATTTGGCTGGTAAACCAGACTTTCACTGACAGGGCCCCCTTTGGGACTGTGGAAGAGGTTCCCTTAAAAGACAGAGTAGCTTAAAGAAATCACTGAGGAATTTCACTATCACAACAACAAAATGGTACTGAACTGCTATATTGATTTCAAATTTGACAAAAACAGCAGAATCCCAGACAACACAGAACCATTTACCATGGAGTAAATCACTTAGATTCTGGATCAGCCCCGTTATTCTTCACGTCAACACAAGTGCTTTCAAAGATGTTGTCACCAGAATAAGGGCACAAAGTGGGGAGAAGAAGGTCTTCTCCCTAAAGAGTATGGTTATTGGCTTCACTTCTATCCTAATCATTTGATAACACTCACCCACAGTTGCTATTTTGGATACTCTATAAAATTCCCAGGCAGTTATTCACTTAATCTAACATAAATATATGTTAAAGTCTTTTCTGCTCTCTCTCAAGATCATGTGTTTGCCCATGGATCTTAGAGTACAGGCACCTCGCTCAGTCACTGCAACAATGGCTTATATCCTCCTTGACAGGTGGTACCTCTGTGTTCCTAGTGGCATCATACCACAGAAGGCTCCTCCCTCACACTAACTGGACTGGCTCAATAACACCAGACTAAAAACATTAACCTTAGGAGTCTTATTATTCTAAAGGTTTTAATAATAAAAAAATCTTTATTAATAATAAAAAACCTTTTACTAATAATGAAAAAACCTTTATATTAAAACTCAGACCCAAGTAAAATCAGAGAGAAAAAAGTAACACAAGGCTGTGCAGATCATGCACTACTCATATAGCCCATTGACTATTTAAATAACTCATAGGATACCTTTTTAAATATATTTTTAAGTGTACAGTTCAGTGGCCCTAAATATATTCACACTGTTGTTCGACCATCACCAGCATCCAGCCCCTGAACTCTATTCATCCTGGAATTGAAACTCAAATCTTCTGAATAACTTGTGAAGTTGGCAATATACCATGCTGACCCTTAGTTTGTGAAGAAGGCAGCCCATGAGTATTAGAAAGATCTGTCAGTAGAGGAGTCACCTGATGTGACATTCCTGGCTAGTTCAGATCCATCTCAAACAAACTTCTAAGGCTTGGGGTGCTCCTTTGCTCAACTCTAAATCTACATAAAGAAATGATTCCAATTCAATTGCCACCACATCCCAGCAGGACTTTTTGTTCTTGTTCTTTTTCTACATTTTGCTTTGCAGAGACACATATACATATATTTTGTTTATCAGGTGGATCATGTATGTGTGTGTGTATATATATACTAGAATTAACTGAGCATGCCTCATAAGGACAAATACATCACTAAGTCTCTCATTCCTTTGCTATTATAGAAATGGAGCTAGGGAACAAGGTGAAAAAGAGCCCTTTCACCGCTAGAGACTGTTTCTTTACCTTCTTGGAAATCGTAACCCTCAGAGGAATTGTGCAAGGATTAAATGTGGGTATGTTGGAAACCCAGAGCACGCAGCCTGATACAGAGAACTATTCATAAATGGCAGATGGTGTTAGCTTGAAGTTTAGAAAGAATGATTGCTTTTTGCTTCCTAGTCAGGAAAAGCCCTTTTGCTTCAAGAGACTAAGGAATGTTCTCTAATCTTCCTGAGTATTCCATGTGTGCACTTCCCTCTGCTAATGTTTAGTCTGCCTTACAAGGACAATTTGCCTGACTTTGTTTTGGATAAAGGAAATCTGTACATGAAGATGCAGAGATAGAGAATCCGAAAACAAGCCATGATTTCAGCAACCCAGTGGCCATGACAGCCAGAGGCAGAATGAAGGCCGACTCAGACTAGATATCTGCTGATTACCTCTGGGCCCAGAGCGGCAGCTGTCTGGGCTGACACCCTATCTGCTGTGAGGCAGCAGGGCTGACATGTCCTCCAGACCTGCTCTTCCTCCGAATCACTGTGTCGATGCCCACCACCATGGGCACAGGGCTTGGTAGCTACCCAGCCACACCCTCAGCCTCTCTTTTCCCTGCTATTGACTGACTGTGCGTCTGGCATGTAACACACATACTCAGACTGAGAATGTTTCTGTCTCTGTGCTAACTGCAGTGTCTGCCGTCCTTTCCTGCTCTCTCACAGCAGGTGCCGAGTCGGTCCTGACAGCTGCTGCCTCCGGGCTCAGTTGTGATTGGCGGATCTCCAACCTCTGACCTTCCTTCTGCCTCCTCCATTAGTTACACTCACATTTGCTCCAGTCAGGTCAGGAAAATAAAGAAAACCATTAGGGACAAATACAGACAGGTCATGGAAGATCTACTAATGCACTTAGTCCACTGCTCCAAAAATGACCCATGACCACCGGTGGACATTTTTTAGATTTCCCTGTTAGAATGGTCCTACATGTTGGATCTCAAATTCTCAACATTGATAAAGACTTGTGAAACAATATTCAATTATAGCAAAATGTATGCTCTTTGCCAGAATGTTTTAAAAAGCAAAGTCCAATAGTATTATTCAGAAAACATTTTCTTTCTTTGCCTAAAATCTTCCTAGTGAGAAAAGACAGGGAAAAAAAACCCACAAAATTCCATAAATAGTAACAGGAAATCATCAGTTCCACGAGGCAACACAAAACCAGGGAAGACACAGGCTGGAGGACGGTGGGGTGGGGAGGGCAGCAGAAGCTTTGTGTGTGTGTGTCTGAGTGTGTGTGTTTCTGGGCACATTAGGGGTTAGGTTATCTAGAAGAATTCTATCAGGAAGAGATAATTTACCCAAGAAATGAATTGAGGAAGCTATCTATGCTATCTAAGTTATCTAGGGGGAATTTTAAGAGATACTGAACAGCTAGTAAAAAGAATGGCTCTTCCTTGACATTTTTGAAGAGCAGCTAGAAGGACAATACAGCACAAAATACCATAAGCCACAGATAAGCAGAGAACGTGGTTCAAGTTGCTTCTTTCTTTTTATCTTAAATAAGGTCAGTTCTTTATTGAAAATGACTACATTCATACAGTGCATAAAATATGTTGCAATTTACAGCAAGAATAAAATAAAATAAAATTTCATAGATTTAAACTGGAAGTCAGTTGCAAAGGCAGAAGCGGGATGGGATGTGAAGCTATGGCAATGGTCCAGGAGAGAGACGGTGGGAAACTGGGCTGCTGTGGTAATGACAGAGGTGATGAAAAGTTGTCAGACTCCACATATACTCTGAAGCTGTAACTGACATGATCTGTCTAAAGACTTGAGTTGACGGGATATACCTATGGATTGATTCCGGACTGTGAAGGAATGGAAGTCATTGATAACTCCACACATGTTGGCTCAAGCCAACAGCTGGTAGCTGCTGTGATGTTTACTGAGAGGTGGAAGCCCAGGGGAGATAGGTTTGGTGAGGCGAAGGATGTAGAGATAATAAGTTTGGTTTTGGATGTGTCTATTTGACATCCTAAAGGAGATGGAGTCTGGTGCTCAGAGGGGAACTTGAAACCTGTGTCAGGGATAGATAATAACCTGAATATATCTAATCCCAGCAAAGATAACATTTAACAATGAATTAAAATTCTATATTCCTTACAGGTTTAATTCTTTATTCTTTCAGAAATAAGTGAGAAACAGACACGAGGTGAAATGGCTTGTCAGTGATTGTTGATCTGGGACTGTGGTTAGTGGGATGTCATGGTATAATCTCTCAGCACGATTCTGGGACATTTTTCTAGGATGGTAAGGCTGGATTTCCAAACATCTTTTCTCTCCTTTTTGATTCTGACCATTTGTTCTTATTAGGCCAGGTGGCTTTTTTTAGGCAATTCCTATTACTATTACTGAAAAAAAAAAACAGTGTGTGGTTCTCCCAGAAAATTATCTTTTATCTTCCCTTTTCTCTTCTGTTGTTTATTCTTTTGACCTTGTTTGAGTAATGGCACCTTTTAAAATGATATAGCAGATAAGGATATTTACTATTCACCAAGTGAGTCTGTGTCCTAAAATACATTTTCTAAACTGAAAGTACAATACATAATGAAGCTTGCTCTGTTACTCAGGAAAGATTCGTGTATTCCTGTTTTAAGTAACAGGGATTCTCTCTTTTGAACAGAGCTTTTATTACTCTGAAGATTCCATAAATCTGGCAGTTATTTCTAGTTTTATTGGGTATTTCTCAATACAAACTCAGTCCAGTCCTTGAAGCAGTCGATGTAAAGCATATAATTAGTAAGAATGTGGATTAAGATATTAATCTATTCAGATAATCAAACATCAGTGATTTATATAACAGGTGCCAAACTGCTTATCTAAAGCCATGGTACCAGATTTGTTTTAGATTCAGATTCATGTCGTATATTAGAAAGCTCATACTGTGTATACACCAAATATTAGTGACAAGGTTAGTAATCACATATGTTACTATTTTTGCAATAAAACATATGAATATTCACATTCACAGTAACTAAAAAAATTCAAATAGCCCCGAAGTCAGTACATTCAGATTTTGCTGCTAAATAAATCTGAGTCTGCTTGGGGTTCACCATTTTAATGACTTTGCTTTCGAAATTAAAAATTACAGGTAAGCAACTGTGGATCTTTAATAATAGAAAACATTAGCATAGATAATGGGTAAACTCAGACCAAGGTAACAATACAAAAAGCCATAAAAAGATAGAAGGGGAGCATCCAATAAATAAATAAGGCTGGAAAATGAATTTTTAATGTGTCCTTAACATAAATGTAGAAGCAGCAGGATCCCCAGGAGAGAGCTGGAAATGCCTTCTGTTCTCCTGCTAGAAGAAGGTTAATATGAGGAACCCGAGACAAGGGATGCAGCTGTGGTCAGGAAAAGATAATAATAATAAAGATAATAATGTGCCAAGAAAGACAAGCACAAGCTCATAAGAACATGTCATTTTCATTAATCGAGTGTTAATATTTTAGGTATCAAAAATAAATCTTCTTAAGTTAACCTACTTTCACATCATCCATCCATATCTAAAGTTAATGCCTTGGTGAAGGGCAGAAACTCCAACAAGAGATGTAATGTATTGTTAAAAAAGCAATAAGACTGGAGGACAGCCAACATCAGCCCATCATTTTAAGAAAATGATACATACAAGACAATCAATTAGTGAACTTCATTTCTGGAAAGGTATCTTTGATAGGAAAAACACTAGACAGTAGGGACATGCCTAGTAAAGGATATGATAATTAGGACTCAGCTCACATTTTCCAAGAGGACGTTACTAACCTCTACCATAATTATTTGCTTATTAACTAAAAGAATGAATGAATTAATAAACAAATAGAGAAAATGTCCCTGAGATGCTGATGTAGCAGTTCAAAAAACTCAAATCAGGATGGTTACCAGTGGAAGGGAAGGGCTGCGTGAGGCTGGGGAGGAGGTGGGGATAGTTACTGGGTACAAAGAAATAGAAATAATGAATAAGACCTAGTATTTGATAGCACAACAAAGTGACTATAGTCAACAATAATTTAATTGTACATTTTAAAATAACTAAACATGTATAATTGGATTGTCTGTAACACAAAGGATAAATACTTGGGGGAAGTGGTCCCATTTTATACGATGTGATTATTTTGCATTGCATGCATGTATCAAAATATCTCATGAATCCCATAAATGTATACACTGAGTATGCACCCATGAAAATTAAAATAAATTTTTTTTAAAAAAGAAAGAAACTCAAAAATCTACAAAGGTATTTTATCATCCAAACTCAACAGCCTCTCTCTTTGCAATTTTACAATTTTCAGCAAATTCCCCATATTCTCTCCGTCTCAGTTGGAACAGCCATTTCATACCTCACATCTCACTGTTTTTTTGGTATCTCATCCATTATCCCTGCTTTTGTTCGCATTACTTCTGCTTTCTGAAATATCCTCCTGAATTATTTTCCAGCAACCAACATAGTAACACTTTCTTCAAGGCCTGTCGTTCTCAAGTCTCTTTGGGTCTGTGTCTCATGACTGAACACTCACAAGAACCATCTCTGGTTAGTTTTGTGGATTTTCTCTTCAGTAGCGTTAACATTTTTTTCACCATGCAAATTCTGTATAGTTAGTCATAGAGTAGGAAATGAAGCTATTAAAGGTTTACAATTTGCCAGTCACAGTGACTGAGGACAAAGGAGATGGAAAGATAAAGCCCCATCCCCAAAAACCTTTTAGCTCAAAACGGTGGAAGGCAGAGCCCTGAACCCTCATAGCACTACGTATCATTGCTTTAGTCCAAAACTTAGTCCTAGAGATGTGCAGAGCCGGAAAGGATCATTTTTACAGTGTGGCTGTTTTCAAAAAAGGCATCCTGGGAGGGGATGAATTTCACTCATTAATTTAGGAAACATTTCCTGATGTCCTAGTCCTGTTAGCCTCGTGAGGCTTTAGAGGCTGAGTCAGTTTTCCAGAGCTGCTGTAACAAAATGCCACAAACTAGGTAGCTAAAGTGATGGAGGCCACATGTCCAAGATCAAGGTGCCCGAAGGCCATGCTGCCTCTGGAGGCTCTAGGGAGGGATCTGTTCCATGCCCAACTCCTACCTGCTAGTGCCTGCGGTGTTCCATGACCTGTCCATGCATCATTCCAATCCTCCCTCCTCACAGGGCCGCCTCCCTGTGTGTACATCTGTCTTGGTGTCCAAAGGTCCTTTTTTATCAGGACACCAGTCATACTAGATTAGGGTCAACCCTCCTGACTATATTTTAACTTGATTACCCTGTAAAAACCTTATATCCAATTAAGGTCACATTCTGAGGTATTGAGAGTTAGGATTTTAGTCCAACCATACTAGAGATGCAGAGACGAAAGGCACAGTGACTTTGAAAGGAAGCTCTCACTGTGGGAACCAGGAAAAGTAAACCATTTGTTCCAGTGAAGTTCAACACGTTTCTGCACATGGGGAGATTGTGAGAGTTGACATCTATTATTTTAAGTGTTCTGGATTAGTAAGAACCTTAACCTTTACACTCTTTCCCCACACGCTAGTAACATTTCAGAGTAAGCAAAAATGGCAGATGGCATTGCCTTGGCTACGGTTTCCCTCTGAACTCCTTAACTGGAAAACAAAATTGTTGATGGTACCTCCATCATTGATGTATTTTTTCAGGAGGAAGAAAGAGTCAAATTACAAATACAATGCAGACTTTATATGAGTTTTCTCTTAGAGCATCTCTTTTATAGGGAAACTGTCCATATTTTAAACATTATTAATGAATGCAGAGCAAGATTTTAAACAGATATGGGTTACTTCCAAACACTGTGTAATAAATATATTTTTTAATAAATTAAATACATTTACAATATTCACGAAAGTTAAACGAAAAGTAATTACCTCCCCAAAGAGGCACTGACATATAATCAGAAACAGAAATAATGTCACTGTTATCGGGATATTTACAGATTCAGAGAATCTCACAGAGATCTATAGTCTATGAAAAACTAAATCTGGCTACTTAATACAGGACACATGATCCTTCAAGTTCAAAGTCTGTATGTACTTGTCATACATACGGAAACTGCTCATTTATTACATTTTGAAATTTCAGTGTCTTTCAAAAGTATCAGATCAAATCACACAAAATAAATGAATTCAATCTACAATTCTAAAATAAAGTAGATGCAATGTTCAATTATTAAGCAAACCAAGAAAGAATAAATTATATATGATTTGTGTTATTTTTAAACTTCCACACTAATGCTATAATAGCAAGACTGTCTTTCAATGTTGTCAATGAAATGGGCAGCTTACTTTTACTTAGAATATGTTTTTCAAAGTAATTCTGAAAATTCTGTTTTTCTAATAGGTTTGCAGCAATAGGTAGCAATTATTATTATTAGAAAACATACCCAGATGCTTTCTTCTCGGCGATACTGCTTCCAGTTCCTCCCACCATCACTGAACATCAGGAGGTAGCTGGTCACCCAGTCAGAGCTCCCATATCCTCCTTGAGTGGCCACAGCAGTGACCTCCATTCTCTCACCAAGGTCAATTTGCAGCCATTGGTATTTATCTGACACAAGTGGGGTCCAGCCACCAGCTCCTTTTTTGAAACAGAAAAAGTAGGAAAATGGTAGAGGAGGAAGTTATTTAACATAGCTGTTACTAGATTAGAAAACTACACAATTATGAATATATATTAAGAAAATCATAGATTTACAATAGAAAAATATAGAAGAATTACATGTGACTGGATGAACCCTAAATTGTGTTTACAGTTAGCTAGATAACCCCGACATTCTAGAATGCAAATGTCCTACTGAGTGGAGGAAATGTTTGTTTAATGCAGGTAGCCAATATGGCATTCCTGTCAATTTTTGGAATAAGTGTATTTCATAACCTTTGAGTAAGATTTGCCCTTTGCCAAACACAAGAGACTAAGTTCCAGTAGCAGGAAGTACAGTATCAAGAACTGATAAAACAAAGATGGTTAATATATTGTCCTTACGCTCAAAGTGCTTACAGTCTCATAGGAGAAATGGATATTTAAAAGAACAATTCAGATATGGAGTGCTTTGTGAGGCAATCCCACTTACATGTGCATATCCAAAAAGTTGAATTCACAGAAGTATAGAGGAGAATGATGGTTACAAGGAACCAGGGTGTGGAGGAGATACTGGTAAAAAAAACACAAAGAAGTATAGAGTAGCGAATGGTCAAGGTGAGTCATAAGCAGGTTCTGTTGCACTCTGCTCTCTCTGGCAATACTGCAGGGAAACCAGGGCAAGGCTTACACAGCAGAAGGAGACTGTCAGGTATTGAAGAAGATGGATGCAGAGCAGAGAATTTGCTCTTTTTGCTCTGACTAATGCTACGTCTGAAACAAAAACATAGGAATGCCTGCTGATGTTTTATTGATGTTTGTTATTTTTCTAGTCTAACAGAATTAGGGGACACTCTAGAACCTTAACTTCTTTAATAATCAGTGTTTAGAAAAAGAGAGTACTCGATAGACAATTCTCAAGCCGAGGATCAGCACGCTTTTATTTCTCCCTGGTGCTGCCACTTTCCTGAAGGCTCCGATAGAAAGTCTAAAGTTCTAGACAGTTGGTTATTACTCATTGACTTATACTGTGTATTTTATTATTATAGGTTGTGTTTATAATTATGTCCTCCTTTGTACATCTGTGAATTTATTCAACTTTTTAAAATTCCACATGTAAGTACTTTAGTACTTTAGTATATGTCTTAAAAAGTGTGATATTATTAGAATATAGCCAGGAGTAAAAATGAGTAAGTGAGGACATTGACATTATACTTTAATATAAGTTATTATGGGGAAGTGCAGAGAAATATTTATATTTAAATAATAACATTCACATTTAAATAATAAATATAAAGATTAGGCACCTATTTGAATTGATGACCAAACACTTAACTACTGTTTCCTTATGACTCTCAAGTTTACAGATCATTAGAACTTAGATTCTAAGATATTTTTTGCAGTGAATCTTTGTTCAAAAATATTTTTTCTGGAATACAACAAAATTATCCCAGAGAGAAGATGGCCGAATAGAAACAACTCTGGAGTGCAGTTCCCAGCAAGAACAATGCAGAGGGTGAGTGATCACTGCATTTCCAAACAAGTTTTTACTGCCCACAAGCCAGGAGATTCTCAGGCTGAAAAGCGCCACAAGTTTCTAGCACAGTTGTTTAAGCAGGTGCCCTGAGTCTCCACACAAAAGCTCACACAAATCTGGGTGGCCATTTCAACTGGTGCCTGGAACACCTAGGATACAGAGCCGCACATTCAATTGAAAAAAAAAGGGGGTGCTGAAACAAGGAGCCAGGTGATTTGGCTCAGCAGGCCCCACCCCAAAAAAGACCAGTAATCTGAAATGCTGTGGATTGAGAGTTTCACAGCAAGTGCAGCTGGACCTGGAATGGTCCAGCTCAGTGCAGGGGGAAGGGCGTCAGCCATTACTGAGGCAGTCCACCATTACCGAGGCAGTCCACCATTACCGAGGCAGTCCACCATTACCGAGGCAGTCCACCATTACTGAGGCAGACCACCATTACCGAGGCAGTTCTAACCGTACCTCTGTAAACAAAACTGCAAGGAAGTTCACACAGCAGCTGGGCAGAGCCTATGGCAGCTCAGCAACACCTCTGCTGGCAGACTGTGACTAGACTACCTCCTCGCTGGGCAGGGCATCTCTGAAAAAAGGCAGCAGCACGTCAGGAACTTATAAATAAAGCCCCACCTTCCCAAGACAGAGCACCTGGGGAAAAAAGCAGTTATGAGTTCCACTGTAGCAGACTTTAACATACCTGCCCAGCAGCTCTGTACAGAACAATGGAGCTCCCAGCTCAGCACTTGAGCTCCTATAAGGGACAGACTCTCTCCTCAAGCAGCTCCCTGAACCCATATAACCAAAGAGACACCTCATAAAGGAGAGCTCAGGCTCACATCTGGTGGGTATCCTATTGGGACAAAGATAACAGAAGAATAAACTGGCAGCAACCCTTACTGTTCTGCAGCCGCTGCAGGTGATCCCCAGGCAAGCAGGGTCTGGAGTGGAACTCCAGCAGTCCTACAGCAGGGAGGCCTGGCTGTTAGAAGGAAAACTAAGAAACAGAAAGAAATAACTTCATCAGCAACAAAAAGGACATCCACTCAGAGACCCCATCTGAAAGTCACCAACTACAAAGACCACAGGTAGATAAATCCACAAAGATGGGAAGAAACCAGCACAAAAAGGATGAAAATACCCAAAACCAAAACACCTCTCCTCCTCCAAGGGATCAAACTCCTCACCAGCAAGGGAGCAAGGTTGGATGGAGAATGAGTCCAATGAGCAGAAAAAAAGCAGGAGTT
Source organism: Aotus nancymaae (assembly GCF_030222135.1). Taxonomy (NCBI): domain Eukaryota; kingdom Metazoa; phylum Chordata; class Mammalia; order Primates; family Aotidae; genus Aotus; species Aotus nancymaae. The sequence continues at coordinate 19,671,157 of NW_026988455.1, forward strand.
GCAATCCTAGTCTCTGATAAAATAGACTTTAAAACAACAAAGATCAAAAGAGACAAAGAATGGTATTACATAATGGTAAAAGGATCAATGCAACAAGAAGAGCTAACTATCCTAAATATATATGCACCCAATACAGGAACACCCAGATACATAAAGCAAGCTCTTACCAACCTACAAAGAAACTAAGACTCCCACACAAGAATAGTGGGAGACTTTAATACTCCACTGTCAATATTAGAGCAATGAGACAGAAAATTAAACAAGGATATCCAGGACTTGAACTCAGATCTGGACCAAGCAAACCTAATAGACACCTACAGAGCCCTCCACCCCGAATCCACAGAATATACATTCTTCTCAGCACCTCATCACACCTACTCTAAAACTGACCACATAATTGGAAGTAAATCACTCCTCAGCAAATGCAAAAGAGCAGAAATCATAACAAACAGTCTCTCAGACCACAGTGCAATCAAATTAGAACTCAGAATTCAGAAACTAACTCAGAACCGCACAACTTCATGGAAACTGAACAACTGGCTCTTGAATGTTGAGTGCATAAACAAAGAAATGAAGGCAGAAATAAACATGTTCCTTGAAACCAACAAGAACGAAGACACCACGTACCAGAATCTCTGGGACACATTTAAAGCAGTGTCTAAAGGAAAATTTATAGCAATAAATGCCCACATGAGAAGCAAGAAAAGATCTAAAATTGACACCCTATCATCAAAATTGAAAGAGTGAGAGGAGCAACATAAAAAAAAAAATTCAAAAGCTAGCAGAAGACAAGAAATAACTAAGATCAGAGCAGAAATGAAGGAGATAGAGACACAAAAAACCCTTCAAAAAATCAATAAATCCAGGAGCTGCTGTTTTGAAAAGATCAACAAAATAGACTCCAAGCCAGAATAATAAAAAGAAAAGAGAGAATAATCAAATAGATGTAATAAAACAATAAAGGAGCTATCACCACCGATTCCACAGAAATACAAACTACCATCAGAGATTACTACAAACAACTCTATGCACAAAAACCAGTAAAGCTGGACGAAATGAATAAATTCCTGGACACTTGCACCCTCCCAAGCCTAAACCAGGAAGAAGTTGAAACCCTGAATAGACCAATAACAAGGGCTGAAGTTGAGGTAGCAATTAATAGCGTACCAACCAAAAAATGCCCAGGTCCAGATGGGTTCACAGCTGAATTCTACCAGATGTACAAAGAGAAGCCGGTATCACTCCTTCTGAAACTATTCCAAACAATCCAAAAAGAGAGAATTCTTCCCAAATCATTTTATGAGACCAACATCATCCTGATACCAAAACCTCCCGAGACTCAACAAAAAAAGAAAACTTCAGGCCAATATCCATGATGAATATAGATGCAAAAATCTTCAATAAAATACTGGCAAACCAACTGCAGCAACACATCAGAAAGCTTATCCACCATGATCAAGTAGGCTTCATCCCAGGGATGCAAGGCTGGTTCAACATATGCAAGATTATAAACATAATCCACCACATAAACAGAACCAAAGACAAAAACCACACGATTTTCTCAATAGATGCAGAGAAGGCCTTCGACAAAATTCAACAGCCCTTATGCTAAAAACTCTCAATAAACTATGTATCGATGGAATGTATCTCAAAACAATAAAAGCTATTTATGACAAACCCACAGCCAATATCATACTTAATGGGCAAAAACTGGAAGCATTCCCTTTGAAATCAGGCATGAGACAAGGATGCCCTCTCTCACCACTTCTATTCAATATAGTATTGGAAGTTCTAGCCGGAGCAATCAGGCAAGAAAAAGAAATAAAGGTATTCAATTAGGAAAGGAGGAAGTCAAACTGTCTTTATTTGCAGACGACTCGATTGTATATTTAGAAGACCCCATTGTCTCAGCTCAAAATCTCCTTAAACTGATAAGCAACTTCAGCAAAGTCTCAGGATACAAAATCAATGTGCAGAAATCACAAACCTTCCTATACACCAATAGCAGACTAACGGAGGGCCAAATCAAGAGCGAACTCCCATTCACAATTGCTACAAAGAGAATAAAATACCTAGGAATACAACTAACAAAGGATGTAAAGGACCTCTTTAAGGAGAACTATGAACCACTGCTCAACAAAATAAGAGAGGACACAAACAGATGGAAAAACATTCCATGCTCATGGTTAGGAAGAATCAATACTGTAAAAATGGCCATACTGCCCAAAGTAATTTATAGAATCAATGCTATCTTCATCAAGCTACCTATGACCCTCTTCAAAGAACTGGAAAAAAACACCTTAAACTTCATATGGAACAAAAAGAGAGCCTGTATAGCCAAGAAAATCCTAAGCAAAAAGAACAAAGCTGGAGGCATCACGCTACCTGACTTCAAACTATACTACAAGGCTACAGTAATCAAAACAGCATGGTACTGGTACCAAAACAGACATATAGACTAATGGAACAGAACAGAGGCTTCAGAGGCAATGCTACACATCTACAACCATCTGATCTTTGACAAACCTGACAAAAACAAGCAATGGGGAAAGGATTCCCTGTTTAATAAATGGTGTTGGGATAACTGGCTAGCCATGTGCAGAAAACAGAAACTGGACCCCCTTCCTGACATCTTACACTAAAATTAACTCAAGATGGATTAAAGACTTAAACATAAGACCTAACACCATAAAAACCCTAGAAGAAAATCTAGGCAAAACCATTCAGGACATAGGCATAGGCAAGGACATCATGACTAAAACACCAAAAGCACTGGCAACAAAAGCCAAAAGAGACAAATGAGATCTAATTAAACACCAGAGCTTCTGTACAGCAAAAGAAACAATCATTACAGTGAACTGGCAATCAACAGAATGGGAAAAAATTTTTGCAATCTACCATCTGACAAAGAGGGCTAATATCCAGAATCTACAAAAAATTAAAACAGATTTACAAGAAAAAAACAAACAAATCCATTCAAAAGTGGGCAAAGGACATGAAGAGACACTCTTCAAAAGAAGACATATATGAGGCCAACAAACATATGAAAAAATGTTCATCATCACTGGTCATTAGAGAAATGCAAATCAAAACCACACTGAGATACCATCTCATGCCAGTTAGAATGGTGATCATTAAGAAATCTGGAGACAACAGATGCTGGAGAGGATGTGGAGAAATAGGAACAGTTTTACACTTTTGGTGGGAGTGTAAACTAGTTCAACCATTGTGGAAGACAGTGTGGCGATTCCTCAAGGACTCAGAAATAGAAATTCCATTTGACCCAGCAGTCCCATTTCTGGATATATATCCAAAGGATTGTAAATTGTTCTATTACAAAGACACAATGCACACGTATGTTCATTGTGGCACTATTTACAATAGCAACGACTTGGAACCAACCCAAATGCCCATCGATGATAGACTGGACAAGGAAAATGTGGCATATATACACCATGGAATACTATGCAGCCATAAAAAACGATGATTTCGTGTCCTTTATAGGGACATGGATGAATCTGGAAACCATCATTCTCAGCAAACTGACACAAGAACAGAAAATCAAACACGGCATGTTCTCACTCATAGGCAGGTGTTCAATGAGAACACATGGACACAGGGAAGGGAGCATCACACACTGAGGTCTGTTGGGGGGGACTTGGGGAAGGACAGTGGGGGGTGGGGAGGTTTGGGAGGCATAACATGGGGAGAAATGGCAGATATAGGTGATGGGGGGATGGAGGCAGCAAACCACATTGCCATGTATGTACCTATGCAACAATCCTGCATGATCTGCACATGTACCCCAGAACCTAAAGTACAATAAAAAAGTATATATGTATGTGTGTGTCTATATATATATACACATATATATATAAATTATCCCAGAGAAAATAAATTGCTCCCATGAAATTTACTATTCTGTATTACCTAACAATATAAAAATAAATTGATAAAAAATATATATATTTTTTCCTCTGAAGGGACCATAAACACCTCTTAAGTTTGCATTATATATGTGTATGTACACACAGACACACACACACAAACACACATATAGATATAATTTTTATTTGTTTTGCTTTTTATTGTTCCATGTTGTGACTTGAAGAGTCAGGAATTTGATTTAGTAGACAGGATGAACAATTATTGGTAACAAATACTGTGCATCCGATTGACACTAAAATGTTCCATATCTTTCTTAAGCCAGACAGCTAGGAGGTGGACATAGCTCTTGTTCAAAGTTGAATGTTGTGCTATATGTAGACCAGGGGCCTCTTCCACTCATGCAACACGGTTTCCTAGATCAGGCAAGATTTATTCCTGGATGATCTACGGCAATATTTACATGAGCCCCTGCCAGAGACAGTGTGTGGATTTCTTCAGTACTCAGTGGAAACTGCTTCTACAGTTTCTTCCCTCTGTTCATTCCTTCTTCCAACTTCACTTTTCAGGATATAACAGAATTCCGCCTACCCACTTCCATAATTACTCAATTTAACAATGAATATGTACTGAGCATTTAAGTACTCTGGATCAGGCACAGAGTTCCCTTTACATGGATTTTGCATTTAATTCCTAAAGTACCTTTAAAAGACAAGGCCTCATTACTATCCTCCATATGGATGGTGAGCAGCTCACCTACATTTACACATCTCAAGCTTTGGATCCAGAACCTGTGCAATTGAATTTTTATCATATTATTTTGATGATAATCATGGGATATGGTGATTCTCAAATAAATGTACAAAAGCTATGAAGAAGTTTGGGAATGAGCAGGTCTGGCTACCTAAGGAAGCAGCCCCTATGCAGCAGGGCATCCTTTCCTGCTCCTAGTCAGGCAAGGCCTGGGCTTTGGAAGGGCAAGTGTGCAGTGCCAATGGGGTTTTCTCTCCTGGCACCTTCCTGTTGACTCTACCAGATCTACTGTTCTCTACTAAGCCTACGTAACATTTAATTGGTGGGAGATCTTTCTGGGGTTGGTCTAACTAGCAATCAATAGTCCTAGGTACAACACGACTGAAACTATGTCTCTTTTTCTGTTTTATTATTATTATTATTATTTTGTTATTTTAAAAGAGTTGGGAGAAGGTGAAAGAGATGCTACCAGCCAAGCCATCATCTTAGGCTGGATGTTGTATTTTATGCACATAAACTTCTGAGGAACTATTCAATATTTTTGTTTCTTCCCCTCATCTTGGTTGGTCAGCATGAATGGCATCCTCTTTAGCTTGTATTTCACAACCTTTCTTTGGTATTTTCATTCCCTCTCATTCCAGGTTTGGAAAAGTAATTACTATGAGAACACACGTGGAGACACACAAGGAAGAAAAATGAGTCGACATAGTTCTGCTGTGCTACCCTCGGATTGTACATTCTCATTAGAGGAAGCAGGAGCCACTGGCCATCCCTCTTCTCAGCATTCCTCACAGTTTGTTAGTTTGTTGGTGTTAATAGTTGCACTTCTGCTAACAGATGACATACTTCAGTAACTTGATTTTAACTTTGATGAAGAAGTAGTATTTAAATGCAAATAAGCCATATTTTCAGCCATTAATGATAAAGTAATGAAATTTTGGTGTTAGCAAATAATTTCATCAGGATGTTGTAGCCTCAGGAAATCTGCAATCCCAGCTGGGTTTTAAGGGTGAGCTGCTGTGCACACAATTTAATTAAATGCTGAGTGGAAATGGTGGGAAATACAACGTGACTGACCTGTGCACTACTAGATAGCACTGGTCTGTGTGCCTTTATTAAAGGCAGCTTTGATGGTTGGTATAGAAGGCCACTATGGGTAATGGAAAGAGAAAGGAAGTTGGCTGACTCCACCCCCAACTAGCGTGTGGTAATTGTCAAGTCACTCAGCCTCTCTGAGACAAAAATGTTACCCTTTGTTTAAAAAGAAAAACCATAAAATGGGACAATGGGGGGAATAACAGTCATATAAACCATCTCATAAAACTGTAAGGAAGACAATGAAATAATTGATACTAAAGCACTTTGTAACTAAATTATTATTCAAATGTGATGTTATATTCGATTTTTGTTTTCCTTAAATTTAAACAAATGAAAGTCTTTTATTTGTTAAGTCAGGATTATACATGTATTGACTTCTATTCAACCTGGAAGCATCTTTTCTATGGTCACCAAAACGTTGTACACAGAACAGAGGAAGCAGTTATGTCATATTCTCTAGCTCAGCCCCCCCGCCACCACAAACATTTCTTCTCCACTTCACCCTCCTCCTTCCCCTGCCTCTGACAAGACACTGCACCTGAGTTAAAATGCCAGAATTCTACCCCATAGAGCCTGTGAATTACAACAACATCATGCCCTCCATTCATAATATACATTCTGGCACATGTGTTTCAGTACTGGAATGAGATTAAAATATGCTGAGCAACTGAAACTTTACCTTACACTTTATATGGCTTGAGGAACAGCAGATGTTATTTTTTAAAGGGTAATTGGTTTCTATAAAGGCTGATATTGCTACCACAGTGAAGATGCTAATCTGCACACAGTATTTTGTCCCTAAATGTTCATGCAACATAGAATTTATCTTATCTGCTGTTGTATACACTTAAAAGTTTTCAACTTCTAGGCCGGGCGCGGTGGCTCAAGCCTGTAATCCCAGCACTTTGGGAGGCCGAGGCGGGTGGATCACGAGGTCAAGAGATCGAGACCATCCTGGTCAACATGGTGAAACCCCGTCTCTACTAAAAATACAAAAAATTAGCCGGGCACGGTGGCGCGTGCCTGTAATCCCAGCTACTCGGGAGGCTGAGGCAGGAGAATTGCCTGAACCCAGGAGGCGGAGGTTGCGGTGAGCCAAGATCGCACCATTGCACTCCAGCCTGGGTAATGAGCGAAACTCCGTCTCAAAAAAAAAAAAAAAAAAGTTTTCAACTTCTGAGGAAATTACTAAAGTCTGCCACTTATGTTATAATGGAAAACAAGGGAAAAGGGAGAAGTGAAAAACTGTGAAGCATATATTGTATGCTGAGAATTCCACAAGATACCTTCATGCACATTATCATTTTTTATTTCTAAAAGCATCCAGTGGGTCGTCCTTATCATAACCACCTTACAGATGAGAAAATAAAATCACTAACTAAGACACATGGAAAGATATTATTTTAAAAAATCAGCTTATGTTTCATTTTTATCCCTGGCCACGAATATATTCACATGATTTGTCAATCACTTAGTACTTGCTGGTTATAAGTAATCTGGCATGATTATGTCTCTACTTTATATAGTTATATCTGTTTGTTACCATTATTCATTTACATTTGACTATCTGGGGCAGGGGCTGTGTGAAAGAAAAGTAGAAACCCCTCAGCTGGAGCCTTAATTGCTTCTGACTAACAACAAAAATTAAAATTCCCATGACTATAGTATTTGGTCATAAGTGGCAGCACTGTCACAGAGTACATACTGACTTGGTTTACAGGGGAAATAATATACAGGTAAATCATCATCATCATCATCAGTCATCATCATTACAATTATCATATCACCATAATCTTATACCTTCTCAGCATTTGATGAGTACCAGGGCTGAAAGATATTCAAGGGCACAAAATATAAGTAAACAAAGTAAATGTGCAAAGCCAGCCACTATTAGGGGCTTCTATATATAAAGCAAATATATAGTTTAATCAACCTTGTCTTGACGAGACATTTCCCATTAAGATAACAAACTGTTTCAAATGCGATCTTATCCAGATATATTTATTTGTTTCTTTCCTCATCTAATTGCATTTCAATATACAGCAGAGTCATTAAAAATTTCGTGTATTACCTAGGGTAAGCAGAAGGTAGGAAGTGAGACATGAGATAGGTAGGGACTGTCACAGCTCCTATACCCCAGTGTGATTATATGTATTTATAGGGAAGAGGAGTGAAGTTGGCTTTAAATAAACTCCCTCATTCCACTTCTGAGATTTATAGGCTTTAAACAGCCATGCTTTTTGTCAGTACATCTGCCTTTTTGCTGAGGAGAATTTAAACATTTACCTGAGATCTAATTTGATTTTGACAAAAAAAGCCTAACTACACAAATAAAGAATCAGGTACTACAGTCTTTTTCAACTATGCTATTTGAAAGTAAAAAATACAGAAACCCTCCCTCAAAATCTGTCTTTGTGCACTTGTCCTATTTCAGCAGTATTTCCTTCAACCTTAGCAGGCTGACAAAGAAACACTATTCAGCCTACCAAAAATGTATTTATAAAAAAGAAATGCAATTATTGTTAAAATGGCAGAGTGTACATAATAATTTATAAAATTTATTCTCTTACAAAATTCATCTACATTCCGTAAGAGCTTTGAAAATGGACAAATAATAGAATAAATAAAAAACAAATAGTAGATGTTATACTTTAATCATATAAACAATCATATTAAAGGTAAGCAGTGCAAACATGCCTATTAAATGGCAATGATGGTCAGATTAGATGAGAAAGCAAGATTCAAATATATGCTGCCTGCAAGAAACACACTTTAAATAATAAAAAAGGCTCAAATAGCCTAAGTGTAAACACATGGAAAAAAATAAATATTATGCTAACACTAGTCAAAAAAAAAGCTGGATTGGCTATATTAGACAAAGTAGATTCCAGTGCAAAAAATTATTACAAAAGGTAAAGAAAATTATTTCATAATGATAAAGATGTTATTTCATCAGAGGACATAATCCTAAACATGCAAACCCTTAATAATGGAACTTCAAAATACATGAGGTGAAACCTAGTAAAACTGAAAGAAATAGATAAATCCACAATTATGGTAGGAGATTCTAGTATTCTGTCTTAGTAACTGATTGCACAACAAGATAGAAAATATGGATTCAGAAGTATTAATTATCACTCTCAACCTATATGATCCATTGATACTTATGGAATGCTTCACCTAACAAAAGAACATGCATTCTTTCAAGTTCACTTGGAACTTTTACCAAAAGACCATTAAACAAGTTTTAACAAAGTTAACATGATTTAAATCATGTAACTTATATCTCTGTGATATACAATAGATTAAAATAAAAAATCAACAATAACAACTTCTCTGAAAAATCCTGAAATGTTAGGAAACTAATAACATACACTTCATAATCAATGAATCAAAGAAGAAACTAAAAGGGAAATTAGCAAGTACTTCAAACTCAATGAAAATGAAAATACAATTTATCAAAATCTATGGGATGGACCTTCAGGCTTCTGCCCCAGGAAGTAGAAAGCTATAAGCAGCCTCATTTCCACCCTTAAAACAAACTTCAAGTTCATGATATTTTACAAATTCAATGGAGAGTTGAGCTTGCAGAACCACCACATGGCCTAAAATCTAAAGAGATACGAATCTTGCAGGGAGAGATGTGAGCAGGAGTTCATCTTAGATAGATGAAACCAGAGGTCAGTAATAAAAGTTCAGCTGGAATAGTTAAAAAAAAAAATGGTGTAACAGTGAGAATGGTGGAAGAGTGAGAAATCCTTTATCACCCCAGAAGTTGGGGGAGTGTTCCCTCTTGCAGGCTCGTGCTCCACTGGCCATTGGCAGAAACTCACAGGCACTCCACTGAGAACTCCAGTTGGCCCTCACAGAAAATGTCAGAAAGGGCCCTAATGGTTAAATGACTCAGCCTACAACCTTTTCCCATATCTCCACTACATCTTCAATTTGCGGTAGGTGTAGTTCTATTCATCTTGGTAACTAAGTGCATAATTCAATAAAACCATCATACATCCAGTAAATTATTTGATAAAACATAAACTCAAAATATCACTTGAGCAGACAAAGAAGTCATCTTCATTTGGTGAGTGGAAACAACCAGGCAAAAGTGATATGCAAACGGGGCCTACGAGGAGAGGGTTGGAATGGAGTCAGAGCACCCTGAGGCTGACTGCACTCCTCTCACAAATAGTGTGTTTACTTTCTTCAGGTAGTGATTAAACACATGTATTTTTCTTTCTTATTAAAAGTCAGTTGATATCATGCAAGGAAACACAAGGGTGAAATTCTGAGAAGTGACTATTTTAGTGAATACCAACTTATCCATCTGTATGTGATTGATTGCTCACTCAACCAAAATCTCCTAGCCCAACCCCTAAAAAAAGAGTTGGTAATATTTACATTTTTCCTAAGGATATTTGTAGTTAAACTAGTGATAATTTATGAATTGCTGTGAAAGCCCTGTATAAAAAGAGACATGCATTTATTTTACATGTAATATGATAGTATCAAAATATGATGCAAAAGTAATGTCCTCTAAACATTACAATAATGTTTAAGTTGCTAAGGACAAAGAAATATTTTTTAGAGGTAGGTGCACATCAAGGAAAATATGGCAGATTAGAATTCTGCTAAAGTTTGTCCCACTGAATTCTTTGGAAAAATATGACAACCTAAAAACATCTAGTTGGCAAAAGTTAATGTGAAAGAAAATAGGTAAATCTCCACCATGTCCTGTAGAATTTCTGGAATGCCTCCCTTAACACTGACTTTAATAACTAAGGTAGGAGAGCCGGTTATAGGACCGACTGTTGTATTTTACCATTTTCATCATTGGCCATAGTCCTTTTGAATCAGTTTTGAAACACAAATTAAACTTCCAGTCAGAAATTAAATGTCATTTAAGAAAAAAATTACTTTGAAATATAGCTTCACATGACTTGGCAAAGATAGTACAGAGAAGTGATGTGTACACTTTCCCCAGCTTCTACCAATGATTACATCTTATAAAATTACAGTACAATATCAAAACCTGGAAATGATGTGTCTATCTAGTTGTATGACATGTGTAGGGTCCAAAACTCCCACCACAATCAAGAAAGAGAACTACTGCACTACCATAACAATCCTCTTCATCGCTAACGTTTATAGTTACACATAGAAACCATTAATTTGTTTTCTATCTCTATAATTTCCTCAAGTGCTCAGATTCCTAGATGGTCTGTCTTCCCTACATTTTTTCATTCTTATGTTTGTTTTATATATAAAGTGCCTTTTAAAATATACTTATCAGGAAGAATAATCTATAAGACGTGGTAATATGATGGTGAATACAGTGTCCCTTTATTCTTGAGTGATTCCAGTTGCCTCTGGTAAACAGGAAGTTTCCTACTCAACCTCATCTTTCTTGCCGAAAGTTGCATGACAGTTGAGCTATCACATATATCACTGGATTTTTTTGAACAGGAAAAAAGTGAAAGGACAAAATTTTTAGAAGGAAGAATGTAATTTTAAGGAAGTAACATGAAAATCCTAGAAAGCAGTGGGATGGCATTCCTCATTAAGAATAATTTATAACATTAAGGAACAACTAAGTACTTAAAGAAATCATGGCATATCAGTAGCTTCTTTAATTTACTACTAAATAGCAACCAGTTCAATGAATATGCCACATTCAGTAGCTGATGGACATTTGAGTTGTTTCTAGTTTTTGTCTACTGTATTAGTCCATTTTCGTGCTGCTGATAAAGACATACCCGAGTCTGGATAATTCATAAAGAAAAAAAGGTTTAATGGACTCACAGTTCCATGTGGCTAAGGAAGGCTCACAATCATGGCAGAAGGTGAAAAGCATATCTTACATGGCAGCAACAAGAGAGAATGACAATCAAGAAAAAGCAGTTTCCCCTTATAAAACGATCAAAACTTGTGAGACTGATTCTCTACCACAAGAACGGTATAGGGGAAACCACCCCCATGATTCAATTATCTCCCACTGGGTCCCTCCTACAACACATGGGAATTAATGACAGCTACAATTCATGATGAAATTTGGGTAGGGACATAGTCAAACCATATCATCTATTATGAATAATGTTGCTATGAATATATATATATTTTAATACAGAGTCTCTGTCTGTTGCCCAGGCTGGGGTACAGTGGTGCAATCTCAGCTCACTGCAACCTCCACCTCCCAGGTTCAAGCAGTTCTCCTGCCTCAGCTTCCTGAGTAGCTAGGATTACTGGCATGTGCCACCATGCCCAGCTAATTTTGACATTTTTAGTAGAGACAGGGTTTCACCGTGTTGGCCAAGCTGGTCTCGAACTCCTGACCTCAGGTAATACGCCCACCTTACCCTCCCAAAGTGCTGGGACTACAGGTGTGAGCCACTGCACTCAGCTGCTATGAATATTTAAGTCTTAGAGTGGGCATATATTTTTTGGAGTCAAATTGCTGGGTTATACAGTAAGTATATGCTCTTACTTTTTAAGAAACTGCCAAACTATTCTCCAAGGTGGTGGTACCATTTACATTCTTACCAACCAAGTATGACAATTAAGACAATTCCGGTTTCTTCCAATCCATAAACATAGTGTGCCTCTCAATTTATTTGGGTCTTCTTTATTTTCTAATAGCTATGTTTTATAGTGTTCCATGAAGAGGTCCTGCACACCTTTTGTAAGATCTACATATAAGTATTTTATTTTTTAATGCTATTGTGAATGAAATTGTTTTCTTAATTTGATAATCAGATGGTTACTAATACATAAAAATAGAATTGATTTTTGTATATTCATCTTGTGTCTTGTTAACCTGCTAAAATTCACTTATTAATTGGTGTTTTTTAGATTTCTAGATTTCTTAGAAGATCTGTATATAGGATCGTGTTATCCATACATAATAATGTATGAAGAGACAGTCCACTTTAAGCAGCTTGTACGCCTATGTGTTTTGTTTGGTGTGCTAAGACTACAAAGCCCTGAAAGCTCTTTTATGGACCATTTTTTTCGTGGCTGTTTATGCAGCTTGCAACCTTGAGAGGTGAAGTTACCATTTTCTTCCACACAAAGACCTTTCTCACTACTTGCTATAACTGCAGTGGATTCCCCAAGCTCATTATTTCTCAGCTGCAATACAAGTCTGCTATGAGTGTAATATTCATGTGTGCCCTATTGCATTGCCCCTGTGGGCTTCAGGGGCAAAGGAAACAGATACAAATATGCTGAAACTCATGTTGTTTGTGGTGCCATGAATAATATAGTACACAGGTGTCGTCCATCTTTAATTTTAGCCATCCTAGAGAACATACTATTTCTCTATGATATTAACTTATATTTCCCCAATGGTTAATGATTTTAACACCAAATGTTGACCAGGATAAGAAGCAACTGGAATTGACATGCATTGCCAATGGGAGTATAACATATTCAAGGGCTTTTGAAAACAGTTTGAGTTTCTTAAGAGATTCACATACTGAAATTCCACTCCCAAAAGAAATGTAAAACAATGTTTGTAGAAATGTATTCATAATAGATCCATACTGGAAACAAGCCATAAGTGTCCATTTTAAAAAGACTGGATAAACAAACAGCACAATTGAAATCTACTCAGCAATAGAAGGGAACGTGCTACAAACACATGCAGCAATGTGGATGAAACTCAGAAGGCTTATGCTCCCTAAAGGAGCTGGGTACAAAAGCTTCTGCATGATTCTGGTACTGTGTGACTCCATTTATTTGAAACTCAAAAGCACAAGCCAACCTAAATAATACGAAAGAAATTAGAACAGTGATGGGAGGAAGGTGCCTAGATAATGGATAAAAAGTATTAACAAATGGCAAAGGGGTGATGAAATGATCTGTAACTTGATCTGGGCTCTGGTAATACAGGCATATACATCTGTAAATATTAACCAGACCACACACTTTATATCTATGCATTTGATTGTATTTTAAGTTATGTCTCAATTACAAAAATTTAAAAAGTAATTTTTAAAGTGATCCGAAAGAATCAAATCAGCCAAATATTTCTTGTTCTCATGTCTAATCTGTATTAATATCCTTAAGAATATTTTGTTTGTTTGGATGCCACTTCCCGTCATAGTACTAACAACCTGTTTTAGATGAACTTTAATGAAATAAAATTACATATGCTGCTGAAGCATACTATTTGCAGAAGTAAATAAGATTAATTTCTTTAAAATCTATATATCTCTTCAACCAAAATGCATTTTGCTATAGATAAGCTGACGCTATTTTGTTTGGCCTATAGTCAGCTGAATCATTCAACATTTGTAACGTATTCACATTGTCACATGCTACAAATCTGAAAAAAAAAAAGCATAAAAACAGAATGCCATCGGACTTCCTAGTTCTAAGAAGTATTAAGAGGCACAGATAAAAAATGTAGTCAGCAATATCCTCAGGCAAAACATTTTCCACTATATTCTACCTTTCAGGCCCTTTGTTGTACACGTACTTTGGCATACCTAACATCTAGGCGCATTGGGAACCTTAGTGTAGCTTCTGACCTACAAACTAAGGAGAGGAATATGCAAGAATTTTGATTTTATGAAAAATGGGGGCTAGGCGTGGTGGCTCATGCCTGTAATCCCAGCACTTCCAGAGGCCAACGCGGGTGGATCCCCTGAGGCAAGGAGTTGGAGACCAGCCTAGTCAACATGGTGAAGCCCCATCTCTACTGAAAGATGCAAAAATGAGCTGGGCATGGTGGTGAGTACTTGTAATCCCAGCTATTTGAGACAAGGGTAATCCCAGCTACTTGGGGAACGGGAAAGGGAAAAAGGGAGAAAAGGGAAGGGGAAGGGGAAAGGGAAGGGAAGGAGAAAAGAAAAGCAAAATGTGGGGGAATTTAACTCTTATTAGTTATTTTAAATATTTGCAAGATTTACATTATTCTGTCAGAGATTGATAATCTTTATATTTTTAAATTATTGCATACACTTTTACCAATTTCTTTCCTCTAGATTCCTCATACAAAACAATGAAATCTCACATGCTGTTCTGTTCTGGGATACGGCATTGTACAGTAGTGGAAATTTCAGTTAAAGATCACATGCTATAACAAACCATTTACGGGTCATTTCTCCAATGTAAGAATTTTGCTTTTATTTAGTAATATGATTTTAAACTGTGGTGCTAAGTTTTCACGAGGAGTTATACTTTCTAATGTGGGAAATAAATATCTTGATATTCAAAGGCCCTTACAAATATCCTGAGCTATTCAGTTTTTATTAAATATATTCAGTAAATATTTTCTCTGCCTCTTCATCACTGAACCTAGTCAGTGTGCCAAGAAACCATGATCAAGTAGAAGGACATCTGAATAGTGGAGAAATATAAAAAGTGGAGGGAAAAGATCCAGTATATCTCCATTTCCTCTGTGTTCGCAGTTTATCACATAGGTTTCTAAATTATCCTTTTTATGAAATTCATTCCCACGCACCAACATTAATTTCCATTCAAACCCATGGGCCTGCTCCCTGGTTGTACTCTGCACATCAGAGTTCATGGTTTCAATATACAAAGAAAGCCCTTCTGAATCATTAATAAACTAAGGCTTCTGGCTGAGAATGAGAGTTAATGTAAGCAGTTTCTGAAAACAGAAAAAGAGGACAAAATACACACATGCTTTGGCCTAGCCAGTTTCAAATTGCTTCTGGCAATACTATCCATTTCATCTCTACTCCTGCACTTCTATTTCACATTAACAAAGGAGAATATGCAGTTATTAAAATGGAAAGTTGTCTCACATAAAATACTACTGAGCCAATCCAATGAATGCTCGCAATTAAAGGTATAATAATCATAAAAAGAAGAAAACTTGATAAGCAAAAGAATAATCAAGTACTAGCATGAGTTACGAAGTGCTTTATTTTTTAAGCTTTTGTCTAAATAACTTTGGATCACATCGTTTTCTTAAGGAGACACTTAGAAGAATGACAAATGAAGTTCTACTCTTTCTTTGTTTGTCTTTTCCTGTATCAAGAAATACTGGTTTTGTAGAAAAATTTAGCAATGTGCAATTCTAGGAAATAAGATGTAAACTTAACGACAACAAAGTCAGGTTTAACAGTCAAATCCAAATTTCAAGAACATCACATTTTATATAATGGCACCAATTTTCCTGCAGCTGAATATACACACACAATCTGACTATACCTATATAAGTCAGTATACACACACACATATATATATATACTGACATATATATCAACAGTATATATGACTATGACTATATAGTCAGTATATACTGACTGTATAACTATATAGTCAGTATATAGTTATATACAGTCAGTATATACTGACATATATGTACATATATTACTGACATATATATGTGTGTGTGTATATACACACACACACTGACCATATATGTATATACTGACATAGATGCATGTATATATATACACACCCACCTACTAACCATATATATATTCCACACCCACACACACTGACCATATATGTTCCACACCCACACACACTAATCATATATATGTATGTATGTGTGTGCATATATATATTCCACACCCATACATACTATCTATCTATCTAAATTCAGCTTCAGGAAAATTGGTGCGATTATGTGAAATATAAAGTTCTTGAAATTTTGATTTGACTATTAAATACACACACTCTCTATATATACATATATAGTATATATTTGGTACATAGTACATACACACATATACCCACATATACAAATGTGTGTATTTTGTGTGTATTTATGTACACTTATTGAACACATTAACATCTATCAATTTGCAAACTTACATACACAGAATTAATCACACACCTGTAATTAACCTTTTCATTCTTTCATGTTTCTTTGCATAAAGAAGTAAGAGAGTTGTTTGGATATTAAGTGGAAGAGGATATATACATAATTAGAAATTTACAGAGGAAACATGAAAATATTTCAACTATTTCTCCATTTTTGACTGATAACGTTTTCCAGAATCATGACTTTTGATTTTTGTTGTGTTATAATTACTCGCTCTTTACAATATCCATTTACTTCCTTGAGGGTTATGGAAGGAAGATGGAGAAAAACTGTGGGTGAAAGGCCAGCAGTGCGGTGGAGACCCTGGGAGCTGGGCCCTTCTTCTTTGGCTCCGGGTTGTCCTGTGATCTCCCCACTTTCCTCCTACTTCCCTAGGCCTTCCTCACAACACTTCACAGACTTCTGTCCTCGTCGTCTTGTAACATCTTTTCTAAAATATATTTTACAATAACTCCTCTACATTTCTTAAGTGTCTGAAACACCATGTGACAATGCCATATATATTAATACTTTAAACCATAACATTCCTCATTCTCGCTTAGGAAAAATTACAAATCAGTTTAAAACTATTTTGGCAAGCAATCTAAACCGACTACAGAATATCTTCTTATTTCTTTCCTGTAACAGGAAAGAGGTGGTGAAAAGATGGTACACAGGAAATTCTTTATGAAAGCTATGAAATTCAGGGCATTGCTAATTCTTACTAAAACATCTGGAAACTTAGCAACTTTGAGCATCATAAAAAATAAATAGGAAGGTACATGGAAGAGAAACCATGTTCTCTAAAACCCCATAAAGCTGTTTTCTAAATATAATGAAACAAAATTTTTGAAAAACAATGTTAACTCTATGATATAAAAAAAGCCTGACCTCTTATTGGTTTATTTTCCTTTTTAGTTTTTAATTTTTGTGGATATATAGTGGGTATATATATTTATGGGATACATGATAGATTTTGATACAGGCACGCAATATATAATAATCATATCATGGAGACTGGGGTATCTGATTTAAGCAGCTTTTGTACTAGATAACACTTAAAAATGTTTAAAGCTAAAATAATGGCATACAAAGAATTATCAGCACAGTCACAATCATCATCATCATCATCCTCATTTTACACTTTTTCAATTTGAACAAAAGGGAGATTGTTATATCTACTAATACAAAAATCAAATGGGATTATGAGAATCGTCCTGTGTCAGCTAGTTATAAATAGAAAATACACATATATATCCTATTGGAAGGAATAATCCCAAATGGTGATGTTTTACAACACATTATGTATAAAATGAGGCACAAAAGTGAACTTTAATTTTCAGTGAAGTACGAATAAAATAGTGAAGAGCTCTCCAGGTTGACAGTTACAGGAATAATTCTAAAACCACTCATCAGCTGATTGGGACTCCTTATGAAATTAATTAAAATGCACCAAAAGCCATACTGTATTTCTAATACACAAGGTAAAACTGGTACAGACATTTCATAATAAGATTTTTGATCCTATTTTTCTGTTTTTTAAAATTGAGTAATTGTGACAGAGAATTAGAAATGCATTAATCTTATTCTTAGAGGTTTCTCTGTCGAGTCTTTTTCTTCACTGTTCCTAAGTTTAACGAAAAACACAATTTACAAATATTTAGTATCTTCTGAAAAGCGTTTCTAAGTTAAGAATGAAAAAGTATGGGCCGGGCACAGTGGCTCACGCCTGTAATCCCAGCACTTCAGGAGGACAAGGTGGGTGGATCACCTGAGGACAGGAGTTCGAGACCAGCCTGACCAACATGGTGAAACCCTGTCTCTACTAAAAATGCAAAAATTAGTCGGGCTTGGTGGTGCACGCCTATAATCCCAGCTACTTGGGAGGCTGAGGCAGGAGAATCCTCTGCATCCCAGAGGCGGACATTCCAGTGAGCTGAGATCTTTGCACTCTAGCCTGGGCAACAAGAGCGAAACTCCGTCTGGCGGGGGGTTGGGGGGTGGGTAAAAAAAAAGAATGAAAAAGTATGCACATAATATATAACCAAATACCAGGCAGCCTCAACTCCCACTAGGACCACACTCAGCAACATCCATCTTTTTAGGTTCCTGAATATCTTCTATCAAATCCACAATGTTGTTTTCCACGACAGGGGAAGGAATAGAACTCCCCACTGCTTTTCGAACTCTATAGGTGCTTACAATATCACCTGGAGTGACTATCTGTGCAAATTCTTTAAGATAATTGGTCACTTGTTCAGTGAGATGCATTTCTCTATATGAGGGACCCAAGAGATAGATCATGTTGAGAGAGGGTCTGGTGCTCAAACATTCATTTTGGGCTTCCTGGAGCTCCCTGGGCAATCTGGTGGTCTCATCAAGTTTCTACTGGAATACTTCAGCTTCTTCAGAGTCAAAAACTTCAACTGGTAAGCCAAAGTATGGTACTGCTTTCACTGCTATGAGCCTGTCTTGAGTATTGGAGTCCAAATGCCCTGCTGGTTCTTTTTCTGTAATTTCCATTTCTTTTGCTGTGTCAAGTGTCCTAGTATGGCCTTTATCTTCAGGCGATGACATCTCCCATTCTTGTAGGGTCCTGGAATGCCCTCCTTTTGTTAAAACATTCAGTAAACTATCTGCCATAACATATGGATAATCTTGGCATGTGGCCAAAAATTCATGGATGCTGAAATCACTTGGAAGATCAGAGTCTTCCCCGCAGGTTGAATAGATTAAATCAGAATCATCCTAGCTGATATTTGCAAAAGTGGAGTCATAATGTGGTGCAGTAAGAACTGTAGGGCACATAATTCAAATATAACACTGGAGTGACTTTGTTCCTTCTATCCTCTTTGAACCCCTGCAAAGTATTCACTCCAGACTGAAGTCTCCCAGTTGTCATTCCCAGTCTCACAGGGCAGTAGCCTGGCTCTCCTACAATGGGATCCACAGAATGGAGAACCCTCAACATCATCATTCCATCTGATTTCTTCTTTCAACTTTGTACTGACTGTTCACAGCCCGCCTGATCAGTTTTCCTCCAGATTCCTTCAAAATGTGGTCAAGCTGCTCCTGCTGTCTTTCTAAGTTATTGCTCTTAAACTTATCTTCAAGCATACCTTTGTCTTTCTTTTTATTTTCTTTGCTGGGATTCTTGAAGACTTGGCTTCAAGTGCTTGGCCATGTTCAGATTCCGCTCTCGCTCTCGCTCTCTCTCTCTCTCTCTCTCTCTCTCTCTCTCTCTCTCTCTCGGCCAGCAACCTCTGTCCTCCCCACCCTGCGAGGTGTCTGTTCTATCTTTCTGCTTTTTGAGTTTTCCGCAAGTCAGCCATGAAGTCTATGCTCTGCTTCAGGCTCTGAATTCTTTCCTGGCTAAGAATTTTCATCCCTGAGTACAACAGCTTCTTTGCAGCTTTATAATAAATGGTCTCTGGTTTGCTGTAAATCATGGCATTAGCACACATTCGTTTGAACTTATCCGTTAGTTCTTCTATGGACTGGTGGTCATTGTTCTTGATCTTTTCTTGCATGGTACTAAAATCCACTGGGTGTTTAATGATCGTGGAGTAGCCAGGAGCAATAAAATCAGTCACAGGAAATGAAAAGAAAGCACTTAGATCTTTTCTCTGCAATTGTCTCATCAGCTGATCCAAAGCTTCTTGAAGCAGTGTCTGTTCTATTTCTTGTTTGGCTAAAGAGCTTGTGAGAGGCTTCTCAGGGGGCAAGTCTAATCTCACAGGGGCGTGACACCTGAGGTCTCTTCCTGGCTCATTCTCCACACGGTCTCAATCTCGCTTCTTTTTATCATCCGTAACTCTTCTGCATTTTCTCCCCTTTTCTTCCTCTGGAAACTGCTTCTCTCCTATCTTTCTCTTTTTCCACTGTCGTTGTGTTTGTCATGATCGTTTTTGTCTTTGAAGAGGCTGGAGTCGTGTCCCAAGCTGCCCAAGGGGAGTTCAGTGACTTTGTTCCCTCCTACTTTGAAGACCAACTTAAAGGGTTTCTCTACATACTCCTCGTAGAGGTATTTGTCTGACTTGTGCTTCTTGCCCACATCTGACCTGGCCCTGGCGCCTGTCCCCTGAACCAGGCCCAGGTCCAGGCCATTCAGCTCCGATTCCGGTTTGTGCCCCAGGAGTGGAGGGTGGTAGTGCAGCCTCCTCCCATCGAGTTTAAGTTGTCAGTGGCATACAACTGGCAGTGTGCTGGCCAATTTAAAATGAACCATAGGGGATTCAGACCATGTAAACTACTTAAACATCACTGACGCCCCCCTCCCTGCCAAACTGTGGGCTACCATAACCTAATTCAACAAGCTCTTTCGGAGTTTTGACATTTCTTTGGTTAACAACTAACATTACTTGGCATTATTTCATGTTTTATTCTGAATTATTCTACTATAGAAGCTTACATTTAATACCATCTCATATTATTTAATGTTTGCTTTTTCAAGGCTCTGAGCTAGATGTTGTGAAACAATATGCTTCACTGCCACTTTTTTTCCTACTGTTAATACTACTAATTGTTGGGCATGGTGACTCACACCTGTGATCCCAGCACTTTGGGAGGCTGAGGTGGGCAGATCACAAGGTCAGGAGTTCAAGACAAGCCTGACCAACATCATGAAACCCCGTCTCTACAAAAGATACAAAAAATTATCCAGCCATGGAGGCACACACCTGTAAGCCCAGCTACTTGAGAGGCTGAGACAGGAAAATCACTTGAACCCAGGAGGCGGAGGTTGCAGTGAGCAGAGATCATGCCACTGCACTCCAGCCTGGGCAACAGGGCAAGACTCCATCTCAAAAAAAAAGCACTACTAATTATAATTTCTACTTCAGCAGAACTCAGTAGATTTTAGCTACTTTGGATCAGATCATATACTAATTTTTTAATTATGGTAATATACATCACATGAAATTTACCATTTGAACCATTTTTATATGTAAAATTCAGTAGCATTAAGTACATTCATGTTGTGCAACCATCACTACCAACCATCCGTAGAGCTTTTTCATCTTCCCAAACAAAAACTCTGAGCCCACTGAACAATAACCCCATTACCAGCCCCTGGCAACCACGACTATTTCTTGTCTCTATGAATTTTACTACTCTAGGTACCTCATATACATGGAATAATGTAGTATTTGTCCTTTTGTGTCTGGCTTATGGCACATAGCATAATGTCCTGAAAGTTCACCTGTGTTATAGTATGGACCAGAATTTTCTTCCTACACGACATTAGGCTTCTCCATTTACCCATCAATGGACATTTGGGTTGTTTCTCTTTTGGTTCTTGTAGATACACCTGCTCTGAATATTGGTGTAACATAACCTAACTATTTTATGTGTTTTAATTCATTTAATCTTCACAACCATTTTTGTGAAAAAAATACTATTTCATGATAGGTACTTTACTAATCCCATTTTATAACTGAGGAGACAAAAACTCAGGGAGATAAAAGGAGTTTGTCCAAAGTCACATAGCTAGTAAGGAACAGGACAGCGTCGATGATTCCAAGCTTATGCCTGAGCACTAAAGATAAGATCGCACCCTTCCTTCACGGAAGTTAGAACTGCGCCAAGTGTAAGAAAAGTACACAAACACCTAGTGCACACTGGCACGTGATAAATGAGAGTGTTTTAAGGGAAAGTGCTAGACATATTTAGTGTGCAGGGTTCAGCAAACTAGGGCTGGCAGCCCAAATCTAGATTACAACCTGCTTTTCTACAGTCAGAGAACTAAGAATGGTTTTACATATGTAAAATGTTGTGTTTAGAAAAAAAAGTGGGGGGGTTGTGGCTGGGCATGGTGGCACAGGCCTGTGATCCTGACATTTTGGGACACCGAGATGGGTGGATGGCTTGAGCCCAGGAATTCAAGACCAGCCTAAGCAACCTAATGAGACTCCGTCTCTACAATAATACAAAACTTCACTGGGCATTATGGCATGTGACTATAGTCCCAGCTACTTGGGTGGCTGAGGTGGGAGGATCACCTGAGCACAGGGAGGTTGAGGCTACACTGAGCTGTGAACTTGCCACTGCACTCCAAACCTGGGTGACAGAGCAAGACTGTGTTAAAAAAAAAAAAAAAAAAAAAGAGAGAGAGAGAGAGAGAGAGAGACAAAGGGGGAAAAGAAAAAAAAAAGGAAGGAAGGAGGGAAGGAATGAGGAAGGGAAGGAAAGGGAAGACAGAGAAAGAAAAAAGAAGAAAAAGAAATGTAACAGATACCTTACATGGTCCATAAAACCAAAATCATTTTCCGTCTGTCTCTTTACAGAAAAAGCTTGCTAACTCCCGTGTTTAAATTTTATTTTTAATTGATGAATAATAATAGTATATTTTTATGGGGTGCAATGTGATGTTTGGATACATGCATAAACTGTAAAATGATCAAATCAGATTAATTAGTGTATCAGTCACCTCAAACATATGTCATTTTTAATGGTGAGAATAAAATCCCCTCATATATTTTGAAACAGACAATACTCATTATTAACTATATTCACTATGCTGTGCAAAAGAACACCAGAAATTATTCTTCCTATCTACCCAAAACTATGTACCTATTGACCAACATCTCCCCATTCCCTATCCACCCTCTCTTCCAGCCTCTGGTAACCACCATTCTACTCTCTACTTCTGTGAGTTCACTTTCTTTAGATTCCACATGTAAGTGAGACTATATGGTATTTGTCTCTGGTTTATTTCACTTAAATAATGTCCTCCAGGTTCATCCACGTTATCACAAGTGTCAGAGTTTCCTGTATCATGGGTTTTAATCCACATCTTTGATGTACTTGGCTCTAGTAAGTACAAGTGTGGGGAAAATGTAAAATTCTTTTGGTGCAAGCATTCTGCATCATGTTTCTGACTTTTTAAGAAAAATTTAAGCTATCCTCAACACCACCACATTTTTGAGGCTACAGAAGATACTGACTGTAACCCTCACAAAAGCCACTTGAGCTAATCCATCAGAAACATGCTGCAGGTATAAATTTTTAAATCACAAACTCATGAGGGAAAGTGTAACTTCATTTTTCCATAACTCAGAAAGCTTTCTACGAGGAGCTTGAATTCTGGCGAATACAGAGACTGAAAGTAGTCACATCACGTGTCTCTGTCCAGTTAAGGAATAAGCCTGTCAGTTCATCTCTGCATTGGTCACAGCCCCTTGAAAATTCCTTCAGGGGTTCTTTTACTTTTTCTTCATCACCAAAGTTAACTCTGGGCTCTTCTGGCTTTGCTAGTTGCCTTGGTAAAGCTGGGAGGGAAGTACGTTCAGGCCCCAAGCAGCGGTCAGCACCACGCTGTCCTCTGGGATGGCGACCTGTGGCTGATGGAGCCAGGTCCTCCCATCCCAGGCTGGGACAGTGCTCTCCACAACTTTCTGATGCTCCTTTCTCCTCCCACTGCCAGACCTCAGGCAGGAACATGGCCTTGCTCACCTGCCTTTGGTACCTCAAGGTGTCCTTGGATAACTGGGGCTGTCCTCACGGGCCACCAGAGCTGCTGCAGGGTGTCCAGTCCTGTCACTCCATGTGCCGCACCACCATCAGGACGCTGTGCAGGTTGCTCTTGGAGACTGGTGGCCTCCTTTCCACTACACACTTGAGAGTGCACACTCAGATCCCTGAGCTTCAGTGAAGGCTGCCATAAGCCACCTGCAGGGCTCCGCTTGAGAGCAGAGCTTCAGGGCAGCCCCCACCTCCCTACACATCCTAACGTGCAGTCCTGCTGAGGGTTCCCGGTCTGTGGGATAGCAGAAAAATTAAAACACCTTTAGCCTGCTCAATTCTCTTTCAAATGTTTTCTACTTCAGACCCAAGCGATCCTTTTGGACTTGGGAAGTGAAGATTGATGCCTTGGTTCACAGCATCTGCAATGATGATCTCCTTTTCTCCACACAGGAGACTCAAGACGATTGGAGTTAGGAGTGAAGACTGAGGTCTGAGGCACTGGAGAAAAATTTCAGTGAGCTTGGAATCCAGGGTCATTTGTGTTAACTGTACATGTCACCCCACACAGAAACGGTCTCCACAAGGATTATCAGTGTCATGAAGAAAGTTTTTATTTCTATTTTAAACCTCATATTCCTCCAGTCCTTAGTATAAAACCTTCCATCATGCATTTCTGCCTGACTTGCACCAGGACTCACAGAATGATTCATCCTAACATGAAAAAGTATTTTCATCAGCCTCAAAGATTTTCAGGAATCACTAGATCAAAGAATTGTTAAAAGAATTTTTCCAAAAGCTCATTCTACTTGCCCCTCCAAGCAAAATATTAACTTTGTGATGGATTTTACACATTCCTAGGCTGTAACAAAGGCATGAAATTTTTCTTTCTCTCTCTCTTTGTAAATAGAGACAGATTTTGATGTTGCCCAGGCTGGTCTCAAACTCCTGGGCTCAAAGTGATCCACCCACCTCAGCCTCCCAAAGTGCAGGGATTATAGGCGTGAGCCACCACATCCGGTCCCACACAAAAGTTTTTGATATAGATGTGCTACCTTCAAAGATGGCTCTGTGGATCCAATATCTGCTTCTCTTTCATTCATAAAATTCGCCAAGTTCACATTGGAAAACATTATTCTATGGTTATTCCAGAAAATATTGGATTCCCCATTTTGTTTGAAAACACAGAGGAAATCACGCTCTCGTCTGCTGCAAGTGCACGGCAGGCAGTGGAAAACGGGATGAGTGGGTCCAAGAAAGTTTCACTTTTCAAACATTCATCCCGCACCACCTGTTTAGTTGCCTGGGTAAAAGCCCCACCCAGAGAGGCTTTTACTCCAGGTTAATAAAGACGCTTTTTATATTCGTATTTGAGTTGTGACTGCTAGTAATGTTTTCCATTCTAGATTGTGAAATTTGTATTTTTGTTATTATCTTTGTTTCTATAGCTCAAAGAACCATTTAGAGTCACTGATTCATTTCCGTAAAGCAGGAACTTTTCGAAATTTATTAACAACTGCTAAGTACAAACATAAAAAAAAAAAACTTCAAAAACTGAAAAATACATTCACTGAGACACCTTATATCCTCTTAATTAAGTATTAGCTGAATTGTAATTGATCTTACATTTTGATTTTGTGACATATATATTTCCTTTACTCCAAAATTAAATACACCACCTTCTTACTTATGGCGAGGGGCATTAGGTGGCTTGTGAATTTCAGAACTGCTCTATGCAGAGGGTTACTGTCTGAGATTCATCAATTGAGCATGTGATAAGAACAGAATAGCGCTTTAAAGAAGATTAATTGAGGACTTTGTTAAGCATTTACTTAATTAGGGAAAGCTTCAAAAGTTGAAGATTAATCATGGGGCTTTCAAAATAATCCAAGTGAGACATGAAGAGACCGAATTAAGGGGGAGCACCATGGAAATGACGCAGAAGGATCATAAGCCTGAACTGTTTCAGGGACAATACACAGAATTTGGAGAAAGGAGGGAGTGATGACTACAATATATTTTTCCACAAATCGTCAAACATTCATACATATTATTTTGTATTCATATATTGTAGTCTTCATGGAGTAAGGTGCTAAAGTAACAAATTGATTCTTGGATTTTATAAAAGCAACTTTTGACCATTTTTTCTGTGTGTGTGCGTGTGTGTGTGCGTGCGTGTGTGTGTGTGTATGTGTGTGTGCATGTAGCAAACTTACTTCCTCAGAGAAGCAGAAATTATTTGTCTTACTGACACTGGCATCTATCCTCTGTAGGTTTATTCCATCAAAAAGATAACTGAGTCTTTGGCCCTACAATATTTATACACTTTGCATGGAAAAAAAAAGCCAACAAATATGTATTCCATACTTACTGAAAAATCACTAACTATGGTTTTATATTTACTGAATACAAGTAAATTAATGAAACATTTTCAGGACAACCAGGTATAGATTGCTATTTTTTCTGTTGAGTTGAGATAAGTATTTGTGCTAGTAATTTTAAAAAGCATGTATCCACTCCTAGAAGGCTGTGTGCTGTGCTACAAGAGAAGCTGATGTCTCTGCTTCCCCATCTTTGTTCTGTGGAGCCACATAGGCAGCCTGATACCTGGGCAAATGCTTACCTGCCCAGATCCAAAGGGCTGGTGCACCCAGAGTCATGGCTAGCTTGTGTGCAGCACAAATTCCTGCCTCTAGTTTTCCTGTATTCCTCTTTTCCTAAGAAATCAGTACCTGAGCTTTTTCAAAATAACTGGAGAAGAAATAAGGCAGAAAGTGTCTTTTTAAACACAATTCTCATTCTCTCAGAAAACTGAGAGAAGAGTCTAGGTGATAATTGATGTCAACCTGTAAAATTTTTCAACAGCTTCAGTGTCTATTTTCTCTACAGCATTGTCATCAACTCACAACCAAATATCACAAGTAGGCAGCATAATGGCCTCACTAGGGCAGTTTCACAGTGACCCACATCAGCAACAATGGCATGCATCTGTCATGCATCTTCCTAGAAAGTCCTAAAATTCTACAGGAAAAACCTCTTGGAAACAAAGTTTCGAATGTTGATGAGGTCCACCCATATAGTTAAATCTCTTCAGGTGAGAACTATAAACATGAGACGCTTCTTCGGTTTTATCCATTTTGTAAGCTTCCCATTTGCTGAAATATTCTTCACAGTAATATTTGTGTTCACTGCATTGCTTCCAAGTATTTAAAACCCCCAAAGCAGTATGTAATCCGTGTGTTTTACGCCATTTCAACAGAAATGTCTAAAGCAATGTTTACCTTTGCTGCTTATGGATCCCCAAATAAGACAGCTTGCTTCATTAGTTGAAGGTCCCCTGAAAAACTTCTCAAACCCTCCTTGGGTCTAACGCATGGTTAGTTATTGTTGTATATTCATTTTGCTGCTTTAACAAGGAGCAATTGTAGAGGTGTCAAGCCACAAATAACAATGCTGGCTAACTTCATTAGACCATGAAAACACATGGGTTATCCTTGGAAACGAGCATAGATATTTTTTTAATTTGTTGCAGTAGCATCTTGAATTATATGTATCACGAGAGAATATAAAATCTTTTTCATGTTTTTCACACATTGTCATAACTTATCATTGTTTTCCATTCTTTTAATATATTTTCTCTAAGAGATGTAGCCCCTGGGTGGCCCAAAAGTCTGGTGAAACAAGTGTGATCTGAGATGTAAGACTGGCCATCTATGGACCTTGGGCATCAGTGCTACAGAGCATGATAGGTATGTGGGGGCCATAATGATGTTGACATTAATATGCTATTAATTCCTCCATGACGCTGGTAAATCATCTCCGCCTTTTCTAGGTTTTGCATTTCCAAATTCTTGCCCCTTCTGTCTTACTAATTCTCCTTAATACCCCATATTCCTTTAGGCTGAGGTGGAAAATTTTTAAGTAGGGAGGGAAACCCTAAAAATAACTAAGTGGCACAATGCACTAAGGCAGTCTAGCTTGGGTCAGTAGGCATGTTTACAGCTGCAGAGCCTTATGCGTTCTCTCTTTAGACCAAAGCGTTTACCTTACACTCATCCTGTGTTGGTCTGTGAGTGGCCAAGACACCATTCAATGAGCAACCGGCAAACGCACCCTTATGTCAGAATGCTTATTCGTGGGGATATTAAAAACACTAGGTCTGTTATAGTTCTACTTGGAAACTTCAGATGCCTTTTCTTCTAACTTTGGAATTTGAATAAGATGGAAGAAGCACTTTGCGCATAATTGTTTTTTTTAAACTAAAGGCAATTCCAACACAGAAGAGGCCTCTTTTGGACAAGATTAGCCAACTTAGAGATGAAGACAACAGGGTCTTAGCTGTCAGTGAGGTATCCCTGTTTGATCTTGTGAAATTCTGAAGGAATTTCTCATTTCAAAATAAGAATAAATATTCTTGGGTAAAAGGAGGGAGAGAAAATTCTTCAGGTCACCTTCCATTTTTTCTTTATAAACAAATTACAATCAGTTGACCTTGGCCTAGCATTTTGATTAAAAATAATTCAAGACAGGACTGAAAGAAAATGCCAAGAAGAGTGTCTTACCTAATCTCAGAAAGGATATTCATATGACAACCAGCATAAGAAGCAAGGAATTTGAATCATAGAAAAATAAACTTTAAACTTAAACTGCTAATATAATATATGCAGAGGAGACGCAGGGCAGCAAATGCACAAATAAATGTATGTCTTTAGCCAGTGTGTCAAGGATACCCAAAACAGCTGGTTTTTCATCTCAAAGGGCCATGGAATAATAACTTGATGGTGTTATATTAATTGTTGAAATTGTTTAAAATAAGAGATTAGATTTTCACAAATTCATTTGACACAGACATAGCTATAAGCCCATGAGAAGACAGGCCTAAGGAAAAAGGTAAAATTAATTCACCTGTGTCTGTATTTGTCAACTAAACAAAGCGTTGGTTAATTTATTGTAAAGTATAATAAACCAATGACAATCACTGCATAATTAACTTGCCTCTGAAAGCCAATTATTGATCATGAAGAAAACCACATTCTACATTTGTGTGTATATATCATATAAAGATTTTATTTCCTAATATAGATCATTCATTATTTATTTCAAAATGTTAAGAATTTACTATGTGCTAATATATCATTTGAATTCTCGTATTTTAAATATTTTAAACTACATGTTAATTTTCTGAAATTTTCAATTAGTGTCCCAACTTACAGAAAAAGGAATAACAAACATATGTTAAAATAATTAAATGGTTTCAATGGCATCTCTGAACTTCTTTGATATTATTATCAAAATGTTTTCTTCAATTCTGCTCAAAATCTTGTTTTTCGCCCTAAGTTTTTGTCAGCTTATTTCAGTCTTATTTTTACATATAACATACCACAGAGTTCTTCTTAGCTTCAAGTGATGCAATGTGAAAGGTGTAGAAATGCAAACACTGACCCTTAGCATCTTAACTTTACAACAGGTAAATTTATCCTGAAATTAGCCAACACCCTGTTAGAGGCTACACTGAAATTCTAACTATGAATATGTAGAAAGCAAAACATATTCAATTAATTATAATCCAATCTGTCCAATATTCATGACAATGTATTTTTACAAGTTCAAAGTAATTCTGGATTATGCATCATAACTTATGAAACCTTTGGTGGAAAACTTGAGTCTTCCCCCATTAAAGGGAATTAATTAATTAAGTTGCTTATAAAAGTTCATTAACTTGTTTTGGCCCATGGATTCATCATTTAGTGACATGGAAGAACTAGTTTACTTGTGGTATCCAAGAGGTATGAAGAAAGACACCTCCAAAAAGTCCATTTGATCCCTTACCCTGGGCCAGACAGGATGGCATAGCTACCTTCTTCCCTGATGCCATAGCTACCTTCTTCCCCTCTCACCCCTCAGGCTAAGGCTTGAATAACCATCGCAGCTGTTTCCATGGCGTCTTCCTATCACGTGGGTACAAAGTACTGGGCTGCACAACTGGAAAACTACTTGTTTTCCACCTGCTAATTTTTAGCTCCAAGATCTTTACACTCCACTGGAGAAAGGCTTTAATGTCTGAGTCAAGGGGTCACTTATTTGTTAGTTTAATTATTTATGATCAGAACATTTGTTCAGTCACTCTTCCATAGACCATCTGAATCTAATAAAGGATATTAAAACACTAGAGATAATCCACAATCTTCAATAAATCACCCCCAATTTGGAACTCCTTTGGTGAATATTGCAGGCTACCATGTGGGAGAAGAAAAAAGTCAAAACCAATTAAAAAAAACAACAACAATGAGTTTGTAATACACTAGGTAGCTAACTAAAGTAATAAAATAGGCCTGTTTTTCTAACTTCATTAACATGAAAATAAATTTTATTAAGATTGATATCATGCTTTTTTTGCACTATGAGTTACAGGAACATGAACTAAAAATAAAATGACCCCTATGATAAAGAGCCCTCATAGTCGTGTACCTTAGTACAAAATATGATTTGACATCAAGAAGAGCTATGGCTTGAGATTACCCTTGTTTTCCTTTATCCCCTGTGTCCAGGCTTAATCACTGTTTCAATGATAATGACCATCCCCTTAGGTTCTGCAGAAACAGAATCTAAAGTAACAAAACAGAGCCCAAATCTCTGCAACAAACAAAATAACAGAATTAACTAAGAAAAATGAAAAGAAAAATATTAAGTTGCTCATCTTTGATAACTATACTCCCTATAACAAATGTCAGAACATATTTATTTGATCCAATGTGCAATGTATTAAATGTGCTCAAATACAGAGAACACCAAGAAATGCAACAGGGAGTTAAAAAAAAAAAAAAAGAACCAGGGCAATAAGAAAATAGGAAAGCATAATTACTTAAAATACAGTGTACACTTCTGAATCTTTTTAATATATGCCTACAAATACATTTGTTAACAGTGTAAATTTAATTTCCTCTGAGAATTTATTCAAAGAAGTTCTACCTGAGTTTGTGTTCAGAAAATGCCAGGATGATTCCTTGTCATGATGTATTTGGTGTTTAAAGTTCCCTCTAATTCACACAGCAAGACAACATTCAATTTTCTACACTTCTGCTTAAGCATACGTAAAAGAAACACACTCCTCATGAGATATGTTTACAAATATAAATGGAATAGTCACAGTGGAGCATGAATAAACCATTACATGCTTATTTCTCTACAGTGGATGCTAAAGAGAGAATCGAGTCAGCCATAATAAGAAATAAACTAAGAGCTGTAGTTAAAACATAATATAAAATTTTTAAATGCTTCTTTACTTTGCCAATTTTCTCATGCAAATAGGGAATAATTAAATAATCTAGGACAACAAAATGTATACTGTGGCAGAAAAAAAGAATCCAAGGTTAAAAACAAGGACATGGCAGAATCTAAGGCCTCCAATAAGTAATACTCAGATATCGCAAGGGGTGTACAAAGAGTTCAAACACTGTCAAAGTTAGGTGTGATTCGTTCAAGGCACACAAAGATTGCACCAAGGGAGATCCAGCAGGACCAGGGAGCCGAAGTGATCAATTTATTCCTGTCAAATACATTCTTGGAGTTTCAAATATGAACAAATATGCTTATTCGGAATTTTATTTCCTTCTGCAAAGTATAAATCAATTATAATTATTTTGTTAAATGAAAATTCAATGAGAGTTACCAAGGAGCAATACAAGGAAAAAGGCAGACTCACCATCTCTTCGATTAAGCCTTGAAAACCCAGGGCCGTGGCTGCTGGACAGCTCTGAGGAGCTGCTGAAGGATGACCTAGGCAAGGCAGAGGCCAGC
Organism: Aotus nancymaae; assembly: GCF_030222135.1. NCBI lineage: Eukaryota > Metazoa > Chordata > Mammalia > Primates > Aotidae > Aotus > Aotus nancymaae. The sequence continues at coordinate 19,702,931 of NW_026988455.1, forward strand.
GGGGCATCACAGTCACCTGTTGGGAAAAATACTCTGATACAGTGAACACGCAGATTACAGCCTGGGAGAAATAATAGTCCAAAAATATATATGAATATATTCTAGGATGTATGGCAATCATCACTTTTAAAATTCTTTTAATTTTTAAAATGCACACTGCAGTATAATTTATACAGAGAATTCCAGAGAATTTAATTTTTTTTTAAGTGTACAACTCTATTCGTTTTGACAAACGCATACAGTCATGTAACACGTAACCTCCACCATAAAGAAGACATAAAACCAATCCACTTGCCCTCAAAGTTCCCTAATGTCCCACATCTTCTCAATTCTGCAAGTTGTCTGGGAGCACCACCCATCCAATGCGACCTTAAACGCAATTTGATGCTTAGGTTCTTTAGATACACACACACAGAGGTAGTGTGAGTTCTGTGCCCAAACCTTGATAATGGCTAGAAATTCTTATGGTACTTCTGCAAGAACCTGTGGGGGATGAGACAGGTGAGGAGCACCAGGTGTTCAGGTCAGAGTTATCTGCGTGAAGCCGGAACCCATGAAAGGCAACACCTGTAGTGACTGAACTGGAAAAATCCCACTTGGCAGAGGGAATCACTGGGGGTTCTTGGCTACAGGAGACGGAGGCTCCTCCTTTTTGCCTGGTATCTTGAGCATTGCAGGGACTTGCCCTGTCTTTCCATGGACCCCTGCATGTCACCCTCATCTCAGGGCAACTCTCTATTGCTTGAGCTCTGGTCTAAAAGAATTGCTGGCGGTTAAGTAGTGTTTGACCCAAATCACCTTATTTGTCATCAGACCATGAGGACCCTCAGGCCCCTCCTGCTCCTGGTGTTCCCCACCGTCAAACGTGAGGAGCCCCTGGGACCATTCCCACCTTGGGTAGCTCTTTTCCCGTGTGTAACCATGTGTCACAGAAGCAACCCAAAGGTCACCTCTGTGTCCTGCAGTCCAATCCTGTAATCATTGTGCTTTCAAGCACGCCACGTATTTTCTCTTGAAAAGGGTACCTCTTCTAGCACGGTTATTGATCTAATAATGTTAGACATAAATTTTCTGTCACACATTAGGATATTTCTGTGAAACAGGAATGCTATACCTTAAATACATCATTAGCTGATTCTGAACTGCATATTTTGTATACACTGTTTTTCTTTGTGAGCAACTTGTTAAGTCACAGAAAGAAGGCAAAGAGAATTAGCTAGATTGCTACGACTTAACAAAATGTCAACTATGTGCAGTGAGATAGATATAAGAGGTTGTCCAAGGTCTCTCCTGATTTGTTTGGTTGAGTACATGATAGTGGAGCAACAGAAAGAAGATTAAGTGCACATAATTTGCCTGAGTATCATTTCATAAAGAAATACTGGAATTACATCTGCTTTTCTAAAAGCATGTGTTGTCATTAAGACAGAGTCACGTCTTTAAAACATGACGAAAGAAAAACTCAGTAACTCGTTGTGAAGCATCTATTCTACAATAGGGAGAAGAGTGTTTCATTGCTTGGTAAAACATTCAAACTATTTGATACAGGGACATTTTTCTATATATTTCCTCGAAGTGACAATGTTACATTTACATAGGTGAATCAGACACTGGGACTTGTGATTTTTTACAAATGAAAAGCAGCATAATCTAGCAAAGAAACTGCAGTTAACACCTTTAGCATGAAGAGCACCCAAATTTTCACACAGCAAGAAGCCAATTAAATGTGCAGAGCTGTTAAGAAAGGTTTGTTTTCTCTATGGTTTCCTTAAATGTACCTCTCAATATTTATGCCACAAGACAGGCTTTCTTGATTTCCCCAGCACACATGCTTTCTGGATAACACTGTGCAGTCAGGATTCTCAGACTTGAGCAAACACGCTACATGTGGGCTAAGAAAAAGAGATAAATACTAATCCAATTGGCAAAAGGCATTTTAAAACTGTGAAGAAACTAAGATATAAGAAGGCAACTAAGGCTCTACCAGATCTACAGACAAGTCCCACATGGCTCTGAGTGGTCACAGCAGGATCCAAGAAGGAAGGCCCTCTATCAGGGAGCAGTGCCTCCTAAGCCCATCTGCCTGATGTTATTTTCTCTTGTTTTTTCTGGGAAAGAATAAAACAAATCCAGGGACATCTAAAGAAGCATTGACTTTTATTGGATAAAATCTATTCCTACGTCCTAAAAGCATGATAGCTGTTCTCATGATGCCTCTGTCTCGCAGTATCATGCAATATGTAAAATAGCACTGGGTGTTTCACGTGTCCTTGGGATTCCCGGCTGACATGTCTAACTCTCTCTGCGGAATCATGAGCTCTTGAAGGCACAATAAAAGTCCTTCCCAACTTTGTGTACTCTATACCTAGCGCAGAATCTGAAAGACAGCACGTGCTCAATAAACTTCAACTTAATATTTACTAAAAGAGAATTATTAATCAATAAATTTAATTAATCTTCCTAAGTTATCAGAGTACATTTTATTAAAGTTCAAACACAAGGGCTTAGAGATATCACAGATTCACATCTCTAATAAAAATAATAACCAGATCTCAAGAGAATGTTGCAAATAGGTGTAATAGATAATACTGTTATTCTTTCCCTTGATGTCTCTCTAATTAATTTTCCAATTGTGTGTTTCACCAGTTTCAGATCATTTCCAATAGGATTAAGGTCTAAAAATAAACCTGTAAAGACAGCTGGAAACAAAATCATTGAAATTTTCAATTTTGCCTTTGGAAAATTCGAGTCAATAGCATGTGTTTGCCAAAGAGGCACCTTGTAACGAAGAAAATTTCTGGCACAGACTTGAATAAACCTTGCCCTTTATAAAGGCAATAAATTTTAAAAGTAAAAGAACCTATCTGGTACCTAAGTTTACTTATTGTTTTTTCCCTATCATTTTGAATTATGTGAACACTTTCTTCCTAGAAAGAATTGTACACTACTGAGATTCAGAAGGGAAAACACAGTGGGCATCCCACAAGTGTTACAGGGGCTGGATCTCCCTCTTCCCAGCTTATTTGGAAATCTGGCTAAGATTCACTATATTTCCTTGTGCTTGGTTCACTATAGTGGGTTCCAGGGTCTTAATGTGCCATTACAAACATTTATTATTTCATATTTATTCTCACCATCTAAAGGCAGAGATTCATTGCTACATAGGTGTATTTTATATTATCGTTCTCCTAGAAGATCATGGTTGAAAATGATAAAAAATGTTTTATTCAGGGTTACTTTATATTTGTTCAAAAATGGTGGACTTCCTTAAAAATCACATGTGCTAAACTGGGTAACAGTTGGATTCATACTAAAACTTGCAGGTTTGAAAAAGAGAAGCATTTGTAAAATGCAGAGAATAAATACAGGACAGGGTGGTGAATTAGCTGAAGGCTCAACAATGGTTTAGAGAGAAGTAGAGATAAACCCATAGGAGATCCTACCTGCCACCCTCCAAGCAGCGACCCCAAGTGAGAACCTTGAAGATGCACGCTAGACCAGAGGGTCTTGGGCTCACTGCACTTCCCTAGGCTTGCTGATTTGGTCTCAGTGATTAGTTCTGCCTAGGGTTCTCCCTCCCCACTCTATGGTCTTGATTTGTTCCCCCATCACCCTCAGCTTCCCACCTCTCCTTGACAAGTGTTTCCAGCATGCTTTGTGATTCCCAGCAGGGAATCACTGGAAGACAGAAGAAATGAAGAATGGAATTCCCCTTAGAGTCTCCGTAGTGAGTGTGGCCTATCGTAGGCAGCATGCCTCTCTGAAGGGCTTGGGTCAGAACCCATTTCTTAGTATTATGTTCATGAAAGACAGCAGAAGACTAAAATTAGCCTATGGGTCTCCTGTATATAAATCAACACTGCATTCATAGATCTGCTAGTTGAAGACAATTTTTACCGCATGAATATAAAAAATGATTAAAAAATAAATTTGAGGAATTGCCCTTACCTTCCTCAGGCAGCAATGATATACTTTTCAAAACAGCATTTCATTTGAGTATATTAATTCTTGCACTTATTTAATAAAAGTGTGTTGAGCATCTACCATGTGCAAAGCATTATGGGGCATAGATAGAGACACGATTCTAGGTTCAAGAAGTCCAGAATCTAACATGGGAGGGAGAAGTGTAAATATCTGCTACAGGAAATAAACAGAAGAGCAAAACATTTAGATGTTGCTATTTATTCCTAAACATAGGGAAGCATCATAATTGCTTAGGAACAAAACCAGCCTCTGAAAGAGCAAACACCACTGGGGGAAAGATGTGTATAAAAGTGCTTCTGAAAAAGATAAACATAAACCATGCATTTTCAAACAGCAATTCATTGCTTTGGGATCTGATGATAAGAATAAAAAAAAAAAAGAATACATAGATGATACATGGACAGATTTTGGCCCTATCTGCAAAGGAAATGGGAAAAGCCGAAAGGAGAGGCAACAACTGACCCTATGGGGAGAATCTTTACATTTAAATGAGGATACCTTCTGGCATCTCCGGATAAAGCTCTGAATTCATTACAGTATTACTTAAAGGATTTTATTAAAAGACCAAACCACACTGCACTTGTGGTTCAATGCCTTTATCGGAGATGAATCCTACCATTTGTTAGGATAGGCTGATAGTACCTCCCAAAGATACGTGTATGCCCCAATCCCTGGACCCTGTGAGGGTTACTTCAGAGGGTAAGGCTCTCCAAATGTCATCAAAGACCTTGAGATGAGAAATTCATCTTGAATTATCTGGATGGGTCTTAAATGCCATCAGAACCGCCCTTGTAAGAGAGATACAGGCGAGGATGAACAGAGCTCCACACAAAAGAGGGTGTGAAGACGGAGGCAGAGGCCGGAGTGAGGCAGCCACAAGGTGAGGCATGTGGGCAACCACAGGAAGCAGAAGAAACGAAGAATGGAATTCCCACTAGAGCCTTCGTAAGGAGTGTGGTCCATATTGACTTTGGACTAGGGATACAGATGCGGAACTTCTGGTCTCCAGACTACGACAGAATAAATTCTGTTGCTTTAAGTCAGCCAGTTTGTGATCATTTCTCACAGGTGCTTAGGAAACTAACACGCTATTTATATGGAATTGCATATTTGATATCTTAGGGGAAATGCAGGAAAGTTCCACTGAAAATAGGATTAACATCCACTTTGAATTGCACAGATATGCAATTCCTTCTGAGAAGGGCTTCAGGATGCTAAGCCGCTCTGCCCGGCTCATATTTGGCGGCTACTCTTACTCTTCACTGTGAAAGAAGCTAACCCCTGTGTCGGTAGAACCTAAGGATGGAAGAAGAGTGGAAGGGGCCCCAGAACTGCTAATGTGAGGGGGGCAGCACCTTAATCAGCATCAAATTATCAGAAAAACACAAAGCCTACTATTAAAGAGTTCAACAGATGGTTACTGTGTTATCACAGATGCACAGAAAACCTCTTCTTTCTAAAATAAATAAATAAAAAAGATTCCTGCCCTTTCTCAGACTGTCTCAATTAGGTAAAATTCACAAACTCCACAGCATGCTTTTCTCTAGTTCCACGCATTGAATCAGTATGGAGGATGGTCTCAAAAATCAAATCATAAACAGGGAACGGGGTGCCCATACCTTCTTCAGGCCATGTCTGGATGTTCTGGATACGGTGCTATTCCATCCTTCCCATTTTATCACCTGAAGTTCTTAATGTACCTCAACATTATCTTAGTGAGAGGTCAAATAAAGCTTTTATTTAGAAGGTACTGAAAGTTTATCTTGTTATGAATCTGTATTGATCTATGCATTGCTATCTAAAGAGAATTCTTCAGAAAAAGCACACTTTGCTCACAGTGAACATAAGCAGTGATGGTCAGTGTAAAATCTACTTTTTTCTATATAAAAACTTCTGTTTTACATGGTCTTGATCTCCATTTGATTATCTTCACTCACTGCCTTCCCTACATCTCACTCCATGGGGTCTGAAGGGGGCTCACTCTACCACCTGGGGCCAGCATGGGGGCATGACTCAGGCCCTGCAACTGAACACCATGCGTGTCCCATTGGAAAGGACTGGTTCAAGGATGGTCAGGCAGCCCACACTGAATCAGTGAGAGAAGAACCTCGGACTTTTCGTTTGAACTCTTGGGAAGAATACCCATTCATTCACTCAACAAATATTTGTTGAAAATCTATATTGTGCCAGGTGTTCCCCTATGTTCTGGGGATATCACCATAAAAAACAGAAAAAGTCTCTGCTTTTGTGAAGCTTATCCTACCAAATAGAATAAACAAATAAAGGCATAATATCTGTAGAACTGAACATTGGTAAGAACAGAAATAAAGGAAAACAGTCATGCTTCTAAGCTGGTAAACAGTATGCCTGAAGCTACGGCATGACAGAGCTGCCAGTTGTAGATGAAAATAAAACTGCAAGAAGGAAAGAGACAGACTGCTGATGAAAGAATCTGATTACCTAAATTCAGCCTGGCTTGAATCAAGTGGTCACTCTGATTCCTTTTATTGTTCGAGCCTATTTGATTTGAGATTTTGGTCACCTGCAACTGAAAAATGCTCAGTAAGTGCACTGTCCTGAGCCCCCACCCTTGTCTTCCCTCCACAGCCAATAAATTGCCAAGAATTATGTACTTTTTGTGTGTAGATGGCAGCTTTTCCATTATCATTATCATCACCTCACTGTAGGTCTGATCCTTACAGCCAATGTTTACTTACTGACCTCCCCAGCAGCACACACACCTTACATATCACCATAGCAGAAATGGTTTTAAACTATTGCTGAGTGCAAGTCACACAAACAGCCATATCAACCAGCTCCGATGGATCCCCATTGCACCTGATTTGAAATTCAAATTTCAGGTCCTGGCATTCAATTCCTTCAATCATCTGTTTCCCATCATTCTCTGCGCTACAGTCGAATCCCCACACGTTTCTCAGATGCGCTTCCTCCTTTAATCAGAGTGGTCTTCTCACTGTTTCCTAGATGTGGGATGCATGCACCAACACTCCTTGACCACCCAACCGATGACACCGCAGCCCCTTCTGTCTGCGAGTTCTCATCATTTATTATCTTTGGAGCTCAATTCAAGTTTTGTCTCTACCCAGAAGCCTTCTCACATGTGTGAAGCCCCCAGGTAAGGCTTACTTTTCTGAAATACTGAGGTCTGTCTCAGGTAAAATAAGTTACACCTCTGGAGAAGGGGCAGCACCTCACTCACGGGGGGCCACACAGCAGCCACATGCAGCGGCAGATGGGGATGAGAGGGTACAGGAGAACTTCATTCCTGAGAGAGGATCCTTGCTTGCTGACTGATGATTCTGGAGTGAGGCAGAGACTGGTATGACCAGCTGATGAGTGTCTGGTTCCCAGGGCATGACAGACAATTCCTACAGTCTACCTATGGGAACAGATGAGGCTTGGAAGAAGACACATAGAAATAGGTTTAAATTCTATAAGTTACTGGGTAGGAACAGAGGTAGGTAGGAGATAGGTGTTACATTTGGTCTCTCCTTCCAGAAGACGTTTTGACTTTTTGAAGAAAACCTAGCATAGAAACATTGAATACCTCCTGACATTGGTGCTTTCAAATAACTTACAGCACTACAAATATAAAGTGATGACAAGAGCATATCAATTTTAACGTACAAGGACCAAGGGCTTTATTCTGTGAGAACTACAAAATACACAACACAAATGATGAGCTAGAGGAATGTTTACATAAACTTAAGCATCTTAATTTGATAATCTACTCTATAGTCACTACAACAATAAATACAAGGACTATTTAGACACGTGGAGAGATGCAGGAGATGGGACGGGAAAACCTGCATATGAGGAGATAATACACAAAGACACCTGCTGGGTTCAGATGAGATAATGGGTGTTAAATCCAATAAACACAGCTCCTGAAACACAAAGGGATTCAATATAGATCAGCTCCTTTTCCTTGAGGAAGCTGGATGGATGATCTTGTTCTCTTTCCTCTTTTTTATTTCTAAATTTCTTGCTATGTAGTTAAATTATACTTCTGTGCTAAATTGAATACCTACTTTTAAACTACAGATTTTTGGCTAAAGTATATAATATGAGAATAAGATGGATCTATTTATTCTGAGATTTACTGTTAAGTAGAAAGAGAAAACCAAACAACAAAATTAAGTCCTACAGAAAGACATCAGACACAACACAGAAAAAATACAACACAGGTGTATATAATTTAAAAAGAAAATCATGTGGAGATGTTATAACTAATAATTGTTTTTATGAAAGTATCCACAGCTATGGGAATCTATGTGATAAATAAAGATAAGCTGTTAATAAAGGGCAATAAATGATTTTTCGATGGGTACAAAGAAATAGAAAAAATGAATAAGACCTAGTATTTGTTAGCACAACAGGGTGACTACAGTCAATAATTACTTAATTATAATCGGTCTTCAAACAGAACATCGACTCTCCTTGAATAACTTAAAGAGTGTAACTGGATTGTTTGCAACTCAAAGAATAAATGCTTGAGGGGATGGATACTCCATTCTTCATGATGTGCATATTTCACATTGCATCCCTGTATCAAAACATCTCATGTACTCTGTAAATACATACACCTACTACGTAACCGCAAAAATAAAATAAAATAAAAATTCTTTCTATGTATCTCCGAGAGTTGACAGGATTAGGGTCTGAATGAGAATATAAGGTATGAGCAGGATATGGCTTCTTCCCAAGACATGTTACAGAGGAATGGAAAGAAGACTGTGTTAAACTTATATCCTCTTAAAGGGACCTCATGACCTCACAGGCCAGAGCAGGCTATGGAGCATCTGGGAGCAGAAGAAAGAGAACGTCAGTGATACTGAAGTAAGAGTTAAAAGATGCACTCCAATTGCATTCTGAAGAGAGACCCCAGCAAGACCACTGACATCAGCTAGATTTTTTTCAGCCCGAAGTCATAAACCTGCAAAGTATCAGACCTTGTTCACTGCTCTGTACTTGGTTCTAATATGATTAGTAAGGGGCAGTGTCAGAATCCTTGAGAAAATAATAACCAGAACATCTTAGAATTTATTGTGCCCAAGGAAGGCACCCTGTCAATAGACAAATGTTTATTTGAGACCTCAAACAGATAATTTCAAAACTTTAGAAAAACAGTAGGCATTATCCCATGGCAATAGGTTTTATGTCTGAATTTCAACTCTATTATTTCAAGCTACGTGTGTGACTTTAGAGGCAACTTCAACTTCAATTTTTTAACTTAAAAGGATAAGAGTATTTGAGAACACAATGGGAAACGTTACATAATACTACCTCGTAGACCTCTGAGGAACCAGTATACAAAGAGATGCTATTGTTATGACTGAGGACGATATCCTTCATCAAATGTGAAAAGCTACCCAAATGAAACCCAGAAAAACATTTCCACCAAAGAAGACAGAAATGGGAAAAGTAACCAAAGAAAGGATATTTAGAATGAAAAGGAAAATTAATACAACTTAAAAGGAGGTAATATAAAGCGAAGTGAGCTAGAGCCCAGAACAAATTAAGACTTAGAAAAATTGCTAAATGCAATCAAAGAGGTTTTCTGTATGTTGGTAAGAAAAACCAGATGAATCCGCACTCTTTGGACAAAGCTCATGGGGATAAGAAAATAGGAAGACAGACAACTTCCTTTGTTTCCCACCACCTGAAAAGGGAACTCTTCAGATGGTAAAATACAAAACAAATGCTGACAAGAAGGAATTGCAGGCTACGATGTTAAATTTTCTTTACCAATTCTAAACAAGTTTGTCTTCCAGTCTCAACACATATTTCTAAACGAGCTTGTCTTCTAGTCGCAACACATATTTCACAGAATAATGAGAGGAGTTCTGGGTGGAAGCACCAAAAGAATGAAAGTGACCTGTGAGGTGCTGTGGAGGTCTGAGACATGAGGCGATCCCAGGAGGGGAAATGCCCAACCAATGTGCCGAAAAGCTCAGCGTTATCACTGACATTCGGCCGGTTTGCTGACTTGTTTATTAGCTGTCTCCTTATAAAGGCAATTTCATTAATCAAAGGTACAGATGATGTGATGGGTAATTTTATGTGTCAATTTGACTATGCTGGGGGTCCCAGATATTTGGTCAAACATTATTCTGGATGTTTCTGCAAGGGTGTTTTGGGAGGAGATTAACAATTTAATTGGTTGAGTAAAGCACACTGCCCTCCATATGTGGGTGGGCCTCATCCAATCAGCTGAAGGCCTGGATAGAACAAAAACCCTGACCCGGTACCACCACCAAATAAGAGAGAATTCTCTAGAAATCATCTGCTGCAGCAGCTCTTCTTGCCTGTCGGCCTTCAAACAGACCATCGACTCTCCTTAAATCTCCAGCCTGCCAGCTCACCCTGTAGATTAGATTTACCAGACTCCAGAACCACCTGAGCCAGTTCTTTATATTAAATCTCCTATGCATATCCTATTGATTCCATTTCTCTAATACAGATGCTATGAAGGAAATTTGGGGAGTGGTGGTTAAGAAAGAGAATCTGAATCCATCTCACTTTGACAGGTTGGAATGCAGTTTGAGTCTAATTAAATGGTAAATGGTAGTTGTAGGTGATAAATACTTATATTTGAGTTAAAAATGCCAACTATAAAAGTAAAGGGGATTTTAGGTCAAAGTGGGCTTTTCAGATTTATTTTTATAATACTACCCTGAATGCTATAACTCTGCTGACCCATTACTTCAGTCTCATCATTCCCTATGTTTCCATCAATCTGAGCACGCCACCCATTTATTCACATTCTATAGATATTGACTACTGTTCTATTCTGGGCATGGTGCTAGCTGCTGGTGATACAAAATACCTCGCAATTATATCACAGCCACGTGAAAGTGATATATTCAAAAGCTACCAGAATCCAGTAAGCCCAGTGTAATAAAAGAGGCCCATAAATGTACCCATTACGGATTTTCCATTAACGGAGTGATGAAAGTGAGGAAGTGTGGTCAGGAAAGGCATCATGCCATTTTAGAATTTGGTTTGTAGTATCCCAAGAGAAATTAGGGCAAAGGTATTGTGGATTTTTCAGGAAAAAAAAAATATGCAAAGACATAGTGATAGAAAAAAAGACAGTACCGTGTGGGCAGGATGAATGGGGAAGGGACCTAGTTACTCAGAAAAGCTGAGGAGAAAAACTGAAGATACTGGTGTGCTTTTCTTAGGAGTTTGAATTTAATATTGAAAAATGTAACAGTAAAATGCAGCATGAAGGCAAAACTTGCTTTCTTTTTTTTTTTTTTTTGAGACGGAGTTTCACTCTCGTTACCCAGGCCGGAGTGCAATGGCGTGATCTCGGCTCACCGCAACCTCCGCCTCCTGGGTTCAGGCAATTCTCCTGCCTCAGCCTCCTGAGTAGCTGGGATTACAGGCACGCGCCACCATGCCCAGCTAATTTTTTGTATTAGTAGAGATGGGGTTTCACCATGTTGACCAGGATGGTCTCGATCTCTTGACCTCGTGATCCACCCGCCTCAGCCTCCCAAAGTGCTGGGATTACAGGCGTGAGCCACCGCGCCCGGCCAAAACTTGCTTTCTTAATACAAATGTGTTAAAACTGAATAAATATGTGCACTCACTCTGTAGACAAGTGCCCTGTGGTTATGAACTACACTGTGGCAGGTCACCTCCTCTGCCCTGCCTCGTATTCGGCTCTGCTTTTACTCTGGCCAGTGCTGGGCTAACGGGCTCCTCACTGTCATGTGGCAGCACCTTCCTAAGTATTCTTAGGAAGTTGTTCCTAAGAAGTTCTAAGCGTTAGCGTTCTCTCTTTGTCTCTTAGCCTCTTAGATGTCTTGACCTGCAATGCCTACAGAAACCCAGTCACAACCCATTCATTCATATTCCTCTCCATAGAGCCGGAGTTAGCACGCCCCAAGAGCAGGACAGGACATCACTGGGCTGGACTTGGGATAAGTGCACTCCCTGCTATCTCTCAGAGGCACAGCCGTGAAACACGTTCTACCGGCTTCCCGAGAGCTTCCCAGGGAGTTCATTCCCCAGTTGCTCACAGAAGTGATCAGCTCAATGATGCCCCCTTATGTTGGATTTTTCTTCTCTATTCCATTCTTTCCTCTTTTATGAGATCACTTTCCAAGAGACTACCTGCCTGCACAAATGCCCATCACAGGCTCAGCTTTCTCAGAAAACTCTGACTAGGACAGTGGACTTTGCAGAATGGAATATGGGCAGTATTCTAAAATACTAAATAAAATGCAATAGGACAATCAAAGGGATGAATGTCACATGACACGAAGGAGGAGGGAGAGGACATCTGCTTAGCATGCCAAAAACAAACAAAACAAATTAACAATCAACCCTGGCCACCCAGGAGATGAGCTTTGTCACAGCAATTCTTCCTCATATCCCAGAAAAGAGAGGAAGAAATAAATACAGTAGACTCAACTGTGCTATCCAAAAAAGGAAGGCTGCTCAATCTCTTCTCTAGAATGTGTTAACTATGATTTATGAAATGACATTAGCTATTTTTTTTTTTGAGAAGGAATCTTGCTCTGTTGCCCAGGCTGGAGTGCAGTGGTGCAATCCTGGCTCACTGCAACCTCCTCCTCCTGGGTTCAGGGGATTCTCCTGCCTCCACCTCCCAAGTAGCTGGTACTACAAGTGCATGCCATCATGCCTGGCTAATTTTTTGTATTTTTAGTAGATACGGGGTTTCACAGTGTTAGCCAGGATGATCTTGATCTCCTGACCTTGTGATCCACCCATCTCGGCCTTCCAAAGTGCTGGGATTACAGGCGTGAGCCACAGCACCCGTATAGATAAGCAAACATTGCGATATAAAAATAGACATAAGCTATTTTTATATCGCAATGTTTGCTTATTTATAGGTAAGATCTTCTCACTATGTCTTATGTCATGTTATAATTTTATTCACGAAGAAGACAACCATTGCACAGACAAGTACGCCGTGAAGAATCGTGAAGAGTGCGATTTCACCCTGCTTGCAAGCTAACAAATGAGGCTGCCAGTTTGTTTCATGGTTGCAGCAGAAGATTCCTGGGTCAAAGCAAAGGACTGCATTACTTATAGCATAGCAAACAATACAAGCATCAGCATATCTGCATCAATTTCCTCGACTCCAAGTCCTTTGGGGGAACAGGGATGGGCACAGACGGATGTGTGCACACGCAGTGGGTTACATTACAAGTGAGGACCCCTGAGCTTAGGGAATTCAAATTTTTCTATGGGAAACAGGCATTGCTTGCCCTTCGGCAACACTGCTGAAACAAATCTCTTTTTTTTTTTTTTTTTTTTTTTTTTTGAGACGGAGTTTCGCTCTTGTTACCCAGGCTGGAGTGCAATGGCGCGATCTCGGCTCACCGCAACCTCCGCCTCCTGGGTTCAGGCAATTCTCCTGCCTCAGCCTCCTGAGTAGCTGGGATTACAGGCACGCGCCACCATGCCCAGCTAATTTTTTGTATTTTTAGTAGAGACGGGGTTTCACCATGTTGACCAGGATGGTCTCGATCTCTTAACCTCGTGATCCACCCGCCTTGGCCTCCCTGAAACAAATCTCTTACAGTTCAGTTGTATTGATAAGTGTGTCAAGCTTTTTTTTTTTTTTTTTGAGACGGAGTTTCGTTCTTGTTACCCAGGCTAGAGTGCAATGGCGCAATCTCGGCTCACCGCAACCTCCGCCTCCTGGGTTCAAGCAATTCTCCTGCCTCAGCCTCCTACGTAGCTGGGATTACAGGCACGCGCCATGCCCAGCTAATTTTTTTTGTATTTTTTAGTAGAGACTGAGTTTCAGCATGTTGACCAGGATGGTCTCGATCTCTTGACCTCGTGATCCACCCGCCTCAGCCTCCCAAAGTGCTGGGATTATGGGCGTGAGCCACCGCACCCAGCCAGCTTATTTTTATACATGAAGAATAGCAAATTATTATTTTATATGGTTATTCACAGTATCTCAAAATCTACTGATATTTTTATTAGCTTAGTTTTATTATAATTTAAAATGACCATTTGGGTTCCTTTAATTGTTAACAGACGAGAACAAAAAGAGAGAAATATGCTGCTTTCTTAAGGCTAAGTAACATCATTTTCTATTGAGGAACCCAAAACTTTTCCAAACTTTTACAAATATTTATAAATTGTAGGTTCTGTGACAGTTTGTGCTGTGAAATTTCATAGGCTTATAAGAGCTTTCTTAACACAACTATGGACTTTTCTCTTGGTGTTGTATAGTAGTTCAAATTAGCACAAGAATCATAAACCCTAAATTTGAATTGCTATGTAATATTATATAAATATTTATTTTCCCATTTGATGTTACATTACTTTTTCTACCAATCTTCTTACAATAAATTCATAAATATGTTAATTATAGCAAATATGAAGCTCTATCACAAATCCTTAAAGTTGAGAATCATCAAGCATTTAATTAGATTTCTATTACAGAGATACTTTCTTCAAAAAGTCATCTAAAATAGGAAACCCAATTTGTAGACTCCTTAAAAATGCATCTGCCACAACAGAGGCTTGACTTCAAATACTTTTCTGTTTGTATTTGTGTTAAAGTTGATGTGTCCACAAAATTAAATTAGGAATCTGTTATATCTAGTGGTCTTTAAATCAAAGCTCCTTCCCCATTCCTTATCTTCACTGCTGTATTCAAAAAGACTAGACTCCAGGGACTAGTCAGAAGCTGGGTTAAACATAGGATGCCTGAGAGACACCCTTCTTTCATAGTTTGAGGGTATGTGTGTATGTGGGGTGGGGGGGTGGAAAGTGGTTAACTGTATCAGAGTAGGCATAATACTATATTTTAAATCCTTCCTTCTGTTATAAATGTTAAGCTGCAAATATTTTCTCCTCCCAGTGGCAGCAGGTATCAACTCACTTAGTTCTACCTGTAATTTTATTTAACATGTGACATTCAGACAGTATTTTTTAAATTTACTTACAACTTCTTCCCCTCCCACATTCCAGCCAAAAGAATATAAACTTATATGATAGTTTTCCTGGGCACCCCAACAATTTAACTGTCCCTAAAACACCAGGTTCAACTTAAATTCTATTAGCCTGTCTGAGGGCTAAGATATCTAAAAATTCAAGACAAATTATCATTTGCCTACATGGAGGCAGCTCTGATTTAATAGACATCTAAAACTGATAGGCAATATTTTAGATCAAATCACTCCATCAAGTCAAAGACTAATTCAATTATTTGGTCAATTTCCAAAGAAATCTTTCCACTTCAGTCTGGAGTTCCATAAATACTGAGTTTACATTGAAAGGACAGTGAGGAGATCTCTTGAACAGGCCAGAAAGTTTAAGCTCAAGGCTGTAGAAGATTTGAGCTACCAAGTCCAAACCTTCTAAAAGATTCTCAATATGTATATCATTCCTCTAACTCTACATCTGCCTGAGAAACAATGACATCAATAAACTTTTTTCCATGGGATTTAGTTACAAAATAAGTCAAGGAACTACAAGTTATATATTCCTGAAAAATATAATATTATATATGCATATATTATATACTCAAAACTTTGTAAAGCATATAAAGTATAAGCATATACTGAGTCATAAGGCATAACTCAATATGTTGATTTTAACCTAAAATTTTCTTAAGGCCTCAATGGCAGATTCTTTTATTGCCAATGGGGCATAAACACATCTGGGAATTAGAAGTAGGTAATATCCTCTGTTTTTATGCTCCCAAAAAATGTGGTTATACTTAATGAAAAGTAATTCAAACCACAGCCCTGGCAATACATATTAGACCATATCTTCTTGATAATTTAATTCTTAGCAATAATTTTCATTGCTGCCTTATTAAGTAGGTATGCTACTGAAAATACAATCCTATAGTTAGAAGGTTAAAACTATTTTTAAATCTCAAATGTTTTTAGGTTTCATTCACTCTTCATATTATTACAACAAAAAATGTTCATTAACTGGAACATATGCAGTATCATTTTCAGCCCCCACTTTATGATATTTTTTATTTTTATTACCAGAGTAGTCATTTCATTATAAAATTTTAACCAAGCTAAGCATATACTCTTTTCTTTAAAAAAAAAAAAACTAGATTTACTGCAGCTCTGTTAAGGCTATCATAGTAAGTAATGAATTTCACACTTTCCTTTCATATAATATCACATCACATCAAGCAGATGTATGAAATTCTTGACAAAGACTTTTAAAACAAACAATTCTATGCTATATATGTCAAATGGAAAAGGAATATATTTTCTACAGTGACAGAAAAGACTTGACATCTGTATGATCATGTACTGCCAAGCGTTTGCAAATGCTCTTACAATGTGGAGCAACCAGGCCTAGGGGCAAGCAACCTTTCAGTGAAGAGTCTCATCAAAGGTGCAGAAGCAGCCGGGCGCGGTGGCTCAAGCCTGTAATCCCAGCACTTTGGGAGGCCGAGGCGGGTGGATCACGAGGTCAAGAGATCAAGACTATCCTGCTCAACATGGTGAAACCCCGTCTCTACTAATACAAAAAAATTAGCTGGGCATGGTGGCGGATGCCTGTAATCCCAGCTACTCAGGAGGCTGAGGCAGGAGAATTGCCTGAACCCAGGAGGTGGAGGTTGCGGTGAGCCAAGATCGCGCCATTGCACTCCAGCCTGGGTAACAAGAGCGAAACTCCTTCTCACAAAAAAAAAAAAAAAAGGTGCAGAAGCCCACTCTAGAAGACCAGATAACAGTCTGTGTGATGGATTCATTCAGGTATCCAAGCTTTAAAAAGTACTTCCAAGACTGATATAGATGTCCTAGGCAACAAACTTCCAAAAAAGAATGGGGAACAATCCCAAGGCCAATTACATCTTTGTCATTCAGAAATCCAAGCTAATTTAATTTAGAGTCATAAATAAATGAACTGTTATTTCTCAGTAATTGTTTGATATTTTTCAACATCTTTATTTTTCATCTACATCTCTTAGGTAAAATGCATCGATTTAACTATATTTATATAAGTTTTTATATTGGTCCATGTTTTCTTTAAACACAATGTTTAATGGTTTTTTATTTTATTTTATTTTTTATGTTTTGAGATGGAGTCTCACTCTGTTGCCCAGGCTGGAGTGCAGTGACATGATCTCAGCTCATTGCAACCTCTCCCTCCCAGGTTCAAGTGATTCTCCTGCCTCAGCCTCCCAAGTAGGGGACTACAGGTGCATGCCACCATGCCCAGCTAATTTTTGTATTTTTAATAGAGATGGGGTTTCATCAGGATGGTCTCCATCTCTTGACCTTGTGATCCACCTGCCTTGGCCTCCCAAAGTGTTAGGATTACAGGCACAAGCCACCGCTCCCGGCTTGAATGGTTTTTTACGGTAATAATTTGATTTTGAAACAATCTCAAATTTACAGAAAACATGGAAGAACTATGATAATAATATCCTGTCCTGTTTCAGTTCAATTATCCCTGAGTACTTCAATGTGCATTTCCTACAAAAAAAGAAGTTCTCCTACATAACCATAATATGATCATCACAGTCAGCAAAGATAAATTTCCAACATTTAATCCTCAAATCTTGTTCAAGTTTCACCAATTTGCAATCACGTCCTTTACAACATAAGCATTTAATTCAGAATAGTATTTAGTTGCCTTGTTTTCTTAGTCTCTGTCAATCTGCAATGCCTCACTCCTTACCCCTCTCAACCTCTGACGACTTGCTAGATTACCACCAATGCTGTCTCCTGTCTCTCCAGGTCCCCTCCCTTGCTACATGTGGATGCTTTCCTTACCATGCCGGTTTCTGAATGCTCTGCCATGGCCCTGGGCCTCCCCAGTACCCAGCACAGATGCCTAAGCTCCACTGAATGACTTCGGACTGAATTGTTCAAAAAGAGAAGGGGAGAGGAAGAAGAAGAAGAATAGCAAGTAATTTGATTTTTTTCTTCATGATTGAATCAAATCAATGTCTTGGAATTGATTATCATTTCCATGGGCTGCTTATGCTTCATACTGTTTGTATAGAGTCTGGAGAAAATGAATAAAGGCATCTGAAATTCTTTTACTTTTTTTTTCAGACAGAGGCTCACTCTGTTGCCCAGGCTGGAGTGCAGTGGCATAAGCTCAGCTCACTGCAACCTCCACCTCTTGGGTTCAAGCAATTCTCCTGCCTCAGCCTCCTACGTAGCTGGGATTACAGGCACCTGCCACCATACTCGGCTAATTTTTTTTTTGTATTTTTAGTATAGACGGGGTTTTACCATGTTGGCCAGGCTGGTTTCGAACCCCTGACCTCAAGTGATCCCCCTGCCTTGGCCTCCCAAAGTGCTGGGATTACAGGCATGAGTCACCGCACCCAGCCTGAACTCCATTTAGGGTACCATTTGACACCAAAACTAAGAATTTGTTAATCATCTGCAGAATCTCTCTTTAAATGGTATTACTAAAAAGTCCAAAATGAAACATCTACAAAAATAATTATTCCTGTACTCTGTGAGATATCTTTCCTGACACGTCACATCATAAATGAGTTTCCTAACTAACCCACACACACTCCATAGTAGGCTTACCCTTCTTTCCCCAGGATGGCTGGCAAACTTGAAAAAAACAACCATTTAGGGGAAAAAAATGAGGCAATTAAAATTAAAAGTGTTTTAGGCTGTGTAATGAATAAATCAACCCACTGAAAAGTTACAACAAAGGCTATTACTCAGCATTTTACCAATTACAGGAATTTCTGCAAAATCTGTCCAGCCATTTGTTTATGTATCCCTGGAATCAGTGCCCAGAGTTTAATCATTCTCTTGATTCTTCCTATTGTTTTCAAGGACTGGATGAGAGCAATAAGTGACCTTTCTCTCACTCTCAGGCAGGGAGACAAACTGATAAGAGTAGGAAAAGAACTCTTAGCTAAATTATGACAAATCCAACTCTTATTACGAGGCACAAGTATTAATTAATCTAAGCTACAATGAAGTCAGGTTCTCCCTAGACCCCTTCTCCCACTCCACAATGTCTCGTGTTCAGAAAGAAATGGCAGGGTCACAAGGATGATTTTAACACGAAGAGATGTGTTCAAGTCTTTGTTCCTGTCCTTTGGTAATAAGTGAAGGATAAACAGATAAAACAACATAAGGAAAATGCTAGACTCTGAGGTTCTGTCCTCAAAATTTTATACCCACTTCCACTGAAAAGTTCAGAGGAAAAAATAGGTAACACATTTATTGCTTTTACATTAACCATCTTAAAATGCAAAGAATGCAGTCCTTTCTGGATAGATTCAAAGTAGTCTAAACAAACAAAAAGCGAACCTACGAGCACCGAAGTTAGGAAAATATCTCCCCTCATGCAGAATCCTCCTAACATAAAGTTTTCCCAGGTATTTGTTGGATCAACTAACATTCAGATAAACTGCACATAATCCCACAATGCTAAATGTTTAAGAGGTTTCTGCTGTTTTGGTTTTTTGTTTTGAGATGGAGTTTCGCTCTTGTTGCCCAGGCTGGAGTGCTATGGGCTGATTTCAGCTCACTGCAACCTCCGCCTCCCAGGTTCAAGCGATTCTCCTGCCTCAGCCTCCCAAGTATCTGGGATTATAGGTGCCTACCACCACGCCCGGCTACATTTTTTGTATTTTTAGTAGAGACAGGGTTTCACCATGTTGGCCATGTTGGCCAGGCTGGTCTCAAACTCCTGACTTCAGATAATCCACCCACCTTGGCCTCCCAAATTGCTAGGAATACAGGCGTGAGCTACTGTGCCCAGCCAAGAGAGCTCTTCTCATGAACAGCCATTTCATGCCATCATCAACAGGCTGCCTTAGTAGGTGGCCAGTGTGCTTCTGGAAAACCAGCTGTGAGTAAGGTGAGCAAGTCATGGTGTCTACATGAGAAGAAACTTCCAGATGTCCTCATTGACTTTCTTCTTGGTATTCAAGGTGTTTCATAATTATAGTTACATAGTTTTATCTGGAAGAATTACTTGATCTAAAAGGTAATTTAAAATTAGTAAAATTTATTAGATATGAGGATACTAAGTTTCATCAATGAAAGAGGACTGGAAAACCCCATAAAAGTAGTACTGAAAACCTAAGAGTCACTCAGTGACTGGCAAAAGCCCCGTCTGGTGGTAAGTCATTTGGAACATGCCCTCCCCTCTTCCAAGAAGAATGTTCACTGTCAATGAGCTTAATGTCTATGGGCTTTTAATCCTTCCACCGGATTCCAAGCTAAATAACAATCAATATAACTGATCCTGAGAATAAAAAGTAATGACAACTGCAACAAAAACACAGGAAAGGTGGTGCCAGGGTCTCACTCAGATTTCATTGCTTTGCTTTTCTCCAGGAAAGTCTTTGCGAAGCCCTGTTTATTAAATAGTAAGAGTGACCTCTAGTGACTTATTTTGTTGTTGTATTTTGCCAGTTGATTGGTGAGTTACTACTCTAGCATGCTTTTCTGTAAGTAATTCATTTATGTGTTTACTTAGGCCAAATAGCAGTCTCCATTACAATACCCAAGGATTTTGATTTGATGTAAGTAACTACATTTTATTAACAAAGGCTTCTCACAAAAGCAGATGAAAGTTGAATCTGAAACATAGTACGGCATCTGACCGAGGAGGCCAGAGCTTGTTTTTGGGAGTCGCACACCAAGGGTAGGATTAACTGAGGTACGACTGAATGATGATGTGCAGTGATTGCATGAACCCATGTGCGTGCCTCATGTGTGAAGAACCCAAGCTTGAGCCTGCGGGTAGCACAGCACTGAGCTATGGCAAAGTTTTCATGACGGCTTAGGTGAACTGCTGAAAGCTACCCTTAGTTATCCTGTAATAATCTAAATTTTCAAACATAGCCACTAGCATTTATTGGAACTTATTTCAAAAGAGATTTTGGCAGGAGAGGGCCAAAGCTGAGAGAGGCGAGATGCCACTGAAAAAAATAAAGTGATTTCAGAACAAGGAGGAGGACATTTTAAAAAATTCTAATCTCACGGTTCGATTAAATTAATCAAGAAAGAAAGACAACTCCCTGATAGAGATTTACTCCAAGACAAAAAAAAATGTGTAATGTTGTGTAAACATTCTTATGTGTGATAAAATATGGGTATATTACATTTTGCTCAACTGTCTGGAATATCATCATTATATTTGAATCATAGCCCTTTCTAGAAATAAAGGCTTCCTAGGTATTTACCAAATTAAGGAAAAAAAAAAAAAAAACAGGGAACCCAATGACAAATTAAATAATGTAAAATATTAGCATCCAGAGAGGAATAATTTTCAAGATCACCTAAATGGGTGGCTGAGTTTTGTCTTAAAGCAAGAACTTTCTACTATGAGAAACAAAGCCCCCTGACATGGGTGTTCAAATGTTATTCCCTTAGTAGTTACGGCAGGTTATTAATCTGGGGCTCTTAAATTTAGTTTCGCCTACAGGCGCTCTGTCCCTATAGTGCATGGGAGTTAATTAGCATCTTAACTCTAAAGCTGCCAAGGTTGGCAAAACTGCTAACATCTAAGTTGATGCAGTATGATGTAATGTCTGCCAGTTTTTTCCCTGTTAGACTTAATTCCTATAAAATGTTACAATCCCAAAAAGGAATAAATGAGAGTATTTGCAGGCTAATCTCTTATTAAGATGGTATTTTCTGGTTTTACAGAAACGTCCAGTTTCTCAATGAATATTCAGATACAGAGATTAAAAAGTCAAAATATGCATGGTACATCTTAGCCTCCCCCACAAGAGGAAAGTCTGTTGTAAACGAAATTCTCTTTTTCGGGTTGCAATTCAAGAGATTTTTTTTTTAAGAATCTTTCTTTTTAGGAGCATGTTCTGCAATTCCACTTCCAAATATTACCAATAATAAAAATACAAAGTTTTCCAGATAGCCTAGTGCAAGTCTTAGACCATTTGCTGTACTTACGTGGATTTCCTGCTCCTACGGGGCTCCAAGTCTGAGTGGGGAGAAGGAGCAGCACCCTGAAGACGGCCCAGGCCACCGAAGCCATGCTCACTTCGGCCAGGCGCCCCGAGACCCGGGGACGGCAACGGCCGCTCAGCGTCGCTCCTGCCCTCACTCCGGGTCCCCTGCGCGGCTCCGACGCTGCTGTGTCCCCTCTCCGGTCTCTCCGGCTCTCTTCCTCACGCACCGGCAGCCCCCGCTTGTCGGGGAGAAGCCCCAACCTCTCCTCCCCGTTTTGCAGACGCTCTCGCCGAGCTGCGCCCGTCCCCAGGTCGGCCCCGCGGACTCGCGCCGCAGCTTCCCAGGGCGCTCGTGGCCGCGCGGCGCCGCCCCAAGCTCGGAGGCGGCGGGTTCTGGCGCGTCCTGGGCACTAGGCGCAGGAGGCGGCCGGCGGCCACGCGGATCGCGAGGCGAGGGGGACGGGCACCCGGGTCCACCTGACGCTCTCCTCGCGTTACACCCGCAGCTCCCTCGGTTCCTCCCGCCCACCGGGGTGGGGTGGGGCGGCCGCGGTGCGCGAACTCGCGCCAAGGATTGCGCCGTCAGCCTCCGCCTGCAGGTGTGGAACGCCAGGCTTTATCACTCTGCTGTTCGCCGAACGCAGGGACGGCACCCAGGAAAACCCGGTCCTGTTTCAGTTCAAATAGGGAAGATGGAGCAGAAATAACTCTGCATGTAATCCCAGCACTTTGGGAGGCCGAGGCGGGTGGATCACGAGGTCAAGAGATCGAGACCATCCTGGTCAACATGGTGAAACCCCGTCTCTACTAAAAATACAAAAAAATTAGCTGGGCATGGTGGCGCGTGCCTGTAATCCCAGCTACTCAGGAGGCTGAGGCAGGAGAATTGCCTGAACCCAGGAGGCGGAGGTTGCGGTGAGCCGAGATCGCGCCATTGCACTCCAGCCTGGGTAACAAGAGCGAAACTCTGTCTCCAAAAAAAAAAATAATAATAACTCTTCAGCGTGTACTCGGCAGACGCGCGTGCACTTTGACTTTGCCAGGAATTTTGACTTGTAGAGAACCAAGCTGGGAAGCCGGGCCAGGAGCAGGGCGAGGCCAGTGAGCCGGGTTGTGCGACTGCAAGCCTTTATTTAAAGTTTTGATATTTTGTCTATTATGAATTTTTTTTTGTATCACATTCAATTTTTATTTTTATTTATTTATTTATTTATTTTTTGCTCATCGTTAAAGTGGAAACTATACTACTAAGCAGGGTTGTCATGAAGATTAGATAATATGTGCCAAGTACATATCACGGTGCCTGACATATAATAGGTCTTTCATAAATGGTAGCTACTTTGGAACATTATTATTGCTATTACTATTAGTACTGTTAGTAATAATAAAGTGTAATTGCATTGTGTTATGTGACTGCTTTCCCTGCACACTGCTACATCCTTTTTGTGGCTGAGGGATCTTCAGAACCACCAAGCAAGTATTTTGGTCATTTCTTTGAAAAATTGCATTTTTGTGAGATATCTTGTGTATCTTGTCTTTTGTATTGTATTTTGCTACCTAGTGAAAACATTCAATATTATGTCATCTGTGAGATCCATATTTTAGAACTCTTTTAAAAGTCTGCTGTGGTCAGTTCAGTCTTTCTCTTAGTTCTACATTGAGGTTTTCTTCTCCATGTCTTGGCTTTGGCTGATCCCTCTCTCCTGACTTTCTAAACACTTTCTCTCTCTCTCTCTCTGTTCCTTGCCCCCAAACTATCTTTCTCTGTCCAATCCATAAGTTCTTGAGTAACTTAATTTAGAAAACGAGTTCACATGAGAGTATTATAGTTCCTGGATAACTCAATGTTTAAAATATTTCATTCATTCAACATTAGCGTTACTTAACAGTTGCACCAGTGTGTTAGTCCCTTCACCCTAGTCCTGGCGTTGGTGGAAGTCTAAAATTTACATTTTCTTCCGGTTTCTGTCCAAAGGAGCAATCCCTACAAGTGTAGGATGAGGAGCTCAGTCCAGCACACTTCTTGGGAGTCTGCTGTGTGCTAGTTGGGGAGGGGAGGGGTCTTTCTCTTCCTCTTCTCCACTGCTTCTCAAATTCACAGTACAGGCAAAGATTGACAAACTCACTCATACTACCACCACCGTCAGGTTAAAAAAAAAAAGTTACTAGTTTTTGGGATAATATCTTGAAGAAATAGCTTATTAATCTTCTCTTTGTAAAGATAAGTTTGAAAGGCTTTTTCTTCATTAAAATGCATTCAAATGTAATACGAATAGAATAATCTTACAAAGTCATTCTTGAATTATTAATTGGGTTCACTTAAACTACTTTTGCACAAGAACTCTGTAAATAGTTCCTCTTTCATTACAGAAAAAAATGATTAATCAAAAGTTTTGATTGACAGATCAGTTGCCTTGAGTGAGACAGAAAGAGAGAAAATGGAAATCATTTGCTAAATTGGACCTAGAGTAAAACAACAAATGTCAGTCTATTATTTTGTACCAATTTGTCAAGCATCAGAAGGAGTCTTTAAAAATGTAAACTTGGCGGGGCGTAACTTGGGATTACGCCTGTAATCCCAGCATTTTGGGAGGCCGAGGCGGGTGGATCAAGAAGTCAGGAGATCAAGACCATCCTGGCCAGCATGGTGAAACCCCGTCTCTACTAAAATACAAAAAAAAATAGCCGGGCGTGGTGGTGGACACTTGCAATCCCAGCTACTCAGGAGGCTGAGGCAGGGGAATTCCTTGAACCCGGAAGGCGGAGGTTACAGTGAGCCGAGATTGCACCACTACACAGCAGCCTGGTGACAGAGCAAGACTCCGTCTCAAAAAATAAAATAAAATAAAATAAATATGTACTTGGATGTTCAAAGTGATAGCTTAATGGAGAAAAGCCAAAAACTTCTACGGCAGTAGACATTAGCAATTTTTTTTTAAATGGCTTCATTAAACTGTAAAATCACTAGTGTAGTGAGGGTGAATGCATTGTTCTGCAACACTGGAGGAATATATTTATATTTATGAATATGATTCCCAATACAAAAAACACACATTTTACACACTTACAGGTACAATCAAAATTTGTTCCAAATTGGCCATATCTACTAACTGTACACAGTATTTAATATGGTTAAACCAGTAAGCATCAGCATCTTCTTTTAATACAGGAAGCTTATAATTGTTGTTTAGATTCCCCTGCTTTTGACTTAAAACTTATTTAGGTTTATTCTACTTAAGTTTTTTGATTCAGGGACTTGAAGTCCTTGGACAGAAATGTGAGTCTTGAAATGCATTTTATATGGCTATAATTGCTGCTACATGGTTAAATTTTTATTTAAATCAGCATAGACACTTGCTCTGGTGACAATGCTGGCAATGAACTTTGCAGACTCAAGAGTAGTGAGGTTACTTTGCCTGCTAGAGAAGCATTTGTTACAATCATCACACACTACACATTTACTGGACAAATGAAGGCATAAATTCGAGGTGGTTGATGTAACTAGAACACTGGATGTCCCAGAAAAAATATTAAAATATCACAGATACAAACATTTTATATGTTGCAGCTTTATTTCCTTTCTTTCCTACTTTCCATGATAATGCAATTGAAACTTTGAAACTTCTTACTTACCTTCTATTTAACCTTAACATGGATAATAAACACAATTATTATATTTTTTATTTCCATTTGGATAATGGTTGCATAATTCAACCAGAATAAGAAGAGAATAAGATCTACTTTGTAATAAGCACATATTTAGGAAGTGAAGATATTCATATTGGAAAAAATGATACTGAGGTGTGTTTGTTTGATGACTAGCTTCTAAATTATAAGAATGTAAATGTTTGTTAAGACAGACTCTTTTGAAATTTGTTCTTGAATATTTTGAATTACAAAATAAATGTTTTTACAAGAATTGTATAAGGAAAATGCTAATAATTGCCACTATCATCACCCCAACCCCGCTGAGGTAACCAATGATACATAATAGGCTAACAGACTGGTATGTGTCCTTATGTATCCTTGTTTTGGCTCTTCTTTATCTTTCTTTCTTTTTTTTCTTTTTCTTTCTCTTTTTTTTTTTTGAGACTGAGTTTCGCTCTTGTTACCCAGGCTGGAGTGCAATGGCGCGATCTCGGCTCACCGCAACCTCCGCCTCCTGGGTTCAGGCAATTCTCCTGCCTCAGCCTCCTGAGTAGCTGGGATTACAGGCACGTGCCACCGTGCCCAGCTAATTTTTTGTATTTTTAGTAGAGACGGGGTTTCGCCATGTTGACCAGGATGGTCTCGATCTCTTGACCTCGTGATCCACCCACCTCGGCCTCCCAAAGTGCTGGGACTCTGTCTCTCTTTTTTATTTTTTTTTGAGAAAGTCTTGCTCTGTCACCTAGATTGGAACCTAATGCCATGATCTTGGCTCACTGCAACCTCTGCCTCCCAGGTTCAAGCAACTCTTGTGCCTCAGCCTCCTGAGTAGCTGGGACAACGGGTGAGTGCCACCACATCCAGCTAAGTTTTTGTATTTTTGGTAGAGACAGAGATTTTCCATGTTGCCCAGGCTGGTCTCAAACTTCCTGAGCTCAAGTGATCCACCCGCCTTGGCCTCCCAAAGTGCTGGGATTACAGGCGTGAGCCACCACACCTGGCCTTAGCTCTTCTTATATATAAACATATACAACCTTGTACACAGAGTTGTGCTTATTTTGTTTCAATATGGTTTCACCTCGTACTTTACACTCTCACCCTGCAATTTTATCTTCCCTCTTTGTAGTATACCATGTGTATTCCAGTCTAAACTAGAACTTAGTTTTCAGCTCTAGAAAATAGAGTGAGAATACAAAAATGTAACCACATTTGCCTGCCAATCTAATAGCACTTTAATTCCTAAATCGATCTGCTTTCACAAATATGCTACTTTTCAAAGAATTATTTTTCTTACGATATTTTTCTAAGCAATGAAATGTGATAAAGAGATTTTTAAAATACACTAGTGTATTAGTCAAGACCCAGAAAGAAAGCATGACTTACTTGGATGGTTTAAGGGAAAAGACTGTAAAGAAAAGTGAAGGGACTCACCAAGTGACGTTGTGGCACCCAAAGACAAGCAATAGCAGAAAGCCTTTGCCACCTACAGCAGAGGGGCAGAGGGAGAAAAGGTTTTTACCAGGTCCCCAGAAAGCAGCAGCCAAGGAACAGAAAGTTCTAGTAGGAGCTGTAGTCATAGAAGTAAAAAAAGCTGGCCAGGTGCAGTGGCTCATGCCTGTAATCCCAGCACTTTGGGAGGCTGAGGTGGGCAGATCATGAGGTCAAGAGATTGAGACCATCCTTGTCAACATGATGAAACCCCGTCTCTACTAAAGATACAAAAATTAGCTGGGCACGGTGGTGCGTGCCTGTAGTCCCAGCTACTCCGGAGGCTGAGGCAGGAGAATCACTTGAACCAGGGAGGCGGAGGTTGCAGTGAGCTGAAATAGCACCATTGCATGCCAGCTGGGTGACAGAGTGAGACTCTGTCTTGAAAAAAAAAAAAAAAGTGAAAAAAGCTGTTGTCAGAGCCTGGAAAACAGGAGTGAATAGGGAAGAAAGTTTCTGAGCCCTGAATTCTGAAACCCTCTTGTTTCTGTGGGTGTCTTTCATTAGCCAAAACCAACTGGAAGTCAGCCAGGAGGGAAGCAGGGTGACACTTGGGCAGGAAGGGTGACACTGGGGATGGAAGGGTAGAGGGTGGTTCTGAGGACCTCCACAAAGAATGGCCAGCACATCTCAGAACATTGACACTTATCAAATCAAAAGTGATGACATCATTTGTGAAAGTTTATTTATGTTTTGTGTATTCATGTTCTTTTTTTTTTTTTTTTTTTTTAACTGGAATGGCAATTTGTCTGAACACCAGCACTGAGGTTATCATATTGGAAAGGCTGGAATGGGCAAAGTGTGTTAGGCTGGAAACCATTCCTGGCCTAGTTACCTAGCACTTTTTTTTTTTTTTTTTAAAGAGAAAGAGAGAGAGAGAATAGGAAGGAGGAAAAAGGAAGAGAAAGAGAGAGAGAGAATGGGGAGGAGGGAGAAGAAAAAGAAAGAGGGAGAGAGAATGGGAGTATTGCTTTCTTGCCCAGGCTAGAATGCAATTTAGTAATGGGTATTGAAAACCTCTTTTATACTGATAATTATACTTAATGATGTAATCAGGAAGGAATAAGGGAAGAAGATAACAAACAAACAGCCAACCAATATTTAATTTAAACCTATGAAATGCTATGCGATTACTGAGGAGTGATTTACTTCCAATTATATAGTCACCTTTGGAATAGGTGTGAGGTGGTAATGTATGTTTTGTGTACTTGAAGTGGAGAGTTCTATAAATGTTTATTAAGTTTACTTGTTCCGGGTCTGAGTTCAAGTTCTGAATATCCTTGTTAATTTTCTATCTCGTTGATCTATAGAATCGTTAGCTCTTCTTGTTGCATTGATCCTTTTGCCATTATGTAATGTCATTCCTCGCCTCTTTTGATCTTTGTTGCTTTAAAGTCTACTTTATCAGAGGCGAGAATTGCATCTCCTGCTTTTTGTTTATTAGTTTATTTTTACTCTCTGTTTGATTGGTAAATCTTCCTCCTTCTCTCTGAGTCTTTGTGTATTGTTGCATGTAAGATGGGTCCGGATGCAGCATACCGATGGGTTTTGGCTTTTTATCCAATTAAAATATATATAAGTTTAATACTGCCATTTGATGCTAGCTGGCTGTTTTGCCCTTTAGTTGATGTACATTTTTTATTGTGTTAAAGTTCTTTGCTTTTTGATATATTTTTGGAAAGGCTGATACTGGTTGTTCCTTTATATGTATAGTGCTTCTTTCAGAAGCTCTTGTAAAGCAGGCCTGGTGGTGGTGAACTCTCTAAGTACTTGTTCGCAAAAGATTTAATTTTTCCTTCGCTCATAAAGCTTAGTTTGGCTGGATAGGAAATTCTGGGTTGAAAGTTCTTTTCTTTAAGGATGTTAAATATTGGTCCCCACTCTTTTCTGGCTTGTAGGGTTTCTGCTGAGAGATCTGCTGTAAGTCTGATAGGTTTCCCTTTATGGGTAACCTGACCTTTCTCTCTGGCTGCCCTTAGTATTTTCTCCTTCATTTCAACCCTAATAAATCTGGCGATTATGTGCCTTGGGGTTGGTCTTCTTGAAGAATAGCTTTGTGGTGTTCTCTGTATTACCTGGAGTTGAATATTACCCCGCCTTGCCAGGTTGGGAAAATTTTCCTGAATGATATCCTGAAGAGTATTTTCCAACTTGGATTCATTCTCTTCATCACATTCAGGTACACCTATCAAACGTAAATTAGGTCTTTTCACATAGTCCCATATTTCCTGGAGACTTTGCTCATTCCTTTTCATCCTTTTTTCTGCATTCTTGTCTTCTCGTTTCATTTCACTGAGCTGGTCCTCGACTTCTGATATCCTTCCTTCTGCTTGATCAATTCGACTGTTTAAACTTGTGCATGCTTCGCGAAGTTCTCGTGTTGTGTTTTTCAGCTCCATCAGTTCACTTATATTCTTCTCTAAATTGTCCATTCTCGTTAACATTTCGTCAAACCTTTTTTCAAGGTTCTTAGTTTCTTTGCATTGGGTTAGAACAAGTTCTTTTAATTCACAGAAGTTTCTTATCACCCACGTTTTGAAACCTGCTTCTGTTATTGGAACACACGTGTAATCTATTAAGCCTTGTTCCGTTACTGATGAGGAATTGCAATCCCCTGTAGAGGGAGAGGCATTCTGATTTTGAGTATTCTCTACCTTTTTACGCTGGTTTCTTCCCTTCATTATATATTTGTCCGTCTGTCGTCTTTATAATTACCGACTTTCTAACTGGGTCTCTGACGTCCAACTTATTGATTCCCTGCGCCAAAATCTGAGCAATCCACTGAGCCGGCCAAAACAGCGGTGTTAAGATTGATGGTGCTTTTCTGCCCGGGAATCTCCGGACTCTGCACCAAGAACTGGCGTGCTAAGGCACCAGCAAAACCGCCACGCCGGCCACAAGAGTCGCCCTGGCGACTGGTGGAGCTCCTCCACTGGGAATCTCCTGGTCCGTGAGCAACTAATATTCGTCTGAAAGTGTGGCGTCCTCTCGTTCTTTGTGCTTTCACTGGGAGGTACGTGCCCAAGCTGCTAATCATCAGCCATCTTGGATCTCTCTCCAGTATTCATGGTCTTCAATGAATGACTTATAAAGTAATTGCTTAGATTATAAAGCTAAAGCTTTTATTTTTAAAATTATGAACTGAAGTAATTGTACTTGCTAGAAATTAAAACAGAGCTTTGAAGTCAAATAGTTTACTCTTTCTTCTATTTATATTAACAAGAAAGATTAATTGTGCTGAATATCATAGTTTTGAATGGAGCTTTTTATTAACTTAACATCAGGAAACCACCAGAGTCCACTTACCTTTCCTTATTTTTCACAGAAATAGAAAGATTGATGTTCTCTTAGAGCAAAAAGATGAGTTCTCACTTCTTGTGGCCTCCTGACATCCATCAATATTTAAGAAAAATAATTCTCACATTTCAGGGACAATTGGGAATTAAGTTGAGCTCAAATACAAAGGCAAGTATTCTTTAATAAAACATTGTATTTTTTTATGAAATCAATAAGCTAGCCTAAAATCTAATCCTTCAAAACTACAATAGGTTAAGAAAACAAGTGAATAAATGGTAAACAAGTTGAAATTTTCTCTCCAGTTTCTTATCACTGGCTAATTGGGAAGAATTGAAAAGTTAGAAGAGAGAAAATTAAAATCAAGCTATTCCACGAAAAAGTTGCTTAACTGTTTTATTGAAATTAATTCTATAGGGAGCCCTGATTGCATATTTGATAAGGAACCTTAACACTAATACGTAAAATACCGTATGTGCTCATGTATTAAAGAAAGCATTCTTCCAAATGTTTTCTTTTATATAAAAAGATAAGTCTTACCCTAAATGTATGTTAACCTTATAGAAAGAACAGTCACAGTTAGAATGTAATTTTGGGGACTAGGAAATCAACCCCGACTTCAGCTAATCAATGTTCTTCCATTGAAGTGTGCTAATATTTAGTATGAAATCCCTTATGGATTTCAGATCTTTTCCTGAAAGCAAACTTTAATAAAGCAGAGGTCATCTGATCTTGGGCTGGAGATGGGGAGAATGAGGAGGAAAGCACCGTAAGAGGGAGAGTGTAGGGATGGGAGAGAGTAAAGAAAGGCGTTAGTTAAATGTCAGAGTTGAATTTATCCACTTTGTAGTTTTGTCTAAACTGAAAACCAATCATTGCTTGAATGGATTGCTAGAGAATGCTTCTCTCATAAGGCAAGAATAGAGTTATAATTGTAAGACTTCAAGCTTAAAATAATGGGACTGTATGTTTGGGGCATCTTTTTAACTCAGCTAATCTAAGGATATAAGAAAACACTGTTCCTACTTAAGGAGCAAAAACTGGTAGATATGTGTTTGGGAGAATTTTTAGATTTGCCAGCATTTGTGTTTCAGAACGCTCAACAGCCTCACCGCAAGCCTGAATTTCTGGATATAATGAAGCAGAGACTGTTTTGCCTTGAGCAGATCCAGTTCGTGAAGTCTTAGGGGAATAGCATGCTTCATGCCTGCCAGCAGATGAGCCTCAAAGTCCCTTTAGGAAGCACTTTGACCACAAGGTAGATAACTCTTATTACAGAAGGAGAAGGAGTGTGTAATTCATCTCCTACTGGTAAGAATAGTTATTGCTTTTGCAAACACTGTAAATGTGCAATCTAGAAGCTAGAAATAAGTATGCAGTTAGAAGGCAGTCTTTTTTATATGTAGTAAAACTACTACACTTTCTGCAGTGGTAAAGCTAAACAGAGATTGTAAATCTAAGCAGAGAGGTATCCAGGATTGTGGTAGTCTACACCGAGTATGCCTACATGATGGTAGAGAAAAAAGAATGAAGATTACATGCAGGGTAGCTTCCTAAGAATATTAGATAAGAACATCTGCAGGACAACTTATTGTACATCTTCTGGTCCAAATTTCAAAGAAATGGCTGCTGGATATAAGGATATAAAAAAAGAGAGAGAGAAAGGGAGAAAACAAAATAGCACTCAAGTGATAACATATTTGGTTGCACTTAATATTTAGGAAAGCCTGTGACTCAGGGAAATGAGATGATTTGGAGGTAGACTTTAGAAGCAAAAGCAAGATACTAAAGTTCTGTCAAAACCTTGGATCCTATTTTTTATAATAAACCAAAGTATATCTTTTTTTGATTAGCTTGTGAAAATTATTTGAGAATAATTTATGAAAAGTTCCCACTGCTATAATATACTGAGCTCAATAAATTATTCATATTTTATTTTCACTAATTAAAATAAACCCAAATCCCATGAAGAACTTTCTCAAGGACTCATAACCATTACTACAAAACGCTTTGTTGTCACATTTCTTTTCATTCCATAAATTAAATAGACCCTTCTTTCTCTCTAAAGGCTATTTAAACATATTATGTTTCCCGGGAAGGGCTATGGTTAAATGTTGGCCTTTTGTCCTTACGCTCCTATAGTTTCCTGTTGCAGCAGTGTAGAATGAAGTTATGCCAGAACAATTTCCACAGAAATATTGAATAAAGTGGACTCTTCATGGTTCCAAGAGTTTTGTGCCAATATGTTTATTCTCTTAAGTGTTCAGTGTAAATTTATGAAATTTTAATATTCTCTCATAAACACCTAAGTGTAGTTACCATTAAATACAGACTCACAATCATGTTAGGACTGCTATTCGTTTTGTTTCATATGATTTGTTCTTTTTAACTTCTTGTTTCTATCAGCAAATCTAACAGATGGCAATTTGTCAAGTGCCAATTATGCATGTGATGCCTACTTACATAAGAAGATTCCTGACACTAGGCGCATCTTCTACACAATGTCTCAGAAAAAAGGCAAATAAATTTTAAAGTTCTACATTCTTGGGCAAATTTCACCCTTAAACAAAAACTCAGCCAATTGTACCAATCTTATAAACAGCAATTTTAGGGAGCCTAAAGCTTTCTTGTCATTAAAGCTCTAGTTGAATCAAATATCAAAGTATTGGTCTCACTATTTTCTTTTTTTCAGATATAGATAAGTTAATTTTGATGTATTTTATTTCCTCTTTAAAAATCATCCTTTTGAGGCACAGTGGCTCATGCCTGTAATGCCAGCATATTGGGAGGACAAGGCAGGCAGATCACTTGAGGTCATGAGTTCAAGACCAGCTTGGCCAACATGGCGAAACCCTGTTGCCACAAAAAATACAAAAATTAGCCAAGCATGGTGGCACACACCTGTAATCCCTGCTACTTGGGAGGCTGAGGCACAAGAATCACCCGAACCCCAGGAGGAAGGGGTTGCAGTGAGCCGAGATTGTACCACTGCACTGTAGCCTGAGTGGCAGAGTGAGACTCCGTCTCAAAAAAAAAAAAAGCCACCCTTTTGAATGCTTAGACACTACTGGTGGAAATGTAAGTTAGTTCAGCCACTGTGGAAAGCAGTGTGGTGATTTCTCAAAGAACTCAAAACCATTTGATCAGGCAATCTCATTACCGTGTATATACCCAAAGGAATATAAAACATTCTACCATAAAGATATATGCATGTGTATGTTCATCACAGCACTATTCACAATAGCAAAGACATGGAATCAACCTAAATGCCCATCAGTGGAAGACTGGATAAAGAAAATGTGGTACGTACATACCACAGAATACTACACAACCATAAAAAAGAATGGCATCATGATGTTCTTTGCAGTAACATGGATGGAGCTGGAGGCCATTATACAAAGCCGACAAACACAGGAACAGGAAATCAAATGCCGCATGTCCTCACATGTGAGTGGGAGCTAAACACTGAATACATATGGACACAAAGAAGAGAATAACAGGCACTGGGGTCTGCTTAAGGGTGGAGGGAGGGAAGACGGTGAAAACTGTGAAACTGCCTATCTAGTACTTTGCTTATTACCTGGGTGGCAAAACAATCTGTACACCAAACCCCATGACACGCAATTAGCTAACAAACCTGCATATGCACCTCCGAACCTAAAATAAAAGTTGAAAAATAGTAACAATAATCACACTTTTAACCTGTCTTTTGACATTTAAAGTTTGCAAAGGCAAAGTTCTATTCACCTATGGAACATGGTTTACTAACTGAGCAACTCTGGGCAAGTTACTCTCTTGACCTCTTAAGTAGAGATGATAACAGGACATGCCTCCAAATATTCCTGTGAACATTAAGTGAATGGATATGTACTGGACACTTAGAAAAATGCTTGGGTTGTGGTGCATTTTAAGTGGCATGATAATGGCAGCATTGTATGAACTGAAATGAAAACCTTTAAAGTGCATGTGAAGAAACATTTAAAAAAATCTAATCATCAGTATGATATAATACAACTAGAATTTAGGTACTAAAAGTAAGAATATTTCTACTTAAAATTTTAGACACAATGAAAATAACATTAAAAAATGAAAGTAAAATAAAGACCTTTTCAGACATAGAAAACCTGAAATACTTCATCTCTAATATACCCGCTTTACAATAAATGTTGAAGTTTTAGGCAGAACAAAATTGAAAAGCTGATACTAGTTGGAAATATAAATATATACAAAGGAATGTGGAACACTGGACATGGTAACTACATGGATAAAATTCTGATATGTTTTTCTTATTATTTAAGTATTTTTAAAAGATAAGTAACAGTAATAATGTAGCATGAGGTTTATAACACGTGTAGAAGTCAAATTTACGACGGTAATGGCATAATGCCTATGAGGAGAAAAATGGAGGATGCTATTGAAACATTTTACATGTGAAGTAATATAACTTGAATATATACTGTGAAAAGTTAAAAATAAATGCTATAAACCCTAAGCCAACCACTAAAATATGCCAACAAAGAGTAAAGGCTGATAAGCCAATCAAAGAGATAAGATGAAATTCTTAAAGATATTCTCAATTATCCTTAAAAAAGGGCTAAAAAGGAGAATAAGTAACAAAGTACAGAGGAAACAAATAAAAACCAATTTAAGAAAATAAACTTTAATCATATCAATAATCATATTAAATATCAATTGCCCAAAAATACTAATATTGACAGATAAGGTTTTAAAAAAGCAAAAGCTAACAGTATTCTGCCTACAAAAAAATAGAGTTTATATAAGTAAGATGAGTAAATACAGAAAATGAGTAAATTTAAAAAGTAAGCTAAGTAAAAAGATGAAAAAATATATACTAAACACTACTGCAAAGAAATCTGAAGTGTCTATAGTAGTATCACACAAAGTAAATTTCAGTTGAATGGGTACTACTGGAGATAAAGTCATTTCAAAATAATTAAAGGGTCAGTTTATCAAGAGGAATAAGGAACCCTAAATGTTTATATAACAGATCATGTACCTTCAAAATATATGAAGCAAAATATAAAGATTATAAGAAAAATAAACATTTTTCTTTTCACAATTATAGTCAGTTTTTTGTTTTTTTGTTTTTTTTGATGGAGTTTTGCTCTTGTTGGCCAGGCTGGAGTGCAATGACGTGATCTCAGCTCACTGCACTCTCTGCCTCTCAGGTTTAAGCCATTCTCTTGCCTCAGCCTCCCCAGTAGCTGGAATTACAGGCACCTACCAGCACACCCAGCTATTTTTTGTATTTTTGGTAGAGATGGGGTTTCACCCTGCTGGCCAGGCTGATCTCAAACTCCTGACCTCAGGTGATCCACCTACCTCAGCCTCCCAAAGTGCTGGGATTACAGGTGTAAGCCACCGCACCTGACCAAGTCAGATATTTTCATACCCTTACATCAATAATTGATACAGCAAGTAGACAAAAATTCAGTAAGAATGTAAAAGGTTTGAGCAACACTTGACTTAATCGACATAGAAAATTCCATATACCAACTGTTAGATACACATTCTTTTTAAATGTACACAGAATATTTACCAGAAAAAAATATGATGGATCATAAAATTAATCTCAGTGATGTCAGAAGAATGGCAGACTAGAAAACTTCAGAACTTTGTCCCTCACGGAAACATTAAAGAAACAACTAAAAATTGGTTAAACTGATTTTTAGGAACTGTGGAAAACAGCTCAAGGTTTACAGAAAACAAACAAACATCCAAACAAAACGGAGCCACATTCAAAGTGGTAGAAAATTGTGTGACATTTTTACTTGGCTTTGCCACACTTCATCCCTGGAATTGCACAGAATGGTCTCAGCAAAATGATGGCCAAGCTCCCCACTCCTTCCCCGGAACTGGGGAGAGTAAACCAGACCTTATTTGCAATGTTCTAACTTGTCTTGGAGCTCCATATTGAATTAGTCTCTGTTTTTACTAACTCAGAGATCAGACAGCAAAGATCAGAACAGTTCCGATCTCAGGCTATGAAAACCAGTAGAAGACAACAAACATAGCTTGTGAATACTGCTGTGAAATGCATGACAGACATGCACACACCTGGAGCAACAGATTACACATAGAGGAATACAACAGAATATGTGTGACTCTGAGAAGAAGCAGGGCTAGGACCCCTAAGGAAGTTAAGACTTTTTTTAAAAAAGCTATGTATGCAAGGGAAAAATGAAGAAAATCATACACAGGCCCAGGGAAAATTAAGTCTGATAGAAGATCACAGAAGATGAAGGAGCCTTCACACCAGGCTGATCTCAAGTCTCAGAGCATGCCCTTCTAATTATTGAATGGCTTAGTCTGCAAACATTGGGAGAAGGAATGTCTTTTTTATTCTAAATGCCCCATTTTCCACAACAACAACAATAACAACAAAATCACAAGATGTTCAAAGCGTGGCCCAATTAAAGGAAAAAAATACAGTTGCAGAAACTGTCCCTGAACAAACATGGACATTTAAAATACTAGACAAAGTCTTTAAAAGCAACTGTCTTAAATATTCTCAAGGAACTAAATAAAAACATAGACAAATAACTAAAAAGTGAAGAAAATAATATATGAACAAAAGGAGAATATCAACAAAGAGATAGAAATTATTTTAAAAAGACCAACAAGAAATTCTGGAGATGAGAAATACAAATGTGAATTAAAAAATTCATGAGACAGGTTTAACAGAGGACTTTAGCAGGTAAAAGAGAGAAGCAACAAACAAGAAGAAAGATTGTTTAAAATATTTGAGTCTAAGGACCAAAAAGAAAAAAAAATTGAACAGAGCTTAAGGTATTTAAGGGTCACCATTGAGTAGACTAGTTATGCATTATAGAAGTTCCCAAAAAGAAGAGAGAAAGAAGGAGTCAGTAATTTATTTGACAACATAAGTGTTAGAGGCGTTTGAACCAGAGTGATTCCATTTTGAGTGAGGGCCAGGAAAATGAGGCTGAGACTTGCTGGCATGCATTCTGAGAAAATCAGGCATTCCTAGCTTCTAGATGTTTACAAATAAGGGAACAATTTAATGATCCTTACTAAAACAGAGACGGACTTGGGAGTGTCCAGATATCCCAATATCTGGAGAATGAGGACAATCCTAATTTTGCTTTAAAGATTCTTGTAAAATATAGTAATTAAGAAAATTAATCCTTTATCATAAACTCTTATATGAGAACATATCTCCCCATATATTCAACCATTGTTCCATGCTCAATTAAAAAACAAAAAGTAGAAAAAGTATGCGACACAAAGATATGAGCGAAGAGCAAGGGCAGCAAGGAAAGATTATTAACAAATATGGTACATATTAATTCAGCTATATCAATAATCATCTTAACTGTCAATGGTCTAAAACGCACCGATTAAAATACAGAGACTGTCATAGTAAATCAAAAAACAAGACCCAACTGTCTACAAGAGACCCACTTTAAATTTGAAGACCCATAGTGATAAAAATTCAGGTGATGGAAAAGATACAGAGGTAAGTTATAAAGGGTGGCCATGGCCATCCTTAAAGGAGAACAAAGTTGCTAAATGGATGGAGAGAACAAAGTACCCAACAATGCACAAACCACATCATGGGGTCGTGGTCAGGACATCCTGCAGCAAGGAGGTAGAAGAATAGAATGCAGAATTCCCAAGTTCACACAAGCACAGAAACCCATGATTAGTGTCCCTGAGCTGACCTGTATTCACTATAATAGTAAAAGAAAAACACCTCTGGGTGGAGATTTAAGATGCTAATGAGACATGCAATGTAATACTAGCAGGTACAACCACAGCACATGTGCAGCCAGGGAATCACCCATAACATGCCCATCAGCAGCACCCCTTCCCACCCCTCCATGAATAATCATGTAAATCTCCCATAAAGGCGATCCCCCAGCATCAGACAGGGCTGTCTCACCTTTGAGTAGCCAGCTCTGATCAGCTGTCAGAGTGTACTTTTGCTTTGCAATAAACTCTTGCTTACTTTTATTCTGGACTCGCTCTCAAATGCTTTTGTGTAGCAAAGTCAAGAGCCTGAAACAGCCCACTGGTGACAATAATACTCTAACAATAATCCAAAGAAAACAGGAGTAGCTCTATTAATGACACGTGCCACTTCAGAACCAGAAGAATTATCAAAAATAGACTAATTACATAATAAAAATGGAGTCAGCTCTCCAAGAAGACGTAAGAATCCTTAGTGTTTATGCACCTAAAAATGGAGCATCACTATATGTTAGGCAAAAACTAATAGAACTTCAAGGAAAAATAGATGAATTTACTACTGTACTTTGAGACTTTAACATCTTTCTACTAGTAATTAGCAGATTAAGCAGGCAAAAAATTAGGAAAGACATATTATAATTCAAGTCAACAGTGACATTAATCAACTGCATCCAATTAACATGTATAGAATAATTCACCCAATGACAGCGAATACACATGCTTCTCAAGCTCCCATGGAATGTTCACAAAGACACATCATTATCTAGGCCATTAAAAAGTACTTATTTAAAAGCATGTAAGTCATGCAAATTATGCTCTATGGCCACAGTGAAATTAAGCTAGAAATCAACTTTGGAAAGATAGCTGGAAAACGTTAAAATACATGAATTCTTAACATTACACGTCTAAGTAAAAAATGGATCAAAGAAGTCTTGAGAGAAGTTTTAAAATATTTTGAACTAAATGAAAATGAAAATACAACTTTAAATTTGAACACTCATAGAGATAAAAATTAAAGAGATGGAAAAGATACTGCAGTAAGTTACAGAAGGTGGTCATAGCTTTTCATTTTCAATGACATCTCACAAAAGTATGTGAGATGCAGTAAAACAATGCTTTGATCAAAATTATAGCATTGAATGCAAATGTTGCACCCCAAGGAGGGTCTAAAATCAATAATCTAACTTTTCACCTTAAGAAACCAGTAAAGGAAGAACAAATTAGACTCAAAATAAGCAGAAGAAAAACATAAGAATCAATAAAATTGAAGACAGAAAATCAATAGAAAAAAGTCAACAAAATAAAAATCTGATTCTTTGAAAAGATAAATACAATTGATAAATCTCTATCCAAAGTAAGAGAGAAAAAAATACAAATTATTAATATCAACATTTAAAGAAGAACCACCTCTATAGATTCGATGGACATTAAAAAATATTATGAGCAACTTCATAGATTTGATAGCCCACATAAAATGCAGCACTTCTTTGAAATATACAAGCTACCAAAATTCATACCAGGAGAAAAAGACAATCTGAGTTGTCCTATATCTATTAAAAGAATTGAATCAATAATTAATAAGCTGATAAAATAGAAAGTACCAGGCCCAAAAGTTTCTTTGGTAAATTCTAACACTGACAAAGAAAAATTATAACAGTTCTCTAGAATCTCTTCCAGAAAATAGAAGCATAGAGAATGCTACCCAAGTTATTCTATGAGGTCATTATTACCACAGATCAAAACCAAACTACAAGAAAGAAAAACCATAGAATACTATCTTTCGTTAAGATAGATGCAAAAATCCTGGACAAAGTATTAGCAAATTGGATTCAATAATGTATAAAAAGAGGATGAAGTGGACCTTATACTAATTATGCAAGGCTAGTTCAACATTTGAAAATAAGCTTATGTAATTCATCACATTAACAGGATATAGAAAAAAACAAGACCATATCAACAGATGCAGAAGAACATTTGACAAAATCTAACATCCATTAATGATAAGTCTCAGCAAATTAGGAGTAGAGGGAAACTTCCTCGAAGTGACAAAGAACATCTCTAGGAAATCTACAGCTAACATCATATTCCCTGGTGAGAAATTAGATGCTTTCCTGGTAAGATGAAAAACAAGGCAAGAATGCCTGCTCTCACCTCTCTTACTCAGCATCATCCTGAGGGTCCTAGCTAATGCAATAGAACATGAAACAAACATAAAAGTTAAACGTGTTGAAAGTTCTGGCCAGGGAAATCAGGCAGAAGAAAGAAAGAAAGGATATTCAAATAGCAAGAAAGGAAGTCAAATTGTCTTTCTTTAAAGATGACATGATCCTATATCTAGAAAACCCCATCAATTCAGCCCAAAAGCTTCTTAAACTGATAAGCAAATTCAGCAAAGTCTCAGCATACAAAATCAATGTGCAAAAATCGCAGGCATTCCTACAACAACAGACAAGCAGAAAGCCAAATCACAAATGAACTCCCATTTGCAATTGCTACAAAGAGATTAAAATACCTAGAAAGACAGTTTACAATGGACATGAAGGACCTCTCCAAGGAGAGCTACAAACCACTGCTCAAGGAAATCAGAAAGGACACAAACAGATGGAAAAACATGCCATGCTCATGGATAGGAAGAATCAATATTGTGAAAATGGCCATATTGCCCAAAGCAATGTACATATTCAATGCTATTCCCATTAATCTGCCATTGACATTATTCACTTCACAGAATTAGAAAGAACAATTTTAAAAGTTCTTTATGAAACCAAAAAAAAAAAAAAGCTTGTATAGCCAGGACAGTCCTAAGCAAAAAGAACAAAACTAAAGGCATCACGTTACCCTACTTCAAACTGTACTACAAGCCTAACCAAAACAGCATAATACTGGTACAAAATCAGGCACATGGACCAATGGAACACAACAGAGAACTCAGAAAAAAAACCCACACATTTACAACCATCTGATCTTTGACAAACCTGACAAAAATAAGCAATGGGGAAAGGATTCCCTATTTAATAAATGGTGCTGGGAGAAATGGCTAGTCATATGCAGAAAATTGAGGAAGGACCCCTTCCTTACACTTTAGAGAAAAATTAACTCAAGATGAATTATACTTAAATTAAAACCCAAAACTATAAAAATGCTAAAAGAAAATCTAGGCAGTACCGTTCAGGACATAGACATGGGCAAAGTTTTTTTTTTTTTTTTGACAAATGCAGAATACTTCTTTATTATAGCAACTTATAAAACAACTATAACATTAAATGCACAATAACCACACTCTACATTATGATTGATGGTGTAACTCAGCACCCTTAGCTTTGAGAGAAAAGCTTGTGAAATTCTCAAAATTCACCAACCTTCTTTATAAAGACATGGGATTGAAATGTACCTACATATTTTTGCTAAAAGCATATATATTTCATTCTCCTCACTTTGTTCATAATCTCAGCATTTTCAGATACCCTCAGTGAGTTAACTCAAAGCCTTTTATCATGGAAAGAAGTGGCACACTTATATTTGCCAGTGGCAACATCCTTAAACACTAATAACTAATAGGTCACGGACAGATTTTTGACCTAGTTCCTTTTTCTTTTAGAGCAAAAAGATCTTTTACCTTAGCATCCAGCCCAGCCCCTAAAGACTGATAATATCCTTCATGTTCCTTTGAAAGCACCTAAACAGCCATTTCCATTTTAATAGTTGGATGTGGATTGTACCCTTCAACCTTAAAGTCTTCAGCTTTGAAGTCATTAATTTTCTCAACTTTTTGAACAATCTTGAGCTTTGGGAAAGGTCTGGATTCTCGCTGAAGCTGAATTTTCAGTGGCTCGATGTGATTCAGGTAAATATGTGCATCTCCCAAAGTATATACAAAGTCACCCGGCTTCAGGCCCGTGATGTGCGCGATCATGTACGTGAGCAGGGCCTAGCTGGCGATGTTGAAAGGCACACCTAGGCCCATGTCTCCCGATCGCTGGTACAGCTGGCAGGACAGCTCACCGTTCACCACTTAGAACTGGCAGAGGGCATGGCATGGAGGCAGCGCCATCAGAGGAAGATCTCTTGGATTCCAAGCGCACGTGATGATTCTTCTGTCATCAGGGTTGGTTTTGATGGTGTCAATCACTCTTTGCAGTTGGTCAACTCCTTTTCCTGAATAATCTGAATCCATATATCTGTATTCTGCCCCAAAATACCTCCACTGGAAGCCATAAACTGGGCCCAAGTCCCCTTCTTCTCTGGCGGAGAATCCCAAGCTATCCAGAAAGTCTCGGGATCCATTGGCATCCCAGATTTTCACTCCCTTGGAAGACAGCTCTTCAGCATTTGTGGATCCCTTGATAAACCACAGCAACTCCTCCAAAACACCCTTCCAGAACAGACGTTCGGTTGTCAGCAGAGGAAATTCATCTCTCGGGCTGTAGCGCGCCTGCCTGCAGAACACCGACAGGGTCCCGGTGCCAGTGCGGTCGTGACGCCGCAGCGAAGGATGTGCTCGATCTGCCCCAGGTACTGCAGCTCCCCGTGAGGTGGCCGCGGCTGGGTGTCCAGCTCCTGGGCGGCGGGCTGCGAGGGCTGGCGTGGCAGCTAGGAGCCGGCGACGGGCATGGCGCTGCAGGCGGCGGGACGGAGGCAGAAGTGGCACGGCTAGCGGTGGGACCGAGCCAGGCGAGGTGGCGCAGTGGCAGGAGCCATTCCCCGCGTTCTTTTCCCGCCGCCGTCCAGTGCTCCGCCTCTTCGTGCTCGGTGGGGTCGCTGCTGCCCCAGCTACATGGGCAGAGATTTTATGATGAAAGTACCAAAAGCAATTGCAACAAAAGCAAAAATTGACAAATAAGATCAAATTAAACTAAGGAGCTTCTGCACAGCAAAAGAAGCTAAAACAGACAACATACAGAATGGGAGAAACATTTTGCAATCTATCTATCTGACAAAGGTCTAAAATCCAGAATCTACAAGGAACTTAAGCAAATTTACAAGAAAAAAGCAACACCATTAAAAGGTGGCAAAGGGCATGAACAGACACTTCTCAAAAGAGAGACCAGGTGCAGTGGTTCATGCCTGTAGTTCCAGCACTTTGGGAGGACAAGGTAGATGGATCACTTAAGGGCAGGAGTTTAAGACCAGCCTTACCAACATGGTGAAACCCCATCTCTAAAGAAAATACAAAAATTAAGCTGAGCATGGTGGCTTATGCCTGTAATTCCAGCACTTTGGGAGGCCATGGTGAGCAGATCACGAGGTCAGATCAAGACCATCCTGGTCAACATGGTGAAACCCTGTCTTTACTAAAATACAAAAAATTAGCTGGGCATGGTGGCCCACACCTATAGTCTTAGCTACTCAGGAAGCTGAGGCAGATTAATCACTTGAACCTGGGTGGCTGAGGGTGCAGTGAGCCGAGATTGTGCCACTGCACTCCAGCTTCGTGACAGAGCCAGATTCAGTCTCAAAAAAACAAAAATTAGCTAGACATGGCGGCAGATACCTGTAATCCTAGCTACTCAGGAGGCTGAGGCAGAAGAATTGCTTGAACCCAGGAGACAGAGGTTGCAGTGAGCCAAGATCTCACCACTGCACTTCGGCCTGCACAACAGAGCAAGACTCCATCACACACACACACACACACAAACACACACACACACACACACAGATATACATGCAGCTAACAAATATATTTTAAAAAGCTCAACATCACTGATGATTAGAGAAATGCAAATGCAAACCACAATGAGATACCATTTCACACCAGCCAGAATGGCAATTATTAAAAAGTCAAGAAACAATGGA
Organism: Aotus nancymaae; assembly: GCF_030222135.1. Lineage (NCBI taxonomy): Eukaryota > Metazoa > Chordata > Mammalia > Primates > Aotidae > Aotus > Aotus nancymaae. Next base: position 19,746,783 of record NW_026988455.1, read on the forward strand.
TACTGGTAAGGTTCTGGAGAAACAGGAATGCTTTTACACCATTGGTGGGAATGTAAATTAGTTCAGCACTGTGAAAGACAGTGTGGCAATTCCTCAAAGATTTAGAACCAGAAATACCATTTGACCCAGCAATCGCATTACTGTGTATAATGGTATTTAAACCATTATATTATATATATATCATTCTGTTAAATATAAAATATATAATTATGTATTATATAATATATTATATTATATATAAATATATAATATATATTACAGTTGATTAATATATTCTAGCTAATGCATGAATATATAATAAATATATACATTATATATTATTCTAGCTAATGCATACATAGCATATAATATATAATATAATATATTATATTATATGTTATATATTTTATATGCATTAGCTAGAATATATTAATCAGCTATAATAAACATTATATATTACATTATATATTATATACTAATACATATATATTATATATTAATATATAATATATAATGGTATTTATATCATTATTATATATCCAAAGGAATATAAATCATTCTGTTACAAAAATACATGCACGTGTATGTTCATTGCAGCGTTGTTCACAACAGCAAAGGCATGGAATCAACCCAAATGCTCATCAATGGTAGACTGGATAAAGAAAATGTGGTATATATACACCATGGAATACCATGCAGCCATGAAAATGAATCAGATCACGTCTTTTTCAGACACGTAGATGAAGCTGGAAGCCACTATCCTCAGCAAACAACACAGGGACAGAAAAGCAAATACTACGTGTTCTCACTTCTAAGTGGGAGCTGAACAACGAGACCGTGTGGACACAGGGAGGAGAACAACACATCCTGGCACGTGTTGGGGGAGGGCCGGTGGTAGGGAGAGCATCAGGAAAAACGGCTAATGCATGCTGAGTTTAACACCTAGGTGATGGGATGATAGATGCAGCAAACTACCATGGTACACATTTACCTGTGTAAGAAAACTGCCTGTCCTGCACATGTACCCCAGAACTGTAAAGAAAATAAATATATAAATAAAATTTAAAAAAATTTAAAAAATTATCTTAATTGTATGTGGGTTGGTCCCTTTGATTGAAAGTGAAATGGAAATAATTAAAAAAAAACCTTACTCTTCAAAATTTACAAAACTAAATAAGAGTAAAACAAATTTACATTTTGCCCCTGGATCGATATAAGACAAAAACATTGTGTGGGAAAGCTGGAGTTGAGGATGAATGAGATTCTGAGAATAAAAATCCCTGGTACATAGTCAAAGTTTCAGAGTCAACTTCAGATTTTCAAGGATTATAAAATAGATAACCTCATACAACCATCTCCAACAGATAAAAGGAACCAGATAATATCTGTGTGTCAGGGAGAAAGAACAGAAAATTGGTTGAGTTCTGTCACTGACAAAACTTAGTGGGAAGGAGGAATCTGGAAGGTGGGAGGGTGGAGGGATCCCGGGCTTGTGGGGTGGGGAGGGGCTGTGCTTCAGCCTCCCCCTCTCACTGCCCCTCCCCCATCAGGGGCCCTTTATGAGGTGAAGGCCCCAGCTCTGTGACACAGGCCTGGGCCCCAGTCCCCAGTCTCCGACGGATTGCCCAGAGCTCATTTACTTTAAGGCAGCAAGCAACTGCCTTAAAGTGCTCAGGTCCAAGGGAATGCCCAGAGCTTAGCTACTTGCTGTCTACAACTGAGCTCTGGGCACTCCCTCAGAGACTAGGGACTGTTCACATGGAGACTCTTCCATTTCCTCCAAAACTTCTTAGTGATTTGTGGAGAAACACCCCCAGCTCCACACCATGGGTGTTGGATATCTTCCTCACCCTGGTATTTGGCGTGGTGTTCTTTTTCCTATTATGCCCCTACCTCTCTTACTTCCTTTGTGATCCACCCTCACCATCGCCTGGGAAGAAGAGAATGGTAAGGAGCCCTCAGGCCGGACCCACACAGCACAATTCTCTCCTTTCTTTCTGTTATTAGCTCTGTTTTTCCAAATCCAGTGGAGAGACTTCCGCAATGGGAAGTGTCAGGAGAGAACAAAACATGGTCCTTCCAGGGAGAGGCAGAGCAGCCAGGGGTTGGTAGGGACTGGGATTTCCATCCCAGGCTCTCAGTCCATCTGTGGGTGAGCACGGGAGGCGTCAGGGCAAAACCAAACCCCTGGACTCAGTGGCAAGGACCAGTCAGGAGATGGGGGAGGTCTCTGTGGGAGGGCGCTCATAAGCCCCTTCCTGGGGCAGGTGGCTGGGGGCCCAGCCTAGTCTGTGTGGGGTGATCTGGGGGCTGTGCTGAGCCTCCGAGGGCCTCCCACCTGGGCCTGGAGTCTCCTCTGATCTCCTGGGAAGCAGAATCCTACCTGACAGCTCAGATGTGCCCGCGGGCCTGAGCCTGGGTGTTCGTCGAGTAGAGGAGCACCTCTACCGTTACTTACATTATATTATATATTATATATTATACATTATGTATGTTATAGTTTATATATGAAATATATATCATATATATATATATTTCCTCATATAGTAAATCCCTCTCTGTGGTGGGTTTTATTGTTTGTTTGTTTTTTGAGACAGAGTCTCACTCTTGTCACCCTGGCTGGAGTGCACTGGCGATCTGGGCTCACTGCAGCCTCTGTCTCCCAGGTTTAAGCAATTCTCCTGCCTCAGCCTCCGGAGTAGCTGAGATTACAGGCACACGCCACCACGCCAGGCTAATTTTTGGTATTTTTAGTAGAGACAGGGTTTCACTATGCTGGCGAGGCTGGTCTCAAACTTCTGATCTCAGGTGATCCACCCTTCTTGGCTTCCCCAAACGCTCAGGTTACAGGTGTGAGCCATGGCGCCTGGCCCCCTCTTTGTGTTTTTCTAAGAAGAAAAGCAGTTTATCATCCACTTAAACATGAGTGGGAGGAAGCATACCACTCCCTGAGCAAGACGAGAGAGCTGTGCGGTTCGTGAGCGCTGCGCGCTGTGGCTGGGCTGGGTCAGAAAGCGAGAGCCGGTCTCAACCCCTCACCCTTTCTTGTCTCCCAGGGTCATCTTCTCTCCCTGGATCATCTTCTGTCCCAGCATCTCTATCTGTGCTCTCTGTTCTATTCCATTGATCTATTAATCTATTCTTTACCAGTACCATACTCTCTAGATTACTGTAAGTTCATAGTACGTCTTAAAGTCAATTAGCATCAGTCTTCTAATTTTGTTCTTCTAAAATATCATGTTGGCTATTCTAGGTCTCTTGACTTTCCATAGATTTTGAACCAGCTGGTTAATATCCACAAAGTAGCTTGTTTGGGTTTTGATAAGGACTGCATTGATCCCAATAGTGATCTGTAAATCAAGTTGAAAGAACTGATATCTTAACAATATGGAGTTTTCTTATTCATTAACATGCAGTAACTCTATTATTTAGATCTTTTTGGTTTCTTTCATCAGATTTTAATAGTTTTTGTCAGATAAATACTCTACATATTTTGTTAGACTTATACCTAAGTACTTCATTTTTGGTGCTAGTATAAATGGCACTGTGTTTTTAATTTTAAATTTCAACTCTTCATTGCTGGCATATAAGAAAAGAATTGACTTTTTAAAAATTAACCTTTTATCCTGCATCTTTATTGTAATCACTTATAAAAGATTATATACATAGAATTCACTCTAAGCGTTTTTTGTTTATTCTTTGAGATTTTCTACATAGGCAATCACGGCACATATGAACAAGAACAGTTTTAGCACTTATCTGTATCCCTTTTATTTCCTTTTTGTGTCTTATTGCATTAGTTAGGACTTCCCGTACTAATTAAATAAGAGTTAAATAAGAGTGATAAGAGGAGACAGCCTTGTTTTGTTCCTGTTCTTGGTGGGAAAGTATCTTGTTTTTCATGCTTAAGTATCATGTTAAGTGGAGGAGTTGTTTTGATTTTAAAAATCAAGTTGAAGAAGTTTCTCTCTATTGCTAGTTTGCTGAAAGTTTTATCATGAATAATTGTTAGATATTGTCAAATTCTTTTTATGCATATGTTGATAAGATTCTATTATTTTTCTTCTTTAACCCATTGATATAATGGATTGATCTCTGAATGCTGAACTAGCCTTGCATTCTGGAATACATCCCACTTTGTTATGGTATATAATAGTTTCCTTGTTTCTTTTTTAAGCTAATGAATTTGCTATTTTTTTTGATACTTTTTCACAACTTCAATGAACATCAAATAAGCCAGCTCCTGTGTTGTGTTTCTCTGTGCCACCTGAAGCTGCCTGTGCATACTTTTCGATTCTACATAGCTTCTCCCCTTAGAATGACCTACACATGGGGCTGCAGGAAGTTGTACCACAGACAAACATAAAGAGATCTCAGGAATGAGGATTCTCAAAAATGAATGTGTTTCCTCTCAAAGTAGTCTGACAGTGTGTTCATACAGTGATTCTCTATTATCTATAGAAGCCTAAACCCTGTGAGAGGTTCAGAAGGTCCTTTGTTCCTCCCTGCCTGCCTGTAAGCCAGTTTCATCTCCCCGACACACTCTGTGTTAGTACAGAGTGGCTGTGACTCAGGACACACAGGGTGGCCCTGAGTCACAGCCACTCTGTACTAACTATGCTTCTCCTCAAAACAGGTGAAAGACTCCTTTCACCTCCCTGCCTCTGCCCATGACTTTCCCTTGGTCTGGAATGTCCCCAACAGCTCAACTCTTAAAGTTCATATACCCCCAGGCCATAGTTGGAAATATGTGTATCCTTGTTTATTCTCAACAGTTGCAATAAAAATCTACCTCCCCTTTGAAGTCTTCATGACTGCTATACTTAGGCCTCCAAACAAAGTTAGATACCCCATGATCTCTGCTCCCATGACACCCACCCACTTCGATTATGGCATGTTCCACATTCTAATTATTTGCTTACTGTCTCCTCTATTTGACTCTGGGTGGACACCTTGTCTTATTCCTCTCTGCATCTGAAGAGTTTCACACAGGGCTCACACCACAATGGGTGAATCAGCACTCAGAGAGGACATCAGAGAGGAATCTGTGCCCAGGTGAAGACACGGACCCTTCAGGGCTAAGCTTCTGTGATCTCATAACATCTTACCTTAATATTCTTCCAAGGTTTAGCACCTGGTCCTTTTAAACATGTTCACTAATAACAACAAATAGGTTATGGTTAACTCTTACATAACTGGTTACTCTTTATTATGAAATAAGAATTTATGAATAGGATAAGTGATCCGTATAGCTGTGACAGAGGAAAGTGCGTATCAATGGCCTATGATGCATCATTAAGTTTCTTTTCTATTTCATAGAATTTTCTACTCACATTACTGTCTTATTCAGTGTTCTTTTGTTTGGTGTCAAACCAACTCAAAATCACTGAGTCTAAAATGGAAGTCATTATTCTGAAGGCTGGAAGCATGGTAGCTTCAAGAAGAGCTGGGACAAAAGCCTGGAAAGAGCTCCAGGAGCAGCTCCAGCTACTCAAAGTACATCTCTCCAGGCTCTCTGATCGCTTTTCACAACTTCTCTCTCCACGTCGCTTTGGTTTTTCTTTCAAGACTATGCTTTTCTAAGCTCCTGGTTAAATATGGAAGCACCAAAGATCCCACATTTAAATATTCTAAGTTAAAATGACCTGTAAGGAAAGACCGGTATCTCTCGATCCCAATTCCCACATTTTAAAGAGAAAATTTGGTTGGATCAGTTGTTCTCCCTTTAAACTAATAGGCTTAGGTATTGGACATGATTACATAACAAACATGGCAGGCTGACATGCAGAGGATAAGAACTGTTTTATTTTTTTGAGATGGCGCCTCACTGTCGCCCAGGCTGGAGTGTAGTGGCGCAATCTCGGCTCACTGCAACCTCCATCTACTGGATTCAAGTGATTCTCCTGACTCAGCCTCCTGAGTAGCTGGAATTACAGGTGTGTGCCATCACACCTGGATAATTTTTGTATTTTTAGTAGAAAGGAGGAGATTCACCATGTTGGCCAGGCTGGTCTCAAACTCCTGACTGCAGGTGATCCACCCACCTTGGCCTCCCAAAGTGCTGGGATTACAAGTGTGAGCCACCATGCCTGGCCAATAACTTTAATATAGGTGGGACACACATACAGAAAGAAAAAGGACACCACAATGCTCTAATTCAATTCTGCTTTCTGAGAGGATTTACAGAAAGATTAGACTGATTGATTGAGAGCACTTTTTCCCTTAGACCAAATTTTAGTTAGCTATAATCATCTATAAAGCTCATTATTATTCTTATGAATTGTAGAATCTAAAAAGATACATCAGTCTTCTGCCTGTTTGCCAAGACTTTGTCCTGAGCCACTCCTACAAGGCAGATAAAGACAGCACTCAGCGCAGGACTGTAGCCTGCACTGATCTCTCCTTATGTTCATTATCCACCTTCACAACCACATCTTAACTTACTCCCTTCTCAAAGTTAAGAATTACATCAGTATTTTCTTTTTTACTCTCTGATCTTTTTAACTCAGGAATCCCTGTCTCCTTCCTGTCTCGAAAGCTTCAGCCTCCTGAGAGTTAATAAAATTTCAAAACCTAGATAAAAACTAAATCTTTTGAGATTCAGTGCTAAATTCTCAATTTGTGTTCACCCAAACACATAGATGGGCAGTGACTAATTTGATGATTATCTCCCATGAACTGATAAGTACACGGGAGATACTTATTTATTTATTTATTTATTTTGAGACAGAGTCTTGCTCTGTCAGACAGACTGGAGTGCAGTGGCATGATCTTGGCTCACTGCAATCTCCGTCTCCTGGGCTCAAGCAATTCTCCTGCCTCAGCCTCCTGAGTAGCTGGGATTACGGGCGTGTGCCACCATGCCTGGCTAATTTTCATATTTTGAGTAGAGACGGAGTTTCACCATGTTGACCAGGCTGGTCTCAAACTTCAGACCTCAGGTGATCCGCCTGCCTCGGCCTCCCAAAGTGCTGGGATTACAGGTATGAGCCACTGTGCCTGGCCCAAGTACATTCATTTTTAAACAACTAAGATGTTTTGTAATGACTTGTGAAATGAGGTGATGAAATATAATTAAAATAAGCACTATTTTAATGGTGGTTCTCCATGGAATATTTCACAAAAATTATTTGGCACCTTGTTAAGTTTTTAAGAACTAATCATGAAATAATACATTAATAAGCCAGGAATATAGTGTTATAAATAGATACAAAATACTTTAGAGATTTAAATTTTGTATTCACAGAGATGGGAGTGGAATAAATCAGTTGTTCTTATACCCTTTTAGCACTGAGACAATGTGACCTGTGATTTCCAAAAGATTATTTTGAGATATGGGAGAAAAGCCAGAGTTTACACGCAAGATGTTGGACAATATATTGAGAGAGAAAATGTATGAAAATACACACTGAAGTCTTTTTTTTAATTTTTTATTTATTAACACATTTTATTTGGTTAAAAATGTTAATAGCTATTGTTTGGTTACATCATGTAACTTAAGTTCCTGTTCACTTAAGCTTCTTTTTAGCCAATAGCTTCTTTTTACCTTTTGGCTATTAGATAAAAAGAAACTTAAACGAACAGGAACATAAGTTACATGATGACCAAAATGATTTGAAAAGTTTAATGCTATAAAATAGCCATTTTATGCATATATGTCTATTAACAAACACAAGAATGGATAAATCAACACTCCATGAAAGACAAAAAAAATACCTTTTCATCAAGCATTTCATCTTCTTGATACTAGTTATTTTCTGTTTTGATTCCTTATGCTTTGAAAATTCAGAAAAACCGGAATCCATAAATTCACTTCATCTTCTCACCTTGTCTCTAAGGCTTGGCTCTTTCAAATGGAAAGGAGCACCCCTTCTTCTGCTGCTTGTCCATTCTGAAGATAGATCTTCTGACTTACTTTCAGATTCAGCATTGTTATTTAAAACAAAACTGGTATTTGTCAAGTCCTGTAATGGTCTGTCACCTACTCCTGAGTTTTGGGTTCTATTTCTGTTTTCCGATTTACTTTCTGCCTAAGCTTCTTATTAACTTTTGATTCATTTTGCTGAACAGGGTGTACATATCAGTGATCTGCTTTTGCAAACCCAACACATTCTGGGTCCTATAGTCCCACAGATTTCCATTGTCTCCGGTAAAAAGAGCTGGGATTTGAAGCTCTTTGGAAACTTCTATGTTTTCAGAGATAGGTTCTTTATCCTCTTGGGTTTCGAAGAAAAAAATATCTTTTTTTAGGCCATGCACATCTTTATCATTATCCTGATACTTCAGCCCGCGCAGGGTGCACCCCACCGCCTCCCACCTTCCCTGCCCCTCGGACCCCAGACCGTACCTCATCCCTCTGGCCAAGTGAAGCCCACGAAGTTGACATGCCGGAGATCTGCCTCCGCCATGTCGTGTTCTGCAGCAGCCAGGACTCGACCCACCGTGCAGAAAATCTTCTCAAGGCAGACACTTACCGAAAATGGTGGACAGCCAAGGCAGGCGAGAAGGCCGTCTCTGTGGTCCTACAGTTGGAGAAGGAGGAGCAGATACACAGTGTGGACATCGGGAATGATGGCTCAGCTTTCGTGGAGGTGCTGGGGAGCAAGACGATGAGGTCCTTCTGGTCACCTCGTCTTTCATGTCCCCTTCCAAGAGCCTCAGTGGTTCGAACCCCAACCGCGTTCGCACGTTTGGGCCTGACACGCTGGTCCGGGCAGCAGCCGAGAAGCGCTGGGACCGGGTCAAAATTGTTTGCAGCCAGCCCTACAGCAAGGACCCCCCTTTGGCCTGAGTTTTGTACGGTTTCATAGCCCCCCAGACAAAGATGAGGCAGAGGCCCCGACCCAGAAGGTGACGGTGACTAAGCTTGGCCAGTTCCGTGTGGAGGAGGAGGACGAGAGCGCCAACTCTCCGAGGCCGGGTGCTCTCTTCTTCAGCCGGGTCAAAAAGACATCCCCAGCCACAGCCAGCGACCTGGCAGGACCCAGCTATGCAGCTGCCACCCTCCAGGCCTCCAGTGCTGCCTCCTCAGCCGCTCCAGTCTCCAGGGCCGTGGGCAGCCCCTCCAAGCCCCGGGAGTCTCCCAAAGGGAAGAGGAAGTTGGATTTGAACCAAGAAGAAAAGAAGACCCCCAGCAAACCACCACCCCAGCTGTCGCCACCTGTTTCCAAGAGACCTGAATTGCCAGCTCTCACCCGTACCCTAGCCCCAGCCCCAGTCCCTGCCCCAGCACAGGGGGTAGTGACAGGCCAGCCCCGAGGAGAAGGCACCGAGCCCAGGCGATGCCGAGCTGGCCCAGAGGAGCTGGGGAAGATCCTTCAGGGTGTGGTAGTGGTGCTGAGTGGCTTCCAGAACCCCTTCCGCTCCCAACTGCGAGATAAGGCCCTAGAGCTGGGGGCCAAGTATCGACCAGACTGGACCCCGGACAGCACGCACCTTATCTGTGCCTTTGCCAACACCCCTAAGTACAGCCAAGTCCTAGGCCTCGGAGGCCGCATCGTGCATAAGGAGTGGGCACTGGACTGTCACCGCATGCGTTGGCGGCTGCCCTCCCGGAGGTACCTCATGGCAGGGCCAGACTCGAGCAGTGAGGATGATGAGGCCTCTCACAGCGGCAGCAGTGGTGATGAAGCCCCCAAGCTTCCTTGAAAGCATCCCCAGACCATGGGTCCTTAGCCAAACTAGCAAAGCATAATATCTGTGTTCCAGTGTACTTTATTCATCTGTCACTGAGTCAGCATCTGCGGGACAGAGGCCTGCAGGTGGTGACCCCCAACAGGTAACAATTTCTTTTTAACTTTTATTTTTTTTATTTTATGTTTTTATTTTTATATTATTTATTTATTTATTTATGTACTTATTTTGAGATGAAGTCTTGCTCTGTCACCCAGGCTGGAGTGCAGTGGCACAATCTCGGCTCACTGCAACCTCCGCCTGCTGAGTTCAGGCGATTCTCCTGTCTCAGCCTCCCAAGTAGCTGGGACTGCAGGCACATGCCACCATGCCAGACTAATTTTTTTTTTGTTTGTTTGTATTTTTAGTAGAGATGGGGTTTCACCATGTTAGCCAGGATGGTCTCGATCTCCTGACCTCGTGATCCACCCACCTCGGCCTCCCAAAGTGCAGGGATTACAGGCGTGAATCACTGTGCCCAGTCTTAACTCTTAAGTTCAGGGGTATATGTGAAGGTTTGTTACACAGGTAAACCTGTGTCATGGGGGTTTACTGTGCAGATTATTTTATCATCCAGGTATTAAGCCTAGTACTCATTAGTTATCTTTCCTGATCTTCTCCCTCCTCCCACCCTCCAACTGTTCGAAATACCACAGTGTGTGTTGTTAACCTCCTGTCCATGTGTTCTCATCAAAATGGCTACTATTAAAAATCAAATAAACAAAAAACAACAACAACAACAACAACAACCAGATGCTGGTGAAGTTGTGGAGAAAAATGAACAATTATACATTGTTGGTGGGAGTGCAAATTAGTTCAACCATTGTGGAAGATAGTGTGGTGATTCCTCAAAGACCTAAAGACAGAAATGCCATTCAACCCAGCAATCCCATTACTGTGAATATACCTAAGAATAGAAATCATTCTGTTATAAAGACACACACACACACGTATGTTCACTGCAGCACTATTCACAATAGTAAAGACATGGAATCAACCTAAATGCCCAACAATTATATACTGGATAAAAAAAGTAGTACATATACCATGGAATACTGTGCATCTATAAAAAAGAACAAGAATCATGCCCTTTGCACACACATGAATGGAGCTAGAGGCCTTTATCCTTAGCAAACTAATACAGAAACAGAAAACCAAATACAGCATCTTCTCACTTGTAAATGGGAGCTAAATAATGAGAACATATGGACATACAGAGGGAATCAACACACACTGGGACCTATTGGAGGGTGGAGGGTGGGAGGAAGGAGAGGTTCAGGAAAAATAACTAATTGGTATTAGGCTTAATACCTGGGTGATGAAATAGTCTATACAACAAACCTTCATGACTCAACTTTACCTCTGTACCAAACTGATAGGGAAGTGCTGGTGATCTCTTTAAATGATGGGGAATCAGGGAAGGGAAGTGCTGGGTAGAGGAGGGCATGGTCCCTGGCTAGGGCTCTACCCCCACGGATCTAGGTGCGGACAGGCACTTCTGCTTTCATGCTCAAATGTTGCATTTTCAAAGGCCACCCTGGCCTGTCATGCCCCCATCATAGGCCTATAAAAACCTGAGAACTTAGCAAGGCAGGGACACAGCAGCTGGACATCCCGAGGAACACACTGGCAGAAGACACAAGCGGTCATCGAGAGCACCCTGGTGGAAGAGCATGCCTGCCGCAGACCATCAAATCTTCCAGAGAGTTGGAGAAGAATCCGGCCCCAGAGGAGCCTGACTCCAAAGGAAAACCATCTCCCTTCTGGTTCCCCATCTGCTGAGAGCTACTTGTACTCAATAAAACCTTGCACTCATTCTCCAAGCCCACGTATGATCTGATTCTTCTGGTACACCAAAGCAAGAAACCCCAGGATTCAGAAATCGCTCTGTCCTTGTGAAAAGGAAAGGTGTCTAATTGAGTTAACACAGGCCACCTACAGATGGTGAACTAAAAGGGCACCCTGTAACACACGCCCCCTGGGGCTTCAGCTGCAAACATTCACCACTAGACAGTGCCATGGTGTTGAAGCCCCACAGCCTATCTGTATGCTCCCTAGAGGTTTGAGCAGCAGGGCACTAAAGAAGCGAGCCATGCCCCCTTCACATTTCCTGCAAGGGGAACAAGGGAATCTTTCCCATTTCAAAACCTACACATGTACCCCTAAAAGTTCAAAAGGAAGTGCTAATTTACCCATTCACTCTGTTCAGATGAGAATTCTAGGAGTGAGAGTTCTCTGCTGTATAGAATTTTTTGACTTTAAAATATAATCCTAGCAACCTTTTTGATACCTTAGCACCAGGTAATAAAAGGAAGTCCTTACTCCAGCATGGTGGAGACAGACTCATGATGTTGCAGAGTTTGGCCTCTCAAGGACCATGAACAAGATCAGGTCCCCCAACTTCTTCAATGGTGAACAGAGGCAGCCCCTATGGGAGAGAGCCTTTTGACTCTTGAGTGGCAACAAAGAGGCCTCTGTGAGAAAAAGCCTTCCCTGATCCCCCATCCTACACCATGAAGTGGTAGCGAAAGCTGTGAGGCATTTGTGGTGGCCCCATAGGCTTTTATCTCAGCTCATGCTTCCAAGGTTGTCAGGGTTGCAAACTGTGTAACATAGAGCTTTCTGTCTAGAACACCAGAAAAAGGTACCCCAGGGAATAAAAGTCCGGGTGGAGGATCAGAGAGGAGAGACAAAGAAATTTTTTTGCTTGTGTTTATGAAGTTCCGGGCTCATTCCTTAGCCGTGCATGCACAAAATCAACTCGAATAAGCAGAGCAAATGCTTTGAGAATTGAATTACGATGTAGACTATTGCTTAGGCCCCAGACCGGCAACTGGGAGGTGCATAGGTAGGGCAATCTAGAATATCCTTGCAAATCCTTCAAAAATGAAACTAAATAGTAGGCATTGTTGTTGAGAAAATTGTTCTTCAGGGTCTTTTGTTAAGGGCACTGTACTTGAGGCATTACTCTTAAATGTGTGACTGCAAATAGTTTTTGCTAAGATAGCTTTTGCTAAGGGTGCTGTTGTTACAGCCATTGTTGCTAAGGAAAGTGTTGTTAAGGGTATTGTTGCTGGGGGCAACGTTGCTAAGACATTTTTGCTAAGACCATAACTCTAAGGAAGTTTTAACTAAAGGGACTTATTTGTTAAGGTTGTTGTGGCAAGACTTTTTGCTACGGATGCTATTGCTGATAGCATGATTATACTGGTCACTCTTGTACAGGTGCTACACCCGGTGTTGCTAAGGGCAAGATTGCTATGGCCCTGTTGCTAGCCATTGTTACAAAGAATGTTATTGATAGCTAGTTCTTGCATTTTAAAGGTATTCCCGCTAAGGAATGTTTGCTAAGGTGCGCTTATGGAGGGTATTGTTGCTGTGGCCCCTATTGCTAAGGGGAAATTTGCTGTTGGAACCATCATCAACAGTGTGGCTTATAAGCGTACGGTTGCTTGGGGGATTCATTGTCATTGTCATTGTAACTAAGTGTGTTGTTGCTAAGGAAAATGCTGCTTAGGACTTCTTTATTTATTCTTAAAGGCAGTGATATTAAATGTGCTGTTACGAAGGGAGTTTCTCCTAAGGTTGCTGTTGCTCGGGAACTGTTGCTATGGCCACCATTGCTAAGAAATGTTGCTAAAGACAATTTTTCTAAAGATATTGTTAAGAGCTTGGTTGCCAAGGGTGTTGCTAAGAAGATCATTGCCACGGGAATTGTATTAGGTTGGAGCAAAGGTGATTGGGGTTTTTGCAACTGAAAAACCGCAATCGCCTTTGCACCAACCCAATAGTTAAGAACATTACTGCTGCATATAGTGTTGCAATAGATTTTGCTCCTAGGGCCTCTTAGATAAGGGTTACTGCCACTGTAGCTAAATGCATGGCTTATATGACCATTACTGCTCACAGTTACAATAGCCACTCTTACCAAAGAAGCCATTCCTATGACCACTGCTGCTAAAGACATTGTTACTAAGTATGTTGCTACTAACAGAACTCTTTTAAAGAGTGCGCTTGCTAAGCACATTTTACCAGGTTTTTGCTAATGATGTTGTTGTGACGGCCTTTATGCTTAAGATGTTGCTTTTAAAGGTGTTAGTGTTAAGACTGGTGTTGCAAGAAAGTTTTTGCTAAGAATGGGTTTGCTAAGTCAAATAGTGCCCATTTGGATGGTTTGGATGGTTGCCAAGAAAGCTGTTGTTCGGGGCATTTTCGATAAGCGTATATTACTGGTAAGGTTATTGTTCTTAAGGGTGTTGCTATGATTTGGATGTTTGTCACCTCCAAACCTCATGTTGACATTTGATCCCCAATGTTGGAGATGGGGCCTAATAGGAGGTGTTTCTTATTAATAGATTAATCCCCTTCCTGAGGCTGAGTCTTCTATCAGTTCTTGCCAGAGATGGTTGTTAAAAAGAGCCTGAGACCTTTCTCCTTTCTCTCTCTCTCTCGTTCTCTCTAACGTCATGTGAGCTCTGCACACACCAGCTCCCCTTCATGTTCTGCCATGAGTAGAAGCAGCCCTAGTCACTCAGCTGACACAGATGCCCAATCTTGAACTTCCAAGCCATCAGAATTGAGAACCAAGTGAATGTTTTTTCTTTATAAATTACCCATCCTCAGGTCTTTCTTTCGAGCAACACAACATAGTGTAAGTCAGGTGTTGATGTCAAAAAAAGTTTTGTAAGGGTATTGTTCTTTAAGGCCTTGAAGTTAAGGGTATTTTGTGCCAGGAAAGTTTTGCTAAGGGTGCTATTGCTTTGACCAGTGTTTCTAAGGAAACTACTGCTAAAAGCCTTTTTTTTCTCAGAGCATTATCCCTAAGGACTTAATTGCTAAGTGAGGGGTTAGTAATATTTTTACCAAGGGTGTCGTGGCTAAGGAAGTCATTGCTGAGGTTCTTTTGTTAAAGATGCTGTTCTTAAAGCCACTTTTGTTTTGTTTTGTTTTGTTTTGTTTGAGACAGGGTCTCACTCTGTCACCCAAGCTGGAGTGCAGTGGCATGATCACAGCTCACTGCACGCTTGAACTCCTGGGCTCAAAGTGATCCTCCTGCCTCAGTCTCCAAAGCAACTGGGACAACACGTACACACCATCATGCCTAGTGTATTAGTCTGTTCTCACATTGCTAATATAGACATACCCAAGACTGGGTAATTTTTAAAGGAAAGATGTTTAATTGATTCATAGTCCCCATGGCTGGGGAGGCCTCACAATCATGGCAGAAGGCAAAAGAGGAGCAAAGTCACATCTTACAAGGCGGCAGGCAAGAGAGCTTGTGCAGGGGAACTCTCCTTTATAAAACCATCGGGTTTTGTGAGACTTATTTGCTATCATGAGAACAGCGTGGGAAAGACCCACTCCCATGGTTCAGTTACCTCCCATTGGGCCCCTCCCATAACACGTGGGAATTACGGGAGCTACAATTCAAGATGAGATTTGGGTCGGGATACACCCAAACCACATCACCTAGCTAGCTTTTTAATTATTTTTTTTGTAGAGATGAGATCTCACTATGCTCCCCAACCTGGTCTTGAATCTCTGGTCTAAGGTAATCCTCCCATCCTCCCCTCTCAAAGTGCTGGAATTGTAGGCATGAGCCACTGTGCCCGAACAAAGCCATTAATTTTAATGTTGCTGTTGGATGTTTTTGCTAAAGGTGCTATTACTAAGAACATTGTGGCTATGGCCACTATTGCAGAGGCTACTGTTGCTAAGAATATTGGTGCTAAGCATGTTGCTAAGGAAAGAGTGTTGAATTTAAGAAAATTGTTGTTATGGGCCATTTTCTCAGGGTCAGTGTTCTTAAAGGCCTTGACAGTAAGAGTGTTGAAAAAAAAAGATTTTGTTATGAGTGCTGTTGATAAGAAAGCTGTTGCTATGAGTGCTGTTTCTAAATGTGGTGTTGCTAAGGGCCAATTGCAAAGGGTACTCTTGCTAAATACATTGTTAACAAAGGCATTGCTGTGAATAGCGCTGCTCAGAGAGTTGTTACTAATAGTGCTGTTTCTAAGGACACTGTTGACACAGCCCTAATGCTAACAGCCTGGTTGCTCATGGCATTTTAATTAAAAGCACTTATAATAATGAGGTTGTTTTTAAGGTGTTGACACTAAGAGTATTGTTTCTAAAGATATTTTTGCTAAGCACGCAGTTGTCGATGGCCTTGTTTCACAACCACTGTTTATATGGAAATTGATACTAAAGGTGTTGTTGCTTAGGGCATTGTTCCTGTGCTTGGTAGCCAAGGAAGGTTTTGCTAAATTGGTTTTTTTCCAAGGATGCTGTGCTAAGGCAAAGGTTGTTGAGGGAACTAAGGGCATTGATTCTGGATCTTGTTGCTAAGGAAGTTGTTGCCAAATGCAATCTTTCCTATGGTATTGTTGTTTATGATATTCTTTCCAAGGAAGCTGTTGCTAAGGGTCTTTTTATTAGGGACACTGTTTTATAAGGTGTTCACATTACAGCTATTGTTGTTAAGTAAGTTGTCGCTAAGGCAACTATTGCTAAGGGTGGCATTGCTAGACATTCTTGGTTTAACAATGGCAACAACAACAAACTATTGCTAAGGCCTTTTTTTAAGTAAAGGGCACTGTTCTTAATGTTGAAGGCAGTGTTCATTATGTTCTAAAGCATAAGAGCATTATGTTCAGACTATTGCATCTCAGAGTCAGGGAATTGTGGCTAAGGGTGTTAAAGTTATGAAATTGTTGCTTATGATACTGTTCTTAAGGACTTTGATGTTAAAAGCATTGTTGCTGATGCAATTGTTGCCAAGGAGGGTATTGCTAATGGCACAGTTGCTAAGTTCATTGTTAGGGATGTTGTTAAGAACCTTGTTGTTAAGGGTGATTTTAGTTAAGAGCATCATTGCCATAGGTGTTGAAGTTAAATGCATTGTTGCTAAAGGTGTTATGATCACTGTGGTCTTCCTAGGTTGATTTTTGCTAAGGGCACTGTTCCACGGGCACAGTTTCCAAGGTCATTTTGCTCCGGGGTTGAGTCTAAGTGCTGTTACTAAGGATAATTGTTTCTAAAACTCTCTGTGTTTAAGGGTTTTGTTGCTGAGGGTATTTTTTACTAAGGGAATTGGTGCTAAGGTGGTTGTCCTTAGCAGCCATTGTTGCTAAGAGGACTGATGTTAAGGATATTGTTGATGAAATCATTATTGGTAAAGGTGTTGGCATTAAGGGGATATTGCTCATGACGTTGTTGCTTAGGGTACTATATATAACACACTTTTGCTAATGGGTCATGTTAGAACATGGTCATTAAAAACATTACTGCTTAGGTCATTGTTGCTAAGGGTTTTGTTTCTAAGGAAGTTTTCTAAAGAAAGTTTTCTAAAGGCAGATACAATGCTATGGGCTACATTAGCCTACATAATGGTTATAGCATCAATGCCCTCGCTATATCCTTAACATCGATCCCTTTAGCAACGATGGCTGTGAGTGACAACAACCTTAGCAACAATCTCCTTAGTAAAAAAACACCCTCAGCAACAAAACTAAACACAGAGGGTTTTAGAAACAATGACCCTTAGAAAAGCACTTAGACTCAACTCCTGAGCAAAATTACCTTAGGACATTTTGTAAGGACGCTGTGTTAAAGATATTCTTACAGTGGTTACATCTCAGGGTTTTGATGTCAAGCGTCCTGATACTAAAAACACGTTTAGGTAATTTTTACTAAAACTCATTATTGCTAAGAATGTTGATGTTAGGTGCATTATTGCAAGGCACTTTTACAAAGCGTCTTGTTGCTAAAGTGATTATTGCGAAAGGCATTATTGCTAAGGGCACTGTTTCTCAGTGAATCCTAAGAGCTTTGTTGTTAAGGGCCATTTTTGCTAAGAACATTGTTTCAAACGGTGTTGAAGTTAAACACATTATTACTGAAAGCACTTTGGTAAAGGCATCTTACCTAAGGGTGTTACTGCTAAGAGCACTGTTTTAAGGCACTGAAGCTAAGGGCATTGTTGCTGAAGGGGTTATTAAGGTCACTTGTTATGAAAGCCCATTGTGTCTAAGTATAACAATTTCTAAGGACATTGTTTTAAGGGCATTATTTTAAGGGTTATTGTTGCTAAGACCATTAATGTCAGTGATGGTGTGGTTCCTGAGGGAATGTTAATAAGAGCGTTGTTTCTAAGAGTATTATTACTAAAGGATTCTGATGCTAAGGACATTGTTGTAAATACATTTTGGTAAAAGCCATTATTCCTAAGGGGACTCTGGCTAAAGACACTGTTACAAGGGGTATCTTTTATAAGGGTATTGCTACTAAAGTTGATTTTCCTAAAGGCCGTTTTAGCTAAAGGCATTGTTGCTAAGTACACTGTTGTCAAGGATGTTGTTGCTAAGAGTGCTGTTGTTAAGAGCATTATGTTCTAAAGCATCTGTTGCTAAGGGAATTGATGACAATTGCATTGTTTCTTTTTTATTTATTTATTTTAGATGGAGCCTCCCTCTGTTGCCTAGGCTGGAGTGTGGTGGCAGGATCTCAGCTCACTGCAACCTCTGCCTCCTGGGTTCAAGCAGTTCTCCTGCCTCAGCCTCCTGAGTACCTTGGATTACAGGCGTGCACCACCATGCCCAGCTAATTTTCCTATTTTTAGTAGAGATGGGGTTTCAATATGTTGGCCAGGCTGGTCTTGAACTCCTGACTTCAAGTGATCCACCCACCTCAGCCTCCTAAAGTGCTGGGATTACAGGCTTGAGCCACTGTGCCCCGTCTGTAATTGCATTGTTTCTAAGGGCCTTTGTTAAGGGCACTATGCTAATGTTTTTGCTAAAAGTCATCATTACAAAGCCTGTGGTCGCAAACGTAGTTGTCACTAATGATGTTGTGGCCATGGACCGTGTTCCTAAGGATCACTGTGGCTACGGGTGATGTTTCAATTGGCATCGAGAGTAAGGTCACTGTTGCTAAAGAAGTTATTTCTAAGTACACTGTTCCTGGAGGCATTGTGGTATGGGTGATGTTAGTAAGAGAATTGTTGAAGGTCATCGTGGCTAAAGGCATTATTGCTATTGCTAGTGTTTCTAATGATGCTGTTGCTACTGGCAGTGATCCTAACTCTCTCCTTGCTAAGAGCATTGTTACTGAGGGTATTATTCCTATGTATATTGTTGCTTAGGATATCATTGCTTAGAATTTTGTTGTATATCATTGTTGAGAGCACTGTTTCTAAGATCATTGTTCCTAGGGTGTTAATGTTGGCAGGGGACATTTTTGCTGAAGGCATTGTGACTAAAGGCACTGTTGTTAAGGGTATTTTCTTCAAAGGGCATTGTTGGTAAGGGGACTTTTCTAAAGTCACTCTTGCTAGACTGTTGCTAAAACCATTTTACTAAGGATAGTGCTAAGTGCATTATTACTGAGGCTTTTTTTTATGAGCCATTGTTGGTTGCTTAAGTCGTTGCTTCTAAGGGCCAAGAAGGCTGTTGTCAAGGGCCCGTTGTAGGGGATTTGTACTAATAGCAATATTGTTAGGATGTTGCCACAAAGAGTTGGCTGCTAAGGGCCATTGTTTATAAGGGTATTGCTGGTAACGCAAGTTTGGATAAGTGCATTGTTGCTAAGGGCACTGGTTATAGGGGTGATGCTCATGATTTCTTTTTACTAAGGACATTATTAAGAGTGTCATTTCTAAGGTCAGTTGTTTATAGCTTTCTTGCTAATGATACTGATTACTGATGTTAAGAGTGTTGATTCTTTTTTGTTTTGTTTTGTTTTGTTTTTGAGACAGAGTCTCACTCTGTTGCCAGGCTGGAGTGTAGCAGCCTGACCTCAGCTCACTGCAACCTCCACCTCCTGGGTTCAAGCAATTTTTCTGCTTCAACCTCTCAAATAGCTGGGACTACAGGTGCAAGCCACCACAGCCAGCTAATTTTTTTGTTTGTGTGTTTTTAGGAGAGATGGGGTTTCACCATGTTGGCCAGAATGGTCTCAATCTCTTGACCTTTTGTTCTGCCCGCCTTGGCCTCCCAAAGTGTTGGGATTACAGGCATGAGCCACCATGCCCAGTCAAGAGTGTTGATTCTATGAGGATTGCCATTCAGGGCATTGTCTCCAAGAGCCACTGTTGCTAAATTCATTGATATCATGCATTTTGTTGCTAGGATATTCCTGTAAAGTGTGCTGCTGCTAACAACACTGTTGCTGATGTCATTATTGCTAAAAAGTTGATGTCACTATTAGTAAAAGCATTTTTACTAAGGTGCCATTGGTAAGAGTACTGTTGTTAATGCCATTATAAAGGCTATTTTTGCTAAAGGCATTGTTGCTAATTGTTTATTTCTAATTTTGTTATTGCCAAGGACCACGATTTTTAAAGGTATTATTTCCAGGAGTGTTTTTGCTAAGATATACTAACAGGCCATGGTTTGACCATTTCCAAAGGACTATGGCAATTCGTAGAGGTAAATGGACATACCATTGTTCCTAAGGGCATTGTTGCTATGGACATTGATTTTAAAGACATTGTTGCCAAGGGCATTGTTGCGATTGGCATATTTCCCACCATTGCTACAGGAAATTATGCTAAGGTTTTTGCTTAGAGCTTTGACGGTAAGGTACACCTTTGCTAATGATATTGCTGCTAAGGATATTGTTGTTAGGGGCCATTGTTGTTATGTTATGATTGTTGTCTCTAGGGCCATTGTTCCTAAGGGACATTTTTGTTAACGGTCTTGATGCTAAAGAAAATTTTTTAAAGGACATTTTGGTAAAAGTATTCATGTCTAGCTATTTGTTGCTAAGGTCATTGTTGTTTGGGGTTGTTGCTGAGGGCCATGATTGCTAACGTAAGATACTGCTTCTAAGAATGTTAATGCCAATCAAAGGTGTTGCTAAGAACAACTGTAGCTAATATGTCACAGCTGAAGGCATTTTTCTAATGTTACCGTTGCTTAGATTATGTTGTTAAGAGCCTTTTGGTTAAAAGGGTTAATATTAACAACATTCATCTGAAAACATTATTCCTCATGGTGTCTCTGCCAAGGGTACTATTGCTAAGGGATTTGTGGCTAAGGGCCATTAACAATAAGAGTCATTATAACAGGCATATTTTTTACAGTGTTGGTGCTAAGGGCAATTGTTCTTAAGGATGTTTTTGCTAAGCGCATTACTGGTAAAGAAATTGTTGCTAAGGCCATTTTTTTCTAAGTGGGTTGGTGCTGATGTGTCCCACACCTTGAAATCACTAGGTCGCTGCTCTTTGCCTCTCCCACTCCATGCATCATATTTCCATTGTATCAGGCACCTTCTGACATCATCAGTATAGGATCTGATTAGAACAGATGAGGCAGGTAAAGTAAAGTGGGCATCTCCCAGGGAACAAATTGTCCAGTGTGAAGTATCAGCCCATTCCAACCTTAGGATGGGTGCCTGGATGATTAGGAGCCTCAGATTTGAGCTAGTGACCCTGACCCTTTAAGCTCTGAGAACTTAAAACTGGCTGAGCTCCAACCGTAAATGTTTTATCCTATGAGCCATTATCTGTAAGCGATTTTTAAAAAATATTTTTAACTTCATCTGCTTTTTTCCCCTAATGTGTTTCAATTTTGTGGGGACTCTAGTGGAAACAGGAAGTCATTTATTGTTCTCAAATCTTAAATGCATCTTTCCAACCTGTCACTGCACATAACAATCAGATCCATGTTCATGCATAGGATAGTTCCATATATGAAGCATCTCACACTTCAATATGCTCTCTGTATGCAATACCTTTCCACTTAAAATATCCACTAGGTTGTGAGGACATTGATAGCCAGATTTTCATATATACTTGAATAAAAGAGAGATAAGAAAACTAAAAAATAGCTGTAAAAGAAACCAATACATTTGGAGAATGTGCCTTACTACCAATCAAGGCTCAGAAAGCCAGACGCATCAAGACAGCAGTAGAGGCACAGGGAGAGACAAAACTGCTCACGGGAAAAGACTAGAGGCCCAGAACCACAGTTAGCATTTACATCCACACGGTGCCTTACCGAGGGGACACACGCATCAGTGAGGACAGGAAAGAAAATGTAATGTAGGATTAGCATACTTGGTGTTTAATTGGTTTTAAAATATGTAATTGTTCAATTTAAAATATAAAAAACAAATTTTTCAATAGCAACCACAAATGCTATGAACTTAGGGATAAATCTCATCAAAGATATTTTATAGCCCCCCTCATTATTGTAAGAAATTTAACGTACCCTGAGAGATGAATACTATGGTTTCGCCATTTTAAAGGTGAACTTATTCATAAGAGAAAAAAAGGAAAAGCAAATAAATGAAGATTTATACTACAAATATCAATAGGAAAAGTCAAAATCACAAAAAAAATCAATTCCACCCAAATTGTCAATGTAATTCCAGCCAAAACCTCAATCAGATTTCCTAAGTCCTTCATAAGCTGATGTAAAATTAATATGAAAAAACAAACTTCCCACCATAGAAAACCAAAGACACTCTCATGCAGGAATAACATGAGGGAAGTTATCTACTGGACCTTAAAATGTATGATGAAAATTAATTAAGATTGGTTTGTATTGGCAAGATAGATACAAATAAGCCAATGAAACTGAAGAAACAAAATGGAAACAGATACCTATGAGAGAGTGGAAACAGCAGAGCAATTTAGAAAGATGAACATTTTGAAAGCAGTTAAGGCCAGGCGCAGTGCCTTACACCTGTAATCCCAGCACTCTGGGAGGCCAAGACAGGCAGATCACTTGAGGTCAGGAGTTCGAGACCAGCCTGGCCAACATGGTGAAACCCCATCTCTACTAAAAATAAAAAAAATTAGCCAGGCATGGTGGCATGTTCCTGTAATCCAGCTGCTCGTGAGGCTGAGGCCAGAGAATTGCTTGAACCCAGGAGGTAGAATTTGCAGTAAGCCCAGATCGTGCCGCTGCACTACAGTCTGGGTGACAGAGTGAGACTCCATCTCAAAAATAAACATAGAAGAAACAGGCCGGGTGCAGTGGCTCACACCTGTAATCCCAGCACTTTGAGAGGTCGATGTGGCTGATCACAAGGTCAGGAGTTTGAGACCAGCCTGACCAATGTGTTAAAACCCCATTTCTACTAAAAATACAAAAATTAGTCAGGCGTGGTGGCATGTACCTGTAATCCCAGCTACTCAGGGGGCTGAGGCAGGAGAATCGCTTGAACCCAGGAGGCGGATGTTGCAGTGAGCCGAGATTGCGCCATTGCACTCCAGCCTGGGTGACAGAGTCAGATTCCATCTCAAAAAGAAAAAAAAATGAAGGAAAAAGAAAAGCAAGAGAAACTACATATTTGAGTTAGCTCAATTTCTTCAAGGTTCAGTAATTAAAGAATCGCTTTTACTTTCAGTTTTAAAATAAAAAGATCTGAAGAGTTTTGTCTTAACCCGTTAGTTACCTGCATCGTTTTGTAGCTTAAGACTAGGGGGAGGCTGGCTCCAGCGTCACCAACATGTCGACCGCCATGAACTTCGGGACCAAGAGCTTTCAGCCGCGGCCCCCGGAGAAGGGCCGCTTCCCGCTTGATCACTTCGGTGAATGTAAAAGCTTTAAAGAAAAATTCATGAAGTGTCTTTATGACAATTATTTTGAAAAAATGCTTTGTGCAGAAATGAATCAAAAGAATATTTAGAATGCAGAATGGAGAGAAAATTGATGCTACAAGAGCCATTGGAGAAACTGGGATTTGGAGACTTGATTGGTGGAAAATCAGAGGCAAAAAAAAAGAATTTTGATGAGTGTCAACTTGGTTGGATTGAAGGGTGCAAAGTATTGTTTCTGAGTGCATCTGTGAGGGTGTTGCCAAAGAAGATTGACATTTGAGTCAGTGGACTGGGAGAGGCAGACCCACCCTCAATCTGGGTGGGCGCCATCTAATCAGCTGCCAGCATGGTTAAAAAAAGCAGGAAGGAGAACGTGGAAGGACTAGACTGGCTGAGTCTTCTGGCCTCCATCTTTCTCCCATGCTGGATACTTCCTTCCCTCGAACATTGGACTCCAAGTTTTTTTAGCTTTTGGACTCTCAAATGTACAGCAGTGATTTGTCAGGGGTTCTTGGGCCTTTGGCCACAGACTGGAGGGTGCACTGTGACCTTCCCTACTTTTGAGGTTTGGGGACTCAGACTGGCTTCCTTGCTCCTCAACTTGCAGGTGGCTATTGGGGGACTTCACCTTGTGACTGTGTGAATCAATACTCCTTAATAAGCTCCCTTTCACACATACATCTATCCTATTAGTCCTGTCCCTCTAAAGAACCTGACTAATACATCTCGCCTTTCCAGACCTAACCAAGGTATGTCTTACATGTATCGATTCATGTCTTATATCTCCCTAAAACATGTAAATACAAGCTGTAGCCCGGCCACCTTGGGCGCATGTTCTCAGGACCTCCTGAGGCTGTCATGGGCAGGCCCTTAACCTTTGCCGAATAAACTCCTATATGGTTTGAGACATGTCTCTGATACATATACTTTTTTGGCTTAAAATTGTAATTCTTTATTTTGCTACTTGTGTGCTTGCTCTGGGATAACAGATAAATCTTAAACTTATCACAACGTACCTTCAAGTGAATCACACCATTTCACATACACTACTCAAACCCTGCAACAGTACACTTGCATTTCTCCCCTCTCAATCTTTATGCTTTGTTGTCATATACTTTATTTGTATATACCTGTGTTGCAATAACAACACATTGGTATCATTCTGTTTAAACAAATATCTTTAAAAGAAATTAGGTAATAAGAAACAAATATTTACTCACGTAGCCATTATTTCTGATGCTTTTCATTCCTTTGAATAGAGGTAGTTTTTACTGGGTATCATTTCCTTCTGCCTCAAGAATTTCCATTAACATTTCTTTGTGGTATGGTTCTGCTATGGATTTCTTTTAGCTTTTGCATGTCTGAAAAGCTCTTTATTTTGCCTTCATTTTTGAAAATCTGATTTCCCTAAGTACAAATACTATAGAATCATTTCAGTGCTTTTATTTTCTTTCAGTATCATAGAAAAGCTATACTTGTTGCATTTTTTTAATGAGAAATATGCTTTCATTCTTATCTCATTCTTTGCTACTTTGTATTTCATGTGCTCTCACATCTGGATGCATTTAAAGCTACCCATCAGTAGTTTTAAACAATCTGACTTTAATGTGTCTAGCTGTAATTTTTTCATGTTGGAGTTTATTGAGATTTTTGGGATTGTGAATTTGTAGTTACCATGAAATTTGTAAATATTCAGCCACTGTTTACTCAAATATTCATTTTGTTTGTTGTTTTTGATTTTTTTTTTTTTGAGACTGAGTCTCACTCTATTGCCCAGGCTGGAGAGCAAAAGCACAATCTCGAATCACTGCAATCTCTGCCTCCTGGGTTCAAGCAATTCTCATGCCTCACCCTCCCAAGTAGCTAGGTTTAGAGGCACCCACCACCACGCCCAGCTAATTTTTGTATTCTTATTAGAGACTGTGTTTCACCATATTGGCCAGGCTGATCTCAAACTCCACCTGCCTTGGCCTCCCAAAGTGCTGGGATTGATCCACCTGCCTTGGCCTCCCAAAGTGCTGGAATTACAGGTGTGAGCCACTGCACCTGGCCCTCGTTTTTGTTATTCTCCTCTTTAAGACTTTTTGGGAACTCCGATCATACATATATTTAGCTGCTTGCAGTTTATCTAGCTTAATGATTCCCTGCTTATCATTTTCAGTCTTTTTTTAAAATCTGTGTGTGGCATTTAGGATAGTTTTAGTTGCTATGATTTTTATTCATGAATCTTTTCTTTTGTAATGTTTAATCTGCTGTTAATCTAATCCAGTGAATTTTTATATCAGATATTGTATTTTTATCTTTAGAAGTTTTATTTTAGTGTTTTTATCTTCCTTCTATGTACTTCCTTAATGTACATAGGCTTTCATCTCCCTTCTTAAGTAAATGGAATACAGTTACAATAGCATTTTTAAACCATTCAAACTTGAAGTGATTATTGACATAGATGGAGTGATATCTACTATGTTTGTCATTGTTTTCTGCTCATTGAATTTGCTGTTTGTTATTTCCCATTTCTTGTCTTCTTTTTAATTGATTATTTTATGATTCCATTTTATTTCCTTTCTTAGAATAGTAATTATACTTCTCTTATAAAGTTGTTTGATGGTTGCTCTACAATTTACAATACACAATTCTGTACTCTGTCCACTTTCAGATATCATATTACTTTGTGTACAGTATAGGTGCCTAATACAAAGTATTCTCAAGTTCCCTCTCCTGTCATTTTTAATATAGCTGTCATTAATTTTACTTATCCATATTTGATAATCATGTAACACATTGTAATACTATTATTTTAAAATGTTATATTTTATATAGATTAAAAAGAAAAATTTAATTTTAATATCATTTATTCCTCTCCAATGTATTACTGTATCTTTAATATCACTGATTCTTTCCCTGGCAGTGATGAGTGTACCAACAAGCCTATCAAAGTTATACTTCATTTCTGTTGCTATATTTTTTATTTCTAGAATTTTCTTTCTTACTGTGGTAAAACATGCAAAACATAAAATTTATCATTTTTACCATTTTTAAATATTCAATTTAGTGGCATTAAGTGTATTCATGTTATTGTGAACTTTCACAACTATCCACCTTCAGAACTTTTGTATCATCCCAAACTAAAACTCTGCCCGTTAAACAATAACTCCTCATTCCTCTAACCCTTTTCCCAGGCCTTGATAACCATTCTTCTACTTTTGTCTCTGAATTTGACTATTCATGTATCTCATGTAAGTGTAATCATATAATATTTGTCCTTTTACATCTCATTTATTTCATTTAGCATAATGTTTTCAAGGTTCATTTATGTTGTGGGCTGAATTGTGTATCTCTAAAATTCACAGGTTGAAGTCCGGACCCCCAGTACCTCATAATGTGACTATATTTGAAGAAAGAACATTTAAAGAAGTTTTCAAGATAAAATGAGGTCAAAGAGGTGGATCTGGAGCCAATATGAGTGGTGTCATATTGAAGAGATTAGGACACAGACACACACAAAGGAAAGACCATGTGAAGACAGAAGGAAAAGACGAACATCAATAAACCTTGGAGGGACACCTCAGAAGAAACAGCCTTGCTGACACACGTGATTTTGGACTTCCAGCTCCAGACTCTGAGAAAATAAATTTCAGTTGTTTAAGCTGCACAATCTGTGGTACTTTGTGATGGTAGTCATATCAAGCTAATTCTTTTTAAGGCTGAATGCTATTCTATTGAATATGTATCCATTTATTCATTGAAGGTCATTTACATGGCTTTCATCTTTTGGCTATTGTGAATAATGTTATTATGAATATTGGTGTACAAAATCTGTTGGGTCTCTGTTTTCAGTTCCTTTGGATATATATCTAGAGATGGAATTGTTGAATCATAGGACATTCTATGTTAATTTTTGAGGAACCACCATACTGTCTTTTGCAGCAGCTGCATTATCAATTTTTCCATTCTCATAAAAAATGTGCTATCAATGTTTTCATATCCTTGCCAAAATGTGTGATTGTGTGTGTGCACGTGCACATGCATATTAGCCGTCCTAGTGGGTATGATGTGGTTTTCATTGTGGTTTTGATTTGCATTTTCTTAATGATCCTTTTATATTCTTATAGGCCATTTGTATATCTTCTTTAGAGAAATGTCTATCCAAGTCCCTTGCTTACTTTTAAGTGGGATACTTGGGAGTCTTTTGTTGCTGTTGATTTGTATGAGTTTTTATATACTCTGATATGAATCCTAATCAGATTTTGGTATTTCTTTTATTTTTCCTTTGAGTTTTCATCTCATGTTTATATTACCTATCTGTTCTCATGTGTTGTTTACTTTTCCCATTAGAGTCCTTAATATATTAATCTCAATCAGTTTACATTTTCTGTCTGGAAAATTCCAATAGCCGTATCATACTTCAGTCTGCTCCTGAGAGTGTTTTGTTGTGGGTTTTTTTCCTGTCATTTGGCATGGCTTGTAATTTTTTTCTTGTCTGTATTGGGTAATACAGACTGAGGTAAATAGAACTGCAATCTGGGGATTTATAGCTAGGGTTTGAGCTATGTTTAGTATTTGCTCTAACTATATGTCTAAAATGCTGCAAATTTCTCTACTGCCCACCTTTTTGTCTCCTCCTGACTTTGGGCTTTCCAAATTACTGCTCCCCAGAGAGAGTCTGTTTCTTGGAACTCTTTTGGCTATAATTCACTGTCATGTTATAGAATTCTGTTGGGATAGAGGTGTGGTCTGGGGGAGAGAGAGTGCTCTATAATCTTCCATTTAAATCTCAGTCTTCTAATGGGCCTATGTCCCAGGACCATGAATTTTACAAGTATTTCTGGCTCTTCTCCAGTGGTGTATAGCTTTCCTTCTCCCCAGCCCTCAATCTTTTCCCAGGCTACAGAATCTCCAATCTATTTTATCAAAGCCCTGACTTCTGTTTTTCCTCCTTAGGTGATACAAGAAGGTTGAAATTGGCTGGCGTAGGAAGAATTTCATTCCACAAGCCAGGATAAGACTCTTACAAAATACATTTTCTTGGTGAGTATGCTTTCTTGGGGGGAAAGTTTGGCATCTATAGGGATTCCTCTTCCTCTTCCCAACTATAGCCATAAGGGATCTTTCTTAAATCTCCACCCTGAGCCCTGTTGGAGTTCCTACAAATAAAATTTGTTAAAGTGTTAGGGTCGCCCTACAATGGGGGCCCTTAGAACTAAGAAGTCTCTTCTACTCAAAGTAATTGAAGCAGGCCCCCTTCACAGGCAGGAACTGGAGTGCACAAGCACTGGAAGGGGCAAACTCCACTCACTTGGCCCACTCAGCTCCACCCCACATGGTAGGGGGAGGATGCAGGAGAGTGGGTGCAGGAGCTGGGGTGAGATCTATTGGGCATTGGCAAGAGCAAACTCTGTACTAGCCCCATGGCAGCATCTACAGGAGGGTGCCCGCAACCCCTGAAGCCCCAGAAGGAGTGTTACAGTGCCCTAAGGGGACTCTTGAAAACAATGGAGAATTTGTTGGTAGGCAATTGAAAAGGAACTCAAATTTAATTGGATTAAACTATGGTGAATTTATGGAAAGGACACTGTCATGTACAAGCAATCAGCTGGAAATTAGTGAACATTAACAGCTGGGTATGACTAACAGAGGCAGACAGCTTGACAGAGAGAGCAGGAAAAGAGACATCCTATGTGAGTTCTGCTAAAACTACTGTAATCCCAAGGCGACTGTGCTATCTTAGGAGTGACATTAGAGGTTTGACACTATTGGGGAACAGATTTCACCAAAATAGTCCATCCAAGTCACTCAGTAACCAAGCAAACAACAAAACAACCAAGCCCAAGATCAGGGGAATCTGCATCCAGAGATGCTAAAATTTATTATTTAAAACATCCAATTTTCAACAAAAAAATTATAAGACATGCAAGAAAATAGAAACATATTATCTATACATAGGGAAAAAAGAAGCAGGTAATATAAACTGCCTATGAGAAGGTCCAGATGTGGGACTTATCAGATAAAGACTTCAAAGCAGTTATACATTTTGCTCAGAAAACTCATGGTTACCAGAGACTGAAAAGCATACTGGAAGGGTGGGGTGAGGGGTGGGAATGGTTAATGCGTACAAAACAAATAGAAAGAATACATAAGCCTTACTATTTGATAGGACAACAGGGTGCATGCAGTCAATAATAACTTAATAGCACATTTTAAAATAACTCATTTCCCGTTTGCCCCAAGAATATTGCACTGGCAGTGAACTGCAACTTTCTTTTTTCCTAAATGCAAAATGGGTTAAAGAGTGTAATTGGATTGTTTGTACCTCAAAGGATAAATGCTTGAGAGAATAGAGACCTCATTCTCCGTGTCGTGCTTATTTCACATTGCATGCCTGTATCAAAACATCTCATGCACCCTATAAATACACATACCTACTATGTGCCCACAAAAATTAAAAATTAAAAAATGTTCAGAGAACTAAAAGTAACCATGCTTAAAGAGGTAGAGAAAGATATGATGACAATGGCTCATGAGAAAGAGGATATCAATAAAGATAAATTATAAAAAGAAACAAAAAATTTTGAGTTGAAAAATATATTAATTGAATCAAAGTTTCACTTGAGTGGCTCAACAGTATATTTGAACTGGCAGAAGAAATAATCAGGTAACTTAAAAGCTAAGTGGACAGAAAGTATGCAATCCAACAAACAGAAATGAACAGGACCTCAGAGGAAGATGGGACACCATTAAATGCACCAACATATGCATGAAAAGACTACCAGATGTACGAGAGAGAGAGAGAGGGCAAAAGCAGAAAGAGGTATTTAAAGATATAATAAGCGAAAACTTCCCAAATTTGAGAATAAACATTAAACATCTACAAAGCCAACAAACCCTAAGTAGGATATACACAAAATACTTCACACCAAGGACATATCATAGTAAAAATGTTGAATGCTACATAGAAAAAATTTTGAAAAAAGTAAGAGAAAAATGACTCATCACACACAAGACAACTCCAGTAAGAGTAACACCTAAATTTTCACTGGAGGTTCTAGTAACTAGCTACTAAGTACTGCTTACTCTGGGTGTAGTTAAATGAGTATTTATTGTTCTGAATGAAGTTAATTGGATATTGACAGAACTTGATACTTTTCCTGGGGTTAGCTTCAAGTAACCAATAACTGAATGCTTCTAACATTATCAAAGGACCAGCACAAAATATTCTGCATCAGTTTATCCTGCTTGTTACATTTCTTCAGATGAAGTTACTCACTTGACTGCCCATGCGATGCAATGCTATGGAAAGAAATATTATATTCCATATTGACCTCGAAGTAATGGTTTGATAAACAATTGAAATGAATAATTAAAATATTTGCTTAAAAATATGAGAGGGGACAAAGAATTGGAGAGCTAACAGGTGATCTATGAACCTCCAGTATGGTGTGTTTCAACTCACCATGAGAGGACTAAGGATAGGTCTTAGTTAGATAAATGGGTACGTTTTTGTGGTAGCATTGGAGAAGGTAGAAAATGAAAGGGAATTTATATACAACTCCTCTACATCAGTTTTGTTGTTTCCAGTGTTGGATCTGGAAGTCCCTATAATGGGGCTAAAATTAAGGTCCAAGTGTCTAGTAATATTACAAAACCAGAAAGTATGTCTCTTACTTTGACTAATGACAAGAATTCCAAAGAGATTAATGGGGTGGATGATCCTCTCTCTGCATCTCAGCAAGTTGGGGCTGCCTATGCAAATGTGCTGCCTACTGGATGGAATAGCCATTATTTCTCTGTACTCATCCAATTCACCCCCATATGTGTGTGAATGGACCAATGAGGAAGTCCTGACATGTCTCATCTTGCTACTGTCACCATGGCCGAATGAGTTACTGACTTCAGGAGGAAAGGTTTGTTTTAAACTTAATGATAAATGAGAGAAAACTTAATCTGGCTTAGGGAAGAGAACCAGTAAGTGTGTGTTACAAAAGGGAAAAACCAAAGATAATTTTGATGTTCTAAGAGAGGTTTACAAGTGAATAATATGCTCTCTTAGCTTTGACTCAGATGCCCCCTGGGGGAAAAGACTGCCAAAACTTCCTCCACTTCAAAAAAATGAAGAAGCTGTAAAATGACCAATCTAATAAATATACTTCCACTATTGATCTATGTCCTTCAATAACCAGATTGGAGCTCAGACAATGACTATGTGAAACAATACTAATGTGGCTGTCTCATATGGTTTTTGTTTCACAGAGAATTCAATTGGTATAAATTTATACTAATAGAAGTATAAATCTCAATTGATGCATATCATACAATATAGATAGCTGAAGATCAGGGAGAAAAAATAATGTATAAAATATATGGCACTTCGTGTTGGCATTATAGGATAGTTTAAATTCACAACCCCTCAGCAGTGATTACAGTTCTTTCAAATCTGTATGTGTATTCTGATTGCCTATTGATTATGTGCTGTTGAAAGCCAAATGATTCTGTCAAACTAAGAGGGATTTGTTGTAAAAGGCTGTGACCAAAAATTATGGGGGTGGAGTGGACTGCTGTAAAAGTTAAGCCCAGCAGACCTGGAATTAGTGTGAGCTAAAGTGTCTGTATATCACTGATCATTGGTCAAGGAATAAAACATACTGATTAATACTGCTGCTTTGCAACCATGAGTCCAAGATGTTTTGGAACAGGTTTTAAAACTGTGTCAGCAGTGTTTACCGTTAGCAGTGAGACTGATGATTTATGCCTGGTCTCACTGGAACCTTCAGAGTCCTCTGCTGTTAAAGCTTGTTGTCTAGCAAGAATACTCCTACATGTCCAGCAGGGTGTAAGAAACACCAGTAGAGAATTCATTTGGGGGTTTCTGATGTGTTTTCTGCACATGTTGATTCCTTATCTGATAGTGAAATTGTGTTCATAAAACACTTACACAAGGAAAAATGGAGTTCATGCATGGTTCTTACCAGCCCCCTTGCTGGAGGCAGCCTAATTTAGCTGCGATGTAAATACTGACTTTAATGGTATTGCTATGTTGTAATCTTGCCCTTAACAAATGGTAGATATTTAAGTACTGTCATTTTGGGCCCTGTGAGCCTTCCTTAGCAATTGACTCTTGTTTAATTGTCACTGTTAATGTACCACATTTTTTGGTAATGTGGCAGTTCTGTAGTCTTAGGTCTTTTGGCCATTTCTCAAGGTGTCACCTGTTTTGCTGCCTAGGGAGTTACCTGTCCATAACTGACAGAAAATGTAGCTTTTGAGGCCTTCACTTTAGGTTAGCCTTTTCTGAGCCCCAACATGATCATGAAATAGAAAAGCACAATAGGGAAAAACTAGTGAAACCTGAAAAAATGTGTCCACTTAATAATGTTATCAATGTTTCATAGTTATAAAAACATACCATAGTAATATGTTAATGGGAAAAGGGGATGAGGAGTATATACAAACTATCATTGTAATTTTTCTGTAAATATATTCTCAAATTAATTTTTTTAAAAAAAGAGTATGTCTTTTCATCTATATTTTTCTGAAAATTAAGCATGTAGAAAGACATGCTTTTGGCCCTCATTTCCCTTGGGCACTGGGCAGTAAGCTCAAGTAGCATCACGGTGTCAGAGACAAATAAGAAAAAAGAAGGAAACATATTTCCATAACAGATGGCACCTTTCTGCCAGGAACGATAAGTACCTGAGGAAGGTAAGCAGTGCCAGGGCCAGTCTCAGACCAACTCCATCATCCTTCCCTTTTTCATGAGCTGCCCAAAGATCATGTGTCTTCCCTCAGTGTCTGAGTCATCGTCCAAAGGTGGGCTCTTAATCATGGTTCATTTTTGCAGTGATGCCATTCATTTAACTGTTAACAACAGTGTCAAGGAAATATTTGTCCTCTAATTAATTCTAAAGTTGCCATCATTCTCCCTCACACTATCCTTCCTCAATATAACATGGGATGGGAATTAGAGACATTTTTCTCAGGTCAACCGATTTACTTTCTTCATGTTCAACCTACCAGATCAAACCTGCAGAAAGCAACATGTTCAGGACTGAGAGAAAATTGTTACTAGTCTAGGTTTTAAAAATGATTTTGTCTACTTTCTTTTCTGTGCTCATCAAACCATAGGCTAAAATGATGGCACATTAACTAAATGCTTTCTTGGCTAAAATTATGTCACACTGTATTGTCTTACTGAAAGTGACTGCTCTTTTGTACCAGGACTGTACTTCTGGGACCAAGTAGCCCTTTCATTCCGATTCAAACCTGCTGTCTTAGTTTGGCAGAAATACCACTGGTTTGCAATGCAGTGTGACTAGGCATCATGATGTTGGAGGAAAATATTCCAAACAGGATGCCAAGACTATATGCATACAATGAAGGAGAGGACACAACTTACTTTATAATTGCTCTGTGGAAATGAATCAGTAGAGTGGGATAAAATAAAGGCCAAAGAAAAAAAAAAGTATGTAAGAATCACCCTGCCCCACTCCCATCCCCCTGATTAACACACATACACACAAGGTGGTTGGGGAAATCTGTGATCTCCAAGGTCCTAGTAAAACTAGGCAAGACTAGTTTTAGGACTAGACTAATTAATATACAGACATAGCAGGCAGGCCAAAATCTAACAGCATCAAGTTTAAGGAAGCCATCAGAAGATACAGTCACTCAGAAAGGGAAGTGGACAGGCCCAGTGCAGGTTTGGCTCTTGGTGCCCACTAGAACTCACCAGTGAGTTTATATAATGTTTATATACAGACTCAAAGATGTTCCACATAGCTCAGACTATTCACATTTATTCGTATTCTCCACAGAATTCAAATTATTCCATTTTTAACTTCACATTCTACAGTGAGTTTGTCTACAGGTAAATATTCTTATATATGTTCTATGAAATTTTTGATATTACAAAACAAAAGCTTTGGTAAGTCAGTTTTAAGTGAATATTTTATCTCCAATTCTAAAACTGGCATACATCCTCAGAAAAAAATACCTAGGAAAAATGTCATTTATTCAAAATATGAAATTTTATTATAATTATTTGATGTTTAATGGAATTTAACTTTGTGAAGGCTTTTGTGTTTTTTCCTAAAATTTCTGATTTTTAATGAAGGCTCCTGATCATAGTGGATGTTGATCAAGTTTTTTTCTTCATGTGAAGTCTCTGATGCACAATAAACTGATTAGTTTTTCTAAAACTGATTATATTCATAAGGTTTCATCTCAGTTTTACAGAAAGTTTAGGCTAAACTATGTGCATTTAACTAATAAGCCAAACTTGTAAGAGCTTAACAGACTATAAACTTAATTCTTGCTTTAAAATAACAAAAACAAAACCCTGGTGAAGACCCAGAAGTGAATTCTGTTCCAGTTTTTCAGATTCTAGCTTCCTTTACCTGTGCTCTATGGTTTTCAACACACAGGACCCGAGTTTGCTGCACAAATAGCCTCCAATCCATCTTATCCACCAGGAAGATGGTGAGGTGTTTTTAAGGGCCAAGATTAAATGTAATATGTATCATTAGCACCACATTCCATGGTCAGTCCTACCTGGATGAATGGCATACTGGGATTTTTCAACAAGCTATGAGCCTAATGGAAAAGGAAATAAGGGCAACTAGTTTCCAGCCCATGTGACATGAATTTCTGTGACATGAATTTCTGTACTGCATGTTACATAGTAAGGTATGAGTTCCTTCAGGACTTCCCAAATTCATTACATGCTAGGGTTTTCTCTCTAGTATGCATTCTGGTGTGATGTACTCTAAGAGCTGCCTTACGGACAAAAGTTTTCCCACATTCACCACATTCATAGGGTTTCTCCCCTGTGTGAATTCTCTGGTGTACTCTGAGAGTTGAATTTTGGGCAAAAGCCTTCCCACATTCATTACACTCATAGGGCTTCTCCCCTGTGTGAATTCTCTGGTGTGCACAAAGGTGTGATTTCTGGGAGAATGTTTTCCCACAATTATGACATTCATAGGATTTCTCCCCTGTGTGAATTCTTTGATGTACTCTGAGGGTTGAATTATGGGCAAATGGCTTCCCACATACATTACATTCGTAGGGTTTCTCCCCTGTATGAACTCTCTGATGTGCGCTAACATATGACTTCTCAGAGAAGGTTTTGCCACATTCATTACATTTATAGGGTTTCTCCCCTGAGCGAGTTCTAAGATGTGCTCTGAGATGTGATGTCTTGGAGAAGGTCTTCCCACATTCATTACATTCATAGGGTTTCTCCCCTGTGTGAATTCTATGATGTGCCCTGAGGGCTGAATTATCAGCAAACGTTTTCCCACATTCATTACATTCATAGGGTTTTTCCCCAGTATGAATTCTCTGATGTGCACAGAGATGTGTTCTTTGGGAGAAAGTTTTCCCACATTCATTACATTCATAGGGTTTCTCCCCTGTGTGAATTCTTTGATGCACTATGAGGGCTGCCTTATACACAAAAGTTTTCCCACATATGTTACATTCATAGGGTTTTTCCCCTGTGTGAATTCTCTCATGTCCACTGAGGTATGATTTCTGGGAGAAAGTTTTCCCACACTTGCTACATTCATAGGGTTTCTCCCCAGTGTGAATTCTCCGATGTGTACTGAGGCGTGTCTTCTGGAAAAAGGTTTTCCCACATTCATTACATTCATAGAGCTTCTCCCCTGTGTGGATGTTCTGATGTGCTCTAAGGGCTGAATTATGGGCAAACGTTTTCTCACATTCATTACATTCATAGGGCTTCACCCCTGTGTGAATTCTCTCATGTATTCTGAGGGCTGAATTATGGGCAAAAGTTTTCTCACAGTCACTACATTCATAGGGTTTTCTACCTGTGTGAATTCTCTGATGTGCCCTCAAGGCTGAATTGTAGGTGAAAGATCTCCCACATTCATTACATTCATAGGGTTTCTCCCCTGTATGAATTCTTTGATGTGCCTTGAGAACAGAAATATGGGCAAAAGACCTTCCACATTCATTACATTCATAAGGTTTCTCCCCCGTGTGAATTCTATGATGTGCTCTGAGGGATGAATTATGGGCAAAAGTTTTTTCACAGTCACTGCATTCATAGGGCTTCTCACCTGTATGAATTCTTTGATGGGCTCTCAGGGCTGAGTTATAGGTAAAAGATTTCCCACAGTCATTACATTCATAGGGTTTCTTCCCTATATGAACTCTCTTATGTACACTGAGGTGTGTCTTGTGAGAGAAAGCTTTCTCACATTCAACACATTCATAGGGTTTTTCACCTGCGTGAATTCTCTGATGTGCTCTGAGATGTGATGTCTTGGAGTAAGTTTTCCCAAATTCGATACATTCATAGGGTTTTTCCCCAATTAGAATTCTCTGATGTCCTTTCAGATGTGATGTCTTCTCATATTCACTGCCATCACAGAGTTTCATCTCTGCATCTGTTTTCTGGTGTCCTATGAAGGGTGACTTGTAAGATCTTCCACAGCCATCGTTATCACAAAGTTTCTCTTTTATATGAATTCTCAAATGTTTACTGAGGTTTGAATTCTGACAGAAAGTTTTCCCACATTCATTACATTCATAAAGTTTCGATCCCACATAAGTTCCAGGATGCTGAATAGAATGTGAACTTGAACAAAAGGATTTCCCAAATTCCTCATATCGGTAAGGTTTCTCTCCTGAATGGGTCCTCTGATGCTGAATGAGGTGTGCTTTCTGGTAAAAGGATTTTCTGCATTTCCCATGTTCATCAGAAAGGTGGAATTTCTCTTCTGTGTGAATTCTTTGATGTTCTGTAAAGTCTAATTTCTGGTGGAGGGCATTTGAACATTCATTATATTCACTAAATTTATTTCCAGTTTGTGTTTTCTGATATACTACCTGGGCTAAGCTCTGGCTAAAATTTTCTTCACATTTATTGCTTTCAAAAGCACTCCGTCCTGAAATAGTTCTCTGAGATTGAGTGAGGGGTGACCTCCTACTGAAATTAATCCCCCTTTCATTACCTTCATAGTGTGTCATAGCCATGTGAACTTTACTGTATTCAACAATGGTGGTTTTGTCACAGGATGTCCCATATTCATTAAGATCAGAGCATCTTCCCCTTGTGTCAGTTCTCATGTAGCTAAATAAAGTGGTTTTATCAGAGTTTTTTCTAAATTCATCATCCTTACAGGATTTTTCTCCTGTTGGAAAACTCTCAGGTGCAATACAAATTGTCTTATCATCACAATCAAAATACCCCTCCAAAATTTGAAATTTCCAATGCTGATCTTTCTTATAACTGCAAGTTTTCACATTTTTACCATGTTCATAAGATTTTTCTCCAGGATGAGCTTTCTCACACTTAATATCAAGCTGCAATTTCTCACATACATTCATGTATTTATCCTTCTTTCTTGAATATTTTCTTTCACTTATAATTAATTCAGAGGCAATTGGCAAATTCATTCTATGTGAGTCACATTTAAAGGGTATTTTTTCTGAAAACTCTGGAGCTATTTCCAGATCAAATGTTTTTTCTAAAACTTTCTGTCCTTCTTTACTCAATATTTTGTCAGCATCATCAATGAATATCTCTTTCCACAGAGGTTTTTCTTGTTTTTCCCAGATCCCTTTGATGTAATCATCAACTTCAAAATGTCCTAAAACAAGAAAAATTGAAACATACTATAAATCTTACATTTCTCATGGAGAAGAACTTACACTCATGTTTTGGTTTTGGTTTTTGAGACAGGGTATTGCTCTGTCATCCAGACTGGAGTGCAGTGGCAACAGTATAGCTCACTGCAGCATTGAACTCCTAGGCTCAAGCAATCCTCCCACTTCAGCCTCCCTACTAGGTGGGAGTACAGGGGTATGCCACCATGCTCAGCTAATTATTATTTTTTTTATGTTTAGTAGAGACAGAATCTTGCTATGTTGCCCTGGCTGATCTTAAACTCCTGAGCTCAAGTGATCCTCCCACCTTGACCTCCCAAAGTGCTGGGATTACAGGCATGAGCCGCTGTGCCCAGTCCATGTTTTGTTATGTGTTTTATTCTATTGTTTCTGTCATATTTCCAAAGATTAAATAATTCATGCACACAGACAGATTCTCTCCTCAGCCATGCTATTTACAAATAGGAATTATTTCCAGGGCCAGTCAAGGCAGAGTAGCCCCTTTCCTCCCATGTTTTCCCTCTTACAATTAAAAATCCCTAGGCAAAAAAACAAATACACAAAAACACAAAGACTACAAAATGGAAAGAAAGTAGACTTTGGGACTTAAGAAATGACATAGTGGAGAATTCCCAGGCTATTCTATATCCTGGATGGGTGCTGTCGAAACCTGCAATCCTGCACTGACAGGCACAGACCCAAAGAAAAGCCTGCTCCTTCCAGCTAGAGGTCTGAGAAAATGGTAGTCTAACAGAACAGGAAACACTTTTGATATTTCTCATGCTCAGGCCAAACCAAAATGATACATTCCTGGTGGTTCCATGGAGGCTGAGCAGGGAGCTAATTTTCCCCTGCCATACATACAGGGGATCTGCATGCTCTTATATGTTTCATTCCATGAGCCATGAAGAATCCTGAGAAAGTTCCATTCTAGGGATAAGTTAGGAGATTTAACAGCTAGCTAATTCACTTTTCACCATGTAACGATGTAACAAGAAGTGAGTAGTCTGTAACTCAGACGTCTTCACAAGAATACTGGCACCCTAATCTCGGACTTCCAGTCTCCTGAACTGAGAAAAACAGAAGTTTATTAGTCTATGGCAATTTGTTATAGTAGCCCGAACTAACACAGAGTTATTGTTCATGTTGTTTTATTATCTCTTGAATGTTGGCTGTGTTAGTAGTTAGTCCTCTCTTGCATTTTTGTTATTGATAATTTGTGTCTTCTTTTTTTCTCTCTCTCTGATGGCTTTTATCATTTAAAAAAACATTTTAAATATTTAAGCCTTTGGTTTGATTCATTCTTTTTCATCCTTCTACTTTCTTTCAATTTATTGTCCTCTCCTTGTCTAGTTTCTTAAAGGGGAAACAAGGTAATGTCCTATCAGAGATCTGAAGAATTAAAACCACACAACACATCAATGCCAAAAATTTTAACAAAATTCAAAACCAATTTATTAACTTAATAAAAGGAATCTACAAAAAGCCTATAACTAACACTATGTTCAAGAGAGACTGAATGTTTTCCCTCTAAGATCAGGAAAAAGACAAGGATGCCTACTACGAGCACCTTTACACAAGACTGCAGTGGAAGGACCAGCCAGTGCAATAATGCAAGAATAAAAACACAAAGATACAGAGTAAATTTACAAAGAAAGAAAATCATTTAAAATCTAAAAAGCTCCTTGAACTAATAACTGTTTTTAGCAAGGGCAGAATCTAAGGCCAATATACAAATCTATGCCTATAAACACACAGTGATGAATTGGAATTTAAAATCAGAGAAACAATATTTATCACAGTACCAAAACAAAATTAAAAACAAAAATTTAAAAAGCCTTTTCATCTTTGTTCTAAAAACTAAAAGACATTAATGAAAGAAATCAAAGGAACAGTAAATAAATCAGTGGGGACATTTTGTATATGGATTAGAAGACACAATTGTTAAGATGTCAGTGCTCTTTAATTTGCTCTATAGATTCAATGGCACACCAGTTTAAATGCCAACATGTTTCCTTTGTAAAGATCATGAAACACATTTAAAAATTTATACAAAAGATGAAAACTGGAGAAGTACTTGATTTTAAAACTTAATAAGCTAGAGTAATCACATTAATGTGGTATTGGCATAAGGACAGACACGTACATGAATGAAAAGAAATAGAAACTACAGAAATAGACCCACAAATATACAGCCATCTGTTTTCTAAGAAAGGTGGAAATGCTATTCAGTGGAGAAGTAACAATCTTTCAAAAAGTAATGCTGGAATAACTAGACTCCCTGTTCCAAAAAAAATTAAACTTGACACCTAACTCATACTTTCTATAGAATTTAACACAAAATGGATTATCAACTAAGTGTAAAAAGTGAAGCTGTAAAATTTCTAGAAGAAAATAGGATTCCTAAATCTGTTATTTTGAGTTTCAAATTTCTAGATAGGGTAACAAAAGCAGGATCTGTAAAAGAAAATTAATAAGTTGGACTTTACCAAAATTAATATTCAGTTTTAGTGAGCCTTCTCTAAAGTTATACTAGCAGGAGTGAGATGCAGCATCATTACCTGACACGTGGGGATGGAAGTCCAGTTCTCCACTGATCTCTGCTGACACCCTAGAGGTGAAAGAGGAGGCTTCTACTTTTTTTTTTTTTTGAGACGGAGTCTTGCTCTTGTCGCCCAGGCTGGAGTGCAATAATGGTGTGATGTTGGCCGCTGTAACCTCCGCCTCCCAGGTTCAAGCAATTCTCCTGCCTCAGACTCCAGAGTAGCTGGGATTACAGGTGCCTGCCACCATACCTGGCTAATTTTTGTACTTTTAGTAGAGACAGGGTTTCATCATGTTGGCCAGGCTGGTCTCAAACTTCTCACCTCAGGTGATCCGCCTCAACCTCCCAAACTGCTGGGATTACAGGTGTGAGCCATTACACCCGGCTGCGGATTCTACATTATCCCTGGGCATGGGTGAGAGATCAGGAGCCCCACAAGGACTCTGATGACACTAACCACCCTGTATTTCATCAGGTGCCAAGTCTCCCAGTGCATCTTCATTCTTCTTTCCACCCTTGAAAAGTACTTCACTTTATTATACTCCTCTACAAATATTGCACTTTTTGTTTTTTTGAGACAGAGTCTCATTCTGTTGCCCAGGCTGGAGTACAGTAGTGGCTCACCATAACCTCCACCTCCTGGGTTCAAGCAATTCTCATGCCTCAGCCTCCTGATTAGCTGGGATTATAGGCGTGAGCCACCATGACTGGCTAATTTTTTTGTATTTTTAGTAGAGACAGGGTTTTGCCATATTGACTAGGCTGGTATCAAACTCCTGGCCTCAAGTGATCTGCCTGCCTTGGCCTCCCAAAGTGCTGTGATTACAAGTGTGAGCCACTGTGCCTGGCTAGATATTGCATTCTTTACAAACTGAAGGTTTGTCGCAACCCTGAGTTGGGCAAGTCTGTTGGCACCATTTTTCCAACAGCATGTGCTTACTTTGTGTCCGTCCCAGCCATTTTTGGCAATCAAATATTTTAATTAAGGCAATGCATACTGTTTTTTAGACATGTTACTGCACATCGAAAAGACTATAGTATAAACATAACTTTTATATGCCCTAGGAAAAGAAAAAATTGTGTGTAACTTGCTTTATTGTGATAATTTGCTTCATTGAAGTGGTCTGGAACAGAAACTGCAATCTCTATAACGCATAACTATATATACAGATATTTAGCTACACTTAGTGGGTAGAGTAGAAAGGAATACATTTACTCCATCCTTCCCATGGTTAATGCATTCTGTATTTTATTAAATCCTTCCCTAAGAAGAGCCATTAACCTATTCTATGTCATCTTCTAGAGTATTTCTACTTTTGATAATTAGGTCTATTTCTACTTGATAATTAGGTCTTTAAGCCAATTGGATTTGATTTATTGTTTTGATCTATATGGATACCTCAAGATCCTTTTCCCGTTGTTCTCCAGTGTCACCTAAGACCAATCGTCTATCAGGTGCATGTTTTCTCGTGATCTTTCTACTCTGTTTCACTAATTTACTAAACCATCCCACCCCCTGCTCCATGCTACTTAGCTGCTCAGAGCTTTGCGTAATATCTGGTAGAGCAGCAAATCCTCCTGCATCACTCTGCTTTATGAATGGGATTTTGTTTGGTATAGCATTACATCTTTACAAATGTATCCCCACTTGAATTCATCATATAGGTGTTGCTTCTCTTTTATCTTTGATAGGGTTAGCTAAAGTTTCATTCATTTTATTTTTATTGTAAGAAACATTGAGTTTTCCATTTTACTAATTTCCAATTTCACTTTTAAATTCTTCTGCTTTCATTACTGTATTTTGGATGCCATTCTTGCTTAATTTATTAATGAGACTACAAACTTCCTTCTGTCCACTACTTTAGCTATCTCTGATGGTTTCTAACTTGTGGTTACAATTATTTCATTAAGGAAATCAAACCCAAAATTGCATTACACTTTTTTGTATATTGTTTAAAAGAGATACTTTAAAATTTTTTCAGGTGGATTGATTTCATTTTATTATTATTCTAGATTTGTCAAACTAGGTTCAGAGAATACTGTTTGTGCTTATTCTAATTTGTTGGCTTTATTGAGGTTTTCTCTTTAGACTAATAGTATACTCTCACTATTTTATCATTATTCCATTTAAACGTTAAAGTTTTGTTTTTTGCATTAGCATACATATACACAAATGTATAGTTCACTTTAATACAAATGTAATTTATATCCTTTCTTGGCATATTTATTTAATGTCCATTGTACCTACTGTTTGATCAGATGAGGCATATTATGATGTCCTAATTCTAATGAGTTTTAAGTTCTTAGAACTCCATTGATTTTATGTTTTAGTAACATTGATATCATAGTATTTGGTACAGTCATTCAAATCCTTAAAGGTTTTCATTTCTCTGTGCTCTTGAATGAGAGCTTTTTCTACTTTAATGCATTTATTGCTTCAATTCAGATCTGAATAATACAGAACATGAAACCTACATTATTTTATCTTTATTGACTCAACAACTTTACCAATCTTTTATAATTATCTTTCTATGTTATTTATTTAGGGATATCTCTTTCAGACAATCAATATGATCCAATAATTTACATTTAGTGACTCGGCAACATGCTTGATCTAAATTATGTCAATCTTTATGTGATGCTATTTGTTGGTTATGGCTTCTAAATTATGTCAATCTTTATGTGATGCTATTTGTTGGTTATGGCTTCACAAGAAAAACTTTAAGTGTGCTTCACTTAAAATAGTTAAGATGATTTTACTTTCTTATTCTAAAAATTACATTGAACACTATAACTTTTTAAGATTCCTGGAATCATTTATTAGTACAAAGGCTAATAGGCATATAAAAAGATGTCTGATATCATTAGTGACCAGGGAAATTGTTGTCTCATCCTTCCTAAATTCTTACCTTGAAGCCCTACCCACAGTTTAAGTGTATTTGCAGACAAGGCCTTCACAGAGGCAATCAGGGTAAAAATGAGGTCATAGGGAAGGGCCCTAATCTAGCAGTATCTTTATAAGATATCTTTATAAGAAGAGGAAAAACACCAGAATATTCTTTCTCTCCCACTGCATGTGCACAGAGGAAAGGCCACATGAAAACACAGCAAGAAAGTGGCTGTCTTCAAGCCAGGAAGACAGGCTTCACTAGAAACCAACTTCTTAGCACTTCCATCTTGTACTTCCAGCCTCCAGAATCACAAGAATTTCTGTTGTTTAAGCTTCCCAGCCTATGGTATTTATTATAATAGCCCTAGCTGACTAATACAGAAATGTGAAGCAAAACCACAATGAGATATTGCTTCATAACCACGGGGTGGCCAGAATCAAAAAGTCAAATAACAGCAAGTATTGGTAAGGATGTGGAGAAATCAGAATCCCCGTATGCTGTTGTTAGGAATGGAAAATGGCACATTTAGAACAACAGTCTGGTGGTTCCTCAAACAGATAAAGACACAGATATCATATGACCACCCAGCAGTTTCACTCCTAGGAACAGACACTTAAGAAATAAAAACAATTGTCCATGCAAAAACTTGTAAATCAATGTTTACATTAGCATTATTTGTAGGTAGAATCCCAAATACCTACTGACTGATGAATGGACAAACAGGTGGTATATCTACACAACAGAACAAATGGCCATAAAAAGAATGAAACATGTATTCTATGACTAGTCGTAAATATTATGCTAAAGAAAACAAACCAATCACAAAAGACCACATATTTTATGTGATACCATTTATATAAAATGTCCAAAATAGGCAGATCTATAGAGACAGAAGTAGACTGGTGGTTACCTAGGGCTGCAGAGGGGATAGGAGAGTGATAACTAAAGGGTATAGGTTTCTTTGAGGTGATGAAAATTAATTAGTGATGTCTGCATATACAGTCATCCTCTGGTATCCATGGAGAACTGGTTCCAGGACGCTCTTGAATACCAAATTCTGCAAATGCCCAAGTCCTTGATGCAAAATGACATAGTATTTGCATATAATCTATGCACATCTCTTGTATACTTTAAATCATCACCACATTAACTATGCTACCTAATACAATGCAAATATCAGGTAAATAATTGTTATACTGTATTGTTCAGGGAATAATGACAGGAAAAAAATGCCTACACACGATGAATGGAAGTGCAATATTTCCTCCCTAAATAGTTTTGATCTGTGGTTGCTTGAAGTCACTGAACTGTACACTTTAAATGAGTGAATTGTATGAGATGTGAATTATATCTCAATAAAGCAGTTAAAAAAAACTTCCAAAGTTGCTCTCTCTCTAAAGTCTGTCTAGCCCAGAGGGCTCCTTCTGTTAACGTCCACTTACCTGGGTACTTCTGGTTCAGGAATTCATCTTCTAAGGACCATGGCTCTTCTCCTTGCTCCAACTGGGAGATCACCTTGGGTTTGGTAATGCAATATCCTATAAACAAAATAATTGAAGGTATACATGGACCAGATCCATGAGCTTTTGGGTTTCCAAAGTTGAAAAAAGATA
The DNA here is from genome assembly GCF_030222135.1 of Aotus nancymaae. NCBI lineage: Eukaryota > Metazoa > Chordata > Mammalia > Primates > Aotidae > Aotus > Aotus nancymaae. The sequence goes on from NW_026988455.1 coordinate 19,791,660, forward strand.
CGGCAGCAAAGCATTAACTGAGAGTATTAATTTGAAGTTTTTATTGGGAAAGTAGTAACACGTTTCTTTTGTTTCTGTAAAGGTTTCAACTACTTCAGACCTTTTAATCCAAAGCCTATAACCTCTTTAATCTCTATAAAGGGTCCGTGTGTTTTGATAATTTTTAAAAAGGGAACATATATTCTAGAGAGCGCCCCATGGTAAGCTGTGCTCACCCACTGAGACGAGGTGTCTGTAGTTCTCCAGCATCACATCTCTGTAGAGGGTCCACTCAACAGGGCCCAAGTGCTGCCACTCCTCCTGGGTGAATTCCACAGCCACATCCTGGAATGACACTGATGCCTGTAACAACATTTATCACAACAAATGTAACAACGGTTTCTTCAAAGGTTCAGAATTAGGTGACACAGAAAATATCTTTGAGAGCTACTACTTTGAGGCTCTAAAATGAATGGTTATAAAGGCCTATTTTAGACCCAATATTGTCTTAACATATGTTACTTAATGAAAACATTTTTAACTTGCCATAATTTATCTATTTACATTTATGAATTCTAGGTTTTAAGACAAAAAAAAAAATTCAGTGTAAAACAACTTCCTACAACTTCCTTCCAACCACCTCCTTCCTTCTTCCACATCTCTGCAGATTATCCAGGGTAGTCTCTAGGACATTCACACCCTCCCTGAACATCATCACTGTAAAAGGAAGAGATATATGTGAGGTCTGGAGATACCCTGACCAAACTTATGTATCAATAAATGTATACAAATATACAAGCGCAGAGCACATGAAGAGCAGAGAACAGCTACAAAACAGTTGGAACCAAAGAGACCAGCATAAGAGAACACTTCCTACACAGAAGTCCCAGCAGTGGATGTAAGAATAGGGATATAATCACAGAAAAGAAGCTACAACCATTTAATAACTACTTTCCTGTACAGCTACTCAGTCTAGCTGTATGAGCAGCTCCTTTTAAAAAATTTTTGTTTTTAATTGACAGAAAGACAAATATTTCAAATTATATCTCACTTACATGTGGAATCTAAAAAGTTCAAATTCATAGATGTAGAGAGTAGAATGTTGGTTACCAGAGGCTGGGGGTGAGGGGTGAGGGGTGAGGAATGGGGAGGCACTGGTCAAAGGGCACAAAGTTTCAGTTACATGAGAGGAATAGTTTTTGAGATATTGCACAGGATGATGACTAGTGTGAATAACAATGTATATTTCAAAATGAGCAGCTGCTTGGTGGTGCCAAAACTGATATTTGAGAAACAAGAAAAAATGTGTTAGAAAATTCAGTGAGAGTTCTGTTCATGTTGGTACACAGCTAGAACTATTCCTTCGACCAGGACACACGATTTTAGAGCACAAAAGGGAGGATGGGGATGAAGACAAGCATTTGAGTCACTAGCAATTCAGGTGGTGAGTGAAGTTAGCAAAGACAGATAGACAGCTTCTTGAGCACATAGGGATTGAAGAAAGAAAAGAACCAAAAACAATACCTGAGGAACCACAAAGCAGAAAAAGTATAGACCACAAAGCCAGAGATGGTTTCTGAAATATAATAATAGGATCAGGAGGGGGCAGAGTCTTAGAAATTGAGAAAAGAGAAACTTTCCACAACAAAAAGACTTCAAATTCAAATTAGCAAGTGATGACAGACACTGAAGTAGAGATCCAAGAAAATTCCTTCTTCCACAAAAGCAATGAGGAACTGGCAAAAACTGCAGAATCCACTTTTTCAGAACTCTAGAAGCTACCAAAGGCTTACAGCAATCTGCAGAACATTGATATCAGAAAAACAGCTGCATCACAGTAAGAACAATGATCTTGTGTCATTTCAACCTGCCCTATCTCCCTCCCTCTTGCTCCAATTCGGCATTAGCTTTAAGAAATGTCTGAAGCAACAGGGCAATCTAGCGGCCTGGTACCCACTGGATGAGGCAGACTGGGTCGCAGGTCAGCCAAAGTCTCATTCCCAGAAAATGCTCATTATCCGACCAAATCTGTGGTTCCCTGGAAGAACTCACTTGCAAGGCTTATTGTCTGAATTAACTCAAGAGTTCCCCAGTGTGCAAAGCTTTATCCTTGAAGGCATTTGCCAGAAACATTCAAAGGCAATTGTTTAACTTAGCAGCTACCTGAGGCTGTGGATAACACCTGACATAGATAATAATCTAATCAAAAACCTTTATTAGAAAGGAAAAACTGGGGAATGGAATGTTCAGAAAGCTTTTGAAAAGCTTCTACAGATTCTAGACTCTAGAAGGTCTCCTACATGCATAGTGCTGAGCATATGCCCAGGACTGTGAATATGCTCGGGAAAGATGTGAGAAGGTCCTACACTGTCACCCTGGGTAACCCTGAGGTTTAGGGTGAACAGGAAGTGAAGGCTAACATGGAGTTATAAATTGCCTGGATGACTGTTAAAGGAATGCTCTAGCACTCATGAGGCTCTTTGGCAAAGAATGAGAGACTTACTTAAGGTTTCAGGCATCTAAGAAAATTTCTGCAGACTTCTGTGGCCACACGTGATAATAAACACAGGCTCTACTGAATCAATTAAAAAGTTGCCAGACAAATTTCAACAATCCCAGCAAATCATGAAAGTTTTCTAGAGCTGCCACCTTATTTTATTTAAAATGTATAGTTTTCAACAAAAAAAAAAATGCAAAACAAGAAAAGAAACAACCAAGTAAGACTCATATGCAGGAAAAAAGTACAATCAACAGAAACTGCTCATGAGGAAGCAGGCATTGGACTTATTAGACAATGACTTTAAATCAACTATTTTATATACAGTCAAAGACTTAGAGGAAATGATATATAAGGACTAAAAGAAAGTATTAGAATAACATCTCATCCAATAAAGGATATCAATAGACAGAAACTCAAAAGGAACCAAATAGAAACTCTAAAGTTGAAAAGTACAAAACTAAAACAAACATTTTACCAAAGAAAAACAGCAGGTCTGAGCAGGTGGAAGAATGAAACAACTGGACAACATGCCCAGTGAGATTATGCAGTGAGAAACAAAGAAAAATAACAAGAAATTAACTGTTGGACAGTATCGAGCTTACCAATATATGCCAAATAGACTAACAGGGTAGAGATAGAAAGGGTCTAAAACAGTATCAGAATAATGGCTAAGAAACTCCCAAATCTGATGAAAATGATAAATCTACATATCCAAAATGTTTCACATACTTTAAGTATAATACACTTGGAGAAAGAAATCCACACTGGCTGGGGGTGGTGGCTCACGTCTGTAATATCAGCACTTTGGGAAACTGAGGCAGGCAGATCACTTGAGGACAAGAGTTCGAGAGCAGCCTGGCCAACATGGCAAAACCCCACCTCTATTAAAAATACAAAAATTAGGCAGGCATGGTGGTGAAAGTCTGTAATCCCAGCTATTCAGGAGGCTGAGCCACAAGAATCACTTGAAACTGGGAGGTGGAGGTTACAGTGAGCTGAGATCGTGCCACTGCACTCAAGCCTAGGTGACAGAGCAAGAGACTGTCTCTAAATAAATAGACAGATAAATAGAAATCCACACCTGGACATGAGAGTCAGAGTGTTAAAAAAATAAAGAGAGACAATCGTGATAGCCATAACAGAGAAACAGGTCATCATATTAAAGGCTGATTTTTAATGAGAAACTATGGAGGACAGAGGGCAATGGGATGACATATTCAAAGTGCTGAAACAAAGACTGTCAACCAATAACCTCTATATCCAGGAATAATGGAGATATTGTAATCTTGCCAGGTAAACAAAACCTGAGAGAATTCATCACAGGCAAGACTGCCTGTAAGAAGTAATAAAGGGAGTGGTTCAGCAAAACTATAGACAGAGGAGCAGGTTAGTGGTTGTTTACGGTTCATAGGGAATGAAGTGGTAGTTTTAGTGTACACAGCTTCATTCTCAGGCAAGAAAAATGGTCTAAAGTTGACTGTGGTGATATTAGCACATTTTCTCAGAATATACAAAAAAAAATCACTGAATTCTACACTTTAAATGGGTAAATGGTAAGATATGTGAATTGAATCTCAAAAAAGGGATTTTAAAAAAAGAAAAAACAAAGGAAGACAAAATATCTGGAGACAACAGAGAAGACTAAAGAGCCAGGAGAGAAACTGAGGCTGAGCCAAGTGAAAGGACAAGGAAGGCAGCTCCATGAAGACATCAGCAGGGGAAGGACAGGAGAGTGGAGGGCATCAGTAACGGGGAAAGGTTCCAGGACAGAGTGAGACATTGAGCAAAGAGCTTCAGAAAAGCCAAGCAAGGAAAGGAAAAGACCACATCCACTAGATTTGATTATCCTCTAGGTAGGGACACTGGAGTTCCCAGGCAAGTTGGAAAAAACCAAGGCATCCTACGGAGATTTGACATTAAATACTAAGTGTGAAAATACCTGAAAGAGAACAAAATTTTGGACTGCCTGCTGAGTAACCTGAATATCATCGTACTTAAAATATTTAATGAGAGTGATGTTAAAAACATTCAGTTGATTCATCAGAAAAATATTAAATTCAACCCCTGCATTGGAGTTGCACTGGAGTTCTTGTAAAACAATACTGAATGTGTTCAAATTTAGTATTATAGTTTCCACTTCTATTGAAGAAGAAATAATATTCTGTTATTTGGCAATTTGTTAACTAAGTCACCTACTTGAAGAGTAAATACATTTCATTATCTTTATTTTTATATTCCATGATAAATCAGTTTGCTTTATCCTTCTCATCAATGTAAACCTTTAAGTATTGTCTGTCTGACACTCTACCATGGCTGTCAATAACCTCAGAAATAAATGTGAAGCACAATTTCATAAATTTGTAATATCAGAGGGTCTGCATCTCACCACATGCCACTTTGCTCAGCTATTCACCTGCATTTCTACATCTTCTATGAATGTGTCTGATCCATTTCTATTTCTACTTTTCCATGTTAACGTACAGACACATAAACTCTTAAGAAACAATTGCAAAATTAACTGGTTTTTAAAAACCAAACTCACCTGAGACATGTTCATTTTCTGTTGCTCCTGGAAGAGTGTAGAGAACTGTGGAGGTTCAGCTGGGGAGGAGGAAAGATCAATGGGGTCATGAGAGACCTGGTCTGCCTCATACTTCCTACAGAAATGGTCCCTGACATGAAATGGTTCAGCCTGACAATGGTTTTACTATGACATAATCCCATTGTAATTAAGGAGCACGTAAATCTATTCACGTGCCTAAAAACAATTTCATCACTCTCAGTTGGAGAAAAGGATTCCCAATGCAGAATGTCCTTTTGACTCTTGAAAAGGGACAAGAAGGGCCACTCGAAGATAGCAACACCTGAACATGTGCACCTCTGAAAGGATTACGTGTGCTTAACCTTGCATTTTCACTAAGTAAAGTTATACTGTTTTTTGTTGATTTACTAATAATTATGTTGATTTATTAACAATTATGTTCCCTTTTGGACTAACAAAAAAGTAAAAATAAAACAAAGGACTAAACAAGTTCAGGTACACAGAGGTGAAGCTGTTTACCTTCATTAAAACTAATGTCAAAACACTACCCAGCCGGGCATGGTGGCTCACGCCTATAATCCCAGCAATTTGGGAGCCCGAGGCAGGTGAACTGCTGGAGGCCAAGAGTTGGAGACCAGCCTGGCCAACATGGCAAAATCCCGTCTCTACTAAAAATAGAAAACATAAAAAACAAATTTAAAAATAATTTTTTAAAAAAGGAACTACTCAGGCTAATTTATTAATCCAGTTCTTACTGTCTTTATACCCAGAGTTAGAGTTTCCACAGAAAAAAATAAAGATGGGATGTTTTATGCAAGGAATTTCAGGCCCAATATTTTTGGGCTTCCAATATAGGAAATTCTTCCTCCCCTACCAGGAAAGAGGGAGAATTAGTATTACTCTAAATGCCACATGTGGTGATGAACACGGTGAGAGAGTGACTCAGAATGTGGAAGAAGTGAAGGGAGAATGGAGGAAAATGGGTGGCTGTTTTGGATCTGGACAGCTGATTACGTCTTCCCTGGATATCATGACCTAACCAGGCCTCAAGTAAAGTATCTTTTTCGACTCAGCTTGACAATCACTCATCCCTCTCAACTGCAGGGAATCACCTTCTGCAAGTTAGTCCACAGCAAAGTCACACATTCTGGGATGGCTTCTGGATGTGGTGACATCACTAAATTTGACTCATATTATACAGGGAATCAAGAATGCCTCTGGGGAAACAATCAGGACTTGCTCCTTTCTAGAATCTTCTGCCTCCGCTCTGAAGCTCTAGAAGAGGTCTCCTCCATCAAATGGGCTATTGTTCTATGGCAGTGGTCCCTAGGATTCCCTCTTTATTGCCTCGTAGGAGCTGCTTTGCTCCAGAGGGGCTAGAACTTGGGCCTGAGAAACTCACTTTACTTGAAACCTTCACCCAGTACCCTAAACTTGACTCTTGACAGTCACTAAACATGTGCTATTCAGCACTGCACCCATCAGCCACATACAACCATTGCACACCTGAAGTTTGGCCAGTGCCACAAGCTGAATATTTAGGATGCAATGAGTTAAGTAAAATAAAGCAGTAAAACTGATTTTGCCTGCCTCTTTTCTTTACTGTAGCTACTGCAAAATTCTAAACTCTTCTCTTTTTTGAAACAGAGTCTCACCTGGTCGACAGAGCAAGACTCTGTCTCAAAAAAGAATTTTGCAGTGGCGCAATCTTGGCTCACTGAAGCCTCTGCCTCCCCTGGGTTCAAACGATTCTCGTGCCTCAGCCTCTCAAGTAGCTGGGATTACAGGTGTGCACAACCACACCTGGCTAATTTTTGTATTTTTGTAGAGACAGGGTTTTGTCATGATGGCCAGGCTGGTCTCAAACTCCTGGCCTCAGGTGATTCACCGGCCTCAGCCTCCCAAAGTGCTGGGATTACAGGCATGAGCCACCGTGCCTGGTCAAAAATTCTTAATTATATTTGTGTTTTGCCTTATCTTCCTTATCTTTCTACTGGACAAGACAGCACTAGAGTATCAATCTGTGCCTTTGCAGAGAGAGACAGTGGGAACAGTACAAGAGGTATCAGGAGCCTCAACCTGAATCAGAGGTCCTGTAGAGACCCGACAGATCGCAGGATGTATTTACCACTTGGTGAGATTCTGTCCACATTCACTTCACAATCATCTACGCAGATCTGGTGACAGGCGACTCTGCAAAAGCGCTCTGAAGGCTTTAGGCCAGTACTGGCAAGTCTGGGTTTCAGACAGACAGCATATTAGAAAGAGCAGGACAGGAGTCACATCTGTTGGCATTTGCACCTCACCTCACTCACCTACTAGTGTGTGCCTCGGGGTACCCATCCCCATGAACTTCCGTCCATTTTTTAAAAATGGCACGTTTATACCAAGGAGGGTCGTTGTGAAGGTTAAGTGAAATACCAAACGATGAGAACAAGTGTCTCATAATTCTGAGAGTAGGTTACATTTCACACAGTGACTATTACAGAAACGACAAAATGCTTCACAGGTGACAACTTATTTAATTCTCAGAATAGGAACACGAGTTACTAGTAATCTCCTGTTTGCCGTCAACCTTATCCATGCACATTCCCCTTCTCACGCCCGCAGCTCCGCGGGGCCGGGCAGCCCCCACAACTGCAGGCAGGACTCGGCCCGGGCCCGCGACCTGGGCAGGGGAGGAGAGGGAGGACCAGCCTGGGGACTCCCGAGGCTGCCTGCTGCTGTCCACTGCACACGAGCCCGCCCGTCCCCAAGTCCCCGGGCCGCAAGGAGCCCCGTCACCGGCGCTCTCACCCCAGATGCGCAGCCTCAGCTCCCGCGCAGACCTAAGAACTCGGACACCTTGTCCCTTTCAGGCCCGGGAAAGCAGACGACAGGCGGCGAGGCTGGGTTTACGCATGCGCAGAGGGAGCGCCGAAACCCTATTCCCGAAGTGCTACGCGGTAGGCGCATAACATTGAAAACTACAATTCCCATAAGCCCATAAGACCGAAGGAAGTATAATTTTTTCTGCTGCTTTGACCCGCTGCGAGGGACTCTTGGAGCCCAGGCAGAGTTTCCCAAAATTCCCTGAGGTTGTCAGCATGACCACAAACTGCGATGCATAGTTCTAGATACGATCTTGGTTGGAAAAAAAAAGCAACTGCAACAGACATTAACAATTGGGGAAACGTGACTTTCGACAGGAAATTAGAAATATTAAGAAAAATTATCGTTACTTTGAGAATAATATCTAGACAATGTAGGACATTGTTCTTATATTTAAAAGATATGTACGGAAACATTTACAATTGTGTGTTTGTAGTTTAATTGAAATACTTTAAAAATGATTTCTCAAAACAATGAGAGAAAGCAAATATAGTAAAAAGTGAAGAATTGTTAAATCTGTATAATACCGTGCAGATGATGCTCATTTTACTATTTTCTACTGTTCTGAGGGTCTGATTTTTTTTTTCCATACTCAGTAAAAGATGTGTGGGAGAGTGCGGTGCAAGGGGAGTGGAGAGACTTTACTATCCCTTCAAAAGTATGCCTTTAAATTCAAAGTTGCCAAGTAAAGTGAACGTACATAAAAATAGCTTTACGAATAAGGTTGTGAAATAGAACAAATACTACAAAACATAAAAGAGTAACATCTGTGATCAACAGGGTTTATAGGGGTTGAAGGAGGAAGCTAGCTGTTCAAAATACATATGTAATGCGTGAAAACACATGCAACCCAAAATATGAAAATGATTATTATACCAACCTTGCATTTTCATGAGGGAACCTTCCTTGAAATGTGTATACCCATCTGACTGTTTAACGAATTAGGAATAGATAGGTACAATAACTTTTTTTTTTAATTCATAGACTTTTTTTTTTGAGATGGGTTTTGCTGGAGTGCAGTAGCGCTATCCAGGCTCTCTGCAACCTCCGCCTCCGGGTTCAATTGCCTCTCCCACTTCAGCCTCCTGAGTAGCTGGGACTGCAAGTATGGGCCAACATGCCTGGCTAATTTTTTTGTTTTTGTTTTTGAGATGGAGTTTCTCTCTTGTTGCCCTGGCTGGAGGGCGACGGCGGGACCTCAGCTTACTGCAACCTCTGCCTCCCGGGTTTAAGCGATTCTCCTGCCTCAGCCTCCCAAGTAGCTCCCAGTACAGGCACCTGACACCCTGCCTGGCTAATTTTTTGTATTTTAAGTAGTGACAGGGTTTCACCATGTTGGTCAGGCTTGTCTCGAACTCACGACCTCAGGTGATCCCCCCACCTCAGTTCCCCAAAGTGTTAGATTACAGGCGTGAGCCACCATGCCTGCCCTTTTTGTATTTTTTTTTTTTTTTTTTTTTTTTTTTTGTAGAGATAGGGTTTCACTGTGTTTCCCAGGCTGGTCTCAGACTCCTGGGTACAAGCCATCTGTCTGCCTCAGCCTCCCCAAATGCTGGGATATTAACAGATATACAGAGTAGTTTTAGGTATACAGAAAAATTGAGCAGAAAGCACATATGCCTTCTCTCATCAACCCACACAGTTTCCCCTATTAATATATTGCATTCGTTTAGTACATTTAAAATACACAGTTTACATTAGTTTTCACTCTATCTGCTCTACAATTCTGAGTGTTACCAAATGCATAATGTCATTTAGTGTGATTTCCACCAATGCAATGATGTAATATCCACCATTATAATATCATAAAAAATCGTTTCACTGCCTGATATGGTTTGGATTTGTGCACCCGCCCAAACCTCATGTCAAATTAAAGGAGGGACCTGATGGAAGGCGACTGGATCATGGAGCACATTTCCCCTTTACTGTTCTCATTAAAATGGATTCTCATAAGATCTAATGGTTTAAAAATATGTGGCACATCCTCCCTTGCTCTCTCTTTTGCTCTGCCATGGTAAAGATGTGATTGCTTCCCCTTCACTTTCTGTCATGATTGTAAGTTTCCTGAGGCCTCCCAGTCATGCTTCCACTTAAGACTGCAGAACTGTGAGTCAACTAAACCTCTTTTCTTCTTACCCTAGGTAGCTCTTCATAGCAGTGTGAAAATGGACTAATACAGAAAATTGGAACCAGGAGTGGAGTACTGCTATGAAGATATCTGAAAATGTGGAAACAACTTTGAAATACCTTTTTAAAATTTCACATTGTGCCAGCAACATTTGTAGAAAAAGCCATTTTTTCTCCACTGTATTGCCTTTGTTCTATTGTCAAAGATTAGTTTATGATATTTGTGTGGGTCTTTTTCTGGGTTCTCTATTTTGTTCCATTGATCTATTAATACTTGTCAGTTATTTCACCAATATGACACTGCCTTCATCACTGTACCTTTATAGTAATTTTTGAGGCTAGGTGGTGTTAGTCTTCTGACTTTTTTTTTCTTCACTACTGAGTTGGCTATCTGGGTCTTTTGCATTTCCATATAAACTTTAGAATCAGTTTGTTGATGTCTATAAAATAACTTGCTGATATTTGATTGAGATTGTGTTGAATCTGTTGATCAAATTGGTAGGAACTAATATCTTAACAATATTGAATCTTCCTATCCATTAACATGGAATATCTCTCCATTTAGTTCTTTATTTCTTGCATTTGAGTTTTGTACTTTTCCTCATATAATCTTGCATGTATTTTGTTAGATTTATACCTAAATATTTCATTGTTTTGATGATAATGCAAATGGTTGTTTTTAATTTCAAATTCCAATTTTCATTGTTGGTTTATAGGAATGTAATTGATTTTTGTATAATAAGCTTGTATAGTGCAACCTTGATAATAATCACTTAGTTCTAGATGTTTTTCTGTCAACTCTGGTGTTTTCTACATAGATAATCATAGCATCTGCAAACAAAGATAGTTTTATTACTTTCTTCCCTATCTGTAGGCTTTTTACTTCATTTTCATGTTTTTTTTCATTAGCTAGGATTTTCAGTATGATGTGGAATAGGTATGGTGAGAGGGGAAATCCTTGCCTTTATCACTATCTTAGGGGCATTTTGTTTCTCAGTATTTAAGTATGATGTCAGCTATGAGTTTTCTGTAAATTTCTTTCTCAAGTTGAGGAGCTTCCTTCTGTTCCTTGTTTGCTGAGAGTTTTTATCATAAATAGGGATTGGATTTTGTCAAGTGCATTTTCTGCATTTATTATATGATTATTTGATTTTTTTCTTTAACTGGTTGACGAGATGGATTAGATTGGATTTTCAATGTTGAAACACCTGTGCATACATACATGGGATAAATCCAAATTATGGTATATAATTCCTCTTAAATATTATTGAATTCTATTTGCTAACATTTTGTTGAGGGACTTTACTTCCATATTCATGAGAAACATTGGTCTCTAGTTTTCCTGTCTTTTAATGTCTTTGTCTGGTTTTAGTCTTAGCCACTGCTGGCTTATAGAATTAATTAGAAAGTATCTCCTCTATTTTATTGAAAAGATTGTAGAGAATTTCTGTCTTAATCTTTGGCAGAATTCACCAGTGAAACTATGTTGGCTTGGAGCTTTTTATAAAATGGTTATTAATTATTAATTCCATTTCTTTAATAGATATAGGCCTACTCAAGTAGTTTATTTCTTCTTTGTATGAGTTTTGGTACATTGTGTTTTCTAGGAAATGGGTCCATTTCATCTATGTTATAGAATTTGTGGGCACAGAGTTGTTCATTGGATGTGAAATTCTAGGTTAGTGGATTTTTTTCTGCCAACACTAAATATTTCACTCCACTCTTACTCATGTGGTTTCTGAAGAGAAGTCTGATGTGGTTCTTATTATGTTTCTCAACATGTAACATCCCCTCACCCCATCCACCTCCTTTCAAGACTTTTCTCCTTGTTTTTGATTTTCTACAGTTTGAATATGATATGTCTAGCTGTATGTTACCTGCTATTTAGCCTGATAAGCATTTTCTTAGTTTCCTGGTCTATAGTTGGGTGCCTCTTATTAATTTTGAAAAATTATCAGCTATTATTACTTCAGCTATTTCTTACATTCATTTTTCCTTCTCTTTTTCTTATTCCTATTATATGTATGTTACTTTTGTAGTTATGTCACTTCTTGGATATTCTGTTCCATTTAAAAAAAATAATGTATCTCTTTGCATTTAACTTTTGGAAGTATATATTGACATATCTTTGAGCTCACGGAGTCTGTCTCAGTTATATGCAGTCTGTTAATGAGCACAGGAAAGCAGTCTTCATTTTTATTGTTTTTGAATTGTAACATTTACTTTGGATTCTTTTTAGAGTTTACATCTCTCTGTTTACATTATCCATCAGTTCTTGGATGGTATTCACTTTTTCCATTACAGTCCTTAGCATATTAATTGCAGTCATTTGCAATTTCAAGTCTGGTAATTCCAAAACCTCTGCCAATTCTGAGTCCAGTTCTGACACTTGCTTTGTTTCTTCAGACTGTGTTATTTTGCCTTTTAATGCACTGCAATTTTTACTGGAAGCCAAATACGATACATCAGATGAAAGTTACTATAGCAGATAGGTCTTTAATGTAAAGTTTAATGTTTATCTGGCTAAGAGTTAAACTATGTTTCCTGTTTGCTGTAGCTGTGATGTCAAAAGTAAAATTTCCTCTAGTGTCCTTCTTTCGGTCTCCCCTCTTATCTTTGGGCGTTTATAGACTCCAGAAGTAAGGTCTGAGTCTTTAGTTCTTTTAGCTGTAATCCTCAGCTGTTTATGCAGGAGCACCATTGATGCAGTAGTAATGAATGGGAGGAGGGCACGCCTTCTATAATCCTCTGATTAGATCCCAGACATTTAGTGAACTGAAGTTGTGTATTTCTCTTCCTCCATGTTAAGGTCTAAAGAGGGCTGGAGTTGGGTATTGCTTTCCCCGGGTCTCATAGGCTTTCATAAAAACCAATTAGGCTGGGGCTGGTAAAGTAGTTTCCCCTGAGTGTAGGCCTTGCTAAGGGGAGCAGAGAGCTCTGAGCACATCTCAAAAATGGTTACTTTTCCCCTCCACCCTGAGAAAAATCATCAAAGGAATTTTCTCTGATCTGCATAGTGAGAACCTGGCAGGGATCTTGCAAGTAAAACTCTGTGAAGTGTGGGGATTGCCTCCAAGACCAGGTTTCTTCTGGGTTTTTAACTCTAAAGTTAGTCCACATTGAGCCTCTAGCAGTTTATAAATTACAGTTTGAAGTGTTGCTACCCATGCTGCTGTGGACATCTGCCTCTAGACATCTGCTCCTGGTAAGATTCTCTGTATCTGCCTGTTTCTCCAGTTGTCCTGATAGCAGTTTGTCCTGTGATCTCAATTCTCTACTTAAGCTAAGAAGCATTGTTAGTTTTGAGTTTGTTCAACTTTATTCTTGCTGGGAGGATGAGAGTAATGACTTCCAAACTCTTTGCATGTCAGACCAGAAACCAAAGTCTGTTTATTGTGTTTTGAATTGCATTCCTTTTGGCTGTAAGAACAGGTCTTTCTGAAGTTTAGTCAGACTTGTCTCCAGGCTTCTATTTTATTCCATGAAGTACATTATCAAAGAATTTAAGCCATTGAGCCTGTGACCATCCATAGTAGCTCTACACACTTCTGCTATTATCTTTCTTTTTTTCTCATAATTCTCTCACTACACAAGATTTCCTAAGTATGTTGGCTTCAACAAAAAGTCAGCTTCCTGAGGAATGGGAGCTTGTCTTTGCCTCACTGAGCATATATGTGCTTAAATATTTCTTGAGACAGGAACAAGGACCTAAATCTGCTATATAGTACTAGGCAGGGGATTTCTGGTAATTAACAAGACATTACCTACCTTCCCCTAGCTTAGCATCTAGAGGTGGAGATGATAAGGACTATGATGAGAGACAACAGAGCAGAAGACAAGGACAGGAATTCTTGGGGTAGTCAGCAGGGGCTTTTCTGAAGAGGTAACACTGACACTGACACTTGAAAAGTGTGAGGGAGGAGATCATGCGCAGAATGGAGGCTAAGCCCCCACTCAGGAAAACCAGCACCCGCTATGGGAAAGATTTTATCCCATTTGCGGAAGACATAAAAGTCAAGTGCAGACACTTGAGGCCTTTAAGAATGTTCCTTTGGCTTTACTCTGAGAAGTACCTACAAGCCAGTCTAGGAACCACCTTCTCTTTTGTCTAAGCTAGACTATCAAGCAAACCTCAGTGATGAAGGCGGCAAAGTGATCGGAGTGCTTTCCTTTTTTAAATGTATTATTTATTATTCAAATCAAGAAGCTTACTTATGAAAATGTCCATCACTTCCAGGCCAACTAGACCAAGACAAGAGTAATCAGAGCAATAGTGAGTGCGACCGAGAGAGAATAGGAATGAATATCCCTTTACACACCCACCAGAATGGCTGCTTACAAGTCTGGCTGGCTAGAATAGCTCTTTTCTTACTATTTATTCTGAAGCTACTTTAGGTTCTTTTCTCAGTTCATAAATATGTTACACACATTTTTCAAATAGCAGAGATTCTTAAATATTCTGAATTTGAAGCCATATCACCCGATGCTCATTCAAACTGCATGAGACTGATTATCATTTAAAAATCATGACTATTCTTAAAAATCATACAGGACAAACTGCTTTAGAATAACAGAGTTAAAGAGGAAAAGGCCTTCTTTGTAGAAAAAATACAGTTAATAATTTCACAAGGATTAAAAGACTATCACCACTGTGCAATCTGAAATAATGGTTGTAGGCAGTAATCATCAGTGGCTGCTAAATCCATTCATGATAGCTTAATAAGAATTTTTTGAGGTAAAATATAAATAACATAAATTTGATCATTTTAACCATTTTTAAGTGTACTGTTCAGTGGAATTAAGTATGATCACCTTGTTGTGCAACCATCCCCACAATCCAGCGCCAAGGTTTTTTCATCTTCCCTAATTGAAAATCTGTACCCATTAAAAATGTCATCTTCCCTAATTGAAAATCTGTACCCATTAAAAACAATCACTTCCTTTTTTTTCCTCCACCCAGCCACTGGCAACCTCCATTCTAATTTCTGTATCTATGGGTGTGATTACTTTAGATACCTCATATAAGTGAAATCATACAATATCTGTCCTTTATGACTGGATTATTTCATTCCCTTAGCATAATGTCTTCAGGGTTCATGCAGGTCATGGCAACTATCAGAATTTCATTCCTTTTTAAGGCTGAATATGCACCTTTGCAATGTATATACCACATTTCATTATCTATCCATCTGTTAATGGACACTCTACATCAACATGCTAGCTATTTTGAATAATGCTGAATAACACGAGTATGTAAATATCTGTTCAAGTCCCTGCTTTCAATTTCTTTACATGTATTCCCACAAGCGGCATTTCTGGGTCATATGGTAATTCTCTGTTTAATTTTTGAGAAACTGCTATACTGTTTCCCACAGCAGCTGTAGCATTCCAGCAATGTGCGAGCATTCTAATTGTTCTACATCCTGACCAACACTTGTTATTTTTTTTTTAATTAATAACCATTCTAATCAGTGTGAAGCGGTATCTCATGTTTTTGACTTGTATTTCCCTCATGACTAGTGATGTTGGCTATCTTTTCATGTGCCTCTAAGTCATTGATATATCTTCACTGGAGAAATGTCTCTATTCACATCTTTTGCACATCTTCAAACTAGAGTTTTTGTTGTTGTTGCTGTTGTCAAGTTGCAGGAATTATTTATATATTCTGAATATTAATCCCTTATCAGATATGTGATTAGCAAATATTTTCTCCCAGTCTGTGGATTGTCTTTTCACTCTATTGAGAATGTATTT
This sequence comes from Aotus nancymaae, assembly GCF_030222135.1. Taxonomy (NCBI): domain Eukaryota; kingdom Metazoa; phylum Chordata; class Mammalia; order Primates; family Aotidae; genus Aotus; species Aotus nancymaae. The sequence goes on from NW_026988455.1 coordinate 19,807,433, forward strand.
TGATGCACAAAAGTTACTAATGTTCATAAAGTCCAATTTATTTATTGTCCTTTTCCTGCCTGTGCATTTTGTGTCAGATCTAGAGAATCACTGCTGAATCCAATGTTGTGAAGAGCTCCCCCATTGTATTTTAAAGCTGTAGAGTTTTAGCACTTACATTAATGTATCTCATCCATTTTGAGTTAATTTTTGTGTATGATGTTAAGGTAAGGGCCAGCTCATTCATTTGCATGTAGATATCTACTTTTCCAGCACCATTTGCTGCTTCTAGGATAGGTAGCTTCATTTTTAAAAAATCAGATTCGGAAAGTTTCAGTCATTTTCTTTCCCTGCTTTTTTTCCCTCTCCATGTGCATACATTAGTGTGTTTGATGATGCATCACAGGTCTCTCAAGCTCTGTTCATTATTGGTCATTCTCTTTTCTTTCTGTTTCTCAAACTGAAGGATTTCAAATGACTTATCTTCAAGTTTGTTGATTCTACCTTCTGCCTGATCAAATGTATTGTTGAAAGCCTCTGGTGGCCTTTTCATCTTGCATACTGTAAACTTCAGTTCCTAATTTTTATTTTGCTCCTTTTATATTTCCACTTCCTTGTTGACGTTTTCTAGTTTTTATACATTGCACTCTGCTTTCCTTTAGTTACTTTTCCATGGTTTCCTTTAGATCTTCGAGCATCTATAGGACATTTAATGTAAAGTTTTTCTCTATAAAGTTCAATGTCTGTTCTTGCTTAAGGATAGTGTCTCTTTTCTCTTTTCCTGTAAGTTAGCCTTATTTTTCTTACTTCTTTGCATGGATTACAATATTTTATTGAAAACTGGACATTTTAAATGTTATAATGTGGTCATTCTGAAAATATTGTTTTCTCTTTTAAAGTTCTGTTACTGTTGTTTACTATGCTTTGTAGTTGCTTATTTGTATACTGACTTTTATAAACCATTTTTTTAAAGACAGTATTCTTTGTTTTTCATGGCACCTGATATGGTACGTGTGTCCCCTGAAAATTCATATGTTGACTCTTAACCACCAAGGTAATGGTGTAAAGAGATGAGGCCTTCACACAACATCTAAATGATTAGATCTTGAGAGCTAATCCTTCATGACTGGGATTAATGTCTTCACAAAAGAAACTTCAGAGAGTTAGGTAGCCCCTTCCATCATGTAGGGACACTGTGAGAGGGCATTGTCTATGAAAACGCAGGCCAACACCAGACACCCACTCTTCTGGCACCTCGATCTTGGACTTTCCAACTTCCAGAACTGTGAGAAATAAATTTCTGCTGTTTATGAGCCACCCAGTTTATTGTATTTTGTTACAGAAGCCCAAATGGACTAAGGCAGCCTCTGAAGTTTTCCTTTAGCTTGTGTTCAGCTAGTGGTTTGACAGAGGTTTCCTTAAACACACGTTTCCGCTGCCTCTGTTTTGGCTTAGCATTTGCTCTTTTGCTGTGAACCTTTGACTATTTTTCAGAGTTCTGATAAAGTTGACTTTGACAGATTTTGCTCTATTTGTGTGTGTGTTTCTGTGAAGGATGGGCCCTGATGCTTTCTACCTTACCATTTTCACTGACATCACTCAACAGCTCTGACAGCTTTCAGATTTTGATAATTCTTACAGGGTATCTTTCTAGTGTTTGTTCTCTGATCTCTAATATTGGAGAGCCATCTCTTTTTCTTAAATATTGATAACAAAAGGTCAGTGAATTCATACTCAGGTTATGAGGGCCTACAATATCATACTTACAGTGCATTTTTCTTGAAGAAAATATATTTATGCCCAGATCTCATCATTTTCTAGAAACATACTTTTGCTTTTTAGGGAGCAAGTGTGCCCCCCCCCAAGTGGTGAATAAAACTTGAAATCAATAGTTTTTTAAATTCTTTACTCTTTTCTAAGTGGTTATCAAGTTGATAGTCCTCTAAAAATAAGAAAATATAAGGTCTTTTAATCCTTTCTTGTAAAATAAAACTTCTATACATAAGCCTTATTACAGATTAGAGGTTTTGTTTTCTGACACATTACCCACAGAATAAAGTAACTCCAAGTGTATATTTTCTACATTTTCTTCATTTGGAAAACATATGTTTAGAAAAATTCTCTTTGGAGAGAAACTGGCATTGAATATATACAGGTATTCAGCATTTTAAAATGTGATTTTTCAAAGCTCAGTAGTAAAGAGAAATTAAGGGGAAAAAACAGTGAAGAGAGAACAATGGTCTTTACGATTAATTCTAGGGACTGGAAATCAGATAATGTAGTGAATTAAACAAGAAATGTGAAGAGTAAGTAGAATAAAAATGAAAATCAGTGCACAAAAATTGTCAGGACTATATCAAGACAGGGTTTAGATTAGAGAGGAATAACAGGGTCTGGATTCTCAAATTGTCAAGTACAAATTACATTGGTAGGTTACTCATTAATCTGTATACTTCCAGTTAGACTTCTCTCTTTTCCATTCCACCCATCATGAAAATAAATATAGAATGTCAAGAGTTACCTATATTTAAAGAACAGTCTTATAGCCCAGGCTCTAATTCACTATCACATCACAGACATAAAGGCACAAGAGGAAGCATAAAATTAGTGGGAGTAAAAATCATTTTTCCACTTCTCTGGATTGGGTTCATTACTCTATCTTGGTTCTGTTGTCTATTTATGATATCAGTGTTGTTCAACAGTGATCATCCTCACCAGCAAATTATAGTTTTCCTCTTTTCCATCTGCTCACTTATTTTTGCCAAAACAGTCATTCCCCTGATGCATCTTCAACTTCATTTTCTATCTACTTTTAAAGATATTAGTTTCGGCCGGGCGCGGTGGCTCACGCCTGTAATCCCAGCACTTTGGGAGGCCGAGGCGGGTGGATCACGAGGTCAAGAGATTGAGAACCCCGTCTCTACTAAAAATACAAAAAATTAGCTGGGCATGGTGGTGCGTGCCTGTAATCCCAGCTACTCAGGAGGCTGAGGCAGGAGAATTGCCTGAACCCAGGAGGCGAAGGTTGCGGTGAGCCGAGATCACGCCATTGCACTCCAGCCTGGGTAACGAGGGAAACTCCGTCTCAAAAAAAAAAAAAAAAAAAAAAAAAAAAAAGGCCGGGCGCGGTGGCTCAAGCCTGTAATCCCAGCACTTTGGGAGGCCGAGGCGGGTGGATCACGAGGTCAAGAGATCGAGACCATCCTGGTCAACATGGTGAAACCCCGTCTCTACTAATACAAAAAATTAGCTGGGCATGGTGGCGCGTGCCTGTAATCCCAGCTACTCAGGAGGCTGAGGCAGGAGAATTGCCTGAACCCAGGAGGCGGAGATTGCGGTGAGCCAAGATCGCGCCATTGCGCTCCAGCCTGGGTATCAAGAGTGAAACTCCGTCTAAAAAAAAAAAAAAAAAAAAAAAAAAAAAAAAAAAAAAAAAGATATTTAGTTTCTATTGATTCAGAGAGCCTTAGACATACTCTTCTTTTAAAAATTTGTTTGTTATACTTTAAGTTCTGGGGTACACGTGCAGACGGTGCAGGTTTGTTGTGTAGGTATATACGTGCCATGGTGGCGGTTTCCTGCATCCATTGCCCCGTCATCTACATTACGTATTTCTCCTAGTGACATGCTCTTTAGAGATTTTAGTTTTTATTTCTTATAAAAATTCTTGTGTGTACTCGACTGTTATCATCCTGCTGCTACCTACATTCCAGGCAAAAGTGTTAGGCCGGTTCTGTGAAACCTAAGATGGCCCCAAACCTACTGCTTAAGATACTAGTAGATAAAAGTATTAAGAGATAACATTCTGAAAAAAACAAAAGTTTTACCCCAACTGCATGGACATGGAATATCCATGTCCACGCTACTACTCCACAAGTCCACAGTGTGGTCTACTTTAGTCTAGACAAGCTGTCAATCCCTTTTAAATGTTTTGTTTCCAAAAATAATTTTATACTGAAAGATTCTCACAAGTGTACCCTGTGAGCAATAAAATCCTCTGTCTTTGACCCAGAAGACTGGTATCTCCTGCCAGAATCCATGAAACTTGGCAAGCTAACATACTAGCTTGCATACAGGGTAAAATGCCATGCCCTTTACAATTCTTGACTACAATCTCATGTAATTTCCATAATTATCTATTTATTTAGAGCTCTGTGGCCTGACGGGAGTCACTAACCACATGTAACTATTTGCCTTTATTCTTCAATATAACAGCAAATCAGTTCTGTCACTCTAGCCACATTTAGTGTGCCCAATAGCTACTTGTGGAAGGTAACCATCACACTGAAAAATGCAAGTAAAGAACATTCCCATTATTTGGGGCAATTTTATTAGGCACAATGTTTGTTTAAACATTATTTAGTAATTCCTATTGTATAACCAGTGACAAAATCAGTGTGTTTATCTTTCTACTCATCCTTCAACCCCCTATTTTAGTTTCCTTTATTTCTTAATTTTTATGTTTGTAATGTTAATTATAATTTTACTACTTAGTCTGTCAGCTTTAAGCAATATTCCCGGTGCCTGGTTACATCCTGTACCTTACTTTCCACCTTACTCTCCCACATTACATACATCATTTCTAAACTTTCCAAAGTAAAGTTCTCTAAAAGCATAGTCTTGAAAGAAATGTTGTCAAGTGCCCATTTCTGATTATCTAGGATTTCCTCCTGGATACTTTTTGTCAGTAATCAATAACACCTGGGGCCTTTCTGTTCACACACTTCCTCTAACAACAATGGAGGCAGAGGCCGGTGGATCACATGAGGTCAGGGGTTCGAGACAAGCCTGGCCATCATGGCAAAACCCCGTCTCTGCCAAAAAAAACAGAACTTAGCTGGGTGTAGTGGTGCATGCCTGTGGTCCCAACTCCTCAGGGGGTTGAGGTGGGAGGATACCTTGACCCTGGGGAGGTGGAGGTTGCAGTGAGCCAGGATTGTGCCATTGCACTTCACCCTCAGTGACAGAGTGAGACTGTAAAAAAAAAAAAAAGGAACAGCAGAGGTTCTCTTTGCTCCAACTTACTTTTTGCTTGAAGATCACTTCTGGTTTTGTAGTGGAGTACAATTTAAATGAAAAATAATTTAGAATGTGGGCCAGCCACATGGATTTTGATACTTCTGAAGGTAGAGGAAAAGACAATTTTAGGTTTGATCAAATGAAATTCTCATATTGACTTCTTTTGGGCAAAACTGACAACAGAAGTATTCTCTCCATTACCTAAATGGCCTCAATCACTGTAGACTCACCGGAATCATAAGCCTAAATAACATTAAACTTCAATAAGACTTCATTAAACTTTAGTAAAAGTTCAAACTATATACTATCTAAAAGAAATTGTACTATTTAAACAAATAGATTAGAAGTAAAAGAATGCAAAAATTACAAAATGAAAATACTAAACGTCATAAAGTTGGAGTGGCTACTTCAATATCAAATAAAATAAAGTTCAGATAAAGCAATATCACCAGGCATGAAAAGAACGCTGCTTAACCATAAAGGGGGCAATTCAGAAAGCGTACACTGTAATCCTAAATATTTATGCACCAAATTACATAACTCTAAAATGCTTAAGCAAATCTATAGTGCAAAAAGTAAAAAGAGCCAAATCCACAATTAAAGGGTAGAGATTTCAACACTCTTTTGTCAATGATTGATAGCAAAAGTAAACAAAAATGTGTAAGGGAAGAGCCCTATCATGGTGGCCTTTCTATATGTATCCCTATAGGACGAGTAACAAAGATCTGAACTGCCAGCTGAGCGTGGTGGCTCATGCCTGTAATCCCAGCACTTTGGGAGGCCAGGGCAGGTGGATCATGACGTCAGGAGATCGAGACCATCCTGGCTAACACAGTGAAACCCTGTCTCTACTAAAAATACAAAAAATTAGCCAGGCGTGGTGGGACGTGCCTGTAGTCCCAGCTACTCAGGAGGCTGAAGCAGGAGAATTTCTTGAACCACAGAAGTGGAGGTTGCAGTGAGTGGAGATCACACCATTTTACTCCAGCCTGGGTGACAGAGAGAGGCTTGGTCTCAAAAACAAAAAAAAAATTGAACTGCCTATAATCTGAGTCTTGCCATAGCAGCTTGTGATTCTCCTGGAACATAAGAGAATGAAAGGCTTGGGAGGAGCTGCCTCAATACCATCTCCCATTTGCCTCCCTATCCCTCTTAGGAGGCTATTACAAGACAGGCGCTCATTACCGGCTGGTATGTGGAATGACGCTCTCTGCTCTACTTCTACCTAGGGTTTAACTACAGACCATAATACCCCTTACTGTCATCTAGAATTTGTTCCTCAGGGAGTTGGCCTCCCATGAGTTGTGTTGCAGTTATCTGACCCTTTTTACATTATTAGTGGTGCCCTTTTAGGCATGTGGACCAAGGGCTGGGAGCTGGCACCTTTGGCTACTCCTCCTTTCGTTATCTCTGTAATAAACTCTTTGAATCTATAAGTGGCTTGGTGTGTCTTTATAGACCAAATGAGTTCACCATTGGCCTTGCCTGCTGTGTGTGCCTGACCCCACCCTACATGGGCCAATACACCTTCAATGTTCTGGAAGATATGGGGCTATGTGGACAAGGTTGAGGTGTAAGATATATTCCCTGGGATCTGGTAGCACATGTTCTCAACTACGTGGTGGAAGAAAAGGGGAGGGTGATACAAGTTCACCAAACAAAGGATGGAGTGGAGTGGTTTAGGAGAGAGAAGACTGTCCAAGATTTAGTATTACATAGGATTGCATGAGACAGATTGGGGGTGACACAAAAATTGCTGAACTCTGGTTGCATATGCTTACATAAGGGTTAGGCAAATCTTATTCTACCTGTTTAGGGCCTTCCAAAAAGGGTCTGAGAAAGTCTGATGCAAAAAAACAAGCAAGGAGGGGGCCAGGCGTGGTGGCTCACACCTGTAATCCCAGCACTTTGGGAGGTCGAGGCAGGCCGAACATGAGGTCAGGAGATTTAGATCATCCTGGCTAACACGGTGAAACCCCATCTCTACTAAAATACAAAAAATTAGCCAGGTGTGGTGGCATATGCCTGTAATCCCAGCTACTCGGGAGGCTGAGGCAGGAGAATCACTTGAACCCGGAAATGGAGGTTGCAGTGAGCCAAGATCACGCCACTGCACTCCAGCCTGGGCAACAGAGCGAGACTCTGTCTCAAAAAAAAAAAGGGCAGAAGGAGGAGGAGAGAACACTTCCTAACTCATTCTGTGAAGCCAGCATCACCCCAATGCCAAGGCCAGAAAAAGGCAGTATAGGCAAAGAAATCTACAGACAATATCCCTTAGGAATATTGTTACAAAAATCCTCAAGAAAATACTAGCAAACTGAATTTGGCCACATATTAAAAGGATTACTATTTCTGGAATGAAAGGATGGTTCACAGGATATAAAAATTAATCAATGTAACACACATTCAAAGAAGAAAGGGGAAAAATATCCACATGACCATCCCAATTGATTCAGGAAAAGCATTTGAAAAAGATCAACATCCTCTCATGATTTAAAAAAAAAAACTCAATAAACTATAAATAGAACTTTTTTCAACATAATAAACACCATATGTAAGAAAACTCCCTGCTACCATCATACTTAATGCTAATAGACTGAACTTTTTTTTTTCTTAAGATCTGGAACAACACAAAAATGCCCACTCCTACCACTTCAATTCAACATAACTCTGGATGTTCTGTCCAGAATAAATGAACAAGAAAAAACTTTTAAAACGTATCAAAATTAGAAAGTAAGAAGTTATGTCTGGTCACTAATGTGATATCTATGTGGAAAACCCTAAGGATTCCACAAAAACAAATAAGAAAAAAGAATTAGATCTAATAAACATATTCAGAAAAGTTATAGGATAAAAAAATAAGAAAATCTAGTTGTATTTCTATACACTAACAATGAACAACCTTCAAAGGTAATAAGAAAAACAATTCCACTTACAATAGCATCACAGAAAATACCTAGGAATAAACTTGATCACCGAAGTGAAAGACTTGTACACTGAAAACTACAAAATGTTGCTGAAAGTAATTGAAGAACACATTAAGTAGATGGAAAGACATCCTGTGTTCATGGTTAAAAGATAGGAAACCCTTTCTAAAATTCATTTGGAATCTCAAGGGACCCTGAATAGCCAAAACAATCTTGAAAAAGAAAAACAATGTTTGAGTTCCCACACTTCTTGATTTCAAAACTTACCACAAGGCTACAGTAATGAAATATTGTGGTACTGGCATAAGGGCAGACATAAAGATGAATGCAATAGAATACAGCACTCAGAAATAAACCCTCCCACATATGCTCAAATGAGTTTCAATAAGGGTGCTAAGACTATTCAGTGAGGCAAGGACAGTCTTTTCAACAGATGGTGTGGAAAATCTGGATATTCACATGCACATGAATGAATGAGACCTTTACCTTACACCACATACAAAAAATAAGTCAAAATGAATTAAAGATACAAATTTAGGAGCTAGAACTATACAGTTCTTAGAAGTAGACTGGGGGAAATCTTCATGCATTAGATTTGTCAGTGTTCTCAGATATGACACTAAAAACACAGGCAACAAAAGTAAAAATGTAAAGAAATTGGACTTATCAAAATTAAAAAATTTTGTGCATCAAAGGATACTACTATTGAGAGTAAACACACAACCCACAGAAAGGAAGAAAATATTTTAAAAAGCATATATCTGATAGGAGTTTAATATCCAGAATAGATAAACAACTTCTACAATTCAAAACAACAATAAAACTAACTGAATGTTTGTATTGGCAAAATACTTGACTAAACATTTCTCCAAAGTTATATAAATAGCCTATAAGCACATGAAAAGATGCTCAACATACCTGGTCATTAGGGAAATGCAAAGCCAAACCACAATTAGAAACCGATTCATACCCATTTAGGATGGCTACTATTGGAAAAAAACTGGAAAATAACATGTTGGTGAGGAGTTGGAACCCTTGTGCAATTGTTGAGGGGAATGCAAATGATGCATCCTCTGTGAAAAACAGTTTGGTGGTTCCTCAAAAAATTAGAATTACCACATGATTCAATAATTCCACTTCTTTATTCTTTTCTTTTTTTTTTTTTTTTTTGAGACAGAGTCTCTGTCACCCAGGCTGGAGTGCAGTGGCATGATCTCAGCTCACTGCAACCTCCGCCTCCTGGGTTCAAGCAATTTTCCTTCCTCAGCCTCCCAATACCTGGGACTACAGGCACACGCCACCACGCCTGGCAAATTTTTTGTATTTTTAGTGGAAATGGGTTTTCACCATGTTAGGCAGGATGGCCTCAATCTCCTGACCTCGTGATCCACCCACCTCGGTCTCCCAAAGTGCTGGGATTACAGACGTGAGCCACGGCGCCTGGCCCAATAATTCCACTTCTAGATACAGACCCAAAAGGAAGACCCAACTAGATACTTGTCTACCATTGTGCACAACAGCATTAATCACAATAAACAAATGGTGGAATAAACCCAAGTGAGTGGACAGATGAACAGATAAACAAAACACAGCATGTACATACTGTGGAATATCATTCAGCCTTAAAAAGGGAATGAAATACCTGGTACTTGCTACAACATCAATGAACCTTGAACCATTATGCTAAGTGAAATAAGCCAGACTGAAAGTGACAGATATTTTATGATTCCACTTATACGAAGCTCCTAAAATAGATAAATTCACGGAAGCAGAAAGTAGAATGCAGATTACCATGATGCTTGGGTCTGCACCCACCCACCACCAGATAGCTCTGCATATTTTCACTTGAATATACCAATGGCAAGAGGAGGAATGAGTCTTTTATCCTGCCTCTGAAGCCCCTAAGAGGGCCCTTTTGATTATATTAACATGAAAGGTCTAAACTTCCATGCGGAGGGCAGGGGACATGGGGACTTCAATGGCTATACAGTTTCTGTTTGGGATTATCCACAATTTCTGGTAATAGATAGCAGTGATGCTTGTGTAACATTGTGCACATGCTTAAAGTCACTTAATTATACACTTTAAAATGGTTTAAGTGGCAAATTTTATGTCATGCATATTTCACTACAGTAAAAATAAATAAATACATAAATAAATGAACTTCGGAAAAAAAAAAAAAAAAAAAAAAAAAACCTGGGCTGCATTCTGTCTTTTCCATAGGATCTATGCAGACTGCCTGAATTTTCATGGTTTCTTTTGGGACGGGGGCAGGGGCCAGAATCTTGCTCTGTCACCCAGGCTGGAGTGCAGTGGCATGATCTTGGCTCAGTGCAACCTCTTCTTCCAGGGTTCAAGCAATTCTCCTGCCTCAGCTTCCAGAGTAGCTTGGGTTACAGGCGCCTGTAGAGACAGGGGTTTCACCATGTTGGCCAGGCTGGTCTCAAACTCCTGACCTCAAGTGATCTACTCACCTTAGCCTGCCAAAGTGCTGGGATTACAGGTGTGCGCCACTGCACTCTGCCTGATTTTTCATGCTTTTCTTTGCCCATTTTCAAGTTATTTTCCTCCCAGAGATTGCAAGATAGAGTTCATTTAAATTCTGAAGACATCTTTAACAGATGAGCAAAGTTTCCCTTCATGTAGGTAACACTTTGATCTTCAAGGTACTCATGGTTAAAAGAACATCTACATTTCAGAACTAAAATAAGATGAAAATTAGTGATTATTTATGTAACCTTAGCACCAAAAATAGGCCTCTGATGTTACACACTTCACAATATGATTTATTCATTAATCTGAATATATGTGTGCATGTGTCTCTGTGTGTACATCTCAACTTATTGTAGCTTTTAACAAAAATTCAAAATCCCCTTTACCATGAAAAGAATGTTATGCTTTGGTTTTCATAAAAGCCCTTTATGGTCTAAGCGTAATATTACAATATTTGTAATTTAAAATATTGTCTTAAAAAGTGCATTTGGTGAGACCTAGAAAATGGTCACTTAAAACTGAAAGTAAATACAATGCTGTGTTGACAGGTAGGAGCTGCTTCCTCTTTCCATCTGCCTCCCACCATGCCCCTTCTCCCACCGATGCCTTAGCTTCTAGCTGAAAAGAGATGTTCTAGCAGCTACTGAGTAGCTCCTGAAGCGCCTGTGTAAAGTGCTTGGTCTGTGTTTCTGTTAAAAAATATCTAACAGAGGTTTTGGCAAAATGTATCCTAAGGGAATAAGAGGGTAAATTATTTTGTGAATGAGGCTCCAGGCCGACTCATTGTGTATATTGCTGTAAAAATGTGTAACTGGAATTAATATGTTGCATATTTGAACTGTAAGTGCTTACAGAGTATTTTTTTAAATCCCTCTAACATTCAAATGTTTTATTGTATAAGTGATGTCTTGATAGTTGGCAAGTTAAAAATCTTTTTCAGGTTCCTTGGCTGCACCTCAGCAGGAATAACTGATAAGCCCCAAATATTCGAGAACCCTCCTCCTTTCAAGGGTGAAGAGAACAAAGAAACGGGACAAACCACACCCCTGTCTGGGAACAGGAATTTCTTAGAGTTAACCAATGAGCACTTTTTAAACTTATTCTGACTGCAGACTTCTTAGATACCAAAAGTTTGGGATCAGGAATTCCTTAAAGTTGACCAACAAGCACTTTTTAAACTTTTTCTGGCTGCAGACTACTTAGATGTCAAAAGTTTCTTTGATGTTACATACAACACTCTTGCCACTGTGATCAAGGGGAAAACTCCTAAGGAGACTGACAAGTCCTTCAATATCAAAAGGACTTTATGGAAGAGAAGGAAGCCCAGGTGCACTGAGAGAACAGCGGTGTGATGAGAAGAAAAATGTGTCTGACGCTATAACACTATAAAGATAGTTGTGAACACTAGTTGTACTGCCCTGTTTACAGTTGCTAGTATTAGACAAATGCAGCAGCAAATCAATTCTATTAGCAGAATATTGTCCTCATTGCATGAGTGGTCTGAGTAGTTTCCAAGCAAATGGCTAAGTTTCTTCCAGTATGATTGAAAGTTTCTTTTTCTTTTCTTTGCTCTTAATAAGACTAAATTTTGGGTTCTCTATTTTAAAAAAAAGAAACAAAAGAAAAAATTAAAACACTCCCAGTTTGTAGATGACACGATTTTCTAAGTAGAACTAGTTAAGTAAGTTCAGCAAGTTTTTAGGATGTAAGATCAACACACAAAAACAAACAACAGACGTGGAGATGGACTTTAAAACACAATGTGATTTTAAACTCTTTCAAAGAAAAGAAAATATTTAGGTTCAAAATTATGTACAAATTTAACAAAATATGTGAAAGATCTGTATCCTAAAATGTAGAAAACACTGATAAAAGGAATCAAAGAAGACCTAAATAAATGGATACAGATCATGTAAACGAATTGGAAGTTTCAACATATTTAAAGATGTCAATTCCTCAAAAGTTGATCTATAGTTTAAGTGCAATATTTATCACAGTCCCAACAAAGTGTTTTGAAGACATAAACAAGTTTATTGTAAAATATATATGGAAAGGCACAGGTTTTCAAAAATAGTGAAAGAGTAAAGTGAGAGGAATCCCTGTGCCTGGTGTTACTGGATGTCTACAGGGAACAATGCAATGTGTTGCTGGCAGAGGCAGAGACACGTAGACCAAAGGAATGGAGTAGAAAATCCAAAAATAGACCCACACAATTATACCCAATGAATCTGTAAAAATAATTAAATGGAGGAAGGATAACCTTTCAATAAATTGTGTTGGGACAATTATTATGCATCCATGGATAAAACAATGAACTTTACATTCAACCTCAGTCCTTACCAAAAATGAACAATTCTACCAGGCTGGAAGGCATGGGTACCATCTTGGCTAACTGCAACCTCCATCTCCCAGGTTTAAGCAATTCTCCCACCTCAGCCTCCCAAGTAGCTGGAATTGCAGGCGTTCACCACCACGCGGAGCCATTTTTAGTAGAGACGGGGTTTCACCATGTTGGTCAGGCTGATTTCTAACTCCTGACCTCAGGTGAGGCGGCCTCACCTGAGGCCTCCCAAAGTGCTAGGATTATAGGCATGAGCTACTGTACCCGGCCTAAAACTATAAATATTTTAGAAAAATAAACATAGGAGAAAGTCTTCAGTACTTAAGACTAACTGGTGTTTATAAAATAGATGGTGCTTTCATAAACTTATGTGGTGTTTTTTAATAAAATAAACACAGATCTGTCATACAGCCCACCAATAAAAGTTTTAGGCGTTACAGTATTACAGAGAAATGAAAATTTATGTTCACATGAAAACGTGTACAGTTGTTCATAGTGGCTTTATTTGTATTAACCAAAAGCTGGAGATAACCCAAATGCTTTCCCACAGTGAATGGTTAAACAAACTGTGATAAGTTCATAGAATTATCTTTCCTTTGAGATACCAATCCTGAAACTATAAACACATTTCTGAAAACCTAAGCAATAAATTTATCACTTTTTTGTTTGCATTGCCTATTTAAGGAAGCAAAATGAAAGATAATATTTGCCCTCCTTTACCTATAGTTGTGTGATAAGCCCTTAATAGAAGTCAGCTTTTTGTATGAGGGGCTATCCATCTCCAGATACCCTGTGAATAAATGAGTGAGCTGTGCATCTGGAATGCCATGGATGTGGGTTTTGAACTGAGTGGAATGTTGACCTGGTTCAAAATGGATCTTGAAAATTACTTTTACTTTTAAGATTCTGTGATTCAGAATGCCTGAAAAAACTAATGTGTGCTTCTGTATTTGTCTGTGTTTCCACAGATATGAATAATGTGAAATATTTTCTAGAGCTTTTGGAAAAATTTTATGTTTCCATAGTCTTTATAATTCCAGTTCTCAAGTTCCAGTTCATCCAGAGTTGTATGTCATCTGTATTGGCCGAAAGTACTGTTGAATGAAAAACAGTGTGGAGGTTCCTCAAAAACTAAAAATACAACTACCACATGATCCAACAATCCCACAAATCCAAAATAAAGAAAAATCACGGTATCAAAGAAGTATCTATACTCCCATGTTTATCACAGCACTATTCACAATAACTGAAATATGGAATCAAGCTAATTCATCAATGGATGAATGAATAAACAAAATGCGACAGATATGCACAATGAAATGCTACTGGGCCATAAAGAAAATAATGGAATCCTGACATTTACAGTGACATGGATGGAGCTAGAGGACGTTATTTCAAGTGAAATAAACCAGGCACAGAAAGACAAATATCACACAATCTCATTTATATGTGAGAACTAAAAAGTTGATCTCATGGAGATAGAGAATAGAATCATGGTTACCAAAGGCTGGGAAGGGGAGGAGGGAGATGAAGAGATACTGGTTAAGAGGTACAAAAATATGGTTTGATAAGTAAGTTCTAGTGTTTGATAACACAGTAGAGTGACTATAGTAAACAATAATTTATTTTATATTTCAGGATACCTAGAAGAGAAGATTAGGAATTTTCTCAACACAAAGAAATAATAAATATTTGAGATGATGGATACCCTCACTGCCCTAATTTGATCATTACACATTGTATGCATGTATGATAGTGTCACATGCATCTCATAAATATGTATGTACAACTGTTGTGTATCAATTAAAAATATTTTTTCAAAGAAAAAAATAGTCCAATTGAGTTGAATAAGATTGACTTTTTAAGAAAAATGTTTTTACCTGAACTGAGGTTCACTGTCCTATTTAAAACTGATCATTAATAGTCATAATCATTTAGGTGTTAATACCAAGGCTTCCAAAGACTAATCAGAGAAAATACATCCCATCAGATAGAACCTAAGAATTAGCTATGTATTGTATGCTCTAAATTATGACCATGGCAATTATCATAATTCTGACTTTCATCAATTTTTCTTTAGGATTACTTGCTATAAGGCTTATGGAAAAAATTATATTATTTTTAGGAGCAATTCAACATTTTATTAATAATATTTTACTTGTCATTCAGAGGGGTACATTTAAATTTATCTTGACCTTTAAAATAAAAATTAAATGCCTTCCTAGTTTATAAAAGAAAATGCTGAAATACATATATAGTGGAAATCACATTGCTAAGCAAAGAAAAGTCCTATATTGATCCAAAAAGTCCTATATTGATATTCCCATAGATGGAACGTCATTCCAATGTGAGCAGGCTGTGCTTCCTGTCCATCAAATGTAGTACACTACAGGGTGCTACCAGTTGCCAGCAGATGTGCTGGGAGGAAAGATTATAGTATTCATAGAAGATTGTTTTTAGAAACTCAAACTTTTAAAATTCGATTGGAATATTTGCTAGGCAACATGTTTACAATTATATATTTATAATTATATTTCAAATTCAAGCATCAGTAGCAGTTTCCTTGCCTTTTACCAAGGAGTAACACCTATTTGTGTTACTGGATTCATTGTAAACATACCCATCTGCAGTGGTTTGTGGAGTCTGAATCGGCAGTTATGAGAATGAGCAGAATTAGGTCTCTAGATTTCTTTGTTTCCAGTTTTAATGTTTAGTGGAGCTTCTTGTTGGAGGACAAACTCAAAGTCAGGAGATACTGGTGTTTGGCGGATCTGCCAGTAATCCGCTACCTGGCATTGGCAATTCATGTGTTTTTTATAACTCAGACTTTCTTATCTGTGCAAAGTCTAACAACAACAACAAAATTACTGACATTAATCCAGTGACCTGAGTGGGCATGAACACTGTGTCAAACACTTTATATCTTTAAAATGTTTTAACTATTAAAACAACCCTAGCAGACAGGTACCATGGTTATCCCTCTTATACACATAAGGACACAGAGTCCCCGGGATCTTGAGTAGCTGGTAAGAGATTATAGGGCAAGATTCAGAGGCTGTTAATATTTACTGAGTGCCTACAGTGTGTTGGGCCCTGTGTAGGAGTTTCATATATATTCCTTTATAACACTATGACTAGCTCTTACTATTCAAATTTTACAAGTTAGGAAACTAAGAATTAGTATTACTTAAAAAAAACAGTGGCTGAGTGGGGAAATTGGAATTCATATCCAGATGTCTCTACCCCACACTTTTTTGCCCCTTCATAACTTCATCTGTGTGAATGGCCAGATGTAATGGATTATGCAGCTGCCTGAAGTGCTCTGTCTTGTGCTCAGTGCACAGGATGGGCACATTCGTTCAAAATCTTCCTGTCCGTTCCACGGCTGTGTCTCATCTCTAGCCGGCAGAAATCCATTTTTAGTGGCTGGTAAGCCACTAAATTTACTCTTTGTCCCCAAAATGACCATCATGCATATTTAAATACATTTTATTTCTAGATGCCTGATTCATTTCAAATCTTTATAAATTATTAGTTTCTTATGACCAATTAAATATAGAGTTTGCATGTGTCAGCAACTTTTCTGTTAGTGTAACTGTGAGATCCTATTGTTCAGTATGACATCACTGAAAATTAAGGGACTCACAATCTTTACTGACTTGGGTTCCAAGTCTGGGTCAACTATTTGCTGTATGACATTGGCGATATTACTTAACCTCTAAGAGATTCCATCTGTTTTTCTATTAAAAGAGTGAAATGATATTTATCTGAAAGGATCTAGTATATTAATTTAGATGTACACGCATTAACAAACACATTTCTTTATGTAAATTGGTAAACTATATTTGCTTCTGTTTATTCATTTACTTTAACCACAAAGAAAATATTCAGACCCAGTGACATGTAATAGGCACTCAAATAACATCTGGTGAAAAAAAATGAGTATCACTTCTGTCAAATTATTTCTAAACAAAAATGTAACTTATTTAGAAAATCTCAAACCTACATTAAGAACCTTGTATTTTAGTGTTTTCAGTACTTTTACTGAGAGTGAATAGGGACTATTCCTGATTGGTAAAGGCAGAACATAGATAAGGAGACCCACAAAATTGGAGTCAGATCTGGTTCACAATTACTGTGTTATTGGTGAGAAGTTTGACTACTCCATTCTTGTTATCTATCTATAAATAGAAATAACAAAAACATGTATCGTTAAATTCAGTTTCAATTTTTCATCTATAAAATCAAGTGCTAAATAGACACAGTTAGCAATTGTAATGCTGTAGAGAGATGTTTCAGTAATTTCTATTCCTCTTCCAACTTCGCACCATTTTGCAAACATCCTCATGTTAAAGGTTGCAGTTTCTTCCAATTTCTTACTACCATGGTGTGCTCATAAATGCTTGGAATCCCATTTGAATAGGATTTGGGACAGTGTCAGTTGTTAATCTGACCATTTATTTTTAAGAGTCTATCCTGTTTAATGCCACAAGATACATTTCTAAGTGTTCTGAACTACATCATTTAAATCTTCTCATATCCTGTTTTGAAAAAAGTAGTAATCTTGGATGAAGCCACTTGGTCAATATTTTTTAAGGCCCTTAATTTTCTGAACCCCAGGAGACTTTCCTATCTATTGGACCACTTGAATTTCATTTTTATGTTTTGTAGGTGTTTTTGGTAACTCCCTTTCTATTGCATTCTGTGATTTTTAATGCATCCATTTAGGGAATTGTTCTGAAAGAATTTGAGTTGAAAGTGAATACTACATATTCATAAAATGTATGTTATTTATAACAGCATTAATCAAATCAAATATGTACAATTCAAGTAGCTGGCACAGAATCACTTATTTGCTTAAATATGCTACAAGTATATCATGTTTTCAATCTCTAACAAACATGACTTCATAATATTTAACTACGAGTTTATATAATACAAATGCTTATATGATGGCTAGAAAACAAAAATTTTCATTCTTACCCTTTTTAAATTGTTATTTTGTCTTCTCCTTTTAACTGAGACTTGATACAGTTTCACTTGAATGCTCCATATATTCAGGGGAATTTCAGTTATGGTGACACTGCACTACACTATGTGGAGTTGCCCCATCAATTAAATGCAGGATCGTGACAATGAGCAAGTGAGGAGGATCTGATGCCACTCCTTTACAAGAACTCCTTGATATGGTTTGTCTATGTCCCCACTCAAATTTCATCTTGAATTGTAGCACTCATAATTCCCACATATTGTGGAAGGGACTCAGTGGGAAATAATTGAATCATGGAGGCGGTTTCCCCCATATGGTTCTTGTGTTCATGAATAAGTCTCACGAGATCTGATGGTTTTATAAGGGAAAACTCTTTTCACTTGGTTCTCATTCTCTCTTTGCCTGCCGCCATGTAAGACATCCCCTGCTCTTCCACCATGATTCTGAGGCCTCCTCAGCCAAATGAAACTGTGGTCAGTTAAACCTCTTTCTTTTATAAGAAAGAAAATCTCCAGTATGTCTTTATCAGCAGTGTGAAAACAGACTAATACACTCCTCCATGGGAAGAAAGGGGCTTTGGAGAACAGAGCAGGAGAGGAGGATGCCCAGCAAGGAGGCACTAGTGCCTGCATCTGGAGGCAAATTTCACAGGCATTTGTCACAGTCAGATATTGAATTACATTGTATTATTTTAAATGTAAGCAGTTGATAATTACACCAACTGGAAGCTACTGCTGCTTTTAGAACTGGGCAATAAATGATTAACTCTGAAGTAATATACTGTTCAGAAGCAGAGCAGATGTACATAAACCTAAACACTAAGAGCTGGGTCTGTCACACTGAAAGAACTCTACTTTGGCACTCCTGAGAGAGGGAGCACTATTAATGATGTAGAAGCATTTTTGCTAAAAGAGAAGGATTAACATTCATACCATCATCCAAATTGTTCTTCTTAAGATATTTTATATTTATATTATAAAATATGTCCTGTATCTGATTTTATTATATTACTTCATTCATTAAAATTATGCAAGTGGCAGGCTAGGAAGCTCCAGGGCCATATTTTCACATAAAAATGTCCAATAAAAGGCCGGGCACGGTGGCTCACACCTATAATCCCAGCACTTTAGGAGGCTGAGGCGGGTGGATCACGAGGTCAAGAGATCGAGACCATCCTGGTCAACATGGTGAAACCCCGTCTCTACTAAAAATATAAAAATTATCTGGGCATGGTGGCGCGCGCCTGTAGTCCCAGCTACTCGGGAGGCTGAGGCAGGAGAATTGCTTGAACCCAGGAGGCGGAGGTTGCGGTGAGCCGAGATCGTGCCATTGCACTCCAGCCTGGGTAACAAGAGCGAAACTCCGTCTCAAAAAAAAAAAAAAAGTCCAATAAAAATATACATAGACCAAAGTAGTTTTGTAAGAACTCTTAAAATTAGCCAAGAAGCTGCAGTGACAAAGCAAATGCCTAATTGAAGAAAAAGCTACACTAGAAGCAGTACAAAGTTTCATGGCATTTTTCTTGCCCTTAACCCGCCTCCTCTTCAACATAGTGTGGTGTGATGAGGAGGAATTTGCCCAATCCAAGTTCCTGCCTCAAGCTGGAAGAGGAAGAGAGGAGCTTATCGGGAGATTGACTAGAAGACTATTTCTGTCTTGCCTGATTGAAAAAGCTGATGGGAATGGTGGCATAGTTTGAATAGCATGTTCAAAGTCATTTAAAGCAAGCACCATGGTGACTAAGAGCCACAGAAGATCAGAAAACCCACTGGTGGCATAGATTATAGACAAAGAAATACAGTAAAAATTCTAAGGCCTCTAAGAAGAAGCAGCGATATGCCTCTTAGGGAAATTAAGACATTTAAAGCAGCCTTGTATATGAGGAACCGGAACAAAAGCATGCACACAAGCCAAGGAAAGATATATCTCCAGTAAATGTATGAAAGGAGGCTGTACCTTTATGCCAGGATGACTAGTAAAGGTCTTCCTCTGCACAGAGCCAGTCCACATAAAGCTAGGAGACAAGGCTACTTTTCTCAGATGCTCAATTTTCAACAAAAGATCACAAGGCATACAAAGAAACAGGAAAACATAGCCCCCTCAAAGGAACAAAATAAATCTCCAGAAACTGATCCTAAAGAACAGCAGACCTTGGGCTTATCTGAGAAAGATGTTCAAACAACTGTCTAAAGTATGCTCAATGAGCTCAAGGAGAACTTGAACAGACATATAAGCAAACTCAGGAAGGTATTTTATGAACAACATGAGAATATCAACAAAGAGATAATTTTAAAATCACAACAAACAAACATTCTGAACCTGAGAAACAGAACAACTCAGTTGAAAACTTTACTAAATGGAGACTTGATCAGCAAGAAGAAAGAATTAGTAAACTTGAATATATGTCATTTGTCATTGTTGAAACTGAGGTGCAGAAAGAAAAAAGAATGCGTAAAAGTGAACAGAGCCTAAGGGACGTATGGGACATTGTCAAGTGAACCATGTGCATCATGGAAGTACCATAAGAAGAAGAGAGACATAAAGAGACAGGGAGCTTATCTGAAGAAAGAATGAATGAAAATTTCCCAAATATGAGGAAAGAAATGAATATACAGGCCAGATACGGTGGCTCACGCCTATAATCCCAGCACTTTGGGAGGCCAAGGCGGGTGGATCACCTGAGGTCAGGAGTTCGAGAACAGCCTGGCCAACGTGGTAAAACCCCGTCTCTACTAAAAATACAAGAAAAAGTTAACTGTGAATGGTGGTGCGTGCCTGCAGTCCCAGCTACTCAGGAGGCTGAAGCACGATCTTGGCTCACTGCAACCCCGCCTCCTGGATTCAAGAATCGCTTGGACCTGGGAGGTGGGGGTTGCAGTGAGCCAAGATCGTGCCACTGCACTCCAGCCTGAGTGACAGAGCAAGACTCCGTCTTACAAGAAAAAAAAAAAAACAAAAAAGGAGAGGCAGAGAAGAAATGAGCCCTCCCTGGACGAAGCCTCCAGCAGGCTACACCAGCTGTTTCCCACCTGCTGTGCAATCACCTTAGATGTTCAGAAACCGCTCCCTCTACACTGAAGAGCTATGAGATACGCACAATACTTTCTGTTCAGGTTATGACTCATGCAGGCAAAATACATAGTTTCATTGTTCTGACTCCATGATTTCTTTCAGCCCACTCTTATTGCTTTAACCCAGTTAATGTATATTTTGAATTGTGTGTATGGCCTCAGAACTGAAATTGATAATGAAGTCTCAAGTTTTGATAGCCCATGAAGTGCATAAATATCTTAATTTTACCTGAATTGATTTGGGGGGAAATTAACAGTAGAATGCCTTGGTCTGATTATTTGATAGAACCAATTGTTGTACATAAAACAGATCTGCATATATATATATGCATTATATATATATAAAACAAAATATATATAATAAATAATATATATATAATAAAATATATATATAATAAAATAATGGAAGATGAAAAAAATCCTGTCAATTGATAATACTAATATTCAGCAAAGCTGTTCTTCAAAAAATGAAGAGAAGTAAGACATTTCTAGATAAAAAGTGAGGAGTTTGTTACTGTTTGGAAAGGCAGCCTTCTGCATGCATTCTTTTGACCCTCACTTGGCCATGTGACAATGAACCTAGGGTCTGGACCACTTATTTACCAAAAGAATTATAAAGAGCCTTCATAACCTGTACTGGGATTATCCCCTGTGTGGGAATATCTTAGCCTGTTTCAGACTCAATGTGTATTCCTTTGTTCAGCTTAAAATTGTACATACTATGGCACCTAGCCAAACATGATACTATAATTTAGCCTGTTTCAGACTCAATGTGTATTCCTTTGTTCAGCTTAAAATTGTACATACTATGGCACCTAGCCAAACATGATACTATATTTGCCCCTTGCAGGGAGGAGAGGTGTCCTTCAGTAGCACAAGAGAGGTGTGTACAGATAAGTTGTCCTGTGTCAGCTGCTGGGCAGGACCTGCTGGCCATGGGAGACCCATGCCCACTATTGGAGCTGATCATGCTCTGCCTCTGCTCTATGTGAGTAAAGCATTAATCTATTCAGTGATTTGCTGTGCTATGTTTCCAATACCAAGATGCAGTAGGAAGAAGTGTCAGGGTTTTCACTCCTGGTAATAGATAATTGATATCACTTGCTTGATAGTAGCCACTAGACCTTCCTGAGTAGAAATGCTAAAAGAAGTCCTCCAACTTGAAACGAAGGACACTAGGCAGTAACTTCAAGCCATATAAAAATATAAATTAATGTATCAATAAATATTTCAAAAATTGTCTTATAATTTTCATTTGTAATGCCACTTTAAATTATTAATTAGGATTTAAAATTTTAAAAGCATAACTATAAATCTATATCAATGGTTATACAATATAGAAAGATATAATTTGTGACATAACATGAAGTGAGAGTGTAAAGAGAGTTATAAAGGAGTAGAGTTTGTGGATGTGATTGAAGTTACGTTGCTATCAGTTTAAAATTGATTGTTTTAACTTAACTGTTTTATGTAATCCCCATGGTAACACAAAAGATACATCTAGAGAATGTACACAAAGAGAAATAAGAAGAAAATCAAAGAAATGTCACTAAAAAATCAACTGAACAAAAAGGAAGGTAGTAAGGGAGGAAATAAAGGAAAAAAAACACTATAAGACAGAAAAAAATATCAAAATGGCAATAGTAAATCGCTAATTTTAAGATATATTTTGGCAGATTGGATAAAAAAACAAGATGCAGTTATATACTATCTACACAAGACTTGTTATAGATCTGAGGACATGCATTGGGGAAGGAAAAGAATAGAAAAAAGATAATTCATGCAAATACTAAAAAAGAGCAGTGAGTGGCTATAATGATATTGGATAAAAGGGATGTTAAGTTCAAAGCTGTCACAAGAAAGAAAGAAAGAAGGACACTATATAATGACAAAAGGGCCTATTCACCAAGAAGACATAACATCATATAGACATATAAATATAGAAGATATAACATATATATATATAATGAGCATCAGAGCTCCTAAATGTGTGAAATCAACATTGACATACTTGAAAGGAAGAAAATACTGATCTACAATAATTATAGGGACTTTAATTTCACAATTTCAATAGTTGATGAAACATCCAGAGAAAAGATCAGTAAAGAAATAGAGGATTTGGACAACATTATAGCTCAATTGAAAGTAACAGACATATACAAAACACTTTACCCAACAACAATAGAATACACAGTTTTTCTCAAGTATACATGGAGCATAATTCAGGACAGACCATATGCTAATCCCCCAAAAAAGTATTAATACAGTTAAAAGATTAAAATCATCAAGGTACCTTTTTTATTATGATGGAATGAAACTAGAAATCAATAGCAGGAGGAAAACTGGAAAGTCTACAAATATGTGGAAATTAAATAACAAACCCTTAAGTAACTGATGGGTCAAAGAACAAAATACAAGGAAAATTAGAAAATATATTGAGAGAAATGAAAATGAAAACACAATGTATTCAAACTTGTGGGGTGCTGGAAAAGTAATACAAGAAGGAATTTTATAGCTGAAGATGTTTATACTATAAAAGAACTAAATCAACAACCAACCTTTATTCCTTATGGAACTAGAAAAAGAAGCTAAAATGAGAAATGAAAGAGGGGACATTACAATTGATTTTACCAAAATAAAAAGGATGATGAGAAATTAATACAAACAACTATACGCCAATACATTGTTTAACGTGGATGAAATGGATAAATTCTTAGAAATACAGCCTACCAAGACAAAATCAAGATGAAATAGAAAACTTTAATAGATCTATAAGAAGAGATCAAAGCAGTTATCAAAAATCTCTCAACAAAGAAAACCCAGGACCAGATGACTTAACTGATGAAGTCTATCAAACATTTAAAGATATAACGCCAATCCTTCTCAAACGCTCCCAAAATACTGAAGAATAGAGAACACTTTCAAACTCACTCTGTGAGGTCAGTGATACTCTAATACTAACCCCACACAAAGAAACTACCAGAAAATAAAACAAAAGACTGTTTCTCATGATGAACATTGATGCAAAAATCCTCAACAAAATACTGGCAAACAGAATTCAACAGCTAATTAAAAGGGTTATAGACAGTGTTTAAGCGAGATTTATTCCTGGAATGCAAGGATGTTACACCAAAGAAATACAGTCAATATAACGCACCAAATTAACAGAAATAATGAAGAAATTCACGATTATTTCAGTTGATGCAGAAAAAGCATTTGACTAACAACTTTGTCAAAATTCAAAATGTACCATAAAAACACTCAACAAACTAGGAATAGAAAGAAACTACCTCAACATAATAAAAATAATAAATAAAACCCCCAGCTTATATCACACTCAGTGTTGAAAGACTGAAAGGGTTTTCTCTAAGATAAGAACAAGGCAAGGATGCCCAGTTTTGCCAGTCTATTCAACATAGCACTTAAAGTCCTAACCAGAGCAATTGGGCAAGAACAGGAAATTCAAAAACATACCCAAAATGGAAAGGGGAAAGTTAAATCATCTCTCTTCTCATATTATACGATCATACATAGAGAACCGTAAAAGTATCACAAAAACCTATCAGAACTAGTACATAAATTTAGCAAAGTTATGGGACACAAAATCAACATGTAAAAATCAATTATGTTTGTACACACTAACAATGAACAATGGGAAAGGAAATCAATAAAATAATTCCGCTGACTATAGCATAAAATAATAAAACACTTAAGATTGAACATAACAAAGGGGGCAAAAGACTTATATACTGAAAACTACAAACTTTTTTTGGCCATTTCAACAATAATGAATATTATTGCCTATTTATATGCTTGATTTATGTTGCCTGATTATTCCATAATGGTGTATAGGCTACAAAGAATGGCCATACCATGCTTCATTTCATTAGTTGACTAAAAGTGCAATAAACACAGCTTATTATAACATTTGGTGCTTCTTATCTCCTCTGTATATATTTTATGATGAGGATCAGCTAAGATTATTTTTTTCCACCCTTTAGTTCTCCTGAAATATGTCTCCCATCCTGACCATCATGCACCATTCTTTTGTAAAATTAGGATAAAATATTCTCTTGTAATTTGCATATCCTACAGAAATTTATTCTTAAGATACACAATAGTCTGGTAAAACAAATAAAATTTTATTTACCAGAAAAAAAGTGCAATTACCCAGAATTCGACTACTCCTTACCAAGGACCATCTATTCTTACACTGTTTTAAGACATACGTTCAAACTTTCTATCAAAGAAATTGTCTCACCAACAGCTAAGGTTGTATCATACTGATCTGTAATATTTATTATTTCTAGCTAGAAGATATTATCTGAAAGTTTGACATATGTTTGATCTCAAAGAATCACACAGAAAAAGGCTTCTCTTATACTGTCAAATTTTGAAGTAGGAAAAAGACTTTCGAGGTTGCTTAAAAAAATACCTGTAACATATCTGAAATGCTTTTTATCCTGATAATCTCGGAATTCATGTAAGATGTTAATTTGATTTGATGTTTACAAAGGGAGTAATATTTTAGTTACTTACACACTAACATGAGTATAATTTAAATTGCTCTGGCTTAAGGACAGTATAAGACTATGTGACTGCAAACACTTCACCTGAGCCAAGTTTGAATTATTTAATGTGTTATGTCACTTATTTATTTTCCATGAAGAAATGGTCCTTCCACCTCAGGCTAAAAAAAAAAAAAAAAAAAAGTCTAGAATATGAAGGCGAACCATGGGAAGAGAAAGGAAGCAAAGAACTACAAAGACAGATCTCACAAAATGGAAATGAAATTTATTGGAATTAAGAAGGAACATCTTCCTTTTAGTAATATCATAGAACAGCCAACATAAAACAAGAACGTATTGTTGTATCCAAAGTCAATGGACTGTGTAACGCCCAGGACAATCCACGACTCAGCACATCCCACAGCCATGTCAACAGATACCAACAGGCTCAGTAGTGTGTACCCCCAATGCTATGTCTGCTAGAGGACATAGCTTAAAGAATACAATAATCTATGATAAAGTGGAAAAAACAAGGAAATGGAAAAAACAAGGATGTTCTTTGCTGATGCACATACTCCATGAGAAATCTTATCAAGGATCTTATAAAAGTGATAAAATCATATATGAGAAAGACAGCTGCAGAGGTCAAATGGCAATTTCACATTTTGTTTAATTTGTTGAAAGTTTTTGGTAAACAATCTGTGTAGTCAAACAAGAATAATTCAAAATGTTGCCACCACATTTTAAAAACAAATTATTTTCAGGGATAAGCCATCTTTTCTTCTAATAAAATTAAACAACAGTTCTTAATAGTTTGGCATTTCTATATAGCATTATCTTTGTTGATTCTAAAGTGAATCCTGACAACATAAATCAAAATGCCAGCATTTCATGAGTGTGACACAGCAGAATTCTATTGCTTTATGGGGAGGGGACTTCCATAATTAATATGGGCTGAAAAAACAAATTTCAAGTAAGTGTGAAAGGGGGCAACTAACATGTGCAATGATCTTTAATCTCATTGTGGGTCCTTTAAAATCCACTTATATGCATGAGGGAAGGGTTTGTCTCTATATTTTTGTTCCTCTAAATGGGTTTGAATCCCATTAGGGTGAGGCACCTGGGGAAGCAGCTTTCTTGGGGAATAGTGATGCCTAACATGTGTCTTATAATTTAATACTTCATAATTTAGAATGTTTTTCCCATACATTCTCTAATCTGAGTTTCACAGAGATCCTGGGGAAGAACTCTGGGCAGAGAGAAACCCAAAAGAGAAACAACAGCTCAGGAATGTCACATCATTGATCCAGGAACAGTTTACTTATTCCATCTGAACCAGATTTCACTGAGAATATTCTTTTCCTTAGAAGACATTCTAAAGACCTCAAATATATTTGTATCATATTTTTAATTTCTGAAAATTACACTTTGAAAATAAGTATTCTGGTAATAAAAATATGGTAACTCGGGGAATACAAAGATCCACTTTTTGTCAGAGAAAGCTTGCTTCTCTTTACTGGAAGACTGATTTTGTTTTAAACTACTGAACTATGACTGGGATGTTTTGAACAGGAGCACTAGTTATGGGCTACTTGTGTATCTGGGCGCTTCCTCAATAAATTTACAATCTAGGAAAGAAGAAGGCAACCAGATAATACAACTTGTGAGTAGTATTGTGAGAGATTTTTAGAGAAACATGTGCTGACATATAATAGGGTCATGAGGCTCTACTGATTCAAACTTGTCCAAGAAGTAAACAAAAGCCTAATGATAAAAAAAATGTGCGTTTGTAAGTATTTTTTAAAAAATAATGCTGGTTGATTTTCTGCCACCCCTCTCTAAGACTCCCTATGCTGGGCTTTATGACAGCTCTAACGCCTGCTCCTCTTCAGTTCGCCTCCTTTGCCTCATTTCTGATGTAGGTGTTCATAAAATCTACCCCAATCTTCTTTGCTTCTCATTTCCATCCTCTACTTGGCAACTCTATCCATTTTGCCAGATTTAAGTAGCTATCACTGGTATGTGTTCATGCTCAATCTCTCTTCTTAGTTCCAGAATAGAAGGTACTGTTGATTATTTGTATGCGGATGTCTTACAGGTACCTCAAGCTCAACAAGCACAAAACTCTTCTAGGCAGCAAATCTCTAAAACCTGCTCCTCTCCTACTGGTAATTTACCCCTTATCACTCAGGCTTGAAACCCTGGAATTGTCTTTATTTTTCAAACATCCTCTCCTTTGATTCTCTTTATGCATTTAGATCTCCTCTTTCAAGTTGCCAAAGGTACGTTTTTATTATATAATGTAAATATCTTTGATATTTTACTCTTCTAAATGATTAGGTTGTTTGGTAAAGAACAAACATCCACACTCTTCAATCTGCTATCCTTAGCTTTCAAGACTGGAACCAATTCTATGATTTCTTATTCATCCAACCTATACTTCCAACGCTTCTCCAGCACATCCTGCTGAAATCTCTATGTCAGCCTATTATATAGGATAAAAGTCCTGTGTTCTTATTATAAAATACAGAATGTGTGGGGTTTTAAAGAAGATCATCTTTTATCTCTTGTTAAAGTTAAAGGGAGCACAGTCTACAAGACCACTCTCACTTTTAACACCAGTTTCAAGTTCAAGGGATTCCTAAAACTACTCTCAGGTTAGATAATTCACTAGAACGGCTCACTGAAAGTGTTACACTCATGGTTATGATTTATTACAGGGAAGGAATACAGATTAATATCAGTCAAGGAAAGAGAAGCATAGAGTGAAGCCTAAGAAAATACCAAATGTGAAACTTCCTATTATGTTCTCCCTGTGGAATCAGGACAGCATTTCCTGGCATCAATGTGTGACAATGCTCAGGCAGTACTGCCAACCACGGATGCTTACGCAAGCCTTGGTGTCAGAGTCTTATCCATTACTAGACAGTTAACTGTGCACGTGGCTGTCTTCAGTTTTCGGCCCTGCAGGACATGTTATTTATAGCCTGTGACTCAAAGCCTCGATACCACTCTAAATCACTTTGTTAATATCTGGCTGGCTCAAGGTCCCCAGGAAAGCAAAGATGTTCCTATCAGGTATGACACTCCAAGAGCTAGAGATTATCTCCAAGAAGCCAAGGGTAAAAACCAGACCTTTCTTTAGGTAAGACTAGCTTGGGCAACATAGGCTCCATTTCTAAGAAAAATAAAAAATTTTCTCATGGTGGCACATGCCTATTGTCCCAGCTATTCAGGAGGTTGAGGTGAGAGGGTCCATTGAGTCCAGGAGGTTGAGGCTGCGGTAAACTCTGATCACGCTGCTACACTCCAGTCTGAGTAACAGAGTGAGACCTTGTCTAAAAAACAAAAACAAAAATCTTTACTACAGACCCTCCTACTTTCTTAAGTTTTCAAGACATGTATGTAGATAAAATTGATTTGTAGCTTGGATTGGAAAACCTCTGTCTTTGCATCTGGACACACCCGGACATCTGGTTTTTGACTCCTGGCTAAGCTAAGGCCAGTAAGGTTTATGTAACTCTGTTTAAGTTCTGACCTGGAGACTCTGATGCTTCATTTCTTTACTAATAGGTTGCCACTGACGTAACCAGTTGAAAAGCATGGCTTGCCTATATGACTAAAGGGACTTACAACACTCCTATTGAGGGCCTCTCTGAACTCCCACGAAGCCAAAATTCCTGGTCCAGATCTTAGAGGTTCAAATTAGAGACACAGCCTGGTCCTGTGTGTGCAAAAAAGGTGGCCCTGGAGAGTTGGGAGGTCAAAATGTCTCTCAGATTCCTAATGTTTGTTTGCTTTTCCTTTCTCTTGCTATATCATATAATTTGCATTTTTGTAAAAAAAAAAATAAGATAATAATAAGTAGACTTTGTGTAATCTGGTGAATCCTTTCAAATATATGATCTGTGGGAAAAAATATACCACAGTTTATTACACTTACTAAGTATCAGAAAATTTTCAAATATCATAACCAAGAATTTCATATGTAATTAACATCACTATCTCCTTCATGGATCAGAGAAGTGATAAGATTCAATAAGACTGGGGTTTCCATAAATATAATGTCAACCACTTTCTCACTCCTGAATAACAGTTTAAGTTTTAGTTACTTTTATGATTTTAAGACACTTCATTGATTCAACTACTAGAAAAGATTTGTTAGATTTTGCACTAAGTTTCAGACTCTCAAAGATGATGAAAATTAACAAAAACTATATTATAAAGAAGAAGTTACCACAGCAGAGACAGAGGTATAAAAAGAAAACTGAGCAAGTCTGGTCAGAGGCAGGCCTGGCACAAGGACCTGGAGAAGGCAGTGTCATCAAGAGCTGGTGGATGAAAGGAGGCTCCATAAACAGAACTTTGGTTGTGATCTCTGGTTTTCCAGCCAAACTTTCCTCTAATTTTTCTCTCGGATTCCTCAAAGAAATCAATGGCAACTATAAAGTAACAGTAATGATTAAGCTCATTACCAGACAAAAAGAAACAAAAACAAATGATGACTTAAAAGCACCATCTCTCAACTAGTATGATTTAGGCCTTCTATGTCCATGGATTAAAATGCGTAATATTGATAACATGTCAGTACTTCTCAAAGTAATCTATAGATTCAAGCTATAAAAATCCTAATGGCATTTTTTTTTTTTTTACAGAAATAGAAAAATCCATTCTAAAATTCATATGAAATTTCAAGGACTCAGAATAGCTAAAACAATCTTGAGGAATAAAGTTAAAGGACTCACAATTCTTGACTTCAAAATATGTTATACAACTACAGTAATCAAAACCAATATATTTCTGGCATAAAGACAGGTATATAGACAAGAGGAATAGAACAGGGGGCCTGGAAAGAAACAATCAAATATTTTGCCAAATGATGTCAGTTAAGGATACCAAAATGACTTGATGGGGAAAGGATAGTCTGTTTAAAAAATGGTGTTGGAAAAACTAAGCATCTGCATGCAAATGAGTAAAGGTAGGCACTTACCTTACACCATACACAAAGTTAATTCAGATTGATTAAAAGCCTAGCTGTAAGATGCAAAATCTATAAAACTCCTAGTAGGAAACATGGGGGAAAACTTCACAATATTAGATTTGACAATGACTTCTTGGATATGCCTCTAAAATCACAAGCAGCAAAAGTGAAAATAGGCAAATGAGATTACATCAAACAAAAGCTTTTGTGTACCAATGGCATAATCAACAGAATATAAAGGTAACCTATGACATGGGAGAGAATATTTGTATTTTATATATTATATATATATATATGGGGTTGATATTCAGACAATCTAAAGAACTATAATTAAACAAGAACAAAATCAAATAACCTCATTAAAAAAATGGAGAAAAGGGCTTCAGAAGACATTTCTCCTAAGATGATATACAAATGGCCAACAAGCATATAAAAAGATGCTCAATATAGCTAATTACTAGAGAAATGCAAATAAAACCAGTGTAAATAAAATGATAACTGCTATGGAAAACAGTATGCCAGTTCCTCAAAAAATTGAAAATAGAACTACCATATGATCTAACAATCCCACTTTTTATGGTTAATTTTATATGTCAACTACACTGTGCTATGGAGTACTCAGATATCTGGTAAAACATTATTTCTAGATGTGTCCATGAGGCTGTTTCTGGATGAAATTAACATTTGAATTAGTAAACTCAGTAAATCAGATTGCCATTTGCAATGTGTGTGGGCCTCATGCAATCCATGAAGGCCAGAATAGAATAAAAAGCTGATTTAAAAAGAATTCCAGCGGGCTCGGTGACTCACGCCTGTAATGGCAGCACTGTGGGAGGCCAAGGCGGGTGGATCACCAGGTCAGATAATCAAGACCATCCTGGCTAACACGGTGAAACCTCGTCTCTACTGAAAATACAAAAAATTAGCTGGGTGTGGTGGCACCCATCTGTAGTCCCAGCTACTCCGGAGGCTGAAGCAGGAGAATCGCTTGAACCTGGGAGATGGAGGGTGCAGTGAGCCAAGGTCGCACCACGGCACTCTAGCATGGGTGACAGAACGAGACTCCGTCTGAAAAAAACAATTTCTTCTTTCTTCCTGACAGTCTTTGAGCTGACACATTGGTCTTCTCCGGCCTTTAGATTGAAACTGCCTTTAGATTGAAACTTACACCATCGGCTCTCCTGGGTCTGAAGCATTGAAACTTAGACCTCAACTATACCATCTCTCCTGGGTCTCCAGATTGTCAACTTCAGATCTTGAGCTTCTCGGCCTCCATAATCACAAAAGCCAAATCCTTATACTAACTGGATAATCTAGATTAGTACAGTACATAACTAACCAAAGGTACCGAACACAGGGTCTCAAAGAGATATTTGCACACTGCTTTTCATAGCAGTACTATTTTCAATAACGAAGAGTTGGAGGCAACTCAAATATCCATCAATGAAAGAATGGGATATGCAAAACGAGGTATAGTCATATAATAAAATATTATTCCACCCTAAAAATGAAGTACTTATATATGCTATAACATATATGAACTTCAAAAACATTATGCAAAATAAAAGAAGTGAGACATAAAAGGTCACATATTGTTTGATCTCATTTATACAAAACATCCAGAAAAGGTAAGTCTATGGAAATGGAGAACAGACTAGGTTGCCAGGAGCTGGGCAAGGGAGAAATAGGGAGTAACTGCTTGATGGATACGTGATTTCCTTTCGGGGTGATGAAAGTATCTTGGAACTAGCTGGAAAGTGATGGTTGCACAACACTTTAATGTGTTAAATGCCCCTAATTTTACACTTAAAATGGTTAATGTTTAATTTTATGTTACATGAATTTTACATCAATATAAAAATTTAAACAAAAGGTATGATTTAAATACTCCTGATTTATAACAATTTATTATTAAATCCTTACATATGGGCCTTCCAGGTTGAGTCCCAGATAATAAATTTAGTAAAATGCCCATATGACTGCAAATATGCTGCATTTCAAATGGCATGCATATGCAATTTTGCAAAATAGATAGACTTTGAAATGTTTGATAAATATATTCCAAAAAGGCAAAGTCAATAAAAAAGCAAAGTTCTCAAAATTAGGATTTGACTACTTTGTTTTCAAAAATACTGCATTAATATTTAACTAAAATTATAATTTCTAAATATCAGTCAATAAAAAGCCAGATTACTAAAATCTGAAATATAATTCAAAGAAGAAAGTGTTAATAAAATTAAACGATTTTTCTTTCCTGTTGTCTCCTAAAGAAAACTCTTTGCTCCAAGATTATACACAAAAGACTGAGAAAACAAGATTACACACACACACACACACACACACACACACACAGTTTAGAGTAAACCACACTGACTCTCTACTTTGTCAAAAAGTTAGTCTGTTCTTGGAATTATTCTGTCTCTTATCATAATCATTCATTGACCTTTCTCAGTTACATGTCCTATAAGGTTATATCCACCATATTCTCCTCTAAGGGTGCAAAGTGGATAAACAGGGGTGGCAATGAGATTCACAGTATGGTCTGCTTTGACACAGCCTAATTGGACATATGTATTTCTTTTGCCCTCTTTTACTCTCTTGCCGGAAAAATGTTCAAATTAACTCTCATTGCCTGCCAAAACACTACTTTATTAATGACTAGCAATATGCTTCCCTCACTGAAAGTTTCTAGAGTGGTATACTCCCTGCTGTCAGTGAAACATTCAAATAGAAAGTCCAAAGAATTAAATGATAGATGTGATAGTTTTATTAGAATTTAGAAGACAAGATTACTTATTGCAAACAGAAAAGAGGTAGAAATAGACTAAACACCACTTTTTATTCTTTTTCCTATATTTCTCCAGCGTTGGAATCCTGATCTACTTAGTCATGCTTTCTCAAAACATGGTTTATGTTGGTAGAACCAGAAAAATGCCCTAATGCGTCCATGTAAAGGAATTAATTCTGAGCATTTTATAAAATACTTTTCACATTATACTCTTTATTTCTTCCTTTGAGAAATACAATTATTAGTGAACTGTCTATCACTGTAAGTTAAAATCAGATAAAATACAGGGAAAATGTTTACACTAGGAAAGTTCACCCTGAAGCATATCTTTATGACATTTTTAGACATATGAACTCACCACTGTTTATTAGAATGCAATATTTCAAAACAGAATATAATATAAAACTCACTTTTTCAAATAAATACATAATGAAAATTATTAAAATATATAATTTATAAAATCTAAACATTTGTTGACACATGCTGTATTTAATGTTAATATAGCCAAAAATTTTAGACTTAGACTTCATAATAGTGACACTTTTTTCTCAACTTCTCCCCCAACAAAAAAAGTATAACGCTTGTGTATTTCTCTACTTTGTTCACAGATACAAAGGCCAGCCAGATGGAGCTGGTCAATGTTCTCAGATCTTAAATGCAGTGACTCAAATCTAATAAGGCATTTGGAATACAGCATTGATAAAATTGTATGACTGTACAGGGAAACATTCTGCTTGTAGCCATGAGATACGAACTTCTGTTTACTACTTCTTCTAATAGTTACTAGAAATATGAGAGCCAATAGACCCTTTATTTTTATTTTACCCTTTTTTCTGAGTTGTATTAAATAACATTTTGAATGTCAAATGAATCTGCTATTTGCAACCAAACATAATAGCATCAGTGGTAAATGTGGCCAAGGAGTCACATATGTTGATTCTGAGTGAATTAATCTGTTTGTGCAAATGATGTTTATCATTACCTATGACCAGCACTTTTAGCTTAATCATATCATAATTTAACCAAAATGTAAATATGTGGCAACATATGTGAAGACAGGCACCAGATAAGCAAAAGACTTGTTAAGATGTTGTCATAGATTAATCCTACAGGGTAGAAGTGTTTGGCTGCTCTGATTTTTTTTTTTTTTTTTTTTTTTTAATTATTGCATTTTAGGTTTTGGGGTACAGGTGAAAAACATGCAAGGTTGTTGCATAGGTGCACATGTGGCAGTGTGGTTTGCTGCCTTCCTCTCCTTCACTTATATCTGGCATTTCTCCCCATGCTATCCCTCCCCAACTCCCCACCCCCCCACTGTCCACCTCACTCCCCTCCAACAGACCCCAGTGTATAGTGCTCCCCTCCCTGTGTCCATGTGTTCTCATTGTTCAACACCCGCCTATGAGTGAGAACATGTGATGTTTGATTTTGTGTTCTTGTGTCAGTTTGCTGAGAATGATGGTTTCCAGGTTCATCCATGTCCCTACAAAGGACGCGAACTCATCGTTTTTGATGGCTGCATAATATTCCATGGTGTATATGTGCCACATTTTTCCTGTCCAGTCTATCATCGATGGGCATTTGGGTTGGTTCCAGGTCTTTGCTATTGTAAACTGTGCTGCAATGAACATTCGTGTGCATGTGTCCTTATAGTAGAACGATTTATAATCCTTTGGATATATGCCCAGTAATGGGATTGCTGGGTCAAATGGAATTTCTATTTCTAGGTCCTTGAGGAATCGCCACACTGTCTTCCACAATGGTTGAACTAATTTACACTCCCACCAACAGTGTAAAAGTGTTCCTATTTCTCCACATCCTCTCCAGCATCTGTTGTCTCCAGATTTTTTAATGATCGCCATTCTAACTGGTGTGAGATGGTATCTCAATGTAGTTTTGATTTGCATTTCTCTAACGACCAGTGATGATGAACACTTTTTCATATAGAAGATAATGTAGAGGCTCCTCAAAAACATTAAAAATAGAGCTATCATATGATCCACAAATCCCACACTTGGTGTTTATTCAAAAAATTAAAATCAGGATCTTGAAGACATATTTGAACTCTCACGTTCCTTGCAGCAGTACTCACAACAGCCAAGATGTGGAAGCCACATAAACATACCCACTGACATATGAATAGATCAGGAAAATGTGGCATATACTTACAACAAAATACTGTCTGGAATGAAATCCTTCCATATGTGGCAAAGACCTGGAACCAACCCAAATGCCCATCAATGACAGACTGGACAGGGAAAATGTGGCACATATACACCATGGAATATTATGCAGCCATCAAAAACGATGAGTTTGCGTCCTTTGTAGGGACATGGATGAACCTGGAAACCATCATTCTCAGCAAACTGACACAAGAACACAAAATCAAACACCACATGTTCTCACTCATAGATGGGTGTTGAACAATGAGAACACATGGACACAGGGAGGGGAGTACTATACACTGGGGTCTGTTGGGGGGAAATAGGGGAGGGACAGCGGGGGGTGGGGAGTCGGGGAGAGATAGCATGGGGAGAAATGCCAGATATAGGTGAAGGGGAGGAAGGCAGCAAATCACACTGCCACATGTGCACCGATGCAACAATCTTGCATGTTCTCCACATGTACCCCAAAACCTAAAATGCAATAAAAAAAAAGAAATAAATAAAAGGGATCTAAATTGGAAAAGAAGTCAAATTCTCCCCATTTGCTGATGATATGATCATACATCTAGAAAACCTTCCAGCAAAAATCTCTTAAATGTGATGAATGCAGTTAAGCTGCAGGATACAAAATCAACTACACAAATCAGTAACATTTCTATACATCAATAATGATCTAGCTAAGAAAGAAATCAAGGCAATCCTATTTATAATAGCTACAAAAAAAAAAAAAAATGCCAAGGAATAAGTTTAAGAAAGTGAAAGATCTCTACAAGGAAAACCACCAAACACTGATGAAAGAAATTGTAGATCACACGAACAAATGGAAAAACATCCCATGCTTATGGATTAGAAGAATTAATACTGTTAAAATGTCCATGTTGGTTGGGCATGGTGCCTCATGCCTATAATCCCAGATACTTGAGAGGCTGAGGCAGAAGGATGGCTTGACCCTAGGAGTTTGAGACCAGCCTGGGCAACACAACAAGACATCATCTCTAAAAAATATATATATATTTTTTAATTAGCCAGGCACTTTGGCATGCTCCTGTAATCCCAGCTAGTCAGGAGGCTGAGGCAGAAGAATCACTTGAGCCCAGGGATTTGAAGCTGCAGTGAGCTATGATTGTGCCACTGCACTCCAGCCTGGGTGACAGAACAAGGCCCTACCTCTTAAAAAAAAAAAAAAAAAAAAAAAAAAAAAAGGATTATTCAGGTTTTTTCACGTGGGAGACCGGGTTTCAATTCCCCAACAAAAAAAAAAAAAAAAAGAAAGAAAAGAAAAGAAAAAACTGCCCAAAGTAATTGCCCCATATTCAATGCGGTCTGTCAGATACTACCAATGTCATTTTTCACACAATTAGAAAAAAAAAAATCCTAAAATTCATTAAATCCAAAAAGAGCCCAGATAGCCAGAGTGGAAAGAATGAAGAAAAAAAAGAACAAAGC
The DNA here is from genome assembly GCF_030222135.1 of Aotus nancymaae. NCBI lineage: Eukaryota > Metazoa > Chordata > Mammalia > Primates > Aotidae > Aotus > Aotus nancymaae. Next base: position 19,844,141 of record NW_026988455.1, read on the forward strand.
TGGAAGTAGCACATTACCTGACTTTAAATTATATAACCAAAACAGCATGGTACTGGTCTAAAGATAGACACAGAGATCAACAGAGCAGAATAGAGAACCCAGAAATAAAACCGCATATTTACAGCCAGCTGATCTTTAGCAAAGCCAATAAAAACATACTTTGGGAAATAAACATTCTTTTCAATACATGGTGCTGGGAAAATTCGACATCCATATGGAGAAGAATTAAATTGGACCCCTGTCTCTCACTAGATACAAAAATCAACTCCAGAGGGAGTAAAGACTTAAATATAAGACCTGAAACTATAAAAAATACTGAAGAAAACCTAAGGAAAAATCTTTTGGACATTAGTGTAGGCAAAGAATTTATGGCTAAGACCTCAAAAACACGGACAACAACAAAAAAATAGACAAATGGGACTGAATTAAACTAAAAAGCTTCTGCATAGCAAAATAAATAATCAGCAGAACGAACATTACAAGCTGTAGAATGGTAGAAAATATTTGCAAACTATTCATCCAACAGGGAACTAATATCCAGAATCTACTCAACTCAACAACCACCAACAAACCCCACAAATACTCCCATTAAAAAGTGGGCAAGGCCGGGCGCGGTGGCTCACGCCTGTAATCCCAGCACTTCGGGAGGCCGAGGAGGGTGGATCACGAGGTCAAGAGATCGAGACCATCCCGGTCAACATGGTGAAACCCTGTCTCTACTAAAAATACAAAAAATTAGCTGGGCATCGTGGCACATGCCTGTAATCCCAGCTACTCAGGAGGCTGAGGCAGGAGAATTGCCTGAAACCAGGAGGCGGAGGTTGCGGTGAGCTGAGATCACGCCATTGCACTCCAGCCTGGGTAACAAGAGCAAAACTCCGTCTCAAAAAAAATAAAAATAAAAATAAAAGTGGGCAAATGGCCGGATACAGTGGCTCACACTTGTAATCCCAGCACTTTGGGAAACCTTGGTAGTGGGTCACCTAAGGTCAGGAGTTCAAGACCAGCCTAGCCAACATAGTGAAACCCCGTCTCTACTACAAATACAAAAATTAGCCAGGCATGCTGGTGCACACCTGTAGTCCCAGCTACTTGGGAGGCTGAAGCAAGAGGATCACTTGAACCCAAGAGGGGCAAAGTGGGCAAAGGATGTGAAGAGACACTTTTCAAAAGAAGGCATACAAATGGGCAAAAGGTATATGGATAACACTCAACATCACTAACCATCAGAGAAATTCAAATTAAAACCACGAGATACAATCTTACCTCAGTCAGAATGGCTATATTTGAAAGATAAAAAATAAGAGCTGTTGGCAAGGATGCAGAGGAAAGGGAACTCTCATATGCTGTTGGTGGGAATGTAAATTAGCACAACCACTACGGAACACAGTGTGGAGACTTCTCAAGTAATCTCAAGTAACTATAAATAGGACTGCCATTTGATCCAGCAATCTCACTCCGGGGCATCTACCCACAGGAAAAGAAGTCACCATATGAAGAAGACACTCACACTCGTATGTTTATCATAGCACTATTCATATTCACAAAAAATACAAATCTGGAATCAACCTAAGTGTCCATCAGCGGATGGTTAAAGAAAACGTGGTGTATATACACAATGGAGTACTATTCAGCCATAAAAATGAACGAAATCCTGTCTTTTGCAGCAAACTGGATGGAACTGGAGGCCATAATCTTTTTTTTTTTTTTTTTTTTTTGAGACGGAGTTTCGCTCTTGTTACCCAGGCTGGAGTGCAATGGTGCGATCTCGGCTCACCGCAACCTCCGCCTCCTGGGTTCAGGCAATTCTCCTGCCTCAGCATCCTGAGTAGCTGGGATTACAGACACGCGCCACCATGCCCAGCTAATTTTTCGTATTTTTAGTAGAGACGGGGGTCTCACCATGTTGACCAGGATGGTCTCGATCTCTTGACCTCGTGATCCACCCGCCTCGGCTTCCCAAAGTGCTGGGATTATAGGCGTGAGCCACCGCGCCCGGCCGCTTTTCCTTTCTTGAAAGTCCTACTGCACGAAAACGAAGCCCTTCTCTGGCTGCCTGCCCTCCGGGAGAAGCTGCACCCCCTCAAGCTCCAGGACTCCGGGCGCCTGCCGCCGCGCATTCCCGGCACGCACCTGGAAGTCCCGAGCTCGGGCCCCGCCTTAGTCGCCCCCTCCACCGCCCCGCCCCGCCCCGCTCCACCGCCCCGCCCCGCCCCGCTCCACCGCCCCGCCCCGCCCCGCTCCACCGCCCCGCCCCCCGCTCCACCGCGCCTGCGCCCCGCTCCACCGCGCCTGCGCCCCGCTCCGCCGCACCTGCGTAGGGGGCCGTCGGTGCCCGGCGCCGGGGCGGCAGTTGCAGTCGGTCGGGCGCAGTGCGCGGGGTCGCTGGCTGCTGGGGAGCCGGCGGCGAGGCGCCTTCTGGCTCGGGCTGGGACCGGCGGGAGCGCAAACGAGCGACGGCGGAAACCGCGGACCTGTGGACGGCGGTCTCAGCGGGCAGCAGGTAAGGTCCGCGCGGGGCGAGCGTGGGTCGTGCAGGCCCGTGAGGGGGTGCGGGTTGAGGGCGCGTGTTGAGGGCGGGCCAGGGGCGCGGCGGCCTGGCTCGGGGCGCAGGTGAGCGCGGCCCGCGCGGGGCCCGGCGGAGCATTGTCCTTCGGGCGGCGCCCGCACTGCGCCCCGTGCTGGCCTGGCGGCGGCGGGGACCCGGGCAGGGCGGGCCTGGGCCTCGGGGCGGGGGCGCGCTCCTTGTTCGCCAGCCCGTACTCCTCCGTCCCCAAATATCTGCTGCCCCCCACCAACGTGGCCGCCACCCTCCTGTCCCCATTTCCCTGGCCGCTGCCGGCCCCTTAGCGCGCGCTTTGTTTGAAGCAGAGGTGGGAGGCCCGCGGGCGGGGGTCGGCGGCGCTGCGCAGTCGGGCGCGGGAAAGGGGCGCTGAGCCAGAATGCGGGTGGGTAGGGTCACCCTGGGGACACGGGCCTGCCTTCGGGCCACCCTTCACAGGCCCGGGGCATGGCCGTGGTCCTTGCAAGTTGCAGGCTACCGGAATGTCCGGCGGACAGTCCTCGCGCCTGGCTCCTCGCCGCCCTCCGTGGGGGCGCAGCGAAACTGTTGCGTGCTCTGGAGAGAGTCATGTACTTGTCCTGTCCTTAGTGAGTGACGTTGGATGTATTCGTCTTGGAATGAATGTGTTGAAATTTGCAATTTGGGAACTGCGCAGCCCCTCCAGTTTGGCTTTCTCCAGCATCTTATTGCATTGATTGTGCGTTCTTGATTTTACAGAGGTTTCTTTTTTTTTTTTTTCTTTATCTTATCTATCATTGATGGGCATTTGGGTGGTTCCAAGTCTTTGCTATTGTGAGCAGTGCCACAGTAAACATACGTTTGTATGTGTCTTTACAATAGAATGATTTATAATCCTTTGGGTATATACTCAGTAATGGGATTGCTGGGTCAAATGGTATTTCTAGTTCTAAATCATTGAGAATCGCCACACTGTCTTCCACAATGGTTGAACTAATTTGCAGTCCCACCAACAGTATAAAAGCATTCCTATTTCTCCACATCTTCTCCAATATCTGTTGTCTCCTGACTTTTTAATGATTGGCATTCTAACTGATGCGAGATGGTATCTCATTGTGGTTTTGATTTACATTTCTCTAACGGCCAGTAATGATGAGCTTTTTTTCATATGTTTGTTGGCTGCATAAATGTCTCCTTTTGAGAAGTATCTGTTCATATCCTTTGCCTACTTTTTGATGGGGTTGTTTGTTTTCTTCCTATAGATTTAAGTTCTTTGTAATTCAGAATATTAGCTCTTGTGAAATGGGTAGATTGTAAAAATTTTCTCCCATTCTGTAGGTTGTCTGTTCACTCTAATGATAGTTTCTTTTGCTGTGCAGAAGCTCTTTAATTAGATTCCACTTGTCTATTTTGGCTTTTGTTGCCATTGCTTTTGATGTTTCAGTCATGCAGTCCTTGCTCATGCCTATGTCCTTAATGATATAGCCTAGGTTTTCTTCTAGGGTTTTTATGGTGTTAGGTCTTATATTTACATATTTAATCCATCTGGAGTTAATTTGTGTGTAAGTTGTAAGAAAGGGATCCAGTTTCAGCTTTCTGCATTTGGCTAGTCAGTTTTCCCAGCAACATTTATTAAATAGAGAATTCTTTCACCATTGCTTGTTTTGTCAGGTTTGTCAAAGATCAGATGGTTGTAGATGTGTGGAGTTATTTCTGAGGGCTCTGTACTGTTCCATTGGTCTATATCTCTGTTTTGGTATCTGTAGCATGCTGCTTTGATTACTGTAGCCTTGGAGTATAGTTTGAAGTCAGGTAGTGTGATGCCTCCAGCTTTGTTTTTTTCTTTTTGTCTGGTATTGTCTTGGCTATGTGGGCTCTTTTTTGGTTCCATATGAAGTCTAAAGCGTTTTTTTTCCAATTCTGTGAAGAAAATCAAATGGTAGCTTGATGGGGATAGCATTGAATCTATAAATTACTTTGGGCAGTATGGTCATTTTCATGATATTGATTCTTCCTAACCATGAGCATGGAATGTTTTTCCATTTGTTTGTATCCTCTCTTACTTCCTTGAGCAGTAGTTCCCCTTAAACACGTCCTTCACATCCCTTGTTAGTTGTATTCCTAGGTATTTAATTTTCTTTGTAGCAGTTGTGAATGGGAGTTCACTCATGATTTGGCTCTCTGTTTGTCTGTTATTGGTGTACAGGAATGCAGACCATGCCACCCTGAACGTGCCTGATCTTGTCCGATCTCAGAAGCTAAGTAAGGTTGGGCCTGGTTAGTACTTGGATGGGAGATCACCTGCTGTGTTTTAACCAGAGCACTTCTTACTAACATTGCATTATATATTTTCTTGTTTACTGAATGCCTTCCTGACTAGTGCAGAAGGCTAAACAGAGGCAGGGACTTTATTTTATTCACATCTGTGCCTCCAGCATCTAATATGCTCTTGGCACATAGCAGTCAAAAAATAATTTTTTGACTAAACAAAAGAATGAATTTATGAGCTGGGTAGATTTATTGGGTCAATCAATATTTTAATGTTAACAGATATTGGCATGTTGCTCCTTCAAAAGGCTTATATTCTTGGGCTGGGTGCAGTGACTCACACCTATAGTCCCAGCACTCTGAGAGGCCGAGACGGGAAGGTCACGAGGCCAAAAGTTCGAGACCAGCCTGGCCAACATGGTGAAACCCTGTCTCCACTAAAAACACAAAAATCAGCTGGGCATGATGGTGCATGCCTATAATTCCAGCCACTCTGGCGGCTGAGACAGGAGAATCGCCTAAACCCAGGAGGGTGAGGTTGCAGTGAGCCAAGATCATGCCACTGCACTCCAGCCTGGGCAACAGAGCAAAACTCCATCTTAAGGTGGGGAGGAAGGTTTATATTCTCACCAGCAATGCCTATTTTGCTCGCCCGTGGCAGAATTGGATTACATCAGTATGTCTGGTTTTGCTCAGGCTTGGTTATTAATGGATTAGCAAGGTTATGCATTTTTTTCTAATTTCTTGGGAAATCGTATCTAGTATTAAGTGCATAGTTCTGCATTCCCTATGCTCATTTTCCTATTGAGCTCTTTCTCATTTGATTGATCCGTGGGTTTTCTACCACATGATTATTAACTTTTTTGTATAACAAACATTCTAATCAACTTCCTTTTATGCCAAAGAAAATGTATATTGTTTTGTTATTTTTTTTTTGGTTTCTTCTGAGTAATGGCTTCAGTAATGTCAACCCATACGCATTTCAAAGTTTGTTTATGCAATTGTTATTTTTTTTTTTTTTGGTTTCTTTTGAGTAATGGCTTCAGTAATGTCAACCCATACGCATTTCAAAGTTTGTTTATGCAATTGTTTTTACGTTTCTCTTTCTTTCTTTCTTTTTTTTTTTTTTTTGAGACAGTCTTGCTCTGTCACCCTGGCTGGAGTGCAGTGGTGTGATCTTGGCTTACTGCAACCTCCGCCTCCTGGGTTCAAGCGATTCTCCTCCCTCAGCCTCCCAAGTAGCTGGGACTACAGGAGTGTGCCACCACACCTGGCTAATTTTTTGTATTTTTAGTAGAGATGGGGTTTCACCTTATTGGTCTGACTGGTCTCAAACTCCTGACCTCAAGTGACCCACCCACCTCAGCCTCCCTAAGACTTTTATCAGTCTGTTTTTTTTTTTTTTTTTTTTTGAGACGGAGTTTCGCTCTTGTTACCCAGGCTGGAGTGCAATGTCGCGATCTCGGCTCACCGCAACGCAATTCTCCTGCCTCAGCCTCCTGAGTAACTGGGATTACAGGCACGCGCCACCGTGGCCAGCTAATTTTTTGTATTTTTAGTAGAGACGGGGTTTCACCATGTTGACCAGGATGGTCTCTATCTCTTGACCTCGTGATCCACCCGCCTCGGCCTCCCAAAGTGCTGGGATTACAGGTGTGAGCTACTACTCCCGGCCCTAAAACACTTCTTATAATCACCCACTCATTTGATCTCCATAACAGTCCAGTGTGATAATTGGGGCAGGAATATTTGCTCCAATCTTATTTTACTGGTGAGTAAAGTGAGATTTAAAGAAGTGAAGTAAATTGCTGGAGATGAAGGCACACTTGTGAGTTTGCTGACTTAAAACTATAAATGTAAAATGCTTAAAACACTGATAGGCACATAGTAGATTCTCAATACTTCTTAATCTTCTTACCCTATTGGCCACACCATACATATTTATGTATGATTTGTTGAGCTATCACTAGCCAATATTCAGTGACTTTATTTTCTGTTTCATTTATGTATTTCAGACTCTGTGATAATTTCAGCAGCTCCTTGACAGAGAATTGACTTATGGAAGCGATGTTTCAATAGTGCCTGCTTTCCCAAGACCTTGTTGTTCTCTGGCTTTCCCATGGATGTATTTTATGTAGCAGTTCTTGAAATGAGGGTGCTTTTGGAAAGTTAAAGCTGCCATCATGGAGGAACTCAGGATTCCCAGCGTTGCTGTGCTTCTCCAGCACCCAGATCATTGAGAATCACAATGCTGGTTCTCCAAGTGCTAAAAAATACCAGAAACCCTTGCAGAATCTCTGTATAGAATACATTTTCAACTCTAAAATCGAACTTAAGATAGTTTAAACTCCATATATATTCTTGAAAAAAGGATTATTTAACTATATAGAAAATCCACAATTTCTTAGCAAACTAAAGAGTGCGAACACTTGTCGAAGTCTTGAGGCCCTTTGGAGCTATTTTTTTTAATGGTAGGAGTGGAGTTCAAGAGTTTGAGGCCACCTAGAATTCAAGCTATCTATCTGGAACAAGTTTTCTTTTTTTCTTTTTTTTATTATTGTACTTTAAGTTCTGGGGTACATGTGCAGATCATGCAGGATTGTTGCATAGGTACATACATGGCAAGGTGGTTTGCTCCCTCCATACCCCTATCACCTATATCTGGCATTTCTCCCCATGTTATCCCTCCCCAACCTCCCTACCTGCCACTGTCCCTCCCCTACTTCCCCCCCAACAGACTGCAGTGTGTGATGCTCCCCTCCCTGTGTCCATGTGTTCTAATTGTTCAACACCCGCCTATGAGTGATACCATGCGGTGTTTGGTTTTCTGTTCTTGTGTCAGTTTGCTGATAATGATGGTTTCCAGATTCATCCACGTCCCTACAAGGAACATGAACTCATTGTTTTTTATGGATGCATAGTATTCCATGCTGTATGTGTGCCACATCAGCTTCCCTTTGAGGGGAACCTGACCTTTCTCTCTGGCTGCCCTTAGCATCTTTTCCTTCATTTCAACCCTGGTGAATCTGACCATTATGTGTCTTGGGGTTGCTCTTCTGAGGAATATCTTTGTGGTGTTCTCTATATTTCCTGGACTTGAATGTTGGCCTGCCTTGCTAGGTTGGGGAAGTTCTCCTGGATAATATCCTGAAGCGTATTTTCCAGCTTGGATTCATTCTCTCCGTCACATTCAGGTACACCTATCAAACATAGATTAGGTCTTTTCACATAATCCCATATTTCTGGAAGGCTTTGTTCATATCTTTTCACTCTTTTTTCTCTAATCTTACCTTCTCATTTTATTTCATTGAGTTGATCTTCAATCTCTGATATCCTTTCTTCTGCTTGGTCGATTCAGCTATTGAAACTTGTGTATGCTTTGTGAAGCTCTCGTGTTGTGTTTTTCAGCTCCATCAAGTCATTTAAATTTTTCTCTAAGCTGTTTGTTCTCATTAGCATTTTGTCTAACCTTTTTTTCAAGGTTCTTAGTTTCTTTGCATTGGGTTAGAACACGTTCTTTTAGCTCTGAGAAGTTTGTTATACCTACCTTCTGAAGCCTGTTTCTGTTAATTCATCAGACTCATTCTCGATCCAGCTTTGTTCCCTTGCTGATCAGGAGTTGTGATCCCTTGCAGGAGGAAAGGCATTCTGGTTTTTGGTGTTTTCATCATTTTTGTACTGGTTTCTTCCCATCTTTGTGGACTTACCTACCTGTGGTCTTTGTAGTTGGTGGCTTTCGGATGGGGTCTCTGAGTCAATGTCCTTTTTGTTGATGTTGAAGTTATTTCTTTCTGGTTTTTAGTTTCCCTTCTAACAGTCAGGCCCCTCTGCTGTAGGACTGCTGGAGGTCCACTCCAGACCCTGCTTGCCTGGGGATCACCTGCAGCGGCTGCAGAACAGTAAGGGTTGTTGCCGGTTTCTTCTTCTGTTATCTTCGTCTCAGAAGGTTACCCGCCAGATGTCAGCCTGAGCCCCCCTTACGATGTGTCTCTTTGGATATACGGGGGTCAGAGAGGTGCTTGAGGAGACAGTCTGTCCCTTATAGGAGCTGAAATGGTGAGCTGTGAGCTCCATTGTTTCGTTCAGAGCTGCTGGGCAGGTATGTTTAAGTCTGCTGTGGTGGAACTCATAAACACCTTTTTTCCCAAGTGCTCTGTCCTGGGAAGGTAGGGCTTTATTTATAAGTTCCTGACATGCTGCTGCCTTTTTTCAAAGATGCCCTGCCCAGCAAGGAGGTAGTCTAGTGACAGTCTGCCAGCAGAGGCGTTACTGAGCTGCTGTGGGGTCTGCCTAGGTGCTGTGTGAACTTCCTTGTGGTTTTGTTTACAGAGGTACAGTTAGAACTGCCTCAGTAATGGCGGTCTGCCTCTGCAATGGTGGACTGCCTCAGTAATATCTCGGTAGTTGTGGACTGCCTCGCTAATGACTCATGTCCATCCCCCCACCGAGCTGGAGCATCCTGGGTCCAGCTGCACTTGCTGCGAAACTCTCAATCCAGAGCGTTTCAGATAGCTGGTCTTTGTGGGGGGTGGGACCCACTGAGCCAGATCACCTGGCTCCCTGTTTCAGCCCCTTTTCTTTCAGTTGAATGGGCGCCTCCGTATCCCAGGCGTTCTAGGCACCTGTTGAAATGGCTGCCTGGATTAGTGTGAGTTTCTGTGCGGAGACCCACAGCACTGGCTGAAACAGCCATGCTGGAAACTAGTGGTGCTTTTCAGCCTGGGAATCTCCCAGTCTGTGGGCAATAAAAACTCATTTGGAAACGCAGTGATCACTCACCCTCTGTGTTGTTCTCGCTGGGAACTGCACTCCAGAGCTGTTCCTATTTGGCCATCTTGGATCTCTTACCTAGAGCAAATTTTCTATTGTAAATATTGTATTAGTGCCTCACATTTTAGAAACTGATGATGTTTGGGAAAAAAGTAGGGGGAGACTTTCTTTCCTCATCTGAGCAACCAGGGCACCATTTTATGGAATTTGTTATTAACAAGAATGTCACTGTCATGGTCATCTTCTTCCTCTTCTTCCTTTTCCACTTTCTCTTTCCCCTTCTAATCCTCCTCCTACTCCCCTTATTCCCACTTTTCCTCCTCCCTCTTTTCTCCTCTCCAATCCTCCTTTTCTCTTGTTGCTTATATTAAGGTTTTTAATTGATAAAAAATAACATTTTAAATTAAAAAATAAAACATCTATCATGTAGAAAAGTTGTTTTGAAATATATACATTATAGAATGGCTAAATCAAGCTAATTAACATGTATGTTACCTCACATACTTAGCATTTTGTTGTGGTGAGAACACTTAAACTCTCACCACAAACTCTTAGCAATTTTCAGAAATGCAATACATTGTTATTAACTATAGTTACCTGTTGTACATTAGGTCTCTTGAATTTCTTTCTCTTATCTAACTAAAATCTCGCATTCTTTTGTTTGTTTTGAGACAGGTTCTCACTCTGGTATTCTTTAACTAACATCTCCCCAACACCCCCTCACTGCCCCCCAGCCCCTGGTAACCACTATTCTAGTCCCTACTTCTATGAGTTCAGCTTATTAAGATTCCATATATAAGTGAGATCATGCATTATTTGTCTTTCTGTGCCTAGCTTATTTCACTTAAAATAGTGTCCTCCAGGTTTATCCATGTTGTAAATCAGGAGTCCCCAACCTGATTTACAACAGAACCGGTACCGGTCTGTTGCCTGTTAGGAACTTGGCTGCACAGCAGGAGGAGGGTGAGTGGCGGGTGAGCGAGTGAAGCCTCATCTGTATTTACAGCTACTCCACATTGCTCACATTACTGCCTGAGCTCTGCCTCCTGTCAGATCAGCAATGGTATTAGATTCTTACAGGATTGTGAACCCTATTGTGAACTGCACATGCCAGGGATCTAGGTTGCACACTTGTTATGAGAATCAAATGCTTGATGTTCTGTCACTGTCTCCCATTACCCTCAGATGGGACCATCTAGTTGCAGGAATACAAGCTCCGGGCTCCCATTGATTGTACATTGTGGCGAGTTGTATAATTACTTTATTATATATTACAGTGTAATAGTTATAGAAATAAAGTGTACAATAAATGTAATGTATTTGAATCATTTCCAAACTATCCCCTCCCCCTTCGCCCCACTTCCCTGCCAAACCTGTCCCTGGTACCAAAAAGGTTGGGGACTCCTGTTGAAAATAACAGGATTGTCTTCCTTCCTTCCTTCCTTCCTTCCTTCCTTCCTTCCTTCCTTCCTTCCTTCCTTCCCTCCCTCCTTCCTTTCCTCCTTCCCTCCTTCCCTCCTTCCTTCCCTCCTTCCCTCCTTCCTTCCCTCCTTCCCTCCTTCTCTCCTTCCCTCTTTCCCTCCTTCCTTCCCTCCTTCCCTCCTTCCCTCCCTCCTTCCCTCCTTCCTTCCTTCTCTCCTTCCCTCCTTCCCTCCTTCCCTCCCTCCCTTGTTTCTTTCTTTTTCTTTCTTTCTCTTTCTTTCTTCTTTTCTTTTTTTGGTAAAGGTTATTATTCCATTGTTCATATATACCACATTTTCTTTTTCCGTGCATCTGCTGATGGACACTTAGGTTGATTGCATGTCTTGGCTATTGTGAATAGTGCTGCAATAAACATGAGAGTACAGATGCATCTTTGACATACTGATTTCGTTTCTTTGGATAAATACCCAATGGTGGGATTGTTGGATCATAGAGTAGTTCCATTTTTAATTTTCTGAGGAACCTCCATGTTATTTTTTATAGTACCTGTACTAATTTACATTCCCACCAAGACTGTGCAAGGCTTCTCTTTTCTCTGCATCTCTGTCAACACTTCTCTTTTGTCTTTTTGATGATAGCCATTCTAACAAGTGGGAGGTGATATTTCATTGTGGTTTTAATTTGCATTTCTCTGATAATGTGATGTTCAGTATTTTTTTATATACCCATTGGCCACTTGCATGTCATCTTTTGAAGAAATGTCTATTCAGGTCCTCTGTCCATTTTTAAATAATTTTGTTATTTTCTTGCTATTGTTTGATTTTTTTAATATATTTTGGATATTAACTTCTTATCAGATGTATGGTTTGCACATATTTTCTCTCATCCCTTAGATTGTGTCTTCATCTGATTGTTTCCTTTGCTGTACAGAAGCTTTTTATTTCATGCAATTCTATTTTTGCTTTGGAGCTTTCCTGCTGTTTTCTTCTAGCAGTTTCATAGTTCCATGTCTGTTTTTTTTTTTTTGTTGTTGTTGTTTGTTTGTTTGTTTTTGAGATAGGGTGTCACTCTGTTGCCCAGGCTGGAGTGCAGTACTGCAATCATGGCTCCATGCAACCTTGACCTCCTGGGCTCAAGCAGTCCTTCCACTTTAGTCTCCCAAGTAGCTGGGAGTGCAGGCACACCCCCCAACACCTAGGTAATTTTTTGTATTTTTTTTGGAGACAGGATTTCCCTATATTGCCCATGCTGGTCTTGAACTCCTGAGCTCAAGCGATCTGCCTGCCTTGGTCTCCCAAAGTGTTTGGATTATAGGTGTGAGCCACCATGTCCAGCCAGTTCCAGGTTTTACATTTAAGTCTTTTTTTTTTTTTTTTTTTTTTTTTGAGACGGAGTTTCGCTCTTGTTACCCAGGCTGGAGTGCAATGGCGCGATCTCGGCTCACCGCAACCTCCGCCTCCTGGGTTCAGGCAATTCTCCTGCCTCAGCCTCCTGAGTAGCTGGGATTACAGGCACGCGCCACCATGCCCAGCTAATTTTTTGTATTAGTAGAGACGGGGTTTCACCATGTTGACCAGGATGGTCTCGATCTCTTGACCTTGTGATCCACCCGCCTCGGCCTCCCAAAGTGCTGGGATTACAGGCGTGAGCCACCGCGCCCGGCCTCATTTAAGTCTTTAATCCATTTTGAGTTAGTTGTTGTATATGGTATGAGATAAGGGTCTGTCTCATTACATTTTTCTGCATGTGGATATCCAGTTGTATCATCTTTTGTTTTTAATACTGAGAGACTTAGCAAAATAATGAATAGTTTAGAGATTCATTATTATGGTAGCAGTGTCAGTAGTCATTTGAAGTGGCATCAGCTGTCTGGTGACTGTTTTCGTTGCATGTCAGTGGTGGACATGTCCCCAGACTATCCCTACCAAATGATCTTGGCTGTGTTTTATAGATAAGTGGCCTCCTTTGGGTCCTGCCCATTTTCTTAGCTTTGTTCTCAACTTTCTGTTGATTCTATGAGGTGTAGTTATATTTACAATAAGTTCCTTTCTATGTTTAAGTTAGAGTTGATTCTTGTTGCATGTAATCAAGAAAACCGACAGATAGAGTGACTAACAGCAGTTTTTGTACTTTCCGATCTACCGATCCTTATTTGACTTACCCTAGAAGGACTGATTTACATTCCAGCTCTTGACTGTAGCCTTCCCAGACTAATTCATTTCCACATTGATTTTGTGCTCTCTGAGTCTGTGTGGCCTTATACTACTTAACATTTTATCATGTGATAACTGGTAGTTTTTTCTAATTGAATTAATGTAATTTATTTGAAATTCCAAATTCCATCAAAAGCTCCTCAAGGGCAGGTTCTTTTTTTGTCCTTCCAACTTCCATTTTTCTCCTTTTCCTCTCTCCTTGGTGAAACTTCTTGTGAGACTAAGCACAGCAAAGGTCAGGTCAGAAAATACTTTTTTTTTAAAAATTGATATATATCATAGTGCTTTGTTGATTAACAAAACATTAAATCAAGCTTGTGTAGTCCTGTGTTGAAAACTCCTATGTTTGGGTTTATGTTTTAATAAGGACAATATAAGAAACTGATGGGCTTAGTATGAACTCTGAAGCCAACAGACTGGACTTGACCTTGGAAAGCTTTAACTTTTTCTAGCTATATGGCCTTAGACCGGCTTTAATTTGCTCACCCATAACATAGTTTGCACAACATTTTTCTTGCAATTTAGGATGGAAAGAGGATTAAGTAAGGTAATAATAATAAAGTCAAGCACCTGATGCATGTATCAAAAGCTTAGTAAATTATGGTCCTCTTCTTTGATGAATGTATTTATCATCCATCTGATGTGTCTTATCAGAAAATGAATGACTTCACAGAATAAGTTAATCGAAGTAAAATATTAAAAGCAAGAGAGGTGAAAGTTCTATTGTCCATCAGCCCTTCTTGTCTACCTACAGTATGCATTTCTGGAGTCCTTTTGGTAAGATGTTGACAAACTAGAACATTTTCTGGGATGGGGAGCCAGGATATTGGAGAATTGCCCTGTGTAGAATGAGTCTTGCTTTATGTTGGCCTAGAAGTAAGATCTGCAAACAGCTTTTTTGTGGGGATATATGAGTGGTTATCTTCTATTCTACCATCTTGGTGACATCACTTTTTATTTTTTGTTTATTTATTTATTTATTTATTTTTTTGGCAGCGGAGTCTCACTGTGCAGCCCAAGCTGGAGTGCAATGGCAAGATCTCGGCTCACTGCAACTTCTGCCTCCCAGGCTCAAGCCATTCTTGTGCCTCAGCCTCCCGAGTAGCTGGGACTATAGGCATGTGCCACCATGCCTGGCTAATTCTTTGTATTTTAGTAGAGACAGGGTTTCACCATGTTGTCCACGTTGGGACATCACTCTTTAGATGCTTTATTGTTTCACCTTTCATGTTTAGGTCTGTGACGCTTCTAGAATTAATACTGTCTATTGTATAAAGGTAGGGAGTGAAGGTTCCAATTTTCTTATTTTCACAAAAACAACCAATTGACTCAGCCACATGTTCAAAGGCCATTCTTTCCCTATAGAACTTCAGTGACATCTTTGTTCATATTTGTGTGGACTGGTTTCTTATTCTCTCTATTTTATTGTATTCATCTTTTTTTCTGGCCTTGAACTAATACCTCACTGGTAGGTCTAACATACGTTTTAATATCTGGTAGTGTGTGTAAGTTTTCTAGCTTGTTCTTTCTCAAGTACCCAATAATTTTATAATAAAATGAATTTTTATGATTAAACTTGTATGAGTCAATTTTGATTGCCACCAAGAACCTTGATATAGAAATCAAGTCCTCTTTAAACCAAAGCCTACACCTAATCGTCAGCTCAAATTCATGTCTTCTATTTGAGAACATTAATATTAGTAGATGAGTTACTGCACTTAGAAAGATCTAATGAAAGATACTCTGGTTCCCCAGGAACCTTGTGGGTCATCATTTGTAGGAGAAATAAGGTCATGTGTGTGCATGTGCATGCGTGTGTGTATGTGTGATTTGAAATACAAGTTTCGGCCGGTCGTGGTGGCTCATGCCTGTAATTCCAGCACTTTGGGAGGCTGAGGTGGGCGGACTATCTGAGGTTGGGAGTTCGAGACCATCCTGACCAACATGGAGAAATCCTGTCTCTACTAAAAATACAAAATTAGCCAGGCATGGTGGCACATGCCTGTGATCCCAGCTACTTGGGAAGCTGAGTCAGGAGAATCGCTTGAACCCAGGAGGCGGAGGTTGTGATGTGCTGAGATTGTGCCATTGTACCCTAGCCTGGGCAGCAAGAGTGAAACTCCACCTCAAAAAAAAAAAAAAAGAAAAAAAAAAAAAATATATATATATATATATATTTCATTCTTCTTTAACTGAGACTCAGAAAATTCAGTCAGCATGATTGATCCAGGTTAGTTTTCTCATGTGAATGATACATGTAATACTCATCACTTGTATATGATAAAATTAGTCACTTATTTAGAATACCTCTCATAAGTAGATGTGTAAAAATATTCACTAATGCTCACTAATTTAAGTTTTTTTGAGGCAGAGTCTCACTCTGTCACCCAAGCTGGAGTGCAGTGTCATGATCTTAGCTCACTGCCACTTCCGCCTCCTGGGTTCAAACAGTTCTCCTGTCTCAGCATCCACGTTGCTGGGATTACAGATGCATGCCACCATACCCAGCTAGTTTTTATATTTTTAGTACAGATGCATTTTAACTATGTTGGGCAGGCTGGTCTCGAACTCCTGACCTTAGGTGATCCGCCTGCCTTGTCCTTCCACAGTGCTGGGATTACAGGCATGAGCCACCACACCTGGCTTGATGTTCATTTATTGCATCCACTTATGTGACTCTGTGTACAAAATCTCTGATGTAACAATACAAAGTCAAACAAACCAGGGAATTCAGGCCAGGTGAAATCAATGCCCAGAGTTGTTGTTGCTCTGAAACAGGTGGAAATCTCTTTGGCCAATTGAAATCAGTAATCCATTGCAGAATCTGGTTAGGAGTGACACAAAATTAAGTTTTTCAGGAATGTTGAAGTGTTAAGTACTGGTAACATTTATGTTCCAGATGAGTAATTTCCAAAATGCTCTGGAGAGCTCTAGCATTCTCTAGAAAGCCTCAGAGATTGTCAGAGAGAGGAGGTAATAGGAGGGGCAAAGCAAGCCTGACTCTTGTTCTGTCTGAGCTCTTTATCATCTCTTTAAATTAATGCCTGAATTATGTCATTCAAACCACACAGTGTGACTCATGACAGTGAACTCAGTGACTAAAGTTGATTTCTCTTCCTTCTCATTTGTGCAAAACCAAAGGTTGTGCTTCACTGAGTACTCACCTCTTCTGTGTGTACCTTGAGAGGGTCTAGGGTAGGTATAGTCTTTGGTACCTGGTATAGTGAGGTTCCGTCAAATGAGGATTTACTGCAGGCTGAATGACATCTTTTCCTTCAGTTCGGTCTTTGTTGATTCACGAGGGCACCTTGTTCTCTTTTCCTGCTTTGGCATTGACTTCCTCTTTCCACAGAGTTGGATGTTGGTGTCTCTTAGGAGTTCAGTATGTAATTCTAAATTGAGATGATCAGATAGCTAAGAAAGTGCTAATAGCTTATGTTTTCATCAAATATGCTTTTTTTTGTTTTCTGTACATAATTGCCTTTGTATTTTTCTCCCTTTATCCCCAACTGACAGCATTTTAATTAAAAGTTGAGGTGAGAGAACATAAGGAACTCTGTGGAGGAATATTCTTGCTTTCTGTTTAATCCTGTCCTGCCAAACAATGCTGTAAGCCTTCTGGTAAGCAAGCAGAGAGTCAAGTGAGAAAAAACCCAAAACACCATGTTTTTTAAAAAAACGATTTTGTTTACTCTCATATTTTAAGAAAAGACTTAGAATTCAAATGCTTTTGTTCTCTCAATTCTATTGCTTCAAGAAATGAATAGAAGCATTGAATCCTCTTATTCCTGAATCAAATAAAAATAGTCCAATCATATATGTTAACACACAAACATATATGTTGACATTTATATTTATATATGTCACATATGTAATTTTGAATTGCAGATTCAGAAGGGAACCTAATCTAAATCAAATATGAATTCCAAGCCTGAATCCAGTTGATTAAATTAAAAACAAAGGCAGATACCATAAACTAAAAGTTTAACAGTTCTAACTACCCAGTTACTTCTTGTGGTTTTTCTTTCTTCTAAAATTCGCAATCTGCAAATTGTTTCCCATTTTCGAATTTATTGAGTTTTTTTAATGGGCCATAATGTGGTCTGCCTTTGTAAATGTTCCAGGCACAGTTGAGAAAAATGTGTACTTTGCTTTTATCGGGTGGAGTATTTTATAAATATAAATCAGGTCAAGTTGGTTGATAGGGTTGTTCAAGTCCACTGCATTCTTGCTGATTTTCTGCCTATTTATTCTGTGAACTATTGAGAGGGTATTAAAATCTCTGATGGTTCTGCATTTGTCTATCTGTACTTGTCATTTTATTACTTTTGTTCATGCAGTTTGGAACTTTGTTATTAGGTACAAAAACACTTAGGTTTGTTATGTCTTCTTCATTAACCACATTATCAGTATGAAATAATCTCCTTAATCCCTGGTAATAACCTTTGCTCTGCAGTCTATTTTGGCATTCAAATAACTACCTCAGCTTTCTTTTGACTAGCCTTGACATGGTATATCTTTTTCCATCCTTTTACTTCTAACCTATTTGCGTCTTTATATTTAAAGTACATTTCTTGGCCAGGCATGGTGGCTCATGCCTGTAATCCCAGCGCCTTGGGAGGCCAAAGCAGATGTATCACCTGAAGTCAGGAGTTTGAGACCAGCCTGGCCAACATGTGAAATTCTCTCTCTAATAAAAATGCAAAAAGTAGCTGGGCATGATGGGAGGAGCCTAATCCTAGCTACTCAGGAGATTGAGGCAGGAAAATCATTTAAACCTGGGAGGCAGAGGTTGCAGTGAGCTGAGATTGCGTCATTGCACTCCAGTCTGGGCAACAAGAATGAAACTCCGTCTCAAAAATAAATAAATAAATAAATAAAGTACGTTTCTTGTAAGGAAAATATAACTGACTCTTTTTTAAAAAAATCCAATCTGACAACATGTCTTCTAAATCAGACAATTTAAATTTAAGGTAATTCCTGATGTGGTTGAGTCTCTTATCTTGCTATTTGCTATTCATCGCATCTGTCCTTTATTCTATTTACCTCTTTTTCTGGCTTCTTTTGGATTTAGCCAGTATATTTTTATGGTTCCGTTTGATCTCTCGTTAGTTTAATAGCTATAATTTTTGGGTTTGTTATCTTGGTAGTGGCTTTAGGGTTTATAGTGTACATCTTTAACTGATCACGGTCTACCTTCAAATGACAGTAGATCACTTCACGTACAGTTTAAGAATCTGAGAATAGTAAACTTCTCCCCTTTTAGTCTTTGAGCTATTATTGTCATACATTTTGCTTTTACATGTATTATAAACTACATATTACTTTACTTTTTAAACAATTATCTTTTAGAGAAGTTTAAATAATAGTAAATTATGTATCCATGTTGTTACTATTTCTGATATAGATACACGATGTTACTATTTCTGGTGCAGATCATTTCTTTGTATGGATTCAGATTTCCAGCTGGTATTACTACAGGATCGTTGGGGTGTTACTTCACTAGCCAGAAGCCTCTGTGGCCAGTGACGCCTTTGCCCGAGTTTTGCTCTGGACGGCTGGTCTCATTCCACCCATTTGGCCTGTCAGGCTGCGCTCAGCTCCAGCTTCCAGCCTGGATCACACATCTGCCAAGGGTGAGCCAGGCACGGAGCAGCAAGGGGTGTGTGAGCAAGCGTGGGGTCCAACCACAGCACATAGCCAGGCATGCCGGCTGTGGCGGGGGCAGGCAGCGGGGCAGACAGCTTCAGGCACTGGCATGGGTGCCAGCTCCTTGCCAGGCTACAGCTAGACCAGACATACCATAAGCAGCTTCCATGGCTGACACCAGGGAACGTGGTGGCGCCCAGAACCTTGGAGATGCCAGGAACCCACAGAGCCCTAAAGAGGGTGTCACAGCCCTGGCTCAGGGAGTTTCTAGGTCTGGGCTCCCTGAAGAGCCACAGCTCTTCTCTCCTCTTGTTGCCTGCAATGTGACAAAACAAGGGGCATGTTTCAGCACTGTTAGCGCCACCATTCAGCAGGTCTCCAGTTTTTGTCCTGCGTCCAAGGAGAATGATATATGCAGACAAGTGGAAGGTGAGCAAGATGAAGAGGAGCTTTATTGAGTGATAGAACAGCTCAGAGGAGACCCACAGGGGGCAGCTCCTCCCATAGCCATGGTGTCCTGATGAGTATTGAGCTCTCAGCAGAGAGGGTAACCCCTCTCTGCAAGCAGGTCATCCCGTCGTCTCTTCATCTCTCAGCAGAGAGGGTAACTCCCTTCTGAAGACTGGTGGCCCATCCTCCAGGCTTCAGCCCCTCCCCAGCTTGCAGGTGGGGCTTCATTGGGAATCTGCCCCCTTCCACCCAAGAGCCCGTCTGCCTCAAGTCATTGTTCACGGCGCCTAGACTGTTCATGCAAAGGAGCACCTGAAGGCCAGTGCCAGGCTAACCTCAGGGTTTGGCCTCCTTCCCATGCTTGTCAGCCTGCAAAATCTGAAGGAGGTGAAGGAGCTGGCCTGTCAGCACTGCCCCGAGCATGCACAAATGTGGCTGGGATGCGACAGTGCTGAGAAGAGACAGTGCCCTGGGTTGCGATCTGCGATGGGAGCAGGTGCTAACAGTGGGGAGAACCCAGACAGCGGAAGCAGGCACTTCCTAGCCTGCAGGGACCAGCAGGGGGCCTTCCTGGGCCCCCAAGAGTGCAGAAATGCCTGGGTCCACAGCTGCAGTTTGGGTGGCTTGCAGCTGCACCTAGGAGGGTGGGGCTCCTGCCTACTCCTGGCTCCCAAAAGCACAGGGCTGCCCTGGTCGCAGCCACCACTTGGGTGGCTGCAGTTGCACCTGGGGGGCTCCTGCCCCATCAACTTTCTGGCTCCGTAAAGCACGCAGCCCCGGCCAAGCCTCTTGTCCACATTTCCCCTTCAGTGGCAGCCGGCAAGGTGCGGGTGACCGGTGATCTCAGCCAACCCCCACACAAACAAGCCCAGTGCTCCCGGGGCCGGCCCCATGAGTCCTGCCTGGCTGCACCATCAGCTCTCGGGCTCCTGGGACGCAGCAGGGAGGGAGATTGAAGCCGCGGTGAAGGTTCTGGGCCTAGGAGTGGGTCCTGCTCAGCCGTCCAAGGGTGGAGGTGGTGCAGTCAGCTGCCTCAGGGATGTAGGTCACAGTGGACCCCCCACCGCCACCGCTGCTGGCATAGCCGCTCCTACCACCACATGTGCCTCCCCACTGCAGCTGGCATCGTAACGGTGGCCGCTCCAGATGGCCCACCACTGCCATCAGTATCATTTTCCTCATGACTGAAGGATACCCTTTAACTTTCCTTATAGTGCAGGTCTGCAGGTAATAAAGTCTTTCAGCTTCTTCAAGTCTGAAAACTTCTTTATTTCTTCATCTATTTTCTCTTTTTGGTGACTGTTAAACCTTGGTACTTTCCCCAATCTATTTGGTTATTTTCATACGTTGCTCTTTAAGCTCCTTTGTTTCTTTAAGTATAAAACACACTTTGTGCTGTCTTTGGTAACTTGACTGTATTGTTTTTTTCAGGCCTGCTTCTTCTGTCCATTGTTTCTGATGGCTCTTGCCAATTTTACATTTGTGATTTTTTTTTTTTTTTTAACTGTGAACTTACATTCCTTGAGACTATCTCAAAGTTCCTCCAAAGACAATCCATTTTGCATCTGTCAGTCACCTAGAAGTCACCAAAAAGCTGATATTGCTTTAAATTTGAAGCTTGAGACATTTTAGACCACCCAGGTTATGTGAACAAACCAGTTAAAGGGCTGGTTATATATCCACTACATTCTTGCTGATTTTCTGCCTATTTATTCTATGAACCATTAAGAGGGGTATTAAAATCCCTAATGGTTGTGTATTTGTCTATCTCTGCTTATCGTTTTATTATGATAAAACGATCATTTGAGGTTAGGAGTTCAAGACCAGCCAGGACAACATGGTGAAATCCCATCTTTACTAAAAATCCATGTGGCTGATTTACAAAATAAAATGCATATATGTGTGTGTGTGTATGTGTGTATGTATATATATATATATATAAAATCTCAGGGAGATGTTTTCTCTCTGGGTACGCAATCTTCCTCACTGTTCTAGGGAAGCAGGGGTCAAGGACAGCATAAAGGAGGAGGCAGACAGGTGTATTCATAGTTCACCCTTACACTAAGTCTGTCCTTTTGGATCTCACTTTATCACGTCTCCTCTTAGCCCTCCCACTTGGGCAGGCCCTCAGCTTTGTCTGCTATTCTGCTGCCCCTTTCCCACCTCAAGCTGTGAAAAAAAAGCAAAGTTTAATTTGACATTTGGCAAATATCTTGAGGGTGAAAAGTGGCATCAGTGTCTTAGCTACTTCTTTGGGTTTCACTTCCATTTTAAAACTTTTTTGGCTTTTCAGAACTTTTATTTTGTAGCTCATTGACACATTTTTAAAAGATTCTTGACACATATTCCAGAAGCTTTAGTTGTTTTCAGATGGTCCTTATTAGCTCACTGTCGGAAATAAAATTATTTCAACTTGTTCTTTAGCAATGTGCAGGCTCCATAGATCTCCCCCTGATTCAGAGGCAATAGAGTAAGAACAGCACTTAGGAGTCAGGCTGGCCTGAGATCAAGTCTCAGATCCACCAGTAGTGTGACATCAGTAGCTTATTCGTACTCAGTGCCTCGGTTTCTTCACAGGGTTGGTGAGACGGTTTGGCTCTGAGTCCTCAGCCAAATGTCATGTTGAATTGTAATTCCCAGGGTTGGAGGACGAGCCGGTGGAAAGTTACTGCATCATAGACGTGGACTTCCCCCATTCTGTTCTTTTGATAGCGTTCTCACGCGATCTGGTTGTTTAAAACTGTGTATCAACTTCCCCTGCCCTCCTCCTGGCCATGTGAGGATACGCTTGCTTCCCCTCCACCTTCCACCATCGTTGTAAGTTTCTTGAGGCCTTCCCACCCATGCTTCCTGTACAGCTTGTGGAACCATGAGCCAATTAAACCTTTTTTTCTTTATAAATTACCCAGTCTCAGGTAGTTATTTATAGCAATGTGAGAACAAACTAATACAGAAAATTAGTACCAGAGAAGTGAGGCATTGCTATAAAGATACCTGAAAGTGTGGAAGTGACTTTGGAACTGGGTAATAGACAGAGGTTGGAACAGTTTGGAGGGCTTATAAGAAGACAGGAAGATGATGGCTGGGCATGGTGGCTCATGCCTGTAATCCCAGCACTTTTGGAGGCTGAGACAGGTGGATCATTTGAGGTCAGGAGTCCAAGACCAGCCAAACAAACATGGTGAAACCCTATATCTACTAAAAATACAAAAAAAAAAAAAAAAAAAGAATTAGGTGGGCATCATGGGGCACACCTGTAATCCCAGTTACTCGGGAAGCTGAGATAGGAGGATCATTTGAACCCAGGAGGCAGAGGTTGCAGTGAGCCAAGGTCGTGCCTCTGAACTCCAGCCTGAGTAACACAGAGACTCCATCTCAAAAAAAAAAAAAAATGGGGAAAAGTTTGGAACTTCCTAAAGACCTGTTGGCCTGGATGCACACCATGAGCAGTCATGAGAAAACTCTTATTGAAAAAGGCAAGAACAAATCAGCCCAGTGAGATGAATTGCACATTGCACTCCTTCCTGGGATGGAAGAATTGAACAATGACAGAATCTTCTACATTTGGGTTTTTACCTTTACTGACTCATGGGCAGTGGCCAATGGCCTGACCATGTGACCAGGCAGAGGCGCAATGACAAACTGAGCTGTGAAAAGAATACCCACATGGAGCACCGAACTGCAGGAATTTAAGGGGCACATTAAAGTAGGTCACGCAGATGCCCACCTGAAGAACCTCTCCCAGGATCACTGATCGGAGCCGGTAGGTGAATATCCTGGTGAGCAAACTTAAGGAGGCCACCTGGGCTCAAGAAAGGAATGGACACAGGGGAGCTGCAGCAGCACAGGGATGGACTGCTCAGAAACACGTCCCTGCTGCACCCTCAGAGGCACCAAATGCCAACAAGTACTGTCCTATCTGACAGCAGGAAGACCAAGACTGCAGGTGGCTCTGGGGCAGATTCCCAGTAGGAAGGCACCACTCATAGCTAACAAGTAGATTATACCACACTGAAGCCAGTATCCCTGGGAGGGTATAATGGCTCCTGACACATACTCTGGATTGGGCTTTGCATAGTCATTAGATGCAAATGTCAAAAATACTATAAAAGAACTGGAACAGATGATAAGACATTTATTTGGACCACCAAGTTATATTTCTTGAGACCAAAGACAGACTTACAGCCCACAGTGTCTTATAATGGACATATCATGTTGCATATTGTCTTCATCTCCTAGGGCTGCCATAACAAAGTGCCACAAACCGTGTGGCTTGACATCTGACAAAGTTCTAATATTTAAAACCTAAATGGAACTTAAACAAACATAAAAGAAAAAAAGTGGCCATAAAGCATAAAAAGACACTTTATAAAAAGACATACATGTGTGAGGAATCTGTACAAGGTCTCTGTGGAGAGTGGGAGGTCTCCAGGCAAGGTCTCTGTGTGAGGACTCTGAGAGAGGTCTCTGTGAGGCCGTTGGGTAGGGGAGTGCTGTGTGCCATTTCTAGGGCTGGAGGCCGGAGGTTGCAATGAGCTGCATGAGTCTTTGCATGAGTTCCCTGTTTTATGATTCTTGTAAAGTCTCTGAGGCCTTTGTCGGGTGTCTGTGTGAGGCCTCTGTCTGAGAACCAAGGAAGGTCTCTGAAATTTGCAGGAGGTCTCTGTGGGACTGAATGAAGTCTCTCAGTGTGGTCTCTGGGGTTCTCTGAAGGGGTCTGTGTGACGTCTGTGTGAGGACTCTGGGAATCTCAGTACTGTCTCTGTGGGGCACCATGAGGTCTCCGAGAGCTCTGTGGGGTTCTGTGGAGGCCGCAGTGTGTCTCTCTGTGGCAGTGAGCGGTCCCGGTGGGCTCTCTGTACGAGATGTCTCTGTGAGGTTTCTGTGGGAGGTCTCTGTGGTCTCTCCATTGCTGGCCTTGTTGCACCCCATGGGAGACTGAGTCACGGAGGGGTAAGGGCTTGCGCCTTCGTATGTTCTTGTTTGTCAGCCAGCGTTTCCCGTGGCGCTACTCCTGGCCTGAGCCGTGGGGTCCACATCCAGCTCCTCCACATCCCAGAACTCACCTCTTGGTTTCCTGAGGGAACTCAGCAGCAGCCAGGCATGGCCCATCCTCAGCAGTCAGGATCCCAGCTCTGTGACACTCTCTCCTGAGCTTCCCGGGGGGATCAAAGCTGATCTCTGCTCCAGGTCCAAGCCCCTCCTGCTGGTCCTGGCTCTGCAGTCACTGCTGGGTCCACTTTGGAGGCTGCCTCAGTCATCTGGGCGCCAGACAGGACCCGGCCCCAGGACAGGCCACATGCTGGGGACTGTTGCCTACTGCCCCCTTCACCCCAAGTGCCAGCCAGTCCCACATGCTGGGGGCAGGGCCATTTCCATTGTCATCTAAATCAGTGGCACTGCCTGGCACGGTCCTCTCCACCATGGAAATGAGGCCCCCGGAACTGGGCCTCCTGCACGCCTGTATGTGCACAAGGCACAGAAACTCCCTCTAGAGACCTCACATTCCTCTCCCTGATTTGTGGGGACCTCCTGCTTTCCCATATGGAGAGGGCCCAGAGAGGAGGAAGCTGCTCTGAAAGCAGAGGGAGACAGAGCAGGGACGGCTCCTACCCTGCCCACCCCCTGCTCATTCTGGACAGATCACTTCCAGCTGCCTTGTGTGTTCAAATCCTGCCTGCCTGCCTGCCTCTTCCCCTGCTGGTCTGTGGGGCCAGGAAGGACCTCAGGAGCCGGGGGAGATTTGCTGTGTGACCCCAGCTCAGCTGCTGGGTCCTTCTAAGTCACCACCTCTCCCCTGGGGACAGTCCTGGGTCTACGTGTATATTAAAGGTCACCAGACTCCCGAGTCATGCCTGGGGTTCTCTAGTCCTTGCTTTTTCACCTATCATCAACATATCCTTTTAAAAATTCAATAGGTAGGCCAGGTGCGGGAGCTCTTGCCTGTAATCCTAGCACTTTGGGAGGCCAAGGCTGGTAGATCACCAGAGGTCAGGAGTTTGAGACCAGCCTGGCCAACATGGCAAAACCGCATCTCTATATAAAATGTAAAAAATTAGCCAGGTGTGGTGGTGGGTGCCTATAATCTTAGCTACTTGGGAAACTGAGGCAGGAGAATCACTTGAACCCAGGGGCTGGAGGTTGCAGTGAACCGAGATTATACCACTGCACTCCAGACTGGGCAAAAGAGTGAAACTCTGTCACCAAAAAAAAAAAAAAAAAAAAAAAAAAAAAATTCAATAGGTTACTATGTGCAAGCTTATTAAAGATGTTAAGAAATTCATCTTCCCTTATTCACTTTGCCTTCTCACTAATCTGGCTCTCTGTGTTGGGGTACATGCGTTTTTAGGTCTGTAGTCTGGGAGCTGGAGCAGGGACAGACCCTAGAGTGGGGCCAGGTTGAGCCATAGGCCCCTCTATGCCTGTGGAAGGGGTTGGAATGTCAGAGGCTCCCAGGCCATGGCGCCGCTTATGGAGCCCTCACAGCGCTTTGCCTCCTTTTCAATTCTTTGCATCCCGCTGTAGTTCTACGGAGTCCCACCATTGGAAGCCTCTGCACACACAGGCATGCCCTGCCCCATTCACCCAGAACTACTTCTCTGAAGGTGAGACACACATAGGTGAGACAGACAAAGGCAGGTGACCCAGGAGCAGGGTCATTCACTCATTTCGGGCAGGGGAGCTCACGGTCCTCGGCAGCCTCCGTGAAGGCCTCCCCCCGCCCCCCACCTTTACATCCATAGTGCTGGAAGGTCTGTCCCCACCACCACTCCAGAGTGCAAGAAAGGGAGAGGCAGCGGGATGGGGACTCTGTGCTTTGTATGTAGGCTGAGCTAAGAGGGCCCATCTCCATCCCAGCCTTTGCAAGGGAGAGAAGGGACTTCCCAAGGGCAGGCATTATCTACTCTCCACCAGGATATCCAGGGTCAAGACTTCCCTGGCTTCTGAACTCAGGGCCCACACTCTCCCACCCGAGCTTCCACTATTTTGTGACACATGAAGCTACTTGACTGTGGCAGTTCCTGGAGCCTGCATGGAGATATTCAGTCCTATGACATCTCTGCAAACCTTCTTCCTACAGCTGCATAAAGTTTGAGGTAGAGAGTAAATGGTAGAAAGATGGGTTGAACCATATCTCTGAGTGGGATCTTCGTAGGTTTTCTCATCTTGTTTTTAGAATTTTTTGTTGTTTGTGTAAAGACAGTATTATGGAAATGTAAGTTTCAGTGAAGGAACTCAGGACAAAGGTGGGCTTACAACACCACTCTCAGAATCCCTCCATGTCCTGTGACTTCTAGAAAACAAGCCCACACCAAGCACGACACAAATAAAAGCCATTACCCTTTTATGGGGGAAAAAAAGTGATATTTATTTATTGTGGAACATTTAATGTTCGGGGTGCAAGAACATGAGTTAAAGAATTTGTGATTGAACAGATTGGATACCTTTGCAAAGAAGACAGTGCCTTGGACAATGGTAGTGATGGCTGAAGGCACTGGGTGTCTTCAGTCTGCCCTCAGGGGCACTGACTGGGGAGACAGCCTTCTTGGGGAGCAAGAGTTGGGGATGTCGCTGGCCTCATTTTTGCACCGGACACTTTTCAAGGGCTTTTGATCTCTGATATGCCTCTCTCTGTTGGGGCAACTCTGGCTCTTGAGAGTGGCTTGTTGACTGCTGGCTGCATAGCCCAGCATTCTGCTGTTCCGGGTGTAAGAGTTGCCCGTGGTTGCAGGGCAACCCACGGACTGGGGCTTGGAACCTCTGTTTGTGCTGATTTACCTTCGAGGCATGATGCCCACGGCAAAGTGTCATTTTTTCCTCCAGCATCTGTCCAGCTGCTGTCATGAGCCCCTCAGCTTTAGCACAGCCGCTGTACACATGTGATATGTTTTTCACTGTTTTCTGGCTCTTGGCAGTGACGGGTAGTGGCTTGCTTTTTTTCATTGAAAAGACACACTGAGAAAATTCTTGGATTGTTTTTCTGGAGTTGCTTATTGAAGGAGGCTGTTTCTTTGACGGCAACAGCTGGAGGCCTTCATCCTGATGAGTTTCTTCTGTTTTTCTGACTGGGGTGAGTTGGGGAGTCCTCAGTTTTGCAAGCCTTTCTTCACGTTTTTTTAAGTTGGGCTTCGTTGGGTTCTTACTCTTGTGAGTAGGGGTAAACCTGCGGCTCTGGTTCTTGCATGAGCCTTGACGTTTCGGGTTCTCGGGCTCATTGCACCCCACGTTCCTCCTTCTGGCTGCCGTAAGGTCACGTAGCTCCTGGGAAGCCCGCATGTTGCCAGTAGGCATGCTCTGGAGATGGCCATGGGGCACTTGAGAAGCCAAGCTCTCTGTAGCATCATTTATCTGGCCCAACTTCATGCCCACGTGGGATTTCAGGATGTTTTCTCTACGATTTCTCTCTGTGCGATCACTTTCCGAGTCTCTCCTCAAGGGCATCTTCAAGTCTCTTTCCGACTCCTCAGAGGCTGCCCCCAGAACCTTCCCTGGGAAGCTTTCCATGCATCTGGCTAGATTTTGTGGGGTCTGCCCCAGAATTTGCCCCAGAGGTGTGCGCGGATTCCTCTCTAGCCTGAACGTCACTTTCTGTATGTCCTTGCTGCTTTTGCCCGTGGACATGGAGGACTGCAGGGGTCTGAGTTTGCCCCTGGCCTGACTTGTCCCTGGCAATTTCTCCTGAGGCTGCATCAGATCCGGAGACTCTTGGGTCATTCCCAGGTTACTCTGCTGTTGAATGAGCCACTTTTCAATGTGTTTCTCCAGTTGCCTCCGGAGTTCAGGACTGACTGGAAAGTTCTCAGGAATGATTCCTGTCAAGCTGTCCTGGGGAAGGTTAGGAGTGGAGGCACTGAAGACGTCCTGAGGTTTTTGGGACTGGGAGGCTCCATCAGGTGCTCTTTTGCACTCCTCACCTGGGGGGTCTGGGCCAGAGAGCCGACCAAAGTCACCTTTCTTAGGATGCGGCCCCAGGATGCTGCAGGAGACAGGAGGCACAAGCTGCAGCCAGGAGCAGGTAGGGCCATAGGACAGAATGGGCCCCGGCCCCTCCACCGCCCCACACCCAGACTCCCCAATTCTCCTCCTATTCCCCTCTGCTGTGCTGCATCCACACTCCCCAATTCTCCTCCTGTGCCCCTCCACCACCCCACAACCTGGCTCCCCAGTTCTCCTATGCCCCTCCACTTTGCTGCATCCACACTCCCCAATTCTCCTCCTATGCCCCTCCACTGCCCCACACCCTGGCTCCCCAATTCTCCTCCTATGCCCCTCCACTGCCCCACACCCTGGCTCCCCAATTCTCCTCCTATGCCCCTCCACTGTGCAGCATCCACACTCCCCAATTCTCCTCCTATACCCCTCCACTGCCCCACACCCTGACTCCCCAATTCTCCTATGCCCCTCCACTGTGCTGCATCCAGACTCCCCAATTCTCCTCCTATGCCCCTCCACCCCACACCCAGACTCCCTAATTCTCCTCCTATGCCCCTCCACCGTCCCACACCCTGGCTCCCCAATTCTCCTATGCCCCTCCACTGCCCCACACCCTGACTCCCCAATTCTCCTCCTATGCCCCTCCACCGCCCCACACCCTAACTCCCCAATTCTCCTCCTATGCCCCTCCACTGCCCCACACCCTGACTCCCCAATTCTTCTCCTATGCCCCTCCACTGTGCTGCACCCAGACTCCCCAATTCTTCTCCTATGCCCCTCCACCACCCCACACCCTGACTCCCCAATTCTCCTCCTATGCCCCTCCACTGCCCCACACCCTGACTCCCCAATTCTCCTCCTATGCCCTTCCACTGCCCCACACCCTGACTCCCCAATTCTTCTCCTATGCCCCTCCACTGTGCTGCACCCAGACTCCCCAATTCTTCTCCTATGCCCCTCCACTGCCCCACACCCTGACTCCCCAATTCTCCTCCTATGCCCCTCCACTGTGCTGCACCCAGACTCCCCAATTCTTCTCCTACCCCTTGCTCCATGGTTTTACTCCCATCCTCTGTCCCCCTGGTCTCCCCATCCCAGGTCACCTCCAGGCTGCCGTAAAGCCCTGGGGTCAAATCCCAGCCCCGGTAGGAAGGATGCAGGGAAGGTGAAGTGCCTCACCACTGCTGTTGTGAATACAAGTCCCGAGTCCCCTCAAGGCCTGTCAGGCGGTCTCTGGAAGCTGGAAATGAGGAGACCGGGTTAGGGCAGTGAGGTAGGGGCCTGGGATCTCACAGGAGGCTGAGTGGATGTTTCTTTAGGGAAGACCATGGGGAGTCAGATCCTGGAAACCACATGTCTGTGTCCAAGGCCACGTGGCCTGGACGGTCATAGTGAGGCACAGAGGGCAAGTCTTTGTTGTCCACAAAGGGCATCCACACACAGACCCCCCACCCTCATAGTCCTCACAGCCGCCCTGTGGGGAGAAAGGACTGGGGTGGTCTCAAAGAGGACTCAGCCTTAGCAGAGTTGAACAGCTGTCCACAGCCCCCTCACCCCCCTCCTGATTCAGACAGGCATTGGCCTCCTCCCCCTACACTGTGCCCTGCTGGGGAACACCCAGTCCTCGGCCCACCATGGTTTCCTGCCAGCACGGAATCTGAGAGGGACCCGGGGTTCTGATTTCCTTCCTAGGAGCCCCCACCTCGGGCTTCTTCAGTTGACTTCCTCAGACAGAGTCGCTTCTCTCCGGGGACAGACAAGATCAAATGAACTCTAGTGTGCCCGACAGAGCCTTACCTTTCAGACGGTTGTTTTTCTTTCTGCCTTTGAGCCTGCGCCTCCTCCTCCACTGACCTTGACACTGGGAGATAAGCTGACACCGGGCTAGAATTTCATCCAGGGAGAGAAGATCCTGGGAGACAAGAAAGGGTGAGGGACTGAGACCGGCTCTCGCTCTCTGCCCCCAGCCCAGCCGCAGCGCGCAGCGCTCACAAACCGCACAGCTCTCTCGTCTTGCTCAGGGAGTGGTATGCTTCCTCCCACTCATGTTTAAGTGGATGATAAACTGCTTTTCTTCTTAGAAAAACACAAAGAGGGGGCCAGGCGCCATGGCTCACACCTGTAATTTGAGCGTTTGGGGAAGCCAAGAAGGGTGGATCACCTGAGATCAGAAGTTTGAGACCAGCCTCGCCAGCATAGTGAAACCTGTCTCTACTAAAAATACCAAAAATTAGCCTGGTGTGGTGGCGCGTGCCTGTAATCTCAGCTACTCCGGAGGCTGAGGCAGGAGAATTGCTTAAACCTGGGAGGCAGAGGCTGCAGTGAGCCCAGATCGCCAGTGCACTCCAGCCAGGGTGACAAGAGTGAGACTCCGTCTCAAAAAACAAACAAACAAACAATAAAACCCACCACAGAAAGGGATTTACTATTTGAGGAAATATATATGTTTCATACATAAACTATAATATACATAATGCATAATATATAATATATAATATAATGTAAGTAACGGTAGAGGTGCTCCTCTACTTGACAAACACCCAGGCTCAGGCCCGCGGGCACGCCTGAGCTGTCAGGTAGGATTCTGCTTCCCAGGAGATCAGAGGAGACTCCAGGCCCAGGTGGGAGGCCCTCGGAGGCTCAGCACAGCCCCCAGATCACCCCACACAGACTAGGCTGGGCCCCCAGCCACCTGCCCCAGGAAGGGGCTTATGAGCGCCCTCCCACAGAGACCTCCCCCATCTCCTGACTGGTCCTTGCCACTGAGTCCAGGGGTTTGGTTTTGCCCTGACGCCTCCCGTGCTCACCCACAGATGGACTGAGAGCTTGGGAGGGAAATCCCAGTCCCTACCAACCCCTGGCTGCTCTGCCTCTCCCTGGAAGGACCATGTTCTGGTCTCTCCTGACACTTCCCATTTCAGAAGTCTCTCCACTGGATTTGGAAAAGCAGAGCTAATAATAGAAAGAAAGGAGAGAATTGTGTTGTGTGGGTCCGGCCCGAGGGCTCCTTACCATTCTCTTCTCAGGCGATGGTGAGGGTGGATCACAAAGGAAGTAAGAGCGGTAGGGGCATAATAATAGGAAAAAGAACACCACGCCAAATACCAGGGTGAGGAAGATATCCAACTCCCATGGTGTGGAGCTGGGGGTGTTTCTCCACGATTCACGAAGAAGTTTTAGAGGATACGGAATACTCTCCATTTGAATAGGTATGCTGCCTTCAGGCAACTGAGCTCTGGGCAGTCCCTTGGAGACTAGGGACTGGGGCCCAGGCCTGCATCACAGAGCTGGGGCCTTCACCTCACAAAGGGCCCCTGATGGGGGAGGGCAGTGAGGGGGGAGGCTGAAGCACAGCCCCTCCCCACCCCACAAGCCCGGGATCCCTCCACCCTCCCACCTTCCAGATTCCTCCTTCCCGCTAAGTTTTGTCAGTGACAGAACTCAGCCAATTTTCTGTTCTTTCTCCCTGCAACATAGATATTATCTGGTTCCTTTTGTCTGTTGGATACGATGGTATGAGGTTATCTATTTTATAATCCTTGAAAATCTGAAGTTGACTCTGAAACTTTGACTATGTACCAGGGATTTTTATTCTCAGAATCTCATTCGTCCTCAACTCCAGCTTTCCCACACAATGTTTTTGTCTTATATCGATCCAGGGGCAAAATGTAAATTTGTTTTACTCTTGTTTAGTTTTGTAAATTTTGAAGAGTAAGGTTTTATTTTTAATTATTTCCATTTCACTTTCAATCAAAGGGACCAACCCACATACAATTAAGATAATTTTTTTAATTTTTTAAAATTTTATTTATGTATTTATTTTCTTTATAGTTCTGGGGTACATGTGCAGGACAGGCAGTTTTCTTACACAGGTAAATGTGTACCATGGTAGTTTGCTGCATCTATCATCCCATCACCTAGGTGTTAAACTCAGCATGCATTAGCCGTTTTTCCTGATGCTCTCCCTACCACCGGCCCTCCCCCAACACGTGCCAGGATGTGTTGTTCTCCTCCCTGTGTCCACACGGTCTCGTTGTTCAGCTCCCACTTAGAAGTGAGAACATGTAGTATTTGCTTTTCTGTCCCTGTGTTGTTTGCTGAGGATAGTGGCTTCCAGCTTCATCTACGTGTCTGAAAAAGATGTGATCTGATTCATTTTCATGGCTGCATGGTATTCCATGGTGTATATATACCACATTTTCTTTATCCAGTCTACCATTGATGAGCATTTGAGTTGATTCCATGCCTTTGCTGTTGTGAACAACGCTGCAATGAACATACACGTGCATGTATTTTTGTAACAGAATGATTTATATTCCTTTGGATATATAATAATGATATAAATACATTATATATATTTTAATATATAATATATAATATATTAATATATAACATAATGTAATATATAATATATATTATAACTGATTAATATATTCTAGCCAATGCATATAAAATATATAACATATATTGTATGTTATGTATGCATTAGCTAGAATTATATATATCTATTATATATTCATGCATCAGCTAGAATATATTAATCAGCTGTAATATATATTATATTATATATAATATATAATATAAAATATATATTATATATTTAATATATAGCAGAATTTTATATATATATAATATAATGGTATAAATACCATTATACAGAGTAATGCGGTTGCTGGGTCAAATGGTATTTCTGGTTCTAAATCTTTGAGGAATTGCCACACTGTCTTTCACAGTGCTGAATTAATTTACATTCCCAGCAATGGTGTAAAAGCATTCCTGTTTGTCCAGAACCTTACCAGTATCCATTGTTTCTTGACTTTTTAATAACTGCCATTCTGACTGATGTGAAATGGTATCTCATTGTGGTTTGCATTTGCATTTCTCTAATCATCAGTGATGTTGAACTTTTCAAAATATATTTGTTAGGTGCATGTATATCTTTGTGTGTGTGTGTGTGTGTGTGTGTGTGTGTGTGTGTGTGTGTGAGATGGAGTCTTGCTCTGTTGTGCAGGCCGAAATGCAGTGGTGAGATCTTGGCTCACTGCAACCTCTGTCTCCTGGGTTCAAGCAATTCTTCTGCCTCAGCCTCCTGAGTAGCTAGGATTACAGGTATCTGCCATCATGTCTAGCTAATTTTTGTTTTTTTGAAACTGAATCTGGCTCTGTCACAAAGCTGGAGTGCAGTGGCACAATCTCGGCTCACTGCACCCTCAGCCACCCAGGTTCAAGTGATTAATCTGCCTCAGCTTCCCGAGTAGGTGAGATTACAGGTGTGGGCCACCATGCCCAGCTAATTTTTTGTATTTTAGTAAAGACAGGGTTTCACCATGTTGACCAGGATGGTCTCGATCGGACCTCATGATCTGCTCACCATGGCCTCCCAAAGTGCTGGAATTACAGGCATAAGCCACTATGCTCAGCTTAATTTTTGTATTTTCTTTAGAGGTGGGGTTTCACCATGTTGGCAAGGCTGGTCTTAAACTCCTGACCTTAAGTGATCCATCTACCTTGGCCTCCCAAAGTGCTGGAACTACAGGCATGAACCACTGCACCTGGTCTCTCTTTTGAGAAGTGTCTGTTCATGCCCTTTGCCACCTTTTAATGGTGTTGCTTTTTTCTTGTAAATTTGCTTAAGTTCCTTGTAGATTCTGGATTTTAGACCTTTGTCAGATAGATAGATTGCAAAATGTTTCTCCCATTCTGTAGGTTGTCTGTTTGCTCTGATGATAGCTTCTTTTGCTGTGCAGAACCTCCTTAGTTTAATTTGATCCTATTTGTCAATTTTTGCGTTTGTTGCAATTGCTTTGGTACTTTCATCATAAAATCTTTGCTGATGTAGCTGGGGCAGCAGTGACCCCACCGAGCACGAAGAGACGGAGCACTGGATGGTGGCGGGAAAAGAACACGTGGAAGGGCTCCTGCCACTGCACCACCTCTCCTGGCTCCGTCCCACCGCCAGCCACGCCACTTCTGCCTCCGTCTCGCCGCCTGCAGCGCCATGCCCGTCGCTGGCTCCGAGCTGCCACACCAGCCCTCGCAGCCTGCCGCCCAGGAGCTGGACGCCCAGCCTCGGCCGCCTCATGGGGAGCTGCAGTACCTGGGGCAGATCGAGCACATCCTTCGCTGCGGCGTCACGACCGCACCGGCACCGGGACCCTGTCGGTGTTCTGCAGGCAGGCGCGCTACAGCCCGAGAGATGAATTTCCTCTGCTGACAACCGAACGTCTGTTCTGGAAGGGTGTTTTGGAGGAGTTGCTGTGGTTTATCAAGGGATCCACAAATGCTAAAGAGCTGTCTTCCAAGGGAGTGAAAATCTGGGATGCCAATGGATCCCGAGACTTTCTGGATAGCTTGGGATTCTCCGCCAGAGAAGAAGGGGACTTGGGCCCAGTTTATGGCTTCCAGTGGAGGCATTTTGGGGCAGAATACAGAGATATGGATTCAGATTATTCAGGAAAAGGAGTTGACCAACTGCAAAGAGTGATTGACACCATCAAAACCAACCCTGATGACAGAAGAATCATCATGTGCGCTTGGAATCCAAGAGATCTTCCTCTGATGGCGCTGCCTCCATGCCATGCCCTCTGCCAGTTCTAAGTGGTGAACGGTGAGCTGTCCTGCCAGCTGTACCAGGTGAAACCGGCCGTGGTGGCATGGAGCTGCGAACTGGTCGGTGACGCAAGGCGCGGAGTCTGGGGAGCTGTGCCGGGCGTGCGTGCGGCTATGGGCATGGGCCACGGGCAGGCAGGTGGGTGGGGGTCCAAAGGGGCGGGGAGGGTCACTCGGTGGCTCTCAGTGCCGCCGCTTCCCTCTACCGCCTCTACTCCCCGCGCGCCCGCTCGTTCTCTCTTGCAGGGGAACTGCCCAAGATCACTTTTAATACTAGCGATTTTGCATCTCATTTACAATATTTTTTGCCTAACCCCAGCACCATAAAGATATTCTTATTTTTTATGAACTTAATGTTTGATCATTCACTTTTAGATCTATACTTTAGATAAAGTTAACCTTTGTATTTGGTGGGAAGTAGGGGGTCAGTTTTAAAGTTTGCATATCCATCTGACCCAGCCAATTATTGGAAAGGCTATCTTTTTCTCATTGCACTGCAATGTCACTTCTGGACTTTTTAAAAGCACAATCTTTCATTGACGTTTTTATGTACACAATCATATTATCTGTAAATTGTAAGGTATATTGCTGAGTCAAAATGAGGAAACTGAGGCCAGTGTGAGAAAATGAGAATCCAATTTATTCAGCTCTGTGGCGAGGTTCTGTGGTCCGGGAAGGGGCCAGAGAAGTCGCGCTGGGCTTCTTAGGGTGTGGGGTTTTATAGGGAGTGGAGGTAATTGATTGGTCATTAGGGAAACAAAGAGCAAACAGTTTCATTGGTCAGAGGGGTTGATTGATTATTAGGGAAACAAAGAGCAGACAGTTTTATTGGTCAGGGAAAGTTAAGGTGCCGATCGGGCAAGCTGCCATTGGTAGCCAGGCAGGGCTACTGGTGGGTTGACCGGCTGGGGAGGTCAATGTTAAGCTGCCGTTGGACCAATCTTTGGCGGGGTTTTTAAATTTTGAAGGGGTCGAGTGAGGAATACAGGAGTCAGTGTGTGGAGCCTGCATGGAGAGGCCAGATAGGAGTGGGTGTGGGGAGCCAGCACGGAGAGGCCTGATAGGAGTAACGTGTCTGGAATGATGACTGCATTATCCAGCATGGGGAGAGATAAGTGTGTCCATTTAGCTCCCAGTGAGGCAGCCGGCCTTACATAAATGACATTTTTAGTTCTTATTTTATTATTTGTCTCTTTTTAAAAAAATTCTTAAAGCCGTGGTTAAGCCTTTTTCCATTCTTAACTATTGAATAGCATTGATAAGAACTGGCATTGTTTTTTTTAAATCATTTTTGATTTTCTTATTCCATAAAACTATTCAGATTCCCTACTTCTTCCTGTATTTCTTTTAGTTTAAGTTGTATTTATCTAAAAAAATTTATTTGATCTACATTTTCAAATTTATTAGCATAAAGATGTTGATAATATAATCTTTTAAAAACAGCTTTATTGCAGTATAATTGATACACAAAGAAGTGTACATATTTAACATGTACAATTTGATGAGTTTGGACGTAATGCAAATACCCATGATACCATCCCCACAATAGAGGTAATAGACATATCTAATGCCTCCCAAATTTTCCTTGTGCTTGTGTTTAAAAAATTTTTTGATACTATCATCTTATTATCTTGTTAATATCTTTAGGAACCATAGTGGTATTCTCTTATTCATTACTAAAATTGATGGTCTGCGCACTCTTTTTCTCTCTTTTCACTAATCACTTCTGTTTGGAGGCTATCAATTTTATTATCTTTTCAAAGAAACAACTTTTATATTTGTCTTTTTCTTTGGTATGTATGTTTGTCTTCTATATTAATACTGCATTTATTTTTGTTTGCTTCCTCTCCCAACTCCTGATTTTCCTAGAGTTTTATTTTTTATTTAAAACGTTTTTTGAGATGTATACTTATCTATTACTCTTTTAAAATACAAATATTTAAGCTGCATCCAAATGTTGATGAGTAAGGTACCCTGTTTGTGTGTGTGTGTGTGTGTGTGTGTGTGTGTGTGTGTATGTGTAGGTGTGTGTATGTAGTATCTAGTTCATTTATATTTAGCATTATATTAACTGAATTACTCTGTTTTCTGTTTATTTTACCTCAGCTTTCTTGCCTTTTATTGATTAGTCACTTTATAAATTATCCTTTCATTTTCAACACTTATGAAGTTGTCACATTTACTATTTTTTTGTGGTTCCTCTAAAAATAAAAACTCACATCCTTAACTTCTTCCAGTGTGATATAATTTAGTACTTTAACCAATTATGAAAAATTCTAGAATTTTAGAACACTTTAATTCTATTTATCTTCCTCTTGTCTGTATTATTGTTAACTTACATTTTTCTCTATATATTAAACACCACAATGTATTACTATTATTGTTTTGGACTATGAATGTTTATTTAGATTCCCCTACTTTTTTAAACCACGGTTTTCGTTCTTCCATCTTGAATTTCCTTGTTTCCATGTGGGATAATTTTCTTTATGCTTGACCAATATCCTTTAGAAGAATGCTTATTATGTTTTACTTAGTGTTTCTAGTTTTTTAAGGAATTTTTTCAGGCTAATCCACCATATTTCCAGAAATAGAAATTATTTCTGCCTTTTCATTGGACTTGCATTTTCTGCTGCAGAATTATGAACTTAAACTGGATAAGTGCTTAGATTTTTTTAAAATCCTGCTATTACTTTCAATGAAAATTCAGTAACTTAGTAAAATTAATTATTTTGAACTAACAAGCTCAGTAAGACTTCACTTTTTTTTTGTAGCATGTAGTGTTGCTTAAGTATGCAGGAAATTAATTTATTTAAAAATTCTTGGAAACACATGGTTAAGTGAGGCTTGCCAAAACAGAATATACTAAAATCTAAAACACTTCATTTCTTAATCAAATATAACATTTTTTTTTTATAGTTGTAAAGTCCTTTTCTCCTAATAGCCTTATAACTGCTTTGAATTTTCACTTAATACACTATGCTGCTTCCTTCTGTTTGCTTTTTTATTTGATTAATTTTGTCTCCTGAAACAACATTACCAGGCTTGTCTGGCAGCTTGGTAATAGTAACAGTTGTTGCAATTTTCTTTCTTTCTTTGTTCTGTTAGGGGGAAAAAGGAGAGCCCAGGAAATGTTACCTGATAAAACCCTGTTTTGAGTCTATAATAGCATCTATGCTATTTCTTCTGAGATACTACACACAGGGTTATAGTGCCAGAAATGATGTTAAAAATCTCTATTAGCAAAAATCCCTTCTACAACCATAATATACTAACTTGGAAGATTGTTATGCTGTTTCTCCCCCTCAGGCTTTATTTAGCTTGTGAAATTTATAAACATTGTTGCTGTCTTAGGTCTTCATGTTAGAAAAATAAATGTCTTCGAAGAATCTGACAGACTGGCCAAAGCCAAATTTTATTTTCTATTACAAATCAAGTCTTGTCTGTTTGGATTTATTACATACAGTTAGGAGCTTACTGGAGTCTAATGAAGGCTATCCGTATATCGCCACTGTTGCAAAGACGTATCTTTGATGATCGAATAGAATAGAATTTAATTTTGTGTGTTAGAGATATTTTGGTATTCAGGGATCGTCAGACCTTTGGTTAAAGGAAGTTTGATGGGGTTACCGTGGACTCCATTGTTCAAATGAAAAGTTCAAAATAGAGAGTATAATGGAATTTGGAATCTATTCTGTCTGCTTTTGAATACAGCCCAGCTATTATATTAATAATACCAAGACAGATAGAACAGAACTGGAAATGTTACCTTTCTTACTTTGAA
Organism: Aotus nancymaae; assembly: GCF_030222135.1. Classification (NCBI taxonomy): domain Eukaryota; kingdom Metazoa; phylum Chordata; class Mammalia; order Primates; family Aotidae; genus Aotus; species Aotus nancymaae. The sequence continues at coordinate 19,882,758 of NW_026988455.1, forward strand.
GCCAACTACACAAAGAATTTTTGTTTTGTTTTGGAAAAGCAGGTAGATTATATTCCTGGTTCATCTTCGTTTCGCAGAGAGAAAATTAGAGGCTTCAGCCTCCTGCTGGCAGAACAAGCTCTCAATTTCTTGCTGTCGAAATTCAAGCTGATTTCTATCTTTTTCACTAAAAAGCTGTCAACAGCAAATAAGCATTCCCCATCAAAGAGTCACATTCATTTCTGAGGTATACAAATTCCTCTCATGGGAGAAGATTCAAGTAATTTAAATTGTTTCTGACTTTTAATTTCTTTCTTAGGAAATGGGAAATGATATTAGCGTAGACTCTAACTATAGGCCAAAATGGAAGAAGAAAAGGCATGCGTGGATACTCCCTAGTGTGACATCTCCAGGACCTTTAAGCCACAGAGTGCAGCATGTTTACAATGCATAAAACAGGATTTGTATCTGCATTGTCATTTCCAGCTAGCGATGTAATCAGAGCTATTGCTGCATGCTCTTAAAATGCATCAACATAAACTCATTTTTTAGTTGCAGACTTGCTATAGGAGTGTGTACTGCCAGCGTAATGGGAGGAAATGCTTTGGAAATTAAATATATTTTTCTTTCTTAGAATTCTTAGAGTTTAGTTTGGGAAATGGCCTTCTTTTTGGAAAAAGATGAAATTTTAGGTAACATACTCTGCCATATAAAGCCATTTAACACAGTGGCTCTTTCTTTCCCGTCTTTCCTGTTTTCTTATCTTTGCTTTTTAAAAAAATTTATTTAAGGTAAAGGTTTAATAATACATTGGTTTAGAACTGTGCCTTTATGATCACCATACGTATTGCTTTGGTTACAGAACCTCTTTAAATAGGCTTGTAAAAATGTGAGCTTTTTGGTTTTGAACTGTAAATTTCATTATCTTTTATTGTCTTCTACCAGTTCATGAAAACACTCAATCTCAAAATCTCATGGTTGGGATAACAAGTGGTAGGCACGGTGTACACGTGCAAATGAATAAGCTACCTATCACAGTTAAAAAAAATTCTCTCTCTGTACAAATGCATTTGATAGTAAAAAGTTTTGGAGTGAACTAGAAGTCTACTGCAAAAGTTATCAGATGACTTCCAGGACTTTTAAAGTCCTTATACCCTTCTTAGGAGAACTATGATTAGTCAAGGTACTGCTTAAGATGAAGATACCTAGAATTAAACAAAAATTGTGAATTGTGTTTCATCACACAGCATAAAATGCAATCTAACTGTCTTCTTTGATCCATGTAGGGGTGTGTGTGGGTGTGTGTGTGTGTGTGTGTGTGTGTGCGTGTGTGCACATGCATGTGTATGCTGGGTTCATTTATTCAGTATAATTTTTGAAGACCTAGGAGGTTTCTGGTAGTGAGCTAAGCATTACATAGTATTGAACAAGCATGAACAAGGCTGAATACTATAGTACTGAGTAGGGAGGACATAATTACACATGTGATGCATTTTAACTGTGTAGAAGTGAGGGCCATTAAAAGCAACATGTAATAGGAATAGCTAATCCACAGCTGGGGTTAGATGTGTAAACAGTCTATTGATGAGGAAGCTTCAGGTGGAGAACTGTGAGAGCATTTGTTCAACAGGTACCTGCAGGACAGGCAGTGGTGACAGTCCTGAGCCTGTTTCCTGTCCTGAGGGATTCAGCACTGGCCCTAACTTGCATGTCCCATTCAGTTTAATGGAAGTCTTGCAGTTAACCAAACACACCTTCTTAAAGGGCAGGTTAGCTACCGCTTAGTTTTAGATGATCCCTACTGTTGAATTTCACATATACCACTAGGACCATATTAATACAGGAGTTATTAAGAAATTATTTTTAGGCAGCTAGAAAGGGTAAAAGATCTCAGTGGAATTTTCCTTTAATAAAAACAGCCCCAAACCATTTCTTATCTAACTGAAAGCAGCCTGAAAATTCAGGCATAGATATGCAAACCAGGAGCTTTTATATAATTATATAAATGAAGGCAACTGTACCTGGAAGCCAGGTACATTCAATATGGCATCTCTTGCCCTCTTTTCCTTGTCATCAAGTGTGCTGGCATCATGGCAGCCTCCAGGTAAAACTGTGTACAGGTATCACGCCCCCGCCAGGTGGAAGCTACATTTGCATAATAATAGACTAGGGTGGGAGGGCCAGTCTTTTCCCAGGCTGTGTAAATGACACACCTAGTCAAACCAATCCCCTTAGCCCTGTGTAAATCAATCACTGACTCCTCAAGCTTCTGTACAAAACTGGTTGTGTTTTGCCACAAACTGGAAACCCTGTTAAGCAATGCACTTTCTCAGCATGAGGAAGCCTGTCCTCTCTTCTTTTGCTATTACACTTTCCACTCCTAAACCCACTCCTCGTGTGTGTCTATGTCCTGAATTCTTTTTTAACCATGAGAAAGAACCAGGGTATATACCCCACACAGCGGAGCCGTTTCAATATAACATATGCACAAGGACTTGATAAATCCAAATTGTCTTCATCTCATTCCATTTTGAGCAATGTTTCATTACCCTTTATAGATTAGGATTCTGAAATGTTAAGGTCTTCAGAATTCTCCCTGGGAAATGGTGTTTAAGTGGGGCCTAAATGGGGAATGAGAAGCTATGCACATGAAGAGAGACTGGGAGAAGAATTCAAGGAAGGTGGAACGGCATGTGCAAAGGCCCTGAGGTAGGAAAGGGCAGCTGCTTTACTCTTTTTTATTCTGTTTATTTATTTATCAATTATTATTATATCATTTATTTTTAAAATTCTATTTATGCTATATTCAAATAGGTCAAAGAAGGGACCTAGACAGAGGGGGAGATTGGCTTGAGATGGAGCTCTAAGAATGGGCAAACTTCACTTCTCTTTGTTCACCCCAAGTTGTATTCATCCCTTTCCGCCTGCTCTGGGCTCTGTAAACTCGATCCTTGCAGACTGCAGCACCCAGACTCCTTTGCCGCCTGGTGGATTGTTGGATTTGGCTGCTAAGATGCAAGGCATCTTAACTGAAGTTTGGAGGGAAAGTTGGGTTGAAGTATGTTTCTTCTGACTCCTTCCCTGCCTTGGTACCCTTTTAAAATTTTTATTTTAATTTAAAAATAATTTCGGGATTTCTCCTCTGGGGTCCCCTTCCACACTCTATCGTGGAAGCCTGTCTTTCCCTCCTAAACTCCATTTCTCACTCAGTGTGGAAGCTGCTTTCCTCTCCTGGATTCCATCTTTCTGGATTCTCTCACTCAGTGTGAGAGTTACTGTTTCTCTCTCCTCCTGTTTCTCTCTCTGTCTCTAAATAAATCACTTTGTACCAAAATAAATAAATAAATAAATAATAATTTCAACTTTATTTTAGATTCAGGGGGTACACAGGTAAGTTTGTTACCTGGAAATATTGTGTGATGCTGAGGTTTGGGGTATGATTGCTCCTGTCACCCAAGTACTGAGCATGGTACCCAATAGTTTTTCAACCCTTGTTCTTCCCCTCTTTTCTACCTCTAGTAGACCACAGCATGTATTGTTGCCATCTTTATGTCCATGAGTACCCATTGTTTTAGCTCTCACTTATAAGTGAGAACGTGTGATACTTGGTTTTCTGTTCCTGCAATAATTTGCTTAGGATAATGGCCTCTAGTTGCATCCACGCTGCTGCAAAGGACTTAATTTCCTGCTTTGTTATGGCTGTGTGGTATTCCATGGCATATATGTAGCACGTTGTCTTTATTCAATCCACTTGGTCCCTGTTTTCAGGCAAAACAGCATCCTGCCAGTTCCCTCTGGAGACCTCTCCTCCACGGCTTCAGCTGTCTTTGGGCTCCTGGAGCATCCTAGCTTTGGCTTTAGGGATATTAACATCTTCATATTATTGTAGTTTCTCATTGCCCCACTATCTTCAGTTTGTTTCCTAAACTATGCTTATACTCCTGTAAGCAGTCCCTAAATCAAAATAACTACAATTGAATATATGTGATAAATTCTGTTTCATATGTGGAGCCCAATTCATTCAGATGGGTTTTAAGGCTTTACATCTGAGGGTATATCTCTGAAATTCAGCAAAAGTACCACGTTTCTTAATTCACTCAAGATTTTTGACTCCCACCTGTTGTGGCCTGTAGATGGAAGCTTAGAGAATCTCATAATTGCTCTTATTCTCCTTTCTGGTATGATTCATATACAAGACTGGCTGAAGGCAAACTGCAAGGTTGGAGGAAGAGTTTCTGTGCCTCCTGATTCCCTCTTCTCCCTTCCTATCTGGAAGGCCATTTCTGACCTGTTACAATGCTATCGTGTGCTAAGCTAAGGAATTTTAAAAATTTATACTGAAAGTGACAGACATTTCCAGACTGGCAACCAACACGTATGATATACAGGTCCATAATAGAATATATATGGTTTATGATGAATTAGTAAGTGATTCCTTTCTTCAGGAGAGGAATCTTACAAGATTCTTGGTGCTAATAACTCGGTCCACGATATAGTATCTCAAATGTACCTCACTTGTAAGGTGAGTCACAAAAAATTTGTTACCATTTCTAGTTAAACTGTTGAAGCTTGCAAATAATTACCTACAAATTAATAGTTATGTTGTAATAACAGAACCTGTCTTGCATTCTGCAATGCTCTCTTGAGGCAGAGAAAAAGCAATTAAGATACAACTAACGTGCAGGGAATTGTACAGAACCCCAACTTGCTTTGTCTGTGTCACAGCAGTGAATGGGAATGGTGAGTTAGGTATTTAGCACTTTGGAATAAAAAGACCAAGCACTGCTGCCTATACATTTAACTATAACTATAAGCAAGTATAGTTTCTCATTTTGTGGGAAGTATGCAAAAAGGTCTTTATGTATTTTTGTGGGGCAGAGTAGATGGCAAGGAATAAAAATAATCCATAAACCATTAATGGTTACATTTAGAAGCTTCAGGAGGGTGGGGACCTTCTTTGTTTTCTTTACTGCTATGACCCCACTGAGTAGGCTAATATCTGGCATATATCAGAAGCACAATAAATATCTGGAAAGAAGGGAGAATTGGACAGCCTCCTTCTGTGGGACACACATAAGTTCTTCCTCCTCAGCCTTTCTGCCTGAGCTGCAAGATATGGGGCAAGAGAATAGATTTTAGAGGCCAATAAATCTGTTGGCATCCAGATCTTGCCTTCATTAGATGCACCATCTCATGTGATTTAATTTGGAGATCCTCAGTTTTTTTCATTTAATTCTTCTGTGAAATAGCTACTAATATTTACTTCACTGTGTTATGAGTCAAATAACATGAGGTAGGTGGCAATGCAAGTAAAAACATTAGGTAGATGACATCATTATTATTCATGTGACAATATGAGATTATTTATGAGCAATCTGTGTATTTGTAACCTCTGTAGCAGGAGAAACTGAGAGATGTTTCCCAATATTGGTAGGGTCATTAGGATGAGAGAACTAACTGTTCAGACCGGTCTTATGGGAAAGTGAAGATCTGAGAAATAGAGATTTATACCAAGACCAGAGCCTTTTTCCCCCTAAATTTTACTGAATATGGGTTAAAGTTGGTTCTGATTAAAGGAAATAATACTTTTTAATACTTTGGTTCAAGTAACTCTTTACTTCAGGGAAAAAAGTCAAATTATATTCATGAGAAGATGCATAAGAGAATGGGGAGAGCCCTAAGAACTAGGAAGTCTAGTCTCAACTTCTTAAGTGCTTTGTTGAATCAAGTTTTTCATCTGTAAAATGGGTATAAAAATTACTGCCTGCAAAAGACATTAACTCATTCTTTTTTATGGCTACGTCGTATTCTATGGTATATATGTGCCATATTTTCTTTATCCAGTCTTTCACTGATGGGCATTTTGGTTGGTTCTAAGTCTTTGCTATTGTGAACTGGGACATGGATGAAGCTGGAAACCATCATTCTCAGCAAACTAACACAGGAACAGAAAACCAAACACTGCATGTTCTCACTCATAAATGGGAGTTGAACAATGAGAACATACGGGCACAGGGAGGGGAACATCACATACTAGGGCCTGTAGAGGGGTGGGAGACAAGGGGAGGGATAGCATTAGGAAAAATGCCAAAAGTAGATGACAGGTTGATGGGTGTAGCAAACCACCATGGCACATGTATACCTATGTAACAAACCTGCATATTCTGCACATGTATCCCAGAACTGAAAGTATAATAAAAAGCATTCCTGCCTTCTTCCCTATATAGGGTTGTTAGGAGGACAATATCAAAGAATGGACTGGAATACCCTATTTAACCTTTGGATCCCTGTGCATATTTTAGAGTTTATCTTTCTCCCAAGCCTGAATTTGATCTAGTCAATTAGTGAATCAAATGGCTAATCCTGGTATAGTCTATAGCATGATGGTAGGTGAGCATATGCGATTTGGCAAACACATGACATCCTGCTTTCTTGCAGAATGGCCTTTCAGCTCATGAATGTTGTTTTCCACTGCAGAAATCATGAGGACAAACATCCTCATCCAAGAGAAGGACAGATGCCTAACTCTGAAAAAATTCCTGGGGCTTCTGGGGCTCTTAGGTTGAAAGCACAAGAGTTAAACCCTGTTGCTCATGCAGAAATCAATACCCCGCCTTTGTTTTGTTCTAAGAATGAGACTGTTCTGTCTTGATTGGAGTGGGATGTGTGAAGCCTCTGATAGCCTGTGCCAGGCCTTGCCTGGCTAGCAATTGTGAAGGAAGCAACTTGATAACCCCAAGTGACTGTGACAATGAAACCCACTGGGGACTTGAAAATGAGAATGTCAGTACATTGCTTCTATTTATCTCTTTCTTAAAGACAGAAGTGGGAAAGATTTAAAGCAAATATTATCTTGAAATGACAGAATGTTTTCAAAATCCTTTCTTTTGCTGATACCTAGTCCAAAGTGTGGGTCTGCCTTACACAGAGTGGTTTCAAACACTTTTTGACAATAGGTTCATGTGTTGATTAAAAAATCTCAGTAAATGATACAGGTCAAAATGGCCCTGCTCCAGTTGAAGGGGAATGGAGACCACTGGTTTGGTTTCTGACTACATTATTTTCCCAGTGATTATCATCTCTAAGATGGAATCCTGTTAGCTCTGTCCACTCTGCTCAGGGTTTCCAGCTCACCTATTGGGTCATTCAAATGATTCCCTTTCCTGATGGGACCCTCAGGTACAGTTATGAGGGACCTGGAGGCTCAAGACTATAATGACCTCATCTCTTATCTCCACAGTGCACAGCACACTGCCTGGCAGACAGGGAAGTCAGTGAGCACTTACTGCATTTACCTGGGTTTCCCATCCTGTTTACCATTCTGTTACCTGAGTTGTTTCCCATTCTTCTCTTCATCTCCAGCATGTGTCTGCTCTCTGAATTCTTGGCTCTTTTAGGTCTAGATTTTCCTGCTAATGTTGAAACTTGCAATAAAACACTAAGATATAATATCTGGGTGAAGAGTTTGAAACCTGCTAATGTTGAGACTTGCAATAAAACACTAAGATATAATATCTGGGTGAAGAGTTTGAAACCACTGGGGATAGATGAATGCCAAGCAGAACATGACTAGGTATTAAATAAGACCTCTGTCCATAGATTATCATTCATGCTTGTCTGTATCCACTCAGTGAACATCTGTTGAGCAGCTACTAGGTGTCTGGCACTCATTGTTCCAGCTGATGGAAACACAGCAGAAAATAACACAAATAACATCCTACTTTTAAGAGCTTAGTTTCTAGTAAAGGGAAACAAATACAAACAACACCAAAAAAAAAAAAAAACAAATAACAGATAGTAATGCATGCCATGGTGCTAATAAATACAGGGTGATGTAACAGGGCATCTGGGAGACTCTTTAGATTGTGTGGACAGGAAAAGCCTCTGAGAGGGTAAAAGGCCAAGAATCAAGTGACAAGAAGGAATTCACGCAGAGATCAAAGGAAGAGCATTGCAACAAGAGGAAGCAGGACCTACTGATGCTTAAGAAGCAGGGTAGGAGTGTGGTAATGGATGAATGAGATCAGATAAATCTAAAGGGCTTTTTGTCATGTAGGGCTCTATAAACCAGGGCAAACAGTGCAATGCTATTCTTAATGTGATGAGAAGTCTTTAGGTGATTTTTGAAAAGTCAAACTTGGCTGGCATGGTGGCTCACACCTATAATCCCAGCATTTTGGGAGGCCAAGGTGGGAGCATTGCTTGAGGCCAGGAGTTTGAGGCCAGCTTGGGCAACACAGTGAGACCACCATCTCTATAATTTTTTTTTTTTTTAATTAGCTGGTCATGGTGCTGCACACTGGCAGTACCAGCTTCTTGGGAGGCTGAGATGGGAGGATCACTTGAGCCTGGGAAGTTGAGGCTGCAGTGAGCCAAGATTATGCCACTGCACTTCAGACTGGGTGACAGAGCCAAACCCTGTCTCAAAAAAAACAAGAAGAAAAACAAAAAAAACACAAAAACTTGTTATTTTGAGATAATTGTAAATTCACAAGCAGTTGTAAGAAATAAAGCAGAGAGATTCTGCATACCTCACACCCAATTTCCTCCATTGTTAACATTTTAAAATATTGCAGTGTAGTATTACAACCACATGCATATTGACGTTGATATAATCCACCGATCGTATTTAGATTTCCTGTTGTACTTGTATTCATTCGTGTGTGTGTGTGTGTGTGTGTGTGTATTCTATGCAATTTTGTCACAAGTAGAGAGTGGAAGGTCATGTATTCACCACCACAGTCCAGATACAATTCTGTCTCCCCAAGGGATTCTGTGTTGCCTTTTTAGAATCACACCTATGTCCTTCCCACTGTCTTCCCCATCCTCAACCCCTGGGAACCGATAACCTGTTCTTTATTTCTATAACTTTGTCATTTCAAAAATGTTATATGTATGAAATTTTACACTATGTAACCTTTTCGGATTTGCTTTTTCAGCATCCAAGTTGTTGCATGTATCAATAATTTGTTTCTTTTCCTTGCTGAGTAATATTACATGGTGTGGATATACCACAGTTTATGTAATCATTCACCCACTGAGTTGTTTTCAGTTTTTGGTTATTGTGGATAAAGCTACTTCGAACACTGGTATGCAGGTTTATGTGTGAACATACATTTTCATTTCTTTTGGATGAATGCCTGAGTGCAATCGCTGGGTTATATGGTAGTTGCGTGTTTTGTTTTTAAATAAACTGACAACTTAGTTTCCAGAGTCATTGGGAGATTTAAAGTAGGAGATGATTTGATGCATTATTGTTAGTTTTTGTTAAGACCATTCTAGATACTCTTTGGGATATAGAGTGTAAGGTTGTCAAATAGAAGCAGAGATAGCAATTCTGAGACCAGGAGGAAAAAGGTGATGGCTTGGACTAGGGAGGCATTAAAGGAGATGAAGAGCAGTAGACCTGACTGCAGGCAAGCTGTTTACCTTCCCAGAGCCTTTGCTGACTCTTAGCATCCACATCTGTGAAAGGATAACAGAACATCCACCTCATAGGATGTAGAGTGCTGAAAATCAAACACACAGATGGCTTGGCACATATTAGAAACCCAGAAATTAGGAGCTATCATCTCTTGAGTTCAGTTTCTATTTTAATATGTGCAGGTTCTCTATTGCCTTTTTAAAAAAAAAAAAAAAATCTTATGCGTGAATTGCTTAGGGTTTTCTTGTTTGTTTGTTTTCTGGCTAACTTATAAAAAAGGGGCCAAATCTGTGCCTTTATTAACAGATGCTTCGCCTTTACAAATCTCTCTGGAGAATGAGACTTGAGACAGAATTTCTTTCTTTTTTTTTTTTCATCTTGCTGTGCTTTAACTGCTTCCAGCATTCTCTCTGCTGCAGAACCCCACACCCACACTATTTTTTTTTACACTTATGCTGATAAAAGGATTCCAGGTTTTATGGAGAAAAAACAAAAACTACCGCTGTTGGGAGATGGTAATCTAGTTAGTCCCACTGAGATTGGAACTCAAGTGATTGGAAAAATGAACCTGGAACTCAGTGTGTGAGCTGACAGCCTCAAGGGCACAATTATGGAGACCTTGTCTAATTCCCTCTCATCGCTGGGTTTCTGAGAGAAAATTGGCAATGCACCAAGTAGTGTATGGAGCATCTACAATGTACAGCACTTCTCACATGCTTCATTTTATTTAATCCTCCACCTAATTCTACTTGGTAGTTAGATGTCTCCCCATTTTACATATACAAATTTAAGGTTGAGAGAAATGAAATAATTTCTTTAACACTAGTTGTGTCAGTGGCAGTAAATCCATACAGGTCTACTGCAGCTTCAATTCTTGTCTCCTCAGAAGAAAGAATTCCACTGAGGGTATAAGGCAAAGTAAGAGACTGAGGCAAGTTTTAGAGCAGGAGTGAAAGTTTATTAAAAAGCTTTAGAGTAGGAATGAAAGTGATGCAGGATTTTTCTTCTTGGTCACTTTGCAAGCTGGGGACTCCTGGCCAGCAATGCTCCACCTGGGCCTTACTCGGCCATGCTGGTGTGCCCCAGCCTGCCTGTGTTATAGCTTGGACCTGTGTTTGGTGGTTCCTGACTTTTGTATGATGCCCAAGAAGAATGAGGATATGCGGGACATTGGAGGTTGAAGAGGACAAAGAATAATTTTATTGAGTGATGAAAATGGTTGTCAATGGAAAGGAGAGGGTGGGGGACGGGTGGTTTTCTGGTGTTGCTGGGTCTGAGACCCTTTATGGACTCAGGATGGAGAGTGTGTACTGATTGGTTTGTGAGTATGCAAAAAAGGTTAAAGTGAAGACATCACTCAAAGGTGGGCACGACAGCATAGAAAAATGTAGGTCTATGTAAAATAAGTGAAGGGTAGGGACCAATTAGAGGAAAGTGTGCCAAATGGGAAGACAAGTTCTCAATCTGGTCTGAGGATTTAACTTGTAGCTTGGCGTTCAGGCTTTAAACTCTCTTGAGCTTGGAGATGGGGTTTGATGGGCGATCCACCCCTATCTGTCTAGGCATTTGTCTGCCTCTATCAAAAGGAAGTAAAGTACATCTGGAAGAAGGCCAAGTGGGCAATTTGAGAGATCTAGTGCATGGTTTGACCTTTGACTTGGGCTCTTACACATTGGCATTCCACATGGACAGTGGCCTGGCACCACTTGGGAGGGGCTGCCTGTGTGGTGTGTTTACTAGAGTTGTGTGCATGCTTGCATTCTTCTCTTACCAGCCGGGTATTCCTTTAAGGTCATATAGCAGTTAAAGTTCGCTATCTTGCCTCTTGGTGCACATACTTGAACCCATTTATCCAACTCCTGAGATCTTATCGGGAAGCTGATCACCAGTTTCAGGTTTTTCTATCTATTGGGAGACTGCCTTTCTCTGGTACTGGCTACAACCGATTATTATTTTAGAGACAGTTTAATAACTGTTTGACCATCACCTGATGGTCACCTAACATTCCTGGTTGGCAGAGGGGAGCAGTCTCCAGCCCTACTCATGTCTGCCTGACTACCTACTGTAACAGTTGCAGCACTAGTAATTTGTAGAGTCAAGATTTGAGTGAGTTCTGTCTGTATTCAGTGTTTGTTCTGTCGTTTGCCATGTACAACGGTAGGTCTGAACTATCTGAGACTCTTTCCTGCTTTCTGTAATTATGTTAATCAGGACTCTTTAGTCTTGGTGATAGAAACTCAACCCTAAATTGGATTCAAATTAAAAGGGAATTTATGGGCTGACAATAAAAATTATGTTTCTGATGTAGCTAGATCTAGATGCTCAGATAATGTCCTAAGAAGCTAGCTTTCCGCATTTCTAGATTCTGCAAATTTCATTTTGCTTTCATTTTCAGGCAAGCTCTCAACTCAGGATGGTTCCAAAACACTGGTGACTCATTTTTTTTTCACTTTCCAAGTGTGGAGAAGACCCCTTGCCCAGTTGCTTTAGAAAAGTTATGAGATTGATTTTGATTGATGTGGGCCTATACCAATCCTTAAATAATCACTTTGGCCCAAAAATGGAACTAAATGATTGGTGAGACCTATGATCTGGACCCACCCCTTAATATAGGAAATGGATCAAACCATATAAACACAAAGTGGAAAAGAGGTGGCTTCTTGAGAAAAATACTGAGGTGTGATAATCATAAACATGGCAGATGGACATTGAGTAGATAGAAACAATGAAAGGCCATTATAATGCTCTATTAATACTATCTTACCAAAACTTTTCCCCCTTCCCTTCCACCTCTTATTTCCCCCTTTCTTTTATTTTCTCATAAAGAGACATTTAATAGGGACTTAGGAACAAAAGCTTTATCTGTGTCGCCAGCAACTGAGAGACTAGGTGGTGGATTATGCAGCATTACCTGCCAGACCCAGGAGTTACATACCATAAGGCAGAGGCACACATGCTTCAGAGGGGATAATTAGGAATTTGCCTTAAGAGGGGTAGTTAAGGTATGTATTAGGCCATTCTTGCATTGCTATAAAGGAATACTGGAGACTGGGTAATTTACAAAGAGAAGAGGTTTAATTGGCTCATGGTTTTGCAGGCTTTATAGGAAGCATGGTGCTGGCATCTGCTTGGCTTTTAGCGCAGCCTCAAGAAGTGTACAATCATGGTTAAAGGTGAAGGGGTAGCAGGAATTTCACATGGCAAAAGCAGGAGCGACTGATGGGAGTGGTGGCTGGGAGGTGCAATACACATTTAAATGAACAGATTTTGAAAGAACTCACTATTGCGAAGACAGTACCAAGCCATAAGGGATCAGCTCCCATGACCCAAACACCTCCTACCAGGCCCCACTTCCAGCCTTAGGGATTATAATGCAACATGAGATCTGGGTAGGACAAATATCCAAACTATATCAAGGTAAGTAACTGCCCTTCCACAGGGAACAATAGATAAACTGGACATTTCAGAGGCTTTCTTGTAACTGGGGTTAATCAAAAGCAAACATGGTGGATTAGCATTGAAGATGGAGATGGTTCAGCCTCCACACTCCTCCCACTAATCTGGTTCTTACAATCTCATGCACCCTTCTCTTTTGCCATGGTCTTTGAGACTTTAGGGAGTTTGTTTGATATTGTACAGCTTTAGCAGCAATGCACTGGCAATGGAAAATAGATCAGCCCCAGGGGGATTCCAAATGGGGTAGATTCACAGGCTGCTCAATCATTTCTTGTCTTCAGAATACTATGACTTCGATTTCCTCAGGAGAAATAAAACAATGAGAAACACATAGTGTTAATAATTTGATTAGTAGAAATACAATGCACACAAGGACTATAATCAAAAGAGAATTTGTTGCGAACACAAGAACAACAACAAAGAACCTATTCCATTAAGGAGCCAGCTAAAAGCATCATGAAGAAAATTAAAACCTGGTTCTATTTAGAGATTTTTTTGTAGTCAGGAAATAATTCAGGGTTAGTCCAAATTGTAGGCAACTAATAAAAAACTGAAACCATGGTCAGGGCTAGAATCTAAATTTTCTCTCTTTCTAGTTTCCCCATTTGTGCTAAAAATAAATCATAGTAGGACCGATTTATTTGCAAAATAAATTTTGGTTTCATTATGCTTGGCCTGATTATTTGCATAGAATGTAGCAAGATTAATGATCAGCCAGGCTCTTTTAAAGTAAGCTTTGCTGGAACTTTTACAAGAAATTTTGGATTCAACTTTTTAAAAGCCTCAAGGCCAGAATCCAAGAAAAGGATTCACTATTAGCCTGTGCTTATAATGCCTGTAGGAATTCCTTTCTTCTTGAGGTCCTAAAATATCTCAAGGTTCCTGGGCCTCTGCTAGTAAGTGACATGCTTTATTTATTAGAGATCAGAAGCCTTGTAAGGGAACAACTTAGATAAGATACTAAGCCAGTCTTTCCACGGGGCTTTTATTAGCTCTGTACAGCCAACCTCACTTCCTCAGTCTGGTCCTATCTGAAAATATGTCATTCCAGTCAAAGCCTTGGTAACAGAACCAGTGTCTTCAATTTTGTCCTGTCACAAAAGAAAACAGATTCTTACTGAACTTACGCAAATAACTACATTGCCGTAAATAAGAATATTCACAAATAGTTTACAAAATTTGGAGAACTCAGGTACAGAGAAAAGTAAATTTGGCTCACAAAAGTATACTTTATTCAACTTCTCTAAGCTATAAATATCTCAGAAGAGAAAGGTTTTTTTGACTCTTCTTCAATCAGAGAAGCAGTGTTCCAAACAGAATGTTGTCTGTTCACCTTGGAACTGCCATCCCCAAGCCGAGTAGCTCTGTCAGGTGAGAGCTGTTTGTAGACCACTGTAGAAACCAGCAGTTTTTCACACAGTTCCAGAGTCAATCCTAGAGGAAAAAAGGCTCCCTGCTTGTGAGTATCTCCTCCTTGCACTCTTCAGGGAGTAAGTTCCTATGTAAATGATTTCTACCTTATCATGGAACTCTTTTCTTCCTTTCCTTCTATGATGCTTACTAAGTGCACATACATTATATTTTGGATCCTTCTTTGTACATTACAAAATAGATGAGAAGGGTTTATTGGCCAGGCATAGTTTCTGATGCCTGTAATCTCAGCACTTTGGGAGGCTGAGGTGGGCAGATTACTTGAGGTCAGGAGTTTGAGACCAGCCTGGCCAACATGGCAAAACACTGTTTCTACTAAAAATACAAAAATTAGCCAAGTGTGGTGGTGCATGCCTAAAGTCCCAGTTACTTGGGAGACTGAGGTGGGAGGATAACTTGAACCCTGGAGGCAGAGGTTACAATGAGCCAAGATCACACCACTGCATTCTAGCCTAGGTGACAGAGTGAGACACTGTCTCAAAAAAAACTTTATCATCTTTATTCTCATCTTATACAGTAGGCCATGGAGACCTATACAACAAAATGATCTTTTTTTCCCCCCTACTAGAATTTGTCCATGAAGGGAATATAATAAGAACTGGCAACATTCTGTGATATTTATATGTCTAAACAAGAAAGGGATAATCATTTTCACCAATAAGAAATCAAACCTGGGACTTTGACCTCATTATCACTGAGCTACTAGCTCTTTGGAAATATAAGGGAGTGAGTGGTTTAGAGAACTAATGCACATCCCAAATGTCTAATGTGTTACCAGATTGAGAAGGGCCAGAGGCAAATGTGCCTCATTCTGTAACTACAATATGAGTTATATGTCATTAGGAGCCCTCAGAGAGGATTTATAAAGAAACACACTGTATGTAGTTAGAAGGGAGCCCTGTTTTTTATACATTGTTGACTGTTTTTCACATTTAGGGAATTGATGCTTAGTCCAGAGAAGCTATAGATGTGTATGAGGCATTAGTAGAATGGATCTTGTTTCTTCTGGAAGGGCTATAAATCATAGGCATCATTAGCCCAGCTCTCCTTGATCAAAAGGTGTGTCATGGTGAGCTGAGAAAATGAACCACCATTGCCTAGTGTGATTATGAATCTGGGGTTTAACAGGGTTTTTAACTGAATCATCTACAGCTTTAAGAGATAGGTTCTTTTTTTCTGCAGCTTGTACTATAAAAAATGTAGAATCACATAAAAATGTCGGAAATACTAGCTTTTTTTCCCCACTTTCTATTATAATTAACAAAAGGTTAATTATTAATATAAAAGATATTTCTATTATAATTAACAAAAGGCAGCATACTTCTTGTGAACAGTCCTTCATTTAAGATACACTTCAAGAAATATTTGTTATGTACCTTGTGTCTGTCAAGTACTTAAGTTAAAATGGTAAATAAGACACATGTGGCCTTTACCCTCACAAAGTTTATAATCTAGATTGGGATGGATACAAGAATAGTGTAAGCATACAGGCAGTCATTAGGCTGAATCTGGAGTCTCTGACTTGAAAATGTTAGTCTTTGGCCTTAGTTTTCTTATCTTTAAGTAAATATTTTTCTTATAGAAATAAAACTAAATAGATAATTTCTTCAGAGTGCCTGCTATGTGGCAAAAATTAGGAAATCACATTTCTTAGCACTCTTTCTACTTTCTACCATTCTGTCTTTAGAACTTACCTTTCTCTTCTTTCTCCCTTTCCATTGATCAAAAACTGAAAGCAAAACTTGCTCTCTCAGTTGGGAGCAGTCATCCTGCTCAAATTTTTTTTTTTTTGAGATGGAGTTTCGCTTTTGTTACCCAGGCTGGAGTGCAATGGCGCGATCTTGGCTCACCACAACTTCCGCCTCCTGGGTTCAGGCAATTCTCCTGTCTCAGCCTCCTGAGTAGCTGGGATTACAGGCACGCACCACCACGGCCAGCTAATTTTTTGTATTTTTAGTAGAGACGGGGTTTCACCATGTTGACCAGAATGGTCTCGATCTCTTGACCTCATGATCCACCCGCCTCGGCCTCCCAAAGTGCTGGGATTACAGGCGTGAGCCACCGCGCCCGGCCCTGCTCAGATTCTTTTACAGTCTCCCTATGCCAGGACGTAATGACTGAGTGAAAGATGCTGGGATGGAGCACAGACATGCCCATCTTAGAGGAAATATATATATATTTTCCCTCAAAAGAAAAGAACCAACTTAAATCTAGGGAGCATTAATACACATATTTTTTAAATCCAGGAGGAATCTTTATAATCACCTATCGCAGATGTATATCAGAATCACCTTGAGGATCTGTTTAAAATACAAATAAAATGTCTGATGCAGTATATCTGGGTTGGGCTTTTCTCTTTAAAAAATGTTTTCACCACTGTGATACATCCACACAATGGAATATTGTTCAGTGTCAAAAAGAAAGAAGTTACCAAGACATGAAAAGACCTAGAGGAACTTAAAGTACATTTTATCAACTGAAAGAAGTCAATCTGAAAAGGCTACATACTGTATGCTTCGGACTATACGACATTCTGGAAAAGGCAAAACAGTGGAGACAATAAAAGATCAGTGGTTTCCAGGGGTTTGGGTGGAGGGAGGAATGAATAGGTGGAACACAGAGGATTTTTAGGACAGTGAAAATATTCTGTATGATACCATAATGATAGATTTATGCCATTGGACATTTCCCCAAATGCATAGAATGTACAACAGAAAGAGTGAACTCTAATACTAACTATGGACTTGGGTTGATAGAAATATGTCAATGTTGGTTCATCAATGGTAACAAATGTACCACATTAGTGCAGGGTGTTGATGGTGGGGGAGTGTCTGCAGTTGCTATGTGGGAACTCTCTGTACTTTCCACTAAACCTTACTGTGAACCTAAAATTGCTTTAAAAGATAAAAATCTGTTCATCAGCAAGATGACAGAATAGGTGTTCTCTAGCTTCACTCTCCACAACATAAATCCCACTAGCAACTATCCACTGGCAAGAATATCATTGTAAATATCCTGGAACTCGAGAGTGAGACTGAGACAGCCTCTTCAACTATAAATCTGAAAGAAGCCATGTTAAATGATAAGAAGAATGGCTCTCTTTGACAGCATTGACCCTCCTTCAAGCTGGCACAGTACCACACACAGAGCATTCCTCCAGACCCAAGGTTTTTACAGTGATAATAGCAAGTTGGAGGCAGACATTCAGCTTTCCACTATTCCGAGACCTTTCATCGGAGGCTCTTCTTGTCTTACCCTACAGGAAACATTGGGACTGCCAGCCAGGCTGGATCACCTATGTTCAGTGAGAAACAAAAAACAAGGCTAGCCTTCACAGTGGTCAGGGTGTGGATCTTGGCAGTTGCTTTGCATTTTGGCTGCTGAAGGTACTACACCAGACAAACCAGCCAACAAAATCAGACTGTAGGAAACATGGTCCATTGGTCTTCTGGACTTGAATTCCTAGCCAGCTTCCTCATACAGCTCAGGGCTCTTGTTAAGGCTTCCCCAGGTCAAGAGGGAAGTGCAGGTTAGAGATTACCCTCAGAGGGCACATTTGGCCCTGTCCAATCCTGGTAGCATTGAGGTAATCCAAATAAGTCCTGGTACTCTCATTAAGTCTTCCCTAGACTGGGAGGTAACTTAGGTCTGAAGAGGGAGCATCTGGCCCTACCCAACCTCAGCTGATGAGGTGACTCTATCAAGTTTGGTGCTCTACTTGAGCTTATCGTCAGCTGGGATACAAACCCAAGGCCATACATATGTGTGGAGCATAGCCTCTGGCCTACCCTCCCATGTGGCTGAGCAGCAATCTCAGAAGCCTCACTCAGTCTCAAAGCCCAGGACATAACCAACTATGGATTCCAAACAATAGTACTGCCTAGACAGAGAAGACAACCTGCCTGATTCAAGATGTTCATAGAGCCCAGTTAGCAGCTTCACCTAATGGCAGAGTCAAGTCAGTGGGTCCACCAAACCATGGAGCACAACTAGAAGTTAATTCAAGCTCAGAATATAGAAAGTGACCCAGCCCAACTAGAGAACCTGACATCAAAGTCTAACTGTTCAGGATTGCTACTGGTGGCTTATTAAGAATGTCAGGGCAGACTAAATAGTAAAGGTATGTGACCACTAAAGCACACCTGCAAAGGCCAAGAGGTGGTCATAGCCTAAAATGTGCAGGTATTAATGTAAGGATATAAGGATTCTGAAAAATCAGGGAAATGTGAAATCACCCAAAGGAACTAATAAGACTCCAGTAAAGGACCTGGAATAAATGGAGATACATGAAATCACTGACAAAGAATTCAGAATGATCCTCTTAAAGAAATTTCAGGACCTCCAAGAAAATATGAGTAATAAAATTTTTTAAAAATTGAAAAACAATTCATGAACAAAATGAGAAGTTTGAAATGAGTAGCATTCCATGGTATATATACCACATTTTCTTTATCCATTCGTTGATTGATAGGCATTTGGACTGGTTCCATATTTTTGCAATTGCAAATTGTGCTGTTATAAACGTGTGTGCAAGTATCTTTTTCATATAATGACATTTTCTTCTGGATAGGTACCCAGGAGTAGGAGTGCTGGATCAAACGGCACTTTTAGTTCTTTAAGGAATCTCCTGTTTTCCATAGTGTGCTAGTTTACATTCCCACCAACAGTGTGAAAACATTCCCTTTTCACAGCATCCATGACAACACTTATTATTTTTTGATTTTTTGATTATATGGGCGTGGCTTACTTCACTTAGCATAATGTACTCCAGATTCATCCTGATTGTCACAAATAGCAAAACTTCATTCTTTTTTAAGACTACATAGCATTCCATTGTGTATATATGCCACATTTTCTTTACCCATTCCTTTGTTGATGAACACTTAGGTTGATTCCATATCTTGGCTATTGTAAATAATGTGGCAATGAACATAGTAGTGTACCTATCCCTTCAACATATTGATTTCAGTTCCTTTGCATAAATACCCAGAGGTGGAATTACTAAGTCATATTATAGATTTATTTTTAGTTTTTTGAGGAACTTCTATACTATATTCCCTAATGGCTATACTAATTTAAATTCCCATCAACGGTGTATAAGTGTTCCCTTTTCTTCATATTTTCTCCAACAGTTGTTGCCTTTCATCTTTTTCATAAGATACATGGGTGCTATAGCAGGAGTGAGTGCCCTTCCAGCCAGTCCCTGCCACTTCTCAAACCTGACAGCCTCTCGGGGGACAAGAGGGAGACAGGACTTAGAGAGGAGATTCAAGATTCTTCTGCCAGGGAGTGAGGGGGGTGGCAGTGATGGGGGATTAAAAAAAAATCATATTATGGACATTAAATAATTTATAAACGTTTGTTTAGAATATCAGTATTTAACTTGTACAATATTATTTCATCTGAATTCATGTAGAGAAATACAACTCAGCCATCTGCTTATAAACATTTAAAAGGTGCCAAATTAGAAAACAGGGCATTAACAGATAACATTTTTATTTTATTTGTTTAGTTTTTTTTTTTTAGTTTTCTTTTGAGCCTCACTTTTTTGCCCAGGCCACAGTACAGTGGCACAATCTTGGCTCACTGCAATGTCTGCCATCCGGTTTAAAGTGATTCTCCTGTCTCAGCCTCCCAAGTAGCTGGGATTACAGGTGTGAGCCACCACACCCAGCTAATTTTTGTATTTTTAGTAGAGACAGGGTTTCGCCCTGTTGGCCAGGCTGGTCTTGAACTCCTGTCCTTAGCTGATCTGACTGCCTTGACCTCCCAAAGTGCTGGAATTACAGGCAAGAGCAACCGGACCAGCCAAAAATTTTAAATTGAACCACATTTTATTTAACTTGCTATTGGGTTAACATATTGCCTTTAGGGTTGGTAAAAACATGTTATCAAGGTATTATGCAGGAGTTTGTGTCTTATTTATTTATTTATTTATTTGTTTATTTTAGGACGGAGTCTCACTCTGTCACCCAGGCTGGAGTTCAGTTGCACGATCTCAGCTCACTATAATCTCTGTCTCCTGGTTTCAAGCAGTTCTCCTGCCTCAGCCTCCCAAGTAGCTGGGATTACAGGTACGTGACACCACACCCAGCACATTTTTTGTATTTTTAGTAGAGACCAGATTTCATCAGGTTGTTGGCATGTTACTGGTTTGAGTGATTCTAGCATAATGAACTTTCAGAAGTTTACCTGCTTCTCAGTCCTGTGTCTTAGGTAGATGTTTGTAATCTGATTCACTTTCAACAACCTACTGTCCATGAATAATAATCTTTTATTACTATTTTCTCCCAACATTCAATAGAAAACTTTTGATTCCCTTGCCAGTCTCCAAATCTAAACTTGAATGGTTTCACTTAAAAGTTACTCATTTGAGGCTGAGCGCAGTGGCTCATGCCTGTGAATCATGGCACTTTGGGAGGCCAAGGTAGGTGGATCGCTTGAGGTCAGGAGTTTGAGACCAGCCTGGCCTACATCATGGAACCCCATTTCTACTGAAAATGAAAACATTAGCCAGGCACGGTGGCGCACGCCTATAAACCCAACTACTCAGGAGGCTGAGGCACGAGAATCACTTGAACCCCGGAGGCAGAGGTTTCAGTGAGCTGAGGTTGCACCACTGCACTTTCAGCCTGTGTGACAGAGCAAGACTCTGTGTAAAAAAAAAAAATTTGAGAACACTTAATAGTAAGTACAATTATTAATTTAGTACTTTAAATTGCACTGGTGTTATCATTACATCACAGAGCACCTAACACATAAAACAAGTGAGATGAAGTCAATTATATTTTTTACATTAATTAACAGTTCTACACAAATGCAATAATCCCTTCTTGAATTTGTTTTAGACCAATTGACAGCTATCTGTAAACACAGCTAAATGTAAGCATTTGTACTTTATCTTATTTTGTCCGTGTACTTTAAGTAAGCTTTTAAGTTAAAATTTCATTATTTCCTTATCTGAAGAATTAAAGGAAACAGCTTGGTGGTTTGGGAGGAACACTTGGTGATAGAGGCTCACTAAATCTGGCCCTGGCAAAGTTCTGATTAGCTTGAGATTTACAAAGTAAGCTGGAACCTGAAAAGTTAGAGTTAAATTTTGATTATTTGGAACATTTTTGTTCTTTCCTCATCTTGCATGGCCTGCCCTGCAACTGCTGATGAGTTATAATGCTGTCTTTTTTCTTATGAAGAATCTTCATTGGGGGATTTTGACCCAGGGCCTATTTTTTGTGTTTCTGTTTTTTGCGATGGAGTCTCACTCTGTTGCCCAGGCTGGAGCTCAGTGGCGCAATCTAGGCTCACCGCAACCTCCGCTAATTTTTGTATTTTCAGTAGAGACAAGGTTTCACCATGTTGGCCAAGCTGGTCTCAAACTCCTGACGTCAGATGA
Source organism: Aotus nancymaae (assembly GCF_030222135.1). Lineage (NCBI taxonomy): Eukaryota > Metazoa > Chordata > Mammalia > Primates > Aotidae > Aotus > Aotus nancymaae. The sequence goes on from NW_026988455.1 coordinate 19,904,441, forward strand.
TCCACCCACCTCGGCCTCCCAAAGTGCTTGGATTACAGGCATGAGCCACCGCCCCCAGCCTGGTCTATGAAGCCGTTGTTGGTCCTGCTAGCATAGCATTTCTAGATTGAGGGGCTGGAATGTTATACCTCTCTCCACCACCTGTCTTCAGTTTCTTTGTCACCTGTCCTCTTCCTTGGTGTCAAGACCAGGACAATAGGTGTTGCTTTCCGACAGTTCCTTTCCTTTTGTCTCAATGCCAGGCTGGAGTGCAGTGGCGCGATCTCGGCTCACTGCAACCTCTGCCTCCCGGGTTCAAAGCAATTCTCCTGCCTTAGCCTCCTGAGTAGCTGACATTGCCACCATGCCCGGCTAATTTTTTGTGTTTCAGTAGAGACGGGGTTTCACCATGTTGACCAGAATGGTCTTGATCTGACTTCGTGATCTGCCTGCCTCGGTCTCCCAAAGTGTTGGGATTACAGACGTGAGCCACAGTTCCTGGCCAGTAATGTTCAGTTTTATGACACTATCAGGGCGAGTTCCCAGCGCCCGGCGGAGCACGGGACACAGCCCCGCAGCCGCGATGGAGCCGAAGCGCCCGAAGCCCCGGGGCCCCCGAGCTGCCAGGTCCGCCTCGCTGCCGGGACCCGGGTGCCTGGGCGCGGCTTGAAGCGGGGGCGGCGCACCGGCACAGCCGCGAGAGCATGGGCAGGAGGATGCGGGGCGCCGCCGCCACCGCGGGGCTCTGGCTGCTGCCGCCGTGCTCGCTGCTGGCGCTGTGGGGAGGGCTTCTGCCGCCGCGGACCAGGTTCGTCTCCTGTCCGCCTGAAGACCGGCTGCCACGGCGCCCGGGAAAGGCGGCTTCGCGCCCGCGCTTCGCTTCACTCTGCTCCCGCCCCTGGCGTGGGACACCCGCGGCGGTTCCCTGAAAATTTTCCGGGCGCTGCTCACGCTGGCAGCCGGTGCGGATGGCCCGCCCCGGCAGTCCCTGGGCGAGCGCAGGTGGCACGTGCCAGCCGGGCAGCCCCGGCCGGAGGAGAGCGCCGCGCTGCACCAGGGCGTCTTCTGGAGCCGCGGCTTGGAGGAGCAGGTGCCCCGGGGCTTTTCGGAAGCCCAGGCGGCGGAGTGACTGGAGGTGGTCCGCGGCTCTCGGGTGGTGGCCCTGGAGCGCGGGGATTGAGGGCACAGCTCCAACCGAATGGCCGGCTTTGCCGACTGCACCCGCGCCTGCGTGCGCTACGGCATCAACTCGGAGCAGATTCAGGGCGAGGCCCTGTCCTACTACCTGGCGCACCTGCTGGGCCTCCAGCGCCACGTGCTGCCGCTGGCACTGGCACAGTGGGCGCAGGTACAGGAGGAGCTGTGCGCTGCGCACTCGACCGAGGGCAGCGTGGTGAGCCTGACGCGCTGGCTGCCCAAACTCACGGAGGTGATGGTGCCGGTTCCCTGATGCTCGGAGGATGGCCGTCTGTGGCCCCTCCGCGACACTGGGGGCGAGCTGGCCAATCTCAGCCTGGCGGAGCTGGTGGACCTAGTACAATGGACCGACTTAATCCTCTTCGACTACCTGACGGCCAACTTCTACCGGTTCATAAGCAACCTCTTCAGCCTGCAGGGGGACCCGCGCGTCATGCAGTGTGCCACGAGCAACCTGCACCGCGGGTACCGGCGGGGCGCTGGTCTTTCTGGACGAGGCGGGCTTGGTGCACGGCTACCGGGTGACAGGCATGTGGGACAAGTGTAATGAGCCGCTGTTGCAGTCAGTGTGCGTGTTCTGCGAGCGGACCGCGCGGCACGTCCTGGAGCTGCACTGCGGACAGGACGCGGCGGCCAGGCTGCTGCGCCTCTACGGGCGCCACGAGCCTCGCTTCCCCGAGCTGGCCGCGCTCGCCGACCCCCACGCTCAGCTGCTACAGCGCCGCCTCGACTTCCTCGCCAAGCACATTTTGCACTGTAAGGCCAAGTACGGCATCCGGTCGAGACTTAGTGTCACCCGGAGGAAAAGAGAGACCTGGGACTGGGATATGGATGATGGGGGGAAGGGCCGTCGCTTCTGCCACTGTGGGAGATGAGCCAGCCAACGCCCACCCGCAAAAGTGTCTAAAAACTTCAGCACTTCACCCACCTGCCCCTTTCTTTCAATTCCACTCTGTTTCCTTTCAAAGTTCTGGGAGGACGAACTCAGCTAGGCGATAAGTCTAACATTCCCTCCACCCAGCTTATAAAAGGATTCTTTTCCTGTGCCAGCACGGAGATTGGATCCGCAGAAACTGGTGGCCGTCCCTGTGGGAGATGCACCCCATTCTTGGAGTCCCCCCATTCCCTTTCCGAAAAAGGAAAACTTCCGTTTGAGCCGTTGAGCTAATTCTGCAATTTTCTACCAAACACAGCGCTGGTGGCCCCGGAGCAGGGCTGTGACGTTGGCTGGTGGAGCCCCCTTCCTGTGTTCTCCCTTTGTTCCAGCGCCGGGATGGTGAGATCACTGTTCCAAGCAGGGGGATGGCTCCCGATTGGACAAAGAGCAGGACCTCCAGACTCTGGGGAGCCCTGCAGACCTTGAAAATTTGCCTGACTCATTCCTGACTTCTTGTCATTTTGGCCTGAAGCCTGCGAATTCAGGGGCCAGCTGTATGCACTAAGTGAAATAATGAATTTTTTCTTCCACCCTCTCCCAGCCAACCAAAATTTTGACGATGATGTTCACCAGAAGGAAAAAAAAAATCAGTTTTATACACTTTGTTTCTATTTTAACTTTTTATTAAGAAAAACTTTTTTATTTGACAGAATTTGCCTTCTCTGTATATATGTGCATAAAGTGTGGTGTAAATATACTAAACAAACATATTTCTATATAAGGGAGTTTAAAAATTAAAAAAAAAAAGACAGTATCATCAGATCTGGGCGCGGTGGCTCATGGCTTTAATCCCAGCACTTTGGGAGGCTGTGGCAGGCAGATCACCTGAGGTCAGGAGTTTGAGACCAGCCTGGCCAATATGGTGAAACGCCATTTCTACCAAAAAAACAAAAATCAGCCAGGCATGGTGGCAGGCTCCTGTAATCTCAGCTAGTGGAGAGGCTGACACAGGAGAATCGCTTGAATCTGGGAGGAGGTGGTCGCTGGTAGCCAAGATCATGCCATTGCACTCGAGCCTGGGTGACAAGACTGAAACTCCATTTCGGAAAAAAAAAAAAAAAAAAAACTATCTAGACCGTGTGGTATTGGAGAAGACTTAGACATATAGATCAATGGAACAGAATGGAACCCAGGCTTAAATCCTCACAAAAATATGGCAAATTGATTACTTTAAATTGTGATAAAATACATGTAACATAAATTTATCATTGCCACCATTTTTAAGTACACAGTTCAGTGTGGTTAAATATATTCATATTGTTGTACAACTGATTTGCAGAACTTTCTCGTCTTGCAAAACAAACTCTTTTTCCATTAAACAACAACTCCCCCTTTCTCCTTTCCCCAGCTCCTGGCAACCCGTATTCTGCTTTATCTTTCTATAAGCTTGACTATTTTAGGTACCTCATATAAGTAATCATGTAGTATTTATGACTGGCTTATTTCACTTAACGTAATGTCCTCAAGGTTCATCCATGTTGTAGTATATGTCAGAATTTCTTTTCAACACTGAAAATATTCTCTTGCATGGGTATACTACATTTTGTTTATCCATTCATTCATGGATGGACACTTGGGTTCCTTCTACCTTTTGGATATTGTGAATAATGCTGCTGTGAACATGGGCATTCAAATATCTGTTCAATTCCCTGCTTTCAGTTCTTTTTAGTATTGTTGTACTGTGAAATATATATTTGGTCTTTGTTCCAATTTCCTGGCATACAACTCCTAAGATCCTTGGAATCTCCAAAATGATGTCTTTTTGTATGTTAATAAGTTGTTAGATGGCTGGCAGCTCCTAGGTAGCTTCAGGAAAGGGGCTGGTCACCAGAAATGATTAGAAGGTTGGGACTTTTGGCCGCAGCCCCATCCTTTAGGGAGGAAAAGGGGGCTAAAGGTTAAAGTTAATCACCAGTGGTCAATTGTTTAATCAATTATGCTTACCTCAGAAAGTGTCTCTAAAAACTGCAGAGGACAGGGTGTGGGCAGTCTCTAAATAGTGAACTCATAAAAGTTCCAGGGGGTGGCATGCCCAGGAGGGTATGAAACCTCCACGTCCCTTTTCATCTTTTACCCTAGGCATCTCTTCATCAATATCTGTTGTAATATTCTTTACAATAAACTGGTAAATGTAAGTTAAGTGTCTTTCTGAGTTCTGTGAGCCTTTCTAGCAAATTAATAGAACTAAAGGTGGGGATCCCTGTTCTGCTAAGGCTTGCAATAGGCATAGGATGTGGGGGACAGTCTTGTGGACTGAGCCCTCGACCTGTGGGATCTGATGCTATCTGCAGGTAGATAGTGTCAGAATAGAACTGAATTAGAGGACACCCAGTTGGTGTCCATGCTGCAGAGTTGGTTACTTACTTGGTGTGTGGGGAGAATCCCACACATATCTGGTGTCTGAAGTACTCTGTGTTGGGAGAGTATAGTAGGATAAATCAAGTTTGGTTATTATTATTAGTATATATTATTATTAATGTATACCCAGAAGTAGAATTCCTGGATCATAGTGTAATTCTATCTTTAATTTTTTGAGGAGCCACCATACTGTTCACGTTAGTGGCTACACCATTTTACATTGTCATGACAATGTGCTCAAGAGTTTCAATTTCTCCATATTCTCACCAATGTTACTGGAAAGGGGTCTTGACCCAGACCCCAAGAGAGGGTTCTTGGACTTCTCCCAGGAAAGAATTTGAGCAAGTCCATAAAGCAAAAGCAAGTTTATTAAGAAAGTAAAGGAATAAAGAGTGGCTACTCCACAGGCAGAGCAGCGGCATGGGGTGCTTGACTAAGGGTACTTAGAGTTATTTCTTGATGATATGCTAAACAAGGGGTGGAATATTCATGAGTTTTCTGGGCAAGGGGTGGGCAAGTCCCAGAACTGAGGGTTCCTCCACTTTTTAGAGGATATAGGATAACTTCTTCAAGTCGCCACGGCATTTGTAAATGGTCATGGTGCTGGTGGAAGCATCTCTTAGCATGCTAATGCATTATAATTAATGTATTATGAGCAGTGAGGACCACAGAGGTCACTGTCATCGCCATCTTGGTTTTGCTGGGTTTTGGCCAGCTTAACTGCAGCCTGTTTAATCAGCAAGCTCTTTGTGACCTGCATCTTGTGCCAACCTCCTATCTTATCCTGTGACTTAGAATGCCTAACCTCCTGGGAATGCATCCCAGCAGGTCTCAGCCTTATTTTACCCAGCTCCTGCTCAAGATGGAGTTGCTCTGGCTCAAATGCCTCTGACACCAACACTCATTATTTTCTGTTTTTTGTTGTTAAAGTAGTCATTCTGATGGGTATGAGGTGATGGCCAATTGATTTTTGATGAAGGTGAAAAAGTAATTCAAAGGAGAACGGACAGTATTTCCAAAACCAGTGTTGGAACTATTAGTCATCCTGAAAAAAAAAATGAACCTTGACCTAAATCTCACCTTAAACACAGACTAACTAAAAATTGATTATATATGTAAATATAAAAATTCAAAGCATAGTATTTTTAAAAGAAAACAGAAGAAAATATTCATGAACTGAAGTTAGACAAAAAGTTCTTAATATGATATCAAAAACCTGATCTACTACAAAACAGGACAAATTGGATTTCATAAAAGTTAAAACCCCTGCTCTGCAAAATACACTGTTAAGAGAATAAAAAAAAAACACCACAGACTTGGAAAAAATATTGAGAAATCACTTATCTGACAAAGACTAGTATTCAGCGTATATAAAGACCTCTCAAAACTCAACAAAAAGAAAACAGAGTTTAAGTAAAAAAATGGGTAAAAGAGTTGAGCAGATACTTCATCAGAGAAGTTATATGGATGGAAAATAAGCAGAACAAAATATTTTCAACCTAATTAGCCATCTGGAAGTTCAAACTAAAACCATAGTAAGGCTGGGGGCAGTGGCTCATGCGTGTAATGCCAGCATTTTGGGAAGCCAAGGCTTGAGGGTTGCTTGAGCTCAGGAGTTCCAGACCAGCCTGGACAACATAGTGAGATCCTGTCTCTACTGAAAATAAAAAATGGCTGGGTATAGTGGCACAGTCCTGTAGTCTCAGCTACTCGGGAGGCTGAAGCCAGAGGGTTACTTTAGCCCTGGAGATTGAAGTTGCAGTGAGCGATGATAGCACCACTGCACCCCTGCCTGGGCAACAGAGTGAAACCTTGCCTCCAACAAATCAAAGCAAAAAACCATAGTGAGACACCATACCAAGTAGCTAAAATAGAAAAACTGACATGACCAAGTGATGTCAAGAATGTAGAGTAACCGGAACTTGCACACATTGCTGGTGGGAATGCAGAATGATGCAGTCACTCTGGAAGAACATTTGGCAGTCTTTTATTTTTATTTTTATTTTTATTTTTTTCTTTTTCTTTTTCTTTCTTTCTTTTTTTTTTTTCATCCACACTGGCTGGCCTAGTACCTGGCACAAAGGTTCTCCATCCTTGCTGCACACTGAGATTACCTATGGAACCCCAGCCCCACTCCCTGAGTCAGTGTGGCCAGGGTGGGCCTGGGCCTCTCAGCACAGGTGATTCTTTTTTTTTTTAAATAGGAAGAAAGAAAAGAAAAAGAATGAAGGAGAGGAAGAAAAAAGAAGAGAGAGAATGGGAGTATTGCTTTATTGCCCAGGCTAATGCAGTCTAAAAATGGGTATTGAAAACCTCTTTAATGCCAATAATTGTGCTAAACAATGGACACAGGAAGGAATAAGGGAAGAAAATAACAAACAAGCAGCCAACCAATATTTCATTTAAACCTATGAAATGCTATGCAATTACCGAAGAGTGATTTACTTCCAATTATGTAGTTACTTTTGGAATAGGTGTGATGTGGTACCAATAAGCATATATGTTTTGTGTATTTGAAGTGGAGAGTTCTATAAATGTTTATTAAGTTTACTTGTTCCGGGTCTGAGTTCAAGTCCTGGATATCCTTGTTAATTTTCTGTCTCGTTGATCTGTCTATTATTGATAATGTGATGTTACAGACTCCCACTATTATTGTGTGGGAGTCTAAGTCTCTTTATAAGTCATTAAGAACTTGTCTTATGTATCTGGGTGCTCCTGTATTGGGTGCGTATATATTTAGGATCGTTAGCTCTTCTTGTTGCATTGATCCTTTTACCATTATGTAATGTCCTTCTTTGCCTCTTTTGATCTTTGTTGCTTTAAAGTCTATTTTATCAGAGGCGAGAATTGCAACTCCTGCTTTTTATTTATTTATTTATTTTTGCTCTCCGTTTGGTTGGTAAATCTTCCTCCATACCTTTGTTTTGAGTCTTTGTGTATCGTTGCATGTGAGATGGGTCTGTATGCAACATACCGATGGGTTTTGGCTTTTTATCCAATTTAGCCCTATCTGTGTCTTTTGATTGGGGGATGTAGTCGATTTAAATTTAGGATTAATAATAATATATGTGAGTTTAATACTGCCATTTGCTGCTAGCTGGCTGTTTTGCCCATTAGTTGATGTAAGTTCTTCGTTATATTGATGCTCTTTACTTTTTGGTATATTTTTCGAAAGGCTGATACTGGTTGTTCCTTTATATGTGTAGTGCTTGTTTCAGAAGCTCTTGTAAAGCAGGCCTGGTGGTGATGAAATCTCTAAGTACTTGCTTGTTCGCAAAAGATTTTATTTTTCGTTCGCTTGTGAAGCTTAGTTTGGCTGGATATGAAATTCTGGGTTGAAAGTTCTTTTCCTTAAAGATGTTGAATATGGCCCCGACTCTTTTCTGGCTTGTAGGGTTTCTGCTGAGAGATCTGCTGTAAGTCTGATAGGCTTCCCTTTGTGGGTAACCTGACCTTTCTCTCTGGCTGCCCTTAGTATTTATTTTCTCCTTCATTTCAACCCTAATGAATCTGATGATTATGTGCCTTGGGGTTGGTCTTCTTGAGGAATATCTTTGTGGTGTTCTCTGTATTACCTGGAGTTCAATATTGCCCTGCCTTACTAGGTTGGGAAAGTTTTCCTGAATAATATCCTGAAGAGTATTTTCCAACTTGGATTCATTCTCTTCATCACATTTAGGTACACCTATCAAATGTAGATGAGGTCTTTTCACATTGTCCCATATTTCTTGGAGACTTTGCTCATTCCTTTTTATCCTTTTTTCTCTAATCTTGTCTTCTCGTTTTATTTCATTAAGTTGGTCTTCCACCTCTGATATCCTTTCTTCTGCTTGATCAATTCGACTGTTAAAACTTGTGCATACTTCATGAAGTTCTCATATTGTGTTTTTCAGCTATGTTAATTCACTTATATTCCTCTCTAAATTGTCTATTCTTGTTAGCATTTCGTCAAACCTTTTTTCAAAGTTCTTAGTTTCTTTGCATTGGGTTAGAACAAGCTCTTTTAATTCACAGAAGTTTCTTATCATCCACCTTCTGAAGCCTAATTCTGTTAATGGAATGCACTCATTCTCCATCAGGCCTTGTTCCGTTGCTGATGAGGAACTGTGATCCCCTGTAGAGGGAGAGGCATTCTGATTTTGGGTATTCTCTGCCTTTTTAGGCTGGTTTCTCCCCTTCATTATAAATTTATCGATCTGTCATCTTTGTAATTACTGACTTTCTAATTAGGTCTCTGAGTGGACACTTGTTGATTCCCAGTGCCAAAGTCTGAGCAATCCACTGTGCCGGCCAAAACAGCAGTGTTAAGATTGATGGTGCTTTTCTGCCCAGGTATCTCCGGTCTGACTCCCTTCTTGAGTCCGTCTTTCAGTCAGCTGAATAGGCGACTCTGCCTTCCCGGAACTCCAAGTGTCGGCCGAAAGGGGACCCAGTCTCACTTACTCTGCACCAAGAACCGCCGCGCTGAGGCACCGGCAAAACTGCCACGTCAGCCACAAGAGTCGCGCTGGCGACCCGTGGGGCTCCTCTGCTGAGAATCTCTTCGTCCGTAAGCAACAAAAATTCGTCTGAAAGTGTGGCGTCCTCTCGTTCTCTGTGCTTTCACTGGGAGCTACAATCCCGAGATGCTAGTGATCAGCCATCTTGGATCTTGGCAGTCTTTTATAAATTTAAACAGGCACTTCCTGTATGACCCACCAATCCCATTTTTAGGTATTTACCTTAGCAAATGAAAAGTTATGGTTTCATGAAAATTGTATAGCTGTGTTTCATAAAGCTTTCTTTGTAATACCCCCAAGTGGGAAACAACTGAAAACTTCTTCCACTGGTAAATGGGTAAGCAATCTTTGGTACATCTGTACAGTGAATGGACTATTACCCAGCAAAAACAAAGGATCCAGTAAGTTGGTTGGATCTCAGAGGTAACATTCTGAGTAAAAGAAGCCTGTCTCAAAGGTTTACATATTATATTATTTTATTTATATAGTAACCTCAAAAAGATGCAACTATAATGTTAGACAACAAATCAGTGGTTCCCAGGAGTTAGTGGGAGAATGTGGCCTTAAGGGAGCAGCATGAGGGAGTTTCTTAGGGTGATGGAGCTGTTTTGTATCTGAATTGAAGCAGTGGCTATATCAATTTATATTTTTTGAAACTTCTAGAACTGGCCAAGCATGGTGGCTCACGCCTATAATCCCAGGACTTTAGGAGGCGAAGGCTGGAGAATCACTTGAGCCAAGGAGTTTAAGACCAGCCTGGGTAACAGGACAAAAAAGCCATCTCTACAAAAAATAAAAAAATTAGCCTACTGTGATGGTGCATGCCTGTAGTCCCAGCTACTTGGGAGGCTGAGGTGGGAGGATCGCTGGAGTCTGGGAGGTAGAGGCTGCAGTGAACTGTGATCATGCCAGTGTACTCCAGCCTGGGTGGCAGTGAGACTCTGTTTCAAAAAAAAATTAAACTGATAGAACTGTACACAAGAATAGTCAATTTTACTGCAGGCTAACTTAAAAGTAATATTAAAATACATAAAATAATATTTACATGAATACAATAAAAATGTTAACATAAATAACGTTGTTATGTGAAAAATAACTTCACAAAAGAATTTCCAAAAAAATAAAGTTATAATGAGAAGAAGGGCATTGTTTTACAATTTTTCAATTTTTTTTCTGCCTTAATAAAAGGTATTGGATTCAATTGTATATATATATAATTCTACATATCTTACAGGCTCTGGAAAGCTCTACTGTACACTCATGAGGCAATGAGAGTAAATTAGGCAAGTCATTCCCAGTACTTTTTTTTTTTTTGAGATGGAGTTTCACTCTTGCCCAGGCTGGAGTGCAGTGAAACAATTTCAGCTCACTGCAACCTCTACCTCCTGGGTTCAAGCAATTTTCCTGCCCTAGCCTCCCAAGTAGCTGGGATTAGATACGCGTGCCACCATGCCCAGCTAAGTTTTGCATTTTTTAGTCAAGACAAGGTTTCACTATGTTGGCAGGCTAGTCTCAAACTCGTGGACTCCGGTGATCTGTCTGCCTTGGCCTCCCAAAGTGTTGGGATTACAGGTGTGAGCCATTGTACTTGGCTCCCATTTCTTTTTTAAAGTGAATAATGGGATTCCTTTTAAGGAGTCGCCCATCATGGCTGAAAAGACGCTTGTATACCCCATTTCAGGTCATACTGCACTGTTAGGTGAGCAGTACTATTCGTGGAAGCCATTTACAGTCTATAAGTCAGAAAGTTACTTCCTCAGAAACTTTCTGAAATCTATAAGCAGCTTCTTTGAGGATGGCCTTTTGTAATCTGCATATGACCCCAAAATTCTGAAACTGACTAGGACTGAATGCAGCATCAGGAAGGAGGAATTTCTTGCCTGTGCGAGGGTTGGGCAATGCGGAGGTTGGGGCAGGTGCCACCACCATGGGACTCAGACTCATTGGGTTTGCCTGGGACCCAGCTCTGTAAGCTTAACCAATATCTCAGGGTAAAGGCTATTATAGAGTGCAGTCTGATCTGTTCTAAACTATATTTTGGCCTGGTGCAGTGGCTCATGCCTGAAATGCCAGCACTTTGGGAGGTCAAGGCCAAAGGATTGCTTGAGCCCAGGAGTTTGAGACCAGCCTGGGCAACATGGCAAAACCTTGTCTCTACCAAAAATAAAAAATTAGCTGGATGTGGTGGCACACAATATTGCCAGCTACTCAGGTGGCTGAGGTAGGAGGATCACGTCAGCCTGGGAAGTTGAAGCTGCAGTGAACCAAGATGGTGCTACTGCATCCCAGCCTGCGAGACAGAGGAAAACCCTGTCTCAAACAGAAAACAACAAAATCCCATTATAATTGGAGTTGACTGTGTTTCCCCCAGTAGGCAGGCTCATTATTGAGAGTTGGAGGCTTACCATCCAGCTAACATTGTGGATGGTTAGACTGCTGTACCCTGCCAGCCTCTTGGAAGCAGTCAAGGCAACCAGGCCTTTACTTGAAAAAGGAGAGCAGGCAGGAATACCAGATGCAGTCCCTCAGCCTTGGAGTTCTCAGCCTCCATAACTGTAAGAAATAAATTGCTTTTATTTATAAATTACCAAGTTTCAGGTATTCTGATATAGGTAAGAGAAAATGAAGCAATATAGCACCTGTGGTCCAGGATCTTTAAAGGGAGGACCTAGGTCCAATATCTGGAAGAAATGTTACAACTAAACAGCAGAAAGATTAAAATATGGGTAAAGGACTTAGAGATTTCTCTAAAGATACATAAACAGTCAACAAGCACATGAAAAGATATTCAGCATCATTACTTATTAGGGAAATGCAAATCAAAACCACAGTGAGGTACTACATCATACCTGCAAAGATGACTATAACAGTTTTATTTTTCATTTTGAGATAGAGTTTCACTCTTGTTTCCCAGGCTGGAGTGCAATGGCTGATCTTGTTTCACTTCAACCTCCACCTCCTGGGCTCAAGTGATTCTCCTGCCTCAGCCTCCTGAGTAACTTAGATTACAGGCATGCGCCATCGTGCCTGGCTAATTTTTTGTATTTAGTAGAGATAAGGTTTCACCATGTTGGTCAGGCTCGTCTCGAACTCCTTACCTCAGGTGATCCACCCACCTTGGCCTCCCAAAATGCTGCAGTTACAGGTATGAGCTACCACACTTGGCTTATAATAATTTTTTTCAGCCAGATGAGGTGGCTCACGTCTATAATCCCAACACTTTGGGAGGCCGAGGCTGGTGAATCACAAGGTTAGTAGTTCAAGACCAGCCGGGCCAACATGGTGAAACCCTGTCTCTACTAAAAACTACAAAAATTAGCTGGTGTGGTGGCAGACGTGTAATCCCAGCTACTTGGGAGCCTGAGGCAGGAGAATTCTCCAAAAGTGCTGGGATTATAGGAGTGAACCACTATGCCCGACCAGGGGTTTCTTTTCAAGGTGATAAAAATATTCTAAAGTTTATCAAGGTGATGCTTGCAAGTTCTGTAAGTAGACTTAATGCAGTGACAGCTGCAAATTCTATAAATATATTTAATGTGATGGTTACAAAAATTCTATGTAAAACACAAATTGGACAATTTCGGTGAGTGAAAGCATGCTATGTGAATGTCTTAATAAGGCTTTTATTTTTAAAATGAGCAAATGGTAGAATGTTAACATGGCCCACATCTACGTGGCGGCTAAATTGGTTTTTATCATATTTTTTCTATGCGGTTTCTATTATATTTTTCTATGTGAACTGGGTGCGTGAGCAGGGAGGCCAAGCCCACCGAGAGCCTCAGCACACCCCCAGCACCTGGTATGAGCGAGGTGCATGGCTTCCTTGAGTGTGGAAGAGACGACGTCATGGGTGTTTACACATCAATATAAAATTTGCATAGTTAAGAAAAAAAAGCAGTGGACGTGAATGCAGGATGTCTTATGAATGCAGCATCTGTGTCACTGGATGTTGGCTCACACAGAAGCTCCCATTCCTGAGCAATGCAGGAAAAACATGAGATGGGGTAGGAGTTGACATGGCCCAGCTGGCTCAGATGACACACGAAGGTCCCAGTGGCATGACTTGGTTGGTGTGATGTGTGCTTTGGGGTTTTATTTTGGCACATTATGAAGGAGTGAAGCCTGTATACAATCAGTTTCTATCTATGCTAATGAAGGGCAAGGGGATGAAGCAATTTACTTTGACTAACCATCCACTGACATTGATTAGGCATCTTATGATCCTATCTTCACCTGTGAGATTTCCATGTTGTGTTTAATGTCAGACAATATCTTTTAATCACTCGTACAGTTTATGCAAATACTGTATACATGATAAATGTTTGTACCATATGATCTTTGGAATGAACTAAGACAAAGGAGATTCTGAGGAAGGACCATGGCATGAGAGGTGTAATTCATCCCTCGGCAGACTGAGATGAGGATGAAAAATGAACCATGGGTAAATATAGCCTTAGTCCGCATACATTTGCCTCACATGAGCTCACAGGACACAGATGTGGAGATCAGGCATGCTCAGTGACATAACTCAGAATTCAGTAACCCAGCATATCAGCTCTCTCACAGGGATGTGCTAGGGTGGGGGCCACTGTTGAGTGTCAGCGTCCAGTGATGGCCAGGGACTCAGTTACAGCAACTCTGGCAGCCCTGGCCAGATATCAGCCAATTGGCCAAGAGGAGGCAGGCTGGCCCAGATCCCCCAAAGCAGGTGATTCTCACTAATACCGCCCAGGGCACCTAGACCTGAAAGACATCATGGGACGCTGAAGTTAGAATCAAAGTGCAGCTAGAAAAGGGCAGCCACCAGGAGCAAGTCCATCCTGGCAGCTGTCAGCACAGCATGTTCACTATCGGGGGCCAGCCTTGCTCACGTTGTCTGATGGAGGTTCCCAGAATGCCATGGCTTCTTCAGGGATCTGTTGTCCAGCAGTGAAGGGAGGGGACTCTGGGGGCAAACGTGCCCGGGGCGCCCCAGCTGCACTGGCTCCCAGAGAGTAACCTGGGTTCATGAGCAGGGAGGCCAAGCCCGCTGAGAGCCTCAGCACACCCCCAGCACCTGGTGTGAGCGAACTGCCTGGCTTCCCTGAGCATGGATGTGATGATGTCACAGGTGTTTGCAGATTCCCTTTCAGTGTGTCCCACAGCACTCTTGGTTCATGTGTGATACGCTGCACTTGGGGTGGAGGTGTGCTGACCATCATAAAGGGCTGAGCCTTTCTTCATTCTTTCCCATGGCTCTGATGCAGTTTTCACATACCAGTTAGTAAGGAAGTTCCTGAGATAATGGACCTTGTGCTAGTCACATTAGGCTGCTAGGATAAAGTGTCACAGACTGGGGGGATGGATGAGGCATGTATTAAGAAAAGAAATGTATTTGTTGGCCGGGCGTGGTGACTCACGCCTGTAATCCAAGCACTTTGGAGGCCAAGGCGGGTGGATCACCTGAGATTGGGAGTTCAAGACCAGCCTGAAAAACATGGTGAAACCCTGTCTTAAAAAAAAAAAAAATGTATTTGTCACAGTTTGGGGACTGGAGTTCCAAGATTAGGGTCCCAGTGTGGTGAGGTTCTGGTGAGGGTTCTTTTCCTGGCTTGCAGACGGCCATCTTCTCATTTTGTCCTCCCGTTGGGGAGAGCAAGCTCTGGGGTCTCTGCTTCTTACCAGGGCCCTAATCCCAACATTAGGGCCCCACTCTCATGGTCTCGTCTAACCCTGAGGAACTCCCAAATGCCCCATATCCAAATACCATCACCTATCCTGGATTAGGGCTTCAACACAGGAATTGGCGGGAGGGGGGAAATGAACATTCAGTCTATCAGAGCCCCCAATCACCCCCACTGTGCCCGTTTAGGGGCAGATTGTAGGGCTCAGGCGGGACACAGAGGTGGAGGAAGCACGGGGTCTGCCTCCTAGGAATGGTTCAGCCAAAACAAGGACAGGGACATGGGGCAGACAACAGCCAGTGGGGTAACCAGCAGGAGTCCAGAGGTGTGTCACTAAGCCGAGGTGTCACTTTTACCCTTAGGTGAGGAAGTTGGCTGAGCACCCACACACACCAGAGTACAGGCCACGTTCCCTTCAAACACGGCTCACTTACCATTCCTCTACCCTGCAAAGCAGAGGTGCTACCTCGTCTCCTGAGGATGGCCCTGAAGGTAGAGGAGTGATGGGAGCTGCCCACGTAACCCACCAGTGACTCTTCACTCCCCACATATTCCCTGATGGCCTGATGTGCGCTGAGCTGGGGAAGCCCTGCCAAGATAAACTCTTCTTCCCAAAGTCCACAGAGGGCAGGCCTCCGACACTGCCCACATACAGTTATCAAGTTAAATGATAAATGTTTTCATTTATCTTGATAATTGTACTTTGATTTATCAAGCTTTTGATGTTAGGCTAAGGACTTGAGTATGGATTTAAGTTGACTCACATCTGCCTCATTGTTTTTGCATAAATCATGACAATGCATTATCTATAAATCTCAGTTTCAGTTTCTTTGAAAGGAACTGAGAACTTAGACATATCTACAGCTATCTGAAGGGAGACCTTCTACAGTTGTTTTTGCTGTAGAAGTTCTTTACTATTGTCTTCCTTTCAAATAATTTGACAGATGTTTAAAAGTAACTGGTTTGTTTCATTAAACCATTCTATTTAGTCTTCATAGAAACAACTCTTTCTTGTTCGATTCATATTTCTTACTTTTTTTCTAAGTGAGCCATAGTGGTG
The DNA here is from genome assembly GCF_030222135.1 of Aotus nancymaae. Taxonomy (NCBI): domain Eukaryota; kingdom Metazoa; phylum Chordata; class Mammalia; order Primates; family Aotidae; genus Aotus; species Aotus nancymaae. Next base: position 19,920,134 of record NW_026988455.1, read on the forward strand.
TCTTACTATGTTGGCTAAGCTGGTATCAAACTCCTGACCTCAAGTGATCCTCCCCTATCAGCCTCTTAAAGTGCTGGGATTACAGGTGTGAGCCACTGCACCCAGCTGCATATTTCATATATATCTGAACTACATAGCCATAAAATAAATTTAAGTATTAAAAGTTTTTTAAGTTTGATAACAACTTTAAAGGCATACAAGTCCACAGGGCTTGCATGCTAATGGATATCTGACAGCTGAGGTCATTTGGAGCAGAAAGGATAAGTAAGGATGGCCACAGAGGAATGGAGAACGCTGGTTATACTCAGAACGACAGAGACTTTTTTCATTAAAACTGTCTGCTAAATTTAATAGGTTTAAAAATCAGGATGGGCATGGTGGCTCATGCCTGTAATCCCAGCACTTTGGTAAGATGAGGTGGGTGGATCACCTGAGGTCAGAATTTCAGTAGAAGATCATCTATGGAGAATATCTCCAGCCAAACTCATGATTACAGAACAGAAGCTAAAACAGTCTGGGTCAGATTACAGAGTTAATACCAATTTAAAACTTTTACATTTAAAAAGAAAGAGCCTGTAATTCCAGCACTCTCGAGGCTGAGGCAGGAGGATCGTTTGATGCCAGGAGTTTGAGACCAACCTGGGCAACACCGTAAGACCCTGTCTCTCTATACATAAAATTTAAAAAAAAAGGAAGAAAGAAAGAGTGCTGATTATTAGCATTTAAGAGGATACTGCAACTTTAATAACTGTAAACTTTGTTAGAAGGCTGTGGCACACAGCTCTATCCTACTAGGTATTTAACCTGTAAATAATGCAAACAATATCAGCAGTTTTAAAATGCTATAAAACTATAAAAACACAAAAAATGAGGCAAACAAAACAAAACAAAAAACAAGAATGCTTTTCTAAAATGAAGCTGTATAACTAAAACATCTAGAAGTACAAAAAAAAAATTAGAAAAAATGATTAGAGAAACCCTCTAATAAAATTTTAATTTCTTGATGAAGAATTCTCAAGAGCTGCATCAGAGAATTTATACTAACAAAAGACATTATGAATGTAAGGAATGTAGGAAGGTTTTTAGGTGTGGATCACAGCTTACCTGACATCAGAGAATACGTACTGGAGAGAAACCCTCTAAATGTAGAGACTGTGGGAAGGCCTTTGGCTATGGTTCACAACTTATTAGACGTCAGAAAATTCATACTGGGGAGAAACCCTATGAATGTACAGACTGTGGGAAGGCCTTTATTCAGCTATCACACCTTATTTGACATCTAAGAATTCATACTGGTGAAAGGCCATTGTTAAAAGGCCTTTAGTTGTAGCTCAGAACTTACTCAGCATCAAAGAACTCATACTGGTGAGAAACCCTATGAGTGTAAGGTCTGTGGGAAGACCTATAGTCACGGTTCTCATCTTGTTCAACATCAGAGAATTCACACAGGAGAAAAGTCTTATAAACAGTGTGGGAAGACTTTTAGACATGCTTCACAGCTTGCTTGGCATCAGAAAATCCATTTTGGTGAGAAACCCTATAAATGCAGGGAATGTGGGAAGGCTTTTATTCAGCTTTCACACCTTATTCATCATCTAAAAATTCATACTGGCGAGAAGCGTTATGAACATAAGAATTATGAGTAGGCCTTTAGTTGTGGCTTGGAATTTACTCAGCATCAGAGAACTCATGCTGGTGAGAAACCTTGTTAAGTGTAAGGACTGTGGGAAGACCTTTAGTCACGGTTCACACCTTGTTCAACATCAGAGAATTCATAGGGTTGACTGTGGGAAGACCTTTAGTCACGGTTCACACCTTGTTCAACATCAGAGAATTCATAGTGTTGAGAAACCCTATAAACGTAAGGAATGTGGGGAAGCCTTTATTCAACGGTCACATCTTACCCAACATCAGAGAGTTCATGCTGGTGAGAAACCCTATGTATGTAAGGAATGAGGGAAGTCCTTCATTTGGAGTGCCAAGCTCACTCTACATCAGAGAATTCATATTGGAGTGGGAAAAAAACTATGAATGTAAACAGGTACTGGTGAACTTTAAAGCTGATGACTCAAACTTTGAGTAAACTTGTGAATATAAATACAGATTGTTCCCAGCTTACAGTATGTGAAAGCAGTACTCATTCAGTGTGCTCCTCAACCTACAGAGTTTTATCAGGACATAATCCCATTGTAAGTCAACAAGCATCTTTAATTTAGAGAAGCCTTTATTCAGAGCTCACACCTTACTCAACATTAGAAAATAAATGTTTTTGGGAAATAGTGTGAATGTAGGAAATGTCATTCATCTTAGCTCAAAACTTAAACATCACATATTAAGTATCTTAGTTTTACCTCTCTATTATTACTGGAACATTGAGTAGGTAACTTACCTGCTCTTTTCCTATTTATTCGTTTGTGAAGTGGAAGAAATTAAACACTTTACCCCGTATGTTGTCTGTCACATGTTCCCAATAGATGTTAAAAATATCACTATCACTAGTAGTATTATTAGGCATTGAAGATGAGTGGAGAATCCTTTATGTCTAATAGAAAAGCCTTTTGTTTCTTGTTGCTTGTAAGAAAATTCTAAAGTGTAATGAATATGAGTAGGCCTTTGTTCAGATCCTTTCCTTTTTCTTTTTTTCTTTTTTTTTGCGGAAAAAAAGATGTCCCTTTAATAAAACGTTATCAACATATATCATACACAAACTACAACGTATCATAATTACTTTTTTTCCTCTCTTAATTCAGAACCAGACTACAAGGTAAGAAAAAACACAGAAATAGCTACAATGTTCCCAGTAATCCCCACGAAGTCTTTTTTCAGGCAGATGATATCTCACATATGATATATATGGATCAGAAAGGGGAGGGAGTAAAATAAAGACCAGCTACAGGGGAGGGAGGGAGGGAGAAGGGCGTGTCAATGTACAAAGAATTCGGGTGTCTTCCAGGGCAAGACACAAAGGTTTCCGTGGAGTGATGAGGTGAGCGGGGCCATGAGCACCCTCCCGGGAGGGGACAGGCTCCACTGTCGGGCTTGTTGGTTTTGAAAATAAAAACAAGACCAGAGACAATACATCTGTTTGGTTGTCAGTGTCCCCCCACCCCCCCACATAGCTGCTCTAAAGTCTTTACATCCAGTCCCAAGCATATACAGAGAATTCTGGTCAGCATCCCATCTGAGAAAGGACAAATAAAGAGAAAAAAAAACAAAAGAAAACCGGAACACCAGCCCCCCTGCCAGTGCACACGATGACACTGATGCGAGGATCTTGGGACCAGAACGCAAGGTCACTTTCCATGTCCCAGGTCATAGCCATCCTGTCAGTGACAGCCTGTCCTACTCTGCACCAGGCCACCACCCAGCTGGCAGGATTCTCACTGGGAAGACTGAGGTGGGGGCGGAGGAGGGGCTGGAGAGGCAGGGAGGCCAGGACAAGAGGGAGGTCCAGGAGAGGAGGAGGAGGAGGAAGGCGTCCTGTGAACAGTGCATGCCACCGGGTCACAGCAACAGGCTCGGCTGTGGTGGAATCCTGAAAGGGGTCGGTGGTCTGGCCCCTCCGGCCACAGGATGAGGGTGCTGGGTTCTGGGCTCCAAGGGTGCCACTGCTGTTGCCGCAGAAATCAAGCCAGAACAAAGATGTTCTTACTCCTCCCCTGCCCCCTGCACAAACCAAAACCCCAAGTGGAAAACGGTGACTGCCTTTCCTTCTTTCCAAAAAAGTCATTTTGAAAGAAACCACCGATTGTAAACTGTCCAGTTTATTATTATTTTTGATGGCTACAGACAATGTAGCCTCTCACACCTAGACTAGTTTTCCTGGTAGAAGGGCTTGGGCACAGTCAGCAGGGCTTCTGGTTTTCTTTTTTTTCCTTTTTCTTTTTCTTTTTCTTTTTTTTTTTTTTTTTAGAAGAAAGCATAGGGGTTGATTGGGGTGGGGGCTTGCTAGAAGCTTCCATTTAAAAAATTTTTTCCCCAAAAAAACTCTCCTGAAAACAAATAAAAAACTCCCAACAACGGTTAAATCCCAAACAGAAAAAAACAAAAAAGTGTCATGTACCGAAAAGGTCCTTTGGGGAAAGAGCAAGGGATGGGATTTTCCTGGTCACTGACTCGAAATACATTTTTGAGTTTTGTCCTTCACGTTTCATGGAATAAAAAGTTCGGCCTTTTTGTTGCATGAAACTAAAATTGGGAAAGGTGGAGGGGGTGGGAGGGGGTTGAGGGGAGCAGAGAGATGCCCTCCCCACTAGCTCCTGGATAATGACACCTCGCTTTTTGCATAATTTCTGACATCTTACCACCTGCAATGCTGGCTCTCTCAGCGTCTTGGAGAAGGGGGAGTCACACACTCATCATCATGCTTGGAGAATAATTGTCGTTCTGAAAGGAGTGGAGGAAGTTCCCTCCTAGCTCACCATCATCTTGAGGGGTGTCTGGAGGATTGTTAATGCCACTTATGTTAGGAGAATTTTTTGGAAGTCCATCTATGTTGCCTGACCCTAATGATCCATTCATGTGGTGTGACTCCATGCCGCCCATTGGACCGTCTGAGCCGGGACCCATTGGGAAGTTGGACCGGCTGCCTCCAGGCAGCACCGGATTAATCATTGTGTAGATGTTATCACTGGAATTTGTTGAATCTGTGGGACTGGGTGTAATGGGTGTTCCTGGAGGGCCGCCACCACCAGGGGGTCCCACATAGGTACCGGGTGATGAGGAGGAGTATGGAATTGAGTTAGCACTGTTAGGATTGGGCCAGGGTCTGCCAGCTCCCAGGCCCATGTTAATCCCTAGCGTGGCGGGGCTGACGAAGTTGGGTGGTGGTCTCATGCTGCTGCCGTAATTCTGTGGGCCGGGAACCATGGGCCCCATGCCTCGGGGAGGGTTCATTCTCTGCATTGATCCTCCCATGTTGGGGTGGGCTTGTTGTGTGGGATCCATGGAGTTGGGCCGAAATGGCTGTGTCCTAGGAGCTCCTCCCGGAGGCTGGTTTCCCATTCTGAATTGGAGAGGGGGCTCCTGGGGCCGCCTGCGTATCGCAGTGACATAAAAGGCTGACTGTGGTGTCCCATCATGCTGCTAGGATTGTGAGGTGGAGGCTGTGCGTGCAGCGAGGGCTGTGACCCCAGAGAACCCTGAAAGAAACCTGGCGGGATGGGGCCTCCCAGCATCCCATCATTGGGGGGAATGTTGCCAAGCACGGGGCTCGGGGCAGCTGCTGCACTATAATCGTGAAAGGCTTTTGCTTCACTTGAATGTTCACAAGTGTCTCTCCTTTCAGGAGCTGCACAGTAAAGGTCCCAAAATACACACCACCACAAGTGCAAAAACCCAGGCGGTTCTCCCAACGTGATGTTTTTTTCCTATCGAATCTCCGATAAGGTCTGTGCAGATTTTTGTGCTCCTATGTGCAGTAAATATTCGTAGACATATAAAGCTAACTTTTCCCGAGCCTGCCCAGGCACTCGCTCACTCGCTCTCTCCGTGCTCCCCTCCCCTCTCTGCTTTTTTTTTTTTTTTTTTTTTTTTTGCGGTTTTTTTCTACCATTCCCTGAAGACATTAGCAATGAGTTCATGTTAAGTTAAAATTCATGCCCTGTACTTTTTCAGACCTTGCAAATACTGTGTATTCAGTTCCTAAACCCATGTGAGGGCTTACCTGTGACCACCAATTCTCCAGGGAGACTTTTTCCCTCCACTTAGAACCAGTGTGAAAGCAAATATTGTTCACTTCTCTCTTACTCTGTGGGATGGGTTTCTTTTTCTGCTTCCTTCTTTCCCTAAGGATAACCATTTTTTAGCTTTTTAGTTTTTTATTTTTATTATCTACAAACTTGCTATAAGTAGACCTCAGACCTTTTCTTTTTCCTTGCAGATGTGTAGTTCTCATGACAAAAAACTTGAGGAAACCAAGCCCCTTGGGGCTTCCAACAGCTATAGTATGTTTTCATGTCAGTCCCTCCTTCAAAAGATTTTCTTTAATACTTCCAAAGCCATAATATGTTTTAAAGGGCTTTTTAAAATAGATGATACATCTGTAGCAATCTTTTGCAAGGAGTTTTTCAGTCTACATAGTTCATCATATTGTCAAAAGCTACCTCCACACTTAATCCTACTTCTGTGCTTTTTTTTTCTTTTTTTCTTTTTTTGAGACAGAGTCTCCCTTCATCACCAGGCGCCAGGCTGGAGTGTAGTGGCGCAACCTCTGCCTCCCGGGTTCAGGCAATTCTCCTGCCTCAGCCTCCCGAGTAGCTGGGACTACAGGCATGTGCCACCACACCCAGCTAATTTCTTCGTATTTTTAGCAGAGACGGGGTTTCACCATGTTGACCAGGATGGTCTCGATCTCTTGACCTTGTGATCCGCCCACCTTGGCCTCCCAAAGTGCTGGGATTACAGGCGTGAGCCACCATGCCCGGCCGTGTTTTCTTTTAATAACACTTATCACTGGTGTGTGTGTGTGTGTACATGTGTGTGTCTCGTGTTTCTTAGTTCTTATTAAGAATGTAAGCAGGGCGAGGTATGGTGGCTCCTGCCTGTAATCCCAGCACATTGGGAAGCTAATGTGGACAAATCACTTGAGACCAGGAGTTCAAGACCAGCCTGGTCAACATGGCAAAACACCATCTTTACTAAAAACAATTTAGTGGTGCACGGTGGTGGGCATCTCTTGTCTCAGCTACTCAGGAGGCTGAGGCTTGAGAATCACTTGAACCTGGGAGGCAGAGTTTGCAGTGAGCTAAGATTGCACCACTGCACTCCAGCCTGAGCAGTGAAATGAGACTCTGTCTCAAAAATAAATAAATAAAGTAAGCAGAGATCATTACCTTGACAGTCTTGTACCTATTTCCAAAACTGTAGTAAAGCCCCTGACCTATAGTACAATTCAGGTTTATCTAGATAAAGATAGAAAACGCTGCAAAAACACAAACAAAAAACATTAGGATAAATCAGTGGGAGAAAATAAGTCTACCTTCCAAATACAGGTGTAAATAGAGTGTTTGTTGCAGTACTCAAACAGCAGTAGTTCTGGTCATTGGGTTTGCTTGGAAGCAATGGAGGGAATAATCACTCATGTATCCTTAAAAATTTAGTAGATAAGGAAACACTAATAAAGTAGGAAACATTGAAACATTTGTCGTGATGCTCTATTAGTTTGCTGAAAATGAGAAAATGAAAAACAAGCCAGACCCAACATTCTTAGATTTTCCTAACATCTACTGAGGTGGTAAAAGTTCCAATGCCCAGAGAGTGCAAGAAACTAAGCCAGTGTCATTTATTCCTCCATCAATCTCTTTGGATTCATGTCCCCTATATACAGCTCAGGGTCTGACATAATAGTTGCTTAATTTAACAACTTAGTATGAATGAATATAATCAGAGAACTCCTAATTTCTTATTTAAAGCAAGACCTCCTATCCAAAGAATACAATTAACTTTTGACTTCAGAGAAACTGCACCTTTCGAGCCCACACCAAAGTAGCACAGTAAGAAGGTAGGAAATCCTTAGAGAATAGAAAGAGCAAGGAGACATCAGAGCTTGGTGACTACAAATCAGGTTCAAGAAAGTGGGGTACCCACTCTGCCTAAGTGTCTACGGGAAGAGCTTTATGAGGAAGGTAGAGATGCAGCAACAAGGGAGAGTTAACTTTCCTCCTTCAGTGCCAAAGGGAAATTTAAGTACAAGACGAAAAAGAATCATTTTCAAAGACAAAAATCAACTTTCGAGATGGATACAATGGCTTTTATTGTCACCTTCTTTTCTGAGCAATTAAATGTATTTTCACTTCTGGGAAGGAAGATTTATTTCCTTGCCGGAGACCCAGCCTGGTCAGAAGGAGGAAGCAATCTAGGAACAAGAAGACAGTATAATAATAGGTTAGCTCAATAATGTTATCATGGTCCATGGGTCCCAATGTAGCATGATTACTGATGACTAATCCTTTCCCAATGTCCTTCTGCAACAATTGCTATGTAAATTGATGTTTGCATTTTTGATAGTCTACCTAGAGGCTTAATGAGTTCAGTGTAACTCACCCTTCTCAGTGATCATCCAGAAGTAAAAAGAAAGAGGTCTGGCTTTTTCTTCATCAGAACATCCTATATAGATATTTAGATATAGGATGTTCCTGGTGAAATATCAATCAAGGTGAACAATTTTAGTGATAAATTTCAAATGTTGAAGTTGGAAGTGTTTTATTCATGCTATATTGATCTAGTGGTATCAGCATCATGGCTCAGCATATCACTGTCAATGTGTAAAGATAATGTTAAAATCTAATGTTACTTGTCACACTTGAATAAGAATCTTGTTTTTTAATAAAAAATGAAGCTGATGAACTTTTATTAAGAAATGAGTTCATAACAGCAAATAGAACAAAATGACTTCAGTCAGTTTTTATATCTCCCAAAGAGGATACATAATATTGAATCTCCATCTTTTGTTCTGTCTTCACTATTATTTATTTGCTACTTCTCTCTTCAACATTCTTAGCACTTTATTCAAGGACTCCCAAGGCCTATCCTTACGTTACTTCTGCCAAATTAAAATAACCAAAGCAAGTCACAAGGCCAGTGCAGATTCTAGAGTGGAATGTTAACCTCACCTCTTGAAAGAAGCTGCCCAGTTACAGAAGGGCAAGTACAGAGAGTAAGAAAGGATTTCAGCTGTTTCTGCAGTCATTTTACCCCAATATTCTCTTTTTTTTTTTTTTTTTTTAAAGACAGGGTTTCACCATGTTGGCCAGGCTGGTCTTGAACTCCCGACTTCAGGTGATTGACTCGCCTTGGCTTCCCAGAGTGCTGGGATTACAGGCGTGAGCCACTGCGCCTGGCCCCCAATATTCTTTTGTGTGTTTTCAGGTTGGGACATGTTAGTATAGTTCATATTAAAAAAAGTTTTAATTATATTTAAAACTGAGTATAAGAGGTTTAATTAAATTGACCATAGTCCAGAAATGATGAGATTCAGTGCTGGATTTTTTTTTTTTTTTTTTTTTTTGAGACAGGGTCTCACTCTGTCAGCTGGGGTGCAGTGGCACATTCATGGCTTACTGCAGCCTCTAACTCTTGGATTCAAGCAGTCCTTTCCACCTCAGTTTCCCAAGTAGCTGGAACTACACTTACATACTACCACATTCAGCTAATTTTTTTTTTAGTTTCTGTAGAGACAGGGTCTCACTCTGTTGGCCCAGCTGGTCTCAGATTCCTGGGCTCAAATAATCCTGCCTTGGCCTCTCAAAGTGAGTCCTGGGATATTTAAGAGCACCATTTAGAAAAAGGAAAGCTCATCCGTTGTTCCATCATCCAATATTAGTCACATTGGGCACACATCCAAATCAGTAGTTACATTTTCACTTGATCTCTTCCACTCTGTATTTTTGCCTCTGGATCATTTGGTGGTTTTGTTTTGTTTTGCTTTTTTGAGACGGAGTTTTGCTCTTGTTGCCCAGGCTGGAGTGCAGTGGTGCTCACTGCATGCAACCTTCGTCTCCCAGGTTCAAATGATTCCCCTGCCTCAGCCTCCCAGGTAGCTGGGATTACAGGCACCTGCCACCATGCCCAGCTAATTTTTTGTATTTTTCTTTTTTTAGTAGAGATGGGGCTTCACCATGTTGGTCAGGCTGGTCTCGAGCTCCTGACCTCAGGGGATCCACCCACCTCGACCTCCAAAATTGCTGGGATTACAGGTGTGAGACACCATGCTGGCCCATTTGTTTATTTTTAAAATTATGTTTAAATAAGTTTTGTGCTATAAATGTTTATGTTCTAACTGGTGAATCATGAAGAGAGAAAAGGTGGTTTTTATCCTGAATCATGTGGCACAGGGTCACAGATATAGGCGATGCTTACTTAAATATATGATTTAATTTAATTCTTCATTTTATTTTTATTTCTTAACTATTCATTTTAAAACAAAAGGTACATTTTGATAGGATTCTCCAAAAATGTTTTGGCTGCAGAAGCATTGAGTCAAGGATCTAGGAGATGAATTCTGGCTCATCATCATTAATACACTTGGAAGGCTGGTATACTCAGATTTCTCTGACATTTTACAGTAACAGTTTCTAAGGTCACAACAGTAAGAACTACTTGACACCACCAGAAATTTGTCAGATAAACATCCAAAGAGAGACAAGAAAAAATATACATTTTAGCCACCTAGAAATACAAGCCATTCCAATGATTTTACTTAAAAAAAAAAGAAAAAGAAAAGTTGACATTACCTTGTGGTGGGGCCATCTTAGAAAAAGCCTATTGCCCACGCCTGTAATCCCAGCACTTTGGGAGGCCAAGGCGGGCGGATCATGAGGTCAAGAGATCGAGACCATCCTGGTCAACATGGTGAAACCCCGTCTCTACTAAAAATACAAAAAATTAGCTGGGCACGGTGGTGCGTGCCTGTAATCCCAGCTACTCAGGAGGCTGAGGCAGGAGAATTGCCTGAACCCGGGAGGCGGAGGTTGCAGTGAGCCAAGATCACGCCATTGCACTCCAGCCTGGGTAATGAGTGAAACTCCGTCTCAAAAAAAAAAAGAAAAAAAGAAAAAGCCTATTGCCTAAGGCACCACACCCCTTTCTTTCTCCCACTTTTCCTCTTATCAACCAAAAAGACAGAAACTCAGAACCTCGGGTTCAGGTGGCTAAAAGCCTGAAACAAAACAAAACCAAAAATGTTAAGTATTGAAGAAATGCCAGGTCTAGCAAATATAATGCTAGCCATAGATTACTTATTTGTGAACAAACTTCTAAATACAGTGGGAAAATAGAAGGTCATTAAATAGGTCTTATAGTCAATACATATTTTTTAATGTTAATGTGCCAATATACCAAGGTTTGAGGGAGGCATATCTCACACATGAGTGTGAAGACCCCTGTCATCATACTTATGAACTACAAAAAAATCTATATGTTAACATAAATATATGACAAATAGATAAACTGTGCATATATTTTTCATAATTTGATCTAATTGGGAATTCAAATTTGATGTACTAATTTATGTTCTAAAGAATTTATTTGCAAAAAGATTTAAAGGGCACTAATTGGCTTCTGTGCCTCTTGATAACATCAGTTTTAATTCAACTTTAACATCTGTTAAAATACACTAATTTACAAAAATTTATGGACTTGGTCAATATTGGGACTTGTTATACCTGAAGATCTCACTAAGTTGAAACAGTTTTTTTCCTATAATCTTGAGAAGGCAACCAAATACAAATTTTGAAAAATGAGTATGCCTCACTTTAACTGTAGCCTTGCCTTAATTTCCCTTAGCGATATACCCATTGCTATAAAACAGCCTGTGTTGAACATAGATGCTCTGACACAATAAATAAATTAATGCCTTCGGTGCTTACAATTTGGCTTGATAAAATGGCACCCTATGAGCCCCTAGCTGAACCAGGGCCTTCAATAATTAAAACTAATTATATAAAACCTAATTATTAAAAGGATGGTTATTGCCACTGCCTATCCATCTAACATCCCAATTTTTTTACTGTTCCCAAATCTGAAAAAAAAGCATATGAAGGGTGTCTTATGATGAATTACTACAAGCCTAATGCTGTGTTCCCATCATGCATTAGGGCTCCCATACTCAACACCTAATATTAAAATTACTGACTTATCCAATCGACAGTTGGAAAATCTTTTGTTCTTATAGAATTGGCTAAGCTGCTCTGTTTTGTGCCTATTTCTCTTTTTTTTTTCTTTTTTTGTTTGAGACAGAGTCTCACTCTGTTGCCAGGCTGGAGTACAGTGGCCCGATCTTGGCTCACTGCAACCTCCACCTCCCGGGTTCAAGAGATGCTCCTGCCTCAGCCTCCTGACTAGCTGGGACTACAGGCATGCATCACCCATGCCAAGCTAATTTTTGTATTTTTAGTAGAGATGAAATTTCAGCATGTTGGCCAGGATGGTCTTGATCTCTTGCCCTCATGATTCGCCTGCCTCAGCCTCCCAAAGTGCTGGGATTACAGGCGTGAGCCATTGTGCCCGGGCTGTTTAGTGCCTATTTCAACAGCTTCTCAGCTTCAGATTGCTTCCACCTCTGAAGGGACACAATATACCCATGGGGGACCACCACCACTTTGTCATCACACACAATTTTTGCAGACAAGATTTTAATGACATTCACCTCCGGGAACACAGGAATAACACTATGACATTCTTCTCCAAGAATATTCACTTGATACATGCATTAAGAACACAGGACCAATATTTCTGGGGCGGAGAACTGGGACGAGGCCGAGGTGGGGGCGGAGGAGTCGGGCGCCGAGGAGTCCAGCTCGGAAGAGTCCATCCCGGAGTAGCCCATCCCGGAGGAGCTGGGCGCCGAGGAGGAGGTGGAGGCTGGGCGGCCGCGGCCGGTACTGTGCTCGGTGAACTCGCGCGAGCCCTCCCAGGTCATCTTCTGCAACCGCAGCCCGCGCGTCGTGCTGCCCGTGTGGCTCAACTTCGACGGCGAGCTGCAGCCCTACCCCACGCTGCCGCCTGGCACGGACTGCCACATTCACAGCTACCGAGGTCACCTTTGCCTCTGCAGAGATGCAGTGACACACGATGGGCTACTGGTTAACCAAACTGAATTATTTGTGCCATCTCTTAATGTTGACAGCCTATTTTTGCCAATATCACACTGCCAGTGTATACTCCAAAACAGCGATGCCTACAGGTTGTCCGGAACCTAGTCAAGCCTGAGAATTACAGGAGACTGGACATCGTCAGGTCGCTCTACGAAGATCTGGAAGACCACCCAAATGTGCAGAAAGACCTGGAACGGCTGACGCAGTAGCACATTGCAAATCATGGCAGCGGAGATTTAAAATTTCTGTTGAAACTTAACACTCTTTCATCTCAGCTTTTGATGATACTGATGAGTCTTGATCTAGATATAGGACTTGTTCCTTACTCAGTTTCAAAGTGTCTCATTCTCGGAGTAAAATAGGCATCATTGTTTAAAAGAAAGTTAACTGACTTCACTAGGCATTGTGATGTTCAGGGGCAAACATCACAAAATGTAATTTAATGCCTGCCCATTAGAGAAGTATTTATCAGGAGAATGTGGTGGCATTTCTACCTCTCAGTAAGTCAGGACAGTTTGTGTGTAAGGAGGTTTGTATAAGTAAGTCAGTGGGAATTGCAGCATATCGTTTAAGAAGACAGTGGCATCTGCTTTTAATGGATGTATAATATATCCATTTTGCATCCATAATGGTTGGTGACTTGTCCACCTCCTGCTTTGGGAAGACTGAGGCATCCTTGAGGAAGGGACAATTCTTTCTCCTCTTTGAGACCCCAGTGCCTGCACATCATGAGCCTTCAGTCAGGGTTTGTCAGAGGAACAAACCATGGGACACTTTGGTAGAAAGTGCTTGGAGGTTCTACCTCTATTTTTGTTGGAGGGTGGGAGACGGAGCCTTAAAATGTGTACAATAAACAAATGTCTTGAAGGTAATCATTTTTATAGGAAGCACTTTTTATAATTTTCTAAGTTGTACACTTTTCTCTGTCCAGTCTTGTTGAAGTGCTGTTTTATTTCTGTTTCTAAACTAGGATTAATTTTCTACAGTTGTGATAATAGCATTTTTGTAACTTGACATCTGCACAGAAAAATAGGAGAAAATCTTCGTGTTTGATTATAGTATTAATGGGCCACTATATTATAAATAAATTTTTGCTAAATGTGGGTATTTCTCTTCCTTTTTGTAAATATGTGACACTCCTGATTGATTCAGCATTTTTAATCAGGCAGGACCTGGTGGCACTTCCACTTCCAACCTCTGGTGAATTACTTGTACCAGTAGATTCATGGAGTAGCCTGAAATGTTTCATAGTTTTCTAAATGTACAAATTCTTAGAGGCTAGACTTAAATTTATTAACTCAAATCCGATACTTCTATCAGACTCAGTTTTTTATAACTAATAGCTTTTTTTGTTTTTCAGTTTTTATTCTCGTCCCCTAATAGCTTTTTTTTCTTTTTTTTTTTTGAGACAGAGTCTAGCTCTTGTCGCCCAGGCTGGAGTGCGGTGGCACGATCTCCGCTCACTGCAACCTCTACCTCCCAGGTTCAGGCGATTCTTCTGCCTCATCCTCCTGAGTGGCTGGGATTGCAGGTGCCCGCCACCATGCCCAGCTAATTTTTGTACTTTTTTTTTCTTTTCTTTTCTTTTTTGCTCTTGGCATCAAGATGATCTTGTTGCATTTTTCTTTTATTTTTTGTTCTTCTAATTTTTGTACTTTTTTAGTGGAGATGGGATTTTGCCATGTTGGCCAGGCCAGGCTGGTCTCAAATCCCCTATAGCTTTTTTTTTGAGACGGAGTCTCGCTCTGTCACCAGGCTGGAGTGCAGTGGTGCAGTCTTGGCTCACTGCAACCTCTGCGTCCCGGGTTCAAGCGATTCTCCTGCCTCAGCCTCTTGAGTAGCTTTTTCAAAAATCTCCCTAGTAGGGAAAAATTTGGAAAACACAGAAAACTAAAAAGGAAGAAAAAAGATCCCTACTAGATACACTTCTTAAATACAACCACAATTAACATTTTGAACAATTTTCTATCAACCTTATTAGAGCATATTTTGGTTGGTGGTTTTTACATAGTTGAGATTGTACTGTTTATACAGTTTTATACCCTACTTTTTCATTTAACTTTGTAACAAATATTTCTCCATGTTATTTATAAGCTTTTCATAAACATTAATATAGTCTTTTATAATTAATGCTTGTGGCTATTTCTTGGCATCGTTAATTTCTTATCCTAGCCTTTGGGCACAATTCCTGTGCTCACAAACGAGAGTGATGGCTGGCATGATGATGGCTCATGCCTTAATCCCAGTACTTTGGGAGGCCAGAGTAGGAGGATTGCTTGAGCCCAGAACTTCAAGATGAGCCTGGGCTCATAGTGAGACCCCATCTATAAAAAAAAATTTAAAAATTAGCTGAGCATGGTGGCATGCATCTGTAATCCTAGCTACTTGGCAGGCTGAGATGGAAAATCATTTGGGTTCGGGAATTTGAGATTGCAGTGAGCCAGGAGTATGTCACTACATTCCAGCCTGGGGGACAGAGCGGGACCCTGCCTCAAAAAAAAAAAAAAAAAAAAAAAATCAGGCCAGGCATGGTGGCTCACGCCTGTAATTACAGCACTTTAGGAGGCTGAGGCAGGCAGATCACCTGAGGTCAGGAGTTTGAGACCAGCCTGGCCAACATGGTGAAACCCCGTCTCTACTAAAAATACAAGAATTAGCCAGGAGCGGTGGCAGGCACCTGTAATCCCAGCTGCTTGGGGGGCTGAGGCAGGAGAATCGCTTGAACCCACGAGTCGGAGGTTGCAGTGAGCTGAGATCGCGCCATTGCACTCCAGCCTGGGTGACAGAGTAAGACTCCATCTCAAAAAAAAAAAAAAAAAGAGACACTCCTCAATTTTCCTTCTGATTTTAGCTCCTTCTTTGAACATTCAACAAATAGTTGTTTTTTTTTGTTTTTTGTTTTTTGTTTTTTTTTTAGCATGTGGTAGTAATTCTCATTCAGTGACACACCTCTAAATATTTACATGTTTGTTGAAATGTTGGGTAGGGATGAAAAACTCTGGAGGCAGAGAGCTTCCTGTGCTGGAGTGGAAGGCAGCTGTGTGAGTTCCAGAGTGGGACAGGGTGCAAGGTTTAAGGAAGCCCACTGGTGCTGGAGTAGTTCCACATTGGCTTTATTTTTTTTTAACCTGTCTTTGTGTCAAAATGATAGTTCATGTTCCTCTTGTTAAAACATGCAGTTTGAGTACTGTATTTTTGATGTTGTCCAAGTAGCATGAATAATATATGTTTTTCATTTGAAATCTTGTGAATGTATTAAATGTATCACTCTTAAGAGACTGTAAAGTTCCTATTTTAAGTTCTTTTTTAAAAACTGTTCATTAAATGATGCTGTGTAAAGGAAAAAAAAGACCAATATTTCTCTGTACTTTGGGGTTCTGGTGGCAACATTTACAAATCTTGCTTAATTAACAACAAGCACTTCTGTATGTGCCCTTAAAAACAAAAACAAAAAACCTTCATTGTAGGGACATTGGCAGCATTTTGTAATGCCTACTGGAGTCTCTTGACACTTATTTTGGCCATTAGTTGCCCCAGGACTTTTGATGAGCAATAGTTCCCCTTTTGGCCTCATGCTTTACCTTTTATATTTGTTATAAACAACAAATAACTGGATACCTACTGAGCTGTCTTGGAAAGAGGATTTCACAGACCTTGAACCTGTGACCCTCGCACTCAGCTGCTCATTATGCCCTGGGTCGTGGAAACAGTTCCCCACAAGCTTGACACAGCTACCAAGGCCTACCTAAGACAGGATGAAACCAAACCTGGGCTCTCTGGTATATGTCACCTGCAGGAGGAGGTGGCGTCCCCGGTCCTCAGTTTATTGACAGACGTCAGGGTGCTGGAGGAGGACACTTCCCTCCCAGACAGCTTCACTACCTGGGAAGCCCCTTGGGATTAACTGAGTAAACAATAATGGGAGTTTGACTATGTGAATGGCACTGCAACCCTCATACATGATGGAGCTTAATAGAATGTTTCTGTTTTCCATCCCTTAGCCAATGTGTCCTGAATAAAGGATGGGGCTCAAGGAACAACCCCCTTGGCCAAAACACCAGGCAGTGGTCATCTTAGCACTCATGCCCTAGTCAACAAACAGTACCATCTTCTCATGTATTATTAACTGTTAGGCCATTACCAAAAATCCTCATAAACTGATTGCCTCTCCTGAGGCATAAAATTGACACTTTTTTTTTTTCACTCTTCCTAAACTCACTGACTCCTTAGCCCATAATCCTGGTATATTTCTTGCTCTCTGCTCAAAGATATACCTCCATATGAAAGGGAACTCTGATAGGGATTATTAAAATTAGTGAAGATTATTGCTTTCCCCAGGAGGTATCAACCCTGTATTAGTCAACTGGTGACCTCTCTGGGGAAGAAAACCATCCCCTCCTTGGTGTCTTTTTCTACTGCCACCCTCCAGACACCACAGTCTCCCACCCTGCCTCTCCAAACATCACCACCACAACAGCCTTTCCCCTTACAGTCAGTAGATCTCCACAACTTAACTCTGATTGCCTTGCCTTACTTTTAAATATGATGCTGAGATATCAAGGGGTGAATTGTAGTGAGTGCTTCTAATTTTATTTTGCCTTAACATCCATTTTAAAATATAAATTTTCTTTATCCAGTCTCTCATTGATGGGCATTTGGGTTGGCTCCAAGTCTTTGCTATTGTGAACAGTGCCGTAATAAACGTGTGTGTGTGTCTTTTTAACAGAATGATTTATAATCCTTTAGGTATATACTCAGTAACGGGATTGCTGGGCCAAATGGTATTTCTATTTCTAGATCCTTGAGGAATCACCACACTGTCTTGCACAATGGTTGAACTAATTTACACTCCCACCAACAGTGTAAAAGCATTCGTCTTTCTCCACATCTTTTCCAGCATCTGCTGTCTCCTGACTTTAATGATCACCATTCTAACTGGCATGAGACAATATCTCATTGTGGTTTTGATTTGCATTTCTCTAATGATCAGTGATGATGAGCTTTCGTTCATATTTTTGTTGGCTACATAAATGTCTCCTTTTGATAATTGTCTGTTCATATCCTTTGCCTGCCTTTTGGTGGGGTTGTTTGTTTTCTTGTAAATTTGTTAAGTTCCTTGTAGATTCTGGATATTAGTCCTTTGTCAGATGAGTATATTGCAAAACTTCTCCCATTCTTTAGGTTGCTTGTTCACTCTAATGATAGTTTCTTTTGCTGTGCAGAAGCTCTTTAGTTTAATTAGATCCCATTTGTCTATTTTGGCTTTTATTGCTATTGCTTTTGGTGTTTTAGTCATGAAGTCTTTGCTCATGCTGTACCCATCAACCCATCATCTAGGTTTTAAGCCTCACATGCATTAGGTATTTTTCCTAATGCTCTCCCTCCTCTTTCCCCCAACTTTCCAACAGGCCCCAGTGTGTGATGTTCCCTTCCCTTTGTCCATGTGTTCTCATTGTTCAACTCCCACTTATGAGTCAGAGCATGTGGTGTTTGGTTTTCTGTTCCTGTGTTAGTTTGCTGAGAATGATGGTTTCAAGCTTCATCCATGTCCCTGCAAAAGACATGAACTCAAGAGTGTCACTTTCTGACAGGCCCAGGAACCACATGCTCTTGGGACCTCAAGAAGAGGGGCGTTTACTCAATTCACAGGTATTTGAGGGTACAAACCGTGGCTGGGGCTGTCTTCAGAAAGTCCTAAGATTCCTTGTGGAACAGTTCCATCAAAGCCAATATCAAAGAAATAATTATTCTTTCTGCACTTTATGCAAATAATTTGGTGAATTATAAGACTAAAGTCTATTTTGCAAACCATTCAGTTCTATCATGATTTGTTTTTAACAGAAATGAGGACTGGAGAAAGAGAAATTATGTTTCAAAACTTGTCATACATTTGTAATTACGTTCTGGACTCATTAGTTGTTTTTAAGTTTTGCCTGCATTTTAAGACTAACCCTGCTTATTCCTGTGAACCAACCAGCAATCTCCAGCTGCAGCTAAGAAGGAACAAAAGGGGTGGGTGTTGTAAAAATCTGGATCACTATTCTAGTTATGAGCAATTATCCTGCAAATCCTGGCAGTTAGCAGGAATAAATAGGATGCTCATCACCTGGAGGTTTCCTTTTTGGGAAAGCAAAACAAGGGAGTTAAGCAAAGCCAAGCCCCATGCACCTAAGTCTTAGCAAGCATAACCATAGCCACCAGTTATGTCACCAGACATCCTTTTCTTTGTTGGAGGAAAACTCAGTCCTTACAAAGACTGAGTAAAGTATTTTATGACCAAAATTTACCCTTCTCTCTACTTGAGTTCTCTAAAATTTGGCAACTATTTGTGGATATTCATATTTTATGGAAACAGTTATTTCCATAATTTCAGTAAGGATCTGTTTTGTTTTGTAACAAGGCACAATCAGAGACACTGGTTATTTTACCATGGCTTTGATTGGACCAGCATATTTGCAGATATGACCAGACTGAGGAATGGAGGTCAACTTTAGAGCCAACAAAAAGCCCATTGGAAAGACTGGCATAGTACCTTGACTAAAATGTTCCTTTACAAGGTTTCTCACCTGTAGTGAGTAAAGAATGACACTTTCTAATAGGCTCAAAAATATCAAGATATTTTGGGAACTTGAGAAGAGTTGGTACAGGTATTAAGAGCACCGTCTGACCCAGACCCGGAAGGTGGCATGGTGGTGGTGCCTCCAGCCACACCCCCGCCACAGCCTGTCACCCACCTCATCTTTGACATGGATGGACTTCTGGATACTGAACGGCTGTATTCAATGGTATTTCAAGAAATACGTGATCGCTATGACAAGAAATACAACCGGGATGTAAAGTCCCTGGTTATGGGTAAGAAGGCTTTAGAGACAGCACAGAGTATAATAGACGTCTTGCAGCTTTCAATGTCCAAAGAGGAGCTGGTGGAAGAAAACCAAATGATGTTGAAGGAAGTGTTCCCCATGCCTGCGCTCATACCAGGGGCTGAGAAACTCATCATCCATCTGTGGAATCACGGCATTCCCTTTGCCCTGGCCACCAGCTTGGAGTTCTGCATTGTTTGAGATGAATACGGGTGGACACAAGGAGTTCTTACAGTTTGTTTTCTTATTTCATGCTCAGAGAGGACCCCGAAGTGCAGCATGGCAAGCCAGATCCCGACATCTTCCTAGCTTGTGCCAAGATGTCCTCTCCCCCTTCTCCTATGGAGAAGTGTCTTGTCTTTGAAGATGCTCCCCATGGGGTAGGGTGGAGGTGGCCCTGGCAGCTGGGATGCAGGTGGTCATGGTTCCAGATGGAAACTTGAGCCGAGACCTGATGACAAAGGCCACCCTGGTGCTGAATTCCCTGTAGGACTTCCAGCCTGAGCTGTTTGGTTTGCCTCCCTATGAGTAAGAGGGAGGGCCTCGCTGGGCCTCCCCCCAGCTCACTCTAATGGTCCACACTGCTGGGGGAAAGGGAAAGGAAATCAGCAACTCTCAAATCCCAACCTGCACAGTAATTTTAACCTCCTGAGATTGGCATTTCCATCTTCTGTTGGCTTGCCCCACTCTAACATGTTGATAAAACGTGACTTGACAGTTGAGAGAAACACAGTAGAGATGGAAACAAAGCCCAGAACAAAGATGAAACTTGAATTACCATCTCAAACATCAAACTGATGGAGTACATGATGAAGTGAATGTACATATATACATACACATAAATACCTCCATGTGTACACATGTATGTCAGTATGTTAATATTCATGTAGGCATTACATGTTTATATATGTAGATATACATGCATGTATATGTAAAATATATACTTTTCTAAGACAAAATGGAACATTTCTCTTTTATTCTAGTTTCTTTGAACACTGGCTGGAAAATGTAAACTGTGTATGCATATAAGTATATACTTTATGCATATATATGTACATATATTTATATCATCTGCATCACTCTCCTCAGTGTTAATGTCAACACACAATGATAACTGATAAAGCAAGATGGTAGTTCTGCCTGGTTTCCAGTCTGAGTGGGAAGGCCCTGTTTTTGATGAGCACTAAGAAGTCCTCCTCCTTGTTAGCTAACATTCAAATTCTTTTTGTGACCTCAGAATGTCTCTGGATCTTTCCTCACTGACTGACTCTAAGCCACATCATCCATAGTTTATTGTTAGTATGAACACAACTGTAACATTTGCCTCATATCTACATCCTTATCTACATTGGAAAATGTTTTCTACCTCAGAACAACCATTTGCCTCCTTTAAGAACACTGATGGCCTACACTTTTTGGACAGAAATTAGAATTTGATTTCAGAATGTGTGCTTGGTGAATCAGAGTGCCCAGGAACACTTTTGGAATAATTAATGAGATATTGAATTTCTGTGATTAATCACTTGTATAGATTTACTCATCTTAAAACATGTCTGTGATTTGCCAGAGAAAAATGGTGGTAGCCATGAAAATCAGGAGTGAAGGAGCTCTACTCCATTGTAGCTGAGCCCTTCCCAGTGGCCTCTGCCCTTGGATGTTCTTGAGCTACTCTTCAACTCTGGAAGTTGTGGACAAACCATAGGGATGCATGTGTGCATTTGGTGGAGTGATTGTGTGTGGATGACAGGCCCCAGCTATTGATTGATGTTGCATCATTTAGCAAATTTATTTCCTCATTCCTGATGGCCTGTATACATGTCTATGCTTTGAATGCTCCTCTTAAACTAGTTGTAATGTCTTACTGTTTCCCTAACAAATTTAATTAGTTTAATAAAATCTTTTGACACGTTAAAAAAAAAAAAAGGGACAGTCTAATGGGAAATTTTTGGCTTGGCTTCTGGCTCCAAGGTTTTTTAAAAGTTGATTTTAGAATTCCTTATAAAAGTTCTACCAAAGCCAACTTAAAACGAGTCCATGTGGATAATCACTATTCTTACTACACTTTATGCAAATAATCAGGCCAAGTATAATGAGACTAACATTTGTTTTTGACTTACATACCAGACACTCCTGGGCAGCAGGAGGATAACTCCAGAAAACCATACTGCCACCTGTCTCTAAGCTGCTTTTAAGCCAGTTTTCTCATGCTTTGCCAACTGCAGGCAATGAGACTGGTTTGTCTTGATATACTCTCAGATACGCTCTGGGATGTTTGAGTTTTCAGGGACACCTGCTTGTCATTTGGGCACTATGGCCTTGGCTTATGGCCTAACCTTCAGGGCTCAAGCAGTGCACATACAGTCTTAAGTAACTGGATGGGGAATCCATTGGCTTACACAAGAATTAACTAGAAACATTCATTCAAGAAATGGGTCTTTAAAATTGTAGAAAATGAATTAACTAGATTTTAATGAAACATTCTTTAGGGAAATGGGTCTTTAAAGTTGTGGAAAACTTCAGGTTTATATATTTGGAGAAAGGTCAAAAGAGTAAAAAATCCTCACTGAGTTTCTTCTACATTCAAAAACTTCAATTTGAAATAATATTTTTGTTTATACACAATAGCCTCAGTTGGAGAGAAATATTTCTAAAAATAGGTTTTTTAAGAAAAAAAAAGGTTAAACTCATTTTGATAGTAGTAAGAACCCAAAGTCAGATTCCCTGTATTTCCTGCTTGGTTAATAAGCTATTAAAATAATACTCAAATTCTTAGAGATAAATGAGCCTTTTCTACTGCATCTATAGTAATTTTTAGATAATTGGATATACTTCAATAACATATTACCCTTTCAGCTGTTCCTCATTCCTATTATTATTTCTCTGTTTCTATTTGGAATCTTCTTTTTCTTCCTGAGAAACTCTAATATTTGTTTTTGAGCAGATATGAAAGTGATGAATTCTGTATTTTGTCTCAAAATATCTTGACTTTGTCTTTATTTTTGAAGGATATTTTCACTGGGTATAGGCTTAGAGGTTGGGAGTTATTTTCTTTTAGCACTTTAAAAACATCATTCTGTTATCTTCTGGCTTCCACTACTTCTGTTCAGAAGTCAGTTCAACTTTAGTTCCTTTAGTTAATTTGTCTTTTTTTCTCCTTCTATAGTTTTCTCTTTGTCTATGTTTTTCAGCATTTTTGCTGTTATGTCTTTTAGAGTGGTTTTCTTTGCACTTACACTACTTGGGGCTCACAGACTCTTAACTCTGTGGGTCAATATCTTTCATCAGTTTGAGGAAACTATGGGCCATTACCTCTTCAAATTGCTATTCTCTATTTTTTCCCTCTAGAATTTCATGTTTTACATATGAAATTTCACACTTTTACACTGTGTTCAACCTACATTCGTTTTTGTTTGTTTGTTTTTTGAGATGGAATCTCACTCTGTCAGTGAGTGAGTGCAGTGACGCAATCTTGGCTCACTGTAACCTCCACCTCCTGGGTTCAAGCAATGCTTCTGCCTCAGCCTCCCGAGTAGCTGGGACTACAGGCATGCACCACCATGCCCAGCTAATTTTTGTATTTTTAGTAGACATGGGATTTCACCATATTGGCAAGGGTGGTCTCGAACTCCTGACCTCATGATCCACCTGACTTGGTGTAAGCCACTGTGCCTGGCCAGTTTTGATTTTTAAAATCATTTCTTCTTCCTCTGCTTCTAAATGAATATTTTCTATTAACCTGACTTCTAATTTATTTATTCTGAGTTTATTCTGCTATAAATCCACTTACTAAAATCTCTATTTCAGCTATTGCATTGTTTAGTTTTAGAACTGCAATTAGATTTATTTGATTATAGTTCTATGGTGAAATTTTAAAAATTATTTCATTAATTTTCTTCATCTGTTCCTGTATTTTCTTGAACACGTTTATCTATTTTCAAGTCTTTGTTTTAATAACTCCAATATCTCTATCACCTATAATTTTCTTTCTTTAACTTTTTTCTCTGTATTTTGTCTATAGTCCTGTCTCTTGGCTTGAGTAGTAATGTTTTATTGAATACAAGATAATGTGTATGAAAGTTGTAGAAACTTCAGATAATGTTCTTCTTGGGGGGACTCTGGTGTATCTTGGCTATGTCTAGTGTCTGACACCTGGTTCTGGGGTAATTAGGGCAGGGGATAGTGCCCAGAGTGATAGGGCCCTGTGTGAGTCTAATAAAGGAGGTTGGGGTGCAGGCTATCATTTGGTTGGTTTGCACATAAAAGGTATGCTCCTGGAAGAGTCATTTGCTATCTCTAGGAGCTAATTAACCCTGGAAGAGGCTGCCCTCCACTGTTAGCAAGGCCCTGTGATATATAGGCATCAGAAATAGAGAAAATAAAAAAGCATGATTAATGTAACCATTGGCACTTCTTCTGCTGATCTCTGATCTATATATGGTCCCAGCTCTGTCATGATCAATCTTAGACCAGGTACTTACTGGCTCTTAGTCATCTTATCTGTTAAATGAGGTGTAATTACCCTTCCACTCTAATATTTGTGAACTCAAATAGTTAATATTGAGTTTATAAATTAATATTTTCTACTTTTAGAATTTAAAGAGAGAGAAAATAAAATTACTAGTAAGTTCTCTTTACATCTCAAAGACATGACTGAATCATACCCCAAGTAAAAGAATAATTACTTTGCTAAATTAAACTTCCACAAAATAAAATAATATAAAACCTCAGTGTATCATATTTAGTGAAATAAAATAATAAGACTTTTCAGTGTGTCATGACATTTCTTTCCAACAAAGATATATCTTACTTGAGGTGACTTCTTGATCAGCCTTACTATCTTTTTTATTTTCATCAACACTTTCTTTCCTTTGACTTCTAATTCAGTAGTGATGTGTTTTTCATTTTGCAGCTTCACTAAATCTAAAATGGCAATGAAAAATCATAGAGACTTTTCAAACAATTATGCCTACACTGTTAATTCTTACAGATACCCTTAAAGAGCTATTGAAAAAGCTCAAATTGCATAATTAACACATATTTTCAAACACAATTTGAAACCATCTGCCTAGCAAAAAAAAAGCTGAACCTTCCCTAGAAGGTACATATACACCGTGGACTACTATGCGGCCATAAATAGGAATGAGACCATGTCCTTTGCAGGTTCATGGATGGCACTCAAAGCCATTATCCTCAGCAAACTAATGCAGGAACAGAAAACCAAACACCACATGTTCTCATTTATAAGTCAGCACTGAACAATGAGCACACACTAGAGGCCTGTTGAGTGAGCAGAGTGAGGGAGAGCATCAGGAAGAATAGCTAATGGATGCTGGACTTAATACCTAGAGGATAAGTTGATAGGTGTAGCAAATCACTATAGCACACGTTTACCTGTGTAATAAACCTGCATGTCCTGCATATGTATCCTGGAGCTTTAAATTAAATCAAAATTTTAAAAAAAGAACTGCTCAAGTCTCTTATATAAAATGGTATGGTATTTGCCTATAACCTACATACAGCTTTCTGCAATTAAAATTATTTCTAGATTATTTATAATACCTAATACAACGTAAACAGTTGTTATACTATTGCTTTTTATTTGTATTTTTTTTATTGTTGTGTTATTTTTTAATGTTTTATCCTCAGTTGCATGAATCCACACACATGGAACCTGGGGACACAGTAGGCCAATTGCTTCTAATACATGATGACAACATCACCAAAATCTTGCCAAAGGGATCAAATATGAGTTTGATCAAGTCTCATGATCCAGCTGCTTTAGCTGTGGACAACACAGAGGACAGGAGAACATGTTGAACCACACTACAAATAGGCAATCAACGAAATCCATAACTCTACTAATCAAACAGTCTGGGTTCTCCAACACATAAGTTATAAGGAAAATGAATGAGAGGGAGAAAGTAGGCTAAATGAGATATGAAAGACATCACATGTAAATAATCGACAATTCTATAATGTCTATAGATGCACACTTAACAGGTAAAACCAAAAAAAAAAAAGATGTGAGGAAATGATAACTATAAAAGTCAAGATAGTAGTTACTTTGAAGAGAAAGGAACGTGGGGAGGAGGGAACTGTGACTGAGATGGAACATGGTGGGGCTTCTAGGTGGCTGGGAAAGCTCTGGTTCTTGACCTGGGTGGTGGTTACAAGGAAGTTTGCTTTATAGTAATACACTAAACTATACATTTAATAATTTTTTGGATGTGTTTTAATAGTTCTTTGTGATTTTGTATTTGTCATTATAAAAAGACAACTCATAGAAAGTGTTTGCAGTATTTAACACAAAGCATTAATGTTTATAATATATAAGAATCTTCTACAAATAATGAAAGGTAATTCCATAGAAATTAGCAAAAACCATTAAAAAACAAATTGTAGAAGAAATGCTAGTACCTTGATCTTGGACTTTTCCAACTCTAAAATGTTGAGAAAATAAATTTATGTTTGTTATGAATTACCCAGTTTCAGATACAAATAAATTAAGTTTATCTTCCACTGTAATGAACATGCTTCTTTTTCATTTTCATTTTTTCGCCTGCACAGCATCACTTACTCTAAAGAACTGACCATCCCAAACTCCATGTGACTTTATGAGGGTCTTAAACCCTCACTGCACATCACAGGGTAGACATGTGACTCAAACTGGATAATCCATAGCCCTTTAAGGGGAGTGTGGGAGACTATAGTTCCCAAAAATGGCTGCAGCAGTATTTCAAGTCCCACATGCTTTTCCAGAATCTTGCCACTCTTATTAAGAGATGGGCTTGGGTGGGGTGTGACAGTTCATGACTGTAATGTCAACACTTTGAGAGGCTGAGGTGGGAGGATCACTTGAGCCCAGAAGTTAAAGACCAGCCTGCAAAACATAAGAAGATCCCGTCTCTACAAAAAATAGAAATAAATTAGCCAGGCCTGAAAGTGAGCTCTTGTGGTCCCAGCTACTCAAGTAGCTGGGGTAGGAAAATCACTTGAGCCTGGGAAGTCAAGGATGCAATGAGCCATGATCATGCCACTGCACTCCAGCCTAGACAACAGAGTGAGAACCATATCTCAAAAAAAAAAAAAAAAAGGCTATGGGCCTGTTTCCCCTCCTCTTAAACCTGAAAGGCCCCTGTGATAGTCTGAATTAATAGAGTGTGCTAAAAATGATGGTATATGTCTTCTCAGGCAAGGAAATAAGCATTGATACGGCTTTCCTACCTCACTTTCTCTGGAAAATCACTTCGGAAGCCTTCAGATGACATGTAAGAAGCCTTAGTCCCAAGCCACCATACTGGAGACACCGCATAGAGCGCCCATACAGAGAAACCAGAGGGGCTCTGCTGTTGAGGGTTCCCCTGCTCCAGGTATGCAAATGAGCTAGGTGATCCCCTCTCCCAGGCTTCAGCTGCCCTTCCCTTGTTCATGCTAAAAGGAGGGAAACTACACTGTCGCCACTGAGCCCCATCCACATTGTAGAATTGTAAGTAAAACATATATTTTTAAACCATTAAATTTGAGAAGCTTTATTACACAACATAGATAACTGGAACAGGGGAATTAATATAGAACCTTTGGCTATAAAGCGTTGTAGACCTGGAGTTGCCTGTGTTAAACTGCTGTCATTTAAACAGTGCATGTCTGACAGCATAGCCAGGCAGAAGTAAACAAGAAGACTTTCAGTCCTGAGAATGTGGTTTGAACTGCTGGATTAGCCATGCCTGAGGCTACTAGGGCCATGGACTTCCCGGTTATATAAGACAATAAATTACCTGTTTTGCAGCTTCGTTTGGCTTAGGTTTCTGTATTTGAATAGAAAATTATCATTTCCTAGATTTTCAAATTTTTTTTGTTTTTTGTTTTTTGTTTTGAGACGGAGTTTAGCTCTTGTTAACCAGGCTGGAGTGCAATGGCGTGATCTCGGCTCACCGCAACCTCCGCCTCCTGGGTTCAAGCAATTCTCCTGCCTCAGCCTCCCGAGTAGCTGGGATTACAGGCACGCACCACCATGCCCAGCTAATTTTTTGTATTTTTAGTAGAGACGGGGTTTCACCATGTTGACCAGGATGGTCTCTATCTCTTGACCTCGTGATCCACCCGCCTTGGCCTCCCAAAGTGCTGGGATTACAGGCGTGAGCCACGGTGCCCGGCCCTAGGTTTTCAAATTTAAGAATAAAAGGTTTTCTACTTTTTTACCAAAAATCTTATAATTCTCTTAAACTCTTCTATATAGTATGGTTCTGTTTCCTTTGTCACTTCAGTGTCTGTGCTTTCTCAAATGAAAATAAGTTTGCCGCTCCGCCCACCGAGGCGGGGGCCCTGCGCACCCGGCACTCTCGGAGGTCCAGGCCCCTTTCCGCCACCGCCGCCGTGAGTCCCGCAGAGCCGCGCGCGTCCCCGGCTGGGCCGAGCCGCCGGCCGACGAGCGGAGCCGCAGGCGCCCGCCGGGAGGCCATGCGAGCCAGCATCTTCCTTCTCTCCTGGACGAAAGGCTGTCGTGTCCTGGGACTTCTCTGACATCGGGAGGCTGAGGCTGTGCCAGGAAAAAGCATATTGCCAAGTGGACGCCGCCGTGCAGCGTTTTTGCTTGACACAGAAGCGGCAGCGTCTGCTGGGATAACTGGAGGAAGAAAGATGAGGCCTTAGCAGCTCTACCCCGGAAGCGAGTGTCAAGATGGCGGCTCAGAGGATCTGAGCTGCCAACTCCCGTGGCCTCCCTCGCTGCAAGTCCGAGGGGACACTGATTGAGCTGAGCAAGGACTTTTGAGAGACGAGCTTTAATGATGTCAAAGTGCCTTCTCCCAGTGCCTTGCTAGTAGACAACCCCACACCTTTCGGAAACGCAAAGGAGGTGATTGCAATCAAGGACTATTGCCCCACCAACTTCACCACGCTCACGTTCTCCAAAGGAGACCATCTCTTTGTCTTGGACACATCTGGCAGTGAGTGATGGTACTCGCACAACACCACAGAAATAGGCTACATCCCCTCCTACGTGCAGCCCTTGAACTACCGGAACTCCACACTGAGTGACAGTGGTATGATTGACAATCTTCCAGACAGCCCAGATGAAGTAGCCAAGGAGCTGGATCTGCTAGGGGGATGGACAGATAACAAAAAAGTACCAGCCAGAAAGTACAGTAATAACCCTTTCTGGAATGGGGCCCAAACCAACCCGTTTCTGAATGGGAATGCACCCGTCATGCCCAGCTTGGTTGAGCTGAATCCCAAAAGTACAGTGAATTTGCTCCTTTTTGACACGGGCACATCCTCCTTCACTGAATCCAGCTCAGCCACTATGAACAGCACTGGCAACATCTTCGATGAGCTTTCAGTCACAAACAGACTCCACACAGAGCCGCCGGTCAAGCGGAACAACCCCTGCTTCAGAAGCAAGTGCTCCTACAGTCTCTCAGAACTCTCCGTCCTCCAAGCCAAGTCTGATGCACCTACATCGTCGAGTTTCTTCACCGGCTTGAAATCACCTGCCCCCGAGCAATTTCAGAGCTGGGAGGTTTTGAATAGCTACTTATTCAGATACTGAAGACCAACTATAGTCTCCCACACTCCCCTTAAAGGGCATCGGAAGCTGGCCCGCTCTTGCCATGACCTGGACTTGCTCGGCCAAAGCCCTGGTTGGGGCCAGACCCAAGCTGTGGAGACAAACATTGTGTGCAAGTTGGACAGCTCCGGGGGGACCGTGCAGCTCCCCGACACTGGCATCAGCATCCACGTCCCCGAGGGCCACATCACCCCTGGAGAGATGCAGCAGATCTCCCTGAAAGCCCTGCTGGACCCCCCTCTAGAGCTCAACAGTGACAGGTCTTGCAGCATCAGCCCCATGTTGGAGGTCAAGCTAAGCAACCTGGAATCGAAAACCTCCATCATCTTGGAGATGAAAGTGTCAGCCGAGATAAAAAGTGACCTTTTTAGCAAAAGCACAGTGGGCCTCAAGTGCCTGAGGAGCGACTCAAAGGAAGGGCCATATGTCTTGGTCCCGCTGAGCTACAGCTGTGGGGACACAGTCCAGGCACAGCTGCACAACCTGGAGCCCTGTATGTACGTGGCTATCATTGCCCATGGCCCGAGCATCCTCTACCCTTCTACCATGTGGGACTTCATCCATAAAAAAGTCACACACATCCATCCATCCTTCAAGACAGTAGTGACCATTTTGGGGCACAACTGTGCCCCAAAGACACTCCTGGTCAGCGAGGTCACCCACCAGGCACCCAACCCTGCCCCGGTGGCCTTGCAGCTGTGGGGTAAGCACCAGTTCATTTTTCCCCAGCCCCAGGATCTCAAGGTCTGTATGTTTTCCAACATGATGAATTACAAGGTCAGAGCCAGTGAGCAGGCCAAAGTGGTGCGAGGCTTCCAGCTGAAGCTGGGCAAGGTGAGCCGCCTGATCTTCCCCATTGCCTCCCAGAATGCCAACGAGCTCTCTGACTTCACGCTGCGGGTCCAGGTGAAGGACAACCAGGAGGCCATCCTCACCCAGTTTTGCATCCAGACTCCTCAGCCACCCTCCAAAAGTGCCATCAAGCCTTCCGGGTAAAGGAGTTTTCTCAAAAAGAACGAAGTCGGGAAGATCATCCTGTCCCCGTTTGCCACCACCACCAAGTACCCGACATTCCAGGACTGCCAGGTGTCCAGCCTCAAGTTCAGCAAGTTGCTCAAGACCGTGGTGTGGCAGAACAAGAACCACTACCTGCTGGAGTACAAGAAGGGTGACGGCATCTCCCTGCTCAGCGAGGAGCGGGTCAGGCCCCCGGGGGGCAGCGGTGGACCAAGAAGTGGTACATCGGCTACTACCAGGGCAGGGTGGGCCTCGTGCAGGCCAATAATGTGCTGGTGGTGGGCAGGATGCAGCCCAGCCTGTGCTCGGGGCGCAGCCCAGCCTGTGCTCAGGGCCCAAGCTCAGCACCTCAGTGCTGCTGGCGCAGATCCTGCGGCCCTGCAAGATGTAGGTGAGGAACACCTCACCTACATCTACGCCTCCATGAGGACCCTGCTCATGGAGAACATCAGCAGCTGGTGCTCCTTTGCCGATGCCCTGGGCTACGTGAACCTGCCGCTGACCTTTCTCTGCTGGGCAGACCTGGATAGTGAGCCCGAGCAGGTGGCGTGCGTCCTGGAAAAGCTGAAGGAGGACTGCAACAACATGGAGAGCAAAGAACGGAAGTCCTTCCAGAAGGAGCTCGTGATGGCCTTACTGAAGATGGACTGCAGGGCCTGGTGGTCAGACTCATCCAGGACTTTGTGCTCCTGACCATGGCTGTGGAGGTGGCCCACCGCTGGCGGGAGCTGGCTAAGAAGCTGGCCGAGGTCTCCAAGCAGCAGATGGACACCTACGAGTCTCCCCATCGGGACAGGAATGGGTTTGTGGACAGCGAGGCCATGTGGAAGCCTGCATATGACTTCTACTCACCTGGAGCCATCAGATTAGGGACAGCTACCAGGATGTCATCCAGGAGCTGCACTTGGGCCTGGACAAGATGAAAAACCCCTTCACCAAGCTCTGGAAGCACCTCGCTGGGACTCTGATCTTGGTGAACTCCCTGGACATTCTGAGAGCAGCCGCCTTCAGCCCCGCGGACCAGGATGACTTTGTGATTTGAATGGGTCCCCTCCCCTCCTGCTGCTCTGGAGTGCAAGCCCTCGTCCGCCCTGGGTGCCCTGCCGTGACCGCAGAGCTGAAGAGGGAGGAAGGGGCGGCTGCCTTAACAGATTTAGGGTCTGCCAGCTGGACCTACACCCATAATGTGCCGCCCTTCTTCATCAAGGGAGAGGTCTGAAGGGACTTGCTACCGCAGGTCATTGCCAGTCGCATAGCTTTCTATTTGTTAAGTGTAAATTTAAATTGGAAATCATTTTTTTAAAGAATGGGGGGAAGGGATTGATGAGAAAGGTGGTATCTAATTTTTTTATGGACCATAAAGGTTTAAAAGAAAATAGGGGCACAGGCTATTGAGGTTTTTATGTTGTTACAGGCCTTTTTAAATTATGTTAGGGATGTACATAGGTATTTAAAGGTCACTGGGGGCATTTCTGATTCCCGGCCACACTTTGCATTTCAACACTCAGACCGGAAAGACACTTGTTTGGTTGTTGGACCTCTTTCACTCCCTACACGTAAGAAGGTGAATCGCGTGGGGAAAAGTGGCTTTTCAGTAAACTGGTACAGGTCACACCCATTCTTTCTGAGAAGGCCCGAGGTCCTGCTCCCTCCTCGGATTTGACTATCCTCAGTGCTTTGCCTCATGCATAGTAAATGGCCATCCACAGAACGTGTGACTCTTTGGTGAGCTTTAGTGGGCAGAGGGAAGTCCTCCTAATATATTAACATTTAGGTGCCGTGAGCTGTTTCTGCCGGTAGATTAGAAAGCAGCCAGGAGTTGACAGTCTTTAGTGCCCCTGCGGGTGTGCAATTAGTCCTTCACAAGAGCAGTGCCATTTGAGAGAGGTGGTCCCTGCTGCTACCAGGCTATTGTCCTGTTTCTTCCTGGAGTCAAAGCAGTGCTTCCCATCGAGTTTGCCACCTCTTCTGTGGACAGGAAGAAAACTTAACGATGGAACCAGAGCCTTGGTGGCCACCGACTCTCGTGTTTGTTGCAGATGCTTTGGTTGGCCTCACAGGCAACGCCTTATGCTGATGTGCGGAGGTGCCAGCTACCATTTGCCAAACTCTGCATTTCATTTCATCTAAGGCTTAACCCCTCTTCCCTCCCGGTGTACCTGTGTCCCCTCGGAAAGAAGTAATCGTTTAGATGAAACTGTCTTTTGTACAATCTAAAGATCATCTGAGCAAGATGACCGTTTTGTAGAAACGAACATGTGTCTCACATAAAATCAGGAACTTGGCAAAGTGTGGCATTGATAACTGGGGTGCAGACATGCTGTGTGAATTTCATAACACATGGTAGATGTCACATCTTAGAAGGGAGCAGCAGGCAGGACTGATTCCTGGCAAATCAGTAGAGTGCGGTGAGCCCCAGCAACATGTCAGGACATACCCGGTGTGTCTGCTATTGTCAGGGGCCATTTGGGATCCCAAATCTCATTCTCTAAAACTGCTTTCTTGAAACACGCTACTTCCTTAGTATAATCAATGTATACTCCCTTATTGGCCTGAAATGTTGTATAGCTACTTATTCAGATACTGAAGACCAACTGACTGAAAAAAAGAACCAACACTAGCTATTGTATGCTGCAAGAACCAGGACACACAATTCCCCAGTCATCCCACAATACAACCTTCCACTGTGCTTCTCAACTCAACCCCATAATTTCTCCCAGAGATCATCCATCACCTTTTCCCCAAAGAGGAAACAAAACCAGTTGCACCTTAAACCATAGATATTTTTCCTCGTGGGCTTGAAAGAGTTTCCTATGCAACGTGTCTTGTAGCACAAATAAAATTCTACAAAAGTTGCAGTAAATTTTATTTGGATATTTTAACCTGTTAAATGTGTGTGTATTTTCTGTACCCAACCAAACTTTCAATAAAACAAAAATAAAACCTAATGTAAGTATTAAAAAATAAGAAAAGTTTGCCCCCAACCCACCTCTCCTAGTAGATAAGATGGATAGACAGATGATAGATAGATAGATAGATAGATAGATAGATAGATAGATAGATAGATAGATAGATAGATAATAGATAGATGGATGATAGAGTTTGGATGTCTGTCCCCTTCAGTTTTCTTACTGAAATGTAATCCCCTGTGTTGGAAGTGAGGCCTGGTGGGAGGTGTTTGGGTTATAGGCACAGATTTGGTGCCATCCTTGTGGTAATGAGTGAGTTCTCATTCTGTGAGTTCACCTGAGACCTGGTTGTTTAAAAGAGTGTGGCATCTCCCACCCCTCTCTCATTTGCTCCCCCTTTGCCTTTTGCCACGATTGTAAACCTCCTGAGGCTTCACCAGAAGCAGATGCCAGCACTATGCTTTCTGTACAGCCTGCAGAACCATGAGCTAAAATAAAACCTTTTTTCTTTATAAATTATTCTGTTTCAAGTATTCCTTCACGGCAATGAAAAAATGGCCTAACGTGTGTGTGTGTGTGTACATGTCTATATATGTATATATACTTCTAGCTTTGGGGATTGTATATCAATACTACCACAA
Organism: Aotus nancymaae; assembly: GCF_030222135.1. Classification (NCBI taxonomy): domain Eukaryota; kingdom Metazoa; phylum Chordata; class Mammalia; order Primates; family Aotidae; genus Aotus; species Aotus nancymaae. Next base: position 19,953,722 of record NW_026988455.1, read on the forward strand.
CTTTTCCTCAAGTCTAATTGGTTTAATGTATTTATTTTTAAAATAACAAAAATGATGTAAAATTCAAAAATAATCCCACAATGATATATAAATAGCCTCAATATTATTTTCTAAACACATATAAAATATAAAATAGATGGGAGAATGCAATACATAGTTTTATAAACCTTGTTTTCCACTTATATATCCCAAACTATTTTATATTAATAATAGTACATATGGATACTTTTTAACCCATATCTCATTTGCTGGCAGGTCAGACCCCCAGTACTCCTCCCAGGACCCTTACCCCAGCTCCCACCCAGTCCAGGGGAATTGAAAGAACCAGGTGGGGCAACCAGAGACTTGGGTCCCTCTGGTGGGCTGGAGTCAAGTGGGCATGGTTGGTGGGGGTTGGAAGGACCAAGAGCTCAGATCCCACAACTTGTTCAACAGCTGCCTTCCCCAGAGAATATGTGGGACTCCTGGAAGGGGGATGCCTTATTTAGGTACCAATTTCGTTTCTTTCTTTTTTTTTTTTTTTTTTTTTTTTACAGATTTTAAATTATTGAACTTTATGTACAAAATCGTTTGATTTCACATAAACATTTAATGTAAAAACAATGTTCTTTTAAACTGAATTTTTTTTTGCATCTACTGTACCATTCAAATGCTTTATCATCTTACATGATTTTTTCAAAATCTTATCAAGGGTACATATAGAAAACCATTTTTTTAAATAGAAACAAAGGGATTTTTTTCAGCTTTTATGATGACATAAAAAGTTTACTCAACAGAAGTAATTTTATTACTATTTGGGGGAGGGAATCACCAACTTTTTGTGCAAACACTGCTAGCCTTCTTTTAAGCATTAAGAGCATAACTCCTTAAGAAATGACATAAGCAATAATTCTACACCTACATCTCCCCTAAAATAACCTATTTTGTTTTTTACATATGTGCACAGCTTTAACAAATTAAAGCCCGAGATAAATGCTCAAGATCTACTATCCAGTCGCAAAATCAGAGTTTACTAGAACTTATCATTTGGAGAGTTTACAAATCAAGGAATCTGTAATGAAAGCTGCAGTTTCCCTCTTTCCTGTTTTTTTTTTAACACAAAAATCAGTGACTAAGAACTTAATACTGGATGACAAATCACATCCACACTATTCGTTAAATAGCCTCACAGTTAAACACATCTTAAAGACCAATCAAATCAGTCTTTACATTTTATAAATTTCTGAAGACACCATTAGAAAGCTTATATATCCCTTCATTAAACAAAATAGGGAACTGCATCTGATGATGGTGGAATGAAATTTTAAAATTAAAAATACCTGTATTTACAGCAGCATTGATCCTTTATAAATAAAGAATATGAAAATGCAGTATCTTTAAGGATAATAAAAAATTGAGGTGATGTTACTCAACCAGAGTGCTCGCAGTTGGAATAAAAACCTATTGGTGCTTGTTAATGTGCCAGTAGTGAAACCACTTTCTGTTGGAGAAAATCCAACTGCAAATATGTGCGTGAAACACATATAACACAGGGCAAAATTGCTCAAAATGATTCAAGTCAGCTTATCTGCATTGGATATTCTATTCATGAAACACATTACAAAGACATTCTTGCAAAGAAATAAAAGGTATAACAGTTTCACTCTTATAAAACACTTCTCCCCTCATAAGTGACATCTTAAAATCTCAAACATGTTCTTCCCTTGGTGTGCAATCCTAATTTAAAGACATGAACAGCTTTATTTTCCATGTGATTATCAAATTTAAAAAAAATCAAAACAAGCAAAATGTTCAAGTTTTAAAAAAGAAAACGTCCTGGGTGAGCAATGCACTAAAATTATCCACATGAAAACAAATGGTCAGTAATCTCATAAACCAACATAGCATTTCACTGTCAACAATGTGAAAAATTAATATCTTCTCAAACAGGCATAAGATGAAGAAGTGCTATTTTTAAATTGTAAAATGAATTTGTGTAATATAAAATATCCTACATTATAATTTTTCATTCCAAATTGATAAATGATTTCAAAAACAAGGATTAAAGTTTGATTGCAAATAGTAATGCAATATAATTTCATTAAAATCTTTCAATTTCTATTTTTCTCCTTTTTTGTAGTTGATACCTAAAGACTTCAATTTCTAAAGGCGAACCATTCCAATTTTCCCTCCCCAAGAAACTCTCACAATTACAAAGTAGAAAAACAGCCAGTTATAAATGCAAAAAACATTATAATTTAAATATGTGAAATAATTTCTATAGTACCAATTCAACATATTTGATAACTGAATGTAAAAACACTTTCTTTGAAATACTGCTTTTCATGCTTAAACTACAGAATGTTTCAAGACATCAAAAAAACTGATATACATATAATGCTGCATAATGAAGTAGAACCTTGATACAAATATCCTTGTTGAAATCATTTACTTCATCTAACAGTGCCTGTTTGGAACCTATGTTTAAAAAGAAAAAGAAAAACATTCTTCTTGGAGGATGAATTCCCTAAAATGCAATTTCAGTGTCTGTCCATAATATGGGGTTAGATCTTTTCAGAGTTTTTTTTTTTTTTTTTGCTCTGTTTTGAAAACCCTGAGACACTGTTTCCAAAGCTTTCTCTTTTGAATTAACTTCACTAAATCCATTTGCTGTCCCATTTTGTTCTTCAATTATTTATTCGTTTGCAGGGGAAGCAGATTCACCCTTTTCTAATTTTTGCTGCATTTCACGGAGCTTGGTAACAGCTTTATCTATTGACATTATGCTAATAAGATTAAAGTCATGCATGCTGACTAGATGAAGCATGAAGTTTCAACATAAATCCTTCTTAATTATTTTCTGTCCATACTTTTCTACAAACAGCATACAGGCATGATTCATTTGTCAGCAATAAACCCATGCTTCATGACATGGTGATTCCAGAGTTTCATCACTTCTTTCTCTCCTTCGTTAACATCAGAAAATTCTTAAATTTGTATAATGGTTTTTTCTCTTAGCCATTCAGGATCTTTTTCATCTTCACTATCTAATTCCATTTCTTGTGGACGGAGAGGTAAGCAGGTATCACTATGGATATACAGACGATTGTGGCCACTACTATATGTTCTTTGCTGTTCTACTTCTCCATCTTCAGATTCAAGAAATTCAGACATGCTTGCTTTTGTTCATTTTGGCCTGCACACAAGAATGTGTGTCATAGGTGTTCTGTTAACTGGTCCATTGTGACTAAAAGCAAATCCAGGTTGGCAATGAATATCCTGAGGATTTCCTGCGTAGGAGCCATCATAACACTCATTGATAGAAACATCTATCCTAGCACCTTTTGGATGATAAAACATAATCGAAGATAAATCTGCTATGGCAGAGTTTAAGATGCTTGAGTAAACTAAAGTTTGTGGCAGTTCAGAGTGCACCAAGGGCAATGTAGGTCATCTCGCTTCAGTTTGCTGTCTAGTATTGTTGTTATAAAGAAACTGATAAAATATTCTTAATTTTTGTCGGTTTTCATTTGGAGTATCCTTTTCTTGTTTGTAGATCTGTAGTCAATGATTCTTTAAGAGCAATAGGTTGAGTAGGTTTAACTGAACCAGGCTTGTTTTCCTGATGGAGACTCTCTGAATTTCTAGTGGCAAGAGGTTTGGCAATAGGAGCTGTAGATTTATCATTTGTCTCTCCTGTCCAACGAAGAGTACACTGCAACGTAGGTCCCTGAGAAAATGTTTCAAATGAAGGCAGCCTCTTCCCATCAAGAATAGTCTCCCAGGTTGCTCTTTTCTTGCTTATTGGACATTCTTCCATTTCCTGCATGGCTACTTCATGGCTACTTCATATTCCCCATCTAAAAGCTGTAAGCGCCTGTTTTTATCAAATACTGTCATTTGTGCAACAAATGTCTTTTCCTTATCCTCACGATTTTGTTTTCTTCGGGCTGGAAGCTCGTCATTGACATCAATATTTTCATTGGTTTCTCCATTAATCATTCCATTAAATTCTCTTCTTCCTGGACGAGTCACTCTAAATAGCAATGAGTAAGACTTCACCATATGGCTGTTACTAGGTTCAAATTCATTACTGGAAACTGCGAGGGACGGGAAATTTCCAGGTTTTGTTTGATTGAGGTCAGGATTCAAAGGCACCTGCTTTTTACCTGTGGGAACTTGCCTTATTAGACAACTTACATCTTTTCTTTTTTTGTGGCAAACTTTCACAAGCAGGACTTCCAGGGTAACAGAATTTTGTTCATTTTCTGAGTTTTGTGATGGCTTATCATTTTTGTGGAAGAAGCCAGTAAATGTAAGCTGCAAATGGGCTGACAAGCTATGAGATTCTTGCTCTCCTTTCATTTTCTCTACTTTTGATAACATATCATCAACTTTAAATGTTTTCCTTTTGATGTTTGTTCTGGAGTTTCTTTTTTTTCTTCTTCTTCTTCTTCTTTTTTTTTTTTTTTTTTTGAGACGGAGTTTCGCTCTTGTTACCCAGGCTGGAGTGCAATGGCGCGATCTCGGCTTACCGCAACCTCCGCCTCCTGGGTTCAGGCAATTCTCCTGCCTCAGCCTCCTGAGTAGCTGGGATTACAGGCACGCACCACCGTGCCCGGCTAATTTTTTTGTATTTTTTATAGAGACGGGGTTTCACCATGTTGACCGGGATGGTCTCGATCTCTTGACCTCGTGATCCACCCGCCTCGGCCTCCAAAGGCGAGGGATTACAGGCGTGAGCCACCGCGCCCGGCCCAAGCGAGAGTTCTGTGCAAAAATATTGGCGCTATGAGATTCCGAGTTGGAAGAAATCTATAGATCTGTGTTGGCTTCTCAAAGGCCTGGAGGAAAAGCTCGTGGTCTGCCTGGACGGGCTTCATTTTCGGCTTCTTCACTGGTAACACCGCGGCCCCCGCCGCTGCCGCCGCGGAGGAGGAGGAGCGAGTAACTACCACCGCCTCCGCAGCCCCCGCCGCCGGATTTGTTGCCCGAAGCCGTCGCCGCTGCCGCCACCGCCGCCAAAACCCCGAAGCCGCCTCTCCCGGACCCTGCGCTGGGCCCCGAGCCGCCCCCGCCCCGACTGCCGTGCTTCCGAGGCGCCATCGCGGTTCCTTCCTCCACAACGCCCCCCCCGCCCCCGGCAGCTACCCGCCGGCGGCCCCGGAGAGTAAGCGCCTGCAATACCAACTGCGCGCCCCAGCAGGCTCCGGCGACAGAGAGGGGAAGAGAGGGGAAGGGAAGGGAGGAGAGGAGGGAAGAAGGGAGGGAAAAAAAAAAAGTCAGGTACCAGTTTCTTAATGGTGCCAACCCCATGGTGCTGAGGGTCTCCATTCACCTTCCTGCCCACCTCATGTTCCCTCCAGGGATGGAGGAACTGCAGGCCCAGCTGGAGAAGGAGCTGGATGTATGGACATCAGAGCCCTCAGGAGGCCCAACGGTGAAATGGGGTGGGCTAGCATCAAAGATACCGCTGCAGGACCCACTGTGGGCCTGGCTTGCTGCGGGTCAGCAGGGAGGGATTCAGCAGAAGTCCTGGGGGATCCTGGGGAAGCTCAGCTGCACGGCTTCCTCCCGCATGCTGTGGAGGGAGGGTGTGCAAGGTGGAATGGTTGATAGAAACAGGGTCAAATGAAGAAACGTGACTGGGCCTTAGTACTGGGGATTCAGGCAGTGTACCGAGTAAAGGAATCAGGGTCAGAGTGCTGTGGCTGATAATAAGGAATCAACATAGAACAACAGAGAGAAAGTGCATGAAATTACAGGGCAGATAGGCTTGGATGTGAACCCTGGTTCTGCTATTTGTACGCTTTGTGACCTCAGGCAAAACGGCCAACCTCTCTGATTATCTGTTTCCTCTTCTGTAAAATTCAGGCTCATTCAACTATGTATAAGAATTATAAGGCCAGGCACAGTGGCTCATGCCTATAATCCCAAGACTTTGGGGGGATGAGGCAGGATGATTGTCAGGAATTCCAGGTTAGCCTGGCTGAGGTAGGATGAGGCCAGGAATTCCAGGTCAGCCTGGTCAAGATGGTGAAACCCTATCTCGGTAAAAAATACGAAAATTAGTCCCTGTAATTTTTTGTGTGGCTGCATACACCTATAGTCCCAGCTACTCTGGAGGCTGAGGTGGGAGGATCATTTGGGTCCAAGGAAGTCAAGGCTACAGTGAGCTGTTGTGATCCTGCTGCTTGCACTCCAGCCTGGGCAACAGAGTAAGACCCTGTCTCAAAAAAAAATTATATAAGACAATAAGCACATGCTTCCCTACTTGGTACAAAGTAGGTGATGGAGACAAGTTAGTTTCCTTCTCTCTCTTCTCCCCTGGAAGAATCAGAGTAGACAGAATATGCCTTTTACTGATAGCAGCCCTTGCCCTCTTCCCCCATCCAGGGAGGCACACTGTTTGAAGCTGACTTCTTGCTGGATGGGATCAAGGCCAAAGTCATTCTGTGTAGCCAGCAGCATCTGGCTGCCCCTCTGGTCGTGCTGAAACTGCATCCTGATGGAAAGTTCTTGCCCGTGGTCATCCAGGTGAGAGGACTTGAGATTTCTGCTCCCAGTATCTGGCCTTCTTAGCTCAGCCCTTATCGAAATTTAATAGGCACCCACTATCTGCAAAGGCACTGTGCTAAGGCACTGGGGTAGACATTAAAGGAGGAAATAGGCAAAGTCTGTAATTTGAAGGCCCTGCAGTATAGCTGGAGAGAAAGACTGGGGCAGTCTGAAGAAGCTCCGGTACTGAGGAAGTCCCTGAGGACAGAGACAGCCCAGGAGGGATCAGGGGAGGTGGGGTGTCATGAGCCTTGAAGGAGGGCCAGGACTCAAACAGGACAGAGGAGAAGGATTTGTCCTCAGGGGCAAGATGGATTGGGCAGAGAGGCTGAGGCAGAGGAGTTAGAAGATTTCTAGGGGGCAGTTGGACTAGGGGCCAGACTATGCCAGGCTAAGGAGTGTGACGTGGGAAGCTGGAGAAGGCTGTGATGAAATGTGCTGTGGACTTTGGGAGGCCAAAGCAGGCGGATCACCTGAGGTCAGGAGTTTGAGTTGAGCCTGGTCAACGTGGTAAAACCCGCCTCTACCAAAACTACAAAATTAGCTGGATGTAGTGGTGCATGCCTGTAATCCCAGCTACTCGGGAGGCTGAGGTAGGAGAATCACTTGAACCCAGGAGGCAGAGGTTGCAGTGAGCTGAGATTGTGCCACTGCACTCCAGCCTAGGCAACAGGACAAAACTCCATCTCATTTAAAAAAAAAAAAAAAGAAAGAAATGTGCTGTGGGCACACCGTATAGGCAGTTGTGTTTAGGTTGGGTTGGAGAGGGGAGATGCTAGAAACAGGAATTAGGGCAACATGCTCTAGCACTTGCCCCTAGAGGAGGTGGGCTCAGATGTGGGTAGTGACCATCAGGATGGAGAGGACAGGTGGATGTGAGTGCAGAGGGAAATCAAGGAGGGAGGAAAGGTAAGCCAGGCCAGGTGTCTGCAGAAATAACATAAATAAAGAGGACAGGGAGCTCGCGTAGGCTTCCGCCTAGCCAATGTTGAGATAACAGGAAGGTATTTAAATTGACAGGCAGCTGAGAACTAGAGATTCGTTCAGTCATTTGTGTAAAGCTGGGGCTAAAAGATGAGATTTTGAGAAAAGCACGTGGGATAAAGGAAGCAGGCAGTTTGAATCTTGTCCACACTGTGGGGACTGAAATGGGAAGTGGAGGCTGGAGAAGGCACTAGAAGAGCAGTTTCTGCAGAACGTAGGAGGCAGAGCAGCTTGCAGGATGCTAATGTCCCGAGTGGGTAGGAAAGAAAGGGAAAGAAATGGTAGCTGTAGGGAGTGGCAGCTGTGAGATGGAGAAAGGGAAGCACATTTGGAGGACTAAGGGAGAGGTTAAACATGCAAGGGACGGGGGTCGCTGAGCACCTGGCACTCACCCCTTCTCTCCTCACACCTTGTTCCTGTTCCAGCTCCAACATAGGATCCCAGCCACCTCTGCTTCTCTTGCCCATGAATCCTGCAATGGTCTGGCTTCTGGTCAAACACTGGGCCCATAGCTCTGACTTCCAGCTCCATGAGCTACAGTCTCATCCTATGAGGGGACACTTGGTGGCAGAGGTCATTGCTGTGAACACCATGAGGTGCCTTCAGTACATCCTGTCTTCAAGGTAACACCTTATTCCCTTCTTTCTGGCAGGCCTCTATCTCTGCCCCCAGGGCATGTTCCCGCCTCAAGAGGCTCTCTCTCTGAGGAGTCTCAGGTTATGGAAAAAACCAAGGCATGGAAGATGTGAGAGGAAAAGAGTGCAAGCATGGCTGACCATGCATTTTTCAAAGGGGATATCATCTTCCATGGGGGTGGGAATCATTCTTGGGGAGCAGCAAAAAAAAAATGTTACTCTTTACGTGCAAAGCACAGATATTGGTACAGCACATAAACAGTACATGCAAATCACCAAGGATTCCATCCAATAAGAGGAAACTATGCAAATAATATACAAAGATTTTTATCCAGCCAGTCATTTATCAGTTCTAAAATAGTGATACTAGCCAGTTAGAGGGGCTGAGACCAACAACAGTTGCCTGGTTTATTACAGACCATTAGAGTAAAGTATTTACTTAACATGTATTGGGTGCCTCCTGTGTGACAAGAACCATTCTAGATGCTAGCAGTAAGCAAGATACTTGAGGTCCTGATCTTTTAAGATTTTCATTTTCAGCAAAGGCAAACAGACAATAGAGATTATATTGTAACATATCAGCTGTGGTAGGTGCAATGCAGAGAATCAAAGGAGGGTGATGTGATGGCACGTTTAGATTGGGTGGTCAGAAGAGGCTCCCTTGAAAAAGATGACATTGAGAATGTGACTGTCAGAAGCTAACCTTGAAATGACCAAGGTGGGGCACAGTGTTCCAGGCAGAGGGAACAGCTTGTGCAGGATTGAGGTGGAATGAGCTCGGCTTCTTTCGGTCTTTGAAGAATGGGCAAGGTCAGGTAAATTGACCTGCCCTGCCTCCAGAGTCAGAAAGAAGAGTAACCTAGATCTCTCTTTCTCTCCCATACCTGGTTGAAAACTCTCATGTTGGAAACCAGTGGCTGAAGAAGGTAAGCATAATGGATAAAGGGGAGAGGAAGGAGCCAGGGCTGTGGAGACGGGCAGTGGTTGACCATCCATTCTCAATGGGGCAACAATGTCCTCCAAGGGATGAGGTTGGTTGGAAAGCGTGTGTGAAAAATCTTACTATTTTTATGTACAAATCACAAATGTAATGTAATACATAAATGGATGTACAGTATATATGTAGCATTAAAATTTTATGAGGTGGGCTCAGAAATGGAAAAAAAAGGTCTCAAAAGGGTACTTAGGCCAGGTGCAGTGGCGCATGTCTGTAATTCCAGCACTTTGGGAGGCTGAGGCAGACGGATCACTTGATGTCAGGAGTTTGAGACCAGTCTGACTAACATGGTAAAACCTCATCTCTACTAAAAATGCAAAAATTAGCTGGGCGTGGTGGTGGGCACCTGTAATTCCAGCTACTTGGGAGGCTAAGACAGGAGAATTGTTTGAACCCAGGAGGCAGAGGTTGCAGTGAGCCGAGATCGTGCCACTGCACTCCAGCCTGGGTGACAAGAGCGAGACTCCATCTCTAAAAAGAAAAAAAAAAGGATGACTTATTGAATGATAATGGAAAAAAAAGTTGAGAAACTTTAGTCTAGACCTGTGAAAAAAATATGAAAAGAAAGGAGAATGATGTCTTTCAGTTATCATAAAGCACTAAGTCAGTGGTTTCTGGAACATTTTAGTCAATGCAAATCAACTAAAAACTTGGTGGTCTATTTGTATTTTTATTTCTTTATTTTTAACTTTTAGTTTCAGAGGTATATGTGCAGGTTTGTTATATAAGTAAATTGTGTGTCACAGGGGTTTGGTGTACAGATGATTTTGTCACCCAGGTAATAAACATGTTACCCGATAAGTAGCTCTGGGATCCTTCCCTCCTCCCACCCTCCACCTTCAGGTAGATGTTGGTGTCTGTTGTTCCCTTCTTTATCCATGTGTATTCAGTGTCCCTTTAGCTCCCACTTATAAGTGAGAACATGCCATATTTGGCTTTCTGTTCCTGTGTTAGTCCATTTAGGATTATGGCCTCCAGCTCCATCCGTGTTGCTGCAGAAGACATAATCTTGTTCTTTTCTATGGCTGCCTGGTATTCCATGGTGTATATGCACCACATTTTCTTTATTCAGTCTATTGTAGATGGGCATTTAGGTTGATTCCTTGTCTTTGGTATTGTGAATACTGCTGTGATGAACATAAACATGCATGTGTCTTTATGGCAGAACAATTTCTATTCCTTTGGGTATATATCCAGTAGTGGGATTGCTGGGTTGAATGATACTTCTGAAAACTCACTGTTGAGAGGTACTGAACTTTAAGTCTGTGATTTTTCTGAAGACCTGGTACCCTTCCTGTTTGTCAACCTCTATTTCCTGCAAGTACCTGTGCAGCTTTCTTCTGACCTTGCCCTTCCCTGCTTTTTTCCCTCTAGCTTATAATTCCCCACCTGCAATACACCTTGGAAATTAACATCCAGGCCAGGACTGGGCTGGTCTCCAACATAGAAGTTTTTGACCAGGTATGGGGAGAGAAAGGGAGATTCTAGGTCACTCTTCTTTCTGAATCTGGACCCAGGGCTGGTTGATTCACCTGACCCTGCCCATCCTTGCTCCTCAGATGGTGACTGGTGAGGAAGGAGCTGCCTTTGGAGCTGCTCAAGTGAGCTGGAGCCCTGCTAACCTAGCTCCTGTCCCCCTGATGACTTGGCTCACCAAGGCTTCCTGGGAATCAAGTCTTCCTTCTTTGCCAAGATGCACTGTGGCTCTGGGAAATCCATCTTTCACAAGCAGGAAGGCCATTAGGGGTGGAGAAGAGGTCTAGGAGAGCAGAAGGTCTGTGTCTAGTTGAGGGCCTGGGACCCTGACATGGCCATGTGAGCAGGAGCAGAGCTGGATTCAGCACCCTGGCCCTGCCCTGTTGGCCAACAGGTATATGGAAGGAATCGTGAGTCTCCACTGTAAGACAGACATGGCTGAGAATGATGACCCAGAGCTGCAGACCTGGTGTTGAAAGATCACTGAAATCGGGCTGCCCAGGTCCAAGGTAGGAGGAGCCCCTGCCTGGAAATCTCAGACACAAAACACAAGAGACCTCCCCGGAATCCTCTGTGCTTCTGTGAAATCTTCCAGAAGCATTTCTAACACCTATGAAAACTCCAAAGGCCTTCTCAGATTTCATTCCCTCTCAGCTGGAGACAGGTCCCCATCCTATACACTGAGAACCCCTTAGGTGTCTGATGCAGCGGAACCAGTGGTTGTTTGTAAATGTTTAACAACTGACTCTCAGGAAATAAAAAGTCCCAATTTGTAACATTCGTACATTTCCATGGCATAAATATTCCTACTCTGGCTACTAAGGTATTGTTGACCAGCTCGCTAAAAACCTTAACATCATTGACTGACTCTTGTGAGCCAGTATGAGTCAGCACCAGCATCCCACTGAGTGGGACTCTCCCAGCAGAGCTCCCACTCCCACACCCCAGCCTGCTGTTATGGTAATTCCCACAAGAGTTACTGAGTGTTCCCGCCACTCTTTCTCTCACCCCTCTTGTTCTCCTCTCTCTGCCTCATTCTCTGAGCTTGGCTCTACTCCTGGCTTCACAGCTTCTAACTCTCCCCACCCCTTGAAGGGTTTCCTGTCTCTTTACAGACTTGGGACCAGGTATGCCACTTTGTCACCATGTGTATCTTTACCTGCACTGGCCAACACTCCTCTGTCCACCTGGGTCAGGTACTTAGCAGAGATGAACAGCTGGGAATTTGGGGCCTGGGGTGAGGGAGGAATTTGTGTGCACAGGGTTCACAAGGTTTTCATGCTTAGCAGATATTGACTCTAGATCCTGACTTTCCTTAGCTGGATTGGTACATTTGGGTCCCCAATGCACCCTGCATGATATGGCTACCCCTGCCGACCACCAAGGATGCAATGCTGGAGACAGTGATGGCGACACTGCCCAACTTCCATCAGGCTTTTCTCAAGATGTCCATCACTTAGCAACTGGGCAGATGCTAGTCCATTATGGTGAGAGCTGAGTGCCCAGGGCCCTGAGGGAAGGAGGCAGCCATAGGGCCATGTGGCACCCTAAACTCTGGGTCTTTTCCTCTCCATCCCACATGGGTGTGAGCCAGCATAAGGAGAGTATTTTTCAGGCCCTGGGCCTAAGGCTGTGCCACAGAAGTTCAGAGAGGAGCTGGCTGCCCGGGATAAGGAACTGAGATCTGGAATGCAAAGCAGGACATGCCCTACACGTACCTGTGGCCCAGCCTGGTGGAAAACAGGATGGCCATCTGAGCATCACCAGCCTTTGATTATCTCAGTTGCCCTCCACCCAAGCTACAAGCATACCCCTAGGTGGTTTCAGTCCTGCCCTCCCAAGCCCCATACTCTTCTCATGTCCCACCCTCCCTTAAAGGGACACCTTTCCATGGTCTCTGCATGCAGTGAACACATTTTACTGTAGAGGCATCACCTGGGGCCTTATTCCTCCCTCCTTTCCTTTGTTGCTTCCTCCCTTTCTCCTTCTTCATTCAGATCTATAGGGCCAATAACAGCCACAATTACATAAACCATTTCAAGGATAGAATAGGGAGATAATACATATTATTTGATACCTTTTATTAATCAAATATGATTTTTTTTGAGACAGGGTCTCACTCTGTTGTCCAGGCTAGAGTGCAGTGGTGCCATCACCACAGCTCACTACAGTCTCATCTTTTGGGCTCAAGTGATCCTCTCACCTCAGCCTCCTGAGTAGCTGGGACTACAGGCTCATGCCACCATGCCCAGCTAATTTTTTTTTTTCTTTTTTTTTTTTTTTTTTTTGTAGAGACAGGTCTCACTACGTTACCTGGGCCAGAAATAAGATTTTGAACCCAAATTGAGTTTAATAATAACAAAAAAAAGTTTAGACTAATGATAGAAAAGAACTAGAACTGAATTATTTTAGCAAAAGAATATAGAGCATCAAAAAAACATCTCTAGGTTCACATGCTTGATGTGGTAAAGAATAAAAAGGTTTTTAAAAATTAAAAAAACATTTTCCCTTTCTAACTGTATAGGATTTAACTTGTGCCCTGAAGCCAGGCACACTACAAAGCAAACCATTAACACAGTGAGTCCCAATAATTTTTGACTCCTAAGATTTTCATTTAATGGCTCACTTACAGCATTCTAAAGGAAAGTCAGCTGGTTGAACTGAAGAAGCTGCCCCTGGCTGGAGATACTCAGCCTCAGAACTTCAGCCTGACACATCCATGCCTTAACCCCTCTGCAGCTCACCAGCTGGGAAGCTCCCAATTACTAACATTAGCTGGAAAAAGACTAAAAATTTCATTATTATCAAAATGAGTACAACAAGGCATTTAGTGAGCTCCAACTTCTGTATTTCATTAAAATTTGGGGAAAATAAACTTGGAAGTTTTATTTCTTAATCTGATAATCTGTGGGTATTTTAAAACAGAAACTAAGATTATACACAAACTGAAAGTATTCCTATATAATAGGATAAAGTTGCTTCTTGCCTCTGATTCTATTTAATTACACAGAAGACATACTGGTGATGCTTGGTCTGATTTTTTTTTTCTAAAAAGAAACAAAGTCTCACTTAGTCACCCAGGCTGGAGTGCAGTGGCTCAATCATAGTTCACGGCAGCCGGGACCTCCTGGCTCAAGCAGTCCTGCCTTGACCTCCAAAGTACCGGGATTACAGGCATGTTGCAGTGTATGAGAATTCCCGTTGTGGCCAGGAGCAGAGGCTCATGCCTGTAATTCCAACACTTTAGAAGTTGTGACCAAAGACAGAGGTGCCCACTCTTAACAGGCAGATAAAGAGGAATCTTGGAAAGAATGCAAGGGCTTAACAAAAGGGCTTTGAGTGAACTGTACACCAACCAGCAATTTTGCTTTGCTAGATAAAAATAAAATCTAAAGAATATTTGCAAACTTTTACCTTGAAAACACTTAGAATATAAACAATAACCAGGTTGGGAAGAAGGTTCCTTCTTGCTAGGTGTGTACTTGCTCTGTTGCTTACTGTCCTGGAATTGTGTACTGGAGGCTTATTTGCAAGAATTTCCCTTAAGCAATTCTGACAAAAGTTTGTTGTTATCTTTCATATTCTATCACCCATCACCTTGAGGCTTTGCTTGCTATGGTTTTCAGTAACTTAGAGTAATTTCCATTTATTGGGTACCAATCTGTCATAAGAAAATATGTTTGTTTTTGTTATACTTTAAGTTTTGGGATACATGTGCAGAACATGCAGGTTTTCTTTAGGCTTTCTCATCCTATTTTTGCAATGTCTAATCTGCTGTTAATCACATCCAATAGAATGTTTGTTTCAGATATTTTTTTGCAACCATGACAGATGAAACAAATATTGTTTTAATAAAATCTCTAGGCATTTCATTTGGCTCCTTTTTAAATATCTTCCACTCTCCTTTCATTATGTTTTCCTATCAATACTTCAGTATGATTATCATGTCTGTTTTAATGTCCCTGGTGGCTGGTTCAGCGCCTGTCATTTCTCATTCTGTTTCTACTGACTAATATTTTCTGGGTTATGTGTCACATTTTCCTGCTTTTTATAATGCGGTATCTGGTAAATTTTGATTAGATGCCCAATAGTGTGAATATTATGTTGTGGACTGTCTGAATTTTGTCTTTCTTTAAATTGTTGCAAGTGTGGCAAGGAGTTAAGTTATTGGTAAAACAGTTTTATCTTTCAGTCTGTTTTTAAGTGTTGTTAGAATGGCATTCAAATACTTTGAATAAAAGGATAGGGCAGCACTGCTGCCAAGGTGTGGCCCCACTGAGCTCTCTACTGAATAACTGATCACTGAGCACGTTCTACTTAGGGTGATTAGAACTCAAATATCTTCCTGCTTTGGGAGTTCTGAGACTTGTTCAGCTCCCTAGTTGCTTCCTGTCCTCATGGAGTTTCACCCTGTTTCCCTTGCCCCCAGCCAGTACTCATCAATGACTCAAGGACATCCATATGCAGATTTTTTTCTTTTTAGATAGTCTGGCTCTGTCACCCGGGCTGGAGGGCAGTGGCACAATTTTGGCTCACTGCAACCTCTGCCTCCTGGGTTCAAGAGATTATCCTGCCTTAGTCTCCGAAGTAACTCGGATTACAGGTACCTGACACCATGCCTGGATAATTTCTGTATTTTTAGAAAAGATAGGGTTTCACCATGTTGGCCAGGCTGGTCTCAAACCTCTGGCTTTGTCAAGTGATCCACCTGCCTCGGCCTCCCAAAGCAATGGGATTACAGGTGTAAGCCACCTCACCCAGCCCATAGCAGATTGCTGGAAATATTTTTTCTGCACAGGTCCCACCTCTCTAGAACTCTGTCCTATAACTTGTAGCTGTCTCAGCCTCCCTATATCCTGATTTCTGTCTCTTAAATTCAGAGAGTCCACTGGGGGCTATTTGGGTCCCCTGTTCCTGGGCTCCCAGTTGGGGAACTGCCTTCAGCCCAAAACCTTATCATAAATTCACCTAATTTCTTTCCTTTTTCTCCGTGATTGCCTACTATTAAATGTCTTAAAACAATTGTCGCATATATTTGTCCAGTTTTTCTAGTTGTTTATAATGGGAGGATAAGTCATTCTATTATGGATGCAAACATAATAACTATTCATTATTTAATAAATAAGTAAAAAGTATATACACTTGTAACTATTTTAAAGTCCTTATATACAAATCCCATTATCTTTATCATTTCTGAGGCTGTTTTTTTTGGATATTTCTTTCTCTTGGTTATGAGTCACATTTTTTTGCTCTGTCATGTCTAGTAATTTTTAACTGGACACTAGATATTACGGATGCTACGTTGTTGAGTAGGATTTTTTGGTCTTCTTTAAAGAATGTCAGGTATTGTTCTGGTATGCAGCTTCATCCTTTTCAAGGTTTGTTTAAGGCTTGCTTCATCTTATTCTTAAGGTGTTGCATTTCTGGGTTTTCTGCTGAATTACCTAGGTATTCAACAAGGTTTCTTCACTCTGGCTGATGGGAACTGGATTGTCTCTAAGTCCTGTGAGAGCTTGGTTCACTTTATAAGCTTATAGTTTGCCACAAATTTCTCTTTTCTCAGATTCCTGGAGTCTTACCTTATGCTGTGGCACTTAGTGTTCCGACAAACACTCAAGGGACCCTGTGGAGGACAGAATAATGATTTCTGTAAGATGTTTACATCTTAATCCCAAGAACTTGTGAATATATTACTTTACATGGCAAAAGAAACTTTGCAGAAGTGATTGAGAATCTTAAAATGGCCAGGTGTAGTGGCTCACGCCTGTAATCCCAGCTATTTGGGAGGCCAAGGTGAGTGGATCATTTGAGGTCAGGATTTCAAAGCCAGCCTGACCAACATGGTGAACCCCTGTCTGTACTAAAAACACAAAAATTAGCCAGGTGTGATGGCACGTGCATGTAATCCCAGCTACTTGGGAGGCTGAGGCAGAATTGCTTGAACCTAGGAAGTGGAGATTGCACTGAGCCGAGATCATGCCACTGCACTCCAGTCTAGGTGACAGAGCAAGATTCCATCCAAAAAAAAAAAAAAGAATATTAAAATAGAGAGATGATCTTAGATTATCTGGGTGGGCTCAATGTAATCACAAGCATCCTTATGAGAGGAGACAAGAAGGTCAATGCTAGAGAAAGCAATGTGATGACAGAAATAGAGGTTTTAGTGATGCAGAAATGAGCCAAGGAATGCCAGCAGCCACTAGAAGCTGAAGAGGCAAGGAATAAATGAATTCCCAAAGCCTCCAGAAGGAACCAGTCCTGCTGACGCTTTTACTTTAGTCCATGGAGGTTGGACTTCTGACTTCCAGAACTATGACATAATAAACTTACGTTGTCATTGAGTTTGTGGTGATTTGACACAGCAGCAATAGGAAACAAGTACAAATCCCCTATGCACATTTCTGGAGCCTTTTCTCTGCATGCTGCCTTCTCTCCCACACTCCTCCCTGTCTATTTCAGTCCCCTCTGCTTTCCTGGCCTTGGTTTTCTTTCTCCCAAGCACAATGAGGTCACTGTGCTCTGCTTGTGTGCCCTCTTCTGTCCTGCAGTCTAGAAAGTGCCTCTGCCTCCGGGCAGAAGGCTGGGGTCGATGTAGGGCTTGTTTCACTTACTTCCCCCTTTTCAGAGACCACAGTCCTCTGATGGCTATGATACAATGTCTGAACACAGTCCTTCCATATTACGTTTCATTTTTTAAGTTGTTTATAGCAGGAGGGCTTATCTAATAATAGTTACTTTGTCACGGCCAGAAGTAGAATTCTGTTCATTTTTTGTATCTAAAAGTTCTGTTGAGTTCTTTTTGAAACTTCTTGGGAATTAAATCTCTTGTTCTTTATTGACTTTTTGGATTCCATCTTTCATTTATTTAAGCATTGACAGTTATTTAGTATTCTGTATCTAAGTCCAGTATATGAAATCCCCAGGTAACTAAATCTGCAGTCATTCTTTCTGCTGGTTCTCACTCATCGTGTGTTTGTTTTCTTGCCGAGTGAGATGGTTTCTGATTGTGAACTTTTACCTGATGGAAGTTAATCTGTGGGAACTCAGGGCCTAAATTGGGATAGCTATTCCCCATAGATCATTTGTAGTTTGCTTATTCCAGGAGTCAAAATGGCTGCTTCTCACCGAAGATGACCTTAGCTTTAGCTAAAGGAATCCTAGCTTAATGCCAAGTTTGGGGTTCGATGTCCCAGTCTAGCAGATGGCCCTGGGCTTAGTCTCTATGTTCTAGCTCTAGGACAGGCATCGGTCCATGAAATGTCTACTTGATCATTGGTTTACTGGGACCATTCACACTTAGTTTCTTGTACTTAGTTCCTTACTTACTTTGCCACCAATACTTACTGACCTCCCTTACTTTTTGAGCCAAGAAATATTTACAAAATACATTTGTTTATTGTAGTGGAGAGTACTTCAGAGTACCTAGTTTGTTGTACTGCTGGAAGTATAAAAGTGGTACCTTTGTATTTTCTTCTAATAATTTAGTCTGTTTTGATGTTTTTAAAATATGCATGGAATTTCCTTTGGGGTATGTCATTAGGTAGAAATTAACCTTATAAAAATAGTGGATTGTCAAATGTCCTAAATTCTCTTATTTTATGGTTAACTCATTCTCCACAGATTTGAAATTTCCTTTATCATAGTCTAAATTTCTTTCTCTTTTTTCCTATATTCTATTGCTTTACTGATGTTCGCCTCTTATGTCAATATCACTCTGCATTTGTTTTATCTATATTTTTATATCAATTTTTCATAATTTCCCTGAATATTCCTATGTGTCTTGTCTTTTCTGTAATCCTTATAAACAGTTTCCTTTCAAATACATCCTGTAGTAGCAAACCTATAGCAATTATTGATGTATAGATATAAAATATTACATGTCATGTATTCCATTTGCTAATAATCCTATTCTGCCTTCCTTTCCCTATTATAAATTTTGGGCTCTAGGCTTTCCTAACTGCTGATACAAAAAGTCTCTATAATATAAGAGAAAATATTCCTTCTTCCCTTGTAGCTGTAGAGAAAGGCAGATAGTATCCTGCATGATAAAACTGTTCCTGTATATGTTCTGTTTAACTAGGTAATCTGAAAAGCTACTAGAACTTAGATACTTTTGCCATATCCTGTGAAAGTGTTCCTTAACCTCTAGGAAGTTGACAATTTCTGATTGGTTGATTTAATTAATAGCATATTGTTCTGGAAAAAATATTTAAATGGACATTTGTATTTTTCAAAAAGTATAAATACCAGAATACAAAAAGGGTCATGGACACTTCTTCCTTCTCTTCCATACGTGAAGTAAGAATAAAAAATTCTTCTAGATTTCTTATTTAATCAAAGATTTACAGTCTTGCATCATTGAAATGAACAACTGAGGCTGTGATGTGATTTGGATAAACTGAGCTGAAAGTAGTGCAGTAAGGATAGTATAAGCCAATGTATGAGGCAATGAAAGGAAAGTTTTACCACCATTGATTATCAGTCAGGAGCCTCACCTGCCACTGCCACGTGTCTCTAACCAGCAGAGAACACTGTTAAAACTCTACCTTGCTGAGAAAAATCTGATATTAGGGCTAGAGGAGGTTAAACTGCCATGATGGAGAGATCCCAAACATGAAGTAGCTAGAACAGGAGTCAGCGAGGAGCTCTGCTCCACAATGCAAGAGCCCAGGTTCTTTTCATCTTGTCTTTCTTCCCTTCCAGAGTGTATTATATTCTTTTTGATGGAAACTGGGTTGTAACCAGCAGGAATGAGGAAGAGAAAATAGAGGAGACACAGTCTTGTTTTAGGGTGTTAAATACAAGTGGCAGACATCACAACTGGTGCATTTCACTGAAGACCAAGTCACATGGCCATATCTAACTGCAAAGGATGCTGGGAAATAGTGTAGTTGGCTAGTCATGTGACAGGCTATACTTTTAGTTGTATGGGATAAGGATAGAATGGATAGTGAAGAATAGATAGCAGTTTCTGTTACTCTTTTTCATTGTTTGAATATGAGATATTTTTTCTTAAGTCCAAACTCATATGAATTAAGAACTGAAATTCCAAGAGAATTCAAAGACCCTAGTAGAGACTCCAGCCTTTCTAGTAATGAATATTATGCTTCCCAAAGTTGTTAATTCCCCCAAGGATTAGTACTATGTATATACTCCGTGGATGATGAAGGAGAATAATTTCCTTCAGAGAGTATCTTTGAATCAGAGTTGTTAGAAAATAAAGGTTGTAAGATATGCAAATTAAACAGCTTCTATCTTGTTTAAATACAAGAAATTAGTAAGTGCTTGTAAAAACCTAAGACAAGTAATCTCAAAGACTGCTTTATGGGTGTAGGGAGAAATTAAGTAAAAATGAAACCAAAACTGATAATGTTTTACATATAACCTTTTAAGGAAGATCCTCTCTAGACCAGGAGAAAAGGTAATAATTGTCAGAGAAAAATGGTATCTTAAAACTTCACAGTCTTTGAAAAGAGAGCCAAGTCATTAATTATACTTATTATCCTTCAGAAATATATTACATAGGTTCATTAAATTAGTCATTAGTTCTTCTATCCCTTGGTCCGCTGAACCAGAAGAGAGAATTGCTCAGTTGTTATTGTTGCCTTATGTTAAAATAGAAACAGCAAGGAAAAAAGGAAGGGAGGTTTCGGAAGCACCAATAAGCGGGGAAAAGCTGTTTACTGGTTAACAACCAAACTGATTTGGGTAGAACAGTGGCTGCTGAAACAAGATAAGCTGGAGGCATTAAAGAAACTTGCTCAAGAGCAACTGCAAAAGGGGCATATAGAACCTACCTTTTCTCCGTGGAATTTACCTGTGTATGTCATTAAAAATAAACCAGGAAAACGGAGGATGTTAACAGACTTAAGAGCAGTAAAGGCAGTCACTCAGCCTATGGGAGCTTTACAGCCTGGACTCCCTTCTCCTACCATGATTCCAAGAAACTGGCCTCTTATAGTAGTAGATCTTAAAGACTGTTTTTTTACTATTCCTCTGGCCACCCAGGATTATGAAAAATTTGCTTTTGCTGTCCTAGCAATTAATAACATAGAACCAGCTAAGAGATATCATTGAAAGGTCTTACTGCAGGTCATGTTAAACAGCCCTACAATTTGTCAGACCTTTGTCGCAAAAGCATCCAACCAGTTAGGGACCATTTTAAAAATTGCTATATCATACATTATATGGACAACATTTTTTATGCCACAGAAATGCAAGAAGAACTGTTACAATGTTATAAGTTATTACAACATTCAGTGAGAAAGGCCGGCTTAATTATCACCCCAGATAAAATCCAGCTGTAATCCCAGCTACTTGGGAGGCTGAGGAGGATAATTGCTTCAACCTGGGAGGCAAAGGTTGCAGTGAGCTGAGATCGTGCCAATGCACTCCAGCCTTGGCAACAGGGTGAGACTCTGTCTCAAAAACATAACACAAAACAAAATATACAAATTGCCAAAACAGATCCAAGGAGATACTAAAAATCTTAATATTCCTTTATCTTTTAAATAAATTGAATCCATAATTAACCTCGTATGTCCTCAAAACATAAACAAATTCCTCTGTGCCCAGATGGCTTCTCTGGTGAATTCTAACATTTAATAAAGAACTAATACCAATCTCATAAAACACTTTCATAAAATAGAGAGTGGAACACAGGTCAACTCATTTTATGAAGCTACTGTCTCTCTGTTACCAAAATCAAATACAGACAATACCAAAACAGAAAATGAAAATAAATGCGAAAAAGCCTTAACATATGTTAGCAAACTAAACCCAGCAATATATAAAAAGGATAAGACATCTTGACAAATTAAAGTCATACAAAGTTAGTTTAAATCTTAAATTCTAACAGATGAAATCAATGTAATTTATTTTATTTATAGAAGAAAAAAATTATTATCATCCTAATGCATTGATGAAGAGTATTTGACAAAATTCAACTCCTATTCTCCATGAAAACTCAGAAAACTAGGAATAAAAGGGAACTTCTTCATCCTGCTAAGGGATAGCACAAAAAACCTACAGCTAACATCACACAAAATGGTTAAAAATTGAATGCTTTTCCTTTAAAATCAGGAAAAGGGCTTCTATTGAACATTTTTTGGAGGCTCCAGCAAGTGAAATAAGTCATGCATATAGATTGGTAAGTAAGAAGTAAAATTTTTTTTATTGAAAAGCAACATGATTGTGTACATTAAAAAAAAAATAAGGTATTTGAGTGAACAAGTGACCTTAACAAGGTCACAGAATACAAGATCAATGGCAACAATAAACTGAAAAATACAATTTTAAAAAGAGTCTCATTCAGGCTGGGAGTAGTAGCTCACGCCTGTGATTCCAGCACTTTGGGAGGCTGAGGTGGGTGGATCATGAGGTCAGGAGTTGGAGACCAGCCTGGCCAACATGTTGAAACCCTGTCTCTACTAAAAATACAAAAATTAGCTAGGAATGATGGTAGGCCTCTGTGAACCCAGCTACTCAGGAGGCTGAGGCAGAACTGCTTGAACCCAAGAGGCAGAGGTTGCAATAAACCGAGATCATGCCACTGCACTCAAGCCTGGGCAACAGAGCAAGACTTTATCTCAAAAAAAATGTCCCATTCACAATAATATCAAAAACATGAAATATTAGGGATAAGCATAACAAAATAAGTGTAAGTTCTGTGCACTAAAAGCCTCAAAACACTGCTGAGAGAGATGAAAGAAGACCAAAAATAAATGGAGCACTATGCCATGTTAATGAATTAGAGGCTTGAAAATTTTAAGATGTCGGTTCTCCTCTTACTTCAGCCAATAGATGAAAAAAGATGCAAAGAAGACACATTTGCTTTTTATCCACATATCACTTCCAGTCACTATGCTGAGCAGAGTCAATGTGAGCAGAGCTGAGAATAGCAGTTTTCTGTCAGGACAGCCACTTCTCAGCAAAAATGACACGATAAAAGTATAAATCTTTTTTTATTTGTTTTGTTTTTTGTTTCATGTGTTTTTGAGAGTCACCCAGGCTGGAGTGCAGTGGCACGATCTCAGCTCATAGCAACCTCCCATTCCCTGGTTCAAGAGATTCTTCTGCTTCAGCCTCCCAAGTAGCTGGGATTGCAGGCACCCGCCACCACACCTTTGTTATTAAGTTAACTGTGTGTATTAGTCCATTCTCACACTACCATAAGGACATATACCCAAGACTAGGTAAATTATTTTAAAAAGAGGTTAATTTGACTGACAGTTCAGCATAGCTGGGGAGGCCTCAGAAGACTTACAGTAATAATGAAAGAGGAAACAAACATGCCCTTTTTCATATGGTGGCAGGAAGAGAAAATGTGGTAAGCAAAAGGGAGAAAAGCTCCTTATAAAACCATCAAATCCTCTAAGCACGTTGGCTCACACCTGTAATCCCAGCACTCTTGGAGGCGGAGGTGGGTGGATCATGAGGTAAGGAGTTCAAGACCAGCCTGGCCAACATGGTGAAACCTGTCTCTACTAAAGATACAATAAACTAGCCAGGTTTGGTGGCATGCCTGTAAATCCCAGCTACTCAGGAGGCTGAGGCAGGAGAATTGCTTGAGCCTGGGAGGCAGAGATTGCATTAAGCTGAAATCATTCCATTTTACTCCAGCCTGGGTGACAGGGAGAGACTGTCAAAATAAAATAAAATAACCATCAGATCTTATGTGAACTCACTCACTATCATGAGAACAGAATGAGGGTAATTGCCCACCTCCTGCAAGGTGTTGCCCACTTCATCCTGGGCAACAGAGCAAAGCTTTGTCTGAAAAAAAAGCTAGAATAAGCCTATTATTTTATTAAAATTTGTGATCTAAATGTACATTATTCATTGAGTGGTCTAAAGTTTCTGAAAGTTTTGAAAACACTAATATGAAAATACTTTTTCAGCCTGGCACAGTGGCTCACACCTGTAATCCCAGAATTTTGGGAGGCCAAAGTGGGTGGACCACGAGGTCAGGAGTTCAAGACCAGCCTGTCCAACATGGTGAAACCTCATCTCTACTAAACATACAAAAATAAGCCAGGTTTGGTGGTGTGCACCTGTAATCCCAGCTACTCAGGAGGCTGAGGCAGGAGAATCGCTTGAACCCAGGAGGCGGAGGTTACAGTGAGCCAAGATGGTGCCACTGCACTGCAGCCTGAGTGACAGAGTGATACTCCATCTCAGAAAAAAAAGAAAAAGAAAATAAGGCTTTTTCCAACAGAATGAATAAACAATATTGTTTTCTCAGTGACTAAAATGAAACAAATTAGAATTACTAACCAGTCACTTACAATGTGGTTTTAAATATTATTTAATGACCACATGTATAGTTTCTTTGAAGTCATTTTAACAGCTTATTTCTATTGCTTCTCCACTTCTGTTAGAAAAAAATTAAAATTTATGTTACTAAAAGCCTACGAATTTTATTCTAATCTTAGTGATCACCTTAAAAGACCTTGTATTGTTACTATCATAGAAAACACTATTAACTAGTTAGAAGAGAAATAACCGCTTTGCAGTAAACCAAATGGGGTAATTGTTGCTCAAAATTATAAGCAATTACAATATTAATACCATCATCTAGATAGAACTTACAGATATCTGGATATTCAATTTGTTTTATAATAATTTAGAAACTGTAAAGTCCTATAAACTATAAATAACTAAAAATGTATCAATGCATTTTCCCCAATTTTCCTGTGCTGTTTTGTTATTTAACTTGTCAGTAATAGCAATAGAAACTCTGATATTTACCAGCATATTCTGGGTCCAGCAGAGTATGGGAGGAGCCAATATACTTTAGGGATTTTACTTTCAGCCTTGGGGACCTTTTGTTTCTGGTGCTGATGGCGATGTAATGGAAGACACTAAAAATCAGGTGTTGCTACCTGTCACATGATTGGTCACTCTGTGAACACAATAAACGTATTTGCATCACAGACAACTGAGTAAATGTTTTAATCCAAAAACTACCATAATCTCCAAAATTTTCCCAGAGAAAATGACCAAAATGTTGACTACAATTAGATGAGAAAGAGTGAAAAATTTAGACTAACCTCACCCACTTAAAAAAAAAATCATAAAATAATAGAAAAAATTTCTCAAGATTGTACCATTAATATGAAAAAAGTATTATTGTAAATTTTAAATCCACAGAGCTAATTTTATTTTAAACCTTTTAACATTCACACTCAAAAATATAAAATTCTGCATGAAAAATGTGTTATAAATACATTAAAATTGCATTTAATAATTATCCCTCAATATTAACTCTCAAATAAATTTAATTTTGAAGATACATTTTCTAACTAATTTTGTATATGGTACACTTTGTCTTAGAATCAAATAAAATATTTTTTTACAAAGACGAACAGTGCTGTCTGATTTAGTCTTCTCACCTGTGGACCTGAGGTAAGAGGTATGCCTCTTACCTCAGTTAACTGATCTGGAAGTTACATTGAGAAGCTATAAATAAGTTCAAACTCCCAAGTTTAAGACAGTTATTCACCATATTAAAAAACTCCAAACTTCTCATCAGAACCTACAAAGTACTGTGTGAAATGGTGTGGCACAGAGAAAATAGTGAGAAAACTATAGCCATAACACAGAAAAAAGGGGAAGGGCTGTGATGGATACATCAATGGGATAAACATAAAAAGACACAAAAGATAATCAGAAAATTTAAAAAGCAGAATTTTTATTTAAATTCAGAGAGGCCATTTTGCAGCTTGGGAATAGATGTTCTCTTCACATGCTGAATCAATGTTATTTTTTCACCACAAATATTTTCCATTTGTGACTGAGAGTTACAAAGAAACTCAAGCAGGAATAATTATGGCTAATTGTGAAGCATCTAGTACACAGATAGCCCTATCTTATACAAATATAAGATATCTTTACACTGCTATAAAGATACTACCCAAGACTGAATAGTTTATGATGAAAAGAAGTTTAATTGAGTCACAGTTCCAAATGGCTGGGGAGGCCTCAAGAACCTTACAGTAATGACAGATGGTAAAGGAAAAGCAGGTATGCCCTTCATGAGGTGGCAGGAGAGAGGGAGAGCACAAAAAATTAACACTTATAAAACCATCCGATCTCATAAGAACTCACTCACTATCATGAGAACACCCTGGGTATCATTCTGCTCCTGGCCCCTTCCAAATCTCAGGCCCTTTTTATATTTCAAAACCAAACATGCTTTCCCAACAGTCACCGAAAGTCTTAACTCATTTTGGCATTAACACAAAAGTCTAAGTCCAAACTCTCATCTGTGACAAGGCAAGTTCCTGCTACCTATAAGCCTGTATATCAAAAGCAAGTTATTTCCAAGATAAAATGGGAACATAGGCATTAGATAAATTCTTCCATTTCAAATGGGAGAAATTGGCCAAAACCAAGGAGCTACAGACCTCATGCAAGTTTGAATTCCAGCTGGGCAGTCATTAAATCTTAAAGCCCTGAGATGATTTCATTTGATCCCACATCTCACATCTGGGGCATGCTGATGCAAGGGGGGCCTAATGGCCTTGGGCAGCACCTTCATGGATTGGAATTGAGTGCCTGTGGCTTTTTCAGGTGCACAGTGCAGCTCATGGTGGATCTGCCATTCTGGGGTCTGGAGTATAGTTGCCTTCTCACAACTCAAGTAGGCAGCTCCAGTGGGCATTCTGCATGAGGGCTCCAACCTTACATTTCTCTTCTGTATTGCCCTAGCACAGCTTCTCTGTGAGGGCTCTGCCACTGTAGAGAACATCCAGGCATTTTTATGCATCCTCTGAAATCTAGGCAGAGTTTCCTAGAGCTCAACTCTCGTCTTAACATGCACCTGCATGCCCAACACCATGTGGAAGCCACCAAGGCTTGAAGATTGCATTTTCTGAAGAAATGCTCCAAGCTCTACCTTGGCCTCTTTTAGCCACGATGGATTTGGAACAGCTGGGATGCAGGGCACCAAGTCCCGAGGCATCATAGAGCAGTGGGGCCCTGGGCCTCAACCATGAAACCATTGTTTCCTCCTAAGGCTCCTGGCCTGTGATGGAAGGACCTCAGATCTTTGACATGATGTGAAGACATTTTCCCCATTGTCTTGGCTATTAACATTCAACTCCTCTTTACTTCCTCAAATTTCTGCAGTGGCTTGAATTTCTTTCCAAAAAAGTGGGGTTTTATTTTCTACCTCATGATCAGGCTGCAAATTTTCAAAACTTTTATATTCTGTTTCCATTTTAAACATAAGTTTCTCATCTCCATCTGAGACCACCTAAACCTGGACTTTATCATCCATACCACTATTAGCATTTGGTCAAAAGCATTCAACAAGTGTCTAGAACATTCCAAACTTTCCCACATTCTCTCTTTTTCTGAGCGCTCTAAACTGTTCCAACGTCTGCCTGTTACCCAATTCCAAAGTCACTTCCACATCTTCAATTATCTTTGTATCAGTGTCCCAAACACCCAGTATTAATTTTCTTTATTAGTCTGTTTTCACACTACTGTAAAGGTACTACCAGAGAAAGGGTAATTTATATAGAAATGAGGTTTAATTTACTCACAATTCTGCATGGCTGAGGAGGTCTCAGGAAACCTACAATTACAATGGAAGGCAAAGGAGAAGCAAGTACCTTCTTCACCAGGCAGCAGGAGAGGAGGAGAGCAGAAAAAAACTGCCACTTATAAAACCATCAGCTCTTTTGAGAGGTCACTTACTATCATGAGAACAGCATGGGGGAAAATTACCCCCATGTTCCAATCACCTCCCACCAAGTCCCTCCCTTGGCATGTGGGATTACAGTTCGAGAAAAGATTTGGGTGTGATAAGATTTTACAGTAACAAATCAACAAGGCACAGATTATAAATTTTTTTTTCAGGGCCAGGTGTGGTGGCTCACTCCTGTAATCCCAGCACTTTGAGAGGTGGAGGTGGGGTCAAGAGATCGAGACCATCCTGGCCAACATGGTGAAACCCTGTCTCTACTAAAAAATACAAAAATTAGCTGGGCATGGTGGTGCAGGCCTGTAGTCCCAGCTACTTGGAAGGCTGAGGCAGGAGCATTGCTTGAACCTGGGAGGCGGAGGTTGCAGTAAGCTGAGCTCGCACCACTGCACTCTAGCTTGGCGCCTGGCAACAGAGCAAGACTTTGTCTAAAAAAAAAAAAATTTTTTTTCAGAATCTTTGAGGTTTCCAGATTTCTAGTTAATTATCCACCTTATTAAAATGATAGTTTTGTTTCAACATTGTTCTTCTGAAAATGCATAAAAACTCACACACAAACACACTCAACAATGCATGCTACATGACTTTCTTACACTTAAGGTGTATCTGTTTTTTTTTTTGAGATGGTATCTCACTCTGTCACCCAGGCTGGAGTGCAGTGGTGCCATCTCAGCTCACTGCAACCTTCACCTCCTGGGTTCAAGCGATTCTCCTGCCTCAGCCTCCCTAGTAGCTGGAACTACAGGCACACACCACCATGCCCAGCTAGTTTTTTGTATTTTTAGTAGAGACCCATGGTGTTTCATCATGTTCTCAAGGCTGGTCTTGATTCCCTGACCTCAAATAATCTGCCCACGTTGGCCTCCCAAAGTGCTGGGATTACAGGAATGCACCACTGTGCCCGGCTGGTATATATTTAGAGTAATATATTTGTATATGTAACTCTATGTAAATCAAAAAACTAAAAGTCTGTTTTTGTCAGCAGAGAGGCCACATGTACAAAATATATATAAAGCAAATTTTTAAAAATATTTAATCAAGACTCAGAAATGTATGGATGTTAATTATACTCATATAACTTTTATGACCGTAAAAATGACCCTGTAGTTAATAATAATTCAATTGCAAATATTAAAATAACTAAAAGTATATAATGGGAATGTTTGTAATACAAAAGATAAATACATGCTCCAGGTGATGAATACCTCATTTACTCTGCTTTGATAATTAAATAGTGTATGCCTGTTAAAATAGCTCATAAATGCATAAGTGTTTTTGCACACTACCCACAAA
Organism: Aotus nancymaae; assembly: GCF_030222135.1. Lineage (NCBI taxonomy): Eukaryota > Metazoa > Chordata > Mammalia > Primates > Aotidae > Aotus > Aotus nancymaae. Next base: position 19,982,355 of record NW_026988455.1, read on the forward strand.
ATTTTTTTTAAAAATTAAGGTAAAAAAGAATACAAATTTGACCTATGGGAACAAATTCAACTTATTTGCTGTTTAGAACCACTGGCAGGCTAGGTGTGGTTGCTCATGCCTGTAATCTCAGCACTTTTGGAGGCTGAGGCAGGCAGATCACCTGAGGTCAAAAGTTTGAGACCAGCTGGGCCAACATGGTGAAACGCTGTCTCTACTAAAAATGCAAAAATTAGCTGGGCATTGTGGTGGGCACTGGTAGTCCCAGGTACTCAGGAGGCAAGAGAATTGCTTGAACCCAGGAGGCAGAGGTTGCAGTGAGCTGAGATTGTGCCGTTGCACTCCAGCCTGGGCAACAAGAGAGAAACTCCATCTCAAAAAACAAAAACCAAAACAAAAAAACCCGGCAAAAAAGAGATTACTAGAGATACCATTCTCCTACATTAACAAATATATTGTTACCATCTTTTACTTAGAACCTTCAGTAAGATGGGACACGTTAAAGTTGATGGCGGATTAACACTTCTTTCAAAGCACAATAGTTTTAACACATTAAAAACAATTTTGTTTAATGAAAAAATTAAGTTCACACATAATCTTTAAAATTTTTAAAAATTTATTGTATTTTATAACATAAAGGTACAATTGATTAAATAATTTACTAACATTCAAAAGTTTTCCTCTCGATAGAATTCAGAATTTTACTCTGAACACCCACCTGATACATCACCAAAACAATGTTATAAGTCAACCACAAATAGCCTCTCCATTTAGATTTTCATTATGCATCTTACAACTCAATGTCCTTACTCTTCCATAGAAAAGTTTATGAATAATGGGCACCTAATACATAACAGTCTCTCATATCTCTGATGCAACAATTGATCAAATACTTTCACATAAACAATGAGAAGAAAGAATCAACATGAAGTTACTTGAGAGTTGAGTTACATTATTATTTGCTTTTCAGAAAATCTACTTTTTAATAGAAAAAGAAGCATACCTAGAATGCAATTATAAATCTTCAGAAAAATCTACTTCCTGATATCCTCACCAGAAGCAGATGCTGGCATATACTTCTTGTAAGGTCTACTGAACTGAACCAAATAAATAGATTTTTTTTATAAATTACCCAATCTCAGGTAATTTTTTATAGCAATGCAAAATGAATTCATATACAATATGTTCTTCATGTTTTCTGTTTTTTAAAATTGTTTTTTATTTGAATTTTTTATTATTTTTAAAAATGAGGTCTTAATGTTTATAATTTTATGTTGCTACTTTATTTCTTGCTTCATTTTTGTCAATATTTGCTTTATATATTTTGAAGCCCTGATGTTATACATACATATATTTTAAACAAATACTTAGACTAAAAAAAACTAATGAAACTCTTAGAAAAAAAATATAGTGGAAAGACATGATATTGGTCTTGGCACCATTTTCTTAAGCCATCAAATGCGTAAGCAACGAAAAGAACAGACAAATTTAACTGGACTAAACTTCAAAATTTCTGCAAATAAAACACATAATAAAGTGACAGTGCCCTCCTAGAAATGGGTGACAATATTTGAAAATCACATGTGATAAGAATTAATATTCAGAATATAAAAACAACTCCTAGAACTAGACAACAATAATTGAATTACTTGATTTAGAAATAGACAAATGAGCCAAGTGTGGTGGCTCACACTTGTAATCCCAGAACTTTGGGAGGTCAAGATGGGCAGATCACCTGAGCTCAGGAGTTTGAGACCAGCTTGACCAAGATGGCGAAACCCCATTTCTACTAAAAATACAAACTTAGCTGGGCATGGTGGCATATCCCTGTAATCCCAGCTACTCAGGTGGCTGAGGCAGGAGAATCGTTTGAATCCAGGAGACAGAGATTGCCATGAGCCAAGATCATGCTGTTGCACTCCATGCTGGGCAACAAGAGCAAAACTCCATCTCAAAAAAAGAAAAAAAAAGACATGATTAAACTAAATTTTAATTAAAAGATATACAAATGGGAAGAAGCGTTTGAAAAGCTGCACAAAGGCCGGGCGCGGTGGCTTAAGCCTGTAATCCCAGCACTTTGGAAGGCCGAGGCGGGTGGATCACGAGGTCAAGAGATCGAGACCATCCTGGTCAACATGGTGAAACCCCGTCTCTACTAAAAATACAAAAATTAGCTGGGCACGGTGGCGCGTGCCTGTAATCCCAGCTACTCAGGAGGCTGAGGCGGGAGAATTGCCTGAACCCGGGAGGCGGAGGTTGCGGTGAGCCGAGATCGCGCCATTGCACTCCAGCCTGGGTAACAAGAGCGAAACTCCGTTACAAAAAAAAAAAAAGAAAAGAAAAGCTGCACAAAATTAATAATATATAGAAAAATGAAAAAATCACAGTACAAAACAAAATTACCTTACATCGATTAGAATGGCCACTACAAAAACAAACCTGCATGATCTGCACATGTACCCCAAAACTGAAAGTATAATAAAGAAAAAAGAAAAGGAAAAAAAAAGACAAAAATCAGAAAAACCCCACCAACTATGTTGATGACGTAAAGAAATTGAAACCTATGTAAATTGTTGATTATAAAAATGCAGCCATTATAAAAAATAGCATGTTCATCCTCTAATTGGGACTCCGAGCCGGGGCTATTTCTGGCGCTGGCGCGGCTCCAAGAAAGCATCCGCATTTGCTACCAGCGGCGGCCGCGGCGGAGCCAGGCCGGTCCTCAGCGCCCAGCACCGCCGCTCCCAGCAACCCGGAGCGCGCACCGCAGGCCGGCAGTCGAGCTTGCGCATCCCAGCCATCACTTTTCCACCTGCTCCTTAGAGAAGGGAAGATGAGCGAATCGAGCTCGAAGTCCAGCCAGCCCTTGGCCTCCAAGCAGGAAAAGGACAGCACTGAGAAGCGGGGCTGGGGCAGGCCACGCAAGCAGCCTCCGGTAAGTCCCGGGACAGCGCTGGTAGGGAGTCAGAAGGAGCCCAGCGAAGTGCCAACACCTAAGAGACCTCGGGGCCGACCAAAGGGAAGCAAAAACAAGGGCGCTGCCAAGACCCGGAAAACCACCACCACAACTCCAGGAAGGAAACCAAGGGGCAGACCCAAAAAACTGGAGGAGGAGGAAGAGGAGGACATCTCGCAGGAGTCCTCAGAGGAGGAGCAGTGACCGTGCGTGCCTCCTGCTCCTCACTGGAGGAGCAGCTTCCTTCTGGGACTGGACAGATTTGCTCCGCTCCCACCGCCTCCGCCCCTTCCCCAGGCCCACCATCACCACCGCCTCCGGCCGCCACCCCGATCTTCCACCTGCACCTTCACCACCACACTACACACAGCACACCAGCCGCTGCAGGGCCCCCATGGGCTGAGTGGGGAGCAGTTTTCCCCTGGCCTCAGTTCCCAGCTCGCCCGCCCACCCACGCATACACACATGCCCTCCTGGACAAGGCTAACATCCCACTTAGCCGCACCCTGCACCTGCTGCGTCCCCACTCCCTTGGTGATGGGGACATTGCTCTTGGGCTTTTGGTTTGGGGGCGTCCTCTCTGCTCCTCTACTGTTCCCTCTGGCTTCCCATAGTGGGGTCTGGGAGGGTTCCCTGGCCTTAAAAGGGGCCCAAGCCCCATCTCATCCTGGTACGCCCTACTCCACTGCCCTGGCAGCAGCAGGTGTGGCCAATAGAAGGGGATGCTGGCCCCCAGAATTCTCCCAGCCAAACTGTCTTTGTCACCACATAGGGCTCACACCTTTCATCCTTCCCCACCTTCCCTAGTCCCTCCACTAGGTTGGACAGCCCCCTTTAGCTGCAAGAAGGCAGGAGGGGTATGAGTCCCCTATACCCTTTTCACTGTGGTCCCAGACCCCTGGCTCTCCGCCTGGGATCTGAGTATATATTGTGGTGATGGAGATGCAGTCACTTATTGTCCAGGTGAGGCCCGTGAGCCCTGTGGCTACCACCTTAGATGGGCTGGAGCTGTTCCCCCCACCCTACTTTGCTTCTGCCACTCGGCCATTTCCCCCTCCTCAAATGGGGCACCAATAACAAGGAGCTCACCCTGCCCACTCCCAACCCTCCTGCTCCTCCCTGCCCCACAAGGTTCTGGTTCCATTTTTCCTCTGTTCACAAACTATCTCTGGACAGTTGTGTTGTTTTTTGTTCAATGTTCCATTCTTTGACATCCATCACTGCTGCTGCTATTAGCGCTAAATGTTCATCCTCAATGCCTCCTGTTCTGCCCACGATACCCTACCCCAGGATACTCTTCATGGGGAAGAGGGGCTGGGGCATGGCAGGCTGGGTGACCAACTACCCCAGTCCCAGGGAAGGTGGGACCCTGCCCCTTGGATGCTGCAGCAGAGTGAGCAAGGGGGCCCGAATCGACTACAAAGGGTGTAGGGGCCACTTTCTCCCCCTGTTCTGTCGGGGAGGTGTAGCCATGATTTGTCCCAGCCTGGGGCTCCCCCTCTGGCTTCCTATTTGCAGTTACTTGAATAAAAAATATCCTTTTCTGGAAAAAAAATATATCATGTTCTTCAAATAATTAAAAATGAAACTATATAGCAATTCCATTTATGAATCTATATCTACAGTATGCAGCACAGCAAAATGAAGACATAAAAGGTACCCTGCTTGCATATCCCCCTATAGCAAGTCTCACAACCCAGCCTCTAAATAAATAACACAGATAAAAATTAGAAAATAAAAATTGTAAGAAACTTTAAACTATATTTCAAGGCCATAGTAAGTAATAAAAATAGAATGGCATGTGCAGAAAAATGGACCACCACCAATGAAACAGAAACTACTATTCTCACACATTTGAGACGTGAAAAAAAGAATTTTAAAAATGGTTTAGGCTGGGCGCGGTGGCTCACGCCTGTAATCCCAGCACTTTGGGAGGCCGAGGCTGGTGGATCACGAGGTCAATAGATCGAGATCATCCTAGTCAACATGGGGAAACCCCATCTCTACTAATACAAAAAATTAACTGGGCATGGTGGCGCGTGCCTGTAATCCCAGCTACTCAGGAGGCTGAGGCAGGAGAATTGCCTCAACCCAGGAGGCGGAGGTTGCGGTGAGCCGAGATCGCGCCGTTGCACTCCAGCCTGGGTAACAAGAGCGAAACTCCGTTTCAAAAAAAATGGTTTAACATAGAGTTTCTCAAAAATATGCATATATTCGTGTGTCCCCAAAAGCAATGGCAAAGCAGTTTATGCATTTCCTTATAAGCCATAAAGAAAACTTTGGCTCACACTGGGAACTTAAAGGAAGGTTACTGAAGCCAAAGTAGAATCCTTAGAGTATTTAAAAGTATGGGGCAGAAGGTGTCCCTATGGGAGAGCAAAGGAAAAAAATTACCTGGACTTCTCAGAAACTTTTTTCATTGAAGCACAGCTCTCCAGACCACATTTTAAGGACTGGCTTCCTCCTTGACTTTTGTACCTCTTGTCTGTGTCATCTGCTTCTTTTGCTCTCACCTACCTGGGTGTTTGTCTATGATCTCATTTCTTTTTATATTCCAGGGCTCTTTGTTTTCCTCCAGACAGGTGGTCAAGTCTGGCTTAGAGACAGCAATACCTGTTTTATTAAGGAAAAAAAGTAACATAAATCTTGCTGAATTCTTTCATTACCAACCTAGTATTATGCTTAATAAAGAGGATATAATAGAAAATTCTAGAAAATTAATATTGATTCATAACAGAACTTTATAATATATTTTAAATTTGTAGGTCTTTAATTTCACTACTCAGTACCTGAGTCAAAAACTGGTGGTGGCAACTTAATTCTAAAGTGTGGGCAACGATACTTTATGCCATGACATTTTTGGAATTGCCAGTAGCCTAGAGCAAAAGCTACAGAAGCGAAGGAAAGGGAAAAGTTCAGGTCAAGATAAAACATCTTGAAGAATTTGTTTTACACGAATGAATCCTCAAGATTTTCTTAAAATTAGATATCTAAAATTCATTCATACAAAGCAGAAATTACCAAAAACATCTTAGAAAAGAGAGAAAAAAAAATTTCAGGCTATATTAGGAATTGTGTATTGAAGTTATCCTCTCCCAGGGAGACCAGGTTTCTGTAGTTCTCGAACATCACATCTCTATATAAATTCTGCTGAGCCTTGATTCAGGCATTGCCACTCCTCCAAAGAGAATTCTATGGCTACATCTCTGAATGTCAACAGTCTCTGAAAAAAAAAAAAAAAAACACTCATGAACACACAAACACCATATGGCCGTAGGCAGAGGTTTTTATTTGACTCAAGAAAGAAAGTAAAGAGAAGTGGTTCTGACTTCTAAGAGCAACTAAAAATATTCAATAATATAATCTTTGACACAGAAGTATTCTCTAACTCTGAGAAGAAAGGATAGCATAAGAGCCACAATACCACTGTAGATATACTTTTCTAGATGATGAATTATAAAATTAAGTGCATCAACAAGGACATGTCTATTTTTTTTTCCTTTTTTCTTTTTTTTTTTTTTTTGGAGACCGAGTGTCATTCTGTTGCCCAGGCTGGAGTGCAGTGGCGTGATCTTGGCTCACTGTAACCTGCATCTCCCAGGTTCAAGCAATTCTTCTGCCTCACCCTCCCAAGTAGCTTGGACTACAGGCTTGAGCCACCATGCCTGGCTAATTTTTTTTTTTCTTTCTTTAGTACAGATAGGATTTCTCCATGTTGGACAGGCTGGTCTTGAACTCCTGAACTCAGATGATCCACCCTCCTCGGCCTCCCAAAGTGCTGGGATTGCAGATGTGAGCCGCTCTGGCCAGAGATGCCTATTTTTGAGTGCTATATTTACATCATACAGAATAAATTGTGTATATTTCTCAGATAGAAAAGTCATGATGAGTCAGAAGGTACTGCTTATGTCTTAATATGTGCAATAAACTAAAGATCTTGCGCAGATTTTGTTTCAGAAGATTTGGGATAAAGTCTGCAGCAGGCTCACCAATGCTTCTCGCCTAGTAAGAATATTTTGTCAAACTTCCAGTAAGTGGCAGAGGCTGGGTTTTTCCCAGTTTCCCTCACCCATAAATAAAGGTAATAACCTTTATTTTTAAAAGACAAAAATATGCAAAAATCATCTAAAAAGAAAGGACAGCTTTCAGATTAAATGTGATGGTCTATGCACTTCAGCTAGTAAATCTCCAAAGTGTACTTAATAATTAAGAGAATAATAATTAACCCTATAGTAGAAAAAAAGTCAGATCTTGAACCATGTGAATAAAATTATGAACTGTACTGAGACACATTTTTATAGGACACAACATGACTATTGTGATATTTCTCTCCTTTATACTTTATATATAAATTAATTGTATGTTATTATGTATGCATAATTATGTTTATTTATTTATTTATTTTTGAGATGGAGTTTCGCTCTTGTTACCCAGGCTGGAGTGCAATGGCGCGATCTTGGCTCACTGCAACCTCCGCCTTCAGGGTTCAGGCAATTCTCCTGCCTCAGCCTCCTGAGTAGCTGGGATTACAGGCACGCACCACCATGCCCAGCTAATTTTTTGTATTTTTAGTAGAGACGGGGTTTCACCATGTTGACCAGGATAGTCTCGATCTCTTGACCTCGTGATCCACCCACCTCGGCCTCCCAAAGTGCTGGGATTACAGGCATGAGCCACCGCGCCCGGCCTATTTATTATTAATCATACGTGATTAATTTATATATAATTTAATTATATATGATTATATATTTTTTCTTTTTTTGAGACAGAGTCTGTTGCCCAGGCTGGAGTGCAGTGGTGTCATCTCAGCTCACTGCAACCTCTGCCTCCTGGCTTCAAGCAATTCTCCTGCTTCAGCCTCCCGAGTATCTGGGATTACAGGACCGTTCCACCATGCCTAGCTAATTTCTGTATTTTTTTTTTTTTTGTAGTAATGGGATTTCACCATGTTGGACAGGCTGGTCTCAAATTCTTGACCTCACGTGATCCACCTGCCTCGGCCTCCCAAAGTGCTGGGATTACAAGCGTGAGCCACCACAATTGGCCTAAATTTAATTATAAAGAAACATCAGTTTTATCAGTTTTATGCAAAGTTGAAGATACAGATAACTTCCCTGTGCTGTAATTTTTAATAGTAATTTTAAGTAGTCTTTCTTTAGCACCCTAGAGAGCAAGCATCTAAAACCTAATAGTTTTTTCAGAACTTTCTGGGTAATAAATGCTATCCGTGTAAATGAGCATTTTCTAAATCCTGTCCTGCATGCAACTAATAAAGCACAGAGATGAAACTTCAATATGACATGTTTCGCTTTTCACTAACATCCAAAGACAACTCTGTTTCCCCAGGAGAAATCTTGAGTATCCACCCCTTCTTATATCAACAGCTACAGTGAGAACTTGTATTGCTGGTTCTAAATTTGTGGTGAAAATTCTGCGTGGCATGCAAGAACCCAAGGTGAAGAGAATGTATGACCACTATGGTATATAGAAAAAAATATTTTTTCCAGAACCCCTTGACTATCATAAAAATAACCAAAAAGAGTTGAAACAAACTCATTAGGGATAAACAGCACAAGTAGAGAAGTAAAAACCTGCAAGTTCTGAAAACGTGGCATTTCAAAAGGCAGAGTGGACACTGCTCTTGATCTGAGACATGCCCACCTGAGAAAAAGTGATTTTTTTCTTTTCCTCCTCTTTCTCTGGAATGTATTTTCAGATAGTATGCTCTGGACATATCAAACCTGCATCTTGAGTGTACACCTTTTAAGCACAATCTGTTCACCTGCTACCACGACACACACTCACGGGCAGAAAGACCGAGACTTGCAGAAAACATTCACCCATTTTTGTTGTTTATAACTGAAAAGATTTAAGAGCAATGAGAGAACAGTGAGCTTTTCCGTGACTATTAAAATATAAGTTTCTGGCTGGGTGCGGTGACTCATGCCTGTAATCCCAGCACTTTGGGAGGCTGAGCAGGCAGATCTCGAGGTCAGGAGTTTGAGACCAGTCTAACCAACATGGTGAAACATTATCTCTACTAAAAGTACAAAAAATTAACTGAGTGTGCTGGTGCCCATCTGTAATCCCAGCTACTTGGGAGGCTGAGGCAGGAGACTCACTTGAACCCGGGAGGCAGAGGTTGCGGTGAGCCAGATCATGCCACTGCACTCCAGCCTGGGGGACAGAACAAGACTCCAGGAAAGAGTTCAAGGTAAGTGAGTGGTAGGACTGGTTTGTGCTGCAGACAGTGGTCCATGTGGGGCTATACTCTGATTTTCTCCCGTGTCCATGCTGGCACATTAGACTATGATCAAGTGGTACAGAACCCTACACTGGTGGAGGAAACAGGTTGCTACTGCAAGTCAGTGTCTGGGGTTGGGGATGTGCCAGGAAACTTGCAGGCACTTTGACGGGATTTTGGCAAGAAATGCTAAAAGCAAAGGTGCTGTGCTGGAATTCTTGAGGGTGGTGCCTAGTCCCGGGAGGGGTGTGGACACATCAATGTCTAGTGGGTATGGTTGCGAATGCATGAGAATCATGTGGTGGCAGCTGTGAAAGAAGGAGGTCTGTTACCACAATTCCTTTCCTTAAGTTTTTAGTGCCTTCCACCCTGAGAGGAGACCTAGGGTCACAGGACAATGTGCAGTGTGACAGCCTGTGTGCAGGAGAACTGAGCCTCCTCTTACCAGACACCTGGAGGCCCCTCCAGGGCAGGCTCTGTAACATCTTTTTTCTGACACCAAATCTGTGGAGTTTGCTAAACACCAAGCAATATATGTATACACACATACATACACTTTTGGAGACAGTCTCACTCTGTTGCCCAAGCTTGAGTGCAGTGGCACGATCTCAGCTCACTGCAACCTCCACCTCATGGGTTCAAGTGCTTCTCCTGCCTCAGCCTCCTGAGTAGCTGAGATTACAAGGTCCCCATCACCACAACTGGCTAATTTTTGTATTTTTAGTAGAGACAGCATTTCACCATGTTGGTCAGGCTGGCACCACGAAATTTTTTAACACCAATTTGTTGTCTGACATTTCCATCCTGATACCACCCAGAGTCAACACAGACCATTATCCAGAGCTCAGTCTCACCATATGGCCCTTACTGCACATGCCTGTCACAAATCCCAGGGAACTATCTATGCTTCTGAGCTACTGTCTGTAAATTGGGGATTTCCGTAATCTCCCTCAAATTCAATAATTTGATGGAAATACTCACAGAATTCAGCAAAATCCTGTACTTAAATTAACCAGTTTATTATAAAACATGCAACCCAGAAACAGTCAAATTGGGAAAAAAGATGTATAAGACCAAAAAAAAAAAAAAAAAAAAAAAGGTTGGGAAAGATGGAGCATATAGATAATTCTGGTAAATAGCTGTGATTAATAAAATTCCCTGGTCGGGTTTGGTGGCTCATGCCTATAATCCCAGTAGTTTGGGAGCCCGAGGCAGGTGGATCAGCTGAGGTCAGGAGTTTGAGACCAACTTGGCCAACATGATGAAATCTCATCTCTACTAAAAATACAAAAAATTAGCCAGGCACGGTGGTGGGTGCCTGTAATCCCAGCTACTTGGGAGGCTGAGACAGAAAAATTGCTTGACTCCAGGAGGTTAAGTTCGCAGTGAGCCGAGATCACGCCACTGCACTCCGGCCTGGGTGACAGAGCAAGACTCTGTCTCAAAAAATAAAATAAATAAAATAAAATAAAATTCTACATCCTTTGGGGTCTTCAGCAACAGCTTAATGAAACACTCTTCCCATGATAACTTAGATGGTGTTGTATTTTCTTATCACATAGCCAGACATAGACTGCAAATGTCCACCCCTTTCTTTTTTTTTTTTTTTTTTTTTTTTGAGACAGAGTTTCGCTCTTGTTACCCAGGCTGGAGTGCAATGGCGCGATCTCGGCTCACCGCAACCTCCGCCTCCTGGGTTCAGGCAATTCTCCTGCCTCAGCCTCCTGGGTAGCTGGGATTACAGGCACGCGCCACCATGCCCAGCTAATTTTTTGTATTAGTAGAGACGGGGTTTCACCATGTTGACCAGGATGGTCTCGATCTCTTGACCTCGTGATCCACCCGCCTCGGCCTCCCAAAGTGCTGGGATTACAGGCGTGAGCCACCGCGCCCGGCCCCACCCCTTTCTTATAAAACAATCAGCTAAATACTTTTCTTCAGTGGTCAAAATAAAATACTTCTTAATCAACTTTGCTGAAATTTTTATCTTCTCCCAGGGCTCCTGACCTTTGAGCTAACCTTTAGTCTGAGTCAACATACAACCCCATTTTCTGTCTCTGCTTAAGAACCTGCTGACTTCAGGGTAAAACATTCTCTGATCTAGAATCTAATTTTGCCCCCTTCCTTCTATCATGCCATTCTCATTCCACCTTCTTTCTAAGCTTGTTTGCTATTCTCTATGAAAGAAAGTCCTTGTCTGCCTAAACATTGATATCCTTAAAAATCTTATACTTGGTACTTTTTTTTCCGTTGTTGGGATTCAGAACTTCTTACCTCAATCTGACTTTGTTTTATTTTACAAAGTCCAGAAACTGCCCCAAAACAGCAACACCTTTATCTTCAGTAAGATCCTCCCAATTCCCACCCATTCTAATGCTAACTGCATCTGCCTGTGGCTCCGCAGCTTTTCTGGGCTCTGTTGCTTATCTCAGTATAAAGGCTTCTTCCATGGCTGGGGTGAGCAGGCTGGGACATTTGCAGGGGAGGCTCCCTAGAAAGAACTGATGAGGCTTTCAACAACCTCCCTTTGCAGGCTCTGTATTGCCTTTAACTTGGAGTCACAGGGCTCAGGCTTTAATTTCCAAGTCAGAGATGGTCACTTAGTTTTTGAAAGTAAGTGTTAAGAGAAATCCAGAAAAATTACTGAAATGCAGTGTTTATACAAGGAAAAAATATTTTAAGGTGCTTATATTTTATGGCTCAATGAGAAAAAGCAAAAGTATCTATCTCTTTCAGAGAATATGCAATTTACTTATTTCCACCTGGGGAACTCACTAAGGCACAGTGCAGTGTCTCCTGGAATGGCTGTCATTGAGCATTTCAGTGAGTAGGATGCACGTGAGAGACTCTCTCAAGTGATGAATGGCTTGACTTGACACGTCAGTCAGACATGTGTGTGTTCCAATCAGCACTGCCACTCCCTGGGTTTGTCACCTTGAAAAGATATTTTCACTTTATCATTTACTTATAAATACATTTACTTATTTCCATCACAGGATATTCAGTAAATAATAATATGAACAAACTTCTATAAGGTGCCCAGTCCCATCTCATAAGGTTTAGCAATCCCAGCACTTTGAAAGGCCCAGGCGAGTGGATCACCTGAAGTCAGGAGTTTGAGACCAGCCTGGCCAACATGGAAAAACTCCATCTCTACTGAAAATACAAAAATTAGCTGAACGTGGTGGCAGACACCTGTACTCCTAGCTACCCAGGAGGCTGAGGCAGGAGAATCGCTCGCACCCAGGAGTTGGAGATTGCAGTGAGCTGAGATTGCACCACTGGACTCCAGCCTGGGCAACAGAGTGAGACTTCATCTCAAAAATAAAAATAAGATAGCAAGATATAGGGCAGAGGCATTTACTGTCACAAACTAATTTTGCAAAAAGAGAGATTAATATTTTGATGAATCTATGTAATTCCCCCGTTATCTACCACATTTTCTTGTGCAAATGTATTCATTTCCTACAGCGATAATGGAAGAAACATTTTTCATATTCTTTCCCTTGGTAATATTCCCAAAGTTAACCTTAGAGTACTGTTTGAAATCATGCAGCCAAAAATAACACACCTGAGAAAATTTCTACAATCACTCTGAAAAAGAGTAAATATGAATTTGTAACAAATAGAATACATGACTAAATTTTTTTTCTGAAACTCACCTCTTTCATGCCCTTTATAAATATTTTCTTACATATTGAGCTCTACTGATAAAATGCAATTTACAGTTGACTAACTTAAGTCAAAAGAAGTGAAAATATCTTTTCAAGGTGACAAACTGAGGGAGTGGCAGTGCTGATTGGAACACAAATATGTCTGACTCGTGTCAAGTCAAGCCATCCAATGACTTGAGAGAGTCTCTAATGTGCATCCTGCTCACTGAAACGTTCAATGACAACCATTCCAGGAGACGCTGCACTGTGCCTTACTGAATTCCCCAGGTGCAATTACTTTGGGATTCTTGCACCATCTTATTGGGGGCAGTTTTTCTTGTCTTTAGGGATAGTTTTTTTTCCCCCTTCACAAATCTTGACAGAATCCAGAGGGCAGAAATTACTTCTGTGATTTTCCCTCAATACTAGCATCTGATTGGCTAACCAGCCATGTGCCTCCACGAAATGGAAGCTGAGTTGGGTAAAGACAATTCTAATGTCCTAAGGGATTATACTTCCTTATAGGAAGTATACTCTTTTTTTTTTTTTTTTTTTTTTTTTTTTTTGAGACGGAGTTTCGCTCTTTTTACCCAGGCTGGAGTGCAATGGCGCGATCTCGGCTCACCGCAACCTCCGCCTCCTGGGTTCAGGCAATTCTCCTGCCTCAGCCTCCTGAGTAGCTGGGATTACAGGCACGCGCCACCATGCCCAGCTAATTTTTTGTATTAGTAGAGACGGGGTTTCACCATGTTGACCAGGATGGTCTCGATCTCTTGACCTCGTGATCCACCCACCTCGGCCTCCCAAAGTGCTGGGATTACAGGCTTGAGCCACCGCGCCCGGCCGGAAGTATACTCTTATAGGAGATTGCTCTCAGCCCCAGGGAATCCATTTGCTCTCTTGAAAGGCTATACTTCATACCGTGTGTTGTTTTCTTTTTTATTTATTTATCTTTTATTGTACTTTAGGTTCTGGGGTACATGTGCAGATCATGCAGGATTGTTGCATAGGTACATACATGGCAAGGTGGTTTGCTGCCTTCATCCCCCATCACCTATATCTGGTATTTCTCCCTTCATTATCCCTCCCCAGCCTCCCCACCCCCTGCTGTCCCTCCCCTAGACCCACCCAACTGACTGCAGTATGTGATGCTCCCCTCCCTGCGTCCACATGTTCTAATTGTTCAACACCCTCCTATGAGTGATGACATGCAGTGTTTGGTTTTCTGTTCTTGTGTCAGATTGCTGAGAATGATGGTTTCTGAAAGAAAATAACTCAGGGAATGATATTCACTAGACACTCCAGCAGACATGGCCACGGTGGGTATCCTGATTTATCCCCAAGCAGTACTAAGACCCTAACCAGAAAAAAAAACTAACCTGTGGCCAAAGAGACATTACCCTTTAAGTTTTCCCCCCTAAAAACTAAACCCAGATGTTATGATAAGATGTCTGTACTTGGAGAAGATAAAAGAAACACAGAAATTTTTTACAATAGTGTCAGAGGATTACTCTCTGCTTTTTTTTTTTTTTTTTTTTAAGATGAAATGTTGCCCTTTTGTCCAGGCTAAGCGTGCAGTGGCAAAATCTCAGCTCACTGCAACTTCGGTCTCCTGGGTTCAAGCAATTCTCCTGCCTCAGCCTTCTGACTAGCTGAAGTTACAGGCACCCACCATGACGCCCAGCTAATTTTTCTGTATTTTTAGTAGAGATAGAGTTCCATCATGTTGGCCAGACTGGTTTCCAACTCCTGACCTCAAGTGATCCGCTCACCTGGGTCTCCCAAAGTGCTAGAATTACAGGTGTGAGTCACCGTGCCAGGCCTCTGCTTTCTTCTTATGTGAAATATTTACAAACAGGAAACTTTTTTCACAAAGCATTGAATGGCACCTTTTAAGTGTCATCCAATGTTTCTTTTTAAAAAAAATAATTAAGTACTGTGTCTGAAACATACAAGAAAGAACAAATAGATAATGTGAGTTAGAAAGAAAAGTTGGCATGTGGTAATGTCAGATGGAACTGGAAATTTAATATTTTACTGCAAGCCAGAGTTAGTCTATGAGAACAGGGAGGTTGACTTAAGACCGTGCTTAAGACACAGTTGAGGGTGGGCATGGTGGCTCACTTCCATAATCCCAGCGATTTGGGAAGCCAAAGTGGGCGGATCACCTGAGGTCAGGAGTTTGAGACCAGCCTGGCCAACATGGCAAAACTCCGTCTCTACGAAAAATACAAAAACTAGCCAGGTGTGGTGGTGGGCCCCTGTAATCCCAGCTACCCAGGAGGCTGAGGCAAGAGAATAATTTGCACCCAGGAGTAAGAGATTGCAGTATGCCAGGATCACACCACTGGACCCCAGTCATGATGACAGAGCAAAACTCGGTCTCAGAAAAAAAAAAAAAAAAGGACACAGTTGAAAAATGCAGGCTGAGTGTGATCCCTTATTCCTGTAATCCCAGCACTTTGAGAGGCAAAGGCGGGTAGATCACTTGAGGCCAGGAGTTTGAGACCAGCCTGGCCAATATGACAAAACTCTGTCTCTACTAAAAGTACAAAAATTAGCTGGGCATGGTGGCAGGCACCTGTAATCCCAGCTACTCAGGAGGCTGAAGCAGAAGAATTACTTGAACCGAGGAAGGAGAGGTTGCAGTGAGCTGAGATCGCACCACTGCACTCCAGCCTAGGCGACAGATCAAGACACTCTCTCAAAAAAAAATTACAAGGGAAAACCAGTTTCCTGTGGAGTGTAAAATATTTAAACAGCAGGCAATTAGACTAAGGTGGATTGATTGTTCTCAGCTCTCACTTAAATAAAAATCTCCCCACTGGCTGCTCTGAAAAGCCATCTTTGCATTTTTCCTCGTCAGACACCTTGCTCGCCGCAGCGGCCTCCGTCGCACGCCTCCTTCGCGTCGCAGACTCCCGCAGCTTTATCGCCAGAGTCCCTGAACTCTCGCTTTCTTTTTAATCCCCTGCATCGGATCACCAGCGTGCCCCACCACGTCAGACGCAGCGGTAGACACCAGCTCCGAAATCACCACCAAGGACTTGAAGGAGAAGAAGGAAGTTGTGGAAGAGGCGGAAAATGACAGAGAGGCCCCTGCTAACGGGAATGCAAATGAGGAAAATGAGGAGCAGGAGGCTGACAATGAGGTAGATGAAGAAGAGGAGGAAGGTGGGGAGGAAGACGAGGAGGAAGAAGAAGGTGATGGTGAGGAGGAGGATGGAGATGAAGACGAAAGCTGAGTCTGCTACGGGCAAGCAGGCAGCTGAAGATGCTGAGGATGACGATGTCGATACCAAGAAGCAGAAGACCGACGAGGATGATTAGATAGCAAAAAAGGGAAAGTTAAACCAAAAATACCCCAGAAAAAAGCAGCCGTGACCTATTCACCCTCCACTTCCCATCTCAGAATCTAAACGTGGTCACCTTCGAGTAGAGAGGCTGGCCCGCCCGCCCACCACTGGCAGTGCCACCTGCAGATGACCCGCACGCTCCACCACCCAACCCAAACCATGAGAATTTGCAACAGGGGAGGAAACAGAGCCAAAAATTTCAAGGCCCTGCTTTTTTTATTAAAAGTACTTTAAAAAGGAAATTTGTTTGTATTTTCTATTTACATTTTATATTTTTGTACATATTGTTAGGGTCAACCATTTTTAATGATCTCCGATGACCAAACCAGCCTTCAGAGTGTTCTCTGTCCTACTTCTGATTTTACTTGTGGTGTGACCATGTTCATTATAATCTCAAAGGAGAAAAAAAACCTTGTTAAAAAAAAAAAAAGCGAACACGACAACAGAAAAACAATCGTATTCGGAGCATTCCAGTACCTTTACTGTGTATGTACTTAGCTGTCCTGTAAGTAGCTGGTTTGTATGAGATGGTTAAAAGGCCAAAGATTAAAAGGTTTCCTTTTTTTCCTTTTTTGTCTATGAAGTTGCTTTCTTTCTTCTTTCTTTCTTTCTTTCTGCCGGTTTGATGTATGTGTGAAACAATGTTCTCCAACTATAAACAGGAATTTTATTTTGCTGAGTTGTTCTAACAACAACAACAACAACAAAATCTAACTCAAGTGTATCCCTCATAGCTGGGCACAGTGGCCCATCCCTATAATCCCAGCACTTGAGGAGAATCAGGTGGGTGGATCACTTCAGGTCATGAGTTCAAGGCTGCCCTAGCCAACATAGTGAAACCCCGTCTCTACTAAAAATACAAAAATAGGCCAGCATGGTGGTGGGCACCTGTAATCTCAGCTACTCCAGAGCCTGAGATCGTGCCATTCCACTCCAGCCTGGGTGACAGAGAAAGACTCCCTCTCAAAAAAAAAAAAAAACTATTTCTTGAAAATTACTATATTGAAGAAATAAATCAAGCCTAGTCAACCACAGACTGCCAATTAATCTCTGATGACATAACCAAAAAATTTTCACCTAGATCTTCCAAATAAGGAAATTACATAACCATACCAAACCAATTATTGAATTGGGTCTGCTTTATCATGCAACTTACAACAGACTTTCCTCAAGTCTCTTCCATAGACCACAACTCACAAACCGTAGCTGGGCACGCTATGATTCTTGAATCACACTTTTATCTAATTTTCTAACATTTGACAGTGACTCCTAGACATTTCTAAAAGGAAAAATGAGGAAGTAGGGACCCCAGGGACCACAGCTCTTTCCGCTCATGAATCCTGCACTCTGAGTCAGGATTCCCCCCGATGACTTTCCCATCCCTGCACAATCTGGGTGAGATAAGGCACTGGGAGTGCAGAGCTGCCCAGAGAGGGCTCCAGTCCAGGGCAAAGCCCCTGCAGAGGAAAAAGACAGAACTCCCAGGGTCCCAGCTGCTGGCCCAGGCACCGTCTTATGGCTCTGGGGAACTAAGAGCCCAGCTGGGCCAACGAGGGTTTGGGTCCTCAGACTTTGGAGCTGAGAGGAAGTCTGGATCTAGCTACAGCCACTTTCAGCCCGTTCCCACCAGCCCCCACCCGTCTCTCACAATGACAGACCCAGCACTCACCATTTCTGGGCTTCGAGGGGGTCTCGGTCTTTTAGCCATAAATCTGCGAATACCTGCAGGACACATGGCCACAGACACTTGGCCTCTAGGAGCAGAGGATGCAGAGCAGTGAAGAGAAGAACTGGAACAGGGAAGCGTCCTGGTCTCTCCAGCTGCACACCTGATTAGTTTCTAATCCAATGCTCCTGATTGGATAAGGTTTCAGGACCCACCCTTCACGCCCTGAATGACGGAAAATTTGATCAGACACCGGGCTCAATGAAGCAAAAATAACAGCCTACGCTGCATCCTTTACAGTCACGGGGGCTTCTTCCCTGATCTGAGCCAGGCCAAAGCCAGAGTATATTTGCATTTAACCTTGTGTATAACATATGCATTTATAAATGATACATAGTTATTCATAAATCGAAAAAATATAATGAAAATATTTCAAAATTTCTAATGTTATGACCTTCTTTGCTGCGGATCCTTTGCAGTGATGTGGTTTCGCTCTGTGGCTCCACCCAGATCTCATCTCAAATTTTACTTCTGGGCCAGGCGCAGTGGCTCATGCCTGTAATCCCAGCACTTTGGGAGGCCAAGGCAGGTGGATCACAGAGGTCAGAAGTTTGAGACCAGCCTGGCCAGTATAGTGAAACCCTGTCTCTACTAAAAATACAAAAATTAGCCAGGTACAGAGGGTCACGCTGTAGTCCCAGCTACCTGGGAGGCTGAGGCAGAAGAATCGTTTGAACCCGGCTGGCGGAGGTTACAATGAGCCGAGATTGCAGTACTGCACTCCAGCTTTGGCAACAGGATGAGACTCTCCCTTTAAAAAAAAAAAAAAAAAAAGAGGCCAGGCGCGGTGGCTCACACCTGTAATCCCAGCACTTTGGGAGGCTGAGGCCGGTGGATCACGAGGTCAAGAGATCGAGACCATCCTGGTCAACATGGTGAAACCCCGTCTCTACTAAAAATACAAAAAATTAGCTGGGCATGGTGGCGCGTGCCTGTAATCCCAGCTACTCGGGAGGCTGAGGCAGGAGAATTGCCTGAACCCAGGAGGCGGAGGTTGCGGTGAGCCGAGATCGCGCCATTGCACTCCAGCCTGGGTAACAAGAGCGAAACTCCATCTCAAAAAAAAAAAAAAAAGAAAAGAAATTGTAGGCCGGGCGTGGTGGCTCACGCCTGTAATCCAAGCACTTTGGAGGCCAAGGCGAGTGGATCACCTGAGGTCGGGAGTTCAAGACCAGCCTGACCAACATGGTGAAACCCTGTCTTTATTTTTATTTTTTTTTAAAAAAAAAAGTAAAAATAAAAAATAAAATAAATTGTAACTTCCAGGTGTCAGGGCAGGGACCAGGTGGGAGGTGATTGAATTACTGGGACAGATTATCCTCATGCTGTTCTTGTGATAGTTAAGGGAGCTCTCAAGATATCTGATGGTTTAAAATTGTGGCACGTTCCCCCCACCACCACCATTCTCTCTCTTTTTCCACCATGTAAGATGTGCCTTGCTTTCCCTTCACCTACTATCATGGGCATGATTGGAAGTTTCCTGAGGATTCCCAGCCGTGGAGTGAATCGATTAAACCACTTTTTTTTTCCTTAAATTATGCAGTCTGAGGTATTTGTTTACAGCAGTGTGAAAATGGACTAATACATCCAGGCAGCCTGAGATTTCAAAAAGGAGGCAATCTCTGCAGTAGTATATGAACTACACGTACATTTTGAATTTTCTAGTAGCCAAATGTTAAAAAGTAAAAAGAAAAAGGTGGGGCTGGGTGCAGTGGCTCACCCCTGTAATTCCAGCACTTTCAGAGGCCAAGGCAGCAGATCACCTGAGGTCAGGAGTTCAAGACCAGCCTGGCTAACATGGCAAAACCTCGTCTCTACTAAAAATACAAAAAAATTAGCTGGGTGTGCTGACAGGCATTTGTAATCCCAGCTACTCAGAAGGCTGAGGCAGGAAAATCGCTTGAACCCAAGAGGCAGAGGTTGCAGTGAGCCAAGATCACACCACTGCACTCCAGCCTGGAAACAGAGCAGCTCTATCTCAAAATGAAAACAAAAGAAACAGGCAGAATAACAGGTGGAATTGATTGTAACAATTTAATCAGCCCAATATATCAAAAATATTGTTATTTTAATATGTGATTGGTATGTAATGGTAAGAAAGCGTGTACATTTTTGAAACTAAATCTTTAAGTGTAACCTTGTATTTTACCTTTCTAGCACATGGCAGTTAAGACCAGCCACATCCAGCACTCTGTAGTCACCTCAGATGCATTTGAACCAGAGCTTGTGCTGGGTAAAATGGGGCTTAGACTAACAGAGTGCATTTCTATGAGGTTAGGCATTCTAAGTCACGGGATAAATAGGAGATTGGTACAAGATATAGTTCACAAAGACCTTGCTGATAGTTTGCAGTAAAGAAGCCACAAAAATCCACCAAAACAAAGATGGGAATGAAAGTGACCTCTGAATGTCCTCAGGAATCATTACACGCTAATTATAATGCATTAACATGCTAAAGACATTCCCACCAGCGCCATGACAGTTATCAAATGCCGTGGCAACAGCAGAAAGTTACCTTACATGGTATAAAAGGAAGAGAAGCACTCATTTCTGGAAATTGCCCACCCCTTTCTTGGAAAACTCATGAATAATTCACCCCTTGTCTAGCATATACTCAAGAAACAACTGTAAGTATTCTTTATTGAGCAGCTGACGCTGCTGCTCTGCCTATGGAGTAGCTATTCTTTTATTCCTTTACTTTCTGAATCAATTTGTTTTGCTTTGCACTGCAGACTCACACAAAATTCTTTCTTTCTCACTTTTTTTTTTTTTTTTTTTTTTGAGACAGGGTTCCTCTCTGTCACCCAGGCAGGAGAGCAATGGCGCCATCTCAGCTCACTGCAACCTCCTCCTGCCTTAGCCTCCCAAGTAGCTGGGATTACAGTGAGATTACAGGTGCATGGCACCACGGCTGGCTAATTTATTTTTAGTCAAGATGGAGTTTTACCATGTTGGCCAGGCTGGTCTTGAACTCCTGACCTCAAGTGATCCACCAACCTCTGCCTCCCAAAGTGCTGGGATTACAGGCATGAACCACCAGCACCGGCCCTAAATTCTTTCTTGTATGAGATCCAAGAACCTACTCTTCAGTTCTGGATTGGGACCATTTCTGGAAGCTTCTTTTCAGTGAATCACAAAGGGATGATACTAAGGAAACCTCCAACCTAAAGGAAATAGACTGAATCACCAATTGGCTAACTGTTTGTAAGTGGTGGCGTACCTGGGTAAAGAATGGGATTGGGTTAGTAGCCCAATTTAGGGAGTTAGAGTGTCTCCTAAGACAGATAAGATAAAAGGTCTCTTTTAATAAAAGGCAAGAACACTTGACAAAACTTGTGTTTGAGGCGTAACTTAGAAAGGTGAGAGTCTTTCCTAAGATTTAGGGTGTTAGAGGCCCCTCTCAGTAAAGTCTGTCTCAGCTAAGATTATTATTGGCATTATGGAATGTTAACCACTGTTGTCTTTGTGTTTGTGTGTTTGTTTTATTTTGAGACAGAGTCTCACTCTTGTTGCCCAGGCTGGGGTGCAGGGCAAGATCTCTAATCACTGCAACCTCTGCCTCCCAAGTGCAAGCAATTCTCCTGCCTCAGCCTCCCAAGTAGCTGGGATGCCACCATGCCCTGCTAATTTTTGTATTTTTAGTAGAGGCAGGGTTTCATCCCGTTGGCCTGGCTGGTCTTGAACTCTTGACCTCAGCTGATTCACCCACCTGTCTCCCAAAGTGCTGGGATTACAGGCATGAGCCATTGCGCCCAGTCCTGTCTTTGGATTGATCTGCCTTCTACTTTTTGCTGATGGCTGTGGCTGACAGAATTAGGACAGTACAGGATCATGAAACATGGGAAGCTTTCTTGTCCCTAAAGTGGGAAACTTGAGAGCCGATTGGACTTCCAAAAAAGATTCTTTGACAACCAAAAAGCAGCCACCTAAACTTTTGATTCAGTGCAATGCATGTGTCTTTCTCTGACTTTCCTGAGCTCCTCACCTTTCTCCCCCTGCCATAGGCAGTGCTTCTCTTTCTCTTTCTCTCTCTCTCTCTCTCTGTCTCTCTGTCTCTCTGTCTCTCTCTTTCCCTTTCCTATCTTTTCTGTTATCCAGGCCACCATCTTGCCCAGAGACCATGTGCTAAAACTTCTGGTCAGAAGTCTCTGAAATAGGCCAGGTACAGTGGTTCCCACCTGTAATCCCAGCACTTTGGGAGGCTGAGGTGGGCGAATCATCTGAGGTCAGGAGTTCAAGACCAGCCTGGCCAACATGACAAAACCTCATCTCTACTAAAAATACAAAAAATAGCCAGGTTGGTGGCAGGCACCTGTAGTTCCAGCTACTCAGGAGGCTGAGGCAGGGAGACTTGCTTGAACCCAGGAGGCAGAGGTTGCAGTGAGCCGAGATCACGCCATGGCACTCCAGCCTGGGAGACAGAGTAAGACTCCATCTCAAAAAAACAAAGAAACAAAAAAGAAGTTTCTGAAGCAAACAACAACAACAACAGCAACAACAACAACAAAATGGGTGAGGTTTCCCTCTTCTTTTATGTTCTTGGGAACTTGATCTTGTAGTCATGTGGCAGTATTTTCTCTTGCTTTCCACCATCCAGCATACAGAACTTTTGCGATTTATGTTATACGTAACCCTAAAAATGACCTTGAGAAGTTAAAAACCTTTGCAAGCTCAAAATTGGCTGCTCTAGGCTTCTTCTGGGAGACTCCAGTAGAGACTGCTCAGTGCTGTAGCTCAGTAGCTGGGCTTTGCTGTCTCACGGTGCTAGCCTGGCTTCGGGGTTCAATTTCTGGCTTAGGAAATTAGTTATATCTGATTTGGTATCTGCATGAACATTTGCTGATTTTCTTCCCCTCCATGAACCATCTTGGATTTTCCTTTCTCTCAGTTACCTTTGAAGATTCTAGATTTTGTGGAAACTGCTTGCCACCTTTTTGAAAATACTTTGTACACTTGTGGTTAGGTTTACAACCTTAGTTACAGCTTATTGGTTTCAGCAGGCAGAGGTTGCAATGAGCTGAGTTTGGCCACTGCACTCCAGCCTAGGCAACAGAGGGAGACGCCATCTCAAAAAAAAAAAAGAAAAAAGCTTATTGGTTTCACCTGGGAAGTTATTCACCTGGGAAGTTATGTTAGTAAAGTTCAAAAGTCAGAAATATTGACAGTTTGGCATGGCTAAAGTCAAGTAATAAGATAATTAAATATTTTTTTAATGAGCATTATGGTTAAAAGTTGGCTTAATTATTATTATTATTATTATTATTATTATTTTTTGAGATGGAGTCTTGCTCTGTCACTGAGGCTCACTGCAATCTCCACCTCCCCAGATTAAGCAATTCTCCTGCCTCAGCCTTCAGAGTAGCTGGGATTACAGGCACCTACCACCACACCCAGCTAATTTTTGTATTTTTAATAGAGATGGAATTTCACCATGTTGACATGAAGGTTGGTCTTGAACTCTTGGCCTCAAGAGTTATGTCAAAGAGGATTAAAACAAGACAACAATTGTCTGTGGATGACAAAGAAGTCTTAGAACAGCCACTATTGAAGCCACAATTGACAAGGAGATTTTGGTTACTTCTATGGCATACAACAATTTGATATAACAATTATTACTACTAATAACATACACTAAGTCATATCAGAATTATAGGAGTTTTCCATTATTTTGAAACGCATACCAGTAACATTTATACAAGTACAGCCCAAGGAAAACCAAACACCATTTCATATTTGACAATGCTTTCTCTTCTTTTGAGATAGAATTTTGCTCTTGTTGCCCAGACTGGAGTACAATGCCACAATCTCAGCTCACCGCAACCTCTGCCTCCTGGGTTCAAGTGATTCTCCTGCCTCTCAGCCTTCTGAGTAGCAGGATTACAGATGCCCACCACCACAGATGGCTAATTTTTGTATTTTTAGTAGAGACGGGGTTTTACCATGTTGGCCAGGCTGGTCTCTAACTCCTAACTTCAGGTGATCTACCCTCCTCAGCCTCTCAAAGTGCTGGGATTACAGGTGTGAACCACTGCACCTAGCCTGACAATGCTTTCTGACAATTCTTCCTGTATGATTTTTATACCAAATAAACCAAATGCCATTTTTGTACTTTAGGGCATCTAATATCTAAAAGATATTTATGTAAGAAAAATGAATAATTTATAAATTTATTTTTTAAAGTTTGTCAAATATCAAATCCCAGGTTATCATAAGTCCTTCATCAACCAAAATGATAATTCAAAAATTTTAAGAAGGCAAAAACCTTTACTCATTAATAGAGGGAAGACTTCCCTTTCTAAACAATCTATTTTTTTCCTGTTGCTCCAGTTTATTCAAAAGGGCAGATAAAAATCTTTCATCTTTAAATTATTATAGGAAAATCTTGTTCCTGGGAAAAAGCTGTCTCAACCTTGCATTACTGCATTACTGATGTCAAACCCAATTCTTAATGAAACCTTATAGACAGATCTATCTAGTCTTAATCAGTTTGACCAAAAGGCAAGAATCCTAAAATCCTTTTATAACACTGCAATTTTTGTGAAAGAGCAGATTAGTGCTCTAAGGAAAACCATTTGTGATTTTATTCCTGTGTTCAATTTACTAAAAAAACTGAATACCCCTTTAATTTTAGTCAATATGTTAACACCCAGAAATTCTTTTACAAGACTTAATTTTTTACAAACATTTCACAACTTGGTTAGACCTTCAGCTCTATTTTATCTAACATAAAGCAATTCTTTAATCCTTTAATTTAGGCCAAAACTAATCCACATTCCCATGACTTCTTGTCATCCTTTGCCAAAAGTACATTTTTCTTTTTTCACATATCTAGCATGCACAAATGTTTTATTTCCCAAAGATTACTAAAATCATGTAAGTTAAAACATACCAGTTTTAATTTTTCTGATAAAATCTTTAATTTTAAACTCTTACTATTTTTAAACCAATTAATCAAAGCTCTTTCATTTCACACAAAACACATATAAATACACAGATGGAGGAAGTTCAAGTACCTGTAAGATTTTTCATCTGTCAGTTTATTAATTGGATTACCACCCTGACTTCAGGGACAAGAAAGCAAAAACCACACAGTGTCTACAGCCTAATAAGTAGGCACAGCCAGAAGGCAAAACAGATCCCCCAAATTAAAACTTCTATTTTTATACTAGAACCTGGATCTCCAAAAGACGGAATCAGCCCATCACCCATTGACATCTTACCTCTCAGTGTGGGGAGGGGACATTTCCATGCCTTCTAGGTGGCCAAGAGCACACTTCTCTGATTCAAATATGCAAAAAACCAAGTATACCCTCATAGCTGCCACTAGCTATTACATATCTAAGTTCTTTCATAATGTGAAGTAATTTCTGATACCCTGGAAAGTAAAAGCCATCAGATAATGCAGCGCAAAATCAAACAGAGCCTTAGACTTTGAGAGGGATCTATCCACTTCCATTTCCTGAGGTTTCATAAGGAAAACAGACATTTTCCCAAAGTGCCTATTGTGGCACCTTCTCTGTTTTTTTCCAAGGAGTTTCAGGCTCTTAGAGCTTGAATATCTGCAATCAATTAAGCTGAATTTTGGGCCAAGTGCAATGGCTCATGCCTGTGATCCCATCACTTTGGGAGGCCATGGCAGGTGGATCACTTGAGATCAGGAGTTCAAGACCAGCCTGGTCAACAGGGTGAAAAGCTGTCTCTACTAAAAATACAAAAACTAGCTGGGTGTGTTGTCAGGCACCTGTAATCCCAGCTACTTGGAAGGCTGAGGCAGGAGTATTATTCTGGGAAGATGGAGGTTGCAGTGAGCCAAGATTACATCACTGCACTCCAGCCTGAGTGACTGAGCTAGACTCCATCTTAAAATAACAATAATAATAATAATAATAATTAAGCTGACTTTTAGCCATGACACTCTTTTTAAAAAAATTAATTCTCTCATTATTTGACTTTAGCCATGCCAAACTGCCATTATTTCTGATTTTTAAACTTTACTAACAACTTCCCAGGTGAAACCAATAAGCTGTAACTAAGGTTGTAAACCTAACCACAAGTGTACAAAGTATTTTCAAAAAGATGGCAAGCAGTTTCCACAAAATCTAGAATCTTCAAAGGTAGCTCAGAGAAAGAAAAATCCAGCATGGTTCGTGGAGGGGAAGAAAATCAGCAAATGTTCACGCAGATACCAAATCAGAAATGACTCATTTTCTAAGCCAGAAATTGAACCCCGAAGCCAGGCTAGCACCGTGAAACAGCAAAGCCCAGCTACTGAGCTACAGCACTGAGCAGTCTCTACTGGAGTCTCCCAGAAGAAGCCTAGAGCAGCCAATTTTGAGCTTGCAAAGGTTTTTAACTTCTCAAGGTCATTTTTAGGGTTACGTATAACATAAATCGCAAAAGTTCTGTATGCTGGATGGTGGAAAGCAAGAGAAAATACTGCCACATGACTACAAGATCAAGTTCCCAAGAACATAAAAGAAGAGGGAAACCTCACCCATTTTGTTGTTGTTGTTGCTGTTGTTGTTGTTGTTTGCTTCAGAAACTTCTTTTTTGTTTCTTTGTTTTTTTGAGATGGAGTCTTACTCTGTCTCCCAGGCTGGAGTGCCATGGCGTGATCTCGGCTCACTGCAACCTCTGCCTCCTGGGTTCAAGCAAGTCTCCCTGCCTCAGCCTCCTGATAGCTGGGACTACAGGTGCCCACCACCAACCTGGCTAATTTTTGTATTTTTAGTAGAGATGAGGTTTTGTCATGTTGGCCAGGCTGGTCTTGAACTCCTGACCTCAGGTGATTTGCCAGCCTCAGCCTCACGAAGTGCTGACATTACAGGCATGCACCACTGTAGCTGGTCTGTTTCAGAGACTTCTGACCAGAATTTTCAACATGTGGTATCTGGGCAAGATGGTGGCCTGGATAACAGAAAAGATAGGAAAGGGAAAGAGAGACAGAGAGACACACACACACACACAGAGAGAGAGAGACAGAGGCATTGCCTATGGCACAGCGGGAATGGTGAAGCACTCAAGAAAGCCAGAGAAAGATCCATGCATTGCACTGAATCAGAAGTTTATTTGGCTGCTTGTTGGTTGTGAAAGAATCTTTTTTAGAATTCCAATCAGCTCTCAAGTTTCCCACATTAGGGAGAAAAAGGCTTCCCATGTTCCATGATTCTGTACTGTCCTAATTCTGTCAGCCACAGCCATCAGCAAAAAGTGGAAAGCATATCAATCCAAAGACAGGGCCGGGCGTGGTGGCTCATGCCTATAATCCCAGCACTTTGGGAGACTTAGGTGAGTGGATCAGCTTAGGTCAGGAGTTCAAGACCAGCCTGGCCAACATGGTGAAACCCTGTTTCTACTGAAAATACAAAAATTAGCTGGGCATGGTGGCATGCACTGTAATCCCAGCTACTTGGGAGGCTGAGGCAGGAGAATCACTTGAACCAGGGGGCAGATGTTGAAGTGAACCGAGATCTGGCCATTGCACTCCAGCCTGGGTGACAAGAGGGGGACTCTGTCTTAAAACAAACACACAAACACAAAGACAACAGTGGTTAACATTCCATGATGCCAATAATAATCTTAGCTGAGACAGACTTTACTGAGAGGGGCCTCTAACACCCTAAATCTTAGGAAAGACTCTCACCTTTCTAAGTTGCACCTCAAACACAAGTTTTGTAAAGTGTTCTTGCCTTTTACTAAAAGAGACCTTTTATCTTATCTGTCTTAGGAGACACTCTAACTCCCTAAATTGGGCTACTAACCCAATCCCATTCTTTACCCAGGTACGCCACCACTTACAAAAAGTTAACTAATTCATGACTCAGTCTATTTCTTTTGGGTTGAGGGTTTCCTTAGTATCATCTGTTTGTGATTCACTGAAAAGAAGCTTCCAGAAATGGTCCCAATCCAGAACTGAAGAGTGGGGTCTTGGATCTTGTACAAGAAAGAATTTAGGGCCAGGGGTCATGGTTCATGCCTGTAACCCCAGCACTTTGAGAGGCAGAAGTTGGTGGATCACTTGAGGTCAGGAGTTCAAGACCAGCCTGGCCAACATGGTGAAACCCCATCTCTATGAAAAATACAAAAATTAGTTGAGCATGGTGGCATGCACCTGTAATTCCAGCTACTCTGGAGGCTGAGGCAGGAGAATCTCTTGGACCCAGGAGGTGGAGGTTGCAGTGAGCTGAGATGGCGCCATTGCATTCCAGTCTGGGGGACAGAGTGGGACTCTGTCAAAAAAATAAAGGAAAGAAGGAAAGAAGAAGAAGAAAGAGAGAGAGAGAAAGAAAGAAAGAGGGAGGAAGAAAGGAAGAAAGAAAGAGGAAGAAAGAAAAATTTGGGGTGAGTCTGCAGTACAAAGCAAAAGCAAATTGATTCAGAAAGTAAAGGAATAAAAGAATAGCTACTCCATAGGCAGAGCAGCAGCGTCAGCTGCTCAATAAAGAATACTTACAGTTGTTTCTTGAGTATATGCTAGACAAGGGGTGAATTATTCATGAGTTTTCCAAGAAAGAGGTGGGCAATTTCCAGAAATGAGTGTTTCTCTTCCTTTTATACCATTAAGGTAACTTTCTGCTGTTGCCACGGCATTTGATAACTGTCATGGCGCTGGTGGGAATGTCTTTAGCATGTTAATGCATTATAATTAGCGTGTAATGATTCCTGAGGACATTCAGAGGTCACTTTCATTCCCATCTTTGTTTTGGTGGATTTTTGTGGCTTCTTTACTGCAAACTATGAGCAAGGTCTTTGTGAACTGCATCTTGTACCAATCTCCTATTTATCCCATGACTTAGAATGCCTAACCTCATAGAAATGCACTCTGTTAGTCTAAGCCCCATTTTACCCAGCACAAGCTGTGGTTCAAATGCATCTGAGGTGACTACAGAGTGCTGGATGTGGCTGGTCTTAACTGCCATATGCTAGAAAGGTAAAATACAAGGTTACACTCTAGCTTCAATAATGTATATGCTTTATTAACCATCCACCAATCACATATTAAAATAGTATTTTTGATATATTGAGCTGATTCAATTGTTACAATAAATTCCACCTGTTTCTTTCATTTTTATTTTGAGACAGAATCACTCTGTCACCAGACTGGAGTGCAGTGGTGCGATCTTGGCTCACTGCAACCTCTGCCTCCCAGGTTCAAGCGATTCTCTTGCCTCAGCCTCCCCAGTAGCTGGGAATACAAGTGTCTGTCACCACGCCAGGCTAATTTTTTGTATTTTTAGTAGAGACGGGTTTTTGCCATGTTAGCCAGGCCAGTCTCAAACTCCTGACCTCAGGTGGTCCACCACCGCAGCCTCTGAAAGTGCTGGGGCATGCCACTGCGCCCAGCCCCACCTTTTTCTTTTTACTTTTTAGCATTCGGCTACTAGACAATTAAAAATTTACTTGTGGTCCATATTTTACTGCAGAGATTGCCTCCTTTTTGAAATCTCAGGCTGCCCGATTAGTCCATTTTCACACTGCTGTATTGCTTATATGAATTCCTCAGACTGGGTAATTTTTTTTAAAAGTGGTTTAATTGAATCATAGTTCTGCACTGCTGAGGAATCCTCAGGAAACTTCCAATCATGACCATGACAGAAGGTGAAGGGAAAGTAAGGCACATCTTACATGGTGGAAAAAGAATGGGGTGGGGGCAGCGTGCCACAATTTTAAACCATCAGATTATCTTGAGAGCTCCCTTACTATCACAAGAACAGCACGAGGATAATCCGTCCCAATGATACAATTACCTCCAACCGGTCCCTGCCCTGACACGTGAGAATTACAATTTTTCGCTCTGTAGCCCAAGCTGGAGTGCAGTGCTGCGATCTCGGCTCATTGCAATCTCCGCCTACCGGGTTCAAGCGACTCTTCTGCCTCAGCCTCCCAGGTAGCTGGGACTATACGCACGCGCCTCCCCACCCGGCTGATTTCTGTATTTTTAGTAGAGACAGGATTTCGCTATATTGGCCAGGATGATCTGAGCTTCTGACCTCGTGATCCACCTGTATCCGCCTTTTAAAGTGCTGGGATTACAGGCGTGAACCACCGCACCCGGCCCAGAATTACAATTTGAGATGAGATTAGGGTGGAGCCACAGAGCCGAACCATATCACTGCAAAGGATCCGCAGCAAAGGTCATAAAATTAGAAATTTAAAAATAATTGTCATTATATTTTTTCAATTTATGAATTACTATATTATGTATCATTTATAAATGCATAGGACGTTACACAAGGTTAAATGCAAATATCCTCTGGCTTTGGCCTGGCTCAGATCAGGGAAGAAGACCCCCGACTGTAAAGTCTGCAGCCTACACTGTTATTTTTGCTTCATTCAGCCCGGTGTCTGATCAAATTTTCCGTCATTCAGGGCGTGAAGGGTGGGCCCTGAAACCTTATCCAATCAGGAGCATTGGATTAGAAACTAATCAGGTATGCAGCAGGATAAAACAGGACGCTTCCGTAATGTTGCGGGTCCTTTGTGTTGCTCCGTATCCGGAGTTCCAGTTCTTCTCTTCACTGCTCTGCATCCTCTGCTCCTAGAGGCCAAGCGTCTGTGGCCGTGTGTCCTGCAGGTATTCGCAGATTTATGGCTAAAAGACCGAGACCCCCTCGAAGCCCAGAAATGGTGAGTGCTGGGTCTGTCATTGTGAGAGACGGGTGGGGGCTGGTGGGAACGGGCTGAAAGTGGCTGTAGCTAGATCCAGACTTCCTCTCAGCTCCAAAGTCTGAGGACCCAAACCCTCGTTGGCCCAGCTCGACTCTTAGTCCCCCAGAGCCATAAGACGGTGCCTGGGCCAGCAGCTGGGACCCTGGGAGTTCTGTCTTTTTCCTCTGCAGCGGCTTTGCCCTGGACTGGAGCCCTCTCTGGGCAGCTCTGCACTCCCAGTGCCTCATCTCACCCAGGTTGTGCAGGGATGGGAAAGTCATCAGGGGGGAATCCTGACTCAGAGTGCAGGATTCATGAGCGGAAAGAGCTGTGGTCCCTGGGGTCCCTACTTCCTCATTTTTCCTTTTAGAAATGTCTAGGAGTCACTGTCAAATATTAGAAAATTAGATAAAAGTGTGATTCAAGAATCATAGCGTGCCCAGCTACGGTTTGTGAGTTGTGGTCCATGGAAGAGACTTGAGGAAAGTCTGTTGTAAGTTGCATGATAAAGCAGACCCAATTCAATAATTGGTTTGGTACGGTTATGTAGTTACCTTATTTGTAAGATCTAGGTGAAAATTTTTTGGTTATGTCACCAGAGATTAATTGACATTTTGTGGTTGACTAGGCTTGATTTATTTCTTCCACAGACATAGTAATTCACAAAAAAAATGTGTTTTTTGTTTGTTTGTTTTTGTTTTTTTGAGAGGGAATCTCTGTTGCCCAGGCTGGAGTGGAATGGCACGATCTCGGTTCACTGCAATCTCTGCCTCCCAGGTTTAAGCGATTCTCCCGCTTCAGGCTCTGGAGTAGCTGAGATTACAGGCACCTGCCCCCATGCCTGGATAATTTTGTATTTTAGTAGAGACAGGGTTTTGCCATGTTGGCCAGGCTGGTCTGGAACTGCTAACTTCATGTGATCCACCTGCCTCAGTCTTCCAAACTGCTGGGATTACAGGCACGAGCCACCGCTCCTGGCCCTGTTATCTTGATTTCTGAATTTTATGCTAAACTGCATGAAATAGGACTGGGCACCTTCTAGAAGTTTGTTCGTATTACTGATTGTTTAGTGAATATCCTGTAATGGAAATAAGTAAATGATATGTATATTGTCTGAAAGAGATACTTTTGCTTTTCTTATTGAGCTATAAAATGTAAGCACCTTAAAATTTTTTTCCCTTGTGTAAACACTGCATTTCAGTAATTCTAGATTTATATAACACTTACTTTCAAAAACTAAGTGACCATCTCTGACTTGGAAATTAAAGCCTGAACCCTATGATTCCAAGCTAAGGGCAATATGGAGCCTGCAAAGGGAGGTTATTGAAGGTCTTGTCAGTTCTTTCTAGGTAGCCTCCCCTGCAAATGTCCCAGCCTGCTCACCCCAGCCATGGAAGAAGTCTTTATACAGAGATAAGCAACAGAGCCCAGGAAAGCTGGGGACCCACAGACAGATGCAGTTAGCGTTAGAATGGATGGGAATTTTTGAGAGAGAGTCTCTGGATGGGAATTGGGAGTATCTTACTGAAGATAAAGGTGTTGCTGTTTTGGAGCAGTTTCTAGACTTTGTAAAATAAAACAAAGTCAGATTTAGGTAAGAAGTTCTTTTTTTTTCCATCTGGAATCGTTTAATGTGTCTACTTTAAACTATCTTTCCACCTCATTCCCTTTAATTTACAGACTCCACCAGGATCAATCAAGATCTATTGATCTTGTCACCTTTTCATTCTTCCTTATCCCCCATATGCACTCACTTCCCTCCTTAACTCAGATCATCATCACTCCCTTGCATCGTGTACTCTCAGATTCTCTGCTGGTCTCTCTCTGTCTCTCTTTTTTTTTTTTTTTTTTTTTTTTGAGACGGAGTTTTGCTCTTGTTACCCAGGCTGGAGTACAATGGCGCGATCTCGGCTCACCGCAACTTCCGCCTCCTGGGTTCAGGCAATTCTCCCGCCTCAGCCTCCTGAGTAGCTGGGCTTACAGGCACGCGCCACCATGCCCAGCTAATTTTTTGTATTTTTAGTAGAGACGGGGTTTCACCATGTTGACCAGGATGGTCTCGATCTCTTGACCTCGTGATCCACCCGCCTCGGCCTCCCAAAGTGCTGGGATTAAAGGCGTGAGCCACCGCGCCCGGCCCTTTTTTTTTTTTTTTTTTGAGATGGAGTTTCGCTCTTGTTACCCAGGCTGGAGTGCAATGGCGCGATCTCGGCTCACCGCAACCTCTGCCTCCTGGGTTCAGGCAATTCTCCTGCCTCAGCCTCCTGAGTAGCTGGGATTACAGGCACGCGCCACCGTGCCCAGCTAATTTTTTGTATTTTTAGTAGAGACGGGGTTTCACCATGTTGACCAGGATGGTCTCGATCTCTTGACCTCGTGATCCACCCGCCTCGGCCTCCCAAGTGCTGGGATTACAGGTGTGAGCCACCGCGCCCGGCCTTCTTTTTACTTTTTTTTTTTTTTTTTTTTTTTTTTTGCCCACCCCTGGCAGAGCTCTTGGCGGGGAGGGAAGGAGAGGGGGAAATATAACCCTGAGGTGGGGACAGTTCAGCTCCCAACACCAGAACCCCCGATGTGTACGGGCCAGGCAGACACCTGTGGCTGGGCGGCTGGGCTGCAGAGGGAATAGCCGCCACTGACCAGCAGAGTGCAGAAGCTTGGTGCATTTCAGTGCCTGCCTGAAAGCTTGGGGACAGGAGGGCGGTCCGCAGGTGGTGCCCCCCTCGGGCCCTGGCTGCTCCGGTGGAGTTCACATGACCCTCTGCTCGGGCTTGGGAAGAAACGGAGCTCACCAGGTGCCAGGTTGCAACCCCACTGCCTGGTGTGGACCCCGAGTCTAGATTTAGACACCTCTTGCTTTTTGTCTTTATTTATTTATTTTTGAGACTGACTTTCACTCTTGTTGCCCAGGCTGGAGTGCAGTGGCACGATCTCAGCTCACCGCAACCTCAGCCTCCTGGGTTCAAGCGATTCTCTTGCCTCAGCCTCCCGAATAGCTGGGACTACACGTGTGCGCCACCACGCCTGGCTTATTTTTTGTATTCTTAGTAGAGATGGGGTTTCTCCATGTTGGTCAGGCTGGTCTCAAACTCCCGACCTCAGGTGATCCGCCTGTCTCAGCCTCCCAAAGTGTTGGGATTACAGGCATGAGCCACCGTGCCCGGCCTGTCTTTTAATTAATTATGAAAAATATCCCCCCAAACAAAACACAAACATGAAGAGGGGAGACTGGCAGGGAGCGGGGACAGGCAATTGCATGCTTGGGTGCTGGGGACGGTGGCTGGCTGGGCCAGGGGACCAAGAGGCCACAGGGAGCCCCGGGCGGAGGACACCCCGCTCCTGTGTCTCTTCTGGCCTCTCTAGTGCCCATCAGCGTGTGATCCCCTCCTCCCAGAAGGCAGAGAGAGGAGGGGCTGGCCCGAGGCCACCATCTCTCTGTCCCGGCAACCAAGAAGCAACGCACAAAACCCAGGAGCATTTAAAAAAGGATAAAAGGGGCCGGGCGCGGTGGCTCACGCCTGTAATCCCAGCACTTTGGGAGGCCGAGGTGGGTGGATCACGAGGTCAAGAGATCGAGACCATCCTGGTCAACATGGTGAAACCCCGTCTCTACTAAAAATAAAAATAAAAATTAGCTGGGCATGGTGACGCGTGCCTGTAATCCCAGTTACTCAGGAGGCTGAGGCAAGAGAATTGCCTGAACCCAGGAGGCGGAGGTTGCGGTGAGCCGAGATCGCGCCATTGCACTCCAGCCTGGGCAACAAGAGCGAAACTCCGTCTCAAAAAAAAAAAAAAAAAGGATAAAAGGCGTTGGGGCGGTGAAGGCAGCGGCTCCTCGGGGCTGGCCAGCGCGGGGCAGGACGAGGCGCCTCATTGGGGCCCGCAGGCCACTCAGTCCCTCCCTCCTGGTCCCCGGCCGAGGCTGTGGCCACTTGTGCTGTGATGTGGCTCCGGCAGGCGGGCTCAGAGGTATTCCTGTAGAAAGTGCAGCAGCGTGACTTCATAGTGCTCGCCCGACTCAGGGCAGCGAATACTGTCTCTCATTCAGGTAGATCTGGAGCTGGTAAGGTTTCCCTGCTCGGATCAGTTCGGAGACGAGGAAGTTTGTGTGGAAAAAGTGCACGTTTTCGTCCAGGAAGCCATGGAGAATGAGCAGGCGGTTGGGCTCGTTGGGCAGCTTCTCCAAGTGCAGGGCCACGGAACCTGCCTCATAGCCATGCTGGTTGTTTTCGGGGACATCGATGTAACGCTCGGTGTACCCTGTGTCGTAGGCCATCCATACGGTGACCAGGGCGCCCGCGATGGCCACCTCTGCCCATCCGAGGCCGGGGGTCCCGGGTTCAGCCTCTCACAGAGAGCTGTTGGCAGGGTTTTGTGCAGCCAGATGCCATCCTGTGGTCGGCGGTGGCGGGTAATGAGGAGCGGGGCTCGGCCCCGTGGGGCTGCTGCGGGGAGAAACGATTTAGGTAAGAAGTTCTAAATCCCAACAACAGAAAAAAGTACCAACTATAAGATTTTTAGGGCCGGGCGCGGTGGCTCACGCCTGTAATCCCAGCACTTTGGGAGGCCGAGGCGGGTGGATCACGAGGTCAAGAGATCGAGACCATCCTGGTCAACATGGTGAAACCCCGTCTCTACTAAAAATACAAAAAATTAGCTGGGCATGGTGGTGCGTGCCTGTAATCCCAGCTACTCAGGAGGCTGAGGCAGGAGAATTGCCTCAACCCAGGAGGCAGAGGTTGCGGTGAGCCGAGATCGCGCCATTGCACTCCAGCCTGGGTAACAAGAGCGAAACTCCGTATCAAAAAAAAAAAAAAAAAAAAAAAAAAAATTTAAGGATATCAGTGTTTAGGCAGACAAGGACTTTCTTTCATAGAGAATAGCAAACAAGCTTAGAAAGAAGGTGGAATGAGAATGGCATGATAGAAGGAAGGGGGCAAAATTAGATTCTAGATCAGAGAATGTTTTACCCTGAAGTCAGCAGGTTCTTAAGGAGAGACAGAAAATGGGGTTGTATGTTGACTCAGACTAAAGGTTAGCTCAAAGGTCAGGAGCCCTGGGAGAAGATAAAAATTTCAGCAAAGTTGATTAAGAAGTATGTTGTTTTGACCACTGAAGTATTTACCTGAGTCATTTATGAGAAAGAGGTGGACATTTGCTGTCTGTGTCTGGCTATGTGATAAGTAAGAAAATACACCACCATCTAAGTCATCATGGGAAGAATATTTCTATTAAGCTGTTGCTGATGACCACAAAGGATGGAGATATATATATATAGAGAGAGAGATATATATATTTTGAGACAGAGTCTTGCTCTGTTGCCCAGTCTTGAATGCAGTGGCACAATCTCGGCTCACTGCAGCCTCCACCTCCTGAGTTCAAGCAATTCTCCTGCCTCAGCCTCACAAATTGCTGGGATTGCGAGTGCCCACCACAGCACATGCCTAATTTTTTGTAGTTTTAGTAGAGATGGGATTTCACCATGTTGGCCAGTTTACTCTACAACTCCTGACCTCAAATAATCCACTTGCCTCGGGCTCCCAAAGTGCTGGGATTGCAGGCATGAGCCACTGCATCCGGCCAGAGAATCATATCAATCACAGCTATTTATCAGAACTATCTATATGCCCCATCTTTCCCAAACTTTTTTTTTGTCATATAAATTTTTTCTTTTCCATTTGACTGTTTCTGAGTTTCATGTTTTATAGTAAACTGGTTAGCATAAGTACAAGATTTTGCTGAATTCTGTCAGTCTCTCCATCAAATTATTGAGCTTGAGGGAGATTACGGGAGTCCCCAATTTACAGATAGTACCTCAGAAGCATAGATGGGTCCCTGGGATTTGTGACAGGTGTATATAGTAAGGGCTGTATGGTGAGACTGAGCTCTGTATTATGGTTTGTGCTGACTCTGGGTGGTATCAGGACAAAGATATCAGATAAGAAGTTGGTGTTAAAAAATTGCTTGGTGCCAGCCTGGCCAACGTGGTGAAACGCTGTCTCTACTAAAAATACAAAAATTAGCTGAGTGTGGTGACAGGTGCCTGTAATCTCAGCTACTGAGGAGACTGAGGCAGGAGAAGCACTTGAACCCGGGAGGTGGAGGTTGCAGTGAGCTGAGATAGCGATAGCACCACTGCAGTCCAGCTTGGGTAACAGAGCGAGACTCTGTCTCAAAAGAAAAGAGAAAAAGAAACAAGAAAAATAATTGCTTGGTGTTTAGTGAACTCCACAGATTTGGTGTCAGAAAAAAGATGTTACAGAGCCTGCCCTGGAGAGGCCTCCAGGTGTCTGGTAAGAGGAGGCTCAGTTCTCCTACACACAGGCTGTCACACTGCACATTGTCCTGTGACCCTAGGTCTCCTCTCAGGGTGGAAGGCACTAAAAACTTAAGGAAAGGAATTGTGGTAACAGACCTCCTTCTTTCACAGCTGCCACCACATGATTCTCATGCATTCGCAACCATACCCACTAGACATTGATGTGTCCACACCCCTCCCGGGACTAGGCACCAC
This sequence comes from Aotus nancymaae, assembly GCF_030222135.1. NCBI lineage: Eukaryota > Metazoa > Chordata > Mammalia > Primates > Aotidae > Aotus > Aotus nancymaae. The sequence goes on from NW_026988455.1 coordinate 20,019,440, forward strand.
CCTCAAGAATTCCAGCACAGCACCTTTGCTTTTAGCGTTTCTTGCCAAAATCCCGTCAAAGTGCCTGCAAGTTTCCTGGCACATCCCCAACCCCAGACACTGACTTGCAGTAGCAACCTGTTTCCTTCACCAGTGTAGGGTTCTGTACCACTTGATCATAGTCTAATGTGCCAGCATGGACACGGGAGAAAATCAGAGTATAGCCCCACATGGACCACTGTCTGCAGCACAAACCAGTCCTACCACTCACTTACCTTGAACTCTTTCCTGGAGTCTTGTTCTGTCCCCCAGGCTGGAGTGCAGTGGCATGATCTGGCTCACTGCAACCTCCGCCTCCCAGGTTCAAGTGATTCTCCTGCCTCAGTCTTCTGAGTAGCTGGGATTAGAGGTGCATGCCACCATGCCTGGCTAATTTTTGTATTTTTAGTAGAGACAGGGTTTCACCATGTTGGCCAGACTGGTTTCCAACTCCTGTCCTCAAGTGATCTGCCCGTCTTGGCCTCCCAAAGTGCTGGGATTACAGATGTAAACCACTGTGCTCAGTTGATTTTTGTTTCTTTTACCTTTTATTTTATGTTCAGGGGTACATGTGCAGGTTTGTTATGTAGGTAAAATCATATCATGAAGTTTTTGTGTACAGATTACTTTATCACTCAGGTACTAAGCAACGTACCCAACAGATTTCTTTTTCTGATTTTCTTCATCCTCCGACCCTCCACCCTGAACTGGGCCTCAATGTCTGTTGTTCTCCTCTTGGTGTCCACATGTTCTCATTATTTTGCTCCCACTTATAAGTGACAACACACAGTATTTAATTTTCTGTTCCTGCACTAGTTTTCTAAAAATAACGGTCTCCAGCTCCATTCATGTTGCTGCAAAGGACGTGATATTATTCTTTCTTGTAGCCACGTCGTATTTCATGGTGTATACATACCACATTTTCTTTATCCAGTCTACCATTGAAGACATACAGGTTTATTTATTTATTTTTTTTACTATTAGAATAGTGCTGAAAAACATATGTGTGTATGTGCCTTTATGGTAGAATAACTTACATTCACCAGTATATTCCCAATTATTGGATTGCTAGGTCAAATGGTAATTCTGTTTTCAGGTTTTTGAAAAGTTGCCAAATTACTTTTCTCAATGGTTGAGCAAATTTACACTCTCACCAGCAGCGTATAAGCATTCCATTTCTCTACAACCTCACAAGTAGCTGGTTTTTTTGTTTTGTTTTGTTTTGTTTTTTTACTTTTTAGTCTGATTGTGTTTATTTGAATTATTTCTTTTTTCTTCATTAGTCTAGTGTTTTATCTATCTTATTATTTTTTTCATAGAATCAACTTCTGGTTTTGTTGAGCTTTTTTTTTTTTTGAGATGGAGTTTAGTACTTTCATTTTTTTTTTTTTTTTTCTGAGATGGAGTTTTGCTCTGTTGCCCAGGCTGGAGTGCAGTGGCATGATCTCGGCCCACTGCATTCCAGTTTTAAGTGATTCTCCTGCCTCAGCCTCCTGAGTTGGGATTACAGGTGCCTGCAACCACACCTGGCTAATTTTTGTTTTTTTAGTAGAGATGGGGTTTCTTTTTTTTTTTTTTTTAGACAGAGTTTCGCTCGTTACCCAGGCTGGAGTGCAATGGCGCGATCTCGGCTCACCGCAACCTCCGCCTCCTGGGTTCAGGCAATTCTCCTGCCTCAGCCTCCTGAGTAGCTGGGATTACAGGCACGAGCCACCATGCCCAGCTAATTTTTTGTATTAGTAGAGACAGGGTTTCACCATGTTGACCAGGATGGTCTTGATCTCTTGACCTCGTGATCCACCCGCCTCGGCCTCCCAAAGTGCTGGGATTACAGGCTTGAGCCACCACGCCCGGCCAGAGATGGGGTTTCAACATGTTGGCAAGGCTGGTCTTGAACTCCTGACCTCATGATCCACCTGCCTCGGCCTCCCAAAGTGCTGGGATTACAGACATGAGCCACTGTGCCTGGCCTGTTGAACTTTTTATAGTTATTTATGTCTCAGCCTTGTTCATTTCAGCCTTGATTTTGGTTATTTCTTGTATTTTACTAACTTTGCAGTTGGTTTGGACTTACTTTTGGAATTCTTTTAATGGTAACATTAAATTCTAAATGAAGATCTTTCTAATTTTTTGATGTGGATGTTTTAGTGTTATACATTTTGTTGTTAACACTGCCTTAGCTGTGACCCAGAGATTCTGGTATGTTTTATTTCGGCTCTAATTAGTTTCAAACTTTTTAAAATTTCTGCCATAATTTCATTAGTTACAAAATAGCTATTTGGAAGCTGATTATTCAATTTTTATGTAATTGTATCATTTTCGATGTTTTTTGTATTGAATTATTATTCTATGTATTTTCTTTTTAAAACTAATGATAGAGAGACATAAGAAGAATGAAATGAAAATGCTGTGCTCTCAGTCTAAATGCTAAAAATAATTTGACACTTAGTATCAATTCCCAGGGTGCTACGAAAATTAAATCACATTATGTGTTATTCCCAGCACATTGTTCTGTGACTGTGATAGTATCTGCTTAACAAACACTTTATTAGTACATGTGTACATGTTTCCCAAGTGCAGACTTACTCAGACATTGCTGCTTTCTGTTGTCTCTGTAAACTTTAAAAATCCAACAAAAAATATAGTATTTCAGATAGAGATTGGTTGTCTTTATTTGTACCAGAAGTATTTGTATTGTGACAATTGTGGTGGGTGTAAGGGATTCTTTTTTTTTTTTTTTTTTTTTTAAGATGGAGTCTCCCTCTGTCACCCAGGCTGGAATGCTGTGGCGCCATCTCAACACACTTCAGGCTCTGCCAAATGGTTCAAGCAGTTCTCCTACCTCAGCCTCACGAGTTGCTGGGGTTACAGGTGTGTGCCACCATGCCCAGCTAATCTTTGTATTTTAATAGAGATGGGGTTTTACAATATTGACCGGGCTGGTCTTGAACTCCTTGGAACTCCTGAGGAGCTCAAGGAGTTCAAGACCAGCCCGATCCACCTGCCTCAGCCTCTCAAAGTGCTGGGATTACAGGTGTGAGCCACCGTGCCTAGCCAGGGACTCTTTGCTATGCCTGCTTTCTCTAGCTAATGCTAATACTGTGTCTGGGAAAGCACAGTCAGTATTTATAGGGGACTTGTTGAAAAAGCCCATTCCTAGACCTTTTTGGATCCTGCAGAATTATATTGCATAAAGCAGGGCCAAGATTACCAAGTGATTTATAAACTTGAAAGGTTCAAGATACATTCAGGAGAGTTTACTTCAACCTTTGATGCAAAGGTAGGCTGCACTGCCTGCCTTGTTTCAGTTTGGTAGGAAGAGGTCAGTGCAGTTTATGCTCCCATTACTATAAAAAAAATTGCTGATGTCTGATAGGGGAGGGCAGGGAAAAATAAACAGGATGAGCCTGGCCAACATGGAGAAACCCCATCTCTACTAAAAATACAAAAATTAACTAGGCTTGGTGGCTCACGCCTGTAGTCCAAGCTACTACTCAGGAGGGTGAGGCAGGATAATTGCTTGAACCTGGGAGATGGAGGTTGCAGTGAGCCAAGATCATGCCACTGCACTTCAGCCTGGGCAACAGAATAAGACTTAGTCTCAAAAACCAAAATAGACATATCCATGTTGATGCACTCAATTTTATAATTTATCATCCAAAAAAGTATCACATCTACAGTGGTATTGTGGATCTTATGCTATCCTCTTTTCTCAGAGTTAGAGAATACTTCTGTGTTAAAAATTCTTATTGAATAATTTTAGTCACTCTTATAATTCAGAACCACTTCTTTTTACTCTGTTTTTTAACTTAAGTCAAATAAAAATCTCTGCCTATGGTCATGTGGTAAGTATTTGTGTGTTCATGAGTGTTTTTGTTTTTTTTTCAGGGACTGTTGACATTCAGAGATGTAGCCATAGAATTCTCTTTGGAGGAGTGGCAATGCCTGAATCATGCTCAGCAGAATTTATATCGAGATGTGATGTTCGAGAACTACAGAAACCTGGTCTCCCTGGGTGAGGATAACTTCAATACACAATTCCTAATATATCCTGAAAAATTTTTTTCTCTCTTTTCTAAGATGTTTTTGGTAATTTCTGCTTTGCATGAATGAATTTTAGATGTCTGATTTTAAGAAAATCTTGGGGATTCATTGGTATAGAACAAATTCTTCAAGATGTTTTATCTTGACCTAAACTTTTCCCTTTCCTGAGCTTATGTATCTTTTGTTCTAAGTTAGTTGCAATTCCAAAAATGTTGTGGCATAAAATATCATTGTCCACATCTTAGAATTCAATTGCCATCATCAATCTTTGATTTAGGTACTGAGTAGTGAAATTAAAGACCTACAAATTTAAATATTTTCTAAATATTTAGAAAGTTCTATTATGAATCAATATTAATTTTCTAAAATTTTCTATTATATCCTCTTTATTAAGCATACTAGGTTGATTATTAAAGAATTTACTAAGATTTATGTTCCTTTTTTTTCTTAATAAAACAGGTATTGCTGTCTCTAAACCAGAATTGATCACCTGTCTGGAGGAAAACAATGAGCCCTGGAATATAAAGAGAAATGAGATGGTAGCCAAACACCCAGGTAGGTGAGAGCAAAAGAAGCAGATGACACAGACGAGAGGTACAAAAGTCAAGGAGGAAGCCAGTCCTTAATATGTGGGGAGCTGTGCTTCAATGGAAAGAGTTTCTGAAAAGCCCAAGTAATTTTTTCCTTTGCTCTCACATAGGGACACCTTCTGTCCCATGCTTTTAAATTCTCTAAGGATTCTACTTTGGCTTCAGTAATCTTCCTTCAAGTTCACAGTGTGAGCCAAAGTTTTCTTTATGACTTATAAGGGAATGCACAAACTGCTTTGCCATTGCTTCTGGGGACAAACAAATATCTGCATATTTTTGAGAAATTCTATGTTAAACCATTTTTTAAATTCTTTTTTTGTATCATGTGTAAAATGTGTGAGAATAGTAGTTTTTGTTTCATTGGTGGTGTTCCATTTCTCTGCATATGCCATTCTATTTGTATTATTATAGCCTTGAAATATAAAGTTTTTTTTTTTTTTTTTGAGACGGAGTTTCGCTCTTGTTACCCAGGCTGGAGTGCAATGGCGCGATCTCGGCTCACCGCAACCTCCGCCTCGTGGGTTCAGGCAATTCTCCTGCCTCAGCCTCCCAAGTAGCTGGGACTACAGGCACGCGCCACCATGCCCAGCTAATTTTTTGTACTGTTAGTAGAGACGGGGTTTCACCATGTTGACCAGGATGGTCTCGATCTCTTGACCTCGTGATCCACCCGCCTTGGCCTCCCAAAGTGCTGGGATTACAGGCGTGAGCCACCGCGCCCAGCTAAATATAAAGTTTTTTTACAAAATTTTTTTGCTTTTAAATTTTTATCCAGGTATTTATTTATTTATTTAAAGACTGTGTTGTGAGACTTGCTATGGGGGGATAAGCAAGCAGGGTACATCTTTTGTCTTCATTTTACTGTGCTGCATACTTTAGGTACAGATTCATAAATGGAATTGGTGTACTATATGATAATTTCATTTTTAATTATGTGAAGAACATTCATGATATTTCTTTTTTTTTTTTTTTTTTTTTTTTTTAAGTGAGAGAGAGAATAGGAAGGAGGAAAAAGGAAGAGAAAGAGAGAGAGAGAATGGGGAGGAGGGGGAAGGAAAAGAAAGAGGGAGAGAGAATGGGAGTATTGCTTTCTTGCCCAGGCTAGAATGCAATTTAGTAATGGGTATTGAAAACCTCTTTTATACTGATAATTATACTTAATGATGTAGTCAGGAAGGAATAAGGGAAGAAGATAACAAACAAACAGCCAACCAATATTTAATTTAAACCTATAAAATGCTATGCAATTACTGAGGAGTGATTTACTTCCAATTATATAGTCACCTTTGGAATAGGTGTGAGGTGGTAATGTATGTTTTGTGTATTTGAAGTGGAGAGTTCTATAAATGTTTATTAAGTTTACTTGTTCCGGGTCTGAGTTCAAGTTCTGAATATCCTTGTTAATTTTCTATCTCGTTGATCTATAGAATCGTTAGCTCTTCTTGTTGCATTGATCCTTTTGCCATTATGTAATGTCATTCCTGGCCTCTTTTGATCTTTGTTGCTTTAAAGTCTACTTTATCAGAGGCGAGAATTGCATCTCCTGCTTTTTGTTTATTAGTTTATTTTTACTCTCTGTTTGATTGGTAAATCTTCCTCCTTCTCTCTGAGTCTTTGTGTATTGTTGCATGTAAGATGGGCCCGGATGCAGCATACCGATGGGTTTTGGCTTTTTATCCAATTAAAATATATATAAGTTTAATACCGGCATTTGATGCTAGCTGGCTGTTTTGCCCATTAGTTGATGTAAATTTTTTATTGTGTTAAAGTTCTTTGCTTTTTGATATATTTTTGGAAAGGCTGATATTGGTTGTTCCTTTATATGTATAGTGCTTCTTTCAGAAGCTCTTGTAAAGCAGGCCTGGTGGTGGTGAACTCTCTAAGTACTTGTTTGTTCGCAAAAGATTTAATTTTTCCTTCGCTCATAAAGCTTAGTTTGGCTGGATAGGAAATTCTGGGTTGAAAGTTCTTTTCTTTAAGGATGTTAAATATTGGTCCCCACTCTTTTCTGGCTTGTAGGGTTTCTGCTGAGAGATCTGCTGTAAGTCTGATAGGTTTCCCTTTATGGGTAACCTGACCTTTCTCTCTGGCTGCCCTTAGTATTTTCTCCTTCATTTCAACCCTAATAAATCTGGCGATTATGTGCCTTGGGGTTGGTCTTCTTGAAGACATTCATGATATTTCTTATGATGGCTGCACTTTTTTTCTCATCAACAACTTACATGAGTTTCAGTTTCTTTACATCATCAACATACTTAGTGTTTTTAAAAAAATTTATAGTCGGGCGCGGTAGCTCACGCCTGTAATCCCAGCACTTTGGGAGGCCGAGGTGGGTGGATCACGAGGTCAAGAGATCGAGACCATCCTGGTCAACATGGTGAAGCCCCGTCTCTACTAAAAATACAAAAAATTAGCTGGGCATGGTGGCGCGTGCCTGTAATCCCAGCTACTCAGGAGGCTGAGGCAGGAGAATCGCCTCAACCCAGGAGGCGGAGGTGCGGTGAGCCGAGATCGCGCCATTGCACTCCAGCCTGGGTAACAAGAGCGAAACTCCGTCTCAAAAAAAAAAAAAAAAATTATACTGTCCATTCTAATCTACGTAAGGTAATTTTGTTTTATATTGTGACTTTGTTTTTTATTTTCCTAAAATTATTAATTTTGTGCAAACTTTCAAATGGTTCTTCCCATTCGTATATCTTTTTTATTAAAACTTAGTTTAATCACTTGGTCCATTTCTTTCTTTCTGTTTTTTTTGAGGTGGAATTTCTCTCTTCTTGCCCAGGCTGGAGTGCAATGATGCAATCTTGGCTCATGGCAACCTCTATCTCCTGCATTTAAACAATTCTCCTGCCTCAGCCTCCTGAGTAGCTGGGCTTACAGAGATGTGCCACCATGCCCGGCTAATTTTGTATTTTTAGTAGAGATGGGGTTTTTCCATGTTGGTCAGGCTGATCTGAAACTTCTGACTTCAGGTGATCTGCCCACCTTGGCTTCCCAAACTTCTGGGATTACAGGTGTGAGCCACCACTCCTGGCTCATTTGTCCATTTCTAAATCAACTAATTCAATTTAATGTTACAACAGTATATTTAAAACTGATAAAAAAAAAAAAAAGACTTCAGTTGCATAGAAAAATTTGTCATTATATTTCAATATATTTGTTTAGCTTCTTAATTTTTTCACATTTTTTTCTGTTTTTTTAAATCACCTCCACAATTTGTTTATTTTTATTGGTCCAAGACTTTTTTTGATATTCTTATTTTTCTGATTTTATTTAGATGTCTGTTTTTTATTTTTCTGATTGAGCATAATATGGATTATCTAATAATTTGAAACAACTTTATTTTTATAGTTGCTTTTTCAAAATTTTTGATTTTTTGATTGGACCATGTTGCCCTAATATTTTATATACACTGTAATTTTTGGTGGAGAGTTAGAAATTAGCATAAAACTACATTTCATGATCTTTATGCTGCAGCTCTTTCCTGGCATAGTTTGAAACCAATTATCTTGGCTAGAGATTCTGGGAGTCTCTCAAACATGTGCTCAGGATGTGTCTTGTGTGCAACTTTGTATTTATTTTTCAGTTAAAAGACCTCTCCATGTTTCTTCTTACCAGTCAGTAACTACTTTCTACACCTGTTTTCTGTCCATGGTACAGATGATTTCCTGCTGTTGTAACATTCACTTTTGATCTCAGAAGACTTAAAGCTGTCATTTCAAAGTATACCACCATTTTATTCAGCAACTTCAGTCATGGAAGACAGAAAGGCCCCCATCAGCCAAAAGTAAAGATATAGGTGCCAGTTTTTTTCTTGTCTTTTGAGATATAAGTCAGAAGTTGACAGTTTACTCCAAAGACACCATGTTCTTCTATTGGAGATGAGGAAGGGCTGTGTTAGGTAAATGTAGTAGACTTTTCTTTCTATATAGTTCTTGGCATTGTGCTCACCTGGTGCACACACTTACTTTATTTATAGATTTCCAACAAAGATATTTTGATCACTGTTTTTGTTACATTTATACATCTATGAAGAAATTATGACCTGTGGTAGTTTGATATGCCATTTTGCTAATGTACTTTGTATAATTTTATATATTTGATTTGTAAAGTATATTTAACTGAGTCTAGTAAGTGGAGTAACTTGCAATTTTTATGTCTTTCAGTTACATATTCTTATCTTACCCAAGACCTTCAGCCAGAGAAAGGCACAAAAGATCCACTCCAAAAAGTAATACCAATAAGATATGGAAAAAATAATACCAAGAAGATATGTGGACATAAGAATTTACAATTTAAAAAATGCTGTGAAAGTGTGGGTGAGTGTGAGGTGCAAAAAGGAGGTTATAATGAAGTTAACCAATGTTTGTCAACTACCCAAAACAAAATATTTCAGACTTATAAATATGTCAAAGTCTTTGGTAAATTTTCAAATTCCAACAGACATAAGACAGGACATACTGGAAAGGAACATTTCAAATGTAAAAATGGCAAATCATTTTGCATGCTTTCACACCTCAATCAACTTCAGATAATTCATACTGGGGAAAATATCTACAAATGCGAAGAATGTGGCCGATCCTTTAACTGCTCCTCAACCCTTACTAAACATAAAAGAATTCATACTGGAGAGAAACCCTACAGATGTGCGGAATGTGGCAAAGCTTTTAGCTGGTCCTCAACCCTCACTAAACATAAAAGAATTCATACTGGAGAGAAACCCTACAGATGTGAAGAATGTGGCAAAGCCTTTAGCCGCTCCTCAACCCTTGCTAACCACAAGAGAATTCATACTGGAGAGAGACCCTACAAATGTGAAGAATGTGGCAAAGCCTTTAGCTTATCCTCAACCCTCACCTACCACAAAAGAATTCATACTGGAGAGAAACCGTACACATGTGAAGAATGTGGCAAAGCCTTTAACTCCTCCTCAACCCTTAAGAAACATAAGAGAATTCATACTGGAGAGAAACCATACAAATGCAAAGAATGTGGGAAAGCCTTTACTTTCTCCTCAACTCTCGATACTCATAAGAGGATTCATACTGAAGAGAAACCCTACAAATGTGAAGAATGTGACAAAGCTTTTAAGTGGTCCTCAGGTCTTGCTAATCACAAGAAAATTCATACTGGAGAGAAACCCTACAAATGCGAATAATGTGGCAAAGTCCAGCTCTCAGGCCTTATAATACATAAAATAATTTATACTGGAAAAAATCACTGCAAGTATGGAGAATGTGGTCAAGTCTTTAACCAGGTCTAAACCTTTATTGTGCATAAGATAATTCAGATTGGACAAAAATCATATAAATATTAAAAAAAGTAACAAAGCCTTTAAAACCAGCCCTCAAACCTTAATGAATCTAAGAAATTTATTTTAAAAAATTTTGTTTTGAGATGGAGTCTCACTTTGTCACCCAGGCTGGAGTGCAGTGGCACAATCTCAGCTCACTGCAACTTCTGTCTCCTGGGTTAAAGCGATGCTTCTGCTTCAGCCTCCTGAGTAGATGGGATTACAGGTGTGTACCACCACACTGGCTGACTTTTGTATTTTTAGTAGAAAACCCCATCTTTACTAAAAATACAAAAATTATTTTAAAAAATGTGGCAAAGCCTTTAACTGGTTCTCCATCCTTATTAATTAAAAAAATGTTATACTGGACAGAAACTCTACATACATAAAAAATGTGACAGAGCATTTAACCACACCTCAAACTTTTCTAAAAAAGAGAAATCAAACTCAGAGAAACTCTGGAAATGTGTTAAATGTGGCAAGGCCTTTATGGTAGTCACACATTGTGGTAGGTAAGATATTCATACTGAAGAATACTCCAACAAATATGAAGAATATTGCAAAACTTTTAACAAATTGTCACACCTTATTGCACAGGAAAGCATTTATACTAGATAAAAACTGTACAAATACAAAGAATGTGAAAAGCCATTAATATATGCTCACATCTTACTCAAGATCAGAAAGTTTGTACTTAATAAAAGCATGATAGGCTCAGCATGGTGGCTCACATCTATAATCCCAACACTTTGAGAGGCCAAGGCATGTGGATCATGAGGTCAGGAATACAAGACCAGTGTGGTCAACATGGTAAAACACCACCTTTACTAAAAATACAAAAATTAGTTGGGCGTGGTGGCGTGCACCTGTGATTCCAGTTACTGGGGAGGCTGAGACAGGAGAATTGCTTGAATCTGGCAGGCAGAGATTGCAGTGAGCCAAGATTGAGCCAGTACACTGCAGCCTGGGTGACAGAGCAAGACTCCAGCTCAGGGGAAAAAAAGCATTAGAAACGTGATGACTATAAAAAGACCTTTCAGAAAATGTAGGCCTTTAAAGTAAAGACTATTTACTCTGAAGACAAACAGCACAAACATAAAGAGGATTGTAGTACCTTTACTTGTATTACAGATTTTATTGTACACATTTTATATTAAAGGAAAACCCTGATGCAGATGCTCAAACTTTGTTGAACATCAGAGAATTTATATTGAGAAAGCCTAAAAATGTAATGAATGTGAAAAACATTTGTTCAAAAACTACAGCTTAGAAAATACCCATTTAGGCCGGGCACGGTGGCTCACGCCTGTAATCCCAGCACTTTCGGAGGCCAAGGCGGGTGGATCACGAGGTCAAGAGATCAAGACCATCCTGGTCAACATGGTGAAGCCCCGTCTCTACTAAAAATACAAAAAATTAGCTGGGCATGGTGGCGTGTGCCTGTAATCCCAGCTACTCAGGAGGCTGAGGCAGGAGAATTGCCTGAACCCAGGAGGCGGAGGTTGCAGTGAGCCGAGATCGCACCATTGCACTCCAGCCTGGGTAACGAGCAAAACTCCGTCTCAAAAAAAAAAAAGAAGAAAATACCCATTTATACTAATTTCTGCAGATGCAGTAAATGGGAAAAATATATTTAATCAAAAATTAAGTCTGTATATACATTTGAGGATTCAGAGTAGAAAGAAGGAAGGCACTGCAATGTCAGACATTACTCTAAATCAGAGTGTTGAGTATAAAAAAGATCCAAAGCTAACACTATATACATTTTAAAGAAGCAGATTTTTTTTTGGAGATTTATAATTACATTCAAGGTATGTTTCCTTTTATGTAAAAAAATTATATATTTTCTAAAAAGCAAATAATGTAACTCAATCTCAAGTAACTTCCTCTTGATTCTTCTCATTGTTTATACAAAAGTATTTAATTTTTGCATCAGAGATATTAGAGATTGTTTTTTATTAGGTGTCCATTATTCATTAACTTTTCTGTGGAAGACTAAGGACATTAAGTTGTAAGCTGCATAATGAAAACCTAAATGGAGAGGCTCTTTGTGTTTGACTTATAACATTGTTTTAGTGATGTATAAGGCGGGTGTTCTGTAGAATCCAGGGTAATATTTTGAATTCTGGTGAAAGGAAAACCTTTGACTGTTAGTAGTAAATTATTTTATCAATTGTACCTGTATTATAAACTATCCAGTCTGTGAAGAAAAATTTAAAAATAAATAAATATTGTACCTGTATGTAATAAAATGCAATAAATACAAAGTTTTTTAAAGATTATGTGTGAACTCAATTTTTCATTAAACAAAGTTGTTTTTGATGTGTTAAAACTATTGTGTTTTGAATGAAGTATTAATTTACCATGACCCATCTTACTTGAGGTTCTAAGGAAAAGATGGTAATGACATGCTATTTGTTAATGTAGGAGAGTGACATCTCTAGTAAGCTCTTTTTTGCCAGTGTTTTGTTTGTTTCTTTGTTTGTTTTTTGTTTGTTTGTTTGTTTTGAGACAGAGTTTTGCTCTGTCACCCAGGCTGGAGTATAGTGGCATAATCTCGGCTCACTGCAACCTTCACCTCCTGGGTCCAAGTGGTTCTCCTGCTTCAGCCTCCTAAGTAGCTGGGATTAGAGGCACGTGCCACCACACCTGGCTAATTTTTGTATTTTTAGTAGAAATGGGGTTTCACTATGTTGTCCAGGCTGGTCTTGAACTCCTGACATCAGGTGATCCACCCACCTCAGAGTTCTAAAGTGCTGGGATTACAGGCATGAGCCACCAGGCCTGGCCTGCCAGTGTTTTTAAATAGCAAATAAGTTGAAGAATTTTGTTCCCATAGGTCAAATTTGTATTATTTTTCACCTTAATTTTTTTTTTTATTTTTTGTGGGTAGTGTGCATACACACTTATGGCATTGATGCGATATTTTAACAGGCATACAATATTTAATTATCACAGCTGAGTAAATGAGGTATTTATCACCTTGAGCATGTGTTTATTTTTTATATTACAAACAATCCCATTATACACTTTTAGTTATTTCAATATGTGCAATTGAATTATTAACTACAGGGTCATTTTTATGGTCATAAAAATTACATGGAAATAATATCCATACATTTCTGAGTCTTGATGAAATATTTTTAAAAATTTGTTTTATATATTTTTTTTACATGTGATCTCTGCTGGCAAACAAAAACAGACTTTTAGTTTTGATTTACATAGAGTTACATATACAAATATATTACTCTAAAGATATACACACTGGGCACAGTGGCTCATGCCTGTAATCTCAGCACTTTGGGAGGTGAAGGTGGGTGGATCATTTGAGGTCAGAAGTTCAAAACCAGCCTGGCCAGCATGGTGAATCCCCACCTGTACTAAAAATACAAAAAAAAAGAGAAAATCTTGGTGTGGTGGTGCGTACCTGCCTTTCCTGAGGCAGAAGAATCCTTTGAACCTGGGAGGTGGAGCTTGCAGTGAGCCGAAATGGCACCATTGCTCTCCAGCCTGGGTGACGGAGTGAGGCACTGTCTCAAAAAAAAAAAAGAAAGATATGACTTAAGTGTAAGAAAGTCATGTAACAAGTGATGGTGTTTGTGTGTGAGTTTGCATGTATTTTCAGAAGAAAAGAACAATATATGAAATGAAAAAGATCATTTTAATAAGGTGGATAATTAGAAACCTGGAAACCTCAGAGATTCTGAAAAAAATTCTGAGTAAATTAAACCTCATTTCTGTATAAATTACTCATTTTCTGGTAGTATCTTTATAGTAGTGTGAAAACAGATTAATATAGAAAATTAATGCGGGGAGTTTGGAGCACTGCTATAAAGATAGTTGAAAATGTGGAAATGACTTTGGAATTGAGTAATAAGCAGACCTTGAAACAGTTTAGAGCACTCGGAAAAAGATGTGGGAAAGTTTGGAACTTTCTAGAGACTTGTTGAATGCTTTTGACCAAATGCTAATAGTGGAATGGATGATAAAGTCCAGGTTGAGGTGGTCTCAGATGGAGATGAGAAATTTATGTTTAAAATGGAAGCAGAACATAAAAGTTTGCAAAATTTGCAGCCTGATTATGAGGTAGAAAATAAAACCCCAATTTTTGGAAAGAAATTCAAGCCACTGCAAAATTTGCAGAAATAAATAGGAGTTGAATGTTAATAGCCAAGACAATGGGGAAAATGTCTTCAGGTCATGTGAAAGATCTGAGGCAGGTCCTTTCATCACAGGCCAGGAGCCCTAGGAGGAAACAATGGTTTCATGGTTGAGGCCCAGGACCCCACTGCTCTATGAAGCCTTGGGACTTGGCTCTCTGCATCCCAGCTGCTCCAGATCCAGCTGTGGCTAAAAGGGGCCAAGGTACAGCTTGGGTTATTTCTTCAGAAAGTGCAATCCTCAAACGTTGGTGGCTTCTATGTGTTGACCAGGGCAATGAGGAAGAGAAAGAGGGGTTGGAGCCCTCATGCAGAGTCCCCACTGAAGCTGCTTACTGGAGTTGTGAGAAGGCCACTATACTCCAGACCCCAGAATGACAAATCCACCATGAGCTTGCACTGTGCACCTGGAAAAGCCACAGGCACTCAATTCCAGTCCATAAAGGAGCTGCCCAAGGCCATGAGGGCCCCCCCTTGCATTAACATGCCGCAGTTGTGAGACATGGAGTCAAATGAGATTGTCTCAGAGCTTTAAGATTTAATGACTGCCCCATTGCATGGAGCCTGTAGCTCCTTGGTTTTGGCTAATTTCTCCCATTTGAAATTGGAGAATTTATCTAATGCCTGTACCCCCATTGTCTCTTGGAAGTAACTAACTTGCTTTTAATATACAGGCTTATAGGTAGCAGGGAATGGCCTTGTTTCAAATGAGAATTTGGACTTAGACTTTTGGATTAATGCTAAAATAAGTTAAGACTTTGGGAAAGCATGTTTGGTTTTGAAATATAAAAAGGGCAGGAGATTTGGAAGGGGCCAGGGGCACAATGATACCCATGATGGTTGCATGACGGTGAGTGAGTTCTCGTGAGATCGGATGATTTTATAAGTGGTAATTTTTTTTCTGTTCTCCAACTCTCCTGCCACCTAGGGAAGAAGATAACCTGCTTTTCCGTCACCATCTGCCATTATTGTAAGGTTCTTGAGGCCTCCCCAGCCTTGTGGAACTGTGAGTCAATTAAACTTCCTTTCATCATAAATTATCCAGTCTTGGGTAGTATCTTTGTAGTGGTGTAGTAAGAGACTAATGCACAAATATAAGATGGGGTATCTGTACTGGATGCTTTATAATTAGCCATAATTATTCCTGCTTGAGTTTCTTTGTAACTCTCAGTCACAGATAGAAAATATTCATGGTGAAAAAATAATATTGATTCTGCATGTGCAGAGGATATCTATTCCCAGGCTGCAAAACAGCCTCTCTGAATTTAAATAAAAATTCTGCTTTTTTTATTTTCTGATTATCTTTTGTTTTGTGGGGGTTTTTTTGTTTTTTTTTTTGAGACAGAGTTTTGCTCTTGTTACCCAGGCTGGAGTGCAATGGCGCAATCTCGGCTCACTGCAACCTCCGCCTCGGTTCAGGCAATTCTCCTGCCTCAGCCTCCTGAGTAGCTGGGATTACAGGCACGCGCCACCATGCCCAGCTAATTTTTTGTATTTTTAGTAAAGACGGGGTTTCACCATGTTGACCGGGATGGTCTCGATCTCATGACCTCGTGATCCACCCGCCTCGACCTCCCAAAGTGCTGGGATTACAGGCGTGAGCCACCGCGCCCGGCGTTTTGTGTCGTTTTATGTTTATCCCAATGATGTATCCATCACAGCCCTTCCCCCTTTTTCTGTGTTACGACTACAGTTTTCTCGCTGTTCTCTCTGTGCCATGTCATTTCACACAGTACTTTGTAGGTTCTGATGAGAAGTTTGAAATTTTTTAATATGGTGAAAAACTGTGTTAAACTTGGGAGTGTGAGCTTATTTACAGCTTCTCAATGTAACTTCCAGATCAGTTCACTGAGATAAGAGGCACACACTGTCCACAGGTGAGAAGATGAAATCAGGTAGCACTGTGCGTCTTTGTACTGGAGCGCAGCTGGGAGAGCCTGCTGGCGCGCTCATTGACGTGCCTGCCGGTGGCAGCGTAGCCCAAGGAGGCGGCCGTCCAGAGCGGCGCCGGCGACTACCTGCTGGGCATCAAGCAGCTGCGGCGGCTCTACTGCAACGTGGGCATCGGCTTCCACCTCCAGGTGCTCCCCGACGGCCGCATCGGCGGCGCGCACGCGGACACCCGCGACAGCCTGCTGAAGCTCTTACCCGTGGAGCGGGGCGTGGTGAGCATCTTCGGCGTGGCCAGCCGGTTCTTCGTGGCCATGAGCAGCAAGGGCAAGCTCTATGGCTCGCCCTTCTTCACCAGTGAGTGCAAGTTCAAGGAGATTCTCCTCCCCAACAACTACAACGCCTATGAGTCCTACAAATACCCCAGCATGTTCATCGCTCTGAGAAAGAACGGGAAGACCAAGAATGGGAACCGAGTGCCACCCACCAATAAGGTCACCCACTTCCTCCCCAGGCTGTGACCCTCCGGAAGACCCCTGCCTCAGCCTCGGGAAGCCCCCGGGAGGGGAGCACCGAGGGCCGCCTTGGTGCACTTTCTTCGGATGAAGAGTTTAATGCAAGAGTAGGTGTAAGATATTTAAATTAATTATTTAAATGTGTATATATTGCCACCAAATTATTTATGGTTCTGAGGGTGTTTTTTTTTTTTTTTTTTTTTTTTTGAGACGGAGTTTCGCTCTTGGTACCCAGGCTGGAGTGCAATGGCGCGATCTCGGCTCACCGCAACCTCCGCCTCCTGGGTTCAGGCAGTTCTCCTGCCTCAGCCTCCTGAGTAGCTGGGATTACAGGTACGCGCCACCATGCCCAGCTAATTTTTTTGTATTAGTAGAGACGGGGTTTCACCATGTTGACCAGGATGGTCCCGATTTCTTGACCTCGTGATCCACCCGCCTCGGCCTCCCAAAGTGCTGGGATTACAGGCTTGAGCCACCGCGCCCAGCCGAGGGTGTGTTTTGTAATTTTCTGGGGGGAAAAGAAAGGCAAAAAAAAAAAAAAAAAAAAAAAAAAACCAACTCTGACTTTTCTGGTGCAACAGTGGAGAATCTTACCATTGAATTTCTTTAACTTGTCAAAAAGTTGTCAGGAGTGTGCTGCTATTCTATGTTTTAAAATAAGGTGACGTTGGATTCCGATGTCAACCCCTGTAGTACGGTGTGGAGCATCTCTCTGTCCGGAAAGGCCTGCCCGAGGCTTGGGAAGCCTGTTCAGGGGGCTCCCGGCTAGTATCCTTAGAGGCTGCTCCCTTTGTGCCCTGTTGCTATTAATCGGGACATATCGGTTTACTTTGGGCACGGAAAGTGCGCTGTCGAAGTCCTCGCTGCCACTCTGTTTTTAGATCTGCCAAGACTGACCTTTGAACTTTCCTGTAGTCAATCTTCCTTGATCTACCAGATGGGAGAGACCCCTGGACAACTTTATAAACTCCTGTTTGCCTTTTTTGGATCAGCGACAGCCCCCATCGCTGTGATCATTGGGGAAAGGACGAAGCTATTTCATAAATTCCAAGAAGAGGAATCGGTATCCCACTGGAAGGCTAGAAATGGAGAAGATGGTGTATTTGCAATCAAGACAAAACCCTAGTGATGAAAAATAATCTGTGATAGCAGATGCTTCTAATGGTGTGATAGAATATATTTTTTAAAACAAACAAACCCCCACCCCCACCCCAAACGGGCTTCCCTGTGCTTAGGGAGCTTCGGGCTAGAGCTAGCTATTATTTTTAGGTGAAATGTCCTTGTAATTGTACAAAACACTTGATGCAGTGTTTGCGTGGAGGAGCCTGCTGCTTTCTGATGCATTCCCTGCTTAAGTGCGTTTAACATCTATCTCACAAGCCCTGAAACCTGCAGAAAGCTCAGACCCGGTGCAGGCGTTTGCCATCCCAAGTGGCTTTTTTTTTCCATATGTAGCCAAAAAAGATTGAAGATAGCGTCGGTGCGTCCCATTCGAACCTTGTCACGTTTGAGCTATCTTTACCCCGTGATTTACTTTTAGTAAGGGTGATCATGGTGAAAATATTTGCAGACAGCTGTTACAGTGCACTATGTATGGTCACCAAGTAACCTTATATTTTTCTTTATATATTTTACAAATGTAACCCCTGTCGTTGAAGCAACCGTGGAAGAGGCAGGGTGGGTGAGGTTTAAAAACAGTTCCGAGGTGATGGCAAACATTTAATTTTAATGAATGACTTTTTAGAGTTTATACAAAATGACCTTAGCTTGCTACCAGAAATGATCCGAATGTTTCGTCAAGACTTTAATACTCTCCTAGGATGTTTCTGAACTGTCTCCCGAATTAACTTTATGGGCGTCTACAGACAGCAAGACTGGAGAATCTGATTGGAGTTTTTGTCTTTCACATTCCTTTTGAAAACGCTTTGTTCGAATGCAAATCATCGACTTAAAATACTATTCTTAACCGAGGCCTGGAAGAAAGAAGACACTTGCAAAGCCACTAAGACAGGACCACACGTCTTCAACTGCTGTTCCTACAATGTAATAAAATGTTCTCAGTTTTTAAACCACACCCTAGACTCCAGGACTGTTGAGGAAAGATGACCTTTGTAGGTCTCCATGCTGTTTGGGATGGGGGTGTGGAGGGATAATCTGAGGACTTTCTGGATTTTAATGTATTCACCTAATAACAAACCATGATTGTCTTAAATGCCTTAAATTATCATGGAATTTCTTGCCTCTGAGCCCAATCAGGTTGTCAGAATTAACACGTGTTAGGTGCAGCATTTGATCACCCTTGACCACTTCTGTAGATAGTTCTTCAACAAATCCTATGTGATGCCTGTCGGGACGTAACTGGACCTTTCAAATATTGTTTTCATATTGCTGTGATGGGGATTCGAGGTTCCTGTATGTCCCACTGTTTTCAGAATCTGTAGTTTTACACAGGTGCCGACCGACCCTCGTTGTGATGTATGTGCTGTGCACACTGCCATGCTGACCGCCACGATAACCGTTTATCGTGTATAAAAAGACGCCACCGGACTGGATGTACACAATTGGGAAAGGAATCAAAAACTATTAAAAATGTGCCTTGAAATGCCAAAAAAAAAAAAAAATTTTTTTTTAATTAGATTGTAAGACAAAGGATAGCATATACAAAATTAGAAAGCATATCTTAGAAATTAGATTCATAGGAGAGTTAATATTAAGGGATAATTATTAAATGTAATTTTTATGATATATTTATAGCACAACTTATGTTTTCATGCAGAATCTTGTATTATTGAGGGTGAGTGTTAAATGTTGCAAATAAAATGAGCTCTGTGGATTTAAAACTTGGGGTAGTATTTCTTTTTCATATTAATGTTACAATCTTGAGGGATTTTTCTATTATTTTATGTTTGTTTTTAGTGGGTGAGATTCACAGTCTATAATTTTTACAATTAGTCACCTAACTGTAGCCAACATTTTGGTCATTTTCTCTGGGAAAATTTTGGAGATTATGGCAGCTTTTGGATTAAAACATTTACTCAGTTATTTTTCATGCAAAGATGTTTATTATGTTCACAGAGTGACCAATCATGTGACAGGTAGCAACACCTGATTTTTAGTGTCTTCCATTACTTGCCATCAGCACCAGAAACTAAAGGTCCCCAAGTTGAAAGTAAAAGCCCTATTGTTTTGCTTTTCTCTTGTTAACCTGTCTTTTGTTTAAGGGTTTTCTGTCAAGATCCTTATGATAAGGAGAAAGGGAATCTTCCCTATACCAGTTCCCAATTAAGACCCTGAACACCAAGCTCGAGTGAGCTTCCCTGGTTCTGTATGGCATGAACACAAATCTCTCATGCATTGTTCCCAGGAGATTTAAACATTATCTGTAAAATTCCATGGAGAGAGGGGACGATGAGAAGCCTGCACCTGGTCTCTCCTGGACCTTGGACCTTGCTCTGTGTACTTTTTTGTGCTGCAGATTTTTTTCTTTTTCAGATCTAGACCTGCAGACTATTGCTGGCTTTTTTTTTTTTTTTAGACGGAGTCTTACTCTGTCATGCAGGCTGGAGTGCAGTGGCCCAACCTCAGCTCACTGCAACCTTCACATCCCAGGTTCAAGTGATTCTCATGCCTCAGCCTCCCAAGTAGATGGGATTACAGGCACCTGCCACCACAGCCAGCTAATTTTTGTATTGTTAGTATAGATGAGGTTTTGCTATGTTGGCCAGGCTGGTCTTGATCTCTTGACCTTAGGTGAGCCACCCACTTTGGCCTCCCAAAGTGCTGGGATTACAGGTATGAGCCACCAGCCCATGAATAGAGACAGTAGCCACCAACTCCCTTGTCATCACACACACACACACACACACACACACACACAGAGTCTGCATTCCACCATTTGTCTTTTATTTTTGCTGCTTTTTAGAAGGAGCTAATTTGTAAAAATTCTGCATTGTAAAATTTGTTTTTTCCTCTCTGTAGAGGTCCTAAGTGTGTGTGAGGTTTTTGTTCTTTTTATTCCTTTTATAAGTTAAACACATTATTTTTTTAACTCAAGTTCCACACATTTTTTTTACATAAGCTCACGAGGGAAAACATGGGACTATATGGAGTAAAATGTTGTGATAACCTGCTTTTTCCAGCTAAAACTAGCTCTCTCTTTCTCAGACTAAAAGCTGTCCAGGCTTTATGTTAGCTTCTTGACCCGGACAGACTCCATCTTAGCTTCTTCATTTTAGTTATTTTCCCACCATTAAGTATGTAACTGTAGTATGTAGCTGGGGCAGGCTGACAATGGGCATCTCCAGGAATGCATTTGTTGGTAAGAGGCTGAGTTAAGTGGTACCAGCAGAGCCTGGGAATGCAGGTGCTGTCGAGCGCCCAGAGCCCCCATTATCTGTAAGTTGTATGTCTTTCATGACAGCTTTACCCCTGCACCTGGCACTGTTTTATTTCTCATGTACTAGTTTATCTTTTAACTTTTTGCTTAATCTGCTTCTGTGAAAAATTTGCTTCAGCTAGGCTTCCCCTTTCAAAACTAGGGTATAAAAGACCACCTAACTGGCTGGGCGCGGTGGCTCACGCCTGTAATCCAAGCACTTTGGAGGCCAAGGCGGGTGGATCACCTGAGGTAGGGAGATCAAGACCAGCCTGACCAACACGGTGAAACCCCATCTTAAAAAAAATAAAATAAAATAAAAAGATCACCTAACTTTTTCTTAGGGGCCAAGAGAATTTTGGGCATCAGCCACCTCTCGTTCGCTGGCATAATAAAGGACTCATAATTCAATCTCAGAGTGTGGTGCATTCCTTGACTCGCTTGGGTACAACAGTGTGAGGGCCCTTCAACTCCTTTTTTTTGAGATGGAGTTTGACTCTTGTGGCCCACGCTGGAGTGCAATGGCATGATCTCAGCTCACCACAACCTCTGCCTCCCAGGTTCAAGCGATTCACCTGTCTCAGTCTCCCAAGTAGCTGAGATTGCAGGCATGCACCACTACACCTGGCAAATTTGTATTTTTAGTAGAGATGAGCTTTCTCCATGTTGGTCAGGCTGGTCTCGAACTCTAACCTCAGGTGATCCGCCTACCTCAGCCTCCCAAAGTGTTGGCATTACAGGCATGAGCCACCGCGCACGGCCTCAACTCCTCTTTCACTCTATTTTCCTCCCTGGAAGAATTCCTTGGCATACATTGTTCTCTATGCATTTATAAGCATATACAATATAAACACATACATAGTTAACATAACACACACCACACTATGTGCATTGTTCTGCAATGTTCTTTTTTTTAGATTTTTTTCTTTTCTTTTTTAAACTTATTCCTTTTTTCATTTTTTATTTTATTTTTATTTGTGAGACAAGCTCTCACTCTGGTGCCCAGGCTGTAGTGCAATGGTGCAATCTTGGCTCACTGCAGCCTCCGCATCTCAGGCTCAAGTGATCCTCCCACTTCAGCCTCCCGAGTAGCTGGGAGTACAAGTGTGTGCCACCATGCCTGTCTAACTTTTATATTTTTGTAGAGATGGGATTTCACCATGTTGCCCAGGCTGGTCTTGAACTCCTGGGCTTGAGCAGTCCACTCACACTGGCCTCCTGAAGTGTTGGGATTACAGGCATGAGCCACGGCACTGGCCTGCAACATTCTTTATCATGGAAAGTCTTAGAGATCTTTCCCTGTCTATGTGCTTCAGGGAAGTAATACACCAAGTTACTCTATTTAATAGCAGCACAGTATTTCATTTTATGGTCTACATAATATATTTGACTATATCCCTAGTGAACATTTCAGCTGTACCCATTTCTCATAATTATAAACAATAGTATAATTAATGTCTTTGTACACACAACCCTCTGAGCCTATCTAGTAGTATTTCTGCAGGACAGATACTGGAATGGAATCTCTGAGCCACAGAGTGAGTGCATTTGAAAGGTTGGTAGGTATGGTCAAACAGCCTTTCAAAATATCTCCCTCAATTTTGTAACAGGTGCCTTCTGCTGTGGGCTTTCCTCAATACTTTGTATTATCAATATATTTTTCTTCATTTGAATGCTATTATTATTTGTGAGCTTAAACTTTTGTGTTTGTTATTGGTCATCCGTATTTTTTTTTTTTTTTTTTTTTTTTTTGAGATGGAGTCTTGCTCTGTCGCCCAGGCTGGCGTGCAGTGGTGCAATCTCGGCTCACTGAAACCTCTGCCTCCTGGGTTCAAGCAATTCTCCTGCCTCAGCCTCCCAAGTAGCTGGGACTACAGGCATGTGCCACCACGCCTGGCTGATTTTTGTATTTTTGGTAGAGATGGGGTTTCACCATGTTGCCCAGGCTGGTCTCAAACTCCTGACTTCAGGTGATCTGCCTGCCTCAGTCTCTCAAAGTGCTGGGATTACAGGCATGAGCCACCTCTCCTGGCCGGTTGTCTGTATTTCTCCTATAAATTGCCTATTTCCTTTCGTGCTCTCTTGAGTGCTGCCTCTCAGTCTCTCTCAGTCTCTCTCGTTATTAACAAAGGTTCTTTATAATGGACATCAATCCTCTGTCTCTCATACTTTATGTGGTGCAAAGGTTATCTTTAAATCTCTCACTTATTTTTAGCTGTTCTTTTCAAACACAGCAATTTTAAATTGTGATATAAGCAAAGTAATAAATCTTTGCCAGAGGGTTTTGTGTCCTGAGTAGTTTGGTACGGATAGCGCAGGAGGGCAAGCGTGCTTTATACTTAATCATAAATACATTAATATTATCTTAACTTGTGATTTTCATAAACCAGGGTTTACTACTCTCCACTTGATAAAAGATAGTCCATTTTAGTTGAGATTTACTTTTCTCTTTTCAATGATTCAATTTTTTTTCTGTTAAATAGGTGGACATCACTTCTTTTAATCTTTTTTCTCTCTTGATTTCTATTTTCATACTTTGCCCTGCAAGTCACATTATACTCTTGTTCCTGTAAACCATTGTGTATCATGAACTAGTGTGGGTGAAATAGACATTACGACTATGTCTTAGACACAATTTTTCTGTTAAATAACCATGTGACTTTGGACAGGTATTTAGACTGAGCTTTAATTTCGTTCATATTTATATTAGAAAGTTGAGACTGAATTATTTTTCAGTACCTTTAGAATGAGCCTTTAGGGTTTTGGAGTCTCACACATGATCTATATTCAGGCTGAAACCCAGACACGTACAAGATTGGAGTTCGTATAGAATATTAAAAATGAAACTGGGAATGAGAGAAGCTATACAGCATTTGTTTGAATGCTAATAAATCATGAAAGCACTGTTTCCTGGATACTGGGATTTACTGCATAAGAATACCACAATTCAACAAAGAATGGAGTTCCCTATAGAACTCTTTAGCCTGGCTCTAACCAATACACTCTAGGCTGAAAAAAGGCAGAGTAGGTATTAGAAAAGGAAGCCGGGGAGATTTCAGAAGTGGAAAAGATCCCATGTTCCAGAGTCTTACACAGGTATAATTGTTATTTTAATACTAATCAAGACTCAGTGGCAGAATTGTGACAACTCTGTGAACACGACTCCTGACCACACAGCTGGTTGTTCAGTTAATTTACTTCTTTGAAGGGTCCTCTTGCTCTCATTTGATACTGTTTTCTGTGTGCAGCCTCCCTACTGTGTAAGTCTATCTACCCCTCCGAATTTAATGTGCTCTGACATGGGCATGTTCAGGAGAGGAGAGGCTGTACTCAGACACAGAAAGCAAGCTCCACATGAGACAGTGCCTTCACTGCTTTCCCCCTGCCAGGAGACTGTGAGAAAACCTCCCCAGAAAGAACTGATGGTGCGAGAAAGCACACAGGCCACCTGAACAGGATGTAAGAAGAAGTTGAATTCAGAAACAATTCTTCCTGAGCAAACACCTCTAGCTCTACCTCCTCCCTACCTATCCTCACTGTGGAGGGAAACTAATTTAACAAGATATAGCCATTTCCTCTGAACAGTCATGCAAATATTCCTACAGGACTTTATTAAGACAGACCCCAAAATACTCATCAGGACAGTAAAAGGGAAAAATCCTGCTGTGGCCTTTCTACCCACAACAGTACTGCAATTAAAAAAATTAAAGACGACAATATCAAAGCAGACTGGTAACTTTAAAAGCACACCAGGCATCTGCCCATGCCCGAGGCCACATTTTTAAAGGAGATCCCCATTATTTTTCCAAGGGTGCTGAAAAGGCGCTGCAGGACATGCAGGTTAAATTGAAAAGGCCTTACAAGAACCTTAGGAGGTTAACAGTGTCCTCTGAAGCCAGGTTCCTATCAGTTATAGATTCAACATTCTATTGGAATTTGATGAGGTCTGTAGGGATGTTTGCAAAGGGGAAGTGTGATTGGCCCTCTAACTGGCAGCTATTTGGCATCCCATGCAGAGATTGTAAGACGTTCTTTATTTTCCAGTGGATCTGGTGTGCCTAAAGCAATAGGAACTCAGATGTTAATCACAGCTTTTCCATTTCAGTAATGGGTTGAGCAGATAGATGACTGGAGGAGAATGAGGGGGCTAAGTTATTATTAGAAAACACAAAATGCGGATCTGATTTTCCATTTTTGTTTAAAAACTGGCATTTGGCAAACATTTTAGATTTGGAAAGCAGCAAAGTTTAGCAAATTAGTGCCCTGTATGATTATGGACTGCAAAGGTAATTCTTTCCCTGCCTGCTCTTATACTTTGCAATTACTCCCCCTCTTAACTCTCCTTTACCAAAGTCATGACGGAAACTCCCCTGAATGTTCATATGTGTGTTTCATTTGTTAACCCTGATGAGGATTTGAGATTTAAGATTCTTTTTTTTTCTTTTCTTTTACTTATTTTTTTCCGAGACGGAGTTTCACTCTTGTCTTCCAGGCTGGAGTGCAGTGGTGCGATCTTGACTCACTGCAACCTCCACCTCTTGGGTTCAAGGGATTCTTCTGCCTCACGAGGCCTCTCAAGTAGCTGGGATTACAGGTGTCCACCACCACACCCAGCTAACTTTTTGTATTTTTAGTATAGACAGGGTTTCGCCATATTGGGCAGGCTGGTCTTGAACTCCTGACCTCAGGTGATGCACCCACCTTGGCCTCCCAAAGTGCTGGGATTACAGGCGTGAGTCACTGCACCCAGCCTTAAGACTATTCTTGTTTTTCAAATAGGTTAGTTTCTCACAAAGGAAAAGAAAAGGGGCAGGTCACCTACAGTTCTCTCTGATCTTGGGAAGTGTTAAGATAAAAATGTTTTCTGTTGCTCACAGTTCAATTGCACAATCTAAACAAGAATATCTTGGTGCTTTGGGGTTCAGCAGATCAGTTTAGACTGTATTTTTCTTTGTTTGCACGGTTCTTTTATCCAGCTGCAAGATTGCTTTTCTTTTCACAAAATGTCAAATGGTGGTGAATTCGTTCAATTAGCTTTGCAAATGTGTGTTTGACTTCTTAGGCATTTTTCTCCTCCATTCTTTCTTGCATATTTCTTATATTTCAAAGGGGAGACGTCAAATAAATCCTTCTTTTGAAAGACATTAGCATTTTAATTCATAGGTAATAGTCTGCAGTTGTGTTTCTGTTTATAGTTCTAATTAAAGGACAAATACACATGCAACCTTTTTCCATTTGATTAAGAAAATACTTCGGCCGGGCGCGGTGGCTCACGCCTGTAATCCCAGCACTTTGGGAGGCTGAGGTGGGTGGATCACAAGGTCAAGAAATTGAGACCATCCTTGTCAACATGGTGAAACCCCATCTCTACTATAAATACAAAAAATTAGCTGGGCACGGTGGCGCGTGCCTGTAATCCCAGCTACTCAGGAGGCTGAGGCAGGAGAATTGCCTGAACCCAGGAGGCGGAGGTTGCGGTGAGCCGAGATCACGCCATTGCACTCCAGCCTGGGTAACAAGAGCGAAATTCCGTCTCAAAAAAAAAAGAAAATACTTAAATCCCACTGCACTGAAGGTAATAATTTGATGTAAATAACTTTATCACATAAAGTAGCTTAATCAATGGATTGCATGTGGCCTTCAAACTACAAAACAACTCTTTTCCCATGTTGTTTGCATAAGCCTCTATAATTTTAGTTACAGGACCTGAAAATTCATAAAAATCAATTAAAAAGGAAAGAGATAAATCTTTTAGTCTAACAGGGATTGGAAAGGTATATTTGTTTGCTGATAAGACAAAACCAACAAAGCAATTATTTAAATAGTTGATAGGAATTTGAGATTATACCTAAAAAAATAAAAGAAAAGAAGAGCTAGGCTGGGATCAGAGTAATTGAGGTAAAATAGTGAAATGTTTGATGATATACATCCCTAGTCACTTTTTTCTCTCATGGAGTCTTTTTAAATTTAAGTTTTGCCAACGGCAAACAATAGACTATTATCCTCGTGAATACCTTAGCAGTCCTCTTAGCTCTTAAATCTAATGCAGGTAAAAAACATTCATCTTTTCCACCTTTTCTCTATCCCCAAATTAGGAAAGAGGTGGATGCAGCACCAGGTGGATACAGACCGACAGTTAAAGGTCTTCCAAGGGCCACCCAGCTGCTAAAGCTAAGCGCCTCTCCTCTGCATCAGAATTCCAGTTTCTTTGAAGTTAATTCAGAGATTATACGTTATGCCTTTAAACAGCCTTTAAATAAGAATGTGTATTATAGTTTTCCTTAAAATCCCCTGGAACAACAGATTGAAATGAAGTTGTGTTCCACTAGTCTATGTTTCAACCATGGGGCAGGGGAAGAACTGAAGCTTTTGAGGTTCCTCCGTTACTTCTCGACAGGATAGGGAACCTTCTCTTTTCCGTTTTTTCTCTTCATTCGCCTTCAGTTTTTCTTCAGATGAAATTTTTTTTTATCACAACATGGCTTGTAAAGTTATAAAATGCACCTGATGTGCATCAGTTAATTGTCAATTTGTTACATAATGAGTTGAGGTAGCTCCAGGTGTAGCTAATTGACAATTGACTATTATCTCCAGGTTTTACATATAGGAGTCTGTGAGGCTTTGTTAATAAAGGTGTTTTCCCCAGCTTCACAAGGAAGGTGCTGTTCACGAGTGAGGAGCGAGACTGACCGCCGAGGTAAGTTTGTTCAAGCTTAGCAGCATGTCTGACAATTTTAGTTTGGGAGGACATCAATTTCCCTGTTGGAAGTAGTGTGTTCCCCCAAGTAGGGGGATTGGTGCTCAGAGCAAAAGCATTTGACAAACGAATGCATTGGGCATGCTGGCATGAGCAAGCCTTATGTGCATTCAGGTGAGGTAGGGAGAGAGTCGGGATATACTCAACAGAAATTGGAATAGAACAATCGTGTGTATTTCTCTCGAGAAAGCCAGTAACCCGTTGAGGGATGTGTGAAATAGCATCATTCTCTGAGTAGTAAATTCAGTGTATAGCAGTGGGTAAACAGGACTGAAATCTGGGGGCTCAGTTACAAGGTTTTATAGTGACTTCTTCAATTCACTAGAATCTTGTGTGAAATGATAATTTTTTGAAAAGTAATTTAGCAACATTAAAATAACATGGGTAAAATATTTTGAATGCCTCACACTTAACTCAGATTTAATAAGAGTTTATTTTGAACTAAATATTAGATTGGAGGAGCGCTGATGTTGTAACAAAACTCCAGCCAAAGACAAACAGACCAATGGAGACCAAAGAACTTTAATTCGGGCGTCCAGGCCAGCAGCAGGCTCACACCTAAGATGGCCGCAGACCCCAACAAAGAAGGCAGTTTAGTTTATATGCAGTTTGAGGCGAGAAACCAAGGCAGGAAGTGGGTTTGAGACAAAGACAATTAAGTTACCATCTTGGGCTTCCTGGTCATGTAACTCTACAACCTTGAAGCTGAGGTAGGGGGTTGGAAGGCTGGGGAGCACGCCCAACGAGATCAAAACAGGAAATGCAGGAGTTTGTGTGGGCTGCAGACCTAAAGATCTGCTCTGGTGCTCTATCTGTGTAGGAGAGGGTGGTACCGGGTCTGCTTTGCCACTAGTTTCTCTGAATACAAGTTACAACCTAGCCTGGAAGGCAGGATAAGCTTCACCAGGGAGAGGTTACTTAAATTCCTTAGCCTTTATACAACTCCTAAATGACCTTTACTAAAAGTTAATTACTACCTGTGTTATACTTATTAGACTTTACTTTGTTTCATTTATTTTATTTTGTTTTCCTTCCACACTGAGGCCATAAATTTTTATTTATTGTGGTCTTTATATATTTTCAAGTCTCCTTGTGTGGGACGTTTATAATTTAATGTAGATATTGTAACAAAGTTTGTCACACAAGAGTTTCACCTTAAGTTTATCACATTATAAAACATGGTCTAAGAATGACTGGGTATCATCTTGAAAAGCAAACAATGGCTGAATTAATGAAAGACAATTAACTGTCAGAATTCACACTCGAGTGTATTAATTTATCAGCTCAAGACTGCCCTACTGATTTCTGCTGTGTCTACAGAGCTGTAAGATGTAATTTTGTTTCTTTTCCTTAAACTATTTGGTAACTCCTATAATAAAACAACTGGAGAAACCTCTTATAGAAAACATGTTTTTTATTTTAATTTATATCCTCTTTTAACATTTAAGATAATTAGCTATTGATTTAGTAATCTATAGTCTTTTTTTCCTGCTCTGTGGAAACTAAAAATTTCTGCCAGCAATTAAAAGGACACTATTGACCGTTAAAACAAATATGGATATGTCCAAGTATTACTATACTACGTTTACTTCAGTATTAGTCTCATGTAGAACATTCAATTACCAAGAGTACTAATGACAATAGCAAGTAGGCAAATACGTAAAAATGTATCCAAATATATTTATTGAGGTCCTACTGTGTAGCAGGTTATGATCTAGATACTGGGAATATGGCAGTTTATAAAACAGGTAAAGATGTCTGCTCCCTTTGAATACACATTATGGGGATAGGGAGACAATAATAAACCATGAATGTAATAAACAAGTAACTCACGTGGTATTTTAGGAGTTGATAATCGCCGTGAGGAAAAAAGTGGCACACAAAAGAGAATTTGAGAGTTCCAGAGGCTGGGGAGAGGCTGGAGGGCCAGTAAGAGTATAAAATACAAAACAGGTGAGGGTAGGCCTCATCGAGTGAATGAGAGCTGAGCAAAAAGCTGGAGCAGGGAGGCGGGTAGCCAGTCATATAGTCTAGGAGGAGAGAGGTCCTGAGAAAGAAAATGGCTTGTGCAAAAGCTCTAAAGGGAGAGTGCTGAGCATGATCACGGAAAACCAGAGAGGCCAGTGTGGCCCAAGCAGCGTGAGCAAGTAAGGGTGTAAATCTGATAGGGCCAGGCTCCCGAACGCATTGGACCAAAGACTTAAATGACTTAAATTTTAGAAACAGTGGATTGTTGGTGGGTAGGGAAGAGAGGAATGGTGGGAGAAAAGGAAGCTATGGAGAATACGGTGTATGGCTGTGGAGAATGAAGTAGGCTTTGTGATGAAAGTGAAATGTCTAATTCTGCATGTATCTTAAAGTTAGAGGCAATGAGGTCTTCCGATAAGTTCAATGTATGGTGTGACAATGAAAAGTAAGAGGATCGCATGAGCAGCTGAAAGGACACTGTCTCCTAAGATGGGGGTGACTGTAAGACAGGCTGTGATATAAATGCAGGAATTTTACCTTGGTATTGATAGGTTAATGTCTATGGATAGATAATGCTGAAATTTGGAAGAGGTCTAAGCTGGAGATGTAAATATAGCAGTTGTGGTCATATTGATTGTATTAAAAACCCTAAGAGAATTGATTAGATCACTAAGAAAGCAAATGTAGATGGAAAATTCCATTGACCAAGTCTTGAAGCTCTCCAATGCTGAGAGGTTGGTGTAGGAAAAAAACAGTAAGCCGAAGGAAGTAATGCCTGAGGAAGAAGGAAAACTGAGATACCCTGGTATTCTAGAAGACAAGGGAGTAAATTCGGTAGGAGTGAGTGATCATCTATGCCAAATGCTTCGACTGTTCAAGTAAGATCAATGTGGTGAATGTAAACATGTGACTGAAAAAATTTGGAGAGGCCATAAGAAGGAATGGTCTTTGAAAAATGGGATCAAAGAAATGGGATCTACATTTGTTTCTAATTGCCGTTATTACAGCTTGGCTCAAATTCAGTGACTTAAAATGGCATAATTTAATATAGTAGTGTTTTGGAGGTCAGAGTCCAAAGTGAGTCTCACCAGACTGAAAGCGTCAGCAAGACTGAGTTCCTTCTGGAGGCTCTAGGAAAGAACCCATTTCTTGTCTTTTCCTGCTTTGGGGGACTACTTGCCTTCATTGGCTTGTGACCCTTCTCTCTTCAAAGCCAGCATTGTTAGGTTGGGTTCTTCTCACGCTGCTGTCTTTTGTTTTCTTGTAGCTCCCTCTTTTTTTTTTTTTTTTTTTTTTTTTTTTTTGAGACGGAGTTTCGCTCTTGTTACCCAGGCTGGAGTGCAATGGCGCTATCTTGGCTCACCGCAACCTCCGCCTCCTGGGTTCAGGCAATTCTCCTGCCTCAGCCTCCTGAGTAGCTGGGATTACAGGCACGTGCCACCGTGCCCAGCTAATTTTTTGTATTTTTAGTAGAGAAGGGGTTTCATCATGTTGACCAGGATGATCTCGATCTCTTGACCTCGTGATCCACCCTCCTTGGCCTCGCAAAGTGTTGGGATTACAGGCGTGAGCCACCGCGCCCGGCCCGCAATGTTCCTAAAAAATACCCGTGTAGTGCTCACAAATAATAAATGAGAAAACAGAAGAAAGGTATTTTTTAGAAGATACTTGCCTAGGATTTATACACTGTTCAAAGTATTCCAGTGAAGAAAGACTTCTTGAAACTGTTCAAAAATCTTTGAAATAAAGCCATTAACTCTAACTGCATTCAGTGTATGCGTAGACTTTGGACCTGCAGTGGAATTGTGGAATTAGCCTTTACTGCTGGTTGACATCCTTTATACCAGAGACACCATCATGGGCCTTTTATCATGGAAAAGGGTGACATTCAATGCCAGGTGGTTATTCAGTGCACCTTCGAGGAAAACTGCGCAACTCAGGATTATGTTGTGGGCCCTGATCATGCTTTATGTGTACAGACGTTTATCTTCTAAGGAAAATTTAAGCTATGACCCTTTTCATATCTAAAATGAAAGGAATTAAAGCAATTGAGGATCGGCTTAGAGAAAAGCATATTGTGTTTCATTTTCTCTCATGAGAAAACTGAATTTTAAAAGTTGTTTGTACTGCTGAAATTAGTATATTTTAGTGGTTAAGAGTTTAGATCTGGGTGTGAATTACAGAGATGGTTCCTCATTATTATGACCTTGGGCAAAATATTGAATCTCTGGCAACTTCTGTCATCTTCAAATGATATGACAATGATTATAACCAATTCATTGAGTTAATATGAGGATTAAATAAGACAAACTTGTATAGAACAATTTCTGGATCATGGAAATGCTGGAAAATATAAATTATTATTTTTAACTCCAGGAATATCCAATTAATTTTTCAGCCTTCTAGGATCAATACTAATTTTCTTTTCCCTATTGAGTCATTGGAATCATTATACTGCATGACTTCTAGAAATGTGGCTGCCTCCTGAGTATTCAGAGGGCCTTGGGATGGTACTAGAAATGATATTCTAGTGGGGGAGCTCAGGGAAGTTGTTTGAACATCTTGGGCTCTTACAGCTCCCTGACGTATTCACAGCTTCAGCTCTTCTACCCCAAGGCTGGCTAAGACAAAGCCAATTCTCATTTGACTGACGCCAAACTTTATTCAAGAGTTGAATATAAAAGAAAGAGGGTAACACAGAAAGGCACACTTAAATTTAGGTGTTAGACATCTTTGCTCCTAGGAAGGTTCTAGCTCACTGCCTCTCACCCCACTCCCAGCCTGTCACCTCCCATGAAAGCTTCTCCTCATCAGATAGACAGTAGCTTCTTCCTTCATCCAAATCCCTATTCCTGCTTCATGATAAAAACAATGAACATTTGGCCCTTTGCATCTGTATATTCCGCATCCATAGATTCAACCAACTGTGAATTGAAAATATTGGGGGGAAAAAAGAATAGCTGCATCTGTACTGAACATGTATAAACTTTTTTTCTTGTTATATTAGAGAATAATAACTATATATTATTTACATTGCATTAGGTATAGGAATCTAGAAATAATTTAAAGTATATAGGAGGATGTGTTTAGATTATATGCTGATACACCATTTTATATAAAAGAACTTTAGCATCCTTGGATTTAGGTATCCACCAAGGGTCCTGATACCGTTCCTCCATGGATACTAGAGACGATTATATCTGCAGAGATTTAGCCTAAACACTTAATTGATTACTCTGGAATATTTGCTGTTAGAATATATCATGGTCTTGGCTGTTCCTACTATCCTGATAGTATTTGTGCAAATGAAAGGTTATTTGGGTTATCTTCCTAAAATAACAATCTACCCAAAGTGATTTCCTATTATCTTCACTAAAAACTGCAAACAATTCACTTTTTTCTCCCGTAAAGATTTCTGCCTCATCTGGGATCCCAACAGTCTTAGTAGCAGACACAATAGTAATTACTTTTCTTATAAATTGATTTTTATGTTAAAGTTTAAGAATTTACAAAAGAAAGACTGTATGTAGCACTTGCCCTGCAGGCTAGATACACCCCCACCCTTACCACCTCCAACCCACAAATCAAAGCCACATTCAAAGAAATAACTTTTAAGATGTAGAAAAACAAATGGATTAATGGATTTGGAGTAGCAAATGCGTACCAGCTACATACATTTCAGAAAGAGCAGATGGCAGCCCTCCAGCAATTCTGGCTTGCCCTACGCAGAGTAGCCCCCTACTCAAAATTAGAAGCTCTTTTACCACAGCTGCCTGAATTTCTCTCGTCCATTTTTTGGATAACTAGACTCCTCTTTTGGAAGCGATAATAGTGATGGAATATCTGCCATCATAACTGAGTGTGAATTAAGGGAAAAATAGATTGTCTGTCTCAACAGATGATGGCTTGTGCTGGGGCGGAAAGGTAGGTCATGTAGATTGCTTTGGGGAAGGACAACATGCCTGGGCACTAGAAAGAGAAAGGGGATTTTTTTTTTATTGTACTTTAGGTTCTGGGGTGCATGTGCAGATCATGCAGGATTGTTCCATAGGTACACACATGGCAGCGTGGTTTGCTGCCTCCATCCTCCTATCACCTACATCTGGCATTTCTCCCCGTGTTATCCCTCCCTGATCTCCCCATCCCCCCACTGTCCCTCCCTTGGCCCCCCTACAACAGACCACAGTGTGTGATGCTCCCCTCCCTGTGTCCATGTGTTCTCATTGTTCAACACCTGCCTATGAGAGAGAACATGCAGTGTTTGATTTTTCTGAGAACTGATGATTTGAGAAACTGAGAATGATGGTTTCCAGATTCATCCATGTCCCTGCAAAGGACACCAACTCATCATATTTTATGGCTGCATAGTATTCCATGGTATATATGTGCCACATTTTCCTTGTCCAGTCTATCATTGATGGGCATTTGGGTTGGTTCCAGGTCTTTGCTATTGTAAACAGTGCCGCTATGAACATACATGTGCATGTGTCTTTATAGTAGAACGATTTATAATCCTTTGGGTATATACTCAGTATATACCCAATATATATACTGGGATTGCTGGTTTAAATGGAATTTCTATTTCTAGGTCCTTGAGGAATTGCCACACTGTCTTCCACAATGGTTGAACTAATTTACACTCCCATCAACATTGTAAAGGTGTTCCTATTTCTCCACATCCTCTCCAGCATCTGTTGTCTCCAGATTTTTTAATGATCACCATTGTAACTGGCATGAGATGGTATCTCAATGTGGTTTTGATTTGCATTTCTCTAATGACCAGTGATGATGAGCATTTTTTCATATGTTTGTTGGCTTCATACATGTCTTCTTTTGAAAAGTATCTGTTCATATCCTTTGCCCACTTTTGGATGGGTTTGTTTTTTTCTTGTAAATCTGTTTTAGCTCTTTGTAGATTCTGGATATTAGCCCTTTGTCAGATGTG
This sequence comes from Aotus nancymaae, assembly GCF_030222135.1. Classification (NCBI taxonomy): domain Eukaryota; kingdom Metazoa; phylum Chordata; class Mammalia; order Primates; family Aotidae; genus Aotus; species Aotus nancymaae. Next base: position 20,053,995 of record NW_026988455.1, read on the forward strand.
CAGATTGCAAAAATTTTTTCCCATTCTGTTGGTTGCTGGTTCACTCTAATGATTGTTTCTTTTGCTGTACAGAAGATCCAGAGTTTAATTAGGTCCCATTTGTCTATTTTGGCTTTTGTTGCCAATGCTTTTGGTGTTTTAGTCATGAAGTCCTTGTCTATGCCTATGTCCTGAATGGTTTTGCCTAGGTTTTCTTCTAGGATTTTTATGGTGTTAGGTCTTATACTTAAGTCTTTAATCCATCTGGAGTTAATTTTAGTGTTAAGGTATCAGAAAGGGGTCCAGTTTCTGCTTTCTGCGCATGGCTAGCCAGTTTTCCCAGCACCATTTATTAAACAGAGAATCCTTTCCCCATTGCTTGTTTTTGTGAGGTTTGTCAAAGATTAGATGGTTGTAGATGTGTGGTGTTGCCTCCGAGGCCTCTGTTCTGTTCCATTGGTCTATATCTCTGTTTTGGTACCAGTATCATGCTGTTTTGATTACTGTAGCCTTGTAGTATAGTTTGAAGTCAGGTAGGGTGATGCTTCCAGCTTTGTTCTTTTTGCTTAGGATTGTCTTGGCTATGCAGGCTCTCTTTTGGTTCAATATGAAGTTTAAAGTTTTTTTTCCAGTTCTGTGAAGGTCATTGGTAGCTTGATGGGGGTAGCATTGAATCTATGAATTGCTTTGGGTAGTATGGCCATTTTTACAATATTGATTCTTCCTAACCATGAGCATGGAATGTTTTTCCATCTGTTTGTGTCCTTTCTTATTTCTTTGATCAGTGGTTCATACTTCTCCTTGAAGAAGTCCTTTACATCCTTTGTTATTTGTATTCCTAGGTATTTTATTCTCTTTGTAGCAATTATCAATGGGAGTTAGCTCTTGATTTGGCTCTCTGTTAGTCTGTTATTGGTATATAGAAATGCTTGTGATTTCTGCACATTGATTTTGTATCCTCAGACTTTGCTGAAGTTGCTTATCAGCTTAAGGAGAGTTTGGCCTGAGATGATAGGGTCTTCTAAATATACAATCATGTCATCTGTAAATAGAGACAATTGAGACTTCCTCCTTTCCTAATTGAATATCCTTTATTTCTTTTTCTTGCCTGATTGCTCTGGCTAGAAATTCCAATACTATATCGAATAGGCGTGGTGAGAGAGGGCATCCTTGTCTGGTGCTAGATTTCAAAGGGAATGCTTCCAGTTTTTGCCCATTCAGTATGATATTGGCTGTAGGTTTGTCATAAATAGCTTTTATTATTTTCAGATATGTTTCTTCTATACCTAGCTTATTGAGAGTTTTTAGCATAAAGGGCTGTTGAATTTTGTCAAAGATCTTTTCTGCATCTACTGATATAATCATGTGGTTTTTGTCTTTGGTTCTGTTAATATGATGGATTACATTTATAGATTTGTGTACGTTAAACCAGACTTGCATCCCAGGGTTGCAGCCATCTTGATCATGATGGATAAGCTTTTTTATCTGCTGTTGGATTCACTTTGCCAATGTTTTATTGAAGATATCTGCATAAATGTTCATCATGGATATTGGCCTGAAATTTTCTTTTGTAGTTGTGTCTCTGCCAGGTTTTAGTATCAGGATGATGTTGGTCTCATAAAATGAGTTAGAGAGGATTACCTCTTTCTGTACTGTTTGGAACAGTTTCAGAAGGAATGGTATCAGCTTCTCTTTGGTAGAATTTGGTGGTGAACTCATCTGGACCTAAATTTTTTTGGTTGATAGGCTATTAATTGCTGCCTCAACTTTAGCCCTTGTTATTCATGTCTTCAGGGATTCAACTTCTTCCTGGTTTAGTCTTGGGAGTGTTTAAGTGTCCAGGAATTTATCCATTTCTTCCAGATTTACTGGTTTACATGCATAGAGTTATTTGTAGTGATCTCTGATAGTAGTTTGTATTTCTGTGGAATTGGTGGTGATATCCCCTTTATCATTTTTTATTGCATCTATTCGATTCTTCTCTTTTCTTTTTTTTATTAGTCTGGCTAGAGTTCTGTCTGTTTTGTTGATCTTTTCAAAAAACAGCTCCTGAATTTATTGATTTTTTTTTTTTTTTTTGAGGGTTTTTTTTTTTTTGATGTCACTATCTCCTTCAGTTTTGCTCTGATCTTAGTTATTTCTTGTCTTCTATTAGCTTTGAGTTCACCTTGCTTCTCTAGTTCTTTTGATCGTGTTGTTAGGGTGTGGATTTTAGATCTTTCCTCACTTCTCATGTGGGCATTTAGTGCTATACATTTCCCTCTAGACACTGCTTTAAATGTGTCCCAGAGACTCTGGTACATTGTGTCTTCATTCTCATTGGTTTCAAAGAACATCTTTATTTCTGCCTTTATTTCATTATTGATCCAGTAGTCATTCAGGAGCAAGTTGTTCAGTTCCATGTGGTTTTGTGGTTTTGAGTGAGTGAGTTTCTTAATCCCGAGTTCTAATTTGATGGCACTGTGGTCTGAGAGAGTGTTTGTTATAATTTCTGTTCTTTTGCATTTGCTGAGGAGTGATTTACTTCCAATTATATGGTCAATTTTAGAGTAAGTGTGATATGGTGCTGAGAAGAATGTATATTCTGTGGATTTGGGGTGGAGAATTCTGTAGATGTCTATTATGCCTGCTTGGTCCAGATCTGAGTTGAACTCCTGGATTTTCTGGTTAATTTTCTGTCTCATTGATCTGTCTAATATTGACAGTGGAGTGTTTAAATCTCCCACTATTTTGTGGGAGTCTAAGTCTCTTTTTAGGTCATTAAGAACTTGCTTTATGTATGTGGGTGCTCCTGTATTGGGTGCATGTATATTTAGGATAGTTAGCTCCTCTTGTTAATTGACTCCTTTACCATTATGTAATGCTTTTCTTTGTCTCTTTTGATCATTGTTGGTTTTAACTTTGTTTTATCAGCTACTAGGATTGCAACCTTCTTTAATTTTCTCTCCATTTGCTTGGTAAATCTTCCTCCATCCCTTTATTTTAAGCCTATGTTTGTCTTTGCATGTGAGATGAGTCTTCTGAATACAGCACACTGATGGGTCTTGACTCTTCATCCAATTTGCCAGTCTGTGTCTTTTAACTGAGGCATTTAGCCCATTTGCAATTAAGGTTAATATTGGTTTGTGTGAATTTGATCCTACCATTTTGATACTAGCTGGTTGTTTTGCCCACTAATTGATGCAGTTTCCTCATAGTGTCGATGGTCTTTACAATTTGGTATGCTTTTGGACTGGCTGGTACTGGTTGTTCCTTTAGATGTTTAGTGCTTCTTCAGGAGCTCTTGTAAGTCAGGCTGGTGGTGATAAAATCTCTCAGCAGTTGGTTGTATGTAAAGAATTTTATTTCTCCTTCACTTATTAAGCTCAGTTTGACTGGATATAAAATGATATGTTGAAAATTCTTTTCTTTTCTTTTTTTTTTTTTTTAGATGGAGTTTCGCTCTTGTTACCCAGACTGGAGTGCAATGGCACGATCTGGGCTCACCGCAACCTCCGCCTCCTGGGTTCAGGCAATTCTCCTGCCTCAACCTCCTGAGTAGCTGGGATTACAGGCACGCGCCACCATGCCCAGCTAATTTTTTGTATTTTTAGTAGAGACGGGGTTTCATCATGTTGACCAGGATGGTCTCGATCTCTTGATCTCGTGATCCACCCGCCTCGGCCTCCCAAAGTGCTGGGATTACAGGCATGAGGAAAATTCTTTTCTTAAAGGATGTTGAATGTTGGCCCCCACCCTCTCCTGGCTTGTAGGGTTTCTGTCAAGAAATCTGCTGTGAGTCTGATGAGGTTCCTTGTGTGGGTAACCCAACTTTTCTCTCTGGCTGCCTTTAGTATTTTTTCCTTCATTTCAACACTGGTCAATCTGACAATTATGTGTTGTGGGGTTGCTCTTCTTGAGGAATATCTTTGCAGCATTCTCTGTATTTCCTGAATTTGAATGTTGGCCTGCCTTGCTAGGTTGGGGAAGTTCTCCTGGATAATATCCTGAAGAATGTTTTCCAACTTGGTTTCATTCTCCCTGTCACATTCAGGTACAGCGATTAAAGGTAGATTAGGTATTTTCACATAATCCCATATTTCTTGGAGGCTCCCATAAACTTGTGTATGCTTCGTGAAGTTCTTGTGCTGGGTTTTTTGGCTCCATCAAATCATTTATGTTCTTCTTTAAGCTGGTTATTCTAGTTAGCATTTCATCTAACCTTTTTCAAGGTTCTTAGTTTCCTTGCATTGAATTAGAGAATTCTCCTTTAGCTCAGAGAAGTTTGTTATTACCTACCTTCTGAAGCCTGCTTCTGTCAATTCGTTAAACTCATTCTCCATCCAGTTTTGTTCCCTTGCTGGTGAGGAGGTGTGATAACTTGGAGGGGGAGAGGCATTCTGGTTTTTTTGATTTCAGTGTATTTGTGCTGGTTTCTTACCATCTTCGTGGATTTACCTACTTTTGATCTGTGAAGCTGGTGACTTTTAGATGGGGTCTCTGAGTGGATGTACTTTCTGTTGATGTTGAAGCTGCTGCTACTTTTTTTTTTTTCTCTTTTCTTAGTTTTCCTTCTAACAGGCCCCTCTGTTGCAGGACTGTTGGAGGTCCATGCCAGACCTGGCTTGCCTGGGAATCACCTGCAGGGACTACAGAACAGCATAGATTGCTGCCTGCTTCTTCCTCTGGTAGCTTCATCCCAGAAGGGTACCTGCCAGATGTCATCCAGAGCTCTTCTGTATGAGGTGTCTCTTTGGATACACAGGGGTCAGAGAGACACTTGAGGAGGCAGTCTGTCCCTTATCAGAGCTCCGTTGCTCCCTTCAGAGCTGCTGGCCAGCGACCCTTAAGTCTGTTGCAGTGGAACTCACAATGCCCCTTTTCCCAGGTGCCCTGTTCTGGGAAGGTGGGGCTTTATTTATGAGTCCCTGATATTCTGCTGCCTTTTTTAGGAGATGCCCTTCCCAGTAAGGAGGGAGTTTAGTAACAGTCTGCCTGCAGAGGTGTTGTTGACCTGCCAGAGGCTCCGCCCAGCTGCTGGGTAAACTTCTTTGCAATTTTGTTTACACAGGAAAGGTTAGGACTTCCTCAGTAATGGCAGATGCCCTTCCTTCCACCGAGTTTAACCATCCCAGATAGAGCTCAAACTACTTTGCTGGCTGCAAAACTCTCAAGCCCGTGGACTGCAGTTTGCTGGTCTTCATGGGGGTGGGACCTGCTGAGCCAGATCACTTGGTTCCCTGCCTTCAACCCCCTTTTTTCCCAGGAATGGGTGGCTCTGTCTCACAGGCGTTTGAGGCACCGGTTAAAACGGCCACCCAGATTTGTGCTGGAAATCCATGGGGCTTGTTGGCCTGGCAAGAATCTCCTGGTCTTTGGACTGTAAAGACTGTGGGAGAAGCACAGTATCTGAACCGGGCTGCCGGAGTGGCCGGAAAAGTCTCGAAAGGCCTTCACTGAGTGGAAGGGGTTCCTCCGGCCCGTTGCACTTCCTGAGGCAGCACCCCACCCTGCTATGGTTTGCCCTCCTTGGGCCACACCCACTGTCCGGCCAGTCCCATTGAGATGAGTCAGCTACCTTGGCTGGAAATGCAGAGATCACTTGCCTTCTGCGTTGCTGTCACTGGGAACTGCGCTCCAGAGCTGTTCCTATTTGGCCATCTTGGTGGAAGTCCTGATTTTATTTTTGAAACCATAACTTGTCAATTTTGAAGAAATGTATGATAAATAAAATGCTCACAACCAAGTCTAATCTCAGCTTAAAACTTACCATCAGCGTGAGTAAAATGCTCGTGCTGTAAAAATATATGTATATCTATTGCTTGTTCTAAGAGTTTTCACAAATTATCACCAAACACAAGAAAGAACCTGAAGGAAATTTGAATGTTTATTTTCTGTAATAGAAAACAAATAGCTTGGTAGCAGGATTAGAGGATACAATAAGAATTGAAGTAAAATTAACATTTCCAAGAGATAACACAAGGAATCAGTGAGATTGAGTGCCTGGAACTGTCTGTTACTCCAAATTTCTGTAGTAAGATTCATTAACTTCACATGAGGGGACTCATACTCTATTTAATACGGTCTCACATGGAGTTGCTTTCCATTTACGGTATGTTCCTAAAGGTGAAAACAGCAGGAAAATGAAATTACTTCATTTACCAGAATTACGACTCCTTTTCTATAAAACTTTAATCATTTTATATGTGACAACCTTATGCTTAATGTTTTTAGAATATTAATAAAAAATGATTTAGCAAAAGCATACTCTCCCACTAAGGACATTGCTGCTTTCAATGGCTGTGCTAATCTAGTTTGAATATATCTGGCATTTAATCTTAATTATGATGCTGAAATCTATACAATGTTAATTGTTCATTTCGCATGCTCCCTCCACTTTATTGTAACTCCTAACTTGCTTAGCAAAATGTAGCTTAATTAGAACCGCGGAATTGTTGGGGCTAGGTGCTGTTCTGAGTGTGTGCATGCAAACGTGTGTGCAAGTGTGCATGCAAACGTGTGTGCAAGTGTGCATACTTTCCATCAGTTTGGAAATGCGTAAGGAGAGAAGCATAATTTAGAAGTAACGGAAGTTAACTTTTGTAAGTCAACAGATAAAATCCCTGGTAGTCGTACCTTCCTTCTTAGCTGTTTCTTGGTTTCTTAGAGCTGAAAAGGGAAAACAGACGTAACTTGTTGCCATTTTAATAATGAACAATAGTTGGGCTGTAATTAGTGTGTACATCTCTTTAAATATTGGCATGGCAGATCACACACAAAAAAACACATGCCAAGAAAATTAGCTGATCATACCTTTTTTTAATCCATGTCATTAAGAATATCCAACTGAAGTGGTGTATTAGTAATGTTTTTGTATTTATTAAACTGATGACCTAAATTATATAACACAAAATAGTGAGAAGAAAACTTCAAAAAGTGATACGTATTTGTTTAGAGTCTAAATGCTTGATATTTTTCAATGTTTTTCTAATTTATGTTATTTTGTGGATCTTAACATTAATATACTTTGTTTTTATTTAAAAAATAAGGTTTAAAATTTAAAATCATTAATAAGTAAAACTTTAAATTCTTGCTTTAAAAAGAAATCATTTTAAAATAAACTGAAAATTACTAAAGTTTTTTCATTCACAGTTTATCATCATACAGTCACCCAAGGACCTGTTCTACACCATTTAAACAGTGTACACACCAACTTAGAGTTCTAGGAATGAAGCCAAATATCTCTAAAATTATGCCCTGGATAAGCTGTACATAAAGTCAAGGGATTATAATGTTTTGTATATATTTACCATACATTTTGAGAAAGGTCATTTAAAATCTACAACAAGAAAGCCCATAAGATCATAATAATCCCTGTTGGTAATTTTGTATATAACATATCATGTACAAAAATGATGTTATGGTTGTGACATAAAATATTAAACTGATTGTATCTAGATAGCTATTATCTTCCAGATCGATGGACGTATATTTCCTCAAAAAAAGCTAGATTTACTTACGAATATGTAAAGATACAGAATATCCTAATTATTCTGATAGTATTTCTTTTTTTTTTTTTTTTTTTTTTGTTGAGGCTCCAAGTATTTTTTTGGAAGGTTGCCTCTAATTTTTTTCCAACATGGGTTTGGCATTTGAGGTATGGCAGATCAGAATGCATTTCTGAAAGTTTAGCACTTACGCCTACTAAAAAATTTTTAAATCTTTATTAGATTAGAAACTACAAGGGTGTTACAGAAATGGAATTATAGTTGTATACATAAAGTATTGACATATATGAAGAGGTGGAGATCATATTCACAGGGACTCTGAGAAAGAATCAAAACAAAAGGTGACACATGAGCAGGTTGAAACATACATGTGTAATTACGCATAGCTATACATGTAAAACTTTCAAACAATAACGTTATGTAATTGTATATGAAGGCATTCAGTACATATTTTTCTGAAACTTTCTTTTTTGACTTAAAATTTTATCCTGAACATTTGTCCATTTTGGCACATACAGATGTACTTTGTTTATTTTAATGGTGATTTGATTATCTGTTCCATGATTAGATTCAAATTGATTTAACCAATATTCTGTTAATGGACTCTACTGTCTCCATTTTGCTACTCTAGCAAATGATATTGCAATGAGCCTGTGTATGTCTGTGTGTGTGTTCATGTGTGTATGTGTGTGTGTGTGTGTGAATATGTGTGTATACATGTAGGAGTATTTTTATAAGATGGATTCCTCAAAGCTAAAATTTCTGGGTTAATATATACACATGCATATTTGAAATTTTGGGTTATTGTTCTAATTGTCTTTTTTTTTTTTTTTTTTTTTTTTTGCCCCCCAACCAGTCCCAGCCAGATTTCAGCAAATCTGGGATTCAGCAGTGTCTCACCCCCTTGCTGATCACGCACAGAGTCACCGGTTTCTAGGCAGGCATGAGCCCAGAACAAAGTTGGAGCAGCCACTGATGTAGCATTTCAGAGGCAGCATAGATAACTGAAAAGTGAATTCCTGAGGCCAGTGGCCAATGATAGAATAATAAAGGTCTACCTTTGACAGAAAACGTCAAGAAGTGGTAGAGAAGATGACAAAGGCAGACATTGTTGGACTAGGTTATATTAAAAAATAGAAAAAAGATAAATTTCAGAGAGCGACAGTGGTTTTATACCTGCAGTCTGCCTGAGCCTTCCAGCCTCCAGAGTTTCTCTCTTTGCTACATTCTTCTTTTTTTTTTTTTTCTTTTCTTTTTTAAAGAGAAAGAGAGAGAGAGAATGGGGAGGAGGGAGAAAGAAAAGAAAGAGGGAGAGAGAATGGGAGTATTGCTTTCTTGCCCAGGCTAGAATGCAATTTAGTAATGGGTATTGAAAACCTCTTTTATACTGATAATTATACTTAATGATGTAGTCAGGAAGGAATAAGGGAAGAAGATAACAAACAAACAGCCAACCAATATTTAATTTAAACCTATGAAATGCTATGCGATTACTGAGGAGTGATTTACTTCCAATTATATAGTCACCTTTGGAATAGGTGTGGGGTGGCAATGTATGTTTTGTGTATTTGAAGTGGAGAGTTCTATAAATGTTTATTAAGTTTACTTGTTCCGGGTCTGAGTTCAAGTTCTGAATATGCTTGTTAATTTTCTATCTCGTTGATCTATAGAATCGTTAGCTCTTCTTGTTGCATTGATCCTTTTGCCATTATGTAATGTCATTCCTGGCCTCTTTTGATCTTTGTTGCTTTAAAGTCTACTTTATCAGAGGCGAGAATTGCATCTCCTGCTTTTTGTTTATTAGCTTATTTTTACTCTCTGTTTGATTGGTAAATCTTCCTCCTTCTCTCTGAGTCTTTGTGTATTGTTGCATGTAAGATGGGCCCGGATGCAGCATACCGATGGGTTTTGGCTTTTTATCCAATTAAAATATATATAAGTTTAATACCGGCGTTTGATGCTAGCTGGCTGTTTTGCCCATTAGTTGATGTAAATTTTTTATTGTGTTAAAGTTCTTTGCTTTTTGATATATTTTTGGAAAGGCTGATATTGGTTGTTCCTTTATATGTATAGTGCTTCTTTCAGAAGCTCTTGTAAAGCAGGCCTGGTGGTGGTGAACTCTCTAAGTACTTGTTTGTTCGCAAAAGATTTAATTTTTCCTTCGCTCATAAAGCTTAGTTTGGCTGGATAGGAAATTCTGGGTTGAAAGTTCTTTTCTTTAAGGATGTTAAATATTGGTCCCCACTCTTTTCTGGCTTGTAGGGTTTCTGCTGAGAGATCTGCTGTAAGTCTGATAGGTTTCCCTTTATGGGTAACCTGACCTTTCTCTCTGGCTGCCCTTAGTATTTTCTCCTTCATTTCAACCCTAATAAATCTGGCGATTATGTGCCTTGGGGTTGGTCTTCTTGAAGAATATCGTTGTGGTGTTCTCTGTATTACCTGGAGTTGAATATTACCCTGCCTTGCCAGGTTGGGAAAGTTTTCCTGAATGATATCCTGAAGAGTATTTTCCAACTTGGATTCATTCTCTTCATCACATTCAGGTACACCTATCAAACGTAAATTAGGTCTTTTCACATAGTCCCATATTTCCTGGAGACTTTGCTCATTCCTTTTCATCCTTTTTTCTGCATTCTTGTCTTCTCGTTTCATTTCACTGAGCTGGTCCTCGACTTCTGATATCCTTCCTTCTGCTTGATCAATTCGACTGTTTAAACTTGTGCATGCTTCGCGAAGTTCTCGTGTTGTGTTTTTCAGCTCCATCAATTCACTTATATTCTTCTCTAGATTGTCCATTCTCGTTAACATTTCGTCAAACCTTTTTTCAAGGTTCTTAGTTTCTTTGCATTGGGTTAGAACAAGTTCTTTTAATTCACAGAAGTTTCTTATCACCCACGTTTTGAAACCTGCTTCTGTTATTGGAACACACGTGTAATCTATTAAGCCTTGTTCCGTTACTGATGAGGAATTGCAATCCCCTGTAGAGGGAGAGGCATTCTGATTTTGAGTATTCTCTACCTTTTTACGCTGGTTTCTTCCCTTCATTATATATTTGTCCGTCTGTCGTCTTTATAATTACCGACTTTCTAACTGGGTCTCTGACGTCCAACTTGTTGATTCCCTGCGGCGAAATCTGAGCAATCCACTGAGCCGGCCAAAACAGCGGTGTTAAGATTGATGGTGCTTTTCTGCCCAGGAATCTCTGGACTCTGCACCAAGAACTGGCATGCTAAGGCACCAGCAAAACCGCCACGCCAGCCACAATAGTCGCCCTGGCGACCCGTGGAGCTCCTCCACTGGGAATCTCCTGGTCCGTGAGCAACTAATATTCGTCTGAAAGTGTGGCGTCCTCTCGTTCTTTGCGCTTTCACTGAGAGGTACGTGCCCGAGCTGCTAATCATCAGCCATCTTGGATCTCTCGATAGTATTTCTAATAAATATGTTGGGCAAGTGAATTAGCAAGAGGAATTAGTTTTGTCCTTAATTGGACTCATGACATGAAATTAACAATTGCATGTTTCTGATTTTAGTGGTCCTATCAATTCCTAGTGTAGTCTTTGACTTCTTACAGGACACTACTTTACTCATTAAGTTCCTTTTTTATAAAGTCAAGTCTAATTATTTAATATTTTCTGTTTGATTTCTAATGTATATAATAGCTAAAATTTATTGAGCTGTCCTTTAATTTTTATGATTACCCATAAGGTAGCTACCATTATTATTCTCCCTTTACAGATGAAGAAATTAGAAGTTTAGGAGAAATTAATGACACCCAAGATCACCTAAGATTTCAACCCAGGTCTGACTCCAGAGCCTGTGCTCTCAGCTGTGTCCTCTCTGCCTTCATTTGGTGATAACGTAAGTTCTGTGTCCACTAACATTCCGTGTGACCAAACCCTGTTTCCAAAGGTAAGACTCTTTGATCTAGATCTCCAATCTCCTTGGACCCCTATACTCACTTATACAGGGGTTAAATCTTCATCTTGTATCAAAAGAATAGCTGGGTTAAAGAAAGTGACTATGAATGATTGTGAATATTGGTACTGTTTGGTAAAAATTCTAACAATAAAAAAAATTCATCTGAGAGGAGAGAAGGGGTAAATATACCCTAATTTAAGGATATTATTTGTATTCACATATTAAGATTTCATTTCTGATCAGCAAACACTTTTCTCCTCTGTTACCTTCTGCTTCATTAAATAAGATATGAGACTGTATGCCCTAAGTGCATTCAGGAAAAAAAAAAAAGATATGAGACTGTGACATTTATGTGGTTAAGTGCACACACTCTGCAGTCAGTCTTTGTGTTTAAACTTCATCTCTGCTGCCTACTAGCCTAGAAAGCTCCAGGAGTTCACACAACCTCTTTTCTATGAAGAAAAGAGGTTGTGAAGAAGTGAAGAAAGCCTCACTTCCTTCATCTGTAAAATGTGTGTAATATTTCTTACATCATGGAATGGCTTGAGGATGAAATACTTTACTGTATGCCAAGCGTCATAAATAGTAACTGAAACATTGTCCTTTGTGTATAAGTGTTTGCCTTCACTCACAGAATCTAAGAAGCCAATTTTAAGGAATGTCTAGATTTTAAGACTAACTAAAGTGTTAAAAAAAATTCTTAGATTTTGTGAAACACACTATTTTTAAGTTATAAACTAAGAACAGTCTGCATACAATCTCTTCTGAGCCTTAAGACTTAGAACCCTAAGTCCATACGTCTTGTTGCAAAAAAGATCTACTCCTATTTATTATGTGTTTAAATATCTTAATATTCATTAAATTGTTTAGATAAAACTTCTGCTTTCAAGAAACATAAACATAAAGAAATGGTTAATGATATCGAGGGGCATTATTTCAGCCAATTTTCTTTTTTTTAGTAGGTTGGTATTATAACATTTATTAAAATAATGCTATGGGTTAATAGAAACAGCAAAGAACCAGAGAATTAAAATGCAAGCTATGTAAAATCCCAACTAAAACCCAATAGTGTCTAATGTATTCATTCATTAGTTAACTAAAAGCCCAAAAAAGACAAGACACACAATATAATAAAGTACTGCAAAACAATTGGCAATTTTCAGTTATCAAAATTGTGGATTTTACATTTTGTATCCTTTTCTCAATCAAGAAAAAAATTCTTTTTGAATGTTATATAACATACATATAAAACAAGATAGAAAAATACATTATAAACTTGTAAAATGGCGGAAAATACATTATCTTACATGTTTCTCATAGGCAATAGGTTGGTTATGGTACATACATAGCATGAAACTAAGATAATGAAGAATAGACAAAAATACATGTCATCTGTACGATAACATACAAACGACACTCTCATCTACCCACGCTAAAAAATTACATAATACTGTCAGAAAAAAAGTCTTAAAAACTACATATTTTAATAAGAAATAAATTCAATAAAGAATGATAATACTGAGAACCAAGGCATTCAGAGATTCAAGTCATGCTTTTTTTTCAGTTGATCCAAAATTTTGTCAACCAAGTTTTCAAAAGTTTGCTCAGAGCCAACATCACCCATAAATGTCACACATTTATTATTTCATATATTTACTTTCTTCCCCATAAAAGACCTTTGATAAACATCTACAATGTCCAGGTGTAACACAGTTGAGATGAAACTGGATCAAATACTGGTATTGTTTTTAATAACTATCACCTCAAGCGTTTGAGTGTCGCAAATGGATTCAACCAACCAAACAATATAAAAATCAAAATGGCACAGCATATACTGTAAATAAATCAAAACTGTATGTGTAACAGAAAGACAAAGCAGTGGCATATTAAACCAAAGCCAGCTGGATACAAAACAATGAATGTCTATTGCATAGTAAATAAACTGGCAACGGTGTCCAAGTGAGACAAGATGGCAGGGGAGATCACCAAGAAGGTACTGACTAAGCTTCCTGCTGACCTCTGACTGTGACGCTGGGAAGGTGTGGAAGAGGGGACGAGTTGATAAGCTGGAGGGGAGTCTACTGTCACTTGAGATTTGCCACATCTGGTACTGAGCAGTTAATGATTATTCACTCCAGTGTTTAGATGTAGGCTTTGCGCACAAATTGCTTGAACTACATAACTGTTGGAACTTCTGGAGAAATTAGAAGATAAGCTGAAATGTGGTTGAGTATCATATGCACTATGATGCTAGTTTTTCCCATTCTTTTAAAGGGTGGGGGAGGCAGAGGTTACTGAAACCACAAAGAGATGCATTACACAAGTTATCTGGTATGATATAAAGATGTGGTTACATTTGGGTTATTTAAAACATTGTTTTCCAGAATGAAAAAAAGAGTCACTTTCGTGAAAACATTTGCTAGGGATCCTATTATCTCCAATTAATTAAAAACGAAATAAAAAACAAAAGAAAATGAATGCATCCCCCTTCTCCAAATAAAACAAAGCTCTAATTTTGTCTGGAGTTCAGGTCACACATAATTTTTATCTCAGAATCCTTTGGGTTATCACTGAAGACTGGAATAACCAAAAATATTCAATTATAATTTTTTTTAAAGAATGATGTTTTAAAACTTGCTAGTCAGGCATTAGAAAAATTGTCAGATCTTTTCATAGTATCAGATTTGGCAAATTTGCATCGAGGTAATGTGGCAAAAATCATATGATTCAAACCAACTCGTTTGCCTCCCTCATGTCTTCTTTCACATACTGGGCGACTGAGTAACGTGCATTAACTTGTATTCTGAGGGAGGAGCTGATCTTTATGAGATGCTTGACTAAATGACCGTGAAGGAAAATAAGGCACTTTCTTTTCTTTAGACTTATTCCAATACTTAAAAAATAAAAAAGACAAAAAGGCTCTTTTGGTCTTTTGTTTCTTGACAACCACCAGAAAAAATCATTTAATGAAATAAAGGGTTTCTTTGTTCTTTTTCTTTTTCTTTTTTTTAATAACACTTGGAAGTATAAAATGCTACATTTCCAAAAATATATATATTTTTTCTGCACCAGCACCCTTGTATAGTAAAAGTATCTACTTTTTGTTCATTTGTTTCAATGCACTACACTTTATCTACAATTTCATTACATGTATACGGCAAATAGGCAAGCATGGCTTTTACATCCTTAATGATTTTTTTCTATACAGGGAGGCTTAAAAAAAAAATACTTGAACAGTTTGCCAAGTAATGTGACACATAATGCAGGTACCTTGTTCTCAAATATTCTTTCAGAAGGTGTAAAATAAAGATTCAGTAATTTTAACTCGGATATTTATCTTTTTTAAAATAGTGTTGCAGTTCTGTTATTTGCATTACTTTTCAAAACTTAAGTTTCTCCTCTCATGCCACACTTTCCTCTAATACTTCAAATTTTGGCAGGCAATATAAAAAAGCCTGCAACTTCTGCACTTTGAGGGCACGGTAGTGACTAAAAGCATATCAAATTTTGAATACTTTTTGAAATCACTTCACCAATGACATCCCTGACCGAAGGTTCATGCATGATGCATCATCACACAGTACATTCAGAGAGAGCTTTAACTTCACTATGAGAAGAATAAGATTCCTAGAAGTCTCTCACAGTAACTGCCTCTGTCATTGAGTAGTTAAGGGCCATCTGTCTCCCCTTCTTAAGAGAGGCCTTCTTACCATTCGCTTAGGGTGGGACATTAGAACATGATCAGTGCTGTGGGATGAATTGGGCCTTATTGCTTTACTACTATTCAGTGCAGGTTCTAGAACCACTTTCACCCAAACAGGAAAAAAAAAAAAAAGCTGAGTTGGAGGACAACAATTTGTTTGTCTTTCGTTTGGTTAGATGGTAAGACGAACGGACAAGTGCCTCAGCTTGCTGCACCGACGACAGGCAAGCAAAGGCGATTACCAGTTAACTGATCAGCAGGCAGGCATGGTCAGGTCATCATTGGGTGAAGAGTTCAGAGTTCAGAAGGTCATAGGTTAGTTGCCGGTGGTGACTCGGTCTGCGATCACAATCCTTTGGTAAGGATGAACACGCATATCGTGGCTTCGAACTTTAGTAGCCACCGCACCTAAAACACCACTAGGTTCAATAGGATACTCAAGGATTGATGTAGCTGGTGCCAATGTGTAAGGGTACTCATAGGGTGTATAGATTAAACCAGCTTCGGGCCCTGGAGGAACTATTGCAGCAGGTGGGTGAGGAGTTCCATTTGGCATGACAGCGGTCTGTATTTGTCTGATCTAAGGCATTATGGTAGGGCCAGCTGGCGTAGGAGTACGCAGGGCAGCTGGTGGGAGAACCGGTGCAGGCCCAGTAATAATCCTTGGAGCAGCCTGGGCTGTTGCTGCAAGAGAAAAGGCAAGGGCTGGTGATTTAATGTTGGCATCTCTGTAGGTGCCATTCAGAATTGCAAGCTCCATCAGCTGCATCTTCTTCAGGCTGTCTTCTCCTTCTGCTGCAGGTACCAATAATTTCTTCAGTTCTTCAACTGCTCTCTTCAATTTGATTTCTGCTCTGTTCTGAGCATCGTCCACAGTGATTAGTAGATGTAAATCTTCATTTAGATGCTCCCAGTTGGGTTTGCCTCTACTTTGCTCCTCCTTTTTTTTTAATCCCTCGTTGAGCCTTTGCCTTGAACCATTATTTTACATCCTGTCTCTGCTTCAAGTTGTTTGGTTGTAAGTCCTCTAGGTCCAATAATTTGCCGAACAAAATTAAAATCTGGGTATTCTTTTACAGGCACACAAAATTTCTCTTGTAACTGAACATAGGTCCCACAGCATCAGGCAATTCTGCACTCCTTTTCTCTGTACTGCCATTTAATGTGTCATTGTACGTGTCTTTCCGTACTCAGCTAATTTCTTCATTCAGCAGCTGCTCGAGGTGGTTGAAGATCCCGCAGAAGTTGGGCAGGCTGCTCATAGGCTTCTTGTCGTTCATCAGCTGCATCAGGTAACCTGGGGTGGGCTTCGGCTTCTCCTTCGTTTCCATTTCCCCGACTGTATTCCAGGCTCTGCAGCTCACTCCACCCGCCGCCGCCGCCAATTTTCATATATGCCCAAATCCCCTGGATAATTACAAAGCATCCACTTCTGTTTTTTATTCATAAATCCTGTAAGCCTAGCATCACATAAAATTAAAGATTCCTGGAAACAAAGCACAAAAGATAATAACTTCTCTTATTTTTATTTCCATTCTCCATATGCTATTCACCTCATAACCTTGTCTTAAGAAAAAAGGAGGGGAATTCTTTCAAACTCTGTTTATAATCTCATCATAAGTATTTCCCGTTGTATTCACTCATAGGCTTTTCTATCTCCTTAATAGCTATTTAGTTTTGCTTCTCATTCTTTCACTCTGCCCTGTCCAAGAGACTATCTAATCTTGTGATGTGCACTCGGTGCTGAGTACTGTAAGCCAATCTTCTTTTATTGAACTTTTACACCCTGGGGAATTCCCAAAGATTGTGAAGCTCTGTGGAGCTTTTCTGAAACATAAGCCTACCTACCCCTTCTGTCCCTCTCTTTGAAATGAAAAGCTCTAGCTTTTTGGTCTAAATTTAGTTCTATTCACTATCTCACCATCACGCTAAGCTGCTTCTGTAAGTAAAAGATGCTTCTGAAGTTTGCCCCTCACGTAGTTCTAAGTTCTAAAGCCACGTGGTCACTGTCTTTTCCGAGCTGCTCTTCCTGCCTCCCCTTTGGTGTCTCTCAGCTTTGCCATTTCGTTTAGGTATCACCCAGGATGCCATGTTCTCTCTGATGTTTTCTTAGTTGACCTCCAAGTCTGGGCGGGCCTTGCAACATGTTTCTTCTTCTCTGTTTTCTTCCCAGGGATAATTTGGTAGACAGATGTGGGATTGTTTGAAATAGAATGCTTTGATGTGTTGCAGCATGTCAGAGAAACACAGGAAAATTATGTGTGAATAGTTTTAAATATTTGTTATCCCATGTCATCCTCCTTATCTCTGTGTGTAATCATAATTACTCCCCGTTTTTACCAGTGAAGAGAAGCAATTTACTGATCGTCACAGGTTATTTGGCAGAGCTGGGGTTTAAACATCATTCTCTGAAACTTCAACACCTGATTTTCTTTTCTGTGATGTAGTATTGTTTCTTAACTATCCTCCTACTTCATTTGTCCTTCACTTAATATAGCAGTTTCTGATGAGGGCTTGGTTGTTGTGTCATACTGTGTATTCTGGTGTTTATAAGTATTTCGTTAAGGAACTCAAGAAAAAAATAACTATACATGAGTTAATGAGTGCATGTAAGAATTGTACTAACTTTGTTTGTTTTAAGATGCAGCGTCTTGCTCTGTCACCCAGGAGGGAGTTCGGTGGTGCAATCATAGCCCACTATAGCCTCAAACTCCTAGGTTTGAGCTGTGCTCCCTGTTCAGCCTCCCAAGTACCTAGGATTACAGATACACATCACCGTACCTAGTTAATTTCTTTATTTTTATTTTTGTAGAGACAGAGTCTCACCATGTTTTCTAGGAAGGTTTCAAACTCTTGGCCTCGAGCAATCCTTCCACCTTGGCCTCCCAAAATGCTTAAATTATAGGCATGAGCCACCATGCCCAGCCAAGATTATAACAACTTTTAATCTATTTAAGTAGAGATAGTCCTTGATATTTCAGGATCCAGATAATGATTTATTTAACATGTACATAATGAGTGTTGGCACTCTTCTGGATTCTAAGGCTATAGCAGTGACTCAAAGTTCCTTTTCTAGTGGACCTTATATTCTAGTGGAGGACACAATGAATTGACCGGGGAGTGTCTCTACAGGGCATCTCTGTAGGGCTATCAATCACAGTAAGTGCTTCGAAAAACAGGAAAGCAGCATGTGTGTTGACATTTGAAGTAGAGTGATGGAAGTATTGCTGACCAGTTTTATGCCAACTAAGTGAGACTAAAATAAGTGAAATAATTTTGTGCATAATGCAAAAATATGTAAAAGATTATTAACATAGAGAATGACTGTATGCTCTGGAAAGGCTTCTGCACATTATTGAAGTCAGGAATGCAGATCTTGGCATCAGACAATCCTTTTCTATCACTTTGTAGCTGTGTATTCTTGGGCACATTACTTAACTCTATGAGCTTTATTTTTCTCACTAATTAAGTGGAGTAACAGAGCCCCTCCAAGCGTGCTATAAAAATTGAGAGTGACTGTAGGTGGAGTGTTGGAATGCTCTCACATATTTTCTCACTTTAAAAGACTTGAATTGAGATACACATATATTATTAATTTCTATGGTGAATTTTTTTTTTTTTTTTTTTTTTTTTGAGACGGAGTTTCGCTCTTGATACCCAGGCTGGAGTGCAATGGCGCGATCTCGGCTCACCGCAACCTCCGCCTCCTGGGTTCAGGCAATTCTCCTGCCTCAGCCTCCTGAGTAGCTGAGATTACAGGCACGCGCCACCGTGCCCAGCTAATTTTTTGTATTAGTAGAGACGGGGTTTCACCATGTTGACCAGGATGATCTCGATCTCTTGACCTCGTGATCCACCCGCCTCGGCCTCCCAAAGTGCTGGGATTACAGGCTTGAGCCACCGCGCCCGGCCTTTTTTTTTTTTTTTTTGAGACGCAGTTTCGCTCTTGTTACCCAGGCTGGAGTGCAATGGCGCGATCTCGGCTCACCGCAACCTCTGCCGCCTGGGTTCAGGCAATTCTCCTGCCTCAGCCTTCTGAGTAGCTGGGATTACAGGCACGTGCCACCATGCGCAGCTAATTTTTTGTATTTTTAGTAGAGATGGGGTTTCACCATGTTGACCAGGATGGTCTCGATCTCTTGACCTCGTGATCCACCCGCCTTGGCCTCCCAAAGTGCTGGGATTACAGGGTGAATTTTTAAATACACTGTTTAGAAGTCCCAGAGAAATATTTTCCTAATGAATCAGAATTCAACTTGCAAAAGAGAAAATAAGTGATTAAGAATAGCCCGGGCCGGGCGCGGTGGCTCAAGCCTGTAATCCCAGCACTTTGGGAGGCCGAGGCGGGTGGATCACGAGGTCAAGAGATCGAGACCATCCTGGTCAACATGGTGAAACCCCGTCTCTACTAAAAATACAAAAAAATTAGCTGGGCATGGTGTGCCTGTAATCCCAGCTACTCAGGAGGCTGAGGCAGGAGAATTGCCTGAACCCAGGAGGCGGAGGTTGTGGTGAGCGGAGATCGCGCCATTGCACTCCAGCCTGGGTAACGAGCGAAACTCCGTCTCAAAAAAAAAAAAAAAAAAAAAAAGAATAGCCCATACATTTGCATATATTTGTTCTCATAGTTCCTAGTATACTCATTTTAATTTTCAAATGGTATAAATATCTCAGTCTATCCTTTTGTACAAATGAATGATAGGAACTATGACAAATTAGCAATTGTACCAATGACTTTGAAACCTGTGAGTAGAAGACATTAAATAGTTATCAATTTCTAGTTATCACATTTTTGTTTTAAATCTAGTTTTAGGCTGCCACGAACAATTGTTGGTTTAAAAATTATTCTGTACTTTAGAAGAGCACATTTTCAAGAGTTAAAAGAATTTTTTTCTTTAAAATACTCTGGTTAGTGCCAGATTAAATATAACATTTCACGTTGGTCAAATATTTCACAAACTTTTGAATTTTCGAAGTTTTAAAAGGTAATGTTGTTCAGGCTTACCTAATGATTATTTAATTAAAGGTGAAGAAAAATATTAATGTCATGATCAGGCCAGTGGTTATAAGTTAAACAATTCATTTTTTGCAAATATGAGGTCTCTGTGTTCACAAAATCTGTCTCAGATTGACTCTTTTCTTGACAATGTCTGAACTGAGTGATGACACTGATTAGCAGATAAAAGACAGTTCCTGAAATCTAGAGGTATGTCTTTAAAAATAAAGTGTTTTGTTTGTTTGTTTGTTTGTTTGTTTGTTTGTTTGTTTGTTTTTTGAGACGGAGTTTCGCTTTTGTTACCCAGGCTGGAGTTCAGTGGCGCGATCTCGGCTCACCGCAACCTCCGCCTCCTGGGTTCAGGCAATTCTCCTGCCTCAGCCTCCTGAGTAGCTGGGATTACAGGCACGCGCGACCATGCCCAGCTAATTTTTTTTTTTATTTTTAGTAGAGACGGGGTTTCACCACGTTGACAAGGATGGTCTCGATATCTTGACCTCATAATCCACCCGCCTTGGCCAAAAATAAAGTTTAAAAACTTTATTTGAAAGTTTATCAAAAATAGTTTATTTCTACTGTTATTGAATGCCTCATTAGGTACTCAAAATTTAACTAGTGTTTGCCCCATAGAATATTCTCTTGAAATAAATTTAAAGTAGTGTGAATGCTTTTCATATATGATAATGGCTCAAGAAATGAAAAATTAATTGCTGTTATACTTCATATGACATTGTGACTGGATTGGTTGTATCATAATTGTTTGGGAAAATTACTATAACTGACCTTATTCTCAGTAAAAATATAGTTATTTTTCTAGATGTATAAACACTGAGGGAAAATTATCTTAAAAAAACACAATGATAGAAATAGATAAGTATGTATTGATGTTTATGAAGAAATTATTTTGTAACTGGCATATAGTTTTGGAAATACAAATAGAAGACCAGTAATAGAAATTTGAAGAACTAATCTCCTCCGCATTGCTTCATTTTGCAAAATGGCTTCCAAAATTATTATGTCAAAGAAGATTATCACATTTTGTGTAATTCATCAGCATTTGACCTATTAGACAATTCTAATTGTGCTTCTCAATTAATTATATTAATGAAAAGCTAAGTTAGATATATTAGAATATATTATGATTTTAAATATATATAAGCAAAAAGCTAGGGGAAGAAAAATGTGCTATGCATAATTATTCTACACAAAAAAAGGGCTGGATCCCATCGACTTAGTACCTTTCCCAGAGTTTCTGGGTACAAACTCAAAAATTCTCAGCCTTACCATTTATAAATAACAAAATGTTTATATAATGTGAACAAACATTCAGGTGAATGATCACATTTTTCACTTTACTTTCAGAACTTTAGCATTTTGTAGACAAAATCTATAAGTAAATTTGGAGAGTGGAAACTTCTTATTAGAGCTGATATTTCTTATGCATTGTATTACCAAACTTAATCATCCTGCCATTTGTAAAGTTCGATGTACTCTAATATTATCTACAGTGATCTAAAAGAAAAACATACACCCTCACATTTTGGACTATGTCTAATTTTTGTCTTAGTATAATAGATTGTAATACTTTCAAATATGACTTCTGTTGAGTGGCTCATTCATATTTGAACTGCCTGCTTATGAAAGGGAGGTTAGGAACGCAGATACCCAAGTAGACAATGGGCGACATATTGGATTTGACACCAGCTTATACTAGGCTCCTTTTCTGTAGCAGTGATACAACTACTGACTCAACATAGAAGTTCAGTTTATTTCTCTTGTCAAAGGGATATATATTAAATTTTACATTTTAAGCTTTATGTCCAACTCTAATACCCTCCACAGAAAAATCACTTGAGCAGTTTCTATGCTAGCCACTCATTCTTTCATTCGTTGGCCACATATTACTTACAATGTGGTCATATATAGCACCTACCACAGAGTTAACAGCATGAATTTGGTAGGTAGTTGGAGCTTAGCTTCACTTCTTGCTGTGGGATCTCTGTTCCTCCATTTCCTCATCTGCAAAGTTGAGGATATGATAGTGCTTATCTGTATTAGTTTGTTCTCACACAGCTATGAAGATGCTACGTGAGACTGGGTCATTTATAATGAAAAGAGGTTTAATTTACTCACAGTTCTGCGTGGCTGGGGAGGCCGGAAACTTAAAATCATGGTGGAAGGCAAAAGGGAAACAAAGACCTTCTTCACATGGAGTCAAGAAACAGAGGGCTGGCTAGAGCAGGGGAAATTGACTTATATAGACGTCAGATCTTGTGAGAACTCACTCATGATCACAAGAACAGCGTGGGGGAAACCGCCCCCATAATTCAGTCACTTCCCACCAGGTCGCTCCCTAAACACCTGAGGATTCCAATTCAAGCTGAGATTTGGGAGAGGACACAAAGCCTCACCATATCGCTATGTTATAGGGCTGTTGTGAGCATTCAATGTGTACAGCCCTTCAGACTGTGCCTGGTTAATAATAGGTGTGATGTAGTTATTGCTGTTTTTGTTACTGACTACAGATGTTTAGTTGTTAGTTGGACCAATGTTTTAGGAGGCAAAACATCTCTATTTATGAAAGTGTTGTAATGGAAATAACTAGGGTAGTGAGCAGAATGCCAGAGTGATCTCCATGAGTAGGATCACAAAGCAAGGCCTTTTTTTTTTTTTTTTTTTGAGATGCAGTTTCACTCTTGTTACCCAGGCTAGAGTGCAATGGCGCGATCTCGGCTCACCGCAACCTCCACCTCCTGGGTTCAGGCAATTCTCCTGCCTCAGCCTCCTGAGTAGCTGGGATTACAGGCACGCGCCACCGTGCCCAGCTAATTTTTTGTATTTTTAGTAGAGACAGGGTTTCACCATGTTGACCAGGATGGTCTCAATCTCTTGACCTCGTGATCCACCCGCCTCGGCCTCCCAAAAAAGCAAGGCCTTTTTATAGAAACAACCAGAAAGATGACACTGATAGAATCATTGAGACCAAAAGGATATTGTCATTCATGAGATATACCAAGAAGGAACCTCTAGAAAGACGGACTAGAAGTAATAGGGCTACCTGTGAAGAAAAACAAGTTTCAAGAATGTAAGGAAGGACAGACAGTGCAACTGAAGGCAAGTGGGTGGTGAGGAGAGCTGATTAGAGAAGGAGGAAAACCAGGCTGATCCTGTTGTGCAAGCCTTTGTAAGGAGGGATTTGATTCCACTCAAAGGTTGTGTTCCATGGATAACAGATTCAGAGATTGAGTTTTGCAGGCAGGAAGTTTGTTGCTGAGTTCTTAAAGAGCAACACTTAAGTCAGAGTAAGGAAAATACCACTGGTGGAAAAAAGGAACTGAACTGTGATGTGGTCACACCAATATCTCGCTTAGCTGTTCCCAAGGAGGGCTGTGGTGCTGGGATGGCTCTGTAAGTTACCTCGCATTTAGGCAATGGGGCTGGGCCTTTATACTATATAACCATAGCATCCTAGCTGTCCCTGGGAAGAGGGGATAATCTTGGGGGTAGGGTGTCTTCTGCCCTGGGTAATTCCTGGAGAGGGATACTAAGAGCTTTTTATTGCCTGCAGACTGTAGGATGAGCTCTTCTCCGCTGAAGGGTAACCTGGGTAGAGTAACATGTTGTGCACCATAAATAGAGCCATTCCAGGATTTCACAGAGAAGTCATCCCCTAATTTATTCTAAGATTATTTCTTGAACACCTATTTTGAGACAAATTTTATACTACAGCCTGAAAATACAATGTGTAAGTAAGACAAGAAACCAACCATCTGGTGAAGAATTTGGTCAAATGGATGAGACAGCACAAGGCAGTGAATGTTGTAAGAAATATAGTTTAAGGCCAGGCGCAGTGGCTCACGCCTGTAATCCCAGCACTTTGGTTGGCAGAGGTGACAGATGACCTGAAGTCAGGAGTTTGAGACCAGCCTGGTCAACATGGTAAAATCCATCTCTACTAAAAATACAAAAATCAGCCATGCGTGGTGGTGCACGCCTGTAATCCCAGCTACTGAGAAGGCTGAGGCAGGAGAATTGCTTGAACTTGGGAGGCAGAGGTTGCAGTTAGTCGAGATGATGCCATTGCACTCCAGCCGGGGTGACAAGAGTGAAATGCTGTCTCAAGAAAAAAAAAGACTGGGCGCAGTGGCTTACACCTGTAATCCCAGCACTTTGAGAGGCTGAGTTGGGTGGATCACGAGGGTCAGGAGTTCAAGACCAGTCTGGCTGACATGGTGAAACTCCGTCTCTACTAAAAATACAGAAATTAGCCAGGCATGGTGGCATGTGCCTATAGTCCCAGCTACCCAGGAGGCTGAGGTGGGAGAATCACTGGAATTGGGAGGCAGAGGCTGCAGCGAGCTGAGATCGCACCACTACACTCCAGCCTGGGTGACAGAGCAAGACTCCCTCTCAAAAAAAAAGAAATGTAGTTTAAGATTCTATGGGAACAAAGAGAAGCATTTAATTCAGCATAGTGGGAAAGGGAGTTGATAGAACAGAAAATCTCTGGGAAAACGTGGTATTTGAAACAGAACCTAAGGGATGACTGGGGGATTATTCTCACAAAGGGTAGGGGTATGCGCCAGGAAAAATGCTAGCACTCACAAAATCCCAGCCGTGAGACAAATATGAATGTAGTTTCTTCTGGCTGGAGCAAGGAGTGTGATCCCTTAGCGATTCGGGAAACCCTACCTAACATCTCAGGAAAGAGGAGGAAGATCATAGAACGGGACAGCTGCAAGTAACCTTAGACATCTGCGGGCTCAAGCTCTTCATTACATAGACATATAAAAAGGGAAGCAAATTTGCTCAAGAAATTGTTCAAGGTTTAGCACAAATGAATGGCATATGAGAGATGAGAGTCCGGGCGTGACATCTAATCTGAGAATCTGCAAGCTTTTCCTGACTCTCTCAGCATCATAAGACATGCAGCTGCAGCACTTACCGTGATGGGATGCACAGCAAGGGTCTGATAAATACTTGATTAGGGATTTTTATTAATGAATAGGGTGGAGTCAGAGCATGACATTAGACTTACAATCTCAATATAGGAATGACTAAGCCACATGTTACTTGGATGTGAGGGAATACTAATTATATAACTGTGTTCTCTGTAGTGTGTTTTCTCTGGTTTAGAAGTCTGTAGGAACTGGTTTTTTTTTTTTTTTTTTCCCCTAAAGGCATCTGGTGAGAGAATTACAATTCATTATAACAGTACAATTATTTACTTGTTAACTTTTTCAATGCAACACCTAGATGGATTATCCTGAAGTACCTAAACTGTGTTTGAAAGCCTTTGATTTTGAATGAGGGCTGTCTGTCATAATAAAAATTAACTTTTGGAGAATCCAAAAGGTAGGGTGGTGTCCTCCAGAGTAGCTAAAATAGGTACAGCTAGAGGCTCCTGAGGCTTCCGCAAAAGACACAAGCCACAGTTACTAAGGTGCCAAGGTCAACACAACAGGCCATCCAATATGGACACCAAACTGAAAGTCGAGGGCGGATGTTCTGAACTGCAGGTGTCGGTGCCTAAGGGGCTACTCCTCACAGACACAGCTTGAGTGAATGACTAAGGAGATTTGTTTACTTAAGGCCAGATAACCTCCTAAGCAGCCACTATTTACTGGAACCTATTCAATGTCAGATACTCCAGTAGTTATGGCTCATTATTTTTTGCCCTCACAGTAGTTTTCTGAGATGGGTTTTATCCATCCTATATTACAGACGAAGAAATGGAGGGGCAATGTGCCTAAAAAACCTTCTCAAGGCTTCACGGTGATTAAAAGGCTTAAAACCCAGGTCCATTTGATTCCAAAACTTATAATCCAAAGTGTCACAAGTGTGTGTGGCTTTATGTGTATGTGTGTGTACACACATCTACATGCACATTATATGACTTTACAAGTATGATTTTATAGTTATAATTTCTCTATTTTACTCTTACGAAAAAGTACAAGCCACAATTCTTGATCAATGTTAACATGCAATACCAGCATTTTCAAATTTCTTTCCTCCTACCAATAAAAACTAAGTTGTGTATCTTCCATTTTCAAGCAAACAAAAATGACAATATCAGTTTATAGGACAGCAGAACATATATTTTACCAAGTCACTTATGTGCAGATATCCTCAAATACAAAGGCTTTGGGATTAAACATATTTGGAAAGTGATTGGTAAAATTTTACTTCAAAGATTTTTTTCTAAATAAAAGGCAGTTAAAACTTCTTTAAAAAAAAATAAAAAGCTTCCCTTCAATATTTTCCAGTCAAAAAATGATTAGTAAACAAGGGAGACTATACGTGAATCAGCTGAGTCACAGTTGGAATTTTCCTTTAACAATACTCTGTATTTAATAAGCTGGAACCCAGAGTGCATGCCATGCTATTTCAATGCGATAGCAAGTCCGTGAGGAAGATCAAAGGGAAATGGTCTAGGGAATCTGAACGACAAGACTAAGAACGAGAATTGTATCTGCATGCACACAGCTGCTTTTGCTGTGCCTGCCTATCCAGGGAAAGGATTCACTCTGTTTTCTATGACCACTTAAATATTTTAATCCAAGCTTCCTTTCAGTAGGAGAGATCAAAAACTCCAGATATTGCTGGGTTATTGAAGAGAGCGATAATAGATCTATTAGAGGAGAGGTAACATCCTAGTGATGACTCCAGGGAGGTTTTAGCCCTAATGGGACTTAAAATGTGATCAGAGTAAACCTAAAAGCAGCAATGGTAATGCTTAGGTGAGGATGCCAGCAAGTCCAATCATTCTAGTACTGTTTAATATTCATAATCACCTTTGCATCCTCTAACACTCCTAATGAATGGAAACTTCAAAGATGTTCATAGAAGACCCTTCCTCCTGTATAAAACTCTGTGTGCCAAACAGGATGTAATTAATGCCATTCTCACCACCATCCCATCAAGGTGAATTCAACTTTATACATCCACAGAGTAGAAAAATTGTCCTCTCTTTTTAGTGATGGTTTGTGCTGCTTGGCCAGTGTTCTTCCTGCTGTTGTGATGGCTGTTTTTATTGCTGGGATGAAGCTGGAAAGGTCACCTGCCCTTAGGTCTGTTAATTAACATCTGCTGTACTCCTACTGTTTAAAGGTTTATAATTAAGTTTGACCACATTTCATTTGGTTAACAATGATCTTTAAATACACTTAAGAGTTTGGACAATGAAAACTTTAAGCAGTTTTTAGTTACACATGTTCTAGGAAGCATTAACTTAGCCAATTCTTTTATTTTTTTTTTTTTCTGAGATGATGTCTCACTCTGTCACCCAGGCTGGAGTACAGTGGTGTGATATCAGCTCACTGCAATCTCTACCTCCTGGGTTCAAGTGATTCTCCTGCCTCAGCCTCCCAAGTAGCTGGGACTACAGGTGCGCCATGCCCAGCTAACTTTTTGTATATATATATACAAATATATATATATATATATATATATATATATATATATATATATATTTAGTACAGACAGGGTTTCACCATGCTGGCCAGGCTGGTTTCAAACTCCTGACCTTGTGGTCCACCTGCCTCAGCCTCCCAAAGTGCTGGGATTACAGGTGTGAGCCATCACGCCTAGCCTAGCCAGTTATTTTCTAAGACAGTCATTTATTGAAAATATGTGATCAAGAAATGGAAACCTTGGTGTGTGGGGAAGATACACCCAATGAGAATGAGAAATAAATGTGAAGCACAGGGGGGTGACTTGAGAGGCAGAAAAAGGAAGGGGCAAGCATGAGACGTGGCAGAGTCTAACGGTAGGCATAACGTTCTATTTAAACAAATTCTGTGATTGTAAGGAAACAAATTCTTCACACCGGCCTTCATCTTTCATTTCAACTCTCAGTTCACGGATATGGAGTTTCTGGAAGAGAAGCTGTGGTTACACTGTTCACCAGTTCTTTATCACCATTTCTGTCAGCAGTTGCCTCTATAGTATCATTCCAGGGAATACGTGAAAATTCTCTTAGTGATTTCCTTAAGAGTTCTTCTGTCTTCTCCCTGATGTCTTAACATTTTTAACAAAATCTTTTAATTCACACTTAGAGATAATTCCTAGCATGAGTCTACCATAGATGAGAAAACGAACATTGGGCTAAACGCAATGCATTCGTGCTAAAGTGTAAACGACTGATAACTCTTCCAATAAATGAAAAAATAAAACAGGGGCAATAGCAGGCAGTGTCAGAAGGTCCGGGGCATGGGGGAATACAGAGAAAGAACACTAAGGACTGGAGAGAGAAATTTCACTTACATCACAATTGTGCCTCAGGGAGACTCTCTTATGAGTAGTTCCTACTGCTCCTGAGTCGTCATAATGGTTATGAAATTTGGAGTGATTCTCGCTAACAGTGCAATTTGGCTTAAAAATCTGAAATATATTGTTTACTGAGAAATCTAAATTTAAAAAATCTGAAATATAGTCTTTATGTGAAGGAAGAGCCATTTGAATTCTTACGTTAACACTACTTTCCTCTCTCTTCTCAAAAGACAAACACAATTTAGCATGATGAATAATCTCCTCTTACAAATGTATTTTTCCACATGACTCTTCTGCCAGTTTGTCGCTTCTTGCCTACTTCTAGTGTAATTGAAAGCATTGGCTGTGAGAAGGGCTGTTGGCTTGTACTTCCTTGTTTAAGCAATAGACTTTAGAATATGCTTCACTTTAGCATAGTATCTATTAATACTACAGCATATCGCCTAAATAAAGCCATAACAGTGAGTAACACTGAGTTTCCCTCAGGGTTCTCGGTCATGGGCACAACTTTGAGGTTTTGAAAAAATGCTCCTGGAAACTGACAATAAGAAAAGAAGTGAAAGCCTCTGGAAACCGAGCTAGAAGTTAAATACTCTGCCTTGGTTGCTGTTGGCCTTTTCTGGGGTTCTCAAGATGAATCCTTTTTAAGGCACACTGCCGCCTCCATCCATGATGGCTGTGCAACTGTACCTGACTTTCAGGAGACTCATTTCCTGGTTAGTGGAGGAAAGAATGTCAGTTTTTCAGCCAAACAGTTCTGGGTTCAGTATTTGGCTTTGTGCTTAAGTTGTATAACCTGGAGGAACTTATCTTGCCTCTCTGAGTCTGTTTCCTCATCTGTAAAACTGAGGCTAATGTGTCTTACACAGGAATAACTATAAAACGTTACAGTTAAAATCCAATGGCCAGGGGTACCCAGGTGTGCAGAGGAGTCTTGCCCAGGTCAGGGCAGGACAGTCTGTCTCAGTAAGTGACACGGACCTGAGTAACTGACCTGGTTGGTCTTGCTGCTGGTTCAGAAGCTTGTTTTCTTGGACTTCCTGGTTATCTGTGGGTTGACTTGCATCATCAGCTTAAAACTGTGTGCCCTGAGAGCTGTAACTACATACATATGTCAAAATGCCAGTGTATTAATGAACCGTAGGAAAAAATACCAAACATATCACATGCTTGCACCAGTCTAATCACATATTCTCTCTTTTTTTTTTTGGCATTTCCATTCTTATTTGTGGTTTCTGGGTTTTGTTTTGCTTTCCTTTTTAATTTTTTTCCTAAAAAAAAAAAAAAAAATACAACCAGGGGAATTTTTTTTTTTTTTTTTTTTTTGAGACAGAGTTTCGCTCTTGTTGCCCAGGCTGGAGTGCAATGGCGCGATCGCGGCTCACCGCAACCTCCGCCTCCTGGGTTCAGGCAATTCTCCTGCCTCAGCCTCCTGAGTAGCTGGGATTACAGGCACGCGCCACCGTGCCCAGCTAATTTTTTTCTATTTTTAGTAGAGATGGGGTTTCACCATGTTGACTAGGATGGTCTCAATCTCTTGACGTCATGATCCACCCGCCTCGGCCTCCCAAAGTGCTCGGATTACAGGCTTGAGCCACCATGCCTGGCCAACCAGGGGAATTTATATGACAAACTATCAGTGTCAGGATGACAGAGGAAAAGAGAAAGAAGGGGAAGGCCAGAGGCATGAGAAGTGAATAAAAAGTGGGTTCTGGATCGCATGGAATGGTCCACAGGGTCATTTACACGTCCTCAGGAGATGACCGGTCCCTTTGGCATGCATGTCTGGTGCCTGGTCTTCTGGTCTGCCTGCTCGGATACCCATGGGCAGAGATAGCTGGCCACATGTAAACCTGCCAACGACAAACTCAGGACTTCACAGAAGGATGTAGTTCAGTTCCTTGGCTTTATGCTCGGGCATCACACGGCAGGCAGCCAGCAGTCTTTCTTGCCAGAGAGAAGAGTCCAGAAGAGCAGGAGAGTCACCTTTGAAGACACTCTGGCATCACAGCAGTGAGCTGCAAGCAGCCCCCCGCTCGTGTGCAGATGTGGCCCTCACCACCCATGCAGGCATCTGTCCAGACATCCCCAGTCAATCTGGCCGAAGGATGGGACGTGACGGTCCCTTTCTAGCCACAGCTTCATAGTGTTGGCCATTCTCCAGTCTTGCTTGAACTGCCTATCACCTTAAAGGTTGGAGGCGATTGGAATCCATTTCTTTTTCAGCTCAGCATGGACATTCATTCCCAAGAAGCAAGTAACTTAACAAGGACAGGTTGGACATCTGGATCCACACTGAAGGTCTTTCAAGTTTTATCCACTTTATACCCAGAGCTCAGGGCAGAAAATTCAGCCAGAACAAACAGGGTGGCCAGAGTGATGGCTGAGAGAGAAAATGTCAGCAGCACACTGCAAGGCCAGAGTACATTCAAGAGGGGGAGAGGGGCATGCGGCAGGTTGGAGCCCCAAGTCAGAGTCTAGGGCAGCGTTGTCTGAAGGACACAGCCCGGCCTGCTGGGCTGACAGGGTGGGTCTGATGCCTCACGTGACGGGGCCCCACTGGTTGTATTCCTATGTGGAGGGTGGTGGGTTCCTGCCCTGTTGTGGCCCCTGTTCCTGAACTGAGTCCAGGTTCCATCTCAGTGCTGCGGTCCTGAGGAGCACCATGCTGGCCCACCAGCCAGGCCACAGTCCTCAGCCCCTCTGGTTCCACAAGAAGGCCCAAGGGAGCCATAGTCGCTGGGAGGGAAGGGGCCAGGGAAGGGAGGCTGCATTCTGCTGGGAGAGACTCAGGGAGGGACTACCATGGGCTTGGAAGAAGCTACGGCCCCAAATGTTGCAGAGCCAAAAGGCATGGGATACATTTCTAAAAAGTGACAACAGTCTTGTCCCTATTTTAAAAACAGAATATTGTGGCCGTTGCTTTTGCCTGGTTTTGTTTTTTTCCTTTTAAAACCACTCACATTTAAAAGGTGAAAGGGCTGGGAGATGTAGTCCCCTTCACTTCATCCTTGATAGGCGCCAGGAGGCCTCAGTCTCATGCTGGCTCCTGCTCTCCTTGTCTGGGCTCCAGTCACATAAAGCAAGGCCAGGGAGGGTAGCAACTGTTCTGCCTTCCAACAGGAATTCCCTCTCCCCATAAAACCGGGGCACACGTGAGGAGGAGTCAAGAGTAAAGCGCACAGAACTCCCTGGAGCTGGTGGCCTGGGGGCAGGTCACTCCGAGAAGGAAGTGGGCTGGGGGACATCAGCCGAGAGCCACAGCTGTGAAACACATCCCTGTGATGTGAGCTTGCAGGCCACAGTCCCCTTTCCCTTGGGCCCTCTGACACTTCTTCCTGGGACTGTCCACTCTCAGCAGCTCTCCAGGGAAGTCTCGGTCCCAAAGATATGGCCCATCCTGGGGGAAACCTGGATAACCTTCCCTGGCTGCTAATGACTCGTGAACGTGAAGGGAGCAGGATGCGGCAGGAGGGAAACAGTGTGTTATAGAAAACCTGTGGACCCCCAGTTCTGAGAGCAGGGATACTCAAATAACCCTAAAGGCAGAGTCTCTCCTGGGGAAGGTTTGGAGAACATGGTCAGGATCCTACCAGTGGGGCCTGCTGGGGAAAGGAGCTCCTCTGGG
This sequence comes from Aotus nancymaae, assembly GCF_030222135.1. Lineage (NCBI taxonomy): Eukaryota > Metazoa > Chordata > Mammalia > Primates > Aotidae > Aotus > Aotus nancymaae. Next base: position 20,085,977 of record NW_026988455.1, read on the forward strand.
TGCGAGAGGAGTTGCAGAGTTGGAAGGGCTGCCGAGGAAGAGAGCCCAAGGCTGGCATTAGGCTCTGTAGGCAGGAGGTGGCTGGAACTGGTTGATGACCTCATATTCGGCCGGGTAGGGCTCGTTCTCCATCTCAGAGAGCAGCTCCAGCGCCTGCTCCTCTTCCTCTGTGGGGTAGTGGCGAATGAGGCTGGCTGCTGTGGCCAGGATTGAGGCTCCACCAGCTCCTGCCACCAGGTAGAAGCTAACAGTGAAGATGACATAGACCTGGGATCCATGGTACTTACGCTGCTGCTGCTGGGCCAGGATGAGTTCAGAAGCCCAATAAGAAAAGCCAATGACAGTGGCACACTGCAGGACAGTGAGGATATGGGCGAAGGCATAGCGACGGGTGATCTTCAGGGCGGGATGCTTGAGACCAAAGACATCCAGAAGAAAAGCGGAGAGACAACGCAGGATGCCCAGGAGGCAGAAGGCAGCGATGACCCGCAGGAGCAGCACTGTCTGGGGATTCATGCAGAAATCTTTCAGCAGGTCCGGGTGCACACAGCCCAACACGTCGGAGACCCCCAGCTCCTGGCGGGAACAGGTGCCTCCGTGGATGGGCAACCAGGCAGGCTCGGCGAGGGCAGTGCACAGCGCCGTGACGGACAGGTCGCCAGGCAAGGCCGAGGCCAGGCTGCGCTCCGGCTGCTTGGGCAGAGCGCTGCCTCCCGGGCTCCTCCGCTGGCGCCCGCCGGGCAGCCCTGCGCCTCCGGGGTCGTACATGCCCTGGGCCGCCCGCCGGCGCTCCGCAGTCGCTGCTGGTTGCCGCAGGCCTCGGCGGGGCGCGTAGAGCCTCGCAGTTCGGTGGAGGAGAGCAACGCGCCGGGTGCGCTGCAGGTGAGGCCGGCGCGGGTCAGTCAGCAGGCCTCGGGGCGGGGATCGCGCCGCTCAGCCCAGTCCCGGGCGTCTCGGCGACAGCCGTGTTCCCAGGCCCAATCCCGCAACGCCCGGACAGGCCCGGGTCCGATCCACATATTCTCTTAACCTAGAGCCACATATAAAAACAATGTATTGTAAGTTTGCTCATTTAAGTTAATATGGATTAAAAAAACAGTACTATTCATGATTGAAGTTTATTGCCTTTAGAATCTGATAACTGGCTAAATGTATCTGTGTGGTAGGGATCTGTGTCAAGTGGATGGCGATTCGAGCGGACCTGTCACCACCTCCCTCAGATGCTGCCTGGATAGGATCTGCTGATGTTCTCATGGTGGTGGAGGTCGTTTGTTTATGCTCTGTGGATGAATAAACCCATTCTCTTCTCTGCCTGATCATAACTTTTCTCAGGATAGGGTGTAATCTTGATTCGACTTCTGCCGACTCCATTGCAATAACATCCCTCCCGTCCTGCATCCCTGAGATTCTTCCCCGTGTCACTTGTATCAGAGTGATAAATATTCCTGAATGTTCAATTCATGCATTTGTAAAAAATATGTCATATCCATTTTTATGGATTTCACTAGTTTAGTTCTCAAAATATTAGTTTGTATCTATAATTATTGATGATTAGCTTGCACCATTGTCTTTGTATGCCAGTTTTTTAAATGAAGCAAAAATGCTTAGGACGATGTTTGATATAGAATTGGTGCTCCGTGATGGTGGCTATCAGAATTGTTACTTTTCTGTGGTGGTTGATTAAATGAGATTTTAATTCCCTACACTGAAACTACCACATATGGCTGATCTTCTATGCAGGTAAATTTCTGTCTCTCAGTTTCCTAATTTATAAAGTGAAAAAAATGATAGAAACTGCCTTACAGAGTTTTGTTAAAATTAAGATAATGCAGAGTGCTTAGTATACAGAGTTCCTGGAACATACCGAATAGCCCAAAATGTTAAATTCTATTTTAATGATACAGATATGTGGTGGGGGGTGGTGGGGGGTGGTGGTGGGGGGTGGTGGGGGGTGGTGGTGGTGCTGGTGGTGGTGATATTCTGGTTATTATCCAGAGAAGGCAGGGAATACTATGGGCTAGATAATTGAAAAGAGGCGGTACTAAAAATGCGTGTTGCACAAATCTGATTAGTGTATCTTCTCCCCCATGATCTGAGGATAAATGCCTTAGGCATTTGATGGTTTTCATAGAAAAGACAGTTGAGAGTTAGCTTATTAATAAGATGAAATGGTGATTGTTTCAAATAAGGTGAGCTTACGCAATGCTGGACAACAGCGCAGAGGCTACATGCCAAGATTGTTACACTCCAAGATCTGACCTTCTTCTCTGAAACTCAGAGTCAAAGACAGAGACATGCGTACAAATGACACACATGAAAGAGTCAATCCTCAGAATGCCAGCATATTAATATACCACAGGGTATGCAACCATGAACCAAAATGCAGCGCCACCATGGTCATCAGTCTCATTGTGATCACACTAGGTGGGAAGGTAACTTGCAGATGGAAGCCACCGCGTTAACTCTCTTGGACAAATCACTGCTGCAGGAACCAGAAACGAGAAGTCCATTCGAGTAGCACATTCTCACCTAAGTCTGGGATTCAACGTGGATAGTCAGTGTATCAGAACTCCCCTGGGGCTTTTTCAAAATATTTGAACTAACCTCAGGCTATCCAGATTTAGATAATAGTTATAGAGGGTGAAATCCCATGATCTCATTAGATTCTCACAAACTACCAAATAAAATGACAAAACTGATTGAGACTTGAACAAAAATAAAGAGAATTAGACAAAACCAGAGTTAAATGCCATAAGAAAAATGAATCTTTTTGAGGCTGTTTTACAGAAGAGACCATCTTGCCAATGGGTCTGAAACATTCCAAGACAGTGGACTGCAAAAATCTAAGCGGTTTGTGCAGGATGTTTAGTGTCCATTGTGCCTGGCTCACTGAGAGCCGATCAAAGGAGTTTTACTTTAACAAGATCACTAAATAGACATCTGCAAAAGTTAATTGGAGGTGCAGGATAGGAGGAGCAGCCCTGATAAGATTATAACCCATATTCATTGTGTACAATTTCCTTGATTTTTTTTCTTTTTAATATAAGCAGTGCTTTGGCAAACAGTGAACAGAAACTGTGTTAACTACTGGCAGCTGCAAACCTTGTGCATGCTCCTGATTCTACATTGTTACTCACCGCCTCCGTTTACTCTGTTTACTAATAATCACTACTTTCAGATTGAAAAAACATTCCAGAAACAACCCCTCTTTGGAGAGTAAAGTGCATGTAGCTCTTTCCTATCTTTTCAAAGGGTTGACTTCAAAAGCAGTAGGCTCATTTATGAACTAAATGTACAAATTCTGCCTTGGAGTAGACATACCAGTCTGTTCAAGAGGAATAATATTGTAGCCAAAGGGCTGGGCACAGCATGTGCCCTTGTGGGCTCATCTGGAAAATAGGTCAACAGGTTTCACATCTCAGAATGTTCCCTACATATTTCATTAGAAAGCAATTTTTTTGGTCAAACTTTTTTTTGTGTAACTTACGTAATAGGACATAGCTGGTTGTATACCCCCATATATGGTGATATAGTGTTGTGTATAAATTACTGCATAAAAACATGCCAAATGGGCAAAAAATACAACATAAGCAAAATGATCAGATTAGATTGGCAGATGCTTATTTAAATATGTCTGTTAACATTGTGTATAAAAGGTTTTCATGGGCTTTGATTTTAGATTCAGTAGAGCATCTCTATTTCTTTTATGAGATCTAAATTACACGAGTTATTACCAGTTTCGGAAAATGTAAGTTAAATTACAGAAATAATTATATGCTTTTGCTGTTTATTTTTCTCATTATAAATCGTAACACAAATGTAGTAATAATATATTCTAGGAGCCTATCACCAGTCACTCCTAACTAGAGGTAGTACCACTAATAATCTATCTTTTTGAAATCTTCAAAAGAAATAAAAATAAATTAATCAAAATAAGAATCTGTGTCCTGGTAGCACAATTTACAAGATCCTTGTGGATAGAAAAGGAAATAAAGAAGGCACATTGTGAACCAAATCACATTATTGGGCTACTAATAGATAATATTTTAGAGTATTCAATTGTGCTAGTCCCAAAACAAAAATTTTTAAAAAACTTTTAGTAATAGCCTAATATAGTCTAAGAAAGCATACGGAGACTATAGGCTTATATATAAAATACATAATACACACATGTATATATAAAGCATACATTTACATGTATACATGAATACATATGCACATATCACCTTGCCCCAATTTAAAATTTGTGTACAATGCAAAATCTAACTACCCATAGCATATCAACATCAGGCAGTGAACACACATTTGTTTCCTATTAAGTAGGACTACTCCCCAGTGCAAAGTGAGCATGAAAGCCTTTGATGTTCATTCTAGACTCAGATACTCTGTAACATCTACTCAGATAGCACTTCTAGAACTTTTCTGACTTACCAGATTTTCAGGTGTCTAGACTGAATTTTGCTTTTCAACGTTCAAGGGCTCGAAGGGTATCTAAATCCCTATATGGTATATAAACACATCGAGCCAAGAAAAATATGAAAGAATATATGTCTTGTAAAGTCATTATTTTGACTTATTATTTAATCTATGCAGACTAAAAGGAATGCATATGGCAATGAAACCTCAGTTTTTTCTTAGTTCATTTCTCTACTTTTCTTTTTTTTTTTTTAGACAGTCTTGCTCTGTCGTTCAGGCTAAATTGCAGTGGTACAATCTCAGCTCACTGCAACCTCCACCTCCCAGGTTCAAGCAATTGTCCCTGCCTCAGACTCCGGAGTGGTTGAGAATAAAGGTTCCCACCACCACTCCTGGCTGCTTTTTGTATTTTTAGTAGAGATGGGGTTTCACCATGTTGGCCAGGCTGGTCTTGAACTCCTGACCTCAAGGGATCCACTTGCCTCCCGAAGTGCTGGGATTATAGGTGTGAACCACCATGCCTGGCTTCTATTGTTCTTAAAATATATTTTCACTGAGTATAGACATCTGGTTGACATATTTTTTTTCTATCAGCACATGAAAGTTATTTCACTTCTAATACCCATCATTTTTAATGAGAAGTTAGAAATAGTTGAGATAGAGTTGACTCTTGAACAACATGTATTTGAACTGGTCCACTTATATGTGGATTTTCTTCTGCCTCTGCCATCCCTGAAACTGCGAGACCAACCCTTCCTCTTCTCTTTCTCTTCGGCTTACTCAACATGAAGATGACAAGGATGCATAACTTTATGATAGTCCACTTCCACTTAATAGTAAATACATTTTATCTTCCTTGTGATTATCTCAATAACATTCTTTATTCCAGCTTACTTTATTGTGAGAATACATTTTACAATACAAATCATACACAAGATACTTGTTAATTGACCATTTGTTATCAGTCAACTATAGGCTATGAGTAGTTAATTTTTTGAGAAATCAAAAGTTATATGCATTTAACTGCAGGGGCTGGGAGGAGTCAGTACTCCTAGCCTCATGGGTTGTGCAAGGGTCAAATGTAATTGTTCTTCTGTAAGATGTATTTCCTTTGGCTGCTTTTAAAATTTTATCTTTGCTTTTTAGTAGTTTGGTTATAGTGTGCTTAGGAATTTCTCATATTTTGTTTTCCTTTTTTTCTGCTTGGAATTCAATAGCCTTTATTATATGTAAATTTATAACTTTCATCAACATAAAATATTTTCTCTACTTTGTTCTATTCTTCTGAGATTCTAATTACACAAAATTTAGACTTTTTAATGGCCCACAAGTTTCTGAGGGGCATTCATTTTATGATTCAACAGTTTTTTCTAGTTTTTATTTTTTATTATTTATTTATTTATTGAGACAGAGTCTCACTCTGTGGCCCAGGATGGAGTGCAGTGGCACAATCTCAGCTCAGTACAATCTCTGCTTCCGAGCTTCGAGCGATTCTCCTGCCTCAGCCTTCTGAGTAGCAGGGTTTATAGGCATCTACAACCATGCCTGGCTAATTTTTGTATTTTTAGTAGACAGGTTTCACCATGTTGGTCAGGCTGGTCTCAAGTTCTTGGCCTCAGGTGATCCAACCACCTCGACCTCCCAAAGTGCTGGGATTAAAGGCATGAGCCACTGTGCCCGGCCTCTAGTCTTTAAATGGAATACTTTCTATTTATCTGCACATTCATTGACTTTTCCTCTAGTACTTTTGCTATGCTAATAAGCATACCCCTAATATTTAAATTTGCTTTTAGACTTTTTTATTTTTTGACAGTTTACTTCGCTGAAAGTTTTAAAAATTTTATTATAAACATATTACCCTTCTACATTTTGAGTGTAGTTATGATTTCTGTATCTGGATTATATCAATGTTGGTCTCAGTGATTGTCTTTTGCTTAAGAATTGGTAACATTTTCTTAGTACTTTACATGTCACATACTTTTGGAATATTCCTTAGATATGCTGATTGCATTTCATGAAGATTTTTCATTCAGATATATTTCTCTGGAAAATGTCAATTTTCGTTTGCTTGGTTGGTTTTGGTAGGCAATTAACTTGCTTGGACATAAACTACAAAAAATACAAACTGTTTTAAGGAGAGCAAATCAAATACTGCTCAGCTAATTAGTTCGTAGGTAGGCTGATTTGAGAATCCTCTAAGCCAGTCCCATGCATGCATTTGTCCAGGGGTCAGCTATAAGTTTTTAATGAGTTTATAGAAAAAATGTGATTCTCTTCTCTCTGATGCTCCATCCTAGGGTTCCCTTTTACTTATGGTGGTTGCCACAAAACACATTTATTGATCTTTGAATCCAGAAAGTCTGTGTGTATTCCTTTGGCGTTTCTGCCTTGCATGAGGTTGAATGTGACCTGCCATCAGACTTAAAGCTGTAAAAATGGTAACTCATCTTTGATCAATTTTCATACTGCCAACTCGTCTCTAGACTTTTTCTTTTCATTTTGCAAGGCTTTTGGTTCATTGATATTTTTGTATTATTCCCAACTTTGTCACTGATATCTGTGGGAGAGTAAGATCTAAAAGGAGTTGTTGGTCCATTCTAGAATCAGAAATTCTATCAAATACCACTAGTTATACTTTTTCTTTTATTTTCAGGTGATGTGAAATACTTGTACATAGTTATGTGATACAGAGTGAGTTTATTTCTGAGTTCTTTATTTTGTCCAATTATCTGTTTTTTTCTAATATATATTTTATTGCGTTTAGGTTTTGGGGTACATGTGAAGAACATGCAAGATTGTTGCATAGGTACATACATGGCAATGTGGTTTGCTGCCTTCCTCCCCATCACCTATATCTGACATTTCTCCCCATGTTATCCCTCCTCAACTCCCGATCCCCCGCTGTCCATCCCCTAGTTCCCCCCAACAGACCTCAGTGTGTGATGCTCCCCTCCCTGTGTCCATGTGTTCTCATTGTTCAACACCCGCCTATGAGTGAGAACATGCGGTGTTTGGTTTTCTGTTTTTGTGTCAGTTTGCTGAGAATGATGGTTTCCAGGTTCATCCGTGTCCCTACAAAGGACACAAACTCACCGTTTTTTATGGCTGCATAGTATTCCATGGTGTATATGTGCCATATTTTCCCTGTCCAGTTTATAATCGATGGGCATTTGGGTTGGTTCCAAGTCTTTGCTATTGTAAACAGTACCACAATGAACATTCATGTGCATGTGTCCTTAAAACGACTTATAATCCTTTGGATATATACCCAGTAATGGGATTGCTGGGTCAAATGGAATTTCTATTTCTAGGCCCTTGAGGAATCACCACACTGTCTTCCACAATGATCGAACTAATTTACACTCCCAACAGTGTAAAAATGTTTCTTTTTCTCCACATCCTCTCTAGCATCTGTTGTTTCCAGATTTTTTAATGATCACCATTCTAACTGGCATGAGATGGTATCTCAATGTAGTTTTGATTTGCATTTCTCTAATGACCAGTGATGATGAGCATTTTTTCATGTTTGTTGCCCTCATCATTGTCTTCTTTTGTAAAGTGTCTGTTCATATCCTTCACCCACTTTTGAATGGGCTTGTTTTTTTTTTTTCTAGTAAATCTGTTTTAGTTCTTCATAGATTCTGGATGTTAGCCCTTTGTCAGATGTGTAGATTGCAAAAAATTTTTCCCATTCTGTTGGTTGCTGGTTCACTCTAATGATTGCTGCTTTTGCTGTACAGAAGCTCTGGAGTTTAATTAGGTCCCAGTTGTCTTTTTTGGCTTTTGTTGCCATTGCTTTTGGTGTTTTAGTCATGAAGTCCTTGCCTATGCCCATGTCCTAAATGGTTTTGCCTAGGTTTTCTTCTAGGGTTTTTATGGTGTTAGGTCTTATGCTTAAGTCTTTACTCCATCTGGAGTTAATTTTAGTGTAAGGTGTCAGGAAGGGGTCCAGTTTCTGCTTTCTGCACATGGCTAGCCAGTTTTCCCAACACCATTTATTAAACAGGGAATCCTTTCCCCATTGCTTGTTTTTGTCAGGTTTGTCAAAGATCAGATGGTTGTAGATGTGTAGCATTGCCTCCGAGGCTACCATGCTGTTTTGATTAATGTAGCCTTGTAGTATAGTTAGAAGTCAGGTAGTGTGATGCCTCCAGCTTTGTTCTTTTTGCTTAGAATTGACTTGGCTGTGTGGGCTCTCTTTTGGTTCCATATGAAGTTTAAGGTGGTTCTTTCCAGTTCGGCGAAAAAAGTCATTGGTAGCTTGACAGAGATAGCACTGAATGTTTCTCCATCTGTTTGTGTCCTCTCTTATTTTGTTGAGCAGTGGTTTGTAGGTCTCCTTGAAGATGTCCTTTACATCCTTTGTTAGTTGTATTCCTAGGTATTTTATTCTCTTTGTAGCAATTGTGAATGGCAGTTCGTTCTTGATTTGGCTGTCTTTAAGTCTGTTATTGGTGTATAGGAATGCTTGTGATTTTTGCACATTGATTTTGTATTTCGAGACTTTGATGAAGTTGCTTATCAGTTTCAGGAGATTTTGGGCTGAGACGATGGGGTCTTCTAAATATACAATCATGTTGTCTGCAAATAGAGACAATTTGACTTCCTCCATTCCTAATTGAATACCCTTTATTTCTTTTTCTTCCTGATTGCTCTGGCTAGAACTTCCAGTGCTATATTGAATAGGAATGGTGAGAGAGGGCATCCTTGTCTAGTGCCAGATTTCAAAGGGAATGCTTCCAGTTTTTGACCATTCAGTATGATATTGGCTGTGGGTTTGTCGTAAATAGCTTTTATTATTTTGAGATATGTTCCGTCAATACCTAGTTTATTGAGAGTTTTTAGCATAAAGGGAGGTTGAAGTTTGTCAAAGGACTTCTCTGCATCTATTGAAATAATCATGAGGTTTTTGTCTTTGGTTCTGTTTATGTGGTGAATTATGTTTATAGACTTGCATATGCTGAACCAGTCTTGCATCCCTGGGATGAAGCCTACTTGATCATGATGGATAAGCTTTTTGATGTGCTGTTGCAATTGGTTTGCCAGTATTTCATTGAAGATTTTTGCATCTATGTTCATCATGGATATTGGCCTGAAAACAGTGTCTGCCGGGTTCTGGTATTAGGATGATGTTGGTCTCATAAAATGATTTGGGAAGGATTCCCTTTTTTTGGATTGTTTGGAATAGTTTCAGAAGGAGTGGTACCAGCTCCTCTTTGCATGTCTGGTAGAATTCAGCTGTAAACCCATCTGGACCTGGGCTTTTTTTGGTTGGTAGGCTATTAATTGTTGCCTCAACTTCAGCCCTTGTTATTGGTCTATTCAGGGTTTCAGCTTCTTCCTGGTTTAGGCTTGGGAGGATGCAAGTGTCCAGGAATTTATCCATTTCTTCCAGGTTTACTGGTTTATTTATGTGCACAGAGTTGTTTGTAGTAATCTCTGATGGTGGTTTGTATTTCTGTGGAATCTGTGGTGATATCCCCTTTATCATTTTTTAATTGCATCTATTTGATTATTCTCTCTTTTCTTTTTTATTAATCTGGCTAGTGGTCTATTTTGTTGATCTTTTCAAAAAACCAGCTCCTGGATTTATTGATTTTTTTTGAAGGGATTTTTTTGTGTCTCTATCGCCTTCAGTTCTGTTCTGATCTTAGTTATTTCTTGTCTTCTGCTAGCTTTTGAGTTTTTTTGATCTTGATCCTCTAGCTCTTTCAATTTTGATGATAGGGTGTCAATTTTAGATCTTTCCTTGCTTCTCATGTGGGCATTTATTGTGATATATTTTCCTCTAGACACTGCTTTAAATGTGTCCCAGAGATTCTGGTATGTTGTGTCTTTGTTCTCGTTGATTTCAAAGAACATCTTTATTTCTGCCTTCATTCAACAGCCAGTTGTTCAGTTTCCATGAAGCTGTGTGGATCTGAGTTAGTTTCTGAATTCTGAGTTCTAACTTGATTGCACTGTGGTCTGAGAGACTGTTTATGATTTCTGCTCTTTTGCATTTGCTGAGGAGTGATTTACTTCCAATTATGTGGTCAATTTTAGAGTAGGTGTGATGTGGTGCTGAGAAGAATGTATATTCTGTGGATTTGGGGTGGAGAATTCTGTAAATGTCTATTAGGTTTGCTTGGTACATACAGGTCTGAGTTCAAGTCCTGGATACATATCCTTGTTAATTTTCTGTCTTGTTGATCTGTCTAATATTGACAGTGGTGTTAAATTCTCCCACTATTATTGTGTGATAGAAGTCTCTTTGTAGGTCATTAAGAACTTGCTTTATGTATCTGGGTGCTTCTGTATTGGATATGTATATATTTAGGATCGTTAGCTCTTCTTGTTGGATTGATCCTTTTACCATTATGTGATGTCCTCCTTTGTCTCTTTTGATTTTTGTTGGTTTAAAGTCTATTTTATCAGAGACTAGGATTGCAACTCCTGCTTTTTTTTTGCTCTCCCTTTGCTTGGTAAATCTTCCTTCATTCCTTTATTTTGAGACTTTGTGTATCCTTGCATGTGAGATGGGTTTCCTGGATATAGCACACCAATAGGTTTTGGCTTTTTATCCAATTTGCCAGTCTGTATCTTTTGATTGGGGCATTTAGCTGTTAGGGTTTACATTTACATTTAGGGTTAATATTGTTATGTGTGAATTTGATCCTGCCATTTTGATGTTCCTGGTTGTTTTGCCTGTTAGTTGATGTAGTTTCTTCATTGTGTTGATGTTCTTTACCATTTGGTACGTTTTTGGAGTGGCTGGTACTGGTTGTTCCTTTCTATGTTTAGTGCTTCTTTCAGAAGCTCTTGTAAAGCAGGCCTGGTGGTGATGAAATCTCTGAGTAATTGCTTGTTCGTAAAGGATTTTACTTCTCCTTTGCTTATGAAACTTAGTTTGGCTGGATATGAAATCCTAGGTTGAAAGTTCTTTCCTTTAAGGTTGTTGAACATTGGCCCCCACTCTCTTCTGGCTTGTAGGGTTTCTGCAGAGAGATCTGCTGTGAGTCTAATGGGCTTCCCTTTGTGGGTTACCCAACCTTTCTCTCTGGCTGCCCTTAGCATTTTCTTCTTCATTTCAACCCTGGTGAATCTGACAATTATGTGCCTTGGGGTTGCTCTTCTTGAGGAATATCTATGTGGTGTTTTCTGTATTTTCTGGACTTGAATATTGGCCTGCCTTGCTAGTTTGGGGAAGTTTTCCTGGATAATATCCTGAAGAGTGTTTTCCAGCTTGGATTCATTCTCTCCACCACATTCAGGTACACCTATCAAACATAGATTAGGTCATTTCACATAATCCCATATTTCTTGGAGGCTTTGTTCGTTTCATTTTACTCTTTTCTCTTTAATCTTCCCTTCTTGTTTTATTTCATTGAGTTGACCTTCAACTTCTGATATCCTTTCTTCTGCTTGGTCGATTTGGCTGTTGAAACTTATGTATGCTTTGTGAAGTTCTCGTGTTGTGTTTTTCAGCTCCATCAATTCATTTATGTTCCTCTCTAAGGAACATAAATTTTTATTTATTCTCGTTAGCATTTCATCAAACCTTTTTTCAAGGTTCTTAGTTTCTTTGCATTGGGTTAGAACATGTTCTTTTAGCTCAGAGAAGTTTCTTATTACCGACCTTCTGAAGCCTGTTTCTGTCCATTCATCACACTCATTCTCCATCCAGCCTTGTTCCCTTGCTGGTGAGGAGTTGTTATCCCTTGTAGGAGGAGAGGCATTCTGGTTTTGGATGTTTTCATCCTTTTTGCACTGGTTTCTTCCCATCTTTGTGGATTTATTTACCTGTGGTCTTTGTAGTTGTGACTTTCAGATAGGGTCTCTGAGTGGACATCCTGTTTGTTGATGATGAAGTTATTCCTTTCTGTTTCTTAGTTTTCCTTCTAACAGTCTGGCCCCTCTGCTGTAGGACTGCTGGAGATCCACTCCAGACCCTGCTTGCCTGGGGATCACCTGCAGCAGGTGCAGAACAGTGAGGGTTGTTGCCAGTTTCTTCTGCTATCTTTGTCCCAGAAGGATATCTGCCAGATGTGAGTCTGAGCTCTCCTTGTGAGTTGACTCTTTGGATATATGGGGGTCGGGGAGCTGCTTGAGGAGACAGTCTGTCCTTTATAGGAGCTCAAGTGCTGAGCTGTGAGCTCCTTTGTTCTATTCAGAGTTGCTGGGCAGATACGTTTAAGTCTGCTTCAGCAGAACTCATAACAGCCTTTTTTTCCCCAGGTGCTCTGTCCTGGGAAGGTAGGGCTTTATGTTTCTGTCATGCTGCTGCCTTTTTTCAGGGATGCCCTGCCCAGCGAGGAGTCTGGTCACAGTCTGCCAGCAGAGGTGTTGCTGATCTGCTGTGGGCTCTGCCCAGCTACTGTGTGAACTTCCTTGCAGTCCTGTTTATAGCGGTATAGTTAGAACTCCTTGGCAATGGTGGCCCGCCTCTGTAATGGCAGAGTCTCTCTGTAATGGTGGACTGCCTCAGAAATGGCAAACCACCTCAGCAATGGTGGACTACCTTGGTAGTGGTGGACTGCCTTGGTAATAGTGGATGCCCCTCCCCCACAGAGCTGGACCATCCTGGGTTCAGCTGTGCTTGCTGTGAAACTCAATCCAGAGCATTTCAGATTGCTGGTCTTTGTGGGGGTGGGACTGGCTGTGCCTGATCACCTGGCTCCCTGCCTCAGACCCCCCCTTTTTTTTTTCCAGTTGAACGGGTGACTCTGTCTCCCAGGCGTTCCAGTCACCAGTTGAAATGGTGCCCGGATTTGTGTGAGTTCTTGTGCGGAGACGCGCTGCGCCAGCTGAAACAGCCATGCTGGGGGCTCGTGGTGCTTTTTCGCCTGGGAATCTCTTGGCCTGGCTCCCTGTTTCAGTCTCCTTTTTTGCAGTTAAACAGGTGACTCTGTCTCCCAGGCATTCCAGTCGCCAGTTGAAAAGGCACCTGGATTTGTGTGAGATTTTGTGTGGAGACCTGCTGTGCCAGCTGTGCTGGTGGCACTTTTCCACCTGGGAATCTCCTGGCCTGGCTCCCTGTTTCAGTCCCCTTTTTATCAGTTGAATGGGCGACTCTGTCTCCCAGGCATTCCAGTCACCTGTTGAAAAGGCGCCCAGATTTGTGTGAGACTTTGTGTGGAGACCCGCTTGGGCCAGCTGAAATAGCTATGCTGGAGACTTGCAGTGCTTTTTTACCCGGGAATCTCCTGGCCTGGCTCCCTATTTCAGTCCCCTTTTTATCAGTTGAATGGGCAACTGTCTCCCAGGCACTCCAGTCGCCAGCGGAAACGGCACCCAGACCCATGTAGTTTTTTGAACGGAGAGCCCCCGTACTGGCCGAAACAGCTGTGCTAGACACCTGTGGCGCTGTTCTGCCTGGGAATCTCCTGGTCTGTGGGCAATGAAAATCCATCTGGAAATGCAGCTACCACTCACCATCCGTGCGCTTGCTGGGACCTGCAATCCAGAGCTACTCCTACTTGGCTATCTTGGATCCCCAGTCCATTCTTGAGAATTCTAAATGATTCAGTTTAATCAAGCTAATCTCAGGTGAGGAGACTGGAAAAAAAAACAAACAACAACACAATTCATGCTGAAGTATAAAGGGACTAATAACCTCCACATCATTATTCCCCCAAGTTTCGTGGGTTTTTTCCTAACTTTTCAGGTTACGTTGTTTTTTGTAAATATTAGAAAATGCAATTTTTTATTTTCCTTATCCAAAATGAATCTCTACCCATTAGCATTTCACCTTCTCAACCCTCATTCCCACTAATTCCCCTCTCTCTTTTCTCCACTTTCTTGTCTGTACCTTGGGGCCTGTATGTTGTTTTTTCAATAAAAAAAAAAGGGCCACTCCTACTTCAGGAAAGTGAATGCTGCCTCCAGTGCAAGCTGGCCCAGCCTTCCTACACACCTAGGACTGTCCAAGGGGATAATCCCAGAATACAATAGGCAGACAAGGATAAGAGAGGTTCCTTAGCTCATTCAATAAAGACAAGCCAAACTTCCTGTTGGAAACCTAGATGGAGGCTGGGTGTGGTGGCTTACACCTGTAATCCCAACACTTTGGGAGACCAAGGCAGGCAGATCACCTTAGGTCAAGAGTTCAAGACCAACCTGGCTAACATTGCAAAACTTGTCTCTACTAAAAATACAAAAAAAAAAAATTAGCCAGGGATAGTGCACATCTATAATCACAGCTACTAGGGAGGCTGAGGCATGAGAATCACTTGAACCTGGGAGGTGGAGATTGAAGTGAGCTAAGATGATGCCACTGCACCCCAGCCTGGGTGAGAAAGCGAGACTCTGTCTCAAAAAAAAAAAAGCCTAGATGGAGGAAACAGCCACTGCCCTACGGCCTTCAGACTCTTTATCACCTAGCAGTGGGATCACATGGTTGCCTTGGTGAAACACTGAATACAGTAATGACATGAACATACATGTGAACAGAACAGGGAGAAAAGACCTAGCAACATCCTGCCTCTCCAACACAAAAGAGCAACTCCTTTGGATGTATAATGCTCAGGAAACACAGAATTTCTATTACGAAGGTTTTTAAACATTCCAGTTCAGTTTTGGTAAGGATATAGTTGGATAAAGAGTATAATCTGTTCATGCCTGCTCAGTCTTCATTGCTAGATATGTGTGCAGTGTGCTTGTCTTTTCTACATTTAGAGAAAGGTATATTCATCCATTCTCACGCTGCTAAAAAGAACTGCCTGACATGGGGTAATTTATAGAGGTTTATTTGACTTATAGTTCCACAGGGCTGCGGAGGCCTCAGGAAACTGAAAATCATGATGGAGGGAAAGAAAACAAGTCCTTCACATGCTGGCAGGAAGTGCCAAGCAAAAGGGGGAAAAGCCCCTTATAAAGCCATCAGAGCTTGTGAGAACTATCACAAGAAAAGCAGCATGGGTATAACTGCATTCATGAATCAATTACCTCCCACCAGTTCTCTCCCATGACACAGGGGGATTATGGGAACTACAATTCAAGATGAGATTTGGGGGGCACACAGTTCTGCCCCGGCCCCTCCCAGATCTCGTCTTCACATTTCAAAACACAATCATGCCCTTCCAACTGTCCCCCAAAGTTTTAACTCCAGCATTAACTCAGAAGTCCAAGTCCAAAGTCTCAACACACGGCAAGTCCCTTCCACCTATAAGCCTATAAACTCAAAAGCAAGTTAAATACTTCCTAGGTACAACAAGGGTAGAGGCATTGGGTAAATACACCTGTTGCAAATGGGAGAAACTGGCCAAAACAAATGGGCTACAGGCCTCATGCAAGTCCAAACTCCAGCAAGGCAGCCACATCTTAAAGCTCAGAAATGACCTCCCTTGACTCCATGTCTCACTTCCAGGGCACTCTGATGCAAGAGGTGGGCTCCCACAGCTTTGGACAGCTGCACCCCCTGTGACTTTGCAGGTATTGAGTGTCTGTGGCTTTTCGAGGTGCACAGTGCAAGCCACAGGTGGATCTCCCATTCTGGGGTCTGGAGGACAGTGGCCATCTTCTCCCAGTTCCACTAGGCTGTGCCCCAGTGGAGACTCTATGGGGGCTCAAACCCCACATTTCCCTTCCACACTGCCCTAGCAGAGAGAGATTCTCCATGAGAGCACCACCCCTGCAGAAAACTTTTGCCTGGACATCCATGTGTTTCCCTACGTCCTCTGAAATCTAGGTGGAGGTTCTCAAACCACAATTCTTGACTTCTGTATACCTGCAGGCCCAATACTACGTGTAAGCAGCCAAGACTTGGGGCTTGCACCCTCTGAAGCAATGGCCTTGGCTGTACATTGGCCCCTTTTAGCCATGGCTAGGACGCAGAGCACCAAAGTCCCAAGACGGCACTAAGGAGTAAGGCCCTGGACCTGTGATAGGAGGGGCTGCCACAAAGACTTCTAACATACCCAGAGACGTTTTCCCCATAGTCTTGGTGATTATCATTTGGCTCCTCCTTACACTTTATGCAAATTTCTGCAACCAGCTTGATTTTATCCTCTGAAAATAGGTTTTTCTTTGCAATTGCATTGTGAGGCTTCAAGTTTTCTGAACTTTTACACTCTGCTTCTTTTTTAAACATTCCAGTTCCAAACCATGTTTTTGTGAATACATAAAACTGAATGCTTTTAACAGCACCCAAGTCACCTCTTGAACCCTTTGCTGCTTAGAAATTTCTTATACCAGATACCCTATATCATCTCTCTGAAGTTCAAGTTCCACAGATCTCTGGAGCCAGGGAAAAATGCTGCCAGTGTCTTTATTAAAACATATCAAGAGTCACATTTATTCAGTTTCCCAACACATTCCTCATCTCCATGTGAGACCACCTCAGCCTGTACTTCACTGTCCATATCACTATCAGCATTTTGGTCAAAGCCATTCAACAAGTCTCTGAGAAGTTCCAAACTTTTCCAAATCTTCCTTTCTTCTTCTGAGCCCTCCAAACAGTTCTAATCTCTGCCTGTTACCCAGTTCCAAAGTCACTTTCACATTTTCAGGTATCTTTACAGCAGTATCCCACTACCTGGTACCTCATTTGATGGAAAATGGAGCTGGTTGATGGCTGCACAGAATCACACACACACACATGTAGCAGCTGTGTTGATGGTATCAGTGATTCAGTCTTTCAGTTCTCCTGTCGTCCTCTGCTTGGCATACCCATTTCTGCTTTGCCAGCTGGTTCTATCTATGTTCTACCAACAGAGGATACTAGAGGGAGACTGCAAACTGAAGAGGCAGCACTGACTTACTCTTTCCTGTCTGCTTCTCAGCTTCTCAGCTTAATTCCAACAATGCTCCTTAGCCCTGACAAAGCCAGTTCCCTCCCATAGCTGCAGCTGCACTGAGTTAGCAGTTTTGCAGTTTTTCCAACACACGCAAACTAGGTACAGTATGCCAGCCCCAGCTGCCACCAACCACGGACCTTTCTCTAAACCTAGAAATACCACCACCAATCAGCAGGTGGCCCCTTCTCAGACATCTGACTCAATTACACAGGGATCCTTCTTTAAGTTCCAGTAATTCAAACCTATACCCTTTGTTCCTTCAGCCCTGGGGAAACTGCAGTTGTTACCCCTACAATACTTTATAGTAGTTCTCAAACTGTGGTCCTAGGACCAGCAACACTGGCATCTCCTGGGAACTTATTAGACATTCAGGTTCTAAAGCACCATCCCAGCCTAATGAATAAGTAACTCTGATGGTGTCACCAGGAATCTGTTTTTAATGAGCCCTGACACATGCTGAAGTTTGAGAACCACTGCCCACTGACTTGGAGTTCTTATTTCACTCTCCCAGTTGCCTCCTTAACATTTACAGTTAACAGTTCTTTCTATATTATCATTTTCAATAACTGGTGTAGAATACTTTAACATAGTAGCTATTAGAATAAAGAGATGGCGTCAGTGATTAATTCTATCAAATGCTTTAAAAAGTATTAACATAAATCTTTCTCAAGCTCTTCCAGAAAACAGAATAAAAGGAAACATTTCCTAACTCATCTTGAGGCAAACATTACCCTGATATCAAAGTCAAAGACATAAGAATGAAAACCACAGGCCAATAACCTTTATGAATATAGATGCAAACATCAACAAATACTAGTACACCGAATCCAGCGGCATATTAAAGGTATTATTCACCATGAACAAGTGAGATCTACTTCAATAATGCAAGGGTGAGTCAACATGAAAATCAATGTAATGTACTACATTAACAGAATGAGGGGGAAAAAACAGATGAACACCCATCTCATCTGCTGCAAAAAAAAAAAAAAGCACTTGACAAAATTCAACACTCTTTCATGACAAAAACATTCAACATTCCTATTTCAAACTACTAGGTAAAGGGGAACTTCCCACTACATAAAATGTGTCTATGAAAAATCCACAAGTAATATACTCATTGATAAAAAGTGAAAGATTTCCTTCTATGATCATGAATAAGACAAGGATGCCTGCTCTTGACACTGCTATATAACAATGTACTGGAAGTTCTAACCAGAAAATTAGGCAAGAAAAAGAAATAAGACATCGAAAGACATTCAAATTAAAAGCAGTTAAATTATTTGCAGATGACATGATCTAATGCATAGAAAGTCCTAGAAAATACACACACACTATTGGAATAAACTCAACAAAATTGTAGGATACAAGATCAACACACAAAAAATCAGTTGTATTTCTATACACTAGCAATGAACAATCTGAAAATGAAATCTAGAAAATAATTCAATTTACCATCGCATCACAAAGGAAATAATGTTAGGAATAAATTTAGGATAGGAGGAACAAGACTTGTACACTGAAAACGCCGAATCATTACAGAAAGAAATTAGAGGCATAAATGGAAAGACATCTCACGTCCATGTGTGGAAGGACAAGGACTTAATACTATTAAGATGGCCGTACTATCCAAAGTGATCTACAGATTCAATATAAGCCCTATCAAAATCCCAACTTTATTATTATTTTGCTGGGAGACGAGGAGAACACAGAGGAAGAATGGAAAAGCCAAACTAAAATTCATATAGAATCACAAGGGACACCAAGTAGCCAAAACAATACTGAAAACAAACAAAGGTAGAAGACTCACACTTCCTAATTTCAACATGTGCTACATAAAGCTATGGTAATTAAAGTCACGTGGTACTGGGCATAAGGACAGACATATTGACCAATGGAACAGAATTAAAAGTCCAGAAACAAACCTATATATCTATGGTAATCTGTTTGTGATGAGGTGCCAAGACCATTCAATGGAGAAAGTACAGTCTCTTCAACAAGTGGTACTGAGATCACAAATACCCAGATGTAAAAGAATGAAGCCAGACTCCCACCTGACATCATATACAAAAACCCATTCACAATAGGTTAAAGAACTAAATACATAAGAACTAAAACTGTATGACTATCAGGAAAACACAGGGGCAAATCTTCATTACGCTGGATTTGGTTAATGTATTTATTCTTAGCCATGACATCAAAAGCACAAGAAACAAAATTTAAAAATTGCTAAACTGGATTTCATCAAAAACTACAACTCTTATACATCAAAGGGTACCATCAAGACAGTGAAAAGACAACCCACATAATGTGAGAAAATATTTGCAAATCATATATCTGATAAGGCTCTAATATCCAGAATACATGAACTATGTTTATAATGCAACAATGGAATTAAAAAATAGAGAAAAGGACTGAATAGATTTCTCCAAAGACAATATACAAATGGCAAACAAGCACATGAAAAAATGCTCAACTTGGTTAGTCATTAGAGAAATGCAAATCAAATTCACAATGAGAGGCAGGCACGATGGCTCACGCCTGTAATCCCAGCACTTTGGGAGACTGAGGTGGGCAGATCACCTAAGGTCAGGAGTTTGAGACCAACCCAGCCAACATGGTGAAACCTTGTCTCTACTAAAAATACAAAAATTAGCCAAGCATGGTGGCAGGCGCCTGTAATCCTAGCTACTTAGGAAGCTAGGGCAGGAGAATTGCTTGAACCCAGGAGGTAGAGGTGCCAGTGAGTCACTCTAGCCTGGGTGACAGAGAAGACTCCGTCTAAAAAACACACAATGAGAGATCATTTCAAACCCACTAGATGGCTATAACCAACAAAACAGAAAATAGCAAGTGTTGGTAAGGATAGAGAGAGACTGGAGCCTTCCTACAGCGCTGATGGAAACTGAAGTGTGTAGCTGCTGCAGAGAACTGTTTGGTGGTTTCTCAAACAGTTAAACATAGAGTTTCCACAGAACTCAGCAATCTAACTCCCAAGTATATACCTAGGATGAATTCAAAACATAGGTTCGTACAAAAACTTGTACACGAACATTCATAACAGCATTATTCATAATAGCCAAAAGGAGGGAGGAAGCTCAAATGACCATCAACTGATAAATGAATTTTTAAAATGTATCATCTATACATACAATGGAGTATTTATTCAGCCTTAAAAAGGAAAAAATTTTGACATGGTATAACATGGATGAACCTCGAAAGTATGTGAAAGAAGCCAGACACAAAAGGTCATATATGACTCCATTCATATGAAATGTTCAAAACAGGCAAATTTTGAGAGACAGAAAGTAGATTAAAGGTTGCCAAGGGATGGGAAAAGGGAGGACTGAGAGTGAATGCTAAAGGGTACAGGATTTCTTTTTGGGGAAAGAAAAGTTCAGGAATTAGTGCTAATGGTTGCATAACCTTGTGAATATATTTAAAAACAAATTGTACACTTTAGAATGGTTAAAATGGCATTTTTTTCTAAATTTAGATCTAACAAAGTAAATGACATTTGTCATGCTGTAATTGTGATAAGCAACGATAAAACACAAAAATGCCATAAACCATTTTTTTCAAACTGTGGTAAAATAGACATAATAATATAAGTTATCATTTTAACCTCCTCCCCACCCCTCACAAAAGATGGAGTCTTGCTCTGTTGCCCAAGCTGGAGTGCAATGGCGCAATCTGGCTCACTGCAACCTCCACCTCCCAGTTCAAGCAATTCTCCTGCCTCCCCAATAGCTGGGATTTCACCATGTTGGCCAGGATAGTCTTGATCTCCTGACTTCGTGATCCACCCACATCGGCTCCCAGAGTGCTAGGATTACAGGCATGAGCCACTGTACATGGCCTCATTTTAACCATTTTTAAGGATATAGTCCAGTGGCATTAAGTACATTTTCACACTGTTGTACAATCTATTACCATTACCATCCCAGAACTTTTCTTACCTTGCAAAATGAAACTTTGTACCCATTAAATAACAGCTTCCAGTACTTCTCCTTCCCCCAGCCCGTGATGAGCACTACTCTCCTTTCTGAATTAACTACTCTAGTCACATCACTAAGTGGCACCATACAATATTTCTCTTTGTGATTGTCTTGTTTCACTTAGAATAATGTGTTCAATGCTCATCCATTTTGCAGTGGGTGTCAGAATTTCATTCCTTTTTAAGGCTGAATAATATTCCATAGTATGGCTATACCATATTATTTTGTTTATCCATTCACCATCAGTCAATGGGCACTCAGGTTTCTTCCATCTTTTGGCTGTTATGAATGCTATGAACATGGATATACATGTTTTCGTTCTGTCTCTGCTTTTTAAAAATAAAAATACAGATGGTCTCCAACTTTATGACAGTATAAAAGTGATATACATTCAGTAGAAACTATACTTCAAATTTTGATTTTTTTCCCAGCCTAGCGATATGTGGTATGATACTCTTTCATGACACTGAGCAGTGGCAAGTAAGCTGCAGCTCCCAATCGCCATGCCATCAGGAGGGTAACCAACCAACCAATACTCCACCATGCTGATACCAAAAGTGCTGAAGCTTCTATGGTGTATTAAATGCATTTGCAACTTACTTACAATGTTTTCAACTTACAATGGGTTTATCAGGATGGAACCCCATAGTAGGTCAAAGAGCATCTGTAGTTGTTATGATGTTTTTGAAGGGAGACTTTGAAAGAAGTTTGTTAAAAATTTTTTGAAAATACATACCTTTTACATCAGCTGAAGGACGAACAACTCAGTTTAATTGAAAGCCACCCAACAAAGAACCCAAAAGAGCAATGGTACTATTTGCTTTAAAAAAAAAAAAAAAAAGACAAAAGACATAAAAGTATCCACTGTAAATTTATTATGCATTAGGAAGCTTAACCTAAAAACCAATAGCATCGTAAAAAGATATCTTATCTCTGTTCATAACAGAACAGGTTTCAAAATATATTTTCTTTTACATGTATTCAGTCAGTACACAATCCTTTATAAAAGTTGTTGTATATATTTTTTTCTGTCAATACCTTCATTACATTTATAAATACAAGATTTACACAGCACCCCATCGAAAAAAATTAAAACCCTTTACAAATATCTACATATATTTCATACCTATAAAACTTTCAAAGGAGTGCTGTTAAAGGTGGGCCCTAGTTAATGGTCCATTTACTGGTGCAGCAAAATACATATAAATCTGTAAAGTTTTCTTAATCCATAAAACATCTCAAAAATTAGCAAGACACTTATCGTGAAACTCAGCTTCATAAAACCATATTTTAGAAAGGAACTTAGCGTATTCCCATGCGATTCAAAAGTCAGACAAATAGATTGAAATAAAGATGAATTGAAAACAAATACACACTACAGAGCAGTTAAGGCAGGAGTGTGATGGATGAGAAAAACTTCGAGAAGTAGGACTGGAAGACATGGGAAGAAGTAATAATGACTCATAATAATGCCTGAGTCTGAACTTGGATATAAACTTCACTTGTATCCAGTTACTAACTCTCATCTTCATTTAGGAATTTCCAAATTGTTAAAAACTTTCTTAGAAGCAGCCTACAACTCCTATGTTGCCACTAGAATGCTTGAGTGTTTTTTTTCTTCTGTAAAATCACCTTGGACCTAACCAGGACACGAGGTTAAGGAATCTGAGTTGTGAGTTTTACATGATTTAAGTCTGCAATAAAAATTTCTTTCGGCCGGGTGCGGTGGCTCAAGACTGTAATCCCAGCACTTTGGGAGGCCGAGGCGGGTGGATCACGAGGTCAAGAGATCGAGACCATCCTGGTCAACATGGTGAAACCCTGTCTCTACTAATACAAAAAATCAGCTGGGCATGGTGGCACATGCCTGTAATCCCAGCTACTCAGGAGGCTGAGGCAGGAGAATTGCCTGAACCCAGGAGGCGGAGGTTGCGGTGAGCCGAGATCGCACCATTGCACTCCAGCCTGGGTAACAAGAGCAAAACTCCGTCTCAAAAAAAAAAAAAAAAAAAAAAAAAATTATTTCATCTAGTAAAGGTATTATTATTCAATATTATTCATGTCCAGAAGTATTATATATATATATATATATGCTGAGTTTCATTCTAGACAAGAATAGGAAGTAGAATAAAAGGAGACTAGGTTTTTATTTGACCTTTGAACAAAGACAATAGATCCCTGATACTGAGTGACTCTTAAGAGTGGCCACTCGTAAACACATATGGGCTTGATTCAGAGAAACAGAAAGGTAGAAATTAAGAAGGAATTCTTTACCTGAAATCTTGCCAGAGATGGCAGACTCATCATAGTTCTGCACCTTCGGCTGAAAAGGGCATAGAAAGATTGCTGTCACTCTAACTCCACAGTCATTACAGGAAAGCCATCCTTTCTACCAGAGAGATGACTTTTTCTATTTGAATTTTACCTTGAGGGTTGCACATTATTTGCAGGGAAGTATTTCAAATCTTACCTTATTCTAACGTACAAACCGGGGCGGGGGGGGGTGGAAAAAGAATGTAAGAGGGAAAAACAAAACAAACAAAAAATCTGGAGGAGGAAGAGCAGAATATGGACATGGTATTTAATCAAACTTGGCCCTGAAGGATGCCGCTGGCATCTCCCATCAAGCACCATGAAGTCACCAGGTGGTGTGGCTCCCTCCATGGTTCTCAGAGATGGCATATGCAGAATCCCACTTTCTGCCAAGTTTACAGCTCAGTGCACTGATTCCCAGGCTCCTCAAATGAGAGTTCCCAGATGCTACTGTCTTGCAGCAGTGGCTCAATGTCCTCATCAC
This sequence comes from Aotus nancymaae, assembly GCF_030222135.1. NCBI lineage: Eukaryota > Metazoa > Chordata > Mammalia > Primates > Aotidae > Aotus > Aotus nancymaae. The sequence continues at coordinate 20,109,961 of NW_026988455.1, forward strand.
TGCCCCGTTCTGGGGTGTTGGTCAGGCTGCCGCTGTTACTGTGTTTTTGAACTCCACTGGCTTTACTGTATTCAGGAATGAATAAGGCAACCAGAAAAGACATAAGAACGATACATGCCCCAAATAAAAATGGCGGGCCTGGGATGACAGCTCCCTGATGGATGTGGAAAACAAGTGGAGACAAAGAATATAGTTAGTCTTTTTAACTCAAATTATTCCTAGATTACCCAAAAAAACACACCACCAAAAAGTGAATCATATTCTTATAAGTAAATGTTTCATAAAATGTCAAGGCAAATTCTAATAGAGCTTGGTGTCTGGAATATTACAGAGGGCAACTAATTACTGCTTTTTGTACCACTTCTAAATAGCTTAAGCAAACCTGTAAGCTTGTAAGCAACAGCTGTTTACCTATAATCCCATCCTATGACTGACTTCAGATCATGCACCTTTGTATATAAACATTAATTCCAGCTTTGTATAGAGATCTATACTAAACATAGCTTAGAAGAAACAAGGAAGAAATTTCAAATAAATAGTACAAAAAGTACTCTAACTCGATTTTTAGCTGGATTTTTAGTCATTTCAAATTTTAATTAGCCTGGGCTTAGTCACAGAATAGCACAGTGGTTGTTTAGGTGAAAACAGAATCTGAACAAAATTAAGACATATCTTGTACATAAGATATTAAATCACTACAATGATTCCCCCGTGATCCCAAGAGGCAATAAACAAAATACTTATTGCTGTCAAATAAAATATAGTAGTATACAGGTAAGAATCCCCTCCAAGTTTAAGGTCACAAGATTTTGCTATAATCATACACAACTGTTGTTACAAAAATAGACTTATGACCAAATTACCTGCAGGGGAACATTGTTAGAATTCAATTTTGGGCCCAACTCAGTCAGTTCCACATGGAACATGTAGAATATGAAGCCATACAGTGCTGGCCCCAGGCCATTGCATAGTCCTCTTATTCCAGTTATGATCCCCTGGGCAACTCCTAAATTGGAACAGAGAGAAGAAAGTCAGTCTTCTCAGAAAGGCATCTCAAGATTTGCAGCTGAACAGCACTTTCTCACATTAATTCAGCAAGACTGAGGAGAAAGCATGCTAATGAAAGTAGATTAGGAAGACTTCATCTATTATTTTCATTCATTGCACAAATGTTTTCTTGGTTTTACCATGTCCATTTAATGTTGTCGTCACTTTTTGTGCTGAGATCTATAGGGAGAGGAAATGGCAGTGATGCTTCCCAAATTTTGGGGGAGTTAAATTCCCCATTTCACCTAGATCTGTCTAAAAAGTGGGAAAAAAAATAAAATCCAAAACTTTAATATCGTCCCATTTGAGGCAATTTCCACTTTTCTGTCAACCAAGATTTCCCTGCTCCACTCATTTACTGGTGCTTTGGCAACAAAAAAACTTGCCCTTCACCTCTGGCAACACTGCTCTCAGGAATACAGAACAGTTCCCACTAGGCAGACCCCATCTTCACAGGTGTATTCCAGCCCTCTCTCCCTATAGACCTACATTGAAAACCCGGAAGTGCCAAATTCCTAAATGTCTCTACTTTCTAACATAGCAAGAAAAAAATTAGCTTGAACCATAGGAAATGAATGTTTCTGTAAATCAAAAATATTAGCATATAATTCAACCTAATACAATGTGTTCCCAAACTTTTATATGCTGACATTTAGAAACATGTATATTGACATGAAATATAAAAACAGTCAAAGAAAATCTATTCCCCAAATGACAGGACAGTGTCTGTCAGATCCCAAGGTAGTTACAGTCCTCCACGGATGGCTCACATCTTCACCTCAGAGGCAGCACCTCCCTGAGGATACAAGCCAACTGAGTTCCTGTAGCCAGGAGTGACATACAGAATTTGTGGTATTCAAGGGACAATATTTAATACTATGAATATGAGTAAGATACCTAAGTTCTGATATGGAAAAAAAAAAGTGCAATGAATAAACCATGCTTTCCAATATAGTTTTTTACTAAAACTTTTAAAAGGGCTGTTAGGGCCAGGCACAGTGGCTCACGCCTATAATCCCAGCACTTTGGGAGGCTGAGGTGGGCAGATCACAAGGTCAAGAGATTGAGACCATCCTGGCCAACATGGTGAAACCCCGTCTCTACTAAAGATACAAAAATTAGCTGGGCGTGGTGGTGCGTGCCTGTAGTCCCAGCTACTCAGGAGGCTGAGGCAGGCGACTTGCTTGCACCCGGGAGGCGGAAGTTGCAGTGAGCCAAGATCGTGCCACTGCACTCCAGCCTGAAGGCAGAGCGAGACTCCATATCAAAAAAAAGGGGCTCGTAGACATTCACAAACTTTTCTCCCTCTAAAACTGTCTGCTACTTCTTCCTGAATACAATGAGGTGAGCCATTAGGAGTCAGAGAAGGAAGATGATTAAACTAGTCATGGGAACTGCTAGAAAGGAAAGCAGGCCAGGCACAGGGGCTCATGCCTATAATCCCAGCACTTTGAGAGGCCAAGGCAGGCAGATTGAGCCCAGAAGTTTGAGACCAGCCTGGGCAACATGGTGAAACTTTGTCTCTACTAAAAATACAAAAAATTAGCTGAGCATGGTGGTACATGCCTCTAGTCCCTGATACTTGGGAGAATCACTTGAGCCCAGGAGGCTGAGGCTGCAGTGAGCCAAGATCACACTACTGCATTCCAGCCTGGGTGACAGAGTGAGACCCTGTGGTAGGGAGGAAGCGAGGGAGGGAGGGAGGACAGGACAGGAAGGGAAGCAGAGGCACGGGAAGGATGGGATAGGGATCTAGATGGTGGAATGCTATTTTCCACATGGCAGTCTTAATTTTAATTTCATCTCTCACTCAACATCTAATTATCAACAACCACACAGATTTTTTCTTTCTCCTCTCAAAGAACTATTTTCTAAATTAAGCTCACAGACTTTCGGCTATTCTAAATGAAATAAAGTTTAGTGAATAAAGTAATTAAATCAGTAACTTGTGATTAACTGGTATTTCATTATTTAATAGACATCTGTTAAAATGTGATTATAGTCTGGTTAATTGTGACACTAAAGGACAAAAGAGGCATCAAAACTGAAAAGGGAAAATGTATTTCTAATTGTTAGTAATCTGAACTGCTAAGTCCAGCTTTAAAAAATATGAGTGTAAGATAAAAGAGAGGAAAATAGAATGTTCCTATCTGACAAAGTAAGTATAATCCTTGAGAAGGGACCACATGGCTGTCAGCTCCTGCTGTCAGTGGGGAGAACCCAGAGCTTCTCCTGCTTCTAGCAAGGAGGTCTCAGTTGAAGGAGAAAAACAGAGGGGGCAGTGATCTTACCTTGCTGATCTGACTCTGCATTCCGAGAGACGAGGGCACTGATGGCCGGAAACGTGATGCTAGACATGGCGGCCACAGTCCCTGCTGCCCACATCATCCTGCAAAGACAGGACAAGCACGGTCAGGCAGCAGGTCAGCCTCAAGGAGGTCACTATTCAGAATGCAATCAGTGACAAAAGTACAAATGCCTTCTGTTTTCTCCTATTATGTTTTATTATTTCCATCTTTTTAAAAAATGCATTTTTTTTAACCTAAAAGGTTACACAACACATTGTAGAAAATTAATCACTTAATGGCCTGGGATGGGGACAGAAGGGCCGGGAAAACTCTGTTTCTTCATTTTACTTCTTTCAGAAACTCTTCTTCTCCCTGGTCTCCCTATTACCATCTTTAGACATAAGCTCAATGAAGTTTGCAAGATTTCTTTTGTTTCTATAAATACCACATATTCTCCACTGATTTTTCATTTTTCCTTTAAGAGGCTCACTTCCACACTGCCCTCGAGCTACGTAGTTTGCTACCTCTCAACAGAACATGGTGTGCCCTCAACTGGAAAAACAGACCCTGCCTCCCTCTTTAGACCTTTATCCTTCTTTCAATGAAGGAGGCTTAATTACATATCAGTATGAAGTGTGAGTAAAGTAAGGCCCCAACTTTGGGATGGTCATTACTGGGGGGGGGGGGGGGGGGGAACCTTACATGATGACAAAGTCTTAACACTGCATGAGTGTGACTAAATCAGTTACAGAACCAAAGTTCACAAGAGCAAAATCAAAAAGAACAAGGAGAATCAAGCAAGTTAATCCGGTAGAGTAACAGATGGCTAGGGGCAGTGGCTCATGACTGTAATCCCAGTACCTTGGGAGGCCAAGGCAGGAGGACTGCTTGAGTCCAGGAGTTCAAGATCAGCATGGGCCACATAATGAGACTTTGTCTCTAAAAAAAACAAAAACAAAAACAAAAAACCTTTGGAGTGGTGGTACATGTACATAGTTCCAGCTACTCGGGAGGCCGAGGTAGGAGGATCGCTTGAGCCTGGGAGCTCAAGGCAAGCAGTAAGCCATGATTGTGCTGCGGCACTCTGGCCTAAGCAACAGAGCCAGACCTTCTCTCTCAAAAGAGAGAGAGAGAGAGAGCAAGTGGATCAAATGAAATTCCAAAATTCAGAATGGGCACATGTACTTGCTCCCCAAACTAAACACTGATCACTAAGGCAATTCTAGTTTCTCTAAATTATGTTGTCTGTTTATGTGTCCAAAGTGAGGACCAGCTCTACTGTCTAAAATGGAGATGACATTTCTGCATCTTCCCACCGGGCACATGGAGAAACCTGCCATATTAACAAAACAGAACTCATGATTCCTTCTGTTTTTCCTTATTCCACTGAGCTTATTTTGACCTTCCTTCCCATTTATAGGAATCAGTATGGTAGTAGTAATTAATAACTGCGGCAGAGTGCACATGGTTTTGGAAGAAATCTTAGTGTTCATCTAACTCAAATGACTTATAAAGATTATGTTATTGCCCCAAGGTCACTCAGTTAATGATAGCTAATGATAATTAATGATAGTGAAGCTTGCCATAATCAGTCATTTTTCTGGATCTTCTTGTTTTGCTTTTGACTGTATTCAGTGTCTCTAAAAATTGGCATATGTGTTTAAAAAGTAGGCATAAAACTTTATTTGGGGGCTGGGGCAAAGAACAATCCCATGGAAGTCCAGTGACATAAAGGCAGTCTTTATAAATAATTCTGTTACCTAGCTCCACATTTCCCCAAATTAAAGCCTAATGGTTTCTGCAACCTTGAAGACAACAAACCAGTAAAATAACCCTTGCTTCCTTCTCATCACACCCAACCAGCCCAAGCTCCTCTAAGAGGTATCTGTTTCACAGTTCATGAGAATCTAAGAGTGAGGCTTACCAGGCCTGCGATCCAAAACCGTACCAGGCTAACTGGAGCATCTGGAAGCCTAAGCCAAGGAGGACAGTATTCTTATTTCCTAATGATCTCATCAAGATGCTAAGAAAGACTGTCTGCAAAGTAAAGGAGACAACTCTGAAAAACCACATCAACACAAAGAATCAAAATACAAGCTGTGTGTGTGAAGACCCTTCCCTGATGACCAGGGACCTCCTAAGGGTACACTGCCTGATCTGTGACCTCAGAGTCTGGACTGTACTGATGAATCTCTACAGGGGTGGAGTGTTGGAGGCTCCCAGCCTGACCTGGGGCTCATGCTTTCTGCCTCCTTCCTGAGGCTCATGCTTTCTGCCTCCTTCCCGAGAAGCCTGTCTACCTGGTGTTCTGCTGGCACTTCCCAAAAGATTATTACAACTGTTCACCAGTTACCATGATTGAGAGGGACAGCCTCAGCCTCTTTGGAGAAATACTAATCACTTATATATTTGTGAAGAGCAAACTCCTGCTGAACATTTATAGAATATGAGAGATTCTGCTGTAAGTTTTACAAAGTTGAGATTGAAATAAGTTTGATTTTAACAAATATATACTCTGCTAAATATAACTAGTTGGGATAGTCTGAAAAGGAGCTGGATAAAAGATGACTGGGCTGGCTGGGCATGGTGGCTCATGCCTGTAATCCCAGCACTTCGGGAGGCCAAGGTGGGCAGATCATGAGGTCAGGAGTTGGAGACCAGCCTGGCTAGCATAGTGAAACCCTGTCTCTACTAAAAATATAAAAATTAGCCAGGCATGATGGCACACACCTGTAGTCCCAGCTACTCAGGAGGCTGAGGCAGTAGAATCACTTGAACCCAGGTAGCAGAGGTTGCAGCACACTAAGATTACACCACTGCACTCCAGGATGGGTGACAGACTGAGACTCCGTCTCAAAAAGAAAAAAAAAAAAAAAATGACTGAGCTAACTAATGTTTGATTTTGTAAAAAATCAAAATAATGATCAACTTGAAAGGTTGACATAATTTACATTTGCAACACACTTCAACAAAAACAAAAATATAAATAGCCTTTGCCTTGATGTATTCCCATTAGCCTTGTCAAATCTAGTATTTGCATAAAGCAGTTTTGCAGCCTTCTCATTTCTCCTTTAGAGGGTTACCACAGAATGCTTTGCTTCACTGGTAGCCATTTTGGGGAAACAGCCCCTAGGCATTACCATACAAAATAGTGAATATGTCTGGGCACAGTGAATTAATTTAAGGACAATACGCTTCACCTTTTCTGGTACTCTGTTTATAACAGATGGGGAAATACTTAATGCTCTCTCTCTCTCTCTCTCTCTCTCTGTGTGTGTGTGTGTGTGTGTGTTCTCTCTCTCAGACAGAGTCTCGCTCTGTCACCTGGGCTGGAGTGCAGTGACAAGATCTTGGCTCCCTGCAACCTCCGCTTCCTGGGTTCAAGCAATTCTCCTGCCTCAGCCTCCTGAGTAGCTGGGATTACAGGAGTGTGCCACCACACCCAGCTGATTTTTGTATTTTTAGTAGAGACAGGGTTTCACTATGTTGGTCAGGCTGGAACTCCTGACCTAGGTGATCCACCTGCCTCGGCCTCCCAAAGTGCTGGGATTACAGGCATGAGCCACTGCACCCGGCCCTCATTGAATATATTTTAATGTTCTGATTCATATTTCTTCAGTCCTGGAGACAATAGGAGTTGAAGCAGTTACCGATTTTCATTTCTACTTCCTTTTCAACATTGAAATAACACTGAAACATTTTCCTAGTTGATTGTACAATCCAGAGATAGATTATAATTATTCACTATTTTGGTTGGTATAAAAGCAAATAAAAGAATTTGCCCAGCAGAGAGTACAACAAATATTCTAAAAAGCAGAGAAAGTTGTATTAAAGTTCTCCTAAATCATCTTCTCTGAGAAAACACTAAATGGCAGATGATGCTAGTGCGGTGTTGGGGGAGGGTGCCAGAGGCCCCCAGGGCCCTGGGATGGGGAACCACCGTGACTTCCAAGGAAGCTTAGGCAGCAGCATCAGGGGCCAGGGCCCCCAGGGCTCAGGAAGGCAAGGCTGAAGGAGTAGATGCCAGTCACCAAGCTGGGCCACCTGGTCTAGAACATAATTTTTAAAAATTGTTTTAAATAAAATACAAAAAAATTTCTCCTAAATTATAACTTCAAAAAAAATTTCTCCTAAATTATAACCTCAATACATTATATAAGAAGAAATGGTTCTGTGGACGGACTACATCCACATCAGATTCTCAATTTGATATTACACTATAGTTGTACAAGACGTTACCATAGCAGGGGTGAGGGACTGAGGTAGCAGTTCAGGGAGTATCTCCCTGTAGTTTTATATGTGGCTTCCTGTGAAACTATGGTTATCAGGATTTTCTTAATTTTTTAAGTATAGATAAAATGATACTCACCTGAGCCACAATAGACAGAATTCCTACCATAGCTATGAATGCTGCAATTTTAACAGATCCAAAACCTATGACCTATGGAAATGGAATGAAAATAGTTTAGTAATACAGATATTATAAAATAATAAGGAATATTATGTTCTATTACAATGATAGGATAGTTGAGGAAAATTCATAAAACCAGTGGCAAATTAAGAAGGACAGTGCTGAAAGCTGAACCTGTGTAACCAGTAATTTATATCTAAAACTGATATAAGAAATCATCATAAGCAGGCACAACTGTAATTGTGAAATTTTTTAGATTTTCTATTATATATCTACCTGTTACTTTATATGCCCTCTATCTCCCAACAAACTGATAAATATAATAATATCAAGTAATAAAAAAAAGAAAATGACTATCAATACAGTATTGCTCATTATCAAAGCCAGTGGCTCTCAACTTAGCCTACACATTAAAATCATGTGAGGAAATGACAAGGGGTAAGGAGAGCAGTGAGATGCTGGAAGACCACTGGAGACCAATTAAATCAGGCTCTCTAGGGTTATGACCCAGGCACAGTTATGTTTAAAAGCTCCCATGGTGATTCTAATAAGCACGCAAAGTAACCTGGCAATGATTTCTAAGCCTCTAACCTTAACAGTATCTCTGAAATGCCCACAATTTTTAAGTCTCAAATATCAAGTTTTTTAAAAGTTATATTATTTTGCCCTATATTGAAATTCTATAAAATTCAGGAAAAGGATCTTAAAAATTGTGAGATTGAATTATATACATTATTCTCATTTCATAAATGAGTGTCTTGCTTCCAGGCATGTAACTGGCTAATGAAAAGACCTAGGGCTAGAATCTCTGATGGCCAATCCAGTGCTGCTGACATTAACATTTTGTTACTATCTAATCAAATGCAGTTTTAAAAATTAGAACTGGAAAATGTAGATTTAGGGATTATTTCTCAGCCTTTATTTGTAAATATATTTTTTCGTTAAAGACCTTTAAGATAGAATTTAAATACCATACAATTCATCCATTTTTTGTTTTGTTTTGTTTTTTGAGACGGAGTCTTGCTCTGTTGCCAGGCTGGAGTGCAGTGGCGCAGTCTTGGCTCACTGCAACCTCCACCTCCTGGATTCAAGCGGTTCTTCTGCCTCAGGCTCCCGAGTAGTTGGGACCACAGGCGTGTGCCACCACACCCGGCTAATTTTTGTATTTTTAGTAGAAACAGGGTTTCACCATGGCCAGGATGGTCTCGATCTCTTGACCTCGTGATCTGCCCGCCTCAGCCTCCCAAAGTGCTGGGATTACAGGCGTGAGCCACCATGCTTGGCCAATTCATCCATTTTAAGTGTGTAAGTGTATCCAAAGAGTTGGGCAATCATCAACACAAAGTGATTTTCATTAGTCTTCAGAGAAACATAGCAGCCATTAGGAGTTCTACTCCCCTCACCTACCCTTCCTCCAACAATTTAGTCCCTATGGACTTGCCTATTCTGGGCATTTCATATAAATGAAATCTTATAATATGCAGTCTTTCACAACTGGCATCTCTGAGCATGACTTCAAGGTTCACCCATGTTGTAGCATATCAGTACTTCATTGCTTTTCACTCCTGAATAATTAACATTCTAATGTATGGCTATACTATATTTGTTAATCCATTCATTAGCTGATGAACATTTGGGCTGATTATACTTTCTGGCCATTGTGAATAATAATCTGTATATAAGTTTCTGTGCAGAAGTGTGTTTTCATGTCTCATGGGTATATATACCTAGAAGTAGATTTGCTGAGTCATATGGTAACTCTATGTTGAACATTTTGAGGAACTGCCAGGCTCTTTTCTACAGCAGCTGCACCATTTTACATTCTCACCAGCATATATGAGGGTTCCGATTTCTCCACATCGTTGTCTGTCTTTTTGATTATAGCTATCCTAGTACATGTGAAATGGTATCTCATTGTTGGCATGACTTTCATTTCCTTGACAGCTAATGTTATCTTTTCCTGTGCTTATTGGCCTTTCGTAGATCTTCTCTGCAAAATCCTTTGCCTATCTTGAAACTGAATTGTCTCTTTATTGTTGAGTTTTTGTAAGATGTTATTGTGTCTTTTATTATAAGAGTTCTACATGTATTCTGGATACAAGTTATTTATCAAATCTATGATCTTCAAATATCACATGCAAATTTAACTAAAATGTGAGTATGTTAATTGTTCTTGGCAGCCAGCACCAATATAAAATAACATGGAATGATTCTGATTTGTCATAACTGATGGTGGTGGTGATATGAGTATACATGTAGGAAAAAAGCTAGAATAATAAAATAGTCATAGTTGTTTATTACCTATATAAAGAGATTTTTTTTAGCTTTCTTCCATTATTTTTTGTGTTAAATGCATATTTAATGCAATACACCAATTAACTGAAATGCAAGAATAATTTTCTACATTCTCTTGCCATTTTTCCCCTCTACATCTCCATCCAACCACTAAAAATGAGCAAAAGAGAAATGCCTGGAAAAGGTCAGGTGTGGTGGCTCACACCTGTAATCCTAGCACTTTGAGAAGCTGAGGAAGGCAGATCACTTGAGACCAGGAGTTCAAAACTAGCCTGAACAACATGGTGAAACCCTGTCTCTACTAAAAATACAAAAATTAGCAAAGTATGATGGTGCATGCCTATAATCTCAGATACTTGGGATGCCGGGGTATGAAAACTACTTTAACCCAGGAGATGGAGGCTGCAGTGAGCCAAGATCACACCACTGCACTCAAGCCTGGGCAACAGAGTGAGACTGTCTCGAAAAACAAACAAACAAAAGCCTGAAAAGGTTTTATTTATATGCTACCACATAAAATATTAGTCCCATATGCTCAGGAAAACTTTCAGTATGAAGAATTTAACATACTTCATTTTTAAATATCACCAGAAAAGGAGGAAATTATCTTAGGAGGAAGCTTGCTCTGTGAAAGTAAACTGTTAGGAAAAGGCCTGCCTTCCAATGAAATCAGTAGAAGACCACAGGATACAATGGAAAGACAACTTAGGTCTGAGCAATCCCAAAGACCTGAAGTACAGATGAAAAGGGGAAGTTTTTGGTTTTCTTTTTTTTTTTAATTGCCTTAAGTCAATTACATGTTTTGGGGGACAAAATAGGGTATAAATTTTCAAAGTGTAAAAGACTCCAGAGAGGGAAGATTTTGATTATTGCTTGTGAGTCCCCGTGAAGTCTACAGCAGCAGTTGAGCTATGACATACTGAAGACGTTTCAGCAAGCTGGCTTCAGTCAGACCTGGGCTAAAGGCACGTGTGAAATAAGTTTTACCTCTCTGTGAAATTTAATAGATATTATTAAAGATTTAAAATATTACAGTACATGAATGTTACAATAGCTTTATGCACAATTGCCAAAACTTGGAAGCAAGCAAAGTGTCCCCCAGTTGGTGAATGGATAAACTGGTAAATCCAAACAAATGCCAAAAACAAAATGAGCTATCAAGCCATGAAAGACACGAAGAAACCTTAAATGCATATTATTAAGTGAAAGAAACCAATCTGAAAAGGCTACATATTGTATGAAAAAGACAAAACTATGGAGACAATAAAGAGATCAGTGGTTTCCAGGAGTTGGCGGTGGAGGGAGAGATGAACCGGCAGAACACAATAGATTTTTGCAGTGAAAATTCACTGTGTGATACTGTAAGAGTGGATACATGTTATCATGTCTTCATACATTTGTCCAAATCCATAGAATGTACAACACTAAGCATGAACCCTAATATAAACCATGGACTTTATGTTAAGATAATTTGGCAGTGTAGGTTAATCAGTTGTAAAAATGTACCACCCTGGTAGGAGATGCTCACAGTGGAGGAGGCTATGCATGTGTGGGGGTAGGGGATATATGGGAAATTTCTGTATCTTACTCTTAATTTCGCTATGAACCTAAAACTGCTCTAGAAAAATAGTCAGAAAAAAAACAAAAAACAGGCCAGGTGAGGTGGCTTACGCCAGTAATCCTAGCACTTTGGGAGTCCCAGGCGAGCAGATCACCTGAGGTCAGGAGTTCAAGACCAGACTGGCTGACATGGTGAAACCCCATCTCTACTAAAAATACAAAAATTAGCTGGGTGTGGTGGTGCACATCTGTAATTCCAGCTACTTGTGAGGCTGAGGCATAAAATCACTTGAACCCAGGAGGCGGAGGTTGCAGTGAGCTGAGATCACGCCACTGCACTCCAGCCTGGGGGACAAGAGTGAAATTCCATCTCAAAAATAAAAAATGTTTTTGCTAATTCTGATTCTCATGGGGAAAAAAAAAAACCCACAATAATAATCTTACTATATTTTAAATCATCACTGCATTAAAGGTGCCCTGTTTACCAATTATATGTCAGCACCTACATTCATAACTACAAGCAAGTTCATGTTTTTTTCTCTGCAGTGGTTTTCTCAAAATATCTTTAGACAAATCTCCATCTTTGATTTTCCTGGTATTGAAAGGCTACTAGCCACTCACTACTCACCTGCCTGAGATAAAGAAAAAAACTTGAATACTGTCCAGCTTCAGGAAGGTATGAAAGAAACACGGTGATGCAGATTAGTAAGACAGTAGAATCTTTTCCAACTTTCTTCAATGACTGAGAATAAGCAGAAAGAACACATTTAAAATGCCAATACACATTAATGTTGCCAATGTTCTGGAACATTAGCTTCATTATTTTGATCTATTAAGATGAATAACAAAAGGCAAATCATTAATAAAAGAAGGTAAACCTTAATATTAAATATATCACCATCTCTCTGAGGAAGTTACAAGTCTTAATTTCAGAGGTATGTATTTCAAATCGTATAGCTAAAACAAAACAAAACAAAAGAAAAAAAACACTCATCTTTGTTAACAAACTGATTCAAATCCCTGAACAGATCCTGAACCTCCTATAAACAGATTCTGGAAATATATTCTTATAGAACCTTTTAAGAAAATCACTTCTCTTGCTTCATAATGTAACTTCTTTAAAGCCATATTCAGTATAGAAGTTTCCTTATATGTAAATTGACTCTATTCTTCAAAGTGTTCATGTTCAATTTACCTGCAAATCTGGCAGACAAATAAGTATGCTCCAGCCTTAGGGTCAAACTGGTAAGAACTTGTGGAATGTTACAATCTTGTTGAAAAATCCTTCTTACATATATAGGATTGTTGAATAGAACCAAAAGGTATGTTGTTATAAAAGGAGTGGAAAGTGCTGCAGAGCTTCTAGGTCATCAGACCATAGCTTTTATGTAATTAATAGCAAAAGCAGCTCATGTTATTAAGACTCTGCTACCCAACAGACACTAGGCTAGTTAATTTACACACATTAACAGTAATCCTCACAATGGCCCTGAAAAGTAAGCCACAGTAGCTCCACTTCACAGAGGAGCTTCCATGCATAGCTTGATCACTACAAAAGAAGGTGGGAACCCTAACCCGCTGGCTCCCAAGCCCAGTACCGGCTTCCTTCTCTAAATATTTATTTTGGTGTCTGACACTGTGACAGTAATAGAACAGGCAGGGTCCCTAGGTCATACTCTCGGGGTTATTTTAGAAAAAATAATTTCTGATTAGTTTTCTTATTATATGAATTTTTCTAAAAGGTAAACTTGGAGAACAAAGAGCAAAAACCAAACAAACCTCTGGTTCCTTTTTTGTCTACAAATATATATTTTTTTCCCCAAGAACAATTTCAAACCAGGTAAGGCAGACAGAAGGTAAGAGGTAAGATACTTTTTCCAGTTTTGTGACACATCACCTTCCCATGCCAAAAAAAAAAAAAAAAAAGAGAAGAGGGTGGAGGAGAAGAGAAGAGAGAGAGGGAAAGAGGGAGGGAAGGAGGGAGGGAAGAAGGGAGGGAAGAAAAGAGAAAGTGAGGGACATATTATAGAAAACAATATTCAGGCCGGGCGCCTAGCGCACTTTGGAAGGACGAGGTGGGCGGATCACTAAGTCAGGAGTTCAAGACCAGCCTGACCAATATGGTGAAACCCCGTCTCTACTACAAATAGAAAAATTAGCTGGGCGTAGTGGTGCATGCCTGTAGTCCCAGCTACTTGGGAGGCTGAGGCAGAAGAATCACTTGAACCCGAGAGTCTGAGGCTGCAGTGAGCCGAGCTCGTGCCACTGCACTCCAGTCCAGGTGACAGAGAGAGACTCTGTCTCAATAAAAAAAAAAAAGAAAAGAAAAGAAAAGAAAAAACAATATTCAATCTGTAACATACAAATTCAATGTCTCTGGTCAAAATTAAAATAACTAATTCAAACCAAAGGCATTTATCCTTTTTGAGTTAAAATGAGTGAAAATGACCACTTTCGCTTAATTTTGTTTAAAAAGGATGAAAACAGCCATGCAAAAAGGAGTTTTCTTCCCAAACTCTCAAGAATTAGCTAGACATTTTCTCTCTTCCCTAATTGCTTAAGTACCAATTCTATGTATTTCTTAATACAAACACTAAATCCTTTACTTGCAATTAATTTTTTTTTTCTATTTTTACTAGATAAAGAAATGAGTCAACAACTGCTAGGATCCTTGAGGCTATACATATATATTTGCTTGGCTTAAAAAGACATTTAGGAAAGTAAATATTTCAATATTTTTATTTACCGCAAAAGGATCTGCTTGTTTCCAAGAAATCTGAGCTCCCCAGGAAACTGGTCTCATTTTCTCAGGCAGAGATTCTGGAACAGCCACTAAGATGAAGCAGATGTCCAGAAGAGCCACCACTGTGGCCACCAGCACAACGAGGCTGTCTCCGTAACTGGCAGAAAGATATGCTCCAATGGCTGGGCTGCTGACGAGACTAGCCGCAAAGGTGGCTGAGACCTGTGGGAAAAGCATATCCTTACCCAGATCCCTCCTACTGCAGGTGCACACCTTCAGGAAAGCACATTCAACCAGGATCCCACAGGTGCATACCTGCAGCCATGCTTTCCTGGCTTTAAGTAAGACAAAAAAAATGTGTTGCATATAAATTTTAAGAATGAAAGAGAATTTTCATTTAAGAATGTGTTCTTAAATGATTTTCTTTTAAGAATGTGTTCTTAAATGATTTTCTTTTAAGAATGTGTTCACAAACTATTAACTAACTGAAGATATCCTGCAGAGCTACAAGAGTAAAAAATGATTATCTTATTAAAAATAAAAACTGTAAAAACCTTCCCCACAAATAAAACATCAGCTCTTTGATCCTCTTTAACTGGGGGCTGGGGATGTGAGAAAGTATTAAAAAAAATTCCTGCAGGACTGATAAAATCCACAAATTACTCAGGGACTGTGCTTGATTTCATCTTCTAAAAATACTGCACTGTTTAAATATTTTATCATTTGGTGGTCATTTCATTAGCATTGAGAGGGGAGGAAAACCCTCTGTTATTCTTAGTAAAAAAACCCATAACAACAAAAAAGAATTTGTTAAGATGGAAGTTGAAGCTTTTTGACTAGACAGATGTAGATTTCTGTCTCTCTTGCCACCACCTGACCCTGTCCAGATAAAGACCACAGAGTCAGCTGAGCACACCCACAACCTGAAGCCAGAGTGAGCCCCTGCACACTGCACTCCTATAAGCATGTGAAATGTCTGCTTTATTTTAGAACACAAGCTGAATGTTCAGATGCTTACTGGGCAAACTCCAAATTGTAATTCCACACTAAATGTCAAAAGCATATCTATAAGTTAGCTTTTTAAACTTCTAATCGATTTTATTAGAAATCACAAGAATTCTGGCAAGCCAATGACATTTTTTATCCATCATCTCCCAACTGAATATAAAAACACAATATATCCGAAATTAGTATCATACTAAAAGTACTACAAAAGCTAAAAATCAAACGTTTTTGGAGGGATAAAAGAATGTGGAGAATTCCAACTTGGGGAACAGAAACCATTCAATATTTACTGAGTATTTACTATGTACCAGATGAAGAAGACAAAGCTCTTGCTCTCAGGTCTTCCTGCTTTATTCAAGAACATCAGGGTAACCAAATAACTGCATTATAAACTGCAACAACATGCAAACAGTTATGGGAACATTCCTACACTCTTCTCAGGTGTTAAGGAGGCATTGCTGCAGCATCCTTGGGTGCTATGGGAGCACTGCTGCAGCATCTTCAGGTATGAAAGAGTCTATGGCCTCATGAAATTCTATGCAAAATATGTCTATCTTAAAGCCTAAAGTAGCCTACTTGCTTAGTTTGTGTTTTTATCTAAACTCCTCTTTTACTTAACATTCAATACAACTCTGATGAATAAATGTAAAGAATGGCTTCACCACAACAAACTCTTAGTGTTAACTCACTTATTAATATGACTAATCATTGCTGCAGTCCTGAAATAATTACCATTTTCTTAGTTTACTGAAGAAGTTTCAGTAAGGAAGGTGCATATATTTTATATTGTTCTTTAATGGGTCTCAAAATGCTCCTTAGAACTTGACTGACATATCCAGTAATTAATGGGCAACAAATTCTCCTATATCTGGAAGATAAGTAGACTGCAATCCAGGCGGCCTTGCATGCCGAGTTGCTTAGTTGGCTGGGAGCACACTTCAACTGAGTGTTGTCTCAGTCTGGATATGCACATTCACCGATTTCTCTCAATGCCCCTATGAGCAGACATTAATCCTAACTGCCATTATACAATGAGGAGCTGAGCTGGAGAGGATAATTAAGTCACAGGCACTACTGGTTAGAACTCTCTCTCTGAAATCTTTCCTGAAACTACTACTGCTTAGCACAACAGCTGTGTGAATGGTTTTCCAGCTGTGAGGAACAAAATCCAATAAAATTGCAGAAAAATGAGTATCTCAACAGGTAGTTCCCATGCTGTAGAAGAAAGCCATCCCCCACTACTCTGTTGGCCAAGCTTTATGGGCACAACTTGAACATGAACAACCTCCTTTCTTTTTTTGTTTTTGGGGGGGCTTTCTGTTTGTTAATTTTTCGGGTTTCAGGGGGAGTTTTTTTTCTTTTTGGTGTTCATGAGTGAGCCCAAAATCCTGCCTTCTTTGAAGACTTCCTATCAGCTTCTATCTCTGTCCTCCTCCACCACGACTCTGGAGATGCCCCTGATTTAGGGCATGGCATGAAGGGGACATTCAGGAATGGAGAGAAGAAGCAAAGAGAAAGAGAAGGTAAAAGAGTCACAAGTGGGGATGAAAGAGTAGTTTTCAAACTACTTATGTCTGAAGCCAACAAAGTAAAAATTGTTGTGTTTTGTGGAACAGTAGTAACTCATTTATATGCCCATCATTGATTCAGGAAGTTATTCATTCAGTCAGCAATGAATGAGAACTTACTCTACTCCCCGAAGTAGATTTAAAAGAAAAAGACCCAGGAAAAGGAGATTAAATAACCTGAGTTTCGGGCATTCAATCTCCCTACTATTCAATCTCCCAACTATTTCCCACAACTTAGTCAGATCATCTTTCTTCTTCCATCTTTTTATTCTGAAAATTTTCAAACACAGAGCAAGATGGGAGAATACAAAGCATACTTCATGTCTCACAGGTTCAGGTGTATGCCCACACATGTGCATCCATATCCACATCCACATCCACATGCTATGCTATCTTCCCTGATGAACCATCTGAAAGTAACTTGCAGAGTCCTGACATTGATGTAAAATGCTTCAGCCATCTTTTAACAAGTCTTTCTTCTACATAACCATAACACCATTAGCATGCCCGAGAAAATTAGAAACACTGATGTGAAATTATCAGAAAAAAGGTCTCCTATAACTTTTGTTATTGAGCAACTATTTGATGAATGATTCAATGTAGTCCTTTTCTACCTACCACCTTCCAAATGTATGTCCAAAACACACAACCACCAAGAGAGTCAATAGGGTAACAATGGATTAACATTGCTGAGGTTCAGCATGTCTCCAATTCAAATTAGGTGCACAAAGACCTGTGTACCTTGATGGCTTAACGTTTAACGTTCTTCAGGGGATCTGATAACAACAAACAAATCAGACTAATTTTTTTTTTTTTTAATCCCCAATGTTGAAGGTGGGGCCTTGTAGAGGGTGACTGGATCATGAGGGCAGTTTCTCATGAATGGTTTAGCACCGCCTCCCTTGCCTGTAATAGTGAGCGAGTTCTTGTGAGATCTGGTCCATTTAAAAGTGTGTTAAGTACCTCCCCCTTCGCCCTCTCTTCCTCCTACTCTGGTCATGTGAAGATGCCTGCTCCAGCTCTGCCTTCCATCATGAGTAAAAGCTCCCTGAGGCCTCCCCAGAAGCAGAAGGCTCTATGCTTCCTGTATAGCCTGCAGAACCGTGAGACAATTCAACCTCTTTTCTTTATAAATTACCCAGTCTCAGATATTTCTCTATAGCAGTGCAAGAAAGGACTAATACACTCACTTTCCAGTGAATGTCTAATATATTCTTAATTACTACTCTGGGGAAAAAAATATAGTCTATTATCTTACCCATCCATAAGCTGTACTTCGCTCGTGCTCCTGAGTGACATCAGCTACATAGGCAAATATAACAGAGAACGTGACCGAGAAGACTCCAGACACAGAAATCATCGCAAAATACCACCTATAAAAAGATTATTTTAATGACCCAAGAGAAAGGGAGTGTATGTACACTTTTATTACCTAAACCAAAGATATCATGTAAAGATTACACACCAAGAAATAAGAATACTTGTTTATATATTTATACTTAAATATACCCAAAAAAATTTAAGATAGGAAGAAGTAGAAACATACTAATTTCATCATTGTTCAAAGGGGGTCAGTACATGCAGCCTGAAAAAAAAAAGAACTGGAAGAAAAAAAAGAATAAGGGGATTAGGTAAAAGTTGTATTTTTAAAAGTAGCGAATAGAAAAAAAACTTCTCAAATATCCTAGCTTTAAGTAAGAAAAAGACACAACAAATGATTTGAAAAGATCTATATAAAAGCAGAAATCGTAACAAAAAATATTAGCGTAATTAAGACCAAAAATTTCTATCATGTAATAGATGCTTTTAAAAAAACCTAGTTAAAAATTAACAAAGAAAATCTTATAGAACAAAAAGTGGGGTTTACTCCAGGATATATAAAAAATTTAATATTTGCAAATCCATTAATATATTATTTTAATAGCTCTAAAGAGAAAACAAGATCTGACATGTAATCTTAATGTTTTTTTAAAAATCTGGATACAACAGGAATATTTTTTAGTCTACAAACTAGCCTAACACCTAATGACAAAACATTACAATACGCCCTTTATATACATGAAGAAGATAAGTCCCAAATCATCCCTTTGATTTACTAATATTCATTAGTCAAAGCAATTAGCAAAAGCAGTGAGCAGTACGAAAACTGGAAGGAAAGAGATAAAATTATTTACAGATGACATATTCAATACACCTAGAAAACCAAGCAATTAGAAGAGCTCATGTTGTAGCCGAAAAGGATAAAATTTATAGCAAAAAAATTTAAGAAATGTACAAGATCCAAAGGAAAAATCTTAAATTAAAAAAAGGACATAAAAAAGTCCCAACTCATTGGAAAAGCATGCCATCTTCTTGGACATAAACACTCAATACCAAAAAAAAACTGCATCAACTGGTAGAAAATAAAATGACTGTGAGTACCCAATAAATTTAGAATGTGATAAATGTTAACATAAAATTCCTATCAAATAATCAAATGAAAGTATTTTAACATGAGCCAAAAAAGCAAATTAATAGTATTAAAAACCAAAATGAAACTTCCATATGTAAGTATTTTCTTCACATAAGAAAGAACATTTCTGCAATAGGAATACACACCAAAATACAACTGTTATCCAGAAACAACAACTAAGTTACAGCTCACAAGCAAATTCCAACACACCTTTGGTAACTAAACGGGCTTTGGTCACATGCTAAATACTCTCCCGATTTATATAGAAGAAAAAAAAAAATGAGCCAGGCCAGTGGCTCATGGCTGTAATCCCAACTTTGGGAGGCTGAGGCAGGTGGATCACCTGAAGTCAGGAGTTCAAAGCAACCCTGACCAATATGGTGAAACCCCATCTTTACTAAAAATACACAAATTAGCCTGGCCTGGTGACAGGCACCTGTAGTCCCAGCTACTCAGGAGGCTGAGGCAGGAGAATTGCTTGAAACTGGGAGGCGAAAGTTGCAATGAGCCACTGAGATGGCGCCACTACACTCCAGACTGGTCAACAGAGCAAGAATTGATCTCAAAAAAAAAAAAGAAGGAAAAAAAAATGAACTCAAATTCAAATTCATATTATGATTTAAAATAGGTTATCAGCCTTATTATATTTTAAAGTGACCTCCGCCTATTATGATATAAACTATGTTCGTGTCAGTGCCTCATAGCAATTGGCTGGCAAAAATAATATATTTTAAAAGTCAACTAAGAGCCACAGTGATGAAGACAGGGGACTGTTAGCCCACTCTCAGGGTTAAGCTCCCATACCTGACATCATGGCAACATCAGCTGTCTGAAGAGGCATCTTTTATTTCTATTTCTTCACCTGAGTAACTTATCTCAGACATTGTCTTCCCTTCCCCATTTATAAAATGGATATAATGACAATTGTCCAAACTGGCTTTCAGTGTTATAAAAGAGATCAAAGGAAAACACAATTACAACTGTTTTGTAATAGTTAAGAAGTGCTGTGCAAATATAAGTATAATTTACATGTGACTCAAAACAGGCAATCAGGATAGTGAAGGGCCAAGTCACTCACCATGGGCTGATCCTCATCAGTGGGATTGGGAAGCAGGTAAAGAATACAGTGCCAAGGAGAAAGGGCTTCCTCCCCCACACATCAGACAGGGCACCTATGAGTGGGGCACTCAAAAAAGAGAGCAGGCCCTGGAGAAGAAACAGAAGCAAAGGTTAGTTTTATAATTTGATTCCTCTATTATCTGTAATTCATATTTTCTAAATACATTAACTCTAATTCACTGTACTGGCCCCAAAACAGAATAATGATTTGAAACATTAAATACAAACTATTTAAAAAATTAAAATTTGGCCTGGCATGGTGGCTTAGACCTGTAATCCTAGCACATTGGAAGGCCGAGGTGGGTGAATCGCCTGAGGTCAGGAGTTCAAGACCAGTCTGGCCAACATGGTGAAACCCTGTCTCTACTAAAAATACAAAATTACAAAAAATTAGCTGGGCGTGGTGGCAGCTGTTTCTGTAATTCCAGCTACTTAGGAGGCTGAGGCAGAAGAATTACTTGAACCTGGGAGGCAGAGGTTGCAGTGAGCCAAGATTGTGCCATTGCACTCTAGGCTGGGCAACAAGAGGAAAACTCCATCTAACTAAAATAAAATAAAATATAATGTAAAATTCTAACCAAAAATGTAAATGTTCTATCAGAAAGGGAAAGAAAAAGTAAAAAAGCTCATTTTCCAAAAGAAATTAGAAAAGAGGGTGACATTATATATATATATATATTCTTTACTTTTGTGTGTGTGTGTGTGTGTATGTATGTATGTGTGTGTGTGTGTGTGTGTGTGTGTGTGTGTGTGTATATATATATATCTCTCCACATTTGGACCTTAAGATGAACACACACCAAATATATGAGAAGCAGCTAGAAATTTAAGTCACTTTAATAAATATATAGCATATCAATTCTGCACAAAACTGCATTAACTGGTGCCATGACATTCAAATCAATGTACACCATATACTATCCCCAGGGCCTGACAGGGATAAAGAAAGTAAGTGTACATATGCTAATGCTCAAAAGAAAAGTAGATTCTTTGTCAAAGTAAAGTTCTCTCTGCTTGATGAGTTTAGGAAGAAGATAATCCAACTTGAACAACAACTAGAGTTGAAACTAAGGCGAAGAGAGTCGGACATAGATTACACCATGCAGAAGCAAAGGAAGCCAAGGAACTCACATACACTGCTTGCCCACAATTTGCCAGTCACTCTGTTGGCTGGCCACCTTCATTTCAATGGTAGAGATAAGCAGCAGGGTCGGGAGAGCAGGGATGGACAATAGCAGAAAAATGTTGATGAATAATGAAATAGGTGATGAGTACACAGGTATTCATTATATTATTCTTTACTTTTGTGATCTGAATTTTCATAATACATTTTAAAAATTCCTCAGTGCATCACATAAATAGGACACTCGAAAACCTGGCTCCTGATATATCCTATGCCGTGGGTGCATGCAATACTACTGGACATACAATGTTCCTGTGTGCCAATGGGCCTTTGCACAGGCCTTTGCATGCATGTCCATCCCACACTTGGAGCCTGGAAACTGCTAGTGATTCTTCCTAACTTTGGGAGAGAAGCACCTCCTCCTCTAGTCTTTTAACTCTTCTATTATGATTTCAGCACTATATTACAAATCACTTGTTATTTGTCTATCTTCTCTACTGGATTCAGAATTGAGATTAAGGACAGAAGGATGAAGTTTCTTATCTCTGTACCCTTGGTGCCTATCACAGGGCCTGGTAAACACTGGTTTTCAAATACATTTGGTGAATTGAATAGAACTTTTCAGAGAAAATCAATGTACAGAAGTCTCCAAGTTCACATACCTAGAAAGAAAATGGAATAGATTCCAATCCTCTATCAGCCACCAACTGATTAACCCAGGACAGCAGACACAGGTAAACTGATACGGGGAGGGACTCAAAGTGAAGTGGCTTTGTTGTCTGGGGAAATACCAGAGGTTCACCATCTCGCACCAAGATGATTAAGGACATGGACACACATAGGTGGGTGAAGGAGGAGAAAGTTGAATAGGAAAATAAAAGAAGAGAGCCAGAGTTTCCTTGTGCAGAGAAAGTGAGGCACCCAAGCGGGTTTCTGGGTTTGGGGCAGGATGTGGTCAATTTTATAGCGGGGCTTGAGGAGGCAGTGTTTGATTTACATAGGGCCCAGGGGATTGGTTTGACCAGATGTGCATTTACACAGCCTAAGAAAAGACTGGCCCTCCCATCCTAATCTTTTATTATACAAATGTGGCCTCCAACTGGTGGGGCCATGACACCTGCACACTGGCAACAAGGAAAGGGAGGGGAAAATAGCCATGTTGGATGTATCTGGCTTCCAGGTACAGCTGCCAGCATTTAACTATGCAAGCTTCCTGTTTGCTTATGTATGCTTGCAGCTTGATTTTTCAGGTTGCTTTTTAGTAGAAAAGAAATAATTTGGGGCTGATTTTTATTAAAGGAAAATTCAATTGAGAACTCTTTCACCCTCACTAACTCCCTAAATAACTTCTTTTTAACTCCTATATCAAAAGGAGGGCAGGGCAAGCTGAAGTGAAAAGATTTATGACTCCTCTGACATTAAAAATGTATCTACGACCCATGAAGCAAACCTCGTATACTGAGTCACAGTAGACTTCAAGTATATTTGGTCTACTCTCATATCAAGAGAGAAAAAGATGGAGGATTAAATGATTTTCCTTTAAGAACTAAAAAACTGCAGAAGCAGGGCTCAAATTTAGGACATGTGACAATCAGCTTCATAAATTTTAGAAAAGAGAACCTTTCATGTTGATTCAAAATTAAGGCCAGGTGTGGTGGCTCACATCTGTAATGCCAGCACTTTGTGAAGCAAAGGTGGGCAAATCACTTGATGTCAGGAGTTCAAGACCAGCCTGTACAGCATGGTGAAACCCTGTCTCTACCAAAAAATGCAAAAATTAGCCAGGCATGGTGGTGAGTGCTTCTAGTCCCAGCTACCCAGGAGGCTGAGGCACAAGAATCGCTTGAAACCCAGAGGAAGATATTGCAGTGAGCTGAGATGTGCCACCGCACTCCAGCCTGGGCAACAGAGTGAGACCCTGCCTCATAAAATAAAATAAGAAAAACCTGAGCACATAGGAGGGATAAAATTAGTGAAGAAAATAATGTAAAGAAATTAAAGCAGTCAAGGCAGTAGAAATGACAACCACTACCAAAACAGCAATAAAAAATACTTTTAAGCATAAAGAACCCAGGAAAAGTTTTTGGACAGTTCTGATTTCAGATTTCATACAGTGCTTAAAATATGGAATGTACTCCCTTTTTAAATCAAGGATATGAAATGGCCAAGTATTAAAGTTACATTTTAAATAATGCAGTTTTACAGAAAAAGATATTATCTTCTAGATTATGAATTTAAATTGTATTTCAATCCATTCTTTAAATAATATTTTAATCAAATTCTTAGTGACAACCACAGATATTAAAAACGTCTTCTGGGAGAAGCTACTGTTTTACTAAGATGCTAAAATACAAGTTAATAAAATACTTGCTTCTTTGGAAAAACTCATGTTTCCTAAAAATCAAACATTTTTTTCTATCCAGTTGTTAAATACAGTAAGTTCCAAATTTCTCTTTAAAGAATCAGTATGCCAGTATGTTTCAGTTTCTGTGTTCTTTGTTGTGCATTTTAAAGTTTAACTTCCTCATTCCCTTCCTCTCCTTGCCTCCAGTTTCAGCAAACAACGTTACCGCCAGCTCTAATCAGCAGTTCATATCTATACCCCTGGCCACCTGCTCTGTCCTGAGCCACCTCTGGTAACCTGCTCTTACCTGAATCACCTTTAGTCACTAGTTCTGTAACCGTCTTTCCTGCAGAAACTGCTCACCCCACCACTCTGGCTCATACCCCTACTCTCTTTAAAATAGCCAATCAGAATTAGCCTAGACTGTGTGGTCCAATCCTAGCCAATAGGGGAATGACACAGAAATAGGGGTGACCTGCGTCAAGGATAATAACTCCTTCCCCTCCCCTGTTCAGGTGTGCTCTCACCATTGCTCCATCCACGAGATGTACACTTCTATGGAAGTAAAGACTGCCTTGCTGAGAAAATTTATGTTTGAGTGCTATTTCTTTTGCAGCACTGAAAATTTGCTTCTAACAATTTGGTGGCTCATACGAAAACCCCATTCTCCTCCAGGGAACGGGTCTCCAGTCGCCTCTCATGGGGAGATGTGTCTCACTGCCTCATGGTGGCCTCAGGGTGAGAGACTGGTGACCCACCCAGAGTGACGAATAAACCCAGACTCTCGGCAATGCGGAAAGAAACCAGCTGGCGACCTGGGGGAAAGGATCCTTGCATACCGTGGCGAGCAGGTAACTCTGTGCACAGACCAAGGTAAGAAAGGTCATAAAGGTAACAAAGTATTTCCCTGGTGGTCAGGATATTCTGGAGGTTGAATGTGCATGTGAATGATCACAAGCACTCCTGCTTGTGGTGCTGCTTGTGTGAATGGTACTAAGCACTACTGCTGTACGGAGTGAGTGAGTCCTATCTGCGGTTCTTTGGCCACCTCATACAGCTTAGGGTGGATCCTGCCATGGGGTTTATACCAGCACACTGATGCCAAGAGAGACCTGGATCTCCTGCAGGGGAGTGGCCAGAGTGGATGAAGCACAAGAAAGGTGCAAGGAGCCTCCAGCAGGTGGGGGCTAAAGGATAGGTGAGACATTTCTAATATGAGAAATTGAGTCATAGCCCTAGCAAACCTCTAGAGAAGGAAAGGCAAGACATTTCTGATTCGAGAAACTGAGTCTTATAGCCCTAGCAAGCCTCTAGAGAAGGACAGGCAAGACATTTCTAATATGAGAAACTGAGTCTCATAGCCCTAGCAAGCCTCTAGGGAAGGATAGACTGGACATTTCGGATATGAGAGACTGAGCCTAACCAGGACCCAATATGGAAAATACCCCAAGCAAGACAGGGAGCAAGAAGGATAAAGATGGTAACAAAGATATTCCCCTTGATAACTCCCTATGTCTCATGTTAAAAAACTGTAAGAATAATGAAAGGACTAAACATAAGAAAAAGCAACAAACGATACAATATTGCTGTTTTATTTGTACTCAGGGACCCATCCTCAAACCTTCAAACTTCTGGCCAAAGTTTTGTTCGAATGAGGATATAATGTGTCAGCTTCTAATTCAAAATGTTAATGATAAAAGTCCAGTTTCTCAAGAAGAACTGGACTATGCTCTTTGTTGGAGGTAGGGACCTGTCCTCCTTCTTCCCTTAAAAACAATTAGGGGCCGGGCGCGGTGGCTCAAGCCTGTAATCCCAGCACTTTGGGAGGCCGAGGCGGGTGGATCACGAGGTCAAGAGATCGAGACCATCCTGGTCAACATGGTGAAACCCCGTCTCTACTAATACAAAAAAAAATTAGCTGGGCACGGTGGCGCGTGCCTGTAATCCCAGCTACTCAGGAGGCTGAGGCAGGAGAATTGCCTGAACCCAGGAGGCGGAGATTGCGGTGAGCCGAGATCGCGCCATTGCGCTCCAGCCTGGGTATCAAGAGCGAAACTCCGTCTCAAAAAAAAAAAAAAAAAAAAAAAAAAACAATTAGGGATTGTTGTTTTTAATCCCTAGGTGGGATTAGAAACACCTCAAAATGAAAAGTCAGAGAAGCCAGTTCCCATGCCTAAAGACTCTAGCACATGGGATTCCCTAGACCATCTCCCCCGGCTCAGTGTCCCCAATCCTTCTCCCCAGGTAGCACTGCTGCCACAGCTCCCGTTCCAGATCCTTCACCAGCCCACGTTATTCTTCCTCCTTACAATCCTGGCACTTGAGAATTATTATCCCAGGAGCCTGCCCTCTACCAGTCTAAGGATACCTGCCCAAGGTGAGTCCAATGTGAAATACAGCAATGTAAAAAGGATATCCAAAACTTCCCTTTTCCCTCTACAGCTAAGGAGTCAGCCCCTGCTCTTTTCCCATTAAGAGAGGTACCACAAGGAGGGGGAGCCACTGGCTTCGTGAATGCTCCCTTAACCAGTTCAGAAGTCCGGAATTTAAAGAAGGAGCTTAAGCCACTACTAGATAGAGATGACCCTTTCGGAGTGGCAGATCAAATTGATCGACTCTTAGGACCTTAGTTATACACTTGGGTCAATTTAATGTCTATCTTGGGCATCCTCTTTTCAGGGGAAGAAAGGACTATGATTCATAGGGCTGCTATGGTAGTTTGGGAATATGAGCATCCTCCCAGTCAAAACGTTCCTACTGTGGACCAAAAATTTCCTGCCCGAGATCCCCGGTGGGACAATAACAACTCAGCTCACTGGGAAAACATGCAGGTCCTGAGGGAAATGATAGTAAAAGAAATTCAGGGATCAGTACCCTGAACCCAAAATATCTCTAAGGCATTTGATATACAAGAGGAAAAGATGAGGGACCCATGAGATTCCTAGACAGGTTGAAGGAGCAAATGAGGCAATATGTAGGCCTCAATTTAGATGACCCCCTTGGGCAAGGAATGTTAAAAACTCCAATTTGTCACTAAACGTTGGCCAGATAGTTCAAAGAAATTACAAAAAAAAAAAAAAAGATAATTGGGAAGACTGTCCCCTAAGTGAACTTCTCAGAGAAGCTCAGAAGTTATATGAGGAGGGACAAAGAAAAACAGAAACAAAAGACAGAACTTATGTTATATACCTTCCAACAGATGGCTCCACACCCACGTACTTCTAAGCAGAGCTTCCAGGGGATCAGAGACTATAAAGGGTCCAAACCCTCCCTTAGAGGACATAAGCCTCTGTCTAGAGGACCAAGACCCTCATTTACCAGGCACTCCAAAGGGTATGGGGGAGCAAATTTAAATAATCCCAGAACTAAGAGGGAGGAAGGGCAAGATAGGTGCTATAAATGTGGAAGAATAGGTCCCTTCAAGAGAAAATGTCCCAAATTGAAAAAGGAGAAAGAAGCCCTTCCACTAATGATTTTCGAGGAAGAATAGGGGGTGGGGTGGGGGTGGTCAGGAGCTCTGTCTCTTTAATCTTGAGTCTCACCAGGAACCCTTGATAAATTTTGAGGTGGGACCTAAACATGAGCTTATCACCTTTTTAATCAACTCCAGAGCGGCCCATTCCTCTGTTTGCTTACCCCACCCCCAATGCTGTCTGTTCTTCAGACGAGCTTTTATTCTCTAGGGAAAAAGAAGAAAGGTTTAAAGCAAAAAATTTAGAGAACACAGAAGTTAGATACCAGGATTGATCAGCTCATATTCAATTTTTGTTAATCCCTGAAGCAGGGACTAACTCATTAGGGAGGAATTTAATGTTAAAGTTAGGCATAGGCCTACAAGTCAGCCCAAGAGGATTGATTCCTCATCTCATTAAACCTACTCACCACTGCAGACAAAAAATACATTAATCCTAATGTCTGGTCCAAAGAGGGAAACCAAGGGAAACTCCGAGTCCCTCCAATCCACATCAAGCTAAAAACCCCTGGAGAAGTAGTAAAGAGGAAGCAATACTCCATTCCCCTAGAGGGCAGGATAGGGTTGAAACCTATAATTGAAGGCCTTATGGAAGATGGGTTTCTCAAGCCCTGTGTGTCCCATTATAAAACCCCAATACTGCCAGTCAAGAAATCAGATAGGTCATACTGGCTGGTACAGGACCTTAAGAGTTATCAACCAAATAGTCCAGACTACCCATCCCATTGTCCCCAGTCCTTACACCATTCTCAGTAAGATTCCATACAAACACCAATAGTTTACTGTAATAGATTTAAAGGATGCTTTTGGTGCATGTCCCCTGGCTGAAGATAGCTGAGATATATTTGCTTTTGAGTGGGAGGATCCCCATTCAGGGAAGAAACAGCAATATCAATGGACAGTCTTGCCCCAAGGGTTCACAGACTCCCCTAATCTTTTTGGCCAAATTTTAGAACAAGTATTAGAAAAAGTTATCATCCCAAAACAAATATGCTTACTTCAGTAGATGGATGATATTCTTCTATCTGGTGAAGATATAGAGAAGGTAACTAACTGACTTCTCTACAAATATTCTTAACCATCTGCAGTTTGAGAGGCTATGAGTCTCAAAATGAAAGCTTCAGTATGTAGAACCCGAAGTTAAATATTTAGGCCACTTAATAAGTGCAGCTGAGTGAAGAATACAGCCTGAACGAGTTGAGGGAATTGTGTGCCTACCCTTGCCTCAAACTAAACAAGAACTCAGGAAATTTTGGGAGTTAGTTGGATACTGCCACTTATGGACTGACTCATATGCACTATACAGTAAACTTTTATATCAAAAACTTCCCCAGAAGAAGCCTGACCATCTCCTGCAGGCTTCTGAGGAAGCAGATCAAGTCGAGGAGCTGAAAGGCTCATAACCACCCCTGTTTTAGCCTTACCCTCCCTAGAAAAGCTATTCTACCTTTTTTTTTTTTTTAACAAACACAGTTGAAATCTTTATGCTATTACTAATTATAATACAATCCACAACAATTTCAGGTTCACCAATCTGCAGAAACATTGTATATCTTTAAGGACGTGCTTTTCTTCTTCTTTTATATATATATATACATATATTTTATTGCATTTTAGGTTTTGGGGTACATGTGAAGAACATGCAGGATTGTTGCATAGGTACATACATGGCAATGTGGTTTGCTGCCTTCTTCCCCATCACCTATATCTGGCATTTCTCCCCCATCACCTATATCTGGCATTTCTCCCCATGTTATCCCTCCCCAACTCCCCACCCCCCATTGTCCCTCCCCTTGTCCCCCCTGCCCCAACAGACCTCAGTGTATGATGCTCCCCTCCCTGTGTCCATGTGTTCTCATTGTTCAGGGATGCTATTAAAGGAATAGCTGAGCAATTATGGGCTACTAGCCAGATGGCTTGGGAAAACAGAATAGGCTTAGACATGATATCAGAAGAAAGAGGAGTTAGTGTCATGATTAAAACTCAAGGTTGTACCTTCATCCCAAACAATACCGCCCCTGATGGAAGTATAACAAAGGCACTACAAGGTCTAACTGCTCTTTCCAATGAGTTAGCCAGTAACTCAGGGGTAAATGACCCCTTCACAGGGTGGCTAGAAAAATGATTTGGTAAATGGAAAGGAATCACAGCCTCAATTCTTACTTCTCTCGCAGACATAGTGGGTGAACTCATTCTTGTCAGGTGTTGTGTCATATCATGCCATCAGTGCGCTGGTGCAAAGACTCAAAGAAACAGCACTTACTAAAACCTCCCTTAACTTTCACCTTATTCAGGGAAGCTTCTTTTTTTAAACAATCAAGCAGAACAACTAAACCAAGACATGCCAAGAAAGTTTGAAAAAAAAGAACTGTAAAAATTCAAGAGGAGGGAATTGTTGAATACCCTGAGTTTCAAATTTCTCTTCAAAGAATCAGTATGCCAGTAGGTTCGGTTTCTGTGTTCTTTGTTCTCCATTTTAAAGTTTAACTTCCTCGTTCCCTTCCTCTCCTTGCCTCTAGTTTCAGTAAACAAGCTTCTCACCAGCTCTAATCAGTAGTTCATATCTGTATTCCTGGTCACCTGCTCTGTCCTGAGTCACCTCTGGTCACCTGCTCTGGCCTGAGTCACCTTCAGTCACCTGTTCAATAACTGTCTTTCCTGCCGAAACTGCTTACCCCGCCACTCTGGCTCGTACCTCTGCTCTCTTTAAAATAGCCAATTGGAACTAGCTTAGACTGTGCAGTCCAACCCTGGCCAATATGACACAGCAGTAGGGGTGACCTTGTTCAGGTGTGCTCTCACTATTGCACCATCTGCAAGACACACCCTTCTATAAGGTAAAGATTGCCTTGCTGAGAAAATTTATGTTTGAATGCTATTTCTTTTGCAGCAGTAAAAATTTGCTTCTAACACAGTTATTTTTTACTACCCAAACTGGCCCTAGATCCCATAGGGCCACACTGTCAGAACTGAAGACAAAGCCAGACATTTTATACCTTGATTGACTAGGCAAGTACTTCATAAGTAACTAAAGGTAAAGGGTAAAATTTGCAAGTAAGAACATGTGAAAGGAAAATAAAAATGAAACTCACTATTCCAGAAGGAAAAGTTAAGGTAAGAACCTGAGCCAAGCAAAAAATCTGCCTTTCCTTTTGTTTTTAAACAAATAGCTGCAAGTCAGAAGGCCACATATCTCCCCAGGTGGCCTCTCTCACCCAGACAATGTAAATCAACTGCGTATCTTATGAAACAAAGAGAAGACTAGAAATCACCCCTCCTCCCACCCCAAGACAAATGCACATTTGATTTCTACTCTCTGTTTACTTTAACTTATATAAAATGCAGATTTACTGACCATTACAGGAATGCATAATTTTCCTCTACTCCCTCCTTTCACATGCAAGATGTGGATTCCATGAGCACTAATCAATGCCTTACAAAAATGTGACCCAGTCACCTCGCTAGATACCTTCCTCTTTTGCCTTCGTCCTTCCTCTCCTGCCTGCTTTTTCCCTTTAAATAAATATTAGAGCTCTCAAAATCCTCGTGAAAAAAGTGTGGGCCAAAGATTCTACTACTGTGAGTTGTGTGTCTTTTTCCTGGGCACATCCTTAACCTTGGCAAAATAAACCTCTAAATTGTCTTGAGAACTGTCTCAGACACTTTTTCTGGTTTATAAACAAACTGTTTAAAAACTAAAACCAAAAAATATATAAAATAAAATAAAAAAAATAAAACCAGACTGACATCAAAGTCCTAGTCTTTATATGAAATATAGTCAATTCTCATTACTCACAGTAGTTATGTTCAATTAAGTCACCACAAACATTGAAGCAGCAAATATAAAATCACTGCTCCTAAAGAAACGAGCAGAGTGTGGACTTGTTAAACCTCAGCTGTAACATGTACAACAGGAACTCAAATTCTCTCCCTGCTCTGAGCATGTCTACGAGTGACTCCAAAAGCACTGAGTATTGACTGTGGGGTCAGAAATAAATTTACGAAGTAATTGAATTCACAAATATGGAATCTTGAAATAATGAGGATTGACTGTACTCATATTATGCAACCAAAGCCCAAGTACTAGATAAAACACGACACAGATGGCAAAATTAACAAATAGCTAATCAGTTATTTTGGTAAACTTAGCTTCCAAAAAGGTGTTTAAGGTGGCATAATTACTTTCCTAATAATTCTACAATGACCGTATAGGTTCTAATTTGCCAAGATAGCAATTAAAGTTTATTGCACAATTAAATGTAATTATCCAATAAACTTTCTAAAGCCTTCAAAGAGTTGCAAATACAACTTACTTAAGGCAAACACATGTAAACTTTACAATTTACACAGTCATCATAAATGTTTCAAGCATATATTTTCCTTAACATATATAGGTGGCAAAATATTTGACTAAAATAGTTTAGCTTCATATCTTTTAAAAGTTTTAAAACTAAAAATAGTTTTTCATTTTCCTTCAAATATCATAATTAACTTTGCAACTGAGTTTGAGGAAACAATTGCACCAATGAAGAACAAAGTACAAAGTCAGGCATAACTACGTCTAAACATTTTCGTTTTTCCATGAAAAAGTTAACATTTTACAAAGTTTCTTTTCTTTAATAAGCCAAGAGGAATTTGCAACATGTCACCATATGTTATCCCCAAATTAGATTTAGTTATTCTGAGTTTTCATAAAATATTTTACTAATAATGACTTTTATCCCTTTTATTACTTAACCGTGAATAAAAGAGAAAATGTCACACCAGTGGAATTGTAGCTCTTATTTATACAACTGACAAATACAAATCTTTTCACACAAAGACAATATTAAAACAAAAGTGCACCTTTCTGATCCAGGATATATTAAGACCCTGCACAGTACAAACTTACCTTCCCTGAGTGCACATAAAAAGTTTGGGCCAGTGTGGTGGCTCACACCTGTAATCCCTGCACATTGGGAGGCCAAGGCAGGTGGATCACCTGAGGTCAGGAGTTTGAGACCAGCCTGGCCAACATGATAAAACCCAGTCTCTACTGAAAATACACAAAATTAGCCAGGTGTGGTAGTGGGTGCCTGTAATCCCAGCTACTCAGGAGGCTGAGGCAGGAGAATCACTTGAACCCAGGAGGTGGAGGCTGCAGTGACCCGAGATTGTGCCACTGCACTCCAGACTGGGCGACAAGAGCAAAACTCTATCTCAAAAAAAAAAAAAAAAAATCAGTTCAACAGGGCAAATGAAAAGTAACACACAAAGTGAATTTAATTCAATTAAGTGGTTCCTAAGTATGGGATTTGTAAAGCTATGTATCAGAGACTCCAGGGAAAGAGCGATATGGGAAGGTGGGCTGGGGTATTTTGGGGACGAAGTGAAATAAGGAGAGAAAAGCAAGGAAGATTGAAAAAAAGCAGAAATAAATAAAAGCAGATAGGCCAGATATGGTTCACACCTGCAATCCCAGCACTTTGGGAGGCTGAACCATGCTGATTGCTTGACCCCAGTTTGAGACCAGCCTGGGGAACATGGTGGTAAAACCCTGTCAATATTGAAATAAAAAAATTTTTTTTTAAAAACACCTTAGCCCAATATGGTGTTGTACGCTTGTAGCTGCAGGTACCTGGGAGGGTGAGGTGGGAGGATTGCTTGAGCCCAGGAGTTTGAGGCTGCAGTGAGCCATGACTGCACGACTACACTCCAGCTGGGGCAACAGAGTGAGACTCCATCTCAAAAAAAAAAAAAAAAAAAAAAGAGAGAGGTAGGAAGACATTAACTGTAAGCTGCAAGGAAAAGTTAACTGTAGAAATCTATAAAAATTAATGAAAGATATAAAGAATAAAATTAAAAATCATCCATATATCATCACACTTAAAGTGTGTATGTATATACTTTAAATCAAAATAAAACTGGAATTCTACCACATATTTATATTCTATTTGTTTCACACATTACATATCTGGTGGTGTTCAAAAATATTCATATTTACTATTGCAAATAAAACTAACAGTCTTTACCTGAATCTTTGAATAGCTCCATTTGATTAAAACTTTCAGGAAATAAAATGACTTCGTTAAAAGTATAGATATTTTTAAATACTGCCAGCCAGGCACAGTGGCTCACCCTGTATTCCTAGCACTTTGGGAGTCTGAAGTGGATGGATCACTTGAGGTCAGGAGTTCAAGACCAGCCTGGCCAACATGGTGAAACCCTGTCTCTACTAAAAATTCAAAAATTAGCTGGGCATGCTGGCGCACGCCTGTAATTACAACTACTCAGGAGGCTGAGGCACAAGAATCACTTGAACCTGCTGAATCTGGGAGGTGGAAGTTGCAGTGAGCCAGGATGGTGCCACTGCACTCCAGCCTGGGCAAAAGAGCGAGACTCTGTCTCAAAAACAAACAAAAATTTATTCAGATAGTTTGTTATTTACGTATTTTTCTGTGTAACATTCATTTAGTATTTAGCACACGAATGCACTATACTAATACCTTTTTTTTTTTTTTTGAGACGGAGTTTTGCTCTTGTTACCCAGGCTGGAGTGCAATGGCGCGATCTCGGCTCACCGCAACCTCCACCTCCTCGGTTCAGGCAATGCCTGAGCCTCCTGAGTAGCTGGGATTACAGGCACGCACCACCATGCCCAGCTAATTTTTTGTATTTTTAGTAGAGACGGGGTTTCACCATGTTGACCAGGATGGTCTCGATCTCTTGACCTCGTGATCCACCTGTCTCGGCCTCCCAAAGTGCTGGGATTACAGGCTTGAGCCACCATGCCCGGCCACTAATACCTTTACATATACTATCTCATTTAGTCCTTACAGTCACCCTATTAAAAAGTACTTTTACCTTTTCCATTTTATAATGAAACTAAAGTTTAGAGAGATTAAATTGTTTGACTACTGTAACATAGTAAAATGAAGAGAAATGATTTAGAGCTAAAGCGCTCTGAGGCTATATTCCGTATCCACATATTAATGTGCTCAGATGCATATTAAATCATAATACAGCTATGTTTTACTGTATAAGGAGTTTTTGTTTTTTTGAGACTGAGTCTCGCTCTGTCACTCAGGCTAGAGTGTGGTGGTGTGATCTCAGCTCACAGTCACCTCTACCTTCCAGGTCCAAGCAATTCTCCTGCCCCAGCCTCCTGAGTAGCTAGGATTACAGGTACCACCATGGCCAGCTACACTGTACACGGAGTTGTATTTTTTTTTTTTTTGAGACTGAATCTCGCTCTGTTGCCCAGGCTGAAAGAAGTTTAGCGGCCCAATCTTCCCTCACTGCAACCTCCACTTCCCAGGTTCAAGTGATTCTCCTGCCTGTGCTTCCTGGGTAGCTGGGATTACGGGCATGCACCATCGCTGGTCTCAAACTCTTGACCTCAGGTGATCTGCCCACCTCGGTCTCCCAAAGTGCTGGGACATGAGCCACTGTGCCTGGCCACAGAGTTCTATCTTTATACTCTCACCCTTGAAAACAATAACCAATTATTAAAGAATTTAAGTCCTTACTTAAGTTCAAGCCCTTGTATAAACTGAAATACCTTTTCTTTTTTGTTTTCTAGAATAACTCTGTGATATCCCTTGTGAAAGCATAACATGCTGCTCATCTCTGGGGTGTAGACTTAGGTGGTTTTGTTTTGCAAAACACATTTTATCAGCTTTTTCACAAGACAAGATCTGTGAAGAACTTCGCCAAGAATTTACTGTAAGAATAAACTTAAATGCTATACCTTTATCAATGCTCTCTCTCATAATTTTAGTTTTTCTTTTTATCCACACTGCTTACAAAGAAGTGTTCAAACAACCTCACACCAAATTCATAATATGTCTCTTCCTCTAAATGAGTATTAAAAAGTGCTTGTTTCATCCTTTATTTAAATTGTCTGGTCAGAAGTGTCACCAGCCTAAGGTGATATCTCAGGTGAGAGCAGGAGAGGAGTCTGTCCAGCACAGGTGTCCAGGCAGAGGCTACACTTGATGAGTAAGTCAGGAAATATCTAAATATGGCACCCTCTGGAAGAAAGCACTCTGAGAAATCTAGGAAGCCATCAATGGAGGATCAGGTTATAAGAGCCTATGGCTTTGAGACTGAAGATAAAAAAAAAGATCTGAGTTGTTCAGAGGAAGATATTACTGAAGGAATGACTCCAGTCATTGAGAAACATGGGAAGCCTTCTTACAGGAATCGCTGAAGATATTGGGGGTGAGCGGTAAAGTACAGAATATGCTGTAAAGATTTGGAGCTGACATTATCAAGGCTCTTCTTGTCAAGAGAAAAATGTTAGAAATGTATACCAAAGCTTCTCTCAAAACCAGTAACCAGAAAATCAGACATGTTTAGAAAACACAAGATCAAAGGCAAAAGCTTAACCAAGAATATTCTCAGTAGTTTTTGACTTTATTTCAGCAGTGGGATATAGATGTGCAGAAAGCTGAGGAACAAGAAGAAAAACTAATTGGTGGTATCGTGGTTAGGTTTATAATTGATCTATTATAGCCAGGTCTCAAGTAGGAATGGAGAATCTAGCCTTTTACTATGACCAATGGAACAGAGTCAGGTTCCATTAACTATTGCTGACTATGTGTTTTAGTCCTGCTGAACTGCAAACCACAGAAGTATAGGCACATACAATATTCATAAAAGGCACTGGTCTTTTTGCCCAATGGTTTGAATTCTTGCATTTCCAAGTGGTGGAAATTTGGTAAAGTACAAAAGAAGGATTATTATCAATACTTTATATGAAGGAAGCTGTGGGTAGTTTAGCTTCAGCCATAGCTGGATGGAAACAGGGAAGGAGTTGTTCATGTGCTGTCATCTGGGTTATCTCACCAATTCTTAGTAAGGCATCTCAATGTAGTAAGCAAAATAGTTTTTGCAATACTAGGATTACTACAAGTAAAGCAACCCCAGTGGACTAAGAAAATCTCAATAGCTCTAGCAGCAAATTCCTCTGGAGAAATATCACTGATCTAGTTTGGATAATTTGCCCATTGTCCATGCATCTAGTTTAAATCACTACATAGCCAACCCTCTGAATGTGCAGGCTCCATATCTGCAGATTCATCCAATCATGGATGAAGAATATTTGGAAGAAAACAATTAAAAACAACAATACAACAACAACAACAAAAAATGCAGTATAACTATTTACATAGTATTAGGTATTATAAGTGATCTAGATATGATTTAGAGTATAAGAAGACTGAGAATAAGTGGCCTAACAGGTAGAAAGAAAATCATGGTAGGCCAAGTGAACAAAGCAAGTAAAGAAAGCCTTTGAAGAAGGAAAATGGATCAGAATAATTCTGGTGGAAAAGTGAGTTTGGAATTCAACTTCTAATGAATGTAAGATAGCATGGGAAAGAAAGAAATGCGGTAGAAGCCTGTGGAGAAAAGGAAAAGAGGTTTTGTTTAAAAGATTAGAGAAATAGAATGCTTGTATGCTAGTAGGAATAATTTAGAGGGAATATTTAAAATACTGGGGGAAAAAAACTTATAATCACTGAATCCTTGAGAATGGATAAGATATGTGAAGAAGCTGGCTTTAGCAAGGAACAAGGACAGTTTATCCTTCGAAACAGTAGAGGCGGTAGAGTAAATAAGAACGGATACATGTAGGTGGATAGTAGATGTGATGGGAGACTGAAATTTCTCTTTGGATTGCTTCTATTTATTTAGTGACATAGTTAAGGTCATCAGATGGTGGAAAAGGCATTGCCTCCAGATAGAGTAGCTGAAGAATTAAATTTTCAAGGGTTGGGGTTTAGCCAACTAAGTGTGACAGAGTAACAACAGGGCAAGCTTTATATGCAAAGCCATAATTATAATGATTGACCACAGAATTTAAGCCCAGAAAGATGAAAGTGAGAATACAGGGGCAGGGATGCCAGTGAAAGGCAGGTAAGATGGGTTTTCAGTGCTGACATATTGAGCTGTAGTACAAAAGAGAGTAAACCAGAATGGTAAGGAGGTAGAGGCTGAATACTAGGATATATAGAGAAACAGTATGTATAATGGTTAGAGCTTGGATGCTGGAAACAATACTGTTTGGGGTAACATTCCAGTTTGAGCAATTGCAGCTATGAAACAATGGGCAAATTATTTATCTTTATGTCTCAATTTACTCAACTATGAAAGTGAATAATGAGTACCTACCTCTTAGAAAGTTTGCTATTATTAATTCTATGTGATGGTTAGAGTTATTGGAAGTGAATGGCTAACTTAGGGTGGAGGATAAAAATCACTGGGAAATACATCAAGGAACAGAAAGACCACTATTATTGGAAGGATAATCTGTGTGGATACTGAAATCAGGAAGAAATAAGACAGGTCTTGAATATTGCTAAAATTTCCTATTCAGCCCATGGTAGGATTATTATATTGTTGCACGTTAGTCATAAACACAAATTACCTAAATTTGGTCATTTGTTATTATTTTTAAAACTACTTAAGTTTAATGCAGAATATATTTTATGCTAAATTTAAAATTTTACCCAAATTGTCATTTCAAAATTTTTTCTTTTATGTTTGTAGAATATATTTCAACAACAACAACAAAAGATTTCTCAACAATCTAGAATTGTTCAGAGTGAGACACTGCAATAGTTATATTAGCAGTTCATAAAGGTCCGTTGTGTGTGGCAACAATGAATTGTTATAAAGCATAACGTATTTATGGAAGCAGAAGGTAGTTCTAAGTTTATAAGAAAAAACATTTCAGACTTTTAGCTACTTTCCATTTTGAATTCATTGTTTCTGATTTAACTTAAGTGATAAATGGATTTTTACTTTAGGATTCTAATGGTTTTGTTAGGATTATTCCAAACAACAAAAAAAATGGTAAATTGGGAATTTTATTTAGAAATGTACTTATCATGCATATAATCTGTATGTTATTAACACTTTAGTCATAGTTCTCTGTTTAACTAGAAACAGAAAGTCTGTAAATCATTTCTAGGTTGTGTTTCTCTTGTTTATGTATCCCCAGTGTTTGTTAAGTAATAAAAAGCACCCAAATGGGAGGGTGTCTCTGGAATGTCAGTCCATAGGCATGAGGGCCACAGTGGTTGTCAGTGTGGAACTGAGCGAGGGAGCAAGCCCAGAGTGTTCAGCCATGGCTGAGCTGCACACCAACATCATGATAGCCACCCCCACCGATATGCCACATGGTGTGGCCTGTGCAGCAAGCTGCTCAGTGGCCCTGTGTACTGTGTACTGCCTCAAGGGCTGCAGGAAAGCCAAGCTAGTGACAGTATGAGAATACGCCAGGAGCTCCTGAAAGACCTATTGCCAGGACCAGTAGCCCTGGTGATGGAACATTCGGAGGAGCTCAGCAAGGACCTAAACCCCTTTACTCCTCTTATAAGACATCCAGATTTCTAATTATGCCTTTATGCAAAACTTGGTCAACATGTATGAGGGTCCTCTTGCTCTCACTAGTGCCAACCTCAGCTCCCAGGACAGTTCTCTGAATGTCAAGGAGTTGTAAGACCTCTGACCTCACTTGTTCTTGGTCATTGATGGGGGAGACAAACTGGGGACAGCCAGAGCCCTGAGTGTTGCCTCGGCTCAACTATGGTTGACTTACCGGTGCATAGAAAGTTTGGCACCATTCGTCCAGGCTGTGCCCTGAAAAGTACTACAGCCTTCCTTCAACAGAGGTATGGGCTGCTCCCCTAACATGCATCCTACTTGTGAAACTCAGGAAGCAGGAAGGCCCATGGTCTGGTGCTGAATACTATGTGTTGGTCCACTGATAACTGCCAAGCCCTCATTTGCAGAAGCCACTGGAGCTACGGCACTAATGTGTCTTTCTGAACACTGTAGACCAAGCCCCAGAAGCTGCATCTGGGGAAAAGGCAAGATTTATTATTTGTAGTCTCATATATCAGCCAAAGGCTGAATGGAGATGTTAATAACATTCCTAGGTGGCCTTATTCTAATGAGTTCCCCCTTTTTTTTCTTTTTTAATTTAAATAGCAGATTTAGAATCTAATGAGAGCCTCCTCTCTGCAGACCAGCTAAAAGTGCCAATGCTGTTTGAAAAGTCTCAGCTGACCAAAGGCATCGGTTGGGTTCCTGAAACTGGAAAACCAGGTAGAGCCACGGGGCCACTCTCTCCTCTGAGCCAGCAGGGCTAGTGGTGTCAAAACTGCTGGTGGGGAGAGCAGTCATTTTGGTCTAACACTGGGATGTCTGCTCAGTTGATGGGGGTTGTCCAAATTAAAGAAGACTGGGAAATAAATCTCCTCTATCCTTTTCAGCCAGGAACTTTTTTTCTAATTTATTCATAAATTAAGTTGTAGTTAGTTATGCCTATAACACTTTTATCTAAATCCAGTGTTCTCAGTAGCCTTTTGTCTATTTAATGTGGACTAAGTGTTCAACATAATTACTGTTGGGCATTTGAACTTTGTTTTTCTTTAGTAAAAGAAATATAGCTACAAAAAAAAAAGTACTCAAATGGTAAAAAATAAAAATGATGTTTTACAGATAAGTATCCTCAAATTCTTTTTGAAAACAAGCAAAGGATAAACAATATTCATTACAATTAATGCTGTGTAAGAGCTGTGAATATAACAAATTACAATGGCTAAATTCAACACATTAGTAAGGCATAATTTTAAGTATGTTGTTCAGTACAAAGTATAATTATGCATAGATTGATATTATTTAAGCTGGGAAGCACAAATTAGACCCTATACTCATATACTTTACTGTAAGAGACTGAAAAATACTGTTATATTTTAACCCTCTATTTAACCCTTTTCCTATTTAGAAAAAACAAGTACAGCTCAGTGCCAATGTTCATTTAATTTTACAAAAATACACTCTTTGAGGTTGAAGCAAATCTGACTGATTATAAAATATAAAAAGTGTTCTTTGAGTTATTTCTAAACAGAGCTAACATCAGAATCACCTGAATCATCAGAATCTCTATTTCAGAAAAACTGGATTCATCAAATGAATCTTCAGCCATTAAGTTAAAGAACAATGTTAACAACATCATAGGTAGAAATGCTACATTTTCTAGGATTTGATATTTTCAGTGACAGAATGTTACTATATTTTGTAACTAGAAATATCACTGTTAAAAACAGAATGCTGGCCGAGTGCAGTGGCTCATGCCTGTAATTATAGCACTTTGGGAGGCCACGGTGGGCAGACCACTTGAGGTCAGCAGTTCGAGACCAGCCTGGCCAACATGGTGAAACCCTGTCTACTAAAAATACAAAAATTAGCTGAGCATAGTGGCGGACACCTGAAATCCCAGCTACTCGGAAGGCTGAGGCAGGAGAATCACTTGAACCTGAGAGGTGGAAGTTGCTGTGAGCCAAGATCATACCACTGCACTCCAGCCTGGGCAACAGACCAAGACTCCATCTCAAAAAAAAATTTATTTAAAAGATGAGGAAAAAGAATGCTATCAGTAAAATGATGTCTTTTGTTTCCAAAGTCGATATACTAAAGCAATGCAAAAATACTAATAAAAGCAACATGTTTTGTGGCAAAGTTATCTTGGAGTAATGCTGCAGCCACAAGCACCACTGGTGAGTATTCTCAGCACAAACAGAAAAACAGTTAAAAGCAGTTTTGATATATATCATATTAAAATTGACATAATGAATTAAGGCTAATTAAATCAAGTGGTTGAGTTATCACAAAGTCATGGCCAGTTTGTCAGCTTG
The DNA here is from genome assembly GCF_030222135.1 of Aotus nancymaae. NCBI lineage: Eukaryota > Metazoa > Chordata > Mammalia > Primates > Aotidae > Aotus > Aotus nancymaae. The sequence continues at coordinate 20,151,076 of NW_026988455.1, forward strand.
GCTTCCTTCATCCTCAGATACCTAAAAAGAAGACAGTAGCAATTGCCCACTTTATTCTGTTGATAAGCAGAGCAGTTAAAAGCTACATAATAATTAAACCCTTTATAACCTGTTGTGTACACAATAATAAAAATAAAGTTAGGCCTATAGAGTATTCACACTGCTTTTGCCAGGAAACTATTCTATGCCTTATGTATTTGTGCTGTATTTTACAGTGACTTTGGTAATAACCCAGCTAAAAATTTAGATTTCAGTCTCTGGAACAAATAGTATGTTTCCCAAAGTCCCACTAAAACTTCAGAGTTAAACTACCAAGGATCCTGGCTTTGGTTCATTACAAACCTAAAAAGTTTTTCTTACCTTTACACCTTGAATGAGACCATTCATGAGGAATGTGTGTTGAAGAAATGTTTCATGTAGAACCTACAAAAAGCAAACAAACATCAAGACAAATTCAAATTTAAGTTAAAGGAAATATTTTCTGCCTCTCTTAATGGCATGCTACATAAATGAGCCCTACAATGAAAAATTATTAAATATCAATGAAATCCAAAATAAACAAATAAATAAATAAATTGTGGTACATCCAGACTATCACTAAAAAATGAGCTACCAAGACATTAAAAAACATAGAGGAACTTCCAATGCACACAGCTAAGTGAAACAAACCAATCTGGAAAGGCTACATATTGTATTGTATAATTCCAAGTATATGACATTCTGAAAAAAGTAAAACTATGGAAACAATAAAAAGATCAGTGGTAGCCAGGGATTGTGAAGGAGGGAGGGATAAATAGACAGAGCACACGGGATTTTTAGGGCAATGAAAATGCTTTGTATGATATCATGATGATGGATATGTGCATTATATATTTATCGAAACTCAGAGTATAGAATGAACCAAGAATGAACCCTAAACTACAGAATTTGGGTGATAACAATATGTCAATGTAAGTTCATCAAATAAAACAAAGGTACCCCTCTAGAAAGGAATGTCCATAGTAAAAGAGGCTATGCATACATAGGGGAAAGGGATATAAGGGAAATCTCTGTAGTTTCTTCTCAATTTTGCTGTAAACCTTAGATGACTCTTTAAAAAATTAAGCCTTTAAAAAAAGGAAATTATAATCCACTCACAAATTATTTCCAATCTTTCCTGTAACAACATTATTTTTAAGGTTTAGAAAAAGTTTGTCATCTCAGCTACTGACATTTGAATTCTACTTGCCTGTACTGAAGAAAAAGAAAAGCAAATGAAGGACATCAAATATTTCAAGTGAAATATCAAAGTTCTCAGAAAAATCTTCCCAAAAAGAATAAAGTCAGAGATATAGAAATTGTCTTTTAAAAATATAAAGATTAGAACTCTTTAGTAACTTATTTGTCACACACATCACAAATATATAATAAAATACAAAACAAAAAAGCATATTTTTAAAAAATGCTTATCTGATCATGTCAATTATTAATCCGTTGCCTCTCAGCCCCACATTCTCCCTTCTATACTCTGTCAGATCAGAGCTAAGAGACTACGGACATTTCTCAGATTTCCTTTGCCTACAGGCTTCCTCTTACTTTCTGTCAGTGGGAAGAGGGTGGAGTGAGTGCTGGTGAACACCACGTCAACAACGCCTGCATTCTCTCATGCTGTCAAAGGAACAGCAGTGCTGGTCCTTCCCTGCCCCCACCTCAAATCTCACCCTCTTGACCTCAGACCACCCCTACAATAATTCTACATGGAAAACGATCCAAACTTGCATTCCCTTTGTACAGGTGATGATGCAGTTTAGCAATAAGAGACCATCACTTTAATTTGGCAAAACCACATCCATGGATGAATGACAGTATGGGCCCATTCTGAACAATCAAGCCACCATGCAGGCAATTCCTCTAAAAATTTTCAATCCATATTTTTAAAAACCTTTCTACTGTTTCCTACCCACCCTCCCTGCAAAAAGGAAAACAGTGAAATCTTACTAGAGAAAAAAGTAAAACAAGTCAGTAATTTTTTTAAAAAGGCTAACCTTCATAAAATAAAGCAGTTGTAAACAAAACAGCAGTATTCTACTCAGACTTTTGATAAACTATAAAAATGAAAATAAAGTATGTACATAATTTAGCTACAAAAGGCAACTGTTACCAGAATAAAGTAAACCTAATAATAAAAGGTATATTAAATATCTCAGCTAAGATCAAAGCTTTCATTTTTAACATCTCTATATTAAAAAAAACTCAAGCTTAGCCAGGCACAGTGGCGTGCACCTGTAGTCCTAGCTACTGAGGAATGTGAAGTGGGAGGATTGGCTTGAGCCTGGAAGGTCAAGTCTGCAATGAGCTATGATTGAGCCACTGCACTCCGGCCTGGGTAACAGAACAAGACTTTATATCAAAATAATAAAATAAATAAATAAATAAAACTCAAGGAAAATATCCCCTTTAAATATTCTTGAGAAGGATTACACTAAACATAAAATAAAATGGCATTTGCTTGGAAAAAAAAATAGGAAGCATTTTAAAAGAAAACAATTTTAATTTTTAAAAATGACATTTGCTTCTTACTTTTAAAAGAATAACTATAAAAAAATTTTGAGAAATGAACTCTCTTCCAGTAACAATAAAGCTTAGAAATATCTACAGGTATTAATTAAACATACACCTACACTCACACAGAGCTGTGTTTCTCTACTTCCACAGATATAATAGAAAAAATATGAAATTAAATTTACAGCATCCCTGGAAAGCCAAGAATCATCAGGCGCTTCTGGATGACACAGAACAGATGAAAAAAGGCCGACAACAAAACCTGAAAGAGCTGAAGAAAAGTAGCACTTGAAGGTGAAAGAGAAGACCTTGAAGAAGTTAATTTTCTAGAACCCAGAAAGAAACCTCCCAAATCAGAGAAGTAGGAAAAAATAGTCATAAACGAAAGGGTTATTAAAAGGTCACAAAGTAAGCTTCCTGGTGTATTCCTCTCAAAGCTGCTGACCTACATATTTGGCCCCAAGATAATGATCACAAGCATAATTCTCTGAAAACTGTGGGACTTCTAAGTGGGATACTTGCAGAATTGAATGGGTTGAGATTCAAAACGGATGGTGCCCTAGATCTCTTATGGCTGCCAAAGTGGACAAAGCCCTACGACCACATGGTAAACCCACAGAGTACTTCAGTACTCTAGAGTACCCACACTTTCACAGAGCAAGAGTACCTATAACCAGACCCTGCATTAAATTTTACGGAATAAGGCTTTCTACCTGGGCTAGAGAACTACACTCTAGTAATCATGGGTGTCTAGATTACAGGTGGAAAATTGGCTACAACCTGATTGTAAACTTGGAACTGCCTTGGCAAAATTATGACTGAGACAGTGAGAGAGATCTAACTTAACCGACTCGATCTTACTTCTAACCTCCAACCTGTTCTTGTTCATTCCTAAGCACAGGCTGAAATAACTTTGGGAGAAACTTAGTTTATAGTTTTAAAAACAAAGACAATCACAGCCTTTCCCAAAGCAGATCTCCTTCTTGCCTGGGGACTAGATTGCCTTTGTAGGACCAACATTAGCCACACGATTAGAAATTATGGTTTAAAAGTCATGTGGCTGGAGGCTACAAGATTCTGGCCCTCCCTAAACGCTCCTGATATCACTGCTTGAGATATTTTGCAGACCCTGCACTTGATGGATTCAGCTGGCACCACCCAGATCGATAAACTGGCTCATCTAATCTTGTGGCCCCCACTCAGGAAGTGACTCAACTCAAGAAGACAGCTCCAACCCCTATGATTTCATCTCTGACTAATTCTGTAGTGTGGTTCATTTTCCTCAAGATTGCCTTGGTCTAAGCCTTGTTTATGTCTCTCTATATTTTATAATCAGCTCTTCAATATCCACAAAATAATTTGCTAAGAATTTTGATTATGATTACACTGACCACAGATTAATTGGGGAAGAACAGACATATTATCTTTTTTTGTTGTTGCTTGATTCGAAGTCTCGCTCATTCACCCAGGCTGGGGTGCAGTGGCATGATCTCAGCTCACTGTAACCTCCACCTCCCAGGTTCAAGCAATTCTCCTGCCTCAGCCTCCTGAGTAGCTGGGATTACAGGTGTGTGCCACCAAGTCTGGCTAATTTAATACAGCTGGGGTTTTGCTGAAGGTGGTCTTGAACAAAATAGTGAAACAGATGTCATTAGACAAAAACCACAGTAAGAACTGCTACAGGGCCGGGCGCGGTGGCTCAAGCCTGTAATCCCAGCACTTTGGGAGGCCGAGGCGGGTGGATCACGAGGTCAAGAGATCGAGACCATCCTGGTCAACATGGTGAAACCCCGTCTCTACTAATACAAAAAAAAAAAAAAACTAGCTGGGCATGGTGGCGCGTGCCTGTAATCCCAGCTACTCAGGAGGCTGAGGCAGGAGAATTGCCTGAACCCAGGAGGCGGAGGTTGCGGTGAGCCAAGATCGCGCCATTGCACTCCAGCCTGGGTAACGAGCGAAACTCCGTCTCAAAAAAAAAAAAAAAAAAAAAAAAAAAGAACTGCTACAGACAAGCACTGATGGATGCTAAAGTAGGCCAACAGAACACGAACAAGACATCTGGATAGTCTCAAAGTATTTCTCCACAAGATACTCACTTGAGGCCAGGAGTTCAAGACCAGCCTCAGCAAAACCCCACATCTATTAAAAAAAAAAATTAGCCAGGTGTGGTTGAGGCAGGAGAATCACTTGAACCCAGGAGGTGGAGGTTGCAGTGAGCCAAGATTGGGCCACTGTACCCCAGCCTGGGTGACAGAGTGAGGCACTCAATCAAACAAAAAAAAAAAGACAACAATATGTCCGTTCTTCCACAATCAATCTAGTCAATGCAATCATAATCAAAATTCTTAGCAAATTCTTTTGTGGGTATCGAAGAGCTGATTATAATACACACACACACACACACACACACACACACACACACACACACACAGAAAAGGTTTAGACCAAGGCAATCTTGAGGAAAATGAACCACACTACAGAATTTATACAAGATATTACAGCCAGGCATGTTGGCTCATACCTGTAATCCCAGCACTTAGGGAGGCTGAAGCAGGCAGATCACCTGAGGTCAGGAGTTCAAGACCGGCCTGGCCAACATGGTGAGAACCCCATATAAAAATTAGCTGGGTTTGGTGGTGTGAGTCCATAATTCCAGCTACTCAGGAGGCTGAGGCAGGAGAATCACTTGAACCCGGGAGGCAGAGGTTGCAATCAGCTGAGACCACACGACTGAACTCCAGCCTAGATGACTGAGTGAGACTCCATCGCCCAAAAAAAAAATAAAAAATAAAAAATATACATATATATATTACTATAGAAGTTAACACAGGATGGTGTTAGCACAAGGAAATATAGCTCAATAGAATACTAAAACATTTAGAAACAAACCCATACATAGACAGTTGTCTGATTTATGACAAAGGTGACATAGTACAGTGGGGAAAAAATAATTTTTTCAATAAATGATGCTGGGTCAACGATACGTTCTTTTGCAACCAAAGTGAATATTGACCTCCCACCCAACCAAACACAATGATCTTTTTAGATGACAGGTCTACATGAGAACAACAAACCAATAAAGCTTTGTGGTAGAAAAAGCTTTCTTAAACAGGATTTTTTAAAAAGGACTAACATAAAAAAAAAAATTGAGCTACATAAAAATGTAAATTCGATTAAAATTAGTGTAATCCAAAGGCATTGAGAGAGGAGAAAGGCAATACAAAGCTGGGTGCTCTGGCTCACATCTGTAATCCCAACACTCTTGGGAGGCCAGGGTGGGCAGATAACTTGAGGTCAGGAGTTTAAAATCAGCCTGGCCAACATGGAGAAACCCCGTCTCTACTGAAAATACAAAAATTAGCTGGACGTGGTGGGACACACCTACATTCAGAGCTACTTGGGAGGCTGAGGCAGGAGAATTGCTTGAACCCAGGAGGCAGAGGTTGCAGTGAGCCAATATCGTCCAACAGCACTCCAGCCTGGGTAACAGAGCAAGACTCCATCCCAAGGGCGAAAAAAAAGGCAATCTAAGAATAAGGAAAAGATACCAGCAGTAAGTACATGTACATGTATAGACACACACATACACATGAAAAAAAATTATACCCAGAATATATAAAGAACTCCTACAAATGATAAGAAAAAGGAACACAACCCAATTTTTAAAAAATTGATGAAACATTTCAACTGACATTTAACAAAAAGATATTCATATGGCCAATAAATATGTCATACGTAAAGAGGTTAACTTCATTGGTCTTTAGGGATACGTAAATTAAGACCATAATATACCTACCAGAATGAAATTCAAATTGCTGGTGAAGACATGAAGCCTGCCTGGTTGAAGAATAAATTGTTCACCCATTCTGAAAAACTTTTAGCACTACATACGGACATTGAACACAACCCTAGAATTTTACTCCCAGATATATAGTCCAAGAAACGTACACATGTTCACCAAAAGATATATACAAGAAATATTACAACAGCAATATTTTTAATAGGCAAAAACTGGGAACCCAAATGTCCAATACCAGAATGGATTTGTGTCAATAGACTCCAAGACCATCTCTAAGTTCAGCAATTTGCTAAGTGGATTCAAGGACCCTGAAACTGTCATATTTATAGTTTATTACAGAAAAAGGACACAAAGCAAAATCAGCAAAGGGAAAGGGGACATCAGGCAAAGTCTGGGGGGAAAGGGACATCAGGCAAAGTCTGGAGGAAGCCAGGTGCATGCTTCTAAGAATCCTCTCCCAGTGGAGTCACACATAAAGCATTTAATTCCTCCAGCAATAAACTAGAACAATGGTCAGGCATAGTTGCTCAACCCTATAATCCCAGCACTTTGAGAGTCTGAAGCGGGTGAATCACTTGAGGCCAGGAGTTTGAGACCAGTCTGGCCAACACGGCAAGACCCCATCTCTACTAAAAATACAAAAACAAGCCAGGAATGGTGGTGCCCTACTCAAGAGGCTGAGGCAGGAGAATCACTTGAACCCAAGAGGCAGAGGCTGCAGTAAGCCCAGACAGCGCAAGTGCACTCCAGCCTGGGCAAGAGCCAGGCTCTGTCTCGGAAATTAAAAAAAAAAAAAAAAGAAAGAAAAAAGAAAAAGAGAAATGTAATAACATCATGCAAAGTGTTGTCTACTATGGAAGCTCACAAAAGCCTAGAGGTCCAGGGTTTTTAGTGGCCAGTGATCTTGAAGAGCACTAATGAATGACCAGTTACCAGAGCTCTAGTTCATGAGAAGGAAAGGAGGTGTTCACCATAAATAATGTTTGCACAAACCAGAACAGCAAAGTTCAAATATTCAATCACACAAAATGCAGAATGTTCCAAGAGCTCAATTCTGGCCTGTCAAGGACCAGTCACAGAAAAAAACAGTCCTCCCAGGGAAATGAAAGATTTGAGCAACTCAGCCCTGCTGAGTTAATCTTTTCCTGCTCAAGATAACAGAAAATCATATGTGGTTATGTAACAACCACTATACAACAAAGAAATGTTGCTACATATAACCTGGATTAATCTTACAAACCTACAAAGCCAAAAAAGCCAGACAACAAAAAGTATACATTGTATGATTCCATTTACATACATAATATTAAATACACATACACAAGGCCAAACTGTCATATTAGAATTGTGACAAGGACAAAAATTACTTAGGATTGTTTCTGGGAGGGTGGTATAGTGCTGGATATATAAGTGTACTTACTGTATAAAAATTCATCAAGTTGTGTATTTATAATTTATACACCTTTCTGTACACATCATACTTAAATTAAAAGCTTACACAAAAAGGTCTCTGGTTCCTATTTTATTTTAGCCATAAGGTAACTTTAGGAAAATATATCATTCTATAGAATCATATTTTCCTCAGACCAAACTCCTAACACAACTCAAAATCCTGTAATTTTATACTGCAAGGGTAGGAAAATAGCTTCCCTGTTTTCTGTTTTTTAGAAGAGTCAGGGAAATACAGAAATGGAAAAGTTCAAAAAGTATTGAGATATCCACTAATCCAGTGGTTTTTCTAACTATATTCCTCAGAAATGTTTCAGGGACCCTATAATGATTTGAATTTCTTTTCTTTTCTTTCTTTTTTTTTTTTGAGATGGAGTCTCACCATGTTGGCCAGGCTGGTCACAGACTCCTGGCCTCAAGTAGTCTGCCCTCTGCAGCCTCAAAGTGCTGGTATTACAGGTGTGAGCCACTGCGCCTGGCCAAATATTTACTATTTGTCCTCTTATAGAACAGCGGGTTGCTCACTGCTGTACACGATGATTCATTCTTTCTGTTGCTGCTTTGGAGATTTCCCTTTGTCTATCTACAGTTCGACTATGCTATAATGTATATAGGTGTAAATGTCTTTTTTATTTTACTTGGGGTTTGTTGAATTTGTTGCTTCTGTAGATTAATGCTTTTCATCAGATTTGGGAAGTTTTTGGCCATGATTTCTTCAGCCTGTTGCCCAGGCTGGAGTGCAGTGGTGTAATCTTGGCTCACCACAACTTCCGCCTCCTAGGTTCAAGGGATTCTCCTGCCTCAGCCTCCCAAGTAGCTGGGACTACAGGTATGCACAACCATGCCCAGCTAATTTTTGTAACATTAGTAGAGACGGGGTTTCACTTTGTTGGCCAGGCTGATCTCGAACTCCTGACCTCGTGATCCACCCACCTCGGCCTCCCAAAGTGCTGGGATTATAGGCGTGAGACACCACACTCAGCCTTAAATTTATTTTTTAAAAATATATCATAAACACTATATAAAAAAAATTGTCAGACTTCTCACATTTAACATGACAGTATAAAAAGGTTAACAAATTATCTTTCAATACAGCTAGATGAGCCCATTTCAGTGCTCTGAAATTCAACCAAAGGCATAAAACAAACTGAGAGCATTTATTTATTAAGTTACTGAAGTTCAGTTAGAAACGGTGGTTTTCAGTTTTGAGCTGCTACCAGCCTCTTGCCCCTCCCAATAACCTCAGCTCTGTGGGTAGGTTGGTTTAAACAGGCCACTGCTGCTGCTTGAGAGGACTCATTGGATTTGGAGTGCTGTCAGTTAACGAGTCAAACAGGGAAGGCTAGCGGCAGACTGGTGGACTAGACCAGGGATATAACAGGGAGTTGTAGAAGGTGAGACAGCCATAAGAAGCTTGAAAAGCTCTCCCCAAATCCCAGGTTGACTCTAGACTACACACATACATATAAGAGATGGGAACATGCTCAAGCCACCCATATATCCCTGGCCATCAGAAGCTGCACGTACTCAGAGATTTCAAGAGAATCTGGAAGAGAGCAAAAGCCAAGGAAGAACTGAAAATAGCCTGAAGTATGAATGCAGTTTCAGCTCACATACAGATCCATTAGTAGAGAGCAGAAAGTTTACTGCCTTGACGTGTTTAACTATAATCTCTTACCAATCTGCTGATCCCTAAATTATGGAGGCAGAGATCCCAAGGCAGCCAAGCTTAAAAATAAAAATAAAAACTGAAAAGAGGCATCAGCAGCTGCATATTATAGAGGAGACTTCACAGATTTAGTTCAAGCAAGTTACTAAACAAGCAAAACAAAAACAACCTTCAAGGTAAGAAAAAAATCAAAATCCATGGCCAGGTGCCGTGGCTCACGCCTGTAATCCCAATGCTTTGGGAAGCTGAGGTGGGAGATTGCTTGAGGCCAGGAGTTCAAGACCAGCCTGGTCAACATAGCAAGACCCCATCTCTAAAATAAATTAAAAAAAAAATTAAAGCCTTAGCCAAGTGTGGTGGTATGCAACTGTAGTCTTAGCTACTCAGGAGATTGAGGTAGGACAATTGCTTGAGCCCGGAAGTTCAAGGTTGCAGTGAGCTATTACTGTGCCACTGTATTTCAGCCTAGGCAACAGGGCAAGACCCTGTCTCTTTAAAAAAAAATTCAAAATTGCAAAAAATGTATTATCTAAATATACCGCTTTTAACAAAAAATGATTGAGATATGCAAAAAAACAAGAACATATAACTCAATCAGGAAAAAAGGCAGCCAAAAGAGTCTCTGAGTGTTCCCAGATGTTAAATATAGCAGACGAAAACTTCAAAGCAGCCATTACAAATATGTTCAAAGAACTAAAGGAATTCATGTTTCAAGAATTAAAGGAGGCCAGGTGTGGTAGCTCACACCTATAACCCCAGCACTTCTGGAGACTGAGGCAGAAGGACTGCCTGAGCCCAGGAGTTCAAGACCAGCCTAGGCAACATGGTAAGACCCCGTCTCTTAAAAAAAATTAAGTAAAAAAGAATTAAAGGAAAGTATGGACCAGGCACGGTGGCTCACACCTGTAATTTCAGCACTTTGGGAGGCAGATCACTTGAAGTCAGGAGTTTGAGACCAGCCTGGCCAACACTCTGAAACCCTGTCTCTACTAAAAATACAAAAATTAGTTGGGTGTGGTGGCTGAGGCAGGAGAACTGTTTGAACCCAGGAGGTGGAGGTTGCAGTGAGCCAAGATCATACCACTGCACTCCAGCCTTAATGACAGAGAAAGGCTGTGTCTCCGCCACCAAAAAAAGTATAATAATTTCTCAGTGAATAGGGAATTTCAAATAAAATATAAAAATTATAAAAAAGAAACGTGGGAATTCTGCAGTTAAAAATTCAGTAACCAAAATAATCAATCCACTAAAGGGAAACCACAGGCAATTTAAGATGACAAGAATCAGTAACCTTGAAGACAAATAAATATAAATTATTCAAACAGAAGAATATAAAACAACTGGCCGAAAAAAAAGAAAAAAAGAGAAATGGATAGCTCCTCAGAGATCTGAGACATTAGCATATAAAAAACTTATCTATGGCCAGGCCTGGTGGCTCACGCCTGTAATCCCAGCACTTTGGGAGGCTGAGGCAGGCGGATCACAAGGTCAGGAGTTCTAGACCAGCCTGGCCAACATGGTGAAACTCTGTCTGTACTAAAAATACAAAAATTAGCCAGGTGTGGTGGCAGGCACCTGTAATCCCAGCTACTTGAGAGGCTGAGGCAGGAGGATTGTTTGAACCCAGGAGGAAGAGGTTGCAGTGAGCCAAGATCATGCCACTGTACTCCAGCCTGGGTGACAAAGCAAGACTCCATCTCAGAAAAAAAAAGAAAAAACTTATCTATAATGACAGTCCCAAAGGAGAAAAGGGACTGCAAAAATATATAAAGAAATAATGGCCAAAAACTTCCCAAACCTAATGAAAAGCATTAATCTACAGAAACAACAAGCTCAACAACCCCCAAGTAAAATTTAAAAGACATTCACACCTACATACATTATAGCATAGTCAAACTATAGAAAGACAAAGGGAAATCTCTAAAGCAGCAAGAGAAAAAATGAATCTTCATGTACAGCAGGGAGCAATCCACTGTTCTATAAGGGGACAAATAGTAAATATTTGGCCAGGCGCAGTGGCTCACACCTGTAATACCAGCACTTTGAGGCCGCGGAGGGCAGACTACTTGAGGCCAGGAGTCTGTGACCAGCCTGGCCAACATGGCGAAACCCTGTCTCTACCAAAAAATATAAAAATTAGCCGGGTGTGGTGGCATACACCTGTAGTCCCAGCTACTTGGGAGGCTGAGGCAGGAGAATCGCTTAAACCCAGGAGGTGGAGGTGGCAGTAAGCCAAGATCATGCCACTGCACTCCAGCGTGGGCAATAGGGTAAGACTCCATCTCAAAAAAAAAAAAAACAATTAAATAAAAATTTAAAAAGCATTCTTACCACACAGCTAGTATGGCAGTAAGAAAGCAGGCAGTATGCCAAATGTGGCCCATGGGCCATAGTATGTAGACTCCTGACGTAAGGAGATTAATAACACTTCTTGTCATGGGTTGTCTTCCCATCAGATATAATGCATACCAGAGGCAACATAATGATATATTTAAAATATACCATTGCTGGAAAAATCTGTCACAAAACCAGAATGCACACCAAAAGTTTTGCAAGCCAAATTTTAAGACAAAGACAACCATGAATGGTTATCTTAAATTGTCATGTTAACTCTTTTTATAGTTATATTGTTGATTAGAAAAGCTAGAAATCAGCATTGCTCTTTTTTAAAGCATTCACTTGTTTAGTAAAATGAAAGTTTGCTACAGGTTACAACACACAATACTAGAACAGAAGTAAATGCCAAGCAAAGCTCATTTCATTTGTTTGGTTAATGCTCATTACAGCCTAATCGTCAACTATACAAGAAAAAGCAAAAATTTAACAAATAGTGATGATACAGATACTTTGGGTGAATGATACTTATCTGATTTTAGTAATTACAAGGCACATAGGCAGGCCAAGTTCCGGGTACTTTGGTCATCACACCATTAGAAAACTACCAAAACCATAAAGGTGACCCTAGAACATCTTGTCATTAAAGAAAGATGACCATCTCCACGCAACTGTAGTTAGAATACTTCACTTCCTTTTCACGTGAACAGCAAATTATCCAACAAAGTCCTTGTGTATTGTGACAAAAATGCCTCACCAACAGTCCTATCCCAGCCCAGCCACTCCAGTCCCTGAAAGAAAACAACGATTAAGTGAAGGACATAGGAGCACTAGACAGCAAAGCAAATTAAGGAACTAACAAGAGAGACATCATGGCGGATGGATGCATGGATGCATGGACGAACAGGCACATATGTTGAGAGTCAGGAAGAAGGGATAGAAAAATTGAATGTGGCAGAAAAGTATTTAAAGAGCATTCATGAATTATCAGATCACCACATGAAAAGGACAGCACAGTAGAGAATACTGAGTCCTTGAATCTCCAGCAGGATTTCGGGAAAATCAACTTGAGAAAGAAAATCTGCAAATTGTAAGAAATACAATTCTTTACTTACAGGAACATTAATGAACATATATTCATTCAACTGACATTCAATGAACATTTATGTTCACTGAAATAAGTGATCAATTTAAATATATCTAAAGACATTTAAATTAGTTTAATCAGATCATGATAAAAGGAGGTCAGGCCCTCTAAGAGGATGCATGTTTTGACTATAGGGTAGAATGTCAGGCGGGGATACAAGACAAGAGAGGAATCTTATGTACAAACAACAACAACAATTAACTGCTGCTACTACTAGAAAGTAAGGCCACTGTGTGAAGCCCATTTCATAAATTTGCTCCGATGTATTAGGAATGGAGACCTTTCTGACAGTATTTAGTAGACAAACTAAAGTTATATTCTAGGCCTTGGCTACTTAAGAAAGATAACAAATCACAAGGAGAAAATGACTTTGTTAACTAAGAAGTAATTGCTCTACACTGCTCATACTGATCATATAGGATCTATATGATCCTAGTTGGTTTCAGAATGCAGAGTTAGTCCAATGAGACAATATATTGAAACATAAGTATTATCCTGTCTTTTCAAATCACAATCTCAAGACTGACTTTTGCCTTGATGGAAACGAGAGAAGACTGTGCATTGGTTACAGTAAGGGAAAAAAACACATGAACCATCAGCTTAATATGCAGCTCTGGCTGCAAAGAAATAAACCCTAATTTTGTCCCTTCCTTATCAAACGACCCAACATTATCATCCCTGTATAACCAGAAAGGGCACAATGTGGAAGGGAAGTACCAGAGAAAATCCTTTCCTCCAACCCCAATAAGAATGAGCAAATCTCCTCAGTCAAAAACAGGTAGAGTTAGCACACTGTGATGTGAAGACTGGAGGAGGGACAGCAAAGTGTAAGAGAAAACATTTAGCTTAATTTAACAACATCAGGAACCAGAAAAAGAAAATGAGCACATCTGCTAACTCAGTAACATTCCTTCCATGGCATTATAGAATGATGCTAGCAAGTCTGTATTCCTCACGCTTAAAGTTCATTTTAACAAAGTCTCTGCAAGCAGCACAACTGCTCAGAAAGTGCAAAGAGGCAGCAGAGCAGCATTTCAGTTGCTTCTAAGACTATATAGTCCAGGGACACAAAAACCCTAGAAAGAGCATTTGCTCTGGACAGTTAGAAAGAAAGTGTATCAGTCTGTACGGTCTATTAAAATTAATTCACTAGTTAAATAAAGCAAGAAGACATCTGACCATCTGATCAAGGATAAGAAAAGCCCAAAGATTTTAACCAACTGGAAGAAGGTTTTGGAATTTCTGACAGGGCAGCAAATATACTAAGGTATCCTTTCTTTGCTTTAATTTGAATTCTTACCAAAGAATGACCACAGGATTATTTCTATGTTGAGAAAACAGCTGAACCATTACAGACAACTGACTGCATCAGAAAAAATATTATTTTGAAATCTTAACCCTGTAACCTAAAGAAGTTAGGAGAGAAAATAAAAGGGAAAGGGAAGGGTCAAGGGAAAAAGGATAAGGGAAAGAAAGGGAGAAAGCAAAACAGTTCCTTAAAATGAGTGGCCAGGTCTACCTTATACTCATTAGATTGGCTACTACAAAAATAGAAATAAAGAAATAATTTTGAAAAAAACAGAAAATAACAAGTCTTGGCAAGCAAGAGGAAAAACTGGAATCCTTGTGCACTATTGGTAGGAATGCAAATGGGACAAGGTCTATGGAAAAGAGTTTGGCAGTTCCTCAAAAAGTTAAAAATATATTTACTCTGTGATCTAGCAATTCCACTTCTGCATATATATACCTGAAAGAATTGAAAGGAGGACTTAAACAGATTTTTATACATCCATGTTCTTAGCAGCATTATTCACAATAGCCAGAAGGTAGAAGCAACCCAGTGTCCACTGACTAATGAACACATAAACAAAATGTGGTATATACATAGAGTATTATTCCGCCCTTTAAAAGAAGGAAATTCTGACACATGCTATTGTACAACATGAAGAGCCCTGAGGACATTATGCTAAGTGAAATAAGTCAGTCACAAAAGACAAATACTACATGGGTTCCACTTATATGACATAGTCAAAATCATAGAAACAAACAGGAAAATGGTGGTTGCCAGGGGCTGAGGGAAGTAGGAAACAGGGAGTTATTGTTTAATAGCCATAGAGTTTCTTTCTTTTTTTTTTTAATTTTTAATGTTTATTTTTTATTTAAGATGGGGTTTCACTATGTTGGCCAGGCTGGTCTTAAACTCCTGACCTCGTGATTCCTTTCTTTTCTTTTCTTTATTTGAGATGGAGTTTCACTCTTGTTGCCCAGGCTGGAGTGCAATGGCACTATCTTGGCTCACTGCAGCCTCCACCTCCTGGGTTCAAGCAATTCTCCTGCCTCTTTCTCCCAAATAGCTGGGATTACAGGCGTGTGCCACCATGCCAAGCTAATTTTGTGTTTTCCGTAGAGACGGGGTTTCGGTGAGGAAGGAGACCCAGGCATCTGAGATTTCCTCCCCCATCTGTCATCCACTGTGCATCTCAATAGAATAGAGAGCAGGCCAGATGGTGCCTCCTCAATCTCCTTCCTGTAGGTGGCAGACTTCGTCTTAGGGAAACTCTCAGGAAGACACTGTTTTTACTTAAAACAAGATCAAACCAGAAACCTTTTCACATGTGAGTCCTAAAACTGTAAACTGGAACCCTTTCATATGTGATTCCTGAAACTGTAAACCAAAACCTTTTCACATGTGAGTCCTAAAACTGTAAATCGGAACCCTTTCATGTGTGATTCCTGAAGCTGTAAACCAAAACCCTTTTCATATATAACTTTTAAGACTGTAAACCCAAGATTCTTCCAAGTGTAATATCTAAAGTATAAGCCTATATAAAGGCGGAACCTTCCTTTGTTAGACGAGCTGAGCTTTGGACACATTATCGCTCAGGCTCCCGGGCCGAATAAACTTCTTCTTAATTTGGTGTTTGAGAGATCTGTTTCCTGCGGCTGCTCCTGCTATATCACCACGTTGGTCAGGGTGGTCTCGAATCCGCCTGCCTTGGCCTCCCAAAGTGCTGGGATTACAGGCATGAGCCACCACACCTGGCCTAAAGTTTTCATTTTTAAAAGATGAAATGAGTTTTGGAGATGGATGGTGGTGACAGATACACAACATTATGAATGTATCTAATACCACTGAACTATAAACTTCAAAATGGTAAAAATGGTAAGTTTGCTATGTGTATTTTACCATAAGTTTTTAAAATAAAAAAAAAAGAGTGGCCTGGTTTGTCTATATTCATACTAAAAATATGTCCTGAACAAACACATGTATTTGTTCAAAGAAAATAGGTATTAAGCACCAACTATATCCCAGGTAGTACTATGCACATAGTCAGAAAAATTAGAATCTCATGAAACTCAAAATGGGACCAATTATCCTCATTAACTAATAACTAATAACCTACTATAGGTTTCCTACTATGAAGGAAAAACTACTGCAAAAGAAAAAAAAGGATTAAGGATGTAGGCAATTTTTAAGTCCTCTGTTCCACCCACATTATAATTTTAATTAATCAAACTGTATTTTAGATGTGCCAGAAGAATTAAAGCCCAACCACTCTCTAAAGTTCTCTGTTGTCTAACCTTATTTAAGAACAAAGATTATCTATACCCATCTGTACCCAGAAGAATTCTTTTTTTGGAAGGTGGGGGAACAAAGTCTCACTCTGTCACCCAGGTGGGAGGGAGTGTAGTGGCACAATCTCTGCTCACTGCAACCTCTGCCTCCCAGGTTCACCAAGTAGCTGGGATTACAGGTGCCTGCCAACATGCCCGGATAATTTTTGTATTTTTAGAAGAAACAGAGTTTCACCGTTTTGGCCAGGCTGGTCTCAAACTCCTGACCTAAGGTGATCCACCTACGTCAACCTCCCAAAGTGCTGGGATTATAGGCGTGAGCCACCGTGCCCAGCCAAGGGATTCTTCAGTAAGGCAAAATGATGACTGGGAAGAATTAAAGCTCGAATGATTTTTTTTTAATTTTGGGGTTTTTTTTTTTTTTTAGAGATGGGGGCTTGCTATGTTGCCCAGGCTAGACTAGAACTCCTGAGCTCAAGCAATCTTCCTGCCTCAGCCTGCTGAGTAGCTAGGCCTAAAGGCATATGCTACTGTGCCTGGTTCATCAATCATTTTTAAAGAATAATTGCCAGGCGCGGTGGCTCACGTCTGTAATCCAAGCACTTTGGGAGGCTGAGGCAGGCGGATCACCTGAGGTCACGAGTTCAAGACCAGCCTGACCAATATGGTGAAACTCTGTCTTTAAAAAAAAAAAAAACAGAATAATTAAGACAACTGAAATGTAACACCAATTTAAAATATTTTATTTAAATTAAGCATTAAACAGTTGTAAGCTACCTAAGATCTGCCCTCTAATCTTTTCTTTGGCATCTCTCTTCCCTCTAACCACATCATAGATTAAATATACAAGTTCTTGCTAAGATATTCAATATCACCTCTGAAGAAATGGCTGTAGATAAGCTACAAAAAACTGAAATTTAGACATTCCTACAATTATTACTCATTGTTACAAAGTACTCACCAATCTGCTATTTACTATGTTCTTAAGTCAAAGACTATTAACTTCCCCATAAAGTTACAAACTTCAACAATGCTCTACAATTTCCTGTAGGACAGGACTCTCCGAGTCGGTGGCCTGTCCTGAGCCGGCATTACAACCTGAGCTCTGCCTCCTGTCAGATCAACAGCAGCATTAGAGTCTCATAGGAGCGGGAACCCTACTCTTTTTTTTTTTTTTTTTGAGATGGAGTTTCGCTCTTGTTACCCAGGCTGGAGTGCAATGGCGCGATCTCGGCTCACCGCAACCTCCACCTCCTGGTTTCAGGCAATTCTCCTGCTTCAGCCTCCTGAGTAGCTGGGATTACAGGCACGTGCCACCGTGCCCAGCTAATTTATTGTATTTTTAGTAGAGACGGGGTTTCACCATGTTGACCAGGATGGTCTCGATCTATTGACCTCGTGATCCACCCGCCTCGGCCTCCCAAAGTGCTGGGATTACAGGCGTGAGCCACTGCGCCCAGCTTATAACTATGTGTGTGAGGGATCTAGGCTGCACTCATTATGAGAATCTAACTAATGCCTGATGACCTGAGGTGGAACAGTTTCATCCTGAAACCATCCCCTCACCAACCAAATTCCATGGAAAAACTGTCTTCCATGAGACTGGACCCTGGTACTAAAAAGGTTGGGTATTGCTGCAATAGAGTATCTTAAAGATGTTCCTAAACATACACAGTTCATCTGTATAGCAGCGCCCCCAAGTCTAGTTCAATAGCAGTGCACTGCTACCCAGGAATATTTAAAGAGGTGTTTTGTTACAGGTGGTTCAGAAACCACAGTAGGAAAAAAATAAAAAAAGAAAACAATATTTTAAATCACTATCAAGAGCTACTCCCAAACACGAATCTAGACATACACAGTGCTACATGCCTAAGAACTTAACTCTCTCTCTTACAAAACAAAAACCCAGTTTAGCAATACTTACAGTCAACATTGGAGTTGTCAACAGGCCCCACGCAAAGAATTCAAGGAAGATGACAATAGCAGCATGGTACACACTTGGTCGGCCAAAGCCTTGTAGCTAAAAAAGAAAGTTATTATGAAAATTAGCGAAGAAAAATAAGAAATTCATTTTAAAATGGTATAGAAAAAAATACGTAAAATAAATTTAGAGTCTATCTCTGTTATTTAAGATAAAACTTCATTCCGTGTTATCCCTGATGCCTTCACTTCCCCTAATAATGGAAGATGCTAAGATTATAGACTTTTTACCTGTCTCATCAAGGCAAATCACTGGAGCTTTGGTAGAAAATCATTTGGGTCTTCAAGAGACTGAGGTTCCAGGATCTGACTGCTCTGTCCCTTATAAATTCTGTGTTCCTTAGCAACTTAACCTCTCTATGACTGAAGTTTCTTTACCTACACAATAAGAGAGATGGGTTATGTCATATGCTCAAAAGCCTGAGGGGCAGCTCAGATAATTCTAAATCAGTATGGAATATCTTCAGATATCCCAATTCCAGAGACGTTTAGAAGCAGAGGATGAAAAGTGTGCAATAATGTCTCTGCACGCTCTTATTTACCATCTTTCCCATAGAGTACTGCAATGACCTGTTAACTCCGCTTTGACTCATTTTTCCCTACCCCCTCCAAATCTGTGGTGACACTAGACTCAGTGAATTGTCTAAAACTACACATCTTATCCTATCACTCCTGTGGAAAACGGCAAAAACAAAGAGCTACAAATTCCTCTCACCCCTGTACACACACATTTTCACAATACGACTTTGCTTCCAATTCCATTTCTCCACATCCCTACATCAAAGCTGGCTTAACAATTTCCTCTAACCAGGTGAGGTGAAAACATGGATTTCTGAACCTAGATTGTCAAAGATCTTTAAGACTACCACAAGGAGAAATCTCTTGTAGCCACGGAAGTATGAGAGCATAAGAAACTCTCCCTATTAAGACCTCACAGACAAACCAGTTAACAGCCATCACCAACTGCCAGACGTAGGAGCAAGGCCATCTTAGACCACCAACTACAGTCAAGCCTGCAGGTGACAACAGAAGCATGAGACAAACCAAGAGAAATCAGTGAAGAATTCTCTCTGAGTTCCACTCAAACCACTAACCCAAAGTATTATAATAAATGGTTGGTGCTTTAAGCCACTAAGTGTTAGGGCTGCTTCTTATTTAGCTTTTTTTTTTTTTTTTTTTTTTTTTTTGAGACCAAGTCTCACTTTGTTGCCCAGGCTGGAGTACAGTGGCACGACCTCAGCTCAATGCAAAGTGCTGAGATTATAGGCATGAGCCCCCACACCTGGCCCACATTCTTTTTAATAGCTAACTACTCAGTATCTCATTGTATGCATGTGCCATAATTTTAGTCATTCCAATAATGATAAGAGTACGTGTGATTTTCACTTATTTAAAATTGCCGCAATTAACTTTTTAAATTTTGAAATAATATTAAACCTACAGAAAAGCTGCAAAAAATAAGAATTCCTATATATCCTGTACCCTGCTTCCCCCAAAGTTAACATCTTCTATAACCATGGTATAATTATCTAAACCAGGAAATTAGCATTGCTACAAAACTTTATATACCTTATTTGAAATTTGCCATTTTCCCATTATTTTTTTTTTTTTGGTTCAGAATCTAATACAAGATTTAACACTGTGTTTTAGTTCTCACATTTCTTTCTTTCCTTTTTTTTTTTTTTTTGAGATGGAGTTTCGCTCTTGTTACCCAGGCTGGAGTGCAATGGCGCGATCTCGGCTCACCGCAACCTCCGCCTCCTGGGTTCAGGCAATTCTCCTGCCTCAGCCTCCTGAGTAGCTGGGATTACAGGCACGCGCCACCACACCCAGCTACTTTATTGTATTTTTCGTAGAGATGGTGTTTCACCATGTTGACCAGGATGGTCTCGATCTCTTGACCTCGTGATCAACTCGCCTCGGCCTCCCAAAGTGCTGGGATTACAGGCATGAGCCACAGCACCCGGCCAGTTCTCACATTTCTTTAGGCTCTTCCAATCTAAGTCAGTTCCCAAGACTTTTATTTTTTACTTTCATGATTCCGACACTTTTAAGGAACATTAGTATACTCTTCACCAGTAATTTTATAGAGTGTCTCTCAATTTGAATTCATCTAGTATTATCTCATGACTGGACTGAGGTTATACATTTTGTTATTTTTTAAAAATATGTCACATCTCATAAAATTCACCACTTTCAAGTGCACAAGTCAGTAGTTTTTAGAATATTCACAAGGTTATACAACCATTACCACTATATAACTCCAAAACATGTTTATCACCCCCCAGAAGAAATCCTATATCCATTAGGAGACATTCCTCATTTTCTTCTCCCATATTCCCCCCTCACAATCACTAATCTACTTTCTGTTTCTATGGATTTGCCTATTCTGGGATCATACATAAATAGAATTCATAAATGGAATCACACAACATGTGGCCTTTTGTGTCTAGCTTCTTCCAATTAGCATTATTTTCAAGGTTCATCCATGTTGTACCATGTATCAGTATTTCATTCATTTTTATAGCTAAATAATATTCCACTGCATCAGTATACTACATTTTGTTTATCCATTCATCAGCTCATAGACACTCAGGTTGTTTCCATCTTTGGCCATTATGAATAATGCTGCCATAAACATTGATGTACAAGTTTTTACATAAACATGTTTCCAATTCCCTTAGCTATGCACATAAGGGTGAAAATGCTGGGACTATTAATATTCTTTTATTAGCATTCTAGGATAAATTTCTAGAAGTGAAGTTTCAGGGCCAAATAATATATACATTTTAATTCAGAATCCAATTATAAAAGTTTCACTAATTATGAGTCAAAAAAATACTTCATCTTATGTCACCTAATCAACTAATATCTCTGACATATAAACAGCTTCTAAAAATGTTAGGAAAACTAACAGCCCAATAAAAAGATGGGCAAGAAATAGGAACCAGTTCACTGAAGAAATCAAATATCCCTTCAGTAGCCTCATTTGTAGTAAGAAAAATACAAAACTAAACTGAATTCAGATACAATTTCTCAGTATCAGATATTAAACATTCAAACATTTGACAATAAGCTTCTGTCAATGCAACTGAAAAGAAACACTTCAACACCATAAATAGGAACAAAAAATGGTATACCACTATGGAAGACAATGCAGCAACATCTAGAATTACATACTTGTGAAGCAACAATCCTACTTTAGAGATTTGTCCCAAAGACAAATGGCAAAACTATGAGGTCCCATATGCACAAAGCTAAAGTAACAGCAAAAATTAACTCTGGGCTGGGGGCAGTGGCTCACGCCTATAATCACAGCACTTTGGGAGGCTGAAGCAGGCAGAACACTTGAGGTCAGGAGTTCATGACAAGCCTGGGCATCATGGTGAAACCCTGTCTCTACTAAAAATACAAAATCTAGCCGGGTGTGGTGGCAGGCACCTGTAATCCCAGCTGCTAGGGAGGCTGAGTCTGGAGAATCCCTTCAACCCAGGAAGCAGAGACTGCAGTAAGCTGAGATTGCACCACTGCACTCCAGCCTGAGCGACAAAGCAAGACTCCGTCTCAAAAAAAAAAAAAATTAACTCTGTGAATCTACATACTGTTATGTTATACAGTAGTAAAATATTGAAATTATATTTGTACATACTGCTTTGGAACAATGTACAAATGTAATTTCAATATTTTACTACTGTAAGTAGTAAAGTGTTTTTAAAAAACACAGCAAGATACAGAATACTGTGCAATGTATGGTACTATTTATCTAAGAGAGTGCCAAAGAATATGAATACCTATGCACACACATATATGTGGCTTACATTTTTAAATAAAACAGAAGATGGAAGGAAAAAAAAATCTAATGAAAAGTAGTTCCATACAAGAGGAAGAAACAAAGAGAGTGGAGGTATCAGAGATGCAAGCTAGATTTCTCTGATTATACCTGGTTCTATGTATTTGACTTTGGAACTACATAAATGTTTTAGCTAGTTCTACAACAAAACAAAATCAAATGAAAAAAATCAACCTAACTATGTACCAAATTCTGGCTTAGTTACTTTAGAACACAGAATTTCAATGTAAATTCTTAGAGGCTATATTCTAAGGCCAAAAAGAAAATCAAGAAAACCTTAAACTGTTTTAAGTGATCATGATGGAAGTAATAGCACCGGTAATAGTTTCTGAAACTTTCATATATAAGTAATATGATATAGCAAATAAGTTACTATGTTATTGTTACTGGGAACCAAGACTTCCAGGGTAAAAGAAAAAGATACAGAATCAAAGATGTAAAAACTCTGAAATCCTAAATTTGAATTAAAATATCAATTTAAAGTATACTATGTATTAACTGGAAGAAAACTAATTAGGATTTCCAAGTTCTATCCACCAAAAAGACCTAGAAAAAATGAGCCACCCAATAGGAGTGAGCATCCCTTTAGGCCCAGACTCTGGTTCTGAAATATTTTCCACTAAAAGAAAATGGGACTCTATGGACAAACAGCTGATTCCAGGTCTGGAGCAAAAAATGTACATGATCCTGGAGCATCATATCTTGCCAAAAGCAAAGTGATATTCAAGACTACAGTCATATCAAAAGAATTCAGGAGCCAGAATGAAGTAAGTCCCTCTGGGCAAAGACTGAAGAAAAAGAGCAGTATGTGCCATGGATTAAAAAACATTCATATATGTTCAAAATTTTAAGTTCATCCACCTCTGGAAGAATCCAGGAAACCAAGTCATTACTCTGAAAACTGGTAAATGAGAGAAATAAAAGGAAGTATTTATTCTGCCTTTTTATATCTCAAAGTAACCAAATACTTGCTTAGGGAAAGTTCTTCTCTTTAAGAATTTCGGCTAATGAATGAAGAAAGAAATAATTAACTTAGAATCCTGCCACTAATGGTCTAGGCCATGACCATTAACGGCCACTAAAATCACTAGGAAAAAGCTGATGAGGCACAAGGTAATCATCAGACAAATAACACCTGAAATCTGATCAACCATAACATCACAATCAGAGATCATTTGCCATATACTATAATACAACAAAAACTACCACCATGTAAGAAATATTCTTTGGTAAAACAAAAAACCTGGATTCAACACAGCCAAGACACAAACCAGTTTACAGAAAATGCAGGTAAAACAAGATTGGTCTTGTTGCAGCAGAGTGATGAATATGGAGAAGTAGTCATAATAATATGTAAAGATAAGCACAAAAAAAGCTTTAAAAAGATTGCTTAAAAAAAAAACTTACAGTCTCATTAACAATTTTGGGGGACATCTGTCCCCCCATATCCTAAGACTGCATAATAACTTTCAAACTTTTGCCAGGCACAATGGCTTGTGCCAGTAATCCCAGCACTGTGGGAGGCCAAGGCAGGCAGATCGCCTGATGTCAAGAGCTTGAGACCAGCTTGGCCAACATGGCAAAACTCCATCTCTACTAAAAATACAAAAATTAGCCTGGCGTGATGGCGGGCACCATTATCCTAGCTACTCGGGAGGCGGAGGCAGGAGAATTGCTGGAACTTAGGAGGCGGAGGCTGCAGTGAGCAGAGATCACGCCACTGCACTCCAGCCTGGGCAACAGAGCGAGACTCCATCTCAAAAAAAAAAAAAAAAAAGTAATTTTTAAATTTTTGCTAATTTGATATTTTAAATGGTTATCTAATTTTATTTTGTATTTCCCTTATTCCCAATGAAGCTGAGTTGCTTTCCTATGATTAGGAATTCACATTTCTTTTTCTGTGAATTGCCTATTCATCTTTTGTCAATTTTTTATTGGTGACTGTAATCTTTCATACTGATTTATAGAACCCCTTTAGAATCAATATTTAAAATATGTATACAAAGCAGCATCAAATTATCATTCTCAGCCAGGAGTGGTGGTTTGCACCTGTAGACCCAGCTACTTGGAAGGATCACCCGAGCCTACAAGTGCAAGTCTAGCCTGGGCAACATAGCAAAACCCCCATCTCTTAGGGGAAAAAAAAAAAGGCCCAGTGCAGTAGCTCATGCCAGTAATCCTTGCATTTTGTAAGGCTCAGGCAGCAGGTCGGGAGGTTTACTTGAGGCTAGGAGTTCAAGACCAGTATAGACAATATAGTGAGACCCCATCTCCACAAAAAATTTAAACATTAACCAGGCATGTGGCATGTGTCTGCAGTATTACCTCCTGAGAAGGCTGGGGCAGGAGGATCACTGGAGCTCAGGAGTTTAAGGCTGCAATGAGCTATGATTGCACCACTGCACTCTAGCCTAGGCCATAAAGTGAGACTCCAGTCTCACTAAAATAAAAAAAGTTATCATCATCACCCACTGGCATCAATACTCTCTAAAAATAAAAGGCACAAATAGACAAATCAACAATAGCTAGAGACTTCAATACCAATTTTCAATAACAGACAGAACAATTAGAAGATCAGCAAGAAATAAAAGACTTCAGTAACGCTGTACACTAACTAAACCTAACAGACATTTATTGAACACTCTTCCCAACAAGATATAAATTCTCATGTGCACATGAGAAGACTGTACAACAAATCTGAATAAACTTAAAAGAAGTTAATTTATAGAAACTATGTTTTTGACCACACGGAATGAAATTAAACATCATTAACATAAGAAAATTTGGAAAATTCGTAAATATGTGAATATTAAAACATACTCCTAAATAACAGATAAAAGAAATCACAAGACATTAACAAAACTTTCATTTGAACAAAAATGAAAATGCAACACACCAGTTGAATGCAGCTCAAAGCAGTGCTTAACAAAAGTTGTAGATATATGGTTACAAAAGATCTTAAATCAATAATTTAACTTTCCACTGTAAGAAACTAGAAAAGAGCAAACTAAACTCAAAGCAAGGAAAGAAAGTAAGATCAAAGCAATATAAATGTGATATAGAATAGAAAAGCAATACAGAAAAATCAACAAAATCAGGTCAGGTGCAGTGGCTCACACCTGTAATCCTAGCCTTTTGGAGGTCGAGGCGGATGGATCCTTGAGCCTGGGACTTAAGGACAGCTTGGGCAACATGGTGAAACCCCATCTCTACTAAAAATACAAAAAAAAAAAAAAGTTTAGCCAGGCATGGTGGCACATACACCTGGAGTCCCAGCTATTCGGGAGGCTGCAGTGGGAGAATCACCTGAGTCCAAGAAGTTGAGTCTGCAGTAAGCCATGATCATACCACTTTACTGGGGTATGGGAGAAGGGAGTCAATCCTTGCCTTAAAAAATAAAAAATAAATAAAAAAAAAAGGAAAGGAAAGGGAAAGGGAAAAGAAAATCAACAAAATCAAAAATTAATTTAATGGAATATCAAACTAATAGACAAACTAAGAAAACAGAAGACCTGAATTACTAATACCAGAAATGAAAGAGAAGATAATCATTGTCAACCTTATAGAAATAGAAAGAAGTCTAAGGGAGTTCTATAGACAATTAGCCAACAAAGTGGATAAATGAAATGAAATGGACAAACTCCTAGAAATACATAACCTACTAAGAATGAATCATGAATAAACAGAAAACATAAATAGACCTATAACTAGTAAGGAGATTGAATCAGTAATCAAAAACCTTTCAGAATTCCAGCAAACATTTAAAGAATTAAACCTCTTCCCAAGATATGAAGAGGAAAGAACACTTTCTAACTCACTCTCTGAAGCCAGCATTACAGTAGGTGCCCCCTTATACGAGAGGGAAACATTCCAAGACCCCCAGTGCATGCCTCAAATAGTACCAAACCCAATAGTACAGATGGTCCTCGACTTACAAAGGGGTTATGTTTCAATAAACTGACCACAAGTTGAAAGTCACTTTAGCCTTATGATATGTTCAACCTAAGATGGGCTTATCCAGACAGTCCTATCATAAGTAGGGGTGCACAGTGAATACATTATTGCTTTTGCATCAAGGTAAAGTTGAAAACTCTTAAGTCCAACCATCAAATTTGGGACTATCTATATATACTGTTTTTTCCTATACACACCTATGATTAAGTTTAATTTTTAATTAGGCATAGTCCTCTTGTGCTTTTGGTCATTATTAAATAAAATAAGGGCTATCTAAACACAAGCACTGTGATACTGCAGTCCATCCAATAACTGATGGTTAAGTGACTAACAGATGGGCAGCATATACAGTGTAAATGACAGATGAAGGGATGAAGCAAGATGGCACAACATTTCATCATACTACTCAGAATGGTGTGCAACTTAAAACTTTCTGAATGTTTATTTCTGGAATTTTCCATTTAGGATTTTCAAACCACAGCTGACCTCCGGTAACTGAAACCACAGGAAGTGAAACCACAGAAAGCAAAACCACAGATCAGGGAGTACTACTATACTCTGTAAAAAAAGTCAGACAATTCAGGTATAACCTTAAGACTAAAAGAAAAAAAAAAGCCAAAGACACTACAAGAAAACTACATGGCCGCTCGTGGTGGCTCAGGCCTGTAATCCCAGCACTTTGGGAGGCTGGGGGGTGGGTGGTGAGAGGATCACTGGGTCAGGAGTTTGAGACCAGCCTGACCAACATGGTAAAATCCTGGTCTCTACTAAAAATACAAAAATTAGCCAGGTGTGGTGGTGCTCAACTGTAATTGCAGCTACTCAGGAGGCTGAGGCAGGAGAATAGCTTGCACCCAGAAGGCAGAGGTTGCAGTGAGCCAAGTTGGTGCCACTGCACTCCAGCCTGGGCAACAGAGTGAGAGTCAGTATCAAAAAAAAAAAAAAAAAAAAAAAATAGAAAGAGAGAACTACAGACCAATTTTCCCTATGCACATTGATGCAAAAACCCTCAACAAAATATTAGCAAACCAAATTCAACAGTTTATTAAACAGTTTATTATGGTTATACACCATAACCAAGAGAATTTATTCCAAGAATGTAAGAACAGTTCACCCATAAAAACCAGTCAATGGTTAGAGGCCCTGTCCTGTGTCGCACACAGGTAGGTGCAGCAGCCACAAACAGTAGCCACCATGAGAGGGAGCCATGAAGCACTATGAGGTGGAGATTCTGGATGCAATGACAAGGAGAAGCTGTGTTTCCTGGACAAGGTGGAGCCCCACGCCACCATCGTGGAAATCAAGAACCTCTTCACCAAGACCCACACAGTCCCTCTGCCTGAACCCCAAGGGCAAGTCCCTGAAGGATGAGGATATTCTGCAGAAGCTGCCCACAGGCACCATGGCCACACTCTACTTTCGGGATGTGGGGGCCAGAAGTAGAAGCTGATCTGCTGGGTGACGGTCTTCCTAACAGAGTACGCGGAGCCCCTTTTCATCTATCTGCTCGTCTACTTCCAAGTGACCTTCATCTATGGCCACAGATATGACTTCACGTCCAGTTGGCACACTGTAGTGCACCTCGCCTGCATCTGTCTCTCATTCCACTACGTCAAGTGCCTGCTGGAGAGCTCTTCGTGCACCGCTTCTCCCACGGCAAGATGCCTTTGTGCAACACCTTCAAGAACTGCACCTACTACTGGGACTTTGCCACGTAGATGGCACCATGCCTTTGTGTAACACCTTCAAGAACTGCACCTACTACTGGGGCTTCACGGTGTGGATGGCCTATTATATCAACCACCCTCTCTATGCCCCCTATCTATGGCGCACAGCAGGTGAAACTAGTGCTTGCCATCTTTGTGATTTGCAAGCTCGGCAACTTCTCCATCCACATGGCCCAGTGGGACCTGTGGCTCATGAGTCCAAGACCCGGAAGATCCGTACCCCACCAAGAACCCCATCATGTTGCTCTTCCTGCTGGTGTCCTGCTCCAACTACACCTATGAGGTGGAGTCCTGGATTGGCTTTGCCATAATGCAGTGTCTCCCAGTGGCCCTGTTCTCCCTGGTGGGCTTCAGCCAGATGACCTCTGGACTAAGGGCAAGCACCCGCAGCTAACTGAAGGAGTTCTGGGACTACCTGCCCCTGCGCATGCCCATCATCCCCTTCCTGCTCTGAGCACTCACCTCTGCCAGGGCTCATCCCCCAACCCTGGCAGCATTCTGGGGGAGGAGAAGGGCCCACAGCTCTCCAGCACCTGAAATAAAACCTGCCTCCCCCCACCCCCCAAAAGGAAGGAAGGAAGGAAGGAAGGAAGGAAAAAAAAAAAGAAAGAGAAAAGAAAAGAAAGCCAAAATTCAAGTTAGGCTGAGTACGGTGGTTCACACACCTCCTAGTGTTTGGAGAGGCCAAGGCAGGAAAGACAGCTTGAGCTTAGAAATAAATTTAACCAAGAAGGTGAACAATTTGTATGCTTAAAACTATAAGACACTGCTGAAAGAAATTAAAGAAGGTATAAATAAACATAAAGACATCCCATGTTCACAGATTTAAAGACTTAATATAGTTAAGATATTATTGTTACCAAAAGTGATCTGCAGATTCAATGCCAGCCGCATCAAAATCCCAATGATGCTTTTTGCAAAAGTAGAAAACTCTATCCTAAAATTTAAATAGAATCTTAAGGTACCCCAAGTAACCAAAACAATATTGAAAATAAAAAAAAGTTAAAGATATCACACTTTCTGAATTCAGAACTTACTATAAACATAAGGTAATAAAAACAGTGTGATTCTGGCATAAAAACAGACATAGAGACCAACAGAATAAAAAGCCCAAGCAGGCATGGTGGTATATGGCTGTATTTCTACCTACTGAGGAAGCTGTGACAGAAGAATCACTTGAGCCCAGGAGTTCAAGTCCAGTTTGGTAAACATGGCAAAGCCCAGTCTTTTTTAGAAAATAAAGGCTGGGCGCAGTGGCTCACACCTGTAATCCCAGCACTTTTGGGAGGCCGAGGCAGGTAGGATCACCTGAGGTCGGGAGTTTGAGACCAGCCTGACCAACATGGAGAAACCCTGTCTCTACCAAAAAAAAAAAAAAAAAAATTAGCCGGGCACAGTGGCACATGCCTGTAATCCCAGCTCCTCAGAAGGCTGAGGCAAGAGAATCACTTGAACCCAGGAGGCAGACGTTGCAGTGAGCCAAGATGGTGCCATTGCACTCCAGCCTGGGCAGTAAGAGTGAAACTCCATCTCAAATAAATAAACAGCCTAGAGGTAAAAAGCCCAGAAGTAAATACTCACATATGTATCACAAATAATATGCAACAACGGTACCAAGACCATTTAATGAGAAAGAAAGAAAGGACAGTCTTTCAGCAAATGGTGATGGAAAAACTGGACATCCACATTAAAAAGAATGAAGTTGGATCCCTACCCTAAATCATATATAAAAATTAACTCAAAATGGACCAAAAATCTAAACATAAAAGCAAAAACTATGAAACTCTTAGAAGAAAATATGGAGGAAAAGCTTCATGGTATTAGAACTGAATTCTTGGATACGGCACCAAAAGAACAGGAAACAAAAGAAAAAATACATAAATCAAACCATTAAAATGAAAAACCTTTGTATATCAAAGGACACTATCAACAGAGTGAAAAGGCAACCTACAGAATGGCAGAAAATATATGCAAATCACATATCTGATAAGAGATTAATATCTAGAATATATAATAAACTTTTGCAACTCACAGACAAAATAACAACCCAATTAAAAATGAGCAAGGAAATTGAATAGACCTCTGTAAAAGAGATACACAAAGGGCCAAGAAGCACATTAAAAGATACACATCAGCCGGGCACAGTGGCTCGTGTATGTAATCCCAGCACTTTGAGAGGCCGAGGCAGGCAAATCACTTGAGATCAGGAATTCGAGACCAGTCTGGCCAACATGATCAAACTCTGTCTCTAGCAAAAATGCAAACATTAGCCAGGCATGGTGGTGCATGCCTGTGTTCTCAGCTACTCCAGAGGCTGAAGCAGGAGAATTGCTTGAACCTGGGAGGCAGAGGCTGCAGTGAGCCAAGATTGTACTACTGTACTCCAGCCTGAGAGACAGAGCAAAACTCTGTCAAAGAAAAAAAGAAAAAGGAAGGAAGTCAGGAAGGGAGGACGGGAGGAAGGCAGGGAGGGAGGAAGGGAGGGAAGGAAGGAGGGAAAGAAGGAGGGAGGAGAAAAGATACACATCACGAATCACTGGGGAAAAGGAGAGAAGGGAGGAAGGGAGAGAGGGAGGGATGGGGGAGAGGGGGAAAGAAAAGATACACATCACAAATCATTGGGAAAAAGGAAAGAAGGGAGGAAGGGAGAGAGGGAGGGATGGGGGAGGGGGGAAAGAAAAGATACATATCACGAATCATTAGGAAAATACAAATGAAAACCATAATGAGATATCATCACATACCCATTAGGATGGCTATTGTCTTAATCTGTTTTGTGCGGTTATAACAGGATACTTGAGACTGGGTAGTTAACAGAAACTTATTTCTTCACAGTTTTGGAGGTTGGGAAGTCCAAACCAAGGTGTTAGCATCTGGGGTGGACATTCTCACAGCATCCTCACAAGGCAGAAGGTGGAAGGGCAAAAGAGGGTGAGCCCTCTCCCATAAGCCCTTTTTATAGCAGCATTAATCCACTGCTAATGGTGTAGCCCTCGTGACATAAACCCCTCTCCAAAGGTGCCACCTCCCAATACTGCTGCATTGGGAATTAAGTTCCCAACACATGAATTTTGGGAGACACATTCAGACTACAGCAGCTGTGATTGTTTTCTTAAATGAGAAAAAGTACTGGCAAGGACGTGAAAAAACTAGATGTTACACACTCTTGCTAAGAAGGTAAAATGGTGCAGCCCCTATGGAAAACAGTTTGACAGGTGCTCAAAAAATTAAAAATAGAATTACTCCATGACCCAGCAATTCCACTTCTGGGTATATATTCAAAAGAAACAACAGCAGGGACTTGAACAGATTTTTATATACCCAAACTCACAGCGGCATTCTTCACAATAGCCAAACAGTAGAAGCAACCCAAGTGTTCAACAACTTATGAATGTTTAAACAAAATATGGTACATGTATACAATGGAATACCATTCGACCTTAAAAAAGAAGGAAACTGACTGTCACAATACGGATAAACCTTAAAGACACTGTGGTAAGTGAAACAAGCCAGTCACGGCTGGGCACGGTGGCTCACACCTGTAATCTCAGCACGTTGGAAGGCTGAGGAGGGTGGATCACCTGAGGTCAGGAGTTTGAGACAAGCCTGGCCACCAACATAGTGAAACTCAGTCTCTACTAAAATACAAAAAAATTAGCCGGGCATGGTGGCAGGCACCTGTAATCCCAGCTCCTCAGGAGGCTGAGGCAGGAAAATACAAATGCTTGAACCAGGAGGCAGGAGGCAGAGGTTGTAATAAGCTGAGATGGTGCCATCACACTCCAGCCTGGGCAACAAGAGCAAAACTCCATCTCAAAAAAAAAAGCAAGCAAGTCACAAAAAATCAAATTACTGCATAATTTCACTTATATGAGGTACCTAGAGTAATTAACTTCATAGACAGAAAGTAGAATAGTGACTACCAGGGGCTACGGAGTTATTGCTTAATGGGCAGAGTTCAGTCTGGGATGATGAAAAAGTTCTAGAGACAGACAGTTATAATGAGTACACAACAATGGAAATGTACTTAATGCTACTGAACTGAAACTTTTAAAAACCATGTTACGTATATATACTAAAATAAGTAACTCAAAACATATCATGGATCTAAAAATAAAGTGGAAAACTATGAGCTTCTAGAGGATTATCAGGAGAAAATTTAAGTGAACTTGGTCACGTGGTTTCAAGATGAGTTTGTAGACACAAGACTAAAGTCATGGCACATGCAAGAAATGGTTTATATATTGGACTTCACTACAATTAAAATCCTCTGCTCTGCAAAAGACACTGTTAAGAGAATGAAAAGATAAGCCACATATTGGAAGAAAATACTTGCAAAAACCATATCTGATAAGGAACTTGAATCAAGAACATAGAAAGAGCTCTTACAAGTCACTAATATGACAACAACCCAATTTAAAAGTGGGCAAATGTTCATGCCAAGTACTATCATTAAAAAAAAAAAAAAAGGGGGGGCCGGGCGCGGTGGCTCACGCCTGTAATCCCAGCACTTTGGGAGGCCGAGGCGGGTGGATCAGGAGGTCAAGAGATCGAGACCATCCGGGTCAACATGGTGAAACCCCGTCTCTACTAAAATACAAAAAATTAGCTGGGCACGGTGGCACGTGCCTGTAATCCCAGCTGCTCAGGAGGCTGAGGCAGGAAGAATTGCCTGAACCCAGGAGGCGGAGATTGCGGTGAGCCGAGATCGCGCCATTGCACTCCAGCCTGGGTAACAAGAGCGAAACTCCGTTTCAAAAAAAAAAAAAAAAAGGGCAAATGATCTGAGAAAACAGCAAGACGGAGAGTGACAACGAATATAGGGTCTCTTTTTGGGAAGATGAAAATGTTCTGGAATTAGTGGCATTGTGAATATACAAAGAAAAAAACAGAATTGTACACTTTTAAATGATGAAATCTATCGTAAACAAATATACCTCAATCTTTCAAATGCAATAGAGAAAAAAAACAGCAGAGATTCTTTTTCTGCCTCTGGACATACTTTACTGTATGTGAAGCCTACAACTGTCAGAGGCATGTGAACCAGAGCAAGTCCATCTTAAATAGGAGCTGGGTAAATGAGGCTGAAACCTACTGAGCTGTATTCCCAGATGATTAAGGAATTCTAGGTCACAGGATGAAGATAGGAGGTGGGCACAAGATACAGGTCATAAAGACCTTGCTGATAGAACAGGTCTTTGCAGTAAAGAAGCCAGCTAAAACCCACCAAAAATAAGACAGGGTGACCTCTGGTCATCCTCACTGCTATACTCCCATCAGCGTCAGGACAGTTTACAAATGCCATGGCAATGTCAGAAACTTACCCTATTGGTCTAAAAAGGGGAGGAATGAATAATCCACCCTTTGTTTAGCATATAATCAAGAAATAACCATAAAAATGGGCAACCAGCAGCCCTAGGGGCTGCTCTGTCTACGGAGCAGCCATTCTTTTATTCCTCTACTTTCCTAATAAACTTGATTTCACTTTACTATATGGACTCCCTGAATTCTTTCTTGCTCAAGGTCCATCCAGGAATTGAGGTCTGGATCAGGACCCCTTTCCTGTAACAGAACTATGGCAGCCATCTTGAGACTATGAGAGCCAGACAAATCAACACACTGAAGATGGAAAGAACCTGGTCCTTGATGCAAAAGTCAAGGACCAATCCTGGAATAGCCTTTCCATCAGATTTCTTGTTAAATGAGGTTAATAAATCCCCTGACTGTAAATAAGAAAAGGGGGGAAAGGTGACAGGATCACAACAGTCTACTCCAAATGATATACAGATGGCAAATATGCCTATGAAAAGATGTTCATTGTGTGTTACTATCATTTTAAAATGCAAATTAAAACAACAATGAGATTGTTAGAAGGATGGATCTGAAATGCATATTGCTAAATAAAAGAAGCAAGTCTGAAAGACTACAAAGTGTAAGATACCATTTAATGGACATTCTGGAAAAAGCAAAACTATAGATAGTACCAGATCAGTGGTAGCTGGAGTCGGGAGGGTAGGGTTAAATGGATGAAGCACAGGAGACTTTCAGGCAATAAAACTGTTCTGTATGATATTTTAATATGGTAGGTAAATGACACCATACATTTTTCAAAACCAGAAGAACTTCAGAAAACAAGAATGATCTTTGTATATGTTAATTTCTAGAAAACTTTTCAGAGGTGAGGAATCCTAGGATGGAATGCAGAATATAGCAAAACAATCTAAATGTAATGAAAACACATGAAACAACCTCACTAAAGCAGTAAGGGGAAAAGTAGTGATTCAAGTAACTTTGGGAAATAGCAGAGTCTATTAAGACTGAAGGCAAAAAAGCTATGCATAAATGAAACTGGCCCAATTTCCCCCACAGAAATTATATTAACAGGTATTTGAATAAACACAGAAACTGACCCTTCCAGTTTTAAAACCTAAAACTTATTGTCTCCAGTGAGTTCATTCTTCAGGAAATGGACCCTCAAGTAAGGGACTGAAACTCACCAAATCATCATTCTGACAATGAGATCCGATACACCTCTTTCCAACCTCATTGGTCAGGACTGCTTCCTTATCCCTTCCCTAATTGCTGTTTTCCTTACACATAGTTACATTACTGTTTTCATACATAAATTCCCCAGTTTTAGTTGGTAGAGAAGAATGACCTCAAAACTGATCTCCCATTCTCTTCAGTGGATAACACCCAAATAAAAAGGCTTTTTCTCTGGCTGGGTGCAGTGGCCCATGCCTGTAATCCCAGCACTTTGGGAGGCTGAGGCGGAGGATCACCTGAGGTCAGGAGTTCGAGACCAGCCTGATCAACATGGAGAAGTCACGTCTCTACTAAAAATACAAAAAGATTAGTTGAAAGAGCCGAAAAGAAATGACACCCTAGAAACTCAACAGCAGTCAGCATATCTAGTGTGATATCTTGGTTTCAAATGCCATTCTCAAATAAAAAAACAAAAACAAAAACAGGGCTCCTTGGAGAAACAGCTAATTCTGGGACTAGAGTGGGAAATATGTAAGAGGAGCATGGAGTATCTTGTAATCCCAGAATATGAGTGGCAGGATAGGTCTCACTAATTCAGGCCTCCAAAACAACTGTTTTCTGTACACACTGAGTAGTTAGGTTAAATATTAAAAGCTGAAAGAGCTGGTCAGGTGCAATGGCTCATACCTGTAATCCTAGTACTCTGGGAGGCCGAGGTGGGAGGATCACCTGAGGTCAGGAGTTCGAGACAACCCTGACCAAAATGGTGAAACCCTGTCTCTACTAAAAACACCAAAAAATTAGCCTGGCATGGTGGCAGGCACCTGTAATCCCAGCTACTCTGGAGGCTGAGGCAGGAGAATCGCTTGAACTCAGGAGGCGGAGGTTGCAGTGAGCTGAGATTGCGCCACTGCACTTCAGCCTGGGAGACAGAGCGAGACTATCTCAAAGAAAACAAAAACAAAAAACTAAAAAAAAAAAAAACAAAAAAACAAAAAAAGAGCCAGTGCCCTTATGCAAAGGCTGGAACGTAACAAAAGTCCATAAAGAGTTTTGCCCAGGCCTTTCCTGGGCCTTAAAGCATGACATAATAATGCAGGAATTCTTAATAGGACCCACTTAGGATTAAAGAAGTTTTATTGTGGGTCTTGAAGAAATTCCTCAGGCCTCCTCAAACAAGTTTATTAGGGTACGGAAGGAACTCCTCAAACCTCCATGTTTTAGCAGGAGACAACATAAGGGTAATCACCCCAGCACTTGGACCCATTTAGATTAAGTAAGTTTACTAAGGCTCCAGAGGAAGGTCTTCAAGACTCAGTCCTTAATTATGAACTAAAAGAAGTTAATCATTTATGTCTAGATGAATGAACACTTACAGGTAGACATATAACTTAGAAGGTATATAAGCTCTAGAAAACTTTGTAATATAGAGTTGGTCTGGCAATAATTTCCAGGCATTCATTCTCCCTGCAACCCACTGCAGAAATAAAAACTCTCTTCCTCCCCAGTTCATCTGCATCTTGTTATTGGGCCATGAGAAACAGCAGCATGACCCTCAGTTTGGTCTGGAAACATAGCGTTTAAAAAAAAAAAAAAAGGAGTATATACATCAAAGCACTCCCAATGGCCAAAGCTAGAACAATTTGAACAAGAAAATAAAGTAATATTGGATTTGGGGATAATCCAAAGTACAAAATAAATATCTATGAGTTCACACTGATAAAATGATTAAATAAACAAATAGGAAAAAATAGCCAGATCTCCCATGCAGAAGAATTCCAGTAATTTATGCAGATACTTTGTCCCCAAGGAGGTGGAGTATAACTACTTATTCCGAAAGTATGGACTGCACAAAGTGACTTCCTTCCAAAGCTTCTAGCATAGAAACGAGGGTAAAAGAGCAACTTTACAGTGGAGAACTCTGATAAACAGTACCTTAGTCAGGTGATCAAGGTTAACATCAACAGTGATATACTGTTGACATGATATAAAGAAAATGGTACTTCACCTCTATGGGCTTCTTCTCAAACACCCGTAATTCCATTCTAATCATGAGAAAAACATCAAGATTAATCTCAAGTGAGAGACATTCTACAAAACACCTGATGAGTTCTCCTTAAGACTGTCCAGGACATCAGAAACAAGGAGAACCCAGGAAACTGTCACAGTGCAGAGGAGCCCAAGAAGACACAACAACTAAATGTAATGTAGTAGCCTGCATGAAATACCGGAACAGAAAAAGAGCATTTGGTAAAATACAAGAAATCTCAATAAAGTATGTATGGACTTTAGGGTTTTTTTTTTTTTTTTTTTTTTTTTTTTTTTTTTTTTTTGGTGGTGGATTTGTTTGTTTGTTTGTTTTCTGTAGCTGGGACTACAGGCACACACCACCATGCCTGGTCATTTTTGTTTGTTTTAAGAGCTACACCCAGGCTGCTCCTGAACTACTGGCCTCAAGTGATCCTCTGGCCTCAGCCTCCCAAAGTGCTGGGATTACAGGTGTGAGCCACTGAGCCTGGCTGGTTTTAGCTGATAATAATGTATGGACATAGGTTCATTAATTTGACAAATGTACCATAGCAATATAAGATGTCAGTAATAGGGAATATGGGTATGGAGTATAGAAAAACTCTATGCTATCTGCAATTTTTCTGTGGACATAAAGCTATTCCTTAAAAAAGTCTTATTTTAAAAAGTAAATGGACAACAATATAAAAATATCCTGAAGGAGAAAAAGAAAGGGACAGAGGAAAAACTAGTACTATTTTTTTTTTTTTTTGGAGACAGAGTTTCGCTCTTGTTACCCAGGCTGGAGTGCAATGGCGCGATCTCGGCTCACTGCAACCTCCGCCTCCTGGGTTCAGGCAATTCTCCTGCCTCAGCCTCCCAGGTAGCTGGGATTACAGGCATGCGCCACCATGCCCAGCTAATTTTTTTGTATTTTTAGTAGAGACGGGGTTTCACCATGTTGACCAGGATGGTCTCGATCTCTTGACCTGGTGATCCACCCGCCTCGGCCTCCCAAAGTGCTGGGATTACAGGCGTGAGCCACCGCTCCTGGCCTAAAAACTAGTACATTAAATATAAGAGGAGGGGTTAGCTAACTACAGCCCACAGTCCAAATCTAGTCCACTGCCTATTTTTATAAAGTTTCACTGATATTTAGCAATGCTCATTTATTTACATATTGTCTATGGCTGCTTTTGTGCTATACTGGCATAGCTGATTAATATATGCTCAAAAACCCTATAACATTTATTATCAGGTCCCTTACAAAAAAAGTTTACCAACCCCACCTTGTTTTTATTTTATTTATTTATTTATTTGAAGACAGTCTCCCTCTGTCACTCAGGCTAGAGTGCAATGGTGTGGTCTTGCCTCACTGCAACCTCCGCCTCCCGGGTTCAAGCAGTTTTCATGCCTCAGCCTTCCCAGTAGCTGAAATTAAAGGCACGCACCACCACACCTGGCTAATTTTTATATTTTAGTAGAGATGGGGTTTCAGCATGTTGCCTAGGCTGGTCTCAAACTCCTGAGTTCAGGCAATCCATCTGCCTTGGCCTTCCAAAGTGGTAGAATTACAGGTATGGGCCACTGCACCTGGCACCAACCCCACTTTGAATAAATAGAACACAATGAGGAGTTCACAAATACCAATTACATGGGTATGTCACAAATATACCCGCATAACATACTATCTGAGAAGCTGCTAACATCCCATGACTTTCCTAAGCAGGGGCCAAGATGGGTGGATCACTTGAGGTCAGGAGTTCAAGACCAGCCTGGCTAACATGGTGAAATTCCATCTCTACTAAAAATATAAAATTTAGTCAGGTGTGGTGGCACACACCTGTAGTCCCAGCTACTCGGGAGGCTGAGGCAGGAAAATCACTTGAACCTAGGAGGCAGAGGTTGCAGTGAGCTGAGAAAGCACCACTGTACTCCAGCCTGGGTGTCACAGCAAGACTCCGTCTCAAAAAAAATAAAAAATAAAGTACTGCCACAAGACTCAGTCATTTCTGGATTACTAGTGAAGACATATATAAAACATATGTTTCATCATCAGCTGCCAATATCTTAATAAGTCACACATTTGCTACTTTTTCCTATATCATTTATATCTAGCTGGCTAGTAAATGTTCCATCCAAAAAATTCTTTATCTGGACAGTGGCTCACACCTGTTATCCCAGCACTATGGGAGGCAAAGGGAGGCAGATTGCTTGAGCTTAGGAGTTCAACACCAGCCTGGGCAATCTAGTGAAACCCCATCTCTACTAAATACACAAAAATTAGCTGGGCCTGGTGACAAGTGCCTGTGGTCCCAGCTACTCAGGAGGCTGAGGTGAGAGGATCGCTTGAGCCTGGGAGGTGGAGATTGCAGTGAGTGAAATCCTGCTACCACATTCCAACCTGGATGACAGAGTGAGACCCCATCCTGAATGAAAAAACAAAACAAAAAAAAATTTTAACTGAAAGTTTTTATATAAACATAAGGATGACGAAGATGAACCATTTTAAAAACCAAACAAATGACTATACCTGAAGACTTTCAATTTCTCCCCGCTACCTAATAATACTACTATTGGAATACAAGCAGAAAAAAAGAATTTTACTGGTTATCTCTACAGATAAAAATGACTTTTCTACAAAATTTATAAAAATTTTCTCAGCAGTATATTAAATAGTTGAATAAATGACATGCCTATCTCATTGGATAGACTAAGCCGCATTCATTAAATATTTACAAAATAGGGCCAGGTGAAGTGGCTCACACCTGTAATCCCAGCAGTTGGGGAGGCTGAGGCAGGTGAATAACGAGGTCAAGAGATTGAGACCATCCTGGCCAACATGGTGAAACCCCATTTCTACTAAAAATACAAAAATTAGCCGGGTGTGGTGGCAGATGCCTGTAGTCCTAGCTACCTGGGAGGCTGAGGCAGGAGAATTGCTTGAACCCCAGAGGTGGAGGTTGCAGTGAGCCAAGATTGTGCCATTGCACTCCAGCCCAGGGATAGAGAGAGACTTCATCTCAAAAAAAAAAAAAAGATTTACAAAATAACTGCTTTTCACAACTTTTCAAAAAATTTACTACCAGCCAAATAAATGCAAACTAAGATGCCAAGAACTGTTTTTGTAAATATTCCTATCTCTACTAAGATTCTTTATTTTTCATTTTTGTGGGAACACAGTAGGTGTATACATCCAACATTCTTTAATACTGAAAATACTCAACTCCAAACGATTCATTCAATTAACACACATTTGTTGATCTCAACTATACCAGCTAGGTGTTGGGGACAATGGTGAGCAACAGGATTAGATCCTTGCTCTCGTTACATGGAATGTAAAATTATAAATGGAAATACACACTCTGAAGGAAAAGGACAAAGGTTATTGAGTATATTACAAAGACCCTTGAGCAATATCTGGGCAAAAATTGTAATTATCCTGTAACAGCAGCAACAGTAGCAGCAACTGATATTATGCCAGGCCCTAATCAAAGAACATTATATACACATACCTTCAGTTTATCCTCACTACAACCTTTTGCGATAGGAACTATTATTATCCCAATTTCATAGATGACAAAACTCAGGTGCAGAGAATTTAAGTAACTTTCCCAACTCAGCATTCAGTGCATGAGCTGGTATTCCACCAAGATAGTCACACACCTCCAGAGAACGTGCTACTAATCACTGTAGTACATTACTTTAATTATGCAGCCCAAATTTTTCCACAAACAGAATCAGCACATACATATGGCAGGCAGCCTGCATTGCAGCAACCTGAGTAAGTGACAGGCGTCAGATGCAGCTAGTTCCTCAGACAAAGCAAAGTGCAGACCTTCACTTGACCACTAACCCTGTTCTCCACACTAAGGAGTTCTAGCCTGCTACTGTGTACTTGGGCAAAAGTGCACTCTCTACCAACCCCTCCACCTACTTTCTCAATATGACCTGAAAAGTTCAGATGTACTAGGGCACACGGCTTTTCTCAATCAATCAGGTCATCTGCTACCCACCAAAAAAAGATAAGGTTGGAAGTTGTTCCCACACATGAATGCCAACTCAAAGATCACAATACACAGTATATATCAGCAACTTGGAAGCAACATGGAAGCAAAAGGAGATAGACTGTCATTTCCCCTGGACATGCAGTATCATGGCTGTTCCTCCTCCTTGGCTCAGCCTGCTTTCTAATTCCACATGGATGGCAAGGAAGAGTTCAGCGGCTAATAGACAACATAACCACTTCAGTAAGAGAATTAATCACTGGCTTTTCATGAACTAATTTTAATGTTCTTTTATTAGCTCATGTTATTAGTCCCAGACACAAAATTTGACCTTTCCTGTAAAGTAAAATCTAGTAAGATGGGAGGAAATACCAAAGTTGATCACTGTGAAATCTTAACTTAAAATTGATTTTAAATACAAAGGAAATACTCCCACTAAACTGCAATCTTACAGTTCAACTGAACATCTTGAGAC
This sequence comes from Aotus nancymaae, assembly GCF_030222135.1. Lineage (NCBI taxonomy): Eukaryota > Metazoa > Chordata > Mammalia > Primates > Aotidae > Aotus > Aotus nancymaae. The sequence goes on from NW_026988455.1 coordinate 20,192,077, forward strand.
AGGTATCACACATTTAACAATAGCTATAATCTTTCTCTAAGGCAGTCTAAGGAGTCTTGAGGAGGTGGGGTGGAGCTACAGTTAAGAGAAAGTTCAAGGCATATATAGTCTGAATGCTGAAAATAGGAAGCCCACCACTGGGAAAGATCAAGAAGAAGTATCAACAATAAGGATCACCAGCGAGTATCAGGAGAGCAAAATATCAGAAATGTCAGCATTCCCAAGAGTTTCTTTAGAGTACCCTTCTCCCACCCTTCAATCTCCTGCTCTTTCAATCTTATCCGCTCAGTTGACACTACAACTTTGACGCAAATAACCAGTGTCTCTACCTTCAACATCTCTCCCTGATTCCTATCTCTGATTTTCTCAACATCCAGCCTCAAAAATACATGCATGGAAAAAAGAAAAAGGGGGAGGGGGGAGGGGCAATGGCTCATGCCTGTAATCCCAACACGTTGAGAAACCAAAGCAGGAGGATCACTGGAGCCCAGGAGTTCAAAACCAGCCTGGGCAATTTAGGGAGTTGTCTCTAGAGTTTTTTGTTTTTTTGTTTTTGAAATCGATTCTCACTCTGTCGACCAGACTAGAGTGCAGTGGCATGATCTTGGCTCACTGCAACCTCTACCACCCAGGTTCAAGGAATTCTCCTGCCTCAGCCTCACCAGTAGCTGGGACTATAGGTGACCGCCAGCATGCCTGGCTAATTTTTTTGTATATTTAGTAGACATGGGGTTTCACCATGTTGGCCAGGCTGGTCTCAAACACCTGACCTCAGGTGATCCGCTGTGTCCAGCCAAAGTATTTTTTAGAGTTCACATCCAGGGGCAGTTAGCACTCTTAAAGTCAGCAAAAGAAAACTTAATCGATGGGTTCCCCGCAACCCGCGTCCCGCTGTGCCCAGGCGCCTCCGCAGCGGCGTCTGCGTCCGCGTCAGCGGGGGGCGCACACGGTTACCCCGGGCAGCCCCGACCGCCAGCGGCAGCCCAGTCGCCTCGGCCGCGCCAGCGGGCTGAGGGCACGTGGGGGCGGGCTGGGGGCGCCGGCCGCGGCAGGAGGCGCTGTAGCGAGGGCTGCGGCGCCGGTTCCGCGGCGGCGGCGGCGGGAGGGAGCGGGGCAGGCGCCGTGGGCCAGGCCCCTCCTCCGGCTCCTGCGCGGCCGCCTCCCGCCGGCGTCTGCCGTCCCCGCAGCGCCGCTCTGCGCCCGCCGCCCCGAGCGCCCGAGCGGGGCTGGCGAGAGCCTCGGCGGGCGCGCGGGGCCGTGGTCGAGGCCCCCTGACGGGCCGCAGCCGCCTCCATGAAGCGGAAGAGCGAGCAGCGGTCGACCTTGGCCGCAGCGCTCCTCTGCTCGCTGCGCTGCTCGTCGACCTCGCCGGGCGTGAAGAAGAGCCGCAGTTCCGCGCCGCAGGACCCGCGCCGCCTGGACCCCAAGGACGACGAGTACCTGGACATCACTGGAAGGAACATTGCAATTTTTCCATTTCAGATCGCCTCTGTTTTGCCATTCTCTACAGCAGACCAAAGAGTGCATCGAATGTACATTATTTCAGCATAATGAACTTGAATATGAGAACTTCTACGCAGATTTTGGACCACTCAATCTGGCCATGGTTTACAGATATTGTTGCAAGATAAATAAGAAATTGAAGTCTATTGCAATGTTAAGGAAGAAAATTGTTCATTTTACCGGCTCTGATCAGAGAAAGCAAGAAAATGCTGCCTTTCTTGTTGGATGCTACATGGTTATACATTTGGGGAGAACTCCAGAAGAAACATACAGAATATTAATCTTTGGAGATACATCCTGTATTCCTTTCAGGCTTATAAACGGAGCCTCAAAGATGCTGTTCTGCCTATTGGAAGAAGACTGAATGCTTGGTAGGAAGAAGATGTGATGTGGATAAAAAATTAGAGGTGCTAATGAAATAAACTTGAATGAACAAAAAAAAAACTTAATCATAGTAATGAGTTTCTCCTCCTGACTTCTCTAGTGATAGTACTGTACTCATTTTTCACCTGATTACTTTTTCTCATTCCCCAAAATTCAATATGCTTCTAGCTCCTCTACTAGTTCCTTAACACCTCTCACATTAATCGCTTCTCTTTTTCCTCTTTTTCTTTTCTTTTTGGAGACCGAATTTCGCTCTTGTTATCCAGGCTGGAGTGCAATGGCGCGATCTCGGCTCACCGCAACCTCCGCCTCCTGGGTTCAGGCAATTCTCCTGCTTCAGCCTCCTGAGTAGCTGGGATTACAGGCACGCGCCACCATGCCCAGCTAATTTTTTGTATTTTTAGTAGAAACAGGGTTTCACCATGTTGACCAGGATGGTCTCGATCTCTTGACCTCGTGATCCACCCGCCTCGGCCTCCCAAAGTGCTGGGATTACAGGCGTGAGCCACCGCGCCCGGCCCCTTCTTCCTCTTTTTCATACAGGGTCTCACTCTGTTGCACAGGCTGGAGTGCAGTGGCCTAACCACAGCTCACTGCAGCCTCATCCTCCCAGGCTCGTGTGATCCTTCTACTTCCCAAACAGCTGGGACTACAGACACAAACCACCAAAAGCTAAGCTTTGGGTTTTTTTTGTTTTGTCTGGTTTTGTTTTTTGGTAGAGACAAGGGTTTATGTTGCCTAGGCTAGTCTCAAATTCTGGGGCTCAAGCAATCTTCCTGTATCTGCCTCCCAAAGTACTGGGATTACAGGTGTGAGCCACCACACCCAGCCAATCTTTATCTACTAGGTCAAGCCCCTGGTCCAGAAGCTCCTTTCTCCTTAGGTTTTGCCTCCTTATCAATCACTTAACTCTTATATCTCTCCACACTCAGGCATTGCATCAGATAAATCCTCCCGAAGAACAATCATGAGCATAGTTTCTCACTGTTCCCAGGATCAAACTTGTCTAAAACTTGGGAAGAAAGAAAGTGATAAGCTATGCATAGTTACACAGGCAGCATCTGAACTGAGGTGCTCCTAATTCCTAGAGACTGGGCTCTTCATCGACCAGGCTTGCATGTATCAGTACTACTCAATGCTTTCCAGCCACTATAAAAAAACATTGCTTTGGCCGGGCGCGGTGGCTCACGCCTGTAATCCCAGCACTTTGGGAGGCCGAGGCGGGTGGATCACGAGGTCAAGAGATCAAGACCATCCTGGTCAACATGGTGAAACCCCGTCTCTACTAAAAATACAAAAAATTAGCTGGGCACGGTGGCGCGTGCCTGCAATCCCAGCTACTCAGGAGGCTGAGGCAGGAGAATTGTCTGAACCCAGGAGGCGGAGGTTGCGGTGAGCCAAGATCGCGCCATTGCACTCCAGCCTGAGTAACAAGAGCGAAACTTGGTCTCAAAAAAAAAAAACATTGCTTCATGCTCTGTGACATAAAGGAGAAGAAAAGAAAAATAATGTAACAAAGTACTACACTTTTTTTTTTTTTGAGATGGAGTCTCACTCTGTCATCCAGGTTGGAGTGCAGTGGCATGATCTCGGCTCACTGCAACCTCTGCCTCCCAGGTTCCAGCAGTTCTCCTGCCTCAGCCTCAGCTGGGATTACAGGTGCATGCCACCACACCCAGCTATTTTTTTTTAGTAGAGACGGGGTTTCACCATGTTGGTCAGGCTGGTCTCAAACTCCTGACCTTGTGATCCGCCAGCCTCAGCCTCTCAAAGTGCTGGGATTATAGGCATGAGCCACCACGCCCAGCATAATTACATATTTCAAAACATAAATGTTCAAGCATGTCTACACTAGACAAAAATCAAAGCAGTCACATGTGCACACCCATATATGGGATCAACATGTGTCCTCAGGCATGCATATCATACTGGGTAATGCATTTTCTCAATCTTCATAAACTGAGCTCACTAATCTTCCCCCAATAGATTAAAAATGAATGGAATGTCTTAATGCAGCTTCAACTACCATCTCCAAACAAAGAAAGCTCACAGACATATCTCTCTCAACATGATGTCTCAGCTACTTTTACTGATTAGAAAATAATGACTTAGATGTCCTGGCAAACACCTTCAATTCAACATATGAAAAGCATCTTACTCTACAACCTGCCTTTCCTTCTAACTATTCCAATTTCTATTAATGGATCCCAGTTACAGGGTTAGTCTGCGTGACACTTTCCATTATGCCTGTTTCCCTTATGAACCTGGTAAACATTTATCACACAAATAAGACACTTTTAAGAGAAAAAGAGATGTCAGGTGTGGTGGCTCATGCCTGTAATCCCAGCACTTTGGGAGGCTGGGGTGGGAGCATTGCCTAAGGCCAAGAGTTCAAGACTAGCCTGGGCAACATAGTGAGACCCCCGTCTCTAGAAAAAAATTAACAAATCAGCCAGGCATGGTGGTGCACACCTACAGTCCTAGCTACTCCAGAGGCTGAGCTGAGAGCATCACTTGAGCCCAGGAGTTTGAGGCTAAAGTGAGCCATTATCATACTACTGCACTCCAGCCTGGGTAACAGGGCAAGAACTTGTCTCAAATAAGTAAGGAATAAAAGGGGGTCCTTATTAAGAAGTAAGCATAGGCTGGGCACAGTGGCTCACACCTGTAATATCAGTAATTTAGGAGGCCGAGGCGGGCAGATCACTTCAGGTCAGGAGTTTGAGACCAGCCTGGCCAACACGGGGAAGTCTCGTCTCTACTGAAAAAAAAAAAAAATTACAAAAATTAGCTGGTCATGGTGGCATACACTTGATGTCCCAGCAACTCGGGAGACTGAGGCAAGAGAATTACTTGAATGGGGGAGGTGGAGGTTGCAGTGAGCCGAGATTCCGCCACTGCACTCCAGCCTGGGCGACAGAGTGAGACTCTTGTCTCAAAAAAAAAAAAAAGAATTAAGTGTAGACAAAAGGCAAACTGAGATGTCTGATCACCATACTTATGAAGAGCTCACATAATATGGAAAAAATTCTCAAGTAGAAGCAAGGAAATTTGAGTTCTATTCCTGGTTCTGCTGCTATTAATGGCTTCCTGTCTTTAACCAATTTTCTGGCCTTTAGTGCTTTCATACATAAACTGAGAAAACTAGGACTGGTGTCTAAGGCCCCTTACATCCTCTAGTGCATATATATCTGTGAGCAGGATCAACTTACACAAAAGGGAGATCCTTAGACAGGCAATGAGGAAGGAGGAAAGATAGGTCAGAAAACAGGAAAGAACTTGAGGCAACCCAAACGCTTAGGACCAGAAGTCTGTGAGGAAACAGTGTGTCTGACTTCCAGTATTCATGTATCCTTTCCATTGGTCTTTTAATTTTTTTCTTTTGGCTTTGTAACTCATACATGGTTAGTAGAAAATGTATAAATGAAAATAAAGAAACAGGCAAGAAATTATATTAAAATCAACAAAAATTTCAATACCAGCAATGATCACTAGCGTTTTTAAGTTTGGTATAAACCCTTCCAAACATTTTTCCATGCAAATATATAAATGTACTTTCAATGTGATAAAACAGTTGTGTAGCCAAGTTATACAAAAACATTCGCCATATTCATATCAATAGGCATAGTCATTTCATCACTTTTAATGACAGCTTAGTACTCTATATCATGGATGTGCCACAACTGTTTCACCAAGTCCCTTTTAAATTACAATCTTTCACGAATATATATACACAATTAATACATACATATCTGACAAATATACCTCTGTGGTCTTGTCCCAATAGTGCCTTACAGTAAGTTCCTTGAAGAATGACTGCCAGGTCAAGGGTAGGGGCTTTTTTTTTAGTGTATATTAACTGTCTGTCCTCCATAAGTTCTCTGCCCAAGGAGTGTATTAGAAAAGAATGGTAATTTAAGAACTGAAGATTTCTCTAAAGCAGTATTCAAGATCCCTAATGCTAAAAATAATCTCCACATTTCACTACACACCATCTTATGACTCTTTTTTTCATGACCCATGATACTCACATGTCAGAAGCTGGCTAAGAATTTAAAATATAAAGCCACTACTTTTCTTCAGGGAACATATTACCATGCTACAGATCTTAAATGAAGTTTCTGTACTTCTACTGCATCACAGTACAAAGAGATGCTCTTCTACAATATGTACAAAAGAGAAGATACTCTCACTTAATTATTTAAGTACTTTTAAGATCTATGCACAAAGAACTACTATTACGTAAAATTCATAATCTTTTGCTATTTTCAAATAGGAACAATTAGTCAGATGTACAGTAATTATCAAGAAGCAGATTGCCCACAGAATTTTCAGTTTTTCTTCAGATCTCCTCGTGCCTTGACTTAATTTAACAATAGACAATGTAGAGCAGTGCAGCTATTTAGGCATGGAGTGACTACATGACAATGCCTAACTCTGTGACGGCACACAAACGACAACAAAAAACAATGCTCAGATAACTCAGGAGTCTTTTTCCTTCCTCTGCTGTTGAATTCGAAAAACAAAATTGACTATATAGGCAACAGAAGGAATTGAGCTGTCATCAAATAAAAATTAGGTTTGGGAACAGAGCTGAGGAAAGTCCCAGCTCCATTGTTCAGTCAGCCTGGTCACTTTCAGCAAATCAGTTTATCTCCATGCACTCATGTTTCTCACCATTAAATCATGCACTGCTCTATCACCTACTTCAAAGCTATCATGAGAATTAATTAGTCATAGTCAATAAAAGCATATCACATTCCTTAGAACATTGTAATATTCACGAATTCTAAAAAAATTTCTAGCAAGACTAGGTGAGTGAAATAAGATACACTCACTTAATTTAAGAAGATTAAATTTAAAAGTCAGGAAAACATCTAGGTTTTTAGGTGCCTGGTTACTCTGCCTCACTAGAAAGGTCTAATACTGTATATAAATAATATTAATATGATTTCTCAAACAGTAGATTTCAAAAGAAGAAAGTGCAGAAAGGGGCGTAGGAAGCATAGGAAAGTGAAAACAGTGAGGGAGAAAACATTTTTACAACATACATAGTGCCTTTCCTAGGAAGTGCCCCTTCCCTCCCACCTTAATGAATGTCACAGTAGACATGATAGTGTTCTCTATAAAAATATTGAGAGGATGGCCGAGGGCTGATGTGAAAAAAAAGAAAAGGTAGAAACCCACTGGGGCAAAATAGTAACATTCATATTGAAATACTGATTTTATAAGAGGAAGAAACTTTTAAGCCAGACAGAAGACAATTATTAATTTTAAATTAATGTAAGTGGATAGTAGAAAAAGAGTCTGAAGGCCGGGCGCGGTGGCTCAAGCCTGTAATCCCAGCACTTTGGGAGGCCGAGGTGGGTGGATCACGAGGTCAGGAGATCGAGACTATCCTGGTCAACATGGTGAAACCCCGTCTCTACTAATACAAAAAATTAGCTGGGCATGGTGGCGCGTGCCTGTAATCCCAGTACTCAGGAGGCTGAGGCAGGAGAATTGCCTGAACCCAGGAGGCGGAGGTTGCGGTGAGCCGAGATCGCGCCATTGCACTCCAGCCTGGGTAACAAGAGCGAAACTCCGTCTCAAAAAAAAAAAAAAAGAAAAAGAGTCTGAAAAGCTGAGTTTTTCATCCATCTCAATAAAGAGCTACAAAATCAATCTTTAACAGAATGGAAAAAAGTAGCTAACAATAGACATTAAAGAAACAAAAACTTAAAAAATAGGGTTTTTGTAAATGCCAAAAGTTGGTTTATTTGAAAAGACTACTAAAAGTGCTATGTCCCCAGTAGGACATATTAACAAATAAAGAGAGCCATTTCTCCTTCAGGCCAAAATACAGCAATAAAAATTACCCCCCTGCTTTAGACAACCAAGACACACTGGATGCCAGGCAATGAAGGACAGAGATCCCTGAAAATCAGGAGAGAGAAGCTCAGCTGTACTATTATCCAAGCTTGATCAAAACAGTGTGGTACTGGCATAAGGAGAGACATATACCAATGGAATAGAAAGGAAAAATTCAGGAATAAGCCATGTATGGCCAACTGATTTTGAGTAAGAGTGCCAGAAAAGAATGGTCTCTTGAACAAATGGTATTGGAGCAACTAATTTTTCACATGTAAAGAATAAACCTGGAACCCTACTTCACACCATATATGAAAATTAACTCAAAGGGATTAATGGCCTACATATAAGAGCTCAAAAACATAAAACAGAGATAAATCTTGGATTTAGTAATAGATTCTAACATATGACACTAAAACTACAAGAAAAGAGAGTGAGAAGTTGGGCTTCCTCAAACTACAAACTTTTTTTAAAATGAACCAAAGACTCATCATTAGACTTAAAACTATAAAACTCTTAAAAGAAAACATAGGGCAAAAGCTTCATGGTATGAATTTGGCAATGAATTCTAGGATATGACAACAAAAACCCAAGCAACAAAGTAAAAATAGATACACTGGACTTTATGAGAATTTAAAAGTTCTGTGCATCAGGCCGGGCGCGGTGGCTCAAGCCTGTAATCCCAGCACTTTGGGAGGCCGAGGCGGGTGGATCACAAGGTCAAGAGATCGAGACCATCCTGGTCAACATGGTGAAACCCCGTCTCTACTAAAAATACAAAAAATTAGCTGGGCATAGTGGCACGTGCCTGTAATCCCAGCTACTCAGGAGGCTGAGGCAGAATTGCCTGAACCCAGGAGGCGGAGGTTGCAGTGAGCCGAGATCGTGCCATTGCACTCCAGCCTGGGTAACAAGAGCGAAACTCCGTCTCAAAAAAAAAAAAAAAAAAAAAAAAAAAACTTCTGTGCATCAAAGGACAAAATCGGCAGTGTTAAAAGGGAGGGCGGCAGCGGCCACAGCTCAGGTCCCCCTCAGGCGCCCCCACCGCCATCCACAAAAAAATAAAAATAAAAATAAAAAAATAAATGGTAACCTACGGAATGGGAGAAAATTTGCAAATTATCTATCTGATGATGGAGTGTCTCAGTCTATTTTGTGCTGCTACAATAGAATACCACAGACTGAGTAATTCATAATGAAAAGAAATTTATTGGCTCACAGTTCTGGAGGATGAAAAGTTCAAGACAGAGAAAACGGCATCTGGCCAGTGCCTTCTCGTTGTGTTATCCCATGGGAGAAGGTAGAAAGACAAAAAAGAGACAAAGGGGAGCCAAACTCATTATTTTACAAGGAACCTATGCCCAGGATAACAAAACTCACTGCATTAATCCATTAATTAAGGGCAGGGTTCTCATTGCCTAATCACTTCTTAAAGTTCTCATTTTTATTTTTACTATTTTCTTTGAATAACCCTGGCAGTCCCACCTCTTAATACTATTACAACGGCGATTAAGTTGCAACGTGAGACGCTGACACAATAGCATGGAGTTAATATAGAGAATATATGTATAAAGAACTTTTACAACAATAAACACAAAAAGCAAATAACCCACTTTAAAAATAGGCAAAGAGGCTGGCTTATGCCTATAATCCCAGCACTTTGGGAGGCCAACACGAGTGGATCACTTGAGCCCAGAAGTTTGAGACCACCCTGGATAATATGGCAAAACCAGGACTCCACAAAAATTAGCTGGGCGTCCTCATGCATGTCTATAGTCCCAGCTACTTGGGAGGCTGAGGTGGGAGGATCACCTTAGCCTGGGGAGGTTGAGGCTCCAGTGAGCCATGATCATGCCACTGCACTCCAGCCTGGGAAACAGAGGGAGACATGATGGACAAACCTTGAGCACATTATGCTAGGTGAAATAAGTCAATCACAAAAAGATAAAATACCATATGATTCCATGTATATGAGGTGTCTAACATAGTCAAACTCACAGAAACAGAAAGGAGAATGGTGGTTGTCAGGGAATGGGAGGGTGGCAAAAAATGGAAAGTTGTTTCACGGGTATAGAATTTGTTTGGAAAGAAAAAAAATTCTGGAAATCAACTGCACAACAACGTAAATATATTTACACTACTAAAGTCTACACTAAGAATAGTTATAATGGTAACTTTTTTGCTATGTGTATTTTACCACAATTAAACAATTTTTTTAAAAAATCAACTGTTTTTCTATATACTGGCAACAAACAATTTTGAATTTAAATTTAAAAAATTTACATTTATGTAGTGATACCATTTACAGTAATGTCAAGAAAAATGAAATGGAATAATCCGACAAAAGATGGGAAAGACGTGTCAACTGAAAACTACAAAACTCAGCTGAAAAGAAATTACAGATCTAAAATAAATGGAGAGATACTACATTCATGCATCAGAAGACTTGATCAATTTTTCCCAAACAGATCTTCGGGGCAACGGAATACCAATGAAAGTCCCAAAAGGCTTTTTTGTGAAAACTACCAGGCTAATTCTAAAATGCAAAGACCCAGAATCACTAAAATAACTTCCAAAAATAACAAGATTGGGGGACTAACTCTGTTAGTTTTCAAGTCTTATGAACCTCCAGTAATCAAGACTGCATGGTACTTACGTAAAGACAAATACATTGAAGAAACAGAATAGAGTTCAGAGACTGACTGATATATGGACAACTGATTTTTGACAAAGATACAAAAGCAATTCAGTGAAGAAAAAGGTATTTTCAGCAAATGAACAATTGATTATCCATAAGCAAATAATATCCAACCATATTTTACACCATATAAAAAATGTAACCAAAATGGAACATAAACCCAATTGTAAAATCTAAAACTGTAAAACTTCCAAAAACATAGAAGGAAGTTCCTATGATTTGGGATTAGGCACCAATTTCTTAAATATGAAACCAAAATCCTGATCTATAAAAGAAACTGATAAATTTCATCAAAATATAAAACTCCTGTTCTTCAATACACTGCTGAGAGAATGAAAAGATGGACCACAGACTAGAGAGAATGGATTTGCAAACCATTTGACAAGGGACATAAAGAACGGTCAAAACTCAAATACAACAAAACAACCAACCAATAACAACAACAATAAAAATAGCCAAAAGACAAGAACAGATATTTTGCCAAAAGGGATATACAGAGGGCATATAAGCTTAGGGAGGTGTGAGCCACCACACCCAGCCTAAGAACCTCTTTTCTCGATAAATTCCCCAGCTTCAGGTGTTCCTTTACAGCAATGCCAACAGCTAACACATACCTCCCTTTTCTAGAAGGAAATGACCTCTTGGAGTAAATACTGGATTCTCCCTTATTTTTCATATTATCACATCTCTTTGCCAGTATCTTTTTCTAGTCAATACATGTCTTTGCCAAACAAGGTAGAAAAAAGTTGTCAGGCCAGGAACAGTGGCTCAAACCTGTAATCCCAACACTCTGGGAGGGTGAGACAGGAGGATCACTTGAGCCCAGAAGTTTGAGACCAGCCTGAGAAACAAAGCAAGACTCCATCTCTATAAAAAATAAATTAAAAACAACAACAACAAAAAAGCGAGGCATGGTGGCACACATCTGTAGTTCCAGCTACTCAGGAGGCTGAGGTGAGAGAACTGCTTGAGCCCAAGAATTTAAGGCGGCAGTGACCCATGACCGGCCACTGCATCCCAGGCTGGATGACAGAGCAAGACCCTATCTCAAAAACAAAAAACGGAAAACAACAACAAAAAGTTGTCCGGGGGACAGTCTTGCCTGTGATTACTAATACCATCTAAGAACCTGAAAACATGAGTGTCACTGGAACCAAGCTGTAAAGAAATTCCAACACATTAAAATGAAATCAAGTCATGGGGGCTATAGGACAAAGCACCTGGAGGTGACATTAGAAACTGCAAACAGAAAAAATGCACAATTTGGGAGTAAAAGCATATGACACAAACATATATGATTAAAAGCATTCACTGGCCGGGCGCGGTGGCTCAAGCCTGTAATCCCAGCACTTTGGGAGGCCGAGGCGGGTGGATCACGAGGTCAAGAGATCGAGACCATCCTGGTCAACATGGTGAAACCCCGTCTCTACTAATACAAAAAATTAGCTGGGCACGGTGGCGCGTGCCTGTAATCCCAGCTACTCAGGAGGCTGAGGCAGGAGAATTGCCTGAACCCAGGAGGCGGAGATTGCAGTGAGCCGAGATCGCGCCATTGCGCTCCAGCCTGGGTATCAAGAGTGAAACGCCGTCTCAAAAAAAAAAAAAAAAAAAAAAAGCATTCACTGTTCTCCCAACGTCCACACACTCAGAAAAACACTGCTACCTGCTCATGCTAGTCTTCTCACTTCAGCAAACACCAAGAAAACTCAGTATTCATCACACTTTATTAACATTAACTCCATTTGTTCTCAAAGAGGAAAGACCAGGCAGAAACCTATCTGTGCCCAAAAGTAGGCTACCATCAGGACCCAACAGAGAAAGAATTGGGGAATAAACTGAGTCTAGGTTTATTTGAGTAAACATCCCTCAAAAGTTTCTGCTCTTAAGCACACAAATTTAGCAAATTTAATTTGGGGTGTAGTTCCTGTCTACACTAGGAAATGGGAGACAACTACTCCTTTAATCACAGTCAGAAGATCACCTATAGATTGCGATCAATCATATATGCAAAGAATATTGAGAATTAATAACATTAATATGTATTAAGGGCTTACTAGATGCCAAGTTGCAGCAACCCTCACAACCCTATGAGGTAAATATTATTATTAATCAGGAGGCGTTACATTAACTTACCTAAAGGTGGAAACTGGAATTCCAAGTATGCTCATCTAATCACTATGCTGATAATGCTTCAACCTGCCAATTTATTTTTTATTCTGTAAGCCATAAGGAGCCAATGAAAAAAATTAATGATAACAGTAATGATCATCTTTACATGCTAGAACACACTACTCAGGCATGTGGAAGGCGGACTGGTGCCTTGAAAGAGACACTCAAAATCTGGGTCAAAAATGCTGAGAAATGAGGGTAAGAATGCATAGGAGAGAATAAAAGCCTAAAATCTGTATCTAGTAAACTTAGGTAGACTTTCTGGTTGTTGTAAGTATGGGAAGAGATGAAGGAAGCTACCTCGAAGGTTACTAGCTGGGCCACCGGTCAGTAATTACTGTCCATCAATTTATGGAAGACAGAAGGAGGAACTCGTGCTTTAGTTTTGTGTAGGGAACAGGAAGAGGACAAGTCTACTTAACGCAAATCAAAATAAGAGAAAGCAATCCTGCAGAATTTCTCTCCCCAACAAGATAAGCTTCTCATATTACAGAGATCTTGACTTTGAAAGGCTTTTCAAAAATAGTCACTTGGGTTGGGAGGGGACTTCAACTAAGTCCTCATTTTACAGATGAGGCACTGAAGGTTTCAATACCCTGTCCAGAGTGCGCGTTGTTCAGGCAAAACCAGGAACTAGAAACCAACTTTGCCGGCTCCATTCTACTTACTGCTCCTCCTGCTTTACCTGCTCTCCCAACCTACTAATAGAGATTTACATCCCCAAATACGTTCATGTAACCACTTAGCATTCTTCAACTAAAAACAAAATTAGACATGTAAGCTAAAAATCTAAAGCCGAGAGCATGTATTTAATTTTCATAAAATTTCCATTTTTCTTTGGAAAAGCTTTCCCATTGTGTCAGTTTCTATTCAGTGTCCTAAGACCAAAAAAAAAAAAAAAAAAAAAAAAAAAAAATCCTTTTTACACTTAGGCTTTCAACAAACCACAGATCCTCTAGGCTTAATATTCCACCATATGAAACCACTGACACTGCCAAGGCCTGTTCTGCCGAAACCAGGCCAATTAAGTCAGGGCTCAGTTGCTTCTGCACTACTGTCAGAAGCAATCTCGATCTCAAGTAAAAGTAAAACTGGAGAGAGGCCGGCCTAACTTGCTTCTCAGCCGGTCCCCAGAAACGCCCCTGAAACTCTGCTCCTCATGGCTGCGACCGCCCCTCCGACGCCCGGAGGACACGGAAGAAGCCGCGAGGCGCTGCCCGAAATCTGCCACCAACTTCCCGGCCGATAGTCTGATTCAAAAATACCGTTGTCCAAGTAGACCTGGGCAGAAACTGTGCCAGGAAAACTGTTATCAACAGTTACAGGGATGGAGAACTCTGAAACAACCACATTACTACTTATATTCTCTGTCCTATGTCTGGCGCCTTTTGAAACAATAACCAAAGCCCGTAAAGTTTTGTCTAGGATGAACAGTCACTAGGAAAACCCGTATTCGTGATGAATTCGGCTCCTCCAGAAAAGGACCGGCTTTCCCAGAGCCGAAGACCCCGCCCGGAGCCCTGGGCTCGCTGGCCCCAGGTGCGACCCCACCCAGCCTCCCCGGGCCTCCACTCACCCAGCTGCTGCCAGCGGCCTGCGAGCCCGCGCGCTTCTCCGGCATGGCTCCCGCTTCGGGCTCCGACGCCGCCTTCTCCTCTGGCTCCGGCGGCGGCTCCACGCTCATGCCGCGGCCATGCCCGCGCCAGCCCGGGGCGCTCTGGGACGACGGCGACGCCGCAGAGGCGGCGGCGGTGCCCGCGCCCTCATGGGCTCTGCGGCCTGCGGCGGCCTGTGGGTCGGGCGGCGGCGCCAGCGGCGGCGCCGAGGACTGTGGAGGTTGTGGAGGCTGTGGAGGCTGAAGCTGCGGATCAGGCTAGCAGAGGACCGCAGCTCCAGGGACCGACAGACTCGCAGACCGCACCGATTCCGTCTCTCGCAGTTGCCAGTGGCGTCAGGGGTGGGCTGGTTGGTCAAGAGACTGCGCCCCGCCCCGCCTCCCCACAGGCCGGCGCTGGGCAGGAGGCCCCGCCCCGCATCTCAGCTCCCGCCTCAAGAACGAGTCCTGAGCCTGAGCGGCCTCCTGCGACGACACGCCCACATCAAGGACAGGCGCTTTGGCGTCAGGCCTTCGCCGCGCGTGGGAAATACGTCATCTCCGAGAGCCCCTACGTCTGATTTCTTTTTCCGGAGGATGTGGGCTGAGCCTGTCAAGTACTGAGGGGCAAAGGGGTGGGGGTTTTGTAGTGACTGCAGTTCAGTTCCAGTCTGGTTTGCGCCAATCCACCAATCTTTCAAGTTTTTCTATGATTCTGCAAGAAGAAGAGAATTTAATAACAATTTTCCCAAATGTACTTACAACAATTTTTATTTTTATTTTATTTATTTTTTGAGACGGAGTTTCACTCTTGTTACCCAGGCTGGAGTGCAATGGCGCGATCGCGGCTCACCGCAACCTCTGCCTCCTGGATTCAGGCAATTCTCCTGCCTCAGCCTCCTGAGTAGCTGGGATCACAGGCACGCGCCACCATGTCCAGCTAATTTTTTGTATTTTTAGTAGGGACGGGGTTTCACCAGGTTGACCAGGATGGTCGCGATCTCTCGACCTCGTGATCCACCCGCCTCGGCCTCCCAAAGTGCTGGGATTACAGGCGTGAGCCACCGCGCCCGGCAACAATTTTTATTCTTGAAACATGATTAATATCTTGCAGAATGTGTAGGACACAGTTGGAAAAGCCTGGCTTTTTATGTTTATTTATTTTGAAAGATGTGCATCTAATAACTGAATAAAAAAGTCTAGAGGCCGGTCGCAGTGGCACACGCCTGTAATCTCAACACTTTGGGAGACGGAGTGGGGTGGATGACCTGAGGTCTGGAGTTCAAGACCAGCCTGGCCAACGTGGTGAAACCTCGTTTCTACTTAAAAAAAAAAAAAAAAAAAAAAAAAACACCTAAAAAATTAGACAGAGGGCCGGGCGCGGCGGCTCAAGCCTGTAATCCCAGCACTTTGGGAGGCCGAGGCGGGTGGATCACGAGGTCGAGAGATCGCGACCATCCTGGTCAACATGGTGAAACCCCGTCTCTACTAAAAATACAAAAAATTAGCTGGGCATGGTGGCGCGTGCCTGTAATCCCAGCTATTCAGGAGGCTGAGGCAGGAGAATTGCCTGAACCCAGGAGGCAGAGGTTGCGGTGAGCCGCGATCGCGCCATTGCACTCCAGCCTGGGTAACAAGAGCGAAACTCCGTCTAAAAAAAAAAAATTAGCCAGTCGTCGTGGTGCACATCTGTAATCCCAGCTACTTGGGAGGCTGAGGCAGGAGAATAGCTTGAACTTGGGAGCCATAAGTTCCAGTGAGCCAAGATAGCATCACCGCACTCCTGCCTGGGCGACAGAGTGAGACATCATCTCTGCAAGAACAACAAACAAAACAGACTAGAAAACAATAATATACTTGATTTTTTTTTTTTTTTTTTGAGACGGAGTTTCACTCTTGTTACCCAGGCTAGAGTGCAATGGCGCGATCTGGGCTCACCGCAACCTCCGCCTCCTGGGTTCAGGCAATTCTCCTACCTCAGCCTCCTGAGTAGCTGGGATTACAGGCATGTGCCACCATGCCCGGCTAATTTTTTGTATTTTTAGTAGAGACGGGGTTTCACCACGTTGACCAGGATGGTCTCGATCTCTTGACCTCGTGATCCACCCGCCTCGGCCTCCCAAAGTGCTGGGATTACAGGCGTGAGCCACCGCGCCCGGCCCCGGGCCAAATGTTTCTTACCCGCCCTGATGATCAAGCTGAGAAACACCGGTTTCAGCCACACCCACACACAAAGCCTTGATGTAACGCAGCGCAGACTAGGCTGCCCACCGCTTGCAAAATCAGTAAGGAGGAGGAAGGGCGCAGTGAGAGGAAAGTAACTTTGTTTCCAAAGCTAGCAGCAGGGAAGCAGCTGGCTTACATCTTAGGCCTCCAGAAACCACTTCAAATTTTAGGCTGTGGAAAAGGGCTTAAAAAAGGGAAATTGGAATGGGACGGCTGTGGGAGAGTGCTTTGCGCAAGGTCTGCTGTCTTGTTCTGGTGGCTATTTCAAGCCGTGGTCCATTTGGAGTGCAGGCTGGTGCCATCTCAGCAACGGATGAGTTGTTGACTACTCACTTTGAGGTCATTTCTGGAATGTTGCAGCTGCGTCTCCACGCTTGGTCTGTCTTAAAGTTAGGCCCTGGACTTCTAAATAAGCACGTAATCAGATACATTACTTGCTTAGACAAATTAGATAAAAGGGTGTGGGGTATACAAGTCCACAGTTAGATAAATGTGCCTGGGGTACAGGAAAATACGGTGAGAAAGAGAAGGGAATGGGGTTTCAAAGTATGTTTAGAGGCTATATTTAAGACTAAGGAAAAAGGTTGTTTTTTTTTTTTTTTTGAGACAGAGTTTCGCTCTTGTTACCCAGGCTGGAGTGCAATGGCGCGATCTCGGCTCACCGCAACCTCTGCCTCCTGGGTTCAGGCAATTCTCCTGCCTCAGCGTCCTGAGTAGCTGGGATTACAGGCACGCGCTACCGTGCCCAGCTAATTTTTTTGTATTTTTAGTAGAGACGGGGGTTTCACCATGTTGACCAGGATGATCTCGATCTCTTGACCTCGTGATCCACCCGCCTCGGCCTCCCAAAGTGCTGGGATTACAGGCGTGAGCCACTGCGCCCAGCCCTATACTTGATCTTTTTACAGATATTAATAGTAGAAAAAAGAATACAATTATTTCTATTAACAGGATTAATTATTTTAATTAAAGTCACTTCATTTAAAAATGTTTTTCAGGCTCGGCAAGGTGGCTCATGCCTGTATTGCCAGCACTTTGGGAGGCCAAGGTGGGTGGATCACCTGAGGTCGGGAGTTCAAGACCAGCCTGGCCAACATGGTGAAATCTCCTCTCTACTAAAAATACAAAAAATTAGCTGGGCATGGTGGCACATGCCTGTAATCCCAGCTACTCGGGAGGCTGAAGCAGGAAGATTGAACCTGGGAGGCAGAGGTTGCAGTGAGCCGAGATCGCGCCACTGCACTCCAGCCTGGGCAACAAGAGTGAAACTCCATCTCAAAAAATAAAAATAAAATAAAGGAGACTAGAGAAAAGCACACACATAGGGAAGACATATACCCAGAAAAGACCTGAGAAGACTTTAAGTGTTCATGATGAGCTGATAAGTGAAGGTGTTCCCCTATACAGAGCCAGTCTATAAAGACAGAGGTGCCTGCTTTTTCAACTGCCAATTTTCAGTAAAAGATCACAAGGCGGCCGGGCGCGGTGGCTCACACCTGTAATTCCAGCACTTTGGGAGGCCGAGGTGGGTGGATCACGAGGTCAAGAGATCGAGACCATCCTGGTCAACATGGTGATAGCCCGTTTCTACTAAAAATACAAAAAATTAGCCGGGCACGGTGGTGCGTGCCTGTAATCCCAGCTACTCAGGAGGCTGAGGCAGGAGAATTGTCTGAACCCAGGAGGCAGAGGTTACGGTGAGCCCAGATCGCGCCATTTCACTCCAGCCTGGGTAACAAGAGCGAAACTCCGTCTCAAAAAAAAAAAAGATCACAAGGCATACTAGGAAACAAGAAAACACGGCCCACTTATAGGCACAAAATAGCCCTCTAAAAGTTGTTCCTGAAGATAAAAGGCATCAGATTTACTAGCAAAGACTATTAAAAAAAAGTCTTAAAAATGTCTTCAAAATGCTTAAAGAGCAAAGAAAAACACAAAGAACCCCCTAAATGATATGTGAACAAAATGAAAATATCGACAAAGAGACAGACTTTATATAAGAACCAAACAAATTCTGGAGCTGAAAAATCTAAAATCTGAATTGAAAATTTCACTAGAATTTATCAACAGATTCAGACAGGCAGAAGAAGGGATCAGTGAACCTGAAGACAGGCCCTGTTGAATCTGAGGAGCAAAAAGAAAAAAGAATGAAGAAAAGAACAGAGCATAAGGAATTTACGGGGTGCCATCAGGTAGACCAACACATGCATTATGGGGTGGGGCGAGTCTCAATAGAAGACAGAGAAAGGGGAAGGCAAATAGGCAGATTTTTTCAAGAAATAATGACCCCAAACTTCCCAAATTTGAGGAAAGACAGACACATAAATCCAAGAAACTTAATAAAATCTGAAGAAATCCACAATAAAACACATTGTTGAAAGACAAAGAGACATTCTCAAAGCAATAAGAGAAAAGCAACTTAACACATACACGGTGCTATGGTTTGAATGTCCGCTCTAAAACTCATGTTGAAATTTAATTGACACTGTAACACTATTAAGATGTGGAACCTTTGAGATGACTGGGCCATGATGGCTCTGCCCTCATTGGTGGGATGAATGCCATTAGAAAAGGGCAAGTTCAGGTTCCCTTTGTCTCTCTCTTTCACCCCTGTTGCTCTTCTGCCACATGATACTTGCCACCACGGGATCACACAGTAAGAAGGTGACACAGGAAGAAGGCCCTCATAAGATATCAGCACCTTGATACTGGATTTCTTGGTCTCAACAACTGTTAGCCAATAAATTTCTGCTCAGTATAAATTGCCCAGTCTCAGGTACTCTTTTAAAGCAGCACAAGATACTTCCTCAATGAAATTATCAGCATATTTCTCAGCAGAACTTGTACAGTCCAGGAGTCAGTGGGATGGTATAGTTAAAATGCTGAGAAAAAAAAAAAAAAAACCAAAAATTCTATATCTAACAAAACTGTCCTTCAAAAGTGAGGGAGAAATTAAGATAGTCCAGATAAAAGCTGAAGGACCTGCCCTACAAGAAATGCTAAAGGAAATCCTTCAAAAGGAAGGAAAGGATGCTAAACAGTAACTAGACGCCATGTAAAAATATAGATTTCCCATTAAAAAAAAAAAAAAGACACAAATAGGGCCAGGTGCAGTGGCTCATGCCTGTAAACCCAGCACTTTGGGAGGCCAAGGCAGGCAGATCACTTAAGATCAGGAGTTTTAAGACCAGCCTGGCCAACATAGTGAAACCCCAACTCTACTAAAAATACAAAAATCATCTGGGCACGGTGGTGCACACCTGTAGTCCCAGCTACTCTGGAGGCTGAGGCAGGAGAATTACTTGAACCTGGGAGGCAGAGGTTGCAGTGAGCCGAGATTGCACCACTGCACTCTAGCCTGGGTGATAAAGCAAGACTCCGTTTAAAAGAAAAGATAAAGACACAAATTAGTTTGAAAGTAAAAAAATTTTAAAAGGTACCTCTGATTATAACGTTGGGTGTGTTAGGCCCTAGGCGTAGGTCTCAGGAAACAGGATCTTTCTGACTCCTCTTGTCTTCCATTCACTTGCCCCAAGGTAGAATCTAATCTCCCTCACTTTTCTTCCATGAAACCAGTCCCTGGTGCCAAAAGGTTGGGGACAGCTGCCTTAGAATAAACTGGTAAATGTTAAGTGCTTATCTGAACTCTGTCAGTCACTCTAGCAAATTAATCCATCCGAAAGAGGCAATCCCAACTTGAAGCCTGTCAATCAGAAGTTCTGGAGGCCCAGGGTTGTAACTAGTGGTTGCCAGGGGGTGGAGGGGAGGGTGGGCAGTTTTGGGGACTGAGCCTTCAACCTGTGGGGTCTGACATTATGTTCAGGTAGATAGTATCCAAATTTAATTGGAGGATACCCAGCTGGTGTCCACTGCTTGTTGGTGGGGACAACCCCATACAGTTTGGTCACAGGCATCTTCTGTGTTGATGACCATTTCAATGGTTTGAAAGCAGAAGAAAAACACAGTTTGATGAGGTTTTTTTCCCCCCCTAAAACAGCACCCTATGCAAATAGTAACCAAAAGAGATCGGAGTGACTATAGCAATATCAGACAAAATAGACTAAGTCAAAAACTGGTACAAGGTACATGAACATTATATAATGATAAAGGCATCAATTCACCAAGAAGATATACACATTTTTCGCTAGTACACATGGAACATTTTCCAGGACAGACTATAGTAGGCCACAAAATAGATCTTAATAGTTTTAAAAGATTTAAATCATATAAAATACCTTTTCTGATAAAAATCTAACGAAACTAGAAATAAACAGCAGAAGAATCCACATATATGTGGAAACCAAACTTTTTTTTTCTTTGAGACAGAGTTTTGCTCTCGTTGCCCAGACTAGAGGGCAATGGCATGATCTCGGCTCACTGCAACCTCCGCCTCCAGGGTTCAAGTGATTCTCCTGTCTCAGCAAGTGATTCTTCTGTCTCAGCCTCCTGAGTAGCTGGAAATACAGGTGCCCACTACCAGCCTGGCTAATTTTTGTCTTTTTAGTAGAGACAGTGTTTTATCATATTGGCCAGGCTGGTCTCGAACTCCTGACCTCAGGTGATCTGCCCCGCTCAGTGTCCCAAAGTGCTGGGATTACAGGCATGAGCCACTGCACCTGGCCTCAAACAACATATTGTTTTTTATTTCACTTTTTTTTTTGAGATGGAGTCTTGCTCTGTTGCCCAGGCTGCTGGAGTGCAGTGGCGCGACCTCAACTCATTGCAACCTAAGCCTCCCAGGTTCAAGCGATTCTCCTGCCTCAGCCTCCCGAGTAGCTAGGACTACAGGCATGCACCATCATGCCCGGCTAATATTTTTCTTTGTATTTTTAGTAGAAATGGGGTTTCACCATGCTGACCAGGCTTGTCTCAAATTCCTGACCTCATGATCCACCCACCTTGGCCTCCCAAAGTGCTGGGATTACAGATGTGAGCCACTGAGCCCAGCCAACATATTCTTAAATAACCAATGGATCAAAGAAGAAATTGCAAGGCAAATTGAACAATATATTTGACAGATGAAAATGAAAATATAATATACCAAAATTTATGGGAGCCAGCAAAAGCAGTTCTAGGAGAAACGTATAACTGTAAACACTTCCATTAGAAAAGACAATCTCAAATTAATGATGAAAGTTTACATCTTAATAAACTGAAAAAACAAACTAAACCCAAAGCTAGCAGAGAAAAGTAACAATAAAAGTTAGGGCACAGAAACAAAATAGAAAAATTTTTTAAAAAAGGAAATCAATAGGGCCGGGCGCGGTGGCTCACGCCTGTAATCCCAGCACTTTGGGAGGCCGAGGTGGGTGGATCACGAGGTCAAGAGATCGAGACCATCCTCAACATGGTGAAACCCTGTCTCTATTAAAAATACAAAAAATTAGCTGGGCATGGTGGCACGTGCCTGTAATCTCAGCTACTCAGGAGGCTGAGGCAGGAGAACTGCCTGAACCCAGGAGGTGGAGGTTGCGGTGAGCCGCGATCGCGCCATTGCACTCCAGCCTGGGTAACAAGAGCGAAACTCCATCTCAAAAAAAAAAAAAGGAAATCAATAAAACCACGTGTACTTTGAAAAAAACAATAAAGCCTGGACACAGTGGCTCAAACCTGTAATCCCAGCACTTTAGGAGGCCAAGGCAGGCGGATCACCTGAGATCAGGAGCTCAAGCAGCCTGACCAATATGGTAAAACCTTGTCTCTACTAAAAGTACCAAAATTAGCCAGGGATCATGGCATGAACGTGTAGTCTCAGCTACTCAGGAGGCTGAACTGCTTGAACCCGGGAGGTGGAGATTGCAGTGTACTGAGATTGCACCACTGCACTCCAACCTGGGCAACAGAGCAAGACTTGGTCTCAAAAAAAAAAAACAAAAAAAAAAACAGTAACAGCAAAACCAACAAATCTTTAGCTAGATTACCCAAGACAAAAGAGAGAAGACAACTAAAATTCAAAATAAGAGGGGATATTGCTGATTTCAGACATAAAAAGATTATAAGAGAGAACTATGAATAATTGTATGCCAACAAATGGATGATCTACATGAAATAGACAAATACTAGAAAAACACAATCTACCAAGGTTGAATCACGAAGAAATGGAAAATCTAATGCCTGTAACTCATCAGGTAATTGAATCAGTAATCAAAACTTTCCAACCAAGAAAAGCCCAGGACTGGATGGCCTTACTGGTATATCCTACCAACATTTAAGGAAGAATTAACATCAATCCTTCTCAAACTGTTCCAATAAATTGAAGAGGAGAGAACACTTCCACACTCACTCTACAAGGCCAGCATTGTCTGATACCAAAACCAAAGACACTGCAAGAAAAGAACACTAGAGAACGATATCCCTTATAAATATCGATTCAAAAATTCTCAACAAAATGCTAGCAAACCAAATTTAATAGCACATTAAAACATTATCCACCAGAACTAAGTGGGATATATCCCTGGAAAGCAAAGATAATTCAACCTCAGTGGTATTGATAGTTCAACACCATTCAACAAAGATGGTTTCAATGCACTGAAAATCAATCCATGCAATACATCGCATTGATAGAATAAAGGAAAAGTATCAATTACTGCAGAAAATACATTTGACAAATTCATTATCTTTTCATGATATAACAGTTCCATTAATCAACACCTCTAAACTCTATCATATCATAAACTATGCATGTACTTTCACCCCCGACGCATCCTAAAACAATTTCTATTTAAAAATACACTTACAGGGCCGGGCGCGGTGGCTCACGCCTGTAATCCCAGCACTTTGGGAGGCCGAGGCGGGTGGATCACGAGGTCAAGAGATCGAGACCATCCTGGTCAACATGGTGAAACCCCGTCTCTACTAAAAATACAAAAAAATTAGCTGGGCATGGTGGCGCGTGCCTGTAATCCCAGTTACTCAGGAGGCTGAGGCAGGAGAATTGCCTGAACCCAGGAGGCGGAGGTTGCGGTGAGCCGCGATCGCGCCATTGCACTCCAGCCTGGGTAACAAGAGCGAAACTCCGTCTCAAAAAAAAAAAAAATAAATAAATAAAAAAAAATAAAAATACACTTACATCCATGCTACTTACACATATACACCCCAAATATATGCAAGAACCCTAAAAATATACAACTAAAATTTCCAAAACCCATACATACATGAAAATATCCTATTCTGCTGAGCAGTCTAGAAAAAAAATTAAAAATAAATAGGAAGGAAGTAGACACGGAGCAGAGGCTCTCCTACCAGCAGCAGCGCAAGGTCCACGTGCTGGTACCGAGTACAGAGACCTAAGGAGCTATGTAATCAACCCCGAGAGGTTCGGGGAGGAATTTGAGGGTCCCCCCACTGCCCCTGAGAGGAGCAGCAAGGACTTTTGCAAGATCCTCTTGGACGAGCTCGTGGTCGCCTCGCCCAACTTCCCGGTGTCCTCTCCCTAGGAAAAAAAAAAATCTTGGCCCTCGCCAAATCGAACTCGTACGACTCTTAGTGGTGAAAATAAAAAAAAAAGAAGGAAAAAAATATATATATATATATATTTTTTTGAGACAGAGTCTTGCTCTGTCACCCAAGCTGGAGTGCAGTGGTGCGATCTCGTCTCACTGCAACCTCTGCCTCCTGTGTTCAAGCCATTCTCCTGCCTCAGCCTCTCAAGTAGCTGGGACTACAGGTGCCCACCACCACACCTGGCTAATTTTTGTACTTTTAGTAGAGACAATTTTCAACATATTGGTAAGGCTGTTCTTGAACCCCTGACCTAGTGATCCACCTGCCTTGGCCTCCCAAAGGGCTGGGATTACAGGCATGAGCCACTGCTCCTTGCTGAAAAAAAACTTTTTCAAAGTGCCATGTTCAGGCCAGGTGCAGTGGTTGACGCCTGTAATCCCAGCACTTCGGGAGGCTGAGGCAGGTAGACTACCTGAGGTCAGGAGTTCAGGACCAGTCTGGCCAACATGATGAAACCCTATCTCTACTAAAAAGTACAAAAATTAGCTGGACATGGTGGCGTGCGCCTGTAATCCCAGCTACTCAGGAGATCAACACAGGAGAATTGCTTGAACCCGGGAGGCAGAGGTTGCAGCGAGCCGACATCACGCCACTGCACTACAGCCTGGGCAACATAAGCGAAACTCTGTCTCAAAAAAATAAAATAAAATAAAATAAAATAATAAAAAATAAATAAAAGTGCCATGTTTGTGCACAATGGCTAATCATAGCTTCAGGTGGGATGGATACTGATTTTACCAATGTTGTCTTTTACGTCTGATTCTGGAGGAGTCAAGATGCCCCTTGGATGGCAGTAGAGGGGAAGAAATAGTGTGAAGTCCTTTGCGACCTTGTGCAGGTTTTGTGGGGGAGAGGGGACCACACCAGCAGCAATCATCAACCAACCAGTGGGATCTACTTAGTGGTGAGTGGGCTGGCTGTTTAACTGGTAAGAGTCACCAGCCTGACCACACAACAGCACGGCCACATGGGTTCCTGCAGAGATGGCCTCAGTTTCCAAAATTCCCCCCAGATGTTTGCTTCTTGCCCAATCTAGAGGAGATCTTGAGACTCCCAAGTGGAAGTCATGAGCTGGCACCCTGCCAGGCTGTGTAGATGGACGGTATGGATATATGAAGTGAGGGTGGGGGTCAAGGGGCTATTACTGCGGTTTGGAAATATTGACCTCTTGTAGATCCTGCCTTAATGGTTTTCTGACATCCTAGTTCTAGCAAACCCTGCACAAAGTGGGTATCAGAAATCGCATGCGCTCTAGCAACTCTATGAATTTATATGCAAAGACAGTTTTATGAGTTACATAAAATGCTATAAAAATAGGGAAAAAAAGGAAATTATCCTCTACTCCCCTGGTAGAAGCACAGACCACACACTCACAGCTCTAGAATGGACACACAACTATCACATTTCCTGAATAAATTCACACTGTTCAGATTACACAAACTCAAACATCCAGATGCCTGAATAATACATCCACAGTATACTCACATATCCAAATACAAACATACACAAGCCTCCATCTTGAAAACTATATTCTGTCCATATTCTCAGATTACATACATATAGCTTGTAACACCCAAATACACCCAGCCATCCCTCTGCCTCCAAACTCCTCATACCAAAAATATACACCTAAATTCTCATCTGGACACCATGAACATACATAAAACTTCTCTACTCTGAATACACACAAAACAGTAAAACATGTAACGTTACCTGTCTTTTCAAATGTATGCACACATATTCACAATATCTCACAGTACCGTCAAAATACACAGAAGCACCCCCACCATGGAAATACACACACACACACACACACACACATTCCAATATGGACACATAATTATCTAGTACCCTCAGGATAAACCCAAAACTCACTATGCTTCTGTAATATACTAAAAACTCACTCATATTCCCCTAAAAACACATTTCCAACACCACTGAATACTTATTCAACCTACCTACATAAATATATATCTTAAATATATAAAACATATACAGGACACAGAATACAAATACCCAAAACAGACACAAATCCCCAAAACATGTTAGTATAAAAACATCCCACACCTGCCAATGCATCCCTTGTCACACAGCAGCCTTGACACACCTAAACACACTCCCTCATCAACTCCCCATACTCCTTAGTGAAATATAAACCCAGCAATGGAACACGTTCTGAATGGATACACAATGGGGCAGATGTATCACTATGAAGAGTATTCATGGTCCTTCTCTATGGTGTCTCTGTCTGAGAGATTACACATCCCCAGTCTGTTTAAGTCGAGTATGGCCACATGACTTGTTATGGAAAACAAAATATGAGCAGAAATGCCATGTATGACTCTGAGCAGAAAAAGTCCTTCTAGTCCTGTCCCAAATGAGGTTGCTCCATCCATCTGGATCCAAGGCAGAGGAGCAGTAATTGATCAAAGCCAACCAATGGAGGACACGTAACTTATGTGAGAAGCCTACGTTGTTGGAAGTCACTGAGATGAAGAATTATTTGTTACATCAGATAATCCGGGATATTCTGATGGATGCACACCCCACCCACCAAAACACAGAGAAACACATACACACATGCACACATACACACACACACACACCATTGTAGAAATATTTTTTACATCAGATAATCTGGGATATTCTGATGGATGCATGCCCCATCCACCAAAACACACACACACACACATCCTCTCAAAACTCCCCAAATATGCATCCTCAATCATCTACAGTTAGAAATACACATCTGCAATCTTCCATGACCCAAATACATGCACAGACACCAGCTCCCAATCCCCAAATGCATGTTAGACACTCTAGTCTTCTCAGGCCAGCTGTTCACACACACCTCATCCTACCAGAATTCAACACACACTTCACATAACTTTACCCTCCCTCAAATACATGTACATACTCCTTACACATACTATGACTATCCACATAACCTACCCACAGTCTAGAACACATATAATCCAAACGAATCCTCACATTATACACAAAACTCCAACTCTACCATAAACATATGTAGTGGCTTCCCCCCAATACATACACAGCCCCTCACACTCCTTAAATTCATACATACAAACTCTAACTTTGTATATATGACCCCAATACATACACAGCCCCTCACACTCCTTAAATTCATACATACAAACTCTAACTTTTTATATATGACCCCAATACATACACAGACCCTCACACTCCCTAAATTCATACACACAAACTCCAACTTTGTATACATAAAAACACACTATCCTAAACATACCTGCACCTCCTACAATCCTGAACACAAAGACACGTGCATTTGTCTTCCACCCTCAGACTGCAAATGAAGAAATGGGTTCGAGCTCAACAGGAGCAGACTGTGGTGGATGTGGGCATCAGCCACCTAGATTCCTCCTTGATGAAGGACTTGTTTCCCCATTTGCTGGGAGTGCTGCTGGAAGATAGACTTGGCTCTCAGGCCCTCCCAGGGTTGCCTCAGCTATGGAGAGCACCTGTGTTGAGTTCGTGCCTGTTTCTGGGGAAGCTTCATATCCAGTAGCTAATAGAGGCAGGTGTAAAGCGGCTGACTAAGGACAGTTCTAATGAGACACTTTAGTCCCACAGCAGCATAAGGGGTCAGGTGAGACTGTTTGGGGGCCCGAGTCTTAGTTTAACTTCTCCTTCAATACAACTATGCTCCCTTTTTTCACTTCTTTTAAAAAACAAAACATTGTTGCTTATAAACTCTCAGGGACTGAACTAAGGGCACCCAACCTGAAACCCCATTCTTTGATTCCTACATTCAATAATCATTGATTTATTTTATTTTTTTGAGACGGAGTCTCGCTCTGTCACTCAGGCTGGAGTGCAGTGGCTTGATCTTGCCTCACTGCAACCTCCGCCTCTCTGGTTCAAGTGATTCTCCTGCCTGAGCCTCCCAGGTAGCTTGGACTACAGGCGTGCACCCCCATGCCTAGCTAATTTTTGTATTTTTAGTAGAGACGGGGTTTTACCATGTTGGCCAGGCTGGTGGCGAACTCCTTACCTCAGGTGATCTGCCCGCCTCAGCCTCTCAAAGTGCTGGAATTACAGGCGTGAGCCACTGCCCCCAGCCCAGTTATGACCTTCTTTAATCTGCAATCTCCACACAGACACCACCAACCCACACATGTGACTATATATTAGATTCTCACCAGTCAACTACGTATCAAATTGCAAACTAAGAAGTCATATAAACACATTTTTCACATACACACAACCACCCCACAAATCTCATACCCCATCAAAGTCCAAAACAAATCTTTCTTACATTCTCAAGTACACACACTGACCCAACTGCCCAAGAAGACACACACACGTGTGCAGTAAATTTTAGATATAATACATATGTAGCCTACAATTTACAAATAATAATATGCACTACTTTTTATTATAAGTTCCACATAAGTAAGTGATTCTCATAGAAGCTTTTCTTGACTTTGGCCACGCTCTTGCATCCACAACCAACTTGTGCTACCAAGTGAACAGACTACGACTGAAGGCCTGTTCTTCGACTTTGCAGCCGCTCATATCACTGACAAATGAGCGTATTGGAACATGCATGCTGGGTGATCATTCTGCTGAAGTCAACAAGCTTCACAACTCACCGAATGAGGATGTCCGTGAGAAGGTCACTGCTTTTACCGGGACAGGAGCTACTTCTTTGCTGAACCGCATTACAATTTCAACTGCTGAGGTTTTCCTCAAGCTCTTGCGTTGTTCAAAATGTGAGAGGAATGGAGGAGACACACTTTGGGGTTCCCACTGCACTGTTAAACCTCCTCCCTCATTTCAGGGTGAGGCAAGCAAGGGAAAGAAGCCCGGCCTGGGAGTCCCACAGGGTCCCCGCTGGGAACGCTCTGCCTTAAGTGAAGCCACAGGCCCACTGTGGCCACAGGGGTGAGGTCGCCCCACGGACACTGATGACCAGCAGGAGCATGACCAGGAGGTGATTACCTTCTAATCACACATAGCTTTATTTTAAGGTAACAGCACGGAGGACGCCATGAGAGCAAAGGCCGTTGGGTAACAGCCATTTCCACGTGAGCGCACGCACTGCGCATCTCCCTGCCCCAACCACCTGCAACAGATACTGGGAGCCATTAAGGGCATGCTGGAACCCCACCCCCATCAAGGCTGATGCGCCTGGGCACAGGGCTGACCCGGAGTCCGCCATGGGAGGGCCCCGCAGGAGCTGCGCAAATGGAGAGACGCGGAGCCTTGACGCTTCCTGGGGCCAGGCGACGCCTCCTCATTGGAACCTCCATGACCGTCCCTCAGAAACCAGCGTATCCCAAACCACCACTCCTAATATTCAGTAATACAAATCTGCAGTCCATGCACTTAGCTGATAGCCTCGCTGAAAGGTTTACCTTTGGAGGGTTTACCCTAAATCAAAGATTCCTCATCTTGCCTGAGTCTTGCATTCCCCCTTTGGACTGCATTTATTTCATTCCTGCTCATGCCTTTTAAAAAAATACTATGCCCTGTTTTGCTACCCAGTCTGGAGGTTCCATTAAAGAGCATTTCTGGCAAAGAATTTTAGACTTGAAAAAGCACTCCAAAAGATACTTTCTTCTGACTCCACGCCCACAGTTTTTCCTACCGCGTTCAAATGACTTCTAAAAGTGTTTTTGTTATAGCTTTGATCAATTTCACTAGCCAAAGCAGCAGATAGTAAGGGAGGAATTCCACCTTCCCCCAAGCGCACTCTGCAACATAGTTGCAATTAAAGTTGGCAATAAAAAGCTAGTAGAGAAGTAACTCACTGACTTGAATTTCTAATAGCTTCAGAAGAAACTTTAATCCGCAGATCATTTCTGCTCATTTGCAGGTTCCTATCGTTCATGGCTCCTCCTGATAAAAGTGAAGAGTCTTCACGTCTACGTTGGCCCAGAGCCTCAAGTGCAGAAACTGAGAGCTCTGTAGGACACGGCATGGACCCGCCATTCCTCTACCTACCTTCTGTTATTGGGTGGAATAGTATCTGCCTTCTGAAATGAGATCCATGCT
This sequence comes from Aotus nancymaae, assembly GCF_030222135.1. Classification (NCBI taxonomy): domain Eukaryota; kingdom Metazoa; phylum Chordata; class Mammalia; order Primates; family Aotidae; genus Aotus; species Aotus nancymaae. The sequence goes on from NW_026988455.1 coordinate 20,222,043, forward strand.
CTGAGACGTTCTTTCTCAGCAGTCAGTGCAGCCCAGGACTCCCATTCAAATCCAGTATCAAAGTTGTGCATGAGAATCTTGAGAAAGTGTCGGCTGACTGACTTGACAAAGGCAGGAAACAAGAATTCTGCCCTTTTTCAGTGCCTGAGTAGGAGATTTTCCCTCTACATCCCTCTGAGATAAAGCAATTGATTGAAAATCATTCAAGTTTATGCCATGATAAAAAAGCAAGTCCTCAGAAAGGTCTCCAAAGTGGTTATTTTGTTTTTGTTTTGTTTTGGTAAGTTTACCATGATTTTGCTTGAATTGCTGTCCATTGATCTCAGCTAAGATCGGGGTGAACTGCAAGGCGGAAGAGGGCTGCATGTAGGAAGGCAGCTTTGTCTCACAGGACAAAAGGCCTGGGTGCACCCAGACAGGCAGGCACTGCGTGGAGGTCGCTCCCCTCCCAGTGGCCACTGTGGAGGCATTTCATAGAAATGCTCAAGGACCATTCAGGTTTAGAGTTGGGACCAAACCGAGAACCCATGAGGAATATTGGACGAGAGTTAGGAAATGAGTTCCTCACACAACTGGAGCAAGGAGGGGGGAACCCTGGGCTTGAGACTTGCAATCCGCTGCCCTCCCTGCAGTGTGGCCCCAGTAATGTTTTCCTGCAACTCTGCCTTCTTGAGTCCAGTTGTCTTCAGAAGGGGCAAGTGCTTCGTAAGTGCCAACAGGGAGTGTTTCAGAAAATGAACACAGTGTGCACTCATCTGTCTGAAGGTGTCTTCCCTTCCCCAAACTCTTCCCATTTTTTTTTTTTTGCAAATAGGCAACCTTCATTTCTCAGTGACAGAAGCATGTTTGAGAGGCCATGGGAAAACAAATATATAATAAGAAAAATATAAAAAGGTGATGTTCAACAGAAGTGAAGACAAAACAGTGTGCATCGGGAGAACAAGAGTAAACTCAGCTCCCACCCTCAGTGGGCTGGGGTTGTCCATCCACAGGAAGAAAGGGAAGGAGGTAGAGGGAAGAAGCAGAAGTGGTGTTCCATTTTCTTCCTCACCAGTGACACTCTTTTCTTTTCTCCTTTTGTACTCCTCCCTGAGAGTCCCCTCCTTTCTCCCACACTCGTTTCCCTCTGCTCATGACTCCTGTAGGGAAGTTTCTTCAAAGCCCAGCTTCTGAGTCTCCAGATGTTGTTCTGTCAGTTGCCAAAGGACTTCTCTGACCACTGCATGGGGATCCAACCAATTGAATTAATGTCTTCATCTTGAAGAAGAGATGTACCTTCAATTGCAAACCTCGTTTTTCTTTTGTTTGCATTTTCTTCTAAAATCACTGGCCAAGATTCTCATTTCTCAAAACACCATTCTCATCTTTTCCTGGAGCAAACACCCATTTGCTCCAGGAAAGAAAATGTTGTGGACAGGGAAAGAGGTGGGAGGAAGACTGCTCACTTCCTATTCCACTGTGCACAATTTGAATTTGGAACCATGCAAAAGTGTTGCTTGGTTAAATTAAAATCATTTAAAAGATAAAAAAATAAACATTTGATACCAGCACAATACGCTGGAAAACAAAATGAAAGACTTTCTGGCCTCATAGCCACTCTTTCCCGGACTGAGGCTTTCCAGCAAAGGAGATGGGAAGTAAGGCTGGCCTGCTGGTGTGGACAGATTCCAGCAACACACACGACCTGGGGGCACAAGGACGGCTCCCATAACAATGATGAGCACACAGCCACCTAATAGCCTGGATCCTCTGAACCAGGCACAGGATCCAGATGTGGATCGTCTGACAAACACAGGGGTTCTTAGGAAGTGTCCTAAATTGTGTTTGGGAAGTGCAGCCCCTGTTGAAATTCATCAAGAATGGGAAAGAGCCCAAGTGGGAAGGAGCATGGGTTGAGGGGCACAAAAGTAGGTCTGTTGATAAAGAATGGAAGTAAAGGGGACATCAGGTTGAAGCTTTGTGCTGTGAGTCAGAAGGACAATTTAAAAGTTGCCTGAAGAGGCGCGTGCCGTCTGTGTTGCTGCCGTCCAGCTGGAAATGAACTTCAGCTCTTGCCTATTGGCTGGAGCCCTTCACAGAATGTCCCTCACCGCTACCAGTACCTGCTGCACTGCCCCTCCCCCTCTGCAGAATGTCTGGGGGCCTGTGTTCTAAACTTCCTTACTTTCAATTTATAACTGATCTACCTGAACTCAGAAGAGTCTGTTGAGGCAGGTCACTCTCTGGGTCCTGCCCTTGACTTTTCGCAGTGTGGAAACTGCCAGACAGCGGTGATCAGCACCCAGCCTGAGGGGATGGCTTCAAATGGAGGTGAGTCTGTAGGGACAGGGGCATTATCCAAGTCTCTGCCATGTTTCAAATCCTTGGGAATTCAAATTTCACACTGCCCCAGGGGACAGTTGATAGGGCTGATGTTGAGGAGGGAGGGAGCACTGGATGTCCCCAAAGACATCATACCTTGGGAGGGCCATGGCACCCTGAGTCTGTGGTTAGGGAGGACGGCTCCTTAGAGATGGACCAAGATGCCTTGGGGAATACACCATATAGGGGAAAGGATGGAGTGGATGTATTGATTCTTTCTAGAGGGTGACAGGTCATGTCACCGTGTGTTTGTAGGGAGTGGTGGGATCGTATTGTGCTGGTGGCCCAGGGAGGATGGCAGGCAAGCCTGAGCCCTGTGTTGTGTCTTCAGGCTCCTGGAAGGTGCCCTTCCGTAGTGTTCAGAGGGATTTGGACTGGAGTTTTCTGGATCTTAGGGAGGAGCAGGGAGAAGTGGTCTCAGCCAGAAAACTGTTGGGTGTGTTGTCTGTGACAGAACACGCAGTGACAGCCTCTGGGTGGGCGAGCTGGGGGCTACTGTAACTGCCGCAGCCTCTCGGCTCCCTCCCCAGAGGTGGCTTCTCCATCAGTTCAGGTGGCTGTTGGCTCTGATTTAACAGGGGTGGGGGCAGTTGGGGAAGTTCAGGCAACACGGCCTGGGCTTCCCAGGTTGTTCTGAATTGTTTGTCCTCTCTAGTGAGGTGACCCTCCCGTGCAGTAACAGAGCATCCGATGCACACACAGGGACACTTGCAAGCTGCAGTTTCCCTGTCACACGCCCTCAGCTGTTGGGACACCCCTCTGATTCCCAGCGACTACTGCGGACCTGCAGATCCCAGCTCATTCACCTCTTTCCTTTGTCTCCACAGCATGCCCAGTGCTGGACCCGGGTGTGACCGAGAACCCTGGTGGCTCCATGCCAGTGTTCATGGCTCTGCCCTTTGCCACACCTGCTCCCGGCCCAGCACATGAGCCACCCCTTGTGACTGCAGTGGTTCCTCCAGGTGGCCCTCCGGTGCTGTCTGCCTTCCCCAGGACCCCTGTGGTGGCAGGACAGGATGGCCGAGGCCCGAATTGGGCTGGGGCTTCCAATATCCCTGTCCAAATGAGGTCAGAAGTGGGGCCTGTGTTGGCTCCTCAGGCACAGACCTTGGTCCTAAGTCAGGCCCCCCTCGTCTGGCAGGCTCCAGGCACCCTCTGCAAGGGTGTCGCATGTCCACCTGCCCGACCCCTGGCAGCTGCCCCTGTGGTGCCCACTATGGCTGCCCAGGTCTTTGGGGGCACCCAGGCCTGTGAGGGAGGCTGGCCCGAGGGCCTTCCTCCTCCAGCACCACCGGCTCCCCAGCCAGCCCCCATCATGGCCCCAGGGAATGCTTGTCCATGGCCACATGGGGCTCATGGAGAGGGCAGCCTGGCTCCCTCCCAGGCCAACGCCCCCCCGGACGACTCCTGCAACCCCAAGAGCATACATGAGAACTTCCGACTCTGGCAGCACTACAAGCCCCTGGCCCGGAGGCACCTTCCCCAGAGTCCCGACACCGAGGCGCTTTCCTGCTTCTTCGTGTGAGTGTCCTCGGGGCACCGGAGCTCATCCTGCAGCTCACCCGTAAAGAGGCTGCTGGATGGACGGGAGGTCACACTGTTCAGGGGAGCTTGCAGGGTGGTGTTGAAGGCGATGGGTTGAGCTATGGAAGGGCACATTTTCAGCAACATTAATCTGGCTGCCACTCAGGACAGATGCTCAGGGGCCTCATCTCACCTGCCCCTCACTGTCCTGTGAGTCCAGCCAATCCTTACTTTCAATCATTTTCATGACAATGTTTACAGAACACCCAGGTCAGAGAGTGTTCCCAGTCCAACATGAGCCAGGGGTTGGGTTTAGGTCTTTGAGTGCACCCCAGTGCCTCCCCTTGACCTGGGTGGTGAAGGCCAGGGGATGGGAGCTGCAGGAACCTGGCACATGCCCACTGTTCTGCTGAGGTCCCGCTGGCACAGCGGTGGTGGAGCCTGCACAGGGGATGGTCTTGGGCCCCACACTAGGGTCAGTGCTGGGCAGGTATTTGCAGCTTCACCCTCGATCCTTCCTAGAAAACGGGACGACGATGCTTCATTCAGAGGATGGTGAAGAGGTGACTTGAGCTCACATATGACGCACGCAGCACGGTGCCCGGCACCTGCTGTGACACATTACATGATAGCAGTTATGATTACTGTCCCTATTGCTATCATTATCAGAACTAGGCCAGCTAGGACACTGCTCCCCAAAGCCACGGGTTCCGGTGATGGCTCTGAGTGCACCACGAGCCCAGCAGCCCAGGGCCGTGGACTGTGGTGACTGAGGCATCAATGCCAGCTTCTGGGAGAGTTTGTCATTTCAGTCCCAGTCCTGCCTCTCTCCATCCTGCAGTGCCTCTGTGACACTGTGTCCCCTGCTGATGAGCAAACCCGTACTCCATGGGAGCTTGAGCACATCTACCATGCAATATACTGATCACTCCCCTAGGCAAGTCCCCTGCCCAGTGTGCAGGTGTAAGGAGGCCCCATCTTTGCTCCCAAAAATCTTGCCGCCCCTGCATCCTGGAACTGGTTGCCTTCTCCCTTGGAGCTGAGTCCCGGTGCACTGGGGACCCTGATTCTCAGAATGGAGCCAGTCCAGGCTCACAGGCTCCACATGCAGTGGGCTTGGCCGCTGCTCTGCTTTGGTTCTGATTTCCACTCCTCTCCAGGACCCTGAGGCTGCGTCCCCAGGGGCTGCCTTGCTCAGAGTCCCCAGGAAGCTGGTTCAATGCTCAGTCCTGGGGCCCTGGAACCTGCACAGTTAACGTTCACTCCCCGGTCATTCTTTGTGTGCACTGTCTCAGTCAGCTCAGGCTCTGCCATAACAAATCCTATAGACCGGGTGCTTTATCAGGACACATTCATGTATCCCAGCTCCAGAGGCCGGAAGTCCCAGGCTGAGAGGGAGAGCCCTGGTGTCTCCTCCTGCCCTTATCAGGGCTCAGATGCCATGATGGGAACCCACCCACATGACCTGCTCTAACCCTGATTGACTACAAGAATGGACACACCGGGGCTCAGGGCTTCAGCACAGGAATGCTGGGGACACACACGTTCCACCCATAGTACTGAGTTCACTTGTCAACACTGAGGACTCGAGGGGCAGTCGGAGAGGCCACCCGGTGGCTTGTGTTGATGTTTGATATTGGGGGCGTGTCCTGGAGGCTGAGGAGCCCACCTTGGGGAGAACAGGACAGGGACACATGGCAGGACACGTGTGGGGAGGGCACGGGCCGGCTGTTGGGACTAGGTGGGCTTGGGATGGAGGGTGGGCTTGTGGACTAGGACTGACTGCACCACCTTACAGCCCAGTTCTCCGATCCCTGGCCCGGCGGAAGCCCAGCATGACGCTGGAGGAGGGACTGTGGTGGGCCGTGCGGGAATGGCAGCAGACGAGCAACTTTGACCGGATGATCTATTATGAGATGGCAGGAAAGTGAGTCTGGGGTGCAGGGGCAGAGCCTACATGGCAGGGTGAGAGAGGGTGACAGAGGCCCGGTGGCCATGGTGGCTTCTCAGCGTGGAGCATAAGGAGGGTGTGGACAAACACAGGCCCTCCTGGGCCCATGGCTCCCTCAGGAAGCTGCTCCTTCCTCCTAGATGCTCTGGGGTCTCTATCCTGCCCTGGTGGGAAGCCATGCCCTGCCTGGCCTGGGGACAACCCCTGCCTTGACACTGGGGGTCATGGAGGGAGCAGCCAGCATCACAGCCCAAAGGAGATCACCGCCAGCTGTGGAGATGGGGAGAAGGGGCGCTGGTGACTATAGACAGAGTGGGGTGCACTCTCCTCACAGCAGTGGCCAGAAGTCAGTTTTCACCCTTCCCGGCCTGGCCAGGATTGGAGAAACCTGCGCTGGGTCAGGGAAGATCTGCGTCCAGGACACCATGAGACCCATCTCTGGCCTGCGTGCCTTTGCTCCTCATAGTCCTCTCCTTTAAGACAGACAGACAGCAGCCTCAGGGGAAAGGGGCCCTGTCTTCTGGGCTCAGCTTTTGCTTCCTCCCAATCAGGGTTCTCCCAGGCCTCATCTTCCTGGGTTATCCTTCAGGGACCCACAGTCCCAACCTCAGGACTCCTGCATCTGGCCAACATTCCTGACACCTTCTGCCATAAACCCCACCCCTGGCCAGCTGAAGCCTGGAGGAAGGGTCCCCCTGGTGCCCTCCAGGGCCTTGTGGCCCTGACTTGAGTCAGGAAGCCTTGTTGATGCCATGGGCTCTGCAGGGGCCGGGTGAGGGAGGGTGAGCCCAGAACTCTGGGAGCAGCTCCCTCCTGGGATGGGGGGATGGGCCCCAGGGAGGGCCTGGATAGCCCACCCGAGGCACTCCTTCCCATCCCTGCCATCGGCTGCTGCCTGATCCTGGGGGCAGGGGGACTGGACCCTCTCAGCATGGCCTGCACCTTCTTCACCCCAGGTTCCTGGAGTTTGAGGCTGAGGAGGAGATGCAGATTCAGAAGTCAAGGCTTGAATCTCAAGGACCATCGGCCCCTGAGGTGGTCAAGCAGCCAGGTATGGCTTCCCACATTCCCACAGGAGCCATGGCAAAAGCCAGAGGGGCCAAGGGAGGCCACTGTCCCCACACTCCATGCCTCCCTTCAAGAGAGGGATTTGTTCCTTCCAACAAGACAGCTCAGGGGAGCTGGGCGGCTGGGCGGCCCATGCTCATGAAGTGGGTATTCACCTGGTCACGTTTCCTAGCTACTCTCTCCCTTCCTCATTCCAAAACTCAACATACAATCTGCCCAGGAAGCAGGGATGAGCAGGTAGAGCACTCAGCTTATCGGTGGCTCCAAACTTCCTCCAAAATGATGCTGTCTCACATGTGCCCCTCCTGCGGCATCTCCTCTGGGGGCACTGTGGTTCAGGTGGTCCTGACCCAGCTGGGACCCACTTCATGTCCCCGAGCCCTGCCCTCCCCTGTGTGGTGCAGGCAGGAGGAGCAGCCCTCACCATGCCCATCCTCCTCCCTCCCTGCCTCAGTGTACCCTCCCAGCAAGCCTGGCCTCGAGGCCCCACCTGCCTGCCTGCCACCACCCAGGCCCCAGCAGCCAGTGGAGACCAAGGCCCCCGAGGAGATCCCCCCTGAAGTGGTGCAGGAGTATATAGACATCATGGAGGACCTGCTGGGGCCTCCCGTTGGGGCCACGGGGCAGCTCACAGGACAAAGGGAAGAGGGCGAAGTGGAGCAGGAAGAGGACGGGATGCTTTCAGACCCTGACCTCCTGAGCAACGTTGATGATCTGTGCTGCCAGGAAGACTTCGTCACCAAGGTGGGCTGGCCTGAAGTGCTGGGGTCTGCAGGATTCTGGGCAGGGGGCACTCACAGGTCCTTGGAATTAAGCTCTGTTCCTTAGCTACTCTGCAGGGGGTGGATGTGTGTGTTTCCATGGATTTGAGTGTCTGTGTATGTGATTGTGTGTGTCTGTGTGTTTGTGTCTGTGATTTGTTACTGTGTGTCTCTGTGGGTGTGAGTGTGGTGTATGTTACTTGTGTCTGTGTCTTTTCGTGTGTCATCTGCGGGTCTGCTTGTGTGTCTGTGTGTGGATTGTGTGTCTCTGTCTGCATGTGTGTATGCTCCCAGGTCTGTGGTCTGTGTGTGTGTAGCTGTGGTTGCCATGATATGAGACAGCTCCAGAAGGGTGGGGATGGGGCACTCCCTGCTTTCTGCATCTCCTCTAGGTGTCCTTGGCTCCAGGTTACTCCCTGCCCGGGAAGCTCACACCGTCTTCCTTCTGTTTCCAGGTGGAGGCCGTCATTCATCCCCGATTCCTGGAAGAATTGCTTTCCCCAGATCCACAGATGGATTTCTTGGCCCTAAGCCAGGAGCTGGAGCAGGAGGAAGGACTCACCCTTGCCCAGGTAGAGCAGGGAAGGAGGGGAACCCAGGTACCCCGGGGGCAGGAGGGACCTGGCACACAAGCCCCACCTGATTGCCTACCCCACCCTGCAGGGATGCCCGGCTTCTTGGGGAGCCACTCGGAGGTGGGGAGGTGCAGGTTCAGATGGAGCAGGATGGAGAGGAGCCAGGGAGGGGAGTCAGGATGCAAACTGCAGTGAGGCCCAGCAGGATGCCCGGCAGAGCCACACCCTTTGTCTTTGACACAAAGCCCAGCTGCCTCATGCTTCCCTGCCTGCCGCCCAAGTGCCCTGGTCTCCACCACCCTGGGCCCTGTTCACACTTAGGGCAGTGCCAGTAAGTGCCCCCTTTCCTCCCACAGGTAGCAGAAAAGCGCCGCCTATCCCTGAAGGAGGAACAGTGTGCGAGGGCAGCCCCTGGTCATGACACCGCCCAGCTGGACTCAATGTCTTCTGAGTCTGCAGTGGGCCAAGAAGCAGAGAGAGATGTCGCTGGCCCCCAACAAGGGGGGGGCATGGAAACCTGCCCACCCCAGACAGCTGCCCTGGACCCTCAGGGACAAGGCAGAGCATGCACTGGCATAAGCAGGTCCATAAACCCTGTTGTCCTTTTGGAGAGACTGGATTCCAGCAGGCAGAGGGCTGCCCAGCCAGACTCTCCTCCCCAGGACCATAGACCCACCTGCCCAGGCGTGGGGACCAAGGACACCTGGGGTCCCCCCAGAGCCTCTCCTGTCAACGAGTCACACAGGCTCTCTGAGGGATCAAGTGAGGAGATCCCTGGTATAATTATGGTTGTGGGTACCAACCACAGGCTGCGGCCCTGGAAGCTGTCCCAAAGCCCTGTCGCTGCCTCAGGCTTTCTCAGCCCAGAAGGGTGGGGACCCCAGGGAGCTCTTCAGTCCCAATCTCCAAAGAAAAGAGGCCTCAGCCCAGCACCCACTCCTACCACCAAGTCCAAGAAGCGAGCTCTCTTCAGAGGCCCATACCCTGCTGAACAGACACCCCACCCAGGGCCTGGGCTCAGAGCCTCTGGGGTGCAATCTCTGGCTTGGGGACTGGGTGGCCCCTCACAGTCCCAAAAGAGAAAGGGTGACCCCTTGCTCTCTAAGCAGAAGAAAAAGAAGCACTGTAGCCAGTAGAGGGCAGGGCAGGCTCTCTGGTGCCAATCCTCAAGGGTGGGACTCTCAACTCTCGGACCCTCATGGCACCGGATGACGCAAAGCAAAGACTTCTCCCCCAGTGCTAATCTTGCTGGGCATTAGCTTTGGAGGGTGGGGGAGGGAGGGAGGGAGAGAGAGGGGGAGCAAATGGAGGAAGAGTGTGGCTGAAAGGGAAGGGAGGGCCTAGGGGGAGGGGGTAGGAGGTGTGGAGCAACATCTTGGGGGCCTCCTGTGTAAATATAAATAAATATAGTTGTGTTGGAAATGCTCTCGGGGCTGCTGCCTCTGTCCTCAGGGCTGTGCTGCTCAGTGGAGGGGGATCTGTGAAGGAGTACAGAGGGACCGGGAGATGCCAGGCACTGGGGACCCACGGGGGCCAGCCCCACTCATTCCTCCAGGTGTAAGCTGCCCCTTCAGATGCTCCAGGGACTGATGGATGCTGAGGAAGCCCTGATCCCTCCCACCACCCACTCACAAGCCCCCGCCTGCTTCAGTTATCAGCATCCCTGGAAAATCCTGGGATGGAGAGAGCTGGTTCGCTCTTGTTTTGCCCAGTGGGACCTGAGGAGAAGGCAGCTGCCTGCAACATGGACATGGGGAGAGGCGGCCGCTCCTGCTTAACCCTCATCAGGAAAAGCTCGGGCCCTGGGCTAAGGGGAGACGTCAAGGTGTCCATCCACAGGGGTGTGTTTGGGGTGTCCATCCACACGGGTGTGTTTGGGGCGGCCATCCACACGGGTGTGTTTGGGATACGACGGTGGGTGGGGAGCAGTGGAAGTCCCTGTGCCAGTTTCTGGGCAGGAAAGAGTCTTGTCCAACTGGCGGAAGCAGATGCTCCTTGCTGTGGCCACAGGGACTGGCCTCAGGGGCCCTCGGGGTCCTGCATGGAGTCCCCCCCACAGCTATGATTCCCTTCCCATATGATGACTGAACTCTTGTGTGGAATTGATGCAGACACAGATTCACATTGGTAACTGAAACAGTTCCCTCCCAACCCACCATCACCAACTGGCACAAGCATGGCCAGCCTGCCAGGCGCTGGGTGGGTGTGTCTGCTGGTCCCAGGGCCAGGGAGAGCTGGGACCAAGGCCGAGAGGGGCCGAGGGTCAGCCATCCTTCTGCCAGGCACAGATGCCAAGGGCAGAGCAGGGGCTGCCTGAGATGTGGCACTGGCTGTCTGGGAAGTGCCCTGGGAGTCAGGGGCTAGGCATTCGCTGAAAGGAGACTTCCGGAGTCTAAGAGTCAGATGAGGACTGCATCAGGAGAGGGACTGAGGCTGACGAGGACGCTCTGCTCTTTCCCACATTGTCCCGTCCTCCTCATCTCTGCTGAACTCCCCTCTCCCCATGTGGCCGACCTCTACCCCCTTACCCCTAACCCACCTCTCAGAATCTCAGATCCCAGCACAAACAGGACCCGGCACCTGCCCCGGTTCCCTCCTGGCCAACACCTTCTTCACTGTCTGAGTTCTAGTTCCTCCCCAGGACCCTTGTTGGCTCACGACCATGGTGACTGCCAGAGCACTGGTCCTAGCACTGCCCGTATGCAGAGCTGTGGTCATGGTGCCAGGGGCTGGCCCAGCAGCAGAGGCTGGTGGGGCACAGCTCTCTGGTACACAGTGGTCTGGCTCCTCTGCCGAGTGACAAAGGGAGCCATGTTTGGGTCCTCTTTGGCCCCATCCTCCCCCAGAACACACCAGTCAGCTGGACAGATGCCCCTCTGCCCCATCCCTTCTGCTCCATGTGGGCAGTGTCGGAGGCCTGCCCTCTGTGGCCTTTGGGAAGAAGAGTTTATCTTGGCAGGGCTTCCCCAGCTCAGCGCACATCAGCCCATCGGGGAAACTGTGGGGAGTGAAGAGTCACTGGTGGGTGATGTGTGCAGCTCCCGTGACTCCTCTACCTTCAGGGCCATCCTCAGGACACGAGGTAGCACCTCCGCTTTGCTGGGTTGAGGAATGGTAAGTGAGCCGTGTTTGAAGGGAACGTGGTCTGCACTCTTGTGTGTGTGGGTGCTCAGCCACCTTCCTCACCTAAGGATGAAAGGGGGCAGCTCTGAGGCCCGGTGGGTCTGTGGGGCCTCCGGAGGCAGGTCGTGGTCTTCCTTCCGCTCCTCCTTCACCTTGACCTCGGAGCTCTTCTTGGGGTTCTCCTAGGCCGGCTCGCCCTTGCGCGGCTCAGCCTCCCGGCTCGAGGTGCTGTTGGGCCTGGCGCTCTCCACCATGGGGGTCCGCACTTAGGGGGATGGTACCCGGGCCAGCTGCTTGGCCTCTTTGCCTGTGGCATGCCCCTCGTGGCCGTGCCCGTCCTTCTCGGGCAGGTGGCCCTCCTTCGCCTTGTGCTCGTCGGTGGCCAGGTCCTTGCGGGCTTCCGACTGGTCTCTCTCCCTGTCTTTGGGTTTGTCCTTCTCCCGAGCCTCAGTGTTCAAATGGGCCCGGATCTGTCCAGTGGAGCTGCGGTTATGTCCCAGGGCACTCACCGGGAGGATAGGTGCTGGTGAAGGGTGGCTGGACTGTCTCTTCTCGACGCTTTCCCAAAAAACTTTTAACAGCATTCAGAGTTAAAATGAATCCATATTATTGGGAGTAACAGAAGGATTTCCAAGTCCGCGGAAGGCATTGCCACCAACTGCTGCTAGGCCTGTGAATATAGACAGCAGATTAAAAGGCTCTAGGTGGGCAGCAGGGTTGAGGAAGTTGCTGTGATGAGGAGGTGGCCCAAAAGGGGTCCCCGTTGAGTGTGCAGCACCAGCGGCAGAGAACAAAGTTGAGGGCCGTGCCAGGTCATGGGGATGGTGGATGGCTCCAAAGAGACTGGGGCCTGGAGGGCGACTCAGGAACTTGGGTTTCAGTCCAAAGTCCAGCTTATGTGGGTCTGACTGCATCTGCTTCTTGACTTTTTGTTGTTGGTGGTAAATCTGCCAGGCGATGTGAATGTGCATAGCACACCACTTCCCTGGTTTCCTTAGCATAGGTCTGAAAGGATCTGTCAACCTCGGGTCCTTTTGGAGAAAAGCGTGTGGGACTGTCCCAGGCCGAGCAGCGACATCGATAGGGTTGGATGTCTTCGGCTGAAATGCTCCTTGTAGTGAACCAAAGGGCCAGTGGGTGGGATCATAGGGGGATGCCCGACACTGCAGGAGGGCAGGAATGGAAGACACTGTGCCCGTAGAAGGGGTCAACTTTTGTAGGGTATTTGTCAAAATTTCTGCCTGGGGTACGCACCATGGGAGGTGCTGGCGTCGGCATGATGGCGGTGGGAGGGATGGCGTGGGGGAACGGCGTGAAGGTGTGCTGGTGCGTGTGCTGGTGCTGATGGAACTCGGTCAACAGGTAGGGCGGGGGGCCCAGGGAAGCCCCGCAGTCAGCACTCTAAGAGGCCAGAAAACGAGTGTTCAGCCCCTGTCACAAGCTGTCTTGCTCTGAGTAAGTGCTCCCGGCCGGGTGTCCCAGCACCTGCAGACTTCCTGATGTCAGTGGTGGTGGAGGAGGCAGAGCAGTGGGGGGGGGGGCAAACATATTGGGGTGATGTGAGTGTGCGGGGGGGTGGCTGGAGGGTGGGCGTGAAGCTGTGCAGGGGGCTGTGATTGGGTAGGGAGGGGGGAACGGGGAGGCAGAGGGATGGCGGGAGATGTGAGGAGGGGCAGGCTGAGTCTTCGCTGGAGTGCTGCTTCTGCTACCGCTTCAACTGTTGAGGCTTAAGCTACTGCTGTTGTAGGCTGACAATGGCTGGGAGAGGCTCTGAGCGGAGGGGTGAGCCTGCACAGGTGGGAGGTTCTGATGGAGCAGCTGGGTGGGGGAATGTGGCCTGGATAGCCTCTGCACCTGAGGCTGCGGGGCGGGCTGGAGCTGGGCCTCCGGGGCCTGCGGTGGCTGTGTACTCGGAGGTGGGGGCTGAGGCGGGGCCTCTGTGCGCTGCACCAAGTCAGGGTCCGGAGAAGGAGCTCGGAGTTGAGGCTCCGTCTGGGGCTGGGTTATCGGCTGTGTGACCTGAGGGCAGGGGTCTTTAAGCACCACAGGCTCAAAGATGGGCTCTTTGCAACAATCCTGGCTCTTCTCCTGGCTTCTCTCTAAACCCGATATCTTGGGGACAATGGGCCCTGCATCCTGGCTGTCATGTTCTGGTAGCGTGCCACACCTAACTCCGGATCTTTGTTTGCAATAACAGTGTTGAAGAGTTTTTCAGAGCCGGCATCTGATGCCTGGTCGCAAAGGGTCGAGCGGTCCGGTCAGCCCCAAGTTCACGGTTTGATTCCTTAACAGGGCTCCTGAAGGGCGATCGTCAGAGATCAGGAGGAAACCACCAAAACACACGAAGAGAAAACGCCCAACTCCCGACGCGGCTCCGTGCACAAGAGTCTCTGGGCTGCTTCCTCGCCGAAGTCCGAGAGCGGAGGCGCCGAACCAGATCCGAACGGGGCAGCAGCTTCGGGGAGGCGGAGAACCTGCGCCGCGCGCACACATCCAGTGCGGCAGAGGCCCCGGGCGGGGGGAGGAGCTTTATTAGATGTTTAGTCTGCGGTCTTAATACAGAAACCACCGTGAAGTTTTTACGTTCTTCAAAGATCACACATTTCAAGTTTCATTTAACTGTGGAAGAATGAATTACTTTCAACACATTTATATCTGAGTTTATTGTTCTGATTTACTGAAACTTAAAATATTCCATCAAATTACCCAGGAAAATCCAGGTGGCAGAAATATATAATACGTCCATTTCATCAAGAGGTCTCAAATAAATTTTAAAAGGCCAGAAAATGAAATATATGCTATACCATTTAAATTGCTTCTACCTTCTGTACTTAAGAACTCAAGTATAGAAATAAACTGTGGTGCTGCTCCCAACATGACTGCATAGGTGTCTAAGGTTAAGTGTGAAGATTACTGTGAGGTCTCAAGTTACTTGACTGATCAATTCCATTTGAATTTCAATCCAAGCAGCATATTTTACATGCACCTGAAGGAAATATCTTCAGTGTGTTCACGTGTGTGTCTATGTGCACATATGTATGGGGATGGGTGTAAGCAGGGAAAGGCTGACTGAACACTGCTAAGTGCATGCTAGAAGTCTGCTGTTGTTGGTAATACAGAAACATACACAGTCTTCATATTCAAAGTCTTCATAGGGATGTCTTCTGTAATTTCTAGAACGAAAAGAAAAAGTTGAAATAAAAACCAGTATTTTACCTATTGTGGGTGAATATTTTAAAAAACGTTAACTGCTTGTGTAGTAAGGAATTTGGCCCTATCCTAAGAGTTCTGCCCTTTGTCCTAGCTCCTGAGGGGAATCTCTAAATCCTTGGAATTTCCTAGTAGGAGAGTCTTTGTTTCTCATGGTGGGCATGTTCACCAAACCTGACAGTTGTTGCTAATGAGATGATTCATGGTAGTGCTGGCCATGACAGAAAGACCAAGTATATGATTTAGAATGGGGACTTTGGGTCACATGGTATTAGCTGAGCAAGGCAGCAATCATACCTACAGAATGAAACCTCAATAGAAACTGGACAGCAAGGCTCAAGTGAGCTTCCCTGGTTGGTAGTATAGTCCCTGTGTTGTCAGATGTAAGGGATGGGAGAAGGAAACATTATCCATGACTCCAGGGAGATAATGACCTGGTGATCCTTGTTTGAATCCCTCCTAGATTCTGATCTATCAATCAATCAATCATCAATCCTACTGAATTGCCTAGTAAAGGCAATCAGATGACCATTGCCTAAGGAATTCACTTATGGAGCATACATATATATGTAGATGTGCGCTCTCTCTCTCTCTCTCACTGGTTCTAATGTGTATCTTTTCCCTATAGTAAATGAAACCATGTAATACCTTTCAATGAGTCTGAGTCCTCCTAGCAGGTTACTGAACCTGAGCGTGCTCTAGGAAAACCCCTGGAACTTGCAGTTGGTGTCAGCAGTGATGGGGGTCTTGTGTGGATTCTTTCCTGAGTTCACAGTACAAGCCTAACTCCTTGCAGGTGGAGTTAGATTTTGGACAGACTCCTGGAGCCTTCTGGAGGACTATGCCATCACTTCACAGTCTGCCTAACTCTGGGTACTACACCAAGATGGCTATTTTTCCTCATAAACAGATACTTCCTGTGTCTACAAAAAAGGCCTAGAAGCTGTGCCAACTCAGTATCCCAGACATGTGGTTTCAAAATATGATTCTCTATAATTAGAAGAACAGCTATTTTCTAGGTCCGGAGAAGTAAGAGTACATAATAAGCCGAGGACATGTTATGTGAGAAAGCAAGAATTTACCAAAGACAAAGGATCATGTTAAAGAATACAGGATTCAATATGATGAATGATGAAAACTCTTAGCATCCAAAAGTATAACACAAATGTAATTGATTAAAATGTATTGAATATACAACTCAAAAAGAAAAAAAATTAAAGTGATCCGTCTACTGTGGAACATTTTGCTTCCTGTCAGATCTGAATTTAAACAGATGAACTTTCTTTACAAATAGTTCATCAGGCAGGGAGCGGTGGCTCACACCTATAATCCCAGCACTTTGGGAGGCCGAGGCGGGCAGACCACCTGAGGTTGAGAGTTCAAGACTAGCCTGACCAAAATGAAGAAACTCCATCTCTACTAAAAATACAAAATTAGCCGGGCATGGTGGTATGTGCCTGTAATACCAGTACTCAGGAGGCTGAGGCAGGAGAATTGCTTGAATTGAACCCAGGAGGTGGAGGTCACGGTGACCTCAGATTATGTGATTGCACTGGGCAACAAGAATGAAACTCAGTCTCAAAAAAAAAGCGCTTATCCTAGCAGGCAATCCTAGATGTGAAAATACTCTTAAAGCTACTTCCTTAATAGATAATCACAAGACCTGGAGATAATGTTTAGGGTTTAGTGGAGCATGCAAGAAGACATCTACAAGTTTCTTTTTCTTGTGGGTAGACAGAACCTTGCTCTGTCACCCAGGCTGGAATATAATGGCATGATCTCGGCTCACTGCAACCTCTGCCTGCTGGGTTCAAGTGATTCTTCTGCCCCAGTCTCCTGAGTAGCTGGGATTACAGGTGCCTGCCACCATGCTCGGCTAATTTTTGTATTTTTAGTAGAGACGGGGTTTTGCCAAGTTGGCCAGGCTGGTCAGGAACTCCTGACCTCAAGCGATCACCTGCCTCGGCCTCCCAAAGTGCTGGGATTACAGGCATGAATCACTGTGCCCAGCCACATCTAGGAGTTTCTAAAATGGTCAATATTTTGTGGCTTTTCTAATTTACTAAGTTATTGATACTTTATGAAAGACAATTCTGAGAGAAAAAGCATAATGAAAAGGAAGCTACAGATAATAGATTAGAAAGATACTAAATTAGAAAAAGTCCTGACTATGCGATAATGTTAGGTAAATCACTAAATCTTTAAAAGCTCTCAGTGGGGTGCCAAGGGCTCATGCCTACCTGTAATCCTAGCACTCTGGGAGGCTGAGGCGGGCCAATTGCCTGAGGTTAGGAGTTCAAGACCAGCCTGGCCAACATGGTGGAACCCTATCTCTACTAAAAGTAAAAAAATTAGCTAGGCGTGGTGGCGGGCACCTGTAATCCCAGTTACTCGGGAGGCTGAGACAGAAGAATTGCTTGAACCCAGGAGGTGGAGGTTGCAGTGAGCCGAGATCTTGCCACTGCACTACAGCCTGGGCAACGAAGAGTGAAACTCTGCCTCAAAAAAGAAAAAGCTCTCACCTACTAAACTTTTGCCTAGCTAACATCACAGAATAAAGAGAATGCAGGAAGGCACCATAGCTAAAACTACTTATGTGAACTGCAGGTAGTATTATAAATACGTAATTCACACAGACACGTTTCTACCCTGACCAGCTTGAATCATGCCACTGCATTTATTTGCACAGAACAAGCAAGAGATAAATGTCATCTTCAGCTCCACTGCACAACTTGGCGACCAATGGATTTGAGGGAGAAGAAAAAAGTTAAGAATGTCGCTAAAGTTTTATATAAGCTTATCAAAATAGGAAGCTACATTTATAGATAATCTTTACTACCATACCACAATGAAAGAGTCAAGTGTGTTGGAAGGGGAGTGAAAAAAGCCTTTGACAGAGTGAAAGAATCAGGGACAGAATCAGAAAGACAGGGAAGGCCCAGAACAGGAAGGATCTTGTGTGGAAGTGAAGATTCTGAAGTGTAAGAGAATGGGAGCATTGGGGGCTCTAAGCAGGGGAACAACATCGAGGCAGGAATGTTCATGAAGTGTATAGTCTGCAGACTGGTGACTTTCATGGATGATGAGGCCCTAAACTAGATGGGAGGGAAAAAGACAAAGGAGAGTCACTAAAAATAAAGCCAGGTAGGGAAGGAGAAACCTATGCAGAAATAAACCTTTAGTGTTTAATATGACAGGAAATTTAAAAGTATGATATGCAACCAAATTAAAAAAAAAATAGCTGGACAGAAAGAAATTGGGAGAATTCCATAGAGGCCAAAAATAACGACTCCATGGGGTCTGGTGGCTTAATGCTTTTGGCTCTAAAGAGCTATGAAAGCAGGGAAAGAAAAGCCTCTGGTCTATACAACCTGGGAAGTCCAACAAAACTCTGCTGAAGAAACGAACTTCAAATAAGAAACCCGGAGCAAAAGGGTTAATTTGAGTAAGTTCCTTCACCACAGCGAAAAAGTGAAGATAATGTAATGGGTTAATAATGGCCTTCCAAAGATATGCCCAGGTTCTAAATTCCCAGGAGCTGTGAATGTAACTTTATACGGAAAAAGAGGAAACAGACAGTGGAGGAGGCAATGTGATCACAGAGACAGAGACTAAAGTGATGCGGCCACAAGTCAAGGGATGCCGGGCACCTCCAGCAGCTGGAGGAAGTAAACAAGGAATTCTCCTATAGAGCCTTCAGAGAGGCTGCAGCCTTGCTGACACCCTAATTTCAGATGTCTGACATCCAGAGCTGTAAGAGAATAAACCTGTTGACTTGAGTCACCCCATTTGTGAAAATGTGTTGCAGCAGTCACAGAAACCAATACAGAAAGAATCACCTCACTTAGCTTTGTTTTGGAGTAGGGATAGACAGATTCTGTCTCCATTACAACTCCTGGCTTTTGTGTATGACTGGGAAAGTCAGAGCTTTTTTTTGAGACAGAGTTTCACTTGTCGCCCAGGCTGGAGAGCAGTGGTGCAATCTCAGCTCACTGCAACCTCCGCCTCCCAGGTTCAAGCGATTCTCCTGCCTCAGCCTTCCAAGTAGCTGGGATTATAGGCATCCAACACCATGCCCAGCTAATTTTAGTAGAGATGGGGTTTCACCATATAGGCCAGGCTGGTCTCCTAACTTCAGGTGATCGTCCCACCTCAGCCTCCCAAAGTGCTGGGATTATAGGTGTGAGCCACCGCGTCTGGCCAGTCACAGTTTTCTTAACTATGGTCCAAAATAATTGAGTTTAAAGTGGGTCTGGGTTTACAGTGTCTCCAAGGAACTAGATATATGCTTCTTAAAACTGGGCTTCAAGAGAAACAGAAAACAAGCAGAGCAAATGGGCAATGTAAACAGAAAGATGGAAACTCTAAGAAAGCATACAATGGACCGGGTGCAGTGCCTCACGCCTGTAATCCCAACACTTTGGGAGGCCAAGGTGGGTGGATCTCCTGAGGTCAGGAGTTCGAGACCAGCCTGGGCAACATGGTGAAACCTGTCTCTACTAAAAATACAAAAATGAGCTGAGCGTGGTGGTGAGTGCCTGTATTCCCAGCTACTCAGGAGGCTGTGGCAGGAGAATCACTTGAACTCAGGAGGCAGGGAGGTTGCAGTGAGCCGAGACTGTTCCACTGCACTCCAGCCTGGGAGACAGAACAAGATTCCGTCTCAAAAAAAAAAAAAGAAAAAAAGAAAATTATATTAAGGTAAATTTCTGGGGAAGGAATAACAAAAAAGAGTAACAATAGTACTATCTTACACATGTATGCTACAAATGGTTAATGGCATCAAAATCTACTTTCAACAAAAATAAAAAACTTATGGTCCATAATCCCCTTACCTTGCGTTTGGGTCTCATTCAGAAATAGCTTTAGCTTCCTGCTCCGAAGGCCAAACACCTTGGCTGCTTCATATAGAAGGCCTTGGTAGGTGAGTCCATTCTGCCCAAATGGGTTTTCAAGCAGGAGAGTACCCACCGTCCCCATTAAACACTCTATGGAAGAAAGAACAAATTGGATTAAATCTCGAGTTCACCCTCTATCTCCAACACAGGCAGCCACTGTGGACAGCTCTAACAGGCAGTGCTGAGACCAGCAGTGGATCCAGAAGCATGAGCGTGACCGCGGGAGATGCAGTCCTTGCAGAAACAGCCATGAAGATTTCATAGAGGTGAAGAGGAAGGGGAAAAAAAAAAAAAAAACCTTATATAAAAGCCCAGAAGCTTGGGGAACAGATACTTAGTACACAGTCAAGTGAAGAATCCGAAGACTTCAGTGCAAACGTGCACAATGAGGATCCTAAACTGTCAGGAAAAAAATCGCTAAAATCTGGTCTGTTGACTCAGGCATGGAGGCACACAAGTTTTCAGAACATTTTCCCCCAGAAAGAAAGTAAAATTAGAAATTAAAATGTTTTGGCACTTAAACAATTTAGTTGTAATTTTTGCCTAACCAATTTTTTCATTTCCTAACCATGCCAGATGGTTGAGGGTCTCTACGTAAACACACCAAAAGAAAAGCCTGTGGGTGCTCCCTAAAGCAGCGTGGGAGCCCACACTTTAAAGCAATACTTTGAAGCCGACTAGAAACGTACACATATATACAGAACCTTAATGCCCAGCACCCCATACTCTGCCTGCTGTGAGGAGGCACATACCTTGTGGCTCTGCATTCAGGAGCTGTAGGTTGATATACTGACAAAGAAGAGTGCCAGAACTGTTGATCAGAGAGGGAGCCGATCCTGCAGTCACACAAAGTGTTTTTCCACTAAGACTCAGTAAGTCGGTTTGGTTTTGTATTTCTAAAAAATAACAACAACAACAATTCTTTCAGGGTTAATGACAGTTCAAAACTGAAGTCATTTAATTTTTCCTATTTAACTATTAAACTATCATGTATCCTTTTACAACAATGCTTTCCACTTAATTTCTGTTTATCAAAAGATATTGCCTTTTCTATAAAACCAGCCTTTAATGACACATAATGGTAGGAAATCTTAATGTTGCAGAATAAACATCATAATATTCATAATCTGAAATAAAGGGCAAATTGTTTTTTCTATCTTAGTATTTTCTCTTTATAAAACAGCTCCTCTTAAAATTTCCTCCTCTATCAGAATCTCAAGCTTCACCATGGAAAGCTTATATTAAAAAATGATAATTACAGTCAGATGTTATTTGACTTAGGAACAGATGTGGAAACAAGCAAGATGCACAGAACACACGCAGTATAATCTTGTTTAGAGAACACTACACGTTGCTTGGGGATGCAGGCACAGGCAGATGACTGATAATGGCTGTGATATAGGACAGACTCCAACTACTAAGCGGAAATGGCAGGTATGAGACTAGGCTGGGGCATTTGCTCAAGGAATGAGGAACTTGTTCCACCAGTGGCTAGATGCTCATGCTCAGCCTAGGCCCACGTGGTCTCTTCTCTCAACCACAGGTGTGGCCTTATAGGAAGTCTTCCAGGACTGGCTGACAGAGAAAGAACAACATTTTAGGGCTTGCTGTGTAGGGCTTTACTGTACAACACGCTGTGCCATCTGAAGCAGACAATTACAGTCTTACGGCCCTGTTCTGACTGTGGGTAGCCCTGAAGAATAGTGGTGGGTGGAAATCCTCCCAATGGGAACAACTTCATTCAGTGCAGCTGGCTGGTCATTTTGCTCAGAAGGAGAAATAGCTAGGAGTAGATCTACACTGATTCGTGGACACTGGCCAATAGCTGGACTAAACGAGAACAGCCAGGGGCTCAAAGAACAGAATTAGAAAACCGGTGACATGGAAGTTAGGGCAAGAGGTAGGTGGACAGATCTCTACAAATGGGCAGACTATGAATGAGCGTCTAAAAATGAGTGGGGCTGGGCACAGTGGCTCACACCTTTAATCCCAGCACTCTGGGAGGCAGAAAGGGGAGAATTGCTTGAGGCCAGGAGATTGAGACCAGCCTGGGCAACACAGCAAGACGTCCTCTCTATAAAAAAGAAAACAATGCCTGGGCGCGGTGGCTCACGCCTATAATCCCAGCACTTTGGGAGGCCGAGGCGGGTGGATCACGAGGTCAAGAGATCGAGACCATCCTGGTCAACAAGGTGAAACCCTGTCTCTACTAAAAATACAAAAATTAGCTGGGCATGGTGGCGCACGCCTGTAGTCCTAGCTACTCGGAAGGCTGAGGCAGGAGAATTGCTTGAACCCAGGAGGCAGAGGTTGTGGTTAGCCGAGATCGCGCCATTGCACTCCAGCCTGGGTAACAAGAGCGAAACTCCATCTGAAAAAAAAAAAGAAAAGAATTAGCCAGGCATGGTGGCATGTATCTGTAGTCCTGGCTACTTTGGAGGCTGAGGCAGGAGGACTGATTGAGCCCAGAAGTTTGAGGTTACACTGGGCTATGATTGAGCCACTGTACTCCAGCTTGAGTGACAGAGTGAGACCCTGTCTCAAAAAAAAAAAAAAAAAAAAAAAAAAAAAAAAAAAAAAATCGGTGGACATGACCTATTCAGTTGCTAGCCACTTCTGCACTTGTCCAGTGGACTGATGAACAAAGGGGCCACCAGGTTGGGAGGAAGAATAACCATGGGCTCAGCAACATTACTTCCACTCCCCAAGGCTGATTTTGATACAGCTGCTACTGCATATTCCACTTACCAACAGCAGGAACCATTACTGAGCTCTCAATATAGTGTTACTGCCAGGAAAGAGGAGCCAGACCTCTGATGGCAGCTTGGTTGCACTTGACCATTTGCATCATGGGAAAAGGCAGTGCTTTGGTCTTACTGGAACACACACTGTCTTTGGAAAAGAATTTGCCACTGTCACCCATAACCCAAACCCACCATCCATGAACACAGAGAATATCTTATTTGCTCAATTTGTTCCTTGAGCAAATGCCCCAGCCTAGCATTGCTTCTAACCAGAGAACTCATTTTTTAGCAAAGAAGTGTGGCATTATGTATTAATATATATTAGTCAATTCTCATTTTTCCACTCTCTTACTTCCTTACCATATAACAAAATATTTTAACAGGTTAACCTTATATCTCAGTAAAGTTAAAGAACAGAAAAGGGAGGAGGTATGACTCAGCTAGAAGAAAAATCAACATCACCCAAAGAAGGATAAGGTAACTTTCTATCTTGTTTTGGGTAACAAAGCTGGCATCTTTGAAGTTGTACAAGAGTTAAAAGCATGATTTTTAATGTACTAGGGTCTTTATTTGGAAGCTAAATACGGTTTAAAGAGCTATGTATAGATATCAAGATCACAATGGGGTGAACGATGGTGGTTTCATCCTGTGTCAATGCAGCTAAGCTATAACTACTTCCCAGGTTCTCTGTCTGGCCTGGTTCTGAGTAACAGCTTAATCACAGAGAAATCTGTATAGGATTTAGAAGGCAGAAGTTTATTAATAGCCATTATGCTCACATGCTAATAGGGGGCCTGGCACTGCTTTCTCAGGTTGCCGTGGATCTGCCAACTTGTTGGGTTAAACGGGACAGTGCACAGCCCACGTTCCTGCCTCTACTTAGACTTCCAGCTTCCAGGCCAGAAATGTGTGCAACTCTCTAGCAAAGTGTACCAGCAGTTTCTTCTGTAAGACACCTGCCTGTCAGTGTCAGATGCGGTTAGACAGATGTGCACTCCAGCCTGTTTTTGCTTTTCTCTACTTTTTATCCTACAGTGACTTTAGGCAGAGATCTAGCTTTCTGTTGACTTACCCACCACCTTGGTGGAACCCGGTTTGAGATTGTTCTCAGACTTCCGACTTGCTCTCTTTTTGTAGAGCTTTACTCAGTTTCTCCCACGTTGCTTTTGCGTCTCCTAGCCCAACTTTAATGGATACAATAGCAAACAGTTTTCCAGCGACTCCAAGAATTCATAAGCCAGCAGTCAATGAGAGTTCCTATTATGTAATATCCCTGACAACATGCAATTCTGTCAGATTCTTCTAGTTTTTGCCAATCTGGTGGCAGTTAATAGTACCTCACTGTGGTACTATCTTGCAAGTTCCTGATTACCATTCAGAAGCACCAGTTGTTCCTTAGGTGGCCATTTGCATTTCTTCTTTTAAGTTATTTAAAAGTTTCTGGGCCAGGTGTGATGGCTCACACCTGTAATCCCAACACGTTGGGAGGCCAAGGTGGGTGGATCACCTGAGGTCAGGAGTTCGAGACCAGCCTGACCAATATGGAGAAACCTCGACTCTACTAAAAATACAAAATTAGCCAGGCATGTCTGTACCCCAGCTACTTGGGAGGCTGAGGCAGGAGAATCACTTGAACCTGGGAGGAGGAGGTTGCAGTGAGCCGAGATCGCATCACTGCACTCCGGCCTGGGCAACAGAGAGAGACTCTGTCTCAAAAAAAGTTTCTGAAAATAAGCATTCAGATTTGTAAAGTGAGTATTAATTTTCTGAGGCTATCATAATAAAGTCCCACAAACAGGGGGTGTGGGGGGGTGGGAGGAACCAGGGAATAAAAATAAAAGAAATTTACTATCTCAGAGTTCTGGAGGTCAGAAGTCTGAAATCAAAGTGTGGTCAGATGTGCTCCCTCAGAAACCTGTAGGCAAATCTTTTTTTGCCTCTTTCTAGCTTCTGGAGGCTCCTGACAATCTTTGCTGTTTCTTGGCTTGTAGCTGTGTATAACTCCAATCTCTGCCTTTGTCACCACAGGACATTTTCTCTGTGTGTCTCTATGTCTTCACATGGCCACCTTCTTATAAGGACAACAGTCATCCTAGATTAGGGCCCACGCTACTCCAATATGACCTCACCCTAACGAATTATATCTGCAATAATCCTATTTTCAAAGGCCACATTCAGAGGTACAAGGGGTTACAACATATCTTTTTTGTCAGAGGTCACAATTCAATATGTAACAGTGGGAAAATGCACCTATAATTTTTTTTTTTTTTGGTGTTTTTTCTCCTTTGTTTCTTTTTCTTTTCTTTTTTATTGCATTTTAGGTTTGGGGTATATGTGAAGAACATGCAAGATTGTGGCATAGGTGCACACGTGGCAGTGTGATTTGCTGCCTTTCTCCCCATCACCTATATCTGGCATTTCTCCCCATGCTATCTCTCCCCAACTCCCCACACCCCGCTGTCCCTCCCCTATACATCTATATTTCGTTAAAATATTTTTCAGGTTTGCTTTATTGAGAATCCAAAGATTCTGGATTTTAGTGAGATCCAGGCATTATGTTTAATAAAGTTAAAACTCACAGTTGGGCATGGTGGCTCGCACCTGGAATCTTAGCACTTTGGGATGCCAAAGCAGGGAGACTGCTTAAGGCCCTGGGTTCAAGACCAGACTTGGCAATATAGTGTGACTTGGTCTCTCTAAAAAAAATATTAAATAAAATTAGCCATGCATGGTGGTGGATGCTGGTAGTCTAAGTTACTTGGGAGGTCAAGGCAGGAGGATTACTTGAGCCCAGGAGGTTGAGGCTGCAGTGAGCTATGATTGCATTGCTGTCCTGCAGCATGGGTGACAGAGTGACATCCTGTCTCAAAAACAAAAACAACCTCACCAGGGAGGACTCTGAAGCCTGAAGTCCACCAGCTGGTAAACAGGTGAGAGGGGAGGATTAGAGCTATTAAGTCCAGGCTTTTCAGTCACATCACACTGTGAGGAGGCATGAACAGATACTGCAGGCAGGCACTGCTGAAGAGCTGGGCCCTGACTCAAGATTAGGAAAAATGCAAAAGGTATATAGTACAACTGAAAGCAAATTAAGACCCTCACCTCAAGTCAAAACACAGGCTCCTCTCACTTTCCACATACCTGTTTCATTATGGAAGACAGCCAGGTCTGCATTTTTCACACCAAAAACGCTACTGACAACACTCTTCAGTTTTAAAAGGTCCAACCTATTATCACCTTTTGGATTTTCCAGAAGCAATACTCCACCTAAAAAGTCACAACAATAACACATCAGACAAGTAAAACTAAAAAGACAATGTTAGATTAGGAGGAAAAAGGACACAAAGGGGTTAATGCCCTAATTTTTTTCCTTTTCCCCCAAATATATACTATATATATCTATATCTATATATCTGTATCTATCTGCACACTTGGTATGTGTTTTGGCAATCCTTGGTCGATATGGTCCAGGCATAGAACTTGACCAGGCAATCTGTTCTTGTCTTTTTCTAGGTACAAATCTTTGTATTTATGATTCTCATTTTTCATTTTGTGCCCATTGTAAATCCCCATGGCTCAGGTTGGTTAAAAATACTATCTGGCCCCTGATGTCGATTTATTCTGCACCTTAGATTCATGTACAGATATTAACTTTATTAATATGTTTGGACATTTTGAGTTAATTGTAGAGCCAAATGCATGTAGAGAGATACCATGGGGCCCTTTGCCCAGTTTCCCCCAATGGTGACATTTTACAAAACTACAGTATATAACACAAACAGCATACTGACATTGATGCAATCCACCAATCCTATTCAGATCACCTCAGTTTTACTTTTACTCATTGGGGCATGTGTACATGTGGGTATGTTTAGTTCTATGCAATTTTATCAATCGTATAAAATCCTGTACCCATCACCATCATTAAGATACAGAGCAGTTCCGCAGCCACAAGAATCCTTGTGTTGCCTTTTATTTTTATTTATTTATTTTTTTTGAGATGGAGTTTCGCTCTTGTTATCCAGGCTGGAGTGCAATGGCGCGATCTCGGCTCACCGCAACCTCCGCCTCCTGGGTTCAGGCAATTCTCCTGCCTCAGCCTCCCTAGTAGCTGGGATTACAGGCACGTGCCACCATGCCCAGCTAATTTTTTGTATTTTTAGTAGAGACAGGGTTTCACCATGTTGACCAGGATGGTCTCGATCTCTTGATCTTGTGATCCACCCGCCTCAGCCTCCCAAAGTGCTGGGATTACAGGCTTGAGCCACCGCGCCCAGCCTTGTGTTGCCTTTTAATATCCACGCCCAATTCCCTTCCAGGCCCATTCCCTCCTTAACCCCTGGCAAATAACAGTCTCCATTTCTATAATTTTATCATTTAAAACACGTTATGGGCGGGGTGCGGTGGCTCACGCCTATAATCCCAGCACTTTGGGAGGCCGAGGCGGGTGGACCACGAGGTCAAGAGATCGAGACCATCCTGGTCAACATGGTGAAACCCTGTCTCTACTAAAAATACAAAAATTAGCTGGGCATGGTGGCGCGTGCCTGTAATCCCAGCTACTCAAGAGGCTGAGGCAGGAGAATTGTCTGAACCCAGGAGGCGGAGGTTGCGGTGAGCCGAGATCGCGCCATTGCACTCTAGCCTGGGTAACAAGAGCGCAACTCTGTCTCAAAAAAAAAAAAAAAAAAAAAAAAAAAAAAAAAAATGTTACATAAATGCAATCATAAAGTATGGAATGTTTTGGGACTTTTTTCAATTGGCATCAATTTTTTTTCTTTTTGAGATGGAGTTTAGCTCTGTCACCCAGGCTGGAGTGTGGTAGCTCGATCTCGGCTCACTGCAACCTCTGCCTCCGTGATTCAAGCGATTCTTGTGTCTCAGCCTCCCAAGTAGCTGGGATTACAGACACCCACCAACACACCTGGCTAATTTTTGCATTTTTTCAATAGAGATAGGGTTTCACCATTGTTGGCCAGGCTGATCTCAAACTTCTGACCTCAGCTGGCACCAATTTCTACAGATTAAAGTAAGTTGCTGTGCTAATTGATAGTCGTTCCTTTTTATTATTACTGTGTTATGGGCTATGATATGGCTGTACCAGTTTGTTTAACCATTTATCTGCTGAAGAACATCTGGGTTGTCTACATTTTGGGGCTAATATGAATACAAGTACTATATACATTCATGTGGCAGTGAGCATAAGTTTTCAGTTCTCTGGGATAAACAGCGCAACTGTTGAGTCATTTAGAAAGCACATAGTTTCCTGACAATGCCAAACTATCTTCCAGATTGGCCACACTGTTCTATATTCCCACCAGCAATGTATGAGAGGCAGCATTTGGTGCTCTCACTACTTTTAATTTTAGTCATTCTGAGGTGTCTAGTAAGACTGCAATGTGATTTCAATTTGAATTTTCCTAATGGCTAATGACATTAAATATTGTCATGTACATTTCTATCATTTATATATTCCCTTTGGTAAATGTCTGTTCATATCTCTACCCTATTTTCTAACTTGATCTTTTTTCGGTGTTGAGATTTAAGAGATCTTTATATATTCTAGATATGTCCTTTGTCAAATATATTGTTTATCAAGATTTTCTCCCAGTCTGTAGCCTGTTTTTCATCCTTTTACAGGATGTTCAGAGCAAAACCTAAATTTTCATTTAGTTCCACATATCACTTCCCTTTTATGGTCAGTGCTTTTGTGTCAAGGCTTTAAAACTCTTTGTTTAATGTTGAAATGAAAAATCTTAAGACTTTTCCAAAAATACTAGTGTGTTTTATATTATAGTACCTGGTATGTGGATACAGTTTTTGAATGAAAGCTATGAAGTCTGCTTGTCTGTGTGTTTGTATATGCCTGTGCGTGTAGTCACATGTATGTGTTATTTTTCTACTTCCAGATGGTACTGTCAAAAATTAATTCATGAAATATTTCCATTTAATTGGTTTAAAGAAAAATAAGCACTTAACATAAATTAAGTATTCTCTCAGCAATATAGAAACTAACAGAAATGATTTTCAAGTTCATGTGACTTGGGTAAGAATATATAATGTAGATATACAACTTTTAAATCCTACCAAGGTTTACTATCAAGTAAGTTTGTTACCTCCACTAGATGTTTAAGAACAAATGTGCACATGGACGGCAGTATCCATTACTTTATGTTTACTGAGCACAGCAATAAAATAAAAAACTTCATCTATTTATCTTTTTAGGATTCTTGTTTTTGTAAAGACTGCTGAACATACACATGCTGTAAAAGTGGCTAACAGAGAAATCACTTGACAGCTAGCTTTGTTTTGTGTTATGTGTACTCAAAAATAACTCCCCATTGGTAATTTACATCCTTGGGGTTTTGCTAATTTAGATGACTATTCATTGGATATGTAGATATTATCCAAATAAGAGAAAATACTGAAGAATTAATAGCCGAACATAAATTATACTATTAGGAAGCATATGTTTCTACTAATTTGATTCATAGATTTGCCAATCTATAGAATGCTGATGTGACAGCTCAAACTAGAGAAAGAGAAATGACTCTATATGTGAGGAAAAGATACGGTTTTGGTAAGGTGAACCTATTATGTATGAAGGATGTGTTCATTAAGAGAAAAAGATTAATTTTTGTCCTAAAGCAGAATGACTTGTTTCACAATAAGAGGAAGGAAGAATTTAATCCAAAACAGAATGTATGTAAGAAAGCTGTAGTAGGTTTGTGGAAGAGGAATCTTGGAAAATGAATTTAATGAATTTATAAGTTATCAAAATAATGAGTCTTAATATCAAAAGTCTTTGATATTTTTTACTAACTTCCCAAAACCAAACTCTAAATTTAAGTCTTCTGTCCTCGAGCTAACTTTGGGAGCTTCCAGAGGGCCCCTGAAATATCTCAAAACAATTTTCTTTCATCATGAAGAGAAACAATAAATAAGTTACACTTATTTGACTATGTTAGATCTGCATGGGAAGCACTGTCAAATAAGAAATGATGCTTAACCTTCTTTGAGTTATATTTGTACAGATGTATTACTATTAATGTGTTCCAGAAACTGTGTTAAATTCCTCGAAATCTGATAGGTCTAATGTCATCTGTCACAATTCTAGTTACCTTAAAATGCTGTACACCACAGAAATAACTCAACTTCCTTGTGAATTGCAACATTATTATAATGAACTCTCATCAGATATTTAACCATGGCCACTTAAAATCTTGTCATCCACAGATTATTGTTTTACTCTGATACTTTCCTGAAAGTTATTGTAAGCAACTATGAATCTGAAGTGTTTCATCTTTGAGGAGATGCAATGGAAAGGACTCTGACAAGTACAGGTTTATGTTAAGATCATACCACTTGACTGGGTAAGAATTCCCAGAACTCTAGTGAAGTAATTAATTCATAATGCTGTCACAATGGCAATGACATTTCAACCTGAGTTTTGGAGGGGACACTCAAACCACAGCAGGATAGTAGAGACATTTTTACTGTATTGAATCTTCCAATACATAAACACGTCTCTTTACTTACTTAGATTTTGCCTGATTTTTTTCATCACTTTTTGTAGTTTTTGGTATACAAGTCCTAACATATTTTATTAGGTTTTCATTTTTTTCGGAGACAAGGTCTCACTCTGTGGCCCAGGCTAGAGTACAGTAGCATGATCATGGCTCACTGCCACCTCTATCTCCCAGGCTCAAGTGATCGTCCCACCTCAGCCTCCCAAGCAGCTGAGACTAAAGGTAACCACCACCACACTTGGCTAGTTTTTTATTTCTTGTAGAGATGGGGTCTCACTTTGTTGCCCAGGCTAGTCTTGAACTCCTGGGTTAAAGTAATTCTCCCACCTAAGCCTTCTAAAGTACTGGGATTACAAGCATGAACCACCACACCTGGCCTGGCATCTTTTTTTAAGTGACTGTAAATGAAACCATATTTTAAATTTCACTGTCTACTTGTTCACTGCTAGTATAGATTGCTAGTATGAAATAAAAATCATTTTTGTATGTTTATCTTATAACATGTGACTCTAAGTTCTTTTTCTTTTTTATAAGCAGTATCATTTATATTCAATTACTTTGGAAACCC
The DNA here is from genome assembly GCF_030222135.1 of Aotus nancymaae. Classification (NCBI taxonomy): domain Eukaryota; kingdom Metazoa; phylum Chordata; class Mammalia; order Primates; family Aotidae; genus Aotus; species Aotus nancymaae. The sequence goes on from NW_026988455.1 coordinate 20,252,355, forward strand.
AATTAATGCTTGGACCCAAAAGGTACTGAAAAAGGCCAAACATTTAAAAATAACAGATTTAAAGATGATTTGTAGTTTTCCCTCATAATATGAATGTTTTCAGCAGGACAGTAAATTGCAAAACATATCAAATCATATTAAGGCAGAGGACCAAGCTGTGGCTGCATTTAAAGCTATTTCTAGGAAAATAATCTTGGCATTGGGAGCTCTTCTTCCCAGGTATCTGGTCAACTGACCCAGGAATGGGCAGTCCTGGAGTTGGCAGATGGGAGAATAGGCCCTACCTCTCTTATCATCATGCTGCTGGCCCTCTGTGACTAGAATACTGGCCTTGTTTACATTACTGATGCACACTCGGTGACTATCTAACTGATTCCTTCTACAGGGCCACCTGAGACAGCCAGGATGTTGGCAGTGATGGACCAGCTCAATGCCATACAACATCACTGAAGTTGCACAGGATTTCAAGGAACTATGTACTGTCTGAGACATCATCACAGGTCTAAATGAACACACAATCACCATGGGAGCAGCTGGCATGGGAAGACCAATATGGTGATCCCAGGTTGCATCTGTTTCAAGAAAACAAAAAAAAAATAAGCTCACATTGACTGTAAAACTTTTTTTTTTTTTTTTTTTTTGAGACAAGAGTTTCATTCTTGTTGCTAGAGTACAGTGGTGCAATCTTGGCTCACTGCAACCTCTGCCTCCTAGGTTCAAGTGATTCTCCTGCCTCAGCCACCCAAGTAGCTGTGACTGCAGGTGCCCGCCCCTATGCCTAATTTTTCATATTTGTTAGTAGATGGGGTTTCACCATGCAGGCCAAGCTAGGCTGGTCTCAAACTCCTGACCTCAAGTGATCTGCCTGCCTCCACTCCCAGAGTGCTGGGATTACAGGCATGAGTCACTGTGCCTGGCCTATTTATTTGGGTGTCTGTATGTAGATTCTTTATGATTTCCCATGGGGCAGCTTTATTCCTTTATCTGTAGGCCTTTTATTTCCTTTTCTTGCCTTGGTCTATTGGCTAGAACTTCCAGTACAATGTCGAATATGAGTTGTGATTGCCTTGTTCCTGATTTTAAGTAGAAAGAATTCAGGCTTTCCCCATTAGGTATAATGGTAGCTATAGGATTTCTGTAAAATGCTGATTTATCCAGTCTACAAAGGTCTCCTCTCTTCCTATTTTTGTGAGGATTTTCATCATGAATGGGTGTTGAATTTCATCAAATGCTTTTTCTGAATCAACTTCTGTAGTCATGTAATCTTTTAGTCTGATAAAACGAGAATTACATTGATTTTTAAATATTGAATCAGCCTTGCATCCCTGGAATAAATCCCACTTGGTGATGATGCATAATTCGTTGTACATATAGCTCAATTCTACTTAATAATTTATTGGTAAGAATTTTACATTTATATTCACAAGGAATATCTGTTTTTTCTTTTTTGTTTTTGAGATGGAGTCTCGCTGTTGTTGACCTAAGCTGGAGTGGAATGGCATGATCTCGGGCTCACTGCAACCTCCCGCTCCTGGGTTCCAGCAATTCTCCTGCCTCAGCTTCCTGAGTAGCTGAGATTACAGGCACTCCCCAACCCACACCCTGCTAATTTTTGTATTTTTAGTACAGATGAGGTTTCACCATGTTGGTCAGGCTGGTCTTGAACTCCTGACCTCAGGTGATCCACCTGCCTCAGCCTCCCAAAGTGCTGGGATCACAAGGTGAGCCATGGTGCTTGACCTATCATTTTCTTAATACTATCTTTATCTGGTTTTGATACTGGGGTAATAACCACATAAAATGAATAACATGTTCCTTCCTCTTATATTTTCTGGATGAATCTGTGTAGAACTGGTGTTAATTCTGGTAAGAATTCTCCAGTGAAACTGGGTGTGGAGATTAGTTTAGAGATTTAAAATTATGAATTCACTCTCCTTAATAATTATAGGGCCATTAAAATGATCTATTTCATATTGTGTGAGTTGTAGTAGTTTGTGCGCTTTAGAAATAGGGTTCATTTCAGGCCAGGCACAGTGGCTCACACCTATAATCCCAGCACTTTGGGAGGCCAAGAATGGCAGATCACTTGAGGCCAGGAGTCTGAGACTAGGTTGGCCAACAGGGTGAAACCCCATCTCTACAAAAAATACAAAAATTAACCAGGTATGGTGTCGCACACCTGTGATTCCAGCTACTTGGGAGGCTGATGTACGAGAATTGCTTGAACCCAGGAGGTGGAGGTTGTAGTGAGCCGAGATTGCACCACTCTGCACGCCAGCCTGGGAGACAAAGCGAGACTCTGTCAAAAAAAAAAAAAAAAATTCGGTCACTTCAAGTTGTCTGACTTAGATATGGAGATTTATTCATAGTATTTGAGTATCTTTTTGATTTCTGCAGTCTGTATTGATAATTCCTTTTATTCCTGACATGCAACTGTGTCTTCTTTCTCTTTATTAGTCTCACTACAGATTAATTTTGACGAATTTTTTGGTAAGAACCAGGTTTTTGTATCATTAATTTTCTCTCGTTTTCCTATTTTCAATTGCACTGATTTCTTCTCTTATTTTTATTTCTTTCCTTCTTACTTTGCATTTATTTTTTCCTATCCGATTTCTTGAGTTTAGACCTTATTATGATTTAAAACCATCTTTCTTTCAGTTTTTAGTGCAACAGAGATTTCCCTCTCAGGACTGCTTTAGCCACATGCCACATAGTTTGATGCCTTATTTTCCTTTTCACTCAGTTCTGTGTTTTTTTCCTTTTGAGACTTCTTCCCTAATCACGGATAATTTAAAAGATGTTGTTTATTTCTGAGAGTGTGGAGATTTTCCTTTTATTTTTCTACTACTAATTAATTGTTTGATTCTACTGTGATCAGACAGCACACTCTGATTTCAATTCTACTAATTGGTGGAGGTTTGTTTTATGGCCCAGGTTATAATGTATCTAAGTTCTGTGAGAGCTTGAAAATAATTTATATTCTGCTATTTTCGGGTGAGGTATTCTAAGTGGTCTATCAATTACTGAAAAAGGTATGTTGAAGTCTCCAACTATAGTTGTGGATTTGTCTATTTCTTCTGTAATGTCTGTATCTTTTTATTTCACGTATTTTGTAGCTCTTTTGTTAGATGCATATAAGTTTAGGATCACTCTGTCTTCTTTGTGTATTGACATGTCTATCATTACTTAATGTCCCTGGTTATTTTCTCTGTTCTGAAGTCTGTTTCATCTAATACAAACATGACCAGTCCTGCTTCTTTTCATTAATGTTTGCATAGTATATATTTTTCTAACCTTTTACTTTCAACTCACCAGTATTATTATATTTGAAGTTTCTTACAGACAGCATATATTGGGCTAATGTGTTTTTAATAACTCTGTTCATCTTTTGTTTGTTCTTTTTTATTTGTTTTTAAACAGAGTCTCTCACTCCATCACCCAGGCTGGAGTGCAATATTGCCTCATCACAACCTCCACCTCCTAGGTTCAAGTGATTCTCCTCCCTGAGCCTCCCAAGTAGCTGGGTCTACAGGCACCTGCCACCATGCCTGGCTAATCTTTTTATTTTTAGTAGAGGTGGGTTTTCATCATGTTGGCCAGGCTCATCTCAAACTGCTGACCTCAGGTGATCTGCCCATCTTGGCCTCCCAAACTGGTGGGATTATAGGCGTGAGCCACTGTACCTGGCATACTTGTTCTGATTGTTTCCTCTCCTAGCTTCTTGTGGGTTACTGATACAGTTTGGATGTCTGTCCTCTCCAAATCAATGTTGAAAAGTGGCGCTTAGTAGGAGGTATTTGGGTCACTGGGGCAGATCCCTCATGAATGGCTTGGTAGCCTTGTTGCAGTAATGAGCTCTCACTCTGTTTATTCATGCGATAGCTGGTTGCTTAAAAGAGCCTGCCTTCTATCTTGCTCCCTCTCTCATCATGTGATACACTTGCTCCCACTTCACCTTCTGTGAAGAAGAGTAAAAGCTTCTTGAGGCCCCCACCAGAAGCAGATGCTGGTGCCGTGCTTCTTGTACAGCCTGCAGAGCTGTGAGCCAAATAAACTTTTTTTCTTTAGAAACTATCCAGCCTCAGATATTCCTTTATAGTAGCAATGAAAAATGGACTACCACAGTTAAACATATTTTAGAATTCCATTTTTTATTTTTCTAGGGTTTTATATGTATCCTGTGGTATATAGTCTTTTCTTACTGATAACTCCAAGTAGTACCTAATATAAACATAACTTCCTAAGGTTCATTGGTGTCAGTATTTTACCAGTTTGTGATAAATGTAGAAACCTGGTCTCCTTTGTAACTGTCTTAACTATTACTTGTTCATTAAGTCCTTACTTAATATTGCTGGTAGGTTCTTGGAAACTGTGACTTTAAGCAGAATGACATACTATGTAATAAACCAACTTTACCACAGGAGTTAAGTTTCCATGGCACACAGTACATCCTTTCACTTAAAATTGCAGGACCCAAGAACCCACTGATGATGTTGAAGCCTCAGTGTACATAGACAGAGAACCACATCAAACAATGATACAGTGCTTGTTGCACCCATGAGAGGACTGAAAGTCTATTGAATTACCCTCTATTTTGATTTCTCATTTTTCCTTCCTGGTGTGTCTGGATTCCCCCTTTTATTATTTGCTTTCTGTGTTAGAACTTCCTGCAGCTACTCTTTTAGGACTGGTCCGCTGGCAACAAATTCTTAAAATTTTCTTTCATTTGAGAATGTCCTGATTTTCCCATCAACCTGAAGGATATGTCTGATTGATACAGAATTCTTGGTAGACAATACTTATCTTTCAGCACTTGAAAAATGCCGCCTTTTCATTTTCTGGCCTCTGTAGTTCCTAATGATAAATCCAGTATCATGTGAATTGTTCTTCCCCTCTAAATTAGGTGTTATATCTCTTTCACTGCATATAAGACATTTTTTTTGTCTTTGGTTTTCAGAAGTTTGATTATGATATATGTTGATGTGGATTCTTTTGGGTTTATCCTGTTTGGGTTTCATGCATACCTTTACTGACACTGCAGAGGAGGTGCTGGTAGTATGTGGCCTCACTGCTGCCATGCATTTGTGAATGGGAGGGATGCCTTGTTACTGCCCAAAGGGGATAGAAATTCAGGTCTCCCATGTGGCCTCCACTGATACCACTGGGCAGAGGGGCTCGTTACTGTCCCACTAGGATGACCCAGCTCCCTACTTGGTCTTCTCTGATACCCCTGTGACAGGGGAGAGGTCTTTGGCTTGTCAATGGTGAACTCCAGGCTTACTTGGCCTTTGCTGGTATGGGTGGTGGTGGGACCATAGTTTTTCTATGGTGTCTGGTTACAGTACAGCAGTTATTGTCTAAAAATATCTCGGATCACTGTGACCTCCGCCTCCCAGGTTCAAGCAATTCTCATGCCTCAGCCTCCTGGGTAGCTGAAATTACAGGTGCCCAGCACCACATCTGGTTAATTATTGTATTTTTAGTAGAGACGGGGTTTTACCATGTTGGTCAGGCTGGTCTCGAACTCCTGACCTTAAGTAATTTACCTGCCTCGGCCTCCCAAAATGCTGGGATTACAGGCGTGAGCCACCGTACTGGGCCTTTTTTTTTTTTTTTTTTAAATTGAGGCAGGGTCTTATCATGTTGGCCAGTGTAGTCTTGAACTCTTGGCCTCAATTAATCCTCTGACCTCGGCTTCCAAAAGTGGTAGGATTAAAGGCATGAGCCACTGCATCTCACCTAGTGAATTCATTTTGATGACAATTAAGAGGAAAAAGTTATCTATTAAATAATGCTTCCAATTCCCTTAAAAACATCCATAAATTTTTTTGGTTGTTTTTTCACATCCACAGGTTTAACTAAAAAACAGTCATACAAATCATAGAATTTACTCTTACCTTGTTCACTGCCATTTGCACAAATATTAAGATTGACATATGCACAAGCAGGACCAGGAAGGGAAGATCCTCTGGTAAGTGTAATTTCCAGTTCAGAACCCTTCAACTGAGCACATGAGAATATATGGCTGAGTAACTGCGGCACCTGACTGCAATGTGCCACACCATCATATAACACAGTGACTTCTCAGTAACAACAAAGGCTGTATAAAACTTAGAACATATTCAATCTCATTTCTCAAGAGTCAAAAGCTATAATTTATATCCCATTTTTCTTCTCCTTTTATTCTGGTCTCTTAAAAATATATGCTCACTTAAAGAAAAGTAAAAAAATTACACAATAGGCAAAACAGAAAATGAAACTACACTACAACTCGCCTCACTGAAAAGAGAAACAGCCATGGTCAGCCCCTTCTCGTCTTGCCCTACTTGTCCCATAGAAATAATGAGACAGGAGAAAATAATTAAATAAGTGACTGAGATGTATTTTAAATGATCTACTTCTTTTTTTTTGAGACAGGGTCTTGCTCTGTCGCCCAGGCAGTGATGTGATCTTGGCTCACTGCAAACCCCACCTCCCATGTTCAAAGGATTCTCCTGCCTCAGCCTGCCAAGTAGCTCCAATTACAGGCATGAGCCACTGTGCCTGGCCTAAATGATCTACTTGTAAGTCATAAGCCAATATCTTCCATACCTTAATATCAGACTTTCATAAGTCTATCTAAAATTCCTAGATATAACAACAGAAAATGCTATTGTGATTTTTCTTTTTTGGTACTGTAATTTTAGGGAGAACCCACTACCAGAAGAGTTAAATGTTTTTCAAGACAATTGCTGTTTACTTTTAATGATAATTACCAGAATCCACACACTGACTTTGCCAGTTTTAGAAAAACAGGCCCGCATAGCCATTTTATTTCTGGGCAAATCTCATCTACTCTCCTGGCTACCTTCCTCAAGAGAGCTGTTGTGAGAACAGTTCTGCCTTCTATCCCCCCTCCACCTTTCCTCAGCTTCTACTCTCTAGCTCTACCCACTACTGTCCAGAGCAATACTTCAAGACTGAGTGCTGTGCCAATCTCTACTGGGGGACAGAATATCAACACGTGAGTACATAAGGTAAAACCTAATCTGAAACCTTTTAGCAGTTCAGTGGAACTCAGCACTTACCTGTGTTTTTTCTTGAATAAGGATTTTATCTGATGGAGGAACTGGATATGGTTTCAAGGGAGCCTTTATGGTGGCAAATATGAACTCTGTGTGGCTTTCAATAATGTTATTCAGGTATCTTCCTTCAGACTTTGCGTTGTAATACACTGTGATTTCATCAGTTGGAACTAGATGGCACTGAAAGCACACACAGAAAATTTTAAAAGGAAAATACATTCTATTAATCAGAACTTAAAGAAGGTACTGTTGAATTAAGGGTACGGATCCCATGCTGAATCATCACAGAAGGGCAGTCACCCGTCCCTCCCTGCTGGGTGATCTGTGAGACTAACTGCACTGCAGTACAGGATTACCTTCGTGTCCTTTCCCCCACTCTTTGGGGATAGGGCATGTTTCTTTTCCTGACACAATCATTGCCTCATGAATGTTGAAACCAAGAAATAACTCAGAACCCACTTAACAAAGTTCTGAACTGATTGAGAGGTCACAAGCACCCTCTTATCTGCTGGAACAGCCTCCTCAGACCCTGAACCGCCTGGGAAGCAAGACGTGTGGCAGCTGTCACTGCCCTCTGCAGGGCAAGAAATTCCTGATTCTCTCACTGGCAGGGGTTTCATAGCCCCTCGGCTCTCCAGGATGAGCTCTGTGTGTATTCCTCAGTTCTCTAATGAGGAAAAACTACCCCACTCTATCCAGACCCAGGAACCTCCCCTAAGCTAGAAGCCTGTCTATGCTGACTGCAGCTCTGCCCTTCTGCAAAGACACTATCATCTCTGATTACCTTCTGCCCCAGTCACAGGGGCTATATCACAGAAGCTCAATGGAGCTAAAAAGGATGGGAAAAAGCATAGATTGGCTGAAAGCTACAGCTTGGGAGTGAACATGTCGGGAGGGGAAGAGGAGTGACTTTCCTGCAGAATACAATCTAAACAGACTGTAGATCAGTGACTGTCATGCACTGATCACTACGGTTGATATTACCTGCCTCTCCTATCTTCCCCCAACAACCAAAATAAAACAGTAGCTCATTCTTAACTGACAAACTAACCTTTTTGCGAAGTTTCTGTATGCGATTGATGACTTCCCGAGCCATTCCTTCATCCACCATTGACTGGTCAGGAGTGACATCTAAGAGGACCAAAGCCTGTGGGAATGAACAGTGCACACCACACCATGACAATCAAATAAGGAGAAACACTTCTTCCCAACTCAGCAAAATGCCATTTAAAACTTAATCTGGAGACTCTTTAATGCAGCACTATTTGTTCACGCAAATGAGCAAAAGCAATAAAATTAATCTAGTTTATTATTCAGGTACTTCTTCATAACCAGCCAGTCCTCTATCTCTGGAGAAAGGTGTGCAGCTTTTTGTGTCTTCTTTTTTTGTAGGGTGCTGCTCATAGGAAATGCCCTGAAACCACCTCGAGTCCCTCACATGACTCTGCTTTTCGGTCATCTAAGAAGTAATATCAACTCTTCTAACAAATAAGATCAATAATCATGAAGCCCTTGGAGCAGCACAGCTTTTCAGGCCACAACAGGTGGATCAAAGGCCTCACAGCAGTCAACTCCAAGTGACTTTCTTATACCATGACCCCTGTGATCTTTAGGTTTGTCAGAATGACAAAAGACTAATTCTACAATGAATCACTTAATTTAAACTGCCATATTTTTGCTAAGGTTAATGTTTCTATCTCATCTATTCTGAAGGTTGTTGATTATAATGCAGCAATATTACACCATCACTTCTGTTACACAGCACATTGCAGAGTAGAATACACTTTACAAAACTTGAAATTAGGTATCATCTCATTTACCTTTGAGCAAAAAGAGAAGTTAAGAAATGACTCATGCATGCCACATCCACTCTAGTCCATGGATTCTGACTTGGGGCCAAAAAAAAAAAAAAAAAAAGAAATGACTCATGGCTGGGTGCAATGGCCGATGCTTGTAATCTCAGCACTTTGGGAGGCCAAGGCGGGTGGGTCACAAGGTCAGAAGTTCAAGACCATCCTGGCCAAGATGGTGAAACCCCATCTATACCAAAAATACAAAAATTAGCCAGCCACAGCGGTAGGTACCTGTAATCCCAGCTACTTGAAAGGCTGAGGCAGGATAATTCCTTGAACCCAGGTGGCAGAGGTTGCAGTGAGCCAAAATTGTGCCATTGCACTCCAGCCTGGGTGTTAAGTGAGACTCCGTCTCAAAAAAAAAAAAAAAAGAAATGACTCACTTCACAAAGGCATCAGAGGTAATGAAGTGGGTAAGATCAAAACTCCAGTCAGTGCAGGGCCACCAAGCCCACTACAACATCTAAGCCATGTCAAGAAACTCAGTAGCATCAACACCTTTGTTAAGTGTGAACAACTTTTCAGGTTCCTAACATTTGTTGTAACGAGGAAGAACTGCCCACTGTCAAGTGTTTACAAAGCTCCTCCCTGCCTGCCCTTGCATTCTTCCCCAGCTTCGATACCTCAACTCCTTGCCACTGTCTGCCCATGGGGAGTTCTGTATACATCTAACTTAAGAGCCTGGATAAAGGACTGAGGAAGTCGACCTTCTTTCATGGAGGTGCTGCTCTACCTTCCTCTGCAAATGGTATGCTAAGCACAGATATCCCTAAAACCACACACGAGATCTTACAACTATGCCGACTGGGGATGTCTGGTCAAGATTGCAAAGAGTTAGTCTCTCCTCCATCATGGCAAAAAATACTGACACCAGAATCAAAAACAGCCTGTACAGTCTCTTCAGTGAGTGTTCCCTGACCACTTTCACCTTTACACCAATTTTTGGATAGGAGCCCTGTGTGTAATTATTTCTACCAGATAACTTACCAGGTAGAATACTAAGCAATGGCTTAATTTCATGTGTCCTTGACTAACACATTCCTTGAAGAGTTCCATTTTTTTTTTGAGATGGAGTCTTGCTCTGTTGCCCAGGCTAGAGTGCAGTGGTGCAATTTCGGCTCACTGCAACCTCTACCTCCCAGGTTCAAGTGATTCTCCTGCCTTAGCCTCCCATGTAGCGGGGACTACAGGCACATGTCACCACACCTGGCTAATTTTTTGTATTTTTAGTACAGACTGGGTTTCGCCATCTTAACCAGACTGGTCTCGATCTCCTGACCTTGTTATCTGCCTGCCTCAGCCTCCCAAAGTGCTGAAGTATGGGTGTGAGCCACCGCGCCCAGCATGAAGGGTTCATTTTTGTGCAACCTCACACTTGAGACAATTACATGTAGAAATCACAAGATACTTATGCATTCATTAAACAAATGTATATGTTAAAGGCATAAAGATATATTAGTTTAACAAAGCCAATCTAAACCAAGTAACTGGTTTATTTTACCCTGAGACAAACTGTCAACATTATCAGAAAAGGCATAGGCAAATGCTTTCTCCTCTTATGCTCTCATCTCTTGGTAAAGAAATGTTTTAGGAAACAGAAAAATACCTGAGCATCTGAGTGTGCTTCAAACTGCGCAGTCCCACCTGTGGCCTGATCAAAGGTGTACATGAGGCGGATGTCTTCATCATGCAATTCATGGCCTTCCACAACAATGGTCCCTATGGAGAAGCACATACTCTGTTAATCAGCTTCTCTTCTTCTTCAAGCTACGCCACTACCCATGTATTATGCCCCTTCTTCATGAAAATTTCACAATAGCAAAGCCACAGAGGTTTCAAGAGAACATTTCCCTCTGACTCATGTCATGGTTGTAGCCAAGACATGACAAACTTTCTTTGGACTACACTACACTACCTTGAAGACAGGTAAGTCATCACCAATACCTAGTTTAATATAAACTCTCAGGTCCACAGACACGACAAGACTAAGGGAAGGCACCTAGAGGCAACAAATGCTCACCATAAACACAGAGCAGCAGGATGTAATGAAGAAAACACAGTCTTTAGAGAGAAAGTGAACTTAGGTCCACTATTAGCTGGTTGCATGACATGCTGAGCAAGGTGTCGTGAGGATAAAACCAGACAGGCAGTGTGTGGTACTGAGCATCATGCCTGCTCAGGGGAGGCAGAAATGTGCACAGCTGCTGACAATACTCCCGGTGACAGGGAGACCCACTGTTGTCATTGATAATGACGTTTTTGGGCTCTGAGCACTAGGGTGCTATGTTTACGTTTACTTTGTCACTGTGTTCCAAAAAACGATTTTGTTTTCATCAGTGCAGAACAGTTTACTCAGAAACTAAAATTTAGAAACTAGGTTTTCAATTTCAAATAAGGTTGATTTTAGGAAATTTTGATGCTGTGGCTATCTGGTGAAACTATTTAGATTTGTGACTTGAAGGTTTGTAATACTTTCCTATTCCAATATTTTGAGTTGATCAGTAATTAGTAATAACTTGAGTTTTAGCTGCTAATATCTTATGTTTTTATTAATTCTATCTAAATATTTCAGGAATCTTAGGGACATTTCCCCCAATTTCCTTAGCCACTCATCTGATTTATGAATCCTTAAATCTCTCTTCTCATGACATCTCCCAGCTTATGATTTTCAACTTCAGAGGAAGCCCTAATACTAAATAGTTTGTGCCACAGGACAGCTAAAGGATGTCAGACAGCCACACTCAAACCATGTACGATTCTAATCATAGCAGAGCTGCAACTTTTTGGGCACCCTGAAATGCTCTGTAGAGGGGTGGCGAGATAGCAGGGCTAATTTCCCTTTCCTAATCCCATCATTTGGTTAGGTACCCCGATACATGTTTTAATACTACCCTATATTTTCCCTTTATAGCATTTATCAAAACCATAATTATTTTCCCAAATCTTTAATGTCAGCAAGCACCATGAGAGTAAGGACAAAAATTATCCTATGCTGCAGGGATCCTCCCACCTCAGCCTCTCAGTAACTGGGATAGCAGGTGCATATGACCACACCCAACTAACTGTCGTAATATGCGCCTGTAGTGATCTCAAGTGATCTGCCCACCTGGGCCTCCCAAAGTGCTGGGATTACAGGTGTGAGGAACTGTACCCAGCTATTTTCTTTCTAAATTATAAAAATTATTTATGGCCAGGCACAGTGGCTCACCCTGTAATCCCAGCACTTTTGGAGGCCGAGGCGGGAGGATCAAGAGATCAAGAGTTCAAGACCAGCCTGGCCAACATAGTGAAACCCTGACTACTAAAAATTACAAATAAATAAATAAATAAAATGGCTGGGCAAGGTGGCGGGTGCCTGTAATCCCAGCTACTTGGGAAGCTGAGGTTGCAGTGAGCTGAGATCATGCCACTCATTCCAGCCCTGGCAACAGTGTAAGACTCCATCTCAAGAAAAAAAAAAAATAATAATAACAATAAACATTTTTATGAACAGGAAAAAAAGTTTTATTTAAGAAAAGGATGGCCAGGTGTGGTGGCTCATACCTGTAATCCCAGAACTTTGGGAGGCTAAGGCGGTGTATCACCTAAGGTCAGGAGTTCGAGACCAGCCTGGCAAAAATGGCAAAATCCCGTTTCTACTAAAAATACAAAAATTAGCCAGGCGTGGTGGCGCGAGCCTGTAATCCCAGTTACTCAAGAGGATGAGGCAGGAAAATCGCTTGAACCTGGGAGGCAGAGGTTGCAGTGAGCTGAGATTATGCAACTGTACTCCAGGCTGAGTGACAGAGTGAGATTCCGTCTCAAAAAAAAAAAAAAGAAAAAGAAAAGAGAAGGATGTGATATTAAAGTCAAACAGTAACCTAAATACAAAATATCCCTCAGCCTGAGGACATGAATGGTGCGCCCTTGTCTGTGTAGACACCTACCAGTCTTCTGGAACTGCTCCAGCTCCTCACTGCTCAGCTGCTTGATGGACGTCATCACTGCCTTAAAGGCTCCCTTCAGACGCTTCCCCAGGACCATGTGATCTGGTTCTGCCCTTAGCCGAATGCCATATTTGTTTTTATCTGTAGACAGCGTAACTTTTCGAACATTCAATTCCTACAGTTAGTGCACAAGAGGAAACAAAAATGAAAAATGAAAACATATGTTCACCCAAAAACATGTTCACACAAAAACATATCCACAGCAACATTATTTCCATCAGCCAGAAAGTAAGAACAGCTCAAATGTCCATCAACAGTGAATGTATAAAATAATACTGCAGACACGTGCAATGAAAAATTTAGCATTATGAAGGACTGAAGCACTCATACATGCTACAACATAAATTAATGTAAAACATTATGCTAGCTGAAATATGCCAGACATAAAAATTACAAATTGTACAATTCCACTAATATGAAATGTTCAGAGAAGGTAAACCCAGAGATAGCAAATAGGTTCGTGGATGCTGGGAAGTGGTCAGGTATTGAGGTGAAAATGGTGTGTGAATGCTAATGAATACTGGGTTTCTTTCTGGGATGATGAAAATGTTCTAAAACTGTGGTGATGGTTCTGTTGTACAATTCTATAAATATGCTTAAAAACCAATGACTTGTATGCTAAGAAAAAATGTTTCTTATGAAGGTCTATCAAGACAGTTGAGCATAACAGAAAAAGGACTCCAGAACCAGAAATATAAACTTCATCCCTCAGAGGTAACCTTTGTGTAAGCAATTTCAGAGTACCACAAGGTTAACCATCAACAAAGCAGAAGAATCAGTTAAAAGAACACTTCATGCTTCAGTCATGCTACTGAGGATTACTGATGCAGCAGGGATGGTGATGGCACAGTAGATGGGAAAATGAGATCTCATGAGAATGATAGTTTGAAGCAAATAATATGGAATGTTTAGTTTTGCCATTGTATTTAGCTACATTAATTAATCTCATTTTAAGTGACTGAAGTAATTTAAAATGTTTTCAGCTGGGCACGGTGGTGCACACCTGTAATCCTAGCACTTCAGGAGGCCAAGGTGGGAGGATTGTTTGAGCTCAGGAGTTAAAGACTGGACCGGGTAACATGGTCAAACCCCATCTGTACAAAAGCTTGTACTACTATGCCTAATCTTAGCTATCTGGGAGACAGGTGGGAGGATTGCCCGAGCCCAGGAGACAGAGGCTGTAGTAAGCCAAGATTGTATCACTGCACTCCAGCCTGGGTGACAGAACAAGACCCTGTCTCAAGAAAAACAAAAAAATTTTTTATTTTATGCATAACCACAGGCACTAATTACAGAATTTACAGTCTAATTTTCAGTTTCTGATATTTCTCTGGAATTCTCAAGCAACTGAAAACCAAATATAGAAATTAATCTTTTCTACAATAATGATTTTAAATATTACCAGTGAAAAGAGTAAACAATGAAATTTTAAAAAATATTTATTTTCTAGCATCACAAAGAAGATGAGGTAAAACATATTTGTTTTTAAAAAATCATGGAATAAAGAGGTTTAGAAAGCCAACTGACACCATAAACTTTGACCCCAAAACTCCACTTCTGGTATGTACCCAATATCCGTACAGTGATATATGCATATATGTACATACATAGCTTTTGTTTGTAATCAGAAACCTAAATTTCAAACAACAGGAGAGTAATTATATAAATTATGAAGAAGTCAGGAAGTGAGACTCCAGGAGAGAAGGAGTTGAAAGAGGCTCACTACGCTAGTGCCTTGACTATTTATAACCAATGCGAGGGCACTTGTCACTTGTATAATTTGGAGAAACAAAGTTTCTTTGGTAGTTATCAAAAAGTACTTCAGAAGGCCAGGCGAAGTGGGGCTCATGCCTGTAATCCCAGCACTTTGGGAGGCCAAGGCGAGCAAATCACTTGAGATCAGGAGTTTTAAGACCAGACTGGCCAACATGGTTAAACTCCACCTCTACTAAAAATACAAATGTTAGCCGGGTGCGGTGGCAGTGCCTGTAGTCCCAGATACTCAGGAGGCTGAGGCAGGAGAATCGCTTGGACTTGGGAGGTGGAGGTTGTGGTAATGCACCACTGCACTCTAGCCTGGGTGACAGAATGAGACTCTGTCACAAAAAAAAAAAAAAGAAAAGTACTTCAACACAGAAGAGACGCAAATGAAGATGAGAGGTGATAGGTAAAAAAATTCATTGATCTTGAAATATTTTAAAAATAATTATATCAAATTTGTGCTGATTCCAAGCACAGTGTAAAATACGATGGATTGTTAAATTTTTTATGAATATACTAATAAAAATATATTATATAGTCAATATGTACTTTACTGAAGATTATTCATCAAAATAATGTTCTCAAGGGAGGTCTATTTGTACCTAAAACAGACAAATCATCCATCTTACCTCAATGACATACTTCTCCAAAGACTTGATATCTTTAAGAGCTTCTGGATCTTGATGGATAACCACAATTTCTTTCAAAGGATACTAGGAGGAAAAGGGAGGGGAAAGGTCACTTAGCAGTCAGTCCTCTAAACGGCAGAAAAATGAATATTAAATGTTTATTTGAACCTCAAGCTCTAGACTAGTCAGGCTGGACTAGTACTAAGTCATTCACACCCTCACTGCAGAAAATAAAAAAAGGCCATTGCTGGAAGCTCTATATATTAAGAAAACATTCCAAAGACTTAATTATTTAGGTCGGTGCCACGTAAAATAGAAGTAAAATTTCAAACCTTTATGGGAATAGTTTTGCGGTCTCTGATCACTCGTCCAAGTTCAATCACAGACTGCATCCGAGATATTGCACTCTCTATTTTCTTATCAATTAATTCTTCTCTGAGTGGTAGAGGTACAAATATGAAAGAGATTAGATTTAAAAGGAAAATTCAAGACATTAGGCATGCTTATGTGAGGAAGAGGGTCAGGGTACAGAAGTGTGGCCAGGCCCTCCTGATGAGGCACTGGGGGAAGGGCAGTGCAGTGCCTGCCTGGGGGACAAACAGAGAAGGAGGCAGCACCCTGAGCCTGCCTCAGCACCCGGCACCTCCCCAACGGGCCCCCATGGGGCATGACCACACCCCACATGCTGCAGCTCTACAACGGGGTTCCATACCAAGCATCCCTGCTACCATGTACCAATGTGGGCCCCATCATGCAGCCTGAGGAGGGGTTCATGTCAGCTGGGGGCTAGGGTGGGAGGCGGGGCACAGAGGGAGCTGGAACAGTGAAATGCCTCCTCTCCCCCACATGTTCGAGCAACTCTCCCCTCCTTGGCACAGGTGAGACTTATTTCTATTTGATTCCTACCGAACACGGGGCAGCATGAGGTAGTGGATGCTGAGTGTGTCCTTGTCTTGAACAGAAACAGGGTCAATCAGCACCTTTAGATTCTGGTACATCAATTCAGTGAGAAAAGGCGTGTAGGGAGCCTGTATGAAGACACAGGACGTCATGTCAGTCATATGCAGTCATCAACAACTGACCTCATTTATACTGAGAAACAACTAAACATGTTAGCGACACAGTAATATGCACTGAAATGGGCATGAGGTTACAAAACATGCCCTATGAATGAGAAATGGCCTCACAGCCCTGAAGCATAGCTGTAGGACTGTAGCCAGAAAAACCCAAAGCATCTCTACAATTCTGAAGGATGTCTAAAACAGAAACAGGAGCACCTAATGGTATATCAGCCAAGTCAATATGCATAGAGGACTGACTGTTCCAAACCTCAGAAACCTCATCTGTAAACTGGGGAAAACACCCCCTGCTACACGGGATGAAGGTGATGAGATCAGGCATGGAGAGGATAAGGCAAGGACCTTGTACAAAGCAGATTTTCCTTCAGTTAAGGAATAAATAGGAGCCTTATAATATACGGAGTAGCAGAAACAGGATAAAAAGCAAGTTGGAGCCTTTCTACTTTATTATTATTTAACTAATATTTGAACTGATAGGAACATATATCAGTTCCTATCAAAAATGCTAAGTCATTTTTGACTCAATGCTAAGTCAAAGTATTTTTTATGATATATTTGCTAGGACAGGTATTAGCTAAAGAACTTCCCCATTATTTGCAATTATGCCAATTCACATTAAGATGAGGTATGTCTTACTTTGCACTGTAGATCCTCCTTCCCAAGCCAAGGGCCCTGACTACACTATACTACCAGAGACTGGAAGAAAAAATCCAGTATTTCTTAGTCCTTACTTAACATGTATAAGCTAATAAGATTTCTGAAAAGAAACTACTGCTATAAGCTGTTATAAAACATCTATTTCTGCTTTTGGTGGAATAATAGAGAATAGATATAAAAGGAGGATGCTGCAGCCAAGTGGGTACCGAAGGCAGCACACAGGCCAAAGGGTACTAGAGAGAAGCAACCATCTTACCATAAGTCTGCAAAGAGAAAGCAGAACACTAAACAAGGTTTCTAGGGCCACGACACAATCTTCCATCCCATTTTCACCCTAATGAATAAAAAGGAAATATAAACTTTAAACTGCTAAAATAAGTGTTTATCATAAAAAAAAAAGTTGATTAAAAAGAGGCAACCCTTAAACAGCATGCAGTATGCAGACAGGACATGAGGCAGAGTGAGAAGAAAGGGCCACCACCACAGGCTGTCTAGGGTGGCCCTGCAAGGCAGTGCAGGAAGCCTGGCCAGGATGTGCAGCTGCTGTCCCACTATCCCCACCTGAGGCCAGCCGGTAGGAAAGTGAAGCCTGACTGTAGGACCAAACGGCTGAGGGCAGAATGGATCTACCCACAACTGATAAAAACAGCTGCTAACTGAAAACTTAAAGTACCTTTATATAAAATATTTTATGTTAAAAAACATATACTGTGTATTAAAAAAAACCAATTCATTGTAGGAAAAACAAAGATAATGAAAAAATTTCAACCATGAATAAGTTATCCAGAGATAACTACTGTAAACATCTTAGCATATGTCCTGGATATGTGTGTGTGAGATACACCTACACAAAAATGAAATTATAGTTGTGTGGCAGGGTTTTATTATTAATGCATTTTAAGCCATGACTGGTTGCGTGCGGCGGCTCACGCCTGTAATATCAATGCTTTGAGAGGCTGAGGTAGGTGGATCACCTAAAGTCAGGAATTCAAGGCCAGCCCAGCCAACATGGTGAAACCTGTCTCTATTAAAAATACAAAAATTAGCTGGGTGTGGTGGCACACACTTGTAATCTCAGCTCCTCAGGGGACTGAGGCAGGAGAATCACTTGAACCCGGGAAGTAGAGGTTGCAGTGAGTTGAGATCCTGCCATTGCACTCCAGCCTGGGTGACAAGAGTAAAACTCTGACTCAAAAAAAAAAAAAAAGGACATGACTAATGGGTGGTGGGAGCCTTTACTCGGCCTACGGTAAAGAGACTTCGCTCTCCCTGTTATGTATCATTGTTATTTATGTACCTTGCTTAAGTCCTGAGACCAAAACCTATGCTCTGCTCATCCTAAACCTCCAACAGCTACACAAGAGTTCTGTCCACAGCCAAATAACCGACTCCCTTGTGGTAAATGAAAGGCGGTATCGCTCTTAATATTAAAGCCATACCTGCCAGTATTTTCATAAAATATTTGCATGATTTTATTTCGAATGTTAAGAAGTCTGTCTGCTCAGTTTAGTCCTGTTTGTGCCCTGACATTCTCCCTCCAATATACGTACTAATTGTGTTGTGAAAAAAAATGTAAAATGACTTTTAGAACTTACAGATCCCTATGCCACAAATGACAAATATAGTTAAAATGCAATGTAAGAGGAGAAGAAAAACATAGCTTCAAAAACTGAGAGCATCTGAAAATGTTCCTTTCCCTTTGGGCTATTCTCATATTTCTTCTACTCTCAAACTTCATGTGCTTTTTGCTTTTCTCAACAGCAGTCTGCACTTACCTTTAATCTTCTGCGGTTCATTCTAACATACCAATTGGTGAGAGTATCTACAAACTTGACAAGGCGAGGCACCACAGTGTAAAGCCTATAAGCTAAAAGCAAGACAAGTCAATCAGGCAGCGAGTGAGTACCAGGCACCTGGGGTGGGGAGAGGGCTGGATACAGCAAAGAACGGGCCGCCTCTTCTATCCAAGGGCCTCCACTTACTAAGAACCAAAATGAAGCAATCATGTAACGACCATTTGTTGAGGATGTGTTACATGGCAGTCAAGGTATTTCGAGATGCACACAAAAAACCATCCTATGAGCCACATGAGAATTCCCACTGGTCAGTGAAAAAAGCCAAAAACTCCAATATGTGTGGATCAAAGTCCAAGGCTGCCCACTACACAAGTGTAGGAAATACCGTTTACAGGGAGTTGTGCAATTTGACAGCATAAACAATGCCCACCTCCTTTCTATTGTAGTACATTGTACTGCAACTAAAAGACATACAAAAAGCTCAAATCAGATGCTAAAAGGCACAGCATAGGCCAGTGATTCTCAAACAAAAGCAATTTTGCCCTGCAAGGAACATGTGTCAATGTTTTAAGAAACAGTTTGCTTGCCACAACTTGGCGGGTAGCATGGTGCTGCTGGAATCTAATGGGTAGACCCCGGAGATGGTGCTCAACATCTTATAATGCACAGCACAGCCCCACCACAAAGGATGATCTGGCCCAAACTGTCCATAGTGCTGCAGTTGAGAAACTGGCATAGGATATGAATAAAATATAACTTGCTTTCTAAGTATTAAAACAGTCAAGTAAAAACAGCAGAAGAGGTAGTGAAAGTGTTGAGGAATTAGGAGGATTTGAAGGGTTTCCTGAAAAACTCAGAGGTCAGGCAGGAAATAAAGGGTGTTTAGCCAGTCGTGTCTGAGGCAAGGCTTATTTTAAGGATTCTCATTCACCTCCCCTTTAAATTAATACTCTGTTGCATAAAAACAAATACCAAAAGAGCAACACTTAGAAACAAACACAATTTATGATAATGAAAAGAATCCAGGGAGTTTTAATGAGGCCTCTGGTCTAAGCTAAAGAGATGAGAAGTTGCAAGGGGCAGAGCTGCTCTCTGTTGCTGTTCACAAAGACCAGAACTCGGGTGCCAGTGGGCTGAGCCCCAGGCCAGAGTCGTTAGCTGGTCACACTTTCCTCGACAGTTGATTTCAGTGACTGAGGTCTGCCTAAATGATTTCTAGGGTTCACACCACTTTTTACCTTCCAGGAAGCTCAGGTTTTCTATATTCTGGTTTCAACTCTGAGGGAATAATGAACCCCACATGCAATGAATGAACTTACAACATATGGAGGCAGCAGCAGCCACTACCCAGGCCACCGCCACCCTGTGAGCCAGGTCCTCTCACACCCACAGTGCTGCTGAGGGAGTGGAGGACATGAAGCTGACAGGCTGGCAGAGCTGGGACTTAAATATGACCCACACAACGTGGCTGCTGATCTCTAGTTTCCAGGCACATAAAGCTCCAGTCAGGGTGCACACTCTCCAGACCCAGCTTCAACAGGTTATGGCAGCTGCTCCAAGCAACAATCCCCACATTTCCCACCCACTTGGATCACCCAGGAGGGAAAAGCAGACACAGCTGTGAGCAGTCTGGGCCGACTGTGCTGGACTCCCAGTGCTGCCCTCCTCAGGGCAGGAATCAGCCTCACACTCACTTCCATCTTCATCCACGTCCATCTGAGCAACAGCTGGACTGTCACGATCCTTCTACATGTTTAACAAAGTGGACAAATCCTTTAGGGCGACTGATTAACAGTCTTTTTGTGCTACGTGGGGCAGTACTGTCTTTTCCAGGGACTGGCATGTGCCAGTACATAGGCTAATGGTGAATCCCAGGTCTGTGGCAGCCGCTGCTCTGCCCAACAGCAGCAGGACAGGGTCCTGAGAGAATGGATTTGCCTTACCTTCTTTCGTCCTCACTGTGACCCAGGGCCTCTGCCTGCTGACTTTGACTCTCTGAGGTGTCCCAGATGTCTCACCTGGACCTATGGTTGTAACTATCTGAAACCCTGAGGAACTCAACATAATGTAGTTTTGAATCTCTGTAAAATTACCTAACAAACTTACTGTTGTTAGTTAATAAAATATAGCAAAATGTCCATTTCATTACTGCTCTTCTGACTTTTCTAATTTTTCTAGAAAAGATGGGGACTATTCAGTAATAAAAATAGACCTAAAAATAAGTTATAAATATAATAATAACAAGTATTATTTATTGAGTACCTATTATCTGCCAGCTACTTTATGTAAATCATCTCTACTTAAGCCTTACAAACACTACTAGGCATTTTCCAGATAAAGACACCGAAGGTCAAGACAGAATGAATGAGTAGCATCTGATGGCACAATGGGGTGATTACAGTCAACATTAAAAAACAACTAAAAGGGTATAATTGGGATGTTTGCAACACAAAGATACAATAAATGCTTGAGGTGATGGATACCACATTTACCCTGATGTGAATTATTACACACTGTATGCCTGTCTAAAAATATCTCATATACCCCATAAATATATACATCTATATACCCATAAAAATTAAAAAAAAAAAAGAAAAAAAGAAAGAAACTGATGGTCAGAGTTCAGGCAACTCTCTGGATTGGGAACAAGTGGTACAGCTGGGCTTTGAACCCACAGCTGTCAAGCTCCAAAGCTCTTTTGTGGAGGGTTTAGCTTGCCAAGACACCCTCTAAAGACAGAATTCCCCAGGGCTTCTTTTTTTTTTTTTTTAAAGATGGAGTTTCACTCTTGTCACCCAGGCAGTGGTGCAATCTCAACTCACTGCAGCCTCCGCCTCCCAGGTTCAAGCGATTCTCCTGCCTCAGTCTCCTGAGTAGCTGGGATTACATGTGCCCACCTCCATGGCAAGCTAATTTTTTCTTTAATATATTTTTAGTAGAGACAGGGTTTCACCAGTGTTCACCAGGCTAGTCTGGAACTCCTAACCTCAGGTGATCTGGCTGCCTCGGCCTCCCAAAATGCTGGGGATTACAGGTGTGAGCCACCAAGCCAGGTCAGAATTCCCCAGGGCCTTGAAACAAAGACATTCCAACAATTAACAAGCCTTAACAAAACTACATTTGAGAGGTGAAAGGAAGTAATTATTTAATTTTCTGTATCTCTCAATATTTTCACTATGTTTATAGACAGATACATACCAAAAGGGCAGTTACAAAGAGAGTAGTTCTGGAAAGACAGACCAAGAGAGACTCACCTGCCATTTCAGTCTCAAAGAAGCCAATGAGAGACTGCATGAAGGACAGGATCCACTGGTCTGTAATGTTGGGGCTTTTTCTAACTGTGTTCTCATTGTAGAGAAATTCTATTTCTTCTTCCTAGGAATGAACAATCAGTTAAACATTTGCACATTGGGGTAAGTTACTATAAGGAAATAAACTTTTTAAATCACTTAAACAAAACCAAAAATCCCCATTGCCTGCTGGCAATGTGAATTTCTGATTTGCAGCAGTATTTTCAAGATAAGCACCAATGTGGGACACTAAGTCCTCAATTAATTACATTTTTCAGTGAACTGAAAAGAGTTTAGAAAAACATTACTTCTCTGCACCGAAGAGTAATTACTAATTGAGAGATATTCTAAAACCTTGTCAGAAAGTGTAGGGTTTAGTTACTTTAAACCTCAGGAAGGAAGGACAGTAAAACTGTCTAGCACTGAATAATTGTCTGCAAACTGAAAATGAGTACTGGGAAGTAATTGCCATGTTAAAGCTGTTCATTTTACCCAGAATGTTCTATCTCTTTTTGCTTTGCAAAATCATCCTTGATCTTAAGTCCCTGCTCCACACACAGAACTCATGTCCTGCTTTGTTTCTCTGGCAGCACCACAACCAGGCTGGCAGGGCAGTGATAATGTGACTCTTCCTCTAGGTTTAAGCCTTTGATTGTGGAGTCTGTATCTTGCTGGTATGTTCAGATGGGCCCTCACTGCAGGGAGCTTTGACACAGCCTGCATTTCTGGGTCCCACTCCAGTGGAGGCCTGCAGCGTACACCTGCCCAAAGACTGTTGGCCCTATTTGGCACAGAACCATATGCAGGGAAGGTAGCAGGGCTGCAGAGAGGAAGAATGCTGGGAGCCTGGGGAGGACGACTACCTTTCTCAATTCCTGCAGAAAGTCTACTCTGAGAGCCTCAGATGAACATGATGTGTCCTCATTAGCAGGACAACCAGAGCCCAAGGGGAGCAGAAGAGTGGGATAACAAGAGTTCATTTCTTCAACCAGCTTTTTGAACTGCTCAAGCAGGAATAACATCTCATGTTCATTCAACAGTAACTTACAAGCAATTTTACTTGTAAGCTGCTGGAGATAAGATATGCAATACTGGATCCCTGACCCCAAATCAGGTCTTGAAAGTCCATACAGGAAGATGTGCAATGAAGGTGATGGACCCTGACAGTGGTCAGTTGTGGGGCATGGAAGGTGGCCCCAGAGCAAGGGCTTCTCAGGTGAGAGAGTAACTCTTGGGTGTGGAGGTAACTGCCCTTGAAGTACACTTTCACATATATCACAACTGTTATTTGTCATCCTAACAACCCACTGAAAACTCCATCAAGAATTACTATTGCTCTTAGATTAGCCCAAATGCCACCCCACTGAGGGGCGCTCTCTGACCACCCACCTCAAGCACCCAGCCCTAGCTAGCTTCTGTGACTCTGTCTTCACTGGGTGCTCTCTCTAAAAGTAGCTGACTCTTTACTATCTCTCCCAATTCTCACTCCACTGGTTCCATAAGGGGGAGGGGTGTCTCACTCAACATGGCGTTTCTGGTACCAAGAACAGACTGACTAGGCTGGATGCAGTGGCTCATGCCTATAATCCCAGCACTTTGGGAGGCCAAGGTGGGTGGATCACCTGAGGTCAGGAATTCAAGATCAGTCTGGCCAACATGGTGAAACCACCATCACCAATAAAAATAGAAAAAAATTAGCTGGGCATGGTGGTGGGCTCCTGTAATCCCAGCTACTGGGGAGGCTGTGGCAGAAGAACTGCTTGAACCCAGGAGGCAGAGGTTGAAGTGAGCCAAGATTGCACTTTTGCACTCCAGTCTGGGTGACAAGACCGAGACTCCACCCCTCCCCCCACCCCCCAAAAAAAGAACTGACCGACTAAACAACTATATAACACAACCCTTCTGCAGGTGACGCCCCATGGTCCCGGCATAGCCCAGACCCCAGATACCTTCCCCACCTGTGCGTATGGCCTCCCAATGACTCTAAGTTACTGGCAACAGGCAGCAGAGAACAGCAGCCCTACAGTCTCACACAGAGCTCCACCACACAACTTGGTGAAGGGAGCGCTGTGGAGATGTGGCAGGCACATATGCAGTCCCCTGCAGCCCATACCTTCTGAAGCCTCACAACGTTCTGGATGAAAAAGCGGTAGGCATTGTACCATGGGAGCAGTACATCCTTAAGGACGTCCCGCACACCTTCCTCTTTAAAGCGGAGGTTTTCTGCTCTCACCACAGGGGAGTTAATCAGATATAATCTGGAAGAGGGAGAAAAATTGAACAAAAAAGATGCTTAGATAGTAAACCAATTATTACTACTTGAAACATCGAGAGAGCAAGATGAAAATCAGCCTACTTTCTATGAAAGGGGGAAACTATGAATACTCTTTGAGTGGTCAATTTAAAAGTCACAAAACTCACTCTCGCTTTGTGTAAGAGACCTAGCAAATTATAAAAGGCGTATATAATCTGATAATAAAATATGGCACCAAAATGCATCTTATGCCAGTCTCACTGCAGGACCAATGGGGTACACTAGTACCAAGAGGAAGGCTGGCCTGGTCCTTGTCAAGAGCCACTGTCTCCTTCCCATGGACACGACCTGCACATTTGCTGACTGCAGACAGAGGAACTCATAAGGAGCAGCCTTCACAGAACAGAGTCTTGACATTTAGTGGGCAGAGGTCAGGGATGCTGCTAAACATCCTACAGAAAATTACTACCACAAAGAATTACCCAGCCCGAATGGCCAGCAGTGCCAAGGGTGAGTCTAAGAGACAGTGGAGAGTTGGGGGAGAGCCCCACACTAATGGCTCCTGGGCAACACAGGTACTGTATGAAGGTGCTGTGTCACAGGCCTGGGAATTGGTCTCATGTCAAGGAGAAAAAGATGCTGTACAAGATCTCTAGGTCCCTTTCAACTTGAGCGTTGTGTGATTTTGTGATTACAACTAACTCAAGCCGTGGCTCAGATTTCCCCAAAAGCATTTCAATATTAGTTTTTTATTAGCTCTAGCATAGATATATCTCACATGGCTCTGTAAGTACAAAATTAAAATAAATGATGAAAGAGAATTCGAATACTAACAAGACAGGGAACCTAGAAAGGAAGTAAGGCAGAGGCAATCTGCATCTAGCCTGGGAAGGACTTGGACAGCTCGACAACACCCAATGGAGGTTCTCTTCCCTAAAAAGACCTCTAGGTTTAAAAATGCCTTTATTATCTAGAAAACTATTTGGGCAGTTGAAAATCAACAAGCATACCAACATAACACCCAAATTATAACAGAGATGTGTTGTTAAAAACCTAACTATAAACCAATTCTGACTAACAGTATAGGAGAAGCTTACATAGAAAACAATAAATACACACAAGGCAAAGCACCGGTTTGTACCTGAGCGCATCAGCACCATACTTCTGGATAATGGAAACTGGATCTGGATAATTCTTTTTCCGTTTGCTCATTTTTTGGCCATCACTTGTAAAACAAAAGGGAGATGCCAATTAAGTAAGTCAATATCACAGATGATCTTGATATAAGGATATAAATCATTTGCAAATAGGAATACAAAAAAGGAAATGGGAAGGAGTAACTTAGAAGTTAGTGTTAACAGGCCAGGCACGGTGCCTCACATATATTAATCCTAGCGCTTTGGGAGGGCAAGGCAGGTGGACCACCTAAGGTCAGGAGTTCAAGACCAGCCTGGCCAACATGGTGAAACTCCGTCTCTTACTAAAAATACGAAAATTAGCCAGGCATGGTGGTACACACCTGTGATCTCCACTACTGGGGAGGTTAAGGCAGGAGAATTGCCTGAGCCTGGGAGGCAGAAGTTGCAGTGAGCTGAGATTACACTACTACACTCTAGTCTGGGCAGCAGAGCAAGACTCCATCTCAAACAAGAAATGGAAAGTGTTAAGACATATCAGTAGGATATTTTAATATTTGCAAACTTCTTCTTGAATATCATAGTAAGTCCATGAGGAAGTTTCAGGGTAGACTGAAACAGGAAGATGTTTCAGAATATGTCCCAGAGAAATGAAAATTTACATTATCATAAAAACCTTTAAAACAATTGTTCATAACAGCTTTATTCACAATTGGCAAATGTTAGAAGCAACTGAGATGTCCTTGAAGAAGTAGATGGTCAAACAAACCATGGCACACCCATAATACAGAATGCTACTTATCCATAGAAAGGAATGAACTATTGGTACGTGCAGCCACCTGAAATCTCAATGTAATTATGTGGATTGAAAAAAAGCCAGCTGGGTGCTGTGGCTCAAGCCTGTAATCCCAGCACTTTGGGAGGCTGAGACAGGTGGACAACCTGAGCTCAGAAGCTCAAAACCAGCCTGGCCAACATGGTAAAACCCTTTCTCTACCAAAAATACAAAATATTCGCTAGGTGTGGTGGCGCATGCCTGTGGTCCCAGCCACTCAGGAGGCTGAGATGGGAGAATTGCTTGAGCCTAGGAGGTGGAGGTTGCAGTGAGCCAAGATTGCACCACTGCACTACAGCCTGGGTGACACAGTGAGACTTCGTCTCAAAAAAACAGAAAAAGAAAAAAAGCCAATGCCCCCAAATTAGTTACTGTATGATTCTATTTATATAACATTCTTGAAATGACAAAATTACAGAGATGGAGAAAAAGCCAGTGGTTGCCACAGATTGGGGATGACAGTGGGAAGGTCAGTGGGGAATGAATGTAGTTATTAAAGGGCAATGCAGGAGGGAGCCTTTGGCGTTGAAATCATCCAGTATATTGACTGTGCTGGTGGATACAAAACCCTACACATGTGATAGTTGTGTATAAGTAAATGCATATAAGCAAATAAATATATGTAAAACTAGGGAAATCTGAATAAGATTGGTGGACTGTATCAATATCCTGGTTGTGATATATACTGCAATTTTGCAAAATGTAACCACTGAGGGAAACTGGGAAAAGAATATAAGGGCTCTCTATTATTTTTCACGATTGCATGCAAATCTGTAATGATCTCAATATAATTTTCCATTTTTTTTTTTTGAGACGGAGCCTCACTCTATCACCCAGGTTAGAGTGCAGTGATCTTGGCTCACTCCAACTTCTACCTCCCAGGTTCGAAAGATTCTTGTGCCTCAGCCTCCCAAGTAGCTGGTATTACAGGTATGCACCACTGCACCCACTAATTTTGTATTTTTAGTAGAGATGGGATTTCACCAAGGGCAGGCTGGTCTTGAACTCCTCAACTCAGGTGATTCACCCACCTCAGCCTCCCAAAGTGCTGGGATTACAAGCATGAGCCACAGCACTGGGCTCTCAATACAATTCTCAATTAAAAAAAAAAAAGGCAGCACACATACCACAGAGGCAGACTGCCTGAGTTCAAAACTTGCATTTACCACTCATTTGCTGTGTGTCCTTCTCCTGTGTCCCTCAGATTCCTCAAAGGTCAAAATGGGGTAATTATAGGACCCATCTCAAATGGTTCCGAGGATTAAATGAGTTAAGATGTGAAAATGCACACAATGGGGCCTAGCAAAAAAAAGGATGCACAAAATGTTAGGTGACATTCTCTTCCTCCTCACACAGCATATAAGGCAGGATTTCTGTGTGGGTAAATATTTCATTTAAATTTTTGTTCATATTTATTTTTATCCTTAATGACTAGAGGTAATAAATGAAAAATGAGACTCCTTTATAATATTAAAAAGCGGGAAGTAACACCCACTGGGAGGAAGTTTTAGATGAGGAGAATGGGATATGGTGGCAGAGCACCTGGGTTGAACCTGGTATGGCTGTCACTAGCTTTGATCCTGGGTACCTCTGGTCTCTAGGACCCACAACTTCCTCATGTGTTAAAAAAAAGGACAACAAAATCTACATGAAAGGACTGATGTACGGATGAAATAAGATGTAGAAGCAAAAGTACTTCATAAAATGCTAAGTTTAGTAAATGCTATTTAATTACCAGTAATATCACTAAGTAGTACTATGTTACTAGTAGTAGCACAGTCTGAAAGTCCTCCCCTTCCTCCACCTCCATCAGGCTTAGCTCTCATGCACTCCTTCTTGAGAAACAGTGGAGACAAAAGCTCCATCCATCACTACAACAAAGGACTTGACCTACCTTGCTAGGATGAGCCCATTCACAATTACATTCTTGAAAGGCGGTTGTCCAAAGAGGGCTGTGGCCAGCACCAGCAGGGTATAAAACCTAAAAAAACCCCAACAGTTCAATAAAAATAGAAATGAAGTCCAAGTATAAGAAAGAAACTATATTTATTCATTGAACTAAATTTCTATTTTTGATAAATCATACTATTTGATAGTCACTTAAAGCAATGATTCTTAATCCTGGTTACCGGGGGGAAAAAAAAAAAAAAAAAAAGAACAGAGACACAAGACCCACCAGAGATCAGTCAAATTACAGTTTATGATTTGAAAAAAAAACATGAAATAAAGGTCTGGAGTGATTTACTGACCATTTCTCTGCTACCAGGTCTTCCAGGAAGTCAATGTGGAAAGCCACAAGGTAGCACTGGGTGGCCTTTCAGGACAACCCAGAAGCACCTGGCTAAAAATGAGGGGTGGCCCAAGATCATATGGGACAGACAATCTGATGACAAAAGATGCAAAATGCACTCTCATCCAAAGTGATAAGGCAGACTAGAAACTGCTTTTATTCTGTAAAATGTTGCATACCTCATTTATATGCTAGCTTGTTCCCCAAACGAACTCTATCATATCCCTGCTCTGTCCTGGGGGTGATGCTCTCTTGCTTCCCTGCCCTAGTCCAGCACTCACGGAACATCAAGGGACATGAGCTGAGGAGACCAGACCCCATGGTTAACATAAATACTTGTCCAGATATTGCCCACTCCAGTTCTAAAGGAGAGCTGGGAGGAGCCCTGGTGCCCAGGAGAGGCAGCCCAGGCCTGAGGGATGGAGAAGGAGGCAGGCAGCAAGAACACAGGACCCATATGAGGATTGTTACCAGCTAACGGACGTTGTTACTCCTCAAAGGAACAAGCTCACTGGTAAGGCATCCAGCCCTTTCTAAAAATAGAATTTTTTTTCTGGGTAGCTGTTCCTATAGACAAAAAGGATTGGAATCTGAAAATACCACATTCCAGAACATGAAGACTTGAATTCAATGATTACCCAAAGTTGTCAAAGGAGAAAATGACATCAACCATTCCTCAAACAAACCCCTGCAGAAACATTACTCTGAATGTTTAATTAAAATCTGAGGTGGGTGCAGTGGCTCATGCCTGTAATCCCAGTACTTTGGGAGGCAGAGGTAGGCAGATCACTTGAGGTCAGGAGTTCAAGACCAGCCTGGCCAACATGATGAAACCCCGTCTCTACTAAAAATACAAAAATTAGCTGGATGCGGTGGTGGGTACCTATAGACCCAGCTACTTGGGAGGGTGAGGCACAAGAATTGTTTAAACCCAGGAGGTGGAGGTTGCAGTGAGCCGAGATCACACCACTGCATTTCAGTTTGGGCAGCAGAGCAAGACTCCATCTTTTTTTTTTTTTGAGACGGAGTTTCGCTCGTTACCCAGGCTGGAGTGCAATGGCGCGATCTCGGCTCACCACAACCTCCGCCTCTTGGGTTCAGGCAATTCTCCTGCCTCAGCCTCCTGAGTAGCTGGGATTACAGGCATGCGCCACCATGCCCAGCTAGTTTTTTTTTGTATTAGTAGAGACGGGGTTTCACCATGTTGACCAGGATGGTCTCAATCTCTTGACCTTGTGATCCACCCGCCTCGGCCTCCCAAAGTGCTGGGATTACAGGCTTGAGCCACCGCGCTCGGCCAAGACTCCATCTTAAAAAATAAAAATAAATTATGAGAAAACACTGAACATATGTTAATAAAAATAAATAAATAAAACCTGGGTCAGCAAAGCCCATCCATGGAAAGAAAGTAATTCACCTTTTTCCAATTAAGAAGAACTGCTTTACTAACGCGCCAGATAAATCAATGCTCAAATCCTCCCCCATATGTATATTATTAAAAATCTGGATTTTTTAGAATGTTGATTTATAAGGCTAGCCTCCATATCTGAGCACATTTCCAACTATTCCTCAAATTTATAGCACCCAACCTACTGTCTTTTATGCAAATACTCATTACACATTTGAGTAAATGATCTCAAGTGAGTAAGCCAAGAACACATATTGATTTTTATTATTTAAACTTCCAGTATAACATATATTCTAAAACGCCAGCGAGATAATTCAAACTGTAAAACTATAGCCCTACTGTAGTGAGAGATTCCTACTCAAAAGGCACTTTAATGTCCATGCTTAGTGGTAGGTGGCAGAGGGCAGGAATGAAGCCTGTCTTATTAGCCACAGTCTCCCCAGCAGCAAGTAGATAAATGGCAGGGACTTAGTAAAATATTCCCTAAATAAAATAAAATCAATAAAAGATGTGATGGAAGAACAAGGAAGCATACCATCCTCTGGTTTGGTCGATGCCCTCAGCAATGAAGTCTGCAGGAAAAGCATCCTCAAACTCCCTCTTGTTTTCAAATGGATAATGAACCTGAGCATAGGGCATGCTGCCACTCTCAAACCAACAGTCAAACACTTCAGAGATGCGGTGCAAGGATCCTTTCCCACAGCGTGAAGGAATGGTCAGGTGGTCAACACTGACAAACAGAAAAGTAGCCATTTCTATTAAATATAAGCATAACAGAACTTGAAGTTTAACTGCCAATAGGAAACATAAAACTCTGACAAGATATAATACATTTGTAAACAGAAACATCAACAATTCTCAAAGGCTTTCCGAGAGCACCATGAATCCCTCCATCTGAAAGGTTATGCACCATTCACCCCACATTTCATAAGGACAGAGGCCATAATACCACAATATGACAATGAGTCATCAACAAAGTACTTCAGCAAACTAGTCACTTCCATGTATATAGCTCTGTAATCCGCTAGAGAGCAGGTCTTAATAGGAGAATGATAAAACTGAAGTGAATCAAACATTTGGAAACTGACCTCTCTCTGTGGAGATCTGAGATCTTTGCTCCCGAGAGTTCTTCAAGTTCTGCCACTGACCCAATGCACACTACCTGTCAAAAACAAAGTTCAACAGCAGGAGCTCCTTAGAGCCAAGCAGAGCATATACTGAGTTCATTCACATAGTATGCACGTTTAGGTTGAGAGAGAGACTGATGATTTTCTCTTTTCTTTTTTTTTGAGACAGGTTCTCACTCCCATTCCCCAGGCTGGAGCGCAGTGGCGCAATCACAGCTCACTGCAGCCTCAGCTTCCTGGGCTCAGGTGATTCTCTCACCTCAGCTCTCAAGTAGCTGGGACTATAGGCAGGCACCACCCAGCCCAGCTAATTTTTTTGTATTTTTTGTAGAGACAGGGTTTTGCCACGATGCCCTGGTCTCAAACTCTTAGACTTGAGTGATCAGCCGGCCTCAGCCTCCCAAGTGTTGGGATTACAGGCGTGAACCACTGCGCCGGGCCTGAGACTGATGATTTTCTTTAAAGGCACATTAGGCACATTAACACAACAATCTGAGCTGAAGCGTAGTATTCACTAATGTGGCTTCTCTCTCATGAAAGACACAGCTTAGTCTCTGAAGAGGCCAGTGTTGACACTGCTCCTTTGTTTCCATGCCAATACCAGAGGGAGTCCCTACCTAGAGAAAATCTTAAATATTCATAGCCATACTCTCAACAGGTAGTAAGCCTTTATTAAGCACAGATCATCAAAGTAACCAGCATAAGTGAAACATCTTAGATTATTGCTCTAAGCATCTCAGTTTCTTCCTGCACCTGAATCTAGCTAATTAATCTAGAATCTTCCCAAGAAAAAGCTAGAACTAAATTAAAGTCATACAGTGCTTAATGACAAGAATACATTCTGAGAAATGCGTTGTTAGGGTGATTTCGTTACACAAACATCACAGAACAACTTACACAAACCCAGATGGGATGGCCTAAAACACATCTAGGCTATATGGTGGAGCCTATTACTTCTAGGCTACAAACCTGTACAGCATATGACTGTACAGAATTCTGCAGGCAACTGTAACACAATGGCAAATGCTATGGTTTTCATATGGTTTGTCTGTTTCCAGTAAATCTCATGTTGAAATTTAATCCCCAGTGTGGTAGTATTGACAGATGGGGCCCAAGGGGAGGTGTCTGGGTCACAGGGTGGATCCCTCGTGAACAGACTATGCTCTCCTTCAGCAGGAAGTTAGTTCTCACTCTATTAGTTCCTGTGAGAGCTGACAGTTAAAAAGAGCCTGCCCCCACCCCACCTCCCCCGCTTCTTCTCTTGCCATGTGATCTCTGCATACTCTGGCTCCTGTCCAGCCTTCCATCATAAGTGGATGCAGCCTGAGGTCCTCCCCAGATGCACATGTCTAGTCTTGAACTTTCCAGTCATCCAGAATCATAAGCCAAATAAACTATTCTTCTTTATAAATTACCCAACTTCAGGTATTCCTTTGTAGCAACACTAAAAGACTAAAACAGCAAGTATTTGAGTTTCCTTTTTTTCATTTTTTTTTTAAATTCAAGTATTTGAGTCTCTAAACATTATCAAACACAGAAAAGAAACAGTAACAATACAGTATCATAACCTTATGAGACCACAGTGAGGGACGGGGCTAGCTGGGGCACTCAGAATGGAGGGATCATCTGACAAGGGCCACACCAGTAGGAGCTGCTGTGGGTTCTCATCCAAGGAGCTTCTGCTCCTAGTGAACACTGGTGGCCTCTTTCTCTGCCCTTCCTACTCAGTCTTGAAAAGTCTTCTGATTCAGCTACTTCACTGTTGCCTTTCAGGTCCCTATGGGAGATTCACCAAGGTGCCTAGGGTGCCACTGCTCGTCACTGCTACAATGCTGTCAGCATTGGACAGAAGGCCACACAGAGATCTATCTGTATAGTAAGTTCTCACCTAATATCGAGAGGTCCCAGTAGCAGGGTCTAACTGGCGTGTACCACCATGCCTGACTAATTTAATAAACAGTTTTGTAGAGATGGCACCCCACTACATTGCCTAGGCTGGTCTCAAATTTCTGGCCTCAAGTGATTCTCCTGCCTTGGCCTCCCTAAGTGCTGAGATTACATGTGTGAGCTATCACACTTGGCCTAAAGTCACAGTTATCAAGAACCTCTGTATGACATTAAGCGAGGAGATAGTATATACACATACATCTACATATCCACACGCACCCTCTCATGCACTTGATTCTAGAAGGTAAAGGTCTGCAATGCTTTGATAAATTTCTTTTCAAGTTTTCATTTTTCATTATCTATAAAGTCAGTTTAACCATAAGCTAATGATACAACTTAACGCAGGGGGAAGAAAAGACATTAGAGAAACACAAGAAAAAAACATTTGAAGTGTGGATTTCCCAGAGAAAACTGTATCCTTTTATTTTTTACAGAGGAAATTCTATATATTGTATTTAATTCAAGGGAAAAGAAGTTACAAACCCTAAAAACAGACTATTTTATGTCATGATTCTAGGAAGGAATAGAGGAAAAAAGATGAAACAAGAAAGTAGCGAAGAAAAAAGAAACCCAATTCTTTTTCATGAACAAAATGCTTTAGCAAAAATCAACACAAGGGAATACTGCCCCGCCTCACCTCCTCAAAGTCATTGCTGATCCACAGTGGGATAGGGGTGCCCCAGTATCTGTTTCTGGAAATTGCCCAGTCACGCGCATCTTTCAGCCAATTTCCAAATCGTTTTTCTCGCACAAACTCTGGGACCCTGCAATAAACAGATCACATAACCAGTCACATAAGAATATTACTAATTCCAAATTGTAAATTATATCCATGTGAGCCTTCGTGTAACGTTTTGTGGAGCAAACACTCTGGAAACATGGAGCTCACTTCAAAGAGTGTGTCTTCTGCTGGGCGCGGTGGCTCACGCCTATAATCCCAGCACTTTGGAAGGCCGAGGCGGGTGAATCACAAGGTCAAGAGATCGAGACCATCCTGGTCAACATGGTGAAACCCCGTCTCTACCAAAGAGTGTGTCTTCTAAACGCACAGCATAGCACACGCAACAGTCTGTGCTGCCATCAATGACCTACATCCAATAGATAACACCACCATAGCACACAGGCCTCCCATGTCTTCCTCTTCAACTGTAGTATGGCTGCCACATACCTCTAACCAGTCACCCTTACTCCAGCCAGCCTCATCCCATACAACTCTAGTCTTTACATTATCCTCACCACAGCAATTTTACTGAACTCCTTAAGCAAAGGCTCCAAACAGGCCAGGCGATTGGTAGCCGTTCTAGCGGCCCCCACTATAGTCTCCTCTCTGATCATTCTTGGTCTTGAATTTCAGGCTCCGACAATGAGGCAAGTTCCCTAGAATCTTTCTCACTTAACTACCTTTGCCCATGCCTGCCCTGTGCTATGCAGCCTTCCTCCCCTCTGCATCCATCCTCTTGCATCCCTCCGACTCCCAATGCTCTTTATTCCTTGTGGTTCAGCTTTGCGGAAATCCTTTCCAAGCACAAGGCTCAGTCAGGGTAGGCTACCAAACCTTCCCTTCTTCTCTTGGGCACTACAGTTACTGCCCTTTACTTCAAAGATAAGTTTATATGCCTGCACCCCCTCGAGGTTATCTTATTAATATTCTATATCTAGTATCTTACACATTAGGAGAACTAATTAGCATATTGGCTCTAAAAATGAAAAGCTGTCTTTTGATAAATCAGGACCACTCTGCTAAGAAATATTAGAAAGTTACAGTTTATAAGCATTTTCCTTATTGTCCTGAGATTCTCCTCATTCTCCTAAATACAAATACAGTTTTCTAATCTAGTTGGGTCCTTGTGAAATGAAGTGGTGATTACCTTTAAAACTCGTAGTGAAAAACATTCTTCTGAAATACATAGGTTCAAGCCTTGTTTCATTTTGTACCCAGAGGCTGAAATGATACCTCTTGGGTTATCACCTGCAGGACTCATATCAGCTGAGGAAAGCAAAGGTTTCTGTGCTTAGAGCTTATCCATAAAGCCAAGCACAGGGGACATTATTCCCTACTGGACCGACAACAGTTAAGTACACATGGCATTTGAAGGTATATCTGAATATGACTATTACTGAAGGCTAGGGTACAGCCACATTTTTCCAAAGTCATTTCATGCCATAAATCAAACAAATGTGAGTTTCTCATTTCTACTGAGTTTAAAAAGAAAAATACTCCCTTATATACTTTATCGCAAGAAAGATATTACTTCTGTTCTGTAACATTATTTGAATTATTTTATGTTCCTAAACACACAGAATAAAAGATAGCTATTATAATACACAATAGAAAATGGATTTGGGGGAAGTGTAAAACACACTAATGACATGACAAAAGACACTATGAAGAAACACATTTTACTACTCACCAGTAGCACAGGTCATTGTTCCTTAGGAGCTGGTCCACCATGTTCTCCACTCGCACAAACCAGCTGGGCACCGCTTTGTAAATGAGGGGAGTGTCTGATCTAGGGAAGCAGAAACACAGACATAGCTGCTCAGGTTGGGACTAGCAGGCACCAGGGTAAGACCTACTTTTCATATTTTATTGACGGCATCATCACCTACTTGGCCTTCTACTAATACTTATTTTTGTTATAGATAAAAGCATCTAAGTCTTCGAAATTGGTCATCTCTTTCCACAATAGTAAGAAAGGCAAAAACTAATATAAGAACAAGACCAGGAAAAAAAAATATAGTTCTGCTGGTGACAATTGTCTAAGAAACAATGTCAACTTCAACATCAGCACAGAAGAGGCAATGTGAAAACCAAATATGATGCAACTGAACATTTCATGTTCACCCACGCCTTTACAGCATGGGCTTACATTAAACATTAAAATCACATTAAATTTTTCATTAAATTCCATTACAAAATTTTAGAGATGTTTCTCAACCTAAAAAAAGTGGCCACAACACAAAACAGATTTGTACAGGTCTATTTTTCTCACACAGTTCCTTAGGAAAGTAAGAATTTTAAGGCCGGGCATGGTGGCTCACGCCTGTATTCCCAGCACTTTGGGAGGCCGAGGCGGGTAGATCACGAGGTCAGGAGATTGAGACCATCTTGGCTAACACAGTGAAACCCTGTCTCTACTAAAAATACAAAAATAATTAGCCAGGTGTAGTGGCATGCACCCGTAGTCCCAGCTACTCAGGAGGCTGAGGCAGAAGAATAGCTTGAACCTAAGAGATGGAGGTTGCAGTGAGCCAAGACTGCACCACTACACTCCAGTCTGGGCGACAGAGCAAGACTGTCTCCAAAAAAAAAATAATAATAATAATAAAAAAGAATGAATTTTGGCCATTCACAAAACTCTCCTAGACCAGGCATTGTGGCTGGCTCATGCCTATAATCTTCGCAATTTGGGAGGCCAGGGTGGGAGGATCATTTGAGCCCAGGAGTTTGAGACCAGCCTGGACAACATGGTGAAACCCCCTTTCCAAAAGAAATGCAAAAACTAGCCAGGTGTGATGGCACCACCTATATAGTCCCAGCTACTCCGGAAGCTGAAGTGGGAGGATTGCTTAAGCTGGGAAGGTGAAGGGTACAGTGAGCCATGAATACAGCACTGCACTCCAGCATGGGGAACAGAGTGAGACACTGTCTCAAAATAACAACAAAAAACTCAACTCTCATAAAAATGAAGTAAGAAGGCAGCTTCCCAAACCAACTCTAAATGATACAAATGAGATGAACACCACAAATATGGAACAGGCAAACATAGAAAGTGTAAGCACGGATTGGAAGCTCTAGCTACAACACAGTCTTTGTTTCTTCTTGTTAAGATTCACTCGGGGTGGATGGCGAAATATTATAGCAATATTAGGAAAGGTTGCTGTGCATGGTGGCTCACACCTGTAATCCCATCACTTTGGGAGGCCAAGCTAGACAGATCACAAGGCCAGGAGATCGAGATCAGTCTGGCTAACGTGGTGAAACCCCGCCTGTACTAAAAATACAAAAAATTAGCCAGGCGTGGTGGCATGCGCCTATAGTCCCAGCTACTCGGGAGGCTGAGGCAGGAGGATTGCTTGAACCTGGGAGGCAGAGGTTGCAGTGAGCCAATATCACGCCACTGCACTCCAGCCTGGGTGACTGGGTGAGACTGCCTCAAAAAAACAAAACAAAAAAAAAACACACAAAAAAGAAATATTAGGAAAGGTCATAGGTTTTAGATTAATCTTTAACCTTTCCTAATATTTCTATAATATTCTGCCAACCACCCCAAGTGAATCTCAACACTTCTGACCTCCAGCAAAAAGGGTAGCTGTGAGTGAAGGTGCTGGCAACCAGTAGTCGGCCTTGTTCCTTCAAAGTCTTGATGATACTTTTGTCAGCATCCTGTTAAAAAAAATTAAAGTTTAGCCATTAAAACATACTGTAATATTTAGGAACAATGTATTACTAGAGTCTGATATTCTGTTATGAATAAAAGGCACAAAGATCAAATATTAATTATTTTTAGTCACTAACTTTAAGTCAACTACATTCCACAACATTTAAGGTCATAAAATTTTCTTTCTGAAATGATTACCCCAAGGTCACAAAGTTGCTTCATGAGGCATAAACTGGAGCAGTTTTTCTGATCTCTCCCTGTGAAATTACAGCATGCTTCCTCTACAGATATGAGACCCTCTGAATGTAACTGATAACATCTTTACTGATTTCATGTGATGACAAAACTAAATAAAAACAACTTCCTAGAAGAATTACAATTATAAACCATGATGGAGAGTAATCAAAAGTAACAGACACCCTTCTATGCCATATTGATTACAGACCTTCACGTACTGTCCAGCGAAATGTGTCACCTCTGCTGTGAAGCAGCCTGATGCATCCACAGGGCAAACGGGGAGTGAGTCTTTCCGAATAATGTTGAAGTCCATACAGACCCGATAGTCATCCTGAGAAAAGGCAAAAAGGAGAGAAGAATAAAACAGTCTAAGTACAGGTGTGGGGAAGAAGCATGAGGTAATAGAGTCCCAAGATAGTTGTTCTATATTATAACATAAACACGTCATTAACTTTATCCTGTTAACTGAAGGTAACTCAAGACCATTAGGAGAATCAGAGCCTCACAGTTGGACAGGGATTAGATCACTCAGTCCAGTCTTCTCAAATATTATTTCCCAGACCTCTATATGTACCTGAGTATCCACTAAATCAGAAGATAGATGACACACATGATTTTTTTTTTAAGTGAAAGGAAGTTAATTAAGAAAGTAAAGGAATGAAGAATGGCTACTCCATAGGCAGAGTAGCCACACATGAATGTTTTAAAACTAAATCAAATTTGGTTTATAACAGTAGCACACACAAAAAACAAAATACACACAAATATAAGGCATGGCCTGTTAGTATTACATGATGATTGATGTACACTTGGATTTGCACCCTCTCAAGGAAGACCCCAAAGGATGGCAACACTGACCTAAAAATCCAAAGTATTTACTTCTCAAATAAGCAAACTGGGTCTCAACTGGCATAGCTTTTACCATGAAGCTTCAGGAATATATTTTGAAGACTGTTAACAATAGAGCAAGTGCATAGCAAAGTGCTATGTGAGACAGTATTCTGAGCACTTTACACATGCTCACTTACACCTCACAATGCTCTTAGACAAAGTGGCATGAAAACAAAACAAAACACCTCCCAATGATCCTACAAAGAAGGCTTTCACCAGGTGCTCCCCTTACACAATTAGCAATCATTTCTATTTTACAGATAGGAAAGTCAAGGTACTAAGAAATAACTTAGCTATGAAGCAGCAAAGCTAGCCTCCAGAGCTTCACCACTGTGCTATGATGCCTAAATATAAAATTAAAGAGACTGCCTTATGTTAGTGAAACCACACTCTGGATTGACTCCAAGACAAGCTGGAAAGCGGACATGTTTCCACCTCGATCTGTGTTCACCTCTCCCTGTGCTGAGGCTGACTGGTGTGGTGTCATGTGGGTGGACAGGAAAAGCCCCTAAGTGCAGCAATTTGAACTACTGAGTATGGAGCAAGTAACTCTACCCAGCGCATTAAGCTAAGAGCAGCTTTCCTAAATGCATCCAGAACAAGTGATGTTCAACATGATGTCACACAAGTGCACAGACTCTGCAGAGATCAAACACTACCTTGCCTAGCAAAAGAAGGCCTCTCAGAAAATGTTTACCAAGGTGGGGCACGGTGGCTTACACCTGTAATCCCAGCACTTTGGGAGGCCAAGATGTGTGGATCACTTGAGGTCAGGAGTTTGAGACTAGCCTGGCCAACATTGGTGAAACCCCATCTCTTCTGAAAGTACAAAAAATTAGCCAGGTGAGGTGGTGGGTGCCTTTAACCCCAGCTACTTGGGAGGCTGAGGAAGGAGAATCGCTTGAACCCAAGAGGCAGAGGTTGCAGCGAGCCAAGATCGTGCCATTGCACTCCAGCCTGGGCGACAGAGGAAGACTCTGTCTCAAATAAAAAAAAAAAGAAAGAAAGAAAATGTTTACCAATTGGGGTTAAAGGCTATAGTTTAAAGAATAAATCTTCCATAACATTAACCTGCATGGTGTTCAGAATCTTCTATAATATTAATGTGCATGGTACTCAGAGTGATATGAGATATAACTCTAGAGTTAATGACAAACACCTACATTTAAAAAGAAAACCTAAACTACAATTCAAAACCAAGAAGTTACCTTTTTAATTATCTATCAGTGGGGTAACCATACTGGTTGACCCTAAAATGATTATGAATAGTATGTGACTAGTTCCTAAAACTCTTAAGTAGTATTATCAAGAATACTTCCTTCCATCAAAATTGAATATGGACCAGGTATTGCATGATTATTAAGGAATTGCTGACTTTATTGGATATAAATAATGGCACAGTGGCTATAGTGAAAATAAAAGTCCTTATTAGTCAGAGATGCAGCTAGAATTACTGATACATGAAAGACATGATGTTGAGGATTTGCTTCTGAATCCTCCAGCCAAAATAAAAAGTGTGGTACTATACGGAGGAAGAAAACAAGAGAGATTACCAAAACGTTGAGAACGCAGCTGGATGATGTGACAAAAAGAATTATAATATTTTCTTCTGTGTATGTTTCAAGATTTCCAGAATAAAACTTCAAGTGATGGTTACATTAAAAGCCCAGATTTTACCACTACAAATCAATGTAAAAAAATGTACCTGTACCCCCTATATCTATAATAAATAAAATAAAATCCCAGAGATTAAGCATAAAAGCAAAATGGTAAATGAAGACAGACTACTCCCACTGCCTTTTAGAACAAAGTCACATTTCCAACGCCTCTCACCAACAAAATGATCAAGCCTAGAGGAATGTGTAGGTGCTACACCATGCTACAGAGGAGGCAAAGGAAATCCAGAGAGGCCAAGCAACTTAGCCTGGAACTGCCTGTTAGTGGCAGCACCATGATTTAAGGTGAGAGGTGGTTTACTGCAAAGCATGTGCCTTTATGTTATTCTGTTTTTATTCACACACAAATTACATGAAAGGGAAAGTGTTTTTAGAAAAATTATTCTGGGCAAAATATAAAATTAACTGAAGAGTACAGTTTTGAGAGGAGAGGTCAAATTCCCCCTTCTGATCATGTAGCATTTAATTAAGAACACAGCAGAGGTGATGGGAATGGTGTGTATTTTGGTGGCTGAGGCACCTGCACATCTCTAGATGCCTGTCAAAACTCACAGAACCGTATACCAGAAAGAGTTTACTGCATGAATGAATAAATAAAGACACAGCAAGGCACTGTGGCCTTTTAGAAAGAATAAACGACTGGAAGTGGTCCTGAATTTTACCCACTCTTTCCAGAAATTACCTTAGGATGAAAGGGAATTGCAGATGCAAATTTTATAAGCCATCTTGCAGGCAGTGAGTCAGAAAAGAGGCCAACCTGGTGGCCCAACATGATGAGACACGAGTCAGCATCTGTGAAAAGTGGCCACCGACATACTTTTCAAATATATTTGCCAGATTTATGCTACTCACAGCACCAAAGTAAGGAGCTTGGTGGACAACCCCTGTGCCTTCTTCTTCCTTCACATAGTTGTCAACGAGCACAGTGAAAGCGCCATTCTCTTTACACTGGAAAAAAAAGTCAGCAGGCTTCAGGGATGAAACATTACTATATTACAATGTTAACTTCGTAACAGTTATTCTTAAAAACCTGGAAACACTTTCAACACGTAAAATTATTTCCAGAAATATTAGAGAAAGAATAATTCAGGTTGGGAAGAAACATGCTAATTCAATACATTTTTCCCATAAATAAAAAGTTACTACTTATAAATCAAATAATTATCTGGAGACTGGCAGATAAAAATTTCTAATTTCCTTGGTTACAAACTGATTTTTTTTTTGTTTTTTGTTTTATATTTTTCCTGAGAAGGAGTCTTGCTGTCACACAGGCTGGAGTGCAGTAGTGCAATCTTGGCTGACTGTAAATTCCGCCTCCCAGGTGCAAGCAATTCTGCAGCCTCAGCCTCCTGAGTAGCTGGGATTACAGGTGCCCACCACCAAGCCCAACTAATTTTTTTTGTATTTTTAGCAGAGACAGGGTTTCACTATGTTGGCCACGCTGGTCTTGAGCTCCTGACCTTGTGATCCACCTGCCTTGGTGTCCCAAAGTGCTGGGATTACAGGTGTGAGCCA
The DNA here is from genome assembly GCF_030222135.1 of Aotus nancymaae. Lineage (NCBI taxonomy): Eukaryota > Metazoa > Chordata > Mammalia > Primates > Aotidae > Aotus > Aotus nancymaae. The sequence goes on from NW_026988455.1 coordinate 20,294,168, forward strand.
CGGCGTCCAGTCCAAACTGATGTTTTTCATTAGTTCTCCCTTCCCCCATTTTTGCTCCTAGTATGCAGTTTAGGATATTCACTTACTGATACATTTTCAATCACTGTATATGTTTTGCTTCTCTTTTTCCTTTTAACTCAGCTCAAGTTATTCAGTTATAAAGGCAAATCTGGAAAGGAACAGGTGGGAGCCACAAGTAGTATGTTCTATTTACAGGTAACTCCACCACCTTAAGACTCAGGGGAAATGTGTTCAATTTTATTTTCTTTGCAACAGCAATATCATCACGTTAATACATATAATGCTAATAGACCTCCTCTTTCTACTTTCCTCTCTTTACATTTCTTTCCACAAACCACTGTTTCTGCCAAACTGGCCCTTTGATGGCCTTCATTTTTGCATTGGTTAAAAAGTATTTTCACATTTAACTCCTAAAATCCTATGAAAAAGCTATTAGTATTCCCATGTCTTAAAAATATTCTGGCTGTATTTGCATTTCACAGATAAGCAAACTCAGAATAAAGATTAGTCTTTACCCAAATCACACAACAGTGATGAAACCACGACCTGAAACAAGTCTTCTGGTTGCAAATACAATGTTATTTCAACTTCATCACAGCACTCTGTCTCTTTGGAACTTAAAACTAAACTTGGAAAATAACCATAAAATTTCATTGCTGTAACCCAAATAACCTTGAAACATTTTAGAAGTTATGGTATGGCTGGGCGCGGTGGCTCACGCCTGTAATCCCAGCACTTTGGGAGGCCGAGGCAGGTGGATCACGAGGTCAAGAGATCGAGACCATCCTGGTCAACATGGTGAAACCCCATCTCTACTAAAAATACAAAAAATTAGCTGGACATGCTGGCGCATGCCTGTAATCCCAGCTACTCAGGAGGCTGAGGCAGGAGAATTGCCTGAACCCAGGAGGCGGAAGTTGCGGTGAGCAGAGATCGCGCCATTGCACTCCAGCCTGGGAAACAAGAGCAAAACTCCGCCTCAAAAAAAAAAAGAAGTTATGGTATGATAGGTGCTAAAATTTTGATAGTTTAAACAGAAAGAATACATGGGTCCTTAGAATTACATGGATACTTAATTACATGTTCTACACTTAGAACCAGTATAGACTAAGTCACTGCATCTTGTCTCTCAGGGTCCACCTGGGGACTATCCAGGCCATGGCTGGGCTGCTTCCACCCAGGTCAGTAGATACCAACCACTAGGAGCAGCAGTGCTGCTCCATAGGCAATGTCTGCTGACACAGCTTCCCTTGGTATTTCAGAACAGGTATACGTCAGTGAACATCAGATGAATTCTGTCCTGGGTCAAACGACTTACAGTACTCGTCTAAAGTCACCGAAGGTCTCAGGTAGTTTAAGAAGTTTATTTAATGGGTAGGTGTTATTCAACTGGATATGTACCGAGTGCATATTCCAGACAGACCTCTATTTAACCTAAAGTTCCTGTCTAGTCTGTCCATGTGCATTTTTTCAGAGGGTTGAGCTTTCTTTGGGTTCTCAATAGGGTTTGTGATTCATAAAGGTGAAGTGTCACTGATCTAGTGGAAGAGATTTTAGATAATAAAAAAATACAACATAAAACAAAGTATGTTAAGATATACGATAGGAGAATGAAGACAAGACATTTCTTCAAGGGAGAAGCCAAAGATGCATTTCAGAAAACTTGCAGATGACATCTGAGTTCAGACTTGAAGGGTGAGTTAACTTAGCATATCTACACATGAAAAAAAGATAAAGACTTTTAAAATGGTAGGAAAACTTAATAAAAAAGGCAGGGAAGCAGGAAAGGAAAGAGCCAGTTTGATCGAATAAAGGATATGTCTAAAGTAGCATGGGAGGATGTGGTCAGGAAGCAGGTCTGCTGCACAGCGACTGAGGAGGGCATGTCTCGAATGCTGGGAAATAACTAATGCTTGTAGGGAGGAATGGGATGAAGGCAGAGCATATGGAAATCCACTGGGCAGCAACGTGGGAGGAAGAAGGCCATTATGTAGGCAAGAAGAAATGTAGAAAAACAAGAAGCATAAAAGCGAAGAGGCAGGTAACAGACACACTGTGGATAGGGCCCAAACCATGGAGGTCTCCTGAATCAACCAGATTCTCCCTACAAGGAACGGAAACAACAGAGGGTTCAGCAAATGGCTTTTTTTGGGGGATGGGATGTAAGTGATTATTATTTCCACATTACCAATAAAGCTAGGCCTGCTTATTATCTTATTTCAAGATCTTTAAATAAGGATGGAGGAATTCCTGCTTGACAACACTCTTTTGGTGAGGAAGTCTGGGTGACAGGGTTTGCACCTGCAGCTGTGGATTCTCCATTGTCGGAAAATAAAACCACATAAAACAACTTTATGACTCTGAAGAAACTAAGGTGCTAAATGTATGAGCCCTGTCGTGGTACCTAGATTTAAATACCTGCCTCATTAACCTCCTTGAAATAAAATTGGTTTACTTTACTCATGATGTTTTATTCTGATGATTATCTTAAATTTGTCAAAAAAAAAAAAAAAAAAAAAAAAAAACCCTAAATAAATGCCCTGGGTGATATGTAGACTACATGTAATAAAAATATACACATAAAAATCCAATCAAATGTAAAGTGATTATTCATATAATTTGAGAAAAATATATTAAAAAAAAAAAATCACAGCCAGGTGCAGAGGCTCACGCTTGTAATCCCAGGAGTTCAAGACCAACCTGGGCAACATAGTGAGATTCTGTCTCTATAAAAAATAAAAAACTTGGCCAGATGTGGTGGTGGTGTATGCCAGAAGTCCCAGCTATTTGGGACAGGGGGCATCACTTGAGCCCAAGAGGTTGAGGCTGGAGTGAGCCATGATTGTGCCACTGTACTCAAGCCTGGGGGGCAGAGGAGAAAAAGAAAAAGGAGAAACAGAAAAAGCCTATTTAAAAAAAAAAAAAATCCTCTAAAACAAGAAAGCAACACAAATGATTTAATTTTGTTAGCACTAAAGCAGTTTTCTGGATTCAGGTACACTCATACAAGCAATATTACAGTAAGGTAATGTGAATTCCACTTATCACCTCATCCCAGCTATCAAATAATCAGATTGTGGAGAGCCCCACAGTAGCAGTCCCTAAGCTTACCTTCACAAAATAGTCAAACAAGGGCCTGTACTTCTTGCCTTTAAGATAGGCACCAGGAAATCTAGAAAAGGAGAAAGGCAAACTCACAATTAAATTAAAATCAAATATGAGGCTACAGCCCCATCAAGCCAAGCCACCACTCGCCTCTGGTTTGCTGGCTCCTTAGCCATTAATGCTATAATGTGTGACTGTAAAGTACTTAGTGTTAGTACTTAAAACTAAATTTGAATAATGCAGCTTTTGGATGATAAAGCTTTTTCTTTTTAAAACTAAAGGCACACCCAGACACATACACCCCCATACCCACCCACAGAGCAATTATTTGAATATTTACCTTTCAAGGATCTCATAGTCATTCTCCAATTTATAGAGGGCTGACAATCTGGCTTCCATTAAAATGAGTAATTTTCCTCTGGCAACATCTATGAGAACAAGGAAAAACATGGACATGGGTGATATTCTGAATTTGGCTGATTCTAAAGACATGCATCAAGCATACTTTTTTCCCGAGGAGCCCCTGTATCATGTGCCTCTAGTGTGCCCAATACTCACAGAGAAATACTGCAAAGAACACTAAGGTATACTGCTTTCCAAACACGAAAATGACAAAAACATCAAATGCACTTAGGCAGTTGGTAGTTGTTATTTATCACTCCGATATCCATTTTAAGTAAATTATTCTTTATTTTCTCCTTCATAATGTAAATATGTGAATGTTTAAAAATAACACTGACAAAGTAGCTCACAACATAATTGCCATGTAATATCACCCCCTCTCAGACATTCTCATTTGGGCATTTATTGATCCAGATATTTTTCTACGTAGATACTAACAAACACATATGCAAATACGTACATTCCTTTTATTTTTATTTTTTAATTAAGGTAATATCCTATCTGGTTGGTTTTACAACTTTTCACTTAATATACTGTCAACATTCTTCCAAATATTAGCACATACAGACTTTTCTCCATCTTTTAAAGAACTCTATGGGACTCCATTTTATATGATTATGAGTTATTTCTAACAAGCTGACAGTCATTTAAATTCCTTTCAAATTTTCACTACTATGAAAACTGGGATAATGAATGTCCTTGATGTATCTGTGTACCCTTATTCTAAGTGTTTCTAGAGGATACCTAGGGCATCCTAGGAAAAGAAAAGCTAAAGCAAATGTATGAACAATTAAAACTTAAGAGAAAATCTGGGCCAATTTAGAACCCACCTATAAGTTATGATATTACGTATCTGAAATTTACTAGAGCCTATGTCATATTTCACTATAAGAAAAATGGGTATCTATGGGGCACTGCAAAAGCCAGGCCTCTCTGTGGCCAACAGCTTTTTCCAGTAGGTCAACTCTTGGTCCTATCTGCTCCCAGGAAAGAACAAATAAAAAACTCCCTCTGTACCTTTTTTCTGACAATCAATCTTTTCCCATTCCTTTCTCACTACTTTTTCCTTGCCAGTACAATCTACTGTTCAATCAAGCCGACTGTTTTAATACAACTATTTAAAAAGATCATTGCAACCATTATTAAACAGCATTAAACACATCTACACTGTTGTGTAATCATTACTACTATCAATACCCCAAACCTTTTCATTTTCCTATACTGAAACTCTGTACCCATCAAACAACTCCTCCTTCCCGCCCAGTCTCTGTCAACCACCATTCTACTACTTTTTGCTCTCTGAATTTCATTTCTTGATACCTCATATATGAATCATGCAGTATCTGCACTTTGGCGACTGGCTCATTTTTTTTTGTTTGTTTTTTTGAGACGGAGTTTCGCTCTTGTTACCCAGGCTAGAGTGCAATGGCGTGATCTTGGCTCACCAAAACCTCCACCTCCTGGGTTCAGGCAGTTCTCCTGCCTCAGCCTCCTGAGTAGCTGGGATTACAGGCACGTGCCACCATGCCCAGCTAATTTTTTGTATTTTTTTTTTTTAGTAGAGACAGGGTTTCACCATGTTGACCAGGATGGTCTCGATCCCTTGACCTCGTGATCCACCCGCCTCGGCCTCCCAAAGTGCTGGGATTACAGCCGTGAGCCACCGCGCCCGGCGTCGACTGGCTCATTTTAATTAGCATAATGTAATCCAGGTTCATCCAAGGCATAGCCTGTATCAGAATTTCCTTCCTTTGTTAGGCCGAGTAATATTCCATTGTATCGAAATACCCTATTTGGTTTATTCATTTATCCAATGGGTTCCTTCTATCTTTTGACTATCGTGAATAATGCTACACAAATATGGGTGTAGAAGTATCTGTTCAAAACTGCTTTAAATTCTTTGGGGAAAACACCCAGAAGTGAAATTGCTGGGCCACAGTGTAATTCTGTTTAGCTTTTTGAAGAAATGCCGCTGTTTTCCACAGCAGCTGCACCACAGCTTTTTTTACTGGCAGTAAGTTTTTCTTTTCTTCTCCTTTTGCCTCCACAAAACTATCCAAACCTGAAGGTATAGTTGTTCACAAAGTACCAATCTTCTTTTCAAATCTCTACGGAAAGGCCCTCATTGAAACTGGTAACTCTCTACCAGGGAACATTTGAAAGGCAAAAGTTCTCAAGTTCTGGTACCAATTACTAGTAATAAGGTGATGCTACATATCTGAATCTTAGACTCTTCATCTGTCATAGGGGCATGGTGTGGAAAAACATATTATAATATGGAAATTATAAGAAAATTTTATGTTCTACTTTTTACATTTCTGTACTATTTTAGATGTTGTGTTGGTTTTCAATTAGAAATGAAAACAGGCTGGGCGTGGTGGCTCACTCCTGTAATCCCAGCACTTTGGGGAGGCCAAGGCAGGAGGATCATGAGGTCAAAAGATCAAGCCCATCCTGGCCAACATGGTAAAACCCCATCTCTACTAAAAATACAAAAATTAGCTGGGTGTGGTGGTGGATGTCTATAGCTACTTGGGAGGCTGAGGCAGGAGAATCACTTGAACCCGGGAGGCAGAGGTTGTAGTGAGCTGAGATTGCACCACTGCACTCCAGCCTGGCAACAGAGTGAGACTGTCTCAAAAAAAAAAAAAAAGAAAAAAGAAAAAAAGAAAAATAATTTTTCTAATAAAGTCAGATTCTTTTCAAATAATTCTATTCTTCATGCAAAAAGAAAGGTAAGCCTTCATATTTTCCAAAATATAAAATTATCATATACATATTAATCATAAATAACCAGCATCTTCCTACTTACCTTTAATCTTCACATACTGCATTTCTGGATTAACACATACGGCAAGGTTACTAGGTAGAGTCCAGGGAGTGGTTGTCCAAGCAACTAAAGATACAGTTTCATCTTCTTCCAAAGGGAAAGTTACAAATACTGAAGGGTCTTGAACATCCTGAAATAAATTGAGGTAAAGTATTGTTTTACAAATCCACAATGACAGACACCTAAGAAAAAGGAACTGATCCTAAAGATAAATCTTCAGGATGAACTGAAGAAATCACATGCCAGACTTGTAAAAAAATTTTTAAATACTTTAAAAAATATTTTTAAAAGCATATTTATTTGTCACAAATTAAGTATTTTAAGACACCTGGTGACTGTTTTTTTTTCTTTTGACATGGAGTCTCCCTCTGTCACTTAGGCTAGAGTGCTGTGGTGACATCTTGGCTCACTGCAGCCTTCACCTCCTGGGTTCAAGTGATTCTTGTGCCTCAGCCTCCCAAGTACCTGAAAGTACAGGCACATGCCACCACACTTAGCTAATTTTTATATTTTTAGTAGAGATGGGGTTATTCTATTGTGGTCAGGCTGGTCTCAAACTCCTGACCTCAGGTGATCCACCTGCCACAACCTCCCATAGTGCTAGGATTACAGGCATGGGCCACGTTGCCTGGCCTCTGGTAACTTTTTAAAGTAATGTCTAAAGAGGAACATATGATGGAGGTTTCAGTATTATGATTATCTATTTTGTAAGTCCATGAAGAGTTAGGTCAAAAAGATTCTACTAAAGCAACACATATTTGAAATTGTAATAAACCCATATAAATTCAGCTCATTAAATAAAAAAACAAGATTGTCTCCAGCTCTCTGGCAATGTTTCAACACAAAAATATCAAGGATTTAAAAATAAATAGCTCTAAAAAAATCAGTCCCAGACAAAAAACAACTGCAATTTAAATAAAGTGACACAAGAGCTGTTGGTCACACAAGAGAAACCTGAAATAAGGAACACTACTATTGGCCTGTACCTCCTCAAATGTCAGTATTATGAAGCATAGAGAGACTAAAGAGCTGTTTGAGATTAAAGGCTGGAGACATATCACTGCCGGAAGCACACAATGTAGGTCTTTTTTTTCTTTCCTTTCTTTTTTTTTTTTTTTTTTTTAAACTATAAAGGACACTGCTGAGACAACCAGAACCTGAATAAGATCTATACATGAGGTAATACAGTATCAATGTTAATTTTCTAACTCTAGTTATTTAAAACAATGTTCTTGATTTTAGGAAATATGTAGTTTTCATAGGAAAAGGGCCATAATTCCTGCAAGTTACTCTCAAAGGGTACTGTGCCCCACTCCTATAAAAAGAGAGAAGGATAAAGCAAATGTGGCAAAAGGTTAACATTTAGGGAATCTAGTCGGACATAAAGAACTCTCTCCACTTTTCTGTGAGTTTGAAAACATGTCAAAATTAAAATTTTTTTCTTGGTCAAAACAAGCAAAACCTATTACATTAAGATACATCATAAATCCAATGTAGAAAACAAATCCCTCATCTTAACAGAGCTTTAGTATAGTAACTGGCAGTATTTTCAGCACTCAGTAGTAAGTGATCAAAGTGACTGATCGCGTGGGCAACATTCCACACCAGGTCTACTTGGGAATACCTACTATGATCATAACCATTCAACTTCTACCTACAAAACTCAATGCTGAATAATGTCTCTACATTTCACGTACCTTATAATTCTGGTGTGACTCAAAGTTGGAAAGTGGAGTGTTACATGCAGTAGAGAAGGGCATGACTTTCACACCTCTATAAACAAGGCCTTTATCATAGAGTTGTTTGAAGACCCACCTGATAAGAGATGGAGTTTCACAATTATATAACCAAAATTCTATTTCTGAAAATGCAAACATTTATGCCATTTTCTGTTTAGAGTGTCTGTCTGCCAAATAAGTGAAAAAACAATGTCTTTCATTGGGAGACTAGCTGGCAAATTAGATCAATATAGTAAGACATTAGGCAGACATTACAATGCTAATATCTACTAACATTGAATGATGTTTAAAACATAATGTTGATTAAGAAAAGCAATTGGCAGGCCGGACAGAGTGGCTTACACCTGTAATTCCAGCACTCCTGGAGGCAGAGGCAGGTGGCTCACCTAGGTTAGGAGCTCAAGACCAGCCTGGCCAACATGGTGACACCCCATCTCTACTAAAAACACAAAAATTAGCCGGGCATGGGGGTGCCTATAATCCTAGCTACTCAGGAGGCTTAGGGAGGAGATTCGCTTGAACCTGGGAGGCAGAGGTTGCAGTGAGCCGAGATCATGCCATTGCACTCCAGTCTGGGCAACAGAGCCAGACTCTGTCTCAAAAAAATAAATGTCCTACATTCAACAACAAACATATTCCCAAAGATTTCGGAGAAATAATGATAGACTCAAAAATAAACTGATTCATGCTAGTGCACTTTTCCAATAACCAATACAACAGAATATTCATAGAATATTTATCATATTTATAATTTTAAATAAACCTACCAGACACTTTCCATGAATTCTGGATACAGAGTTTTGTAGTCATTGTCAAAGTCAATCCATCGGCCAAGTCTGGTAACTGTAGACTTTAAAATATTAATATAGAACAGTATTAGACAATATTTTTAATTGTTCATCAATGTGTACTCACTTCTATTGTCACCACATATGGAAATTTTGGGAAAATAGAATAATCAACGGTATGAGTAAATCTATATTGCAAACAACATTCTATGTAAGGTTAAGAACAAGTTTTCCTGGCACTCATTCTACATGCACAAAATGTTATTTGTAAGTATAAATATTCATTTATACGAGGCTACCAAAACCACCACTTGGCAAATACCACAGGCATAATTATTGCTGGCACAAATCATTCATGGATGTTAACATTAATGAGTGAATGTATGACAAGAAAAAGAATATCTGGGGCCGGGCGTGGGCTCACACCTGTAATCCAAGCACTTTGGAGGCCAAGGCGGGCTGATCACCTGAGGTCAGGAGTTCAAGACCAGCCTGACCAACATGGTGAAACCCCATCTTTAAAAAAAAATTGAAAAGAATCTCCCCACAAGATACTTATTAATTACAAAGGAAAAACTACAACTTTACAAAGCAGAAGGCTGATAGACAGCACCTTAATCAAGTGAACAAAGTTATCACCATCAATGGACATAGCAACAACACATGCCGCCTGGTACGATGCACTGAGAAGGGCTAACATCACTTCTGTGGCATTCTCACCAAAAATGTATAACCTAAATTAAATCAGGAAACCTCAGACATTGAGAGACATTCTATAAAATAGCTGCTCTGCAATCTTCAGAAACGAGAAGGCCATGAAAGACAAAGAAGAACTGAATAAAATGTCCCATACTTAAGAAGACTAAGAAATCATGACAACTAAATGCAATATGTGATTGGTCCAAATAAAAATTAATGGGGCAACTGCTTTTGAAAATTCTATTAATACTATGGTTATTGAAGATGTTAGCAGTTGGGAAAGAAGGATGAAAGATATAGGGGAATTAATTTTATTTTTGCAACTGTTTAGTAAGTCAAATTATTTCAAAATAAAAAGTTAAAAAATTTTTAAAAGTATTTGAGAAAAAAAGAGGCCCATATCCATGTTATACTTATCAGAATTTTTCCCTATTGGTGATCAGTCAAGAAAGGTAGACCAATTAAGCACACGGAAGTCAGAAAATGGTTCAGTTTAAGCTAACAGTTTTTCTACCAAAAAAAAAAAAAAAAGCACAAGGGACCATAAACCATCTCAATGCCCATTTAATAACTACATTTTCTGTTCATTCTACTGACAATATCCCACATACCTTCCACTCAGTAGAGTATCTCATCACAATTGCTCGGCACTGACTGTTATACTCTGTAATCCCCATTTTGGCCACATCCTCCGGTCCTCTGATTCCCAGTGTCTTATCAATTTCATATTCCTGCAAATTTGTGATAAGATTGTTACCACTGTGCCCCATGAAACAACTGCAACTATGCAAATCTAGAAAATAAAACAAATCGAACTACAAATAAAGAAATGAAGTAGAAGAAAAGGTCTACAGTCAACATTCGTATTTAACATATTATATGATGAAATCTAATGCTTATAAAAAAATCAGAACATTATAAAGCTGGATACTCAAACATACCACAGGTAAGCCATGACAATCCCATCCAAATCTTCTGTCAACATGAAACCCACTCTGGTGAGCATATCTTGTAACTATATCTTTAATTGTCCCTGCAAGTATATGTCCATAGTGCGGCAGTCCAGTTGCAAAAGGAGGACCATCATAGAAAGTAAATCTAAGGGTAATAAAAATATATCAAGTCACTTAAAAACAGCAAAAATTTAAAGCATTTTTCTTTTTTTTTTGAAACGGAGTTTCGCTCTTGTTACCCAGGCTGGAGTGCAATGGCGCGATCTCGGCTCACCGCAACCTCCGCCTCCTGGGTTCAGGCAATTCTCCTGCCTCAGCCTCCTGAGTAGCTGGGATTACAGGCATGCGCCACCGTGCCCAGCTAATTTTTTTGTATTTTTAGTAGAGACGGGGTTTCACCATGTTGACCAGGATGGTCTCGATCTCTTGACCTCGTGATCCACCCGCCTCGGCCTCCCAAAGTGCTGGGATTACAGGCGTGAGCCACCGCGCCCGGCCAAAGCATTTTTCTATAGATAGCTTTTGTTATAGTGAAGTCTTTTTGGAAGGAGAAAAGCAGCAAGATCAGAAAATTGGCAAATATAATTGATTAGATATTTACTGGTGGTCCTGCCTTCAGAAAGGCTACAATTGTGGTAGAGCTGCAGAGACCGCCATTTGATTATTCATTTTTCATTTATTAGTTCCATGACGTAAGGCAAGTTATTTATCCTGATCTTGAGTTATCTCATCAGTAAAATAGAGCAATAAACCCCGAAAGTTTTTGACCAGAGGAGACATATAATGAAACAGTGATTAAAGGGCTAGTCTTTTAGGTAAATGAGGACTAAAGACAGAAGGCATTATAGTAGCCTTCTACAGGGTACTTATTCATTCAATGTATATATCTACTACTGAATACCCACTATATATAGGGCTGGAGGATTCTGGGAATATAAAGATGAATAAAGAGTATCTGCTTTAGGCTGTGAGTGGTGGCTCACACCTGTAACCCCAGCACTTTGAGAGGCAGAGGCAGATGGATCACTTGAGGTCAGGAATTCGAGACCAGCCTGGGCAACATGGTGAAACTCTGTCTCTACTAAAAATACAAAAATTAGCTGGGCATGGTGGTGGGTACCTGTAATCTCAGCTACTTGGGAGGCTGAGGCAGGAGAATCACTTGCATCCAGGAGGTGGAGGTTACAGTGAGCAGAGATGGCACCACTGCACTCCAGCCTGGGCAACAGAGCAAGACTCCATCTCAAAGAAAAAAAAAAAAAAGAGTATCTGTTTTAATGGGATTCAGTTTAAGAAATAACTACTCTTTTTTTTTTTTTTGAGATGGAGTCTTGCTCTGTGGCCAGGCTGGAGTGCAGTAGCACAATCTCGGCTCACTGCAACCTCCGCCTCCTGGGTTCAAGCGATTCTTCCGCCTCAGCCTCCTGAGTAGCTGGGACCACAGGCACGTGCCACCACGCCCTGCTAATTTTTTTGTATTTTTAGTAGAGACGGGGTTTCTCCGTGTTGGCCAGGATGGTCTTGATCTCTTGACCTCGTAATCCACCCGCCTAGACCTCCCAAAGTGCTAGGATTACAGGCGTGAGCCACTGCGCCTGGCCCAAGAAATAACTGTTCTTAAGGACTTTCCCTTTACCTAAGAAATTCACATACTTTGGTTTATGTTTTGATTGCTTTAAGCATTCCTGAAAACAATTAAATTTGGTCCAAAACTCCAAGATTTTTTCTTCTTCAGCAGGAAAATTTATGTTTTCTGGAACTTGCTGAACCATTCTGTTGCTGTAAAAGAAATCAAATTTGTTACTGTCAAAAGAGAAATCTATGAATAACAGAGTACCATATTATTAACATGGGTGTATGTATATGACACTAACCATACTTTAAAAAAATTAGAGCTTTATTGATGTACAATTTACATACTGTAATGTACAGTGTACAATTCAGTGGCTTTTCAGTATATTTACAAGGTAGTATAATTATTACTACTATCTAATTTCTTTTTTTGATGTTCATTATATTATTTATTGTAGTGAAAATGTGTCAAAAAATAATTGTTCAACAATAAGAGAACAGTTAAATACATGATACTTTTATATTTCAAAGAGAAGTTAACAAAATTGGAAAAATTCACCAAAAATATGGAACACTTCACAAATATGCGCATCATCCTTGTGCAGGGGCCATGCTAATCTTCTCTGTATCATTCCAATTTTAGTATATGTGCTGCCGAAGCGAGTACTACCACTATGTAATTTCAAAATGTTTTCAACCTCCCCTCCCCACCAAAGTACCCCATAACCATTAGCAGTCACTCCCCATTCTTTCTTCTCCATAGCCAGTAGCAACAACTTATCTTCTTTCTGCTTCTATAGATTTACCTATCCATTTCATATAAATGGAAAAATTTATATACATCATCTATATGTGGCCTATTGCAACTGGTTCCCTTTCTCTAGCACATTTTCAAGGTTCATCCACAATATAATATGTATTCATACTTTATTACTTTTGATAGCTGAATAGTATTCCATTTCATGAATATGCCACATTTTGTTTATCCATTCATCATTTCTTGGACACCTGTATTGTTTCCGCTTTTCAGTTATTGTGAATAATGCTGCTAGGAACATTCGTGTACAAAATTTTGTGGGGATCTACGTTTCATTTCTCTTGGGTATGCAACTAGAGGGAGAATTTCTGGGTCACATGATAATTCCGTATTTAACTTTTTGAGAAAATGCCAAAATGTTTTCCAAGGTGACTGTACTATTTTACATTCCCTCAGCAGTGAATAAGGATTCTAATGTCTTTATATCCTACCTAACACATCTTATTGTCCATCTTTGGATTACAGTCATCCTAGGAGATGTTAAATAGTATCTTGTGGTTTTGATTTGCATTTCCCTAAAGACTAATGATGCTGAGCATCTTTCCATGTGCTTATTGGCCATTTGTGTATCCACTTTGGATAGATATTTATTTACCCTTTGCCTATTTTCTAATTAGGCTGTCTTTTTATGGTTGAATTTTAAGGGTTATTTATACATTCTGGATACAAATCCTTTAGAAGATATATGATTTGTAAAAAGCTTCTCTTATTCTGTGGGCTGTCTTTCTATTTTAGTGATAGTATTTTTGAAACACAAAAATTTTTAATTTTAATGATGCCCAATTTGTCTATTTTTGGTTTTGTTGCTTAAGCTATTGGTGTCATCTAATAAACCATTACCTAAACAAGGTTACAGACTTTTAGCTTACATTTAGACCAAGAATCATATTGAGTTATTTTTGTATATGGTGAGGGAAAGGTACTTGGTATTACTTAATATTCAGTAATGGTAGACAATTATTTCCAAAAGTAAGCAAGAAAATCTTGGAAATTCTATCTGACAGTGCAAAAACTCATTAACAATCTGAAGAAAAAAATCTCAAAGTAACTACGAATTTTCTTACCTACACTCACATGACAGAAATCAGTTCTCTTGAAATAACTTCATCTTCTCTTTGAGGAAAACTGGTATAACTTTAAAAATCTTAAAAAGATGAGAATCTCACATTCGAATATAGATTCCAATTTTCCATTTTACCCTTTTTATTTCTTATTCATGATTTTTATGAAGGATAAGTTTAGTCTCTAGTGAGAAGTCTTAAAGTGTCTTTTAAACGTTTTGCTAATAACCTCGTTCAGAGACACTTGATCAATCTGTGATTTAAGTATCTAGTGAGCTGACTTAAGCATCTAGTGAGCATTCTTGAGACCTTTCCTTCCCAAATTCTATTTATTCTTAATTAACAAGGTGGGTGCAAAATTTCCAAGTCAACAGCAGATTAGAAGGGAATAGAATTGCTAATAAGAGAACAACAGAGAAGATAAAAAACCTTAAGTACTCAAGAACCACAACAGTCCAGGATAATCAACTCTACAGGAAAAGACACCTACATACCTCAGTTCTGAAAGCATCAAAAGCATCATAGTCTAAGCAAGTTATTGATTCTTTATAAAAAAAAAAAAGTCTGTGACAAGTAGTATCTTTCATTTTCTTTCACCTTCATTAAATTTTCAGATGTATGAGTGCTTCTGAGTTTAATTTAAGAAAAGGGCCGGGCACGGTGGCTCACGCCTGTAATCCCAGCACTTTGGGAGGCCGAGGCGGGTGGATCACGAGGCCAAGAGATCGAGACCATCCTGGTCAACATGGTGAAACCCCGTCTCTACTAAAAATACAAAAAATTAGCTGGGCATGGTGGTGCGTGCCTGTAATCCCAGCTACTCAGGAGGCTGAGGCAGGAGAAATGCCTGAACCCAGGAGGTGGAGGTTGCGGTTAGCCGAGATCGCGCCATTGCACTCTGCCTGGGTAACAAGAGCGAAACTCCGTCTCAAAAAAAAAAAAAAGAAAAAACAGGATAAGAACAGTTGGGCTGTTTAATTAACTGAAATAGCTATTTCTGATCACAGTATACCATTAAAAAGTATTAAACAGAAATTGCAAGGTTTTAGATGTTCAAATCTTACTACAACCTCTAGCCTTTCAAGAATCAAAAGAAATGTTTGTGCAATTACTGAGTTATTTAGGTACATTGGGTACCTTATCAGAGGCCAACTGAAACTTATGAGATTGTTATCTGAAGACTAACAGACCTTTAGATATCAACACATTTGTTCATAACTTCTAAGACCTTTGTCACTTCTTCAAGGCTGGTCCTACAATGGCCCACATCTATGGGAGCTTTTTTTTTTTTTTTTTTTTAAGACAGAGTCTTGCTCTGTTGCCCAGGCTGGAGTACAGTGGCGCAATTTCGGCTCGCTGTAACCGCTGCCTCCTGGGTTCAAGCAATTTTCCTGCCTCAGCTTCCTGCCTCAGATTACAGGTGCACACCACCATGCCCAGCTAATTTTTGTATTATTTTAGTAGAGACAGGGTTTCACCATGTTGGCCAGGCTGGCCTGGAACTCCTGACCTTGTGATCTGCTTGCCTTAGCCTCCCAAAGGGCTGGGATTATGGGTGTGAGCCACTGCGCCCAGCCTATGGGAGCTTATTACAGATGGAGACTTACCAGCCTCACCTTGAACCTAGGAGTCAGAACCTGCATTTTAGCAAGATCCCTAGGGAATGAAAATTCACATCAAAGTCTGAACATCACCACTCTTGCACTGTTCTCACAATTATTCAGGAATGTGTATCTGAATTTTTATTTTTGAGAAAATAAGATATAAACTTTCTGAGAAGAGGGCCATAACTTTTTTTTTTCCCAGACAGTGTCTTACTCTGTCACCCAGGCAGGAGTGCAGTGGTACAATCATGGCTCACTGCAGCCTTGACCTCCCTGGGCTTGGGTGATCCTCCCAGCTTAGTCTCCCAAGTAGCTAAGACTTCAGGTGTGCAGCACCACACTCAGTTTTTTGTGTTCGTTTGTTCATTTTGTATTCTTTGTAGAGACAGGGTTTTGCCATGTTGCCCAGCTGGTCTTCAGTTCCTGGGCTTAAGCGATCCTCTTGCCTCGGCCTCCCAATGTGCTGGGGTTACAGGCATGAGCCACTGTGCCTGGCCAGCTCATTCAGTTTCTACAGTGTTTTTTAGGGAATCTCTGCTTTCCCCCCAAAATTAAAAATCACTGCACTATTATGTCAAGCATAAAGACTCAGTATAACAGCATTGACTATTCAGGAAGAACCATGTTCCAGTGACCGGGCTATGGCGGCTGCTGAGGAGAAGCGGCCTCCATGCATAAATCACAGGATTGCTATGGCCCATCGTATCCACTGGAGAGCTGCACATACACAACAGCATCCAGCAACCACAGGGCAGGGGACAAGGTAGTTAACCTTGCCAGGTTGTGCAGAGGGATGCCATCCCCTTTACTTCATTCTTATAATCCAGGCCCTTCATTCTTCCTTGTTCCACAACTCCTTCAGGCCACCTTAACCTCAACTTCCCGTTCAGCAATTTCGAGACCACTCTCCTTGACATTCACTTCAAATTATTCACATTCTCTTCATAGTATTTCGCCTCAATGTATTTTGGAAACGCACACTAAAACCATTGTTTTGTTTTAAATTTCATAATCTTTCTTTCCACAGTTGCTTCCCTTTTTAACTCTACCGTATTAGCAGTTCCAATATTCTTCCCATTACCTAGGCAATGCATTTCTGAGTCACCCTGACACTACTCGGAAGACAGACACATCCAATTAATCATCAAGTCATATCATATGGCTTCTACCTAGAAGTCTGTTTCTTTTCCATTCTCCTCTAAATCCATTTCTGTTTCCCCTTTTTATTCTTAGGTCTTCATAATTATGTCAAATGTAACCTCAAGGTGGGACCATTTCAAACCTTTCCTCAATTTAGATATATCCTATGAACATATGCTCCACAGGTATACTCACGCAAATGTACAAAATACGTATGCAGTGACATTCACCGAATAATTGTTTCTACAAGCAAATAACTGAAAACAATTTAAATATTCATGGTGACAAGTAAATTACGGTATATCAATAAAATAATCATGCAGCCGTTAAAGGTAATAAACTAAGACATACAAAAATACGTAGTACCTATACATAAAGTCACAGCTGTACCAATTTATACTATGTATAATTTATCCTTTTCAAAAGATTTTACTCATTTCAAACACCACCTCATTAAAAAAAGGCCACCATAAACTCAGTAAGGCTGGAAATGAACAAAACGAAAGCCCTGAAGAAACAAGTTCTTTTAAAAATTAAATAGTATGCTACTGTTTTGGGGTGCGTGCGTACCCCTCGCCTTTGAGGGCCGGATCCTGCAGGGAAGAATAGGCGTACCTGTGAGTTCCCGCGTACCTGGGAAGCCGCGCGGGGCAGCAAGTCTAGTAACAATTCCGCCGGCAAAAGAGCTAAGAGCAGGCGAGCGGAGGTGATGCAACGCGCTGACAACGCGAGATCGAGGGAAGAAGGCTCGCTCTGCACCGACCAATCAGTACGCTCTGCCTGACACCTATCAACAAGCCAGGCGGCTATTCGTTGCGACGGACCTGACTACGCCCTCTCGTCCGGATGGTGCTACAGTTGTACTTCTGGTTTTGCGGCTCCACCGGGAATACGAACCCGCCCTGAGCGCTTGGCTGGCTGCTGTGTGTGTGCTGCTGGTATCCGTTCCAGTAGTGTAGACCGAGGTCGCACTCGGGTTGTGGGCACCTCTGAGTAGGTGAAGGCCCACTGGGAAGCAGCAGCGAGGTCGGGGCTCATGTTCTTTTTTTTTTGAGACGCAGTTTTGCTCTTGTTACCCAGACTGGAGTGCAATGGCGCGATCTCGGCTCACCGCAACCTCCGCCTCCTGGGTTCAGGCAATTCTCCCGCCTCAGCCTCCCGAGTAGCTGGGATTACAGGCACGCGCCACCATGCCCAGCTAATTTTTTGTATTTTGAGTAGAGACGGGGTTTCACCATGTTGACCAAGATGGTCTAGATCTCTTGACCTCGTGATCCACCCGCCTCGGCCTCCCAAAGTGCTGGGATTACAGGCGTGAGCCACCGCGCCCGGCTCTCATGTTCTTTATCTTGTTTACATTTGTCAGTATTTATCTGACTGTACACTTCGTACCTAAAATTCATATCGACAAACAGCAACTTCCAGAGAGGTGACTTCAATAATTAAACTTTTGGGCCCTGAGCTGGTGACCGCAAAGTCGCTTCTCCTATCTTAAATGACCATGTGAAATGATATAACAAAAGAGAAGGGGGTCGGGCGCGGTGGCTCACGCCTATAATCCCAGCACTTTGGGAGGCCGAGGCGGGGGTGGATCACGAGGTCAAGAAATCGAGACCATCCTGGTCAACAAGGTGAAACCCCCGTCTCTACTCAAAATACAAAAATTAGCTGGGCATTGTAGTGCGCGCCTGTAGTCCCAGCTACTCGGGAGGCTGAGGCAGAATTGCTTGAACCTAGGAGGCGGAAGTTGCGGTGAGCCGAGATCGTGCCATTGCACTCTAGTCTGGGTAACAACAGCGAAACTCCGTCTCAAAAAAAAAAAAAAAGGAAGAGCCTGACAACCAGGTTTAAGAGTTTTATTGCAGCCCGGGCGCGGTGGCTCACTCCTGTAATCCCAGCACTCTGGGAGGCTGAGGCGGGCGGATCACCTGAGGTTGGGAGTTCAAGACCAGCCTGACCAACATGGTGAAACCCGGTCTTTAAAAAAAAAAAAAAAGGTTTTATTGCATTTTGCTTAAAATGTTATCTGTAATGAAAAATTGCATACTTAAAACAATTTTTTTTTTTTTGAGAAGGGGTCTCATTCTGTCGCCAGGCTGGAGTGCCGTGGCATGGTCTCGGCTTACTGCAGCCTCGACCTCCCCGGGGTCAGATGATCCTCACACCTCATCCCCGACCATGTAGCTGGGACTACAGGCTAGCGCCACCACGCCCGGCTAATTTTTGTATTTTCTGTAGTAATGGAGACTTGCTATGTTGCCTAGGCTACTCTCAAACTCGTGGGCTCAAGCGATCTGCTTGCCTCAGCCTCCCTAAGTGTTGTGATTACGGGCATAAGCCAGTGCGCCTGGCCTGCATACTTACAATTGCTGTGAGTCCGATTGGTACCTTACTGATCTGCTGGTTAAAATCTGGAGCCTTGGCCGGGCGCGGTGGCTCACGCCTATAATCCCAGCACTTTGGGAGGCCGAGGCGGGTGGATCACGAGGTCAAAAGATCGAGACCATCCTGGTCAACAAAGTGAAACCCCGTCTCTACTAAAAATACAAAAATTAGCTGGGCATAGTGGTGCGTGCCTGTAATCCCAGCTACTCGGGAGGCTGAGGCAGGAGAATTGCTTGAACCCAGGAGGCGGAGGTTGCGGTGAGCCGAGATCGCGCCATTGCACTCCAGTCTGGGTAACAACAGCGAAACTCCGCCTAAAAAAAAAAAAAAAAAAAAAAAAAAATCTGGAGCCTTGCAAAGAGCAGTAGGCCTCAGGCTTTGGCACCAGAGCCTCTAAAGGAAATTCTGGATCTTGCCAAATTGGGAGTAGTTCTGTAACTGCCTATTGTACCCATTTGAGGGATATAAAAAATCGATCTGGCCTAGAATAGGTAGAATGCAGTTTCTTAGTAAGTTTAGGAATATTTTGATAGTCTGTTCAGCACATATTCAACTTTACTTACTGTCTTGGTCCTGTGTGAAGGATGAAAGTGGTTTCATGTCCTCCATCAGAGGGTAACTCAATGTTCTATGACTCTACTCATTTGAACATAAATTTAGTAGCTGCAGAACTAATTAACTGAAAATATTTGCAATGTATTTGAAGTTTTCACATTCCTAATGTTGCCACCTTGTTGTTACCTGTCCAGAGAGTCCAGATTAGGGTCAGACAGAGGGCTCCTGGACAAATGTGAGGTAGGCTGACAAGTCTAAATATTTAAATTGGATTGAGAAATATTTATATTAATAGTACTGTTGGAAAGTATGGGAAGACTAAGTCTAGAAAAAAGTTAATAAGCACTTGAAGAAATTCCAATAAAAAAGTTAACTGTAGTCAAAATATATTACTCGGACTGAAGAGGTGAATAATTTTTTCACCTCTTCAGAATATGCAGTATCTGAAAGTGAAAAACCAAGAAATCAGAGCATAAGCATGTTTTATTGTAGTTTGCTTAAAATGTTTCCTGTAATGAAAACATTGCATACTTAATTTTTTTTTCTTTTGAGAAGGGGACTCATTCTGTTGCTCACGTTGGAGTGCAGTGGTATGGTCGTGGCTCTCTGCAGCCTCAACACTCCCTGGGGTCAGATGATCCTTGCACCTCATCCCCGACCAACTAGTTAGAACTACAGGCTAGCACCACCATGCCCGGCTAATTTTTCTATTTTCTGTAGTAATGGAGTCTTGCTATGTTGCCTAGGCTGCACTCAAACTTGTGGGCTCAAGCAGTCTGCCTGCCTCAGCCTCCCTAAATGTGACTACAGGCATGAGCCACTGCACCTGGCCTACATATTTATTATCATTGCTGTGAGACTGCATAAATACTAGAGAAACTAATCGCTGAAGGTAGAAACATGGAGATAAATGCTAGAGAAATTAAATTGAAGGTGGTTTTATCTGGGGAGCAGGAACTGGGGGTAGGCAAGGCTGCTTGATGTTACTTATTTGTCAGCTTGTGAAGCATGTGCTGGATTTAAATTATGGCCACACATTCTGACACTCCCCCACTGAGAAGTGAGGATCTGTGTCCCCTCCCTTTCATTCTGTTTGGGCTGTGTGTCAGTTTAAACCTGTAGAATACAGTGAAATGACTGAGCCAGTTTCTGGCACAGGTCTTAAGAGACTGACAGCATCTGCTTCCTGCCTCCGAGAACACTTGCTCCTAGAACTTTGTTGACATGCTGTAAGGAAGCCCATGAACAGGCACTGAGTGGGTCATCTTAGAAGCAGATCCTGTAGCCTTAGCTGAACCACCCCAATGAAAGCACAGGGAGCACAGATGAGCAGTCCCTAGTGAGTCTTGACCAAATTGCATTATTTGTGAGTAAAATAAATGATTGTTACTGAGATGATTTGCTATGCAGCAATAGAAAATAAGGTATAAATGTATCAAGAGAAGGTGGAACGTGTGAATTATTTATCCTGCTGCATAGTTGTCCCTACTCTCCTTGAAGTCTGAAGTTTTGAAAACCTAGGAATCCAGAATGACTCTTGAAGCGACTTAGTTCCTTGGACCTTTATTTAAAAAATATATACATATACTGAGCACCCACTATGTACAAGACACAGTTGTAAGCACTGGGGACATAATGGTTAACATACTAGATGAAATCCCAACAGTTAAGAGTTTATGGCCGGGCGTAGTAATCCCAGCACTTCGGGAGGCCGAGGTGGGTGGATCACAAGGTCAAGAGATTGAGACCATTCTGGCCAACATGGTGAAACCCTGTATCTACTAGAAAAATACAAAAATTAGCTGGGCATGGTGCCGTGCGCCTGTAGTCCCAGCTACTCAGGAGGCTGAGGCAGGAGAATTGCTTGAACCCAGGAGACGGAGGTTGCAGTGAGCCAAGACTGCACCACTGCACTCCAGCCTGGTGCCTGGTGACAGAGCAAGACTCTGTCTCAAAAAAAAAAAAAAAAAAAAAAAATAGAGTTTATATTCAGCAGAGGTAAATCAATAAATACTAATATTAGGTACACACATCATGTAGTATCAATGATACTACCTTGGAACTGTTTATGTAATACTATTTTTTTTTTTTTTTTAGATGGAGTCTCATTCTGTTGCCTAGGCTGGAGTGCAGTGATGCAATCTCGGCTCACTGCAACCCCCGCTTCCTGGGGTCAAGTGATTCTCCTCACACCTTATCCCCTACCAAGTCTCAATCTCCCTGTCTCAAGCTCCCAAGTAGCTGGGATTACAGGTGTGAGCCACGATGCCCAGCTAATTTTTTTATTTTTAGTAGTGATGGGGTTTCAACATGTTGGCCAGGCTGGTCTTGAACTCCTGACCTCAGGTGATCCACTTGCCTTAGCCTCCCAAAGTGCTGGGATTACTGGCATGAGCTACCGTGCCTAGCCTATGTAATACTATTTCATACAGAGCCCATTTTGATATGAGACATATGTGTTGAATTACAGGTAGGTTGGTTTATTTAATATAATATTAAATGTTTCCCTATTTGGGCTCAGGGAGAGTTCTGACTCCTAATTGTGACTACCCATCTTTCAGACACTTTGTATTTTTCATAAGCTTTTGGTTTAACTAGAATTTTGGGACGGCCTGCATCTAGCTGTTGTTCCCTAATTCCTATTCCTAGAGGTCAATGACAAGATAACTCTGTATGTGGCTTCCTCTCCTGTTCCTCACAGAACTCCTTATATGATGTAGGTCTGAAATGTCCTATATTTCAGTTAGCTATTCACCAAAACACAAGTATAAAACTCAATGTTGACTTGTAATTAATCAGTTTAAACAAAAATGACAAAATGGAAGGTGTATTTGACATAATCAGAAATAAAGATTCCAAATAGCCTATAATTCACACAAAGCCTAGGCTGGAAACTACAAGTGCTTTGACCCATTTATTTAAAAAGGCTTAAAAAAAAAGGCTTCATGCAACCTCGACGAGAAGATGTCCATTAATTACTCAGGATAGAGGGCAAAGAGATTATATACAGGAACTATTTTCAAGGTCTTGTGCTTCCTTTTTAAGAAGTTGAATTTAATTTTTTGAAGTAATTACTTAGGAAGAAATGCAGAGGAGTTCCATAGAAAAAGATGACAACCAGAATGATATTCCATCAGCCAGATTTTTACACATCCTTCACTCTGAAATTTCTTCTTTTGTCAGCTAAAACTATTTTCTGGGTCAGTTTTCTTAGGTGAGACTTGTTCACATTCAGTATTAAAACCAATGCTGACATTTATTATTTTGGTTTCATTTTCCTTTTTGCATCTTTATGTTTCTTCCGACAATCCTTGAAGATCCAAAAAATAAAAGACTTTGTTAACGATAAACTTAAGTTGTTTTTAAGATGTTCAGTAGATACAAGTAAAACTTAGGTTATTCTCATTGTCAGGGTCATGGAAATCTATTTTGAAAGTGCTCTCTTGAAATGAACAGGGGATATTGGCATTTTTGGCATTACGTATTTATAATGGGAAGTACAATTCAGTCTTTAAAAATCTGATGCTTTCCTGTTACTTAATAGGCTTGGCTGGACTCTGGGACCGGTCATTCAATTGAGCCAGTCTGCAGTCTCTCACCTTCATGAGTTCCCTTCCAGCATTGTAATTCTAGATAGATGACAACATGTCTATTTTTTAGGAAATAATCAATATGGAGAAACAATTACTCACCATACGAAGGTTGTTTGTTCTGACCTCCCAAGAGGTCCTGCTAATGTTACTTCCTACTCCTCTCCAAAATAAGCCAGAACCTACTAGGGGAAAAACAAGAAAAATGAAGCAGCAATCTACTTCTAAAATGGGTAATACTCTAAGTATTGGCATTATCAAAGTCTCCAATTCTAGTTAAGATCACTCTTTTCCCTAAATTTCTACCTATTTTCAAAAATTAGTATTTTTTTCTTTCCAAATGAAAAATATAGTATTGCTTTTACTATTTATATATCATTTACTATTATTATGTAACTTTGTGCTAGGCTTCAAGAAATGAGTTCACCAATAGCCTGAGTTTTCAAATGGACTTTTATGGCACTAAAACCTTACGGGTATTACATGCCTAACATCTAAGAAGTCCCTGGAACAAAACAAGGCTTTGTTGAGGAGAACAAGTGGGCAAAGAAAGTGGTGAGTGGGGAGCTCTCAGTCCTTGACAGCATCTCAAGTTAACATTCATCAGTGTGAACAAACAGGGTTAAACCACATGACATTACCAAGGGTCAGAATTTCTGGATGTGTATTATTGTAACTGTACTATTACCTGTTATATGTTTGTAATTTGATGAAAAAAAAATGGACTGACCTTGAAGTCTTTCATCATTCTTAGAGAAAAAGAAAAATCTAGTGGTCGCTTTCTCAGGTAATGATGCTTCTCTGAAAAGAAAGAGGACAAAGGGAAAGAGAGAGAGAGAGAGATAGGGATGGGTTGGCTTAATTTCAATATTTAAGAAGAAATATTTACATTCAAAACATAAATACACTATTTCTTAAAGATATCTTTTTTCTGTTCCCTCTAGAATTCAGGTGAATGAGACTCTAAAATACATCTGTTTGTATTTTGCCCTGAGTTAAAATACCCTCTCTCCAATATTCTTCTATCTGAAGCTTTGATAATGAAGACTTGTTTAAGAAAGAACCTCTATCTTTCCTGTGTTGGTTGCTGATACTCTCACTCCCACCATTGCCACCCCATTTGCCAGTGCCTCCTATGGGTAGGCACCCAGTCAACTGCAGCATTCTGTTTCCAGACCAGTGACTTCACCCTTTTTCTATGTACATCTTATCTTCCCTTTAGTGCTATCCAAATCTTAAGGAAAAGAAAACATACTCTCCATTATAAAAAGACTAGAAATGCTTTAAAGAAGCTGAGATGGCTGGGTGCGGTGGCTCACACCTATAATCCTAGCATTTTGGGAGGCTGAGGCAGGTAGGTAACTTGAGGTCAGGAGTTTGAAACCAGCCTGGCCAACATGGTAAAACCTCATCTCTGCAAAAAATATAAAAATTGGCCAGGCATGGTGGTGGACACCTGTAATCCCAGCTACTTGGGAGGCTGAGACAAGAGAATTGCTTGAACCCAGGAGGTGGAGGTTGCAGTGAGCCAAGAATGTGCCACTGCACTCCAGCCTGGGCGACAGAGTGAGACCCTGACTTAAAAAAAAAAAGCTGAGATAAGACAATTTAGTTGTCATGTGAAGAGAAGCTAAAATATTTCTAAATCATGTCTAATTCAGATTTTACAAATTATGAACTATGCCTGCAAAGAAACAAATTGCTTACCCAGGACTGGACTTTGTGTGATCTGTTTCTTCAGTAACATCTTCCTCTTCTGAACTGCTGTCTTGGAAACGAGGGTCTTCCTGCCAGACAATCTTTCCAGGTTTCACTGTTTTAACTCTGTAGGTCTCTGCATCAATTATGACATCAAAAGATGATGGTATTGTAACATTTCTGAACACATTCATTTGATTATTTTTACTATGTAGACATATCTAAAGTTCCATTATATTAATCATTAATTTAAAATAGGTAATATAAAAAAATGGGTAGTATGATCTTTTTAGATTTTTCAAATATTTTCAGAAGTTACTATGATAATTTTGGTGTCACTAGAATGATCTGATAAGGACAGCAGTAATATAAAAAAGGTATGAAAACTCAAGTTTCTAATGAGCTATATAATTTTTTTAAATGACAGATAAAATAACCATGGCATCTGTACTAGCTTGAGAAGCCTAAAATATAACATGATACAGGGAAATCAGGTTTCCCTCTTGTCTATTTATAAATGAGAAAAGGAATAGAATATATCTTTACATATTTAATATCCAAAACTTTTTGCTAGAACTGCTGAAAAAACTACTGCTATAAGATCAGGACAATCACCTCATAAATCTTCAAAACTTCCCAAGTAGTTTAAAAAACATCTTTCAAGTTGCTGGCGTCTTTAGGACTCATTGCAAGGTCAATTTCTCACGTTTTGCTCTCAAAGTTACAAAAATTATAATCTACATCATGCCAACTCTACTAAACAGTTTACAAAGACAAGAAAATCAAGTTTTATTTACAACAATTTTTGAACAACTAGATTGTTGTACTTCCTTTTAAAGTACCACAGGGTTGGTATTATTTGCTAGTGAACCAAGATTGCGCCACTGCACTCCAGTCTGGGCGACAGTCCGTCTCAAAAAAAAATTTTATCTACTCAACACATGTATTTAAAATAGAATCATTGTAGTTAGGTATGTGTGTATTCTTCTGTATAGGTATTACTTGCTATTACAGTGAACTTCCAGAAAGCTGCACATATATCTTGAACGAACCCTGGGTGAGGAACAGGTCAGGTGTTTTTTAACCTGTGGCCCACGTTGGCCTTTAGAGGTAAACCTCTTGAAATGGAATGTAAAACTGTATGTACTGGTGTTTATACTTCTCTCTAGGTTCTGGCAAATTTTCAAGGATAAACTTTATGATAATTGGCATATTGATGACATGGCATATTTGTATAAAACCAGGAAGGTTACCTGTTTCTTCTTTTAATCTTATCATATACAGCACTAGTTTTCCATAAGTCATAGCATCTTCTGCTTCATTTAAGATACAAAGCTATTTAAATATATGATTTACTATACTTCTTCATAACTTATTACTTAACAGAAAAGATGCTGTACATTATTCTCTAGCTTCCCTTCATATGGCAGCTAGTAGAGGTTTGCTCCCTTAAATGCAACAGTAGTTTCTTTCACAGCTTCAGGACATCGAGTTTATGTTCCTGTGACACTAAATCTCAAATCATCTAGGTAGAAGAATCCTTTCTTCAGCTAACATTAAATCTGTTACACTTAATGCAGATTCAATTGATTAAGTTCAAACTGACTAAAATCAAAAAGTAGATGAAAAAAGAAAAGTACCTTCCTTTACGTCTTTAGTGTCTGAATCGAAAAAGGAGAATGTGAACCCACTGGGCTGCTCAGCCCCACTAGTCAGAGCTGCGGGGTCCTGGATTTCCTCAGGTTTCTCTTTACCACAGTCCTCATTCCAGGGTGTGTCCTCTTCCTTTTCACTGGTATATTTTGTAGTTTGGAATATTTCTTTCAGATCCATAGCAATGTTATAATACATTTCTTTAGATACCTCAGGTAGCTTCTCAGCTTCCTCCCTTTTCTTTTTTCGTTTCGCTTTACTGAAATGACATATGTAGAAATGTGCATCACAAAGAAATAAGTTTTGGAAAATTTCCAGAAATCAGGAAAAGAAAAATCTTGGACAACTTTAATTCTGTCCCTTCAACAACCAGGATATAAAGCTCTACTAATAAATAGAGAAATACAATAAATAAAACTCTACATATAAAACTTTTTAAAAGAATCCTTTAATTTTGGAACAATTTTAGATTTACAGAAAGTTACAAAATGGTAGAGTTCCTAAATAGCCTTCACTTTGTTTTCCCTAATGTAATACGTATGTATGTATGTAACTATGTGATTGTATATAACTATGATACAAGTGTCAAAATTAAATAACATTGACAGATTATTGCTAACTAAACTCAGACATTATTTTGATTTCAACAGTTTCTCCACAAATTGTCTTTTTTGTTTCAAGATTCAATTCAAAATACCACATTGCCTTTTGTATTTTCGTGGCTGTTAACAGTTAGAAAATGAAGGATTTAAACCAAACTGTTACTGGTTACTCTATATATTTGCCATATTTATCCAACTGACTGCATATCTTTAGGAAACAGAAGCTCCTACCACACTAGATGGTTGAATGGTTACCCCCCGAAAAGCTATGTCCGTGTCCTAATTCCTGAAACCTGTGAAAGTTAACATTATTTAGATAAGGAGTCTTGCAGAGATATTCAGTTAAGGGTCCTGAGTGAAGAGACCATCCAGAATTATCCAAGTGGGTGCCGGATGCTATCACAAGTGTCCTTATAAGAGGCACAAACAGGAGAGACATACAGAAAGGAGGAGATGGCCATGTGAAGATAAGAGGCAGAAATGAGAGGAATGTGGTCTTAAGCCAAGGAACACCAAGGATTGGTGGCAGTCACTAGAAACTAAGAGAGGCATAAAATGGCTTTGTTTCCCCGAACCTCTAGAGGGAAACAGCCTGTTCACTGCCTTAATTTGGGACATCTAGGCTCCAGAACTGTAGAGAGATACATTTTTGTGATTTTAAGTAACCAAGTTCGTGGTAGTTACAGAGGTCACAAGAAACTAATACAAATAGACACAGAAGGCACCATACTAGAGTAGGAGCACATATCATTTATAGATTCCTCTGTCAAAAAGCAAGACTTCCTCCACCACATCAGTAATTCCTCTCTTACTCTACCTGCACTACCCCTACCCCACCAATCTTAAACTAAATACAGTGTGACCAATGAGCAAGATCTTGGTTCCTACCTACATTTTTAATTGTCTGAAATGAGATTAATTTACATGATTCTATTGCTAAAAGAAGTAGCTCTATTTACCTTTCTTTTGGTTTATCATCTGTTTTTCTTTCATAAGTGGCATGGTCTTGCTTCGTTGGATCATAATGTATGATGTCCCTATGTAAAAAGAGGGGAAGTTGGAAGAGATCAAACAACACTAATACGAAAAATAAGTAGCAAATTATAATTCAGCACTAGGAAGATTCTAATTTTGCAGCAAGAAGAAGCCATATGACATCAAAGAAGATAACTAGGATCTTACTAGAAATAAAATATATATATATATATAATTTTGGAGATGGAGTCTTGCTTTGTTGCCGAGGGTGAAGCGCAATGGTGTGATCTCGGTTCACTGCAACCTCTGCCTCCCGGGTTCAAGTGATTCTCCTGCCTCAGCCTCCCAAGTAGCTGGGATTACACGCATGTGCCACCATGCCCAGCTAGTTTTTGTATTTTTAGTAAAGACAGGGTTCAGCATTGTTGGCCAGGCTGGTCTCCAACTACTGACCTCAGGTGATCTGCCCGCCTCGGCCTCCCAAAGTGCTGGGATTACAGGCGTGAGCCACCGCACCTGGCCAAAATAATATTTTAAATGACCTACTTTTGAGATTTCCTGGATTATTTTAGCTTTTTGGGTTTTTTTTTTTTTGCTCTGTCAACTAGGCTGGAGAACAGTGGCACAGTCTTGGCTCACTGCAACCTCTGCCTCCCAGGTTTAAGCGATTCTTCTGCCTCAGCCTCCCGAGTAGCTGGGACTACAAGCGGGTGCCAAATGCCCAGCTAATTTTTGTATTTTTAGTAGAGATGGGGTTTCACCATGTTGGCCAGGATGGTCTCGATCTCTTGACCTCATGATCCACCCGCCTCGGCCTCCCAAAGTGCTGAGATTACAAGGCGTGAGCCACTGCTAGCTTTTTAAATGATTTTAAACATACTAAAATACATACAGATAAAATGATACACTACCTGGGATATGTACAAAATATTTCATTGTGTAAACCAGGGGTTGGATAAAGGTATAGAAGAGAAAGCTGGGGACATGTTGGTGACTAAAAGCTAGGTGACAGTGTATAAGGCTTTTATTACATTAGTCTCTAAATTGCAAGCCTGAAAATTTCCATACAGTTACATTTATATAGATTAATAGTTTTACAG
This sequence comes from Aotus nancymaae, assembly GCF_030222135.1. Classification (NCBI taxonomy): domain Eukaryota; kingdom Metazoa; phylum Chordata; class Mammalia; order Primates; family Aotidae; genus Aotus; species Aotus nancymaae. The sequence continues at coordinate 20,323,457 of NW_026988455.1, forward strand.
TTACTATTTAAACTGTTTTCCAGTTGTTTCATTAATGGAAGTGAAGGTGCTATGACATCTAAGTGTATAAATACAGAAATAATTTAAGATTAGTTCTTTAAGTGAATACTGGGTCAAAGGTAAGTATATTTTTAACGGTCTGATACCTATTGTCAGCTGCTTTCCCCCAGGCCATTAAAATAGCCTAGTTTTAAATTGAGTTCAAGAAGACATTTATGGCAAAGGATGATATGGTAGAATGGGATAGAACATAAAACATACTTAAATTTCTTAGCAGCTACCGATCCTTTGTTTGTAGAATTGCTTAAGTTGATTTGCAAAACACTTTGCACAACATTCAGGGCTTTCTTTTTTTCTTCAGCAAGCTCTTCTTCCTCAGCAGTTTTCTTTTCATTTACCTCTTTGAGGGAAAGGGATAATTAATAATCTCTTGGAAAACACAGCCTGAAAATTCTCAATCCAATATTTACCAAGTACCTAAACATGTACAAAGTCCATTAAGACAGGAAGAAGAAAAGTGTAACCTCATTTCACTAACCTCCATATCCCAAGATCCTCAGTCATAGCAAACTCAGAAAGTCTGCATGACCAGACAATGAAAAGTCCTACTTCTGTTACTAATTATAAAACAATCTGAATTTAATGGCTTTCAGTAGCAATTCTAAAACTTTTAAGGTAAAGATTGACAAATGTAACAGAGCAAGATATTAATTATAAAACTACATTGATTTTTTAACATTGTAAACATGTAATCTAAATTATATATAAATCTAAAAATGATAAAGACAGTGAAAAATGATAATGGTATTTCTGAAAATGGTATGTCTGACAATATAAGATATTAGTGGTCAGTTGTTTTAGTCTTTGATTCAATAACAAGTATTGTGGGGAAAAAGCCATATCCTCTACACATACAAAGGCATCATGGAACTTTACAAGCTACTATCCTTAACTACTACAAGCAGACAAAATATCAGAGAATAAAGTTAAATAGCTAGTTTGGATTACAGAAATATAAAAGTAGTATAAGCCTGTATGACTCAACTTACTGCAGGATATAAATAACCAACAAACAGAAATAGAATAAAATGCTGATTTAAGCACTCTATAAGGATGCCCCCAAAGTTTCTAAGGGTTTAAAAATAAACAAGTTGTTTATAGCTTTGAGATAGTGTTTAACTGAATCAAAAGATGCTTTATAAACTAGGTAGAGTTATGAGGTAGCAAAGACAAAGCTGAATCCCTAAGAGGTGGTAGGAAAGCATGCCAGGTGTTTATTGGAAACAAAATGAACACATATATTGAAATAATAAAGTGCAAAAAGTTTACACTGCATTAGGTTGAAACAGGAAACTGCTAATTTCAACTTCTGACAATCAAAAACATCAATTTAAATTTTAATCTAATAATAACCATTAGGGAAGTAGAATATAATGCTGAAAAGGGCTCAAGGTGATATAGGCTGGCTGTGCTGCCTACTTGAGACAAAACACTGTGCCTCAAAATTTGGGAAGGGGTTGGGTGCAGTGGCTCCATTCTATAATCTCAGCACTTTGGGAAGCTGAGGCAGGAGGATCACTTGAGGTCAAGAGTTTGAGACCAGCCTGGGCAACACAGGGAGACCCTGTTTCTATGAAAATACAAAAATTAGCTGGGTATGGTGGCACGTGCCTGTAGTCCTAGCTACTAGAGAGACTGAGGCAGGAGGATCGCTTGAAACCAGGAGTTTGAGGTTACAGTAAGCTATGACTGTGCCACTGCACTCCAGCCTGAGGAACACAGTGAGATCCTTTCTCAAAAAAATAAAAATAAATAAAACATGTTGAGAAGGAAAGAAAACAACAACAGAGGTTCTAGGAATGGACATGACATCAGCACAGAGAGAAGGGTTTAGAAGAGCTAGTTTGGACTTGCTGAGTTTTAACATAAACTCAGGAAAGCCTGCAGAAAATGTACAACAGTCAATGAAGACCAGTTGGGAGCTCAGCAGAACAGCAAGGAAAAAAGAAGACACAAATTTGAAAAATACTCATGTGCAAGTGAAACCTAAAGCTACAGGGACTTACAGAACCTTGGGAAGAACCCCTATTTGGAGGCAAAAGAAAAATTAGGAACCAAGAGTCAAGAAAACCAGGAAGTTATGATGTAATGGGAGCAAAGTGAACATTTCAAGAAGGGATGATCAACAGTGACATATGCTCTAGGTTAGCTGAAGAGGGTGTCATTGGAGACAATGCCACTGCACTTTAGAACAAGTTGTTTATGGCTGTAAGAGAACACATACCCAAAGAGTTGTAAGGAAAAAGACACCTCTCTATGCACCTTCTAAATGAAGGTTAATCTCCAGGTTCTGGCCGGGCGCGGTGGCTCACGCCTGTAATCCCAGCACTTTGGGAGGCCGAGGCGGGTGGATCACGAGGTCAAGAGATCGAGACCATCCTGGTCAACGTGGTGAAACCCCGTCTCTACTAAAAATACAAAAAATTAGCCGGGCATGGTGGCGCATGCCTGTAATCCCAGCTACTCAGGAGGCTGAGGTAGGAGAATTGCCTGAACCCAGGAGGCGGAGGTTGCGGTGAGCCCAGATCGCGCCATTGCACTCCAGCCTGGGTAACAAGAGCGAAACTCCATCTCAAAAAAAAAAAAAAAAAAAAAAAAAATCTCCAGGTTCTATTCATTTTTGTGTTTTCAACATGGAGTTTTGAATGAGAAAGTCAAGTAAAATATAATGCTGGAAAGGGTTCAAGGTGATGGGAGCTGGCTGTGCTGCTTCTTGCAGAATAGACAAACATTGTGCTTTCAAAAGTTGGAAAGGGGGCCAGGTATAGTGGCTCATGCCTATAATCTCAGCACTGAAACATAGAGATTGAGATGACCCTGGAGAATTCATTTTAAACCTCTCTGAATCTTGGTTTCCTGAAACAGTCTCAATACTGTTAATAATGACCTCAAAGAATTGAGAAGATCAAATCACAGACTGTTTTCAATAAAAAGTCAACTGCTACTGAATTAGCTGTAATTTACTTTTTCACTTCAAAGTTAGAACTGAAAGAGAGATGGAGTAGAAACTTGAAAACTGGCATGGTTAGAGGAAAGGCTTTTTTGGGACTCACAAGACCTAACTATGTCTGTATAAAGAGGAAGAAGCTAGAAGAGGAAGAGTGAAAATGCAAGTGATGAAAGGTAACAGGAAGTAGGAATGGCGAGGATTAAAAAGCAGATTAGATTAACTCAGAAAGGAGAAAAAACCCAAGAAGGTAAGGGTAGAGAAGTTCTGAGATTGGGAGAGGGAATTAGGGAGTTCATTTAAGCCAGCCACATAGGAGGCAAGGCCTTTTTAAAGTGTAAGAGGAGAAGGTCTTGTAGATTAGAAAAGATTAGAACTACTGCTGTCAAAAATCCTATAGTAAGTGAAAAGAAGTAGAATTAGGATGCTTCTGATAGCATCATTACTCTTAGATACATTCAAATAGGGATAAATTCAAGTAGAATGGCATTCAGTGATACACTGCTTTAAAAAATAATCTGCACCAGGTATGCACATTGGAGGATGATGAACACTCTGTTTTAGAAAGCCAGGAGTGACTTAACCATTTTCCATGGCTTCACCCGGAACCTGCTGATCAACTGACATAGCCTGCCAGGTAGGAAACTCAACTTCTTCTCATGCCAAGGATGGGATAGAGGAAAATGGTACCTTTGGTGGATGCTATTTCTTTCTTTCCTTTCTGGCAGCTCTAAGTAATTAAATTTTCCTAAATTACTATGTGCAAACAAACTTAGTATAACTGTACGTTGTTTATAAACACCTCAATCCAATGTCTTGGGACGCAGAGTTTTTTCACGTGTTAAACAAAGGAGGCACACTAGGTGATTTCTATGACATCAGGACTCTTTTGACAATGAAGCATTTACCTTCCTGTTCCTCTTCACTGTCACTTTCTAGAAATCGAGAGTCCATGCGGAATCTGTCATCAGCGCCAAAGTGAGATTGTAAATCCATGAGCTACACAGACAAAAAACATACACAATCAATAGCCACATTCCAAAGAAATTGCTTCTAATGAAGACTATCAATGTACACCTCCCCCTCCCCACACACTGACATTCACTACATTAAGATGTGTGCCTACCACCATCTACCTATGAACCAATCAGAGAGGATCACAGAAGACTCCCTCCCCAAATAAGTGGGTTAAGGCCTGCCTGCATTTACCCAGATTTAAGGACTATGTCAAAAAATAAGGACATGTTGCAAGTTTAATTCTTTTCAGTCTTCACTAACCTTCTGTCCAGCTCTGCCCTCAAACTGAGGTTTAATTTTGAACCTGTTACTGTCATCTTCAGAATCAGATTCCTCATCATCACTGCTATCAAACAGCTTCCCCGATGTTTTACCCATGGACTCCTGAGAAGAAACACAAACGTTTATTAATAGCTGAGGCAAGCAAGTAGCATTTCCTTCATAGTAATCTTCTCCCTCACATTGAAAGCCAATACCCTGACTCATCTACCAGGAATGAGTAAACGGCGGGTCAGATGGAAATTCCTGACTCAGTGATATCTAACTGGCCTCTGGGATCACTCATCCAGAGGCTTCCCAATCAAGCCTGGATTTGGGGAGGTAGTTATGACATGCAAGAACAGTTTTTGTAGTGTTTCAGTAATATTGATGTCATGCTGCAGATGTTGTGGAGAATATAGGTTCATATAGGAGAAAATCTCCAAGACCCCTGTAGTCTCAATGTGTGGTGACCTGGCAAGCCCTGGGTCTCACTGCAGCTCTCAGGAGGGTTATATGTTGAGATTGGCAGTTGTTTGTGGAGTGGATCTGCAAAAGTAGATGAATGCCCACAGGGACATCCTGAAGTTCTTACTTTCACCCGTTCCTTTCCTGGATGGCTCTGCTCCTGAGTTGTTGTCTCCTCTGTTTCACATTCACTGTCAGAACCGAAGATGATGTGCGTTGGCTTATCCTCTAGATGACTATCCTAGGGAGGCCATCAAAAGCACTGCATCTTAAAAAGATTTTATGACGAAGAATCCAAAAGCAATTGCAGCAAAATCCAAAATTGATAAGTGGGATCTAATTAAGCTAAAGAGCTTCTGCCCAGCAAAAGAAACTATCAACAAAGTAAACAGACAACCTACATAACAGGAGAAAATATTTGCAAATTATGCATCTGACAAAGGTCTAATATCCAGAATCTATAACTTAAATCAAAAAGCAAAAGACAACCCCAGTAAAAAATGGGCAAAGGACACAACAAGACACTTCTCAAAAGACATACACGCAGCAAACAAGCATAAGAAAAAGTGCTCAACATCACTTGTCATTGGAATACAAATCAAAACCACAATAAGATATCATCTCACACCAGTCAGAATAGCTATTACTAAAAAGTCAAAATATAAAAGATGTGCCCGGGCGTGGTGGCTCATGCCTATAATCCCAGCACTTTGGGAGGCCGAGGCGGGTGGATCATGAGGTCAGGAGTTTGAGACCAGCCTGGCCAACATGGTGAAACCCCATCTCTACCACAAATATAAAAATTAGCTGGGCGTGGCAGTGGGTGCCTGTAATCCCAGCTACTCAGGAGGCTGAGGCAGGAGAATTGCTTGAACCCGAGAAGAAGAGGCTGTGGTAAGCCAAAATCATGCCATTGCACTCCAGCCTGGGTGACAAGAGCAACCTCTATCTGAAAAAACAAAAAAGGAAAGAAAAGAAAAACCACCTATTGGGTACTTTGCTGATTATCTGGGTGATGAAATAATCTGTACACTAAACCTCCAAGACACACAGTTTACCCATGTAACAAACCTGCACATGTACCCCCAGAACCTAAAATAAATATTGGAAGAAAAAAAAACAACATTGCATCTTAAAACAACCCAATCTCAAGCTGAACATGTCTAAACCTATCTCCCCTTCCCCTGCCAAATCTAATTCCTGCCCTTTTTCCTTATCTAGTGAATGCCATCACCATCTGCTGATTTGCTCAAGACAGAAACTTACAATTCCTTTACATATCCAGTTATCACTAAGTCTTATGAATGAAACCTTCTTGGTATCCATTCAATCTATTCCCATTGACATTGTCATGGTTTTGATTTTCCACCTCCCCAAAGATTCTCCTTGGTTCCAGTTCCAGCTGGACCCATTCGATTTGTTTTCATCATGGTCTGAAGGATCTTTCCCAAACAATTGTTGACAAACTTTTTCTGTAAAAGGCCAGAGTAAATATTTTAGGCTTTGCAGGCCCAAAATGGTCTTTGTTCTGTATTCAAAAACTATTTTTAGCTTGAAGGCAGTACATAAAAAGGCCATGGGCTGGATGGCCTTTCAGCTGTAGTTTGTCAACTCCTGTTCAAAATAGACACAATTAATCTTCCCTTCTTTGCTTAAAATTCTTCACTGTATTTTCACTTTATGAACAAACTCAAGCCACTAGCCTCATTTCTTGCTACCTCATGCTATAAAAATTTTAGTTACACTGATTGAAAATATTCACCTTTGTATAAACTGTTCCTTTTTCCTAAAATGAATGCTTTTCCTCTCCCTTCCAACCCTTTCACCTGTGCCTGACCAGTTCCCACTTATCCTTTCCTACTATTTAGCTCAGACTACAGAAGCTCCCAGCTGACATGGTATGTCTCCTGTGTGCTGCCAGGGCAAAGGGACACACCCCACTCCTGGCCCCATGTAACTGAACTGTGACTGTCAGCATGCCATACCATGAGCCAAAAACTGCATGAAAGGCAAGATCACCATCTTCATACTACAAAATCTGGCACTTATTATAAAAGTGTACTTAACAATTGTTAGAAGAATGAACAAAAGCCCATTATAGTAAATCTTGGCAAGACTTGGCAAGGTATAAATCACTTAAGAAGTGATTTATATGTAAATTCAGACACATTAGAATACCTAACTATACCAGGTATAGCTTCTAAATGAAAGAAAATTATAAAGAAAATTTCAGATACACCAGATGAAAAAGCTAACTCAAGGACCAAAACATGAAACTGCTGAACACCAAGACAGACAATCAACTCTATAGGGGCATACCTAACTTCATGGGAAGGAAAAGCTGGACTTTGTGAGTTCTTGTTAAATCCATACATTGAAAATATACTCACCAAATTTGCCAGAGCATTATGCACCAGCTTCTTTTGCACTTCTTTTGCTTTTTGCCTTGCTTCCAAGGCTGCCAAACGCTTCTCATTGTCTTCAGAATGCTTATCCTTAGCACTCAGATCTGATGAATTACTAATAGAAAGTGAGAAATCAGTTTTGATTTCCTGAGTGTCCTTGGATGAGGCCTTGAGTGGTTTCTCAAGAGAGGTGAGGCTGCTTGAATCAGATCTCTCTTCCTCTGAAGCTTCTGTCTTTGTGGTACTATGATGGCTGTCTTTGTCAAAGCCCATGTTATGAGTCTTTGCACTAAGACTTAAGGACTTCTTACCTTTTAATGGCAATAAACTAGAAATAGGATTCTTACTTCTTTTTTCAGAACCACTAGGGGACACTGCCTTGAGATGCTTGCTCTCAAAAGTGGTCTGTCTTTTTCGAGGCTGAATATTGTCTGGGCCATTCGCCTTCTTTGCCTGTTGGCATGGAGTCAGTTCACCTGATAAGCCATTAACATATGGGGACCCATCTTCCATGGATATGATACTGGGATCCTCATGTTTCATGAACTTCTGATCTTTATTAATATTGTTAGAGGCAACATTGTCTTTTAAGGATTTTTTCATTGACTCCTTTTCATATAGACAGCCTACTCCCTTGAAAGCCTGGAATTTTAGCTTTAAGTTGTTTTCCTTTGGTTTCTGTTTGCCAGGGATGTTCTCCTCTCCTTCTAAAAGGGAAGCCAAAATCTCCTCAGGATGAACACACTGTCGGCCTCTGCGGAGGCCAGTGGGAGCCCTGAGGATCTTGGAGCCTCTGTCAAACTTGCCTTGGGTGGTTTCTGGTCCATCACTCTCAGTATCTTCATTCGGAACCTTCAGATCACTGCCAGCCAATTGTTCTAAATCAGCTAAAGTGAGATTCACGTAAAGGCAATTTTTCATCATGGCATTGTACTCCTTGTTTCCTTCAGAGTCAGCTAATTCTGATGCAGAATCAGCATCTTCACTGCTACTGGAGCGAGAGGGAGATTTACGGTTAGGAAGCTTTAATCCATGACCGAGGGCTGACTCTACATTGCTTTTTCTTTTTGGTACTTTAATACAGTGACCAGAAAGCTCACAGTTTTCTCCATTTTTGAAATAAGTTTTCTTGTCTGTAGATTTTTCCATTTGTGAAAATTCTGTACTGCTTTTGACCTTAGCAACATTTTTTTTCATCGCAATGATTTCATCTGTATCTCCTGAGTCATACTCACAATCATCTCTCATATCATTATCACTAACATGGCAAGAGACATTATTTTTGATACCTAAACCTATTAAAGAATGCAGTTTGTGAACACTTGATTTGAAATCATCCCTTACAACTTCAAAAGGATCATTTTCAAATTCATTTATTGAGGGCTGTGTAGTTATCTGTAAGTCCTCTTTTGCAATCAACATTCTTAATTCATCTTCTGAATCAATATTATCATCAGAAATGCTATTTCTCTTCTTGGCAGTTTCCAAGCCAGAAGTCTTAAAAGGTAGGTTTTTCAGTTTCTGGGTATCGGAAACAGGTATAGATGATTTAGAAGGAGTAATGGAATCACAAGTTCTTTTTTGTGCAGCTTGTTGCTGTGTTAAGGGTAGTCTCTCTATTACCCACCTGGGTCTTGGACTTATGGTCAGAGACCCAGTGGAACTCTCATCCTTCTGCACTTTTATCATCTTCTTGGGAGGGCCATGAAAGTCAGAGAACTCTCCTCGCCGCTTCTTACTCATCGGGTCATTCCCTCCTTCCAGTTCCCATGTCAGGCTGGATATAGGAATGGTGTTTGTAAAATCCTCCCCTATCTTCTTTAGGTTGTGGCAGTATTTTGAGGGATCATATTTTATGATGTTATCCAAGTCAAGAAACAAAACTAAAGCACTTGGTTTTAGGAAAACCTATCTATTGAAACAAAGAATATTGCTTAATCTCAAATAAGTAATTTACCTCTTCTTATTTTCAGTTTGTTGTAAAACAAAATAAGGAGTTAACTAGGTTACCTTTCAGGGTCTAAGAAACTGAGCTTTCTATGACATTTTCTGAGTAAAGTCTAGTACCACCACTATTAGTTGGCAGAAATTACTCGGACTGTAGATAGATATTATAGCAAACCTATTCAGATTATATTATAGGTACACAGGTCCCAGGGCTATTTTCTGTAAATCACTGAAATCCATCCATCGAGCTGATACAGTAAAGCAAAGTTCTGGGTTCAGGAGAACCCAGAGGACATGGCTACATGTGTGTCCTTTTACTCTCAAACTCTTGGCCATTTCTATCTTCTCAGTTCTGACTCATCCTAACTCCGATTCTCCTAGTTCAATGACATCCACTTCACATTGACTCACTCTCTGCAACACTTTTAGGTCTATATTAGAAAGCTGGGCTGGGCGCAGTGGCTCATTCCTGTAATCCCAGCACTTTGGGAGGCCAAGGTGGGCAGATTACATGGGTCCAGGAGTTCGAGACCAGCCTGGGCAACATGGCGAGACCCTGTCTTAAAAATTAAAGAAAATTAAAAATTAAAAAAAAATCTAAATCTTTACTAGGACTACTTTGTTGCCATTATCCAGGAAAGATTCTAGTTAACATCAATGTGTTGTAATGATGGCTATCATTTGCTGATTTCCTAAAGCATATGAATGGGCAAGAATTAAGGTGTTTTAAGCTATTATTCTTTTTTGTTTTGAGACAGGGTCTCACTGCTGCCCAGGCTGGAGTGCCATGGCATGACTATGGCTCAATACAGCTTAAACTTTCCAGGCTCAAGTGATCCTCCCAACTCAGCCTCCATGTAGCAGGGATCACAGGCATGTGCCACCATGCCTGTGCCACCATGCCTGGCTGATTTTTCTTTTATTTATTTTTTATTGAGACGGAGTTTTGCTCTTATTACCCAGGCTGGAGTGCAATGGCACGATCTTTGCTCACCGCAACCTCTGCCTCCTGGGTTCAGACATTCTCCTGCCTCAGCCTCCTAAGTAGCTGGGATTACAGGCACGCGCCACCGTGCCCAGCTAATTTTTTTTTTTTTTTTTTTTTTGAGATGGAGTTTCGCTCTTGTTACCCAGGCTGGAGTGCAATGGCGCGATCTCGGCTCACCGCAACCTCCGCCTCCTGGGTTCAGGCAATTCTCCTGCCTAAGCCTCCTGAGTAGCTGGGATTACAGGCACGCGCCACCATGCCCAGCTAATTTTTTTGCATTAGTAGAGACGGGGTTTCACAATGTTGACCAGGATGGTCTCGATCTCTTGACCTCGTGATCCACCCGCCTCGGCCTCCCAAAGTGCTGGGATTACAGGCTTGAGCCACCGCACCCGGCCAAATTTTTTGTATTTTTAGTAGAGATGGGGTTTCACCGTGTTGACCAGGATGGTCTCGATCTCTTGACCTCGTGATCCACCTGCCTTGGCCTCCCAAAGTGCTGGGATTACAGGCGTGAGCCACCGCGCCCGGCCCGATTTTTCTTTTATTAATATTTTTGTAGAGTTAGAGTCTCACTATGTTGCCTAGACTGGTCTCAAATACCTGGGCTCAATGATCTTCCAGTAGCCTCCCAAAGTGCTGGGATTACAGGTGTGAGCCACTGCACCCCACCTTAAGCGATTACTCTTGAAAGTCCCTTTGTTCAGTAACTATGTCCAGTGCAACTAGGACCTGGATTCAGGTAGTAGCCTCAGTGGCACAGTGGCCTGAGCTCTGAGGACACAGCCTTTTGCTTTTCTAGTCCCAAAGGGGTAGTGGTTTCCTGCAGTTATCAATCAGTGGGCAATTTGACCATTGGCTTTTGGTCCTCTAGTACTTTTAAACTAATTGCATATAATACATTCCCTCTGTCTGAAACACCTGCTACTGCTTCCCTTACTGACTGACACCAGGGTTAAAAGCTGAAGAATACATCAAGACACACTGCTCAGAATTCCATACCAGGTCTTCAAGGTCTTAGATAATCTGACCTCATTGAATAGGCATTAGAATTTGCTCACACTCGGCTCCTAACTATTTTTCAAACCACCATCCTCCTGCTTGTCCACATATTTTTATCTACTATTTCTTTTCTTTTCTTTTTTGAGATGGAGTCTTGCTCTGTCACCCAGGCCGGAGTACAGTGGCATGATCTCAGCTCACTGCAACCTCTGCCTCCCAGGTTCAAGCGATTCTCCTGCCTTGGCCTCCTGAGTAACTGGGATTACAGGCGCACGCCACCACACCTGGCTAATTTTTGTATTTTAGTAGAGAGTGAGTTTTACCATGTTGGTCAGGCTGGTCTTGAACTCCTGACCTCATGATCTGCCTGCCTCGGACTCCCAAAGAGCTGGGATTATAGGTGTGAGCCACCACTCTTGGCCTATCTACTATTTCTATTCCCAGGACTACTTCCCATCACTTTTCTATTAATTCAAAACCTACCTCAGTTCTAAAGCCTTTTTAAATGATGGGCTCTTGTTCTCTCACCCCTCTTTAGCTCCTTTAGCAATGGCTTCAAATCCATGTATGACAATATGAATAAATTAATAAACCAAACTGCTGCTTAGGAACTCATCATTTGAATAACTTAACTATATAAAACCTCATTTCATTTTCTCATGATTCTCTAATTGTTTCATATATGTAGGTGAGTACCAAGAAACTGGAAATATGCAAACAAATACCTAAAAATTTACTGATAGAGACAGTGAAATACTAAAGGTATTTTACAAGTATCCATCACTGGTAAATAATCACTGTGAGAGGCCAATCACAAAGGATATTTTACGTTTATGTTGATTTTTAAGGTGAAGAACAGGTAAGACTCTTCCAAATTTGCTCACAACCCAATTCTAAAAGGAAAAAAAAAAAAGAATGTATTTACTATATGTGACACAAATGGAAAACATTTAATAACAATATCACGTAAATACAATTAAAAAATCAGTGGGGTATCATTACTGTTGATTTTAGTTTTCTGACAATGAAATAAGAGTTCCCAAACAGAAAAATTATGAGAGGGAAGCAAAAAAAAAAAAGCGTGAGGGTTGAGGGGGTGAGATTTGGAGAGGCTATCAATCCCAAGTAAACCATGTAGCAATGTAGGATGGTTTACAAAAAACACCAGCTGCTAATTTAAATAGGCAAACTTGGGACCTGCCTATATTCCTGGCTATCTATGTCCCTTGAAAGTCCACCTCGGTGTGGGTTTTGATTTCGTTCTCTGTAAAATGGCGGAGAACTATGTTTACCTAAGAGCCGATGCACCTTGAAAATCATAAAATCCTATCTATGTTAATTACCTCAAAGAAAGGGGAAAAAAGAAACCGGTCTTACATATGACACCCACGATCACGTGATCTCAGGCATCAGTTTCCAAAACCATGTGATTGGCTCAGGCTACAGAGGAGACTCACCTTATGTCCTGGCACTTCTGTCCCTGGCACAGCTTTCATATGGAAATCCACTCCTCCTATCTTTTCTAACAAATTGGTATTACCAGCTGTTGATTTTTCTTTCTTAGCTTTTACTTCTTCTCTCTCTTGGGCCAATCTGAATAAAAAAGAAAATACAATTTCTGAGGAGAAATTCATAATTAAAAAAAAAAAAAAAGAGAAAATACAAATAAAAGAGTCAAAACAATCAACCATTTAAATTGATTATTTCACTTCAGTTGAGCCTAAATAAGCACTAGAAACTGAACAGCTTTGTAGTATTAAAAACTAAATAAAACAAAAATGCTTTATTAGTAGCATAATGGCATACATACTTATCTGAATATACAATATGTTTTTATTGTAGAACATTGGAAGGCTGACTGTGAAGAAAACAAAACATATTCCTTATCCCTCAACCTATTGTTAATATTTTGTCTACTTACTTCATCTTTGTTTTATATGTAAATATATACATTTTATAACATTATCCAAATATCATAAGCACAGTTGGGTACACTTCATTTATCGACTTATCATTATATTCTTTAAAAACATCACTATGATTGCTGCACAACATGCCTTTTTATCAATCTATCATAGTTTATTAACCAGTCCCTTACCACCAGCAACTGAGCAATACAGGGTTAGACAGCAGTGAGAAGCTGTGTTGTTAGGGGTGTCCCAACAGAGCACAAGGGTTCTCTCTTCCTAGCCCGCCCACTACAGTCAGTCTCCTGAATCCCTGACGTGCAGGCTCACACCTGTTCTCTGCTCCAGTGGATGTCCCAGTTCCCCTAAATGGAAGACCAAAACCACGGATCACAAGTTCTCTCAATTTTCCCCTTTCAATTTATATACTTGTGGCATTTTATGTTACATTCTCTCCCTTCACTCTTCCCCATGAGGAAGGTATCTTTCAGAGCCCAATTTGTTAGGTCTTGATTATCTGTACCCTCCTAATGAAGAGAATGCCACCTCTTCCGATTCAAATCACTGCCACCTTCTTCAGGCCTGGACAACTGCACTGAGCAGTCCTCTCTAGCCTTTTTGCCTCTGGTCTGTCTCTTTTATGTCCCACCTCCCAGAACAACCATCAGCCCTATGCTTCTCAGGCATATTCACGCAGATATTCCAAGCAGCAGCTCTGTGTGCTCAACCTGTGCAGCATGGGGCCCCAGTGCCTGCACACAGTAGGCTGGCAACTGCTGCTGAATGAAAGGTATATGACCACCTTGTTAACAGTCAGAGGCTCCAGCTGAAGAACAAAATTAAATTCTCAACTTTCCCGTAAGACCAGTCCCCTAAAACATGCCTCAAAGTAGGTTGCTTGCTGCTTGTTTTAGAATATATCTGTTCTTGTCACATCTCATTGGTCTGGAACATTCTTATCAACTCTCCTGGTCATTCTAGCTGTATATTCTTAAATTGTTTCTTATTTTGAAAATCCCCCAACTAACAATACCTTTTCTTCCTGAAAATACCTTTAGGATTTTAAAAGCATTAATAGTTTTTATAAAACATTGTCTTGTTCTACATATATATATAGTTTAAGTTCTGAGGTACAAGTGCAGAATGTGCAGGTTTGTTTCGTAAGTATACATGTGCCATGGTGGTTTGCTGCACCCATCAATCCGTGACCTACATTAGATATTTCTCCTAATGCTATCCCTCTCCTAGCCATCCCCCCCAACAGGCTCCAGTGTGTGATGTTCCCCTCCCCGTGTACATGTGTTCCTTACATTGTCTTGCTCTTAAATCACCTGCATAATCACTCGTATGCCTGTCATACAGTGATCTCCTGTTTCCTTTATATTTTTGTATAACACTAGCATTAGTGGTCAAAATCAACATGAGCAATTTAGTAGTCTATTAAAATTTAAATGTAGACAATGCTAAGATTCAGCAACTCCATTTTTTGATATAAACCCAGAGAAACACCTGCATATACACAGGATACATGCTCCAGGATCATCTACAACCATAAAAAAGTAGCAACAGTCATCAGTGGGAAGGGACCACTACACTGTGGTATAACTATTTTCTGAAATAGTCCTAACAATTGTTATAAAGGGAGGAGATCTACATTGCCACAAAAGGGTGTGTTAACAAAGAGAAAATAAGTACATATATACTTTTATAGCTTATTATAGACATACATAAATAAACCAAATTATCCTTTTTGTTGGCGTCTGGGGTAAAGGGGATTCAGAGTTGAAAGGGATTTCAGCTCTACTTGTAATATTTGAATTTGTTAAGAATACTATATTACTTGAAAATTTGAAATAAGTAAATATATAAAACCTCTTACAATATAAAAAAAATAGTGTTTAAATCCAAGTGGAGCAAAACTTACCTGTGCAAAAAGCTTTCTTTTGCTAGTTGAATTTGTAATGTTCCACCTTTCCATTTTGTTTTATTTAAAACAGACATACCTATAAAGTAAAGAATTGTTACTCAAGTACATAGCAATGCAAAAATATATTTCAGCTTGTGCTTTTTCTAATTATTTAATATCAAGAAAAGCAGACTTGTTTATCACAAAGAGACCCAGGGGAAGTGGAAGAAAAGAAATGAGACTTGGAGAGAGGGAGACTAGGCTCTTGTCTCATCTTGACAACTTACCAAAAGGGTCTTTACACTCCCTCTTTCACAGAGTTACTAGATTGAAACGAGGCAAATGTGTAAGAAGTAAAGCAAAATTTATTTGCAATTTGTTTATAAACAAATGTCAGGAACCTCTGAATAACTGACATTTAATGTATATTTTATTGTTATTTCTTATATTGTGATTATGAAACAATAATCTTTTCAGGTGAATCAGAGGACACTTTGGAACCCTACAGCATCTTATTTTATCACCTCATACTAATTATCACTGTAGAACTTGTAAATGAATTAACTGTGAGTAACTGAACTGTGTTTGAATTGTTATGCCCTAGAAATTGATTTCTCTGAATATCTGCTGTCAGCTTCCTTAATAATATCATTAACAGAATTTTGTAGGTGGTAGGTATATACTAAATACAAATGTATCTTTTTTTTTTTTGAGATAGTGTCCCTCTGTTGCCCAGGCTGGAGTGGAGTGGCACGATCTTGGCTCACTGCAACTTCTGCCTCCTGGGTTCAAGCAATTCTCCTGCCTCAGCCTCCCAAGTAGCTGGGATTACTCGTGCCTGCCACCACACCCAGCTAATTTTTGTATTTTTAGTAAAGATGGGGTTTTACCATGTTGGCCAGGCTGGTCTCCAAATTCCTGACCTTGAGTGATCCACCTGCCTTAGCCTCCCAAAGTGTTGCAAATGTATCATTTAATTTAATTCTCACAGAAATATTATAAGGCAAACACTATCTTTTGTCATTCATCACATAAGCAATCTGGAGCTGAAAACTTTAAATAAATTGCCACAGGTTACAAAGCCTAGTTGATGTATTCTTATCCACAACTTCACATTTGTCACATATATTCCTAAATGAAAAACAGAATAAAGCAATCTTTTTCCAAATGAAATTACAAAAGACTAATTGCCCTCTTCCTCTATTAGCACGTTCCCTTTACTTATTTTCCGTGTCTTTTTCACTTTTTGGCCTCCAAATAACTAGAATATGTTACTGTGGCAGTTTGGATTATCTCTTGTTCTTCATTGAAGGCCACTGTTTGCCCTTGGCTTTACTAAACTTATCAACAACAGATTTCACAATTTCAAGGATATGGTCCTACAAGGGTGTATTGTAAAGCCCCCTCCTTAAGAGTGTTTAGTGCCACGGATTAGCTGCCAAAGAAATGATCAGACTGAGGGGGAATGTGGCACGATATTCAGTGGGATATATGTAACAGACAGTTTCTATGAAAGTTTGGTTTCTTGTCCAAAATATTTGAGAATAGCAGTTTTAAGTAAACCCATTAGCAATGTGCTACCATGTCTGCTGATGCTAAATGGGATGGACCTAAACCTGCTGAGTTATAGGATATTGGAATTCTCTCGATCACAGCTGTCCCTCTGGATAACTTAAAAGTGCCTGTGGAGGTTTAGATTTAGAACCAAAGTTATTCCAAGTTACAAAGTGATACAAACTGGCAAATGGTATAGAAAATATACGACGGTCTTACATTTTTTCAGGTCTGCTTCTGCTACACTAATGTTGATATATGCAAAGACTTTCTGTGGGTTTCCTAAAAAAAAAAAAAGAAAAAAATTATTTGAATTCTTATCCAGAAAGCAATGTAAAAAAAGTTGTTTCTAAATAAATAAAAAAAAATAGTTCTTGAAAACTTATTCTTTCAAATATAAACCTTGTTTATGTTTTATTGGATACAAAAATAAACAGGATTATCAAAATTTTCCCAAAGAAGTAGAAAATGTCCAGCAGTCAGTTAAGGAAATATTTTTATTGTATGCCAGTGATATTCTATTTAACAGGACACTTAATCAATGTTAGTATGTTAGCTCTGAAAACTGAAAGTTAATATGTTTCTGAACTCAGATGTTTTAGAATTTAGAATTTTTTCTGATTTCAGAAACGAATTCTGGTCAAGTCCCACATCATACAGTATACCTCCAAAACATCACTTCAAACTTTTGCTGTTCAGAATTAACATTTATGTTGGGGTTGTTTTATTTTCTAGTACTTAACCTGAG
Source organism: Aotus nancymaae (assembly GCF_030222135.1). Lineage (NCBI taxonomy): Eukaryota > Metazoa > Chordata > Mammalia > Primates > Aotidae > Aotus > Aotus nancymaae. The sequence goes on from NW_026988455.1 coordinate 20,340,664, forward strand.
TTATGTCTGCCTTTAACTACCCAGTGAAGAACCATAAATTTACCTTGGTCATCTTTCCGTGTGATGATGTCCACATCCGAAACGTCTCCAAATCTGCTGAACTGATTTTGTAGGTCTGCCTCAGAAATGTCCTGGCTAAGGCCACCCACATAAAGGCGCTTCCTTTCTCTGTTTACTTTCATGAAGGCTGGGCATATACTTGGTGTGTTTTAGTGGGAAAAGTAATTTTCTGTATATAGAGAAGAGTTCTTTCCCTTAGTTCTCAAATCTAACAAAACAACTACTTCTCCTGAACCTTCTGTACCAAATCCATCTCCTGGATCTGTATTTCACTTCCTATTGTATTGCTTCCAAATTTTAGTCCCAGAGCTTTTGCCCAATCCCTATATCCACATTCTTCATGAATGTACTTTGGAACAGCAAACCCCATACCTATATAGACACAGGTACAGACAGAGGTTTTTTCCCTCCAAACGGTCATAATATTACACGCTACCCTTCTTAATTTACATATTCACATTTTTAGATGTTTTTCCTTGACTCATTCATACATTCATTTACTGTCTTTTTTTTTTTTTTTTTTTTTTAATGAATGAGAGGTTCTCATATTGCCCAGCTTGGCCTTGAACGCATAGCCTCGCCTCCTCAAGCGCCAGGACAACTGGCCGGAGCCACCGCGGCTCCCCATTTACTGTCTTAAACAAAGGCTGACAGAAATAGGATGTGGCAGGTAACACACTAAAAGATAAAAAAAGCTGGTCTACCTTTTCCTAAGTCTCAGCCCCCAACCTACCCACCCCAGCCTTCCTCCTCCGAGAAAGTGAATAGAGAGGCTAGGAGCTCCTGGAACTCCTCATAATCACAAACGAATTAAACAAATGGTACGATATTATGTCACAATAAAAGTGCTGCAAAGTGGGGTTCAGACACAAAGATCAACGGACATAGCGAATACAGACTTGTGTTTTTGCTATGTGCCTGCATGCACTGTATAAAGTAGTTTGCATGCTTCCCATCTTCCAGAAAAGCAGAAGAGGTTAAGTCATGTTCCCAACGCCATACCGAAAATTAGTGAATCCAGGATTATAATGCAAGTCTAACTTCAGAACTTGGAATTCTTAACACTATGCTGTGAAGGTTGCTGAATCACAGGGGACTCGGGAAAACTTTTCCAGAGCTACTAGGGCCCATCATAATATCAATCATTTCGTTTAGCCCCCGGCAGGAGCTCAATTCTCACCCTGCCCTCCAAGAGCTGACAGACTCTTCCCAAACGAGACTCCCAATCAGCATCCACCACATGGCATGTATTCTAGGCAGAGCTCCGGCCTACCTATCCCGATAGTCTCCGCCCCCAACCTACCCACCTCAGCCTTCTTTCTCCGAGAAGACCCAGAGAAGTGAAGAGAGAGGCTAGGGCACAGCCCTGTGACTTCTCAAGCCCCAAACCCACTCCTCACCACGTCTTCACCTAAAGCCAGCGCCTCCGCAGCACCTAATTTCTGGTCACATGCCCCAACGGAGCAACCTCTCTTCCTTCCTACTCGATTTCCAACCCAGCCTCCTAACGTTCCGTTACCACAATTCAGTTCCCAAGAGCTATTAATTTGCTTTGCCGTCCTCCCACTTTCCCTGACGCCTCCGTCACTTCCCCCTCAACGACCACAAAAGAGCTCAAACCAAAAATCCACTAGTTTCTATTGAACACTATCGCTGTACCAATTCCTGGACTAGGTCGGCGGAAGTGAGGAAGAAGGGGGGGCGGAAAATAAAGAGGCACTCCCCTCCACGTGATCCCAGCACTGCCTCTTCAGTGACGCACGCGGCCGGGCGGCTCCAAGGCTGCTGGCGGAGGTGGGCAGCGGAGCGTTTGGGCTTGGAGTAGCAAAGAACGCGCTCTCCCGAAAGTGTAAGCACTGCTTAGACGGCCAGAAAGACGTGTGCAGGGACGTCGAGGACCCGGGCTCTCGTACGATGCGGAGTTGGACGCGCAGGGCCGCGGGAGTCACGCGTGGCTCTCCCGCCTCCCCTCCGCTTGAGCTCTGGGATGGTCCGCGCCGGGAGCGCGCGGGAGGCTTGAAGCGCAAGTGAAACGCGCGGGTCAGAGTGACAGCGGCGCAGCCAGCGCGGCTCCGGTCAGCAACGCGCCATGGACACCGAGCTGGCCGAGGTGCGCGCCTTGCAAGCTGAGATCGCGGCCCTGCGGCGAGCGTGTGAGGACCAGCCAGCGCCCTGGGAAGAGAAGTCCGGAGTCCAGTACGTGGCCCCCCAAGTCCCCCAGGGCCCGACGGCCAGGGTTCCCAGGCCCCGACGGCCAGGGTTCCCAGGCCAGACCGGTGAATCTCCACAGACATCCCGGGTGTCCTACTCCCAGGCCCAGAATGTGGGCATGAACTGGCATTGATCCTGTCATGACGATGACCTGGAGTTGGGAGCAGCCCGTGTGGCGCCCTGTTGTAAACGCACTGCAGAGTATTAACTTGTTTAATCGCAGTCTGTGTGGACGACTGACGAGGAGAAAGTATTGACTATGTCTCTAGCTAGGTAATCCCGCCTCCAGTATCCAGAGGTATCTCTAGTTGGGATTTAATAACTCCGTTTGGTTTCATGGCATTTGTTTTTATGGGTCAGGTAACCATGGCAAGTGATACTGACTTTTTGTTTACGATAATGCCACAAAAATTCCTTTAAAAATAACTTGGTAAAATAGTAAGTTGATACAAAGAAAAATAGTTAATATAGCCTATAGGAGAATTTGACAGTCCTCTGAGGTAGGAGCTATCGTTAGCCATGTTTTATAGTGGAAGAAACTGAGGCACAGAGAAGTTAGGTAGCTTGTCCAAGGTTCCAGACAAAGGAATTGTCAGAGATGGATTGGGACCCAAAAATCTAACTCCAAAGTCCAGGCAGTTTTCGTTTATTGAAGGAGAGGGAGAGAAAAGCTCTGCAACCGTAATTATGTGTCATCATCTCAAACATGGAATTTACTCGAAATTAACTGTCTTCATGTTTTGAGTCAAGACTAATTTGACATTCATGCAGAAAGAATGAGATTTTCCTGAGCTAACTGGAGAAGAATTGGTAGAAAATAGGGAGGAGGAGATCTACAGAAAATGTCGGCATTCGGTCAGGAAAGTAGAGGAAGCTGTGACTGGTAAAAGGGAGAGGAAACAGGTGAACAGGGCACACTCCTGCACCTCCACAAATGAGAGTAAATGTATTAGAGACCCTTGCTAATTGAGGTGTGCTCCACAGATGGGAGACTTTAGCATCACCTGGCAGTTTATCAGAGCGACATCCTGACCTACTGAATCAGAATCTGCATTTAAAAAAGATACCCTGCCCTGACAGATGATTTGTTTGCACACTCCGAAATTTAAGAACTGGAGAAAAGTGGTTTCTTTACTGGCGACAGGATTTTGTTAGTCCATATGGTAGAGTAGTGTAAACTGAAAGATCCTGAGATCTGCAAATTTAAAGAGATTATTTCTTATGAAGGGTTACAGCCTGCAAAGTGGCCATCCTGACAAGCTGGGAAGCGTAGCCTCAGCCAAAGCAGACAGGCAGGCACTTTGAAGGAGGTGGGGTTGGGGCAGGGATTTATGCTGGATGAGTGGGCTGAGTATACATATTCAACAGGTCATAGTAGGAGCTATGAATATTCATGAAGGGAGATGTGCTCACGTGTACTGAATAAACATGCATGTTACATGCATCTCATGTTCATTTTGGGGAGCAGACTTAACATTTAAATGCATTACAATTAGGCCTTGTACGTCAAAAGGTGAAGGAGGGAAGCAAAGGTACTTAAGCACACAGCCTTTGTAAATGAGTTAGAGTCCATGGTTGGTGATCTTATCAGAAGAAAATTTTGGAAGTCTCATGTCCTATCAAAGCTGTGGAACAGAGGAGTCAGTTAGCATCTGGTTGTGGATGAACTGCAATTATTTTTATATTGCTTATCTGGAAGCCAGTGCTTATTTAGCCACTAGAGGGGGGGAAAAAAAAACTGGCAGTTAGAACATAGTTCATTCTTTTAAGTGGAGGGGGTGTGTGACTTAACCTGTGCCTGGCATGACCTTAGGTCTTGTTTATCATTTGGTAGCTTATTGCCACAGAGTCTGTTCTGCAACTCTTACTATCTCTATTTTAACATTAATACTGGTCAGTTGTGTCTAAATCCCAAATGAGAAGGGGTATAACGAGGTGTGTCTGACCGCCCATCCTATCTTGGTTGAGAACTGAGTTTTTAAGGTTTCTTTGGGGTTTGCCTTGGCCAAGAGGGAGTCGATTCGGTTGACTGTGGGAATGGGGTAGGATTTTATTTATATAATCTGGGACTTCTCAGTGGTTATGTTGGAAAGAGTCCAGATTGTGAGAGACATTAAATGTCAGTCTAGGGTGTTTGGATTTAACCTGAGGTTTCTTTTCACTGTAGTGGAGGAGGAAGATTGGGACCTATGTACTAGGCTATTTTTTAGAGTGATTATAAGTGGTTGGATGGACTGGAGGTAGGAAAATTGGAGATAAATTATTCAGCTATATCCATGTATCCACACTGTGGAGCCAAGTTGCCTGCCTTCAAATCCTGTTTCTGCTGTTAGCTGAGTGATCTTGGTTAAATGAGCTCCCCTTTTCGTGCTTCAGTTTTCTCCTTGGTAAAATATACCCAAGTTTTTGGGTTGCTGTGAGGACTAATTGAGTTAATATATGTAGTTCATTTAGAAGTGTACTTGCCTTATAATAATAACTAGCACTGATTAGTAGACTATTGACCTGAAACTCATGTATAAATTCCTTTTAAAGGAGAAAAGTTTCTTGTGAACTCCTAATTTTTACAAAAAATTTTTATGCTACTGAGACAAACTTACAAATAATAAAACCACAAAGTGAATAAAATTCAAACGAACCCAAATTAACTCAAACTAACATAATTAGTTGAAATACACCAATATTTTGCTCAAACTAAATAGCTGCTATGAATAAGAATATGCAGAGTTTCTTTTTTGGCAAAATATATATAAGATTTACTTTTTTTTTTTTGAGACAGAGTCTTGCTCTGTTGCCCAGCTGGAGTGCAGTCGCGTGATCTCTGCTTACTGCAACCTTTGCCTCCCAGGTTCAAGCGATTCTCTTACCTCAGCCTCCTGAGTAGCTGGGATTACAAGCACGCGCCACCATGCCCAGCTAATTTTTGTGTTTTTAGTAGAGATAGGGTTTCATCATGTTGGTCAGGGTGGTCTTGAACTCCTGACCTCGTGATCCACCTGCCTCAGCCTTCCAAAATACTGGAATTACAGGTGTGAACCCCCGCGCCTGGCCAATTTTAGCCATTTTTAAGTGTATAGCTCAGTGGCATTAAACACATGCACGTTGTTGTGCAACCATCACCACTGCCCATCTTTAGAACTTTTTCATCACCCCAAACTGAAACACCATACATATTAAACACTAACTCCCTACTGGCCACTCTGACAACTGCAGGTTCTTTTTTGAGTTCTGCGTATTTTAATGATGACTTGGTTCTCTTACCACTTTGCTCTATTAGAAATACCCTGAAATTTTCATTCATAGCTTACTGTGACATTTGGTGTTCACTTGTCAAGAACTCATCATTTATATATGAAGATTGTCTCTGTTCTTTTTCCTCTTTTCTATTCCTTCCCTCCCTCCCTCCCTTCTCTCTCTCTCTCTCTCACTCTGTTGCCCAGGCTGAAATGCAGTGGCATGATCATGACTCACTGCAACCTCTGCCTCCCATGCTCAAGCAATTGTCCTGCCTCAGTGACCCTCCACCAGCCCAGTAGTTGGCCCTAAGGGATGGCACCTGCTACTACACCCAGCTAATTTTTTTTTTTTTTTTTTTTTTTTTGGTAGACATGGGGTTTTGCCATGTTTTTCAGATTGGTCTCAAACTCCTGGGCTGCCCCAGCCTCCCAAAGTGCTGAGATTACAGGAGTGAGTCACTGTGCCCAATCTGTTCTTATTTCTTTGACTTCTATGTTTAAAGTAATGTGTAGGGGCATCCGTCTATGATGACAAATGCAAAAGAGACTGTGGTAGTTTCATGATACAGAATACACTTACATTAACATTTTAAATTAGCATTAAAACAAAATTTGAAAAAAATTTTACAGACTTTATTAAGTCTTGGATTCTCAGTGTGAAAAATATGGAGTTAGATTATTCTCTATAGACATGGTATAAGGTTATAAGAGCATAAGAACATTGGCTAATGTAGTAGAATTAGAAATAGGAAAGAAAGAATAGTTATGTGAGGGAGCAGAAAGGATGACAGTCTTAAGTCCAGATTTCAGGCAAGTGAAGGAGCCAAGGATAACTTCGAAGGTGTAAAGCCTGACATACCAAGGGAAAGATTTTATTATTAACAAATGTAGGGTAATTTAGAGGAAAAGGAGATTCCAAGAGAAACCATTTGGTGTGATATCAAGCAGCATCTACCTTGCCGGAAGAAGAGATATATGGTTAGAGGTATATTTTAAGAGTTACCGGCATAGAGGAGCTAAGGCTAATCATTTAGTGTTCCTGCAGAATGAAAGAATACATATTTAGTACAGCAGAGGTAAGAGTGTTAGGGTTTTCCTCTAATGTTGGAGACGAGAAACCGACCCAAGATATCAAATGAGAATTGGGATAATTATGCCCAAGAATCCAAGGAAGGGATGTTTTAAGCTGGAAGGAAAAGTCAACAGTGTAGAATGTAGCAGAGTGTTTAAAGGAAATGATGGATGACAAAAAATAAGATACCATCTAGTGCAATTATTAACTAAAAATTTTTTTTTTAATTTTTAATTTTCCTTTTTTTTTTTTTTTTTGAGATGGAGTCTTACTTTGTTGCCCAGGCTGGAGTGCAGTGGTGTGATCTCTGCTCACTACAACCTCTGCCTCCCTGATTCAAGCAATTCTCCTGCTTCAACCTCCCAGGTAGCTGGGGTTACAGGCGCCTACCACCACATCCAGCTAATTTTTTGTATTTTTAGGAGAAACAGGTTTTCACCATGTTGGCCAGGCTGGTCTTGAACTCCTGACCTCAAGTGATCCACCTGCCTTGGCCTCCCAAAGTGCTAGGATTACAGGCAGGAGCCACTGTGCCCAGCCAACTAAAATTTCATTCTTTTTCTCAAGGAAAATAGATTTATATGTTTTCAATGAAGAATGTCTGGCTATAGTGCTGTTTAAAGAGATTTGCTATTTCTTTTGTCTGAGAAATCTCTTAGTATAAAGTGTTCTATGATATTTACTTTTAGAAATTAAAATTGATTTTATTTTTTAATTTCAAGACAGCTTTTAAAATAATTTGAGAGGTCTTGGTATATCAGACATTTAGGTTGGAATTTCATGGATTAGAACTTGCATTGTAATTTTGCAAAGTACTCCTATTATAATTTATTTTAAAGGTGTTTCTAATATGTGGAAAATTTGAGGAATAATTTGGTTATGTATGTTTTTTGTTGAAATTAAAGATTGTGGACTAGGCATGGTGGCTCACACCTGTAATCCAACACATTGGGAGAATGACGCAGGAGGATTGATCGAAGCCAGGCGTTCAAGACCAGCCTGGATAATAAAGCAAGACCCTGTCTCTACAAAAAGGAAAAAAAATTAGCTAGACACAGTGGCACATCTGTGGTCCCAGCTACTTGGGAGGATCCTTTGAGCCCAGGAGTTCAAGGCTGCAGTGCACTGTGTTGTACCACTATACTTCAGCCTGGGTGACAATGTGAGACCCCATCTCTTTAAAAAAAGAAAAAAAAAGATTGTGGTGGTTAAAAAAAAAAGGAAAAAAAGAAAGATTGTGGCTCAAAAGCCACAATGGTTTTGAGAAAATTCTTTCTTTCTTTTTTTTTTTTTTTTAATGGGGGAAGGTGACTTAATGGGAAGAGAGTAAGAGGAACAAATTGAGGAAAATCGGGGTATTAGATATATGAAACATGTTAGTAATTGGAGTGATTATTTTTGATATTTGCTTTTTAGAAAATCTTTTCAAGCAATACAGCAATTCAGTTCGGAAGGATGGAAGTCTTCAAAAGATCTGAAAAGTCAGCTTGGACATTTAGAATCAGAACTTTCATTTCTAAGTACGCTTACTGGCATCAATATAAGAAATTACTCCAAGCAGACCGAAGACCTAACAGGCACTGAGATGACAGAAAAGAGTAAGCATTTTTTAAAATCAGTTTAGGCATAGTATTGAAGCTTACCTTATTATGCATAAGATACTGGTTGTCATAATATTGAATTGAAATTCTACAAGGTAAGTATTTGAAAGTATGGTTGTGGTAAACCACATCACAGTGTTCAAAAGCTGCCTGGGCTGGACCCCATGGCTCATGCCTGTAATCCCAGCTTTTGGGAGACCAAGGTGGGCAGATCACCTGAGGTCAGAAGTTCGAGACCAGCCTGGCCAACATGGCAAATCTCTGTCTCTACTAAAAATATGAAAATTAGCTGGATGTGGTGGTGGGCACCTGTAATCTGAGCTACTTGGGTGGCTGACCCAGGAGAATTGGTTGAACCTGGGAGGTAGAAGTTCAAGTGAGCTGAGATTGTGCCATGGATGGCACTCCAGCATAGGGGGCAGAGCAAGACTCCGTCTCAAAAAAAAAAAAAAAAAAGCTGTCTGAGTTAAATAGTAAAGAACAGGCACAGTTTCTTTTCTTTCTTTCTTTTTAACCTCCATGATGGACAAGAACAGACACAGTTTCTATAATTAAGTACCTTAATAGTCAAGTAAATAATGATAAATGAATAATGATTATAAGAACAACAGGACCATTAATTTATAAATCTTAGGAGTCGTTCAGCACTGACATGAAAGCTGCCAAGATAAATGTTTTAGCAGATGGACCTTTTGCTAGAAGGAAAATTTCTGGTCCCAATGACTACATTTTATTGCCAAAGATCTGTGATGCACTAAGAGATAAGGGGAAGCTACTTCGGCTGTTCAAGTGGATGTCAAGAACTTTGGTTGGTCAAGAATAACAGTCCCAAAAGCAGAAATCATTTTTGGTGTGCTTCCTGACTTTTCCACTGAAAATAACCCTCATGACAGGGGAGAGGGAGAATAACCTTGGAGTGTCTTTGGCAGCCACTGTAGGGTAATGGAATTACATATAGAAACAGAGTGATGAAATTTGGAGACTTAAATTACTTGAAGGGAAGAGATGGAATGCAGAGAGAATAGAGAATGAGGATAGGCCAGGTATAAGACTTTTACTAGCTTAAAAGTCTCAGCATGAAGATTAGGCATAGAGTCTTGACAAAGCTAACGTGCTTTGAATGGGAGATTTCAGACAGGGACATCACAAGAGTTAAAATGCTTTTTTATCTGTCTGTGAGTAATATGTGCTCATTTTAGAAAACTTAGAAAAATATAAAAATTGTAAACAAGAAATATCATTTTAAAGCCAGAAATCTATGTGGTTGTAGGAATTTCTTGAAATGAATTGTGAAGTAGTTTGGCAAGAGTAATGGTACTGGAAGAAAAATATTTTGTTTTTTATTTTTTCTTCCTTTTTCTTCATTTTTGTTTGTTTTTTGAGTTGGAGTTTTGCTCTGCCAGGCTGGAGTGCAGTGGCGTGATCTCGGCTCCCTGCAACCTCCACCTCTTGGGTTCAAGTGATTCTCCTGCCTCAGCCTCCTGAGTAGCTGGGATTACAGGTGTGTACCAGCATACCTGGGTAATTATTATATTTTTAGTAAAAATTAGGTTTCACCATGTTGGCCAGGCCGGTCTCAAACTCCTGACCTCAGGTGATCTGCCCTCCTTGGCCTCCCAAAGTGCTGGTATTACAGGCGTGAGCCACTGCGCCCAGTCTAAGAAAAATATTTTGAACAGGAAAATAATAATAAAGACTGACAGTAGCAGTCCTATGTAATGTAATCTATACATGAAAGGGTCCTGTCAGAATAAGCCATTTGACAATGCAGTGCTGGTGTCACTGGTTTTCAGATGTTTCTTGTTCTCTTTTTCACAAGAATTGTATAATTTCATAAAGAAGTTAAACAGCTGTTAGGCTTCACAGGAAAAATGCTTGAAAGCCTTGTCATTGAAGACTATTTTCTTTATGTCACAATATCTGTTATAACACAGAAAAAAGTTACCAGGCATAAGTGAAGAGTTGTTCCAAACAGAAGTGATACAGCATTGTTCCAATGGTATTTCTAATAATAATACTGTATTTTGACAGATTTTTAATCTATTAAACTGGGAACAATACAGTTTGATTTAGTGGATGTGTTTGGTGACACATGATGCCATCAAATCTTTAATTAATCAAATAATTACTGTGTCTGGCCCGGATACTTGGCCAGTTGCTATTGGAAAGACACACAGCTATTTGAAGTCATTATCTTTTGCAATAGCTATTACTTGGGCAGACACGGTTTCTGTGGCATATTAATGAATATAGCCGAAGCTAGGTAATCAAATGATCTTGATTTCCATCATTCCAAAGTATTATTTATCATTATTCAATCATAACTAATACTTTATTGCAGCTATGCTTTTATTTTCCATACATTTTTAGAACTCTTTTTTTTTTTTGGAATTTGCTTTAGTACTTAACGATGATTCTTTTAAATATTCTCCATTTTGATTCCAAAAGAGTCAGTTTACAAATTAAGTAATGGAGTTTGGAGTCCAAATTAAGTGTTACTGCAAAGTAATGAGAATAGTTTTTTAATTTATAATTTTTATTCTTGTCTTTTGATTAGCTTTAAATGCATATTGTTAAAAATATGTGAATGGGCTTGATACGTGGATTGATTGTTTTGAAGGACTAATCCTCTTCTGCTATCTGTAAACTTTGTTAAAAATACACCCTTACTCATTATTTTAAAATAAAAATCAGGCCAGGTATGGTGGTTCACACCTGTAATCCAGCACTTTGGGAGGCCCAGGTAGGTGGATCACTTGATTTCAGGACCAGCCTGGCTAACATGGTAAAACCTTGTCTCTACTAAAAATATAAAAATTAGCTGGATGTGGTGGTGCATGCCTGTAGTCCCAGCTGCTTGGGAGGCTGTAGCAGGAGAATGGCTTGAAGCTGGGAAGTGGAGGTTACAGTGACCTGAGACTGCACCATTGCACTGTAGCCTTGGTGACAAAATGAGACCCTGTCTCAGAAAAAAAAAAAATAAGCTGGGCGCGTTGGCTCACACCTGTGGTCCCAGCACTTTGGGAAGCCAAGGCAGGCGGATCACTTGAGATCAGGAGTTTGAGTCCAGCCTGGCCAATGAGGTGAAACCCTGTCTCTACCAAAAATACAAAAATTAGCGTGGTGGGGGACACCTGTAGTCCCAGCTGCTCAGGAAGCTGAGGCAGGAAAATCACTTGAACCCGGGAGGCAGAAGTTGCAGTGAGCAGAGATGGCGCCACTGCACTCCAGCCTGGGCGACAGAGCGAGACTCCATCTCAAAGATAAAATAAAATAAAAATCAGTGTGTTCAAGTTAAAAAGTACTGAACTGAAAATTTATCATGGTATATATTTGCATGCAATTTATATATGCATAGTGTTCATCCATAAAAAAGAAAGCCTGGACGTAAAGAAAAAATAAAGTCTGGACATTGGACAGAATAATAAGTCTCTCTGGGCCTGATTTCTTGTGTGCAAAATAAAGTGATTGCTCTATATTATTTCCAGGATTCCATTTGCATTTTTTCTTTACTGCATTTTTGGCACATTTATTTTTATAGACAAAGCCCAAGATCATCTAGATTTTCTCCTATATTATCTTCTAGGAGTTTTATAGTTTTGTATTTTATATTTAGATCTGTGATATATTTTGAGTTAATTTTTGTGAAAGTTATTAAGTCAGTGTCTAGATTCTTTTTTTGTTTGTTTGTTTTGCTTGGGGATATTCAGTTGTTCCAGCCCCTTTTGTTGAAAAGACTATCCTTTCTCCATTGAATTGTCTTTGCTCCTTTGTTAAAGATTATTTCACTATATCTGTGTGACCCTATTTCTGGACTTTCTCTTCTTTTCTGTTGACCTATTTGTCTACTCTTTCACTAATACCATACTGTCTTGATTACTGTAGCTTTATAGTAAGTCTCTAAATCAGGTCATTTAAGTTCATAAACTTTATTTTTCTTGAAGATTGTTCTGGCTTTTCTGAGTTTTTGCTCTTCCACATAAATTTGATAATCAGTTTGTCATTTGTCAATATCCAGAAGGTAACTTGCTGGAATTTTGATTGGATTGCATTGAATGTGTAGATCAAGTTGGGAAGAACTGACAACTTAACAATTGTGAGTCTTCCTTAGCCATTTATTTTAAAAATTCCACATCTAATCCATGATTAGGCATTGCACCTAGCTGTCATTTCTGTTTAGTCTCATTAATCTGGTCAGCATTCTCTGTCTTTTATGACATTGACATCTTCAAAGACCACTTGTATTATATATTGTTCTTCGATCTTTTTTTTTCTGATGGTTTCCTCTTAATGACATTCCTGTGCAATTTTGACAGGAAAACTATGAAAGTGATGTTTTGTTCTTACTGATACATCTAATTAGGAGGCAAATAATGTCAGTTTGTACCATTCTGACTTTTTTTCCCTAACTACTCATTGAACAAATCTTTAACCAGCCTTCCTATTTTGAGCCCCAGGTCCACCTCCCATAAAGGTACTTGATGCTGCCGATTCATAATACTCTTCTGGTATTCTGCTATGTAAATGGGCTTGCTTCTGGGTTTCCCCATTTGCTGACTTGGGTTTCAGTTTTTCTGGCTCTACCAGGTCACTTTTACTTGTCCATGTGCTATCTAGTTCATCTGTCTGATTTCCAGCTTCCCAAATCAGATTTCTCTTATCTTTCCTGTTCCCTTTATCCTTATAGAATCATGCCCTTCTAAAAATAACGTCATTAGCAAGAGTAGATGACTACATAAAGTCAGGATAGTGCTTACTTACTTCTTGTGGATAGGGTATACCCTGGGAAAGGACATGAGGGAAACTTATGGGTTCTATAAAATTCTTGTATCATTATCTGAGTGGTAGTTACCTGGACAACCACATGTGTAAAAAAAAATATTGAGCTGTATACTTAAGAACAGGGCATTTTATGCATTAAAATGTATGCATGTCATATCTCAAAAATATCATTTATCACTGTCATTTTAGTGAAGTTTTGAGAGATAGCAGAGGTAAACTCATGGATTCAATTTACTGCCTTTAAGAACTAGATAGTGTTTAAAAAATAACCATTGAACAGTTAACATGATTCAAATTTGTCTAGGGCTATACTAGTACATTTCTACTTTTTTTTTGTTTTTTTGAGACAGAGTCTCATTTTGTCACCAGGTGCCAGGCTGGAGTGCAGTGACGCAATCTTGGCTCACTGCAACCTCTGCCTCCCAGGTTCAAGCAATTCTCTTGCCTCAGCCTCCCGAGTAGCTGGGACTACAGGCACACGCCACCATGCCCAGCTAATTTTTGTATTTTTAGTAAAGACAGGGTTTCACCATGTTGGCCAGGATGGTCTCGATCTCTTGACCTTGTGATCTGCCTGCTGTGGCCTCTCAAAGTGCTGGGATTACAGGCATGAGCCACCGTGCCCGGCCACATTTCTACTTCTTACCATAATTTTTGGTATAGTTGAAAACTAGAATTAGAAGTTGCCATTAATTTTATTTTCCAAAGATAATCAATTTGGTGTACATTTTTCCAGAGTTTTTCAATGTAATTACTCATGCATACTTTCACACATATACCCAATGTATTGTAGATATTCACACAAAATTAAATAATAGGCATTTGAAGAAAATGGTGATTTACAAACAAAATATTTGTTTTTCTGGTTTACAGGTATAAGAAAAGTTCTACAGAGACACCGATTATCAGGAAATTGCCACATGGTTACATTTCAACTTGAATTTCAGATTCTGGAAATTCAGGTAAGTTAAGGAGCATGTTGTGATAACAGAGATACTTCTGCTATGAGATAAACAATTCCCACAGCCTTCAACAGTGGTGGAGCTGAAGAGGAGTTCATGAGCCAGGGCCCCCTCATAGCACTTTTGTGCAAAGTGGTACATTTTCAAAATTTCAAGTATTAATAGCCCAGCAACTGCATATGGTAGGATTGTTATGAAAACCATAGGTGCTTTATTGAAGGACAGGTAGCAAGATGCTCCTGGGCTCCCAGTGCAATCCCATGAGGTTGTAGGAATAGTTCTGGGTAGTTAGGTGATATGCCAACCATCTAATATCTATTAGTTATCTATTGCTGCTTAACCAATCTCCATAACATTTAGCATCTTAACCCAAAATAGGCCAAACATGATGGCTTTCACCTGTAATCTCAGCATTTTGGGAGGCTAAAACAGGAGGATTGCTTGCGCCCAGGAGTTTGAGACCAGCCCGGGCAACATAGTGACACCCTGTCTCTCCAAAAAGTTAAAAAATTAGCCAGGTGTGGTGGTACACACCTGTGCTCCAGCTACTCGAGGCTAAGGTGGAAGAATTGCTTGAGCCTAGGAGGTCAAGGCTACAGTGAGCTGTGGTTACACCACTGTACTCGAGCTTGGGTAACAGAGTGAGATCCTGTCATACACACACAAAAAACCACCAAAAATACTGTCATCCCTCGGTATCTGTGAGTGATTTATTCCAGGACTCCCTGCAATGCCAAAATCCACGGATACTCAAGTTCCTTATATAAAATGATGTAGTATTTGCCTATAATGTACACACATCCTTCTTTATACTTTAAATCATCTTTAGACTACTTCTAATACCCAATACAATGTAAATGCTTTGAAATAGTTATTATAGTATATTGTTTAGGGAATAATGATAAGAAAAACAATTTATATGTGTTCAGTACAAATGCAATCATCTACATCTATAGTTTTTTTTTTTTTTCAAATATTTTTGGTCTGCAGTTGGTCAGTCTATGGATGTAGAACCACAGATAGGGAGGAATGACTATATTTATTAATTATCTCACCTATTTTCTGTGGGTCAGGAATTTTGGATGCCCTCAGTTGGGTGTCCTTGCTGAGGGCCTCTCATGAGGTTGTGGTCATCTGGGACCACAGCCGCCTGAATGCTCCTTGGGGCTGGATGATCTTGCATGTTGTACTGGATTGCTACGACATCACAGAGGGAGGAAGATCCCTTTGCCTAAGACCTTCACATAGTATCAGGAAACAGGAAAACAAAAGCAGACAGAATAATAAGTAGCCCCACTGGCCAGGGTGCAGCAGAACAGGGCTCAGCCACCTTCAAAGGCTGACTCCAAGAAAAGCTGAAAGCCGGAGAAAACAATTGAAAGAGGAGAAAGCAGTTTCAACTAGTCGGTTTTGCCAGTTGGGCCAACAGGGAATGTGTACAAAGAGGAGGAACAGAACAGGGAAGGACAGTCGGGTTACCTTGGCCTCAGCTCATCAGATAACTAAAGTGGTATAGAGCAGTTGTAACTGAGTCCTAAGGACAAACTGCCTGCTTATATTCAGGGTCATGTGCCAGGATTCCTTATCCTTGTCATCAGTGTCCTTAGCCACAAAAACAGTCCCAAGTTTCCCATTTTGTATGAGACAGGAGTTGGTCATGGAGTCAGGACCTCACCTTCTTCTGTGTCAGATAGCCACTTCCTAACTAGTCCCAAGGATTTGGTACAGTTATCTGGGTTTGGAGGTTTTGCTTCTCTTGCAGTCCAAATCTCCATCTGCCATTACTGGCTCTGGCAGGCTGAGGATGGGCTGGTGGTTATATAGACCCCCACATTTGATGGCAAAGCTCCCAGCTTGTACTCACCTTAGAGTATCTCTCTTACACTGCCAAAGTGACCAAGAAAAGGTGGAGTGTAGCATTGCCAAGGCCAGTTGAGCAGGATACAAAACACATTTCACCATGTTCATGTGTCAGGGGCATGGGTGGTAAGTGGCTCTAGGGAACTGACATTGTTCCCAGATGGGCACCAGGCCTTGGGGATGTACAAGATCACCAAGGTGATATCACATGACCACAAAGATCATTTGCTGAAGACTAAAGCAGAGAATGGACCCAAATGGACTGGTATCATTTAGGCTTGACAACCTGTGCCAGCACCCTAGGATTTTCCTTTAGGTGGCTCAGGGATTCCTGGATGTTGTCCCATTGCAGAAGGTTTTGTAGTCTGACCAACTATAATTTCTTTCTTTGTGGCTAATGTGAACTTGATCTGAGAGTGGTAATCTACTGAATGCACTTCTGTATGCCAGCATCCATTAATGGGCCAGGCCTGCAACTCGTGGCAGTTTGGTAGAATCATAATCCAGTGGTCCAGTTCCATCTCTGAAAACATCTGCACTCTAGTATATATGTCCAGGAAACTGCTCAGGGGAATCCTAGCAGCCTTGGGATCTTGCAGCCTTTTTCTACTATAGGAGTTCATCTCTTTCACAGGTGCCTTGTGGGTTATGTGGAGAGAAGCTCGGTTGTAGGCAAAATTAGTCTTGTCCTTGGGAGGCTTGTCCACAAATCCAAGTGAAAAGGGAAAAATTATCCTCTGACATTGTGGTGAATGAGCTGCTTAGTGGAGTTGTACCTTCCAGGATGGGTTGTACCCTAAGATTGATTGGTGTGCTCCTTAGTGGGGCTATGGCCTGAGAAGACTACAGTATCCAACATAGACTGCAGTATCTTCACTTCACTTTATTTAAGTTGCATACTTCAGTCACCTTAAACCTCTGATGGAAAGTATCAATTTGTAATTTGATGCCTTCCTGAGTCAAATAAGGATGAGGTCATGGTGTAGAAGACATTTTTGATAATGTAATATGCTCCTGAAGAATGACTGCTGCCTGACCAGAGTCATTCCCAGCATGAACTACCACATGGTTTGGCCTCTAGGGCCTGGGTAGCTGCCCCAGGGCAGCACAGACAGGATAGAAGCCAAGCAGTAGATGTCCTGCCACTTAGGTCCTGCTACCCCTGCTGCTGTCTGCCTCCCATCAGACAGTGTTGGCACTGACCCAGACCTCAACAATATTTTAAGCAAATATTCTTATCCTCATGCCACCAAAGCATGATTGAAAATTTTGTGACTGTTTGGTAATGACCTGAGATTATACTGTTAGCTCACATACTGAATGAATTAGAATCATTTGAGCTGTACCTGAAAGAAAACTTAAAGGTACTAGAAGTATATTTCTCTATTACTTAAGTACACTCGTATGTTTTCAAGGGCCAATATGGTGGGTTTATGATAATCAGATTCTACCATCAACCACACATGGCTTCAAGTCATAGCTCAATGATCACATTAGCATTTCAGGTATCAGGAAGAGGTTGGGCAACAAAGGCTCACCTATTCTTTTAAAGAACACTTTCTGGAAGTTGTACACTCATCATTTTCATTTACAGTCCATTGGCCAACAAATTGATACAAAGGATGCTGGAAATTTAGTCTTCATTATACTTGGCCATATGGCTAGTGAAAAACTGGAGCAAGAAAAAAGTATAAATAGAGGGAACTACTAGGAGTTTCTGTCCTACATGCTTTAGGGGATGCAGGAGAAAAAAAAATCTAAAGAGAGGAACTGTTGATATATTCTTTGAAAGATATAGAACCTGGCCGGACCTGGTGGCTCATGTCTGTAATCCCAGCACTTTGGTAGGCTGAGGCAGATGGATCAGGAATTCAAGACCAGCCTGGCCAACATGGTGAAACCCCTTCTCTACTAAAAATACAAAAAATTAGCTGGGAGTGGTGGTGGGCATTTGTAATCCCAGCTGCTATGGACCCTGAGGCAGGAGAATTGCTTGAACCCCTGGAGACAGAGGTTGCAGTGAGCCCAGATTGCACCACTGTACTCCAGCCTTGGTGACAGAGTGAGACACTGTCTCACACACACAAAAAAAAGACATAGTAATTGCTGAATCTCTAAAGAGACATGAGTTGTCATTGTTCATGTTTAAAAGTATGTAGATGTTTTGGGACTGCTTGGTTTTACTAACAATGTGCTAGAGAAAGAGTGTGTTCTCCCTGGCTATTTAAGAATTCTTTCTCTTGGAGCCTTTTAGATTTTATGATTCTTCTTGAAGACCAGACTGGTAAATAAGGTGTTGGAAGAAATTACAGACATGTCTGGAATTAACATGGTTTTTGGAATCAGTTGTATAGGAGAGCACCAAGAGTTCTTACTTGGGGAGGAAAAAACAAATCACTATCTTATTTTTCTTTATTGCTTACAATTCTGATGTAATAAGGTGATGGAAACTTTTTGAAATTTTTATTATTTAATGGCAAATTCTAGCATATTCTTTACCAACTTGTGTATATATGCCTTTAGAAACATACCTAGTAGAATTGCTAGGTCAAAGGAAATGTCCTTTTAAATTCTGAAAGTGGCAAATTGCCTTCTGAAATAGTTTTACCATTTTACATACTGAGCACATTTTTACTGTTAAGGCTGATAGAAAAAAACAACACAGCAACCTTGTGTGTTCTAAAACATTTTTTAAAAATAAAATTTCCACTAGAGGGAGAGGTTTAGCTATCTGAAATTAAAAAGTAATCTAAATAATAAAATCCTCAATTTATAGAATATTGTTTTAATAAAGCTATATTAATAAAATATTTGAACTAAGCATGACCTCAAATCATGTTAATAGAATGTTAGAACAAAATGATGACTTATAGTTTGTCTAGGTCGACCCTATTATTTTATAAGTAAATGGACCCACAGAGTTTGAATGAGTACACATGTTTGTGCAGTTATTATTGTCCAACGTGGTTGGGACATAGAGCTCTGTTGTCCAGATTTACTTTCTGGTGTCCAGATTTACTTTCTGGTGTTCTCAGCACTATGTTTGTGAAGAGTTGTAAGACCATCAGAATTAACATTTATCAGCCTGCCATAATCCAAGCAACATAATCAATTAGATGGATAGGAGTTTGTGGGGAAAGTGGCAGGTTAAGTTTGTTTCCATAACTTCTATCCCAATGAAATGAACAAAATTATTCAAAAATAAGCAATATTTTTAAATAGAAGAGAATACAATTCCATTTATCACAGGCTCCAAAGAGAGTCTCTCTGATATTAATGACATTTGATTCTAAACACTGAAATCCAATACAAGGTGGTTCATGAGAGGTTTATAAGTTTTACAAAGTTAGGCTGGGTGTGGTACTCACACCTGTAATCCCAGCACTGAGGGAAGTCAAGGCAGGAAGATAGCTTGAGAATTAGAATTAGAGGCCAGCCTGGGCAACATAGTGAGACCCTGTCTCTTTTTTTTTAATTAAAAATTAGCCAGGCTTGATGACTCACACATATAGTCCTAGCCACTTGGGAGACTGAGGCAGGAGGATTGCTTGAGCCCACAAATTCAAGGTTACAATGAGCTGTGACTGAACCACTGCATTCTAGCCTGGGCAATAGAGCAAAACCCTGTCTCAAAAAAAAAAAAAAGGTACCAACTTAATAGCACCCTTTTCCTAAACACTTCTACCCATAATCCTTTAGCTGTAGAGGAGAATGAAAACCGTGGGCTTAAATTAAATGGACCATTGTAGAAAGGAATGTGCTGCTGAGACTCATGTAGGGGCTTGAGGTCAGATTGTTTATAAGGTCTCTTCTCTTATTTACCAACTGGGGAGAATTGACCTAGTTAGCAGTACCATAAGCAGGAGAGAGATGGAAAAACAATATTTTCAAGTCAGCTTTCAAGTTGTTAAACAAGATTTTATAAACCAACAACAAAAAATTTTTTTAAGAGGCTAATAAATCATAGACTTTGCATTGAAGGGTTACTTGCCTATTCTAATGGGTTAAAAAGCTGAAATCTGACATGTGTCTACACATACCTGACCAGGAGACCAGATGTGCCCGTGAGATTTTTGTTTTCCTTTTCCTTTCTTTCTTTTTATTTTTCTGGTAACAGTTCTACTGAGATATAATTCACATATCATATAACTTACCAGTTTAAAGTGTATAGTTCTATAGTTGTTTTTTCAAATATAATTTATTCAGAATCCAAGCTTTGTTTCACAAGTTTATTATTATTTTTTATTATTATTGTTATTCTTTTTGAGACTGAGTCTTGCTCTGTTGCCCAGGCTGGAGTGCAGTGGTGCGATCTTCGTTCACTGCAACCTCTGCCTCCTGGGTTCAAGTGATTCTCCTTCCTTGGCCACCCAATTAGCTGTGCGTCACCATGCCCAGCTAATTTTTGAATTTTTAGTAGAGACGGAGTTTCACCATGTTGGCCAGGCTGGTCTCAAACTCCTTACCTCAAGTGATCCACTCACCTCGGCCTCCCAAAGTGCTGGGATTAGAGTTGTGAGCCACTGCACCTGGCCTGTAGTTTTTAATATATTCAGAGTTGTGCATTCATTGCCACAGTAAATTTTTTTACCTCAAAAAGAAACCCCATATTCTTTAACTGTCATCCTTCAATTCCCCCTCTCCTTTTACCCAATCCCAAAGAACCAGTTTTCTCTCTACATATTTGCTTGTTTTGGACATTTCATATAAATAGAAGCATATAATATGTGGTCTGTGCTGTCTGGCTTCTTTCACTTAGCATAATGTTTTCAAGGCCCATCCATGCTATAGCATTTATCGTTGTAGAGATGGGGGTCTCACCGTGTTGGCCAGGCTGGTCTTGAACTTCTGGGCTCAAGCGATCCTTCTGCCACAGCCTCTTAAAGTGTTGGGATTAGAGACATGAGCCACTATGTTCAGCCTTATGTGCAGTTTTTAAGTGGACTTAAGTTTCCACTTAAGTGGAAATGTATAACCAGAAGTGGAATTACCAGGCCAATTGGAACTATTTGATGATGACTAATGATGTTGAGCATCTTTTTATCTGCTTATTGGCCATTCATATATCATCTTTGGAGAGATATCTATTCAGATCTTTTGCTCAGTTTTAAATTGGTTTATCTTTTAAAAAACTGAGTTGTAAGAGTGCTTCTGGAACTTATGTTTTGATTAGAAATGGTGGTAGATGCCCACAGAGAGCTTATTGAACTGCATCTGCTCCTAGTAATTCCTACCTTTCCCTCAAGCAGATGAAAAACTAAGCAAAGATTACAAACCATCAGTATTTCTTTCTCCAACAGTTCAGAATATTAAGGGACAGTCAGATAGTATCCAGATAAATGGGAAAGAGAGTCAAGGAGTTTCCACTCACTGTAGTCTTAGGAAATAGCAAAAATTGCTGGATTTACTGCTGTTCATAACAAATAGGAGCCACAGAGTTCAGGAATTCAGAGCACAAAGATGGAACAGAGTTCTTTCGTCACCATATTGGGCAATGTGATTTAAAATCAGGGCAAAAATACTGACATAAAAAGAAAGGAAGTTAAGAAAATACAGACAAATTGACTTTAAATAGTTAATCTAGGAAATAAAAGAGCATGCTATATAAAAGCTGCTCTGACTCTCAAAGCATAAAGAAAATTGAATAAGAGAAAAAAGCTGAGAGAAAAAGAAAAGAAGAATAAAATGATTATAGTACTGAAAACTACATTATCGGTATAAGAGAATAGAATATGGAGGATATGCCTGAGAAAAATCACCTGTGAAAGCAATTGAAACGAACATAATAAATCTAGAAGACAGACAATGGAGAGCCAATATGTGATTTTTCCAAAAACAAGAGTAGCAAAAAAAGTAAAGAGGAATTATAGCAAATACATAACAGAACAAATTTTACTAAAGTAAAAGGGAAAACCTGAATCTGCAGATCAAAACAGTTTAACAATCCCCATCATTGAGTATATGGTTGTTTTTGTTTTCTGTGATAAGTAGTACGATTATGAATATATTTGTTCATAAGTCTTTGTCTTCGTTTCTCATTATAGTACTTAAGGACAGATTCTTAGAAGTTAAATTACTGGGACAGAAGATTAAGAATATTTTAAGTTATGCATTGTCAAAATGATATTTAAAAGGGTTATGCTAGGTTTCAGTATATTTACTAGGATTGACACATTTTTAGTCATTGCTCATTTTATAGGTAAAAATGGGATCTTATTGTTTTAATTTACAATTATTACTAGCGAGATTGAACTTTTAATTTTTTTTTTGGAGACGGAGTCTTGCTCTTTTGCCCAGGCTGGAGTGCAGTGGTATGATCTCAGGTCACTGCAACCACTGTCTCCTGGGTTCAAGCAATTCTCCTATCTCAGCCTCCAGAGTAGCTGGGATTACAGGTGCCCCCCACCAAGCCCAGCTAATTTTTATTATTTTTTAGTAGAGACGGGGTTTCATCACATCAGCCAGGCTGATCTCAAACTCCTGACCTTAGGTGATCCACCCATTTCGGCCTCCTAAAGTGCTGGGATTACAGGTGTAAGCCACTGTGACCAGCTGAGATTGAACATTTTTGTATGTTTAAATTGTTTTTTACTTCTGAATTTTCAGTTAATATCCTTTGTCTTTTTTTTTTTTTTTCAGCTTTTTAGTGTCCCTTTGTCATGTTTATGGTAAATATTTAGCTCAGTTTATTGCTTCTCTTTTATCATAAGGTCATTTTTTTACTTAGATATATTGTGTTTTTATTTAATCATATTTGCGAATTATTTTCTATTTTTGTTTAGAAAGTCTTTCCTCAATAATAAATTAAAAGTTTATATTTTCTCCTTATATTTTATTGTTTCAGTGTTCCATTTACATAAGTAATTCATCTGGAATTCCTTTTGGTTTTTGGTATAGAGTAAGGATCTGACTTCATTCTTTTAACAAATAACCAATGTTTTTGGTATCATTTCTTGATTACTCTTTTATTTGGTGACAGTTCATTTTGCATATTTTGAAAGTATTTTTATCTTTTTGAAGTTTGCCATACTTTGATACGTAAACTTTTTATCTTTGTTTTAGAATAAGGAGAGATTATCTTCTGCTGTTACTGACCTCAACATAATAATGGAGCCCACAGAATGTTCAGAATTAAGTGAATTTGTGTCTAGGTAAGCTATTTTACAAGTTTACTTTTTTAGACAAAAAAAGTAAATTTACACTTTACAGTTTTAAGTTTACCTTTTCCTTTTCTTAGTAAATAAATAGGTCTTCTCTGAAAATATAACACCACTACTGTGGCTTTTATTTAAGCCCATATTCTCTATATCTATTATTCTTTCATTTAGTTTATATTTATTGAACATTCACTATGTGCTGGGTATTAAAATGTGAGCAAGAAAAGATCTAATCCTCAGTCCTCATGGAATTGACAGTCTAGTGGAGAAGTCAGATATTAATCAAATAATGGCAGAAGTAAGTCTTAAATTATGACTATATTAAATGCTACAAAGGAGAGTTACGTAATGCTGTTGAGGTATATATCAGGAATTTTTGTTTTTTATTATTTTTATATTTTATTTTTAAATTAGAGTTGGGATCTCACTATGTTGCCCAGGCTGCTTAAGCAATCCTCCTGCCTTAGCCTCCCAAAGTGTGTATCAGGAATTTGACTAGCAGAGAGAATATGAAATCATTTCCCGAAGGTTGAGCTGATATCTGAAAAATGAGTAGACGTGAACTAACAAAGAGGAAATAGCTTTATTGTGCACTGTGCTAGCAGGGAGCGTGATGTCTGTGAGCAATTGACACAGGGCCACAGTGACCGGTAGAGGCAAGAGCCCAGGAGAATGTTGTAAGTTGAGGCTAGTAAATTAGGTAAGGTCCATATTATAGGGAATTTGGTATAAAGAGTTTTATCATAGTCCTAGGACCAAGTGAAACTATTAAAAAGTTTTGATCAGGGCCTGAGGAAAGCAGAAGTGTGGCATCCTAGAAAGAATTATTCTGGATGCTATGGAGAAATGGAATGAAGGGTTACAATCATTGATACAGGTGAGTCAATGACTAGTCTTTTAAAACAGTTCAGGCAAGAGAAGTTTGTAGTTTGGACTGAAATGATGGTACTTAGCTAGATGGATTTTGGGGATACTTAGGAAGCAAAAATGAGTGGGCAAAGGGATTGCTTGAATAAAAGGAATTAGAGGTCATTCACAGATGATAACTCTTCGATTATGGTGGGCCTGTTTGCTGATGATGGAAGGTTGGAAGAGGACCATTGTTCGGTGAGATTATGACTTTATTTTGGACATAAGAGACTTGAGTGCCTTTGAAAACTCTGAAATAAAAATGTGAAAGAGGCAGCACAGAAGAGGTGGGGGTGAGAGATAGAACACTGAAATTATCTTCTATTTGGTAGGAATTAAAGCCTTGAGCAGGAATGAGATTGCCTAGGAAGGAATATAGAGTGAAACTAGAAAAAGGCCTAAAACTAAGCCTTGAGGAATTCTTAACTATATTGGCTGAATAGAAGGCAAGGATCCTGCAAAGGAATTAGAAAAGGAACTGTTTGAGAGGTGGGCAGAATACCAAGAATGTGTTGTCTCATGGCAGAGATCACATACTTCCTTTTGTTCAGACCACGGTTTGGCAGTAGCATCTGCTATTTGGAAATTACAAAAGGAAGAATATTGAGGTATCTTGTAGTAATAAGCATATTATAGTCACTTAATTAACATTTAATCTCAGCCTTTTGGGTAATTTTTTTAGACTGTGTTCCCATTTGTGGAGAGTGACTGATATTTTAGAAAGAGTGTTGAACATAAGTCAGAAGACCTGAATTTTAGTCCAGATTTAATGACCTAGTGTTAAGTTACTTCTCCTTTTGAAGTTTCTTTCTTCTTTGTCTCTGCTGTTATGCAATTTAAATATTATGTGCCTAAACATGAATTTATTTTTAGTTTTTCATTATGATCTGTAGTTTTCAGACAGGATTGATATCTTTAATTTTTGGAAAATTTTAGTCATTATTTTATTGACTCTTGCTTGTACCTTGATCATCCCTTATCACAGTCTACCTTCACTTTAAATAGTAAACATTTCACATGTACTGTAAGAACAACAGTATACTTTCCATTTTTTTTGCTCAACCATTGTATTATTATTGTCATACACTTTTACATGTTCCTGATGCCTCAGGGCATTGTTACTATTTTTGCCTTAGACTCAATTATTTTTTAAAGCAATTAAAAATAAGACAAAACTTGCTTTGTTTTGTTTTTTTGAGATGGAGCCTTATTTACTCTGTTGCCCAGGCTGGAGTGCAGTGGCATGATCTTGGCTCACTGCAACTTCTGCCTCCCAGGTTCCAGCAATTCTGAGTAGCTGGGATTACAGGCATCCAGCTACCATGCCCAGCTAATTTTTTTTTTTTATTATTAGAGACAGGGTTTCACCATGTGGGCCAGGCTGGTCTTGAACTCCTGACCTCAAATGATCCACCCGCTATGGCCTCCCAAAGTGCTGAGATTACAGGCATGAGCCACCGCACCTGGCCGACAAAACATGTTTTTGTATATTTATCTTCATTTTTTCATTTACAACATTCTTCATTTCTATATGTTGATTCAGATTTCTAACTTATATGCTCCTTCTTCTGTAAGAACTTCTTTTAGCTTTTTTTTTTTTTGAGATGGAGTTTCGCTCTTTTGTCTGGGCTGGAGTGCAATGGCACAATCTCAGCTCCCTGCAACCTCGCCTCCTGGGTTCAAGTGATTCTCCTGCCTCAGCCTCCCAAGTAGCTGGGACTACAGGTGTGCACCACCATGCCTGGCTAATTTTGTGTTTTCAGTAGAAGCAGGGTTTCACAATGCTGGTCAGGCTGTTCTCAAACTCCTGACCTCAGGTGATCCACCCGCCTCGGCCTCCCAAAGTTCTGGGATTACAGGCATGAGCCACTGCACCTGGCCCTTTAACATTTCTTACTGTGCTGGTCTATTGGCCATAATATCTATCAGCTTTTCTTTCTCTAGAAAAGTCTTAATTTTGCTTTCATTTTTTGAAAGGTATTTTTGCTGGCCATAGAATTCTAAGTAGAGAGGTTTTTAAAAAATACAGATCTTTAAACATATTCTTTCATGATCTGGATTGCATATGTTGTTGACTAAAAGTCTGCTATGATTGTTATCTTTATTATTCTGTATTAGTGTGTCTTGTGTGTGTGCTTGGGGCTGCCTTAAACCTTTCTCTTCATTTTGCTTTTCTGTAGTTTGTGCGATGTTTAGGGTATATTTATGTGAAAATTATCAATCATATCTTTTAAAGTATTTATTTTGCCCTGTATCACTCTAATGACACATATGTTAGACTATCTGACATATTGTCCTAGCATTTGGATGCTCTGTTCTATTCCTTTCATGCCTTTTTGGGTGTGTGTTTCAGTTTGGATAATTTCTATTAACCTATCTGCAACTTCACAGACTCTTTGCTCTGTTGAAGTACTGTCTGCCTGTGGGCCCATTTAAGGAGTTGTTGGTCTCACTTGTAATACATTTTATTTCTTTTTATTTTCATATTCCCTTGTATGGATGTACTAGAGTTTTATTCAATTACCCATTGAAGAACGTTTGGGTTATTTTCAGTTTTTGGTGAATATAGCATATTATAGTGATATATACATTTATGTAGCATATTATAGTGTATAATATATATAATGTAAAGATATCTGTGTGTTTGTCTGTATATATATATATATATATATATATAACGTGCACATGCATTCATGCCTTTACAAACATTCATATGCTATAAATATGTATATTACACACACAAACGTACATGTATATGCTGTTGTGAACATTCACTAGAGATTTTTGTGTGAATACAGGTTTTCTTTTCTCTAAGGGAAATAACCAGAAGTGGAATTGCTGAGTCATATATGAGTATGTTTAAATTCATAATAAACTGCCAAACTGTTTTCCAGAACAATCATACTATTTTGTATTCTCACCAGTAATGTGTGAGAATGACTGTTAATATTTTTGTGAATTAATATCTGATGGTCACCTAATTTTAGATGTAATAGTCCCAGAAATTTATTGTTAGAATAAAATTTAAAAATTTTTAACCTAAATTTCTCTTTATGTTTGCTTTATACATGAGAGGAGACATTTGGAGTTATTTTTGTTTCTTTACTACTTTAGTTGAAATTGAAATGTGTTACTGCCAACATTTTATGAAAGAAATCCATGACATCTGTTTTACATTTAGTGAAGTTTGGACTTTGCTTAGGAAAAATAGATAAACTACAATCATTATTACAGCTGTGAGAGCCAACACCCACACCCACACACAAAATTTCTATATGGAAAACTCTTATGTGCTGTAGTACAGTATCCTTTATGAAGATGCAAATGGAAGAATGAAGGAATTGTTAATCTTTCAAAGTTCATTATAAAAGAACAGTCTTTTCCTCTGTGTGTGTTTAAACTTGAGTCATCATAGCTTTTAAGATTATTTTCATGGCTTACTCCCTCATCACATGATTAAGAGTTTATTTTTTGCTCATTTGTTTGATGGAGAATGAAGTATCATGTCACTTTGGCCTTTAAGCTCTAGTGAACAAACTTCTGCTCTCTATAGGCCCATATTCTTTGGAAAACAATTTTTTTCAGATGCTAAAAAATTTTTTAAATAGTTATTAGACTGACTTTTAACACATAATCTCCAGTGTTCCCCATAAAGTACATGCTTATGCAGCTTTGTGTTAATTCAACTATTCTTTTTTGATCTTTGTTTTCTGTGAATCTATTTGTTTTTTTTTGTTCTTCTACTGCCCTTTCTTGCCTTCTTTTAAATTACTTAACTTGTTTTCCTATGTTTTTATTGTGGCAGAATACTTATAAAATCTACTAACTCAACCATGTTGAAGAGTACAATTCAATGGTAGTAAACATTCATTATGTTGTACAACCATCACTATTATTCATCAACATAACTCTTTTCTCTTTTAAAGCAGAAACTTTGGCCGGGCATGGTGGTTCATGCCTGTAATCCCAGCACTTTGGGAGGCTGAGGCAGGCAGATCATCAGGTCAGGAGTTTGAAACCAGCCTGGCCAGCATGGTGAAACCTGGTCTCTACTAAAAATACAAAAATTAGCTGGGCATGGTGGCGTGTGCCTGTAGTCCCAGCTCCTCGGGAGGTTGAGGCAGGAGAATTGCTTGAACCAGGGAGGCAGAGGTTGTTGTGAGCCGAGACCACGCCACTGCACTCCAGCCTGGGTGACAGAGCGAGACTGTCTCAAAAAACCCAGAAACTTTGTACCCATAAACAGTAACTCTCCTTTCTTCCCGCTCCTCATCCTCTAGCAAGCAACATTTTACTTTTTGTCTGTATGATTTTGATTACACTAAGTACCTCATGTAAGTGGAATCATATAGTATTTGCCTTTTTTTGTTTTTTAGGTGGAATCTCACTCTATTGCCCAGGCTGGAGTGCAGTGGCATGATCTTGGCTCACTGTAACTTCTACCTCCCTCCCAATTCATAATTGAGTTCAAGTGATTCTCCTGCCTCAGCCTCCCAAGAAGCTAGAATTACAGGCATGTGCCACCACGCGCAGCTAATTTTTGTATTTTTAGTAGAGATGGGGTTTTGCCATGTTGGCCAGGCTGGTCTTGAACTCCAGTCTTAATCTATCTGTCTCGGCCTCCCAAAGTGCTGGGATTACAGGCATGAGGCACTGTGCCTGGCCAGTATATGCCTTTTTTTTGACTGGCTTATTTCACTGAGTGTAATGTTGTCAAGGTTGATCCATGGAGCATAAGTCAGAATTTCTCTCTTTCTTTCTTTCTGTCTTTCTTTCTCTCTCTTTCTTTCTCTCTCTCTCTTTTTTTCTTTCCTTTTCTTTTCTTTTTTCTGCACCACACAAGCTTTAATTGCATCATTTATGTAACATAGTCCTGGCCAGGTGCGGTGGCTCACACCTGCAATTTCAGCACATTGGAAGGCCAAGGTGGGCAGATCACCTGAAGTCAGAAGTTGGAGACAAGCCTGATCAACATGGAGAAACCCCATTTCTACTAAAAATACAAACAATTAGCTGAGTGTGGTGGCGGGCACCTGTAACCCCAGCCACTCTGGAGGCTGAGGCAGGAGAATCACTTGAACCGGTGAGAGAGGTTGCAGTAAGCCAAGATCATGCTACTGCACTCCTCTAGGTGACAGAGCAAGATACCATCTCAAAAATCAAAACCAAAACCAAAAAAAAACCATAAGATAGTTATGTGAATCTGTCCCACTGAGAGAAGACAGTGCCTTTTCTCTCATGCCTGTTGCTTAAATGTAAATAATCACAATTACAAATCAAATTTACAAATGTTGACTAAATAATGACTTTGCTCCTATTTTAGTTATGATTATCAGCATAAAAAGCCTTTTTCCAATCCACACAGCTATAGCCTCCTCAGTGGTACTGCATCACCCTAGAAAATATGCTTTCAGGCTCCTTCCCATCCCCCAAGGCAGCAGCCTATCCTTGTTGCCTCCTTTTGGCCAAAGCAGCCCAACTTTTAAAAGTCTTTGGTTCATAGATGGCTAGATCTGAAAGTACTTTCACATTGAGCTCCACCTGGCACTTAATTAAATTGACAGTGAATACTGGGTACTTAAGGCTGTGTTCCTGGGGGTCAACTTTAATTTGGTTAATCCAGAGTATTCTCATATTTCTCTTCCTCAGTCTTTTGGCTTTAGTGCATGTATTAGGACTTTCTAGAGAGACTATATATATATATATAAAATAATGGATATATATATTTAGGACTCCTATGTATATAAAAATCATATATATGCTTATGTATAGAGTTATATATATACTCCTATATATAAATATATTATACATAGTAATAATAAATACATATACTCCTATATATTATTATATAAACATAAAGGAGTATATACTATAATAATAATTACTACAATAATATTACTATAATATATATACTATATATTTATATATACTCCCATACTTAAATATATATTATAAAAATATATAATATAGCTATAATATATAAGAAACATTTAATAAAATGTATAAACATATATATTGGACTTCTATATATAGGAGTATATATAGAAGCATGTATATATAGGACTCCTATATATGACTATAAATTATTTATAATTATGTAAATGCATATATAATTTATTATATAAATAATATATAGGACTCCTACATATATGAGTCCTATATATTCTTGTAATAGTAAATTATAATTATTATATATTATATTAATAATATATATAATATTTTATATATACATATAGGAGTTTATTAAGTATTAACTCACATGATCAGGAGGTCCCACAATAGGCCATCTGCAGGCTGAGGAGCAAGGAGAGCCAGGCCGAGTTCCAAAACTGAAAAACTTGGAGTCCAATGTTCGAGAGCAGGTAGCATCTAGCATGGGAGAAAGATGTAGACTGGGAGGCTAGGCTAGTCTAACCTTTTCACACGTTTCTGCCTGCATTATATTCACTGGAGGCTGATTAGATGATGCCCATCCAGATTGAGGGTGAGTCTGCCTTCTCCAACTCACTGTCTCAAACGTTAATCTCCTTTGGCAGCACCCTCACAGACACACCCAGGATTAATGCTTTGCATCCTTCAATCCAATCAAGCTGATACTCAGTATTAACCATCACAAGTCCACCCCTTGTTCACATGAACCAATACACATCTCCTAAGATCATACATAATCTTCAAATAAAGACAACAATAATCGTAATTACACCTAACATAATAGAATGATCCTTCATGCAACTGGAAACCCACCGATCTCCAACCCAAATACTATAACATAAAGTTAATTTGTAAATGCTGATATGAAGTCAATAAATCATAGGTCAGATGAGAAAGGGAAATGGAAATAAAATGAAGATATTTTCTTAGTATAAGTGTATATATGCACAAACGTTTTTAACAAAAGAAGGAGGAAATACTCATGACAATTACAGTCCCGATTTCTGCAGCTGATCATGTGATTGTGGCTGGTGTTGAAGACTACCTTCTTCTACTACCCATTCTGTATTCCCTTTGCCTTCAGCAAGCACCTCAGCAGGTTGTGTTTTTCTTCCTGGTGGAGTGACCCAAACCGTCATTCCTGAAGGTCTGAGCCATTTGTAGTCCTGCCTGGATTGGGCTAATGTAGTTTCCCATTAACCTTAAACACAGGGCATGGTAATACTAAGAGATGTTCTAATGGATTTCTTGTATTCTATACATACTCTTCCTTACCTCTATTGTGTAGTAGTAGACTGATTTCATCTTGATAATCTGGGTAAGTCATTCCAGCTGACACTGTAACTCCCTTCTTAGCCTGTTGACTTAAAGGTAAGAGGAACCCAAAGGGTCCAGGTGGCAATCTTAACTTCCAGTTTAATGGGATTGTTGT
Source organism: Aotus nancymaae (assembly GCF_030222135.1). NCBI lineage: Eukaryota > Metazoa > Chordata > Mammalia > Primates > Aotidae > Aotus > Aotus nancymaae. Next base: position 20,371,877 of record NW_026988455.1, read on the forward strand.
TGTGGCTCCTGGTAGCAGTGTTCCTCCCTCTGGATCTAAGACACAAATGCTGCTGTGTATGACCCACTTTATGGCTAGATGGGTCAGAAAGCACCCCAGTTCATGATAGGCAGTTCAGGTTGCATGGTGACTTGATGACTTATAGTCAAATATTCAGTTTCCACCAAAGCCTAGTAACAGGCCAAGAGCTGTCTCTCAAAAGGATAATAATTATCTGCAAAAGATGGCCAATAATTCTAGTGTGTTTACTACTTCTTGCTCACTGGATCCAATCAGCATAATGTCATCAATGTAATGGACCAGTGTGATATCTTATGGAAGTGAAAAGCAATCCAGGTCTCTGAATAAGATTATGACACAAAGCCAGAGAGTTGATGTACTGCTGAGGTAGGACAGTAAAGGTATATTGCTGGCCTTGTCAGCTGAAGGCAAATTGCTTCCAGGGGGCCTTATGAACAGGAATGGAGAAAAAGGCATTTGCCAAGTCAATAGGTGCATACCAGGTACCAGGAGATGTGTTCATTTGCTCAAGCAATGAAACTACACCTGGTACGGCAGCTGCAATTGCAGTCACCACTTGGTTAAGCTTATGATAATCCACTGTCATTCTCCAAGATCCATAGTCTTCTGCACAGGCCAAATGGGAGAGTTGAACAGGGTTGTAGTGGGAATAACCACCCTGCGTCTTTCAAGTCCTTGATGGTTGCACTAATCACAATTTCTCCAGAGATGTGATATTGTTTTTGATTTACTATTTTTCTAGGTAGAGGCAGCTTTAATGGCTTCCATTTGGTCTTTCCCACCATAGTAGCCCTCACCCTACCAGTCAGGGAGCCAAGATGGGGGTTCTGCTAACTGCTAAGTATGTCTATGCCAATTATGCATTCTGGCACTAGGGAAATGACCACAGGATGAGTCTGGGCACCCACTGGACCTACTGTAAGTTGGACCTAAGCTAAAACTCCATTAATTACCTGACTTCCATTAGCCCCTACTTTAATTGGAGGACTATAATGACGTTTTGGGTCCTCTGGAATCAATGTCAGCTCAGAACCAGTGTCCAGTAGTTCCTGAAATGTCTGATCATTTTCCTTTCTCCAATGCCCAGTTACCCTGGTAAAAGGCTGGAGGTCCCCATTCGAAGTTTCAGGGTCCCATTCTTTTCCAATCAATGCCCTCACTTTAACCGTAGACACGTGGCGAAGCTGTGCATGCACCTTTCATTGCAGGTCAGCCACTCACAAGATATGAGCTTGTGTCTGTTTTTCTACAGGAGGTAAAGACTCTCACTCAGGGCAATCTTAGCAGATTTGAGGCTCAGTATCTGCTTCTGAAGCCAGGAGACAGAATCCCTGAGTTCATCATTTTCTTTCACTACTTTTTCCTCTGAACTTAGGAGCAACCAGTTAGCTTCATTATGTTCCTTTGTTATCCCTTCCTCTGTCACTGGACACTTGGGTTGTTTCCATGTTCTAGCTAGTATTAATAGGGCTGCTGTGAACATGAGTGTACAAGTATCTCTTTGAAACTCCACTTTCAAATCTTTTGGGCATATGCCTGTAAGTGAAATTGCTGAATCATGTGGTCGTTCTATGTTAAATTTTTTGAGGAACTACCACAGTGTTTTCCACGGCTGCTATCTGTTTTTTGCATAGAATGTTCCATATATATCTGTTAGATGTAATAGTTGGTTTATTGTGTTGTTTAAGTCCTCTGGTTGTACTATTCATTACTGAGATTAGGACATTTAAGTCTCCAATTGTTATTGTAGAACTTTCTATTTCTTCCTTTAATTCAGTCAGTTTATGCTTTGTGTATTGTGATGGTCTGTTTATTAAGTGCATAGATGCTTATAAGTGTTACACCTTTTTGATATATGGAAGCTTTTATTAATACAGACATACCTTGGATATATTGTGGGTTTGGTTCCAGACCACCGTATATGGAAATATTGCAATAATGTGAATCACATGAATTTTTTTTGGTTGAGCAGTGCATATAATAGTCATGTTTACATTATACTACAGTATATTAAGTGTACAATGCCATTATATCTGGAAAATGCCATTTTTTTATATGGGAGTGGTTCATGGCACCCCAAAACAATTCCCATAGTAACAGCAAAGATTATGGATCACAGATTACCATAACAGACAATAATAATGAAAAATTTTGAAATATTGGGAGAATTACCAAAATATGACAGACATGAAGTGAGCACATGTTGTTGGGAAAATGGCACCAATAGATTTGCTTGACATGGGATTTCCACGACCTACAGTTTTAAAAAATACAATATCTGCAAAGCACAATAAAGCAAAGCACAACAAAACAAGGTGTACCTGTGTATAGTGTTCTTGTCTCTTGTAACCTTTTTTTGATTTAAAGTCTATTTAATTTGATGTTAGTATAGCTGCTCTTGCTGTCTTTTTTGGTTATTATTTGCATGTAATATATTTTTCTGTCCTTTTACTTTCAACCTATTTGTCTTTGGATCAAAAATGAGACTCTTGGAGACAGCATGCAGTTGGATCATATATCTTATTTATTTATTTATTTATTTTTTGAGACGGAGTTTCGATCTTGTTACCCAGGCTGGAGTGCAATGGCACAATCTCGGCTCACCGCAACCTCCGCCTCCTGGGTTCAGGCAATTCTCCTGCCTCAGCCTCCTGAGTAGCTGGGATTACAGGCACGCATCACTATGCCCAGCTAATTTTTTGTATTTTTAGTAGAGACGGGGTTTCACCATGTTGACCAGGATGGTCTCGATCTCTTGACCTTGTGATCCACCCGCCTCGGCCTCCCAAAGTGCTGGGATTACAGGCTGAGCCACCGCACCCGGCTGGATCATATATCTATCCAGTCTCTGCCTTTTGATTGGAGGGTTTAAGCCACTTACATTTTTATTTTGCTTTGCTATCTGTTTCCTGTGCTTTATAGTTTTTTTGTTCCTTGTCTTCTTTACTGTCTTTTGTGTTTCGTTGATTTTTGTATGTGTTGAAATGTTTATGTTCCATTCTCATTTTATTTTTGTGTATTCTAGAACTGATTTTTTGTTTATTTATCACAGGAATTATATTTAACATTTTAAGATTGTAACACTATAATTTTTTTTTTTTTTTTTTTTTTTGAGGCGGAGTTTCGCTCTTGTTACCCAGGCTGGAGTGCAATGGCGCGATCTCGGCTCACCGCAACCTCCGCCTCCTGGGTTCAGGCAATTCTCCTGCCTCAGCCTCCTGAGTAGCTGGGATTATAGGCACGCGCCACCATGCCCAGCTAATTTTTTTGTATTAGTAGAGACGGGGTTTCACAATGTTGACCAGGATGGTCTTGATCTCTTGACCTCGTGATCCACCCGCCTCGGCCTCCCAAAGTGCTGGGATTACAGGCTTGAGCCACCGCGCCCGGCCTTGTAACACTGTAATTTTATTTTATTTTTATTTTTTTAAACACAGGGTCTCACTGTGTTGCCCTGCTTGGAGTTCAGTGGTACAATCATAGCTCACTGTAACCTCAAACTCTCAGGCTCAAGTGATCCTCCTGCATCATCCTCCTGAGTAGCTAGGACTACAAGTGGTCACCACTGATCACAACTAATTTTTAAAGTTTTCATAGAAATGCGGTCTCACTGTGTTGCCCAGGCTGGTCTTGAACTCCTGCACTCTTGTTATCCTCCTGCCTTGTCCTCCCAAAGTGCTGGGATTACAGGCATGAGCCACCACACATGTTCCTGCAATTTCATTTTATGCCACTTTAACTTAAAAAAAATTTAGAAGACCTGTGTTACTTTACAGCTGTATCCCCAGCCTTTTCAATTATTGATGTTGCAAACTTATGTATTTATATGTTGTGCACCCCAAAATGTAAACTAATAATTCTTTAAAATGCATTGGTTTCTTAAATTACATAGAAAATATGTGGGGTCACAGATGAAAATTACAATAATAATAGCTTTTAGACTAATTTTTAAAAAACATATTAGTCTATAAAATCATGTAGGAAACAGTCACATACTAATTGTTGCAAAAATACTAGCTTTTATAATTTCACATGTATTTACCTTTATTGAATCTTTTTGTTGTTGTTGTCGTTTAACTTTTTTTTTCTTTTGCCTTTTTCCATATGTTCTAAGAGTCTTTATTTTTTAACATGTCTTCAGGTTACTGTCTAGTGTACTTTCTTTCACTCTACAAAATTCCCTTGACCATTTTTAACAGAGAAAATGTAATGATAACCAACTCCTTCAGCTTTTGTTTACCTGAGAATGTTGTAATTTCTCTCTCACTTTTTTTATTTTTTAATTTTTGTTTTATTTTTCTTTTCTCCAGCTACATCCCTTTGATCATCTCCCTCACTTTTAAAGGACGGTTTTGCAGGATATAAAATTCTTGATTGACTGATTTTTTTTCTTTTCTTTCCTTTTTTTTTTTTTTTCAGGATTTGGTATGTTTTATTTGAGCAAATTTTTAGCAAAAGATGGCTTTTATTTACAGAATTTAATAAAAAAGGCTTAATGGTTATCCTTGAGTCCATGTGGTTTGGGGACTGTCCAAACCACATGGACTCAAAGATAACCATTAAGCCTGTTAATGTATTTTCTTATTTTCAGTTTACATACAAAGTGTTTTTTTTTGCTTCACATTCATAAAAACTCCAATATTGTAAATGACAAATAAACCCTCCTGTCCCTTAATTAAATATACAAACAGGTTGAAAAACATGAAATTTAAATTGGTTTAATCTTGAAGTGTAATCCAATGAGACTGAAAACTAAACATTTCAAGTCTTATATCAAGTAGTAAAATACTTGAAGACCTTCAGTATCCTTTGACTGATTTACATGAATAAGAGAACCTATTTTTGATGTGGCAAAAGATATATGTTTATCTCCAATGACAATTTCAAGCTTCTGTTGGCCAACCCTGTTAGGGGGAGGCCACAAAGCCTCTTCTTTTATAATTTCACTGTCATCAATAATTCTTTTCAGTTCTTCCATTACAGTCTTGTGCACATAAGCCTCTTTTCTGATCATGACATCATTTTTGTAATTGCTGTTGTTGGCATATCTAAGCTTTCCATCTGGCTGAAATTCGAACTCCAGAAACTCATGCCCAAACTTGCCCTTGTGCCCTACATAGTAGCGCAGGTAGAAATTGCTGGCCATAGACATTTTTGTCCCTGGTAAGCCTGCCAAAAACCCAGCCCTTTTTTCTTTTCTTTTAGCACTTTGACTATAATCTGCTCACTGACTTCTGGCCTCCACACTTTCTGGTGAAAAATCTGCTGATCATTTTATTGAATATCCCTTGTATGTGACCAGTCACTTTTCTCTTGGTGCTTTCAAGATATTCTCTCTTTCTTTGTCTTTTTACAGCTTGATTATTATTATTTTTTTTTTTGAGATGGAGTTTCGCTCTTGTTACCCAGGCTGGAGTGCAATGGCATGATCTCGGCTCACTGCAACCTCCACCTCCTGGGTTTTTTAGGCAATTCTCCTGCCTCAGCCTCCCGAGTAGCTGGGACTACAGGCGTGTGCCACCATGCCCAGCTAATTTTTTGTATTTTTACTAGAGACAGAGTTTCACCATGTTGACCAGGATGGTCTCGATCTCTTGACCTTGTGATCCACCCCACTCGGCCTCCCAAGGTGCTGGTACAGCTTGATTATTATGTTTCTCTATGTGGATCTCTGAGTTCATCTTGGAGTTCTTTGAACTCCTTGGATTTTTTTTTTTTTTTTTTTAAGATGGAGCTTTGCTCTTGTTGCTCAGGCTGTAGTGCAATGGGGCGATCTCAGCTCACTGCAACCTCTGTCTCCTGGATTCAAGCGATTCTCCTGCCTCAGCCTCCCAAGTAGCTGAGATTACAGGCATGTGCCACCATGGTGGCTAATTTTTTATATTTAGTAGATACAAGGTTTCACCATGTTGGTCAGACCGATCTCGAACTCCTGACCTCAGGTGATCCACCTACCTTGGCCTCCTAAAGTGCTGGGATTATGGGCATGCACCACTGTGCCTGGCCACTTCTTGGATGTTTTATACTCATGTCTTTCATCAAATGTGGGATGTTTTAACACTTTATTCCTTCACATATTCTCTCTGATTCTTCCTCTCTTTTTCTCTTGACAGTGTTCCACAGTTTCCTTACTTTTTTTGTTGTTGTTGAAATGGAGTCTCCCTCTGTCACACAGGCTGGACTGCAGTGGCACAATCTTGGCTCACTGCAACCTCCACCTCTGGGTTCAAGCAGTTCTCCTGCCTCAGCCTCCTGAGTAGCTGGGATTATAGGCGCCCACCACAATGCCCGGGTAATTTTTTTATTTTTAGTAGAGACGCAGTTTCACCATGTTGGCCAGGCTGGTCTTGAACTCTTGATCTCAAGTGATCCACCTTCCTCGGCCTCCCAAAGTGCTGGGAGTACAGACATGAGCCATTATGCTCAGTTAGTTTCATTACGTTCTGTTCACTTTTCTCAATCATTTTTCTTTTTATTTCTCAGACTTGATAATTTCTATTGTCCTATATCCAAGTTTGCTGATTTTTCTTTCTGCCTACTCAAATCTGCCTTTGAATTCCTCTAGTGAATTTTTCACTTTAATTTTTGTACTTTTCACTTCTAGAATTTGTTTTTGGTTTTCTTTTAGGTTTATTTCTTTTTATTAATATTTCTGTTGTGTTCATGTATCATTTTGTTGACTTTCTCTGCATCTTTCTTTAGCATTTTTAAGACAGTGTTTGGAAAGTCTGTATAGTACATCTACCCTCAGATTTTTTTTCAGGGATAGTGTCTGTTGATTTAATTATTTTTTATTTCATTAAGCCATTCTGTTTTTTTGTATGCTTTGTGTTTTATTGTTGTTGTTGAAAAGGCTCGTTTGAACCTGATAATGTAGTAACCCCCAAAGTCAGATTCTCCCTCTACCCCAGGGTTTGCAGGCCTTTTTGTTATTGTTTATTTATTTATTTATTCATATTTTTGCAGGCCATCTCTGTGCCAGGGATCAACTTGAGGTATAAACTTAAGGTCTTCTCAGTTTGTTTCTGGGTCTCAAGCTTTCTATGGATATATGCAGTCTCTTCCAGAATTTCCCCTTATATGCAGTTATTGGTCAATATCCTAGTCTTGATTGTCTGGCTCTTAGAAAGGGGAAATGGAGAAAATAAAGGTGGGGATAAAAGGGGCTCTGGCTTTTTAAATCCCCTGGAAATCACTTCAAGCGGAGGAAGCAGGGTTTTCAAAAGTGTATGCATGTGTAACTACAGTGGCTGCCTGACTCTTTGTCTACACTTCCGTCATATGCAGCAGCAATCAGTGATCAACACACAGATCCCTTATGGTTGGAAGACATAGTCCTGTTTTTTGCTCTCTCTGGCTTCCATAAGCTGCGTGTAAGCTGCTCTGGTTTTATACTCACATGACTGCCTGCCAGGGGGTTGGGGGTGAAGGAATGGGTAGCTGCTGTTATATTAAGAGCTGAAATTTACTAAAATTAATACAGTTTACCATCGAAGTCCTTCTCCAAGCCTTTCCCTGGATTTGCCAGCCTTCATTAGACTCAGGGCTTCAAAATAATTATATCAGAGAGATTCTGCCAGTGAAATTATTATGTAAGTGGAGAGATGGAATTTGGTACTTCCTATTCTATCATCGTCTCAAAACCCTCTCCTTTAAATATATTTTAATATTCCCTTTTAATTTATTTCATTCACGTTTCGCTATATTTGTGTTATTTTTTTATTGGCTGCTGTAGGGATTGCAACATACATAACCTAACTTTTTTTTTTTTTTTTTTTTTTTTCTGTGACCTGCCTTGGAAACATAACCTAACTTTTAACAGTCTATTTTAGATTTGGTACTTTACCACTGCAATTATAGTTTCATAGTCCTATAACCACATGGATCACTTCCCCTCCCTGCTATATGCGGTAGTTTTCATGTGAATTGTATTCACATGTATGTGCTGAAAAACTCCATTAGTCCAGTCTGGGCAACAAAGGAAGAAGACCCTATGTCTACAAAAACAACAACAAAATTAGCTTATTGTTGTGGGGTGTACTTGTAGTCTCAGATACTTGTAAGGCTGAGGTAGGAGAATTATTTGAGCCCAGGAGTTTGATGGTACAGTGAGCCATGATTGTGCTATTGCACTCCAACATGGGAGACTGAGCGAGACCCTGTCTCAAAAATAATAATAATAATAACTCCATTAGATAATGTTATAATGTTTTACTTCAATCATCATACATACTTTAAACAACTTAAGAAAAGGCTAATAGTTTGCCATATATATCCAGATTTTTAATGTTTCTGTTGCTCTTCTTGATACGGAGCCTTTTTAGGACATGTGGCATATATCATGGCTCGTTTCCCATAAATACTTGTGTACATTTTTATTTTATTTTGTTTTTTTGAGACGGAGTCTCACTCTGTCGCCCAGGCTGGAGTGGAGTGGTGAGATCTTTGCTCACTGCAACCTCCGCTTACCAGGTTCAAGTGATTCTCCAGCCTCATCCTCCCTAGTAGCTGGGACTATAGGCATGCACCACCACACACAGCTAATTTTTGTATTTTTAGTAGAGACGGGGTTTCGCCATGTTGGCCAGGCTGGTCTCGAACTCCTGACCTCAAGTGATCTGCCCACCTTAGCCTTCCAAAGTGTTGGGATTATAGGCATAAGCCACCAGCCTGGCCTTATTTGACTTATTTTGAGATGGAGTCTTGCTCTGTCACCCAGGCTGGAGTGCAGTGGTACAATTTCAGCTCACTTCAACCTCCGCCCCCTGGGTTCAAGTGAATCTCCTGCCTCAGCCTCCTGAGTAGCTGGGATTACAGGTGTATACCATCATGCCCAGCTAATTTTTTTGTATTTTTAGTAGAGATGGGGTTTCACGATGCTGGCCAGGCTGATCTCGAGCTCCTGACCTCAAGTGATCCACCCACCTTGGTCTCCCAAAGTGCTAGGATTATAGATATGAGCCACTGCACCTGGCTCAAATGTGCATTTTTAAGTTTAGAGATATTCCCTTATATAATTACAGTGCAGTGATCGACTTCATAAATTGACATTGATATGCTTTTATCTAATACGCTTTTCATATGCCAGTTTTCTTAGTTGATCTCATAATAGATTGCATTTTCTTCCTCCCTGAATTACACGATCCATTCTAAAGTCAAATATTGCATTTAGTTATCATGTCTCTTTAGTTTCATTTAATCTGGAGTTATTCCCTAGCCTTTCTTGGCCATTTTTCACTGTGTCATCTTTTAAAAAGCTTTTCCTGCGACCAGCCTGAGCAACAGAACAAGACTCCATCTCTGCAAAAAGTTAAAAAAAAAAAGTTAGCCTGGCATAGTGGTGCATACCTATACTTTCTAGCTACCTGGGGGACTGGGGCAAGAGGATCATTTGAGGCTGCAGTGAGCTGTGATCATGCTGCTGCATTCCAGCCTGGGCCATAGGGCAAGACTTATCTCTTAAAAAAAAAAAGTTATTTCCACTTTTTTGTTTGTTTCTTTTTTTCTTTCTACTTTTTTTTCCCCAATAAAATGTTTTTTATTTTGTCTTTGATCTTCTATTGTGATCAGTTGATGCTATGCCTTCTTAGGCAAATTCTGTATAGATGATATTTTGTGCTTCTCTGCATTGCTGTCCCCCATAGGTGATATTAAGTTTGTTCACTCAGTGAAACTGTTGTATTTCTCCACTATATGATAACTGTTTTTTTCTCCCTTGCATCTAACGTGCAGTCTGTGGGGAGACAGTTGATGACTACACAGTTATGACTCTTTATTAATATTTCTTCCTCAATTTAGCATCTACTGATGATTCTTACCTTATCTACTCTCTACTATGATGTTTGTAAAATGATGATTTTTCAACTCTAGCACTTCCTCCACATTTCTCAGTAGGTATTTGGCATTATGCTTAAGAAACAAATCACCATTCTCTTTGTATATATATGTGTACATATTTATTATATGTATGGATTCATTCATTTTTTTCCCAATGATTTATAATTTTTGACTCTTCTTATTTATTTTGGTGCTCAGAGTATACCAGATTTAATCAGAGGGAATCTCTTTAAGCTGGCTCCTGAATCCATGTGTTAATTCCTCATTATATTTTTGAGCACTTTGTTATATTCTGGCATTAAAAGATTTTCCAGGCTCACAATATACCTGTCCTCCTTAGGTGTAGATTCAGCAACTTACCTGAGGAACCTCTTTTAGTGGGAAATGGTATTAGAGACAGATCTGACACTAGGTCTGCTCATTGCTATTGGAGTGTCTTTGCTTTTTGGTTCTTTCAACAAACAGTACTAGAAAATATGTATTTCTACATATTTATACACATACATATGTATTTATACATATTTATACACACACATACAAACCTGTATATAAGAAATCATGATTCATATAATATGCATGTGCACGTATAGTCATGTGCTGTGTAACTACTTTTTGATCAGTGACAGACTGCATATACGAAGGTGATCTCATGATTGCATTACTGTATTTTACTGTACCTTTTCTATGTTTAGATATGTTATATGCACAAATGCTCAACACTGTTTTACAATTTACTACAGTATTTAGTACAATAATGCTGTATGGGTTTATAGCCTAGGAGCAATAGGCCACACTGTATAGCCTAGGTTTGCAGTAGGCCATACCATTTAGGTCTGTGTAAGTACACTGTATGATGTTCCCACAGTGAAAAAATCATCTGACAATGCATTTCTCAGAATGTATCCCTGTTGTTAAGCTACACATGACTATAAATATTTACAAAATCATGAGTGTACACCATGACCTCCAGTTCTCCAATTTATCCCCAGTTTATAGTATGTATGTGTTTATATACATACTACCATTTCACATTTCTATGTTCTTTCTTCCATATTGAGAAACTTGACTCCTAGCAATATCAACAAATTCATTCATTTGCCCAGTCCTATTGTGTGTGTTTTTTTTTTTTTTTTTTTTTTGGTTTGTTTGTTTGTTTTGAGATGAGGTCTTACTCTGTAACCCAGGTGGAGTGCAGTAGTGCAAACTCGGTTCACTGCCACTCTACCTCCCACGCTCAAGTGATTCTCCCACCTCAGCCTCCTGAATAGCTGGAACCACAGGCAAGCACCACCACGCCTGGCTAATTTTTTGTATTTTTGGTAAAGATGGGGTTTTGCCGTGTTGCCCAGGCTGGTCTTGAACTCCTGGGCTCAAGTGATCCATCCACGCTGGCCTCTCAAAGTACTGGGATTATAGACATCAGCCACTATACTCAGCCAGTTTTTTATTTTTTATTTTTATTTTTTGTAGTGAGGCCTGCTGTTTTTTTTTTTTTTAAATTAAGAGATAGGGGTCTCTATGTGACCCAGACTGGTCTCACACTCCTGGGCTCAAGCAATCCTACTGCCTTGGCCTCCCAAAGTGCTGGGATTACAGGTATGAGCTACTGTGCCTGGCCCGATGGTCTGCTTTTAATGGATTTTTTAAGCTTTTTCTATGATTTTGGTCTTGAAAGTCTTTATTTCATCTTTGGTTTTGAAAGATATCATCCTGGATATAGAATCCTTGGTTGACTGTTTTGGTTCTTTGGGTTTTTTTTCTCCTGAGTATTGTAGAGGAATTTTTCTGTTGTCTTATGGCTTAACAGTAAACCTGCTGTGATTCTTCTTTATATTCCCCTGTATGGATGGAACTGGTTGTTGTGTTGGATACACAACTCTATTCATTTGGCCAAAATCATAAAACTAAATAACAATAAGAATGAATTTTACTGTATCTAAATTTTTAAATAAATACATATATGTTAAAAGCATATTATGTACTTTGCATTGTATTAGTCTCTAAGAATACAATTGAACAAAATTTTCAATTTTACGAAGCTTACAACCTAGTGTATGCACAAAATTTTCAATGATACATGGTAATTGATGATAGAGTACATGCGATGGGAATATAAATGCATAAAGTGTCTACTCTATGTAAGGGGAGAGTGAGGGATGGTATTAGCCCCAGGTCACCTAGGAGAGTGCCTTGTACATGGTTGGTGTTCAAACAGTTGTTGAGTGAATCATCTAACAAACACTTGAAAATATAAGACTGAAGTTAAGCAGAGATGAGACGGACAAGTCAGTGGTATTCCTTCATTTAGTCGGCAGTTATGTGTTGCCTATTCTACAGTGAAGTATTTGTGCTTAATATGTAGCAATGAACGAAAGAAAAACCTGAACCCTGGAATTCCACTGCGCCTGGCCTATAACCACTCTTATCCTAGTGTAAATTATAAAATCGTGATAATAAGGATAATGTACCTTGATGTATTTTATTGCTTTTTTTTTTTCTTAAATTAATGACTAACAGCATTGAATTTAAAAAGTTGTATAATCTCTGTGGAGTTCTTTATCTGCAAAATGAAAGAACTGGATAGAATTATTTCCAGGGTTCTGTCCCATTTTAAAAACTTATACATTTATGTGTTAAAGAATAAAATATATCTGAGAAATGATGGAATTTACTGAAATTGAAATGATAGAGCTGTAGAAGAACATCTACAACTTAGATCTCTCCTTTATAACATGGGATGATTGCTAGTACTTGGGGAATCTTTCTCAGCGAAACCAGATCTACAAAACACTGTTTCTTTGGGCCACCTACTAGGCATGGAATTACTTCATTTTACAGATTGCTTATTTATTTATTTATTTTTTTGGAGATGGAGTTTCGCTCTTGTTACCTAGGCTGGGGTGCAATGGCGCGATCTTGGCTCACCGCAACCTCCGCCTCCTGGGTTCAGGCAATTCTCCTGCCTCAGCCTCCCGAGTAGCTGGGACTACAGGCATGCGCCACCATGCCCAGCTAATTTTTGTATTTTTAGTAGAGACAGGGTTTCACCATGTTGACCAGGATGGTCTCGATCTCTTGACCTCGTGATCCACCCGCCTCGGCCTCCCAAAGTGTTGGGATTACAGGCGTGAGCCACCGCACCCGGCCACAGATTGCTTATTGTTTGGTATTACTTGTGGCACAGATTCCTTCAGTAAGTATATATGCCCACCACCATTTACAGATTACTCAACTGATCTAGTTAGGAAGAGTCCTCAATAGGCCCAGCACAGTGGCTCATGCCTTAGTCCCAGCACTCTGGGAGGCTGAGGCAGCCGGATCACGAGTCAGGAAATTGAGACCATCCTGGCCAACATGGTGAAACCCCCATCTCTACTAAAAATACAAAAGTTACCTGGGTGTGGTGGTGCACGTCTATAATTCCAGCTATTCGGGAGGCTGAGGCACAAGAATTGCTTGAACCCAGAAGGTGGAGGTTGCAGTGAGCTGAGATCCCATCACTGCACTCCAGCCTGGTGACAAAGTGAGACTCCATCTCAAGATGCTTTCTTCAGTATTTGTGGGCTTTTTTCTTTTTTAAAAAAAGGTATTATTTTAAAAAATAAAACACAGAAAAGTATAAAAAGCTATATCTGGAAGGGATTTGGGAAGAAATTATTCCTCTGATTAATCATTGTACAGGTAAGCTGAATGATTATTATTAAGCGGCTTAATGATTATTAAGCTGAACGATATTAGTGAGCAAACATCATGCTCAGTTTTTCAAACATCTAAGGCTGTTTTGAGGACAGTGTTTGAGAGGATCACAATTCAGTTAGTTCAATACTGACTTCCCCAAGAGCTCTCATGGAGTTACTGCAGGTTGAGTATCTGTAATCTGAAATCCAAACTGCTCTAAAATCTGAAATGTTTTGATTGCTGACATGGTACCTTAAGTGGAAAATTCCACACCTGATTTGTGCAGGTTGCTGTCAAAATGCAGGACTACAACACAGTTTATTCAACATCCTCAAGGGAAAAAGACCCTCCCAGCTCTCTTCAGCTGCGGTAGCAGCATGCATTCATAACAGAACAAGACATCATGTCAGCTTATAAAATCAAAGCTAGATTAATAAGACAAAAAACTGTTGTTAATGAGGCAGATAACTGTGGAGGAAACATGTATTTTATTTTTATTTATTTATTTATATATATTTTTTGAGACGGAGTTTCAGTCTTGTTACCCAAGCTGGAGTGCAATGGCGCGATCTCGGCTCACCGCAACCTCCGCCTCCTGGGTTCAAGCAATTCTTCTGCCTCAGACTCCCTAGTAGCTGGGACTACAGGCATGCGCCACCATGACCAGCTCATTTTCTTTGTATTTTTAGTAGAGACGGGGTTTCACCATGTTGACGAAGATGGTCTCCATCTCTTGACCTCGTGATCCACCCTCCTCAGCCTCCCAAAGTGCTGGAATTATAGGCGTGAGTCACCGCGCCTGGCCTCATTTATTTTTTGAGACAGAGGCTCACTCTGTGTCCCAGGCTGGAGTGTAGTGGCACAATCTTGGTTCACTGCAAACTCCACCTCTCGAATTCAAGCAATTCTCCTGCCTCAGCCTACTGAGTAGCTGGGATTACAGGCACGCGCCCACACCCAGCTAATTTTTGTATTTTTAATAGAGATAGGGTTTTGCCACGTTGGCCAGGCTGGTCTTGATTTCCTGGCCTCAAGTGATCTGCCCGCGTTGGCCTCCCAAAGTGCTGGGATTATAGGCATGAGCCACCATGCCTGGCCTTTGAAGGAAACATTTAAAAATGGTTCTATAGGAACCATCCAGCAGAATGCCTCCTCATCCCTAGAGAACCCTTTTTTTGGTCCCACAACTGTTTATGTTTCTTCTCACCTAAAAAAATAAAATACAGTATACAGTAACATTTTAATCAAACACAGCATCATAGGTGGAGACTGAAAGCCTACCATTGTTAGTTGTTGCTGTTGTTTAAAATCTGGTAATTGGTATTTTGGGGATACTAGACTGCATACATTATTTTTTCAATATTTAATGACATGTCATATTTTTTATTGTTAAGTTCTTACGTGTTAATAAATTAAGAAAATTATTGCTTATTGGTATCATAAATTCAGAATCAGGAATGTTGGTGATGCTAAACAGCCACAGATTATCCACATGGGTGACTGAGATAGTGACACCTTTGCTTTCTCGTGGATCATTGTACACAAACTTTGTTTTACACACAAAATTATTTAAAATATTATATAAAATTACCTTTAAGACCTGGACACTGTCCCCAAGATATCTCTTTATATATATATGCAAATATTCCAAAATCTGAAAAAAAATTCGAAATATGAAACGCTTCTGGTACCAATCATTTTTGGATAAGGGATACTCAGCCTGTATTCCAGCTTCTAATAATTTTATCAAAATTAGGTTCAAATCAGCTTCTTGGGGCCATTTATTCAATGATCAAGAGCTGAACCAAATTAATCACCTTCATAAAAATATAACTATAGGTACTGTGAAAACCAATTTCATGAGGTCTGTCTGGGAAGCAGTCCCAATGAGTTCATCATCTGTTACAGGATCTTTTGAGTGACCAAATATGGAGAAACCAAATCTCACATCTGGTATTTATATATTGTGGATAGTTTTTTTGGCTACTGACAGGCATCAGCAGCTTATATTTGACGTCTGTCTATGTTCATATGTACTGCGTGGTTAACATTTAAAAGTTAAGAATAAATTGGCCGGGTGCAGTGACTCATGCCCTTAATCCTAATGGTTTGGGAAGCTGTGATGGAAGGATCACTTGAACCCATGAGTTCATGACCAGCGTTGGCAACATAGTGAGACCCTGTCTCTACAAAAAAGAAATTGAAAAAAATTAGCCAGGGCTATCCTCCTGTAGTAGTTGCTAAGGAGGCTGAGATGGGAGGGTCACTTGAGCTCAGGAGCTCTAGGTTACAGTGACTTACAATCATGCCACTGCGCTCCAGGCTGGGTGACAGAGCAACATACTATCTCTAAAAATAAATAAATAAATGGAGCCAATTTCAATAGCTTTTATTATTATTAGCAATTAATATAGTGAGGCTAACAGATAAGGAGACAATTGCCATTAAAAATGTAGTTACAGTTCACAAGAGGAGGACCTGGCACACCACACCATAGTGGCCACATGAGGAGTACTGGGGTCAGTCAAGAGACAAATAGGAGAGGGGACACTGTGGGCAAAAGCCTTTGTTGTGGTTTCTGTGGGAAGTAATGGTTGAGGCAAGGTGAGCGGGCTTAAGCTTGGCTTGTTTGAATAATTTCAGTGGGCTCTGGATCAGAGGACCTGTCCCTAGTTAATTGTGTCTTGTACATGGCCCTGGGGTGATTATAGCAGGTGGATAGTGGAGAGAACTGGTAAAGAAAGAACCTGGTAAAGGAGGTGGTTGGAGGTATGGAATCTGGGCTAGTTGTTTTGCATTTGAAAAATTCACTCATGCTAGGTGCGGTGGCTCACGCCTGTAATCCCAGCACTTTGGGAGGCCATGGCAGGCGGATCACGAGGTCAGATGTTCAAGACTACCCTGGCAAACATGGTGAAACCCTGTCTCTACTAAAAATTCAAAAAAAATTAGCTGGACATGGTGGTGCACATCTGTAATCCCAGCTACTCAGGAGACTGAAGCAGGAGAATCTCTTCAGCCCGGGAAGCGGAGGTTGCAGTGAGCCAAGCTGGTGCCACTGCTCTCCAGCCTGGGCAACAAAGCAAGACTCCATCTCAAACAAAAAAAAAGAAAGAAAGAAAAATAAAAACTCACTCAAGGGCAAATTGTTGATTATCTCTAGAGACTAGTTCGGACTGCATTGAATTGGTCAATTGCTTTAGACAATATGGTCATTTTAATAGTATTAATTCTTCCAAGCAATAAGCATGGGATGTGCATGAGATGACACATTTGTAACTGATGTATAGAAACACTACTGATTTTTGTACATTGATTTTGTCCTGCAACTTAACTGAATTCATTTATCAAATCTAATGGTTTCTTGTTGGGAGTCTTAAGTTTTTCTAGAATAAGATTATGTAAGCAAAGAGAGACAATTTCACCTTCTTCTCTTCCGATTGGAAGGCCCTTTATTTCTTTCCTTTGCCTGATTGCTCTGGCTAAGACTTCTGGTCCTATGCTGAATAGGAGTGGTGGAAGTCTTGTCGTAGTTCTTAGGGGAAAGCCTTTCAACTTTCCCCTGTTCAGTATGATGTTAACTATGGGTTTTTTGTATGTAGCCTGTGTTATTTTGAGGTATATGCCCTCTCTAGTTAGTTTGTTGAGTGTTTGAATCCTGGAAGGATGTTGAATTTTATCAAATGCTTTTTCTGCATCAATTGAGATTATTTTTTTTCCTATATTTTGTTGATGTGCTATATTAAATTTATTGATTTGTATATGTCTAATCATCCTTGCATCCATGGTATAAATCACAACTGATCGTGGTATATTATCTTTTAGATGTGCTATTGGATTTGGTTTGCTAGTTATTTTGTCAAAGATTTTTAATTTTTTTTTTTTTAAGTCTACTCACAAGTTTCAGAGTTGAAGATTTTTGCATCTGTGTTCCTCAGAAATATGGGCCTGTAGTTTTCTTTTGTGTGTGTGTTTGTCCTTAACTGGTTTTAGTATCAGGGTAATGCTGGCCTCTTGCAGTGAGTTAGGGAGAATTCTTTCCTCTTTGATGATTTAGGAAGAGTTTCAGGAGGATTAATATCAGTTCTATGTGTGTTTGATAGAATTTGGCTGTTACTCCATCCAGTCCTGGTCATTTCTATGTTAGGAGACTTTTTATTGTTTTTGTTTGTTTGTTTGTTTTTGTTTTTTTTTTTCTCGAGATAGAGTCTCACTTGGTCTCCCAGGCTGGAGTGCAGTAGTGCCATGATCTCGACTCACTGCAACCTCCATTTCCCAAGTTCAAGTGATTCTCCTGCCTCAGCCTCCAAAGTAGCTGGGATTATAGGCACACACCACCATACCTGGCTAATTTTTCATATTTTTCGTAGAGATGAGGTTTCACCATGTTGGCCAGGCTGGTCTGGTACTCCTGACCTCAGGTGATCCGCCTGCCTCAGCCTCCCAAAGTGCTGGGATTACAGTTGTGAGCCACCACGCCAGACCTAGGAGAAAAAAGTAGTGATTTCTCACTGCTCATTATGGGTCTGTTCAAGTTTTCTGTTTATTTCTGATTCAGTCTTGTATGTTGTATGTTTCCATTTCCTCTAGGTTTTACACTTTGTCATTATAAGTTGTTGATAATAGGCTCTCCTCTTTTTTATTTCTGTCCCCTCATTGTCATTTAATTTGTTTGGATCTTTTCTTTTCTTGGTTAGTCTAACTAGTAGTTTATCAATCTTGTTTATCTTTTTTTAATCGCATTTTAGGTTTAGGGGTACATGTGAAGAACATGCAAGATAGTTGCATAGGTACACACGTGGCAGTGTGATTTGCTGCCTTCCTCCCCATCACCTATATCTGGCATTTCTCCCCATGCTATCTCTCCCCAACTCCCCACCCCACACTGTCCCTCCCCTGTTTACCCCCAACAGACCCCAGTGTGTGATGCTCCCCTCCCTGTGTCCATGTGTTCTCATTGTTCAACAACCACCTATGAGTGAGAACATTCGGTGTTTGATTTTCTGTTCTTGCATCAGTTTGCTGAGAATGATGGTTTCCAGGTTCATCCATGTCCCTACAAAGGACACAAACTCATTGTTTTTATAGCTGCATAATATTCCATGGTGTTTATGTGCCACATTTTCCCTGTCCAGTCTATCATCGATGGGCATTTGGGTTGGTTCCAGGTCTTTGCTATTGTAAACAGTGCTGCAATGAACATTCGTGTGCATGTGTCCTTATAGTAGAACGATTTATAATCCTTTGGATATATACCCAGTAATGGGATTCCTGGGTCAAATGGAATTTCTATTTCTAGGTCCTTGAGGAATCGCCACACTGTCTTCCACAATGGTTGAACTAGTTTACACTCCCACCAACAGTGTAAAAGTGTTCCTATTTCTCCACATCCTCTCCAGCATCTGTTGTCTCCAGATTTTTTAATGATCGCCATTCTAACTGGCGTGAGATGGTATCTCAATGTAGTTTTGATTTGCATTTCTCTATTGACCAATGATGATGAGCATTTTTTCATATGCTTGTTGGCCTCATGTATGTCTTCTTTTGTAAAGTGTCTGTTCATATCCTTCGCCCACTTTTGAATGGGCTTATTTGTTTTTTTCTTGTAAATCTGTTTTAGTTCTTTGTAGATTCTGGATATTAGCCCTTTGTCTGATGGGTAGATTGCAAAAATTTTCTTTGGCAAACCTGACAAAAACAAACAATGGGGAAAGGACTCCCTGTTTAATAAATGGTGTTGGGAAAACTGGCTAGCCATGTGCAGAAAGTAGAAACTGGACCCCTTCCTGACACCTTACACTAAAATTAACTCCAGATGGATTAAAGACTTAAACATAAGACCTAACACCATAAAAACCTTAGAAGAAAACCTAGGCAAAACCGTTCTGGACATAGGCATAGGCAAGGACTTCATGATCAAAACACCAAAAGCATTGGCAACAAAAGCCAAAATAGACAAATGGGACCTAATCAAACTCCACAGCTTCTGCACAGCAAAAGAAACCGTCATTAGAGTGAATCGGCAACCAACAGAATGGGAAAAAAATTTGATTTATCTTTTCAAATAACCATCTTTTTGCTTTGTTGGTCCTTAGCATTATTTTTGTTTGTTTGTTGTACCGTGTATTTCATTTAGTTCTGCTTTGACCTTTTGTATTTCTTTTCTTCTGCTATTTTTCTGCTTGGTTTGTTCTTGCTCTGTTCCTTGAGGTGCATTGTTAGATTGTTAGTTTATGACTTTTTACCTTTTGGATGTCAGAATTATTGCTATAAATTTCCCTCTTAGCACCATTTTTGCTGTATCCCACTGATTTTGATATGGTGTGTTTCCATGTTTACTTATTTCAAGGAATATTTTGATTTTTTTTTTTTTTAAGCCTTGCTAGAAAGCAAGCCCTCAAAAAATTAGCTTAAAACTCAAGAGTTGTTCCTCTCCATGGAAATCTTTAGTAAAAGGTGAAAGATTTATACAATCTGAAGAGAAACCAGAGCATGGGAATATTTTGATTTCTATCTTAATTGTTTTGTTTACCCAGTGGTCATTCAGGAACATGTTGTTTAATTTCCATGTATTTGTACAGCTTCCAGAATTCCTTTCGGTGTTGATTTCTAGTTGTATTGTAGTGTGTTCTGAGAAGACGCATGCTATGATTTTGATTTTTAAAAATGTTGAGACTTGTTTTGTGTCCTAACATGTGGTCTGTCCTGGAGAATACTCCACATTCTGATAAAGAGAATGTATCTTCTGCAGTTGTTGGACAGAATGTTCTGTAAATGTCTTTTAGGTCCAATTGGTCTAAAGTCCAATTTAAATCTAATGTTTTTTGTTTGTTTCTTTTCAGATGATCTGTCTAATGCTGTGAATGGGGTGTTGATGTCTCCCATTATTATTGTATTGCAATCTAGCTCTCTCTTTAGATTTGGTAATATTTGATTTATGAATCTGGATGCTCCTATATTGGGTGTATATACATTTTAGAATTGTTACATCTTTTTTCTGAACTGACTCATCTATCATATAATAACCTACCTGTGGGTTTTTTTTTGTTGTTTGTTTGTTTTTCTGAGATGGGATCTTGTTCTATCGCCCAGGCTGGAGTGCAGTGGCACAATCTTGGCTCACTGCAACCTCTGCCTCCTGGGTTCAAGAGATTCTCCTGCCTCAGCCTCCCGAATAGCTGGGACTACAGGTGTGCACCACCACACTGGGCTAATTTTTTTTTTTTTTATGTAGAGATGGGGTTTTACCCTATTGGCCAGGCTGGTCTCAAACTCCTGACCTGATGCCAAAGTGCTGGGATTAAAGGCAAGAGCCACTGCGCCCAGCCACCTTTTTTTTTTTTTTTTAAACTATTTTTGACTCAAAGTTAATTTTAGCTGCTATGGCCGCTACTTGCTTTTGGATTTTGTTTGCATAGAATGTCTTTTTCTGTTCCTTTATTTGCAGTCTATATTTGTCTTTAGTGAGTTTCTTGTAAGCAGCATCTCGTTGAATAATATGTTTGAATCCATTCAACCTTTCTATATCTTTTAAGAAGAGAATTTTATCTGTTTATGTTCTGGGTTATTGATATGTGAGACTTTGTTCCTGTCATACTGTTGTTTTCTGTTGTTTTATGTATTCTTTGTTCCTTTTTCTCTTGTAGTTTGTCATTGTGGTTGGGTAGATTTTTGTAGTGGTACTATTTGAGTTCTTTATTTTCCTGCTTTGCATGTTTGTTTTACAGTGAGTTTTATATTTTCATGCGATTTCATGGTGGTAAATGTCATCCTTTCGCCTCCAACTTTAGGACTTCCTTGAGCATTTCTTCTAGGGATTGTCTAGTAGTAACGAATTCTTTCGGCATTTGTGTTGGAATGACTTTATTTCTCTTTCATTTATGCCTGAGAATTTAGTTGACTGCATTTAGTTTCCAGTTTTTTCCTTCACATACTTTGAATATATTATCCCATTCTCTTCTGGCCTGTGAGTTTTCTCCTGAGAAATCCACTGTTAGTCTGACTGGGATTTTTGTTGTTTTTTTTTTTTGGTAGGTGACTAGACTGCTTTCTCTTGCTGTTTATATGATTTGCTCTTTAAATTTGACTTTAGATAGTCTGATTATAATGTACTGTGAGGAAGATCTTTTTGCATTGCATTTGCTATGAGGTCATTGAACATCCCATTTCTGTATGTCTAAATCTCTTGTTAGACTTGGGAAGTTTTCATCTGTTATTTTATTAAATAGATTTTCTAATTTTTTCTCTGTTTCTTTGCCCTTGAGTATACCACTAATTTGTAAATTTGGTCACTTCATATTGTCCCAAATGTCTCAAAGTCTTTTTTGTTTTTTTATTCAGCCAAGCACAGTGGCTGATGCCTGTAATCCTAACACTTCGGGAGTCTGAGATAGGAGGATCACTTGAGGCTAGGAGTTCGAGATCAGCCTCTTCAACATAGGGAGACCCCATCTCTTTATATATATATATATATATTTAGAGAGAGAATCCAGTCAGAAATATATATATATACACAAATATATATATTTCTCTTTATATAAATATATATAGAAATATATATATTTTATATATAAATAAATATATAGAAATATATATATTTTATATATAAATAAATATATAGAAATATATATATTTCTTTATATAAAGAGATATATATCTCTTTATAGAAATAGATATATAAATATATATTTATATATATAAATATATAATATATAAATATAAATATGTTCAGGAGGCTGAGGCAGGAGAATTGCCTGAACCCAGGAGGCGGAGGTTGCGGTGAGCCGAGATCGCGCCATTGTACTCCAGCCTGGGTAACAAGAGTGAAACTCCGTCTCAAAAAAAATAAATAAATAAATAAATAAAATAAATAAATATAAATATGTAAATATATATAATATATATTTTTAAAAAACCAAATATATCTATATATAAAATGGTCTTTTGGTTATTTATTTATTTCTGACTTGATTATACCAAAAGACCTGTTTTCAGGTTTTGAGAGTCCTTCTTCTGCCTGATCTGGTTTATTTTTGAAGCTTTTAAATGTATTTTGTATTTCCTTCAGTGATTTCTTTAGCTCTTGAATTTGTTTGGTTCTTTTAAAAATATCTCTTTGTTAAATTTCTCATTCATATCCTGAATTATTTTCCTGATTTCTTTGTATTGTTTTTCAGAATTCTCTTATATCTCACTGAGGTTCTTTAACAATCAGTGTTTTGAGCTCAGGTGCAGTGGCTCATGCCTGTAATCCCAGCACTTTGGGAGGCCAAGGCAGGTGGATCACAAGGTCAAGAGATTGAGACCATCCTGGCCAACATGGTGAAACCCCGTCTGTACTAAAACTACAAAAATTAGCTGGGTGTGGTGGCACACACCTGCAGTCCCAGCTATTCAGTAGGCTGAGGCAGGAGAATTGCTTGAACCCGGGAGGCGGAGGTTGCAGTGAACTGAGATCGCGCCACTGCGCTCCAGCCTGGCGACAGAGTGATACTCTGTCCAAAAAAATAATAATAATGTTTTGAATTCTTTATCTGGGATTTCTGAAATTTCTTTTTGATTATCTATTGCTAGATAATTATTGTTTCTTTATAGGTGTCATATTTTCTTGCTTTTTCATGTACCTGTTCCCTTTTGTTGATATCTGCACATAAGCTGTAGCAGGCACTTCTTTGTTTTTTTGCATTTACTTTTGTAAGGGAGGACTTTTTCCTGAAAATGTATCTGTGGTGTTGGCTGGGTCTACCCCCAGCTGCTGGATTGCTACTGGCTTGCTCTCCTATTCCAGCAGTGATAGCACAGGTTTCTATAATATCCAGTCCTGATGTTGGGTTTTGTGACAGCATGCAGCTTGCCAGAGGCTAGTTTAAAAGTGTCATCTTGTAGCTTCTTAGGCCTTAGAAAGAGTGCAGGACTCAGCATGAGCTCCTTCCCTGGAGTAGTTTCATCCTGGAAGCTTTTTATGTTAATTTCAGGGTTTGGGATGATTGAGAGGTTCTCCCATGGCTGATATTGCATGATTCTGTGGTGGGGATGTGGGCTACTGGATGCTCTTGTTCACCCCTTTTCTGCATTGTGAAGCCACTCCCCTATTTTTACTTGTTAATTGACACATTATAATTGTACATATTTATGGGATACAATTTGATGTTTGATACATGTATACATTGTGTAGTGATTAAATTGGGTTAGAACGTATCCCTCACCTCATGTATTTATGATTTCTTTGTAGTGAAACATTCAAAGACTTTCTTCTAGCTGTTTTGTAGTATATATTCAGTTCTGGTGTTCTACTACACGGTGAGGTGAATATATTAACCTCACCGTGTAGTAGAACACCAGAACTTATTTCTTCTATTGAATTTTAACTTTGTACCCACTGACTAAAGTCTCTTCATTCTCCCTTCCTCCCCTCCAAAAAAAGGTGATCTCATAGAAGTAGAGAATAGAACAGTGGTTACCATATGAATTTTAGGATTGGCTTTTACATTTCTGTAAAAAATCATCGTTGGGATTTTGATAGAGATTGCATTGTATCTGTAGACCACTTTGGGATATATTCCCATCTTAACAATATTAAGTTTATGAACATACACAGATATCTTTCCAATTTATTTAGGTCTACTTTAATTTCTTTCAGCAGTGTTTTATAGTTTTCTACATACAAGTGTGTACCTCCATGGTAGGTTTTCTCCTATCTGTTTTATTCTTTTGTAGTATTATAAAAGAAATTGTTTTATTTTCACATTATTTATTACTACTTTGTAAAAATGTGATTATTGTCTGATGTTCTGTCCTGCAACTTTTCTGAACTTGTTTCTTAGTTTTAACAAGTTTTTTGGTAAGTTTTTTATGATTTTCTATGTATAGTTATTTCAGCATCTGCGAGTAGATATCATTTTCCTTCTACCTTTCCAATTTGAATATATTTTATTTGTTTTACTTGCCTGATTTCTCTGACTAGAATTTTCGGTACATTGTTGAATAGAAAGGGCAAGAGTGAGCATTCTTGTGTTGTTCATAGGAGAAAAGCTGTCAACCTTTCATCATTGAAAATGATTAATACCTTTGGATTTTTCATGATGTTAACTGGGTTTTTTATATATGCCCTGAATTAGAGCCTTCTTGTATTGCTATAAATACCTGAGATTGGGTAATTTATTAAAAAAAGAGATTTAATTGGCTCACAGTTCTGCAGGCTTTACAGGAAGCATGGTGCTAGCATCTGCTCAGCTTTTAGGAAGGCTTCAGAAAGCTCACAGCCGTAGTGGAAGGTGGAGGGAGAGCAAGCATGTCACATGGTGAAAATAAGAGCAAGCAAGAGAGTGGGCAGGGAAGGTGCCATACACTGTTAGTGGACCAGCTCTTGCAAGAACTCACTAGCACAAAGACAAGCATCAGGCCATGAGGGATCTACCCCCATAACCCAAACACCTCCCATCAGGCCCCTCCAGCACTGGGGATTACAACCCAAATCTCACGTTGAATTGTAATCCCCAGTGCTATAACCTCCAGCACTGGGGATTACAATTCAACATGAGATTTGGGTTGAGACAAATATCCAAACTATTTCATAGTTTTGTTTTGTTCACCCAGTCGTCATTCAGGAACATGGGTTGTGGCTTCCACAGCCAAATGCAGGTTTTACAGATGATTTTGAGGAGGCAGTGTCTGATTTACATAGGATACAAAAGATTGATGGGACCAGGTATGTCATTTGTATTGGCTGTGAAGAAGCTGGCTGCCCCACCCTAATCTTTTATTATGCAGATGGGTTCTCTACTGGGCCAGGCCAATAGCAAAAAAAAAATTTTTTATATATATAACATATATGTTACATATGTATGTTACATATATAATATATTTTTTGAGATGGAGTTTCACTCTTGTTGCCCAGGCTGGAGTGTAATGGTGTGATCTTGGCTCACTGCAACCTACGCCTCCCAGGTTCAAGCGATTCTCCTGCCTCAGCCTCCCAAGTAGCTGGGATTACAGGCATGCGCCACCACACCCAGCTAATTTTGTATTTTTAGTAGAGATGGGGTTTCTCCATGTTGGTCAGGTTGGTCTCAAACTCCTGACCTCAGGTGGTCTGCCTGCCTTGGCCTCCCAAAGTGCTGGATTACAGGCATGAGCCACTGTGGTCGGCTATTGCCTGCTTTTTTACTGTACACATGGTGACAAAGAAAAGGGAAGATGGAGGCTGGGCACAGAGGCTCACACCTGTAATCCCAGCACTTTGGGAGGCCGAGGTGGGCGGATCATTTGAGATTAGGAGTTCAAGACCAGCCTGGCCAACATGGTGAAACCCATCTCTACTAAAAATACACAAAAAAATTAGCTGGGGATCATGGCATACTTTTTCCTAGCTACTTTGGAGGCTGAGGCGGGAGAATCACTTGAACCCAGGAAGCGGAGGTTGTGGTGAACCAAGATCGTGCCACTGCACTCCAGCCTGGGCAACAGAGTAAGACTTCATCTCAAAAAAAAGGAGAAAGAAAGAAAAGAGAAGATGGATGTTCCATATTTAACATACTTGGCTTCCAGGTGGTAGCCCTTTTCTCTTGGCACAACTACCGGCCATTTCCTGTGCAAGCTTCCATCTTTTGTTTGCAGCTCTATTTTTCAGGCTGCTCTCTGTTAGAAAATAAATTATTTTGGGGCGGCTCTTTATTAAAAGGGAAGCCTTGCTAAGGTCTTCTTTACCCTCACTATCTGCCTAAATAATTTCTTTCTTGCTCCTGTATCAATTGCAAGAAAGTTCTGACTTGGCTGAAACAAAATGAGACCCCTTGAGTCAAAAGAATTCCTTGGAAATGAGGTCTCTTTTGCTTGGGAACCGAGTCAAGACAAGACAAACTATTTCTTGGGAACAAGATCCTTTTACTGTTGTCAGGATTAGGTTCTCACACTAGTAAAGTGGCATGCTATCTTTAAGAGTGTTACCGTGGCCAGGTAGGGAATGTGGCACGGGTATGTTAAAATACACCAAAACTCTCTTACCCTGTTTCAGTTGCCCTTTTCCTGGTTGTTTTCTCAGTCATAAGCTTTTTACTCTCTTCCCAAATTCCAGTAAAAGTGATTCTGACAGCTATGCAGTAGTTTTCACTGTTTCTGAGGCAGGATGACTCCTAGCCCTTCCTATTTTGCCATTTTTCCTTTTGTTCTTATTGATGCATTTCTAATTCAAAAGCACACCCTAGCTCACTTTATAGTCTGTAGTTCAATATCTTATTGTGGTCTCCCCTACTCATGTACTACCCCAAGGCCAGTGTGAATTCTGGAAATTATTCTACACTATATTTCAGTTCTCAGTATTTTTTTCTGTGTAGATCCTAGTTCGTTTTATGTCTGGGTTATTTAAGACTTCATAAACCGATGTAAAAGATTCTCTTCTGAAGACTCCTCCTCTCTGATTCTCCCTTATCTCTTCTTGGGATCACTTAAGTGCAGAGTGTGGAAAGTTAACAGAGCATCAGACTGTGTGTGCAGCTGCCATGCTGGTTCAGTTCTCACACTAACAGACCCCACAGGTTATAGGCAGAGGTCTCCACCAAGAATGTCTCCACTTCGCACACCAGCTGCAAGTGTCAAGGTCCATCTGCAGTTATGACCAACTGGCTATAAATTCTGGAGTTCCCACAAATCTCTCAGGTTTAATAATTTGCTAGAACCACTCACAGAACTTACTGAAAACACTATACTTATAATTACCATTTTATTTTGAAGGATACAACCCAGATACAGCTAAATGGAAGTAATGCATAGATGAAGGTTTGGGTGCCGGGGAGACAGAGATTCCTTGTGAAATCCAGGCACGTTATCCTCCCAGCACTTCAGTGTATTCACCAACCAGGAAGCTCTGCTATGTTCCTGGTTAGCCCTCTAACGTATTTGGTTTTCCTGGTGAACGGCCCCTAGTCTGCAATACGTAGGAGCCATTGTGAGACATCTCATTAGCATAACAAAGACACATCTATCACTCAGGAAGTTCCAAGGGTTGTAAAGCACCATGCCAGAAGACTTTTGTATTGTCTATTCTTCATTATTCTTTATTATACTACAGTCATCAGATAAGATTTCAGGGAACCTGGCATTTGAGTGATTTGAATAATAGGTAGATATAAACATTTGAAAATGGGGAAAGTGACATTCTAGCCTGAAAAAGTAGAAGTAGCAGTCACACTGGAGGAACACACAGGAGTGCAGGAATTGATATCTAGAACTATGTCAAGTAGTTTTTTTGTTTTAGTGTAGGATACATGAAAAGGAAAAATAAATAAAGCTAGATCTGTCCTATCATTTAATGATATTTATTAATCAGAGAATCATTTATTCCTACAGAGCAGAAGAGAGAAAAGATCTGTTCATGTTTTTCCGAAGCCTGCATTTTTTTGTGGAGTGGTTTGAATATCGTAAGCGCACATTTGAACATTTCAAGGTAAAATCTAAAGTCTTTGAATTTAAACATATATGGAAAATAAAGCTGATATTAATTGGGGATTCATCCATAACATTCTTTTCTTAAAAGCTTTCAAACAATAGAAAATATTGTCATTGACTTTTGGAATTTGCAATTATTTGGAATAAGTGGAGGAGGATTACTTCTGTATAGGTAAGTGAACAATTTATATGGTAGAATGTCTTGAAAGAAGTGTGGTTGCATTCAAATTTATTTAAAATGCACATTGTGAAAAATCATTCTTTTAAGAGTACTTGAAGTAAAACAAGGATGTTAATAAAGAATATCATCACAGCAGGCTTATCATGTAGTGGTAGACTGCTAACTTTCTGGGCCAGACTCTGTGTTTTCAGCTTCTCAATTGTACATTTTTAGTTTAAATACCAAAGCCTGATTCTTGTGAAGTAATGCTTTCTAAAGTCTGATATGGGCACTTTATAATACTTCTTTTTATTTCCTTCATTTTCGGGCATAACTGAAATTATGTTTGGTTGCATTGTCATACCTCAAGTCCTGCTCATTTGGATAGCATCAAATTAGTGACAGCATTAATCCACACGGAAACCAGTTATGAAAGTCACCTTAAATAATATTTCAAGGTTCATATTCCTTCAAAAGCCTAACCAGGTTATGACTGTTGTTTTTAGGACTTATACTAACTCTCCTTTATTTGGGGTTCTGTTGTTTATTATTATTATTTATTCTATTTGGTTGAGCTAATAAAACCTGTCAAGTGTAGGATTTTTTCCAAAAAGAAACCTGGGCAGTTCTGTACTACAGTACCTTGAGGCATTCTCATGATTTTGTTTTATTTTATCATAGGTAGTCTTGTGCTAGAAAAATTAAATATTTCTGCTTCACAAGTGGTAAAATACAATAATGACTGCGGAGTGTGCTGGCAGTTATGGTAATAAATGAATCACCTAATGTTTCAGTTTCCTTATGCATTTGAATGGGTGATGGAAAATGAGAGCACTAGTCTCCATTTCCAAAGCTGATTTGACTCTAGGTGCCTTCCAGGCAGTTATGAAAGTATAATTTGTGTGTTTTTCCTATGGAGGGTAGAGAGCTTCTAGGAGCTGATCTTTGCTAGTTATAACATTATACTGGGATGGAAAAAACCAATCACATTGTTCTGTAAGCATCACCACTATCCTTCTCCAGAAGTTTTTCATCATCTAAAACTGAAACATACCCATTAAACATTAACTCCTGATTCCTGCCTTCTCTTAGCACTTGCTACCACTGTTCTGTTTTCTGTTTCTATGAATTTGACTATTCTAGGTACCTCATATATGTCGAGTGTCCTTTTTGTCTGACTTATTTCACTTAGCATAATGTCCTCAAAATTTATCCATATTGTAGCATGTGTCAGATTTCCCCTTTTTTTTTTGAGACAGGGTCTCACTCTGTTGCTCAGGCTGGAGTGCAGTGGTTCAGTCACAGCTCATGGCAACTTTGTCCATGGCTCAGGTGATCCTCCCACCTTAGCCTCCCAAGTAGCTGGGCTTACAGGCACACACCACCATGTCAGCTAAGTTTTGTATTTTTTGTAGAGATGCAGTTTTTGCCATGTTGCCCAGGCTGGTCTTGAACTACTGGGCTCAAGCAATTCACCTACCTTGGTCTCTCAAGCCCACTGCCCTCCCCCTGCCTTTTTTTGAGGCTGGATCTTATTCCATTAAATGTATATACATTTTGTTTATCCATTCATTTGTTGATGGACACTGGTTGTTTTTACTTTTGGCTATTCTGAATTATCGGGCTGTGAACATTGGTGTAGTTACCTGTTTGCATCCCTCTCAATTCTTTTAAGTGTAATTGTATACCTGGAAATAGAATTGCTGGGTCATATGGTAATTCTGTGTTTAATTATTTGAAGAACGTCATACTCTTTTCCATAGTGCTTGTACCATTTTATGCCAGCAAAGCACAAGTACTTCAATTTCTCTACAATTACTTTAATAGTTGTTATTTTCTGCTTTTTTTGGGGGGGGGAGGTGCTATAGTCAACCTGATGTATAGGAAGTGATATCTCACTGTGGTTTTTATTTGCATTTTCCTAATGATTAGTGATGTTAAACATATTTTTATGTGTTGGTTAGCCATTTGTATATCATTGAGGAAATGTCTCTGCAAGTCCTTGGCCCATTTTTGAATTGGTTTGTTTTTTTTTTGTTGAATTGTAGAGTTTTAAAAATATATTCTGGATATTAATTTCTTATCAAATATGTGATTTCAAATTACTTCCTGTGTGTTATCTTTTGACTCTTTATAGTGTCCTTTGATGAGCAGAAGTTTTTAACTTTTAAAATTTATTTTTAATTTTTAATTAACAAATAGTTATTTTACATATTCATGGGTACATAGTGATACTTCAATGTATATATAATGTATAGTGATCAGATCAGGGTGATTAGCGTTTCCATCATCTCAAACATTTATCATTTCTTTGTGTTGGGAACAATGAGTATCTTCTAGCTATTTGAAACTATATACTATGTTATCTTTAACTATGGTTGTCTTACAATGGTATAGAACTTATTCCTCCTATCTAGCTGTAATTTTGTTTCCTTTAACAAATCTGTCCCAAAAGTTTTAAATTTTGATGGAGACCAGTTTATTTATTTATTTTTTACTTGTGTTTTTGGTGTGAAATCCAAGAAATTCCATGCCAAATTCAATTTCATAAAGGTTTTCCTCTAAGAATTTTATAATTTAACTCTTAAGTTTAGGTCTTTTAGTTCATTTTTTAATATTATATAAGATAGGGGTCCAACTTCTTTCTTTTGTATATGGATATCCAGCTTTCCCAGCACCACTGCTGAAGAGACATGTTCTCCACTTAATGGTCTTTGTACTTTTGTTGGAAAGCATCTGATCCTATTTGCAAGGGTTTATTTCTGGGCTGTTTAATGTATTCTATTGGTCTGTATGTCTGTACTTAAACTAATACCACACTGTTTTCTCCCTCCCCTCCCCTCCCCTCCCCTCCTTTTCTTTTCTTTTCTTCTTGAGGTGAAATCTTGCTCTGTTGTGCAGGCTGGAGTGCAGTGGTGCAATCTCGGCTCACTGCAACCTCCGCCTCCTGGCCGAGAGATTCTTCTGCCTCAGTCTCCCAGTAGCTGAGATTACAGGCGCCTGCCACCACATCCAGATAATTTTTTTGAATTTTTGGTAGAGATGGGGTTTCACCATGTTGGCCAGGCTGGTCTTGAACTCCTGACCTCAAGTGATTTGCCCACCTCGGCCTCGCAAAGTGGTAGGATTACAGGCATGAGCCACTGCACTCAGCTACATACAGTTTTCATTACTGTATCTTTGTTGTAAATTTTGAAGTTAGGAAAATGTGAGTCTTCTATCTTTATTCTTCTTTTCGAGATTCTTCGGTGTATTTTGAGGTGTTTTGAAGTTTCATATGAATTTTAAGGTGAATTTTTTTACTTGTGTGAAAGCATTATTAAGATTTTGATGGCAACTGTGTTCAGTCTGCATATTGTATTGGGTAGTATTGTTGTCTTAACAACATTAAAGCTTCCCATCCATAAACATAAGATATCTTTCCATTTATGTAGATCTTTAGTTTCTTTCAGTAATGTTAGTAAGAAGTAAATTATTTAAAGGTTTAAAATCTCTATTTCTTTAATTATTAGTGTCAAGAATGAAACATTATTAATATAATGGAGACAGCATATTTTTGCTTTCTCTAATTATTTCCTCTGATATCTTCTGGATCTTTGTGGTATAATTTGTATTGTTTATTTTGTTTTGTTTGTGATTTAAGGTTGTGTCTATGAAGGTGTAAGGTATGCATGTTTATATCCTCTTATCTAGAAATCCCTACCCCCACAAAAAAAATCCCCAAATTATTTCTTTAATTCTATAATTCATACTTTTTACCAATCCACTTTCTCCCTTATCATCGTCTTATCTAAAACTACTGATCTTTGTATTTTTTCTTAATTTGAGAGTATTTTATGGTGTTTTGCTCCATAGGTTTTATCATAAGAAGAATATAGAAATACATTATTTTTCTGAAAACTAGAAAAATGACAGGCATTCAAGATTATGATAGTTTAAAGATTCAATGTTTCCAAATAAAACAGAACCTTTCTATTTAGATGGATTTTATTTTGTAATATTTATTGTATATTCAATTCAAATGTGTTCACTATTGTGCTAGCACTTTGAAAGTATAAAGTATAAAGCTGCATTTAGTGCTTGTAGTGAGCTTTAAGTCACAGGAAAATGAGGCATGCACACAAAATAATGAGAAAGCATTATAATAATTATGATCATTAGTTATCAAAATAAGTGAAAGAGCTAATAATCATTGTTAGAATAGTAATTGTGGTCTTAGATCTCAGATGCTTTAATCAAAAATTTTATCTTGAGGTTAACTTTGACAAACGAGGGGATAGTTGAAAAATATGTGACATCATTGTAGGTAGGGAAAAAAGCAGAAGCAAATGCTTAAAAATGGGAATAAGTATGTATTCTGGGAACAGTGCACAGACAACTTGATTTCAATACATACTTCGTGATGGAAATAATGTTTGTACTTTTATTTATTTAGTCCAGACTTACGTTTCTAAAACACTGATAATTTTGTTTAACTTCAATGCAAAGTGTAGACTAAGACTTTTAATGGGGTACAAGCAAGAGGAAAGTTATTTTAGAAACTTTACTCTGACAGCACTGAGTCATCATAAATTATTACTCTCAGATTGAAGATTAAATTCTTGCAGTTAGCCGTATCAGTTTATCATGAGTAATCAGAAAGTGTTACTTAGAAGCTTTATTGTGAATATTCAGTTTGTTACAGTGAACATGCATGTGTATGGGTGGGAAAGTAGTGTGCACTAGCACCACAGAATATTCTGTTTTCATCTTATGTTTGAACTAATTTATTGATGAGATTCTCATTTCTAAATAAAAAGAAAATGTTTTGCAGTTATATTTGAAAGACTTTACCATAGAGAACTTAATGGTTATGATGGACTTTTCATGTTTTCTTTTTTTTTGGCTGTAGCCAGTATAAGCATACTGGTTTTGGCCTGCTTGACTTTAAAAAGTTTTTTTGGGTAGACTTAGAATGTTAATATTTAGATAAAGAAAAATATTTTACTATTTTACTGAAGACATTAACTGTGTGACCGGAAAGTGAAATAACTTGAACATTTCTGTATTAGCTCTTTATCAGAGAATAATATTTATTTTATTTGGAAAGTTTGCCTACATATGAAACTATGCCCTATTTCTCAGACTAAGTGAAAATTTAATAGAATAGCTGCCTTGATAGGAAAACAAAGTTCTAACTTTATAAGGAATAATGTATGAATCATAAAAGAAGAATGGGTGATCATGGGAAATATTTAGCTTTTCAGAGTTTTTGGAACATGTACCTTAAATGCTTTTGAGATCCAGTAAAGGCCAGAAAAGATGAAGAGTTGAAAATTTATTGGATTTATCCTCTTACTTACATCATTAGTAATAGGAATAATGCATCTCAAATTTGGACACTTATATAAAAACATGTTTTTTAAATGGTAGTCTAGTATAAACTAGGATTTTATGATATTGTTTAAATATTTTCACATTACTTTGTTTTGACCGTAGACATTCAATCTTACTTTTTACTTATTATATGTAAGATTTTGAACATCCTTGCTTAAAATATCAAATTCCTTCAAAGTTAATATTAAACCAATACTTAGGTTCCTTTACACATTGTTGAGACAGACCGTAAGTGTAGGTGTACTTTAGTTTATATGTTGTACTGACAGAGGTTAAGAGTATGACCCTATAGGTAATCTTTTTAAGCAAATAAAACTGTTTGGATGCTTTCCCAGGATGACTGGATTGCCCTCCAGGCGTATCTCTTCAATGCGGTCCCGGATGTAACTGGTGTCATTAGCCTTGCAGAATGTGTCATCTGTAATTGAAGCTATGTTGTTAAACTGAAAACAAAAGAGGAAAAAATTGTTCAGAAGTCTGAAATCAACCTTTCGTATTCTATGTAATGGGAGAAGGAAACATAAGCTAGAGGTCCGAGTGCCCCCTCACTTCACATCCTTGTGTCAGATTAATTAGGAAATACCACATATACACCTGGAGACAAATACAATCAAGAGCAGACTTCACACCTACTGTGCTGGTCCACTTGTCATGCTCTGGACGGAATCTGGACTTTGGGACAGAAAAGTTCATTGGCTTAGTATTAATACTTTTGATAGGCAGGCATTTAGCTATCATACTACTATAGTGATCTAACCAAAATGTGTATGTGACTAAGTGAGATTCCCAATGAGACATAAGATTTTGACTCATAGGTAATTAGAGTCAGATACTGTGAAAGGAACCATCATACCTGAAGATGAATTACACGTAGACTTTCTGGTAAATTAAGAGGTACGGATTCCAGGGCATTGTGGTCCAAGTAGAGGAAGGTGAGGTTATTCAGTTTCTGTAAGGAAAATTTCATGTGAGTGCTATTGAGGTTCTGTGCATTCTTTCACAGGATTCAAGCATTATATATGTGCATATGAGTATGTGTCTCTATACAGACTTGCCTATTGACATAAATACATCAGTAGTATCAATTGTTCATATGGTAGTTACTTCTTTGTTTTTTTTCTGGCTTCACATGTAGTGTAGTTTGGTCCTTTATGACAGCTAGTGGAATTCTGCTGCATATCCCGCATTTCTGTCCATTCATCTATCTGATCTCTGAGTATCCTTGCTTAAAATATCAAATTCCTTCAAAGTTAATATTAAACCAATACTTAGGTTCCTTACACATTGTTGATACAGACTATAAGTGTAGGTGTACTTTAGTTTATATGTTATACTGATAGAGGTTAAGAGTATGAACCTATAGGTAATCTTTTTAAGCAAATAAAACTGTTTGGATGCTTTCCCAGGATTACTTCTAATGCCAACTTCTGGGGCCCTTTGGGTTTGTCTTG
Source organism: Aotus nancymaae (assembly GCF_030222135.1). Classification (NCBI taxonomy): domain Eukaryota; kingdom Metazoa; phylum Chordata; class Mammalia; order Primates; family Aotidae; genus Aotus; species Aotus nancymaae. The sequence goes on from NW_026988455.1 coordinate 20,406,842, forward strand.
ATAGGAGCTAATGAGATGAGTTCCTACGTGGGACTGAATTTTGACCCTGGTGTTGCCATAACCTCTCTCCTGTACCTCTGGAGCTTCCCATCTTAGCTCCACCAATTTCTAGCTAAGTGGTTACTCCTTAGAAATGTGTGTGTTTTCCAAAGCAGTTTATTAAACAATTAGCTTGATGTGTTTTTTCCCTAAGGGCTTCATGTTAGATTACTCTTCATCATCAGTAACCCATTATTGTGTATAATTGTAGTTTCCCCTGCTAGCAAAATTAGCACAGGATGTGTATTGAAGACTAAGTACAATTTATCAGTTCTTTTCTGTGCTGTTATTTTAATACTTTCTTAAGCACCCTACCCTTCCACCATATGGGCATCAAGCTCTGGTCTTCCCAGTGAGTCTCATTTACATGGGTTAAAATAACCTAATTCTACTAGTGACTGTAGAGGCCTAGGACATTAAATGAAACTATAGGGAAGCTGAGTTTATTATTTTCTTTTCTTTTTTTTTAGAGACAGAGTCTCACTCTGTTGCCTAGGGTGGAGTACAGTGGCACAATCTTGGCTCACTGCAACCTCTGCCTCCCAGTTTCAAGCAATTCCCCTGCCTCAGCCTCCCGAGTAGCTGGGACTACAGAGGCACATCGCCACGCCTGGCTAAGTTTTTGTATTTTAGTAGAAACGGGGTTTCACCATGTTGCTCAGGCTGGTCTTGAACTCCTGAGCTCAGGCAATTTTCCCGCCTTGGCTTCCCAAAGTGCTAGGATTACACGCATGAGCCACCGTGCCTGGCTGAGTTTATTATTTTCATACCAACTTGTCATAAATCCTTTCTATAATGTTTGTGTAAACCCCAAAATATGCAAACATTGTTTTTGTGAAACATTGATCAGCTTTTTTTTTTTCTCTGGACTGAGTCTTGCTCTATCACCCAGGCAGGAGTGCAGTGGTGCGATCTCAGCTCACTGAAACTTCCGGCTCCTGGGTTCAAGTGATTCTCGTGCCTCAGCCTCCCAAGTAGCTGGGATTACAGGTGCCTACCACCATGCCTGGCTAATTTTTGTATTTTTAGTAGAGACGGGGTTTCACCATGTTGGCCAGGCTGGTCTTGAACTCCTAACCTCAACTAATCTGCCCGCCTCAGCCTCCCAAAGTGTTGGGATTACAGGTGTGAGCCACTGAGCCTGGACTGATTAGCTCTTATAGGTCTTCAACATGTCAATTATTCAAAGACTGACCAATTCAAATTAATTTTTTCAAATTACAACTTAAAAAAAGCCGGCATGGTGGCTCATGCTTGCAATCCCAGCACTCTGGGAGGCTGAGGCGGGTGGATTACCTAAGGTCAGGAGTTTGAGACCAGCCTGGCCAACGTGGTGAGACACCGTCTCTACTAAAAATACAAAAATTAGCTGGGCATGGCGGCATGTGCCTGTAGCCTCAGCTACTTGGAAGGCTGAGGCAGAAAAATTGCTCAAACCTGGGAGGCAGAGGTTGCAGTGAGCCAAGATCACACTACTGCACTCCAGCCTGGGCAAAAGAGTGAGACTCCATCTCAAAAAAAAAAAAAAAAAAAAAAAAAGTCTGCTTTTAAAAATTCCTCTAAGAGTCCCTTAACTTCTGAGTTCTTTACAAGAAACATCAGATGAACCCTGATGTAACTTTAAAATGTCCCTTGAAGGTGAAAAAGATACCTTAATTGTAAAGAAAAATAAAAGGAAAAAAATGGACTATTTCTTCACTTTCTAATAGACTGCGTATTTTTGGACAGATTCTACCTTTGTATGATTATCATAAACTTTATGATAATGAATATTTGCTAAGTTTTAGGTCCTATCTGAAGTCACCTTTAGAAGCAAGAAACCTTGCCTTTTGAATGAGGTTATGTCTGTTACCAGCAGTGGCATGATTATCTCATCATTTTATCTGCGGAATGATTACATCAGAACTATGGAAATCCTGGGCTAAAGCGATTACTTTTGTAGAGCATGCATTTTGAGACAAATTGTTTACCTAAATGGAAGTAGATTACCTTCCCTTTTTCCTACATAGTATTTGCTTGAATTGTTAAATTGAGAAATATATTTAATTCTTACTACATATAAAATTTTGTTTTACATGCTATCATGAAATTCAAAGGAAAATCTTCCTATAGAATTTCACAGTCTAAAAGTTTTGAATATTAAAAGTCAAATTCAGTATTTACTTTTTGGACCTATATTTTTGTCTGGTATTTATAATTTGCTAACATTGTAAGGAAAAGGAAACACAGGAAAGGTCCCATTTTGAACTTTCGTAGACTGTAAGTGCCACGAGGGGGTCAACCATGTCTGTCTAAATAAATATTTGCTGTATGAACGAGCAGAAAAATGACAAACAATATAGTCCCATGAAATAAGATAAAGGTTATATATTTTAACTGAGATATAGGTATAAGCTAGGCCGAATGAGCCTAATAGGATGGTTACTTATTATGTAAATAATGTCTTCATTTATTAAATCAAAATAGTTTGTAAGTGTGATCAAAATACAATTCTAGACCAAAGTTTCTCTCGTTATTTTTTCTGTTTTTGAGATGGAATTTTGCTCTTCTTGACTAGGCTGGAGTGCAATGGTGCGATGTCGGCTCACTACAACTTCCACTTCCTGGGTTCAAGCAATTCCCCTGCCTTAGCCTCTGAGTAACTGGGATTACAGGCATGCGCCACCATGCCCAGCTAATTTTCTATTTCTGGTAGAGATGGAGTTTCTCCTGTTTGTCAGGCTGGTCTTGAACTTCCTACCTCAGGCCTGCCTTGGCCTCCCAAAGTGCCAGGATTACAGGCGTGAGCCACCGTGTCTGGCCAGTTTCTCTTTTATCTATCATATTATCACTCATACTATGCTTAGTTTTACTATAAAATACTTACTTTGAATGCGTTTGCTTTGATTCCTCTACTCTTGATTTTGTTGTATTTTGCATTAAATAAAGTGAGCTTGGGAGGAAGAACTGGAAGTTTTAGTAGTTGATTTTCAGCAAGTGAAAGTTCTTCTAACAGAGAAAGTTTTGAAAAAGTACCATCTTCTATATCTTCTATCAAATTTCCCGTAAAATCAAGTCTTCTTAAGTTAGCTTGAGGGAAAAATATACAAAAAATAACTAAATAAGTAGAATTCTTATTATATGGACTGAAGAAAAGCATTTTTTTTAACAGATCACGCAAGTCTTTCATTTTTAGTGCCCGGTAGAGTGTCTACAATTCATAGCCCAGTAAAGTTTTGTCGAATGATCACTGAGCACTTCTTCGTGCCTGAAACTGCTGCCCTTTCAGACTGGAGTCCTAGAATCTCAGGTTTGAAAGTGATCTTAAGGCTGGGCACGGTGGTTCATGCCTGTAATCCCAGCACTTTGGAAAGCCAAAGCAGGTGAATCACCTGAAGTCAGTTGTTCGAGACTAGCCTGGCCAACATGGTGAAACCCCATCTCTACTAAAAATACAAACATTAGCCGGGTGTGGTGGCGTGTGCCTATAATCCCAGCTGCTTGGGAAGCTGAGGCAGGGAATGGCTTGAACCCAGAAGATGGAGGTTGCAGTGAGCCAATATCGCACCACTGTACTCCAGCCTGGGTGGCAGAGCAAGACTCCGTTTCAAAAAAAAGAAAAAGAAAGAAAGTGATCTTAAAGTTAGTCAAGTGTTTTAATCTTTCTCTGTTCAAATTCCTCAGGATGGCCAGGCAGTTAGAAAGAAATTCTTGTTTCAAATCATGGAAAGTAAGCATTACATTTTATTGGAATCATGTAATATTTTTAGATATTTTGCTGGCATGTTGCATTGTAAATCTGAGTATGTTATCTTAATATCTCTATACCTTATCACTTAACAACAACAAAGACAAAGATGTTCCCTGATTTGTTAAAGTGACACAGATTGAGAGATAGAGAAATTCAGGGTGTGTGTGTGTGTGTACTGTGTGTGCATCGCTTATATCTGAGATAATTAGGAAATACAATTGCTTCTTATTCACAGGAGTTATGTTCTAGAAAATTACCACAAGGGCTGAATTTGTGAGTACTGAACCATTATTCCTAGGAGAAATATAGGGTTACATCCCTGTGAGCCTCTGGACACACATTTCCATCAACTAATTAGTACATAACTTTATGTTTTTTTTGCTTGAAGATAACTCACTTAATATATATTGTTGAATCATTAATATTGCAGTATAACTCATACCTGAACAAACCTTATCTAACATATTTTCTCTGTAGGCATGTCACACCCTTTTTGTGCTTAGGGATGATAGACATCACTTCAGCATCATGTGGTAGGTCATGTTAAACAGCAAAATCAGACCAGATGCGGTAGCTTATGCCTGTAATTCCAGCACTTTGAGAGGCCAAAGTGGGCAGATCACTTAAGGTCAGGAGTTCAAGACCAGCCTGGCCAACACAGCGCAACCCTGTCTCTACTAAAATTACAAAAAAACAAACAAACAAAAAAAAAACAGCCAGTGTGGTGGTGCATACCTGTAGTCCCAGCTACTTGGGAGGCTGAGGTACGAGAATCCCTTGAACCCAGGAGGCAGAGGCTGCTGTGAGCCTAGATTGTGCCTCTGCACTCCAGACTGGGTGACAGAGCAAGACCCTGTCTTAAAAACAAAAAAACTCCCCAAAATCAATAAACAGCAAAAGTATAAACAAAAAGCAAAAAAAAAAAAAAAAAATGTGAAAAACATGTCATTAAATAGGCTGTGAACAGGGCATTTATTTACAGAATGAGAACTGGAACCAGAAGACAGTGTTACTGTGTTCAACATGAAATGTGAATGTGCATGTCAAGTAACTCAAATTTTTTACCACTTTGAGCATGTCTGAGAATGACCATGAAAGTACCATGTGTATTAATTTTGGGGTTATAAATAAATTTTAGCAAGTGGGTTAATTCACAAATATGGAATCCGCAAATAACAAGGATCAACTATACTTAAATCCACATTTGGAATCTATCAGTGGCAGCATGGATCTGGTTATGGTTACTCTCATAAATGTGTAGTGGGGCCAGTATGCATTTCTTGGTGTGATTTTCTTCAGAACTCTTGACAATATTAGGAGTCTAGAAAAGTGACAAGAAATTAAAGATCTAGAACTGGGGTTTGGTACTGCATAAATGGAGGATTCCAGTGTGCTTATGGCAACACTCCAATTGAGTTAAGGTTTGCTGGAAGTTCAAGATTGATAATGACCTGGTAAAGAATTAAATACCACTGTTCTCAACACTATTTCCATATTAGAATCATCCAAGGAGTTTGTTTGTTTTTAATGATGTTGCCTGGGCCCTAATCCACATCTGAATTACAACCCCTAGAAAGTAGGACCTGGTTTCAGTATTTAAAAAATACTTCCCTGCCGGGCATGGTGGCTCACACTTGAAATCCCAGCACTTTGGGAGGCCAAGGTGGGCAGATCATAAGGTCAGGAGTTCGAGACCAGCCTGGCCAACATGGTGAAACCCCGTCTCTACTAAAAATACAAATATTAGCCAGGCATGGTGGTGGGCACCTGTAATCCCAGCTACTTGGGAGGCTGAGGCAAAAGAATCGCTTGAACCCAGGAAGCGGAGGTTGCAGTGAGCCAAGATCATGCCATTGCACTCTAGCCTGGGCGACAGAGCAAGACTCTGTCTCGGAAAAAGAAAGAAAGAAAGAAAGAAAAAAAACAGCTTCCCAAGATATTTTAATATCCAGCCAGGTTTAAGAGCCATTAGTTAAAGTAAGAAAAAGCAGTCTGTGTGTGTGTGTGTGTGTGTGTGTGTGTGTGTGTGTGTGTTTGTGAGACGGAGTCTTGCTCTGTGGCCAGGCTGGAGTGCAGTGGCGCAATCTTGGCTCACTGCAACCTCCACCTCCTGGGTTCAAGCGATTCTTCCACCTCAGCCTCCCAAGTAGCTGGGACCACAGGCACGTGCCACCACACCCGGCTAATTTTTGTTATTTTCAGTAGAGATGGGGTTTCACCGTGTTGGCCAGGATGGTCTAGATCTCTTGACCTCATGATCCACCCACCTCAGCCTCCCAAAGTGCTGGGATTACAGGTGTGAGCCACTGCGCCCAGCCAGTTTCTGTGTTTTTATAGTGCAGGTAGATAATAAAACATTATGGTTGGAGAAGCATCCCAGTTATATTGGTGTTACTCAGTGTCTAAAGCAAGAGATCCTGAAGTATTGGAATTGAGAAGATATAGTTGCTGTATGTTAGATGGGCTGTCAACATAGACACTGAAGTCACCAGTAAAGAAAGATCACAGGATCTGTCTGAATGGAAAGATGATTCACCAACAAATGAATGGACTTTTGTGAAACGTGTTAGATACTTATGTACTCCAAGTGACAAACCTATATGTGACAGGCAGCAACTATATAGAAACGTGTTTATATGAGTTAAATACTAATATGAGTTAATACTAATATCATATTTCAGCTTAACTTACGTATGTCTGCAAAATCTTTGGCAGTCAGCTTTTTAATTTTGTTGAATCGTGCGTAAAGATAGGCTGATTCCTTTGGCAAGGGTGGTACAGCATCAATGTCAACTTCTTCACAGTATACAGAGCCACTTAAACAAACACACAGCAGACATGTGGGCATTTCTAAATTGGAAAATAAAATCATAAAAAGATAATAGTTTGAAAATATTTGGACTCTAGTAGTAAAAATTATTGCTGTTATGAATGCTATTACTAATTTGAAGAGATGTTTTACAGAATCATAAGAAAGATACTCACATTAAATTTGATGTGTGAGAAACATATTTCAGATTGGTGAGAGTAGCTAGACTTTAGTAACCACTAGTTAAATAAAGAAACCATTAACTTGAAAATTAGAGTAATCGTAGGTACTGTTTGGATCCCATAGCACCCCACCTCATCCATTGCATTTACTTGTCATGCCTCTTGGAGCATTCCTTAGTCTTTGTTTTTTATACCTTTTCCTGTTTTTGAAAAGTGTAGGGCTTTTTTTTAACTTTAGTTTTATTTTTCAGGGCATTTATTTAGCAGAATGTCTTCCAGTTGGCAGAGGTTTCTCATTTTTGGCAGGAGTACCGTGGATCCTCAGTGTTGTGTATCCAAAAGCACATGATATCTGTTTATCCTATTCCTGATAATATCTTTGGTCACTTGGTTCAAGTAGTATTCGTCATGTTTCTCACTGAGTAAAGTTAATCTTTTTTACTTCATAACTAATAAGTAATTCTGAAGAAGTACTTTGAGAATCTAAATGTCTGATGTGACATTGTGCTTTCACATACTAGTTTTAGCATCCATTGATGATTCTTACCTGAATCGTTTGTGACTAACCAAATAGTGATTTTCTAATTGATTATTCCTTCTACATTTGTTAGTTGGTATTCTCTTCTTATTTTTTATGTCAATATTTATTTTATATATTTTAATGTATTTTATTTTATTATTTATTTGCTTATTTATTTTTGAGACAGAGTCTTGCTCTGTTGCCCAGGCTAGAGTTTAGTGGTGTGATCTTGGCTCACTGCAACCTCCACCTCTCTGATTCAGGTGATTCTCCTGCCTCAGCCTTCCGAGTAGCTGGGATTACTGGCACATGGCACCATACCTGGCTAATTTTTTTTTTTGGAATTTTTAGTACAGACAAGGTTTCACCATGTTGGCCAGGCTGGTCTCGAACACCACCTCAAGTGATTTGCCTGCCTCAGTCTTCCATAGTGCTGAGATTACAGACGTGAGCCACCGCACCTGACCTATTTTGATATATTTTAAATATATCACCCATAAACATGTCAAATTTTATTTTTTGAATTTTTTTTTGTTGTTGTTTGTTTTGAGATGGACTCTCACTCTGTTGCTCAGGCTAGAGTGCAGTGGCGCGATCTTGGCTCACTTCAGTCTCTGCCTCCTAGGTTCAAGCAATTCTCCTGCTTCAGACTCCAAGTAGCTGGGATTATAGGCATGTGCACCATGCCCGGCTAATTTTTTTGTAATTTTAGTAGAGACTGGGTTTCACCATGTTGGCCAGGCTGGTTTTGAACTCCTGACCTCAGGTGATCTGCCCACCTTGGCCTCCCAAAGTGCTAGGATTACAGGCGTGAGACACCACACCCAGCCTATTTTTTGAAATTTTAATTGATATTTTTATATCAATATGAACTGTGTCTTGTGAATTATAACCCATGTTTAACAATCAAATTGTCACCGATTAGCCAGTGAGTGCCCTTTCAAGCTTTTTTCCCTGCTACAGCTTTTTGTGGTTAGTTGACATAAAATTAATTGCACGTATTTAAATCATACAGTTTATAAAGATTTTTACGTATGTATACCCCCATGAAACCTTCACTACAATTGAGTTGATTAATATACCTATCACTCCAAAAAGCTTCCTCCTGCCCTTTGGTAATCTCTCCCTTTCGCTCTTGTCCTCAAGCAATGACTGACCTGCTTTTGGTCAATATACATTAGTTTGCATTTAGGAGAATTTTATATTAAAAGAATTGTATAGTATCTACTCTCTTTTCTGGCTTCTTTCACTCAGTATTACTATTTTGAGTTTCAATCTGTATCAGTAGTTCATTCTTCTCTATTACTCAGTAGTATTCCATTGTCTCATTGTATACAATTTACATGGTCATTTCGTATGGACATTGGGTTGTTTCCAGGTTTCACTATTTCAAATAAACTTACGTATAAGTTTCTGTGGACTTAATGCTTTCATTTCTCTTGGGCGAATACCTAAGGAGTGGAATGGCTGGGTCTTACTATAAATGTATGTTTTATCTTTTGAAGAAAGTATCAAACAGTTTCCAAAGGACTGTGCCATTTCACAGTCCTAACAGCAGCATATGAGAGTTCCAGCTGTTACACATCCTTGCCAATATTTGGAATGGTCAGTCTGTTTAATTTTAGTGATTGAAATGTAGGGCATGTTATAGTATCTCATTGTGTTTTAATTTGCATTCTCTGATAACTAATGATGTAGCATCTTTTTATGTGTTTGTTTGCCATTCATGTATTTTCTTTGATGACTTGCCTTTTTTTTTCTTTTATCAATGTCTTTTGGAATTGAAACATTTTAAATTTTAATGAAGAACAGTTGATTCCTTTATAATTCATGGTTTCTGTGTTGTATTTAAGAAATGTTTGCTCGAGGTCAAGAGATCGAGACCATCCTGGTCAACATGGTGAAACCCCGTCTCTACTAAAAATACAAAAAATTAGCTGAGCATGGTGGCGCGTGCCTGTAATCCCAGCTACTCAAGAGGCTGAGGCAGGAGAATTGCCTGAACCCAGGAGGCGGAGGTTGCGGTGAGCCGAGATTGCGCCATTGCACTCCAGCCTGGGTAACAAGAGCGAAACTCCATCTCAAAAAAAAAAAAAAGAAATGTTTGCTAACCACTAAGATTTGACACTTTGCTTTCTTCTAGAAAGTCGTATACTTTAAGCTCTTTATCTTTAGGTATGGGGTATACTTTGGGCTAATTTTTTTATATGGTGCCAGGAAGAGTTAAGATTCTTTTTTGAAAAATTTTTACAGTTGTCTGCTTCTTTCAGCACCATTTTTGAAAAAGATTATTCTTTTCCATAGAATTGTATTGTCACATTGTCAAGACCTAGTTGTTTACTTCATGTTAGCCGGTTTCCGGATTCTGTTTTGTTCTGTTGATCTACTTTAACATTTTTATGCCAATACTGCAGTGTCTTGATTCCTGTACCTTTATAATAGTCTTATTATCATAAATCCTACAAGTTTGTTGTTCTTCGATGTTGTTTTTTCTAGGTCCTTTACATTTTTATATATATTTTAGAATCAGCTTGTTAATTAAACAAAAAAAAAAACTATTAGGATTTCGATTGGGATTGTGTTGGGGAAAACTGACATCTTAATGATATTGAGTCTTCCAGACCTTGAACATAGTACATTTCTCCTTATATGTAGATCTTCTTTAATTTCTCTTAGCAGCATTATCTAGATTTTAGTGTAGAAATCTTACATACTTTTTTTTTTTTTTTTGAGACAGGATCTCACTTTGTCACCCAGGGTGTAGTACAATGGCATGATCATGGTTCACTGCAACCTCGACCTCCCTGGCTCAAGCAGTCCTCCTGCCTCAGCCTCCCAAGTAGCTGGGACTACAGATTTGTGCCACCACACCTGGCTCCAAATTTTTTGTAGAGACATAGTGTCACTATATTGCCCAAGCTAGTCTCAAACTCTTGAGGTCAAGCAGTCCTCTCACCTCAGCCTTCCCGTATTCATCTTTTGTATCTATTTATTTCATATATTTTGATGGATTTTAAAACATTTTGTGGGGAGGCTAGGTGCAGTGGCTCATGTTTGTAATCCTGGCACTTTTGGAGGCTGAGGCGGGTGGATCATTTGAGTTTAGGAGTTTGAGACCAGCCTGGCCAACATGGTGAAACCTCATCTCTACAAAAAAATACAAAAATTAGCAAGTGTGGTGGCACATACCTATAATCCCAACTACTTAGGAGGCTGAGGCAGGAGGATTACTGGAGCTTAGGAGGTCAAGGCTGCAGTAAGCTGTGACCATGCCAATGTACTCCAGCCTGGGTAACAGAGCAAGATCCTATCTCTCTCTCTTTCTCTCTCTCTCTCTCTTTCACACACACACACACACACACACACACACAAACAAACAATAAATAAATAAAAATTAAAAAAATTAATGCCCCCATTATTCTTTGAGAACTTCCTTATTTTTTCTTTTTTCTTTTTCTTTTTTTTTTAGACAGAGTCTCCCTTTTTCACCCAGGCTGGAGTACAGTGGCATGATCTCAGCTCACTGCAACCTCCATCCCCTAGATTCAAGTGATTCTCCTGCCTCAGCCTCCCAAGTAGCTGGGATTACAGGTGCCTGCCACTGTGCCCAGCTAATTTTTATATTTTTAGTAGAGACAGGGTTTTATCATGTTGGCCAGGCTGGTCTTGAACTCCTGACCTTGTGATCCACCCGCCTTGGCCTCCCAAAGTGCTGGGATTACAGGCATGAGACACCATGCCTGGCCAGAGAACTTCCTTATTTTCTAACATTGCAAGATGTCCCAAACCACCCTTGCATTTTTCCTGCCCCAACCCTGAAATCAGCTATCACTTCAGGAAGTATTGGGGTTTTTTTTTGTTGTTTGTTCGTTTGTTTGATTTTGAGACCGAGTCTCGCTCTTTTCCTCAGGTTGGAGGGCAGTGGTGCAATCTCGTCTCACTGCTACTCTGCCTCCTGAGTTCAAGCAATTCTCCTGACTCAGTCTCCCGAGTAGCTGGGATTACAGACATTTGCCACCATGATGGGCTAATTTTGTGTGTGTGTTTTTAGCAGAGACAGGCTTTCGCCATGCTGGCCAGGCTTGTCTGAAACTCCTGACCTCAGGTGATCCACCCACTTTGGCCTCCTAAAGTGCTGAGATTACAGGCATGAGCAACCACACCCAGCCAGCATTGGTTTCTTTTAGTGGAGAATGGTATTAGAAACCAAGATGTAGGTGCTAGGGTGCTCATTGCCATTGAGATCATGTTGCCTCCAGGCCCTTTCAGCAGAGAGAGCTAGGAAATAAATGTGTGTGTATATTTGTCTCTTTCTCCACAGATAATACACATGCATGCAATATGTATATGGATATAAACATATACAATATACATGCATATGTATACCATATACTCATATGTATACCTAAGAACACACAGAGATAAACAGATATACATGTCTATATTTTTGTATCTCTTTATATGTACAAACTGTGAGTTAATACTGGTATCTTCTATTACAAACCAACTCCACAGCGTTCTTTCTAGCCTTCCACATTTCCAGATTTGTAATGTTTCTCTTACAGTGTGGAACCTGGCTCTCATTATTTACAGTATATTTACTTAGTTCTGGCACACACATTAAATAGTTCCAATATGGCTAAGTCCTAACACTGCATAACAAACCTACTCACTGGAACTTAGTATTTGTTTGCAGTTCTTTTTTGTCCTTAGCCTGAAAGTATGTTGCCAAAATACTGTGTTTAATGGTTATGTAAATTAGATTTTATTCTTACTTTAGAGTGTTATTAATTTGAAATACAATTAAGTTTATGTTTTTATGTTTGTATTCCAATTTGGGTTCTTTTTACCTTGTTCTTGTTGATTTCATTTATATATGTATTTGGTTTTTTGACTACGAAACAGCATTATTCTAAAAATTAAATCTACATTAAAAAGTGTATACTCAGAGAACTGCCATCCCCTCTCCCACAATTTCTTTTTATCCTGTATTTATTTTCACAGAAATAAGCAGATACATACATATTTTCTTATGTCCCTTTCTTTCTTACATGAAAGACAGCATATTATAGATATTCTTTTGCACTTTGCTTTTTTTCACATAGTGTATCCTGGAAATCACTCCATTTTAGTTCTTAGAGATCTTCCTCATTCATTTTTACAACTGCATAGTGTTCTGTTCTGTTGGATTTATCCTTGTTTATTCAACTACTCTTCAGTGTTTGGGCAGTTAAATTATTTCTGATATTTTGCAATTGCAAGCAATGCTCTAGTGATTTTGCATTTATATTTATTTTGGAGTATATCATCAAGATAAATTTCTCAAAGTTGGCTGGGTGTGGTGGCTCATGCCTATACTCCCAGCACTTTGAGAAACCAAAGCAGGGGGATCACTTGAGGTCAGGAGTTCAAGACCAGCCTGAACAACATGGTGAAACCCATCTCTACTGAAAATACAGAAATTAGCCTGGCCTAGTGGTGCATGCCTATAATCCCAGCTACTCGGGAGGCTGAGGCAGGAGAATCGCTTGACCCCGGATGGCGGAGGTTGCAGTAAGCTGAGATTGCATTGCTGCACACCAGCCTCAGCGACAGAGCTAGACTCTGTCTCAAAAAAAAAAAAATTCTGAAATTTGATTCTTGTATCAAAAAGTAAATGCATTTTTATTTTGTTGGGTATTGCCAAATTCCTGTCTAAAAGCATTGTGCTGATACTAGCTCTTTATCTAGTTATTTATTTGTAGTATATGTTGCAAATATTCTTCCCAGTTTTTAGTTGTGTTAGACTTTGTCACATGACTTTGTGGGGTCAAATTTATTCTTTTCTATTATTGTCTTTGAGGCACTATGTACCCAGATTATTTTCTAGTACTTGTACGGTTTTGTTTTAGACATACAGATAGCTAATCTATTTGGAGCTTATTTTTGTGTGTAAGGTATGGATCTAAATGTGTCTCTCTCCAAATGGCTATTTCTCCCAGCACCACTTTTTAAAAACTCCATCTTGCTTCAGTGATTTGAGTTGGTACCTTTGTTAGGTACTAAATTTTCATGTGTATTTTTATCTGTTTCTGGATTTTCTATTCTATTTCATTGACCTTTTTGTCTGTTCACATACTAGTATCGTACTTTTTAAAATATAGAGTTTTTATAATATATTTTAATGTGTAGTGCATCTGATTCCTATATATACTTGTCATTTTTCATTGTTTTCCCTTGCTATTTGTTACATGTTGTGTCATATGAATTCTAGAACCCATTTTCCCAGCTTTATAGAAAAATTTATTGGTAATTTTAGTTGGATTTTTTTTTTTTTTTTTTTTTTTGAGACGGAGTTTCGCTTTTGATACCCAGACTGGAGCGCAATGGCGCGATCTCGGCTCACCGCAACCTCCGCCTCCTGGGTTCAGGCAATTCTCCTGCCTCAGCCTCCTGAGTAGCTGGGATTACAGGCACGCGCCACCGTGCCCAGCTAATTTTTTGTATTAGTAGAGACGGGGTTTCACCATGTTGACCAGGATGGTCTCGATCTCTTGACCTCGTGATCCACCCGCCTCGGCCTCCCAAAGTGCTGGGATTACAGGCTTGAGCCACCGCGCCCGGCCTTTAATTGGATTTTTTAAAATTTATAAATTTAGAAAGAACTGACATCTTTATGATTTTGAGTCATTCTATCCAAGAACAAGGGATGTCTTTAAATTTATTCAAATTTATTTTTACTATCATACTTCTCATTTTTTAAGCGTTATTTTCTTTTATGGTTCATTTTCATTTTATTGTAGCAATATAGAAATCAGCTGGGCGTGGTGGCTCACACCTGTAATCCCAGCACTTTGGGAGGCTGAGGTGGGTGGATCACGAGGTCAAGAATTCAAGACCAGCCTGACCAACATGGTGAAACCCCATCTCTACTAAAAATACAAAATTAGCTGGGCGTGGTTGTGCACGCCTGTAATCCCAGCTACTTGGGAGGTTGAGGCAGAAGAATCACTTGAACCCGGGAGGCGGAGGTTGCAGTGAGCTGAGATTGTGCCACTGCACACCAGCCTGGGTGACAGAGTGAGACTCCATCTCAAAAAAAAAAAAAAAGAAAGAAATTACTTTGTGTTGGCCAGGCGTGATGGCTCACACCTGTAATCACAGCACTTTGGGAGGCTGAGGTGGGTGGATCATGAGGTCAGGAGTTCAAGACCACCCTGGCCAACATGGGGAAACCCTGTGTCTACTAAAAATACAAAAAATTAGCTGGGCTTGGTAGTACACGCCTATAATCCCAGCTACTCAGGAGGCTGAGACAGGAGAATCGTTTGAACCCAGAAGGCGGAGGTTGCAGTGAGCTGAGATCGTCCCTTTGCACTCCAGCCTGGGTAACATAGTGAGACTCTGTTCCCCCTACCCCAAAAATAAATAAAATAATTAATATGTGGGTTTTTTTTTTCATGTTTTCATGTAAAATAATGTTATGTGATAGAGCAAGAGTAAACCAAGTACAGAGGTATTATTAAGTAGGACTTGTAATTTGTTATTTCATGACAAGTTTTCTAAAATTGAAATGTACATGATAGCTATTTATGTATATATCTGTTTCTGTTCTGTGAGTTTCTTAAAGGCAGTAATTATATTTACCACATTCTGAGGCTCTACTTTGTATCTGGCAAATTATCAATGTTTAAGTATTTCTTGAATTGATTTTATATGGACAGAAACCACAGTTTGTGGAGGCTAAGCTTGCCCAAGCTTTGGTTGTTCTCGAATGTTCTTGTTCCACATTTCTCACTCATGATGTGCGATGGCAAATGGTGTGCACTCCTAGTATACTCATCTGACTTTATCATTGGAAATAAAACTCCACTGTTTGTATTTACTATATTTTTGATTACCACAAGGAATAAAGTCCATTATAGCTATTGTTAAAAGATCCTTTCTGAAAAATATTTAGATAATACTTACCATCATTTTCTTTCTTGGGAGGTAATGGTGTTATTGTCTCATCGTTTTGTAATTGAAGACTTTTCTCATTGGGTATTTTCACAGTTTCTTTTTCCTATTGGAAAAATAAAAGTTTGTTACCTAGGTTGATTAACTCTATGTTTGACTGTAAAACTGAGGGATCACAGACACCTTCTCATCATTACAATTAGTGGCATTTCTTTTGTGCTTCATTAGGCTTTCATACCTATTTCCATTTTATTTATTAAATTACAGTATAAATATTTTTTAGATTGGCTTTATTTTAGACTATGAGCTCCGTGAGTAAAAGAATTGGGTGTTTTTATTTTATATCTTCAGTGGCTGAACTCAGTGCTTAATAAATATTGAACATATTGAAATTCCAAATGAGAGCTAGGTGAGAATTCCCTCAATTGGAATGAAAGTTTTTCTGAGGTGAAACTATTCCTCAGGGGTCTTTTTTTTTTTTTTTTTAACCTCAGGGGTCTTAGCTGAACTGAGTTTCTCATTCAGATTCTACCATTTTGAGCAAGGCTAGATCTCCAGCCATGTCACAAGTATAACTCCTGATTAAGGTCTTCTGGTCTCTTCTTGTGGTTACCCTTTACTTACCTATTCCTCCATTAAGCCCTGACTCTTGGAGCCCTTTTATTCCAGCCTACCTACCCTGCTCAGGCCACTGGCATAGGCCATTAATTCTGGGGAAATTGGAGTCGATATAATTTAGTCTCTCTTTTTCCTGTTCTTGGACGGTACATTTTCTGCCATTAGATTACAGTGTATTATGTGGTATCCTACTCTTTATGTCGTTTGTAAGCATGTTTCATTTTAGTCTCGGTTGTAACTCCCTACTCTGCCCTTCACCTTCATTCTCCTATCTCTGTGGTGGTTGAACTTCCTCCCTTTACTCTGTGTTTGCACATCAAGTCCTGTTGAATTCTACTCCACTCCACAAATATCTTAGTCCCTGCATTTATGTTAAGATAAACTTCTAAAGCCCTGTAAAGAGAAGAAGCAGAGAGAAAAATCATCTCTAAACTCTTTAGGGACCAGGGAATCTTGAAAGTGTTTTTAATAAATTCAAGTCATCCAAGTGAGCCAATAGCTTATGTTATGATGGGCCGTTTTTTTTCTTTATTTGAAGCTATAATTAGTAATACCTATCCTTTGTGTTTTATTGATGGGCAAAAATAATGCTATCATATTAAAAGCATTACTTGAAAGAAACTGTGGTGTTAACATTTGCTCATTGTTTATCCCTGCAAAAAAGAAAAGAGAAAGTAGCAATTGTAACTGGTCAATCTTATAATTATTATCATCCAATTTAAAGTGGAGAAAAACTTCTGAAACAATCAGTATTGCTGAATTTCTCATTTTCCTCTGTGTGTGTGTGTGTGTGTGTGTGTGTGTGTGTGTCATACACAGTGGGAAACAGATACCAATGTGCTGTGTTAAATTTTTCCTTACCCAGCATTCATTTCTGTGTGCCAAGAAAAACCACAAGTAATTACTTTGCCCATAAAGGTTGGGAATGAATGATGTGGTATAATGTCATCCCTATAGTGTTAACTCAATGATGGTTACAGTTACTTGGTACAAATTGATAGAGGATCTAAACTGTTAAAATTGATTTAAAAAGAAAGCCCTATACTGAGTAGGTTTTCAGTTTTTGGGACTGTATGTAGATGGCATATATAAATTATTGTGGGATGCTATTTATATCAAAATAACCAGTACTCTTCTATTTATATTCTTAAATTTTTTTTCTATAATAGTAACCTTAAGCTGATAATTCATCTTTATTTCTCCAAATATACATTTCCACTAATTTATTTTTGAGGCAGTACAACATTGCAAATATAGAGCATTGTGTAATATTACTTAATATATAAATTGCAACTGGTCAGGGATCATCTTAAAGTCTAGTTTTCCTTAAGTTTTATTTTTTCATTACTATAGATACTGTTTGGTTACCATAGGTACTGTTTATTAATTTGGGAAATATGCATACTCTAAAAATATAATCTTAGGAACAATTATGAATTCGTTTGAATCATTTAAAGTGACTTTCCCTTCCCCTTACCTTATCAGACACATTCAGGAAAAACAAAAACATGCATTTAAATGGGCGGTATTTTAGAAACTAAATTTAGAGTAGAAATAAAGTACCTTAATATTTTTTCCATCCAGGTATTTATCCTCATAATCTTGGCTAAATACGGATTCTTCAAAATTATCTGTTCCATAATCATAGATAATGCGTGAGTCCTGCTGAGTTGGTGGTGCTGGCTCTATCAGAGGCACAAACAGTAACAGGAGAAGTGTAGACTGCAGAGTCTTCATTTCAGCAAAAATCAAGGTGACTGGAAGTTAATAAACTAGTGGCCTGCTGACTGTGGGACTAAACTCTCTTTTTCCCTGGAAATAAAAATTCAGACCATCGAAGCAATATTTAAAAGCTTAGAGGATGTTTTGGCAGGGTGTGCGCAGTAAGGGCCAGAGAACAGTGTTTAACCCTTAGTGATCTTTAATTAGATGCTAGCAGTTTTTTTGTATCAGTGAGCATTATGAAAAATAGTTTCAGAAAATAGTTTTATTTCTTCTCTATCAGAAATTCAAGAAAGATTGATGATTTAAGTTTCTTAATAATTAAATGCCAGGGACAGACATACTAATATTTAATTGAAATATTCTTAGGATACCTGTAGTATAAATAGTTAAAATGAAGTCCCAAGATCCTGTCTCATGTGAGTTAAAAATATCATATTTCAACTTAGCTACTTTATAAGAACTCTTGATTTGTATTGGTATGAACAGAAACAAGTTCCAAGAAAAGTTTTAAAACTTAAATCTTAAATTTAACATTATGAAAAGTAGTCATTAACACTTATCTTTAGGTGGTACAGAATATAGGAAAAGCCATATGTTTTTAATTTTCATAGTTTTGTAATTTTAATAGGTGATCACAATTTTTAGTTAATAATATTGTATTTTTAATTTAAACTATGAAAACTGAAAGAATAGTATTGCAGGCTGGAGGAAATACCGACCTTTAATCAAGGAACTTTGAGGAATGTAATAGAAAGTATTCCTTTAGACTCATCAATGGATTTTATCTGGTGGGTACACATTTCAGACTTTTTCTTAAGTAACTTCAAGCAGAATCACTCACAGTTGCTGATGCTGCATTATAGATGCCAGTTTGTCAAAAATCCAGAGGTTGAAAATGAAGAATAAAATGGATTTGTGACTTTTGCAGCACCCTATTCTTGCCTGCGTGGATGTTAAAGTTATGCAATGATATACATAAGTACTTGTTAAAAATTAATTGTTTGAGGTAACTGAAACAAACTGGAGATGGTCTTTACATTTATTAAGACTATTAGATGAGTCATACTTTAACAAACAATATTTAAAATAATATGTGAAAAGTAAGCCTACCGTTGTAGCTGTTTTGAAGTTTTTTGTGGTTTTCCTCAATAGATGTTCTTGTCTGTGCATTAGCCCCAAGTGGGAGGGTGACTGAGAAAAGCTATGGCTTGATTTCAAACCGCTGAATAAAATTTCAGGGCCCAATAGCTTAAGGGCAGTTTCCATGTGGTAGAGATCTTTACCAGCATTCTTTCTCTAGGGTGAAATGCAGTGTGTTGTACTGGAGAACTGTACTTAAGATATTTGTTATAACTGCTACACTCAGTCTGCTTCGACTAATTGACTGTAAACTTGTGTCATTTTATTATTGTGTAATAAATACTCATGTTTCGGTGAATATTAGTTTATGAAAATGATATAGTTATAAAGTCATGCTTTTCATTTTGGTGATTTCCCGGGAGATTAAACATCTGCTTTTTGAATGAAATAGAATACCAAATAAAAACATTGTCCATGTTGTTAATTTTATGAGAATTAAAAATACTGCCCTAGTACCATAATTAATATATAGCCAAGAAAATTCAAGTGTAAAAATTAGTTTTTGCACAAATTATTTTATAGTTTTGTCATTTGTGTTTTTTTCTCCCCATTATTTTAGTTACATATAAGAAAAACTGATGCATAAAAATTAGCTTTATAAAAGTAAATTTGATTTATAGTTTTTGAGGTTGATAGTAAAAGAGACTTTTCTTTGCTGAATAAAGGAAACTTTATAAAATTACTTTAATATTAAAATTGAGTTTAAAAAGTTAAAGTGCCATTGTAGATACCATACAAGCAACTTGAAAGATTTTTTTAAAGATTCACTTTGTTAAAATTCCTCTTTGGTGTTTTTAACAATCAAAGTAACATTTTCTCTTTCAAGGTAAAAATTTAACAAATACATATTTTATTAAAATAAAAATGAAAGAATACCCATTTATTTTCTTTTCTAGTCAAAATTGGTTTTAGAACCTTTCAAATCAAAGCTTAAATAAACTAAGACTTGAATACTGAAGTTTTTATTTGAATGTGAATTGTCTTAAATTTAGTTGTGATATTGTCTAGCTTGAGTTGATATAAATTGTCAGTTTTATGACTTCAAGCATACGATAAAACATTTTAAAGACTTTGAAATATATAATAATGAAACAACAGACATTGATTTGTTTTGTATTGTGTGGCAAGTTAACAAGATGTTGAGAAGTAAGCTGGATAGATATCATATGACCAAATAGAGAATCCTAGAGATTCATAGTTTCATTAATTGTACACTTTGGTACTTTGTACTACAGAAAATTATTTTGTGGATAACAACTTTCCTTGAAAAATTATGACCAGTGAATACAATGTTATTAGCATTCACTCATTTAATAAAAGTTTATTGAGCACCAGTTCTGTGCCAGAACTTCAGACACATAAACTAAGATAAACAAACTTCAGTTTCTTCCCTCAAGGAACATTTATTGCCTCTAAGTTCAGTAAGAAAAGCAGCAAACAAGCAAGTAGAATACATGGTAGGGCTTGCTACACAGAAATGTACAGAGTTCTGGGATAACCTGGGAGAAGCCACAAGCTGACTTTTATAGAAAGGATGAGGGAGGAGGGTAAGCAATGGGATAGGTGGGAGGGATAGGTGATGGGGTAGGTGATGAGGTGTTCTAGGCAAGGGGAGCATCACGTGAGTGGAAGGGATGAGAGTAGATCATTTAGAAAATTTATATATATTTTTTGCATACCACTGGAGCTTGGAGGGAAAGAGAGAAGTTGGGGGAATGGACCATATTAAGAGATGCGCCTAGAGAGTGGGAATAGAGGTTGGATTAAAGAGAGTATTTTATATCCTGCTAAAGTATTTGGGCTTTAGTCTGTAGTCAGTGAGAGACCATGGAGAGATTTTTTTAAGCCAGTGATGGCTTAAATATGATCCTGTTTGCATTTTAGAAACATTCCTCTAATGTTGCATTGTTGAAGAACACCACTGTTCATCTATTGTAGTGGTTATCTATTACTGTGTAAAAAACTACCACAAAGGAATGGCTTAGTTAAAATAACACACATTTATTATATCACAGTTTCTGTGGGTCAGGAATTCAGCATGGCTTTGCTTGATTATCTGCTTCAGGATCTGCATTTGAAGTACATCTGGCATTGCAGACTCACTTCAGTGGTTGAATAGGGAAGGATCCAATTCTAAGCCCACGTGGTTGTTGGTGGCATTCAGTTCCTTGCAGAATGTGAAACTGTGGACCTAAGTTTCTTGCTAGCTGTTGACTGAAGGCCTCCTTCAGTTTCTTGCCATGTGCCTTTCTCCATAGGGCAGCTTACAACATTGTAGCCTGCTTCTTCACAGATGGAGAAGGAAATAGTCTTCTAGCAAGATGGACATTACCTGCACTTCTGATACCAACAGCAAGTTTAGGGGATTCCCAAAACCACTCTTATTACATTTGATATTTCCCTAGGAGAATTCTCAGAACTCACTGAAGACCATTATACTCATGGTTATGGTTTATATAGAGAAAGGATACCCCTAAAAATCAGCCAGGGAAGTGATGCATGGGGCAGTGTCTAAAGGGCTCCAAACTTGAAGATTCCATTGTTCTCTGGATGCATTGCTTTCCTAGCGTTGATATGTGGCAGTGTACATGGCTTATTGCCAATGAGGCAAGTTTATTAGCAGTGTTCAGAGTTTTTATTGGGGCTTTATTAATAGGGTTGATTAATTGATTGATTGATTGATTGATTGAATTCAGCCTCCTGGTCCACTGATAATGCATAACCCAAATCCCTTATCCTATATCACATGATTAGTCTTTCTGGCATGGCCATCTCAACCTTAAGACTATCAAGTGTGGCTGATCTCACCCTAAACAAAAACACTCCTATCGGAAATGACATAGATCACCTCTCAGAAGCCAAGGCAAAGGCCAGACTTCTCTTTAGGCAAAGCCAAAACCTTTACTACACAGTACTCAATATAAAATGCTTGAAACAGGTGGTTTTCTATTCCAGAAAGAAATGAATGCTGATAGAAAGCTATTTAGCTTTCACTCTACAGGAGTAAAAGATGAAAGCTGCCTCATACTCAAGAGCAGGCATTCCATCCAAAGATGAAAAAGTCTTCTTTATGGAGTTCTTTTTTTTGGAGACAGGGTCTTCTCTGTCGCCCAAGCTGGAATGCAGTGACACAGTCATAACTCACTGCAGCCTCAACTTCATGGGCCCAAATGATCCTCCCGCTTCAGCCTTCTGAGTAACTGGGACTTCATGCATGAGCCACCATGCCTGGCTAATTAAAAAAAAATTTTTTATAAGGAGTCTCCTTATGTTACCCAGACTGGTCTGGAACTTTTGGCCTTAGTGATCCTCCCACCTTGGCCTCTGTGGTGTCCTTTTAGGTGACCATATTGCATTATCTTTGGTGCCTTATAGGGGTTTTATTTCCTCGAACATGTATCATTGGTCTGTTGGCAACCAAAAAAATGTGTTGAATGGAATGGACTTTTGGAAATAAGAGTTTTCAGGGAAAAAGTAGTTTTGGGAAGTGGTTTAATTCTGATAGAGACCATATAACCTCCACATGGATTAGCTTTCAGTAAATGCTACAAACTGGAAGAGTCTTTTCCCCATTTTCATCTTCATTCTCTAACTTTGTAGGAAATCATTTGGTTTTTAGTAGTCAGAACACCTGAGTTCTAGTTTTGTCTTTTGTTTGTTTTGTTTTGTTTTGTTTTTTGAAACAGAGTCTCGCTCTGTCGCCAGGCTGGAGTGTAGTGGTGTGATCTCGGCTCATTGCAACCTCTCCTTCCTGGGTTCAAGTGATTTTCCTGCCTCAGCCTCTGGAGTAGTTGGGACTACAGGCGTGCGCCCACCATGCCCAGATAATTTTTGTATTTTTAGTAGAGACAGAGTTTCTCCATGTTGGGATAGCTGGTCTCGAACTTCTCACCTCAAGTGGTCTGCCCGCCTAGGCCTTCCAAAGTGCTGAGATTATAGGCATAAGCCACCATGCCCGGCCCAGCCAAGTTCTAGTTTTGATTCTTCATGAACCTTCCCCTGATCGTGGGCAAGTTCTTTAACATTTTAGGCCACAGTTTCTTTATCTATTGGACTAGAATCTAGTTACTACAGATTTCCTCAGCCTCTGCACTATTGACATTTTGGACTTGATAATTCTCTTTAGTGGGGGCTAGCTTGTGTGCACTGTAGGATGTTTAGCAGCACTTCTGCCATCTAAACACTAGATGCTAGTAGTGGTACCCCACTGTGTGATAACCAAAAATGTCTCCAGACATTGCCAGTTGTCCACTAGTGAGTGGGAGTTAGGGGAGCAAAATCATTCCTATTGAGAACTGCTGAGTTACTAGATACGCGTGGACCCTTTTTAATCCAGCAATCTTGATTTTGTGGAAAGTCTGTGGTTTGGCTCTCCATCTTAAATCTCATACTTATGCTTGAAGCCTAGTTGTTTGTTCGAACAAGAACTATGAGAACCCATGTATTCTACTTCCTAGACTAAAGGGTCAAATTTGTATGGAGAGGACTTATGACTCAACGTAAGGAAGAACTCATGGTAAAATTGTATCTTATTTGTGAATTTAGTTTTTCTCAGTAGTACATAAATCTCTGTATAGTGAATTCATAACCTAAACATGTAAAGTAATGCAAGATGTGTCCACGATGTTATGATATTTATAACTAGGCATATTTATAACTTGGCATAGTTATATCTGTTTAGGAAATTGGAACATATAAGAAACTTCAGATGTTTAGCTGTTATGATTTAATTTTGTTTCCAGCTGCTCTTATACTTTATTTCCAAGATGTAGAAGAAATGGACTTAGAATCAGGAAACCAGGGCTTTAGGTCTAGCCATCCTTGGGGACATACGAATTCTTAAAACAGAAAAATTATATAGAACAAACAAGGTTTATTTCTTCCAGTTTCTTTTTTACCTCATGGAGCTGGTTAAGTGTGTTATATAATATGCATGAATCTGTATTTTAGTTTAGTGGTCGCAAACTTGAGAAATAGGGTGAAAATGTGTAGTGTTTCAGGTAATACTTAAACACTGGCTAAACATTCTCAACCAGTATTATCGTGAACAAATTTTTGAAGTATCCTTCTTAAAATTTCCTTTCTAAAAGTTAAATGTATGTTCATTATACATTTATATTTATTAATTAAGCTTGGGTTTATGGTGCAATTTGGATTTATTTGTTAATAGTTACAGTTTAGCCTATTAGCTAACATAACTAAATACTTGGTGGTATAATGAAAAAAATAGTAAAGGAATTTTCACATTTTTCTTTACTGCTATAAATATCAAATTATCTGGTTTAGTCTGTAGCTCTGATAGGTAACTGTGCAGTCGTGATGTACTACTTAAAGAAAATACTTTATTCTTTATTGTCTCCCAGGGAAAGTATTGAGGTTTTTCTTTGTTTTGTTTTTAATGAGAAATACTTGGGCAGGTTTGAGTTAAGGCATTTTCAAATACCAAAAAAGTATTGTTTTTTTTTTTTTTTTTTGAGACGGAGTTTCGCTCTTGTTACCCAGGCTGGAGTGCAATGGCGCGATCTCGGCTCACCGCAACCTCCGCCTCCTGGGTTCAGGCAATTCTCCTGCCTCAGCCTCCTGAGTAGCTGGGATTACAGGCAAGCGCCACTGTGCCCAGCTAATTTTTTGTATTTTTAGTAGAGACGGGGTTTCACCATGTTGACCAGGATGGTCTCGATCTCTTGACCTCGTGATCCACCCACCTCGGCCTCCCAAAGTGTTGGGATTACAGGCGTGAGCCACCGCGCCCGGCCCACCAAAAAATGATTGTTAAACTGCCTCCCCGTTGGGTCTTGAGCTAGAGGATATGGGATGCATTTACTTATATGCACTTTTAGAGGGAGGAGCTAGAGCAGAGTTGAAGTGTTCTTACTAATAAACAGAAGGAGTTTGACCACACTCTGGGTCAGAGAAGCTAGCAACCCAGTGCCTTGTGAGTGGGTGGAGGGAACCTGCCATCCTCTCCCTGGTGGGCCATTCAGATAGTGTTTTGAAAAGCTGCACTGTCCAATAGTGATTGTGAAGTAGTTGTGAGATATGTGATTTAAGCACCCTAGTGAAACCCTTAGTAGTCTCTCTTGTCCACTAATCTTTTGTATGAGTGGAATGTTTGCAGGCACCCAAAGAGATGCTGACTGTTTTGTGTGCCAGGAAAAATAGTGTGAGTACCCAGGACTGTGTAGCATCCGGATCTGTGGGCTGCTGGGTCAGATGTGCTGCAGTGAGCCTTACTGTTCCTGCAACTCGTGCACTTTATGTGCTTTCTTATATCTATTATTTATCTTTATCCTTATGACAACCATATGGAAACCATCTTTTTTTGAAAACAAAGAAAGAGACACTTAGAGAAACTAAATAAGTCATTGAGAGTCACCTAGCTTAGAAGTATAATGTCAGGCTTTATACCCACATAGCTCTTATATCAGATTCCTTGTTTTGAATTGCTAAATTTGTTTTTGTTTTTTGAAACAGGATCTCACTCTGACACTCAGCCTGAAGTGCAGTGGCGTGATCTCAGTTTACTGCAATGTCCACTTGCTAGGCTCAGATGATCCTCCCACCTCAGCCTTGCCTGGCTAATTTTTCTATTTTTAGTAGAGACGGAGTTTCACCATGTTGCTCTGACTGGTCTAGAACTCCTGAGCTTAAACAATCTGCCCACCTCAGCCTCCCAAAGTGCTGGTATTATAGGCGTAAGCCACCATCCCAGCCAGAATTGCTAAATTTGAATTGCAATTTTATTATTTGCTAAGGCTGTTCTTTGAGAATTAAATGTATTTTCTTTTATTCGTTTAGGAGGAGATACAAATTGAAACTCCAGAGTTCTGAAAATGAAGGTTTTCAATTTTTTAAATTGTGCAAGAAGCAGAACAAGTATTGATTACCATGTCTTTATGTTAACCCCACTCAGGAGCTTTTTCACTCCTCTTTTGCGAGTCAATTCCTGCTGCACATTTATTACTTTTTCCTGGGAGCCTTCAACTACTTCTCCAGGTCCTCACCAGATGTGAAAGTTATGGTATCTGTGCTTATACTTTTTCATAGTTACTGCCACGTTAACATTTTATTACGTCCTTGTGTTACAGTGAGTTGTTTGATCTTCTCTTTATTAAATTCTTCAAATAACTGCTTTATTGAGATAAGTCACATTCAATACAATTCATCCTTTTAAAGTGTATAATTTATTTTGGGTTTTTTTTTTAGAGATGGGGTCTCATTCTGTTGCCAGACTGGAGTACAGAGACGCAATCACGGCTCACTGCAACCTTGATCTCTGGGGCTTATGCAATCTTTCTGCTTCAGCCTCTCAAATAGCTAAGACTGCAGGCATGCACCACCATGCCTGGATAATTTTTAAATTTTTTGTAGAGACAGGGTCTCACTGTGTTGCCTAAGCCAGTCTTGAACTTCTGGCCTCAAACAATTCTCCCACCTTGGTCTCCCAAAGCACTGGGATTATAGATATGAGCCACGGCACCCAGACTGGAGTATACAATTTAATAGAAGTTAGTGTTTTTGGATTTGTACAACCATTACCACAGTCAATTTTGGAACATTTTCATTACCCCAAAAAAGAAACCATATACCCATTAGCAGTTACTCTGCACTTTCCCCCATTCCCATGATCCCCTGCTCTAGGCAACCAATGGTCTTTGTCTCCATGGATTTCCCAGTTCAAGGTTTATTCATGTTATAGCATATGTCAGTGCTTCATTACTTTTTATTGCTGAATAATATGCCACTGTATGGATATACCACATTTTGTGGATCTATTGATGGATATTTGGGTGGTTTGTACATTATGGATAATGCTGCTATGGACATTTGTATGCAAATTTTGGTGTGAACATGTATGTTCAGTTCTCTTGGGTGTATAGTTAGAAATGGAATTGTTGGGTTATATGTAACTAACTTTTTGTTTTGCTGGAGTGAGTGGTGTGATCTTGGCTCACTACAACCTCTGCCTCCTGGGTTTAAGCAGTTCTTTGCCTCAGCCTCCCAAGTAGCTGGGGTTACAGGCATGTGCCACCATGTCCAGCTAATTTTTGTATTTTTAGTAGACAGGGTTTCACTATCTTGGCCAGCCTGGTCTTCAATTCCTGACCTCCATGATTCCTGGCCTCAGCCTCCCAAAGTGCTAGGATTACATGGCACCTGGCCCTGTAACTAACTTTTTAAGGAACTTCCATACTACTTTCCACAGCAGCTGCAGCATTTACACTCCTTTCAGTGGTGTATGAAGGCTCCAGTTTTTCCACTTCCTTGCCAACACTTACTTGTCTAACTTTTGATTTCAGCCATCCTAGTGAGCATGAAGTGGTATCTCATCGTGATTTTTATTTACTTTTCCCTAATGGCTCATAAATTTTAAGTTGCTCTAGGTTAGAAATTGTCTTATCTTGGCGGGGCGCGGTGGCTCACGCCTGTAATCCCAGCACTTTGGGAGGCTGAGACAGGCGGATCATTAGGTCAAGAGATCAAGACCATCCTGGCTAACATGGTGAAACCCTATCTCTATTAAAATACAAAAATTAGCTGGGCATAGTGGCGCATGCTTGTAGTCCCAGCTACTTGGGAGGCTGAGGCAGGAGAATTGCTTGAACCCAGGAGATGAGGTGCAGTGAGCCGAGATCGTGCCACTGCACTCCAGCCTGGCACCTGGCAACAGAGCGAGACTCTGTCCCCGCCCGCCCCCCAAAGAAAAGGAAATTGTCTTTGTTATTTTCTAAAACACTTATAGTGCTTTCCACGTATTAACTCATAATGTTTGAATTTATACCCTGTTTTTATTTTTTTTATTTTTTTATTTTTTTTTTGAGACAGAGTTTCGCTCGTTACCCAGGCTGGAGTGCAATGGCGCGATCTCGGCTCACCGCAACCTCCGCCTCCTGGGTTCAGGCAATTCTCCTGCCTCAGCCTCCTGAGTAGCTGGGATTACAGGCACGCACCACCATGCCCAGCTAATTTTTTGTATTAGTAGAGACGGGGTTTCACCATGTTGACCAGGATGGTCTCGATCTCTTGACCTCGTGATCCACCCGCCTCGGCCTCCCAAAGTGCTGGGATTACAGGCTTGAGCCACCGCGCCCGGCTTATACCCTGTTTTTAAAAATTGCAAGAAAAGGGAGGTGTGCCTTAAGATTTTTTGTTTTAACTGTTGAGGGCGTGCTTTGCCCATATCATGGCATCATAGTTGCACATCGTACTTTGTTTATTGATCCCTTATTGTCAAGCCCTATTTAAGAAAGGACTTGATGAACGTTGATTAGATGAATGAATGGAGTTTTGTTTATATTCATCCTGTATTCTTGAGGTTGTCCCTGGGAACAGGTGAGTGTTCTGGTTCTGATAATGCTGATAATCTCCTCAAAGATATAAAGAGCATTAAAGACTTCATTTAAACTGATATTTCCAGGGGAAAAAAAGACTTGCAAGCTGGAAAACTACTTCTGAAATATAGTTTGACTTGTCTGTTGAGTATTGTCAGAATTGTTATCATTTGTTTTGGGGTCCCTTATATAGGTAGCCCCTGATTGGTATTTGTCCCTTATCTGAAGAATTCTATGAAACATTAGCATGGTATGTCAAGAGAGTTCATCACAGCAGTTAGATAATCTTCATTGTAAGGCATACTTAAAATACTTAAACATGACACATTAATGAAAAAGTGATTTTTAAGGTTTTAAAGATGTCAAAACCTGTCATCTGGTCATTCAAATTTTAAAGGAACTGTATTCAATTTTAGCTTATATAGATATTGGATGATAAGCGTAAGTGTTTTTTTGTTTTTTTTTTTTTCTTTTTTGAGATGGAATCTCGCTCTGTCGACCAGGCTGGAGTCAGTGGTACATCTTGGTTCACTGCAACCTCTGCCTCCCAGGTTCAAGCGATTCTCCTGCATCAGCCTCCTGAGTAGCTGGGACTACAGGCACATGCCACCACACCCGGCTCTTTTTGTATTTTTAGTAGAGGCGGGGTTTTACCATATTGGCCAGGCTGGTCTCAAACTCTTGACCTCATGATCTGCCCGTCTCAGCCTTCCAAAGTGCTAGGATTACAGGCATGAGCCACCGGCACCTAGCCAAGTGTTTAGTAATATCGTTAGAACTTTATTTTGCCAACTTTAACTTAACCTTGTGAACAAAGAAGTTATTTCTTTGCAAATCATTTTGTAACAAAGAAACCTTTCTGTGGTTGTATTTATTACAAAAACATTTATCCCAGTTAAAATGGAACACAATAACATTGTTTTGGACAGTTACTGAAATTTGCTAACATACAAATTGCAATGAGAGAGTTTGGTGTTTTTTAGTTCTCCAAATACAGCATTTATAATTTTGTTGTTTTGGTACTCTGAGGAGAAAAAATTAGTTCATTTTGTGAATCTGTATGCCTTGGGTCCTTAGTAGGATGGCCTCTTACAAATCAAAAATATTATTTTATGCACTACGTGGTGAGCTAGGGAGATGGAGGTCATAATGATGAGATCACAAATACCAGCGTGAAAGCTTTTCTGAAGTGGTCAAAGAAAATGAGCTATTCCTTAAATTAATGCTTGTTACATTAATATGCCCTCCTGTCATTTAAATATTGTCCTCAGAGTGATCAAAAAGGTCATGGCTTCTGGGTCTTTACTGCTAATGCTACTTCCTTACTCATTTTTAGAAAAATTACTGTTAATAGAAATGATACACTCACTTTTTTAAACATGATATTTCTATAAAGAGCATAAGAAACAGCCTTTAGTTTATGATTCCCACTTGTCATTCTAATTTATATTTTTAAAGATTTGCATTATTTTGAGTAAGTTCTAATCCTATAAAATGATGCAGATGTCACCAACAACTTAAATTTAATTCTGACCTTATACTAATACATAATTCTAAATATATTACTTTGATTAATACATGTTTACTTAGATTTACTATATTAAGTGTAAGTTTTGTGAAGTCATAATTGTATACCTATATAGTTTCTTGCCATTCTTGAATTTCATAATAATGAGGGTTAAAGTACCCTTCTGCTCCTTCTTGTTCTGGGCCCTCATGAGCATGGTCAGGATCATCGTGATCTTCACTATCATCATCATCATCTTGAAATCTCCTGAAAACTTGTGTCTTCAGTTGTATTGTTTGATCATTAGTGCTTCTTTGTTCACCATAATAAATAGTGTGTATATGAGGAAAGCAGAAGAAGATGTATGAGCTTATTGGTTCTTTTAGTTTATTTTGGTCCACACGAATGTATGTTAAATGGTGGTGATGTAGTGGGTCAATAGAAGGACACATCACTGTAAGATTCATCTCTGAAAGAAATAAATTAAAAATTAATCCTGCATTATAGTATAATCCATAATTATAGCCAGTCTCCAAAAAAATTATCTACAATCCCACTGCTTAGGATACTCATATTTCTTGATATACTCTATTATCTCTCTCTCTATGTATATAAATATGTGTGTGTGTGTGTATATATATATGTATAATTTATTTATTTGTTTATTTTTTAGACAGAATTTTGCTCTGTCACCCAGGCTGGAATGCAGTGGCACAATCTCAGCTCACTGCAACCTCTGACTTCTGGGTTCAATCAATTCTCATGTCTCAGCCTCCCAAGTAGCTGGGAGTACAGGCGTACACCACCATGCTTGGCTAATTTTTGTATTTTTAGTAGAGATGGGAGTTTTCACCATATTGACCAGGCTGGTTGTGAACTCCTGGCCTCAAGTGATCCATGCACCTCAGCCTCCCAAAGTACTCTGATTACAGGCAAAAGCCATTGTGCCCAGCCTATGTCTCAATATTTAAGACAGTTAAATTTAATAGGAAGGACTATAAACTGAATAGCACACCTTTCTCTGGGGCAAATTTCTGCCATTCCCTTAGCCAACTTTAGAACAACCATTTTCAGCAATGTCTAAAGCATAGCTTATTAAAGATTTTTTTCCTTAAAAGGTCAGAATTCCATTCTTTCTCTCCTTAAAACACAATAAAAGTCTACATACTTTCTATTTCATTATTTTGTAGGTATAGATGTTCCAAATTTCTTGGAATATAAAATGCTTGCTTCAATTTGTTGTGTCCAACACTGAGTTCTACAAGATTGGGAAGATTAAAAATATTATATGGGATGTCTTGTAGTTTGTTGTGTGACATTCTTAGAGCATGAAGTTTTGGAAGTTTGTCAAAGTATTTTTCGGGTATAGAAGAAATTGAATTATTTTCTAAAGACATATACATAAGTGAAGAAGGCAAACCAGGAGGCATTGATTCTAATCTGTTATTGCAGAGGTTGAGCTGCATTAGTTTTTCCATTTTGGCAAAGATTTTGTCTTTTAGCAGAGAATCATGAAGGTGATTATAACAGAGATCAAGCATGGTCAAGTTTACTAGCCCATCCATGGCATTTGCCTGCAGTTTGGAGATTTCATTGTAACCAAGAAGGAGTCTTTCCAGAGATTTAGGAAGGGGAAATGGAAATTCTTCTAAATCGTTATGCTCTAGATGAAGTTGTAGTAGATTTGGAAGCTTAGCAAACACACCATAATCAATCTTTTGAGATTTGATTTTGTTGTGGCTGAGGTTAATTTCTTTAAGATGAGTTGCATTGATGAATGAATTTGCAGTCACAGCTTCAATTTCATTGAACTGAAGGTAGAGTTGCTGAATGTGCATCGGAATATTTGGGATAGTCTTGAGTTTGCGATTATCACAGTACATTGATGATGGAAAGTTAGTTGGACAGAAGCATTCACTGACACAGCCTAAAGTATATCCATGAAAAGGAACTCCATATTCTACATTTTGACGAAATGGGAATCCTGTTTGGTAATCATCATCTGGCTCTTGGTCATAGTCTTCATCCCACTGATAAGTTTCATATTGGCAATGCACTTTGACTCCAAAAAAGAAGAGAAGAATATATATTGGACTTAAGAAGCTCATCATCATCATCATCATCATCTTCTTCTTCTTTTTCTTTTGTCCTATTGCAAGGAGAAAAGGAAACATTGTGGAGAATAGTGTATTAACTCTATTTAGACAAAGAATACACTTTGTGTATTAACTCAATACATAAAATAGTGTATTAACTCAATTTATACAAAGAATACACTTTGTATAAATTGACAGCTACGTATGTCTGTATATAAAAGAATATCCAGAAAGAATGGGCAGTGCTCAAACTAATTTTTTTTCCTTTTTTTGTGACAGTCTTCTCTGTTACCCAGACTGGAGTGCAGTGGCACAATCTCAACTCACTGTAACTTCTGCCTCATGGGTTCAAGCAATTCTCATGCCTCAGCCTCCCGAGTAGCTGGGACTACAGGCACATGCCAACACACCTGACTTATTTTTGTATTTTTTAGTAGAGACAGGGTTTCACTCTGTTTCCCAGGCTGGTCTCAAACTCCTGACCTCAAGGCATCTACTCACCTGAGCCTCCCAAAGTGCTGGGATTACAGGCGTGAGCCACCGAGCCCAACCTCAAACCAAAATTAAATTAAATGTTTAAGTACCAACAAGTTGAGATTATAAATATATATATATATATATATATATATATATATTTTTTTTTTTTTTTTTTTTTTTTTTTTTGAGACAGTCTTGCTGTCACCCAGGTTGGAGTGCAGTGGTGCGATCTCAGTTCACTGCATCCTCTTCTTCCTGGATTCAAGCAATTCTCCTGCCTCAGCCTCCTGAATAGCTGGGACTACAGGTGCGTGCCACCACGCCCAGCTAATTTTTGTATTTTTAGTAGAGACAGGGTTTTGTCATGTTGGCCAGGCTGGTCTTGAACTCCTGACCTCAGGTGATCCTCCCACCTTGGCCTTCAGAGGTGCTGGTATTACAGGCGTGAGCCACCATGCCCAGCTGATATTTTTTTTTAAGTCACGTATTACACTGAACTACAGTCAAAAGTGGTATAGTAGACTTTCTACTGAGTAACCATCTTTTTTTTTTTTTTTTTTTTTTGAGACAGAGTTTCGCTGTTGTTGCCCAGGCTGGGGTGCAATAGCACAATCTCGGCTCACTGCAACTTCCACCTCCTGGGTTCAAGCAATTCTCTTGCGTCAGCCTCCCAAGTAGCTAGGATTACAGGCATGTGCCATGACACCCGGCTAATTTTTTTGTGTGTTTTTAGTAGAGATGGGGTTTTACCATGCTGGCCAGGCTGGTCTTGATTGCCTGACCTCAGGCGATCCACCCACTTCGTCCTCCCAAAGTGCTAGGATTACAGGCATGAGCCACCATGCCTGACCTTAAATAACTATCTTTTAAGAGAATCCCAGTTTATCTTGCTTACTAGAGTATAGATCTATGATGACAGCATGACATCACTCAACTACAGTCTGATCCCTCCACTATAAATGCTGGGTGTTCCTTGGAATTACCTGATCCTTTAATGATTGTCACTACCTGTGGGAGGAGAGACCTTTATTTCAGTTAGAGAGCTTTTGCCCAGGAGATTCTACAGCTTCTATTTGCTGATACCCTTTTATGCCCTTCAGAAGAACATGAAAGACTTCCTTTTATTTGATTAACTTCAGATATATAGAAATTGTATTCATGTTTCCTTTTAATATTTTCTGTCCAATTCTAACTGCACTATCTAATTTTCCTCATGAAACAGTTTCCAGAATCCAACTATTTAGTCTCTGACTCTGCTTGAATAACTGCTTTATATCCTAAAGACATACAATGTTTACATTCTACAAAGTTCAATTGTCTTTACATTTTTCTTTCTAACTTCCTTTTTTCCATTAATATATTAGAGTTATGTTCTAGATATACAAATATTATTAAAAACACACTGTCCCTGTCTCTCAGGAGTTTAAAGTCTAGTGGAGGATCAGATACACATGCCATAGAATGCAGGAGGAGGATATCGTATGGAGCAGGATTGCAAGGGTGTACGCTTCACAATGAACACTCCTTGGTGCTGAAACTTGAAGTTCCAGGGAAAGGTCAGTTATGTACCAGATGAGAAGCCTGAAACCTACATTTCATTTCTGTCACTTACCATATCTGTCTCTTGTCTCATCAGTAAAATGAGAATTGCAATTATAGCTGAATTATACCTTGGCTGCTGTTGCCTTGTGGCTTTTTTTTTTTTTTGAGACTGAGTTTCGCTTTTGTTGCCCAGGCTGGAGTGCAATGGCGCAGTCCTGGCTCACCTCAACCTCTGCCTCTCAGGTTCAAGGCTCAACGCAACCACCTCCTCTTGGGTTTAAGGCTCACCACAACCTTCTCCACGTTGGTCAGGCTGGTCTTGAACTCCCAACCTCAGGTGACACGCCCGCCTCGGCAAAGTGCTCTCAAAGTGCTGGGATTACAGGCATGAGCCACTGCGCCCGGCCTTTGTTGTTGTTCTTGTTGTTTTTGTTTTTTTTTTGAGAAAGAGTCTTACTCTGTCACCCAGGGTGGACTGCAGTGGCACAATATCAGCTCACTGCAACCTCTGCTTCCCGGATTCAAGCAATTCTCCTGCCTCAGCCTCCCCAGTAGCTGGGATTACAGGTGCACTCCACCACACCCAGCTAATTTTTGAATTTTTAGTAAAGACTGGGTTTTACCATGTTGGCCAGGCTGGTCTCGAACTCCTGACCTCATGACCAGCCCACCTTGGCCTCCCAAAGTGCTGGGATTACAGGTGTGAGTCACTGTACCCGGCCTCCTTGTGTCTTATATTTTGCCTGCTTATGCCACCTGGTCATTGTTAGCATTGTATGAGCTATGCATGTAAAAGTACTTTGCAAATTGAAAACTTTCTCCAGATGAAATGAATGTATCATTTAGGAAAAAGATTATTAAAAATCCTACCTCTTTTATTCTGAGACCTTTCTGTCTACTTTTCCCATCCAGAGTTTCATGAAAGAATGAGTTTCCTAACAAATTGTTCCATATAATGAAATGACTTATCTCCTATTCATCTAGAATGGTTCTAACTATTTTTCATCATTGGTATAATTGAGAGAATAGTTACTTAAGTTATTTTCTTTGACAGAACCTCATTTGAGAAAGATTAAGAAACAGTTTCTTCTTCTTTTTTGGTCAGAAATTATAAATGTATAAATGTAAGTTTTATGTGTATTTGGGATTTGAAGTAGTTATTCAAGTAGCATCAGAGACCCTTGAGCTCTTTTCCTGCAATGATACTTTCCTTCATTCTTCTTCACCATTTGCTCCCATGCACCAGCATCCTGGGTCTTATCATTGTTATTACTGGAACCCTTCATACTCTTCATTTTGAGTATTCCACACTCTGACCACTATCTCCATGTAGTAACTCCAGCTGCAATAATTCTTCAGTTTCAGTGGAACCTAAGCTGTATTGATTCTATGATTTTTCACTGCCCCTCATCCATACTCCCAACATTGTCAGTTCCTTCTTACCAACTTAGACCCCATAGTTCATCACTATCATTGTTCTTTTTCATATGCCCCAAACTTTCTGGCTTCTTCAATCCGCCAAACTTCAACTCTGGTTACTCTGATTCTCCACCTACTCACAGCCTGACTAACACAGCTGAATGTAACTAAAGAAAAACAGGACCATGGTGACTGATCTCACTCTGGATTCAAGACCACTAACCTCAAGTGCTGTACTGCTGCATTTCCTTAGACTATCCTCTTTCCCTCTCTCCTACTCTACTGTTTTATACCTTTCCTCTCTCAAGCCTCTAATACGTCATTCCCTTGCTTCTAGGTCAAGAAAATAGGATCAAGATATCATTTATTTCAATCTATTTTCTTTTATTTTCTTGTGTGTGTGTGTATGTTTTTTTCCCCAAGACAAGAGTCTCACTGTCACCCAGGCTGGAGTGCAGTGGTATGATCTTTGGCTCACTGCAATCTCCGCCTCCCGAGTTCAAGCAATTCTCCTGCCTCAGCCTCCCAAGTAGCTTGGATTATAGGCACCTACCACCGAGCTCGGCTAATTATTTTTGTATTTTTAGTAAAGATGGGGTTTCACCATGTTGGCCAGGCTGGTCTTGAACTCCTGATCTGCCCACCTCAGCCTCCCAAAGTGTTGGGATTACAGGTGTGAGCTACTGCACCTGGCTCAATCTATTTTCTTTCTTTTTTTTTTTTCTTGAGATGGAGTCTCCTTCTGTCACCCAGGCTGAAGTGCAATGGCATGATCTCAGCTCACTGCAACCTCTGCCTCTGGGGTTCAAGTGATTCTCCTCCCTCAGCCTCCTGAGTAGCTGGGATTACAGGCATGTGCCACCACACCCAGCTAATTTTTGTATGTTTAGTAGAGATGGAGTTTCACCATGTGGGCCAGGCTGGTCTTGAACTCCTTACATCAGGTGATCCATCCACCTCGGCCTCCCAAATTGCTAGGATTATAGGCGTGAGCCACCGCGCCCAGCGCTATTTTCTTTTATTTACCCCTACCTACAAGAAAATGCCAAAATAGCCATGGTTTGGTCTTTTTTTTTTTTTTTTTAACAGTATGTGTTTTTGAAACTCATGATGTTTCTTTGTGTAACTCTAAATATATTACCTCCATTTTTCTTTCTTTCTGTGAGATCCATGGAAGATGTGGCATTTGACCTAGACTTTGAAGGAATGTTAAGGTTCTCACAGAGGGAGGTGAGGAAGAAGATCTCCAGATACAAGAGATGAGCAAAAACACAGGAGCAACAGACGGTGATGTGTTTGGGAAATGTAGTTGGTTAACTGTTGAAGAAGCAAAATAAGACTATTAAATCCAGCTCTGAAGGCCAGGCGCAGTGGTTCATGCCTGTAATCCCAGCACTTTGGGAGGCCGAGGTGGGTGGATTACAAGGTCAGGAGTCCACGACCAGCCTGGCCAAGATGGTGAAACCCCGTCTCTACTAAAAATACAAAAATTAGCTGGCCGCGGTGGCACGAGCCTATAATCCCAGCTACTTGGGAGGCTGGGGCAGAAGAATCGCTTGAACCCAGGGGGCAGAGGTTGCAGTGAGCCAAGGTCATGCCACTGCATTCCAGCCTGGGCCACAGAGCTGAGACTCCGTCTCAAAAAAAAAAAAAAAAAAAAAAAAAATCCAGATCTGAAGGGCCTAGCCTTTTTTTTTTTTTTTTTTTTTTTTCCAGACGGAGTCTTGCTCTGTCACCCAGGCTGGAGTTGAGTGGCTTGATCTTGGCTCACTGCAACCTCTCCCTCCCAGGCTCAAGTGATTCTTGTGCCTCAGCCTCCTGAGTTGCTAGGATTACAGACATGTACCACCGTGACTGGCTAAATTTTTTTGTATTTTTAGTAGAGATGGGGTTTCACAATGTTGGCCAGGCCAGTTTCCAACTCCTGACCTCAGGTGATCTGCCCACCTCAGCCTCCCAAAGTGCTGAAATTACAGGTGTGAGCCACTGTGACTGAGTGTTTTTGTATTTTTAGTAGAGACTGGGTTTTCCCATGTTGGCCAGGCTTGTCTCAAACT
The DNA here is from genome assembly GCF_030222135.1 of Aotus nancymaae. Lineage (NCBI taxonomy): Eukaryota > Metazoa > Chordata > Mammalia > Primates > Aotidae > Aotus > Aotus nancymaae. Next base: position 20,443,973 of record NW_026988455.1, read on the forward strand.
CCTGACCTCAGGTGATCCACCCACCTCAGCCTCCCAAAGTGCTGAGATTACAGGTGTAAGCCACCATGCCCGACCAAAAACTCAGCTTGAATTTTATCCTTGTGTTGACAACATTAACAATCATCAGTTAGCAACCCTACATTTGACAATTAGACTCTGTTGTTCAACAGGTATGAAAAATTGTTCAGAGAAAAGAAGGCCTAGAATCAAGACATCATGACTGGGGCGTCTCTGAAAATAAAGAGGTTCTTAATGTTGTCAGCTTTTGGCCTTTTGTGAGCACCCAAGAAGAAAGTCTTTCCCTGAGGAACAATTTCTCTTCTAAACCTGAACTTACCTTAAACATCCTTGTCCTCCTCCCTCCACATTCCTAACCATGTTGTACAATCTTGTCCTACTCACTTTGACTAAGTGCAGTGTTCTCATCTGAAATCCATTCTGTTTTCATCTATATGCTCATTATTTTCTATGCCTCTTGCTCTTTCCGCATGATAATTTCCTCTGTTACAACAATCTCTTATTTTATTTTATCCACATTTTTCATTCCCAAACTAATCTCTTCTTAGTTATTTGCTAAGCATATTTTTGTTACCTCTGCCTTTCATATTCTACAATCTATGCCTTGTTCTGTATAGAATAACTCACAGCAATATTGTATAATTAATTGTCAATCATCTAATTTCCTGATATCTACTATTTTACAGAATGTAATACAATGCAGTGTTATAAGTTCTCAAAAATTTGTTGAATGAATAAGTTAATAAATTATAGGTTAAGTCTCTCTAGCAGTGCTTCTCTCTACTAATGTTGATTATTTCTAGACATTTATTTTACCATGGTGATTTCTTCAAATGAACATATTCATGAGAGCTTGACTATTCCTTTTTCTATTGAATATTTCTCCATCACAATATACTGCATTCCTCACTTTCCTAGTATATTGTGTAATAGGAAAATAACAAATGTGAAAAAGAGTGTTTTGAGCAAAGTAAAATATATATATTACCAGTTTTCAATGTGAATTTTTTATATTACAGCAATACAAGCATCTGTATCATAACATTTCTCTTACCTGGAGAAAAGTACTTATGCATTCATCAAGAAAAGTTTTAATTGAAATTATTAATAAAAATGAGGTATAATTTACTTGTTCAGGAAGAGTTTAAAGTAAAAGATTCATAATATTTTATTACGTTAAAGACATAATTGTTTTTATCGGTATGCCACAGAAACTAGCACATAAGAAACCAAATATTAGCATATAATTCAGATTTTTCCAAAAAAGTTCTAAATTTTAATTTGTAAAATTCTTTTGCTATTAAAAATGCAACTGCCTCAATTATTTTTAGCTACAATACATTTAAATCTTAATTAACTAAAACCCAAAGTAACTAGATCCTTCAATAGGCTGGCTAGAGCATCTGTATCTTCCCTTTGAGAAAGAGATAAATGAAAAGAAAAACATTCTATATCAGGGATTTAGTCAGTAGTGAAATTTGGAGAAAATTTTGAGTGAAATTTATACAAATGCCCATCAACCCGCCAACTGGAATCACTAGCATTGCTCAGATGTCTGCCTCAAAGGCGTTAGCTGGTTCTTCGTTACTTAAAATTTAGAGAGAAAAAGAGACCTAAGAAAGAGAAAGAGATTGATTCCTTTAACCTGAGAATCTCTCCTTTCATTCAAAGTTAAAATAAAAATCTAAACAAAGATTGTTTATTGGGTAAATCTTAAATGAGAAAGAGTTAAACTCATTATACTATTTCTTTACTTGAACATTTTGCCTAATCAAAAGTTTAATGTAACTTTTTTACCAGATTTTGCTTCCAAAAATTGTGCTTTTATAATAGATGCAGTCTATTTTAATATTAAACAAATCCAGTATACTTTTTCTATTTTAACAGTAGGAATACATTCTTTAAAAAATGAAAATTATTTTATCATCATACCTGTTGAATTTGCTTTAGTTTTCAGGGGTTGATGAATTTGTAAATCCTTTAAATGAATCAGAAATTCCTAAATTCTTTAACTGAGTCTCTTAAAAATCCACAGTAACTCTGTGTCCAGACAGGGCTGTCTCTTGAATTACTGTAGCAATTTAAGCAAATACAATCTTCTTGGAAAACACTTGGGTTGAATTAAAATTATGTATTTCTTTTCATTACGTGAAACTTTGCGGATTCAAATTAAGATGCTTGTGTTCTTGGTCAGATTTATGTGGCTTACTTCTTTCTTTTCCCCTTAATTTTGGTTTGGGGTGTGGCAAGAATTTCCTCTAATATGAAAGGCAAACAAAACTAAATGAAACAGCATGTACTGATTACTGTTTTTATTTTCATTTTCATGCCAAAGAATTCTTCAAATTAAGGTCCACTGTGACAAGGGAACTCCAGTGTCTCAGCAACTTAAAGTGGAACTCAAAATTTCTTTCTTTTTTTTAAGACAGAGTCTCTCTGTCACCCAGGCTGGAGTACAGTGGCCCAATCTTGGCTCACCACAACCTTCACCTCCCATGTTCAAGCAATTCTCCTGCTTCAGCCTTCCCAGTAGCTAGGATTACAGGCATGAGCCACCATGCCTCACTAATTTTTTGTGTTTTTAGTGGAGACAGTCTTTCGCCATGTTGGCCAGGCTGGTCTCAAACTCCTGCTTCAGATGATCCTCCTGCCTCAGCCTCCCAAAGTGCTGGGATTACACGTATGAGCCAGCGCGCCCAGCCTGGCACTCAAAATTTCTTGAGTCCCTTGGTTGTTCAACACCTAGGTTCACATCAGTACTTCTCTTTGTTAAAATAAGGAATCAGGATTAGAAACATGTAACATTTTACCTTTAGTTTATTTTTAAAATGCACTCAATTATCATTGGTTACACAGATTAAATATATGACTTTTCTGTACAAAGGCTTATACCTTCCTTTTTATCAGCTATCTCTTTTCTCCTCTTGCTTGCAAATGTACCCATTAGAATGACTTCTAATATCCTTTGAGATAAAAATTAATCAGTTGGTTGCACTCCAAAGGTAAATTTCCAATTTGCATTTTGGAGATACACTCCAAAGGTGTATCTCCAATTTGTTTTTAATATTGTACAAAGTAATCATTTTTGGAGTATTGAATAAAATGGAATCAAAAGCTTATGTTGCTCAATAGCTATTGCCTTTATTTTGTAAATTTAGAAGATTTCTTCATTTCATAGAGCTATCTCTCCTGAATAGTAACAGTTAACTGTTTTCAATGTTTAATTTTTACACTGTTTTCATACTCTAAACAGAGAGTTGACTGTGTCTTTTGGCAGTGGACTTGGAGTTCATTTTGGGGGGAATTCTTTTAAGCTTTTACAAACTAATAAGATAAAGCGAATCCTGGAGTTCATTTTTGTTTCCTCAGAAAAGTGTTTTCCACTAGCTTTTTACAAAGCACTCACAAGATTTATTTTGTTAAACTTTGCATTTAAGAAAAGTATACAGTGTTTCAAGTGACACTTTGGCAGTTGTAAAAATCCAGTCTATTATTTGAGACATTGGTATGTAAAACGTGGCAGACCACATTTGAGCCAAGATTCCATCTTATTACTGATCTTTTCCATATGTTTTCTGTTAGTGTCTGTGTTCTTAAAACTCAGGCTTCCACTAAGGAAAAGAGAGCAAATCTGTGTACTTTTTTCAAAAATTGCTTTATATGCCTTCAGCGTCCTTTTGGAAGATTAACTTAAAATCAACAGCCTAATGTTTATATAACTTCTTATTAACTCTGTGATTTGAATTTATGATGTTGATTATGTTATTCATGTTTTTATCAAATGAGAAAAAAATTATCAATAGATAACTAGAGCAGACAGAATAAAAAATTTCTAGAAAATTTAAACTGGTTGGAAATGTCTATCTATCTAGGAGATAGGTGGCAAAGGATGGGAATGGGGGGAGGGGGTGGTTAGAGTCAGGACTTAAAGGAAAAAATAGGGGATGTGAGTTTTTAATAGTTCACTGTTTTAGTTCGGTGGTTATAATTGTAGTAGTTGGGGAGATAAGGAGTTGAACTGATGAAAAGTTTAAATTATATGCTATGATTACAATTTGAAATAGATTCAGTATCTCAAAGCTGAGTGACATAGGACTGGCTAGGAAAGGACCTCCTGAGACTCGCTTTATTAACATAATAAGCATTGCAATTTTCTGTTCATTTGTTCCACTTTATTTATTGGGCACCTACTTTGTGTAAATTTTAGGTGCTGGGGACTCAGCAGTGAAAGTCTCTGTTGTTATAGAGAAGGAAAACAGAAAATAAATAAGCATAAAATGCAGAATATAAACAATGTAGAGTGCGATAGAAGAGAATAAAGCAAGGTAACGGGATAAAATTGAATGAGACATGGGGGTACAGGTCAGCAGTTCAGGCACTGATGTACGTGGGGACTGGAATGGAACAATTAAGTTATTGTATGGCAGTTGGTGAGAGACTGGTGTCTTACTGTTGAAGTGGGAGTTACAAATAAATTAGTGAAGCAAGGTGGTGACAGTGATCCATGTGGTAATAGATTAAGGTTGAAGACATCAGTATGAACTCATATTTAGCTTAATATAGATACAGCTGGTTAAAAGGGAAATGTAGTTATGTTATATATACATAGTACAAACATAGACCTCCTTGCTCTGTTGGCTGAGAAGGCCTACAGGCAGGGGCACTCTAAGCAACAACAAGCACAGAGCCCAGATCTTGGTTTCTAATATCATTTTCCAATAAAAGGAACCAGGGCTGCTCCTTGAAGAAATGGCTGATTCCAGGAGGACTGGAGCAAGGAAAGTAGTAGATGGGCCTGGAGCATTGTACAGTACCAGAAAAAGGAAGTACTCAGCAAAGAAAGGTATCTGGGGAGTCTCTGTTCTTCCACTTGGTTTTGCTGTGAACCTAAAACTGCTCTAAAAAATAAAGTCTATTAATTTTTTTTTTTTTTTTTTTGAGACAGAGTCTCACTCTGTCACCCAGGCTGGAGTGCAGTGGCACCATCTCGGCTCACTGCAACCTCTGCCTCCCTAGTTCAAGCGATTCTCCTGCTTCAGCCTCCCGAGTAGCTGGGATTACAGGCATGAGCCATCACGCTCAGCTAATTTTTGTATTTTTAATAGAGACGGGGTTTCACCATGTTGGCCAGGCTGGTCTTGAACTCCTGACTGCAGGTGATCCGCCTGCCTCGGCCTCCCAAAGTGCTGGAATTACAGGCATGAGCCACAGCACCTAGCTATTAATCTTTATTTTATTTTATTTTATTTGAGACAGAGTTTCGCTCTTATTGCCCAGGCTGGAGTGCAATGGCATGATCTTGGCTCACCACAACCTCCGCCTCCTGGGTTCAAGTGATTCTCCTTCCTTAGCCTCCTGGGTTTATGCGATTCTCCTGCTTCAGCCTCCTGAAGTAGCTGGGATTACAGGCATGCACCACCATGTGTGGCTAATTTTGTATTTTTAGTAGAGCCAGGGTTTCTCCATGTTGGTCAGGCTGATCTGGAACTCCCGACCTCAGGTGACCTGCCCGCCTTGGCCTCCCAAAATGTTGGGATTACAGGCGTGAGCCACCACGCCCAGCCTATTAATCTTTTAAAAAGGGCATGCATACACTATTTTAGATAGTTTAGATAATTTAGAACTGAATATGGTGATGGGGCAAGGCAAGTTGGTATCAGAGTGGTGACAGGCCAGGTTGGCCGATGCCTAGTGATCTAGGAGGAAGGAGTAGGTGGTACTCTCACAGGTAGCCAGTATCTGAGTCAAGGCAAACATGTGCTTGGAAGTAACCGCCTCTCAGCATTCTAAATGGAATCAGTTTGTGAGGCAGACATGACACTTAGCTGATGGACCACTTCTACCAGAAAGGCCACTTGGGCAGCCCTATAGAAATAGTCCAAACATTAAAGGCAGTCAGCCTCTTGGTCTGTCTGTCCCCAGGGAGCTATGAGAAGCAGAGGTTCCTGAATTCATGGCTCATACTCACAAGCTTTCTTGGCTGTCATCATTCACATTTTCTGTAAATGGTACCTCCATTCCAACCCTGACCACTCTCTTGTGTAAGCCAGAAGTTTGGGAGTCCTTTAAATTAGTGCTTTCTTAAGTGCCGTAGGAGGCCTATAAATATCAGAATTACCAGAGCTACTTATTAAAAATTCAGGTTCCAGCATCTTTATACCCTAGAGCTACAAAATTGGAACCTCTGAGCATGGGCCCAGGAATGTCCATTTTAAACAAGTGTCCTAGGTCCCACCAAACCTTGAGAATGAACCACTGATCTAAATACTTCTCCCTGACTTTCAAATAGAATCTCTTGCTGAAACTTTTGTGTTCTATACCCAGATATCTTTTTGGTCTGTCTGTGTCTCACACCATGACTGTCATCACCTCAAACCCAGGTGTTCTGTGTAGGGCCTCTTCTCCAAGCGGTTTTCTTCTTGTTCTGCATAGAAATCAGACTGCACACTGTTTCTACTTAAACGTCCTTGTTTCTACTTATTATTTGTTTCTAATGAAGCATCATCCAATGCATTAAAAAAAAATAAATTCCAGGATGGGCACAGTGGCTCACACCTATAATCCCAGCACTTTGGGAGGCCAAGGCAGGTGGATCATGAGGTCAAGAGATCAAGACCATCCTGGTGTGGTGGTGCACACCTGTAGCCCCAGCTACTTGGGAAGCTGAGGCAGGAGGATCACTTGAACCTGGGAGGCAGAGGTTACAGTGGGCCAAGATAGCGCCACTACCCTCCAGCCTGGCGAGACTCCATCTCAAAAAATAAAAATAAAATAAATAAATTACAAAAATTGATCTTCATGGTTAGGGATGATCTGACCTTGGCTTACCACTTGCCCATTCTTGGGATGTTTGGTTTGTACCACTGCTGGTTTCTGGGCACATTGCCATGTTTCTGTCTCACTATGACCTTTGAATGAGCTTCTCTCTGTCTTGAGGATGATAGGCCTCTGTACCTCTCAATCTTGTTGCTAGCTAACTTATCTTTCAGACATCAGCTTATCCCAGTTGCATTTGTTAGGAGAAATCAGGGAACCGGAGGGACCAATAAGGTTACAGGAGGATTTATTTCAGGTATACACCAGCTCAGTGGATTCACATCCAAAGGACTGAGCCCCAGACAAAGAAAGCAAGGGCTTTTTATGCATCTTAGGGTATGAAAAGAAGCCAGTTTACAGATGTGAGAACAAAAGCAGTTAATCAGTACAGTGACAGTTTTACACATGACTCTTGGTATGTAGGCCAAGTGGCCTTACCAGTTCAGACCAGTCCTGCAGGGCTCTGCATTAATCTCCTTCTTTGATGTTTGCAGCACTATCCTGTTTGGACATTCCTCATGGCCTTTACTGTGTTATTTAGATACAAAACAGGCAAGTGATATGTGAGAAACAGATATCTGTAAATTCTTAGGTTTACTCTTACTATGAGGGTACAGATCAGGGAGAAAATTTCTGTTTTCCTCCAGATGGTGAGGGAGTATTGGGAAAGTTCTCAGAGCACATTCTTTTGAGCTCTGGCTTCAGAGATAATGTTATCAAGGTTTCTCCCAGAGCCTGAACTAATGGACTGTCTTCAATTTAACACAGAGAACCTGTTTCTCTCCTTTGTATGATTTTATTTTCTTTCTTTCCTTAATTTCTGCCTCATTCCCCCATTTGATGCTTCTATGACTTAGAACTCAATAGAAAGCATCATTATTTAGTTCTTCACAGTGGAGCAGGTCTTCTGTTGTCAGTAAAGACTGATACTTTGTTAGAGCCATCAGTCAGGTGGTGGTTGTTCTGTCTACTAAAACTTCTATAGTAGACTGAATGCTTTTTAATAATAAGGGGCAAGAGACAAGGGAGTATTAAGCAACTCCTTAGTATAGCCAGCTCCACTCCTATTAATGTTTTAAAACCACCAAAGGATAAAAACCAGCCTCCTAAAAGGGAATCTGGAGACCATCCGGGTTTCCAAGTTTGAACTGGAAACTTGTTACAAATAACAAGTAGAAACTAGGAAGTTTAAGTAGAAACAGTGTGCAGTCTGACTTTTATGCAGAACAAGAAGAAACAAACTGAGCTAGCTTTTGCAACTTTGAGGTTATTTTTACAATAGTCCTTTCCATTATCATCAATTTCTAGGCAACAGTTAAGCTGAACTTTCCACATACTCCTCCTTCTTGGGCTAGAAGGTAGTCTAGAGCTAGCCTATTCTAGTAAATAGCGTTTCTCATCTTCGTGGATTGTTGGGCTAGCAGATCTAAAATATTTGCTGTTTCATCAGTGATGATTTCAAGTACTGCTTGTAACTTAATGATGCGGTTAAGCATGTTAAATTGGGGTATGGTATCCCCATGATCCATCCTATGCCCAGGTGGCTGGCCCATAATATTGGATTATTCTCTCATGAGGCCAATTAGTGTCCTTCCCGTCTCCTATTTTTATGTCTCTTTTGATGTCATGTCTACATCTGTTTTGTCTCTTTTTTTGATTTCATCGTAAACGGGGTACCCTAGAGTTTCCCTTTGTTGCAGTGGGAACAGGAAGAAAGATAGTCTAACTGTCCCTAGTATGCAGGTCCCTGTCCAGTTGGCAGGCAGCTGTCGGTAGGCCTGTTTCCCACAGATCCAGTAGAGGCCAGAGGGTGCTTGCCAGCCATTAGGTGCTTCTAGTTGGTAGCAGGAGTGGCTTAAAGAAGGGAAGCGAGAAAATGGATTGTAGCATGGTAATCTGGTGGTATTTTTGCCTTGCTTGTTTTTGCCTCGCCATAGAGTCTTCTTCATTGTTTCATTACAACATTGTTGTCCTAAGCAAACTAATTCCCCAACGGGGTTGGCGAAGGTTTCCCCCAGCGGGCCATGCAGTATCTCCCTACGATAAAAGATTTCAAGAGCATTCTTGAGTGTTTGAGCGTTGGCTCGTGGGAGGTGTGAGTTAGGGTAAAGTTTTCTTGGGGGATCAACTCTTTTGCTTCCCATGGCCATTGATCTCCCATATTGGTTCCTCCGCAGACATAACAGGAGGAGGAGACTCCTAGATTGCTGACTATATTTTTCAGCCAGTTGAGCAAACAGATTACTGGCTACAGGAGGGAGTTTGGGTATTTCTTGGTTGATATTTTTACTGAATGATTTGAAAACCCGGAACTCTTGGGTTGGACAGGCCTGAGTTTCCTTTTTTATAATATATACACGAGTGGTTGGGTATATTTCTATAAAGACCATTTATGGGGTGACCTGTAGTCCATATGGGTAAGTCTGGCTCTAGAATGGTAAGCTTTATGGGATTGCAGGTTTTTGTTTTACAGTCTGACTTCATTGGCATCTCGGTAAGCACAACTGGCTCCCAAAACTACTGTTTAGGATACCAGGTAAGGAGCCATGTTGTGCAGTACTTATTCCTTTTCCAGGGCCCCAGGGAGGCAAGGTGGAGTAACTTTTGGCCTACATATATACTTGCGAAGGTTACTATGGTGTCTTTCCCAGGTTAGGTTACCACAGGCAGCAGAGTAGGCTCAACCTAAGTATATTGCCTGGCAGGCATCAAAATACAAAGGGATGGCTCCCTCATGGAGAGGTGGGACCTTAGTCCTGTTTAGAAGATGACCTTCCTTTGACTCCATTCATATTTCAAACCAGGTCCTGGGCATGGACTTGGGGTCATAATATATATAAGGTTGGCTTTTCTCTGAATCACAAACTGAATAGGTTGTCTGGTTATAAGTACAAGTTCCTAGGTGAGTTCCTGTACATTCATAATATATCTGATACAGTAAAGTCTTAACTACTGTATTCCTTATCTAAGTAGTAGGCATGTAGTGTGGACATCCTTCTGTGGGTTGCCCTTCCTCCTGTACAGATACAGAAACGAGCAACAGCAAAGCAAAAGATAGCAGCCTTATATCCAGCAGGGGCAGAATAAATCCCTTCTTGGACAAAGGGGCTGGCAGAAATGACAGCATAGCAATAAAACAGTTAACAGTACTGGGATAGCAATTAAACTTATATTTCTAACCATATTTACTTGGATGACTCCTCAAGCTTCAGCCGTGCGTTGACTAGTCAGCTTCCGGTTGTGTGACTAGAGCAGGGCTTCCAGATTTCCTCAAGCTTCTGCCATGTGTAGACTGGCCAGCCTCTGGAGTGGCCAGAGCAAGGCTGTGATCGTCCTCACCAACAACATGGTCTTGCTGCAGGATCAATCGAGTTGGATGGTCTCAGTCCTGTTGACTGGTCCACTGGTCCTGGGCTGGCAGCTTCGACTGACCGTAGTGGATCCAAGGCATAATACCTGCAACTTTAATAGCAGTTGGGGTGGACAAGATTACAGTATGGGGCTCATCCCATATGGGTCCTAGAGAAGTTGGGTTCTATTTCTTTACTTAAACAGAGTCCCCAAGTTTAAAGGAATGTGTTGGTTCTGTTAGACTTGTAGGCATCCTTTCCTGCACCTAGCTGTGCACTTTTTGTAGCCATACCTAAAGCTTGCATGCCTTCTTAAAGTTAGCTCCCCTAACTCATGGAGATCACCTTTAATCTGACTTATAATTGGGAGTGGCCTGCTGAACAAAATCTCACAGGGCAAAAATCCATTCTGTTTTGTGAGGGTATACCTGACTCCTGTTTCAGGTATGGCTAGTCTCCTATCAGAAAACTTCCGCCATTCTCCTTCAATGTAATTTCCATTTCCCTGGACAAACCAGGCTTTCTCACTTGAAGTGTAACTAGGAGGCTTCTGGAGAGGAACCTTGGGGAGGAGAGGCATAGCCAGAGATTCCTCTTTAGGGAGTAGGGTTTTTATTGCTACCTGTTTTGCCTCTCTGCCTTTCTTTCTTTATATATATATATATATATACACACACACACACACACACACATACATACATACATAAAATTGTGTTTTAGGTTTTGGAGAACATGTGAAGAACATATAAGATTGTTGCTTAGGTACATACGTGGCAATGTGGTTTGCTGCCTTCCTCCCCATCACCTATATCTGGCATTTCTGTTTCCTTTTGTCTCAAACTTTGCTTCTCCCTGATGTCCTCTGCAATGAATGACAGCCACCTTTTCTGGAGCCCACATAGCATCTAAGAGCTGTAGAATTTCTTCCTTATTTTTTATTTCTTTCCTTCCTGCTGTTATAAGTCCTCTTTATATATAGCCCCATGAGTATGCAGGATGGCAAAGGCGTATTTAGAGTCAGTATAAATGTTGATTATTTTTCTTTTTCCTAGCAGTAAAGCTCTAGTCAGATCTATTAATTCTGCCTTCTGAGCTGAGGTCCCGGTGGGTAGAGGTCAAGCCTCTACCATAGAGTCCCATTTTACTACTGCATATCCAGCCCGCCACATCCTTTCTGTTATAAAACTGCTCCTATCTGTAAAGTACTCTTCATCTGGGTTCCCCAAGGGCTGGTCTGTTAGGTCCTTTCAACTAGAGTAGACTTCATCTCCTATATCCATGCAGTTATGTTGTGGAAGGGGGTCTTTTGGCTCTTCTATGGGTAGCAGAGTGGCTGGGTTTAGGGTATTGACAGTTTCTAAAATTATGTGAGGATTCTCACATAAGAGCCCTTGATACCTGATCATTCTCAGGTTAGACAACCAGTGGTGCCCTCTCTGGTCTATGAGAGTAATAACTGTGTGTGGCACCCTAATGATCAGTTTCTGTCCTGAGGTCAATTTGTTGGCTTCTTGTGCTAGCAGGGCTGTGGATGCTACTGCTTTAAAACAAGGGGGCTAACCTAGTGCCACAGGGTCCAGTTGCTTTGAAAGGTATGCTACCAGTTGATGCCATGATCCTAACATCTGGGTCATGACTCTTACTGCTATTCTTTTCTGCTCGTGGACCTATAGGAAGAAAGGCTTAGTTTGGTCCGGCAGTCCTAATACTGGGGCCTGAATCAAGGTCTTTTTAATTTCTTTAAAGGCTGTCTCTTTATCAGCTCCCCAAAGGAGGGGCTCCTTTTCACCCCACTTTGTGGCTTCATATAGAGGTTTTGCCATGAGTGAGAAATTTGGAATCCAGATGCGGCAGAAACCTGCTGCCCCTAGGAATTCCCTTATTTGACACTGAATGGTTGGAGTGGGAAGTGTATGTACTGCCTGCTTTCTCTCACTGCCAAGCTCGTGCCTCCCTTGGCTTACTAGGAAGCCTAGATATTTAACTTTTGGTGAACAGATCTGTGTGTTTTTCTTAGATACCTTGTATCCTGCTTTCCACAAAAGATGGAGGAGATCCTCAGTGCCTTCTAGGCAGTCCTGCCAAGTAGGAGCTGCAAATAGAAGGTCATCTATGTACTGGAGCAGGATATAATAGTTATTTGGTGGGGCAAAAGCTATGAGATCTGAGGCCAGTGCAAAAATTGTAGGTGAGTTTTTGAAACCTTGTGGGAGTCTTGTCCAAGTATACTGGGTTTCTGCACAATAAAATGCAAAGATGGGCTGACTTACAGTCACCAGCAAGAGAAAAAAGAACGCATCCTTTAGATCTAAGCAAGTAAACCAGGCAGCACTTGCTGGAATTAGTCCCATTAAGGTATATGGGTTAGACACACCGGGTGGATAGTCTCTGTGACTTGGTTTGCAGCAGTTAAATCTTGCACCAGCCTGAATTCACCAGATGGTTTTCGTACTGGCAGAAGAGGGGTATTCCATGGTGAATACCATGGCTCATTCCAGGCATGAGCCACCGCGGCCAGCGTATTTAGTTTTTAAAAACCTGCTGAACTGGGCCGGGCGCAGTGGCTCAAGCCTGTAATCCCAGCACTTTGAGAGGCCGAGGCGGGTGGATCACGAGGTCAAGAGATCGAGACCATCCTGGTCAACATGGTGAAACCCCGTCTCTACTAAAAATACAAAAATAAAAATTAGCTGGCCATGGTGGCGCGTGCCTGTAATCCCAGCTACTCAGGAGGCTGAGGCAGGAGAATTGCCTGAACCCAGGAGGCGGAGGTTGCGGTGAGCCGAGATCGCGCCATTGCACTCCAGCCTGGGTAACAAGAGCAAAACTCCATCTCAAAAAAAAAAAACAAACAAAAAAACCTGCCGAACTGTCTTCCACAACAGCTGTACCATTTTACATTCCTACACGAACAGTGTATAAGTGATTCACTTTCTCTACATCCTCACTAGCATTTGATACTGTAACATATTTTTTTTTTAGCCATTCTGATAGATGTATAGTAATATATTACTGTGGTTTTAATTTGCATTTCCTAAATAGCTAATGATGTTCAGAATCTTATCATGTGCTTATTTGCTATCTGCGTATTCTCTTTAGTGAAATGTATGTTCATGTCCTTTGCCCATTTTCCCATTGAATTGTTTATTTGCTGTTGAGTTTTACGAGTTCTAGATACTAGAACTAGGAGTACCTTTGCTGGATATGTAGTTTGCAAAGATTTTCTCCATTCTGTTGCTTGCCTTTTTATCTTCTTGTCAGCATCTTTCGCAGAGCAAAAGTTTTAAATTTTGGTAAAGTCCAGTTTATTGAATTTTTTTTTTCTTTTATGGACCATGCTTTTGGTGTCATATCTAAGAACTCTTTACAGAGCCTTAGGTCTCAAAGATTTTCATCTATGTTATTTTCTGAAAGTATAGCTTGACATTTGACTTTTATGATTCATTTTGAAATAATTTTTATATAGGGTTTGAGAGGTTTTTTTTTGCCTATGGATATTCAATTGCTCTAGTACCATTTGTTTAAAAGACTGCCTTTCCTTCAGTAATTGCTTTGATGCCTATGTCAAAAATCAATTGTCTGCACGTAGACATATTTCTGTCTTTTCTTTTTCAGTTCTATTTATTTATGTATCTTTCTTCCTTACAACACCACCTTGTCTTGATTACTGTAGTTATAAGTCTTGAAATCAAGTAGAATGATTTTTTCTTGCTCTATTCTTTTTTCACAATTGTTTTGGCTATTCTACTTCCTTTGCCATTCTACATAAATTTTAGAATGATCTTGTTTATGTCTATAAGAAATCTTGCTGGGATTTTGGTAGGAATTCATCAGAACTGTATATCAATTTGCCCTTTTTTAATTGAATTTTTGTCTTATTACACATTGTAAGGTTCTTTATATATTCTGAATATAAATCCTTTATCAAATACATAGTTTGTAATTTTTCTTCTAGTGTTTGATTAGTCTTTTTCCTTCCTTCCTTCCTTTTTTCCCTCTTTCTTTTCCCTCCTTTTCCTTTCTTTCCTTTTCCTTTTTTTTTTCAGAGACAGAGTCTCGCTTTGTTACCCAGGCTGGAGTGTAGTAGTAGGTTCTTGGTTCAATGAAACTTCCGCCTCCTGGGCTCAAGTAATCCTCCCACCTCAGCCTCAGCCTCCCGAGTAAGCTGAGACCACAGGCACTTGCCACCACACCTGGCTAATTTTTGTATTTTTTGTAGAGACAGGGTTTTGCCATGTTGCCTAAACTGATCTCGAATTCCTGGGCTCAAGCAATCCACTCTGACTCCCAAACTGTTGAGATTACAGGCATGAGCCATTGTGCCCAGCCTTTTTGCTTTCTTTTTTCTTTTTTCTTTTTTTTTTTTGAGACAGAGTCTCACTCTGTCGCCAGGCTGGAGTGCAGTGGTGCGGTCTTGACTCACTGCAACCTCCAACTCCCTGATTGAAGCTATTCTCCTGCCTCAGCCTCCCAAGTAGCTGGGATTACAGGTGCCTGCCACAACACCCAGCTAATCTTTGTATTTTTTAGTAGAGACGAGGTTTCACCATGTTGGCCAGGATGATCTCGATCTCCTGATTTCGTGATCCTCCTGCCTTCGCCTCCCAAAGTGCTGGGATTACAGGTGTGAGCCACTGCACCCAACCACCCTTTTCATTTTCTTGATGGCCTTTTGACACATAAATATTAATTTTGTGAAGTCCAATTTATAAATTATTTTTGGGAGACATGGTCTCACTCTGTTGCGCAGGTTGGAGTGCAGTAGCACAATCACAACTTACTGCAACCTTAACCTCCCAGGCTCAAGTGATCCTCCCACCTCAGTCTCCAGTGATCCTCCCTCCTCAGCCTCTCGAGTAGCTGAGATCACAGGCATGTGCCTCCACACCTGGCTTATTTTTTTATTGTTTGTAGAGTTGCCCAGGCTAGTCTTGAACTCTTAAGCTCAAGTGATTCTCCCACGTAGGCTCCCCATAGTGCTAGGATTATAGGCATGAGCCACTGCACTGGGACTGATTTATGAATTTTTATCTTTTATTATTCATGCTTTTGCTGTCAAGTCTAAGAACTCTTTGCCTAAGGTCTTAAATATTTTTTCCTATTTCTTCCAGAAGTTTTATAAGTTTTATCTTTTACATTTAGGTCTATGATATGTTTTGGTTTAATTTTTGTGTGTGGTATGAGGTTAGAGTCTATAAGTTCACTTTTTTGCATGTGAATAGCCAATTGTATCAGTACTGTTGAAAAGACAATTATTTCCCCATTGTAATTTCTTAATTTCTTTGTCAAAAATTAGTTAACCGTAAATGTTCAGGTTTGTTTCTGGATTCCATTCTCTTCTATTGATCTATGTGTCTGCCTTATACCAGTCTCATGCTCTCCTAATTAGGGTGGTTTTACAGTAAGTTTTGCAATTAGGAGTATACATCCTCTAATTTTGTTGTTCTTTTTCCAAATTGTTTTCACTTTTGTAAGTTCTTTGCATTTTCTTTTAAGTTTTGAGATTGTTGTGTCTATGTCTACCATCATAAGATTTCATGATGATTGAGTATTTGATATTTAAATATTTCATTTTAACTGCTTCACTTTTGGCTGGGCGTGGTGGTTCACGCCTGGATTCCCAGCACTTTGGGAGACCAAGGCAAGTGGATCACTTGAAGCCAGGAGTTCAAGGCCAGCCTTGCCAACATGGTAAAACCCCATCTCTACTAAAAACACAAAAATTAACCAGACATGGTGGCATGTGCCTATAATCCTAGCTGCTTGGGAGACTGAGGCAGGAGAATCTCCTAACCTTGGAGGCAGAGGTTGCAGTGAGCTGAGACTGTGTTACTGCACACCAGCCTGGGAAGCAGAGCAAGACTCCATCTCAAAAAATAAAAATAAAAATAAATAAATAAACTGCTTCATTTGTTATTGCTACATATGGCCTTAGTAAATGCTTAATGCTGTTCTTTTGTTCTTATTAAGATTTTCTAGTATGGTAAAGTGACTTAGATACTTGCGTATAGGAAGCACAATTCTACTTGCCCTAGTTTTCAAATATTTCATCTTTTTGTCTTCCTAAATATTTTTATTAGTCAGATTATGTGTTATTATTTTTGCTTCTAGTTAGATGTCATTGTCTAAATTTTAAAAATATAATAATAGTGTTTTAAGGCTATTTTGAAGTAGACCTGGCTTTGATGTCTTTGTTTTCAGACTTCTACGGCTTATTAGAATAAGACTGCCCTCCCATGGTGACAATTAGGTAATTTTTTTCAGTAAATTTAATGGGCTTATTTTTGGAAAAAATAATTCAAAATGTATATATTTTAAAAAATATGTGGGGAAATAAGTGATAAGCTATTCTGTGTTTCCAAATAAACAGAGATTGTAGAACCCCCCCGCTCCAGCTCCCACTGTCTATTAAGTCACAGTGGCTGACCAGCATGGGAGGCCCTGGCCACAGTCTTTCATGAGTTGGTGGTCTTAAGTCACCTGTCTCTCTGGAGAATCGGTTTTATTATCCTAAAATGAAGGGGTTTCAGTGAGGCTGCTCCACATCTAAACTTGTGTGGCTCCTTTGGTTTTCTATGCCACTTTCTTTTTGTCTTCCTATTATTTTATGGAGTATCACTTTATATCTAGTCATCTTCCTCAATCCCATGTTAAAATTCTTGGAATGCCCTTGAGTCTTATTGGTCTGGTCTCCTCTGTATTTTCTGTAGAATTATGTAATATTGCTACAAGTACCATTTGGGTGAAAGGAAATTTTTTTGGTCTTCCAAGTATTGAAATGATTGTAAGTTTGGATAAGAGTGGTGAATATAGGCCGGGCGCGGTGGCTCAAGCCTGTAATCCCAGGACTTTGGGAGGCCGAGGCGGGTGGATCACGAGGTCGAGAGATCGAGACCATCCTGGTCAACATGGTGAAACCCCGTCTCTATTAATACAAAAAAATTAGCTGGGCACGGTGGCGCGTGCCTGTAATCCCAGCTACTCAGGAGGCTGAGGCAGGAGAATTGCCTGAACCCAGGAGGCGGAGGTTGCGGTGAGCCGAGATCGCGCCATTGCACTCCAGCCTGGGTAACAAGAGCGAGACTCCGTCTCAAAAAAAAAAAAAAAAAAAAGAGTGGTGAATATAGAGACCCAGGAACCAGAATTTCTGTTGCTTATGTTTATTCAGGTTAATAGTTACAGTGGCCTCCCCTTATCCACAGTTTTGCTTTCCCCCATTTGAGTTACCCATGGTCAGCCATGGTCCAAAAATATTGCATAGAAAATTCCAGAAAGAAATAATTCGTAAGTTTCAAATTGCATGCTATTTTGAGTAGTATGACGAAGTCCTGTACTGTCCAGCTCTACCTAGCCCAGGACATGAATCATCCTTTTGCTCAACATATCCACACTATATACACTCACCTCCCATTAGTCACGTAGGGTTATCTGATCACCCCTCATGGCATCCCAGTGCTTATGTTCTACTAACCCTTTTGTCAAAGAGAATCTATAATGGGGGTTTCCAATCTTTTGGCTTTCCTGGGCCACATTGGAAGAATAAGTATTGTCATGGGCCACACATAAAACACACTAACACTAACGGTAGCTGATGGGTTAAAATAAATAAATAAATCACCAAAAAATCTCATAACGTTTTAAGAAATTTTACGAGTTTATATTGGACCACATTCAAAGCCATTTTGGGCTGCATGTGACTCCTGTCCATGGGTTGGAAAAGCTTAATCTATAAAGTGCTTCCCCTAAGTGAAAAGGTAAAAGTTCTCAATTTAATAAGGAAAGAAAAAGAATGGCATGGTGAGAGTGCTAAGATCTGTAGTAAGACCAAATCTCGCCACAGCACTCCAGCCTGGTGTCAGAGTGAGACTCCACCTCAAAAAAAAAATGTGTAAGACTTTTATCAGAATACTATAAAACAATGCCAAGAAGGGAATTAAAGAATAGCTAGCTCATTAATTGAAAGACTCAGTATTGCTAAGATGCCAATTCTCTCCAAAATGATCCAATCCAGAGATTCACTGCAATCTCAATAATAATCTCAGTGTGGTTTTTGCGTGATTTTACATGCTAATTCTGAAATTAATATGGAAATGCAAAGGACCTAGAATAACCAAGACAATCCTGAGATAAAACAACAAAGTCGGAGCACTTAGTATGTTTCAAAATGTTAACCTATTAGATCCATGGGACAAAAATTCGGGCGTAGAAGTAGACGTCAAGCTCAGAAATAAAGTAGACATATATGATTGCTTGATTTGTGATATATACACACTGCAAGTCAATGAGGATAAGATCTTTTCAATAAATAAATTATAAACTTTTACAGCCAGTCCTTGGTCACTCAACTTTGAGATACTGAATCTATTTCAATCAAATTATAATCATAGCATATAATTTGCATTTTATACTGATAGTATGAAATGAGGTGCCCCATTATGGTGTTGATTTCCATTTCCCTGATGATTAGTGATGCTATCTTTTCATGTGTTTATTTGGCCATTTCTTTGGAGAAATGTCAATTTATATCCTTCACCCATTTTTAAATTGGGGTTTTTAAATATTATTGAGTTGTAAGAATTTTATTTTAGATACAAGTTCCTTATCAATATATATGATTTGCAAAATTCTTCTGTTCTATGGGGTATTTTTTTTTCTCACTTTTTTGATCATATCCTTTGACAGGCAAAACGTTTTAATTTTGGTGATGTCCAGTTTATCTATGTCTTCTTTTTGCTTGTGATTTTGGTGTCACATCTAAGAAGTCATCGCCTAATCCAAACTCACGAGTATTTATGTCTGTTTTAAGATTTTAATAGTTTTAGCTCTTACACTTACATCGCTGTCCCATTTTAAGCTCAGCATGCGGTGTGTTGTGAATATATTGTTGTCCCAGCACCATTTGTTCATGTGCTCTGTTAAAATAATGTTGAGGGTGGCTGTGGGTGAGTGTCTGCAGGCAAAGCAGCATGGGGTAGGCTGCAGTGGGGAGAGGGCTTGTGCAAGCTGGTACGTGTCAGCAATGGCCTCTCTGCTGGAGCACTCTGCTAGTTAGGTGAGGTCTGCCACCACAGGAGCTGACAAGGGCTCCCAGGAGGTACCTAGCAACTGTACTGCCAGCAGGTGTGGCCAGGCTGGGGCCCCCAGAGATACCAACAAACCAAGCGGTGCTCCGGTTGGATCAGCCCTGTCCCATGGAGTTAAGGTCCAGCAGTTCCCCTAGGACTGATGTCTCCTCTGGGAGCAAGTTAAGCCTAGAGGGATGAGCGTCCCTGTCCATGTTCCTCTGCAGATGCTCCTGCACTAAACTCTCTGGGCTCCTCGCCAGCTGGAGTTCTGTGCCTACCACTTCTCTAAGCAGCTTTCTCTGCCAACTTAAATGTGTGTGGTGGTCACAGTATCTCATCCTATGGACTTCCAGAGGCCTATGGTGAGAGTGGGTTGCTCTTTGTCCATTTAGTCACCCCTTCTTCAAGTGTCATTGGGGTCCAGCAATGAGACCTGGTGTGCAGTAGCCCCATGCGGGGTTCCCTGCTTCCTTCCCCTTGAGCCTACATCTGTGTCTTCCCTTATCCACTCTTAATGCCTTCCCTCTGAAGATCTGCTAGGAGTGTGCCAGTCTTCCTGATGTCCTGGTCCCTCTGTTGGAGATGTTCCCTCTGGCTACATATAGTTATCCATCTTGGAGCCTGACAAAAATGTTTTAAAATTGACTGTAGTGATGGTTGCACAACCCTGAGTATAAAAATAAATGAATTGTTTACTTTAAAGGGTTGAATTATATGGTATATGAATTGTATCTCAACAAAGCTGCTATTGGCCGGGCATGGTAGCTCACACCTGTAATCCCAACACTTTGGGAGGCTGAGGTGGACCGATCACCTGAGGTCAGAAGTTCAAGACCAGCCTGACCAACATGGTGAAGCCCTGTCTCTACTAAAAATACAAAAATTAGCTAGGGGTGATGGCAGGGTACCTGTAATCTCAGCTACTCAAGAAGCTGAGGCAGGAGAATCGCTTGAACCCTAGAAGTGGAGGTTGCAGTGAGCTGAGTTGCACCACTACACTCCAGCCTGGGTGAAAGAGCAAGACTCTGTCTCCAAAAAAAAAAAAAAAGCTGTTATTAAGAAAATAATAGAGATGGAAGTATAAATGAAATTATTAGTTATAAATTAATAATTTTTGAAACTGGGTGAGAAGTGCACAGAAATATATTATTCTTTTTACTTTTGCTTCTGTTGTAAATTCTCTTTGGTAAGAAAGTACAAGAATAGGGTGAAGTATGGTGGCTCACTCAACGCCTGTAATCCCAGCACTTTGGGAGGTCAAGGCAGGCAGATTGCGAGGTCAGGAGATTGAGATCATCTTGGCCAACACGGTGAAAGCCTGTCTCTACTAAAAATACAAAAAATTAGCCAGGAGTGGTGGCAGGTGCCTGTAATCCCAGCTACTCCAGAGGCTGAGACAGGAGAATCACTTGAACTCAGGAGATGAAGGTTGCAGTGAGCCGAGATCACACCACTGCACTCCAGCCTGGGTGACAGAGCAAGGCTCTGCCTAAAACAAAAAACAAAATGTAAAGAATACAAGTTGCTAGCACTCTAGAAAAAAAGAGTCTCTATCACTGAAAGTCTTAATACCAGAACTTTATACAAATGATTGTGCCTTGACTATAAAGCCAATGACTGGCATGTGCTTTTGTGCCTTAGCCTGAGTTATCCCAGTGTTACTGCCTCTTCATGCCCTTTATAATTTTATCCTTTTTCTTTGCATTCATTTTAAAGCAGCTCTTTAATTTTTTATTATTTCTCCAAGGGAGATATAACCTGCTGGAAATGTTTTCCTTGTTATAGCACTGGTCAGAGATGATTGGGTGGGAAAATCAGTTCCAGAGTTCCTCAGAGTCTATGATAGAAACTATAATGAATGCCTCCAATAATAAATACTTAATAAAAGTGCAATGGAGAAAAATGCCATTTGCCCTACCTCTGTGTAATGTAGAATATAACACTGCACCTCCAAATAATAACTGTAGTCTGTTGTAGAGCTACAAGGTAAGGTGAGCTACTAGAGTGAAAGAAGATATACCATATAAAAACATATTGTATGGCCAGGTGTGGTGGCTCACGCCTGTAATCACAGCACTTTGGGAGGCCAAAGCAGGCATATCACCTGAGGTCTGGAGTTTGAGACCAGTCCGACCAACATGGAGAAACCCTATCTCTACTAAAAATACAAAATACACACACACACACACACACACACACACACACACACACACACACACACACAGTGTTCCTAGGGTGTGAATAAATTTTTTTTCTTTTCCTTCGCTAGTAAGCATCCTTCAGTGATTTCATTCAGAAATATATACTGAACCAAGGCAGCATGTTTTCTTTGGTGAGGGGGAGAGAGGATGCAAAGATGACTAACACATAGTCCTTGCAACCAAGATATCTGAAATCCTCTGGAGAATAGAAAAGACAAGACCAAGCTGGGCAATGGAGTGGGACTCTGTCTCTTCAGTAAAAGAAAAACAGAAAGAGAGAGAAAGAGGAAGGGGGAGAGAAAGAGGAAAAAAGGGAGGAAGGGAAGGAGGGAGGGCTGGAGGAATAGTCAACTATGTATTCATCTCAGCTCAGTAAATCAGCACTTTACCTAAGATAAACAGAGGACCTACCTGTGGGGATACCTGGCCTTCTAAATGTTTCTAAACAAAGGAGTGAGTTTCTTGCATGGCTCAGCTTTCAGCTTAACTTTTCCTTTTTAACATAGTGCAATGGACTCCAAATCTTTTGGTCCCCAAACCAGGGACCAGTTTTGTGGAATACAATTTTTCCACAGATGGGTGTGAGAGAGGAGGGAATGGTCTCAGGGTGATTCAGTCACATTACATTTATTGTACACTTTATTTCTATTATTATTACATTGTAATATATAGTGAAATAATTACATAGATCACCATAATGTAGGATCAGTAGGAACCCTAAGCTTGTTTTCTTGCAACTAGATGGTCCCATCTGGGGGTGATGAGAGACTGTGACAGATCATCAGACAGTAGATTCTCACAAGGAGTGCACAACCTAGATCCCTCACATGTGCAGTTCATTATAGAGTTTGTGCTCCTATGAGAATCTAATGCTAAGGGTCTGTGTTAAAGAAACTTCTCTTCCCAGGTTCCTTAGGGGAAGGTTTCAAGTCCAGGAATTTTCCAGCTCCCCCGCCTCAGGTGGCTGGAGCTCTTTGAGCACCTCCTCCACACCTTCCTCTGGAGACCAGAGGGGTTTCAAATGCAGGAATTTCCAGGCTCCCCGCCTCAGGCGGCTGGGTCTTTGAGCACCTCCTCCATGCAGGCCTGGTAAAATTCTTAGTCTTATCTTCTCCTGCTCAGGAAAGCCAGGTAGGGCTCTTTTGTCCCAAATTCCTGCCAAAAGCTCTGGGAGGAGGCGCTTCTGTTGGGTTGTAAAACAAGTAGCCAATCCGGTATCAGAGTCAAAGATCAATCAATCCAGAGGAAGTTTGAAAGAACTCCTCTCACTGGATGAGAGCATGAATGGGGAGGGAATAACTCAAGGGTTAAAACTTCAGCTGCTCCTAACTGAATAGATTTCCCTCTCTGGGTTCCCCTCCCACCACAACAGTGTGGTGGGAGCTTCTCTCTCTCTCTCTCTCTCTCTCTCTCTCTGTCTCTCTCTCTCCCTCCCCCATCCTTCCCTCCCCCTCTCTCCCCCTCCCCCCTCCCTCTCTCTTTCTCTCTCTTCCCCCCTCCCCCCTCCCCCCCCTCTCTCTCTCTCCCCTCTTTCTCTCTCTCTCTCACCTCTCTCTCTGTCTGTCTCTCTGTTTCATAAATCACTCTTCCACAAAACTCTTTGGGTCCACGGTTTTATTTGGACAGTAAATTCACCACGCTTCCGGGGCCCCTTGCCCCATTCTTCGGGATTAGAGTGGCCAAGAACATACAAGCTGGATACTCCCCCAGTAACAGTGCCATTGCTGATCTGACAGGAGGTGGAGCTCAGGCAGTAACACAAGCAAAGGGGAGTGGCCATAAATACAAATGAAGTTTTGCTCACTTGCCCACTGCTCACCTCCTGCTGTGTGTTCCAGTTCATACCAATTGTGGTCTGTAGCCCTAGGGTTGGGACCCCTAGCATAGTGAATTTGGGGTCCTGAGATTGTATTTTCTTTTCACATAATTTCAACAATAATGTGATTGTGATACAGTGACTGAGGATAAAAAGGAAGGAATGGATGTAAGAAGCATGAGAAAGTAGGGCAGGACTTGGCACCTGGTTGTTTGTAGAGATGCCAGAAGGTTAGAAATCAGCTGAGCAGGCCGGGCGCGGTGGCTCACGCCTGTAATCCCAGCACTTTGGGAGGCCGAGGCGGGTGGATCACAAGGTCAACAGATTGAGACCATCCTGGTCAACATGGTGAAACCCTGTCTCTACTAAAAATATAAAAATTAGCCGGGCATGGTGGCACGCGCCTGTAGTCCCAGCTACTCGGGAGGCTGAGGCAGGAGAATCACTTGAACCCAGGAGGTGGAGGTTGCGGTGAGCCGAGATCGAGCCATTGTACTCCAGCCTGGGTAACAAGAACGAAACTCCATCTCAAAAAAAAAAAAAAAAGAAATCAGCTGAGCAACTCCTAGAAGTTTAGAACTGCATAACTGAGAGGAAAAACAGAGTCAAGAGGGACCTTATGAGTTTGAAGGAAATGGTTTATGATGTTCATTTTGATTGAATTTTGTGGCACCAGATGTTTAAGTTTGCTGCTTATGAACAAGGTCAGTGTTTGAGATGTGGATTTTGAAGGACTCACCCTAAAGATTATGACTAAAATGAATGAAATTGTTAGGGAATAGAGAGAAGAGACCAAATGAATAATATTGGGGAACACTAGCCACTAAAGGACAACCAAAAAGGCATAATGTGTGTTAGCAAAGTTGTAACCGCTTTTGGATTTCTTCCTGCCTGCTGCACAAATGAAGACCACAGTATCGTAGTAAAGAAAGAGTTTAACAGACACAAGGCTGGTCATGCCACATGGGAGATGTAGTTAGTACTCAAATCATCTTGTGGGTTAGGGGTTTTCTTTTTTTGAGACAGGGTCTTGCTCTGTCACCCAGGAAGCTGGAGTGCAGTGGCACAATCTGTGCTCGCTGCAACCTTCGCCTCCCAGGTTCAAGCAATTCTCCTGCCTTAGCCTCCCAAGTAGCTGGGATTACAGGTGCACACCACCATGCCCAGCTAATTTTTTGTATTTTTGGTAGAGATGGGTTTCACCATTTTGGCTGGGCTGGTCTCGAACTCCTGAGGATTCAGGGTTTTTCAAAGACAGTTTTGGGGAAGTGATTGGGGAGGCAAGGCTTGCTGCTGATTGGTTGGAGCAGAGATGAAATCATAGGGAGTGTAAGCTATCCTCTGATGGGCTCAGTTGCTTCTGGATGGGGCCACAGAAGTGGGTTTGGAAGGTCCAGGTGAAGTCAGCAATGGAAAAAAATCTGAAAAGGTATCTCAAAAAGCCAGTCTATAATAGTTATATTATTTGCAGGAATGGCTGACAATCTATATCTATACCTTCACAGAATCAGGCTCCTGGCTTCCCCCAGTTCAAGGCCTTTCATTAGCTTTACAAAAGCAGTTGAGTTTTGGGCAAGGCCTATTATTATTTAAACTGTAGCCTAAATGTCTTCCAAAGTTAACTCAGCCCAGTAGCCTGGTAATAATTAAAGGAAAGGGAGGATGGAGGATGGGTTAGCTCAGATGTTTTTTACTGTCATAATTTTCTCATTGATATATTTGCAAAGTGAACAGAGATTTTCATGAAAAATAGTTTACCATCATAGTTAAAAGCATGGAGCTAGACTGCTGTGTTCAAATCCCAGATCTGCCACAAGTGATTTAATTTCCTAAGCTCCTACACCTAAAAAACACAGTTATAAGTAAAAGTACCTCATAGGGTTATTGTGAGGATTAAAAGTAAGGCATTTAGAAGAGTCTCTGAAAATGTTCTTTAAGCATCAGTAATATGGTTCGAATCTGCATCTCCACCCAAATCTCATGTCAAATTTTAATAGCCAGTGTTGGAGGTATGGCCTGGTGGGAGGTAATTGGATCATGGGGGCAGATTTTTCCCCTTGGAGCAGTTCTCCTGATAGTGAGTTCTCCTGCTGGTCATTTAAAAGTGTGTGGCACCTCCCCTTTCTCCAGCCATGTGAAATATTGCTCCCCCCTACCCTTCTGCCATGACTGGAAGTTTCCTGAGGCTTCCCCAGAAGCAGACTCTGCCATGCTTCCTGTACAGCCTGCAGAAATATGAGCCAATTAAACATCATTTCTTTATAAATTACCCAGTCTCAGGTATTTCTTTATAACAGTGCGAGAATGGACTGATACAATCAGCTATTGTTTAATGTTATTTATATAAGATAATTTTGGGAAAATAGATTCAGGAGAATTGTTAGGTCAGCTGCAACAGATTAAGGTCCACATGAGTAGAAACATAATACAGACTGAGGTAAGGCAATTCTTTCAAAATGTGATGGAATTATGAATGAAAGAGAAATAGTATGGTAGCTTAAGGGGAAACAAAATTGAATTTTTTAAAATAAAGCTTTTGGAATGCCGGATGTGGCGGCTCATGCCTGTAATCCCAGCTACTCTGGAGTTTAAGGTAGGAAGATCACTTAAGCCCAAGAGTTTGAGACCAGCCTGGACAATTTATGGGGAGACCTCATCTCAGAAAAAAAAAAAAAAAAGTTTTAGTTTTAGTGACTTCTGAATACCCCATAATACTTAAAAGAAAATCATTTCAGTAATTTAGTCCTTAATAAACCCAGTAAATAATAAGTCACTTGTTTTCAACCTTTAGTGGATTTTTCCAGTGGGTAATATTTTGTATTCACCATAAAATGTGTTTGCGACAGTAAATGTTAATGCAGTTTTGGTTGTTTATGATTTTTATTAGTGATTTGTTTTTTGCAAACTTAAAACCAAAAATGACTAACAGCTGTAAGATGGAAATACAAACATAAACCGCAGTGAATTAATTGCAGGGATTGCAGTAATCATTTCCAGTATTTAAAATTTTTGGTTTTGTTTTTTCTTTTTATAAAAAGATGTACCTACTTTAAACTCCACTATTTAGATCATAGATAAATCTGTTTAGATTATTCTAACCTTAGTATTTACCTTATGAGTTTAATGATGAATTTCAAGATGTTGGGTTTTTTCAATGTCAATAAACATTTTTGACTTTCGCATATGTTCTTATCAGTGCCATGATATCACAATTTTATTTTTGTTAAATTGTAGAAAAATTAATTTTGTTTATTGAAACAGTTGGAACTTTAGAATATTTTAATTTTGAATAATTATTATTGTTTTCTTTTATCTTTAAGGACTTCATGATCTTTGATTTTTCTTTGTAAATGTTTATGGTTTACAAAGCATTGCATATATATTTTTATCATTCAATCTTTATAGCACCCTTGTCAGTGTTGTCACCCCTCCCCTTTATAGGTGAGGAAGCAGGCTTAAAGAGGTGGTGACTTGCCCAAGACTATAAATGGAACTGAGTTTTCAAGTCAAAGTTCTAGCACTACTGATGGTTAACCCTTATTATTAAAATCATTCTGTCATCCTCCCTCTACTCATACTATGATCTTCCCTCTTTTTTTGCTCAAAAAAGTAGCCATTTTGCTTTAGGTTTCCAGATGTATCATTTTAGAAATTGACTAACTTTCCTGTAAAGCCCTTGTTTGCAACCTGCTGAGATCTTCTACCTTCCACCACTCCCCAAAGGGACATTTGTCAATTTCTGGAGAAACTGTTGACTGTCGAAACTGTAGGAGTGGAGGGGAGGCTGGGCATAGTGGCTCACGCCTGTAATTCTAATACTTTGGGAGGCTAAGGCTTGGAGGATTACTTGAAGCCAGGAGTTCAGTGTTAGCCTGGGCAAAAAAGTGAGACCCTGTCTCTACAAAAAATTAGCTGATCACAGTGGTACATGTCCGTAGTCCCAGCTACTTGGAAGCCTGAAGCAGGAGAATTGCTTCAGCCCAGGAGTTTGTGGCCGCAGTAAGCTATGATCACGCTGCTGCACTGCAGCCTGGGCAACAGAGCAAGACCTTGTCTATCAACAAAATAAAAAACAAACAAAAACCTGTAGGGGGCAGGGGATGCAGGTGTTACTGACAACTAGTGTGTAGAGACCAGGTCGCTACTAAAAGATGTACAGGGCCGGGCGCGGTGGCTCACGCCTGTAATCCCAGCACTTTGGGAGGCCGAGGCGGATGGATCACGAGGTCAAGAGATCGAGACCATCCTGGTCAACATGGTGAAACACCGTCTCTACTAAAGATACAAAAAAATTAGCTGGGCATGCCTGTAATCCCAGCTACTCAGGAGGCTGAGGCAGGAGAATTGCCTGAACCCAGGAGGCGGAGGTAGCGGTGAGCCAAGATCGCGCCATTGCACTCCAGCCTGGGTAACAAGAGCGAAACTCTGTCTTAAAAAAAAAAAAAAAAAAAAAAAAAAGATGTACAGGACAGCCCCTACCACAAAGAATGACCTGGCCCACAATGTGAAGGGAGCGAAAGTTGAGCAATTCCACTGTGAAGAGTAAGACTTTATTTACCCATTCTTAACCTTGAAATTGAAACTCTCCATTTATTCTTGTATATCTGTAATGTCGTTCTTTCCCCCTCGTCCCCCAAATTATTTAAAATATTGTTTTTGAGGTAGTTTAATGTAAAGGTGAATATCTTTCATAGCCTAGGAATTACGTGGTATATTTCGGTATTGTTAAGAATTTACATTAATACTGCTTTAAAAATGTTATAGATAGATTAGAGTTTTCTGAAGAATAGTTTATGTTGCTGGCTGGGAGAAGAAAAATAAGATCAAAGCACAAATATTTTATTTCAAACCAACATTTTTAATGAAATTTTCCCTGTTTTCTAATTTTACTTATGTTGAATGCCAATAAAAAATACACAAAGAACTCTGAGCTTTTATGTAGAGCTTTCAGTTTCTGTCTGTTTAATTTGATGCTCTGCTTATTCGGCTATGCTAGATGTGTTTCTCAGAGTTATCCAGTCCATATGTGTTTGAAGAGACAATTTGGTGTAGAATTGATAGTGTCAGGCTCTTCCAAGCAAGGTCTTCCAAAGGAGTATCTCAAAAATATTCCTTAGAGTTGAGGTGGTAATGTTATATAGCCTAACAGTTGACATGCTATTAAAAGCTTATAATAACTGATCATTAAAATGCAAGTTACAGATTTTACATAAACACTACACATTTTTACAGAGGTTTTATAATCAGGTAATAATTAAAAAAAAAAAAAAAGCATATGCTATAGCCCAAACCAGCTCTTAAGAGTAGCATCTGTCAAGTTGGTAATGAACATTTACTGAAGGCTTTAAGAAGTTAGTTTTAAACATTAAAGACAGATTCTAAGACATGATAAGGTAATTTCAATAATATTATATCATACTTCAAGATGATTACAAATATTACAGTACTACCCAAGTTATTAAAGAAATAATAAGAATAGTATAATGTACTCTTCACATTACTGTCTTTATTTTATTTTTTTTAATTTTGATTTTTATTTTTGAAAGGGAGGCTTGCTCTTTCACCCAGGCTGGAGTGCAGTGGTACAATCTTGGCTCACTGCAACCTCTGCCTCCTGGGTTCAAGTGATTCTCCTGCCTGAGCCTCCCAAGTAGCTGAGATTATCTGCCGTCACACCCAGCTAATTTTTTTTGTATTTTTAGTAGAGACGGGGTTTCACCATGTTGACCAGGATGGTCTTGATCTCTTGACCTCATGATCTGCCTGCCTCGGTCTCCCAAAGTGCTGGGATTACAGATGTGAGCCACCATGCCCGGCTTCTGTCTTTATTAATTCTGTTTTTCTAACAGCAAATGAAAGAGCACAAATTTTGCCAAGTCAGGCATTCCATTTACAGTACAGTTCTTTTTAAAATATGCCTGATAACAAAGTGTTAAATACTGAATGTCTTTTTGGTTATGAAGAAAAGAATGGTCAAGCATGAGATTTATGTAAGATCATTTGTACGAAAAAAGAAACTGCAATAGATGCTTGTTTCTCTTAATCCTTATGTATCAATAGTTTGGCAAAATTCTGTTGAAATTTCTTGTCATAAAATAAGTCAGTGGATTTACCACATGAGAATAGATATTTGCTTATATATATAATACTACCCTTATTAATAGACTTCAAGTATTCCAAATGTAAGGATTTTTGAATCTTATATTAAATGGACATTACCAGTTACTAATTATCACATTCCAAAGTTCCCAAGTTGAACACTCATTCTGCTCAAAACACAACGAAATGTTGCAGGTTGCATTTCCCAGTATTTCACCGGGTTGTTGAATAAACTTATTGCACTGTATAAAGATTTCTTCATCTTTGGCACTGTTGGACAGAAGTCATTTACTCCCACTCTTGAAATTGAATTAGAATGAAGGAAGATTATCTGTTGTAGTAGGAAAAAAAAGGTTAAAAATACCCAGTAAATGTAAACGGAAGATACTCTGTAGTTGCCATTTGTTTGTGGGTTTATTCATCTGTTTATTTTACATTGGCCTGAATGTATTTTCAGGTAAAGTAGATGTACTCACTTATGCATGTTAAATATCTATTATAACAACTCAAGCTTATGTGTTGTACACGAAAGTGTTGGGGAAGGTCTCCTGCCAAAGCCCAGAGCATAATGCCTGGTCAGTTCGGTCAGTCGGTCGGTCGAGTCGGTCGGTCGGTCGGTCGGTCGGTCGGTCTGTCTGTCTGTCTGTCTGTCTGTCTGCCTGTCTGTCTCTCTCTCTCTCTCTCTCTCTCTCTCTCTCTCTCTCTCTCTTCCTTCCTCTCAATAGATAGATAGATAGATATAATGTTTACTTTTATATATATACACATATATACATATTTATGTGTATATATACATGTACTTCAGTGCCATATTTACAATAATGCATATAAAACATTAGAAATGATCAGAAGAATGAAATGTAATGCTCCAAGAGTTAGGCTCACAATATGATTGTGAAGAATTATTAGCTGGCATTTTCTGTGACCAAGGGAAAGAAGAGTAGAACTACATTTTTGTACATTGTTTTATAGAAAGATCTATCAACGTCTTATATGCATATTTGTAATGCATCAATAGTTGAAATCACTTAATTTTATGTACACCAATGGACAAGTCACAATTTTATAGGCTGTGTGCATGTCTTTTTAAATTAAATTCTTACTAAAAAAGTATGGTAAATAGAGGGACTTTCCTTAATTCCCTTTGACAGCCCTTCTAATTCCTTCTTTGGCCTTTTTTGGTAACAGTGAGATTTCTGGGAAATAAAAGCAGTCTACTTCACTGACAGCATTTTGGCATGCTAAAGAGCAGAAGCCTTTTGCTGGCCAAAGTGGGATATTCTCTCTGGCTGTTGTTACTTCTAGATTCTGCCTTTATATCTTAGTAAGACTGATATGAGCCCAATCATGAAAATTCTAGGCATTGCTAAAACATTTAAGTTTGTGTTGAGTCCCCCACAGTTCAAGGTGTCATTTGCCACAGCACTGATTTCACTGGGAATGAAAACCTGCTGGACATCAGTGTATTTACTTTGTGGACATTCATTGAACTGTATGCTTATGACTGTGTTCTTCTGTTAGTGTTATAATTCTCTTCATTTAATTAATGCTAGCAAGAGTAGAGGTAGATTTTAGAGAGACCAGAAGCTGGAAGCAGAGTTGTGGAGCAAATTAAGCAGAAATGACATCAGGGATGGGACAGCTTGAGAGAGGACAGACTCAAATTGTACTCACTGGCTAAACAGACATTCAAATGCAGCATTTGGAAAAGTCAAAGCAAAAGTTGTCACCTTGAGATTAGCACCTGCCTATATTGCATTCATTTTGATGGCTTGTATCTCAAAGGAGTACAGTGAACGAACCTTGTTTAAAGATCAGAAAGAAATATAGAAGAGGCAAAGTGGCTTGATGCCCAGTTTTGTTCTGAAGCTCCTTGGAAGATGAAAATTTTGTTCTTGGAATCTTGGCGAATCGAAAATCTTTATTCAATTCACCAGGGAATCTATGACCCCTCCCAGACAGTTAAGAGCTGTCAAATTAGGCCAGGCACGGTGGCTCAGGCCTGTAATCCCAGCACTTTGGGAGGCTGAGGTGGGCTGATCACCTGAGGTTGGGAGTTCAAGACCAGCCTGACCAACATGGAGAAAACTTGTCTCTACTAACAATACAAAAAAAAAATTAGCCAGGTGTGGTGGTGCATGCCTGCAATCCCAAATACTCGGGAGTCTGAGGCAGGAGAATCGCTTGAACCTGGGAGGCAGAGGTTGCTGTGAGCTGAGATGGTGCCATTGCACTCCAGCCTGGGTAACAAGAGCGAAACTCTGTCTCAAAAAAAAAAAAAAAAAAAAGAGTTGTCAAATTAGAAGGAAAAGATTTCTGGCCAGGCGTGTTGGCTCATACCTGTAATCCTAGCACTTTGGGAGACCTAGGCGGGTGGGTCACCTGAGGTCAGGAGTTCAAGACCAGCCTGGCCAACATGGCGAAACCCCAGCTCCACTAAAAATACAAAAATTAGCTGGATGTGATGGCAGGTGCCTGTAATCCCAGCTACTCCTGAGGCTGAGGCAGGAGAATCACTTGAACCCAGGAGGCGGAGGTTACAGTGAGCCGAGATTGCACCATTGCGCTCCAGCCTGAGGAACAAGAGTGAAACTCTGTCTCAGAAAAAAAAAAAAAAGGAAAAGATTTCTGATAATTAATAACAACAAATGACAAAATGGGAACTCATGATGCTCCAGATGGTGACTTTTAATTGGTTATATACTGTATTCTTGTTGGAATGCTTTAAAAAAATATACATGTCTATCCTAGCACCACACTGATAGCAAAAATACCAGGAGCCTAATCCTCTTGCTTTGCCTTGAGAAATGTTTCCACAACAAAAGGATATATGACCCTGTTCGATGTCCTCCTGACTAGTCCTGCCTCTGCATTGCCACCCCTGCATAGAAATCTGAAATTAACTGTGCCAGTGGCTTTGCCACAATGTCCTCAGCAGTTTCAACAGGAGAAACCAAAAGATGGAAATGGATCCTGAGCTTTCAGGTGACATCAATGTAGAAACCATTCTTCTAAAGCTCTCCTACTTCTTACAGCTCCTCATGCAACCTGGAAAGTCGCTATGTTTGAATCACCCTTGCTGCTTACTTTATCTTTGCTTGAGATACGCTAAAGAGTGTTATAAAAACTAAAGAAAAGTGCTAATATCTCCTGAACACAAGTAGAATGTTTTACCTGGAGGTATTTCAACTCTGGTAATCCTGAAGGGATTTTTTTTAGTTTATTGTTTTCCAAATGTATTTCTCTCACACGTGGTATGTTAGCAAGACTTCCATTTTCAATATCTGTGATTTTGTTGTTTCCTAGGCCCAGCCTATAAATGACATAAAATGCATCAAGTCTTATACAGATGATTAGGTGTGATAAAGTTAGCTGAACACACCACAAACTAGTTAGAATATAAATGCCTGTCCTATTTTTATATATGTTCACACAAAGATATTTAATAACCTATTAATAACCTATTTCAGTATGTAAAACCATCTCCCAGTTTTGTCAGAAAATTCTTTAACCTAAATTTAACAAAAGAGAAATTTGAAAAGTCATTTTCTTCTTTTCACTTGGTTTACCCCTCCCATCAGTAGAGGCCATAATAATGGTGGTTCTTTCTAGTTTTCTTTTCGTACTCTCCAGTTGCAATAGCAACTGACTTAACAGACAGTGATATCTACTAGGGTCCCTATGCACATTCTCCAGGAGGTATCATTCTATGTTAAAATTTTGGGAACTTTTACCTTTGCAGTTCTTTGTATCGTTTAAAATCCTCAAGTTCCACTGTTGAAATTTTATTATAATCTAAATGAAGCTCCAGTAAAGTTGATGGTAAGCCTAACAAGAAGAGAAAGATATATGTTGTTAAGTATAACCAAGCCCCTCATTTGTTTACTTTTCAAGTTTCAGATTATGGATTTAGGCAACTTTTTAGGTACCTAAATCCATAGGTACCTTTTTTTTTTTTTTTTTTTTTTTTTTTTTTGAGACGGAGTTTCACTCTTGTTGCCCAGGCTGGAGTGCAGTGGCATGATCTCAGCTCACTGCAACCTTCATCTCCTTAGTTAAAGGGATTCTCCTGCATCAGCCTCCCGAGTAGCTGGGATTACAGGTATGCACCACCATACTCGGCTAGTTTTTTGTATTTTTAGTAGAGACAGGGTTTCACCATGTTGGCCAGACTGGTCTCAAACTCCTGACCTCAGGTGATCCACCTACTTTGGTCTCCCAAAGTGCTGGGATTACAGGCATGAGCCACCGTGTCCGGCCTGGTACCTACTTTTTATTAACTTCTTATTATACTAAAATTGTAACTATTCATAAAAATAGAAACTAGTATTATGAACCATCATGCTCAGCTTCAACAGTTATCTCCATTTTTCCTATCTTGTTTCATCTACTCTGTTATTTATTGACTTGTTTATCGGTTTTTATTTTGCCATTTTTTTTTTTGCTGGAGTATTTAAAGTCTAATCTTTTACAAATCATCATTTCATGTGTAAATTCTTCAACTAGAAGTCTCTAACTGATAAGGTCATCTTTCTTTCTTTTCTTTTTTTTTTTTTATATAACCACTCTGTTAATATCACATCTAACAAAAAATAATTAATTCTTTACTATCATCTAACATAATAAAGTTACCCCAGTTGTCTCAAATGTCATTATACAGTTGATTTGTTCAAGTCAAGATTAAATGAAGTTTACAGAATACATTCGATGCTTATCTCTTTGAAATCTCTTTTTTTTTTTACAGAATACATTCGATGCTTATCTCTTTGAAATCTCTTTTTTTTTTTTTTTTTTTAACAGAATACATTCGATGCTTATCTCTTTGAAATCTCTTTTTTTTTTTTTTTTTTTTTTTGAGACCAAGTCTTGCTCTGTCACCCAGGCTGGAGTGCAGTGGCGTGATCGAGGCTCACCACAACCTCCCCCTCCCGGGTTCAAGCGCTTCTCCTGCCTCAGTCTCCCGAGTATCTGGGATTACAGGCATCTGCCACTGCGCCCAGCTAATTTTTGTCTTTTTAATAGAGAGTTTAAATAGAGAGTTTAATAGAGAGTTTCACCATGTTGGTCAGGCTAGTCTTGAACTCCTGACCTCATGATCTGCTTGCCTCGGCCTCCCAAATTTCTGGGATTACAAGCGTGAGGCCCTAGGCCCAGCCTGAAATCTCTCTTAATGTATAACATACTCCCTCCTTTTTTATTCCTCTTCTGTTGATTTTTTTCCATAATAATTTGTTTGAGACACTCATTTTGTGGATTTGGCTGACAGCTTCCATATGATATCATTTATCAGGATCCTTTAACTTCTTCCTATGACCTGGTAGTCTGATCCAAAGATGCATACAGATAGAAGTAGATCAGCCTCCTAGGGGTCTTAGCATTCATGCACGATTGCTGCCTAGATCCATTCTCTCATTAGGAATTGGAAAATGGTGACTTCCTGGTATCATTCTTTATGGATGTATTAACTGGAATTCTTCTTTAAATGATTTTCTTTCATTAATTACTTAGTTACTATGTAAGATTGTTTTCATAGAAAAGGCAGCAAAACTTGATTCTTTCAAGTAATGAATTCACACAATGCCCAAAGGTGACCAGTTAAAGTTTTGTGTGTGTGTGTGTTTTTTAAACACCATTATAGGCCGGGCATGGTGGCTCACGCCTGCAATTCAAGCACTTTGGAGGCGAAGGCGGGCAGATCACCTGAGGTCAGGAGTTCAAAACCAGCCTGACCAACATGGTGAAGCCCATCTTATTTTATTTAAAAAAAAAAAAAAAAGAAAAAAGTAAACAGCATTATAAACACACAGATTTTTTACTCTATTTGATATGTTCAGGTCATTGCAGTACTTTTTCTTTTCTTTCTTTCTTTTTTTTCTATGGCATAGTCTGTCTATCACCCAGGCTGGAGTGTAGAACTGCAGTCTTGGCTCACTGCAGCCTCTGCCTCCTGAGTTCAAGCGATTCTCTTGCCTCAGCCTCCCAAGTAGCTGGGACTACAGGCGTGCACCACCATGCCCAGCTAATTTTTGCATTTTTGGTAGAGATGGGGTTTCACCATGTTGGTCAGACTGGTCTTGTACTCCTGACCTCAAGCAATCTGCCTGCCTTGGCCTCCCAAAATGCTGGGATTACAGGTGTGAGCCACCGTGCCTGGCTCTGTCCTTTCAATTAGCAGTAGTTTGTGTAAACTAAGAAGTGTATCTTCAGTACCCCTGCACATGGCAGGTGCCCAGTGAATAATCATTCCTTCTCTTCTCATGGGGACATATCCTGATCTCCACCCTCCCCAGATAAACTGAAGTTGGAATGAAAGGGACTGACCAGAACATTCCATCAAACCTCATTTTGTTAGCCCTATATACAAAGTATTATTTGTCAACAAAACTATCTGGTTAGCTAGCTGGGAAATGGTTTCATTTTTTCAACTCTTGCTGAAATATTTCCTTTCTATATTAGTGATAAAGACTGATGAAAATAATTGAAATATCCTTATGAATAGCAATAATAATCTTCATGACTGAATTTATTTTGATAACAGAATCTACTTTGAGTTTTAAAATAAACTAGTGAGCAGAAAAATAATTCTTCTAAACTGAGAAAGTTCTAATTTCTTGAATTGTGATTAATTGAGCTTAATTGTATTTATGGAATGATTATATGGACCCTCCAGTACGTAAGGTAAAGGTTCTGTCCTCAAAGACATTAATTCTAATTGAGCAGATCCATCATACATACAAAAATCACTAGAAAAAATAGCTGATGCAATGTGCCACCTATTCTGGAGTAGATTGTACAAGTCAGAAGGGAGAAATCTCTGGGAGAGCACTTATAGAAGTTGAGTAAACTGTTGTGTCCCTTAGGAAATGAGGAAGGTGGGTAACCAGAGAGAATAGTGAAGTGCAGCCTCTAGAATAAACAAGCAGAGGTGTGAATTTGGCAGAAACTCAGTAACTCTGACAAATGTTAGCACGCTTTTGTACTGGAATTTTTTCCTGACAGAATTAAGCCACAGTTTTTTTTTTACCACACTGAGAATAAACACTAAGAAGTAATGAACTTTTAATTTTCCTTCTCTTTCCTGTCATTTAGTAATTTATACCTGTCATTCTGTGAAGTACCTTCCCACCCTGTCTTCAAACAGGTCCCCCCTCTTCCCCACACAGTATCATTATGCAGTAGAACTTTCTGAATGAATAGGAAAAAAGACATTTTCTTCCTCTCTGCATGATAACTTGTTGGGTCTGGTGAGGACCTTCAGGATATCTGTATCCTTTCATCTTGCTGGGTGCAGGGTGTGGGAGGGTGCAGGGGCAGGAAATAGTGACTGGATTATGCCACACAGGCAGTCAGCTTTCACAGGTTAGTGAATTCTGAATGTCAAAGGGATCTTGAAGAAATAGTTATTTAAGTTGAGAGATTTGATTCCAATTTAAATTTCTAAAGATTTCTTTTGGCTTTGAAAGAATCTTGAAAACTTTCTGAGAAGCTAAACCTTCACTTTTAAGATATATTTGAAATTTAAAGAGAATTTTGCAGTGTAGGAAAGACTTCTGGTATGAATATAAAGAATGGCCATGCCAGGAGGGAGCAGCTGCTCCCTCCTTTAGCCCTGTCGGTCTCACCTCCTCTCCTCCCTCTACCTTCTTCTTCTCCTTGTCTTCACTCTCCTTTATTGAATGTCAGTTTCCAGCATATGAAAGGGATTTTATGTGTTTAATTTATTGGGTAGTATTTGCATTTTTTTGTTGTTTTTCTAAAATGGGAAGGTAAATGCAGCATTTTTGGTTTCTTGTAGAAAAACATTCACCTCCTTTAAAGCTAGATTAAGGTAGTTTTTTTTAAATTTGTGTAGTTCTGAATTAAACTGTTGCCTTCCTGGATGGAAAAATTATCTTTCCCCTTTTACTTTAGATGATCTTTAGGTGACCTAAGTGAAAGGTCACCTCTTGATTAATAAAAACAGCTTTACTGTGTCTTTTAAATTATCTGTATATGTTTGTTTTGTTAATCTTCTGGATCAGGTGCGTAGATTAGAGGGGATTATGATAAAGTTGCTGCTTTAACTGGTGGATACTGAAAGACAGCTGTTGAAAAACGAAAATATGTTTTTAATCGTAGGGGTTATTTTTGACCCAGTTAGTCATCAAAGCAAAGAGAGCAGTTGCCCTTGTTGGGAATAAGGAAAGCAAGACTTTGAGCATGAGTTCCAAGAAGGGCAATCTTATGCAGCTAATCATCAGACAGGGAGCTTGGAAGTAATGGGTTACAACACTGGTCATCTGGCAGACTTAAAAAGCATTGTACTTGAGGTGCTAGCCTCAGGTCACATGAAGCCATGATAAAGAGCACAATACTCATCCTGGTAATTATTATTATTATTATTATTTTTTATTGCATTTTAGGTTTTGGGGTACATGTGAAAATCATGCAAGGTTGTTGCATAGGTGCATACGTGGCAGTGTGATTTGCTGCCTTCCTCCCCTTCACCTATATCTGGCATTTCTCCCCATGCTATCCCTCCCCAACTCCCCACCCCACCTCTGTCCCCCCCACTCCCCCCCAACAGACTCCAGTGTATAGTGCTCCCTTCCCTGTGTCCATGTGTTCTCATTGTTCAACACCCACCTATGAGTGAGAACATGTGGTGTTTGATTTTGTGTTCTTGTGTCAGTTTGCTGAGAATGATGGTTTCCAGGTTCATCCATGTCCCTACAAAGGACACGAACTCATCGTTTTTGATGGCTGCATAATATTCCATGGTATATATGTGCCACATTTTTCCTGTCCAGTCTATCATTGATGGGCATTTGGGTTGGTTCCAGGTCTTTGCTATTGTAAACTGTGCTGCAATGAACATTTTGTGTGCATGTGTCCTTATAGTAGAACGATTTATAATCCTTTGGATATATACCCAGTAATTGTATTGCTGGGTCAAATGGAATTTCTATTTCTAGGTCCTTGAGGAATCGCCACACTGTTTTCCACAATGGTTGAACTAATTTACACTCCCACCAACAGTGTAAAAGTGTTCCTATTTCTCCACATCCTCTCCAGCATCTGTTGTCTCCAGATTTTTTAATGATTGCCATTCTAACTGGCATGATCATCCTGGTAATTATTATATCACAAGCAATCACTTCCTATGTGCTGGATGTTGTCCCCAAACCTTTCTATGTA
Source organism: Aotus nancymaae (assembly GCF_030222135.1). Taxonomy (NCBI): domain Eukaryota; kingdom Metazoa; phylum Chordata; class Mammalia; order Primates; family Aotidae; genus Aotus; species Aotus nancymaae. The sequence goes on from NW_026988455.1 coordinate 20,482,515, forward strand.
TTTGTCCATTAATCTTCACATTACAACTGGGAAGAAGCTGGGTACAAAATACCTTTTCTTGAATAGCATATCCATTCCTGCCAGAGCCAGGGACTGCCCAGTCTGGCCACATAGGCTCCACCTCAAACTGTGGCTAAATGCCTGGAGACAGAGTCTCTTGCCCAATCTATCTTTCTTCGCTTTCTTCTGTACAGAATTCGCCACCTCTAACAGGAACTTCACAGAATGACACGTATAAATGAGTAAATGTCAGGAAAGAGAAGGAAAATTAAAAGTTCATTACTTCTTAGTGTTTATTTTTAGTGGAGTAAAAATAAGTGGATGACTTAATTCTGTCAGGAAAAAAAGCACTACATATGGCATTTTCTGTGTGTGTAGACTATATTGATCAGATTTACAGTTACAGGATTTCTAGTTGCAGTGTATACTGCACAGTTTACAATATTACATTTAATCGTTATTGAAAGGTGACAATTTTAAAATACCATATCTTAAATAAAGTAAATACAAACCTTTAGGAACTGAGGTCAGTTTTGCTTCTGCAATTCTGATATGGAACACCGTCACCCCTTCAAATGCCCCTGGCTCTATCCCATTATTATCAAGAGGGTTTGCACTCATTTCTGTCAGGGGAGAATGACATGACTTAGCACACATAGGTTGTATATAAAGGAAACTCACAGTGCAGAAAGACACATCCCAAGAATGAATATCCCAGTAAGCACGAGCTTCATCCTTTAGGCTCATTTTCACTCAGTATATCTGCTTCTGTCTATCTACTGTCCTTTCTGTCAGCCTCAGAAAAATACGGCTTTGTGTTATGTAAACTGCAGTATATGAGAAGTTCACTATTATTTGTTTTGAATTGCCAAATCAGTGACATTTTCACTCTCTTCCAACCATGAGCACAATTAAGATTTTGTTATAGTAGTATTGCATCAGAAAAAAAGATCATCCTTCATATACTCCAAAATGTTTATATTTTTCTGTGTACATTTTTGTGTCTTAAATTTTTTTTAAATTATAAGTCAATTAGAAATTGTTATTTTGTTAGCAGAAATATAACTTTGAAGAAATGCCAGTAAGTGTGGTCAGACACTTGGTTGAATTAAATAAATAAATGCATGAGAATCTTGGTTATGAATTTTGAATGGAGATTATAGGGAGATGGCATGGTTATATGATGGATGTTAGAAATAAAATCAGGTAGAGTTTTAAATAGAAGATGAAAAACTCCTCACATCAATAATCTTAAAGCAGATAACCAAACGTTAGGTGCACATTCCAAATAATATCCAAACTAATTTTGTAAATTATATTTGAGTAACTTATATAACACATTAAAATACTATCTTTAAATTAAAAAAGAATAATGTAGATTTTATTAATCAGGATCTGGTCAGAAACAGAAACCAGGCTAAGTGTTTCAAAGGAGATTCTTTTTTTTTTTTTTGAGATGAAGTCTTGCTTTGTTGCCCAGACTGGAGTGGAGTGGCGTGATCTTGGCTTACTGCAGCCTCCGCCTCCTGAGTTCAAGCAATTCTCCTGCCTTACCGCCCCAAGTATCTGGGATTACAGGCACCCGTCACCAGGTCCAGCTAATTTTTGTATTTTTGGTAGAGACGGGGTTTTACCATGTTGGGCAGGCTGGTCTCAAACTCCTGACCTCTGGTGATCCATTCACCTTGGCCTCCCAAAGTGCTGGGATTATAGGCGTGAGCCACTATGCCCAGCCTCAAAGGAGGTTCTTGAGGGAGAGAGAGACAGTATTACAAAGGTCATATTTTCTTTAAGTGCTAAAAATTTTGTTGGGCATTTTAATTGGTTTATAAATGGCTTATCTAGGCAAAGATTATTATATTCAAAAATTAATTTTGGAAATTATTCTTAATAATGATAAAGTGTTCTACATCTGCTTGCTTATTATAATTTCAAGATGTCCCATTCATTTGAAAAACTTACCTAAAACGTGTAAAGCATTCATTCCTTTGAATGTGTCCTTTTGTATTTTCTTAACTTTATTTTCATGAATTCTGAGTTCTGCTAATGATTTGGGAAGATTAAGTGGTATTTCACTTAGTTGATTGTGGGATAAATATAGCCTTCGCAACTTCTTTGTGGTTAGAAAGGCTTTGGGGTGAATCTTTGTTAACTTGTTGTTGTTCAGGATCAGACCCTTGATCAAGCACAGAAAGTTACACAATATTAGGAAGTGGATTTGATTTACCAGTATTCTACAGTGATTAGCCAATCATGGAAATCAGTACAATTTACATTGTTCATGTACTAGATCACCCATGTAAAAAATTTCCCAGCCCAATCTAAACTTTAAAAAAAATTTTGCTGCTGAGTTAGAAAAGTGCAGAGCTGTAATAGTTGAGGTTGTTCCTTTGGTTTAGATAGAGGTGTGTCTTTTTTATCTTTGAATAGATAATACATTCATATGGTTAAGGCTTCAACCTCTACTCAGCCTCCTATTTCCCTTCAGGGAAGTGACCAAGGATATTATCTTTATCTTATCTTAAAATCTACGCTACAAAACTATGTTTAGTGCTCACCAAATATATCCAAATATATTTTTGCATGATTTTTTTTCTATTTTGAAAACCTTACTTCTTTCATATTTACTAATGTTTAGCATTTCTCTCAGAACAGAGGCCTGTAAGGAAAAAACTCCTACCATGTGCCCTCACCATTCTGGCATATTTTAGATGTTGGGGAGATAGTAATGGATCCTGAGGAATGGCTCAATCTCTTACCAGTTTTTTGGATATTTCTCAGGGCAATAAGAAAGCATCCACCAGTAGGGGTGTAATTACTCCAGAGAGCAAAAGAGCTTGTACTAGTATGAGTGTGCTTTCTGCCGCCAAGTCCTTTGCGACATGTCCAAGGGTGCATGGCTACTTGGGTGTACAGCCATCTCAGTCTGCGCAGATCATGAGATATGGGATGTGGAGATTTCAGAACCAAAACTGTGAATGTCCTAGACAAACTGGTACATGTTGGTAACTCTGATAACTATTTCCATTTTAAAATGAACATAGCTCAGTTCTTTACTCATTGCCAGATAGTTCAGAGATAATTTTCTGTGTTTACTAAGAATGATGACAGGCCACTGAGCGTCTTCAGGACCTTTTAGTCCCTCTTTACCAATCCAGGTCATCTGATTTTCTCAAGGAGCAGCTCTAGATTCATTCATTATATGATTTTGTTCTCAAACTCATTTCACAAAAATCTCCCTTTGTTTCCACACTGGTTTCATATGCCTCACTGGCATTGCTCACATTGTTGTTGTTTTTCCATGGCAGAAATACACATTTTGGTTGCTCAGTAAACTCCTTTTATCTGCACATTTCCTCATCTTACTCTTGGCCCTTGTACTTTCCTTTACTCACCCTCCAGAAATTCCAAATATATCACTATTGCTAAAAGTTTCACCAAGAAAGGGTAAGTCTAGTCGAAGAGGTGAAACTACATTTTGTTACCAACTGGTAAAAACCCTCGTTTCTGAGTGTGTGATGCCAACCAAAAGTGTCTTTTCTCTTCCTTTGGTTACACTGAAAAATGAGGTGAGGGTAATTTAAAAACTTGGTAGATCATCAAGATGGTTTGTGAATTCTCTCTTAACTCCATGAGGTAAATTTTGCAGGAATTATTACTCTCCTGTTAGTGATAAGGAAAGGCGTAAAGTGAAGAAAGGTGACTGTCCTACAGTCACCAACAAGTGAGGGTTAGCGTGGCCCTACCCCAAAGTGAACCTGTGCATCAGTGAGATCAAGGCTTTTGTTAGTTTGTTTTTCCTGGTTAAAACATGCAGTTGTTGGAACTGCTTAAAAAGGAAGGAAAAGTAATACAAAACTATGTAAGAGGTTTTATGCAGCACTATTAATAGCTGCCCTGCATGGTGAGCTGGCTGAGTGATCCAGTTAAACTGCACTCTCAATGCTGGCTTGGTCATCACAGAGCCCCCAATTCATAATTAACAAACAATGTAGGGACAGAAGATGAGAAGAGCATAGCCATTTAGTAATAGGACAGTGATTCATGACTAGTGTATCTGATAATGGCTGAAGTGAGCTAGGAGATCTATGATTTTGCGCTCACTGTATTATCCTTTGTGTAAGAACCCGAGTACCAAACAAGCAGCTGAAATGTAACTTTGTAGACTATCTAAAAAATAATTCGATTATCTTAAAAGACAGGTACCATATAAGTTGATATTATAATTACATAAATGTTTTGTAATTATATGATATACCCACAATTCGGTATAAAGCATGTACTTTAAAAAGTGATTTTTAATAATACACCGGGTCGGTCTGCTAATAGTAGCTTAGCAGTATTACTACTTAACAGTTGGGGGCTTCCTCACCATTGCTCTACACCTGACATGTATTTCTCAAAAAAAATCAGGTCTAAGAAATCTCCTGATACCTTTTAGATTCTCATTTCCCAGTGAATAATGGGAGTACATATGGACTAAGTCCCTGGAATGCTCCTAAAATGTGATAAAATAATGATATGACAAATTTAAAACATTTATGGCCCCAGTATTAAATATGTCATTTTGTTATTATTTTTGTGGTTATGTAAGCTGTAAAGGGATTGAAGAAGTGGTAAACACGTGAATAGGCTATATTTCCAACTTCTGATGGTAGAATAATGGCCTTGCCATTCTCTAAAAGATTCTGTGGCCTAAAGTTAGTGGGGTGGACTGGGTGGATCCTCAGTGGAATCCATTGTGTTATTTCTGACCGTCTTAATGTTTTAGTGAGACCTAACTTATAAATATATGCTCTTCTAGTTGTTCTTTTAGATGTGTATATATAAGGCTTCAAGCCTTACCAGATCTGAACTGTCTGCACACTTTGAAAGTGAAAAGGGCAGACAAGGTGCTGGCTACCTGGCAGTGCAATGTGAGAGCTGGATTTTGCAGGGAGGCTTGATGTGACGATTGAGCATCCCTCAGTCTGCCTCACCCTGGGATTGAGGACAGCATGCATGTCCTCAATCCCAGGATAACTGGGAGGAAGAGATGGGCCAGCAGAATCCACTGCACTGACTCTATGCTGACAGGGAGGCATGGGGACCTCACATCTCTCAGATACAGGAATAGAGCCAGGCCTGCATGATAGCAAGGGGCTAGTACGGTTATGGTATTTTCTACCCTGTTATCTTAGTTTTATATCTTACCTACAGATGACAGACTTTAAATTTGCTTTCTCCAGCACAGCCTGAGAGTGTGGGGAGATGGCCTGGACTAGCCAGGTCTGGCTTACCACCTCAGATGATACAGAACCAGAGCTCTTCCTCTAACACCACGCCAGAGTCAGCAAGGCAAGGGACTGTGCTGAGGGGAGGTGGTGGTACTTCCACAGCTGTGGCAGGTGGATATGAGATTCTCCTCCAAACCCAATTTCAGACTAAATCAGAAATTTTACTTGCAAACATTCAGAGACTTCAAAATGATTTCTTGGTTTGCTTTTGTTTTTGAGACAGGGTCTCACCGTGTCACCAAGGCTGGAGTGCAGTGGCATAGTCACAGCTCACTGCAATCTCCACCTCCCAGCTGAGACTACATGCACCGCCACCATACCAGCTAATTTTTGTATTTTTTTGTAGAGGTGGAGTCTTGTTATGTTGCCCAGACTGATCTCAAACTCCTAGGCTCAAGTGATCTGCCCACCTCAGCCTCCCAAAGTGCTGGGATTATAGGTGTGAGCCACCACACCCAGTCTAAAATGTTAAACATGGAAGTAGTAATCTTTTAAATTCTAAACTTTTTTTTTTTTTTTTTTTTACCTGAGATGGAGTTTCACTTAGTCACCCAGGCTGGAGTGCCGTGGCATGATCTCAGCTCACTGCAACCTCCGCCTCCTGGGTTCAAGTGATTCTCCCGCCTCCGCCTCCTGAGTAGCTGGAATTACAGGGACACACCACTATGCCTGCTAAGATTTTGTATTTTTAGTAGAGATGGGCTTTCACCATGTTGGCCAGGCTGGTCTCTAACTCCTGGCCTTGGGTGATCCGCCCACTTTGGCCTACGTGCCGGGATTACAGGCATGAGCCATTGCGCCCAACCTAAATCCTAGAATATTAAAATGATACTAATATAGTAAAGAAAAAAGTTATTTTCCTCTTTAAAGATCCAAAAAGAAGCCATACATGTATATATTAATCAAATATATTCTGTGTGCTGCTGTTAGAGATTTGTGGTGTTTTAAGATAACACGTTTGGATAGATTTCTTACACTGTTTCTAATGATTGCTGTAAATAATTGTTTTCTTGTTCATTTTAATATATAGTGATTGTTATTATCTGAATAGATTGTAAGCTTATTTGAGTACCATTAAACTCAGCCCACTGCCTTTTACCTGTCTATTATTTAATAAACGTCCATTGAATTAAACTATTAATTGAATTAAATCTATAATTTTTAATTGACTAGAACCCTGCTGAATGCAGGGACTTTTGTCATTCTTTACATACATAAAAGTAAGACTTGTTTATACTAACATAGTATAATTAATCATTATCGCAAAGATATAGAGTTTTCACTTAAATCTTTGAAAGTATGACGATACATTCTTACATAAAGTGAAGTGAGTCCTTTAAAATCATTTTCTTTGATTTCCTTAATTTTATTGTTTTGAAGATCAAGCATTCGAGTATCAAATGGAATGTTGGTTGGAACTGAGGTCAAACCTGAAAAAGAAACAAACATATTATATAGTAGAGAATCATGCTGAAGATGAAATTACTAATATGGTAGAAATATACATTTTTTTAAAGTCCGTGATTATCATCAACTTACAGATGACTTAACAGTCATAACAGATGACAAAAATATTGTTTTGAGGGAAGACCTCAGGACCTTTTTTAGTAACTTATTAATTTTTATAAGGTTTCTAGATTGATCTAGCTGTCACCACTCATCCCCTCTAAGGTGGAATAAAAGGAGATAAATTGGAGCTGCCCTGGTGACTGTGAGGAGGTGACCAACCGCTGACGTGCAGCTTCTATTAATGTTCTTTTGACTGAGGAATATGAGCTTTCTTTGCTAATTTTGAGGCTGTTATAGTGTTAAATTGGAGCATATGGGTCTTGATCATTTTAGTAAGCCTTAGAAAATTGTGTTTAGAAAATAGAAAAATTACATTTTTTTCGTGTATATTACCAAAAACTACCACCCATTTCCTTTAAGTAATCAACTCATCTAATTAGTTGTAAATTCTTGATTTCCAAATACTGGTTCATACATAATTCTTTTTTTTTTTTTTTTTTTTCTTGAGACAGTCTTGTTCTGTTGCCCAGACTGGAATACAGCGGCGCCATTTCTACTCGCTGCAACTTCTGCCTTCTAGGTTCTAGTGACTCTCCTGCCTTAGCGTCCCAAGTAGCTAGGATGTGTACCATCATGCCTAGCTAATTTTTGTATTTTTAGTAGAGACAGTGTTTTGCCATATTGGCCAGGCTAGTCTCGAACACCTGGACTCAAGTGATCCGCCTGCTTCAGCCTAGATGTCAGTACACTTGATAGAACCATCTTCACTCCTGAATAGTAGTCATATATTTAATAGCCACAAATTGAAGAATTGAAAAACTAATATTTGAATATCAACATTCTATCCTACAGCCCTATATACTTTTCCTTTCTATACTTTAAAATTAGGCCAGGCACGCTGGCTTACACCTGTAATCCCAGCACTTTGGGAGGCCAAGGTGGGTGGATCACCTGAGGTCAGGAGTTTGAGACCAGTCTGGCAGGAGTTTGAGACCAGCCTGGCCAACATGGTGAAACCCCATCTCTACTAAAAATACAAAAATTAGCTGGGTGTGATGGCGCGTGCCTGTAGTACCAGCTGTTTGGGAGGCTGAGGCAGGAGAATTGCTTAAACCCAGGAGGCGGAGGTTGCAGTGAGCCAAGATAGTGCCACTGCACTCCACCCTGGGTGACAGAGTGAGACTTTTTCTATAAAAAAATTAAATTGAGACTCTCTTAAGAAATTTAACTATATGTAGGAAGAAGAAAGGGGGTAACTTGATGAATTAGCAAGGTAGAGGGCCAGTTTTGTTTGTTAGAATAGATTCATTTTTTTTTTTTTTTTTTTGGAGACAGAGTCTTGCTCTGTCACCTAGGCTGGAGTGCAGTGGCATGATCTCGGCTCACAGAAACCTCTGCCTCCCGAGTTCAAGCAGTTCTCCTGCCTCAGCCTCCTGGAAGCTGGGACTACGGGCACATACCGTCATGCCTAACTAATTTTTTGTATTTTTAGTAGAGACAGGGTTTCACCGTGTTCCCCAGGCTGGTCTCAAACTCCTGACCTCATGATTTGCCTGCCTTGGCCTCCCAAAGTGCTAGGATTACAGGTGTGAGTCATGGCACCTGGCCCCTAATTTTGCCATTTTTTATGAACACAGGAGATTATTTTGGTTTTAGAAAATGAAGTGGAAGTCTTGCAGGAAGCTGGAGGTTCTGCAGAAGGGATCCTCCTGGTAGCATAGATTTTGACAAACCTACTCTTGCCCTGCCCCTGATGAAACTGAAGCTCTGAAAAAACTCCTGAGGGAGGAAGAGTGATAAGTGCCCAGGCCCTTTTTACGGTCATGTTGTGGGGAGGTAGGGTGGGTGCAGCAGCATGCTGATGGCATGTCTGACTGTCACAGATATCCTTAGGTGGATTTTGTTTCTAGAGTTTTTTCCAAAGCTGAATGTTTGGGAGACTGTGTGATACCTGCACTATAAAAACACAGAAACTGGCCTAGCGCAGTGGCTCACACCTGTAATCCCAGCACTTTGGGAGGCCGAGGAGGGCGGATCACGAGGTCAGGAGTTGAAGACCAGCCTGACCAATATGGTGAATCCCCGTCTCTACTGAAAATACAAAAATTAGCTGGGCATGGTGGCAGGTGCATGTAATCCCAGCTGCTAGGGGTGCTGAGGCAGGTGAATTGCTTGAACCTGGGAGGCGGAGGTTGCAGTAAGCTGAGATTGTTCCACTGCACTCCAGCCTGGGCAACAGAGCAAGACTCTGTCTCTAAATAAATAAATAAATAAAATAAGTTTGGATGTACTTTGGGGTTTGGTGTACTTTCCACCTAAAAACTTAAATGAAAAAAATCTTGTAAAAGCAATGAGATTATTTTTGAAATTTCAGTAAAGACTTTTTCTGTCTTTTAAATTGTCAGAATAGCATTATTGTTCTTCAGAACAAAATTGGCTTATGTTCTTACCTAGATCTGAACAATGTACAACTCGTGAATAGCACTGACATCCAAATGGACACATTGGAAACAGATCAAATGGAAAAAAGGGGATTCTTGGCTCTCTTGTTGGAAAAAGAGAGTTGTCCTCGTCATCATCATCATCGTCATCATCTGTGTCTTCCATATCCTTCAGCATCATATTCTTTAATGCCATGTGTGAAGGGCTAAAGAAGGGTTTGGCAGAGCACAAAGCCAGGAATAATAGGAGCACATATTCCTTCATGTTATCTTAGTGTAGAAGATGAGTCTAGGACTAAACAGACATTGGATATTAAGTAAAAGTTTAAATGGATACAATTCCTGCATGTCTCCATTTCTCAGTTCTAGCAAGAGTACAATGAAATGGTATTTTTATCCATTGCTAGCTAATGTGAGAGTAAATTTGTAAAGATTTTTGGAAAACAATTCAGCAGTGTGCATTGGAAAGTATAAAAATATCTCTGTTTTTCAGATAGTGATTCTACTTTTTGGAATCTAGTCTCAGAAAATATTTCTAAAGTGCACAAATATGTTCATCACAGAATTATAATAGCAAAAATATTTCAGACAATCATAATGGTTAAAGGGGAATTATAAAATAAAATAGGGTATATTTATTCCATGAAATATTTTGGAACCCACAAAATGCTTGCAAAGACATTTTAAAATATGGGATATTATCTTTTGTGAAATAAAAAAAAAGGAAATATAAAAAAAAGGAAATATAAAAAATCCAACACAGTATACTTAAAAACACTCAGAAACAAACAATAACAAACCTAGAAGGAATATATTTGATTCATGATAAACTCTGGGCACTAGAACCATAGATGACTTGTGTTTTCCTTTTTCCTTTAATTTTCATAATGAACAATGAGTATTACCTTTATAATGAAAAGCTAATAAACATTTTTAAAAAACAGAACAGATTATCTTACCTAACTCTGCATTCCCAAAATCCTTCCATTGTCTTAATGTCTTCATTGTCCCTGAAGGAGGAATGTCTTCATTGTCTCCTTAGACAACATCTGGAATTTTTCCTTAACTGATTTCTCTCCACCTTTCCCAACCTCACTCTTATAGTTGGTCACTTTTTCCACAGTTGAGATCTTTTCCCTTCTAATCTGTTCCATTGTCTAATACTTGATCCAAACTGTCTGATGTTCAGACTGTTCGTTCTTACTCATCTTTCCACTGAGTTCTGTTTGTTTGTTTGTTTTCAGTTGCTTTTTTATTTTTGAGATGGAGTCTCGCTCTGTTGCCCAGGCTGGAGTGCAGTGGCACCATCTCGGCTTACTGCAGCCTCCGCTTCTCAGGTTGAAGCGATTCTTCTGCCTCAGCCTCCTGAGTAGCTGGTACTACAGGCGCCTGCCACCACGCCCAGCTAATTTTTTTGTATTTTTAGTAGAGGCAGGGTTTCACCATGTTAGCCAGGATGGTCTTGATCTCCTGACCTCGTGATCTGCCCGCCTAAGCCTCCCAAAGTCCTGGATTACAGGTGTGAGCCACTGAGCCTGGCGTTTTTCAGTTGCATTTTTAAAATGCACACAAAACGGAAATATACAAATGAGAACCTTCAGTGCATAGATTTATTGCCATATTTACATATCATAATTTTTAAATTGTCACCTGTGAAATGTGTATGTTCTTTGAAAATTTCAAAAATTAAAAACATTGTGAAATAATTCAAAATAGATACATCCCAGAGATGCTCATTGGTCAAACCGAGTCCTGGCAGGAGGGCATCCACTCACCACCACAGCAGAGGGCTCCGCAGACCCTAATAGTTCACCAGGCTACAGTCAACTAACTAGTCCACCAGACCTGTCATTGCCTGAGTGCCAGAGGGCAGCTGAGCTGTAGAAGACTTTTAGAGTCAGTCAGGATTGGCCCAGCCTCAGGAAGACCTACCCCTCCAAATCCCAACTGGTTACAATTTCCCAGAACCAAAAAATCAGTTTTAACATCTCCACACAGGCTTGCTTTTTCCTGGATTTAAGAATCAAGAATGAATTCATTAACTTAATTAATATCTTCATTTATATATGATATATCTTTTTAAATCACCAGGTGAGGGCTAGAATATCCTACTGTCATTAGTTATTAACCTGATAATTTCTCATATGCTTTAAAAACCTAAATGAGTGGCATGAAATTTGCCCACTGGGTAGCTGGATGGCACCGGTCAGGTATGTGTAATATTCCTGTGATAATCCACACTAAGCTATGCTAGGAAGGAGATTACAGGACAGATCTGAAGATGGCAAGAGCTTTTTGTATTTTAATAATCCTATTCTGAATCCCATTTCAAAACTAGCACTAGGCTCCCATCTGTACACTACTTTGTGGAGGTGTCAATTCAGATGTTATTCTAGACTCATCCCTCATATTAAATAAGAGGAAATGAGACGTAAAGAGCTTAAGTGACTTGCCCAAAGTCACCTACCAAATGTAAATGAAGCCAGAACTAGGGCTCATGTGTCCCAACTTCCTGTTCTGTGCTGCCTTCTGCTCCAGCTCATGTGTGTAGACTCAATTGTCTTATCTAGAAATCTCATGGCTTCGAGGGCATACTCTGTCATTTCTTCTTATCCAACCAGTATATAAATTCCTGATCTGTATATATCTGTACATAAAGAAGCACTTGTGTAGCTTGGATTGGAAGGGTAGGGAATAGAATGATTGGGTGGTCAGATTTGTGCAGTACAGGGTAAGAGATTGTGCTGGCAACACACGGTCCAGTGGCTTCTGTTGAAGAGCCCCAAGTGGAAATCACCAACTGTGGCTGACTACTGTTCTGTGGCAGACATGGTGTGTCTCTGCAGGCAGGCAGGGTTATGTTTCGTTTTCCAGTCATCCTCCCGTATGGGGTCTTGGCAAAGGTTTCTGGGGGCTTTCTTTTCAATATCACTTTGTCCCTGGAACATTGTCTCTGTGCCTTGGCTATCTAACTGACTCATTATGTGTTTTGACTTAATGCTGGTGTGTGGTTCCTGGCACCTTAAGGTTTAGCGCCCAGCTTTGCCTCAACCTTCAAAATGCTCGTTCCCTAGGAAATTTCAACTCTTGGTCCTCAGCTAAATCAAAGCTGGCCCCTGATTCCAATTTATTCTGTAACATTCTTGCATTACAGCTCTGTCTTCTAGGTACACAGCTGCCCTTGACCTTGTCTGACCCTGGCAACAAGAAGCTATAGAATTATAATATCATTTCAGGTACTGTTTCTGGCTTTCTTTGAGGTTGCTGGAGTTATTTGGTGGGCATTTATCAAGCACCCACTGTACCCCAGGCAGTGTTACTTGTCAGAATGCTTAATCTCTTAAAGTAGAGCACACTCTCCTCCTCATCCTCTTCTCTCCCACACTTCCCTACTCGAAAATAAAAAACCCACAACTCCTAATCGACTACTGTCAGGTAAATATGAAATTGTAAACTTAACACTTGAGTGTCAGGTGCATTAACAGAAAAACTAAAAAATAAAATGCCTAGATTAGTAAATAGACAATGTCAATTGTATATACTGTGACTTATGGGGTAGGAATAGAGGTGTGGGACTTACTAGATGTGTGGTACCCAGAGCTCAGAAAGTAAAATTCTTCACCATGTCTGTCTACTCATAACCCTCAGTTTACTGTTTGAGAAAAATAGATCTAAAGACATCTGTGAAAACATATATTTACATGAAAAAAAGATGGAAATAGAATATATAAACCTGGTAAGAGGGATAATGGGATTATAAGCAAAGCTTTGTTTTTCTTCCTATGCATAGTTTTTTAATTATGTTGCTTTTAAAATATTTTAAATGTCAGTCTGCAAACAGAATTTTCTTTGCTTGTTTCTACATGTACTGCTGTCTTTTCCTATCACTTTTTGTAGGAATTGTATAATCAAAGGTTTCCCATACATACTGCTCTCATCTATCTCTACCCAAAAGTCAAGCAATAGCACCTACTTGGCAAATTGTTTGGAGGTTCACAATTTCTTGAGGCTTAATCCTATTTGTTCTGGTCTTGGGGAAATGAAGATTTTGATAAAGTTATTTTTTACGTTGGTTGGGTTTTTGTTTTTTGTTTTTTGTTTTTGTTTGGTTTTTTCGTTTGAGGTGGAATCTCACTCTGTCGCCCAGGCTGGAGCACAGTTGAGTGATACTGGCTCACTGCAACCTCCGCATCCTGGGTTCAAGTGATCCTCCCACCTAAGCCTTCCAAGTAGCTGGGATTACAGGCATGCACCATCACGTCTGGCTAATTTTTTATATTTTTGTAGAGACAGGGTTTTACCATGTTTGCCAGGCAGGTCTTGAACTCCTGACCTTAAGCAATCCACCCATCTTGGCTGCCCAAAGTGCTAGGATTGTAGGTGTGAGCCACAGCACCTGGCCTGATTGTTTTTAAGTGTTTTCCCATAGAATCTTTGAAGTATATGGACTTTAGGTTCCCAGTCTGGGCCAGAAAAACCTATTTAACAGAAAATATATTGCAGAAACCAGAAAACTATGGAACTTAAAAAAAATATGTAAAACACCAGGAATGTGTTAGAGATCCAAAGTGGGGTGCCAGGAACACATCGTGGTGTTCCTTGTGGCCTGGCAGCAGGAATGGGGACTGGCCTCAGCTCCTTTGCACACCACATGATGGTTTCCCAGATGCCTTCAGCCTCGTGCTACTGTCAAGAGAGGCTTTCCCAGTACTGGGTTGAGGTTTGAGATGAGGAACGGGATCAGGTGTGAGGAGCAGAACTGAGAGTGGAGAGATGAAGGAGAAGGCACACAGGGAAGGCGGGGAGCAGAACAGTGATGGGCCTGCTTCTTTCTACATCCCCGCCTCCGGGCTGCTGACCAGCCCCCGACTGGCATCAGGAGAAGCATCAGTCAGGGACCCTTCCTTTGTCTCTCCACTTTTTAGACTGATAAGTTACAGGAGACCCTCCCTGCCTTTAATCAAAACTGAGGTAACATGAAAATATGAAATGGAGTCTTCTGCCTCCTAGTTTTAGGCAGTAGCATTATCTGTAGTTGTTGGGAAGCATTCCAGTTGCTGAGCAGTGGAGGCAGGTACTTATATATGGTAATTGGGCCCTTTCCTAGCTAGTAAGAGATGGAGCCCTGTGGAAGCAGAAGTTCCTTCTGGTGGTGAAGATTCTAGATCATTCTTGACCAGGGAGCATATCCACCCTGGTTGAATAGCTCCAGGGAGAGGATACTACCTCAAGCCATCATCTTCTGCAGTTGCCCATCCATTGCTGTTAGGAAAGTCTTTATATGGAAATGAAAAATGCTTTCTGGAAAATTCATTTCTCTGTGCTAGTTCTGTCTTCTGTTAGTCTTATACAATTAATCTAATCTTTTTGCATTCCCTTATCCTAGTTGCTTGCAAAGAAAAATGTCAAGCCAACCTTGATTCCATGAGGAATTCATTATTTACCCTCTTCATCTGAGTCTCTTGCTGGGTCTCTTCCACCACTATGTTAATAAGTACAAGTTAAGTATAGGTCCTAAACCTACCCCTAGTCCAGTGTGCAACTGTTTACCAATAGAAAAATAATGGAATGCATAGGAGGGAACCCTAGATAGCAGTATTTTTTCTTATTCACGAAGAATATAGAGAATATTATATCTCATTTAAAATGATATGACGTTTGGTTGGTTGTTTTATTTTCAGTTTATTAATGTGGTACAACCTCTGTTTTATTAGCTTTGGCAGTAGTTAGATTATTCTATTTTTAAAACCTTTAAAAATATTAAATCTTCTCAGGAATACTCAATATTTCCCTGATTTAGACCAGTTTTGCCAGTGTTTTCTACCCATGGAAAGCTTTGGATTTTGGTTTCAAGTCTTTCTTAATCAGAATACTATTTGGAGTATTCTTCCAGTGCTACTGCTGTTACTAATAAATCATAGCAGCATAGAGCTAAGAGAGGCCTTTGAGACTTTCCCCCCTAGGGCCCTCTTTTACTGAGAAAAAGCTGAGGCAAGGAGCATCCAGAACTGGCTGGAGGAGGTTGAGCTGAGGGCTGGCCTCCTCATCGCTTGTCCGTTGTGCTTTCCACTGGACTGCATATCCTCCTAAATGGATTTTAATCTCATAGTTACTTCAGACAGTGAACAGACTTTCCTCTGGAAAAGCCTATGTAAGGAGTTTTGGCCAAGCTCTCAAAACAGTTCATAACAGAACTGGAAATATAGCTTAAGAAGCACATAAGCTTTCGTTTTTCCACTTAACTGGTCTACAACTCAGAATGGAAAGTTTGTGAGTGAAATGGTATTTCCTCTCAGACACTATTATTAGGTAAATAAGTCACTTTGCTTTTAAATCTCATGTTTAAAGGCCCACTTGAACTTTTCCCCTTGGTTTAAGTATGCCTATCAGTTCACAGGTACCAGTAACAGATTTCAGTATATAAATGTGATATAACGTACTCCATATATCTCACAGAAGAAATCCAAACCAAATTCAGATGTAATCAAGGCACAGCCTTGTAAGCTAACAAATAAAAATCCAAGCATGCATTTGGAAACTTTTCCACAGTACCATTTGTTCATGGATGCTGATATGTTTAAAGATAGCACTTTCCTTAAAAAGTAGTTAATTTTAGCTTAGAAGTAAAACTAGCATTCTGACTAAGCGTTCTGGCTGTTTTTCCTTTTATACTAATGTTGCCCTTCATCAATTTTTCCATATCTCTAGCAACCAAGCTACTGTCTTAAAAAACAAAATCTCCTCCCTCTCCATTTTTATGATGTTTCCCCCAGCACCTCAAGACTTGTGCTTGTAAAGTTAGTTGTGTTTGTCTCAAACCTCGGATCAGTTATTGGAATATTTGTTTTTAATTGAGCAGTTAGTTGTAACAGAAGACTATATATCCTCTGTTCTTTGTACTACTACACTATACTCCTTAATGCCAAAAAAAAAACCAAACTAAAAACATCAGGATCCTTTTATGTGTGTGGGTTTGTGATTTATTTTTCTTACTTTCTTTCTTTCTTTTTTTTTTTTTTAACAACTTGATGATTCTTGGAGGGATTTAAAAAAAAAAAAACCTTCATTTTGAGGGAAATATAACCCCCTCAGGTTCTTTATGAGTCAATCCCTACAGCATGTGGCCACTGTTTCTTGGCTGCCACAACTCTGAATAGATTAACATGAAAGAATGCTACACTCTATTTAGATTACTAAGGAGTAGAATATTGAATACATTGCTTAAATTTTTTTAGTCTAAAATTTTAATCAGAAATTTACTTTGGGACAACGGAAATCTTTGAAAGTGTTAAATTCTGACTGTACACGTGCTGTGAAAATTTCCTAATCTTTCATATTGAATATGGTGCTAAATTATTGCTGATAAATATTCTTTCTTAGAATTGTATAGATTTCCATTTTAACTTTTCAGTGCCATTTCGTTATTATAAGGAAGACATTTATTAAGGAAAAATATGAGTATTCAAATGTATAAGTAAAAATGACATTTCATTAGTTCACACATTCAAAATACACATTAGAAAATATCATTTTAAATATTGAAAAACATATTTACTATTTCATTTTTTTATTTCAGCAGAACTGCCAGAAGATATATTTACTGTTTCATTTAATATAGCTGTGATATCCCCAAACTTCATTAATTATTATAGCAATGTTATTTTCCTAGATGAACATAAAAGGTGTTTATTTAAATGACTCTTAAAATCAATCATGTTAACATTTATGGTGAGGCATAATGACAGGTTTTCATTTAGCTGAAAAAAAAGTCACATAATTATATTTAATATAAATTCATTATAGATAAGACATAAAACTAGAATAATTTTAGGTACAAATTTAGGTTTGTATTTAAATGCTGATTTTTAAGAAATTATAGAAATAAGCTTTGGACTTTATTTTATTATATATAAGCATTTGTTTATAACATTAATGGCTCCTTAGTATTGACTATAAAGTAATTGTACATTGGTACATTTAAGATAGACATGAAACATACCTGTCAGAAGAGAGTAGTCCTCTTAAAAGTAGAAGTTATCCACCATGTACTAGTTATCTATAATGTAAATGTTCTCAGGAACTGTGTAAGAAGAAAAGATGAGGAGATATTACATTTAAAAGAAAGAAACACCTTTCAACACAGTCCTGGTGTGGCTGCACCCTGGGTGATACTAGAATAAACTGCTTCCACAGATTAGTCCATGTTAGTACTGAGGAGCGAGATTAAAACTTGTTACTGCTCATGTGTTTTCCATCACTGTTTGTATCGTAGCCAAGACTTCTAGCTAAACTCTAGACGTCTACTGGAAGATTCTGAAGAAAAAAAAAAGAAAGTTTAATAATGCATGGCAACTGGCCATTGAAAGTGCAGTCAGAATCATTCAAGAAATACCTAGTTTTAAAAATACTTTATAAGAATCTTAAGTGAATGAATATTTATAAATTACAATTTCAAAAATTACTAAACCTGGAAAGACTAATAAAATATCCATCTGAGTAAAGGATACCAACATTACTGAAGTATATACCCAAACTCCAGCTGTACCTGACAAAGAACCATGCCTTTATTTTCTTCTAATGACTGTAGCTATTGCATTATGCATACTTCTCCAGTCTTTTTTTTTTTTTTTTAAGCTTTTAGCACTGCTATAGGCTTGTCAAGGAAACTATAGACCATGCTCCATGAACTGCTCCCTGGACTCAGCATATACGATATAATGCAGACACACATGCATGTCCATGTAAGACCCTCTTAGGATGCATACGACTTTCCTTTTTCAAGAAAATATTAGCTGTGGCCTCACTGACATTTAGGGAGACTTAGAGCAGAAAAGATGCTATTCTCTGAAAAGAAATAATTATTAGTACCCCTTTTTCCACTCATCCCCAAAAGATGATTGGCCAATTCTACATCAACTAAAACCTTCAAGAAAGGACAGTTTTCTAGCCCTAGTGGCAAAGACTCACTGTTGTAAGTGACCCCAATGGATCTTCCCAACTCTTGTGTAGATTTGGAGGCCACCAAAGAGCTTTTCCATTGGGTTAGCAGAGTTGTTCTCTCCTGTCATCAAGAATCTGACCATGGTTTGTTCCCTTTCTCCAGAGAAATGGCACACATTGTTAAGCAAAGCGGCTATAGTCCTAAAGAATACATTTGCCTCAGATGTGCATAGCAGCTGACCATGTGTATTCATCCTCCCCTCACTTAAATAAAATACTCCTCCTTGGACCTCTAGACTGGCAGTCCCAGGCAGCTCAGTAGTCCCATTAGTGGCCATCAGTGTAGCTCAGGCCCCATCCTATCCATGCAGCACCTGAGGGAATGACAGCCCTCCTGTTTGGTTTAGAATGCTCATATTCTCATTTATTCAAGTATATTTTCATTGCAAATGTATCTGTTAACTGTATGAATTGGGAACATAATGAAAATACGAATTGGATTTTAAAAATCTTTGTATCCAGAGCATCTAGTGTTTGCCTAAATTCCTTCAGAACACAGTCATAAACAGGAAGCCCTTGGGTCAAATTCAGTTTGTCCTGCACAATGGTTTGTTTTTGAACTGTTTATTGAAGTGTATGTTACCAAAAAAAAACCCATATCATAATGGTACAACTCAATTAATTTTTACAAAATGACCCCAATTAAGGAATTCCAGCACTCCAAAATCCCTCCTCGTACTCCTCAAATCGCAGCCTGAGGTCAGCACCATAGGTTATTTCCTGAACATTATATAAATGGCATTCTGTGCATTCTGTTTCGTGTCTGGCTTTTTTCATTCAGTGACATGCTTTTGAGATCCATCCGTGTCATTGTGGTACATGGTAGTTCATTCTCATTACTGTATAGTATTCTCATATATGAATAAGCCACAAATTGTTTATATATTCAACTAGGTTAATTACCTTTTGGAGAGCTATTATGAACATTCCTCAATCTATCATTTGGGGGTCATATGTATGTATTTTTGTTAGATGAAACTGCTGTATTTAAAAATCATGAGATTTCAACTTCTCTTAAAAAAATCAGGCTTTGCCAGTCCGTGATTTCTAGTTTTGCATGGCAACTGTTGTCTCTGGGACATGTGTTTTTCAATTCTCTGCTCACAAGATGTTGTCCACGTCACCCACTCAGGACACTCCTCAGTTGAGTTGCCTGCATGGCCTTTCTGGTTGCAGTTTGCTACCTATGTCTAGAGAGATGGGAAGCAGTTCCTATAAGATTGTGTTTCTAAAGGTATGTTACAGCTACTTTCCTTATCCCCACTGTGAGACTTAAGCTAGTTTTCCTCTGATATTTTGCTTCGATCTTTGGTCAGAGGGCCTAGGGAAAGAAATAGGCCCTGAAATAAGATGCTGGGGTTAGGGGTAGTATATTTGGCTTATTCATTCTGTTCTGCAGATAATGTGGTAGAGGTGAGGACCTCAGGCCCAACCCTCCACAGTCTTGGGGCTGTGGCATGGAAAGCTTTGCCTCATATTTGCCAGAGATGGTGCAGCAAGCACGAACATGCCATCTGGGAAGAAACTGGAGTTTATCCCCACCCTTTTCCACGTTATCATTCCAAACAAAACAGTACACCTCTTCTTCCCTCAAGTATTATGAGGAGAAAAATCTTCCATTGTTGTTTCCTAAAGGGATCCCATGGAGGGGACCTAGTTCTTTTCTCCATGCTTGTTTGTTGTTTGTTATTTTTATTGTTTGATTTTTGCCTTATTGAGACTTTGTCTAAATATTGAAGAACTAGTTGCATTATGACAATATTTTTAGGAATCACAAATAATCTATATTATGTTGTAAACACAAATTACAAAACTGAAAAAGTAATATTCTCGGTACTGACAGTTTATGAATAAAAATATTGATTGCCATAAAAGGAACTTCAATGCAAATTTATTTTCCTTTGGACTTACATAATTCTAACCATTGTGAAAATAAAAATAAATAGCCTAATCTAAGCCCTCATATGATTTCTCACAATCTTTCCAGAACTTCTCCTGGTCTAAACATGGACAGCAGTGGTCAAAGTCCAAACACAAATAAAAACAGGAGAGGACCTTGGAAACTGTCTCATGCAAATAAAAGATTGATTGACAGTCTCACTCTGTCACCCAGGCTGGAGTGCAGTGGTACAATCATAGCTCAAACTCCTGGGCTCAGGCGATCCTCCTACCTCGACCTCCCAAAGTGCTGAGATTACAAGTGTGAACCACCTGCACGCAGCCCAGTTGAAAAGGTTTGATAGGTGAGGCAGGAGTTATAGGAGCAGCGTGTGTCGGGGATACATTGTGGGGCACACACACACCTGCCAAAACATAGGCAGTTTGAATTTTCTGATGCTGTTTTGCCAGTCTTTGGTGTCCTTCGCATTCTAAGTGAATTGGAATAAATCGTACAATGTTCTCTTGCAGTAATAGCTACAAGGAAGGCTATCTACCCATCCATTCATTCAACAAATAGTGTAAGTGCTATGGAGAGAAGCAGGATGGGGATGGGGATGTCAGTGGTGCCCTCACTGTCAGATGACAGTCACAGGACCTGGGGGCTGTGAGGGAGTTAGCTGTGCCATGCGAACACCCACTTTAAGAATATTCTAGGCCATTGAATCCTAGGATGTAAGTATGCATAACATAGGGTTTTTCATAGAGTAGATGCTTAGAAAAGCTTCTGTGAAGGGATAGGTGATTAAGATTTCATGGGTTTTAATGTTCAAGTGTCCCTCATGGTAGACTAGGCACTTTGATTTCTTTTTCTTTTCTTTTTTTTTTTTTTTTTTGAGACGGAGTTTCGCTCTTGTTAACCAGGCTGGGGTGCAATGGCGCGATCTTGGCTCACCGCAACCTCCGCCTCCTGGGTTCAGGCAATTCTCCTGCCTCAGCCTCCTGAATAGCTGGGATTACAGGCACGTGCCACCATGCCCAGCTAATTTTTTGTATTTTTAGTAGAGACGGGGTTTCACCATGTTGACCAGGATGGTCTCGATCTCTTGACCTCGTGATCCACCTGCCTCGGCCTCCCAAAGTGCTGGGATTACAGGCGTGAGCCACCGCGCCCGGCCTGATTTCTAATGAATTTATTTTATACTGCACGTTGAGACCCATGGGCAGTATTCAGCCTGCAGATTTTTCAGAGCATATAGTATTTTATAAAACCAGGAAATTTGATGTCAAAGTCCAAATTTACAATGTATTTTGGAAAATATGAGCTGGAAAAGCTAACCCTGATGTCCTGTGTGGCAGCGATTTGCTGAGCATGTAGGCCCTTCATGGTTCTCTGCTGCCCTGACCTTCTCTTAGCCTCTCTTCACAGCCCTTCTTTGCAGGGACTGGCTTCTGCTATGTCATGTGGCTGAGCTCACTCTGTCATCATACTTGAAGTTTCTAGTTCTGAAAAATGAATTGTAATAAATTGTCACTGAGTGTTCATTCAGTTGAATTTATGAAAAATGAAGGACTTACACAATTTCATTTATTATATTTTATGTGTGTCAATTTCTTTTTTTTTTTTTTGAGACAGAGTCTTGCTCTGTTGTCCAGGCTAGAGTGCAGTGGTGCAATCTTGGCTCACTGCAACCTCCGCCTCCTGGCTAATTTTTGTATTTTTAGTAGAGATGGGGTTTCACCATGTTGGCCAGGCTGGTCTCAAACTCCTGACCTCAGGTGATCCACCTGACTCAGCCTCTCAAAGTGCTCGGATTACCGGCGTGAGCCACCATGCCCTACTGTGTCAAATATTTTTAACGAATGTCTCAAGTCAGTTTGCTTTGAGCAATCTGTACAAGTAATGGTTTTGTTCTAAATAAATTTCTTGCCTCTTTCCACTGAGCGGATATGAGAGCAATAAGCACATCTAGCTTCCAGATCTGTGTTTCTAAATACTGTTTCCCAATAAGGGAACCAGGACTCCTTGGAGAAATGGCCCATAACAAGTCTGGGCCAGAGAAATATAAGATGTCTGAAAAAGCTTCTTGTACCAATAAGTGTGAAAGGAGAGTTTACCAAGGACTCAGGAAAGGACCATAGAAGCCACCATGAAAGGGCAGTTTGACGATCCAAAGAATAAATGACAGTGGATTATAACACATACAATACTAAATCCTTTTTATAATAACAGAGAAAAGAGTGTTAAAAGGATCAGAGTTTTTTCTTACAGAAGAATGTCAACTAATGAATGCAAAAGGAATAACAGAAAATCACCAGAGTGAAACCTCGAATATAATAATTGATTTAAGAAAAGATAATCAAGGGAAGCTAAAACAATTAAGTTAGCCTGGGCAACACAGTGAGATCCTGTCTCTACAAAAAATAAAATAGGCCAGAAACAGTGGCACATGCCTATGGTCCCAGCTACTGGGGAGGCTGAGGTGGGAGAATCACTTGAGGCTGGGAGGTCGAGGCTGCAGTGAGGCATGATCACACTATTGCACTGCAGCCTGGGTGACAAAGTGAGACCCTGTCTCAATAAATAAATAAACAAACAATTAAATAAATAAATAAATCCATTAGGTGAAAATTTACTGGATTGAAGAAACTGTACTTTGAGTACCCATACAACTATTGTGTTTTTCACTTTCAGTACAGCATTCAGTAAATTACTTAAGCTAGTCAATGCTTTGTTATAAAATCGGCTTTGCATTAGATGATTTTGCTAACTGAAGAATAAGTATTCTGAGCACATGTATGTCGCTTAGGCTGAGCTATGACATTAGATGAAGGTTAGGTGTATTAAATGCATTTTGACCTATGATATTTTCAACTTATGGTGGGTTTATCAGGATGTAATCCATCATAAGTCATGGGGCATCTGTGTTATTCACTGGTGAATATAGGTGACGGGTATGTAGAGGCTCACTGTGAACTTAAATTTCCTGTGGCTTGAAGATACTACCAAATAAAGGAGGAATAAATGCTAAATAATTGGAGCAAATAAGGCAGTTTGCCTTAAATTAACTTTAACTCTCTGATTTATCCTTCACTCTAGTGAAATATTTATAGCAAAATTTATTTTAAGTTAATTAAAATGTTACCCTAGACAGGGATTCTTAACTTGGGTATATGAATACCTAGGCCGAAAGACTTTATGAGCCTTTTGATACATGCAAAGTGTTTTTATATATGTATTTTTCTGCACAGAGGATCCATTATAGCTTTCACCATATTTTCAAAGGGGTCCATCCTTCAAATAGTTAAGAACTGCTGCCCTAGAATAGGTTTATAGTTTATAATGTATTCTTTGTTCTGAATACAATACTAGTTAAATTACCTTTCCAAATACTTCACATATAAATTTGATGTTTGTGAATGTAATTCTAAGTTTAGGCAAAACAAATGAACCTTCAGCAGATTCCAACATATAAAAAGATTTGCTTATATCCGATGATAGTTTAATGTAAGTTTATTTGACCACAGAGATTCCGTTACTTAGAAACACACCAGGACATTTTAATAACATGATGTATTCCTTTTCTTTTCCAAACTAATACGTATTTAGTGTAATCACATGTTATTTTTAATACAGCCCTGCTTTCCCTTGTGTGGATTCGCATTCCTCACATTTTATACAAAGGAAAAAATATGCTGGACTGTAAGTTTTGATTTTATCCATTTTCATGTAGAAAAGGGAACATAACTTCACAGAAGAAATGATCATGCCTTTATGATTTAGATGTATCACCACTAAAGTTTACTTACTGAGTTAGAACATTTATTCCTTTGCAAATAACAGTATGTGACAGACTGAATTCCAGCAGGGCTTACAGTCTCAAATGCTCCTGTTCTGTTTCTGGCAGCTACTAGCAAAAGAAAAAAGAAATTAAAAAAAAAAAAAAGTTCCTGTTCAATTTGTAATAAAAGACATGAAATAAGCTGAAGCCTTATTTAAGACATGTAGAATCAAAACATGGACTAATTCAGGATTACACAGTTTGCAGTAGATTTTCCTCTGAAAACCTTTTACAAATGCTTCTGATTCTGTTGGACTAGGTTCAGTTGAGCTGATGGTCATCAGGCCAGAAATGAATAGGAAAGGGACAACTTGCCAGGGAAGCCTCTGCCCAAAGTTTGCTACATGGGTTACAGATGGAAAGGCCTGGGTTTGCCAGTGCAGACTGTCTTGCTATACCATTGGAGACTCATTCAGGGGTTATTTCTAAGAGAAGAATCCATTTATAGGACAGGCCTATTGATCAGATACTTCTCTAGTTTGGCTGACTGTTTTAAATACAGTTTTCCCCCTTTTTAGGTATTATAAGTAATCACAGTGAATCATACTCACAGATCGAATCACAGATCAAACTTACTTTTCTTTCCGATGGTCAGGATTTTTTTTTTAATCTTATGACAAGAAGTCATTTGCACTCTTTAAGTTCCAGTTTCCTCATCTTCTTGGCCCCCTTAGCCTGGAGATCCTGCTCAGATGTTCATTTGTACCATGGTTCACTCTGTTCCATGCCATGGACATGATCATACAGTAACACAGTAGAAAGGCAGTCGAACTCAGGTTTTGTTGTTAATCTCCCACCTTCTCCTCAGGAGAGCCATGCTGTTGCCAAAGCTGCAGGTTCCCTGCTGGACCCACACTGATCCACAGAGCCCAAGGGGTTTACTTCTGGCCCTTTATAAAGCATGTGTGCTGAGCCCTCCTGTAGTGTACTAGGCCCACTCCCTTTTCCACTATATTTCATACCAATCTAAGGAATCAATTATTTCAAAAAATTAATATTCACCATACTCAGAGGCCTGGAAGCCTTGAACAAGTTAAGTAACTTCCTGCTGACCAGTTTCTTGTAGTCTATCCCTGGAAACATTGACACTCACCTTTATTATGTCTACACTGTGCACAGCACCTCCACAGGATATCAGCTTGTTTAGTCTTCCCATCAGCCCTGGGAGGCAGATGTTGTTTCCTGATTTTGTGCACTGAGAAACTAGAACTCTGAGTCTAAGTAACTTGGCCAGGTTCATGGCTAGTACTGATTCCAGTTCAGAGCCAAGATACTCATTAATGTTTTTTTAAATACAAGAGATGAATCTCCATTTCTCACAGACTTTGGGGGTTTAAGGCCCGTAATGGTCATCTGGTGCTAAGTTAGAGCTGGGCAGAAACTTCTTTTCATGGGTTCTTTTAATATTTTTGAATTTTAAGTCTATCAAGGATCTGAATTTACGTTCAACCATGGACAGATAAATAGTTCAGTCATCTGTCAGTCTGTAAATATTTCTGCCATGAGGACATTTTCTACCCTTTTTCTAAATAAGGGAAAGAGGTGGAATCTGTATTATAAAGGGTTTTACTCCACCCTTTGAAATTTCACTTCAACAGCAGAATTTGAGTATTTCATTCTTTTAAGTCAGCATCTTAAGAACATAGTAATTTATGGTATGTTTAAATGATGGCTTTGGAAGGCATAGTCAATGTTGGCATTATGCAGAGCAATCAGATTGATTACTAAGTATTACCAGTTGTCAAAGCATAATTTAATTGTTTAAAAAATATACTTAGCTTTCTGAGGTCCATGTCAGGAAATATTAATAACAGAAATGATTTCCCATTAATTTTGTGACCCTGTATAAATATTTTTCTGCTCAGTTTCTAAGTTTTTCTGTAAAAATCCTTAAATTTTGCAGGTTCCTCTCATTTTTATTTAGGAATAATGTCAACTTTGGGTAATATCACCTCTTTGGGTAATATAACTCATAAGTTGATCCAGTTTAGACTGAGAGATAAAGGAGATGGAACTCTTTATTCAAGAGCCATTTTAGCACCTACTTTGCACAGAATTCAGGGGTTTAAGAAATGAGTTGTCTCTCTTCTGTTAAGTTTTAGTCTTTTTGGAGAAACAAGCTATACTCCTCAACCCAGCTACTGTGCAACACCCATATACACAAAGAAGTAATGAATACCTAACTAATAATTCCAGATAATCATTATGTAGGACCTAACTAATAACACTAAATAGATCATCACTACAGACGTACCTAATAATACCAGATCTGTCCTGGGCAGAGGCACAGGCACTGAATGGCAGAGACTTTGGGGAGGATGGGATCCTGAGGAGCTAGACTTTTAGGTGCAGCTCATCCTGTGTGTAGAAGCTGGCTCTGAAAGGTGAAAGGCTCAAGTCAGATGGAGACTGCAGTGAAATTGGCTTCTGCGTCCCTCCCTTGAAGTTGAGGGTCGGCGCCCATCAGGGATTGGCTCAACTGCCCTTCTCGGCCCCTTCAGGTGTACGTCCTTGCCTGTGAATTCAGCTCTGACCTCATGCCTTCCCATTTTTACCATCCTTCCATTGTCTTGCCTGACCCCTATGGTGATACCCCAAGCTCAGCATTGTCTCACAGATGGCCCCTTTCTCTCAACTTCTCAGCAGCATTATGAGATTCAGAGCAGTTTTCTCTTTGGTCACTTCTTTTCTGTCTGTCCCTTATCTGGCAAGATACCTATTCACTGAATTTCTTTTGGTGTCTCCTACCTGTGCTGTGAAGGCTTTCATTCACTCTATTTCTAGATTTTTAAAGTGGGTATTTCTTTTTCCTTAAACTGTTGCTTTCATAGAACACTTCCTGCTTCAGCATTTTTCAGTGGTATGCGCATTTCTCATTGTCTTGAATCTGGTCTAATTCCTGGCCTGAGCTCTCCTTTCCTGCCATGGTGAGGCTAGACTCCTGGCGGATAAGCCCAGACGTGAGCCCCTCCATCTCCTTCTCTCACTGATTCACCTTTCTATTTCAAGGCCCATTGATCTTTCTCCTCTGAACTATGCTTATGTGTTGTATGGTTTAATGTTAATTATGTTTTGTGTTATATCACAGGCATCTTTCATTACTCCCCATCTAAATTAGTCAAATTAGAGAAACCATTTTTTGCCTACAACATTTTAACACAAATATGCTACCAAAAATTTGGGGTTTTATTCTTTAGCAATATACCTGTAATTTGTGGCTTAAATTTTCATATAGTCTAAAATAATCTTAAACATTGTCAGAATTTGTTAACATTTCCAAGTCAATTTAAATATTTACACTACATATTATAAAAAAGTTACTGGAATAATGATGTGTGAATGGGAATAATCATCTTGTCTTGATGACCCCTGGAGTTGTCCAAGACAACTAGAGGACGCTGCATATTTCATCTGTACAACATTGTGGGTGTTTTTTTCTGTTTTAATAAAAGCAGTCATCTTAAGGAGTAATTAACTTGGACTTAGCAAGAATGGCTTCTAAGGAGATGTACTTGGAGCCATTTGATGATGCCATTTCAAGGCAAGGTGATTTGAGTGTCTTCCTCCTGCCATTGGCAACCCCTGCCATATCACATGCCCTGTGCCCTCCAGTTGAGCATCAGCCACCCAGGTTCGGACTTTTTTAGGCAGGCTGCCACTCTTGGGTCCCCTAGACTTTCCATCCAAACTCTAAGGGAGAGACAGCTTGGTTCAGCAGGAGGAGAACCAACCTCAGAGTCAGATAATGCAGGGGAAGTCCAGACTCAGTCACATATTCCCTGTCGTTCTCATGTGCCACCTGCCCTCGCTGAACTCCAACGTTGTCACCTGCCCTGCAAGGAGGTTGGTGAACCTGCAGTACTGTGCTCTTTCCTACAGAAGCTTGTCAACTAGCCATTTTAAGGCGGTCAGGGGTCCAGCAGTCTGCTCAGGGCTGATCTCACCCACTGCACTGGTGCTTAGAAGGAAAAACAGGTGGCCTCTTTCTCAGGCCAACCCTCTTCAGCTTGGATGCTCTGGGAACATAGGTGGAGCTGGGGAAAGGGAAGAGAAGGCTGCATGTTCTTGATGGATTTTAAAACCTAGTGTGTCATTTAGATAGTACCTAGTCTGTTGGTTGTAAGAAGAAAAGGGGGTGGGTGTCAACCCTTTCTGATGAGAGCAAAGCCGCTTTGTTTGAAAAGAGAGGTCTATTCACTTTCTTATCAGTGACATGAAACCCCCAATGAACCATGTCTGAAAACCACTGATCTGTTCCAAACATTATTTTATAATTGAATCAAATGAATCCCAAAGAAGTAAAATAACTGCATAATTATTGGAGAACAAGATGGGCTCCCAAGTCTCATGGTTCCTGGTGTAGTTATTTCCTTATGCCAGGCTCTGTATGTCTTTCACTAAATCATTTCTTTAGTGCTGCTTATAATATTCTTATTGATAATAAGCCAAATCTCAAAATTATAGTGTTCCGTGTGTGTGTGTGTGTGTGTGTATGTATGTGTGTGTGTGTGTGTGTGTGTGTGTATATATATATATATATATATGCAAAGGCAAGACACACCATTAATATTTTTAGATCATGGCTAGGCCAGAACTTTTTTAGTTTATGTGTGTGTTAGTAATTATAGTGTAATTTTTGGAGCCAAACAGAACATCTGTTTTTTAGTACTTTATACTGTGAAGAGTATTTGCTATAAAGACATTTATCACTTTTTTATGGAATTAAAACTTCCCATCCAGAACATCATGAAATTTCAAGACTGATCAAGTTACTAAGATGTATTTTAAAAATTATAAAATCAGTTGAAATAAGTACAACTTCCAAATTAAGAATAAAGCTTCAATCAGTCATTCTGATGGTTTTTTTTTTTTGAGACTGAGTCTCACTCTGTTGCCCAGGCTGGATTGCTTACTGCAAACTCCACCTCCCAGGTTCAAGCAGTTCTGCTTCAAGCCTCCTGAGTAGCTGGGATTACAGGTGCGTGCCACCATGCCCGGCTAATTGTTTGTATTTTTAGTAGAGACGAGATTTCACCATGTTGGCCAGGCTGGTCTCGAACTCCTGACCTCATGATCCATCCGCCTTGGCCTCCCAAAGTGCTGGGATTACAGGCGTGAGCCACCACGCAGAGCCGGTCATTCTGATTTTCATCTTTCTTTGGGATTCTGTTACCAAGGCAGAGTTGGGAAAAGACAGGCACAGCAAGCCCACAGTGTGCCTGCTTCACAGGCACAGGTCTGGAGCTGCGGTTACTCCAGGTTTTTGGGAGTGGCCGTAGTCTCCTGGTGGCCCTCAGGTCCTAGTGTGCTCAGGCCCCGGTGTGCTCATCACATTGTCACTCATTTTTCTGATTGGCCAGCACTTGCCTGCTTACTTAATCATCTGCTTGATTTCCTGCTTATTGCCCCTACCAGAGAGGAGAGGCCTCATCTGATCTGTTTGTCATTGTCTTTCTCTAGAACAGCATTTGAAACACAGCTGAAGAAAGTCAGTAAGAAATGAATGAAGGAATGGTTCAGTATCTGTCTCTGTGTCATCCCAAGATGCAATTCTGCCGACTCACATTATTCAGTTTGAGTCCCCTTTAATAGTAATTTTGTTTACAGCTTAGATTGCCTTAAACCATTTATGTCAATGTGTTTATATTCATATATCAAGTATTGCACAAGGATTCCTGTTAAATTGATGTGTAACCTTCTTGTTTTTACCTGTCTCTTAAATTCAACTTGGCCAATTTAAAATTAGTAATGCTCCTTCATTCCTAAACTGATTATGAAGCTCAACTTTGTTCCACAAAATTCCATTTTTGTTCCTAACACACAACCTGTTACAAGTCGTTGACCCTTGAGTATAACAGTTATCTTCATATTATTATTGTTGTTCATGTTATAATCTCTGAATTTTGCATATTAAGGAAGGGTTTAGATAGTAAGGCTTAGAAGTAATGTTATTCAAACTTTTCACACTCATTAAATTGAAAGTCACCCATGAAATTATCAGTTGTGGTTGGCTATGCTGGTTCCTCTCAGTTTTATATGAGATATTGGTAATAATAACTGCATTCATCATCCACACCATACTTTCCAAAATGCTTTACATTCTTTGCTGGTTCTTACAACAGCCTCGTGAAGTGGGGATGGAAGGTTCCTAGAGTGGTGAGAGAACTATTAAATGATTAAATAACTAAATTAGATTTAATTTATTTAATTAAATGATTAAATAACTAAATGATTAAATAACTAAAAAATCAGAGAAACCTATGCAATGGGGCCGAGACTGGTTAGCGAAGACATAAAACAGAGAGTGACAAAAGATGTCAACATAGTTTCTATATGTGTCTTGTAAATTACTTTAGCAACACAAACATAAAAGATCATTATGTTACAAAAATTTAATATATGATTTTGGTAGGGCCAATACATAGTAAAGACATGACTTTATGTTCAATTGAACTGAATAAAATGATATATTTCAGTAAATGAAGGCAAAGGAGATAGATGCTATGACCAGTGGTGCAAAAATTTATATATTAGATTTACCTTTACAAGGTTATAGTCAAGAATAATTAATGTGTATTTTAAGCAAACTCTACTGCTTTCCAAAGTTTTTAATCTTGAGTGAAGAATAGTGAAGGTGATCTTAATATATTGTTTTAACTTTAAAAAATAATTTTAGAATTATAGAAAAGTTTCAAAAATAGTATAGAATTTATGTGCACCCTTCTGCCAGCTTCCCATAATGTTAACAATGTACATAACCATAATACAATTTTCAAAAGCAGGAATTTAACATTATAGTAGTGTTTTAATTTCACACAAGTAATTAATAGAAGAAATTAAAACTACTCCAATACTTAGTTATATTTATAACAGTAGCATAAGGCCTTATAGGAAATTAATAAATTATTGTGTTGTTTTTTTTTTTTTTTTTGAGACGGAGTTTCGCTCTTGTTACCCAGGCTGGAGTGCAATGGCGCGATCTCAGCTCACCGCAACCTCCGCCTCCTGGGTTCAGGCAATTCTCCTGCCTCAGCCTCCTGAGTAGCTGGGATTACAGGCACGCGCCACCATGCCCAGCTAATTTTTTGTGTTAGTAGAGACGGGGTTTCACCATGTTGACCAGGATGGTCTCGATCTCTTGACCTTGTGATCCACCCGCCTCGGCCTCCCAAAGTGCTGGGATTACAGGCTTGAGCCACCGCGCCCGGCCATAAATTATTGTTTTAACAGAATAATAAAAAACTATTCATAAATTCTGCCTGTTTTTTTTTCTTGCCATTATGCTTCTTAATCTTGAACCATAAGATAGATAATTTTTTAAAGGGACTTACAGAGTTCTCAGCTAATACCAGTACTCAAGCTGATTATAAAGGATGTGTTTGTTTTGTTCCAGACTCTTCTGGTCTAGGTCAATATGCATAATATCCTAGTCTAGTGAAATGGCCTCTTTCTAGAGGTGGGAAACTGAGAGATTTTACCTTTACTATTAATAAAACTCTTAGAAGACTACACCTTTTAGGTATATTTTGGTTGTTCATCTGTGGATTGGTGAATCAGATTGACTAGCATGTAATGATACTGAGTATAACAGGAGGATCATGCCTCTCTTATTAAAGCAAAATAAGACAAATGCAGCTACTACAAATATATGAGTAAAGTTTATAAATGGCAAAGGAAGACTTGGAATCACTTGATGTTTTGTGGTTTAAGAACAATACTTGAATATGATCTTATGCATGAAAATGTGTAAGATGGTATGTCTCTAATTTTGATATAATTGTTTTCAAGATGAAGATGTTCCAGATTTGAGTCATCATCCTCTTCAGCATTGCAAATTTGTTCTGGAAGAATACTCCTAAGGAAAAATAGACATGCAAGTCACACATGGTCCAAGTAATAATCTGCCTTCATTTAGGAGTTAAGTTTAACATTTGTTAAAAAAATTATTTTGTTCTTAAAATAAAGTTGGATCTTTATATTAGAGACCAGAATAAATTCCAACTACATCAAAGATTCAAATGTGAAAGATGAAGCCATAGAAGCACTAGAACAGACTGTGGTCACACCCTCTGATTCAGGAGATTCTTCCTATATGTGATTTGAAAACCAGAAGCACTGAAAGGAAAGATTTAAAATTTACTGCAAGTTTTTAAAAGAAAGTGCAAAGTTAAACAACATGAAAAAGAAGGAGAAAGTAACTTATGTTACAGATGAAAGGCAAATATACAAAGACTTCCTAAGAATCTAGGAGGAAAATGGAAAATGCTCTATTACATTCATAAGAAAAATGCAAATCGAAACCTTACTGGCATACCACTTTTTACTTGTGAGATTTGCAAAAAAAAAAAAAAAAAAAAAAAAAAAAATCCAGAAGCTCATTAACATATTCTAATGGTCAGCCTGGACCGATCAAATAACACTGAAGGGAATGCAAAATGGTGCACCCCCTCTGGAGAGGAATTTGGCTATATCCAGCAAAATTACATATGCACTTTACTCTTTTCACTCACTCAGCATTCCCACTCCTAGGATTTTATCCCAAAGTTAAACGGGGAAAAAAAACAAAACGACGTTTATGCAAACTTATCTTTTGTGGCATTATTTTTAGTAGTAAGAGTGGAAACAATCAAATGTCAATAAGGAACTGATTGAATAAAATATAGTATATCCACATAATATTCATTTATAAAAAGGAATGAAGAAATTATCTACATACTGATGTGGAGTGATATACTGATACTTTTAAAAAGCAAAGAGTACAAAAAATATACATACCCCATACATACAGTTTGGTTTGTTTGATCCCTCCAAAGCTCATGTTGAAATCTGATCCCCAGTGTTGGAGGTGGTGCTTAATGGGAGGTGTTTGGGTCATGGGGGCAGACCACTCATGAATATTCTCTTTAGGATCAGGGAACTGAGTGAGTTCTTGTTCTATTAATTCTTAGAAGAACTGGTTGTTAAAAAAAAAAAAAAAAAGCCTGGCACCAGCCGGGCATGGTGGCTCATGCCTGTAATCCCAGCACTTTGGGAGGCCGAGGCAGAAAGATCACGAGGTCAGGAGTTTGAGACCAGCCTGACCAACATGGTGAAACCCCGTCTTTACTAAAAACACAAAAATTAGCTGGGTGTGGTGGTGTGCACCTGTAATCCCAGCTACTCAGGAGGCTGAGGCAGGAGAATCGCTTGAACCCAGGAAGTGGAGGTTGCAATGAGCCAAGATTGCACCACTGCACTCCAGTCTATGCGACAGCGCAAAACCCCACCTCAAAAAAAAAAAAAAAGGCTGCCAGGTGCGGTGGCTCACTGGCTCACACCTGTAATCCCAGCACTTTGGGAGGCTGAGGCAGGTGGATCACAAGATCAGGAGTTCGAGACCAGCCTGGCTAAGACGGTGAAATCCTGTCTCTACTAAAAATACAAAAATTAGCTGGGCACAGTGGCAGGCGCTTGTAATCCCAGCTACTCAGGAGGCTGAGGTAGGAGAATCACTTGAACCCGGGAGGTAGAGGTTGCAGTGAGCCAAGATTGCGCCACTGCACTCTAACAGGGCAAGACTTCATCTCAAAAAAAAGCTTTTATTTTTAGCAGTAAGAGTAATGTCATTTCAAAACAATTGTTTACATATTGTAAGATTATCCAAGTTAATATTGTTGGGAACCCAGATTTTCAGTGTAAGAGAAACAAGTTTTAATAAAAGAAATTAATTTTTGATGATGTTAACTTTGATTTGGGAATGCCAGTCTGAACTTACTTATTTTCTTTTCAAAATATGAAATTTCCTGGCAGTCCACCGAAAGGCCTCAAAACAATAGCAACACAATTGAAAGGAGCACATCTGGTTCCCACTGGAGGCTTCTCAATACTATTCCCCAAAGAAAGGGGCCAGGCTCTTTGAAGGAAGGTCTGCCGTAAGGAATGCAGACAATGAGCCTGAGGCCCACGTGTACCCAAAAACAAGTGAGCAGACACAAGAGCCAGTTTGAAGGGCGACCATTGTCTAGAGACAGGACAGTTTAAGAATAATGACTGCAACTGATTGAAACATACGGCTTATATGAAAGCCTAAGCGTATATTGATTCACCAGAAAAACAACCCTAAAACAAAATACAGCAAAAACATTTAAACTCCAACTTCTTACTCCCATTGGTGGTATAAAGGAAAAAACTGAGCTTTTTTCTTGCCTTTCAGAGTAACAAAGCAGCCCTAGTTGATGAGCAAAAATGTTTTTACAGAGAAATTCCAGCTAATAAACATGAGAAGCATGACAAAAATAGAAATTCATTATTTTGTTACCCCGAATGAAATAAGAATTCAAACAATGTTCATCTGTGACTGAAACCATTGGTTCAATGATAGAGGAGTAAGTTTGTTTTAGGAGATACCAGGCTGTGACCACCTCAACCCACTGATCAATTTTAGAATCACAAAAAGTGGGACAAACATTAGACGCATTCTGATGCAATGCACTGTGAAGCATATGGCACAACCTATGAAGTATTTTTGCCAAAAAATTCTGAAACTTAATTTTACAAAGCCTTCCCAAACCCCATCTCTTCCTCCAGTACCTTTAAAAACTCAAAACTTTTCTGTTTTTGTTTTTGTTTTGTAGGCATTTAGTTTATTTGGACTTTTAGAGAAAAGACTAAGAGGCATAATTCTCAGGGACAGAGAAGAGTAAAGACTAAGAGGCATAATTCTCAGGGACAGAACAACAAGGTTATTGCCTCCCTCACTGCCAGTGAAAGACCCGGCTAACAAAGTGTTCTGGATTAATTCTCAAGACACTCATGCCATCCAGGCAGGAGTGATGTCTCAGTGTGTAAGCTCAACACACGCAGGAAAATGTATTCCTAAAAGTAGGGAAAGTGAGTCTCAATAAATTCATTCAGAAATTTGCCTTCAGAAAAATCTACATAGAAGCAATTTTAATTTTGTTTTTTCTTGAGACAGAGTTTCGCTCTGTCACCTACGCTGGAGGGCAATGGTGCAATCTTGGCTCACTGCAACCTCCCCCTCCTGGGTTCAAGCAATTCTCCTGCCTCAGCCTCCTGAGTAGCTGAGATTACAGGCACCCACCACCACGCCCAGATAAGTTTTGTATATTTAGTAGAGACAGGGTTTCACCATGTTGACCAAGCTGGTCTTGAACTCCTGACCTCAGGTGATCCACTCACCTCGGCCTCCCAAAGTGCTGGGATTACAGGCGTGAGCCACCTCGCCCGGCCCGAAGCAGTTTTAATTTTAACATATATTTAGGTTTTATGGTCTACAGATTAGTTTTATTTATTTACATATGGAGGTGGGAATAGTAACATAATCTATTGCTTTGAAGAATTATTTGAACCTGTCTCTAAAGTTCTAAGTGTTATATAATGATGACTCTGTTAATTAATTAATTAATTTTGAGACAGAATCTTACTCAGTCACCCAGGCTGTAGTGCAGTGGCACGATCCCTGCTCACTACCTTGAACCACTGCCTCCCAGGTTCAAGCGATTCTCCCACCTCAGCCTTCCGAGTAGCTGGGATTACAGGCTCATGCCACCATGCCTGGCTAATTTTTATATTTTTAGTAGAAACAATGTTTTACCATGTTGGCCAGGCTAGTCTAGAGCTCCTGACCTCAGGTGATCTGCCTGCCTTGGCCTCCCAAAGTGCTGGAATTACAGGAGTGAGCCACCACACCTGGCCAAAAAAATGCTTTAACTATGGAAATTTACAAACGTGCAAAAGTAGGAAAAGTTTATAATGAATCCTCACATACCTGTCATCCACCTTCAGTGATTACTAAAATTTGCCAATCTTGTATAATCCAACCCCTTAGTACCGTTTTTTTTTTCTTAACATAAATCCAGAGATCATGCCATGATTGTTTTATCATATATTTTGTCAATCAAAATTTAATCAGATGCTTGAAAAAGCCAGAATTTACCATATCTTGTTGTTGTTCAGCCTCAGAAAATGTAGTGCTTTCATTTCTTGTATCCCAGGTGGTATGGATTTTAAGTTATTGTGATCCAGAAATAATTCCCTCAGGGAATGATATGCCCCATAGAAGGACACACGGTCCATGCCATCATCAGCAAGTTTGTTAAATGACAGGTACAAGTATTCCAGACCTGGTTCCATGTGGCCAAACACATAGCCAGGGATCCGTTCAATCTGGTTCCCAAGGAGCACAAGGTGCAGCAAGGACTTGGGTAGATAGGAGGGGACGTGATAGAGCTTGTTGTAGGAGAGATCAATGGATTCTAGATTTCTGCAGCAAAGAAAAAGTAAACAGGGTAGGGAAATCAGGATGGTGATTATCAGCTCTAAATTTTGACAAGGCCAGTCTTGATGCTGATCCATTTTCCTATAAGCACCATTTTGTAGTGATGATTCCAAATAGGAACTTGTGTAGCCAGCCCTGGTTTCTTGCATCAAGGTGCATGTCCTTACTAGTGTGCCATACTGCCTCCCAGCTATGTGAATCCATTCAAGGGGAGCATCAAAGTCCAGGAGGGAAAAACTCATATCCCTGGGGGTAATACTGAGGCCCAAAGACTAAAATACCTGTAAGGTTGATCTGTTGAATCCAAAATGAAATCCCATGAGTTCCAGCATACATCAAAATGCCTATCTGTAAAGTCTCTGGTTCCAGCAAGGAAGTTTGGTTTGTTTGGCTTGTTTTGGTTCCCCTTCCCATACATTTTCATTCCACATTTGATTTGATGACCTGGCACACCTGAGACTTGAGGCGAGCCTGAGGGATCTAGAAAATGCTATTAATCATCTACAAGATCTGGGAAACATGATAAACTCACTGGCCTGTTTCAGGAACCCCATCCGAGTCTCCTAAGCTTTCTGCTCCATACCTTCTTTTCACCTGATGAAGACTCCTCTGCCCACAGTGGACTCAGTGCCACATGCTGCTGAGCCCAGTTGGCCTCTCCATCCTGCTTCTGAATGACACATGCTCCAGGCTGTGCTACTTAGGCACATAGTTCCCAGGACACGCAATTCTAGATCCCAGCTGTCTGCTGGATTTGCTGCAGGGCTTGCTTCTAACTCCCTACCCCTTCACTGAGAACCACAGCCAGAGGCTGCTGATTTTTGTCCAGGAAGATGGAGTGTACTTTTGGCCTCCACTGTCAGGTCAAGCATCCTTCAGTCTATTTTGTAAGACTTGAGATGAAGAAATAGTTTGGAGAAAAGAAGGCTGTGTAGTGTAGGAGAACAGGCCTGGGCTCTAGAGCCTGGTGCTTTCATCTAGTGATGATGAAGAGAAGGAATATGGCAGATTTATTTCTCACTGTGTGCAAGGGATTATCTC
Source organism: Aotus nancymaae (assembly GCF_030222135.1). Taxonomy (NCBI): domain Eukaryota; kingdom Metazoa; phylum Chordata; class Mammalia; order Primates; family Aotidae; genus Aotus; species Aotus nancymaae. The sequence goes on from NW_026988455.1 coordinate 20,519,779, forward strand.
ATTTAAACCTCCTGACAACCTGTGAAGTAGGCAGAACTAGAGTGGCATTTGACCACTAGTGGACAGACCTCAGGGTCAGACAGCTGGGACCCAGTTGTTGCTAGCTCAGCACTTGGCATATGGTAGGGTGTCCAGTATGCAATATGGTGACAACAGCAGTAGTAACTGTAGTAATCCTAACACCAGTCATACAATGCACAGGTTAGAAACTAAATGAAGTAGCCCAGTTTGGGTATAAGGTAAGGGTTCACAAAGAAACAATTCTGTCTCCAAGCCCTTCAGTCATCACCTCCCTCAGTTGTCCCATTCCCAGTTTTCATACTCTGTTTATTAATGGCAAGAGGAAGAAATTGTTCAATAAAATTTAAATTGTAGCATATACTTACTCTTGATTTATCCAGGCTAAAGGAGCAATCCTATTTTCTTCAATTTTGTTATGACGTAGTACAATGACATTGATCTTTCTGGTATGATTGAAACAAATTTCAGTTATTTCTTCAATTTGGTTATTTTCTAGATATAATTCCTATAATTAAAAGAAAAAACTTATTTTTTGTGTGTTAGCTGATAAGTATGATCAATTGCATGGAGACTAAAATAGTAACATAGACTATTGTCACTAGTATTATCTAAAGAGTGTTTTACTGCTCTTTCATGTGAGCTCATATTTTTAAGTTGTCTTTTTTTTTTTTTGAGACAGAGTCTCACTTTGTTGAACAGGCTGGAGTGCAGTGGCACAAACACGGCTTGCTGCAGCCTCAACCTCCCAGGCTCAAGTGATCCTATTGCCTCAGCCCTACAAGTGACTGAGACTACAGGTATGCACCACAAAGCCTGGCTAATTTTTGTAGAGACAGGCTATGTTGCTCAGGCTGGTCTCGAACTCCTAAACTCAAGTGATCTACCTGCCTTGCCTTGGCCTCCCAAAGTGCTGGAATTAAAAGAAAGTTGTCAAATTTTATAACTAATTAGTAAAATAAAATACACTGTCTGTCATGGTTATGGAATCAAATGAATTTTATTTAAAATATATTAGCCATAATATGTTACAAGAAATGGCATACCATAATATTTATACGAGGCTCTCTACTTTACAATACTTATTCATATAAATTATCTAATTTGGACTTAAAAACTCTGAAAATTAGGTAGAAATTATTATCTCTGCTTAACTTTTTGCTTTTACCTGCATATGTATTTAGGGGATGAGCTAGATCAGTAAAAGACTAAATAAATCCTGGCGCACCTGTTTGTATGTTGAAAACTCTGTAGCTGTAGGAAAGAATGACGTGACACAACCTTGAGGCTGTATGGTTAAGTGAGGCAGGTGTGCAGCAGTGACTTTAGAAGGATTTATAGTGTGTGCCATGCATTTGTGCACTTGTCCACCCAGTACTTTCCAGACTGGTAGGAGTAGGTACCTTTGTAGAGAGAGAAGCCAGGATGGGCACATTGCTCTTTTGTATTATCCTTATCATGTATGTATGTGTCCTTATTGTGTATGTATGTGTTTCAACATGTGTATGCATTATCTATTTAAATTTCTATTTTTAAAAAATTATTAATTTCTGGCCCTGCCCCCGAAAGAATCTGACTTAGCATGTCTGGGAGAGATCCAGGAGTCTGTATTTCTTAAGAACCCAGGTGATTCTAATGGAGAGCCAAGGTACTGATAAATGTCAGTGTTACATAACTGTCTCTTAATCTGGAAACTGGAAGAAGAGCAAGGGTGGTAGCCGTGGTAGCTGCATAAGATCACAATAGAAGACCCTCTTTTCTGGCTTCTTGGGGCTGCAACTGGGGGATGCTCTGTCCTAACTTCTGGCTGAATGATCATGTGGTATAGGAGAAACGGAGCTTAGTAAGAAAACCTGGGTTCCCACGGGGTCTGCCAGTATGTAGAGACTCTCTGGATCTCAGTGTTCTCTTATGGGAGTGGGGGGTTTGTAGAGACAGGGTCTCTCTGTGTTGCCCAGGCTGCAGTGTAGTGGTACAATCCTAGTTTACCGCAGCCTCAAACTCTTGGGCTCAAGTGATCCTCCACCTCAGCCTCCCAAGCAGCTACGATTACAGGTGTGCACCACCATGCCTAGCTAATTTTTTTAAAAATATGCTTTTTAGAGACAGGGTCTCTAAAAAGACCTGTTGCCCAGGCTAGTCTCAAACTCCTGGCCTCAAGCTGTCTTCCTGCCTCAGCCTTCCAGAGTGCTGGGATTACCGGCATGAGCCACTGCACTGTACACATGTTAAAACACATACATACACAATAAGGATAATACAAAAGAGCAATGTGCACCACTACGAGCCTGAGCTTCCCATCCTGGCTTCTTTCTCTCCAAAGAAACCCACTCCTACCAGTCTGGAAAGCCCCTCAGTGCTTTTAATGCAGGAAATGAGGGGTCTTGACATTCATCAGCCAAAGACCCCCAGGAGCATATCCTGCAGCAAAGAGATCACGCACCTGGGGACCTGTTGAGCATCTCTAGAGGATAATGAAACAAGGGTGGGATTTTGGGCCTGGAGTTAGTCACAGGACAGTTTTGGTAGGAATTGGGTCGAAACTTGTAAGCTACAGAGTTGCTAGAACAGTCAGAGGCCTTCTTTGTATAACACTTGTATCCATGCAGAGTTACTGTTAAGTTAGGGTGTCTGTGGTTTTGCCTGGAATTTGTGAGTGGACACTCTCTGTTATGGTTAATACCTGTTTGAGCTTCTGTAATAAGCGTCACAGTTCTGGACTGGGATAGTTTACACTGTTTTGAGAGTCAGAGTACCTTATGGAAATTGTGGCTTCATTTAAATTCTCAATTCCTCTCTCCCATTTCCCCCAAGAGCTGTCCGCAGTACCACTTTTCACTTTATCAGGTGTCTCCACTAGTAATTATAATTTCAATTCAGAATTTTGTATTGTTTGAAGGAAAAACAAAGCTCAAATTATAGGACAGTCTGTATACAGCCCTGAAATTGGAGTTTAATTTACATCACAATAGTCTTACAATATATTTTGTTGTAGTATACCATATTTAAAATATAATACATTTAAAACATCAAAAGAAAGATATTGTTACCTCAATAGAAGCAGGAAGACCCTGTGGTATAATTCTAAATTTATTTTTTCCCAGACGCAAGTAGGATAGGCTCTTCAAAGGTTTGAAAGCTAAAGGATTGACATTGGCCTCACTGAGATTGTTTCCTTCCAATTCTAAGGTGACCAATTGATTTAAGTCTATGAAAAATAAAAGTATTAGAATATTAGGATAATTGAAAAAAAACATGCAATTTTTGAAATCTTTTGAAATGTCATGTGAAATGTCCAGTTTATTTGGAGGACAGATATAGCGTTTTTTAAATCTTTGTATCCTCCTTTAAAGCCTTTTCCCAAGTACTTCAGACATCGTAGGTGCTCAGTTCAACCAGGACTAAATGCCTGGTCCGGTAGAGAGGCAGCCCTGAAAAAAATCATTGAAATGCTAGGTGCTAACAATATGTGTAAGGAACAGAAGCAAGAGAGAAGAGGGAGGAAGACAGGAAAGAGAGGCAGAGGAGTTTCCATAGAAACCATAGTGGCTGAACAGGGATTTGGAATTCAGATAGGAAAGGAGTAGAAAGTTGTGGACCATCATTGGAAACATTGCAAAGACATAGATGTATGCAGTGGCAGCACAATAGGCAATGGAGTAGATGGAAGTTTAATGCAATGAGTGATTTCTTCCAGGACACAGAAAAGAACACTTTCCCTGGCACACCCTCAGTCTCTCAACAAGGGTGTCAGAAGTAAAGCAGAGCAGTGAATTCCCATCATAGTTACTCACTTGTTGGCACAGAGTGCAGCCAAATGGAAGCTTTGAAAGAATGATGATCAAAAATTCTCCACGTATTCAGATTGAACTAGCAAGAAAGGCCTTTATACAAACAAGTTTTTTCTGCTTTGTTTCTACTGGCCTCAGGAGTGGTATGATCCAGGTCAAATGGAAGCTCCATGCTGCAAAATGGACAGCTCAGCAATGACAATACCCAGAGGCATCTGAGTCAGAGGTTCAGGGTGTGGCCAAGATTCCCAGATTAGGGGATGTTTTCTGTTCAACCCCCTTCATGTGCATTACACTGAATGCCATGTGGGACTCAGTTCTGCTTTTAGGCAACAGCAAAGACAGTTGTATCAGGAATAGAAATAATAAATGCTGGAAGATTAAAAGAGAAAAAGCAGTGTATTTGTGAGTGGTATGAAAATGCTAGGCTCCTACAGATACAAAGATTTAGAAGCAGGAGGAACTTCCAGGCTGAAATAGCCAGCCGAGCACATGTAGGAGAAAGACCCATGTGGGTTTGCCCAGGGGAAGAGGAGACTAGCCCCAGAGTGGCTGTGCACAGTGGAGTGAAGGTTGGTGGTCAGAGTGAAGTGCACTGGGAGGGCCTTTGCACCCTGGACAACAACATCTGGCCCTCATTCTCTAGGCAGCAAGATGGGGATGGCAGGACAAAGGCCACATTTTACAAAGGTTAATCTGGTGGTGGTGCTTAGTATTAATGGAAGTGCTGAGTAACAGAAGTAGCCAGGCCAGCCAGTAAACTGTGATAAGTGGTCGTATTTCCTCATATTCTCCTTCATTTCCCAAACTAAAGGTACTGAGAATCTGACATCTTTCTCTAGTACGTAGGTGAAGTTTTTAAATGTAGTGGAAGTTTTCTATTGAAAAATAGATAATAGAAGTGAACTAATGGTCATCTCATGACTGAGAGAAAAAGAGAAAAACAGTGCAAATTCAGGACACTGTGTTTTCTTTTGCCAGTATTCTCTGGCATATATAGGAAATCGGAGGTAACAGGAAATAGGATGAAGCTAGAGTAAGTTTCTTGTAGGTGAGACTTGAGGTAGACGTTGAAAGGATTCATGGACAGTGAACAGAAGTCCTCTATGGTGGGTGGTACCATGACAGGTTGTGGACATGGCAGGTGCCTCGATGTTCCTGGCAGGCAGCATCACATGGTCATCCACTAGAGCAGCCTCCAGGGCTTCTAGTGTGGTTGTTTCAGTCATTAGTGACAACAAAAATGCTTTTAAAGTATGCCTGGTTTTCCTCTGCTGTCCCTCCCTCCACCTTTCACATCTCTTTCTCAATTGTAAGTCCTTCCCTTTCTCCACAACACATGTGCACATCTCAGATGGACTCTGCTCCTCCTGCAGGTAAACTCCCTGCCTCAGCACAGTATATGCAGCCCTTGTGCTGCTCTTTGCCTGCCTTTCACACTTTACCATACCTGCTTGCGGCTCCCACAGTGTCCAAAATTGTCTCATTTCTTTGCACCTTTGTGCTGTTTTCTCTCCCTGGAGTGCCCTCCTTCCACCTCTCTGGAGCTATAATCTGAAAGGTCATGAGTAAGGAGCCGCCCTGAGAGAGATGATAGGAGAGCAGTGGGCCACCTGCTTCCACATAGAAGCAGGGTGGCCTCACAGCACTTCTGGCAGCCAGCCTGACCATCCACAGCATCAGGACTGCCAGCCAGGGGGAGCCCAGCATCCAATGGGCCGGCACTGCAGTAGCTCTTAGAACTCAGCCCACCCAGGGAGTGCAAGAGGACTCTCTGGGTCAGAGGACAGAAAGTGCTGCCGGCATAAGGCTAAGGCTCCTCGGTGCTCAGACCATGGAGAAAGGCAGGCAGACAGCCTGTTCACTCTGGCTTCCCGTCAACACTCTGGTAACCTAGAAGCATTTGTGCTTCAGGGAGAAGAGTATTCTGGAAGGCAATTCCAAGGGTGTGTGAAAGCACCTTCACAATCAGGAGTGCATGGTTTATAACATCTCATTTTGATAACACAACTAAAAGTGTAACTGACTTATAGTTCATATACAGCCTGTTAGTACAGTTGTTCTAAATTGCTAACACCCTTTGGTCTTCCGCAGTTAGAAACTGAATTTTCTGTCTTTCCCATTTGGCAATCTCCATCGAAATTTGTGTATTGATGTTTTTCTGTGTGTCCTGAAATCCATCTGGAAATTGAGTATTTCCATAATTATCTAATCCTCAGATTTGGCAATTCTCATTATTGTTCTTTTCTCAATACCAGAAGTGTATTGTTCCTATGAAGTTTTTTGGGAGCTACAGGAAATAATTGTTTTATTCCTTTAAAGGCTTTGTTTATCAGCATTTACATAATAAATATGTTTCAAATAAAGTAAACAGTGTTGAACATCGTACCTCAAGAGCTATGCTAGACTGTGAGGAAGATAAAAAGAAAATGTAGGCAGTCTTTGTCTCAAAAAAGCACACAGTATAATCAAAGGCATTAGCTAGAATTCATGAAAAGTAAAATGTGATGAAGCCTCTTCTATACAGGATCACAATATGACAACTCAGCTATCTAGCACAGTCCAGAAACAAGCAGAAGAGGAGCCAGTTCCAGCAATGTCAAGTGCACAGAACGCGGGGCACCCTCACTAAAGTCTGTCTGTCAGAAAGCTTGGCCATGGTGGGAGCTGCACACCCACATGCCATGTGGCGTGGAGTTAGCAGGACTTCAGTGACACACAAGTACCAGAAGTTCCAGCCCAAGCCCTCTCAGGCACAAAATTGCCAAAGCCAAAGTTAATACCATGAAGAGCATACACTTTCTTTGTAGGACAGCATCTCAGCCTCATATGCAGTGCCTATTTGTTCATATTTCACACATAATTCCCACGTGCTTAGTTTTGTTTTTAGGTTCCAACACATGATAAATGAAAATAGCAAGGTGACTGGACGCAGCAAGAGTTGTTGGTGGGGTGTATTACCATCAGAGTGATAAAGAAGATCCAATCAACAAACCATGGCACTGGTTAGTCGCTACTAAGAACCAACAAAATTGTTGATCCAAAACGGAAAACACACGATGGTGTAGGGAATATTGAATATAATTCTTCAGATATTTTGGATTTGTAGTAAAGTTATTGTCTTGTGAATAATGGGAACTGGAATCATTGAGAAACAGTGTTATTTATGGGTAAGGTACAAAGACAACAGGCAGTTTAAAATTCATTTAACGTTTTACCAATCAGTAGTTAAAAGAAGTTTTATCAACTCAAATGGTTAAGTGACTAAAAATAGTTACTATTTATTCTTTTGGCAATACTGTAAATAAAATTTCTATAAGACTATATAAGAAAGGTTTTAAGGAAGCATATCATTGAAAAACAAATACCTGATAAACTTTCTTCATCAATAGCCTGAAGATTGTTCTCATTGATTTTAAGTTCTTCTAATGTAGATGGTAATTCTGAAGGAATCTGTATCAAATTATTTCCATCCATATTCAAACGCATTAACTTCTTCAGAAGCTTAAAAAACAAATCTCAAAGTTACCTTATCTGGTCATGCTGTGCAGTCACATTTCACATAATGGTTGTTTTGAAGCACTGACTAAAAGTCTCACAAACCTATCCTTTCTTAGGCTTAAACAGTAATGTCCAGGCCACACAGCAAACCCTATATTCCCCTGCCAGGTTGATATTGATCCTAGTAAAAGCATTGATTCTCAGGGATTTTCAGCAGACTACATTTGATGATTTTGTAGCCTATTCACCATGCTTATGTTGCATCTTTAAAAAGTGAGAGAAAGCTGCTATTAACTACTGGATTGGTCATTCTTGCTAGATCTTAGGTTTCCACCTTTACAGAAATAGACGGAAATTTCATGAAATCATGCAGTAATCTGAATCTGCCATAGATGCTAACAAGATAACAATCAATCCTTTTAACATACTTGCAACTCAGTTTTTTATCTATTCTGGAAAGGTCATAAAATAACACTAATTACTGTGGAAATTTTTCAAAACTAAGGCTACAGATATCACAAGCTATTCCTATTATGGCATCCAAACAGGTGACTGTCTGGAAAAATGTCTTTTCACATTTGTAGTTGTGTGTTCATTGGTCAAACCTAGCCCATACCACCAGAAGTGGAGAACTGTGGTTGGGTAGATTTTAATGAAGTCCCATGGAATGATTCACTTCTCCAGTGATCATATTCAAATTTCAACAGTTTTGGAATGGGACAGAGAATTCCAAAGCAAGAAAAGGAGGTAATCTCCTACAATGTTTTTCTCTTGGTCAAATATAAGAAAAGGACTCCCTAATGCTAGCCATTTTCTAGGAGAAGGATGGATAACATGAAGTAGGTCTAGGATGTGAATGTGGAACCCTCTTATCGCCTGCCTAGATTCCAGATAAGAACCAGGAACTGAGAATATAAGAGGCCAGTGATTTGTCTGAAGAGTGGGTGGAAGACCCAGAAGACTGCCCAAGGGAGTAACAGTTTCACTTAGTGGAATGTAGTGTGTTTTATTTTTGGCTTTTCAAACATACACTTTTATGAGTTTTTGTTTACAAACATAAACCTCTTCTCTCTTGGCTCTTTGTTTCTCCTGAAATTCCTTGACTCCTCTCCTCTTTTCTCACCGTGGCTTTTTTTTTTTTTTTTTTTTTTTTTTGAGACAGGGTCTTGCTGTATCACCCAGGCTGGAGTGCAGTGGTATGATCTCGGCTCACTGTTCAAAAGATTCTCCTGCCTCAGCCTCTCAGCTTCCCCAGTAGCTGGAATTACAGGCATGCACCACCACGCCCTGCTAATTTTGTATTTTTAGTAGAGACGGGATTTCTCCATGTTGGTCAGGCTGGTCTCGAACTCCCGACCTTAGGTGATCCACGTGCCTTGGCCTCCCAAAGTGTTGGGATTACAGGCGTGAGCCACCTCACTCAGCCCCCTTTCAAAAAAAAAATTAATCCAATTTGTATCTTTAAAGGGTTTATTCTATGCTGTTTCCTGTTCTTTCTTTCCCTCTTCTTTCCCAGGCTATCCCTAAGTTTTATCTGAGCCTGTTTCTTTTTCCAGAACCCCTTCTGCCAAAGTATCCTCCATCAGGTTTTGTTCATTGCATAGAAAATAAGGAAACAGTGTCTTGCAGGCCTGAAAAATGTTAATAGAGGTTCCAGATAGGCTCATGTTATTTCCAGAAAATACTTCATATGCTAAGAGACCAGATTTTAGCATGTGTTCAGTTACTTGGGGAGAAACTACTTCATAAATTAAAATTGTTAGTTTTGTCACTGATGCTATTTTCAGTGCCCTTACAGCAAAGCTAAAAGTATATAAAACAATAAACTGTATGCAAAAGAAAACTTGAAGTGCAGTTTAGGGACATCAGAGAGGAAACTTTCTTAGAAGAAAACTACCAATTAGAAACATTTTTCTTTTCCTCCCTTTTCCATCTCCAACCAATATGCAAGTCATAGTGAAGCCATTCGTCCAAATAGATTATTATGTACAAATCAGAGCATGTATTTACCTTGAATGCTTTTGGACCTATGCCTGAAGAAGTGATATTATTTTTGCTCAGATCAAGCCTTTCCAAATTTGGTAATCCATTAAATGCTTCATCTGGGATGGAGGCGATGGAATTGCCTAGGACACACAGCAGTTATGTTTTAGGCATATGTGCATATACATACATGTACACACATGCATGGGTTTGTGTGTACATAGATATCAAGAGAGAGCTTTATCTGGAGGAGAAAGCGATACTCAGAACAAGGACAATATATATTATACAAGAAAATGCATATTCATAAAAATAACAGGCTGGAACTAGATGGTTTAACATAGTTGACATTTTCTCTCTAAGGATTCATCAGGCTGTAAGTATATCATGGTTTAGATGAAGATACTAACACAGCCAGAATGTGGTCTGCTGGAGAGTACTGGTAGCATTGTACATTTATAACAAAGATGTGGAAGGTTATACAGAAGCTGATTTTTATTCTTCATATTTTCCCATAGCCATTTCCTTGGACTAGAAACATGCCGCTGGTTTTGTCCATGAATGCTCATGCAAGTCACTCACCTCATCTGAGCCTGTCTCCATATCTGTATAAGTAGCTTGAGGAGATCATCTCCCAGACTTTCTTAGATCTAATAATGTTATGCCTCTACAGCTTCAATCTACAAAGGTTCCTACATGCTTTAATTTTATGGATTTTAACATTTAGTTAAGTTCGGTAGTCAATTTTTAAACCCAGTAAGTGAGCATACCAGTAGTACATACCATAAAAGCCACATGGTGACCTTATAAAACCAGAACAGTGTAGCTCAGTGTGGGTCATTTATCTTTTCCAAGACTTTAGACTTTCACAAATTGAGTTTTCTTAGGGCAGAGCATACATGATGCACAGGCCACAGGAAGAAGGGGCTTTGCTGAGCATGAGAGGAATTCCTTAGGTGATCATATGAAAGTGGATGAAATCCTTTGTCAGAGAGGCCATAGAAGCTTCTAGTATGTTTGACACTGGCAATGTCCTGTCATGGATCTGCACAAATGTGTTGACCTTTTCAGCTCTCCTCATCCCAGCATCTCCAGGGCCACCCCTGGCATGGGGGCCTCATTACCCAGATGAATGCTCCTGCTACTCACAGCACCCAAAGTGTCCCCACCAGCCAGCCTCTCACACCTGGTCCTGCTGTTCCTCCACTCAAGAGCCCTCCCAGGTGGTCCTATGGAAACATGGGCAAAAGGTCTAGACGACCACATTCCCATTAGAATGTCTAAAACGAGGGGAAAAAAGAACTGACAGTACCAAGTGCTGGCAGGCTTCAGAGAGGCAGGAGCTCCCCAGCGTGCAGGTAGGAAAGGAACAGCCACTTTAGAGAACTGTCGAGCAGTTTCTTATTAACTTAAATATGTATTTACCATATCACTCAGCAGTCCCACTCCTGCTGAAGAGAAGTAAAGACTTAGGTCCACACAAGCATCTGTACATGGATGTTTACAGCAACTTTATACATAATCGCCCCAAACGGGAAACAACTCAGATGACCTTCAGCTGGTAGGAAACCATGGCCCATCCACGTGATGGAACACTACTTGGCAGTAGAGAAGAATGAACTACTGATACACAAAACAAAATGAGTGGCTCTTAAAAACATTAGAAGCCAGACTGAAAGGGCTATGTATTGTATAATTCCATTTATGTGACACTCTGGGAAAGGCAAAACTATAGAGACAGAAAACAGATCAGTGTTCTGTGGTGGCTAGTGACTAGTGGAGGGGGAAACAAGGAATTTGGGAAGTGATGGAATATTCTATATCTTAATTTTAATGGTGGTTACATGACTATATGCATCTGTCAAAACTTAGAACTATATACTAAAAATAAGTTTTACTATATATAAATTATACCTCCTTAAAGCTGACTTTTTTTTTTTTTTTTTTTTTTTTTTTTTTTTTTTGAGACGGAGTTTCGGTCTTGTTACCCAGGCTGGAGTGCAATGGCGCGATCTCGGCTCACCGCAACCTCCGCCTCCTGGGTTCAGGCAATTCTCCTGCCTCAGCCTCCTGAGTAGCTGGGATTACAGGCACGTGCCACCATGCCCAGCTAATTTTTTGTATTAGTAGAGATAGGGTTTCACCATGTTGACCAGGATGGTCTCGATCTCTTGACCTCGTGATCCACCCGCCTTGGTCTCCCAAAGTGCTGGGATTACAGGCTTGAGCCACCGCTCCCGGCCTTAAAGCTGACTTTTAACAGACATCAGTAGAAAATAATCATTTGATTTGGAGTTTGCTTTATACCTAACTGCTATTCTGCAGTAAACAGCTATCTCTTTGTTTATTTATCTATTTGAAGATTATGAAATTACTCTATTCAGGATCAATTTTTAGGATGAAATTAAAATACAATCCTCATAGAGCAATGAGAATATGATAATTGTTCAGCATTTTTTTTTTAAGAGACAGGGTCTTGCTATGTTGCCTACACTGGTCTCAAACTACTGGGCTGAAGCAATTCCCCCACCTCAGCCTCCTGAGTAGCTGGGACTACAGATGTATACCACTGCACCTGGCAAAGAGTCATTTACTTTTTTTTTTTTTTGAGATGGAGTCTTGCTCTATTGTCCAGACTGGAGTACAGTGGCACAATCTCAGCTCACTGCAAGCTCCACCTCCTGGGTTCAAACGATTCTCCTGCCTCAGCCTCCCAAGTAGCTGAGATTACAGGCATGCGTCACCATTCCCAGCTAGTTTTTGTATTTTTCTTTGAGATAGGGTTTCACCATGTTGCCCAGGCTGGTCTCGAACCCCTGACCTCAGGTGATCCTGCCACCTTGGCCTCTCAAAATGCTGGGATTACAGGCATGAGCCACCGCACCCGGCTGCTAAGAGTCATTTACTTTTAAAATGCAAAATAAAAGCAGAAGTTAACATCTCTTACCAGTAAGCTCCAGACTTTTTATCTGTGGTGCTGTCATCGGTGGTATCTGAGTGAGCATGGCATTGATGCAGCTGATGGTCCTATAGGACAGAGAGCACCCGCTTGGCAGGCGCAGTGTGCCTCTGGGAGGAGCAGGAAGTGGGGATCGAGAAGGCGTTCGGAACATATCTCCTCTTACGGGGTCCTCCTTGTCCTCCTCGTCTTCCTCACCCTCCTCACTCTCCTCCACCTCCTCTTCCTCCTCTTCCCTTCCTTGGTGTTGTTGCTGGTGTGCCAGCCTGCTCTCCTCTTCAGGCCTCTGCTTTCTGTCTCCTCCTCTGCTGTCCCCCTCACTATGAAGTTGCCCCTGGTTTCTAGATCCAGGGGTCTGTCTCTTTTGCTCTCTATCTTCTTCTTTCATTTCTTCATCCTCCTCAGATTGAAGTGCTTCTTTTCTTAATATTTGGTCCATTCCCACCTGAGGAGGTGGCAGTTGCTTATGAAGTAAATTGGTAGATTCTCTTTGTTCTGAAGAATCACCAGAAAATTCAGTTCTATCATTTAACAGTATACCACTGAGTAGAGAATAGGAGACTAATGACCAAGCAAGAAGAAGGTGGCAGAGACGAGTTGATGATATTAATAAAAGGAAAAATCATAATGAAAATGAGATTAGTAAATATTATTCCCTCCAAGTATTTGAGTGCAATTTAAAGATGAAATGCACCTTGAAATTTTTGCTTAAAAAAGTTTTAATAGTAACTTTATTTCTATTTTGTAAGATCCGTTACAGATATATTTTTCACTTGTGGGCCTTAATAGTAATTTTTATATTAAATAACTTCTTACTTATTTTTGCTAAAATATCTTGCTACCTGGTGACTAAGGAGGGAATAATATTGTGACATGAGGCAAAATGGTAAGCACTCTTATTGTGAGATTGTGTTATAATCAGATGTGATACCTTTATAATAGATACTGTTCTGTTCACTGGGGCTATTGCTAATGAATGTAAAGAATTTACAGACTGCTTACCAGACATTTAAAAAGTGAAACAGGTGTATGTTTTACTTGCTTATTGCAGTGAAACCAACTTTTGTTTATAGACTGATCATTATTTTTGTCTATGGCATCCTAACGCCATCCTCTGAAATTCAGAATTATATAGAGAAAGTTTTCCTCCTCCTCTCTCCACACTCTTTACTTAAATCATTTTTACTACCTGAGACTTACAAATGACATTTTGGACTTAAGTGATGTTGCTTTAACTTAGATATATGCACAGGAGTGCTGTTTATCCTTCCATGATGGTAGGAGTAGAATAGATGATAGTAGAAAGTTAATCTACATTTATATTTAGTTGTTATATCTTCAGCAGAAAGTGGGGAAGACATGTCAAAGACTAGATTCAGATTCACTCTCTGAGTAAACAGTTCTAGGAAGAACTGAGTTCACAGTGCATACATTTTCTTTTCTTTTTTTTCCCCCCACCCGAGACAGAGTCTTGCTCTGTTGCCCAGGCTGGATTGCAGTGGCATGATCTCGGCTCACTGCCACCTCCACCTCCCAGGTTCAAGTGATTCTCCTGCCTCAGCCTCCCGAGTAGCTAGGATTACAGGCACCCACCACCACATCTGGCTAATTTTTGTATTTTTAGCAGAGACCGCATTTCACCATGTTGACCAGGCTGGTGTCAAAACACCTGACCTTGTGATCCTCCCACTTTGATGTCCCAGAGTGCCGGGATTACAGGCCTGAGCTACTGAGCCCAGCCAGAGCACATACATTTTCTTCCATCAGGATTTATAAATGTACTTAATCGTCTGCCTACTTTTATTTACTACTATGTATAAACTACTCCCAAAAAGAACTTGGGAAATATAATTATTTGGAGAAATTACTTGAGATATCAATTCAGTATATATTATAAAGTTTGTGAGTTATTTTTTCACATCTCTAGCAAAACATGCAGAAGGAGAATAGGAAAAAGTTAGTAAAAGGAAACTAATGCTACCATATTGAAACATTTAAAATCCTTCCTGTATATCCAAGTTTATTTTCCAAAATAACTACATTTCGAGAATACTCCAAGTCTTTTGAAAAAATGTCTGAGAATTTGTGACTCTTACTTTGTAAACCCTGTGTTTATTTTACTCCAAGGAATCTTTTTTAAACACTAGTGAAATATTTGGTAATATTAAGCAAAACACAATTTCTAAACAGTCAAAAGTTTTTCCTGGCAGGAGACTTTTGTAGACACCTACCCTGTGATTATCTATGTATATGGAAGCAATCTACTTCGGTTATAGACAAGAGAAAATGTCCCTATCCCTTCCCATCCAATTATTTAACAAGTATTTATTTGCTTATTTTCATAAGGTGTTGATTAGGCTTTTCTTGGAGGAGACTAGGCCTCCCTCCAAAGGGTCTTCCATTCAGTCAGGTATGAGCCTCATTGGAGAAGGGGTCTGTGGGCAGCCAGCAAAACCCATGCTGTGATCTCCTGCACACAGAAGTGCCACATCAGAAAATCATGCTTCAGGCCACACTTCTGCATTTTCCTGGGATTATCCAAGCAGTGATGTGGGTTCCTGTGCTGCCTTCTAATGGTTGGGTATAGCCAGAGGGTTGGGGCTTTGTTCTCTCTAGATGCAAATCACTCTTCCTTTGTTTAACCTGACTTCAAGGTGATATAGCCCTGTTGCATTGGATTAAGTGAGATAACACATACAGACCAAAGCAGAGCCCTTAACTCAATAAGAACTAGGATCTGTTAGTTGTAGAAATTCTGTTACTATATCTCTAAAGTTGAGAGTCAATGTGAAATGTAATCTCATCCAAGCTTACTGAATCTGATAGAGCAAGAACTATAAAGCCACAGTCTATTATTTGTATCCCCTACCATACACTTCCCCAGATATTTTCTATGTTAATCAGCATTTTGCCAATATTTTAAGTTCTCAAATGACTAAGGTATCATCATTTTAAAATTAGTAACAAAACAAATGGAAGTTAAAGATTAATCACACACTGATATTTTGTTTAGCTAAATCTCTGTACCAGTAGCAGAGCAGACTGGGCAGCATTCCCCTTCAGGTATAACTGTTTGGGGGCACCTCTGGGGATGGCACATGGTTTCATCACAAAGCACTCTTCCATCTGAGCAGAGGCAGGTAGTGCAGGGCTCAGGTGACCACACAGCTTTGTTGTACATGGTTATGCCCTTTACCAAACAGTGTCCCTTCTTTCCTAGAAGAAAATAAAAGCACAAATTTAAATTCCTTATGTGGTTACCAGCAAAACTGTGAATGGAAGTGAACAGAGTGTGAAATAAAACTGCTCTAATCACACAAGAGTAGAATTCTCTGTGCATCCATATATAGGGTAAAAATGTCTTATAGACATAAGAAATGCTGAAATGCTTTTCACAGGCTCAGAGCGAACTCCTCATGGTAACTTGGGGCTGAATTGTGCTTTCATTTTATATCCATCAGGATAGATTAAATTATATGACAGCAACAAACAATCCCCAAATCTCAGTTATTTTTTATTTATACTTTGTGTCTAATGTGGGTACACAGGGGCTCAGCTCATCATACTCACGCAGGATTCATCTATAAGCAGGCTGTCCTGATCACTGCAGTAATGTGAATGTGAGGTTCAAAATCACACATGAGCTGTAAAAGTGTCTAATTATACTGACCAAAGCAAATTGTATGGCTACTCCTAACTTCTCAAGCCACCTGGCAGTGGGTTCCGTTGTGTCATCAGAGAGCTGAGATAGTACTAATGATGAGCTCACAGCCCACCCTTGATATGCAAATGGGAATAGGTAAAACCAGACAGCATGCTTCTGTGATGCTTATCAATGAGACATTGTAGCTATCTCTTTTATGGCTTATTAGGCTATTGAAATATAATTCACATACTGTAATGTTCACCCTTTTAAAGTGCTTAATACTGGCTGGGTGCGGTAGTTTATGCCTGTAATCCCAGCACTTTGGGAGGCTGAGTCGGGTGGATCACTTGAGGCCAACAGTTTGAGACCAGCCTGGGCAACATGGTGAAACCCCATCTCTAAAAATACAAAAATTAGCTGAGTGTTGTGGCACATGCCTGTAGTTCCAGCTACTTGGGAAACTGAGGCATGAGAATCGCTTGAACCTGGGAGGTGGAGGTTGCAGTGAGCCACAATCATTCCACTGCACTCTGGCTTGGGTGACAGAGCAATACTGTCTCTAAATAAATAAATAAACAAATAAAGTGCACGATGCAGTGGTTTTAATACATTCGTTTCCCTAACTTACAAGATTCTAGATATGTGGATAAGTGTATCAGCTAAGCAGGCCATTAGAAAGCTGAGGAAAGTATTAGAGGGGATGTTTTCTTTTCAACCCTGGTGTCATTCCAGATAACTTTCTTCCATCTGAGCCACTGTCCCCAAGTTCCATCTCCAAATGAGCCTCTCACATTAGTCCCCTTCTTTCCCTGACCTCTAACTCAGCCCAGTTCTCATTTAGATACTTGGAATAGGCCAATCCCACCTACCCAATTCCTCCTCTGAACAAAAATACCATACGAGTTTCTTCCTGGTTATTAAAAGCACTACACCCCATAAAAATTTCCATGGCCTTTTTTTGCAGAAATGGAAAAGTTGATCCTTAAATTCATGTGGAATTATAGGGGATTCCAAATAACCAAAACAGCCTTGAGAAAAAAGAACAAAGTTGGATTGCTCTTCCAGATTTCAAAAAGCTCACTATAAAGATAGGATAATCAGCTTTTGTCAGTGTGTGATACTAGTATAAGGATAGATGTATAGACCAATGGAACATTGAAAGTCAGGCATACGTCTATGAACAATTGATTTTCAAGAAGGGTGTCAAGACAATTTGGTGGAGGAAAGAACAATCTTCAACAACTGGTGCTGGGACAACACCAGCAAGAGAATGAATCTGAATCCCTACCTTTCACCAAATACAAAAATTACCTCAAAATGGATCTAAGACCAAATATATCTTTATATTTAGACCTTCCCTCTAAATATAAGAGCTAAGACTATAAAACTCTTTGAAAAATCCATAGGGGCAGCAAATCTTTATGACCTCCCATTTGGCAGTGGATTCTTAGATATGACACCTAAAGAAAAAGATAAAACAGACTTCATCAAAATTAAAAATTTTGTGCATCAAAGGATGTTGTTAAGAAGGTTGAAGGACAGTGTACACAATGAGAGAGAATATGTGAAGTCATATATCCAATAAGGGCCTGATATCCAGAATATACATAAAGAACTCTTAGAACTCACCTATGGAAAGACAATGCAATTAAAAAATGGGCAAAACTTGCCCAATACAATAGCTCTCGCCTGTAATCTTAGCACTTTGGGAAGTCAAGGAGGGAAGATTTCTTGAGGCCAGGGATTTGAGACCAACTTGGACAACATAATGGGACCCTGTCTCTACAAAAAAGTTAAAAAGTTAGCCAAATGTGGTGGTGCATTCCTGTAGTCCCAGCTACTTGGGAGGCTGAGGCAGAGGGTAACAGAAGCTAAGACTTGCGGTGAGTTCAAGACTGCAGTGAGCTATGATTATACCACTGTACTCCAGCCTGAACAGCAGAGCAAGACCCCATCTCTTGAAACAAATAGGAATAGAGCTTGAATAGCTACTTCTCCAAGGAGGATATATAGATAGACAACATGCACATAAAAAGGTGCTTAACATCATTAGTTGTTAGGGAAATGCAAATCAAAAGCACAAAGAGATACCACTTTATACAAAGAACGGTTATAATTAAAAATAAATAATTGTTGGCAGGAATGTAGAGAAACTAGAATCCTCTTCCATTGCTGGTGGAAATATAATAGTGTAGCCACTTTGGAAAACATTTGACAGTTAATTAATAAATTAAATATAGAATTACGAATGGCCCAGCAGTTCCACTCCTAAGTATATACCCAAAAGAACTGAAAATAGGTGTTGAAATAAAACTTATACTAATGTTCATAGCTGTGCTATTCATGATACCCAAAAGGTGGAAGCAGCCCAAATGTTCATCAACTGATAAACAATATGGATAAACAAATATGGTATAGCCATACAATGGAATATTATTCAGCCACGAAAAGCAATGAAGTTCTGATACAGTGATACAGGCTAATCATGGGTGAACTTTAAAAACGTTATACGAAGTAAAGAAGTCAGATACACAAGGACACACATTATATGATTCCATTTACATGAAATTTCCAGAGCAGATTCATAGACACAGACAGAATAGATTGGTGGTTGCCAAGTCCTATGAGTAGGGAGGAATGAGGAATTTAGTTACAGAGTTTCCTTTTGGTGGGATGAAAATGTTCAGAAACAAGATAGTGGTGATGGTTGTACAATACTGTGAATGTACTAAATGCTATTGAATTGCACACTTTAAAATGGGTGAAAGAGAATTTTGTGTTATGTGTGGTGATACAATCAAAAAGTACTGTAAAATCACTGGAAAACATTTTTGGACAATTTGGAAATGTTTAATATATATCTTCTTCACCTTTATGCATACCACCCTTTAGTTCATATAAAAACATTTTTTAAACAAGTTTGAGATCACATTATGAATACTTCTTTCTTGGTCTTTTTATTTTCCATTATTATAGCTTAGCTGTCTTTCCACTTAACTAAAAAAAATTGATCTCATCATTCTTTAGCAGTTATGGGTGCACTATTATTACAAGTTTTTAAAGTTGATTCTCTTCCTTTCTTTTCCTAATCACATTGTAAGTGTGGCCTAAATTGCTTATTTTCAGGATAATTGTATATTATTTCTGTTAACTTCATGGAAATAATCATGAAGTAGCACTTAGCTGTATTGAGACAATATATGAAATAACAGCCACAGAAAATTACATGGTTATATTTTCTGGTATTTTTAAAAAGTTTTATTTAACGGTAACATGTCTATAATTATTTTTTTTCTTCCAAATTTGGGAAAATGTGAACCATTTAATACTAGTTTTTAAAAATGCTAGTTGAAATCTTTAGCAGAATTTTTAGTCTTTTCAATCTTTAAAAAGTCAGTGGTTTAACCTATATAAAATGAATTCAGTGGCTTTAATTATATTTGTGGTTGAAAAATTTTGGTTGAAAATGTGTAATAGCTGTATGTTCACAGAATCATCTGAATAATTTATTTCTGTATTCTAGATTATCTAGTGTCATAAATGGAAAGGCAGTTTATAAGTGTTTATGTATATTATTTGTGTTAGCAATACAACTATTCAAAATACATGCATAGTAAACATACTGGAAATAAATAAACCAAAATGATAACTATGATTTTGTAAATATAGTGGTAGAATAAGTAATTTTTGTCTAATAATTTTGTATCACAAATATGTTCCTTAAATTACTTTTTAAATTATTTAAAATTATTAAAAAATGTATGTTTGTAGAAACATAAACCGAAGGGTAATATAATAACCTGGATTTTTCTTTGGAAAATTATCTTCATGGAGATGTTCTTTCTCTCTCTCCTGCTCTCTTTCTCTTTCTGCACACCATCTCTCACCCTCCTCCCTCCTCTGTCTCTCATACGGTTCTCTTACCTGGTAACACATTATAACTTGATTCTACTCCAGGAAAACTTGAAAAGGATTCAAACTTTTCCTCCATGCTATAATCAAAGTTAACAATAGGAAATCTTGCTACGGGTGTAAGAATTGTTGTTTGTGGAATTCCAAGCTGTCTGTTTGATCTGTGCTTGGGTGAGGTTGAGCTTTTCCTCAACCTTCTGTGATATATCTTCCTCCTTTGCTTCCTAGGAATTTCTTCATTTTGTCCAAATTCAGTTTGAAAAATTATAAGCAGAAAAAAACAAAACAAAACTGCAAACTTCATGTTTGTCTTTTTTCACCGGCCAATTTCTAGAATGAAACAATATTTCAAAGTTAGTGGTGACTGAATTTTTACCTCTGAAAATTGGCTTATATATTCGCTTGTATGCCTTAGCAGGCAAGTCTTTCAGAAATTACACTTATGATATATGGGCTATATGCTATGGTATTACTGCCATATCATAATTTGGAATTCTTCTATCAAAATCAAAAACTTTTTTTTTTTATAAAATAGAGATGGGTCTCACTCCATCGCCCAGGCTGGAGTGTAATGGTTTCAGTTATGACTCACTGCAACCTCAAACTCCTGGGCTCATGCAGTCCTCCTGCCATTGGCCTCCCAAAGTGCTGGGATTACAGCATGAGTCACCACACCTGGCCAGACCTTTTTTGTATCTTATCTTTATCTTTAGACCAGGAATTAGAAAACTTTCTCTATAAAGGGCCAGATAGTAAATATTTAAGGTGTCATAGGCTTCACATCCTCTGTCATAACTATTCAGCTCTGTCATTGTAGCATGAAAGCAGCCATAGACAATATGTAAACAAATGAGCATGGCTGTGTTCCAGGGAAACTCCCACTACCAGTAAAGGTGGTGGATCAGACATGGCCCCCTCTCTGGGCCCTACTGTTCTGCAGGTTTTCAAAGATTACTTGGGAGATTGCTCTCCACCTGTTTGCTAAGACATTCTGTGACTGAAGTAATCCGCAACCCATTTTCCCAGCCGTTCTATTTTGTGCTTTTATTCTCTAGCTTTATAATTGTCTAGGGGGAAAGGCATGATTGTAGCATATAAAAATAACAGTCAACTGGCATCAATTATAAGGAGGTAAGAGTCAGAAAAGTAACCCTTTAATTAGCTGGTCTCAGAGGCAGTACAGGGCCTTGCACATGATAAAGCTGAAAAACATTTAAGTAATGAATATTTAGGCACTCTTGGTACAGTAGTAGCATTATGGTCAGACAGACTTGTGCAATCCCTTTGAAATCTGGTAGTCAGGGACAAGAGAAGCCTCCACCAAGGTGCTGCAGCACCTGTTGTCAAAAGATTCACTCAGCTAATCTTTCTTGGCCTTAAGTTAGTCCTACAAAGGAAGGTTGGCAGTTTTGACTGCCTCTCAGAATTCTACAGCTGAGAAAAACAAACATACACACACACACACACACACACACACACACACACACACACACACACACACACACACACACCCTACCCCTACCTACACCCCTTGCAGCTTTCCTCCAGCTCTCTCCTCAGGTCCGTTCACTGTCAGTGTTCCCTGAGATGAAGAGCCCTCTTTACACAGCCAACATGGAGGAGAAACCAAAACCCCAGGAATCCTAAGAATGCAAATCACAACAGATTTGCTGCTGTTACCTTTTTAATGTGAATTTAAAGTATGTGGTGATTCTAGAAGGTTAAAGTAACTAGCTTGCTCAATGATGAAATTTATTTCAGTTCTTATAGGCCTGCCTTGGTCTCCTTCTCCAACCAAAACAAATCTGTGAAGGGAAGGAATGGTAAAACATTCAAGGTGATGTTACATACAGAGAGTAATACCCTAAGCTGCAAAGGAGAAGCATTGAAGGATTAAGGGATAACAAGTGGCCATAGACTGACTGCTGACCCAGTCATCTTGTTGGAACCTTAGAAAATACCTGAGAAGCTAGGCACTGTGCCTCACACCTGTAATCCCAGCACTATGGGAGGCTGAAAGCAAGGTGGGAGGATTGCTTCAGGCCGGGACTTTAAGCACAGAGTGAGGAACGTAGCAAGACCTTGTCTCAACAAAAAAATAAAAAATTAGCTGGGCATGGTGGTGCATGCCTGTAGTCTTAGCTACTCAGGAGGCTGAGGCAGGAGCCTCACTTGAACCTAGAAGTTCAAGGTTGTAGTTAGCTATAATTGCAGCCTGGTTAACACAGCAAGACTGTTTCAAAACAAAAAACAAAATCTGAGAGACCCTGCAAGCATTTGACTCAATCTTTCTGTCTGACCATTTAACCAAAGAAAGTACAATCATGTGTCACATAATGACTTTTTGTCAGTGACAGATTGCATAATACCATGATGGTCCCATAAGATTATAATGGAGCTGACAAACTCTTATTGCCTAGAGATGTCATAACATCAT
Source organism: Aotus nancymaae (assembly GCF_030222135.1). Lineage (NCBI taxonomy): Eukaryota > Metazoa > Chordata > Mammalia > Primates > Aotidae > Aotus > Aotus nancymaae. The sequence continues at coordinate 20,542,026 of NW_026988455.1, forward strand.
AGCATAACGCATTACTTATGTGTTTGTGGTAATGCTGGTGAAACAAACCTACTGCACTGCCAGTCGTATAAAAGTACAGCACATACAATTATATATAGTACATAATACTTCAATAAACAACTATGTTGCTGGTTTATGTATTTACTGTACTATACTTTTTATCATTATTTTAGAGTATACCCCTACCTATTAAAAAAAAATAGCTAACAGCTGGGCATGGTGGCGCGTGCCTGTAATCCCAGCTACTCAGGAGGCTGAGGCAGGAGAATTGCCTGAACCCAGGAGGCGGAGGTTGCGGTGAGCCGAGATCATGCCATTGCACTCCAGCCTGGGTAACGAGCGAAACTCCGTCTCAAAAAAAAAAAAAAAAAAATAGCTAACTATACAGCAGCCTGAGGTGGGTCCTTGAGGAGGTATTTCAGAAGAAGGCATTGTTATCATGAGCATTATTTCCCATGAAGACCTTCTAGTGGGACAAGATGTGGAGGTGGAAGACAGTGATATTGATGATCCTGACCCAGTGTAGGCCTAGGCTAATGCATGTTTGTCTCAGTTTTTCACAAAAATGTTTGAAAAGTTAAAAAATACAAATAGAAAAAAAGCTTATAGAATTAGGCTATAAAGAAAGAAAATATTTTTGTACCACTGTACAATGTATTTGTGTTTTAAGCCAAGTGTTACTAAGAAGGAAATTTTTGAAATTCTTGAAACACTTGAAAATGAAAACATAGCACACCAAAACCTATAGGATACAGCAAAAGCAGTATTAAGAGAGAAGTTTGTAGCAATAAACACCTACATTAACAAGTAGAAAAACTTCATGTAAACAACTTAATAATGCACCTTAAAGAACTAGAAAAGCAAGAGCAAACCAAACCCAAAATTAGTGGAAAAAATGAAACAGTAAAGATCAGAGCAGAAATTAAAAAAAAAAAAAAAAACTACAGAAAAGATGAATGAAATGAAAAGTTGGTTTTTTGAAAAGATTTAAAACATCAAGAAGACTTTAGACAAAGAAAAAAAAGGAATGTTATTACAAAAGAGTCAAAGATTTTTTTAAAAAAAATAAAAAGTACATAAAGTTGAATTAAAATAAACTAAGGCTAATTCATTATTGAAGAAATAAAAAAATACTTTTTTATAAATCTAGTGTGGTCTTACTACACTACACACACACTAGTGTACAGTGTTTATAAAATGTATAGTAATGTGTAGTAATGTCCTAGGCTTTCACACTCATTCACTGTCTCACTCAGAGCAACTTCCGGTCCTACAAGCTCCATTCATGGTAAGTACCCTATACAGTATACCATCTTTTTATTCTTTTAGACCATATTCTTACCATACCTTTCCTATATTTACGTATGTTTATTTTTTTATTTATTTAGAGACAAGTCTGGCTCTGTCACCCAGGCTGGAGTGCAGTGGAGTCATCTCAGTTTACTGCAACCTCTGCCCCCTGGGCTCAAGCCAGCTTCGCACCTCTGCCTCCCAAGTAGCTGGGACTACAGGTGCATGTCACCATGCCCAGCTAATTTTTATATTTTTTGTAGAGACAAGATCTCACTATGTTGCCCAGGCTAGTCTCAAACTCCTGAGATCAAGTGATTCACCCACCATAGCCTTCCATAGGATTACAGGCATGAGCCCCCACACCTGGCTTTAGATATGTTTAGATACACAAATACCATTGTTTTCCAGTTGCCTATAATTTTCAGTACAGTCACATGCTGTACAGGTTTGTAGCCTAGGAGCAATAGGCTCTACCATATAGCCTAGGTGTATATAAGTTGTCCCATCTAGGTTTGTGTAAGTACACTTTATAATGTACGACAAAATCATCTAACATCACATTTCTCAGAATGCATCCCTCTTGCTAAGTGACATATGACTGAATATGTTGACATCCAGATGCTACTATTTTAGAAGTCTGCTTCACAACATAAGACAGGCTGTGGGAAATTCTAACGGTATCTAAAATGAAAACCATGAGCGTGAGCTCAGGGTAATGCATGCCTTCCTCAAGCCACCGTGTCTGTCTGTTGCCCAAATGTTTAGGAAATGCAGGGTGATGAGTGCTATGTCTTGGCAGATATTGTGATTATTTCTTAGTAGAAACCTATATCAGTAGTAGCAAACATATGGTTGCCACCCTGGGTTCTTGGCCTAGGTACAAATGTCACTAACTGACCTATTTTTGACATTCTGCAAACTGTATATCACCTGGAGGCCAAGAAAATGAGCATGGTTTTATGCAGATCACCTTACCTGTATTGCCATAACATTCCTACTAGTTTGACAACTAGTAACCAGAGTGGTTCCATGAAGTAGAATGATTCTCTAGAATGCGACCATGATGTAACTTTTTTTTTTTTTTGAGACGGAGTTTCGCTCTTGTTACAGAATGCAATGGCGCGATCTCGGCTCACCGCAACCTCCGCCTCCTGGGTTCAGGCAATTCTCCTGCCTCAGCCTCCTGAGTAGCTGGGATTACAGGCACGTGCCACCATGCCCAGCTAATTTTTTGTATTTTTAGTAGAGAAGGGGTTTCACCATGTTGACCAGGATGGTCTTGATCTCTTGACCTCGTGATCCACCCGCCTCGGCCTCCCAAAGTGCTGGCATTACAGGTATGAGCCACCGCGCTCGGCCCTGACCATGATGTAACTTCACAGACTTTTGGAGAGTCTGTGAAGTCACATCATGGTCGCATCCTAGAGAACCATTCAGCCATTACACCAGTATTATGACAAAGCTTATCAGATCTGACTCCTAGCCAACATGGAGTAACAGGAACAGCATATACCTTCCCACCTGAAATAACTTAAAAATAGGACCATTTATAAGAAGCATTTTCCAAACATTAAACAAAGAACAGTCCAGGACAGTGATCCCTGAGGGAGATGCAAATCAAATGCCCGAAGAGACCTGTGATTGACCTGCTTACTCCCTAGAAGGAGTTTCCAGGCAGGGAGGGGAACCTAGGCAGAGTCCAGCAGTCTCCTTGAGTTGAAAAGACAGAGCTGGGAATCTGAAGACACCAAAGAGACTAGTGTTCTTAGGGCAGAGTACAGAGAGGTGAGAGCTAACCCAGAGAAACCCTTTCAGAGATGTGAAGTCTACTGAGTACTGGATAGCAAGTGTGTGTAAGTAAACTATTAATACTTCAGAATGGGAAAAGAACTAACCTAAAAAAACAAAGGAACAACAACAACAAAAATCTCTGGAATTTAAAAAAGACCAGGAAGAGTTTGTGTTCCACCAGTCAGACTGGAAGACCTTACAATTCACAGCACATCTGGTAGAGTACTCAGAAAAGCATTAGCTCAGTAGAGGAAAATAATTAGCCCTAGACTAAAGGCTTCTGTGATCCATTTAATAAAGTTTAAAAGCAAGCCTTTCTGGGAAAAAAAAAAAAAAAAACTGTGTACAATAACTTGACAGTGTCTCAGAGGACCCAACAAATGTTTTAGGATCCAATGTAAATTTACCAGGCACACAAAGAAACAGGAAATGTTGACCCATAATGAGAATAATCAATTTATTGAAACCGATTCAGAAATAACATTGCTGATATACTAATTAAGTAGGTCTTTAAAAATAATTATACCTATATTTCTATATGTTCAAGAAGTTAGAAGAAAGATTAACCATGTAATGTAGAAACATAGAAGATATTTTTTAAAAACCCAAATCAAACTTTTTTTTTTTTTTTTTTTGAGATGGAGTCTTGCTCTGTCGCCCAAGCTAAAGTACAGTGGCATGATCTCGGCTCACTGCAACCTCCCCCTTCCAGGTTCAAGCAATTCTCCTGCCTCAGCCTCCTGAGTAGCTGGGACTACAGGTGCTCACCACCACGCCCGACTAATGTTTTTGTATTTTAGTAGAGACGGAGTTTCACTGTGTTACCCAGGCTGTTTGTGAACTCCTGAGCTCAGGCAATTCGCCTGCCTTGGCCTCCCAAGGCATTGGGATTACAGGCGTGAGCCCCTACGCCCGGCCCAAAATCAGACTTTTAAAGTTGAAAACTGCAGTGTGAGAGAGAAAAAATACATGACAAGGGGTGAATAGCAGTTTAGACATTACCAAAAATAATTGGTGAACTTCTTTTCAAAAACTGCAAAAAAAAAAAAAAAAAAAAAGACAAATCCACAATTATCATCCAAAATTTCAACAATTATATCCCAAATACTCGTTTCAAAAATAGTAGATTACAAATTAAAATGAGACGCCTCTACATACATATTAAACGTCTAAAATCCAAAACACTGACAACACCCAGTACTGGTGAGTGTGGGGAGCAACTATAAGTCTCATTCAATATTGGTGGGAATGCAAAATTGTACAGCCACATTAGAAGACATTTTGGCAGTTTCTTATAAAACTAAGCATACTCTTGCCATACAAGCCAGCAATCATGCCCCTTGGTATTTACCCAAATGAGATGAAAATCTATGTCCACACAAAAACCTGCACAGAGATATGTATAGCAGCTTCATTCATAATTGCCAAAACTTAGAAGCAACAAAAATGTTCTTCAATAGGTGATTGGATAAACAAACTATGGTATATTCAGACAATGGAATATTATTCAGCACCAAAAAGAAACGAACAGTCAAGCCATGAAAAAACATGGAGAAACCTTAAATGCATATAACATATAACTAAATGAAAGAAGCCAACCTGAGATGACATATGTATGATTTCAACTCTATGACATTCTAGAAAGGGCAAAACTATGCAAACTATAAAAGAATAGTGGTTGCCAGGATTTGGGGTGGGGAGGGACGAACGGGTGGAACACAGAGGATTTTTAGGGCAGTGAAACTCTTCTGATACAGTACAGTTAGCCCTTTATATCACAGGTTATGCATCTGTGGATTCGACCAACTGTGAGTGAAAAATGTAGTTAGGCCTATGTTGCATTTGTGCTGAACATATTCAGACTTTTTTTCTTGTCATTGTTCCCTAAATAATAGAGTATAACAACTATTAGGCCGGGCGCGGTGGCTCAAGCCTGTAATCCCAGCACTTTGGGAGGCCGAGGCGGGTGGATCACGAGGTCGAGAGATCGAGACCATCCTGGTCAACATTGTGAAACCCCGTCTCTACTAATACAAAAAAAATTAGCTGGGCATGGTGGTGCGTGCCTGTAATCCCAGCTACTCAGGAGGCTGAGGCAGGAGAATTGCCTGAACCCAGGAGGCGGAGGTTGCGGTGAGCCGAGATCGCGCCATTGCACTCCAGCCTGGGTAACAAGAGCGAGACTCCGTCTCAAAAAAAAAAAAAAAAAAAAAAAAAATAGAGTATAACAACTATTTACATACCCTTTACAATGTATTAGGTGTAAGTAAGATAGAGATGCTTAAAGTATACAGGAGGATATGTGTGTATTATATGCAAATACTACATCATTTTATATAAGGGACTTCAGCAGCCTCAGATTTTGGTATCCTCGAGGGGTCCTGGAACCAGTCCCCCAAGAATACCAAGGGATGACAGTACTATAAAGGTGGGCATATATCATTAAAAATTTGTCAAAACCCAGTAATACAGAGTAACAAGAGTGAATCCTAATGTGAACTATGGACCTTGGGTGATAATGATATGTCAGCATACATTTATCCATGGTGTGAGATTTTGATGAGGGGGAAGCATATATGAGAACTCTGCACTTTCTATTCAGTTTGCTATGAATCTAAAACTGCTCTGAAAAAAAGTCTGTTAAAAAAATTAGTAGTCATTTTATGCCAAGAAAAAGTAATTAATATTTCTTAATTAGTAGAAAGAATATCAATAAGGATTTTAAAGACTTTAATACTATCAACCTGTTTGTCCTAATTGTCCTAATAATTTGCCTTGTTTGTCCTAATGATTGTATGTATGTACAAATTTAGAGTCGTTATATCTTTCTTGTGCATGTATCATTAGGTAGATACTTTCAGTGTCTCTGGGAGTACTTTAGCCATAAGATCTAGTTTGTCTAATATTAACGTAGTTGCTTTTTTTTTTTTTTCTGACTTTTTAGATTCAGGAGGGTTGTATGCAGGTTTGTTACCTGAGTATATTGTGTGATGCTGGAGTTTGGGGTATGAATGATCCCATCACCCAGGTACTGAGCATAGTACCCAACACTTAATTTTTTAACCCTTATTCCTCTCCCTGCCTTCCTCTCATGCCTATTGTTGCCATCTTTATGTCTATGAGTACCCAATGTTTAGCTCTTACTTATAAGTGAGAACACGTGATCCTTGGTTTTCTGCTCCTTCATGTAGTTGCTTTCTTTTGCTTAATGTTCTTTTGGTAGATATATGTTTTGCTTTCAGCCTTTCTATATCTTTATATTTTCAGTATACTTTATATTAGTGGCATATCATAGAGTTTTTTAATGCATTTAACAGTTTTTGTCTTTTAATTGGAATATTTAGGCTGTTTATATTTAATGTAAAATTTAATATGTTTGAGTTTAAATCTACTTTCTATTTGCTTTTTATTTATCCTACCTGTTCTGTGTTCCTTTTTCTGTTTTCTTTCTTTTTAACTGGTTGCTTGGTTTTTATTATTTCATTAATAATTATATACTTTTTGCCATTCTCTTCTTTGTAGAGATTACCACATACATCCTTGATGTATCAAAGTCCTAATATAAATTAGTGCCTTTACCTCTTCCTGGATGATACAAGAACCAGGATGAACTTCAACTCCGTTTACCTTATCCCAGTATATATTCTGTTTCAGTCCCGTGTTTTAATTATATATATTTTTTTATTTTTTCAATAAATTATTTATTAAAATTGATTTAAAATCACATCTCCTTCTTGAATTTATATATATATATATATATTTAAACTCTCAAAAGATTATTATAATTTTGTCAAAATTCATTTAGATCAGACTTTTTCATCATCACTATTAATGTTTAGGACCAGATAATTCTGTTTTTTTATGGGGAGCTGCCATGTATATTATAGGCTATTTATCAGAAATCTGTGACCTCTACTCACTAGATGTCATTAGTACCTTCCTCCTAGTTGTGACAACCAAAAATGTTTCCAGGAATTACCAAATGTAATTCCCCTCAGTCGAGAACCACTTGTTTAGATTTATCTAAATAGTTATCATTTTTGTTTCCTTCATTCCTATATCTCCATTCTTTTATCAGGATTATTTTCTTTTTGATTGAAGAACACCTTTTAATAATTCTTTTTGTGCAGGTGAGTTGATCATTTCTTTTTGTTTACCTGAAAATGTTTATATATTACTTTCAATCTGAAAGGATGTATTTGTTAGATATATATTCTGGGTTGACAAGTGTTTTCTTTTAGCATTTTAAAGATACAGTTTATTTTTTCCTTACACTCTCATTTGCTTCCTAGTTTCCAATATTTTATTGTTGCCTTCTTCCCACCTACTTTTCTTCTTATTTTATTTTATTTTATTTTTTTGACATGGAGTCTCACTCTGTGGCCCAGGCTGGAGTACAGTGGTGCCATCTCGCTCACTGCAACCTCCACCTCCCGGGTTCAAGTGATTCTCCTGCCTCAGGCTCCCAAGTAGCTGGGATTACAGGTGCCTGCCACACCTGGCTAATTTTGTATTTTTAGTAGAGACAGGGTTTCACCACGTTAGCCAGGCTGATTCAAACTCCTGACCTCAGGTGATCCGCCTGCCTCAGCCTTTTTTTTTTTTTTTTTTTTTTTTTTTTTTTTTGAGATGGGGTCTCACTATGTTGCCTAGGCTGGCCTTGAACTCCCTGGGCTAAAGTGATCCTCCTGGCTCAGCCTTTTGAGTGGCTGGGATTATAGGTGTGAACTACCATACCTGGCTTGAAGATACAATTTTTGCGTCGTCTTTGTTCCATTGTTTCTTTTGAGAAATCATCTCTCAATCTAATTTTTTCCCCTTTAAAAGTGTTTTTTTTCCTCGCTGTTTTTTTTTTTTTTTTTAAGACAGAGTCTTGCTCTGTCGCCAGGCGCTAGGCTGGAGTGCAATGGCACCATCTCAGCTCACTGCAATCTCTGCCTCCCGGGTTCAAGCAATTCTCCTGCCTCAGCCTCCCAAGTAGCTGGGACTACATGTGTGCGCCACCATGCCCAGCTAATTTTTGTATTTTTTTAGTAGAGACAGGGTTTCACCATGTTGGCCAGTATGGTCTCGATCTCTTGACCTTGTGATCCACCTGCCTTGGCCTCCCAAAGTGCTACTCGCTGTTTTTAAGATGTTTTCATTGTCTTTGGTTTTCAGCTGTTTCACTCTGTGTACAAAGATGTAATTTTCTTGTTTTTATCCTGTTTGGGATTCATGGCACTTCTTGAATTTCTGACCTGATGTCGTTTGTCCCACTTGGAAACTTCTCAGCCCTTAACTATACAAATAGTGCATTCTCTTCCCTTTTTTCATTCTTTGTATAACTACAGATACTTGCATATTAGCTTTCTCATTTTGTCTTTAATGTCACTTTCCCCTCATTTGTGTTTTTTGTTCTTCTATCACTTCTATGATTCATCCTGGTTATTCTCTGAACTGATCTTCCAGTTCATTAATACTCTCTTCACCTGTGCTTTATCTGCTATTAAACTTATCCATTGACTTCCTTGTTCTTTTATTGTATTTTTTTAGTTTTCAAGTTTTCAGTATGTTCTGTTTCCAATTCCTTGTTGAAAATTTTAATCTCATCTTTTATATTTTTGAACATATTAAAAATATTTGTTTTAAAGTCTGTGTCTGAAGACTAGGTTTTCTGGATCCTCTATGTGTCTATTTCTGTTGTCGGTTATTTCTTTAGGTTTTTAGCCATATTTTGTCCCTTCATATACCTGATGACCTTTGATGGAGTGCCAGATATTGCATATGAAAATACTTGTGGATTTGCATCTGTTTCACACATAAAGTTAAGGACATTATGAATCAAATATTGAGTGACTTGAGGCTGGACTTCATCATATCCAGTTAATAATTATGCTGTGGGTCCAACCCAAAGCCTGCTGACTTTACCCACTTCACGTTTCCTCACCACCCCCCACTTCTTGCTTGGCTCCATTTTTTTGTTTCTCTCTGTGCTCTTGAGACTATTTTAAAGCTCTGCTAATCTTCTCAACCACCTCTCCTGGAACCCAGATGTTTCTAGAAGAAAAACTGTTCTAAACCTCTCTGGGTTGGCCCTGTTGTTTTTCTTACCTTTTCTATTTATTCTCAGCAGGTCTAATGATCTAACTTGCCTTGTCTGCCATTATCAGGAGAAGCTCCCTCAGATTCCTTTTATTTCTTGAATAAATATATCCTCCTTTTCTCATAGAATGTTGTAAGTTGTAGTTTTGTGCTCTTAATAAAGATCTGAAAATACCATTGTTTAATTAGAAACAGAATTATGGTTTCAAAATCATTCTAATCATTTTTCTTTAATACTTCACAGGTCCATTATTTTCTTATATTTAGTGTTGCTGATGAGAAATTTGACTTGAATCTGATTCTTATCCCCTTGTAAGAAATCTTTTTTTCCTATAGAAATTTTTTTCAAATTTTCAACATATCTTTGATACTCAGAAGTTTTACCTCAGTAAAGAATGTACCTTGGTATAGGTTGTTATTGTTTAATGTATCCTTTTGGGGATTTTTTGGGGGGATTTTTTTTTTTTTTTTTGAGACAGGGCTTCACTCTTATTGCCCAAGTGGGAATGCAATGGCACGATCTTGGCTCACTGCAACCTCTGCCTCCTGGGTTCAAGCGATTCTCCTGTGTAAGCCTCCCAAGTAGCTGGAGTTATGGGTGCCCACCATCACACCTGGCTAATTTTTGTATTTTTAGTAGAGACAGGGTTTCACCGTGTTGACCAGGCTGGTCTTGCACTCCTGACCTCAAGTGATCCACCCACTTTGGCCTCCCAAAGTGCTGGGATTACAGGTGTGAGCCATCACTCCTGGCCACCAGGATCTTTTAAACTAAAAACTTCTTTTTTCCTATACAAGCTCTCTTTATTCTGTTTTCTTTCATGACTGTTCAAATATACATTTTCCCTCTTTAAATTCATTCCTATCTTTCCTTTGTCTGTGAAAGACTCCTCAAAGTGTCTGTCCTTCCAGGAGCTTCCCTTTTTATTTCCCAGCGTAGCTGTATATTCGTGTATTTATTTGTTTGTAATATAACTTATATTATTTCAAGGGATTTAGTGAGAAGGGGAGAGGGTACAATGTCTGCTCAGTTTGCCCTTTTGAATTTCAGTAGTTCTTTTTATAACTTCATCTGCCAGAATCATCTTCCTCTAGTCAGATTTCACTTAGTTCATAGTCTGACTTGCCACATCACCTTTGTTCAACAAATAGCAGTCTCCAAAGTATCTTCATGTCAGCATACAAACCTTTCTTCAGTATATATATATATATATATATATATATATATATATACACATACATACATACACACACATACATACACACACACACACACACAGATTAATTGCTGCAGTCATTTGAAAACCATTACTATAGGTCATTGAAATGAAACTATATTTGAATAATCTTTTGCAATCTTTAGTTTTAGAAAAAATAACATGCAGCATGTAAAGAGGGAGCAAATCCATTAGCTGATTGGCACCTGAAATCATAAAAGTCAATTCAGAGAGCAAAGTAGTATGTTGAAAGGGAATAACAATAACAGCAGGGGAAAGCATTATGAAAACCTGAACTGAGAGACAAGGTGAAACTAGACTTTGCTGAGTGGCAGGGCAAGTGGGCTCCAATGGATATCGTAAGTCCTGTGCGGTGCATGAAATGTATACATTGAAATTTTATTGCTATAATAATCCTATGTGCAGACCCTCCATCCTGCTGTGAGGAGTCAGGGCCTAGACCTCAGGGCTCTAGACTTAAACTCGCATGAGGGTTAGACATCCTGCTCTCCTGGGGCCTCCTGTAAGCACTCACTTATGGGGCATTGCCTGATTGAGTGCTTAGGAGTGTATGTGCCAGCTGTGGCTAGGCTGAGCATACCCCTCTCTCCCAGTACCCTCATGCTAGAAACCACTTCTCTTTCTTTTTTCTCCCCAGATTCACTCACTTTTACTTACCTAGAAATCTAAACAGATATGTACAGAAATAAATTTACAGAGATATTTTAATTTTGACAAGATCAGTATTTGAACAGTCTCACTACAGTGTTTAAAATGGTCTCTCAATTACTAATTTTACTATTAATACTTAGGCCTTCGTTATTTTTATTGATTTACAGAATTTTGCTTTGCACTTAATATTTGCTTTCATAAACAACTTCATAATTGAGTGTATGTCTTCCTAGAGGTAAATTTTCTGGGATTCCAATCATAGTATCATTTTTATCAAGTAATTCTTTTTTCCTTCTAGCACTTATTGTGTTTATCCCAACATTAAATATTATTTATAAACCTTGATTAACTTATTTTTCTTCCTTTAAAATTTTTCAACAGTTGTCTTAAGTAAACTTTAAAAATATTAATTTAGAATTTTAAACATCTACATGAAGCCATGAGATGTGTATTATCTCTTTTCACTTCATTCAACAGGTTTAAAATGAAAAATATTTTGAATTATTTATGCTCTTTTAGGACATAAAAATTAACAATGAAATTTTCAAACCAATTTATACTTCTGTTGAACACATAATTCCACCTAAACATATAAAAATAATGTAATGCTAAGTCTACAAAGTTTGAAATACTTGGGAAGTACATCCTGAAAAAAAACAAACAGAATAATGCATACTTTGAACTTTAAAAATCTATTAGTAACGAGCTAATTTACTCAAGAGTTAAACGTATTTGCAAAATAAAATACCCAAATATTAAAACCATTCCACATGCTAAGTAGAAACTTGAAATTTAAAACTTTTTTACCTGGAAATCTAAACTAAGTAGGCTTTGCTTGGTGTCATTTAAGTCTCCAGCTGAAAATGAAACAAAATCAGAGCTTTCTTTAAAACAAAGAAAGGACAGAAGGGAATGGTGAAAAACATTTGCTGACTTCTTAGTAAAATCTAAAATAACTGCCTCCCTTGGGGATAAATGCCTTTCAGTTCTTTGTGTAGAAAATCAGCCAAGAAAGTAACCAGGGAAAATGGTTACCAAGGGAAATATTTTTTTTTAATCATAAGAAAAGTGGAAAACAGCAGTGGGTGTGGGGGAAGAGCATTTTGTTTGTAGACTGAAAAAGCAGAGTTGGAAGCATAAAACTGAGCTTGATTAAGAAATCTGTGGTTTTCATAGGCTATTTGCATTAAAAATGTTAACAAGTTTATACTAGCCAGCATGATGTCACTTGAGCTTTATCAGACTATAGGGATGATATCCTTGTCGGCTAGAGGCTGTATATATCTGTATGAAGTCTCTTTTAAATTGGGTTAATAATATTTAACTTTCTCATCTGCCCACCCACCTTGATCTCACACACAATATTAACAAAACAACAAAAAAATAGTTATGTATTAATGTCAGTGGAAATTATGTAACTTCCTACCATGAAATAATGAAAATGTGAAAGGGAGCTGTGTGGCTCCTAATTACCTATTACTCTGGCAAATTAGTTATGTACTTTGGCCTCAGTTTCTTCATCTGCAAATGAGAAGTTAGAGAGAGATCAGGATTCCAAGCACAACCCTGCTGCTTATGAGGGATCTTGAGTAAGTTACTTCATATTTCTGATTAAAGTTTACTCTTCTGTTAAACTAGAGTGATACCTTTCAAAATTTTCTGAAAATAAAAGTAATAACATATATGAAGGACCTAACTCAATGCGTTTCCTAGACTAGGTAATTTTGGAACTATTTTTCAAATTCTTTTTTTTTTTGAAACAAAATTTTTGCTCTGTTTCCCAGGCTGGAGTGCAATAGGGCGATCTTGGCTCACTCTGTCTCTTCGTTTCAAGTGATTCTCCTGCTTCAGCCTCCCAACTAGCTGGGATTAGAGGGGCCCACCACCACGCCAGACTAATTTTTGTATTTTTTTTTCTTTTTAGTAGAGATGAGATTTCACCATGTTGGCCAGGCTGATCTCAAACTCTTCACTTCAGGGGATCCACCCACCTCGGCCTCCCAAAGCACTGGGATTACAGGTGTGAGCCACCACACTCAGCCTTAAATTCTTATAGCCTTATTTCAGGGGTCTAAATTATTTGGCAAACAGGAGCTAAATATTTGTTTAAATGACCTGGCTAGATTGAATCAGGATTTTGTAAAATGACCTAGATAGACTGAATCAAGATAAGGGACTAAATATATGAGCCACTCAACTTCCTAAAAATAAAGGAAACGATAGTTATTTAAAAAAATGTAAAACTGGCTGGGCACAGTGGCTTACATCAGAAATCCCAGCATTTGGGATGCCAAGACAGGTGGATCACCTGAGGTCAGGAATTCAAGACCAGCCTGGCCAACATGGCCATCTCTACTAAAAATACAAAAATTAGCCAGTCATAGTGGTGCATGCCTATAGTCCCAGTTTGTCAGGAGGCTGAGGTAGGAGAATCACTTCAACCCAGGAGTTGGAGATTGCAGTGAGCCGAGATCACACCATTGCACTCCAGCCTGGGCAACAGAGCAAGACCTTGTCTCCAAATAAAAAAGTTGGGGGAGAAAAGAAGAGAAGATTCAAGGAATTTCAGAGAAACAAAGAGCCAAGAGACAAGGGATTTATTAAGTTTGTAAACAAAAACTCATAAATGTGTGTGTTTGAAAAACCAAAAATAAAACACACCACATTCCACTAGGTGAAACTGTTACCCCCTTGGGCAGTCTTCTGGGTCTTGCACCCACTCTTCAGACAAATCACTGGCTCCTTCTGAAGGAAGACACCACAGCTGAAAACATGTGGGAGACAATAGCCTTGTGGGTGTTCCAGGTTTGGAAATCACAGATCCTGAGAACAATAAGTTTGGTTGGGAAAGCATGCAAAAGTAGTAGGGAAGATGACCCCGATCCTACCAATGTTTCCATGATTCTAAATATCTAATATTAGCAAAACACATTAGAACCTGTTTGTCCACTTGACCTAGAGTAGCTGGACAATGAGATGGGTGGAGCCATGGTAGAATCCAAACTAGCTGATAATGTAACCCAGTTACAAGCACAAACTTGACAAGCTCCACCCATATGTTCAGAGCTTTTAGTCAATGTTTTCATACCATTTTCTTTTTTTTTCTGAGACAGAGTCTTATTCTGTCACCCATGCTGGAGTGCAGTGGCTCAATCTCAGCTCACTGCAACCTCCACCTCCCCGAGTTCAAATGATTCTTGTGCTTCAGTCTCCCGAGTAGCTGGGATTATAAGCATGCACCACCACACCCAGCTAATTTTTGTATTGTTACCAGAGATGGGGTTTCACCATGTTGACCAGGCTAGTCTCGAATTCCTGACCTCAGGCGATCTGCCCACTTCAGCCTCCCAAAGTGCTGGGATTACAGGCGTGAGCCTCTGTACCCAGCTAAATCGCATATTCTTAATTTTGAGCAAATAGCTCAGGATCACCAAACATATGGGAAGATTCTAACATTAAAATTAGAAAACCCTCCCCTCCAAAATACATATGCACATCAGAAAAGAAAAGAACTTTAGAGAATAAAAACTTGATAACAAGCACGAGAAACTCACCAATCATATTAAGAAATAAAATTAAAGAAGTCTTCTAAAAAATAAGGCTGAAAGGCAAAAAGGTAGATGGAAAACAGAACAGAAAAAGGACCGGACAAGTAAGTTCAGTATCTAGTTAGGAGTTCTAGAAAAAAAAGACAGAAATTGATGTAAATCAATGAAGAAACAATTCAATAAAATGTCCCAGAATTGAAGGACATGGATTTTCAATATGAAAGGGCCCAGTTCAGCATAATATATGAAATTAGACTGATATCAAGGCACTTAATTTGGAAAAGTAAGAATACTGGGGACAAAGAGAAGATCCTGTATACTTGCAGAGACAAAAATAAATCAGAGGATCTGGATTAAAATGACTTGAGACTGTTGATAGGAAATGTAAAAACAAGAAGATAATGGATAAATGTCTCTAAAATCCTGAAAGAAATTAATTTTTCTCAAAGGATCATTACAAATAAGAAAAAAATGAGTACACCAATGGGCAAATACCATTAAAGAGTCAGTGTAGAGAAGAGGAAATGTCAGTGGTCGATAAACAGAAGAATAATTTCTCAACCTCAGTAATAGTCAAGAAAAGTAAATCAAAACAGGAAGATTATTTTTTCATTATCATAGTGAAATGTTAATGACAAAACTTTGGGGGTAGAAAAATTACCCAAATAATAATGTCAGTGCTCAGTCAAGCTTGAAGACCACTACTAATCAAAAATCATGGCCTGATTTGAAATACATACACTGGTTTTGTGGGGGGATAGTGTTGATGATATGCTGTGTTGGCCAGTGTGTAGGGAAAACAGAAGCTCTCCTATTCCTGAGGACAGCTGAACAGTAGCTATACTGTCTATCCTCGCATTTCACTTCGAGGAACCCATCGTAGAAACACCTCTTTCTGTACAAAAGTATGCCTTCAAGGAAGTACTCTGAAGAATTGTAACCATAGATTAAGAAAAAAGTGTTAACCCAGTTGTGTATTGATAGACTACAATGCAGACTTACCATAAAGCTATTTGGAGAAACAGAAGTAACTCCATTAATACCACTCGGCATAGTTGTCCACACTACACCAGGAATAAAGAGATTTTCAAAACTACATGTATTATGATATTACCTTCTTTTGAGGTATGTAATTTAGCATTTTACTACAGAACAAATTGGAAGGAATAAACAACAAAATATTAACAATAATTATGGGGAGACTTTTACTATGTACTTTTATATTTTTATAGTGTTTTGAGCTTTATATAATCACATCAGAAAAGAATAACTTTTAAAAAGAATACAAACAATCAAAAAAAGAAGTAACTCTTAAAGTAACAACATTGAGGAATACCAGTAATTACCATAATGAAATTGACATGGTTGCAGAAAACCAAATTTTATAATTTCTGAGGTTCCTGCTCTAAAATTTTGTGGTTTAATGGACTGTTACATGAGTCCTTTTGCAGAAACTATTTTAACCACACTAATACATGGAAAATGCTGGTATTATGGTTTCTCCTACCCCCTTTATTACTGCAGACATGAGTATGTCCTGAAACTTGGCTCTGACAACACTCTGCAGGAATGTGGTACTGGTCACCAAACAACGTGAGTAGAGTGAGCATTACCCATGCCACAGGTCGTCTGCCTATGAAGATTTAGACTCTAGTACATTTCTTTCAGGTGACATTTGTTTTAAATAAAGTCACCTTTTCAGTATTTTCCCTGATGGTCTAGAGTACCAATAAATTGCTTTTTCTTTTAAGGATGCAATTGCTTACCATATGACAACTTTGTAGATACTAATACCCAAATAAAGCTAAATTTTGGAAATTTTAAGTAGGGCTATACTCAGAAATTAGTCTTACCTTGCTTCAGTTCATTCCAGGACTGACTCTGTCTTTCTTGGCCCATAATTCAAATGCCTTTTAAACTAGCTCACATTAAAGTGTGACAGTTGCTTCATTTACTTTAGCTGAAGTCATTTTCCCCATGGAATATTTACATTTAAGTGGAATAATGATGTATAAATATGCCACAACTCATTCAGTCATTCCCCTATTGATGTACATTTGGTTCCCCTTTCCCCCCTCAAATAGAATGGGCTTTTTGAGTTTGGGTACACATTTCCAGGTTGCTTTCCAAAAAGATTGTAGTAAGTAATGTATACTCTCACCAGAAATATATAAAATGCCCATTTCCACTTTATTTTCAAAATAGTTTCCACATTTTTGAATGAGTAATACATGTAAGTGGCATAAATTTTTAAAGTACATGGTTAAAATTTCAGTTTTTTATATCCAATACTGATAGATTGGTACCAACCTTCCCATTGAAGTAATTAAGAAATGAGATCTTGGGAGGCCAAGGCAAGCGGATCACCTGAGGTCGGGAGTTTGAGACCAGCCTGACCAACATGGAGAAACCCCGTCTCTACTAAAAATACAAAACTAACCAGGCGTGGTGGCGCATGCCTGTAATTCCAGCTACTCGGGAAGGTGAGGCAGGAGAATCACTTGAACCCTATAGGCGGAGGTCGTGGTGAGCTGAGATCGTACCATTACACTCCAGCCTGGGCAACAAGAGTGAAACTCGGTCTCAAAAAAAAGGAAAAAAAAAAAAAAAGAAATGAGATCACATATAAAAACATCTTAAAATCATTAATGAAGTGAGAAGATACTGAGGAATCACTGGGCCTAGATCCGGAGATAACTGTGAGCAGCCTTTTGCCCTGCAAGTCTTTGCTAAAAATATTAAAGAGCAAAAATATCAATAAATAAAAAACATATATGAAGGAGAAAAGATCGCGAAAGCCAAAAGTTGGGGATTTTTTCTTTCTTTTTTTTTTTTAAGAAATGGAGTTTTGCTCTTCTTGCCCAGGCTGGAGTGCAATGGCACGATCTTGGTTCACCACAACCTCCACCTCCTGGGTTTAAGCAATTCTCCTGCCTCAGCCTCCCTAGTAGCTGGGATTACAGGCATGCCACCATGCCCGGATAATTTTGTATTTTTAGTAGAGAGTTTCTCCATGTTGGTCAGGCTGGTCTCGAACTCCCAACCTCAGTTGATCCGCTTGCCCCCGCCTCCCAAAGTGGTGAGATTACAGGCATGAACCACTGCACCCAGCCAGATTTTTTCTTTTTTAAAAAATTTATTGGCTAGGAGCAGTGGCACACGCCTGTAATCTCAGCACTTTGGGAGGCCAAGGTGCACTCCTGAGGTCAGGAATTCAAGACCAGCCTGGCCAACATGGTGAAACCCCCATCTCTACTAAAAATACAAAAATTAGCCAGGCGTGGTGGCAGGTGCCTATAGTCCCAGCTACTCAGGAGGCTGAGGCAGGAAAGTCGCTTGAACCCAGGAGGTGGAGGTTGCAGTGAGCCAAGATTGTGCCACTGCACTCCAGCCTGGGTGACAGAGCAAGACTCCATCTTAAGAAAAAAACTATTATGTTAAATACTTACCATTTATTCCTCCTGTCTAAAACATTGTACCCTTTGACTAATATCTCCCCATTCCCCCAGTCACTAGCCTCTGGTAACCACTATTCTACTCTGTCTCTATGAGTTAGATTTTTTTTTTTTTTTTTTTTTTTTTTTAAGACAAGAGTCTCACTCTGTCACCCAGGCTGCAGTACAATGGGGCCATCTTGGCTCAGTGCAACCTCTGCCTCCCAGGTTCAAGGAATTCTCCTGCCTCAGCCTCCTGAGTAGCTGGGATTACAGGTGCCGGCCACTATGCCTGGCTAATTTGAGTCAGATATTTTTAAGATTCCATATATAAGTGAGATCATGCAGTATTTGTCTTTCTGTGCCTGGCTTATTTCACTTAACTTAATATCCTTCAGGTTCATCCATGTTGTCAGAAATAACAGAATTTGCTTCCTTTTATATATACATTTTCTTTATTCATTTGCTGATGGACACTTAGGTTGATTCCATATCCTGGCTCTTGTGAATAATGCTGCAGTAAACATGAGAGTTCAGTTGTCTCTTCAGCATAGTGATTTTATTTCCTTTTTTTTTTGAAATGGAGTCTTGCTCCGTTGTTCAGGCTGGAGTGCAGTGGCACAATCTTCGCTCACTGCAAACTCTGCCTCCTGGGTTCAAGCGATTCTCCTGCCTCAGCCTCCCAAGTAGCTGGGATTACAGGCACCCACCGCACCTGGCTAATTTTTGTATTTTTAGTAGAGACTGGGTTTCACCATCTTGGCCAGACTGGTCTCAAACTCCTGACCTGGTAATCCACCCACCTTGCCTCCCAAAGTGCTGGGATTACAGGTGTGAGCCACCGCACCCAGGCTGTGATTTTATTTCCTTTGGGATTAGTGGAATTACTAGATCATCTGGTAGTCCTATTTTTTTAATTCTTGAGAAACCTCCATACAGTTTTCTATAATATCTGTACTATTTACATTCTCACCAACAGTGTACACAGGTTCTCTTCTCCACATCCTCACTAACACCTATTATTTTTTGTCTTTTTGAAAATACTCATTTTAACAGTTATAAGGTGATATCTTATTGTGGTTTTCATTTTTATTTTCCTGAAGATTAGTTATATCGAGCATTTTTTCATATACATCTCCCTTTCAGAAAGGAAGATGTATTCTCAGGTCTTTTGCCAATTTTTTGATTAGGTTATTTGTTTCATTGCTATTGAGTTGAGTTCCTTATGTATTTTGGATATTATCTCCTTATCAGATATATAGTTTGCAAATATTTTCTCCCATTTTATAGGTTGTCCCTTAACTCTGTTGATTGTTTCCTTTGTTGTGTAGATGTTTCTTAATTTGATGTAATCCCATTTGTCTATTTTTAAATGCTTTTGTTAGCTGTGCTTTTGGGATTATATTCAAAAAATAATTGCCTAATCCAATACCATGGAGCATTTCCCCTATATTTTCTTCTAGCAGTTTCATTATTTGTAGATCTTATATTTAATTCATCAATCTATTTTGAGTTTATTTTTGTTTATGGTATGAGATAAGGATCTAGCTTCATTCTTTTACATGTGCATATCCAGTTTTCTCAGCACCATTTATTAAAGAAACTGTTCTTTCCCCATTGTGTCTCTTAGCAGCTTTGTCAAAAACCAATTCGCAGTAAATGCATGGTTTTATTTCTTGGCTGTCTATTCTGTTCCATTGGTGTCTGTTTTTACGCTAGTACTATGCTGTTTTGGTTACTATAGCTTTGTAGTATCTTTTGATGTCAGGTGGTTATAATGCCTCCAACTTTGTTTTGTTTGATCAAGATGGCATTGGTGCTGGCACAGTTGCTCACACCTGTAATCCAGGCACTTTGGGAGGCCAAAGCAGGTCAATCACTTGAGGTCAGGAGTTCAAAGTCAGCTAGGCCAACATGGTGAAACCCCATCTTTATAAAAAAAATGCAAAAATTAACTGGGTGTGATGGCACACACCTTTAGTCTCAGCCTTGGGAGGTGAGGTGGGAGGATCACTTGAACCTGGGAGGTGGAGGTTGCAGTGAGCCAAGATCTCACCACTGCACCCCAGCCTGGGTGACAAGTGAAACCCTGTCTCAGAAAAAAAAAGAAAAACAAACAAACACAGAGTAAGCAAACAGAGCAACAATAAAAAAGC
Organism: Aotus nancymaae; assembly: GCF_030222135.1. NCBI lineage: Eukaryota > Metazoa > Chordata > Mammalia > Primates > Aotidae > Aotus > Aotus nancymaae. Next base: position 20,562,221 of record NW_026988455.1, read on the forward strand.
AAAAATAACATAACTTGATCAAGACAGTTGAAGGTGAGCAAAAAAAGAAAAAGAAAAAAAAAGATTGCATTGGCTATTCAGGGTCTTTTGTGACTCCTTATGAATTTTATGATTGTTTTTCTGTTTCTGTTAAGAATGTCATTAAAAAAAAAGTCATTGAAATTTTGATAGGAATTACAAAAAATCTGTAGAATGCTTTGGGTAGAATAGTCATTCTAACAATATTAATGCTTCTTATACATGAACAAGGTATATATTTTTATTTACTTATGTCTTCAGTTTCTTTCATCAGTGATTTATATAACTTTCAGTATAGAGATCTTTCGCCTCCTTGGTAATGTTTATTCCTAAATATTTTATTATTATGTACCTATTATAAATTTTCTTGATTTTTATTTAGCATATAGAAAAGCTACAGATTTTTGTATGTTGATTTTGTATCTTGCAAACTTGAATTTGTTTACCAGTTCTAACAGTTTTTTGGTGGAGTCTTTAAAATTTTCTCTATATAAGATGATGTCATCTGCAAACAGAAAAAATTTAACTTTATCCCTTCCATTTTGGGTATTTTTTCTTTCTTTCTCCTACCTAATTGCTCTGGCTAGAACTTCCACTTTTATGTTGAACAGAAGTTGTGTGAGTCAGCATTGTTGTCTTATTCCTCATCTTAGATGAAAAGCTGAAAGCTTTTCCTCATTAAGGATGACGTTCGGCCGGGCGCGGTGGCTCACGCCTGTAATCCCAGCACTTTGGGAGGCCGAGGCGGGTGGATCACGAGGTCAAGAGATCGAGACCATCCTGGTCAACATGGTGAAACCCCGTCTCACTAAAAATACAAAAAATTAGCTGGCCTTGGTGGCGCGTGCCTGTAATCCCAGCTACTCAGGAGGCTGAGGCAGGAAGAATTGCCCTGAACCCAGGAGGCGGAGGTTGCGGTGAGCCGAGATCGCGCCATTGCACTCCAGCCTGGGTAACAAGAGCAAAACTCCGTCTCAAAAAAAAAAAAAAAAGGATGACGTTAACTGTGAGCTTGTCATAAATGACTTTTATTAGGCTGGGCACAGTGGCTGACACCTGTAATCCCTGAACTTTGAGAGGCTGAGGCAGGTGGATCACTTGAGGTCAAGAGTTTGAGGCCAGTGGGGCTAACATGACAGAACCCCATCTCTGCTAAAAATATAAAAATTAGCTGGATGTGGTGGCACATGTCTGTAATCCCAGCTGTTTGGGAGGCTGAGGCACGAGAGTCGCTTGAACCTTGGAGACAGGTTGCAGTGAGCTGAGATCGAACCAAGATCATTGCCTGGGGAACAGAGTGAGACTTCGTCTCAAAAAAATGAATAAATGGCCTTTATTATGTAGAGGTACATTCTTTCTATAGCTAATTTGTTGAGGTTTTTTGTTTGTTTGTTTTAATCATGAAAGCCTGTTGAATTTTGTCAAATACATTTTCTACATTCCAAAGTTATTTTTTAAAATACAAAACTAATAAAAGCTGTAGCAAGACTGATGCAAGAAAAAAGGGAGGAAGTGTGGCTCACCAATGTGAGGACTAGAAAAATTGCTATCACTACAAATTCTTAAACCATTTAAAAGAAAGTAAGAACATATTATGAACAATTTTATGCCAGTAAATTGATATATTTAGATTACATGAATAATTTCTAGAAAAAAAAACACAACAAAATTGTCACAAGAAGAATCAGAAAATCTAAATTGTCTATAACTATTGAGGACATTGAATCCATAATTTCAAACCTTCCCACAAAAAATACCACAGTTCTCTGTATTCTTCACAAGTGAATTCTACCAGTTTTTTTAAGACCAGCATAACTAACTGCAAACTGATGGGGACATTACAAGAAAGGAGAATTTTGCAGGTCAGTCTCTCTAATGAACATAGATTTTAAAATGTGTAGATATTAGCAGACCAAATCCAGCAATTTATAAATAATATATCGTGACTAAACTGGATTTATTCAAGAACTAGCGGTTTAATTTACGGGTAAAAGTCAAAATACTTTGTGATCATCTTAACGTTGCCAAAAAAAAAAAGTTTGATAAAATTCAACATCTGTTAGTGTTTTAAAAAGAATAAAGAAAGAAAGCAACTGTTTACCATACTAGGAATAGAAGGGCATGTCTTTAGTCTGACAGATTATCTAAAAAAAACAACATACTTCAACTACTAGCTGTATCTCCAAGAGAAGATATGTGCACATGAAAACCTGAGCACAATTGTTCATAGCTATACTCTTCACAACAGCTAAAATTTAGAAACAACCTAAATGTTTATCAACTGATGAATGAATAAACAAAATGCTGCATATTCACACAAGGGAATATTATTTAGTAATAAAAAGGAATGTCATATTGACACATGCTGAATGTGTCACATGGATGAACCTCAAAAACATATGCAGTGAAAGAAGTCAGTCTCAAAAGACCACATATTGAATGATTTCATTCACATGAAATGTCCAAAATAGACAAATCCATAGAGAGAGAAAGTAAATTAGTGGTTGCCTGAAGTGAAGTGGGTAAGAGGATAGGGAATGACTGTTAATTGGTACAGGGTTTCTTTATGGAGTGACTAAAATGTTCTAAAAATAGCTAGTGGTGATGGCCCTAACTAGGAATATACTAAAAACCACTGAATTGCGTATTTTATAGTGCGCATTTTATGGTACGTAAATTGTATCTCGAGAAAGCTGTTATTTTTTAAATGGTGAAATATTGACAGTTTTCCCTTTCTGGGAACAAAACAGTGATGCCCACTGAAGGCCCTGGCTGGTGCGGGAAAGCAAGAAAAAGAGGAGAAACAGTTTTTCCTTCATTTCCTGATGGAAAAAAAGAAGTAAAGAAAGGGAAAACTGTTACTATTCCCAGATGATGTGGATGTGTATGTAAAAAATCTGAAAGAATTTTCAGATAAATTATTAAAATTATCTTTACAGTTTTCCAGACACACAATTAATATATAAAAATAAATAGTGTTTGGCATCCCAGAGGTCCAGAATGCTGCTGCATGTGTGTCACTAGGAGGGTTCACGGTTCTCCTTTGCTCCTATGTAATCCACCATGCCTATGGTTCTGCTTTGTGGGGTCTTTCACTGCTTTGGTATCATGAAAGCTCTCTTGCTGGTACTCTCTCTGCTCAATGGAGCTCTCCTTCAAAGAAGATCAGACAGTAAATTAATGTGAAAATTGATGCCTGTCAAATTCATTAGGATTAAGACAAAAACTATTATTTCAGCTCGGCAAAGGGAACCAAAGGATATCTGAAATGTGAGAGTCCTAGTTAGGGACCTGTCCACCCCATACTTGCCAGGATAAAGCATTTTATTACTGCATGTGATGACTGATGTTGGGCAAAACTTTTCCACAACACAAATGTAGTACAACAGCTATCAGATTGGAAATATATTTTAATAAAAACAAGTTATACTGCCTAAAATTTAAAAATAATTGTGTCTTTATACAGTAAGATAATGAAGTTAAGGAAAAGATGTTGTGTAAATATCAAGTGTATTTAAAATGTTTCAAGTAGTGAAGAATAAAAGTAACAGAAAATAAGCAAGATATCCTCAGAGAAAATCATAAAATTTTCAGAGAACTTAAAGCTTAAATATGGGAATTGGAAGATACCATACTCAGGGAGTAGAACATTCAGTGTTGCAGAGATAACATTTGTCCTTACACTGATCTTAGAGTTGGTGCAATTCACATCAAAATCCTAGCAGTTCACGTCTCTCTCTCTCTCTCTCTTTCTGTGTGTGTGTGTGTGTGTGTGTGTGTGTGTATGTGTGTGTGTGTTATGTAGAACTTGAGAAATGCTAAACTCTATAGGGAAATGTAAAGGCCAAAGAAAAGCCAAGGCATTCCTGAAGAAGAACAAGGTTATAGGACTTTCTGTCCCAAATATCAGCACTGATTATAATAAGCTACAGTAATTAAGGCTATTTGGTAGTGATAGAAGGATAAACAATAGACAGTGGCACAGAAAAAGCAAAAGACTCGTTCACATGTAGCTATTTGATTTGTGAGAGAATCACACTGCCACGTAGTTGGGGTAGGGGGGTGCCTTGTCTCACGTGGATGGTTTTAAGGAACTGTGGAGGGAGACAGGGAAGAGACCAAACAGACTACTCATAGGAAAACAGGTTATGGACTTGTTCTGTTGAGCTCCAGAGACCAGAACTAGAATCAAAGGACAGAAACTATAAGCAGGCTGATTTGGGCTTAATTAGGAAAAGAAAAAACTTTCTTATAATCAAAAGTGTCTAGCTGAGCTACTTGATGAGGTGCCAGGGCCACAGGACGAGAATGATTTGAGTAAAAACTCGATGAGGCTTGGTGCGGTGGCTCATGCCTGTAATCCCAGTAGTTTGAGAGGCCAAGGCAAGTGGATCACCTGAGATTAGGAATTCGAGACCAGCCTGGCCAATGTGGTGAAGCCCTGTCTCTACTAAAAATACAAAAAGTAGTTGGATGTGGTGGTATGTACCTATAATCCCAGCTATTCGGGGGGCTGAGGCAGGAGAATCTCTTGAACCCAGGAGGCAGAGGTTGCACTGAGCCGAGATCATGCCACTGCACTCCAGCCTGGACGACAGAGCTGACTCTGTCTGAAGACAAAAAAAACTAGGTGATATTCTATTGAGAATTTTGCCAAAAGAATTTCCCAGACACTGGACTAGATGATGTCATTTTATTGATAGGGTCTGTGCTTCCTAGATTCTGCCTCCCTAAAATAGTTTTGTTAGGCAATGGAGAACATAGATGTACATTCTGTCTCTGAGCACTTCTCTTACTCCCTGAGCAAAGTTTGTTGAGGAGCCAGGCTTAGTAATAATGGCCAATGTGGACAAAGGACAGTACAGTTAGAGGCTGGGTTCTGGGTCTGGTTCTTCCATCCATAGTTCCTCCAGGCCACTAGAGTCTGGAGCCTTCCCTTGAAGTCACAGGGGACTAAAACACTGAATCTCTGTACTCAGCATGATATCAGAGACAGGAGACATTGGTGGATTCCCCTGCGTATACTCTAGATGTGGAAACAAACTCATTTGAACAAATTGTATCATTGGGCTTGGTGTAGTGGTTCACGCCTATAATTGCAGCACTTTGGGAGGCTGAGGCCAGCAGATCATGAGGTCAGGAAATCTAGACCATCCTGGCTAACATGGTAAAACCCCATCTCTACTAAAAATACAAAAAATTAGCTGGGCATGGTGGCAGGTGCCTGTAGTCCCAGCTACTCAGGAGGCTGAGGCCGGAGAATCGCTTGAACCTGAGAGACGGTGGTTGCAGCAAGCTGAGATCGCACCACTGCACTCCAGCCAGCCTTGGTGACAGAACAAGTCTCCATGACCCCCCCCCCCAAAAAAAAATGGTGTCATTGGAGGATCCTGGGTACTGAAGTCTTGGTAAGAGGGAATAATGAAATCATTCCATTTCTTTTGTTTTTGAGAATTGAATGAACTATAAGATATGACATTTGATATAACAAGTTATCTTATTATATCAAATGACCTGTTATTTTTTATTTAGACTTTGTTTGATTTCCTGTCCTGCTGTAGTAATATTCAGTCCAGGAGGCTGGAAGTATTTCTAGTTAGTTATGCATGTGAAGGGATGTAAGGATTGAGGCAAGAGTACAGATGAAGGTTCACATATGATATTCTAAATGTGTAAAAGTTACACCACAAGCCAGCAATCAGTTAAATTAATTATGTTTATTCTTATCTTGAAAAGTATTTTTCATAACAACCTGGAAAGCCAAGTTCCAATTTAGAATCCTGAACTCCTCAGAATCCACTTACACCAGAACATGGTGGTTTAGGAAGGAGCCAGTACACAGCCTGCCATGCTTTTCTACCCTATGCCATGACCTACCTGTTCCTCCAAGCTAATTCCCCAGCTCCATAGGAGCAGCTACCCTCTGGCCCTGGGGTTGCTTGTACTAGCAGCGTGGTCTGTCTTCAGGGTGATAGAGCCAGGGAAGAGGAATACATCAGCCTTGGAAACAAAGTTACTTGGGCAGGGAATTCCAGGCCACCAGATACTCAGAGCATATCCTGGGGAGGTGGCTGTGAGAGAGCACATAGACATCTTGCTTAGTGGCCAAGCAGGGCCCATGTCACAGACCCCTCTTGTCCAGGTTTAAGTGTGTTGCTGGGATTAGAAGCCAGGAATTACCGTGAGTGGAACCCATGGTTTCAGGCAAGAAAATTTGGGTGAAAAATATATAGTACTGTTATATAGTAAGGAGTTAGGTGTAGAAGTCTTACTGTGATATAGCATACTTCCCCAAAATGATGTGCTATGCTTTTTGTTTTGTTTTGTTTCTTGAGACAGGATCTCATTCTGTCACCCAAGCTGGACTGCAGTGGCACGACCACAGCCTACTGTAGCCTCAACCTCCCAGGCTCAAGCGATCCTCCCACCTTAGCCTCACAAATATCTGGGACCACGGGTGCAAACCACCACACCTGGCTAATTTATTTTATTTTTCTGTAAGTTATTGGGGTACAGATGGTATTTGGTTACATGAGTAAGTTCTTTAGTGGTGATTTGTAAGATTTTGGTGCACCCATCACCTGAGCAGTATACCCTGCACCCTATTTGTAGTATTTTATCCCTCACCCCCTCCCACTCTTCACCCCAAGTCCCCAAGTCCATTGTATCATTCTTATGCCTTTGCATCCTCATAGCTTAGCTCCCACATATCAGTGAGAGTAACTTGACTTAGAATAATAGGGTCCAATCTCATCCAGGTCAATGCAAATGCTGTTAATGCATTCCTTTTTATGGCTGCATAGTATTTCATTATATATCTCTCTCTCTCTCTCAGAAAAAGAAACTCTAGGGTGTGTGTGTGTATACAGACACACACACACACACACACACACGATGGAATACTATGCAGCCATAAAAAGGAATGCATTAAAAAAGGAAAGCTATTAAAAAAAAAGAATAGGCCGGGCGCGGTGGCTCACGCCTGTAATCCCAGCACTTTGGGAGGCTGAGGCGGGTGGATCACGAGGTCAAGAGATCGAGACCATCCTGGTCAACATGGTGAAACCCCGTCTCTACTAAAAATACAAAAAAAATTAGCCGGGCATGGTGGCGCATGCCTGTAATCCCAGCTATTCAGGAGGCTGAGGCAGGAGAGTTGCCTGAACCCAGGAGGCAGAGGTTGCGGTGAGCCGAGGTCGCGCCATTGCACTCCAGCCTGGGTAACAAGAGCAAAACTCTGTCTCAAAAAAAAAAAAAAAAAAAAAAAAAGAATAAAAAGAAACTATGATGTATGTGTATTTTTTTCTTTTCCTTTTTTTTTTCTTTTTCTTTTTTAATGACCAAAACAAAGCATCTAAAACCGTAGCTTCTGGAAGAACCACTTGTTCTTGCCTGTCTTGTATCTCTCCTCAAACTTGACCTTGGCCTCTCGTTGGGCCTTGCGTTTAAGGGCAGGATCTCTGAAGACATCCTTATTGACGACAGTTTTGTCCAAGGGGATGTCCGCAGAGTACCTTGTGGGCATCAAGTGATTGTAGTTATAAACTTTCACAAAAGACTTGATCTTTAACCTCTTGGTGATCATCTTCTTGCCCATGGCAGCTGTCACTTTGCGGGGATAGTGGTCAATTCCAGCCAGCAAAGCATGGCTGTAGGGGCGATCTGAGGTGCCATCATCAATGTTCTTCACGATGACGGCTTTACGTCCAGAGTAGCATCCAGCCAGGACAAGCGCCACCTTCCCAGGTTTCATGAACTTGCTCATTTCGGCAGCACCCACTCGGGTCTACAGCAAAAAGGCCCTTTTTTTTTTTTTTTTTTTTTTTTTTTTCTGGAGTCAGAGTTTCACTCTTGCTGCCCAGGCTGAAGTGCAATGGCACGATCTCAGCTCACTGCAACCTCTGCCTCCTGGGTTCAAGCTATTCTTGGGCCTTCTGAGTAGCTGGGATTACAGGTGCCCACCACCACACCTGGCTAATTTTATCTTTGTATTTTTAATAGAGATGGAGTTTCACCATGTTGGCCAGGCTGGTCTCAAACTCCTGACCTCAGGTGATCCACCCGCCTCGGCCTCCCAAAGTACTGGAATTATAGATGTGATCCACCACACCCAGCCATATGCCATAGTTTCTTAATTCACTCGTTGATTGATGGGCATTTGTGTTGGTTCCACGATTTTGCAATTGTGAATTGTGCTGCTATAAATATGCGTGTCCAAGTATCTTTTCCAAATAATGACTTCTTTTCCTCTGGGTAGATACCCAGTAGTGAAACTGCTGGATCAAATGGTAGTTCTACTTTTAGTTCTTTAAGGAATCTCCACACTGTTTTCCATAGTGGCTGTACTAGTTTCCATTCCCACCAGCAGTGTAGAAATGTTCCCTGTTCATTGCATCCATGCCAACATCTACTGTTTTTTGATTTTTTGATTATGGCCATTCTTGTAGGAGTAAGGTGGTATCTCATTGTAGTTTTGATTTGCATTTCCCTGCTCATTAGTGATGTTGAACATTTTTTCATATGTTTACTGGCCATTTATATGTCTTTTGAGGATTGTTTATTCATTTCCTTAGCCCACTTTTTGATGTGATTGTTTTTTTCTTACTGATTTGTTTGGGTTCATTTTAGATTCTGGATATTAGTCCTTTGTCAGATGTATAAATTATGAAGATTTTCTCCCACTCTGTTGGTTGTCTGTTTACACTGCTGACTGTTCCTTTTGCCGGGCAAAAGCTCTTTAGTTTAATTAGGTCTCAGCTATTTACCTTTGTTTTTATTGCATTTGCTTTTGGGTTCTTGGTCATGAAATCCTTGCCTGAGCCAATGTCTATTTATTTATTTTATTTTATTTTTTCTTCTTCATTTTCTTTTTTCTTTTTTTTTTTTTTAAGTCAATATCTAGTTTTTCCAATGTTATCTTCTAGAATTTTTTGCATTTTCAGGTCTTAGGTTTAAGTCTTTAATCCATCTTGAGTTGATTTTTGTATAAGGTAAGAGATGAGGATCCAGTTTCATTCTCCTACATGTGGCTAGCCAATTATCCCAGTACCATTTGTTGAAAAGGGTATCCTTTCCCCACTTTGTGTTTTTGTTTGCTTTGTCAAAGATCAGTTAGCTTTAAGTATTGAGGTTTATTTCTGGGTTGTCTATTCTGTTCCATTGGTCTTTGTGCCTATTTTTATACCAGTACCATGCTGTTTTGGTAACTATGGCCTCCTAGTATAGTTTGAAATCAGGTAGTGTGATGCCTCTAGATTTGTACTTTTTGCTTAGTCTTGCTCTGGCTATGCAGGCTCTTTTTTGGTTCCATATGAATTTTAGAATTGTTTTTTCTTATTCTGTGAAGAAGGATGGTAGTATTTTGATGGGAATTGCATTGAATTTGTAGATTGATTTTAGCAGTATGATCATTTTCACAATATTGGTTCTACCCACCCATGGGTAGAGCATGGGATATATTTCCATTTATTTATGTTGTCTATGATTTCTTTCAGCAGTGTTTTGTAGTTTTCCTTGTAGAGGTCTTTCGACTCCTTGGTTAGAAATATTCCTAAGTATTTTATTTTTATTTTTTTGCAGCTATTGTAAAAGGGGTTGAGTTCTTGATTTAATTCTCCACTTGGTTGCTGTTGGTGTGTAGAAGAACTACTGATTTGTGTACATTAATCTTGTATCGAGAAACTTTGCTGAATTCTTTTATCAGTTCTAGGAGCTTTCTGGAGGAGTCCTTAGGATTTTCAAGGTAATCAATCATATTGTCAGCAAACAGTGACAGTTTGATTTCCTCTTTACTGATCTGGATGCCCTTTATTTCTTTCTCTTGTCTGATTGCTCTAGCTAGGACTTCCAATACTATGTTGAAGAGAAGTGGTGAAAGTCAGCATCCTTGTCTTGTTCCAGTTCTTGGAGAGAATGCTTTCAACTTTTCCCCATTCAGTATTATGTTGGCTGTGGGTTTGTCATAGATGGCTTTTCTTACATTAAGATATGTCCCTTGTATGCCGATTTTGCTGAGAGTTTTAATCATAAAGGGATGCTGGATTTTGTCAAATGCTTTTTCCTCATCTATTGAGATTATCATGTGATTTTTGTTTTTAATTCCTTTTTTTTTTTCAAAACGGAGTTTCGCTCGTTGCCCAGGCTGGAGTGCAATGGTGCAATCTCGACTCACTGCAGCCTCCATCTCCCAGGTTCAAGTGATTCTCCTGCCTCAGCCTCCCAAGTAGTTGGGATTACAGGCGTGTGCCACCACTCTGGGCTAATTTTTTGTATTTAGTAGAGATGGGGTTTCACCATGTTGGTCAGGCTGGTCTCAAACGCCTGACCCCAGGTGATCCACCCACCTCAGCCTCCCAAAGTGCTGGGATTACAAGCATGAACCATGGTACCTGGCTTTGTTTTTAATTCTGTTTATGTGGTGTATCACGTTTATTGACTTGCATAGTTAAACCATCCCTGCAGCCCTGGTATGAAACCCTCTTGATAATGATGGATTATCTTTTTGATACGTTGTTGGATTCAGTTAGCTAGTATTTTGTGGGTTTTTGTTTTGTTTTTTTCTGAGATGGAGTCTTGCTCTGTCACCCAGGCTGGAGTGCAGTCAGCTCACTACAACCTCCGCTTCCCAGCTTCAAGCAATTCTACTGCCTCAGCCTCCTGAGTAGCTGGGATTACAGGTGCCCGCCGCTGCGTCTGGCTAATTTTTGTATTTTTAGTAGAGACGGGGTTTCACCATGTTGGCAAGGCTGGTCTGAAGCTCCTGACCTTATGATCCACCAGACTTAAGACTTAGCCTCCCGAAGTGCTGAGATTACAGGCATGAGCCACTGCACCTAGCCTTCGGTTAACTAGTATTTTGTTAAGGATTTTAGTATCTACGTCCATCAAGGAATTGGTCTGTAGTTTTTTTGTGCATATTTTTTGTTTGTTTTTGGGTTGTGTCCTTTACTGGTTTTGGTATTAAGGTGATGCTGGCTTCATAGAATGAGGGAGGGTTCCTTCTTTCTCTGTCTTGTGGAATGGTGTCAAAAGGATTTGTATAAATTCTTCTTTTGAATGTCTGGTAGAATTCTGCTGTGAATCCCTCTGGTCTTGGACTTTTTAAATATTGTTAGTAATTTTTAAATTACCATTTGGGTCTTGCTGCTTGTTATTGGTCTGTTCAGGGTATCTAATTCCTGATTTAAGCTATGAAGGTTGAACTTTCCCAGGAATTTATTCATCTTTTCTAGGTTTTCTAGTGTATGTGCGTTAAGGTGTTCATAGTAGCCTTGAGTGATCTTTTCTATTTTATTGATATCGGTTGTAATATCACCTGTTTTGTTTCTTAATGAAGTTATTTGGATTTTATCGCTTCTTTTCTTGGTTAATCTTGCTAATGACCTATCAATTTTATTTATCTTTTCAAAGAACCAACTTTTTGTTTCATTTATCTTTTGTATTTTGTTTGTTTGTTTGTTTAATCTGATCTTGGTTATTTTCTTTCTTCTGCTGGGTGTGAGTTTGGTTTGTTCTTGTTTCTCTAGTTCCTTGAGGTATGACCTTAGGTTGTCTGTTTTTGCTCTTTCAGACTTTTTGATGTAGGCGTTTAGGGCTATGAACTGTTCTCTTAGCATTGCCTTTGCCATATCCCAGAGGTTTTGATAGGTTGTGTCATTATTGTCATTCAGTTTGAAGAATTTTTAAATTTCCATCTTGCTTTCATTTTTGACCCAGTGCTCATTCAAAAGCAGGTTATTTAATTTCCATGTGTTTGCATAGTTTTGAAGTTTCCTTTTGGAGTTGATTTCCAGTTTTATTCCACTGTAGTCTGAGAGAGTGCTTCATATAATTTCAATTTTCTTAAATTTATTGGGGGTCATTTTATGGCCTATTATATGGTCTATCTTGAAGAAAGTTCCATGTGCTCTTGAATAGAATGTGTATTCTGTGGTTGTTGGGTGAAATGTTCTGTATATATCTGTCAAGTCCATTTGTTCCAAGGTATAGTTTAAATCTGTTGTTTCTTTGTTGATTTTCTGTCTTGATGGCCTGTCTAGTACTGGCAGTGGAGTACTGAAGGCTCCCACTATTACTGTGTTGCTGTCCATCTCATTTCTTAAGACTGTTAGTAATTGTTTTACAAATTTAGGCATGCCGGTGTTAGGTGCATATATATTTGGGATTGTGATATTTTCCTGTTGGACACGACCTTTTACCATTATGTAATGTTCCTCTTTGTCTCTTTTAATCACTGTTGATTTAAAGTTTGTTTTGTCTGATATAAGAATAGCTATCCCTGCTTGCTTTTGGTATCCATTTGCATGAAATGCCTTTTTCTACCCCTTTAAGTTTATGTGAGTCCTTATGTGTTAAATGAGTCTCCTGAAGGCAGCAGATAGTTGGGTTGGTGAGTTCTTATCTATTCTGCTGTTCTGTATATTTTAAGTGGAGCATTAGGCCATTTACACTCAATTCCATGTTAACATTGAGTGTAAATAGCCTAATGCTCAATTGCACCATTGCATTCATCATGCTCTTTGTTGCCTGTGTACTTTGTGGTGTTTTTTTATTTTGTTACTTGCTTTTGCTTTTTGGCTTTTATCTTTGTTTTATAGGTCCTGTGTGATTTATCCTTTAAAGCGATTCTGTTTTGATGTGTTTCCAGGATTTGTTTCAAGATTTAGAGCTTCTTTTAATGGTTCATATAGGAGCGGCTTAGTAATAGCCAATTCTCTCAGCATTTGTTTGTTTGAAAACAACTGTATCTTTCCTCCATATATGATGCTGAGTTTTGCTGAATACAAAATTCTTGGCCAATAATTGTTTGTTTGAGAAGTAGGGCCCCAATCCCTTCTAGCTTTTAGGGTTTCTGCTGAGAAATCTGCTGGTAATCTGATAGGTTTTCCTTTATAGGTTACCTGGTGCTTCTGTCTCATAGCTCTTAAGATTCTTTCCTTTGTCTTAACTTTGGATAACCTGATGACAATGTGTGTAGGTGAAGATCTTTTTGTGATGAATTTCCCAGGTGTTCTTTGTGCTTTTTGTATTTGGATGTCTGGCTCTCTAGCTATGCTGGGGATGTTTTCCTTGATTATTCCCCCAAATATGTTTTACAAGCTTTTAGAATTCTCTTCTTCCTCAGGAACACCGATTATTCTTAGTCCTTTAACATAATCCCAGACTTCTTGGAGGCTTTGTTCATATTTTCTTATTCTTTTTTCTTTGTCTTTGTTGGACTGGGTTAATTCGAAGACCTTGTCTTCAAGCTCTGAATTTCTTTCATCTACTTGTTCATTTCTACTGTTGAGACTTTCCAGAGTATTTTGCATTTCTAAAAGTGTGTCTGAAGTTTCCTGAATTTTTGATTATTTTTTCTTTAAGCTATCTATTTCATTGAATATTTCTCCCTTTATTTCTTGTATCTTTTTTTTTTTTCTTTGCTTTGAGCTTTGCCTTTCTCTGGTCCCTTCTGATTAGCTTAAAAACTAACCTCCTGAATTCTTTTTCAAGTAAACCAGGGATTCCTTCTTGGTTTCAATCCATTGCTGGCAAACTAGTGTGATTTTTGGGGGTAGTGTCAAAGAGCCTTGTTTTGTCATATTACTAGTGTTGGTTTTCTGGTTCCTTCTCATTGGGGTAGTCTCTATCAGAGGAAAGATCTAGGGCTGAAGGCTGTTGTTCAGATTCTTTTGTCCCACAGGGTGTTCTCTTGATGTAGTACTCTCCCTTTTTTCCTATGGATGTGGCTTCCTGTGAGCCAAACTACAGTGATTATTGTCTTCTGGGTCTAGCCACCCAGGAAGTCTACCTGGCTCTGGGCTGGTACTGGGAATTTTCTGCACAGAGTCTTGTGATGTGAACCATCTATGGGTCTCTCAGCCATGGATACCAGCGCCTGTTTTGGATGGAGGTGGTAGAGTGTGCAATGGACTCCATGAGGGTCCTTAGCTTTGGTGGTTTAATGCTCTATTTTTGTGGGGGTTGGCCTCCTGCCAGGAGGTGGTACTTCCCAGAAGGCATCAGCTGTAGTAGTGTAGAGAGGGACCTGCAGTGGCCGAGATCCTAGAACTCTCAAGATTATAGGACCTTTCTCTTCAGCTACCAGGGTGGATAGGAAAGGACCATCAGATAGGGACAGGACCAGGTATGTCTGAGCTCAGACTCTTCTTGGGCAAGTCTTGCAGCAGCTGCTGTGGAGGATGGAGTGAGATTCCCAGGTCACTGGAGTTGTGTACCTAGGAGGATTATGGCTGCCTGCGCTGAGTCATGCAGGTTCTCAGGGAAGTGAGAGAAAGACGGCAGCCCCAAGTCTGTTTCTGGGCAGAGGGTGAGAGGGGCTTGAAAACTTGCCCGAGGCTGTCCACCTCCCAGCTGCCAAAGAAAAGGGCTTTAGTTCTTCCCTGGCCTGTGAAGTCTCCACACCAGATTCGTGCATTCCCGCCAAGTTCTGGCCAGGAGGTTTCTTGCCCCATTCAAATTGTTACAAAGTTCAGCTAGAGAATTCCTTCTCCCTGTGGAGTTTTCCCCCTGCTCCTCTGGCCACCCTCCCAACGGATCCCTGTGGTCAGGCAGGAATGGGCTGCTTGGGGACCCAGTGAGCTCCCAGGACCTTTCTGCTGCTTCCTCTACGCCTGTATTTCACTCAGCTCTCTATCTTGACTCAGCTCCAGGTAAAGTAGGAAACTTCTCCTGCAAACAGACCTTCAGCTTCTCCAGGGTGGGTATGTGTTTGGGAGAGGAGGGTCTCCCTTTCCTGCTTCCACAGTTGGGCCACTCACAGTAGTTGGGGTGTCTCCTGGGTCCTGCAGGAGCAGTCCACTTCCTTCAGAGGGTCTGTGGATCCTCTTGGGATTTCTGGTTTGTTCTTGCAGTCAATCTGGAGCTAAAATTCACAATGCAAGCCTCTGCGTGCTGCTCTATCTGGAGCTGCAAACTAGTCCTGCCTTCCATCTGCCATGATCCCCTCCATCTCCTCATTTTTTTAATTTTTTATTTATTTATTTATTTTTGTAGAGATGGGCTCAAGCGATCCTCCTGCTTACGCTCCCAAAGTTTTGAGATTACAGATGTGAGCCACCATGCCGGCTGCATCCTATGTTTTTAAATGTGTTCTGCTGATGAAATAAGGGAAGCTCTTGATTTGTAACACAAATCAAGGAAACCAGTCTGGGCCTGGTGCAATGGCTTAAGCCTGTAGTCCCAGCACTTTGGAAGGCCAAAACACAAGGATCACTTGAGCAACAAAGCAAGACCCCATCTCTACAAAACATTTAGAAGTTAGCTGGGCAAGGTGGTACATATGTCTGTAGACCCTGCTACTTGGGAGGCTGAGGTGGAAGGATCACTTGAGCCCAGGAGTTTGAGGCTGCAGTGAGCTGTGATTATGCCATTGCACTCCAGCCTGGGTGACACAGCAAGACCCTGACTCTAAAAGAAATGAAACAAAAAGAAAGAGAAGAAAATAAAGAAAAAAAATCTGTCATAGTCTAGTTTGGAGGGAACAAAAAACAAACTAGATAAACATGTGAGTGGCCAGTAGGTTCTCATATGACTGAAGAGAGCATTATCATGAACTTGTCCATGACAGCAAAAGATCATATGTCAATGTTAAAAGGTGAGAAATTTGGTCACCAATACCTTGGTGTTGCGTCATGAAGTTTGCCATCTAGTCTTGGGTGTGAACCCATACATCCCCAGTTTCCATCCTTTTGGACATGACCCAAAGCTGATTGCATTCTTAAGTAGGCTAAACTATCTAGCATTACATTACAGCCTAAGTGTTCAGTGATGGACAGCGACAATGTCCAGGTGGGGTCACAGTGGAGCCTGTCTGACAGCACCCTTGAATCAGGAGCATGGCAGTTTGTATAATCTTAATCTGTTCTTAGCCTACTTAAGCATCCATCAGCCAAAAATAATCTTCCTATATCCTGTTTGGCTGTCCTGAAACTGCCTTTATTCCTTCATGCCATTCTCTGCTCCATTTCTTTAAAAAGTAATCTACAGGAAATGCCTCCATGTATTCACCTTCCATTTATTCCTTATTCTACCACATTCTGCTTCTGCATTTCTGACTCTTAGAAAACTCCAGTCTCAAAAGTCCCAGTGGCTCCAATCCTTTCTATTAGCCTTCTTTTTTCTCGTCTTTTTTTTTTTTAATTGGTTACCCAACTCTTGGAAGTCAATCTGCTCTTCTGCTTTTCTGACTTTTTTTCTCAACACCTCGTACTGGTTCCCCTCCACTACAACCTTTGTCCATGTCTTAAACGATGATGCTCCCAGGTTTCCTCTTGGCCCTCTTGTCTTACCATTCTTGCTCTCCCTTATGATCTGTTTCATTCATTAAATAAGCATAAATGAGCACCTCCATTAATCACATTGCTTTACTATATGCTAATGAGTTACATATCTGTTTTGAGTTCTGAGCTCTCTCCTGAGCTTCATACTCAGCTTAAATTGCCAGCTTCCATTTGGTCACCTTGCTTTGATTTCTCCCAAGCACTGCCTCAGCACATCTACAAGAGCAAAACATACTATCGTCTCTGTTCCTCCCCTTACCCCTAAAACTTGTTATTCCTCCAATATCCCTTATTGTAGATAATTCATGGAACTGCAGAAATGCAAGATTTACCTAACAGTTGGTTTTAGGTCTGGATTTTAACATTTAGCTTTTTATAAGTTTGGGCTTGGATGGATATAGTGAGTTTATACTATGTCCCTACAGCAGGAAATTGTTTTTGCTTATCTAAACCAACCTGTTTTAACACTTGTAATATTCTGGCAAGAGTTCAGGAAGAGTTTAAATTACAGGACAAACTTTGTATGAAGAAAACCACATTTGGTATTTATAGTTTAATTTCCCTTCTTAAAAACTACATTAAGTCATTTTTTACCACAAGGGTATGCAGTCAAAGCTAAAAATGTTATTTATGTTATTCCGCATTGAAGTCATTTTGTAGAGTTTTAAAGTAACCTAGGAGTAGACATTTTTGGTTTGCTCATTGGCAGAATCAGATTCTTACCTGTTCCTACATACAGTATACCTGACAGGTGATAAGAAGAGCCAGATGGGAGAGAAACAAGCCACCATGAATGAGCACCTACTGGCTGCCAGATGCCTGGTTCTTTGGTAGGCACTGTGCACGTGTAGTCTCAAGAAATTCTTCAACCCACTGATGTGTGCTCTTATCCTCCAGTTTACAGAGGAGGAAAACTGAAGTGTCACAGAAGCTAAATGCCTTTTCAGGTTAACTGAAAAGTCACTGGTCAGTGCTTCTTTTCCTCACACCAGACACTGAAAGACACATATTCAGATGCCTTTGAGATGAAAACTAGATGGTTTGAATACCCGAATTTGGTGACAGATCACTGCAAAAGAGTCAGAACTGGAATTCAGACCTCAGCTAGGCCACTTGCCTCACAGTGAGGATTGCATAAGTCACATTTCCCTTCTGGAACTCAGTGTTCTTATCTTTTTATTTATTTATTTATTTTGAGATGGAGTTTTTCTCTTGTTGCCCAGGCTGGAGTGTAATGGCGTGATCTTGGCTCGCTGCAACCTCCGCCTCCCGGGTTCAAGCGATTCTCCTGCCTCTGCCTCCCAAGTAACTGGGATTACAGGCACCCTCCACCATGCCCAGCTAATTTTTGTATTTTTAGTAGAGACGGGATTTCAGTGTTGGCCAGGCTGTTCTTGAACTCCTGACCTCAGGTGATCGCCTGCCTCAGCCTCCCAAAGTGCTGGGATTATAGCCATGAGCCACCGGGCCCCAAGGTTTATATCTTTAAAATGAGATAAATTCAAGATTTTGTAGGTTGTTTCTCTTTCATACTATAGGGTGTGGTGTTCTGGGCTTGGAAAGCAGACAGCCATAGCCACAGCTCCAGAGCTGTTCTTTTCCCTACAATTTTCCTTCTGCAAACCCTGAAACTGATGCTTAGCGTGAGGTTTGTGAGAAAATTACACGTATGGTAGTTTTAACATTTGCTGGGAATGGGGATTCTTTTCCACTGATATACTGTCTGAAGGATATGGCTGTAAACCAGAGTGACCACAGTATTTACAAAAGTATTTATTGAAAAAGACGACTTTGGCAACTGATGTAACCCATCACTCATGTGGGGGATAAAGAGAAGTTCACTTGAGGTTTAATAAATCAAAACATAGTGTTTGTCCACAGCCTCATTTTTTCCCCATTACTGGAAGATGATATCATCATTTTCATTTCCATTAGAATAGTGCCCAGGAGGATGAAAAATTAATATTAGCTGTTTTTATTGTGCTGTTTTTTGTTTTTAAAGAAAATTTTAGTTTCAATTCTGCCAGATATGTGAATGGGGTTTTCAAACTATACCCGAGGATTCATGGCATTTTTATTAAGAACTGTGTCGTGGAAATGACTGACTTTTCTTTTATGTATACAAGGATTATTCTTTTAAAGCCTCAAGGCTCCACTTTTTGATAACCTTCTCTTTCCCTCAATCCCTAACTTAAATATCATGCCTTCCAAGAAGCATTCTCCTGCTTCATGGTGCTCCCATAGCACCCCACTTACTCTGCTACACCAGGACTCATTTCTCTCTGCTTTATGTTATGAATGGCAGTTACCATCTGTTTTCCCCAGCAATACATGAATTCCTTGAGGACTTACACATATGTGTATCAGTGTATCATTTTTATTGAGTGCATGTTGAGTATAATAATAAAGTATAGCTCTTAACAGTCTATTAGAGTTGACAGTCAATAGGAAGGGATCAAATTACTGTCTCTATGTAAAACAGTGTGATCATTCTGTGATTGCAGAAATGTGAAGTTATTTTGGAAATCTACAGGAGAGTACAGTTCTGGAGTTGTTAAAGAATTAGAAAATGGTTTAGCAGAATTCAACACAGATGATCTTCCTTCAAACAATTATTTTGGTTTTTACCGAAAGAATTGGTAAGAGAGTGAGAGAGACTCCCACTCTCTTGTGTCTCCCTTCTTAATCTCTTTGGCTGGTTCCTCCTCCTCCTTCTCCCTCCTCCTCCCCTCTCCCCACCTCTCTTCCTCCTGTTCCTCACATGGGGTGGTATGAACATGATTGTGAGGCTGAAGGATTGAGTGCAGGAGGGGAATGGCCAGATCACAACAGGCTTTGGAAATGATAGTGAAGGTTTGGGACCCAAAGCCTATAGGGGAGGAACATAACCAGGTCTGCATGGTGAGGAGGAATTATTTATTTGTGTATGTATTCACTTAGCCAGTTACATACCAACAGGTCTGCATTTTAGAAAAATCACTGATTGTACTATGGTATATGAAGTGAATGGAAGGATCAACTCTAGAGGCAGGGCACCACTTAAAGGTTACTACACTTGCCTGGGCACAGTGGCTCACTCCTGTAATCCCAGCACTTTGGGAGGCCAAGGCTGGCAAATCACTTGAGGCTAGGAGTTCAAAACCAGCCTGACCAACGTGGAACTACCCCGTCTCTACTAAAAGTACAAAAATTTAGCCGGCTGTGATGGTGCATGCCTGTAATCCCAGCTACTCGGAAGGCTGAGGCACAAGAATTGCTTGAGCCTGGAGGCAGAGGTTGCAGTGAGCCAAGATCACACCACTGCACTCCAGCCTGGGCAACAGTACAAGACTCTATCTCAAAAACAATAAAATTAAATAAATAAAGGTTACTGCAGTAATCCAAGAGAAAGAGATTTCCTTACCAAGTTAGGGGGGAATTCAAGATATCATTAGGAAGTAAAATCAACAGGACTTAAGATTTAGTTGGGGCCGGGCGCAGTGGCTCACGCCTGTAATCCCAGCACTTTGGGAGGCCGAGGCGGGTGGATCACGAGGTCAAGAGATCGAGACCATCCTGGTCAACATGGTGAAACCCCGTCTCTACTAAAAGTACAAAAAATTAGCTGGGCATGGTGGCGCGTGCCTGTAATCCCAGTTGCTCAGGAGGCTGAGGCAGGAGAATTGCCTGAACCCGGGAGGCGGAAGTTGCGGTGAGCCAAGATCGCGCCATTGCACTCCAGCCTGGGTAACAAGAGCGAAACTCTGTCTCAAGAAAAAAAAAAAAAAAAAAAGATTTAGTTGGATGTAGGGAAAAGGAAGGAAGAGTAATCGAATATATGAAGCACAGGTTTTTGGCATGAGCAAAGGTATGGTAGGATAGCTATTTCCTCAGGTAAACACAGGTTTATAAAGAAAGTTAATATAATCTATTCTGTAGATCAAAAGAGAAATGTGAGCTGGATATATGAGATCTCTCAGAATGTGTATGACTGGTACTGAAGCCAAAAAACTGAATGAGATCAGTAACCAGACCATCTGGCAAGGTTTACAGAAATTACAGGAACTAAAAGAAGAGAACTGTAAAGCTCTCCAAAGTAAGCAGTTTCACACATTGTTGATAGAAATGTGAATTGATAGACTCTTTATGTAGGTCATTTGATCAGCCTTTACTAAATGTTAAGCCATTCTACTTCTAGG
Source organism: Aotus nancymaae (assembly GCF_030222135.1). Taxonomy (NCBI): domain Eukaryota; kingdom Metazoa; phylum Chordata; class Mammalia; order Primates; family Aotidae; genus Aotus; species Aotus nancymaae. The sequence goes on from NW_026988455.1 coordinate 20,582,697, forward strand.
AATCTGTCCTACAAAAATATTTGTACGAATGTACAAAAATCTCTTACATGGGTATTCACTTATAGTGTATAAAATAGTAAAAAAAAATTACAAATAACCCAAATGATTATCAATAGAAGATTGGTTAAATTATAATATATTAGAGGATCTGGGGAGATGGTAGAGTAGTAAGCACCAGGAATCTATCTCCCTACCTCAACAACAGTTGCATTGGCAGAAGCCATCTGATGTAACTATTTTGGAACTCTGGAGTCTATTCAAGGCTTGCAACTTCTACAGTAGGGGTGTTGAATGTTTTGGCTTCCCTGCCTGGACCACATTGGAAGAACTGTCTTGGGCCACACATAAAACACACCAGCACTAATGATAGCTGATGAGCTTTAAAAAAAAAACTCATAATGTTTTAAGAAAGTTTACGAATTTTGTGTTGGACTGCATTCAAAGTCATCCTGGGTTGCATGCGGCCCGTAGGCCATGGGTTAGACAAGCTTGTTCTACAGAAATACTAGGTCAGTAAATTGTGGTTAATTCTGGTCAATTTCAGCTTTTAGCAAAGTAGTAGCTACCCCGCCCCAAGGCAGGCAGCTGTGCACAGGTTCCTGGACAATTCTGGGGGGCTAGCACTATCCTCCAAATATTGGGGATTTGTGCTCTGATTGCTGCTTCTGAACACAGAGATACAGACAAAGAGGTAGGTGACTACTGTTGCAACTTCCAGGGCATTTAAAGGGCTAGCATCCCCCAGTTTCATTTTTTTCTCTTTCCCCTTTTGGGAGCCACATATTAAAGACTAGGAGGATTCAAAAGCAACTGCATATACAGGGACAATTAAAAAGTGACCACACATGCTCAGGGAAAGGTATTGGTCAGAATACACCTGAGAAAACTTTTAAGTTTATACCTCAGGCTGATCCTTGGCAGAGAGACAATCTACAACAATCAGTAAAACAAAAATAATAAAAATAAAAACAGCAAACCTTAGGGAAGGAGAAGGGTCTGATTCTTAGTGTTACCATATTATTAGATTCAAATGTCCAGTTTTCAACAATAAAATTATTTTAGTATATGTGCTGCTGAAGTGAGCACAACAATAAAATTATAAGACATACAAAGAAACATAAAAGTATAGCCTTTCAAAGGAAAAAAATAAATCAACAGAAACTGTCCGTGAAGAAGACCTGATGGAAGCTCTACTAGATAAAGACTTTTTAAAAACTGTCTAAAGATGCTCATAGAACTAACGTTAAGATCTGGAGAAAGTCAAGAAAATTATTTATGAACAAAATGGAAATACCAACAAAGAGATGAAATCTAAAACAAGAAGTTTTGGAGCTGAAAACTATAATAACTGAAATGAAAAATTCACTAAAGGGATTCAGAAGCAGATTTGAGCAGAGAAATAATCAGCAAATTTGGAGATAGGGCAATGGAAATGATCAATTCTTAGGGACAGAAAGAAAAAAGACTGCAAAAAAGTGAACGTAAGAGCATGAGAGACTTATGGGACACCATGAAGAGGACCAACTTATGCATTGTGGGAGTCTCAGAAGAAAATGATAAAGAGAAAGGAACAGAAAGAATATCTGAAGACTTAATGGCTGAAAACTTCCCAAATTTGTTGAACAACATGAATATAAATATCCAAGTTCAACAAACTTCAAGTAACAAGAATTCAAAGATACACCCATACAAAACAAAGAGAAAGACTTAAAAGCAACAAGAGAGAAAGCCACACACATAAGACATCCTTAATAAGATTGTCAGTAGATTTCTTAGAAACTTTGGAGGGCAGAAGGCACTGGGATGACATTTTCAAAGTGCTTAAAGAAAATAAAAAGAATACCGTATTCAGCAAAACTCTCTTTCAAAACTGAGGGAGAAATTAAGACATTCTCAGATGAACAAAAGCTGAGGGAGTTTGTTACCACTACATCTGTCCTGCAAGAAATATTTAAGGAAGTCCTTCAGGGTGAAATGAAAGGACCATAGATAGCAACTCAAAACAACATGAAGAAATAAAGATCTCAATAAGGCAAATATATGAGCAATTATAATAGCTTATATTATTATAATAACTTTGTGATTCCACTTTTCATTTTCAACATGATTTTAAGAGACTAATACTTTTGTATTTTTTAAATTAACACATAACAATTGTACATTATGGGGTACACAGTTATGTGAGATATATGTATATATATATATATATAAAATGTATAGTGATCAGATCAGACTAATTAGCATATCCATCATCTCAAACATTTATCATTTCTTTGTGTTAGGAACATTCAGTATCCTCCTTCTAGCTATTTGAAACAAATATATTAACTATAATCATCCTACAGTAGTATAGAACACTAGAACTTATTATACTTTAAAAATATTATTAGTGTAAAGGCTAATGTTATTATAATTTTGGTTTGTAACTTCACACACTGCTTTCTACTTAATTGAAGAGACTAATGTATTTCAAAGAATTTATGAAAAATTCAAAGCTTGTGATTTGGGACTTACTATATTAAAGATGTAATTTTGTGACAGAGGTGTTAAAGTAACAGAGTTTAGGTGTGTTATTAAAGTTAAAGTGGTATAAATTCCATTTAGGACTGTTATAACTTTGGGATGTTAAATGTAATTCCCATGATAACCCACGAAGCAAATAGCTACAGAACATATACAAAAGGAATGAGAAAGGAGCTTAAATATTTCACTACAAAAAGCCAACCAAACACAAAGGAAAAGGTAATACAGGAAATGGACAAAATAGCTTTAAGGAATATATAAAACAAATTGCAAAATGACAAAACTAAAGCCTTCCCTTATCAGTAATTACTTTAAATGTAAGTAGATTAAGTTCTCCAAAAGACAAGATTAGCAGAATTTTTTTTAATGATATAACTATAGGCTGTCTACAAGAGGAAAGGAAGTAGTTAAATTATGTTTGCAGATTATGTGATCTATATGTAGAAAACTAAGGATTCTACAAAAAAATACCTGTGAAAATAATAAATTCAGCAAAGTAGCAGAATACAAAGTGAACACACAAAAATTGGTTAGAAAAACAAAAACAAAAATGGATTGTATTTCTTACAGGAACAGTGAACAATCTGGAAAGGAATTTACAAAAACAATTTTGTTATAATAGCATAAAAAGGAAAGAAATACCTAGGAATTAACCAAGAAAGTGAAAGATTTGTGCAATGAAAACTTCAAAACATTGCTGAAAGAAAATAAAGAAGATACAAATCAGTGGAAACACATCCCAAATTAATGGGTTGGAAGACTCTATGTTAAGACATCAGTACTACTCAAAGTGATCTGTAGATTCAATGAAATCTCTATCAAAATTCCAATGATGTTTTTTGCAGAAATAGAAAAACTCATTCTAAAATTCACATGGAATCTCAAGGGACCCTGAATAGCCAAAACAATCTACTAAAAGAACAAAGCTGGAGAACTCACAGTTCTTGATTTCAAAACTTGCTACAAAACTATAATAATCAAAACAAGGTAGGACTGATATAAAGACAGACATTGGCTAATGGAATAGAATACAGAGCCCAAAAGTGAAACCTCCCATACTTAGTCAAATGAATTTTGACGATGGTGCCAAGACCATTAAATGGGGAAGTGACATTCATTTAACACATGGTGCCGGGAAATCTGAATATCCACATGCAAAAGTACGAAGTTGGAACCTTATCTAACACCATATACAAAAATTAACTCAAAATGGGTCAAAGACCTATATAATAGTCTTAGAAAACAAGAAAAGCTTCACTACATTGGATTTGGCAAGTGATTTCTTAGATATGATAGCAAAGGTATAGTCAACATAAGGAAAAGAGACAGATTGGACTTCATGAAAATGTAAAAGTTTTGTGTATTCACAGACACTATGAACAGTGAAAAGGCAACTCACAAATAGGACAAAATTTTGCAAATCATGTGTCTGGTAAGGGATAGAGAACTCCTAAAACTCAACACCAAAACAACTCAATTCAAAAATGGGCAAAGGACTTGAATAGACGTTCTCCAAGAAGATATACACAAACGACCAATACGTACATGAAAAGATGCTCAACATCACTAAACATTAGGGAGATACAAATTAAAATACAATGAGATACCACCCCACACCCATCAGAATGTCTCCTATCCAGGCCAGGTGTAGTGGCTCACTCCTGTAATGCCAACACTTTGGGAGGCTGAGGCAGGCAGATCACGAGGTCAAGAGTTCAAGACCAGCCTGACCAATATGGTGAACCCCATCTCTACTAAAAGTACAAAAATTAGCCAGGTGTAGTGGCACAAACCTGTAATCCCAGCTACTTGGGGTGGGAGGCTGAGACAGGAGAATTGCTTGAACCTGGGAGGTAAGGTTGCAGTGAGCCGAGATTGTGCCACTGCACTCCAGCCTGGGCAACAGAGTGAGACTCCATTTCAAAAAAAAAAGAATGTCTCCTATCCAAAAACCAGAAAATATCAAGCACTGGCAAGGAAGTAGAAAAATTAGAACCCTTGTGCACTGTTATAGTAGGAATGTAAAATGGTATAGCTGCTGTGGGAAAGAGCACAGCAGTTCCTAAGAAAATTTAAAATAGAATTACCATATTATCCAGTGATTTCACTTCTGGTTACGTACCAGAATAATTTAAAGCAGGGTCTTGAGATATTTCTACATCTATGTTCACAGCAACATTATTCACTATAGCTTTGACATTGGAAGCAATCCAAGTGTTCATCAAAGGATGAATGGATAAATAAATGCAGGTCTGTCCATATAATGGAATATTATTCAGCTTAAAAGGGAAAGAAATTCTGATAGCTGCTACAAAATGGATGAAGTTTGTAGACATTATGCTAAGTGATATAGCCAGTCACAAAGAGACAAATACTGTATGATTTCACCTACAGGACGTACTTAGAGTAGTCTAAATCAGAGAGATTTAGGCTGGTTGCTAAAGGCAGAGGGAGGAAGGAATGGGGAGTTAGTGTTAAGTTTCAATTTTACCAGAGGAAAGATGGAAATGGATGGTTGTGATGGTTGCATGACATTATGAATGTATTTAATACCACTGAACTGTGGAAAGTGGTTTTAAAAGTGGTTAAGATGATAAATTTAATGTTATCTGTATTTTACAACAATATTTTTAAAAAATCATAATGTATTATATACCTGTCTTTTCATGTGAAATATTTATTATAGGATATGTATATTGATATCCCATATCAATAAATAGGCATATAATGCATTAAGATTTAAATCATAATTGTTTGTTATTTAAATTGTAATGCATTACATGTCTATACATAATGATTTAAATATGATTTAAATTATATTTTGGTAGTGCCTTAGCCTCTCCCAAAGCATAGTGATTATTACAGGCATGACCTCCATGCCCAGCCAGGATATATCTTGGAAACAGTAAATAAGTAGTATGTATGGGAGGTAAAGACAGACAACTCAGTAGGAAAATAGGTAAGCAATTTGATCAGACCATTCACACCAAAAAACACCTCACAAAATTCAAATGGCCACTAAACAAATGTGAATGTTAAATTCATTAATAAAATAAAGGGAAAGCAATTTTAAATTATTATGAGATTCCATAGCATACCTACCAGAATGGTGGGTATTAAAAAGAATATTAAAAAGACTAACTCTGCCAATTATTAGGATATGGAACAATAGGTATTCTCATATACTGCTGATGGAATTGTAAACTGACACAAATACTTTGATATTATCTGTAAAATTTGAAGATTCACGTATACCTAGGTACGTATATGTCCAAAGAAACATGTGCACATGTATATCAAGAAACACACACGGGTTGCGTGCAGTCGCTCACGCTTGTAATCCCAGCACTTTTGGAGGTTGTGGCAGTTAGATCACTTGAGGCCAAGAGTTTAAGACTGGCCTGGCCAACATGGCAAAACCCTGTCTTTACTAAAAATACAAAATATTAGCCAGACATGGTGGCTGGCACCTGTAGTCCTCGGTACTTGGGAGTCTGTGATGTATTCTTATTATGAAATAGCATTTAGAATTGAGAAGAACAATAGCATAGAGCTACATACAACATCATAGATGAATCTCCCAAACAAAATACTGAGCAAATACAAGTCAAACAAAATATATGTTTTATGATTCTACATACATGAAGTTTAGAAATAAGCAAAAAAAAACAACTAAGTTTTCTTGTTTAGGGTTGCATACTTAAGTAAGGAAAAAAACCTAAGGGGTAAGAAAAAGCAAGGAGGGTATTTATATAAAAATCAAGATAGCTGGGCATAGTGGTATGCCCCTATAGTCCCAGCTACTCAGAAGCTGAGGTAGGAAGACAGAGTCCAGGAGTTCGAGCCTGGCCCAGGCAACATAATAAGACCCCATCTTTTATAAATAAATAAATATCAAGATGCGTATTACTTTAGAAGAAAGTGAAACGTATATGATAGGGAAGAGAAATGCCAAGGGACTTCTAGGGTGCTGGGAAGATTCTGTTAGGCCATATTACATTTTATGTTTTTTTTTTTTTTCCGAATTCTATAAGACAGACATTATATTTTATGCATTATAAAAATCTGTGTTGAGAAACCAAATAAGATCCAAACAAAAAATATAAAGAAACTCACACCTAAGTATAACATAATGGAACTGCAGTTACCAAAGATGAGATGAAGGTCTTTGAAGCATCCAGAAGGAATGGATTGGCTGTATTGGCAAACTCTGATCCTTCAACAGCAGCAATGGAAACCAGGAAGCAATAGACTGATAGTTTCAGTATGCTCAGAGAAAATAATAGCAAACCTCCTATACCCAGCAAATACTTTCTTTCAGAATGAAAATGAAATAAAGATAATATTAGATAAATAGAAACTTAGAGAATTTCCCTCCAATAGACACACATTTTCGAATGAAAGGATCATTCAGGTAGAAGGAAAATGATCCAAGAAGGTAGGTTTGAGATACCAGAAGGAATAACAAGAAAAGAAAAAGAATATGGTAAATATGTCAAATACTGCATAATATAATCATAATGATGTAATGTGAGAGGTTTTTAAGCTAGAATTCAAAAATACACAATAATACAAGGTTGCTTAAAATTAAAATGTTCTGAATTCTTGTGTTCAAGAGGAGGACTGAGATATGGATTTATGTAGACCTTTGATGATTATAGATGATAAAATGTCTAAGGTAACCATGTAATGAACAAAAATAAGGTATGTCATTTTTCAACTAACATAAGGGAAAAACCCTTTTTTCTTTTTCTTTTTTTTTTTTTCCGAGACAGGATCTCCCTCTGTCACCCAGGCTGGAGTACAATGGCGTGATCTCAGCTCACTGATGCCTCAACCTCCTGGGCTCAAGTGATCCTCCTACCTCAGCCTCCAAAGTAGCTGGGACTACAGGCACACGCCACCATGCCTGGCTTGCTTTTTGTATTTTTTTATAGAGTCGGGGTTTTTCCATGTTGCCCAGGCTGGTCTTGTGAACTCCTGAGCTCAGGTGACCTGCCCACCTTAGCCTGCCAAAGTTCTGGGAATACAGGCATGAGCCACCACGCCTGTCTCAAAAACACATTTTTAAAATAGCTAATAAAGAAGGCAAATAAGAAAAAAATAATTTTAAAACAATTTAAAAAGTCAATTGTGGGACTTCAGATACAGCAGAATGAAGAGGTCAGCGATCCTCTTCCTAAGATAACAAGTGTAAAACTGAAAAATTGGTTAAAATAACTGCTTAGGGCCCTGGAGATCGACAAAAGGTAAAGAAAAAATAATGTGGAGCCTAATTCTTCCCTCTCTTTTATTATCTATGTTCAAAAATGGTGTCCTTTCTGGAAAAAGATGCCCATCTCCATTTCATATTTTTCATTGTCACTATGTAATAAAATAGAAATGACTGTTGTAGTTGTTAAGACTCCTTGGTGGCAAGTAACAGAAACACACTTCAAATAAGCCCTAGTACACAAGGGGATGTATTAGAAGGGCACTGAAGAATATCCTGCTCTAAAAGGGCAAGAATAGTAGAGCGAATCCCTAGGTCCTGGGAAGAGGAATAGGGATACACTTGTGACCCACCCAGTCTTCAGATTCTCTATCTTGCTTTCTTTTTCTGAGGTCTTGTGTTCCCTTAGCCTTATCACTTTCTGTAAGTCTACTTCATTCTCCTCTCCCAAAAAGTGTTGTCTTCTGCAACAGCTTTTATTGTGTTTGACATGGCAAACACATGGCAAAATGACGTGTGTATACAGTTCAAGCACTTCCCAGACTGTTGGTCAGATTCTTGATGTGAAGTTTCTCCAAGACAGTCTGATTGGGTCAGCTTGGATCATGTGTTCATCCTTGGTCTCATCAATTATGATCTGTGGGGTCAAGGTCAAGTTGTACAAGCATGGCTGGGGGGTGGTGATATACAATAGTATAGAGTTAACCATATATTCAGCATCAGAATCCTATAAAAAGCCTTTGTAACAAAGAGAAAAGTTAGTATTTTTAATATAACTTTATTCAATCAACATGCATTTATTTTTACTTCCTGAATAGAATATCTTTGTATTGTTGGACTTCTTTACTGTGTAACCTAGTGCAAGCTTTGTACCTATCAATTCCAGTATTTATTGGTTTGATTATTTTCTCTTACTTTGATTCACTTATAGCATATTTGTAAATGCTTACAGGAATCTTGTAGTTTTTAGCTCTATCTCATGAGTATCATTCCTAAATTAATATATGAGGTTCAAAGACTATGGGTGCTTTATTTCATTCTTAACATTTTTTTCTAAATATATGCTTAAATTGCAGAGAAGTGGAATTTTTTCTTTCTTTCTTTCTTTTTTGGAGGATAGATTAAAAACATTAGTTCTACTTAGGCAAAATCTTCAGTGGATCAGAGTTGTTTTGCTTTTAAATTTTTCAAGCAGGCTTTAGTGAAACAAACAATATTTTCACTATGAAATCACCAGCATGCTAGCTGGAAGAGCTATGCCATCATCTGTTTAGGATGGTATGCCATTTGGTATCTATAAGTCAGAATAGCAAAGGTAAAGTTTAAATGTTTGCATATTGAAAATTCCTTCTTTATGTCTTTGGAGAAGAGTATTATCAATGGTAACTAAGCTTTCTGTCTGTGAGTTGACGGCTCTCCTTAGTTCAGTTTCTTGAACCATTACGAGCCCCATGCAGGCATTATGCTCTCTGTCAAATATGATCAAAAGCCGAATGAAAACACCAAGACTAGTTCCACTTCTTCAGAATGTGTCAGTGCCCTGACCACACCTCACCACGACCATCCCCCAGTCATAGCCTGGTTCATTTCATGAGGCACCATTCAAATGATTCCCATCTGCAGCAATACAAATACTTTCCAAACAAGTCCCTGGCGGCAGTGACTCCCAGCATGCATTGGCTTTTTCCATTTACTCTTTGCTTCCCCAAATCAGATGAGGGTCTTGCCTAAGTATGTGTTTCACATACTTTTGGCACAGAGTAGGTGTTCAATGTTTTATTTTATGTTTGTTTCTATGTTTGCTTTTTTTCTTTTTTGAGACAGGGTCTTACTCTATCACCCAGGCTAGAGTGTAGTGGCACCATCCCGGCTCACTGCGGCCTTGACTTCCCAGGCTCAAACAGCCCTCCCACCTCAGTCTTCAGAGTAGCTAGGACTACAGGTGCACATCACCATGCCTGGCTAATTTTGACATATATTTTTTTTAGAGACAGGATCTCACTATGTTGCCCAGGCTGGTCTCGAACTCCTGGGCTCAAGCTACCCTCCCACCTCAGCCTCCGAAAGTGCTGGGATATGCCTGGCTCTAAGTTTGTTTTAACCAATTAGTCGTATTGTTCATTCAACAGGCACTTATGCATGAGGAATTGGAGTCGTTGCTTCTGTCTTGGGCCAAGTGTCTTCCCTAAAGCTCTAGAGTTTTTAGATTAAAACATCTACATAAAATTTTCCCAATTTTTTTCTCATTTAAATTTATTTCTCAATTATTCTTCCATAATTCCCAGTTTCACTAATTCCTTTTAAATTTTCTTTTTTTTTCTACCATCAAGGACTTAAATACATTTTCTTTAGCTTTTTTTATTTGTAGGTCATGTACATTTGTATATTCATGAATTCAGCAAATGTTTATCAAGCCCCTACTATGTGCCTACAGTTTAAAGTGAATAAGATACTCTGTTAACAAATTGCATGTTATATAGTTGTTTCAGTGCTTCAGTATTTAGTTGAAGCAACAAATATATACACCTAACTGTAATCACAATTGATTGTATATTATACAGATTATATGGGGACATACTAGAGGAAGCAGGGAGATTTCCTGAAGAGATGGCGTTTGAGTAGAATGACAAGAATTTGCAGGTGACGCCTGAAGGAAAACTGCTCACTAGGACTGGGTTGTAATACTAGAAGCAAAGGCTGGCTGGGAACAGTTGCTCACACCTGTAATCCCGGCATTTTGGGAAGCCAAGGCGGGTGGATCACAAGGTCAGGACTTCGAGACCAGCCTGGTCAACATGGTGAAACCCCATCTCTAGTAAAAATAAAAAAATTAGCTGGGGGTGGTGGTGTGTGCCTATAGTCTCAGCTATTTGGGAAGCTGAGGCAGGAGAATCACTTGAACCCAGGAGGCGGAGATTGCAGTGAGCTGACATCGCGGCCACTGCACTCCAGCCTGGCAACAGCTACTTGGGAAGCTGTGAGGCAGGAGAATCGCTTGAACCCGGGAGGCAGACATTGCAGTGAGCCAAGATCCGTCTCAAAACAACAAGAATGAAAAAGCAAAGGCTAGAAAGTAAGTTTGGAGAAATATTACAGAGGATCTTGAGTACCACATTTTAGAAATAAAGCCTTCATTCTAGGCTCTTAAAAAATCACTTTATGGCCAGGCACGGTGGCTCACGCCTGTAATCCCAGCACTTTGGGAGACCAAGGTGGGCAGATCACGAGGTCAAGAGATCGAGATCATCCTAATCAACATGGTGAAACCCCGTCTCTACTAAAAATATAAAAATTAGCTGGGTGTGGTGGTGCACACGTGTAATCTCAGCTGCTCGGATGGCTGAGGCAGGAGAATTGCTTGAACCTGGGAGGCAGAGGTTGCAGTGAGCTGAGATCACGACATTGCACTCCACCCTAGGCAACAAGAGCGAAACTCTGTCTTAAAAAAAAGAAGTCACTTTATATTTTTGAGGGAGGATAGTGACATGAAATCACTCACATTTAAGGATAATTTTGGAGATGTGTAAATGATAGAGAATCAAAAGTCTGGCTCCATTTTTGATAGTTGATTATCCGTTCACCAGTTGATGAGACTTTGGGTGGTCAGAACTTGTTTGTCTATATTGAATAAAGCTGCTGTGAACCTTCACATGTAAGTCTTTGTATGGACTTGCTTTCGTTTCTCATGATTAGATTCCTAGGAGTGGAATTACTGGTTGTATGGCAAGCTTATGTTTACAGTTTAAGAAACTGCAAAACCAAAATGATGTCACAGGAAATGGGAGAGTAGGGCACTCAAAGAATCAGTACCTCCACTGAAACCATCGTAAACTGCCAAAAATTGACAGAATAAACTTTCAGAACTTTCAGAACGATTGCAACGACTGAGCAAGTGCTTGGTGAAGAAAAGGCGTATGAATTCCAGTGAAAAATATTAATATTATGGTGTTTTCACTTGGCTATCATCTCTCCTTCCCTATGACAATAGGAGCCCATGTTCTTGGTGCAGCTTGTTTGGTACCAAGGGATGAATATAGGCCTCCTTAAAAAACTTGTTTTTTACCAAGGGATGAATATAGATCTTCTTAAAAAAAACTTGTTCATTCTGACCTGTCTGCTGGTTCCTGAAGGGACTGGTGCAGAGGCTGACCTTTGTTCTGACACCCTCCTATGATCTAGAGTAGCTTTCTGGGAAGTGGCAGTGTCTGTAGAAAAAAAAATTTTTTTTTTTTTTGAGACAGAGTTTTGCTGTTGTTGACCAGGTTGGAGTGCAATGGTGTGATCTCTGCTCACCGCAACCTCTACCTCCCAGGTTCAGGCAATTCTCCTGCCTCAGCCTCCCGAGTAGCTGGGATCACAGGCATATTTTGTATTTTTAGTAGAGATGGGGTTTCACCATGTTAGCCAGTTTATTCTTGAACTCCTGACCTAAGGTGATCTGCCTGCCTCAGCCTCCCGAAGTGCTGGGATTACAGGCATGAACCACCACACCCAGCCTGTAGAAAAATTTAAAGTCATGCACTACCCATGCCTGCCTGGGGCAAGGGATGAGGTGAACAGAGCAAGCAGCAGACAAATTAAAAAACCCTGGAAGGAGGAGGCTGGGGGAAGTTTCTTGGGGGACTGAGGGCTTGGAAGGACCATGCATATACCAAGGAAAAAAACAGTACAACATGCATGCCTAGAATTGGATGCATACTCAGAAAAGACCTAAGAGGAGGCTAGCTTTGCATCTCTGCTGGGGCAAGTAGGAGGTGAGGGCTAAGGCAGAGTTGTAGGCAGAGTGCCATAGCTTTGAAGGAGTGCCCCTCTCAGAGCCAAAATGGACAGACCAGGAGAATCGAACTTTTTTTTTCTTTTCTTTTGGTCTCCAGACATCTAAGGAAATTTCTATCAGGTCACTGGCTGACCAATGAGATATATAGTAACAAAGACTTTGCTGACCACACACAAGCAGGAATACAGTCTGTGCAACTGGTTTGGAAAAGTTGCTAAACAGACAACTGCAGCCCTCAGCAATCAACAACAGCAAACCCTGAGGACAGGGGAGAATTTGATTCCCAGAGTTACTGTGTTCTGTATTCAAAATACCTGGTATTCAACAACAAAAATACAGGGCATAGAAAGAAACAGGAAAGAATGTCCCATTTGGTGGGGGGCAGGGGAATGACAGAAATCATCTCTGAGGAAACCCAGTATTGGACTTACTAGACAAACAGTTTTAACAAACTGTCCTAAATGTACTCAAAGAGTGGAAACAAAAAAACAGGAAAAAAGTATGAACAAAATGAGCTATCAGTAAGGAGATAGAAATTATAAAAAAGGGAACCAGTCAAATTGTGGTGTTTGCATACAGTGAAATATTATTCAAGCATAAAAAGGAATGAAATACTGATAAACCTTGAAAATTGTTTGCTAAATAAGCCAGGCACAAAAGTTCACATATTGTATGATTCAGTTTATATGAAGTATCCACAACATGTAAATCCGTAGAAACAGAGAAATTAGATTGGTGGGTGGTGATTGTTGGGGCCAAGGGAGGGAGGAATTGGGATTAACTGCTTAATGGAAACCACTTATTTTGGAGTGATCAGAATGTTTTGAAAATAGACGTAGTGGCTGCACTACTCTGAGAATGTAGTAAATTTCACCTAATTGATTACTTTAAAATGGTTATTTTTGGGATGGGTGCAGTGGCTCATGCCTGTAATCTCAGCACTTTGGGAGACCAAGGTGGGTGGATCGCTTGAGGTCAGGAGTTCAAGACCAGCCTGGCCAATGTGGCGAAACCCGTCTCTACTAAAAATGCAAAAATTAGCTGGGCATGATGGAGCTGGGCATGGTGGTAGGTGCCTGTGATCACAGCTGGTTGGGAGACTGAGGCAGGAGAATTACTTGAACCCAAGAGGTGGAGGTTGCAGTGAGCCAAGACTGCACCACTGCACTCCAGCCTCAGTGACAGAGAGTCTCAAAAAAGAAAATAAAAAATAAAACAAAATAGTTACTTTTATATCATGTGAATTTCACCAAAGTATAAAAATAAAAAAATAGAGAGAGCAGCTGTGAGTTTTAAAAGGTTTTCCTCTGTTGTAATGTCTCCCTTCCCGTCACCTAACTTCCAAGATATGGACTCAGGGGAAAGTGTATTTGAAGGAGAATAGATCTGTAGAATGCTTAGTCAAAATCTTCCATAAACACATAAGAGAATCACTTCACACCAATTAAAATAGCTGTAATCAACAAGACAGACAATATCAAGTGCAAGTGAGAATGTAAAGAAGGTGGAACCTCACGTACTGTTGGTACAGCTAACATAGATGAGAATGTCCATGTAATTTCAAGAATGTAAAATGGTATAGTCATTTTATAAAATGTTACCTTGTCCAATACTCTCACTTGTTTGTCCTATTCCAGAAAGATTCAAATGATGGGATTTTCTGTGAAAAGGGAGGCTGGGTTAGTTTGGGAAAAGGATCAGGTAACTGTAGGATGGGAATTTATGTCTTTGCAGCCATGCTTTCCTGGAAGAAGCTGCAATATTGGGCCCCAGGGTTAGGGATGTAGAAAGATAAGAGATAAGGACATTCGCCTTACAAGAGATAGTAAATCACTAGTGTGAGACTCCCATGAGGGGTGAATATATGTGGAGTTATGAATAAATAAAATACCTATATTAGTACAGAATTTAAGGGGACAATTATAGCTTAATATGCAAATGTATCATTTCAGAATTTATAAAGGACATTAAAAAATTGAAGGATGCCAGGTGCAATGGCTCACACCTGTAATCCCAACACTTTGGGAGGCCAAGGCGGGCAGATCACCTGAGCCCAGGAGTTTGAGACCAGACTGAGCAACATGGTGAAACCCCGTCTCTACCAAAAATACAACAACAGCCGGGCGCAGTGGCTCACGCCTGTAATCCCAGCACTTTGGGAGGCCGAGGCGGGTGGATCACGAGGTCAAGAGATCGAGACCATCCTGGTCAACATGGTGAAACCCCATCTCTACTAAAAATACAAAAATTAGCTGGGCATGGTGGCGCGTGCCTGTAATCCCAGCTACTCGGGAGGCTGAGGCAGGAGAATTGCCTGAACCCAGGAGGCGGAGGTTGCGGTGAGCCGAGATTGCGCCATTGCACTCCAGCCTGGGTAACAAAAGCGAAACTCCATCTTAAAAAAAAAAAAAAAAAAAAATACAACAACAACAGCAAAATTAGTTGGGCATGGTGGCGCATGCCTGTAGTCCCAGCACGCTGCCACTAGGGAAGCTGAGGTCGGTGAATTGTTTGAATCCGGGAGGCGGAGGTTGCAGTGAGCCAAGATTGTGCCATTGGCCGGGCGCGGTGGCTCACGCCTATAATCCTAGCACTTTGGGAGGCCGAGGCGAGTGGATCACGAGGTCAAGAGGTCGAGACCATCCTGGTCAAAACAGTGAAACCCTGTCTCAACTAAAAATACAAAAATAAAATAAAATAAAATAAAATAAATAGCTGGGCATGGTGGCGCACACCTGTAGTCCCAGCTACTTGGGAGGCTGAGGCAGGAGAATTGCTTGAACCCAGGAGGCGGAGGTTGCGGTGAGCCGAGATTGCGCCATTGCACTCCAGCCTGGGTATCAAGAGTGAAACTCCGTCTCAAAAAAAAAAAAAAGATCGTGCCATTGCACTCCAGCCTTGGCAGCAGCAAGACCCTGTCTCAAAAAAGAAATTTTTTTGAAAGAAAAAAGGAAACTACCAAATGATTTTATAAAATGACTGTACCATTTTATGATTTACCAAAAACTTGTGTGTAAGATAAGACTTGCAGGGAAAAAAATATCCAAACCATAATTTTTGGAAGATATGCCCTTGTCTGTCAACCCTAACTCAGGAAAAGACATACTGACTTCCCAGAACAGCATTTTCACATTCGTGAAATTACACGGACATTCTCATACATGTTGGCTGTACAAACAGTATGTGAAGTTCTCTTCTTTACATTCTTACCTGCACTTAGTATTGCCTGTCTTGTTGATTATAGCTATTTTAATGGGTGTGAAGTGATTCTCTTATATGTTTACAGAAGATTTCAACTAAGCATTCTACAGATCTATTTTTTATTTAGAGCTATTTTATTTTGAGCTTTTAATGATAGGTGAAATTGTTGCTGAATGCTTTTTTAAACTACTTTATCTTACAAAGTCTAGTTGTAATTTAAATTGGAGATAATCATATGGTCACATTTCCTGACTCTATCCGTTTTTATTCACCCTTTAATTATGTTTTTGTTATGTTTAAAATATTGTATTCATCTGAAAAACTCAAACTACACAGTATCATCCCTGCTCCCCAACTCCCACCTCCCAAAAAGAGGCCTCATTATTTCTTCTCCCCACTTTATGACAACATCATTATCACATTTACTTACACAGGATGTGGAACAGAAAAGACCCAAAGAGTTTTGCAAAAACCAGGGCACTGGCAGGCACTGGTTGAGCAAATTTCTCTAATGGTATGTCAGTGGTGAGGCACAGTTCAACACAGGGCTTTCAGAGGCTTTAATTCTATTAACACAACAAATTCTTAACTACCTGTTCTAAGGGTTTTTTTTCATACTTGAACTTTAGTTTCTTTCAATGCATTCTCTTGCTTTATAAGACAGTATAAAACACATCTGGTTAGCATTCAGTACATATGGCACTTGTAAATAAAAACTCCTCTTTCTGTTACAAATGTGTGAATAAATGCTATACTTAAAGATATTTGATTTTAAAAACAGTGTAGAACTCGTGTTTGTCTGAGGCTGAAGTATGACTTTTAGGAAATTGGAATCTATCCTTTGACTACTTTGTCTTTAAGAAAGAAGCTGAAGCTTGACTGTGTTGGCTCACACTCTCTGTTTCCATTTCCTCCTGCGGGCCAGGGCTGCATAATCAAAGTTAGACAGTTGTTATGCAAGCCTCCTGGTCTCTGGAGCCCTTGTCCCTGTCCAGCCCTTAAACACAACGTCTCTCTGTTTCCAAATAAATCCACGAACTGTACAATCCCTTTCCATGTCTTTGGTCAGCCTTGGCTTCTGGAAGTTATGTTTCTTCAACTGTTATTTAAACGTGTAAGTTAGCTGACTTCTTAATAGAAGGAGATTTTGAAAGATAAATAGAAAGCTCACAAACATTAAAACAAATGTGTATAACTAATATCTGCATGTAACAAAGATTTCAATCTGCAGCTTTTGGCCCGTTTATTCAAACGTGATGCAACTCATTATGGCAGAACAAAATCATGTGGACCATAGTTTCAGGATAGATAAGTATTAAGCAATTAAAGTTTTAAATAAATGAGCCAAGATGGAGTCAACATTAAAATCTTTATACTTTCAGATAAGTTTAAACCTTTCCACTCGCTGAAATACCAAGAGAATGGGAATGCACTGAAAACATTATTCAGAGCACACTGAAAAATAATAAAAAATTGTGCTTAGATAAGACCTGCAGGGAAAAAAAATCCAAACCATACTTATTGGAAGATATGCCCTTGGGTTAGGTCAACCCCAACCCAAAAAAAGACATACTGACTTCTCAGAATGGCATTCCAGATACCACAGTATTAACAAAGACTTGCAGATTGCCCGTCTTAACCCAGGAAGATCACAAGAAATTGTAACAAATCCTGGAGAATCTGTCCACAATGTTTCATTTATGGGTTACTGTTCTTTAGGATAAATATGACAGAGCTAGAAAAGATCCATAGAGAGGAAGTAAAGTCACCAAGATGGCTACAGAGCTTCCAGATGAGAAAAAGAAAAAGCATTCTTCAAAGCAGAAGGGTAACAGTAGAGAGGAGGCATCTTGGCACTCATCACAATATTTAAATTAAAAATTTAGTTTATTTTCTTATTTATTATCTGTCTTTTCCACCAAATTTATGCTTCATAAGGTCAGGAATACTGTCTTAGATTTTAACTTTTTGTTGAAATATACAGAATAGGGTGTATATAGACACATATGCACCTATAAATGTATACCTTACACATTTAACATGGATATATTTACACATGATAAATATACAGTTTGATAGTTTTTCACAAAATGAACTTGTATGACCACCACTCAGATCAGGAAAAAGAGCATGAGAAGCCCCAGAGTGCAAAGCCCCTTCACTCCTTTCCATTCATTCTCCTGCCCAGAGTGAGCACTCCTGGCTTCTGACAGCAGGGATCCACTAGCCTGCTCTAGAACCTGATGTGGATGAAATCGGGCCATGTGTAGTGTTCTGTGCCGGCCTTCTTTTGCTCCCCTGTTGTTTTTGGTAAGGTTCATCCACATCGTGAGTAATTTTCGATCATTCATCTCATTGTTCTATAGTATTCCATTGCTGTATAGTATTCCATGCCACAAAGTCTTTATCCATTATACTGTTCCTGGGTATTTCTCAGTTCTGGCCATTACAACAGTAGCTATGAGCATGGGAACATGTGTGCAGATTTATGTTGGGTGGAATTGCTGAATCATGTCATACACATATGCTCAGCTTTGGCACATGTTTCCCAACAGTTTTCCAAAGCAGCTGTACCAGTTCACATTCTCACCAGCAGTATATGAGGGTTCCATTTGCTCACACCTGTTTCAACACTGGTTTTGTTATTCGTGTTTAGCCAGTTGGGTGTGTGTGTCGTGGCATACCATTGTGGTTTTAGTTTGTATTCCCCTGATGATGCACAGTGCTTATTTTGTTCATCCGTATATACCCAGCGTTTAACATTATGTCTGTGCTTATTAAGGCTCTTTCTATACAAGTGAGAGAAGATGGGACAGAAACCCAACATTGGCTTAAACGAAAAGGAACGTTAGTGGCTCCTGTAGCTAGTAAAGAGACTGGAGTAGCTTAGACAACCAGAGCTGCTGGCTCCCAGGCTGGAGGCTTCTCTCCCAGTGTGAGCCTCCCAGCAGCCCTGGCATCATGTCCTGCAAGCATCCACCTCTCAATCCCAGGCAGCAGGAGAGCTGGCCCCAGAGAGCCACATTCTGTGTAAGATGCTGAGAGTGCTATGATGAGGTGAACCAGCTCCTAGGCAAAGGCGGGAAGGATTTATCACCAGAGGAAGGGAACTGAGAAGGCTCTCTAGATAAAGAAAAACAGTCCACCATGGCGTTACACATAGGAGACATTCCATAACATCGTTTTGAATGAATGTGTTAGCCCAAGCTTATGTTCTACAGTCATATACAGGGTGAACCACAAATATTTTTACTGAGAGTTACTCTAGTCAAGTAAAGCCATTTTAGGACAGCAAAGGATTTTTCTTTCCTTTTGCCCTCATTTCCCCTAATTCAAGAGCTATTCTATGTTGAAATATGAATAGTTATAAGATGTTTTGCCAATTCATGGTTGATCTATATAGAAATGAATAAATGAAAGAGTGGTGTTTGCTACTCTCCTGTTATCTGTTTTGAGTTTTAAGTCAAGCCCATAATAAGCTGGTTTCTTCCTCCTGCCTGGGCCAACAATGAAAGCGAACAGTGATTACAGTTTGGCAGAGCTGGTTTATGTGGTCTGTGGCGAGACTACAAGGCGAGTGTTATTTTGGGACACAAATAAAATAAACTTTTTTCTTTAAACTCTTTTGGTAAAAAATGGGAGCCACTTATTAAAATAACCAAGCATAATACTTAAACTGGTAGCAGTAGATAAAGGGAACCTGGTAGAGAACAAGAATATAGGTACACTTTGCTACCCTCCTCACAAACCTCAAACGTAATGTGATATCCTGGATGGGGATCCTGGAACAGAGGACATTAAGGTAAAACTGAGGAAATCTGAATGAAGTTTGGACTTTAGTTACAGTAGTGATGCAGCAATCTTGGTTCATTAATTGTAACAAATGTCCCACACTAATGTAAGATGCTAATAACAGAGGAATAACAGGGGAAACTGCATTCTAATCAGCACTTCAGCAAGATCACGGGGAACCTAAAATTTTCTTGAGAAAGGCACCTCAGCAGGTGACCCCACAAGCAGGTGGCCCCGCTGCTGCTTCTACTTCTGGCTCTGGGACACTGGTGCAGCATGGCATGTCTGAGCCTTGTTTTTTTTTATTTTAAAAATGGGCATACTTTTATATCCCTGCCTCATACAGGTGTTCTGTGATTCTATATTTAAAAGGTCTTTCAATACTAGAACTACTATGCAAATGTAATAACTTATCGTTGTCTTTTGGACTACTTTGCTGAGACTTCATCATCCCTCAAGTTTTAAGTTTCTGCCTAGTATTCATTTTATTTTATTTTTCCTTAACCATCAGCTCTTGAGGTAATACAAAATTTCAACTTAAAATTTCATTTGTGGCCAGGCATGGTAGCTCACACCTGTAACCCCAGCACTTTGGGAGGCCAAGGGTGGAGGCATTGCTTGAGGCCATTCTGGACAACATAGCAAGACCTCATCTCTACAAAATTTTCTTTTAACTTAAAAAAATTTTTTTTAAAGTTTTCATTTATGTAAGTTATTTGTGCCCTATTTTTCTTTGTCTTGATGTGAGAAGTTGTTCTTTATCTTATTTTTTTTTTTTTGAGATGGGGTCTCGCTCTGTTGCCCAGGCTAGAGTGCAGCAGGACCATCTCAGCTCACTGCAGCCTCCATCTCCTGAGTTCAAGCAATTCTCCTGACTCAGCCTCCCAAATAGCTGAAATTACAGGTGCACACCACCGTGCCCAGCTAATTTTTGTATTTTTAGTAGAGGCAGGGTTTCACCATGTTGGCCAGGCTGATCTCGAGCTCCTGACCTCAGGCGATCTGCCCACCTTAGCCTCCCAAAGTGCTGGGATTACAGGCATGAGCCACTGCACCCAGCCTATTTTCTCCCATTTACAAAAAAACTGAAAGCATTTAACATAAGACTCTGAAGTACAAGTTTGAACATATAGCATTGGATTTATTTATAAAATACAGTGTAAATATTATTTAAACCTTTTTTTGGAGACAGAGTCTCGCTCTGTAGCCTAGCCTGGAGGGCAGTAGTGCAATCTCAACTCACTGCAACTTCTGCCTCCCAGGTCAAGTGATTCTCCTGCCTCAGCCTCCTGAGTAGCTCAGACTCACCATGCCTGGCTAATTTTTGTATTTTTAGTAGAGACGAGGTTTCACTGTGTTGGTCAGGCTAATCTCAAACTCCTGACCTCGTGATCTGCTCACCTCGGCCTCCCAAAGTGCTGAGATTATAGGCGTGAGCCACTGCTCCTGGCCATATTATTTAAACTTTAAATTCTATACCCAAGCTATTCATCAAGTATGAGGGAAAATTAAACACATTGTTAACGTGAAAGTCCTCAGAAAATGGCAGATTGGAACATGCAGCATTTATCAGGAAGCCTGCCAAAACCTTTCTAAAATGGCAGTAAAAGGTGTTTCGTTTCTTTGTTTCTTTGTTTTGAGACGGAGTGTTGCTCTGTTGCCAATGCTGGAATGCAGTTGTGTGATCGTAGCTCACTGTAACCCAAAATTCCTGGGTTCAAGTGATCCTCTTACCTCAGCCTTCCAGGTAGCTAGGGCTACAGGCACACATCACCATGCCTAATTTTTTTACAATTTTTTGTAGAAATGGGGTCTCACTATATCACCCAGACTGTTTAGTTTCTAAAAGACATAAATGCACAGATAAAGAAGAGGTAGGGCCAAGCCAAGCCCTGAAGTTCAAGTGCAGCCTAGGCAACATAGTAAGACCCTGTGTCAAAAAATAAAAATAAGAAGAAAAATAGGTGGGAAGAAGGCAGCAATATAATATTGGAACCTAGAAAGTGTGGTATTTGATTAAAAACAGAGAAAACCTTGAGGAAGCATGATGTTTTTATAGAATTCCAATTTGCTCAGAAATGGGAGGCATCATTGGAAAGTAGGAATGGGATGGAGAAGAATTAGTCGGAAGTCTGTACGGGAGGCAGAAAGGCTCTTCCACACCCCGGCTTCTGTCCCCACAATGACAGCAGCCATCTATTAATGAAAAATGACGGTAAGAGGCAGAGAGGTTCTGGACTCTGGGCCCCACTGTGGCTTTTTTTATAACCTTTCTCTATAATACTTCCTTTTAGTATTTTTAATAAAAAATGAGGCATAGGATGTTTCCTTTACTAGATCAGGGCTCTTTAAGGTTGAGACTTGGCTACATTCATGTCTGGCACTGGGTTGAGAATAAGTGAGCAAACTTTTTAGGGGCAATTATGTTTCCCAATAAAAATGTTTTTTTCTGCTACCATCAAAGTCAGTTGCCAGCACTGAATTATGCTGCTACAAATTGATTGTGGTAAAACTTGACGTGTGCACTACTATATTTGAGCTTAGAGATGTTATCTAGTAGAATGTTTATGAGCTCAGGTTTTAGAATCTGTTTCCCTTAGGTTTTAATCAATTTACTAGTTGTGTAATCTTGAGCAAGTTATCTTAATTATTCTGAGCCTTAGTTCCTTTAAAATGAGCATCATACCAAAGATTTCATGTGACTGCTGTGAGGAATGAATGAGCTAGTGGAAGTGACTGCCTAGGGCCTGCAAGAGTGAAGGGCTCCAAAATGGGGTGGGGACAGGAGTGGGAGGGATTCGTCTTGTGAAAAAGAACCTGAAGATCTTAAAAACTCCTACCAATCTCAAAATGTCCCTTATTCCATGAGAAAGTTTAAATGAGAGCATAATAACTTTAAATTATAATTAGTTTAAATGTTTTTAGACAGCCTTACTTTGAGATTTATGAAATAATGGGAGTTTAAACCTTAATGATAAAATTTTCTGTGTATGTCTGGAATATTACTTTCATTATCTGTTACAATTACATATGAATAATTACATAAAGATAAAATTGTGGAATTATCTCTAGAGAGTTTCTAGTATTTATTATTACATTTATATGCGTGTGTATATTTAGCTTCTTCATTACCTTTTCTGGCTATTTTGAAATAAACCAACTTGGCTCACCTTTTCACATCAGTGGTCTAGGAGGGAAGTTAATTCCTTTTCAAAGCATAAAATTACGACATGATTAACTTCCGACGATAATCTTAAAAGCAGAACTACTGCTAGGACTTGCATTCCCATCTGAAGTGATCTTTATTTTCTCTGGTAATCTTAATGGGAAGTGGCTTTTAAGGGTACATTTGCCTTTAGAGTGATTGCAGGGTGCGTGTTTCTAAGGTGTATAAATTACCAACTTTGCTTAAGTAATTTTCCCCTTTCCATTCTAAAATGGGAAAGTATAGAAGAATTATATTTGTAACTTTTATTCATTTTTAAGATTCCCTTCTTTTAGTTCCAGTTTCTAGACAAAGTGTTTATGGCCAAACGTTCACATCGTAATCTCTCCTAGCAGCAATTCTGTTTTCTCAAAAGGTGCTAAGGGTTGTTTTCAAACTGATTTGAGGTGGAGCTCTTTGGGTGTGTGGGTTTTGTGAGTCACAGGGTTCCTCTCTGTCTAGTCTGGCGAAGGGCAGGGGCCAGCTCTCACCCTGACTGCCATGGGTCCCTCTGGGAGGAGTGAAGGAGGGGAGAAGGCAGCCATGTGAGGGCAAGTTGGCCTCATCCCCACAACCCCAGCATGGTAATTTGCTACTCTGAGCTGTCTGTAATCACCGTAGCAAAGGGACAGTGACTTCCAGTGAGAAAACCCTCCACAGAGTGTCCGGAGTAGTGGGAATCTAGAGGATGTGTCAGGAGGGAGAAATTAAATGGGGAAATAATGTGTCTTGGTTTTCTTTGGGGACGTGATATGACAGACATGGAGAGAGGCAGCACTGGGTCCCACTCTGCGCTGTGTGCACAAGGGTCCAGCTGGAACAAGGTCAAGAGGCAGGGCATCCCACTGGCCTGTCCACATGGCCAGCTCGGAACACTGTTTCCTGTCTCCTGAGACAGAAATTGGTTTGAGTGGCAAAGATTACAAAGATTACAGATAAATGAAATTTAAATATTCAATTATAAATTTTTCTAGTTTAACAAAATTAAAATGAACTATGATAAAACATGGCAAAAACTACAAGGTGGCCAGGTATAGTGGCTCACACTTGTAATCCCAGAAATTTGGGAGGCTGAGGCGGGTAGATCACTTGAGCTCAGGAGTTCGAGACCAGCCTGGCCAACATAGTGAAACCCCATCTCTACTAAAAACATGAAAGTTAGCTGGGCATGGTGGTGCACACCAGTAATCCCAGCTACTTGGGAGGCTGAGGCACAAGAATCACTTGAACCTGGGAGGTGGAGGTTGTAGTGAGCCGAGATCGCACCCTGCACTCCAGCCTAGGGGATAGAGCAAGATTCTGTGTTAAAAAAAAAAACAAAAGAAAACTATAAGGAAATAGAAATATGGTTGCGAATAAAGGGATTTCTGTTGGAATTTCCTCATCCCTAGAGGTTTGGAAACCATTTTACTATCCAGAAACACAGAAATGGCACCCAAACCAGGCCCTGAAAGGAGTTCAGGAAACAAAAAGGGTGAAAAGAAAAAGAAAAAAGGCCATCTTAGGCTTAGGGGCCAAGGCCACACAGGACAGACCTCCCCCTCCAACGCCAGCCCCTGGCTAGACTCTCACTGTGGCATGTGGCAGTGACTGGTCACTGGTTGTTTTTTAATCTGCATTCCTCCTGTGTCTCAGGGTCACTTCCCAAGAGAAAGCACTATTAAAAGTACAGTGTGGTTCCCACTAGACTTTTCTCCATGTAGGAGACATGGTCAGATTACTTTCCCCCTAGCCTGTGGCCTCCTCCAGCCTCTCTTTTGGTTTATCTGTGTCTCATGAACGTCCAAACTGCCTGGAGCTTCACAGGCTTCCCTAGGGGACCAGTGGGACCCACCTCTCCTGGTCTTTCAGGGTCTGTGTCTTCTGCAAAGGGCCAAGGAGTAACTGTTTTAAGCTTTGCAGCCATGTAGTCTGCTCAGTCACTAGGCTCGGCACAGAAGCAGCCACAGACTGTATATACCTAAGTGAGTGTGGCTGTGTGCCAATCAGACTTTCTTAAGGACACTGAAGTTTGCATTTCATATAATTTTCACATGTCATGAAATCTTTGGAGTTCTTTTCAACCATACTTAGCTCAAGATTCCATACAGGAACAGAAGGGCGTGGGATCTGGCTTGGGGCCTGCCATTTGTTGTCTCCTGCCCCAGCTCTCTTCCTGTCGATACAGGCCCATTATTCACACTTGGATTTGCTGTTTATCAAAATTCCCCCTCTTCGTTTTAGAAATGCTGTTGGGATATATTTCCTATAGAGTGGGTCTCTTTCAACTCTGGGTTTCCCTAGTTCTTCCCAAGTCTGTACAAACAAGAAAAGTTGGGTGAAGGGAGGATAGAGGCTCTCGGCTTGTCTGTTCTTTAAAGGTCCGGAGATGAGGTAAGTGCTGAGGGCCGGGCTGCCCCACGGGGCCTGGGGCACATGGAGAATGTTTGGCAGAAGCTTCTGCGGGGGTTCTGGGGTGTCAGTCACTACCAGAAATACAGCACAAGTCATGCCTTGGCTGGGCCGGGTCGGCCATCCCTTCTGGTGGGGGTTGTGTTTTTACTCCTGCGGCAAAGTGCTGCAATGACATTCCAATTCTCCCATGTTTATGACCCACCATGGGTTTGGAACAGAGAGGCTTTTCCGGTTGTTTGTTTTACTAAGCAATATTTAGGACACATTTTTTAACTCCCTATGGACAAGCAATCCTTTTAACAGAGCTCCTCAGCTGTTCCCAGTTATTTTCGTGGATGGTTCCTATGGTACAGGTCCCCTGAGAGGTCCTTCCTGGACACCCATGTTCATCCACTGAGGGCGTCTGATCTCTGACTTCCACCCTCACACAGGGTCAGACAAGTGGGTCTGATGCCTCCTGAGGCAGCAAGCTGCCGTGCTCCCTTGTTTTTTACCACCCAGACGACTCTTGGGGGCAGACGTGTGTGTTGCTAGGTCTGTGTTTGTGTGTCCGAGCCTCAGGACCACATCCAGGAAAATTAGGCTAATATGGTTTACAGGAGGCAATTCAGCGGCATTCATACAAGCAGCAGTGATACAAGCAGACTGCATTCCGTTCTGCTTGTATCACTACAGGGACGTGTTTACTTCAAAAACACAAATCGAGTCTAGAAAAACTGGTTAAAAATCCACACAATGATACAGTCTTCCCGTCCTGTATGTAATCAAAAAATTTAAAAGTCAGGCACCTTTGTCTAGCCTGTAGCCTGGGATTTCTGTTAACGTTTCAGTCGGAGGATGTGTCAGTGAGGGACTCTCTTCTGCTAGTTGTGCCAATCAGGAAATTTCCAAAGGGGGCTTCTGGTGCTGCCGGCAGTCAGTTGTTACTTCAAATGATTGTGATGATACCAAGCATTTCTGCTCCAGAATTGCCCTCAAATAGCCAGTCCTTTCCGTGTTAGAGCTCTTGAGAACCTGAAAACCCCATCTCGCCTCCCCACAGGGTACCAGCCCTCATTTAAACACCACACTGTGACCAAAAGGACAAAGGTGCCTGGCCTGGTATTAGGCCTAGGGAAGTCTGTGTCAGATGGATGACTGCGCTGTGTCAGCTCCATGTCACACTCTATGGCCCCCAGAGGAGCAGGCTGCGAGGGGACAGCAGGCACTCTTGGGAGACTGTAAATCAGCTGATCAAACAAGTGGATACATTGAGGGCGAAGGGATGCAGTCTCTCCCCAGCAGCAGAGTGACTGACAGATGTCAAAGGAGCTAGACTGAGGTGTCTGGGAGAGCTCGTGCCTGTGTTTTTAATATGGGTGTGCACAGACGGGTGGAAGCAGCTGCAGGTGGCTCATGCACGTGCACTGACAGGCCCTAGAAGTAATGAAGCTCCAGGAACAAACCAGGTCCTGGTTTGTAAATACTGTCAGCTCCTTTGATTCCAGAGCTGGGCAGGGAAGCACAAAATGAGCCCAGAACAGCTGGTGATGCCAGAGAGTAGGAAGACCTCAAAGAATGGTGGGGCTATGTTAGAAAAACCCAGGAGCAGTTTATAGCGGCTCATACTGGTCAGACCTAGGGGCTGGAGCATCACGACCCATGGTGATCTTAAACACGTTACAGCCTGTGGAATAAATAAATCACTTGTTTATTCCACAGGCTGTAACGTGTTTAAGATCACCATGGGTCGTGATGCTCAAGTGGATACTGATACAAATGAATAAGGGAGAGGAAGCTCTTTCTGCTGGTAGAAAGCCAACAGATGCGAGAGGAATGATGGCAATGGAAAGCCACTCTTTGGGACCCACACCGTCATTGGTGTGGCCATGAGCCATTGTAGAGTCTTGGACTGGGAAGCGGACAGTGGTCTCAGGACATCCCATGGAGCACAGTGGTGTGGCTGTGTCTGAGGCACACACGGCAGTATTTCTGTGGGGCTCCCAACCCAGCATCACCTCATCATGGACACGCAGCATTAGGCCCAGATTCAGCCATCTGTGGTGCCAACAGCTGCACCCAGGCTGTCAAGACCAGCCATGCTGGGGCCTAAGGGGACGAGGAAGGAGAGAGCAGTTGGGACAGCTGGGGACACCTGAAAGGGGCACGTTCTGGTTTGGCCAGCTATGTTTTGGTCACACAGGAGATACAGTCAATGGGGGAAAAGCCCTGTGTGTGTCCAGGGGCGAGGAGCACCATGTCCCAGCATGCGGCAACACAGAGGGAGGTGACAGGCAGTGTGAACCGGTGGCAGCTTCTCATTCTTTTCATGTACAGTTTCTGTAAGTTCAAAATTACATTCAAATTCAACTTTAAAAACACAACTGAGGCTCAGAGAGTTTAAAAGGGATTTCTCAAAGTCATACAGCCAATCAGCAGCTAAGTGGGCTGGGGTGGGACCAAGGCCCCTTGTCCTAGACAGAACAGCTGCGCTGGGGCCAGGGCCGTACCTGTTCATCCAGTATTGGTTTGATTGTCTAACACAGGTAAGATCATACGCATGTTAATGTGTAAAGAACCTAGACCAGTGTCTGACACAGAGGTACCCCTTTGTATTTGCCAGTTTTCTTTCTGAAATGAGGGCAGATCATTGTTCTTCCAAGTGTGCCTGCTGTAGGCATTTCTAAACCTTTCTGAAGTTTGTCGCACTTCTCTCAGAAATCTTGTGCGTGGAGAGGAGGGGTGTGATGGTCCACTCACCAAGACCCCCACAGTGCCAAGTCCAACAGACGTGTCTTTGCTGATTTCATCAGACGCTGCAGGAGTAGCTGCCCACTCCCTCCTCAGCAATCCTTGTGTACTTCCCCATCTTCCTACCTACACTCAGCTTTGATCACCCCGACACACCTCTTCTGCCTTACCCCACAAAAAGTACCTCATCTGCACTCCTGCCGTGGAGGTCAGGAACTCTCCACCCGCTGCATTCAACAAGCCCTGATGCCACACCCCCAGAGCACATCCACTTCACTCCAGTGTCACTCAGCCATGGTCCCCTCGCTTTCTCCCTCACCTCTCCCACCTCCTCAGTCAACTCTCCACCCAGCAGTCAGTGTGATCCTTTCCAAATGACATCAGGCCAGGCTCTAGGGACCAGCCTGTGTGTTCTGGCCCTGCCCCACTCCCAACTTCATCCTTGCCCTTCTCCCCACTACAGCAGGAGGCGACAGGACTGATGTGCATTCTGAAAGAATCACTCACTGCTCCCAGTTTTGGGGCTCATTAATGAATATTTGCATGCAGTTTTTTGTACGGACATTCCGTGTCTCTGTGTGTGTGTTAAAGGTTTTTTCTTTTAATTGTACTTTAGATTCTGGGGTACATGTACAGATCATGCAGGATTGTTGCATAGGTACATACATGGCAATGTGGTTTGCTGCCTT
Source organism: Aotus nancymaae (assembly GCF_030222135.1). Taxonomy (NCBI): domain Eukaryota; kingdom Metazoa; phylum Chordata; class Mammalia; order Primates; family Aotidae; genus Aotus; species Aotus nancymaae. The sequence goes on from NW_026988455.1 coordinate 20,611,220, forward strand.
CATCCCCCTGTCACCTATATCTGGCATTTCTCCCCATGTTATCCCTCCCTCGCAACAGACCCCAGTGTGTGATGCTCCCCTCCCTGTGTCCATGTGTTCTCATTGTTCAAGACACGCCTATGAGTGAGAACATGCGGTGTTTGATTTTCTGTTCTTGTGTCAGTTTGCTGAGAATGATGGTTTCCAGATTCATCTATGTCCCTACAAAGAACGTGAACTCATCATTTTTTATGGCTGCATAGTATTCCATGGTGTATATGTGCCACATTTTCCCTGTCCAGTTTATCATTGATGGGTATTTGGGTTAGTTCCAAGTCTTTGCTATTGTAAACAGTGCTGAAATGAACATACGTGTGCATGTGTCTTTATAATACAACGATTTATAATCCTTTGGATATACACCCAGTAATGGGATTGCTGGGTCAAATGAAATTCTATCTCTAGGTCCTTGAGGAATTGCCACACTGTCTTCCACAATGGTTGAACTAATTTACACTCCCACCAACATTGTAAAGGTGTTCCTATTTCTCCACATCCTCTCCAGCATCTGTTGTCTCCAGATTTTTTAATGATCACCATTCTAACTGGCATGAGATGGTATCTCAATGTGGTTTTGATTTGAATTTCTCTAATGACCAGTGATGATGAGCTTTGTTTCATATGTTTGTTGGCCTCATATATGTCTTCTTTTGCAAAGTGTCTGTTCATGTCCTTTACCCACTTTTGAATGGGGTTTTTTTTTTTTTCTTCTTGTAAATCTATTTTAGTTCTTTGTAGATTCTGGATATTAGCCCTCTTTGTCAGATGTGCAGATTGCAAAAATTTTTTCCCATCCTGTTGGTTGCCGGTTCACTCTAATGATTGTTTCTTTTGCTGTACAGAAGCTCTGGAGTTTAATTAGATCCCATTTGTCTATTTTGGCTTTTGTTGCCAATGCTTTTGGTGTTTGAGTCATGAAGTCCTTGCCTACGCCTATGTCCTGAATGGTTTTGCCTAGGTTTTCTTCTAGGGTTTTTATAGTGTTAGGTCTTATGTTTAAATCTTTAATCCATCTGGAATTAATTTTAGTGTAAAAAATATATGGAATGCTTCACAGATTTGCATGTCACCCTTGCGCAAGGGCCATGCTAATCTTCTCTGTATTGTTCCAATTTTAGTATATGTGCTGCGGAAGCGAGCATGGACATATGTTTTCCTTTCTCCTGGGTAAATATGTAGGAGTGAGATTGCTGGATCACATAGCAAGTGTATGTTTAATGCGGTAAGAAGCTGCCAAACTTATCCAATTCCTAGCAGCAGCATATGTTAGTTCCAGTTGTTCCACATCTTCATCAGAACTTAGTATTGTTGTCTTTTTTTTTCAAGACAGAGTCTCACTCAGTCGCCAGGCTGGAGTACAGTGGTGTGATCTCAGCTCACTCCAATCACTACCTCTCAGGTTCAAGTGATTCTCCTGCCTCAGCCTCCTAAGTAGCTGGGACTAAAGGTGTGTGCCACCACACCCGCTAGTTTTTGTATTTTTAGTAGAGACAGAGTTTCTCCATTTTGACCAGGATGATCTCAATCTCTTGACCTTGTGATTCACCTGCCTTGGCCTCCCAGAGTTCTGGGATTACAGGCATGAGCCACCGTGCCCGGCCCTGTCTTATTTTAGCCATTCTGATGGGTATGTTGTGGCATCACCTTGTGGTTTTAATTTGCAATTCCTTAATGACTAATGATGCACATTTAATCAAATAAGAGATGTGCAAAAGATACATCACTAGTTTGGTTTAAATCCTTTGCCCATTATTTAAAATTAGGTTATTTATCTTCTTATTACCAAGTTGTGTCCATATATTCTGGATACAAGTTTTTGCCAGTATTTTCACTCAGTCTGAGGTTGGCCTTTTTCTTTTCCTTCTTCTTTACAATGGCTTTTAAGAGTAGTAGTTTCTAATTATGATGAGGCCAGTCTGTCAATTAGCTATTTTTCTCTTACTGTCACTGCTTGCTTATTTTATTTATTTATTTTTTTTTTAGAGACAGACTTTCACTCTTGTTGCCCAGGCTGGAGTGCAATGGCGCAATCTCGGCTCACTGCAACCCCCGCCTCCCGGGTTCAAGTGATTCTCCTGCCTCAGCCTCTGAAGTAGCTGGAATTAGAGGCATGCACCACCACACTCAGCTAATTTTTGTATTATTAGTAGAGATGGGGTTTTACCATGTTGGCCAGGCTGGTCTTTTACTCCTGACCTCAGGTGATCCACCCACCTTGGCCTCCCAAAATGCTGGGATTACAGGTGTGAGCCACTGTGCCTGGACTGCTTTTTTATTTAAGAAATCTTTGATTAACCCAGAAGTACACAGATTTACTCAGAAGTTTTATAATTTTAGACCTTATATCTCTTTTTTTTCAGACAACAGAGTTTCACTCAGTCATTCAGACTGGAGTGCAGTGGTGTGATCCCAACTCACTGCAATCTCCACCTCCCAGGCTCAAGCAATTCTCATGCCTCAGCCTCTCAAGTAGCTGGAATTACAGGCACATGCCACCACACCTGGCTAATTTTTATATTTTTCGTAGAGAAGTGGTTTCACCATGTTGGCCAGGCTGGTCTTGAACTCATGGCCTCAAGTGATCCACCCACTTTGGGCTGCCCCTTACATTTCTATGTATGATTCATTAAATTTTTGTATATGTTGTACAGTAAGCATTGAAGTTCTTTTTTTTACATGTGGATATCCAGCTTGCCCAGTGCCAGTTACTGAGGAGTCTAGGGTAAGTTTTGCCAGCATTTTATGCCACTGATGTCATCTCTCACCTTACTGGTGTCATCTCCCTATAAACCAGAGTATCTTTTTTTTTTTTGAGACAGAGTCTCACCCTGTCAGCCAGGCTGGAGTGCAGTGGCATGATGTTGGCTCACTGCAACGTCCGCCCCCTCCAGGTTCCAGCAGTTGTCCTGCCTCAGCCTCCCAAGTAGCTGGTACCACAGGCATGTGCCACCACGCCCAGCTAATTTTTTTTTTTTTTTTTGCATTTTTTAGTAGAGATGGGGTTTCAGTATATTGGTTACACTCGTCTCAAACTCCTGACCTTGTGATCCACCTGCCTCGGCCTCCCAAAGTGCTGGGATTATAGGCATGAGCCACTGCACCTGGCCAAACCGGAGTATCTTTCAAAACAGAAAATGTTACTACAATACAACTCAAGATGATTAAATGAGGGAAAGAAGAATCTTTTCAACAATTGGTTCTCAGACAACTGGATAGTCACAGACAAAAGAATGAAGCTGGACCCCCTACTTCACATCATATATAAAAATTGACTCAAATTGGATCAAAGACCTAACTTTATCAGCTAAAAATGTAAAACTAGAATTCAATGTAAATGTAAATCTCTGTGACTGTGAATTAGGTCACAGTTTCTTAGCTATGACACCAAAAGCACAAGCAGAAAGCAAAAAGAATAAAACTTAAATTGGACTTCATCAAAATGAAAAACTTTGCACTTCAAGTGACACCATTAAAGAAGTAAAAAGACAACTAACAGAATGAGAGAACATTTTTGATCATATATTGGGTAAGTGACTTGTTCTAGAATATATGAAGAGCTATTACAATTCAATAACTAAAAGATAACCCAATTAAAAAATAGGCAAAGGAGTTAAGCGTAGTGGCTCACACCTGTAATCCCAGCACTTTGAAAGCCAAGGCAGGTGGATCACTTGAGCCCAGGAGTTCAAGACTGGCCTGGGCAACATGGCAAAACCCCATCTCTACAAAAAAATACAAAAATTAGCCAGATGCGTTGGCATGTGCCTGTAGTCCCAGCTACTTGGGAGGCTTAGGTGGCAGAATTGCTTGAGCCTAGGAGGTGGAGGCTGCACTGAGCCAAGACTGCACCACCACACTCCAGCTTGAGAGACAGAGTGAGACTCTGTCAAAAAAAAAATTGGCAAAAGATCTGAATAGACATTTCTCAAAAGAAGGTATACAAATGGCCAATTAGCACATAAGAGAAAAGGAAATCGAAATCACAATGAGATACCAACTCACGCCCAAAGTGTTGATGGGGCCCTTGAGAAATCAGAACTCTCATATACTGCTGGCGAGATTATAAAAACAATGTAGCCACTGTGGGAAACAGTTTGGCAACTCTCCAGTGGATAGAGAGTTATTATATGACCCAGAAACCCCACTCCTAGATATATAACCAAGGGAAATGAAAACATGTATGTATGTCCAAAACTTAAACAAAAATGTTCATAGCATTATTTCAAAAAGCCAAAAAGGGCGAAGCACAGTGGCCGACGCCTGCAATCCCAGCACTTTGGGAGGCTGAGGCAGTAGAATCGCTTGAGCCTTGGAGTTTGAGACCAGCCTTGGGTAATACAATGAGATCCTGTCTCTACAAAAATAATAATAATAATAATAATATTTTTAAAAATCAAATAGCCAAAAAGTAAAAACTGCCCAAATGTCTGTTAGTTGATCACTGGATAAACAAAATGTGGTGTACATAAAAGACAACGTGTTATATAATTCCACTCGTATGAGACGTCTTGAATAGAGAAGTTTTAGTTTTAGCCCTTACATTTCTATGATTCATTGGAGTAAATTTTTTGTATTTGGTGTGCAGTAATCATTGAAATTCATTTTTTTATCATGTGGATATCCAGTTGGCCCAGTGCCAGTTACTGAGGAGTCTAGGGTGAGTTTTGCCAGCATTTTATGCCACAGTGTGACCTCATTGATGTAATCTCTCTATAGACCAGAGTATCTTTCAAAACAGAAAATGTTACTAAAATACTAATGAAACCAAGGCAGAAAGTAGCCTGTTGGTTGCTTATGGCTGCACTGGGAGGGGATGTTAGGGGACTACGGGCAATAGCTAAAGGGCACAGGGTTTTTTAGGGGGTGATGAAATGTGCTGGAATTAGAAAGTGGTGATGGCTGCACCACCTTGTGGATATACTAGTAACCACTAAATTATATACTTTAAAGGAATTATGTCTCATATAATTTATGTAAATTTTATCTCAATTATTTAAAAGTCATTGAATCAGCCAGACATAATTTTTGGGAAAACGCAAAATGAGTTAACATATGTGTGGACACCCACGAGTAGTAGACTTAAACTCAGGATTCAAGGTTTCTCATTTAAGTGAGAGACATAGCATTCCTCTTTGGTACATAAATACAAGGTTGGTTTTCTGTAAAGCTCTGCTAAAAATTCTGTTCCCTTTGGACTAGCATCCAGCAGCTATTGCAACAGCACAGTGGGTTTCAGGTGTAAAACTGGGGCTGGATATCAAATTGCCAACATTCTCATAGCCACCATCTTTCTATCATAAACACCAGGAGAGCTCTCAAGTGCAGACTCCCCGCATATGGCAAGCAGCTGAACAAACACCCACTTGAATCACTGCCTCAGCATTTCTAGCTTAGGACAAGTTTTCCTGTGGAAGGCTGGGGGCTCCAGAGGGGAAGCGCCAGTGCCTGCCAACCAGTTAGCGTGCACAATGAGGTCTCCCAGCAGCCGCCCCCACATCACCAGCTTCCTGACAATATCCACAGAAGCACAGGCGTCCTGTTCATTTTCCTAATAAGCCAGAACTCTCAGGGGTGTGCAGGTCCCTCAGGTGTACCAGGAAGAGCCATGGGTTCAAGACTGTCCTACAAGGGCCCGGCCAGGTGCCTTCTCTGGGTCTCGGTTTTAAATGTGACACATCTAAGGAGCTTTCCAGATAAGGCTTAACGATTTTCCAATTCACTTTTTGTGTGTAACTATTTGTTATGGAAAGCATTAGAAAACAAAAGGGACATATCTCTTCCTTATCAGAGCATGTTTGTCTTAACTCTTTCTTGCTGATTTGGTCTTTTATCCACGTCAAATACAGTTATTTATTTATTTATTTATTTTTAAGACGGGGTTTCACCATGTTGGTCAGGCTGATCTTGAACTCCTGACCTCAGGTGATCCACCTGCCTTGGCCTCCAAAGTCCTTGGATTACAGGTGTGAGCCACCACGCCCGGCCCAGTCATTTATTAAACTCAACTGCTGTTGAGATGTGCTGACCTTAGGCCTAATGACCTCAAGCCCACTCTGTATTGAGTTGTATTGTATATAACTAATGTAACCATGTTCACAGCTTTTCCGTCTTATCTCCCCACCTGTACATGTCTGTCAATGAGACCCATCCTTTCTATTTCAAGTTACCAGTGACCATTACTTTGGCTAGATGAATGGAGCATTGTTAACTTCCATAAAAAGAACCTTTGCACACAGTCCCACAAAAATCCACCAGAAACACGCACTGAATGCCTGACCTCTTCCTAATGCCCGGTTTCTACCTTTGACTGTATTTTAAAAACTAAAGGGAGTCCAATACACTTTAACTTTTTAGTGAAAGCATCCCATTTAAACCCCTTTTTGCTGACAAAGGGGAGGCGAGGAGAGGCCCAGGAGGCAGAGAGCTGCTCCATCTGCTCCCTTGTGCTTAGAGGCTGAGCCTCAGGCCCCACGTTGGAGCTGGCCCAGGCCCCAGCCGTCCTGATGAGTCCCAAGTGCTGCCGCTGAGCCAGCCTGGAAGCTGAGCTGCCACGTTCACAGGCTCTCCCTTACGGTCCTCATGCAGTTGTGATTAATTTGGAAGAGACTGCGGTTTAAAAATCAACCAACACTTTCCACTTAAATCACTTAGGTATACATTTTCTTATGGAAACTGTTGTGCTGAAGTTAGTAATTATCTGTAAGCTTCCACCAGGCCCCTCAGCCTCTGGCGGGTACAGCTGGTACTGGGATGCATTCTCACTGTGCTGGGCCCATATGCACAGGGTGCGGGCCTCCCACACCAGCAAGAGCTCAGTGATGCAGGGGCTGCTTCCTTTAAAAGCTTTGTCATGCAATTGTCCCCACACAACCTCATTCAACAGAGCTGATCTTGCAAGTCAGCTGAGCGGCAATCAATCTGGTTCAATCTGGCAAGTCTCTAAGCGGCAGGAAGTCCCTGTCACTGCGTTTCCAGCCTCCTCCCTTGTCTTGTGTCTTCTATCTGTTAGGCTGGACACTTCTCAGGGGAAACCTCCCTAAGGCCTGGGGAGGCCACAGCACTTTTAATCGCGGCAGTGCTCGCTTGCGACTTAAGCAGTACCCCCACGTTTCCCTTTCTGCATCAGTCGCTGTGAGGACAGAAAGGAAACACATCTGTCAGAGTGGCCCTAGGAACTCGACATCTCAGGCGGAGACTACTGTGAGTCTCCTGTCACCCCTGACCTCCAGTGTGTTCTCACAAGAGCAGACAAAGATACTTTTTTGTGTATGTGTGTTTCTTGTTTTGTTTTGTTTTTTGAGACAGTCTCACTCTGTCGCCCAGGCTGGAGTGCAGTGGCATGATCTCAGCTTACTGCAACCTCCGCCTCCTGGGTTCAAGCGATTCTCCTGCCTCAGCCTCCTGAGTAGCTGGGACTACAGGTGCCTGCCACCACACCCAGCTGATTTTCGTATTTTTAGTAGAGACAGGGTTTCACCATGTTGGCCAGGATGGTCTTGATCTCCTGACCTTGTGATCCATCTACCTCGGCCTCCCAAAGCGCTGGGATTACAGGTGTAAGCCAATGCGCCCAGCCCAAAAAGACAAGTTTTTAAGAACTGAGAGGGTGAGGACACCATTACTCTTATGAGCTGTGAATATGTATCCTCTGTTCAGGTTCCAGTAAGCAAGCTGTGTTGTGGTTTTGTGATCTAAATTCGCAGGTCAGTTCTGGTATAGCCAGAGGCTACTGGGTCCTGCTATAAATAGAAACAAGCAGACATGTCCAGAATTTTCACAGCCCATGGGGGAAAACAGACTCTTCCAGAACTGCAAACCTAGGTATCTGTGAGATTCCACTTGATTTCCCTGCTTTTGGGGCTTTTGACCTTAAAATGCCATCTCATCACTAAGATGATTTGGTGAAGCTGACTTTCACCTTTCCTTTAATGCAGTGGGAGCTGCGCCGCCACTGGGCACAGTGAGGGTACCAGGGTGGGCTCCTGTCCATGCCCAGGACAGTGTGTGGGCTGGGCGCCACTGGGGTGAGTCCTGAGGACCAACAGGCGAGGAGCATCAGGCCCAGCCACAGCCCTCAAGGAGCCTCAGTTCAAAGGGCTTTTCAGGTCAGATGCTAAAACCCTGAGAAACAGCTGCTTTCTATCAAGGAGCCTGGCACATCTACTTGGGGCATCCTCTGACCCGTCCTCCCCAGACCGTCCAGGTTGCAGTGGACAAGGACAGACCAAGGAGCCATCTCAGATGGAAGGTGTGTGGGGAAACCTGTGAAATGAGAATACAGCTGTCGAGTGGTTATGTATAGTGTTCATGATAGGAGCTTGGAGGCTGTGTAGAGACCTACAGTGGGGCAGACGTGTGTCACGGTGAGGACAGGAGGGGCAGTCGGCGCCCATGGATGTTGGGCGCACACTGGGACCCTAATTTTCGCCAGACACCTGGAATGGCACCCCATGCCCCTCCCACGGCACCTCGCCCCTCACCAATGGATCTGTCTGTAACCATTTCTTCTCCCCATGCAGGAAAAGTACCCAGAGGCCGTGCACCTCTCGGAGGGGCCCTCCTCCCCCTCCATGGTGATCCGCAGTGCCAGCCAGCCAGGGTGAGTCTGCACAGGCCACAGGGCCTCCCATTTCCTGTTAAAACAAGGATTCTAAGTAGTAAACCACCTAACCGAGAACTAAAGGTCATCGGTTAGATGAATCAGTGGTTCCAGCAGATACACCCCAGCGTGGGGGTGTGGGGAGCTGGAGCTCTGGAGGATGTGCTGAGTCCTGGGGCCTGCCAGTGATAGTTTCCCTACGGGATCCTTAGAGAACCATGGAAGGGAGGCTGGGAGAAAGTGGAGATGCTTGTGGATCTGCTGTTATTTCAGAAATAGGGGGCGAATGAGTGGAAAGCCCTGAGGACCCAAGCAATGAGAAGAAACAGGAGGACAGGCTCAGTGTCCTGACAGCACAGCCAATCCCTCCACCAGTCCCGGGCACTGCCCTGGCCCATGCCGTGTTCCCCATTCTCTTCCCTTGGTGCGTGCATGTGTGCACATGTATCCATCTGGGTGTACTTTTATGACCTGTGTGTAAAAGCCTCAACTCACTGGTTTCCAAGCTTTAAAATCTTGTGGTCCTTATGCAGGCTTCTGGGACTTGCCTTTGTCACCCTTCACCTCCTCTAGGATCATGAGCAGCTGCAGTGCAGTTTCGCTCCTCATCCTCTGGGAGGGATTCATACACAGTGTCTTTCTGTGCTCTTCAGCTCTAGAGCATGTGGCTTCTTCGTTCTGGCTCACACCCCCGGCACACAGCACACAAGCTTCTCCTGGGTTCAACTGCCTAGAAATGAAATTCCTGGGTCATAGGTGGATGCACGTTCAGCTTTCTGTCAATGCAGATTATTTCCAAAGTGGCTGGTCCATGTCTGCTCCACCAGTAATTTTGAAGTTTCTGTTGCTCCATGTTCTATACTTCACTGGTACTGGCCTAATGTTTGCCAGTGCAGTGGGTACAGAGCAGAACCTTCCTGTGGCCCTGGTTCCATTTGCTTGTGCTACTGACCATGCCTCTTCACTGTGTGTCGGGGTTTCTAGGAGCAGGGGAGCCCAGCATGGGGAAACGGAGACCAGTTGTGACTCATGGTTGCTAATCTTTTAGCTAGATTTCAAAAAGCACATAATGATGTGTTTTTACCACTTTTTCAGGTTTGAATTAGTAATTGTTTGGAGGATACAAATAGATGAAGATGGGAAAGTTTTTCCAAAGCTGGATCTTCTCACCAAAGTCCCACAGCGAGGTAGGGCCCCTGGATATAGCTGCTTTAGGTGACTTCTCAACATGCCCAGCAAAGCTGCCTATTTCCTCTGGGTTTCACAGGGCAAGAATCAAAAGTTGGAAATCTCATTAATGTACTTTGTCTAACAAGTTTTAAATATTTTAACCATCAATAATCACTGAAAAAGAACATGAAAAGGGATTGCTCCCCCCAGGCCCACAGGCTGAATGCACAAGGGAATCTGCCTCAAGCCCTAGGTGATGCCTCACACTGTCTCTCCTCCTCGCCTGTCCCTAGCACGTCCCATTCTGTGCAGGCAGTCGGGAGTGGGGTGGGTTCTTGGTGAGGTCTACGCCAGCAGAAAACACAAAACCAAAGCCGCCACCTGGAAGTTTCTTACCCAATTTAATGTTTTCTTTATAGCCCTGGAGCTGGACAAGAACAGAGCCATAGAAACTGCTCCTCTCAGCTTCCGAACCCTGCTAGGAGTGCTTGGAATCGAAGCTGCTCTGGAAAGCCTGATAAAATCACTTTGTGCAGAGCAGAACGGCTAGTTCCGAAACAGTGAACGGGGAGGATTAAGATGCTGTGCGGAGGAGCGTGCAATTTTACTGAATATAAACATTTGCTATTTTCCACTTAGAAACCACACCCTGAAGACCTGTCTTCTATGCAGTTAAGGCACATTGTAAGAAACTCTCATGACATGAAAAATAAATACTTAAGTATAAAATGCCAAATAAAAGTGACATGTACAATGTGTTTTATAAAAATAAGCTTAACATCTGAGAAAATGTACCAAGTGGTTGTGTGTCCTCAGACGTGTGTGGAGGACCCAGTCCCCCACCCACCTCGGCCTCACACCGAGTCCACCTTGACATGGCAGCCACACTGCTCAGCTGGGAGAAGCCGCCCTTATCCTGGTTCCTGCGTCCTGGGGCTCTGGAGACAGATGCCTATGGCATCTCATTTTTAAACTTTCGTTAGTAGCCCAGGGGAGCCATGCCCACGCTCCTTGCCACCCCCAGGTCCGAACAGTGGCACTGTGAGGCAGTCCCAGCAAGTCCTGATGTTCTTCTTGGTCTTCCACAAGAAAATGCAGCTGTCAGCTTCAAAACAAGAATGTCCTAAGAAGACGGCAAAGACAGCACTGTTCCTGGGCCAGGGTGCAAGGAATGAGGTCCTTTATGACAGACCCTGTGCAGAGCCTAAGTGCTACATCGATAGTCCCAGATGTGCCCTAAGAACCGTGATCTCATCAGTCACCCATTCGCACTGTTTTAGGATCTGTGAACTAGAGTTGTCTCAAACCAATCAAGGCCATCATGGAGCCTCAACAAGTAAGCAGCATGCAGCGGCTTCCAGGAGGGGCCAGAAATACATCCACAGCAGTGGCGCCTGCAGCTCAGGGGATCCTCACAGCCCGGGCTTGTGGCAGCCAAGACCAGACAGAATGGGGGTCTCCATCTGTTTTCTCTTCTTCAATACAGGTTATTTTCATCGTGTCTAGTCTAGTCCAGCCCTGTCTGGGCCCTGTGCTAGGCAGTAACTTTTGCAGCCCTGAAGGACCCAGAGAGCCCAGCCCACCTTCCCATTGGGGTAGGGTGCCCTCACAGTTGCACTTGAACCCAAGCCCCAGTGTCCTTCACACTGCGTGACAGTGGGCAGAATCATCCCGAACAAGGCTTCCCCAGCCCCAGCCCAGCAAGAGTGAACTCCCTTGGGTCAAGACAGTATTCACGGCCGCTTCCCTCCACATTTCCCAGAGCCTGCCGGTCGTCGCCATGAGCTCTGTCCACTTCACTTAGGTGCAGTCTCCAAAGCCCTCATGCCAGCACACAGGACACTTGTGTATGAGACAATGTCATTCAAAGTGAGAAGAAAAAACAGTAAAGGTGTCCAGTGGTCTAAGTATCTTTTTGCACCTCTGAGTATAGAATAAAATTAGAAGTAAATATTAGGACAGAATTGAACAATAAATTCTAGAAGAGAAGAGTTGCCTTGATTCAAACAAGTATAATTCTCAAGTTGTTATCACAAAATTTCCCACAAAAATTTACAATCATCAGCAAAATAGTTTCATTTCTCATGTATCATTTTCATATAATTCCATGGTTTCACTAATATTATATGTTACAATAAGCCTCCATTAGTCCCTCAAAACGATGATATAAATAATCAGTCTGTACAACCTAGCATACAATAAAAAACCGAAACCAAGATTCCCAACGTTTTTCATAGCAGCTGGGCACACTTTGGTGACCCCAACAAGAACCCTCTCGGCAGCAGCCAGGAGCTATTCGCCTTCCAGAAGCATGGCCTGTGGCAGCCGGACAGGGAGAGGCCACGGGGCCCAACAACGCAACACGTCTCAAGGCAAACCCGAGGGAGGAACTCAGTCCGGGAAAACTCGCTCCTCAATCACCCCAAACACCGGAGTGTCAGAAAAGCACTGAGCTGTTGGGGCACACCGCCCAGCCCGGCCACAGCGGCCCAGCCAGCCACAGCTCCACCTCCAGCTTCTACAGCAGCAATTTCCAGTGGGAAAGAACACATCTCCCCCTCATGTGAAAGATAAAATCATAAAGCAAAAAAAAAGGTCAATGCTCGCATGAGTGGTGTCCATCCTGACCTGAGTCTCGCGCTCCCTGCTGCCCCGCGTGGAGCCGTGGGTTTCAGCACCTCCACAGGGACCCTGAGTCTACACTGCTCAGAACTGGTGTCCGCACGACCATGAGGTCACGCTCTGCAGCAGGGAACCACCTAAAAACCTGTGTTGATATGTGGCTTGCACTGAAAAAGTGACCATGTAACTCAGCTGGGGAAAGTTCCAGTAGTATCCATGTTTTCTTAAAAGTCCAAACTGTAAAATGTATGTAATAATTCAAGTTTTCTATGTTAGGAGTCTGGTGGTAGCAGATCCAAAGCTTGGGTCTTAGAATAAGGCTTTTTGCATTAGAGAATCAGACATGAGCCCTGGTTGGGAAGGAAGAACCACCCAGAGGGTCTCCCCAGGGCTTAATAGACACTTCCATTTTAAGAATGTGAGCAGCTTCCTGGAACACAGCACTCACCTCCTACATTCCTTGTCCAGGAAGATGTTTCTAGTGCTCTTGAATTCCATTTCTCCAAGAGGCAATCCCACCTCAACAGGGGTTAAAAGGAAAAACATTCACAACCAAAGGTCACCCAACACAACAGAAAATAGCTCTATCATTCAACCTTCACATTCTATGTTCAAGTTTCAAAGACACTGCAGGGAAAGAGTTAGACCTTGTGGAGAACTAATGTGCAATCTTCACTTTCCTTGAACCGAGTCGACATCACGGCGTTGTCTTTGGCACATACAGTCTTTGAATAATAGTTGACGATCTTGCCGTCCAGTTTATACTGATGGGGAATGCTCTCGTAGGGCTTGAGGTCAAGGTCCAGCACAGACACGGAGAAGGCAAACCTGGACCTCGATGAAGGGACGACAGGCCTTTGATCAGAGCTGCAAGTAAAAAAATACCATTTCAGGATACACAAGCCTCCCAATTCACTTCCCTCCCTCCTGTTCTCTCTCCTTTCCTTCCTTCTTTCAACTAATATGTTTTTATTATGTTTTTTTCTTTGACTTCTGCAAAGTTAGATAAATAGAGACGTGAATGTCCTCACACCCCAGCTCACGAAAAGCACCCGTTCTGTGCCTCTGCGCGTGACAGCTGTCTTGCCGGCTGTGTGTACCAGCACAAAGCTTCCTCGGGCCAGTGCACCCCATCATACCAGGCGAGAGAGGGTTAAAGGACTGAAAGATGGAAAAGCGATTATGTGGAATATGTGAGCGATGTTCCCCCAGCCCAGTGGTATAAACGAACACTGAAAAGTCACTTTATCATGAGCCAAGTATTACAAAACCCAAGAAAAAGTAAAAAGTAGATCTGGCTGTTCCAGCGCCAAATGGATGAAATGTCGACAAGACTTCTCCTTCTGTGCCTCTCCTGTCTGCTGAGAAACGCAGGCTCCTTTGTGTGGTTCACACTGGAGAGATCTGGTTTCTCATTTTATTCTCAAACTTTATCTTTAGTCCTTTGTATTTTGCTCCTCAGGGCTTAGTTTTTGGTTTTAATAAACATCAGAATAGTCGTGCGCTTATAACGAGATGTGAATAATTCTTTTTGCCCTGAAAAACACATCCAGGATCTCCGAGTCCTGAGCTCCGACTGCTGTGTGTCCCGCTTCGTCTCAGGGCACTCAGCACACAGCACTCATGTCACTGGCTCAATAAGTGACCTAAGCTCAGTTCAGTCCAGGAGAAGTATTCTGGGTTCTGGTGTCCCCGTTTACTACTCTTCGAGATTCAGAAATCAACAAACCCAAGCCCAACTTCAAAAGCTCCCGCCGAGGAGAGGAAACACTGATGAGCGCGTCCCTGCTCTGACCCTGCTCACCACGGCCTTGGCGCCCTCTCTCGCCCCGTTCCAGAATCCTGTGTAGGAAAAATGAATCCCTGACTCAGTTGCTGGGGTAACTATTCTTGCCTGAATAGTAAACAGCAAATAACTCATTTACAAATTAAGGTCTTAAGCCTCGCTCCAGAAGCTGGAAGGCACCTGCAGGTTGTCCAAAGGGGCTACATTTTACTGCGAGAACCATTGAAGCCCAGGGCGGCACTAAGTTCTGAGGCCTGAGACCCAAGCTTGGTGCAGCTGGGCTGGAAGAGTCACATCCCTGGCCCGTGACTAGGGCTACATATTTTAAAGGACACCTCAATTTCTCAGAAGCAGCACCTGACAAGACCATGGGTGTAAAGGCAGGCAGGATGTTCCAGGCGGCTCCCGGGGGGCGGGGTGTCTGACTACCTGGGCCGACCACAAGCTCCATGGGAGCCAATGGCAGTGACCAGTGGGCACCAGCTCCTGACATGGAAATGCTCTTCCCCTCAGCAGCCCTGAGGCCGAGACTGGGCAAGAGGCTCTCAGGGACACACATGTCCCTTGTGCCACAAGTGTGCCCTCTGGCAGCCTTGGAGAACGAGGCTCAGTGGCCTCTGGCTGCAGGGGGGCTGCTCTTGCCTGGAAGGCTGCTCTCCAGGACACTGACCCACTGGGGGTCACCGGGGGACGAGCAACCTCCAAGGGTGCTGGGGACTGGGGTGGAGAAGCCAAGGCTGCCCGTGCTGTGTTTCAGACGGGAGGTCGAGAGGAGCAGCAGGGTTTAGGCACGGGAGGCCGTGGCAGCTTTCTCCACAGTTCCAAATTCCCAAAGGGACAAACCTCTGCAGTGACAGGCAGGGAGATCCAACTTTAGACATTTTGCTTTATGATAGGCAGAAACAGTAGTGCAGAGCTGGAGAAGCCTTTACGTTAAGAAGTATAAGAAGTTTCAATGTGGTCAATCTTATCTGTGAGCTGTAAATTAAAGTCTAGGGATCTAAATTTGGTCTCAGGTCTAGCAGGCATCTCAAGATGCCAAGATGACTCATGATAAGTCCTGGCCTTAGCTTGTCCCTAGGCCTCTAGAGCACCATAGTCGCTGGAACTTATGGGTGCAGCCACTGAGTGCACCTTCCTTGAAGCAGGCCCAGCCCCACCACATCATGTTCTCGGAGAAGCCTTCTGAGATGATCTTCTCCCTTTGTTGAGAAGGGCCTGGCTACAGGGCTTTGTGCATGATGGTTCCTGTGCCTTCACCCCAGGTCTGAGAAGCCATTGTGGCTCAGTGCCTTTGGGACACGCTCTCCCCTCCCCTCCCAGTGTCGGTTTCTGTTGAGCAGTTGGGCAGGCTACAGTAAGGACCCGGGCCCTCAGCTCTCCCCACATGCTGCGTTTCCATTTTGACATCACTGACTGGGCACTAAGAGATTCGCAGTGCTGGACGAGGTGAGTAGCACATCCGTCCTTCAGCGGCCTTTCACAGCCCACCTGAGTACCTGCATCCAAGCACGTTTCCACCTCCCAGCTGCATCCTTGGTCAGGAGGGCTGGTGAACAGTGGTGCTTTGCGGGTTTTTTCTCATCAAACAACATCAGCTTAGTCCAGCTGAGGAATTCCTCATAACTTAGTCCTGTGGGTGTTTTCTTAGGGGATAACAGGAGTTTTCAACTAAATAGAACAACCTTTTTTCTACTTCAGTTATGTGTTATAATTTTCCTCAATATTTCACACCGGAAAGTAGACAATTCTGTGCCTGCCAGGGAACAGGAATCCTGGGAACTGTTAGTTCAAAAGCACCAGGAAAATGAGTGGCTGGCAGCCAGCAACCAAGGTCATCTTGACCCAGGAACACATGTTAGAAGAATGTGGAACATTCCACAGATACCGGGTGCAGGGTTTGGCACCCCTGAAGATCAGTGCTGAAGATGCTGTCTGATTACTATGAGATTATCCGTTTCATCCCGAATTCCCAGAAACAGTGAGAGGGGACTGGACAAAAATAGTGACATTAGAGAGAGGGGCTGCACACAGGCTGGTTATTCAGAGGAGGAAGCAGAAGAATGAATGTGTACCTCACAGGTGTTCAAATGACTGTGGTGGTGAAAAGCAGGCATGCCATGCTGCCCGGCAGGAGACCCAGGAACAAGGCCTGCAGGCACCCACACAGCTCAGGCCTTGACAGCAGTGGCGGGGCTGGCTTTGAGGGAATGGAATGGGCAGCTCACTGTCCATGTTGTTTCTGAGCTCTTGAAGTATTTTCTTAGAAAACAGTAACTTTTAATGTAATAACAATCCTTTTGAGTTATTCTCCATAAATCTGTCTTTTGACTGAATTACAAGCTTCTAGAGGGCAAGAGTTAATAGCCCCATGATGTCATGCAGGCCAAGGAGGTCAAGGTCCCGTCAAGGAGTCTCTAAATATGGGAAAACCAACTGTCCATAAGCCCCCGTTAGACCCAGGCTGCAGGCCGTGCAGTGGGCGCCTCACCTGGCATCCTGCAGACAGGGGGAGAGCGCAATCATGATGGAGCAGTCCTTGGCAGTCATGGCGACGCGGTACTGCTGCACCTGCAGGGGAGGGGGAGATCAGTTCCAGGTCTCACAGGAAGCCTCTGCTGCCTCAGGCAACCTTCCTTCCTAGCCACGTGCAGAAACCGCTTCCTGCCTCAGAACCCAAGGGTGGGATTAGGAGCATAGGCCACAGTGAGCAGGGATGTCAAGAGGTCTCCCTGTGAGAGCACCTGGGCCAGCTCTCAGCCCCACAGGGCTGCTCAGAGGCTGGCATCACCCCCTGACTTCTCAAGGCAAGCAGTGTGGGACCCTGACTCCAAACCCAGAAGCGGATGATCCGTCTTCAGCAAGGTCACCATGGTCAGCCTTTAGAAGGAAAAACAGTAAGCCGCCTGAGGCCCCGGATGTTGGCCACACTCAGAGTATCGAGCGAGCGTCAATCGACACCTCCAAGAAGAGTGTATAGGGTGTTCGGCAAGGTGTCGCTTAGAACGACAATCCCTCCAGAACGTCACACAGCCACCAGAGACAACTGCAGACGGCCACCCTTCTACAGGCTGTGCATGTGTTAACTCGCTCCACCCTCACAGCAGCCCAGCAGGGCAGCACAGCTGGTGTCCCACTTTACAGACAAGCAACAGACCCAGAGATCATTTGTCTGCTGTGCCCTGCTCATCAATGGCAGAGCAGGGACTCAAACCCGGTGTGCTGGCTCTGACATCTGCACTCTTCAACACATGCTCCAAGCAATGTGGTTCTGTCCATACTGACCAGGGACAGCTCAACACACACTAACTGCCATCCATACAGACCAGGGACGGTTCAACACACACCACACTGTCATCCATAGGGGCCAGGGACAGCTCAACACACACCGCACTGTCATCCATACGGGCCAGAGACAGCTCAACACACACCGCACTGTCAGAGTCGACGTATATAAAGCTGTGCACGTGCTCATGTGTGTGACACAGGCAGGGAGGGATGTGAAGGACAGCCACCACAACGCTCACAGCTTTCTCCTCTACAGAGTAGAATGTGAGGTACTCTCTCCCCGTCCTCCTTTGGACTTTCATATATGGTTTGGATTTTTTTTTTTATATATCTCTCACTTTCACAAATATAAACAGTTGTAAAAAAAAAAAAAAGAATTGAGCCTCACACATCACTGGCCTTAATATTTGTACTAATGACAGACCATCTCCTATCCCCCTTTTAACTGCTCCCCTCAACTGCATACGACCGGGAAGATCTGGTCTTAGAAAACAGCCAAGCTGCACCTTCCAAAGGGCAAGACTGGGTGGGAGGGAGTGGGGAGAACCTCAAAGCACAGATTTAGCTCAGGCCCGCAGACTGTTCTTGGGGCATGAGAAAACCTTTCATAGCAGAAGGAAATGAGCAGCTCCTATCCTTACATGCTATTCAGTTAACTAGGAAATCCGCTATGTCCCAGAGTACCAAAAAAATCCCAGTCCAAAAGAATTACTAAATATTGAAAACATAAAAGGCTTTAGCGGGGCCAAGTGTAGTGGCTCACACCTGTAATCCAGCACTTTAGGAGACCGAGGCAGGAGGATCACTGGTACCCAGGAGTTCAAGACCTGCCTGAGCAACACGGCGAGACCCCATCTCAAATAAACAGGACGGAAATGAATGAATGAAAAGTTTTTACATGATACAGTCAAAATTCAAAGGCAAAAGATAAATGAATGACTAGGAGAAAATATTTGCAACATGTAACAGACTATAAATGTCAAGAATATGTAAAGTATTAGAAATCAATATGAAAAAAAGAAAACTATCCCCAAAAGTAGACCACAGAAATTAATATATATATATGAAAAATTCAATCTTACTACAAATCAAGGAAATGCAAATTATAACAATGAAGTATTTTCTAGTCATCAGATGGGCAGAACTACACACACACACACACACACACACACACACACACACACAGACACACACGTCGGCCCTTGATGTCTGCAAATTCCAGATGCAGAATCTACAGATACGGAGGACTTAACTGGGGGACTTGAGCATCCTCAGATTTTGGTATCAGATTTTGGTGTGTGTGTGTCGTAAAATGAAGAGATCAGGCCTCTACTTCACGTAATGCTAGAATAAGTAGTTGAGGCCAACCCAACTGCTGAGGCCAACTAACAAAGCTGGACAAAAACATCTGCTTGAAGGCAGAGCTAACAAGCCAGGGAAGAACTGCCAGAATAGGGAAGGACAAAGGCATCCAGGTCTGCTTTTCCAAGACAGGGTAGTGATAATTCCACAGTCGGCTGAGAGGAACTTTTAACCAACCTTCAGGGCTATGGGAACAGTAACCATCATGACCCCCTTCTTTAGGTTAGTACCCAAAATACTGCCCTTTTTAGAGTAAAAGTGAGGCCAGGTACAGTGGTTCATGCCCAAGGCAGGCAGATGGCTTGAGCTCAGGGGTTTGAGACCAGCCTGGGCAACATAGCAAAACCCTGTTTCTACAAAAAATACAAAAATTAGTCAGGAGGCTGAGGTGGGAGGATCACTTGAGCCCAGGAGGTGAAGACCAGTGAGCCAAGGTCACACCACTGCACTCCAGTCCGGGAGACAGGAGACCCTGTCTCAAACAAACAAAGAGAGTAGAAGGGAGCCAAAGTCGACAGGCCCTACCAGCAACTGCAGTTTCACTTTGAAGAGACCAAACCATCACAACTGGATTAAAATGACTCCAGCTGCTGGTGTTTCCCAGGCCTCTGACAGAAACAAACCTAAAATTCTCTCTGGAAGAAGGTATGATCCTAGGCCTCAAGTGGCTTCTAAAATAATTGTTCAAATACAATTTTGAGCACACAAGCAAAACTATGCAGACACAAGAAGATGATGACGTGAATGAAACCAACAAAAGCAAACAGCGCCACAGCTGGGGAGAAGGTCTATGGGAGCCACACATTCCACTTGATTTTGCTGAGAACCTAAAACTGCTCTAAAAAATAAAGTCTATGAAAAGAAAAAGGTGCCACTGGAAAAAGAAAAACCCACAATAGTAGGAAAAAACCACACCCGTGGATTCCAACTACTGGAGGTGCCAGACACACACGCTGCATCAAAGAATAAAAGACTTAATTCTGCCAAGGCAAGAGATGAATTCTAAAAAAAAAAAAGAAAAAGAAAAAAAATAAAGAATAGACAAAACTGAGAACTTCATGGAGAACTGGAAATGATAAAATGAATCATTTAGAGATTCTATAACTACAAAAATGCAGAAATGGATATGAAGAATTCAACAGAGTAAACACCAGATGAGAAAAAACTGAAGACGTCCAGGTGGATGGGATGATTTCAATAAACCCAACAATGATTGACAGAAGACCAGCTAGCGCTTCTCCTTGTGTGATTCCCTTGTGGTGCTATTGCTAGGATTACAAGGAGGGAACAGTTAGCCTTGCCATAGCTCGCAGTGGGGAACTGGCAAAACCAACCTTTGGCATGAGCTGAGGAGGCAACTGACTACTACTATGGTCTGAAGAGTTTGAAGTGTCTTCCACTGCTTCTTCCAAAGCACCTGCGATTCCCACATTAGTCACTCTTTTTAAAATGCAAATGTTATTTAGGAAGCATCATACTACCACATTAACTAGTTTTCTAAACCGAGTTACCCTGAAGATATGAGTTGGACAAAGAGAGATGATAATTTGGGGTCAAGGAACAGACAGAGGTAAGAAAATGGAAAAGCTAAAAAGAATTCCTAAACTGGAAGACAGACCACAAGTACATATCCAGAGTGAAGCATGAAAAGGATACAATCTAGAAAATATAGAGGAAAAGGTATAAGACATAGAAAATTAAGAGAAAGCGTCCAACATACTTGTAATTGGAATCAAAAAGAAAACAGGAGCCGGCCAGGTGCGGTGGCTCACGCCTGTAATCCCAGCGCTTTGAGAGGCTGAGGTGGGTGGATCACCTGAGGTCGGGAGTTGGAGACCAGCCTGACCAACATGGAGAAACCCTGTCTCTACCAAAAGTACAAAATTAGCCGGGCATCGTGGTGCGTGCCTGTAGTCCCAGCTACTTGGGAGGCTGAGGCAGGAGAATTGCTTGAAGCTAGAAGGTGGAGGTTGTGGTGAGCCAAGATCATGCCATTGCACTCCAGCCTCGGCAACAAGTGAGAAACTCCATCTCAACAACAAAAAATAAAGAAAATTTTAAAAAGGAAAAAGGCCATACACAGTGGCTCACACCTGTCCCAGCACTTTAGAAGGCTAAGGCAGGAGGCCTTGAATTTGAGACCAGCCTGGGCAACATAGCAAGACTTCATCTCTTAAAAAATAAAACAAAATTTTAAAAAGCTGGGCATGTTGGCATGATCCTATAGTCCCAGATTCTCAGTAGACTAAGGCAGGAGGATCTCTTGAGCCCAGGAGTTTGAGGCTAGGATGAGCTATGATCACACCATTGCACTCCAGCCTGGGTGACAGAGTTAGACCCCATCTCTTACAAAAATAAAGATAAATAAATGGGAAATGGGCAAAAACAAAACAAGAAAAAATCAAGGCCAATATTTTCCTAAAATGAAAAAAAGACATCAAGCCACAGATTCTAGAAGGCCTCCAAACATATCATTTATACATATCATGAAACAAAAATTAAGAACTCATCACCAGCAGACCTACCCTAACACTAAAGAATGCTCTTCAGACAAGAACAAAATGATCCCATAGATATACTCAGAGATACAGGGCAGCATGAAGAGCAATACGGGAAATAAATACATGGGTAAATGAACAATGACTGTAATAAAAAAATAAGGTCTCCTTGAGTTTAAAATAGAATACACAACAACAATAACAGCGTAAGTCAGGAGCAGCAGCAAAACGTACTCTAAGAACCTTGCGTTGTGCAAGAAGACAGTAAAAGTACTTAATGATATTAGACTCCAGGAAGTCAACTGCTTGCTAGCAATTACTAAAATAACCACTAGAAAAAAAGTAAAGGGCTCTACAACTTCCAAGCAGAGTGGGGACATGGAATGATAAACAAAAAATAATAAGCCAAAAGATTGTGAGAGAAGAGAAATAGAAACCTAAAATAGGTAAGAAAAATTTTAAAGTTTAAGCCTTAGTGTAAGTCTAATAAAATAACAAAGACAGAGTGTCAGAATGAATAAAAAACCAAACCCAATTATATGGCACATTTTAAATACAAAAACACAGGTTAAAATGAAAGGACAGAAAAAGATACACAGTGCAAACATGAAACAAAAGAACCTAGAGATGTTACAATAATATCAGTCAAAAGAAACAAAGTAAGAAGTATAACCAGAAATAAAGGACACTTGAAAATGGTAGATGACATGGACATATTGTGTGATGGCAAAAAGAAAAAATTTAAAAAATTTTAAGGAAAATGGTAAATGACACTCCAAATTGAAAATTGTAATTCACCAGGAAAATGTAACAGTTCTAACTCTGAGGCACCTAGAGTACAGCCTTAAGATAAGCAGGAATAGGCAAATTCATAATTATTATGGAAAATTTCAAGCCATCCTTCTTACGGAACAAGCAGAGGATAAAATCATTAAGATTGAAGATCTGAACAAAACACTTAATTTAGCCTCATAGGCAGATTAGAATGCCACATCCAACATTTGAGAAGACACTACCTTTTCTTTTTCTTTCTTTCTTTTTTTTTTTTTGAGAAGGAGTTTCACTCTTGTTGCCCAGGCTGGAGTGCAATGGTGCAATCTTGGCTCACTGCAACCTCTACCTCCCAGGTTCAAGCAATTCTCCTGCCTCAGCCTCCTGAATAGCTGGGATTACAGGCACCCGCCACCATGCCTGGCTAATTTTTATATTTTTAGTGGAGATGGAGTTTCACCATGTTGGCCAGGCTGGTCTCGAACTCCTGACCTCAGGTGATCCACCCATCTTGGCCTCCCAAACTTCTGGGATTACAGGCATGAGCCACTACGTCTGGCTGAGAAGACACTACCTTTTCAAGCACACACAGAAGCATTATTTTAAAACATTAAGCCACAAAAAAATTTCAAAGGATCAAATGGCAATCTCAACAAATGCCACATGATCACTTAGACTATACTCTCACCCCAACGCAATTTTGCTAGTAATCAAAACAAAAAAGGTAACAAGAACCCTCAGTGCTTGTTAATTCCCTTCTAAATATTTCCATGGGTCACAGAAGAAATCTTCATAATTATCAGAGTACATTTTAATTGAATGATATTGAGAGTACAGCTTGTGGAATGTGACTAAAGCCATTTTGAGAGGAATATGAAGCTTTAAATACACATTTTAGAAAAAAGAAAGTGCTGAAATTCAGATAAGCATTCCTATCAGGAAGAAGTTACAAAAGGAATAAATTAGCATAATAGAAAAAATGAAATGATCAAGAATTAAACAGAAAAGAATCATACAGTACAAATGGATCAAAAGTTAATTCTTATGAAACTAATCTCTTGGTGGGAATGATTAAGAGCCCCTTCAGGCTGCTATCACAAAATGCCAAAACTGGTAGCTTATAAACAACAGAAACTTAATTCTCACAGTTCTAGAGGTTGGGAAGTCCAAGACCAGGCACCAGCAGATCTGCTATCTGGCAAGAGCCCACTTCCTCATACACAGCCATCTTTTCACTGTAACATCACGTGGTGAAAGGGGCTAGCTTGCTCTCTGGGGTTTCTTGCATAAGGGCATGAATTCAAATCATGAAGGCTCCACCCTCATGACCTCATCACCTCCCGAAGGCCCCACCTCCTAATACCATCACCTTGGGAGTTAGGATTTCAGCATATAAATGTGGGGGGCGAGAAGGCAAAACATTCAGACCATAGCAGAGAGGGAGAGAAATCAAACATCAGACAACTGAAATAAAAATCCTTAGGTCCTATAAAACCTGAAAAGATAATAAAAGAATATTACCCAGCAAATCATATGCCAAAATTTTGAAAGCACAGATAAAACAAAAAAATTTCTAGAAAAATACAATTTACTAAAATTTGATACTTTCTTTCAAAGACAACTATGGGCCCTAGATGGTTTCACCTGTGATTCTACAAGGCATTTAAGTCAGAAATAATACCATTCTTTTTTTTCTTTTTTCTCTTTTTTTTGAGACAGGGTCTTGTTCTGTTACCCAGCCTGGAGCACAGTGGTACCATTACAGCTCGATATAGCCTCGACTCCCAGGGCTCAAGTGATCCTTCCATCTCAGGCTCCCAAGTAGGTGAGACTACAGGCATGCACCCCCACAGTCAGCTGATTTTTTATTATTTTTAGTAGAGACAAGGTCTCGCTATGTTGCCCAGTTGGTCTTGAACTCCTGAGCTCAAGTGATCTTCCCACCTTGGTCTCCCAAAATGTTGGGATTACAGGCGTGAGCCACCCAACCCAGCCATTGTTAACCCACGTCTTCCAGAGAACAGAAAAAGAGTAAACAAACGATCTTGTGTTTTGTGGGCAGGCCTATAAAAAGAGAAAGCATGGTTCTTATCTCTCATAAACACGGGTCAAAATCCCTAAACAAAATATTAGCAAACTCAAAATCATCATATAGAAAAAGAACACATCACAATACATTGTGCAATTAACCACATTAACAGAAAGTATTTTGAACAATCATATGATCATCTCAATAGAAACAGAAAAGGCACTGATAAAATTCAATGTCTGCTCCTGATTTTTAAAAATCGTCTTAATAAATTAGAAATAAAATGGAACTTCTTTAATCTGATGTCAGCCATTCAAGGGGGAAAAAACCCTACACTAAACAATTTATTTGATGGTAAAATGCTTTCTCTTTGAGATTTGGAACAAGACTAAAATTCATACTATCACAAATTATCTATAGAAAGTGAAATAAAACAAAGTGAAAAGTATAAGGACTGGGAACGAAAGGGAAAACATCAAATTCACAGACTACGATTACATATAAAGAAAATCCAAAAGAAACCATCATCATTAGGATTAATAGGTGAGCAAAGTTGATGTTTGCAAGAATACTTTTCTGGCCGGGCCCGGTGGCTCAAGCCTGTAATCCCAGCACTTTGGGAGGCCGAGGCGGGTGGATCACGAGGTCAAGAGATCGAGACCATCCCGGTCAACATGGTGAAACCCCGTCTCTATTAAAAATACAAAAAATTAGCTGGGCATGGTGGCACGTGCCTGTAATCCCAGCTACTCAGGAGGCTGAGGCAGGAGAATTGCCTGAACCCAGGAGGCGGAGGTTGCGGTGAGCTGAGATCGCGCCATTGCACTCCAGTCTGGGTAACAAGAGCGAAACTCCGTCTCAAAAAAAAAAAAAAAGAATACTTTTCTTTTGTTGGTTTGTTTTTTGGTTTTTGGGGGTTTTTTTGAGACAGAGTTTTGCTCTGTTGCCCAGGCTGGAGTGCAGTGGCGCCATCTCAGTTCACTGCAACCTCCACCTCCCGGTTCAAGCAATTCTCCTGCCTCAGCCTCCCGAGTAGCTGGGATTACAGGTACTGGCCACTGCACCCAGCTAATTTTTGTATTTTTAGTAGAGATGTAGTTTCACCATCTTGGCCAGGCTGGTCTCGAACTCCTGACCTCATAATCCACCCGCCTTGGCCTCCCAAAGTACTGGGATTACAGGGGTGAGCCACAGCGCTCAGCCACGAACGCTTTTAAAGTAAGATCTTGGCCGGGCATGGTGGTTCAGGCCTGTAATCCTAGCAGTTTAGGAGGCCAAGGCAGGCGGATCACAAGATGAGGAATTCGAGAACAGCCTGGCCAACGTGGTGAAACCCCATCTCTACTAAAAATATAAAAATTAGCCGGGTGTGGTGGCGCATGCCTGTAATCCCAGCTACTCGGGAAGCTGAGGCAGGAGAATGGCTTGAACCCAGGAGGCGGAGGTTGCAGTGAGCCAAGATTGTGCCACTGCACTCCAGCCTGGGCAACAGAGCAAGACTCAGCCTCAAAAAAAAATTAATCAATTAAAGTAAGATCTTTTTAAAGATGCTATTTACATCTAAAACCATCAAATATCTTGAAATAAATCTAATATGAGACCTCTCTGAAGAGAATCATAAAACATTTTTATCAGAATATGTCCATGTTGGAAGACTCAGTACTGTACAGATTTCAACACCTGTCATTTGAATGCTACACCATGAAAATCCCAGGAGCTTTTTGTTTTTAATTTTTGTGGGACAGCACTTTTGTTTGTGCTTTTCCTGCAGAACTGAGCGAGGTGATTCTCAAGTTCATGTAGATATCCAAAAGGCCAAGAACAGCCAAGACATGCTTGAAGAAGACAGAAGGATCCGCTCTGCCAGATATCAAGGATTGTTATGACTCTACAGTGTTCACAACCATTTCTATGATGCCAGGACAACTCCATTTGAAAAGAAAATAAAACCCTCCCTCTTGCCATTTCAAAAATCAGTTTCAGGCCGGGCGCGGTGGCTCAAGCCTGTAATCCCAGCACTTTGGGAGGCCGAGGCGGGTGGATCACGAGGTCAAGAGATCAAGACCATCCTGGTCAACACGGTGAAACCCCGTCTCTACTAAAAATACAAAAAAAATTAGCTGGGCATGGTGGCGCGTGCCTGTAATCCCAGCTACTCAGGAGGCTGAGGCAGGAGAATTGCCTGAACCCAGGAGGCGGAGGTTGCGGTGAGCCGAGATCGCGCCATTGCACTCCAGCCTGGGTAACAAGAGCGAAACTCCGTCTCAAAAAAAAAAAATCAGTTTCAGTCACCCAAAAGAATGTGAAAGACAAAACAATAAAGTTTCTAAAGATACAGTAGGAAAATATCTTTAAGGCAGAGAAAGACTTCTTAAATGGGAAAAAGACTGGTAAATTAGGCTACCTTAACATACGAACTATTCTTATAAGGACTCCATTAAGAGTGAAAAGACAGGCCGGGCGCGGTGGCTCAAGCCTGTAATCCAAGCTACTCAGGAGGCTGGGGCAGGAGAATTGCCTGAACCAAGGAGGCGGAGGTCGCAGTGAGCCGAGATCATGCCATTGCACTCCAGCCTGGGTAACAAGAGCGAAACTCTGTCTCAAAAAAAAAAAAAAAAAGAGTGAAAAGACAAGCTACAGAGTGGGATAAGATACCTGCTGGACACAGAACTGAAAAAGGGCTTCTCTCCAGAATATATAAAGAATGCCTTCAAATCAGTAAGAAAAAGACAACTCTACCAAAAAATGAGCAAGAGACATAAATTGTGACTTAAATAGATCACAAAAGGAAAAATCCAATAAACATATAAGAAGGTGCTTAATCTCATCACAAGATACCACTACACACACATCAGAATGGCTGAAATTCAGAAGACCCAGAACCCAGTGTTAGAGATGGTGTGGAGCACAAGTGACTCTTAACCTGTTGCAGGGAACATAATCAGGTAAAACTGTTTTGCAGTATCTACTAAAACTAAGTATACTCATCCCTGTGGCCCAGAAATCCCATCCAAGAGAAATGTGTGTACAGTACACAAGATCTGTACAAGAATATTTATGGCAGCTTAATTCATAATAGCCCAAAACTGGGAACAACCCAAACGTCCATAAAATAGCAGAACATATAAATTATAGTACACTAAGTCCTCACTTAATGTTATCACTAGGTTCTTGGGAAACTGACTTTATGCCAAACAATGTATAACAAAACTAGACCAGGCTCATGCCTGTAATCCCAACACTTTGGGACACCAAGGTAGGAGGACTGCTTGAGCCCAGTAGATCAAGACTAGCCTAAGCAACATAGTAAAACTGCATCTCTACAAAACAAGAAATTAGCCAGGTGTGTCGGGTGCAGTGGCTCACACCTGTAATCCCAGCACTTTGGGAGACTGAGGGGGGCGGATCACGGGGTCAGGAGTTTGAGACCAGCCTGGCCAACACGGTGAAACCCCATCTCTACTAAAAATAGAAAAAATTAGCCAGGTATGGTGATGGTGCCTGTAAAATTCCAGCTACTTGGGAGGCTGAGGCAGCAGAATTGCTTGAACCCAGGAGGCAGAGGTTGCAGTGAGCCAAGATCGAGCCACTGAACTCCAGCCTGGGCAACAGAGCATGATTCTGCCTCAAAAAACAAAGAAAAAAAGTGGTGCTGGGACAACTGTATATCTATATGCAGAAGAATGATGTTGGAGCTGGGCTGTTACAGTGCACGCCTATAGTCCCAACTACTGGGGAGGTTGAGGCAAGAGGATTACTTGAGCCCAGGAGTTTGAAGCTGCAGTGGGCTACAATCAAACCACTGCCCTTTAGCCTGTGTGACAGAGTAAGTCCCTGTCTCTGAAAAAAAAGAATGATGTTGGACCTCTACCTGAAATCATATATAAAAATTAACTCAAAATAGATCAAACACCTAACTATAAGAGCTAAAACTATAAAACTCTTTTTTTTTTTTTTTTTGAGATGGAGTTTCGCTCTTGTTACCCAGGCTGGAGTGCAATGGCGCGATCTCGGCTCACCGCAACCTCCGCCTCCTGGGTTCAGGCAATTCTCCTGCCTCAGCCTCCTGAGTAGCTGGGATTACAGGCACGTGCCACCATGCCCAGCTAATTTTTTGTATTTTTAGTAGAGACGGGGTTTCACCATGTTGACCAGGATGGTCTCGATCTCTTGACCTCGTGATCCACCCGCCTCGGCCTCCCAAAGTGCTGGGATTACAGGCTTGAGCCACCGCGCCCGGCCCTATAAAACTCTTAAAAGGGAACACGGGGTATCTTCATGATTTTAGATTTATTTAGCAATGAATTCTTAGATATGACACCAAAAGTATGAACAACCTAAAAAAAACTAAACTGTACTTCATAAAAATGAAAAACGTTTGTGCATCTAAGACATTACCAAAAAAGTAAAAAGACAACTGACAGAATAGAAGAAAATATTTGCCCATCAGGTATTAGATAAGGGTCTAGTAGCCAAAATATGCAAAGAATTCTCAACAAGACAAATATCACTATTAAAAAGTAGGCAAAAGGGGCTGGGCACGGTGGCTCACACCGGTAATCCCAGCATTTTAGGAGGCTGAGGTGGGTAGATCACTTGAGCTCAGGAGTTCGAGACCAACCTGGACAACACGGTGAAATCTGTCTAACAAAATACAAAAAATTAGCCGGGGGTGGTGGTGTGCACTTATAGTCAGTCTCAGCTACTTAGGAGGCCGAGATCGTACCACTGCACTTTATCTTGAGCAACAGAGAAAGAGAGGCCCTCTCTCTCAAAAAAAAAAAAAAAAAGTGGGCCAGGTGCAGTGGTTCACACCTGTAATTCCAGCACTTTGGGAGGCTGAGGTCGGCAGATCACTTGAGGTCAGGAGTTCGAGACCAGCCTGGCCAACATGGAGAAACCCTGTCTCTACTTAAAATACAAAAAAATTAGCCGGGCATTCTGGTAGTTGCCTATAATCCCAGCTACTTAGGAGGCCGAGGCAAGAGAACTGCTTAAGTTTGGGAGTTAGAGGTTGCAGTGAGCCAAGATTGTGCCACTGCACTACAGCCTGGGCAACAGAGCGGGACTCCATCTCAAAAAAAAAAAAAAAAAAAAAAAAAAAAAAAGCTGGGCAAAGGATCTGAATAGATATTTCTCCAAAAAAGATATATAAGTGGGCAAGAAGCACATGAAAAGATGCTCTTATAGTCTTCAGGGAAATGCAAATCAAAACTACAAGATACCACTGCACACGCTCGAGGACAGCTAAAATAAAAAAGGCAGGCAATAACAAGTGTCGCTGAAGATGTGAAAAGAATAGAGACACCTTCAAACACTGCTGGTGGGAAGATTGAACTGTACAGCAATTTTGGAAAGTCTGCCCAGGTCCTCAAAAAGTTAAACATAAAAGTGCCACTGGACCCAGCAATTCCACTCCTAGGCATATTACCCCAGAAAAGTGAAAACATATGTCCATGCAAAAAACCTCTACGCAAGTATTTATAGTACCATTGAGCATAATAGCCAAAAAATGGAAACAACCCACATGTCCATCAAAGGATGAACAGCCATGTAAAGGAATGAAGTACTGATCCATGCTACAACATGGATGAACCTTGAAGACATCAGGCTAAGTGAAAGAAGCCAACCACAAACAACCACGCATTAAATGATTCTGTTTACATGCAACATTTGGAACAGACAAGTCTGCAGAGATAGAAAGTAGATAGGTGGTTGCTTAGGGCTTGGGGTAAGGAGGAGACAATGGGATGACGGCTAAAGGGTACAGGGTTTTTACTGAAGTGATGAAAATCTAAAAGTGACTGTGGCGATGGTTGCACGTATCTTTAAATACAGTAAAAACCATTGCATTGCACACTTTAAGCAGGTAAACTGTATGGTATATAAATTACATCTCAATAGAGCTGTTACAGAAAAATAGGAAAATGGGAAAAGATCTGAGCTACAAGAATGTTAGGCAGTGATAAGGGAAAACATGGATAAATCTAAAACATCTGTGTAAAATAATACTTTGAATTATAACTAAAAAAATACCAAGACAAACAAAATACAAGACAATACTGCACATAAGTTGGGAGAGACAACTGGAACTAAGTGTCCCAAGTCCTTATACTGTATGGGGACTGAGAGTCTGAAATAACTGATGAACTTCAGAATTTAAATATGCAGGATCAAACTGGACGAGACACCACTAAAGGGAGAGAAACAGGAGGAAGTTCCAAACACATAGAGCAAAAAATGAAACAAAGAAATAAGCAAAAGTGCTCAGAGGTCAGAAAACTATGGGCTGGGGACCAAATGTAGCCCACCACCTCCTGTTTTTGTTTTCCTGAACTCAGCCCCCCTTATGATTTCTCCATGGCTCCTTTTGAGCTACAGTGGCAAGGCCGGGTACCTTCAACAAGGACCAGACTTTACAAATGTCTGCTGACCCCTGCTACCTGATACTACACAACAGACAAAAGCAAGAGTTACTGGGGGCTTCAGTTTCCTGAGCATTGAAATGAAGAAAATATTCAGTCTTTTCTTCGGAGGTACAGGGTTCAATTTTTTTTTTTTTTTTTTTTTTTTTTGAGATGGAGTCTCGCTCTGTCACCCAGGCTGGAGTTCAGTGGCACAATCTTGGCTCACTGCAGCCTCTGCCTCCCAGATTCAAGCAATTCTCCTGCCTCAGCCTCCGGAGTAGCTGGAACCACAGGCATGCACCACCACGCCCGGCTAATGTATTTTAGTAGAGACAGAGTTTTGCCATGTTGGCCAGGCTGGTCTCAAGCGATCAACCGGCCTCAGCCTCCCAAAGTGTTGGGATTATAGGCGTGAGCCACCATGCCCAGCCTTCAGGGTTCAATGAGAAACAATATGAGTACAAGAACTTTTGTGTAGAAATGTCCTCAGCCGACTCCCTAGCTTCAGCTTCAAACCACCCTCTTCAGGTTCAACTACCAGAAGCTAATTTCCTACAAGAGAAAAAGAGCAGGCCCATCTACTGCAGCACGGAAAGACCTCAAGCCACATTTCTCTCAACATCTTCCAAAACTACAATATTACAGCAAGGTGAGTGATGCTGATACAATCCACAAGCTTATTCAGATATCTCGGGTTTTACATGTATGCAAGTGTGTGTGTGTGTGTGTGTGTGTGTGTGTGTGTGAGATCCCACGTAGGTTGATGCGTTCACCACCACAGTCAAGATACAGAACAGTTTCATCACCACAGGGATTCCCTGGTTTGACCTTTTATAACCATATCTACCTCCCTTCCTCTTCCTTGCCAACCCCTGGCAAGCACTAATCTTTGTCATTCAAGAATGTTATACACAGAGTCATTCAGTGTGACCTTTGGGAATTGGTTTTTGTCACCAACAAAACCCCTGGAGATCCGCCCAGGCTGCTATTTCTCAAGAGTCCGTTCCTTTTTGGTGCTGAGCAGACTTCTGTGGTATGAATGCACACAGTCTGCGAGACCTGCTGGAGGTCACTGTGGAAAGACATGTAGGTGGTGTCCAGTGTTTAGCTGTTACAAAGAGAGCTGCTGTGAACATTTCTCTACAGGTTTTCGGTAAGTGTTAGTCTTCATTTCTCTGGGATAAATGCCCAGGAGCACGAGTGCAGGGTGGCTGCATGTTTAGTGTGAAGGAACCTTCCAAACTGTTTTCCAGAGTGACTGTGTCATTTTCCATTGCCATGGGCAACAGATGAGGGATCCAGTTTCCCTGCACCTGCAGCTGGCGTTGTTTCAATGTCTTTCTTTTAGCCATCCTGCTAGTTAAGTGATGGCTGCTTTAGCTGCTTACAAGACTACATTTACAGTTGAGGTTAAAAGATTAAAATAAAATTAAAAAGTAATCCATACTTATTTTGTAGAAAACCAAAAAATACAGAAACATATAAAAAGAAATAAAGTCCTATTTCTTCTGTTGGGAAAAAAACCCACCATGCTGCTGTTTATACCTAAATCAATGTATCCAAGTTGCAGACAGCACGAGGCAGGTGCCACTGCTTTATTCTCACCCCAGGGTTCTACTTGGAACCCTCCTCGCCAGGATGACAACTCTACCCTGGGCCTCTGCTAACATCCCTGTGGCCTTCGCGTCAGAGGCTCACCTGAGGCTCAGGCTCTACCAGACAGCCTCAGTCCTCCTCAAAACACTGACAGCTGTGGCCCTAACTAGAGAAAGCAGTGAGGGCTCCTTCCCAAGTACGAGCCACAGACACGTCAATAGGATAGGACAGGCTGGTCCCAGGGCTCCAGGCAGTGAAGCACGCACACATGGAGGGAGTGGCAGCTCACTCCAGAACAGGTTTCCTCACTGCTTGTTGTCCAGTAAAGGTTTTGGCAGCCTAGTAAAGCCTATGAGCCTCTCTCAGAATAACATATTTTATTTTTTTGAGACAGAATCTCACTGTGCCACCCAGTCCAGAGTGCAGTAGCCAATCATAGCTCACTGCAACCTCCACCTCCTGGGTTCAAGCGATTCTCCTCCCTCAGCCTCCCGAGGAGCTGGGACTACAGGCGCATGCCACCACACCTGGCTAATTGTATTTTTAGTAGAGACAGGGTTTCACCATCTTAGCAAGGATGGTCTCGATCTCCTGACCTTGTGATCTGCCCACCTCAGCCTCCCAAAGTTCTGAGATTACAAGTCGGAGCCACCACGCCCAGCTTAGAATAACATTTTTAAATGTGTAATATAAAATACAGACGGCAAAACTGTAAAAAAAAAAATTTTTTTTGAGGCAGGGGCTTGCTGTGTCGCCCAGGCTGGAGCGCAGTGGTGTGATCATAGTTCCCCGCAGCCCTGACTGCATCTCCTACCTCAGCCTCCCAAGAAGCTGGGACTATAGGCACACGCCACCAGGTCCAGCTGATTTTTTCATTTTTCTTTTGTAGAGATGGGCGTCTCACCATGTTGACCAGGCTGGCTTCCAACTTCTGGCTTTAAGCCATTCTCCCACCTCAGCCTCCCAAAGGGCTGAGCCAAAATATTTTTAAAAACAAACATATTCCATAGTAATATGTAACATTTCATGTAGTGATGAATAAAACACATTCAAAGTGTCTGCAGCTACAGTGTGAGACGGAAAGTCTGCTTTTTTTCCTCTTAGTGCCAAAGTCCTGGGTGCCGCTGACCCCACAGGCTCATTGCCACATTTGTAATGGAAAGAAATGCTAAATTCCAGGTAGAGCTTAGTAAAAATAAAGATGTCATTTTTTTCCTATCCAAGCTCATGGAGCCCTGAATTTCACAAACCCAGGAAATACAGGACCAGGCCTCTTCCCTAAGACACTCCTGAAGGCTGTCCGTTGGCCTTGGTTCTAAGGGAAGGAAGCTGCCTGCATATAGCAAGGGGCAGGGCAGAGGCACAGGTGGGGTCCCGGCACCCCAGCGAAGGCCTTGCAGAAAGGGACGGTTGGTAGAGAGCCTGTTCTGGGCTGCTGAGAAGGCATGCAGATGGATTGCAGATCGGCCACCCCGGGCCTTGATCCCACCAGGGACGGGCCAGGGCAGAACTCAACCAAGGGAAATTCCCCTTAAAACCTAAATGTACTATCATCTGTACCAGTTCACCTGGAAGAAACTTCAGCCACTTTTTTTTAGATCCCAAGTTTTCTGTTTCAAACCTCAGGGGTAGGTAATGGAAAAAAAAAAAAAAAAAATTAGTGCTAAGAATCTAAGGATCACAGACATCGCTCAACCCGGTTGTATAGAGGGTAGAGGCCTTCGATGTCCAGCAGGTCCAACATCTGCACCTGGAGGGTTTTGTACAGAAGACAGCCCTTCGGTAACCCCGAGCGCTCTGGGGTGTTTCTTCCTACCGAGAACATCAGGGGAAAACGAGAGCATGTTGATTATCAAAGATTGTGGAGGGAGACACAGGCCGGCACAGACAGCATGTTTTTGGATGGGTCTGCCAACCTTTGTTAACGCGAAGGCCACTGTCCCGTCATCCTCAGTGGAAAGGTCAAGCAGCTTCTGGTAAAATGCTTCATCATAAGGCCCATCTATTTGTAAGGTTTTTCTGAAGAAGAAAGCACAATAAAAACAGGATGACAAAGTCACACAGAGGTTGTTTCTTAAACTGCTAACACAGTCTACAAAACCCAGTACCACTAAACATCACACACTTTATTTTGAAAAACACCTAATAGATCTATCTTCCTCATGTTAAACAAGGTTTTAAACAGAACTTAGCAAGGCCAGAACCAGGGAGCCCTGAAGCTGAGCCAACTCCTGTTCATCACAAGTAGCATCCTGCATCAGAGACGCAAGTAAAGACCAGCAAGGAAGGAAGAGGATCCCTACCCCAACTGGACACAGCACAGGTGTGGAGCCCAGTGACCCGCAGTGAAAGCCCAGGACGGAGGCTTGGCTGACACAGAAGGGCCTGCAGGAGTGCTGCTTGGCTGTGGAGCAACACTGCCCTCTGCAGGCTCAGCCCCAACTCAGGGATTGCAATTACCAGGGTCACAGATGTGCTTTCTTTTCTGGAAACTGGTAAGTAACCCTGTTCCTCCTTCACAAGGCACTAAATTGCAGAGCCGTGCCTTGGTACCTGGGAGCGGAGGACTGGGGCAGGGAGTGGCTGGCCTGCTTCGTCTCCTAGGAACCTGTGCCTGGGAGGCACGTTCTTACCCTGCCCACCCCTATAGTCTCCTCTCAGAGCCACCAAGACGGGGACCGCCTGACCTCACCTCTCCTCGGGAAACTCTTCCAGGTATCGCTCAACCCGGTTGTACAGAGGGTAGAGGCCTTCGATGTCCAGCAGGTCCAACATCTGCACCTGGAGGGTTTTGTACAGAAGACAGCCCTTCGGTAACCCCGAGCGCTCTGGGGTGTTTTTTCCTACCGAGAACATCAGGGGAAAACGAGAGCATGTTGATTATCAAAGATTGTGGAGGGAGACACAGGCCGGCGCAGACCACAGGGCTCACCCTGGGCTCAGCCATACGGGCATCACCGCAGGCGAGGGCTGGACCCTGGACCTGTGCTAAGGACAGAGACGACGCTCCTGCCTCACAGAGCTGCTGGAGCTGGAGTGAGCCCGGACCACACTGGATGCACCAGGCTGAACACAAAGGAGAGAGCAAGAAACTCGCGCGTCTTGCCTCGTGCCTCTCCTTCGCCAACACAACTCTCAGAATGACCTTCAGATTCCATCACAACAGCCCTGGAAGTCACTTTATGATTTAAGTTTAGACACATAATCCTCATTCTAAGGCAGGGGACAAAATTTATTTTCCTTCTTTTTTTTGAGACAGAGTCGCTCTGTGGCCCAGTCTGGAGTGCAGTGGCATGATCTCAGCTCACTGCAACCCCAAGGCAGAGAATTTCTAAGGATTCTGCTGACATGCTAAATCTGCAAGTCCACTAAAGGGAGGACAATCCCAGGACACTGCAGAGTCCAGAGCCATGAGCCCACACTGAGAGGCAGGTAAGGCCTGGGCTGGCCACAGGCATGAGCTCAGAAGCAGCCACACGGAGCCACAGACAAGGGACCTGTTACATCATAGGGATAGAGGCAGAAACAAAACTTCATTTGCCACTCACAGTTGTTTAGCACCTGTGCTGTACAGGGTGCCAGATGAGCTTGGGAGATACCAAGTCCCAGACCATCACCTCCCTTGAAGGGAGCAGCCATCTCCCACAAAGAACCATACTACTGACAAACTCACAGTAAGAAAGGTGTCCATACAAGAAGATAACTGTAGT
Source organism: Aotus nancymaae (assembly GCF_030222135.1). Taxonomy (NCBI): domain Eukaryota; kingdom Metazoa; phylum Chordata; class Mammalia; order Primates; family Aotidae; genus Aotus; species Aotus nancymaae. Next base: position 20,647,097 of record NW_026988455.1, read on the forward strand.
CACCTGCAGACTTCACTAGGACTTAACACGAAAATGCCAACGGGCAGGAAAACAGGAGTAAAAGCTCACATGCCCAACTGAAGGGGATTTGTTAAAATTACAGCAGATCCATGCGTAGTCAATAAAAGTTCAATAAAATGCATGTCATCGCCGGGCGCTGTGCCTTACGCCTACAATTCTAACACTCTGGGAGGCCAAGGCGGGCAGATTGCTTAAGCCCAGGAGTTCAAGATCAGCTCGGGCAACATGGAGAAACCCCATCTCTACCAAAAAAAAATATATACAAAAATTAGTTGGACGTGGTAGGGATGCCTGTAGTTCTAGCTACTGGAGGCTGAGGCAGGAGGATCGCTTGAGCCCAGGAGGCAGAGGTTGCAGTGAGCCAAGATCACACCATGGCACTCTAGCTTGGGCAACAGAACCAGACCTTGTATTTAAAATAAATAAACAAACATATATATGTGTGATGGTATAGATACAGACTTATGGTAATTAAGTAAAAAAGTCAGGTCACAAAATGACATGTAGAGTATGATCTTATTGTTTTAAACTGCACATCCCAGCAGCCAGGCCCGGCTCCACTCCCTCCTGTCTGTGTCCATGTCCAAGAAGGTCTGCAGGAGCCCCAGGGTCCTGTGGTGCCTCCTCTTAGTGCCCCCAGACTACCTCAGCAACTGGTGCCATCTGTCCCTCCAAACACAGTCTGCTTTCTTAAAAGCAGTTATGTACCAAGATTATGGGCATAATTTTAACAAATTTTTCTGAAATGATCAGGAATCACTTTCATAACAAGAAAAAAAAACCCACAAAATTTATTTGTAATGAGAAAATATGGGGGCCAGACATGGTGGCTCATGCCTGTAATCACAGCACTTTGGGAGTCCGAGGTGGGTGGATTGCTTGAGGTCAGGAGTTCAAGACCAGCCTGGTGAAACTCTGTCTCTACTAAAAATACAAAAATTAGGTGTGACAGCACATGCCTGTACTCGGGAGGCTGAGGCAGGAGTATCGCTTCAACCTAGGAGACAGGTTGCAGTGAGCTGAGATCACATGACTGTACTCCAGCCTGGGTGATAGAGTAAGATCCCATCTTGAAAAAACAAAAGAAAAAGTTGGCACAGGCAGCAGAAAAGAGGGCAGAGCCTAGGGTATGGGCGGGTTTCTGGTTGCACACAAGCAGGACCATTGTCTTCAAACAGTCTCAGGCTCCCAGAGACCATGGGGTTTCTGTGGGCTGCCAAGAGTCATGAGCAGGCTCAGCTCATGAGACGTCAGGATACACAGCAGCGGCCAGGGCCCAGCTCTGCACCCTCCTGTCTGCAAGGAAGGTGTCCCACAGTCCACAGGCCCCACGGGTCTGTCTCTTTCCTCTAGACTTGTGAAGACACCCCACTATGGCAGGACGCAGCCCTGAAGGGTTTCTGTGCCTCAATCCTCCCCGTCTAAGGAACAAGCCAAGGAAAACCTGTCCCCATGGTTGCAATGAGGATCCAACAGGATAACATGGTTGAAAACATTCGACAACCCAGAGAAGACCACAACATATGGATGATATTCTGGGGGGAAATCCTACAGCCCAAATGTGTCCTGCAATTTACAGACGCAGATTAAAAGCAAGAAAGGAAGTCTGCATCTGGGGGTGAGAGGCAGCTAGGCCCTGTGCTGGGAGCCCTGGTGGAACCAGGTGGCATCCCCAGATCCCCCAGGAGGCTTTGCTGACCTCCTGGCCACCCATGGGGACTGCAGAGTCCCAAGGCCCCTGCAGCCCCCACCGCCTACCTGGGGAAGGCTGGGCCCTACCTTGGCAGCGCAGGCTCCTGCTGAAGGGGCTGGCTTCACAGACTCGCGGGCCCTGAGGCCCAAGCCCCAGTCTCAGGGTGCCTGCCCGGCCCTTGTCCGAGCTGCTCAGCAGTACCCGCGTGATCACGTGCACCAGCTCCCTGATCACAGCCCTTGTGCAGTGGGGCCCACTGGCCAGGCCATTGGAAGGGAAGAAGAACGGCTTCAGGTGGTGTGCAAGCTCGCTCCAGTCAGCCACGGGGCTCCGGGCATCTTTGCAGCCATAAATCAGCTCACCATTCTTCAGGCAGGGATAAGAGAGAGGGAAACGTCAAACCACCAAGCTTGTAGGAAAAGACCTCAGTCCCCACCACCAGCAGGCCAGGCAGTGGGTGAGAGCCAAGGGCCCTGATACTGTCGAACCCATCTGTGGCCGCTGCATATTCCAGCTTCTCCAGGGAAACCCACCCTCACGAGCCATGCTATCAACCAAGCAGCAAATCCTGAGACATGAAAAAGAAGAAAAGGTTTCAAAAACTAAAGAGCAGTGCCCTGGCCTGACCAACGCCCCCCAGACAATGATACACAGTACATTTAGAAGCCAAGAGCAAATGCTCACCACAAGTGACAAACTCCCAAAGCCACCAGCCCAGTTACTCAAGAGCTTGAGGGCCTTGGCTTGGCCCTGAGCAGGCAAACACAAGGATGGCAGTCAGCACCAGCACCACAGATGAGCGTGTCCTGGGGTTCAGGCCACGCCCAGGATGACCCCAGTGCTGGATGCTGCAGCTGAGCCAGAAGCAGGGAGAAGCTGCTGGCATCACCAGTATGGAAACGTCCATGCTCAAGACTGTTCTACCTTTTGAAATCAAGCCCAGCAAAGAAATTCCTTACAACATCAACATTCAGATTCATACATACCCAGGGCACAGGCAGGGACATCCACTGCAATGCCCAGCGGGGAGTCGATACCATGACTCATGGGGGTCTGAGTGGTGCCCAGGGGAAAGGCCCCTGATAGCAGCCAACCCCAGGAAAGTAGCAACTCTTTGAATCTTATTTATTTACTTAATTTTTCACGTTTTTGAGACAAGGTCTCATTCTGTTGCCCAGGCTAGAGTGCAATGGAGCAATCAAGACTCACTACAGCCTTCAACTCCCAGGCTCAAGCAATCCTCCCACCTCCGGCTCCCAGGTAGCTGGGAACACAGGTGGACATACCACACCAAGCTAATTTTTTTATTTTTTGTAGAGACAGTTTTGCTATGTTGCCCAGGCTGATCTTGAACTTCTGGCTCAAGCAATCCATCCACCTCAGCCTCCCAAAGTGCTGGACCTGGCCCACACCTGGAACTCCAGAGCTTTCAGTTTTCTGCCTTGCTGGGTTTGAATACTGAACCAGACCAGATCAGCAGGAGAGCTGATGGAATGCACAGTAGGCAATGTGCCTTGGCGCTGCCCTGTTATCTTAAAATGTCATTCTGCATCCCTTCTCTGAATCCATCCCCTTTTCAACTCTTTTTAAACAATCCTAAACCTCGAGACTTTTCCAGCTGATTTTAACGGAATCAGCAGCCAGCCAGAGTTCCAGGCCCCAGAGACCTTAGGTGCAGGCCAGATGGGTCAGAAAAGGGTCCACTTGGGATAACATGCCAGTCTTATAACAGGCTTCAAACAAATCCCTGATGAAACAGAATGTATCTTCAGGGTTTAAATATTGAGTTTATAAAAATAAATTACATAAATATGAAATAAAAACTGCCTGTGAAATATGTTATCCTTTCCCGGATTTGGGAAGGTGGAGGCAGACAGCGAATGAAGCCAATTCACTGCCCAGCAGCCAGTACCATGGGGTGTCTAAGTAAGACCTGGGGAGGCAGGTCAAGAGCAGGCCCCATCCACCCACTGCTGAGAGGCATCCAACCGGGCAGCAGGACGCCAGCCACGTGGAGCAGTGAGGAGAGGGGCCAGGGCTTCCAGTTCACCAGTCACCTTGTCGAGACCACAGCACACAGGAAGCTGAGAGGCTCGTGCTCAACAGCCCTGCCTCCTCTGAAGGATCCACTTGCCATGGCTGTCAGCTCTCCAGGACTCTTTCCCCAGGTGTCACTTATGTGTGATGGATTATGAGGCTACAACTGGGACTGGGGTGATGACAAGGGGGAGCCCAGAGGATACATGTTCAACATGGGCCCAGCACCCCAACTGCCACCCAGGCCTGCCCTGCCCTACATCTCATCCCCTTTTCTCCCCCCAGCCTCTCCTCCACAGACACCCCAACCCTGCCTGGCCCTAACCCCATCTGCTCCCCCTTGGACACCACTGCCAGCAGTAGGCCAGGTGATGCCAGCCCAGATAGTGCCAGAGCCATCTTCACCAATGGTTTACCCATCTGCTCATCACGACAGACCAAGGCCCACTCAGCAGTTATTGGGGCTTTGGTCGAGCACCCCAGGGTCATGGAAAACCCACAGTCACTCAGATATTGTACTTGTGGAAGGAACAGTCATGGAAAACCCAGTCACTCAGAAAAAGGTCAGGGAAAGACAGGTCTGGAACTAAAAGGTCAAAGGTGAAGGGTCAACCAGTCAGGGCATGAGGACCCCAAAGGGGATGTCAGACACACACAACGTGCAGCCCAGCCCAACACCCTTGTCTGTAAAGTCACCTGAACCTTCGCCAGCCCTACCCTGAAACCACCATAGAATCAAAGCAGCTCTTACCTTAAATATCTTTAAGTTGTTCTGTGCCTCCTGTAGCAAACTCTTCAAGGCAAAGTGCATTCTCTGTTTGTTTCTAAAAGGGAAAAGTGTTAACATGCTTTAAAAGCAGCTGGAACTGACCTGTCCCTGCACACACACCTGCTCGTGTGGGTACTCCCAGGGGTCACTGGGAAACCCAGAGTCCAGCTGGGTCCAAATAGTGACATTCTCCCCTCACTACAGCCCTGCCATGGGCTCCCTCCCCAGAGGGTCACAGACACAGCTCCACAGCCTGGCACACACTCACTAGAGATGTGGGGGTTGGCTCTGACCCCTGGGCCTGTGGGAGATGTGAGGGACCCAACTGAGGCACAGGAGTGGGAACCCGGCCCACAGCATCACAGCCTGACCCAAGAGGGGTTAACAGCTGCTCTGCCTCCCCTGTTCCTCCTGCCGCAACTTCCAAAGGCTCAGGGGCAGCAGGAGGCCCGTGACGGGCCATGGAGTGGGTGCCGGGAGCCAGGGAGAGGCTGGAGCCCCAGAGAGCCTCACCCTCCAAGCAAAGAGCTGTGAGGCTGCTCTCTTCCCCCACCTCCACAAAGGAACCTCAGGGGGTCAAGCTGCCCGTGCAGGCACGAGAGTCTGGCCCTGCCAGTGAGGACAGCCCACGAGCACACACTCAGAAAGGCGCCCAGTATCCATGTACTCTCTAGCTGACTCCCGAAAGCCTGCATTCTACAACATTCCAGGGAGGGTTCCCTACTTATGTTCTGACAATTTAATAAATTATCAACTATTAATCTTTATTACGAATGCTTCACAATTTAACAGCCTTTAGGTGCAAAGGGAAATCCACATGGGACCCACAGGTGAGTGCACTGCTAGCCTCGCAGAAGCCATGGAGCAAGCGGCATCAGTGCCACCTTCTGAATGAACATTCCTGATGTCTGTGAACTTTTTAACTTCCAAAGACAACTCTGTGTTTGATCTTTGTTCCAGGAAGTTTGCAAGAGCATCTAACCAAAAGCACTGACGTGACGACCAGGTGCGCACTCAAGAGGCAGTGCTGAGCACTGACAAAGGCAGGGGCACGAAATGAATGGTCAGAGGGCAGGGTGGGAGGAACGAGTAAAGAAACTCACACAGCTGAGTGAGAAAAACCGGACTCACCAGAACAGCTCTGCGGTAATGGGGGTCCCAGGGAGGGAAAGGAGATTGGAAAGAGGAGCTGTGCTGATCAAAAAGGACAGCAAAGGCTCACAAATCCACACCGCCCTGTGGCCAAGGACTCTCTCCTGGGGGTATAAGGTGGGACGAAAGGCCGGGAAGTACTGCCCTGAATCCCAGGTGCTGCCCAGGTCCCATCTCCCTCCATCTGCTCCCACCCTAAGTCCTGCCAACTCCCTCTGCTGCCCCCTTGGCCTCAGGGCCTTGCCCACTGGACCCCAGGCCCCACTGCTGACTGACCCTCCCCAGCTCCCAGCCACTACTGCCTTCCTAACCACAAAGGCTCTGGCCAGGACTGGACTCTGGGCTGCCCCAGGTGAGTAATGTGTGGGGCACATAGCAAAGCTCTGAAGGCCAGGGAGTGTGAAGGCAGTGCCAAGGTGGGGAGTAGAACTCAGGTGCCTGATCAGAGGCTGCAAGCAGGCCTTGCCCAGACAGAAATGGCCACCGCAGCAGCAGACTTTTTAATATCCGCAGAGGAGGGAGAGATCAAAGGCACAACCAACCAAACTTTGAGGGCCCAGACTAGGAGGTCAAGGCTGAGCACCAGTTGATTTCTGATATAAGTAGAAGACAAATCTGGTCACAATTCGGATGAGGGAACAACCAGTACATGAGCAAGCACCTAAGACTGTGAGCACAGAGACAGGGGTGGAGCACAAAGCCCCGGGTGTCTACAGCGCTGATGGCGAAGCGGAGCCCTGAAGACAGAATGGGGCCCTCCCCAACTTCCTACCTCACAAAATACCCCCCACCAGGCACTGTGTCCTCGCCCTACCCATCTCCAGGGAATGTGACACAAGGGGGCAAAGGAGAAGTGTTCTCTTACCCTGAGTAGAGATCAAGGGGACAGTATTTACTGATCTGCTTCCACTTCCCAGTTGCCACCTGTGAAAACACCAACAGGAGGGCATGAGGTGACTGGTGCTGGTGACTGCACTGTACCAACTGAACACACAGAACAGCACCAATGATGAAGACAATGAAGACGGGCTGAAGCCTTGCCCTGGAAAAGGTGCCACCACCTTTGCAGGTGCACATCGCTGAATGGGGGAGGGAGCCACTTGACTTCCATTCAAGGAAACATTGGCCCCATCTGTGAGACGCAATATGGCATGGCCCCCAGGCCAGCCCTTCACAGGAGCAGGGAAGAAAGCAGCAAACACCTTCAAATTACATGGCAACATTCTGGTAATGTGAGTAACAAACCTTTAGAAGTTATAATATCCAGTAACCATTAACAAGAAATGTCATGTTGCCAGTTGGAAGATAACTGGCATAACATTTTGAAAGGCAACTTGGTGGTATCCACCAAACTTTAAAATGTCTATGTCCCCTGACTCAGCAAATCTACAAGGAACCTAGAAGAACTAGCACAGGGCAAAAAGGTACAGAGACAAGAATGTCCACTGCAGCCTTACTGATAACAGCAAACCCTGAAACCAAGAGAGACAGTCATCAGTAAGGAAACAATGAAATAAATCACAGCCCATCCACGAGTGGGGCCAGCACACAACAAGCAATTTACTGAATGAAGGAATGCATAAATGATATGCAGCCACAACCAGAAAGAGGCAGAGTTAAAAGTCACCAAGATTTATTCAAGGAAAAAAGCAACTGGCAGAACAATAGATACAGTGTAATGTCACTTTTGCTTAAAAAAAAAAAAAGCTTATGTAAAAATATACATGCATATATCCAAATATGCACTGAAAAAGCCCTAAATATTCACAAACAATCCTCAAGGATCAAGTGAAAAAAGCAGTTAGACAAAGTACATATGGCATGATCCCATTTTTGCTTTGTAAGAGCGTGTGTGTGTGTGTGTGTGTGCGCACGTACAGGAATATAAACATTAGAATATGTGAAGAGAGATTACTTCATTTCCACTGAATTACATACATATTTTTGTGGGCACAGGAAGAAGTCTGGAAAGATATGCCAACATATCTGACAACATGAGTTACCTGGGAAGGCGGGTCATCCAATTCATTCCATGCCATATGTTACCAGTTATATGAGCAGGTAGTGCTTTGTTACCAGTTATATGAGCAGGTAGTGCTTTATAGTACAAAGTATTTCTTAAAAATTTGTCACATATGTTGAAAGTGAATGGTGACCATGAAAATCGTATCCTAAGGGTCATGGCTCACATACCATCTTTCCCCTAAGAGCTTAGATAGTAATCACACCACAAAGAAAAGAAGGGGTGATGTTGGTGAAATGGTGGCACAATGAGCTCCAGAAATTCTCTCCTCCTAAAGGCAATCAGAAAACTGGTTAAAAAGTCACAATCAAAATTTTTGAAGTCTGGAAATTTACCACAGACTTGAAACAATCCACGAGGCATTTATTTAAGAAAAACAGCTAAATCTAACCAAGATCAGTAAGCTTGTTGGCACTTTAAATGCCCTATTCCCATCCCCCTATCTCTAGCTCCAAGGGAACCTTGAAAACCAGCAGCTGCAATCACAGTGAAAACCAGCTACCTGGCAGCCACAAACAGCACAGAAGAGGGCAGGGCATCTCCAAAGCCTCACTCTCAGACAGTCACTATTTGACCTATCTCTGGGTTCCCGGAAAGATCACATTTGCAAGGCTGTCTTCACTGACCTAGCTTAGAACTCACCCATGCAGGAGGCCTTTTCCCCAGGGGCATTTGTCAACAACATTTAGAGGCAACTGTTTAACTTGATGGTTTCCTTGGAAGGTGAATAAAGAGCAAATGGTTAACCAAAGCTAAAAAGGAAAAGCTGAGTAACAAGATGTACACAGAGGCTCTGAAAGCTCCAACGTATACCTGGGAATCCGGAAAGCCTTTACAAAGACTCAGAGAAGATCTGAGAATGCCCTCAGCTCTTACCTGAGCTGATCTGAGGCTCCATGGAAGTGAAGGCTAAGGCAAAATTATCAACCACCTTAGTGAATATTGAGTGGGCCCCAACACATAAACAGAGCTCCTCAGCAAAGACTAGGAGACATTCATTCTGGCATGTCTGCCATCGAAGAAACTATCTATTGACCCACTAGCTGCCCACTAAGCTAACTGAGCAGACTTTAGAGGCCACATATGACAAAGAATATACACTTCACAAAATTAACACAGAAAAGTCCCTTAACAAACAGTAACAACTACAACAAGCAGCAATTAAAAATCCTGCAGAGGGAGTAGAATTTAACTCCAGAGGGGCCACATTATATTATTTCAAATGCCCACTTTCAAGCTATCATCATAAAACACGCAAAGAAACAACAAAGTATGGCCTATATACAATAAAAAGAAACAATCTCTAGACTGCCCCTGAGCAAGCCCAGACACTTGACTTGCTAGACAAAGACTTCAACCAACCTAAATATGATTAGAGCTAAAGGAAACTAGGGACAAAGAACCAAAATGAACAAGGAGAATAATGTCTCAACAAATAGAGAATATCAACAGAGAGGTACACATTATAAAAAGGAACCAAAAAGAAATTCTGGCCAGGCATGGTGGCTCACGCCTGTAATCCCAGCATTTTGGGAGGCTGAAGTAGGCAGACTGCCAGAGCTCAGGAGTTTGAGACCAGCCTGGGCAACATGGCAAAACCCCATCCTACAAAAATTTTAAAAACTAGCTGGGCAGGGTGGCATGCACCTGTAGTCCCAGCTACTTGGTGGAGGCTGAGGCAGGAAGATGGCTTGAGCTCAGGGGGATCAAGGCTACAGTGAGTCATGTTCATGTCACTGCAGTCCACTCTGGATGACAGAGCAAGACACTGTTTAAAAAGAAAAAAAAGGAAGAAAGAAATTCTTTAGTTGAAAAGTACAGTAGCTAAAATGAAAAAGTAACTAGAGGGGCTCAAGAGCAGACTTGAGTAGGCAGAAGAGAAAACAGGTAAATTTTAGGATAGAGACCAAGAGATCTACGCCTAGACACACCATAATCAAACTGTCACAGGACAAAGACAAGGGGAGAATCTTAAAAAGCAGCAAGAGAGAAGTGACTCATCCCATACAAAGCACCGTCTCTAAGATTAACAGCTGATTCCTCATTAGAAATCATGGAGGCCAGGAGGAGGCAGGATCATGACATATCCTCAGTGCTAAAAGAAAGACTGCCATCCAAGAATTCTAGATCTATCAAGACTATCCTTTGAAAATGAAAGAGAAATTAACACATTGCCAAATAAACCATAACTAAAAGAATTTGTTGCTAGCAAACATACCCTACAAGAATTAATAGAGGGAATCCTTTGGGATGAAATAAAGGATACTAGACAGTAACTCAAATCCACAGGAAGAAATAAAGAGTATCAGTAAAGGTAACTACATAGGTAAACATAAAAGAAGGTATAAACACATTTTGTAACTCTTTTTCTATATAATTTAAGAGACAACTGCATAAAGTCATAATTATAAATCTGTGTCGCCCAGAACATGATGTGGAAACATCTAATTTGTATCCCAATAACAGCACAAAGGTGGGAGGAGATAGCAAAGCTTTAGAGGAGTAAAGCTTTTGTCTACAACCGAAATGGAGTTGGTATTAACCTAAACTATACTCTTTAAGTTATTATGTGAAATTAATACTCACAGCAACTAGATAGAAAGTCAACAAGGAAGAAGGCTTGAACAACACTATAAACCAACTAGACCTAACCTATCTATAGAAAACTACATCCAGCAGCAGCAGGTTACACATTCTGCTCAAGCGAACACGGAACATCTTAGGAAGGAACCTTATGTTAAACCTCAAAACAAGTCTCGAGAAATTTTAAGAGTGAAATCATGCAAACAGTTTTCTCTAAACACAGTGGAATGAAATTAGAAATCAATAACAAAAGGAAATTTGACTCTGAAATATGTAAAAAGTAAACACTTCTAATTATCATTGGGTCAAAGAAGAAATCAAAAGAGAAATCAGAGAATTAAGTAAACAAAAATGAAAACACAACATGCCAAAATTTATGGGATTAAGAGAAAGCAGTTACTTACAGAAAGATTTATAGTTGCTTGAGACACAGTCTTGTTCTGTCACCCAGGCTGGAGTGCAGGGACATGATCTTGGCTCAATGCAACTTCTGCCTCTTGGATTCAAGGGTTTTTCATGCCTCAGCTTCCAAAGTAGCCGGGATTACAGGCACGAGCCACTATGTCCGGCTAATTTTTGTATTTTTAGTAGAGACAGGATTTCGCCATGTTGACCAGGCTGGTTTCAAACTCCTGTCTTCAAGTGATCCACCCACCTCAGCCTCCAAAAGTGCTGTGGTTACAGGCATGAGCCATCATGCCCAACCCTTAGCAATGAATTTAACAAAAGAAGTATAAGACTTATACATGAAAAAATACAAAACACCATTGAAGGAAACAAAAGACTTAAATAAACAGAAAGAAATTCTATGTTCACACTGAAAATATTAATACTGTTAAGATGGCAATACTTCCCAAAATGATGTACAGATTCAATAGAATCCCTATCAAAATCTCAGATGATTTCTTAGTAGAAATGGACAAGCTAAAGGCATCCAAATTGGATAGAAAGAAGTAAAACCCTCTATTCACAAATGATATGATCCTACATACAGAAAAATCCAAAGACCCACAAGAAAGCTCCAAGAGCTAATTTAAAAATTAAGCAAAGTCAGAGGATATATGATAAACACACAAAAATCAGTTGCTTCTATGTATCAGTAATGAAAAATCCGAAAGAAAATTAAGGAAGCAGCTCATTTACAATCACATTTACAATATTCCAAAAGAATAAAATACCTAGAATAAACTTAAAGTACTGAAAGACCTGTACACTGAAAACTACATTGCTGAAAAAAAATTGAACACCTAAATAAATGGAAAGGCATCCCACGTTCATAGAGTATAAGACTTACTATTGTTCAGCACCTTGGGAGACCAAGTGGGCGGATCTTGAAGTCAAGAGATCAAGACCATCCTGGCCAACATGGCGAAACCCCATCTCTACTAAAAATACAAAAATTCACCAGGCATGGTGGCACACGCCTGTAGTCCCAGCTACTCAGGAGGCGAGGCAGAAGAATTGCTTGAATCTGGGAGGCAGAGACTACAGTGAGCCAAGATCGTGCCACTGCACTCCAGCCTGGTGACAGAGTGAGACTCCACCTCAAAAAAAAAAAGACTTACTATTGTTAAGACAGTAATACCGCAGGTGATCTAGATTCATGTGATCTCTATCAAAATTCTAACAGCCTTTTTTTGCAGAAATGAAACCAATCTTCAAATTCAGATGTAAGCATGAGTGGTCCCAAATAGCTAAAATAATCTTGAAAAAGATGAAAAGCTGAAAGCATCATACTTCCTGATTCCAAAACATATTAGAATGCTTCCGTAATCAAAATTGTGTGGTACTGGCACAGAGACATACATATAGACCAGTGGACTAAAATAGACAACCCAGAAATAAATCCTCATATATATGTCCAAAAGGTCTCTAGCAAGGGTATCAGGACTATTATTTGGAGGAACACAGTGTTTTCAACAAGTGTGGTGAAAACTGGATAACCAAACAAAAAAGAATAAAGTTGGACACATACCTAGCCCTACATACAAATATTAACTCAAGATGGCTCAAAGATCTAAATGTAAGATCTAAAACTCTTGGACGAAAACATAGGGGAAAAGCTTCATGACATTAGATTTGGCAATGATTTCTTGGATATGACACCAAAAGCACAAGTAACAAAAGAAAAAATAGAAAAGCTGGACTTGATCAATATTAAACATGTTTGTGCACAAAGGACACTATCCACAGAGAAAAAAGGCAACTGATAGGAGACAATATCTGCAAATCACACATCTCATAAGGCTTTACTATCCAGTATATATAGAGAACACTTACAACTCAGTAACAAAAAAAACTCAATTTAAAAGTGGGCCAATGGCTGGGCATGTTGGCTCATGCGTGTAATCCCAACACTTTGGGAGGCCAAGATGAGCAGACAGCTTGAGCTCAGGAGTTTGAGACCAGTCTGGGCAATATGGCCAAACCCATCTCTACGAAAAATACAAAAATTAGCTGAGTGTGGTGGCATGCGCTTGTAGTCCCACCTACTAAAGAGGTTGATGTGGTGGAAGCATCCATTAAGCCCAGGAGGCAGAGGCTGCAGTGAGCTGTGATCACAGATCTAAACTCCAGCCTGTGTGACAGAGCAAGACCTCTCTCTCACACACACACACACACACACACAAAAAGGCAAATAACTTGAATAGACATTTCTCCAAAGAAGATACAAAATGGACAATAAGCACATGAAAAGATGCTCAATATCACATCATTTAGGGAAATGTAAACCAAAACCACAATGAGATACCACCTCACAAACATTAGGATGGCAATAACCACAAGCATGTTGAGAAATTGGAACTGATATGGTTTGGATGTTTTGTCCCCTCCAAATCTCATGTTGAAATGTGACCGCCAGAATTGGAGGTGGGTCTACTGGGAGGTGTTTGGGTCATGGGGACTGATCCCCCATGAATGGCTTGGTGCTGTCCTCACAATAATTAGTGAGTTCTTACTCTATGAGTTCACAGAGATCTGGCTGTTAAAAAAGCCTGGTACCTCCTCCCTCTCTCTCTTGCTCCTTCTCTTGCCATGTGATACTCTGGCTCCCCCTTTGCCTTCCGCCATGATTTTAAACTTCCTGAGGCCTCACCAGAAGCTGAGCAGATGCGGTTGCCATGCTTACACAGCCTGCAGCACTGTGGGCCAAATAAACCTCTTTTCTTTATAAATTACTCAGCCTCAGGTATTCCTTTATAGTAATACAAAATGGACTAACACAGGAACTGTTACACATTGCTGCTAAGAATGTAAAGTGGTCCAGCTGCCGTAGAAAACAGTGTGGAGGTTTCCCAAAAAGTTAAACACAGGATTACTCTAAGACTCAGCAATTCTATTCCTGGGAATCTACCTCAGAGAACTGAAACCAGGGAATCAAACAAGTACCTACACAAAGTTTCACAGCAGCACTATTCACAATAGCCAAAAGGCAGAAACAACCCACACACTGGAATTCCATTCAACAGATAAATGGATAAACAAAACATGGTACATTCATGCAATGGAGTATTATTCAGCCATAAAAGGAATGATGTGCTGACACATGTCACAACATGGATGAAGCTCAAAAACATCATGCAAAGTAAAAGAAGGCAGTCACAAAAAGTCACATACTGTGATATTATTTATATGAAATGTCCAGAATAGGGAAATCCAGACACAGAAAGTAGACTGGTGGTTGCCAAGAGACTGCAGGAACGGGGAATGGAAAGTGACTGCTAACAGGGACATGGGTTTGCTTTGAAGTGATAAAAATGTCAGCAACTAGATAGAAGTGATTGTACAACCTTATGAAGAGACTAAAACCACTGAATTACATATTTTAAAGGAGTGAATCTGGTCATGGGCTGGGCGCAGTGGCTCACACCAGGCACTCTGGGAGGCCAAGGCAGGTGGACTGCTCGAGTCCAGGACATTGAGGCTGCAGTGAGTATAACTGCATCACTGCACTCCAGCCTGACAGGGTGACATAGACCCTGTCTCTAAATTTAAAAAATAAAAAAGGTGAACATGAATCACTTGTGAAATAAAATGTCAACTAAAAGTATCCATATTTTCTTTTACTCTTCTGAAAACTGGGTGGCCGTGCCTCAGCCCGGAATCCCAGCGTGCAGCTCTTCTGCATAGAGGCCAGAGTAACCCACAGCTGGGCATTGGCTCTCCTCACCTTGAGGTGCTGGTGCATGCAGTAACGACAGACCTTATGTTTCATCTCATGCGTGACATCACTCGAGAAGGGAATGAACCCACATTTTGGCTGTAAAATAAACAAATGAGGAGAAAAAATATTTAGAAAGAAATCATATACCTCTAAGTAGACACATCACTGACTACAAGATAATGAGTGCAGCAACTGTTAGGTATGAACGGCCTCAGAAGCTGTTTTCATTTGCAGCTCCCAGCAAGAACACTTCCTGCACCAGATCACACAAACATCTCTGCTAGAGGACCCATGGCCAGAACTCCTACTGAGGAGGGTCAGTGGTGCCTCTATGCTGGCTTAACACAAGTAAAACACACAGTAGCTTCGTGCTTTCATTCAAGACTGTGACTGCAAGACTCTAGGAGTAGAGATGGACCCAGGACTGCCAACTCCAAGAAGCAGAACCATTGTTCCTACTGACACTAGCATGTGGCCTGACAGGGGCCCATCTGACAGTTACTAGGCTCCCAGAAGGTCAAGGAAGCCCCACTGCCCTCTAAAAGCTGCAGCCTCTGAGCATACACAATACACAGGCCTGCGCTGAGCCTAGGGCACTGGAGATCATGGCTGGAGCAGAACATCCACCCACAACTGAGGAGAACCATGAGGCATGAGCTCAGGCCAAGAGTGTGACCCAGAAATTGCTGCCTTAGAGTTGGAGGAGGAGAACAAAGTCCAGAACATGCGAGGCAACTTCCTGAGGGACCCTGACAGCCACCCACGACATGGGTAGCAGAGAGCTGAAGCAAGGGGGCCCCTGGCCCATCTGGCCCCCACTGCCAGAGAAATTCAGGACTCCTGGTCATGACATGTCAGTGCCTCTGAGGGTCACACTGGCCTTTGTACCTCCAGGAAAATCCATCCCGAGCAGGACACAGAGAGGCCAGTCCATAGGGAACCTGTGGATGGGGCTCCTGCAGCACAGCGAGCAGCAGCCAAGCACCAAACAGGCAAGGCCAGCAGGGAGGGGCACAGAGGAAAGCCAGGGGACCCCGGCAAGCTGTGCCCTCTGAGCAAAACGTGGTGGGGGGCCCCAATACGCTTCCCTCTGGTGACCCTCAACTAGAGCTTGTTCCAGCCCAGGCATGCAGGGTGGGTGGGGTCTCCTGTCATGAGCTACCAGGAATGAGCATAAACCTGGGGTCTAGGAGACATGGCAGGAATCACCATTCAAGTCGGGGCTGTGGAAGGGAGAAGCAAGTGGAGTTTCCAGGAGCCAAGGGTGCGTACCAGTCACTTCAGTGGGAACTAGAACCCAAGGCACACAACTCTCGGACTCACTACCCAGGACTGACCTTTCCCCTTTCCCCACACCATCTCCCCCTCGACAGATCACCTTAATCTCTACACACAGAATTGGCCGGTGCTCTGCAAAGTCGTAGGTCTGAAGTCTGGTTAAATTGGGAAGGCACATAGCATAACCACTGAGAGTGTCCAGGTCCTTGTCACAGCGAGACTCTGGAAAACAGAGCAAGGGTCACACAGAGCAGGGTCAGTGAGAGAGATGAGATGACCCCTACCCAAGACAGGCCCCACCTTGTCCCTGATTCCTGGGTATCATCTCTGTGCCTGATGAAAACCTCATGTTTCCCTGGGGACTGTGGGACATACACAGTAACAACTTGGTTTATGGAAGGGGTAGCTTCAGGCCTTGTGGTATCAGCTAAAGCATTGGAGGGGCTGGAGACTGTAGTCAGCCACACGGATGGTCAGCCATGTCGATGTGCCTTAGCCCCAGTGAAAACTCTGGACACCAAGACCTGGTGAGCTTCCTGGTGGGCACATTCCATGTTGATAGGAGAGTGAATGCTGTCCACACAATTCCTGGGGAGAGGACACCCAGAAGCTCATGCCAGGTCTCTCCCAGACCCCACCCCTGCATCTCTCCCCTTGGCTGCTTCCATCTTTATCTTTTTCCTGTAATAAACCATAGGCATGAGTAAAACAGTGAGTTCTGTTGGTCCTTCTAGCATATTAGCAATCCTTAGGGTGGTCTTGGGGATGGCCCCCTAATTCCACAACACCCTTAGCCCAGGAACTTGAAGAGGAGGGGGCTGCAGGCCCTACCTTTTCTCACATCTAGGCCCTTCCCAGTTCCCAGTGCACCAGTATTTCCCCAGCACCAAATCTGCTGGAAGCTGTGGTGTGAACAGAGCCAAATAAGCCTGTTCCAGGCACCCCAGGGATAGGCTTTCCTCCTTTAACATAACGAGCCTTACTCCAAGACTGCTTCTTATCACTGTGGTGTGGTTAGACCTCCCACGGTTGTTATGAAATGGCAGGCTGAGTATCAGAGCAGTCGCAGGCAGCACCCTAGAGCCGGCCTCAGACTGCCTTCACTGGGAGGAAGAACTGGAGCCCAGCCACTGTCCTGTGGCCTTCTCGCCTCCCCAACTTTTCCCACAGCGTGAAGCCCACTCCTCCCTGCCCCAGCCAGAGACTGTAGACCCAGAGAATGGTCTGCTTTCATTTTCCAAATCAAATCAGGAAAACATTTGATACTGGCCAATTCCACACCCTCGTTGCCTGGCTGTGCTCCGGGCAGAGGCACTTCCATCCTCAACTCATGAAATTTCTCTCTTTGATGACTGACTGAAAAAAAAGCTTTGACCTGGTTCCTATCAGTAAGGCCACCAGCAAGTGCAGAAAAGGGATTGGGTGGGGATGGGGGAGAAAGGGAGGGGTGAAGGGATGGGAGGGGATTGGGGAAGGACGGCATGGAGATGGGGAAGGTGATGCCACAGAAGGCCCCTGGTTTCCCTATTCCTCAGAAGAACACGGACCCATGGACCTGCGCTAGCCTCCAGCTGGGGGCAGCTGCCAGGGCTGCAGACCCTCCTGGGCCGGGCCCTCCCTCCTGAAGCTCAGGTCACCCAGTTTCCTTTTGCCTCTCCCAGGGCCCCCCAGGGACCCTTTCCTTTCCTAAGTCTGCCCCAGACCCTCCACCTCCAGTTCCTCCCTCATGCTGTTTTCTGTTGTATTAACTGGCTCTTTTTTATTTGAGACGTAGTCTGACTGCGTTGCCTGGTGTTGGAGTGCAGTGGCATTATCACCACTAACTGCAATCTCCACCTCCCAAGTTCAAATGATTCTCCTACCTCAGCCTCCTGAGTAGCTGGGATTACAGGCACCCGCCACTATGCCCGGCTAATTTTTGTATATTTTTTTTAAGTAGAGACAGGGTTTCACCATGTTGGTCAGGCTGGTCTTGAACTCCTGACACCTGGTGATCTGCCCACCTCAGCCTCCCAAAGTGGTGAGATTATAGGCAAGAGCCACTGTGCCCGTGTTAATTGGTTCTTCATCACATATTCTGTGCATACTCTGGTTTTCTGATACAGAGAATTGTATCCATGATCTCTCAGGATTTCTACCCTGATGTAATGAAGTTTCTGGCAAAAGGATTACTGAAAACTGCATGTTTCAAACATATCATTTTAAACACTTTTTTTTTTTTTGAGATGGAGTCTCACCCTGTGGCCAAGCTGAAGTGCAGTGGCAAGATCTCAGCCCACTGCAACCTCCACCTCCCCAGCTGAAGCGTTTCTCCTGTTTCAGCCTCCTGAGTAGCTAGGACTACAGGCGTGCGCCACCACGCCCAGCTAATTTTTGTATTTTTAGTAGAGACAGGGTTTCACCATGTTGGACGGGATGGTCTCAATCTCTTGACCTCAAGATCTGATCTGCCCACCTCAGCCTCCCAAAGTGCTGGGATTACAGGCGTGAGCCACCATGCCCAGCCTCTCAAACACTTTTCAAATGAAATATTTTAAATCACAAACAATATTTGTAAGTGAAACAAGCGAAACACCCTTACCTGGTCTTTCAGATTGTATCTTTAAACAAAGCTGTTTCACAAACTCTAAAGGTAGCTGCACAACTTCCTGTAAGAAAAGACACGAAATTCTCAGTGTGAACTGAATAATGACCTAAGCACGATGCCACAGAACTGCATACCTACACACAGTTGAGTTGTAGGTTTTTATGTTATGTGTATTTATTTTTTTTTTTAAGTTTACTGCTTAAAAAAAAAATCAGTGTGTGGGTTTTGGGAATAAAACCTGTTCTATTATTTTCAGGACATGTCCAGGTTAAATAGAGACACCAATATTTCACTGCAATCAGGGTGGCCAGCTCTCAGAATGGCTGGGCCCACAGTGGTGACCAGCATCAAGGCCAGCATCCCTCGCCAGAGAGCACCCGGCTGAGCCCCTTCTGGTCTTTATAGGATTTATGGACCCAGAGCAGTTCTTAGACCATGTGGAAGACCCTTGCTGACCACTCAGACAACCTGAGGACCTCACACTCCCACCTGAGGAGCAGCTCGGCATCTGAGGGAATCACTCATCCCAGGAAGACGGCTTGTGCCTCCTCAGCCCTGGAGCACGCAGCATAACCAATGTCCAGCAATTTTCCTCCACATGGCTTTTCTGTGCAGTTTCCCAAATGAAAGGTTTTTATATAAGCCACATTGCTCACCATCTTCGCCATCCTATCGTGTTTCCAGAGGGCAGAATTGTGACTTCTAAAAAATTTTCAAAGGGACACAGCAGATCTGCTAGGCTAAGAATGTTGGGATCCTGCCCACTGAGACCACGCCTTCTCCACCCTACGGATCATCTCAAGGAAGTTCAAGTTCTTGCTTCACTTTAAAGAAAGCAAAAGCACAAAAGGCACAGCTGCTGATGCTGGATGCCTTGTATGGAACTATAGCCCAGAATCACAGGAGGCCCTCACTCTGCCTGGGCCCCCACCCCACAGCATATACGGCTGGGAGACATCCCAGCCACGCAGGTCTCAGGTCCACATACCCAGCAACGACCTTCCACACCGCTGTCTGCCCACGCACGGCCTGAACTCACAGTCACCCAGGTGAAACGCAGGCCTGGGTTTATTTTCAACAGCTGTGAATCATTGGTTTTATAATAAGCATATCTGTGTTTAAAGTCAAAATGAATGTTGGCCTGGTGCAGTGGCTCACACCTATAATCCCAGCACCTTGGGAGACCAAGGCAGGCTGATCACTTGAGCCCAAGAGTTCGAGACCAGCCTGCCCAACATGGTGAAACCCTGTTTCTACAAATAAATAAATAAATAAAATTAGCTGGGTGTGGTTGTGTGCACCTGTAGTCACAGCTACTTAGGGAGGGGGTCTGAGGCAGGAGCATCACTTGAGTCTGGGAGGTTGAGGCTGCAGTGAGCCATGACTGCACCACTGCACCCCGGCCTGTGTGACAGAGCGAGACCCTGTCTCAAAAATAAAAAACAAAAACAAACAAATGCTGACAGTAAGCATCCTCTTAAAAGTCCGACCACATTGTCGAGTGTGGACCATGCCACTGTCCAACCACGTGAGGATGGCACCAACCAGTTCCTGCATAAGGCATTCACCTAAGAGGACCAGAGGGAAGCCCACAGAAGTCCCCTCCTGGAGCTGTCCCCTGCAATTCCCACAGAGCTTCCTGTAACCTGGGTGCTGAGATGTGGGAGGACCTCCAGGCATCACCCTCCAAATGGCAAAGGGATGACTGCTCAGAAGGACAAACACACCACCAGCCTGGCTGTCCCTTCACTCCTCATGTGCCCAGCCTGAAAACTGGGCTATGGCACAGAACTGCCAGTATGCAAGGTTCCAACGGAGCTGAGGCCAGTGCCAGAGAGCGTCTAACCTCACCAGAATTTGGCCCACAGCAGCGAGGTGGGACTTCTGGGCTTTCAGACTCCTCCAGCAACAATGAAAGAATAAGGCAAGCAGCTTCTACCCCATCGCCATTTCCTAAACTCTCCAGCTCCCAAACCCAGCACTGGAGATAGGCCTAGACCAGTGCCACCCCTACTGGGCAGGGCCCAGAGCCAGGGTGTGCCTGTCCCTGTCTCTTGGATCTTGTCCCTGGTTGGATCTTGCCCCAAAACAAACAGGAGGGAAACACTACGCTTTGCCTAACTTGCCAACACATTTGTTCTTCCCTCACATGGCCCTGTGTGGCCCTGCAGACGCAGCCACCCTGAGGGGTACATGTCAGCCTGGAATGGGCTCTGTGCCCACTTTCGCACTGTGCCAGAGCCCAGTGGCTGTCCTTCTGGGACACGCTCACCTGCAGTGCAAGCAAGCTCTGCTTCACTTTGTCGGTATCTTAAGGTAGAGAAAATGCGCTCAAAGGCGGCCTTGTGGGTTGAGCCCTGTATGCTGTTGGTTCATTTACTGTGACCCTTCCCACTGAGGACAAACCCAGAGCCAGAGTGCTCACTGCCAGAAACGCTCCCCGTCCTTTCCCCTCCCTCAGAGCAGTGCTCAGCGCTCACCCCACCAGGTCACCAGGTTGCCAATGCCCCTGGCCAACAAGGGGCATCACCACCTGAGTCCTCCTGCCACAGAGGCTTCTGGTGGATATCACCCCCAAGAATGTTCCTTCCTCAAGAAGAAAACTGGTCACGGCACAGAACCATCCAAGAGACATGCCCTGGGGAAAAACTCCACGAATCTTCCTAAAAGGAGAACTGTGACCTCCCAAAGTGCCCAACACCACGACAGCGCAGTGAACAGGCTGGAGGCGCGCCATGGCCCCACAGCAGCCGCAGAAGGGTGGGACCCAGGGGCCTGTCCAGGCCTCAAAACTAAAGTTCTGCTCAGGGGACAGCCCCAGGCAAGAGGTGAGCCAGGGCTGGCATCCTGGTCTGTTTCCACAGACCCCAGCACAGGCAGCAATGCCCAGGGACTCGCACAGCTTTTCTCTAAACCCCAGCTTTTAACATTCATTGAGCAGCCAAGGCCCTTCCTAGATGTGATGAGCCACCCTCAGGACAGCCCCAGCAGGCCCTGCCATCCTCCCATGTAGGGCCTCCTGTGTTTAGTGGTGCCCAAGGGCAGAGAGGAAAGCCATTCCTTGGGACTCAGTAGTACTGGATGCTACTCTAGAGCAGGAGCCTCCAGGAGGGCCAGTGGAGATGGGCCCTAAAGAGCAGGGGCTCATGTGGGCCCTCTGAACCCCATGCTTCTCAGATAGGAAGAGAAACTGCAGTATCCGCTCTGCTGCCACCTAGCACAGCAAATGAGAAACACTTGGAGACTAGCTGGACACGGGTTATCATTAAGCACAAAGTTCCACATCATCATTGGGAAGTTGGTGGTGGTAACGCAAAATGTGCCCAAGAATTCAGACATGAATAAAAAGTACTTACCCCACAATGAACGTTGTTCTCCCCCAAAAACTCCTTCATGACATTTTTGCCAAAGTCCACTATGTCCTGCAGGTGCTGAAATATCTCTTCCGAGGTCTGTAAGAGACAAGCACAGGACAGCCTTCGTGATGGGACCTCCCAGCAGAGCCTGGCTTAAGGGGAGAGGTAAAAACCACCACAGATCCTGCCACAGGCAGGGGCATGCCCCAGCCACAGACAGAACCCTGGTGACGACCCTCAGATCCAGAGGAAGGTCCCCAGTGCCCCTCCCCACCAGCATCCCTTCCCGGCCCGGAGGCTTGGAAAGGTAGCAATCTGAGGACTGTGCTGCTGCTACCTCCAGTCTGCCCTTCTCCCAAAGCAACCCCTACATACACCTTCCAAGCAATGTGGCTTCGAAAACCTCTGACATTTCACATCCCAATCTCTAAAGAGATTTTACTCTTTAGCCTCTAAATGTAGAATATTCTTTCCCCAGTCAGAGGTTCTTAAAGAGTCAATAAGGTGATAAAACCGGCTGAGACAAGAAATCATCCCCTCCTCCCTCAACCTGTCTCAAAGGTGAGAAGCCCAGAGGGCCCCTGGTAGGCTGCTTCCAGAAGACATCCACAAAGGCTGGCCTGGCAGTCTCACTACTGCCTGCAGATACCTGCCTTTGTGGGCACTCGTCCAGGGCAGGCCCGGAGGTGCCCAGCGCCTGGCTCATGCTCAAGAAGGTCCCAGGACTGAGCAGCTGCCCTGTACCCCTGTAGCCTCTGGAGAACCTGCTGCCCGCACCCAGCTATGCCCTGCCAGGTACAGCATGTGCAGGTGTCCTGTGCTCATGCAACAAGATCAGTCAGAACTAAACCTGACAGAAAACTCCAGAACACACCCAGTGGCCCAGTACAGCTGCGGTCAGTTTCTGACAAAAAAATCCCCACTGGCCAGGCACGGTGGCTCATACCTATAATCCCAGCACTTTGAGAGATCGAGGAGAGCAGATCACCTGAGGTCAGGCATTCGAAGCCAGCCTGGTTAACATGGTAAAACCCTATTTCCACAAAAATACAAAAATTAGCTGGGTGTGGTGGTGGGTGCCTGTAATCCCAGCTACTAGGGAGGCTGAGGCAGGAGAATCACTTGAAGCCGGGATGCAGAGGTTGCAGTCATATGAGATTGCACCACTGCACTCCAGCCTGGGAAACGGAGTGAGACTCTGTCTCAAAATAAAAATTTAAAAAGCCCCCCTGGTCAACAGAAAAGTGACCATGCAAGTCTCCACTGATCACACAGTGTGTCACACTATGTCATTTACAGAGGAAATGTAGCTAAGTGTTGCCTGGCAGACACTGCCCTGGTCACTCCACACAGAAGATCTGAAGAGGTCCACAGATGCCAGGCCTTGGGGGAGTTAAAGTTAGGGTGGTTTGAGCTCTGCAGTCACTGAATGGGGCAAAGGGGACAGAGAAGGCTGGAGGCAGCCGCAGGGACTTTGTTTCCATGGAATGCGTTCCACAAACCAGAACCACCTAGGCCTGTTTCTCTTGAGCAGCTGAGGTGGAAACTGTAAGACAGTGGGGCCTTCCCATCCTCCTCTGCCTGCCCAGCTCGACCCCAAACCCACTGTGGCCCCACTAACGGCAACACCCCAGCTCTCCCCCATGGCTCTCTTTTCCCTTCCTATTGTGCCCACGAGGCAGCTATCACTTCCACCCACCACCACCCCCCGGCCTCCCTTTCTATGACCTCTACCTCAGACGCTCCAACCTGCCATCTCCCAGGAGCTCTCAAGGGGCAGTGACTCATCAGCACCATATCCTCACCAGACCCAGCCTCCGCCTGCCCCCACTGAGGGACAGCCACCGTCCGGAAGCTCACCCCCAGCTCAGCTGCATTTGTCCGTGCAAAGGACCCACAAGTATCAGATGGGGAGCACAGAGGGCTGTGGATGCAGGAAGCCTCCATGACTCGGTGCGCACCCCAGGACCAACAGAGATTTGCACAGAAAGCTGCAACTCGGTGGCCAAAAACGAGAGGGCAATGCTTTTCTACAGGTGGTCCACAGTATTTTCTTTGAATGACTCAGCAAACAGAAACCTAACGACCCCCTCCCACTGCAGTGTTTTAACACTCCCATGCAATGTCCACCCCAGCACTGGAGATTCCATTTTCATACATACAATTCCACAGATGGGGAAACTGAGGCAGCAAGTACTAAGGAACTCGGCAAGGCAAAGCTTGCCTGGTCCTGGGGTCCTTGCCACAAGGAGAGCCTTCTGAACAGGACCTGCATGCCAGGCCAGGGCAGCTCCTGGCTGAGCGCCACGTGGACTACCACAGTGACACATGGGTCAACGTGCTGGGCCCAGTGAGTTTTACATCAGGAATGATGGACACACCACTTTCTGCACTAAATGCTTGTATCATCTTTGAATTCTACAACTAGCATCAATATTTCTACCTCGGGAAAAAAATCAGTTTTCTTAAATAATTGTTGTAATGTCTGGGTGCAAACCTACCCATCTTACCTTCTTCCTATTTGGAGGAAACTTCAGAAAACGCAGCACAACACAGCGCTGTTGGAAAATAAAACAAAGTGTGATTAGTATTTGCTCAAAGCCAAGGTGCAAGCTGTCAGTTTGGGGGTCCCATCCTCAGTGGACAAAGCCCACAATGAGGTACCAAGGCCAAGAGGCTGGAAAGCCCCCAGGGTGGGGAGGCTAGGGCTGGGACCCAGCAAGGGCACGCTGGGCAGCAGGACAACCAGGAACCTTCAGCCTCCAACCCACCAGCCCCCTCCCAGGATTTTATCTTAAGAAAATAAATAAAATGGAAATAACCTAAATGCCCAACAATAGTGAGATGGTTTAAACACAGTGGGACACATTTCAAACCAGTCAGTGATTTATAAAAAGATCAGTATTTACAGACACAGATTTGTGGCCATCACATATTACAAACGAAGAAAGTTACAGAACAGGGCTTACGGAATGAGCCTATTTTCATAAAAAGAGAAACACACGCTCACACACACATATATGGGTATAATTCTACTTACATAAAGTTCAGAAAACAGGTAACACTGGCCCCTTGTGCCCACTTGTGCCCACCCCTTGGACACGCATGAACAGTTGCTGAGGAAGATTCTAGAAGGGACTGGTCGGAGGATTATGGGTCCACTTACTTTGTGATAATTAAGCTATACTCATGATCTGAGTAGTTTTCTGTAGGTATGTTAAACTTCAAGTTTTTAAAATAAAAATTTTTTAATAAAAAGTATGATTTGTCTACATCAAATCATCTGAAAGGACATTCAGCACAAGTGTAACAACATCTCCAAGTAGCAATGATTACAATCATTTTTAAAAAATTTATTTTTATTTTGAATATTCCAATTTTTTAAATGTTCAAAAAATACATTATAAGAACATATATTATATGTAGGAAGGAGAATGTGCCTGGGATGGGTTCTAGCTGCAGTGCAAGGGTGGGAGGTCCAACACCCTGGGTAGTGCCCCTGCTGAGGCCACAGAGCAAAGCTAGGCAGGTGGGATGAAGCAGGCTGCAATGAAGGCTTAGAAAAGGCCATTTTCTAGATGAAAAGATGCCTAAGGAACAACAAAGGCCCTATGGAGACCAAGCCAGACTCCCCTGCCAGCTCCCCATGGCCCCACTTAGACAATGTACATTGTTGTTCTTAAATCCCAAGCATCCAGCCCCCAGGGCCCCTCTTACTGAGCTCCAATTCCCAGCCAGTGCCATGCTCCTGGCTCGCTGTTCTGCAGACAGCTGTCCCCTCCTTGAGCCCCAAGCTGAGACCTGGGGAAGCCAAGATCAATGGCACGCATGGTACCGCTGTCCCCTCCCAAGCTGAAGGCAGGTATCAACAATCAATAGTGGGAATTGACTGGCTAAGGATCATTTTAATGGAACTATAATTCCACCAAAATTTAAGGAAAGGCAGAAGTTGATCAACAGAAATCCTAATTCTAGCCGGCTCTCCAGAAGCTCGTTCCACTGAAAGTGCATTTGATGCTCACCTGCACATGATGGTGTATGCTATTAGAGTGTGCCTGACCCACCCTTCAACAATTAGGCACCAAATACAGAACAGCTCTCCACTGACAGCAGGCATTCAGCGACACTTTACTAGTGACGTGTAAGTGTGATTGAGGAAAATTAGTTAAGTTTACCAGAGTAATCCTGGTTATGCTTGAAAATTAACAATACGAAAATATATTAGATTAAATCCCTGACCAGTGTAGACTGACCCACGCTGCCATGGTGCAAGTTCTCCCCGTCCCTCACATAGGGTAAACCCCGCCACCCACAGGGGCCAAGCTTACTCACCCGCCAGACTGCATGCACAGAGCTCTGCGGCATCTACAGGAAAGCAAGGCCTCTCTCGGTTTATCACGGAACTAACTCAAAAGCTGCACGACGGACTTTTGTAGCAAAGCAGTCCTGAGCAGGGTGATGCCAGGTCAAGACACATGAGCTTTCTCATTGAAGAAATTCCCCGCTGTAGCCTCAGAGGAAGGAATTCACTGGGCCCATGAACAGAAATACTAACTATAAGAACACAGGACCCCCTGACCTGGCAGCATTCACCTGCTAATACAGACTCAGCTTTCCAAAGTACCCTGCCACTGTGTTGCCAGAAAAGGCGGGAACAAGTAGTCTTTTCTGTTCATTTATAAATGGAAATTATAAATTTCCTATGCATTATGATTACACACAAAACTATTCACATAAAGTAGAAGTTAAGCCATTATCTGGCTTACAAAGAAAAAATTTTTTTAAAAATAAGTTGTACAGGGCATGATACAAAGAAAAAACATACACAGGTCCCAGGAGAAAAAGATGTCAGAGCCTAAATGATTTCAGGACTTAGTCCTCAGTCCTTGTGGATAATAAAATAACATTAATCTTCCCTCTATCACTTAATAATTATTACTGCAATAGCCAGCAGGTGCTAGCACCAGACTTCAGGCCCCAGGCTACACTCCTAAACTTCATCATCTCTAGCCGTCTCTCCCTCCAAGGTGGGCAACTGAGTCCCAGTCTATGGAATGAGGGAAGTGGTCTCAGAGAACCCAGGTCCAGCCCCACCTGCTGGCCTAGCCTCAGCCTGGAGAGAAGCCTTTATCAGGATCAAGGCCTTGACTGCAAAAGTCAAGGTCATGTCGGGTAGAGCCGAGTTTAGAGGAGGGCCTGGACACTGGGAGTTCTCTGAGTCTTCCTCACTGCTACTGAGTCGCTGGCAGGGGCTGGGGGCACTGACTACTGTGCTGCCCCTCAGGAGTGGGTAACACACAGGCCTTCCAAGCCTCGGCAGAGAAGCCTGAAGCAGCCTTCCCTCTCGGCCCTCCCAGCCCCTTCCTCACATTTCCTCTAGCACCACATCCAAACACAGTGGCATGGCCTCCCTGCTGCCACTCACAGGAAATCTCCTGCTATGCCTTCCCATTATGGAGCCCAAGAGCCACAACCAACCAAGGAAACCTGAATACAGTGATTTGTTCATTTCAAGGGAAACTGCTTTCTCCACCCACCTGTTTATCATCCAAAAACTGACACAAGAAACCCACCTACCCACACTCTCCCAGGGGAACTGTAGTATCAGCCAGTTTTCATTAATACCAAAACTCAGACACACTCAGCTCACCTATCCTGTACAACCCGTGCCAATTGACCCATGTGAGGGGCCTGATCAGACTGTGCTGGCGGAGGTGAGTGGTCCCCAAGATGTGCCAGGCTGAGAGCTTCAGTAATGCATAGGCCACAGGGCCCCACTACCCTGTTAGGCAGCTGGCAGGAAACAGGTGAAAAAATTAACACCGTAGCGGCTCTCATTAGCAGAAAGAACTAGTCCAAGGGGCACCCATGGCTGGGGAAGTGGTGTGAGTGCACTTTACGACGTTCTGTGACAACATCATCACCCAACAATGCAGCTCTCAGAATGCATCCCTGGTGTTAAGTGATGCTTGACAATAAGAAAGTGCACCAAAGTGTTAACAAAATCTGTTCTCTTCATGGAGAAATACTGGGTGTTTTTCACTTCCTTCCTTCTGATATTCTATATTTTTAGAGGGAAGAAGCAATAATTGGTGTTCAATAAAAATAGCCACAAAATCCCCAACATATTAGAAGGGACACCTGCCAATGGAAAGCCTGAGGGGGCACCTTATGAGTGGAATTGAAGCTACTAACTAGAAGAGCCTTTCAGGACAGATAAGGAGAGACTTTCCTGCCATCCACAGGGGACTCACCCACAAAATCAGCTTTTCCAGAGACCCGTCAAAGGACAAGGACCAAGGTCAAGTCTCCCATCAGGCTAAGGAGATAACCTGAAGTTGAGATCAGACAACTTTCGTGGGCAGGGAAGACAGAAAAAGACAGCAGCAGCAGGGGTCACCCCTCAGGATGCTGCCCCAGCCTTCTAGAAGCAACGCTTAGCTCTGGCTCCCAAATTGTCAAGATAGACTCCTAGGAGGGGCCGTGGGGGATCCCAAATGTGCAGTCTAAAGAGGCTGCCCTCCTTGCAGACCCTCCTCACCTCACCCCACAGCTCGAGCTCCGGCTCTGTTCCAGCCAGAGAAGAAGGCTGCCCAGGGTCTCTCAGTCACCAGGGGCAGGAGGTGCCGAAGTCGCTCACCTTTGCAAACCCAACCAGAAAGGCATGTCCAGGACACGCAGGACTGTGGAGGGAACAAGAAGCAGGGCTTACAGTACTGGCTCCGACAGGAAGCACTCCCAAGGGTGCAGCTTGGCTTCAGCGGGGAATATACAGCCTCAGATAGAAATACAAAGCCCATTTGACACAGGATGAAGATGTGATATCACAAGATGCCTGTGGAGGATGGGAGCCCAGTACTCTGCAGGCAAAAGCAGGGAGGCCAGACTGGAGGCAGCCTCGGGGTAGGGCACAGTAGGTGCTGGCCCCTTATCCAACCTGTGTGGGGCACGTCCTTCTCAAGCCTAGGCAACTCCAACCTGACCTCATGGTGTCCTCTGCAGGACTGAAGCAGGCGCAGGTGTGGGCCATGGGGGAGGTCACACACCACCCATACTACTACCAGAACACGGGGAGGCCCATGGGGACAGGTACACCTCGTGTGTGGGACCGACCCCATAGGCACGAAAAGCCTGACAGCATGTAAAGGGGAAGCAGGGCTGCCTTGAGGCCCACAGTGAGGGCCACAGGGAAGTGTGAGCAAGTCCAGGCCCTCAGATCTCCCAACTGCGTGGCAATAAGGCAGAAGTGGCCAGGCCCCAAGGTACAACCTTGCTCTCTGCAGACACAGAAATGATGCTTTCCTCACCCTCCTGGATCGCAGTTCTCAGAAGACAGAGGAAGTAACTGAGGAGCTTTGCTCTGACTGAATTCTGACCAAGAAGGAGGCTCAGTCAGGCAAGCAAAGTGGATGTGTCACCTCAGAAGGTATAAAAGTAGGAAGTGAGCCCAGGCCAAACCGACAAACCCCCAAGTGCCAGAGAGGCATCGTCACAGGGCTGACAGTCACCAAAAAGTAGACCTCATCACACAACTGCAGATACAAAGAAAGGAATAAACAAAGAGGGAGCCACAAGCACAGCTCTCCAATGAGCTCGGATGGGAAAAGGAGGAACCTCACCAGGATAGAAGCCACATCAGTTGCATCAGCCTAGAACACCACTATTAAAAATCCCAAATGCAGAATACATCACTGGTTTAAACAAAATGCTAGCTCTAACGGAAAGCTAAGACTATTTCAACTAGGTCCAGCTAAAAATTTTAAAAGGGAGTAGCCCAGGCCTTGGGGCATATGATACACAGTTGGAAAAAAATGGAGATCATAAATGTATGTGCTTCCAGCGTCCACAGTAGGAAGTATGACCCAATTAACAGTCCTGAAGGACTGGACAGTGGCTTTCCACCTAACCTGTTCTAAGTGATTCTGTAATGGTTATCTTTGGGTATGAGATCTTTATTTATATTTCTAATTATCTCCTTAGAACAGACTACTAGAACAGAAATTAGTAAATCAAAGAGCATAAACTTTTCAGAAATTAATCTTTTTTCCTGAGTATCATACATATCCATTGTAGGAAATTTAGAAAACATTTAAAAAACAAAAAAAAAAGGTAAGTGATTCATGATACTATCACAGTCACAGCCACTTAGAACATTTTCATGTATTTTCTTCCAGTCATTTTATAATTATAATCACATTATCCATCTTCTTTTGTAACCTGCTTTTTCTATGTAACATTGTAAACACTTCCTCATATGAAGTGGAATCTAGTACCATTTACTTAATCCATCCACTACAAAATAATCATCTAAATTATTAAAATTTTAATACACAAAATAATGCTGTATGGCAAAAAAAAAAAAAAAAAAGTATGATCTATGAACCAGAAATCTTAAAACACAAGATGAGAAGAGAAACAGTAAAAGGGTACCTGACTGCTTGAACTTCACACCTTCAAGGCCCAGACAAATACCCCAGGCACCAAACAGGTACCAAAGAGACACCAAAACTCCCCAGGCACCAAAACAATTTGCAGAAATGGTCTGAAGCTCTCAGACTCTCGGAAAGATTACAAAACTGGAACAACTGGAAGTGAGCAGCTTTGTCCACACATGTGATCAATGTTCTCTGTTGGTAAGCTGACTAAATGGCAGTCTTTCATGTTACCTCTGTCAGTAAGAAGGAAAACACCATGACAGCTTAGTGTCATGACGGGAGTGGGCCACCTTCTGCCTCTGCTCCCCAAGGCTGAGGTGTTCCGGAAGGGGTTCAGTGCCCCAGGCAAGCACATTATCCAGATCTGGACACCTAGGAGATGGAATGACAAACCAAACCTAAAATGACCTTCACAGGACAGGGCACTGAGCCAAAACCAACCAGCTGAAGGTGAAGGAGGCAGGTGCAGGCGCCACACAGGAGAGAAATCCTGCGGCAGTGCATAAAGGGACAGCCTGTGGACTTCACTAACCTGAGATGTGGCCACTAGCCCAAGTACTATACCTTCAGTCTGCAGTGAGGAAACTGTGTCCAGATGGGAAGTGTCCCTGCCCAAGGAGCCCCCATAGGGTCAGTGTCTGGAGTTCCAGACACCCACCAGGGGACATGCCAGGCTGCTGAGGGCCTCTCAAGCATGCCACAGGGTCTGTGCCACACAAGGCAGAGAATACCGTGGTTACCTGCACCTGGGAAAGTGCAGGTGCACAACCATCCCAAACAGAGGCAGAACGTAAACTGACAGGCAAAATGAGAATTGTCCTGGGCCATCTCTGAGAGGAAGGGCCTTGGGGAAGCTGACCACATTCTGTCAGGAACGCCTTTAAATGTCTCTCTATGGTTGGTCTGCTGCTTACCTTCCTGCCCACCCTGAGCACACCCTCCCACCCTCTTGCAGCCCACACCTATCCCCAGGCCCCATTTCCTA
Source organism: Aotus nancymaae (assembly GCF_030222135.1). NCBI lineage: Eukaryota > Metazoa > Chordata > Mammalia > Primates > Aotidae > Aotus > Aotus nancymaae. The sequence goes on from NW_026988455.1 coordinate 20,678,181, forward strand.
CAAGTCCTGTGCTCCACAGAAAGCTCTCTCTCATCCCATGTTCGCATACCACAGAGAAAACATCACTCTGCTCCTTCTAGTGCTGATAGCCAATGACCATGCAGATCTCCTTACCTAGACCCTCGGCTCCTGCAGGACGGGCTCAGGCTGGCTGAAGATGCAGCATTTTCTCACAGTGGAGGGGATGAGGGGATGGTAGTCAGCACAGGACTCATTATGGACCTTTCAATTGTGAGAGGAGCTCATGCCCTCTCAGAGAAAGCAACCCTCTCCTTACCTGGAAAAACTTGGCAAAGTCCTCCCTCTCTCTTGGACTGAAGAGGTGGATCTAAGGAGTTGAGCAGAGTAGCAGGATCCACCTGCCCCCACACCTGGCTGGAGGAAGGCCGTGCACACGCTCAGCATCCATGGGACCATAGACTCCTCCTGTTCTCCCTCACCCATCTTCTATCCCACTGACACACACTGTCTGCTTGAACTCAACAGGTCCTAAAAAGCTGCCTTTCAGGAATTGCTCTCTCCTCCTCAGTCTACAGCCTAAGCAAATACGCCACAGGGCAGAGCTGGTGGGCGAGGCTTGGTTCGTTACTATATCAGGCGCAGGCTCCATCTGACCTTAACTTGATGGGAAACATTTTCTCATGAGACTACATGCAGTGATAATCTTCAATTTCAAAATGATGAGCTGAAAACAACAACCAAGCAGAAATGAGCATGGTAAAGCAAATTTAGATTTAAAATAAAGAACGAGGCTGGGTACAGTGGCTTACACCTGTAATCCTAGCACTTTGGGAGGCCAAGGCGGGCAGATCATTTGAGGTCAGGAGTTTGAAATCAGCCTGGCCAACACGGTGAAACCCCATCTCTACTGAAAATACAAAAAAATTAGCCAGGCATGGTGGCAGGCGCCTATAATTTCAGCTACTTGGGAGGCTGAAGCAGGAAAATTGCTTGAACTCAGGAGGCAGAGGTTGCAGTGAGCCGAGATTGGGCCACTGCACTCCAGCATGGGAGACAGAGCAAGACCCCAACTAAAAAAAAAAAAAAAAGCATGAATAGCATAGGTCTAGAATAGCCTGGCAGCTGTAGGTAAATTTGAAAAGGTGAAAGAAAAAAGAAACAATCATTACAATCAGAACTGTGCAACAGGAGAGGGCCAGGATGCCCTGCAGATGCCTGCTCAGCAAAGAGGGTGGACACATACTTGTCAGGGACATACAGAGGGATCCAAATGCCAGAGGCAACTGCCTCAAAGCCTCTGCTCTTTCAACATGGGTGTCCTTTTGCTTCAAGCCTGAAAATTGCTGCTACATCTGCCACTACTTTTGAAACTTAATGTATCAGCCCTCACTAAAGAACGCCTTGGGTTTACCCAAAATGCAGAGATACATCTAATCTTACCAAAGAATTGGAAGATCAGCATTTGTTTTGGGAAAGGATTCAGGAGATTGGCACAGTAATCCAACAACAAAACGGACTCACGAGGAAACATCCCTCACTTCGCCCAGTCTTGGACTACACAAGAGAAGGACGGCTTCAGGTTAGCCTGGTCCATTATATTCACCTAAAGATCTTGAGCAAAGCCTGTAGTCTCTGTTCCTTAGTTCCCTGTGCTAATGAGTAACAAAATCCAAAGGCAGAACCTTGGGGCTACCTGGATGTTTGCAGCTTATACTGCAGCTGACCAATGCACCCAGCATAGAAACAACAGAAGCAAGGCAGTACTCCACCACCTACACATCCCTGACAAGCTGTTGGACTGGGCCAGTGCCCTTAACCTCTCTTATTTTCACTTTATCTATGTGTCCAAAGGGATGACAATTATCACTTGCTAAGCATAACTTGATGGGTTCTTGCTTAACTGATCTTTCCAACAATCCCACAAAGTGAGTTCTATTACTAGTTCCACTTTACAAATGTAGACACTGAGTCTCCACCATGCAGTGGTAGAACTGAGATTCCTGTGCCTTTAACACCCAGGCTGTAACTCCTCCCTACATGACACCTATTCCCCACCCCCCTCACCCTCCTCCCCCACCCCCAACCGGCCACATTCCGGCGTGGTTGTACCAGGCAGCAAAAGGTCAGAGAGATCTGGGCACTCACACAAACCCACATGCTTCACTCTTGGATTCACCTTTGCGACTTACTGCAGTTTCTAAAACTTTCACCATCATTGAATTCAGGTTCCTTCAAATTCCAAAAGGCTGAGAAGGGGACCTATGGACCACGTCCCCTTACCATTAACAGCAGCAAGAACAGCAATTCCGTAGTCTCAAGAGGTTGAACTCTTTTGGTGCTGAGAGTTACAGCACCATGGGCACTTTGCTTCTTCCTCCAGTGCTGCCCGAGCCCTCTGTCCCAGCTAAGCCTCCGCCCCACTGCGGCCTGGAAGTCCCGCGGGCACCCAGGCGGGAAGCGGCACCGATGGGGCGGGGAGGGGGATGTGGAACTGATTCTGACGGAGAGGGGGAATACTGAGGGGACGAGAGACGGATCGGGAGAAGGAAGGATCTGGGGGAACGAGATTGACCCAGTAGAGAGGGGATACTGGGGTGATGAGGAACTCGCGGGGTTGGGGGGGATGCTGGAGGGTGGGAGAATGGAGAACGGTTGGGGAGGAGGGAGGTACGGGGGGGAACGTGGAACCGACCCTGCTGGGGAAAGGGATAATGGGGACGGGGTAATCCCGGCCGTCTGAGTGAGGTCCCGGACCTGCGCGGTACCTCAGCCACTCACCTGCGCGTGGGCCACCACCAAGCTCTTATTGCCTTCTCCGTGGTACCGCCATTCATTCTCGTCCATCTTCCCCTCTTCCATGCCCTGGCGCAGCCCTGGCGCCTCGCGGGCTGGGACGCGGGGACGCGAGCTGGGGGCCGCCCGCCTCGCTGGGCACCAGCCGCTGCCGTCGGGGGAGGAGCGCCTGTCAGCTGCCGCCCCGGCTCGACCCCGCCGCCGCAACTCACAGACTGTGGCCGCCGGAAGCCACGCCCACGGCGCCCTCAGCGCCTGCCATGGCGGAGTTGGGCAACTTCCGGGTTCGTGAACACGTCCCTTCCATTGATGGCGGCGGTGGATAGGTTGGCGGCCATCTTAGGTACTGGTAGAGTGACTCATTTCCGGAGCGCGGTCTTGGGAACCGGAAGGGAAGCTTCCGGCCTGGGCGCCGGATGTGTAGCTGGCGGGCGGAGCCGGCGGCTGTTCGACGCCGGGTTGTGACCTGGAGTGTCCGGGTAGCTAGGGTGTTTGGGTCTCGGAACCAGTTAGTCCTGGGACCCCAGCAAAACTCTTGGCATCTCTGAGCTTCAGCTTTTGCTTCTGTAGAACAAGATGTGACTCATCGTACATTTCTAGGGATACCTAACGCAGTCATTTCGGTGGTCCTGTGAGGTAGAAAACATTGTCCAGCTTTCCACGCCAGGAAACATGGCTTGGCGACACAACTGGACTCCCCAGTCCCGCTTTTGCCGAAGACTTCGAAGGACGCATTTGGAGCGCGAGGCTCCAGCTTGGCGGTGAGACGGCGGGCCGACGCCCTTCCTTCTCCGAAATTCACTGATTCGGCGTCAAGAATGGCACAGTCTCGTAGAGCTACCGCATTTCCCAAACCCTTAGTCTCAGGACCACTTGATACTCGTAAAAATGATTGAGGGCCCCAAGCTTTTACTAATGTGGATTATAGCTGTCAGTGTTACCATATTATAAGTTAAAATGCTTTAAAGTTTTTTTGTTGCTGTTTAAAAGTAAATGGCCAGGCGCGGTAGCTTATGCCTGTAATTCCAGCACTTTGGGAGGCCGAGGCAGGCGGATCACCTGAGGTTAGGGGTTCAAGACCAGCCTAACCAACATGGTGAAACCCTGTCTCTACTAAAATTACAAAAATTAGCCAGGTGTAGTGTTGAACCCCCGTAATACCAGCTACTCTGGAAGCTGAGGCAAGAGAATCACTTGAACGCAGGAGGTGGAGATTGCGGTGAGCCAAGATCATGCCATTGCACTACATATATATTCCCCGCCCACCACCGAAATAAAGGAATGGTATTGTTTTACACTTTTGCAAATCTTTTTAAAATCTGACCTAATAGATTCTCACATGTGCTTCGGCATTCGGTCTGCTGCAATATATTACATTGGTTGACATATACATGGTGAAGCATCTGCAGTTATGTTGTTCACAAAGAAAGGATCTGCAGACCCAACTTTGAGAACGGTTGGTCACCTTGCCAGGCCTTGGGAATTGTAGTGAAATCAGGCCAGTGAATCAGGAAAATGAACTGAAGGCTTTGAGTGAGCATCTCTTTTCCCCGTTTTAGGCCTCAAAAGAGGCTGGGGCCAGGCATGGTGACTCACGCCTGTAATCCTAGCATCTAGGAGGCTCAGGTGGGCGGATTACTTGGGTTTAAGAATTCCAAACCAGCCTGGGCAACATGATGAAACCCCATCTCTACAAAATAGCTGGGCATGGCAGCTGTGCCTGTAGCCCCAGCTACTAGTGGGGCTGAGTCAGGAGGATCGCTTGCATCCGGGAAATGCGCCCAGGAGGTTGAGGCTGCAGTGAGCCCTGATCAAGCCACTGCACTCTAACCTGGGTGACAAAGTAAGATCCTGTCTCAAAAAAAAAGGTGGGGGAGGCCGGGTGTGGTGGCTCACACCTGTAATTCCAGCACTTTGGGAGGCTGAGACGGGCAGATCATGAGGTCAGGAGTTTGAGACCAGCCTGGCCAATATGGTGAAAACCTATCTCTACTAAAAATACAAAAATTAGCTGGGTGTGGTGGCACGTGCCTGTACTCCCCGATACTCAGAAGGCTGAAGCTGAAGAATCTCTCTAACCTGGGAGGCAGAGGCTGCAGTCAGCCAGTATTGCGCCACTGCTCTTCATCCTGGGTGACAGAGCAAGACTCTGTCAAAAACACAAAAGGGAAAGAGAAAAGGAGGGGAGGGGGAAGCTGGATGGGATGTTGCTCAGGACCCTCCACAGTGATGGTTGAGAAATAGGGGCAGAAACAGCCACTCCTGGAGGTAAGTAGCCCCCGAAAGAGCAAGAAAGGACCTTAGGGCTCACAAAATTCAGTCCTCCCCATGCCCTTACAAGGCCAGGGGGGCTTAAACATGACTGCAGTTGAGTTTCTCAGCACCCTGCAAAAGGAGAGTTGGGGTAAGATTAAATAATATACTAAGCATTAAAATATTTCCTTGAGTAAGCTTCTGAGGTGCTGAAAATGTTCTGTATCTTGATTTTTCCCCCATGGAGGAGTATTATATTCCTGATAAGTTTAAAATTGCCATTATATAGTGATGACAAAAAGCAGATCCAGGCTGGGGATGGTGGCTCACACCTGTAATCCCAACAGTTTGGGAAACCCAAGTGAGTGGATCGCTTTGAGCTCAGGAGTTCAAGAGCAGCCTGGCCAACATGGTGAAACCCATCTCTACCAAAAAAAAAAAAAAAAAAAAAAAAATAGCCCAAGCATGGTGGTATACACCTGTAGTTCTAGCTACTCAGGAGTCTGAGGTTGGAGGATCATTTGAGCCCAGGAAGTGAAGATTGCAGTGAGCTGAGATCACACCACTGCACTCCAGCTGGGTGACAGAGCCAGACCCTGTCTCAAAAAAAAATTTTTTTTTAAATCCAGTTTGGTTTTATGATTGTTTTTAAATCCACAGACAAGAGCACCTGGGCAGACCATGCCATTTCCCCTCAACTCTGGTGCTTTGAAAGAAATATGGGGGGGCCAGGTATGGTGGCTCATGTCTGTAATCCCAGCACTTTGGGAGGCTGAGGCGGGTGGATCACCTGAGGCCAGGAGTTCAAGACCAGCCTGGCCAACATGGTGAAACCCCGTCTCTACTAAAAATACAAAAAATAGTCGGGTGTGGTGGTGTGCGCCTGTAATCCTGGCTACTTAGGAGGCTGAGGCAGGAGAATTCCTTGAACCAAGGAAGTGGAGGCTGCATTGAGCAGAGATCCTGCCACTGCACTCCAGTGTGGGTGACATCGAGACTCCTTCTCAAAAAAAAAACCAATATGGGGGCTAACAGTGGGAATGCAGAGGAGAGGGTTCCCATCTGAGGAGACTGGAAGAAAAGAAGGCTGGAAAAGAACCATGAGAAACAAATGTCTGTGGTTTAAGCCACAGTCTATGGTATTTTGTTAGTCGGAACCAAGAGAGGGAGCAATTTAATTAGATGTGTTATGCTCTTCCATATAGATTGCCAACACTTAGTGCTTTCCCCTTTTGTGTTAAAAAGGAAAGAGGCTGAGCGCAGTGGCTGACGCCTGTAATCCCACCACTTTAGGAGGCTGAGGTAGGCAGATCACCTGAGGTTAGGAGTTCGAGATCACTTTGGCCAACATGGTAAAACCCCATCTCTATTAAAAATACCAAAAATTAGCCAGGCATGGTGGCATGCAGCTGTAATCCCAGCTACTCAGGAAGCTGGGACAGGAAAATTGCTTGAACCCAGGAGGCAGAGGTTTTGGTAAGCCCATTTCACGCCATCGTACTCCAGCCTGGGCAACAAGAGGGAAACTCCGTCTCGAAAAAAAAAAAAAAGAAGGATAGAGGAAGGGAAGGAAGAAGAAAGGATGGAGAAGAGGACAGAAAAGTGAAATGAAAATGTCTTCCAACCATATTGAAAAGCTATCCAGAAACAGCATTGGTAGAAAAGCATTGGTAATTGTGGAGTACCATGTAATGAGTTCTTACTCTACTCTTGCTATTTTTATGTATGTTTAGAATTTTCCTTACTGTGAAAGTATGTGATACCATGTGTTACCCGATATGGCATGGCACGATGAGGACACTTCACCTCTGTGGCGTTTCCCTCCAACCCATAAGCCCTTTCTAATCATTAGAGAACATTAAACACAAACTGAGGGACAGTTCACACTATCTAACCGGGACTTCAAAACTGCCACGGTCATGGAAGACAAGGATAAACTGAGGAAGTGTCACAGATCAAGGAACCCTAAGGAGATATGACGATTCAATGCAATGTGGAATCTTGGATTCCATGGACATTGGTAGGAAAACGGTAAAATCCAAATAAAACCTGAAGTTCAGTTAATAGTAGCGTACTAATGTTTTGTTTGGGCATATGTGCCAGTTATGTGTGTTCGCTTTGGGGGAAGCTGGTGAGGAGCACATAGGAACTCGGTACTACCTTTACATTTCTGTAAATCTAAAGTAATTCCAAAATAAAAAGTTCATTTACAGAAAAAGAAGACACTCATTGTTCAGCTCCTTTCATAATTAATTAAAATTCAAATAATGAAGTGTCAGCCAGGCACGGTGGCTCACGCCTGTAATCTCAACATTTTGGGAGGCCAAGGCAGGAGGATCACTTGAGGTCAGAGTTTGAGACCAGCCTGGCCAATGTGGTGAAACTCTTGTCTCTATTAAAAATACAAAAACTAGCCAGATGTGGCAGGCACCTGTAATCCCAGCTTCTTGGGAGACCAAGGCAGGAGAATCACTTGAACCCGGGAGGCAGAGGTTGCAGTGAGCTGAGATCACACCACTGCACTCCAGCCTGGGTGATAGCAAGACTCCATCTCAAAAAATAATAATAATGAAGTGTCTCATACATCAGAGTGGTGAAACAGTCTTAGGCAGTGTTTGCCATGGGTGATGGGGAGGGAACAGACAGCATACATAAGCACTGCCTGTGAGGGTGAGGGAGCACTGCAATGTTAAAGTTCAGTTTGGCCATATTATTAAAATTAATGCTGCTAATCTCACTTGACTCATCATTTCCACAGCTAGAAATTTAATCCTATGAAACTCTCCCTTAAATGCTCAGAGATAGGGACAGGGTGTTCATACAGACATGGGGAGTGATGACAGGACTTGGTTTTCAACTTGGGACACTTAAGGATGGCCTCCACAACCTGTGTTCTAACAAGTTCCCAGATTAATCTCAGAAGCACTAAATTGTGACATACTCACAAAAACCGTAAAGCCACTAAAAATGTATGTTAGACCTGTTTGGTACTGACCTGAAAGTTGTTCAAGGCCTATGTATAAATGTATAAATGAGAGTGTGTATAAATGAAAAAGAAATAGAGATTACCGTTCCTTCTGGAAAGAGTAGAGTAGGAAGAACTAGGGGAGGAAATTCACTTTTGTCTTACATTTACATATTGTTGACTCTTTCACAGAGAATATATTCATGTACCACTTCTCTAATATGATTTCACAAATTGAATAAATCCTCACATATTTCTTAAATAAGGTAGATCTAGCTCTATGTTTTGATATGCAAGATGGTCATGACATATTGTTAAATACAGGAGCAAATGTACATGTTTGACTAGGAAAGAAAACAAGGAATATGTGTCTTACTGTTAACTGAGATTTTCTTTGGCTATAGGGCTACAGGTGATGTGCACTGATGATGCTATATGATTCTGTAACGTTTGAATTTTGCATAAAAGATGTGACTTACCTTTCTAATTAGAAACAACAAGAACGGAGCCCTGATGCAGCAGCCTCAGGATACCCAGCCAGTTGGAACTGGGTGGCTTTCCTGAGGGTGGACTCAGTTACTATTTGGGTCACCTGAACCTGCCTAGGGTAAGACCCTGCTGTCCTGAGGCAACCCCACTGACTCTGAGGGGTCCTCCCAGTGTGGTGAGTCAGAGGCCTCAGCACACAGCTCCTTCCCACACAGGAATACAAAAATGGGCATGCTGTTACCTGGCTTAGCAGTCGCTTTCCTGGGGGCTTGTCAGAGTGGCTGACAAGGGCACGGTGGCTCATTCCTGTAAACTCAGCACTCTGGGAGGCCAAAGTGGGTGGATCACCTGAGGTCAGGAGTTCAAGACCAGCCTGGCCAACCTGGCGAAACCCCGTCTTTACTAAAAATACAAAAATTAGCTGGGTGTGGGGTTACACACCTGTAATCCCAGCTACTCAGGAGGCTGAGGCAGGAGAATTGCTCCAACCCAGGAGGCAGAGGTTGCAGTGAGCCAAGATTATGCCACTGCATTCCAGCTGTCTCAAAAAAAAAAAAAAAAAACCAACTGGCTGTACTCTATAACCTATTAAAGGTAATATATGTACATACGTGCATATGAAATTCAAAAGGGTTATATTTATAATATACAGATATAACTGGTTATATTTATAATATACAGATATAACTGGTTATATTTATCTACCATTTATATAATGGCATATAAATGGTTATATTCCTCAAAAAATAGCAAGTGACAGAAAAGCGTGAGGAGGGAGAGTTAATGAGGTAGGGACACTGTCAGCAAGACAAAGGCCAGGAGAAGACATCTGTTCTGGGCAGAACTTTGAGGGTCAGAGAAGGAGACCATGCTTGTGGGAGACAGAGCAGCCCTGCAGGCTGGGGCGGGGTGTTAGGCCTGGAGACAGCCCTTGGAGCTTGTGACATATTTCCCTGGTTTGGCTAGGGGAGAGGAGAGAAGGGACACAGTCATACGCTGGACACCCTTCTCTTCACATTCCCTGGACAGAGCCCTCTGTAGGCAGGCAATTCTGTAGCTGAGAGAAGGATCAAGAAACATTACAGCAAGCCTGGAGTTTAACAGGCTTGGAATTGGCTGCAGGGCACCACTGATGATGCTGAAGTAGGACCCACTGAAGCAATGAGAATGCACTCCCACCCCAGATTTTAGGGAATAACAGACAGAGGCTTAGAGTAACACAGGGCCACAGACCTTGGCTGTGGATGGAGGGTGGAGGAAGGGTTGGTACAGAGTGAAGCTCTGAAGTGTTGGAAGAGAGGAGGCCAAGAGAGGCCACATGGAGGCACGAGGGAGCTTGCACAGCAACCCCACTGAAGAAGCAGGTGCAGGCCAGCCAGGTGCTGGGGTGGAGGAGGGAGGAACCCTTGGGAACCTTCCAGAGGACTGGTGGGAACAGCAATGGCAGGTCCCAGGCAGACAGAAACTTCCTTGAGTCACAGGGTTATGCAAGTGCTGTAGGCAGCAGTGACAAAGAGCTGGATTAAGTTGTAGGCAGGCATGGCCCTCTCTGTGCCCAAGAGAGAGACTGTGCAGGAATGTGTCACCATCCATGCATATGAAGCCAATGCCTGCATCCCAATGCCTTCGGCACTCTGGTGTGGTTTCCAGGCACTGAGTGGATTGCAGGGGGACTTGCCGGGAAAGGGCTGGGAGACGCCCAAGGGTGGAGAATGGGACAAGGGCCAGCCTACCCCAGGTGCCAAAAACTACGGGTTGACTCTGAGGCGGGAACCATGGGGGCCCATGAGCAAGGAGGGCTGAAGAGAACTAGAACTGACAGACCTCCCTTGGGGCCCCACTTGGCTCTGGGAAGATGCTCCTGCTTGCAAGACCAAGGAGAAGCAGAGTCCCCCAGGAATGGAAGTTAGAGGAGGTGACAGGCAGCTCTGGGTAGGGGCAAGGAAGGAGTGCCTGGCTTAGGGCTGCTCCCTAGGGAAGGCTCTCTGCCTAGGGCATCCTCATGAAGATGCCTGGGACCCAGCCCAACACTGAGCCTTGCTTTTCCTCCCTCTTATAAGCTCCCACTCCAGGAGAAGGATGTCTTTCCCCAGCCCAGCGGACAACCCCAGTGCGTTCTGTCCTTGGCCTCTTTCAAGGGGACCCACCTTAAGTTAGCACTATGCAGACCTAGCCAAGCTTCTTATAATATCAGCCCCAACACGCAGAAATGACTCTCAGCCCTCAGGAATGTGAACCTGCTTCACCACATCAGCAGCCAGTCAATTGTATTATCAAAATAATGAGAAAATAGCTAAACCTAGCAGGCTACAGAGTCCCTGGATTTGTTGATCGAAGGCTTGGTTCCACAGCTCTCTGGTGTTCCAAGCATAAACACTTGACAATAACCACTGCTGGAGAGCCCATGAGATAACAGACATCCTTCTCTATGCTGTAGAGCGTAGTCTTACCTAGCGCAATCCTTCCAGGGACAGTTTGGCAATATCTATTAAAATATAAAGTGCGCAAAAGCCCTTTCATAGCAATTTATCCTAGATACACCTTTGTATCAGAATTAATGCAGCTCCTTCCTCTATGCCAGGGTTTCTCAATCTCAGCACTACTGACATTTGGACCAGAGAATCTGGGGTTGTGGAAGGCATTGTTCTGGGCGTTGTAGGATGGTGTGATGGTGAATGTCATGTGCTAACCTGACTGGCTGTGTCTCTGAGGGTGTTTCTGGATGAGATTAACATTTGAATTGGCAGACTGCTTGTTTTAGTCCATTTGGGCTGCTATAATAAAATACTACAGACTGAGTGGTCTATAAACTACAGAAATGTGTTTTCAAAATCCTGGTGGCTGGAAAGTCCAAAATCAAGGAGCCAGCGGATTTGGTGTGTGAAGAGGGCCCCTTCCTCATAGACAGCACCTTCTCACTGTGTCCCCACGTGGTGGAACGGGCAAGTGGTGGAGAGGGGAAGGGGGCTCTCTGAGGCCTCCTTTATAAGGGCACTGATCCCATTCCCAAGGCTCCTCCCCCATGACCTAATCACCTCCCTAATACCTGATCTCCTAATACCATCACCTTGGGGGTTAGCCTTCAACATTGAATATTTGGGGGACACAGACATTCAGACCACAGCACTGAGTGAAGCCGACAGTCCTCTGCAAGGTGGGCAGGACTTATCTCTCTGTTTAGAGACCTGAATGGAACAAAAATGCAGCTCCTCCCCTGAGTAAGAAGAAACTCCTCCTGCCTGAGGCCTTCAAACTGGGACATCAGCTTTGTCCTGTTTTTGGACTCAAACTGAAACATCTCCTCCTCCTGGGTCTCAAGCCTGCCGGCCTCTGTCCTGGAACACACATCAGTGTCCCTGGGTCTCCACGCTGCCTCCATAGTTGCATTAGCCATGTCCTTATAAAAGATCTCTTTCTCTCTATATATGCGTAGTACCAGTTCTGTTTCTCTGGATAACCCCAACTAACACAGATGGTGAGCAGCATTCCTGGTATTCACTCACTAGATGCCAGTAGCCACCCCCAGCCCCCAGTTGCAACAACCAAAAATGTCTCCAGACTGTCCTAGATAGCACCTGGGGGAAAATTTCCTGGGTGAGAGCCACCACTGTACACGTTCCTGGGAAAAAAGATGCAACTCCCTTGTTCAGGGCCCGCGTAGGGAGATCCCACATCTTACCCTGAGTGAGGAAGATTAGGAGCTCCAATGGGCGTGGGGGCCAGATGGACAGAAGGCAGATGAGAAGTGACACAGAGAAAAGGCCAGCCACAGCACGGCAGGACTAGGACACTTCTGACACCCAGAGTTGTGGGGCTAAAGCGATACCCACTGCACCTATAGAGAGCTATGCCAAGGCAGCCGTAAAAAGGCACCCACTGTAGAACTTCCTATGAGCAAAACTGGAAACCACGTCTGTGGCTGTCAGCAGGGACCAGTCACCCTTCAGTGCAGGTATGTGTCGGGGAGACACTCTGCAGGCATTCATAGACAAGAGGGAGACCCTCCATGGCAGTGAGCAGAACCTCCAGGTGCAAGACAACATGCAGAGCGTGGTGCCTTCTGGCCCGGTGGCGGTGGCTCACGCCTGTAACCCAACACTTCGAGAGGCTGAGGTGGGCAGATGAGGTCAGGAGTTTGAGACCAGCCTGGCCAACATGGTGAAACCTTGTAGCTAATAAAAATACAAAATTAGCTGGGCGTGGTGGCACACCCCTGTAATCTCAGCTACTCAGGAGGCTGAAGCAGGAGAATCACTTGAACCTGGTAGGCAGAGGTTGCAATGAGCCGAGATTGTGCCACTGCACTCCAGCCTGGGTGACAGAGTGAGACTCCGTCTCAAAAAACAATCCATCAATAAAAGTACGGCGCCTTTTGGTTGCATTTTACGGAAAAGATATGTAGAAAAAAATATTGCAAAGTTAACACGAGAAGCTGTTGACAGGCTTTTTTCAGCGAGGAGATGGACAATGTATGTGTAACATGTTTAACCATTCTCTTGTATTCCTTTTCACTTTTTGAGGTTAAGGTTGTGATCTTAGCAGTGGCATTATACACTATTTCTTCCTTACGCTTTTCTGTGCTAAAACCCAACAAACAAAACTTACAGTACCAGCATTTTTAAAAATTAGTTTATCTTTTTGAGACAAAATCAATCTGTCACCAAGGATGGAGTACAGTGGCATGATCTCAGCTCACTGCAAACTGTCCCTCCTGGGTTCAAGTGATTCTCCTGCCTCAGCTTCCTGAATAGCTGGGATTACAGGCACCCACTACCTCACCCAGTTAATTTTTTTTGTATTTTTAGTAGAGACGGGGTTTCACCATGTTAGCCACGCTGGTCTCAAACTCCTGACCTCAAGTGATCCACCCACCTTGGCTTCCCAAAGTGTTGGGATTACAGGCATGAGCCACCATCCCCAGCCTAGCAAGCTGACTTTATACAATGATGCAAAGGATAAAGCATGGGAGACTCAGTTGGAGAATAAACCTGGAGACATGCACTGCCTGATTTCAAAACACACCACAAAACTTCAGTAATCAAGATAGTATCATTTGTGGGCCAGGTGCCGTGACTTATGCCTGTTAATTCCAGTGTTTTGGGAGTCTGAGGCAGGAAGGTCACTTGAGCTCAGGAGTTCAAGACTAGCCTGAGCAACATAGTGAAACCCTATCTCGAAATAAAAAAAATCAGTCAGGCGCATGCCTATGGTCCCAGCTTCTCAGGAGGCTGAGTTGTGAGGATCTCTTGAACCCAAGAGTTAGAGACTGCAGTGAGCTATGATCATGCCACTGCACTCCAGTCCGGGTGACAGAACAGTAAGACCCTGCCTCAAAAAAAAAAAAAAAATTCTCTTCAACAAAATCTACCATTAAGAAATGAAAAGACAAGGTACAGACTGGGGGAAAATAACTCAAAATGATACTCGGATGGCTTTGTATCTTAGCAGTGGCATTATGCACTATTTCTGTGACCTTCCTGCCTCAGACTCCCAAAACACTGGAATTACAGGCATAAGTCACGGCACCCGGCAAACAAATGATACTATTTTGATTACTGAAGTTTTGTGGTGTGTTTTGAAATCAGGCAGTGCATGTCTCCAAGTGTGCCTCCCATGCTCTATCCTTTGCATCATTGTATAAACTCAAATCCAGAGAAAAACAAATTCTCACAATAATAAGACAAGCAACACACAGAATTTTTCCCATTGAAGGCAAAAGGCCTGCCAGTTCACAACTACAAATTACAAATGTCAGATAACAATTAAAATATGCTGCACCTTCAGTTAGCAGAGAAATGCAAATCAAAACCCCAGGAGAGAATACTACACATCCACCAGAGAAGCAAAAAATTAAAAAGACCAATGACTGGGCGCCGGTGGCTCACGCCTGTAATCCTAGCACTGTGGGAGGCCAAAGCAGGCGGATCGCCTGAGGTCAGGTGTTCGAGACCAACCTGGCCAACATGGTGAAACCCCTCCTCTACTAAAAATATAAAAATTATCAGGGCATTATGGCGCATGCCTGTAATCTCAGCTACTCGGGAGGCTGAACCAGGAGAATCACTTGAACCTGGGAGGTTGCAGTGAGCCAAGATGGTGCCATTGCACTCCAGCCTGGGCGACAGAACAAGACTCCATTTCAAAAAAAAAAAAAAGACCAACCACGCCAATGGCTGGAGAAGATACAAAGCCACCAGAGGCCTCACACAGTGGTGGTGGGAGTGGATGCTGTGCAGCCAAGGGTGGAGTTTCAGACAAAGCCGGACGTACACTTAACTCACAACTCTGCAGTTCAGCTCCACTCCTAGGTATTCACCCAAGGGAAAGGAAACCTATGTCCCAACAAATATCTATAACTGAATGTTCACAATGTTTTTGTTTTTGATAGTCCCCAACTGGAAACTATTTAAATGTCCATCAGCGGATGAATGGATAAAGTATGTAAGATCCTGCTCTGCAATAGTGAGGCACAGACTACTGGTGTGTACAACACCCATGAATCTCAGAAACATCTGAGCAAAAGAAACGACAAAAGTCATCCCCAACAGAAAGCAGATCAGTGGTTGCCTGGGACCAGGAGTAGGGACTGACCTCAAAGGGCACCGGTGGGCTTTGTGGGGTTACAGACATGTTCTATACCTTTATTGAGGTATTGGTTACACCTATCAAAAGAGATCAAACCGAACTTACATGGGTGCATTTTCTTGTATGTATATCTCAATAAAGTTAATTTTAAAAATCTAGGTTCAGCTGGGTGTGGTGGCTCATGCCTATATAATCCTAGCACTTTGGGAGGGCAAGGCAGGAGGATCACCTGAGGCCAGGAGTTTGAGACCAGCCTAGGCAATATAGCAAGACCCCATCTCTAAACAAATAAAAAAAATTTTTTTTGAGGCAGGGTTTCACTCTCTTGCCCAGGCTGGAGTGCAGTGGTGCAATCTTGGCTCACTGTAGCCTCAGCCTCCTGGGCTCAAGTAATCCTCCCACTTCAGCCTCCCTAGTAGCTGGAACTACAGGCATGTGCCGCCACACCTGGCTAATTTTTGTATTTTTTTGTAGAGACAGAATTTTTTTTTTTTTAAAGACGAGGTTTCACCATATTGGTCAGGCTGGTCTCGAACTCCTGACCTCAGGCAATCCGCCCGCCTCAGCCTCCCAAAGTGCTAGGATTACAGGCGTGAGCCACTGCACCCGGCATTTTTTTTTTTTTTTTTTTTGAGACGGGGTTTTACCATGTTGCCCAGGCTGGTCTTGAACTCCTGGGCTCAAGCGATCTGCCCCCCTTGACCTCCCAAAATACTGGGATTACAGGCATGAGCCACTGCACCCAGCCACAATTTTTTTTTTTAATTAGCCAGGTGCAGTGGCATAAGCCTATAGTCCCAGCTAGGTGGGAGGCTGGGGTGAGAGGATCACTTGGGTCCAGGAGATCAAGACTGCAGTGAAATATGATCACTCTACTGCACTCCAGCCTGGGCAACAAAGCAAGACTGCATCAAGCAAATAAAGCAAAACAAAAGAAACAAAAAGACAAAACCATGTTGGTAAATATTTAAAAATCTGTAAAGACCACTGTTAGTTGGGGATGATGTGAAGCAAAGGGTCAGTGAGAAGTGGTACAGCTACTGTGAAAGGACATATTCTCCATAAAGGGGATCTGCCCACTCCCACTCCTGGAGCACCTGCTGCATGTGGATGCCTAGGGCCAGAGCACGGTGCTCATGGCAGCCTTGTTTGTGACAGCAAAGCCCAGAAATGACCCAGACAATCATTAACAAAGGAATACTATACAGCTGTGAACATGGACAACTACTTCAGATGCTCATGTGAAACAAACTCACCAATATAATTCTGAATTTAAAAATCAAACTGCAATAGAGTACAACGAGATTGATATCATTTATACAAAGTTCAAAACCTATAAAACTAAACAAGATTGTTTGGGGACTACACATTGGTGGTAATCAATCCAAGTTGAAGAAAGAGGCATGCACAGTGCACACAGGAGCGGCTGGGAGGTGGTGGGGGGTAGGACTACTCCTTCTTAAGCTGGATGGTGGATGTTTGCTTCACTGTGCCATAGCTCTTATCTGTGTTATTGTGTACTTATGTATTATTAATAAAGGGGAAAGTGGAGGTTTCAGATGACCCCCCCCTTTCTTTTTTAAGAGAGTCTCACTCTGTCACCCAGGCTGGAGTACAGTGGCATGATCTTGACTCACTGCAACCTCTGACTCCCAGGTTCAAGTGATTCTCCTGCCCCAACTTCCCCAGTAGCTGGGATTAGAGGTGCCCACCACCATGCCTGGCTAATTTTTGTATTTTTAATAGAGATGGGGTTTCACCATGTTGGCCAGGCTGGTCTTGAACCCCTGACTTCAGGTAATCCACCCACCTCGGCCTCCCTGAGTGCTGGGATTACAGGCGTGAGCCATTGTGCCCAGCCTTCAGATGACCCCTTAAGCTCATGACACTGGCAGTGCCCTGAGCCATGGCACACACAGGAAGCAGCAGGAGCTTACAGCAGCTCTCTGCACCCCAGGGATGCTTCTCAGGGGTCTGGTTTGCATCTGGAATCCAGCTGTCTCTCATTACCTTCAGGATATCTTGAAATTAGCTCAGACGTCCCATAGCAAAATTCATTTTAATTCACTTCATTTCAGATCCGTTGCAGGAGGCTGCCCTGAAAGCAAACAGCCAATGCCCTCCCAACAAATGCACACACAGGGGTGCATGTGCACCCCTGAAAGAACTGGAAAGTGGGAGTTCAGTGTTCAAATGAGCTGCAAGTCCAAGCTACTAGATCAAATAACCAGGGGCCACCCAAACAGCCACCACAGAAACTCCCACTGAAGCACCAGGGGAGCCAGAAATCACAGGGTCATACGTGCTTAGGCTATAGATCGGCAGCCTGGGCCTCAGGAGGGCTCCGGAGCAGGAAACGGGATGGACGCCTGGTGGATGAGGGAGGGAAGTTAGGGCATATAGCTTCTTCTTTCACAGTACTGGGCTTAAGTCAGTGGAAATGCCTTTCTGGACCTCAGTTTATGCCTCAATAAAAGTTTAATTTATTGTCTAGTAATTTTATTTTTACAAGTCAACCTGGGCCTTGAGGATCTGCCCACTTGGCCAGGGCACCAGCCAGTTTCCCTCCTGAGCAACTGCCTTTGGACAAGGCTGAGTCAGGGCCTAGGGCATACTCCTCCCCGCTCCAGGCCCGGAGACCAGAGGGTTCTCTGGTGCAGATGCAGCCCCTTGAGGCTCATCCAGGCCTCTGCAATTGCACCTGCTGTCCTGGCATGGATGCTGCGAGAGTCTAGCAGCCCTGTTGACAAGGCAGCTCAGAGCCCAGGACCCAAGAGGCACAGGAGGTGGTCTGTGGTAAAAATGGTGGTCTTTGAGGTTGGGCAGTAGTCTGTGGTAAGGGTGAGATGATCTCTGGTGAAGGTGATGATCTGTGGTAAGGGTGGTGATCTGTGGTGAGGGTGATGGCCTGTGGTGAAGGTGATGGTCTGTAGTGAGGGTGGTGATCTGTGGTGAGGGAGAGATGGTCTCTGGTGAAGGTGATGGTCTGTGGTGAGGGTGGTGATCTGTGGTGAGGGTGATGGTCTGCGGTGAGGGAGAGATGGTCTCTGGTGAAGGTGATAGCCTGTGGTCAGGGTGGTGATCTGTGGTGAGGGTGAGATGGTCTCTGGTGAAGGTGATGGTCTGTGGTGAGGGTGATGGCCTGTGGTGAGGATGATGGCCTGCAGTGAGGGAGAGATGGTCTCTGGTGAAGGTGATGGTCTGTGGTGAGGGTGGTGATCTGTGGTGAGGGTGGTGGTCTGTGGTGAGGGTGATGGTCTGTGGTGAGGGTGGTGGTCTGTGGTGAGGATGATGGTCTGTGGTGAGGGTGGTACCTGTGGTGAGGGTAGTGGTCTTTAAGTATGAGTGGTGGTCTGTGGTCAGGGTGGTGTGGTTTTTGGGGTATGGGTGATGTTCTGTGGTGAAGGGGGTGTTCTGTGGTGAGGGTGGTGGTCTGGGGTGTGTGTGGTGGTCTGTGGTGAAGATGATGGTCTCTGGTAAGGGTAGTGGTCTGTGGTGTGAGTGGTGGTCTTTGTGGTATGGGTGGTGGTCTGTGGTGAAGGCGGTGGTCTGTGGTGAGGGTGGTGGTCTGGGGGATGTGTGGTGGTCTGTGGTGAAGATGATGGTCTGTGGTGAGGGTGGTGTTCTGTGGTGAGGGTGGTGGTCTGGGGTGTGTGTGGTGGTCTGTGGTGAGGGTGATGGTCTGTGGTGAGGGTGGCGGTCTGTGGTGAGGGTGGTGGTCTTTGTGGTATGTGTGGTGGTTTGTGGTGAAGGCGGTGGTCTGTGGTGAGGGTGGTGGTCTGGGGGATGTGTGGTGGTCTGTGGTGAAGATGATGGTCTGTGGTGAGGGTGGTGTTCTGTGGTGAGGATGGTGGTTTGGGGTGTGGGTGGTGGTCTGTGGTGAGGGTGATGGTCTGTGGTGAGGGTGGTGGTCTTTGTGGTATGTGTGGTGGTCTGTGGTGAAGGCGGTGGTCTGTGGTGAGGGTGGTGGTCTGGGGGATGTGTGGTGGTCTGTGGTGAAGATGATGGTCTGTGGTGAGGGTGGTGGTCTGGGGGATTTGTGGTGGTCTGTGGTGAAGATGATGGTCTGTGGTGAGGGTGGTGGTCTGTGGTGAAGATGATGATCTCTGGTGAGGGTGATGGTCTGTGGTGAGGGTGGTGGTCTGTGGTGAGGGTGGTGGTCTAGGGTGTGTGTGTTGGTCTGTGATGTGGGGGTGGTTTGGTGTGGTTCATTGGGGAAGTCACAGAGGTACTTGGTGTTAAACTCTGTCCAGTGCTGCTTTTCCCTACATCTGACAATACCCAGGCCTTTCCATCTGGAAATATGCCCCTTGTCCACTCTGAGCTCAGATCTCCTGGTGACGCTGACTTCATCCCTGTGGGGACCCAGGGGTGTGTGATCTGTGCCAGGGCAACCAGAGAATCCCCTTGTTACAGCCACCAGTTTATGGATGGACATATGCCTTCAGTCAGGCTGACTGGCATTTCCATTGCCTCTCAATTCTGGGCCTTTCATGTCAGCTACCTAGAAACAGAGAAAAAGTGTGGCCTCAAGCAGCAGTGGGCTTTCCCGTGAGGTGGACCCTACCAATTTGGGCTGGGACATTATGATTCTTTTTATTATTATTTTTTGTAGAGACGGAGTCTCACTATGTTCCCCAGGCTGATCTTTAACTCCTGGCCTCAAGTATCCTCCCCTGCCTTGGCTCCTAAAGTGCTGGGATTGCAGGCATGAGCCACCGCACCTGGCTGACTTTGTGATTCTTGAACTGTTGCCTGTGGTACACTGGGACACTGTCCACATGCCAGCCACCCCCCGGAAGAGCTCACACTGCCCTGACAGCTTTCTCCAGGTGCTCTAATCCTTCTGCTGAGTGACTGCAGAATGGCCTTAAGGAAAGCAGTGCCCTCCTGCTGTAGCCTGCCTGTCCCAAAGTGGACAGGAAGTGAGCCCTTCTGCCCTTGACCTACACGCCCAGGTGGCGGAGGAGCCCATCATCTGGAGGCTGCAGATGGAACACGGTGTTTACATTCCCAGCATCTCTTCCCCCTGAGCCCACTGCAAAGTAGTCACAGAATCTGAGTGGCATGATCCCCCCTCAGTGCTGGGGGACCCTCATTAGACTCAGCCAAATCGGGCTCCTCCCTCCTCCCACCATGGGTTGCTCTGCACACAGCATTCCTCTTCCTGGTAGACAGCAGACCCAAGAAGGTTGATGAGTGAGGCCTGAATTTTGTTTTATGGGCATAGAGAAAGAAGTGTCTGTCTTCCTGCATGGTGTGACGTGACAATGGGAGGCCTGGAGCCCATCTGCAACTCATCCATCCTCTTCCGATGAAGCTACAAGTGGAGGAGAGCGGAGAGCTGCAGCACAACAGGGCCAGAGCCCTGAACAAGCTGCACCTGGGAGCCCGACTGTTTCCTGAATGTCCAGATACATGCACCCATGCATTTTGCCATCATTTAGGCTGATTGTCAGTTACTTGCAACCAAGAGCATCCTCATGGACATAGTTGGAAAGTTGATGTCTCAACCTCAAGGTGAAGTTAGTGATATCTGAGGCAGGGTGGGAGGAACCAATGCTGCTGTTAGAATTGAAGCAAGAGGGCAGCCTGATGCCCCAGTCTCCTCCTAGACCGTCTCCTTGTTGAGGAAAATAACAATAACCTTGATTGTGAGGAGCATGACAATGCCACTTGGGAGCAAGATGCCGACTAGCGGCACCTCCCTTCACACAGTTTCAGAGGCCAAGAGGGAGGCTATAAACTGAGGGCTGGGGTTAGTGTCAGAGTATCAGGGCCTGTTGCTGGGAGGTGCAGGAGATTCTCAGGCCTAGTCCTACAAGTAAGCTTCTTGGCTTTGGTTATCAGTTCTCGGAATTCAACAGATTCAGATAGTTTAAATGCCTTACTTCTGAGGTTCGTACACATATCATTAAAAAACAAAAATGGTATTTCATCACATGGACATACCACATTGTCTTTATGCATCCATCCGTGGATGGACCACTGGGTTTTCCCATTTTTTGGCTATTATGAATAATGATGGCTATTTTGTGGCTATTATCAACATTCATGTACAAGCCTTTAAAAAAAACTGTTTTTCAATTTTTAATTTTATGGGTACATAGTAGGTGCATATGTTTATGGAGTACATGAGGTATTTTGATACAAGAATGCAATGTGTAATAATCACATCAGGGTAAATGGGGTATCCATCACCTCAAGCATTTATCATTTCTTTGTGTTAATGTTTGTGTACAAACATTCCAATTATACTTAGGGCTTGTTTGTTTTGGCACTGAATCTCGCTCTTGTCACCCAGGTGGAGTGCAACAGCATGATCTCAACTCACTGCAGCCTCTGCCTCCCGGGTTCAAGCAATTCTCCTGCCTCAGCCCTGCGAGTACCTGGGGCTACAGGATCTGCCACCATGCCTGGCTAATTTTTTTGTATTTTTGGTAGAGACAGGGTTTCACCATGTTGGCCAGTCTGGTCTCGAACTCCTGATCTCAGGTGATCTGCCCCTCTCAGCCTCCCAAAGTGCTGGGATTACAGGCATGAGCCACCCCACCCAGTTCTATACTTAGTTATTTTAAAATGTGTAATAAATTATTGTTGACTGTGGTCACCCTGTTTTGCCATCAAATGCTATGTCTTATTCTTTCTATTTTTTGTACCTATTAATTATCCCCACCCTCCACCCTCCACTACCCTTCCCAGACTCTAGTAACCATCCTTCTATTCTCTATCTCCAAGAGTTCCAGTCCAATTGTTTTGATTTTTAGATCCCACATATAAGTGAGAACACACAATATTTGTCTTTCTGTGCCTGTCTTATTTCACTTAACTGGTTCCATCCATGTTGTTGCAAATGACAGGATCTTATTCTTTTCTACAGCTGAATAGCATTCTACTGTATATAAGAACCACATTTTCTTTACCTATTGATCTTTGATGGCCACGTAGGTTACTTCCAAATCTTGGCTATTGTGAACAGTGCTGCAATAAACATGGGTGTGCAGATATCTCTTCCATATACTGATTTCCTCTCTTTGGGGTATATACCCAGCAGTGGGATTGCTGGATTACATGGTAGTTCTATTTTTAGTTTTTTGAGGAACCTCCATGTTGTTCTCCATCATGGATGTCATGTGTGGATGCACGTTTCCAATTCTTTTGGGTAGGAGTAGAACTTCTGGGTCTCATGGGGAGTTAAGTTTGTTCCTTTCAGAAACTGCTAACTGTTCTGTAAAGGGGTTACACAATTTTACAGTCTGACCAGTGATTTATGAGGGTTCCAGTTGCTGGTGTCTTTGCCAGCACATGGTCATCGATCTTTAATTTTAGCCATTATGATGTCATGGTGTGTGTACTGTGGTATTGCATTGTGGCCTTATTTTGCTTTTTCTAATGACTAATGATGTTGAGCATGTTTTCGGGTGCTTATTAGCCATTCATGATTTTTTTTTTTTTGAAATGGAGTCTCGCTCTGTCATCCAGACTGGAGTGCAGTGGTGCAGCCTCGGCTCACTACAATCTCCGCCTCCCAGGTTCAAGTGATTCCCCTGCCTCAGCCTCCCGCGTAGCTGGGACTATAGGCAGGTACCACCATGCCCAGCTAATTTCTTGCATTTAGTAGAGATGGGTTTTCACCATGTTGGCCAGGATGGTCTTGATCTCCTGAACTCGTGATCCACCCATCTCGGCCTCCCAAAGTGCTGGGATTACAGGCGTGAGCCACTGCGCCATTCATGTTTTAAAAATTTCTTTATATACTTTAAGATATCCACATTTCTTTGAGTACATTCATTTCTAGTCATGTCTTTGCCTGTGCCCTGTACACAGAAACACTCCAGACAGATTGCTCTATTGTTCATTGAGAGCAGTGACTACAAAAAACTGAGACCCCCAGCAAACATTGTTCTTCTGGTCCAGTTAGAAGACCCAACTGTACAGACTTTAGGTGGAAGGGACTTCCTCCCTTGGCATCTGAGACAAGCTGCACTCCCGCACTTCCTGAGTTTCTAAATAGAAGATATGGGGCCTTACTTTTATTTTATTATTTATTTATTCATTTATTTTTGAGATGGAGTCTTGCTCTGTTGCCAGGCTGGAGTGCAGTGGTATGATTTCGGCTCACTGCAACCTCTGCCTTCCTGGTTCAGTGATTCTCCTGCCTCAGCCTCCGGAGTAGCTGCGACTACAGGTGTGCACCACCACACCCAGCTAATCTTTGTATTTTTAGTAGAAACACGGTTTCACCATGTTGGCCAGGATGGTCTCAAACTCTTGACCTCGTGATCCACCGCCTTGGCCTCCAAAAATGCTGGGATTACAGGCGTGAGCCACCGCACTCGGCCTTTTTTTTTTTTTTTTTTTTTTTTTTTTGAGACAGGCTGGAGTGCAGTGGAGGGATCTCAGCTCATTGCAATCTCTGCCTCCTGGGTTCAAGTGATTCTCCTGCCTCAGCCTGTTGATTAGCTGGGACTAAAAGCACCTGCCACCAACCCCAGCTAATTTTTGTATTTTTAGTAGAAACAGGGTTTCACCATTCTTGCCAGGCTGGTTTCAAACTCCTGACCTCAGGTGATCTGCCCGCCTCGGCCTCCCAAAGTGCTGGGATTACAGGCATGAACCATCCCAACCGGCCCTATGATATGGGGCATTTTGCATGGCCACACACCTCTCAGCCCTCTCTGGAATTCCAAGACTGCTGGAAAGCTAGCAGGGCTCCTAGACCAAGGCCAGATCCAGCCATTCATGTTTTCTTTGCCAAAATGTCTTAGTTAAGTCTTTTCCCCAGTTTTAAACGGGTTGTTCACGAAAGTCTCAATACACAAATGCACAATGACCAGACTATCTATAAAAGTAGAACTCTGACCCACAACCTGCAGCCATCTGCCCAGGAAACCAACCCCCTTATCTACAATAACCAGCCCAGCAGGCCAGCCTGCTACAAGTCAGACTTGCAAGAAGCCAGACTGCTAACTATAGTGACAATCCAGGAAGCTAAACATTAACTTTTGTCACAATTGGCCCCAAATGGCCAGGACTTGATCAGTAACTGATGATTTCTCTAATTTTTGTTCCTGCTTAAAATGTAGGACCTGGTTGCAGGGAAAACTAAATGTGCACCCTCATCCAAAGCCATAAGAAGCCCTGCATCTAGTCAGCCATTTCCAGTTTCCCCAGGCCAACAGCCCCCATCAGGGCTCACTTGGGAGTCTTTGCTTTTCTCTACTTATAGCTTTCCTGCTCCTGCAACTGCCTTACAGTCTCTGCCAGACAAAATAACGTTGGCTGACTCCCTTGCTATATAGCAACTGCTGAGTAAATAGCCTTTGCTTTTCTCATTTTGTTGGTCTTCACATATTTATTTATTTATTTGACGTCACCACATCAATCGGTCTTCACATATTTCAATATTTGTCTTCTTCTTATTGAGTTACAAGAGGTTTTTGTTTTTTGTTTTGTTTTGTTATGTTTGAGACAGAGTCTCATTCTGTCTTCCAGGCTAAAGTGCAGTGGCGCAGTCTCCGCTCACTGCAACTTCCACCTCCTAAGTTTAAGCAATTCTCCTGCCTCAGCCTCCCAAGTAGCTGGAACTACAGGCATGCACCACCATGCCTGGCTAATTTTTGTATTTTTAGCAGACTGGGTTTCACCATGTTTCCCAGGCTGGTCTCAAATTCCTAGACTCAAGCCATCTGCCCACCTCGGCCTCCCAAAGTGCTGGGACTATAGGCGTGAGCCACTGCACCCGGCACGAGAGCTCTTTATACATTTTGGACATAGGTCATTTATCAGATATGCAATTTGCAAATATTTTTCCCAGTAACTGGTTTGTCTTCATCTCCTCAATTGCTTCTTTTGAATCACAGCATTCTTAATTTTCATGAAGCCAATTTTTCAGTTTTCCTCTATTGGTTGCCTTTTTGGTATCGTATCTTAAAAATCTTTGCCTAATCCAAGGTTGTGAAGATTTTCTACTAGGTTTTCTTCTGGAAATTTAATAGTTTTAGCTCTTATAATACATTTAATTTAATTCAATTGTGTTATGAGAGCATGTTTTGTGTGATCTCTGTTCTTTTAAATGTGGGAGGGTAACCTCAAAATGTGGTCTATCTTGATGAATGTTTGATATAGCTTGAGATAAAAGTGTATTTTGCTGTTGTTAGATGAAGTATTCCACAAATGTCAAATTAAATTCAGTTGACTGTTGGTGCCATTCAGTTCAACTGTATCCATGATAGTAAATTTATGTGTCAACTTGGCTGGGTCACAGTGCCCAGATATGTGATCAAACATTATTCTGGATGTTTCTGTGAAGGTGTTTTGGATGAGATTAATGGTTTTTGTTTTGTTTTTTGAGACAGTCTCAGTCTCATTCTGTTGCCCAGGCTGGAGTGCAGTGGTGCAATCTCGGCTCACTGCAACCTCTGCCTCCCGAGTTCAAGTGATTCTCCTACCTCAGCCTCCCAAGTAACACCATGAGTGGCTAATCTTTGTATTTTTAGTAGAGACGGGGTTTTATCATGTTGGCCAGGCTGGTCTCAAACTCCTGACCTCAAGTGATCCACCCATCTTGGCCTCCTAAAGTGCTGGGATTACAGATGTGAGCCAGCATGCCCGGCCAGATTAATGTTTAAATTGGTGGACGTCGAGTAAAGATTGCCCTCCAGGGAGTAGGTGGGCTTCATCCAATCAGTTGGAGGCACGAGTAGAACAAAAAGACTAACCTCCCCAGAATAAGAGTGAATTCTATAGCAGACAGCCTTCAGACTTGAACTGTAACATTGCATCATCCACTGGTCTCCAGCCTGCTGACCCACTGGGCAGATTTTGGATTTTGGACTTGCCAGCCTCCATCTCTCTCTCCCTCCCTCTCTTATATATATGTGTGTGTGTGTGTGTCTCATATATATGTGTGTATATACATATACACACATATATTTGCATATATGTATATACACACACATATATTTGTGTCTCATATATATATACACACACACACACACACAATTGATTCTGTTTCTCTGGAGAACCCCGATTATACAATGTCGTTACTGACTTTGGCCTGCTAGATTTGTCAATTGCTTCCAATTACGATGAGAGGAGTGGTAAAGTTTCCAACCATAATCGTTGATTCATCTACTTTTCCTTGCAGTTTTACCAGTTTGTGCCTCACATTGTTTGGTGCTCTGTTGATAAACACATACACATTAAGGATTGTTATGTCTTCCTGGAGAATTGATCCCTTTATCATTATGTAATGCCCCTCTTTATTCCTGATAATTTTCCTTGCTCTGAAGTCTGCTGTATCGGAAGTTAATATAGCTACTCCCGCTTTCTCTTGACTAGTGTTAGCATAGTATATTTTTCTCCATCCCTTTATTCTTTTTCCCTTCCACTTTACTATATGTGATAAAATATACATAACAGAACATTATCTTTTTTTTTTTATTTTGAGACAGTCTCACTCTGTCGCCAGGCTGGAGTGCAGTGGCGCAGTCTCAGCTTACTGTAACCTCCACCTCCCAGGTTCAAGTGATTCTCCTCCCTCAGCTTCCCAAGTAACTGGAATTACAGGCGCGCGCCACCACACCTAGCTACTTTTTGTATTTATTTATTTATTTTTTTGAGGCTTCGTAATAGAGCCTGAGCCTTGCAGTTCTTTCCATTGTAATCCTTAATCCCTTGGTTTTTTTTGTTTGTTTTTTGAAACAGAGTCTCGCTCTGTCACCCAGGCTGGAGTGCAGTGGTGCAATCTTGGCTCACTACAACCTCCACCTCCTGGGTTCAAGCCTCAGCTTCCTGTGTAGCTGGGACTACAGGCACACACCACCACATCCAGCTAATTTTTGTATTTTTAGTAGAGACGGCGTTTTGCCATGCTGGCCAGGCTGGTTTTAAACTCCTGACCTTGTGAACTGCCCGCCTCAGTCTCCCAAAGTGCTAGGATTACAGGTGTGAGCCATCATGCCTGGCCATCCTTTGTTATTATTAAACAGGAGCCCAATTAATGTGGTGGCAAAGTGTCAGGGAATGGTAAGTGATCTATAATCCCATAGTTATGTCAGTCTTTTAGTGGGTCTGGGCTCCCTGGGATGTTACATTCACAATGCTTTTGGCTTTTTTCCTTCCTTAGATGAGACAGGAAGGCTACATAAAGCTGATGTTGGCCATTTCAATCTTTCTAAGTAAGTGAGGCTCTCATAAAAGTTTCCCTTGAGAACAGGCGTTTGTTAGAGAGAACAGAGAGCTCTGGGTATATTGCAACGTGGCTACTTTCCTCTTGCCTGTCAGTAGCAGAACAAGTTTGGTATACATATAGCTTTGGTACACATGTAATAATTACTCCATAGAATGAGTTAAAAAGTGTTCCTTTTTAGGGAAGAAAAACGTAAAAAAAAAAGAGAATTGGTGTTAATTATTCTTTAAGTGTTTTGTAGGCTTCAGTAAGAAAGTCCTGTAGTTTGAGATGTTTTTTGCTTGGAGGTTTGAAATTGCTGATTTAATATCTTTATATGTTATAGGTCTGTTCATATTTTCTGTTTCATCTTGAGTCAGTTTTGATAATTTGTGAGTGTCTAGGAAGTTGTCTAGTTCATCTAGGTTATCTAATTTGTTGGTGTTCATAGTTTTTTCTCTTACATTTCATTTCTGTAAGTTTGATAGCAACGTCTCCACTTCTATTGCTGATTCTAGTCATTCACATTTCTTCTTTTTTTTTCTTTGTCAGTCAAGCTAAAGATTTGCAGATTTTTTTTTTTTTTTTTTTTTTTTTTTTTTTTTGAGACAGAGTCTCACTCTGTTGCCCAGACTGGAGTGCAACGGCGTGATCTTGGCTTGCTGCAACTTCTGCCTCCCAGGTTCAAATGATTCTTGTGTGTCCTGAGTAGCTGGGATTATAGGCACCCGCCACCATACTGGCTACTTTTTTGTATTTTTTATAGAGACAGGGTTTCACCATGTTGGCCAGGCTGGTCTCAAACTCCTGACCTCAGGTATCTACCTGCCTTGACCTCTCAAAGTGTTGGGATTACAGGCATGAGCCACCGTGCCCAGCCTGAACCATAATTATTCTTGTTGCACTTTATAAAAATAATCAGGCCAAGTATAATAAAGCAAATCAGTCTCACCATGATTTGTCTTTAGTTAAAATGGGAGACAGGCGAGAGAAAAAAATTATGTTTCAAGAACTATGGCACACATATTAGATTCCAGTTTCATCAGTTTTTTAAAAGTTTTTTCCTGCAACTTAGACTGACTGCTTGTTCCTGTGAACCAACCAGTGATCTCTGGCTGTAGCTCAGAAGAAACAATAGGGATGGGTAATGTAAAAATCTGGATTAATATTCTAATTCTGGGTACATATTGGAATTGGCTAGCAACCCCATTACTGCTTGGTTTCAACAATTACCCAGTTCATGGAAAGCCTTCTAATTAAGTTTACTTGAGATAATTTTACTTATTTTATTTTACTGTGGTGGGATATATTTGCTACTGTATTCTTTGTGTAAGAATGCAAGATAAACTAATGAATGTTTTCTGAAATTGAACACTTACTAATCTTTGAGATATCACCTTTTGTCGGAACTTGGAGTTATGAATGGTTTTCACCACACTCGTAGCTTTCTGACAGAGCTTCTCTCTACCCTGAATACAAGAGATCCTGATAGTTAGGCAAGAATATCATCATCCCTATTCAGCCTGAAGAAGTTACAGACAATGGATCTTTGTCCCTCTACAACCCTTAGTGTTAGAGTTTTCTTATACAAGCAAGGGGGGAAATGTCAGTGGCGTTTGAACCAGAGCAACTCTATCTTGAGTAGGGGCTGGGTAAAATAAGGCTGAGACCTGCTGGGCTGCATTCCCAGTTAGTTAGGCATTTTAAGTCACAGGATGAAATAGGAGGCTGTCACGAGACACAGGTCATAAAGACTTTGCTGTTAAAAGAGCGTGCAGTAAAGAAGGCAGCTAAAACCCACCAAAACCAAGATGGTGATGAGAGTGACCGCTAGTCATCCTCACAGTAGACGCTTGTTATAATGCATTAGTATGCTAAAGATACTCCCACCGGCACCATGACAGTTTACAGATGCCATGGCAACCGTCAAGAAGTTACCCAATATGGTCTAAAAAGGGAAGAAACCCAGTTCTGGGAATGGTTCACCCCTTTCCCAGAAAACTTATGAATAATCCACCCCTTGTTTAGCATATAATCAAGAAATAACCATACAAATGGGCAACCAGCAGACCTCAGAGATGCTTTGCCTCAGGCTGCTCCATGCAGCCACTCTTTCATTCCTTTACTTTCCTAATAAACTTGCTTTCACTTTACAATAAATAAATAAACAAGTAAATAAATGAAGAAAATTGGGTTGTCTTTTGCCTGCTAAGTCATAAGAGTTCTTCATATATTCTGGACTCTACTCAGATAAATTGATGTCCTTTGATATACAAAAGTTATTAATTTGATGAACTATAATCTATCCTTTTGTTATTTGTCTTTTGCTGTCATATCTAAGAAACTTTTGCCTAATCCAAGATCATAAAGATTTACATCTTCCTTTCTAAGAGTTTTATAGTTTTAGCTTTTACATTTAGGTTTTTCATCCATTTTGAGTAGTGTGAGGAAGGGATTCCAACTTCATTCTTTTGCATGTGGATATCCAGTTGTCTGAGCACCATTTGGTGAAGTCACTATCCTTCTCCCATTGGATGGCTCACACCCTTGTTGAAAATCAGTTGGTTATGATATATAGGTTTATTTCTGAACTCACAATTTTATTCCTTTGATCTATATCTATCCTTATGCCAGTACCACACTGTCTTGATTACTGTAGCTTTGTAGTAAGTTTTGAAATTGGGAAGTCCAAAGTCTCCAACTTTGCTTTCTTTCAAGATTATTTTGGCTTCTAATCCATAGGGATAAGATGCCTTTGCATTTATTTAAATCCTCTTTATTTCAACAATGTTTTGCAGTTTCCAGTATACAACTTTTGCACTTACTTGGTTAAGTATATTGCTATGTATTTTTTTTCTTGTGGTAAAATGTATGATACGGTTTGGCTGTGTCCCCACCAAAATCTCATCTTGAATTCTCACCTGTTGTGACAAGGACCCAGTGGGAGGTAACTGAATCATGGGGGCAGGTCTTCCCAGTGCTGTTCTCATGATAAGTGAGTAAGTCACCTGAGATCTGATCGTTTTATTAGGGGGAGTTTACCTGCACAAGCTCTCTCTTTGCCTTCCACCATCCATGTACGATGTGACTTGCTCCTCCTTGCCTTCTGCCACGATTGTGAGGCCTTCCGAGCCATGTGGAACTATAAGTCCATTAAACCTCTTTTTCTTCCCAGTCTCAGGTATGTCTTTATCAGCAATATGAAAAAGGACTAATACAATATACATAACATAAATTTTCCATTTTAATCATTTGTAAGTGTTCACTGGCATTAGATATATTTTTACATTGTTATGCAACAACTACCTGTAAGGCCGGTCGCCTCGCCGGGAGCTCGGACACCCCCTCCCCGCCTAGAAACCACCCCCCCTCCCCGCCTAGAAACCATGTCATCACTCCATGCCCACTTCTGCACTCAGCACGCAAATCTGCACTCAACACTAGCCTCCGCACTCAGCACCTAGCCAACCATTGAAAAACCCCGGCAAAATTTAAAAGAAGCCCCGCCAGAACCTGCCCAATAGCATTTTGCCTCGTCCAGGTCCCACTCCCCCTGGGCAGCCCGCTCACCGGAAATCCCGCCTACCTGCCAATGGCAGCTTGCCCCGTCCACATTCTGCTTCCCCACAGCCAATCAGAACGCCTCCACTCCCTATAAAACCCCATGCCCAAGAGGAGTCAAGCGCGACTTCTCTGGCCCCTCCTGTCGGACTGCAGAACCTCGCCCAGGAGCCGATTAAATTTCTTTATTTCAATAACTGGCCTCAGTTGCCTCATTCGAACCTCAGTTGCTTCATTTAAACCGTACACTACCACTATCCATCTCTGGAATTTTTCCATTATCCCAAACTGAGGACTCTGTGCCCATTAAACAGTAACTCCTGATTTTCCCCTCTCTCTAGTTCCTGGTAACCAGTATTTTACTTTCTGTTTCTATGAATTTGACAGTGCCTTTTCACTCTCTTGATAGTATTTTGATGCACAAAATAGGTGGAAGGGTTTTTTTGTTTGTTTTTGTTTTGTGTTTTTTTAGAGACAGAGTCTTAATCTGTTACCCAGGCTGTATGGAATACAGTGGTGCAATCATAGCTCGCTGCAGCCTCAAACTCCTTGGCTCAAGTGATCCTCCCATCTTAGCTTCAAGTAGCTAAGACTACGGGGATGTGTCAACATGCTCAGCTAATTAAAAAAAATATTTTGCAGAGACAGGGTCTCACTGTATTACCCAGGCTGGTCTTGAACTCTCAGCCTCAAGTAATCCTCCTGCCTCAGTCCACTGAACTACTGGGATTACAGGTGTGAGCCACCATGCTTGGCCTACAAAAGTTTTAAATTTTGATGAAGTCCAATTTTTCTTTTGTTGCCTCTGCTTCTGGTGTTATATCCAAGAAATCTTTGCCAAATCTAATGTCACGAAAATTTTCCCTTGTTTTCTTCTAAGAGTTTTATAGTTTTATCTCTTACACTTACATCTTTGATTTATTTTGAGTTAACTTTTGTATATGGTGTTAGGAAGGTGTCCAACTTCATTGTTTTGCATGCAGATATCATTTTCCACAACATATATTGAAAAGACTGTCCATTCACCATTACATGGCGATGACATCCTTGTTGAAAAACATTCTGTTATGAGAAAAATGTGGAACTGTAACATCTCCCTCAAACTCAGAAGGAGCTGAAGGACCAAAGAATGACTTGGACCAGTCCATCTGGATGAGTAGATGAGTTTATTAGGACTTACATACATACTTGTCATACTTCTGGATGACAAGACAGCTCTAAGATCTGCACTACCTTCTATCTTTTAACTGTTTTTAACCTACTTTTTTTTGCTCTTTGCCTACTGTGTTTGAGTAATGAGACTGTTTTTGTTTTGATAGGTTTTCAGATACTCTTTGGGATGTTTGGGTTTTCAGGGACACCTCCTCCTCAGCTGGGCACCATGGTCTTAGCTCACCACCCAGCCTTCAGGGTTTGGACAGCAGACATACACCCTTAAGTAACCTGGTGGAGGAATTGACACACTCCTATTTTATTTCATTGTTGTACATGTTTATCTTTATGCCAATATTACACTTCTAAAAAATGTTACTGAGACCGGGCGCGGTGGCTAATGCTTGTAATCCGAGCACTTTGGGAGGCTGAGGTGGGTGGACCACCTGAGGTCAGGAGTTCAAGACCAGCGTGGCCAACATGGTGAAACCCTGTGTCTACTAAAAATACAAAAATTAGCCGGGCATGGTGGTGGGTACCTGTAATCCCAGCTACTTGGGAGGCTGAAGCAGGAGGATCACTTGGACCTGGAAGGCAGAGGGTTGCAGTGAGCCTAGATCATGCCATTGCACTCCAGCCTGGGTGACAGAGCAAGACTTTGTCTCAAAAAAAAAAAAAAAAAAAAAAATCATTGATATGTAATATTTGTACACTTGTTTGGCATACATGTGATATTTTGTTACATGCATAAAATGACCAACTCAGTATATTTAGCATTCCTATAACATCAAGTATTTATCATTTCTATGTATTAGGACTATTTCACGTCTTCTCTTCTTGCTATTTTGAAATACACAATACATTGCTGTTAATTATATTAACCCTGCTCTGCTCTCAAATATTAGAACTTATTCCTTCCATCTAAGTCTATGTTTGTACCCATTAACCAACTGCTCTTCATTCCCCAGGGCACTTACCCTTCCCAGCCTCTGGTAACTATCATTCTACTATCTATTTCCATGAGATCAACATTTTTAGCTCCCACATATGAGTGAAAACTCATATCGTATTTGTCTGTCTGTGCCTGGCTTATTTCACTTAACATAATGACCTCCAATTCTATCCATGTCACTGCAAATGACAAGATTTTTCATTCTATTTTATGACCAAGTAGTATTCCATTATGTATATACACCACATTTTCTTTATCCATTCATCTATATATGGGTATTTCAGTTGATTCCATATCTTTGCTATTGTGAATATTGTTGCAATAAACATAGGGGTGCAGGTATCCTTTTGATACATTGATTTCTTTTCTTTTGGATAAATACCAGTAGTGGGATTACAGGATCATATGGTAATTCTACTTTCAGTTTTTTAAAGAAATTTCCATACTGCTTTCCATAATAGGTATGTTGATTAACATTCCTACCAATAGTCTATAAGAGATCTCTTTTCTCTGCCTCCTTGCCAGAAAGATGATATCTCATTAAGGTTTTGATTTGCATTTCCATGATGATTAGTGATGTTGAGCATTTTTTCATATACCTGTTGGTCATTTGTATGTCTTCTTTTGAGAAGTGTGTATTCATGTCCTTTGTCTATTTTTAAAAATAGGATTATTTGAATTGTTTTCTGTTGAGTTGTTTGAGTTTCTTGAATATTCTGGATATTATTCCCTTGTTGGATTAATACTTTGAAAATATTTTCTCCTGTTCAACAGGTTGTCTCTTCAGTCTGGTGACTGCTTCCTTTGCTGTGCAGAATTTTTAGTTTAATACAGTCCCATTTGTCTGTTTTGGTTTTTGTTAATAAAATCTGCCTAGACCAATGTCCTATAGTGTTTCCCCCACATTTTCTTCAAGTAGTTTTATAGTTTTGAGTCTTACATGTAAGCCTTTAATCCATTTTTTAATTTTTTCATATAGTGAAAGATAGGGGTCTATTTTCATTCTTCTGTATGTGGACATTCCATTTTCCCAGCACTATTTATTGAAGAAGGTGTCCCCTCCCCAATGTATGTTCTTGGTTCCCTTATCAAGAATCAGTGGACTATAAATACATGGATTTATTTCTGAGTTCTCTATTCTGTTCATTTGATCTATGTGTCTGTTTTTAATACCAATACCATGATGTTTGGGTTATTATAGTCTTGTAACATACTTTTAAGTCAGGTCGTGGGATGCCTTCAGTCTTGTTCTTTTTGCTCAGAATTAATTTGGCTATTCAGGCTCTTTTTTGATTCCATATACATTTTAGAATTTTTTTTCTATTTCTGTGAAAAATGACATTGATATTTTCATAAGGATTGTTTGGTTTTGACATGAGGGTAATGCTGGCTTTGTAGAACGAATTAGAGAGAATTCCCTCCTGTTTAATATTTTGGAGTAGTTTCTGGAGAATTGATATTGGTTCTTATTTGAAACTTTGGTAGAATTTGGCAATGATATATAACATTTGTGTTATATATCTGAATGTTCCAGTGTTGGGTGCATTTATATTTAGACTTGCTATATTTTCTTGCTGAATTGATCTTATTATCATTGTATAATAACCTTTTTCTCTCTTGACTGTCTTTGACTTAAAGTCTATTTTAGCTGATGTAAGTAGAGCTACTTCTGCTCATTTCGGGTTTGCATTTGTGTGGAATATTTCTTTCCATCCCTACTTTTCACCTATATGTGTCTTTTTTTTTGTTTGTTTGCGAAACTACTTTTTTAAAGTTAATAATTTTTAAAACTTATTTTCATTCGTTTCTTCAGGTTTTTATAATTCTGTGTGTAGTGATTATTTACACATACTCCAGAAGGGTGTCATTACCATTTACATTGGTCAAACTCTGTACTAAATATTTTATGTGCATAATTTTATTTATTCCTCACACAACCCTATGAGGAAATGACTGTATTGCTCCCACTTGACAGGCTAAGAAATCCTCATACATAAGGCTCATAGAAGTTAACTACTTCAGTTAGGTCATGTAGAGTGGTAGAGCTTAAACTCAAGCTCAGACCTGTCTGACTCTAAAACCTATGTTCTTAATCAACAGTACCAGAGACTTGCCCATATCAACCTAAAAATCTTAACAAGGAACACTAATAACACATTTAGTACAAAAAAAAATTTCTTAAAAGCAATATGTCAAATACTTTCCATATTTCATCTGGCAAATACTGAGAGCATTCATATTCTAAGCACTGAAAACATATTAAACAATTTAAACCTAATTAATAATATTATTCTAGAAACTAGCAACATTCTCCTCAATTGAGTAATGTCAAAGTTATGTAACTTCATTCGCAGTCAAATATTTAACAAAGGATAGAGACAAAACAGTGTCATACTATGCTCCAATACAGCTAGATCCACCTCACCATCTCTCAACCAATTCTATGTTCTCTTCATGTATCACTGATTTCTACTCCCCACTTGAAATGTTCTACCACCTCCATCTGTGCTTACTAAAATCCCACCTGTTCTATAAAGCCTCTATTAACTAGGCCAGTCATTCTCTTATCTAGGTCATTTATCATCCACAGCAGTGGCTTCAAACACAGCTAATGAAAATCATCTGAGGGCTTTTAAAATTAGAATTACCTAAATTAGAAGAGTCATACTTTGAAAAAGACTGGAAACACTGTAACCCCAGCACTTTGGGAGGCCGAGGCTGGTGGATCACGAGGTCAAGAGATCGAGACCATCCTGGTCAACATGGTGAAACCCCGTCTCTACTAAAAATACAAAAAATTAGCTGGCCATGGTGGCACGTGCCTGTAATCCCAGCTACTCAGGGGACTGAGGCAGGAGAATTGCCTGAACCCAGGAGGCGGAGGTTGCAGTGAGCCAAGATCGTGCCATTGCACTCCAGCCTGGGTAACAAGAGTGAAACTCCATCTCAAAAAAAAAAAAAAAGAAAGAAAAAAGAAAAAGACTAGAAACAATCTAAATGTATATCCAAAGGGAACTGATTGAGTCCTTATAGTATATAATATGAATATATTTAAAAATCTCCATGTTATATTAAGTGAAAAACCAAGATACGGAACAATGTGTATGAAATCCTACTTGTTGAACATAGACAGATGGATAGATAATACAAGCTTCTGCACGTATAGTCTATATACAGGATTAAAAAGTTGCCACCTTTGAGAAGGAGCACCAAAAACCAGGCTGCAAGAAAACTTTCCATGTCATTACATTTTTATAATTTTTAAATTTTGAATTGTGTATGTGGATAATATATATATATATTTTTTTGAGATAGGATCTCACTTTGTTGGGCAGGCTGTAGTGCAGTGGCACAATCACAGCTCATTGCAGCCTTGACTGCCTGGGCTCAAGTGATCCTCTCACCTCAGTCTCCTGAGTAGTCAGAACCACAGGCGCCTATCACTATGCCTAGCTAATTTTTACAATTTTTGTAGAGACAGGGTCTTGCCATATTGCCCAGGCTGGTCTCAAACTCCTGGCCTCAGGCATCCTCCCGCCTCAGCCTCCCAAAGTGCCAGGATTACAGGCATGCACCATCATGCCCAGCCATATATTTTTTTAATTATTAAAAAAGAACAAAACACACAGATGCCCAAGACTCAACTCAGCTCTACTGATCACATTCTTCAAGGTTTGGGACTAGGCTTTTGAAATGTTAAATGACCCAGATGATTGTAATAACCAGTCAGGCTTAGTATCCCCCATTTCTACCACTCACATGATACTTGATGCCTCATATTAAAATGAAACGAACATTTTACACTTTGTTTTTCCTATAGTTCCCACTCAGAGAAGATGCCTAATAAATATCTTTTATGAGAGTGATGCAGAAGTATAATTCCATTTTCCTATTATATTTCATTCCAGTGTGGAAGGGTCTTTATTTTTTTTATTTTTTATTTTTTTTTGAGACAGACTCTTTGCTCTGTTGCTCAGGCTGGAGTACAGTAGCATGATCTTGGCTTACTGTAACCTTTGCCTCTTGTGTTCAAGAGAGTCTCATGCCTCAGCCTCCCAAGTAGCAGGGATTACAGGTGTGTGCCACCATGCCTGGCTAATTTTTACATTTTTAGTAGAGATGTTTAGTAGAGATGGGGTTTCACCATGTTGGCCAGGTGGGTCTCAAACTCCTGGCTTCAAGTGATCCGCCCACCTCAGCCTCTCAAAGTGCTGAGATGATAGGCATGAGCCACCACACCTGACATGGAAGGGTCTTTAGATAAACACTATTAACATAACAGCATTATGGAGTAATTAAAAATTACCACTTTTAATACATGAAGGGCCAGTGTCAAAAAGTGCCAACAATATTCTCACCAACTTCTTTTTTGTTTGAGATGGAGCCTTGCTTGTCACCCAGGCTGGAGTTAACTTCTCTTTTTTTAAAGACCATGTGATAGCTAGACTATAAAAGGCAACTGATGTGAAGCCCAAACCTAAGACCCTAAGAATGAGTCAGACTTTATAGTCTGAGTGAGTAAAGGCAGCATCTAGAGGAAAATAAAGTGTGTGGCTATCAAATTTCAAAGAAACCCTGTTTTATTACAGACAGCATACAAAGCCCTTACCTACTAGGGAAAAGTACAGTTCCCCTTCACAGTACAGGGTGACAGATGAGCCTCTTCCACAGTTCTCAGCTTTCTCTTCTATCAGTACTTTCCATGTTGGTTAAAGTGTTTGTAGAGATAGCAAATGCATTTATTAAGGTTATGCAGGTTATAAATAAACATTCTATTTCCAAGCATTTTTTTCTTTTAACTACAATACTACAATTCATTCCCCTTCCAAGCCTGAAGTCATCTGGGGTCCCTGCTCAGTTATTTGGTGTGCGTTTCAGTTTCCCAGGATCCCAATGTTGTTATACACTCCAAACATGGCCCTCTTGTTGTTCCAAACATCAACCACTTAGAGGGGTTGGGAGGGAGGCTTACACGGGTCAATCCAGGAACACCCAGAGAGAAGCTTCTGTATACCAGAAGCACCCAGCCCCACAGGTGCCTACCTGCCCTGCATTAGAGGCTCCCTGCCATTGCCTCTCTCCCTCAGTAGCACACCAAACAAGCCCAAGAATGAGGACCAGACGTGGCCTTCAAGGAGATGACAACAGGCACTGTCCCCACTGGCCTCACACAGGTACCAATGTGGAGGCTGCCATCTTGGGCCTTCTGTGTGTCTTTACAGGTGAAGTAAGTTTCTTGTAAGCCGCATATAGTTAGGTGATGTTTCTTTATTGATTCAGCCAATCTATATCATCTAAGAAGAAAATTTAATCCATTTACATTCACAATTATTATTGATATCTGAGTACTTACTCCTGTTACTTTATTCATTGTTTTCTGGTTGTTTTATATCTTTTGTTTCTTTCTTCCTCCTGTTTGTCACTGCCGTTTGGTGAGTTTCTGCAGTGTTAACATTTGAGTCCTCTCTCTTCCTCATTTGTGTCTGCTCTATGAGTCAGCTTTACACTTTCATGTGTTTTCATAATGACAGTTTTTATTCTTTTGCTTCCAAGCATAGGAGT
The DNA here is from genome assembly GCF_030222135.1 of Aotus nancymaae. Taxonomy (NCBI): domain Eukaryota; kingdom Metazoa; phylum Chordata; class Mammalia; order Primates; family Aotidae; genus Aotus; species Aotus nancymaae. The sequence goes on from NW_026988455.1 coordinate 20,716,626, forward strand.
TCTTTAAACATTTCTCATAGTGCCCATCTAGTGATCACAAATTATCTGTTTTTGCTTGTCCAGGATAGACTTTATTTATTCTCCATTTATGAAGGACAATTTTGCTGGGTATAATATCCTTGGCTGACAGATTTTTTTTTTTCTTTTAGCTTGTTGAATATATCATCTAATTCTCTCCTGGGTTATAAGGTTTCTGCTGAGAAATACACTGTTTGTCTGATGAGGGTTTCCTTATATGTAACCAGATGCTTTTCTCTTGCTGATTTTTAGAATTCTCTTTGGCCTTGACTTTTGACAGTTTGACTATAATGTGCTGGGGAGACTAGACATGGGAAGTTTTCAGTTGTTATTTCACTATATAGGTTTTCTATTCCTTTGAGCTTTTTTTCATATTTTAGAACTCCCCAAAATCAAATATGTAGTTGCTTTGTGGTGTCCCATGTGTTTAGGCTTTGTTCATTTGTTTTTCCTCTTGCTCTGACTCAATTATTTCAAAAGACCTACCTAACTTCACATTCTGAAATTTTATCCTCTGCTAGATCTAATCAATTGTTGAAGTTCCCAAATGAATTTTTTTTTTTTTTTTTTTTTTTTTTGAGACGGAGTTTCGCTCTTGTTACCCAGGCTGGAGTGCAATGGCACGATCTCGGCTCACCGCAACCTCCGCCTCCTGAGTTCCGGCAATTCTCCTGCCTCAGCCTCCTGAGTAGCTGGGATTACAGGCACGTGCCACCATGCCCAGCTAATTTTTTGTATTAGTAGAGACGGGGTTTCACCATGTTGACCAGGATGGTCTCGATCTCTTGACCTCGTGATCCACCCGCCTTGGTCTCCCAAAGTGCTGGGATTACAGGCTTGAGCCACCGCGCCCGGCCTCCCAAATGAATTTTTAATTTCATTCATTATGGTATATATTGCTTTGGTCAATTTCTCATTCACATCCTGAATTTTTTTTGATTGCTTCATATTGTTTATCTGTGTTCTCTTGTGTCTCACTGAGCTTTTATTTATTTATTTATTTATTTATTTATTGCATTTTAGGTTTTGGGGTACATGTGAAAAACATGCAAGGTTGTTGCATAGGTACATATGTGGCAGTGTGATTTGCTGCCTTCCTCCCCTTCACCTATATCTGGCATTTCTCCCCATGCTATCCCTCCCCAACTCCCCACCCCCCTCTATCCCCCCCTCTCCCCCCAACAGACCCCAGTGTATAGTGCTCCCCTCCCTGTGTCCGTGTGTTCTCATTGTTCAACACCCACCTATGAGTGAGAACATGTGGTGTTTGATTTTCTGTTCTTGTGTCAGTTTGCTGAGAATGATGGTTTCCAGGTTCATCCATGTCCCTACAAAGGACGCGAACTCATCGTTTTTGATGGCTGCATAATATTCCATGGTGTATATGTGCCACATTTTTCCTGTCCAGTCTATCATCGATGGGCATTTGGGTTGGTTCCAGGTCTTTGCTATTGTAAACTGTGCTGCAATGAACATTCGTGTGCATGTGTCCTTATAGTAGAACGATTTATAATCCTTTGGATATATACCCAGTAATGGGATTCCTGGGTCAAATGGAATTTCTATTTCTAGGTCCTTGAGGAATCGCCACACCGTCTTCCACAATGGTTGAACTATTTACACTCCCACCAACAGTGTAAAAGTGTTCCTATTTCTCCACATCCTCTCCAGCATCTGTTGTCTCCAGATTTTTTAATGATCACTATTCTAACTGGCGTGAGATGGTATCTCAATGTAGTTTTGATTTGCATTTCTCTAATGACCAGTGATGATGAGCATTTTTTCATATTTGTTGGCCTCATGTATGTCTTCTTTTGTAAAGTGTCTGTTCATATCCTTCGCCCACTTTTGAGTGGGCTTGTTTTTTTCTTGTAAATCTTTTTAGTTCTTTGTAAATTCTGGATATCAGCCTTTTGTCAGATGGGTAGACTGCAAAATTTTTTTCCCATTCTGTTGGTTGCCAATTCACTCTAATGACTGTTTCTTTTGCCGAGCAGAAGCTGTGGAGTTTGATTAAGTCCCATTTGTCTATTTTGGCTTTTGTTGCCAATGCTTTTGGTGTTTTGGTCATGAAGTCCTTGCCTACGCCTATGTCCTGAATGGTTTTGCCTAGATTTTCTTCTAGGGTTTTTATAGTGTCAGGTCTTATGTTTAAGTCTTTAAGCCATCTGGAGGTATTTTTAGTGTAAGGTGTCAAGAAGGGGTCCAGTTTCTGCTTTCTGCACATGGCTAGCCAGTTTTCCCAACACCATTTATTAAACAGGGAATCCTTTCCCCATTGCTTGTTTTTGTCAGGTTTGCAAAGATTGGATGGTTGTAGAATTTTTTTTTTTTTTTTTTTTTTTTACCAGTATTATGTTGTTTTGGTTACTGTAGCCTTGTAGCATAGTTTGAAGTCAGGCAGTGTGATGCCTTGGGTTTTGTTCTTTTTGCTTAGGATTACTTTGGCTATTCAAGCTCTTTTTTGGTTCCATATAAATTTTAGAATAGTTTTTCCCAATTCTGTGAAAAATGGTGTTGTTAGTTTGATAAGAATAGCACTGAATCTATAAATTGCTTTTGGCAGTATGGCCATTTTAACAATACTGACTCTTCCTATCCATGAGCATGGAATGTTTTTCTATTTGTTTGTGTCATCTCTGATTTCTTTCAGCAGTGTTTTATAATTCTTGTTGCAGTGATCTCTTATCTCCCTGGTTAGCTGTATTCCTAGGTATTTTATTTTATTATTTTCTTTTTTCTTTTGAAATGGAGTCCTACTCTGTCACCCAGTCTGGAGTGCAATGGCGTGATCTCAGCTCACTGTAACCTCTATCTCTCAGGTTCCAGCAATTCTCCTGCCTCAGCCTCCTGAGTAGCTGGGATTACAGGTGCCCACCACCCCTCACCATGCCCAGGTAATTTTTCAAAATATTTAGTAGAGACAGGGTTTCACTATGGTTGGCCAGGCTGGTCTCGAACTCCTGACCTCAGGTGATCCAACCCGCTTCAGCCTCCAAAAGTGCTGGGATTATAGTCGTGAGCCACTGTGCCCAGCTGGTATTTTATTCTTTTTGTGGCAATTATAAATGGGATTGTGTTCTTGATTTGGCTCTCAGTTTTGATCTTATTGGTGTATGGAAATGCTACTGGGTTTTGTACATTGATTTTCGTATCCTGAAACTTTACTGAAGTTGTTTATCAGCTCTAGGGGCCTTTGGGCACAAACGATAGGGTTTTCTAGGTATAGAATCATACCATCTGTGAAGAAAGATAGTTTGACTTCCTCTCTTCCTATTTGGATGCCTTCTATTTCTTTCTCTTGCCTGATTGCTCTGGCTAGGACTTCCAGCACTATGTTGATAGGAGTGGTGAGAGTGGCCATCTTTGTCTTCTTCTGGTTCTCAAGGGGAATGCTTCCAGCTTTTGCCTGTTCAGTATGATGTTGGCTGTGTCTGTCATAGATGGCTCTTATTATTTTGAGGTATGTTTCTTCAATATCTAGTTTGTGGAGGGCTTCTAAGACAAAGGGATATTGAATTTTGTCAAAAGCCTTTTCTACATCTATTGAGATGATAATGTGGTTTTCGTTTTCAGTTCTGTTTAGGTGCGGAATCACATTTATTTCATTGTATATGTTGAACCAACCTTGCATTCCAGGAATAAAGCTTACTTGATCATGGTAGAGCTCTTCAATGTGCTGCTGAGTTCAATGTGCTAGTGTTTTGCAGAGGATGTTTGTATCTAATTTTACCAGGGGTATTAGCTTAAAGTTTTATTTTTTCATTGGGTCTCAGCCAGGTTTTGTTATCAGAATGATTCCAGCCTCATACAATAAATTAGGGACGAGTTCCTTCTCCTCAATTTTTAGAACTGTTTCAGTAGGATTCGTACCAGCTCTTCTTTACATGTCTGGTAGAATTCAGCTGTGAATCCATCTGGTCCAGGGCTTTTTCTGGTTGGTAGGTTTTTTTTTGTTTTTGTTACTATTGATTCAACTCTGGAACTTGTTATTGGTCTGTTCAAATATTCAATTTCCTTCAATATTTGTAGGTTGAATGTTTACAGGAATTTATCCATTTCTTCTAGGTTTTCTAGTTTGTGTGCATAATAGAGATGTTCGTAATAGCTTCTGAGGGTGTCTTGCATCACAGTGAGGCCAGTGGTAATGTCACTGTTGTCATTTCTGATGGTGTTTCTTTGGATCTTCTTTTTTCTTTATTAGTCTAGCTAGAGGTCTAGGAGTCTCATTTATTCTTTCAAAGAACCAACTTTTGGTTTCATTGATCTTTTTATGGATTTTCACGTCAATTCTGTTCAGTTCAGCTCTAATTTTCGTTATTTCTTTTCTTCTGCTGGCTTTAGGCTTGGTTTGCTCATTTTTCTAGTTCCTCTAAGTGTGATGTTAGGTTGTTAATTTGAGATCTTTTTGATGTGGGTGCTCACAGCTATAAACTTTCCTCTTACCACTGCTTTAGCTGATATTCTGGTATGTTGCATCCTTGTTTTCAATAGTTTCAAAGAGTTTCTTGATTTCTGCCTTAATTTCATTTTTATCCAAAGTCATTTAGGAGCCAGTGATTTAATTTCCATATAATTGTATGGTTTTGAGAGATCTTTTATTATTAATTTCTATTTTTATTGTGCTGTGGTTGAGAGTGTGGTTGGTATGATTTGATTTCAGGTTGTTTTTTTTTTAACTTGTTGAGAATTGCTTTATGGCTGAGTGTGTAGTCAATCTTACAGTACGTGCCATATATAGATAAAAACAGAAAAATGTATATTCTGTTGTTGGGTGGAGCATTCTGTAGATGTCTGTTAGGTCCATTTGGTGAAGTGTTGAGTTTAGATCCCAAGTATCTTTATTAGTTTTCTGTCTCAATGTTCTGTCCAACACTGTCAGTAGGGTGTTGAAGTCTCCTACTATTATTGTGTGGTTATTTAAGTCTCTTTATAGGTCTCTAAATAACTTGTTTATGAATCTGGGTGCTCCAGTTTGGGGTGCTCATATATTTAGGATAGTTAACTCTTCTTGTTGAATTGAACTCTTTATCATTATGGAGTGTCCTTCTTTGTCCTTTATGAGCATTGCTGGTTTAAAGTATGTTTTGTCTGAAATAAGAACAGCAACTCTTGTTCTCTGTTCTCTCTTTTCTTGATAGATCTTTCTCCATTGCTTTACTTTGAGCTTATGGGTGTCATTGCATATAAGATGGGTCTCTCTCTTTTTAAATTCTTTCACTATGTTGCCTAGGCTGGCCTTCAACTCGTGGACTCAAGTGATCCTGTTGCTTTATCCTCCTAAAGTGCTGGGATTACAGATGTGAGCCACCACTCCTGGCCAAGAGATGGGTCTCTTGAAGACAGCATACAGTTGGGTCTTGCTTCTTTATCCAACTTGCCACTCTGTAGCTTTTAAGTGGGGCATTTACCTCATTTACATCCAAGGTTAATATTGGTATGTGAGGATTTGATCTAGTCATGTTGTTAGCTGGTTGTTACACAGACTTGATTGTACACTTGCTTTATAGTGTCAGTGGGCTATGTGTTTTTGTGGTGGCAGGCAATGGTCCTTTGTTTTGTCTTCCATGTTTAGCACTCTCTTAAGGATGGCAGTCTGGTGATAATTAATTTCCTTAGTGTTTGCTTGTGTAAAGAGGATTTTATTTATCCTTTGCTTACGAAGCTTAGTTTGGCTGGATATGACATTCTTGGTTGGAATTTTGTATCTTTTAGGATGCTGAATATACTTCCCCAATATCTTCTTGTTTGTAAAGTTTCTGCTGAAAAGTCTACTGTTAGCCTGATGGGGTTCCCCTTGTATGTGACCTGCCCCTTCTCTCTAACTGCCTTTAACATTTCTTCTTTTGGGGTGAACTCAGAGAATCTACTAATTATGTGTCTTGGGGATGGTTGTCTGATAATAGTATCTTTTTTTTTTTTTCAGACAGTCTCACTCTGTTGCCCAGGCTGGAGTGCGGTGGCACAATCCTGGCTCACTGCAACCTCTGCCTTCCTGGATCAAGCAATTCTCCTGCCTCAGCCTCCCAAGTAGCTGGGACTACAGGCACATGCCATCACCCCTGCCTAATTTTTTGTACTTTTAGTAGAGATGGAGTTTCACTGTGTTAGCCAGGATGGTCTCAATCTCCTGATCTCATGATCTGCCCACCTTGGCCTCCCAAAGTGCTGGGATTACAGGCGTGAGCCACCACGTCTGGTCGATATAGTATCTTCCTAGGGTGCTCCAAATTGCCTTTATTTTCATGCCAATCTCTCTACTGAGGTTGAGGAAATTTGTGTGCCATTATCTTCAAATATGTTTTCCAAGTTGCTTGCTCTCTGTCAGATGCCAATGGATTATAGGTTTGGTCTCTTTACATAATCTTATATCTCAGAGGTTTTGCTCATGAAAAATTTTTCCTCTTTAGTTTTGTCTGAGTTGATTTGAAGAACTGATCTTTGAGCTCTGAGATTCTTTCCTCAGGTTGGTTTATCCTGCTGTTAATACTTCTTATTGTAACGTGAACTTCTTATAGCGAGTTCTTCAGCTCTAGACGATAAGTTTCATTCTTAAAATTTTTGCTATTTCATCTTTCAGCTCTTGTATAATTTTATTGGATTCCTTAGATTCCTTGGATTGGCTTTCAACTTCCACCTGAACCTCAATGGTCTTTGTTGCCATCCAGATTCTGAATTCTATGTCATTTCAGCTATTTCAGTCTGATTAAAGACCACTGCTGGAGAGCTAATATGGTTGTCTGGAGTTGAGAAGACATTCTGGCTATTAGAGTTGCCAGAGTTCTTTCACTGGTTCTTTCTCATCTGTGTGGGGTTATGTTCATTTCATGTTTGAAATTGTCCTTTAAGTGGGGCTTTTTGCTTTTATATTCTTTGATGCTTTTGAGGGTTTAACTATAGTATAAGTTGGGTTCAGTCAATTGGCTTTGTTTCTTGATGATTTCATGGGGCCAAGGCTCAGCTCTGCACTCACAGGCTGAGTGCTCTACACCTGGGGGACTGGGACCAGGCCTGTAGCCTTTTTCTCTGGCCCTGCTAGTTTAAGCAGCTGCTGCACTGGTGGGGCTGAGGTGTTCCCAGTCTCCTGGCAAAAACACCCTTATGGAGGGGTGCCGGCAAAAATGATTCCATGAGGCACTGACAGGGTGATGGGTGTCCCCATGTGTGCACACCAGAGGCAGGGCAGTGGTGGGTCTCACATGCACCAGTGGCAGGTCCCTCGTGTGGCATGAAAATTTCTTTTCAGGATTTTTTCATTTACAGCTGACTCATGAACAATGCAGAAGTTAGGGATGCCAACCCCTGCCCCTACAATGAAGTTAAAAATCCACATACAACTTTTGATTCCCTGAAATCTTAGCTAGAAGCCTTAATGCTAATATAAACAGTTGATTAACATATGTTTTCTGTTATATATATCATACGCTGTATTCTTACAATAAAGTAATCTAGAGAAAAGAAAACATAATTAAGGTTATAAAGAAGAGAAAATATATTTACAGTAATGTATAATATTTATCAATACCATAAGTTTACAATGTCTGTTTACAAGATGAAGCATCATGGTGAGCAACTGCAGTTGCAGACCTCAATCTATGGTACGCATCAAGCAACTCAACTTTTTCTTGTAATGTCATGACTTTTCTCTGCTTCTTGGGAGAACTTTCAGCATCACTACTGGCATTTCATATGGGTCTCAAGGTGTCATTCAAGGTTATGGTATTGGACCAAACAATGAAAAACGTGAGAACTGTGAAAGACCATTTTTTTCTCTGATACTTTACTGGAGAGATGAACTGCTCATACAGAGTTGATTAGCATCAGATAGCATTTTAAGCAGACAAAACACACGAGTTCACTGCAATAGAAAGAGGAGGTGGCTGTGAAATTATTACAGTAGTACAGTATGTACTACAGTTAATCTTATGCCATTATGATTTAACACTGCATCTTTGTTCATATTTTTCTTGACTGTGAATGACACCATGTACTGATCAAGAGATCAACACCATACTGGCCAACATAGTGAAACCCCATCTCTACTAAATTACAAAAATTAGCTGGGTGTGGTAGTGGGCACCTGTAGTTCCAGCTACTTGGGAGGCTGAGGCAGGAGAATCACTTGAATCTAGGAGGCAGAGGTTGCTGTGAGCCAAGATAGTGCCACTGCATTCCAGCCTGGTAACAGAGTGAGACTCCATTTCAAAAAAAATAAAAGACTGACATTTTAACAATATTGAGTATTCCTACCTATGAATATAAAATCTCTGTATTTTTTTCTGATCTCTTTAATCAGTTTTCTAGTTTTCCTCATACAGATTGTACATATTTTGTTAGACTTATACCTAATTATTTCATTTGGGGGGGATAGTAATGTAAATGGTGTTACATTTTTAATTTCAAATTCCACTTGTCCATTGCTGGTATATAGGACAGCAACTGACTTCTGTATATTAACCTTGTATCCTACCATCTGCCTATAATTGCTTAGTAGTTCCAGGAGGTTTCTGATGTTGATTTTTTCAGATTTTCTATATAAACAATTATGTCATCTGCAAAGACAATTTTATTTCTTCCCTTCCAATCTGGATACCATTAATTTATTTATTGTTTATTTATTTTATTTGTTGAGATAGGGTCTCACTATCACCCAGGCTAAAGCGCACTGGTGGGACTACAAGCATGTGCCACCATATCCAGCTAATTATTGTATTTTTTGTAGAGACAGGGTTTCACTATGTTGCCCAGGCTGGTCTCAATCTCCTGGGTTCAAGCAATCTGCCCAAATTACTGTGATTACAGGCATGAGCCATCATGCCCAGCCCCTCTCCCCCTTTTTTGAGTCTTACTGCATTAGCTAGAACTTCCAGTACAATACTGAAAAGAATGGTGAGGGGACATCCTTGCCTTTGTTCCTGATCTTACTGGGAAAACTTGAGGTCTCGCACCATTAATTATGATGTTAGTTGTATTTTGCAGATGTTCTTTTTATGAAATTGAGGAAGGTCCCCTCTATTCCTAGTTTGCAGAGTTTTTCTTTTTAATCATAAATGGGGTTGGATTTTGTCAAATGCTTTTTCTCCATCTGTTGATGGGATAGGGTGATTTTTCTTCTTTAGCTTGTTTATGTGATGGATTACACGAACTGATTTTCCAATTTTGATACAGCTTTGCATACCTAAGATAAATTCCCCTTGGTCACAGAGCATAATTCTTTTCACATATTTTTGGATTTGATTTGTTAATATTTTGTTGAGGACTTTTGTTCATTAGAAATATTGGTTTGTCATTTTCTTTTCTGTTAATGTCTTTGTCTGGTTTTGACAACAGGACCATGCTGGCTTCATAGGAAGTGTTAGGAAGTTTCTCTACTACTTCTATCTTCTGGAAGAGATTGTAGAAGAGTAGTATAATTTGTTCCTTAAATGTGTGGTAGAGGCCGGGTGCAGTGGCTGATGCCTATAATCCCTGCACTTTGTGAGGCCGAGACGAGCAGATCACTTGAAGTCAGGAGTTTGAGACTAGCCTGGCCAACATGGTGAAACCCCGCCTCTACTAAAAATACAAAAATTAGCCTGGCATGGTGGTGCACACCTGTAATCCCAGCTACTTAGGAGGCTGAGGCAGGAGAATCACTTGAACCCAGGAGGTGGAGGTTGCAGTGAGCTGAGATTGTGCCCCACTACATGCCAGCCTGGGTATAAAGAGCAAAACTCAGTCTCAAAGAAAGAAAATGTGCGGTAGAATTCACTAGTAAACCCATGTGGGCCTTGCACTTAATGTTCTGAAAGTTATTTATTCCTGATTTAATTATTTTATTTATTTATTTTGAGATGGAGTTTTGCTTTTGTTACCCAGGCTGGAGTGCAATGGTGCTATCTTGGCTTACCACAGCCTCCGCCTCTTGGGTTCAGGCAATTCTCCTGCCTCAGCCTCCCGAGTAGCTGGGATTACAGGCATGTGCCACCATGCCCAGCTAATTTTGTATTTTTAGTAGAGATGAGGTTTCTCCATGTTGGTCAGGCTGGTCTTGAACTGCCGACCTCAGGTGATCCACCCACCTCAGCCTCCCAAAGTGTTGGGATTACAGGCGTGAGCCACCACACCTGGCTGATTTTTTTTTTTTTAATATATCTAGGCCCATTATCAATTTCTTCTTGTATTCTGGCAGATTTAGTCTTTCAAAAAAACTGAGTCTATTTCATGTAGGTTATTGAATTTGTGGGCAGAGACTTGTTCATAGTATTCCTTTATTTTCTTCATTATCCTTTTGACGTCCATGTGATCTGTAGCAATGCCCCCTTATTCATTTCTGACAGTAGTAGTCTGGCTTTTTTCTCAATTAGCTTGAATAGAAGTTTTCCATTTAAAAAAATCGTTTCAAAGACCCAACTTTGGGGTTCATTGATTTTCTCTTTGATTTCCTGTTTCCAATTTCATTGATTTCTCCTCTTTATTTCTTTTATTCTGCTTACCTTAGATCTAAATTGTTCTTTTCCTACGTTCCTAAAGTAGGTGCATATTCATTTTACATCTTTTTTCTTTTCTAATATGTGCAACCTAATAGTATAAATTTCCCTGAATGTACTGCTTTAGCTGTACTCTAAAATTACAAGTTGTACTTTCATCTTTAGTTCAAAGTATTTTAAAATTTGTCTTGAGATTTCTTCTGTGATCACGTACTACTGAGAGTTGTGTTGTTTCACCTCCAAGTATTGGAGGACTTTGCAGCTATCTTTCTGTTGATTTCTAGTTTAATTCCCCTGTGAGCCTGGGAGCAGACATTTCATGATTTCTATCCTTTTCAATTTATGAAGGTGTGTCTTATGGCCCAGATATAGTATATCTTAGTGAATGTCCCATGTGAGCTTGACAGGGGTATTCTGGTTCTGTTGGATCAAGCAGTCTGTCAAGTCAATCATATCAAGTTGGCTGATGGTGGTGTTGAGCTCAACTATTGATTTTTTGCTTGCTGGATCTGTTCATTTCTGATAGAGCGGTGTTGAGGATTCCAACTTTAACAGTGGATTTGTCTGTTTTTCCTTGCAGTTCTAAGAGTTTTTACCTTGTATATTTTGGCATTGTACAGTTAGGTGCATACACATAAAGGACTGTTGCCTACTCGAAGAACTGATCCTGTTCTCATTATGTAATGCCCCTCTTTACTGCTGATAACTTTCCTTGCTCTAAGTCTGCTCTGTCTAAAATAATATAGCTACTCCCACTTTCTTTGATTAGCATTAGTATGGTACACCTTTTCCCATTCCTTAACTTTTAATTGATACGTACCTTTATATATATTTAACGTTTCTTGTAGACAACTGCTGTGGTTTGAATGTGGTCTGTTCCTGACAAAACTCATGTTGAAATTTGATCCCCAGCATGACAGTGTTGGGAGGTACGGCCCAGTGGGAGGTAGGTATTTGGGTCATAGGAGTAGATCCTTCATAAATAGACTAACGCCCTTCTCTGGGTGTGTTCTTGCTTGTATGGGAACAGATTAGTTTCCTTGAGAGTAGGTTGCTGAAGACTCTGGCTTCCTTAGTTTCTCTCTCTTGCTTCTCCTCCTGACATGTGACCTCTTTGTACATGTCCACTTTCTGCCATGAGTTGAAGCAGTCCAAGTTCCCCAACAGATATGGCTGACCAATCTTGAACCTTTCAGTCATCATGGGCCAAAAACCTGAATATGAGAATACCTGAGTACCAGACTACTGAAGCCCAGCCTCAGGCATTTTGTTATAACAACACAAAATAAACTAAGACAACAACATAGAGTTGAGTCTTGCTTTTTAATCCACTTTTGACAATCGTTTTCTTTTTCTTTTTCTTTTTTTGAGACGGAGTCTCACTCTGTTGCCCAGGCTGGAGTGCACTAACACAATCTCGCTCACTGCAAACTCTGCCTCCCAGGTTCAAGTGGGAAGACAGGGTTTTACCATGTTGCCAGCCTGGTCATGTACTCCTGACCTCAAATGATCCACCTCTGCCTCGGCCTCCCAAAGTGCTGGGATTACAGGCGTGAGCCACCGCTCCAGGCCGACGATCTTTTTTATCCGCTTCTTTCTGTAAGGTCATTATTGTCCCCACTCTCATTCTTGATTTTAGTATTTACACCACTGATGTTTAAAGTGATCACTGATATATTTGAATTAATTTCTACCATTTGTTACTGTTTACTATCATTGCCCTTATTATTTGTTTCTACTTTTATTTTCCAGTTTTTCGCCTTTTGTGGTTTTAACTGGGCATTTCATATGTGTCTTAGTCCATTTGAGCATAAAAACAAAATAGACTGGCTTACAAACATCAGAAGTTTGTTTTTAGTATTTCTAGAGGATGGGAAATCCAAAATCAAAGTGCCTGCAGACCTGGCCCACTTCTTGGTGTATAGAAAACCATCTTTTCATTACAACTTCAGATGGTGGAAGGGAAGAGCTAGTTCTCTAGGTTGTTTTTTGTTTGTTTGTTTTAAAATAAGAGTGCTTTTCTTATTATGACAGCTCTGACCTCACGACCTAATCACCACCTAAAGGCTCCACTTTGTAATCCCAGCACTTCTGGGGTTAGAATATTAACATAGGATTTTTTGTTTTGGTGCCACCACACCCGGCTAATTTTTTATATTTTTAGTGGAGATGGGGTTTCATCGTGTTAACTAGGATGGTCTCAACCTCCTGACCTTGTGATCCACCCACCTTGGCCTCCCAAAGTGCTGGGATTACAGGCATGAGCCACCATATCCAGCCTCAACATATGAATTTTGAGGGAACACATTTAGACTCCTAGCATTCCACTCGTGCTTCTCTCAAATTCATGTCTATGTCACAAGCAAAATACATTAATTCCATCCCAATAGCCCCCAAACTCTTAAAACGTTCCAGTACCAACTCCAAAATCTCAATTTCAGAGTTTCATCTAAATAAGATATAGGTGAGACTGAAAGTATGATTCATTCTGAGGCAAACTGCTCTCTAGCCGTGAAACAAACATGTTCTGTACTTCCAAAATACAATGGTGGGATGGGCATAGAATACACATTTCCATTTTAAAAGGGAGAAACAGGAGAGAAGAAAACAGTGACTGGTCCCAAGTAAGTCTGAAACCCAACAGAGGAAACAACAGGAAATCTCAAGGTTTGAGAACAGTCATTGGCTCAATGTTCTGCCCTCCAGGCCCACTAGGGTGATAGTATCACCTTCAGGACACAAAGTGGTGGCAGCCCTGCCCTGTGGCTTTGGGTGGCCCTGCCCCTGAGGCAGCCAGGTGCCTGGGCCTTGCTCCTGCCTCCACAGTAGCTCTGTGCCTGGATCATGCATCCAAGGCTCCCCTGGAAACCACCACTAGTGGCTCCCCTGGTCTGCAGTCATGGGGGCAATCCTGCCCCCATGGCTCCACAGGACATGGGCCTAGTGGGGGCCCTCTGTAGTGGCCCTTCCCCTGCAGTGGTTCTCTGCCTCAGCCCCATGGCTCTCTTGGGGCATCCTTTTAATTCTGGGGGAAGGCAGTCATGCCCCCACATCTTTGCACTCAGGGTCTGTGATGGGATGGGTAGCTCTGAAGAACTCAGAAATGCCTTTGGGGTCATTCTTCTATTGCCTTGGAAAATAGGTCCTGGCTTCTGTTTATAGATGGCAGACCAATCTTTCTCTTAATAACATTTGGCCTTCACTGAGATTGGTCCATACTAATCACCTAACCAAAGAGTTACTTGGCCAGACCCTTTCCTCCTGAACAAGATTTTTCATTCTTCCAATATGGATAGGTTGAGTTTTCCAAATTTTTGAGTTCTGCTTCCCTTTTGAACATCAATTCTAAATTATCTTTCTTCCCTCATTTTACTACAAACAATTCAAAGGAACCAGGCTGCCCCTTCAACACTTTGTTCAGAAATAGCTCCAGCTAAAGATTGAATCATTCACAGAGCTACCTGCCGCAAAACACTAGAACACAAACACAATTCAGGGAAGTTCTCTGCTGCTTCATAACAAAGATGGCCTTCCTTACTGTTTCCAATAATAGGTTCTTCACTTCTGACAGTTCTCTGTATCTGTGAGTCTTCCCAATTTTTGGTGCGGTGATTTGGTCTATGAGCTTACTTCTCTGAAGGATCTTCAAAAAGTTGTTTCTGTTTGTTTAGCTTTTCCTTTGTTGTTAGGAAGAAGTGATGAATTCTGAGCACCTCACATACCAAGCCAGAAACTGAAATTCCTGTTGGAAGACTTTTGATGACTGTGTCAGTCTTTTGTTATATGCCTATTACTTATTTCCTTTCGAGTCAGTTCCGGGAGTTTGTGTGATTCTAGTTATTTGCCATTTCATCAAGTGTACGTATGTTTTTTTAGCATTGTTATATTTTCTCATAATCCTTTTTCTTTCTGTAAGGTCATTATTGTCTCCACTCTCATTCCTGATTTAGTAATTTGATCATCTGTTTTTCTTGAACAGTCTAAAGTTTGCCATTGGCTGTTTATCTTTTTAAGGAAACAACTTGTGGGTTTGTTGGTTTTCTCTCCTAACTTTCTATTCATTTATATCCACTCAACTCTTTACTAGTTCCTACCCTCTGCTTGCTTTGAGTTTAGATGATCTAATGTTGTTGCTATGTAATGTTCAATGTACTCTTTGCTCCTTAATATTTCTGTAAAATCAGTAGTAATGTCACAATTTCATTTTTTATTTTAGTAACTTTTTTTCTTGGTCTACCTAAAAGGTTTGTCATTTTTGCTTATCTTTTCAAAGAAACAACTTGTGGTTTTGTTGATTTTTGCCATTTCCCCCCATTCCCTATTTCATTTATCGCTGTTGTAATCTTTACTATTTCCTTCTGACTGTTTGCTTTGGGCTTAGTTTCTCTTTTTCTAGTTTTTAAGGTTGGGAGGTTAGGTTATTGATTTCAGATCTCTCTTCCTTTTGTATTGTATCTTTTTTGACTCTGTTTATTAGGAAGTTTGTTTTTTTTCCCCACATATTTGTAAATTTTCCAAATTTCATTATTATTTCTAACTTTATTTCACTCTCACGGAGAATATAACTTGTATTATTCCAATCTTCTTACATTTATTGAGACTTCTTTTGTGCCTTAAAATGGTTTCTAGATTGGAGAATGTTACATATGCATTTAGTATGTATTATTTGGAATGTTCTGTACATGTCTATTAGGTCTAGCTGTTTTATAGTCCTGTTCAAGTATTCTGTTTCCTTTCTGATCTTGTCTCATTTTTCTAGCTATTATTGAAAGTGGGGTACTGAAATTCCCACCCACCATTGTTGAGCTATTTCTCCCTTTAATTTTGGGAAGTTTTGCTTCATATATTTTGGGGTTCCTGGTTGGTGCATATATATTCATGGTCTTTGCATCTTCCTGGTAAACTGACTCTCATCATTATATGAAGTCCTTCTTTGCCTTGCATAACAATTTTTGCCTTAAGGTCCAACATTAGCATAGCCACCTGTGCTCTCCTTTGGGGTATCTTTTTCCACCCTTTATTCTTGTTTGTGTCTTTGAATCTAAAATGAGACACCTCTAAACACATAGTTGGATCATGGTGTGCTAAATCAATGCAGTTTGTTAAGAAAATCTATCAAAGCTCCAAGTGTCTATTGTATACTTCCATTGATAAGTACAGAAACAGGCAAAAGTGACCTGCACTGACAGAGTCAGGGAGTTAGCTCTGGGAGAAGTGGGTGCAGAAAACATCAGAACTTCTGGGGGCTGTCCTCATTCGCCTCTCCTCTGAATGCTGGCTACACAGCCTGACAGTTTGCAAAAATCCAGTCAGCCAGTGGACACTTTTATTTGTATATGTATGTGTGCTATACTTCACAAAAACTTTGAAGAAACAAACCTGATGTGGTATGTCTGTTCTCCTGGGAGGCTCTGTGGGAAGAAGGCAGCCCAGTGACTCACCAGGAGTAGCAGATACCCTATTAACTTGTGCTGATGAAGGATAAATACTCCCCAAAAAGTATACCTGGGGGCAGGGGTGGGGGTGGGGAACTTTGGAGTTACTCAGTTACATAGCTGTGTTCACTGTGTGCAAATTTGGCCTGTATATTAGGATGTGCACAGTTTCCTGGATGCAAATGACATTCTGCTAATAAGATGACTTAAAATTATATTCCCCACAGGACAAAGACCTAGATCCATGACCTTGTGTCCAAAGCACTGGTGATGATGAGGACAGTAAGAATCATATTAGCACCAATCATCGATTGAGTACCTGCTGCATGCTAGTACCAAGGGCTTGGTGAAGATTCACAACCACCTATAGAAGAGGCCCTACTGTCCCCAGATAGGGAAGCTGAGGCTCAGAGAGCTTAGGCAGCCAGCTACCAAATGGTGGTGATTCAATCATCAGCCCAGCTCTCAAACCCATGCTGCTGTTTCCAGCTCTAGTAACCTGCCAGGAAGTAGCGGTGAAACCACTGCAGGGAGACAAAAAGATGCAGAGGAAATGGAGACCACCCTCTCCCAGAGGGAAGGCTGAGTAGAAGGCCTTTCAGCATGGACTGTCCCCTTCTGCAAGCTCCTGAGACCCCACCCACTCAGGAGGCTGTCACTCCATCCTTGAAACTGAAGACTGTGTTCACGGACCCAGAAGATGAGGGTAGGAGGCGAGAGCAGACTCAGTGTCTGGATGCCGATGCCAATCAAATACACCACCAGGCAGAAGTGAACCAGGCCACACTGGGCCATGCACAAGTGTGGGAGTGGAAGGCACAGACACTGTCCCTGGAAAGGGGCCTGCCCAGCAGGGCCCTGACACCTTACCACCTCCCTCCTCAAGGGTCTTCTAGATTAGCTGAGGGCTTTCTTTTCAAACTTTTCCAGGAGTTGGACAACTGCCTCTTTTACTGCATGAGAAAGAACGGTTTAAATAGAAAACACGTCCTAACAGCTGCTACTAAAGCAGAATAGTATCATTAAAGGCTGGAGGTTCTGCAGTGACAGTGAAACTAGGAAAGGTGGCATGGCAGTGGCACTTGTCAGATGGCGGGGTCCTGGGGAAGTGAGACCCTAGCCTCAGATGGCTTTCCAGAGGGAAGCCCTACATGATGAAGCCACACAGGCCTGACTGTGGCTATCAGATGAGGGGGTGGCAGGAGCATTTCCTGGTACTTACTGTCCCCTTGACTAGACACTGTCCTACTTTTCTCACACCCACAAGCAATCATATGAATGTGCCCAGTGTATATCTGGACATATTCCTACAGAAAAATGTGATTCCTGGGTTCAGAAAGCAAGAGTTTGGACAGCAAAGGATTCTACGTCATCTGAATCCCTACCTCCTTATCAGGATAGCACAGGCTAATCCTAGTTTTAGTCTATGTATACACAGTGTGTTCTTATCACCACGCTGCTGGGTCTTCACACCTGATGCTGCAGGGTGTCCTGGAGGAGCCTCCTCAGAAGACCTTCGAGGAAGACAGAGGTGTAAGGCGTCAGGGCTCTGGGGGACAGGCCCCTTTCCCTTTCCAGGGGGACACTGTCTGTGCCCTCCACTTCCACACATGTGTGTGGCCCAGTGTGGCCTGGCTCATTTCTGCCTAGTGGTGTATTTGATTGGCACAGGCACCCAGACACTAAGTCTACCCTTTTCCTACCTTCACCTTCTGGGTGCTTGAACACACTCCTCAGTTTCAGGGATGGAGTGACAGTCTTCCCACATATACATGACCCCTCCCTCCACTCTCCTGAAGGTGGACCCCAGGCTGCTTCCAGCTCCCACCACCAGGGTTACCTGAGAGACTGGCTTTGTTGTTGTTGTTGTTGTTTGAGGCAGTGGAATTATTATGCCTTGCTTAAACCACAGTTATCTGGAGCAGGGAGTCAGAACAACCACAGAGAACAAACATGTGCTTTGTCTTTTTATTATTCTTTATTGGTCCTACCAATGTGATTCTTTACCCAGGCCCACTGTTCCTATGCGCGCTGGCTTTGTCGACATTCACATCATATGTCTGTGTCCTGAAAAATCTCAATTAATTTCTCCTTCCTATTCTTTTCCATGCTCTGCCTCATTTTCTCAGAAACTGAAGGCATTTGATTATTACTATTTTTTTGTTTGGGTCTGTGTAAAGGTTCCTTGGCAGGAGAACATGCATGTGACTTTAAAATAAAGACCAACATTCTGACACTAAGGTAATGCACAGAAAAAATACAGTACTCAGACATCATTGCAAATAAATACCCCATACAGATGAAGTTATCTCAAATGTAACAGTATTTCTTATGAATCAACACTGTAACGGAAGGTAAAAATAGGAGTCCCTACAACTAGGAATAAGAAATGCTTATTCCAGGAAACAGAATTCTTTTATTTTTCTCATTTATATTATTATAATTTTTCCTTTTTTGGAGGAGGAAGGACAGTTTTTCTTCCTCCAAGAGTACCAATTTGACCACTCCCACGAACCTCACTCAGCAAACAAAACAGGATGTAGACCTGGTTTGCTAAGGAGTTTTAATGAGTTCTGTTTCCTGAAATTAACAGTGATTAGTTACACCAAGCAAGAGAAGATACAATGTCTCGCTTTCACATTTGCAAAGAATACTATGGCTAACCCTCCTCCCCTACTGCGCATGCCAACAGAGAGTCGGCCCTCCTGACACCTTCAGCTCTTCACAAACGTGGCGTTCATACAGCTTGCTCAGCTTGTCCCAAAAGGTCCATTTGGTTCCCAAAGCACACTCAAGGTTTTGTGTTTGCTTTCATTTTCTAAGCCCCTGAATTTGCAAGTAAAGAATCACTGACTAACAGAATTTTGCACAATGACTGTTTTCTTTCCCTCAATGAAGATGCCCAGGTCCGGGTGTGAGGAGCGCCTGCCTCACCTGCTGTCCACGCTGGCCTTCAGCATGCCCACTAGCTCTACCCTGCTTGCTTTCGAGAATGATCTGTGCTGGGACACCTCCCTTAACTGATGAAGGCACTACTGGCAATGATTACTAACAAAAAGGTGTTGAAAGAGAACACCCTAAAAATCGACGACTGTAGAATTTTCTAAGTGTACCACAATTTGGCACAACAACCAGAGTAACAAAACAATTCCAATTTGGAATTTTATTGGTACAGTTGTATAAAATTCTGTTAATCAGTCATGCTTCACAATGTCCTAAAACCCAGAAAATTCTGGAATTTGTAGGTAATACTACTCATTCAATAATTTATCTTTTTTTTTCAAGTGCCTATTACTGTTTTAACCAGAGCAAAGGTCAAGTTTTCTTCTTGTTACATTGAACTATTCCTAAGAATAATAATAATACAATATGAAAAACCCCAGAATCTGAATACCCTGGATTTCTTAATGAACATGGCATTTAAAATCTGTAATTTCAAACATGAACCACAATGCCGTATGATCTAAAGGCTGCTGAACCACAGCGTGGATACACTTAGCAGAGCTCCTCGCTGGGTCAAAGCCCCCATCTCCGAGTCTAAAGCTACACGCTACGGAGCACACAGCTCTGCCTCGTGCTGACACCAGACCAACACGGTGGGAGCTGAGGCAGACAGCTATAGGACCACAAGCATAGACCACGGCACCTGCGACCGTCTCTACGCGAGGAATTAAGGAAGCAAATATAATATCAAAAGTGCACAGGTTGATCGGATAAAAAAAGAACATGTGTAACAAGGAGCCCGCATGGTGGGTGTTTCCAGCAGGCTCCTGGCAAGCCTGGCAGCCGGGGAAGAAGGGTCTTCGGCCCGTACAGAGGCCTTTCCACGCAGCAGCTCGCAGCATGCTCAACATTAAAGCTTTTTTTCCTCCCATTAAAAACTTGGGGAATGCTATTTTGAAAAGAATTGCAGTGGCATATCCAAAAAGTTTCTAAGTGAGCTTTTAGGTTGCCCTTCCTTCCTCCTTGTGGGTCACGAGAGGGAAGGGGAGGGGGCTGCAGTGTGACAGGGCCGGGTGGCCAAGTCCTTCTGGCAGCTACTCTACAGCTGAAAACAGGAGAAAAGAGAGCATTAGAAAGCGGTCATCTGTCGCTTCCTGTTCATCTGACAACCGAAGCTCTCCACGTGCTGGGAGGGCACGAGCACGTTAGTTGGCAGAAGAGAAGACCTGCATGTGTTAGGGGGGGCCCAGTGGCTTGAGTGTCTGCAAAGCCCCTTAGGAGTACGGAGAGAAGCTGTGTGCCAGGCTTGCAAGGAGAGGGCAAAGCGCGTGCAGGGTGGGCATGCTGGCAGCCATCCCACTGCCAGTCCTGCTGGGGAAGGGGGATCTGGGCCCAGGATGAACACGCAGGGGACATACATGGACCTGTCCTGGAGTCTGGAGGGGACCAAGACATATTCGGCACCAAAGGGAAGACCACGCAAGGCAGACAGCTGTGGGAAGGGGCAACACAGTCTCTCACCAGGTAACTCGAATGCCCCTTCCGCATGGGAGACAAGGCAAGCAGCCTGCAGGAGAGAAGACTGCAGCCTCAGGTCCAGCTGGCCCCACAGGGTAATCAGGAGGAAAATACTGAGAAAAGTTCTGCTTCACAATGTGGGAAGGCAGGCGGCCTGATGCCAAAGCTCTGGTGTGGATGGAATCTCTGGAAATGGGAGAGCCCTATGGCTACCTTTCCTCTTTCTCTGTTGTCATCCCCCAAATTGCACTAAATAAAGATACCTACAATCTCCTACCTGTGAATCCTGATAACTGGCCCTGGCCCCATGCAAAGCTTTCCCAGCACAGGGCTGGGCTTGGCTACAACTCTGGGTGTCCAATCCAGCCAAGTCCCCAGTGGCTCAGACTTCAGGCTAGGGTTTTCAAAGCCCCAGGTCTTTGAGACTGAACCCCCTAAGGAAGGCCTGACAACTGGCTGCAGTGGTCACCCCAAGTACAAAAGGACGGGCTCTGCACTAAGGACCAAGGTCTGGCCAGGCACTTGGAAAGCTTTTCTCATGAAAAAAGAACACCTGGGGCCTTGGGCCCTGCTAATCTGTCACCTCACAGGCTACTAGACAAGCATGCTGATCTCAGAAATGAGGAACCGAGCTCTGGATTCCTGGGTTATGGTCAGCTGTGTCTGTGTCATGTGAGTCTGGCCAGCAGAATACAGGGGCTCAGGGCTGCTCTTCTCGGGGCTTGGGGAAGAAATTCTGCACTTCTGTCCTGAATATGATTTGCAGTGAGGTACTGCATAAATTACAATGTAATCCTTTCCATGAAACTATGCCAAGTGCAGAGCCAACCTCTGAGGTCATACCTATGATTCAGGCTAGAACCTCCTAAAACTGCTTTCTAGTGCTGACGTTAGACACATGCGAGGAACATGCAAGTTTCAACTCAGGTTCTGCCCCTTTTGAGTGCCGAGGGAGCAGGACCAGGATTCCTTCCCTTGGGTTTCCCCAAGGGTGCCCAGGGCTTAGAAGATGCTTTCATCACACGTCTGCTCCAAAAATGTGCAGCTCTATCCCCACTTCTGACCCCCACCTAAGAGAGCAGCTGAGGACTGGGTGCTCCTGAGGGGGCTTCAAGGAGTGAGAAGCGACACAAAACTCTCACAAGTGTCCTGCTGATGCACATGCCCCATGGCATCTAGGCTAGAATCCTGCCCTCTGTGCATTAGTCACGTTAAGATTGACCTAGCGCCGCTGTCCCACTGCTGCTGGGTTAGTTGAGGTGAAGCAGATGTTAGCTGCAGTGTGCGGCGCCCCACAGCCCCTAATCACAGTAAATGCTGTGCTTCTCGCTGCAGAACACCTGGTTGGCCAGCCCAGTGCCCTCGGCCCTGTCGCTGGCACAGGCGCAGGTGTGACTTACGCTCGGGGTGGCTGGCTTGGCCTTCGGAGCAGCTTTGGCACGGCCACGCCGGGTCTGCTCATGGTCCAGCTCGAGCAGCTCCAACCGCTGGGTCAGCGCCAGCTTCTGCTGGATGGCCATGCGCAGCAGCGAGTTCAGCGTCTTCTTCTCGTCCTCGGCGGCTGCCAGCTGCCGCTGCATCTCATCCAGCTGTGTGATGTACTCGTCACACCTGTGGGTACCGAAAGCATGACTGAGGGGCGGGAACAGGGAAGGGCTGCGCAGCCCTCTGACAGCCCTGCATCAGAGCCATTCCTCAGTGTGGCCTCTGGGCTGGAGGGCGGGGCTGGGGGAGAATCATTCTGGCTTCTTTTAGCACAGGCTTTGCTCAGACAAGTCCCTGATAAGGGTGAGAGGGAGGCTTGGGCCCGGGCAGGGCAGCCCTATGACATTGGATTGAGTTTTATGGTTTTGTGGAGGAGGGGCTGCTTTGCTCATTCAGCTGCATATAGCTCTTACAAAGAGCCTATGCCCCTTAGTAACTGGGCTTCTTCTAGGAGGAGGGGCTCTCCCCACTTCAAGGCCTTAAGGTGGCCTGGGACATCAAGACATGGAGAAGCCATGGCTTCTAGGGTGTGGATGTAAACCTAAGCAGGACTGGGCTTGTTCCCAAGGTCGATGCTTTGTCAGTCTGTGCTGAGCAATAAGTAGAGCCAAGGAACCACGTGTGTGGACACATCAACAGCCTCATCCCAAAACCCGGGTGCAGAGCTGTGGGAGGGTGTGTTCTGTCCCTGGACACCCTTCTTCCACATGTCCCATATGGGTGGGGCTTGGTAGGGACATAGAGACACAGGGCGGGTTAAGCCCAGGGGCTCCCAGGGCGGTGGAGCTATTCAGGTACTGAGTACAACCCCACCCTCCCCACATGTGCCCCACTCTGCCTGTCCCCACCCACCAGGAGCCGGCCCTTGGATAGCACCCTCTCCAAGGACTCTGTTGCCCACTATTTTGGGGACACACATTGAGCTGTGATCCTTGCAGTTTCAAAATCTTGGCTCCATCTGAAAAGTTAAGTTTTACAATAAAACAAATTTTAAAAGGTAGAGTTTACATGCCAAATGCTGAGAAACTGTGGAATTTTTTCCGAAGCCCAAGGAAGACAGGATGCTTCCAGAGAAACCCTGGAATTCTTCCTTGTCTGTACCCTGCCCTGGCAGGGCCTACAGGGATGCTGAGAAACTGGGAGTGCCTGGCACCAGGCTTGAGAGAAGCAGCCCCTATGTGTAGTTCCCACCCTGTCCAGCTCAGAGCCTCAGCTTGCTCACCCATAAAAAGGAAACATCTAGGTTATCTGCTGGGCCCATGGTGGGTCTGGCTGCCTGTCCCCCATGCAGGGCTAGCACCATGATGCCATCCCAACATGACCCAGCAGGTGGCGCTACCCATCTTTGGAAGGTGAAAGACAGGTACCTGTCAGAGGGCACCTGGGAAGATGCTGGAACCAGGACCTGCCCCACAGAGGCCCCTAAACACCTAGGGAGCCTCGATTCCCAGCCTTGGGGTCTGACTCCCAGCCAGGGAGGGGTGTACACCCACCCCTTGAGGTGGCCTGGGGCATCAAGACATGGAGAAGCCATGGCTTCCAGGGTGTGGATGTAAACCTAAGCAGGACTGGGCTTGTTCCCAAGGTCGATGCTTTGTCAGTCTGTGCTGAGCACTGAGTGGAACCACGTGTGTGGATACATCAACAGCCTCATCCCAAAACCAGTGGGCAGAGCTGTAGGAGATCCTGGGGCAGGTCCTGGTTCCAGCATCTTCCCAGGTGCCCCCTGACAGGGTCCTCTTTCACCTTCCAAAGATGAATAGCACTACCTGCTGGATCATGCTGGGAAGGCTCTGGGACAGTGACCCCAGAGCCCATTACTAAGAGCCCCCCATAGAGGAGGAAAGAGAGCTGGCCTCCTCCCAGCCCCAAGGCCCTCTCTCCACCCTCCCCGGATTGGCAGGGTGGAGGATGGGAGGTGAGTACCCAGTGGTCACAATGACACAGAGGCACATGTCTGTGCACAGAGGTGGGACCCCAACAGTGGACCCCAGCAGTGACCTGCTCCAGCCAGAAGGCTAACTGGGCTTCTTCTAGGAGGGGCTCTCCCCACTTCAAGGCCTTGAGGTGGCCTGGGGCATCAAGACATGGAGAAGCCACAGCTTCTAGGGTGTGGATGTAAACCTAAGCAGGACTGGGCTTATTCCCAAGGTCGATGCTTTGTCAGTCTGTGCTGAGGGCTGAGCAGAGCCAAGGAACCATGTGTTCTGAATCTACAAACCTTAACACACACCTGTGCCTTATGGCCAAGTTCTTGGGAGCAAATACTTCATGACAGAAAAGGCCAGGACTCCTCTGTCACCTGGTAGCCTCAAGTAAGTCCCTGTAAATGTTGGATCTAAGGGGTGGGGGCCCAAGCACCCCTAGCAGCCCCTGAAGCTCTGCCACTCTGGCCCATCCACTCCAGGATCTCTCTCCTCAGCCTTTCTGCCCTCAGTCTCCATATATGCAGAGCAGAGACAAGCCTGGGCCTGCTGGGTTTCATTCACAGCAAAAGGATTACACACACTCTGCTCTCCCTGGCCATGTGTTGCTCCACGCTTCAGTACCTGCTTGTGTAACCTTGGGGAAAGCTGAGGTGCAGCAGCTGGAGGCCCCCAACCCCATGTGGCCCCCATATCGTCTCACCCTTTCTTGTCACCAAGTTGAGCACTAGTGTGCCAGAGATGTGCTAGCGGCCATGCTTCCCCAATCTCATACCATGCTGGCTCCAATGGAGCTGGGTGCAGCCACTGAGTAGGCAAGGCTGCAGGCCTCAGCGTGAGGCAGTGAGAGACTGCATGGAGGCAAGCGTGGAGGACAGCTGGCCTTGTGGAAGGGGAAGGCCCAACAGCAGCATGGTTACCTGGTGGCAAACATGGCGCGCAGCGAGGAGAAGGTGGCTGCGTCCTCCTTGAGGGCCTTGAGCTCGTTGCGCAGCTTCATCATGGTCTCGGTAACCATGGCCTTCTCATTTTCATACTTGCTCTTCAGGTTGGCAAGGGCCACCTCGGCCGTCTGAGGGACACACATGTAGGGCAGGCAAGTGAAAGGCGTGAAGTCAGCCTAGAGGTGCTCTGGGCGCAGGACGGGGAGCGGGAAGAAAGTTCCTGGGAGGCCCCTCCCTCTGACAAACCCTGGGGATGGACTCCAGCAGCTGTGCCACGGGGAGTCCTACCCACTTATTCTGACTGGCACAGGAGGGACCGCCCCCAAACCTGCCCAAGGGACCCCTACAAAGCCCCATAATCACTCTCCGAATGCAGCTCTCACACGTTTTCCCTCTAGCATCAGGAAGCACTATGAGGCAGTCACAGTGAGTGAATGGCAGCAGCATTTCTCACTGGCTGAGTGGCTTTGCCAAGGGGCCCTTGCTCCCACCTGCTCGCTCCACCATCCCAGGTGGGGGCCCTGAGCAGGGGAGGGCCGGTGGCTGAGCTGATATAGAGCTGGCTCTGCCTGATGGTGACACAAGCCTGGGGGGGGGCCCGTGTCGGGGAAGGAAGGAGGCCAAGGGGAAACACCCTTAGGCCAGCAGTGGGTGACAAGTGCCCCTGCCACCTGGCACCTCACCTGCTTGTTGGCTTTGAGCACGGTGCGCAGCGTGGTGATCTGCTCCCGCTTAGTGCTGAGCAGTGACTTCAGCTTGAGGATCTCCTCCATGAGTGCCTCCTTATCTTTGTCCACAGCGGGGCCCAGCTCCTGCGAGGCGATGCGCTGGCGTGACAGCTCCGTGGTGCGGTCCACGGCTGCCTGCAGGTGTTTGATCTGGTCACGGATGATAGCGATCAGGTTGTAGATATTCATGGGCTCCCGACGTGGGTCACTCAGGGGTGATGGCAATGAGGAGCCAGGCGAGGGGCTGCTGTCCCCGGTCCCGCCGTCTGCTCGGCCAGTCTCAGGAGCCAGCAGCCCCTTGGGTAAGAGGATGGGTGAACGGCGGCCGCGCCCTTCAGGGCTGGTGCGGCCCCCAGGGCTGGTGCCGGCCCCGCCCTGGCCCTCGCGGTAGTAGTCCAGCATGACACGGTTGGGCGTCTCATTGTTGCACATGCACACGTGGTGGTAGAGATTGGCAAGCTCCTCACTGAAGGTCACCAGCTCATCCTGGGCCACACTCAGGCTGCCCTGCGTCTCGCCGGCAACGTCGCTCACCTTCTTCAACTCCTTCTCCAGCCGGGCCAGCAGCTCACGGTCCTGGTGGCTGGCCTTCTCTAGCAGGGAGACCTTCTCTGTGAGCGCTTGGCCCTCAGCCTCGTAGCGGCCCTTCTCCTCAGCATGCTGGGCCTCGCGAGCCTCATGTGTGCTGCGCAGTGCCTTGAGCTGCTCGCGGAGCTCACCAGCCTCAGCCACAGCCACATGGTACTTGCAGGCCAGGATCTCGGGCCCAT
Organism: Aotus nancymaae; assembly: GCF_030222135.1. NCBI lineage: Eukaryota > Metazoa > Chordata > Mammalia > Primates > Aotidae > Aotus > Aotus nancymaae. The sequence continues at coordinate 20,742,861 of NW_026988455.1, forward strand.
TGATGTCCACCTCGTAGTAGTCGCCATCCTCATGACTGTCACGGTCCTTCTCGTTGTCCAGGGCTGTTTGCCGCTCCTTGCCGGCCTGCAGGCGCCGCAGGGCACTCAGGTTCTCTGTGAGGCGGGTCACCTTCTCCTGCTGCTCTGACAGGGATCCCCGCGTGTGCTCCAACTGCTTCTGCGTGTCCTGCAGCGTTGCCAGCAGGCCCGCCTTTTCCCGCTCCATCTGCAAATGCACAGGCAGCATGACACACTGTCAGTGGCTATGGACCCCGAGAGCTTAGAGGACCCCCCCAGGATAGCACAGTGACATCCCACCCCATGTCAGGGCAGGCTATGAGCCCCAGGTTCCCTGGCCATGCTGTCAGTGAGGTGGACAGAGACACACACGGTGAAGAAAGGATGGAATTCACACTGGGCTCTCAGAACACTGCCCACCAGTAATGGTGGTCACCCTCAATGCAGGCTCTTTCCCCACCAGTGCTACAGGCGAGCTGGGCTCAGAAAGTAGAGCTCGGGGCTAGCTGGGTGGGTAGCGGGGAATATTAGTGCCCTAGCCCTCTGCTTCGGAAGACAGGACTCGGTTGCCTTGGATCAACAGGGATCCAATGTCCCAGGAGATGAGCCCATGCATGACCTTGGTGGGCACTTCTGACTCCTGGCCTGCATGTGGGGATCACATGTGGGGCTAGTGTCTCATCACTTCACCCTGGCACCACATAGGTAACAGGGAAACAACATGGATGCCACAGTGCCAGGAAACCACTTCTCTGGGACTCTACATGTGCTCCTGGAGTTCCATTTACAGTAATGATGCAGGAGTTAAAATCAATGCTAAGGAAAAGAGAAAGCTAACATCAGCAGAGTGTCAGGTAAGCACTACTCAGGGAGCCCTGCAGAGCTAGAGTGGGGACAGCATGCCGAAAGACCCACTGCCTGCTCACCTGCATCAGCTGCTGCTTTAGCTTCTGGATCTCGGAGATGTTGAGCTCGCTGAGCAGGTCAGAGACGAGGCTGGGGGAGGGTGGTGCAAGGCCCTCCTTCTTGGGTGTGGAGGTCTTGTTGTCCAGGGGCAGTTTGGCCAGGCTGCCGTGCTCAAAGCCGTTGACCAGGGCCTCGGCATCATTGTTGGGCTCAGCAGCGTCATCACTGAACTTGAGGCCGTCCAGCGAGACATGCAGGTGGCTGGTGTAGAAGGAGTCGTTGATGCTCATGTAGTGTGACAGCTCCTTGCGCAGACTGTTCTTCTGCTCGCGCTCTGTCTTCAGCGTCTCCAGCGCCTCCTCCAGCTGCCGCTCCGAGATCTCCTTGAGGCGGATGGCATCCTCCAGCTGGCTGTTGAGGTACTCAGTCTCCTCCTCCAGACGCTTGATCTCATGCTTGAGGCCCTCAAACTCCACCTGGGAAGAGAAGTCAACACTCTTATGTCAAGGCAACGTGCAAGCTCCTTTTAGGCCCCATGAATGAAGAAAACACACCAGCACACCAACTCCTGCCACCATGACACAAGGTGAAGCACCAAGTGAAGTGCCATCCTGGGAAGGGAGGCAGCCTGTCCAGGCCAAGGCTGCTTGCTCTGCTCAGAGATGTGGATGCTAAGAGGGTTTTGCGGCATTAGATGCGAATACACAGAAACGCTCAGCCTAGCCCACCTACCACTGGGACCAGCAGACATGGGGAGGGGAACACAAATGTCTGAGGTGGCCCCAAGCCGGGACTATACGTGTGGCGATGCACCAAGAACACACCTCCACCTATAGAAAGCTGCCAACCTTCTATTAGGTCATTCACAAATATTACCATGTGCATGCTGATTTAAAATTCTATAAAGTTACTTAATTAACATTAACAGTTAACCAAATATCTTAAGATACATAAAAAATACATTTCAATGTGTCCTATCATCATGACTTCTAGCCATATTTCAAAATGAAGGAACAGAAACTCCCCCGAAGGCAGAACATCTCAGCCACTGAACCTCCACACGCACATGGCACCCAGACCCAGAGGATCTTGAAGGTAGATGGGAAAAGCTACATCAAAGTCTTGTCTACGTGAAATTGTATTCACAGGCAGACAAGGAAAACACAGATAGAAATTGATACCTGATGTGGAGGCTCAGAGTTTGTGGGTAATTTTTAAAACTATTTCTTATTTTTCTGTAGTATTTGGGCAAAAATTAAGAAACAAGCCAGTAACAGGAAGTGCTGAGCACATCTCTGTGGGTGTTGGGTCAGAAGGGGCACCCATTACCACATCCAAGGTGTGCTCACAGAGGGAAGGCGTGCACCCTCCAGTCTCAGCACCATGGGGACGTAAGGAATCCCAGAGAGGGAGGGAGAGTCAGACTCCACTGAGCACCAACCCCGAGGACAGGGTCACCTCAAGCCTCAGTTTCCCTTCTCCTAAGGCCACTGTGCGCTGGGCTCTGCTGTCAGCAGCACCAATGACCAAATGGTGCTTACGATGTAAACAATGACTAAGACTGTTAATGTGCACAAACTGTCACAGAGGGACCAGTCTGGGAGCTCTGCATAAACACATGAGCTTCCTCCTCTGCATAAATACCACGTTCCCTGACAGTGAGACACAGAGGATTCTGGTGGTAGAGGATTTGAGGGAAAGCAAGGAAGATATCCATGGCATTTTGGGGGAAGGTTTGGGGTTTCCTGAGAGAAAAGACTTCCATTCCCCACCATGCAGCAGTGTGGCTCTTGGAGAGAGAAGAGTAGGTTCAGGCCATGAGTGGCAGCAGAGCCCAAGATAATTTAGTCACACCACAGAGAGAAGGGACCCTCCCCATTTATCTCTGTCACAGGCAGACCCTGCTCTTTCCTGTCAGAGAAGGGTCCCTCTGAGACCCCATCAGAGACACAGGGGTTCCTGTTCATCCCTGTCACAGACAGAGAAGACCTTCCTCATCCCCATCACAGGCAGAGGCATAGGGATATTGTAGACCTCATGGTCAGCACTTGATGGGGAAGAGTCTGAAAGTCTAGTTTGGGGTTTTCTGGTGTAACCTCTTCATCACCTCTCAGATTTTTGTTTTCATTTTGTTGTCTGGGACACCTCAGCTTGGCCAATGTCAGCAAACACTGTAGCCAGAGTTTCATCTTTCGGAGGTTCTGGGCCCCTTTGAGTGTATCCTCTGCCTCCACAGTGGTAAAGCTGGCCCTGCGCCTCGGGTGTGTGGAATGAGACAGGAACTCCTTCTGAATAGGGAGAGGGGCTGAGCAAGAGGGCCTTAAGGCCCAGTTAACCCACGTGTCACCCCCATCCCATAAACCCAAGACTTGCCTGGTTCTGTCTGAGCACAGACACTTGCTTCTGCAGGCTGATGTTCTCCTCCTCCAGCTCCGAGTAGTCCTGCAGCAGGCGAGCTTCCCGGAATTTGTACTCCTTGATGTCATCCCGCAGGCGGCCACGCTGGATCTCCACATTCTGGTTGATCTGCAGGGGGAAAGGGAAAGGCAGGTGTGAGCAGCCTCCACAGGGCACTAGGGGAACTCAGTGCAGCCAGGCATGAGCCAGCCACAGAGCCAGAACTCAAGAGCCCAGGACTGCAGGTGCCAGTGTGGCTGCCTGGAGAGAAGGAGCCCAGCGCAGTGTGCCCAAGTACACGGCAAACTGCAGAGGTTCCAGAGTAAGATCCCCTCAGCCCTTCTCAGCTTGGAACCCCTGACAAGTGACTCTGCGTGCTCCAACCCTTGGTTTCTTCATCTTCGAATTAAAAGTTCCTGCCTTCTATTAGTGGACATGTAAACAGTAGTGGGCAGGTGGGCATGTGAATAGTATAGCGCTGTGGCAAACAGCCTGCAGATGCTGAAACTGTTAAACACAGTGTCTACCCCAGAGAAATGCACAAATGCCTATACAGAAACCAGTCCACGGATGTTCACAGCAGCAGCGCTCACAAAAGCCAGAAGGTGGAAGCAGCTGAGTGTCCATTGACTGACGAATAAATAAACAAAATGTGGTCTCTCCACACAATGGAATGCTGTTCAGCCACAATAAGGAATGACGTACTGACGCATGCTACAACATGAGTGACCCATGAAAACATTCTTCTGAGTCAAAGAAGGCCTGTCATGAGAGGCCATGCATTGTATGATTCTATTTCCATGAAATGTCCAGAACAGGCAAATTCATAGAGACAGAAAGTAGGTTAGTGGCTGTTAGGAGCTGGGGCAGGGATGGGGAGTGACTGAAATGGGTTTTCTTTTTGGAGCGGTGAACTGTTCTAAAATTGTGGACTGGTGCACATGTATGTGACAATAATAAACACTGAGTTGTATACCTTATGTGGGTAAACTCTATGACATGTGAATTATCTCAATAAAGCTGTTAAATATTAGTTCAGGCTCTAAGTTGCCCATAAGGAGCCAAGAGATGTCATGGGAGAGGCTAGTGCAGGGCTGGGGAGAACAGGATGCAATCAAGACAGAATTCCTAACTTGCTGCCATGTGCCAGGGACCTGGGCCCCTCAGCCGCAGGTTCCCTAGCAACATTCAGGGATGTTTGTTCTTTGTGGTGGGAGCCAGCCTGTACATCATACAATGTTTAGCAGTTCCCTGACCTCTGCCCATCAGACACAGCCGCTTTCTCCATTGTGACAACTGAAAAATCTCTCCAGATACTGCCAATGTACCCCTGGGGCAAAATCATCCCCTTGACAAACTCACTATCCCTCTACCCCCCGTACTGTACTCTGCTACCCCAGCTGCCCCACTGAGTATCTGCAAAGGCCTGGCTCCCCAGGCCACCACCACCCCTGCTTCAAAGCCCTCTTGGTCTCTTGGCCAGAAGCCCTGTCCATTTTGTGGGCCCCATAGCTTTGTCCACCTCTCACACTGTCCTCTTGGCTTATGCTAGGGTTTCTCCTGGTCATATTTGTGTGCTCACCTGAATGGAACATGCTTTATAGACAAGATCACAAGATCCCATACAAGTACACACAAAACAGTCATACTGGGTTAGCAAAATAAAATAGGACATCTCTCCCAAAACAAAGGAAGAAAGGAAGGCAACAGAGATGGGAAGAGAGTCAATGATATGCAGCAACTACTACTGACAAATGCTTATTATTTACAATGAAGATTACATTTAAAACCTTCAGCAAATGGACACAGACATATAACCCTCTCATTATAAGTGACTCAAGGAACTGACAGAAAGCTGACACCAAAAGAAACAGAGATATCATACAGGGAGGAAGAGAAGGCCCGGTAAAGCCTCGTACCAAAGGAGAAAGCAAGTGAGGTGCATGCTGGGATACAGGGGGAGAAAGCAGCATCAGCATAGCCACCACCAGGGCCAGGTCCCACAGTGGCTACATGGGGAGTGGATGGGGAGTGGGCAGGCTCTCCAGCCTCTCTCCTGCTAGTGAGAATGCAGCACACCTGAGCATGCTAAAGGGAGCTGCACAAGCCAAGTCACACCCAGGCTCTCTACACACCAGCTGGGGACCTGGGCACCGCTCTGCCAGAAAGGTTTCCCCAATTCCTGCTCTTTTCTTGCTAACTCACAAGCATGGCCTTCAGCAGGTGTGCAAACACATGCCACCTGACTCAGCATGGCCACCCAGCCGGCTCCTCAGGCGGAGTGGAAGCTGAGGGGAAGGTCCGAGTCCCACCAACTCTTCCAGGCCTGCCAGTCAAAATTAACAAACCTAGAAGGCACTCCAGGCAGTGGGAACAGAAGTGCCAGAAGCTTCCATGTGCCCAGGCAGAGAGATAGTGACATGCCCAACTAAAGACTGAAGCAGAGAGCTTGGCTGGATGCCTCATAGCACTAGGGTCCCCCAGAGGCACACACGAGACTTCTGTTCCTTCGGTAGTGCCCATCTGATTCCTCAGGGCCCTTCACCAGCCTGGCCCGGGCAAGGTGTACTAGGAGTTCTGTCCTTGCACCACTGCCAAACACAGAACACAGAGGCACACCTAGGTCAAATGCTGGCCTGGTCATACCATATCGTGGGTGATGATGGCACCGTCTCTGCTGACGCTGCAGGACACAAACGCTGTGCTTCCATGCCCACACCACTGGGCGTAGGCAGCCAGGCTCATCTGGCCTTCCACCTAGCACCTCCATCCTGCACACGCCCAATTGCCAAGGGCTCAAACAGGCTGACTGGTCGCCATGGGGTTTAGTTTTCCCTCAAGTAAGCACCTTCTCCCAGTGAGCCTGTCTGATGTCAGCCCAACGGAGTACAGTGGACAAGCTCTGCTGTGTGGCCAGGCAGCCAAGATGAAGGAGATGGGAGCACAGACCCATAGCTGACCACCAGAATCCCATCTCAGCTCCCCTTCTGTGGGATATCCATACCTCAGATTGCTCATCGGCAACCAGGGTGTGACAACTGCCTGCCTCAAGAAGCCACTGTGTGAGGGGTCAGCTGCTGTCTCTCCTGTTTCCATCAGACAACCCCAACCCCAGGACACTCTCAACTCTGCCTCGACAGCCTAGGGCAGCCCCTTCACTCTACTGCTTCTTGGGGCAAACATGAAGACAGACCTTGGTGTGTGCATGAGACCTAGCTCTGACTCTAGCCCTCCTGTGACTCTCTGGGCCTCTGATTCCCCATCTGGGAAATGGAGCCACATCCCCACCAAAGCCCCATCCAGGCCAGTCCTCAGAAGCTCATCCACCTGCCAGGGGCCCGGACAGGAAAGACACTCTCACTAGCAGGAGAGAAGCTGGAGAACTTGCCCATGTGTAGGGCCCACACATATGCAGAAGTAAAAGTCAGGATCTGAGAAGCACGTCAACCCCTACCAGCCAGGACACCTTAGGTACATGATGGAACCTTGCAAACCTCTATTTCTTCACATCTGACAAGATACCAGTAGGATCGCCAAAAGGACCAGGTCTGAGGCAGTCAAAACTGTCCAACACATGGCAAGTATGTTTGTTACCGTAAACCTTCACAGGTCCTCACACTGCGTTGGGGTGCAGAGGGGGACAGACACCTTAACCAGTTGTCACAGGGAAGGAAAATCAGGAAGGGACTGTTGAAGGTAGCAGGGTGGTAGGTCAAAGGATACAATGAAGCCTGTGGTATTGGCAAACGTACCCTTTCTGACCCATGGGGTGTGAGCCTTGGGCAGTGATTGGAAACAGCCATGCTGGGGGCCACAGTGGAGCTTGGCACAGTGGCTCAGACCAGCAGAACAGCAAGCAGCAGGAGACAAGAGCTGTGAATGGCTGGGACTGTTGGTGGTGAGACAAGGTCAGTCTAGAGATGCTCTGCCCCAACCAGGTACCCAAGGCAAAGACCTGGGATGGTTCCTATGGCTCTGCAGCAACCTAGGGCAGGGACACAGGCATGGGAGACACAGCAGGCCCAAGGACCAAGGTGGGGACCCTCAGGAAAGAGAGGGAAGGCTGAGGGGTATGCAGGGAGTGTCAGGATTTCCTCCTGAAACACAAACAGGAACCGCAGAACTCCTCTCTTTCTTCCTCACAAGACCTGCAGCATCTTTAACTTGCTGTGCTCATTTCCAGCCACCAGCCCTACCTGAAGCCAGCAGGGTCACCCAGCCCTCTTTGGCCTCTGCCACCAGAGATAAGCTGCTTGGAAGAGAGAAGGGGCAGAATGTGCTGGGCTGGGGAGAGAGCACCTGTACATGCTTTTCAGGAACAGAGGGGCCAGACAGATGGCAGCCGGGGCAGCCAAGGATACATCTCTCCATTCACACGGCCCCTCCTCCCACCAACCAGAGTGCTCCTTGTGGGAGGAAATGAAATCATGTACTGCCGTTCCAGGATCTGAGACTTCCCACCCTGAGTCCAAGCCAAGCTCCTCCCCGGGCCGCTAGGGCCTCAGCAATCTCTTACCCCTCACTCCCGCTGCTGCTGGCCCTGAGGGCAGCATCCTTCAGTACCGGCAAGCTGAGCCAACAGCAGCAGCCCTGACTGTCGCATACTCTCAGGGCCTATGCCCTGCTGATCTCCCCATACGATTATCTGCTGCAGAGGGTGGGGTGCCCGTGGCCGGAATGAGGGCCCACAAATGCTCCAACAATGTGGGGTGAAGGAGCTATGGGACATCCTCTACAAGGGGCTTCAGAGACTGCTGGTTTACAGATGGGGAAACTGAGGCCAGGACTAAAGATAGGGCCTTGCCCAGGCCCCAAGGCTCAGTGAAAGGTAAAGCCAGCATCAGCCTATTCCCAACCAACCCATGCTCCACTCCTCCAGCCATTCCCAATGAGAATCTGGGACAGACCCTCAAGGCCATGGCCAGGAGGACTGCAGCTCACCTGCCGACTTCAAGTTCCACCTGCAGTCCCCAAGGACCATCCTACCTCTGTCTTGGTGATGGGGCCTCATCCTTCCTCAGAGGGCACTGGCCTCTCGTGCCCCTATGACAGGCATCTCAGCCCCACTTCTGTTCCTACAGCCCACCACACGCAGGCACGGGGTATGGTTCTCCCCGACATCTGCCACATGCCTTCTAGGAAAATGAGACTTTGCTCACGCTATGTCCTCAAGTTCCACACACACCGAGGCCCGGCAGAGCTCAATTAAAACATGTGCCAGTCAGAGATGAAAGACACTCAGGTGCTCGTTCAGCCTCCCTTGAGCTCCTGTTCAAGCCAGCGAAGCTCTCCTCCCACCCGACCCAGTGGATGGAAACTCCCAGCTCTCCTTCTGCTGTTGCTGCTGCTGGGCTCAAACTTCACAGGCTCCACCACAGCCGCCTTCCCAAATCCTGCTTTGGCCACATCCTTTCCCTGGGCTCCCCAATCCTTTATGACTCCAGGGCCTGAGTGTGTGGGTCCTGTGGCCTTCAGTCCCTTTCAGGGAACAGGAGCCAAGGTGGTTCCTCTGGCTTCATGCTCACAAGCTCATGGGTGGACACCACAGTCCCATTTCCACATGCAGAGCCCATGCACTATCATGGCATGGTGGCCATGGTTACCTAAGACTCCAAAAGGCTCTAGTGCCAGGGACCACCCACCCAGACCCTCCCTGTGGGCACTCGTCTGTGCATAAGGGAGGGGTGTGGCAGCTAGGGCTACTGGCAGTGGTCTCCACCCCTAATTCTCAGACACACACATCCCACCTCAAGTCTCCATGGAATATTTGGGGTTTGTGTTCTTATTCACAGCTGGGCACAGTGCAGGTCCTGAGTGACACAAAACATTCCCAGGGCAGGGAGGAATCCAATGATGAGGAGTGCCCCATGGGCCTCAGCCCTTAGCCCCTAGAAGGGCTAACTGCACCCCTCCCTAACTGACCACCTCTCTGCTGTGGACTTGCTCACAGGACTCGCTTCATTAGTGAGACGGAAGCAAGCCAGATGCAGCGTGAGTGGTGAAGGATGAGACCAGGAAAGCAAAACAGACCAGCTGGCTACAGCTTCCCCAGAGGCCAGCCCAGCCCAGCCACCCACCAAGCACACGTGCTATGTGACACTGGTGGCACTGTTGCAGCCACAAACTAGGCCCCTCCTCACCCCCTCACCTCCTTCAGCTCCTGGGCCACCGAGGCCAGGCGCTCATTCTCCGACTGTGTGTTGGTGAGGACATTGCGCAACTGTTTCAGCTCCGTCTGCAGCTCTAGCACCTTCCGCACGTAGTACTGCTCCTTGGAGGCTGACTCTTGGATCAGGCTCTCCTCCCGGCTCTCTCCATCAGCAGCCACCTTCTTGTGGTTCGTGTGTGCCTGTCCAAAGGCCTGCATCAGGAGACAAGATACTCATGAGGTGGGCCTCCCAGGGGCGCTGAAGGATAGAGACCCAGTTCACAGGTGACATTCCTGCTGCAGAACAAAAGCAACAACAACAGGGAGTTTGGACATGAAGGGAGGCCCCCTGACCTGGGAGATGCGTCTGTGGCGTGCACATATGCAAATGCATCAAGCTGCACCCATGGTTCATCTGCTTCACCAAAATAAGAGCAAGTCTGGTCTCTGAGGAGCAATGTGCGCATGGCAAGACAAATGCTGGAGTCAGGGAGCCAGAGTGGGAACGTGTGACAGCAGCTGAGGACCAGCGGAGGGAGCTCCCACGGAGCCCCCACCTTCTCCCCACTCCAGATGGTGCACTGGCCACCACATACGAAAGGCAGAGGGAGTCTAACCATCCTGCCTCATCCTTCACTCCTGGGAGAGACCTGGGCTAGGTGATCAGAGCCCCAGGCCCAAGGAGGACAGTGATGGTAAGAACTAGACAGAGAGGCCAACACAGTGTGCGACCCACTCTGTCTAGTTCCTGGCCCAAAGATCATCATACCAGCATGTTCCAGAGGGGTGAGGAACAAACTAGGGGCTGCATGTAACAAAAGGAGTGCAGCGCCCTGGGGCTCAGGGAGGAGACTTTATGGGTGAGATCGACCAGAAAGGGGTGCTCGCTTAGCCCAGGACGCCCATCTGCCCACACACCCGCGAGTTGGTAACTATGCCACGTCCATGCCCAAAAACCCAGGCCAGCCCAGCCTCCCGTCGTGTATACCCCAGGCGAGTGGCCCAGCCTCCAAGCAGGTACCATCCCTTTCCTTCCTTCCCACTGCCCACCACCCTTGCAAAGCTGGCATGGCAGGACGGGCTTCCAGAGTAGAGGACAGAGGACCCCCAGTGTGTCACCCCCAGCAGCCCCTGTCTCAATGGCCACTCCACCACAGAGCTCTTGGGGGAGATCTTATCTTTTTACAGCACTCCTGGCTCATGGCAGAAAATGAGATCAAGAGAGATGCAACTGAAAATGGATGACTTTTTTTTTTCCTAAGAGAGAAAAAGGAGCATTTTCCACTCATTTATTATTTAATATTAAATCTACAAATTCTATCCAAGAAAATAGGGAAAACGTACAAAACCATGAATAAGGATGTTACTGAGCAGGACAATTTCTAATTTCAAGAAATCAAAACAAAAATTACTCATTTCCTCCTGACAGGAGACTGGCAAAAGAAACCAGGGTCTAGTCTGAGCACAGAGTCTCATGGGACCAACAGGGCAATCAAGGGGAAGACAGACTGATCTTACAGCACTGTGAGGACCACAGGATCCTGCCTGGAAGAGTGTTGTGTGTGTGTGACTCATGGTGTTGTGGGGGACATCCCTAAACAAGGCTAAAAGGACAAGGCCCAGCAGGGGAACTGGTGCCAGCACTGGGACTGCACATGGGGACCCAGGACTGACATGGACACTCCTGCTGCAGATGCACAGACATCCAGCACCCACATTCCTCAGGGGGCTGAGTCTTGCTCAACACAGCACCCACTCCGTGGGATATGACAGTTTTTCTTCAAGGTGATCAGGTCAGCTCTGTGATTTCTGCTCTGTTCTTCCTTATTCTAGTCCCAAGGAAGGACCAAATCACAAATCACAATGTCTACGTAGCACATGATCCACCCTGGCTAGCCACCCTAGGCTACAAGAAGGGAAACCAGACATGGAGCTGGCCCAGGCCCGCTCCATGTCTATATATATATATATGCAAAATAATGACGCTGAACCCCTACCTCACCCAAGTGGCAGCCAGGACTCAAGTCCCTCACTGGGTGAGGGGGCCTGCAAGCTGCAGGCTGCATGGGCAGTGTCAGACCATCTGGGCCTCCTGACATGCGGATGGGACCGGACTGAAGGGTCGAGCACACATGGCTGCTCAGAACATGCTCAGAAGCCTGGAGCTAGGGATGCAGACATCACCTCAGAAGCTTTCTCTGGGTGTGACAGCTAAATGTCATAAGATGACATTCAGCTCCAGGCCTCCTGGCCTGAGCCCTGGATCTTTTCCTCTGCTTAAGCTCCTAGCCTGGGGCCCACAAACACTCCTGGGCAGGTTTTCAAACACATTGAGATAGAGACTTCCACCTACAGCCAAGACAAGACAGTTGCAGCAATTAGATCTTGTATGAAAAACTTAAAAAAAAAAAAAAATCCAGACAATGATAGAATATGAATGATTAATGAGCAGTGGTTTTCACATCATGGGCACTAAATAGTGAGAGACAGGATGAGGAGAGTTCCAGGAGCCCCCTCCACCAAAGGAACTTCCCAGCCATGGAAAAATGGGAGACTGAGGCAAGGTGTAGCAGACCTTGTCAAGGAGGGGCTGGAAGATGGTAGCAGAGCAGCCAAGGTAGGCAGGCCTGCACATAGAGGGCCAGAATCTCCACTCAGGACCAGGCAGCAGAGAGCTGAGGAAACCACTGAAGGACCAATGAGAAGGGCAGGGAAAGCAATTCCCACCATATACACCAGCCAAAAACAGTACCTGCTCCCACCAGCCAGAAGAGAGCCCTCCTGATGCACAGGCAGTGGGGGAGCACTCCCAGGGCCTGGTAAAATTAGGCTGGATTAAATCTGCTCTGGTACCACAGAGCAAAGCCTGAAAGGACCAATCTGCTTCTAAGTCACTTAACTACATCCCAGAACAAAGCTCAAGAACACATGAAGGAATACAAAAACATCCATCTCCCAGCAGGTGAGGTCCACTGCCCAGCATCCCGTCACTAACCACTGAGCAGGCAAAGGCGTACAAATCAGGAAGATGGAAAAACATCCAGGTAGAACTTCTAGAAATGAAAAGTACAGTGGGTGGGATTAACAGCAGATAAAACAATGCAGAAGAAAAGATTAGTCATCTCAGAAAACCACAGCAAACTATCCAAAATGAAACATACAGAAATAAAGCGAAAAGATAAAAGCAAAACTTGAACAGAGCATTGGTGAAGTATGAGACAATTTCAAGGAGCCTCATCTAAGGAGTAATTGGAGTCCCCAAAAAAGAAAAAGGGGAAAATAGAAAAAATATTTGAAGAAAGCATAGCTGGAAATTTTCCAGATTTGATGAAAATTATAAACCCAAAGGTATCAGCAGCTTGTCAACCCCCAGCACAAGAAATATGAAGAAAACTACACCAAGGCATAACATAAAATTGTTTAAAACCAATGATACAACAAAAATATTAAAATCAGCCAGAAGAAAAAGGAAACATGATTCAAGTGGAGCAAAGATAAAAGATGACAGCTGATTTCTCTGACAAGCCAGCAGAGAGTGGAACATCTTCTAAACAAAGCAAAAAACTTAACTAGAAAGCTATAATCACTGAAAACTGTTCATAAATAGAGGTGAAATACTTTAGACATACAAAAGCTGAAAGAATTTATCAACGGGAGACCTACATTGGTATTCAAAGATATGTTAAATAAAATCCTTCAGACGGAAGAAAATAATACCATATGGAAATCTCTATCTACGGGGAAGAAATGCTAATTAAATGGGCAAATACAAAATGCTTATTTTTCTTATTATTTAAATCTCTTTTAAATATAATTAACTTGAAATTCAATGCAATCCCTATCAAAATTCCAAAATCCTTTTTAGCAGAAATGGAAAAGCAATTTGCAAATTCATATGGAATTGCAAAGGGCCTAGTAGAGCTAAAACAAGACTGAAAGAAAATAACAAAATAAGAAAACTCACCATTTCAAAACTTAATACAAAGCTACAGCGATCAAAACAATGTGGTACTAGTGTAAAGACAGACACAGAGATCAATGGGACAGAATAGAGTCTAGAAATAAACCCTCATATATACAGTCAATAGATTTTTGACAGGGGTACAAAAGTAATTCAATGTTAAAGAACAAATTTTCAACAAATGATGATGGGGCAAGGAGATGTATATATATATATGTGCCATACATACATACATACATATATATATAATATATGTAAAATAATGACACTGAACTCCTCACATTATACACAAAAATTAACTCAAAATGAATCAAATATCTAAACATAAGAACTAAAACTACAAAACTTTCAGAAGATAATATAGGAATTAATTTTCATGACCTGGGATTTGGCCATGAATTCTTAGATATGACACCAAAAACAATAACTTGAACTTCATCAATATTAAAAACCTCATCATCAAAGGACATAATCAAGTGAAAAAGACAACCTACACCATAAAAGAAATGTTTTCAGATTATATATCTGATAAGGATATGGTATGCAGATCATATAAAGAACTCTTACAACTCAATAAAAAGATAAACAACTGGCTCACGCCTATAATCCCTGCACTTTTGGAGGCTGAGTTGGGTGGATCACCTGAGGTGATCCAGCCTGGCCAACATGATAAAACCGTCTGTACTAAAAATACAAAAAAATCAGCTGGGTGTGGTGGCACGTGACTATAATCCCAGTTACTCAGGAGGCTGAGGCAGAAGAATCACTTGAACCCAGGAGGCGGTGATTGCAGTGAGTAGAGATCATGCCATTGCACTCCAGCCTGGGCAACAGAGCAAGACTGTCAGTCAGTTGGTAGACATTTGGGTTATTTCCACTTTTTGGCTATTAGGAATAATGATGCTATGAACATTTGTGTACAAGTTTTTGTGTGGATGTATGTTTTCATCTCTCGTGTAAATACTTAGGAGTGGAATTGCAGGATCATAGAGTAATGAAATGTCCAAAACAGGCAAATCTATAGAGACAGAAAATAGATTAGTAGTTGCCAGTGGGTAGGGCTGGAGTTGGGAGGTTAGAGGAGGTGACAACTAGGGGTGTGGACATATCTTTTTGAGATAATGAAAATGTTTTAAAATTGGTTATGAGGATAGATGCAAAACTCTGTGAATACACTAAAAGCCATTGAACGGTATATTTTAAATGGGTAAATTATATGGTTTGTGTATTATATAAACAAAACTGCTAAATAAAAGCTGTTCAAAAAAGTTTAAAGGTTGAAAAATGATAAACCATGCATTAATCAAAAGTAAGTTAGAGTGGCTCAATTAATATCAGATAAAGTAGATGTCACAGCAAAGAATAGTACTAGGGATAAAGTGTGTCTTTTCAGAATAAGGAGGGGTCAATTCATGACAAGGTCATAATCCTAAACATTTACACACCTAATAACAAAGCTTCAAACTACATGAAACAAAATCCGATAGAACTGCAAGGAGAAACAGATAAAGCTAAAATTATAGTTAGGAAAGTCCAATAGCCCTCTCTCAATAATTCACAGAACAAGCAGATAGAAAATTAGTAAGGACGTAAGACATGAAAAACACTATTAACAACCCAGTTGGCTTTTATAGACCCCTCCAGCCCAACAACAACAGTCTTCTCATTCTTTCCAGATGTGCAGGAAATATCTGCCCAGATAGACCATATTCTAGGCCACTAAACAAGTCTCAAATTTAAAATGAATTCAAATTCAAAATGACTACAATGCAATTAAATGAGAAATCAATTAGCATAAAGATCTCTGGAAAATCCCCAAATATTTGGCAACTAAATAACACACTTCCAAGTGAGTAACACAATTCTTGTACCATATGTCAAAGAAGAATCAAAAAGGAAACTAGAAAGTAAAACTAGACCAGGTACTATGGGCCCAAGATAGTGTTTGATGAGAGTGAAGCTAAGGAGAGTTCAGCTATCCCTCATCAGAACTACCTCCCTCTTCACATGGGCTTGTGTATTCACTCAGTTCCTCAGCAACATCAGTGGCAGATTAGGACACAGACTGTCACTCCTGGATGCCTAAAACCCCATGGCCTCTCACATTCTGGTGCAGGAGTACAACTGGTACAACCACTTAGGAAAGAAAATCGTATCAATTACAGCTAACCATGTGCCTGCCTGTTCTCAGTACTTCCACTGCTAGGCATATACTGGGGAGGGGTGGGGGAACACTTACATGGGTGCATGAAAAGACATGTTTACAGGAGTATTATACATAAAAGCCCAAACCAGAGTTCCCAAGTATCTCTCATCAGGAGAAGGATAAACAGTGACTATGTATATGTAACCATTTACATAATACTATACAGAAATGAAAAATGAATAAACTACTGCTATACAGACAACAGAGATGAATCTAACAATGCTGAGTGAAAAAAGCCAGACACAAAAAAGTATATGCTGTGTGATTCTGTTTATATATAAAGTTCCATTAATAAGTGAAGTTAATCTATGCTGTTAGAAGTTAATATAGTTGGCAGCTGGGCACAGTGGCTCACTCCTATAATCCCAGCACTTTGGAAGGCTGAGGTGAGCAGATCACGTGAGGCCAGGAGTTCAAGACCAACATAGTGAAACTCCATCTCTACTAAAAATACAAAAATTGGGGCCAGGTGTGGTGGCTCACACCTGTAATCCCAGCACTTTGAGAGGCTGAGGAGGGTGGATCACCTGAGGTCAAGAGTTTGAGACCAGCCTGATCAACATGGTGAAACCCCGTCTCTACTAAAAATACAAAAAAATAGCTAGGCATGGTGGCATGTGCCTGTAATCTCATCTACTCGAGAGGCTGAGGCAGGAGAATCGCTTGAACTGGGAAGGTGGAGGTTGCAGTGAGCTGAGATCATGATACTATACTCCAGCCCAGGCAACAGCTTGAGATTTCATCTCAAAAAACAAACAAAAAATACAAAAATTAGGCCAGGCACAGTGGCTCACGCCTGTAATCCCAGCATTTTGGGAGGCCGAGGCAGACGGATCATGAGGTCAGGAGATCGAGACCATCCTGGCTAACACAGTGAAACGCCGTCTCTACTAAAAATACAAAAAATTAGCTGGGCACGGTGGCACGCACCTGTAGTCCCAGCTACTCGGGGAGGCTGAGGCAGGAGAATTGCTTGAACTGGGGAGGTAGAGGTTGCAGTGAGCCCCGATGGCACCACTGCACTCAGCCTGGTGACAGGGCAAGACTCCTTATAAAAAAAAAAAAAAAAAAAAATTAGCCAGGTGTGGTGGCATGCATCTATAATCCCAAGCTACTCAGGAGGCTGATGCACAAGAATCCTTTGAACCAGGGAAGCGGAGGTTGCAGCGAGTTGTGATTGTACCACTGTACACTCCAGCCTGGATGAAAGAGCTAGATCCTGTCTCAAAAAAAAAAAAAAAATCCACCTCCCCCAGGACACCTGGAGTTACTCCCTCCTCCTGCTCCTATAGGCTATTTGCCCCCTCTTGTCCCCTCAGGAGGAAGCACTAAGAGTTCACCATCTGATTCAGGGGTCGCCAGCTGTGGGCTCGTCCTTGCAGCTTCCCCTGCCTTACTGTGGGCCTCTCACTTTCCTGGTGCCCTGCAGGGTGTTATCCCCTGCCCACCCACAGGAGGGCTCTCTGCCACCCAACCATCGGGATCCAGCCTGAAAGGGGATCCCAGACATGCCTTCCATCCCACCCCTGCACAGAAACTTCTCCAGCTGCTCTGGGAAACAAAGGGGACACACAGGTGGAAGGCCCAAGCTCCTACCCTCCTGGACTATAAGACTACGCTCATCTGGGCATTGAAGAGGAAGCAGCACCTTGGTGATGTCCTCCCAGAGGCTGCCCTGGCTGTGGGCGAACACTGTGCTTGACCCAGGCTCCCAGCTTACTCTCTACCTGCTGCCAAGCCCAGCAAGATCTAACACACTGGTGAGCCCAGCCGTGATGTCACCACCAGTCAGGCGCCTTGGGGAGGATCCTTGCCTTTGGCCAGCACACAATCCCAAGAATGCTGGCTTCAGGTTTGTCCACACCCAGGTGAAGACAGCACAATCATCTGTGCCTACGGGGAGCCAGGACCAGACACCATTAGGAAGGCCAGGTCCTGCTCAGTGGCATGGCCTCAGGACAGGTTGCAGGACAGAGGCTGGGTCTATCAAAAGTTGGGGTAGGCGGGGTAAGCTCTGGCCGAGAGAAAGAAATCACAGGGGCCCAGGGAAAGGATTTCAAAACCACATGTTCTGGAAAGGCCGGCCTAATCTGAGGGAACAGCACGAACAATGACATGGGGACAGGAGGTCCCAAAGACTCTCTGTGAAGCATCAGGAGCCACCATGAGGGCAATGGGGAGTTTGAAGACAATGGAGAGGGCTTGGGGAGGAAAAACAGCTGCAACCAGACCCCAGGGCTGCATCAAGTAGAGGACGAAATGGGGAGCTGAGGAGAAGCAGGGGCAGGGAGGGGCAGGCCTGGGGGGTGGTCTGTGAATCAGAGCGCCTCATTTCTGTTACCTCCCTGTCCTCATCCACGGAGCATGGCAGAAACAGTAGTGGCCTGCTGTTCACAGGCACACAGCAAACTGGGTCTGGAGTCACTGGGACCTTGCTCACTCAGGCCCTAAGTCTCACTCTAAGAGTCTCATGGGGACAAGAGGCTGCCAGTCCCTGTCAGGGCAGTGCAGGCTCTGGGTGGTCACTCCTCCCTCACCCTAAGGGCTCAGGTGAACTGCCCACATCCAGACTTCATCCTTAAAGGACAGTAGCACCCATTAACTATGGAACTAATCATGTGACTTTGTCAGAGGCGTTTGAACCAGAGCAACTCCATCTTGAATAAGAGCTGGGTAAAATGAGGCTAAGACCTACTGGGCTGCATTACAAGAGGATAGGCATTCTTAGTCACAGGATACGATAGGAGGTCGGCACAAGATACAGGTCATAAAGACATAAAACAGGTTGTAGTAATTACTAGAAGCCAGCCAAAACTCACCAAAACCAAGATGGCAAGGAGAGTGATCTCTGGTTGTCCTCCCTGCTTGTTATATGCTGATTATAATATATTAGCATGTTAAAAGACACTCCCATCAGGGCCATGAGTTTATAGATGCCATGGCCCTGTAATGGCCTGACAGTTTACAGATGCCATGGCCTGAGGTACCCACTGTACAATGTCTGGAAGTTACCTATATGGTCTAAAAAACAGGAGGGACCCTCAGCTCTGGGAATTGTGTACCCCTTTCCTGGAAAACTCATGAATAATCCACTCTTTGTTTAGCATATAATCAAGAAATAACCATAAGAATCCTTCCAGCAGCTCAAGTCGGTGCTCTGCCTATGGAGTAGCCACTCTTTATTCCTTTACTTTCTTAATAAACTTGCATTTGCTTTACTCTATGGACTCACCTTGAGTTCTTTCTTGCGTGAGATCCAAGAACTCTCTCTTGGGATCTGGAATGGGACCCGTTTCCAGTAACATCTTCAGCTGCCTTGAACTGAACACACCTTGTGTGTTAGGCTGTTTTAGCAACTCCATGACCAGAGCCCTGCACATGTTCTCCCTTTACACAAAGAGAAACTGAGGCACAACAGAGCCCAATGCTTGCCAAGGGTACACAGTCCAGCTCTAGTGTAGGATGGTACAAGCCAGGAGACAGAAGGCTGACAGGACAGGCCTCAGGATGGAAAACAGGGCAGTAAGGATCATGTCCAACAGATGAGTCCAGGAGACAGACAGAGAAGGCAGGCCAGGTCCCAGGGGCACCTGTGAGCACAAGCCCATTTGTGCCCACCACCCCCATCTCAGGGAAGCACATCCAACATCCCCTGCTAGCACCTCTGAAATAAGCTGCAGTAGTAGGGCTATATGACTGTGGTGGGCACCAATCACAATGTGCCTCGATTTCCTCATGTGAAACCTGGGTTAATAACGTCACCAATCCGAGCTTGGTGCTGTGAGGATTTAGTCAGTTAATATAATTCACTTACTAGAGCCTATGTGGCCTCCTACTCCACCCATCCCCTGACAATGGGAGCTTTACAATACAGGTTCAGGGAGTTACTCCTTGTTCTCCTCTCCAGGGCTCCCACTGCCTTTCAGATGCCCAAGAAGGAACCAACTCCTCCAGAGTCAGCATATCTCTGACTCAGGATGTGGCTGAGGCTATTGTCACTGGACCAGTGTTAACATGCTGAGATTCGGACAACCCCAGAGTGGGGGCAGCACATGAGAGGCTGGGTGGCTTTAGAATGAGCCCATACCAGATGCTTAGGCCCCCATCACCCCAAACAGAGGCTGAGATCCAGAAACAGAAGCAGGACGATGAAGGAAGAGTAAAATATTATGACTAACAATAGGCTACCTTTGCTAACACCTGGTCTAGGCAGCGGTTTTCATCCTTTCATGATGCCAGTACCAGCAAAGCTCCTTGTTATCACTTGGGCACCCCCACTACCTTAGAAGAACTCTTCAAGTGTTACTTTCTGTGAAAGTAAAACTATAATTATATGCTGGAAGGGTTGCAACCCTGACCTGTGCCTAGGGCAGAGGAGCAAATAGTGGTAGGTGATCAGAGCGTGGGAGGATGGGGAAGTGCTCCAGGTGGAAGAAACAGCGAAGTAAGAGGTAGGACAAGGTGGGGATAGAAGGAGAACTAGGTCCTCATACCAGAGCCTCTGAACCCCTGGACAAGAATCTCTTTCCCTCCCTCCTCAGCCACCTAGGCCTCCAGCCTTGCTGAGGTACCCACTGTGCAAGAGGCACCCACTGCCCTGCCCTCTTCCCAGCAGCACAGCAGGAGAGTCAATGGGTATGTGCACACCTGAAACCAGGCTGCCTGGACGTCCTGGCTCTGCCACCTGGTCAGCTGTGACAGTGAGTCCCTCCCTCACTGTGCCTGTCAACGGGGCTACGGGGCTATGTTCCCATTGTTGGGCATGTGTAAGCCTACCCTGATGCCAAGGCAGCATGGGCATCAGGTCAGGGTCACCCACAATCAGGCCATTTATGAGAAGTGACGGAGCTTGAAGAGCAGCCCCAGGCCAGTGCCTGCCCCCTCCCACCTGCCACAAGGTTGGTCCCTGCTGGTCCTCCCAAGGCCAAGTGCTGGCTCCAGAGTGGCCTCACTGCCCTTCTGCATGTGGAAGATGCACTTACTCTGTAGTCAGCCAGCAGGGCTGCCTGGTTCTGTGGCAACTACCTAATTAGTTTCCTCAGCTAAAAAGGAAAGTCATCCCCACTCCCTCTAGCCTCTCAAGAGAGAATGTGGATATCTCCACAATAAGAGCTGGCCATCAGCCCTAGCTGGCAGAGGTTGCCCCTTCAGTCTCTGGACAAACCTATAAAGGGCATGGAAACAAGTCTGCACAACAGACTGAGAACCCACCCGACTTGCCGACCTTCTGCTGGGGTCTAGCTCCCTGAAGAAGCCCTACACCACCAGGGCAGGGAAACAGGCTTCCACGCAGGGCTGTCCCAGGGAATTCTCTTTCATCCTAAACCAGTTTGGCCATCTGATACAACAGGAACAACACTTGCCAAGCCAGGAGAGCCAGCCTTGGCATTCTAATGAGGCAGGACTTGTTCCTTGATGTAGTTTCCACAACAAGACTGGGAGCCTCAATTTCTTCATCTGCTAGGTTGATCCAGCACCATCCACTCATAGCCAGCTGGTCCCACACTTGTCCCTGAAGGTCCACGATGCCTGCACCAGGGTGGGCCCAGCCTCCTGGGAATGGCCGGGCCTGGGCATCTCAGGAATCCCACTAGTCCTAGCCTGGCTGCCTAGCTGGGCCCTCCCACAACCTACTAAGGTAGAGACACTGCTGGGCTCCTTTTCAGGGCTTGTCCAAGCAGGGGAAGGTCTGATCCTCATCCACTGGATGGGCTGTGGATGCCCTCTGCTCAGCACCCATCTTCCTATCCAGGCTTGTTGAAAAATCCCAGGATTGGCTTCACCATCCTTCAATGTTTACCAACAGCACTTAGTGCTTTCTGCATGTCTGATCTCTGGTAGGTATCAGTGATACCAGGACAACAGACTGTCAGGCCTCCCAAGACCCAAGTCTGGGGGCCTTGTAGCTCAGTCAGCTGAGATCACAAAGCCTCCCATCCTGGGGAACCACAGGATGATCAGACTCACTTGATCATGGATCTTCAGTATCCCAGCCTCTCTATTCCCCACAACCACAGTGAGGAGCCCCTGAAGCGTTGGTAGACTCTTTTCTGTTTTGAAGTGGTATTCCTATCAGAGGTTCGCACTTGGCAGGCAGGGAGGCACAGCCTTTGGAGCAAGGCCTGCCTGCCCCCCGACCATGATTTTACTCCTTGTGAGGGGGAAGAGGCAAAGAAATCTGCAGAGTCAGGAAACAGCAGTTCAAGTCCACCACCCACCTCCTTCACAATCATGTGGTCAGTAAATACTGATGGAATGATGAACTTGCCCCCCAAAAAACTGCCACATATAAGCCACGGGGTTTCAACAATTGATAGAGTCAAAGGGAAATCAGGTGTTTCCAAGGCCTTAAAAGGAGCTGGGGTGGTCTGCAGGACATGAGAGGACCTGGAGGCCTCACATGCTTGTGTCTATACACCTTGCTCCACTCTTGGCAGCTCCACATGTGCTGTTCAGAGTCCTGTCCTGCATAACCAGGACTCCACAGGAGACCAAGTGGCATCAAGCCTTATTTCATTCGCAAGGGTGCCCAGTCCTATTAAGCTGACATAAATACAAACTCAACAATATTATTATGAGATAAAGAATTTATAGCAATAAGAGATTTAACTCATTCATAGGTTAATCAAACCTATCATGACGCAAACAGCCTAGTACAAAATACATGAAACTGTCAACTAGGCAGAAGGAGAAATCGGGGGCTCTGCGACATCCAGCAAATCAGAACTAACACAGACATGAAGGCTCCACAGCAGGACTCAGAGCATAAGGAAATGATATCACAAGAGGATGCAGAATGACATCGGAGCAATCTAAAAAGGAAGAAATTCCATTTATGTGTTTGTGTACCACAGGAGAACAAAGTAAAAACAGTATTTCACACAAGTTTTCTGTAAATCTGAAACTGTTCTAAAGAATATATGCTGCAAAAGTGTTAGCATACAATCAAACGTGAAAATTGAAAAATGATCTCTTAAATGTATCTATATTAGAGAAGGTGTACAGAACAAAACAACAGGAAACCAAATAAACAAAAAATAGAAACAAGTCATATCAAACTTTAGGATCACAGCCAAAGCAGTACTGTGCTGGGGGTTGTGGAAGATTGCACTAAAAATAAATAATGATAAAAAGAAACAGTCTCTCTAGACTGAGATTGCAGAAACTGAACAAAGTAACAAGCAAAAGTCTTCACAAAGGGAAAGTGACATAACAAAAACCCAGAAACAAAAGAAAAAACAAAGCAACCATGTTTGTGTACTCTTTTAACCCACTAATGACCATATTCAGGTTGGTAATGTGCAAAGTACATACCCTTAACCCAGGAAACTGAACACTTTACCAACCTGTCCAGTCCCCACAAGCAACATGTGGCCTGAGCTACCACATCGCTGGTTCCACCCCACAGCCACTGGCAAAATGAGCATTGGCACCAGCAGGCCTGCCTCACAGCAGAGCTGCCACAGGGAGTGCACGCTCAGGAGGGAGTCTGGGTGCTGTGTAGGTCTTAAGCTCAGGTCTTGGCCTAAAGTGTCCCTGCCCACACCCATACCCACTCAAACAAATAATGAGAAAGGAAAACAGAAAGATATGCTGTATCAGTTCACGATGTATCTGTTGAACAATCCCGTTGAGTTTGCTGAGTTTGTAATGTCCTCTCTAAGGGAGAAGAAAGGACATTGCAAATTCAACAGGAATGTTCAACAGATATGCCATGAACTTATTTGCTGATTTCAACAGATCTTCCCTTCCAAAGGGTAAAGATTCATGGACCAACCCCATGCCCAACATGGATGCAAAAACCTGACAAAATCTCAGAAAACAGAAGCAACAATTTACCTTAAGAGTTATTCACTGTGATCAGAAGACCTTGCCCAGGAATGTAAAACCAGGGTAAACTAATTCAATTTTAAAAATCTATATTCAGCATCTGCTATAAAAGACAGGCCAACAATGTTGTAAGTAAACCATATAGACTGCCTGAAGGCAAACCACCAATATTTCTGCCACAGACAAACTAATTTTTTAAAAGGAATTAAAAATGTCATCTATGCTAAGATGCTTTCACCATAGTTTAGCCTAAACTCTTATCAACTGAAGCACTTGAAAAATGGATGTGGTAATTTTCTTTTTTTCTTTCTCAATGTCATAAAAAGAGCATCAGTAGAGTAAATCTACCTGGATAGATTTAAAACAAAAGCAAACATAACAAATAATGGACTGCATTAATAATAATGGAGAAGCATTGGTAAATGAAGATGCATTTGAGCTACCCACACTCCCCTTAAAAGGACGAGGCAGGACTACACTCTCACCACACTTAAAAGACATCAGAAGAGAAAAAAAAACATAGGACTAAATTCCTGTTTTATGCAGGTGATGATTTTGTCTAGAAAATACACTAAAAGCCTGGTGCGGTGGCTGATGCCTATAATCCCAGCACTTTGGGAGACCAAGGTGGGCGGATCTCCTGAGGTCAGGAGTTTGAGACCAGCCTGACCAACATGGAGAAACCCCGTCTCTACTAAAAATACAAAATTAGCCGGGCGTGGTGGTGCATGCCTATAATCCTCAGCTACTCGGGAGGCTGAGGGAGGAGAATTGCTTGAACCCAGGAGGCTAAGGTTGCAGTGAGTTGAGATAATGCCACAGCACTACAGCCTGGGCAACAAGAGTGAAACTCCACCTCAAAAAAAAAAGAAAAAAGAAAAAAGAAAAAGAAAAGAAAATGCCCTAAGAAACACCTGCAAAAAAGTCAGAGATATCAAATACACCAAGATACCCACAAAATCCTCCCAAATTAAACTGTTGAGTTGGAACACAAAAAAAAGAGCAATTACATTTATACTCTTGACCTAAAAAATTAACCCCCATATATTAATTTAACTAAAAACATAAAATTTATTCAAAGAAAATTATAAAAATACTAATGAGAAAGACAAAATGTAAGTTGGAAGGTAAGAGTCCTCGAGTTGTCATGTAGATTCATGTGATATGGGTACCACAGCTACAGACCTGGAAGGAAGCTGCCTCAAATCTTGTGGTGATTACTTCAGAATAATAGTGAAATTTATCTCAAAGATTTAGCAAGTAAAAAGACTCTCCCACTTATCTCCATTAAAAAATGTTAAAAAGACACAATCCACATATCATAATATCCATCCTTTTAAAGTGTACCATTCAGTGCTTTTTAGTACATTCACAGAGTTGGGTTAACAACACCATTAATTCCACATTTCCATCACCCCTCAAAGAAATCCTGTCCCCATTAGCGGTCACTCTCAGCTTTCCCCACTGCCATCCTGAAAACCAATTTATTTTCCATCTCTATGAATGTGTCTATTCTGGACATTTCATATTCTATTCTGGACATGTATTCTGGACATGTCTATTCTGGACATTTCAGTCTTCTGTGACTGGCCTCTTCATTTAGTATGATGTTTTCAAGGTTCGCCCATGTTGTAGTGTATATGAGAATTCCCTTCCCTTTCATGGCCAAATAACATTCCAATGCATGAACAGATCGCACTTGTTTTATCCAGTCATCATCTGACGGACACTTAGGTTGTTCCCACTTTTAGGTTATTATGAGTGGAACTGCTAGGTCATGTGGTATCTCTAACTTTCTTTGAGGAACTGCCAAATTTTCCATAATGGCTATCCCATTTTATGTTCCTACGAGCAACATAGGACGGTTCCAATTTTGCCACATCCTCTCCAGGACTTTTCATTGTCTATTTTTTGGTTACAGACATCTCAGTGGGTATGGTATGAGGTCTCTTCCAATTTTCTCTTCTCTTCTCTTTTCTTCTCTTCTCTTCTCTTTCCCTTCCCTCCCTCCCTCTCTCTCTTTTCCTTTCCTCCCTCCCTCCCTCTCTCTCTTTCTTTTCCTTTCCTCCCTCCCTCCCTCTCTCTCTCTTTCTCTCTTCCTTTCTGTCACCCAGGCTGGAGTGTAGTGGTGAGATCATAGGTCCCTGCAACCTTGACATCCTGGGCTCAAGTGATCCTCCTGTCTCAGCCTCCTGAGTGGCTGGGACTACAGGCACGTGCCAACATGATAACTATTTTTTTTTTTTTTTTAGACATGGGGTCTCACTATGTTGCCCAAGCTAGTCTTGAACTCCTGGGCTTAAGTGATCCTCCCACTTTGGCCTCCAAAAGTGCTGGGATTATGGCACAAAACACTGTGCTCAGCCTCTTTCCATTTTATTAAAAAAAGTACTAGTAACAACAATAGCCACCACTCTGTAAGTCTCCTTAAGTGTATTATTTCACTTAACACCTATCTCAAAGTTCTCAGGAGAATCCATGTTCCCATTTTATGGAGGAAGAAACTAAGGCTCCAAGATGCCAAGGATGTGATAGGGCAGAGCTGGAAGAGAGCCATCTCTGCCCACTCCATGCTGGCTCCTTCTGCTGCATCACTGGGCCAAAACTACTGCCTGATGGCAAAGGGCTCCATATACTGAATACATAAAGATCTCCTAAACATACATAAGAAAAAGGCAGGGCCGAGCACAGTGGCTCACACCTGTAGTCCCAGCTACTCAGGAGGCTGAGGTAGGAGAATCGCTTGAACCCAGGAGGCGGAGGTTGTAGTGAGCTGAGATCATGCCACTGCACTCCAACATGGGCAACAGAGTGAGACTCTGTTTCAAAAAAAAAAAAAGAAAAGAAAAAAGAAAAGGAAAGAAAGGACAGACACCCAATAAGAATACTGGGAGAAGGTCTTGAAAAGGCTCTTTACAAAAGAGGCTCTCCAAATGGCCAGCAAACACAGGAAAAGGTACATGGGAAATGCAACTTACCACCGGAAACAGCTACTGTGACACGCTGATCAGAATGGCTGATCAATAACACACCAAGTGCCAGTGTGTAAATCACTAACACACCAAGTGCCAGTGGTGAGTATGGAGAGGACAGGAGCTCGCCACACACTGCTGTGCTAGAAAACAGCCTGCCCTATGTCACCCCAGTCAGTCTATCCTAACACAAACAGCCATCGGCCATCCCCATGAGCGTTCTAACAGCCCCAAGCTGAAAACAACTGGCTAAGGCCAGTCTACCTGACAGTGGGTGAGGAAGGTGTGGTATGTCCACACAAATGAATCCCACGTAGCAATGAGTGCCAATAACCTACAAATACAAGCAGCAATGAGGATCAGTCTCACAATGTGAGTGAACACACAAAAAAGTATGGTGCAACTCTATCTATAAGAAGTCAAAAGAAGGCAAGATATAATCTCTGATGTCAAATGCCAGAATGATCACACCTTGACAGGACTGAGAGAGAGCAGCCCTGGGAAGCTGATAACATGCAATTTCTTGATCTGTTGGCAGTTACATGGGTGCATTTACTTTGACAATTTGTGAAGCTATACAATTATGATTTTTATAGTTTCCATATTTACCTTACACTCCAATAAAAGCTCATTTTTATTAAAAACTAGTGATATATGAAATCAAAAGCATTATAAATAGGGTTTAAAAATAAGGCATGTTATATCTCGATTAAAAAAAAAGGAGAAACAAAATTATCTCTGAAATTCAATACTGAAATAGAATCAACCCATTAAAAAAAAATCCTGAACCAACCCAGCAATAAGGACAGTATCTGAAATGTGATCTGAATGCACAGCACTAGAGAGATGAGCTCAGGGCCTGAGCTACTATTACTACTGCGCATTAAAAAGAAAAGCTGCAGAATAGCAAACGTACCCCAGGGATGACGTGTGTATTTGCCAACATACACACATGCACTTAAAATCTATGCATTTTACCATACATAATTCTAGTTTAAAAGATTAATAAAACCCCAAACCAAATATACTACAGGGAGTTAAGTTACTTGTTATTCATGACATGGATAGTATCAGAAACAAGATGAAAGATCAAATTTTCATAAACGAACTTCAGCAAAAACCTGATATAAGAACACAGGGTCAGGTCAGGAAATGGTGGCAAGAACGGGACTTCATATTTACACAGGGCCAGATGCTTCAGATCACCCTACAGATGTACAGCCTTGCTAGCAATCCAGGGAAACAACTTACAGCAGCTACAAACACCAGCAGAAACAGTCGCAGGGGACACTGGGATGGGGGATGGGAGGGCTCCAGGGCCAGGAACGAGGTATAGTTGGGAGATGGATGTGAGATGAGCTGGAACTGCTGCCTATTGCTCAGCCCAGTAATGACCCTGATCCAAGACAGGGTAGAGGCAGTGTGGTGAGGGGAGAGGCGGATCCACCTAACTAATGGTGGGGACAGGAGGTGGGGGGAGGTCCCTGTCCTGAGGCATCTTCACTGGGCCTGCTCTGTCCAGATGCTCCCTCTCCACCACCAGGTCTTCCCAGCCTTGGGCTGCCGTCAGCACCCCTCTAGCTCTGATGTGGGCCCAGAGGGAGGAAGACAAAGGACAGCTCACAGCTGTTAACAGAAAAGGAAGAGGACTCTGGGTGCCCAGGGGAGGAAGGGCAATAACCCCAAGGCATCACTGCACTTCACAGTTTGCACCAACATAAGCTCATTAGCTTCTCTCACAGGAGGTATTAGACCCTCTCACAGGTGAGAAACTGAACTCTGAGAACACACATCTCCATAAACGTTTCCTCAAGAGGGTCTGACAGAAAAAGCATGAAAGAGGAGGCTGATGATCCAGAAGTGGCTGGGCCTGGGCCTGGACCCGGGCCCACAGTGTTCAATTGTCTGACCAGTGCCCCAACCTGCCTGCTCCTCAGAATCACCTGGAGAACTGGAAACTCCCATTCCCAGATGCATGAACATCTGGGACTCAGCCCTTTCTGGTCTTGTTCTGGAACCTTGAAAGCTTGGGCTCACTGCAGGGATTGTCTAACAATTTGAGATTTGGCTGAAGCCAGTCATGGTGGTCTCCGGGCCCTACTTCTCACAATTTATGGAGATCCCTCCTGACACCTGGTCCCTCCCTCCCTAGAAGCAGGTTACCTGAGGTGGCAAAGCACAAGTGAAAGGACTGGCCTTCCTGGTGGGACGTGCTGATATGTGAACACAGTGGGGAGAGGGGCTTGCTATAGGTACCACCCAAGAAAGATGAAAGCATTGGCTGGGCGGTGGCTCACATCTGTAATCCCAGCACTTTAGGAGGCTGAGGAGGGTGGATCACTTGAGGTCAGGAGTTGAAGACCAGCATGGCCAACATGGCAAAATCCCATCTCTATTAAAAAAAAACAAAAAATTAGCCGGGCATGGTGGCAGATGCCTGTAATCCCAGCTGCTCAGGAAGCTGAGGGAGGGAGAATTGCTTTAACCCAGGAGACAGAAGCTGCACTGAGCCAAGATTGCACCATTGCACTCCAACCTGGGTGACAAGAGTGAGACTCTGTCTCCAAAAAAAAAAAAAAAAAAGATGGAAGCACATGTCACATGTCCCTTCCAAGTATGGTGCATTCACAATGCCCAGCACCAAACAACAGGTGGATGGCAGTAACTCTGGTACGATGACAGAGTGGACACTGCTCTCAGCAGCAAGAAACATCACTCACTTGTGATGGCTCTTAGAGACGACAGACCCAAAAGACTACACACTAAGTATGAAGAAACCTAATCGCTGAAGGAGGCAGGCAGCGCACTGTTGGGTGAACAGGAAGGGTCTGGGCACTTCAGGGTAACCTTCACCATGGGGCAGCCACAGGAGAGCACACAACTGCACAACTGTGTGTAGTCTTACAGGTAAATCATACCTCAATTTAAAAATGAGAGCTGGCCGGGTGTGGTGGCTCATGCCTGTAATCCCAGCACTTTCGGAGGCCGAGGTGGGTGGATCATCTGAGGTCAGGAGTTTGAGACCAGCCTGGCCAATATGGCAAAACCCCGCCTCAACTAAAAATACAAAAAATTAGCTTGACATGGTGGCTGGTGCCTGTAATCCCAGCTACTTGGGAGTCCAAGGCTTGAACCTGGGAGGCAGAGGTTACAGTGAGCTGAGATCGCGCCACTGCACTCCAGCCTGGGCAACAGAGCGAGACTCCATCTCAAAAAAAAAAAAAAAATGAGAGCTGCACAA
Source organism: Aotus nancymaae (assembly GCF_030222135.1). Lineage (NCBI taxonomy): Eukaryota > Metazoa > Chordata > Mammalia > Primates > Aotidae > Aotus > Aotus nancymaae. The sequence goes on from NW_026988455.1 coordinate 20,772,540, forward strand.
AACAATCAGCAGCCAGAGCTGCTCCAGAAACGTCTGCCTGTCGAGGTCAAAGGTCACCCTTAAAAATGCAGCCTGAACTGAAATGGGGCTCAGCTCTGTCTCAGATTGAACCACACCAACATTGAAGGTGGGTGGCAGGGGTCTCCCAGCAGCTTCTAGGGAAAGGCCACAAACTGGTGGCCCGCCAAGCTCCCACACAAAGACAGACCTTCTGGATGACTTCCCTGGCGGGTCCCCATCAGGCCAAATCTCAGAGCCAGTATGTTGCCAGGGCCAAGGGGGTGAATGAACTTGTCCACCATATGCCCCACCAAGAACAGCGGCCACAGACCTGACTCCCTCTTATGTGCTGACCCTTGGCATCTCGGCCTAGTGTGGGAGGCTGGGCAGCTCTGTGGAGAAGCACTTTGCCCAGGCCCCTGGCTACACTGGGAAGTGAGTCTGCATGCCGGTATGCTTTCTTCCAAAGTCCCTGCCAGGCTCCTGGGTGAAGTTTTGATCTCCATCTCTTTCATGGCCACAACATGTGGGCAACAGCTCCAGGGGTATGGCTCAGGGCAGTGGGGTCAACGGGGAGTCGGTAGGGAGGGCCAGACCCACTGGGCAGAATGGAAAAGTCCAGCAGCTGTCCGAGGACAGCAGAATTCCCTCAAGTCCAACACCACCCTCACTTCAGCCAGCACCCCCATCACTTTAGCTCACAGATGCTGAGAAAAGGCTCAAACAAAGGCACACATAGCGTAAGTGGGGCAAGGCTTCTCACACAGGAAGGGTTAAGGCCTATTCCTGTGGGCAGGTGGATGCCTAGCACACATCTGCACCTCCTCAGCGTGTGCAGGAATGGAGTGGGGAGCCCACACCCAACAAGTGACAAGGCTCAGGAAGCACCTATGGCACGAATGGAGGACAGATAGGGGGACCTATGGATGCAGCTGGGAGGTGACAGGCCCTACACCAGAAGTAGGTAGATAGCATGGTAGGTCCAGGGAATAGCCAGATGCTAAGGTGCTGAGAGTGCAGAGTGGGGCTGGATGAGGCTGAGTAAGGCTAGGACTGAAGGGAGTTCCAGGGTTACAGGGTGGGCAGGCCTTGCAGGTTCTTTTGGGGAATCTCCTCTTTTATCCTTCTCTCTCCAGCCAGTGGAGGGGACACACCCCAGTGACTCAGCAGCAGGAATGGCTCCCAGGCTTGTCTCTTTCCTCGGTCTTTCCTCAGCTTATGCACACTCCAAAGAGGGACAGGGAGGCATCCCAGGTTCTCTATTTGGGAGGCTGGACCTCCCTCCAGGGCTGAATCACACATGACATTCAGAGCAGGAGGATTCAGACTCTTGAGTGTAAACTGCAATGACAGGATGGCACTCCCACACTCATCTTTCCCCTGGGATCATTCCGGAAGTGTAAACACTCCTGAGACTGATTTAACAGGCCTGAGTGTGGCCCCTGCACTTTAAATTTTTTGAAAGTCCCCCAGTGACCCTGGGGTGCAAGCAGATTGGCCAACTCCACATTCTTCTACTTAAACCCAAGTCAGCTAAGAAGCCAGAAACAGACCTGTTGACTACCTGGGCCCCTCACAGACCCAATGACCCACCCAATGAGACCCCAAACCTCACCATCCCCTCAGCCAGCTCTCCCCATCCACCCCCAGCTGGGTGGGGATGCTCCAGGAAACCCCACCACCACCACCAAACCAACTCCCTCCTCTCTTTGTCCAGAAGGTATTTCCTAAGCAGATACAGGAAACAAAGGATGTGGGGTCCAGGGCCCCCAGGAGCTGACAGAGGTGGGTATGAATTATGTGTCTTCACAGCAGCCCTGCAAAGTAAAAACTTTAATCACTCCTTTTCACGGGTGAACAAACTGAGGCTCAACAAGGTGAAATGATTCATTTGAGTGGCAGCATAAGGCTTCTCACTCCAAAAACCATTTTTCTTCTTTGCAGCAGGGTGGTTTCCAGAGGAGGAGGTACAGGGAGGGGCAAGGGGGTAACAGGAGAGGGGAAAGGAGGTGAAGTTTGTCTCTGAGGAACCCAGACAGCCTCACCTGTTTCAACAGGTAAACAGGTGGGCGGCCCAGGAGCACTCAAGCAGGAGCCTGGGAAGGCTGCACGAGTTCCTGTTAAGAGAGGGTGGGGACCTCCTGGGAAGGGGGGTCCAGGCCAAGAAACAGTGCCCACCCACCTCTGTCAGCCTATATCCATCAGGTTGCGCGCTGCAGGACCAGCCCAGGCCCAAGCCCCTCTGCAGGCCCATCTGTCCCTCACATCACAGGAGGCTGAGGGGCACTGGCCCACCCTTCCTACCTTGTGGCTTTGGGACTACATTTCTTCAAGAACACTTACACTTATGGATGTGGGAATCGCTGGGACTGAGGCCTGAGAGGCACCCACAAAGGGAACAATGTAGGGCTGTGGTACTTGTCACCAGCCTCTGCCCACATCAATCGGAAGCAGCCATCCCATCGCCAACCACGAACCCCAGCTGCCCTGGGCAACGTCCAAACGCTAAGCTGCTTTTAGAAAACTGGGAATTCATTCCTGGGCAGAAGGGATTTAACCAGAATTGGGTGCCATTTAGAGAAGATTACACCCTAATTGCCCCAGTGTCAGCAGACAGGCTTCTGGCCAGCTGCGCCCAGGGCTGGCAAAGGTCCCCACAGACCCTGGCTCCCCCGCCCAAGGACACAGAAGCCAGTTCTGGGGCTTGGGGACCAGCCCTCATCTTCCATGGCAGCTGGCTGCCCTGATACAAATCTCCATTCAACAGCTTGTAGTCAGGGCAGGAGAGGACAGCTTGGGGACCCTGCCAGGCAGCTGTCCAGACCTCATCTGTTCTAAGCGAGGGGAGGATGGCACAGTGGGCACAGCAGCCTGGGCCAGGCTAGGCTGGAAATGACAGGAGAGCATGGCAGCAGCCCAGGTTTTCTCCTCACTTCATCTCTAACCCTCATCACACTTTTTCACCTTATTAGCACTGTTTTAGAAAGAGATACCGACAGGGTTCACAGTTAGCAAGTAGCAGGAGAATCTTATGCCATCTCCTGGCAATCCCCAGAGCTCCTCCCACTACAGGACGCACTACAACGGTGGAGCTTGAGAAGAAGGAACTCTTGTTCATTGTTGGTGAAAATACAAAATGATATTGGCATTTGGAAGAGACTGGCAGCTTCTCACAAAGCTAAACACAGTGTTATCATACAATCCAGCAATCGCACTCTTAGGTATTTACCCAAATGATCTGAAAACTTAGGTCTACACTAGAACTTGTACATGAATGTTTAAAGTAGCTTTATTCATAACTGCCAAAAAGTAGAAGCAACTAAAATGTCTTTCAATAGGTGAACAGATAAATTGTGGTTCACCCATATAATATTATTGTGACTTAAGAAAAAAAAAAAAGAGTAATCAAGTCATGAAAAGACATGGATAAATCATAATGCTAAGTGAAAGAAGCCAGTTTGAAAAGCGATACATATTGTATGATTCCAATTATGTGACATTCTGGAAAAGGCAAAACCATAATGATGGTAAAAAGATCAGTGGCTGCCAGAGGTTGATGGCAGGGTGAGATTTGAATAGGTAAAGCACAGGGGATTTTTTTTTTTTAAGGCAGTAAAGTTATTATGATCCTGTAATGGTAGATAAATGCCACTGCATTTATAAAAACCCAGATAACTTCACAAAACAAAAAGTGAAACTTAATATTAATATGGAAATTGTTTTAAAAAAGGGATCCTAGGATGGAATGTAGGATGTCACAAAACAATCTATTACAAATGTATGAAACAACCTCACTGAAGGGGATGGGGGAATGAAGTACTAACTTAAGTAACCTTGTGTTTGTTTTTTTGAGACGGAGTCTTACTCTGTCACCCAGGCTGAAGTGTAGGGATGCGATCTCAACTCACTGCAACCTCCACTTCCTGAGTTTAAATGATTCTCCTGCCTCAGCTTCCCAAGTAGTAGAGACTGCAGGCACCTGGGACCACGCTCGGCTAATTTTTGCATTTTTAGTAGAGACGGGTTTTTGCCACGTTGGCCAGGCTGGTCTCAAACTCCTGAGCTCAGGCAATCAGTTCTCTTCAGCCTCCTAAAGTGCTGGGATTATAGGTGTAAGCTACTGGTGCCCAGTCCTAACTTTAAGTAACTTTGGAAATAAGTAGAGTCTATAAGACTAAAGGCAAAAGGAACTACACAAAAGCATTGTATACTAGTTGATAAATTGTTTCCCATGGAGATATAGGTTAACAATTCTGTTACTGCTGTACATGTGAACTAGAATGAAACAATTAAGTTATTGTATGGTGGATGGTGGAACCCAGGTGCCTCACTGTTGGAGTAGGAGGTTACAGATAAGCAAGGGAAGGTGGTAAGAACAATCTATGTAGTAATGGATTAGAATTCATTACATCAGTATTGTAAGGCTGGTTGCGTCGCTGGAGAGCTCGGACACACCTCCCTCCCTCGCTGGGAGCTCGGACACTCCTCCTTCCCTCTCCAGGAGCTCAGACGCTCCCCCGCCCTCGCGGGGAGCTCAGACGCTCCCCCTTCCCTCGCGGGGAGCTCGGACGCACCCTCTTCCCTCTCGGGAGCTCAGACGCTCCCCTCTCCCTCACGGAGAGTTCCAACACACCTCCTTCCCTTGCCGGGAGCTCGAACACACACCCCACCCCCCCGGGAGCCTGGGGAAAAAGCCCCGCCAGGCCCATCCAGGCCCCACTCCCCACCATTTTGTCCTATCTGGGCCCCACTCCCTGCCTACTATTTTGTCCTATCTGGGCCCCACTCCCTGCCATTTTGTTCCATCCGGGCCCCACTCCCCGCCATTTTGCCCCACTGACCTTGGGCACAGCCAATCAAACGCCTCCACTCCCTATAAAACCCCAGGTCTGAGAGGAGTCCACGCGACTTCTCCGGCTCCTCTTGTCGGACCGCAGAACCTCACCCAGAAGCCTGAATAAATTCCTTCGCATTGGATTATTTTCGTGCTGGCCTCAGTTTCTTCATCTTACACTCGGCGAGAACAGACCTTACAAGTATGAACTCATGGTTAGCTACAGACACATATATTTACTGACATGTGTATATACAGGGGTTAGTATACACTAAGTGTATTTTCTTTTCTTTCTTTTTTTTTTTTTTTTGAGATGGAATTTCGCTCCTGTCCCCCAGGCTCGAGTGCAATGATGCAATCTTGGCTAACTGCAACCTCTGCCTCCTGGGTTCAAGCAATCTCCTGTCTCAGCCTCTCGAGTGGGATTACAGGCGCCCATCACCACACCTAGCTAATTTTTGTTGACCAGGCTGGTCTCAAACTCCTGATCTCAGGTGATCCACCCGCCTCAGCCTCCCAAAGTGCTGGGATTATAGGCGTGAGCCACCATGCCTGACACTAACTTCATTTTCAAAAACAATCTTGTTCTGTAGCTGACAGGCCTTGAATCAAAGATACCCTAATAGCAATAAGGCACACCTAGCAATCAGATCTTGGTTGCTACTATCTTTCTCAACTAAAGAAACCAGGGCTTCTTGGGGAAAATGGTGGATTCTAGGACAGAGGCAGGAAACAGGTAAGCCTGCAACATCTTATAGTGCCAGAAAGGAAGGAAGCACTTTAAGAAAAAAGAAAAAAAAAAAGAATCACCACGATGTGGTATATTAATGGGGGAATAAGAGCCATTTGAAAGTGCTCTAAGAGCCAAAGCTGGAACAATTTGAGCAACAAAATGAAGCAATGTTGGATTATAACCCAAAGTATAAATTAACTTTCATGGGCTGGGCACAGTAGCTCATGCCTGCAAATCCCAGCAGTTTGGAAGGTGGTCAAGGTAGGAGAAGTACGTGAGCCCAGGAGTTGAAGATGAGCCTGGGCAACATAGTGAGACCATTATCTACTGGAAAAAAAAAAAAAAATCAAAAAATTAGCTGGGGGTGGTGGCACATGCCAATAGTCTTGGCTATTTGGGAGACTGAGGTAGAAAGATCACTTGAGCCCAGGAGGTCAAAGTTGCAGTGAGTCACGATCACATCACTGCACTCCAGCCCGGCTGACAGAGCAAGACCCTGTCTCAAAAACAATAAAATAAACTTTCATGAGTCTATGTTGCTATAATAAACAAGAGTGGGAGGGAGGAAAAAGTCTCCCATGCAGAAAAATTCCAAATTTATGTAGATACCACCCTGCCCTCAAAGAGGTAGAGCAAACTCCCCACTCAAGTGTGGGCTATGCACAGTAATTTCCTTCCCGAGAGTACAGTATGGACAGGAAGGGAAAGAATAACTTTAGAGTGGCAGTCAGGTGATCAAGGTCAACAGCAGCAGTGATAGGTCATGTTGACAATATGCACTCTTGACATGTGATGAGAAGGGCATTTACTTGTGTGATCTTACTCCCCCAAACCCATATTCCCAATCTAACTATGAGAAAAACATCAGACAAATTGCAATTGAAGAACATTCTACTAAACACCTGACCAATCTTCCTGAAAACTGTCAAGGTCATCAAAAACAAGGAAAGTCTGAGAAACTGTCACAGCCAACTGGAGCCTAAGGAGAGATGACAACTAAATGTAATGTGATATCCTAAACAATACTTGGGACAGAAAAAGGACATCAGGTAAAAACTAAGGGAATCTGAAAAAAGTATTAATAATAATGTTCGATATTGGTTCATCCATCATACAAATATACCACAATAATGCACAATGTTATAATAATAATGAGGCAGTTGGGTGTGGGGTATACAGGAACGCTATAATATTTTTGAAATTTTTCTATAAATCTAAAAATTTTCTAAAGTAGTTCATTTTTTAAAATTAATGATAAAAAGCCAGCACAGTTTCATACATGTTAAATAGGTTAAAGACACATAAGAGCTACAATACACATGACACTTTATCTTAAGATGCCCTGAGGTTTGCTAGTGGGTGCGGTGTCACGGCTGGCAGCGCATGAGTTACTTGAGGCAGTAGAAGGCGGGTTTTCTGAAATGGAATGGGAACCTGTGGATGCGTGTATCCTGAGTATCCTCAAATGGCTCAGGTAGGCCAGGTGCAGGGCTCTGTGTACATTAGTGTTTTTGAGAAAGAAACTACACATAGCCAAATACAAAATTCTCATTGTGTTCAAATTGTTCCCTCATATATCAATCACTCTGGAACAAATTTACATTTTCAAAAGACGTGTTATAGCAGAACTGTGTTTCACAGAAGAAATAAAATTGGCCTGATCTATCAGTGAACAAAGAAGTGCAACTTAAACCACAATGAGATGCCATTATCTTAGGTCACATTTTAGGACACCCAAGGAATCCCCTGGGTTCGTGGACATGCTTATCATCAACCAGCCCTACACCTCTGCATGTGTGAAGGTGGTACCGAGGGAACACGAGTGTGAGGACGCAGAGCAGAGCAAAGCCGTTGGGGAGCCCAGGCAGCAGGTAACACATGCCTGCAGAGCAGCTGCGTCCTGGGCCCGGGCCCATTGTGATGCTGTCACTAATGGGAGAAGATGGTCTACCTGCAAGGGCGTCGGAGACGCACTGGCCTAAAACAAAGAAACTGAGGCCCAGAGAGGGGAGGGACTGGCCTCAGGTCACAGAAGTCAAGCCAAGAATGGCTGAGTCCACTGCCATGCTAGTGAGAGTATGAGTGGTCCTCACTATGATCTCAGTGCCCCTAATGGTAGGACAGCAACAACACTAGTTCCTCCCTTTTGGTTTAGAAGCACTTGGCATCTACACTCACTAGATGACAACATCACCTCAGGCAGGCAGAGCTCCATGGTAAAGGATGGGGCAAAAGATGAACCAGAATAGGTGATGACAATGCAGCAATGCAAGAGCCAAGCCATGATGCATCAGCTGAAAGAGGCACCCTGGCTAATATTTCAAACAGGAAAAGAGAAGGAAAGACATGAGTAAGGTGTCTGGCAGGGGCAGATAAAGTGGGAAACTCTGCCTCTCGGTGCCTCCACAGCACGGGAATAGAGTAGCCAGGGCTAGTGCCAGCACAGTGTGAAAGGGGACAGGACAGGTCACACATGAAGCTGCCTTTAAAATAGCAAGGCCTTCAACCAAATGCAACCTGCACATCCTGCTTGGCTCCCAAAGCAAACAAAGCAAAATGCAATTTATGAGCCAAATTAGGGAAATCCAAACACTGACTGGACAATAGATGACACTGAAGAATTTTTGTTAGTTTCTTAGGTATGAAAATTCAACAATGGTTAAGTTTTACACGAAAAGATTATATTTTCTTAGCATAACAACTGACATACTTTCAGAAATAGCTACACAAGATGAACGGCAGTGAAGAAACAAGACTGGCCACACGTGGACTCACCCTGTTATTATCTCCACCTGTGGTTATGCCCAAACCAACAAAGAAGGTGGTTTTAAAAAACGGGTAAAGTAGCTGGGCACGGTGGCTTGTGCCTGTAATCCCAGCACTTTGGGAGGTTGAGGCAGGCAGATCATCTGAGGTCAGGAGTTTGAGACCAGCCTGGTCAACATGGAGAAACCCCAACTCTACAAAAAATACAAAAATTTGGCTGGGCGTGGTGGCTCATGCCTGTAATCTCAGCACTTTGGGAGGCTGAGGCGGGCAGATCATGAGGTCGAGAGATAGAGACCATCGTGGCCAACATGGTGAAACCCTGTCTCTACTAATACGAAAATTAGCTGGGCGTGGTGGTGCACGACTGTAGTCCCAGATACTTGGGAAGCTGAGGCAGAAGAATCACTTGAACTCGGAAAGCAGAGGTTGCAGTGAGCTGGGATCGCGCCACTGTACTCCAGCCTGGCAACAGAGCAAGACTCCAACTCAAAAAATAAAAACTTAGCTGGGCATGGTGGTGCGCACCTGTTATCCCAGCTACTCAGGAGACTGAGGCAGGAGAACTGCTTGAACCTCGGAAGCAGAGGTTACAGTGAGCTGAGACGGCACTACTGTATTCCAGCCTGGGTGACAGAGTGAGACTGTCACAAAAAAAAAAAAAAAAAAAAAGCAAACTATAGACCAGGTGTGGTGGCTCACATCTGTAATCCCAACACTTTGGGAGGCCAAGGCGGGAGGATTGCTCGCACCCAGGAGTTCAAGACCAGCCTAGGCAACATAGTGAGACCTTGTCTCTACTAAATAATAATAAATTAAAAAGCCAACTATAAAAAGCAAACCATGACAATTATTTCATATAATAACACAACAGTATGAGTTAGAAGTGCCACACAACCTCTGGATCCACAGAAATCTTCCTGTCTTTATCCACTTGAATTAAACCTGTTTTTCTGTAACTCAGAGTAACAACAAGCTATCTTTAATTTAAAAAAAAACTATTACAGATGCACAAAGCCTTTCCCATTTGATGGTGTCTTGTACATATCACAAACTCACAAGGGAAGAAGAGCTGGCAGAAAGAAATACCCAGTGCTCCCCACATTTGTCCTGCGCCATCTACACAGGTCCTATTGACACTGTTCTCTCTACTTTCTGCTGTTCTTAAAGTGAATGTATGATTTTTTAAAACACAGTAGCTTCTAAAATAGAAGCTGGATCCCCAGTGGCCTCCTCAATGCCACCATCCACCTAAGCCAGGATGGCCTGCACCGCTCTGAGAATGGCAAGGGGCGCCTGCCTGCTGCTCTGTCCCCATCTCTTCATCAGCCTCCCACAGCAGAGTAGAGCCCAGCTTGGGACAGCCACACTGGGCCCTCTCCTGCTCCAGAGGTTGGCTTGAGGGGCCGCACTCTGAACACTGGACAACACAGGGTCTAGTGCCAATGCTTTACCTGTCAAAGCCTGCACAGTCCTGGCCAGCCCTGCCCACCAGCCGCCACCACCTCAAAGAGCTGGTATTCTGTCTAAGAAGAAACCAAGTCTTTCTTACCCCGATGTGTTTTAACAGTTTCATCTGATCCACATTTGTGGAAAAGCAGGTCTGGCTGACTGGGGGATGCCCAAAATTGACAAAAAAGAAACTGATCTTCCTCAAGGAAAGGGACTGTTGTCCCTAAGTGACAGGGGAGACCTAACAGAAATCGTATACAGACCTGGGCCAGATGCTCAGACCCAAGGGCACAGGGACACCCCTCCCCAACCCTGAGGGCTCATGAAGCACTGGGCCAAGGTTACAGGCATCATTATTAATCTGTCATGGCCCAAACAGGAAGTGGCTCATCCAGGGCCACAAGCTCCTGGGAGACCAGGCAGAGCCCAGACTCCCCCTGTGGAGTCAGTATGGAGCCGACAGGGTCAGGCATCATATACAGTTGGCCCTACTCAGGCAGTGCCAGGCATCCCCGGGGGCCCAGAGGCTCCCAGCACTGGGCCTGAACTTCCTCCGACCCACCTGCTAAGCCTCAAAGCATGCTTGCTTGGCGTCCCCAAAGACGAGCTGCTCCATCACAGCTGTGCCTGCCTTGAATCCTGTGGAGGGTGGCCAGGTCCACGCCTCCACATGCTGGCAGGGCTGGCCTGGAGCACACCATCCACATGCCTGGGGTTGGGCAGATTCCCTGGCCAGGTCCCAGGATGATTGAGATATACAAGTGCCCAGTCCCCAGGCTCTGCAGGAGGAAATAGCACCAGGGCTTGATGTGGGAGTTTCAGACATTTTTAAAAGTGTGAGAGTCTCGAAAGATTCCTTCATGACCCCCTGACCCATATTCTAAAAGTGGGAAAGAGAGGCCCAGGAGGGGAGAGAGTTGCCCAACAATTAGTGACACAGTGGGGCCGCATGGTCACCATCTTTGGATGCCTATAGCTGCCTCTCCCTAACTGTCAGACCCATCCATGCTTCAAGGACTCACAGGGCCCCAGCTCCCACCCCAAGCCAGGCTTCTTCATACCAACAGCAGACCACTACCACCACTCAGCCTCCTGAAAGGCCCTTGGGTCTCCCAGAGACTCCCTGTTCCCAATAGCCTTCTGTTCAGAAATGGACACAAGGATATTCTCAGGGGTTATCAGAGGAGCAGGAGAATCCTGCACTTGCTTTAACCAAGACCAGGACTTTTCCTGCTCTGGAAGCAAACAATCAAGGAGGCTGGGCCTCAACTTGCCCCCTGGTAACTCTGCAGAGGAACCTCCTGGAGGGTCCTCTACCAATCCCCCTGTTGCCCACTTCCTGCAGCTGCCCAAGTGCTGGGAACAGAGGCTCAGGCAAGTGAGAAGGCAGCAGGCAGGGGAACTTCCCAGGTAGAGGCATCCAAGCTTGAAGGGCAGGTGGGACTCCTAAGACGAAGGACAAATGTGAGCACAGGAGAGGCGGGGCAGTCTCAAACCAGGCTGTAGGGGCCTGAGAGAATGCTTAGGGCAGCCCTTGGGAGGTGGTAATGGAAATCACTTGAGACTGAGCAGAGAATGAGGAGAGGCTGCAGGTGCAGCAGCAAGGAGATAGAGACCTGAGTGAGTCACAAGACTTAGACCACAGAAGACCTAGGAATCACTTGCTGCGTGTTGGGTGCTGTACCCAGTCCAACACCCAATTCCACCCACATGCACCTCGCAGACAAGGACAATGATGCTCCAGAGCTTGGCACTATGGCACCAAGGTGGCACACCAAGGCAGTGAGGGTGTCCAGATCTGCTCTCTGAGCCTGAGCTCAGGTGGAGTCAAGAATGTTCCCAGACCTCCTCCATCACTGTCCCCTGACCATGAGGACCACATGGGCACCTAGTCTCATCCCACCTACCTATAGTCCCTGCCTGTGCCCTGGAGGCTGCCACCCCAGCACACCTGTCTCCTTAAAGCTGCAGCTGAGAACAGAGAGAGAAGTGTCCCAGGGCCACACAGGACTAGGAACACTAGGTCACTGACCAAAACCCATCTAATTCTCTTCCCCACCATTCCAGGGAGAGGAAGGGAAAGAGCACAGTGGGAACTGGATACACATGGCCCTTACTGAGTCAGGTTCAAGAAATTACGATTAGGCAAAAATCAACCAGGGGGCACCCTCCTCACTCGTGGCCTCAGCCAGCACTGTGCCATGTCAGCAGGACTGGCACTGTCTCCCACTCCCCACCACAGGACCCTCCTCACCACAGGACCCTCCTCAGCTCTGTTCATAAATCCACACACTGGGACCAGCAGGCCAGCTTCCTTCCCTCAACAATCCTATTATCTACAAAGGCGGGGCAGGAGTCCAAGCAACTCCATTTGCAGCACAATTTGTTAGTAACTAAACGCACTTCAGCTCAAGAAATGAAGTTTTTTAAAGAATTAAGGTGGTACACCTCTCTATACGAGAAAGAAAATACCCTACAATTATTGTCTCCTTAAATCTTGTGGTTTTTTTTTTTTAAATAAAGAGTTAATATTTTTGGCCGGGCGTGGTGGCTCATGCCTGTAATCCAAGCACTTTAGAGGCCAAGGCAGGAGGGAGGTCGGGAGTTCAAGACCAGCCTGACCAACATGGTGAAACCCCCATCTTAAAAAAAAAAAAAAAAAAAAAGTTAATATTTTCAACTATAATACTGGCCATAATTAAATAGATTAGCAAGACCCTGTGTTGGCATGGGTGTGAAGAACAGGCATGCTGTTGATGGGGGCTGAACTGGTAGTACAAACTTTTTGGCAACATCTACTGAAACTGAAACGCTGATGCACATTCTTCTAGACTCTGCTAGGGACTCTGAGCAGCAACATTCCTATCCCACTTTACAAAGGGGAACTAGGTTCTGAAAAGAGCAATAATTTATCCAAGGCCATGTGGTCAGTACATGGGGAAGCCAGGTGGTGACAAAAACAAGCAAGCCTAAAGATCACCCACAGAAACAGATACACCCTCTTCCCGATTCTGCTAGGGACTCGCCCTCCAGTTACATGCCACGAAAACGCCAAGATTCTTCACTGTGCCAAAACGTTTGTGTCAGAATTGCAAAGAGCTGACAAATGAAGGGCACACAAGTGAGGACAAGTTAGGTCAGTGACAAACCCTTCTCACAGAGAACACTGCCAAACCCAAGCTGTGAACAGAGATAGGGACTTTAGAGGCTGCCCAGGAGCGGCTCATAATGCACTCGGTAGGAGGATGAGGGCTGCTTCTCTGTGTGCAGAGGGAAATGTGCTCTAACAGATAGTGCTGCCTGCTGGAGAGGGTGAGCCCCACTACAGGAGACCACTCCCACTCCATATTCTCACAGTCCCCCCTTCCCCCTCCACCCCACCGCCTCCTGGTCACATGACCCACCCTAAGATAGGGACTCTTGTAGGAGGGGCTGCATCTCACCCCTCTTGTAGCTCCAGAGCCACTGGAGCCTGAATTGCAGAAGGCGTCAGTACCTGTTGACAGACAACAGACTCGAGTCCTGAGGGTGATGGAGGACCCCGCTCCCGCTTGCCCAGGCTCAGAATGGTACTAGCTGAGCACCTGCTCTGCCCAGACCCTGATTTAAGCACCTGCTTGGACTCATTCTCTCCTCTCCACAGATGAAGGTTGTACTGGTCTCCCCAGACAAGGGGGAGGCAAGGAAGGTTGCAAATGGTTTAGGCACCTATCTGGGCTAATTCGGAGCAGAGGTGCCAGGTGATAAGCCTGGAGACCAAGAGCCAAGGGCTCACCAGGACACAGTCAAGAGGGGAAGGGGGCACACTGTCAGGCTACATTCCTGACCCCACACCGGCCCTTTCCAAATACATGACCCTCATAACAATCCTTTCTGGGCAGGCAGTACTGCAGTCCCATTTGGCAGATGGAGAAGCTAAGGCTCAGGGAGGGCCTCTACCCAAAGCCACATGACTTGCAAGGGGCAGAACCTGGATCCAAACCCTGGGGTATCCTCCCAGAAAGCAACTCCTGCCAACAGCGCTATGGAGTCAGGGAAGGAGAGAAGAGAAGCTGGGGAAGGACTGTCCAGACTGGCGGTCTAACCTCCTCTCCCCACAGTGGGAATGACACAGACCACTGAGGTCTCCGTCCGAGGGGAACACAAACAGCCACAGCGAGAGGAAGGACCCGAGGCGGGGGGGGGCTGGACAGGAAGTGGGCCAGGGAAGTCATGCTAGCTGGTGGGAGTACAATCCCGGCAATGAGGACAGAGCGCTGGGCCTGGGACCGGGGTACTGGGGGACCCATGCCAGGGACAACCGCCATGTGCAACCCCGAGCCGCCACTCACTCATGCCGCTGTCCACATCTCCCCACCTTGGAGGCACTCATGAAAAAAGCAGAAACGCTCCGAAAGTAGCTGTGCCCAGAGAGGGGAAGTGATTTGCCTGAAGGTGACAGAGCCGCAGCCACCCAGACCCAGGCCCATCCTCGGTCTCTCCCAGAGGGTCACCAGCATCCGTAGCCTCAGCTCTCGGCTCAGCCACTGCCCTTCCAACCTCACCCCACACTCAGACACACCCGGAACAGCGACCACCGCAGAGCATCAGCTCTTACGAAGCCCCGCCCCGCCCGGGCCGCCTAGGTCCGCAAAGAAGCAGGCGGGCAGCCGCAGGAGGCGGCAGGGCGCCCGGACTCCTGCAGCAGCGGCGTCGGCAACGGCCAGGGCACCGGCCTGCTAGCCAAGGCCGGGCCCACTCCCATATGCTGCCGGGGTCCCCCGCTCTGGGCCCGCGCCCCCGCCACCCACCCCTGCCGGCTCGACTTGGTAAGCTGACCTTGGCCGCCCCCGTGCCAGGGACGACGCCCACAGGCCCCGACGCCCACAGGGCGGCTCGGCTCACCTCCTTGAGCTGCTCCATCTCGCCGCGGATAGCCTCATAGTCCACCTCCAGCTCCTCGAACTGCAGCTTGAGCTGGTGCTTCTCCTCGAGCACCGCCAGCCCGTACTCGGCCGCCTGGATCTTCTCACGCGTGGTCTCCGCCAGCTCGTGGGATAGCCGCTTCACCTCGGCGCGCAGCCACTCCGGCTGCGCCTCCATCACCAGCCGCGCGTACTCCTCTTCCTCCGACGGCGCCGACATGGTGGCCGAGGACCGAGCCGGCTGCCACCGAGGCTCTCGCAGGCCGGGCCCTCCTCAGCCGCCGCCGCCGCCGCCGCCGCCGCCCTGCCCCGACGGCCGCCCGCCCGCGCCGCCGCACGGCTCCGCCTCTCCGGCGCGCGAGGCCCGCTGGGGGATGGAGTCCAGCCCGCCTTCGGACTACGAGATCCATCGTGCCCGGCGCCCGCCCGGCCCCCGGCTGTGAGTGGTCCGCGCCCTGTGAGGGGCGGGCCCTCGGGCGCCGCCACTGACGCCGCCGCCGCCCAGGGAACTGTGGGTACAGTAGTCCTGCTCGCGCACCGACTACAAGGCCCGTCCAGCCCCGCGCCCACCCATCGCCGGCCGTGATTGGCCCGCGCCGCCAGCGTCAGAGCCGGATGCACCGGCGCCTTGCAGTGCACTGGACGGCAGCCAAGTGGGCGCGGCCTCGCAGCCTTCCCCGCACTCAGAGCTGTGCGTACCGCTCGGCCGCCGCTCCTTGCTCCCCCTTGTGCCTCCTGCAGCCGGCGGCCACGCGGGTGGCAAGGCGGCTGTCGAGAGGACCACCAGGCGGAGGCGGGTGTGGGCGGCAGGACTGAGCTCCCGACAGTGGGACGCACAACGCCAACAGAACCCTGGAGACCGCGAGCGAGAAGCGCATCCGAGAGCGCGGTGAACGGCTGCTGCTGGAAACCCGGGGACTGCGACGCAAGCTCTTTGCAGGCGTCGTGGGGCGGGAGGAGGACTGGCCAGCAGGGGCGCCCAGGGGCCAGCGGGAACCTCAGCACCGCCCCTCAGACCTTCAAGCTCTATTTCTTGGGAATAAAGACATTTCCATTAATACAGGGTCTTAAACGTGGTAAATGTAATTGTTGTCTCCGAATCTATTTTTAGGCCTGTCTTAAGCTGTTTGAAAGCCAGTCGTACCCCTTGCCTTGGCCTGGGTAACACTTCTCCATGTATGGTGGTGTGTAAGATAGCCCGTTTATTCCTTATCTCATTGACCTAAAGCCCAGCACACCCCATAGCTGTCTACCGCCATAGCACCTAATGGCCAGTATCAGAGTACTGCAAATGAGTTCATCCTTCCCTCGTGTTTTCTTTGGCCAGTCCACAGTCCCCAAGGGAAATCCTAAAGAATGAGCCCCTTGGACCCTAGCACGGGCATGGTCCCTTCCTTCCCACTATCTCTCGTTGCCCCTCCCCTCCTGCCTGTAACCTCTCATAGGTACCCCTAACCTCGCCGGGACCTAAGAATAAGAAATTTCTTTTGTTTTATACCTTTTAATTTTACTTTCTCATTGTATTCCACCTGACCCCCACACCCAGTCAGTTCTAGAGAGTGGCTGTCTTGGCTTATGGCCACTCTTCCTCAAGACCAAATTAGAAAGAAGCTATAACAGCAGTAATCACAGCGCAGAGGGTACTGACGCTGTCTAATGCACAGTCCACACACCAATTGCACGAGGGCCAGACACCATACTGGAGAGCTTCAGTATTGTTTTTCTGGTCCGGGATCCAGTTGCATTCAGTCATCAGGTTTCCTAAGTCTCCTTTGATCTGACCTTTCTGATAAGTGCAGTGCATACTCCCCAGTGCACATGCTCATGGGGAGATGCGGTTATGTGTTTCTGGCAGGACTGTCACTGAGATGTTGCTGAGTTTTCTGAGCACCTGTTGAAGCACATGATGTTGATTTGCATCTCACTGATCGATGATGGGTTTTTCTTTCTTTCTTTTTTGTTTTGTTTGTTTCGCTCTTGTTGCCCAGGCTGGAGTGCAGTGGCGTGACGTCCGCTCACTGCAACCTCCACCTCCCAGGTTCAAGCGATTCTCCTGCCTCAGCTTCCCGAGTAGCTAGGATTACAGGCATGTGCCACCACTCCCAGCTATTTTTTTTTTTTTTTTTTTTTTTAAGTAGAGAGTAGGTTTCTCCATGTTGGTCAGGCTGGTCGATGCCGGGTTTTTCTTTTGTAATTAGTGTGATGAGTGAATACTTTGCAATCATAGAAATAGCCTATCACTCCTCAAACCTTGACCCACTAGTTTTAGCATTCATGACTACTTCTTGCCTGAAATAATTATTACCATACTTGCTGCTTTTCTATTTCCGTTAGTCCTTCTCCATTTATGATTTGTCTTTGTACTGTGAGGCAGCTATCCCTTCTTATTCATTCCCTTCTCACTCATTCATTAGCAGTATGGATGCATGGAGTCTGGTTTTACTCTGCAGGTTACAATCCATTACTTTCCTTACTTGGTTTGATGCTCAAATGGTAACAGATTTGGCCCGTGGGAGCTCCTCCAAGCTGGCTCCATGTCTTCAAAACATCGTAATTTGTTATTACTGTTATTACTTCCTTGATGTCTGATGCAAATTGTTCCAACATCATTTTGTGCTCTCTGTGTCCCAGACCTGAAATCAGCCATTCCCCAAGGAGCCCTGATTCTTTACAGTGTTTTGTTTGTCTGAGTAGAATGTGTCATATTTTGGCTTGTGAAATTAATTTTAAGGAGTTGAGCTGTAGTACGAATAGGATGACTAACCAGCCCGGTTTGCCTGGGACTGTCTTGGGCTGGGCAAATTGTTAACTGTGAGTGGGAGAGCTCCTAGTGTAAAGAAGGAACAAGCCTTATTTGAGTGTGCACTTAGCAAAGGAGGGACTGATGCTCAGCAGTGACTTGCCCAGGGTCACAGCCTCAGGAAAACACCTGCGCCTGATCCAGGCTGACTTGACTCAAACCTCCCCAGCCCTACCCATACCTTCCCGTGGGGCAAGTCTGAGGAGGGAGGGAGAAAGACCATGGGGGGCCCGCGCAGAGACTGACCACAGCGCTTTGAACTTGGAGACAGGTGGTGGTGGAAGTGAGGCCAGGGAAGGCTTCAGGCACATTCTGTTACAGGTAAGGACTCTCCTAGGTGCTGGGGGCAGAAGGTCTGTCACTGTCCTTGTGGGCTTCCTTCCTGGCAGAAGGGACAGTTCTGGATGGGAGCTTCGCTGT
Source organism: Aotus nancymaae (assembly GCF_030222135.1). NCBI lineage: Eukaryota > Metazoa > Chordata > Mammalia > Primates > Aotidae > Aotus > Aotus nancymaae. The sequence continues at coordinate 20,790,449 of NW_026988455.1, forward strand.
GTGACGGGATGAATCAGGAAAGGCTTCCCTGAGAAGACACCTGAAGGAGACTCAGAATGCACAGGAATTGGCCAGCCCAAGGCTGCAGGAATAGGAGGCTTGCAAGGATAGGAGAAATAGGGTGATCCTGGCAGCAGATAATGAGCCACCCCTTACTGAGCTCCTCATGTGTCCCCAGCATTGCCAGGTATGTGACTTATATCTTCTCATTCAATCCTCACAACACCCTGAGGGGTAGAAATGACACCACCTGTTTTACAAATGCAGAAACAGGCCCAGGGCCAAATCCTTAGTATCACCTTTGACTTCCCACCCCCTCACCCATTCGATCAGTCAGCAAAGACTGCCCTGCTTCAAAACAAACCTGGCAGGAGAGCCTCTTGCCTTCCCCACCACCCCTCAACTCTGCCTGTGAAGCAGGATATTTCCCTGACCCATTCACAGGACCCATGAAGGACCAAGACAGGGGTGCCTCCCTTACTCAGCCCACTGCTCTCAACTCCTCACGGGAGGGAGTGCACCAGCAAATGAGGGTGGGAACTGGAGAGAATGGGCGCTGGAACCGGCCAGCTGCCCTGGCACTGGCGGGATCAAACTCCACTCACTCAAACCCACTGTGTTCCCTCCCTTGTGGGAGTGAGCACACAGGTGAGTGGGTGCAGGAGCCAGAGTGAGCACTTTCAGACACCAGCAGGAGCGATCTCCACGCAGGCCCCACCACAAGATCCAGGCAGGGGTGCCTGTGACTCCCGAAGCCCCAGTGAGCATGTTACAGTACTCTTTCAGCTCTGCCTTCCGCAGACGACTTAAGTGTTAACAGCACAGTGGGCTCTTTTGTACCTGCATTCGTAGCTCCCAAGCTCTTGTCCAGTGTCCAGGAGAAATGAGGTCACATGAACAAATTGAAGGATGGTAAACGCAGGGGATTGTATTGGACAATGAAAGTGGCTCTCAGTGGGAAGGGGAACTGGAAAAGGGACGGGCAGGTAATCTTCGCCTCAAGTCCGTCTGTCTCTGGCCGGACTCTTCTCCAAAGTTACACCATCAAGCTGTCTCTCTGAAGTCAAACCGCTTCTCTCCAATGTCCAGCTGTAGTCCCCAACATCCAGCTGCTTCTCCTCTCTGCCAGCTGAGCCTGGGGTCTTTTATTTTATTTTTTTTGAGACTAAGTCTCACTCTGTCGCCCAGGCTGGAGTGCAGTGGTATGATCCTGGCTCACTGCAAACTCTGCCTCAAGCCTGGGGTCTTTATAGGCACAGGATGGGGCAGGGTGGGGCCATGGGTGGTTTAGGAAAAGGTGCCTTTTGAGTGGGAAAACAGGGATATAAGTTCTCACTTTGGCTGTGGTTTCAGGCTTTTTGGCTTGACAGTGACAATTCCCCAGGGACCCACCCTTTTTGCCTGGAATTTCTCTACCCCTGTCCCTCTCACCTGGACAATTACCATTACCCCCTCATTGCCTCCTTGCCTCCACCCTCCCCTAGGCTTCTCTCACAGCAGGGCAGCCAAGAGTTTCCTTAGAGTTTCCAAGTCAGGTCTCATTCCCACTCTGCTCAAAACCCTCCCGGAGTCAAAGCCAAATCATCACAGCTACCTCCAAGGCCTTGCACGCTCAAGTGTGGCCCTTCCCTGACTTCTTCCTTCCCTGCTCGTCTTGTGTAGCTCTTGTAAACCAAAAAGTATCTGAGACGAGTCTTAATTCAGAAAGTTTATTTTGCCAAGGTTGAGGATGCATCCGTGACACAGCCTCAGGAGGTCCTGATGACATGTACGACGTACAGCTTGCTTTTATGCATTTTTGGGAGGCATAATATCAGAGACATTTGAACCAAAGCAACTCCATCTCAAACAGGGGCTGAGTAAAATAAGGCTGTGACCTTCTGGGCTGCATGCTCAGGAGGTTAGGCATTCTAGGTCACAGGATGGGATAGGAGTTTGGCACAAGATAGGGTCATAAAGACCTTGCTGATAAAACAGGTTGCAGTAAAGAAGCCAGCTAAAACCCAGCAAAACCAAGACGGTGATAAAAGTGACCTTTGGTCAACCTCACTTCTCATTATGTGCTAATTATAACGCATTCGCATGCTAAAAGACGCTTCCACCAGCACCATGACACTTTACAAATGCCTGGCAACGTCAGGAAGTTACCCTATGTGGCCTAACAAGGGGAGGAACCCTAGTTCTGAAAATTGCCCACCCCTTGCCCAGAAAACTCATGAATATTCCACCCCTTGTTTAGCATATCATCAAGAAATAACCGTAAGTTCCCTTAGTCAAGCAGCCCATGCCGCTGCTCTGCCTGTGGAGTAGCCACTCTTTATTCCTTTACTTTCCTAATAAACTTGCTTTCACTTTACTCTATGGACTCACCCAGAATTCTTTCTTTCTTGCATGAGGTTCAGGAACCGTCTCTTGGGGTCTGGATCGGAACCCCTTTCCCATCACAGTAAAACGTCAATCAATACATGTAAGATTTACATTGGTTCCATCTAGAAGGGTGGGACATCTTGAAGTGTGCAGGGGGTGGGGGGACTTCCAGGTCATAGGTAGATTTAAACATATTATGACTGCAATTGGTTGAAAGAGTTATTTATTATTAGTGAAAAGGAATATCTGGGTTATGATAAGGGGTTGTAAAGGCTGAGGTTTTATTAAGCAGACAAAGCCTTTACATAGCAGGCTTTAGAGATACTGTAAATATTTCTTTTTCTTTCTTTCTTTTTTTTTTGAGATGGAGTCTTGCTCTGTCACCCAGGCTAGAGTGCAGTGGCATGATCTTGGCTCACTCCGCCTCCTGGATTCAAGAGATTCTCCTGCCTCAGCCTCCCAAGTAGCTGGGATTACAGGTGCCTGCCACTGCGCCTGGCTAATTTTTGTATTTTTTGGTAGAGACGGGGTTTCACCATCTTGGCCAAGCTGGTCTCGAACTCCTGACCTCATGATCCACCTGCCTAAGCTCCTAAAGTGCTGGGATTACAGGTGTGAGCCACCACGCCCGGATAACTGTAAATATTTCTTATCAGATATAAGGTTTGTGTTGTTGGTATTGCTGGGTACAATGAGGCATGTCCAACCCCCACTTCCTGTCATGGCCTGAACAGGTTAGTCTTTCATATTAAATTTTAGAGTGCCCTGGCTGAGGAGGAAGTCCATTCAGATGGTTGCAGGACCTTCAAATTTCATTTTTGGTTACACACTCGTGGCTGTTGACTTCCTTTCCCAGCTCTATTTCCCTCCCTCTCTTGCATACTGTATGTTGTGCATATTCACCTTTGTGCATTTGTGTCCTTCTAGAGTGTCAGCACCAGGAGGGCAGATTTGACGAGGCCTAGTGAGTCTTCGGCCCATATCAGGGACACCAGCCAAGGTCCCTCAGGAGTCAGGCTCTCAGTGGGAAGGGGAACTGGAAAAGGGACGCACCACTTCCTGGACACAAGCCCCCTCCAGAAGGAAGGTGGGATGCATAGGAGAACAGAGGCTGCCTTGGCAGAGGTGGGAGGAAGAGGGACTTCAGGGATGTCAGGGAACAGCCAATGGCTCCCTCTAGGAGAACTGGACTGCTGAGCCAGGGGCCCGGCAACAATGGGAAGTGATGTTCTCCCAACCAAGATGTAAATAAAGGCTCCCCGGGACCCAGGCAAAGGCGGGTAGTGTCCTCACACAGACATGCCCAGGCTCAAACCTAACCTGATGTGTGGTCACTTTGGCAGCTCAGCCTCCCCTTCCTCACTGCTCCCTGGAGAGTTCTGCCTACCCACGTAAGCGCCTTCTCCTCCTGATCTCCTCTCTGCCCCTCACTGGCTGAGGAGCAAAGCCATCTCCCCAGCAGGTGATGGCCTGCCAGGTATATGTGGCTTGGACCACCCACATGGTGAGTCATATGGCAGCCCCCACACTTTCATGCTGTATGATGGACATCCAAGGATCTTTGTCCCAGGTGGGGTATGGTGGCTCGTGTCTGTAACCCCAGAACTTTGAGAGGCTGAGGCGGGTGAATCACCTGAGGTCAAGAGTTCAAGGCACCTGTAGTCCCAGCTACTCAGGAGGCTGAAGCCAGAGAATTGCTTGAACCCAGGAGGTGGAGGTTGCAGTGAGCCTAGATCATGCCACTGCACTCCAGCCTGGTGCCTGGTGACAGAGTGAGACTCTGTCTCAAAAAATTCTTTTCTTTTCTATTCTTTCGGACAGAGTTTTACTCTGTTGCCCAGGCTAGAATACAGTGGTGTGATATTGACTCATTGCAACCTCCACCTCCTGGGCTCAAGCGATCCTCCGGCCTCAGTCTCCCAAGTAGCTGGAACTACAGGTGCACACCACCATACCTGGTTAATTTTTGTATTTTTTGTAGAGAATAGCTTTCACCATGTTGCTCAAGCTGGTCTCCGACTCCTGAGCTCAAGCAATCTGCCCCCTCTCAGTCTCCTAAAGTGTTGGGATTACAGGCAAGAGCCACTGTGTCTGGCCTAAGCAATTGTCACGAATGAACACTTCTCACTTTGATATGCATATTTGGCAAATTTCTAGAGCACTGAAACTTTTTTTTTTAACTGCCTTGATGGTTTTCTACAGATCACATGTGCTTTGTGGGGGAGAAGATTTGTGGATCTCCTAACTTCATCATGTCAAAACTCCAAATAGTATTTTTATCGCAAGAATTCCCTTCCACAGTTGCAGTGCTAGACATTGTCTATTTTCTTTTCTTTTCTTTGAGATGAAATCTTGCTCTGTTGCCCGGACTGGAGTGCAGTGGTGTGATCTTGGCTCACTGCAACCTCTGCCTCCTCGGTTCAAGCCATTCTCCTGCCTCAGCCTCCCTAGTAGCTGGGATTAGAGGCACGTGCCACCACACCCAGCAACTTTTTGTATTTTTAGTAGAGACAAGGTTTTGCCATGTTGGCCAGGCTGGTCTTGAACTCCTGACTGACCTCAGCATGCTATGAATGAAGAGACACCCCCAAACAGGTTTTGTGTGAGCAATAGGGCTATTTACTCACCTGGGTGCGGGTGAGCTGAGTCTGAAAAGAGAGTCAGTGGAGGGTGGTGGGATAGGAGTTGGTTTTACACGTTTGGAATAGGCAGTGGAAAGTTACAGAAATAATAGTTCAGGGCAGTTTTTGCAAGCTGGGAGGGGGTCCTAAGGTCTCGAGTCATGAGGTTGACCAAGGTCAGTTACAAAGTCCAGTTGCTTATCAGTTGAGGCAGGAATAAGGAACAATAGAAGAATGTCTCCAAGTTAATTCGGCACTCCAGAGGTTGATCATTCTTCCCCTTTTTGTGGTTTTCTGGTTACTTCAGATTTTCTAGTTCCAGGAACTCATCTGGAGTATACGTGCAGGTCACAGAAGTTACAATGCCATCCATGGTGCAGTCAGTTGGCCTAAAAGACCTTACACTCAGGTGATCTGCCTGCCTCGGTCTCCTAAAGTGCTGGGATTACAGGTGTGAGCCACTGCACTCAGCCAATATTGTTTATTTTCATTCACAATCCATTTCTCCATTTATTTCCTTACTCCCTGTATTGCAAGGGCTGGATTAAAAGCTACATTTCCTGGGCCATGCAGTCTGGGCTCACAGCAACCTCTACCTCCTAGGCTTAAGTGAGCCTCCCACCTCAGCCTCCTGAGTAGCTGAGACTACAGGGGCATGCCACCATGCCTGGCTAATTTTTGTATTTTTTTGTAGAGACAGGGTTTCAACACGTTGCCCAGACTGCTGGGCTCAAGGGATCCTCCCACCTTGGTCTCCCAAAGTGCTAGGACTATAAGCATGAACTACCCCCTGCCCGCCAGCCCAGCCAATTAAACTTCATTCAAATTTTTTAAAAAATGCTTTGTGTTTTAAAAGAAACCTTGAAGCCAGCGCAGTGGCTCACGCCTGTAATCCTAGCACTTTGGGAGGCTAAGGCAAGTGGGTCACCTGAGGTCAAGAGTTTGAGACCAGCTTAGTGGTCTCAATATCACATGAATATCATATGAAAATCACATGAAATGCTTATTAACTACAGAATGGATAAACAAAATGTGGTATGTATGTTCATATATAGGAGTACTTTGGCAAAAATAGAATTAAATACTGATCATTGTACAATATGTAAAAAACCTAAAAACATTATGATATGGAAGGAGAAAAGACCATCTCTCTCATAGTTCTATTTATATGAAATTCCCAGAAAAGTCAACATTTTAAAGACAGTGGTGGCCAGGCGTGGCGGCTCACGCCTGTAATCCTAGCACTCTGGGAGGCCTAGGTGGGTGGATCGCCTGAGGTCAGGAGTTCAAAACCAGCCTGGCCATCATGGTGAAACCCCATCTTAAAAAAAAAAAAAAAAAAAAAAAAAAGACAGTGGTTGCTTAGGGCTGAGGATAGGAGTGAGGACTTACAGCAAACAGGGCTTAAACCAGTTTTTGGAGGTAATGAAAATGTTTTAAAACAGAAAATTGCACCACTCTGTAGTTGACAATTGCACAACTCTATAAACTAACGAAAAGTCATTGAAATGCATGCTTGCAATGAGAGAATCTTATTGTTTGTAAATTTTGCCTAACAAATTTCCATTTGGAAAAATGGAAGAAAGGAACACACCCTAATACCCACAGGTCTTCCTGGCTGGGCAGTAGCATGACTTTCTACTTTATCTGATAAATCTGGCTGCCTATAATAGATTTCAAAAAAGGACATGAAGCTTCACCCCTCTCTTCATGCCTTTGCAAAGTGATTTTGCAGCTCCTCCCTGTAAAAGCTGGAGTCTGTCGCTTCACGCCTTGAATCTGGGCTGCCTTCTTTACTTACTTTCAGCAATAGGATGTGGCAAAAGTGATGTCATGTTAGTTTTAAGCCTGGGCCTCAGGAGACTTTAAACCCTCCTACTCTCTTATAGAAACTGTCCCAGCTATTATGAACACAAGCCTGGGTTGCCTGTTAGATGATGATAAGCACTTGGTGCATCACCCGCAACACCCTAGTAGATTGACAGCCATGAGGTTATCCTGGACCATCCAGCTGGCGCAGGTGCATGACCATGTGCAGCTGAAGTCAGCCCAGCCCAGTCCAGACTAATAGAACTATGCAATCAATCTATGGACACCTGGCTAAAAACATTCTTGTTGGCTGAGTGTGGTGGCTCATACCTGTAATCTCAACATTTTGGGAGGCCGAGGTGGGTGGATCACCTGAGGTCGGAGTTCAAGACCAGCCTAGGCCAACATGGTGAAACCCCATCTCTAAAATAAAAATAAAAATAAAATGTATATATAAACCACTCTTGTTATTCTAATGCATTCGTTTTGAGGTGATTGGTTATGCAGCCGCAGCTAACTAATAATATACTGACCCTGGTTTGCTCATTGGGAGGCTCTCCTCTGTCCATTGATCTCTAGCTCATGTCTGAGTTGGACAATGAGTAGGATGACTCTTCCAGGGACAGCCCTTCTCTACCAGTCTGCTCTTGGTGTTGGTTTCAGTGTCATAGGATTGCCTGATTGTAGGATTTGGCAAACCATAGCTCACGGGTAACATCCAGGCTACTGCCTGTTTTTGTAAACAAAGTTTTATCAAAATATGGGTGGATCACTTGAGGTCAGGAGTTCGAGACCAGCCTGGCCAACATGATGGAACCCATCTCTACTAAAAATACAAAAATTAGCCAGGTGTGGTGGCACATGCCTGTAGTCTCAGCTACCCAGGAAGCTGAAACAGGAGAATCACTTGAACCCAGGAGGCAGAGGTTGCAGTGAGCCAAGGTCCCACCACTGCACTCCAGCTTGGGTGGCAGAGTGAGATTCCATCAAAAAAAAAAAAAAAAAAAAAAAAGAACAAAAAGAAATACAGTTGCTGTGGTTTGAATGTTTGTCTCACCCCAAATTCATATGTTGAAATTTAATCCCCCACATAATAGTATTAAAAGATGGGGCCTTAGGTCATGAGGACTCTATCCTCATAAATGACATTAATGCCCTTATAAAGGAGGCTTGAGGAAGCTCTTTTGCCTTTCTGCCAAGTGAGCATGCATAGAAAGTGCCATCTGTGAGTAACAGGCCCTCACCAGACACTGAATCTGCTGGTGCCTTGATCTTGGACTTTCCAACCTCCTGAACTGTGAGCAATAAACTTCTGTTGTTTATAAATTACTTCTTCTAAGGTGTTCTATTACAGCAGTGGACTGAGATAACAATCATGCTTATTGTTTCTTTTGTCTATGGCTGCTTCCCTCCTGAGAGAGTTCAGTGGTTGTTGACAATGCATAGCCTGCAAAGCTTAAAATATTTACTCTCTGGCCCTTTACAGAAAAAGTTTGCTGACCCTTGCCCTGTAGGATAATGATCACAGAAATTTCTCTCAAAATAAAAGTTCCTTTCAAATCTATAAATCATATAATCCGAATTTGTTGAAGAGCTAACAACCTAAGTCAAAAAGCTGACTGAGACCAGGCTCAGTGGCTCATGCCTATAATCCCAGCACTTTGGGAGGCTGAGGTGGACAGATCACAAGGTCAGGAGTTCGAGACCAGCCTGGGCAATATGGTGAAACCCCAACTCTACTAAAAATACAAAAATTAGGCCAGGCACAGTGGCTCACGCCTGTAATCCCAGCACTTTGGGAGGCCGAAGAGGGTGGATCATGAGGTCAGGAGTTCAAGACCAGCCTGGCCAACATGGCAAAACCCCATCTCTACTAAAAATACAAAAATTAGCTAGATGTGGTGACGCATGCCTGTAATCCCAGCTACTCCGGAGGCTGAGGCAAGAGAATCACTCAAACCCAGGAGGTGGAGGTTGCAGTGAGCTGAGATCACACCACTGCACTCCAGCCTGGGCAACAGGGCAAGACTCAGTCTCAAAAAAAAAAAAAAAAAAAAGCTTACTGAGTCTTAGATTATGAAGCTAGGAACCTAACAATCTCCTCTATCCTAGCAACAGGATACTCTGACTTTAGCTGTTGTTTTAATAGCCTTGGTTTAGCATTTCTCTGAAATAGTGGCCTTGCAAAGAAGGCACCAACTAGTCAGCATTGCTCCCAAGCTGCATCCTAACGCTCCTCACGATCAAGGTTATTGTCCTCTTTCTCAACAAGCAGGTACTTTAGGAGTCTAGAGGATGAGGCTTCCTTCTTGTCCCAATTTTAAACTGCAGTACTTGTTTCTACCACACTGCCGTAGATATTGCTGTCACCTTGGGATGGAGACATCAATTTTTTCAACTATCCCAATTAGAGTGCTTCTAGCTCAGTGCTAAATGACCCTCCCAGTGGCAGCATTTGTGGAATATTTCAACATCAGCACTGCCTGAGCTGATGGCTAATAGTTGGGGTAAACAATGGACTAACCATCAAGGTTAAAATGAAAAGTTGAGGAATGTGGTGTCCATGGGACCTTGAAAAGCACCAACATATTCCTGAAGATCTGGGAGGCCATGTGCATGCCCAGGGCTGTATGCAGCCATGTGCATGCTCAGGGAAGACATGAGAAGGTCTCACTTCTGACTGAATATGAGGGAAGGCACAAGCAGGAAGTGAAGGCTAAGGCAGAGCTTAAACTGACTGGTTGAATGGCGAAGGTATTTCCTGATGCACCTATAGAGCCCCCCCTGGCAAAGACGTGGAGACTTACTGGTTCCAGGCATTTACAGAACTATCTGTCAAATCATTACTTGACCACTGTGATGGTTAGTTTTGTGTGTCTACTTGGCTAGGTTATAGTACCCAGTTACTCAATCAAACACTAATCTAGGTATTGCTGTGAAGGTACTTTGTAGTTACGGTTAATACCTACAACCAGTTGACATTAAGTAAAGGAGATTATTCTCCATACTGTGGGTGAGTGTCATCTAACCGGTTGAAAGGCCTTAAAACGAAATTTGTTTCCCTGAAGAAGAAATTCTGCTATAAGACCACAGCATTAACTCTCACCCAAGATTTTCCAGCCTGCCGTATAAAATTCAGCATAAGTCAGTAGCAAAAGCCAATTCTGTGAAGTAAATATTTTTATCTATCTTTTTATCTATTTATCTATCTGTCTGTCTACCATCTACTTATTTACCTATCTCATCTAGCCTACTGTTTCTGTTTCTCCGGAGAATCCTGACTGATATAGATTTTGGTACCAAGGGTATATCTAGAGGTATCTAGAGGAATAGAATTTTATGGATGACCTACTCTCCTTCCTTCCTTTCCTTTTTTTTTTTTTTTTTTAGATAGTCTCACTTTGTGCAGTGGCATGATCTTGGCTCACTGCAACCTCTGCCTCCCAGGTTCAAGTGATTCTCCTGTCTTGGGCTCCCAAGTAGCTGGGACTATAAGTGCATGCTACCATGCCTGGCTAATTTTTGTATTTTTAGTAGAGATGCGGGGGGTGGGGGGGGTTCATTATGTTGACCAGGTTGGTCTCGAACTCCTGACCTCAAGTGATTAAACTGCCTTGGCCTCCCAATGTACTGGGATTACAGGTGTGAGCCACTGTGCCTGGCCTTAAGGATGAGCTTTCTTAATTAGTTCTAGGGTTTCTGGAATTGGCTCTCAATTTGATTATATTGAAGACGCTGAAGACTCTATTTCTGGCAGTAAAGACAACACTGATAATTCATGGCATGATCTGGCAATACATATATAACAAATATCACCCTTTGATACTCCTAATAAAATACTTATAGGAGGTAAGGTTCTCGGTGACCATTATGTGATATCTTGGAACATTTTAGTGAAACTAACTGCTGTGATTTTATGTGTCCCCTAATGTTCATAATTGGAAACTTGATCCCCAATCTGGCAGTGTTACGAGTTGGGGTCTACCAAGAGGTGATTAGGCCATGAGGACAGAGTGAATGAATTAATGCTATTATCCCAGGAGTGGATATGTTATAAAAGAGGGAGTTCAGCTGCCATTTACGCTCTCTCTTCCTCTTCTGCTTTCTGCCATGAGAAGATGATGCAGCAAGAAAGTCCTTGTTAGATGCCGGCCACTATATCTTGAACTTCCCAACTCCAGAACCATGAGCCAATACATTTCTGTTATTATAAATTACTCAGTCTCAGGTATTATGTTATAGCAGCACAAAATGGACAAAAGCACTAGCAAATATAATGACATTGGCTGGTTGCTCCTAATTGCATGGGAAAAGTGGGGAAAGAAAAAAAGGAGCCTAGGGATTTGAATTTCCAGCTCAAGCTCTGTATATATGACCTAAAAGCTTCAATGTCTGCTCTGGTAAAAACCCTTATCTTCTGTAGCCAGAGATGAGATTGCTTAAAGTCAAACCCAGAGTCTCATCCTACAATCAGCTGAGTTACAAAGCAAACTGATTTCCCAGTCCTCCATGGTACCCAATGCTAACGTGAACGCATTGATTGGGAAGGAATGGGATCCCGAAAATTGAGATGGCACTATGGTTTGGATGTTTGTCCCTTCCAAATCTCATGATAAAATTTGGTCAAAATGTTGGAAGTGGGGCCTAATGAGAGGTGTTTGGGTCACGGGGGTGAATGCCTCATGAATAGAGTAATGCCCTCCCTTGTGGGTGAATGAGTTCTCACTCTATTAGTTCCTGTAAGAGCTGGTTGTTAAAAAGACTGGCACCTCTTTCTCCTCTGTTTCCTCTTCTTTTGCCATGCGCTCTCTGCACTCATGGGCTTCCCTTTGCCTTCTGCCATGAGTGGAAGCAGCCTGAGACCCATCGGCAGAAGATGATGCCAAATCTTAAACTTTCCAACCATCAGAACTATAATCCAAGTAAACCTTTTTTCTTTATAAATTACCTGGCTTCAAGTATCACTTTATAGCAACACTAAATACTCTAAGACAGATGGAGATATATGGGGAGATCTGGATGAAGCTGGGGACATTAAATTTCTAAATTCGGATGTGTTTTCTTTGCCAGTAGAAGCTGTTCCACCCACATCTGAGGAGATTAATTCTGCTTTGTTTGAGAAAACTGTAATGGCTCCCTAAGAAAATCGCTTTACAAAATACTGCTAATTTGCCTCAGAACCCACTCACCACCTGTCTCTGCATCTATACCTACAACTAGAGTCAACTCTAAGCAGGCCTTGAAAGATGAGGCATAAAGTATGACCCACAAGGAGGTGCGTTACACTCCAAATGAACTGCATGATTTTTCCAGAATATACAGACAGAAATATGGAGACTATACGTGGGAATGAATATCAAGGGTGTGAGATAATGGAGGAAGGAATATAAAGTCGGATGGGGAGAATGTATTACCACAAAACAGAGATTCTGGATCAGTGTTGTGGCTCAAATGAATGGAAAGAGCTCCAACAGTTTGGCTGGTTAGTTGGCTGAAATATGAACCAAAAGGTAGCCTGTGCTAAATGAAGTTGAAGTGTCAGAACTGCCTTGGTATATTCTAGTAGAAGGTATCCAGAGGCTTAGGGAGACTGGAATGATAGAGTGGATTTATTTATTGTATTTTATCTTTTTTATTTTTTGAGACGGAGTCTCACTCTGTCACATAGGCTGGAGTGCAATGGCACCATCTTGGCTCACTGCAACCTCCACCTCCTGGGTTCAAGCAATTCTCCTGCCTCAGCCTCCTGAGTAGCTGGGATTACAAGCGCTCACTATCACACCCGGCGAATTTTTGTATTTTTAGTAGAGACAGAGTTTCACCATGTTGGTCATGGCTGGTCTCGAACTCCTGACCTTGTGATCTGCCTGCCTCGGCCTCCCAACGTGGGGAGGCATGAGCCACCATGCCTGGCCGGAAGAGTGGATTTTTTATGTAAGACTGGCTTATCCACCCCTGGTGGATTTAGAGAACATACCTTTCACCATGATCGTGAGAAATAAATTTGTGAGGAGTCCCAGCATCTTTGAAAAACTATGTGGTTGCTTTTATCTGTAGGTAAAAATTGCAGTGGGAAGTGCTGCCACTGAGTTGGGAAACCTAAATCCACTTAGGTAATTGGATCCCAGGGTGGCAGGAGCCAAGGGGAGGCACTTAATTGCCAAAGGCAAGGTGGGTGGGGTTGCTGTAATGAACAGCAGAATCAAAGCAGCAATCAGAGTAGTCTGACTCACTCGGACCTATGATGTTGGCTAGTTGATCACGGTGTTGCTAGAAGTGAAACAGACAGGAAGTCTACTACCTTCTTATTTGATCTGTGTAAGCAAAAGAGTTCTAGGTCAGGTAAACAGAAGTCTAACTTGAATTACCAGAGCAGAGACTCATGGTCCCTCAACTAATTCCCAGACTTGAGCCAGTTTACAGACTCTGAACCCTTTGAACAAATGAGAATTTAGGTCACCTTGAGGAAGGACTCCACTACATTGTCAAAAATTTAAATGGTTTATTTTTCTTCCAGCCTTTTGTCAGGGTGACTGCATTATGGCAAAGGAAATAATCAGACTTTTGTGGATTGCTGGGCACAAGCTCTGAAGTGACATGAATTCCAGGAGACCTAAAATGTCACTGTCACCCATTAGTCCGAGTAGAGTTTTGTAGAGGTTAGGTGATCAATGGAATTTTAGTTCAGGTCCTTCTTACAGTGGGTCCAGTGGGTTGCTGAACTCATCCTGTGGTTTATTTCTCCGGTTCTAGAATGCATAACATTGGAATAGACATACACAGCACCTGGAAGAATTCCCATATTGATTCTCTGACCTGTGGAGTGGGGGCCACTATGGTGGGAAAGGACAGGTGGAAGCCACTAGAATTATCTCTAAGTAGGAAAACAGTAAGCCAAAAGTAGTACTGTATCCCTGGAGAGATTGCAGAGATTAGTGCCTCCACCAAGGACTTGAAAGATGCGGGGGTGGTGATTCTCGTATCATCCACCATTCAAATCACTTCTTTGGCCAGTGTAGAAGACAGATGGGGCTTGAAGAATGACAGTGGATTATCTTAAGTTTAACCGGTTGTTAATTCTAATTGCAGTTGTTGTTCCAGATGTGTTTTTGTTGCTTGAGCAAATTAACACATCCACTGACATTTGGCATGCAGCTACTGATCTGTCAAATGTGTGGGGTTTTTTTCCCCCTCAAAAGCTGCTCACAAAGACCACCAGTAGCAATTTGTTTTCAGTTGGCAAGGCCAGAAATACACCTTCATTATGCTACCTCAGGGCATATCACCTCTCCAGCTCTATGTCCCTCTTGCTCCTGGTGACACCTGCCTAGGTCTAAGGGGTCTTGTGCAGAAAGTCTCCCATGGTCATCGCTGGGACAGCTTTTCCATGCTCTGCGATCCATCACGTGGCCATGTCTTCCACCCTAAGAGATCTTGGTGCATTGTGGGCAGAGCTCTGCTGACAGTCATGCTGATAACCAAATGGTACTTATGGCTTAGGACAATTGCTGTTGTTACCAAAACACATCTAGGTCCTGCTGCTCACCACACAGGAAGGCAACCGCTGAGATGACAAGTATTGCCAAGGAAGAAGGCTTTAATCGGGTCCTGCAGCAGAGTAGATGGGAGCTCAGTCTCAAATCCATCTTTCTGACTGACTAAAACCAGGGGTTTGTATAGCAGGCAAGAAATGTACCAATGTGTAAGAAAACAGGAACTTGGGAAAGGCAAAGACGCAATCATGGTGAATGAGGCCTCCCTCATCTGGTGTCCCCTCATACTCTCAGGCTGGAGTACAATGCCGTGATCTTGGCTTACTGCGACCTCTACCTTCCAGGCTCAAGCAATTCTCCTGCCTCAGCTCCTGAGTACCTGGGACTATGGGTGCGCACAACAACACCTGGTTAATTTTGTGTATGTGTGTGTGTATTTTTAGTAGAGGTGGGGTTTCACCATGTTGGTCAGGCTATTTTTGAACTCCTCAAGTGATCTGCCTGCCTTGGCCTCTTAAAGTGTTGGGATTACAAGTGTGAGCCACCGTGCCCAGCCTATGACCATTTAACAAGCACAAACTATAACAGCAAGCCGGGGATGGGATGCCAGGGGGCTTTGCAATTTACTTCTATGTAATTCTATTGTGATTAGAGAATATATTTTGTATGATTTAAATTATTTTACATTTATTAAGACTTGTTTTATGGCCCAGAATATGGTCTATCTTGGTAAATGTTCCATAGTCACTTAAAAATAATGCATTCTAGCCAGGTACAATGGCTCACGTCTGTAATCCCAGCACTTTGGGAAGCCAAGGCTGACAGATCACTTGAGGTCATGAGTTCGAGATCAGCCTGGCCAACATGGTGAAACCCTGTCAGTACTAAAAAATTCAAAAATTAGCCAGGCGTGGTGGGGCACGCTTGTAGTCCCAGTTACTTGGGAGGGTGAGGCAGGAGAATTGCTTGAGACTGGGAGGCAGAGGTTGCAGTGAGCCAAGAATGTGCCATGGCACCCCAGTCCAGCCAGGGTGCCTAGAGTGAAACTCTGTTTCAAAAACAGAAAAATGCATTCCTACTGCTGTTGCATGGAGTATTTCATTAATATTAATTAGATCAAGTTGATTGATACTATTCGTCTTCTATATCCTTGCTGATTTTTTTCTATCCTTTTGATTGTTGAGAGAGGAATGCTGGAATCTCTGATTACTATTGTGGATTTTTCTATTTCTCCTTGCAGAGTTCAATCTGATATCATTTTCTTTTGCCTGAAGAATTTTTTAAAAAAATTCCTATATACAAGTTTGCTGGTGATGAATTTTTTGACTTTCACTATGTCTGAAAGTCTTTATTTTGCCTTTTTTTCGGGGGGTGGGTCTCCCTCTGTAGCCCAGGCTAGAGTGCAGTGGCTCCATTTTCACTCACTGCAACGTCAGCCTCCCCAGGTTTAGGTGATCCTCCCACCTCAGTCTCTTGAGTAGCCATGACCACAAGTGTGTGGCACCATGCCTGACCATTTTTTGTAGAAACAAGGTTTTGCCATGTTGCCTATGCTGGTCTGGAACTCCCAGGCTCAAGTGATCTGCCTGCCTTGGCCTTCCAAAGTGCCAGGATTACAGATGTGAGCCACCACACCTAGACCATTTTGCCTTATTTTAAATAACATTGGCTGGGTATGGTGGCTCACGCCTGTAATCCCAGCACTTTGGGAGGCTGAGGTGGGCAGATCACCTGAGGTTGGGAGTTCGAGACCAGCCTGGCCAACATGGAGAAACCCCTTTTCTACTAAAAATACAAAATTAGCTGGGCATGGTGGCTCATGCCTATAATCTCAGCTACTCAAGAGGCTGAGGCAGGAGAATCGCTTGAACCGGGAGGTTGTGGTGAGCCGAGATCACACCATTGCACTCTAGCCTGGGCAACAAGAATGAAACTCCATCTCAAAAATAAATAAATACATGAAATTTTTGTTGGTTATTGAAGGTTGATTGAAGGTGGATAGCCCACCCTTAGCTCCCAGCACTTCAGAGGTGTTGCTGCACTGTCTTCTGTCTTGCATTGTTTTTAAAGAGAAATTTGTCATTTTTCTTGTTTTTGTTGTTCTGTATATACTATCTTTTTCCTCCGGCTGCTTTTTTTTTTTTTTTTTTTTTTTTTTGAGACAGAATCTTGCTCCGTCACCCAGGCTGGAGTGCAGTGGTGCAATCGTGGTGTTTGGTGCTGTTTTCTTCTATTTTATGTTGCACTTGAAGTTGATTGAGCTTCTTGGATCTCTGGGTATAAAGCAGGGTTTCTCAACCTCAGCCCTATGGGACCTGGGGGAGGCCGTCCTGTGCACTACAGAAAAGTTTAATTGCATTCCTGGTCCCTGCCTACTAAAAGGCAGGTAATATTCCCCAGTTGTGACAACCAAAAATGACTCTAGACATTGCCAAATGTTCTCATGGGGAAAATAACCCCAGTCAAGAACCACTGGTTTAGAGTTTTTTAGATCAGGTATGGAAAATTTGGGGCTATTTCTTCAATAATGTTCCCTTTATTTATTCTCTCTTGCAGGAACTTAACTACAAGTGTATTAGTCTGACAGAATTTGTCCAATGACTCACTGATGCTCCATTAATTTTCTTAAGTCTTTTTCGTGTTTCATTTTAGACAGTTTCTATTACTATATCTTCAAATTCACCATTTTGTTCTGCATTGCTTAATCTTCTGTTAATCCTATCTACTGTAATTTTCAACTCAGACATTGTGTTTTCACCTCAAATAGTTTGATGTGGGTCTTTTAAAAAATTTCCGATATTCCTGCTAACGTGTTTTATTTCTGTTGAACAGATGGAATATGGTTATGATAATTACTTCAGTGTCTTTATCTGCTAGTTCCAATATCTGTCATGTCTGGGTCTATTTATATTAATAGATGTTTCTTCTCATTATGAGTCATAGTTTCCTATTCCTTTGCAAGCCAAACATTGTGGATTTTACCTTGTTGGAGCTGGCTTTTTTTTGAATTCCTCTGAATATTATTGAACAGTGTTCAAGGATGCAGTTAAATTACTTGGAAACAACTTGATGTTTCAAATTGTTATGTTCATAAGCTATGTCACGTGAGACCAGAGCAACTTTATTCAGGGACTAATTTCACCACTTCCGAGTATCCTATCTGATGTCCATGAAGTAAGAGGTTTTCTTCTCTGGCTGGTGGGAGCAGCAGGAACTATTCCTGTCCTGTGGATCTTTCTCTCTTTCCCCCTACTCACCCCCCTGCTCTTGTCACCCAGGCTGGAACCCAGTGGTGCGATATTGGCTCACTGCAACCTACGCCTCCCAGGCTCAAGCCATCCTCCCACCTCAGCCTCCTGAGTAACTGGGATTACAAGCACCCACCACCACGCCCAGCTAATTTTTTTTTTTTATTTTTAGCAGAGACTGGGTTTTGCCACATTGGCCGGGTTGGTCTCGAACTCCTGACCTCGGGTGATCCACCCACCTTGGCCTCCCAAAGTGCTAGGATTACAGGCATGAGCCACTGTGCCTGGACTCTGGGCTCCTTTCTGATGGTTCTTTCCCCAGCCTCAGGTGGTTTTCCTCATGCTGCGTACACTGCTCAGCACTCAGCTGAGGACTCAAAAGGGACTCTCTGGAATCATTCAGAGCCTTCTCTTCACCTGCACAACTTTCTCTTCTTAGGTACCCTGCCCGGGGAACTCTATTTGGCCTCCCCAGGCTCCCAGCTTCCTGTTCTCAATGCCAGCAGACCACCAGCTCCCCGAGAATCTCTTTCTGGACCTGCACCCTGGATGCTGTCTTCAGGCCATGAGCTGGGGGCAGTTGCAGGTCTCTCTTCTCCCAGGAGTCACCGTTCACCACCCACCAGGGGCCAATGTCAAAAAACTATTGTTTCATAGGCTTCATCTGTTTTGTTTATTTGTTACAGGCTGGAAGGCAAATCTGGTCCCTATTATTCCATATTGAAAGCAGAAATCACTCTTAAGCAGAAATCACTTTTTTTTTTTTTTAAATTGAGACAGAGTCTTGCTCTGTCGCCAGGTTATAATGCAATGGCGTGATCTCTGCTCACTGCAACCTCGGCCTCCCAGGTTCACGCAATTCTCTGCCTCAGCCTCCTGAGTAGCTGGAATTATAAGCGCCCGCCACCACGCTCAGTTTTTTTTTTATTTTTTATTTTTTTATTTTTATTAGAGACCAGATCCACCATCTTGGCCAGGCTGGTCTTGAACTCCTGACCTCATGATCCACCTGCCTCGACCTCCCAAAGTGCTGGGATTACAGGTGTGAACCACTGCGCCTGGCCAGAATCATTATTTAAATATTTAATTTTTGTGCTAACTTTAATTTCTATATCTTTTTTTAAATGTGTTTTCTGTTTCTATCTTAAAAGTGTCTATAGACGGCAAGGCATGGTGGCTCACACCTGTAATCCCAGCACTTTAAGAGGCTGAGGCGGGCAGATCACTTGAGGTCAGGAGTTTGAGACTGGCCTGGCCAACATGATGAAACCCCGTCTCTACTAAAAATACAAAAATTAGCTGAGCCTGGTGGCACACACCTGTTATCCCAGTTACTTAGGAGGCTGAGGCAGGAGAATCACTTGAACCCAGGAGGCGGAGGTTGCAGTCAGCTGAGACCACACCACTGCACTCCAGCCTAGGCAACAGAGTGAGACTCAGTATTAAAAAAAAAAAAAAGTCTATAGAGATCTAACTCTGAGCACAGTTTAAACATTATTTACAGTTTAAAAAATCTGGCAGCTTTAACATTTTTGTTTACATGCTTAAAAACAGCAAGAAGGGAGTATCCCTAATTAGGATTTGATGTACCTTAGTATAGGAAATAAATTGTGAGTATTCATGGGTTGTACAGTTATCTTTCTACAGATTTTTTATTTTTTCAAGACGGAGTTTCATCATGTTGGTCAGGCTGATCTTGAACTCCTGACCTCAGGTGATCTGCCCGCCTTGGCCTCCAAAGTGCTTGGATTACAGGCGTAAGCCACCATGCCCGGCCATCTTTCTACAGATTATTATGTCCCATTTTCAACACATAATGTTTATAAAAGAATTACAGGCCAGGTGTGGTGGCTCATGCCTGTAATCCTGACACTTTGCGAGGCAGAGGAGGGCAGCTCATGAGGTCAAGCAATCAAGACCGTTCTGGCCAACATGGTGAAACCCTCTCTATTAAAAATACAAAAATTAGCTGGGCATGGTGGCATGTGCCTGTAGTCCCAGCTACTCGGGAGGCTGAGACAGAAGAATCACTTGAGCCTGGGAGACAGAGGTTGCAGTGAGCCGAGATAGTGCCATGGCACTCCAGTGTGGGCAACAGAGCAAAACTCCAGTCTCAAAAAAATAATAATAATTACAAATGCATTCTGTAATAGTGCACATCTGCTTCCTGAGATGCATACTTTTAACTGATTTCTAATTTTTTTATTTCTAATTTTTAATATTTCCATAATTAAAGATGTTTCATGTAATTCACATATGGCTGACCTCACAGAAGTGGCTGAAACATTACTGATGGCTTTGAAGTGGATCATGAGGGGAGGAAAAGTAAGACTTCATGCTGTGTTATTTTAAAACTCGATACAGTATGCTTGTTTTTCAGCTAAAATAAAATGTAACATTTTTGTGTGGGTTTTAATATGTGTAGCTGAAATATGATCTATTTTTGAAGACCACAGACATTTATAAAGAAAAACTAAAAGGAGCAGTTTAGGATGGTCTTTCTTCCAATGACAAGATTTTAAAATCATTTTTAGATTTTATGAGTTATCTTTCCTGTCTAGATTTTGGAAATCAGAGAGAAAGTGAAGCTTTTAGATGGAAAGGGTCTGTCAAGTAGGCCACTTGCTGAATATTGAAAACAATGAAAAGGTACCATGTGGGCTAACACAACATTCAATTCAGATACTGAATATATTGTTTAACAGGAACTTTTTACTTTTTTGAGACAGAGTCTTGCTCTGTCACTCAGGCTGGAGTGCAGTGGCACGATCTCGGCTCACTGCAACCTCCACCTCCCAGGTTCAACAATTCTCCTGCTTCAACCTCCCCAGTAGCTGGGATTATAGGCACCAGCCACCACGTCCAGCTAATTTTCGTATTATTTTTAGTAGTGATGGGGTTTCACCATGTTGTTCGGGCTGGTCTTGAACTCCTGACCTCAAATAATCCAACCACCTCGGCCTCCCAAAGTGCTGGGATTACAAGTATGAGCCACCGTAACAGGAACTTTTAACAGAACTTACGAGAAAGGCAGTCTCTAAGTTGAGCGCTTGCCTAGTCTTTTTAGCACAACTGCATGGCCTGAATGTTTTAAGTAGAAACAGGAGGATCCCTCACCATCGCTACCTGTCATTCCATCTCCCAAAATTCAGATGTAAGACAACTTTAGGAGTTCAGGTTTTTCCTATTAAGTAATGAAGTATAATTTTTTTTTTTTTTTTTTTTTTTTAGACAGAATCTCACTCTGTCACCAGGCTGGAGTGCAGTGGCGCTGTCTCGGCTCAGTGCAACCTCCATCTCCCAGGTTCAAGTCATTCTCCTGCCTCAGCCTCCCAAGTAGCTGGGATTACAAGTGCACGCCACCATGCCCAGCTAATTTTTGTATTTTTTGTAGAGATGGGGTTTCACCATCTTGGCCAGGATGGTCTTGATCTCTTGACCTCATGATCCACCTACCTTGGCCTCCCAAAGTGCTGGGATTACAGGCGTGAGCCACTGCGCCTGGCCTGAAGTATACTGTGGACTGAACTTTACATACCCAGTGGCAGATGCAAATGCTCAAGAGACTATAAAAGTACTGAACAGAAGACACTGTATCAACATGTCACCAAGTTAAAGTCATCTTAGAATTTAGGTTTCATACTGAACTTTGCTTTCTTTCCCTCTCAGTCCCAGCCAGTCAAATTTGGTCTTCTGGAGTCAAGCCAAACCTAGGTCAGATGGTGTAAATATGTGTCATAAGTTGAGGCTGCCTAACAAAATGCCACATGCTGTGCTTAAATGAAAGAAATTTATTCCCTTGCAGTTCTGGAGAAGAGAAGTTCAAGATTAAGGTGCCAGCAAGGTGGGGTTCTGGCAAGGGCTCTCTGCTTGGCTTGTAATGGCGGCTTTCTTGCTGTGTCCTCACAAGGAGAGAGAGCTCGGGCATGAGCATGCTAGCTATCAGATGTGTGGCTCTTCTTATAAGGACGCTAATCCCATCTTTTTTTAAAAAAATATTATTTATTTATTTAGTGAGACAGAGTCTCACTCTGTCTCCCAGGCTGGAGTGCAGTAGCGTGACCACAGCTCACTGCAACCTACGCCTCCTGGGTTCAAGCAATTCTTGTGCCTCAGCCTCCCAAGTAGCTGGAATTGCAGGTGTGCACCACCACGCCTGGCTAATTTTTGTGTTTTTAGTAAAGACAGGATTTCACCATGTTGGCCAGCTGGTCTCAAACTCCTGACCTCGAATGATCCACCCTCCTTGGCCTCCCAAAATGCTGGGATTACAGGTGTGAGCCTCCACACCTGGCCTAATCCCATCATCATTAAGGCCCTACTCTCATGATCTCAGTGGTTGATGGGTTGATGGGATTAAGGTGAAAATATGGAAGAAAATCAGAATGTTTGAATGGACTTTATGTGAAGTGGTTGCATCTCCTTTACCTGAATGTGTTAATAGGAAGGGTGTTACATCTGACTGGGGAACACGTTGTACCTAGTATTGTGAAGCAGAAGGCACGGACATTTGCTCTTTGGCCAGTATTAATTGGACACACTAAATGAGAACCCATGGGCTTGAGCCCAGATAGGCTGTTAATTTGAAAAAAGTATAAAATACTTGGTGGGCAAAGAGATTTTCACTTTAATGACCTGTTGGAGGCTGGAAGCGTGGTACCACGTTCTCTGCGCAATAGTATTGTACATGAGTGCCACCCAGTGGTGACCACTGGGATTTTGGACCAGGAAATCCCTAGACCGCGTAGTTAGTAGCTTGCGATTGGGAATTAATTGAAACTGGCCCTAAGATTGAAGGACACGCTCTAATCTTAAAGCCTGAAATATGCATGTTGTCTTCGGGGATGGCAGAGATACAGTTCAATAAGGAAGGCAGTGCCCAGGAGAGTTCCATAATAAAATGGAAATGGTTTCTACAGGAGCATGATACTGAGGGAATGCAAGGAGGGCTTTTCCCCTGGGGCCGGTTTTGGAACCAGCTGAGGATCTGCCAGGCCTATGGCATCATGGATGGTGCCCCATGAACAGCTCTCAGTTGACAACAAAGAGCTATTTGGTTTGTGGTTGGCAGTTTCAAGGTGGATGGACAGCATCCAGATCTGAAGGCCACCACATCATGAGCAATAATGGGAAAACTCATATTGAAAAAGGCAAGAACCAATCAGCCCAGTGAGATGAATTGCATGCTGCATTTCTTACTATGACAAAAAAATGGAACAATCATAAGAGCCCGCGTTTAGGTTTTTACTGACTCGTGGGCCGTGGCCAATGGCCTGGCCATGTGACCAGGCAGAGGGGCAATGGCAAACTGGGCTGTGAAAGGGATACCCACATGGAGTACAGAACTGCAGGAATTTAAGGGGCACATTAAAGTAGGTCACGCCGATGCCCACCTGAAGAACCTCTCCCAGGATCACTGATCGGAGCTGGTAGGTGAATATCCTGGTGAACAAACTTAAGGAGGCCACCTGGGCTCAACAAAGGAATGGACACAGGGGAGCTGCAGCAGCACAGGGATGGACTGCTCAGAAACACGTCCCTGCTGCACCCTCAGAGGCACCAAATGCCAAGAAGAACTGCCCTGACAATAAGAAGATGGAGACCGCAGGTGGCTATGGGGCAGATTCCTCACGGGAGAAGACCCCACCTGCAGCTGGCAGCTGGACTGTACAGAACCCCTGCTGGAAGCCCTGGCGGGAGTTTAGGAATGGGTTCTGGCAGGAATAGGCACTTACTGTGGACTGAACTTCACATACCCAGTGGCAGATGCAAATGCTCAAGATACTATAAAGGTACTGAACAGAAGACACTGTATCAACGTGTCACCGAGTTACATTCCCTCAGACCAAGGAATACACTTTACAACCATGTCGGGCAAGGAGACATCCCATCAAATGGATATATCATGTTGCACATTATCCTGAGAGTAGTTTGTTAGAGAATTGAAATGGGCAAAGGAAATAGTTGTTATCTTACATGGGGAGAGAGAAAAGCGTGAAGGCTTATGCATCTCCATGCATGTGTGCTCATACTTAACATGAGGGGGTCAAGGAGTGTCCCCACTAGATAGATCCCTCCACTCTTGGGGTGATCTGGGGAAGATGGCCAGGACTATGCAGTTCTTCCCTATGGCACTTCAACTTTCTTGTTTGCCACCTGATGAAAAAAGCCTGAGATCAGGTGTTGGAAGCAGGAATAATAATTATTATTATTTTTTGAGACACAGTTTCGCTCTTGTTACCTAGGCTGGAGTGCAATGGCGCGATCTCGGCTCACCGCAACCTCCGCCTTCTGGGTTCAGGCAATTCTCCTCCCTCAGCCTCCTGAATAGCTGGGATTGCAGGCATGCGCCACCATGCCCAGCTAATTTTTTGTATTTTTTTTTTTAGTAGAGACGGGATTTCACCATGTTGACCAGGATGGTCTCGATCTCTTGACCTTGTGATCCACCCGCCTTGGCCTCCCAAAGTGCTGGGATTACAGGTGTGAGCCACCGCGCCTGGCCCCTCAGGAATAATTCTTAAGTGAGAAAGAGTTGCTGTATCTTTTAACACTTGTGTCAGAAATCCCGAAGGTCTGATGGGATGGCTGCGCCTCCACTGCATCGGAGGTGGACGGCAAGTGCAGCTATATCTCCTGCTGGTCAGGGCAGCCTCCCGGTTCTGTCTCTATGCAGCCCAGCCTTATGCGACTGGAAATGGCCCTGGGGGAGGCACTTGCTGGACTAGTATTGCTGCTGGCCATCTGGACCTACACAGTGATGAACCTAACATCCCTTCATCCTTTCTAAAGGTGTGAAAGTGTGGGTGAAATCAATGACAAATGGAGAGAAGTAGCGGAGGGCAAAGGAATGAATAGATGAGTTATGCAATGAGAGAAACACGACAATACCTTGGTGCCTCGAGCTACGTTCAGAGCAAGGAACTGATATTGTCTCTTAGCACAGTTCTAGCAGATGCCTGAAAGGGTAAACTTGTATGTTTGTGAAAACCATACCTGCTTCAGGAATCTGACAAGGTCGAATGGTGGCCTGCAAGCCTGGTGACATCACTGTCAGAGTCACTGCGGTCACACAACGATGACCAAGTGGAACTCTAGCATCTTTCAACCCTGACTTCTCAGGGTACACCTACGACAAAGGATATCATCTGGGAAGGGTTTTTTGGGGCGTCAGACTGTGTGGAGTAGGATTACTGGTTGACTGCCTCCTGTGTAACTATACACCCAGGTGATCAGGGGCTTACAAAGGTCCCCCCTGGTTATCTTGGATGACAGAGAATGGTGGCCTGCCCAACATGCCAGTGTGCTGTGCACAGACACAAACCACCCTTTTCTGTGAATGGAAAGCTTTTACACAAACCAGGAAAAGCCACTGGGATTCTGATGGAACTAAAGCAATAGGCATCATGCAGTGGGTCCAGATTCCCCAGGGAGCAGCCCCTCCACGCACAAGGGAGACAATGGGAACCTCTATGACAGATTCAGACTAAATGACAATGAGGTGTGACAACCACTTATATAATGCAAGTATAGGGAAAACCAATACTTTTGGGTAACAAAACATGTATCCTAACTGCATTCGGCCATGAGGACACAGTAGCAACAGCCTGCATGGTGGCCTGAACACCGGCCCACCAGACAGAAAAGGCCCTTAGGGCAGATGGGTGCTGGCTAGGCTTCCTGGGATGAGCTGAATTTGCTTTTTTTTGAGAGGGAGTCTTGTTCTTGTCGTCCAGGCTGGAGAGCAGTGGCATGATCTTGGTTCACTGCAACCTCTGCCTCCTGTTGCCAAGTGATTCTCCTGCCTCAGCCTCCCAAGTAGCTGGGATTACAAGAGCCCGTCACCATGTCTGGCTAATTTTTGCATTTAGTAGAGATGGGGTTTCACCATGTTGGTCAGGCTGGTCTCCAACTCCTGACCTCAAATGATTCACCCTCCTTGGGCCTCCCAAAGTGCTGGGATTACAGGTGTGAGCCACTAGATCTGGCCTGAATTTGCTTTTGATGAAGAGCAGCACTCAGAGGGGAAAGATTTATTTTAAAAAAATAAGCAGATTAGAGGGAGTAAGGGGTGGGAGTCAGCTTGGGAGCGATGAGGCTTTGGTAAAGTGGGTTGGCTAATGTGGGGTAAAGCTAGCACCCAGTGTTGGAAAAGGGGTTGTCCCTAGATCCAAAAGGGTTCCTTGACTATTTTGTTACAGATGGATGCCATGGGGCAGTGGCCTGCTGTCCCGGTTGCCGAGGCTCAAGGGGCCCACCTGTGGGAATTGTATGGCCCTGCAAACCTATAGAGGTTCTCTGAAAGCTCTTGCAACTTGCACCTATGCACTCTGCTCTGGATAACCCACATCCTGTAGTACAATCAGCAGGAAAAAGAACTAGTCTGAATACCACCCACATCCCTGAAGGAGAGAGGATGTGAGCCCTGCTATATAACAGAAGCCAGTCTTTCAGCACAAGCCTGTGAACTGAGACAAGGTGACTGGCTTTGTCCCCAACTGACTTTGAAACCCAGAAATAACCAAGCCATGGCCAATTGTAATGACGCCTGGTATATTAATATCTGGCATGTGAACATGGGTGGATGCTGTTGGAAAGGCATAGCAAATAGCACTTCAATTATGACTGATTTATCCCGTGATGAAGCTGTATTGTGCAATGGCCATACTGAAGTCTGATGCAACACTGGCACTGTTGGTAAGATTCAACTATCCTACATAAATAAGTTATATGATAATCTGATGTTGACGACCAAATGTATTAGGAGATTCAAAGCCTCTTGAGGATGTAATACCACTGGAAAATGACTGGCTTCTGGAAGAACTGGATTTAGTTAACCATCAGCTAATTTCTGTGCTAAAGAGTCTGT
This sequence comes from Aotus nancymaae, assembly GCF_030222135.1. Taxonomy (NCBI): domain Eukaryota; kingdom Metazoa; phylum Chordata; class Mammalia; order Primates; family Aotidae; genus Aotus; species Aotus nancymaae. Next base: position 20,816,856 of record NW_026988455.1, read on the forward strand.
AGGAGATTATCATAAGGTCCAAATAGCAGTAGAGCAAGAGGGAACTGAATAATCACATTAGTACAGAAACTTATAAATGTATGTAATGGCTTTATAGGACGGATTCCTTGTTTCTTTCAATCTAGCCCTACCCCATCCTGGCTCAACCACATTTCAGGCACATTCATAATAATAATACTGCTGTCTGCAATACAAATTCTATACTAAATGTAGATGCTTAAACAAATATGATTATCTTGCAGTAAGAGAGTTTAGCCTAAGTATCACGAGGTGACCTGTGTAGAAGAGAACTGATTCAGGAGGCTTGGTGGGGCTCAAACTTGCACATTCGGCCCGGGCACTGTGGCTCACGCCTGTAGTCCCAGCACTTTGGGAGGCCAAGGTGGGCGGATCACCTGAGGCCAGGAGTTCAAGACCAACCCGGCCAACATGGTGAAACCCAATCTCTACTAAAAATACAAAAAATTAGCCAAGCATGGTGGTGGTACATACCTGTAATCCCAGCTACCCTGGAGGCTGAGGCAGGAGAATTGCTTGAACCCAGGACGTGGAGGCTGCAGTGAGCCGAGATTGCACCATTGCCCTCCAACCTGGGTAACAAGAGCGAAACTCCGTCTCAAAAACAAACCAACAAAAACACAAAACTTTCACATTCCAAAGAAGGGAATGGTCTGGACTGGCTTCTGATTTTGTATCTTGCAACTCTGCTGAATTCATTTATTAGTTTTAACAGTTTCTTTGTGGAATCTTTAAGTACCAAGACCGGCTCAGCCATAGAGACCCCCATCCAGATGGTGCTGAAGGCATTAAGAAGCAGACACCCAGATAAAACAGCAGCAAAGTGGGACTATCAGGGGCCAACAGCCTTCCAAGCTGAGCTCCTCAGGGGGCTGACAGCATTCCCGGCTGAAGGCCTGGAGCAGACTCTGACCCACGCATTTATTCTCTCTGAGCAGCTGATTATTATCAACAAGCAGGTGTTCTGTGTTTTCTCATAGAACCAAGATAAACCAGGTAGGCAGCTGGTGCCTGCTTACCACTGATCAAGGACAAACCAGAAAGTATTCTCCACGAGGGAGCACCGGGGGCAGGGTCACAGATCCCGTGCATATTGTTTTTAACTGGTGTATGATATATATATATATGTGTGTGTGTGTATATATATATATATATATACATGTGTGTGTATATATATATATGTGTGTATATATATATGTGTGTGTGTGTATATATATATATATACTTTATATATATATATATATATATATATATATATATATATATATACTTTTTTGCTACTTTGGAATGCCCCAAGCAGTTTTCCACTTGGGGGGCATGGCTAGGTTTTCCTTGCTGCTGTTCGTAGCAAATAGTATATTTTATCAGACACTCAGCATTTCTCAACGTTAAGATCATGTTATCTATGAATAGACATAATTTTACTTCTTTTTTTCCAATTTTGGTGTCTTTTATTTTCCTTTCTTGCCTAGTTGCTCTGGGAAGAACTTCCAGTATTGTGTTGAAAAGAAACGGCAAAAGGGCAAAGGGCATCCTTGTCTTATTTCTGATCTTAGCATAAAAACTTTTAGTCTTTTGTCACTTTGTATAATGTTTGCTGCGTTTTTTTGTTTGTTTGTTTTTTTGAGACAGAGTCCCGCTCTTGTTGCCTAGGGTGGAGTGCAATGGCGCCATCTCGGCTCACTGTAACCTTTGCCTCCCAGGTTCAAGTGATTCTCCTGCCTCAGCCTCCTGAGTAACTGGGATTACAGGTGCCCGCCACCACACCCAGCTAATTTTTTGTATTTTTAGTAGAGATAGGGTTTCACTATGTTGGCCAGGCTGGTCTTGAACTCCTGACCTCAGGTGATCCAGCCACCCTGGCCTTGCAAAGTGCTGGGATTACAGGCATGAGCCACCGCACCTGGCCTGCTCCAGGTTTTAATAGATATTCTTTATCAGTTCCCCTCTATTCCTAATTTATCGAGTGTTTTTTGTTTTGTTTTTGAGACAGAGTCTTGCTCTGTCACCCAGGCTGGAGTGCAGTGGCACAATCTTGGCTCTCTGCAGCCTCTGCCTCCTGGGTTCAAGGGGTTCTCCTGCCTCAGCCTCCCAAGTAGCTGGGTTACAGGTACACACCATTGTGCCTAGCTAATTTTTGTATTTTTAGTAGAGATAGGGTCTTACCATGTTGGCCAGGCTGGTCTCGAACACCTGGCCTCAACAGATACACTCAGCTTGGCCTCCCAAAGTGTTAGGATTACAGGTACGAGCTACTGTGCCTGGCCAGGTATTTCTTTATAGCAATGCAAGAATGGATTGATATAATCTCCTTACTAGCTGTAGGTCTAATCGGATTTCCTATTTCTTCTTGAGTTGGTTTTTGTAGTTGGTGTCTTTCTAGGCATTTATCCATTTTCCCTAAGTTATCCACTTTGTTGGTATAAAATTGTTCACAGTACTCTCTTATAATCCTTTCATTTCTGTAAAATCAATAGTGACGTCCCCACTTTTATTTCTAATTTTAGTAATTCGAGGCTTCTGTTTTCTTTGTCCATCTAGCTAATGTTTTATCCCTTTTGTTGATCTTTCAAAGAACCAACTTTTGATTTTGTTGATTTTTCTCTCCTGTTTTTCTATTCTCTATTTGATTTGTCTTCACTCTTATCTTTATTATTTCCTATCTTCTGCTAGCTTTGGATTTAGTCTGTCCTTTTTCTAGTTCCCTAAGGTATACAGTTCACTTTTAAAGTTTGAGATCCTCCTTCTTTGTTGATGTCTGCATTGACAGCTGTCCGTTTCCCTCTCAGCACTGCTTTCACTTCATCCCATACGTTTTTTTATATGTGTGGGTTTTGTTTTCATTTGTCTTAAGGTATTTTCTGACTTCCCTTGTGATTTCTTCTTTGACCCACTGTTTAGACTGGGTGAGGTGTCTCATGCCTGTAATCTCAGCACTTTGGGAGGCCAAGGTGGGTGGATGACTTGAGGTCAGGAGTTCAAGACTAGCCTGAACAATATGGTGAAACCCTGCCTCTACTAAAAATACAAAATTAGCTGGGTTTGGTGGCATGCACTTGTAATCCCAGCTACCTGGGAGGCTGAGGCAGGAGAATTGCTTAAACCTAGGAGGCAGAGGTTGCAGTGAGCTGAGATCCTGCCATTGCGCTCCAGCGTGGGCAACAAGAGTGAAACTCCATCTCAAAAAAAAAAAAAAAAAAAAAAGCAAGAAAGGAAAGCAGAGTATATTGTTTAAATTTTCACATAGTTCTGAAATTTTCAGTTTCTTTATGTTACTGATTTTTAGTTTCATTCCATTTCAAACAGAAAAATATATTTTGATTTCAAACCTTTTTTTTTTTGTTTTGAGTCAGTCTCATTCTCTCACCCAGGCTGGGGTGCAGTGGCATGATCTCAGCTCAATGCAACCTCAGCCTCCTGAGTTGGAGTGGTTTTCCTGCCTCAACCTCCTGAGTATCTGGGATTACAGGCATATACCACCACGCCTGGCTAATTTTTTTTGTATTTTTAGTAGAGACGGGAGTTTCATGATGTTGGTCAGGCTGGTCTTGAACTGTTGACCTCATTTCTCAAACGATCTGCCCACCTCGGCCTCCCAAAGTGCTGGGATTACAGGTGTCAGCCATCATGCCTGGTCCAAACTTCTAAAATATATTAAGATTTCTTTTTCACTCCTTGGTTAATATTAATCTGTATCCTTTAGCTCTAATAAAACAGTAACCAGGTGTATAACAGCTTTTCTGGATTCTCTGAGTCATTCTAGTGAATCATTGAACCTTAGTGTGCTCATGGGGAATCTCCAGATACAAAGACCTAGAAAGAAAATTGTTTGTTACATAGAAGTGGTGAGAGTGGGCATCCTTGTCTTGTTCCAGCTCTGTACACCAGTACAACCACTATGGAAAACAGTTTGAAGATTTCTTAAAGAACTTAAAGTAGAACTACCATTTGATCCAGCAATCCCACTACTGGGTATCTTCCCAGAGGAAAGGAAGTGATTATATAAAAAAAGATACTTGCACACAGAAGTTTATAGCAGCACAAGTCATAACTGCAAAAACGTGGAACCAACCCAAATGCCCATCAATGAATGAGTGGATAAAGAAACTGTGGTATATTTATGATGGAATACTACTCACCCATAAAAAGGAATGCATTAATGGCATTCCCAGCAACCTGAATGGTATTGGAGGCTATTATTCTAAGCAAAGTAACTCAGCAATAGAAAACCAAGCATCATATGTTCTCATTCATAAGTAGGAGCTAAGCTATGAGGGTGCAAAGGTATAAGAGTGACACAGTGGACTTGGGGACTCAAGGAGAAAGAAAGGGTGAGGGGTAAAATACTACAAATTGGGCTTAGTGTATCTTGCTTGGGTGATGGTTGCACCAAAATCTCACAAATAACCACTAAGGAACTTATGTAATCAAATACCACCTGTTCCCCAAAACCTATGGAAATACAAAATTTATTTAAAAAGAAAGAAAACTGTTGGCCAGGTGTAGTGGCTCACGCCTGTAATCCCAACACTTTGCAAGGCCAAGGCAGGAGGATCATGAGGTCAGGAGATGGAGACCAGCCTGACCAACATGGTGAAACCCCATCTCTACTGAAAATACAAAAATTAGCTGGGTGTGGTGGTGCATGCCTGTAATTCCAGCTGCTCAGGAGACTGAGACAGGAGAATCGCTTGAACTTAGAAGGTGGAGATTGCAGTGAGCAAGACTGCACCGCCGCACTCCAGCCTGGGCAACACAGTGAGACTCTGTCTCAAAAAAAAAAAAAAAAGAAAGAAAACTGTTTAACAGAAAACATGAACAAATACTTGAACAAATGGAAAAACTACGAAGTTATTTGACAGGAAGTCTCAAAATAATCAAAATTCCAAATCTCTCTTAGTTATTTCCTAGAGTAAAATCAACCCTCATAAACATGCCATTAGGAATTTTTTAAACTGGCTGACATAACTATACAATTTATATTGGGAGTTTGAGGAGGGAAAGTAAGATCCTCAGAAAATTTTTGAAAACAAACAGCCAGTGGGGATCAAAGATATTAAAGCCCAGTGCAATGCTTAGTACATTAACAATGTGAAACTTATATGCAAAGAGACACCCAAATGGAACAGAATAGAAAGTCCAGAAATTCCCAAGTACATACAGAATTTAAAGTATGATAAAGATGGTACTTCAAATATCTATGTTGCTGGGAAAATTGATTATCTGTTTTGCCAAAGAAAAAGAGGAAGGAAGGAAGGAAGGAAATAAAAGAAAGAAAGAAAAGAAAAGAAGGAAGGAAAGAAAAGAAAGAAAAAAGAAAGGAAGAAAGGAAGGAAGGAAGGAAATAAAAGAAAAGGAAGGAAGGAAGGAAAGAAAAAGAAAGAAAGAAAAAAGGAAGGAAGGAAGGGAGAAAGAATCAGGTCAGGCATGGTGGCTCATGGGCAGATCACCTGAGTTCGGGAGTTCAAGACCAGCCTGGCCAACATGGCGAAACACCATCTTTACTAAAAATACAAAAATTAGCCAGGCGTGGTGGTGTGCACCTTTAATCGCAGCTACTCAGGAGGCTGAAGCATGATAATTGCTTGAACCTGGGAGGCAGAGGTTGCAGTGAGCTGAGATTGTGCCACTGCACCCCAGCCTGGGGGATAGAGCGAGATTCTGTCTCCAAAAGAAAATAAGCAAATCTATATTTCATACTATACACAGAAAATCACAGATTCAAATGTAAAAATTACTAGAATATAATTTGACCTAAGACTTTTCTACCTATGGCAAAAAAACCTAGAAACTCTGAAAAGAAAAGCTTGATGCATTTGGCTACATTAAAATGAAAAACCTCTACTTGGTAAAAATCTCAGTGGCAAAGTCAAAAGAGAAATGACCAACCAGGAAAATGTGCAACTCATTTTACAATTAAGGGGCTATACCCTCAATATATAGAGTTCTATATCAATCAAGAGTAACGCCCAATAGAAACTGAGCAAAGGATATAATGTCCTCAAAGCTGGAGTGGCTGGCTTCTGATTGCACTCCTGCCACTTGCTTCAGGCAGCCACGGTCCAAGGAGGATGAGAGGTTTATGAGACAAACCGGAACCTGTTACACGGCTGGGAGTCAATCCTGGGTGTCTTGCAGCTCCGAGAGCTACTCGGCTGAGCACAGACTACGTCTCCCAAACCACAGTTGATCAGTCCTCAGTCCTGTGAGTGAGAGGTGGTATGGTAATCAGCACTATCACAGCAATAGCCAATTAACGCACCTGTGAAATAACAAATTACAGGAATGTTAATTGCGGGGGGGGGGTTGTTTTGTAAAAACAGTATGTGGAAAAACTGAACATCCCCCAAGAGGTGGTCATAAATTATGACTGGTCCATACTGTGGATTTCTATGCAAGGAAAAAGAATAAAGACACTGTTTACTGATAGGGAAAGTGCGCTGAGATAGCTGCCAAGTGAAAAAGGAAAACCGCAGAGTAGAGTGTATGGTGCGCTGCCGCTTGTGTTTTAAAAGAAGGAAAAGGGAGACAATTGAATTTATACTGACTTATGTGTATTCCTTGAAAAATGGTCTCTGGAAAAATAAAGTGACAACTGTGCTTCTTGATGGAGGAATCAGAACTGGGCAAATGGATGGGGGGGAGATTAAAACTACAGTTATTTATAAGTAAAGTTTAAGAAAATTAATCTACTAGTTGATAAACTTGCTTTTCTTCCCCCCCCAATATGGAGTCTTGCTCTGCTGCCTAGGCTAGAGTGCAGTGGTGTGATCTCAGCTTACTGCAACTTCCACCTCCTGGGTTCTAGCAATTCTCCTGCCTCAGCCTCCCGAGTATATGAGATTACAGACGCATGCCACCACGCCTGACTGATTTTTGTATTTTTAGTAGAGACCAGGTTTCACCATCTTGGCCAGGCTGGTCTTGAACTCCTGACCTCAAGTGATCCGCCCACCTTAGCTTCCCAAAGTGTTGGGATTACAGGCGTGAGCCACCATGTCCGCCCAACTTACTTTTCAGTAAGACAGGAGAAAAAAATGAAAAGGGCAGGAAGAACATTTATCATTAAGACTACAGTTTTCCGACAAGACGTAATGAACTCCCCCGGGAGGCTAAGCTGCGAGCCAGGCCCGGAGCTAGTAGGCTGCGCCGCGCGCGCCGCGCCGGGACGGGAGCCGGGCCTGGGCGGCGGGCAGGAGCCGGCGGGGGCGCACGGGCAGCGCTGCGGACAGCCGGGGAGCCGCGGCGACGGCGGTGCAGGCGGAGCTTCTCAGCACGCACCCTTTCGTGCCCTTCGGTTTCGGGGGCTCCCCGGACGGGCTAGGGGGCGCCTTCGGAGCCCTGGACAAGGGCTCCTGTTTCGAGGACGATGAGACCGGGGCGCCGGCGGGCGCGCTGCTGTCGGGAGCCGAGGGAGGGGACGTGCGCGAGACCATCCGCGATCTACTCAGCTTCACTGACTCGGCGTCCAGCAAAATCAAGCTGGCGCTGGATAAGCCGGGCAAGTAGAAGCGGAAGGTGAACCACCGCAAGTACCTGCAGAAGCAGATCAAGCGCTGCAGCGGCCTCATGGGCCCCGCGCCCCCCGGCCCGCCCTCCCCGAGCGCCGCCGACACGCCCACCAAACGGCCGCTGGCCACCCCGGGCGCCCGGACAGTCGCAGCCCCAGCCCACGGCAAGGCTGCCCGCCGGCAGGAGGCGTCGCAGGCCGCGGCGGCCGCCAGCTTGCAAACCGGAGTCTGGCCGCGCTCTTCGACTCGCTGCGCCACGTTCCCGGGGGTGCCGAGCCGGCGGGGGGGTGCGGTGGGTGCTCCGGCGGCCGGGCTCGGCGCTGGGGGCGCTGGAGGGGACGCGGCCGGCCCCGCGGGGGGTGCGGCGGTCCCAGGGGCCAGGAAGGTCTCCCGCTGCGGGCCCGCAATCTGCCCCCGTCGTTCTTCACGGAGCCGTCCCGGGCGGGCGGCGGCGGGTGTGGCCCGTCGGGGCCGGACGTGAGCTTTGGCGACCTGGAGAAGGGCGCGGAGGCCGTGGAGTTCTTCGAGCTGCTGGGGCCCGACTACGGCGCAGGCACCGAGGCGGCCGTCTTCCTGGCCGCCGAGCCTCTCGACGTGTTCCCCGCCGGAGCCTCCGTACTGCGGGGACCACCGGAGCTGGAGCCCGGCCTCTTTGAGCCGCCGCCGTCAGTGGTGGGAAACCTACTGTACCCCGAGCCCTGAAGCGTCCCGGGCTGCCCCCCGACCAAGAAGCCGCCCCTGACTCCCCCCCCGCGGCGGCTTGGCCTTGGACGAGCCCTTGCGCCCCCTGTACCCCGCCGCTTCGGAGTCTCCCGGCGGGGAGGACGGGCCGGGCCATTTGGCCTCTTTCGCCCCTTTCTTTCCAGACTACGCCCTGCCCCCGCCGCCTGCGCCGCCCCATCAGGTGTCCTACGATTACGGCGCGGGCTACAGCCGCACCGCCTACTCCAGCCTTTGGAGACCTGACGGGGTTTGGAAAGGGGCGCCGGGGGAGGAGGGGGGCGCACCGGGACTGACTTCGAGGCACCCTTCCCGCCATTAGAGACGGCTATGGAGAGCGCTGCTCCTCTGGGGGTTGCTCCTAAATCTGAAGAACGCTGGGAAAACGCACGTGGAGATGAAGCCGGATTTTAAAAAAACGCACGTGGAGGTGAAACTGGATTTTTCAATTAATAAAAACAACTTCAGAAAAAAGAAAGAGGAGTTGGGATTGTTTAATCACAGCCTCAAGTGTTAAAACAAAAACAAATACGTTGGTAGATTCTTACTGGACCAGAGGAGCCAAGAAACCAAGACGGTTTGGGATATGGGGTGGGGGCAGCAGAAGGGGTTAAGAGGTGGCTTATGTAGCCACCTGTCCCTTCTATTTTTTCAGCGAAGGTCAGTGTATTTAGTGTAATTGCCCCTTCTAAACAGTGCCCTAGTCCTTCCCTTCCCTCTCCTTGAGTGCATTTTGAATTAAAGCCTATATTGAAAAGAAAAAAAAAGTATACTTTCCCCCATTTTAAAAATTGTGAAATACTCATAACATACAATGTACCATTTTAATCATGTTTTTTAGAGATGCAGTCTCTCTATGTTGCCCAGGCTGAACTTGCCCTCCTGAGCTCAAGAGATCCTCATGCTTCAGCCTCCTGAGTAGCTGGGACTATAGGCAAGTGCCACCACTCCCAGCTATTTCAATCATTTTTACCTGTATAGGTCAGTAGTATCAAGGACATTCAAATTGTTGTGCGGCCATCAGCACCATCTGTCTTCAGAACTCTTTCCATTTTGCAAAACTGAAACTCTGTCCCCATTCAACACTAATTCCCTATTAACCCCTCCCCCAAGTGCCTGGAAACCACTATTCTACTTTCTGTCTGAATTTGACTCCTCTAGGTACATCAGATAAATGGAATCATACAGTATTTGTCCTTTTGTGACTGGCTTATTTAACTTAGCATATTTTTTTTATGCTAAGATTCACTCATCTTGTAGCATGTGTCAGAATTTCCTTCCTTTTTAAGGTTGAATGATATTCCATTCTATAGATAGACCACATTTGGTTTATTCATTCATTCATTGATGGGCACTTGGGTGGCCTGGAAGCAATGATATGGGAAGGGGACCCCATTTAGGCTTAAGTTAGGGGGCTATGATGTCTTTGCAATACACATGATGAAACTGAGGCAGGAGGAAAATAAGCCCCTTGGCCAAGGCTCAGTGTTTAGGAAGTACAGGATAAACGCTGGTCTCAAGGCAGCAGCTGGGTTTACTGGGCGCAGTTCTGTCCCAGCCAATGAACTGGAAAATATAAGGTAGATACCCAAAACCCAACCAGGTGAATTTGCAAGGGCCGAGTGGAACATCAACATCAGAACCCCGGCTGGGCGCTATGGCTCATGCCTGTAATCCCAGCACTTTGGGAGGCCGAGGCAGGTGGATCACCTGAGGTCAGGAGTTCAAGACCAGCCTGACCAATATGGTGAAACCCCGTCTCTACTAAAAATACAAAAAGTAGCCAGGCATGGTGGTGGGTGCCTGTAGTTCCAGCTACTCAGGAGGCTGAGGCAGGAGAATCACTTGAATCTGGGGGGCGAAAGTTTCAATAAGCCGAGATGGCGCCACTACCCTCCAGCCTGGGTGACAGAGCAAGACTCTGTCTCAAAAAAACAAAACAAAACAAAAAAAACCCCCAACATCAGAACCCTGTGGGATAGCTGGTACTTACTGTCCATCATGGTCCCGAAGCTGCCCACCTCCATTCTCACACCCTGCTATTCCCCAGGTCCCTGCTCTGGCCCCAGATTCATTCTCAGGAAGCACTCTCACTACCACTTCCTACTCCTGTTCCCACAACAGACATTGCTAATTGATCCCTGCACAGCTAATTGATTCCCACAACAGACATTGCTAATTGATCCCTGTACAGCCATCAAGGAAGCCAGTGTTGGTCAAGCTCATCTTCAAAATGATCCCTACCTGCAATCTGGCTCATCATGGTGTCCACCTGTATGTCCTGTCTTTGCACATTCTGTTCCCACACCTAAAATGCTTGTCCCAGCATCCCCCTAGCTGATTCCTATTCATCCTCCTCTTTTAAGACTTAAGAGCCTCTCTCTAGGAAGCCTTTGCTGCCCCATCCAAATCTAGTGCTCACTGGACTCTAGTGCTCACCCTCACTTCCCCAGTGACCTTCTTCCCACTGTTTTACAATAGTTGGTTCACATTATCACTCGCTCTGTTAGACCAAGTTACTTGGGGGCTGGGACCCCTTCCCTTTCCCCATTCCATAGTCAGGGTGACTTCATGGGCCTGTGACCTGTGCAGTCCCAGGACCTCAGGCTCAGAAGGGCCCTTCACTTGGCTTCCTGCTCTGCTGTCACCATCTCATGACTCAATACTTTTATATTTGGGCCTGTGTTTTAGAAGTCAAGTCTGATGGGGTGATGGGCATGCACTGGGGGTGCCCAGTGGTCCCACCACCAGCCGCCTTTCTGCCTCCCTAGGACAATTTCTTGGTGGCTCCATCCTCTTCTCCTTGGTGCCAGGTAATGCCCAGGCTCCCCTCCTCGCCTGCAAACCCTGCCTGCCTCTGCCTGGGGCAGCAACCGAGTCCTGGTGAGCCAAGAAGGCTGGATGCAGGTGCCAGAGGGTTGAGTCAGGTGTGCATGCCCTGTGACATCTGGGGGCAGAGACAGGGAACACCAGAGCCATCCAGACTCTGAATTTTGAGTGTTGCTTGTGTGCCACATGTTGGAGTGATGGCTATGGGAAGGGGGAAGGCCAGCTTGACTTCCTCAGAGCCCACCGGGCTGGCAGGGGGGTGCCCAGCTGCCATGGAACCCAAGTCACAGGGCGGCCAAGTGTCCTGGCCATGAGGGTAGACTCCCCACGAGTACCCCATGCCCAAGAGCTGGGAGACCCACTTCTTTCCTTCCAACCTTCCAGAGTTCAGCTTGCATTTGTCTCTTCTGTCTGGCTTGAGGCATTCTACATGCAGAAGGTGCTACAAAATACAAATTGTAGAACTTTGGTGATTCTGCATGTGAGTTAGTTGTCTTATGTTTGCATTTAAAACCAGCACTGCGCAACGTAAAGATGCACAGGAAAAGCCATGCTAATGATTTAGAATTCAAAGATTTCTTTATTTCAAATGAAGTTAAATAGCAAACATAAACACCATGAAAAGTCAACAGAGAGGCCGCAGAAGAGAGAAGGCTTTATATGGCGTTCTTCTACTTTTTAAACACTGGACCGGGGTGGAATTTTCATTTTTCACTAGGCTCCACAAATCCTATAACCAGCTTTCCCGCTGCCCTCAGTGCCTGGTGAAGAGCACACTCAGCCTCCCAAAGTGCTGAGATTGCAGGTGTGAGCCACCAAGCCTGGCTAGGTTTTCTTTTAAGCATTAAGTGGTTACAAAGTTGCAAGTCCTACAATCCACCCTATAGGAATACAGGCTATATATTCCTATCCCTCCCCACCCGTCTTTCCCCAGAGAAAACTACCATCATGAATTTGCCTTCTCTGCAGTCCATGCTGCCTTCCTTTTCTAGCATGTGTTCCTCATGTGTTCATTTCCTAATGTGTTCATTTCCAAATTCACAGGAATGCAGTCTCACTGTATTTAATGTTTTGAACTGGGTTCACTCCCCAGTGTTATATTAATTAATTCATCCCTACTGACATGTGTAGATTTACTTTATTCTTTTTTACTGTGTTATATTGTATTTCATTGAATTAATATACCACAATGTATTAATTTCTCCCCTAGATTATGGACGTGTGCCCACTCACAATTAAATACACTATTTCCATGAATATTCTTGTGCCAGTGGCCTTGTGAGAGAGTGCTGGCTGTTCCTGCTATTTTCCTGCTTTTTACTAGATAGTAATACCACAAACATTTCCTAAAAATTAAAAATAGCAAGAAGCTATTTAAAAATCTTTATGCCAACAAGTTTGTGAACATAGAGGAAACAGACAAACACCTAGAAAAATCTAACTTGCTATAATGACTCGGGAAGAAATATTCCTGAATATTCTGGTAACCACTAAAGAAATAAAATCAGTAATTAAAAATATTCCCACTCTGAAAAAACAAATCCTGGAACAGTTTTACAGAAAGTGCCATCAGGCTGGGAAGGAACACATAATCCCAATATCTCACAAACTTTCTAAAGTATGGAAAAGGAAGAAATGCTCCCAATTCATTTTATGATGCTAATGTAAGCTGGATACCAAAACTTGACAAGGATTATGTGGGAAAGGCAAGTTATAGACCAGTCTTCTCATGAACAAGGTTACAACACTCCTCAACGGAACAGTAAAAACCAAATCCAGCCTTGCATAAGAAAGATAAGGCACTGCGTCAAGTGGAGCTCATCTCTACAGCTCTGCAAGTCCACATCCTGTTCTAGGCCTGGCTTTCATGCACATGGATGTCTTTCAGGGTATCCTGGTCTGTTCTATCTGTTATTTGCCTATATCTGTGCCAACTCATCCCATCATTTATAATACATCTTGGAACGTCATAATGAGTGTTTCACCATGTATTTGTTTCCCATGGCTGCTGCAACAAATTACCACAGACTTGGGTGCCTTAAAACAATAGGAATGAATTCCATCACAGTTCTGGAGGCTGAAAGTCAGACAAGGAGTGGGCTGCAGGCAGGGGCTCATGCCTGTAATCACAGCACTTTGGGAGGCTGAGGCAGGAGGATCACTTGAGCCCAGGAGTTCGACCAGTTTGGGCAACATGGTGAAACGTCATCTCTACAAAAATAAAAAAATAAAATAAAAAATAAAGAAAAGAAATCACAGAGTTGTCCTGGGCCACGCTCCCTCTAAGGTGCTCGGGAAGGATCTGTTCCAGGCCTCTCTCCAGCTCTTGGTGGCTGCAGGTGTCCTTGGCTTGTGGCCACATCCCTTCAGTCTCTGCCCCCACCTTCACGTGGCCGCCCTCTCTATGTCTCTGCCGCTCTCTCTCTTTTCTCTTAAAAGGAAACCAGTCATTGGATTTTGGGCCAATCCTAATCCAAGATGATCTCATCTTGAGATCCTTAACTGAATTACATCTGGAAAAACCCTGCTTCCAAATAAGGTCATATTCACAGGCACCAAGAGTTAGGACATGACCATGTCTTGTGGAAGTCACAGTTCAACACAGCACCCACTGTGGCCTTCTTTTTCTAACTTGTCTTAGTTCTTAGACTTTTAGTATGTTAGATGAAATTTTTAATCAGTTTCTTAAGCTGCAAGAAAAATCTTTTATTAGTTTTTGATGGCTGCCATTACCACAAATTTATGGTTTAAAACAACACGGATGTGTTTTCTTATAGTTTCACAGCTCAGAAGTGCAGTACGTGTCTCACTAGGCTAAAATCAAGGTGTCGCAGGGCTGCGCTCCCTTCTGGAGGCTCAAGGGCAGACCGTTTCCTCGCTCACTCAGTTGTCGGCAGAATTCATTCCTTGCAGTTGTAGAATTGAGGTTTCTGTTTCCTTGCTGGCTTTCAGCTGAGGCTGTGTCCAGAGCTCCAAGACTGCAGTTCTTGGCTTGTAGCCGTTCGCTGGTCTTCAGAAGCATCCAGGGTGGCATTGTTCTCTAGGCCTCCAATCTCTCCTGCTTCTTCTGTTGCTGCATCTCTCTGATCTCTTCTTTTCTTTTCTTTTCATTTTTTTGAGAGACGGGTCTTGCGCTGTCACTCAGGCAGGAATGCAGTGGTGCAATCTCAGCTCACCACAACCTCTGCCTCCTGGGTTGAAGCGATTCTCTTGCTTCAGCTTCCCAAGTAGCTCGGATTACAGGCGTGCGCCACTGCACCCAGCTAATTTTTGCATTTTTAGTAGAGACAAGGTTTTGCCATGTTGGCCAGGCTGGTCTCGAACTCCTGACCTCGAGCTATCCACCTGCCTTGGTCTCCCAAAGTGCTGGGATTACAGGCACGAGTCACCGTGCCTGGCCTCTTTGTTTTCTTTTAAATATTTTAGATTCTGATAGTATCCAGCAAAACTCCAAAGCAAAATTTCATGTGAAAACAGAAAAAGCTCCCAGGATTTCAAGGAAATTATTTGCAGTGATGCCTTTCAGGGAGAAGCTGCTCTTGGCTTCTCAGTGTCCATGTCATCCCGAGAAAGGACCATTGGTGGCATTAGCAGGTTTAAAAGAGAAATACCTAAATGCCAGGTCATATCTGTGCCTGTGCCATGCCTTAGCGCTCTGAGGGAGGTTAGCTTTTCATTTCAGGAGCCACCATTCATCTTCAAGAATAGAAACAGAAGAGCTATGTCCTACTACAGAAAAGCTTAGTGTTTTTACAATCGAGGAGCAGAACAGAATTGCCAAGGGCGCTGGTGGCCTTGGAAACTTCAGTGGCTGCTGGACCCTATGCTTTCCTTGGCATCTTGCTCACCTCCTTCTTCCTGTCTGTCCCTCTCACCCTCATGGTTTTGTATTCAGCATTACTGCATCCCCCTAGTTTGCTAATGAATGGCCACTGGACAGGGGCCTTGGAGAAATAAGCTTGACCTTTCCCTGCAGTTTGAAGAGGCACCTAGGGGAGAGGCCAGAGGATCCCAACTGCAGAAGTTATGCTGCCCTCAGGATCCTGGTGGGAGGGTCCTTCTCTGTGGTCACCCTTGCGAAGAACCATTTCTATGAGAATAGAACCCAGGCCTCTCTCTGGTCTGATGAGGACCCCAGAGCTGGCCTCAGCACCCTGCTTTGGTGTCATCTCCCACCAGCCTGGCTCCTGCCTCAGGGCCTTAGCACCTGCTCTTCCCTCCTTCCTGTATCTTTTTTTTTTTTTTGAGACAGAGTCTTGCTCCATCTCCCAGGCTGGAGTGCAGTGGCACAATCTCAGCTCACTGCAACTTCTGCCTCCTGGGTTCAAGTGTTTCTCCTGCCTCAGCCTCCTGAGTAGCTGGGATTACAGTGGCTGCCATCATGCCCAGCTAATTTTTGTATTTTTAGTAGAGACGGGGTTTCAACATGTTGGCCTGGCTGGTCTTGAACTTCTGACCTCAGGTGATCTGCCTGCCTTGGCCTCCCAAAGTGCTGGGATTACAGGCCTGAGCCACCGTGCCTGGCTGGCAATGAGGATCTTAAAGACATTCCTTCCCGTCCTCTGGTCCAGACAACACCCCGCCCTCCACTCCCCTGCAGTTTCTCAACAGAATCATTCAACAGCACGTTATAGCCAACGGGGAATGCACAAGTATTTGTATGTGTGGGTTGGGCCATCCACTGGGGGGATAATCAATCGCCTCCCACCACACACACTTTCTTTGCATTTCTGTGCAGAAGGGTCATTTGCATTATCATTAGCTTTTTCTACCTTTCTCAGTTTTCTGTGGTCTTTCACAAGTTTCCCCTGCCCACTTCGTTAAAAAGATTCTGAAGCCCGGGTGTAGTGGCTAATGCCTGTAATCCCAGCATTTTGGGAGGCTGAGGTGAGTGGATCACTTGAGGTCAGGAGTTCGAGGAGCCTGGCCAAAATGGTGAAACCTGTCCCTAATAAAAATACAAAAATTAGCTGGGCATGGTGGTGCACACCTGTAGTCCCAGGTACTCATTCAGGAGGCTGAGGTGGAAGGATCACTTGAGCCTGGGAGGTTGGGAGGTTGAGGCTGCAAGTAAGACTCCATCTCAAAAAAAAAAAAAGATTCTAAAGACAAATTGTGTGTGTGTGTGTGTGTGTGTGTGTGGTAGAGGCAGCATCTTTGAGGACAAGCCTCTGAGAAAGGTATGAAGGTATAATCCTCAGTCCTACTTTAATTAGAATAGCTTTTCTCTTAAAGGCTAAACTGGCTGGGTGCGGTGGCTCACGCCTATAATCCCAGCACTTTGGGAGGCCAAAGCGGGTGGATCACGAGGTCAAGAGATCGAGACCATCCTGGTCAACATGGTGAAACCCCGTCTCTACTAAAAATACAAAAAATTAGCTGGGCATAGTGGCTGGTACCTGTAATCCCAGCTACTCAGGAGGCTGAGGCAGGAGAATTGCTTGAACCCAGGAGGCGGAGGTTGCGGTGAGCTGAGATCGCGCCATTGCACTCCAGCCTGGGTAACAAGAGGGAAACTCCGTCTCAAAAAAAAAAAAAAAAAAAAAAAAAATGCTAAATTGAATTCTTTGTTGCTAGAACTTACAGAAAATTGCAAAACCAGTGCCAAGGGTTCCCTGTATATATCTCACCCAGCTTAACCTAACACGAACTTTTTTTTTTTAATGGAGTTTTGCTCTTGTTGCCCAGACTGGAGTGCAATGGCGTGATCTCGGCTCACCACAACCTCTGCCTCCCGGGTTCAAGCAATTCTCCTGCCTTAGCCTCCCAAGTAGCTGGGATTACAGGCATGTGCCACCACGCCCAGCTAATTTTGAATTTTTACTAGAGTCAGGGTTTCTCCATGTTCGTCAGGCTGGTCTTGAACTTCCCACCTCAGGTGATCCACCTGCCTCGACCTCCCAAAGTGCTGGAATTACAGGCATGAGCCACCGGCACCCGGCCCCTACAGAAACCAATACAAAGATCAAAAGGAGGACATTTACATTAGTACAAAGTTATCAACTAACGATCTTTCTTGAATTTCACCAAATTGTGCACTAAATGCTCTTTTCCTGTCTTGGCCCCAACTCTGCAGTGTGTTGTTATTTCTTCCAAGCTGTCCCCAGTTTGTAATGGTGCCTTGGCCTTTCTTTGTCGATGGTCATTTGGATTAAGGCGTCCTGCGCAGCTGTCTTTGTAGAGTGACCCTTGGTTTGGGCTTGCCCTGTGTCTTCTCATGACTGAAGTAAGCTATGTCCCTTTGGCAGGCATACTACAGCAGACTCTTGGGAGAAGGTTGGAGCATGGAGTTCACACAGGGGACTGTGGTGGGGACCTTCACTCTGGCCAGTACCTGAAGGTGAACATCAGAGCATTCCCCAGGACAAGGAGGGGTGAGGTCCAGGGAGTCCCCAGGGTCAAAGAGGGGGTAGTTGTGGAGATCCACTCTGGGGTTGGGCAGTGTTGGGCAGCAGAGGTGGAGCAGAAAGCTGCAGCATGTTGGGACCAGCTGTGTTAAAGAAAAAATATTCCTGGGCTAACAAAAGCCCCGTAAGGCCAACTTTATTCAAGCCCATTGAGATATGTACAGGGACTTGCAGTGGGAGAGAGATATTGGGCTCAGCTCCAAACACAGCATGGACAACTGAGGATTGAGAGCCAAAGGCAGGATGGGGGTCACAGGATGGAGATGACAAAGGCAAAACAGCAGGGGAAGGGCCATTCTAGCTCAAGCCGCCTAACAGAATTGTTGCTGAAGCTGGCCACGGTGACCAGACAGCACCCGGGGGGTGGCAGGGGCTGGGGAGTTTGACCAGTTAGTGAGGGTGACCAGATGACTGAGGGTGGGGTGTTCTGGCTAAATTGACTTAGTAGAATCCTTGCTAAAATTGGACGATGCAGGCTGGGCACAATGGCTCATGCCTGTAATCCCAGAAGTTTGGGAGGCTGAGGCAGGCAGATCACCTGAGGTCAGGGGTTCGAGACCAGCCTGGCCAACATGGTGAAACCCTGTCTCCACTAAAAATACAAAAAATTAGCTGGGCATGGTGGTGCGTGCCTGTAATCCCAGCTACTCAGGAGGCTGAGGCAGGAGAATTGCTTGAATCCGGGAGGTGGAAGTTGCAGTGAGCTGAGATCGTACCACTGCATTCCAGCCAGGGCAACAAAATGCGACTCCATCTAAAAAAAAAAAAAAAAATTGGACAATGCAGAGATGAACATAGGAACCCACACATCAGGGCTTGGTTGAAAGAGGGTTCAGGGGAGCCGGAAGTGAGTCTGGTTAAGGAGAGAATCTTGTCAGCTGCCCTCATGGCTTGGGGGCTGGAGTCTTCTCACCCACGAAGTCCAGATGTCAAAGCTAAGAGGACACCAGGCCAGGGACTTGACTGGGCTTCTGGGTCCCCTGATGTCGAGTGGAAAAAGTGTAGAAGTCGAGGTTTTGTAACATGCCGTTTACCAAGGTGGCACTGGCAAGGGTCTTAAACACCACATTCCCAGAACACTGACAGCCCGATGCTGCCCTTACTATCATTCTGCCGCGGCCTGGACACAGACCAGCAGCTATGGGCAGGGGGCCCGCCTCAGCCGGGTGGAAACGCTGTGTGTTTCCCTGTGTTTAGGTCCCGTGGGTTTGCACAGCTGGTAATGATAGGATTGGGGATCTGGGATGCGTCATCCTGGAGTGCTGGAGCCTTGGGCGGAGCTGGAAAGTGGAGCTGCAGGAACGGGGTAGGGAGGCCCCGGCAGGGAGGGCCCTGGAGGCAAGGAAACATCAGTTCATCATTCTGCAAGTGAAGTCCCCCTGAGGGAGTTTCTAAAGCAATGCAGGGGTCAGTAAAGCATCTTTCCCACATTCTGGATGCCTGGTAGGTCTTACCCTCCCTGGTGTCCCTTACCCGGCTGTGGCGGCCACCTGCACTCCATCCTGCCAGCATCCTCAGGTCTGAGTGCTGTGTTCCAGGAGCCATCACCACGCAAGATGAAAACTGCCATGCTCTCCAGTTGCAGTCCAGAAGGCAGAACGGGGCAACCTGGGCTAGTTAGGGGGGTGCTCCTTGAGGTCACCTGGAGAAGAGCTTTCTCCTTCAGGGGCCCTGGTGTCCCCAGGGGTGACAGGGTACACCGATTCAGCTCCAGAGCCTACCAGGGCTGGGGCCAGGGTCAGAGAGCACAGGACCCCAGGAAGGAGAATCTTGGAGCTGCCATGTCCGGGGACACTCACTGCCCACCCTCACCCAGAACTGCTGTTCCCAAAGGATTTTACACACTTTGCTGATGAGGATGAGTCAAGTGGGGACAAACAGTCTCCTTGACCCGAACAGAGGGGCTGCTGTCAGGCACCCCCGATGACCAGCTGTGGGGCCTTGGCTGAGCCATGCTGTCCTCTGAATCTCAGTTTCCTCCTCTGTGGAACAGAATTAATGATGCAACACCCAGGAGCAAATCATATCCTTGTGTGAGGGCCTGGCACATACAAAGTGTTTGGAACTATGTATTCATGTATTGCATATACAGAGGGATATCCAGGTATTTTGTAAAAAGTTCTCATTTAATTCCAATTTACTATATAATTCTTTACTCCTTCCTTCTGACCAGTTGCTACAGAAAGCAAGTTCTGTTTTGCAGAGGGCTTTCACCTCAGGCCACTGCTCAGTGTGTCATGTGTCTGGTTAGGCTCTTCAGCGCCTTGGAGGGAGGCTGCGGTTCCTGGGCTGCTGGGTCCTGGCAGGTCTGACACAGCCGGTGCCCTGTGACCGTGTGCCCAGATGCTGAAGCTTGTTTCTGGCTCAGCAGTCTGGAAAGAGTTGGTGCCACCACCTGTTCTCTCTCCTCCAGAATCAGACCAGAGGGTGGGGGCCGGCGGGAGCGGGTGTGAGACCGTCCGTTGGGGCAACAGGAAGCTGCCTTTGATGCTTCTCCTATGATATGTCACAAGCTCATTGCTGAAAGTTGCAAAGAGATGAGAGTGTGTCCAGCCATCTGGGGTGAGGCACTGGCACCTTTGTGTTCCTAGGTAGCAAAGGAGGACTGTGTTACTGGCGTGGGCAGCCACTTGGATATTTAAAAACCCAATAAATAAAGCTTGGATTTGAAGTGTTTCTTATTTAAAAAACAATAAATAAAGCTTGCATTTGAAGTGTTTCTGCTTTCTGCATTTTTCTAGGTGCCTGGGGGAAATCCACATTACTCACACCTCAAGTGAAGACATCTTTTCTTTGGTGAAGATTTTTTTTTTTTTTTGAGATGGAGTCTCGCTCTGTGGCCCAGGCTGGAGTGCAATGGCCCGATCTCGGCTCACTGCAAATTCTGTCTCCCAGGTTCAAGTGATTCTCCTGCCTCAGCCTCCCCAGTAGCTGGGATGACAGGTGTGAGCCACCACCCCCAGCTAATTTTTGTAGTTTTAGTAGAGATAGGGTTTCACCACGTTGGCCAGACTGGTCTCGAACTCCTGACCCCAAGTGATCTGCCCGCCTCAGCCTCCCAAAGTGCTGAGATTACAGTCATGAGCCACCACGCCTGGCCTTGCTGAGGCTTTTGAATGCTAAAGTTGCCATGGGCTCAGGACATTTAGAATTGAGCTCCTTGGTAACACATGGCTGACAACTTCTGAGGCAGGGCAGGACTTGGGGTTGACCCCGGACATGCACAGTTCTCACTCCCCTCAGCTTTTTAGGAGTCACAAAATAACCGTTCTCTGAGAGGTGTGTGAGTTTTGGGTGAAAAGACCCAGATTTGGATAATTAAATGAAACTGCCTAGGGAAAGTACCTGGAATATAATGGATGCTTGAAAACAAAGGAAATTCATTTTTTCCCCTGGTTTTTGTTTATTATACATTTTTCATCACAACAAAAGAAAAAAGATGATTTGCACAGAGTCCCACCACATGCTCTTTCCCTTCCACGTGTGCAGAAATAGTTTGACCAGGTGGTAATTGCAGCTTTCATGACTCTGCCTTCATTCTCTGCAGTGTTTTCCCATGTTGCCACATAAAACTCTTTATTATTTTAACAGCCATATGATATTTTGTGCATCAGCTCTTCAGGAGCAAAAGAGCAGTTAGTGAGACGAAGGCATTTTTCCTAGACCACGAGTCTATGTTTTTATTTGTGGGATTTTTCCCGGCACAGCGAAGGCCAGATCAGGACATCTAGAATGAGGAACCTGGAGCTGTCTTCATGGGAACGGATGAGAAGCACAGCATTTCCCCAGTCCCGAGAGCCATCCCTGGGCATGGCCTCTTGCACCAGACACTGTGTGGGAAGTCACCTACCATGCAGGCACATAGTGACCAATTGGCAGCCCTGTGAGGCTGACCCTGTGGGAACGGGGTGCAGGCTGCCTGCCATACTGCTGGGTTTTTGGTTTGTTTTTTTTTTGAGACAAAGTCTCACTCTGTCACCTAGGCTGGAGTGCAGTGGCACGATCTCGGCTCACTGCAACCTCCGCCTCCTGTGTCCAAGTGATTCTCCTGCTTCAGCCTCCCAAGTAGCTGGGACCACAGGCGCATGTCACCACGCCTGGCTAAGTTTCCGTATTTTTAGTAGAGGTGGGGTTTCTCAGTGTTAGCCAGGATGGTCTCAATCTCCTGACCTCATGATCCACCTGCCTCAGCCTCCCAAAGTGCTGGGATTACTGGCGTGAGCCACCATACTGCTGGTTCTTGCCCAAAACAAGTCTCAAGAGCACACGAGAGACTTGGACCCACAGGAGATCCTCAGCTTGACAGACCTGTGCTCCGGGTGTGTAAGAACAAGAGGTCTAGGCCAGGTGCTGTGGCTCACACCTGTAATCTCAGCTTGGCCAACATGGTGAAAACCTGTCTCTACTACAAATACAAAAATTAGCCAGGCATGGTGGTGCACACTTGTAATCCCAGCTACTCTGGAGGCTGAGGCAGGAGAATCATTTGAATCTGGGAGGCAGACTGCAGTGAGCTGAGATCTCACCGGTGCACTCCAGCCTGAACGACAGAAAGAGACTCCATGTCAAGGGAAAAAAAAAAAGAACAAAAGAACAAAGGGTCTGGAGGGTCTTTGGTCCATATGCTCTGGGTGGTTTGTGGTATCCCGAGTTTGCAGGAATTTCTCCGTCCCTCTGTGAGATGGGCGTGTGGGAGTGTAAAAATCAGTCACTGTTCACCGTGCATTGAGAGCATCCCAGGCAGGGAGGGGTCTGTGGGTCAGGGCTTGGGGAGAGAGAGGCACCCATCAAAGAAGGGGAAAAGCGAGCAATTGCTGGTTTCTATCCATGTCTACCTCCTGTCAGAGGCTACAAGGGCAGAGAGTAGAGAAGCACCAGCAAAGAACTGGCTGGGACCCAGGAAGGACTGGGTGGGAAGAATCCCATGGCCATAGAAGAACATTTATTAAAAGCAAAAAGTTTGCAATATGTTGCAGGATGAGAAAAACACACCTAAAACAACAGGGATGGTAGAGTCTGGTTACAAAATAAAAAGCACATGTAAGTACTGGAGTAGTAGAATGGTACCAGCCGGCACGAACAGAGCATCGAGCGGGAGCTGGGCAGTGCGTGCGTTTGTGTGCCATGGAATCCTCTGGCAATGCCAAAGTAGGCCCTGCTAGAAGATCTCCACTTTACAGCTGAGGGTCACGAGGCCCCTCGCTCAGGGATTACAGGCACCCACCACCATACCCGGCTAATTTTTGTATTTTCTCTTTTAGATATGAGGTTTCACCCTGTTGGTCAGGCTGGTCTTGATCTCCTGACCTCCAATGAGCCACCTGCCTCAACCTCTCAAAGTGCTGGGATCACAGGCATGAGCCATCACTCCCCGCCTTCGTTGCATTTCTTTTTAATTTCATAAGTAACACATAATGCATTCTCTTTACATATGTATATATTCTTATATATGCATATATTTTATGTATGTATATATGTATCTATATATATTTACATACATAGATATACAGAGTAAGAGCAAAGATTTGAGTTTCTCACCTCCTCCACTTCTATCAGTTCCCTCTCAGAGGGAACCGTAGGGGTGTTTGTGCCTTTTTGGGCATTTCCCCGGAGTCCAGATGCTTGGTGAAGTGGTGGGAGTGTGGATGAATGGACGCAGGGACACCTATGAGGCTCCAGGCTCGGAGACTAGGCGGGACAGCACTGGCCTCCTCTGAGAGCTGCACCTTCACGCCCTGTTCCTGCCTGGCTGACCCAGGGCTCAAGGTAGGCGTCTCCCCAGGGCCCATTCGCCTTTCTCACTTATCACAAGTGTGCCCCAAGGGCTCCTTGCCTTCTACAGGTAACAGCAGGACATTTTATCTCCCCTGTGTCTCAGTTCCTTTGGCTGAACATGCCACGACAGTAGTTCAGTACTTTAACATTACAGGTTTGTGGCAAGAATTAGACAAGTAGCCCAGGCACGGTGGCTCACACCTGTAATCCCAGCACTTCGGGAGGTCGAGGCAGGCAGATCACTTGAGGTCAGGAGTTTGAAACTAGCCTGGCCAACATGGTGAAACCCTGTCTCTACTAAAAATACCAAAATTAGCTGGGCGTGGTGGTGCACACCTGTAATCCCAATTACTCAGGAGGCTGAGGCAGGAGAATTGCTTGAGCCTGGGAGGCAGAGGTTGCAGTGAGCCAAGACCATACCACTGCACTCCAGCCTGGGTGGCAGAGTGAGACTCAGACTCAAAAAAAAAAAAAAGAATTAGGTAGACCCATATTAGGTACTCAGTGCCTGCCTTGTGGAGAGGACGAGGGATCCTCATCACACACCACACACATACACACACCCCACATACATCATACACATACCGCACACACCCCACAACACAACACACAACACACTACACATTGCATACACACACCCATATCACACACAACACACAACATACTACATACACCACAAACACATAACACATACATACCACACCACACACAAACCACAAAACGTACCATACTCACACATCACATCCCACACACAACACATACACACAACACACATATACCACAAAGCACATTACACACACCACATACATCAGATACACCACACATAGCCTACACACACCACATATACATGCCACACACACCTCACACGCACACACACACGGCACACACGCGCACATGCACGCGGAGCCTCTGCAAAAAGCCCTCTTTAACCAAGTGCGTATTTCCCACTCCACTCTCTGAGCATGGAGGAAAGTGCTCACACCTAAAAAGGGTTTCCTTGCGGTGAAGGAGCAAAGAAAGTTTCTGCTGCCCCAGGACTCTCTAGAAAGTCTGGCAGAGGTAATGGCTCTGGGCAGAGGTGTCAGGAAAAATAAACAGCATTTCCCTCTGGCCTGCGGGACCCTCTCGGAGCCCGCAGCCCCCGCTCCGCCCGCAGCCCCCAGCCCTCGTTGCCATGGAGAGCGGCCTGCGCACACAGGACGGCGCCCCTCGCCCTCCTGCTGGCTCTCCGCAGGCGGCTTTGTCAGGGCTCAGGGCGTCCCTGCAGCTGCGGGGAGAGGAGGAGACGGGGCGGCTGCCTGTGGGTGCCGCGGATCGTCGGGGCGGGCCAGGGAGGCGGGACCGCTCCGCAGAACCCCAGGGCTTCAGTCTTGGGCTGATTGGCGCGGGAAGCACAACCCGGTCCTCCAGGTCGCCAAGGAGACCCCAGCCTCCTGCTGTGCGCTGTGACCGACCGCCCCGGGGCTCCTCTGGAAGTGGCTCGGCAAGCACCGAGTTTGCCTGTGCGGAGCTGGGGGAGCCTCTGCTTTCTTGTTTGCTTTGTAAATGATTTTCGTCCCCAGAGGAAGGCGGTGAGTAGGTTACAGCGGAAAAGGTGGAGATTTTCACTTGTTTCAGGTGGCTTTGAGATCCTATGTGGGGTCATTTATCTGGGTGTCCGGGACTGAGCAGGGCTTCTCCAGGGGGCGGGCTGGCGGGACCCTTCTGCAGGAGGAGGTGACTGTCTGGTGTGTGGTTTGATGAGGTGTTTCTTTTCTTTTTTTTTTTCTTTGAAATGGGACCCTTGCTCTGTCGCCCAGGCTGGAGTGCAGTGTCAGGATCTCAGCTCACTGCAACCCCCGCCTCCCGGGTTCAAGCGATTCTTCTGCCTCAGCCTCCCGAGTAGCTGGGATTACAGGCGTGCGCCACCACGCCTGGCTAATTTTTGTATTTTTTAATAGAGACGGGGTTTCACCACATTGACCAGGCTGGTCTTGAACTCCTGACCTCGTGATCTGCCTGCCTCGGCCTCCCAAAGTGTTGGGATTACAGGCTGACCCAATGCTCCCGGCCGGATGAGCGGTTTTAATTAGCTCTCTGCCCCCTCCTGAGCACAGCCCAGTCGAGACTGAGCTGAAGAAGACCACCTTGGCAGTCCTCGAGGTGGGTCCTGGGGCCCCTGGCTCTGGAACTGGTTTCTTCAGGATGCCTACTGAATAAGGGCTTTAGGCTGGACTGTGATGAGATCTGTTTTATTTCTGGATTTCTCCACCCTTGCCCATTCTTTCCATTTCTTTTCAAATGAATGGGAAAGGAAAATAGTCTGTCTGAAAAAAGGAACACATGCCATCGCCTGGGCGGTTGCCATGGCAACGGGACCCCTTGTCAGATGCCAGGATTGTCTTTTCTTTTTGTTGCCTTACTCTTGCCACTCCGCATTTCCCCTGTCACCTCTTGTAAGGGAGAAAATAAAACTAGGGTGAAACAGGGTGCCTTGGCACTGCTAGGCGGAAGTTTGACGTTCATTAAGACAACTGAGTCTTCGAATAGACAGGAGCAGAAAGAGGCAGCAAGGCCGGCTGTGCCCCTTTTGTGGTTCGTGCCTCTGGTCTTTGGGGATCCAGGTTGTCCTGGCTCTTTGATTGCGTGTTTACTATGCTCTGTGTCTGTGAATTAGGACAGTTAGAATGTTGTCATTTTCTGGGATGGCTGGGAAATACAGGTATCATTGCCTAAAATCAGTTTGAAGTGTAAACAATGAGTGTGTGTTTTGCATCTATGTACGTGTGTGCACAGGATTTAATGTTGTGAACTATTAGGATGACAGCAAACCCCAGCCGCAGTGAGGCTGACCTTCTTTTTCATATTGTGCAGAAAAGTTAAACATTTCTCAGCAGCAGGGAAACCTGGCTGCATTCTGGCTGCTGCCCATGGCTCTTCTTCCCAGGCCCTTGTGTTGGGGCAGCGGGTGGTTAGCTGAAGGCCAGCTGGCTTTGGACACAACGCACTCTCTGTGTTGTGCCCAGGGTCCCAACTCACTCACTGAGAGTCAGCGGCTCACACCATCTGTTCTGGCTCACACCATCTGTGTCCCAAGTGCCCCTCCTCATACTCAGACCTCAGGACTCACTGGGCAGAGGTTGGGCTGGGGCTGGAGGCCTCAGTTTCCTTATCTGCAAAGTGAGGGTTATGACAGCTCATCCCTTGGGCCTTTAGGTGGGCTCCTAGAGGTCTGCAGGCTTCTCCATGCCCATCATGGTCCTGGCTTTGCTCTGGACACCCCAGACAGGGGGTCACACAGGACACATCCTCCTGTCACCATGGAGCGCAAGTGCTGAGGGACTGGTGCCTGGAAAGGGGAACAAGTGTGGAAGGAAATCTGGCCCCATCCTGTGGATCAGTGCCTCAGTTTCCCCATCTGTAAATGGGGTCATGTGTCACCCATTGGCGGCTTGCTGTTGGGTGAAAGATCCGAGGACTGTATTTGCGCTGTATGTGATCTGTACAGAAGCCTCTCATCCTCGACAGCGTCTGGCAAGCACCTGCCAGTCCACCACTCTGGCTATGGGGGAGATGTGGGCCTGTTTCCCCATCATTCCTGTACACTCCTTCCCAAGCTCATGAGCACCAGTGCTGACTCAGTCCTGCAGCGTCAGGTCAGCCTTGGGGTGTCCCCATTCACCATGACATCCCAAGGAAGCGGTGCCCAGAGAGCTGTGTGTGGGACCCTCAGGGACAGGATGGGTTTGAGGGGTAGGCATGACTCCACAGTCTCAGGTTGCCCGGGGCCACCAGGCAGCGGCTCTTGGCCCTGAGTATATCTGTGTGGCCCAAGAAGAGGTGAGGTGCTCATGTGTGCAGAATGGAGAAAGACTCAGGCTTTCTCCTTCTCCATAGCACCTCTGTCCGAGTGTGCCAGTGAGGGGTGGGACTTCCTCCTCCCACCACAACCCACTGAGGAGCTCTAGCAGGGAGCTATCCTGCTGCCCAAGGAGCCCTGTGCCCACCAGCAGGGACTCAACTAACCAACCAACTAATTCATCAGCTCCCTTCCTCCTCTCTGTTTTCTCCTTTTCCTCCTACCCCCTTCTTTTCCTCACTCCCTTCCTCCCTCCCTTCTTTCCTCCCTCTTTTTTTTCTTTTTCTCATCCCTTCCTCTGTTCACCTGTCATTCCAGGAAGGATCTGATTCAGCATAGAGTGCAAAAGATAAGAAGAAGTAGGTGAATAAAAAGTAAAAGCAGGTTGGATTTGCTAGACAGAACTTGTCATGGGGATGACAAAGTCCCAGGACACTGGGAGGCTCCGGCCCCACACGGCTTTGCGGTCCCTGCTCACAGAGGCCGGGACTCTTCCGTGCAGATTCTGGACTTGGACCAACACTCCCTGGTCCCTGACTGAGGGTGGGGAAAGAAGAGGGCAGGAGGGGTTCATTCAAGGTTGGCAAATGTAGCCCAAGTCCCTTCCATCCCCTGATAGGGTCCTCATGAGCTGTGGAGGCTGTGGTGGTCTGTGGCTAGGGCACCTGGTGACATTTGGTCTAAATAATTAAATCTAGGGTTGGGCGAGGTGGCTCATGCCTGTAATCCCAGCACTTCGAGAGGCCGAGGAGGGCAGATCATGAGGTCAGGAGATCAAGACCATCCTGGTCAACTTGGTGAAACCCTGTCTCTACTAAAATACAAAAAGAATTAGCCAGGTGTGGTGGCACGTGCTTGTAGTCCCAGCTATGCAGGAGGCTGAGGCAGGGGAATCGCTTGAACCCAGGCGATGGAGGATGCAGTGAGCCGAGACCATGCCACTACACTACAGCCTGGGTGACAGAGTAAGACTCTGTCTCAAAAAAAAGAAAAAAGAATTAAATCCAGATGCAAATGAGTCCACCTAGGAGGGATCTGTGGATGACAGCCCCTAAGTGACCTGGGGATGGCTAGGGGACAGAGTGCTGCCCTTCCTGCCTGGGCAGCTGGAAATGGAGCAAGGGCCCTTGTTGTGCCACATCCCCTGAGTGCTGACGAGGAGAAGGGCAGCAGATGCAGCCCCGTCCAGCGCTGGAGATTCACTTCTCCCTGAGATCTGGCTGCCCTCGGCCTGCCTGGACCCTGAGGAGAATGAGGAGAGGCGAGGGTGCCTAGGAGAAAGGCCGTAGAGGTGGAGGGAGCCCTGCAAGCTATTGTGGCCAGGGGCTGCCGAGGCCGCAGGCTGCTCTGGGGTTCCGCTCTAGGTCTTGTGTATTCATGAGGGAATTCCAACAGGCCTTTTAGAAATTCAGCTGTGGGGCTTTTAGAAGGAAAATGGTATATAGCATACTAATATGTGCTTGTTGAATAAATGTATGAAGAAGGCCTTTTATTTTTCTGATAACTGATATCTAGTAATTCTAAGTGTTCCTGCTTGTCTTCTTTGGGTAAATTATTTTGCTTCTCAGAATATGCCAGCTAGACACAACCCATAAGGTAGAATTTTTCATTGAAATTGTAACTTCCTAAAATAAAGTCATGTAGCCGAACAGGATGGCTCATGTCTGTAATCCCAGCACTTTGAGAGGCCGAGGTGGGCGGATGGCTTGAGCCCAGGAATTCGAGACCAGCCTGGGCAACATGGTGAAACCCTTCTCTACAAAAAATACAAAAATAAGCCAGGTGTGGTGGCATGTGCCTGTAGTCCCAGCTACTCAGGAAACTGAAGTGGGAGGATAGCTTGAGCCCAGAGTTTGAGGCTACAGTGAGCCGTGATTGTGCCACTGCACTCCAGCCTGGGTGACGAGTGAGACCCTGTCTCAAACAAATTAATTAATTAAAGTTGTGTAGATTTTGCCAGATGTGGGGTTGTGTCTGATCACTCTCACGTTCTTGGTCCTTGAAACACCAATGCCTGAAGGATTCATGTAGCTGCAGAGGTGGTAAACTGAATGAATAAACCTGCTGGCCTTTGACCATGCAAAGTAGGTGCAGAGTAGGCTTGCGGGGGATCCCAGTCAGTAGATCCTGACTTTACAGCTGCAGAGAGGATGCTCCTGTCCTCCAGTTCCAGGGCAGACAAAATCTGAGGGTCTAAGATCTTCAGTGGGAAAAGGGGCATCTGGCTCTTTGACCCTCTCCCTGATCTTCTTTTTAAACAAGTTCCAGAAAATTTTGTCTGCAAAAAAAACTATGCTGCATAAGGAATAATTCATTGCCATAATTCAACTTGTGTGTCAGTGAAGCAGGTGATCAGACCACAGCTCTCTTTATTTTCAAGTATGCAAAGGAGATATACACATATCGTTGTTGAAAATCAAAATGTTTTAAAGCTGAAGCCCCCTCACCACTGATCCATCCTCTACTCTCCTTAACATTGTGAAGGTTGAGCAACTGTGGCTCAAACCTCTCCCTCCTTCCCTCTCTTCCTCCCTCCCTCCCGTCTTTCTCTTTTTCCTTGTTTCTTTCTTTCCTTCCCTTTTCCCTTCCTTCCTTCTTTCCTTTTTTTTCCCCTTTAAGATAGTGTTGCTGTGATCACCCTTAGGTGCCTCTAATTCTAACCTTTCTGGTTACTTCCTCCCCACAGGTCCCCTAGCTCAGCATCTGCCCTTAAAGGAAACCTAAATAAACACGTGCTGTTGAATTCTGAATAGTCTTTGGTTGATCAGGAGCTTAGACTAAAGGACTGAATAGTAAAGGGTGGATCCGAGTGATTGTCAAATACCACTTGGCAGAATGTGGTGTCTGGATTGGACATGGAACGCAGAGGAAGGGAGCCCGCACCTCCCGGGGCCTATGAGCGCTTCTGGTTGACGCTGTGCAGCTGCCCCATAACAATGCTGGAATTATCCTTTATTCAGGGCCCGTTTGAGTGGGGGCGTGGCCACCCCTTTATTGCCTTATTTTTTAATGTATATCATTCTCTATTTACATATTGATCATTTTTTCCTACAGAGTAAAAAACGAAATGCACCAGACGCAGCACTTTCGTGTAAGTGTAGGCACATCAGGGCTCTTTGTTAAGGATAAGAAACAATCGCTTCCACTTCGGGCTCTAATGGTATCCTAGCCAACTGCCAGAGCCACTCTGTAATTACGCCTCCCAAGTGGAAAGCTCTCAAAATGCCACTCGGTCTAAGAGTCTGAAGCTGGGATTGCCTCTCCACTTTGGCTAAGATGACTAAAGCATCACATATTTTTGAAGCAACTTTAAAGAAAAGAGGTACAGTGAGTGATGACTAGCCAGCTCCTTGCTGCTCACACAGTAGCATTTTACACGCGTTTTCCCAGGGAGCCCCCAGGGACTTGGTGTCCAGGGCTATTTTCCCCATGTTGGGGTGAAGGGGCTCACGCAATGTCACCTGCACACAGGCCTCACAGTTCCAGCTCTGGGCTTGTCCACCCTCCCAGCAGCCTGCCCAGGAGGAAGGCAGGTCAAGTTAAGGGCAGTGCCAAGGTTTGGGAAATATTGTCTGTCTTTGGACCAAATGTAATTTCAGTTTAAAGCAACCTAGAAAATGTTTTGCAAAAAGTTCAGAAAGCAGAATTACACTCAGCATCCCTTCTTTTTTGGTTTCTCAACCACATCTTTCCTTACAGAGATTTAGGACAGCTAAGTAGAAATTAAATTTTCCATATGTAAACAGGCATGGAGACAGCTGGCTTTCGTCGGGCAAGAGTTCCCGGCTGGGAATCTCCAATGAGCAATGAGCAGCTTCCACTCTCTTATTTTTAAACAGGTTGGCTTTCCTCCCAATTGCAAATATCATAAATGTTCTTTGTAGAAATTTATATGTTACTGAGAAGCATCAAGAAGCAAATGAAAATTCCCGGAAGCTCACCACTCAGAGACGGCCACTGGAGTCGGGGTTCCACACACCTCTCTCCGGGGAGCTTCCATTTCCTTGGGTCTTGTCTATTGTTAGGTCACATGTTCAGTAGGATTTGTCTTGGAGCCTGAACGCTGACAAAGGTGCACCACCCCCTGCCCGATGCAAAGCCCCACGGGAGTGTCTACTCTGGTCCCACCCACTTCCTGCCCTGGCTAGTGTGGTATTTTTGTGGCTTTCCCCTGTCTCATCAGAAGAATGAGAGTAACTCAACGTGGACACTTTGTCCAGTCCTTGAGTCTCAAGGGTTCTGGGAAGGATCCAGGACCTGTGGTTCTTGGTTCCCAAAAGCAGGCAGGTGATTGGAGAAGCAGCCGGACTCTGAGCCCTGAACCCATGTGGCCCAAATGACTGGCTGTGACCCTAATAAATGAACAGAAGGGCAGGGGCCAGAGTCACCTTGCACAGAAGGAGCGGCAGCCAGGAGGGTCTCCGCAGGCCAGAGCCGCTCCTTCCTCGGGGGCCATCTCCCGAGCCTGCTCAGCATTCTTGTATCCTATGCGCTGCTCAGCAAATGGTTGTGGACCAACTGACTGATGGCATTTTGGTCTCTCTGAACCTCAGTGTCCTGGTCATTGAATAGGACTCTTACTTCCAAGCTCGTTACTCCCCTGAGCTCCTGGCTTTCTGGTTCCCCTTTGTCCTGCACCTTGTGCTAAGATGACTGCATCTTGGGCTAAGATTCAGCCAAGATGGCTAGTGTCCTAGAGACCATCCGCCTTGGCTGCATCTTGTTAGGGCCTCGGTGTTGTGGCCTTGACAGTTACTCCACTCTCTGAACCATAGCTTTGTCTTCTGGAAAAGGAGAAATGAGAGGATGCTTGGAGGCTGTAGCGTCATCGCCTGCATTCATGGAACTCACAGTCTTCCTGGAGAGTGATGGCGATATGGGGGTCTATGTGTCCGAGAGCCAAATGCAGCTGGTGTGGCCAGGTGGCCAAGGAGCAGAGTGAACGATATGAGCAGCAGGGCGCGTGCGGGTAGGGAGAGGTGCTCCCAACCATTGGCGAGGCTGGGAATGAGGCTGGGAGGCTGCAAGGCCCGGGTTCCAGCCCGGCCAACTCTGAGAAGATGCTGAGGATTCCAGCGTTACTGTGAGTCACTCATCGGCTCACTGCTTCTAAGAGCCAAGGGATGCCACTAGCTGGTTTTTAAATTAAACTTTTTATTTTGAAATGACTGTACAGACACATGCAGTTATAAGAGATAATGCAGAGATACTGTGGGCCTTTACCCAGGCTTCTCCAGTGGTAACAGCTTGCAAAACGATATGGGACCATATCACAGCTCAGACATTGACACTGGTGCAGTCGAGACATGGAGCAGCCCCAGCACAGGGAGCCTCTTGTGCCCCCTTCCTGTCCACACCTGCTCCCTGCCTGCACCTGACAGCAGCCAGTCTGTTCTCTGTTTCTACAGTGTTGTCATTTTGAGAATTTTATATAAATGGAATCACATGCATGTAACTTTTTTTTTTTTTTTTTAATTGAGACGGAGTTTCGCTCTTCTTACCCAGGCTGGAGTGCAATGGCGCAATCTCGGCTCACCGCAACCTCCGACTCCTGGGTTCAGGCAATTCTCCTGCCTCAGCCTCCTGAGTAGCTGGGATTACAGGCACACGCCACCATGCCCAGCTAATTTTTTGTATTTTTAGTAGAGACAGGGTTTCACCATGTTGACCAGGATGGTCTTGATCTCTTGACGTCGTGATCCACCCGCCTCGGCCTTCCAAAGTGCTGGGATTACAGGTGTGAGCCACCGCGCCCAGCCGCATGTAACGTTTTGAAATAATCTTTTTTTCCACCAGCATAATCCCTTGGAATTCATCTGAGGGAATTCACCCAGGGGAATCATGACACATCCAGGCTGCTCTGTGTGTCAATAGTGTTTTCTTGTTACTGCTGAGTGCCGTTGTGTGGCATGGATGTACCTCAGTTAATGTGTAAATGGCAACATAGTTTTCATTTCCGTGTCTGCATGTTCATTGCCAGTATACACAAATTCAAGTGACTTTTGTAACTTGATTTTGTATCCCTGACCTTGCTGAACTCACATACTAGGGAGTTTTTTCTTTTCTTTCTTTTTTTTTTTTTAGACAGAGTTTTGCTCTTGTTGCCCAGGCTGGAGTGCAATGGCACAATCTCGGCTCACTGCAACCTCCGCCTCCCAGGTTCAAGTGATTCTCCTGCCTCAGCCTCCCAAGTAGCTGGGGTTACAGGCACCCACCACCACACCCAGCTAATTTTTGTTTGTTTGTTTGTATTTTTAGTAGAGACAGGGTTTCACTGTGTTGGCCAGGCTGGTCTCGAACTCCTGACCTCAGGTGATGCGCCCGTCTCGGCCTCCCAAAGTGCTGGGATTACAGGCATGAGCCACCGTGCCCTTCTTTTTTTTTTTTGGTTTGTTTGTTTCTTGGCATTTTCTTTGTAGACAATCATGTCATCTGCAAACATGGACAATTTTCTTTCTTTCTTTTTGCTCCGCATGCATTTTAGCTCCTGTTCTTGCTTTATTGCACTGGCTAGAACCTTCTCCTTCTCCACTATGTTGAATGAGAGTGGTGAGGGCAGGCAACCTTGTCTTGTTCTCACTTTGGGGGATTATGATGGGCTGAACTATGTCCCTACAAAATACACATTGAAGCTCTAATCCCCAGTACCTCTGAATGTGACTGTGTTGGAGACGGGGCCTTTAAAGAGGTGACTCAGTTAAAATGAGGAGCTGAGAGTGGGTGCTTATCTGTCATGACTGGTGTCCAATAAGAAGTGGTGAGGTCTCAGAGGGAGAACCAGGTGAGGACACGGGAAGATGATGGCTGCCTGCAAGCCAGGAGAGAGGCCGCCAGAGAAACCAACCCTGCCGACACCTTGATCTCAGAGTTCCAGCCTCTGGGAAAGCAAATTTTTGACCTTTCAGCCACCTAAATAATAGAACTTTGTTATAGCAACCATGATAAACTAAGACGCTGTCCTCCAGAGCGCCACAGGGCACTCTGTTCTGAATTCAGAAACTAGTTCTCCCCGTCCTTGAACTTCATCTAACAGTCTTTTGTGTCTGGCTTCTTTTGAGATCCATCCATATAGTCTTGCTCTGTCTCCTAGGCTGGAGTGCAGTGGTGAAATCGTAGCTCACTGCAACCTCGACCTCCTGGGCGCAAGCAATCTCCTGCCTCAGCCTCCAAGTAGCTGGGACTACAGGCACACCACACCCGGCTTTACATCATTGTTATATCAGTGACTTGTTCCTTTTTATTGCTGAATCTTATTCTATCCATATTATGGCTCCACTACACTTGCTTATGATGCATTCCCCAGTTGTCAGACATTTGAGCTGTTTCCAGCTTTGAGTTATGAATACAGCTGCCTTGTATATTTGTGTACAGGTCTTTGTGTGAACAGATGTTTTCTTTTCTCTTGGGTAGATACCGAGGAGGGCAATTACTGCACCATTGGGAAGGTGTATGTTTAACTTTGTGAGAAAATGCCAAACAGTTTTCCAAAGTGGTTGTATAATTTTCTGCTTCCACCAGCATGAGAATTTCACTCTGAGAGTTATGTTGGCTCCACAGCCTTGCCAGCACGTGGCATTATCAGTCTTTTTCACTGTAGCCATTCTGATGGGGCTGTAATATAACTCAGTGTGGCTTTGAGTTTCCCTCATGGAAGGCAGTATTGCCCACTGGCTCATATTCTTATTTTCTATTTAGGTAACTTAAGTCAAATGCCTGTTCCAGTTTTTTTCTCATTTTAAAAATGGAATCGTTTGTCTTTTTAAATTAATTTATAGGAATCTTTATGTATTCTGGACACAAATCTGTTGTCAGACATATGTATTGCAAATGTTTTCTCTGTCTGTGATTTGCCTTTGAAATTTATTGTCTTTTTTTTTTTTTTGAGATGGAGTCTTGCTCTGTTGCCCAGGCTGAAGTGCATTAGCGTGATCTCTGCTCACTGCAACCTCCATCTCCCAGATTCAAGTGATTCTCCTGCCTCAGTCTCCAGAGTAGCTGGGATTACAGGTATGCACCACTATGCCTGGCTAATTTTTGTATTTTTGTAGAGAGGGGGTTTCACCATGTTGGCCAGCCTGGTCTCAAACTCTTGACCTCAGGTGATCTGCCCACCTAAGCCTCCTAAAGTGGTGGGATTACAGGTGTGAGCCACTGAACCCCACCACCTTTGAAATGTTTTAAAAAGACTTTATTTATTTATTTATTTTGAGACAGGGTCTCATTCTGTCACCCAGGCTGGAGTGCAGTGGCATGATCTTGGCTAACTGCAACCTCCACCTCCCAGGTTCAAGCTATTCTCTTGCCTCAGCCTCCCAAGTAGCTGGGATTACACCACCACACCCAGCTAATTTTTGTATTTTTAGTAGAGACAGGGTTTCACTGTGTTGGCCAGACTGGTCTCAAACTCCTGACCTCAGGTAATCCACCCACCTTGGTCTCCTAAAGTGCTGGGATTACAGGCGTGAGCCACTGTGCCCAACCTTGAAGATGTAATTTTTTTTTTTTTTTGAGACAGAGTTTCGCTCTTGTTACCCAGGCTGGAGTGCAATGGTGCGATCTCGGCTCACCGCAACCTCCGCCTCCTGGGTTCAGGCAATTCTCCTGCCTCAGCCTCCTGAGTAGCTGGGATTACAGGCACACGCCACCATGCCCAGCTAATTTTTTGTATTTTTAGTAGAGACGGGGTTTCACCATGTTGACCAGGATGGTCTCGATCTCTTGACCTCATGATCCACCCGCCTCGGCCTTCCAAAGTGCTGGGATTACAGGCGTGAGCCACTGCGCCCGGCCTCAAAGATGTAATTTTTAAATAGCAGTTTTGTTGGGAAGCCGAGGCGGGTGGATCACGAGGTCAAGAGATCGAGACCATCCTGGTCAACATGGTGAAACCCCGTCTCTACTAATACAAAAAATTAGCTGGGCATGGTGGCGCGTGCCTGTAATCCCAGCTACTCAGGAGGCTGAGGCAGGAGAATTGCCTGAACCCAGGAGGCGGAGGTTGCGGTGAGCCGAGATCGCGCCATTGCACTCCAGCCTGGGTAACAAGAGCGAAACTCCGTCTCAAAAAAAAAAAAAAGAAAAAAATAAATAAATAAAAAATAAATAAATAGCAGTTTTGCATTCACTGTAAAATTGAGAGGAAGGTACGGAGATTTCCCATCTATTCCCTGACCCCACACATTCATTCAGAGACACCCTTTTTATCAACATCCTTCCCAGAGGAGACATTTGTTACAATTGATGAACCTGCACTGACACATCATTATCACCCAGAATCTGCATGTGGCTGGCCTTTTCACATTCCAGTGGTGCCTTTTGACAAGCAGAAGTTTTCTATGTTGATGAAACAATGTTTTCATGTTGAAGAAGTTGTTTACCAAGTTTTTTTGGGTGTGTAGCTTGGTGCTTTTTAGACCCTAAGAAATCATTGCCAATCTCAAATTCATGAATATTTTCACCTATGTGCTTTTAGAAGCTTTACAGTTTTAGCATTCACAATTAAGGCTTTGATTCTAGTTATTTTCCATGTATAGTGTAAGCAGTCACGGTTCATTTTTTGGTATGGCTATCTAAACATTCCATTACTATTTGTTGAAAGGACGTATCTTTCCCCATTGATAGTATACTGGCACCTTCATTGAAAATCAATTGAACAAATGAATGAAAATTTATTAGTTCTGTTGATTTATTTCTCTAACCTTATGTTGATACCACATTGTCTTGCTTTTGAAATTTGTTTTATTATAACTATAATAAAATTATTTTAGTTAATAAAATATAATTACTATAGTAAGTTTTGAAATAGGGTAATTAGTTGAACTTGTTCTCTGTTTCTGGACCTTCAGCACATCTCTGACATTGGGCAAGACTCAGTGGCTCATGCCTATAAATCCCAGGACTTTGCGGGGCTGAGGTGGGAGGATCGCCTGAGCCCAGGAGTTCAAGACCAGCCTGGGAAACATAGCCAGACTCCATCTCTGCAAATAATAAAAACTTAGCCAGGAGTAGTTGCACACACCTGTGGTCTCAGATACTCAGGAAGCTGAAGTGGGAGGATCCCTTGAGCACAGAAGGTTGAGGCTACATGAGTCATGATTTCTCCTGTGCACTTCAGCCTGGGCAACAGAGGGAAATCCTGTCTCAAAAAAAAAAAAAAAATCTGCCCTGATAAGGCTGTACAAAATGTCTTTGCTCATTGGTGTGGGTGTTTGGGAAGATTGATGGCTGAGGTGAGTGTCCCTTATGCCCCCATGTTTCCAAGACCACCCATCCCAGTGTCTACTGTACCCCACGCCCTCATTTCTCTATGTCATGTGGCTCCACATTCCTCATGTCTGCGTGTTCTCATTCCCCATGTCCCCACAGCCTCCACATCTCCATATTGGTGATGTTCCCATGTCCCTCATGTCCCAAAGTCCCTGTGTTCCCATGTCTCCATATTCTTCGTGTCTCCATGTCCCATTTTCCCACGTCATGTCCCCACGTCTTCATGTCCTTATATCTCCGTGTCCTCTGTGTCCTCATGTCCCTGTGTCTTCAGGTTCCCATGTTCCCCATATTCACTTATTATCATGTCCCCATGTCTCCATGACCTCCGCTCCCCATGTTCTCATGTCCCCAAATGCCCATATCCTCATGTCCTCTATGTCGTGTCATCATGTCACCATGTCTGCATGTCTCTATATCCCTCATGTCCCCAAGTCCCCCATCCCCATGTCCTCATTCCCTCATGCCTCCTATCCCCACATCCTCATGTCTCCCATAAACCAGCCCAGAGCAGGGTTGACTTATCTGTATGGTTGGTAAATATAAGCTGCTTTCCTCCTTAAACCTTCCATTCATGACCGGGCGCAGTGGCTCACGCCTGTAATCTCAGCACTTTGGAAAGCTGAGGCAGGTGGATCACAAGGTCAAGAGATCGAGACCATCCTGGCCAACATGGTGAAACCCTGTCTCTACTGAAAATACAAAAATTAGCTGGATGTGGTGGTGCCCGCCTGTAGTCCCAACTACTTGGGAGGCTGAGGCAGGAGAATCGCTTGAACCCAGGGGGTGGAGGCTGCGGTGAGCTGAGATTGTGCCACTGTACTTCAGCCTGGTGACAGAGCAAGACTCCGTCTCAAAAACAACAACAACAACAACAAAAACCTTCCATTCAAAGGGTACAGAATAACCACGGGTAACATGGCTTCCCTGAAAAAATGCATCCCAAGTGTAACTATTAAATGTCAGGTGGACACTTTGCCCCACAGAGGATAAGATAAACTGGTTGCAATCTTGGAAAGGAATGGGGTGTAACAACAGTCAGGGCCAGCTGGCTGCTGTAACAGTCCCAGGCTTAGTCATAGTCCAGTGCTGGCAATGGGAGAGTTGTGAGGGCTCTGTTCCATGAAGTCAGAGGGGGAGCACTCACCCACCAGGAGATCCAGGGAGAGCACTCACCCACCAGGAGAGAGATCCAGGGAGAGCACTCACTCACCAGGGGAAAGCCCCTCGGTCAGCTGAGAGAAATTCAGCCAGGGTAAGCTGAACAGGGTAGGGTCCCTGGGCCACCCTCCTGGTGAGTGGGTGCTCCCCCTGGTTAACAGTTCTCTGCCCACAGACTCTCTCAATCCTGACCTCTGTGGTCCCACACAGGCACCTCTGGGTCCTGGACTTCAGAGCTCCTCTGCCCCGCCATGGCCAGCTTTCCTGGAAGACAGTGCTGTGGGTCCCTGGGACAAAGCAGGAGTCCTGGGGAAACCCCTTTCTCATCAATGGTGCCCACCCCTCATGAAGTGAGCCGCCTGGGGGAGGATGAGTAGCACCCCTGAGGGACAGGCTGAGGGACACTGGAGGCAGAAGGACACTGGACTCTGCAAAGCCTATGACTCCATGAAGTTATTCAGGTGCCTTGATACTGAACAGCACCAATGGATCATCACTGTGGCCCCAGGAGCCCTCCATGGTCACCAGGAGCCCTCCAGGGTAGAGGACTCATTTGAGCCATTGGGACATGAGTGAAATAATTGGTCAGAGAAATTGGAATATGTGCTGACACTTCCTGGTGGCTGCTTCTCCACTGTGGGCTGATCCCACCACCCTCCAACAGGTTACCTCTGCCCTTTTTCCGGATGAAAAAATACTACATCACTGTCTGGGCACAGTGGCTCATGCATGTAATCCCAGCACTTTGGGAGGCCGAGGAGTGCGGTTCATGAGATCAAGAGATCGAGAGCATCCTGGCCAACATGGTAAAACCCTGTCTCTACTAAAAATACAAAAATTAGCTGGGCATGGTGGCACACACCTGTAATCTCAGCTACTTGGGAGGCTGAGGCAGGAGAATCGCTGGAACCTGGGAGTAGGAGGTTGCAGTGAGTTGAGATTGCGCCACTGCACTCCAGCCTGGCAACAGAGCAAGACTCTGTCTCAAAAAAAAAAAGAAAGAGAGAAAAGAAAAGAAAAGACTACATCACTTTAAAACAACAGTAAGCACTTCACTCTTTAGTTTTGATGGGCCAGGAATTGGGGTGTGGCTTGGCTATGGCTTGGGGATCTCTCATGAGGCTGCAGATGGTGGCTGGGCTGCATTGTCATCTGAAGGCCTAACTGAAACTGAGGATTATTTCCAAGGTGACTCATTCACACATGGCAAGTTGTTGGCTGGTTGTTGGCTGGAGGCCTCAGTTCCTCTCCATGTGGGCCTTCTATAGGGCTGCTTGAGCATCCTCACATCATGGCAGCTGGCTCCCCCAGAGCAAGTTATTCAGGAAGGAAAGGCAAAAGCTACAGTGTTATGTATGGCCTGACCTTGGAAGTCACCTTTATCATTTCTGCAATGTCCTATTGTACATTAGTGTCCATAGGTCAGCTTTATTCACAGTAGGAGAGGCAGATACCATCAGGTGATGATCACTGGGCCATTGGAGGGCTGGCTGCCACAAACATGTTTCTTTTTGTGTGATGTCACTCCCCGGTGGAGGCACCACTTCCTCCCATTCACCCCACCAGGGATGACAGGACATTTGGCCTCAGTTCTACATTTAAGCCACAAACCCCTCCCGACCCTCTTTTAGTCCCTCACCTGCCACAACCCCTCAGTTTTCAGGTCATCACAGCCAGCCTGCTACTGTGCTGCCAGAATTTATCTTGACCTTCTTAGGACGACAGTTGTGTATTCCTGGTGGACCTGGGTTTGTGTCCCCGGTCCTAATGGGACCCCACTGCTGGCCTCCTGGCACAGGGGACATCTGTAGAGGGGAAGGCTGAACCAGGTGGTAGTGGCAGGCACTGCTGTCCTTCCTGGCCTGGGCTGGAAGCATCTGGATGGTCCAGGGCTGCTTCCTCAGGGGACCCTGGTCCCTCAGGGAACAGGAGCCAAGACCCAGGGTCAGAGCACAGCAACGGGGATTCAGATGTCAGTGACTTGGATCCCTTGAGTACCTACTATGGGCCAAGCCATTGTTTCTCACAAAAACTTCCCCACATGCATCCCACATTTTCTCCATTACATGGAGGAAGAATGGAGGCTTCAAGAAGTTCATCAACAGCCACGTGTGGTGGCTCACGCCTGTAATCCCAGCGCTTTGGGAGGCCGAGGCAGACAGATTACCTGAGGTCAGGAGTTCAGACCAGACTGGCCAACATGGTGAAACTTTATCTCCGTTAAAAATACAAAAAATTAGCCGGGCATTGTGGTGGGCACCTGTAATCCCAGCTACTCAGAAGGCTGAGGCAGGAGAATTGCTTGAACCCAGAAGGGGGAGGTTGAAGTGAGCTGAGATTGCACCACTTCCAGCCTGGGCAACAGAGTGAGACTCCGTCTCAAAACAAAAAGAAGTTCAGCGATGTGGCTGAGGCCACACCACCCATGAGTTGGAGCCCAGGTGACCCTGGCCACCCCATCCCTGTCACAGCTAACTGTAGCTCCGCATCCTCACACAGGCAGGGATCAGTGGGGTCAGATGGAACCTGGGGACAGACTCCATATCACCTCAGCCTGTAGCTTTTGGGAGGGGGGCACACCACTGTGTCCTGAGCCTCAGTTTCCCTGTTGTCAGATGGGGGTAACCATACAGCCCCTCACAGGGGCATGAAGGGGCCCAATGAGCAACCATCCATGGGGCACCTGTGGCAGTGCCTGGCACAGGGAAGCTGAGGCCCAGAGAAATTGCTTTTATTTATCATTTTATTTTTATTTTATTTTTTTTTGAGACAGAGTCTCGCTCTGTCCCCTAGGCTGGAGTGCAGTGGCACAATCTCAATTCACTGCAACCTCCACCTACAGGATTCAAGTGGTCCTCCCACCTTAGCCTCCCGAGTAACTGAGATTACAAGCATGCACCACACGCCCAGCTAATTTTTGTATTTTTAGTAGAGACAGGGTTTCACCATGTTGTCCAGGCTGGTCTCAAACTCCTGACCTCAAGTGAACCTCCCGCCTCGGCCTCCCAAAGTGCTGGGATTTCGGGCATGAGCTGAGAAATTGCTTTAAAAAAATGAATTTAAGGCTGGATTAACAAGCATTATTAAAATTGAGTCAGACTTTGCACTCTAAGCTCTTCAGGGCCGAGTGTTTTTATTTATTGATTCTCTCCCTAAAACAATGAGGGCACCCTCCTGGTGGGGGTGTTCAGCGGGGCAGGTGCTGGGCCTGCTGGAGCAGCCCTTGTGAGTCAGGTCTCCCAAGAAGCACCTTGAAATATCTGTTTGCAGGGGGCCTCTTCACTCTCTAACTTGTGGCCATTTCATTGTTCCCAACCAAGAGGGTCTCAGGAAGCCTCTGATGGTGTTTCTGGGCTCGTTCTGGGCTTGTCTGGTCTAGGGCCAGCCCCCTCACTCCTGGCTGGGCCCCTCCTCCCTGACGATCCGTGGCAGATCTACTCAGAAAAGTCCACCCTGCAGAAGCAGGATGGTTGCTTCGGGTCCTCCGTGTGCAGCCCTGTTAACCTTTAAACCAGCACGGCCGCTGTGGCTGTGAGCCGAGTGCCTGGTCGGTGGAGAGCCGTGGATTGCATGTTTATTTGCCGTTGCCCCCACCACCCTGCAAGTCACACCTTCAAGAACCAGTAAGCCAAGCTCTTCTCACTCCAGCGTAATGATGCGGAAATGCAAATACACCATCATGTTGTG
The DNA here is from genome assembly GCF_030222135.1 of Aotus nancymaae. Taxonomy (NCBI): domain Eukaryota; kingdom Metazoa; phylum Chordata; class Mammalia; order Primates; family Aotidae; genus Aotus; species Aotus nancymaae. The sequence goes on from NW_026988455.1 coordinate 20,859,068, forward strand.
ACCCATATTGCGAAAATTAGAAAAGGGAAGTTGTGTTTTGCTATTGCACGAAGTTCAGCCCGGAGGAGAAACTCACTTGCCTTCGGACGACAGGTGAGTGGGGTTGGGTCCTGAGGTCTTGGCAGAGCCCCGAGATCCTAAATGGTTTTGTGGGACTTTGGGGTGGTGGGAGCATTCAGGGCAGGAGCCATTTGAGGGAGACGAATGTTTTCAAGGCAGGAAGTAGTGGCACGGAATGGTGTCTTGTTTTTGTTCTGTCATCTTTCTCCGGGTTCCTGTAGCGTGATGTGTAAAAATTCAGAGTTATTGTGGGCCTTGAATGGCGAGTGTGAGAAGCCTTTGTGAACTGCCGAGTGCTGGCACAGTGTTGCCTATCATCTGGGGGCGGCTCCGGCTCTCATGAGACGGATGGTGCCTACCTGTGCTCCCATCGAAGCCTGGCAGGGACCAGGTCCGAGGCTGACCAGATGCAGGGAGCCTTTCCCCATCGGCTGGCAGCGCACCAGCCAGGGCATCGAGACCACAGCCAGCCCCTCTCATGTCACCAGGCCTGAGGGGCCAGGGGCAGTGCGAGGCTTCCTCTGCCTGAGTAGAGGCGAGTGATCCCAGACGTGTCCCGGGGGCTAGGCCTTCCCACACAGTGTGGCTCCAGAAGCTTCCTCTGCTCTGCAGTTTAGACAGCAGATGTGGGCCTGTGTAGTATGGGGCTATGAGGAAGGAAGGCCGTGCCCACCAAAGGCTCCTCAGCACTCCGTGCTGTGTCTGGCAGTGTGGGGCAGTGGCGGGGCCGCCTGAAGAAGCACACGGACTGATGGCAGAGTCTCAGTGGCAGTGGCAGCACAACCGATGCCACTGTGATTGTGCCCACTGTGCAGAGGGGGCAACAAGGCCCGAGGGGCAGGGGCATGTTCCGGTGGCACAGTGTGGCCACACTCGTCTGTGAAGGGGGACCGAGTCATGCCAGGCTCACTGTGGTTCGGGGCTGGACACGCTCAACAGGTGCCACTGCCATTCAGACCGGCACTTGCCAATGCCCAGGGTGGATGCTGGTCAGCCATTCTTGCAGGGGAGGAAACTGAGGCACAGAACCGGCTTGCCCTGGGCCCCCCAGCCTGCAGAGTGTCTGACTGAGCCCCAACACAAACCTTCACGACTTGCTCAGTGGCCCCAGAGCTGGGTGGGGCTGGCCGGCTGGGTGTGAGAGGGAGGAAGTGGTTTGTCCCCAGCTGGGCTGTTACCGGAGGCCGGAGGCGGCCCTGATTCCACTCCTCAGCGGGCTGAGGTCAGTGTTTACACGAGAACCAGACTACCCAGTATACAAAGCCCCTTGGAGCTATACCAGGCAGAATGCCCTGCACACAGAGGCCTGCTGCCGTGTTCTGCGGAGGTTAGAGCTGAAATGACCTTTTCCTGAGGTCCCTCACTGCTGTCTGAGGATGGGCCTGACCGTCCTGTCCTGCGCCCCTCGAGGACTCCCAGCTTAGCCGCTGGACTAGAACAGTGACCTGGGAGTCGCAGGTGCGTTGCTGTGAGCTCCTGATGTATCCTCCCCACCTGCACTGATGGGTCTTTCAGGAACCCAGTTTACAGATAAGGAAACTGAGGCCCCTCAGTAAGGGCAGTGCTGGGCAGGTGTGAAACCTAGACAAAGATGGGACTGAGCTTGTGGAGCAAGGAGGCTTGGAGACGAGCGTGTGCTGAAAATGATGAACGAGGACAGGACAAAGAACAGCGCCGGGCACTGTGGTGCCTGCCTGTCCCTGGTGGGATGACCGTCAGCCCTGGGGACTAAGCCAGTCTGGGAGGAAGCAGGAGGTGAGGGGACCTTCATTCATCCCTGACATTTCTCCCCGTGTGCTGCCTCCCCTGTTCTGCAGATACTTTGGGTCCTGGTAGGTGACAAGGGGCCCATTGTCCAAGGAGGGAGTCAGGGACGTGAGCTTGCCACGGTTGGGTCTGGCTGACTGCAAGGACAGTGCAGGTCAGGCCCTGTGTGAAATGGGGGCTGCCGTGTCTGGGTCTGGGGACAAGCTGCCTGCTGCCTGGTGACACGAAGCTGTGCCCGTGGTGCCTCCGTCCCCACATGTGAGATGAACAAGTGGGCTTCCTCACTCCCTCCTTCTGAGCTTGCCGCCTGCTGGTGAGTGTCCTGGTCTCAGGAATGTAGCCCACAGGTAAATGGTTGCTGCATTTCCCGGAAACCAAGTATTGAACCCCTAACAATAATCCCAGGCCTCCGGGATGGGGTCTCCCGCTCTGTGACGACAAGGCATGCTGTCCCCCGCCCCACCTGCCAGGTGGGGATACTGCAGACTCAGGCTTGGAGGGCACACCTGTGGGCCCTGCCTGGGGCCCACCCCACCTGGAGATCTGTGCAAGGCTCCTGCCCAGGGTGCCTAGTCTTCTGAGGAGCAGCAGTGGCTATGCAAGGGGACAGAGGAAGGAGGACAAGAGTGCGTGAATGGGGGCGGAGCTCCGAGGCTTCAAAGGGACACTGACGATCCCGCCTCCCCTGGACACCCCCAGCTGGGCCGGGAGGTTGACAAGGAGGCTGGCGTGGGGCAGGGACTTGCTCTTCGCACCTTGTCATTTTGGTGTAAATTCAAAAAACTTCTCATGAGAATCTTCTGAAATGCATACCTTTAAAAAAAGTTTTCTTTTTAATGGCAGTAAAATACACATAACCTAAAACATAGCACGTTCATCGTTTTTAAGTGGTCAGTACAGCGCCCTCAGCACATCCACATTGCTCTGCAACCGTCACTGCCATCCATCTCCAGAGCATCTTCACCTTCCCAAGCTGAAAGTCTGTCCCTGTTAACCCCTCCCCATTTCCTCCCCTGGCCCTAGCAGCCACCATTCTGCCTTCTGTCTCTGAATTTGACTGCTCTAGGACTTCATGTAGGTGGAATCACCCAGGATTATCTTTGTGACTGGCTTATTTCACTTAACATAATGTCCTCAGGGTTCACCCTGTTGTGGTATTGGTCAGAATTTCCTTCTGTTTTTATTTTTTTTGAGATGGAGGCTTGCTCTGTCGTGGTCTTGGCTTACTGCAACCTCCGCCTCCCGGGTTCAAGCGATTCCTCCCGAATAGTTGGGACTATAGGTACCTGTCACCATGTCCGGCTAATTTTTGTATTTTTAGTAGAGATGGGGTTTCGCCATACTGGCCAGACTGGTCTCGAACTCCTGACCTTGTGATCCGTCCACCTTGGTCTCCTAAAGTGCTGGGATTACAGGTGTGAGCCACTGCACCTGGCCTCCTTCTGTTTTAAGGCTGAACATGATTCTGTTTTATGGAGAGGCCACCTTTTCTTTATCTATGTATCTGTGGATGGACATGGGTGACTTCTACCCTTTGACTATCGTAAGGAATGCTGCTATGTATGTAGGTGTACAAGCATCTGTTTAAGACCCTGCTTTCAATCCTTTTGGGAGAAACATTCTTGACTATGGACTCACATTGCAAACTGGTGTTGGAGTAAACGTGGCTGCCCTAAGAAGAGCTGCCACACCCTTCGAGATGTAGACACCCCCTACTCACCAGCCCCCGATCCCAGACTGTCCAGCCTGTCATCCCACTCCACAGTCACAGTATTTGTGCCAGGACTATGGGTCATGAAGCCTCATTTGGTCTTAATCAGTAGAAGTAACTTGTAAAGGTGGTGGTGTGAGCAGACACTCACAAGTAAGTGTCTGCTTGTGGCATACCTGCAAACAGGACGGTGCTTCGTTGATCCGCCTCCTCTTCTCCCTGCTCAGCTTGCCCTCACCTCCCACCCTCTCTGAGGTCCCTCTGACCCCCACCCCAATTCAGGAGCATGTGGCAACTCACTGAGTTCTCAGCAGAGATGATGGAGACCCCCACCGCAGCAGCCAGGGCATTTCCCAGGCTGAAACCCCAAGGTAATTACTCTGGGCTTCCACGCACCTCCGGGTCAAAAGATGGCTTTAACTTTTTTTCTTTTTCTTTTTCTTTTTGAGACGGAGTCTCGCTCTGTCACCCAGGCTGGAGTGTAGTGGCACGATCTCGACTCACTGCAATCTCCACCTCACAGGAACAAGCAATTCTCCTGTCTCAGCCTCCCTCGTAGCTGGGATTATAGGCACCTGCCACCACCCTCGGCTAATTTTTGTATTTTTAGTAGAGACAGGGTTTCACCATATGGTTAGGCTGGTCTCAAACTCCCGACCTCAGGTGATCCACCCGACTCAGCCTCCCAAAGTGCTGGGATTACCGGCATGAGCCACCAGCCTGGTGGCTTTAATTGACTGCCATCGGTCATTACACCTGGGTATTGCCAGAGTGCCCTGGGCCTTGCTCACTGTGGGTGGCCTCAGTGGGTTTGGGACCTAAAGCCGATGCTCTGTGGAGGGACACGGGGCAGGGGCCAGAGCAATTTACCCCCCTGCTCACTGGCTGCTGTGATGGAGACACAAGCAGTCCTAGGACACCCTGGATTCTGGGGCATTCTAAATTTCTTCATGTTTGTGGATTTCCTTGTGGTGGGTGGTGGCAGCCCCGAGTGTCTGGGACCTGTTTCCTCGCTGAGTCCACAGTGGGCACAGCTCACCTGGGTCAGCAGCTCCAGCCTTGCTCACCTCAGGCAGCTCACGGCTTCCTAAAGGGAGAGCTGGGGTGGCTGGGTACAGATAACTGACCTCGGCTCCCTCAGTGCCCCTGTGGAAATATAGGCATAGTCCTGGGCGGATCAGAGTGACCCAAGCCCAGGGGCTTCCAGTGCCTGCGTGCCAGGGCCAGCCTCTCTGAGCCTCGGCATCTTCATATGAAGGACAGAAATGTCTCCTGTGAATGTGAGAAAGGGCTCGGCACTGACCCTGTGCATGGGTGTACGTGGGTGTACGTGGGTGTGATCACATTTTATGTGTGTATGCATTGTCAACCTAAAATAATCAAGAGAATCAGAACATAGTTAAAAGAGAGTTTATTGAAGCACAAAGTTGAGGAATGCAGCCAGGGAGACACTTCTGACTTGCCTTGGAGAGTGTCTGGAGAACAGAGAGGTCTGAGTGTTTAAAGAAAAGAAAGGATGAATCAGGAGACGGGGTGGTATCCGTTGTTCATCGGGAACTCTCATTGGTTCACAGAAATAATACTGGTTAGTGATTGGCCAGCCACTTTTGAACTACAGGGCATGTGTCATTTTAGGGCTACTTTGTATCTGTTAGTTTAGAGCCTGCATAGCAAGTGGTTTCAGGAGGGATCTATTTTGCTTGATTGGGAGTGAGATGTGACTGTGTGCCTGAGTATATAAAGGGGCTGGCATTCCTCCGATAAAGGTCTTACTTTTCAGCATACGTGTGCACACATGTGCATGTATGTGCACATGTGCATTTGTATATGCCTGTGTGCAGCTGCGCCCTTGAACTCCAGGTAGTGGCCACACCAGCCCAGGAGGGTTGCTGCTGGCAAAGCCTTTGGCCGCAGAGGGGCTCTGCCCAGCTCCACTTCCCGAGGTGGCTCATCCCTCTCCTGCCCTTCTATCCAGCTGTCTTTGTTTTTCTGTTCTCATTACCTCTTTTATTTTAAAGCAACACATACTCTGTAAAAAGTCACTGCAACAGAATAGAAGGAAGTGAAGTGACAATTAGGGGCTCCTCAACCCAGACTCCCCCTGTCAAGGACCCCCTAAAAACCTCACTTTTAATTTGATTACTTTTATAAAGACCCTGTGTCCAAATATGCCTGCATTCCAAGGTACTGGGGGCTAGGACTTCAGTGTGTGAATGGGGCTTAACAACAGGATTCATAACACAGGTGTTTGCAATGCAGAGTTGCAAACGCGAAGCTGGAGGTGAGTGTCCTTCATTTGGTTTGGTTCATCTGCTGTTGCACAAAAGCCTTCGAGATAAGAAGAGAGTGATTTGAGGGCCTCCAATGAGCACAGCGAACCCTCCTCCTCTGGACAGGATGTCAGGGGCCCAGGCTGCTCGAGCCTCCCAGGCTACAACCACACACCTCCTCACCTTGCCTCATGATCCATCCTCCCTTCTGTGGTAAGGAAACCGATGCTCAGGAGTGAAACTCACCAAGTTTGTACAGTTCAAAGGCAATAAAAGTGAGATTTTTCTTTTTTTCTTGAGACAGAGTCTGGCTCTGTCCCTCAGGCTGGAGTGCAATGGTAAGATCTCTGCTTACTGTAACCTCTGCCTCCCAGGTTCAAGCGATTCTCTTGCCTCAGCCTTTCAAGTAGCTGGGATTACAGGAGCCCACCACTACACCTGGCTAAGGTGGGATTTTTCTTGATCAGCCCCGTGAGGTATACTTGGTGTTACATACCATCGATGCATATGTTTTAAGTGTACAGTTGGATAAACTTTGACATAGGGATATGCCTGTGAAATTTTCACCACAATCAAGGTAATGAGCGTGTGCAGCATCCCTCAAAGCTCTTATGCTTCTTTGTAAGCACCTCCCCGCCCCCCAGCCCCCCTTCACCCACTCCCACACCACTTCCCCCAAGCCAACTCCACAGCCCTTCCCCCTCCTTTCCAGGCACCCAACCTATCTGCTTCCTAGCACCATAGGTTACATGGCATTTCCTAGAATTCTGTAGTAATAAGAAAACACAGTAGGTCTTCTTTGCCTCCTTTTGCTCAGCATAATTATTTCTAGATTCATCTATATTCTATTCCCTTTTTAAAAATGGTCTGAAAGATCTGACTGGACCCGGTGGCTCACACCTGTAATCCCAGAACTTTGGGAGGCTGAGGTGGGAGGATCACTTGAGGTCAGGAGCTTGAGACCAGCCTGGCCAATGTGGTGAAAAACTATCTCTGCTGAAAAAAAAAATACAAAAATTAGCCAGGCGTGGTGGGCGCCTGTAATCTCAGCTACTCGGGAGGCTGAGGTGGGAGACTTGCTTGAACCTAGGCAGCAGAAAAAAGGTCTGAAAGATCTGTGTAGAATTAGCGTCATTATTTCCTGAAATGTTTGTGGAATTCACCAGTGAAGATCTCTGTGCCTGAAGTTTTCTACTTGGGAAAACTTTTAACTATAAGCATTTCTTGGGCTTGTTTTACATTGAGCTTCTTAGATGTAGAGATTTTTAGTTTCCATCAAATCTAGAAAACTTATTATTTCCTCAAATATTTTTTCTGTCCACCCCTTTTTGAGACTCCAAACACACATGTATTATACTACTTGAAGTTTACCCGCGTTTCACTGTTGCTCTGTTTTCTCTGCATGTGTGGATTTCATTTTGGGTAGCTTCTGTTCCTGTCTCTTCAAATTCACTAATAATTTTTCTTCCACAATGTCTAATTGGCTGTTAATTCCTTCCAGTGTGTTTTTGGTCTCACATTTTGTAGTTTTCATCTCTGGAGGTTTAATGTGGGCCTTCTTACATCCTCCACGTCTTGACTGGACTTTAGAACATAGTAGAACATAGGCATGATAGCAGTTTTAATGTGCCTTTCTGCTAATCCCAACATCTGTGTTAGTTTTCGGTCAGTTTATGTTGAATTTTTTTCTCTTCATTATAGGTTATATAGTCCCTTTTATGCATGTTCCACCATGCCTGGCTAATTTTTGTATTTTTAGTAGAGATGGGATTTCTTCATGTTGGCCAAGCTGGTCTTGAACTCCTGACCTCAAGTGATCCAACTGCCTTGGCCTCCCAAAATGCTGGGATTATGGGTATGAGCCACTGCGTCTGGCCTATGCCTGGTAATTTTTTATTGGATCCCCGACTATGTGAATTTTACCCTGCCATGCAGTAGATATTTTTGTAGTTATAGAAATACTTTTTTAAAAAATCTTTGTTCAGGGATCCAGTTTTGTAAACACATGGCCTTTCTGTTAAGGTTTGTTAATATTTGCTAGGTGGGACCAGAGCAGTGATGACCGCAGGGCTAATTATCCATCATTCCTGAAGCGAGACCCTTCTGAGTATTCAATGCAATGCCCTATAAATCGCGGGGCTTTTCAGGCTGGCTGGTGGGCAGAGGCATGTCCCTGCCCTGTGAAAGCTCCCTGTGGTCCTCACAGGTGGTTCTTTCTCTGGCCTCGTGTGCTCTGCCCTGGCACACATGCCGAATGGTCGTCGAGGGACCCCTCTGAGATCTACGGCTTCTCTCTCTCTGTGCGGTTCTCTCCTCTTCAGGGCTCCATCCTGTGGATTCTGGCCACCTTAGTCTTCCCAGTTCTGTCTTCTCAACTCAGAGAATCCACTGGGCTCCATGGGGCTCCCCTTCCCTGATCCATGGTCGGGAAATAGTTTCTGGGCAGTGAGCTGGGGCAGCAGGTGGGCTCACCTCATTCATTCCTGTCTCTCAGGGACCATGGTGCTTTACTGCTTAGCGTAGAGTCTTGCAAACTGTTGTTTTGTAGGTTTTGTCTATTTTTGTTGCTGTTCTGGGTAAGGGTAAATCTGGTTTCTATTACTCCATCCTGACCAGAAGCATAATTCTCCTGAGATGAGGTTGAACCAGGCTCTGTCTTGCCAGACAGCTACCTTTGAACACACCAAGGCTGAGCACAGCTCACATTCCATCCAGTGTATTTTTATTGCTGTGCCATATTTGACCTCTGGAAACCTGAGTTTATCTCTTGTGCTATGATAAGAATGCAGCAAAACATGTATTTTCTGTTTAGAAATCTTAACATTGCCCCTCATTGAACTTGTTAGGAATGTGGCAGTAGCCAATCAAATGCCCACCTGAGCGATTCTGGAGTCATTTAAAGAAACGTCCATTCAAAAGCCCCAAGAGAGCAAGCACTCAGGAGCCTGTGCAGGGTGGGGGTGCTTCACCCGTGGAGCCTGTTGGCATCCACAGCCACGGGGGACGCTGCCGGGGCCCGGGCCTGTGCTACACCCTGCTCAGAGGCACACCTGCCTGCTCTAGGCAGCCAGGGCAGGCTCTGGGACAGCTGCCTCACTGTGTGCCTGTGACTTTGTGAAGCCTGTTTCTTCACTGCTTCTTTATTCCGCTTAGCAAGTGAGGCAGGAGCATGTAAAGCTGCTGGCAGAGGATTATCTGAGTGTAAGTGTGAGTGTGAGTGTGTGTGTGAGCGTGCATGTGCGTGTGAGTGTGTGCGAGTGTGAGTGTGAGTGTGTGTGTGAGCGTGCATGTGCGTGTGAGTGTGTGTGTGAGTGTGAGCCAGCACGTCAAAGTGAGTGAGGGAGCTTCTCTGTGTATGCCTGGGGGAGGGTGTGAGGTATGGGCTGGGGAGGAGCCTGGCGATGCCCACCAGCTCACCTCACATTGGGCAGTGCCTGCATGTCCAAGGTGACCCAGGATGCTGGGTGGCCAGGGACAAGCTCAGCCCTGGTCCCAGAGTTTCCAGCCAAACAGGGTGCTGCCCACCCAACAGTGCATGGCTGCTGGTGCAGGCCTCACCCTTCTGGAGGCTTCGTGTACCAGCCCGGGGTTGAGGATATGGCTGTGCAGATGCCCATGCCCCATTCCTGGGGTCCGCATGCTGGGCAGTGGCACGGAGCTTCCTTCCTCCACACCTCCCCAGAGCTGGGGCCTCTGGCTGCTCCAAATGCCAGTTGGAGAAGGTGGTTTTCTTCTCTTTTAGTGTCTTTTCAGTACCTCCTAAACGACTCTACTTTGAACCTGCTGGGCAAGAAAGAGATTTTCAAGGAAACCCTCTACTCTGTGCCAACCCCTGCCAGCCAACCCCAGACCCCAGCGTGGACCCAGGCGCCTGTGCCCGCCGACCCTCAGCATCCTCCTCGGAGAGGCTGGCAGCATCAGGTATGGGGATAAGTGACTGCCACTTGCAGCTGCGGTCCTCGGCTCCTCGGCAGCTGCGTCTTGGGTTCAAGAGGACAATTTGAAGGAATGGCAGTCTCCCTCTAGGCCCATCTCACTTTGCTCCTCCTCAGAGGTGCCTGGTGAATTTTCTGTGCACTTAGAATTGACACCTGAATTTGGTCCATGAGAGGTGTGGTGGGCCAGTGTGAGGTGGCTCCAGCGCACAGGAGGGAGGAGTCTGGGGGCAAAGACCTTGGTCCACATCCTCTGGCGGGACCCGCTTCCTCGCCCTGCCCTCCCCCAAGGGAGATAGTAGAGACAGCTGGGACCTGGGACCCCTGGGGGCTGTTTTCTGACCTGTCCAGCAGGCAGTGTTGGGGAGGAAGTGGAGGAGGAAGACTCTGGCCTCACGTCCTGGGAGTATCCGAGGATTGGAAAGCACACGGATGCGCTATAAACAGAAGCCACTGTGTTCCTGCTGGTTGTTGTTACTACCTTGGGCATATATCTTGAATATAGTTTGAGTTTATTGAACAGCAAAAAGCTTCACACCACAGGGTTACCTTTTTATGCAGAAGAAACTTAATTTTAAAACAAAGCATTTTCCATTTTCTGTTCTCTAAAAGCCTGTCTGTACAATACCCACCTGAAGCTGAGCAGGGCATTCACACTTCACACACAGCCCCCAGCCCACCTGCTCGAGGCTTTGGGGTGGAGGGCGGAGGGTACTGCCTGGGGGCTGCATTTGGGAGGGGCCGGTCCATGCCTGGCTAGCACTGACTCAGGCTTGTTTCTCCCCTGCAGGAAGCCCCTGGCCAGCTTCCAACTGAGCCCAGTGAGCTCAGCTTTAAGGATGGAGTCCGGTGGGGGGTCCTCAACCCCTCCAGGACCCATTACTGCCCTAGGGGTGCCAGATGCTGGGCCTGGCAGTTCCTCCCTAGGGAAGCTCCAAGCGCTCCCTGTTGGGCCCAGGGCTCACTGCAGGGACCCTGGCAGCCCGGCTGCAGCAGGGGACGGCTCTCTAGACACGGCCCCCATGGGAGAGCTGAGTGGTAGCTTGAAGATCCCCAACCGGGACAGCGGGATCGACAGTCCATCCTCCAGTGTAGCTGGAGAAAACTTCCCCTGTGAGGAGGGCTCAGAGGCTGGCCCAAGCCCCACTGTCCAGGGGGCACACCCAGACACGGCCCTGCACAGCCAGGCCCCAAAGGTCACCCCCCAGGACGAGGCCGACAGCGATGTGGGTGAGGACCCTGACCCTGAGACCAGCCCCCAGAAGGCTGACGAGGACACCAGCCTGGCCCAGGTAGGCCTCCCCTTCTCTGTCCCAGCTGTGGGCTGCAGGCCTTTCCTCCGGAGGGGTTTGGGGTTCTCAGTGAGTGTCACTCCACACCTTGTTTCCAGGAATGTGGCACACAGGCTGGCGCTGTGTGCAAGGGGAGGTCCTGGGATGCAGTCTCCCGAGAAAATCCCGTGGGAAGAATCCATGCAGCCCATGCCAAGCCTACTGACACCTTGAGCAGTGACCTCAGTCCTGAGCCTCAGTTTCCACAACTGTGCAGTGGGCACCTCCCGACTCTGGGAGGGTGTGATGGTCAGTCCTACTGGTGGTGGTGCCAAAGCCGCCCTTTGCACGGTGCTCACTGCCGACTTCATAAAACTCCTGGGAGGAGACAGTGTGAGTGGGGAAACTTTTTCTCAATGGGAAACTGAGGCACAGAGAGCATGGCATCTGCCTGGGGCCACCCACGGGGCGTGGCACAAGCTGAGTCCTCTGTGATCTTCAGGACAGGGTGAGGCAGAATCTGTGACGTCCGCAGTGCAGTGTGGAGACCAGAGCGGACCGTTCCCACAACACGATGGAGCTGCTTGGAGGGAGTTCATTTGCATTCTCATTAGCATTTTTGGGGCTCTTAGCTAGGTGCTGGGATCAGGGGAAGATGGAGAGGCAGCAGATGGCCACAGGCTCAGAGAAACTGTGGGGCTCGGGGGAGCACAGCATGAGTAAGCTGCCAAATGACCGGGTCCTGGGAGCGTTTTCTGGGTCAGGCTTGCTGGCTCCTGGGTGGGGATGTTGCTGGCTGATGTGGGGGCTATCAGGAGACAGGCTGGCAGGTGAAGGGCAGCCTGGTGCCTGGACCACTGTGGGCCGGCTTTGCAGAGACGAGGCCAGGGCTGTGCTGAGCCCAGGCTTTGTCATCACTCGGTGTAGGAAGGAGCAGGAGGCAACTGCCATTGACATGATGGTTTGTCATCCTCAGTTTCCAAGAGAAAGGGGCACATCACACACACTGTGGAGCCGCGGGGAAGCCCAGCGTCGGTCAGGAGGCAGAGGGTTCAAGGGGGAACTGTGGGCCCGAGATGATAATGTGGTTTCTGCAGGAAGGAACGGGCAAGGCAGGGTAAGCAGGCTGAGGATTGGCTGGTGTGAATCATTTCAGTGGGTTCTGGGGCACAGGGACTGTCCCTGGCTGTCTGGTACCTGCCCTGGGGTGAGGAGGGCAGGGGAATATGGCCCAGAGTATGAGGGTTCCATAGAGGGGTGGTGGGTGTGACTCTGGGTGGCTTGGTCTGCATTGGAAAGGCGAGTTTGCAGGGCAGTCCAGGCCTTCATTCTCTCTAGGAGGGGCAGTCCCTTCAGGGTCAGAAAGGCCAGATGTCAGCGCATCAGAACACAGACAACAGAAGGCCTGGTGAGTCCTGGCCGCACCACCCACAGCTCCAGGGGTATCCCGAGCTGACTGCCCAGCCTCCTGAGTGCCGGGGACAAGGCAGATCCCAGGCCCAGCCCCTCAGGTTCTGGGCGTGCACAGGGCCGGAGGCTTATGTGAGGAAGGCCAAGATCCCACTGTCCGGAATAAGAAGTTTCTGACGCTTGCTCTGGTGCTTCCGTCACCGACAGGAATGAGTTTGTCTCCTCCCTCAAGGGGTGCCTGGACAGAGCGTACTCTGTCACACACCAGCCTGTCCTCTGGGTGAGGCACCATGCAGGAGCCTTGGGGCCTGGAGCCTCCTCCACCCCACTCGGAGGAAGAACACGGCTTCAGCGTGGGGGGGTGATGGAGGGGAACACACGCCAAGCCAGTGGGCCAGGCTCTGCACCACGAGAAATTAGCCAGAAGCAAGCTGAAACGTAACACAGGAAAGGCGTTGGGGAAAGGTTAAGGATGCTTCAGCAGCACACTTCTTGGCCCCAAAATCACCCAGCTCTCAGGGGCACGTGGGGTTGCCTGGGTCAGGCATGAACCTGCCACTCATATGGAGACAGCAGGAGTGCTGAGCCTGGAGCCACATGATAGGGCAGGCGGGGCTGGGCTGGCACCCCTAAACGAACGGGGGTTTGACCCCATCCAACTCTCTCAGGAGCACTGTCTCTGGAGGGCTGTCCGCCCATCCCACCCTGGCCTTCATGTTTTTAAAGGGAGCATCTTTCAAGGTTAGGTAAAATAATGGGAGGATTAATTAGACTTAACCACTTAGTACCTTGCATTCCTGTCCTTGGTACATGGTGCGGGGAAGGCCTCACGAGTGTTGGGGACACCACTAGCTTGTGTGTCCTTTCAGGGCTGTGCGTGGGGAAATTGGTGAATGGGGGCTTTTTTACAAATACAGAAATTGAGGCACAGAGGGGTTGAGTTATGAGCATGGGATCAAGATGTTACAGGCTGAGCCCTCATCTCTCCCTGGTTCCCCTCTAGGCTTGTCCCTGTGAAGGAGCCCCCTGGGAACACCACTTTGCTCCCCAGAACCTGGGAGGTCCCCATGCCCTGCTACAGTGTTCCCCAACCCCTTCCCTGCCTGCTCTGAGCTGGACCCCTCAGTCCCTCAGGAACTGTTCGCTCCTCTCTATTCCCCTAGCCCCACCCTACCTGGTGCCCCCATCCCCCCACAGCATCCCCTCATCCTGACACAGCTATCAGAAACCTCCTCTCCTTTTCCCATTGCCTGGGCACTGAGGCCTGACCTGAAGACCCTAGGCTGGCACAGACGCCTCCCCAACCTCATCTCACCACCGGCCGCAGAAAGGGCCTTTTTCACTGCTAGGAACTCTGATCTGTGCCACCTGCCTAGAGGCCTGTGGGATTCTCGGCTGCCCTGTCCGTGGGTGCCACCCTGGCTAATTGCTTTGTGCAATTTCCCCACTAACCTGCAGCTGCTGAAAGGGACTCTCATGGCCTCTGTCCCGAGGTGTGGGTCAAAAGGACTCAGGACCCAGTCTGTAAACAAACACGAGTAAGTCAACCCCAGATTATTGAATAAGGTGAAAAACGCAAATCCAAGACAAAAGCACTTTTTCACAAATAGGTTCGAGCAGGGTTCAGTATTGGAGGTCTGGCCCCAGGTGTGGGGGAACATGGCTCCATCTGGTGACCAGCGGCTGCCTCGGGCTGCAAGCTTCTCGCGCCTTCTCTGTGGAAGGCGTTTGGCAGACCAAGGGCGAGGAGGCCACTCGGCACCCAGAGGCCAGACTGCAGCGGAGCCCCTGCGCACCACCCTGGGATACACTTCTCTTTCTTTTTCTTTCCTCTTCCCTTTTCCCATGCTTTAGCTTAAGCGGCCTGGTCTTGCTAAAAATATAACACAGGAGGCTGTAAGGGGAAGCTGAGGCTCCAGGATAGATTGTCATTTAACCCTGTAAATGAAAAATAAAATCCTTAGTCCCCCACCAAACTGAAACAAAAACAGACCCCAGAAAAACCTTAAAAACTTGAGTTTCCAGCCATGATGGGATGGGAGGTGGGTTTTACTCCCTCCTTTTTGCAGTTTAGACACAACTGACCAGCATTAATGTTAAAATAGAGATCAGAAGGCTGACAGACAGACTCTTTGTGGCAATCAGATACCAAATTATAAACAGGACCAGGCAGTGTACACACTCTACACTTAAAGAAGAAACTATATTCTAATAGCCACGAGGTTTTTCTTTTTCTTTAGCAGCTAAACAAGCAATAAGCAGTATTAAAACAATTGTAGCCCCACCAGATGCTGACTGGCTGACCCCCCTGCTCCAACCCCCACCCCACCCCCGTTCCACCAGCTATAACTGCAGCCTTGATTGGACAAGAGACTGATTCAGTAACTTTCTCCCAATAAGAAGACCACTGACTATGTTTGGACTGGCTCTGGCCAGTTTGCAGAGGCTGCACATTTGCGTGCACTTGTGTCCTGAAAAGACCTTTTGCATATAAAGCCTGATTGTAATATATTTGAATGTTAAGGGTCCACCCCAAGATGAACATGAGTTGCATGTTACACGCATGCTGGTTCAATACACATGCATCAGGACTATCTTCATAAATATCCATAGCTCCTCTGCAACCTGTTGAATATGTATACTTGGCCAACCTGTTCAGCTTAAATTCCTGTCCAGACTCTCCTCCTTAAAAGTGCTGTCTCTGGTCTTGACTGGCTACCTTGGAGGCTGTAATCCTTTATAAAGATAAATCTATAGATTTTTTTAAGGCCAAGCACAGTGGCTCTTGCCTGTAATCACAGAACTTTGGGAAGGTGAGGCGGGCAGACCACTTGAGGCCAGGAGTTCAAGACCAGCCTAGCCAACATGGTGAAACCTCATCTCTACTAAAAATATAAAAAGTAGCTGAGCGTGTTGGCACACACCTGTAGTCCCAGCTAGTTGAGAAGCAGAGACAGGAGAATCACTCAAACCTGGGAGGTGGGGGTTGCAGTGTGCCGAGGTCACACCACTGCACTCCAGCCTGGGCAACAGGGTGAGCAAGACTCCATCTCAAAACAACAATAACAAAAAAATCTGTAGATGTTTTTTCTCTTTTTTCTCTTTGTCTAAATGTATAGATTTTTTTCTAAATGTTGTGATTTTTTGTTTTTTTGAGACGAAGTCTGGCTCTGGTTGCCCAGGCTGGAGTGCAGTGGCATGATCTCGGCTCACTACAACCTCTGCCTCCTGAGTTCAAGCAATTCTCCTGTCTCAGTCTCCCGAGTAGCTGGGATTACAGGCGTGCATCACCATACCCAGCTAATTTTTTGTATTTTTAGTAGAGACAGGGTTTTGGCCAGGCTGGTCTTGGACTCCTGACCTCAGGTAATCTGCCCGCCTCAGCCTCCCAAAGTGCTGGGATTACAGGCATGAGCCACCGCACCTGGCCTAGTCTTTCACCATTGAATATGATGTTAGCTGTGAGCTTCTCATATGTGGACTTTATTAGATTGAGGCAGTTTCATTCTGTTCCTAGTTTGTTGAGTGTTTTTATCATGAAAGGATGTTGAATCTTTTCAAATGCTTTTTCTGCATCAATTGAGATGATCATGTGGCTTTTGTCCTTCATTCTGTTAATGTGATGTATTACATTAATTGATTTTTGTTATATTGAACCATAGTTGCATTCCAGGAATAAACTTGGTCATGGTGATTAATCCTTTCAATGTACTGTTGAATTTCATTTCCTAGTATTTTGCCGAGGACTTCTGCATCAATATTCATCAGGGATATTGGCCCGTAGTTCTATTTTCCTGTATTGTCTTTGTGTGGCCTTGGTATCAGGATAATGGTGGCCTCATTGAATGAGCTTGGAAGTATGCCCTCCTCTTCAATTTTTTTGGAAGAATTTCAGGATGATTGGTTTTATTTCTTTTTAAAATGTTCATAGAATTCATCAGTGAAGCCATCTGGTCCTGGACTTTTGTTTGTTTGGAGGTTCTTTGTTACTAATTCAATCTGCATACTCATTACTGCTCTTTCAGATTTTCTATTTCTTCATGATTCGGTCTTCCTAGGTTGTGTGTTTCTAGGAATTTATCCGTCACTGTTCATAGCATTCTCTTATAGTCCTTTTTTTTCCTGTGGTATCTCTTGTAATATTCCCTCTTTCATTTGAGTTGAATCTTCTCTCTCTCTCTTTTTTTTCATTTTGAGACAGTCTATTTAAAAGTCATGACATTTAGGAAAAAATCTATACATTTAGACAATTGCTTGTTTGTTTGTTTGTTTTAGATAGAGTCTCACTCACTCTGCTGCCCAGGGTAGAGTATAGTGGTGCAATCTCGGCTCACTGCAACCTCCACCTCCCGGATTCAAGCCATTCTTCTGCCCCAGCCTCCTGAGTAGCTGAGATTACAGGCATGTGCTACCACGCCCAGCTAATTTTTGTATTTTCAGTAGAGATGAAGTTTCACCGTTTTGGCCATCCCAAACTGCTGGCCTCAAGCGATCCACCTGCCTCGGCCTCCCAAGTGCTGTGATTACCCATGCCCGGCCTCTTTTTTCTTAGTTAACCTAGCTAAATATTTGTCAATTTTTTTTGCTCTTTTCAAAAAACCAACTTTTCACGTTGTTAATTTTCCTATTGTCTTTTTGTTCTCTCTATATAGATATCTCTGTATGTCTGATCTTCATTACTTCCTTCCTCCTGCTAGCTTCAGTTTCAGTTTTCTCTTTGCTTTTGAGTTTCTTGACAGGCAGAGTTAGATTGTTGATTCAAGATTTTTCTTTTTTAAAAAATGTACGTGTTAAAAAAAAAAAGTATGTGTTTATAGCTGTAAAATTCCCTCTTAGCACTGCTTTTACTGCATTCCATAAGTATGTTGTGATTTCATTTTTTTCTTTTATCCATTGGCTGTTTAAGAATGTGTTGTTTAGGCCGGTGCGGTGGCTCAGTCCTGTAATTTCAGCACTTTGGGAGGCCAAGATGGGTGGATCAACTGAAGTCAGGCATTTGAGACTAGCCTGGCCAACATGGTGAAACCCCGTTTCTACTAAAAATACAAAAGTTAGCCAGGTGTGGTAATGAACACCTGTAATCTCTGCTACTCTGGAGAGTGAGGCAGAAGAATTGCTTGAAAGAGGGAGGTGAAGGTTGCAGAGAGCCGAGATCACGTCACTGAACTCCAGCCTGGGTGACAGAGCAAGACTCCATCTTAAAAAAAAAAAAGAATCTGTTGTTTAATTTGCACGTCTGTGGATTTTCATTGTGTTCTTGATTTCTAGTTTCATTTCATTATAATTGAAAAAGATAGTTTGTATAATTTCAGTCTTTGTGTGTTTGTTGAGACTTGTTTTATGCCTAATACATGGTCTCTCCTGGAGAATGTTTCATGTACACTTGAGAAGAACATTTATTATGCTGTTTTTGGGCCGCCTGTTCTGTAATTGTCTGGTTCAACTGCCTGTAGAGTTGTTCAAGTCCTCTATTTCCTGATTGATCTTCTGTCTGTTTCTTCTATTGGTTTATTGAAAATGAGATATTAAAGTCTCCTAATATTATTTTGCTGCTCTCTATTTCTTCCTTCAATTCTGCCTAAGTTTCCTTCGTATATTTAGGAGTTCTGAGGTTTGGTGCATAAATATTTATAATTGTTACATCTTTTTGGTGACTTGATCTTTTTATCACTACATAATGTGTTTCTTTGCTTCTTGTAACAGTTATTTTTTTCCCACTTGTCAGCAGTGATTCTTTTTTTCTAAGTGACAGAGGGTAACTGTACATATTCCTAGGTTACATAGTGATGTTTTGATACATATAATACGTAGTGATTAGATCATGGCAATTAACATAGCCATCATTTCAAACATTTATTATTTCTTTCTGTCGGGAACATTCAATACCCTCCTTCTAGCTGTTGAAACTATATACGATACTATCGTTAACTACAGTCATCCTACAGTGGCATAGAACACTGGAACTTACTCCTTTTATCTAGCTGCAATTTTATATCCTTTAGCAAATCTCTCCCTATGCCTCTCTTCCTCCTACCCTTCCTAGTCTCTAGTATTCTCTTGCTGTACTGTTTACTTCTGTGAGATCAACTTTTTTTAGCTTCCATATATGAGTGAGAACATGTGATGTTTAACTTTCTGTTCCTGGCTTATTTTGCTTAACTAAATGTCCTCTAGTTCCATCCATGTTGCCACAAATGACGGGATTTCATATTTTTATGACTCAGTAGTATGGCATTGTCTAGCTATACCACATTTTCCTTATCCATTCAACTGTTGTTGGGTACCCAGGTTGATTTCATGTCTTGGCTACTGTGAATAGTGGTGCAATAAACACAGAGGTGCAGCTGTCTCTTCAAAATACTGAGTTCCTTTCCTTTGGATAAGTGTCCCGTAGTGGGATTGGTAGATCATATGGTAGTTCTATGTTTTTTCCTTCTTTTTAAAATGTTTATTCTTTTTTTAATGTATCTATTCTTTTTTTTTTTTTTTTGAGACAGAGTCTCACTCTATCACCCAGGCTGGAGTGTAGTGGCGCGATCTTGGCTCACCACAACCTCTGCCTCATGGGTTCAAGCGATTCTCCTTCCTCAGCCTCCTGAGTAGCTGCCCAGGCTGGTCTCGAACTCCTGACCTCAGGTGATCTGCCCACCATGGCCTCCCAAAGTGCTGGGATTACAGGCATGAGCCACAGCTCTGGGACTTTTTTTTTTTTAAGAGTCTTGTTCTGTTACCCAGGCTAGAGTGCAGTGGCAAGATCACAGCTCACTGCAGCCTTGAACTCCTGGGCTCAAGCAGTCCTCCCACCTCAGCTTCCCAAGTAGCTGGGACTACAGGCATGCAACACCACGCCTAGCTAATTTTTAAAAGTTTTTTTGTAGAGATAGTGTCTTACTGTGTTGACCAGGGTGGTCTCAAACTTCTGGACTCAAGTGATCCTCCTGCCTTGGCATCTCCAAGTGCTGGGGTTACAGGTGTGCATCACCGTGAGGAACCTCCATACTGTTCCCCACAGTGGCTATACTAGTTTACATTCCCACCAATAGTGTATGAGAGGTACCTTTTCTCCACATCCTTGCCAGCCTTTGTTATTTTTTGTCTTTTGGATAATAGCCATCCTAACTGGGGTGAGATGCTTTCATTGTGGTTTTGATTTGCATTTCCCTTATGATTAGTGATTTTTTCAACATTTAAAAATATATTTGTTGGCCATTTTTACATTTGCTTTTGAGAAATGTCTGCTCAGATTATGTGCCCATTTTTAAAATGAATTGTTTGGGCTTTTCTGCTGATGAGATGTTTTAGTTCTTGGTATATTCTGGATATTAATTTCCTGTCAGATGAACAGTTTGCAAATATCTTCTCCCATTCGGTAGGCTGTCTTTTCGTTCTGCTGATTGTTTCCTTTGCTGTGCAGAGGATTTGTAGTTTGATGTAATGTAGTTTGTCTGTTTTTTTCCTTTTGTTGCCTATGCTTTCAAGGCCTTATTCATAAAATATTTTCCCAGACTAATGTCCTAAAGCATTTCTCCTTCCTGCCTTCCTGCCTTCCTTTCTTTTCTTTTCTTTTTTCTTTGTTTTTTTTTCTTTTGAGAGTCTCACTCTGTCGCCCAGGCTGGAGTGCAGTGGCAGGATCTCAGCTCACTGCAACTCCCGCCTCCCAGGTTTAAGTGATTCTCCTGCCTGAGCCCCCCAAGTAGCTGGGATTACAGACATGTGTCACCACGCCTGGCTAGTTTCTGTGTTTTCTTTTAGTAGCCTTCAGGTCTTAAGTTTAGGTCTTTGATCCATTTTGAGTTGATTTTTGTATCGGGTATAAACCAAAAATAAACTTTTTTGCGGGGAGGGATGGAGTCTCTTTCTGTCGCCCAGGCTGTAGTGCAGTGGCGAGATCTCAGCTCACTGCAAACTCTGCCTCCAGGGTTCAAGCGATTCTCCTGCCTTAGCCTCCCGAGTAGCTCAAACTACAGGCAGGTGCCACCATGCCCGGCTAATTTTTTATATATTTTAGTAGAGACAGGGTTTCACCGTGTTAGCCGGGATGGTCTCAATTTCCTGACCTCATGATCTGCCTGCCTCTGCCTCCCAAAGTGCTGGGATTACAGGCCTGAGCCACCAGGCCCCGACAAAAAATAAGCTTTTAAGGTCCCCCAGCCATCTGAATGAACCCCTTTCCTCTGCCAAGGGTATTCCAGAGTTAACCTGAAAAATGGGTTCAGGTCATGAGAGAAGGGAGTCTAACATGCCTCATTATGTCCTCCCCTCTTTTAGAATTCAGGAAAAGCCAAACAGCATTTAACATCAACACAGACCTTAAGTTTGATAAGAAACATTTACAATCTATTGTTTCAAGCCTGCTACCTGGAGGCTTAATCTGCATGATAAAACTTTGGTCTCCACAGACTTTTCATTGCAACCCAGACATTCCTTTCTATTGATAACTCTTTCAACCAATTGCCAATTAGAAAAATTTAAAATCTACCTGTAACCTGGAAGCCCCCCTACCCCAGCTTCAAGTTGTCCCGCCTATCTGGACCGAACCAATGTATATCTTAAATGTATTTGATTGACGCCTCATGTCTCTCTAAAATGTATAAAATGTAGCTGTGCCCCAAACATCTTAGGCACATGCTCTCAGGGTCACCTGGGGGCTGTGTCACAGGCCGTGGTCACTCATATTTGGCTCCGAATAAATCTCTTCAAATATTTTCAGCTGGAGGGGAGAAAGGGAAGGTATGTTAATCCACATGTTGCGAGAGAAAAGGAGCTGGTAGGCAAATAGTCAATTATGTATTCATCTGTTGCTCAGTAAATCTGCACTTTACATAAAATGAGGTAAATAGGGCAGCCACCTGTGGAGATATTTAACCTTTCATCTATAGCTGTCTGGTTAGGAACAAAAGGAAAGGCAGTTTCTCGCATGACTCAGCTTTCAGCTTAATTTTTTTCTTTTGGCATCATGAATTGAAGTCCTGAGTTTTCATTTTCCTTTTGCACCTTGTAGAGATTTTGTACCTCCCACATTAAATTTATTCCTAGGTATTTATTTTGCAGTTATGGTATGTGAGATTGCCTTCTTGATTTCTTTTTCAGCTAGTTTGTTGTGTATAGAAACACTACTGATGTTCGTATATTGATTTTGTGTCCTTCACCCACTGGCCATTCAGGAGCATGTTATTTAATTTCCATATATTTGCAGAGCTTTGAATGTGTCTCTTCTTATTGATGTCTAGTTTTATTCCATTGTGGTCAGATAAGATACCTAATATAATTTTGATAAAAAAAAATCTGAGACTTGTTTTGTGCCCTAATATATTGTCAGTCCTAGAGAATGTTCCATATGTTCACGAGAAGAATGTGTGTTCTGCAGCTGTTGGGTGAAATATTCTGTACATGTCTGTTAGGTTTATTTGGTCTATGGTGTAAATAAATCTGATGTGCCTTTGATTTTCCATCTAGATGATCTGTCTAATGCTGAGAGTGGGGTGTTGAAGTCTCCAACTATTATTGTGTTGGAGTTATACCATTCCCTTTATATCTAATAATATTTGCGTTCTATATCTAGGTGCTCTAGTATTTGGTGCATATTTACAATTACAATTATTATATTCGTCTCCTGAATTGATCCCTTTATTATTATGTAATGTCTTCCTTTGTTTCTTTTTACAGTTTTTGACTTGAAGTCTTCTTTATCTGATATAAGTATAGATACTTCTGCTTGTTTTGGGTTTCTGTGTACGTGGACTATCTTTTTTCATCCTTTCAGTTTATGTAAGTCTTTACAGGTAAGGGAGTTTCTTGTAGACAACATATAGCTACTTATGTAGCTTTTCATCCTTAACTTAAAAAAATTTTTTTTCATCCTTAACTTTGAGTTTATGTATATCTTTACATGTAAGGGGAATTTCTTGTAGACAGCATATAGTTGGGTCTTGGTTGTTTTAATCCATTCAGCCAGTTTATTTTTTAAATGGGGGAATTTAATCTATTTACATTCAAGATTATTATTGATTGGGGAGAACTTACTCCTGTTATGATACTGATTGCGTTCTGGTTGTTTTTTATACCCTTTGTTACTTACCTCCTCTCATTATTTATTTTTGCAGTTGAGTGGTTTTCTGCAGTGATAAGATTTGATTCTTTTTTCCTTTGAATATAAGCTTTACCAGTGAGTTTTATAGTTTTACATGTTTTCATGACGGTGTTTGTTGTCATTTCACTTCCAGGTATGAGACTATCTTGAGCATTTCTTGTAAGACTGGTCTAGTGGTGATGAATTCTCTTATTTTTTTGCTTGTCAGTTAAAGATTTTATTTCTCCTTCCTTTCTGAAGAATAGCTGGGAGGATTGCTGGAGCTCCTCCTGGGTGGCATTGGCAGACTGTTCTTTTAGCTGAAAATGTGGCACTGAGAGTTGGTTTCCCTGCTATGTAGGACAAGAGTCACTGCTAATCCTGGGCCCAAGCTCTGTACAGCTGCGGTTGTGGCATTCAAACACCCATGTGGTCTTGGTGGAATGGAGATGGAGCCCCAGTGCTGGAGAGGTACAGTAGCTACTTCCTGGAGCACTCTGGAGGTGGCTCTGGTCTCAGGATGATGCCATGCCACAGCAGCTTGGTTCACAGGGGTGGCTGGGGGATGGGGAGTGCACACTTTGTGATCCTAATTGGGGCAATGTGGCTGTATGGATTCTCACAACTCTCCAAACTGGGCTTGGGGCTTGCAAGGACTGTGGGATTCTCTTGTGTTGTACTTTTTCACTGCAAAGGGAAGTCCCTCCTGACTCTGGATAGATCCTATCTGGGTGGAGGGAGATGGGACTGCTGGAGGCTGGGTGCCTCCACACTGCTCTCCTGGGCTTTCAATCATCACAGGTGCATCTCTACTCCACCACTCATTCCAGCACCAGTCAAATCTTAGTCGTTTGTGCCTTAGTCCTTTCTTGGGGTGAGGGGAGGAATGCCAGGTGTTTCTAGTCAGCCATCTTGCTGATATCACTCTCCTTTTTTTTTTTGGAGACAAGGTCTCACTATGTTGCCCAGGATAGCCTCAAACTCCTGGGCTTAAGTGACCCACTTCAACCTCCTGAGTAGGTGGGTCTATAAGTGTACATCATTGCATCCAGCCTTCTAATAGTTTTTGCTATAAAGTCTATTTTATCTAAGTGTGGCTGCTCCTGCTCTCTTTTGGTTACCATTTGCATGAAATATCTTTTTCCATCCTGTCACTTTCAGCCTATGTGTGTCCTTATATCTAAAGCGAGTTTCTTGTCAACAGCATATAGTTGGAGGCTATTGTTTATTAATTAATTAATTTATTTATAACTACACTCAAGTCCCAGGAGGCTGTTATTTTTAATCTATTCAGCCAATATGTCTTTTGATTGGGAAGTTTAATCCATTTATATTTAAAGTAGTTACTGATACGAAAGGACCTACTACTGCCATTTGGTTGTTTTCTGTATGTCTTATAGGTTGTTTGTGTCCTTCCTTTACTCTCTTACTGCCTTTGTGTTTCATTGAATTTTTTTGTAGTGATATGCTTTTATTTCCTTCTCATTTCCTTTTTTTTTTGAGATGGAGTCTTGCTCTATCACCAGGCTGGAGTGCAGTGGTGCAATCTCAGCTTACTGCAACCTCCGCCTCCTGGGTTCAAGCAATTCTTCTGCCTCAGCCTCCCAAGTAGCTGGGACCACAGGTGTGTGCCACCATGCCTGGCTAATTTTTTTGTATTTTTAGTGGAGATGGGGTTTCACCATGTTGGCCAGGATGGTCTTGATCTCTTGACCTTGTGATCCACCTGCCTTGGCCTACCAAAGTGCTGGGATTACTGGCATGAGCCACTGTGCCCAGCCCCTTTTTTAATCTATAAATATTTTATTTGTGGTTACCACTGCAGTTACATAAAACATTTTAAAGTTATAGCATTCTATTTTAAACTAATAACAACTTCAATCACATGCAAAAACTCCACCTCTAGTTCCACCTCCCTCTCCCTGCTTATTGATGTCATGAATTAATCTTTATTTATTGTATACAAATTCATATAGATTTAAATGCTTAAATGTTTTTGTAATTTAAATTCTATGCACTAAAAGGACAATAGTACAAATTTGTATTTATCCATGTGTTCACCTTTACTGAAGAACCTTACATTATCATGTGACTTTGTGTTGCTTTCTACCACCCTTTTGTTTCAACGTAAAGGACTCCTTTAATCTTTTTTATTTTAGAGCATATTTAATGGTAATGAACACCTTCAGCTTTTGTTTATCTGGAAAAGTGTTTATTTCTCCATTTTTGAAGGACTGTTTTGTCAAATACAATATTCTTTGTTGACAGGTTTTTTTTCTTTCAGCACTTTTAATATATCCTCCCTCTGCCTTCTGGTTTGCAAAGTTACCACTGACAAATCCTCTGATAATCTTATGGACTCCTTACATGAGAAAAAATGCTTTTCTCTTGCTGCTTTCAAGATTTTCTTTGTATTTGACTTTAGACAGTTATATGATTATAATGTGTCTTGGTATGGTTCTCTTTTGATTTACCCTAGTTGGAGGTCTTTGAGATTCTTGAAGTTTTAAAGCCATTGCTTTCCTCAAACTTGGAAAATTTTCAGCCATTATTTCTGTAAATAAAGTCTTTGCCCCTTTTCCTCTCTTCTCCTTTGGAACTTACATGTGCAGATATTGATCTACCTGATAGTGGCCCATACGTCCCTTAGGCTGTCCTTGCTCTTCTTCTTCTTTTTCTCTTATCTGAGTCTATGATTTCAAATGACTTCTCTTCAAGTTTGCAGACTTTTTCTTTCTTTTTTTTTTGAGACAGAGTCTTACACTCTCTCCAGGAGCCAGGCTGGAGTGCAGTGGCGCAATCTTGGCTCACTGCAACCTCTGCTTCCCGGGTTCAAGCACTTCTCTTGCCTCAGCCTCCTGAGTAGCTGGGACTACAGGCGCATGCCACCACGCCCAGCTAATTTTTATATTTTTAGTAGAGATGGGGTTTCACCATGTTGGCTAGGATGGTCTCGATCTCTTGACCTTGTGATCCACCAACCTCAGCCTCCCAAAGTGCTGGGATTACAGACATGAGCCACCGCGCCTGGCCCCAAGTTTGTGGACTTTTTCGTCTGCCTGATCAAGTCTGCTGTCAAAACCCTCTTAAAAATTTCTTGGTTCAGTTAATGTGTATTTCAGCTCCAGAATGTCTGGTTTGTACCTTTTAATAGTTTCTATCTCTTTGTTGATATCCTCACTTCGTTCATATATCATTTCCTAATTTTTTCTTAGTCATCTATCTGTGTTCTCTTTTATCTCATTGAACATCTTTATGACAACTATTTAAATGTTTTTTTCTTACGGAGCATCATAGATCTGTGTTTCCTTAAGATCAGTTTTGGGGTTTTTTATTTTGTTTGTTTGATTAAGCTATATTTTTCTGTTTCTTTGTAGTTAATTTTGTTTCAGCTAGAAGGTCAGAGGCAAAAAATGCTTGCTAAGTCTGATTAAAACGGCCCCAGTACCTTCAAGGCCTGTCCACTGTGGTACTGCAGTGATTATTTCTATCTTATCTCCTTTGTAGCTTGGTCTGGAGAGCTGCCTTAGACTCTTCAATGAATCTATTCAAACAGCTGCCTCTGTTACCTTGACTTGTCTCAGATTCCGTTGACCTGAGATGAGTCCTGGCACTAGGAATAGACTGTAACTCCATTATTTTGACTTGCTCCAGGTTAGAGAGAAGCTTATGCAAGGCTCCTACTGATTATATGTTTCATTTCTAGCTTTGATGTCTGGGCACCGATTTCCCTAGGTTTAACTATTTGCTCAATGTTAAGGCAGTGCTGTGGAAATCTACCTGTGATCTGGAGTGCTATGCAGGCCTGTCTGTGTGATTGTCAGGAGAACTGGCCTGCCACAATAGGGCTTTTAGGAGGTGATTAAGTCATGAAGTCAGAGCCATCATGAATAGCATTAGGACCCTTATAAAAGAGGAAGTTCGTGGGTTTGTTCTCCTCTGCTCTGCCACCATGTGAGGACACAGCCTTCATCTCCCTTTTTCTCTTCCACTGCTTCCACTATAATGTTCAGGCCACCATCTTGCAAGCAGGTATGCCCTCAGTACTGTGAGAAATAAACTTCTTTTGTTTACAAATTACCCAGTCTCAGGCGTTTTCAGCGAAAACTTCCATAGTGATGATTTCCAACTTTGATTCGCTCTTGCTCCGTGCCCTGTCCTGCACTAAGTCTTTCATATGTGTTGTTCCACTCCATCCTCATCACCTCCCTGTGATGTAGGTACTAGGTGGTGATGTTGATGTTTTGCATTTGGGGTCACTGAAGCTCAAAGGTTTGTTAGCCTGCCTAATGTCAAAAAACAGGAGGAGGCCATGCACGGTGTCTCACGCCTGTAATCCCAGCACTCTGGGAGGCTGAGGCGGGCAGATAGGTTGAGTCCAGGAGTTCAAGACCAGCCTGGCCAACATGATGAAAACTCATGCCTACAAAAAGAAAATAGAAAAAAACTAGCTGGACATGGTGGTGAGCATTTAGAGTAGCCCACGTGGACTGGGACAAGCCTGCCAAATGTCACGAATCTCCCTACACCTTTTGCTGAAATCTTTTCCTGGTTTTATAATGGCTTGGGTGCTGTAGCTTCTCAGCTGGTGTCTGGAATTCTCATACAGGTCTTCCGGCCCATATATTGTTGTTAACCTTATGTCTCTGTGGGGAAGGAGGGCCAAGAACTGCTTACTCCACCATCTTGCTGACATCACTGTCCAATATATTTTGACGTGGTCACTGCAACTGTTCTGTAGTCAAAGGCCCAGGAGGGTGGAGTCATGTTTGAGCTAGAGAGGCTTTTGGGGGACTGCCAGAAACTACTGTGCTTTTCCCAAAATCTTCCGTGGAAATACCGTCTATGAGAACAGAGTATCACATCCCCATCACAGTGGCCTCCTCCTGCCCCCGTGGCCTCTTCCCACCCCTGTGGCCCCCTCCTGCCCCTGTGGCCTCCTCCCACCCGGTGGCCCCTGGTCATCCTGCACACAGAGACAGCCCCTATTAGGTGCTGATTCCACAAGGCTCATCTTCCCCAGGTGAGCTGCATCTTTTCTCTCCGCAGCACTCTGGCCCCCAGAAGCTTCTCCACATTGCCCAGGAGCTCCTGCACACCGAGGAGACCTATGTGAAGCGGCTGCACCTGCTGGACCAGGTAGCCCACAGGGCTCGAGGGCCCACCTTAGTCCACTCCCAGAGTTTCAGTGGGCAGTGCCAGTATCTCTCAGTATTGGTTGGGCATTACAGGTGCAGTATGAATGACTTAAATACTAGAACTCAGACAAAATTTAAGTCTGGTCTAGAAACTTTTTTGTTTTTGAGATGGAGTTTCACTCTGTCACCCAGGCTGGAGTGCTGTGGCACAATCTCAGCTCACTGCAACCTCCGCCTCTTGGGTTCAAGTGATTCTCCTGTCTCAGCCTCCTGAGTAGCTGGGACTACAGGCACATGCCACCACGCCTGGCTAATTTTTGTATTTTTATTAGAGATGGGATTTCACCATATTCGTCAGGCTGGTCTTAAACTCCTGACCTCAGGTGATCCACCTGCCTCGGCCTCCTAAAGTCCTGGGATTACAGGTGTAAGTAACCAGTCCTGCCCTAGAAACTTATTTTTTGTTTTCAGTGCTTGTAGCTCTGAGGAAAAGGCTTTGCCCAGTCACCTGTGGGACAATTCTTCTTGGCAGCTGCATTATCTGAGCATGTAAATAGCTTCTGATGTTTTTCTGCGTAAATAGTTGGGACAGGGGTTACCACTCCTCCCTACCCACATGACAACGTGGGGCTTATGAGCACAGGAAATAGAGCATCCATGGAAGCCGGCGTTTTGACAGACGGTGCTGCCACTGTTTTTATCTCACAAGCTAGAAAAGGAAATCTGAACCTTCCATTTCACATGAGAGGTGGCTTAGGAAAGAGGTCTTTCCCTGTCCTCAGGGGACTGTCCCGGCCTCACCCACAATCCTAAATCATAAGTGAGCTTGCATTAAGACCATGAAGTTTCCGAACCAGTTGGATGAAAAGGGAGGACGATGATTCTGAAGTTCATTAACAGAACACAAGGTGGCAGCAGCGGCCCCTCCCAAGCGCCCACACCTGTGGCCGAAGCGGGGCGGCAACTGTGCTCCGTTGAAGAGGCTCAGCGGCCACGCGTGGGCTTCTCTGTGCTCAGATTTTCTGCACCAGGCTGACGGATGCGGGGATCCCTCCAGAAGTCATCACGGGGATCTTCTCTAACATCTCCTCCATCCACCGCTTCCACGGGCAGTTCCTGCTGCCGGAGCTGCAGACGCGGATCACCGAGGAGTGGTGAGTACCGGCTGCAGATGCCCGTGGGGCCCGTCAGGTAGTCTCTAGACCTGGGATTCATGTGCCTGAGAGCCAGGCAAGTGCTGGAGGGCTGTCTCATGGTGGCTGGGCGCCTCCGTTCTCTGCACGGTCCTGGGTCCGATCCGGACTCCGCCCCTCCTGATTGGTGACCTTGACCGGCCACTTAGCATCTCCAAAGCTTAGTTCCTGAGAAAGCGGATGATGCGGAATGAAGGGCTTTCAACGCGCCACTCGGGCTCTGAGGTTCTGAAATGAAGTTTGACATTGGAAACACCACACAGTGGTTAGTGCTAGCTGGTTTTCTTTTCCCTCCCAGCTGATGAGACTCCACCTTCGTTTAAAAAATGCTATTTTTTCGAGCCCGGGTGCAGTGGCTCATGCCTGTAATCCTAGCACTTTGGGGCTGAGGCGGGCGGATCATGGTCAGGAGTTTGAGACCAGCCTGGCCAACATAGTGAAACCCCGTCTATACTAAAAATGCAAAAAAAATTAGCTGGGTGTGGTGGCACGTGCCTATAGTCCCAGCTAGTCCGGAGGCTGAGGCGAGAGAATCGCTTGAATCCGGGAGGCAGAGGTTGCAGTGAGCCGAGATCGCGCCACTGCACTCCAGCCTGGGTGTCAGAGTGAGACTCTGTCTCAAAAAAAAAAAAAAAAAAAAAAAAAAAGCTATTTTTCCCCCTCAACAGTGGACCTCATATCCTCCTTCTGCTGTCCCTGTGGACTGTCCCACTGTCCCACTGCTGCTTCTGTTCATTAGCAGAGGGACAGCTCAGTGCAAGTCACAATTCATGAAACATCCCGTGGCGCCCCCGGACTCACCAGCTGCCCACTTTGTGTGTTGGGTTTCTCCTCATTTGGGGCTGCCGCTGCTGTTTGACTTAGGGTCTCTGCTGCCGGCCGCCTTCGCAGGCCCAGCTTCCCTCCGCATCAGGAGCCTGATCCTTCTGTGTCCCACAAGCCCCTTCTCCAAGCTGCAGCCCAGGAGACCACAGAGGCTTGACTGGGATAGAACGCGGGGGGAGTCTTTTCACCTGTTCTCAAGGAGGGGCTGTGTCAATTTATAAATCTGTAGGAGGACGAGGTCCAGCTGCCGAGCAGGTTGTGTTGTGTCCCCGAGGCAGTCGGGACTGGATGTGGCCTTCTGGGTGACAAAACCCGTGCTTGGTAGAGACAGGTTTTCTCCTGCAAGGCCCTGGAGACTGCCAACTCATGAGTGCACATATGACCTTCTCTGCTCCTTTTGTAACAGCACGGGAGTCCAACGACTAACCCACCCTCCCAATTGAGGGCCTTTAAATTAAATGTATGCGTGTACAGTCACAGTCACGCCTTAGTGATGGCTTTGGACCTGTGGCTTTTTTTCTTTTTGAAACAGTTCCAAGATCAAAGATCAAAGGCGATTAGTATATTTTTCTATTTCTTGAAAATTATTTGCAAATCTCTGTCCAAAGCAGCAGTTTTCATTCTCAGTACTACAAAGAGCTACTTTCCCTAGGACTTTGCCAGCATTAGATACAACCATTGTTTCTAACCTTTGCCCATTTAAAAGGAGCATATTGGGATTTTGTTGGTTCTCTTTGATAACTGCGGCGTATCATTCAAGCGGTTCTGCTACTACTGCTATCTCCTGTTTGGGGTACTGGTTCTAAGCTTGCCCTTTTAACTGTTTTACAGGCACCTTTCATTTAATTGCCCAATTCACTATTTTCTACTCTACATGACATGGGGAGGAAGCTAAGGCTCAGAAAGGGTGACCAATTTGCTCACCATCACACAGAGCTGGACACCACCCCACACTTCTCTGGTGGCGTTCATGTCCACTAACTTTGGAGCCCCCACTGAACCCAGCTATTTCTCTGACGATTCCCTTCTCCGCAAAGGGACACAAACCCACGGCTCGGGGACATCCTGCAGAAGCTGGCTCCGTTTCTGAAGATGTATGGGGAGTATGTCAAGAACTTTGACCGGGCTGTGGGGCTGGTGAGCACATGGACCCAGCGCTCCCCACTGTTTAAAGACGTCATCCACAGCATCCAGGTAAGGTGGGCAGTGGGAGTGTGGACTCGGATATTCTCAAGATGCACAGAGCCAGGTGTTTTATTTTTTAAAAACATATATATATTTTTTTACTCCAAAAAGTAATATATGACATTACTGAAATTTTGGAACATGGAGAAAATTAGTAAAATGATGGGTGTCCAGATGCTCTACTGATGCTCTGATCCTTGCCAGAACTCCCAAAGACAAATCAGCATTCCCATGGGAACATCGTGGCTCAAGAGGCTGTGCAAGCTGCAGCATCATGAGCTGTTATCTGATGGAATCTGGATTCAAAGGACAGTCCCTGATTCCACAGTGCCCCTCGATATCTAGTGCAGGCATTTTTGTTTAACTGTTACATTGCTTTTTTCCTTTCCTTTTCTGCTAACAGCCTCCTCACAGCCCTGGCTGCTCTTGTCTCCTATAGGGTTGGTCTTTTTCTTCTTGATTCACAAGGTTTTTGTTGTTGTTGTTGTTGTTGTTTGTTTGTTTTTGAGACAGAGTCTCGCTGTTTTGTCAGGTACCGGGCTGGAGTGTAATGGCTCCATCCTGGCCCACTGCAACCCCACCTCTCGGCTTCAAGCAATTCTCCTGCTTCAGCCTCCTGAGTAGCTGGGACTACAGGCACGCGCCACCACGCCCAGCTAATTTTTGTATTTTAGTAGAGATGGGGTTTCACTATGTTGGCCAGGATGGTCTCGAGCTCTTGACCTCGGATTCACAAGGTTTTTATATGCTAGGAACATCAGCTGCTTTCTCTCATGCATGTCACAGATTAGTTCCCCCCATTGATCTTTTATTTTTTAACTTCATGGTGTTGTTTGCCATACAGATTTTTTTATTTTTAAGTAGCTCCATTCACCACTTTTTAAAATGTAAAGCTTATTTATAAATGTATTTCCCACCACCCAAGACTATATAACCCTGTCTCTACTAAAAATACAAAAATTAGCTGGGCTTGTCATGCCTGTAGTCCCAGCTATTCCGAAGGCTGAGACAGGAGATTCGCTTGAACTGGGAGGCAGAGGTGGTTGTGAGCTGAGATCAAGCCACTGCACTCTGTCTCAAAAAGAAAAAGAAGAAGACAAAATCAGGATTAATTTGGTTTTCTTCCTGGGTTGCCAATCGAGCTGGCAACTCCCATCTAGGCTTCAGAATGAAGAAAAGGAAGAGCCTACTCTGGGGGAGTTGCTATAGACGCTGAGACAGTGAAATATTCACATGGCCATGTGATGTAATGAAACACGTGTGTTGTCAAGCTTGAATGAGCCCTTCCAGGGTGCAGCGAAACAGGTGCTCTCCTGGCACAGGCTGTGGTTCTCTGTCCATCCCCAGCAGACCCCATTCTTGGGTCCAGCAGACCCTTAAGAGGCTAGACGCTTTCCAGATTGGGATGCAGACACTTGTCTGCAGCAGCTACCGAAGCACTGCTGTGTCCTGGACGACGTCTGCCTGGGACACTTGAGGCAGACATGGCCCCAGTTGCAGGCCAGCCACTGGTCTGCACATCCCCTCACCCCAGGCAGATTGGGCATAGGGCCAGGCAGGCTGTGGGGAGGGCCCTCCGCCTGGACTCAGTACAGTCCAGCCATTCCCTGAAGGTAACTTCGTTCCTGGGGATCCCAGGCCATATCTGCAGACATCGGTGGTGCACCCAGCATCTGGTGGGTGGGGTCCAGGGATGCTGCAAAACACACTGCAGTGTACAGGATGGCCCACCAAAGAGAATTCTCCGACCCGAATGTCCATAGCGCCCAGGCTGAGAAGCCCTGGCATGGACAAAACAGGATCATGTGACAGTCAAGTTCCCCATGGCCTTTTGCAGGTTTCCTTCCTTTAATCCAAAGCATTTTTTTTTGTTTTGGCTTTTGTCGCCCAGGCTGGAGTACAATGGTGAGATCTTGGCTCGCGGCAACCTCCGCCTCCCAGGTTCAATCGCTTCTCCTGCCTCAGTCTCCCAAGTAGCTGGGATTACAGGCGTGTGCCACCACACCCAGCTAATTTTGTATGTTTAGTAGAGATGGGGTTTCCTGATGTTGGTTAGGCTCGTCTCAAACTCCTGACCTCAGGTGATCCGCCTTGGCCTCCCAAAGTGCTGGGATTACAGGCGTGAGCCACGACACCCAGCCAATCCAAAGCATATTTTAAACTTTAAACTTTTATTTTGAAATAACTTTAAACCTTTACAGGAAAGTTGCAAACATGACAAATTGTTAAACACTGTTAACATTTTGTCTTGCTTACTTTATTATTCTCTCTAAACTCATACAGATGATGATGACTTTTGAGCATTTTTTTTTTTTTTTTTGAGACGGAGTTTCGCTCTTGTTACCCAGGCTGGAGTGCAATGGCGCGATCTCGGCTCACCGCAACCTCCGCCTCCTGGGTTCAGGCAATTCTCCTGCCTCAGCCTCCTGAGTAGCTGGGATTACAGGCACGCGCCACCATGCCCAGCTAATTTTTTTTGTATTAGTAGAGACTGGGTTTCACCGTGTTGACCAGGATGGTCTCGATCTCTTGACCTCGTGATCCACCCGCCTCGGCCTCCCAAAGTGCTGGGATTACAGGCTTGAGCCACCGCGCCCGGCAATTTTTGAGCGTTTTGAGACTAAGTTGCAGGCACCGTAACCCTTTATCACTGAATGTGAACATGGAGTATCTCTTGCGTAATCCCCGCACAGTGATCAAAATCAGAGATTTTACCCTGAGGTCCTGGTGCTGTCCACTCCGAAGCCCATACTCGGATGTCATAGGTTATCCCAATAACATTCTTGTTTTCTGGTCCATAACCCAGCCCAGGGCCACACGTTGCACTCATTATTGCATTTGTCCCCTTGGGTTTGGAAGAGGTCTCTGTGCTTATCTTTTTGAGGGGTGCAGACTAGTTACTTGTAGACTGCCTGCTTGGGTTTTTCTGCTGTTTGTCCTCAGTTTGATTGAGGCTGTGCCTTTCCCTGGAGTGAGGCTGTACTCTTCTCCCACAGCCTGCCAGGTGGAACAGTCTCTGTGTCCAGTCCTGGGGATATTCACTTGATTAAGGGTGTGTCTGCCAGGACTCTTCAGGTGAAGCTGGATTTTTTTTCCCCTTTTAATAAATTTCTTGGCCAGGCATTGCTCATGCCTGTAATCTTAGCACTTTCAGGGGCCAAGGTGGGTGGCTCATCTGAGGTCAGAAGTTCGAGACCAGCCTGGGCAACACAGTGAAACCCCGTGTCTACTAAAAATACAAAAATTAGCTGGGTGTGGTGGCACAGGCCTGTAATCTCAGCTACTCGAGGCTAAGATAAGAGAATTGCTGGAGCCTGGAAGGCAGAGGCCATAGTGAGCCAGGATGACTCCACTGCACTCCAGCCTGGGCAACAGAACGAGACTCCATGAAAAAAAAATACAAAAGTTTCTTGTAGGAAGGTACTTGGAGATTATGTCAATATCCTGTCCCTTGATGTTTTGCCAGAAACAGTTGTCTTTTTTTTTTTTTTTTTTTTTGAGACAGAGTCTCACTCTGTTGCCAGGCGCCAGGCTGGAGTGCAGTGGCACAATCTCGGCTCACTGCAACTTCCGCCTCCTGGGTTCAAGCAATTCTCCTGCCTCAGCCTCCCGAGTAGCTGGGACTACAGGCGTGTGCCACCACGCCCAGCTAATTTTTTGTATTTTTAGTAGAGACGGGGTTTCACCATGTTAACCAGGATGGTCTCGATCTCTTGACCTCATGATCCATCCTCCTTGGCCCCCCAAAGTGCTGGGATTACAGGCTTGAGCCACCGTGCCCGGCCAGAAACAGTTGTCTTTATGAAGGTTGTCCACTTGAGTTTCTCTCATCCTGCTATGTCCCAAGATTTTTTGAGCTCATCTGAGCTGGAAGCCATTCTGTTCTGGGCTCTGAGCCGGATGAGGGTGGCTGAGGCCCTGGAGTTGCTGGCAGGTGGGTGGGGAAGGTGGTGGACAGGACGACAGAGGCAGCAGGCCCTCATAGGCTCCCCAGTGGACATCATCAGGGGAGGCGGAGGCTAAGTAGTCCGGGCAGAGGACCTGAGTGGGGAGCACAGAGGTGACAGGGTGGCAGCATTCAGCATACATGTCTGGGGTTCAGATGCCAGATGGAGACACAGCAGTGAGGAGGTGCTGCAGGGCGGGAGGGGAGGCGCAGGGAGCCAGTGAGCAGTGCTGGGCAGCGGTGGGGCTCGAGGGTCTCAGCAACCGACCAGAACACTGGTGTGTTTACATAAAGAGCCATCTGCAGAAGGACTCCCCGAGCGGCTTCTAGACATGAGGACAGGCCCTGGCCCGATTCCCTCGGGGGAGAGTTGGATGAAGCTCTGCCTGATGTCTCAGCAGAGGGGTGGGGGGAGCCCTGCTTAGGCCCATGGGTGGGTGGGAGTGGGGAGAACCCTCTCTTGAGGGGAGGAGTCCTGTCCGGGCATTTATTTTCTCTACCGAGGATGTTTATAAGAGAACCAGCTAAGCCAGGCGCGGTGGCTCACGCCTGTAATCCCAGCACTTTGGGAGGCTGAGTCGGGTGGGTCACTTGAGGTCAGGAGTTTGAGACCAGCCTGACCAACATGGAGAAACCCTGTCTCTACTTAAAATGCAAAATTAGCCGGGTGTGGTGGCACGCCTGGAGTCCCAGCTACTCCGGGGGCTGAGGCAGGAGAATGGCTTGAATCCAAGAAGTGGAGGTTGTGGTGAGCCGAGATTGCGCCATTGCACTCTAGCCTGGGCAACAAGAGTGAAATTCCATCTCAAAAAAACAAAAAAAGAGAGGGCCATCTCTGGGCCAAGAGCCAGCCTGCCTGGGGTTCCAGTCCTTGTTCCTTTCCTCAGTTTCCCCAGTTGTAAAGTGTGGTCTGTGTCAGCCATGTCTTGAAGGGCAGTCAGCTCTGGGCAGCCTCCTGGGGCAGTGGTGGCCAGAAGCTGGGTCGGGGTTGGCATCCACACTCATGTCCTTGGGGTGCCTCATGCTCCGTGTATCTCCGCAGAAGCAGGAGGTGTGCGGGAACCTGACGCTGCAGCATCACATGCTGGAGCCCGTGCAGAGGGTCCCCCGCTACGAGCTGCTGCTCAAGGACTATCTGAAGAGGCTCCCACAGGACGCCCCAGACCGGAAGGACGCAGAGAGTGAGCTGGGGCCAAGGGCTCCCAGGAGGGCGCAGGGGTACCTGCCAGGAACTGTGGGGGTGGGAAGAGAAGGAGAGAGAGATTCATAGGGTTGTGGGGGTAGGGGAGAGAGAAACAGAGACAGAGGGGAGGGAGAGAGATGGAGACAGCAAGAGAGATAGGGAAATGTGGGATAAAGAGGGAGAGGGAGGGAGAAACAGAGGGAAGGAGAGTGCAAGAGATGCACAAAGACAGAGAAAGGAAGGAGAGAGAGAATGAGCAAGCCCCTAACAGCCCTGGAAGGGACTTAGTGTCTTTGAGGGCAGAGAATCTCCCCTGCTTGAAGTGTGCGGGTGGACGTTGGTTTAGGGAAGGTGCTGCTAAATGCTGGCCTTGTCCAGAGCTTAGGCCCCAGGAAAGGGCCTTATGGGGCAGGCACAGGCTGCTCCTAGTCCAAGGGCAGTGACCAGTGTGGCTGGCAGGGAGCCTGGGCAGGCCTCTGTGCAAGGAGCATCGGAGCCCCCTGCCTGGTGTTGGCCCCAGAAGAAGGAATGTGTTTGCAGGGTCAGGGACAAGGTCAGGGGTAGGGTCACCCCCTTCCTCTGGGCCAGGCCTCTAGAGTGGCCCAGGCACCCAGGGAAAGGGCCAAGAGCAGAGTCAGATCCTCTCTCTGGAGGCAGCTGTCCTGGAGCCCCTCAGGCAAGCAAAAAATGGAGCCACCGTGGCCCCAGGCTGACTCGTCTTCTTCCTGCAGGGTCTTTGGAGCTCATCTCCACGGCTGCCAACCACTCCAATGCTGCCATTCGGAAAGTTGTGAGTGTGGGGGGCGGACTGGCAGGGTGCTGCAGCAAGTGTGAGGGCCAGGAGCCCTTGTGCACCAGCCCCTCCACCCCCATCCCCAGGGGCTCCATGAGTGACTCCTTTACACCTCCCCCACCCCCATCCCAAGGGGTCAGCTGGATAGCCCTGCCCCTTGCTATAATAGATCTGTGTCCTTGGTTAGTTATTTAGCACTCTGTGCCTGAGTTTCCCCATCTATAGAATGGGAGCACTGACACAGCCTGTCTCATTGGGTGTCTGTGGAAATTAAAAGAATCACTACATAGAATGCTCAGAATAGGACCTGGTGCAGGAAGTGTCAGTGCTCAGCGTTACTGTCATTCATTCACTCACTAAAGCTGCATTAGTCCCTTCATGGACTGGCTCTGTGCTCACCCAGCACCCCAGGACATGATAGATGTGCACACGGCCCTCCTAGTGCACACCAGGTGCTTGCCCAGCCCTCCCAGTACCAGCCAGGTGCATGCAATTCTCCACTATTAGACATCAGCTGCACATGCAGCTCCCCAGTACATACCAGGTTCACACCCAGGCCCCAGTAGTGTGCAGGTGCACACCCAGCTCCCCTGTGTATATTCCAGGTACTTGCCCACTCCCCCAATTCCCAAAAGGCCCTCACCCCTGCCGTAGTCTCCAAGCTCTCTGCTGCCGGCTCCTCTAATGGCCCCCACACCCGGTGTCACTTGTACCTCCCTACATTGGTGCCAGAGACAGAAGGGTTAGCCAAACCTGCCCGCCTCCTGGGTGTGCAGGCTGAGATCACTCAGGTCCAAGGACGGGGCTGCTAAGGCACAGCAGGGCCAGACTTGGACATGTGGCTGTTGCCGAGGTTGCTGCGGGCTCAGCTCTGCCTTCCGCTGCACTGGCTTCTGGCTCGGAGCTGGGCCATGAGTTTTGACCCTGTCCCATCGCACCTCTGGTTGTTCATTACCCACATGACCACCCCACCAGTCACCGTGGCCAGGGGAAGGTGACATGGATTGTCCAAGTCTGGGTCTTAGACACTCAACCGACCTCTCTGTGCCTCAGTTTCCTTGTCTGAAGATAACAATGGCACCTACCTCACTAGGTGAGTTAAAACATGTATCGAGGCCAGGCGTGGTGGCTCACACCTGTAATCCCAGCACTTTGGGAGGCCGAGGTGGGTGGATCACGAGGTCAGGCATTTGAGAACAGCCTGGCCAACATTGTGAAACTGTGCCTCTACTAAAAATATAAAAAATTAGCCGGGCGTGGTGGCAGGTGCCTGTAATCCCAGCTGCTCCGGAGGCTGAGGCAGGAGAATTGCTTGAACCTGGGAGGCAGAGGTTGCAGTGAGCTGAGATCGTACCACTGCACTCCAGCTGGGGCAAGAGTGCAAGACTCCACCTCAAAACAAACAAACAAAAATGTATCGTAGGTAGAACAGCACCTGGCTCACAGCAATGCAGTTAGCTCTGTTGCTGTTTATCATCGTTACTATGTTCTAGATGGCGAACTCCAGTTCATCATTCAATACTCAAGTCAGGCATTGCTCTGTGTTTTCCCTCCCAACCTTGATCAGTGACTCTGCAAGGAAGGGTGCATCTCTGGGTCTCCAGCCACCCTCACAGACCTTTGGTGTCTGAGCCCCATGTCTCTTGCAGGAGAAAATGCACAAGCTCTTGGAGGTATACGAGCAGCTGGGTGGGGAAGAGGACATCGTCAACCCGGCCAATGAGCTGATCAAGGAGGGCCAGATCCAGAAACTGTCAGCCAAGAATGGCACCGCCCAGGACCGCCACCTCTTCCTGGTGAGCCCAGCCCCTGCCAGCCCAGCCGCAGAGCCTTCCTTGCCAGTTGCCTCACGCCCAGGGTGGTGCCAGCAGGGCTCTGGCTGTCCAAGGACACGGCTCTTCTGTGGCCTCTTCTACTGTGACTCTGGCTCCCTCTGAGACTCTCAGCATCCCTCCCCCAGTCACAGGGAGCCTCACTCCTCCACATCCAGGCACCGAACTTTTGCCCGCGGCTCTTCCCCACTTGCTGCAAATGTCTCATGTTTTAATTCCTCATAGCCAATACCTCTTTCCTCCCTGGAACTGAGCAGACTCTGGCTTGTAGCAACCAACAGAGCACAGAGAACTGTAGCAGCGAATCATGGTTTCAACTATTCCAAACCCTGGCTGGGAGGGCTGGGGAAGGTGGGAAGGAATTATCATTCAAGACCTGCCCTGGGTGCCATGGCTCCTCCATTTTCCTCTAGCTTCTAATTCTTCTTAAATAAACAATTATTTCTTTGAAAGTTTTTTTTTGTTTTTAAAAATTACATTAACTAAAACTGATTTTTGCTGTACAATTCTAAGTTTTGAAGAATACAGTTATGATCACAATCAAGTTACAGAACAATTTTTTTTTTTTTTTGAAACAGAGTCTCCCTCAGTCACTCAGGCTGGAGTGCAATGGCATGATCTTGGCTCACTGCAACCTCCACCTCCCCAGTCCAAGCGATTCTGTTACCTCAGCCTCACGAGCAGCTGGGATTACAGGAACGCACCACCACACCTGGCTAATTTTTGTATTTTTAGTAGAGACGGGATTTCACCATGTTGATCAGGCTGGTCTCTAACTCCTGACCTCAGGTGATCCACCCACCTCAGCCTCCCAAAGTGCTGGGATTACAGGTGTGAGCTGCCGCACCTGGCCAAGTTACAGAACAATTTGATCACTGCCCTCGCCCGCCGCTCCCATTCCCTTGTCCCACCCCTTTGTGGGCAAGCGCTCCCCTGCCCTGGCAACCAGGGATCTCTTCTCTGTTTCTAGAATTTTGCCTTTCCTGAATGTCACATCAATGCCATGAGATGAGTTCCCTTTAGCTCAGCATGTGGGTTTGAGAGATTCGTCTATGTTGGTGAATCTATCAGTAGCTCATTCAAAAGTTTTGGTTTGGCTGGGTGCAGTGGCTCATGCCTGTAATCCCAGCACTTTGAGAAGCCGAGGTGGGTGGATCACCTGTGGTCAGGAATTTGAGACCAGCCTGGCCAACATGGGGAAAACCCGTCTCTACTAAAAATACAAAAATTAGCCGGGCGTGGTGGCACGCTCCTGTAGTCCCAGCTACATGGGAGGCTGAGGGAGGAGAATCGCTTGAACCAGGGAGGTGGAGGTTGCAGTGAGCTGAGATTGCATCATTGCACTCCAGCCTGGGTGACCAAGAGAGACTCTGTCTCAAAAAAAAAAAAAAAAGAAATGCACAAAAATAAAGCTAGTGACTAGAGTCTCCTCACTCAAAGAATTAACCCTAGTTAAAATTACTGCGCATATCTTTTTAAAAATATTTTTCACTTTATAACATATTTTTAGAAAAAGAAAAGGATCCAATGTGGGAAGCTCACTGGGGCCCTGGGGGTGGCCTGCAGGCAGCTCCCATTCCTCACCTGTGCCATCCCTCTTGCAGTTCAACAGCATGATCCTTTACTGCGTGCCCAAGCTGCGGCTCATTGGCCAGAAGTTCAGCGTCCGGGAGAAGATGGACATCTCGGGCCTCCAGGTGGGTGAGCTCCTCCCTCTCAAACATGTCCCCTTGGAAGGGACACTGAGCAGGGCTGGGGACATCAGGCTCTGGCTACCGAGGCACTTACCTCTGTGCAGCCTGGCACCCCTGCCTGCTTCTCCATGCCACAGACCCTATCTGTGACCAAGGCATTGTCTCAGTCCTGGCACCCCGGGCTGGAAGGGCAGGATTCCAGCCTTCTCTGCTTGGCCCACCTGCCATGTTGCTGCCAACTCCCCTCTCTGCAGAGCCTTGGAGGATGCAGGGAGCAGTAAGGATGGCACCAGGACCTGGACTGAACCATGTCACCTGTGAGGCTAGGACTTGGGGCCCTATTTACAAACCCAAAGATGAAGCTCAGGGTTGCAGGGAGAAATCCGGCTGGGACGAGGGCCTGCTTCTCTTGCCTGGTTCCTGGGTCCCGAGCTCTTTCCTGTCCTCCTGCACCAGAGCCTGGGGGAGAGTTCCAGGCAGCTCTGTGGCATGGTCCAAAATGACCAATGACCTTTTTTGTTGCTGTCCCCCTGTTCCAAGGGCCTATTCCATGCCTCAATGCAGTGGGAGTTGGGGGGCTGGAATGGGTCCCCATCCCCTGTAGGGAG
This sequence comes from Aotus nancymaae, assembly GCF_030222135.1. Classification (NCBI taxonomy): domain Eukaryota; kingdom Metazoa; phylum Chordata; class Mammalia; order Primates; family Aotidae; genus Aotus; species Aotus nancymaae. Next base: position 20,899,958 of record NW_026988455.1, read on the forward strand.
GGCTTTGAATTAATGGGTACTCCAGAAATATTTGCTAAATCAAAATATGTAATCACTTGCTTAATGCCACCAAAAATCCCTTCTTACCTTGACATTCTCTGAATTCAGGTTAAGAAATACCATTAAAAATAATGACTGGCCAGGAGTGGTGGCTCGTGTAATCGCTTGAACCAGGGAGTCAGAGGTTGCAGTGAGTCGAGATCTCGCCACTACACTCCAGCATGATAACAGAGCGAGACTTCATCTCAAAAGAAAAACAAAGTAGTGACTAACTAGGCTGGGCATGGCAGCTTACGTCTGTAATCCCAGCACTTTGGGAGGCCGAGGTGGGCGGATCACCTGAGGTCAGGAGTTCAAGACCAGCCTGGCCAACATGGTGAAACCGTGTCTCTACTAAAATACAAAGATTAGCTGGGTGAGGTGTTGTGTGCCTATAATCCCACCTATTCTGGAGGCTAAGGCAGGAGAATCCCTTGAACCCAGGAAGTGGAGGTTGCAGTAAGCCAAGATCATGCCATTGCACTCCAACCTGGGTTACTCCATCTCAAAAAAAAAAAAAAAAAAAAAGACTGACTAGAGAAAATACCTTTTTTTAAAGGTTGTTTTATTATTTTTTTTTAATTATTATTTTTGAGCCAGGGTCTTGCCCTATCAGCCAACCTGGAATGCAGTGAGTGGCACAAACATAGCTCACCACAGCCTCAACCTCCTGGGCTCAAGCAATCCTCCCACCTCAGCCTCCCAGGTAGCTGGGACAAGAGGTACACGCCACCATGCCCGGCTAATTTTTTATTTTCTATAGAAACATGGTCTCACTATGTTGCCCAGGCTGGTCTTGAACTCCTGGACTCAAGCGATCCTCCCGTCTCAGCCTCCCAAAGTGCTGGGATTATAGGCATGAGCCACCACAACTACATGGCTGGCTTTTTATAATAGTGAAAGAAACCACTGTCCTAGTGTTTCTCTATTAAAAAAAAATCAGTCATATTTTAATTAGTTTGATATGTTAACACAGAAGTTAAGTCGGGATTCTGGGCATAGCCCAGGGTCTGTATTTCCCTAAAGCCACTGGCTGGCGGTCAGGTGGTTCCTGGGGGTTTGGCCTGGGGACCACCAGGAGCTGCCACATCTGCCATGGTCTCTGTGGTCTCTGTGGTCTCATCCTGATGGGAGAGGATGGAATCAGGCTGCGGTTCTATGAAGAAGTGACCCCATTTTCATTTGTTCTGGGCATACATTGTTCTATTTACATCTGTAATCTCAGGCCGCACCTGCTCAAGGCCTCAGACATCTGCAGGATGGCTAAGACCATCCTCACTCTTCTCATCAGATCCCTTTCCCTTCTAAGGGGACATGACTGCTGTGGGGGACAGTGGCCAGTGGTGCCTGTGGGGAATGGCTTGTCTTTAAGTGGGATGGGTGGGAGTGACATGGGGAGAAGGTCTGATGGGCTGGGTGTTGGAAAGTGGGTTTTGTCAACAGAGTTCCAAGCACAGAAGATGAGCAGTCCCAGCTGTGTCAGAGCAGGACGGGAGGCCCACTGTCCCCAGTGGACCAGCTCATGCAGCAGCCACAGTGACCTGAGCCTCTGTGCCCCTCTCCTTGCAGAACTGTGGGGCCACAGGCTCACCTCTGCTACCTCCCTGGGGAAACACTTCTAAGTCAGAGAACATGAGGCTAGAGTTAAGGACCTGCTAAAATGACCAGCTTGGTTTTGCTTTGTTCTTTGTCCCTGCCCCTTCAGGTGCAGGATATCATCAAACCAAATACAGCACATACATTCATCATAACGGGAAAAAAAAGGTCCCTGGAGCTGCAGACACGGTACGGCACGGGCTGTTTCTAGGGAATGTCTTTAACCTCATGTCTTCTTTTTCTAAACTGAATAACCTTGCAATATATTTTTATTTATGCACGGGTTAAAGTTTGACAGTACTGTTACCAAAACACCAGGGTTCCGTCCAGGTCCTGCTGCTCACTGCACAGAAAGCCAATCACCAAGATGGTTATTACCAAGGAAGAAGCTTTAATCAGGTGCTGGGGCCAAGGAGATGGGAACTCATTCTCAAATCATCTCCATGACCAACTAAAACTAGGAGCTTAAACAGCAGAGGAAAAATGTAACAACGTGTAAGGAAACAGGAACTAGGGAGAGCAGGAGGAAGCAATCAGGAAGAATAAAGGGTCAATAAAGAATAAAGGGACAATAAAGCATCTCATTGTCTGGATGTAGTGACCTGGTGAGTTTCAGTTCCTTAATGGTTTTTTTTGAGAAGCATGAAGGTATTTTCTGAGGAAGGAACTTAGATAAATAGTTTCAAGCTTTAAGATCAGAGGGTCAATTTCTATGTTTATTGGAAAAACTATCTATGGGACTATTGGGGCGGTTTCAGTGCCAAGGGAAGTTGATGAAAATTCAGCCTCTGCCCACCTCCTGTTCAGCATGCCCAGCACAATCTTAGTCCTCTCTCGAGTATCCTTTAGTATTCTCTTTTCTTTTTTTTGAGACGGAATTTCACTCTTGTTGCCCAGGCTGGAGTGCAATGGTGCAATCTCGGCTCACTGCAACCTTGGCCTCCCAGGTTCAAGCGATTCTCCTGCCTTAGCCTCCTGGGTAGCTGGGGTTACAGGCGCGTGCCACCATACCAGGCTAATTTTTTGTTTGGTGAAAACCCAACAGGGTTTCACCATGTTGGCCAGTCTGGTCTCAAACTCCTGACCTCAGGTGATCCACCTGCCTGGGCCTCCCAAAGTGCTGGGATTACAGGCATGAGCCACCACGCCCAGCCCCTACTAGGATTTTCTATGCACAAGCACATATATCTGTGTTTTAAATCATAGATGGCTGTTTGCTGTGTAATGTGCCCTGTATCTTGCTTTCTTCACCTAATTTGTCAAGAATCATCCCATATCTGCACACCATTCCTAAAACAATATAATTTTCTTTTCTTTTGTTTTCTTTTTTTTTTTTTTTTTTGAGACGGAGTCTCGCCCTGTCACCAGGCTGGAGTGGAGTGGTGCAATTTCAGCCCACTGCAACCTCCACCTCCCAGGTTCCAGCAATTCCCCTGCCTCAGCCTCCCAAGTAGCTGGGACTACAGGCGCGCAACACTATACCCGGCTAATTTTTTGTATTTTTAGTAGAGATGGGGTTTCACCACGTTGGCCAGGATGGTCTTGAATTCCTGACCTTGTGTGATCCACCCACCTCGGCCTCCCAAAGTGCTGGGATTACAGGCGTGAGCCACCGCACTGGCCCAGCAACATAATTTTCCATTATGATCGTTAACTAGTTCCTGCTGACAAGGACCTGTGCTACCCCCGAACCTCACCATCACAAATGGTGCTGCAAGCAGTGTCCTTGTTCTTAGGCATTTCTGAGTGTGTGTAATTATTGCTGTGAGATAGATTGCTGATGTAGAACTGCTGGTCGCAGAGTAGTGCATCTGTTTGAAATACTGGTGGCTGTTGCCACACTACCCTTTAAGGTGGTGTCAGGCTGTGCTCTGACTGGCCATACATGGGAGTTCTGGTCTCCCATACCCCACCAACAGTGGGATCTTCATAATGACCCATTCATGGTCCAAGGAGGCATTGATGTGCAGCCACTGCAGAGAGCTCTGTGTGGCTCACCTGACCCCACCAGGCCATGAGTGTTTTGAGGCCCTTGGGGTCAATCTTCCAATCCTTGAGCTGTGTTGACAGCCAGTGTGTGGCTCAGGGGTGTGCTGCAGGGCTGAGAAAGGGCTGCTCATTTAGAGTCAGTATCCAAGACTGGATTAATACAAGACTGTTTTGGTTTTATAGGACAGAGGAAGAGAAGAAAGAATGGATTCAGGTGAAGCTTCTAAAGTTGTAAAGTAACCAAATGACCAAGTGATTGAGCAGTAAGGCTATTCATTTTGGGGCAGAGGGTGGGGGCCCTGGCCTCTGGGACTGCCGGCCCTGTGCCCCACCCTGCAGGGATGCCATGACCACACTGTGCCTTCATGAGCACCTTCAGATGCCACAAGTCTTTCAACCCATTCATTTGTTTGAGGCCCCCAAAGAAACATGAATGGGCCTGGTGGAGTCACAGGCCAGGTTCTCTGCTCGGGTGGATCTCCTCAATCTGGACATCTCCAAGGGGAGCCCACATCATTGGTAGGGGGAAGGGAGATGGCCAGTGGCCTGGGCATTGTTCTGGGAATGCCAGGGTCCGTCCTTGGGACAGAGGCAGGCGCATCCCTCCGGTGGGCAGTGTCCTTCCACACCCCTTGATGGTCCTTGCTGTTGTGTTGCTGTGTCCAGATCATCCAGGCCACCATCGAGAAGCACAAGCAGAACAGTGAGACCTTCAAGGCTTTCGGTGGTACCTTCAGCCAGGATGAGGACCCCAGCCTGTCTCCAGACGCACCTGTGAGTCAGTGGCCTGGGGTGCAGAGGGACCATCAGGGGACCGGCTGCCTGCTGGGAGCAGAAGGCACTGCCATCTGGGGGTGCAGCTTGGTCCCCAGGCTTTCCTCTTACTGCACCAGGGACCAGGACAGCGGGTGCTCCCTTGAGTTAAAAGAAAAAACTTCAGACAAATTAAATTTAACAATTTAATTGAGCAAACAACTATTTGTGGATGAAACAGCACCCCCACTCCCTCTGCTTCCCAATAACCCCTGAATCCAGAATAGGTCCAGAGAGCCCCCTGTGCTGCTTCCTGGTCGGAGAAGAGTCATGGATAGAAAGGGGAAACTGAGGCACATAGACAGCTGGATTGGTTACAGCTCCGCATTTGCTGTATTTGAACATGGTTTGAACAGTCAGCCACCATTCCATGGCAGCTTCAGGCTGAACTTAATTTCACCCCTATCCGTCCTCCACTAAGGGCCCACTGCAGCCTGCTGCACCCCAGGCCCATGGTCAGTGCCCAGGTGGGTGGGAAAGCAGGATGCGGGCGTGGAGGAAGCGCTCCTGCGTGACCTGTTTGGTTGTCTAGTGCCTTCTGCACAGCGTCCTCCACACCAAGGGCTGTTACATCATCCCCATGGAAACTGAGTCTCGAAGAAGCTCGGTGACATGCCCAGGCCATGGGTGGTGGAACCAGCATCACAGGGCCGTGGTGCACTGCCTGCATACCACTCTGTCTGGCCCAGCATGGCCCATGACTGCAGACCCCTTTCTGTGGCTGTGTTTTCTCCCAGTGCCCCCGTGCCCTGGGAGATGGTGGCTCAGAGCCCGCTGGGGAAGCAGTGGGAGCATCTCACTCCCCATCCTGATGCGGAGCTGCCCCAAGGGGGATTTCATATGGAGACTTGAGCTGGGCAAGAGGCAGGACTACAGGGTCCTTGGCAAGAGGCCTGGCCAGAGAGTCAGGGCTGCAGCCTCCAGGCCAAGCCCCTCTTCCCTGGCACTTCCCTGGAGTCAGGGAGAGAGGATTAGGTGAGGAACCCAATCTCTGCCCACTCCAAGGAAGGCCCTGGAGCTGCTGGCTCTGGACAAGGCATAGGTGTTGGGGATGCAGCAAGGACGCATCCAGGGAGGCACCCAGGAGAGATGGTGCCCTGAGCCCTGTGCCAGGCCCTCCGCTCCAGCCTTCACGGGGGCACCAGGCATGACTCAAAGTGAGGGTGCCCCAACTCTCACCACCTGGCCCTGACCCCGCAGGCCTGAATCCCAACTCCAGGCTGGCTCTGCCCTCCCTACCGGCTCCAGGGGTCTGCCTGGCACAGCCCACCTCCCCCATATCCACTTCATATTTGCATCAAGTCCACTAGGTTTTTCCTGCTTTCTGCACCTACTTTGTAAGAACTTTGCACCATCCAGTAAGGAAGATCCTGGGACTGCCTTGAGTGGAGGTGACCTGGGAACATGAGACACTGAGCCTGGCTGTCCTCAAAGCTGGCCAAGTCCTTTTTTTTTTTTTTTGAGACGGAGTTTCGCTCTTGTTACCCAGGCTGGAGTGCAATGGCGCGATCTCGGCTCACCGCAACCTCCGCCTCCTGGGTTCAGGCAATTCTCCTGCCTCAGCCTCCAGAGTAGCTGGGATTACAGGCACGCACCACCGTGCCCAGCTAATTTTTGTATTTTTAGTAGAGACGGGGTTTCACCATGTTGACCAGGATGGTCTCGATCTCTTGACCTCGTGATCCACCTGCCTCGGCCTCCCAAAGTGCTGGGATTACAGGCGTGAGCCACCGCGCCCGACTGCCCAAGTCCTTTTTGTCCAGAGGCTGAGCCCGGAGCCTCACTCTGCTGAGAAAGTGGGGGGCTGCAGAGCGTCCCCATAAAGAGCCGTGGAGGATGAGAAAGAACACAAAGGGACCCTCCTCACCCACTGGGTGATGGTGTGAATTAGAGCTCCTGATCAGGGTGGGCCATAGGGAGACGTCACCCACTAGCCACCTACCACACTGGGAGATGCCCCTTCTAGGAGAGGCCTCCAGCTCAGGCAGCCCCAGGGAGGGAGCAGCTTCCCCAGAGGCATAGCCAATCCTAGGCCTAGGAATTCCTACTCCTGAGCCTGCCCTCAACACATGGAGGTGCTGGGGGCTTCAGGAACAGTACCCCCACTGTACAGGGCCACGTGGCCCTGGAATCTCCTCTTACTCGATCTCTGTTTCCTTCCAGATCATGAGCACCAGCCCTGTGGAGTCTGTGGTGACCACTGAAGGTGGCGGGTCTGCAGCAGGGGTGAGTGACCCATGCTCAGCAGTCAGCAGGGGTGAAAGGCAGAGCCAGGGTGGGTCAGACCAGGGTGACCTGCAGGGAAGATGGAGAAGGAGGGTCAGATCGGGTCCTCCTGGAGGCCGAGGGCTGAGGGGCCAGCCTGCTCTGCCCACTGTGACTGGGGGCCTGGATGGGCAGAGGTGAAGCTGTGTCTGAGACCAGGCGCTAGTGACTGCATGGTCACTGCAGTGAACTCTGTAAGGCAGGCACGTGGGGGCCTGTCAGTGTGGGGATGTCCATTACCTGGTAGGAGGTGGTCACACAGCTGTGCACACATGTGAGAATCCTCTGAGCTCCAAGTGAACATTTATGCTCTTAACATGTGTGAATCATCCCATTAAGCGTGTGTTAACAGTGCAAGGACCTTAGGAGGCTTGGTAATGCAGAAGACCGCTTAGTCCTTCGCCCCAAGCTGGAGCCAGGGAGGCCTGGATCTCCCTGCCTTACCCCATCTGTGTTCTCGTGTGCCTTATGGCAGCCAGTGCACAAGGGTGCTGCTCTGGGCCAGGCAGGCTGTGTCCATGTGCCGGCCTGCCAGGGACGTGCTGTGAGAACTGGGATGAGGCTCGCCTCTCTCCATTTAATCTGGGAAGTTAAAGAGGATGAGGGCCGAGAGCATCTGTACCCAGAGCCACCATCATTGGCACCCAGGCCTGGCACTTGCCAACGCTGATAGCGACGTCACCCTGGAGCACCCCAGTGTGGCTGCTGCACCCAAATGTGGGAGGGCGTTTCTCCAGGTGCCTTGCCTCACCCGTGCTGTGCAGGCTCAGGAATGACGTGGCCCCAGATGGCTGCCCCAGCCCCACCCCAGATGGGTCTGTCCAGGTGGGCTGGCCGATGGCTGGCCCCTCCCATGACCTGAGCTTTACCAGGCCCACCCATCGTGATCTGGGCTGGCCAGGCACTGGGAAACCAGGAAGAAACTGAGGAGGCCTTGGGATGGATGTAGTGCTTCAGGGGCAGGATGGAGTGTGGAGGCATGGGGGGACTTCCAAATACATCCCAACGGGCAAGATGAGAGACCCCGGATTCATGAAGCACAGCAACCTGGCCTCTGCAGAGCAGACAGGCACCCTGAAGGGACATATTATTATTATTTGAGGTGGAATCTCACTCTTGTTGCGCAGGTTGGAGTACAGTAGCACGATCTCAGCTCACCACAATTTCTGCCTCCTAGGTTCAAGTGATCTCCTACCTCAGCCTCCCGAGTATCTGGGATTATAGGCATGTGCTACCATGCCTGGCTAATTTTTTTTTGTATTTTTAGTAGAAACGAAGTTTCTCCATGTTGGTCAGGCTGGTCTTGAACTCCCGACCTCAGGTGATCCGCCCGCCTCAGCCTCCCAAAGTGCTGGGATTACAAGCATGAGCCAACACGCCCAGCCAGGACGTCTTATTAACACTGAAATGAGAAATCTGACACGGGGCAGGCATCCTGGGCGAAGTGGTCCCCTGGCTGCCTAGGAGAGAATCTCCTCTCCCTCATCTCTTCTTCTGTCTGACCTCACCTGGCTTTCTGGCCATCCTCCCCTGAGATGCCCTGGGCTCCCCTTGCCCTGCCAGGCCTCAGGGCCTTGACACCTCCTATTTGCTCTGTCCAAGTCTATGAAGCCCCATAGCCTGCCTCAGGGGCCCCTGATAAAAATGTCTCAATGACGGGAATCTGCCCATTAGCAACTTCTTGTATTGCCAAACTGTAAGTGTGAGGCTGGCTGCGCCCCAGACCCACAGAGCTCTTCAGTCCCCTTTCTGGAGCATTTAGGAAAGTTATGAAAAGCAACGTGTACTCAGAGTCTGAGTGCAGCCACAGAAGCATGAGCTGCCCACAGCAGGCACAATCGAAGGGCCCCAGTGGGGACAGGACAGCCCACACCCATCTGTGAGGCACGGCCTGATCAGCCCCGCATCCCACAGCCAGGGCAGGCGTACCCGACAGTCTCCATGGTGATGCCCTGGCACAGAGCGCTGCCTCCCACCCACACAGCTCACGTAAGGAGTGAACTGGGCTGGCCTCTGCCCGATGACCCTCCATGTCCAGCCCTGGGCCCTGGGCCAGGCCTAGGGAGGCATCCATGATCACAGTCCCGCTGCAGAGGCATCAAGGCTCAGTGAGAGCCACCCATCCTTTGTGAGTGCATCTGTCCCGGATGTGAGCCCACAGGCCCTGGAGAGACAACTTCAGTGCCTGGGGGAGGCAGGGAAGCAGAAGTGGGTGGAGGCCACGTGCTGAGGGAGGCCCTAGGTGGGCAGGACCTGGGCTAGTTGTAGGAATGGCAGGATCCCAGGCCTGGCTGAGGGATCCACTCTTCTCAGGGGCATCTGAGTGTGGGACAGGGTCCCAGGAAGGCTAATCCTGGCTTGGTGCTTAGACAGGAGAATGTTCTAGCTGGAAGAACCTGCAAGGCCATGGTTTAAAATATTGTCACCTGTGGAAAGACACAGCTTGGAGGTGGCCTTGGAGCAGGGCTTTGAGCCGGTACCTCCTCTCCAGCCTCACTTGGCTCTGGGCAGAGAGATCAGAGAAGCTGCTAGGTGCTGCCAGCCACACAGGCACTGCCCCTATTGGCTGCCCGCCTCCTTCACAGGAGAGAAGGTAACAGGGGCTCAGCGCCTGCCGGACCAGGCCGTGGCCAGCAGACCCGCTGTGCCTCAATGGGTGCACCCAGCTGGGTGGACAGTGCCGCCTGCCCCACTCCCTTTACTTCCTCAGCCTCCCCAGGTTCTGCAGCAGCCCGGGGAAGCCTGGCACTCCGGGTCACAATTCCAGTTCCAGTCTCTTGTCTCTGTCCCTTTACCCACACTGAGCCAGGGCAGAGCCCACGACAGACCACCAACAACAAAAGCGCGGCTCCGGCACAGGGCCCCCAGTGGATGTGGCCTGGCTGCCCTGTGTTCCTCACTGTGTCCTCCTGTGAGCAAAAGCAGCAGAGTTGAGACCATGGTGGGAGCTGTTGAGCTCCGTGTCTGTGTCGAGCTGCACGGGGCGAATGTGGCGTGATGGAGGACATGAACTCTGTGCATTTGACAAAGCACTCAAAAGCAAGTCAATTCTCACATCAGCAACAGTGATTTTGGCTACAGTATATCAAACTTAAACTTACTTCCTGAGCCCCAATTTCTTCAGTCTATTTCCTGTAAGCCCCTTTCCTAAGAGAAGCTATACCCAAGCCAGGAAGTTTTGCAAGGGGCCTTGCAGAATTCAAGCATTGAGTTGCTCTTAACAGAAACACAAAATGTTATCATCCAAAAGGTCTCTTAGGGCCTCAGATCCACTGTGGGTGACACCTGGACCCCTCCAAGGTACCAGCGAGGCATCTAAGGGCACCCTTGATGGGGCAGTGCCAGGGGCTCTTCTCAGGCACTGCCCCTCCCCACAATGCTGGAGCTGCCCCTCCTGGGATGAGGCCCTGCCCTGTGTCCACCCTCGGGCTCCAGGGCAGGGCAGTCAGCAAGGAGCAGAGGCATCAGCCCAGCCACCCACCTTCCTCCTGTTGGAACGGCCCCAGGTAGTGCCTGCGCCCTACAGCCAGCGCCCCCTGCTGGGTCATTTCTAGCATCTGATGAAACTGACTCGGTTTCATCAGGGCCCCTGACTGGGCTCTAATTCTGTGTGACTCAGCTGTGCTCCCAGTTCCTGGAAGGGACAGCTCCATTGGCCCTTGATGGAGACCACTCTCTGGGTAAACGCTGGTGTTTTGGGCACTTAGGAGGATTAAGTCCCTTGGTCAGAAACTGAGAAAGCCACAGTTCTCCATCTTCCTGGAGAGACTTGGGCCCAGCTTTTCTGATATCCCGACATCCACAACGAAAACCTGAGCTCCCTTCTTTGGGTCAACCTGCATGGTGGCTTTGTCCACACAGGGGTGTGTGCATGGCCATGGCCGAGAGACCGTCCCTGGCTACTCAGGTGGGCCTCTTGCCCCTCAGCCACTGGGTCATGCCTACAAATTCAGCTGCACCTTTATCATGGGAGCTGGAGGGTTGACCTTGGTGGGCCGCGGGCCTCAGCTCCGTGGGAGCTGGTGCAGGGCCAGGACCCACCCCGAGTGCTCAGCTCAGCTCCGTAGCTGGGAAGATTTGCCAGATAAAGGAAGCCAGTGGGACTCCCAGCGCTGCCCCAGCTGTGGGCCACACTTGCTGCTTCCAGAATTGTCCTCTGTCCTTTCACTGGGACGTGGTCCCCCTTGGTCCTCAGAGGTCAAGCTCTGACTGTGCACCCAGCCCCGAGGCAACCTGCCATCCCACATGGCTGTTCTTCACTCCTCCAGCCCTAGCTGCCCCCTGACCCATGGGCACATCCTGTGCTATTCTCAGCTGCCATGCAGTGCCACCCCTGGGTGCTGTGGCAGGGGTCTGCCTTCTGGGGTCCCCAAGAGCAGGCAGTTCTGGGCTGAGGTGCACATTGGGACCACCATTCCATCCATCTCTCCCACTTTCCAGCCTCTCCGTGTGCTTACCTGGAGAACAGTTTTTTGCTGTGAGGTCTGTGATGCCCATTCCCCACCCAGTGTGCTTGGAGCCCCACTGTGGTCTTAAGCATGAGAGAAACTGCAGAGGGAGCCCAGGCCGCCTCACACCTGTGTCTTTGGAGCAAGGCCCATTCAACAGAGGTGCTGGGGGCTGCGGCACAGGAAGTGAGCATCCCTGTCACCCTCAAAGGAGCCAGCCCTGCCCTTGGGCTCCTGTGCCAAGAAGACCGGGTGCTGGTGGGACCTGCAGGTGGGCCACTGAAGGGAGACCACAGACCAAGCCACACAGCTGGAAGTGCTGGCCAGAATTTGCATGGGGGCACTGGTATCAGTTTGTTGGGGCTTCCAGGACAAAATACTACCTGGAGGCTGAAGTTTGAGATCAGGGTGTGGGCAGGGTTGGTTTCTCCTGAAGCCTCTCCTTGGCTTGGAGATGGCAGTTGCCTCCCTGTGTCCACACACGGTCTTCCCTCTGTCTCCGTGTCCTCATCTCCTCTTATAAAGACACCAGTAAGAGTGAATCGGCCCAGCCTAAGACCTCATTTTAACTTAATGTCTCTTTAAACGCCCTGTCTCCAAATACAGTCACATTCAGAGATTTTGGGAATTACATTTTCAACATGTGAATTTGGGTGGGGACACAGTTCAGCCCATCCCAGCCTCCAATGCTTATGCCCAATCTGAGCCACCCCTTCCTTGCTCCCTCACCCTCAACCAGTTCAGTTCGCCTTTTTCTTTTTTATTATTATTAGTTTTTGAGTTGGGATCTTGCTGTGTTGCCCAGGCTGGAGTGCAGTGGTGGGGGTCACAACTCACTACAACTTCAACCTCCTTGGCTCAAGCAATCCTCCTACCTAGGCCCTGAAATATCTGGGACTACAGGCACGTGCCATCACATCGGCTAATTTTTTGAATTTTTGTACAGATATGGTCTCATTATGTTGCCCAGATTGGTCTCAAGCTCCTGCCCTCAACCCTCCCGCCTCAGCCTCCCAAAGTGCTGGGATTATAGGTGCGAGCCACCATGCCTGGCTCTCTTTCTCCTTAAACATGAAGAGTTGATGTCAAACATATTTTTAGCGTATGTTGTTTAGCATTTTCCTATGGCGGTTTTGGACCCACACAAGTGGGGATAACTGCAGTGAGCCTCCCTCCTCAGCTCCAGAAACCTCAGCCTGGTGCTGTTCTTGTGAACCCTTGGCCCCCAGCCCTGCCACACACACACGCTTCTGCTCTCTGTAATATTTTAAAGTACATCCAGACCTCTTTTTATTTATTCTGCTCAGCCATACTAATGGTAAGCTTATTCTAGGTAGTTTTCTTTGTTTTCTTCCTTTTTTTTTTTGAGATGGAGTCTCCTCTTTTGCCAGGCTGGAGTGCAATAGGGCAATCTCGGCTCACTGCAACCTCCGCCTCCAGGGTTCAAGCGATTCTCCTGCCTCAGCCTCCCAAGTAGCTGGGATTACAGGCATGTGCCACCATGCCTGGCTAATTTTTGTATTTTTAGTAGAGACGGGGTTTCACTATGTTGGCCATGCTGGTCTATGCCTGACCTCAAGTGATCCACCTGCCTCAGCCTCCCAGAGTGCCGGGATTGCAGGCATAAGCCACCGCACCTGGCCTCCCCATAGATGTTGCCGTGCTGTCTGCACACGCAGGCATGTGGGTGCACACCTATATTCATCCATGTGACGTGCTGAGAGAGTATGTGCCCCCTGTGCCCGGCACAGAGCAAGTGCGTGGCCACATGGTCTGGGTTGCAGGCAGGGATGCCCCCTCCCAGAGCTGAAGGCTGTGGCTGTGCTGCCTCCCGCCTGTCCTAGTCAGCGCTGTGTTCCCCCAGCTGTGGCTCCTTTCAGTAGTTTTTCAGATGCACCAGAAACAGTCATTGGCCAAGTTGTTCCAAACATGAAGATCTTGATCCGCTTGCAATCTTTACTTGGTGTAGTGGGCATGGGCAGACACTGGGAGCTGAGGCGGGGAAGAGACGCAGCAGACTTGGCTCTTCACTTCATTCCCTTCTGCATGTTTCACTTTTTGCCTCGAGCCTGTGTTGCTTTTACAGCCACGAGAGCTGCCCCTCCACCACTGTATGGGGCAAGGTGCACACATGACTCGGAAGCTGATGACACCTATTTGCCTCCTTGTAGCTCGAGCCCAGAAAACTATCCTGTAAGACCAGGCGTGACAAGGAGAAGCAGGGCTGTAAGAGCTGCGGTGAGACCTTCAACTCCATCACCAAGAGGAGGCATCACTGCAAGCTGTGCGGGGCGGTGAGTCCTGGGAGAGAGGAACAGGGACAGGGGGCCACCCTGCTCTGATAGAGCAGCTGAGTCCTCACCAGCAGCACACCAGCCCTGCAGAAGGGCTTCCAGATCCTGGCTATGGACATAGATGCCCTTGAGTGCAAAATTGTCCTGTCCAAAGTAGAATCTAATCACTTTTCTCTGGTCAGTTCTGGTGCTTAACAAACACTCACTGTCATTGAAAAAGTGCTAGATTTGGAACCACAGAACCTCTAGCTGGGTGACCTTGAGAACAAGGAGATGATACTCCTCATTCCTTGCAAGGAGTATTGGAGGCGGGTGAAGTGTGGCTGTGCTGGGAGCTCCTACTGCTGACCTCTGCCCCAGCACTCCAGTGGTGCTGAAGGCCTGCTGGGTCCATGTGATGAGGCAATGCCTCTGACTGGTGCCCCAAGTGCACACATCTCCATTCTCCTCACTCCAAAGCCCTTCCTTCTGCGAATGGAGAAAATTCAATGCTTAATATTGAATGTAAAGGTATCCCTGAGGAAATAACTGATAATTTAAATATCTTTAGGTTGAGATTAAAGTTGAATCTGTGTTAGCAAGTGGATCTCAGCACAGAATGCTTTGGAGGTATTTTTCCAAAGGGTGCCAGCAACCTGTGCCTGGAGTGGTTGGTGTTACTTGTCACACCTTTGTGACATGGTGGGGAGCAGCAAGAGGAGAGGAATAAGTGGATGAGTCTTGGAAGGATGGATGATGGATGGATGGGTGGGTAGAAGGATGGATGAGTGGATGGAGAGGTGGGTGAGTGGATAGGTAGATGGATGTACAGATGGATGGATGGATGGGGAAATGGATGGATGGATGGATGGATGGGGAGATGGATAGATGGATGGATGGGTGGGGAGTGGATGAATGGATGAGATGGATGGATGGATAGATGGATGGGGAGATGGATAGATGGGTGGATGAGTGGAGAGTGGATGAATGGATGAGAAGATAGATGGATGGATGGATGGGGAGATGGATGGATGGATGGATGGATGGATGAGGAGATGGATGGATGGATGAGGAGATGGATGGATGGGGAGATGGATGGATGGATGAGGAGATGGATGGATGGATGATGAGTGAATGGATGAGGAGATGGATGGTTGGATGGGGAGATGGATGGATGGATGGATGGATGGATGAGGAGATGGATGGATGGATGAGGAGATGGATGGATGGGGAGATGGATGGATGGATGAGGAGATGGATGGATGGATGATGAGTGAATGGATGAGGAGATGGATGGTTGGATGGGGAGATGGATGGATGGATGGATGAGATGGATGGATGGATGGGGAGATGGATGGATGGATGGGGAGATGGATGGATGGATGGATGAGGATATGGATGGATGGGGAGATGGATGGATGGATGAGTGAATGGATGAGGAGATGGATGGATGAATGGATAGGTGGGTAGTTAAATGGCATATGGAAGTATGAATGGAAGTGGATACATAGGAATTATAGAGGGATGACTGCAGAATGGATGGATGCATGAATAGATGAATAGTTTGATGGCATACAGAAGTATGGATGGATGAGTGGATGAAGGATAAATGGTGGAGGATGGATAGATGAATGGGTGGATGGATAGATGAATAGATAACTGGATAATGAATGGGTGGATGGATGGATGGGTGGGTGGGTGGATGAATGGATGATGGATGGATGGATGGATGATGGATGGATGAATGGATGGGCAGGCAAGTGGAAAATGTGATCTGTACCTGTTAAAGAATTCTCAGCCAGGCGTGGTGGCTCATGCCTGTAACCCCAGCACTTTGGGAGGCCGAGGCGGGCAGATCATGAGGTCAGGAATTCAAGACCATCCTGGCCAACATGGTGAAACCCCATCTCTACTAAAAATACAAAAAATTAGCTGGGTGTGGTGGTGTGCGCCTGTAATCCCAGCTACTCGGGAGGCTGAGGCAGGAGAATTGCTCGAACATGGGAGGTGGAGATTGCAGTGAGCCAAGATTGTGCTACTGCACTTCAGCCTGACGACAGATCAAGACTCTGTCTCAAAAAAAAAAAAAAAAAAAAAAAAGAATTCTTATTTTGGGGCCCATACTGTGCTTTAGAATTGAGGGATTTAACTCAAACCTGGTTTCCCCATCAGACCTGATGGGAATCTGTTGCTTTAAGAGCCATCCTCAGAATACATGTACAGAACCCTGCTCCAGGCTTCAGGCTTCGTGACTACTCAGGATCAGAAGCTGTGGCTTCTGTTAACCTTCCTTGGAGTGAATGTCCTCATGGCCAACCTGGACTTCCCCTCACAGCAGAGGTGGCGTGGCACCCTCAGTGACGTCACTGCATCTCTGTGTCAGCCTACTGGTGCTTAGCTTGGTTTTCATTGCCTTGGTTTGCCCAGTATTCCTGCTTCCTCACAGAGGAAGTGATAGAGAAAAGAAAAATTCCAAAAATAAAATTCCCATAAAAGTAGGACTCCAGAAGAGGGTGCCTTCCGTCTACTTAAAGAGAGCACTCTCCCCTTTGCTGTGGCTCCTGAAGCCTTCGATATGAGCCTCAGTGTTTGAGCACCACTGTCCTTTAGCAGCCAGTGCCTGCATGGTTAGGTTCAAGCTAGAATTTCCCAAGGTTTGAACAAAGACCTCCAAGTCCTCTGCAACATTCAGTATGCGGGGCAGGAGGGAACAGGGGAAGCAGATGCACAAGTGGGTGTGGGTGGCCCTGAGACAGCAGGAGCCTCTGTGTGCTGGGAAAAGGGTCCAGCAGAGGGAGGGAGACTGAGGCAGAGAGAGGAACACCAATGGGATGCAATCGGAGGGGCCAGAGGAGGGGGCCACGGGGGTCTGCTGGGAGTGTCCAAGGCAGGAAGAGCTCTGGAAAAGTCACTGAGGAGCACTCCTTGGCTAAATTCCCATGCTACCCTGTGCATCTCAGTCACATTCCACTGTACAGATAGACCACGACGACTTCCTCATCCATTCATCTGTGGATGGACACGGGTTGCCTCCAGCTTTGGGCTGTTGTGAATAATGCTGCTATGGACATGAATGGACAAACATCCCTTCAGAGTCTCCTTTCAGTTGTTTTGGGTACATACCCAGAGTGTAACTGTTGTATCCTATGGTAACGCTGTGTTTAAACATTTTGAGGAACTGCCATACTGCTTCCAGCAGAGGCTGCACCAGATACTTCCTACCAACAGCGCAAGGATTCCAACTTCTCCACATCTATGCCAAGACTGTTTTCTTCTCGTTGTCGTTGTTCGTTTGGGAAATAGCCATGCTCAGGGGTGACAGGTGGTTTCTGGTTATGATTTGCATTTCCCTGATGACCAGAGATAGGGTGTCTTCCCATGTGCTTGGTGGCTTCTCCCATTCTTCCTCCCATGCACACAGACTCCTGGACTCTGGACCCTCTAGGCCAGGAGGGCGAGTACCGGATGCCCGGCAGGGCCAGCCTTGCTCTCTGCCCTCAGACAGGGAGAAGCCCATTCCCCTCCAGGCACTGTGTTAAGTCTCCTCCTCCTGCCCACTCCACCTCTCCTCTGGCCTCTTCCTGGATAGTCCTCTGTCCAGGGTGCTGGGGTTACAGGTGCCATCTGTTTGGCAGGTCATCTGTGGGAAATGCTCCGAGTTCAAGGCCGAGAACAGCCGGCAGAGCCGCGTCTGCAGAGAGTGTTTCCTGACGCAGCCAGTGGCCCCTGAGAGCCCCAGCCCCGAGGCTCTGGCCGAGCCCAAGCAGAGCACAGAGGTGAGTGCTCCCAGCTCCTGCTCCCCTCCTGGCAGCGCGGCAGAGCCTCCAGACACCTGCTTCTGTGCCCCAGCAGCTCCAGCTGCCTCTGCTCCCAGAGTGTCCCTGGGACCAGGACAGATGTGGGTGTGTCTCAATGGGGCCCCCAGGTTGGGAACAGTGCAGAGTGGCCACAGGTGAACTCCAAAGATCCCGTGTGTGCACACTGGCTTCTCAGGACCAGCCACTTGCACCCAGGAGTTAGATGGGAACAAGTGTCATTCCTGGTCACCTGGTTGGAGGGCATGGATTAGAGCTGCCCTCAAGTCCAGGCTTTGAGGCCCACCTGAGGGGAAACTCTGCCCTCCTCTTGGCCTGACTCACCTCCAGCTTCAAAGGGTGAGCAGGGCCCTGGAGGCAGGCGCCCCTCCTCTTCCTCCCCTCCTTCTTCTCTCCCTCCTCCTCCTCTCTCCCTCCTCCTCCCCCTTCTCCCTCCTCCTCCCTTTCCCTCCTCCTCCCCTTCTCCTCCTTCTCCTTCCTCCTCCTCCCTCTTCCCCCTCTTGCTCCTTCTCCTTCCTCTCCCCATTTTTTCCTCATCCCCTTCCTTCTCCTCCTTCCCCTCCCTCCTCCTCCCCATCGTCTTCTCACCCGCACTCCTCCCCCTTCTCTTCTTTTCCTCCTCCACTCCTCTTTCTGAGGGTTGCTGCTGCCTTTTCTGCCTTCCTTCCTTCCTCAAGAACACAGTCTATTTTGGCAGGTTGCTGGAAAACTGAAAAAGAAAATGGGAGTTTCCAGAATAGCACATCACCCTTTCTCTCCACTCTGCGGGTTCATTGATTTCCTGCCTAGAGGCTCAGTGGGGGTGATTGGGGAGTCTGTGTGTTTTCAGGGTCCCAGCTGCTCTGACTTACAGCTGTGGTTGGAGCCCTGACCTGGGTCCTTGGCTTAAGAAGTCAAGGATGTAAGTCAATTACAATTGACCACTGAGTGATCTCGATGATGAAGGACCTTGCACTGCCACGGGGCTCCCTCATGCCTGAAATGTAAATACCGAGGTGTGTTCTGAGAGCCCCAGGTCCTTGCTGCACGTGCCTCCAGAGCTGGGCAAGGTGGACTCTGGCCTCGAAGGGACCCAGGTCTGAGGGATCCAGCTCCGGCAGGGGGTGTCAAAGCCACGTCCAAATGGTTCAGGAGCCTCAGCTGCACAATAGCTTCAACAGCAGCACGAGAGAGGAAGGGCCTGTGTGTGTGGTGTGTGTGTGGTGTGTGTGGTGTGTGTGTGTGGTGTGTGTGTGTGGTGTGTGTGTGGTGTGTGTGTGTGGTGTGTGTGTGGTGTGTGTGTGGTGTGTGTGTGGTGTGTGTGTGTGGTGTGTGTGTGGTGTGTGTGTGTGGTGTGTGTGGTGTGTGTGTGGTGTGTGTGTGTGGTGTGTGTGTGGTGTGTGTGTGTGGTGTGTGTGTGGTGTGTGTGTGTGGTGTGTGTGTGGTGTGTGTGTGTGGTGTGCATGCACGTGCACATATATGGTGTGTGTAGACTGAAGTGCTTGAAGTCCCTGTCGCATGACCCACCCTCAGGTCCTTGCTGTTGGGTTTTCCTGTGGTTTTGATGGTGTCCTGACCCAGCATATGAACGCCCTCCTGTAGAGGGCCCAGCCTGCAAACCCCACCTGATACCACACACACCTATGTCCCACAGGCTTTGTGACCCTTGGAAGCTGGATGAGGCTGGTCCCAGTCCCCGTGCAGGTCTCGGCCATTTCTTCACAGCCAGCTCCTCCCAAGCAGTGGTCCTAGCCCTGCCCCAGCCTCCTCAGAGCAGGGCGTGACCACTGCAGGCCAGACTGTGTCTAACCTGTGTGTCTGTGTCCCCAGAAGACGCCCACTGCAGACCCCCAGCCCAGCCTGCTCTGTGGCCCCCTGCAGCTGTCAGAGAGCGGTGAGGCCTGGAGTGAGGTGTGGGCCACCATCCCCACGTCCAATCCCCAGGTGCTGCACCTGCAGGGAGGCAGCCAGGTAGGTGTCCCCACCCCCTAGGCCCTCAGGCCAGCAGCCCAGAGCCTCAGGCCTGAGGTACCCACAGCCAGCAGACCTGCACCACCAGCTGGGGCCTACTTGCTTGAGCAGTGTTACCTGGGGCCTCAGTTTCCCCAGCAGCCCAGGGGCCCCTCTGCTTTCCAATCACAGGAGACAGAACGTACTGACACTTGGGTGGACCCCAGAGCCAGCCAGGGTGCAAGGAGGGGCAGGCCAGGGGCGCACAGAGGGTGGCCAGAAGCCATAGAACCTGTCAGGTGAGACTTAGGAACTCACACAGCCCTGGCCTGGCCCCTTGGAGCCCCAGTTGCTGCTCTGTCACAGGGGCTGGCCTGTCCCGCCTCACCTCCCCAGGGGCCAGACAGCCCAAGGAGCTGATGGGGCCTGGGGGTCTGTTGAGGCAGGCAAGGCACCCCCCTCCCCATATCCTCCCTCGGGGAGAACCAGTGGGTCCCCCACCAACCATTCTCCTGTTAACAAAGGGCAGTGCAGGCACAGCCACCAGGCCTCTTGGGCTCAGCACCTGCCTTGCACTGCAAAGGTCTGGGAGTGGCTTCCTGGGAGGGGCCTGAGTCACTGGGGTGAGCCTGAGGCCAGGAAGCTGAGGCCCTGCTGACTGTCTGCTTCTCTGCTGCAGGATGGCCAGCTGCCCCTCACCATCCCTCTCCCCGGCTGCAAACTGAGTATTCCGGACCCTGAGAAGTGCCTGGACTCCCTGGACTCAGGGCATGTGTGGAAGCTGCAGTGGGCCAAGCAATCCTGGTATCTGAGTGCCCCCTCTGCAGAGCTGCAGCAGCGGTGGCTGGAGATGCTGAGCACTGCTGCCCATGGAGACATGGCCCAGGACAGCCCGGGGGCCCTGCAACCTCAGGTCCCTATGGGCACAGCTGCTCCATGAGCTGAGCCTCCCACTGCCCTGCGCACCACCACATTGGGCCTGTGCTGTCCTGGAAGGTGGCATCGGAGGTCACATGAAGAGCACCTGGACTGCTGAGGGTGGGCCAACAGCCCAGAGCTCAGGACACTTGGCTTTGGAGGGAAGGAAACTGAGGCCAGAGAGGGGCAGCCACCAGCCAAGGGTCACCCAGCAAGCCTTGGCCAAGAGCCTGGCCTCCAGCGCTAGCAGTGTGGCCCGGAGCAGGGGCTGACTGCCAAATAATGGGCCGTGTGGTGATGCTGGCCTTGAAGGCAGAAGGTGGCAGCACGGGCACTGCCAGGGACCACCACACCCTGCTGGTGTTCAGTGGGGTCCACCCCTGGCTCTGCCCAGCCTGTCTACACCGTGTGAGCTGAATCATGACTCACTTCCCACCTCCCTTCTCTGCCCTCTCCTGAGGTTCTGCCTGCAGCCCCCGGGAGGTGGGCCTGCCCTGTCCTGGCTGGACTCATGGTTCCTGAATAATCAAGCTCAGAAACTGCTGGGACTTGCCCCAGCCACTGGGTGGCAGGCGCATGAGATTTATGGCGGTTCCTGATGCTGGTGGCACACAGTGCTTATCTGCATAAATAAACGCTGGCCGCCAGCAGTGGGCGCAGCCTCGGTGCTCTCTCCCCAGCCCCTCAGCGGGATCCCCCTGCAAGGTGGGCCAGCTGATAAAGGGTTGGGGACAAGGGTGATGGAATCGCACTGGGCACACACCTCGCCTGGAGAGCAGTTCTGCTTCCGCTGTCCTGCCAGGGGATGGGCGGATGGCAGGTGAAGACAGCCAGGTGCAGAGATGGGGAGGGTGGGTGCAGGGCACTCAGCGTGGTGCCAGTGGGGACCTTGCAAAGGCCACTGGGGCGGGGGTGCTGTTTGCACTGGGAGAGAGTGGGGGACTTTAGGGACCAGTGATGGGGGTGCTCACTGCATGATCCTCACCCCTCTAATATCCATGTGGATACACCTGGGAAGACATGTGGGGCACCTACCTGGGGGTGTGAGTGGGCAGGAGTGGAAGCCAGAGATAGGAGAATGGTCACAGGTTGGGGGGCACACTGGTAGGGGGGACACAGGTGATGGGAGAGACACAGCTGAGATGGGGGCACAGGTGAGGGGGACACCTGAGATGGGGGCATGGGTGAGTGAGGGACAGCTGAGATGGGGGCACAGATGATGGGGACACTTGAGATGGGGCACAGGTGGGTGGGGGACAGCTGAGATGGGGGTATAGGTAAGGGGGGACACCTGAGATGGGGGCACAGGTGAGTGAGGGACAGCTGAGATGGGGGCACAGGTGAGTGGGGGACACCTGAGATGGGGGCAAAGGTGAGGAGGCACAGCTGAGATAGGGCACGGGTGAGCTCCCGTGAGCTCTAGCTGGGTCGTGCTAGGGGTGCCACCACAGCTGTTGTGCAGGGAGCCCCTGCTGGCTACCTGAGCCTCTGCCACAGCTCTCCATGTTAGATGTCTGGTCCCACTTCACACTGAGGAAAAGGAGGCTCAGGGATGCTAAACACTGTGCATCTTCCATGTTAGACAGTGCCCACCAGGGCGAGATGGAATCAGACCCTTCCAGCTGCACAGAGACACCTGGCCTGGCTCCAGCTGCTGCCCAAGGAAGCAGCAAAGCCCCTCACCCAGCTGGGGCTGGGGCAAGGACAAGGGGTGAAGGAGGCCTTGAGGAGACCTCAGCCCACTGACCCTGCCTTCTCCCCTGCAGAGCTGAGCTCTGACCCACAATTTTTCCCTACAGAGAAGTGCCAGAGCCACTCCCTTGCACATGTCTACTGGGCACCCGCTGCAGCCCTCATGAGGCTCTTCTTTGAAGGGTTAGGACCCTGTCCTCTGCCCGCTCCCATAGTTCCATTTCTGCCATCTCACCACAACCTCAGGATGTCCCCACTTGACAGCTGAGGAAAGTGAGCCATAGAGAGGACACCCCTGTGAGCCCCACAGCTCCGGAGCTGCGCAGGCACCTGGACTTGGCCTGCCAGGCATAGTGATTCCAGTAGGGCAGGGTCTGTCGGAGCCAAAGACTGTGCTGTGGGGTCCCATGGTGAGGTCCCCTAGCCTCAAGTCCTCTCTCGCATCCACCAGCCTGGCTCATCCTCTGGGAGGCAAAGACAAGGTAATTAACTGTGAGGACGTGGGTGACAGAGTCTCTTCTAATCCTCTGTTCTTGGAGATCTGGATGCCTGCCATTCGCCTATGGGAAGAACAGAGGTCATGGAAAACAGCATTTAATCTAGAAAGGGCCACAATGAGGTCAAAGGGCAGTCTCGGGGTAGTCTTAAGAACTCCGCGGGCCAGGCACGGTGGCTCACGCCTGTAATCCCAGCACTTTGGGAGGCCGAGGCGGGCGGATCACGAGGTCAAGAGATCGAGACCATCCTGGTCAACATGGTGAAATCCCGTCTCTACTAATACAAAAAATTAGCTGGGCATGGTGGCGCGTGCCTGTAATCCCAGCTACTCAGGAGGCCGAGGCAGGAGAATTGCCTGAACCCAGGAGGCGGAGGTTGCTGTGAGCCGAGATCGCGCCGTTGCACTCCAGCCTGGGTAACAAGAGCGAAACTCCGTCTCAAAAAAAAAAAAAAAAAAGAACTCTGCATCCCCAAAGAACTGGCAAGGACTCTCCAGGTGCTCTAAGCAACTCCTGCCCCACTCCCATCACGAACTCGGAAGACCTGTCATTTTCTGAAATTTTCATGACTAGTTATTGGGGAAAACTTCGAATTATTTAAATAATGAGAGGCAAATAACATCACTAAACTCATGAATACTCTGTATTTATAACCTCCACTGGCGATCAGGGCACACAGAATCTCTACTACTGATCCCTGACGCTGACCATCCCCTCAACCCCTCGGCCCACGGACCCCAGCCCTGACCCCACCTCTTCCCAGCATCTGACACAAGGATTCTCACCACACTCCCCAGAGACTTGCCTGCCGAGGGCCCCTCTCTAACCCCACATAGCTCAGCTCTCTGATCCAGAGGCAGCGTTACTAACCTTGCCTACTATCTATTTCCAGATTAGATTCCCCGATCTCGGAGGCATTGTCTAAAACAACTCGCCCTTACAACTACGTCCACTTCAGGAACCGCCCTGTGATGTCAGAACTGTGAGGCCGCGCGGCCAGGACTGCACATGCTCAGTGAGGCCAGTGCCAACCATACAAACATGGTTCCCTGAAGCCGCTCGGGCCCAAGAACAACATGGTAGCCTGCACTTCATCGCTCCTCTCTGGGGGCGGCCATACTGAGGAGGCGTCTCCTCCGTGCAGGCAGGCTATTTTCGGGACCTCAGAGATGCTCTTCAGCTGCAGCGGAAAATGAGCAACGGGTGAATTCGGGTCCAGATTCCGGCAGAAGGGAATTTGGGATCGAGATCTGGAAAAAAGGACTAGACTGGAAGAGGACGGGATTGAGTCGGAGCCGATGGCGGGGACAAAGACCAGGGGTTGGGGAAGGCGCCGGTGGGAGCCAAGGCTCCGGTGGACTTTGCCCGCGCGCGCGTCGCAGCGGTCTCCGCACACAGTAGTGGCCACCGCGGCAGGTGCCCAACCCGGGGTCGCTTGCCCTGAGTCTCGGTTTTCTCATCTGTAGGGTTGGGACAAGAACAGTAACCCTGGCCAGTCAAGACGGGCCGCGGCTGTCGCGAGGGTCCACGTCTTACAGCAGGCCCCTATCATGTGCGGGTCCCTAAGATGGGGTCTGACTCAGTTCCTAGGGGGAACTTCACCAGTGACCCAGTCAGTGCCCTTCAGTTAAAGACCACCAGGAGCACACTTGTAATTAAATATAATTACACATTGCAGCATGGAATGGGGTACTGTGGGTCATCCCAGTGGGAGGAGTTAGAAACTATTATAGGATTTGGGCTTCGATTGGTTAATTTCTGGTAGGGTCTCAGAAAGTGAGGACTTCGGATGCTGTCAGAAAGCAGGGGCAATATGATGATTAAGTATTTTGTGAGTGGCATCAAGACCTTGTTCTTTATCTGCACTTAGAACACATTATAAAGTGCCTTTGTTTTCGTTTGCACTTATCATGGTCTCAGATTAACCTTCCGAAGTTGATATTCTTCTGTGAGATTATGTCCAACATGAAAACAAAATGGCCTGGCCATGAGCATCAGACCAGCATGTAATAACATTAAGACGTAACTGTGATGCAAATATTGACAGAATTAAAGTTAGAAATAGTTCTACAGTAATAGAGACTTCAATAATTCATTAAAAATAATGCATAGAAGCTGGACTTTGTGGCTCATGCCTTTCATCTCAACTACCTGGGAGACTGCGGCAGACGGACTGCTTGAGGCCAGGAGTTCAAGTCCAGCCTGGCCCACATAGCGAGATTCCCATCTCTAAAAACAAAAATAAAGTAATGGATAGAAAAACCAAACAGATTGGGAGCCTGAGGTGAGTTAAGCACGAGGTCAGGAGGTCGAGACCATCCTGGCCAACATTGTGAAACCCCATCTCTACTAAAAATACAAAAGTTAGCTGGGCATGGTGGCATGTGCCTCTAGTCTCAGCTACTTGGGAGGCTGAGGCAGAAGAATCGCTTGAACCTAGGAGGTGGAGGTGAGCCAAGATCATGCAACTGCATTCCAGCCTGGGTGACAGAGTGAGACTCCATCTCAAAAGAAAAAAAGAAAAGAAAAAAGGAAGACAGACATAAGACAGACATATGGATCAAAAGAATAGAATAGAGAGCCCAGAAATAAACCCTTGTATGTATATTCAAATTTTCAACCAGGGTGCCAAGACTATGTGGAAAGGACATCTTTTCAACAAATGGTATTGGGAAAGATGGGCACAGTGTATCCACATGTAAAGAGTGAGGTTGGGCTCTTATTTATATATATACACACACATATATATACATATATATTATACTATATATACACATATATATACTATGTATAGTATGCATATGTATAGTATATATATGTATATATGTATCTTATATATATGTATAGTGTATATATATAGTATACATATATGTGTATTATATATACTATACATATGTGTGTATATATAGTATAAATAAGAGCCCAACCTCACTATATATATACTATATATACACATATATAATATACTTTATATTTATGTGTATATAGTGTATATATACATATATATTGTATACTTTATATCTATGTATATATATAGTGTGTATATATACATATATATAAACGTGTATATATACACACTATATATATACATATATATTACATACTTTATATATATACTATATATAATATATATTATACTATATATATATACGTATGGTGTATATATGTGTATATATAGTATAAATAAGAGCCCAGCCTCACTCTTTGCATGTGGATATGTACATAGTATATATACATAAACTAACTCAAACTGGATCAAAGGTCTAAACATAAGACTTAAAATTATAAAGGTCTTAGAAGAAAGCATAAAGGAAAAGTTTTGTGATTTGGGTTTTGCAATGATTTCTTGGATCAAAGACACCAAAAGCACAGCCAATAAGAGAATAGATAGATTTAATCAAAATAAAAGTGTTTTGTGCATCAAAGGACACTATCATCAATAGAGTGAAAAGGCAACTCATGGAGTGCAAGAAAATATTTGCAGATCATACATACATATACATGATTAATATCGGGAATATATAAAAAACTGCCACAACCTGACAACAACAAAAGATACAAACAAGATGATCCAAAACTGGGCAAAAGATTTGAATAGATATTTCTTCAAAGAAGATACATAAATGCATAAGATGCTCCACATCACTAATCACTAGGGAAATTTAATTCAAAGCCACAATAAGATATCATTTCACATCCATTTTAATGTATATTATCCAAAAAAATAAGTAACAAATGTTAATGAGGTTGTGGAGATGTTGGAACACTTATGCATTGCTGATGGGAATGCAAAATAGTGCGGCTGCTGTGGAAAACAGTTTGGCAGTTCCTCAAAAATTTAAAAATCAAATTACCATATGATCCAGCAATTCCACTTCTAGATAGGGATATACCTCCAAAGAACTGAAAGCAGGGGCTCAAACTATTCCTAGCACATCAATGTTTATAGCAGCACTTCACAGTAACTAGAAGGTAGAAACACTCCAAACATCCATCCATGGCAAATGGACTAACAAAAGTGGATATATAAATACTGGGGAACAGTACTCAGCCTTAGAAAGGAATAAAGTTCTGATACATGCTACAATATTAACGAATCTTGAAGAAACTGTACCGAGTAAAATAAGCCAGATACAGAAAGAGAAATACTGTGATTCTACTTATGTGAGGTACCTAGAGTAGTCAAATTGTAGAGACAAAGTATAATGATGGTTACCAGGTCTGGGCATACAAGGATTGGGGAATTATTGCTTAATAGGCATAGATTCAGTTGGTAACGTGAAAAAATTCCATTGGGAAGATGAAAAACAATGTCTGGGACACAGATGGTGGTGATGGTTTCACAACAACGTTAATGTGTTAAGACTTAATACCACTGAACCGTATACTTTAAGATGGCTAAAATGGTAAGTTTTGCTATGTATATTTTACTTCAGTAAGAAAGCCAGAATTATTAATGCCCCAAATAGAGAGATGAAGTAGAAGGTGCCTCCCATGTTAACCAAAATTATTTGTCTTTTAGGCAAAAAGGATAAACATTTTCTTATGAGAGTTTTTTGTTTGTTTGTTTTTGGTATGTCGAGTCTCTTTAAATGTTTGGCAAAATGTTGAAGTTCATATGATGGGATAATTTTTTCAGTCAATTTTTTGTTTACATGCATTATTTGCAACTTCTGGCTTTAGGCTGTCAAGAAAAATGTCCAAGGGGCACTAGAACTGTCAACATTGGGAGCTAATTCTGGATATTGTCTAAAGATATTGTTTAGGGGGATGGTTTCTTGAATTTAAGTTAGCTTTAGCTAAATAATATTTTAAGGATGTAATATTTGAGTCAAAATTGTACTTGAGGTATCCTCATACCCATTAAACGGACTACTGAATGGTAGGAATATTTTGATATTGTTGTTTTAAGATGCCTGTTAAATGAACAATTGCTGCTCTCTCAGTTATAATCCACAGTTATTATACTGGAGCCCTGCTGATATGATGGTGAGGCATTGTAAAGGGAAAGCAGTGTATAATCTAAATTACATCTCCATTGCAGGTGTTTCTTAAAGAGAATCCAATGTTCTAGTTGTATTTCAAATGATTACTTTCCCTCTCTCCCTGCCAGGTGCACAAAGGAATTTACCTTCTGTTCACAAAGACAACCTGGTGGAGCTCCTGGAGGTAAGACTCATATAAGTGTGAGAGAATCCAGGCTCTTTACATGTGGGAGTGGAACCAGATCTTTTAATGTGCTTATTTCTGTTTACCTAAAAGTAAGAGGTGTGGGCTGTGGCTCACACCTGTAATCCCAGCATTTTGGGAGGCCAAGGCAGGAGGATTGCTTGAGGCCAGGAATTCAAGACCAGCCTGGGCAACAGAGTGAGACCTCCATCGCTACAACACAACACAAAAATAATTAGCCAGGCATGGTAGTGCATGCTGTAGTCCTAGCTAATTGGGAAACTGAGGTGAGAGGATCACTTGATCCTAGGAGATCAAGGTTACAGTGAGCTTTGATTGCACCACTGCACTCTAGTCTTCCAACCTGAGCCATAGAACAAGATCCTGTCTCTCCAACAACAACAAAGGAAAGTGACAACAGCTGCCCAGAAGACTCAGACCCAAGAAACCCTGGATATGAACTCATATGGCCTTTATTAAAAGCAAAAAAGGGAGACAAGGAGTGAGCGGATACAAAGTTATTTGTCAGGAACTCTCATTGGTTATAGAAATAACATTGATTAGTGATTGGCTCTACATTGTTAAGTGTAGGATGTGGGTTATCATGTCCAGTATGACATTATTAAGTTACTTTATAGCTACTTGTGGCAATAGCAAGCAGTTTCAAGAGATGAATACATAGCTCAAAATGACTGCTGTCTCATTTTAATGTCTCCCTGGGCTTGATAATTTAAAAGGACTATCATCCCTCTGATAAAAGTTATTTTATTTTCTCATTTTCTATCAATATATCCTGTTCAGTGAAATATCTATTCATTCCTTTAGCCCATTTTCTAATTGGATTGTTTTGTTGTTGCTGTTGTTGACTTTTGAAAACTTTAAGAATATTCTAGACATGAGCTCCTTGTCAGATATGGTTTATAAGGTGTGGTTTGCAGTTTTCTCCCAGTTTTTACCTTGTTTTTTCATTATGTTAACAGGCTCTTATGCAGGGCAAAAGTCTTAAATTTTGATAAAATCCAATTGCTAAATTATTATAATTGATTCTGCTTTTTGGTGTCACGTCTAAGAATTATTCATCAAGTCCTAGGTCCTGAAGAATTTTTCATTAAATTTCATATTTTTACATTGAGATCTATGATCCTTTTTTGAATAAACACATGAGGTTAGACAGGCTTTGATTGTGTCCTGGCTTAGTATGACGAGAGACATCTCCACTTGCTTCCTTTCCTCAGGACGGCCCTCAGCCCCTCAGTCTCTACATCATCTCAACATGGTCGCCCACAGGCCAGAGTGTCTACATGGGCGCCGCCATACTGGCGCCCAGCCTAAGCCACTGAAAAGGGAGCGTGTTTGGCAAAGCGCCATGTTGACTACTGGCAACCTTCGGCCAAGAAGACTGCTGAGCGTGCGCACACCCAGGCAGCGCTGTAAGAAGTCCTGCTGGGCCTGGGAGGCATTAAGAAAAAGGAAGTGGGTCCTGTTCTGGTTCTTGCGACTATAGTCACCTCCCGAGCAAATGACCACTGTCCTGAGAAAACGTGGGTGAGAGGCAGGTGAGTGGAGGGATGGCAGCATCTGTGGACTGAGCAAGAAGAATCTCTGATGTCTGTGGTGAGTCATCCGGGCAGTGATGGGGACCGTCAATGGATGGAATAGTGGGAATCGGAGCGATCTCTGAGGGTGGATCTAAGGGAGGAGCGAGGGTGGACCGGGGGTCTCTGGTGGTGGATCTGCGGGTGGAGTGAGGGCGGACTTGGGGGGTCTCTGGTGGTGGATCTGCGGGCAGAGTGAGGGCAGACTATGGGGTTGTGGGGAGGATGACAGGGGACTCAGGAGGGATATGAAGAATGAATGATGTACATCTTAGCTTCCTCTTTTATATTACCGATCTGTTTACAGTTTCGTTTCTGTTTCATTATTATGATATATTTTGCTGAAGATTTAAAGAATATATTACCATAGAATTGCATGTTTCCATTTCCATTTTGTTCTCTTTCATATCCAGACTAGTAGCTCGTTTATCATTACGGTTATTATATTTATATATCATTCATTCTTTCGCCCTCGCTTTAGAAAGAAGCGGGCCGAGAGTGGTGGCTCACGCCTGTAATCCCAGCACTTTGGGCGGCTGAGGCGGGCGAATCACGAGGTCAGGAGTTCGAGACCAGCCTGGCCAAAATGGTGAAACCCCCGTTTCTACTAAAAATACAAATAGCTGAATGTGGTGGGGGGCACCTGTAACCCTAGCTACTCGGGATGCTGAGGCAGGAGAATCGTTTGAACCCAAGAGGTGGAGGTTGCAGTGAGCCCAGATCGCGCCATTGCACGCCAGCCTGGGAAACAGTGCGAGACTACGTCTCAAAAAAAAAAAAGAATCAAGCGTCTGAAAGGTTTATCTATTTTATTGGACATTTTGAAATATTGGCTCTTGGTTCTTTAATACTCCTACTCTCTTAAGTTTTTTCTCTTTTTCTTTTTAGGTACTTTCTATTTTTCCCCACATTTTAATGTAATTTGCTGTTCTTTCCCTTATTTTCTTAAGTTTTATGCTGGATACAATTAATGTTGTAAAGTTTCTTTAACTACATCTTTATGAAACGTATAAATTCATCTTGATGTTTCCCTTTGATCCTTAGTTATTTAGGAGAGTTTCTTCATTCCCAAATTATTAAAATATGTTTTAGCTGGTTTTTTTTTAAATTGCATTGCATTGTCAGAAAATGCAGACTATCAAGTCTCAACTTTTAACAATTTATCAAGATTTTCCTTGAAGCCAAGTTACTCAATGAACTTTGTTCAGCAGATATAAGAGGAAAAGTGTATTTTGTTGTATGGGGCAAAATTCTCTTTAGTTAAGTCTTGTTTGTTTGTATTCTTCAAATCTTTATCTTTCCTAATTTTGATCTACTTGTTTCATACTCTGGAAGAGATATAATAAAAATCTCTTACTTTAACAGTTCACTTGGCAGTTATATGTGCTTTTTTGCTAATTTTATTTGTGTGTCTGAGGGACGGGCATACATACACCTAATGGTTAATGGACTTTTTAATCCTTTTTCATTTATTAAATGCTATTATTATTATAGGATCCCTCTTTTCAACCAAAAAGAAAAACACTTTTTAACGTCGAATTCCACGTTGATACTTACACGGCCACCCATTTTTACTTTTATTGCATTTGGATGATGTGTCTTTGCCCAGGGCTTTATTGTGTATCTGTATCTGTTTCTATGTTAGATTACCTATTTGTTTACAGTAGATACCTTTGTTTTCTTCGAATCCAACTTACAGTCTCTGTTGATAGAATTTTACCTCTATTTATTGTAATAATGATTTATCTGATTGTATGCCTTCCATTTGATGTTCACTATTTAGCTCTTTTCATTTTCTGCCTTTTCTTTATATATTTTGATTGGATGGATGAAATTTCTGCTCATTGTTTCCATTCTGCACCCCATTTTTTCTGTTTTTTCCTGAGATTATTGGGAATGTTTTATCATAGGATATTATTAATTTTCTCTTTAGTGGCCTCTTTATCACATTGTCACATTGTCCTTTTTTGTAATTATATATATTTTGCAAGAATTATTACTGAACAGTATTTTCCTATTGAAGATTTCTCGTGTGATTCATTTTACATTTATTTGGACTACTTCTTTCGGTATTTCTCTCAAAGATAGAGATACTCTGCAAGTGCTTTTATTTCTGAAAATGTCTCTCTCGCCCTGACAGAAGAGTGGTCTTTTAGTTGCTATATCTGACATCATTTCGCTTTCAGTACTGCAAATGAAGAGTTTTCTTATTTCCTTCATTCTTTCTCTGTGAATAGTCTAGTTTTTCACACTTAGATTAGAGGTGTTTTCTATTTATAAATTTATCCTATACATTCAATAATTTCCCCAGATTTGTTCATTGATTGAGTTCCTGTTTGCGTGTGTGGAGGAGTTTATGGCCTAGTTTTGTCAGCGGTGGGAGATGTGTTTGTGTGCTAAGGCCCCAGTGCAGGTACAGGTGTGCCTAGGATTGGGACTCTTAGGATGTCTGATGGAGATACAGGCATGGAGGCCAGTCATAAGGACATGGGATTGATTGGGAGGGAGCCAGGACCATTAGAGTAGAGAAATTGAAGGCTCTCTGACCAGGAATTGTAGGATGAATGATTCAGGGCTCGTGGGCAGCAAGACATGGGAATCAGTGAATCTGAGATTTCAGTAATGGCTTTGGGAGTAGAGTCACTGGGTAGCAATTGACTGAGAGCAGATTAAAGAGTGAGAATGAGGAGTTAGGTACCAGGGTTGGTGCTAACTTAAAGGGCCTGTGAAATCAGATAGTATGATAATGTAATAGAACAGTATGTCCTTTGGATATTTTATAAAATATTTAAGCAATCCACAATTATTGGATATTTACATGTTTCTAATCTTTTTTTTTTTTTTTGATAACCACCATGTTGGATGATCTAATCTTTCGTTTTTATTAACCATGTTATGGTAAAACTTTTGCACTTAAATCTTTGTACAACATGCGATGGGATGATATTTTAATGTTGTCGCTCTAGAAATAAATTTTTGAGTAAGGTGCAGGGGCACTAACTGATGTTTGTGTCCATGTGTGACACTGGCGCACTTCCTTCTCTCATCTGTACCTCTGCCCATCTGTTTTCTCAGATCTCTGCCCCTTTGTCCGAAGAGCCAAAAATGACCAAGTCCCTGGTGAGTTCTTATTTATTCATCTATTTATTTGTTACTTTCTTTTACTTTTAGTGGATTTAGGAGACATCTAACAATCCCTATAGTAAGATGACAAGACTAGGTAAATAAAAACTAAGATCAGAGAAAATGAAGAAGAGACTGTCAACCCCAGGTCAAGTTTAGAATATATGGTCTTACATGGTTATGAACTTTGAACTGTTAAATTGTCTCTGATCTTCCTGAAAGACATAGCAATAATGGAAATTGGATACATGGTTTATATTAACAAGTAATTTATCATGGTTCTTGATGTTTGAGAAATTTTTCGAGAGATCTTCAGATGGATAATGACAGAACAGTCTTCAACAGTAACCCTGTTGAAAGTGCACCAAGAGGCCAGACTTGGTGGCTCACACCTGTAATCCCAGCACTTTGGGAGGCCATGGTGGGTGGATCGCCTGAGGTCAGGAGTTCGAGACCAACCTGGCCAACATGGTGAAACCCTGTCTCCACTAAAAATACAAAATTTAGCCAGGCATGGTGGCAGTCACCTGCAATCCCAGCTACTCAGAAGGCTGAGGCAGGATAATTGCTTGAATCTGGAAGTTGGAGGTTGCAGTGAGCCGAGATTGTGCCATTGCACTCCAGCCTGGGCGACAAGAGCGAAATACATGTACAATATATATTATACATATCACTAATTCATCTATTTTCTTCCCAGGTATATAAATATCTTCTCAATATATAATAATTAAAGTAATATAAACATTAATATAGTGGTTACTATATGCCAGGCACTATAAGCATTCTTTCACTATTAACTAATTCAGTCACAACCCCTGTGAGTTATTGCTATGGTTTGGATATTTATCCTCTCCAAATCTTATGCTGAAATTTGATCCCCAGAACCAGGCGTGGTGGCTTATGTGTAATTCCAGCTACTCAGGAAGCTAAGGTAGGAGGATCACTTGAGGCCAGGAGTTTGAGATCAGCCTAGGTAATATAGCAAGACCTTGTCTCTTAAATAAATAAAAAGAAATTTTAAAAATAAAAGAGCAGTTTGATCCCAGTGTGGAGGTAGGGCAGAATGGAAGTGTTTGGGTCATGACAGATCCCTCATGAATAGATTAATGCCCTCTCTGAGGAGGTGGTGAGTTCTCAATCTTATGAGGTCCATGAGGGTTGGTTGTTGAGAAGACCCTGCTGTTGGGAACCAACGCAACCCTGTACATGGGTGCCCCGTGTCCCGGCGGTGACCAGGGAGTGAGAAGAGAAGTAAGACAGAGACAAGAATAGAAGTTCACAGCATGGGTCCAGAGGTCCAACACATTCTCACACAGGGTAATCCGAATTGGCATGGAGCTCTGGGCTCCACATGCTTTTTATTGGGTGCATTATCTTGTTAATCTTGCGGGCTGTGGGGAAGGGGGTTGAGAAGGAAGATAGCCAGGGGAAGAGCATGTGTCTACAGCGTTCAATAGCAAATGTGGTTCTTCTAAGAAATACTAAGAACACTGAGTTTTTACCACCCATTGTCTATCCAGGTGCATTGGCAAAGAGGCATAGTGGATAAGGCACCATAAGGTCTGACCACACACAATGCATTAAGGGCTTTTTACCTCCCAAGCATTGTGGACACAGAGCAATCAGAATTACTCCACATTCTGAGAACATAGGCAGAACATGTGGCATTCCATTGATCTCTGCCATGCAAGACTTTCCTGTCCTGCAAGCTCCCATCTGCAAAGACCCTCCCGAGTCTTGTGGGCAGAGGTTGCATTCCTTCCCAGAGTTCTTGCACAAGCCCTCTTTAAGAGACCCTCATGCAAACTCAGTGTTGGGAAGAGATGTGCGACCAAAGCAGTTTTTCCTGCTCTGCAACCACACCGCAGCGTTCCGTGGTTTAAAGTGCTCTCAGATGGTCTTTACTATACATCTTTTCCTACACCCTGCTACCTCCCATTCGCTCTCTCTTTCTTCCTCTCTTGCCATATGATCTCTGCACACACCGGTTTCTCTTCCCCTTATGCCATGAATGGAAGCAGCTTGAAGGCCCTCCCCAGGTGCAGATGCTGATGCCATGCTTCTTGCACAGCCTGCAGAAGCATGAACCAAATAAACATCTTTTTTTAATAAATTACCCAGGCTCATGTATTCTTTCATAGCAACGCTAAACAAAGACAGCTATCTATAATCATTATTCTCATTTCACAGAGGAGGAAATCTGTTAAGAGAGAGGTAATTTGCCCAAGATCACACAGCTCCTCAATGACGAAGCCAGGAATAAGACCCAGGCAGCTGGCTCTAGATTACATGCTATTCATTTCAGCTCTTTAAATAAACTGTTTTGGATTTGTCAACTTGCTCGTAGTTATTCTCTGTCTGAAACTCAGCTACTGGCATGGGCTGTCCCTTCCACGTGATACTGGGAATTCTCTTCATGTTTCTCAAATGTTAGATCTCTTGGGTCTCAAGAAGCCAGATAAGACATGGAAATGGATTGTCCTATAGAGTCTCCAGAAAGAATCTTGATTTTAGGCCAGTAGGACCCTTTTTGGACGTATGACCTCCAGAACAGTGACAAATTTGTGTTGTTTTAAGGCCAAAGAATACAGGTGGCCTGTAGAAGCTGGAAAAATCAAGGAAATTGATATTCCCTTAGAACCTCCAGAAGGAATACAGCCCTATTGACACCCAGATACAAGCCTAAGTATAAATCATTTAGGTGTCTCTAAGACTACCCTCACTTATGACAGAAACTGCAAGCTCGGGAGTCTCCAAGATCACCCTTGGTTGCAATAATTCATGAGAAGGACTTACGGGCTGGGCGCGGTGGCTCACGCCTATAATCCCAGCACTTTGGGAGGCCGAGGCGGGTGGATCACGAGGTCAAGAGATCGAGACCATCCTGGTCAACATGGTGAAACCCTGTCTCTACTAAAAAATACAGAAATTAGCTGGGCATGGTGGCGCACGCCTGTACTCCCAACTACTTGGGAGGCTGAGGCAGGAGAATTGCTTGAACCCAGGAGGTGGAGGTTGCGGTGAGCCGAGATCGCGCCATTGCACTCCAGCCTGGGTAACAAGAGTGAAACTCTGTCTCAAAAAAAAAAAAAGGACTTACACAGCTCAGGAAAGCCATTATACTCATGCTTACAGTTCATTACAGAAAGAGGACGTGTATTAAAATCAGCCCAGGAAGAAGTGCATCAGTGTGGTATCAAAGAAAGTTTCAGGTTATTGAGTTTCTCATTAGTATTGTATTTTTAATTTCAAGGACACTGTTTGTTTGTTTTTCTCCAAGGTGGAGTTTCACTCTTGTTGCCTAGGCTGGAGTACAATGGTACAATCTCGGCTCACCCCAACCTCCACCTCCTGCCTCAGTCTCCCAAGTAGCTGGAATTACAGGCATGCACCACCACATTGGGCTAATTTTGTATTTTTAGTAGAGACAGGGTTTCTCCATATTGGTCAGGCTGATCTCAAACTCCCAACCTCAGGTGATCTGCCCACCTCGGCCTCCCAAAGTGCTGGGATTGTAGATGTGAGCCACTGTGCCCAGCCCCCATCATCTAGGTTTTAAGCCCCATATGCATTAGCTGTTTGTCCTTTGTTTTCCCTCCCCTCACCCCCCACCCCTCAACAGGCCCCAGTCTGTCTTTTTCCCCTCCCTGTGTCTGTGTGTTCTCATTGTTCAACTCCCACTTATGAGTGAGAACATGTAGTGTTTGGTTTTCTGTTCCTGTGTTAGTTTGCTGAGAATGATGGCTTCCAGTTTCATCCATGTACCTGCAAAGGTCATGAACTCATCCTTTTTATGGCAGTATAGTATTCCATGGTGTATATGTGCCACATTTTCTTTATCCAGTCTATCACTGATTGGCATTTGGTTTGGCTCCATGTCTTTGCTATTGTAAATAGTACTGCAATAAACATACATGTATGTGCATGTGTCTTTATAGTAGAATGATTTATATTCCTTTGGGTATATACCAGTAATGGGATTGCTGGGTCAAATGGTATTTTTGGTTCTAGATCCTTGAGGAATCCCCACACTGTCTTCCATAATGGTTGAACTAATTTACATTCCCACCAACAGTGTAAAAGTGTTCCTATTTCTCCACAACCTCGCCTGCATCTTCTTGGTAGTCTTAAACACAAATCTGATCATCTTTTCTCTCCATATAAAATACTTTAATGGCAGTCCATTATCTATTAGAGGAAGGAAGATAGTTGCATAATCTCTTGCCAGCATACCTCTACTGAAATTTCCTCATAAACACGTTTCCTTCACTGCATACAGGCCTCCCATTATGCAGACTAATATGTAGTTCCCTGAATTCATCATGTATTTTCCTGCCTTTATACCATTTTTCATGCTGCTCCCTTCTAAAAATCACTTTGCCCTACTCTGCTTGCATTAAACATGTCATCTCCCAAGACTAAGTTTAAGTTTCATCAACTCTACAGAACTTAGTCTTACACTCCATGTTGAATTTTCTTCTCTCCATTTGGGGTCATGCTATACTTTGCACATCTATTATGCTCTTTATAATATCTTAGAAAATTGTTGTAAGTTCTTCAATATCTTGAAGCATATTGTGTGAAGTTGTGAAGATGTTCACTACATAAAGTTAGTAAGTATATGGCAGGTAATTCCTCAGAATTACCTAAGTAATTACGCTTAGTAAATATATGGCAGTTAATTCCTTTTTCTTTTTATATTTTCAGACTTCTTTCTTAACTACCAATGACAGGTAATCCCTCAGAATTCAGTTTCAGAGAACTTAATCAGAGCCTATTTTATTTTCACTGGATATTGAATTCAATACTGACAGCTCTTTCCCTTCAGCACTTGAAAAATATGGTGCCACTTCCTTTTGATATCTGTGGTTTTTAATGAGAAATTCACTGTTGCTCAAATTGCCCTTTCCCTACAGGTAATGTGTCATTTCTCTCTGACTGTTTTCAGGTTCTATTCTTGAATCTGGATATTATAAATCTTATAATGTATCTAGACATGGATTTATTTGAGGTTTTCCTTTTGGAGATTTGGTTAGCTACTTGAATCTGTACATTTATGCCTTTTACCAAATTTGGGAGGTTTTCAGCTATTATTTCTTCATATCTTTTTCCGGTCTCCCATCCTACTTTTTCATTCCTTCTAGGACTGATGAAATGATTGTTGGCTGTTCTGTTATTGTCCCACTGGGTCCCTTAGGCTGTATTCAGCCTAAGAGAATTGATGAAACAATCATTTCATCAATTATTGTTTCTATTGTTCAGAATGGATTATTTCTATTTATGTATCTTACAGGTAACTGAGGTAACTGATTCTTTTCTTTGGATCTCCATTCTGCTGTTGAAATCATCCAGTGAGGTTTTTTTTTTTTTTTTTTTTTTTTTGATGTACAAACACGGCTGTATTGGGGGAAGGGAGGAGGGACGGGTCAGTCTTCTTTCAGGCTCCCGAACACGGCAGCTGGCACGCTCTGCTGCTCTAGCCGGACCTCGTTGGGCTCCAGGTCCATCTCGTCCTCGTGCTCATCCTCGCCCAGCTGGATCTCCTCGGGGTTGACCTGCTGAGCCAGCTCTGCCAGCTCCTCCCTGGAGGCGTCGCTCCTCCCAAACAGAATCTTGCTCTGGGCACGCAGGGGCTGGTCTCGCCCCGCCTTGGCTGCCAGCTGTTCCAACAGCTTCATGTCATCCATGCCGCTCTGCCCAGGGGCCAGGTCGAACATAGTGCTCGTGGCGCTGCCCGAGACCTTGAGCATCTGTGAGGCCATGAAGTTGACCTGCGTGTTGTATGTGGCCTGCACGCTCCGCCGGATGCGCAGCATCTCCTTGATGGTGTCCTCGTTGCCGTGCCGGACCTCAAAGTCCTTCCATGTCTGCCAGAACGCCCCGGTCGACCGGGGGTCACAGATCTGGGAGCAGAAGCTGCAGATGGCCCGGGCGCGGTCGATCTCCCCCAGCGTGCACTCCATGTCCGCGAACTGCAGGCACATCTCACGTGCATGCTCGTCCGACAGCACCTCGATGGCCTTCTGGTAGATGCCTCGGGTATGGGTGACCCCGTAGATCTCGGCAGCCCATTTGATGTAGATGTTGAACATGTCGTACTGCTGCGCAGGCTCCACGGCCCTGGTGGCGCGCGCGCTCATACACGGCCATGGCGGCGCATTCGTACACGGTCATGGCGGCGCGCTCGTACACTGCCATGGCGTGCCGGGCCAGGCCCCACTCCTCCTCCAGCTGCACATACAGCAGGTACAAGGTCCTGGCGTATTTTGGTGGGCAGCCGTCCAGAGCCTGTTCAAACAGGTCCCGTGCCCGCTCCAGTTGCGGCCTCCGTAGTGGGCGATGAATTGGGTCAGGTAGGTGCTCCAGATGTCCGACACGTTGGGCCACTTGAACAGCGAGATGCTGCGCTCGTACTCCTTGAAGCTCTCCTCGAAGTACTTGTGCTCCTCCAGGAACATGGCGTAGTTGATGACGATCTAGGGTGTCATGATGCGCAGGTCCAGGATGCGGTCATACACGGCCTTGGTGGACTGGAAGTTGCCGAGGCTCTCCTCTAGGTCGGCGAGCATGGACCACACCTTCAGTGACTTGTACACGTGGTTCTGCACGGGCTCTGAGCCATCGAAGTACTCGGCCCAGCGGGCAGGCAGCGCCAGCAGCCACAGGACCTCGTCATAGTTCTCATGCCGGAGCTCCAGCTCCCCGCACTGACACCATACGCTTGCCAGGTCATCCACCTGCTTGAAGTTCACCTTGGTGGCCTTCTCCAGGATGACACAGGCATTGTCCAGCTGCCCGTTGTCCTCATAAAACTTGGCAAATGCCACCCACAGAGTATGGGGCTTGTCTGTGGCCTTGAAGGGGTCCATAATCTGCACAGCCTCTGTGTAGGTGTTGATGATCTCCCGGGGGCGGCCCTGGTGCAGGGCGACCTGCTTATGCCACTCGTGCACGTGGTGTGGGTTCTGGCGCAGCAGGACGCTGTTGAGGAGCAGGGGCCGCCGGCTGATGAGCTGCTCGAAGCGGGCTAGGCGCAGCTCCAGGTTCACATCGTACTCCTCCTCGCGCTCCAGCTCTGAGGTGGTCTCCATCTTTGCGGCGATCATGCTCTCCTTGAACTGGGCGTAGCTGTCAAACACTCGTGTGAAGTCCCGCACGGTCATCACCATCTGGATGGCCTCCTCGTACACGTCCAGAGCCTTCTCAAAGTGGCCGCTGCGGATGTAGTAGTCAGCGAGTGAACACCAGAGCTTGCCCAGTTGGTCAGTGAAGCGGGTGAGGCCCCCATGGATGATGGCGTCCACGCTGAGGGACTGGACCTTGTCTGGGTTCTGGGAGATGAGGTCGCACAGCTCGTGCCACAGCTGGTAGTTGGACTTGCCGGCCTTGGACACGGAACGCTCGTCGTTCACCACTGTGGCCAGGCGCTGTGCGGCTTCATCCAGCCGGTCACTTGACTTGAGGTACTCGATGTACTCCTCTGCACTCTCGGGACTCAGCTTGAGGAAGCGCCGGTAGCCACGCACAACTGTCTCGGGCAGTGGGTGTGAGCGCAGGAAGCGCAGATACAGGGGCCAAATTCGAGAGTGCTGTGCGATGGGCAGCGCCCGGAGGGCACGGTCGAAGGTGCGGCGGGTGTGTGTGACACGCCCCTGGTCCATCAGGAACTGGCAGTAATCTAGCCACAGACGGGGCATCTTGTGCATGAACAGAAAGGCCCTCTCATAACAGTTGTTGACATCTTCATAGGCGGGGTCGGTCACACAGCAATGCTTCACCTGTGCCCGACGTGCCTTCAGGTATCGGTACCAGAGTTTGTAGCTGCAAGGCAGGAGCTTGAGTGCCCACTCGTACAGCTGATTGAGCCTGGGCTTCGGGGAGCGCTGTTTGAACTCAATGCAGCGAAGCCAGCATTTGACAGAGAACTGGTTCCGCATGATTTCTTCCTCATAGGGGAGGTCCTCTTTCTCGAAGGCAAGGTCGGGCTGCTCGGGCTGTGAGAGTCGCGCTATCACCACCATTTTCCTGGATCCCAGTGAGGTTTTTAATTTTACTTACTGTATTTTTTGGTTCTAAAATTTTCATTTTGTTCTTCCTTATACCTTCTGTTTCTTTGCTGAGAATGTATATATTTCCACTTGATTCAAGACTATTTACAGCTGCAACACTTTTAGTTAGCTACTTTAAATCCTTGTCAAATAATTCCAATATCTGATTTATCTCAGTGTTGCTATCTGTTGATGCTCTTTTCTTATTTGATTTGAGCTTTTCTTGGTTCTTAAGATGATGAATAATTTTGGGTTTATTCAGGACATTCTGAATATCATGTTATGAGATTTGGTTTCTCT
The DNA here is from genome assembly GCF_030222135.1 of Aotus nancymaae. NCBI lineage: Eukaryota > Metazoa > Chordata > Mammalia > Primates > Aotidae > Aotus > Aotus nancymaae. The sequence goes on from NW_026988455.1 coordinate 20,940,467, forward strand.
TTAAATCTTCCATTTTAGCCATTGTCAACACATTTAGGTTTAGAGTGCATGTCTTAAGTCTATTTTTATGGGCTGTAGTTAAAATTCAACTTAGTTTTGAAAGTTTTTGCAGTTCTAATCTGGTCTCTTTAATTTTTATGCTACCCAGAAGCCAATTTGAAGCCTGGAGAGTACCCCACAACCTGAAAGCTTTTTCTTGTTGATTTTGATTGATTTTATACATGGGCTGCTCATAGGTGTGCCCAGGGCATCATATACATATTTAAAGGAACCTTTTTTGTAACTTTCTCCATAATCCACCCTCCACTTTCTATTGGAAGGAGAAAGTGGGAACTTCTTTGCTGTCATTCACTTAATTTGGGGTAGGGTTAGTCAACACAATCTCTACAATGCCTGCTGGAGAGGTAAGAGGGGTGCTACCTCTCTTTGAGCTAAAGTTGTGATGGTTGAGAGAGTGCCACTCCACCATCTTAGCAGTCACATTGTTTAGTGAAGAAGGCAAAGGATGCATCTTCTTTTGTAGTTTTCACCTCGAGTGTACTGTGGTGCAGTAAAGGATTAACTTTGCCCAAAGAGAGGTTTGGCTTTTGTATTCATCTCCTGGGAGGTAACCTCTAAATCTTTGGAATGTCCTGCAGGCCTTGCTTGGGCCATGCAAGATAATATATAACAACAATGTGATTTATGGTCTTGGAGCTTTAGGCCACACTGAATATTCTATGCCAACATGTGATTTATAGTGGGGTACCTTTGGCCATGCAGTATCAGTTCTGCGGGGGCAGGAGACTAAGATCAGCCACAGTGGGAGTCATTCATGTCCACATAGTCAAGTCTCAGTAAAAACTCTGGGCATCAAAGCTCAGGTGAACTTCCCTAGTTGACAATACTCCATGTGTATTATCATCACACATCATTGCTGGGAGAAGTAAGTGCTGTCCATATGGCTCCACTGGGAGAAAACCACTGGAACTCACACCTGGAACTCTCCTTGACCCTGCACTAAGCACATCTTCCCTTGGCTGATTTTAATCTGTATCCTTCCATTGTAAAACTAATGTATAATGCCATAGCCATGAGTGTAATGACTTTTCTAATTTCTGTGAGTTCTTCCAGTGAATTATGGAACCTAAGGGTGATCTTGAGGATCCTTGACTTGGAATTGGTGTCAGAAGTACAGGTGATCCTGGGAAATCCCTCTGCTTGCAGTAGGTGTCAGAAGTGAGGGTGCTCTTGGGTACTTCTGAACTTCGTAGGTATGTATAGTCAAAAGGTCCCAGCCTGCAGTGCTGCCCTATTTCAAATTATTTGGCTAGAAAGTGCGTGCTTTGGGGAGGCCTTTTTTTGTCTGTGCCCATTGATTTTTCCAGGTTGCAAGCTACCGTAGTGTTCATTTGGCAGTATGTGAGCTCCCTCTCTCCCTCTAAGCAATCCTAGGGAACTCACTACTGTGTTGTTTTTTAAGTCCTTAGGTTCTACTTTCTTTTCTCCACCAGTGAGTCTTCTGATACATGCTTTATGTATTTTTCTAGATTTTTAGGTAATTAGCAGGAGGAATGGGGTGGAATGCACTCTTTTTTTGTTTTGTTTTGTTGTTAGAACCAGAAGTCTCAATCCTTGCTTTTAACTTGAATATTTAATGCATTTACACTTAATGTAATTACTAATATGCTTGAATTTATATATACTACCTTACTATTAGTTTTTATTCGAATTACCTATTTTTTCATTCCTTTCTTGACATTTTATATTACATAATTTTTTTACTTTTTTTCCTTTGTTTACTTGTTATAATTCTTTTACTATTTATTTCTTACCCTAGATATTAAAACATCCATCTTTAACTTATTTTATCTCCCTAATAATGCTAGGATACTAAAACACTTCAATTCTATTTACTGCCTCCAACTTTTGCATTGTTATTCCCATGAATTTAATTTCTGTATGTATTTTAAATCTCCCAGAATAGTATTGTTATTGTTTTGCATGGTCAGTATTTGCAGTTTTGTAGAGGTATTTGAAGAGTTTCTTGAATCCTAAGGGTTGATGTCATTCATAGCCATTACTTCTTCAAATATTGCTTCTTCCCTGCCCTCTCCTCTTTAACTCCTCAGACTCTGATAGGTTATGCCTTTTTACTATGTCACACATGTTCCTAATGTTCCTGTGTTTTTTTTTTTTCTTTAAAAAAAATCTCTGCTTCAGTTTGGATATTTTCTATTTACTTGTCTTCCATTTCAGTAATTCTGTATTTTGCTGTTAAACCTGTTTAAGGACTTTCTAATTTTAGATATTGGATTTTTCAACTTTTGAACTTTGGTTTGATTCTTTATTTAAAAAAACAATTATCTAAAGATATTCATCTTCTCATCTAACTCCAATTCTCTGTGGAACTGTTTCTATTGAATTTTTCTTTCTCTGATTTTGGATATGTGGTCCTATATTTTTGTATGTATAGGATTTGTTTGTTTGTTTCAAACACCAGGTATAAAAAGTTGTAGGCAGGGCTCATACCTGGGAGGCTGAGGTGGGCAGATCACTTGAGCTCAGGAGTTTGAGACCAGTCTGGACAACATGGCAAAACCCATCTCTGCAAAAGATAGAGAAATTAGCTGGGCATGGTAGCATGTATCTGTAGTCCCAGCTACTTGGGGAGCTGAGACAGGACAATCACTTGAATCCAGGTTGAGGCTGCAGTGAGCCGTGTTCATGCCACTGCACTTCAGCCTGGATGACAGAGCAAGACCTTGTCTCAGAAAAAAGAAAGAAAGAAAGAAAAGATGTAGAGGATCTGGATGGTGTTATCTTTCTCCACAGAGGATTCATCTTTCCTTATGTCAGCAAATGGAGGGAAGGGAGAACACATACATCCAGTCAGGCACAGTGTTGAATCAAGGCCAGGTTGAAGCTCTGCTAAGACTCAGTTTACCTCTGGATCACCCTGACTACTGAGAATTTTCAGCTGAGAGCCCTTCTGTCCTCGAGAGACCCTCCTCCTGATAGATGCCCAACTGTTTTCTTAAAGATACTAGGCTTTTGCTTTGCTCTTCAAAGGCTATTTGCTTACATTTTTAGTCTTCTGCCCTGTATGCCCTAGAATTCAGGAAATATCCTGAGAAGAAAACTGCCATGTGTTTGAGTTACGTTGGTTTCTGTCACCCAGCTGCAGCCTTCTATTGCATTCTCCAGTAGATAGGACAAAATGAGAATCCAGGACAAAAGCTGGATTCTCACCTTTTGTCCACACCCAGAATTGGTAAATGCTCCACTGTCAAAAGTGGCTACACTAATCAGCCTCAGTCTTGAGTACCCTCTCCAGTCTTAGCCGCTACATTTCTTGTTACCTCAGCAGCTTTCCAGTGCTTTAAAACGGATTATTTCAGTATTGCATCTGGCATTTACTGTTCATTCTTGAAAGAAGCACTGGACTGCCAAGCTACTGTATCCCATCTGGAAATGGCAGTGCCAAAAAACAACCCTCCCCTTCATACATCACACAGTTTACCATTTAAAGTGTACCAGGTATTGATTTTTAGTATATTCAATCAGTTGTACAACCATCATTATAATCAATTTGAGACATTTTCTTTATCATCCTGATGGGTGTGAGGTAATACAGTTTTAATTTGTATTTCCCTAGAGATTAATGATGTTTAGCATCTTTTCATGTGCTTATTGACTATTAGAATATCTTCCTTGGAGAAATGTCTATTTAAGCTTTTTACCCATTTTAAAAATAATGTTGTTTGTTGTTGTTGAGTTATAGAAGTTCTTTGTTGTATACTCTATCACATTAAAAATAAGGGCCTATCTTGTTTCCATTCTGTAATCTCTATCCTTCACATTGAATAGTTGTTTTTTATTTTTTTTTACAGGAATCAGTTTCATTCAAGGATGTAACTGTAGACTTCAGCAGGGATGAGTGGCAACAATTAAACGTTGCTCAGAAAAGTCTGTACAGAGATGTGATGCTGGAAAACTATTTCAACTTGATATCAGTGGGTAAGCACAGCTCTGCTGGGTATACAGTAGGCTGCAGCTAATTGAGTATTATTTTTTTTCTCAGTAGAATTGCTGAAGTCTGTGTTTTCTGAGGTATGTGGGACTTCTAAAGACTGTAGGACATCTAAAGTGTGTAATGGTTTTGTCCTTATTTTGTCCCATGTTCTTAATAAACTCTTCTGGGTAGTGTGAATATTCCTCTGTTCCCAGTGAACTTTTCTGGAAAGCAAATGGAATGCTTCATTGTATGCCCTCTGAAACCAAGTCCTCTATCATCTCCTGTTAACAGGGTGTCAAGTTCCCAAACCAGAAGTCATCTTCAACTTGGAACAAGAAGAGCCATGTATGTTGAATGGTGGGAACTCCAGTCAGAGCTGTCCAGGTTAGACGGGAACCAAGAACATGGTAGACAGTATGACTCAGCTGCATTTGTACTGGGAGAGGCTATGCACAACTTTGCACAACTTTGATGTGTCATTAATATGACTTTTAGAACTGCTTGGATAGAGCAGTTATTGGACAAGGACCCTTGGATATCTAAATGCTAACCCCACTTAAGACCCCTTCTCATATCAATGCCTTCTTTGCTTGGCTTTTTAGGAGAGAATGTGCCACAATTACCAGTTATTTTGATCATGTCACACCCTACTTTCTAGAGTCCTGCTTTTATGCTTCTCTCTTTCCCTAGAAAAGTTTTATTCTTTCTACCTCCATCAGAGTCTTAGATCATTTCCTTATGCATTCAAATACTCACAGATCTACCTTCTTAAAAAATTATTGTGCATATCATCATCGATGTGTTTATGGCTCCCCTCTTATTTTATTTATTCTTTTCAATCCTCACTCTCCATACTCATTTTTATCCTCCCAGGAGGCAACTGTTCTAATATATTTGACATGTTATGCCATTTATCCTTGAATTTGTGGGATATTTGTAAAACCTGGGTTGTTGGTATTGTGAATTACAATATCCTATTCAGTTTTTTTTTCTCAAATTGGTCCATGTTGCAATGTATTTTTCTAATTGCTACATATCATTCTGTAGTGCACATCTATACCACATTTTACTTGTCCAGTTTTTCAGCTACTATAAACAGTACTGCAATACAATTTTTCATGAGTTATTCTTATCGGAGATGAGACTTTCTTAAGGAAGAGGAGTGGGATTACTTTATCACTGAGTATACTAATATTTAATATGATGAGGTATAAGCACATTATTTTCCAGATTGGCTGTGTCACTCTACAGTACCTGGAACTTTGTACAAGGCTATTAGGTTCCCCACATCCCTACCCATACATACCTGGTATTATCCAAATTTTTAATAATTTAGCTAATCCGATGGGTTTTACATTCTAATTATTATTTAATTTGCATTTCCCTATAAAATATTTTGAACATGTCATTCTGTATCCTTCATTTTTGATGTTCAACTGCTAACATTTTCTAAGCCTCACCCTTGTCTTTTTCTGCCCCACACCTGGACAAACTGAGACAAAAGCCCATGTGTTCCTCCCATTGACACTGGTGGGAAATTCCAACTACATAAGGGAATAGTCAGCCCAGCCCCACCCCCTGCCGTAAACACCCCAAGGCAGTCCTTTCCTTGCTTACTCTAGCCCCATTTGGATTTGATTGGAACTGTCCCCAAAAAGCCTCATTATGTGAGTAATGAGTCTTTTTATACCCTCTTATTGTGTGTGTCTCATCATCACTCTTGACATCTGAACCAGTTTTGGGGTCGGGTCCATTTCTCCTTTGCACGTCATTTACAGCTGGGGCAGTGAGCAGAATGACCAACCAATGACCACCCCCACAGGGGTCTTTCTTCTCTTCCTAGCTGGTTATACTGCCTGCTGGCAAGTATGCACTTCACCTCTGTCCTGTACATAAGCAACCTATATTAGAAGTTATCGTGGACATTTAGAGACAGGTGTAAGGGCTTTGGGCCCTCCTTAAAGTTGCCTGGGCCATGTGTCTCAGCCCGGACCTATCTGTGTCTCAGATTATGTGTCTCAGCTGCAGCATAAGCTCTGAGTGATAATTGGCTCATAGGAACAACTTTTACTCTGTGACTGTTCTTCGTGTGTCTCAGTCAGGCATTGGCCCTGTTGTATACAGCACTCAGGGGAAAGACCAATACCTTGTGCATACCAGGGTCCAGCTATTTGTGTGAAGGAAGACAAGATACAATGTAGCATGCTAAAAGCAGGTGGCTTGCCTTTCGAAATGTTGTCATCCTCTCTTGTAGTTTTTTACTTTTCCCTCTAATCTGTCTTCTCAGATCATTCATTCTGCTCTTCTACTTATTTTTCTTGTTTAGAAAACACCACTTAGATGCCTTTTTCTTACCTCCCAGTCATATCACCTACAACCATGTCTATTTCTCTTACCTGGATTATTCTAATCCTATTTGTATGTGATAATCCCATTTTTTTTTTCTTTTTCAGTATTTCATCTTAGATGCTACTGATAGATTTCATTACTTAAAACATTGTGTGCTGTGTTTATCCTGTCATTGCTACATGGAACAAAACTAAAGTTACTACTTAATAGCTAACATGTGACAGATTCTCCTCTCAGTAGGTTTGTAAGCTAGAGAAAGAATATGGCCTCATCTTTGCAACTCACATTGGTCCCTGTTTTCTGAAACCACTTCTACCTCATTTTAACATTTTCTTTAATGCTCCCTTTTCACTGAACCCTTTGATTATTTTGTGATCTATCTGCCTATTCAAATTATACACATATTTTGTCCAGGCACGGTGACTCATGCCTGTAATACCAGCACTTTGGGAGGCCAGGGCAGGCAGATCACCTGAGGTCAGGAGTTCAAGACCAACCTGGCCAACATGGCGAAACTCTGTCTCTACTAAAAGTACAAAAATTAGCTGGGTATGGTGACGTGCGCTTGTAATCCCCGCTACCCAGGAGGCTGAGGCAGGAGAATTGCTTGAACCTGGGAGGCAGAGGTTGCAGTAAGCCAAGATTGCACTACTGCACTCCAGTCTGGGCAACAAGAGCAAGACTCTATCTCAAAAAAACAAACAAAAAAAGACAAATAATACACATATTTTATGCTCAGCTTTCGCTTACTCCTTGAATTGGACCTATTGCAGCATACAACCTCCAGAAATTCAGAGAAACCTACATTAAATTATATGATAACTGAGTCTTTTACCCTTGTACATTAAAAAACAAAGTTTCTGTAGAAAATAGTGAAATTATATTCTTGAATTTGTGTTATAGGCAGAGGAGGTCATTTTGCTCTATTTCAGAAAAATTTCAGCATTTTTCTTCTAGGAGCAATTCAAAGGGCTAGGACAACTAATTGGAAAGAGAGGATAACTGCATGAAATCTTGAAAATTTCAGTCTTCGTGCATTATACATTTGCTAACATGCACATCTATGCCAATTCAAGTATAAATATGAGTGGTTCAGAGTATCTTTTTGTTGCTTTTTTTTTAAGTTAAAAGACAGAGCCTCTCTAGAGTTGTGGTGAAATTTGAAATTAGTTTTTAAAGCAGAGAACCCCAAATGATTAATGAAAAACGGTGAATTTTGAATAGAAACAAAAGATCAGAAAAAGGAAGATTAAATGAAGAAAATGAAAAGACTATATATTTAGATTCAGTAACAAAATAGACTGCAGTGTTCGTCCCTTTTCTGTGGCCGTAATACTGGGCAACTCTGTTTCCATGGCCATTCAGGGACAAAGTTTCTAGAAAGTCATTGTACCACCATCCACTAGGGCAGGGGCTGACAAATTTTTTGTAAAGGCACAAAAGTAAATAGGCCTTGTGGACCATATGGCTGCTGTTACAACTACTCATTTCTGCAGCTATAGTCCCGAAAAAGCTAGAAAATATATCAATGAATGTGTGTGGCTGTGTTCCAATAAAAACTTTGTAGACACTAAAATTTGAATTTCATATAATTTTCACATCATGAAGTAGTATTCTTTTGATAAATTTTTTGACCATTAAAAAAACGTAAAATCTATTCTTAGCTCTCCTGCAGGGACCTGGATTTGGCCCATGGGCTTCAGTTTGCTGACCCCTGCCTTAGGGCATTGCCAGCTTCACAGACTGGTTGCTGCCAAGTTGGAATATACTGGTGGGAAAAGAAGGGGTTTGTAGGAGACAAACCCACTTTCTTAAGACATTGGCCTTATCACAACAGATACGATTTTTACTCCCACTGATCAGTGAAAAAGCGTTACTCAGTCCTACCTAGTGACAAATGAAGCTGGACAAACCTAGTGTTGTGAGGCAGCCATGTACTTGGCTACAAGCTTAATATTGTGAAGGAAGGACACAGGTTTGATGGACAACTTCTCCTCCTCTGATGTCTGGTTCTTTCCTGTTACATCTTCTACTAGATGCATTTATCATATCAGTACCCCAAACCAGGGATGAAGATTTGAACCATAGGCCAGGTGAGATGGCTCATACCTGTAATCCCAGCATTTTGGGAGGCTGAGGCAGGCAGATCACTTGAGGTCAGGAGTTTGAGACCAGCCTGGCCAACATGGTGAAACCCCATCTCTATTAAAAATACAAAAATTAGTATTTTTACAAATACATGTATGGGGTCACATACCGGTAGTCCCACTTACTCATTTGGCTGAGGCAGGAGAATTGCTTAAATACAGGAGGTGGAGGTTGCAGTGAACCAAGATCGCACCACTGCAGCCCAACCACTCCAGCCTGGGTGACAGAGTGAGGCTCCATCTCAAAAGAAAACAGACCAATTGATATATAGAGTTGATTCAAGCAAACAGAGAAATGAGAGAGTCTATATGAATATAACAAATATTCAGATGAGACTTTGGACTGATAATTAAAAAAAAAGAAATATAACAAATATATATACATTTTACTGTTTACTGTTTGGCCAACTTAGGATGATTAAGCTATCATAATTTTGCTATAAGCACTAATAAATTAGTATTTAGGGCACAGTGGATCATAGAGAAAACACAAAACAGGAAGATTGTGAGGATTTACAGATTAAAGATAAGAATCTAGACTCAGAAATACTTCTTTTAAGCCACAGAGTTTGTTCCTCTGACAAATCACTCACCATGCAGTTCTACTACATTTGCACCAAATTGGAATTTCTTCCCCAATTACTAAATATTCGATTTAGGCAATTACTAAACTCTTCTATGGCTCAGTTTCCTCATCTGTAAACTAGAAACAATAATAATACCAACAGCGAAGGGTTGCGATAAAGTGCTTTTTGTTTTTGTTTTTAAGAGACAGGGTCTCAGCTGGGCCTGGTGGCTCACACCTGTAATCCCAGCACTTTGAAAGGCCAAGGCAGACAGATCACTTGAGGTCAGGAGTTTGAGACCAGCCTGGCCAACCTGGTGAATCCCTGTTTCTACTAAAAATACAAAAATTAGCCAGGCATGGTGGCATGCACCTGTAGTTCCAGCCACTCAGGAGGCTGAGGCACAAGAATCCCTTGAACTCAGGAGGTGGATGTTGCAGTGAGCTCACCATTACACTCCAGAGCCTGGGCAACAGAGTGAGACCCTGTCTCAAAAAAGGAAAAAAAAAAAAAGAGAGAGAGAGACAGGGTCTCACTCTGTTGCCCAGGATGGAGTGTAATGGTGCGATCATAGCTTAATGCAGCTTCAAACACCTGGGTTCAAGTGATCCTCCTGCTTCAGCCTCCTGAGTAGCTGGGACTATAGGCACATGCCACTATACCCAGCTAATTTTTTGTTTTATCTGTAAAGATGAGAGTCTCACTATGTTACCCAGGCTGTTCTCAAACTCCTGGACTCAAGCAATCCTCTCATCTCAGCCTCCCAAAGTCCTGGGATTACAGGCATGAGCCAGCAATAACACCTGGCTGGGATAAAATTTAGGTAAATTAATATAGAACTTAGAACAGCACATCTAAATGGTATTGTTTATCATGTCATAAATGTATTAATATTATTATACTATATATCATTGTATTATTTATTATATATAAATAGATTATTATACCTATATATTTATGTATATTTAAAATGTTCATGTACATTTGTTATACTTACATTGCCTGTCTCATTTCCCTGTGTTTGCCTTGGATCAACTCTGTGTATCAATTAGTCTTTTTTTTTTTTTTTTTTTTTTGTGGAAACAGAATCTTGCTCTGTCACCCAGGCTAGAGTGCAGTGGCACAATTTCAGCTCACTGCAGCCTCTGCCTTCAAGCCATTCTCTTGCCTCAGCCACTCAAGTAGCTAGGATTACAGGCATGTGGCACCATGCCTGGATTATTTTTAGTAGAGATAGTATTTGTAGTGTTTTTGTAGAGACAGAGTTTTGCCATGTTGCCCAGGCTGATCTCAAACTCCTGGCCTCAACTGATCTGCCCACCTCAGCCTCCCAAAATGCTGGGATTACAGGCATGAGCCACCACACCTGGCCTTATTTTCTGTTAATTGTTCTTTCTGTCAATCTTTTCTTTCTTTTTTAGATGGGAAAATTGGTTTTGAACCTTTACAACAGAGAATGTCTGAAGAAGTTTCTTTCCAGTCTGAGAGAATTAATCTCTTCACAAGAGATGACCCATATTCCATTTTAGAAGAGTTGTGGAAAGATGATGAACACACAAGAAGATGTGGAGAAAACCAGAACAAACCTTTGAGTCGTGTTGCCTTTATTCACAAGAAAACACTAGCTAATGACAGGGTCTGTGACTATAAGGATATTGGGGAAATAGTTCATGTAAACACACACCTGGTTTCCTCAAGAAAAAGACTTCATAACTGTAACTCATTTGGAAAGAATTTGGAGCCTATTATCACCTTATATAATGGAAATGCAACAGAAAATTCTGATGAGATTATTGGAGATGGTGATATTTTTACTCATATGAATTCTCATACAGTAGTGACTGCTTGTGAATGTAATCAATGTAGGAAGCCTCTCCATCACAAGCAAGCTCTCATTCAACATCAGAAAATTCATACTAGAGACAGCCTCTATTTGTTTTCTGACTGTGTAAATGTTTTCTCCCAGAATTCACATGCCTTTGCACATGAGAGTGTTTGTACTGAAGAAAAGCAGCATAAATGCCATGAATGTGAGGCAGTCTTCACTGAGAAGTCTCAACTTGATGGCCATCAGAGGGTTTATGCAGGAGAGAAACCTTGTGTATGCAGTGAATATGAGAAGGATTTTTCCCTCAAGTCAAACCATCAGAAAACTCCTAATGAGGGGAATTACTATAAATGCAGTGACTACGGGAGAGCCTTTATCCAGAAGTCAGATCTGTTCAGATGCCAGAGAATTCATTCTGGAGAAAAACCCTATGTGTACAGCAAATCTGAGAAAAACTTCTCTCAGAATTCAAACCTTAATATACATAAAAAAATTCATACTGGAGGGAAACACTTTGAATGTACTGAATGTGGAAAAGCCTTCACAAGGAAATCAACACTAAGTATGCATCAGAAAATCCATACAGGAGAAAAACCCTTTGTATGTACTGAATGTGGGAAGGCCTTTATCCGGAAGTCACATTTTATCACACATGAAAGAATTCATACTGGAGAAAAACCCTATGAATGCAGTGACTGTGGGAAATCCTTTATTAAAAAATCACAACTCCATGTGCATGAGCGAATTCACACAGGAGAGAATCCCTTTATATGTTCAGAATGTGGGAAGGTTTTCACTCACAAGACAAATCTCATTATACACCAGAAAATTCATACTGGAGAAAGACCCTATATATGTACTGAATGTGGTAAGGCCTTTACTGACAGGTCAAATCTCATTAAGCACCAAAAAATTCATACTGGAGAGAAACCTTATAAATGCACCGACTGTGGAAAATCATTCACCTGGAAGTCACGGCTCAGGATACATCAGAAGTGTCATACTGGAGAGCGACATTATGAATGCAGTGAATGTGGGAAAGCATTCATTCAGAAGTCAACACTAAGTATGCACCAGAGAATTCATAGAGGAGAAAAACCATATGTTTGCACTGAATGTGGTAAGGCCTTCTTCCACAAATCACATTTTATTACACATGAAAGAATTCATACTGGAGAGAAACCCTATGAATGCAGTATTTGTGGGAAATCCTTCACTAAGAAATCACAACTCCATGTACATCAGCAAATTCACACAGGAGAGAAACCCTATAGATGTGCTGAATGTGGAAAGGCTTTTACTGACAGATCAAATCTCTTTACACACCAGAAAATTCACACTGGAGAAAAACCTTATAAATGCAGTGACTGTGGGAAAGCCTTCACTCGGAAGTCGGGTCTCCATATACATCAGCAATCCCATACTGGAGAAAGGCATTATGAGTGCAGTGAATGTGGGAAAGCCTTTGCAAGAAAATCAACACTTATCATGCATCAGAGAATTCATACAGGAGAGAAACCCTATATTTGTACTGAATGTGGAAAATCCTTCATCCAGAAGTCACACTTAAATAGACACAGGAGAATTCATACTGGAGAGAAACCCTATAAATGCAGTGACTGTGGTAAGTCTTTCATTAAGAAGTCACAACTCCATGAGCATCATCGAATTCACACAGGAGAGAAACCATATATGTGTGCTGAGTGTGGAAAGGCCTTCACCATCAGATCAAATCTTATTAAACACCAGAAAATTCATACTAAACAGAAACCCTATAAGTGCAGTGACTTGGGGAACATCTTAAACTGGAAGCCACAACTCAGTGTGCCTCAGAAATCTGACACAGGGAAAGTAGAGTGCCCAATGCCACAATTATGGTATGGGGACTCAGGAGGTGACCAAGGCCAGCTTTCTTCTATCTAGTTAGAATTATGAACATCTGGATTATATAGCTGATATCCAGTTACACATATGGGGAGATAGTATTGAGAGTGTTTAAGCAATGTATAGTGGCCATATTTGGTTACTTAACAGATATTGGTGTTGTCAAGCTCCTGAAAATAACACTAAATGTGCAAGGAGATGACTTGCAGTCTTGCTTCACTTTTTGGGCAAACAGTTTTATAAATTCAGGGCTGTTGAGTTTTTCTTGTTCTGGGTACTATTCAATATAGACACAATAAAATTCATAATGAGTACATTGTCTAAGCAGCCTAAGGACACTGAGATCAAGACAAAAGGAGGGCAATTCAGGTCTATACTGAAAATAAATCAACAGTTTTTGTGAAAATTAACACTAAAGACAGAAAGAAAGGACTCTACTTTTTTTCTCTTTTCTTTGGGAAGTCACCATTATTTATTGTTATATATGTTGGTGTATGCCAGGGCAGCAGGTAGCAAGGAGGTCTGAAATTGCTCCTGGCCTGTTTATCAAAAGCCTATTTTCCCAATGATGTACGCAACAGTCCTCTAACTACTTATCACCTTAGAACTGGCCCTAAGATCATGGAACTTAGCTACAGGGACCCAGCTCTAGATTGCAGCACTTTAGATCCTCAGCTTTGACCACAGAAACCTGCACTTTGTGGATGTTGTTGTTACCAATTCCTGTTTGAAAAATAGTTCAAATTAAGGAAATGGATGTCAAACCCTAAAATTTTTTTCTGATTTTGTTAGTACATTCTCTACATGTTCGTTACTTGATAAATTACCATGAGTTTGTTTCATTAGAAGACAAAATGTAGTTGAACATTTGGAAGACTTCTCCTTTTATCTCCTCGCAATCTCTACAAACTAATCTTAATTAATTTTGTTTTTCAAATTCTCTGTTTTTGAATTGACTTTTTTTGTCTTCTATCAGAAACTGAAAGAAGTGTGTTGTAATTTTACAAATAATTGTGAATTTGTCTACTTTAGAGCTACTAATTTTTGCTTTATATATTTTATCTTTGATTTTACATACAATTTAGAATTGTTACAGTCTTCCTAGTTAGTTGACACATTATCATTATTAGATGTTTCTTTTTATCGCCAGTAATTTTTTGCCTTAAATGTACTATGTCAGATACTAATATAATATGCGTACTGATTAAAAGCTAATGTAAATTAGTACTAACAACATTTCTGAACAAGGGGAAAAGTTATAACATTAATTTCCTTTATTTATCCCTCATATGGTATTGATGTTGTATATTTGGATTCTGTATATGGTGAACATAGCCAATCATTATTTGAGTCAATATCCATTTAAATTAATCCTCATATTTATCGTTTTCATTACTTTTTTATTCCTTCCTGCCCTTTAAGTTTTCCTTTAAAATTATTATTTTTTTCTTACTGAAGAACACCCTTTAGTATTTCTTTTACTGTGAGTCTGCTGGTGACAAATTGTTTTTTGTTTGTTGGCAATGTTTTATTTTGCCTTCAGTTTTGAAGGATACTTTTATTGAAAATAGAATTCTAAGTTGAAAGTTATTTTCTATTAGTATTTTGATGATATTTTCTTTTGGTCTGTCTTTTATTTTTTTATTGAGAAGTAAGCTTTATACAATCACCTTTGTAAGAAATCTGCTCTTCTGTCTTCTTTGAAATTTATCTATTTGTCTTTTTAACAGTTGCACATTGATATGCCTAGGTGTAATTTTTCTATGTGTTTATCCTCCTTGGAGTTTATAATAATTTTTTAATTTGTGGCTTAGTGGTTTTTGGAGTGTGTGTGTTGTGTGCTTGCATGTCTGTGCAAACACATGCATTTTGGGAAATTCCTAGCTGTTATCTATTTATGCATCTGCCTCATTTTCTCTCTGTTTCTTTTAGGGATAGCCTTATTACCTAGCTCTCCTGTTGGCCTGTTTCTAATGGTTGGCATTTTTCTCCAGTTTTGCTGATGTCATATCTCCTTATATCATGATTTTTTATATCACTTGCCAAACAACATATATTAAAATTGTAGAGGTAATAAGATAGTCTGGATAATACCTTCTTCCACAGAAGATTTACCATAGCTTCTAACAGGTGATTAGGCTAGGTCACTAGTAATTCCTGATTGCCTTTATCCAGTCATGTATTGAGATTATTTGAAACTGGGCTTGAGTCTCTGGAAGACTTCTCTTATTTTATTATATGTTCAAAATGTGAACATATAAACCTTATTTCTAGGATAATTTTAGGACTTAGGACTTTGGGAGGTATGTCAGGTCCCTCCTCTTTGGAAAGACTTGAATTCTAGTATTTGCCCTTCAGTCACTTGAATTTGTCAAAAATTCTCTCCAGCCTCTCTTGCCCATCATAGAATAACATAATAATATTGCAGCACCCTAGAACATAGAGAAGAGAGGGGAAAATGATTCACAATCATTATAGCCTGACATTAACAGTATTAGCATTTTTGTGTTTTCAAAACCAGTATTTTCCTGTGGATGTTAAACCATGGCTCCAGCTATAATCATTATGTATATGAATATTTCTATGCATATTTTATAAGGGTCTAATCTTAGTGTGCAACTAATTTTCTACCTCTTCTACAGTACTTTCTTTTAGAAACTCTCTCTCTCTCTCTCTCTCTCTCTCTCTCTCTATATATATATATATAATTGTATAGGCTCCCTAATATCATTTAGTGGCTAAATAATTTTCCACCTTGTGATGTCATACACATATACACATACGCACACATAGATACTCAAAACATTAATTTAGTGAATGAAATTTAATGACTTACAGTTCATGGAAATATCCCTTGACTGCTACTATTAGGTTGACTTCCATTGTTTACCATGATGAATTATGCTGAAATCATTATCTTTATGTACCTAAAACTTTTTTCATATTTAGAATTAATTTCCTAGAAAAACTCTAACAAACAGATTTACTCTATCATAGGTTATAAGCATTTTACAGTCCTTGATAAATTGTGCTTTTCCAGATGATTATGATAATTTACATAAACATAAACGATGTCTAAGAGATTACATCTTGACACCATTGGCACCATCATTAATTTTTCCACTACTAATGGTGTGTACAAAAAAGTGCCATCTAGTTTTAATTTGCATTTTTAATTTGTGAGAAGGGTAATTATTTCATCCATTTACTTAATAATTTATTCCTAAATTTTATAGAAAATTTCAAATGGCTTCATTTTGGAGCTCAGATATATACATATTTGTATATAGTTATATACAAATGATACACATAATTTGCCTATAGGGTTTTAAAAATCAAATGTAAGGGTTGTTGGTATTAGAAAGATATTTAACTTTGCTAAGTTTGCCACAAGGATTGAACCAAATTATTTAAATTTTACTACCTTTTTTTAACAGAAGTTTAATATTTTTATGTTCTTAAATCTAACTCGGGGTATTGTGTATGTGTGTGTTATTTATTTTAAGGATCCTAAGTCTGAAAATATCATTTCTCTATATATTTTGGATAAATATTTGATTTTATTTAGTACGTTATTTGAAAATTTCTTTTACATTTTTAAAATGTGACACAGGTAACCATAAAGTGCATATAATAAGTATGTACAATTTAATAATTATAAAGTGAACACCTCTGTAACCACCAACTAATTCAATAAATCTAACATTTCTAGCATTCTAGAAGCTTCTGGTATGTGGCTGTCTGATCCCAATTCTTTTCCCTCCTGGAGGTTCCCATAAACAACACTGACTGGTGAAAATCATATTCCTGCTTTACAAAAATGATTTCACTACTTAGGACTTAAGTATTCAACTGTAAACTGTTTAATTTTGCCCATGTTTACCAAATATATTGTACCATACTATATGCATTATTTTGTGTTATGCTTCCTTTGCTCACCATTATGTGGTTAAGATTCACCCATGCATCGCATTTAGTTGTAATAAGTTCATTTCCTTTGTTACAGACTACTTACTTGGCACTTCCATGAACAAGTGCTATTATGAACAATTTTATATGTGTATTTTGGTGCAAATGTGCAAGATTTACTCCAGAACAAGTACTAGGAGTAGAATTGCTGGCTGCAGTCTACTCATGTCTTAAACTTCATGTTACCAAACTTTTTTCCAAAATGTGTATACTGATTCACACTCCCACCAGCAATACATGAGTATTCTGTTGCTCTACACTTGTCAGCGCTTAATATTGTGAGAACTTTACTTTTTTTGGTATGGTAGTTTTGAAATGGTAAGTCAGTGTGATTTTAATTTGGAGTTTTCTGATAATTAATGAGGTTGCCCATATATTCATGGTTTTTTTCCCATTTATATTTTATCATTTGTGAAGTGTATGTACAAGTCTTCTGCCTATTTTCAATGGAGATATCTAATTTTCTCATTGATTTAGAGGAATTTTATATTCACCTAGACATTAGTCACTTTTCTGTATAATTTAAAATAATAAATCAAAGTTCACAATTTTAAATTTGAATCTTTTGTGTTGTTTTAAAAAATGATTTCCTACTCTGATATCATAAAAGTAGTTTCCATTATTGTGACTCTAAGTGCTTTCAGATTTTATTTTCTAATATTTAGGCTTGTAATTTACCTGTAATTGACTTTTAAGTATAGTGTGATGTAGTAGCTGAATTCCATTTTGTTGTTTATGAATAATTTCTATTCTTCAGTTTTCCATTTTTTCCTTCTGTTTGGAATTGGAAGCTATATGCTTTGTTTCTATTCCTTTAGTATTCACACAAGACATTCCAACATGCATACCTAATTTATCACAGACTGAAATTAATGGTCCAGGCTGAGCAGCCTTCATTCAAAAATCCGAAATCCAAAATATTCCCTTCCTTTCAGCATCACATTGGTTCTCAAAACCTTTTGAATTTTGAAGCATTTCAGGTTTTGGATTTTGGGATTAGGGACATTCAATCTGTATCTTTATTCTTCTCTTGGACATTACTAAGAGCTCTGAAGACTTAAAGTTCATTTCTCCTCTCATCCAAACTTGTATGTTATTATAGTCATGGATTTTAATTCTACTTTACATTTTTAAGCCAACTACATAGCCTTATCATGGTTTTATGCAGCTAATATTTATTCAGATTTGCCAATGTACCTGCCACTTTCTTTTCTTTTTGTTAACTTGCAAATCAGACCTTTCATCCAAGACCACTTTCTTTTTTTTCTTTTTTTATTCTTTTCTCCTCAAATTACTTTTACCAAAGATCACTTTCTACTGAAAAATACCTTTAGAATTACATGTAATGAGGGTCTGAGTTTTTATTTTTCTAAAATTTATTTTGCCTTTATCCTTAAAAGATACTTTCAGTAGGAGTAAAGTTCTAGCTTGGTAGTGACTTTCTTTACACACAATTAAGTATATCAGACAACTGTCTTCTGGCTTCCATGATGGCTCTTGATAAGGGAGCTTGCAGTCTGTTATTCATTTGAATGTAATCTGTTCATTCTATTTACTTGTTTTAAGTTGGTCTATGTGCTTGGCATGCTGCAGTTTCACTCTGGCTTGACTGGTGTGGATTCTTTCTTCTTTAATTTACTTTGTTGTGATTCACTGAAATTCCTGAATCTTAAGAGCTAAGTATCTTTCATCAATTCTGGTAAACTCTCAGATACTATCTCATCAAATGTTGATTATGCTTCAGTCTCTCTTTTTCTACAAATTCTGATTAGATATATTTTAAATCTTCTCATTCTATACTTCAAGTCATTTCTCTCAAAGTTCTTGATATTTTTTGTCAATTAGTGTTATGTTTTGAGTATTTTCTTTTCTCTTTATCTCTCAGTTCACTAATTCTCTCTTCAGAGGTATCTAATCTATGTGTGGGGTGGGGTGGTGGTGTATATTTCAGTTGATTCACTTGTTTGCTTGTTTAGGAAATTCTATTTGGCTCTCTTTTAAACATGCTGGATTGTTTTAAATATTTTCTTTGGTCTATAAATTTTAAAGCTTGCCTTTTACTTCTTTAAGCATAGTAAGTATAGCTGTTTTAAAATCTGCATCTGGTACTTCCAATATCTGAAGTATTTGCACACTTGTTCCTGCTGGTTCCTTATTTCCATGTGTAGGTTAAAAAATTTGTTATACTAAGCTCTGCATTTTCCCTAAAAATAAAAAATTGATTTGGGAAACATTTGCATAAGGGGGAATCCTCTAGAGAGGAGTCATGTTTGTTTCTGCTATGAGGTGTTTCCAGATGGGGACCATGTTAAACTATCTTTATAAACTGAGGGCTTTGGTGCCATCTAGTGGTTTGAACTTGTGCTGCAAATCCATGCAAACTTACACAGCTTCTCAAGGATTTTCTTTTTGTTTCACTCAATCATTAGGTGAGTCTGCTTGCACTTCCTGGCATGGAGGGTAATAAAGTTGACTTCCGGAGGATCATCCTCACTCTCAGAGCATGGCACTCTGTGTCCCAGGCTGATGATCCATGGTCTGGCATTGGACACCCACCTGAGCTTCAATTCCAGTTCTCCATATTTGAGGTCCGAGAAACAAGGCTTAAGGTCCTCAGGTTGGGCTGATGCTCTTGGGACAAAAGCAGCTTCCTACCCTGCTTCCTCAAGGTACTCCTGTTCACTCAGATTTTTAGCTAATTCCTTATTATTTTGTCAGGTTTTTTTTTGTTGTTACATTTAGGAAGGATTTTTTTTGTATTTTATTTATAATTTTTAGTTTTAATCAACAGTAGCCTGCCATAATATCAGAAATTAAAAAGTCCCATGTGACTCTCCTCCTTTCCTTTTCCCTCTTCCTCTCCCTCTCATGTTCTGAAACTCTGAAATCCCTCCCTGATTTACATGGGTGTCTGGTGAGGTATTAGAACCTAAGATTCTTTTTCCTTTCCTACTGCTAAACAATTATCTCAACACTAGACTCTGAAAATAAATTTTTAATTGTGACATTGAATTTCATATAACACATTCATAGAACAGTTTGTGCCTTTCTGTGCTTTTCTGATCCACGAATCCCATTCTCTGATCTTGGATAGTCTCCTATTTTTTCTGATTATTCAGTCTTCACTCTTTTTTTTTTTTTCTTAAGACAGAGTTTCACTCTTGTTGCCCAGGTTGGAGTGCAAAGCGTGATCTCAGAGCAGTTTGGTAGGCTATGGCAGGCGGATTGCTTGCGGTCAGAAGTTCAAGACAAGCCTGGTCAACATGGTGAACAGCATCTCTTCTAAAAAAAAAAAAAAAAAAAAATAGCAAGGCATGGTGAGTGCCTGTAATCTCAGCTACTTGGGAGGCTGAGGCAGGAGAAGCATTTGTACCCGGGAGGCGGAGGTTGCAGTGAGCTGAGACTGCGCCATTGCACTCCAGCCTCAAAAACAACAGCAAAACTCCATCTTAAAATAAATAAATAAAGAGCCAGACGTGGCCGGGCATGGAAGCTCAAGCCTGTAATCTCAGCACTTTGGGAGGCCCAGGCAGGAGGCTCCTTTGAGCCTAGGAGTTCAAGACCAGTGTGAGTAACCTATCAAAACCCCAGGTGTACTAAATATTTTTAAAAATCAGCCAGGCATGATGGCACATGCCTGTGGTCCCATCTATTCAGGAGGCCGAGGCAGGAGGATCACTTGAGACCTGGAAGTCAAGGCTGTAGTGAGCTGTGGTTGCACTGCTGCATTCCAGCCTGGACAACAGGGTGAGACCCCATTTTAAAATAAATAAATATATAAGAAAAAGCCTGATATGGCTGGGTGTGGTGGCTCATGCCTGTAATCCCAGCACTTTGGGAGACCAAGGCAGGTGGATCAAAAGGTCAGGAGATACAGACCAGTCTGGCCAACATGGGAAAACTCCCGTCTATACTAAAAATACAAAAATTAGCCATGTGTGGTGGCAGGAACCTGTAATCCCAGCTATTCGGGAGGCTGAGACAGGAGAATCACTTGCAGTGAGCCAAGACCACGCCACTGCACTCCAGCCTGGGCAACAGAGCTAGACTCTGTCTCAAAAAATAAAATAATATAAAATAAAAAATAATAAAATCCAAAACAATTCAGAGAGGGTCACTCGATAAAGACAAGAGATGTCCCAGGACTCCTCATCCAGTGATCCCCAGCAAAAGGCACCACCCAGGGATCCAAGGTTTGTGCTCACCCACCAATTTCTGAGTCCCACTCTGTCACCCAGGCTGGAGTGCAATGGTGCAATCTCTGCTCACTGCAATGTCCACCTCCCAGGTTCAAGTGATTCTCCTGCCTCAGCCGCCCCAGTAGCTGGGATTACAGGTGCCCACCACCACACCCAGCTAATGTTTGTATTTCTCCAGAGCTGAAGTTTCACCACGCTGGCAAGTCTGGTCTCAAACTCCTGACCTCAGGTGATCTGCCCATCTTTACCTCCCAAAGTGCTAGGATTACAGGCATGAGTCACTCCACCTGGCCACACCTGGCTTTTTCCTATATATTTATTTACTTATGAAAGGAGTCTCACTCTGTTGTCCAGGCTGGAATGCAGCAGTGCAACCACAGCTCACTACAGCCTTGACTTCCAGGTCTCAAGCGATCCTCCTGCCTTGGCCTCCCAAGTAGCTGGGACCACAGGCACATGCCACCAAGCCTGACTGAGTTTTTAAATAGTTAGTACAGCTGGGGTTTTGATATGTTACTCACACTGGTCTTGAGCTCCTAGGCTCAAAGGAGCCTCCTGCCTTGGCCTCCCAGAGCACTGGGATTACAAGCATGAGTCCCATGACCGGCCACATCTGGCTCTTTTATTTTATTTTATTTTTTAAGATGGAGTTTTGCTGTTGTTTTCCAGGCTGAAGTGCAATGGCTCCATCTCGGCTCACTGCAACCTCTGCCTCCTGTAGAAACCATTGTCCCACCTCAGCCTCCCAAGTAGCTGGGATTACAGACACCCACCACCATGTCCAGCTAATGATTTTTGTCTTTTTATTAGAGATGCTATTCACCATGTTGGCCAGGCTGGTCTCGAACTCCTGACCTCAAGTGATCCACACACCTCAGCCTACCAAAGTGCTGGCATCACAGGTGTGAGCCACCGTGCCTGGCCCACATCTGGCTTGTTAAAGCATGCACCACATGGCTTTATGTCCTCATTGTTTTCCTCCTGAATCTCCTTATACAAGACTCTCTGGCTGGGCCTGGCACAGTGGCTCACGCCTGTAATCTCAACAAATTGGGAGGTTGAGGGGTGCGAATCATTTGCAGTCAGGACTTTGAGACCAGCCTGGCCAACATGGCAAAACTCCATCTCTACTAAAAACACAAAATCTAGCTGGACTTGGTGGCACATGCCTGTAATTCCATCTCCACGGGAGGCTGAGGCAGGAGAATCGCTTGAACCCGGGAGGTGGAGGCTGCAGTGAGCCGAGATTGTGCCACTGCACTCCAGCCGCGGCAACAAA
The DNA here is from genome assembly GCF_030222135.1 of Aotus nancymaae. Lineage (NCBI taxonomy): Eukaryota > Metazoa > Chordata > Mammalia > Primates > Aotidae > Aotus > Aotus nancymaae. The sequence goes on from NW_026988455.1 coordinate 20,962,685, forward strand.
GTGGGACTCGGTCCTAAAAACAAACAACAAAAAGACACTCAGGTGGCCCCGAGCCCTCAAGCCCTTCCCTCAGCAGACACAGCCTAAGGCGCTATCTGCAGAGAGCAGGATTATGGGTTGTAGGCGACTCGTGTAGGTGAAGTAGAGGAGAAAAGGGGACCCCTACACCAGAAGGAGTTTGCAGGCTTTGCCAGGGAAATAGGAAGGCAGCCACTGGCTCACAGATGCAAGCACAGCATCGAAGGCATGTCCTGAATTGCACAGCCAGAGGGACCACTGCCCAGAGCTCCACTCACACCCTCCAACCCTCTAGTCACACAGGCACACATTCACACACACACTACAGTTGTACACACACAAATGTGCATTCACATACACACTAACAGACATACAGATACACACAGACACACACAGACATGCATTCACATACACAGACACACACTAACACATAGACACATTCACAGACACACACTCACAAACAGGCATTCACATGGAGTCACTCACACAGACATATATTTACACATTCACATGAATACAGACACTAACACACAGACACTCACAAACACACACATGATAGACATACACTAACACACAGAGGTGTGCTCACATAGAGACACACACACACACAAACACATAGACATTATCACAACGCTAATGTCTCTCAATGTCCTATGACAGGTGGCACAGCCTTGCCTTGCACTGAGGTCCCACTGCAGTATTGGGGTTCCACTGTAGTATTGGGGTCCACTCACCCACAGACAGTGCATCTCCAGCCCCAAAGTAAGCATTTCCTGGTGCTGCAGGGCCTTTTGCTGGGGAAGATGCTGGTCAGCCCAATATTCAACATAGAATCTGGGCAAAGCCAGAATGACCTGCCCCAGGCTTGAGAGCCGAGCACACAGCCCCTCTACACCCAGCACCATTCAGACTCTGGCACCCCTCCTTCCATAAAGATGTGTCTGTTCTGTTTGACTGAAACACGGTATTCCTGGTTGGTCCTTCAGCCACAGGGGAGGGAGGAAGAGGCTGCAGCTTGCAGGGCAGGGGGTTAGGATAGAGAGGGGCAATGGCGTGGGGACCTCCTACTTGTAAAGAATGATGGTGGGGACCTATCGGAGGGATGGAAGCCTCTCCAGTGCCTGGCCTCACAGGTTCTTGACCTTTCTGCCTCCTGGGATCCTCTGCACACGTCCCACCCCCAGCCCATCCAGGGCCTGTGACCCACAGCCTGTGCCTCCTGTCCCTCCCAGCACTGCCCTGAGCCTACCCTACCCAGCCCCCACAAGCCCTGCTGCACCCCCAGGGCTGACCTTCCTCCCTGCCAGGCTGGATATCTCGCCTCTCTTGCCTCCACCTTGACCTCTCTGATGGGGCTAAATGGAGGCTTCTGTTCAGAGAACAAGGTGAAGGAAGCAAACTACAGGCCCTGGGACCTGTAGTTTGCTTCCTTCACCCCAGTTTTTTTGAGATCCTATCTCAAAAAAGAGAGAGAGAGAGAGATAGTGTAGTGTTGTCAAAAGAACAGACAGATACTTCAATGGAACAGGACAGGCAGCTCATATTGTATATGACCCATATAAAATGGTCAACTGGCTGGGTGCAGTGGGTCATGCCTGTAATCACAGCATTTTGGGAGGCCAAGGTGGGCAGAGCACCTGAGTTCAGGAGTTTGAGACCAGCCTTGTCAACAAGGTGAAACCGTGTCTCTACTAAAAATACCAAAATTAGCCAGGCGTGGTGGCAGGCATCTATAATCCCAGCTACTCAGGAGGCTGAGGCAGGAGGATCACTTGAACCCCAGAGATGGAGGTTGTAGTGAGCCAGAATTGTGTCTCTGCACTCCAGCCTGGGTGATACAATGGGCTCCATCAAAGGAAAGAATGAAAGAGAGAGAGAAAGAAAAATAGAGGGAATGGAAGGGAAGGCAAGGGAGAAGGCAACAAGGCAGAAGAAGGCAAAAGGCAAGTCAAGACAAAAGGCAAGACGCAAGGCCAGGCCACAAGGCAAGGCAAGGCCGAAAGGCCAGGACAAAAGGAAACACAAGGCAAGGCCACAAGGCCAGACCACAGGGCAAGCAAGGCTGCAGGACCAGGCCACAAGGCAAAGCAAGGCAAGGCTGCAAGGCCAGACCACAAGGCAAGGCAAGGCCGCAAGGCCAGGCCACAAGGGAAGGCAAGGCAAGGCCGCAAGGCCGGGCCACAAGGCAATATGTACAGATTAGGAGTGAAATGACTGAGTGTGGAATGTAATAACTGATTTACATTCCCTCAGAAATTGCAAACTATTGCTGTTTTGATTTACAAGTTCCTGAGAAAGTATATTAGTTTTTTGTTTGGTTGTTTTTTTTAATCCAGCTATATCATTTTGTTCACTCAGAGTTTATCACACTTTCCACTTATCCCTCTCGCCTTTCATCAGAAAATTGCAGGGCCACTGATGGCCTGTGTGACCAGATTCTTCCCCAGCATTGCATCAAATATGCAAGCTACCTGTTAAAGATCAAAGAGATAAAGAAATACATGTAATCGCCTGATGGGTTCTTCCTGCCCACTGCACAGACAAAACTAATTCACTGAGACCATGGTACTGCAAAAAAAGAAAGACTTTAATTGACATGAGGCTGGCTGTGCCACGTGGGAAATGAAGTTATTACTCAAATCAATGTCTCTGAAAATTCCCAGACTAGGGTTTTTCAAGGATAGTTTGATGAGCATGGGGCAAGGAAATGGGTGGTGCTGATTGGTTGGAGATGTAATCATAGGGGTGGGAAATGGTCTTCGTGCACGAAGTCCACTTCTGGATGGAGACCACAGAGAAATCACAGGTCCAGGTAGGTCAGAAACACAAAAGTCTAAAAGAAAGAAAAATTTTTTTTTTTAAGATGGAGTTTTACTCTGTCACCCAGGCTGCAGTGTAGTGGCACGATCTTGGCTTACTGCAACCTCTGCCTCCTGGGTTCAAGCAATTCTCATGCCTCAGATTCCCGAGTAGCTGGGACTACAGATATGTGCCACCGCGCCCTGCTAATTTTTGTATTTTAGTAGAGATGGGGTTTCACCATGTTGGCCAGGCTGGTCTCAAAATCCTGACCTCAAGTGATCCACTCACCTCGGCCTACTGAAGTGCTGGGATTACAGGTGTGAGCCAATGTGCTCAGCCTTTAATTTTAAAAATTTTTATTTATTTATTTTAGAGTTGAGGTATTGCTATGTTGCCCTTGTGGAACTCCTGGGCTCAAGCCATTCTCCTGCTTTGGCCTCCCAAACTGTTGGGATTACAGGCATGAGTTCCAGTCCTGTGTATTCTCCATAGCTCCCAGTGTGACCATTACTAGAGGCAAAATTTAAATCAGGGGTTGGGGATGGAGAGGGAAGTGGGGCAACATATTTGACTTTGAAGAGATTTTCTGCAAATTTTGGAGGAGTGGGTGTGCTACTGACATCTAGTGGGTGGAGGCCAGGGATGCTGTCAAACATCCTACAAAGCATGGAACAGACCCCATACAAAAGGATTATTCCATCCCAAAAGTCAACAGTGCTTAGGTGGAGAAACCCAGGGCTCTTGCCAATGAGATGAATTGTTCCAACCAGCAGACTTCTTGACACCTACCTTCTTCCCATCCCTCTTTGTTTCTGAGATTACCCCACTATAAGACATTAAATAGGCTGGACACAGTGGCTCACACCTGTAATCCTAGCACTTTGGGAGGCTGAGGTGGACGGATTGCTTGAGGGCAGGAGTTTGAGACCAGCCTGGCCAACATGGCAAAACCCCATCTCTATTAAACATATTTTAAAAAAATTAGCTGAGTCAGGCATGGTGGCTCAACGCCTGTAATCCCAGCACGTTGGGAGGCAGAGGCAGGCAGATAACCTGAGGTGGGGAGTTCAAGACCAGCCTGACCAACATGGAGAAACCCCGACTCTACTAAAAATACAAAATTAGCTGGGCGTGGTGTCGCATGCCTGTAATCCCAGCTACTCGGGAGGCTGAGGCAGAAGAATTGCTTGACCCCGGGAGGTGGAGGTTGCGGTGAGCTGAGATTGCGCCATTGCACTCCAGCCTGGGCAACTACGTCTCAAAAACAAAAAAATTAGCTGGACGTGGTGGTGCACACCTGTAATCCCATCTACTCTGGAGGCTGAGGCACTGAGAATTACTTGAACCGGTGAGGTCAGGTTTCAGTGAGCCGAGATTGCGTCACTGCACTCCAACCTGGGCAACACAGTGAGACTCTGTCACACACACACGACATTAAATACACAAATCAAAGTGAATAATTTCTCAACATTTGTGAACGTGTAACTATAGTGATACACTTTTATATCCCGGTATTGAAATTAGCCCTCTGGTTGGCCTGTGAACATCCCATGCCTGCCAAGTGTGTCATCTGAGACAAGCACTTTAATTTGTTTGAGCAGGCACATATCAATCTTATCTGGAAGAAAAGATGCCAGTAAAAGCCCAAAGAGTATTGCTACCTAATAATTGTGCTGCAGTTTGGAGTGTTCAAGGTGCTTTCCAATGACATAGTCTGAAATTTGATCTGACAACGCTTTGGGAGGTGGTTTATTAGGAAGAGGCTGCCCTGTCGCACTCGAGGAACCGGGTCAGTGACCTGCTCCCGGACACGAGGCTGGCGGGGAGTGGAGAGAGGCCGGCTGGACTCAGCCTCCAAGTCCCGCACTCGATTCTGCAGGAATAAAAACTGTTCTTCATGCTACCTTTCTCCATTCTCCTGTAAACAAGCAACAAAATGTTGAAAAGGCATCTTAACTGAAACGGGTCAAATGAATTCACCTGCAATCACGAGAATTTTTGGCTCTTAACCTTGCGAGTGGAGCTGGGTGAGTTCCATTTGTGGTGGGGGGCTGGAAACAGGTTTCTGGGCTTCCAGAGCCACATCCCGTCCCCACGCAGCCTAGGCCGGGCCAGGTGTTTGTAGGTGAGGCTCCGGGGTCCAGCTAACCTGAGCTACCTGGGCAGGGCTTTGTACGGGGAGGCAGCAAGCGGGGTGAGCGGGCGACGACGCCGGCCTCTACGCAATGCGGTGGTCAAGACGTCTCTTCCAGGGAGTCACAGGAAGCAAATCCATCCTTTTAAAAGACTCGCGTCCCGCGGCCCTGAACCGGCGCGCTGGAGCAGAGCTGCGGCGTTCCCCGAGGTTCAGGGCTCACAAGGCTCGCATCGCGGCCCAGCCCTGTGATCCAGCTTCCTCAGTATTCGCGCTGTACCACTCAGCACGACTTGCGGTTTACGTCCCAGGACAAAGGGGGCTCGTCCTTTCTTTTTTTTTTTTTTTTTGAGACAGAGTTTCGCTCTTGTTGCCCAGGCTGGAGTGCAATGGCGTGATCTTGGCTCACCGCAACCTCCGCCTCCTGGGTTCAGGCAATTCTCCTGCCTCAGCCTCCCGAGTAGCTGGAATTACAGGCACACGCCACCATGCCCAGCTAATTTTTTGTATTTTTAGTAGAGACAGGGTTTCACCATGTTGACCAGCATGGTCTCCATCTCTTTACCTCGTGATCCACCCGCCTCGGCCTCCCAAAGTGCTGGGATTACAGGCGTGAGCCACCGCGCCTGGCCAGAAACATTCTTTACACACCCCCTTGTCTGACTCCTCAGTGACAGGTGGCGAGACCGAGGCCTGGGCAGATGGGTGGCTTGCCAGATTCCCACAGCATGTGAGCCTTGGGTCCGAATTACAAACAAGTCTCCTGCCACTTTTTGCAGTTGGTTGATTCTTAGGGGTAAATCCTGGTGGACTCCGTGATAGAAGCGAAGCTAAGATAGGTTCTGAAGGAAAGTGTGAGTGGAGAGATGGGAGGTGTGGGTGTAATTTGCAGTCCTTACAGAGAGGGGCCCCGACTTCTGCTCAGAAGCCAGCTGGGAAGGGAAAGGGGCTGCATGGTCCACCTGCCCTTGGCCTGTGTACCTCCTGCACCCTAAGGCTCCAGAAGCCCCTGGCAAGGGCTGGCGTCTAAGCTGGCTGTTCTGTGTTTGTTCTCTGGTGTGAGTAATGAGGACACCTCTCCCTGTAGGCTGCCCCTGGGCCAGCAGCTAGACTGGGCTGGACACTGCTGTAAATCACCCAGGGAGCCGGGCTAGAGGACGTGGTTTATGCATCTTAGGCACCCAGCCTGTAACTCTGAGAACAGGCAGCAACATGTCATTTTAACAAGGTTGGAAATTTCCTTGTCACCCAGGAGGTGGACAGCCATGTCTAGCACCACCTCACTCACCCGCAGACCCCTCCAGGAACTCCCTGGCCTGGGGAATGGGTGCAGAAGGTGAAGGCTGGCAGGTCCCATCAACTAGATTGGGGAGAGGCACCCACCTCCCCAGTGAAACTGGCCTCTGGGCTTCGGTACCCACCTACCTCCCACTCTGCCTTGTACTCTCTTGACCCTCTCTCCCTTCTGGCAGCAGATCCCACTGTCCCCAGGTGTGCTGTGCCAATTTCTCCCCCAGGGGTATTCACACTGCCCCTGCCACCTGGAACACATTCTTCTCTCCTCTTTATCTGGATTCTTCTTTCAAGGCCTAGGTGAAGACTTCTCTCTCCAGGAAGCCTCCTGTGGTTGTCCTAGCATGACCCTTAGACCCCTGAGAGCAGGTCAGCCCCTTTTGCTTGCTAACTTAGGTGATCAGGCTGGGAGCTGCCTGGAGCACCTGAAACAGGCTGCATCCAATCTCAGCCGGAAAGAGTTGCATGGATTGGCGATGCCTGCCAGGATCAGGGAGAGGGAGACTGGGGTGGCTTACGTTTGCTTTCCCTGCCGAGGCATCTGGGCCATGTGGCCATTGTTCATACCCTTTGTGCATGCAAAATTTCTCTCATCTCTTTACCCCCTGTCTGTCCAAGGGAGACATAGCCCCCTGAAGGCAGGCACCCTGCCTCATGCTTCCTCTGTGCCCCTCATCACGCTGAGCACACACAGGCTCTGTAAACCCAAGTCAGATGGAGGGACAGAGCATGAGATGTTGTCACTTTCCATGGGGAAACTGAGTCACAGAGTTTCAGAGCCATTTAGAGGGAAAGAACCTGGGGCTCAAAAGGGGAAAGCATTTTCTCACAGCCCCAGAGGGAGTGCTGGGAAGGCTCTACCGGAGACTGGAGGTCGAAGTGCGGCTTCCCTGCCTGAGGGGTGCCTGGCGGTCCAGGTGGAGCAGGGGTGTCGATGCTGCCTCCCCATTCCCCCGGCTCCTGCAGAGGCCTCCTCCTTTCTTCATCCGAGGCTCTGAGAGCATTCATTAGTACACTTTACTCCCATGTGTGGTGTCCACGCCTTTCATTATTCCCATGTTACAGATGGGAACATGGAGGGAGCTCAGGGCTCATGGCTGGACCCCAGGTCGCATCCGGCAGGTTGCCAGTGGCTGTAGTGACTCTGGCCCCAAACATGGGCTGACCATGACCCTGGCTCAATTTGGGCCCCAGGCTTATCAAGGAGGTGCGTCTCCCCTTAGGGGATCCCAATGCAGAGTATCTGAGCTAGAAAGTCACTTACAGTTTCTAGATTCTGAGCCACTGGTGATCCAGATAGAGAAAATGAGTCTCAGAGAAGGCCAGGGGCTGGTCCCAGACCACACAGCTTCCCTTAATGGACGGGCTTCCTGACAACCAGGTCTCCCCTGATCTTCCTGGAGTGCAGAACAGAAGGAGAGCTGTGGCCATGTATCTGGCTCCCTGCTCAGCTCCATCCTGCCCAGGCCCGAGAGCACTGGAACAGAGACCTGGCAGGATGCTCCAGTAGCCTGCCCTGAGCCAACATGGCACTGAATCTCTGCAGTCTTGTCTAGCTTCAAGTTCTCACTATAGTGTAAATGACTGATAGCAGAGCCTTTCCTGCAGCCATGGTGGCAGGAGGGGGAAAGGAGCCCCTGAAAGAGGAAATGGGACGCTTCTAGGTACTGCAGGGATGGGTTGTGATGTAGCCCAGAGAGGGAGTCTGGGGACCTGGACTCTCAACTTCTTCTAGGCCCCTCCCAGATAGGCCCTCCTCCCCTTCCTCCTCAGTCTCTCCATCTCCCCTCTTGCCCTCTTGCAGCAGCTGTTAATTCAGCTTCCCCTCTGCATGGTGCATTGTAAAAAGCTGGCCCTCCGCCAGATTTGCATTGGTGGTTTATTGATTTAATTAAGCAGGAGCCATAAACAGTGCCCCCCTCTTCAGCCTGAGGAGCATCCACAGGGCAGCTGGCTGGCACTGAAGACCTGTGGAGGCCGCTGACTGTGGGGGCAGCCTGATTTAGGGACCTGTGATTCCCATGACTTTCGTTCCTCCATCCCTCTTGGATTCTGGCAGAAGTGCCATCACAGGTGGCAGTGACGGCTTCATCATAGCCCAGCGCCTCTGCTGGGGAGAGGGCCTCAGGCGACAGTGGGCAGAGGGTCTTCGAAGCCCTGGCCCTCAGTCTGCCTCGCCCCCCGCCCGGCCTCACCAGCCCAGGGCCCACCCTAGCTGTTCCCACTCCTGCTGGTGCCCCGCCCTGCGCTCTAGGAAAGCTGCTGTTTTGTCCTCAATAACAGAGCCGCAATTCCAGAGGCCCGTGGCGTACTTTCCCGTGCCTACTCTTGCCTGGCATCTCCAGATGCCATCATAGGGCAGGCATTTGCTGCATCTGCAAAAGAGGAAGGAGTGACTGTCAGTGACCGCTGTGTGCCCCACCCTCTCCCAGACCAGGGAGTTCTGGCCTGGGAGACAGACCAGGGCTAACTGTCCCATCCTCGCCCTGACTCTGCAGCCCTGCCTCCCAGCCGCTGTCTCTGGGCTGCTGTGGCCGGTTGTGGATGAGGGGATGGAGTCAACACTATCCAAGCCCCCTTCTAGCCTGGTAGTCACCTTTCCTCTTTCATGGGGAGATGTTTTTATGCCAGGGAAGGCTGGGCACTGGGACGGACAGGATTCTCACAGTTACAGTGTCAGCAGATCTTCACATCAGCTCTGCAAAACGGTAACCTCATCCCCGACTTGCCCCTTAGAGATGAGCAGCTCAGACGATGAATGACCTGCCTTCGGTCACTCAGCCCTTAAATGTGGAGCTTTTGGTTTGAGCTGAACAAGTGCTGGGAGAGGTGAGGATGATGTTGATGGGTCTCCCCTGGTATCTCCCCTGACCCTACTTCTGCATCAGCACCTCCCGTCAGTTGTAAAGCCCCCTTCCCCAGAACCTCAAGAAGAGGTCTTCCCTGGAAGAATGGAGCCTGGGTGACGGAGAGGCTGCAGGAACGGAGTTTGGGTGTGTAAAGCGGGTTGCCTCTCCGGGAGCCAAATGGACACACCCATCCCTCTCCGCGCCTGAGAACACATCATCATTCCGAATGCATGACTCAGCATCTGGCTTCTCCATTTGGGCTCCCCACACCCACCTCTGCATTCTGCTTCCAGCTCTACACTCAGCACTGAACTATGCACGCAACCCCGCCAAAATTTAAAAATCCCGCCAAAGACTTGCCCAACGGCAGCTTGCCACGGACGTCCTTAGCCAGCCCACCCACCAATAGCCCCACCTAGCTACCAATAGCGGCTCGCCCCTTGGGCACCCTGTCTCTCCATAAACAATGGGAGTATCTTTGCTTTGTTTCCCCGATAACCAATCAGCTACCTCTACTCCCTATAAAACCCCATGCTCTAAGAAGCCCAGCATGACTTCTCCGGCCCCTCCTGTCGGACCGGCGGAACCTCGCCCAGGAGCTGACTAAATTGGGTTTTCATTTTCTTATACTGGCCTCAGTTTCCTCATTTCGACTCAGCAATATACCTTACAGGGTGATGGAGAGGCTGCAGGAGCAGAGCCTGGGTGACAGAGGCTGCAGGAACGGAGCCTGGGTGACAGAGAGGCTGCAGGCATTCTTTGGCCCCTTTCATTATTGAGGAAGAACCGGGCCCAGGTTGGTGTGGTGCGGTTGGTCATGCTTCCCCTCTGGAGCTAGGAGGCTGGGTGAAAGGGTTGGAGCATCTTTGCAGGGGTGGGGCTGGGTGCAGGAGACATGCCTTGTGGCTCAGAGCCTGATGGCTGGCCGGGTCCTTGGAGAGATGAGTGTTCTCAGATGAGAACACAGGCCCAAAGCCACACAGTCTGGGTAGGGATCTCCCTGAGGAGAGCCTGGCCCTCCCTCTGCTGATCCTCCTCCCTTTTGCAGCCCTAGGCACCTGGACCAAGGTGGGCAAAATCAGCTTGCTGGGCCTCTGGGGAGCATGGGGGCAGCGGGCTGTATGGGAAGGGAGGAGGAGGGCAGATGGGAGCTGACGGCGGCAGGGCCACGCCCCGCAGGTCTATGTTTGTGGTGTTTGTCTGGGAGCTCACAGCTGCTGGTGAACATCTGCTCTGTCTCCCATCTCGCACCGCTGCCTCCCACCTCACCGCCCACTCCCGGACTCTTTCTGGGGCGCTCCCTGTCACTCCTCCTCTCCCCAGCCCTGAGCTATCTGGTTTCTGCTTTTCCCCATTTCTTTGCCTCTCCATTTCTTTCTCTCTTCCTTCTTTCACACTCTGGGTCTCTCAGAATTGGTCCTCCCTGCCCTTCCACTGGGATGCAAACCCCTACAGCCCTCTGGGCCCAGGGGAAGGTGTGGGAGTGAATGTGACCCACTGGGTTTGGGTCTGCAAGGCTGGGGCCTTTGCCCTTCTCTAGGTGGCCTCTCTGAGCTTCTGCTGCCCCATCTGTAAAATAGGGACTGAGGGGTGGGGATAGTGAGGGCTGAGGACAGTGCCTGACATCTTGCGGAGCTCCCTCTGTCCCACATCCGGGCGCAGAGTTACTGCCACAGTCAGCCAACCTGCCCATTCTCAGAAGACCTGGAGGAGCACCAGGACTCCTGGCAGCCCTGAGAGGTTACAGATTCCCAAGTCCATTCTCCAACGCCATCTTGGTCAGTGGGCGCCACCCATCCTGCATCCCTGCCACGTTGTTCCTCACAAGCAGTCATCCACCCCTAGTGTTACATGGTTATTGATAAGGTGGGTTAACAGACTGAGGTCCTGGCATCACTACTCAGCTCTCGGAGCCTCAGTTTGCTCATCTACAAAACAGGAAGAATAAGGCCTGGCCGGGTACAGTGGCTCATGTCTGTAATCCCAGCACTTTGGGAGGCCGAAGTGGGCAGATTGCCTGAGGTCAGGAGTTTGAAACCAGCTTGGCTAACATAGTAAAACCCTGTCTCTACTGAAAATAAAAAAATTAGCTGGGTGTGATGGCATGTGCCTGTATTCCCAGCTGCTTGGAAGGCTGAGGCAGAGAATTGCTTGAACCCAGGAGGCACAGGTTGCAGTGAGCTGAGGTCACACCACTGCACTCCAGCCTGGGCAACTCCATTTAAATAAATAAATAAATAAGGCCTGCTTCATAGATTTGATGAGCACTCCCCATGATGTCTGTGGCAGCGCAGGGTTTGCCATGGACTTCAAAAGTACTCAGCAAATGGGAGTGACTGTTCTTGTTGAACTCCTCTGGGGTGGGGAGCTCACCCCGTGTGAAGCTTCACTGAGTACTGGGATGGGACCCCAGGGTGCTCGTTCTAGATGGCACCTGGGTGCGTTGAAATGCTTCAGTGCCCCAAGGGGTTCCTGCCTGGTCTGCTCCAGTTGAGCCCCTCTTTCTCCTCCCAGCACCTCCCCACGCTGCTGCCCCCGTCCTCTGGCCTCCCACAGCATGGCTGGCCCTGCCCACACCTGGCATCTGTTTCCCACTGGTTTACTCACTCTCCGCCTTCACGTTGCAAAAGCTTCCCAAGTGGTTACACTCTCCCCTCACCCTCTCCACTCCAGTCTCCACCTCCACCGGGAGGGTTTAAAAAGAAAACATTTTATTGGGGGTATTTCTTAGTATAAAGTGCTTACATTCAAAGTGTGTATATACACTTGATGGATTCTCACATGTGTATACACCCATGTAAAAGCCTCATAGATCAAGGCATAGAACAATTGCAACAGCCCAGGAAGTTCCATTGAGCCTTTTCCAGTCAGGAACCTGCCCGGAGGTAACCTCTATTCAGGCTTGGATGCCCAGGGTTAGTTTCATCTAACCTTGAGCTTCATATGCGTGGGGCCATTCAGCACACACTCATGTCTGTCTGTCTTCTTTCCTTCCGCATTTCCACCGTGAGGTCCATCCATAGGGTTGCGTGTATCTGTAATTTCTTCTTTTTTATTGCTGCATAGTATTTCGTTGAATGAATGTACCATTATTTGTTTATTTATTCTATAATAGATGGACATTAGAGTTGTTTTCAGTTTTGGGTTCTTACAAATAAAGCTTTGAGGATGATTTTAAACATGTCATTTGGTAGTCACTTGCTTTCATTTCTCTCGGGCAAATACCATAGGAATTTCTGGATCATGTGCAGGCATATGCTTAGCTTCAGTAAACATTGCCAAATCATTTCCCAAGTGGTTGAAGCAATTAACACTCCCACCAGCAACATAAGAGTTCTGGTAGCTCCCAGCTCTTGCCAAAATTCAGAATTATCATTTATTTTTAATTTTAGCTTTTTTGGTGGGAGTATAATGGTATTTCATTGTAGTTTTAATTTGCATTTCCCTAATGATTGATAATGTTGACAACTTTTCACATATTAAGTGGACAGCTGGGTATTATCTTTTGTAGATGGTCTATTCAAGTCTTTTGCCAAAATTAAAAATTGGATTGTCTATTTTGTTCTCGATTTGAGTTTTTTCTCTCATTCTTTTTACATATTCTGGATTTGAGTCATTTTGAGATATATGCATTGTGATGTGCTTTTCTATCTTTATTTTTTTAACTATTAAAAAAAGTGTTGATTGGGCTCTTCCAATGCTCTTGGTTGCTGTGAGGAGCAGCCTGCCATGTCATTCAGGAAGAGTGTGTTGCTGGAGTCCACCCTAAGGGGGACTAACTGGGGAGACAGTCCTCTTGGGGAGCAAGAATTGGGGATGTCGCTGGCCCCATTGCTCATTGTTGCACTGGACACATTTCAAGGGATTTGATCTCTGATACTCTCTCTGTTGGGGTAACTCTGGCTCTTGAGAGTGGCTTGTTGACTGCTGGCTGCATAGCCCAGCATTCTGCTATGTTCCGGGTGGAAGAGTTGCCCATGGTTGCAGGGCAACCCACCGACTGCGGCTTGGAACTTCTGTTTGTGCTGATTTACCTTTGAGGCATGATGCTCACGGCAAAGTGTTATTTTTTCCTCCAGCATCTGTTCAACTTTTGTCATGCGCCCCTCAGCTTCAGCACAGCTGCTGTATGCATGTGATCTGTTTTTCACTATTTTCTGGCTCTTGGCAGTGACTGGTGCTGGCTTGCTTTTTTTCATTGAAAAGACCGACTGAAAAAATTGTTTGATTTTTTCTCTGCAGTTGGTTATTGAAGGAGGCTGTTTCTTTGGTGGCAACAGCTGGAGGCCTTCATTCTGATGAGTTTCTTCTGTTTTCCTGACTGGGGTGCATTGGGGAGTCCTCAGTTCTTCAAGCCTTTCTTCACGTTTTTTTAAGTTGGGCTTCGTTGTGTTCTCACTCTTGTGAGTAGGGGTAAACATCCGGCTCTGGTTCTTGCATGAGCCTTGACATTTCGGGTTCTTGGGCTCCTCGTACCCCAGGTTCCTCCTTCTGGCTGCCATAAGGTCACGTAGCTCCTGGGGAGCCTGCATGTTCACAGTAGTCATGCTCTGGAGACGGCCCCATAGACCTACTGGTGGTGACTCTCTTAGGAGCACGGCTTTCTCAACTTTTGAGCTAGGCTTAGATTCATAGGTGGCTGAGGAGGGACCAGCAAGCTGTGTAAGGGCTAAGGGTGAACCTTTTTCCAGTTTAAGGAGCTTAATGGGCTGAGGAACTTGATGGGTAGGCTCCACTTGTGTTTGGCCCAAAACCTCACAATATGATGTCCCAGCACCTGTTGAGTGCACGGATCGAAGAAGGAAAGCTCCTGGGATGTGTTCACACTGGCTCTCCCACTTTTCAGGGGTGCTAGATTGTTGGTCTTCATGTGGGTGTTGGACATGGGAAAAGCCCAGTTGACAGCAAGCCAGGATCGATGCACATAAATGGGGATCAAGCCCTCATTGATCTGGCCCAACTTCATGCCCACGTGGGATTTCAGGATATTTTCTGTACGATTTCTCTCTGTGCGTCTTAATAAATCACTTTCCAAGTCTCTCTTCAAGGGCATCTTCAAGTCTCTTTCTGACTCCTCAGAGGCTGGCCCCAGAACCTTCCCTGGGAAGCTTTCCATGCACCTGGCTAGATTTTGTGGGGTCTGCCCCAGAATTTGCCCCAGAGGTGTGCATGGATTCATCTCTAGCTGGAACGTCACCTTCTGTATGTCCTTGCTGCTTTCGCCCGTGGACATGGAGGACTGCAAGGGTCTGAGTTTGCCCCTGGCCTGACTTGTCCCTGGCAATTTCTCCTGAGGCTGCATCAGATCCGGAGACTCTTGGGTCATTCCCAGGTTGCTCCGGTGTTGAATGAGCCTCTTTTCAATGTGTTTCTCCAGTTGCCTCCGGAATTCAGGACTGACTGGAAAGTTCTCAGGAATGAGAACTGTGGGCAGTGACTGGTAGTGGCTTGCTTTTTTTCATTGAAAAGACACACTGAGAAAATTCTTTGATTGTTTTTCTGCAGTTGGTTATTGAAGGAGGCTGTTTCTTTGACGGCAACAGCTGGAGGCCTTCATCCTGACGAGTTTCTTCTGTTTTCCTGACTGGGGTGAGTTGGGGAGTCTTCAGTTCTTCAAGCCTTTCTTTATGTTTTTTTAAGTTGGGCTCCATTGGGTTCTCACTCTTGTGAGTAGGGGTAAACATCCGGCTCTGGTTTTTGCATCAGCCTGTCAAGCTGTCCTGGGGAAGGTTAGGAGTGGAGGCATTAAAGATGTCCTGAGGTTTTTGGGCCCTAGAGGGTAAAGCCAACCCACCTTCTAGTTCTTTAGAAGACCATTCAGGGCGCTGCATTTCAGGTAAGGTGAGAGCTTGCGCCTAATTCTGCAACGCAGGGCAAGCTACTCCAGAATTATTAATCAGGGATGCAAAAGCAGGAGATTGGACTGCGAAACAGGATTGAAGACGGGCCTGAGCCTCCGCCTGAGCCATAGGTGAGAGCTGGAATTGGGGTGTGGGTGAAACAAAGGGTCGGGACTCAGGCCTCAGATGGGACAAGCACTGGGCCTGGAAAAGCAGTGGAGACATTGTAGTATCTGTTTGAACTGGGCGGACATTGGGAATGCCATTGAACAAGAAAGGAGGAGACTGTAAAGTATAAGATCTCTCAGACACCCGGGGCTTAGCCACCAGGGATTCGTTGTCCAGAGAGGGGAGACCACAGAAAAGCTGGCTATGATTCTTCTGAGAATGTTCCTTCAGGATTCTAGGATCTGAGAGCTTCTGAGGACTGGACGACTGTTTCAAGTCTTCCATGTTCCAGACGGCTTTTAGGGTTGTGGTGTCCTGCTCAGCATCCAATGATTTCACCAGATTCCCCAAAGAATTCACGTGCTTTTCTGTGTTCATTTGTTTTGGAAATGATCCATCTTTTTCTTTTTCCTCCCAAAATGTTGATCCTGGCTCTTTCTGTGACTTGTATCCCCATGACATTCTGGCCATCAGAGCTGAGCAAAAAGGGACTACCAGCTTCCATCTGACTGTTCGTGGGGTCTCCTGAGGACGAGGTTTCTGGTGGGTGGCAGGAAAGATGATCTTGCTGGACTGTTGAGTTGGAGTTGTACCAGGATGCAGACACAGAGACATGACTGCTTGAGCTGCCAAGGCCTGAGCTGGCTGGGCCAGAAGTTGCCAAATCCTCATGCAGAGATGAGCTTTGATGGATGGTGCCCAGTGGAAGCGCCACTGAGTCACAGTGAGATGGAGTCGCCAGAGTGCAGTCCCGCAGGGGAGGAGCAATGAAGCCTTTCAGAGGAAGCAGAGAGCAGGCCAGAGGATCAGGGGTGTGTGGTGGGTTAGGGAAAAGTGCAAATTGCTCGGGTGAGGGGTGTTCCAGGGGAAGGGAAGGTACTGGTGGTTGGGAGGCACTCAGAGGAGAGACTGAGGTGGCCACTGGGCCTGGTGATGGGGTGGAGACCAGAGGCCAAGGGTGCTGGGTTTGAGGATCCGGGGAAGCTAACAGGGAAAGCAGGGGAACGGTATCTTCCATCGGCTCCTGAGGGGACTGGGAGGCTCCAGCAGGTGCTCTTTTGCACTCCTCACCTGGGGGGTCTGGGCCAGAGAGCCGACCAAAGTCACCTTTGTTAGGATGTGGCCCCAGGATGCTGCAGGAGACAGGAGGCACAAGCTGCAGCCAGGAGCAGGTAGGGCCATAGGACAGAGTGGGCGCGTGGGCCCCGGCCCCTCCACCGCCCCACACCCAGACTCCCCAATTCTCCTATGCTCCTCCACTGTGCTGCATCCACACTCCCCAATTCTCCTATGCCCCTCCACTGCCCCACACCCAGACCCCCCCAATTCTCCTCCTATGCCCCTCCACTGCCCCACACCCTGACTGCCCAATTCTCGTCCTATGCCCCTCTACTGCCCGACACCCAGACTCCCCAATTCTCCTATGCCCTTCCACTGCCCCACATCCTGACTCCCCAATTCTCCTCCTGTGCCCCTCCACTGCCCCACACCCTGACTCCCCAATTCTCCACCTATGCCCTTCCACCACCCCACATCCTGACCCCCCAATTCTCCACCTATGCCCCTCCACTGCGCTGCACCCAGACTCCCCAATTCTTCTCCTACCCCTTGCTCCAGGATTTTACTCCCATCCTCTGTCCCCCTGGTCTCCCCATCCCAGGTCAGCTCCAGGCTGCCGTAAGGCCCAGGGGTTGAATCCCAGCCCCAGTAGGAAGGATGCAGGAAAGGGGAAGTGCCTCACCGCTGCAGTTGTGCATACAAGTCCCGGGTACCCCTCAGGCCTGTCAGGTGGTCTCTAGAAGCTGGAAATCAGGAGAGCCAGTTAGGGCAGTGAGGTAGGGGCCTGGCATCTCACAGGAGACTGAGTGGATGTTTCTTTAGGGAAGACCATGGGGAGTCAGACCCTGGAAACCACATGTCTGTGTCCAAGGCCACATGGCCTGGACAGTGACAACGAGGCATGGAGGGCAAGGCTTTGTTGTCCACAAAGGGCTTCCACACACAGACCCCCCCACCCCCATAGTCCTCACAGCTGCCCTGTGGGGAGAAAGGACTGGGGTGGTCTCAAAGAGGAATGAGCCTTAGCAGAGTTGAACAGCTGTCCATAGGCCCCTCAGCCTCCTCCTGATTCAGACAGGCATTGGCCTCCTCCCCCTACACTGTGCCCTGCTGGGGAACACCCACTCCTCGGCCCACCATGGTTTCATGCCAGCACAGAATCTGAGAGGGACCCGGGGTTCTGATTTCCTTCCTAGGAGCCCCCACCTCAGGCTTCTTCAATTGACTTCCTCAGACAGAGTCGCTTCTCTCCGGGGACAGAGGAGATCAAATGAACTCTAGTGTGCCCGGCAGAGCCTTACCTTTCAGACTGTTGTTTTTCTTCCTGACTTTGGGCCTCCTCCTCCGCTGACGTTGACACTGGGAGATAAGATGACAGAAGTTCATCCGGGGAGAGGAGAAGATCCTGGGAGACAAGAAAGGGTGAGGGGCTGAGACCGGCTCTCGCTCTCTGCCCCCAGCCCAGCCGCAGCGCGCAGCGCTCACAAACCGCACAGCTCTCTCGTCTTGCTCAGGGAGTGGTGTGCTTCCTCCCACTCATGTTTAAGTGTATGATAAACTGCTTTTCTTAGCAAAACACAAAGAGGGGGCCAGGCGCGGTCGCTCATACCTGTAATTTGAGCGTTTGGGGAAGCCAAGAAGGGTGGATCACCTGAGATCAGAAGTTTGAGACCAGCCTCGCCAGCATAGTGAAACCTGTCTCTACTAAAAATACCAAAAATTAGCCTGGTGTGGTGGCACGTGCCTGTAACCTCAGCTACTCCGGAGGCTGAGGCAGGAGAATTGCTTAAACCTGGGAGGCAGAGGCTGCAGTGAGCCCAGATCGCCAGTGCACTCCAGCCAGGGCGACAAGAGTGAGACTCCGTCTCAAAAAACAAACAAACAATAAAACCCACCACAGAGAGGGATTTACTGTATGAGGAAATATATATATATATTATATATGTTTCATACATAAACTATAATATACATATGTATAATATATAATATATAATATAATGTAAGTAACGGTAGAGGTGCTCCTCTACTCGACGAACACCCAGGCTCAGGCCCGCGGGCACGCCTGAGCTATCAGGTAGGATTCTGCTTCCCAGGAGATCAGAGGAGACTCCAGGCCCAGGTGGGAGGCCCTTGGAGGCTCAGCACAGCCCCCAGATCACCCCACACAGACTAGGCTGGGCCCCCAGCCACCTGCCCCAGGAAGGGGCTTATGAGCGCCCTCCCACAGAGACCTCCCCCATCTCCTGACTGGTCCTTGCCACTGAGTCCAGGGGTTTGGTTTTGCCCTGACGCCTCCTGTGCTCCCCCACAGATGGACTGAGAGCTTGGGATGGAAATCCCAGTCCCTACCAACCCCTGGCTGCTCTGCCTCTCCCTGGAAGGACCATGTTCTGGTCTCTCCTGACACTTCCCATTGCGGAAGTCTCTCCATTGGATTTGGAAAAGCAGAGCTAATAATAGAAAGAAAGGAGAGAATTGTGCTGTGTGGGTCTGGCCCGAGGGCTCCTTACCATTCTCTTCTTCCCAGGCGATGGTGAGGGTGGATCACAAAGGAAGTAAGAGCGGTAGGGGTGTAGTAATAGGAAAAAGAACACCACGCCAAATACCAGGGTGAGGAAGATATCCAACTCCCATGGTATGGGGCTGGGGGTGTTTCTCCATGATTCACGAAGAAGTTTTAGAGGATACGGAATACTCTCCATTTGAATAGGTATGCTGCTTTCAGGCAACTGAGCTCTGGGCAGTCCCTTGGAGACTAGGGACTGGGGCCCAGGCCTGCATCACAGAGCTGGGGCCTTCACCTCACAAAGGGCCCCTGATGGGGGGGAGCAGTGAGGGGGGAGGCTGAAGCACAGCCCCTCCCCACCCCACAAGCCTGGGATCCCTCCACCCTCCCACCTTCCAGATTCCTCCTTCCCACTAAGTTTTGTCAGTGACAGAACTCAGCCAATTTTCTGTTCTTTCTCCCTGGAGCACAGATATTATCTGGTTCCTTTTATCTGTTGGAGACGGTTGTATGAGGTTATCTATTTTATAATCCTTGAAAATCTGAAGTTGACTCTGAAACTTTGACTATGTACCAGGGATTTTTATTCTCAGAATCTCATTTGTCCTCAACTCCAGCTTTCCCACACAATGTTTTTGTCTTATATCGATCCAGGGGCAAAATGTAAATTTGTTTTACTCTTATTTAGTTTTGTAAATTTTGAATAGTAAGGTTTTATTTTTAATTATTTCCATTTCACTTTCAATCAAAGGAACCTACCCACATACAATTAAGATAATTTTTTAAATTTTTTAAAATTCTATTTATGTATTTATTTTCTTTATAGTTCTGGGGTACATGTGCAGGACAGGCCGTTTTCTTACACAGGTAAATGTGTACCATGGTAGTTTGCTGCATCTATCATCCCATCACCTAGGTATTAAACTCAGCATGCATTAGCCGTTTTTCCTGATGCTCTCCCTACCACCGGCCCTCCCCCAACAGGTGCCAGGATGTGTTGTTCTCCTCCCTGTGTCCACACGGTCTCGTTGTTCAGCTCCCACTTAGAAGTGAGAACATGTAGTATTTGCTTTTCTGTCCCTGTGTTGTTTGCTGAGGATAGTGGCTTCCAGCTTCATCTACGTGTCTGAAAAAGACGTGATCTGATTCATTTTCATGGCTGCATGGTATTCCATGGTGTATATATACCACATTTTCTTTATCCAGTCTACCATTGATGAGCATTTGGGTTGATTCCATGCCTTTGCTGTTGTGAACAGCACTGCAATGAACATACACATGCATGTATTTCTGAAACAGAATGATTTATATTCCTTTGGATATACAATATTATATAAATACCATTATATACAATATATTAATATTAAATATATAATATATATAATGTAATATATAATATATATTATAGCTGATTAATATATTCTAGCAAATGCATATATAATATATAACATATATATTATAATTATATTATGTATTAGCTGTAATATATGTTATATATTAATATATATAATATAATAATTATTGAAAAATAACATATGAAACTGCTAGAAAGATGAAGGCTAAGGTCCTCTGAGAATCCTTGAAAATAGCCACCAGCAAGTTATTCATTGGAAATTTCAAAGGGAGGAAACCAAGCCATGTCAACGACGGGCTTCATGCTCTAGGAACAAAGTGGAAGGAATGTGGGACATTATTGCTTATAAGGCAGACAACTGGTGGGTTACTTGCTCTATCTGGTAATTAAACATTCACATATTCTATATGTTTAAACAAATAAATGACTTTTTCAACAAATTATGAACAGGTCAGGAGTACAGACTGAAGTTTGAAGGCAAATGTTCACTCCTGTCTGCTCCACATCTGGTTTGCCAGGACAACACAACAATGGTCAGTCCACCATAAGCCAAGGAAGTCATGATTTTTTTTGCTAGTAATCAAGAAAGTCGTTTTTGATGTGCTTATTATGTTTCTGAGAATATGCAAGAGGAGAAAGAGAAAAACACAAGCCTTCCAGATGGGCCACTGCCGGTTAAGCTTGCATTTTAGGCAGAGATTATGGCCACTTTTACAGCCTCTTTAGAGGCATCACACATTTTGGGGCTCAACAACCAAGAAACAACAGAGGTAAAAGCAATGATGATGGGAGGTGGTTTGGCTGAGAAACCGCAAGAGCCCAGAAGCTCTTTCACCTTACGTCAAACCATAGAAAACAGCTCACCAGAAGTAGTTTGTTGGCATGGCTCCAGGTCATCTTTATGGCCCTATATCCCTAATCCATCCCTCTCTGCTCTGTGCTAAGACTTCAGTTGACTGGCCTTCCCCAAGTCTCAAGGGCTTGTCATATTCTCCATTACTTTTCTGTGTTTTTTGACAATTCTATCTAAAATCTTCAGTAATATATGTTAAGGTATGGCTCCTATAAGAGTGTTTCAATAATTCAGGGGCACTCTAACCTTCCAAAACACTTTTAAGGAGAATAGTAGCAGTGTGCTTGGAACTGCTTTCTAAGCACTACCTAACCTATATACTTCAATCCTCTCAATACCCACATTTTTAATTGTTCTTTACAGGCGAGGAAATGGAAGCACTACAGGTTTAAGTGTCTCACCCAAAGTGATATGGTTATAAAGAAACTGAACTATGATTTGAACCCAAAACTATTTAATTCCAAAATAAGTGGCCTTAATTACTCTTTACTCGTTGACTTGATTATTGTCTGTGTCTGCCTGTCAACCATCACGCTCACCACTCACCTGACAAGTAGTACGTCCTAAATAAGTGTTTATAGAATGAACAAACACTATCTTCCCTTGAGGCCCAGAGACTGGAGGCATCATGGTGGAACAGGAGCAGATCAGTGCTTTATTTTACAGTTCACTGAAATTTCAAGACCAGTGTCCTTGTGGCTCCTAAAGAGTGCAGACAACTTTGGAGTCCCTGGTAGAAAAGCAGGAATTCCCTGCTTACATGGCAGAAACATTTCATGTTGAGACTTTCGTAGTCTTCTTCCTTCTTCCCTTTTTTATTTTGCGGTTTCTCTTTCATTCTTTCCCTCTTTCCTTTCTTCTTTTCCCTCCTTCCTTCCTTTCTGCCTGCCTGCCTGCAACCTAGATCGACCAGTTTAAGTTGTTACAAAACTAGAAAATCTGAACTCAGGACTGGATCTCTGAATCAGTGCAGAACACAAATGAGAGAGGTCAGCGGAGTACTGGAGGATGCAGATGGAGGCTGGAGGGCTTGCAGTCACCCACATGTGCTTATCTCTAAGTGATGAGAATGTAGGGGCAGTAGGACCTGGCTTATCACTACCCTATGTTTGGTACAGGAGAGAGGACCGTCCTCCCACAGGTCAGAGCTTTTGGTAAGGTGACAGTGCAAGATGCCTTCCTACTCCTGACTTCTTGCTGTAAATAGGGTTCCTGAGTGGTGCTGGTTTGTTTCAAATTGGGAAGCCAGTTCAATCAAATGTTTCACTAGATTCAAGTTTGCTGAAAATACTGGCAAATCCCCTAACTAATGAGTCACTATAAGTAACTCAAGGGCATCAGTCCTGCTCCCCGAATGAAAGAGTACTGGTGCTGCGGAAATGGGACCACATAAATAGGGAACAAAAGTGATACGATGGGCCATGATGGTGTGATGAGTATCCCAGTGATTGCTTTGGGTAAATTTTGCTGGTCATATTGGTTTCAGTTCCTCTACGTAGACAAGGAAGTGCTCCTCATGACTGACAAAAGCTCTTGCACCAAGGCTGCCTAGTCATTAGAATGGTCTCTAGAAGACAGTTTCATCAGCAGTCACTGTTAGCAAGGAGCCTGTTTCTGTGGTGCTTGTGTTGTTGCTAATAGTTTTTGTTAGAGCAACTGCAGTGTGGGAGACCTGATCCAGGGAAAGCAGAAACCAAAGCCTGTGCTCCCAAGGAGGTTATGAGAAATGAAGAAAACAATACCAGTCCTCTGCAGGAGGACGCTGGAAATGTTTGGAAGGACCACCCGTGGCTAGAGCCCCAGCACTTGGGTCACGACTCACCCTGAGCAGGTCAAGTGCAGGCCCCACTTCTTCAGGCCTTGGTTGTGAATCACACCCTGGATTCTTCTCTTCCAGGTACATCCCAGTTGCCATGATGCTCTTCGAGTCAATGAGCTGTTTGGTCTGCTCTTCTGCTCAAGCAAAGCAAGAACCAAGGTGGCAGAACATGGATATATCCTGCAGGTGCTCCCGACATCTCTCCTGGCTCAGGTGCCAGAGGCTTGGAGTTTTCTAGCTCTTGACCTCACACCCTCGAATGTTTGTTTTCCAATTCCTTCATGAATAACAGGGTGAACATGGCACCCCTCCTGCTGACGAATGGGGTTCCTGAGAGCTGGGAGGCCACAGTCCAGATCCTGAGGCTCTTCACCAAGCAGGTGCTGTAGAGCAAAGCCACTCACTTGCAACTCTCTCTCTCTTTCTCTTTCAAATTTGGGGAAGAGGAGGCCATCTAAGCAGTTTCTCTCACACTCCCCAGTAAGGAAATCATAAAGGATCAAGTGAGCTCTAAACGCCCAGTAGAAATATTCAGTTGTTCTAATGAACTTCTTGCGATCCTGAAATCTGCAAAGTTAGAACCAAGACAGATGTAGGTACTCCAGTTACGTAACACCACAAAATATCGCTTTTATTTCATAAAATAATAAGTTTAAAAACTGCTGTGGTTTTTGTGTCTGCGCCCTCCAAAACTCTCGTTGGAACTTATCTCCAATGTGACAGCATTAAAATGTGGGGCCTTTAAGAGGTGATTGGCTCACAGGAGCTTTTCCCTAATGATAAATAGATTAATCCATTCATGGAATAATGGGTTAATAGACCAACAGGTTATCTTGAGAATGAGACTGATGCCTTTTGTGTGTGTGTGCTTTTCTTAGAGACGGACTCTCACTCTGTCACCCAGGCTGGAGTTCAGGGGAGCGATTTCAGCTCGGCTCACTGCAACCTCCACCTCCCAGGTTCAAGAAATTCTCCCACCTCAGCCTCCCAAGTAGCTGGGCTTACAGGCGTGCACCACCATGCCCCGCTAAATTGTGTATTTTTCGTAGAGACAGGGTTTCACTCTATTGGCCAGGCTGGTCTCAAACTCCTGACCTCAAGTGATCTGCCTGCCTCAGCCTCCGAAAGTGCTAGGATTACAGGTGTGAGCCACCATGCCCAGCCGGGACTGATGGCTTTAAAAGAAGAGGAAGAGAGACCCAAGATAGGACACTCAGTCCCCTGTAATGTCCTGTGCCAACTTGGGCCTCTGCAAAGAATCCCCACCAGCAAGAAGGCCCCCTCACAAGATACACTTCTGGACCTCAGACTTTCCAGCCTCTAAAACTGTAAGAAATAAATGTTGTTTCTCATAAATTACACAGTGCCAGGTATTCTGTTATTAGCATCAGAAAAGAGACTATGACAGATATCACAGTTAGATTGTATTCTACGTGCTCTGACTGGTTCTCCAGGGAAGTAATGCATAAAAAGAGGAATAATCTCCAAATACAGTAAACAAATTTCTGCAGATAGGAAATATAATGGTGGATGCCTGTGCTAGGAGAGGGGGAATGGGGAACTATTATTCAATGGATACAGAGTTTCGGTTCAGAAAGATAAGTTCTGGGATAAACAAGTAGTAATGGTAATACAAGGTGAATGTACTTCATGGCACTGAATTATACACTCAAAATTGGTTAAAATGGTACTTGCTATGTTAGGCATATTTTAACCACTTAAAAAATTATACGTGATTGTGCTTTAAAAGAGTTATCAGTTTAATCGTCAGTAGAAATCAATTGACAAATACACAGTGACTTCATTTTTAACACAGTCAAAATATGCATAAGAAAAGGTCATGAAGGAAAGGGCAGACATAATTAATTTTTCCCCGAAAGGTATTTTCTACAATGAATGTTTTTAATGTAATAAAAAATTAAATGACAAAAGTTTAGAATGTTTGTGAGTTTTATTCCTTAAATCCTTAATTATATAAATTAATATCTATATGGATTAAGATACATATTTTTCCTCTATCTACATTTCTCCATTCTCTATATCTTAAATCCTGACATTAAATGTCATTACATTTCTTAAATTTCAAGAGAAAGACCGTTACCAAGGAAGATATAATCCATAACCTAGAGAGTGGGCAGCTTCTAATTGTCTCGACTGCTTTTCTTTTTTCTGTTAACCAAATGTTTCTGTTAACCAAATGTTTCTGTAAATAACTCATTTCTGTTGGTTTCGGGAAAGGCGTGGGAGAAGGAAGAATTCCTGAATGGAGAGGACGCGTGACAAGACGCTCCGCGGTCTCCTCCCTCCTAGGTCTGGTCTTGACGACAGCATCTCGTGTTTGGGGGGTGCCTTTCCCTATCAGATCCTTCTAAAGCCCAGCTGCACCACCCGTTAAGTGGGCGATAAGACTTCTGCCCGCGTTCTTCGCGTTCTTTCACCCGGCCCTACCTTTGCTGTGGACTAAACAGGACCCACTGGACTAGAGCACACTGGCTCTTTGGACTCCAGGACTAAGAAAAAGCAGGGTTAGCCTGAAAGTTCACACAGGGCTAGCTATAAACGTTTTTTCAGGAGCCACCCGCCCAGGGCAGTAAGTCGGGTACTTAGTTGACCCGAGAGCTCCAGGGAGACGCCGGACCCTATTCTGCGCGGCCCCCGGGCACTAGCTCCGCTTCCCCCAAGTCCAGAGAGGCAGGCGCGCCCCGCTCCGGGATAGTCAGTACCAAGCCACGAACCGCGCCGGGGGTCAGAGGACCCGGAGGCCCCGCCCAGCTGCCGGCGCAGCCAATCGCAGCGCAGCCAGGCGGTGGGGCGGTGCCGGCCGAGCCCAGATCCGATGTTTCAGAGGCAGAGTCAGGCGAAACTGGGTCAGAACCGCGACCTCCCGCAACCTGAAGAGCGGCCTTCGCCGAGTGCGCCTGCGCAGCTACGACCGCAGCAGGAAAGCGCCGCCGGGCAGGCCCAGCTGTGGCTGGACCAGGACTGGAAGAGAGGACGCGGTCGAGGAGGTGTGCACCAGCCCCGGGAACGAGAGTGTGTACCCTGAGCTCTGCCGGCCTTGAGCTGGGGAAGCAGGGGAGGGCGATTGAGGATCCCCCGGAGGCGCGGAGACCACGCGGGCGGGGTCCCAGGTTGAGCGGGCCGGCCAGCCTCCGGGCGGGGTGGACGCCGGTATCGCAGCCAGGCCGCGCCGCGCCGACTCAGGGCCTGACCCGGCCAGACAGGGAAGCTCGGCCCCCGCACGCCAGACCGCGGGATTCCTGCTGGCGTCACCGCAGACATCCTCTGACCGCTACAGCCTGTGTGTGGATCAGGCGGCACGTCCCCGGTCCTGCCACGCCTGCAGCCCGCGCGGGGCGCTGGCTTGCTGCGTGCGGCCATTTGACCCCGTTCCTGATTTAGGGGAGCAATTTGGGGTGTCCGCAGCACAGGCCAAAGTGAGTGAAGGAGGGAGCAGTGCGTGCTCTCCTTCCCAGTTTTTCTTGGGAAAGCATTTCAGAAAGATTTCCTTTAAGAAGGAGAGGTTGGCCGGGCGCGGTGACTCACGCCTGTAATGCCAGCACTTTGGGAGGCCGAGGTGGGCAGATCACCTGAGATCAGGAGTTCGAGACCAGCCTGGCCATGATGAAACCCTATCTGTACTAAAAATACAAAATTAGCCCGGTGAGGCGGTAGGCACCTGTAGTCCCAGCTACTCGGGAGGCTGAGGAAGGAGAATGGATTGAATCCCGGAGGTGGAGGTTGTCGTGAGCCTAGATCACACCATTGCACTCCAGCCTGGGCGACACACCAAGACTCCATCTCAAAAAAAATTTTAAAAAGTAGAAGTTGGAAAACATATATCACCTTCTGCTGTTTGTTAGTCAAGAAGGTGTGTGAAGACCTCTTAACTCTTGGGGGTCTCTTTGTCTCTAGTTGGGATCACACCTTATCATTAGTGAGGTTTTGCGAACACAGGGGCGTTATCAAGGCTGAGCCACGTGCTGGTGGGGACCCAGTCCATCCCGGAACTAGCAGGAAGGGAAGGGTCTGGGGAAGATGTCATCTCTTCCCCACCAGGAGATCGGGGAAGGAGCTGTCCTGCCTCTGACCCAGGGCCAGTACAGGACACCCCCACATTCCCAGGCTACCACGGGTCAGGGAGGCTGCTGGGATCCATCACTCCTCCAGCCTGAGGGGAGCCTACCACCCCATCAATCCGTGAGGCCCCTGCAGACCCAGCCCCTACAGCAGCACAGAAGTTACCTTAGTGAGAACAGGGGATGCAGTTAGCTGGAGCCCAGGCGGGGTCTTCATAGGGTTTGCTGTCCTTCGAAGGCTCTGGGTCATGATCCAGTTTGGAAACCAGACACAGTGTGGGGACAGGGAGAAGAGGGGGTCCTTCATGTCCCTGTCAGCCTCCTCCAGGCCCAGCCCTTCTGGAAGCCATACTCAGGAGGAGTAGATGCTGAGCCCTTTCCTGTACCTTAGCGTGGCACAGACAGAAGCCACCACCTCTGCAGGGAAAGCAGATATATTAGGAACCTCTCTGTGGAAGTCATGAACACATGGGGACTGTAATCACCCACGCAGGACAGATTTGTTCTATAGGTGTCCAGTTTTATTTGAGTAGAACCCGCTGTCTCCCCCAGGAGAGGTGTAAGAAGCCTGGTCTGGTTCAGGAGGACCTCAGTTCCTGCGGCTGTGGATGGGGCCACCCGAGGTGCTTGCCACCCATGGCCTGTGGTGGTGACCAGCTAGGGACACAGGCTCCTTGGGACGTGGGGTCCAATTGCTGTCTCTGCTGCTCCTGCTTTTGACAGGACAGTTGTGGCTCTTGGGGGTAGCTTTGGGGCTGCAGGTCAGAACACACATCTCTCTGCTATGTTCCTGGTGGCAGTAACCCCTGTGGCAGCAGGAATGCACATTGTCCTGGGAATGGTGGTCGCCTTTGTGGCGATTGACCTCTGAGGGACCACGTCCCTGCCAAAGCCCCAGTTTGTCCACCAGGATTTGTCCCACAACTCTGATGATGGCCCAGGCCTCATCAGCCCTGCTGTCCATGAACAACCTTGCTGGGCCAGACTTGCAGCTCTGGACACCAGCTGCCCCAGGCCTGCCTTTCTGCAGGACGTCTTCTGCCCTGCGCCTTTTTTCCTGGGGGGTACACCCTGCAGAGGGTGGCTGATCTGTCTCCGAAAGTTGCTTTCTGGTGGTGCCTGTCCCTTCTCCGGCTGAGGGTGGACGTATTTCCTTTCCTGTTTGTCTCCTATTTCCCTGGCGTGGGCAGGGTGGCTCCTCCCACTGGCTTCTGAGGTCCTGGGTCTCTTGGTCCCATGTCCCGGCTCCCCTGGTCTGGGCCTCCTGTGGGCCTTGCCCTTGTCTACAGAGCCCAGCGCCTTCGGACTCTTCTGTGGGGCCTTCGCTTTTGGGCTCACAGGCTCCTGCTGCCCCGGGCCTTTCCCTCCCTTCCATAGGAGGTCACATGACCCCTGGGAAGCTGTCGTGTTCTTACTGGACACACTCTGGGAGGTGGACAGAGGGGCCTGAGCAGGTGGCATGTCTGCAGCGGGGAGCATGTCCACGTGGCGGCCAGGAAGGCACAGGCCTGTGGCGCCGTCCTGGAGGAGGATGCCGGAGGCACGGCCTGGCAGCTGCTCCTCTGGATCCACCGGCACTATGAGCTCGATCTCACTGACCACCTGCACTCTCAGGCACAGCTGCCCTGGATTCTCAGCAACACAGACTGTGGACACTGAGGGGTTACTAGTGGTCCCCAGAGCCCCTGATCTCCTCAGATCCACCTGAATGCTTCCCAAATTTACCTTCACACTGGCTTCCGAGGTGACTTCCCAAGTGGGAGGCTTCTCCTCCCCCACCACCAGGGGCTCCAGGGCGTCCTCTGCACTTGCCCACGGGGACCCTACCTTGAGCTCCTGCAGGGCTCTGCTACTACAGGGGTCTCCCAGGGACATGCTCTCACTCTCAGGCCACGGCTCATTCCCAGTCATTGCTGGACTCGGACTTGCCTCTAGGATGGTTTCCCCGGATCCTGGGACCATCTCCCTGTGCCAGGTTCTGCCCCCAGGGCTGAATGTGAGGGGCTGAGACCCCCTGTCCTCCTGTCCAGTTGGAGACACCTCTGATTGCCCATGGGTGTCAGCTGACTGTGACCTTCTTGGGGCCCTCTGGACTTCCTCCTGCTCAGGTGGTGGGGGAGGGAGAGGGCCACTCATGGTGGGGACTGACTTGCTTGTTGTCCAGCTGTCTCCTGGACCATTCTGGGGAGGTTTTCCCAGGAAAGTGGCAACCTCAGCTACAGATTCAACCTGAGATTCACAGGAGGCCAAGGGGGGAAAGGTGAAGTGTGGGGGAGGCAGGGGCTGAGCCTCACATGACCAGACATTTATGGGCTCCAGGGACTGGAGGTCTGGACCCCACCTGTGCCTCACACGAAACCTTAAAAGATGTGCTTCCAGCATCTGCTGAGTTCAGGGATGGAGGAAGGAAAGCTCCTGGGAGGTGTTCACGTGGGCTTTCCCACCTCTCCTGGGTGCCAGCTTCCCAGGGTCCTGGCAGGTGTCAGACTTGGGAATAGCACATTTGGCCATGAGCCAGGAGCGACTCACAGGCGTGGGGATCCAGCCCTCCTTGATCTCCCCCACCTTCCTTCCCAGATGGACTTGCAGCTTATTTTCCGGATGCTGCTTGTCTGGGTCCCCGGGTGCAGAACTTACTGATTGGTAAGCACATCACCTTCTGCCTCCTGCTTGTCTTCCTCCAGAAGCTTCACTGAGGTCCTTCCTGAGCCTCTGGGTGGATCTGCTGGGATCCTCTCCAGCTTTTGCCCTCGATCCCGGCTTGGGTCTGGCTCTCGTTTGGACCTTAAGCACCCCTTCCCAGAGAACCTTCCAGAGCTCCTGAACCCTGTCTTCTGCCCATCCTCGCTGTGCTCCCCCGAAAATTCAGAAGGCTGGGAGGGCAGGTGGGCCCCCTGTGTGTCTTCTGCCTGATGCTGGGGCCTCCCTGGGAATTCCCCCTGGGGCGGCAGCGGGTCTCCAGGTGGCTGGAATCTGCCGAGCAAGCCACAGGGCTGCTCCTGGTGGATGGCACTCCTTCCTCGCCACCGGTGCTCTGGGAACTCAGGGCTGGTGGCAGCCCCGGAAAGGATGGTGGCTGACTTGGGACAGTGTGGGTCTGGCCTCTCCTGAGGAAGGTGGGCAGTGGATTCCCTCAGGATGGCCTGAGACTTTTGGAGGAGAGAGGGCAAAACCCTCTTCCACTTTGATCGCTTCTGCAAGGGCCATTCAAGATACTCCTTTCCAGTGGGGATGGCAGAATGTGCCCTCTGCTGGGATGTAAGGCAAGATGCCCCACAGCCCCTAATTCGGGGTGGAGAAGAGAACAGAAGGCTTGGGACACAGGGTGAGAAGTGGGCCTGGGTCTGGATTCCAGCCAGAGGTGGGGGCTGGGGCCAGGGCCTGGCTGGAGTGAAAGGTTGAGGCTGGGCCATGTGGTAGGGCTGGGGTGGTGCCTGGGGAAGCTGTGAGGATGCCTCAACCTCAGGTTCACGTGGAAGAGAAGTGGCGGCTTCATGGAATGATACCCTGTGCCTGTTTCCTGAGGAAGCCTTCGAAACCCAGGCCGCGGCCACCAGGGACTCAGTGTTGAAAGAGGGGAGGTCCCAGAAGAGCTGGCTGCATTTCTGCTGAAAGTGGTCCCCCATGGCTGTGGCGTCAGAGACCTGCTGTGGACTGGGTGGCTGCTGTGGTTGGGCTGTCTGGTTCCAGAAGGGATGGAGAGTCGTGGCATCCCACTCCTTCCGCAGTGGTGTCATCTGCGGGCAGTCCGCCCCCTTCCCTTCTTTCTCCTGCCGCAGCTTCATCACTGCCTTCTTGGTGATCAGAGTCTCCAGCAGCTTCTGCACGTCAGGATGAATGAATGTGCACTCACCTGCCTCCATCTGCCGGGGTGTGGGGTCTCCCCAGAAGGAAGCCTTTGGGGGGTGGTCAGGAAGATGCTGTTGCTGGAATTTGCCATGTGAGCAGGTGGAGAGGCCCCACGTGGTAGCAGCCTCCTTCAACCAGGAGAGGTCCCCGGTGAGATCGCCGGAGCGCCCAAGGCCAGAGATCACCGTGGTTGGAGCCGGCATCCGCTGCTGGTGTGAAGGGGAGCTGTGGGGGCCGGGGCGTGTTGTGGAGCCACACGGAAGTCCAGCCAGGCTGGAGGCATGTAGGGGTGGAGAGGAGGCCGTGGGCCCACGGGGCTGTGGTGAAGGAGGAACAAGCGCATGTGGCCGGAGTGCAGGGCGCTTTAGGGTAGGCAAGGGCTCTGGTGGCCTGGCAGCACACAGGGTTAAGTGTGATCCAAAAGGCTCTGAGGAGGTCGTCGGGCCTGGTGACAGGGTGGAGGCCAAAGGAGCCAGGGAAGCCGGGGACAAGCCAGTGGGAGGCAGGTCTTGCATACATTTCCCATGTGGCTGGGGGGCTTGAGCAGGCGCTGGTTTGCGGATATCACCCGGGGGGTCTCCACCTAAGGGCGGATGGGAGCTGCCCTCACCCGTGAGCTTCCTTGGGTGGCTGCAGGAGATAGCAGGCACAAGCTGCAGCCAGGAGCAGGGGATCCAGAGGCCCGGAGGGCTGGCACCTGGGGCCCACAGTCCCTCCACCTCCCCCACGGCTGGCTTCACAAAGCTCTGCCTATGCCCACCCCAGGGCTTCAGTCCCCTCCTGTCCCTTTCCCAGGACCTCCCCTCCCAGGTCTCCACCAGGCCCTAGGGTTACTTCAGAGGCCCTGGTAGGAAGGAGGACATGGGGAGAAGGGGACGCTCCTCACCTCTCCAGAAGACAGGACAGGTCCCGAGTCTCCTCCAGCTCCCTCAGGAGGATTCTGCAAGCTGGGAGTCAGGAGGCGGGGTTACGTGGGGAGGGCAGTGCCTGGGATCCCCACGGGAGGCCTGGTGGATGTCTCTTTAAGGCCACCAAGGGTGATTAGACCCTGAAGCCCATGCATGTGTCCAAGGCCACCTGACCCCGATGGTGACAGCAAGGTGTGTACCATGCAGCACTTTGTCATTTGTAGAAAGGGCTTCCACAGACACCCCCTCATGGATGTCACACCATCTTGTGGGGAGAGCGGACAGGGGTGGTCTCTAAGAGGAGTCAGCCATAGCCGCGGTGAACAGCTGCCCACATGGACCTGGAGCCTCCCTGACCTCCCCCTGTACCCAGGCAGGCATTGGTCCCTTCCCCACCCCGTTATGGGCCATACCGGGTCCGGCTCCCATGGCTTCATTCCAGCAGGGAATCTGAGGAGGCCCCAGGGTCTGACTTCCCTCCCGGCAGCTTCCCTTCTCAGGCCTCTGCAAATGACTTCCTAAGGGCCAGGCAATGCTCAGTCACCTCTGAGGAGTCCCAGGGACCAGCAGAGCCTCACCTTTCAGAGCTGGGATCTCTTGCCTGCTCCTGGATCTTCCCCTTCTCTTCCTCTGATCCTGAGAGGCAAGAAAGGGTGAGGCGCTGGGACCAGTTCTCACTCTCCTCTCCCCAGACCAGCTGCACTCACACCGTGCTCATGAAGGACTCAGCTTTCTGCCTCTAGCTCAGGGAGCTCCGTGTGCGTTTCTTTCACCCATGGTTACCCTGCATGAAGTGTTTTCTGTTTTCCTACTTACAGAAATGCTAGGAGGGTTTTCTGTGTGACTCCACCCTGGATGTCCCCAGTACCTGCTCCTCCACTCAGGGAACACCCAGGCTCAGACCCCAGGCTCCTCTGAGCTGCCAGTAGGATTCTGCTTCCGAGGCCAGAGGTGAGTCCAGGCTCTGTGGGAGGCTCTCAGGGGCTCAGCACAGCTCCACATCACCCCACACAGAGGAGGCTGGGCCCCAGCACCTGCCCCGGGAAGGGCTGATGAGCCAGGGCCGGGTCCTGTCTCCCACAGAGCCCTCGCCCCCCTCCTGAGCTGGTCTTCACCGCTGAGCCGGGTATTGGTTTGTGCCCTGAAGCCTCCTGCCCACCCCACAGATGGTCTGGGAGCTGGGCATGGAATCCTCTACACACTTTCACCCCGCCTGCCCTGCCCTGCCCTGAGGGACCATGAGATTTCCCATTGTAGGAGCGTCTCTCTCGTTGCTTAGGAAAAGTGGAAATGAGGGGAGGAAAAGAAGAGAGAACCTTTCTCTGTGGAGCTGGGCTGAGGGCTCCTTACCTCCCTGCTGCTCCTCTTCCTCCAGGGCAGATGTGAGGGTGGGTCACTGGGGAGGTAGGGGAGTAATAGGAAGAGGAGCCCCAGGGCACATACCCCAGTGAGGATGAAATCCATCACCGAGGGAGTGGAGCTGGGGGTCAGCCATGTGGCATTAGGGCTCTTCAGAGGAAAGAGCATTTTTTCCATCTGAAGTGCAAAGTCATGCCTTCAAGCAACTGAGCCCTGGGCATCCCCTTTGGGACTAGGGACTGGGGCCCAGGCCTGCATTACAGAGCTGGGGCCTCCTCCTCACAAAGGGCTCCTGGGGGCAGGGGAGGGGCAGTGGGAGGAAGAGGCTGAAGCACAGCCCTGCCCTCAGCTCCCAGCCCCAGGTCTACCAGATCCCTCCTTCCCACTCCAGCAGCTCACCCTGTCAGAGACAGGCCTGGGTCCATTTTCTATCTGTCCCCTGGAACACAGATGTTACCCAGTTTTGTGGAGATCTCTGTGCCAGTCCCTCCATTTCCTGGTTCTTTGAGATCTAGACTCTCCCCAGATTTGCTGTGATTTCTCAGGTCTCTTGCTCTCAGCATCTCCTCTGTTTGCAGTTCTACTTTCCCCCTTAATATGTTCTTGCCCTGCATCAACTCAGACACAGAACTTACATTTTTTATATTTACTGATCATTGTGAATTTTAATTACAATTTTCATAACTTTTTAAAAGCTCAATATTTATTTTTGCAGGCACATAGTAGGTGTGTGTGTTAATGGGGTACATGAGATACTTTGATAAAGGCATGCCGTGTGTACTAATCACAGCATGGTAAATGGTGTGTTCATCACCTCAAGGCTTTTTCCTTTGTGTTACAAACCATCCAATTATACTGTTTATTTTTTAATGTACAATTAAATTATTATTGACTATAGGCATTCTGTTGCTGTCAAATACTACAAATACTCATTTTATTCATTCTTTCTATTTACATTTTGTAGCCATTAACCATCTCCACCTCTCTCCCCCTGCACCTGCCTTCCCAGCCTCTAGTAACCATCCTTCTACTCTGTACCTCCATGAGTTTGACTGTTTAATTTTTAGCCCTCACAAATAAGAGAGCACATGTGATGTTTGTTTGTTTTTCTTTGCCTCATTTCATTTAATGACCTCCAGTTCCACCCATGTTTGTGCAAATGATAGGATCTCATTGTTGTTTATGGCTGAAGAGTACGCCGTTGTGTATATGCACCACCTTTTCGTTATCCATTCATCTGTTGGTGGATACTAACTAGGTTGCTTCCAAAGCTTGGCTGTAGTGAACAGTGCTAGAAGAAACATAGCAGTGCAGGTATCCCTTCAATATACTGATTTCCTTTCTTCTGGGTATGTACCCAGCAGTGGGATTGCTGGATCCTATGGTAGCTCTAGTTTTAGTTTCAGAGAAACTTCCAAACTGTTCTCCATAGAAGTTTTACTGACTTACATTCCCACCAACAGTGTATGAGAATTCCCTTCACATCCTCACCAGCATTTGTTACTCCTTCATTGTGGTTTTGATTTGCATTTCTCTAATCAATGATGTTGAGCTTTTTTCTATGTTTGTTGGCTGCATGTATGTCTTCTTTTGAGAAGTGTTTGTTCATGTCCTTTGCCCACTTTTTAATGGGGCTGTTTTCTTCTTGTAAACTTCCTTAAATTCCTTGTAGATTCTGGATATTGGACCTTTGTCAGATGGATAGATTGCAAAAATTTTCTCCCATTCTGTAGGTTGTCTGTTCACTCCAATGATAGTTCCTTTTGCTGTGCAGAAGCTCTTTACTTTAATTAGATTCCATTTGTCAGTTTTTGCTTTGTTACAATTTCTTTTGGCGATTTAGACATAAAATATTTGCCCATGCCTATGTCCTGAATGGCATTGCCTAGATTTTCTTCTAGGGTTTTTATAGTTCTGGCTTTTACATTTAAGACTTTAATTTTTCTTCAGTTAATTTTTGTATAAGATGTAAGGGAAAGATCCAGTTTCAATTTTCTGTGTATAGCTAGTCCGTTTTCACAACACCATTTATTAAATAGGAAATCTTTTTCCAGTTGTTTGTTTTTGTCAGATTTGTTGAAGAACAGATGGTTATAGATGTGCAGCTTTATTTCTGAGATCTCTATTCTGTTCTGTTTTTTTTTTTTTTTTTTTGAGACGGAGTTTCGCTCTTGTTACCCAGGCTGGAGTGCAATGGCGCAATCTCGGCTCACTGCAACCTCCGCCTCCTGGGTTCAGGCAATTCTCCTGCCTCAGCCTCCTGAGTAGCTGGGATTACAGGCACGCACCACCATGCCCAGCTAATTTTTTGTATCTTTAGTAGAGATGGGGTTTCACCATGTTGACCAGGATGGTCTCGATCTGTTGACCTCGTGATCCACCCGCCTCGACCTCCCAAAGTGCTGGGATTACAGGCTTGAGCCACCGCGCCCGGCCCCATATTCTGTTCTGTTGATCTATGTGCCTGTTTTTGTACCAGTACCACTCTGTTTTGGTTACTGTAGCCTTGTAGTATAGTTTCAAGTTGGGTAGCATGATGCCTCCAGCTTTGTACTTTTTGCTTAGGATGGTCCTGGCTATGAGAGCTCTTTTTTGGTTTCATTTGAATTTTTAAATAATTTTTTCTAATTCTGTGAGAAATGTTAATGGTAATTTAATGGGAATAGCATTGAATCTATACATTGCTTTGGGCAGTATGACCATTTTCACAATATTGATTCTTCCTATTTATGAGCATGGAATTTTTTCCATTGGTTTCTGTCCTTTCTGATTTACTTGAGCAGTGGTTTGTAATTCTCCTTGAAGAGGCTTTTCACTTCCCTTGTTGCAGTATGGAAATTATGACAGTGAAAGAGATCAGACTTAATTGACTTCATCTTGCGTCTAACCTTTAAGCCATCCTTGTTCATTCTTGGGCATACGCTGAACTAACCTCAGGGAGGAATTTGTAGATCTTGCACTTGATGGGTCAGCTTGTACCACCTAGACCAGTAATCTGGCTCAATCAGTTCTGAGATCCCACCCAGGAACAGAAGTCAGTAAGAAAATTTCACTTCAACCCCTATGATGCCATCTCCAACTTGATCAATCAGCACTCCCCACTTCCCTAGCCCCTACCTGTCAAATTATCTTTAAAAACTTAGGCCAGGCACACTGGCTCACCCCTGTAATAATAGCACTTTGGGAGGCTAAGGCAGGCAGCTAGGCTGGTCTCAAACTCCTGACCCACTCCTACGCTGGCTTTGAGACCAGCCTAGCTGACATAGTGAAACCCCGACTCTACTAAAAATACAAAAATTAGCCAGGCATGGTGGCACATACCTGTAATCCCAGCTACTCTTGAGGCTGAGGCAGGAGAATCACTTGAACCTGGGAGGCAGAGGTTGCAGTGAGCCAAGATCACAACATTGCATTCCAGCCCAGGCAACAATGCAAGACTCCGTCTAAAAAAAAAAAAAAAAAACTTAGATTCCCAAACGCTCAGAAAATCTGATTCGAATAATGATAAAACTCCAGTCTTCTGCAAAAGTAAAGTAAAAATACAGGTAAATTAATTCTTATGAAGTATATTGTTACAAAGGCTTTTTGAGTTTATATATAACAGCAGAACAATATTACAAGATAGAACCTTCAAAAATGACTTCATTGCAACGCTCAGTCCCTAAGGAAAAGAGAAACGTGGAAAAATCAAATGCTTTCTTAATGGCACAGAGGTTATTGTTTTCTTCTCTAATTACAACAGCAAAATCTAGATATCTGTGTATATATACATGCATATGTTTTTAAAATTTTATATACATGTCATTCTCCATTTTATACAAATTTTATATAGAATGCATTTATAAGACGTGAATTGGAAAATATTAAGCGTTAGTAAAGAAAATAATGAATAACTCCTGGAATAACTTAGAATTATTGTTTTTATATTTATCAACAGCTCTAGAACTTTAATATGGACATAGATATAAGTGCCCACCTCCTTGGAATTCCATTTTGATTGTTCTTTTTGTTGTGTTTTTTTAAATTTTTGTTTGTTTTGAGATGGAGTCTCGCTCTGTCGCCAAGGCTGGAGTGCAGTGTCGCAGTCTCCGCTCACTGCAACTTCCGCCTCCCGGGTTCAAGCGATTCTCCTGCCTCAGCCTCCTGAGTAGCTGGGATTACAGGCAGCCACCACCATGCCCAGCTAATTTTTTATTTATTTATTTTTTTAGTAGAGACAGTGTTTCACCATGTTGGCCAGGCTGGTGATTTCCCAGTTTGAAAAGTAAAGATTTCAGCCAGACGGATACATACTTTGTGCTGTCACATTGCCATCTGGTGGCTAAATGTCTCTCTTACACAGTAACCCAAAATAATAACCGTTATATTAAAGATCTTTTTTAAAAATTGTGATAACCATTAAAATGGTTAGAAATATACAATTCATAAGCAAAGACACAACACTATGATATTTACATGTTTATCACACGTCAAATACATTTAAATATTTTGTGATGTATGAATCTTTACATTCCTGAACCATCTATAAATTTCAATTTCCTAAGGTTAAATTCAGACAGGGTTTTAAAAGACTTTTAACTAGCTAACAAAGAAAAATGTGCAATTTCCATTAATCTCCCTGGTGACCAGCTTTCCCAAGACTCAGGGGAGGTCATATGTGTGTTTGTGTTTTAATATGGTTTTTCTGTGTATAAAAGTGATATATGTTCATCTTAGAAAATTTAGAAATGACAGAATTTGATTTTTCTTGTTCCAAATGCTTTGGGAGGATTTCCGGTATTGATCGCAGTGAGGAAGGAATAATTTCAGGACACTGGCTTTCCACTTCCATGAGACTCCAGCTGGGCAAAGTGAACTGGAGGGCCTCAGGCCTATGGCCCCAGAGTACCCTCCTCTCAGGCCCGTACCTGGCTCTGGATAGTAAATCCCACTGCAGAACGGAAGAGGCTGCTTCCACATCAGCCAATGGGCCCAGACTCCAGAAACCTGGATCTGTGCAGTACTCAGAAAGGAAAGTACCAACCACCCAGACCAGAGCTGGCAAGAAGGTCAAATGGGATTGAGTCATTCATTCAACAAATATTCACTGAGCTCCAGCCAAATGCCAGGCACCGTGTTCAGGATATAGATGACAGGTAATCCCTGCCCTCAGCAGGCTGGGGTGGAGAGCTGTCATCACAACTGACTTCATGACAATCACATCCCATCAGAGATAAAGTGAACACTTCTAACAAACCAAAAAGAAGAAGAAAAAGAAATGTACGCTCCCCATTTCTTTGTCCAAAGTGGTAAAACTGAGTGATTTGTGAACTTCCTATTTGTATGTCTGAGTGCCACAAAGCATGGCAATTACCCCACATGCCTTTACTCATTCCAAACTAACTGTGCTGAAAACACCACACAGTGGAGATTTTCTTCATGCCTGCTCAGACCTGACTGTTCCATACCCACGGGCGCGCTTGTCTTCTCCAAGTTGAAAGAGGTAGCGCCATCACCAGTATTTTTCTTGGAAGGGCAGGAAGTAAAAACACATCTGAATAACACTCAAGAAAATACTGTTTATATCCAAGACGATGAATTAGTCTTTTTTTTTTTTTTTTTGAGACAGTCTCACTCTGTCACCCAGGTTGGAGTGCAGGGGCGCAATCACAGCTCACTGCATGCTTGACCTCTGAGACTCAAGCCATCTTCCCCATTCAGTCTCCTGAGTCACTGGGACTACAGGTGCACTATGCCTGGCTACATTTTTTATTTTTTGTAGAGACGGGACTCACTATGTTGCCCAGGCTGCATCTTTATTCTTTTATTCCATCCTCAACCAAGGTCATGTTACTGTAATAGACGTGAAATACCACAGCCGCGTGTGCCTCAGCAGGCAGGGGCTGCCAGTGCTCTTCGTATGGCTGAGCATTTCAAAGCCACATTGATAGCTGTTCCACAGGTGACCTCAGGGTCCCTGAGACTGGCTCTTGGAGGTGATCTAGCAGTGTTCTGGTAGCTGAGCTCGTCCAACAAGTTCACACTGGCACTGAAAATGATTTCTGGGCTTGGGGTTTTTCTTATTCCAAATTTGGGCCCAGCCCCAGGGTGGACAGAGCCAACACACGAAGGACAGCCTTCTGCACCCACAGCCGACCCCGAGGAGTGGCAAAGGGAGACGCGCAGTCCCCAGGGGGCAGGGAAGTTGGAACACACCCTTTGCGGGCCACACACACTTTTGCTGAGCACAAAATTCCCTCCAGCTGGGCAGACACAGGAAAAGCAAAATGAATCAGTAGAGCATGTGGCACATCAGCAAGGAGTTCTATGGAGGAAAGCAGAGCAGGAGAAGGACAGAACAAGGGACACAGAGTGTGAGCTGGGGCGCGGGAGCAGTGTTCGAGAGAGTGGTGGCAAAAGCTGTGGAAAGGCCGACATCGGGATGTGGTTCTGAAGAGAGTGAGGATGGTGGGTAGCTTTGTGTGGAAAGGGCACGTCAAGCCCACCTCAGCCTCCCAAAGTGCTGGGATTATGGGCTGAGCCACCATGCCTGGCCCTCATTCATTAATTTTGTGACATGTTTTAAACATAGTGCTACCTGTATTTCAAAGCACCATTTCCTGTCACCATTTTTAAAAGAACATAGAAATTTGTTTCATAAATAAAAAGAAAAATTCACTTGAAAGCAGAAACCCAGCTGTAAGTATAAAGGTGTTTTATGACATATTTTTAAAAGCATCCCAGGCTATTATAGAAAGTGAACACATAAAGAATTGAGGATGTAGACCTTGATATCTTCTTGAGGAATTCTGCAAGGGCTCATAATTGATCGCCCCACAGAAGAAGGAAGCTCTCTTTTCTCTCGTAGTGACACCACAATCCAAGGTTTTCCCCGCCTGGAAAGATGCTGAAGATCTTAGTGGAATAAGGAGGACTGAGAGTGTGTTTCTAGCTCTACAACAGCGTGGAGGAGCTGCTGCTGTTAGGCCCACAGTGCTCCCGGTGACTGGAAGCCTCCTGCCCCAGAGTTCCAGGGATGCTCTGGCACAGGTGGTTGTTAAACGTGAAGCCTCAGTGTGCAGGCTGGATGGTCACCCATCTGCAATGAGCAGGCCTGTGGGAAAGGAGGAAGCCATCCCTGGACTGCAGGATGGGACGGATCAGGGAGGGCCATTTTGATGATGGCATTGTGATACTTGATCATTCAACATGGACTTTGAATTATGAAACTTCAGAGGGTGTGGAATTCATGCGAATGTGTGTGTGTGTGTGTACACACACTATATAAGATATATTAATATATATGCAATTCTGTATATATACAATTTCTGCTTTTCATGTATCATATATGAAATATCAAATATACCATATATATCATATTTATATCATATACATTAATATATATGAAAAGCAGAAATTGTTATAAGCTTTTTTCTGTTTTTCTTTGTTGAGGTTTTTTTTGGATACCTTTAATCTTGATATAATTTTACAATTGCAGAAAAGTATGAGAACAATACAAAGACCTGTATTTTGCCCTCTTTACTTTGTCATTCTCTCTCTCTCTCTATTCATCCACACATATATATTTGCATTATATATATATATATATATAAC
Source organism: Aotus nancymaae (assembly GCF_030222135.1). Taxonomy (NCBI): domain Eukaryota; kingdom Metazoa; phylum Chordata; class Mammalia; order Primates; family Aotidae; genus Aotus; species Aotus nancymaae. The sequence goes on from NW_026988455.1 coordinate 21,003,168, forward strand.
ATATATGTGTAATAACCTACAGATACTCTGCCCTGTTGCCCCTCAAATACTCGATAACAAGGACATCTCTTGTATGACGACAGTACAAGGATAAAAATCTGGAAATTCAACATTGACACAACACTATGACCTAAAGCTCAGTCCATATTCAAATTTTGTCAGTTGTCCCAATAATATCCTTCATAACTATCCTCTAATGTGAAGATGTTCCTCAGGCTGTCTTTGTCTTTTATGACCTTGAAAGTTTGAAGAGGCCTGTAATCCTGGCACTTTGGGAGACTGAGGCGGACGGATGGCGAGGCCAGGAGTTCAAGACCAGACTAGCCAACATGGTGAAACCCCCGTCTCTACTAAAAAATACAAAAATTAGCTGGGCATGGTGGCTCGTACCTGTAATCCCAGCTGCTTGGGAGGCCGAGGTAGGAGAATTGCTCGAACCAGGGCCCAAGAGGCGGAGGTTGCAGTGAGCCGAGATCGTGCTGCTGCACTCCAGCCTGGGCTACAGAGCGAGACTCCATCTCAAAGATAAAAAAAGAAAAAAGTTGGAAGAATACAGGCCAATTATTTTGTTTGAGTTAGTCTGGCCTGTCTACATGATCCACGTTAAGGTGTTTGGGGAGGAATATTGGAAAACTGGCGTTCTGTCCTGAGCGCACCCTGTAGGGCAGCACTTAACTCTCATGCCATGTGCCTCGGGGCCCCTGGGATCAGTTTGCCTCATTTTGGTAATACGAACTTTGACTGTTGGGTTAAGGAGATGTTAACCAGGTTTCCCCAGTGTAAGTTTCCCTTTTTTCCATTGTAACTAATAAGCTGTTTTATGGGAAAATATTTCAAGGCCTTCGTCAAACTTTCATCTACTGTTCTTTCTAACCTGAATTATGTGTTACTATGGTGTTTGCCAAGCAGAGCCCTGCAGACATCATTGCTTCTGCAGTCAGGAATTGGTATTCTCTGCAAGGAACAATTTTTCCTTTTCTCTTATTTATTATTTGCTCATTATTTTACCTAAGTATGTACTTATAGGCTCCTATTTTATTTTATTCTTGTTTTTTATTTATCTTATTCTTGTTTATTTTATTTCTTTTGATGCTTAATTGTCTCCTATCTTAGTCCACTCCTGCTGCTATAGGAAGATACCACAGACTGGGTCATTTATACAGTAACATTTTATTTCTCACAGTTCCACAGACTGGAATTCTATGATTGAGGTGCTGGCAAGGTAGACATCATTCAGAGGCCTCTTCTTTTGACTTGTAAGTGGAAACTGTCTTGCTTGTGTGCTCATGTGACCTCTTCTTTGTGCTTGTAGGGAGAGAGATTGAGAGAGAGTGGATGGCAAGCTCTCTGGTGTCTCTTGTTATAAGGACAATAATCCCATCTTCAGGGTCCCACCCTCATGACCCCATCCAATCTTAATTACATCCCTATGGCCTCACCTCCAATACCCTCACACTGGGTGATAGATAGGGCTTCAAAACATCAATCTAGGGAGAACATAGACCTTCAGCCTATAACATCTCCTCCAGCCAGTTATGGCCTATTGACTGGCAGGGGACAGTTCAGGCCAACTCCTATGTCCTTTCACAAGCTCCCATATTATTGGGTACTTAATTACTTTCTGGTATAAGATGTGTTGAGTTATCTCGTCTCTTCTGTGTCCCATGCCTAGACATTTTCCAAGGACCCCTGTTTCCTTTATGGGGAGTGGTATTCAGAAGACAATGTCTGCATGCTGTATGTGAGCCCATTGCTTCTGGCTTGTCATTCTTCTGGGCCCTCTCAGCAGAGAGAACTGGGTGCACGCACACACACACACACACACACACACACGCATGCACATACACCTCACATATAACTAAGAACACTCATACACACCCCCACACATACACATGTATATATATACACACACACATGCATGCACATATACACACATGCACATACACCTCACATATAAGAACAGTCATACACACCCCCACACATACACATGTATATATACACTCATGCACATACACACCACACACAAATACATACACATGAACATACACACGAGCCCATACATACCACACACACACACCACAAACAAATACGAACACACATACACACCCCATACACATAGACATGCACACACACATATGTACATACACACCACACTCAAATACAAACACACATACATACCATACAAATACACGTGAACATGCACACCACACAAACACACACACCACACACATACACACATGCACATACAACACCACACACAGAAATACAACTACATACACACCCCACACACATACACATGCACATACACACCACACACACATACACAAATATTGAAAATTTGAAAATCATGCATCTTTTCAGGATACTGTGTTCACTAACACATCTAGATAGGATAAATTAATTAGAAATCCATTGGAAAAATGCTTCTCCTGTGCCCCTGGGAGAAGGAAGGAGGAAGCAAAGAAAGATTGTGTGGAAGGACTTTTGGCTGCAGCACAGTTTAAGGCATGTTTGCCAAGGATATTGGGCGTTCTTAAGCCATACTCTCCTGCCCTATCAGCTCCCCATCTCTCAGAGTCAGGTCAGTGTCCTATCCCTACTGAGCTCAGCCATTGGCTGGGAGCAGCCTGTGGGAATCACAGCATTGGCACAAACACAATGATAGATGTCAGAGTGCAGTTGTGGAAACCAATGGTCAATTACACTCCTTGCAGTTGGAGAGAGCGGTGCGTTCTTATGGCCACCACAGATGGTAATTATAGCCCGCAAACACTTCATTTGAAATAGTCATCCAGTAAATGGGTTTAGCTACAGGGTAAACCCAGAAGAAAGGATAACTGAACAGGAAAATGAGCAAATATTTCAGATAGAAGCCCAGTGGGGGAAGGAATGGGAAATGCAGAAAATTATGAAAGTACCACATGAAAAACAGTGAAAATGTGTAACATGACAGTGTTGGAGTACACGAGGAGAGAAGAGAGAACTGGACAAACGCAATGTTAGAATACTGGCCAAGAATTTTCCAAAATTATTATCAAGCCACAGAGTAAAGGTACTCTACAGAGCTTCTGTAGTGCTCGGAAGTTCTGCAAACCCCAAACCTAATAAACACGAGACCCCACCGGGCTTATCTTACTAAACTGCTGCAAATTCATCACAATGGGTCAGGGTGAGGGTGGAGACACTTTGCTTTCAAAGGAACAACAATAAGACTTTTCCACAAAAATCGTGAAAGTAAAATAATGGAGTGACATCTTTGAGGTGCTTAATGAAACTGTCAGCTTGTAATCCTATATGAGCCAGGGGTTGGGGTGCTGATGCCACATGCAGTCAAAAATCTACAACTTTTGACTCCCCAGAAACTTAACCACTTAACTACTACTGACTGAAAACCTTACCTGTAATATAAACGGTTAACACATATTTTGGATGTTACATTTATTCTCTACTGTATACTTACAATAAATCTAGGGAAAGAAAATGGTATTAAGAAAATGGTAAGAAAGAGAAAACGTATCTACTATTAAATGGAAGTAGAGTGTCATAAAAGTCTTTGTCCTGTTACCTTCACGTAGGTTAGGCTGAGGAGGAGAAGGAAGAGGAGGGTTGGTCTCACTGTTTCAGGGTGGCAGCGATGGAAGAAAATCTACACATAAAGTTGGCCCTGAACAGTTCAAGCCCGTGTTGTTTACAGGTCACCTGTACTTCAAAAATGAAAGTGGTCAAAGCTTTTCACTCAAGCAAAAAGTTAGAAAATTCACCTCCACAGGCCCACACTAAAAGAAATACTAAAAGGAATTTTTGAGTCAGAAGGGATCATAGATGAGAATACGTTAATGCAGAAAAGAATTAAGAGAACCAATATATGGCCAGTATAGGGATAAATCTAAATAAGCAGTGACTATTCAAAGAGCAGTCATAACAAGGGCTTTAAAATATATGTGGGCATAAATGATAATATCACAAGTGGCAGAAAGGAATTAAGTGGAGTTCATGTTTTAGGATTCTCACACTGTCAATGAGTTCTAAAATTTATGTGGATTATAAATCAAAAAGGTGAAGTATAAAACATTTAAAAGGAAACTTAGGAGATGATGATGATGAACTTGAGACAGGCACACACTGGGCGGCTTAAACAACAGGAATTTATTTCCTCATAATTCTGGAGGCTGGAAATCTGAGGTCCAGGTGTCGGCAAGATTGGTTTCTCCTGAGGCCTCTCTCTTTGGCTGGCAGTTGGCCGTCTCCTCCCTGTGTCCCCACATGGTCATCCCTCGTGTGAGTCTGTGTCAACATTTCCTTTCCTTATAAGGATATTGGTTAGATTGAACTAGGACCTCATCCTAATTACCTTATTTTTTTGTTGTTGTTTGTTTGTTTTCTGAGACCAAGTCTTGCTCTGTTGCCCAGACTAGAGTACAGTGGCTCCATCTCGGCTCACTGCAACCTCTGCTTCCCAGGTTCAAGCAATTCTCCTGCCTCAGCCTCCCAAGTAGCTGGGATTGCAGGTGCCTGCCACCACGCCTGGCTAATTTTTGTACTTTTAGTAGAGATGGGGTTTCACGGTGTTGGCCAGGCTGGTCTCAAACTCCTGACCTCATGATCCACCCGCCTTGGCCTCCCAAAGTGCTGGAATTACAGGCTAATGACCTTGTTTACCTCTTTAAGCCCCTGCCTCCAAATACAGTCACATTCTGAGATACTGGGGCTCAGGACTTCAACATGTGAAATTAGGGAGACAAAATTCAGCACCTAGCAATGACCTCATCCCAAGCTGAATTCTTAGTCGTGTTTTGGATTTTTCTACTCCCTGTGGCTGGTACATCTGCTTATCGTTTTTCCTTAGCCCAGATTTGAGTTACTAAAAGAAAAAAATTCAAAGGCTCGTGAGAATAGCCATCAACTCCAACTCTACTTATTAATTCGTTGTGTTTGTTTTTATTTTGAAACAGGATCTCACTCTGTTGCCCAGGCTAGAGCATAGCTCACTGCAGCCTTGACCTCCTGGGCTCCATCAGTCCTCCTGCCTCAGCTTCCCAAGTAGCTGGGACTATAGGTGCACACCACTGTGGCCAGCTAGTTCTTTATTTTCTGTAGTGAGGGGGTCTCGCTATGCCGCCCAGGCTGGTCCTAAACTCTGGCCTCAAGCAGTCCTCCTGCCTTGACCTCCCAAAGCTCTGGGATTGGAGGCATGAGCCACCACACCAGGCCTATTAATTCCTGACTACTTGCTTTCCCATGTGTCTCGCCTCCTCTACTGATGGTCTCCATGAGGGCTTTCTTTACTGCTGCATTCTCAGGACCGAAAGCAGTGCGTGGCATGTGCTAGATGCTCGGGAAGTACCTATAGAATGGGTAAATGGATGCCTCACCCCTCCCTACAGGCGAGGTCATTTCCCTCTTTCTCTCACACCCCCAATGCGTGGAGCATCTACCTAAATTTCCAATCTGACTCATTTCTTGCAAAATCTCCTTGTGCAGCTTTTGTCTGTAACGAGAAAGCTATCCAAATGCCCTTCATATTGATACTGACAAGAAAACGTCTCAAAGACATTTTTCACCTTTAAAAAGGAAGCTTCAGAACATTTTCTGCCTTGCCTTGCCCCAGGCCTCTGTCTGCTCAGTTCCCTGAAAGCCCTGTGCAGATGAGCCCTCACTATTGTTATGGTGATTATGTAGCCAATTCTCCTTAGAGGGAGTGAAGAAGCGGGGCCAGCCATGTCAGTCAGTACATTACTTTCTTTTTTTTTTTTTTTTGAGACGAAGTCTTGCTCTGTCGCCTAGGCTGGAGTGCATTGGCACAATCTCAGCTCATTTCAACCTCTGCCTCCTGGGTTCAAGCAATTCTCCTGCCTCAGCCTCCCAAGTAGCTGAGATTACAGATGCCCACCACCATGCCCTGCTAATTTTTTGTATTTTTAGTAGAGTTTCTCCATGTTGGTCAGGCTGATCTCAAACTCCTGACCTCAAGTAATCCACCCACCTCGCCCTCCCAAAGGGCTGGGGTTATAGGCCTGAACCACCACACTCAGCCAGTCAGTACATTTCTAACCACCTGCTCATTCCCCCAGGAATACTGAAAGGTTTCAGAACTCATGTGTCCATAGCAGTGGTTTAGAATGGGGAAACCACTTACTCAGCCTGGAAATTCAGTCCCAGGTTTTCAATCCATATTTAATCTCAGGAATAAAAAGAGAACACAGTGCTAAAATGGGCAGCCCTGTAACTTCCTGGAGGCTGTTGTGCAAACCTGCTGTTAGGAAATCAGGCTCAAAGGACTCCAGCAAAGGAGAATGATGCTGTCAAAGTCGTTCTGCTCCTTGTAGATCTCCCGTGTTTTTACTCCAGAAATGCTGGGACTTGATCCTAATCAAGATACTTAAGAAACCACAGGACATGCCTCCTTTCCTTGGCTCCTTCAACTTTTCCCACCCAAGCAAGATGCTGTCGGGGTTCAGGACCAGCATGACCACACACCTGGACACTCACATAATTGGATGAAGCAAGAGTGGTCGTTAATGTCCTCCAGCCTGTGGCATAAATAACCAGCAACTCCATTTGGGAGCGTGAAGTTTCAAACACAAAGTACCATAGAGTTTTGTGTTAAAAATCTAATGGGATTGTCAATTGAGAAAAATGACGAGGCAAGTCTCAATCATTTCAGGAGGTTTATTTGCCAAAGTTAAGGACACGCCCAGGAAACAGGTCTATGCGTTTCTCTGAAGATGATTTTGAGGACTCCAAATTTAAAGGGGAAAGGGCAGGATATTGAGAAGTACACAATTTTCATGTAAGAGGCGGATAGGGAAAAATAGTCATTCGTGTCTTTGTCTGACTCAGTGAATCTGCACTTTTTTTACGTAAGATGACATAAACAAATGGGGCAGAGGAAAAATGCAGTGAATCTGCATTTTACACAAGATAATATAGACAAAATGAGGCAGGGAAACAATCCAATATGCATTTGTGTCTGGTGGGCTGGGTGTGACCGAACCTGTAGACATAAGCTATCAATTTAAGTGGCCATGGTGAAATTTTAACAGCTCACTAGGAATTTCCTTGTGGGCAAAATATGGCGGAGGAGGCATGTAGCTTTATTATCTTGTAGCTATCTTATTTAGGAATTAAAAGCAGGAGGCAGGTTTGCGTGAACCAGTTCCCAGCTTGACTTTTCCCTTAGGCTAAATGAGTCTGGGGTCCCAAAATTCAGTTTTCCTTTCACAAGATCCAACTCAGTCTGGACTCTTTGTGAAGGAGGGGCTTCAGGGCTCCATCTGTGTAGGGGCTGGACCATGGCTGTACAGCTCCAAGTTAAGTACTGGTAGGAGTCGGGCAGAGGACTCATAAGGCTTTCTAGGAGTACAGACCACCCTCAGGCTCCCCTCGGCTCACCCCTGCTTCCACAACCCCCCCCCTTGAACCCCTCTAAGAGACCCTCCCAATTGGGCAATCACATGGCAGTGCATTATGGGCTATCATGGTGCCCTCTGCCCATCTTGCACTTGGCTGACTCTACCTCATCTTCCCAGGTAGATGCAATTCATTTCAACCAATCCCAGGGCTCAGCCACGGAGACCAAGGCCTTGTGGGGGCCGCAGAGGTGAGCTGGTGGGGGACTCTCGGTGAGCATGCTGCCAAACCCCCTTTATGTACAGAGCAGGACACTGAGGTCAACAATGGTAGAATGAGGGCCGGGCACGGTGGCTCACGCCTGTAATCCCAGCACTTTGGGAAGCCGAGGCGGGTGGATCAAGAGATCAAGACCATCCTGGTCAACATGGTGAAACCCCGTCTCTACTAAAAATACAAAAAATTAGTTGGGCATGGTGGCGCGTGCCTGTAATCCCAGCTACTTGGGAGGCTGAGGCAGGAGAATTGCCTGAACCCAGAAGGCGGAGGTTGCAGTGAGCCGAGATTGCGCCATTGCACTCCAGCCTGGGTAACAAGAGCGAAACTCCATCTCAAAAAAAAAAAAAAAAAGAATGGTAGAATGACTCACCTGATGTCCCCAAGGAAGGAGTACCAGGCACATGGGGGTAGACAGGCACCAAGGGGCTCAGGATGAGCACTCTTGTTCCTGGTGTCAAAGTGAACTATGCCAAAGGGTAGACTCCTTCCTTCAAACACTGTCCAACGTGCAGGAAGGAAGAAGGGAACTGAAATCATAAACCTGCCCCAGTCTCCTTTTGTCTCATCCACTGGCCATTTTTTGTTCAGGCTATGTGCAAATGCTTTCTTCACCTAGGTGACCTGATGAAGCCACGTGTGTGTGTATCTGCTCTTATCTTGGCTGGGATCGTGCTGGATCACCAGGAGAGAGTCACTCCCTGAGCTGGTTCTGAACTCACCATCTAGCATCCTGGCAAAGGCTCCCTGCCCTGCTGTCCCCAGTCTGGAATGTGTCTAATTGTAGGGAATCCATGAGCCCCACATTGGGCACCAGAATCTAGGAAGCCAGCCCTACATCACCCATGGGTACCCTGAGTTTGGTGGCAACAAAGAACGAGAAAAAGATTAAGAGAAAAAGTGGGACCAGGGGGCCATCACTTACTGGAGGTGATAGTGAAGGCCCTGAGCTCTGATCATCCACACTCTTTATTGATGACAATCACGTTGATCTATAGGGTAGGGGTGGAGTGATGGTGGAGTGAATCAGTGAGCCGGGACTGGTGTGTCATCCTAAGGACTGATAACAGTGGCGGTTTGGGAGTTTCACAAAACAAGAACATGTAGTTATCTTTAGCTTATTATCAATGTACAGCTGATGGAACTCGGGCCTTACAAGGAGTCTGCAGGAGGCCTTACAAGGAATCTGGCTACGTCATAGTGGTACGAAGGGGTTTTACGTCCTTGACCACAATGTTTCTGGTAACAGAGCCGAGGTCACCCTGCACTGAAACATGAGGCATGGAGAGTCCTTCCTCCTCAGAGGCCTGCTGCAGCCTTCCGCAGTTTGTTGTTCCTTGTTTATATGTTACTTATAACCAATTTATGTAGGCACTCTGTCAGTCCTTTCTCCTTTGCTGTTTTTCCCAGCATCTAATGTTAACAGCAGCTGCCAGTCATTACTGTCTGTTACTTCCTGCTAGGTGCTTCTTATTAAACCACTTTATCTTCATGGTTATCCATCCGCATTGTATAGATGAGTGAACCAAAAGGACAGAGGCACTTTTTTAATGTGCTGAGAGCCTTAAAGCTAAGACTTGAGGCCAAATCCATCTCACTGGTCTTAGGTTGTATTGGTTCTCCCGTGCTTTGCTGGCTATTGCCTCCTTCCCCAGCCCAGCTCCCCCAAATGTGAACCCTCTCAAGAGAATCCAATTTTAATTCTCTCCTCCTCCATGCCCACACCACATCAGGAACCCAAGCTGGGTCCAGAGCGCCATGATCCTTGACAATCTAACAAGAAGGACTGCCTCAATTATTTCATGTCCAGGGCCTTCATCTAACAAAGAAATGTATTAGATGAGAAGGAGAGAAAAGAAAGGAGAGAGGGAGGAAAGGAGAGACGGAGATATTAGAGCAAAACCTTCTTATATCAAGATATTTTATTACCCTGAAGATACTCATAGTAGTGTACTAATAGAATATTGATATATATGTATATGTATACTCACATATATATGAGTGTGTAAATATATGTAGATGTGTGTAGATATATGAATATATAGGTAATGTATTCTAATGCATAAAATCTGTAAAGACCCCATTGAACATGCGTGCAAGTCATGTTGAAATGGAAATGCTAAAGGCCTTTGAAAAGTTACTTTCTGCATTTCAGGGCAAGTCATCCATCTCAGCCAGTGGAACAGGAATAGGAGACACCTGGGCAACTGAATTCATCAGTGGCATTCAGAGACAGCTGGTGGATCTGGGGAGCTCTGATTTCTTCCCTGGGGAAGGTGGCCTGGCTGAGTGGGTAAACGGTCCCCATCCCTGTCTCCGCACCTTTGCCCAGGCCGTTCCCTTTCCCTGGAAAACTTCCTCTGCCAGCCCATTACCCATCCCTTCTCAGTCACCCTCCATCTCCCAGATGACCCAGCTTGAGTCTTATCTACTCCAGGACAGTGTCCCTGACCAATACCAGCTCATAGTCCTACTTTCCTAATCTGCAACCCTACGCGCCCTGTGAAGAGTAACAGAGATGAGCTACGTGAAAACTCCCACCATCAAGCCTAAAATGTGACAGGTACTCAAAAATCAAAAGTATCATGACTATGTTGAAAATCAGACAGAACAGAAAGCAAAATGGAAGTTAAGGTATAGAGGGTTTTTTGTGGAAATTTTTCATTCTGAAACATTAGGATTTTTCTTGGCCATCATAATAATAGCAGACGCCTATGTGCCAGGCGTGGTCCTCAGCACTCACTAGGTGCCATCTCCTTTGTTCTCCACACGGCCCAGGAGGGGAGTCCTGCTTTGTTCCTGTGTGGCAAGGGGAGAAGAGCAGGGGGCACAGCCACGGAATTTAAACCCAAACTCCTGACCCTTCCTGCAGCCTCTTGCTCTCTCCTGACCTTGCAGAATTGGAAGGTCACCTTCAAAATCAAATTTCCTTTCACCAAGGCCCAAAGACCTAGTCACTTTGGGTTCACTGTTCTGTCTGGTGTGGCCAGCAGAGTTAAAAATGGAAATGAGGGTTGCTTTCCTCTCTCACATGTATTCATTTTATTAGTTCAAATTCATGATTAACGAGTCCTATAAGCAGTCTGATTGTTCAGTTTGTCTCCTTGGACTTCGTGTGAATCTTTACTCTTTTCCTTCCATAGGAAACTAGATTTATTGTATTTGTTTTGGAAATCAGATGTAGATAAAATTTTGTTTTCTTTATAAGAATAAAATGGCATTTAGACTTGAAAAATGGGTAAGATTCTGTTCTTTCAGGAGGTGGAGGGGATTTCCCCAGCAGAACAGGAGCAGATCTGGGCTGATCTAGCGACAGGGTGTCCGGGTCTGCTGCAATGCCCGGTTCATGAACAGGCACACTAAGCAACAGCTTCTCATGTGAGAGACAGAATTCCAGGACTCTGCTGCCGTGGGAAGTTGCCCCAGCCACTCCAGAGAGGTGTATCGGGTCCTGGAGTGGCCCAGCTCCCTAGGGGTGGTCGCTCACGGGTCATTCATGACTCCCTTCCAGGTTTGGCTCAATGAGTCTCCAAGGCAGGTGAGGCACTGAGACCATTTTCCACATTCCAAATATGTATCAGATTCTGCCTTTGACACTCTTTGTAGATATTCTCTTTAGTTGCATAATAGTAATATTAAAGAGTGCTGATTTTTAAACAACTAATTTTCATGAAAAACCAATATAGTCATTTGAAAGAAGCCAGAACTCCTGGCCCTGGCAGTCTCTACCCCAGGCCCTGAGGGGCACAGCTGCCCCAGTGTGCTGAGCCCCTCCTCCACAGAGGACCCATTGTCTGTGACAACCTTCATGAAAGACAGTTGAGGGGTGAGGGGGACTGGTGAATGGGATAAGTTTACGCCTGCTTCTCTGTACCCCATTGCATAACAGCAGATAACAGGAAATGTTTCCAAATTCTAGACTAAAAGACACTATACCACTGCAAAGTAACGCAGTGGAAATGTAGATGTTATCACAGGACACAGCTGCACATGATGGTTTTCATTCACAACATGGGTTCCGTTGTCTCTTTCTCTAACTAGTGGGTGCCTTTGAACAAGTCACTTCATCCCCTCTCCCTTGGGCCCTGGCTTCTTGCCTCTGAAAAATGACTGAACTTGAACTTGATGGCTTCCTAAGGTCCTTCCTGCCTGACAGTCCAACAAGCTCTGGCCTGGCATTCCTGGACAATGGCTTGTAGGTGGACAAAGCGTCTCAGGAGCCATACCAGGGAGGGAGGTACAGTGTGCCAGGCATACTGTTTGATAAATGATTTAACTTCTCTAAACCTCTGTTTTCTCATCCATGAAATAGGTATGTTAATATCTACCTGATGAAATGAGGATTGGATGAAATCAAGCTGTGTCTTGTCTAAATACTAGATAGTATAACTAAGTGGGAGGGCTAAGTGGGAGGGCATCTTTAAAGACTAGCTACCATACCATGGAAGGATTGCAAGTGATGAGTTACACAGTCAGGTGGTCGCTGTGTTGTATGAATTGGAGGAAAGCAAAATAAAGTCGGGGAGACAGTGAGGTGGCTTTAGAGGATTGTGACTCCCAATATGCATTCTATCCTTCCCATTGGGTAGCAATGGTGGCATCTAAGTGATAGATTTCAGCTCCAAGGTGAACCTTGTTAGAATCATTCTTTCCTTTCTCAGAGCTAAGCCAATCTGAGCCTCTGAGATTTGAGCAGGGCTATGGGAGTCTCTGAGAAAGCTGGTTACTTGCTTTTAAGAAAAACCTCAGGAAACCAGTCTCTCTGCTTGGGCGTAAATGCAATCATGCAGAACTGATGACTGTTGACTGATGTCTTATAACCAATGAGGAATGTTGGCCTTCAAATGATCTTGATATTGGTCTTAAATGGAAGTTAACATTCTGGTAGGTAGCAGAGCAAGGATCTCAAAAGAACTACAGTCTTCAATGGCTTTGTTGGACCACAGGACTAGAGCTATTGTGGGTTGGACTGAACCTCACTTTTTAAATTTTACATGACTAATTGGGACACTGAATGGCACTGCATGTCTTGCAAAGCTACAAGTCTACTCAAAGACATTAGAGTATCCAGAAGGAGAAGGGATGGGAATGGGAGTGAGGCTCTGAGGCAAAAGGGAAAATGCAAGGGTGGATAAATAAATGAACTACAAATTACTTTAAACTTGAGTCTGAATAATTCAGTTTTATACCCCTAAATGTAAAAAATCATGATAAATTGAAGGCACTTAAGAGATATTAAGGAAAGGTTTCAGGAATGGAATCGGGGTGTGTATTCAAAACTACATGTATCCCAAAATACTGTAGATTTATGAGAGATTTAAAGAAATTTCAGTATTAACTTTCTTTCCTTTCTCTCTTTTTTTTTTCTTTTTGAGACAGGGTCTCACTCTGTCACCCAGGCTGGAGTGCAGCGGCATAATCACAGCTCACTGCCGTCTCGACTTCTAGGGTTCAAGCGATCCTCCCACCTTGGCCTACCAAGTAGCTGGGACTACAGGCACATGCCACCATCTCTAGCTAGTTTTCGTATTTTTTGTAGAGACAGGGTTTTGCGATGTCACCAAGGCTGGTCTCAAACGTCTGAGCTCAAGCGATCCCACTGTGACAAAGGAATCAGAAGAAGGAATCAAAGAGTCATCAGTCTCAAGCAAGTTAGAAATCCTGAACTAATTGTTATGGTATTTGGATGAGAGTTAAGACCTTTGGAGATGTTGAGATGGAATGAATGTATTTTGCATATGAGGCCAGTGTGAATTTGGAAGGCCAGAGATCGGATACTATAGTAGATTAAATGGTGGACCCCAAAAAGACATGTCAACATTCAAATCAGGGATTAGAACCTGGGAACATGGCCTATTTGGAAAAGGTTCTTTGCAGATATAACTAAGTTAAGGCTTTTGCTGGAAAAGGCAAAAAAGTCTTCTCCCCAGAGGCTTTGGAGGAATATAGCACTGTCAACATCTTAATTCTGTACATCTGACCTCCAGTAAAGGTATTGGTCGGGCGCAGTGGCTCACGCATGTAATCCCAGCACTTTGAGAGGCTGAGGCGAGCGGATCACAAGGTCAGAAGATCGAGACCATCCTGGCTACCCTGTCTCTATTAAAAATATACAAAAAAAAAAAAAAATTAGCCGGGCATGCCTCTAGTGCCAGCTACTGAGGAGGCTGAGGCAGGAGAATCGCTTGAACCTGGGAGGCGGAGGTTGCAGTGAGCTGAGATCGCGCCACTGCACTCCAGCCTGGGTAAGAAGGCAAGACTCCGTCTCAAAAATAATAATAATAATAATAATACAAAATTAGCCAGGCAGTGTGGCGCCTGCCTGTAATCCCAGCCACTCGGGAGGCTGAAGCAGGAGAATCGCTTGAACCCGGGAGGCAGAGGCTGCGGTGAGCCGAGATCGCCCCATTGCACTCCAGCCTGGGCAACAAGAGCGAAACTCCGTCTTAAAAAAAAAAAGTAAACGTATTGCAATTGTTTTAACACTCTGCACCCAGCTGATGGCCAAGGACAAGGGTCTACTCTCTCCACCCCGAATCCAGCAGGGGCGTAATGGACATAACGTAAACAATTCCTGGAGAAACTTTTCTGCATCCCACCCGACCCCGCCCAGCCTCCCGTCAACCAGTGCGCAAGTGCGAGGAGGCGGTGCCCAGCGCTCCGCCGCCCCGCCCTCCGCAGAGGCTAAGACGTCACTGAGCAGCGACGTGCACTTTTAGGACGCGTTTGTGACCCGCCTTCCGGAAGGAATCCCCAGCGGCTAACTATGGCGACCGCCACGGAGCAGTGGGTGCTGGTGGAGATGGTACAGGCGCTCTACGAGGTGGGCTCCGCGCTATGAGCGGCCCGCGACTACACCTGGGCCTGGGGAGGTTGGGACGGCGCGTGTCGATTTTTGGCCTGAGACCTCAGCGGGACTGGCTCGGTCACGCCAAGACTCGGCATCTCTTGCTGGAAGGAGTGCCGGGATCTTCCAGTCCCAGCGGCTGAGTATAGGGAGGAAGGGCCGGGGCTGAAACCGAGGGTCTCGGTTTGAGTTCTTATGCCCTGGGTCCCCTCGAGGCTCGGGAAAGGAACACATGTAAGAGGACGCAGGAGACAGGTCTGCAAAAACCAGTTAGACGTTCGATAAAATGGAGTGGTGAAAATGAGTGGAAAACCTTCCTCTGGGAAGGTCTTAAGGAAGTCAGTTCCTTGAAACTATGAACAGTTAATTGGGGAATAGAATTGTAATAAATTGGAGTTTGTCTGTTTTTGTCGAAAAGAAACCAATTTATTTAGGATTTGTAAATAAAATGCCATTTTTCCATGTATATCAGTTTTCTTACAAAGATACGAGTTTAGTAGATTTTTATTTTTATTCTATTTATTTATTTATTGAGATGGAGTTTCGCTCTCGTTACCCAAGCTAGAGTACGATGGCGCAATCTCAGCTCACCACAACCTCCGCCTCCCGGGTTCAAGCGATTCCTGCATCAGTCTACCGAGTAGCTGGGATTAGAGGCATGTTCCACCACGCCTGGCTAATTTTGTATTTTTAGTAGAGATGGGGTTTCTTCATGTTGGTCAGACTGGTCTCAAACTCCTGACCTCAGGTGATCCGCTTGCCTCGGCCTCCGAAATTGCTGGGATTACAGGCGTGAGTCACCGCGCCCTGCCGTAGATTTTTAAAGGAAGAATAGTTAAGAGTTTTTTCGAAAGGCTAGTTATTTCAGATACATAAAATAATGAAACCAGAATGTCAGTCTTAGTGTTCATTCATTTATGAGCTTCCCCGCGCTGTCCCGCAGAACTTTCCGAATCTTCTCTGAGCTATTCATTAGGCACTTATTTTATTTTTTTTAGGCAGGGTTTCACTCTGTCGCCCGGGTGGAGTGCAGTGGCGCAATCAGCTCACTGCTGCCTTGACCTCCCAGACTCAAGCGATCCTCCCACCCCAGACTCCCCAGTAGCTGGGACCACATACTACCACACCCAGTTAATTTTTTTTTTTTTTTTTTTTTTTTTTAGAGATGGAGGTCTTACTATGTTGCCCAGGCCGGTCTGGAACTCCTGGACTCAAGCAGTCCTCCTGCTTCAGCCTCCCAAAATGCTGGAATTACGGGCGTAAGCCACCATGCCCAGCTGGAACTGAATTTTTAAAACTTAAATAGCCACATGTAGCTAGTGACTGTCCGTGTTGGACCACACAGATCTAGATGCTAGGGATAGTGCAGCGAACAAACAGGCAAAAGTCCCTGTGCTTATAGAGCTTACATTTATTTCAAGTGAATTTCACATTACTTTTGATGATTTAATATCAACAAAACTTAATATCACTGTCTACTGGCAGGGGTAATGATGGTGTTTCCGTTGCAAGACATATTGGGAATTTTATCTTGAAACATAGCAGAGGGAGCAGATGTGGCTCTCTCTTATCCTCATATATTAAGTGATGTCCAGTATTAGGTTAGAGTGACCTAAAATGAACCACTAAAATTGAATGATCTTTTTTTAATATGATATTTTTAAGAAATGGATTTTCTGTTAAATGTTGTTCCCTTTTTGAAGACTGAAGTAGTGTAACTTCATATTTCAAAATTGTCCAGCAGGGAGACTTGGCAGAACTCCTGTATGTAACATTTCCTGGAGAGGAAAAGAAGTGGTGTTTGTGATTTTTATTAATTCACTGGTCAGATAGTTTCTCAACTTTTCTTAAGGTCATTTCTTTGTGGAGTGGGCTCTAACTAGTGGCTTTGGCAGATGTTTGCCTGCTAGAATCCAACTATTGAGAAAACTAAAAGGGTATTTAGATTTATCCATAAATGAATTGTATTCAGGGGGATCAGCAAATTTTAAAACTCATCCTAAAGAGAAACTTCTTACTCCCAATTCTTATGCACATTGAATGTAGAATTTGAGTAGTCTTTTATGGTGTCCCCCCAAAAAAAATAAGCACTGAAATTAAATAATCTGATAGTTGATATTGTTTTAAATGTTGAGATTCTGTGTTAGATTTTATTTTTTTTAGTTTTGATTTTTATTCTCAAAGAAGTTTTAAAAGCCAAAAATATTAGGGGTTTTTCATGTGAAGGAGAAATTGCTTGCCATTAGAAATGGGGAAAGGAATAAATAGAAATTAAGGGAGCTTTGAAAGTAAGTAGTAAGAATTAATAGGCTAAAAGTCATGAGGGGCAGTATATGCAGGTGTGGTAAATTTTATGTGCAGATTTTAGAAGTGTATGTTTCATTTCTTAATTGTTTTTTACTCACTCTTAGGCTCCTGCTTACCATCTTATTTTGGAAGGGATTCTAATACTCTGGATAATCAGACTTCTTTTCTCTAAGACTTACAAATTACAAGAACGATCTGATCTTACAGTCAAGGTAAGAAATTAAATCTCTGTTTCATTATTGGGTATGGGATTATAGTTGCTGTGTCTTTCCAGAAAGGATTTGTAGTGGCTCAACTATGTGTGTTAAAACATTTTCTGTAATGTAGGGAAATCAAGGGGAGTGAAATATCAGGGTAGGCAAAATATGGGGAAATCTAGAAATAAAGTCAGTACCCAAATGAAGAGCATATTATGGTCTTGGATACTTTGCTAGGAGTAAACAGCAGTCTTGGAAATAGATGGTTAGAGGGAAGCATGAGCAGCTACTGGAGTTTGAATGTTCGTATGAGGGTTGTGTGAGTTGCTGCAGAATAGCAAAACTATTTCTGAAGTGTGAGAGAAAGTTTCCCCTGTGGTCTTCTTAAAGGAGAGTCAGAGTAGAAAAGAATCCAACTCACACCTACCTCAGATCGAATTTTGATGTGTTGTGTATGGTAAAGGAAAAAAAAATCCTGAGCATAGAAGTAAAATTTTCATGAATTGTCAAGTCATCCACAAAGGTACATGGAAAAGAACCTCTAGCGAGTGATAAGAAAAGAGGTGAGGGTGGTAAGTGCCCAAAAGTCACAAGTGATTCTGTTTTTATTCTAGCCACAACTAGACATGGTATTTCTAGCAGTGTATTCACTGTGACTTTTCCATTACAACAGACAGTTTCAATATTGCTGAAGTTGATGTAAAGTGACTACCCCTGTGCTATATTTTAACTCTTTTTCTCCTGTAGGAAAAGGAAGAACTGATTGAAGAGTGGCACCCAGAACCTCTTGTTCCTCCTGTCCCGAAAGACCATCCCGCCCTCAACTACAACATCGTTTCAGGGTAAATTGATTTTGCTACTTGAAGTACTTACTTGTATAGGGTTTCTGGTAGTAACCTGCTGTATATAGTGCTTTATATATAGTATTCCTTTTTTATCTGAAACAAAACATTTAGAAATTCCCGGGAGTAACAGCTTTAGCTCCTGATTTTAAATTTATTCTAGGGATGATAGAGGAATTTTTTAGTCTCCAATTTAAGCATTAATGTTTGCCCTTTGTTCAAAAAAAAAAAAAAATATGTATATATAATATGTAGAAAATAAATATATATATAAATATATATATATTTTCAAACTAATGCACTTGTGTTAATATTTCAAATGGTCAAACACTTGAAAAGCAACAGACTCCTTTTTACTCACCTGGTGGTTTTCTGATTTTAAATCTGTTGCAGGTTGCCTTCATAATTCTAGATACTGTAGTATGCTTAACTCCTGTTTTCTGATTCATCAACTATAAAAAACACTTGTTGACCCATACAGTATAAATTATGGAGCTTCCACTCACTTGCACCTCTTCCCTCCTTGCTTCCAGCGTCTCATCTATTTTTTACTTTGTATTCTCTTGGCTATCTTTGCTGTATTGTATGTATTTTCATTAATTAAGAAATATTTTAAGAATACAGAAAGTTGATATTAGACACCTATATACCCACCACCCAGATTTAATAGGCATTAACATTTTGCTATGTTTACTTCAAACTTATTTTTTTTTTTTTTTTTTTTTTTTTTTTGAGACGGAGTCTCGCTCTTGTTACCCAGGCTGGAGTGCAATGGCGCGATCTCGGCTCACCGCAACCTCCGCCTCCTGGGTTCAGGCAATTCTCCTGCCTCAGCCTCCTGAGTAGCTGGGATTACAGGCACATGCCACCGTGCCCAGCTAATTTTTTTTGTATTAATAGAGACGGGGTTTCACAATGTTGACCAGGATGGTCTCGATCTCTCGACCTCGTGATCCACCCGCCTTGGCCTCCCAAAGTGCTGGGATTACAGGCTTGAGCCACCGCGCCCGGCCTCAAACTTATTTTTACAGATAGATACAATATTACAAATACATCTTAAGAAATCCTTTGGCATCCATCACTTACTCTTGCTTCTCATACACATAACCACTGTCTTGAAGTTGGTGATTGTCTTTCCTTTGCTTATGTTTATAATTTTACCATATACGCCTGTTGCTGTGAAAATATTCCGTTTTTTTATTTTAAAATGGGATGCAAGATATTTTCCTGAGTATATTCTAATTCTGATCTTATCAAAGAGGAACTTTTATTCTTCACTTCTTATTCTTCACTTCTGTAGATCTCGTTAGTCTCGTAAAAGTTTTAGATATTCTGAAATCAAACTTAACAGTCTCCTTTAGTTTGGTCTGTTGAGGTCTCAGGGGCTCCTTTCCTACCCTAAAGTTCTAATGTGATTGTTTTCCATATGATGGTCAGTTGTCCCAGCATTATTAGTTGAATAATCCCATGTTTATCTACTGCTTGGAAATCTCCCTTCTTTGGTATGCCAAATTCCCTTCTAAAGGATCTGTTTCTGGCTTTTATTTTTATTATTGGGATATATATGTATCTCCATGTACCAGAGACTCCTTCATATTAATACTACAGCTTTATAATAAACATTGATTAGAGTGTCTTTCTACGTCTGTGTTCTTCAAAATTGTCTAGGCTATTCTTGACCGTTCTTCGCTGTGAGTTTAGGTTTAGGTGATCATATTTGACCAAAAAAATGTGTTTGGGTTTTTGATTAGAAGTGTGTTGAATTTATGCATTAATTTAGGAGGCTTGGTATCTTGCTGATACTTAATCTCACTACCCATTTACATGTTATATATTGCTTGTATACTTGGATCTTTTATTTTCTACATTAAAGTAGTTGTTATGAAGAGTTACCTTTTTGTTTCTACTTTTTATTTGGAAGTATTTATAGATTGACCTACAGCTGTAAGAAGTAATTCAGTGAGATTCCTTATGTCCTTTACCTACTTTCCCCCAATGGTAATGTCCTGCATAACTATAGTGCAGCATCACAGCTGGGAAATTGACATTGCATATCTTTTAATAAATTTATATCTAGGTACCAGAGAGGTTTTGTTTCTATTGTGAGATGCATCTTTTTTTTCTTGTTCCTTGTCTTAATGCACTGGCTAGGCCACTTTCCCTTCAATGCTGAATAGGAGGGGCAATGATGGTCTTCTTTTCCTGTACCAGGTGGTTTTTAAGAGATAACCTATATTGAATTACAGATACTCTTTTTTCTTAGTATACTAAAGGAAACATTTTGATAGTTTCTTGAATCAGAGTATTACGTCAAATATGTTTTCTGCATCTCTTTCTATAATCATGACTTTTCTAATCAGTTGCTGTATCACGTTTTACTGATAGGTTCTTTTTTGAGACAGTCTTACTCCATTGCCAAGGCTGGAGTGCAGTGGTACAATCTTGGCTAACTGCAACCTCTACCTCCCGGGTTCAAGCGATTCTCCTGCCTCAGCCTCCCAAGTAACTGGGATTATGGCCATGTACCACCACACCTGGCTAATTTTTGTAGTTTTTTAGTAGAGATGGGGTTTTGCCATGTTGACCAGGCTGGTCTGGAACTCCTGACCTCAGGTGTTCCACCCACCTCGCCCTCCCAAAGTGCTGGGATTACAGACATGAGCCACCATGCCCGGCTGATAGGTTCTTTTAATTACTTATGCATATTTAAATTTAAAATTTTTGTGAGAAAAACCACAATCTACTATGATTCTCAACCCAGATTTTCACTCTTTAGAAGTAACAGCTTTCTCTTTCTTTAGCTCTTTGTCTGGTATTTACCTTTTTTTTTTTTTTTTTTTTAAAGAAACTTGCTTTTGTTGTTCTTTATTTTCTTCTTATTTTTTTTCCCCAGTTTTCGTTACAATTATGCATTACTTAATGATGAGGATACATTTTGAGAAATGTGTTAGGTAATTGCATTGTCGTGGAAGCATTGTAGAGTGGACTTACATAGACCTAGATGGTAGAACCTGGTGCACACCTAGACTATATGGTATAGCCTATTGCTCCTAGGTTACAAACTATACAGCATGTTACTCTACTGAATACTCTAGCTGTTGTAATAAAATTATATTTGTGTATCTAAATATATTTAGGTATAGAGAAGGTACAGTAGGGCCAGGCATGGTGGCTCATGCCTGTAATCTCAGCACTTTGGGAGGCTAAGGTGGGCAGGTCACTTGAGCCCAGGAATTTGAGACCAGCCTGGGCAACAGGATGAAACCCATCTCTACCAAACAATGCAAAAGATTGGATAGGTGTGGTGGTGTAGGCCCGTAGTCCCAGCTACTTGGGTGGATGACGTAGGAGGATGGCTCGAGCCCAGCAGACGGACGTTGCAATGAGCCGAAATTGTGCCACTGCCCTCCAGCCTGGGCAACAGAGCCAGACCCTGTCTTTTAAAAAAAAAAAAAAAAAAAAAAAGTACAGTAAAAATACAGTGTTATAATCTTATAGGACCACTGTTGTATATGTGGTCCATTTTGTCAACTGAGATGTCGTTATGTGGCGTGTGACTATATATCCAATAATTGTAGGAGATTGAGACTGGCTCTCTGAAAACACACCTAGACTCACTGTCCTCAGGCCTGGAATAGCTCCTGTCATGCCTTTGTGTGGATTGGGGGAAGGTACTCTTCCTCCAGCAAGTGCCCGGTGCCTGTGGTATAGATCCCTGGGTAACCCTAACGTGACCCCAGTTTGTGCAGTGGCCTTGCTCTGCCCTTTCTCCTGGCAGAGTTCAGTTATAGCATAATGTGTCCTTAGATAATTTAGTGGTTATATTTTTGTGACTTCGTTAATATCTTTGTTAGTTGGGCCAGTGTTATGAGACTGCATTTTCTTTATTGGATACTTTTAAATTCCCCAGAGTTAATCATTTTTCGTCACTTGCTTGGTTCTATACTTTGGTCTATGATTTGTGGTGTTTTCCTCTAGGAGTATAAAACTCCATTCAGAATGTTCAAACACATTAGTTATCTATTGAATTCACTTTCTTTGTACTTCCTGTATCCTGCTTCAGTCCTGACTGGTCGTTATAAGCAGCTGCTATACAGGGTGGCCCTGGAGTGTCCCATCACCATTAGCTTGAGAATTTCCTGTCTCCTGCATTGGCTATTTCATGTCTCTTTGTCTACAGTATATTCCAGATAGACTCCAGAGAAGGGTCATGGAAGGTGGATTTTTTTTTTAAACTTAGACATCTTAAAATTTTTTATTTTTACCCTTTCGCACTATACTGTTTGTTTTATCCGTTTTTGTTAATCTGTCAGACACCTCCTCAGTATCTGGTGATTGTTAACATCCCGTCTTTTTTTTCAATATGCAGAATATTTTTATTGTAATCAAGAACATTATGTAAATTTTTTGCAGAAACTATAAGAAAATTGAAGGGTGTTTTGTTGATAGTGATACATTGAGTGTTACTTTCCTTCAACTTAGGCAATATATATTTACATTCAATACTGAATTGACACAAGAGTAAGTGAATTTACGTACTTTTTTTCCCTTTAAATAGCAGCCTTATTGATTTATAATCTATACACTATAAAATCCACCATTTTGAAGTGTAAGGTTTTTTTCCTTTAAACAGCAGCCTTATTGATATATAATCTATATACCATAAAATCCACCAATTTGAAGTGTAAAATTAAGTGGTTTTTAGTTTATTCCCAGAGTTACACAACCATCACTGCCATCTAATTCCAGAACATTTTTATCACCCCAAAAGAAATCCCAAAGCCAGTAGCAGTCACTTCCCATTCCTTCCTCTGCCCAGGCCTTAGCAGCCATATATCTACTTTTTTTATGGATTTGCATATTCTGGACATTTCACATTAAAAGGAATAAATAGTACTTAGCCTTTGTTTCTGGCTTCTTTCACTTACCATAATGTTTTCAGAGCTCATCCACATTGTAGCATGTATCCATACTTCGTTTTATCACCAAATAATATTCCAGTGTATGGATATACACATTCTGTTTATACATTAATCAGTTGATGCACAATTGGGTTTTTCCCCCCATAACAGTATATGAAAAAATAAAATATATATGAATAAAAGTGCTACGAAATAATGTATACACATTTTTGTGTGGACATAATGTCTTAATTTTTCTTGGATATATACCTAGAAGTACAATTGCCGGGTCGTATGATAACTCTGTGTTTAACATTTGAGGAATCCCCAAACTGTTTTCCAAAGTAATTGCATCATTTTATATTCCCACTAGCTACATATGAGGTTTACAATTTCTTCACATCCTCAGCAACACTTATTTATTTTCTATTTTATTATAGCCATCCTAGTAGGTGGGAAGTGAGATTTGCTTTAATTTGCATTTCCCATGTAACTAATGATGTTGAACATCTTTTCATCTGCTCATTGGCCATTTATATATTTTCTTTGGTGAAATGTCTACTTTAATCACTTGGCTGTTTTAAATTGCGGATTCTTTTTATCATTAAAATTGTAAAAGTTCTTTATATATTTTGAATACTCGTCTCTTGACAGATACATGATTTGCAGATTTTTTTTTCATTCTGTGGGGCTTTATTTTACTTCTCTGATAGTGATCTTTGAAATTCAAAAGTTTTTTACTTTAAAGAAGTCCAGTTTATGTATTTTTCCTTTTGTTGTTTGTGCTTTTTTCGTCATCTCTAAAATCTTTGGCTTAATCTAAGGTTACGCAGATTTACTTCTTGCTGTCTTCTAACAGTTTATAGTTTTTGCCCTTATGTTTAGTCTGTAATTCATTTTGAGTTAATTTTTGGGTATGGTGTGAGGCAGAGGCCTATCTTCATCTTTTTTGCAGGTGGATGTCAAGTTGTCCTAGCACCATTTGTTGAAAAGACTATTTCACTTCTGAGTTGTCGTGTTGAAAATCAGTTGACCATAAATGTAAGGATGGTCTATCTATTTTCAAGAATGACAAACTAAAATGCTCATTGAAAGCCCTGTAAAAATGGGCTTGGCTTTTTCTGCAGCTCTATTGAGGTATAATTGCCAAATAAAAGTTGTAAATATTCAAGGTGTATAATGTGATGATTTTATATATATATTATATATATTTTATACACACACACACACACACACACACACATTGTGAAATAATGTCCACAATCAAGTTAATTAATATATCCATCACCACATTTAGTTACCATTTGTGTGTTAGAGGGGTGAGGATGGAGTGGGCTCCTTGACTGGGGACTTACACTAGGATAATCAGACAGGGACCTGTTCATTTATTTGAGGGGATCCCAAACTTAGTATATATAGTTTTTATTCTCTAGGCTTTGTATTTCCCAGGAGAGGAGTCCTCTAGTCTGTTACTTTGCAGGTAGAAAGCTACTTTCCACCATTTGGGAGCTGAGTGGAAGGCAGGAGGCTCAGGGTCTCACCATTCGTTATGTAACTGACACTTAATTTTTGTCTTCAGAATGGCACCCCTGCCTTCACTCGTTCTTAGGATTTCCAGTTTATACACAGCCTTTCCAGAGAGCACATATCTAGTTTTCCTTCAGGGTGGAGGAGAGGAGTGACTGCCATTGTCAGCCTTTCCCATTTTCCCATGTTTAAAGGAAGCTGGTGCCCCAGTTAGGGAGCATGTTTCAGGCATTGCTGCTCGGCATTTCACTGCCAGCCTAAGCTTGGCTTTGCCTCTGATCTCTTTGACTTATCGAATACAACTTGTCCATATGCTTTCCAGTTTCCAACATTTGGTCACCTCTTCTCTTTGTTCTGGTCTGAGTAGATTTAGACCTTTAAACTTTGTAGGCATTTTGCATGTGCTTTCTGAGTGTGGTTTCAGAAGAGATCAAGGGTTGAAGTGGTTTTAATGTTAGCTGATATTAAATGGTATGAAGAAATATCAAAGCAGGGTCAGTAAAGAGAGGTGGAGTTGCTGTATGTATTTCTTTTGACTGCTACATCTTCTTCTGTTGTGTATGGCCATCAAATTTTGCTTCTCCATTTTCCTCATGATAAACACTTAAACCGCCCCCCATTTCCCATGCTGCAAAGAATCCTGTGACTAATATTCCCTAATGAACCTTAATATTCCATTGAATTTATCAGGGGGGGTAGAACCAGGAATGGGATACCGATATATGCCTACCGATAATTTTCGGTAGGAAAAGTATCGGTAGGCATATATTTTAAAATTACCGATACCGATAATTTTCCTGTAGGACTTTGCTATATCATCTACGGTCCCCTGAGTTAGTATATGGGAATTCAAGTTTTCCCTACATCTCTGTTTAGCAATACTGTGTTCTTTGGGTTTTTCTTATTTGAGCCTTTGAGCATTATTTCATCTACTTTTTAGCTGCTGGAGTTTTTCACTTCTGTGAATGCCTCTTCAAATCTTTTACTTGTTTTTCTACTTAATTCCCAGTCTTTGTTTTGATTAGCAAAGGTTTTGTATACCTTGTAGATTTTAATCCTTAGCTTTTGACTTAGTACCCTATTACGTTGATTCTAAGACACATACTGTTTTTTCCTAGTTTAAAATCTGAAGTGGGGATGAATCTTAAAGCTGCTCAAAGTCACTGATGAGTCATTGTCAGCCAGGAAGGTAGTTTGTGACATGGTTGTCATTGCCTATGTGTCAGTGAACCTGGTGGTGGCGGACTTACTGTCAGCACTCCGGTTGAGGTGTATGCCCTACTGTTCAACGTGGCAACTAATGGCCAGAGAAATGGCCAGACCTGCAGAGCAGAGGCTCACCGAGGCTGTGATGACAAAGGCTTTGAATATCTCTTTGTCAGACTTCCTGTTGCCTTGGGTAGTATCAGCTTACTTTCTAGAAATGTGATTAGATTGGAGAGACAATAAAACTATTCGATTAGTTCAATAGGAAAGTTCCAGCATCAGAACTTGAGACTGGGTGACAGTTAACATGTCAGATAATCTCAGAAATGATAGGGGAGCATGCTCATACGAAATGCCAAGATACTGCCTAGAGCAAGAAGGAGAATACGGTATGAAAACTTGGGGTATCAGTGACCTAAAGGAGAGGAACAGAACTTGACTAAAGAAGTTATAGGAATATCTTGACTGATTTATCTTGCATTTTCCTTTTCATAAGTACAAACATAGTGTAACAAATCTATGTCTAAGAAGGATTAATAGACCTTTTCATTAAGCATAAACTAAAAAGCTGTACATGACAAGAAAATAGTATCGTATTTTAATTGACACTGTTTCTCTTCCTTAGTGATAGATAAAATACAATTGATGACATCTTAGATTCAATGAAATACAATAAACCTCTTCTCTATCACCCATCTGTTAACTTTGTCTTTGGTATCTTTCGTTGAACCAAATTTCTTAATTTTGACTTGGTCAAATGCATCCATGTTGGCCTTATGGTATGTGTGGGTGGAGACTTGGTTAAGAAATCCATTTCCTACCCTGAGGTGCCAAAGACATTCTTCCACATTTGGTTATCTTTTCTAAAATAACTTTTAGGTTTTTACTATGTCTGGAATTCACTGTGTACCTGGCTGTTCAACTTTACCCATAGAGAAAAATTTGTGTGAAACCTAGTGGTTTGTGGGGTAACTGCTGTCATTTTCCAGGTATTCGTATGCACACAGTTCTACTGAGTTCTAGATGCTTTCATTGGTCTCTGCCTGTCTGCTCCAGTACCAAACCTCTTGTTAACAGGTGTTTGTAATATTTGCTTTCTTCTGCTGAAGCACCACCTCCCTATTTTTAAATTCAGTTAGCCATTCCTGAACTTGTATCTGCCTATGTAATTATTGAAGTTTATAGAGCTCTGTTAGAAATCCTGGTGTAATTTTAATTGTGATTGTATTGAGTTTATAGTTTATTTTGGCAAAATGTAGTATCTTTAAAATATTGAGTCATCCCTTCATCTGACCATCGTATATCTTATCATTTATTACTCTTTATATTTTTCTTGATTTTGTAAATACTTGGTATTTTGTTACCCCTATTAGTATTGAATCTAATAGTTTGTTGATTTCGTTTTTTATGTAAGGTGATCATATCACCTGCAGATAACAATGTGACTCTTTTCAGACGTGTATGTGTGCATGCACACACACACTTGTTTGTTTATTCACGATTTTGGCCTTACAGTTTTACTGGTATGGCCTTTAGTCATATGCTGAATAGTAAAAAGATACCAAGCATCCTTGTTTTGTTCATATTCTTAAAAGTAATATCTCTGTTGTTTCCCAGTTAATATCTGTAGGTTTTAGGTATTATAGTTTTATCAATTTGAGACCATTCCCCTCTGATTTGAGTTTTATAAATAGATGTTGAACTTTACCAAATGTCATTTCTGCATCTAAGATCATTGCATGACTTTTCTTTATCATGCTGTATTTTCTGAAATTCTTGCTTGCTATTTAACTTCTATTAATATATTTCTTAGGTGTACTCCGTTCCTTTTCTGACTTAGTTGAACACTTAATTTACATTTTTAATCTTTTCTAGTACTGATTCACAATCTCTTTCCAAAACCCTGAGTGTAATTCAGAATTCAGGCTTAAAAAAAGATTTTGAAAGATAATGAAGTACATATTTCTTATTACAGGACCACTCTCATGCGGTCTGGGCAGCATCCCCAGAGTAGTTTCATTCCATGGAATAAATAAAGCACTAAAGAGTTTCCTATCTGTTTAGGACAGGTTTTGCTACTGAATGAACTTGCTGCAAACTTTCAAAATTGTGTATGAGGGATAATGAACTTTTCTATCTGTGTTTAAGCCTATAAATTTCCTGCTAAGTACTATTCCAGCTGTAGACTATACTTGTTTTTTTGTTTGTTTGTTTGTTTTGTTTGTTTTTTTGAGATGGAGTCTCGCCCTGTCACCAGGCTGGAGTGCAGTGGCGAGATCTCAGCTCACTGCAAACTCCGCTCCTGGGTTTAAGTGATTCTCCTGCTTCAGCCTCCCAAGTAGCTGGGACTACAGGTTTGCACCATCACACCCAACCAATTTTTTTTTTTTTTTTTTTTTGTAGAGTTAGGGTTTCTCATGTTGGCCAGGATGGTCGCGATCTCCTAACCTTGTGATCCACCTGCCTCAGCCTCCCAAAGTGCTGGGATTACAGGTGTGAGCCACCGCACCCAGCCTATAGGCTATACTTTTAATATGTGTTATTCAGACCTAAATATTTTCTAATTTTCATTTTAGTTTTTTCCTTTGACTAAAGCATAATGTTTTCCTTGAGTTTTCTTCTTCTCAGTAATTTATAATTTATTGCTGTGTAATTAGAAAACATGTTCTGGATGATAGCTTTTCTGAATGATTCTGCTGCTCTTGTTGAGACTTGCTTTATGTATTATTTATTGTAAATTTTGCAAATGTTTCATGGCTTTATCACAAAAAATTTATATTATATGTTTCTTGTATTCAAGATGTCTTGTGTTCATTACATCAAGCATTTTAATTATTATTCAAAGTCTTAGCCATATCTGTCTGATATGTAAGTGAATGAGAAAGAAAGAGACAGTAGATAACAGTATTACCCACCATGTGGATTCATTCTTTTCTGTTTTATTTTTAAATTGTTTAGTTTGAAGGTACGTTAGTAGGTATATGTGGGTTCAGCATTTTTACATCTATTTTAATGTTCCTTATTTCTAACAATAAATATGTTTTACCTTAAAGTCCATTTGTCTGATAGCAGTGTAGCTACACCAGCTTTCATTTAGTTGTTATGTGATTTATAGACTCTGTTTTCAGTTTTACTGTCATTATGTGTAGTTGTTTCTTTTGTACAAAACTGAATTTAAAAAATAATCCTAGTATTTTTTAACTGAGGTGTTTAGTCTGTTTACATTTATTTCGATTACTAAGTTGTTTGTATGAGAAACAGTAATATCTGCTGAAATATGAGGTGATTCACTATTTTCCCAGTAACATTTAAAATAGTTTTTTGGCCAATTTGATATGTAAACATAAAGGGATATAAGAAATAGGCAAAAATAATGTTATTTGATTTATTAATTTAATTGCACATATATATTTAAAATGTCATTGTGCAGATAATAAATTCAAAAATACTGCTCTTTACTCCATGCAGTAGTTTTATTCTGATTCTTTATAGGCATCTTGGAGACCATATTTATCATTTGAAGCATTGAACAATATATGTTTAAAGTCTGTCAGTTTCACTTCTGTCTGATGCATAACTTTTTGAATCTGTGTATGTTGCTATTCCTCAAAATTTTACCCAAATCTCACTCAGTCTTTGTGATTCTACACTTGACCCCTTATAGGGTTGCTTTTTGTTATGGTCTTTAAAAGATGTGCTTACTTGGTTGTGTAGAGCTTCATTTTGAAATCCCACTCCCAGGAATATGTATTATATGTGGGAAATCTGTACAATATCTGTGTCAAGTTATTTTACCTCTTTTTTAAAAAAATGATTTCGACCACCACCAACAACAACAGGGAGAGAGATCCAAGATGGCTGATCACTAGCAGCTCGGGCTCGTAGTTCCCAGTGAAAGCGCAGAGAACGAGAGGACGCCACACTTTCAGATGAATATTTGTTGCTCACGGACCAGGAGATTCCCAGCAGAGGAGCCCCACGTGTTGCCAGGGCGACTCTTGTGGCCGGTGCGGTGGTTTTGCTGGTGGTGCCTTAGCGCGCCAGTTTTTGGTGCAGAGTCCGGAGATTCCCAGGCAGAAAAGCACCATCCGTCTTAACACCGCTGTTTTGGCCGGCACAGTGGATTGCTCAGATTTCGGCACTGGGAATCAACAAGTTGGACGTCTGCTCAGAGACCTAGTTAGAAAGTCGGTAATTACAAAGACAACAGACGGATAAATATATAATGAAGGGAAGAAATCAGCGTAAAAAGGCAGAGAATACTCAAAATCAGAATGCCTCTCCCTCTACAGGGGATCACAATTCCTCATCAGTAATGGAACAAGGCTTAATAGATTACGAATGTGTTCCAATAACAGAAGCAGGTTTCAAAAGGTGGGTGATAAGAAACTTCTGTGAATTAAAAGAACTTGTTCTAACCCAATGCAAAGAAACTAAGAACCTTGAAAAAAGGTTTGACGAAATGTTAACGAGAATGGACAATTTAGAGAGGAATATAAGTGAATTGATGGAGCTGAAAAACACAACACGGGAACTTCGCGAAGCATGCACAAGTTTAAACAGTCGAATTGATCAAGTAGAAGAAAGGATATCAGAAGTCGAGAACCAGCTCAGTGAAATGAAATGAGAAGACAAGATTGGAGAAAAAAGGATGAAAAGGAATGAGCAAAGTCTCCAGGAAATATGGGACTATGTGAAAAGACCTAATTTACGTTTGATAGGTGTACCTGAATGTGATGAAGAGAATGAATCCAAGTTGGAAAATACTCTTCAGGATATCATTCAGGAAAACTTTCCCAACCTGGCAAGGCAGGGTAATATTCAACTCTTTGAATATCTTTGTGGTAATACAGAGAACACCACAAAGATATTCTTCAAGAAGACCAACCCCAAGGCACATAATTGCCAGATTTATTAGGGTTGAAATGAAGGAGAAAATACTAAGGGCAGCCAGAGAGAAAGGTCAGGTTACCCATAAAGGGAAACCTATCAGACTTACAGCAGATCTCTCAGCAGAAACCCTACAAGCCAGAAAAGAGTGGGGACCAATATTTGACATCCTTAAAGAAAAGAACTTTCAACCCAGAATTTCCTATCCAGCTTTATAATCAAAGGAAAAATTAAATCCTTTGCGAACAAACAAGTACTTAGAGAGTTCACCACCACCAGGCCTGCTTTACAAGAGCTTCTGAAAGAAGCACTATACATATAAAGGAACAACCAACATCAGCCTTTCCAAAAATATATCAAAAAGAAAAGAACATTAACACAACAAAAAATTTGCACTAAGTAATGGGCAAAACAGCCAGCTAGCATCAAATGCCAGTATTAAAGTTATATATATTCTAATCGGATAAAAAGCCAAAACCCATTTTTATGCTGCATCCAGACCCATCTCACATGCAACGATACACAAAGACTCAAAACAAAGAGAAGGAGGAAGATTTATCAACCAATCAGAGAGTAAAAATAAACAAATAAAAAGCAGGAGATGCAATTCTCGCCTCTGATAAAGTAGACTTTAAAGCAACAAAGAGCAAAAGAGACAAAGAAGGACATTACATAATGGCAAAACGATCAATGTAACAAGAAGAGCTAACGATTTTATAGATCAACAAGATAGAAAATTAACAAGGACATCCAGGACTTGAACTCAGACCTGGAACAAGTAAACTTAATAAACATTTATAGAACTCTCCACTTCAAATACATAAAACATACATTACCACCTCACACCTATTCCATAAGTGACTACATAATTGGAAGTAAATCACTCCTCAGTAATCGCATAGCATTTCATAGGTTTAAATGAAATATTGATTGGCTGCTCGTTTGTTATTTTCTTCCCTTATTCCTTCCTGTTTACATCAAGTACAAGTATAATTATTGGTATAAAAGAGTTTTTCAATACCCATTACTAAACTGCATTCTAGCCTGGGCAAGAAAGCGATACTCCCATTCTCTCTCTCTTTCTCTTCCTTTTTCCTCCTCTTCTTTATTCTTTTTCTTTCTTTCTTTCAAAAAAATAAAATAAAATAAAAATAAAAATAAATAAAAAATAAAAAAAATGATTTCTCCAAAACATCTAAATGTAGCATTGTTAGAGATCATTTTTGTAATTAATTAGTAGTGGGTACAGCTGTGTATATTAGGAAACCCAAACTTACATGGCTTAAGCAAAGTAGAAGTTTATTTGCCTTCGCAAGTGTGCAGCGAGGTACCGCCACAGATGATCAGGGACCCAGGTTACCATCCTGGTGCTCTGCCCTTGAGGTGTGTGACTTCCAATCATAAGTCACCTTAAGGGAGGATGGCAGGCAGATGGACAGAAAAGAGGCTCCTTCTGGCCCTGTCAGCTTGGTTAAGGCAACATTGGCCACACCTGGTTTCAGGAGCAGCTGACAGATGTGGTCTTTTGTTCCAGGGCAGTGTAAAACAGGAGAATACATGTTGGGTTGGCAACTGTTGGTGTCTTGCACTAACAGTGGAGTGTAATTACAGGAGTGCCCAGTGATATGAGAGACTGAAACGTCACCTGCATGGTACTCTCTGTTATCTCAAGGATTATAACTAGGAAAAAATGTGTTGTAGATGCTATTTCTGTCAACATTTTTTCTAAATACCAGGCTTTTACTTTTTTTTTTATTGAGACAGAGTCTTGCTGGAGTGCGGTGGTGTAATCTCACTGCAGCCTTTACCTCCCAGGCTTAAGTGATCCTTCCACCTCAACTTCCCAAGTAGTTGGAACTACAGGTGTGTGCTACCGTGTTTGACTAACTTTTCTACTTTTTTTGTAGAGATGGGGTTTCACCATGTTGCCCAAGCTAGGCTCAGGGGCAGATCACCTCCTGATGTGCTGGGATCACAGGCCGCTACTCCCTGCCTTATATTTTTCATTTCTTTTTTCTTTTTTTCTTTGCATTTTTTCTACTTGATCAGGTTTTCTTGATTAGACTTCCCTTATTCTTTTCTTCCCCTGATGCTTAGCATAAGTATTTCCTGTCCCTTTTTTTTTTTTTTTGAAACAGTCTCACTCTATTACCCAGGCTGGAGTGCAGTGGCATCATCTCGGCTCACTGCAGCATCCGTCTCCTGGGTTCAAGCGATTCTCCTGCCTCCAGAGTAGCTAGGGTTATAGGCATGCACCACCACGCCCGGCTAATATTTTTTGTATTTTTAGTAGAGACATGGTTTCACCATGTTGGCCAGGCTGGCTCCAGACCTCAAGTGATCCACCCGCCTTGGCCTCCCAAAGTGATGGGATTACAGGCGTGAGCCACTGTGCCCCAAATGTTGATTAATCTTCCTCTCCTCCATACTTAGCAGTACAGGGACTTACTAGACTCCTTCTGCTTAAGTCGTTCCCCATCCCCACTCCCCATTTCTTGATGTCCTGGTCTGATATTTGACTTCTACTTATTTTATACCCTCCAGGATTATTATTTTTGAGAATCACCTTCTTTACCTATTTACCAGTTTCTTACTGCTGATCTTCAGGTATTTATTTTTTTATCCATACAGCTTCTTTGGGCTTAAAACTACTCTTTCTAAAGTATATTCGCTATTAGATTGTTATGTGGAGATTCAGAGAAGGTAATCTGTATCTCCTAATGAGAAATGTTTTTATTTTACCTCCTTGGATGACAGGCAGTGGATAACTGGCCTCTGTTCTAGGGAGACTAGTGTCAGTCTAATTGTCGTTCATCTTATGTTTTTTTCAACTGGCTTTCACAATTCTTCTTATCTGTAAAATTCTACAGTTTCCTGTCATGCGTCTTGTAATTTATTCATATTTATCTTCCTTGGGATTCATTTTTCTACTTCAGTCTGTGAATTCCTGTCTTCCATGAATTCTGGGAATTTTTTTTAGCTGTTATCTGTTCAAACATTGTCTCTCACTTTTTTCCTCCAGTTTTTCCCTGTAGAACTAATGTTCAGTGTACTTGTAACCTTCATATCCTCCATGTTCAGTATGTACTCTTTCCTATTTTTACATCTCTTGGTAATCTCAGCTCTGTTTTTCATTTTTTCATTGTGTCTGATAGGGTATTTAATGTATCTTTTGGATTTCTAATTTTATTGGCTCTTAGATTTTATTTCTGGAAGTTATGTTTGACTATTTAGCATATCCTTAGTTTTATTTGTTTGTTTTTGAGGCAGAATTTTGCTCTTGTTGCCCAGGCTGGAGTGCAAGGGCGCAATCTTGACTCACTGCAACTTCCGCCTCCTAGGTTCAAGCAGTTCTGCTTCAGCTTCCCGAGTAGCTGGGATTACAGGCATGCAGCACCATGTCCAGCTAATTTTTTTATATTATTAGTAGAAATGGGGTTTCACTATGTTGGTCAGGCTGGTCTTGAACTCCTGACCTCAGGTAATCTGCCCATCTCATCCTCCCAAAGTGCTGGGATTACAGGCTTGAGCCACCGCACCCGGCCCAGCCTGTCCTTTTCTCAGTAGCTTTTTAACCTTTCCTTATATTTATACTTTTGGTCTTCAGCACTTCCTAGAGTCCAGCATCTTTGCATTCTTGTGCGGCGGCCCTTCTGTATGATTTGCCTGCTGACTCTCACTCATGGTCAGATTGTGGTTTTTCACTGGGAAAGTTGTTTTCTCTCTTTTGAGTTCTCTCAGGTCTTGATTGTGGAGATGACTTTCTGGTTGGTTTTACTTGCTTCTGCAGCATACCCTGTAAGATTTTAGGTTCCAGGATTCCTGTATCAAGTGCCCGTTATGACTTATTCCTGCTAGCCTGCGTGGGGCACAGGTCTGAGACTTCCATATCTCAATGGAAACTTTGTTCCTTCCCTACTCCAAGCACTAGACAGAAATAGCATCCCTGTGTCACATCATACTACCTCCTGATAGCTTTTGAGCCCTTGTCAGGGGTTTGGGATGTACTTGTTCTTAATAGTTTGTTTTCTGTGTATTACAGTTTTTATAGAATGGTCTCAGCGTTAGCAGCACCTTTAGTACAAGGGTGTCTACCTAGGTGTTTTGTTTTGTTTATCTTTTTGTGACTGCCAATACCTGACTATGGAATCAGGGAGGACTTAGGGAACTTAAGGAAACCCTGAGAAGTAGGAACCTAAATAACATGATGGAATCAGAATACAGCTGAGGAGGTGAGTGGCACTGGATTTGAAAGAGAAGCCCTTGAAGCCTTAGGGAAGAAGAAAGAAAATATTTAGAGAGCACCTCTTATGGACCAGGCACTTTTATAATAGCAATTTCCCTGAGAAGTAGGTTCTCTGTCTGCTTTAGTGTTGAAGAAACTGAGGATGGCGGAGGTCAGTGATGTCCCTAAGCTTCTGGAGTCATCAGTAGCTGTGATGCAGACAGGATCTGTCTGACAGACTCTACAACCCATGCTCTTTTCACTGAGTCTTCCTGCCTTTTGTATGAATTAGTCAGCTTTCATGAGTTTACTTCAAGTTGTCATTCTTTTCTTTTCCTGATTTCCCAGCATCTGTGTTTTCTCATGGATGACCAATGCTGTTAAGTTCCTTCATTCACCCTGTGCCATGGTTCTGATACTTTCTTTTCTTTTACTGTTTCCTCTGGTTAAAATAGGCTGATTGTGACTAACTTGGTCTCACAGCTTTTTAACAGTTTGCAACCCATAATTTGAGCCCATGATTTTGAAGTGTGGCTCATGGTTGGAGTATAGATCAGCAGAGGACTTAACACAAGTATGCTCAGGAGCACATTCCCCTGTCCCAGCTGGGCCCACATCCGGCTCCAGTGTAGCTGCCACCCTTCTTCTCCCCACTCCCCAGGAGTGTGAGGATTCCTCTTAAACAGCATTCCAGCGTTAACTTTAGACGTTGGGAACATATCCCACTTATTCTTTCATGGCTTCCTATAGATGACATTTCTTTTTAAGTCACTTAACTGTACAAGATCATAACTCACTCTGCCTGTTCTTACCTTTGATCTTATTTTATATTTTCTTCCTGTTTGGCTCATTCCAGATTTTTCTGAGATACTTTATTTAGCAACTACATTCTTAAGCAAGTTTTAAAACCAAAGCATTTAAGATTTGCCATTCATTCATCTTGGAATTCTAGCTTATTTTTCTTTTTTATTTTAGTAGTACAGGTAGTTTATTAAAAATAAAATTCGTGGAAAAATATTTTAATGTACCATTACTTTTTAAAGATAAGAAATCAAAGACCAATATGCAAATAGGGTAGGACGACAACACCATGTTGTTGTGCCTGCCACCAAGGTAATATGATAGCATGTAACATGAATGTGTAATTGATGTGTATCACTCTTTATCTCTTCCCTAGCCCTCCAAGCCACAAAATTGTGGTGAATGGAAAAGAATGTGTAAACTTTGCCTCATTTAATTTTCTTGGATTGTTGGATAATCCTAGGGTTAAGGTGAGTAGCACATAAAGCTGAAGTGGACAGATAACATTATGATTTAAGAAACTGGACATAAAAGACAAATACAGGCCAGGTGTGGTGGATCACTTGAGGTCAGGAGTTCAAGACCAGCCTAGCCAACATGGTGAAACCCCATCTCTACCAAAAATTACAAAAATTAGCTGGGCATGGTGGCACACACCTGTAGTACCAGCTACTGGGGAGGCTGAAGTGGGAGAATCTCTTGAACCTGGGAGGCAGAGGTTACAGTGAGCCAAGATGGTGCCACTGCACTCTAGCCTGGACAACAGAGCAAGACTCTGTCTCAAAAAAAAAAAAAAATCAGAGTATTGGAAAGGCCTATGCAAGTTTTTCCCATTACTTTTTGTCTGACAGAGTTGTGAGCCGGACCTAGACAGAGGGAGACAAGACTGTCTTATGAGGCTCAGTGTTGAGCAACAACCACAGATCTGAACAGGCCAGACCTGGGGAATAGTTGGAGAAGGGTTTAGGAAATTGCTGTCTCTCCTATTGGGATTGTGGGCCAACAAGCATTTTCCAGGAAAGACTTAGGCCCTCAAATGCAGAAAAGTTAACTGGTTTAGAGAATCAGGCTAATACAACTTTTCCATGTTTTAAATCATACCTCTGTCTTTACATATGTCTTGTCTTTATATTCTGTTAGAGCTGTCATAGTTCTGACAACAAAGTGGAGGGAGAAGGAACTATGTGGGTTAAAAAATAGGAAATGTTCGTTTTGAACTCCTAAAAGATAAATGATTAAAGTGTAATTCTCTAACTTCAATCAAGGCAGCAGCTTTAGCATCTCTAAAGAAGTATGGCGTGGGGACTTGTGGACCCAGAGGATTTTATGGCACATTTGGTAAGTTTCTGTTGTGTTTTATTTTTCAAACGCTGCTTTCAATAGTTAAGATTCTATTTTAGGCCCATCACAGTGGCTCACGCCTATAATCCCAGCCCTTTGGGAGGCCGAGGCGGGCAGATCACCTGAGGTCAGGAGTTGAAAACCAGCCTGGCCAACATGGTGAAACCCCGTCTCTACTAAAAATACAAAAATTAGCCAGGCATGATGGCAGATGCCTGAAATCCCAGCTACTTGGGAGGCTAAGGCAGGAGAATGGCTTGAACTCTGAAGGCGGAGGTTGCAGTGAGCCAAGATTGTGCCACTGCACTCCAGCCTGGGTGGCAGAGCGAGACACCATCTCAAAAAATAATAATAATTAATTAATTAATTAAAAATTGCTCAAAGGAATTTATTGCTGAAAATAACATTTTGGCTTACAAAATGTCGCAATGTGGGGAAAGTAAAGCAAGGGAAATATCTTCCGACTTCCATCCTCGTTTCCATTTCTGGATCTTTGTGCATTTTTTGCTTTAATAGTTAAGTTTTTTACTTTTGTGTTTTTTTAATGTAAGGGAGCCTTACTATTACTCCTTAGCTGGTTTGGTGGTTACATTAGTTGTCTTGTAAACAAGTCGTGAGGATTAGTGTCCAAGAATCCTACAGCTGGAAGAGATCTTTAAAATCTTTAGTTCTATCCCTAAAATTAGAAACTGGCCTGGGTTAGTGGCTCACGCCTATAATCCTAGCATTTTGGGAGGCCGAGAGGGGAGGATTGCTTGAGCCTAGGCATTTGAGACTAGCCTGGGCAACATAGTGAGACCCCGTGTTTACAAAAAGATTAAAAAATTAGCTGGACATTAGTATGCACCTATAATCCCAGCTACAAAGGAGACTGAGGCAAGAGGATCACTTGATCCCAGGAGGCTGAGGCTGCAGTGAGCCATGTTCACACCACTGCAGTTCAGCCTGGAAGACAGTGAGACCATTTGAAAAAAAAAAAAGAAGAATAGAAACCAAGTATCCTGATTCCCATTCTTGATGGCAAGTTCAAAGAAATGAGCTCATATCAGATCCTCTCATTTTCCTCTAGTCTAATGCAAACAGGGGTTATTTGCTTGGTTTTTAATTGGTAGGGAATTATTTTCTTGCCAGGTAAACTAAAAGAGTCATGTTTTATAGGGTTGTTGACTGTAATCTGATGAAGGCTTTCTTTCTGTGACTGTTTGCTGAGGTAAAGGAATTGTTTTCTTAAAAGCCTCTCTGTCTGATGGGTTTTATTGACATGTGTAACTTGGTCCCTGCTTGAGTCTTGATCTGGAAAGACAGATGAGAGACTTATTGCCAAGTCCAATGTGATAGTTTCAAATCTTCAAGACAAGTTTTCTCAAAACTGTCAAATATATTGTTAAAATAGCCCAGTCACCTTTCCATTTGGATCACCTGCATAATGGCATGCTAGATGCTTCCAAACATGAGGTCTTTAGATTAATGGGTTTTAAATTAATTTTCTTGATTGGGTAATTCAATACATGATAGAAACTTCAAAAAGTATACAGAGATAGACATGGGAAATCTAACCTCAGGTTCTGTTTTCCCCACTGCCATCCTACCCCCTTAAAAAGACAAGCTACTATCAGTAGTTTCTTGTTAATTCTTCCAGAGACCTTTTTCCAGCATATGTGAACCACTTCCACACATGTATTTTTCCCCCATTCTTAGAAAAATGCTAGCGTACCATACACATTGTTCTGTACTTTGCTGTTGACATGACTGTTTTAAATTTAAACTGGATTTGATCTTTCTGGTGTTTAAATGGGCTGCCAGAGGCAGTATGATGAACGCACAGTTGTGGGTTGGATCCTCTGAAAGCCACATTATTGGTCACTGAGTCATCTTTATCCTAAAGCTATAGGTGAAGGTGAAGGTGAAGGTTCAGACAGACTGTGGCTTCTGGACAAAGGTTGCAAGGTAATTTGCAGTGGGATTGTTTTCAAACAAGACACCAAATCTACAACTTAAAGTAATGTATAGTGTTTTCTGAGTGCATTGTCCTTCAGATAACCAGGGTTTTAATCATTCTTAACAGTTGCCCGTCTTTACTTGTCACCTTCTTTCCTTTCTTTAAATATATATATTGCCCATATTTGTACTTTTTTGATTTCTGACAGGATTTTTCTCTATGTCCGTGTTCATTCTGGAAGCAATAACTTGAATTATTATAGTTTTATTAAAATATGTTGAAATTTTAGCATTAGATACAATCAGAGAAGCTACTTGAAGTCATCTAAGGCTAAATTTTATATCTAAAATACCCTATATAATTAAATTATTCTAAATGTGCAGGGGATGTTTGCCTTTTGCACCAAGCAATAATGCAGACATGAAGCCCTGTTTCTCTTGTTTACAGTTGCTTATGTATTATTGAAGAGTTTAATTCCAGGTGTAGAAGCACTTTCCCTGGACTCCCACATGATTGCTTTTAATATTGTCTTCCCTGCCCCCCAAAGTATTACATTCAGGCATCTGGTTTCAAAGCACACCCCTTGTAGCTTTCTTCTCAACTCTTGAAATAGTGAATGTGAATCACTTGTAAGAGTAAATTTCTTTATTAAACATTCTCTCTTGTTTATGATTTTATGGTAACATTTATGTTAAATAATTAATTCAGAAAAAGTAAATGGATCAATGGTTGAGTTAAGATTCATCTAGTTTTTTAAGGCTAAACAGTTCCCTACCTCCTAGAGGCCTGACAGGTAGAAAACTAAACAAGTTATTAGAACAGTTTCCTTAGGACTGAACTAGATTCTTCCCACCCACTGATGCTTATTTTAGAACTGAGCGATTGGTTTTATTGAGTTGTGGAGCCTTCCTTTCCTCTAAGGCCAGTGGGGCCCCAGGGTACTTAGGGTAGTGTCTGTTGGTGAACTTTTTGTTTGTTTCTTTCTTTGTTTTGTTTTTAGTACATTTAGGTCTTATTCACCTATGATTTATCTTTGGTCTGTTTTGCATATGTAATGACTCATTGTCTTAAACTAGGTCAGAAACAGTTGGGTGGCAAGGTTTCATTATGAGAGATAATAGCATTTAATTGTGTTC
Source organism: Aotus nancymaae (assembly GCF_030222135.1). Taxonomy (NCBI): domain Eukaryota; kingdom Metazoa; phylum Chordata; class Mammalia; order Primates; family Aotidae; genus Aotus; species Aotus nancymaae. The sequence continues at coordinate 21,042,953 of NW_026988455.1, forward strand.
CAGAGCCAGTCTAAACAGTTGTTCATTTCAGTAGTTTATAAAAATATTTGGCTTCTTTGTTTTAGAACAGTCAACTGATCCGTGACTACCTGTTCCAGTAAGAAGAACATTTGGTCATAAAATTCTTAGATCTGCCACTTCTTACCAGTCATGGGATCATGGTTTTCTCAGGTGTAGGTAGGAACAGTCATTGCTTGCACGCTTTAGAACAATTTGGTAAGGATCGCATAAGATACTGCATGTTTTGAAAACATGAAAAACATTTGACCCTATATGTTCTAGTGAGTACCTAAGGGCTATCATTTATACTCTTAAGAAGAAAACCTATCCATGTCTCTAGGGATTTTTTTTTTAAGGACAGTATGTATGCAAAAATATGAAGGCCTTAAGAGAAAACATAGTTTGTTTCTAAACTGTCCTGAACTCAGGTATTTTATAGTGTTTTCTCTGGAACACAACCAGGAAGGCCATAATCTCTCCTCCTTGTGAGAAGCTGAACAAGTGGCTCTTATTAGAAGATAGTCTTAACTATTCAGAATTCAGATAGCTTAATTAGAAGACTGCTTAAAGTGTGACCAGGCTTTTGCTTTTAAAATAAAACCTTTTATTCTACAAATATTGATATAATTAAACCTTAAATAGCATATTGCTTGTTCCAGGCAGTGTTCTAAGTGTCTTATCAGCATTTAACTCATGCGGTCCTCCTACTAACCCTTGAGGAAGGTAGAACTGTTACCCCTGTTTGACAGAGGAAGGCACCGAGGCTGCCCAGGGCTGAACCCCCAGGCCTACCTACAGTTTGAGCTCTGTGATGTCCGAGGTACGGAGGCCTCCTGTCCCCGAGGCTCTGGTGAGGGAGCCAGACAGGCAGATAAACAAGTGTAAGAAAGTGCTAAGGGCTGTGAGGTGTGCGGAGGCATTCTAGGATGCCTCCCTCCATGGCCACTTCTTTACCGTGTTTATTGCTAACAATGAATTGGAGAATATAGTGCTTTAGTTTTATTCCATGCAAGTCTACATTTCCAATTAGTGAAATGGATCATACACACAGTAGATATGGACATCAAAAGTCGAAGAAAAGTGACTGCCTTTGTAGTATTCCTGCTTGCTGCCTCCCGCTCCGTTGGACTGAGAGTTTCTTCATCGCACAAAGGCTCATCAAGAGAAACAAGTTCTGCAGTTATCCATATTTACCTATCACAAAACCTGCTTTGCAAGGCTGACATCAGCTAAAACCCAGCGTCTCTCGATAGAAGGAAAAGACTTGTCTGTTTGAGCTTTCAAGACTACACTAGAACCAATAAGTCATTGATTTATTATTGAGAGATTCTTCTTTGCACTTTATGGCAACTGTATATAAACAGTTATGAGTATACCTAATGATGGAAAAGATTTGTAACATGCTAATCTTCATCAACTAGGTAACACATTCTAAAGTCTTGAAACAGGGTCACACTCAGTTTTGCAGTCTCATTATCATCAATAAAAAGAGTCATTTAGAGCCGAGAAGTCTACAGAATGACTTAAAATTCCTTTTGTGTTTAGCAAAAATAGTTTGTATACATAGCATGTTTTCTTTTTGAAGTGGAGATACCAAATGAAAGCAAACCGCTGTGGCCTGGGTTGTCCTTCTGGCTGAATTGTGAAGGTTTATGGCAGATATTTTCAATTAGAAACACCATTATAATTTGAAGGAGGCCTCCTACCCGGGAATGTGAGAAGTGGCAAAGTGATGCCTCTCAGAGAACAGTAATGAGGATGAGAAGGAAGACGTACCCGAGAGTAACCCGTGCTCGGCTGCTTGGCTCCTTTCCTCTTTCTTGCTAGATTTTGCCTGAAACCTGTTCTGATAGCATCTCTCCTAGAGGGTGGCTGTCAAACAAGGGATCGCAGCCGTGGATTTCGTGTGATTGTAATGTCAGAGATCTGAGACTTGAAGATCAACTGGGACATGTTCTTCTAAACTCTGTGTGTTGTCGTAAAGTCCCACATTTAATATTGGTATAGTGAAAAGTGTCCATTTTATAAAATAACTATAACTAATTGGTTTTGGAAATCAGATGATATTGACTGTGTTTATATATATTTTAACATACAAGTAAGAAGCATGCCTCATATTTTATCACTATTTGATAGCAATGGAATTAATGTTTTAACAGTTCTGTAATGTTCTTTAGGAAGTCTGTAAATACACTGCCTCCTGCCAGGCCGTCAGCCCTCTCTACTGCTCCAGCTCAGGAATGCCCAGACTGCCTGCCATTGCCCATGCTTGGGTTCTCATCAGTAGATACATCACGACTCCCTCATCCTGGGTCTTAAACTCCAACTCTGTAGCCTCTGATTTCCCTCCTTCTCCCATAGCTCTCTAAAGCTGGAGGGCCTGGCCGCTTCTAGCTCTCCCCACACAGGGCCTGTTGTGAAACTCTGTTATCTAGTCCTCCAGGCTTGGGTCTCGCCATAGTTAAAAGAGCTAAAGGAATTTTTAAAAATTCCTTTCCCTGCTTGATAATGTCTCATTTTAAGACTGCTTAAGTTTTAAGATTCTAAGCTAGCCAGTGGCCTCTTTATTTTAAGCATCACTGGTACTCCATCCCAGGGCATGAAGCCTCAGGGTTCAGTCTGAGAGGTGAAAGGCTATAACAAGGAACCATGATTTAAGAGGAAAATAAAACATGTACATCTAACAATTATAATGTATCCTCATTATTATGTCAAGATTCTCCTTACGGTGCTTCTCTAAAAGGACTACATTTCCTTTTGTACTATAAGTTTGAATTCTTCATTGCACTTATAAGAAATTCAGACAGAAACCCAGCTCCAGAAGGTGATGGGAGGTGCCACTACTAAGTGCTGACATAGATTGTTAGAGGAGTGGTCACTGGAGTTCTAATAAGTGTCACTGTCTTGACGCAAAGTATACAGGGTTCTTTTTGCTGAAATGCAAACAGACATTAACAAGTTAACATCAGACATGGGTGAGGCCTCAGTGGTTTTGGTTGAGGGCAGTTAAAGCAGGGAAACTTGGTAGGCCTTGAAGTCTTACAGTAGAGTGATATCAAAGCAGAACTCAAAGTTGGAGCTGCCCCAGTAACACATTTTACAGATAGATGAGTAGCTGATTTAGTTCATGTATTTTAGAAGTAGTGTGGGCCTAGAATTATTTTTATAGATCTTATATAATTTATCATTTAAAAACAATTCCATTTTGGCCATAAGGTGAAAGTATTGATAATTATACTGCTTGTGTTCTTTTATTTATTCTTTAGTAGCGAGAAAGAATTACAAGACAATTTAACCATTTCACTTTTTTAACTGAAATAGATGTTCATTTGGATTTGGAAGACCGCCTGGCAAAATTTATGAAGACAGAAGAAGCCATTATATACTCGTATGGATTTGCCACCATAGCCAGTGCTATTCCTGCTTATTCTAAGAGAGGGGACATTGTATTTGTGTAAGTAACCTTTACCTAGTTTTCTAATAGCAATTTCTTTGAAATAATACTGATCGTCTTAGAGAAATACTTCATTAGAAGTTATCTGCATAAAATAATATTGCTTTTTGTTGTTTTTCAAGAAGTAGTCACCTCACCAAAAGTTTCAAAATTTGTGAAACCTTCACTTAAAAGATGCTTAAAGGTGTCTGTAGTCATTTATCTGCCATGATAATTATTTATCGATGTCCAGATGAGGACAGCTGTCTGCCTTTGTGTAGCTCTGGGGCTGTGTGGTATCCTAGTCCGTGATCACTTAGACTGCCTGGCAAAGTCTCTCCATGTCTCATCACCCACTCACCCCGTCTCCTGGTCTCAGCTGGTCTTGCTTCCTGGCTTATTAAGATAGAGGACCCATGGCTTGGACACTTCCTTGACTACCTACAAGTGGATCTTCACACTCGCATGCGTGTCGTGAATGCCTGCTACCATGGTTTACTGTGAAGGGAAAGGGCAGAGGGCAGCCAAGCAAGGGCTGGCAGGGCTCAGGCTGCTGATGAAAAGGCAGAAGCTTCTGCTGCACCAAGCCAAGCCTCTGTCGTTCTTGGAGTGGGCTAAAATTTGGGTCTCAAATTTACTTTTATTTCCCTTTTTCCAACACCATAGCGAGAGTAATCTTTTAAAAATGTAAATCCTATCATGTCACACTTCATTTAATACAATATGGAGCTTCTGTTATTCCTAAAATGAAGACACAAGTCCTTTGTATGATCTTGTGAGCTCTGTACCACTTTTTCAGGCTCATTTTGTACCATTTTCCCCGAGGTGTTTAAGCTATAGCCTTGCCAGTCTTGTACGCTAGTGTCCTCTCACTTCAAGGCCCTTGCAAATGTTCATAACTCTGACTAGACACTGTTCCTCCTCTCCTCTCCTCTTTAATTCCTTCTTATCCTACACATAGGTCACCTCTGCGGGGAAGGCTTCCCACACCTCTCAGCAGGTCAAGACCCCTGCTGCATGTGGACAAAATCTTACAGCCAGAGAGAATTTATTGTCCTTGCTTATCCTATTATCTCACAGTAGCACCTAAACTGCCTGTCAAGGTCACCCTGCTTCTCAAGCCTCCCTCCCTCGCACAGACACACACACACACTCTCACACACACTCTGCTCTACTCGCTTGCTTCATACTTACTGTACTTTTGTAGAACTTGTAACAGTTTATAATTTTATATCTGTGTAGTTATTTGCTTCTGTTTCTTGCTGGGAGCCCATTACTTAGAATGGTATATATCATTTAGTAATGGTCAATAAACACTAATTCAGTAAATGAATGAAAGGAAGCCGGAGCTCACAATAGGGGTCCAGGTGCCCGTATGGTAGAGCCTGGCCTCCCTTGAACCCTGCACTGGCCTCTTACTTACCACTCACTGTTGGAACTCTTGCTTGTGCAGCAGCAGAACTTTCTATCACACTTACTGCAGAACTGACTCTACCTGGGGCTTCTGGGGGTACATGTGACCCATTCCTCACCATAGCCCTGCAACAGTCTAGGAGCACTACAGCGAATGTCCTGGGTCTAAGTAGTGTACTAATATGACCATAAAAATGAACTGAAAAAAATAATAACTATAAAAAATAATCTGAAAGACTCATCACAAACTGGAGTGCCGTTGACTTAAAGTGTTTCTAGGTTTTTAGTAAAAGCAGAGTTAGAGACAGCTGCAGTGTCATTCAGTGTCACTTTAAACACAAGCACCCCACTATAAATTCTTTTTGAGTTTATGTCCAGAAAAAGTATATGGTTACTGCTTCATTTGGTAAATACTACATTGTCTTTTTGTTTTTTTTTGTTTTTTTTTTTGAGACGGAGTTTCGCTCTTGTTACCGAGGCTGGAGTGCAATGGTGTGATCTCTGCTCACCGCAACCTCCGCCTCCTGGGTTCAGGCAATTCTCCTGCCTCAGCCTCCTGAGTAGCTGGGATTACAGGCACGCACCACCATGCCCAGCTAATTTTTTGTATTTTTAGTAGAGACGGGGTTTCACCATGTTGACCGGGATGGTCTCGATCTCTTGACCTCGTGATCCACCCGCCTCTGCCTCCCAAAGTGTTGGGATTACAGGCATGAGCCACTGCGCCCGGCCTGTCTTTTTGGTTTTAACTGCTAGGAAATATAGACTAAATTCACTTCCATGTATTATGCCCAGTGTCCTAAAACTTCAGTTTCCAGTAAGTTGCTGACCTGTTTAGTGTGCTACATAATTTTAAATATTATATTCTACCTGAAATGCGTCTGAGTGTAGGAGTACTAGAGGTAAACATGGGGTTTGGTTAATTGGTTTTGATAAATTTGTCAGGCATAGACACTGTCTACTGCTTCATTTCCTTCCTTTCAGTAAACAGTGTTAATCCTTTGTGCTTTGCTAATAGTGGGTCTCAGTACAGTGGTCATTCATGGCCTTAAATCTGTCCTATCACTCCACTAAGTCTGTGTTCATGTTACTTGACAGATCTTTTTAAAATTAAACTTTTTACATTCAGATAATTGTAGATTCAAAAGCACTTGTAAGAAATAATACAGAAATCCTGTGTACTTTTTACTAAGTCTCTTTCAGTGGGGACCTCTTGCAAGACAAACAGTTTAAAGGCCAGGATATTGACTTTGTAATTGTCAAGGCACAGAACACTTCTGTCACCACAGGGATCCTTCATGTTGCTATATCCACATTCCTCCCACCTGCCCACTCCTTAACCCCTGGCAACCACTAATCTGTTCTCTATTTCTATAATTTTGTCATTCTAAGAATATTATACAGGTGGAATCATCCAGTAGGCAATGCTTTGGGGTTGGCTTTTTTATTCAGCGTAATTCTCTGATGATTTATCCAAGTTGTTGCTTGTATCCAGAGTTCGTTCCTTTTGATTGTTAACTGTTACTCCATGGCATGAAGGTACCACCATTTATTGAACCAGTTACCTATTAAAGACATCTGGGCTGTTTCAGCTTTGTGCTATTTAAAAAAAAAAAAAAAGCTGCTCCAAACATTCATGTACATTCATGCTATGTGAACATAAGTTTTTATTTCTATGGTATACGTGCCAAGGAATGCGGTTGCTAGGTTTATAGTATTGCATATTTAGATTTTTCAGGAACTGCCAAACTATTTTCCATAGTGTCTATACCATTTTACATTCCCATCAGCAATGTATGAGTGATCAAGTTTCTCCACGTCCTCGGATGCATTTGGTGTTGTCACTGCTTTTTCAGCCAGTCTCATAGGTGGGTAGAGAAATTTATATTTTTCTGATGGCTAACGATGTTGAACATCCATTTATATTCATATTTGCCATCTCTTCAGTGAAATGTCTTTTCATGGCTTTTGTTCATTTTCTAGTTGTATGATTTGTTTTTATACTAATGAGTTTCAAGAGTTCTTTATACATTCTAGATCATAGTTCTTTACCAGATATGTGGTTTGCAAATACAAATTTTGATGTCCACGTATTCATTGCTAATATAGAGAAATGAAATGGATTTTTTGTGTGCTGATCTTGTATCCTGCAACCTTGCCAAAATCACTTAATTAGCTCTAGGAACTGTTTTTCTAGATTGCTTAGGATTTTCTATGCAGACAGTTGCCACGTCATCTGTAAATAGTTTTATTTTCTGATCTGTATACTTTTTATTTCCTTTATTGCCTTATTGCACTGACAAGAACATCCAGGACTGTGTTAAGAGTAGTAAGAGAAGACTTTCTTGCCCTGTTTCTGATCTTAGAAATCTAAGCATTTAATCTTTCACCAATAAGTGTAATGTTAGGTGCAGATTTCTTACAGATGCTCTTTATTACATCCACTTTCCTGCACCCCATCCTTTTTTTCTGAGCATTTTCATTGTAAATCAGTGTCAAATTTGGTTGACTACTTTTTCTGTATTGTTGATACAATCATGTGATTTTTCTTTTATGGTCTGTTAATGTGTAAAATTTTCTTTTTTAGTCTGTTAATAACATTGATTTATTTTCAAATACTGAACCAGCCTTGTATACCTGGAATAAACACCAGTTGGTTATGGGGTATGTTTGTGTGTGTGGGAGTGTGTGTGTGTCTGTGTGTATATACACATATATATATATATATGGCTAAATTCTATTTGCCAATCTTTTGTTAAGGATTTTGAATCTGTTCATGAGGGAGACTGTCCTATAGTATACTTTTCTTGATACTTACTTTGGTTTTGGTAGCAGAATGACACTTCATTGAATCAGTTGGGAGGTGTTCTGTCTTCTATTTTGGGGAGCTATTTCTATAGAATTATTTTCAATTATTTAATTGTTTGGTAGAATTCTTCCATTAAACCATCTGGGCCTGGAGATTTCTTTTTTGCAAGTACGTTAATTCTGATTTCAGTTTCCTTAGTATTTATCAGTCTATTCAAATTATGTTATGTTGAATGAATTGAGGTAGTTCGTGTTTTTCAAGGAATTGGTCCATTTCATAAGTTGTCAGATATTTATGTGTGGCCCCATTCATGGTATTTCCTTATTATTCTGATGTCTATGGAGTTTACAGTGATATACTCTGTTTCACTCTTGGTGTTGGTAATTTGTGCCTTTTCTCCTTTTTTCTTTGTTAGTCTTGTTAGAGGTTTGCCAGTCTTTTTGTTTTTTCTTTTCTTTTTTTTTTTTTTTGAGACGGAGTTTCGCTCGTTACCCAGGCTGGAGTGCAATGGTGCGATCTCAGCTCACCGCAACCTCCGCCTCCTGGGTTCAGGCAATTCTCCAGCCTCCTGAGTAGCTGGGATTACAGGCACGCACCACCATGCCCAGCTAATTTTTTGTATTTTTAGTAGAGACGGAGTTTCACCATGTTGACCAAGATGGTCTCGATCTCTTGACCTCGTGATCCACCCACCTCGGCCTCCCAAAGTGCTGGGATTACAGGCGTGAGCCACCGCGCCCAGCCTGGTTTGTCAGTTTTATTGATCTTTTTAAAGAATCAGCTCTTTGTTTCATTGGTTTTTCTCTATTGTATTTTTATTGTCAGTTCTGTTATTTATTATTTCCTGCCTTTTCCTGCCTTCTGCTTACTTGTGGTTTGTTTTGTTCTTTTTCTTGATTTTGAGGTAGGAGCTTAAATGATTAATTTGAAACTTTTTCTCTTTTCTTGTATGTTCATTTAGTGCTATGAATTGCCCTCTCAACACTACTTTAATTGTGTCTGACAGATTTTGATGTGTTGTGTTTTCATTTGTATTTAATTCATTTTTGTTTTGTTTTAAAAGGTAGGGTCTCACTATTTTGCCCTAGTTGGCCATGAACTTCTGGGCTCAATTGTTTCTTTTGCTTCAGCCTCCTGGGCAGTTGGGACTACAGCCACACACCTCTGTGTCCAGCTTAGACTTTCCCTTTGACCTATGGATTATTTAGAAGTGTATTGTTTACTTTTCAGGTGTTTGGGGACTTTACATTTGTTGTAGTTTGGTTTATGGCTAATACTGTAGTCTATTTTAGAATATGTTACATGGGCACTTAAAAAATGTGTATTCTGCTGCTATTCAGTGGAGTGTTCTATAAATGTCAATTAAATTTTTTTTGGTTGATGGTGTTTTTGAGTTCTTCTGTCTTGCTGATTTTCTGTCTAGTTCCTCTATCAGTTGTTGAGAGGGATAATGAAGTTTCCAACTGTAACTGTGGATTTGTCTGTTTCTTCTTTCAGTTTTATCAGCTGTTGCATCTCAAATTTTTTAGCTTTTTTATTTAGTGCATATCTAGGTATCTTTGTATCTTCTTAGCTTTTTTATTTAGTGCATATCTAGGTATCTTTGTATCTTCTTAGCTTTTTTATTTCGTGCATATCTAGGTATCTTTGTATCTTCCATTTCATCACTGAGGCTTTTTATTTCATTTGCTTCAGGAGTCTTCATGATAGCTCATTAAAATATTTTTATCGTGGCTGCTCTAAAATTATTGTAAAATAATCTTGATATCTCTGTTATCTCACTATTGGCATTTGTTGTTTCATTCTACTTGATATCTTCTGGTTCTTGATATAAGGGATATTTGATGGAAACCTAGATACTTTCATATTACGCTGTTGTAGTCCATGTCTAGTTTAAGCCATCTCTTTTATTTGGCTTTCTCTGACATGGTTCCAACAAGGGGTTGGGGGACTGCTGCCTCATTACTCTTCCAGGAGGTGGGACACTCCAGGAGCCCTACTCAGCCTCCATTGACACCATTCGGGGTTTCTTTGTAGCTGCTGGATGTTGGTGATAGTTCTGACTCTCCACTCGTCCTCCTCTGACATTGCCTAGGAGGAGATGGGGAGGGTACCCACTACTGCCAGGCACAGGTGGAAGTTAGGGCTCTCTGTGTGTTCTTTGCTGACACCACAATGGGGGTGGAGGGGGTCCACTTGTTACCAACTGATAGGAATAACAGGCTCAGCTTCCTACTTGGTCTTCCCTGACTAAGAGGTGCATCTCCTTGTTACAGCCTCTTGAGGATCAAAGTCTAGGTTCCCTGCTCAGCCTTTGCTGACAGGGATGGGCTTGGATACCGCCCATTTTTTCCTGTGGTGTTTAACTACAGTAGAATAGTTAGTATCTAAAAGTTTTCTGTCTAGCTGAGCTGCCAGTATTACTTTTCAGGGTAAAATAATGGCAGAGTAATGTGTCAGTCAAATCAGATGCCACTGATGGTGAGGCACACCAGAATTTTACATTTCTTAGAAAAGTATGTGAATAAACTAATAAGTCATCCATAGTAAGATGCATGCTGATTTTGGAGATGTTAATATATAGCGAGAGTGTGCTTCTTGGAATAGATTAAATATGGTAGTTATGTGAAAAGGACTCGTGGAATGAAGAGCAAACAGTGACATGTAAATATTCAAACATGTTTTATTTATTTGCTATGCTCATGTTAACAGTCAGTGATTGCTCAGCTTAAAAAAAAAGCGTTTCTTTTGAGAATGTTGACAAGACCCTTTAAACTCAATTTGGTGGGTCTCTCTTCCTTGCAGAGATAGAGCTGCCTGCTTTGCTATTCAGAAAGGATTACAGGCATCACGTAGTGATATAAAGTTATTTAAGCATAATGACATGGCTGACCTCGAGCGACTACTGAAAGAACAAGAGATCGAAGATCAAAAGGTACGATTCTTTTGAAGAAAATTATACAGTTCTTTTGTACTTTCTAACCAGCTAAATTATATATGAAATGGTAATTTGTCATGAAAACTTGCCTGCAGATCACATTTGGATATTAAGAAGGGTGTTCCTGCTTATTAGATGTCCTTCTTGTTGGAGAGCCAAGTCTGATTGTAATTGCCTTGTCGTTGCCGTAATTATATATAGCAAATTGGGGGGAGGTAATCCAAGCAGCTTTCTAAGAGATCAGAAGAGGGTGAAAAATAGCACGCGCTTGGTGAGGCGGGGAGATGTCCACTCTCAGCCAGGCATGATGACACCAAAACTTATTAGGGCTTTAATTACATGTACTTAGTGAATTCAGAATAGGCTTATTCATACCAGAATAAATCATGTATCAATTACACAAGGAAAGAATGGCAGCAAGCTTATTATATGAATACAGGAACAAAGTGAAGCCCTTTCTCGCCACACTACCTGTATCCTGCTCTGAGCAGCTGCTGCCTGTGGGAACTGACTGCCCCTAGCATGGTCTCCTTCCAGTTTGCAGCCCTGTTTTCAGTTCTTTCCTCCCAAAAACCTACATAACCCCAGGTGATGGTGGTTTGGAAGTAGCTTCTTGGTGTTCTGATAAAAATGCTCATCACATTTCCTAATTTTGTGTTTTCAGTTTTCCAAATATTTACATTATTCATTAAGGATTCTGTCATCTTTGTTTAGGTGTCAATCTAAGTGCAGCACTGCATGAATATACACATTGTCGTGATGAATATGCATGATCTTGCCATTTTATACTAAATCTGCTATAGGCTAATGTTTCACATTTACACAATTTAGAAAAATCTGTAGGGAAAATTTTAAAACTGGGCCCATTCCACTGATTAATTTTTTCTATAAATTATAAAAAGATGTTACTTACGATGATTCAGTAATAGAATGCTAGTCTGCATTCAGTAATAGAACTGCAGTCTGCTGCCATTTGTTTTGCCAATATAGTATTGTATAAATTTGAAAAACGTCAGATTCAAGATTTGTATATGCTTATTTTTCTACAAGATCTGTAAGCTGGCCAGGCACACTGGCTCACACCTGTAATCCCAGTACTTTGGGAGGCTGAGACAGGTGAATCAGGAGGTCAGGAGTTTGAGACTAGCCTGGTCAACATGGTGAAACCCTGTCTGTACTAAAAATACAAAAAAATTAGCTGGACATGGTGGCGGGCACCTGTAATCTCAGCTACTAGGGAGGCTGAGGCAGGAGAATCGCTTGAACCCAGGAGGTGGAGGTTGCAGTGAGCTGAGATCATGCCACTGCACTTCAGCCCAGGCAGCAGTACGAGACTCCGTCTTAAAAATAAAAATCAAAAAAATCTGTAAATCATGGAATTTTTTTTAATGAGCAACAATAAGAAATAAAATTAAGTATCTTGAAATTTATTTTTTTACTTTATAATTTTTATTTTTTTACTAATTAATTTTTATTTTCCTTGCCAAGAACAGGCTTTCTAAGTAACTTTACATTTTGGCTTTTAGAAATACTCATTTTCAATTTTATTTTCACATAAATAATCTAACTGTTAACACTTTGAATGTTTTCTTTGTCCATTCCCCAAGTGCTGTGGTTCATATATTGTTTCTTATCCCTTTTCCTACAGGGTAATCTTGTGCCATATTAATCATTCTTAAAGAATGGTCAGTGGATATGAACAGTACTTCATAAAAGTAATATACATAACTATGAACAAGTGAAAAATAGCCTGGCCTCACTAAGAATTAAGGAAATTAGGCAAGGAGTATGGCCTGGCACATTTTTAATAGTAATAGTCAATGGCAACACAGGTGTGGTAAGACAAAGAGTGTTCCTGTGACACTGGAAAGAGTTTAAATTAGCACTGCCTTTCTAGAAGGTAAATGGGCAGATACATTCCAAGATCCTAGTCTTTCCGTGCCCTTTTTACCCATTTCTGTGATGGTGTTTTAAAAAAGTTATCAGAAATGATGTCACATGCTGAAGGATATTCATATTGTGATATGAAAAAGCAAATGAGGGAACAACTAAATCCAACATGAGGGAAATAGTTAAGTAGTTTATGGTATACTCACAGATAGAACGTCCCTGTTAAAATCATGTAATCCTAAATAATTTAGAAATGCTCACAGCAAATGGTTTTTTAAGATCAAGTCCTAAAACTACAATAAAATCCTGATTTCGAACAAAGTAATGTATATGCTTATACAAGAAAGATAAAAATTATCACCATGTAGTATGACTAGCTAATTTTTAAAATTCTTTTTGTACTTTTTCATTTCCCAAGAATCCTACATTGAATATTTTTAAATCTAAGACAAACGTTTTTCCTTTAAAAAGACAGGCAGAGGTATAGCATGCCCTGTGTAGAAATTAGGGTGGCATCTCTTCATCAGTCACTCCTAACTTATTGCTAGCTCCCCAGCTTCAGTTGTGAGTTGACAGAGTGAAGATGATTGAGCAAAATCAGTCATATATACTTTTATATTCCTCTACAAACTTTTTTTTTGTTTTAGTGCTACTGCTGTGGGTTGTAAAATACCCCTTAAAGCATTACTATGATACTTTCCGATTCTGATCATTTCTAATTGTCCATTGGAGCAGGATCTTAGAGGTGAGAAACTTCTGAGTAAGAAGGTAATGGCAAACTCTCTGGATCTCAGTGTTTTTGCAGTCTTGCACACCTGAAGAATGTACAGTTTCCTACATGTAGAGAGATTTATTAACGACTTGCTGTGAATGGAGTGTGTGGAGGTGTTTGTTGTTTGAAAAGGAGACCTCATCTAGGCACAGTGGCTCACGCCTGTAATCCCAGCACTTTGGGAGGTTGAGGTGGGTGGATCACATCAGGAGTTCAAGACCAGCCTGGGCAAGGTGGTGAAACCCCATCTCTACTGAAAATACAAAAATTAGCCGGGCATGGTGGTGGGCTCCTGTAATCCCAACTACTCTGGAGACCGAGGCAGAGAATTGCTTGAACCCAGGAGGCAGAGGTTGTAGTGAACTGAGATCATGCCACTGCACTCCAGCCTGGGCGACAGAGCCAGACTTCTTCTCCAAAAAAAAAAAAAAAAAAAAAAAGGAGACCTCTTCACTCCACCACCTGGGAACATCACTGGACAAGGTCATGGTCAGATTTTACTTGACCCGCTAATAGATCAGTGGGGAGAGAGGCAGAAACAGGGTTACCCTCTGTTTTTGAGAGGTGAAAGGAAAACAGGAATTGAGTTTTTTGACTTTTTGTTATGGAAAAATGTTATCATATAAGAAGGAAACACAGTCGTATAGTGAAGCCCCCTCTCTACCCTTCTACCAGCTTTGTTATCAGTGTTACATCATTCTTGTACCATCTGCTCCTCACCCCATCTTCGTTGTGATGATCTTCATCATAGTTGTTCTGGGTAAATTTACAGACATTGAATTATATGAATACAGCCATGCAATTTTGACCAGTGGTTATACCGATGTAACCCAGTTATCTCGGGGATGTAAAACATTCCCATTTCTTTAGGAAGTTTCCTTAGGCCTCTTCCCAGTTGTGCTAGGATTGGAGGGTTTTGTTTGTGTTTTAATATTCTCAGAGTGCCTAATTAGTTTGTGTGTGTGTGTGAGGTCACCTAGCTAATGCTGTGAACTGAAAAACATGTCTAAGAGAAGATAGCACTTGTTCATCTCACAATAACCAATTGCAAACATTGAGCTTTAAATTCATTCCGAGTATTTTTTTAGGAATGCACCTTGGAAGGTGAAAGTGCTAGGGAATATGTAACAGATCTTGTCTTTAGAGTTACTGACATTTGAGATGTCTGCTTTTTCTCTTTTAAAGAATCCTCGCAAGGCTCGTGTAATTCGACGTTTCATTGTAGTAGAAGGATTGTATATGAATACTGGAACTATTTGTCCTCTTCCAGAATTGGTAAGCAACCATGTTTAGTCATAATTTTAATATTTGGACTATTTGACAGATGTGTCCTTTGTTTATAACCACTTTTAGTATATAGTGTCTGCGTTGCTTTGCACAGTAGGCATCATAAGCATATTTTGCTCAGATCAGGGAAAAAGAACAACACTGAATACCAGTGCTGGCCTTCAAAGAGTAATCAAGACTGCTCTGTTGCCCAGGCTGGAGTGCAGTGATGTGAACACAGCTCACTGCAGCCTTGCCCTCCTGGACTCAAGTGTTCCTTCAGCCTTAGCTTTCTGAGTTAGCTGGGACTACAGGCACATGCCCCCACACTCAGCTAATTTTTTCCTTTTTTGTCAAGTCAGGGTAAAAAAAAACAAAAAGAAAAAATGTTTATCCAGAAAGAAAACTTTATCCAGAAAGTTCCTCATGCCTCTTTATAGTTAGTACCCGTTGGCCCCAGTTAGCCATTAATCTACTTTATATTCTTGTAGATTAGTTTTACGTTTTGTAAAATTGCATATGAATGAAAGCATATGATATATATCTTATAACACTTAGCTTTTCTTTTTTTTTTTTTTTTTTTTTTTTTGAGACAAGAGTTTTGCTCTTGTTGCCCAGGCTGGAGTGCAGTGGCGCAATCTCAGCTCACTGCAACCTCCACCTCCCAGGTTCAAGCGATTCTCCTGCCTCAGCCCCCTGAGTAGCTGGGATTACAGGCATGCACCACCACACCCAGCTAATTTTGTGTTTTTAGTAGAGACGGGGTTTCTCCTTGTTGGTCAGGCTGGTCTTGAACTCCTGACCTTAGGTGATCCTCCCACCTCAGCCTCCCAAAGTGCTGGGATTACAGGTGTGAACCCCCACACCCAGCCAAAACTTAGCTTTTTAATAGTGAAAGCAACATACTGTTTTTAGAAACCATGACCATTGAGATTTTCTTTATTGAGGTGAAATTCACATAACACAAAATTAACCAATTTAAACTGTACAGAACAGTGACATTTATTACATTTACCATGTGTGCAACCATCAACTCTAGGTCCAAAACCTTTTCATCGCCCCCAGAGAAGACCTCTAACCCATTAAATAGTCACTCCCCATTTCCCCCTCCCTCTAGCTCCCAGCAACCACCAATCTGCTTTCTGTCTCTATGGATTTACCTTTTCTGGATATTTCCTGTGAATGGTGGCATCATATAATATGTGACCTTTTCTTTCTGGCTTCATTCACTTAATGTAATGTTTTTAAAGTTCATTAACATTGTATAAATGTATCAGTATTTCATACCTTTTTAATGCTAAGTAATAGTCCATTGTATGGATAATACCACATTTTGTTTTATATGTTCATCCACAGATGGATATTTGGGTTCTTTCTACCTTTTTGCTATTGCGAATAGTGCTATTGTGAACATTTGTGTACAAGTATTTGTTTGAATTCCTGTTTTCAGTTATTTTATGTATATGTCTAGCAGTGTAATTGCTGGATTATATGGTAATTCTATGTTTAACTTAATGAGAAACTGACATACTGTTTTTCACAGCGATTGCACCGTTTTACATTCCCGTCAGCTAAGCTGTGTACTAGGGTTACAGTTTGTCTACGTCTTTGCCAGCACTTGTTATTTTCTGGGTTTTTTTGTTGGTTTGTTTTAGCCACCCTAGTGAGCCTGAGGTAGTATCTCACTGTGGTTTTGATTTGTATTTCCCAAAGAACTAATGATGTTGAGCCTCTTTGTGTGTGTGTGTGTGTGTGTGTGTGTGTGTGTGTGTGTGTGTGTGGTTTTTTGTTTTTTGGTTTTTTGGCCATTCATATATCTTTAGAGAAATATCTATTCAGGTGCTTTGCCCATTTTTTAAATTGGGTTGTCTTTTTGTTTTAAAATAATTCTTTATATGTTCTGGATACTAGATGTTTATCAGACATATGATTTGCAAATATTTTCTCCCATTTTGTGGGGTTTGTTTCATCTATTTGATAATGTTCTTTGACACACAGTTTCTTTTTATTTTGTTGATATCTAATTTATCTGTTTTGTTGCTTGTGCTTTCGTGTTTTATTTTAGAAATTTTGGTTTAATCCAAAATTATCAAGATTTACTGCGGTATTTTCCCCTAAGTGCTTATAGTTTTCAATCTTACATTTAGGTATGTAGTTCATTTGAGTTAATTTTTGCATATGCTGTGATGAAGAGGTCCAATTTCATTCTTTTGCAAGTGGTTATCCAATTTTGCCTGCATCATTTGTTGAAAAGACTTTTGTTTCCCCATTGATTGGTCGTGGCACCCTTGTTGAAATTAATTGACCATAGATATAGGGGTTTATTTCTAGACTCTATTCTGTTTCATTCTTCTATATGTCTGTCCTTATGCCGATACCACACTGTGTCAATTATTGTAGCTTTGTAGTGAGTTTTGAAATCAGGACGTGTGAGTTCAATTTGTTCTTTTTCAGAATTGTTTTAGCTAGCTGAGGTGTCTTGAAATTCCATTTGAATTTTAGGATTAGCTTTTTCATTGCCGTAAGAAGTATTGTTGGGATTTTGATGGAAATTGCATTGAATAATTCACTTTGGGAATTATTGCCATCTTAATGATATTAAGTCTTCCAGTCCATGAACTTGGGATATTTCCATTTATTTAGATATTTTCTTCAGGAGTGTTTTCTGGTTTTCGGTATACATATCCTGCACTTCTTTGGTTAAATTTATTACTAAGTATTTTATTTTTTTATTCTATTATAAATGAAATTGTTTCCTTAATTTCCTTTTTGGATTGTTTACTGCTAGTTTATAGAAATAACAACAGATTTTTGTGTGTTGCTTTTGCATGATGTAACTTATGCTGAATTTATTACCTCAAATAGTACTTTTGTGAATCTTATTCTGTATATAAGATTATGTCATCTGTGAATAGAAATGGTTTTACTTGTTTCTTTTCAATTTGGATGCCTTTTATCTTTCTCGCCTGATTGTTCTGGCTAGGACCTCCACTACGGTGTTAACTAGAGGTGGCGAAAGTGGGTCATGTCTTGTTCTTGATCTTATAAGGAAAGCTTTCAGGCTTCTACCATTGAGTATGATGTTAGCTGTGAGGTTTTTATAATAACCCTTTATCAGGTTGAGGAAGTTCCTTCCTATTTCTAATTTGTTGAGTGTTTTGAGAGGTTGTTGGATTTTATCAAATTTTTTTTTCTCCATCCATAGGGATGATCATGTGGGGGTTTTCCCCCTACATTCTACCAATGTGTATGTAATACGTGTTTGATCTTTCCATGTTGAACCACCCTTGCATTCAGCCATTGAGATTTTAATCTAGCCATCTGTTAGTTGAATAAGGACTCAAAATAAGGGTTTCATATGTTATTTTTAATTTTTTCATTATTTCTGTGGAAATCTAAATATATTTTAAGTATAATAAAAAAGATGCATTTGTTTTCTTCTTTCTGTTTCTGTAAGAGTGTCAACAGCTGATAGAATGATGTGAGGGAGGTAATGAACCAGAAGATACTAGAACTGTATATTATAGGGCTACAGTAATGAAGCAGTACTGATGGACAAATACACACCCAGAACAGTGAGACGAAAGCTGAAATGTAGGAACAGCCCAAGTGTAGATAAGCATTGAAGCTGGGCATGGTGGCTCACACTGGTAATCTTAACACTTTGTGGGGCTGAGGTGGGAGAATCACTTGAGCCCAGGAGGTCAAGGCTGCAGTGAGCCATGATCCTGCCACTGCACTTCAGCCTGGGTGGCAGAGCAAGACTCTGTCTCAAAAAAAAAATCAGTATTGTGCTGTCTCTGGTAAGTTGAATCATTTTAGACCATTTAAAGTACAATTGATTCTCATCATTCACCCAACTTAAATTCTATGAAGTTGCCATGAACACTGGAATAGGAAATACTAAACTATTGCTGCTAGGGCAGATAATAAGGTTAGGTTTCTCTGAGCCTCTGGTTGCAACGTTTTCATCAACCAGTTGACAAAAAACTTGCTCTATGTGTGTTTTTATTTAAAGGTGTCTTATTTAATGTCTGCTGATTCATTGCACTATAACTCATGCCTAAACAAAGCTTCTCTAACATGCAGATTTTCTCCATGAGGGACATTACAGCCTTCTTGGACGAAGGGATAATAGACAGCACTTTAGCGTGACACTTGGGGGCCACTGTAAATAGCAAAATCACCAACAAGAAGCACAAAAGTACAAAAAAAATGGCAATAAATTGGCCATCAAAAGGGTAATTCTTCACAGTATCAGAGCTGAAACAGTTGCCTGTTCGCCCTCACTTAGAAAAACACATCAGCTAATTCAAATTCTTCACTGCTCTGCTCATGTGCATGCCTGTGATGACAGGAAAAAAAAGTATTGATTTGGAGGTTGCAAATAAATTTTAATAAGTAGATGAATTTGCACATATAGAATTCACAAGTATTGAGGGTCAACTATACACACTTTTTAACCTTAATTTTTTTCTTTGCAATGTGTTCTTTATGATGCTGATCATTAGTATTTTAACCTTTATATAACACTTAGGTTAAGTTAAAATACAAATACAAAGCAAGAATCTTCCTGGAGGAAAGCCTTTCATTTGGAGTCCTAGGAGAGCATGGCCGAGGAGTCACTGAACACTATGGAATCAATGTAAGTTCCCCTTTTTAGGAACATTTTCCCTCTTACAGGAAACATGTAATTCCATTCTGGCAGGCATGCATTTTTATAGGCACAAGACAGTGTTCCTCATCAGTTTGAAGGGTCACGAAACTTTGGTGTCTGTCACCTCACTGAGCCCAGGATGGGTCTAGTCAGCCACACCAGGGGAACCCATATTCCTTCTGAACTTATAAAATCAGAATGGGTAGTCATGGTTTGTGCTGTGTTTGCATAGTTGCATTTGAATTGGCTTTTAGTGTCTCTTCTCTAGAAATGGTTAAATTTTGCCTTCCAATTATTTCTTAAAATCGTTAAGAATTTCCTGAGTAGTCTTTTCAAAAGTATTCATGATGGCAGAGAACAGATATTGTTTCTAACATTTAAAAATCTGTATTCTATATAATGAATTTATGGGAGATAGATATATGTCGTGGGTGGGGCTGGGCATGTGTGCGTGTGTGTGTGTTAGAAACACCACTGGCATGCATTCAGCAAAACCTCTTAACTTAAAGTCCCAAACAGTCAGAGTGAGGTGTCATGCTTCCTTTTCTGAGGGAAACTGACCCAGCCTGCCCATAGTGCCTAGTGGGTTTTGCTCCTGGAGCCTCAGGGCAGAGGAAGTCAGCCAGTCTTGAACAGCTGTCTTACCAACCACCATGGGAAGAGTTACAGGAAGCTTTTTCTCCAAAACATGTGCATATGAGCTGTGCAACCTGTGTTACAGAGTTGAACTATAAAATGTAAAATTGCCTTAGATTATCTACATCCCACTACCATATAGTCCCTGAGAAAAATGTAGAACAGAGTGAATATCCTGGAAGGTTAGATGGAAGCACCTCCTCTAAGGCAGACTGACATTCAGCAGTTACGTGCACCAAGGAGGTAAATGGAATAAATGGAAAGATAAATGGAAATGTAATTCAAGCAAATTTAGCAGCACACTACAGCCTTTTTTAAGGCGTGAAAATTTTTATGAAGGAAAAGACTTGAACATCACTGTTGTAGTTTTCTGAATGCTTCCAGCAGTTGTCACTGAGGAAATATGAGTGCCTGGGAATAGAGAGCAGAATGTATGGGCTTTATTTGGATCCTGATTCAAACAAATGCTGTTAAAAAAAAATTGGTGAGACCATCAGAGATATTTGAACACTGAATATATGAATATATTTAACATCAAATTTACATTTGACATTTAAAAATTGTTAACATCTTAAGTGTGATACTAGTTTTGTGATTATGTTTTTGAAAGCATTTTTATCTTTTAGAAATACACAGTGAAATGTTCACAGATGAAACCCCATGAAGTCTGGGATTCACTACAAAGAAATGATGAGAGTGGTAGGGAATGTAGATGAAGCAAGGTTGTCCTTGAGTTGATAATGATTGAATCTGGGTGATGGAGATTCTTTGTTCTGTTCTATTTTGTTTAGGCTTGAAATTTTTCATAATGAAAAGTTTAAAAATGTTTTTAAAAAGAGCAGGAGTGCCGAGTTTCTCTGTTGGATCTATGAAACACTTAGGAAAACACTAGGTGTGTTCTGACAGTACATTAACATGGCCATCAGTAAGTAATGATTGAATGCCTGCTGTGTGCCCAGAATGGAACTTGGTGCTGAGGGTTGGAGATGAGAAAACAAAGGAGTTGTGAGCAGTCAGAAAGATGTAGGACTCAAAGCCCATTAGGTCGTGAGAGCGCATTAGGTTCTTCTGCTGTCCAGTTGGTCAAAGATTCTATTGCCATGACATTTGGATAAACTGATTTATGAAATGCCAAAAGGCAAATTGAATACAAGAATAAAGTACTCGAGGCTGGGCGAGGTGGCTCACTTCTGTAATCTCAGCACTTTGGGAGGCCAAGGCAGACGGGTCACGAGGTCAAAAGATATATCAAAACCATCCTGGCTAACATAGTGAAACTCCTACTCTACTAAAAATACAAAAACTTAGCCAGGTGTGGTGGCACATGCCTGCAGTCCCAGCTACTTGGGAGGCTGAGGCAGGAAAATCGCTTGAACCCGGGAGGCGGAGGTTGCAGTGAGCCAAGATTGCGCCACTGCACTCCTGCCTGATGACACAGCAAGACTCCGTCAAAAAAAAAAAAAAAGTGCTCAAAACTTCAACAGACTTATTTTTATTTATCTCAAGTCCATCACATGGGGAAGGCCAGGTAGACCGCTGTTTTAGCAAGGAAATAATTTTATTTTGTACCTCTGACTACTTTTAATATCAAACAGCTTTGGGTTTTATCTTAAAATTTGTCTGTCTTTGCTGTGAGTTAATTTGCCATGCATAATGAAATGGTAAAAACGTATGAAATGAGACAGTTTCAGAAATGGGCCATGAAACTACAGTTCATTCAGCAATAGATGTTGTATGGTTTTTTATTTTCACGTAGATAGGTAGTTTGAATCCAGATGTCAACAGACAGTTTAATGCTGTTAAATTTTGTCTCTAGGCTTCAAGTTAGCCTTTTTTTTTCTTTTAACTGTGGAATAACTGTTACTCCTCCTTTTCTGGCAGATAGATGATATTGATCTTATCAGTGCGAACATGGAGAATGCACTTGCTTCTATTGGAGGTTTCTGCTGTGGCAGGTCTTTTGTAATTGACCATCAGGTGGGTCCTTTTTAAAAACAGGAGCTAAAACTGAAACTAATTGCTTCATTGGTCACCTCAAAATGTAACTACAAAATTTTACTTAGTTTATCACACAGTTTTTGTTTAAATGTCAATTTTTAAAGAATCACTCAAAATATTTCTATTTAGAAATGATCTCTCATTTAGCAAAAAGTCTTGTTTCTGTTACATGTATAACATTTATTTATGGCTGGATCTTACCCCCTCACCACACGTACACACTGTTCAGTAGTTGTTCTAGAGAACCGATGCCTTTCAAATGTTTACCTAGAAAGGACAACGAATGTGTATATGTCTTCAACTCATTTGTTTCTTCTCAGCGACTTTCTGGCCAGGGATACTGCTTTTCAGCTTCATTACCTCCCCTGTTAGCTGCTGCAGCAATTGAGGCCCTCAACATCATGGAAGAGAATCCAGGTATAACCCTTTAAAAACCCAAGAATCAAAGAAATTTCAGGTTGCATTAGTTGTGTTACTGGTTTACTTACTGGAGAAATTATTTGCCAGACAAAACTCTGGCTTGGACTTACATGATCTGGCATTTGTAGGAAGAATGGCAGTGAAGTTGTTCCTGCCCGAGGGACCTGGGGTCAGAGCTTTTCTCCCGTGCTTGGAGCCAGAACCAGAGCCAAAGCAAGGCTGGCTTCAGATAGTGGGTGGAGATGCTGGGAGGAGAAGGGGCTCTCAGCCAGTTCTGGGCCTAAACATTCCATTGGTGTAAATAAGCCAGTCCTTATTTAGTTAATAGTTTTTTTCAGCTGAAGCATGCTGCTTTTTTTTATCTATGTAATTTTATTAATATTGTGAGTTTTCACCTTTAGCCTTTGAATCATCAGATGGTACTAGGGCCACGCCTGGTTTACCAGCAAAGAATTTACTCAGTGGGAAAAATTAAAAGTGAACTAAGAATTTAAAATGTGGCCTTTGGCTATGACAGTGCCACCTTTCCAAAAAGAGAGCAGCAGGCCCTACCCGGTACAGTATTTCTGAAAATGTGTGTGTCTGTGCTCATTCATGTGCTTGCTTCTCAGATGGCATGGCACTCCCCTACCTTCTGATCAGATACATTAGTTTTGGGATTTTCCTTCAATGAAAGGAAGATACCAAGAAAAGACTGTAAAAATTACTACAGTTGATTTTTCACCACATTGTTTAGGATAAAGAAATAAGCAGTAAATTTGTACCCTTTGATTCTTAGCCAGATTATCTCAAGGATCTTGATGAGAACAAGAGGCATTGATTGCTCTTGAAAGCATCATTCCAGGTTTGTTGAAAGTGGGATTAGTGAGGTGAGAAGGAGCTGGTTAGCACACACCAGAGAACCTTAGGCCTTCAGGAGAGTATGAGTTCCTGGCTCTGCTAGTGTGTAGAAGGATATGTAGCATTTTAGATTGATGAACTTGATCTGGGTCTTCAAGAATATTTTTAGGTTAGTACTATCATACGTTCCAGATAGACTCTCAAATGTATTTTTTTTCATCCAGGTATTTTTGCAGTGTTGAAGAAAAAGTGCAGACAAATTCATAAAGCTTTGCAAGGGTGAGTTTTATATATTTTTAACCAACATAAAGTTTATCTGCACCACTCTTAAACAACTAATGAAAAGTTTTAAATTTATAGGCTTGGGTCAGTTTGGCCAAATTGCAACTAAGAAACCAAAAACTTAGTGGTTCACTCACATTGGTTTATTTGTATAAAACCAGAGCATCTGTTTTAAAAAATCATGACTTTGTTTTTCTGAAAATGAAACACACTCAGTAAAATATTATAGCAGTACAGAAGCTAGAAAGAGGAAAATAACAACCCAACATCCTACCACTGGAAATAACCATTTTTATTTTTTATTGAAGCATCTCTCCATGTCTGCACACATACAAGGATGCCATTATATATTACATAATTAGGTGACTGTGTTCATACCATCTATGACTGTGCTACTTTTTAGTAAATTACTAAGTTTTAACACAAGAAAAAGAAGTGAAATTTTATGAGTGTTTCTTTTTTTTTAAATCTTTTTTTAAACTACACAAGAATCACTTTTTAAGATTCCTCTGTAATTAAAAGAAAGATCGAGGTTGGTGCTATCTCCAGGCACATTTCTGGTCTTATAGAAAGTGATCTCACGTTGCTCAAGGTGTTTCTTTTTGCCTTTCCTAAGGTGAAACATGCTTTCTTGGTCATCAAAGTCCTATATCTGTTCCAGATACGGAAACTGGAGACTTTACTAGAAGAAAAGGACAGTTGATAAATGAGTACATCACAGCTGTTCCAAATAAAGAAGGGACAGAGACAATCAAAGTTCTGGGTGTGTCTGTGTGATAGTAACAGCAATTCTTGCATGATTTATGGTAGAGAGATGTATTTGTATTGGTTCCAGTTCCATTGGTTTGTGAAATATTAATATGCCAACACAGCCTAGCATATTGGAATCACTGGAAATTCATCATCGCCAGCCTCACATGCCCTTCACTTTGTGGTGTTAACGTGCTTTTTTCTAAGTCCAATCCTCCACTTTCCCCAGCTCTGTCACACTTTTTCTTTCCGTAATTCCTAACCCTGTCTTCACTCCCCCTCACTTTCAGCTAACAGCCTGGCCTCATGCTGTCACTTGGGACTTGTGATATTTCCTGACATGTCTGCACGCCTATGGGTATCTGAACTATTCTTCCCCCTGTAGGCCAATAAATATTCCTCCAACTACCACAGGCCCTTCTTTTTTAAGGACTGAGCGCCTTTGCTTGTCCCTACTGCTTTGTCATCAGACTGTCCCCTTTCTTGCGTCATTTGATTAGCAGTCATGTCCACTTTAAGTTTCTCATGCCTGTCACCCAACATTTCCCTCTACAACTCCCCATGTCTTTGCTCCTCTCTGTAGCTATCTTCTCCATGTCTTCATTTACACTGGAAGCTCTGAGACCTGGCTTCTGCTACTGCACTTCACCTGGACTGTTTTTGCGGAGGTCTCCACTGACTGCTGAATCCAGTGGACCATCTTCAGAGCGCATCTTCTTGATGTCCCCGTAGTTTTCAGCACAGATGACCACTCTTTCCTTCTTTGGACTCTACTACATTGCACACCTGGATTTCCTCTTATATCTTTGAATGGCCTCATCTCGGTCTCTTTTGAAGGCTTACTTTCAGCACCTTGCTCTTCAAGACTTTGTCTGTGGTTCTCTTTTCTTCTTCTTATCTTCTTGAAGAATTGCCTTCTTCCACACCTGAAGCTGCACATCATTTCATGACACCTGTATGTAGACAGCTTCTCGCTTCGTATCTCCACCCTGGACCACTGCAGCTCCAGGTCTCACACCCAGTTGCCTACTCTGTATCCACAGTTGGAAGACTCCATGGCACCTCATACTAAACACACATTCAAAAGGGTTGCAGGAGCAAATCGTCCTGGTATCTAAATGGTTACAGAGAAGAGCAAACAAAACAGCAAAGAGGCCAATGTGACAGGAGGGAAGGATTGGGGAATCCAGTGGAAGATGAGGGCTGTGTCATGAGCCATCCACACACAGGGACTTGTGAGCCATAATGAGAGCATTGGCACACACAGGAAGCCCTGGCATGGTTTTGAGCAAAAGAGTGACACAGCCTGTCTGATACCCTAGCAAAATTACTTTCAGTGGTGTGAAAAAAATAAACAGCAATAAGAACAGAAGCAGAGACCAGTTAGGAGATTGACCCAGGAGAAAGGTGACGGTGACTGACCATGGTGGGAGCCGTGAGAAGTGTCTGGATTCTGGATATCTTCTTTAGGGAGAGCGCACTGGACCTAGCAGAAGTTCATATGCATGGTGAGTGAGAAAGAGAAGACTCCAGCTGGGACTTAGGAGTTTTGGGAAGAGTAATAAGTAGGTGGAGTCGCTAGTGAGTGAGAGGGACAGAACTGTGGAGAAATACTTGCTGGGGAAGGTCAGCAGTGGTTATGTTTAGACCGAAGTGCCCGTCAGACTTGGAGTGCGGAGCAACAGCTTGTTATACAAGCCTGAAGTGTGAGGGAGAGTACTGAGCTAGAGATAAATTTTTGAGTCTTAGGGAATAGATATTATTTGAACTATTTCAATGTGAAGAGGCCAGAAACTAGCCAAGACTAGTCCGAGACAGAGTGGCCAGTGAGGAAGAGGAAGGCTGGAATAGCCTAGAGTCCTGGAAGCTAGGGAAGAAATTGCTTATGTAGGAGGTCAGCCTGTGACATGCTGCTGCTGACAGGCCAGACCAGATAACAGAACACTGATCCTTTGAGTTTGTCGTGTAGAGGTATTGTGACTTGGTGAGCAGTTTCAGGGGAGTGTGAGATAAAATGCCTGTTTGAAGGAGGTTCCAGACGGTTGGACACAGCTTAGATGACTGTTATGAGGAGTTTTTCTCTAAAGAGGAACTGAGAAACAAGATGGTGGCTGTAGCTTGGTCAAGAGAAGAGTATTTCCGTTTAAAATTACTGAGGTCAGTTTTCTGAATAACATCTGGCTAAGTATGAACATCCTTTCTCCTACTGGTTGGCGGTACTGTCTCTGTCATATACCAGGTTCCCATTTGTACCTAGATCTGTCTGTTTTTATCACTGTTTTGGAATACAGGTTCCTCCAAAGTTACTGCTAGAATCTTAATTGGAATTGCATTAAATTTTCTGATGAATGTGGGAGGAATTGTCATCCATGAACATGAGCTCTCTATTTGAATCTTTCTTTGTGTCCTTTAATGGAATTCCTATAAAGCCCTTGTACCTTTACGTAACCTTTAAAGGGGATTTTCAGACATCCTACAGATTTTCTTGCTCTTATGAGAGGAGTTGTCTTTTCTCTTATAGTTTCTACTTGATTATTGCTGATTCTTAAGAATATTATTGTTTTCTCTAATCTGATCTTATGTCCAGGAGTCTTTCTAAACTCTTATTTCCAGTAGTTTGTTTCATTCTGTTATGATGATATGCATAGAAGTCCTGTTATCTGCAATAATGGTGTTCTCTCTTTCCTTCCTAATGTTTTTATGTTTTTATATCTTAGTTCTCTTTCTTTTTTTTTTTTTTTTTTTGAGACGGAGTTTCGCTCTTGTTACCCAGGCTGGAGTGCAATGGCGCAATCTCGGCTCACCGCAACCTCCACCTCCTGGGTTCAGGCAATTCTCCTGCCTCAGCCTCCCGAGTAGCTGGGATTACAGGCACGTGCCACCATGCCCAGCTAATTTTTTGTATTTTTAGTAGAGACGGGGTTTCACCATGTTGACCAGGATGGTCTCGATCTCTTGACCTCGTGATCCACCCGCCTCGGCCTCCCAAAGTGCTGGGATTACAGGCGTGAGCCACCGCGCCCGGCCCTCTTAGTTCTTTTTCGTATTGTATTGCTTTGGTCTGGGTCCCTAATGCTGTATCGAACAGTATCAATAATAGCAAACAATCTTTTCTTATTCCCAGTTATAGAAACACATAGTCATTAAGTATAAAACATCATGCGGCCAGGCACAGTAACTCATGCCTGTAATCTCACCACTTTGGGAAACTGAGGCAGGCAGATCACCTGAGGTCGAGAGTTCAAGAACAGCCTGACCAACGTGGAGAAACCCCATCTCTACTAAAAATGCAAAATTGTCCAGGCGTGGTGACACATGCCTGTAATCCCAGCTACTCAGGAGGCTGAGGGAGGAGAATCGCTTTAACCCATGAGGTGGAGATTGCAGTGGGCCCAGATTGTGCCATTGCACTCCAGCCTGGGCAAAAACAGCAAAACTCTATCTCAAAAAAAATAATAATAATAATGATAATAATAATCTATGGGGTTTTGGTGAGAAGCCTTTATCAAATTATTCCTAGTTTTGTTTTGTTTTGTTTTGTGTTTTTTTTAAGAGACAGGATTGCACTGTGTTGCCCAGGCTGGAGTGCAGTGGCCATTCACAGGTGTAGTCAACACACTACATCCTCAAACTCCTGGACTCAAGCAATCCTGCCTTTACCTCCCAACTAGTTGGGACTACAGGCACGTACCACTGTACTTGGCTAAATTATTCCTAAATTTGAAGACCTATTTTTAAAATCATAAGTAGATGTTGAATTTTATCCACTTTTTTTGACATCTATTAAGGTAAATCATAAATTTGTCTTATGGCTGAATTGAAATATTTTCTGATGTTAAAACATCCTTGCATTCTTGAGGAAACCCTTCATTACAATATCTTTTTCTACACTGTTAGATTTATTTAGCTAATATTTTAATTTGACTTTTTGTATCTGTGTTATAATTTAAATGGATCTGTAACCTTAGACCAACTTTAAGTAACATAGGAGTCAGTAGTAGGGTAGCTTCAGTAGATGATTTGGCTATTTTCCACTCTTTCTGCTTCATGGATCCACTAAGGAAGAACAGGCTTGTTTCTTCAAAAGTTGAGTAGACCTCCCACTTTAAGGCCGTCTAGGCTTGGAGGCTTTGGTTTGGGGATAGTTGGTGATTATCTCATATATCCATATTGTTTAAACTTTTTATGTTTTGTTTTGTGTGTTTTCATCATATTCTGTTTTCTTCCTTATTGCATTGTGTTCTTATTCTTCAGCTTCTTACATTTAGCTTTTGGTTTTATTTCTTATTTTCCAATAAATATATTAAATATAAATATTTTCAGAGGTGTAGTATCTTCAATGTTTAGTTCTGAGTAATTTTTTTGTTTAATTTTTCTCTGATTGTTCACTTCTCTCATCTCTGAGATGGAGTTTGGGAAAAGAATTCAACATCCTATGCTGGTTTGCCTCTTTTTTCATTGTAATAGAGATAGTTATTGGTGTCTGGTACTCCCTATAGACTGTAAGCACACAGTGGAGACCGTGGCTACCTTAGTGATTGCTATGTCCTTGGGAGCTAGCCCAGTGCTCGTTGTTTATCCATTGGGATAAGATGTTTGGCAAAGTTTCTCTTTAAAGAGTAGTGTAATAGACTCTGAAACACAGCTTGTAAGTTTCTGAACTCAAGCTACAACTGTGTCCATTGGTTTTAATTAAACTCATCTGACATTCAGCCATCTAGGCCACCAGAGATAGGTCATTTTGTTTAATTCTTTCTCTCACCAGCATGTGAGATGAGACCATTTGATTAAAAAGCACAAGCTAGATTTGGACCTCAAGTGCTTTGTATTTCTTGAGGAAAATTGAGTCCATTCGATTCATATGAAATGCTATTTGGAAAGCAGTATGTACTTTTTTTTTTGCCCTTGTTGCCCAGGCTGGAGTGCAGTGGTGTGATCTCAGCTCACCGCAACCTCCGCCTTCCGGACTCAAGCAATTCTCCTACCTCAGCCTCCTGAGTAACTGGGATTACAGGCACCCACCACCACACCCGACTAATTTTTGTATTTTTAGTAGAGACAGGGTTTCACCATCTTGGTCAGGCTAGTCTCAAACTCCTGACCTCAGGTGATCCACCTGCCTTGGCCTCCCACAGTGCTGGAATTACAGGCGTGAGCCACTGCACCTGGATGAACGCAATTTTTTAATACTCTGAGACTACATGACCACCCAAAAAAAATACTTGATGTATGCATTTAACATGATCAGAATTCATACAGGAAATGGGTTTTGAAAGCATATTGCTTAGTTTCTACATTAGTAAAAGAACTAATCTAGAAGGTTCCTCCACATTCCACATGCCCAAGATTGCATGATTTAGACCTACTTTGAGAGATCTATTATTATGTATTCTATTTAAAGAAAGGAGATACAGATTAATAATGTTCCAAGGGTGATTGGAAGGCCAGGACAGATTAGTTTCCAGAATTCACATTATTGTAACACACAGTAGTCATTCTGGAAAGGCTCGTCAAGTCCTCAACTGGGAAGATTCAGTTGTGCTACCTAGTGCTTTTTTTTTTTTTTTTGAGGCGGAGTTTCGCTCTTGTTACCCAGGCTGGAGTGCAATGGCGCGATCTCGGCTCACCGCAACCTCCGCCTCCTGGGTTCAGGCAATTCTCCTGCCTCAGCCTCCTGAGTAGCTGGGATTACAGGCACGCGCCACCATGCCCAGCTAATTTTTTTTTGTATTAGTAGAGACGGGGTTTCACCATGTTGACCAGGATGGTCTCGATCTCTTGACCTTGTGATCCACCCGCCTCGGCCTCCCAAAGTGCTGGGATTACAGGCTTGAGCCACCGTGCCCGGCCCCCTAGTGCTTTTTACAGTCATTTCATTCTGAGGAAAAACAAATCCTTTTAAGTGAAACAAACTAAATGAAAGGAATCTAAAATGTTTAGCCCAGTTTCAGATAGACATATATCACATTTATGTCCTAGGAGGTAGGTCAAAAATCAAATAATATTTGTTACTATAGGATAAAATAGACTTTAAATGAATCTGACTAGATATTAATAATATGGTGTAGCATTTTGTGACATTTGTAGTAAAATACTGGATTAAATTTAATTTAAAAATGCAAGATTTGACTCCTAAAGATTTGTCTTTCTCCCTGAGAAACTGCAGATTTGTGCTGTTAATCCTGAATAAAAAGAAAACAATTTTAATCCAAGTAAAATCTAAAACTTAACATGCAAATAAGGACATTTTTCTATCTAAACATATTGCTGTTAGTCAAAATATAATGTATGTTTGTTTTCTATTGGGTATGTTTTGTTTTGAGATAGGGTTTTGCTCTGTCACCCAAGCTGGTGTGCAGTGGCACAATCTCAGCTCACAGCAACCTTGACGTCCTGAGTTCAAGTGATCCTCCCACCTGAGCCTCCCAAGTAGCTGGGACTACTGCAAGCCACCACACCCAGCCAATTTTTGTAGGGTTTTTTGTTTTTGTTTTGTTTGTAGAGATGGGGTATACTGTTGTTAATGTCAGAAATCATTCCTGTAATTTATGAGACAAAATAAAAACTAAAGACATAGATAATAAGCAAGGAAGCATAACATTAAGTGTAGTGAGTAGCCTGTGAAGGATCCAGACAGGATAATAATAGCGAATGATGGAGCAGAACCTTCCCTAAAGTCAGTAATGAAGAAGGCCCCACCAGGAGGCCGTGCTGGAGCTGAGCCCCAGCGTGTGCAGCCAGCACAGGGAAGAACGAGCAGTGGGGGCACAGTGGCGGGGAGGGAGTACATAGCAAAGGAATGACCGGCCAAGGTGGGCCCGGAGGGCCTGTAAGGACGGGCGTCCAGGCCCGTAGCCGGGTGCACAGACTCCCCGGTGGGTTGCTGGGCCATGAGACCCGGTCCTGCGGTCCTGCGCTTACCAAAGCCACATCCCAGGCAAACTTTTTTAGATGAGGAAGAGCTGCCAGAGTGCCTCATTTTCCTTTCTTTGTCAGAATTGGAATTCCACCACATGATGCTTCCTGTCAGTTGCAATGTTCTGTCCGTTCACTGTGCCTGGACATTGTAGACTTATAACACTATTTCTTCATAAGTAATCTTTGAGCCTGGAAGGAACCTACAGGTGTGTGTGTTTCCTTTCTTCAGCATTTCTGGACTAAAAGTGGTGGGGGAGTCCTTTTCTCCAGCCTTTCACCTACAACTGGAAGAGAGCACTGGGTCTCGTGAGCAAGACGTCAGACTGCTTCAGGAAATTGTAGATCAAGTAAGTACCCAGTTGCTTAAGGAAATCTCTCCACACCACTTCTGCCCTCACCCCAAGCAATGTTTTAATGTTATTTTTAAGGAAAGTCTGCCCTGAGAGAGAGGGTAGAAAGGAAGATGCTGGTGACCCACCCGCTCTTGACATTGAATCCTAATCCTCCAGGTCCTTCCCAGCTTCTGGCCACAGTAACAGGCAGCAATATGTGACTCCCTCCAAAGTTATTCTGTTTTGTACCATTTTGCATTTAAATATGCTTGGCCTCTCCTCTGAAAAATAAGCCTTCCAGAAAACTCACTTGCTCACCATTTTACAAAGCCAGGCTTTCCTGTATGTAGTTGGGGGAGGCACTGTGTGTGCGCATCACACACACTCCTGGACAGCTAGCTCTCCCCGCAGCACAGCTCAGGGACAGTCCACTCGCAGTCACCCTGAAGTCAGGATGCTTTTGTAAACAGAAAGGAAGACCACTTTTTATTACATGCCTAATTTGGGAGGTTTATTTAAATTTATCTTCCAAAAGTCATTTTCCTATTAATTATCTGAGAACCACGTCACCAGGGAAAACTGCTTGCAGTTTTTCATCTGATAGCACTGCCCATCCTAAACGCTTCCTGCCCTAGGCGCGTGGGTTTGCAGTGGTGTAGGGCCAACAGAAGTTTCTTTAAAAGAGGGGGAAGAGCAGCGGAGTGACCTGGGCAGGAAGGACTCAGGAGGGCAGTGGGTGCCGCCCTCCCTCCGGATCCTCCCCAAGCCCCGGGATGCTGGACTGCTGCTTTCAGAAGAATCTGGGCTTTTATGTGGGCTGCTCTTGCTGCTTTTAGAAGAATCTGACATATACTTAATATGTATTTGGGAATGAAAATGGGTGGGATTCTCCTTTCCTGTCCAGAAGCTGCAGCTGTGAGCGATGCTACTAGCTCCCTGGGGTCGTAATGGCAGCTACCACCCGTCATGAGCCTTTCCGAGGCCAGGCCCTGTCCTGAGTCTCATCTGCCTGTACAGCCTCTCAGGCAGGCTCTTCTAGGCCACATGGGTGTGCAGTATACAGACTGGGTGTCCAGGCAGCCTCTGTTGCATAGCTAGCTTCAGCTGTCCTATGTCCCACAGTGTTTGAGCCACATAATCTGGAATAACAGATTTGTGGAGAACTTCACACAACTTGTGGCCTTCTAGAGTTAATTACATTAAAAAATAATAATAATAAAAACAAGCCCAGGATCTGAGCTTCCTAAGGAAACATGTCAGATTTTGAATGATCAACCTGGAGCTACGTACGTGGCTTTCGAGGTGAGGAAATGCAACGGATGTTTTCTCAGGCACAGCTCTGTGGATAGGAAGAAAGCCTCTCTACAGGGAAAAACCTTCCACTGCCTGCTTCACTACCTCATTGTTTGTACTTTAAAGTTCCTTAAATATATACAAACACAAAACTAAGTATGACATCTTTGTGATTAGAGTTCTCATACAAATGGAAAACCAGAACAAATATATAAATTAAATAAAGCTAAATGGACAAGCCAGTAAAATTCATGTTCATTTCGTTACCTTCATGAGGCAGGTGAATTTGTTTTTTTCACTGGAGTTGCCCCATCAGGACAGCTGAGAGCCATGTTCACCTAGCAGGCTCATGAGCTGCATGCGTGGGTGTTGGGTCTGAGTGATGGCGCCGCCGTTCTCCCTCGAGTGTCTCCTCGAACTACATCAGGACAGTTGTCCACACATGCTTCATGTTGAGGGACACTCATTGCCTTCAGATGCCAGTGTATCCATTGCATAGTAAACCCACCTCTGTTCTCTTTTCATTATATAGCAACAGCTAAAGTCTTACTATGGCTTTGTACCAAAGAGAGATGCAGAGGAGGACGTGCGAACAAAGCAACTTGGTATTAAAATACTGTGCTTACAGGGATTAGCCCTGTAATGAAAGAGGAAATGAAAAGTCTGTGGACAGCTGACAGATCCCAAACTCCCGTCTGTGGGCCAGGTTTGATACTGGCTGTCTAAAGGACTTCTCTTGAGGGTTGAGTGAGAAGAGAACAGTCTGGGGTGGGGAACAGAATACTATCTAGAAACTTCATTGACAGAAAAGAAGAGAAAGATCTTACCGCTTCTGTGCATCATCACAGCTTCCATTTTTAAAATCTTCCAAACCTTTGTCCCACTCCCCTCTCTTCTTTTCAGTATTTGAAAGAGAGAAAAGAACCATGCTGCCTGCCGTAACTCTTATTTAAGCTTCGTAGATCTGAGAGGCTTTGCCAAGTTTATGCTGAGTTGCTCAACAGGACACTGTTTTTACAAACTGAGCTATTGTTTATAGTGTCTCTTAACCAGCCAGCGCTCGAAACAGAGCCAGTCCAGATGGTTGCAGAAGTTCACTTTTCCAAGTACACTTCCAGAGCCTAGAGTCAGTGAGAGGCTGTTGTGAATGCCTGGTGTGGGTTTTCCATCTCTTCCTCACAGCCTACGACGTGACCCTCTTGAGGCAGATACTTTTATTGTCAGGCACATGGAATAATCGTTCTTCCCTTTACACTGCCCTTTGCTCTGTTGGTTTTTTTTATGTAATTCACATACCATAAAATTCACCCTATTGAAGTGTGTGTGTGTGTGTTTTTTTTTTTTTAAAGAGCCGAGGTTTCACCATCTTGGCCAGGCTGGTCTTGAACTCCTGACCTCGTGATCCACCCACCTCGGCCTCCCAAAGTGCTGAGATTACAGGCATGAGCCACTGCACCTGGCCCTGAAGTATATTGTTAAGTGGCTTTCAGCATCATACATTCAGCAGGTTGTGCAACCATTACTGTCTCATTCCAAAACATTTTCATCACTCCAGAAAGAAACCCCTGTAGCCTATTACCTTGCTCTGGTGTTTATGCTTTCTGTATTTCAGTAGAGGTTGTTTTAATTTTTTTCTTAATGTTGACAGATGGTTAATATACAGTAAAGCTGTGTAGAACTTTGTTAACGCCAGACTCTGCAGTGCCCAGCAGCACCATGCCCAGGTGCCACACACGGACGTCATTTATGCTGATATCTGAAGTGCAGTGATTTCTCTTTGGTGCAGTCCTACTGGTGGTGGTACTGTTAAGTCCACCTGCAGGACTTTGCTCACACCACGTCCTCACGTGCTAACTCTGCTTTGTCTAAATGGTAGCCACTGGCTATCTATGGCTGTTTAAATTTAAGTGGAAATAAAAAAAGGTGCAAGTGTGACCTCTCAGTAGCACCAGCCACATCTCCGTGCGCTCAGCAGGCACACGACTCATGGTGACTGCTGGGCACTTCAGAACAGAAGCATTTGTCACTGCAGAAGTTCTGTGGACAGTGCTGCCAAGGTGATGCTGTAGTATTCTGGTGGTTATCTTGTAGCAATTATAATCGGAAAATGAATTAAAGCTACTGTTGCTGGATTTCTGCATTCCCCACTTGAATTACCGCCGTGTCTGAAGTCCAGGTTGCAGAAGTCTTCCTTTTTCTTCCCGCAGTGCATGAACAAAAATATCGCATTAACCCAGGCGCGCTACTTGGAGAAAGAAGAGAAGTGCCTCCCTCCTCCCAGGTCAGTTAATATTAAAATATGACCGTATTTTTTTTCCCTGCTCTGAGCTCTATGAAATACATTATCTTTTGTAAAATTTTGAAAGACTATTACAGGCTAAGGAAGATTATCTGTCATTAAAATATAGTACATCACCTGTTTAATGCTTTTAAACAAAAAGTTTTTACATCTTAACTGAAAATCCCCCTAGGACTTACTGAGTACCCTCTCAGTTCACTCAAAGAAATGTCTGGGAGCCCAATAATGAGCTTCGGCAAACCTGAGTTTCCATCAGCTCATTCCTACCACATCTGGAAGGTGGCACATGCCGTACCAGGAGTTCCTGCCACAAGGACCGTCCTGCAGGGAGGATCGGCAGTGTGGGGTGGGGGTGGGCATGCGCCTCTGCTGCTCCCTCAGTCAGCACACACTCATTCACATTCGGGAAAAACCAGGCAACGGTGGGGAAAATCTACAGCTTCATGAAAAAACACATCTGGTGTTTTTTTAGTAAAGGAAAAGACTAATGTCTTTTAAGGAGACTGGATTCTGTTCACAAAGCGTGTAGGCCAAGGAGGTGGCCATCCCACCACGGCACTGAGCCAGGCAGTCACAGCAGATGGCCTGGACGTGGCCAGTGCTGCCCCGGAACAATGCTCAGGCTTTTGAGAGCAGGTGATGTCTACACCAAGCCTGGAGAAATGTGTGTGTCAGGCATCCTGTGGTCATCGTGGCTTTCCGTCACATGAGGTGGTGTGTGCTTTGCTCAGGATTTTCAGTTTCTTGGAGACCTCCAAGTTCATCTGGGAGTACCGAGCACAAGCTGCAGAAGAGTTGGAGAGAAGGGTCCTGAGGCCAGGTGCCAAGTCAGGGAGGCTGCAGGAGAGCCCCCTGGGGAGTTTGAATGCTCTGCCAGCCCGGAGTGCCAGATCAGATTTGTAAAATCACTCTGGTAGCAGCTCAAAGCACCTTAAAGATTCAGCCCATCTCAGCCAGGCGCAGTGGCCCACACCTGTAATCCCAACACTTTGGGAGGCCGAGGTAGGCAGAACACTGGAAGCCAGGCGTGATAGTGCACACCTTTGGTCCCAGGTACTCGGGAGGCTGAGGTGGGAGAATCACCTGGTTCCAGGAGATCAAGGCCGCAGTGAGCTGAGATCACTCTTGCACTCCAGTTTGGGCTGCCCCCATCATTTTTCATTGCACTCATCCGAAGCTATAATCCTATATCCTACGTTTACTTGTTAGTAAGACCACAAGTGCACGAGGACGGGAGCCATGCTGGTTTTGTGCCCTCGGGACTCCCTGCTGCAGCGACCCACCTGCCCCAGTAGTGAGAGAGCGACTATGGGCAGCAAGTGCGTGAATAGGCCGAGTGCCAGGAGAGCTTTGTTTACAAAAACAGGAGGCGGTGGATTTGGCTCTCGGGCCGTAGATGGGTGACTGTGAGTGCAGGTCCTTACCTCACAAAGATAATTCTTTGTGTCCTTTACTGTTCTCAGCATTCGGGTTGTGGTCACAGTGGAACAAACAGAGGAAGAACTGGAGAGAGCTGCGTCCACCATCAAGGAGGTGGCCCAGGTCGTCCTGCTCTAGGCTGAGTCTCAAGACTGTGGCCTCCTGCCACACAGCACGCAGACAGGACTCAATACTCCCGCTGGCCAGGGAGGGGCCTGAAGGAGAGCAAGAGCATGTGGATCTTTTATAGGATTGTTACCAAATGGTGCCAATGTGGATCAATTGTGTGAACATGAGAAGGATGCTTATTTTTTTAAAAGAAAACACATCTAAAAGCCCAGGAACTGATTTTTTTTAAGAGGAAAACTAATGACAGTATATAACTGATATTTAAATTGTGCATTTAGTACTATTTAAATGTTTTATTATACTAGTATTTTGTATTCTTTTGTTGTGGTTTAAAACTGGAGCTTCAGTTTCTCTGCCCTCCCTTCTAATAGTAATGATTCAGTGAGCACTCCTGAACTCCTTAATAGTTCATAGGAAAATGACTGCAGCGTTAAAGCTTAGAAGAACACTTCAACATATGTGGTACAAATTTATGATCTAATTAAACCACGTATTTTCCAGTCTCTGTCATGTGAATCTAAATGGTGGCTAAAAGGAACACTTTTTCTGTGATTATTATAAACTTTGCATTGTATTTGAATCCTAGAGCTTTTATACACACTAAATATTGATGTCACACCATTTCCAATGTCAGCATCCCTAACCAGAGAATATTCATTATACTTCCTAAGTGAGCAGTAATTTAACTCAGAAGCTATTTTATTTTAATATAATTGACCTCTCTTTACATTCCTTATGTGTTCACCTCTAATCTGTTTTAGGAAGAGGGTTGGTTATTATGTTGATCCCAGAATATAAATCATATTCTTTATATTTTAGAATATCTGAAACATATTCCTTTTTTGTATAGTGGGTTTGCCTAGGGACGTGTAACTACAGGCCTTTTCTAAGCTAAGGAAAAAGAGAATTTTTCTTTTCCACTTACAAATGTCAGGTCTCTACAGAAGACGTGAAAGCACTAAAAATACCATTTCTAAGCTGTACTTTGCCTGTTTTTTCTTTAGCAAACCAGGTTACATGGTGTAAAGGTTTGTTATATGTGCCACAAGATAGTATATAAATATTATGCCATCATTTCTTCTCTTGTTAAAGGTGGAATAAAATTGTCATTTTTATAATCTATGCTCATAGTACTCAAATGGTCTTCAGCATCTTTTAAAATAACATGTATTTTTTGAATGTTCAGTTTCTGTTTTGCTTGAGGTATTTTGTACATATGTGCCTTGTGATTGCTGCTGCTTTAAAGGGTAAAGTACTCTTTGGGGGGTGAGTCTGTTTTGTTTTGTTTTATTTTTTAATTAAATAAACCTACATTCCTGATTATTAGTCTATTTGCATATGTAATATATTCAATAGGATAGTCTCTTGATTTTAACTTTTCTGCACAGCTGGGGTAGTATTCTTTGTGTGTTGTTTTGTCTTGTTAGAGAAAATAACAACTAAATTTCTTAGTTCCTCTTTTCACATCCAACCAAAGAATATATAGTGTCTGAAGTTTCCTAGGTTCCTGCTGGCCTTGTAGGACTACGAAAATATCGTGGCCATTATTTTCATAAACAATAACTTTTCAGCTTCTTTTATAATAAAAAATGTCTACCAATGATCTTGTGTTTTAAAAGGCAGTAGCTTAGGGGTGAGCAGTGTAGAGACCATTTGGACCCCATTTTCACTTAGCAGAATTGTCCACAGGGAAGAAGAGAACCACACAACCTTTTTATTATCTATGACTAAATTCTAACTCAGGAAAAGTGGGGCTTTGGAGCAAGTTGGAACAGAAAATACACCAGTATTTCTTCAAATTCAGAACTTCGCTAATTGTACCATGTGTACTTTTTTTATATGCCACTAAAAGAAAATTCTTTCTGTATTATGCTGTCAGCTGTAAGGTGTCTTCCAATATTAGAGATATTACAATGTGGGTGGAGAAGGTGTATCTTTATGAAATAATAGTCATCTGATGTGTGGGCCTCATGCCATCTTTCCTTGTCAACATAAAACCTTAGTCCCAGAAAACAGAGATGTCCAATATCTAAATCTGAATATCTCCATGCATCTTTCCAAAACACTGTCCTTATGATGACATCAAATGAAAACATTTGTAACGTACACCTACGGTATGGGTTAAGCTATGGAGGATGCATGAATTTCATTTCCTTATGAAGTTGGAAATGCCTGGCGAAGAGGAGTAGTAGGAAGCTTTAAGAATGATGGAACACGGATAAAATAAGTCATCTCGACAGCAACATTTTCTAGAGATTTGAAGGAAAAAGGAAATGTGATTGAAGAATTTTATATCCACAAAGCGGTCTTTCAAATAACAAGGTTATAGAAAAACAATTCAAAATTAGAATTTAATGCTTCTTTTTGAGCCCTTCCTGAGGAATCCACTAGGGGAAAGCATCTAACTAAGAAATGCAAGACTGGGTGTTCACACCTGTAATCCCAGCATTTTGGAAGGCCAAGGTAGGAGGACTGCTTGAGATCAGGAGTTTGAAACCAGTTTGGGGAACATAGCGAGACCTAATCTCTACAAAAAATTAGCCAGACATGGTGGTGTGCACCTGTAGTCCTAAATACTTGAGAGGCTGAGGCAGGAGGATCATGTGAGCCCAGGAGGTCAAGGCAGCCATAAGCTTGATTCCAGCCTGTGCGACAGAGTGAGACCCTGTCTGAAAGAAAAAAGCAAAATAATCTGTCATGATATTCAAATTTATTAAAAGTAATAATGTATATAAATCATACCTTCCAAATTAACTTAGGGACAGAGAACCAAATATCGCATGTTCTTATAATTAGGAGCTAGCCGTCGCATACTCATCGAATGAAGATGGGAACAATAGATACTGACTGTCGGGAGGGAAGGAGGCGGGGCAAGGGTTGCAAAACTATTGGGTACTATGCTCAGCACCGAGGTGAAGAGATCATTTGTACCTCAAACCTCAGCATCCTACAATATGCCCAGGTAACAAACCTGCACGTGTACCCCTAAATCTAAAAGTTGAAAAAAAGAAAGTAAAATAATTTGCTCATAATGTATTATGTAAATAAGATACAGTACAAAAATATTTAGACTGACAAAGGGAACGTATGAAAAAGAGGGATTAAGTACATTATAAGAAGTTTTATTATAAAGATAACTAGTAGAGGCCAGGTGCAGTGGCTCACGCCTGTAATCCCAGCACTTTGGAGGGCAAGGTGGGCAGATCACACCAGGAGTTCAAGACCAGCCTGGCCAGCATAGTGAAACCCTGTCTCTACTAAAAATACAACAATTAGATGGGCATGGTAGTGGGCGCCTGTAATCCCAGCTACTCAGGAGGCTAAGGCAGGAGAATCGTTTGAACCTGGAGGCGGAGGTTGCAGTGAGCTGAGATCGCACCTTTGCACTCCAGCCTGGGCGACAGGGTGAGGCTCCATTACAAAAAAAAAAATGAAAAAAAATAATAACTAGTAGAATGCAAACATAAAACTTCCTAAATTCAAAAAAAGCAAAATTAGACCCTATACAGGGGAAAAATAACAAATATAATGCAATACATGCAGAAAATACAACCAAGTATCAAAACTGCACTGTACCCGCTGAATTTGTCAAATTAAAAAAATACAACAAAATAGCATGAGTTGAGACCAAGCATATTAATCATACAGTGAATGTGCATCCCCTTAAAGTCTTTTTTTTTTTTTTCTTTTTTTGAGACAGGGTCTCACTCTGTTGCCCAGGCTGGAGTCCAGTGGTGCAATCACAGCTCATTGCAGCCTCAAATTCCTGGGCTTAAATAATTCTCCTGCCTCAGCCTCCTGAGTAGCTGGGACTACAGGTATGTGCCACAATGCTTGGCTAATTTTTTAAATGTTTTTGTAGGGACAGGGGTTCCCTCTGTTGCCCAGGCTGATCTCAAACTCCTGGCCTCAAACAGTTTGCCCGCCTTGGTCTCCCAAAATGTTAGGATTACATGTATGAGCCACCACACCTGGCCCAAGCACTTTATTTCTACTCCAAGAAAAAATTTTCAAATTGGTTTACAAATCAAAACACAAACTCTGCTATATCCAAAAGACAAGAAAAGCTAAATATAAAAATAGTGACAAAAGGGCAGGGCACAGTGTCTCACACCTGTAATCCCAGCATTTTGGGAGGCTGAGGCAGGAGGATCACAAGGTCAGGAGATCAAAACCATCCTGGCCAACATGGTGAAACCCTGTGTCTACTAAAATCAAAAAAATTAGCCAGGCATGGTGGCACACACTTGTAGTCCCAGCTACTCGGGAGGCTGAGGCAGGAGTATTGCTTGAACCCGGGAGGTGGAGGTTGTAGTGACACTGCTCTCCAGCCTGGCGACAAACTGACAAACCTTTAACTAGACTAACCAAGAAAATAACAGCAAAGACACAAATTACCAAAATTAGGACCTAAAAAGGCAACATCACTATCAACCCTACAGAAACTAGAAAACTTAAATGATATGAATATATTCCAAGAAAGACATCATATATCATCAAACTCTGGAATAAAAAGAAAACCTGCCAGGGTGGTGGCTCACGCTTTTAATCTCAGCACTTTGGGAGGCTGAGGTGGCTGGATCACTTGAGATCAGGAATTCAAGACCAGCCTGGCTAACATGGTGAAACCCTGTCTCTACAAAAAATACGGAAATTAGCTGGGCTCCATGACATGCACTTGTAGTCCCAGCAATTCCAGAGGCTGAGGCAGGAGAATCACTTTTGAGCCTAAGGGGCAGAGGTTGTAGTGAGCTGAGATGGTGCTATTGCACTCCAGCCTGGACAACAGGATTGAAGCCCTGTCTCAAAAATAAATAAATAAAAAGAATAAATAGAAAATCGATGGACTATCACAACTAAATAAATGGAATAATTTAAAATATTTTCACAAAAAATATCCATATACAGGTAAGCACTAGTGAATTCTACCAAATATTTAAAGAAAAAGTAGTACTAATCACTCACAAATTTCTTTCAGAAAAATTGAGAAGGTGGCAATATCTCACAATTCATTCTATGACATTGTTATTATGTTAATTCCAAAGTCAGACAAATTACAAGAAAACTGCATATGAATTTCCCTCCTGAACATAGACACAAATATCCTTATATTCTTTTCAAAATGGTGTTTGAGAACCTAGCCTATATAATAAAGCTAAAAAAGAAAATTGAAAGCATCCAGATTGGAAAGCATCCAGTTTTAAAAACAATTCTATGTATAATAATGTCAAAGAGAATAAAATAATAATTAACAAAAATGTATAAGGCTTATACACTGAAAATTACAAAACATTGCTATAAGAATTAAGATTGACAGGATGTGGTGGCTCATGCGTGTAATCCCAGCACTTCGGGAAGTCAAGGTGGGTGGATCATGAGGTTAGGAGTTCAAGACCAGCCTGGCCAAGATGCTGAAACCCCGTATCTACCAAAAATACAAAAAATTAGCTGGGCATGGTGGCAGGCGCCTGTAATCCCAGCTGCTCTGGAGGCTGAGGCAGAGAATTGCTTCATCTCAAAAATAATAATAATAATAATTAAGATTGGCCCGGCGTGATGGCTCATGCCTGTAATATTCTAGCACTTTGGAAGGCCAAGGTGGATGAATCATTTGTGGTCAGGAGTTCAAAACCAGCCTGGCCAACATGGTGAAACCCTGTCTCTACTAAAAAAAAAAAAAAAAAAAAAAAAAAATTAGCCAGGCCTGGTGTCGGACACCTGTAATCCCAGCTACTTGGGAGACTGAGGCAGGAGAATCCCTTGAAGCCGAGAGGTGGAGGTTGCAGTGAGCCAAGATTGCGCCACTGCACTCCAGCCTGGGTAACAAACCGAGACTCCATCTCAAAAAAAATACAACAAACAAAAAAAAAGAATTAAGATTTAAATAAGTGGAGACCCATTCCATGGACTAGAACATATCCAAAATTAATTTATAGTTTCCATGCAGTTCCCAACAAAATTCCGGCAAATTTTTACACAAATTGATAAGCTGAACCTAACATGTATGTGAAAATATAATACAAGGCCCTACAATAGCCGATGCAATTTTTAAAACGAACGAAGTTGGAGGATTTACATTATCTGATTATAGAACTTACCATAATACTGCATTAGCAAGACAGTGTGTTTGACTGATACAAGGATGCGTTCATGGAACAGAATTCAGAGTCTGGAAGTCAATAAACCCTTATATTTATGGCCAGTTAACTTTCAACAAAGTGCCAAGACAATTCAATAAGGAAACAATAGTCTTTTTAACAAACATTACTGGGAGAATTTGTTACTGTAGTAGGTTAAATAACGGCCACCAGAAGAATCAAGTCCTAATCCCTGGAACTTGTAAATGTTACCTTCTCTGGAAAAAAGGGAATCTGTGCAGGCGTGATGGTTAAGGATTTTGATCTGAGCTTACCCTTATTTTAAGTCCTATTATTGTAAGCCACCAGTTGGCACTAATTTGTTACGAAGGCCATAGAAAACTAATACACAATCTATTTGAAAACAAAAAACTTAGACCTACTTTGTGTATATAAATTAACTCAAATTGGCCGTAGACATCAATGTAAGAGCTAAAACTGTAAAACTTCTAGGAGAAAATCTTTTAAATCTTGAGTTAAGCAAAAAGTGCTTATATACAAAACACCAAAAGCGTGAGATAGAAAAGAAAAAAATCGATTTCATTAAAATTTAAAACTTTTGATCTTCCAAAAACCTCATGAAGGATATGATCATAAGCCACAGACTGTGAGAAAATATTTGCAAATTATATACCTATAAAGGATGTGTATCCAACTATAAAGAACACTTACAACTCGGTAATAAGAAATTTAAAAACCCAATTTATAAATGGTTGAAAGAGTTGGTATTTCAACATGAGAGCCCTGGAAATGGTAATAAGCACATGAAAGAGTTATTAACACTATTAAGCATCAGAAAAAATGCAAGTTAAAACTATGAAGCAACATATACACTCACTAGAATAGTCAAAAAGGAAATACCACGTATTGGCAAGATATGGAGAAAGAGAAACTTCATATTCGGCTGGTAGAAACGTAAAATGGTGTGATCACTTT
The DNA here is from genome assembly GCF_030222135.1 of Aotus nancymaae. Classification (NCBI taxonomy): domain Eukaryota; kingdom Metazoa; phylum Chordata; class Mammalia; order Primates; family Aotidae; genus Aotus; species Aotus nancymaae. Next base: position 21,086,520 of record NW_026988455.1, read on the forward strand.
GGAAAACAATATGACAGTTTCTTCAAAAAGTAAACAAATGTATCACGTGCTGTAGTCTAAATGTTTGTGCTCCCCTGAAATTTGTATGTTGAAACCCATTCCCCAAAGTGATATTATTAAAGGGTGGGGCTTTTGGGAGGTGATTAGATCATGAGGGTGAATCCCTCATGAATGGAATTAATGCCCTTAAAAAAAAAAAGCCCAAGGAAGTCTGGCAGCCCTTTCAACTATGTGAGGACAAAGGGAGAAGGCATCATCTGTTAGAAAGCAAGACCTCATCAGACACCGAATCTGCTGGCACCTTGATCTTGGACTTTCCAGCCTTCAAAACGGTGAGAAATAAAGATCTTGTTTATAAGCCATCCAGTCTACAGTATTCGTTATAGCAGCCCAAACGGACTAAGACAATATAGCCTAGCAATTCCACTCCTAAGAGAAACAAAAGCATATATTTATGCAAAAACGTGTAAACAAATGCTAATAGCAGCATTATTTATGATGGCAAAAAAGTGGAATCTATCCAAATGTCTAATGTATTAGTCTGTTCTCACACTGCTATGAAGAAATACCCCAGACTGGGTAATTTATGAAGAAAACAAGTTTAGTTGACTCACAGTTCAGCATGGCTGGCGAGACCTCAGGAAACTTACAATCCTGGTAGAAGGGGAAGCAAACATGTCCTTCTTCACATGGTGGCAGGAGAAGTGCCAATCAGAGGAGTAAAAAGTACCTTATAAAATCTTCAGATCTCATGAGAACTCACTCACTATTATGAGAACAGCAGCATGATTCAATTACCTCCCACTGGGTCCCTCCCACATGTGGGGATTAGAAGAACGACAAGATGAGATTTTGGTCAGGACACAGCCAAACCATATCACCTATCAACTTGTGAATGAATAAACAAAGTGTGGTATGTCCACACAATGGAATACAATTCAGCAATAAAAAGAAATGAACTATTGACAAAATATTTCAACATGGATGAATCTCAAAAAACATTTTAACTGAAAGAAACCAGATGCAATAGACCATACAATGTATGATTCTATATATATTGAATGTCCAGAAAAAGTAAATTGAGTCCAGACACAGTGGCTCATGCCTGTAATCCCAGCGCTTTGGGAAGCCAAGGTGGGTGGATCACCTGAGTTTAGGAGTTTGAGACCAGCCTGACGAACATGGAGAAACCTTGTCTCTACTAAAAATACAAAATTAGCCGAGCATGGTGGTACATACCTGTAATCGGGAGGCTGAGGCAGGAGAATCACTTGAACCCAGGAGGCGAAGGTTGCAGTGAGCCAAGATCATGCCATTGCACTCCAGCCTGGGCAACAAGAGCGAGACTCCATCTCAAAAAAAAAAAAAGCAAATTGAAAGAGACGGAAGACAGATTTTGTAGTTGGCCACAGCTAGCAGTGAGAATGGGATTGGCTGAAACCCAGCTGGATGGATCTTTCTAGAGATGTAAAACTGATCGTGGTGATGGTTGTACAACTCTGTGAATATACCACAAATCATTGAGTCAATTGCAAGCACCAGCCTTGGACAGTAAACAGGGGCGTTAATGAATTGACTTTCTTCTTCTGTCACTATAGCAAAGAGTTTCTTACCTGGGCTGCCCGTAACAAACATTTAGAAAGAAGTCTGTGATGTGGGACACGTGGCATGTCTATACACTGGAGCAGGATGCCAGACCGAGAGCAAGGAGGCAGCATGAAGTAAATCTTACAACAGAGAGCTCTATCCCAGTCTAGTCCTAGCCACGATTCTCGCTGAACACATCCTCACCTACGAAATAGGGGTCTGCACTGGAGCACTGTATTTTTCAGGACTATCAAGGCTTCATCTTCTCATAGGGTTTTCTCCAGGCCAGATTGGGAAACTCCTCTTGGCTCCCGACACAGCTCAGTCACTGAGAAATTACTACACATACCTTTCTCTAGAAAAGTGCAGAAAAGTGCAAAACCCCTTTTGTTCTTGTTCACACTAACCAGTTAGTTTTTGTTTTTGTTTTTACAGATGGCTAATGTTGTCACCCAGGCTGAAGTGCATAGTGCGATCATAGCTCACCACAGCTTTGAACTCCCAATCCTCCCACCTCAGCCTCCCAAGTAGGCATGTACCACCACATCTTGGTAACTTTTTAATTTTTTTAGAGAGACGGAGTCCTGCTATGTTGTCCAGGCTGGTCTTGAACTCCTAGCCTCAAGTGATTCTCCTGTCTGGGTCTCCGAAAGCACTGGGATTACAGGTGTGAGCCATGGTGCCAGTGTTCTGTTTTGACCAAAGTGTGCAAAACAAAAGCTTCAAGCATTGCATTTCAATCCTGGAACTCTTGTTACCTATCCTCACAGTGTCTCTGTCCCCCAAAACCCAATACTATCCCTCCCCTGATTAATGGCTTTGAACCGATATCTTCACAGCTGCGTTTCCTGCTGTTCATCCTCTAGGGCAGTGGTCCCCAACTTTTTGGCCCAGAGGTGGTGGGTCGTGGGGAGTTGAGGGTTTTAGGATGACACTGTTCCACGTCAGGTCATCAGGCATTAGATTCTCATAACGCGCAACCTAGAGCCCTCACATGCATAGTTCAGAATAGGGTCCGTGCTCCTTTGAAAATCTAATGACAGGAGGCAGAGCTCAGGTGGTAATGCTGGCTGGTCATCACTAACTTCCTGCTGTACGGCCCAGTTCCTAACAGACCAGGGACTGGTACCAACCAGTCCATGGCCTGGGGGTTAAGGACCCCTGCTTTAGAGAAAGGAATTTTCTATCCCTATTAATTCACATGCACAGCTTTAGAGCCAGCTTCCTGGATGTTACACTGAGAAATCCAGATATCCTGGCAGTAAATTTCTCATTGACCTCTGCACCTCCCACCCCGCTAAAGAAAGTTAACAAGTGAAAGAGAACTCTGTTCAAATCACTGACAGCATCCCAGCACAGAGACCCCGCCGCCGGAAATGAGAGAGTCAAGAGGCTGGTGGTGTCTGTGGGCTTTCCCAACCCTTCCAGGTGACAAAGAGTCCTACCTGCAGCTTAGTTAGCCATTCCTCAGCCCACAAGCTCAGAGAGAATAAAATGAGTGTGAGACTGCCCTCCACACACACAAGCCTGGGGGCCCTCCCCAGGAAGAAGTCCCCTGCCCCTTTGGTACAGGGTCACATGGGAGAGTCCTGGTAAGGTTTCTGAGTGGGCACTGGGTTGGAACAGGACTGAGCATCAGTGTGCATCTCAGCCTCCTGTTTCCACAGCCTTTGTAAGATACAGGGTTTTTTGTTGTTGTTGTTTTGTTTTGTTTTTGAGACAGTGACTCGCTCTGTCACCCAGGCTGGAGGGCAATGACACGATCTAGATCACTGCAACCTCCGCCTCTCAGGTTCAAGTAATTCTCCTGCCTCAGCCTCCCGAGTAGCTGGGATTACAGGCACCCACCACCATGCCCAGCTAACTTTTGTATTTTTAGTAGAGATGGGATTGCACCATGTTGGTCAGGCTGCTTTCGAACTCCTGACCTCATGATCTGCCTGCCTCGGCCTCCCAAAGTTCTGGGGTTACAGGCGTGAGCCACCCCACCCAGCTGGAAGATACAGTTTTAATGGCTGTCACATTGACCTTTTCGAAACTCTTGATTTCTTTGTTCAAGTGAAGATAAAACCTTTGTTTTGCCCTGGCGCGGATGCCCACAGTCTCCGCCTGGAGCTAAGCAAGACCAGGGTCAGTAACTGTGCGCTGTCCATTGTTCCTCCATGTCTGCTTTTTCTCACCTGGTGCCTGTGTGGCTCTCCTGGCTCAGGGCGTGTGATTCATCTCTCCCACTCCACCTGGGCATGGAAGTTCCTTATCTATTGTCCCCAGGGGCAAGAAGCCTTACTATTCTGTTGTGTACATGGTTTAAATCACACAAGTGATACACTTTCATATTAAACATCCAAACAGTAAGGAGGCCTGAAGAATAAAACTTGAAATCCTCTTTCACTAAATTTCACTCCCTTCTCCAGAGGTAACTCTCAACAGTTTGTTGGCTATCTCCCAAGAATGGTTTCTAAATATTTACATGTGTACCCGTATTCAAATTGCTTTTTACAAAACATAAGTTTAGGGCAACTTCGTTGTTCTGATTTAATATAGGAATATTTCCGTATTTTTACTTCATTCCCTTTCATTCTTTCTGAGTATTCTATAGTTTGGATGTAGTACAATTTATTTGACCCATTTTCTTTTTATAGATATTTAAGTTTCTTTTTTTTCCATTACAAACAATGCTGAAATGAACCTCCTTGATCCTGTAACATTACGTAGATCTGAAAGTGCTTCTAGGGTATGAATTCCTAGAATTGGAATGGCTCAGTCAAACAGCTTGCAAAGCCTTTGATAGATACCAACAAATATATATTTTTTCTTTTTTTCCTTTTTTTTTTGAGACGGAGTTTCTCTCTTGTTGCCCAGGCTGGAGTACAATGGCGTGATCTCAGCTCACTCACTGTAGCCTCCGCCTCCTAGGTTCAAGCGATTCTCCTGCCTCAGTCTCCCAAGTAGCTCGGATAACAGGTATGTGCCACCATGCCCGGCTAATTTTTGTATTTTTAGTAGAGACAGGGTTTCACCATGTTGGTCAGGCTGGTCTCAAACTCCTGACCTCAGGTGATCCACCCACCTCAGCCTCCCAAAGTACGGGGATTACAGGTGTGAGCCACCGCACCCGGCCAACAAATGTTTTATAAGTCATCTGTATTGCAAATACTTTTTCTTTCTGTTATTGACTTTGTCTCTTGTATCAAATATTTGTCTGGTCAAATTTGCCAGTCTCATTATGGACTGGAAGGTTTTTTTGTTTTTTGTTTTCAAAATGGAGACTGTCACCCAGGATGGAGTGCAATGGTGTGATCTCTGCTCACCTCTGGGGTTCAAGTGATTCCCCTGCCTCAGCCTCCTGAGTAGCTGGGACTACAGGTGCCAACCACCACACCCAGCTAATTTTTGTATTTTTAGTAGAGACAGGGTTTCACCATGTTGGCCAGGCTGGTCTCAAACTCCCAAACTCAAGTGATCCACCCTCCTCAGCCTCCCAAAATGCTGGGATTACAGGCGTGAGCCACTGAGCCGGGCCTATGGCCTGGAAGTTTTGCCTTGCTTACAAAATTATCCCTACCCCAGAATTATAAAGAAGTCATCCTTTCCCCCAGCAATTTCCAGTGCTCCCCATGTATTCACAGCTGGTTGGTGAGCTGCTTGTCTATCTCTTGGCCAATAAATACTAAAACTCTCCAGCTCTTGTAGGTTTCTAATATGTTTTTGTATATGATAGGGCAAGTCGCCTACTCTTCTCTTTTACAAAAGATTCTCTGCCATTCTTACATTCGCACTTCTTCTCTGTCAGAACTCTTGAACCAGCTTATCATGTTATAAAATTGGTCTGGCTGTGTCTGCAGCCATTTCTCCTTCACATGTGCCGATAGATGTCAGTCCTATCTGTCACAACCGCCTGGTGAGATCAGAATGTTCCAACCAGCTGTGTTGTTGGACGCTGCTTTAAAATCTGCTCAGCAAGAAAGTCCCCAGAGAGAGACTATGCTTTGTTCAGTTTGCCCCTCAACATGAGTATGTGACCCATCCCTATCATCAGATGCTTGGTCAACATCTATGTCATGAATGGATGTCTACAAGAGCAGAGAGCGCTTGGTATGAACCCATAAGACTTCCACTCTTCCTTGAGCAATTGGCTTTACATCTAGACAGCTGGATTTCTCATGAATAATGCACAACAGTTACAGGTCCTACCTTACCTTGCAGGGTGATTTTAACACCAATGATAAAATGGGTATGATGGGCTGGCAAAGTTTTAAAGAAATGCACTGCAGTGATGCTGTATGTCTATGAAGTGAAAGGGAGTGGGTGAAAATGAAGGTAAAAGCCAGTGAATAAATGAAAATGTTCTCCCCCAGCCATCTGCCTTGCACCACTCCTCTAGAAGGCCCTGTAGGAGGCAAGAGACATACTGTTCTCAAACCCAGAAGTCATGGGAAGCAGCCTGTGACCCCAGGAGAACAGCTCAGATGATGGATGAACCTCTGCTTAGAACATTAGGCAGAGTCTCCAGAGTATAGAGCCTAGACTCAGAATAGCCTTTCCCTCCTGCTCGTCTTGGTGTCTTCAGGCTACTCGAAATCTCACCAGAAAACAACATTCCTAGACTGAAGGCTTGCAACGTGCCCTATGCCATTCTAAGCACTTTATGTGTTAACTCATTTAATCTTCCCCAAAACCCTGTGAGGTGGGTGCTACTAACGTCCACATTTTATGACTGAGGACACTGAGGCACAGAGAGGTGAGGGGACTCACCCATGGTCACACAGCCCTTAAGAGGTAGACACCAGATACAGCCCAGGCAGTTTGGCTGCAGTGTTTGTGCTCCTGACCGTGGAATCACACGGTTTTCTTAAGCAAGACCCCATTTTCGTTGTGCTCTTTCTGTTTCTTGAGTGTGTATGTGTGTTAGATGTCCATATGTGTTAGATACATATACCCAAAGTAATGTGTCTGGAGTGATATTCAGCTGATGTTAATAGTGATTATTTCTAGATGCTGGAATGCTGAGAAATGCTAGCTTCTTTATAATTTTCTGGTGTTAATTCAGAATTCAATAATATACTCATTTTATTTTTAGAAAAAAAAAAGGACTGTATTAGAAAAGGAAAATGCTTGGAAGTACTATAAATTACTTTAGAAATTAAAGATTTGTTAGTTTAGGCCGGGCGTGGTGGCTCACACCTGTAATCCCAGCACTTTGGGAGGCTGTGGCGGGCAGATCACGAGGTCAAGAGATCAAGACCAGCCTGGCCAACATAGTGAAACCCCGTCTCTACTAAAATACAAAAATTAGCTGGGCGTGGTGGTGCGTGCCTGTAATCCCAGCTACTCAGGAGGCTGAGGCAGGAGAATTGCTTGAAGCCAGGAGGCAGAGGCTGCAGTGAGCCAACATCACGCCACTGCACTCCAGCCTGGTGCCTGGTGAAAGAGCAAGACTGTATTAAAAAAAAAAAAAAAAGACTTATTAGTTTATATTTTTATACATTCTTCTTCACTTTTGTATTCCATATCTACTTCATTCTCAATCTATTTTTTTGTTTAATGTATTTTTATATTCTTGTAACCTACCAAAAATGTTTTGTAGAGTAAAATGGGATATATTTCATTGCTATATAAGATTTACTTTTTATACCTGTGTTTTATTTGTCAAATAAACACTTATCTTTGCCTATTTGACTCCTATTTTGTAAATAATATGTTGCCATTATTTTTGGAATTATATTTTAAATGCAACTTTCTACATACAAATATTATTGTCTGGGTGACTCTTAAGTGAGATATTTCCTATAACTTTTTGAAAGATGTAGATGAGGCTATTTGACATTTATTCCTTTTTCTTTTAACATAAAAACCCAGCAAAATAATACACGCATATGGTTTAAAAATCAAATTGTTGGGAGGCCAAGGCGGGTGGATCATGAGGTCAAGAGACTGAGACCATCCTGGTCAACACGGTGAAACCCTGTCTCTACTAAAAATACAAAAAATTAGCTGGGCATGGTGGTGCGTGCCTGTAATCCCAGCTACTCGGGAGGCTGAGGCAGGAGAATTGCCTGAACCCAGGAGTCAGAGGTTGCGGTAAGCCAAGATCGCGCCATTGCACTCCAGCCTGGGTAACAAGAGCGAAACTCCGTCTCAAAAAAAAAAAAAAAGAAAAATCAAATTGAATTGGAAGGTTTCCACCCCAAGTGTTCTCACCTTCAGCCATGCTCTCAAGAGGGAACCACTTAAACCATGTTCTCTTTAATTCTACTGAAGAACCAAACATTTGCCTAAATAATATGATGCCCTTATTTTCCGATTTATCAACCTTCAGCAATAATTAGGATCTCCTATTTTGTAACTATTTTATATGTATCCTTTCCCCATTTTGCTATCCAGAGTACTGCCCCTTTGCTCATTCATTGTTATAAGAGTTCCTGGTTTATGCTGGATAGTTACCCCTTAGAGGTTTTATGCAATTGCGCTGTCAGATATTTGTCATTTATTTGTTACCTGTCTCATTGAACAGAAGCCCGAACTTTGTCAATTTTATGAGCATAGAGTTGTTTACAGTATTTACTTGTTATTTTAATAGATGCAGGATATATTGACATACTTTTCTTTGCTTTTGGGAAAGGAATTGGTAATTATGTCTTCTCTTTGTCTCTTGAGCTAGAACTTAGCTTATCGATTGATATATTTTCTCTTTTCTAGTGTAAGCATTTAAGTGCTATGAATTTCCCTCTCAACATTGCTTTAGCTGAAACCCACAAATTTTGATAGGCTGTGTTTTAAATTCCATTTATATCCATTTTGTTTTTATTTTTCAATATCCTTTGAGGCTTCTTCTTTGACCCATAGATTGTTTAGAAGTATATTATTTATTTTTCAAGTGTTTGGAGATTTTTTTTCTATTATTTTTAAGTTACTGATTTCCAATTGAATTCAATTATGGTTAGAAACTATTATCTGCATGATTTCATTCTTTTCACATTGGTTAAAGTTTATTTATGACCTAAAATACAGTCTTTATGATGAATGTTCCATGAGCACTTGAATAGAATATGCGTTCTGCTATTGTTTAATGGAGTAGTCTATAAATGTCAGTTGGTTAATGGTGCTGTTTAGTCTTCCATATGCTTGCTAATTTTATCTCTAGTAGTGCTATCAAATGTTTCAAACTGAGTTTTGAATTCTCCAACTATAATTTTGAATTTATTTTTCTTTCCATCTCTATTGGATTTTACTCCATGTATTTTGAAACCCTATTGTGTGCTACATACACAATTAGGATTGCTATATCTTGGAGGATTAATTCTTAATTATTATGTAATGCCCTTTTTTGTTTCTAATAATGTTATTTGCTCTGAAGTTTATTATGTGACATTAATATAGTCACTCCTGCTTTTCTCTCATTTATGTTTGCATAATATGTCTTTTTCCATTTTTTGTTTCCTACCTATGTTGTTATTTTTTACATCTTTGGTAGATACATATAGTTAAGTCCTGTGGTATCCAATGTGACAATCTTTAAATTGGCATATTTATACCACATATATATTTAAAATAATCATTCATATGCTAAGGCTTACATCTGCCATTTTATTGTTTTCTGTTTGTCTCCTTTGTTTCTTATTCCTCTGGTATTTTCCTCTTGCTTTCTTGTGAGTTACTTGAACGTTCTTTGGAATTAGATTCTTTTTTATTTATAATATTTCTTAGTACACTACTTTGTACAATTTTGTTAGTGATTGCTCTAGGTATTATCACATATATATGTAATTTACTATAGCCTATCCATGTCAGTGTTTTACTCCTTTGAGTGAAGTTAAGAAACCTTGCTTCCATTTATATCTCTTTACCTTTCCAACATTTTAAATATAATTGTATGAAATATTTACATACCTCAAGTACCATACTGAGCAGTGTTATAATTGTGGCTTCAAACACAAAGTATGTTAAGGAAACTCCACAAGTGAAGAGTAGTCCATTATGCTTACCTTTCTATTTACCTATTCCATTATTCTTTCTTTTCTCAAGGTCCAATCATTCATCTGTTGTCCTTGTCGGTCTTAGTCTGCTAGTGCAACCATACCAAAATACCATAGGCCAAATGTCTTAAACAACAGAAATTTATTTCTCACAGTTCGAGAAACTGGAAGTCCAAGATGTTGGCAGGTTTGGTTTCTCCTGGGGCCTCTCTCCTTGGCTTGCAGAGGACCATCTTCTTGCTGTGTCCTTTGTGGCTATTTCTCTGTATACACACAGCTGGTGTGCCTGCCTCTTTTTATAGGGACACCAGTCCTAGTGGATTAGGGACCCACACTTATGACCTCATTTAACCTTAATTACCTCTTTAAGGACCTTGTTTACAAATACAGTCACGTTGGAGGTTAGGACTTCAATATATAAGGCTGAGGGTGGAGGGGCCACAATTTAGTACCTAACATTTTCTTTATGTTTGGGGACCATCCTTTAGCTAAAGGGTTAAGTCTACTAGCAACAAATTCTTTGTTTTTTTCTCTCTAAAAATATCTTATTTCCTCTTCATTTTTGAAAGACAGCTTGTTAGATATAGTATTCATTGTTGATAGTTGGGGTTTTCATTTGGTTGGTTTTTGCTTTTTCATTTTTTTTTAATCACTTGAAAAATGTGCCACTAACTTGTGGTCCTGATGGTTTCAGATGAGAAATCTACTGTCATTCAAGTTGGTCTTTCACTATAGGTAATGCATCATTTATCTTTAGCTGTTTTAAAATTTTTTTGTCCTCAATTTTTCAGAAGTTTATGATGTGTCTCTGTGTGGATCTCTTTGAGTTTATCTTGTTACACTTGGCTAAGCTTCTTGATTCTGTAGTTCTATGTCTTTTCCCAAATTTGGGAAGTTGTCACCCATTAGTTTTTTGAGTACTTGTTAGCCCCAGTCCCACCTTATTCCCTTTTCCTTCTGGAACTCTGATGAGGTGAATGTTAGATACTTTAGATAGTTGGATATCTGTCTCACAGATCCCTGTGGCTCTGTTCACCTTTTTCAGCTTATTCTTTTGTCGATTTTCCAGATTGAATAGATTCTGTTAATCTATTTTTAAGTTTCCCTGTCGCCTCTACTCTAGTATTGAGTCTATCCAATTAATTTTTTACTTCAATTGTATTTTTCAGTTCTAAAATTTCCCTGTGGTTCTTTTTTTATAATTTCTATTTCTTTGCTGATATTTTTATTTTTTTTAAGTAAATCATAATTGCTTGTTGAAACATTCTTATTGCAAAAGTTTTAAAATAATTGTAAATAATTTCAATGTTACATTTATTTTAGTATTAGCATCAGTTGTTTTTTTATTATTATTAAAAGTGTGATTTTCCTGATTTTGGGTATGATGAGTGAATTTTTCTTGTATCCTGAGCACTTTGATTGTTCTGTCAGGAGGCTACTGACACAACTTAAATCTTCTGTTTTAGCAGACAGTTACCCTTTTCCAATTTAGTCTAGCTTCTGGCCTACTTTTGTGAGCTGTAGTTCCAATGTCAGCTGCTATGGTTTGAATTTGTTCCCCAAAAAGCATGTGTTGAAAATTTAATCCCCAATGCAACAGTGCTGGGAGGTGGAGCCTAGTGGGAGGTATTCGGGTCGTGAGGGCTCTGCCCTCATGAATGGATTAATGTCAATTATAAAAGGACTTGAGGCTGCAAGTTTAATCTCTTGCTTTCTCACACACACTCTCTCTTGCTCTTTCACCTTCTGAAATGAGATGACACACAAGAAAGCCCTCACCCGATGTGGCCCCTCAGTCTTGGACTTGTGGCCTCCACAACTGTAAGCCAAGTAAATTTCTTTCCTTTGTAAATTACTTAGTCTCAAGTATTCTGTTATATTAGTGGAAAATGGACTAAACAACAGTTTATATTTCAGAGCCCTTGCAGTTCTATTCTGGTTTGCCTCATTCTTCTGACATTGTTGGAGTCCTCGCTTAATCCCTGCTGGTGCTGCCTTTAAGGAGTGGAAGTTGCTTTCCTGGGCCACCTGATGTTGCTAGACCATCCTCTGCCATGGGAATTAGAAGAGGCTGAAGCCACTGGGCTTATATCTTCGTGTGCCCTTCGTGATACAGATCAAGGAGATGCTGGGCTTTGCTGATGCTGCCCCTGTGGATGGATTAGCCCACTCACCGATTGTCCACATGTGAAGTAAGGATTGGGTCAACCCAGCAGGGTTTTGGAGGAAAATCAGGCCTGCTGTTTGTGCCCAGTTGTGGAACAGGAGTTCGAGCTCCCCATTTGGTCCCTGTTGTGCTTCCCTTTACCCAGTTCTCTAGCCAGACTTTTGTTCGTCTGTCTGACTGTCTGCCTACTGGAGGTTTCAGGCCTCTCTGGCATCCAGTTTGGGGTCATGTGGGAGATAAAAAGAAAAACCAGGGAACTCACCCCATGTTGTCATTTCTGAAGTTTTAAGGCCTCTAACCTATCTACCTTCTTCTTTCAAGCACTCAGAATTATTGATCATTGTTGAATGATTTCCAGGGCATTTTGTTCTTTTCAGAGAGGTTAGAGGGGAAGAGGAGACAAAAGTAAATCTATACATTTTTTTTTCCTTTTTTTTTCAGATGGAGTCTCACTCTGCTGCCCAGGCTGGAGTGCAGTGCTGCGATCTTGGCTCACTACAACCTCTGCCTCTGGGTTTGAGCAATTCTCATTGCCTCAGTCTCCCAAGTAGCTGGGATTACAGGCGTGTGCCACCATGCCCTGCCAATTTTTGTATTTTTAGTAAAGACAGAGTTTCATAACGTTGGCTAGGCTGATCTGGAACTCCTGACCACAAATGATCCGCCCCTCTCAGCCTCCCAAAGTGCTGGGATTACAGGAGTGAGCCACCACACCCAGCCATCTATACTTTCTTGTTTTTAAACTAGAAGTGTCATTTAAGATTTTACAAATAAAAATGGGAATGAACCATTAAGTTCCATAATGGCAGGAGTCATTGCTGGGTCGTGGTACAGAGTGGACATTCTATAATGATTTGTTGAATGTATGAATGAACAAAGCTTTCATACTTCAATTCCTGTATCCTTAAGCCATTTGTAAGACAGAAGCTCATATCCCTGAATTCTTGGGCAAATACCTATCAGGGCTTTAAGGCTGCATCTTTCTGAGAAAATATCATGTTGATTGCTAATCTGAAGGGTTTACTATTTTCCAAAAGCTGATGATACTGCTAGCTACTTATACCTATCCATCCATCCATCCATTCATCTATCATCGATCCATCCATCCATCCACTCATCTATCCATCTTTTCATTCATCTATCTATTAGTCTGTCTGTCCATTCATCTGTTCATCCATCATCTGTCTGTCTGATGGGTCTATTTATTTATCTGATCACCCTGAGGTCTCCTTTTCTCTTCTCCAAAAAGAATATTTGCTATTCAGTATCCAGTTATACTGAGCATAATAAGTTAGGACTGGAAACAAGCTTCTTAGCTGGAATCTTTCTCCAGAAAAGATGCAAGCATTTAACTTATCGAAATGACAAAATTTTTTAGATTTTACTCTTAATAGTGCTGGATCAACATGACAGGATGTCAGAATTTTTTAAAGACTTAAATGCTTGATCTCTACTAAATTTCCTTCATCTCACACTCCCTTTTCCCTGTAAATATTGTGATGATTCTCAGATGTGGCTTTTTAAATGAAAGCATCTTAATCGTGCAGTAAATAACTCTACAGTAAGAGACCAACTACATAGGAGTGCGTTTCACAAAGGATCACACCCGCTAGGTTCTGTTTCTTACATCTACATTTTACTCCCCAACAGATACCCAACTTTTTGTATTCAAGAGATGAAATGCATACGGAATTCATTAAGAAATCAGGCTTTGGTGGGACAGCTTTGATTTGACACTTTTGAAATACAATCCAGGTCATGGCAGTGAGTGGTGCAGACCTCTTTTTTGGCAACAGCATCTGGACTTTATTATTTTAAATCAGGTTGTGGGGTGCTGGTATCCACTCCTCTATGAAACTGCTACTGCAGCAGGCCTATATCCTGAGATGATTTGGGAAATTAATATGGGTTCTAAATATGTATAAATAAATTATATATTTATTCTCGATTTTGTTGTTTTGTACCTCATTTTATAAATCTTTAGAATTTCGAGGTAACAACCTTTTATGGTTTATCTATAATGGTGGCCTTCATGCCACACATAAATCAAATCTATGCCATTTGACTAGTATGTGATTTCTTCCCTTAGAAGCATAAGTGACACTGAATAGGTTTTATGAATATTTGTTAAATGAATGGAAAATTACTCCAAAATAACCTATCATTAAAAACATGTGAGTGGGCCAGTTGCTGTGGCTCACGCCTATAATCCCAGCACTTTGGGAGGTTGAGATGGGTGGATCATTTGAAGTTAGGAGTTCAAAACCAGCCTGGCCAACATGGTGAAACCTGGTCTCTACTAAAAATACAAAAATTAGCTGGGTGTGGTGGGCACCTGTAATACCAGCTACTCAGGAAGCTGAGGTGGGAGAATTGCTTGAGCCCGGGAGGTGGAGGTTGCAGTGAGCAGAGATCACGCCATTGCACTCCAGCCTGGGCGACAAGCTAGACTCCCTCTCTAAAAAAAGAAAAAAGTAAAAAAAATGTGAGTGTGGTTTGGGAGGTGAATTAAATTAGGTGGATTTTTGGCTACCTGCACGCTTCACTCCCTTTTATTTCCAGTGGTCAAGAGTTCAAAACAAAATATCTTTTTTTTTTTTTTTTTTTTTTTTTTGAGACGGAGTTTCGCTCTTGTTACCCAGGCTGGAGTGCAATGGCGCGATCTCGGCTCACCGCAACCTCCGCCTCCTGGGTTCAGGCAATTCTCCTGCCTCAGCCTCCTGAGTAGCTGGGATTACAGGCACGCGCCACCATGCCCAGCTAATTTTTTTGTATTTTTAGTAGAGACGGGGTTTCACCATGTTGACCAGGATGGTCTCGATCTCTTGACCTCGTGATCCACCCGCCTCGGCCTCCCAAAGTGCTGGGATTATAGGCATGAGCCACCGCACCCGGCCAAAATATCTTTTTCATTCCATTCCTAACTGAAGTTAAATAAGACAGGGTAAAATTGGGTTCAACCTCAGTTTTCAGCAGCTAATATGTACTATTTTCTGATTTCAGGGATGTTTATTTTTCAGGATCAGAGTCTGGTTAAAAAAAAAGAAGAAAAAAAAAACCACTTTCACATCTGAAGAATTTACCAGCTGTCTCTATTCCTTCTTTTATATTGTTTCTGAAATACTGCCACACAGTCACTCATCAATTTCATGGAAACAGAATTCCAAGTTTCAAAGTTGAATGGGATATTTCCATGAGCTTTCATATTTGTAAAGGACTTTGTGAAAAAATATTTTGAGAAGAGATTCTGCATAAGAAGAAATCTGTGCCAGCTCTGTAGATCTAGAATGCAGATTCTCATTTATACACGTCAAGGGGACTTAATTGGATCCTCCCCATTCTTCTCCCCAAGATTTTTTGTGAAATTACTCAAGGATGTAGAATATCTGCATCTGCTGTATTATATCTCAAAGCTCTCTAATAAATTGCATCTCATTTTAAACCCCACATAATCCACTTATAGGTGAGAACACAGAGACAGAAAAACTGATTAACTTGCCTGTGATCTCACAACCAAGATACAACCCAGACCTGCTCTTAACTCCTGTTCATTCCATTTACCATACAGTACTTTCCGCTTTACCACACAGCTATCCGAAATGCACTAAAAATAGCCCTGGAAGATATTCTTGGACAGACAATAATTTCCAAAAGGGCTCTTGGATCTCCACTGAGTTCTAACCATCCTTTGTTCCTCTAAGCTGCAAGATTCTGTGTCCCACCCACTACCTCCTACTTTCAAATGTAAGGTTTTTTCCCCTTCAAATTACAGTGTCTGCCTTTTTCTCTTTTGTGTCAAAAATGACTCTTAAAACAAGAAAGTGAGAGAAACTAATTTATTTGTTACAGAATAGGTGTGTATTATAGTCTTGAGTACTGAAGTTTGTTGATGAATATTCTTTGGTTGTTTTTGAATTGGTTTTTAACTGATTTCTTTCCAGCCAGAGCAGACTCCTCAATGTTAAGAACATAGGGTTTTCGGGTCAGGCCTGGTGGCTCAGGTCTGTAATCCCAGCATTGAAGTCAGGACTTTGAGACCAGCCTGGCCAACATGGCAAAACCCCGTCTCTACTAAAAACACTAAAAATTAGCAGGGTGTGGTGGTGGGCACCTGTAATTCCACCTACTAGGGAGGCTAAGGCAGAAGAATCGTTTGAACCCAGGAGGCAGAGGTTGCAATGAGCCGAGATTGTGCCATTGCACCCTACCCTGGGCAACAGATCGAGACTCCTTCCCCCCTGCAAAGAAAAAAAAAAGAGCATAGGGCTTTCCACCAGGCGCAGTGGCTCACACTTATGATCCTAGCACTTTGAGAGGCCAAAGTGGGTGGATCGCTTGAGGCCAGGAGTTCAAGACCAGCCAGGCCAACACGGTGAAACCCCCTCTCTACTAAAATAAAAAAAATAAAAATAAAAAGCCGGGCGTGGTGGCAGTGCCTGTGATCCCAGCCACTTGGGAGGCTGAGGCGCAAGAGTCACTTGAACCCGGGAGGCAGAGGCTATAGTGAGCCGAGATTACACCACTGCACTCCAGCCTGGGCAACAGAGCGAAATTCTGTCCAAAAAAAAAAAAAAAAAAGCAACATAGAGCTTTGGAGTCACAGGAAGATGGGAATTGGAATTTCGGTAATGGTCTCAGTTTCTTAGCCATGTGACCTCAGGCAGCTTGTTGAGCCTGTTTCCTTGTCAGTGAAATAAGCTTCATGGACCCCAGCTGGCCACGCCGCACATTAGGGCAGTCAACGCCATGGCAGGAGCGCGGATGATTCGAGCCCAGAGCCCGGCAGAGAGGGCGCCCCGTAGCACACTGAGGTATGAGAGTTGAATCTCTACTGTGATGTGTGTTGATTCCAGCTCCCTCAGAAACAGACCCTGGGAAAGGACTGAAGTGTAAACAGCTATGTGGGAGCTGATCCCAGGAAGCGCCTGTAGGGGAGAAGGGAAGGGAAAGGCCCAAGTCCCTGCAGGGATTTAACGGAGAAATAAACAACTGAGGCTTCCGCAGTGGGCAACCGGGCTCAAGCTGTTGGGACATTCACGACAGCTTCTTGGAGAGAAGAAAGCTGGCTGGTGACCCACGGCATCTGCTCTGCTTGAGGGAGGGCCGCACTCCCGGCCAGGGTCCCGCTGCCCAAGGGAGAACTGCCTCCCCAGGGTGCTGCGCCCAGGAACGGGTAGGGGCCCAGTTCCCTGCTGGGCTGTGCGGCCTCTCCCTGTTCTCTACACAGTGGCAGATCTACCCCGGGCGGATCCCGTAGACAGCAGGCTCGCCTCCATCAGGCACCCATGCAGGCGCCCACGAAGGCTGTCAAGGGCTCCCTACAAGGGAGGCGGGCCCGGGGCGAGCTGACAGCCGAGGGCGGCCTGCTGCCACTTGGGGCAACAGGGTCTGCCTGGGAGCGGGCTGTGTACGGCGTCTGTGTCCAGCACACGTGCCTTCTCACTGCCCGGCGCCACCCCTCTGAGAACCATTCCTGGAGAAAAGACCAGCAGGTGTGATCGGTGGAGCGGAGACTTGGCTTCCTGCCAAGCACGCTCTGGTGGGAGCCACCAAGCCTCAAGCTTTTCTCACACACACGCAGCACAGCCAGCGCCCTAACGCCTTAGTCGTAAATAAGAGCAGATAGACAAGGTTGACCAGCGCGGGAGGGGCAGACACAGCAGAACAAACAGAGCAGAGACAATTCAAGTAGCCGCATTCACACATCCTCCAGTGGTTAGATACCATCGGAACTCGAAGAGAAAATCTGCACTCGTGAATAGAGGATAATCAGGGACAGAGCTCTTGGAAACAGCCTGTTATTTATTATTTTTCTTATTTTTTTGAGACTGAGTCTAGTTCTGTTGCCCAGGCTGGAGTGCAATGGCGCCATCTTGGCTCACTACAACCTCCACCTCCCGGGTTCTAGCAATTCTCTTGCCTCAGCTTCGAGAATAGCTGGGATTACAGGCATGCACCACCACACCCAGCTAATTTTTGTATTTTTAGTAAAGATGGGGTTTCCCCATGTTTCCAGGCTGGTATTGAACTCCTGACCTCAGGTGTTCTGCCCGCCTCAGCCTCCCAAAGTGCTGGGATTACAGGAGTGAATAACTGCACCCAGCTGCTTTTTTTAAACAAAGTTCTGTAGCTAGACGGGAGACAAATTTAAGGCAATATCAGGGTAAGAGGGATAGAGAGATGGAAACTAGAAGAGAAAATATAAGGAAAGTAGAGACTAAGCAATACAATATCTAATAAATTGGAGGTATAGAAAGAAAGAGTAGAAAAATGTTTAAACTATCAAAAAGCTTAACTGAAATACTAGTTAGACCCTGGCCCTTCTAGAATGACTAATGAATAAATGGATAAATAACGTAGGTTTCACACCCCTCAAAAATTAATACATGGAAATTTCCCAGAACCAGGCCATGAATTTAGATATTGAAAAAGCCTATTGAATACCTCAGAAAATGTTTAAAAAATATATATCACAGCACATCATTATGAAATTTCTGAATTGTGGTTTAAAGCTAATTTGTTACTGTCATCTTATTATATTTATACATACATATTCATAAAAGACTATAGCTTGACCTACATTTCTAATTTGAAGAGAATTGGCGTTATTTTAAAAGTGCTAGGTTAATTAGATCTAAGTGAACAAATCATAGTGAATAAGCAAAGTTGATGGGCAAAATCAGCTTTTGGCTGGGCATGGTGGCTCACACCTGTAATCCTAGCACTTTGAAAGCCAAGGTGGGCAGATCACATGAAGTCAGGAGTTTGAGACCAGCCTGGCCAACATGGCAAAACCCCATCTCTACTAAAAATACAAAAATTAGCCAGACGTGGTGGTGCACACCTGTAATCCCAGCTACTCAGGAGGCCGAGACATAGGAATCACTTGAACCCAGGAGGCGGAGGTTGCAGTGAGCCAAACTGAGCCAATGTACTCCAGCCTGGGTGACAAAGCGAGATTCTGCCTTAAAAAAAAGAAGATCGGCTTTTGATAAGAACGAGTCCATACTTGTCTATGTCAAAGAGTCTAAAAATTTGGACTATTTTGTGACAAACATACGCAAGTCTCAAGGTTACAAGAAAACAGTTCTTGAAACTATTAACACAAGACTAGCTCTTACCCTTCTTAACAAAAGATGTAGCCTTAGAAGCCTACTTTATAGGGCACAGAATAAGTGTAGATAACACAAGACTAGCCCTTACACTCACTTAACAAAAAGATGTAGCCAGAAGCTTACCTTATAAGGCACAGAATAAGTGTAGATTTAACAGATTTGTTACTAAACTCTTTCTTACAATATCTTAATGTCTAGTTCAAGGTTGTTCTTTTAAAAGTATCTATTTTAACAGATTCCCATTCTTTCAAGGTTTTTCATTAAACGCCTCCACTTCGGCTAGATTTTCCAGCCAAGTCTGTCTGCAAGGAAATGAGGCTTAATTCCACCCAAAATACCAGAGAGAACTGATAATCCTAAACTTCCAGAGAGGAAAAAAACTTCCTCTACTGCAGCAGACACTGCAGATAGTCTGCCAAACAGCCATCTCCCCTTTCCTGCCTGTTAACAGAAGCCAGGTTTGTAGGCCTGTAGCTTGGCCCTCCCGAGGCAGGAATCATGATTGCGCCAGGCACAGGGGCCCCCTGGACGGCTATCGACCTGTGCGCTACAGCACGGTCCTGACCAAGGAAATTCAGGGAGACATCTGCTGGGAATGGTATAATTTTACTGCTCCTCTCCTTGTGACTCAGGCGGTGATGTTTGGAGCTGGCACAGTCATCTTATCTCCTTGAAGCGTGACATCAACAACATGCTGAGGATGGAGGAACAGAGAGCTGAAAGGAGCCTGGGCCCTGGTAAGCAGAGTGAGATGCCAGTTCAGCCTTGGGAGAGCTTACTTCCAGTTGTCCTACTAAGGAAGTAATCAAGGTACCTCTACTATTCTTAGACAGATGTTATGTTCTGAAGGGAGTCATTCCAAACAATGCCACTTTGGCATAAGAATTATTTTGAGCTGAAGTCAATTGAAAAGCAGCAGACTTAAGAAAAGCTCTCTACCTTTCTCTATCTGCTGACAAAACAAGGCATACATTTCCTGTTGTGAAGGCATCCCCTGATCTCATATTAGGAATGGAAGGATAACCTTTGTTACTGGAGTGGGGAAAGCACGGAGGTGAGTGCACAAACAGACCTTATTAAATAACCTTTCACATCCACTGGTGGCCCCCACAAATTTACCTTGCCACAATTTACTGCTCCTAGAAGCACAAGTCTTTTTCCTTTGTCCAGTCTCCGCAAGTTATCGCTCTTTGTTAAAATGACATATAGGCCCCTGGGTCTAGCCAGATGTGGTGGTGCGCACCTGTAATCCCAGCTACTTGGGAGGCCGAGACACAAGAATCACTTGAACCTAGGAAGCGGAGGTTGCAGTGAGCCAAGACTGCGCCACTGCACTCCAGTCTGGGTGACAGAGCGAGACTCTGTCTAAAAATAATAATAATAATAATAATAATAATAATAATAATAAATAAATAAATAAGTCAGCTTTTGATAAGAACCCATACTTGTCTATATCTGATAGTCTAAAAGTCTGGACTATATTGTGACAAACATACGCAAGTCTCAAGGTTACAAGAAAACAGTTCTTGAAACTTGCTTATACCAAGTGAGACTGAGCATTTTATCACAGATATATTGACCTAGTGGATTTCTTCTAGAAACTGTCCATTCATTTGATTTGAATTTGTTGTCCCTTTTCTTAAGACGTAAAGTTTATTTTGTATTCTGATACTAATCTGTTGTTTTCTATGCTGCAAATAACTTTTCCCAGTTATTTGGCACCACTGCACTCCAGCCTGGGTGACAGAGCAAGACTCTATCTCAAATTAAAAAAAAAAAAAAAAAGCAGTAAAACTAGTGACAGAGTTCATTCAGGAGGTAGGAGAGGAATCATTTAAGAACAAATGTTTGAGGCTGGGTGTGGTGGCTCATGCCTGTAATCCCAGCACTTTGGGAGGCCGAGGCAGGCAGGATAACTTGAGCTCAGGAGTTCGAGACCAGCCTGGCCAACATACCAAGACCCCATCTCTACAAAAGACACAAAAAATTTGTCAGGCATGGTGGTGCATGCCCACAGTCTCAGCTACTCGAGAGGCTGAGGTAAGACAGTTGCTCGAATTCAGGAGGAGGAGGTTGCAGTAAACGGAGATTGCACCACTGCACTCCTCTCTGGGTGACAGAGTGAGACCTTGTCCCTGTCTCAAAAAAAAAAAAAAGAATGATAATAATGATTAACATTTAATGAGCTCTGCAATTTGTCAGGTACTTATTTAACTCAAAAACCGGTAGTATTATTCCTATTGTCATCATTCTTATCACTCATATGCAGTATAGCTATAAATAGGACAATTCATAAAAATGCCTGCAGAAATTCCTGAATGAATATAAAACTTTTTATGAACAATAAATATAATCATTAAATCCAGATAAAGTTTTATTGCAGGCAAGACCCACCAATGGATGCCAATATTGGTGGAGAAAAGCAAGAGGAGAAACAGGATATTTGCATTGTCTTGAAATAATTCCCTCATTAATAATCACTCTGTGCAAGTGGAGGGACCCAGCATGGGCCACTTCCACTGGGTGATGGGGGTTAACATCACCAAAAAGAAGACATGTTGAACGATGAAGCCCTATAAGGATGCATTGCACTGAGGGCACAGCATTATTTATGCAGTATTCTTGCTAAAAATGTATAGGCTTGGCCAGGCCTGTAATCCCAGCATATTGGGAGCCAAGGGTGGGTAAATCGTGAGGTCAGGAGTTCGAGACCAGCCTGGCCAACATGGTGAAATCCCGTCTCTACTAAAAATACAAAAAATTAGCTGGGTGTAGTGGTGTGCGCCTGTAATCCCATCTACTTGGGAGGCTGAAGTGGGAGAATCGCTTGAACCCAGGAGGCAGAGGTTGCAGTAAGCCGAGATCG
This sequence comes from Aotus nancymaae, assembly GCF_030222135.1. Lineage (NCBI taxonomy): Eukaryota > Metazoa > Chordata > Mammalia > Primates > Aotidae > Aotus > Aotus nancymaae. The sequence continues at coordinate 21,108,231 of NW_026988455.1, forward strand.
CACCACTGCACTCTAGCGTGGTGACAGAGTGAGACTCCATCTCAAAAAAAAAAAAAAAAAAAAGAACTCGCTATCCTATCTGTAAAGTTTTTTATAAGTCCAATATTATTTCAAAATAAAAAAATATAAAGGAAAGAAGCAATGGCTACAAGCAGGATGGTCCCTTCCCACTTGAGCCCCAAATCAATCACATGTCCCCCAGAGAGTTGCTCTCCAGTTATTGCCACCAATTTGTGATCTGGCTGCTTCTCACAAGGGAAACGGTTGCAGCCCCCAGGAGAACCATGGTAGGGATTGATTGATGTGGAAATTAACTTTTAGGCAAAATAGGAAAATGCTGGTTATTAATGATAATTGGTAGAGATTGATTTGTAAATTAAGTTCTGGGCAAAATAGGAAAGTGCTGGTTATTAATAATAAAAGAACTGGCTCTTGCTTACCAACAGGTGGCATATGATAAGCAGAAGCTTGAATTCAGGGATCTTCAAAGACACATAGGCAAGCTGACCAAAATGTGCTCAGCACTGAAAATGCATGGCATCACAGGGCTCTCAGGCTTGTGGAGAGGTTGTGGGGGGCATCAGAAGATAACACTCCTCTCTTCTCCGCCTGAGTTCTGACCCAATTCACAATACAGTCGGCTAGAGAGCAACATGGCAGTTTACTAGTGTTAAACCTCACTGGGGAAAAGGGTTTTTCCTCTGCTTTCCAGTGAGTTTTTTTCTAATCTTACCCCAGCTTCACCCAATCATAGGCACATGTGAGTAACCACAGCTCCTGTCTTCCCTTCCACAGGCTGGAGTGAAGGGGAAGAGAGTAGAATTCCTTATTCATAGGTGAGGGGTTCAGAACGTGCTGCTCCAAAATATGCACTTTGACATCAGGATTAATTGGAGTTGACAGCAACTGAGAAGATGGAGATAGAGAAAAGCTCTCTGCCCTCCCCCTATTTGCCTAAAAGCAGGACAGAAATTGGCAAAGATATCCGCCTTCTCTCTGCTAGGAAAGACAGAAGCTAATCACCAGAGACAATTCTAGATGCTTATCAGCAGATAACAAACCTTACTAACCGCCCTTATCTTCCACTCTACTCAAGATGATTTCCCTTCCCACAGTCTGCTGTACCTGGAAGCTCAAAGTCCTTTTCCTTTATCTCATCACTTCTCTACAAATGTATTGTTCTTTGATAAGGATATAAGCCCACGTTTTCACCACCCCTTTGAGTTACTCATCTCTGAGTGCTCTCGCGTGTGTGCAGTGCACATGCTGATAAACTTGTTTGTTTTTCTCTTGTTAATCTGTCTTCTGTCAATCTAATTTACAGGTCTCCGCCAATGAACCCAAGATAGGTTGAGAGAAGAGAGAATTTTCCTCTCCTACATGGGCTAAGTTCAGAATGCTGGGAAAAGAGGGAAAATACATTTCCTGTAGTCCACACCTAAAAGTCTAGCAAAAGTACATGAATTAAGGTTTCCAGGGCCTGGGAGCTGGGTGTGGTAGTGAATGGGGTGTTAACATTTTATGGGGGCAAAGATTCCATTTTGCAAGCTTGCAGGAGGTCTTGGAGCCAGGCGCAGTGGCTCACGCCTATCCCAGGAGTTCAAGACTAGCCTGGGCAACATGGTGAAACCCGTCTCTATAAAATATAAAAAGCAAGTGAGGGGCATGGTGTTTTGGGGATGGATGGTGGTGATGGTAGCACAACAATATGTTTTATTTTTTCTTATTTTTAGAGACGAGGTCTTATTCTGTTGCCCAGGCTAGAGTGCAGTGGTATAATCACAGCTCACTGTAACCTCAAACCCCTGGGCTCAAGAGATCTTCCTGTTTCAGCCTCTCCAAGCTGGGGACTACATGTGTGTGTCACCATGCCAGGTTAATTATTTTTTTGACTTTTTTGCAGAGACAGGGTTTTGCCATCTTGCCCAAGCTAGTCTTGAACTCCTAGACTCAAATGATCCTCCTGTCTTGGCCTCCCAAAGTGCTCAGATTACAGGTGTGAGCCACTGTAATATGCACAACAATATGAATGTTCTTGATACCACTGAACCGTACGCTTGAAAATGGTTACAATGGAAATTTTTATATGATGTGTAGTTTATCACAATTTAATTTTTGTTTTTTGAGATGGAATCTTGCTCTGTTGCCCAGGATGCAGTGCAGTAGTGCAATCTTGATCTTGGATCACTGCCACCTCTGCCTCCCAGGTTCAAGTGATTTTCCTGCCTCAGCCTCCTGAGTAGCTGGGATTACAGGCACCCGCCACCACACCTGGATGATTTTTGTATTTTTAGTAGAGATGGGGTTTTACTATGTTGGCCAGGCTGGTCTCGAACTCCCAGCCTCAGGTGATCCGTCCACCTCAGCCTCCCATAGTGCTGGGATTACAGGTGTGAGCCACCACACCTGGCACAATTTAAGTTTTTAATTAAGAAATGAAAGGAGGCTGGGCGCAGTGACTCATGCCTGTAATTCCAGCACTTTGGGAGGCTGAGGCAGGCGGATCACAAGGTCAGGAATTCAAGACCAGCCTGGTCAACATGGTGAAACCCCAGCTCTACTAAAAATACAAAAATTAGCTGGGTGTGGTGGCATGTCCCTGTAGTCCCAGCTACTAGGGAGGCTGAGACACAAGAATGGCTTGAAGTTGGGAGGCAGAGGTTACAGTGAGCTGAGTGCTCTGTGCACTCCAGCCTGCATGACAGAGCAAGACTCTGTCTCAAAAAAAAAAAAAAAAAGGAAGGAAGAAGAAGAAAGGGAATAGCACATTAATTGAGAGTATGGTTGCAAATCCATTATGGCTATACAATATCAATACTATTTGGAAACCAAATCAAATCGCATCACTAAATCTAGATTTATGTCCACTCTGGTGAAGAAGTAGAAAATGGTTTCAGAAACCTTCTTTTAGTTATTCTCTCTTCGAGGACTACAGCATAGGGATGAGAAGAAAATATTCCTATAAACGTTCCTACTTGCTTCAAGAGTAAGTGAGAGGATGGTTTGGGTTTCTTAATCATGAATAAGCAAAGCAGCTCATTCATGGAACTTAGCAAAGAAGAAGTCAGTGGAGATAGAAGACTGCAAGGAAACAATTCATGAGATTGTTTCCTTCTGAGTCAAAGGCAACGTCACCAGACTCAGATAAGTGATTGGGCATTGGCCAAGATTGTGGTGGTTAGAGTGAGAAGGCATCATGTCTCCTCCCCACAGGTGGCCATGTTTTCTGCCCAAGATCTCATCTTTATTCCTTGGATATGAAGTGTCTCTAAGATGGCTCCAGATGGAACCTGAACCTGTGACCTCCCCACATAAAGACATGCGTGACACCCATTACACCATCTGGGGCTCATAAAACCACATGCTCTGTCTTTCCTGGCTCTCAAGCTGTTCAAAAGCTGAAGGGCAATATTTGGGACCGCTCTGGTTTATTCGTGGACTTTAATTCAAAACACATTTCCACAAAGAGAGGCAGAACAAAGCACAATAGCACTAAAGTTCAATTTACATTCTCAGTCAGTGAAACAAAATGGAAATAGAAAACAGTTGTGGGAGAGTCGTTTATAACCAAACTACAGCTCCAAAAGCGCCTTTCCTACAATGTCACGGAGTAAAAGACATTTTAGAAACTGCCGCAAACACTTAAGTGACCAAAAAAGGAAAGGTGAAGGCTTTCTATTAAAAAAAAATTATTAAAGAGCTGATGATGTCGTCCGATCTCTCTCTCCTAATTTGGCAGATACAAGGTTATTTCCATATTTTCTGATTTCAGATACTTTCCTTCCATTGACAGTTGTTTGGAGGCTGCCAGTCACTGGGAAGTCAGTGCTGTCATGGAAATCCCTGCACACGACACCCAGGTTTCCTTCGGTTTGGCAAGACGTTCCCAGATGACCGCAGAGCTTGTCTGACATCACATCTCCGTGATTTCCAGGTACAAATTTGCCGTAGTAAGTTATGTCTGGCTTGTTCTGCAAAAATATATACCAAGTGCTAGCAGATGGATACAATTGCAGCCACTATGTCAGCGACATGGTTAAGAAAATGTGCAGAGCACGTGCCGTGCTTTCGTGATTAGAAACGCTGCAGAGTCGCAGTGATAAATAAAGGGGCTCCCTGACTTAAGTTTCAAACTTGATCTCACACAGTTAATCAGCAGCAGAACTAGAAGAAGATGTGTGATTCCAAGTCTTGCCCATTTTCTACAAGGCTGAAAAATGGAAATTCTTCTGGTAACACATACAAAACCCTCATCCTGGCAGCCACAGGAAAGAAACACAGCTCTTTGGGGGGCGCCAGGCTGGCCTCATCCCCGGGTCTGTGCTTGCGCTGTTTTCTTCTCTTCCAACTGATGAAGTCAGAGTTTCCCTAAAAGAGCTCTGAGTCCCCAGGCCAGGTTCTCTTTGCCCACTTAAGTGTTTCTTTGGCTGGTCTTTCTCATGTTATAACTACTTCTCTGCAGGCATGCTTCTACTGCCCGGCCGTCAGCTTTCTAAGGATGTGGACTAGTCCTTATTCGTCTTTGCCTCCTGGATTTTTGCTCAATGCTGGTGTGTAGTCAGTGGATTGTTAGATTTTTTTTTTTTTTTAATGAATCGGTGCTCTGTCCATACTAAATTCAATGATGTTTCAAATTAAATTTTTTTCAACTTTTTATTTTACTTTAATTTTTGTAGAGATACCTGCCAAGGAAATCTACTTCAACTACATTTAGATTTTCTAGGAAATGGTTGTAGGCAAAACTTGTTAGCTCCCAACAAGCTAACCCAATTCATAATCCTCAGATCCCTTTCTTGCGCTGAGAAGACGTTAGGATAGTGAAATCCTGGCTTCCCAGGCTCCCTTGCAGCTCAGTTTGCCATGTGATTCAGGCATGGCCAAAGATACATCAGTGAGTGTCCCTTGGGAGGCTTCTTGACAAGGAAAGGGGTGACTAGTGCCTCCCTGTGGCCCTTCTCTTCCCCTGAAGGTTGCTGCAGCCACCAGCAGCCATAAGGCAGCAAATAAGAATCTGAAATCCATCCCATCAAGGACGAAGGAGCAAGAAGATAGAAAGGATCAGCGTTCCTGAAGGCATTGTAGAGTACCTGAACCTCTGGTAACAACTGCTGCCTCTAGACTTCTTGCTATACATGAAAAATATCCCCTTCATTATGTAAACCACTTTTAGGCAGGAGGTAGCCTAACGTCTTTGAATGCTTCCAGTTCAAAAAAAAATTATGGAGCAATTGCTCTGAGCAAGCACTGTGCTAGTTAGAAGGGAAATACACAGCTTGACTAAGACTAAGCAAGAATGAAGATGCCTTTTAGAACTTAGAGGAAACCCTGCTTGAAAGTATTATCACATTCCCAAGTCTTATTATATATATATATATTTTTTCTGCTATGACCTCCCAACATAAAACTGTGTAAAGCGGCCCCTCGAACAACAGGGGTTCGAACTGCATGGATTCACTTAGACAAGGATTTCCTTCCATCTCTGCCACTCCTGAGACAGCAAGATCAACCCTTCCTCTTCCTCCTCCCCTCCTCAGCCTATTCAGTGTGAAGACGAGGAGGAAGAACTTTACGATGGCCCACTTCCACTTAATGAGTAGTAAATATGTTTTCTCTTCCTCATGATTTTTTTTTTTCTTTTTTTGAGACAGAGTCTCACTCTGTCGCCTAGAATGGAGTGCAGTGGCACAATCGGCTCACTGAAACCTTTGCCTCTGAGGTTCAAGAAATTCTCCTGCTTCAGCCTCCTGAGTAGCTGGGATTACAGGCATGCACCACCACGCCTGTCTAATTTTTTTGTATTTTTAGTAGAGATGGGGATTCACCATCTTGGCCAGGTTGGTGATCTGTCCCTGTGAACTTCTGACCTTGTGATCTGTCCACCTCAGGTCTCCAAAAGTGCTGGGATTATAGGCATGAGCCACTGCGCCCGGCCCTCCTCTTGGTTTTCTTAACATTTTCTTTTCTCTGGCTTACTCTATTATGAGAACACAGTGTATAACACATATAACATACAGAACATGTGTTAATTGCTGCTTATGTTATCAGTAAGCCTTCCAGTCAAAAGTACTATTCAGGGATTAGTTTGGGGGAAGTCAAATGTTATTTTGGATTTTTGACTGTACAAATGAGGGGGTATCAGCACCCCTAACTCCAACATTGCTCAAGGGTCAACTGTATATATTTTTCTGAATGATGATTTTAGAAAGATTACAGCTTTCATGATAATTTACCCCTGGGTACTTCCTCCTACACTTCCAAAAAATGAGGAATTTTTCCTCTATAACCAATATCATACTTCACAAAGTTAATAATTCCCAAAGATAATCTAGTGCTCAATCCATATTCAAATATTCCCAGTAATCTAACTCCAAATTTCTCTTTGATTTTGTTAAAAACCAGGATCCAATCACTGCATTATGCTTTAATTTACATTAGCCCCTCCCACCCCCCTAATGATTTTGGCTTGTCAAAGAGATCAGGATAGTTAGCATGAAAAGTGTGTGACTTTAAGGATTTTGTCAAATTGTTTCCTTCTGATATCCTTTCACCTGTTCCTCTGTTCTTGTATTGTGTGTCAGCTGGAGGTTAGGTTAAAGGTTTGGAGAGATTTAACTTAAAAATATTTTCACCAAGAACATAGCAGAGATCCATGTGTGTCTTTCCTTCTTTCTTTCTTTCTTTTCTTTCTCTCTTTCTTTCCTTCCTTCCTTCCTTTCTTCCCTCCTTCCTTCCTTCCTTCCCTCCCTCCCTACCTCTCTCCCTCCCTCCCTCCCTCCCTCTCTCCCTCCCTCCCTCTCTCTCTCTCTCTTTCTTTCGAGACAGAGCCCCAAACTGTCACCCGGGCTGGAGTGCAATGGTGCAGTCTGGACTCACTGCAACCTCCGCCTCCGGGGTTCACACAATTCTCCTGCCTCAGCCTCCGGAATAGCTAGGATTACAGGCACACACCACCATACCTGGCTAATTTTTTGTATTTTTAGTAGAGACAGGGTTACTATGTTGGCCAGGCTGGTCTTGAACTCGCGGCCTCGTGATCCACCCACCTCAGCCTCCAAAAGTGCTGGGATTATAGGTGTGAGCCACCGTGCCCAGCCCCATGTGTGTATTTCTTATGGTGTCTGCTCATCACGTGGAGTTGTGTGAAGCCTCACACATCCAAGCGGAGTTGAGCTTCTTGGCCACTGATCTTGTGCCTCTGCTCTCTATCCACAAATGCTCATGACTCCCTAGCACACTATCCCTGGGCCTGGTCTGATAGGACCAGTCATGGTCCCACGCTTCCATGTCTGTTTGTGCTGTGTCCGGTACAGAGGTAATGTTCCTCCTGTAGGCATGTTCTACAGTCACAGACACAGTAGACAAGGCTGTTGTGATAATAAAAGATAATAAAAAGAGATACCCTAAGGGATCTACTATATCCTGGACATACACTTCCTTATCTCCATTGTGGAATAGTAGTCCAATTTCCCCTTGGTAATCAAGATCAATCACCCCAGCCAACACTAACTCTTTTTGCAGCATATTGATTCAGAGTCATGAGGAATCCAAAGTGGTCAGGTTACAGTCAACTTCCAGTTCAACTGAACCATTGTTTTTGTCCTCCCACTGAAACTAAGACTTCTGGGCCAGTGGAGCATAAAGTCACAGGACCAGGAAGCAAAACTTTTGCTAGTGGGTCACTAGGGGTGATGGTGAGTGGTGCCTCTCCCATTTCCAACCCTTTGTTTCTGGACCTATGAATCCTGGCTATGTGAGAAGCAGCACCATAGATTAGATGCTGACTTGGAGCATATCCAACCTCCTGGAAAACCTTGCCCCAGCCCTGAAAGATATTGCTGCTGAACTGGCACTGTAACTGAGTCTTCAAAAGGCCATTTCACTCTCCTAGCAAAATTGCTGCTTTAGGATGATAGAGAATATGGTAAAAACCAGTGAATTCTATGAGCATGGACCTATTGCCACACTTCTTTCACTGTGAAGTGAGTTTCTTGATCAGAAGCAAGGCAGTGCAGCTGACGGTAGATAAGGCTCCACAAATGGTAGTTTTGGAGAAGCATTGTGAGCAGCGAAGGCAAATTTGTATCCAGAGTAAGCGTCTATTCCTGTAAGGACAAAACTGTGTCCCTTCTATGATGGAAGTGGTCCAATGTAATCAATCTGGCTCCAGATAGTTGGCTGATCCCCCTGGGTGAACATATTGCTCAGTATTGCTCTCTGCTCCTGGTAGATTAGGCACTCAGTGGAGGCTGAACTCAGGACTTCTACTCCATGCTGCTGAGCCCATGCACAATCCCTATCCCTGCCACCATGGCCACTTTGTTCACAAGCCCATTGGGCCATGACAGAGTGTCTGGGGAAGAGACTGACTGATATCCACAGAATGGATCACCTATTCAGTCAATTATTAAAGTCCTTTCTGCTGAGGTCACTCTTTGCTATGCATTCACACAAAACACAAATATCTTTATGTTCTTTGCCCAGAGAGGTCTATGCACATAGAGCTTCCCAGAATTTTCGTGTCATCAGTTTTCTAATCATGTGCCTTCCAAGTTTCTGATCATCCAGCCAAACCGTTGGCTACAGCCCATGAATCAGTCGATAATTGCACATCCTGCCACTGCTTCTTCCAAGCAAAGTGGACAACCAATAAACTGCTCAAAGTTTGGCTCACTAGGAGGATTTCTCTTCACCACTGTCCTTCAGGGCTGTCCTGGAAAGGGGCTGCAGTGCTGCAGCTGTCCACTTCAGGGTGGGGGCTGCATATCATGCAGAACCCTCTGTAGTCCAGGACTGAGCCTTTTCTTCCTCTGACAAAGATTGTCAGGAACTTACTTGTGAGACCATCAGCACAGGCTAGGAGAGAGAAAGCAGTAGGAAGGCCACTTCATGTAATGTATTGTGCCGTCAGGGCCTACTGGGTTGTGATCATATATATTCCACTTCTATCTGATGATGGAGTGCTGCTGTACACATCCACTTCATGGGTTGCTGAGTCAAATACTACCCAGTTTATGAAGAGCAGTGCAGGTGGCTTGGTAACTTGATGGTCCGTGCTTGAGCGTTCAGCCTCTAAGACCCAGTAACAGACTGAGAGCTGTTTTTCAAAAGGAGGGTGGTTATCTATTGAGGAGGCAGGGCTTTGCTCTAAAATCTAAACATCTGTGCTGTCGTTCACCTATACAGGCCTGGCAAGGGTTCCAACAACATCCCTCTCTACCACTGGCATTTCAAATACCATTGAATCTGCGGAGTCATATACCAAGCAGCAAAGCAACTTGTGCAGCAGCCTAGATCTATTGCAGAGCCTTCTCCCATTGTGGGCTTCATGCAAAACTAGTAGCTTCTCTGGTCACTTGGTAAATGGACTGGAGTAACACACCCAAATGAGGAATATGTTGCCTCCAAAATTCAAAGACGCCCATTAGGCACCATGCCTCTTTCTTAGTTATAGGAGAGGCCAGATGCAACAGCTTACTCTTCATATGAATATTTTTTATTTTTGTTTTTTTTTGAGACAGCGTGCCTCTCTGTTGCCCAGGCTGGAGTGCAGTGGCACAACCTTGGTTCACTGCAACCTCTGCCTCCCAGGTTCAAGCAATTCTCCTGCCTGAGCCTCCTGAGTAGCTGGGACTACAGGCACCTGCCACCACGCCAGGCTAATTTTTTGTATTTTTAGTAGAGACGGGATTTTGCTGTGTTAGCCGGGATGGTCTCAATCTCCTGACCTCATGATCCACCCACCTCGGCCTCCCAAAGTGCTGGGATTACAGGCATGAGCCACCACACCTGGCCCATATGAATATCTTAACATGCCTCCACATCACTAGACCCCTAGGAATTTCACTGACATAGAAAGCCACTGAAATTTTTTTAAAAAATTATTTCCCACTCTGACATGCAAATGTCTTACCAATAAGTCTAGCGTATTTACTACTTTTTGTTCTTAGGTCTTGTCAGCATAATGCCATCAATGTTAATGGATGAGTGTTTATGTCTTCTGGAAGGGAAAGGCAATCAAAATCTCTGTGAACTGACCGTGACATAGAGCTGGAGAGCTGACACCCTCCTATCCATGTAGGTGTATTGCTTGCCTTGCTGACTAAAGTAAACTGCTTCTGGAGGTCTTCACTAAGAGATGGAGAAAAAAGTATTTGCTGGACCCATAGCTACATACCAGGTACCAGGGTTTATGCTGATTTTTTCAAGCAATGAAACTACATCTGCTATTGTTGTCACCACCTGATTAAGTTCATGATAATCCATCCACTGTCATTCTCCAAGATCCTTCTGTCTTCTGCACAGTCCAAATAGGTGAGCTGAATGGGTTTATGGTGCATCCTTAATTCCTTGATGGTGACACTTATCTCTGCAACCTCTCCAGAAATGTGGTGCTGCTTTTGGCTATTTTCCTAGTCAAAGTAGTTCTAGTGGTTTCTACTTGGACATTCCCACCATAATAGCCCTTACTCCACTCTACTGGTCAGGGACAAATGTGGAGATCCAACCAGCTGCTGAGTACATCAATTCCAATGGTGCATCCTCAAATTAGGAAATGATGACAGGCTGAATTCAGGGACCTGTTGGCCTCCGGGAGTGAATGATTATTGGGAGATTTTCTTTTAAGCGACACAAATTGTTTTTGTTTTTGTTTTTTTGAGACAGAGTCTCATTTTGTTGCCCAGACTGGAGTGCCGTGGCACAATCTCAGCTCATTGCAACCTCTGCCTCCCAGCTGCAAGTGATTCTCCTGCCTCCGCCTCCCAAGTAGCTGGGATTACAGGCACACACCGCCACACCCGGCTAATTTTTCATATTTTTAGTAGAGACGGGGTTTCACTGTGTTGGCCAGGCTGGTCTCAAACTCCTGACCTCATGATCCACCTGTCTCAGCCTCCCAAAGTGCTGGGATTATAGGTGTGAGCCACCTCGCCTGGCCTAGATTTCACCTTTCCATAAACACACAACTGTAGTGAATTATGGCCCACTCTAATCACCTCATCTTAATTTGATTAACTCTATAAAGATCTTGTCTTTAAACAAGGTCACATGCTGAGGCACTGGGAATTAGGACTTCAATATATGAATTTTCTGAGGGAACATAATTCAACCTATAACACTTTGCCATCACGTATGAATCACTTCAACTTTCCTCCCACAAATTTTAACTTTCTATAATTTTATTCATCCTTCCTACCTATAGTGGACATTTGGAATTTGTTTGCCCAATAAATGCTCCTCATCCCTAATGGTTGCTAATATCCTTCTGGAGAATCACTTCCCTATTGTGTGCTGGCAAAGTCTCATTCAAATACACCACATGATCCTCTTGAAGTCATAGCAGACGATTCTCCCCATGGCCAGTGCCAGCACAGCTGCAGAGAGAGAGGCCTTTGCACTAAGTTCATCCAAATGACTGCTGTCTCCTGGAGCTTGAAACATGATGGCAGGAACATGGATTGGAAGTTATTGGTTGTAGCAGGCTCATACTCATCAGACTGACCCCATTCTAGAACTCATGCAGTGATTCCTATTGCAGGCCATACTGAAGCCCACTGGTTTCCAGTGATTTCCAAGTCTGGTCTTTAGGGTTCCTGTCCATTCCTTGATATTTCCCCATACAAATTCCTTTTAACTTAAGGAAACCTGAGTTTCCACTCCTTCCAAAAAATGAACCCTAAATAAAACATAAATTAGTACCATTAGAGGGGTAAACGTATAAGGCAGGTTAAAGCTGGCCACAAATTCACTGTTTCTCCCATGGATGAGGGATCTCTTTCCTTCCTCTTGGACCTCGGATGGCCTGTAACTGCTTTGACCATTAGAATGTAACACATGTGAAGCTCTGTTCACTTCAGGCTTAGACTTTAAGACCAGTGGCTATTAGCTTGCTTTCGGAGCCATGTAATGAGTTTGACCACCCTAAGATGATCATGCTGTGATAAGCCCAAGCTATGTGGAAAACTCCCTGGAGAGTAAGACTCTATGTGACAAGAGAGAAAGGCCAAGAGCCCAAGACATATGAGTAAAGAAGCCATCTGGAAAGGAAATGCACCAGTCCCAGCTACCCTTGTTGACCCGACGTGGCTCTGAGACAAATCACCCAGCAGAGCTCTTCCCAAATTCCTGACTACAAACTCATAGGCAAAATCAAATGATTGTTTTAAATCCACTGTTTTGAGGTAGGTAGTTACATAGCAATAGTTAACGAGAAAAAATAAACAGATCCTCAGGAAAATACAAGGATGGGATGATATAGAAGACCATGACACTCTCACCCATATGTGGGTGAGAGAACAGAATAGCTGATGCCACATTCTGTGGCAAAACCCGCATTTCTAGTATAAAACTCACTTGGTCATGGTGTATTATCCTTTTTATATCTGTAGAATTTAGTCTGCTAAAATATTGCTTAAGGTATTTTGCATCTAGTTCATTGGGGATATTGATCTACAGTTTTGTTTTCTTGTAATGTCTGCCTTGTTTTGGTATTAGGGTAATCCTGGCCTCATAAATTGAGCTAAGAAATATTTCCTCTTTTTCAATTTGATGGAAGATTCTACATAGAATTGTTGTTATTTCTTCCTCAAACATTTTGTAGAATTCACCAATGAAGCCGTCTGGGTCTGCTATTGTCTTTCAGAGGAAATTTTTAACAACAATTGGAATTTCTTTGATTTTATTTAATAGATATAGAATTATTCAGATTAGCTATTTCTTCCAGAATGAGCTTTAGTAGTTTGTGTCTTTCAGGGGGTTGGCCTGATACATCTAAGTTGTTCAAATTATTGGAATAAAATCATTTAAAAGATCCCATTATTATCCTTTCAATGTCATACAGTCTGTACTGACATCACTGCTACCATTCCTATTACTCATACTTTGTGTCACTTTGGCTAGAGATTCATCAGCTTTATTGATCTTCTGAAAGATTTGGTTTTATTGATTTTCTGTTTTCTGTTTCATTGAATTCCTCTCTGTTCTTTACTGTTTCCCTCCTTTAAATGCTTACCTTGCCAGGCGCGGTGGCTCACGCCCGTAATCCCAGCACTTTGGGAGGCCGAGGTGGGTGGATCACGAGGTCAAGAAATCGAGACCATCCTGGTCAACATGGTGAAACTCCGTCTCTACTAAAAATACAAAAAAAAAAAATTAGCTGGGCATGGTGGCGCGTGCCTGTAATCCCAACTACTCAGGAGGCTGAGGCAGGAGAATTGCCTGAACCCAGGAGGCGGAGGTTGCGGTGAGCCGAGATCGCGCCATTGCACTCCAGCCTGGGTAACAAGAGCGAAAATCCGTCTCAAAAAAACAAAAACAAAAACAAAAAAACACCGCTTACCTTGCATTCAATTTGCTTTCTTATTTATAGTTTCATAAGATAGAAACAGAGGTAATTGATTTGTATGTTATTAATTTCCCTTTAAATACTATTTCTGCAGCATCCCCACAAATTTTGATATGTGGTGTTTTCATTTTAGTTCAAATACTTTGTAAGTTTTCTTTTTACTTCTTTGTATTCCTTTGATCATTTAGCAATCTTTTATTCAGCTTTCAAATATTTGGAGGATTTTCCAGAGATCTTACTGTTGTTGATCTCTAATTTAATTACATTATAGTCAGAGATTATACTTTGTATGACTTGAATTCTTTGAAATTCATTGAGACTTGTTTTATGGCACAGAATATACTACCTTCATAATTTTCTTGGGTACTTAAAAGAGCATTGCATGGAGTGTTTCTTTAAATATCCATCAGATCAAGTTGAAGGATGGCATTGTTCCAGTCTTCTAAATCCTTACTGATTTTCCATTTTCTATCAATTATTGAACGAGGAGTGCTGAAATCTCTCACTATAATTATGATTTGTTTTTTTTCTCTTTTTAGAGCTCATAATGCATAAATGTTTATGATGCATAAATGTTTACAATTTAGAAATGTTAAAATTGTGTCCTCTTGATGAACTGATGCCTTTATTGTTATGAAATGGTCTTCATCACTGATATTATTTTTAGCTATACAATCTATTTTATCTAATATTAATATAGTACATCTTTATTTTTTACTTTTTACCTATTTGTGTCTTTTTATTTAAATTGCGTTTATCGTAAGCAACATATACTTGGGTCTTGCTTTTGTATTTAATCTGATAATTTCTGACTTTTAATTGTAGTGCTTTGCCAATTATATTTAATATGACTCTTAATTCAATTACATTTAAGTCAATCATCTTGCTTTTTGTTTTCAGTTTGTCCCATCTGTTCTTTTTTCTATTTTTCTGCTTTCCTCTAGATTAATTAAATGTTTGTGTGTTTGTTTGTGTTTTGTTTTTGAAATGGAGTTTCATCTATCACCCAGGCTGGAGTGCAGTGGCTCGATCTTGGCTCACTGCAACCTCTGCCTCCCAGGTTCAAGCAATTCTCTTGCTTCAGCCTCCCAAGTAGCTGGGATTACATGCACTTGCCACCATGCCAAGCTAATTTCTTTCTTTCTTTTCTTTCTTTTTTTTTTTTTGGTATTTTTAGTAGAGATGGAGTTTCACCATCTTGGCCAGGCTGGTCTTGAACTCCTGACCTCATGATCTACCCTCCTCGGCCTCCCAAAGTGCTGGGATTACAGGCGTGAGCCACCGTACCTGGCCCTAATTGAAGGTTTTTATGATTCTTTTTTACCAGCTTCATTGGCTAATGAACTATAACTCTTTGTTTAGTTATTCTAGTGGTTGCTTTAGGATTTGTAACATACATCTTTAACTTTTTGTAGTCTAGTTTCAAGGGATATTACACCATTTTATGTAGAGTGAAAACCTTATAAGACTACACTCTCATTTTTCTTTTCCTGGTCTTTATGCTATAGTTGTTATACATTTTAGTTTTACATATGTTAGAAACACAAACTGTTTCAGGCCACATGGTCTCAGAGCCCGAACTGTCTGAGCCAAAATCCATCCTCTTAATGTACATGCTAAACTGCTTCAATGAAACAAACCAAGAAAACAAACAAATAAGCAAAAACCTTGCGCTCAAATTTGGGCTCTGATGAGCCTCAGCTATGAAACGCTGCTAGTTAAACATAAGGCGGGATCCTGGCTAAAATACAACACAATCAGGAAATTCAGTATCATGTCAGTTTGGATTATTGATGGTTTCAACAATACATGTTATAAAATGCTACTAGGATGCAATTGATAGACTTCCAGAGTAATGTTACTATAATCTATTTTTTCATATTGGAAGTATACATAATGTAATATACAGTTTTGTGTTCTGTAATTAATAATAATTAATTATGTATATGGAGCTTACATTATGCCAAATACCATTCTAAATGTTGTACATATATTAATTTATTTGACATTACTTCATTGTAGTCTGTTTACAACAAGCCAGTGAGAATTGCTATAGATGGCAATTCAGAAAATGTTTAAGTTGAGAGTATAATCAATTTTGTGGATGGTATGCATCCTGTTATATCATTTTTGCTACATTGGTTAGATCAGGAGTTACCAAAGACAGATTTAATTTCCATCCCATGTGAATACTAAATTTCATTCTATTGTTAAGAAGAAAAATACTTTGTGTTTTATTATTTCAACAAGTTCTCAAACTTATTGTTTCGAATTGCCCCAATAAATTTTAGTTGTTACTGTTCATATCATTTTTATGATATGGCATCAGATTCTCAAATAAATCATGACAGGAGCAGGGTTGGAATTCATGATATAATGTGTCGTTTGTATAATCTATACCCCCTAAGAGATGCATGAATCATACATTCTTGTGTAGTGGGATAGAAAGAGTTCCCATGTGCTCCAGTAAAGGAACTCTGAGCACATCTGTGGAATGTCAGTGCCCCGGTTCACGTGGAAAAGACCACTTGAGGTGGTGGACTTGGCTGGCGGTCTTGGCTGGCAGCACAGACTCCCCAAAAAAGGTAGTGGCACATCACTCCAAAAGGCCTGATGGGACCAGGGAGTGGACCAATGCAGCCATCCTGCCAGTGAAGCTGACGGGCTGTCTGTGTGGATCTGATGACTCTTCTCTGTCCTTGTTATTAGGATGAATGAGCCACCTCAGGCTCCCAATGTCTTAAAGAAAAAAAGCAAGAGGAAAGTGAAATATAAAATGAGGCCATTTGGACCAACACATGTGGAGAGTTAAATACTGAACAAACCCTCAATAACAGTAAGTAAAGTTTTAGTGTTTTTTTCTTTTTCTTTTTCTTTTCTTTTTTTTTTTTTTTGAGATGGAGTCTTTGTTACCCAGGCTGGAGTGCAGTGGTGTGATCTTGGCTCATTTGGCTCACTGCAGCCTCCATCTCTCACGTTCAAGTGATTCTCCTGCCTCAGCCTCCCAAGTAGCTGGGACCACAGGCACGTGCCACCACACCCGGCTAATTTTTGTATTTTTAGTAGAGATGGGGTTTCGTTGTGTTAGTTAGTATGGTCTTTATCTTCTGACCTCATGATCTGCCGACCTCAGCCTCCCAAAGTATTGGGATTACAGGTGTCAGCCACCACGTCCGGCCAAAGTTATAGTTTTATAGATAGTGATATGGGCCAAGGAGAAAATACAGCAGCAAAGGGAGATGGGAGCAGTTCATTTTGGGACTAGGATGGTCAGAAGAGGCTCCACTGAGAAGGTGACACTGCTGAAGGAGGTGGTGAAATCTTCCATATAACCTCTTAGGAAAAGAGCATTCCACCGGGCGCGGTGGCTCACGCCTGTAATCCCAGCACTTTGGGAGGCCGAGGCGGGTGGATCACGAGGTCAAGAGATCGAGACCATCCTGGTCAACATGGTGAAACCCCGTCTCTACTAAAAATAAAAAAAATTAGCTGGGCATGGTGACGCGTGCCTGTAATCCCAGCTACTCAGGAGGCTGAGGCAGGAGAATTGCCTGAACCCAGGAGGCGGAGGTTGCAGTGAGCCGAGATCGCGCCATTGCACTCTAGCCTGGGTAACGAGAGCGAAACTCCGTCTCAAAAAAAAGAGCATTCCAGGAAGCGGGGGAGCTGTGCCCAATCTGTTGAGAAAGATTAAGCAAACCAGTGCAGCAGGAGTAAGTGAATGATAGACAGGGAATGTCCTAGGAGCAGAGGGTACAGGGGCACAGATGGCCAGGTCACCTTGAGTCTGCAGGCCACTGGAAGGATGTTTGTCTTTTCTACAGATGGTAACAATTGCGGAAAAAGTTAGGGCGGGAAACGGTGTGAGTTGGATTTTAAATGCAGCATCCTGGCTGCCATGTTGACACTAGGCTTAGCATAGCAAGGATGCAGTGGAGACAGCAAGCTGGAGACTGTTGCACTAATTCATCTAAGAGACAATAGAGGCCTGGATCATGGTCAAGGCCATAAAAATTGGCTGTTATAGGGATATTTTCTGATGATAAAGGCAGTATGTTTGCTAATGGATTTGATTTGCCTATAAGAGAAAGGGAAGAGTCAATGGTGACCTCAAAATCTCTGGCCTAAGTGATATTTACTGAGATGAGAAAGATTGCAGGAGGATTTTGTTATTTTTTAGATATTTCAAAATTTGATATGCCTCTCAAAATTCAAGTGGAAATGTTGAGTATGTCATTGGACGTCTGACCTTAGAGTTCAGGGATCCAGACTGGAGATGATCATTTGGGAATATCAGCATCGAGTTGGCATTTAGGCATCAGACTGGAAACCATCCAAGGGAAGAAGACATCCTAATATTTAGAATTTAGGTTGGTGAGAGGAAGCAGAAAAATAAATTTTAAAAAATGACCAGTGTGGTCAGAAGGAAACCAGAAGAGTGAGGTGTTTAGGAAGCCAAACAAAGGAAGTATTTCAAGGTGAAGGTCAAATGCTACTAATCAAATAAGAGGAGGACTCGTAATTGATTCCTTGGATTTAGAAACATGAAAGTCACTAAAAACCTTGTCAAAAGTAGCTTTTGTAGAGAGATAGAGGTAAAATCCTGGTAGAAGTGGGTTCAAGGTCAGTGGAAATGGTGAAGTAAGAACCTCTAAAAATGTTCTGCTCCATAAAAGCAATGGGAAACTGAGAGAATTGTCACAATCAACTTTCTAAGAACTCTGGAAATTAACCTAAGGTTTGTAGCAATCCAGGGAGTATTTATGCAAACAAAGAGGCTGAGTCTCAGTAAAAACAGTAAAATTATGGTGCTTTAATTTGCCCTATTCCCAAAGCCTTCTCCAGCTTCACAGAAGCCTTGATAACCAGCAGTCTGTTACCCACCAGAAAAAGCAGAATGAAGGTAGAACTTCGCAAAGCCTCCTTCCCAAAGAATTGTAATTCTTTGGCTTGTCTGGTGGTTCCCTGGAAGGTTCCACTTGAAAGGCTGTCTCTATTTGACCAGATTCAGAGCTTGCCTAGTAAGAAAAACGTTTTCCCAGAGGTGAAAATATTTAAAGGCAACTGTTTAACCTGACGGCTACATAGTTGGAAAAAAACAACAGGCTAACAAGGAAGTTTAAAAGGAAAAGCTGAAAAATGAGTTGTCCATAGGGGCTTTGAAATGCTCCACCACATTCTAGAGACTCTGGAAGGCTCTGCTGTGTGCATGCTCAGGAAGAAACTGAGAAGCCCCTAAAGTGCCTCCTCTAATGGATCCTGAGCTTATGTGTCAGCAGGAAGTGAAGGCAAAGGTAGAGTTGTCATTTGCTTGGCTGAGTGTGGAAGGCATATCCCAATATGCACGCACAGGCCCTTAGCAAAGATTGGGGGACTGGTTCCAGGTGTTCAAGGAAATCTGTTCAATCCTTAGCTGGCCAAGAAGCTAATCAAGCAGATACTTCAGTGGCCACACATGACAACGAATACTGTCTAAGTCCACTTGGGCTGCTGTAACAGAATACTATATCCTGAGTGGCTAAATCCAACAGAAATTTATTGCATACAGTTCTGGAGGCTAGGAAGTCCAAGATCAAGGCACTGGCAGATTGAGCATCTGGTAAGGGCCTGCTTCTTATTTCAGAGTTGGCACCTTCCTGCTGTATCCTCACGGGGTGGAGTGGGGGCAAGGCAGCTCTCTGGGGCCTCTTTTCTTAAGGGCACTAATCCCATTCATGAGGACTCCACCCTCATGGCCTCATCCCCTTCCAAAGGCCCCACTTCCTAACACCATCACATTAGGTTTCAACCCATGAATTTTGGGTGGACATAAACATTCAGTCTAAAGCAATTATAGACATAATTAATCCAGAAGAGTTTTTAAACACACAAACAACAGCTAAAACAAGAAGCAACAAGGAAAAATTCTGGAAATTTTTTTTCCAAAAATTTTTTTTTTTACTACTTTACTCTTCACTTGGCGTTCTCCCTAGCTGTGTGCTTCCTTTCTCTGTGTCTGTCTCTCCACCCAAATGTCCCCATTTCATAAAGAAACCAGTCCATTGGATTAGGGCTCACTCTAGTGACCTCACCTTAACTTGATTGCGTCTGCAAAGACTATTTGCAAATAAGGTCGCATTCATAGGTACTTGTGATTAGGACTTCAATATCTTCCTGGGAAACATAATTCCACCCATGACATACATTAACACCAGCAGGGTGGATGTAAGGCGGCTCACTGCAGGTTCTGGTAGCAGGTGGAGCCATCATTTTCTTTTCTTTTTATTACTATTATTACTATTTTTTTTTTTTTTTGAGACAGAGTCTTGCTCTTGTTACCCAGGCTGGAGTGCAGTGGCACGATCTCAAGTCACTGCAACCTCCACCTTCTGGGTTCAAGCAATTCTCCTGCCTCAGCCTCCCAAGTAGCTGGGATTACAGGCATGAGCCACCATGCCCAGCTAATTTTGTATTTTTAGTAGAGACAGGGTTTCCCAGTGTTGGTCAGGCTGGTCTCAAACTCCCAACCTCAGGTGATCCGCCTGCCTCAGCCTCCCAAAGTGCTGAGATTACAGGTGTGAGCCACCACGCCTGGCCCATCATTTTCTATATATTTCAGAGATTGTGTTATTTAAGAGAGCAGCTGTATGTCTAAGCATTGTCCAACAGAACGGGTGATTGCTAATCCGTAGGAAATATTCTACCTGTGCTTTTGAGACTAGAAGTCAATTATTATTATAATCATTGTATTTTTAAGACATGTCTCACTCTGTCACCCAGACTGGAGTGCAGTGGTATGATCATGACTCACTACAACCTCGAACACTTGGGCTCACGCTATCCTCCTGCCTCAGCATCCCACACACCACAGGCATGTGCTACCACACCTGGCTAATATTTTTAAATTTTTAGTAGAGATGGGGTCTCTCTATGTTGCCCAGGCTGGTCTCAAACTTCTGGGCTCAAATGATCCTCCTGCTTTGCCTCTCAAAGCACTGGGATTACAGGTGGCCACACCTGGCCTCTGTATTATTTTTAAAGGGGATTTTGGAAGATATTATTGGCATGAAAACTTGCCAAACAAAAATCTTAGCAGCATTAGTATTTTAATCTAACAATCCTATAGTAGTAACCATGGTGATATATAAATACATCTACTATTTTTAGCTGTTCCAACAAGAAAATCCTGACCACATGGTATATGGGAAATATGTATTTGGTGTTTGTCCCCGGTTCATAGCACATATGAAGTTTCTTGGAGTTTCTTGAATGATCATGTCTTTTGTCATTGATAAGAATGCCTTTAGATCATACCCAGGTTTATCCTAATGAGATGGCTTTAGGCTGGGGGCCTTAAATAACTTCGGGTTAGGGGCTGGTCACCAGAAACAGCAAATCTTAATTAGAGGGTTGGAACTTTCAGCACCCTTCTCCAATATCTGGGGAAGGGAGACAGGCTACAGATTGGAGCTCTGGACTGGTGAGCTTACTGGGGTGCAGGAGAGTTGTGTGCCTGGAGATGCCTGGCAGCTCTGTGCCTCCTAACCCCAGACCTCAGCCTGTGCACCTCTCCCATATGGCTCTTCCTGACTGTGCCCTTATAATACATCACAATACTGTATTATATTATATCCTGAGTTATGTGAGCTGTTCTAGCAAATTATCCCACTCAGGAGGAGGCTGTGTGAACACACAAATTTGTAGTAAGTCAGACAGAAGCACAGGTAACCTGGGAACTGAGAACTTGAGGTTGGCATCTGAAGTGGGGGGCAATCTTGTAAGACTGAGCCTTTAAATGTCTAGTCTGCTCCTAAATCTGGATAGCTAGTGTCATAATAAGATGAAATTGCTGGACACTCAGCTGGCTTTGGGAGAATCAGAGAATCGGTGTTGGTAAAGACATCACATACTTGATGTCAGGAGAAGAAAAGAATTCTCAACATGATTAAGGAGATGAAGTCTAGAGCCCCAACTAGTAGTGGCCCTGCCCAAGATCACCACCTATGAGGTGGCAGCCATCTTCCTACAGAATGACGAACTACAAGAGGGAGCACTGTTTCCTGACAGTCTTCTCCTGCTGCCCCATTTCATGACTAGAAGATTGGAAATTTAAGGCCAGGCGCGGTGACTCACACCTGTAATCCCAACACTTTGGGAGGCTGAGGCGGGTGCGTCACCTGAGGTCAGGAGATCAAGACCAGCCCGGCCAACGTGGTAAAACCCTGTCTCTACTGAAAATATAAAAATTGACAGGATGTAGTGGCATGCGCCTGTAATCCCAGCTACTGAGGAGGCTGAGACAGGAGAATTGCTTGAACCTGGGAGGCAGAGGTTGCGGTGAGCTGAGATTGTGCCACTACACTTCAGCCTGGCGACAGAGCAAGACGCAAGACTCTAAAAATAAATAAATAATAGACAAGAAAAAGGTCAAAAAATTAATTTATCTTAAATTTCCAATTTTTTGTTTTTCTGAGATGGAGTTTCGCTCTTTGTTGCCCAGGCTGGAGTGCAGTGGTGCGATCTCGGCTCACTGCAACCTCTGCCTCCTAGGTTCAAGCAATTCTCCTGTCTCAGCCTCCCCAGTAGCTGGGATTATAGGCACCAGCCCAAAATTTCTTTATTATAATGACTGCTGCAATCAAGCCTTGTGAACTTCTAAAGTTTGTAGCTATTGGTGAAAACAAGAGTTCTTGTTTTATTCTTCCTGAATCTGAATTTTTGGAAACAAGAAAGCCTGAATAGCTTAAACAGCTGTACACATAAATAAATGGTTTGAGACAAAATATACTTTACAAAAGCCTCATGTTTCTGGCTGATGAGTAACTTCAGGATGAGTCTACACTTCAGTCATGTAAGTGGGGAATGGAGAGACCACCGGCATCATTAAGTAAGAACGTGCTGTACATTAGAGGGAAAGACAGCAGACTGGGAAATAAAGGAATTCATTCTATTTGCCCTAAATCAGAGCTTCACGTGTCAGCATTTTTCTGCCTTCCTCTCTTCCTTTTATCCGCAAATATGCTGCTGGCACATCTCAGGGATTGTTGGGGGCACACCAGTCCCTTGTGGAGCTTCAGGTGGGCAGGGAACACGGACTTCTGACTAGTGAGCATGCAGAGTCCAGTGGTCTGTGCTCAGACCACAGAGCCCTGCCCCGCTGTGGGGTTAGGACAACAGAGAAGGCATTTCCAAGGAAGCGGCATCCACCGGGATGAGACACAGTTGTTTGAGTGAAGGGAGTGAGGGAGAGCATGCTGCAGGCAGAAAGAGCTGCTTGCTAAAGGGCCCCCTGGTGAAAGGGAGCTCAGCGCTTTCTATGCTTTTGAGAAGATGAAAGATCGGAATAGCTGGAAAGTAGAGAGCAAGAAGAACATAGCACAGAATGGGCCTGGACAGGTAAGGAGGTGTCAGATCCCCAGGGCTGTGAAAGATTTTGGGCTTTCTCTTAGGAACAGGAGCCAGGAATTTGGGAGACGGATCATCAGCTTTGATTTGAAGAGATCTTCCCGTATATGTGTGAAGAGGAGACTGGAGCTGGTGGAAGTTAGAGATGGAAAGATTAGCTAGGAGGCTCTTCTCTAGACAAACGAGGCAAGCATCTCCAGCCAGGGTGATGATGATGGAGAGAGAGGACGGGAAGTAGAGGGCATTGGGGGGAGATCAAAGGCTGTGGTGCTGGGTGGACATACGAGAGGGAGGTGGCAAGGAGGGAGCTGGGTTTCTGTCTTGTGGAACTATACGAAAGATGGTGCCATCAAGTGCAGGAGGAAACATGCGAAAAAGATGGTTTGAGGCAGGGTTTAGGGTAGGGCAATGTAAATCCTGAGTCCATGATTTAAATAACTTGAGTCGTTTAAATTAATATTTAAATAAATCAAAGGACAGTCATGTGGAAATGCCAGGGAGGCAGCTGCAAATGTCAGTTTGGAGGTCAGGGGAGCACACACAGGCTGGAGTTACAGATTTGGGAGGTGCTGGGCACATGGGTGATAGCGGAAGCCGTGAGCTTGGAAGAGATTTCCCACTGGGAGAGTGTGGAGTGAGACAAGAGGATGGCAGAGGCCCAAGGCCAGCATAATCGCCAAGTGGAAGAGGTTAAGGTGCAAAGAACAACAAGGAGGAATGTCTAAAGAAATAGAAATAAAACCCAGAATGCTTGATGTCATGCAAGCCCAGGGAAGACGTGTTTTGAAGGGGGAATGGTCTAGGGTAAAATGCTGCAGAGAGGCTGCGTGAGAGAAGAACAAAAATGTCTGTTGGTTCAATACGTGGATGACCACACCGAGCTGCTTGTGTGAATTCACGGTAGTAGATTGGCAAGGAGAGTGGAGTGAGGAAATGCAGCCATTGTGTTTGACAAGTCTGGCAATTTGTCTTGTTTGCAGTGGGATATGTGTCGAGCTCCCTGCTAGTGGAGCAGAAGGGTACAATTCAGCTGAGGATTTTCCTAACTGAAAAAGTAGTGAGCAAGTGAAAGCCCCACCACACTGGTCTGCATGTATTCTGCACAAAGATGCGGCGGGCCCAAGGCTTGGACTACAGTCACCTACTTTCCACGTCCACACAGCGAAGTGTGGTATGTCCAGATACTCCATATTCTGGCTTTTTTTTTTTTTTGGTGGTGGGTGGGTGTCTAATTTGGTATTTATTGAGGCTCAGAAAACACTACCCACAAATGAAAGAATGGATAAACCGGACTTCAGCAGAATGAAAAACTGCAACTTATGAAAAAATATCATTAAAAAAATGAAAAGACTAGCCAGAAACTGGAAGAAAATATATCTGTCTCTTTGAGTTTTTATCCAGAACATATAAAGAACTCTAAAAGCTTTTTTTTTGGAGACAGGATCTCACTCTGCAGCCCAGTGTGGAGTGCAGTTGTGCAATCATGGCTCACTGTAGCCTCTTACTTCTTGGGCCGAGGTGATCCTCCCATCTCAGCCTCCCGAGTCGCTGGGACTACAGGTGCTTGCCACCATTACTGGCTAATTTTTAAATTATTATTTGTAGAGACAAGATCTCCCTTAGGCTCAAGTGATCCTCCCACCTCGGCCTCCAAAAGTGTAGGGATTAGAGGCAAGAGCCACCATGCCTGGCCAACACTTAAAAACAAGAAGACATTCAACTCTATTAAAAACATCAGAGAAAAAGGCCAGGCACGGTGGCTCACGCCTGTAATCCTAGCACTTTGGGAGCCGAGGTGGGTGGATTGCCTGAGGTCAGAAGTTCGAGACCAGTCTGGCCAACATGATGAAACCCTGACTTTACTCAAAATACAAAAAAATTAGCCAGGCATGGTGGCGTGTGACTGTAATCCCAGCTACTCGGGAGGCTGAGGAGGGGGAATTACTTGAAGTAGGGAGGTGGAGGTTGCAGTGAGCCGAGATAGCACCCCTACACTCCAGCCTGGGTGAGAGAGAGAGATTCCGTCTAAAAGAAAAAAGAAAAAATCAGAGGAAAAAAAGAAATCACATAATTTGAGGGAGACAAAGAATAAAAATAAAAATAAATCAGCAAAAATTTGAATAGACATTTGACAAAAGAAGGTACGCTAATGGCTAAGTAGCATAAGAAAAGGTATAGAACACGACTCTTCATCAGGAAAATGTGAAATAAACCACATACCTTAACCACGCAGGTCTCAGATATCCCAGGATACCCCTGGGCTTGAAACTTCACACTGGCTCTTCACTCCAGCTATAATACTCTTCCCAGATATCTGCATGACTCTCTTTTTTTATTTTATTATTATTATTATTTTTTTATTTTGATACGGAGTTTCGCTCTTGTTACCCAGGCTGGAGTGCAATGGCACGATCTCGGCTCACCGCAACCTCCGCCTCCTGGGTTCAGGCAATTCTCCTGCCTCAGTCTCCCGAGTAGCTGGGATTACAGGCACGCATCACCATGCCCAGCTAATTTTTTTTATTTTTAGTAGAGACGGGGTTTCACCATGTTGACCAGGATGGTCTCGATCTCTTGACCTCGTGATCCACCCGCCTCGGCCTCCCAAAGTGCTGGGATTACAGGCGTGAGCCACCGCGCCCAGCCCATGACTCTCTTCTTAAGGCTTGCAAGGGCTTGATCCTCCTGATCTTGCTAGTACAGACCCTGCTCATTTTCTCTCTCTCTTGCTTGGTGTTCATCACGAGGATCAGCATGGCTGTCCCCATACAGCTGGTGTGGTGTCATCCTCCAGTGATTCCTAGCTCTTGGTATATATAATCCTGTTTAGTTTCATTCTATTACAAAGGGCCCACCCATGAAGCCAATAAGATGTTGCAGAAATTATGGCATGTGACTTCCAAGACTAAGCTATAAAAGACACTGTGGCTTCTACTGGGCTCTCTTTTGGATCACTCACTTCGGGAGAAGCTAGCAGCCATCTTGTGAGGATGCTCAAGAAGCCCATGTGGCTAGAAACTGAGGCTTCCCATCCACACCCAGCACTAGCTTGTTGAGCATGTGAGCAATCCACCTTGTGAGAGCCCTCTAGCCCCATTGGGCCTTCTGAGGATGGCAGCCGTGGCTGACATCTGACTGCAACCTCCTGAGACACCCTGCACCAGCACCATCTAGCTAAGCCTCTCTTGCACTCCTGACCCAGAGAAATGGTGTGAAATAATGAATGTTTACTGTTTTTAGTTGTTAAATCATGGGGTAATTTGTTATGTGGCAATTGATGACTAATACAGATGGGAAGGAATATGTTGCTCCGATTTGGCCTTGGATGTAAGCCACATTCTCTTAACCACTGAGAAAGCTTGTATTTCATCCTTCCAACTTTGCTTTCTGTTTATCCTTCAGTTCTGAACCTACAGAAAGAGGAGGAAGGAGAGAGTGAGAGAGAAATGCCAAAAAAGAAAGCTTTAAGGAATCATATGCAATATAACCCATATTTCTGACCCCACCCAAGAAACTCAGCAGATATATGTTGCTGTTTAAACCTTTGAGTTGGGTTTGTGGGGCCTCAGTCATGTGAAAATAACACACAGATGGGGGAGCTGATGCACGATGAGGTCATTTTCCTGAAGATCACACAAAAATAAATGGCAGGGCTGCTGGTGAAATGGTTCTGGAGCCACATGCTCAAGCTGTGTGAAGTGGAAAGCAAAGGTGCTGGGACCACCTTCTCCGAAACGCACAACACCACAGCGAGGACACAGCATTGCTGAAGGAGGCGTTTTCCAGGGCAGGTTCAGGACTCTTCTCTGCAGCCCCTGTAGGGTTTTCCCTAGATCCAGAAGAGAAGGGTGTGGAACTAAGTGCTTCAACAGCAACTCTTAAAACCGTACTCTAAAAGCATCCTTAAGGATCCCAAGGTAAGGTAAAAGGAGGCAAACCCCAGAGATAAACCCCTGGCAGTTCTCTCACCACATAGGGGAGAACATCCTCCCCCCGCACCCTCTTCAGACTCGCACCAGCCTGGGCAGAGGGACAGCCTGAGCCTGTCTGGGAAGTTTGGTAATGATTTTGCCACCCAGTTGAGGAGGGATTGGGATCTGCTCCCATTCTCCTACTGGATTTACAGCAGCTCCTAGGAATGAGAACTGCGTGCGATATTTCCCCATACAAATTGGGTAGAGATAGTCCAACACCTAAAATAATTTTAACAGAGGTAACGGGCTAGGGCTGGCTTAGTCATTTTGTCTGCAGACTATAGCAAGAGAGTTTTTATTTCTGGACATGTCTGAGGCTTCAGGTTTGGGATCCAAGGCCAGGGCTCTCCCTAATTCACTCGAATTAACAGGGCTTGGTACACCAGCAAAAACACCAAACAAACCGCTGGATAATCAGTTAAAAGATCAAGCAGAACAAGCAACTGAGATGCTGGGGAATCCAATTCCTTCCTCTAAGAGAGGAAAAACAAAGACCTTGGCATATGCTGAGCAAAACCAAGAATAAGTAAGAAAATATGCAATCTGAATTGCGTTCAAAATGTCTTTTATAAGTGAAGCAAATTACTTCTGCATGTTCTGGGGCTCTGCAGAGAACAAATAGCGTTCTGCCTTTAATGGGTAAAATTATACAATTTGCTTTTAACAGTAAACCAAAAGCCGCGGTGGCTTCAGACAGCATCGCGCTCCAGAGGGCTCCCTCCACGCAGCTCCACCCCTGGCAGTTTTGCGCATTTTGCGGGGAAGCGTTTGTCCCCACCGACCTGGGAGAGCGCCGGTGCCGACGCGGCTTGATTGTTTTCTGAACATTTCCTTTTGCGAGCTTTCGCTTCTCCTCTTCCTGACTCACCGCTGGTGTCTGGGACCCGGCGTCTCTCTGACTTGTCCCGGTGCGCAGTGCAGCCCGGAGTTACTGATTTGTGACCTAGTTCCCCGGGTGTCTCGACACCGAAAGTGGGCAGTAACCGCTCTGGGCGCCTCTCCTGCGAAGGGCAGCCCTGCGGAACTCCCGCTGACGACCGCAAGGCGCCCCCTTTGTGTCCAGGCGTTCCGAGGCTCACGCCCGAGGGCGGGCGCGGGAGGCAGGTCCGGGGCCCCAGCAGCGGCCCCTGCTCCCCGCGTCGCTCCCGCCGCTCACGCGTTCCCCCGGCAGGGGGCGCCGGCGCCGGCCTCGCTCTGCCCATCGGGGCGGGCGAGCTGGGACCCTGCCTCCTGCGCGCCCGCCCGCGGTCCGCCCCCTGCGCTCGTCCCGGCGGCCGGCGGGACGCCCCAGCCCGCGCCCAGGAACGTCCCCAGCGAACTCGAGCCGCGGCCCGAGCCGAGCTGTGCATCCAGGCCAGGAGAAGAGGACCACGACGAGGTCCTCGAAGTGGCCCCATTTGCGAAGCGCCGGGGAGAAAGAGGAGCAGACGCGCGGCAGAAAGGGGTGGTGGCGCCCGGCCCGAAGCTCAGAGGGCGGCCCGGCCCCCACTGCCTGCGGCATGGCCCGGGGCTCGGCGCTCCCGCGGCGGGCGCTGCTGTGCATCCCGGCCGTCTGGGCGGCCGCTGGGCTCCTGCTATCGGTGTCCCGGACCTCAGGTAGGATCCCGCGCGCCCGCTCGTGCGCAGGCGGTGGCTCGCGGCTGGCTCGGCCGGCTCTTCCTTCGCCACTCTGCTCCCGGCCGCCGCGTCGGCGCCCGTAAACCCGACCGAGGGGCGCTGGGCAGGGCCATCTGCCCCGCACCCCCGGCCGCCTCGGGCTGGTTACAATAAGCCGCTCTCTTGGGACGCCTAAGTGTTTCCAGAGGCTGGGGGCTGGCGGGGACGGCGGGGAGCCTCTTGCCGGTGCTCCCCAAGGGTCGCGAGTGGGAGCGCGAGTGTGAATGAGAGTGCGCGCCCGGGGCCCGGGACCGGAGTCCGCAGATGTGCCCAGAGGATCCCAGGACCAGGTCTTTCTCCCCAGGGTCTTCCTCCTTCAAGGGCACCCGGCCCCGAGTGTCCCCCGTCTGTGCCGGAGCTCCCCCAAGGGCGGCCTGATGCCTAGCAGAAGCCCGGGTCGGACGAGACCCCGGAGAAGCGGCTCTTGCGGCGGAGGTTGGGGCGCCGGCAGCTCCCGGGTCCTGACTTTCCCAGCCCGTGGGCCGCTTGATGGAAACAGGCTCTTTGGCTTCCCTTTTGTTGGTCCCTGAAACCACCTCTTCCACCGCTCTGGGGTGGCCGAAGTGGCGTGTGATCTGGATTGAAATGGCTTATGACTGGGATCAGGGGTCCCTGGGCCGCGGGGGGCCCGGCCACTTTCTGACCGGGCCCGGCCACTTTCTGACCATGCCTGGGGACCCCGGGACCTGTAGGAGGCACGCGGCGGGAGGGGTGGGGCCCGGCTCCGGGGTGGGTTTTTCTCCAGGGCCCTACTTCCCCCGGGTCCCTGCGCGGCGTCGGCTGCCTCAACCCAGGGCGCAGAGGAACCTCAGGGAGGTT
This sequence comes from Aotus nancymaae, assembly GCF_030222135.1. Taxonomy (NCBI): domain Eukaryota; kingdom Metazoa; phylum Chordata; class Mammalia; order Primates; family Aotidae; genus Aotus; species Aotus nancymaae. The sequence continues at coordinate 21,137,406 of NW_026988455.1, forward strand.
CGCAGGGGCCGCTGGGGACTTGCCTAGGATACCTGGAGGAGGCGGCCAGGAGCACCTACGGCCCGCGCTCCTCTAGCCGGATTCCGGGCACCCTGGGGCGTAGAAGAGGGCGGGCGGGGCCTTCAGATCCCGGAGCGCTAGAGACTGATGGGGTTCACCTTAAGTCCCCGAAATGTGTGAGACGCTCCTTATTAGTAAATGGGCGTCAGTGCCCCCCCTCCCCTGCATTCCTGCAGGCAGGTGAGAATCTGGGGACAGTCGCAGGTTGGGAGACTCTCTGCTCTTCCTGCGTCCCGCTGAGAGCTGCGCGCTCTAGGTGCCCGGGCCTGCTGCCCTAGCCGGGCCAAGGTACGCGAGTCAGAAAGGCTGCGCAGTCTTTCCTGGGGGTGTTTTGGTTTAAGCAGATGTTGATTACGTCAGACATTCCTAATTACTTGATTTGGGAAGGGAGCTGGCGTTTATAGCACTGTCCATTAAATCATAAACCTCTCGGAGTGCACGATAAAATAAGTAAACTATATTCTAAGTTGGTATCCATCACGCAGGACCTCGGTCGATTTCTGCAACTCCGCCCCCAAGAATCTCCCAGGGAGGGGAGGTAGGGGGTGGCGGCTTAAACACGTTGCTCGCTGTGCTGTTGCTTGGCCTTTGCTGGTCACCCTGCGGTTAATTGTCCTGCAAAAACTCCGCCTTTCAGACGGTGAGGGTGAGCGCTGCCTTTGAGGAGCGGTGCTGTGGTGGGGGTTCTGAGGTGGGTGATGAGAAAGCACGAAGGTTGTTATAGCAGGAAAGTTCCTTGAGTTTTGGGTGGAGGAATTTTAACATTGTCATAGTTTCCAGTGAATGTAGAAATGTTTTTTATGAACAAAGCAATCCGGGATCGTTTTCTTTAATTTGTGAACTCTGTGTGGAGGTTATTTTGTAGTGAAATACTCGTAATCTTTATAGGGGAGGGCATAGGATATAATTCTCTTCGTTCTGGATTGCTAGGTTAACAAAATCCAGAGTATGGTAATTCTTACTCAAAATATGAGTAAAATTATGTGATTTCACGAGGTTTGGGTGTTTGGGATCTTTTCTACTGTGAAAAGAGGAGTCCCTGTTATTAGAATGTGTTTTACCCACGAAATAATTTATTATGTAAAAATATTTCAGGGTTTTTCTAAAGGAATTTATAAGTTCTTACTCTACATTTTAATAGCAAGACTCTGTTTCCTCTGATGACGAATACTGATTTGGGACTATGTACCCCTCCCAGGTGGAGTAGGTGGGGACGATGGAGCATTAGGGTTCCCCCAGCCTCCATTTTTGGCAGTGCAGTGTTTACTTTTGGCCCAGATCCCTGCAGTGATGGTGGTAATAAATAATGATAGTAATCCATCTAGAAGAAATCCATCTAGAAGAAAATAAATGGAAACATCTTGAATAAGAAGACTTTGTGGAAAAAGAAAAGTTTTCATGTATATAGTAAGGCAACATATTTTTCTTATTATGGCTGTGTACCAAGCAAAGAGCTACACATTTGAAGTTTTTCAGTATAATTGTGGGAACCAGCTTAACACTCATGTCCACTTCATAAAGAATGTCACCCTGAAAATCTGAACACCATAGACCCTATTGTGACATTCAGTGTAACTGAGAGGGCTCTGGAAAGCAAAGCTGAACTTTTAATTAGTAAAGCAAATCATGGAAAACTGACAAGTTTGGTTTATGTTTTATATGTAAAAAAGCAACATGGGTTTAAAAACGTGCATGTTCCAGAGGCAGTTTTTGGTGACAGTGCTCTGCAGATTTATAAGGCAATGGTAAACAACTTTTTAATTTTTATTGTGAAACATTTTTTATTGTTTATTCGGAGTGCCGCTGTAATTGGTGTTTGTATGTCTCTCTGTTACGGTGTGGTTTCCAGTGAATCACTGGTTGTCCCTTAAATGGTTAGCCTGAATTTAACCTCCAAGACTTTAAGTCTGGCAGAATCTGAATTTTACACTGCTCTTTTCTTTGGAAGCTCTTCTGAAATCAGTGGAATAAAATGCAGGGGTAGGAACAGCTCATCTGACAGGTAGGGAAGATTAATCCCCTTTAGAAAGGTTTCAGCTGGAGGACTGGCACTCCTTTAAAATGCATTCCCTGGGAGGCCAGGATGGGAAAAGTTATCATTATTGAAATGGGAACTGGATGTGAAGCACTTGGGCTCCCTAATCTGCAGGACCTGGCTAGTCTGTTGTAGTGCTGGAAATCTGTGTACTCTTTGTAATCCTTTCCCTTGGAGAGTTCTAATTATATAATTACACATTTTAGTCAGGGGAAAGAAAGTATACTACAAACTGTTACTCCTACCCAGGGTTTATAACCATCTTCTAAAATGGGTCTTTGATGACAGGCCTTTTGGTATTTATCTGGCCCATTCCTTGGGAACCTGGAGGGGACACTGTGAAGGACTCCGTTTTCCTCCTCCACCCCCCATCAGTCTGTGGTTTCCACGTGGTGAAGAGCTGGGCAGCCCAATTTTGGGTTTACCTTGAGGTGCCTCCCTGGAGGCTCCTGGGGCGGGCTCTTTCTTGAACCTGCCCATCGCTTGTGACTCCATACATTGTCATTAGGATATTTTCTTTTTGGGAGCCCTGCGGTGACCACCAAGTGGACCCCATGAATACCAAGCATGTAAGGTTTCAAAGTAAAGAAACCAGGGAGCTTTGCTTTGCAGAGGAAGCATGGCTAGTTAGGTCTGCATTTTTATTGATTGCACCTCAGCTGCATGGCCAATAGCAATTTCATGAAGGGACTGTTGGGCTGAAAGGTCTGGCTTTGAAAACATTGCTTCTCAATGACCCTTTGGGCTCTTAGGTTCTGCATTGTCCCACGGCACCACCATAACACTGCTAAGGATTTCAGCTGGAAGTGTGGGGGTTCTTGAGTTTTCAAAGTAAAAATCCAAGCAACAAGAGGTGCTCCGGCCCATTAATTATGGCTGCAACTGGCCAGGATTTTGTAGCAGCCGCCTTTTTCTAGCATGTATTTATCTGGTTTTGTTGAGGAGCTTGCCAAGTTGGAAACTAGGGTGGGACAGCTTTGCTTGTGTGTGTGGTTGTCATAAAATATGTCTGGGGTGTAATCTGTTTAAAATCATATTCGTAGAGTGGCCAAAGGATTGTTGAACAGTGTTGGGATTTTCATAAAGCTTTTACAAAATGGGGAATTTTATTGGTGTGGTTTGCACTGTTTTTGGGATTTCTGTGGGTTTCTTTTCTTTTAAGCCCTATCTCTGAAAGAAGCAAAAAACTCAAAAGCCAAAGGGAAGGAAATAATTACAGAAAAATGTAGCCTAATTCGACTAAGTAGTTTGTCCTCTAAAAAGCCTCAAGTTCCAGTGGGAAGTGGTGTGTGTGTCTTTAATTGTCGCTGGAATGAGCTTCAGTAAGCACTCTGTCACTTTCTAGATGTTATCAGAGGAGAATGTGGCGGCTGCTTCAAGTCCTCCCTTAGTGGGGGAGGGTTACCCTTCTATCCCGAATGTGCCCAGCCTAATGGTTTCCACACCCTCCTGGAGGGATAGTTAACACAATGGGGGGTTAAATTAAGGAAACATTTAGGCCTGAACTCCTCAATGTAGGCTTGTGCTGTGGAATATAGTAGCCACCAGACACATACAGCTATATAAGTTAAAGTTAATTAAAATTAAAAGAAATTAAAGATTCAGTTCTTCCCCTTCACTGGCTTCATTTCAGGTGTCAGTAGTCACAAATTGCTATGCAAAAATGTCGTTGGGGTTTTAGTAGAGGTTGCATTGCATCTGAAGATGGCTTTGAGTAGCAGTAACTTTTTTTTTTTTTTGAGTTAAGGTCTTGCTTGGTTACCCAGGATGGAGTGCAGTGGTGCAATCACGGCTTACTGCCTCTGACCTCTACCTCTTGGGCTCAAGTTATCCTCCCATCTTAACATCCCAAGTAGCTGGGACCATAGGCACAGGTTACCTGCCTGGGACTACAGGCACACCTGACTAATTCTTTGATTTTTTTTGTAGAGATGGAGGTCCCGCTGCGTTGCCCAGGCTGGTCTCGAACTCTCGGGCTGAAGGGATTCCCCACCCCCACCCCAGTCCTGGAATTATGGGCATGAGCCACCTCGCTGGCCATTATCTTAACAGTATTGTCTTCCTGTCTGTAAACACAGGATGTCTTTCCATTTGTTATATCTTTCATTTCTTTCAGCAGTGTTTTTTTTAGTTTTCAGTGTATTGAGTCTTTTGCCTCTTAAATCTATTCTTATTTTATTCTTTTTGTGCTATTATAAGTTGAATTGTGTTTTCTTACATTTCCTTTTTACTTCTTCCTTTATAATTTGGATGCTTTTTATTATTTTTGGCTTTGCCTAATTGCCTAGTGTAAGGTTTGTACACGCCGAGTTTAAAGCGAAGAAACTGAGGCCAGCACGAAAAGATCCAATGCGAAGGAATTTATTCAGGCTCCCAGGTGAGGTTCTGCGGTCCGACAGAAGGGGCCAGAGAAGTCGCACGGACTCCTCTCAGACGGTGGGGTTTTATAGGGAGTGAAACAGCTCGATTGGTTGTGGGAGAGCAGGACTGCTATTGGGTAAGTTACAAGCCTTGACCTAGGACTTGGCTTGTTGTTGGTTGGAATTACTCGGCTGCTATTGGTTGTTAAGACTCGGCTGCAGTTGGTCAATAGGGCTTGACCGCTATTGGTTAACAAGAGGCTATGGTTACAGCACCTTGTTTGCATACTGGGCTCTTTAAGGGAAGGTCAGGCTGTGCGAGCATGGGAGAAGGGAACCTGCTTGAGCATGTCTGAGCTTGCCTGAGCTTGTCTGGACTCGTCTGGGCTTTTGAAAAAGAAGCAGGGGCGGGGGAGGGGGATGTGCGTCCGAGCCCCCGACGAGGCAACCGGCCTTACACTTAGGATCTAGAACTTCCAATACAGTCATAGGCTGAATAATGATGTTTCAGACGATGGACCACCTATATGACAGTGGTCCCATAAGATAACACTACTGTATATGACTGCACCTTTTATATGGTTAGATACACAAATACTTGCCATCATGTTACAGTTGCTTACAGTATTCAGTACAGCCACATGCTGTACAGGTTTGTAGCCTAAGAAAAGTAGGCTATACCACATAGCCTAGGTCTGCAGTTTGTGTGAGTACACTCTATGATGTTCATATGATGATGAAATTGCCCAGGGATGCATTTCCCAGAAAGTACCCTCATCGTTGAGCGATGCATGACTGAACTGTGTTGAACAGAAGAGGGGAAAGTGGGCATTCTTGTCTTGTTCCTGATCCTGGAGGAAAAGCTCTCAGTCTCTAACATGGAGTGTGATGTTTGCTAGGCATTTGTCATATATGGCCTTTATTATATTGAGGTGGTTTCCCTTCTATTAGTTTATTCTCATTGTTTGGTATGTTTTTGACTTTTGGAACATGTTAACATTCTATGGGTTCAAAGAATAAATCACTAAAGATAGCAGGAAATTAGATTTTTTTTTTGAGACAGAGTCTCTGTCACTCAGGCTGGAGTGCATGGCACGATCTCGGCTCACTGCAACCTCTGCCTCCTGGGTTTAAGTGATTCTCCTGCCTCAGCTTCCCGAGTACCTGGGATTACAGGCACATGCCACCACGCCTGGCTAATTTTTGTATTTTCAGTAAGAGACAGGATTTCACCATGTTGGCCAGACTGGTCTTGAACTCCTGGTCTCAAGTGATCCGTCCGCCTCTGCCTCCCAAAGTGCTGGGATTACAGGCCTGAGCCAGAGCCACCTTGCCCTGCGGAAACTAGAACTGAGTGCAAGCAAGCACATAAATGCAACTGTGTTGCAAATGAGTAACATGACTACACAGATGGGGAGGGGGCATGGAGGTGGGGACTGAGTTCAAGTAAATGTTGGACTCAGTGCTTTGACTGTGTATCCCCAGCCTACAGCAGAAACAACAACCTGAAAGCAAAACTGGCACCCTTCTTAGTAGTAGGTTTGATTTTCATAGTGGTATGGGTGTATCAATTCTGAAATGATTTTGTGTGAATTGTGGGAGTGGACAAATGAGAAGTGTGTTAATAGGGTTGCAGCCAGGGTGCTCACTGAGGAAGGAGGGAGATAATAAGGATGGAATGGGGAAGGCAAGGAAGAAACTGGAGGGGTTGGATTGGAATTGGAGGCATCAGTGTAACTCATAATTTCATTTATATATATTTGGTATATATTATGTTAAATTATGAACTGTAATTTGTAAAACATATTTTATTCTATACATAACAGAATTTCTTAGCACCTCATTAGCAGTGAGCTTTCTTAGTGCTCGTCCAGAAATGGGTTTCTCAATACTGTTATATCTTAAAGGAGCTAGAGAGCCTTGGCAGAATGACTGATTATGGGGCTGGGACAGGGAAAGATACACGATAAGCCTGGAACATGCCCTTGTGTGAGAATGTAAGTGAGTGGTGAAAAGTGGTGGGGGCATGGCCAATGTACTCCTTGAAGGAGTTTCAGCCACATCTGGGACCATTTAGGCATCTGAATAAATAAGGACAAGCGTGGATTATATGCAAAGAACAAAATAGGCATCCTGGACTCACCATTGATAATAAGTACATAACTACATGTATGAGTTTCCTAGGCCTGCTGTAGCAAAATGCCATAAACGGGGTGACCTAAAAACCAGAAATGTCTTCCCCCACGGTTTTAGGGCTGGAAGTGCAAAATCAAGGTGGCAGCAGGGCCACAATCCTTCCTAGGGCTCTAGGGGAGAATCCTTTTTTGCCTCTTTTAGTTCCTGGTGGCTCCTGGTGTCCTTGGTTTGGGGCTGTATCACTCTGACTTTTATCTCCATTTTCACATGACCTTTTCTTGTAAGGACACCAGTGATTGGATTTAGGGACCACTGTAAATACAGGATAATTTCATCTCATGTTCCTTAACTTATGACTGCTGGAAAGGCTATTTCCAAATAAAGTCACATTCTGAGCTTTCGGGTGGATGGGGAAGCACTAATTTACTATAAAACCTAAGTGGCAGGGGGTGGGGAAGAGAGGGCACTTCCTAGAGCAAAGTGCCATCTGATAAATGGGAGGCGAGTTGGGAATATCACGTTTTGCAGCAATGACTGTACAGATTGATTTGGGCAGGTGTCATGAATGAGTGCTAAACTCATTTAAGGAGACATGTTTGATGAGAAGCAGGTAATGTTGATGGTCATAAAGGATTTCCCCACAGATTCCTTGTCAGCAAGGGGACAGTTACTAACTACACATTGGCGAGATGTGCATCCCAATACCTGAGTGGTCCAGGTTAACATCACAGGTTTGGGCAGATGGATGCTGTCCTTTGCAAGAGCACACATCATTTAGGTTGCTTTCCATGTGGGAATGAAAATCTGACGATGAGCAAAAATCAAGCAAACCAAATGGAGGGACATTCTATGAAACAGTGGTCTGTAGCACAAATCATCGATGACATGAGACATAAAACAGGGCAGGCCAGGTCTAGCTTGAAGAAAATCATAGGAGCCAGGCGCGGTGGCTCACACCTGTAATCCCAGCACTTTGGGAGGCTGAGGTTGGCAGATCACTTGAGGTCAGGAGTTCAAGATCAGCTTGGCCAACATGGTGAAACCCCGTCCCCACTAAGAATACAGAAGTTAGCTGGCTGTGGTGGCTCACGCCTGTAATCTCAGCTACTAGGGAGGCTGAGGCAGGAGAATCGCTTGAACCCGGGAGGCGGAGGTTGCAGTCAGCCGAGATTGAGCCACTGTACTCCAGCCTGGGCAACAGAGCAAGATCCTGTCTCAAAAAAAAAAAAAAAAAAAAAAAAAAAGAAAAGAAAACCACAGGGACAAGGCAGTCCAGTGCATATACTGGCTCTGACCTTGTGCTGGAGGAAAAAACACGCTGTCGTGGATACTAATGGAACCACTGAGGAAATGGGAAGGTGGGCGTAAGTTATTTAAACATGCTGTCAAACTTCGCTTCCCTGAGTTTGTTAGTTGTGAAGAGGTGGTATAAGAGGATGTCTTTGCTCGTAGGACATAGAAGCTGCCGTGTTAAAGGATAAAGGGGCTTGATGTCTGCAGCCTACTATTGTCATCTCAGATGATGATGAAGCTCGTGGGGCAAGAGGGACACATTAGTGAACCTGGGCAGAGAGTAGAGGGGGGTTTCATGCACCATTCTTGCAACTTCTCTGTAAAGGTGAAATGGTTTCAGAGTAAATAATTAAATAGGTTAAATTCTAACGATGTGTGACTGAAGCCAGTGCAATCAACAATGGAGTTTAGCACATGCTGTTAGAAGAAAGATTCAGGGCGGGCGCCGTGGCTCACACCTGTAATCCCAGCACTTTGGGAGGCCAAGATGGGCAGATCACCTGAGGTCAGCAGCTGAGACCAGGCTAACATGGCGAAACCCCATCTCTACTAAAAATACAAAAATTAGCCGGGTGTGGTGGTGGGTGCCGTTATCCCAACTACTTGGGAGGCTGAGACAAGAGGATCACTTGGACCCAGGAGGTGGAGGTCACAGTGAGTCGAGATCGAGCTGCTGCCCTCCAGCCTGGGCAACAGAGCAAGACTCTGTTTCAAAAAATAAAAATAAAAAAAAGACTCAAACAGTTATGATTTTATTGGAAATGGTGTCACAGGATGTGATATCCAGGTGCTTTTGAGGCCAGACGACATTTCATTGAAGGGACTGAAAATCTCTGTCTAGTTTCTGGATTGCCCCAAATTTTCTGATTTTTCTTTCTTAAGATTTTTATTATAGAAAATTTTCAACAGACATAGACTAGTGCAGTGAACCCCTGTGTATTTTTCTCTCAGCTTCATCGGTTACCACGTTCATTTTGCCTCATTTCCCCTGGCCTACCTAACAGGCCCCACACAACCTTGTTTACCTGAAAATACTTCAGCATGAATGGTAAGAACTGTTTTTTTCACAGCATCTCAAAACTGTTATCAGTGAGAAGCCCTGGTGTTACCTGATACCCAGCCCTGCTGGAAATGGCCTTTCTCACTTGATTTGCACCCAGTGGGGCTGAGTTGCCCTGAATGCAGCCCCACCCTTGGGTTCCTGTGGGCTTGGAAGTTCAGAATTCTGGAAGGTGTTGCTTCCTCGCATCACACAGGCTGTGGTCCCCTGGGTGCAGAACCCAGGAACCTGGGCTCTGAGTCTCTCTTGGACGTCTTGGTGCAGGTGAGTGTGGAGTGGGGCCCAGAGATACAGCCCACGGGGCATCTGCTGAGCCTTGTTTAATCCAGTCCTTCCCAGTCCCATTCATTCGGGAACCCTCTTTTGGTGGGTGCTCTTCCTACCACCTACTTCAGCACGCTGTGGCATGGCCCATTCTCCACTTTACTCAGAACCCTGGGTTTATGAAAACAAATGTAGTATTAATGTGTAGAAAGGAGGGAGGAGGCACTTTCACCTCCAGGTTTTCACTGCCTGTCTTCTTTTTTCCAACAACAACCACAAAATAAGCAATTTTCTGCTTCTCAGTGTAGAGGCTCTGACATCCCACTGTGGGACGGAGAGATGGTCTTTACCACAGAGAGAACAGATGAGGGATCAACATCCAGAGCACGTAAAAGAATTCACAAGATCAGTGAGAAAAAGATGATCGCTCCAATTAAATGAGGGACAAAAGGTACAGTCAGGCAGTTTGCAGAAGAACAAATACCAAAGGTCACAAACTTGTGAAAAAAGTGTGGCCTTACTAGGATTGAAGAAAATGCAAATTATAAAAGTTATCCCAAGCTCTTTTGACTCATTGGATTGGCTGAAATCAGAAGTGGGTAATAAGGAGCATGAAAACCGTGGTGTGGGAACGTGGCATTAATGGTGCAGGACTGGCCACATGTGGGGCCATTTGACGTTACTTGTTAATATTTATTTAATTTATTCATTTTTTGAGATGGAGACTTGCTCTCTTGCCCAGGCTGGAGTACAGTGTCGCCATCTTGGCTCACTGCAACCTCCACCTTTCGGGTTCAAGTGATTCTCCTGCCTCAGCCTCCTGAGCCACTGGGACTACAGGCACGTGCCACCACGCCCAGCTAATTTTTTGTAGTTTTAGTAGAGACAGGGTTTCATCATGTTAGCCAGGATGGTCTCAATCTCCTGACCTTGTGATCCACCTGCCTGGGCCTCCCAAAGTGCTGGGATTACAGGGTGAGCCATAATACTGGCCACTTTTTAACATTTAAAATGCACATACTGGCAGGGTACGGTATCTCATGCCTGTTATTTCAGCACTTTGAGAGGCCAAGGAGGGTGGATCACCTGAGGTTGGGAGTTTGAGACCAGCCTGACCAACGTGGTAAAACCCTGTCTCTACTAAAAATACAAAATTAGCTGGGCGTGGTGGTGCATGCCTGTAGTCCCAGCTACTTGGGAGGCTGAGGCAGGAGAATCGCTTGAACCTGGGAGGTTGCAGTGAGCCGAGATTGCGCCACTGCACTCCAACCTGGGCAACAAGAGTGAAGCTCCGTCTCAAAAAAAGAAAATGCTCATACTCCGGCACTCTAAAGAAATACTGATGATGCTCTTTGCAGCAGCATTTGCAGGAGTGCAACATTGGAAACATCTATGTGTCTTTTAATGGGAGCCAAATAAATGGTACCAGTTTTCAACTGTGGGTTATTCTACAAATGCATGTGAATATGGGGATCTATTGATGTGAATAGACGGAGATTTCAAAGCAGAGATTCTGAGTGGGGAGAAGAATGGTACAGAAGGAGAGAAGTGTACTTACTTATTTAAAAACTCTCACCTTCTTCCTTTCGTTTCTGTGGAGATACCGATCTCTAGAATAAGATCTCTTTTTTTCTTTTTGTGACGAAGTCTTGCTGTGTTGCCCGGGCTGGAGTGCAGTGGAACAATCATAGCTCGCTGTAGCCTCCACCTCCCAGGCTCAAGTGATCCTCCTGCCTCATCCTCCCACATAGCTAAGATTACAGGTGTGCGCATCACATTTGCTTCACATTTGGTTTTTTTTGAGACGGAGTTTCGCTCTGTCACCCAGGCTGGAGTGCAGTGGTGCAATCTCAGGGTTTACTGCAACCTCTGCTTCCCAGGTTCAAGCTGATTCTTCTGCCTCAGCCTCCTGAGTAAGCTGGGATTAGCTACCAACGTCTGGCTAATTAAAAAAAAATTTTTTTTTTTTTTTGGTAACAGACAGAGTCTCACTATGTTGTTCAGATTGGTCTCCAACTCCTGGCCTCATGCCATCCCTCCACTTTGGCCTTCCAAAGTATCAGGATTACAGGTGTGCCACTGTACTTGGCCTAGAATAAGATCTTAAAATACACAAATATCAAACTAACTCAGGGGTTACCCTGGAGAAGATGAGGGGGTTGGTCAAAGGTGTTGTTCTATTTTAGCTGCAGTTGTTTATTTACTTATTCATTCTAACAAGGAAGCTGCTCTCATGTCATTAACAAAATTTAGGTTGGGCACGATGGTCCTTGCCTTTAATCCCAGCACTTTGGGAGGCTGAGGTGGGCAGATCACTTGCAGCCAGGAGTTGGAGACCAACCTGGACAACATAGCAAGATCCTGTTTCTACAAAAATAAAAGTGAAAAGTTAGCCGGGCATGGTGGTGTACACCTGTGGTCCCAACTACTCGGGAGGTTAAGACAGGAGGATCGCTTGAGCCCAGGAATTCAAGGCTATGGTGAGCTATGATCACTGCACTCCAGCCTCGGTGACAGAGCAAAACTCTGTCTCCAAAAAAGAGAAAAAGACTCAGGGTCTTTTTGTGCATTGTCGCTCCTGTGCTAGTGATCACTTTGTTGAATCCGTTCTTGAAGCTCCTGGGGAAGACAGCTCTACAAATTGGGACAAGTGAGTCAGGGGCTGCTGCAGTGAGGGCCTCCTTCCCTTCATCTCCCTCCTTGCTTTGTAAGAATTCTTTGTCTGGCTCTGACCAGAGGCGAAGATGAAGAAGAAGGTGGGAAGTCCGCTTATTGAGTAGGCTGTGACAGTTCATATGTGATTTGGGGTGCATCTAGACCCTTGGGGCGTCTGGATCTGCGGGGAGTCAGAGAAATGGGAGGTTGAATTGTGAGAAACTCGCCTTGTCCTCTGGGTTTGCAAACTCCCCACCAGGAGAGCCTCTGGGCTTTACAAATATTTGATCTACATTCCATTTTAAGCATATTTAACATTTTTTAAATTATCATGAAAGCCTCCACTCAAGTTTGCTTCCTGCCAGACCAACAGCGCATCCACAGGCATCTTTGGGTTTTAGTGCAGACTGAAGCAGGCGTCTCTGTTTAATTCTATAATCCTGAGTTTGCATTGTGAACTCTTGATAAAATAGCCTGTGTTACTGGCCACAAAAAAAAATCATAATTTTCTTGATATTTTGAAACTCAAGCAGAAGATGGGAAATCTAAAAGGATAATGAGATAGAAATATGATTAGAGCTGCTTCCTAAACTTGCAGTGTCAAGTTTTTATGGCCATTATAAGGGTGTTCCCGCTTACTGACTTTTTAGCAGGAAATATCACCCTGTTAACTGTTGAATTGCTCAAAAAAAGATAAGTTGAAGTCCTTACTCCCAGTATCTCAGAATGTAACCTTATTTGGAGAAAGAGTCTTTACAGAGGTGATAATTTAAAATGAGGTCTTTACGATGGGCTCTAATCCAATGTGACTGGTGTCCTTAAGGGTTAATTTGGCCACAGGCCAGCTCACACAGCGGTAGATGATATGCAAAGTGGCTGCAGATAAGAGACCTCGTAAGACGCTTGGCTTATGGGCAGCTGAGGACCCTCAGAAGGAACCACCCCTGTCAACAGAGCTGTGACACAACAGATTCTTGTTGTTCAAGCCGCTCAGTTTGTGGTTCTTAGTTATGGTGGCCCTAGGAAGCTAACACAATTCTACCCACAAGTGTTTGCTAATCACGTGCCGCTCACTATTGATTTTACTTTTTGGGTTTCTGCCTAAGAATGAACTTGATAAAAAGGTTCTGCTGCTAAACTGTTGCTGAGCCTCTGGAGGTGGGGTGGCGGTGGTGAGCTGCCTGGTCCTGGCCCTCAGCACTGGTGGGTGCCGCGATCAGAAGTTGGGGACACAGACTCATGAAGCCAGTCCTGGCTGGAGGAGGGGGGTGCTTCGTGGAGCAGCTGGGGCTGTGGTCTGTGCCCACCACTTGTCGTCCCTGCACTTGGCCAGCCCCTTGGACATATGGGGCACCTCTCTGCAGCCCTGTCCTGTGTCCAAGGCCTTCTCTCTAGGGATCATTGGTAGGCTGCCCATCTGTCTCCATCACCTCCCTTCAACTGTTGGCCTGGAGAAGAGTCTTGAGCTGTGTAACTTGTGGCTGTGATTGTGGTGCAGGATTTCTGCAGTGGGGCATCCCAGATGTCGGAGCAGATGAGGCAGCTCTCCAGGGGCGGGTGCTGGTAGAAAGACAGTCTGCGCCCAAAGCCCCCTGATGCCAGGCGGCCAGTGCTAGGGCCTTTGTTTCTCTTACAGGGACCTGGGCAAAAACAAAAAAGCCAACGAAAGCAAACATCCTCATGGCGGCTGGGATTGTGGGGCTGTCAACAAGTGTGATTTATGTGGGACCTGGAAGCTCTTTGAAGTAGGAGGCAGAGTGGACGGCCCTGGTCTCCTGGGGAGGCTGTGGCAGCACCAAATGGAGGAAGGAGCTGTTGTCCCCGCCCTGGGAGGGTGTGTCAGGGAGTTCTCTCACTTTTGTCCCATCTTCCAAAGCACAGGGGTAGGCCCTGAAGTAGTGGGCAGAAAAAGAAGTGGGCTGCGTTTGCTCCCCAGCTTTTGTGGAGCCCCCAGGGCAGGGGCGGGGGTGCTTGGCTGGCCCACCGCTCCTCTGAGGTTTCCTGGTGAATGGCAGCCAAGTCACTGTTGGGTGCTGGAGGTGGGGTATTCATGGAGCGGTGTGAGGAGGAGATCTGCAGTGAGCATATTTGGGGGTGTCACTGTGGACCCAGGTGGCCTCTGGGGACATGGGACTGGAAGGTGACTTTTCACAGATGGATCCTAGTGGATGCTTTGGTTTGAAATGAGATGTGGAATTCTGTCTTCTGATTGTATTAACAGTGCTGTCAAGAACATAATTAAGTAAGATTCAACCAGCTTTCTTGACATACCAGTTTTCCTTTACCATTTGCAACATTTTAGTTTGGAAATTTTATTTCGGAAATAAAATGTCATTATCATTTTCCTTTGAAAGAAGGAAACTCCATTGTTTCGCAAGGCAGAGCCCAGACACAATTAAATTTAATTAGTCAAGTGTTGTATATGTTTTCCCAGTTCAAATAAGGTTCACGAACTCTTTTCGTTGTTGCTGTTTTCTAAACTCTGAGCTCATTTCTTTTCTTTCTTTTTAAGAAAATAATAATTTTAAAAAGAACTGAGATAGTCACGTTTCTTCTTATTGACCAACCACACTTTTCTGTGGGCCCTAAAAACTCAGCTGTTTAAAAATAAAGCAAAATGTAAAAGAAAGAACACAAGCCAAATGAGGGTATATGTTGGATTACTCAGGATGAAGTTTTTAAAAATGCTCTTCATGATTGCTTTCTTCCCCAGCCAGAAACAGGCCTGCTGTGAGCTTTGGGTGTGTGTGTGGGTGGGTTGCTGGTGGGGGAGGGGTCCTTGTAATATTCTTAGAGTTCTGGGTGGGACCAATTATTATTTGTTTATAATCCTAAGTATTTATTTGAAAAAATCACTATGTGAAAACCCCCACAAAAAATACTACATATTTTCTGCCTTTTTTGGAGGTAAATACCTCTAAGCAGCCCTCCTGGTCCTGGGGTATGATCAAAAGGGACAGTAAGCTTTCACTGGACTGTTTAAATTTTCTATTAGAACAGTGTATTTAGAACTTGATTAAGTAAAAAACAAGAAAAAACCAAAACAAAATATCTAGTAACACGCTTTGATGATTTTAAAAAAGAAACCAAAACTGAGAAGGCTGTGGAATGAAGAGATCTCCCACTTCTCCCTCTCACTCGACCCCCGCATCCATAAACACATGGAACTGTCTTTGGGCTTCATTCCTGATGTTTTCTGTGCTCATGGGCTTGTCGGTGCTGCTTCTTTGTTTATTTTTAAAAATTGGTGAAATTCGCATAACATAAAATTGACCATGTTAGAGAGAACAATTCAATGTCATTTAGTCCATTTTGATTGTTACTTGACCATCACTACCATGCAGTTCATTTTCACCACCCCTAAAAGAAATCCTCTACCCATTCACAATCACTCCCCATTTCCCCCTCCCCACCTTTTTTCCTAGCCTCTGGCAAACACTAATCTACTTTGTGTCCCTATGGATTTGCCTATTCTGGAAATTTCATATAAAGGGAGTCATGCAGATTGTGGTCTTTTGTGTCTGGCTTCTTTCACTTAGCATAATGTTTTCAAGGTTCATCCAGATTGGTCCATCCTTTGTTTTTATACACAGTGAGGTCATACCATACACACTAAAGTTTGCCATTTTCACTTAACGATAGTTCTTATAAATCTTTCTATATTAGTACATGCCAGGCTACCTCATGTTTTAAAACCGTTGCTGATATCTGTCATTTATGTATACATTGCTAATATCTGTCATTAAAACAATTTGCTAATAGCTCTCTTTGGAATTTGTTTCCCTGGTCTCCTGTGGATGTATACTTCTGATTTTTAGCTATTACTTGAAACAGGTCTGCAGTGAACATCTGTAAACATACATATTTTTTCACTTTATGAATATCTGTAGAGCCAATTTCCAGTCCAATTCATTGTCCAAGGTATTACGTTTAAATTTTTGATAGTGTCTACAAAGTTGTTTTCCCAGAAGGTGGAAGCAGTTTATTTGCTCAGTAATAATGCATGAACTTTTCAGGTTTTTCTAGGCCCCGACCAACACTGGAAATCATCTGGCATTTTAATCTTAAGAAGTATGAAAAATAGAAATGGCATCATAATTCTATATGTTGACGTTTTAACAATTGTCCAACAGGCCAACTGTCCTTATAAGTAATTTGTGTTTCTTTTTCTGGCAAATAAGTGTTCACTTCCTCTACTAATTTTCTAGTAGTTGTTCTCAATTGCCTTACTGGTTTCTAGGGCTATTTCTTCTTTTTCTTTTTCTTTTTCTTTTTTTTGAGACACGGTCTTGCTCTGTCACCCAGACTGGAGTGCAATGGCACGATCTTGGCTCACTGCAACCTCCGCTTCCTGGGTTCAAGCGATTCTCCTGCCTTAGCCTCCCAAATAGCTGGAATTACGGGTGCATACCACCACACCCAGCTAATTTTTTTTTGTATTTTTAATAGAGATGGGATTTCTCCATGTTGGCCAGCCTGGTCACTAATCTAAGACTATTTCTAGGAATGTTTAGCCATATTCCAGATCCTATGAACATGTTTTTCTCCTCAGGTTCTCCTTTGACTTTGCTGTTTTGGGTGGGTTCTTATGATTTAATTTTTTCGTGGTGAAATCTTTGATTCACATGGAATTTAGATACACTTTTATTTTCCTCAGAAAAATGAATTGTCCTGAAATTCTTCATTGCATAATCAATTCCTTATCAAAGATTTGAAAAGCAGTTCCCCCCTTTTTTTTGGGTACTAAAATCCCATGATAGATAAGATGTTATTTCTGGAAAATTCAGTTTTTAATCTCTTTTAATTATCTTAGCTTTCTAAATTTTGATATTTGCTACCACTAACTCTTTAGTCATTGTTCCCAGAAGTTTAGTGGCTAGTCTCACTTCTTCTTCTAGGTGAACTTTAACACAATTTTATTATAGGTAAGACAAGTTCTTAAGGGTATAAATTGTCCCATGAGTGTAGCTTTAGCTACAGCTTTCATGGTGTGTTCATGTTGCATGATGTTTCAGTATTGTTCTTTTCCAAAAAGCCTGGCATCTCAATTTTATTTCTTCTGCGAGACAAGTTAAGAAGAAATTTTAATACTTGTAGGGAATTATTTTGTGGTTTTATTGCATTTTGTGTAGAGCATGTGATCTGCTATGTTCTGGTTTTAGGGAATTTGATTTTTTTAAATAGCTTAAAATTTGGTTATTATTTGTTACATCTGGTGGGAACTTAGCTATAATCTCATTTAAGAGCAATACCATTGGTTGTATAGTTTAGTTTTTCTGTATCTTCACTTACACTTATGTTTTCTTTATCTGCCCTAGGTAGAGAATGAGTTGAAGGTATCCTAACCCATTATTTTGATCTGTTTCTCTGATTTTGCTGCAGATTTTGTGTTGTGGTTTTGGACACTGGGATGTCTCTTACATATATTCATGGCAGAACCTTACCGAGAATTCTACCCTTAATCATTTTAAAGTGTCCCTTTTGTTTCTAATTGAGCATATGCCATTAATATTATGGTTCTTCTTTATTTGTGACTTTTGCCTGGTACATTTTTGCCATTTAAAATTTTTCTATCTTCTAGTTGTTTGGATTCAGATGGATTTTAAATATAACAAATAGTTTTATTTGGGTTTTAATCCTATTCCATTTTTTCTTGAGATTTTTTCCCCTCAGTTGTACTTATTGAGATAACATATTTGACCTCAATTCTGTCACACGTGGGGCCATAGTTTCTATTTTTAGTGCCTCCTTTTTTCTCCCTTTCATTTGCTTTCTTTGACTTTTATGTAAAATATCTGTCCAAATCCAAGTGACTGGAAGGTGAAAAAATAAAAAGAAAGGCAACGATGTACCAGGCAAATACTATGAATTCTTGAAATTCAGCGACTTCACCAGTTCATGCTCTGATAAAGACCAGCCCATATACATTCTTCTCGGGAACTTGGTCTTCCTAAGTCTGCAAATTAAGTCTTGCTTTATTTTGGCTTCATTTTCGTCTGTTGAACGTTTGAATGCCTGTGTTTCTGTTTGCTGTATTCTCTATTTCAGGAACACCGCTTATAGGTGTGTTGTATCTCAGCTGTCTGTAGCCAGCAGTTCGGTCCTTTCTCTTTGACTTCCTCTGACACGGTGATTGTGAACCTTGCCCCCATGATGAACTCACTTTTGCAGCTTTACATTCTGGTGTGGGACCTAGGTCTGTATAAAAACTTCCAG
Source organism: Aotus nancymaae (assembly GCF_030222135.1). Taxonomy (NCBI): domain Eukaryota; kingdom Metazoa; phylum Chordata; class Mammalia; order Primates; family Aotidae; genus Aotus; species Aotus nancymaae. The sequence goes on from NW_026988455.1 coordinate 21,155,485, forward strand.
GTGACTAATGTGCGGCTAGAGTTGAGAATCTGCTTTTCAGGGGAGCTTTGAAAAATATGGTGGCTGGGTTGGTTTCTTCCTGCTTACAATTCCAATTAAATTGGCTGCAGTGCAGCTTGGTCATGCAGATTTTTTTCTTTAAGCTTGCAGTTAAGACTAGTGTGCAGTAGGATTGAGCAACCACTGCTGTAGGACACAGATCTGGGGATGAAAACAGAGGCAGCACATTTTCTTGGCCTTTCCTTCATCTTTGCTCTCTGTGTTCAATGATGTGGGAGTCAGGTCCTGGGGAATGCTCCATGGTACTGAGGCTCTCGCATGTCCCTGGCCTTGGCACCCAGGAAACCACTTGAGAAGGTGGTTGTCCTCTTCCTGTGGTTTGTGGAGGTGCATTTTGGCTTTTGGTGCCCACTTTTGATTTGTTTGACCTTTCTGGGTGGTTTAGAGTTGAGGCTCCTTTGGGTTTTCTTGGACTTGAAGTGCTTCAGCGAGGGGAGCAGTGTGAAGCGCTTTGTTGTGTTTGTTGTCATTGGAAGCCACCTGCATGGGTGTCGGAATGTCTTTGGATCATAAGTTGAATTCAAAAGAATGTCGGTGGGGACCAGAGGCAAATTCTGGTGCCGGTTCTTTTGTGTCTGTAAACATGACTCATTCTGGGGGTGCTGACTCAATCTCTTGATGGGATAGAACATTGGCTGTGTGGGATGGAACCCCCTCTCCACGGGCCACACCTTGATGCATCTGTCTTATCTTCTGAGAAGCTGCAAAGTGTTTGTAGTCCCAGGGCGTCCGTGCTGACCACCAACTTCATCTCGAAGCTACCATGCCTTTGCGGTGCTTTTAAATTTTCTTCTGTGTCTGCAGTGATGTTTTGCAAAGTGGATTTCCCTGTGCACCCTCCCTTGAGTTCCTCCATAGAATGAAAAAGCCTCCAGGGTGGGCACATTTGGAAGCTGGTGCATGCTGTTTTACAAAAACCTGCTTTGTATTTTCTAATGTTTCTCAAACATATTTGATCATAGTGCTCTTTCATTTTGGGAACTGTGTTAGGGGAAATACAGGTGTGGAGGTTTACTGTTTCTGAATCCGTGGAACCACAAAAAGCCAAATCATGTTTCCATGCAGGAACAAAGCCGCAGTGCCCACGCTTCCTTGCTCGACAGCATGAACCCAGCCTTCTGTGAAAGGAGCAATGGCACTATGCATGCATGGCTGGTTTTCTTGCCAGTCTTTCTATTCAACACCTGTAGCAGACTAAGTAGGATAATTGACATGACGGCTTTTCAATATTCAGTCTTAATATTTATTGAACTTGTGATGAAGATGGGAAAAGTCCAGGGTGCACAGTTTCTCCCATAGAGCTTGCATGATTGACACCACTGAACAGGGGCCCTTCACTTACTATTGTGGGGTCTTCAAAAGCACTCCTCAGCATGCAATTCGTGCCAGGATCTGCCCTGCTCTTTTTTTTTTTTTTTTCTGTTGCCCAGGCTAGAGTGCAGTGGCACAATCTTGGCTCACTGCAACCTCCACTTCTCAGGTTCAACCGATTCTCCTGCATCAGCCTCCCAGGTAGCTGGGACTACAGGCACACGCCACCATGCCCAGCTAATTTTTTGTATCTTTAATAGAGACAGGACTTCACTATGTTAGCCAGGATGGTCTCAATCTCCTGACCTCGTGATCCACCCACCTCGGCCTCCCAAAGTGCTGGGATTACAGGTGGCAGCCACCGTGCCCTGCCTGCCCTGCTCTTTAGATGAATTATGTCATTTAGTCTTTGAAACTGTCTGTGAAGGCCGGGCGCAGTGGCTCACGCCTGTAATCCCAGCACTTTGGGAGGCTGAGGCGGGTGGATCACAAGGTCAAGAGATCGAGACCGCCCTGGTCAACATGGTGAAACCCCGTTTCTACTAAAAATACAAAAATTAGCTGGGCACTGTGGCGCGTGCCTGTAATCCCAGCTACTCAGGAGGCTGAGGCAGGAGAATTGCTTGAACCCAGGAGGCGGAGGTTGCGGTGAGCCGAGATTGCGCCACTGCACTCCAGTCTGGGTAACAAGAGCGAAACTCCATCTCAAAAAAAAAAAAAAAAGAAACAGTCTGTGAGGGGAGGTGCTGTTTGTCCCTTTTACAGATGAGGAAACTGAGGCAGAGAGTGGCAGCGTGCCTTGCCCAGCATTCTGTTCCCAGAATGGCGAATCTGGGTTCAGCTGGGGTGGTTTGGCTTTCCAAGACTGCACTTTCCCATCAGAAGCCCACAGTCTGCCCCTTTCCTTGCCCAGGGTCAGTGAGGAGCCCACATCTTAGTGGTGCACCTTTTTTTCTTTATGTGGCCACCAGGGCACAGTCCCACACTGTGGTGGGTGGTGTCCCAGTGATGGTACCAGTGGGATTTTACATTGAAAGACTTTGTTACTTACATTTCCCAAGAGAAGGGGACCTGCCACAGCCACGCAGCAGCAGTTTGGTTTGGGAGGCAGAGCAGCAACGAGGAGATTGGGAAAGACAAGGTTGCAGGGAATGGTTCCGGATGGGCTGGTGTGACTCTTGCTGGCAGTCTTTGGGGCCTGGGGGTTGGGGGCTGTTCCTGGGTGTCTGCAGGCCTGGGGCCTGCCCTGGGATCACAAAGGTCCAGGAAGTTGGCTTGGTGTGTGAATTTAATGCTGGAGGTGGTGGGAGGTGAGTGTGATGCATGAGGTGGTGGGAGGTGAGTGTGATGCAGGAGGTGGTGGGAGGTGAGTGTGATGCAGGAGGTGGTGGGAGGTGAGTGTGATGCAGGAGGTGGTGGGAGGTGAGTGTGATGCAGGAGGTGGTGGGAGGTGGGCTCTGGGGTGGTTGTTTTGCGTAAGAAAGGCTAGCTCCCAGTGGGCCCTTCGCTGTCTTCTAGGATTTGCCAGGCCTGGGAGGGGCAGTCTCTTCCTAGCTAGTGGGGCCACAAATGAAGGAGCATCAAGGATCCAGAAAATAAAATATAGTTAATACAATTGACCCTGTGATGAATGGATGCCAAATAGACAATGATAGACTCTAGAATACACAGAGCCAGCCACGGAGGGCACAGAGGTGGGGTATGGAAGTAGCAAATGGAGGTGGTGAATGGAGGTGGGGCAGGGAGCTAGCCCTTGGGCTTTTTACTCCTCTGGTCCCTCTTCAAGGTGCTCTGGCTTTGGAGTTTGTGTAGGGGGCTTAGTTCTTCCTGCAGTGAGTGGATTGGCTAGGACTTTTCTGCAGGCCGTCTGTGAAGTCACACCTGTGCAGTGGTTTGGGGATTTGGATGAGCTTCCAAAAGCCACTGAGGCCGGTCACCACCAAGTGACCTTAAGATCCTGGTTTTGGGGGAGCTGTGGGTCTCTGACCTGGAGAGTGTGACCTCTTTCCCAGCTGTGTCAAGGACGCAGTTTGGATCTTGAAAGACTGATGGTCTGAACAAAACCCCTTTACTCTGATGGGCTGTCTGGCCCATGAAATGGGGCATAAGAGCACCGTTTTACCAAATTTAATGATGTAACACTTCTTATAAAAAATGTTTTATTTTTCTTTTTAAAATTTTGGTTAAATACCCGTGATATAAAAGGTACCATGTTAACTGGTTTGGAGAATACAGCTCAGCAGCATCAAGATCATTCACATTGTTGTGCAGCCGTCAGCAGCTCACTACCATCCCTCTCCAGAACTTTTTCATCTTCCCAAACAGAAACTCTGTCCCCATGAAGCACTGCCTCTTTACTTCCCCGTCTCCAGTCCCCGGCAACCCCTTTTCTGTCTCTATATGTTTGACTACGCTGGGGACTTTGTATGAGTGGAATCATACAGTGTTTGTCCTTTGTGCCTGGCCTGTTTCACTGAGCATGATTTCCTTAGGGTTCACCCAGACATAATACTCTTGATCTCTTACAGAAGGTAGACAGATTTCTACATCTGGCTACAGTGATTGGAGTTTAAAAAATGTAGCCCATGTTTATATGTTTCAAATCCTGTTGCAGGGATAAATAGAGGATGTCTTCTTAAGTGTGCATGCGAGTCATGCGGGAGAAATGAGGCAGAGTGCACGGAAGCCAGGTGACTTGTTCTTCGCCAGGAGGAAACCCCGTCTCCGAGGTCAGTTGTGGCTTCTCTACCCAGGGGTCTGTTGAACCCAGAGTGGGGTCACACCTCAGGATTGGTCCTTCAAATTCTGTGCAGTGAGAGGGTAGAGTGAGCAAGTTTTCGTCTCTCTGGCAAGCACTCTTGATGTAGGATTGCTGTCACTCTGAATTTGAGTTCCTATGGATTATCCACCTGTAGGTTTTCTGCCATCCAGAAAACTTAGGTGTGTGCATGCATGTATGGAGAATGGAGAATAAGGATGGTGAGGGAATTGGGAATTGGGGCTTGTGTGGAGGTAAGTCATAAGTTTGAGAAGAAATGGGTGCTTGTGCCAGGAACCAAAACAAGTGCACTTGTGTGCCACACACACACACACACAGGCAGCTGACAGCATTGTCAGGGGTGTGGACTTGTGAGCTCACCTGTGCAGAGCAAGGACACAGTTTGCCAGGCTGGGGGCTGGGTCTCGTGAGCTTGGGCTGAGCTACTGGAATGGCTGAAGGCTGTATCTTGGGGGAAGTGCGTTCTTACGAGCTGTGTAACTTAGTATCTAGGAGATGAGCTCATGTTAGGAGGGTGTCGTCTTCTAGAAGACCAGGGCCCTATGGCGATGGGTCTCTCAGTGGGGTCTCTGGACCATTGGCATCAGCATCACCTGGGAGCTTGTTAAAAATGAAGACATGGTCAGATGCAGTGGTTCATGCCTATAATCTCAGCACTTTGAGGGAGGCCAAGATGGGAGGATTACTTGAGCTAAGGAGTTTGAGACCAGCCTGAGCAACATAGTGGGATCCCATCTCTAAAAAAAATTAAGAAATAGCCAGTTGTGATGGCTCGTGCCTGTGATCCCAGCTACTTGGGAGGCTGAAGTGAGAGGATCGCTTGAGCCGGGAGGTTGAGGCTGCAGTGAGGCATGATTGTGCCACTGCACTCCAGTGCTGATGGCAGAGCTAGACCCTGTGTCAAACAAACACACAAAGAAAACAAAAAAAGGCAAACTCTTGTGCCTGCCCCAGCCCTGCTGAATCAGAAATTTTAAGCTGGACTCAGCAATCTGTGCCTCTCTAATGCATGTAAAAGTTGAGATCCACTGGCCGTGATTCCTGTAGAGGGCCTGGGACAGGAGGAGACAGGTAGAAGCCACCGGTGTTGAAGCTGCCTGTCACTCCATCACAAGGGACTGAGACCCGATGGACACCTTCCTCCAGTCCTCCTCTTGCCTCTCTCCACCGCAGGGACTAGGAGAGATGGCTGGGCAGTCCCCAGGATGCCTGGTGATGGGGGTGGGGACAAAGAAGGATAGGAAGGGGATGGGCAGCAGGAGGGATCACCTACCATGGAGGGCAAAGACCTCACCCCCAAGTGTCCCTCCCATCCATGGAGTGCCAGCTTAGTTCTCAGTGCAGACAGGCAGCAGAGCAGCAGTTTGGGGAGGGCAGGAAAGAATCAGCTGCCAATGTTGTGGTGGAAATGGATTTCAGAGCCAGATTAAGGGTCCCAGTGTAGACTGCAATTGGGATGCATGAAAACGTCCACAAAACCCTGGAATAGGAAGGCACCCGTGTGCCCTGATTCCTCCTCAGCTCTTATTCCAGGAGCCACACAGGACAGTTGACCCAACACTTCTGCCACCCGAAGAACACCTGTGTTCCTCCATCTCTGAGACCACTGAGGAACTTAGGGAGCTCAGAATCTCTCAAATCAAAAAGATACTGAGGCATCGGATAGCCATGCCATCCTGAAAACAGGCTTCTTTGTGTGTACATTATTTGCCACAGCAACAGGTTTATAAGCACTTTGATAAAATTGCATGTGAGGGTTAAAATATTAAAATAAATGCATCAACTTGAAATAAACTATGAGGTATTGATTACTATTAGAGGAAGCATATAGTACTTGTGGTCCTGTCATGGTTTAGGTATGAATTTTAAAAAGAAAGCATTTGTTCAGATTTTTGCGCATTTCCTCAGCCCTTGGTCTCCATAGCTTTGTTTTGCTTTCCAAGCCTTAAATTAACCACCTGCCAATTCCCTTACCTTGGATATTTCTGGATGTATGAGGATGCCCAGGGTGTGCATTGTTCTGTAGCTGTACCGTCCAGCAGATAACCACTAATCACATATGGCTATCTCATTTCAGTTAACTCAGACTGCATAAAATTACAAACAGACCCTTGGCTACAGTAGCCAAAGTGAAGTGCTCAGTTGCCACATACCACGTGTGGCTGGAGGCCACACTGGACAGTGCAGATAGAGACGCTCTCCCTCATCACAGCAAGTTCTGTTGGGCAGTGCTGCTTTACGTTGCCTCATCCCCAGCATTTCAACCAGTCATAAGTACTTACTGAGCACCTGCTCTGTGCTTAGGGGCTGCTAACTTGCTGGCTTATTAAATAAAATACATTGGGCATCTTCTCTGTCCTGGTGATAACTTAATTCCTTGGAATAGCTACTTAGTAGAGTAACAGACATCCCTTCTTTGGCATGAGGAAGAGGCTTTATGTATGTGAAGATAGAATGGAGCTGTATTGGGCAGGATATTACGCAGTGGGGAGTGGGGAGGTCATGCCTAGCAGAAGCGAGGCAGGGTGAGTCTGTTGGAGGACAGTGCTTGGAGAGGCAGGTGGCCCCAGTGTGCACCCAGGAAGGAGGGCAAAAAGCTGAGCAGCTGGACTGGGTTGGATACAGCAGCCACGCAGCTGATTTGAAGAGCATGACGCGAGAGGACACCGAAGAGTCGACAGGTTTTGGAGAAGATTCCCATCTAATAGTTTTAAAAAATATTCTTGTCCCGGCCCTGTGGCTCACGCCTATAATCCTAGCACTTTGTATGGCCGAGGCGGGTGGATCACGAGATCAGGAGGTCGAGACCATCCTGGCTAACACAGTGAAACCCCATCTCTACTGAAAATACAAAAAATTAGCCTGGCATTCCCATTTTTGTATTAGTATCATCTAATACAAAAATTAGCCTGGTGGAGGTTGCAGTGAGCCGAGATCGTGCCACTGCACTCTAGCTTGGGCAACAGAGAGAGACTCCATCTCAAAAACAACAGCAAAAAACAAAGCTTTAAATAGAACAACAGTCAGATTCAGATCCTTTGCCCAGTCTGACTTTGGGTTATTTGACTTTTTTTTTTTTTGAGACAGAGTCATGCTTTGTTGCCAGGCTGGAGTGCAGTGGCGTGAACCTTGGCTCACTGCAACATCTACCTCCTGGGTTCAAGCGATTCTCCTGCCTCAGCCTCCCAAGTAGCTGGGATTACAGGCGTGTGCTACTATGCCCAGCTAATTTTTGTATTTTTAGTAGAGATGGGGTTTCACCATGTTGGCCAGGATGGTCTTGATCTCTTGACCTTGTGAACTGCCTGCCTGGGCCTCCTGAAGTGCTGGGATTACAGGCGAGAGCCACTGTGCCTGGCCTTATTTGACTTTTTATTATTGTTGTTGGAGTTTCATTTACTTTTTTTTTTTTTTTGAGATGGAGTCTCTTGTCCAGGCTGGAATGCAGTGGCATGATCTTGACTCACTGCAACCTCTGCTTCCTGGGTTCAAGCGATTCTCCTGCCTCAGCCTCCCAAGTAGCTGGGATTACAGGGTGCGCCACCACCCTCGGTTACTTTTGTATTTTTAGTAGAGACAGGGTTTTACCATGGTGGCCAGGCTGGTCTCCCTACTCCTGACCTCAAGTGATCCACCCACGTCGGCCTCCTAACCTCGGCCTTGTGATGTGCTGGGATTACAGGTGTGAGCCACCACCCCCGCTTCATTTACTTTTAAAAGACTCAACATTATCATTCCCTTGAAGTTAGAAGGGAGGAAGTTAGAAGGGTGACAAAAAGAGGCCTGTGGCTTGGTCTGTGATTAAGGACAGGCTCTTGAAAAGTTTCCTCTTTTGCCAGTGTGGTTTGGGATTTCCACAGCCTCTGCAAGCTATTCCTGATTCTGTTTACTTTTGCCATATATATAAGTGTGTGTATACGTGTATATATTTAAGAACAGAGGAAAAACATAATTACTTTTTTTTGGAATCCATGTTTAACTTTCCCCTATATTAAAGAAGGACTGTTGGCCGGGCATCGTGGCTCACGCCTGTAATCCCAGCACGTTGGGAGGCTGAGGCGGGCGGATCACAAGGTAAGGAGATCAGGACCATCCTGGCCAACATGGTGAAACCCCGTCTCCACTAAAAATACAAAAGTTAGCCGGGCGTGGTGGTGTGAGCCTTAGTCCCAGCTTCTCGGGAGACTGAGGCAAGAGCATTGCTTGAATCCGGGAGACTGAGGCTGCAGTGAGCTAGGATCGTGCCACTATAGTCCAACCTGGGTGACAGAGTGAGACTCTGTCTCAAAAAAAAAAAAAAAAAGGACTGTTTTTGCATGTGTTTAGGTTGCAGTAGCCACTTCTTCGTTGATACGGGATTGAGGTCTTGATTTATTTTTTCCTGCAGGTCAGAGAGCACTAGGACATGCCCAGAGCCAGTTTTTGGGACCCTTTGTGGGGAAGGGACAGTGCTTCTCCTGCTTCTCCTGTCCCTTGCTTCTTGGGGCTGACCGTCTGACATCTGGCTCTTGATTGAGGATGGGACGCGAGAGTCCCCTCCACAATGCTGTGTTCACCCCTCCTCCAGTGGAGGTCCAGTTTGTTGGCAGTGATACTGCACACAAGCTGTCTAAGGCTTGGCTGTCCTCAACAGTCTCTGGCTGGCTTCAATAGGAGCTATTTTCATATTTAGTGCATAAAACCTCCAAATTACATTTTGATGCAGATCAATGAGGCACACCCTTGGTCTGTGCCTGAGTGTCTGGGGCCACATAAATTATGTTCACTTCAGATCTTTCTTGGTGCCACTTAGTGGAGTCTCTGCCTCTTCCGCTTGTAGCTCTGTCACCTTTGAACATATCGCCTGCTTGATCTATTTATCATGTGTATTTGTTTTGATCTGCTTTCCACCCCAGAGTAGACCTCTGCATTTCCTTTGTTGATATGCCCCCAAGTGCCTGGAAGGACCTGAGACAGAGCAGGTGTTTAGGAAGTTCCTGCTGAAGGAGTGAAATGCTAGGCTTCCCACCTGATCTCTGTTCCCTCTCCTCTTTCTCAATGTCTCCCATGGGCAGGGTAAAGCATTGTGTTCTTTTTTTCTTTTTCTTTTTTTTTTTTCTTCGAGATGGAGTGTCGCTCTGTCACCTAGGCTAGAGGGCAGTGGTTGGATCTCGGCTCAGTGCAACCTCCACCTCCCAGGTTCAAGCAGTTCTCTGCCTCAGCCTCCTGAGTAGCTGGGACTGCAGGTACCTGCCACCACATCTGGCTACTTTTTGTATTTTTAGTAGAGATGAGGAGGTTTCACCATTTTGGCTAAGCTGGTCTTGAACTCCTAACCTCGTCATCTGCCCCCCTCGGCATCCCAAAGTGCTGGGATTACAGGCATGAGCCACCTTGCCCAGCCAGCATTGTGTTCTTGTTCTTTTATTTTCCATAAATGGTCTGGTACTGTCACCCAGGCTGGAGTGCAGTGACGCAATCATAGCTCACTGCAGCCTCGAACTCCTGGTCACAGTGGCCTTCTCACCTCAACCTCCTGAGTAGCTGGGACTACAGGCATGTGCCATCATGCCCAGCTAATTTTTAATTTTTTTGTAGAGACAGTGTCTCCCTATGTTGCCAGGGCTAATGTTTAACTCCTGGGCTCTAGTGGTCCTCTCACCTCGACCACTCAAAGTACTCAGATTACCGGCATGAGCCACTACGCCTGGCCATTGTGTTTATTCTTAAGCGCAAGTAAGGGCTTAAAGTTAAAGTAAAAATGCTTTTTTTTCCTTAATGAATATGGAATTCATTGAGTTTTTGATTCATTTCTAATTTTTTATGTAACTCAAAAGATAAGGAATAATACCTCCCCAAACTTTGTTTTACAGCATGGCCTGTTGAGCCTGGGAGCTGAGTGGGATATGTGTGCTGGCTTCTGAGGGGTCAGGGGAGCCTGCTGGGGCAGGTGTGGGATGGCGTTGGGGGCTGCTCCAAATATTCCCTTCTAAACTGCTCAAATGTTTCTGCAAGTGCAGGTTCAGTAAATGTTGGTGTCAGTTGTTGGTTCTACTCTCCCTCGAGTCCACCCCAGTGGTTGACACCTCCATGAAGGTGGGCTGGGACACCTTCCCAGGGAGGGCACAGGAGGAAGAGTGTGAGATCGGCCAGACTGGGTGAAACCCTCCCCACTCCGGCCCCCACCCTGCAGGATAAAGGGGCAGAGTGGGCTGGAGAAGCAGTTGCCGGTAGACTTTATATCGCCAGCTGCCAGAAGGGGAGGTTTTCCAGGAGACTTAGAGCTGAATGGGTGTCGTAGGAACCCAGGTACACATTTCATAAGATGGAAAAAAAAAAACCTAAATGAGGCTGAATGATCCTCTGAGAGTTTTGAAGAATGTTAATACTGAAAGTGAGGTTGAGGCCCAGGATTCATGGTGGGCAGGTTGTAAACCTGATGTTTCCCTTGGATTCAGATGGTCCAGTGCTCAGAGACAGCAAGGAATTTGTGGGTTCTCCTGAACCGTTGTTTTTACATGAGTCGGCCTTTGCTTTGATGTGAATTTATCCTGAATGAATTCTGTATTTAAAGAAAGAACGGTCAAAAAAGCAGAGTCTTTTACAACTCCAAGGCATACCATATTTTACGTTAGAGCTCAGGAATTCTGGTTGCCTGAGCATCCACTGTTTAAAAGCAAGGGGATCGTGCATAAAAACCCAATTATTGTCAGTAGCAATTACAAATGTTTATTGAGTGGTCATTTAAAAGCCAATATTATTATCCTGGCAGTATGAAGAAGTATATTCATCAGGTAGTATTTGTCCTTAAAAATTTCTAATCCACTGGAGAAGCTGCGCTGTATATGTTAAAACATGATGCAAATAAAATCCTAGGCAGTCTGGCTGTGTTGAGGGGAGTGGTCTGGAAATAAGGCCACAGGGGTGCTAGCTGCGGAGAGGGGCAGGGAAGACCTCAGAGAGGGACATTTAATCTGTGGGCCTGCAAGGGTGGGGCTAGGGGGCTGTTGGAGGGGATTATTGCTGAATTTTGCCTTATTTTGCTTTTTTAACTTCAGTCATCTGTAATAAAAGGAGATTTTGCTGTATCTAAGCCAGACTTTTAGAATTGACCACCAGTTATGTGCACAGGACATTTGCAGGCTCTTCCTGTCCCCTTTTATATTTATTTATTTATTTATTTATATTTTTTATCACCCCCCAATCCCTGTCCCTTTTATTTTAACAACAGAATTCTTAAAATTAAGAGATAGAATCCACAAGGCATACAATTCAGCCTTTTGGAGTGTACAATTCACCAGTTTTTAGGATATTCACAGACTCATACAACCATCACTACTATGGAATTGCAGAAAATTTTTATCACTTGCATCTGTTTTGACAACATATTCCATTGTGCCATAGGAGACTGCCTCTCTTTAGCCATTTTTAACCTACAAAAATGGCAGGTTCCTATGTTCAAACCTCTTTTACCTACTGTCAAACACTTGTCTTAAAAACCCTTCTCTGAAAGCTAGCATTAGATTTTTCCTCCACCTTCTTTTAATCCATTGGAAAGTATTTAGGGCTAGGGAACCGCATGTGCTAAGAACCATTCAAGGGACTTTATGGGGCGCCTAGGGTTGGAGATGACTTCAGATCTTTGCAAGTCTGTTAAGTGGGAGAATTTGACCTCTGGCCCTGTGCCCTTCAGCTTCTAAGGGGAACAGTTAGGATCACTGGGTGGAGGTTATTGGGACACTAATTTCAGTTTGATGCAAGAGTGAGCTTTCTACTTATAAAGCTGCCTCACTCTCCAGCTCTGTGCAGTGTCCAGGTGTCATTGGGTGAGCTTGGATGGAGGCAGAAGCATGCCCTGCACTGTGGCCTCCCTTGGGAGTGCCTTGCTGGCCTGTCTGGCTTCTGCTCACTTGTCCAAGTGCTCTGGCGACTGTGCACCCATGCATCTCACTCCCCTATGCAACTCTACACCAGCTACGCTGGTTTTGCCCAATGTGGGGAGCAGCCTTGCTGTGCTCAGCCTGCAGAAGCGGGATCTGTGCCTGCTGTGGGTGCCCACATCCTCCTGGGAAAGCTTTCCAGGGTTTCTAGCCCATCTTTTCCCTTTAAGCACGAATGACATTCTCTAAAGATTTGGCTTTGGGAGGCTGAGGCAGGCAGATCACAAGATCAGGAGTTCGAGACCAGTCTGGCCAACATAGTGAAACCCTGTCTCTACTAAAAATACAAAAAATTAGCCAGGTTTGGTGGCGGATGCCTGTAATCCCAGCTACTTGGGAGGCTCAGGCAGGAGAATCACATAAACCCATGAGGCGGAGGTTGCAGTGAGCTGAGATCTCACCATTGCACTCCAGCCTAGGCAACAGTGCAAGACTCCATCTCAAAAAAAAAAAAAGATTCAGGGTGTGGCCCAGTGGTGTCCTCTCAGTGTGGACACACACGCCTCCTTGACTGCTGCGTAGTGTGTCAGCATCCACACCTCAAGTCTGGGTCCTTTTTTTGTGACATGAATTGTACTTCCCCGTGAACTCTAGCCTCTTTCTTGGCATTGTTTCTCTGCACTTACCTTCTTCCCGCACGTGTCTGGGGTTGAGATTATTTTTCCTAAGTTGATTTTTAGATGGTATTGACCAAAGTGTTTAGAACTAAGAAAGCTATAGATCCAACATAAGGGGGGAAATGTTCTACTTCTAAAAAGTAGAACAGAGAGCCCGTTTGAAGAGAGAATTTGAAATCCATGACAGACCCAAAATGGCTGAGCTGAAGTATTACTCTTAAATTGTTTAAGGGAGTGGGAAGAGTGCATTGGGGTCAGGAGGAAATTAATGACCTTCAACAAATTGTTGGTGATGGAAAACAGATAAGCAACACGTGAATAAACACAAGAAATTAATTTTGGAGCTGCTGGGAAGGAGTAAAACTAAAGAATAAGCAAGGACAAGCATAGCATCTATGGGGACAGGGAACATTTTCACTTGATGGGACAACCTCAACCATCTAGGGAAGCCTCTTTGAAAGATCTTGAGAGATTCTACCACGTTGGTGGCCAACTTCGCTTTTCCTCCTCCTTTACCCGTTTCTTGGGGGAAAATGGTAGTTAAGTATTTTTATATAATAAGGCTTCAGATTCTAAGAGTGTATTGTCAAGATTTTTTCTTAAATTACTTGAAAAAAAGTACATCTATAAAATCCCAGTGTCAGGACCTGGAAATGGTCCCAAACACATTGCCATCCATTTGGATGCTTTGCCAGCAATCTGAATAAAAACCATACATAACGCAACCAGATGGGAGTGGCTGCCTAATATTTCAAATTCTTTCTACTTGAGAGTTACCTGACTTTGAGGAGGATCTTTGAAGTCCGGGGGAAGTTACCAGGTGGGGAAGAGGAGGAGTTCTGAGGGTAAAGGTGAGGGGCAGGATGGCAGCCCAGGGTTTCCCTCAGGGCTCCCTGCAGGGAGTGCATCAGGGCTGGCCTGGCTGTGACAGGCAGGGCATTGGATAAGCAAAATGCTCGGCGAGATTAAAGAATTAACCAATGTAAAAGTCAGGGGAGTGTCACCTGAACAAAATCAGCTAACAATTTGGAATCCACGTAAGATTACTCATGACTTAGAATTTCTAATTCCATTCCAGGGTTTTGGCTCCTTGCGAGAACATAAAAGGTGCCAGAAAGATTAGTGGCGGAGGAAACAAATTTCCGTGATTAGGTCAAGACAGCCTTGGCTGCTAGGAGCAGAATCACCCTTCCCTCCCTTCTTCCTTGTTACTTTTCTGCATGCAATCAGTTGCAGCCAAGATGTGACTTCATGTACATCCCAGGGCCTCTGCTGACAGATGCTGTAACACAGTTAGGAAAGAGGTGTTGAGAATTGTGCAACTCTCAGTTCTAGATCCTGCCAGAGTCTACGCCAGCAGCCTGGTCTTTGCCTAGTCTGCCCCTCTTTTCTCCAAATGGAAATGGAAACTGGAAATGCACTAACTCCTCCCCAGGAGTACCAGAGAAGGAGATGATTCCAGTTAAAAGGGGGCCGTTGTTGGTGTTATGGGGGCTGCATGTGGTAGTCACAGTCCTGAGTTCCCTTCACAGTCCTCTGCTACGTGGAGGCCGCTGCACCTAGGAGTCCTCACATGGGGGATGATGACCCCTACCACCTGCTGAGCTTGGGTTGAGACTTCAGGAGCTATAAACACCAGGTAGCAAGATGAGGCATGGAGCCACCCTTGCTGTTCTTGGGAAGATGGTCCCTTTATTCGAATGGCTAGTTCTGATCCTAGAAGCAGACACTAGAAGATGCCAGCTACTACATCAGAGAGATGGAAATATTCTGACATGAGTGATGGAGCCACCTACAGATATGAAAGGTGACAAATGTACTCCTCAGTGGTGATGCTGAGTGGACAGGTGATGTTCCATCCAGAATCTAGGAAAGCAGCTGGAAGGCCAAGCCCTGTGTGAGTTTGCCCTGCTGACCTCCTTCGTGCTTGTGTTCAGGTGCTCAGGAGCAGGAAGGGCCCAGGTGACCCCTAGTCATGACACATCTACATCTATCTTGGCAATCACAGTTGCCTTTGCCAGTGATTGGTCGTTGGTGACTGCACATCCTGGTTCTGGCCAATGAGATGTAAGGGGAGAGGGGCTTCTTTTCCAGGCAGAGTAGTTTTAGGGAAAAGCCTCTCCCCTGCCTTGAGGTGCTGTTTGGGCAGTAGCTGGTGTGATCCCTGGAGCAGCCACTGTGCCCACAGGGTGACTGGAAGGAGGGTGGAAAGCTCACCCACAACCCTGGTGGGAGGGAAAGGGAACCCGGGGCCTCAGCGATGTTGTGAACCACTTCCCTGCAGCTCTCTTGTTAAGGGAAGACCCTTATGGTTAAGAGTTTTCTTTCACAGTACAGCCCAAAATACCTTCTCGGCTGGAAATGAAGGAAATTGCATTACAAGGTATTTCTTGGGAATTTAGTCTCATTCTAATGTTCAATTTGCTGAACTAAATTGAGGCCTCATGGAGGCTTAAACTCTCTACACATAACATTTGAAATATGGTCACATTGTGCTTGTCTGGAAATACGCTACCAACCAAGTGACAGGATGGCCCCGTGGGCCGAAGGGAGGCTCCTTTGTACCTGAGTTCTTAGCTGACACACAGCGTAAGGTGCCCAGACACTGGAGTGTGGCCCAACAAGCACATGGGGGTGTTGACACACGAGGGTGTTGGAATATGGGGGGTGGGGGCACCCGGCAGCAGTGGTCAGACTTGGGGAATAACAGCCTGAGACTTTTTCTTGGTTGGTCAGAACATTCTGGTTTTGACATTAAAAAAATATGCTTAATATTCATGCAGTTGAACATTGGGACCATTTTTCAGCATACAGCTGGGTGGCATTAAGGGACATTCATAGTGTTGGACAGCCAACACTACCATCCATCTCTGGAACTTTTCATCTTGCAAAACTGAGACTCTTGTCCCCATTAAACACAACTCCCCACTCCTCCCTTCCCCCAGGCCCTGAAAACCACCCATCTACTTTCTGTCTCTATGAATTTGACTGCTGTAGGTGCCTCATAGGTGAAAGGTTTTTGAAAAACAGATTTTTTTAACTGTCAAGATTGTTGAAAGTATAGACTGGCTAGAACAGAGGAGGACTGGGGGATAGGTTAGAGAATCAATCTATTAGAGGTTGAAGTAGTTCCTTCTCATGCCAACTGTAGGTACCTGGGTTTGTCCCAATTGATGTCAAAGTTTTTGTTAACGGTGGATCCTGGGGCAGCTATTGGTAATTCTGTCCTCTGCTTGGGCAGTTATGGCTGCTGAGTCTTCAGAAGAATTGGCAGATTCTTAGCTGATATAACATAGAATTCTTTGCTGTTTTCATTGATTAGCAAAGCAAGAATCTTTCTGTCTCTTCTCTGGACCAAAGAGAAAAAAAATCAAATTTTGGAAAGACTGGAAGTGTGATTCATTCCAAAGAATAAAAATCTGCCCAAGCGGTATCTACTGTGAATCATTGTTAGTGTTGTATTTGAAGGCTTTGTTTGTATCAGGTACTGCTATCTGATTGATTTTTGTAGTTATTTTCAATTTTAGTAACTATAGTCGATGTTTCTTTTAAAAACAGTGTACCATTGTATACTCTTTGCTGGCCTATTTTGTAAGTATTCTTATCAATTTTTACGATCTTAAGATTAGCTAAAGATGAAATTTTCTTTCTTTTTTTTTGAGATGAATTCTCACTGTGTCACCAGGTGTAGCGAGTGCAATGGCGCAATCTCGGCTCACTGCAACCTCCACCTTCTGGGTTCAAGTGATTCTCCTGCCTCGGCCTCCCGAGTAGCTGGGACTACAGGCGTGCACTACCACGCCTGGCTAATTTTTGTATTTTTAGTAGAGACGGGGTTTCACCATGTTGGCCAGGATGGTCTTGATCTTTTGACCTTGTGATCCACCTTGGCCTCCCAAAGTGCTGGGATTACAGGCATGAGCCATCACGCCCAGACTAAAGACGAAATTTTCTATTAACTTGAATACTTATGGAAAACAAAATATTAAAATATTACATTTAAAAATTACTTAAGGAATAGTTATAGCTGATAAATCAGAAATATCCTAAATTTTAACCTGTTACATGTTTGTTAATAATTTTTTTCCCAAATAACTTAAGCTTCACATTCTTTTAAATACAGAGATTTTTGTTTTGACTTTGGAAGAAAGTGCATTCTGGCAGAAGAATATATACATGCACACACACTTCATTTTGAAAACATTTTGTTTTTAATGTATTTTTACTGATATATGGTAGCATATATTTTGGGAGCAGTGTGGTACTTTGATACCTGTATACACAGTGTGTGATGATCAAGTCAAGATAGTTGTAATATCCATTACCTCAAACATTTATCTTTTCTTTTTGTGAGAAACATTATGATTCTAGCTGTTTTGGAATATATAATAAATTATTGTTAACTATAATTTTGCTATAGTACTATCAAATAGGAAATTTTACCTGTACAGAAAAGTTACAGAAACTGTTCCATATACCCTTTAACTCGGCTTCCCTTAATGTTAATATCTTTTTTTTTTTTTTTTTTGTGACGGAGTCTTGCTCTATCGCCAGGCTGGAGTGCAGTGGTGCGATCTCGGCTCACTGCAACCTCCGCCTCCTGGATTCAAGCCTCCTGAGTAGCTGGGACCACGGGCACGTGCCACCATGCCCGGCTATTTTTTGTATTTTTAGTAGAGACGGGGTTTCACCATGTTGGCCAGGATGGTCTTGATCTCTTGACCTCGTGATCCGCCCTCCTCGGCCTCCCAAAGTGCTGGGATTACAGGCGTGAGCCACCGCGCCCGGCCAATATCTTTTTTTTTTTAAGACAGAGCCTTGCTCTGTCGCCCAGGCTGGAGTGCAGTGGCGCGATCTCCGCTCACTGCAACCTCTGCCTCCTGGGTTCAAGTGATTCTTCTTCCTCATCCTCCGGAGTAGCTAGGACTACAGGCATAGGCCACCACGCCCAGCTATATATATATATTTTTAAATTATTTTTATTAGAGACAGTTTCACCATGTTAGCCAGGATGGTCTTGATCTTCTAACCTTGTGATCCGCCCACCTCGGCCTCCCAAAGTGCTGGGATTACAGGCATGAGCCACTGACTGCACTAGGCCTAATGATAATATCTTAAATCAAGTAATACATTTTATCAAAACTAGAAAGTTAACCTTGGTATGATACTAGTGATACTATTAAGCAAGCCGCAGACCTTGTTTGGATCTTACCAGTTTTCTCACTAATGTCTGTTTGTGGCATTCAGGATCCCGCATTGCCTTTAGTTCACCTGTTTTTCTAATTTGTTTCTAGTTTGTGACAGCTCCTCAGTATTGCCTTGTTTTCCTGACCTTGACACTTTGGAGGAGTACTGCCATAAATTTTGTTGAATGTCCTTTAATTTGGGTTTGTGTGTTTTCTTTTGCTTAGACTCAGGTAATGCCTACTGGGCAGGAAGACGGCGGATACAATGTTGTGTTGCAGCAGGAAGCACATGGGGTGGGGATATTTACCTTGATCACTGGGTTAACCTGCTATCTGCCAGCTTTCTCCAAGGTAAAGCTGCTGTTTTTCCTGTCTTAATTGGTATGTATCTTGCGGGAAGATACTTTTCACTGTGTGAATAAACTGTTTCTCATCATGTTCTTATCCACTAACTCCAGCCTCCATCTGTGGTTTTTGCTTGCAGTAATAATGATTGCAGCTTTTATCTAAAGTGGCTTTGTATTTCACCATCTCTTCTGAATGTACTAATTGGAATTCTTCTGTCCCTACTCCCCTGTTTACTTATTGAATTATTTATTCAAGCTTATTTTAAAAGTACAGTCATGTGCCACATAGTGATGTTTCAGTCAGCAACAGACCACATATGCAATGGTGGTCTCCTAAGATTATATCTAATTTTTACTGCATTTTTCTGTGTTAGACATTTACATACATAAGTACTTACACAGTGTTGCAGTGCCTACAGTATTCAGTACAGTCACGTGCTGTACAGGGTTAGCGCAGGTGTGTAGTAAGCTCTGCCATCCAGGTCTGTGTAAGTACTGTATACTCTGATGCTCACACAGCAACAGAATGGGCTGAAGACGCATTTCTCAGAACGTATCCCTATCCTTAGGTGATGCATGACTATGGTTTGTTCTGGTGCATTGTTTTCTAAGAGAGCCTGTGTGCAGAACACTGCATTTTGTATATTTTCAAAGGAACAGGTGATGGAGTAGTGTGCAGATGTGGAAATGGGACTGGCAAGGGCCAGATTCTTTCCTTTGTCCCAGGTATTTGTTTGTAAGCATCATTTGTAGTGAATGAGTAATAGTGTCTTTAAGCATTTTCTATTGTTCTAAGTTGTTTCCATCATTCTGTATTATTAAAAGTATTACATATTTGGCTGGGTGCAGTGGCTCATGCCTGTAATCCCAGCACTTTGGGAGGCTGAGGTGGTTGGATAACCTTAGGTCAGCCGTTAGAGATCAGCCTGGCCAACATGGTGAAACCCCATTTTTACCAAAAATACAAAAATTAGCTGGGCTTAGTGGTGCGTACCTATAATCCCAGCTACTTAGGAGGCTGAGACAGGAGAATCACTTGAACCCGGAAGGTGGAGGTTGCAATGAGCTAAAATTGGGCCACTGTACTCTAGCCCAGGCAACAGACTGAGACTCTGTCTCTCAAAAAAAAAAAAAAGTATTACATATTTTATGTATTTAATGAAAACCAGTTTTCAATACGCCGTCTCTCTTTATGTAGTCTGGATATTAACCCATTATTAGGTGTATGATTTGCAAACATTTTCTCTCATTGTCTTGGTTTTCTTTTCACGTTTGGTTGTTGTTTCCTTTGATGGACAGGTGTTTTTAGGTTTGATGTAGTCCAGCTTCTCTGTTTTTTGCTTCTGTTGCCTGTGTTTTTGGTGTCATATATCAAAGTCATTACTTAAGCGTAGATTCCCATATGTAAAATTAATAGGTTCCAAAGATATTTGGGGATGCGGATATGAATAATAGTAGTAACAGGCCCAGATATTTTGGAATTATCTGATAAGTCTGGCCAGACTGCCTTTAGCACATGATCATCAATTCACTCTCCAGTCTGAAGTGTCTGGAATTGCCTATTTCACATCACCATTGCCAGCACTGGGCACTAACATTTAAGTTTCTTTTCTGCTAAATTAACAGGTTAAAAGTAAAGATAATCAGAATGCTTATAAAATAGCAAATGATTTGAAGAAAAACACAGTATATCTTTAGTTTTTTTTGTTTTTTTTTTTTGAGACGGAGTTTTGCTCTTTTTGCCCAGGCTGGAGTGCAGTGGTGCGATCTCAACTCACTGCAACCTCTGCCTCCAAGTTCAAGCAATTCTCCTTCTCAGCCTCCCGAGTAGCTAGGATTACAGGCATGGGGTTTCTCCATATTGGTCAGGCTGGTCTCGAACTCCCGACCTCAATATGGGGTTTCTCCATATGGGGTTTCTACAATATGGGGTTTCTCCATATTGGTCAGGCTGGTCTCGAACTCCCGACCTCAGGTGATCTGCCCACCTTGGCCTTCCAAAGTGCTGGGATTATAGGCTTGAGCCACTGTGCCCAGCCTGTCCTTACTTTTGAAAGACATGAAGTTTTCCAAGATATTAAAATCTGTACGTGGAACAGGAGGAAAAACCAGATCCTTCATACAGTTAAACATGGGAGACTGGGGCTGGGTGCGGTGGCTCATACCTGTAATCCCAGCACTGTGGGAGGCTGAGGTGGGAGGATTACTTGAGGCCAGGAGTTTGAGAGCAGCCTGGACAACATGGCAAGACCCCGTCTCTACAAAAAAAATAAAAAAAAAAATTAGTTAGGTGTGGTGGTGCATGCCTGTAGCGCCTGCTACTCTGGAGGTTGAGTTAGGAGGATTGTTTGAGCCCAGGAGGTTGAGGCTCCAGCCTTGGCAACACAGCAAGACCCTGTCTCCAAAATCAAACCAAACCATGCAAGCCTGAGAGGAGAGGCAGGTTTGGTCTTCATTTCTGGTTTCCCAATCAGTGGTGATAGATTAAAAATGCTCCTCTGTCCAATAAGAAGAGGTTGCAGGGGGCTGTGCATCATGCACTCCACTCCTGAGATGCACAGATTAGATTCTTGTTACCCCAGCTGAGGAAATGCACCCAGGCTACGAGATCCAAGACAGATCAATGGAGGAGGAAAAGCAATTAGCAAGCAATTTTAATTTTCTCATCAGAAAGAAATTATATAGGTTGTTTTTGGCAAAGCAGCGTGTTGCCTTAGGCCCCGTGGACTCTGGTGCTTTGCAAATTAAAGGGGTTTGGGGTCATTGTGGTTTCTTCTTAAAGTCCTCTATTGGCTTGATGCTGACAACAGCCGGATCTTCCAGGATGTACTAATTTGGGGTGATGAAGGGAAACCTTCCCTCATGATCAGTGGGCTTTTTAACTGTCCAAGGTGCCAGTTTTATGGGTTTTCATAATGAAAATATAAGGTGTTTATATTTCAAGGAATTTGAGTCACTTTTCTTAATTGGCACCCTCCACTTGAAATCTTAGTGCTGTTTCCTTTGGCTCTATTCAGTGTTTAAAATCTCAGTGGAGATCATTTTGGGTAATCTCTTAAATATGATATTAATTTTATTTGTTATTAATATAAATTTTGAATTAGCAGTAGAGGGATGCTGAATTTATTTTAAACGTCTTTCTTTGGGACTGATGCTGTTTATTTCCACCCCCCCCCCCCCCCCCCCCGTAATGGTGTGTTTCTTGATTTTATGTAAACTTCCCCCAACCCCCATAGTGTAAGTACCTGGTACCCACCTACCTCCTGGGGTTGTTTTGAGGATTAAATGAGTTAATGGTTATAAAGTCCTTAGAACCAGCACTTGACTTGCAGAAAGTGCTAGACTGGTGTTTGTTTTTAACTGATAACTAAGCCTGCTTGTTAAAAGTCATTGAAATGTTATGTTTTTACCATTACATTTTAAAAGGCCTTCTGAGTTTGCATGATCAGGAGATGTTTTGATTGATGTTTTCTGTCAATCAGTTGCTACTAAACATCTCAAGCTGGATTTGCTGTGGGTGCCCTAGACACATATTTAAATGCAAACTTGTCCCCTTCTCTCCTTGGAGCCCTTCCTAGCATAGATAGTGTCCCCACCACTCACCATGGGACCAAGATGGAAACCAGGGATTGCTTTCAACTCCTCCCTCCCCCCATTGATAGTACAGCTGTGTCACCTGTACCCACTCTCTAATCCAACTTCTCATTATAGGGTTTTGTGGCATTTGCAGTTCCCAAAGGAGGTTCTTTACCACTAGAGTTAGTGTCATCACAAGCCCTGATGTTTTCCTGAAGACCAGACACTCACCTTCTTTCTGTTTATTCTGGCCCCTTACCCTGTGCCCACCTGCAGGCAGTACATGTAGGGTAGCCCCGGGTGTGGGGTGGCCAAGCTGACCTGGGGTGGGGCGGCACTCCATACACACTTCAGCTGGGTAACCTGAAGACCCTGTGAGGCAGGAAGCTCATTGAGTCAATTCACTGCATTCTTGGGTCCATTAGGAAGAGAAATGGTCCTGTTAAGTATCAGGTATCCTGAGAAGATGCGTTCTGTTTAAGGAGTGAATTTTGGAGGATAGATCTCAGGAATTTGGGAAGCGAGACCCCGTTTCAGACATTGCAGTGAGTAGGAAGCGCTGAGTTTCCTGGCAGAGGAGGCCTTCCTGTAGCTGCTCAGGGTGTGGCTTTCTGAGAAAGATGACTTAATTGACTCAATTTTGATCCCCTTTTTTACATCTCTTTTTTTCATTGTGCAGATCCCACTTCAGTGATCACGAAAGAAACTTAGGGGTTAACGAGGCAGTCACCCAGATTCCCTTGCCCCAGGAACTCAGGAGAAGCGGCTCTTCATTTCCTTTTGCTGGTGGATTTTGGACAAATCTGTGTCCATTTGTGTTTGGGAAGGACATTCCCATGTGTGTTGCCTCCCAAGTCACCAGCACTCTTACCTGTTGATGTGAGGAGGGGTCTGGGGGCTGCATGTCATTGTGCCGGGGGAAAAATTATATGTGGAGCCCCTGAGAATGTAAAGGGGAAGGGGCTTTTCACCAGGATTAAATGGCTTCCTGTTTATAATTTAAGACAATTATGTAGATTTTTTATTTTCATGGATTTCATATGCTGCTATGAGACAGCCCACATCAGTTTATCTCCCCCAATTAAAAAAGAAATAGATGAAATCCAATGGGGAGTTAGTGCTTAATGGGGACAGAGTTTTGGTTTTGCAAGATATAAAGCGTGCTGGGGAGGGAGAGTGGTGATGCTGCACAGTGGAGTGAATGTTCCCACTGCCACTCAACCGTCCACTTAAAAGTGGCGAATATGCCAGACGCAGTGGCTCATGCCTGTAATCCCAGCACTTTGGAAGGCTGAGCTAAGTGGATCATGAGGTCAGGAGTTCAAGACCAACCTGCCCAACATGGTAAAACCCCGTCTCTACTGAAAATACAAAAATTAGCTGGGTATGGTGGCGCATTCCTGTAATCCCAGCTACTTGAGAGGCTGAGGCAGAACTGCTTTAACCAGGACCCGGAAGGTGGAGGTTGCAGTGAGCCGAGATCATGCCACTGCACTCCAGCCTGGGCTACAGAGCGAGGCTCTGTCTCAGAAAAAAAAGTGGTGAAGATGGCAACTTTTATGGTGCTGTTTACCACAATTAGTAAAATATAAAAGCCTGAATGCACTGAGTTCGAGGCGCTGTAAAGCTGGAGCCTGGACCTGGGTAGTCCCTGGTGCTTCTCAGACTGTCCGTGGTGCAGAACTATGTAGCGGGTTTTCCCTCCAGCAACTGCAAACCAAACATTTCTAAAATACAATGAAAAAAATGAATAGAAAATAAAGACCAAAAAGGATAGATGAAATCCCCTTAATAATGCAAAGGTCATCATCCATGACTTAAGAAAATCACAACGAAATGAACAAAACCTAAGGGGTTTTCTTGAACTCCATGAATCAAAGGGGAATGAATGCTGGAGGTGGCTCTTGTGATGTCAGAGAACTGAGGGGCGGTGTCCTCTGGCTGCAGCTCAGTTTTCCTTTGGTGGCAGGTGCTAAGACTGTCTACCTGCCGTGGAGTTTTGGTGGTAGTGTGACCACATGCCACTAAGAAAGGTGCTCTGGGTTTCCTGGGAGCT
The DNA here is from genome assembly GCF_030222135.1 of Aotus nancymaae. Classification (NCBI taxonomy): domain Eukaryota; kingdom Metazoa; phylum Chordata; class Mammalia; order Primates; family Aotidae; genus Aotus; species Aotus nancymaae. The sequence goes on from NW_026988455.1 coordinate 21,179,336, forward strand.
GAGACTGCAGAACCATCCATTAAGGTTTCTTTTCTCTCAAATGCACAGACTTTCTCCGAGGCTGCTGTGCAGAGATCTTATTCTGTGGGTCAGGGGAGATTTTCTTTATGAAAGGGGCAGTTTGTTGTCGTAGACATCCTACCGGGCACAGAATTGTCCAGTCCTGCTCTGTTGCGCAGCCCCTCTGGGCGACCTGCATGACTGCTGTGAATGCATGCTGGTCTCCCTCTCAGCCCTGCCAACTCCTCCTGCAGGCAGAGTTGTGGTCACAGCCTGGACCTCAGGAGCTTCAGGGATGCTGACGCCTCTCAGGGTTTTGGTGTGGTTTAAAAACCCTCTGAGTTTAACTTTATTATGCCTGCTCAGCAATTATTATGTTTTTTTTTTTTCAAAGAATTCTCTTTAAGGGGTGTTTTTGCCTCTTCATTAATAGGAGTTTCTTAAAACCACCAATTCAGGGTTGCACATAAATGTAGTCTGTAATTTTCTGCATTTCCTTTAATATGTAATCTTCCACTGGGATCAAGAATTTCCCAGGATGGGCTCTGCCCTTAGTGCTTCAAAAAAAAAAAATGTTGATTGGCTGCCTCTCTTAGTTCTTGGGTTTTCAAATTTGTTTTAGTTTCTATTTTCTCTTCTGAAAAGTGTGATTTCCCTCCACTGAAAAGTGTGGTGTGTCTTTGGTGTGTGGTATGTATTGTGTGTGGTGTGATGTTTGTGTGTTGTGTGTGGTATGTGTTGTATGTGTTGTGTTTTAGTTTCTATTTTCTCTTCTGAAAAGTGTGATATTTGTTTCAATTTCTATTTTCTTTTCTGAAAAGTGTGATTTCCCTCCCCCCGCCCCCATTTATATACCATGTATTTAGAAGGGTTTGTGGTCTTTTAAAAACGGATTTTGGAATATGTGTGTGGTGTACGTGTGTGTTATGTGTGTTTATGTGTGTTGTGTGGCATGTGTGTATATGTGTTGTGCGTGGCATGTGTGATGTTTGTGTATGTGTTTTGTGTTTGTATGTGGTGTGTTGTGTGTATTGTGTCTGTGTATGTTGTGTTGTGTGTTTAGTGTGATGTTTGTGTTGTGTATGTGGTATGTGTTGTATCTGTTGTGTGTGATATGTGTTGTGTGTAGTGTGTATTGGTTGTGTGTGGTGGTGTGTGTTGCATCTGTGTGGTGTGTGATGTTTGTATAGGTTACATTTTTGTCTATGTGTGTGGTATGTGTTGTGTGTCATATGGCGTGTGATAGTTTTGTATGTTTTGTGTGTGTGGTGTGATGTTTATATATATGTGTTGTGTGTGTTATATGGTGACATGTAGTATGTGTGGTATGTCTTTGGTGTGTGGTATATATTGTGTGTGCTGTATTTATGTGATGTGTGATGTTTGTGAATGTGTTGTGTGTTTGGTATGTGTTGTAAGTGGTGTGTGTGTGTGTTGAGTGGTGTTTGTGTTTGTGTGGTGTATATGTGGTATGTGGTGTTTATGGATGTGTTGTGTGTTGGTATGTGTTGTGTGTGTGATATTTTCATATGTGTTGTGTGGGGTGTGTGTGGTATATGTTGTGTGCGGTTGTGTGGTGTATGAGATTTGTGTATGTGCTGTGGGTGTGGTATATGTTGTATGTCTTTGTGTGTGGAGTGTGATGTTTGTGTATATGTTATGTTTTTGTGCGTGTGTTGTGTGTTGTGTGGTATGTGTTGTGTGTGTTGTATGTGTTGTGTGTTGTGTGGCATGTGATGTTTGTGTATGTCTTGTGTGTAGTGTATGTGCCATGTGTGTGATGTTCGTGTGCACAGGCGTGTTCTACAGCTGTGCACCTTGGAGCCGTCTCAGGTAGTAAGCCAGTGTGAAGGCAGTAATGAGTGAAGAGCAGTTTGTTTTTTACCTTTTTGGAGGCTTTGCTTCATTAACTTGGAACCAGAGGTCCCTAAGGCCATGGGTGGCGGAATCGAGGAGCTCTCCAAGGCCAGCAGCAGAGCATAGGAGCCAGGGCGCTGGGGTGGAGATGGGATCTTGTCAGCCTGGAAAGGACACCTCGTACCTCTTGCTGCCCCCAACTGGGCGCCCTCCTATAGTGTTGGCGGCTGCTCCGAGCACCAAGGCACCCCCACCATGGGCCTGGAGCCTGACTCCACAAGGCTGGGCCACCCTCTGCCTGATCTCTCCAGGCTGTGACCGGTGGCTTTTTTTTCTCCAGGGTGATGGCTTGTTTGTCGTGGCCCAGGTCCTACCACTCCCTACCCGAGCCCCTGGGCCTTCCAGTCCTTTATGGACTGAGCCCGCCTGACCAGAACATTCTTGGGCTCTTGGTGCTAGGAGGGCAGCGGGCCCCTCCCGGGGGACTTGTGGCATCCCCAGGCCGGGTGAACAAGGCAGAATGGAGGTGGGGAGCTCTGAGGTTCTGATCTGAGAAACCCCCTCACCCTGGGATCTTTCCATGATCCCTGGTGCCAAATCCGGCTTTGTGGTTAAAAAAGGGTGACCTGTCAGGGCAGCGATTTTTACCTTGTGGGATGGTTCATTTGTTTCTTTGAGTATCTAAAGCCACTCTCCTTGAAAAATATTTCAGCTGTCCACTGATTGTATTTTTGGTAACTAAATGGATTTTGTTTTGAGAATGCAGCAATATCCCTTTAAATACGTAAAATAAGCATGGGCATTTTATTGCCCTAGACGCTCTCCACTACCTCAGTCTAAGGTATTTTTATGAGCTCCTAGTAAACCTGGTCTCAAGCTATAGCTTTGTTTTTGTTCCTCTTTGTCTACAGAGTTGTCGAGGGAAGGCGTGGGCAGTTGTCCCTTCGGGGACATTGAGAATGTGGGGAAATCACTTCCCATTTACTGACTTAGGGGCTGGTTTAGGAGAAAATCTTTGTTCTTCCCTTTATAGAAAATATTCAGGTTGGGGTTGTTTGTTCCAGAAGTGTCTGCCTTGAAAATGCTCCGTGGAAGAATCTGGAGATGTAAGAAGTGCTTAATTTTTGACTTGAGAATAAAAAAAACTATGAATCGAATTCTTGGGGCCACAAGCCACTCCAGCAGCCTCATTTCCATTTATTTTTGGGGCTTGTGTTGCAGAAGTGAGTTGAGTGCTTGATGGGAAGAGCTGGAGCAGGTCACCCTTCCCAGGCCTTCTTGGGCAGGGAAGCCAGCGGGTTGGGGTGTGGGCATCTGAGACCCCCCCCCCCACCACCGCCATGCATCATCTGTCTGGATTCCTCCTTGGCCTACTGCAGTCAGGGGCACAGAAAACAATCTGATTGCTCTCTTGATGTGGCCATTTTAACTTTCCAGGCATGCATACTTTAGGGGAAAATGTGTATTTTTTTATTTGCTTTTTGTTAAGTATATGTATTTTTTCTTTATCTTTTTATCATAGTAAAATATGCATATCATGAAATGTACCATCATAACTATGGTTCAGTGGCATTAAACACATTCACATTGTTTTGCAACCATCAGCACATCCACAGAACTCATTTTATTATCCCCGAATAGAAACTCTGCACCCATTGAAAAACGCCGCTGCCATCTCCTCCCCTAGACCCTGGAAGCCACTGTTCTACCTTCTGTTTCGTTGCATTTGACCACTCTAGGGAGCTTGTGGAAGTGGAACATGCAGTCTGTGTCCTTCTGTGACTGGCCCAGTTGCTTTAACATGCCTTCGAGGCTCATCCGCATTGCAGCATGTGTCAGTTCCATTCCTGAGGATCTGGTTTTTAAATGGTCATTTGTTTTGCCAGGGCAGATAAAATGTTTACATATTAACTCCATGTTGATGAAGTGGTTTCCTCTTACAATGAGCTCAACAGTGTCCCTTTCTTGTTGCCTCTGTTGAGACTTAAGGAAAACCCGTGGCTCTCTAATTGATTCTCAGGGAGGGCCCCATGGGGTCTGGTGGGGGCGGGTGGCAGGGTCGCCCAAGGAGGGCTCTGGGTGTTACAGAGGTCCTTGGCAGTTCAGGAGGTCTCAGTGCATAAACAGCAGCGACCACCCAGCTCCCCATCGGGAACTGCTTTTGAGGTCTGTTTTCAGTAGGGGCCTGAGGTGTGGGAAGGCCCTGGCTGTGAGTGGTACGAGCAGGGTGGGCTTGGTGGAGAGGTGGTGGAGGGCCTGGGATTTCGGTTTCCTGAAGGGAAAGAAGGAAGAAGACCCTGGCAGGGCAGGGGAAGTTTACTTAGTTTTGCAATACATAAGGATAGAAATTGAGCTTTGGATGAGAAATGAGATATTTCTACTATGAGGAAAGAATAAAGAAAACTTGAGAAAAACTTTAAAAATCATTGTTTCTCACTCCTTCCTCTTCTTTGTTGTGTGAGTACGCATCTCTTACTTGCCGAGGACTTAGATGAGTCGCCGTCATCTGTGATGGGGAGCCCTTGTGAGTTATTAAATATTTCATTTCCATGAGCCTCTGTTTCTGCATCTGAAAAATGGGAATGTTCCCCATTGTGTGGATTAAACGTTGGGACTGGTTGAATGAACTGAGGGAGGTATCCTGTGCAAATGGCCTCTGCAAGCGCCTCTGGCTCTCTTGGCCTGCTGTTCTAGAATTGAGGGTAGGCTCCGCCGCCACCAACACCTAGCAAAGGTACTACTGACTTTACTCATGCAGGAGCTATGGAAAAATAAACAAAGCTCCTTTTTTTTCAGGTTGTTTTTTTTGAGAGGGAGTCTTGCTCTGTTGTCCAGGCTGGAGTGCAGTGGCACGATCTTGGCTCACTGCAGTTTCCGCCTTCCAGGTTCAAGCAATTGTCCTGCATGCCACCACGCCTGGCTAATTTTTATAATTTTAGTAGAGATGGGGTTTCATCATGTTGATCGGGCTGGTCTCGAACTCCTGGCCACAGATGATCCGACTGCCTCAGCTTCCCAAAGTGCTGGGATTACAGGCATGAGTCACCATACCTGGCCCAGAGCACTTTTATTTTTAACCCCCTGTAGAAGGCAGATAATGTACTGAGCCCACATTTGAAATGACATGGAGCCTTTTCTCCAGTTGGAAAACAAAGATCTTAGATCTAAATTAGTGGGCGGGAAGATAAGCCAATGAGGACATAGTAGGTTTGGTTATCCTTGAGTTGACTAGTAAACTATCACTACTTTCTAGTTATTGGTGTTTCATGACATCCCACAGGTATCTAAAACATTCATAAACTACTGACATGCAGGTTTGCATTTCCCATTGGTACAGGTGGATATAGTCTAACTTACACTAAATATGCTGTATAATTTGTGTGTTACACATACTATGTAACGTACTATACCTGTTTCTAGTATAGTTTGCATTTCAGAAGGGTATAATTGTGCTGTCGAGTAACATAATTTTACAAGACAGTTCTTTTCTGTAGTTGAACGATGGTGGAGTGGAGAGGGGGTTCTGCCCGACCTTCCTGATTCTGGATTCAATCTGGCTGAGCCGAGGGGCCCGTTGTGCAGCTTCCTCGTAGTACATATTAAAAACCCTTCAACCTCAAAAAATATCTGCACAGAAAAGGGATTTACAATCTAGTAGCTGATTAAACGGTGTGTGTTTTACTTCCCAGAACTTTGCTTCCTAGTTGCTGTTTAATTAATAATGGATTTCCTTCTTAAAGACAGATGTGCATTCTTGGCTTATTTTTTTTTTCCCTCTGTTTGCACAAAACTGAGGTGCAAAATGGCTCTAATGGTCCTGACAATTTGGATGACTTTTAAGACCCTGGTTTTGTGACAAGTGCTGACTCCAGGTGGGAGGGGCCTTGGTGTCCCAGCTGCCCCCAGTCCTGGGAACCTCATGTCCCTCGAGGAGTCCTCTCCTGGGGCCTGTCCTGGTTCACTCTCCGCACTTTCTTCCAGACTCTTGTCTTTTTCTCTCCTCCTTGGCCGCTTTTGAACGTTTTGGATGCCACACAGTGTCTTCGGCATTTCCTGTTTCCTTCGGGTCCCACGTGCAGGCTGGTGCCCTCGAGTCCCTGCCAGCCTCTTCTGCTCCTGGCAGTCGGAGGATCGCCCCGAGCTGCCACTGTCCCCTGAGCGGGGGAGGGGTCTGCACCAGGGTCAGCTGCCTGCTGTGCCTCTCAGTGGCTGCCTTTGACCATCTTCTGTGAGAGGTGACTGGGGGACCTGCGTCTGTGGTTGATGTGGCCCCTGGAGGGGTTCAGTTTGCTTCTGTGCCTGGGCGACTGGATGAGAGGCTTCTGGGGCCCTGCTCACCACCCCCTGGTAGCGCTTGGGGACCCGCCACATCTCGAGCTTATCTGGGGGCCCACCCAGCACTGGAGGGAGGCTTATCTGGAGCCCTGCTGACTTGCTGTCTGTCACTTTGCAGGCTTTAAAACTTATCTTGCTGGAGAGTGCCACTAGCGGGTTCCAGGCTGAGATTCTTTTGGTTTCTAGGTACTTATCGATTAATGTTTTACTAAATTATCAAGCTCGCATTCACAAGTCAAATGTAGATTTTATACTTTTATAAGCTTGAGTCTCGTATTCCTAGTTTCCTGATGGGTTTATGTGTTCGTGTGTGCATATGTGTTGTGCGTGTAGAGTGTATGTGTGTGTATGCACAGTGCACCTGTGTGTGTGTTTGCCACTAGTTTCCTGGTGTATGTGTACGTGTGTGTATGTGTGAGTGCATGTGGGGATTGTGGCACATGTATGTATGCACACGCTTATGTGTGAGTGTGTGTGTTTTTGTGTGTAGCTTCCTGGTGTGTGTGTGTCTAAGGGTTGAGGTGTCAGGCAGAGCGTGGGGAACTCTGAGGAACTTGGTCCCAGGTGGATGCCTCAGCTGCCCCCTCCTCCCCACCTTTCTCCTTGGGGACGAAGGAAGTTCTGGCCCCTCCTGTCCACCTGCGCAGTGCCAGGTCCCGTTTCCTACTGCTCAGCTCCTAAGCAGACCTTTTTCCCAGGTGTACCTCATACACCTCTTTACACCACGTGTGCACCCTCCAGCACTGGGACTGGTAGTGTGGCGTTCACATGCAGCGCACAGGGGTGTCGCAGGGTTTCGTGGTCTCCTTTGACAGAGGAGGAAAGAAGCCAAGCAGGGGACATTGGCCTGGGATCCACGTGTGGTAAGTGTCGGGCCCTGCTCTGTCTGCTGCTCCCCAAATATTTGTACAACTGCCCAGCCTCAGCTCCCTCTGTGGCGTGGTGTCTGCAGTCCCTTCTGCAGAGGCTCTCAGCACATAAGGCCACCTATTTGCCTCATTAGTTCCTGTGCATTTTCTCCAAAGTGCACTCCTGCTCTGCCATCACCCGCACCCCCTGGGGGCCCTTTCCGGTGCATATGCTTCTGGAGGACAGAGGTCAGGCTGGAGTCAGCGGAACAGGAAGAGGCCACCTGGTGGGCTCAGGCAGCTCTCGGTGGCTGTTTGTCCTGACACATGTGCTGAGGCGGGCTGCCATTCCCCCTGCCCTCTCTGTTCAGAAAGCAGCCCCTGCTCTTGCTTCATCAGCTACAGTAACAGCGTCAAGACCAAGAAGATCGTGCTCAGGCCACATGGCATTAGGTGTCTGAGGCTTCTCCCAGCTTCCCGGAGTGACTGTGGCCTTGGTTGGTCATGTGCCAAGTGTGGAAAGCACCTGGTCACACTGCCTGCCGTCACGTGCCACTCTGTGCTGCGTCTCCTTGTGCCCCAGGGCTGGAGACTGCCTTGTGACTCCCATGGCTGGGAGAAGGGTAATCTAAATTCAGCTTTGCAAACCAGCTTGTCCTTTTAAAGTCCTGTGAGAGTTGATGTACGGGCACCTCTGGGCAGATGCCCTCATTGCTGGCATTTCCTCACTGTCCTCATTCCCTGGGGAAGTGGGACTCTGCGCTGTGCTGGCCACCCATCTATACATTTTGTCTTGCCCTCGAAATGGGAACACTTTGTCATGTATAAATCATACCTCCATAAAGTTGACATGAATAAAGAGGCAGGGCTCTACAGGACCTCTTGGGTAATCCTGGCTCTACAGTGTGTTTTTTGGCAGGTCATTGAGTCTCTTGAGTCTCCAATGTCCATCTCTGAAACGAGGACACCGCTTCTCCCCCACATGGTTTTGTGAGGTTTGGGGCATAGGATGTGCACCCAGCACTGAGCACAGTGCCAGCCACATGGTGTTATCCAGATGACAGCTGTCGTCACTCTGGGCTCTGAATTGGCCACAGGTCACCTTTCCTTCAAGGGAAGTCTGGGACGTAGTGGTTCGAAAGGTTCTGGACACAGGACTCATTTGTAGAGAAGGAACCAGATACGGATGCTTCACTAAATTGCCAAAGTCACTTGGGACTTTCTTTCCAGAACCGGTGACCATGGAGGGGATCAGTGACTGTGGACAGGCCTGTGGGAGTCAGGGAGGCCCAGGGGCGTGGCCCGAGGGGTTCTCTGTGTGTGGACCCTGCCGTGGCGAGGTCAGGGTGGAGCCTGTGTGTTGCCCGTCTGGTTTTCTCTCTTCCTTCGCCTTCATTCTCACCCTCTGTGGCTCCAGGCAGGGGGTCTGTGCCCTCTGTCCACAAGTCCACCTTCCTTACCATGCATCTACAGGTGGATGCAATGACACAGCACAGGGACTCCCTCAGAAGCAGACGTGTCCTCAGGGAGGGAAGTCTGGGTGGCCAGGAACTTCGGTGTGGACATCTCACTCATTTCTCTTGAGTGTTTTTATTTAGAAGGATGAGGCTCGGAGTGAGGCAGCCTCCCCAGGCCCCTTCCTGCAATGCCTCTGGGCCTGAGAGCCTGTCCTCAGCCCACCTAGCTTCTGCTCCGCAAGCTCATCCCCACATCTCAGCCATGACTTCACACCTTTGGCCAGGCAGTTCCCCTCACCTGGAATCCGCCCCCTTCCAAATCCTGCTCTTTGGTTAGAACATCACCCAATATCACCTTATGTTTTTACGATGAAAATTTCCTAAAGCCATGGAAGGTTGTACTAACTATTAAAATTACCACCCCCAATGAGATTATAATTATTATAACATTTATTAGCCACATAACTTTCGACGGTGCCTTGGAGGAGAACATGCCAGAAGACCTGGATCACCTTCTTTCCTCTGTCCAAGTGGAATAGGAATGTCTGCCCTGCTTCCCCTGTGGGATTATTTTGGCTTAAAACAAGAGATCATAGTTGATTTCAGTTTAAAAATTAAATTCTATAGGTTTAATTGCTAATTTTAATAAGTAGTTTGACTATCAGGTTTAATGGGACTTGAAAACTCCCAGCCTTTCCCTTAATTTGGAAGCAGTTATTCTGATCACAGCGCTGTGTGGAGAAGGGTGGAAGGCTCCTCAACCCACCACATGCCTCCCGTGCACTTATGGGGTCTGCGTGTGTTTGCATGTGCATCCAGCTGCCGGTGCTGCGTTGCACCGAACACGGGAGAGGAGCTTTCACAAGGCGTTAGGGCCTTCCCCTTCCTCCCCTTTGCTCCCACTCGCTCTTTAAATGAGCTGTGTTACCCAGCGGAGAGGACTTACGGAGAGCAGCCGAGGGCGGTGGAGCTCGACGGTGTTTGCTGGGGCCTGGCCAAGCGGAAAGCAGAGGCCTGTCAGGAATGATTAAAGAGCCCAGTGTTGGAAAAGAACAGGCCTTTATGTTGGTGGTAAAATGATTAGAAAGTAATAAGAAAAATGCAGGTTTGGACAGAACGTTGTTTTGTTTAATCAGTTCTAAGCCCAAATGAAAAAAAAGTGCCCTTAGAAGTAATTTTAAAAGGGATTACAGCATACATGTGAACATTTCTCCCATCCAGTTTATGAGTTGAGGGGAAGGGGGCAGGTAAATCTCTATTTCTTGGTGTCCAATGAGGCAATTTCTCTAATGGGAACCAGAAGCAGAGAGAGTGAGTAAGAAACATGCTGATGTGAGCAGGCACCTTTGAGGTGTAAGAAAACGTCAAGTGATTATTCACACTTCTGTTGGCTGCGCAAAATCCGGATACGGTTAGATCTTTCCAGAAGCTGTAGGAGAAACCTGGAATTTGAGCACCTTGCAAGGAGAAACAGGGATCTGAGGAGAATTAATTCTGTTGTTTTTAAAGTGGTGTTTCTGAAGATAAACTGGATGGGGACAGCATTGTGGGGAAGCAAGGGAACCAAGGTTACATCTTTGATGTTTAGCCAAGACAGAGTAGGGCTACGAATATACCCAGTGGAGCGGCACTGGCCAGGTGGGACACGCAGCCTAAGGAGAGACGGTGTAGGAGGATGCTACTTCTTCATCTTCACCATATCATATGCACTGTTTGAATTTCTCTTCTAGAGGAAGGAAGACAGATTTTGGAAATCTTTTCCAGTAATGTATTCTATGGATTTCGTCTTTTTTTTGCAAAATTAAACTTTGGCATTTGTCAAAGATAGAGGCTGTTTGAATATTTTTGGAAGATTGTGACATGGACTCATGTTTTCTTGATACACAAGCAGTCTTAGTTGCCATAGGTGTCTGGTGAAGATACTGGCCTGTAGGTGACATGGAGGGACCTTGGCTGCCCTGTATCACCAAATGCCTGAATTACCAACTAAGAGTACAGTTGTTTTTTAAAATAGTTTATTTATTTATTTATTTTGAGACAGAGTCTCGCTCAACTGCCCATGCTGGAGTGCAGTGGTGCGATCTTGGCTCACTGCAACCACTGTCTCCCGGGTTCAAGCGATTCTCCCATCTCAGCCTCCCAAGTGGCTGGGATTACAGGCACACGCCATCATGCCTGGCTAATTTTTGTATTTTAGTACAGACAGGGTTTCACCATGTTGGCCAGGTTGGTAACTCCTGGCCTCAGGTGATTCACCTGCCTCGGCCTCCCAAAGTGTTAGAATTACAGGCATGAGCCATGGCGCCTGGCCTAAATGGATTTATTTTTTAGAGCAGTGTTAGGTTCACAAAAAATTGAGATGAATGAACAGAGATTCCGTATTCCCTGTAAACTGCCTCTACCAGAGTGGTGCGTTTTCTACAATTGATGAACTTATAGTGACATATTATTATCACCCAGAGTCCATCGTTTACCTTAGGGTTTACTTTTGATGCTGTATGTTCTATGGGCTTGAACAAATGTAAAATGTTATGTATCTACTATTACAGTATCATACAGATATTTTTCACTGCCCTAAAAATTTTCTGTACTCCACCTATTCATCCCTCCCTCCCCTCATCCCTGGCAATCACTGATAATGTCTCCATAGTTTTACCTTTTCCAGATGTCTTACAGTTGGAATCATATAGTATGTAGTCCTTTCAGATTGGATGCTTTCATTTAGTAATACGCATTTAAGTTTCCCCCATCTCTTTTCATGGGTTGATAGCTCATTTCATTTTAGTGCTGAATATTTCATCCACTAGATGTATCACAATTTGTGTATCCTCTTACCTGCTGAAGAATATCTGCTGCCAAGTTTTGGCAATTATGAATAAAGCTGCTATAAATATCCTTGTGCAGGTTTTTGTGTGGACATAAGTTTTCACGTCCTTTGGGTAGATACCAAGGAGTGTGATTTCTAGAACATATGGTAAGAGTGTGTTTAGCTTTGTAAAAAAACCATCAAACTGTCTTCCGTGGTGGCTGTACCGTTTTGCATTCTCACGAGCAGTGAATGAGAACTCCTGTTGCTCCACATCCTCCCAGCATTTGGTGTCGGTGTTTTGGATAGGAGGAATTTTCAGGGAGGAAATAATTAAGCATCCTGGAGGAACTGGAAAGGACAGAATTCTCCTTTGTGCTCAAGAATAACAATGGAAATGCCCAGGGCATCCAATGTTTAAAACGGGATTCCTGGGCATATTTTGGGCACCCACAAGTTCTCTGTGAGACTATTCAATTTAAACTCAATGTGTTTTTTTGCACACTTAACAGAAGTGTGAATAATCACTTGACATTTTCTTATACCTCAAAGGTGCCTGCTCACATTAGCGTGTTTCTTACTCTCTCTGCTCTGGTTCCCATTAGAGAAGTTGCCTCACTGGACACCAAGAAATAGAGACTTATCTGCCCCCTTCCTCTTAAAGTTTAAAGTCATTGTGTTTTTCTGCTCAGTCGTAATCTAATATCTGTGTTAATGAGTTAGCAGATACACATGTTATGATGTCAGCGGAGATCAGATGAGGCTGAGGCTCCTTGTGCAAATGAAGGTGGGAAATGAGGGACCCAAACATTGGCATGTCTGAGGGAAGAGCCTTCTTGGTAGAGGGAGTGGCCAGTGCCAAGGCCCTGTGGCTGGAGCAAGCTTGGTGTGTTCAAGGAACAGTAGGGGCCAGTGCACCTAGAGGTGGGTGCTGGAGGAGTGACAGGGCTGGAGCTGGGGAGCAGGGACCAGTCATGAGGGCTGTGCAGGCCACAGTGAGAACTTGGATTTCATCCTGTGTGCATTGGGAAGCTTTTGGAAGGCATTCAGCAGGGGAATATTGTGATAAGGTTTTATGCTAAAATACACCCTCTTATAGCTGGGTGTGGTGGCTCACACCTGTAATCCCAGCACTTTGGGAGGCAGAGGTGGGCGGATCGAGGTCAAGAGATTGACACCATCCTGACCAACATGGTGAAATCCTGTCTTTCCTAAAAATACAAAAATTAGCTGGGTGTGGTGTCGTGTGCCTGTGGTCCCAGCTACTCGGGAGGCTGAGGCAGCAGAATCTCTTGTACCTGGGAGGCAGAGGTTGCAGTGAGCCAAGATCGCATCATTGCACTGCAGCCTGGTGACAGAGAGAGACTTCCTCTCAAAAAAAAAACAAAAACCAAAAAACAAAACCACCACCACCACCAATACTCTCTGATGGATAAGAGTTTCATTTCTGCAAGAGGAAAAGAATTCTGGAGATGGATGGTGATTGATGGTGGCTGCCAACAGTGTGAATGTACTTAAAGCCCCAGAACTGTCCATTTAGAAATGGTTAAGATGGTAAATTTTATGCTATTTCAGGGAAAAGGCTCTTCGCAGTGGCAGGAGAGTGTGGCAGGGGAGGGGATGGTGGCTTGGGTTGGATGGGTGGTTTGCAGTGTTTGTTGGTCAGTGGTGGCATACAGTTTGAAGGGAGAGGGAGAGGCACTGGCTGTTGAAGGATTCTTGGATGTGAATATCTTTTCTTATACATGTGGTGTATTAGTCTGTGCCCTCTGAGATGCAGACTCCAAAAGGGGATAAGAGGAGCAAAACATTTATTAGGGAAATGACTACAATGAGTAAAATGGGAAGAACAGGCAGAGGTAGTTGGGAGAGCCACCCAGCCTGTTGTGAGGCCTGTCCCCCAGTGGAGGGGTGTGGGGAAGGAGGGTTGGTGCTAGGACCTCAGCTGCAGTTTTTTAAATTAATTAATTAATTAATTAATTAGTTTTTTGAGACAGAGTCCCATTTAACTCTGTCGCCCAGGCTGGAGTGCAGTGGAATGATCTTGGCTCACTGCAAGCTCCGCCTCCCTGGTTCAAGCGATTCTCCTGCCTTAGCCTCCAGAGTAGCTGGGATTACAGGTGCGCAGCACCACACCCAGCTAATTTTTGTATTTTTAGTAGAGATGGGTTTTCACCATGTCGTCCAGGTTAGTCTCAAACTCCTGACCTCAAGTGATTTCCCAGTCTTGGCCTCCCAAAGTGCTGGGATTACAGGTGTGAGCCACCATGCCTGGCCTCAGCCTGCAGTTCTGTCTGGCCTAGTGGACAGGGGCATCTTCTAGCCAAAGCTAGGTGTCCTGTGTCTTCCAGGGCCAGCAAACCTAGAATGTTCTTGACTGTGGGAAGAGTGGCCTCGGGGTCCTGACTCAGTGTCCCCCTGCAGTGAGAGATCTGAGAAGCTTGTTCCCGTGGTTACCACAGGTGGACTTTTTGCTTCACCCTTGGTATCTTTTGTTGAGCAGAAGTTTAAAAATGATGGTAAATTCATCAATCTACTTTATAGTATAGACCCCGAGCCCTCACAAGGATAGTACAAAAGAAAAAGCATCTGCCATTCGGAGGTAAAATCAAAACATTCAACACTTAGGTCAGGTGCTGCTATAAGCTCTTTATATAGTTTAACCCATGTCATCCCCTCGAGAACCCATTGAGGTAGGTATAGAGTTACCCCACTTAACAAATGAGAAAACTGAGGCATAGGTGGGGGAAGGGACTTGCCTAAGGCGGGAGCCAGAGTGCCAGGAGCTGGGGTTCTGTCCCAGGCTGCTCTGCCCTTCTGCAGGTGGTAGCAGAATTTGAAGATGCCCCATGTTTCCCACCCGCCGGTGCATTTGCTTACGTCCTACCCAAGGATGTGATGATGGCAGGTTTCCCTTTCATCACTAGTTGGGTTGTGTGGCACAGTGAGTTTACAACAGAGAGATTATCTGTCCAGTTTGGCTTCATCACAGAGCCCTTAAAATCTGGGCCTAGAGGCTGGGACAGGAAGTCAAAGATCGAAACTGTGAGAAGGATTTGATGTGTCTGTGTTGCCCTTTTTTTTTTTTGAGATGGAGTCTCGCTCTGTTGCCCAGGCTAGAGTACAGTGGTGCGATCTTGTCTCACTGCAACCTCCGCCTCCTGGGTTCAAGTGATTGTCCTGCCTCAGCCTCCTGAGTACCTGGGATTATAGGCATGTGCCACCATGCCTGGCTAATTTTTGTATTTTTAGTAGAGATGGGGTTTCACAATATTGGCCAGGCTGGTCTCGAACTCCTGACCTCAAGTGATTCTCCTGTCTTGGCCTCCCAAAGTGCTGGGATTACAGGTATGAGCCACTATGCCTGGCCCCTGTGCTGGTGTTAAAGGTGAGGGGTCTGGGGGTGGGAATGTGGACAGCCTGCAGGAGCTGAGAGGGCTGTGGCCCATACCCCACAAAGAAACAGGGATGCAGTCCTGCAACCAAGAGGAGCTGAATACGGACAACAACCTGAACGATCCTGGACAAGATTCTTTCCCTGAGCCTCTAGAAAGGAACACAGCCCTGCTGACTCCTTGATTTTAGCTTTGTAAGAGCTGGGAACCCAGCCATGGTCTTGGACTTCTGATCTACAGAAACGTAACCTGATACATAGTTGGTGTTTTGAAAAGCTGCTAAGTTTGAGGCAATTTGTTATGTAACAGTAGAAAACTGAAATATCAAACTATAGATGCCCTCTGAACACTTGAAAATACAGATATAAAAGTCCTGCATAAAATTTGGCAAATAAGATGGGGTACTCTGTTAAAAGAACAACAGCAATTCTGGTTCAGCATTAAAAAAACCCACATGAGGGCATTTTAATTTTAAAGGGAAAAATCATTCCAGTGGATGCTATAAATGCTTTTGCTAAATGTCAGCATTCTTTGCTGACATTAGCAAAATAGGCCTAGTTAACTCCATAAAAGGATTCTTTCAAAGACCTACAGTGAGTATTTCATTTCAAGGTAAAACACAGGACAAGATATAGATGTCTGCTGTCATAGTTACTGTCCAGTGCTGCTCTGGATGTCCCTGCCAATATGATAATTAGAAAAGATCAGAGCAAGCTGTCACTCTTTGTAGGTAATAAACTGGAAAATTGAAGGGAATCAACTGACAACTATGAAACTTAAGAAGAGCTCTTAGCAAGGTAGCCACACGTTAATTAACATAGAAAACCCATTAACTTTGGGATGCCTTGCTAGGGGCCTATTTAAACCAAAAACTTGTAAAACCCTTGGAAATAGGTTTAATAAGAAGTGCAACGTCTGTGAGAAGAAAACCATAACACTTATGTTTGTTGTTAATCAAAATCCCATAAGGTATGAGAAGTCTTAGTGAATATCAGAGAAAAAAAGAAAATGAAGAAAAAGCTTTGCAGAAGATTCCTGCCTCCTTATGTGGAACTTGTTCATTCCACAGTTAGCATTTCTGTGCTTGAGCCTGACAGTGGCTCCCTGGCCCCTGTTCCCGGGTCTGTACCCCAGGTGGGTCCTTGAGGGTCCTGCAGGTGTCCCCATGGGTGGCCCTTTGGGCTGCTCTCTGGTCCTCGATTTTCTCTTCAGACTTTCTTCCAGAAAGTGAGGGAAAGAGGTTTCCCTTTTCTAAGAAATGAGCAATCCATTCTAAGAACACCTCTGACCCTCACGGGGCTCTTACTACACATGGCTGAAGCCATCAGCTCCCCTGCCCTGGGGTCTAGGCCGGGTGAGAGAAAAAGCCCTGCAGTCTTTTTGCCTGTTCTGCTTGGCTGAGCCAGGAGCTTTGGCTGCAGGAATGGTAAGACTTCCCCACGCCCCCACCAAATATTATGCCCAGTGTTCTTATGAGCCAGGATTATTCTGGAGTTTTTTTCCTGTGCAGAATGTGTCCCTGTGTAGGTCAGCCATAAAACAACATAATTTCTCCCTCTGAAGGCTCCTCAAGGAGGCCGGGTGCACAAATGTAGATTATAAAGCTTAGTGCTAAGTTTTTGGACTTCAAGAAGTTCCTGAGTCAGCCTTTCCAAAGCCAGGTCCTTGGCCCAATTTTAGGGAGTGAGTGTGATATGTGCAGAGTTTTGGCTTCTGATGTTGACTTCGGCATTTTTCACCAGCCCATTGACTGCTTCAGATGGAAGGGGCCACAGCTACGCAGCCTGCACAGAGTGGGGGCGGTCTATCCCAGTCCTCACAGGGAGGGTCAGCAGCTCTAGGTGGTCGCCTGGCAATAGAAACAGACCCTGAGGTACCCCCAAACATGTCTAGCGTGCAGTATGTCTAGTGTGTGTGGACATTCCTTCTCAGTGTCCTATTGGGGCGCCTTCATGGTATGGACTTGAGACAGGGACCTTCGCAGTGCATCCACCAGGCTGTGATGTGTGCAGTCGCCCAGCGTTGTGTGCCTGGGGTCCCGGGACTCCGAGTTCCTCTGTCCTGGCCCCTCCCCTGGCTCAGGGCTTGGGAGTGGGGCCTACACTCACCAGCTTCAGCTTTGCAGGCAGCGGTTGCTCCTTTCTTGGTACCAGGTGTTCCCCCTCAGGAAGTGTCCTGGGACTGTGGAATCATCTTACCAGTCTCACTGGAAAGTGAGTAAGATTTAGTATTTTATTGGCTAGGCATGGGGGAGTGAAGCGCCAACTCTTTGTTTTATTACACAGTCTCTCTTCCAGACGAGGTTAGTCTGTGATCATTTGTTTTTCCAAGAAATTGTTCAGAGTCAGTTAGAAAGTAAAGAAAAAATGGGCAGAGCTATAAACATGAAAAAATGGAAGAACCCCACCAAGCCGCTTGGTGGACAGCCTGTCACACCAGAGTGGGCTTTGGCGACAGAGGGGTGAGTAAAGAAAAGACGTTGCTTCCTGTATGGACACAGCCAGCCAGAGGTCTCTGAGCATCGCCAGCCCCTTTCCAACCCTGCCAGTGACTGCCTCCTACTCGTTTCACCCAGTTACCCCTTGTTTCTTGTTAACGCACATGGACACATGTTTTATTCTGCCATTTCTGAGCAAATGGCATGGCTTCGATCAGCCTCGGAGAGCAGAGTGTAAGAGGATGCCTGGGCAGGGAGGCAAAAGCATTGATTACAGCTTCAATCCCATCCCAGCCCAGCTTCACTTGTTTCTGGGTAGGACAGAGACATTAGTCCAGGAAGGATTTTAGGAGTGTCTTCCATTAGTGGCTAGAATGAAGGAGTGTCTTCTTTGAGTCTTGCAGGAGGGTACCAGCATCCAGGGGAAGAGGAGATGATGATTCCTGCCCAGGTGTGTTCCTGCATCTGCATCCTCTAATCTGGCATTATTTGCTTCCCATTGAGCAGTGTTGTTTGTAGTCCATTGTTTGTACCTTTAAATCTTTAAACCCGTGTTGAGCTGTGCTCTAAACAAATGGATCTCAAAAATATAAACAGGCAGTTCACTAGGAGGAAACCTTCCAAACACTCGTGAGCCGGGGAAATAGAGTTAAAATCACCAAATTCACAAAAGTGTAGAAGAAGCATTGCTCCCATCCAGTTCACAAAAGTGTAGACGTCTGGCAATACCAAGTGTTGGCAAAAATGTGTTATGGAAAGAAGAAACTGCTGGAGGGAGTTGACTGGTCACCCCATTATGTCTACATTATTGGACAATTTAGCAATATCTGGAAAAGCTGAATCATGCTTCTCCTACTCCGTGCAATTCCATTCCCAGGCATAGGTAAGAGAACCCTAACACAAGGGTGCAAGGAAACCATAAGGGGTCAGCTTTGGAATTTGCAAAAACTGCAAGTAGCCCAATGTTCACCTACAGAACAGTAGGGAAAAAAATTGTGATATATTTATTGAATGGAGCCGCATGTTCAAACATAGATGGATCTCACAGGTTAGCCTTGAGCAGGAAATACAAGTTGTAGGAGGCTTGATTTTTAAGTAAAGGTTAAACCTATATAAGGAAATCTTGTATACTGCTTTGGGATACATAGTGCAGGGGAGTACTATATTAATATAAACTCAGGATTGTGGGTACCATTGGAGGGGAACTGAGAAAAGAATAAGCCTTTCATTTGGCCTGTTGTATTCATACACTTTTTTGGAATGCATCTGAAACAGTATATACCAAATTAAAACACCGTATTTCCAAACCTATAAAACAAATGGAAACTTTCAAATAATTGGATGTTAGAAATGGAGCTCTAAAAGATTTCCTCCTCTCCATGAATGCACCCTTTGCCTAGGATGGGGGTCTGTCACCTGGACTAGAAACCCCAGGCCCTTGCCCGCAGGAGTCCTGGCAAGCCTTGCCTTTGTGCATCTGTTCTGGGAGCCAGAGAAGTTGAAAGCGGCCTCATTTGGAATTTTTGAAGAGGTTGAATTTCCCGACAGTCCTGGATAAAAGAAACTGCAGGCAGTCTGACTGTCAGGGGAGCTCCTTCTGGGCCTGTATTTATATATCCCTAGGAATCCTCTCCTTCAGGCTCTTAAATGGTAAGTAGTGGGTTCGTGACCCGTGGTGAGAGAAAGATGCCCCAGCAGGTAACGTTATCTTTTCCTTTCATCTGTGAATCTCCCTGCTGCAGGCAAAGCACCCCTGAGCCTGCAATTACAGCCTTCCCACCCCCAAGCTGAAAAACCTGATTTTCTTCAGGAGAAGAGAAACCTCATCCTGGGAGCGGAATTTGGTTTGTATTTCCAGAGAAGACAGAGTGTGCTCAGGGATGCTTAACCCTCCGGTGCAGCCCCGGGCTGGGAGGTTGGAGGTGGTGGTGGGGGAGTCCCCTGTGAGGGCAGGAAGAGGCTGCGACTCAGGGCGGAGGGGCAGTCTCAGTGTGCGTGGGTGCACAGAGACCCTGGTGTAGACAGATCTCGGTGCGGGGAGGACGCAAGTGGGTGTGCAGGGGCCACAGTGTAGACAGACAGCACTCTCTGCTGGCCCACGTTGTCGGTCCAGCCCTGTCTAGCTCTGCACCCTGGAAGTGGCGAGGGGAGGGGGAGAATGAGGGCCCTGGTGGGCCCCCCGCTGGCTCCAACAACCTTCGCAGTTCACAGGGCGTCCTCTCCTGCTCCTCTAAATGTGAAGCCGCTTTAAGATGGCATCTTTATGTCTCAAGAAGATAAAAGCGCCTTTAAAAAAGTAACCATGGCCGGGTTCGGTGACTCATGCCTGTAATCCTTGCACTTTGGGAGGCTGAGGTGGTGAATCACTTGAGGTCAGTAGTTTGAGACCAGCCTGACCAACATGGTGAAATCCTGTCTCTACTAAAAATATAAAATCAGCCGGATATGGTTGTGCATGCCTGTAATCCCAGCTACTCAGGAGGCTGAGGCAGGAGAATCACTTGAACCTGGGAGGCAGGGGTTGCAGTGAGCCGAGATTGTGCCATTTTACTCCAACCAGGGCAAGAAGAGAGAAACTTGCCTCAAAAAACAAACTAACCACACTACCATTATCACACTTAAAAAGGCATTTCTGAATATAAAATATTCACTGTTCACATTTTCCTGTTTATTTCATGAATTTTTTTTTTTTCTGTCTTACTCAGCCAGGATTTAGGTAAGACCTAGGTATTTTGATTAGTTGATTTGATTTAAATGTATCATAGTGGTCACATGGGAGAAAAATCAGAACCTTGGGGCCGGGTTTTTGTAGATGAACTGTAGGGTTTCCTGTTGTTTCTATTTGGAATTACATTTTGGTGGCGACCAGCATCCCTTCAGATCCTGGTCTCACACAGGCATTTGGCCTCTCCTTCCCTTAGGTCCCATGTCATAGCCATCCTGTGCAGGCCCAGGTGGGAGCCACTCGTGTTTGGTCCTGAGGAATCCCAAGCCCCTCCACCCTAGGCAAGGAATGAAGATAATGGGTTCAGAATTAGGTTTTACAAAAAGCAAAGTCCTTGAAGGATGGTTATTCCTGCCCCGAGATCCCACAGTGGGGCCTTTGGAGTGATAGACCACCCCCACCTCCTTAGCACCCTGCTCCACCCCCACCCCCACCCCCAAAGCTTCAACAAAGGCTTTTTTTTTTTTTAAGTTTTCCGATGCCCTTTGCTCTTTGTTTGCCTTCTCGCTTTGTTCTCTGGCCAGCTGCAGGCCACACCGCCATTTGGAAACGGGTTTCCTTGGGTTTGATTGACAAATGGGAGGGAACTGGGATGCAGAGGCTCATGCCTTCCAGAGAATATTTTGGAGAAAGATGGAAACTAGAGAGAGCTGCTGGCTTTACAGTGTTGGGTTCTGAGAACTACCAGGTGTGAAGTTGGTGAGCACACAGGCTTGTTAGCTCTTTAAGTGCATGAGGCTCTAGGTTGGTAAGGCCTCATGAACTTCCAGTGGTAACACAGAAAATACCAAGTTAAGGCAATAAAATTGTCTCCCCAACCAACTGATCACTTCCCAGCAGAGGAAGTTGATGACTTAATTTAGAACATATGATTTTAACAATTGGCCCCAAAGCGTTTTTGGACTCAATTCTG
The DNA here is from genome assembly GCF_030222135.1 of Aotus nancymaae. Classification (NCBI taxonomy): domain Eukaryota; kingdom Metazoa; phylum Chordata; class Mammalia; order Primates; family Aotidae; genus Aotus; species Aotus nancymaae. Next base: position 21,200,109 of record NW_026988455.1, read on the forward strand.
TGCATGTTAATATCTATCCAGATTATATCCTGACATTCATTTAAAAAAAAAAAGACTCAAAAGTTTTGCCAAATTGGAAATGGAAACGTGTTACGTTCTGTGGATGGGAGGAGTCTTGAATGCGTATGACAACTTGCAGGATGTGTTAGCTCCAGTTCCAGCCAAAAATCCAAGACAGTGATGAGTTTGTCAGATATTGGTCAGATCAGGGAGAAGATTTACATAAAACCCTTCAGCATTAATATTCTTACAATATTAAAAACTATCTTAGAAAACCAGGCCTGGGGATTGGAGAATGGAGAATGCAGAATTTCTGTACGAAGACGGCTCCCAAGCCTTTTTTTTTTAAGGTAATCAAAGATAAGTGGAGAGTAAGTAATCCTTTTTGTAGGCCAATTAGACAAGTCATGCCTGAACTCTTTCCCCCGTGACTCCTGGAGGAGGCTGGGACTCCCTGTCACAGGGGTACCCACCAGTACACATCCCTGCTAGTTGAGATCTGAAATGCTTATTTGAATGGCTTTGGCTGGTGTGTTGCTGCCTGTGTTTATTTGGATGTATTTCAGCAGAAGCCGTCACATGGACAGAAGAGGTGGGTTTTATGAGATGGTGTTGAAAGAGGGACAGGTCAAACTGAAACCTGATTGGCAGACAATCAGATTGGTGAAACCAGAGAAAAAAGAAAGAGATTAGTACTCAAGTACCTTGACTTCAGAAGTACGGAGTTTCCCTTTGGTGACTCCTCTAACTCCATCTTTGTTGAGTGAGCTTTGGTTCTAGCTCCCTGGTAGGATGGTAAATGTGCTTTCTCTCTGGGTTTCCTTTGTGTACTTGTCTCAGTGGCCATAACGTGGCACTGCGTTGATGTGAAATCCCCTGAGATTTTGCTTCCAGATGCAACTCATGTTAGATAGGGGCGCTGGGTAGGGGGCTGAGAAGGGGTTCCAAGGCCACCAGGAGTTTGGAAGGGGAAGGAATTTTGGTGGTGATTTACGTGCTGGCAAGGGCTCTGTTGGAAATGATTCACTAACTTCCTGGAAGGACCCTTCGGAGGTGTGATTGGCAGTAGGACAGTGGGTGGGGTGTGTTTCCTATTTGGAGTGAGAGAGGATTCTGGTGCGTAGGTGTCTCATCCCAAGGCCTCTTGTCCATCAAATTCTGTTGGGCAGCACTGTCCAATAGAGTTTTCTACAGTGACGGAAATGCTCTGTATTTGTTGTGTCCAAATCAGTAGCCTGCAGCCACATGTCCCTGTTGAGCACTGAAATGTGATTAGTGTGACTGAAGAACTGCATTTCTGATCTTACTACTTGATTTTAATTAATTTAAACGTAAAGAGCCCCATGTAGCTCGTGGCTACCATATTGTACAGTGCTCTTACAGAGCACCAGCTATCACCTTAATGATTTTGTATCATCCTACAAAACAGTGAAGAAAATGTGAATGGGAAGCATGAATAATGGTGAAATGAACAAATTGAGTGACTCTCACCCTGTTGAAGAAATTGAACTTCATGCCGCCCAGTTCCTGTGAAGCTTTCTGGTATCTTCTTCCAAGGTGGTGATTGTCCTCTGTTTTGTGTTAATAATTCTCTTATCTTTGTAGTTTTGCCATATAGTCAAGTATCCCCTAGTCTGAAATGCTTGGAACAGAAGTGTTTCAGATTTGGGTTTTGTACTGTACTTACAGGCTAAGCATCTCTAATCCAAAAATCCCAAATCTGAAGTACTCCAGTGAGCATTTCCTTGGAGTGTCAGGTTGGCACTCAAAAGTGTTTCAGATTTTGGAACATTTCAGAGTTCCTGTCTTCAGATTAGAAATACTCAACCTGTGTGTATATCTCTGTTAGTTTTCTGGGACTGCTGTAACGAAGTCCCAGAGGCTGGGCGTCTGAAACAACAGGCATTTACTTTCTCCTGGTTCTGGAGCCCAAGTCCGAGATCAGGTGTCAGCAGGGGTAACTTCTCCTGAGGCCTCTCTCCTTGGCTGGCAAATGGTGCCTTCTCCCTCTCTTTTTACATGGGCGCCTTTCTGTGTCTGTGTCCTCATCTCCTCTTCTTATGACACCCGTCTTCTTGGATTAGGGTCCTCCCTAATGACCTCATTTTAACTTAGTTACTCCTTTAAAAATCTTATCTCCAAATACAGCCATATTTTGAGGTCCTGGGGTTAGGACCTGAAGGTAGAATTTTGGAGGGACACAATTCAGCCCATAACAATCCCTAAAGAGCAGATTGCTTAGTTTTGCCTGTTTGTGACCTTTTGATAAGTGGAGGCATGTTGCATGTCTTTTTTCGTTCAGCATTTTCATTGCCTTTTCATGGTCCGTTTGAGACCACCTTCCAGCTCTCTTGGGAGTAGATTGTCTTGGCCGTGGGCTAGTTCTGTAGGCTGAGCTGTTAGCTCTGGGTTCTCATTTGAGGTCGAAAGGGTGGGAACCAAACTATCCTAACTGTAGGTTCCCCAGGCTTCTCCCCATATATGACAAGGAGAGGGCGGCTCCCGTGTAGAACCCTACACTCCCTTTGCCCAGCTAGATAGATGCCCAGCACATACTGCTGCCCAGCCTGAGAGTCTCCTCTGCCCTCCAACTCCCTCTGTAGAACTTTCTTCCAAGCCCTCAAAATTCAGATGCTTTAATGCCTTTCCTTGCGTTTCTCCCCTCATCCTTCTTCATCCCACGAGGCTCTTTGCCCCTGTTGGGCTTTTCTCTACGAACGCTCTCTCTGTATGATACTCCCCTTGTCTTGTTTTCTCTTTGCTAATCACCTTCACTGATGAGGCTTGACAGCTCAGGAGTGCTTGTCCTACCTAATTTTTTCACCTAATGATAAAATTAATACATGTATGTCAGTATTTAGAAGAAAAATAGTATAAATAAGAAAACAAAAACTATTTGTAACTATACTGCTGGAGATAATGCACCATAAAAAAAGGAGTATTAACAGTAAGTCCTCGCTTGATTGCATCAATGGGCTCTGGGAAACTGTGACTTCAAGTGAAATGACATACTGTGTAACAAAACTGATTTTACCATATGCTAACTGATATAAACAAGAGTTAAGTTCTTATGGCATACAGTATATCATTTTATTTAAAGTTGGAGTTTCCAAGAACCTTATCAATGATGTCAAGTGCAGACATAGGACTCATTGTACTTGCATTTTAACACATTTGTGATCATGCTGGCATGGTTTTATTCCATAAACATGTTTTTCTTGTTACCTATTTGGTTTTTTAAATAATCATCAATTTTTTTTTTTGAGATGGAGTCTCACTCTGTCGCCATGCTGGAGTGCAGTGGCATGATCTCGGCTCACTGCAACCTCTGGCTCCTGGGTTCAAGCAATTTTCCTGCCTCAGCCTCCTGAGTAGCTGGGACTACAGGCATGTGCCACCACACCTGGCTAATTTCGTTATTTTTTGTAGAGATCAGGTTTCACTGTGTTGGCCAGGATGGTCTCGATCTCTTGACCTCGTGATCCTCCTGCCTCTGCCTCCCAAAGTGCTTGGATTACAGGCGTGAGCCACCATGCCCTGCCTATAATTACCGATTTTTTATGGTTGCATATTATCTAATCAAGTGCTATTTCTTGTAACAGATGAAACACTCCATTCCTTTTGAATATTTAGGGTTTTTTTCAGTTTTTCCAAATTACATCTGTGAAGTTCAGAACTTACTGGAAAGTTGCAATTAGAATATATGGGAATTCCTTGCCTCCCCCCACCCCAACCGTCTGAAAGTAAGCAGCTGGCAAGATGCCCATTACCCCCAAAATTCTTTAGTGTGTATTTCCTACAAATAGGGACATTCTTGTACATAATCCTAATACAGCCATCATGAAAATCACAAAATTAGCACGATGCATGACCACCATGAGACCCCAATCAGGACAGTTGCATTAATGGTCCGAATAAAGTCCTTTTGAGCAGCAGGTTTCACTGCAGGGTCATTTGGCTCCTTGCTTCTGGAGTCTCCTCCAGTCTGGAACATACCCCAGCCTGCCCTTGACCTTCATGACCTTGACAGTTGTGAAGAGTGCAGGTAGGGTATTTTGTAGGAAATCCCACAACTTCTGTTTGTCAGGCTTTGTATATGGGCAGGCCCATTGCAGAAATGATATTGTATAAGTCCTTTTCATTGCTCTCACTGGATGGTGCACAGGGTCACTTTGTCCCCTAACTGATGAGATTGACTGACTGAGGTGGCATCTGCTAGGCCTTCCCTTTCAAATTAATCAGCATTTGGTATTTGGTGGGGAGGTTCTTAGAAACCATCAACCTCATCAGACTCTCACTATTCATGTGTTTACTTATATCAGTATGCACACAGCACTCCTGTTTTATCCAGTGGGTTATAATCCTGCCATTACCCCTTGGCAATACCTATTGCTAACGCACTTACAGATGCTTTAAATATATTTTATTACGGCATGAGTTTTCTAGGACTGCTCTAACAAAGCACCACAGACTGAAGGGCTTAAACAACAGAAATTTATTTCACCAGAGTTCTGGAGGCTGGAAGTCTGAGATCCAGGTGTTGGCAGGGCTGGTTTCTCCTGTGGCCTTGTGTCTTCACATGGTCATCCCACTGTGTATGTTTGGGTCCTAATTTTTTCTTCTTACGAGGATACCAGTCATACTGCATTCAGGCCCACCCTACTTCTTTTAGCTTAACTACTTCTTCAAAGGTTCTGTCTCCAATGCAGTCACATTTGAGCTACGGGAGGTTAGGGTTTCAACTTAGGAATTTTGGAGGCGATAGATCAGCCCATAATAATTAAGAACTGTGCTTTGTATTGTATTAACATTCTGCCTGGCTGACTTCTACTGTGATGAAAAACTTAGTATTGACCTCCTTAACATTTCTGAGAGTCTTCTCAGAAAAAGTGAGTGCGAGCAGAGGCAAAAAAGCTCTGATTTTATGCAAAGATGGGCACATGGAAGGGGTTGGAACTAGACTTTCTGCAGTCCTTAAGTTAATAGGACTGTCTAGGTACACGATGTGGTCTTCACTTAGTCTGCTGCCCCCAGACTTTGGTTGGACCCTGGGCTTTTCCTGGTATTTGTGTCCTGATGGCCATGCACTGATGTTGCGTGTCTTAAGATACGGAAGGAATAGAGTGGGCTCTCCCAAGGCCCAGCTGACCTCCTTCTCAGACACCTGCAAAAATGCACGAGGGTACATCAAAAGTGTTAAAGGGTTTATGGATTATTTAAAGAAAGCTGAAGTTATTGCGTCTGCATTGGGGGACATGGCTGGCTAGACAGAAAGAGTAGAAGAAAGCCTTACTTTTTTTTTCTGGAGAAGGAATATTGCTCAGAATTGCCCACACTGGCTCGATCTTGGCTCACTGCAACCTCTGCCTCCTGGGTTCAAGTGATATTCCTGCCTCAGTCTCCTGCGTAGCTGAGATTATAGGTGCCTGCCACCACGCCCAGCTAATTTTTGTATTTTTAGTAGAGACGGGGTTTCACCATGTTGGTCAGGCTGGTCTTGAACTCCTGACCTCATGATCTGTCTGCTTCAGTCTCCCAAAGTGCTGGGATTACAGGTGTAAACCACCACACCCAGCAGAAAGCCTTACTTTACAATCTTTTGTGACTTTGGAATTTTGTCTTGTGTACACACACACACACACACACACACACACACCCTACTAAGAAAATAAATAAAAGTTAACTTTGGAGGAAGGAAGTAGAGAAGAAAAGGTGATTAGCAGTCTCTCTTATCACTTGTCCTCTGTCCTTAACATTATAAGGACATCATCACTTTCCCTGAACCTCCAAGGCCCTACCAAAGTGGAGATCCTCCTGGGCCAGGCCCTTGGTGCGGTGCAGAGGCCCAGTCTGCTAGGATTCTGCATCGCCCCTCCGAGAAATGGAGCCCTAGGCCCGTTGGGTGATGCACACATTAAGAGACCCTTTTCCTGTGTTTGACCAACTTCCATGGCTTTTGGGAACACTGCTTTTTTGGATTTGTCTTTGTTTCTTAAAGTGCAGTTTTTCTGTAATGAGTTTCTTGTTGGGGGATTCTGTGCTTGGGTTTTAATTTTGGTCTATAGGAAGTAAGGGCCCTTTCCACTGACTGTGCTTCTTAGAGAATGATGGGTCACAGTTTGGCTTGGGCCTCCAAGTGGCATTCTAAAGAGGTGAATTGGGTCAATTTGAGCCCAGCCAGGTGCTGGATGTGCAAGGGAGGAGCTTCTGGGATTACTGACAATGAATAAAACCAGACTCTCTCCTTATGAAACTTACATTTTATAGAAAGAGTCCAAGAAATGAATAACTTGGAAGATGCTGTCAGGTGGGTTTGCATGAAACACCATGAGGGCCTAAAGAGAAAACCTACTTCTGCCAGATGAGGCTGGAAAGGCTTTGCAGAAGAGTCTGGCCTCAGGAGCTGACCATGAAGGGTGAATCATCTTCACCAGGTGGAGAAGGGCCATAGAGGTGTGAAGAAGTCCAGGAAGCGGGGATGCAATTGTGATCTGTTGAGGCAAAATTCATTCATTCTTACCTGCCTCCTGCCATTTCCCTTGCCCCACATCAGTGGGCAGAATAAATGAATTTAATGAGTATATCCCATTTAAAGGCTACTCTAGGGTATTTTTTCCCCCAGCAATGAAAAGATTTCTCAGGTGCTGTAAATACTCCATTTGCTGGAGGAAGCCGGAGCCAGTATTGGGTCCCTGTGAAGTTCTAAACACTCTGGAAATCTTGTTAAAGCTGGAGGCTTACACAAATTATGGGGTCCTCATTCTTAAAGCCTTTCTTTGTTAGCTTCCTTTTGATGATAAAATAATTGATTATCTCTGGGGAAAAGAATACCTTGAGTTATTTATAACCCTTCTCCCTGGGGAGCTCTGGAACTGTTTGCAAATGTAATGTAATTATAAGCCTGACACTCTCCCACCCAGGTTGGGGCAGGTATTATTACCCTGTGGTCTACTTCCTTCTCCTGTTTTAGCATCAATCTAAACCTGGGAGATGAAGTGGCTTGCCTAAGTATAATTCAATCTGTCAACAGACATAGCAGGAATAGCTTCTGTATAATGAACTCTGGTTGTAAAATGGTGATAATGTCATTGGTGATGGTTCTTCAGAATTATTACAGGTGGAATGAGAATTGACTCTTAGTCTCCTCAATATTCAGTATTTTGGGTATGTTTAGATCACTAATTTTCCCTGTATAGGTATCTATCTTCTTTTCCTAAGCACCATAGCAGTTGTCTGATCTTCTTGATCCTCTTCTGGTCTCAAGACCCCTTTCTTTCTTGGGGAGGTCATTCTGTGTCTTTCTGCCCCTGTCCACTTAGACTGGGCACATGACTTAGAGGTAGCCATGTGCTCCCTGACAGGCTGATCTGAAGCAGTCCTGGAACTTCTGATCACCTTCTTTAAGGAAGTATAAATGAAACCTTGAGTATATGGTGGTGCGTGAGATTGGAAGGAAAATAGAGAGGGATGGGAAGAGGAGACAGAAATGTTGTAGGAAGCTGCGTTTAAAGGGTTGGTTTTCTGAGTCCTTTTAATTTCCACAAGCACATGCTTGATAATTTTGCTGGGTATCATTCTCAGTTTCAGGTCACATGACATTCTTGGAGTGTCACTCCACAGTCTTCCAACCCTGTGCTGCCTTCTGAGAGGTTCACTGCCATTTGAAGCCTCATTCCTTTTCTAGTGACTTGTTTTTGCTTGGAGAGATTTTGTGATCTTTTATTTACCTTAGGAATTCATTAGGTAAATGAATGCACGATGTATTAAATGTGCATGTCTTTTTTTCGTTCTCAGTTGTGACTTGGCTCTTTTTGTATGGACACTTGAGTATTTCAGCTTGGTGATCCTCTTTATGTTCTTTTAAAAATATTCCCCCCTCCCATTTTTTTCTGTTCTATCTTTCTGAAGCTCCTCTTCTCTCCTCTCCTTACTGTAGAATTTCAACTTTATCTTTCAATCCTTCAGTTGAATTTTCCTTTTAATGTTGGAATCCTATTTTGATTTCATTACTTTTTCTATTTTTTGTTGCTTTCTGATTATATTTTAAGAAGGCAATACCTTCTCTAATGTCTCTGAAAACTTCGTTTTCTTTCTTTTAGCTCTTGAATCAACTTTGTTTCCTCTGGAGTGATTTGTTTTCTTATCTTGGCACCTCTTTTTCATATCAGGAGCTTTCTGCAGATGTCTGGTTGTTCTTGGTTAATTCTTGGTTAAAGCAATAGCTCACAATTTGAGAGTTTGCATGTATGGATGGTGAACTTCATTTCAGATTTGGTGTCGGGGACGGGCTATTTTACCGGGAACACTGGGTGCCAAGATACACACATCTATTCCCGAGGCCTTCACTTTCACTTCACTTTTTTTTTTTTTTTTGAGATGGAGTCTTGCTCTGAGCCTAGGCTAGAGTGCAGTGGTGCTATTTTGGCTCGTTGCAACTTCTGCCTGCTGGGTTTGAGTGATTATCCTGCCTCAGCCTCCCAAGTAGCTGGGATTATAGGCATGTGTCACCATGCCTGACTAATTTTTGTATTTCTAATGGAGACGGTGTTTAACCATGTTGACCAGGCTGGCCTCGAACTCCTGACCTCAAGTGATCTACCTGCCTTGACCTGCCAAAGTTATGAGATTACAGGTGGGAGCCACCGTGCCTGGCCTCATTTTAATTTTAATGACAAGCACACTTTTTTTTTGCCCCTCTGCAGGGGTTAGGAGAAGGGCAAGAAATGCCTGTGTGCCAGGTGTGCTCCAAGCTCTGTTGAGATAGGAGTTGGCCATTTGGGTTTCTACGTGTCCATCTATAGATTCACACTTAATCTCATTGTTTGTTACCCCACCGTGCTTTCTGATGATCCTGGTATTCCTAGGTTCTCAGTCTTCCTGTGGTTGAGGGAGCCACTTGGGCCCCCTTTATAAAGCTGCTTTCCCCTTGAGTTGCACTCCACATACATAGATCGTCTGTGTGCTGGGGTCCCCTGCCTGCTGTGCTATGTGTCTGTGGACTTGCTTTCTTCTACAAATTTCTGGAGCTCTCTTGCTTCCAGAGAATGTCTCTGAAAACTTCATTTTCTTTCTTTTTTTTCTTCATTTTCTTTCTATTTATTTTGGGCATTCATTATAATGCATTAAATGTACAGGTCTTTTGTTGTTCATTCTCAGTTGCTTTCTTCTATAAGAAGCATCTCTTGAATCATCTTTGTTTCCTCTGGAGTGATTTGTTTTCTTATCTTGGCACCTCTAGTGACCTTTCTCGTGTTCTCTGTGTGGCTGTGGGTTTCTTACTTTATTTCATTCTTATCATTTTGTGGGACTTCTAGAAAGGCAAATAAAGAAAGCATGGTCAATCCAGCATTGTTCACTGGTGGGTATGATCATTTGAGGAGGACTGAAATAGACCTTTGCTTATTTTCTGCTGGCTCTTAAAATAAGAAAATTAAGCAATTAGTTCCTTTAGGGCACTTGGACATTCTTTTCAAGGCATCTACACTTCTACAACGTTGTCAAGTGGAATCAGAGAAGTACTGGCATTTCTACATATACTCCCCACTGCCAGATGTTTGTTACTTTTGATTTAGTCAAATTCTTGTTCATTTAAACAATGTTCTCCACAAAAATGGGAAAACACTTGCAGGATATCTCTAGGCATTCCATTCACAGAATTACATATTGAAGTTACAGTAGAAATCTGCCCATTCTCTGCTATAGGGACCAGTAATTGGTTGGCATAACTCAAAATGCCTTCTAAAGTTGGAGAAATGTAATAAAAAGATCCACCCATATATTAAACATTCTGTTCCAGTTAGCTCATATAAGTGTTCATTAATTAACCAATTTTTGATGTAGGCCGAGGCTTTTTGGTGAGAATCAGCCGATAGTCTTTCTTGCTTACGCTACAGTTTTCAGTGTTGGTTTCTTTAGAAGTCGTATGACAGCAGGAAGAAATCTGTGAAGCAGACTGAGGTCAGATGTTTACAATATTCTCCTAGTCATTTTCTGTTTTATCTTCTATCCTTCTTTCTAACATGGATTTTTTTTTTATATTGTATGGAGCCTTTTCAAAGCCAACTCGGTTTTCCTAAATAGAACCTTTTTCATGTTTTTAGTTCCTCATCAATTAAATATTTAATTATATAATTTAATGACCAGAATAAGTGCAACTGGCCTAAGCAGGTTTGTGAGCAGCTGTGGCTGAGTCCTGGGACGTGTGTCACTTTCACGGGGCAGAAATGAGGAGTGAGTGCTCGTGTGCAGAGCCCCCACACTGGTTCAGGTGGCCAAGTGGACACCACAGAGCACCTTTTGCTGGGGTAATCCTGCTCTGAGCCAGATTGGGTTTCATGCCAGTGGAGTGGAAATGAAGGGTCTTTTCTCTTCCCCCAGGCGGGGTGATTCCTTGAGGCCCTGTCTGGGAGGAAGGCTTCCTTAGCCCCCTTCCAGGTGGATGCTATCACTTCCCCATGCCCTGACTTGATTTTCTGTGGGCAGAGACCAAATTACAGGCTGTAAGTCTTTGTCAAAGTAAAAGAAGCCCAACTCCCCCAACCAATTCAATAGGACCCCAGACAGAAAGCCTTTAATGTGCTTTCTTCATGCCCTCCTTTTAAAATTTATCTCTAAGGAGAAGTGAAAGTTAATTTGTCAAAGGTAATTTACAGCCTGAATATTCAGGGGAGGAAAAGGTTCCCCCGAAGGCATCTCTTGGTGGAAGACTCTGAATGTAGAACATGGCTTTGGATTCTGGGATTCAGCTGCTCAGCGCTGGATGAATTACAATGCTGTCAACACAGCCGTATATATTGTCGGGCTGGGTACAGTATGTTACTGTGGAGGTAGTCTGTACATCTGCCATGGCTCAAATGCACTTCAGATGTCTGTGGGATTGCAACAAAAAAGGCCCTGTGACACCTTGTGTTCCCATTGGTGGCTTTTAAAAAATATATTTTATTGTACTTTAGGTTCTGGGGTACATGTGCAGAACATGCAGGATTGTTACATGGGTACATACATGGCAATGTGGTTTGCTGCCTCCATCCTCGTCACCTATATCTGCTATTTATCCCCATGTTACCCTCCCCAACTCCCTACTCCCTGCTGTCTCTCCCCTAGTCCCCCCCAACAGATCCCAGTATGTGATACTCCCCTCCCTGTGTCCATGTGTTCTCATTGTTCAACATCAGCCTATGAGTGAGAACATATCGTGTTTGATTTTCTGTTCTTGTGTCAGTTTGTTGAGAATGATGGTTTCCAGATTTATCCATGTCCCTACAAAGGACACGAACTCATCGTTTTTTATGGCTGCATAGTATTCCATGGTGTATATGTGCCACATTTTCCTTGTCCAGTCTGTCATCAATGGGCATTTGGGTTGATTCCAGGTTTTTGCTATTGTAAACAGTGCCAAAATGAACATAGGTGTGCATGTGTCTTTATAATAGAACGATTTATAATCCTTTAGATATATACCCACTAATAGGATTGCTGGGTCAAATGGAATTTCTGTTTCTAGGTCCTTGAGGAATTGCCACACTGTCTTCCACAATGGTTGAACTAATTTACACTCCCACCAACAGTGTAAAAGTATTCCTATTTCTCCACATCCTCTCGAGAATCTGAGGTCACCAGATTTTTTAATGATCACCATTCTAACTGGTGTGAGATGGTATCTCAGTGTGCTTTTGATTTGCATTTCTCTAATGACCAGTGATGATGAGCATTTTTTCATATGCTTGTTGGCCTCATGTATGTCTTCTTTTGTAAAGTGTCTGTTTGTATCCTTTGTCCACTTTTGAATGGTTTTTTTTCTTGTAAATCTGTTTTAGTTCTTTGCAGATTCTGGATATTAGCCCTTTGTCAGATGGGTAGATTGCAAAAATTTTTTCCCATTCTGTTGGTTGCCAGTTCACTCTAATGATTGTTTCTTTTGTTGTTCAGAAGCTCTGGAGTTTAATTAGATCCCATTTGTCTATTTTAGCTTTTGTTGCCAATGCTTTCGGTGTTTTAGTCATGAAGTCCTTGCCTATGCCTATGTCCTGAATGGTTTTGCCTAGGTTTTGTTTTCTTCTAGGGTTTTTATGGTGTTAGGTCTTGTGTTTAAGTCCTTAATCCATCTGGAGTTAATTTTAGTGTATGGTGTCAGGAAGTGGTCCAGTTTCTGCTTTCTGCACATGGCTAGCCAGTTTTCCCAACACCATTTATTAAACAGGGAATCCTTTCCCCATTGCTTGTTTTTGTCAGGTTTGTCACAGACCAGATATTTGTAGATATGTGGCATTGTTCCCGAGGCCTCTGTTCTGTTCCATTGGTCTATATCTCTGTTTTGGTACCAGTACCATGCTATTTTGATTACTGTAGACTTGTAGTATAGTTTGAAGTCAGGTAGCATGATGCCTCCAGCTTTGTTCTTTTTGCCTAGGATTGACTTGGCTATGCGTGCTCTCCTTTGGTTCCAAATGAAGTTTAAGGTGTTTTTTTCCAGTTCTGTGAAGAGGGTCATAGGTAGCTTGATGGGGATAGCATTGAATCTATAAATTATTTTGGGCAGTATGGCCATTTTCACAATATTGATTCTTCCTAACCATGAGCTTGGAATGTTTTTCCATTTGTTTGTGTCCTCTCTTATTTCCTTGAGTAGTGGTTTGTAGGTCTCCTTTACATCCTTTGTTAGTTGTATTCCTAGGTACTTTATTCTCTTTGTAGCAATTGTGAATGGCAGTTCATTCTTGATTTGGCTGTCTTTAAGTCTGTTATTGGTGTATAGGAATGCTTGTGATTTCTGCACATTGATTTTGTATCCAGAGACTTTGCTGAAGTTGCTTATTAGTTTCAGGAGATTTTGGGCTGAGACGATGGGGTCTTCTAAATATACAATCATGTTGTCTGCAAATAGAGACAATTTGTCTTCCTCCTTTCCTAACTGAATACCCTTTATTTCTTTTTCTTGCCTGATTGCTCTGGCTAGAACTTCCAATACTATATTGAATAGGAGTGGTGAGAGAGGGCATTCTTGTCTAGTGCCAGATTTTAAAGGGAATGCTTCCAGTTTTTGCTCATTCAGTATGATATTGACTGTGGGTTTGTCGTAAAATAGCTTTTATTATTTTGAGATACGTTCTGTTGATAGCTGCTTTATTGAGAGTTTTTAGCATGAAGGGCTGTTGAATTTTGTCAATGGCCTTCTCTGCATCTATTGAGATAATCATGTGGTTTTTGTCTTTGGTTCTGTTTATGTGGTGGATTACGTTTATAGACTTGCGTATGTTGCACCAGCCTTGCATCCCCAGGATGAAGCCTACTTGATAGTGATGAATAAGCTTTTTGATGTGCTGTTGCAATCAGTTTGCCAGTATTTTATTGAAGATTTTTCCATCTATGTTCATCATGGATATTGGCCTGAAGTTTTCTTTTCTTGTTGAGTCTCTGGCGGGTTTTGGTATCAGGATGATATTGGTCTCATAAAATGATTTGGGAAGGATTCCCTCTTTTTGTATTGTTTGGAATAGTTTCAGAAGGAGTGGTACCAGCTCCTCTTTGTATGTCCGGTAGAATTCAGCTGTGAACCCATCTGGTCCTGGGCTTTTTTTGGTTAGCAGGCTATTAATTGCTGCCTCAACTTCAGCCCTTGTTATTGGTGTATGAGAAGCAAGGAAAGATCTAAAATCGACACCCTATCATCAAAATTGAAAGAGCTAGAGGAGCAAGATCAAAACAACCTCAAAAGCTAGCAGAAGACAAGACATAACTAAGATCAGAGCAGAACTGAAGGAGATAGAGACACAAAAAAACCCTTCAAAAAATTAATAAATCCAGGAGCTGGTTTTTTGAAAAGATCAACAAAATAGACCACTAGCTAGATTAATAAAAAAGAAAAGAGAAGAATAAAATAGATGCAATAAAAAATGATAAAGGGGATATCACCGCAGATTCCACAGAAATACAAACTACCATCAGAAATTACTACAAAGAACTCTATGCACATAAACCAGGAAACCTGGAAGAAATGGGTAAATTTCTGGACACTTGCACCCTCCCAGGAAGAAGTCTAAACCCTGAACAGACCAGTAGACCATTGGTGGCTTTTAATGCTCTTGCTAGAGAGAGCTTCCAGTGGTAGATAGGGGGACATGGGCCAGGTGCACACAGGTAGTGGTAGATGAGAGGATGTACAGTTTTACATAAGTGCAAAAATGATGGGAGAAGGTGAAAACCAATTTTGATGTTGTTTCATCCAGAACAGCAAACCACACCCACATGGCCAGAAACTGTTGGTGGGAGCAAGCCTTAGCCCACGTCTGTTGGAATTGAAAGTATGATGACGACGAACATAATGATGACATAAAATAGTCATATCTCCAAGAACTTTAAGAATTTCAGAGAATGTATACTTATGTTCTCTTACAGAGTTAAAAATGTGAGTCCTGCCATGATTGAGGGGATACTTGGCCTGTGGACCTGCGTGGGTCTGAGTCCTTAGATTTATGCAAAATGCACCAGGGTGCCTTTACTTTTTCCCAGTGTGTAAGGGACCAGAGCGTCCAGGTCCCTCTCCATTCTCCAAAGAATGTTGTTCCTTTGGCTATGAGCCATGCCTTCCTCATTTCTACTGAAGAGCTGCTAAGGGAGTTCTTATTCTGCGTATTTCCGTATTTCTAGCCCAGTCTCTATAATACAGTGAAATGTACGCCTTGTGTTTTAGCAGTCGACAGTGCTGCTTCATAAGCAATGTGTAGTATCAGGAACACTTAATACAATGGCCTATAAACACACCAGCCTCAAGGTAGGACTTGGGAAATATTGGGGTGAAAGAAGAGTTAGCTTATTAGTAGCCTCACAAAAATCTGTACAAGAAAAATGAACAAATTCTGGCTGTGTGGTGTAAACACTGCCTGATTCTTTGTCAAGATTTTGGCAGTGAGGTGAGGATAGTCATTGGATGTATTGGAAATCTTGGGGTTCATGGACATTTGTCAGGAAGAATAGCAGCTTCCCTTGGGTGGGGCAGTCATTCATAGTTAAAAGGATGAGATGCTCCCCAGGACGACCCGTGCCAGCCTGAGGATGTAACTCTGAGTGCACCTATATGAGGGACCGCAATCTGACAATTTCCCTTTTGTCATAAACTCAAGTTATATCATACCAAGAGTGAGGAGTCCCTTTTATGCTGTTTTCCAGGAAGAGGGAGAAACAACAAATGAGGGTGAATAAGTAATGTAAATTTCTTTATTAGAATTATTTGTGGAGAAAATAAAATTCCTCCACAGATCTGTTTGTGTTATCTGTTGCTGTGTAACAGAACACTGCTGCACAATTTAGAGGCTTAAGTGGGTAATGTATGGTTATGGCACACAGTTCTGAGGGTCGACAGGGTCTTTCCTGGAGTCTCTTGTGTGGCTGTGTAAGATGCTGTGGGGGCTGCAGTCATCTGAGGGTCAACTGGGCTGGACATTAAGATGGTGCACTGACATGGCTGGTTGGTGGTGCTGGTGGGGGTCGGGGAGTCCTGAAAACCCATGCAGGGCGTCTCCGTATGGCTTGGCCTTTTCACAGCATGGTGGCTGAGTTCCAAAAAGGACTCTCAAGAGTGACTGTGTTAAAGACAGAGAGAGGAATTTGGCCAGTTACAGGCTTCATTCAGAACCAACACTCAAGTCCACTTTCTTTGCATTCTAGGGGTCAGAGCAATCACAGGGCCCACTCTGACTCAGGAGAGTGGCGAAACAGACTCCAGCTTTTGTCAGGGAGTGTCGAGGACACTGTGTGGAAGAGTGTGTGAGATGGAAGGTATTGTTGCAGCCTTCTTTGGAAACTACAACCCCTCACAAGATTTTAAAATAGAAACTGACTATGCACTCCCTTTGTCACAGGAATATATTTATTTGTATAATATATTATTATAGGACGTGAACATTCTGCCACTTTCGGGGTGATTAATTAATTCATTCAAGCACTTGCTATCTCCTTCTTCCTATCTTAGCTTTTATCTAGCACATGCTGTGCAATGTATTATGCCAATCCATGGCAAGATGAGGGAGAACGATAGAAGGAGATAGTAAGAAACACAGATAGTGGTTTAGATAGAGGAAGACAAGCACACAGAGTGATAGATATGGCAGACAGCTGCTCCACACATGGAGGGAGACCAACATGTAAACAGAGAAAGTGAGACTTTTCAGAGGAGAGACAGCAGGGGAAGCTAGCTGCATGTTAGAGTTCTGAGGGACAGCATGGGACAGACCATTCCAAGCTGTCCTCAGCTCTAGAGAAGACCATGTTAAAATAACCAAGGGTTTCTTTGGTCAGGGCAGTCCCTCAACCTGGGTGTTTCTTCCTGTCTCTGGAAGACATTGCTTTAAAGAGTAATTAGATTTGTAGAACAATACTATTTTTAATGCTGGTATTAGCAGTTTTTTGCATTTATGTTTTTAATTAATGTGAACTTGGTTAATAGCATTCCAAAAACTAAAGGAAGATCACGTGCTGATTTTTCTTGACTCTGTGAGTGTCACTAGAAAATACTTATTCTGAAGTATTTTTCCCAGGTGTATAAAAATATTCTACACACTAGCTCAAGCTGTTCTGCAAAAATCACTGCCATAGCTGTGGCTTGAGGCCATTTGCAGGCTACATGAACTAATGCTGCCCAGATTTGTTGAAATACGAGTTTTTTTTCTTTTGACACCTGCACTTTCAACATTTAGTACTTTATTTGATATTAAAAATCTACTTTTGATCGTGAGATACTTTCAACATCCTAGAAATGTTTCCTTCTTCTGTAAAAGTTATATGGGACACGTGCTAGGGAATTGCAAGGATAATAGTGTTTGTAAATAGATAGATCCCTGAAAATAAGTGAATGGTGAATTAGATATTCATTTTTCTTTGTTAAGTGATGGATGTTGGGAGCCCTGTTGTTTTGGGCAGTTCCAGGGGAAGTTGCCATCAAGACCCAGCCTGGCTATCCTTGCCCAGCCAGGTGGTCCCCTGACCTCGGGCCGTCTGCATGCCCTGCTGTTTCAGCTCTGTGACAAATGAGTTTCCTTGGTTCTAAAATACAGGCTGTAGGCAGATGATGGTGTTCTATTCTTTGGGCAGTTGGGATCAATCAAGAAAAACACAACGTTTCATATTTAATGACTAAATTATCCACGTATTGACTTAGATTGGGGTTAGCAAACCCTTTTTAATAAATAATCAGATAGTAAATATTTCAGACTTTTCGAGTCTTACTGTCTCTGCTGCTGCAGGTGTTCAGCTCTGCCCCTGTGTAAAAGCAGGCAGAGATCATATGTAAACGATGTCTTATTAAAACTTTGTTGTGGACATACAGTTTTAGCATGCCTGAAAAATCTTCTTTATTTGATGTTGTTTTCAACAATTTTATAGTGTAAAAACTATTCTTGGCTCTTGGAACAGGTGGTGGGCTGCCTTTGGCCCATGGGCCGTAGGTTGCTGACTGCTTCCCAACATCTTGCAGGAATAGACACAGATTTTTACAGGATACTTGACTTAGGTAACTTTTATGAATGCTTATTTTTTATTTTCTTCTTAAAAAAGTTCCTGAGGAAGATTTTTAAAAATTTTAGTTGTTAAGTTAATACACCAAAACAGACTTTTTGGGTACACAGTTCTTTGAGTTTTAACACAAGAATGGATAGCTTTGTATAGCCACTGCTAAAATCAGGATTTGGAGCAATTACAACTTCCTTGTGGTACCGCTTTAGAGTTGCTATTACCTGCACCCGCAAACCTTGGCAAACACTGATCTTTTGTTCTCTTCCTATAGTAGTTTTGTATTTTCAAGAATATCAAGTAGTGGAATGATACATTATTTAACTTTCTGAGCTAGATGTGTTTATTCACTCAGCATAATGCCTTTGCCATTCATTCGCCCAAGTTGTTGCAGTTATCCATAATTTATTCCTTTCTATTGCTGAGCAGTATTTCACGGTATAGGTGTCCCACAGTTTGCTTGTCGATTCACCTGTTCAAGAACATTTGGGTTATTTCTAGTTTTTGCCAGTTATAAATGGAGCTGCTTTAATATGCATGTATACAACCAGGCATGGTGGTTCACGCCTGTGATCCTGGTGACTTGAGAGTCCGTGGTGGGAGGATTGCTTGAGGCCAAGAGTTGAGACCAGTCTGGGCAACTTAGTGAGATTCTATTTCTAAAACATTTTGTAATAAATTCACTGGGTGTGGTGGCATGTGCCTGCAGTCCCAGCTTGTCAGGAGTTTGAGGCAGAAGGATCACTTGAGCTCTGTAGTTTCAGGCTGTAGTGAGTTATGGTGGTGTCACTGCATTCCAGCCTGGGTGATAGGGTGAGATTCTGTCTCTAAAAAGGAAAAATGTATATATTCACATATAGGTTTTTGTGAGAGCATATGTTTTCATCTCTCTATGGTGAATACCTAGGAATGGGATTACTGGTGACATAAGTGTACAATTGACTTTATAAGAAACAGCCAAACTGTTTTCCAGAATGCATTCCCGACAGCAATGTGTGAGAGTGTCAGTTCATCATTTTTGCTCTTCTTTCATTCCTGGTGGTCCAAGTTCCCTTTCTGGTATTAATTCCCTTCTGCACGAGGCACTTCTTCAGCAGCTACTCTGCTGCAAGTCTGCTGACAGTGGCTGCTATTAGCTTTCTTTCATTTGAGAGTGTCGCCTTCATTCCTTAGTGGTGTTTTCACTGGGTATAGAATTCTGGGTTCATAGTCTGTTTCTTTGAGCACTTTAAATACCCTGTGCCACATCCTTCTGGCTTTCATTGTTTTTAACGAGAAATCTGCAGACAGTAAAATAGTTTTACCTCTATAAATAACTTGTTTTTCTCTGATTGCGTTTAAGATTTTTTCCCCTTTGTCTTTAATTTTCATCAGTTTGATTATTCTATGTTTGGATGTAGATTTATTTGGGCTTATCTTTTTGGGGATTCATGAAATTTATTCTGTGGGTTTACATTCTTTTTTTTTTTTTTGCCATATTTATAAAATTCTTAGTTGTTTCTTCACTCTTTTTTTCTTCTTCTTCTGGGAATCTGGGGATATAAATGTTGGACCATTTCATTTTTTCCCACGGTTCTATGATGATCTGTTCATTTCTTTTCAATTTGTTTTTCTCTTTTGTTCACCTTCTATAATTTTTATTGACACTTCTCTGTCCTTATTGCTGTTTGATTGCTTTCACTGAGGTTTTTCTTCCATTTACTGTATGTTTTCATTCTAAAAATTTCGATTTTCTTTTATATATATATATGTGTGTATATATATATATGTATATATATATATATTAATTTTTTTGCTGAGACATTTTATCTTTCTGTTTGTTTCCAAAGTGCTTTACTTGTTGGCTGTTTTTTATTATAGTTGTGTTGACTCCTTTGTCAGATAATTCCATCTGTGACATCTGGTTGCTAATGTCCATTGATTGAGATTTTCCTGGTTCTTTGTAGGCTGAGTAATGTTGGATTGCATCATGGAGATTTTGAATATTAGATTTCAGTGGTGAGACTCTGGGTGTTGTTCAACTGCTATGGAGAATGTTGATACTGTTTTACAGGCAGTGAGTCCGCTTGGGTTCAGGCTGCAAGTTCCAAACAGTTTTCCATGTTTGTGGTCCCAATGCCAGTTCTAGTTTCAAAGCCTCTGTAGTGCTACTTGGATCTGTCCTACATGTGTGTCACACCGTGGCCAGACTTGGACCTGGGTGGTGTTCTGCTTTGCAGTTCTGTTCTCAACATCTGCTTAGGGTCAGATCTACACACACACACAGCTCATGGGTGGTCTCAGGAACTTGTAAACAACTTTAAAGGGTCACTTTTCTGAGTTTTCCCTTCTCCATCATCTCCCTGGTATTTTCAAGTTCCCTAAAACACCCATTTCAGTCCTCTAGCCCCAGATCTTGGGTTTTAGTTACCTTGTTCTGCTGCATACTCACCTTGACTATATCCATGTCTCAGAAAAACAGTTGAGGACAGAGAGAGAAAAACAGCACTGGGTTTGACCACCTCTTGAGACCCCAGCTCCTCCAATCGCGGAGTTAAATTCTCTCTCAGAGTTTCAAGCTACTGCAGTTACTTGTTGCCACCCCACCATCACTTCAATAGCATGGGGACTGGAGTGCAAGAGAATGGAGAAAAGAAGGAAAATGAAAAAAGAACCATGCTTTCCATGCTCTTTTAGTGGGGAAAGATACACTTATCTTTACCCTGCTCAGGCAGAGCTAGAGGCCTTTTCTGGAAGCTCTCTTCTGTGCTGATGCCCTTGTATGAGTCTGGGACTGTGTTAAGTTCAAACCTGGAGATGCTAAGGAGTCCCCAAAAAGGTGCTCCTTTATTCGTTCCAGGTTTTATAGCTCCATTCATGGGAGATGTGGGCAGAATATGCTGACTGTATCTTGTCCAGAACCAGAACCCTCAAGATATTTTGATCAGAATAATTTACAAATTTTATTTTCTATTTTGCTTTCAAGCACAATAGCAGCAACCCTATTTTGAGGAGGATGTGCAGATTTCAGATTGTTTCAAGATCCTTTCCATGTTCTCCCCAAAATTAGACTGTTAAATTACTAGATTCCCTTGTCAGTTCCATCCCATAGAACTTTTGGGGAAAATGGAAATATTCTGTATCTGCGTATGGTAGCTGTTAGCCTTTGTGGCAATATTAAGCTCTTGAAATGTGGCTAGTGGGACGGGCTAACAGAATTCGAAATCTTCTTTAGTTTTAATTAATTTAAGTTTCAGAGTTTTAGTAGTCCTGTATGTCTGGAGGCTCTCTTACTGTACAATGAAGCGAATTTATTCTGCTGTGGAAAGCACTCTTTAAAACATGCAGCTGGTACAAAATTAGCTGGGCATGGTGGTATCCGCCTGTAATCCCAGCTACACGGGTGGCTGGGGCAGGAGAATCACTCGAACCTGGGAGGCAGAGATTGCAGTGAGCTGAGATCGTGCGACTGCACTCCAGCCTGGGCGATAGAGTGAGATTCGGTCTCAAAAAACAAATAAACAAACAAACAACAACAACAACAGAAACCATGCAGCTGGCAGGCTTGGATTTGGCCAGAGGAAAGAATATCACTATTTCTTCTTTGGCTGTTTCACTGTAAAGCATTTTCACTATGATGCCACCGTTGTACCACACACCTGGCTGGAGTATTTTGATTCAGGAAATTCAGAAAGTGTTATTTATTCAATATGTGTAGCTAAATGTGGATAACATCCCATGTTAGAGGCATATATCCTCTGGAGCAATTTAAAGAAAATATCTTTTGTGTTTTTTGGAGGTGAGGCTCTGTTGAACATCACTGGCAATGCTGACTGAGTTCTTCCCTTCTTTCAGAAGTCATCTTAGGCAGGTTGATGTGGCCCCCAAAGAAGCCACCTTGTTTTCACTTCACATCCTCACCACCCATGCCTCCAAACAAAAACCAAAGTAGGACTCAGTCCATAATCTGGTAGTATTTCATTTAAAATAAATAGTCTTGGGCCCATATTTTGAAAATGAAGTATTGTCATGGCCCTTTTTAAAGGAATCACAAAGGAATAATCTGCAAAAAGATATCTCTTCCTTGCCTAGAATAAGTTGTTTACCAAATAGCTTTTGATTACTTGGTGTGCTTTTAAAAATGAAAGGACTTTTCTCCCTTTCCTTTGTTGACTCCTAGAAAGCCAGTGTTTTGATATTCTCATTTTTATAGAGGAAGAAAACTAATGATATTAAAGTCATGGTATTTTTCAGATACATTAAAGAAAACCAGAACGTGGCTTCACAGTTGGGTCATTTGATTCCTTGAGTCTCTCTAATCTGGAGACTGTTTTCTTAAGCAGAGTCGCAGAGTAGGGGAGGCGTCACTATACCCGAGTGAAGAGTGCTTGTTGGAAGTGTGTAACCTGCCGGCTGATGGGCTTAAGAGCAGCGAGTTCCTTCATGTGGTTTCTTTCTTTGTTGTTCTGTGAAAGAACCTGTGGAGCTCTTTTAAGCTCTTTATTGCTGTGTAGAATTACTATATTTGAAAACGGTATTTAAAAAAAAAAAACTTTTAGCCTTCGGTTTCACATTGAAGATTTTGTAGATTACAGAGAACTCTATTGAAGACTTTGCTGTTGAGGTGAGCATTTTGCAAAGCACAAAACGTCCTGGCTAAGGGGACTGCTGTGGCCATTTAAACTTCCCACAGGAAGATGGCCATCTGCTAAAGTGATGTGATAGCATTTTATTTTCTGATCATCCCCCTTTTCCTTCAGAGCAGACAGAAGGAAGATATAAAGGAGTGTGCGACATCTGCTTACATAAAACATGTGCTACAGTTGGACTGACCAAGATGTAATTTATCTGTTGCTTTTTTCTGTGCTCAATTATGATGAAAGTTACTTATCTTTTAATAAGTTATTGTCTAAAATGAGCACATCCTGAAAATATCCTTGGGGTCCCTTCTGGCATGCCAGCATGGATGTATGAAGCAGTAGATTCTTGAGACTTGTGCGTGGAAGGAGAGAGTGGGCGCGAGTGACCGCTCTGGCAAGGTTGCCGATTGTCTTGATTTTTGTTGCATGTCTGGCCAGGAGCCTTCCACATGCTTTGAACTATGGCGCATCTATGCAAATTTTGGCAAGAAAATCCTAATGTGTCTAAGTCATGATTAAGATTGTGTAGCAGGACTGGACTGTTCATTCCTTCTGCACATGAGTTGACAGTGCTGCTAATCCCCACCTTCTTCTGTCCGTGGCTCGTGTTCCCGGCCTCCTGAAGGACAGGTGGACTTGGGGCTCAGAATGGGCTTGTGGACTTGCAGCGGGACTTAGGATTCTCTTCATTGCAAGAATCAGGCCTTGTTCTGGCCAGAATCACTGAGGGTGGATGGGAACAGGAGGATCTTTCTCCCTGGGCAGTGTCTGGTAATTCACATGATCTAACAGGAGTCCTGGGGCCTTTCCTGTTGAATTTGAATTCAGGGAACACAGAGGTATGCAGTGGAAAAGGAAATTGGTCTGCACATGAGGTTAAGGATGGGACCCTTGCATATTTCAGGGATCCAGGAGTTTATCTCCCAAACTGAGCCCATCTGCATCTTTTCCTGAACCCACCTTATTTTCCTCCTTTTCTGCTTCTGCTTCCTTGCGTTTGTTTCTAGTTTTTATGTTGCCAGAACCTGTTCCCCTTCCCTTCCCATTTCCAGCATCTCCAAATTAGTCCTTTTTATATTTATACTTTGAGTTATAACTCATGTACCATGCAGTTTACCACTCAAAGTGTACAACTCAGCGGTTTTTAGTATATTCACAGAATCTCACAACAATCACCACAATCTATTTTAGAACATTACAATCACCTGAAAAAAAAATCCATACCCATCAGTCACAGCCCCCTTTCTCCCATCTCTCCCCAGGCCCAACCATTTGCAAATCTCCTTTCCATCTCTATAGATTTGCCTATTCTGGACGTTTCATGTAAGTGGAGTCATACAGTATGTGGTCTTCTGTATCTAGCTTCTTTCAGGCTTTCAAGCTTCATATATGCTGTAGTCTGTTTTAATGGCTAAATCATCTTTCACTGTATAGATAAACCGCGTATCTTTTTTCTTTTCTTTTACTTTAAGTTCTGAGATAAATTACATTTCTTTATCCTTTTTTAATGGTTAAATTGGATTCCACTGTATGGACATACCACACTTTATTTATTTATCAGTAAATAGACAGTTGGGTTGCTTTTACTTTTTGGCTATTACGAATAACGCTCCTGTGAATGCTCCTATATACATTTTTTACGTTTCATTTCTCTTGGTTGTATACGTACAAGTGGAATACGCAGGGTCCTCTGGTAACAATCTGTTTAACCTTTCAAAGAACTGCCAGATTGTTTGCCCCAGTGCTGTACCATTTTACATTCCCACCAGCAGCGTGTAAGGTTGCACTTTCACTGTGTATCTTTCTTATAATAAGCGTACTAGTAGGTGTGAAGTGGTATCTCATTGTGGTTTTGATTAGCATTTCACGAATGGCTAATGATGTTGAACATTTTTTCAAGTACTTGTTTGCCATTTATGCATTTTCTTTGGTGAAATGACTATTCAGGTTCATATTTTGACTGCGTTGTCTGTTTTATTTACTATTTAGTTGTGTTTGGATTAGTGAGCTTGGGCTGCCATAACAAAATACCATAGAGTGGGTGACTTAAATAGCAGAAATGTATTTCACAGTTCTGGAGGCTGAGAATCCAAGATCAAGGTGCTGGCAGATTTGAGGGCTGCCTTCTTGCTGTGACCTCACATGGGGAAGGTGAGCAAGCTCTGGTTTCTCTTTCTCTTCTTTTTTTTCTTGAGACAGGGCTTCACTCTGTTGCCTAGGTTGGAGTGCAGTGGTGTGATCATGGCTCACTGCATCCTTGAACTCCTAGGCTCAAGCAATTCTTCCACCTCAACCTCCTGAGTAGCTGGGTCTACCAGCGTGTGCCACCATGCCCAGCTAATTTTTACATTTTTCTTATATAGAGATGGGGGTCTGGTTATGTTGACAAGGCTGGTTCTGAGCACCTGGCCTCAAGTGGTCTTCCCGCCTTGGTCCCCCAAAGTGCTAGGATTGCAGGCATGAGCCACCACTCCTGGCCTCTTCTTCTCATAAGGGCACTAATCTCATCATGGGGGCCCCACCCTTATGCCCTCATCTAAAACCTAATGACTTCCACAAAACCCCATCTCCAAATGCCATCACATTGGGCATTAGGGATAAGAATTTTGGGGGTGGGTGGGGAATACATTCAGTCCGTCAAAGTGTTCGTTATATAATCTAGATACAAATCTCTTAACAAATACATAATTTGAAAGTATTTTCTCCCATTTCACGAGTGTCTTTTTACCTTTCTGATGTTATATGTTGAGGCATAAAAGTTTTTAATATTGCTGAAATCTAATTTATGTATTTTATTGTTGCTTTGTCTTTTGTTATTATTTCTTAGAAACCATTGTCTAACTCAGGTTATGAAAATGTACGCTGTATTCTTTTAACAGTTTTATAATTTTAGCACTTAGATGGTCTGTGATCTATCTTGAGTTAATTTTTGTGTACTTAGTGAGGAAGGGTTCCAACTTCATTCTTTTGTGTGCAGATGTTCATTTATTCCAGTACGAATTGTTGAAGAGACGATTCTTTCTTTTTCCTTTTGCATTGTTTTGGTAACTTTGTCAAATATCAGCTGGCCAAAAATGTGAGATTTATTTCTGGACTTCTGCTCCATTGATCTGTAGATCTGTATGTTAATTTTATGTTAGTGCCACACTATTTCAGTTACTGAGAAGTTCAAGTCCTTCAACTTAGTTTCTTTCATTTTTTTTCCAACATTGTTTTGGCTATTCTGGGTTCCTTACATTTCCATATGAATTAAAAGCAGCAGATCAATCTCTGCAAAACAAAGCAAAACAAAATAAAACCTCAAAAAATAGGTGAGGATTTTTGTAGGGATTGTGTTGAATCTATAGAAAAATTTGAAGAGAGTACTGTTTCCATCTTTAACAGTATTAAGTATTCTGATCCATAAACATAGGATGTTTTTCCATTATTCAGATCTTTAAAAAATTTCTTTCAACAGTGTTTGTAGTTTTCAGAGTGTAACTCTTGTACTTTTTTGGGAGGATTAAATTTCTTCCTAAGTAGTATATTATTTTTTAATGCTATTGTAAATGGAGTTATCTTGGTTTCATTTATTTTCACATCGTTTATTGCTGGCATATAGAAATACAGTTGATTTTTGTATATTCATTTTGTATATACACGTGATGGTTAATTTTACATGTCAGCTAGACTAAGGAATGCCTAGAGAATGGCAGAGCATTAGCTTTGAGTGTGTCTGTGTCTGTGAGGGTTTTTCCACAGGAGATTGGGGTGGGACTTGGTGGACTGAGTAGGGAAGATGTACCCTCAATGTGAGTGGCACTGTCCAACGGGCCTGGATAGAACGAAAAGGAGAGAAAAGGATTTCTTTTCTCTCTTCTGGAGCTGAGGCACCCTCCTCTTGCCTTCACACATTAGCACTCCAGGCCTTCCAGCCTTTGGACTCCAGGAGTTACACGTGGCTTCCTTGGTTCTCAGGTCTTTGGCCTTGGACTGAGCTGTGCCCCGGCCTCCCAGGGTCTCCAGCTTGCAGACTACCGACTACCTATCGTGGGACTTCTCAGCCTCCATGATCGCTGTGAGGTAGTTCCCCACATGAATCCCCTCTCATGTATTTCTGTATGTACATCCTACTGGCTCTGTCTGTCTGGAGAACTCTGACTAGTACATTTGTCTGTTAGGTGCTTGCTCACAGACGGACTATTTTCCCTCTCCAGCCACCACTTCTTCCCAACTCCCTTGTTTCTCACGAGATCCCCTCTTCATCCAGGGAGCCTTGGGGTGCTTCAGTTTCTTTCACAACAGGGAGTCACCAAGCGCTGCTGAGGGCTCCCCTGCTAAGGATGCCCGTTGTCTCCCGGCCTGCTCCCGAGGGAACCCCACAGCCTCCCTCGCACCCTTCCCTCTCCAGGGGGTGGAGGTCTAACCTGGTCAGCGCCTGACTGGAAGGGCCTGGATCCGAGCCTTTCCTGAGAGGGCGCCTATTTCTCCCCCTTTGCCTTCCTCAGACCATCCCAGCTGGAGTCTCCATTCGCCTCCCCGAGAAAGGCCCCTACCCTATGCCTGTTTTCGGGACGCGCTCCCTTATGCATCTGGAGCAGCGTCCAGGCCTGCAGGACTGTGCATATCCTCAAATCCCCAGAGTGGGCTGAATGGGGCTGGGTCTTCTAGGTGTGGTTTCCTTTGTCATGGTCCCGCCAGTAGAGCTGCATGTACTTGCTGTGGCTGAAACACGTCTTCTTTTTTTTGTTTTTTTGAGACGGACTCTCACTCTGTGGCCCAGGTTGGAGTGCAGTGGTGTAATCTCAGCTCACTGCAACCTCTGCCTCCCAGGTTCAAGTGATTCTCCTGCCTCATCCTCCCAAGTAGCTGGGATTATAGGTGTGCACCACCATACCCAGCTAATTTTTTTGTATTTTTAGTAGAGATGGGATTTTGCCATGTTGTCCAGGCTGGTCTCGAACTCCTGACCTCAGGTGATGTGCCTGCCTCGGCTTCCCAAAGTTCTGGGATTACAGGTGTGAGCCACTGCACCTGGCCTGAAACACGTGTTTTTATCCAAAAGAGACTGTCGTTCCCAGGAACCTCAGTCTGGAACACTCCAAAAAATACCTTTGCCTTCTTCAGATCTTTTTCAGGCTTCAAGAGAAATACTCTCAGATGCTCCTTCTTGGTAGGACTGAATTCCACCCCTGCCTCAGGCCTTTACCTTGCCCAGAATCTCTTCATGGTCACCAAACTTATGGACTCATCAGGCTGGGCCTTGTGCTTGGCTGGACCCACGCTGCTGGGCTCCTGAGCTCCTTGCACTTGGGCCTTCCCAGCGTCTCTTCTTCATCCCTCCTTGGCGGCGACCCTGTTCGCCTGGTGTCCTGGGTGATGCCTGGCACTGTGTGTGTTCAGTAGAGCCTGATGCCTGGCTCTGATTCCTCTTCTGCCCCTGATTCCTCTTCTGCCCCCTGATAGCTGCATGATCTTGGGCGAGCTCCTTAACCTTTCTGTAAACCTCCTTGGTAAGCTGGAGTTGCTGGCACTGTGCTCAAGGGTCCTTGTGGAGATTACATGACTTGGTTCTCGTCAGGACTTAGGACTCCCTGTGGCATGCAGAGGCCCTGACGGATGGCTAAGTGCTCTTGTTATTCATGTTATGACTGCCTACGAGCTGTGGTGCACACACAAAATGTCTCCTTAAGCTAAGTGAGAATATTGTGATCTTGTTTTTCCTTTTTTTGAGATGGAGTCTCGCTCTTGTTGCCCAGGCTGGAGTGCAATGGTGCGATCTCGGCTTACCGCAAACTCTGCTTCCCGGGTTCAAACGATTCTCCTGCTTCAGCCTCCCGAGTACCTGAGATTATAGGCATGTGGCTTCACGCCTAGCTAATTTTATATTTTTAGTAGAGATGAGGTTTCTCTATGTTGGTCAGGCAGGTCTTGAACTCCCAACCTCATAATCCGCCCGCCTTGGCCTCCCAAAGTGTTGGGATTACAGGTGTGAGCCACCACACTTGGCCAATCTTGTTTTTCTAAACACTTTGCCTCTGCATTAATGAGCCATCCTAGCAGTTCTCAACTGTAGTCCAGAAGGCTTGTTAAGTACCCATTGCCTGGCTTCACCCACGGATCTGAGTGGGTCTGAGATTCTGCCTTTCTGAGGTCTGGGGGCTGCTGCCGCTGCTCCTCATTAGACACTTTGAGAAACAAAAATTGGACACTTTGCTCTGTGGGGTGTGTGCTCTGTGCATGCCTGTGTGAATGTATGCCCGTGTGAATGTGTGTGCGTTTGTGTGCCTGTGCATTCGTGTGTGTGCATGTGTGCATGCAGGTGCCTGCATGTGTGTATCTATGCTCAGGTGCATATGCCCATGTGCGTGCATGCGTGTGTGCTTGTGTGCCTGTGCCTTCTTACGGTCCAGGTGAGCTTCCGGCAGTCACCACCCCTCCCCCAGTCTGGCCTTGGTGTGGGGCACAGGAGCCCAGATTGGAGGCTGTAGGATCTTGGGGGCCTGCCCTTGGGCGCAGCCTGGTGAACTGTGGTCTTTTGATCCCCAGGTGCCTCCGTGGAGCAGGCCATGGCCAGCCTTTGTTTCTTCTTCCCTCAGGAGGATTAGGACCGGATTCTGGGTGGGAAGCAGCCTTGGTTTTTATTTGCTGGGCTTGGCGGCCTAAATCCGGAGGACCTGTGGTCGGAGTTTCCACCCTCTCCCTCCCTTCTCCAAGTTAACCCCTTTATTTTCTCCTGTTCATTTCAACAGGATTTATGCTTGATTAAGTTACTCTCTTTTATCATAATTAAAGAAAAATGTGGTGGGAGAGCACTAAAAACTCCTTTCAATGAAAACCAGATTGTTGAACCTGCAGGGAAACAAGGGCGGCCCTGTGGCTCCAGGCCCCTCCCTGGGAGCTTTATCGCTGGGAGCCGTGGGGAGGGGGCAGGGGGAGGGGATTTAAGCTCCTCAGGGAGGAAGTTGCCTGCCCCTGCCCGCCGAGAAGACAGGGGCCTGCTGCTGGGCTTGCCACCCCCTCTTCCAGGGTCCTGCACAGCAGCCTGTGCGGAACATCTCCTGATGCAGTTAGGCACTGCTCTGCACACAGGCCCTGGATTTATAAAGGCCTTTTTCTCATGGTGCCTGCGAGTCTCCTGCTGCAGAACACGACCTGCTGGAATGTTTTTAAAAAGTGTGTTTTTAGTTGACTCAGTTCCTCATGCTGGTCGCAGTTGCTCATAAAGGCAAGGCTGTGTAAAAATCCCACCGCAGCCCTGGTAGTCACAAAGCCCTTGCTCCAAGCTGGGACCTGGAGTGGCGGGGCAGCGAGGTCCCACCGCCTGCCCAGTGAGGTCAAGCCTGGCTGCGGATGGTTCCTGTGCAAAAGAAAAGGCTGCCTTAATGTTGCTTGGGAAATTGTTTCTGTAATGTGGGTGGGATTCTAAAAATGGTTAGACCTGCATAGTTGGATAGGAGGGGAGGAAAAAATGACTGCAGGAGGGGAGGTCTCCCCGATGGTCACCAGTGAAGCGAGATGGCAGGCTCAGGACCCATGGTCTAGTTCCCTCTCTGCCACACTGCACATGAGTGTGCATTGGCCCTGAGTGAAGGGGTTGTTTCAGGGGATGGGCGTGAACACGGGTCTTGGAGCCTCAAGGGTGGGGGCCCTGCCACTTACCAGTAGGGTGATGTCAAGTGAGTGCCTTAGTAGAGAATGGTGGAATTTGTTCCTCGTCCTCTGTGGTTGGTTAGAATAATACCTCCCACATGGGACTGTTACGGGGACTGTATGAGCCTGCGCAGTGAAGCACCCAGCATAGCAGGCATCCAGCACAGGTTGAGCATTGCCCTTTTTATGGGACATCTGTTTAGGAGGTAGAGCCTCGGACAAGGACATCCTATGAGTCAGCTCAGTCTGCCATAAGTAAGTACCCACCCCAGACTGGGCGGCTTAAACAGCATTCATTCTCTCACAGTCCTGGAGGCTGGAAGTGTGAGATCAGGGTGCCAGTAGGGCTGGGTTCTCCTGAGGCCTTGCTCCTTGGCTGGCAGTTGGCTGCTCTCTCCCTGGGTCCTCACGTGGTCATCCCTCTGTGTGTGTCTGTGTCTTCATCTCTTCTCCTTATAGTACCAGTCAGGGTGGGGTACAGCCCACCCATATGACCTTGTTTTACGTTAATCTCCTCATTGAAGGTCTATCTCCAAATGCATTCTGAGATACTAAGAGTTAGGGCTTCAACCTGTGAATTTTGGGGGAACACAATTTAGCCGAGACATGCAATTTAGCTTACAAGATTTTAAACGTATTAAGGTCTCGCTTTGTTGCCCAGGCTGGAGTGCAGTGGTGTAACCACAGCTCACTGCAGCCTCCACCTGCTGGGCTACGTGATCCTCCTGCCTTGGCCTCCCAAGTAGCTGGGACTACAGGCACACACCACCATGCCTGGCTAATTTTATTTTGTTCGTAGATAACCTGTCTTGCCATGTTGACTGGTCTCAAACTCCTGGCCTCAAGCGATCTGCCCACCTCAGCCTCCTGAGTTGCTGGGATTACAGGCTTGAGACACTGCACCCAACTTATTTATGGTATACAAGGACAATTTGTATTTTTTAAAAATTTTCTTTACTTTTTGTTGGGAGGTCCTCTTCCTAGCATTCCAAGATTTTGTGGGTTACCTCTGGAACCTGTTTATTTCTGCCTCTCTGGCTCACTGGGGGCTCCTGGAACCCACAGCCCCAGGATCATTCTGGTGGTGCAGCCCCGGTGCCTCATCCGGCTGGCAAGCGTATCAGACTTGTTTGCAGCAGTCTCTATGGGGGGTGCTGGCCCCTCCTTTCTGAGGTAGCATCCCAGAGCTGTGTAGTTAGGCCGGTCCTCTGCTTCCAGATGTTTCCCTCCCGCACCACCCCAACTCCCCTCATCCATGCTACCATGTCATGATGTCTGTAAACCAGCAGCCAGAGGAGGAAGCCTGTTAACACTGCTGCCCCGCGGGGGAGAAGTGTCCCTCTAGCAAAGGCAGGACAGTTGCCCCTGGGTGTCCCTTCCTTCTCTAAGATGCTTACCCTGCCACTGGGGGCAGGAAACTGGGGGTGGAGGTCACTGCTCCCTGGAAAGGTGGCTGTGGGAGATGAACCTTTGCCCCTCCCTTCTCAGCCTGGGATCAGGACTTTTCAGCCTGTATGACCTCCTGACCTTCCCTGGGGCCAGGCTGCCATGCGGGGAGGGCCATGCCATGATCTTTCTGGGCTGAGCCCTGTTTCAGGAGCACTTCTCATGCACCATAAGACACACCTGTGGCAGGAAAGTTGCAGGGCCTGGGCTTTCTGGGCACGTGCCACTCTCTTACAAGGAGTGTGGATGGGTGGACTCTAGGACCAACTATTTGCAATCCAGCAGGAGCTTCCTTCTGCCTGCCAGCCTTGAGTCTAATGTGAACATGGGTCCTGTGGATGAGGGGAGGCGCTTGTTGGGATGGGGCATGGGGTGATAATTTGACTTAAAGTTAAGATATTTTTAAGAGTACTTAAGTTAAATTTTATGTTCACAAGGCCTACGGGACAATTCCATTCTCCAGAAAACGTTGTTTGAAGCATTTTAATATCAGTTATAATATAACCTATTGATGTGTGTTTTCATTTACTTCTACTAAACTATTGGAGGCATATCATGCAGGTACAAATTATTCTAATTGATGGATTAAAGTAGTTTTTAAAATAAAAGCCTTTGCAAATTCCCTGCTGGCTCTTCCAAGCCAAATGGCCGGTGGCAATGCTACTTACACAGTACTCTACAATTCAAACCTTACCTCTAACGAGAGGCAAAGCAGCGAGGTCTTATTCCAAAAGGGCATGTGTAAGTGGTTTTGCTTGATCCAGCGTTTAGGTCTGAGACCTCCAGCTTACCAACTGCCTTCCACTTTGCAGCCTTCTCAGAGGCAGCGGAGGCCCCAGGGCCCTGAGAGTCTGATCTTGCACTCCTGTCACATGACCTCGGCTCCTTAAAAGAGGGCACTTGCCCTTAATTTCTTCATCTGCAAAATTGGGGCAGCAATAGGAAGGCTCATCTCCTTCACTGAGGGATTCAGGGTAAAATAAAATACTGCCTCATCACGATGCAGTGAGAACTCTGAAAATGGAGCACTGTCTTTGAACAGAAGATCAGCAGCAGCAAAGTGTGTCTGTGACAAGGAAAGACCGTGCCAGTCAAGCCTTGGTCGTTATGTAGTGGAGAGTGTTGCCATTGATCCCTGCCCTACGCCTCACCACCTCCTGCAGGCTGCTGACTCCAAGCCCTTGTGACCAGTTCCAGGCCTTTTCTGGTCAGGCAGAGTACTTGGCCCTCAGGGTACTTGGCCCTCAGGCAAGGTACGTTGGAGTGCTAGGAGCCAGTGCATCCCCCTGCTATCAGCAGTCATTGGGTAGTGAATGCTATTGGTATGAAATGTCATTGGTAGTGAAATTAGCCATCATTGAGTAGTGAATGCCCACGGGGTGGGCAGCTCTGAGATATAGGGCCTGTGTGGCCTCCCACGGGGGCCCAGTGTCTTGCATGGTGTTGCCCACAGCAGAAACCTCCTCATGCTCTCCCTCTGTGGGCCTCTTCCCCTTCTCCTCTCCTTCCGACTCTACTTCCAGGGCCTCCTGGCTTCATCTCCCAAATGCACTCTGGATTGGCTTCTTGGGGAGCCCAATCTATGATGGAAATATTGCGGATATTGGCCAAGGAACACGTTGTTCCTCAGTGTCTCACGCACTCCCACTCTGCTCACAGTTTGCTGCTTCCTCTTATCTTCCATGTTCTCTGCCATCTCCCACAGTTGGTGCTGCCTACAGCCCCATCAGGTCAAGTTGGATATTCATGCATGAAATTTGACCAACTTGGCTCTTCATGCATTACTGTTGTGGCCATCAGCCCGGGCACTGTAGATTGTCAGAGCGGGATGTCGAGTGGGACGTGTCCTGTTGTCTTGAATTAGCAGCCAGTACCCAGAGCCGAGGACCAAGGGGGTGAGGTAGCCCTTGGTACTACTAAGGAGCACTGCCTGTCGTTCGTTATAGGGGTGGGTACCACTCCTCGGGGCTCCAGAGCAGGTCCTGCACCCACCTAAGTCCCATGTGTTGATCAGGGTGTGGTGGAGGGCCAGAAGCTGGAGAGCCCCTGTCCTCCCACCCTGACTTGTCACAGTACTGTGTCTGCAGAAGCCATCTATGTCGAGCCTCACCTCCCCGAACCTTCTGCTTGACTCTGCCCCGGTGCCACCTCTTTGACCCCAGTCCTCTGGTACCACCTCCGCTTCTTCCACCTCACCTTACCTGTTCACAGCACGGTCACCTTTCCCAGTGACTGTGGCCGGGTCTTTAAATTCACCTGGGCTCTGGCCGTTGAGTCCTGGTGCCCTCTGATCAGGCCCGCCCCGGAGGAGCCCTGCTGCTTTGGTTGCTGGCCTTGGGCCTGGCTGCCCGACAAGCAAAGACCCAACCCCAGGCATAGGCCAGACCCCTCACGCTCCAGCCCCCAGTCGCCAGCCAGTCTCCCACAGCCTGGCCACCTCCCCGCCTTGCTCTGGGGCTGGTCCTCCCCACCCAATGGTGGTTATTTTTGCCCTAATTTCCCCTAGCCTTTCTGGAGTGTGCTCACGGAGCATGCGCTGAAGATGGAGCAAGAAAGGCAGTGAACGCATGAGGGGCAGCCATGTCCAGTGCTGCGCTGTGTCTGGTGGCAGAGGCCTGTGCCAGTAGGAAGGTCAGAAATCTCCCTTCGCTGTCTTCAGAGGAGAAGGAAGTCTTCAGGAGGGAAATCTCCCAAGTTCTTGGTCCATTTTCCTATAGGCATCCTTGCCCTCTTCTTTCCTATAAGGATAGGAATGATTTCTTTAACTTTTTGAAGGACAGTTCCTTGGCCTATTTCATGGACCCTATTTCTTTTCTTTTTTTTTCTTTCATTTATTTGTAACTCTGCCCTTTCAACTGAATCCAGATGAGTTCAAGTTTCCTGCATGTGAATAACAGATAAAATGTTGCCCCCCGCACCTCTTTCAGAAAGTCCTCCTGTATTATATTTTGAATGCAGTTCCGTCCACCATCTGGGATGGAGTCATTGCTTTACAGCAGTTGTAGTCACTGCTAATGAGAGACGAAGCTGGTCTCAAGGACTCTAGGAGGTTGCAGAGCCACCTAAGAAATTTGATGCAGAATTTCTCCAAGGGAGAAGTTAAATGAAGCAAATGACAGGTATACATTTTGTAAAATGACGAAACTGTCATTAGTTGTGGTTGGTTCAATTGCCACATTTTAGAAAATGTAAGGGACTCAGCTGAAAATGTTAGCACCATTTCAGAGATGTAGCGGGTTGGCTGGAGGATTCAGGACCAACCTAGAAACATCAGTGGCATTTTTATATACCTGTAACCATAAAAAAAAGTAATAGAAAAAAATCCAATAGCAGGAAAGCCAGTCCAGATACCCAGGAATAACCTTAGTGAGAAATGGGCAACACTCCTGAGACTAAGCTGAAAAATTTGAGAGAAGATTAGATTAACTGGAGAAGAAAACCCTATTGTTAATGGGAAATTAATATAATGATACCCATTCTACCGAAATTAAAATACAAATTTAATACAGTTCCAACTGGCACCCAGTTAAGTACCTTAAGTACGTTATTTTTAAATAAATGTTATTTTACAGAATTTGGCTTGCTGTTTCTAAAGTCCGTGTAGAACTGAAAATGAGCAAGAAGAACCAAGACAGTTTTGAAAAAGTGACATTATCATGAGAACCTGCTCTAACCCAGTGTCAAAATGTGTTGTGATAATTAAATAGTCAAATAGATCAAAAGACTAGAATAGATAATCCATACACAGACCTATGAAATATATGGAATTTATTAAGTGATAAGTGCACTCACTTTTCCAATCAATAGGGAAATAATGAAGTTTTAAATAAATGGTGTTAGAACAATTGAGTGTGCCTTTGGGAGAACATCATATTAGGCATCTGTTTTATACCAGTCACCCCCCCAAAAAGATAGATCAGAATTTGTTAGTGACATTGAGTTAGGAAAAGCATTCTTAGTAAGTCAACAAGAACTGTAATAGAAACAACTGATAAATCTTAATAGAAGCCCTATTGAAGGGGCAAAGGAAAATGTTTAAAGGGATTTTCAAAAAAGAATATACAAGTAGTAAAATTAGAGAATAGACTCATCTTTGCGAGTTATGTTAATTTCCTCTGACTGCTGTAACAAATAGACACTTAGTTACTTAAAACAAGACAAATGTATCCCCTTACGGTTCTGGAGGCCAGAAGTCTAGACTGGGTGAGTGTGGCCACATTCCCATGCAGGCTCTTTCTGCGCAGGCTCTTCGGCTTCCTGGCCTTCTTCTCTGGCTTCCTGCACTCCCCTGTAGGCTCTTCCAGAGGCACCTGGGTTCATGGCCCCTGGTCCATTTTCAGGGCCAGCAACGTGGCATCTTTCCGTCTCCCTCCCTTTGCTTCAGCGTCAGTCTTTTCTTGTGGTCCTGCCCCGCTTTTATAAGGACGCTTGCAGGTACATTGGGCCCACCTGGTGGTCCAGGGTCACATCTTCATCTCGGGATTCTTAATCACACCCACAAAGTCCCCTTAGCCATGCAAGGCCACATAGTGACAGGCTCTGGGGATTAGGATGTGGCCATATTGGGTGGATCCTTATTCTGTCTCTCCCATACTATTAGGAAACATAAAATAACATAAGTTACGATTTTTAACTATCACATTAGCAGGGTTTAAGGTGAGGGTATGGGGAAATGGGCATTTTGATAAACTGTGGAGTATAGATTACCACATCCACTTAGGACGACACATCAGCTCTCCTTAAAATCAATGATAGGTATACCCATGAATCTGGTATTTCTGTGTCTTGGGATTTGCCTTCCAGAAACACTGAGTGAGCTCTCGGCACAGAGAAGTAGGTATGATGATATTCATGGCAATACTGTTTGTGGAAGAAAAAGAAACATTATAACTAAGTGTTTACTGTTTTGGAAATGACCAGAAAACCAACCCATAAATATGGAATATTAGTACTAGGGAATATTACACAGCAATGAAAAAAATGAGGAGGCTCAAACCTCAAAGATCTCCAAGTTACGGCTCAATGAAAAGAAGTCATTTGCAAAATAGCATGCAGATAGTGATGCTATTTAGGGCAAACAACATGTTCAAAACACCACATTCCCACAGGCAGAGGAAGATGTGAAAGCATAAATGACATAGTACTAACTGGTTATATCCAGGGAGGTTGAGGTAATGTCCAAGGGTAATGTTCAGCTTTTACAAGTGTGACTCAGAGAGGAGTGTATTCATATACTACTTGCATAGTATAAAAGAAAGTTTGAAATGTAAGGGCAACGTATAATGAAACAAAAGGTCAGATATTCTGTAGTGATCTCCAGAAGTCCACATTCTTTAAGAAATCAAACTTGATTCTAGGGCTACGGATTACATATGAACACAGATGTGGGGCCCAGGGTTCCTTTTAGCTGGCTTCCTAGGAAGTATTAGCTTTAACAGGAAAGTTGAGGGGAAGAGGGGAGCTTGGAGGCACATCTTTGAAAATGAAGAGATTGTGTTTTCACCAGTCAATATGTTTTCCATGTGGCAGTTTATTTCCACCTCCAGGGCCCCTTTATTTGATCTCTTGTTCTCTTTCCTCACCTCTGGATTGATTTTCCACGTTGAAATCAAGAAAAGCCTGGGAATCTCATCTGACCATAGTTGGGATGTAAAGAGGAGTTTGTGGGAACATTTCCTGTGATTCTCCTGAAATTTCAAAACCACACAAACAAGGGTTTGATCCCATGGTAAGGTTGGTCAAGGTTATCTCAAGCAAGCAAGCCCTAGAGTCACTTCCAAAATGTAGGCTCCTGCTAGACATGCCTGTGAGACATTTGTTCGGATGGGCTGATGGAGGGAGGTCGCTGTGGAACTGCACTTAGGGCTGGGGAATGTTTCCCTGTAGACTCACTGCAATCTCTTAAGAACCCTGATGTTCCTAGACAATAATACTTTTTAAGAATTGTAATTGCTTTAAAAGTCTCCAAACACTAGAGTGTGTATCATCCTATCGTATGCTATCTGGATAATAGTATTAAAATGTCCCCAACTCTCAGCCAGCTTGAGTCTATTACAAAATTTCAACTACAGCCTTATATCCAACTGTTTGTTTTTTCTTCTCCCTGAGACAGAGTCTCACTCTGTCGCCCAGGCTGGAGTGAAATGGCAGGATCTTGGCTCACTGCAACCTCTGCCTCCCCTGTTCAAGCAATTCTCCTGCCGCAGCCTCCCAAGTAAGTGGGATTACAGGCATGCACCACCACACCTGGCTAATTTTGTATTTTTAGTAGGGTTTTGCCATGTTGGCCAGGCTGGTCTCAAACTTCTGACCTCAGGTGATCAGTCTGACTTGGCCTCCCAAAGTGCTGGGATTACAGGCGTGAGCCACCTCACCTGGCCCCAAATGTTATTTTTAAAAACTTAAGTGTTAGCTAGATTGATTAAAATGCAGATGGCGTTGAGCAGAGCCCCCCTGTATCCACATCCATCATCTGATGCCCTGCCTTCAGATGGGTGGACAGGCAGAGGTCCGCTCCTTTTCTGAAAAACCATCAGAGTTTACATGCAGCTCCGCTCCCCTTGTTTAATTAACTTCTATGCTT
Organism: Aotus nancymaae; assembly: GCF_030222135.1. Lineage (NCBI taxonomy): Eukaryota > Metazoa > Chordata > Mammalia > Primates > Aotidae > Aotus > Aotus nancymaae. The sequence goes on from NW_026988455.1 coordinate 21,237,891, forward strand.
CACTCTTAATCCTGACCTTCAGGGTAGGGGATTTGCAGGAAAGGAGTTCTTTGCCAGCTTATTAAATGGCATTCTTCCTTGATTAGGACTGGCACACATACGTTATCAGAAGTAGAAATCAAGAAACAGAATCAAACCAACACATTTCCTTGTCTTTATGTTTTGGTGAAATCACATCCATCCCTCTGGTGAGAGAAGACTCGCCTTGGTTTTGTGCCCCAGGTGATAAGGCTCTTCAAGTTTCTGCTTGCTCTGAAAGATTCCACAATATAAATAACTTTTCTTTAAAAGCTCATCTGTTTTGCATTTTGAGACAGTTTCGACACTGCCAGGGAGAGCTGCTAGCCAGGAGTTCGGCTGAAGCTGGCTCCTGCATCCTTCCCGTCCTGGAGAGTGAGTCTGCGTGGGTGTCTTCCTGCAAGATCAAAGCCTGATTCAAGCTTGGCCGAGCGGAACTTGAGTTCTAGGGAGTGTGATTCTTGGTGGCAGGGAAGAGGTGAAGGATGTCTCCCTGTGACCAGCATCCCCTGGCTGGGAAGGGCAAAATCCACCATGTGCTGGGAGGTGGGGGGCATTCTCAGGCCTGCTCTCCACCCCCAGCCCTGGCAGGCTGTGCACGGAAATGAGAAAAGCAGCTCTGAAGAGCTGGGGTGCAGTTGGGTCCCACCTGCCCAGGCTTACTTTGAAAGACTGGAACTGTTGCCGTATGAGCTGGCCCCTCCAGTGCCTCCTCTGACGCCCTCAAGTCTCTCTATGTGGGAAGTGGGGGGGCTGCATTAGGGAGCCCTTTCTGGGGCTTCTTTCTGGGGCAGTGTATGTGTGGTATGCAAATGTAGCCTGCCTCCCATGTTTTGCTGCATTGTACAGACAGGCAAGGGGGCGTGTAGGGACCTCTAAGTAGATCTTGTATGCAAAGGACTATCTCTGGAGGCTGGGGAGATGGTGGCAAGGCCTAATCAGGGGTCCAGGAGGGAGGGAAAGTGGCCTGCCAGGGGGTCAGGCATTCTGTCCAGTGGGGCAGGCACTTCTACAGTCTTTCTGGTTCCAAGCCTGTCTGTGCTGTCTGCAGACCTGCACATACTGATGCCTTGAAGCTCTCATTTCATTCTTCTGCTGAATCCTGCTTTTAAGAAGGATGGGTACACCCAGCTGGAGCCCACACTCCCTCCCTGGACTCACCTTCCCCCTTCCCCATTTTCCCCCAACCCAATCCATACCACTTGTGTCTCTGAGCCTTTGCATGTGCTGTTCCCTCAGCTTGTGACGTCCGCGGCTCTGCCCCACGGTGTCTCCACGTGGTACCCTGTGGTTTTCCAGGTACCAGAAGGGCACCTCTTCTTAAACATGTCTATAGCCACTTTGACAGCTAATTTCTGGAGGCACAGTTCTGTTCCTGAAGTCATTAACATTTGAGCCCCATCTGCCTTAGAAGGCACCGGAGTGGTACCTGAAAAGACAGACTCCAGCCCAGTGGGTTTCCAAGGGTCTTCTCCAGAGCTCTGGAGTTCAAAGGAGGTTCAGGGACCACCACAGAGAGTGCCTATCGGGGGGCCGATGGGACAGGCAAGACTCAAAACTTGAAATCTGAAACCCCTGGCAGGCTTGAATAGAGCAGCTCCACTGCGTTGTGCTTACTGAGGTTTCTCCTAGATTTCCTTGAGAACCTTTAGTTCTCTGCAGAAGGTCTGTCTCAGTAGGCTCCAGCTCCCTGACAAAGCACCGAGACTGGGTGGCTTCAACAGCAGACATTGATTTCCCACAGTTTGGAGGCTGGAGGTCCACAGTCAAGGCATTAGCAGATTTGGTTGCTGGTGAGGGCTCTCTTCTTCGCTTGTAGATGGCCACCTTCTCACTGCATCCTCACCGGGTGGAAAGAGTGGGTGTTGGTGTCTCTTCCCCTTTTTGTAGGACGCCGGCCATATTGAATTGGAAGCACCCTTTTGACCCTTTTAACCTTGACTGTCTCCCTACAGGCTCTGACTCCAAACACTGTCACACTGAGGTTCAGGCTTTGACATATTTTGTGGGGACACACTTCAGTCCATGGCAAAGCCTGTAATCCGCTCTACAGTATTCCAAGCTTTAAGATGAAGAGACTGAGGCTTAACTTCTCAAAGTCGTCCAGATAGAGAACAGCAGGCCTTGCCTGGGCCCCTTTGTTGTAGAAGCCCAGCCGGCAGGCATCCTGGGTGTAGTGTTTCCCTGTGGCTTCCTATGGGGCGTTAGCCACCTCTGGCTGTAACAGTCAGGGAATTGCTTCTTCTGCCAGCTGCTTCTCAGTGGGAACTGTGGTGGTGGTTGCATTCATGTAGACATTTGTTAAAGCTCTTAATAAGGTACACCTAAAATGGGGGTGCTTTTTTTTTTGACGAAGTCTTGCTCTGTCGCCAAGGCTGGAGGGCAATGGCACGATCTTGGCTCACTGCAACCTCTGCCTCCTGGGTTCCAGCAATTCTCCTGTCTCAGCCTCTGGAGTACTGGGATTACAGGCACCCACCACCACGCCTGGCTAATTTTTGCATTTTTAGTAGAGATGGGGTTTCACCATGGTGGCCTGGCTGGTCTCGAACTCCTGTCCTCAGATGATGGACCTGCTTTGGCCTTCCAAAGTGCTGGGATTACAGGCGTAAGCCACTGTGCCCAGTCTGGGTGTGTGTTATTGTATGTATATTATGCCTCAGCAAAGCTGATTAAAACCATGCTTTGGTGGGAGCATGCTTTGGGTGTGCATGAGGGTGGGGGTTGGCTTCTGAGAGGCGCTGACTGGGAACTCCCCTAGCACATACGCTTGTCCCATAGTGAGTTTTGGGTAAGAATTAGATGGGATGGTGTGCTAGGATGGATGTCTCTATGAACGTCCTCTGGCCCTGGATCCACGCAGTGAGATCACCTGGATTTGCGGGCAGGCATGGCCTTGTGGCTCTGGCTAGTTGCAGCATCCCCAGAAGAGACTCACGAGGTGGGCAGGGCCTGGCATCACCAGGACAGGCTCTCACCCTGGGCAGCCCAGGCCAGACACTGGGGGTGAGGGTGCTGGGTGGCAGGGAGCAGGGTGGGTTGTGCAGAGGCTCTCACTGTGCTTTTGCGTTGCTGGACAGAGGGCCCTTTTCTGAGAAAGTTTCCTCATTCCACCTTGGGCACCGTGGGGTGGGGAGGGCAGCTCTCTGATGTCAAGGGAGGGTAGAAAATATGAAACTTCCCCTCCCCCTGCAGGCCACCGTAACTTTCTCTGTGCTGGATTGGATTCATAATTTTGGACTGTGTCATGAATGCATTTTGCTTTGTCTGGCAATCTTTTGCAGACCATGAAATGGCTGCTTTAAATGAGGATGCATGTGTAGAAAACGCAGGATTGACACCTCCCCTTCCCGCCGCCATCCCTGTCCCACAGGAGCATGCAAGGACCTGGGGCGAGGCTTGCTATTCTGTATACAGGGGGACGTATAGAAAATCATTACTAAACACAGCCTTTTTGCCCCGTGAACTCATTCAGCTTCTGGTTTTCTTTTCAGCCATCCCAGCGGTGTAGGTTTTGGTAGCCATGAACCTATCACACCTGTGAGGACAGCATCCAGCCAGTGTGGGGGCTAGACAGGGGGCCCATTCCGGGCTGCAGTTCTCTAGGATGACTTCGAGCAAGTTCAGCTCCAGTCTCCTTGTCCTAAAATGAAGAATATTATACAATGGATTTTAGATTCACTGTGGACTGAATTGTGCCCTTCCCAAAATTCGTATGTTCTCTTCAGACATGGAGAGAGCCTGCTACTTCGCAGATGGCAGGAAGATTTCCAGTAAAGCCACAGCCTGCGTGACAGTGAGCGGCACGAAGGAGGCGGTGTCTTCAGGGCTGGCAGCTCCCTGGGCGAGGAACAAGCGCTGGTCTGTGGAAGGAGCAGGAGCACGAAGGCTGAGAGCCCACCTCGTGCGCTGGGCCGAAGGAGGCCCCCGGGAACCTGCCAACAGTGTTTCTTTGTGCTCTCGGCTCCCAGGACAGACAACCTGAAGCCAGTAGCTAGAAGTCTAGCCACCAGGCAGCAGTTTAAATCAAAATAATCACTTTAAGAAACGGTAGGGAACTTTGCTGGAGAACCATTTCCTCCACCCTGAAATGGGAAAACACGTTCTGATTTATACTGCTGGCTCGGGGCAGCTCGGTGAAACGTGTGCAGCTCCGCGTTTGATGGCCCCTCCCTTCATCCGCCCCGCTGCAGGGATGAAAAAGCATTTAGAAGGAGAGTGTGTGGACGGCCATTAGTGCCAGAGTGGCTGTTGAAAGGCCCCGCTCTGCAGGAAAGTGGCCTTCAGAGGCCAGAGGTGCAGACAGCGGGGCTGGCAGCCCAGGGCTGGGAGCAGCTGGAACCAATGTGGGGGTTGGTTGTGTTTTGAATTGAGCTTTTTAGAAAAACTCTGCCGAGCCCTTCTAACTAAACGAGGTCACTTTTGAAGACCCCCATTCCTCAATGAGAAGCAGACATAGTCCACCCAGGAGGGGCATGTGCAGAGCCTGGGAACACGGGCTTTGCCGTCATCTACCAGTGGTGGTGCCATGGGGCTTGTCTCTCTACTGGGGCACCTCTTGCTGCCCCTGCATTTCCCTGTGATTTATCATCTGCAGACATCGACATGCACACGGAGGAACTGTAGTTGTGTGGAGTCTCTGGACATACAGTAATTTCTAAGAGTGAGCAAGCTAGTAGGATTGGGGGTCACAGCCCTTTAGGAGAAAGTCCATTTTCTCCTAAGAAAGTAGAAAATTGGAGTCCACAGCCCCTACTCCCTACTCCTGCCCCTCATCTATACCAGCATTTCTTACAGGCACTGAGGGCTGTCAGAAAGGATGCATTATGTCAGGAATAAAAACACTTCTGGAAAAATAAGTCTGGGATACAGCAGGCTGTTGTGATGGGGCCGTCTGAGGCTTTGACCTGGTGGTGGACCTGATCTGCCCCGGGGGAGCATGGAGGGCCCCTGGCTCAGACCCTACTGACTTTAGGGCTCCTGGACAGCACCTGCTTGTATTCTGAGGCCCTCATTCCAGGAGCCATGAGAGGTTGAGGACATCCTCTAGTTCCTGTCTTCAGGGCTTTGCAGTGGTGAGCCCAGCCCTTTGCAGGGCCGCCAGCCACCGTCGTTTTTTTTCTGCGTTCCCTGCATAAGTATGGCTGTTTCCTCTAGCTCCAACATGCTCTCTCCCTCCTGCGCATGTAAACGCATTCTGTGTGGGTTTTCATTTCTCTCATTTTTACTTTGAGTTTTTCTCTTTTAAATTTATGTCCTTTTAGCAAGTAGTTTGTAAGTGTAAAGAGAAAAAGAAACCCCAGAATGCCCCATCCGAGGGGCTCACGCGCAAGGACATTTAGGCAGCTCTCGATTGGGAGCATCCCATGTTTTCACCTCTGGTCAAGAGAGGGGTAAGGCACCTCTTGAGGGGTTGCCCCACTCACCACTGCTGCCGGAGAGCAGAGCTGCAGAGAATTATGTGGTACCTGCGCGCCAGCCAGATGCAGAGCGGCGTATCAGTGACACGTGGCTGGAGGAGGCCTCTGGACTCTTGGAGGAGAAGGAAGGGGTGGCAGGAGCCCTGGCACCTCCTGCCCACTGCCCTCTCTTGAGTCACTGGAGTTCTGTCTCCTAGACATGATGGACCACTAGGGGCATTGGCCCCCTCCCTGCCCAGCTCTTAATTCCAGAGGTAGAATTAAGATACTGGAATATTCAAAGTGCCTGTCTGGGCGGGGGAGAAACAGCGCATTTCTCCTCATTGTCTCAGATGCTGAAGCTGTGGACATTTGGAAGTGGGCTGGCTGTGCTGTTCTTTTGGTGACAGTCGGTGGAGAGTGTCCATGTATGTGGCATCCGATTGGCCTCTGGCATGAGATGCTAATGCACAGAGTAAGGACTTGCCACCCAGGGGCCCACGTTTGGCTTCTGGTGCCTGTGATGTTGACTTGTGTTATTGGTGCCTCAGTTTCCTCAGCTGTTAATCCGGATAATGATGGGGTCATTGTGAGGATTAAAGGAGATAATACAGGCACTGCACCTGGCACACATGTGTTAGCTGTTCCTAATCTCGACAGCAGTAACAGTAATCAGGACAGTAGATATTCGCGACACTTGGGGATCAGGAGTATGTTTGAGTCACTAGGGGATGAGGAAAAGAAGAACTCCCTCCCTCACCTGCTATGTTTCTAGAGAATACTCGCTTTTGACCATCTCTCCTCTTTATGCTTTTTCTGTCCTTTCTTTCCTTATTTCTCTTTCTCTTCTTTATTCAGCACCTGCACGGGGGCAATATGGATCCAAGTCCTGTTACTGGAAACCTGACTTGGTGCGGTCGGTGGGGCCAGCAGGGTGGTTTCATCAGAAGTCCACATCCTTCCCCACCCTGACTTCACTGCTTGGCCTCGGGTAAGGCGTTCTGTCTTTTATTTGGAAAGTGTAGACAGAACTGCCTCTTATTATGGCTGCCAGGGTCATATACAGAATGTGGAGGAAATGCATAGGCAGCTGGCAGTTGAGGTGCCGTTAATATAAGAAACGGGGCCAGGTGCGGTGGCTCACACCTGTAATCCCAGCACTTTGGGAGGCTGAGGTGGGCGGATCACTTGAGTTCAGGAGTTCGAGACCAGCCTGGCTAACATGGTAAAACCCCGTCTCTACTAAAAATGCAAAAATTAGCCGGGCATGGTGGTGCATGCCTGTGGTCCTAGCTACTTGGGAGGCTGAGAATTGCTTAAACCCAGGAGGCGGAGGTTGCAGTGAGCCAAGATCACGCCACTGCACTCCAGCCTGGGTGACAGAGCAAGACCCTGACTCCAAAAAAAAAAAAAAAAAGTATAAGAAGAGGGGATGGTAGGGAGGGCTGGTGCAAACACCACCAGGCTGGCACCTGAGGGCACTGAAGATTAAGAGAGTAACCTGCCAAAGCTTGCTCCTGGGAAAGCTCATGCAGACGTATGGAGGGCAGAGGGCGTAGGGAGGCTGCTTGGGAGCCCACCGGGTGTGTTGTTGAGTACCCGCTTTTGCATGGAAATACACATTTACAGACTTACAGACCACACTCATTTGCAAACCAATTGATGGTTAGATTTAAAATGTTATCACCTTAAGCCAATAAAAAGAATCTTTTAAAATTAATATCTTGAAGATCTTCAGGCCTTTCCCTGTCTGTATTGGGGACTGCAGCTTTGCCTGTGACCTTAGGAGCAGTCACATGGGCATTCAGGCAGAAGCCACATTTCAAGACATAGAGCATTTATGAATTGGTAGAAGAGCATTTGAAGCATTGGTGTGGCAGCTTAAAAGAGGGACTGCTGTGAGTTTTAAAAGCTTCTGGTCAAAATCTAGAAAATATTGGGTTTTCCATGGACTCAGGAGGGAGGGGAGGGTTCAAATGTCTTAATTAATGTGTTAATCACTCCCGCCACCCTGCGAGTGAACACCCACAGGGTTCCAGGTCATCTGTGCAGATCTCACTATATTCTGTGTGTTGTTTTACTTCGTAAAATGAGGATAAAAGGAGCAACCGTGAGCTCAAGGGCTTTCAACCCATGGGCCAGCAGGCGGGGAATGGGTGAGACAGGACCCACATGATGTTGGCTTCAGTCTATGATTTGGCTGTAGGTGCACAAGCTCTGCTGTATTACATATAAGGAGCTGTTTCAGCTTGTCTTTGGTAGTTGGACACACTCTTGCAAATCATGCCACGGCCACACATCTATAATGGTCTCACATGTATAGGATACAACAAAGGCATGCAACGAAATGGCTAGAGAATGAAGCAGAGCTGGGGCATGGGCTGTGGATCTCAGGTCCTTGCACAGGAACCCGGAGCTCCTGGTATCTCATCTGGACAGGCCCAGGAACTTTGGGTGCTCCAGCCCTGCCTCCGAGGGGCAGTTCAGGGAGAGTCGCTCATGCTGGCATTTGGTTCTGGCCATCATTGCCTCACCAGTCTTGGTTGTTGGTGTTTGTCTGTCTCTCCTCATTCCCTGTGCGCTGGACAGATACTGACTGAGAGAGTGTGGGTGGTGCTATTGTAGGGCCAGGGGCCATGGCCAGCCCAGGAGGAAGGCCCCTAGCCAGGGATCCAGCGTCGCTGCATGCGGCCCCAGGCTTGAAGGAGAGGAGCTGGCATCAAAACTAGAAAGAAAACATCAGCCATCTCTCCTGTCTCAGGGATAAGGGTTTATTTTAATGAACAGAGGCCTCCTTGAAGCAGTTGGGTATGGTGGGCCCATCTGGGTGTGGCGTGTGCATGGGAAGGTTTGTTCTCGTCTGGGTGTGTCACTGGAAGGCCCTGGGTTTTCAGTGGGCTGCAGAACTCCAGGTTTCCTCATTCATAAGAAGAGAAGGTTAGAAAGAGGAAGAGGAATGAGTTATGTTGCCCCAGGTCGTTGGGGTGTTTTAATGAGGTCACACATGTTCCTGTGCAGCTGCTGGCCTTTGCTGTCCCTTCCCCTCTGATTTCTCTGCTACCCATTCCCAATGTGCCTCCCAGGACAGCAGGACCTTGGGTGTGCCCCTTAAGCAGCCAGGCACTCTGCTCTGCCTGATGAAGTGGGCATTTCCTGGGCAGGGTGGGGCTCTCCCTGAGAAATGCTGGCCAGCCCAGGGAATGGGGGCTGGGACAGGGTGGGGGGGTTGTGGTGCTGTGGGCAATAAAGGTGGGGACGTTTAATCAGCAGATCCTTTCTGTGAGCGATGGAAAAAAATGCATTTATGAAAAGAAAGTGGGTGGTGCACTTTCAGTGGGGTGCCCCAAAATTAAAGGTGGTTGAGAAGGGGAATTGTATTAAACACATCTGCATCTTCAGGAGCGTCAGCTGAGGAAACCGACTTCTGGCTCCCGAGGCTCCCCGGGACACATCCCCCAGTAGAGAGGTAGACACACACGCGTGCACGCCACACTCACATGCCATACAGCACACATACATATCACACATACCCACACCATGTGCACAAACACGCATCCCCACACATATACCCCTCACACCACACATACCACATACTTCCACAGACACACTCAAAACACACCCCCTCACATTCATATACCACAGACACACCACACTCATATTCCTCCCCACAACACACACACCACACATACCCACACCATATGCACAAACACATATCCTCACACGTATATCCCCACACCACACACAACACAGACCCACACTCACAACACACACAACATACATACACACACATTTACCACATATACACAGACACACCCCTCCCACGTTCATACACCACACACACACACCACACCTATACACACAGGCACACATGCCTGTACTTACACACACACACACACACACACACACACACACACACACACACACACACACAAACACAGCCCTGATCTGGCAGCACCAGGAATCAGGCCAGGATATTGGAGGAGGTGTTTTGGTAAACACGAAATACGCCCAGCCCCCTGACATCCCCTCTCCCGAACCCCTTCATCTTGTTAATTGGTGAATTCACTCCTGAGCTGCTGTCATCCCACGCTTGTGTTGCTACGTGCCTGTGCGTTGTGTAGTGTGTGCTTTTTGACTCGTTGCCCAGGATTCTGTTATTAGATTCCCTCTCTCCCAAACTGAAGTTTATCTAATTTTCCCTTAGAGTCCACAGGGAGCCTCTCTCTAGTTTCTGCTGAAGTAGACTTCTACTGTGTGCCGAAAAACGATGTTCTTGTTCTCTGTGCCCTTTTATTTAAAACTCCAGAATGGAGCACTGCTTTTATGAATGCCGGGTTTCACGAAAACTCATAACATCTGCCATGGTTAATGTTAGACACACAATGCCTTTACTCTTTTAAAAAGGGTCTAACAGGAGAGATCGCATTTTCCGCCTGCAGCGGGGTCTCCTGTGCCAGCCGTGGTGCTCGGGGTCTCTGTTCCCAAGGGGCAGAGAGAGCCACGCTGGGGTGGCCGCCTGCTAGCCTGGTGAGGGACCCATTCCTGAGTGGTAACGTGAGAAGTGGAGGGTTTTGAAGATGAGATCTTCTCGGAACGAAACCCTGAGGTCTGATCTCATGGTGTTTTTATGTCTTGTCTATACAAAAGGTAGCTTATGCTGAGGAGAGAAAAGATAGAGGCTGCGACCAGGCATGGCATGACTGGTGGGCCGGGAATGTTCCAGGTGCGAGGAGGGGAGGGGCTGTAGGAGGTGCAGAAGGGCGTCCCAGCACCTCACCCAATGCTGTGGGTGCGCTTGGCCCTGGTCCCGGCTCTCAGGCCTTCAGGTTAATCCATGGTCTGAGTGGCTCACTTGGTTCCAAAATGGCCTGGTGGTGCCTGGTTTAATTTGCCGTTATAAGCTAATAGGCTAAGTTGAGTATTTCAAAGGGGCAATTTTTCCCTCTTAAAGTTGCAGTGAACACACCTTTCAGGATCCAGAGGGAGAATTATACACATAAGGTATGCCCAGGTTAAGGAACGCGGTAAAGATTTTAACTGCCTAATAAACTATAAATCCCTAAATAAACTCCTGGACGAGGCAGTAAAAAGCTAGACGTCAACATGCAAAAATGAAACCAGTTTTGTGAGAGTAGAGGGAGTATGGGTAATTTCTGTTTTTCCTAAAATACATATTTAAAGTGGCAGTTTGACAATGAAAAGTATGGTCTAATTTTTTTCTTTTATGTGTTCCACTTAGAATGTGTGAACCTGTGGCACTGTAGCCTACATTCTTTATTCTTTCAGTTCTTTACCTTGTAGTTTAAAAGTAAGAAACCTACAACAGTGATTAAAACTATATATATTTTTTCTACCTGCCAAATGTGTGTAGATTAATCTAAGAAGACTGGACCTTAAGAAATTTTCTTATGCACAAGTGGAATTTGTCTACTCCTTTTAAAACACGTTAAACATCTTGAAAATGAGACAACTGGGACACGAAAAATTTATGAGATGGCTTTGAGAATAACTGCTGATCCTTTAATTGATTGGCCTCCTTCCCCAAGCCCCTTAAGATCGCTTACCTTTGGGTAGCGTTCATAAAGTGCAGAGATCAGGGGATTGTTTTAATATGGCGAGGCCTCTCCCCACTTCCCCTCTTAAACAGCTGAGTTTCAGGCTATTGTATTTGGTGATTTTTTAAAATTGTTACAAATTTTGTTTTTTTTGTAGTGGATGTGATGTGATCTCATGACATGGCTGTTGTTTCTGGTTTGTTTTTGAGGTGCAGTCTCACTCTGTCGGCAGTCTGGAGTGCAGTGGTGCGATCCCCACTGCAATCCCGAAGTGCAGTGGTGCAACTTCGGTTTTATGGTTTCAAGCAATTCTGCTGCCTTAGCCTCCCAAGTAGCTGGGACTACAGGCAGGCACCACCATGCCCGGCTAATTTTTTGTATTTTTAGTAGAGACAGGGTTTCACCATGTTGACCAGGATGGTCTCGATCTCTTGACCTTATGATCCGCCCGCCTTGGCCTCCCAAAGTGCTGGGATTACAGGCGTGAGCCACTGTGCACTGCCCAGACTGGTTTAATAATTGGCACCTCTTCATAGGACAAAGTGCCATACAATAAAAACAAATGAACATCACCCTCAAGCTACATTGTGGGTGAATCCCACCACCAGATGACAAAGGAAAGGAGGAGGCCACAGACAGGCATGGTGGGATTCCAAGTGCAAAGTTGCAGGTGTTTTTAAAATAGGTGAAACTCTGTTGTTAGCGAGGGAATGCAGGAAGTGGAATCTCATTGCTCGCATATGCCTTAGATTTTACCGAACACTGGGCTGGGGAAAACTGTTTACAAGTGATATAGAAAAGCAGGGAAGTGATTATCACAACAGCATTGTCCTAGCACCCAGAAATTAAGCAGTTACTATAGAAGTGGAAGGCGAACCTGTGGAGGAGCCATCTCGTGAGAGTGTTTTTGTGGTTTCTTCTTGAGAAAGGTTTCATGGGAGACCTTCCCAGGCTGGCAGGTGGCTTGGCCTCCACCCATCAGCCCCTGAGCTCCACAGGTGCACCTTTCCACCTCCTGCAGCTGCAGGTAGATAGCAGCTGTAGCTTTTCCCTCCTGCCTCTGCTGGCCTTCCTGGAGAGATTTAGTGTATTTATTTTTTTACCGATCTTATGGAAAGATGCTCACTGCTGTTGCTGCAGGCTTCTGAGTCCACTGCGATGAGTCGGGAGCCTTACTGGGAGCATTTACCCTCATAGGGGATGGGGCTCAAGCACGGGGCAGCAGAGCCGTGGAGAGACCCTTTCCAATGTACATTGAACTCTGAGCATGTCAGGGCAGTCCCCAGTGGCTTTGATGGGTTGTTTTTGCTACTTCTGCTTTTCCAGTATGTGGAATGAGAGCTGGGGGCAGTGGGTGTACAGAGAAGAGAGCAATGGAGCCTGTAAATCACTGCAACTGTCATGGTGTCTTGTACTTTGTGGGTGAGGAGGGGGCAGCTGGTTGTGGAGACAGGCTTCCAACAAGGGGCGGCACATGAAGACTGGAGGGTCTGTGTCTGCAGGGGTCTCTTGGGACATCTTCAGCTCCAACACCATGGGTTGTAAGACCTGCCCTGGCCTCAGGCTCCTCTTCACTGGCCCACCCACTCGCAGTGACGTTTATGCGCAGAGACATAAGGCAGGGCGCATTCCAGCGCTGGACTGGAAAAGCAATCATTTCCTAGCAGAGAGCTTGGTCAAGTTATAAAGTGGTCTCACTTGAACAGAGCCCATGCTATCGAGTTTTATTGGAGCTGTGTTTATCTTGAGCTCTGCAGGAGTCAAACGCTTACTGGAACTTTCAGGTAAAACCTGTGTGTGCACAGATGGGCCACACCTTCCTTGGTTTCAGGACAGCAGTTTTGTTCGGCTTTAAAATTGCAGGAGCTCTCATTTGGGATCCATACCTTTGGAGAAGGTCTTAACAGTTTGACTCCACTTAGGTTTTCCATGTTGGAATCTGAAGTGTTTTGATAGTTGGGTCCTTTTCTCAGTGCTGGGTGTCTGCATGAATCTGCTGACCTTAGCTTCTCATGGCTGTCACAGAGCAGCCCTGCTGCTGACAGGACCGGTGGGGTATTTTGTTCCTGGAATTCCATGCATGAGGTGTACAGAGTATGTCTTCTGCCTTGGCTAGAGTTAAAGGAAAATTCAAGCCAGGCTAAGTTCAGGATTGATGTTTGCTCTGTGCCTGCATTAAAAAATAAACCACAAACATAATTGCCCTTTCAGCAGGCCTGGAGTTGAGTTAGCAGCTGTCAAATGACTTGTGGGTGGTGGGTTTGCATGTGGGGACGTGGTCCTGGGCATCTGTGATGCAGGGGAGGGAGGAGATGAAGCACAGCAGGGGCTCTGGGCAAGTCCACCCAGCAGTGCTCAGGAGAGCCACGCCTTGAGTGGGCTCCCATAGCCCACAACTTCTGGTCTTGTTCCCTTCGCCAGGTTGTGCCTTTCTCTCTGGGTAACAAGATAGACTTAGTGACCTTCGCAGTGGAGATCATGTACTTTGGAACTCGAGACCCATTTTTACTTTCCATCTGTCCGCTGGAACAAAAGCTGGAATAAGCCTCGCAGCTCGCCCACTCTCCACGCTGTGTCCTCACTGGAACCATCCCTAACTTCAGCCCATGGGTGCTTGAGGCTGGGGGAAGGAACACGGAGAGAAGTCCCATGGCTCACATACACCTTGGATTTCCCAGAACACTGGGCTGCACTGGGCTGGAGAAAGCTGTTTTTAGTGAGGGGACATACCTCCCTCCATGTCCCTTCAAGCTGAATCTTGCAGCAGGACTCGGGTCTGCTCTCAGCTGCGTGGGGCAGAGGGGATGCTCCAGAAGATGCCCAGGACAGCTCCTCCTGCCTGTTGAGGCCCCAGGGAGCCCTCAGGGGCTGATCAGAGCTGATCAGATGGAAGCTGGCAGGAGTGCAGGCGGCTCGAGGCGGACATGCAGGTCTGCAGGGCGCACTGGCCATGGACCGCTTCTTTTTGGTAGGGGGCCATTGAGGCAAGTGCATGGAAAGGAGTACTCAGCTACCTGGAGGGCCTGAGGGGCGCAGCTCTGGCACGGCAGTGCTGGTGGTGGGACTGGGAGTTGTCTTTGTCTTGGAATCAGTTGAGAGTGACCTCAAGAGATTTGATTTGAGCACCTTAAAGGATGCTGCTATATTTTGCTGGGAAAGGGACAGTGGCCAATGGGGCAAAGCTGGGAGTCGCAACATGGGCACAGTGCGTTCGACGTGCCATATGGATGTTCAGCTGGGGGTGGCAGGGTGAGGACGTGTCGCAGAAGTGCAGAGCAGGCTGCTGGAGCCCAGCGTGGCTGCGTCAGCAGCGTCCAGTGGGCTGAGTGGATGAGCTGCTGAGAGGCCTTGGGGGGTCCTCCCTTTCTCCCAAGCATTTACGTCTGTGAGTTGGTGTCGTGGTGACCCATCTGCAGCCACCCTGATGCCATGCCTCTTGCCCACTCTGCAGAGAGCAGCTGGGTGTTCTGTCCCTCAGCCCACCTTCCCTGTCCCTCTTTGGGGGTGTTGCAGGACTTGGGGGAGCCCACACTGAACTAGCCCCTTACCGGATTTCATCTTCCACATCCTGATTTGCTGGTGGGCTCCTACCTGGGAGGGCTGTGCTGGGCTGGGTTCCCCAGGGCTGGGGCTGCAGCGTCTTCTCCTGGCATCTCTCCTCACCCTTTCCACTCCACTGGGATCTGGGGCTACAGGAGGCCCCGATTTCCCCCAAGATGGATGTTGCATTTCTCATCGCTGTTTCTCTCCATTGTTTTGGGGTGATTGGAGGAGTGTACCTGTCAGGGTTCAACTAGAGAAACAAAACTTGTAGGAGATATATATGAACAGATTTGTCACAGGGAATCGACTTACTGGGTTCTAGGGTCTGACTAGGCGCATTTGAACTCCATGGGGCAGCCCACAGGGAAGGGTGGCTGGGACTGTGAGCACCGCCGGGCTGCTGTCCTTGGGCGGAGTTTCTTCTTTCTCAGGGAAGCCTCCCCTCTGCTTTTGAGGTCTTTGATTCACTGAGCCAGGCCCACCGGGGTCATCAAGGATTATCTCCCTTCCTTAAAGTCAGTCACATGACAGCCGACTTAGTCATGTGACAGCACACCTGGAGAGCAGCACCTAGCATTGCATTTGATTGGCGTGTTTGACTGATGGCTGAACCGTGGACCCTGACCGTCATAGGGAGGGGACACAGCCAGCTTTTCTTTGCCATCGTGATCCCAGAAGACAAAGACTTATCCAAACTTCTCATTTAACATATCATGGATGTTTGAAAACATAACATAATCCGTGGTTTCTTCTGTTGTTATTCACTGTGTTTAAATTTTAAAGTAGTGAAATGTACCAATGTTAATCCAAAGAATTATTTCTCCCTCACACCTGGAATGGCAGTGAACATGGCTGGGGTTGACTGGCTGTGAGTACCTTGGGCTCTGTGAGAGATTCATTAGGGCGTCTCCATTCCTTTCGCTGCTCTACAGGGTCAGCCTTGTAGTGACTTTACAGTCAAGGTCACAGTCAAGGTCACCATTGGTGACCTTGCAAGTCCAAACAGGACAGAACATCTGTGGCCCAGCCCAACGGGGGCACTGTTGGTCTGGGGCTTTCTGACTTGGACTTCTTTCTTAGGTCAGGGACATGATTGACTTGCATTTGACCTTGCATGCAGCATCTTTTTACAGGGAAGGGAGATGGTACCACCTCCTCTGGCGGGGTGAGCTGAAGTCTGCAGTTAATCACCTGCTTTTTTTTTTTTTTCTTGAGACAGAGTTTCATTCTTGTTGCCCAGGCTGGAGTGCAATGGTGCGGTCTCAGCTCACTGCAACCTCCGCCACCTGGGTTCAAGCAATTCTGCCTCAGCCTCCCAAGTAGCTGAGATTACGGGTATGTGCCACTACGCCTGGCTAATTTTGTATTTTAGTAGAGGTGGGGTTTTACCATATCTATCAGACTGGTCTCGAACTCCTGACCTTATGTGGTCCGCCTGCCTCGGCCTCCCAGAATTCTGGGATTACAAGTGTGAGCCACCACACCCAGTTCACTTGCTTTTTTGCAGGGGAATGCATGTTATCCCCCCAGCTGCCTTTAAGGAAAAGCAGCACAGAATCCTCACTTCATTTCCACCAGACACTGCCGCTCCCTTCCAAGAAGACATTTGATTCCTCTAAGCCCAAAACATGACTTCCAGCTTGTGTTCTTCTTCTTGAAAATAATAACAAACTTATGTTACTAAAGTATTAATACAAATTTCTTTTTTTTTTTTTTTTTTTTTTTTTGAGACGGAGTTTCGCTCTTGTTACCCAGGCTGAAGTGCAATGGCGCGATCTCGGCTCACTGCAACCTCTGCCTCCTGGGTTCAGGCAATTCTCCTGCCTCAGCCTCCTGAGTAGCTGGGATTACAGGCACACGCCACCATACCCAGCTAATTTTTTGTATTTTTAGTAGAGACAGGGTTTCACCATGTTGACCAGGATGGTCTCGATCTCTTGACCTCGTGATCCACCCGCCTCGGCCTCCCAAAGTGCTGGGATTACAGGCGTGAGCCACCGCGCCCGGCCCTACAAATTTCTTAAGAAATACAAATCATAGAAAGTGTGTACTTTCAGTCCCTTCCCAGGTCTCAAAGGCCAAATGTAGCTGCTAGTAACAGTCTGATGTCTACCTTCAAACTTGAGTTTCTCTACACACACATAATTTCTTTATTTAGTTTTGGTGAAATGTGTTCACATTAACTTTTTTTGAATTTTTTTTCCTCAATATAATAACATAAACTTCCATAAATGATTAGATGCGTAATTCTTTATTATTCCTTTTAATGGCTGCAAAATAAACTCGAAGCTCCATTTCTTCTGTAAATAAACAAGACCATTGCCCACTACACCCAGCTGAGGGAGGCTGGTGGGCTCCAGTCCACTTTCCTGCTTCTGCAGTTGGGTTTTGTGTTGTTAGTGCTGTGTGCTCTCAAACCTGCTTATGGGAGTTGTGTTTGTTATTATACAGACATAGCTTTTCTTTTTTAGAGACAGAGTCTCACTCTGTTTCCCAGGTTGGAATGCAGTGGTATGGTCACACCTCACTGCAGCATTGAACTCCTGGACTCGAGCGATCCTCCCCGCTCAGCCTCTAGAGTAGCTTGGACTAACAGGTGCATGCCACCATATCTGGATGATTTTGAAATTTTTTGTAGAGACAGGGTGTCACTATGTTGCCTAGGCTGGTCTTGAACTCCTGGGCTCAAGCGAACTGCCTGCCTTGGACTCCCAAATTGCTGAAATTATCGACATGAGCCACCACAGCCAACCAGAAATAGCATAAATGACATAATCTGTAAATTCAATGGATGTAGAAAAACTCTGAAAGGAAAAACTCACATTGACAGATTTGAAAACTCAGATTGACTGATTCTCTGATTTGAAAATAGAGAATGAGGAAAACTTTTAAAAACAATTCCTGTTGAATTAGATGAGAGTCACAAAGAAAATTGATCAGGGTTTTATATTCAGATGCATAGGTGTATTGAAACACTTCATTTTAAGAAAACCAAACCAGGAAACAGATGATATATGTGATTTATGAAGAAATTAATGTGAACAGCAATGAGTGTTTTTTACTAAAAGGGCTGGGCTGTACATCTGTAGATTGATTAATGATGGTTCATTTATGTGTATTACATTAAAAATATTTATTGTAAGTGTATGTCATTATTTATAGTGCCTAACTTTATCATTTTTAATGTTTCCATTAATGAACATTCGTATGAATGATATGAATGAATATTCATATGGATCTTGGTGATATCCATAGGAAGGCATCAGCTGGTCCAGTTCCAGAATATGGCTCTGCCTTCATTTCCCTGCTCCCTGCTCTGGTTACTTAAAACTTTCTTCAACTTGGTTTCAGGTAACGTGGAAATATCCACAGATTACACCTGAGCTCACAGCCTTCTTTGAGATGTGTGCATTTTATTACAGGCAAATATGCCCATATACTTCTGAGAAGGGTAGAAAGTGTTCAGCTGTGTGTCTTACTCTGGTTCCACTCCCCAGAAGCGACTGCCTGTGCAGTTTAATTGGCTTGGAGGTGGGACAGTGCCATGATGTCTAGTTAACGTATATTTAAGTTATACCTTGAGGTCATTTGAAAATGGAATTCTCCCTAGTGCCCAGCTTGTGTTTATCCTTTGTTGTTTCTAATCATTTAGCCATTTAAAATAGGGAGATGATGAGACACTTGCAAGGCTTTTAAGAAATTAATCTCCCACTTAGCTTTTTATAATGTTAATTAATGTCTATACCGAACTCAAAGCAAACATTAATGGTGTAATAATCTAAGTAGTCTCTTTAATATCAAGGCTAATTCAAAAAGCCTTGTATGAAGTTGCTCAGCAAGTCTTGTCAGTGTATTAAGACATGAAACAGAAACAAGGGGCAAGCTAATGGATTGTAGAAGATGCAGTTATTATTTTTAAGAGAATATGTACTTTATTTATTTATTTATTTATTTGAGACAGGATTTTGCTCTGTCACTCAGGCTGGAGTGCAGTGGCACAATCTCAGCTCACTGCAGCCTCCACCTCCTGGGTTCAAGTGATTCTCCCACCTCAGCCTCCTGAGTAGCTGAATTTACGAGCGTGCACCACCACATCCAGCCAATTTTTGTATTTTTAGTAGAGACGGGGTTTTGCCATGTTGGCCAGGTTTGTCTCCAACTCCTGACCTCGAGTGATCCACCTGCCCTGACCTTCAGAGTGCTGGGATTACAGGCAGTGCTGGAGCCTTAAAGCACAAGTAAATAGACTAAAAACTTTTAGAATTAGTTTGTGAATTTACTAATCAATTTACATATTATTTTGGAAAATATTTTCTATGTATCATCAATAATCAGAAGATGTACAGGGGAAGCAAAAAGCAGAACAGATAAACCACACCACTGTACCATCAAAAATATGCAGGTGCTGTTGAAGTAACCTAGAAACTCTACCAAACAATAGGAAAGTATGTTAGAATAATGACGTTTTCAAAAGTACAATAATTTATTTATGTTCTGGAAGAGTGAATGTTTTAAAGATGTCAGTTCTTCCGAGGGTAGCAGACATTTAAAATAACCTCAGGCCTCGTTCCAGTGGGACTTTTCAGGGATGCTGGACAAAAGGATCCTATGACTCAGTTGGAAGAATAAAGATGGCAAATGCCAAAGAAAATTCTGAGTATGATAAATGGGGAAAGGAGATCTTTGGAAAGCAATATGTTGCTTTCCAATATATTAAAAAGCTGCAGAAACTACAACAATATAGTACTGCCCCAAATGATGAATACTGATAGGAGAACAAGCAAAGGAGACAAATACATTTTTTCAGAAGGAAAGTACTATGGTTGGCATAAAAATTTAAAAGTCCTGAGAATCATTGAAATTCCAGAACTAGAAATTAAGCCTACCAATGGAACACTTTTTGGTTATCATATTGAACAAAACTATATTCTTAGACACTGCTGATTGATCTGGAGAGAATGTTTTGGGCCATGCATCCTGAACCCCTGCTCCTTGGACCCCCCTGCTCCTTGGCCCCCCCCCCCGCTCCTTGGACCCCGTACTTTCACTTCTAGGAATCTGTCCTGAGTAGATGGGCAGAGAAATAAAGATTTACAGATGGAAGTTTATCATAGCTTTATATGGTGCAGTTGACAATTAGAAATGAACCGAGTGTTCAGAAGCAGAGGAAAATACTGAAGTACATTTGGTGAGCTACATAGAGAAATATTTTAAAAGTCACATTTTCAAAAAAAAAAAAAGAGCAAACCTTCAAAATATAATATTCATCTATAATGATATGGAAAAATCTTTATAATATAATGTTGATTTATTCAACTAAGACACACTGAGTGCTTCTTAGGACCCGGTCAGTGTGCCAAGCTCACAGGAGATATTTGACTACGTAGAAGAATTGCCTCCTTTATGGAGCGTATAGTTAGGGGGCAATATAACAAAATGTTATTGATACTATATTATTAAAAATTAATGTAGTAAGAACAATTTATGAAATGATTCTTGTAACAAAAAGTGAAATACGGAGTGCATATATAGTTAGGAAAGTCAGAAGATAATGCATCACTTTAATCGTGGTCTTGTCTGGTAAACCTATGGCAGATGATTTTTGTTCCTTCATTATTATTTCTAGCACGTCCCCAGTTTTCTGTAAAAGCTGACTTGCATTTTAATAATCAGAGCAAAGTTATAAAAGAACCTTCAGCGTCTCCCCTTCTCAAAGTGTTACTGGACACAGTACATACTTGTTGATGGTTGACATTTACAAAAGGTCACATTTATTTAACCCAATAATTAACTACTGATTTCTGCATAGCAGGTTATGCTGGTACCATGGCAGGATCATGTAATTAACGAGTGTATTTCTTTTTGTTGTTGTTTTGTAAGGAACACAAGTGAAAATATAAGGTTTATGTCAAGGTTAAAAACACGATGCAATAGAAATGGGGCTGGGATTGTGTGTGGAGACACACCTGGGTATAAAAATAAAATGGCATGATTGCCGGTAGAATGTTCACTGTGTTGCACCATGTTCTGTGCTCCATACGTTCAGTCCTATAAATGGGAAGGGATCATCCCTCCATTCTACAGATGAGGAAACTGAAGGCTGGTAGTCACGCTTCTTGGAAGCGTCCTGGGTAGTCTTGGCCAAGCTGGGCTTTGAACCCAGGGAGCCTGAGCTGTTAACTACAAAACCACAGGACACGTGCAACATAAGACATCGACATTCTCTGCCCAAATCACCAGCAGGCAGGAGGGCGAAGCCACCCAGTGAGAGCTCATAAGAGCCAGAAGGGAGGAGACCCATGCTCCTGCTGGATCAAAGCTATTAGCAGCAGTCAAGCTTTTCATTGGTTCGTGCACCAATGGAAGGACCTTCTCTTTCTTTTTCTTGCTTCAGAATCAGTGTTTGCCCAAGACAGCAATTTGTGGAAATGGAGAAAATCTGAGAATTCTTCTGTGATTTTGATAAACGGAGGCGTCTCCTCCACAGTCCATCCTATACTCCCCCACTACTTTCTTTCCAGCAAAATGAGTGATAGTTCACTCACCTTCTAGGCATAAGAGTCATCCTTTCTCTGTGGTGAAACCAGTTCAGAGCTGACTCAAAAGTCCTGTGACTTGTTGAAATACAACATTGGATGAGTGCCCCTGTTCTCTCCCAGCATCCTGAATACTGTTGGGTGTTGAAATGTTTCTGGACACCCACCTTCTCCCCCTGGGTCTCAGCAGATGTTCCCATCCAAGTCTTTTTGCGGGCAATGGCAGCTGTCCAGATCTTCTAAGTGCAAGATCTCAGGATAGGTTCACAAAGTACTTTGACTCTGCTTTATGTTCTCACCACAGGGTAATTAGAGATGAATTATAGGTGAGTGGAGCCCACCGGGTGCCCCACAAGTTTGACGCCTTTGCCCCAAGTGTCCAGGTGGGTGAATAGCCCATCACGTGCCCTGCACTTCCAGGGAGAGTCTCTGCTAGCACCTGGGAGCATCTGCTCCTGAGTGGGGTGTGGCTTGAGCAAGCTTTTACTTTATTGCGTGTCCCCAGCCTTCCCCGATTACCAAAGGCTTTCTTCCGCATCCTGGGAGGGGCGCCCCACTTTAAGGGCTTCTGTGTGTTACAGACACACTGCCAGCGGTGGAAACAGATGTGTGCGTTTTTCTTGTTGGCCCCCATGTCTGAAAGACACATGTTATTTGTCATTGGCTTACTTAAGGCCACAAAGAAACACTGACAGCCCGGCCCTGTGGGGAACAGGACCCAAGCCCAGAGCTCCCCCTTCCTTTCATTTCCTTGAGGCCAAAGGACCGCAGGTGCCCTGTGGGCAGTGCTGTTTACTGGGTTAAGGGGGGCCTTGTTTGGCACAGAAGAGAATACAGCTGGCAAGAGGCCTTGCCCAGCACCCCCTCCTGCCAGGGCAGGCTGCTTCCTAATTGCAAACACATGGGCTGGTTCCAGAGTGTGGGGATGGATTCCATGTCCCGCCTGGGAGAGCTGTGTGTGTCCCACCCCTGATGCCCTGTTTTTCATCAAGGAAATGGGGGTGTTGCATACCAGGGCCAGAGGACAACTGCCTCGGGTGGGGGAGTCCCTGGGCACTCCCAGATGTGCCCGTTGGGAACATTTTTGGTGTACATTAAAACATTAGGATTTGGTTGCATTTCATCATCTTCTGTTTCCTACTGCATTTTTGGTGAATGATTTTGAAAGCTTTCTCCCTTTCCCTTCTCTTCCTGTGAGTGCTTGCTGTTATGAAGTAGACCTCTTGAATGCACTGCATCCTGCAGAGGCAATGCCCTGCGAAGGGCACATGCACGTTCCTACTCATTAGTGAAGTTTAGTGCCCACGTCACTGGGAACATGAAGTGCCAAGTGATGCTGATGCTGCAGTCCCCAAAGGCCACACCCGGAGTGGAGAGGCCCCTCTAGCAGGAAGCACAGTGAGTTTGGCTGGGGGAACCCCACACGTATGTAATCCAAGGGACTGGGACTTCACGTCCAGCTCCATCACTTCCTTGTGGCTCTGAGCATTTGTTTGCCTGTCCGAGGCTCATCCTTTATCTGTAAGATGCTGGTAACTGTCTCTCCAGGAGGGTGGCCTGGTCATGATGATTACCTTGGAACTGTGAAATAGAGAAGGTCTGGCAAATTCTATCTTCAGCACATGAAACTCTTTTCTCTGCCTATGGACTTAGATGCATTACTGTGAAGCATTATAAAAAGTCTGTTTTCTCTGAGCTCTGCTAGTGGAGGTAGAAGCAGGCTGAACCTGAGTACAGGTGTGGAAGAACAGCAACAAACTTCAAGGATCTTAGAGGAACCGCCAGTGAATCTGGCAGAGATGATATATTTCAGAGAAATTCAGGAGATTCAGAAGCGTCATGCATTGGGAGATTGGGGGCACCTTCCTTGACGCCCCAGCCTAAGTCAATGTAATCCTGTTTATTCATTGTCACTTTGGGAATGTGGGCCTCCTTATTCCTTCCCATCTTTTCATTATGAAAGTTTTCAAATATGTACAAAAGTTGAAAGATAATACTGCAAGCACACATAAACTCTCCACCCAGATTCAGCGGTTGTTAATATTATGCTGTTTCTGGCCCCCACTTCCTCTCTGCCCCTTACATCCATATTTTATAAAAATTTGTTGCTGAGGCTGGCACAGTGACCCACGCCTGTAATCCCAGCACTTTGGGAGGCCAAAGCGGATGGATCACGAGGTCAGGAGTTCGAAACCTGTCTGGCCAACATGGTGAAACCCCCTCTCTATTAAAAATACACACACACAAAAAATACAACAACAACAAAAAGCCGGCATGGTGGTGGGCACCTGTAGTCCCAGCTACTCGGGAGGCTGAGGCAGGAGAATTGCTTGAACCTGGGAGGCGGAGGTTGCAGTGTGCCGAGATCATGTCAGTGCACTCCAGCCTAGGCAACAGAGCAAGACTCCGTCTTGAAAAGAAAAATGTTGCTCAACAGTTTGAAAATAAGTTGACATCATGACATGCCCCTACCCCAAATATGTAAGCCTCCATCTCCTCTAAGAAAAACAGTGTTGTTCTCCATAATGGCAATACCATTCTCATGTGGAGCAAAATTAACAGCAGTCCCATGATATCACCTAATGGTTACTTGGTACTCACCTTTCTCCGGTTCTCTTCAGAATGTGTTTTATATCTTCTCTCTCTGCAAATCTGAATCCGCTTGTTATAACTGCTTAGACTCTGTAATCTAAAACAGCCCTTCCTTTTTGTTCTTATCGTTGCAACATTAACTGTCTGAAGAGCAAAAGTTATCTCCTAAAATGTTGCGCATTTGAATGGGTGTGACTGTTCCCTCTGGTGATGTTTCTTACTGGCTCCTCTGCCCTTGTGTTTGCTGTCAGACTGGACGTCTGCACGTTTGTGGTCAGAACACTTGTTGGAGAAGCTGTGCACTTCCTGCTGCATCACATGTGGGGCCAGTGGTCCCACTGTCACAGATGCTAACTCTGACCACCTGGTAAAGTGGTGGCTGCCCCCTTCTCCCACTCCTCTGAAACGGCGTGTTGTATTTCTGCCTGAGTACGAGTAGGACGATGCTTGGACATTCTGCATCTGTCTTCTTCCCCAAACAGCCTTCTGCTCAGTGGTTTTTGCATCCAGCGAGTCTTGCCTGAATCAGGAATTTTATGGCAGGTTGCAAAATGATGATTTTTTTCTAATTTTTGCCGTTTCTACTGAAAAGAATCCTCTGCCAATTTTTGAGAATCGTTGATGGCTGATGATATTTTTAAAAACTCAGTGTATTACAGTCAATTTTGTTCTTCCTGATACTCAAATTCAGCCTATGGGAGCCCTGGAAGCAGGTGCCTTTGTTATTTTAGTTTTTGGCTCTTTCTTGCCATCTGGCAGAGTGAGGAACCCCAGCTCACCTGGTATTATACATCCCCTGTTCCAGAGAGAAGGTGAATTGTTTTTCCAAGCAGCTCTGGTCTTTGGTGGTGGTGTGTAAGCATCAATGCATAGGTGCTGGTGTGCTCAGGGACCCTGGGCTGCTGCTGCTTCCCGGGCCTTCAGTAGCCAGCTCCAGGAGAAAACGTTTAAAAATCCTGACTTTGTACAGCTGATTCCAGTTCAAACGTCACATTCAAATGTCGGCCATTTTGAATTTACGTTTTCATCACTTCATGGATTTCTCTCATGCTGATTTGGGTCAACTGCCCTATTTACCATTTGTTTTGAAGCATTTTTTTTTCTAGCCTTTTCTTGGTTTTTGCTTAGCAGTGAGGCTTTTTTGTTTATATATATTTTTAACTGTCTTCCTTCCATCTTTCCTTTGCTTGTATCCACCTCTCACTAAGCATACATTCAGAATAAGTTTTATCCAAGAAATAGGAAGCCTTGAAAGTCAAGGACTCTTGGTCCCAGTGCCTGGGAACTGCTGAGTAGTTAGCATGGTGGGTGTGATGAGTGTTGCATAATGATGCTGATGTTGGAGTCCTTGCCTAAGGTAGAGATGCGAGAATCTTCCCCAGGGCAGTGATATTCGTGTCCTGGAGTGAATGTCAGAGCCAAGATGATGTTTGAAGATAGCAGAAAGACCAAGGGTTGGAGCTGACAGATGCTTGACTTACATTTGCAAGGGTTGGAGAATGAGGACAAGGGGAGTAAGTGACCCCCAGGTGAGCATGTGGGCATTTCAGGGGTGCAGATCTGTGGAGGGGTTTGTGGGCTAGGGGGTGCTACTGTATGAGGCAGTGTGACCTGCAGCCTGCTGAGAAGACCAGGCAGCCAGTGTGGAACGGATACCACCAGGAAGGGCACAGACAGCAGAATGGTGGCTCCATGGTGGAGTGGAGGTGCTTTTTAACTGAAGAAGTTGGGCAGTAATAACGAAGCAATGCATGCCTGTCACATGCTGTATTTATTTGCTCAGGCTGCTGTAATAAAGTGCCATAGACTGGGTGGCTTAAACAACAGAAATTTGCTTTCTCCTAATTCTTGGGGCCAGAAGTCCAAGATCAAGGTGTGGGCAGGGTTGGTTCTCGTGACGCCTCTCCTTGGCTTGCAGGCGCCGTCTTCTCCCTGTGTCCGCATGTGGATGTCCCTCTGTGCCCGTCTGTGTCCTCACCTACCCTTCTTATAAGGCCATGGGTCATAATGGATTAGGGCCCAGGTATAGGACTTCAGCTTAATTTTGCAAAGACCCTAAAGAATAAGGTCACATTCTGAGGGACTGGAGATTTTGGCTTCTATATATGATTTTGGAGGACACAATTCAACCCATAACACACCCATTGATAGGAAGCACTTGGCTATGTAGTAACCCACTGGGCTACGAAACAGCATTACGCACAGGGGTGTGGAGGGGAGGGCAGGGAGGGAGGGAGCCAGTGTAGTGGTGGACCCTCCGGGTAGATTGTCTGTGATGACTCCTGACTGCAGATCTGGGGACCACACTGAAGCCACTGTGCATTTTCTCTGTTCAGGGCTGGGGAGGTGACTGCCTGGCTCTTTATGAGGTCCCCAGGACACCCCAGATGCATGTGTTCAGGGCATTGAATTCTGCTTCCATTGGTCTCTGCTGGGGCCCTGGGGTCCATCTTGCGCAGATTACCAGTGGACTGTGAAGGGCGTCCTGCGAGGGGGTGTGGCTTTGCTCGGGTCTTGAGGATGAGACTTGGAGCCACAGAAGAAACACGTCCATCTTCCCAGATGTCGTTTTGTTTGTTAAATTAAAATTTGAGGTAGGGGCAGTGGATTTTAAAAACCAAAACAAACATGGATATGTAATGGAGAATGCAAAATGTATGTTAACTTTTAAGTAGAAAGAAAAAAGATTACAAAGATAGCTCAAGTATTGAGAGCTGCGTTGTGAGAGGCTCATCACCATCCCCACCTTCCTGCCATCCCTTCTTCTTCACAGGACAGGTGTGCACATGCAGACACACACACAGGTACAGACACACTCCAAGACAGACACATACACATTCAGAGGCACATACACAGACACACACTCAAAGACAGACACACATACAGAACACTAAAACGACATGCACAGATACAGACACACAGAACACACTCAGAGACATACCAACAGACACTCAAAGACAGACACAGACGCACACACAGAACAAAGACACAGACATACACACAAACACTCAGACACATACACACAAATAATGACACACAGACATATTCAAAGACAGACACACACAAAACACACTCAAAGACACACAGACACACTGACACACAGAGAACACACTCAGAGAACACACCAACACACTCAAAAACAGACAGACACAGACACACACATAGAACAAAGACACAGACATACACACAGAACGCACACACAGAGAATACTCAATGACACACAGACACACACTCAAAGACAGAACACACTCAAAGACACACACACAAAGACACAGACTCACTGAAAGACACACACAGAGAACATACTCAGACACACCAACACACACTCAGAGACTGAAAGGGAAACACAGACACACATTCAGAACTCTCAAAGAGGCACAGAATACTCAAAAGACACACACACAAAAAGACAGATGCACACTCATAGACACAAACACACACAGACATAGAACACACACAAAGACACACACAGCCACACAGACATATACACAGACACACACACAACACGCTCAAAGACAGACACATACAAAGACAGAGACACATACACAGACACATAGAGAACACACAAGGAGACTAACAGACACACTCAAAGACCCACACATAGACACTCACGTAGCCACAGACATAGACACACACACACAGATGAGCAGCTTTGCCTGTAGCCCCGAAGGTTGGCGTCTGGGAAGCAGGACCTTCTCTGTGCAGCGACAGCTCTGCCAGGAGCCTGGGGGTGGGGTCAGCAGCTCAGTGACAAGGTTGGAGCTTCTGTGGTGTTCCCATGCTGTGTCAGTCCTTGCCCTGGGCTGACATCTCATTGCCCCACCAGCTCCCTGTGGCTGCATGGGCTGCTGAGATGGTTCACCGGGACTCAACCTTGGGCCACAGTCCATTCACCCCACTGTGGACATTTCTCTAATCTAGACCCACCAGGCTTCTGGCTGGGAAGAGAAGAAGAGGTGGACCACTTCTTCAGGGACTGACTGGACAGAGCTGTGCAGGCCGTGGGTTCTTCTTGGGTTGGAAGAAGAGGGTCATTCTTCAAGAACAGAGACAGAACAGCATGACACGCAGAGGAGGGAGGGGGCAGGGTTCTGCAGACCGGGGAGGCCCTGCTCCCCCAAGCTGCACATGGGTAGGGCTCAGGGTGGGAGGGAGTTGAGTTGGTGGCTTCCTGTGCAACTAAGAGGCCGGAGGTGAGGCTGCCCGAGGCTCTGAGTGCGCTGCTCTCCCCTCCATTGGTATTTCCGTCTCCAGGACCGCTGGGGCAGACGCTAGGCCCCCTGAGCCCACTCCGTTCTTTCTGCTTTCTCATGGATACAGTGTCAGGCTTACATGCCGTCATGGGCCGTGGTCTATTTTCTTCTAGAGTCCCAGGGGCTTCCTTTGTGGCATAGGCTTCCTCTCTCCCACCCCAATAGGCTGTTAGGAATGTTTCCGTTATTGAAGACAGTACCATGTCACCTGAGGGGTCTCCACCTCTCCTGGGGTCCACGTGGTATGAGGGACCCCCTGGAAGAGGACTGGCCACCTGGGGGGTGGGTGGGGAGTTGGTGGTAGTGGTGGAGTACAGGGAGCCAGCCTGTGTGGGTGGGACATTTTGTTCCAGTTAAAGATGTGGTCTCTTTGGGCCGATTGGGAGAAAGAGAAATCAATAGTGCAACTGTTTTGATGCTGAATATTGACAAGTGTCTATTTGAAATAAAGAACCAGTCCCTTCAAAAAAAACCAAAAAAGATATTGCAAGAGATACCTGGTTGTGCTCTTGCAAAAAAAGTTTAATATTTCTGCCCTCCCTGAGTGAAAGACATTTAGCCTTGCATATCAAAGAATAGGAATCTGTCATCTTAGAAGTTACTAATTTGAAGTTCTGTGACACAGATTTGCGTAATTAGAGGATTTGCTCGCCAGGCATGTGAAACCTATACAAATGTTGGTCCACGTTCTTGGAAAGAAGTCAAACTTTGAGGCTGTTTGAGCGAGTCATGATTCTTTAAAGTTGCCACAAGCTGAATTGATTTAGTTTGGCAGAAACTACAAAAACAAACATGGAGTTTAGAAAAGCAAAGGCTCATGTGATCGCAGCTCTGGCCCCAGAGAAAAGGAAATGCTTCATAAATTGCATCTCGGACCAAAGCGTGTTGAGGCTCCCTCTCCCCGACCTGATAATTTTCAGATCGTCTGGAACAGCTATAAACAAAAGCTGGAGACGCTAAAACAGCCCTTGGCCCCTTCCCCTCCCTCTCCTCCTCTTTCCCCTCCTCTGCCCTCCCCTTAACAACTAGCTGAGCCTTTGTTTTCTTTTTGCTTTTACTCTCTAAGTAAATCTTAATCCTGGTCGTTAAACCCAGCCTTGACTTTCTTTCTGTTCCCATGGATACCAGATGGGGCCTCAGATTGGCGAGGTGGCCATAGGACCTCGGGACCCAGGAGGCCCCATGGGTGCCTGGCAGGCGAAGGGGGTGCTGCTCCTGGCGCTGGTGGCCGGGCAGGATGGATGGTCCTGGGCATCAGTGCCTGGCCCAGTGCAGCTCAAGAGGGACCCCCTTTCCTCCCCAGAGGAGATGAGCAGAGGTGGGTAGAGACCATCTCTCTTTTGCAGGTCACTGGCTCTGTCTTGCATGGCCGCCTGCAGTGGTCCTATAGCTGCATTGGTCTGGGAGCTACCAGGAGCCCTGGACCCCACAGAAGATCTCCTGCCCTCCGCGGTGGAGGCACGCCAGGGTCCTGGCATGAACTCGGGGCGGGGATAGTCCAGTTTTGCTCTTCCTCGCTGGGTCCCAGCCTTCTTTCCCAACTCTATTTCAGAAGTCAGGTTGGCTGAGAGAAATGCCAAGCCAGCCGTCTCACCAGCACTGATCCCCTGGGGTTGTGTTTGAAACGGCAGATGTCAGCCCTGCCCTCTGCCTGCTCAGAGGCCCCGAGTGGGAGGGAGGGAAGCTTCTGGAAGGCAGGTCGAGCCACAGCCCATAGATCTCCCCACAGGCGGTCTGTATCTCTCCTTCTGAGATGTTCAAAGTGATTTGAAAGTGTAGATGGTCAGTTAAAAGACACCTCTTCAAATGCTTTGTGACATTTTTAGGAGATTGAAGATGATGTCAACTTAAGGTAGTGCAGCTTTGCTGTGGGATGGTTACCGCTTTCTCTCTGAGTATCTCGTCTTTGTGAAGTGGGGCTGAAAACCAACAGTGAGTGGTAAATGCTGATATTTCCCCCCTTCTCCCACACTTTCGCTCCTTTATGTCATGTTTAAATCCTCTGGGGACTGACATGTCATCTCCCTGGAAATACGGAGAACCAGGCAATTCTAGTGGTGGGTGGGGGTTGGTAAACAAGGACCCGCTGAAGGAGGGGATCTCGGATGCCAGGGAGGGCCCTGCACACCAGAGCAGGAAGGTGTGGGGTGGCATGGGCAGGAAGCCTGGTGAGGGAGGTGGCTTCTGCAGGGAGATCGGGTCCAGGCTGGGGCACAGAGCTGGCATTCGAGGCAAGAGTTTGGACACTCCTGAGGAAGCCGGAGTGTCCACGTCTCAAAGCAAGAAAGAGTGTGGGTGGTCTATGAGCAGACAGAGGGGCAAGGGGGTTACTCCTGTGAGAGGCGAGGCTGCCCAAAGAGCTTGGGCAGGTCCTCGGCTGGGGTTGGTGAAGATTTGGAGCTTTAATTGAGGTAGGTGGAGATGCCTGGGAGGGTTTCAGCAAGGAGGAGAGTGATCTGATTGATCTCTTGAAGGATCTCCTGTGGCTGTGAACATTTGGGTAAATGTGGTAGAGCATGGAGGTGGGGCCGGGCCACAGCAGTGAGCAAGGTTGCTGGTGGCTGCCGTGAGGGCAGGCCCAGGGAGAAAGACAGGGGACATTGGCTCCAAGACCTGTACTGGGGGTAGAACTGACAACCGAAGGACCGGCTGTGAGGGATCCGAGGAAGAGGGAGCCAGATGGCATCAGGGGTTTGCCTTGAGCCACTGGGTAGAAGGTGAGGCTGCTTACCGTTTACGGAGAAGGTTTTTCTGAGAGGAGGTGCACCGGCTTTGGGGGTGACCGTGAGCAGATAGACAGTGGCCCAGAGGGTCCCACGGGGCAGGCTGCGTTTCTGTCGTGGGAGCTAGTCTCAGGGCACCCCTCCTGCGGGCGCTGGTGGTTTTGTGTTGCTGTCGGGTTTTTGAGACATGCCCATCTCCATGCATCTGTGTGTTGCCTAGGTGTGTGATGATATCCTTCCATCAACTGAGAAGGGCCTTGGGAGCTACTGTGCATTGCAGAGTGGTCCTTGGCATCCTGTGAAATGGTTTTCCTTTGCAGGGAATTTACCCAAGGACCATGGGTTTCAGGGAGGCTGACAGTTACAGTGCTATCACATTGTTTGTCAAGAATACCTCTCGATAGCCAGCAGGTAATTTCTGAGTTAAGAATAGTATTTACGCTGTTTATTTGAGGATTAGTGAAAATCCTGTAACTCACTATGTGCCTGTCAAAGGCAAGAGGAGCTTGATTTAATGGCTCAGTCTGGTTGTACTCATTTTACCTGTGAACATTTAATGTTCTCTTTCAAGCACCTTTTTTTGACCTGTGTATTGTAATTGCCTTTAAAGTTTGTTTTTCAAGCCATGTGATAAGTTTTATTATGAATGAAAATGCCTGTGGTTTCTTTGCTCCTGAGAGGAAGCCATACTGTTCCGTAATAACTGATCGTAAGAGAAAAATCGTTTTATACACACGATGAATCTGTAACATGGCACGTTGGAAGCCACACATCATTTAAAAATGTAATGCATATCATTTATTATGGAAAAAGGTAGTTTTGGGACATTATTGGATTTCCTCCTTGAAACATAATCTTATAATCATGAACTTTTTCTCAGACCCGTTCGGTAAGGAGGCCTCCTCAATTCCTGACAAGAATTAAATACGTGTGTACCCTGGTTCTGCCTTAGAGCTCTTAGCATTTTTGCATGTCCTGTTTTCTGAGCAGGCAATGAGAGGGCACATCTCTGAGCCATTGGTGGGGACAAACGCTTGTGGGTGCTTCGAGGCATTGTCACCAACTGCGTCAGCCCTTGCAGGATGAGGAGGGGACCCAGAATGCTTCTCTAAGCCCCTGGAAACCAGCGGGCCTGGCTTTCACCTGAATTGTCTGTTTTGTGTTTTACACAGCCCACGGGCCCATTGTCCAGCCATGCCGCAGGTGTGTATTAGTTCTTGGCCACAGTGGCTCCTCCCCTGGGAATTTCTTGTCTTCACACCATCACCCAGATCCTTGGAAGGCAGAGCCCTGTCATTTTTATCTTACAAAGAAGAAATTAGGAGCACGTGGTGGTAATATTAGTCCTACCATTTGACTTCATGAGGGAGCCTGTGAACGTCGGGGATCTGAAGTAAACTTTTTGTCATTAATTTGTGGATTTCTTCCAAAGTATGATACTTAACAGCTGGCCTGCTTTAGTGGTATCGCTTATGGTGATGTTATTTTTATGTTCGGAAGTCATGGCTTGTCAGCGGCTGGCAGTCATGGAGGTGACCAGATTTCTAGGGTGACGCTGTCATGCCAGGGCCCTCCAGAACCTGTTGTACCTGCATGGTGGGCGGGCACTCTTCTCCCTGGAGTGTGTGCGGGTAAGTGTGTATGGCCTCTGATGAACGGACAGGAGTGGTTTCTGTTCTCTGGGGAAGTGACAGAACCAGGCTGTTGCCTTCTAGAGGTGGAGGTTGCCTTCCACGATCAAAAATAAGTCAAGGTTTCTTTCACTTTGATTTTTTCCCCCTCAAACAGTCTCCTTCCTTCTTTCTTCTTACTTCTTTTATTCTTCTGTTTAGAGGCAGGGTCTCCCTCTGTCACCCAGGCTGGAGTGCAGTGGTATGGTCTCTGCTCACTGCAGCCTCGACCTCCCAGCCTCAAGTGATCCTCCTGCCTTAGCCTCTCAAGTAACTGGGACTACAGGTGTGTGCCACTATACCCGGCTGGAACACTTTTCTTCTTGACAGAACATCTTGATTTGCAATATCTTCTCCTTTAGGAGGGAAAATGCAGTGCAGTTCAGGATTAGCCTTCAGTGCTGCCATGCCCCCTAGGCTCTCAGCTCTCATTCTTGCGGTCCCCTTTCAGTTTTCGGAGTAAGTTTTGCTCATTTCCAGTATCCAGGGACCTTCTGACCTCTGGCATGGGGAAGCCTTGTTTCCCCAGGCTATTATACACTCTCCTGAGAACTTCAAGGTTACGATGGAGTGTTTTGGCAAAGGGAGTCAGAAAGGGATCTCAGAGAGGTTACTAGAGGGGGCCCTTAATTCATGTGGAGTGGCAAAGCGCAGTTGAGGAAATGGGGCACGGTGGAATCTTCCAGAGGCTGCTCTGAGCTCATAGATGGGGCCAGTTGGGTTTCTGGGGTTGGTGTTTTCTGACATCACGTTGCCCTTTGGCTCCTCGAGGATCCACAGTGTAGGCCTCGCTTCAGTTCACAAAGCCCCTTTCTTGAGTCCCACTCCCCCCTCGCCAGTTTCTGTGGCTCCTTCCACCCAGCGGGCCCTGAGTTCTGTTCCACAGACGGCAAACCCATCCTGACCCAGACGCGTCAGCCCCAGACAATCTGGTTACTGTTTAAACAACCAGTGTAAATAATGAGCCCTCCATTACCAAGAGTATAAATACATTTAGACAAGTCAGAGTTCTGTAGAGTGAAAGTTTAGGTTATGGGAAAACATCAACAGCTGTAATTTGTAGGCCTTTGTACAGCAAGGGGTGTGAGTGATGTAAACTGTAGAAAGCCGGCATTTCGTTTATGTGGTTTTTTGTCATTGTGCCAGGAGAAGAACTTTGTTATATTTCCTTTGCTGAGAATTAATCTTGAGGGGGCAGCACCTGCCAGGATTTTTTTTTTTCTCCTAAAAGTAAATGTCACCTAGGTGGCCGGTGTTGACGGGCGCGCTGGCAGGGCTGTTGTGGGCAGTGATGGTGAACTTCATATGGAAGATTGCATTTGGTTAGCCACTCTTCTCCTAGTATTGAAAAAATAATTAAGGGCAAACCGCAAAGGCATATGATTAAGGTGAATTCTACAGTAAGGAGACAGATGAACATGTGCAAAAGAACCACAAACATTGGCTCCAGGTAGAGCCTAATGCTCATGGCTTTCAGAGCATAGGAAATTGAGCTCTGTAAGTCAACACAGTCTTTGGCTGGGTCTCTCTCTCTTTGGTGAAAGGGTAGAGTGAAGCCTCCCTCTTTTTATTTTTTGGCCAAAGTGGGAACTATCTGAAGACCTATAAAATTAAGTATTTTTCTTTACAAGGAGAAAGGGGCAAGGCAGAAAGTCCTTTGGGTGTGAGGGATTACTGGGTTTTTCTCCCCTAATGGACGGCTCCAATCCAAGGCCTGTTTGAGTGGGCCCCAGTGTGTGCGATGGCCCACACATGTGTGTGGGGGGGCAGGCCACACACACGTGTGTGCCTGCCCCTCAGAGGTGCTGAGCCTGCCTTATGTTGGAAATAACATTCGATGCTGGTTTTCACAGTCATTGCCAGTCCATGGATTAGCTTCTGAGGTCTCCCCTGACATCCCATCCTCCCCACATGCCTGGCCCCCGCGCAGGAGCCTGAGGATGTATTTGTTTTAAGATTACCTGCTTGGGGCTGGGCGCGGTGGCTCACACCTGTAATCCCAGCACTTTGGGAGGTCGTAGCAGGTGGATCATGAGATCAGGAATTTGAGACCATCCTGGCAAACATGGTTAAACCCCGTCTCTACTAAAAACACACAAATTATCTGGGCATGGTAGCGCATGCCTATAATCCCAGCTACTTGGGAGGCTGAGCAGGATTATTTCTTAAACCAGAGAATCAGAGGTTACAGTGAGCCGAGATTGCCCTATGGCACTCCAGCCTGGCAACAGAACAAGACTCTGTCTCACAAAACAAACAAACAAAACCTTGGGAAAAATAGAAGGATCGGGTGATCTCTACGAGCTGTTTGCTAAATCTGCCTATTTTCTTCTGCATCTCTACTTGCAAGAGATGTGATGTAGGGATTTCACACAAACACACAGAAGGAGCCGAAGGGATTGTGTAGATTTCAGCAGAGATGAAGAGTCAAGTGAACGAAACACTGAGACCGAGCTCGTCCAGCCTGTGGACCACTGGGGGCCAACAAGGATGGCTTTGAATGCGGCCTAATACAAATTCTTAAACTTTCTTAAAACATGATGTTTTTTGTGATTCTTTTCTTTTTTAAAGCTCATCAGCTATCATTAGCGTTAGTGTATTTTATGTGCGTCCCAAGACAATTTTTCTTTCAGTGTGGCCCAGGGAGGCCGAAAGATTGGACACCCCCCAGTAAGACCAAACCGGAGTAAGAAGGAGGCAGGCACTCGGAGTCTGTGTGTGGGGAACCCCCCGGGGAGCAAGGCCCTATTTTAAAGTGTGCCAGGATCTGTTTTACCCAGGAATAGAAAGACACACAGACACGGAAATGGCTGATGTCACAGACCCTAGAAGGAGGAGGCTTACTATGAGGGCCCACTCAGGCAGCACTGAGGTCAGCAAGAGGCTGAGGGAGCGTGGGGAAATAGGGCAGACGTGTCAGCAGGTTCTGGGTGTGGGCCTGCCCCTGGCTGTTGGATCCCTGGCCCTGGGTGACTGTGGCCAGGGAATGGTGGCCTGGGGTGTGAAAGCTGCATAAGCTGGGTGGCTTCTTCGTGGTTGGTTTCCACATGAAGGTCCACTGGCAGGTCATGAGTGCTTCTCTCTAGGGAATTGGCCAGTCCTTCTAGCAGTTGAGAGGTTGAGAGGGGCCATCTCTTTAGGATCAGCAAGGTCCCAGATGTCAAAACATCAGGAAATACAGAAAATATAAAGGCAGGATTAACAAAGCCCCTTCCTTGGAGAGACCCACCCTGTCACTGGAGACATGCTGGGTTGGACCTGGGGTGGTGGCCAGCTTTCCACACGGGCTGAATGAGCACCCCTGGCCACACGTAGAAGGATGTCCCTGTGTGGGCCCTGTTCTCCCCCGTGGTCCCTATGCAGTCTGGGCCCGGGTGCCCCTGGAGGGACATCTGAGGAACAGCATTTCCCACCTTTGTCTGTTGCTGCTGCACGGGGAGGGCTGGCAGAGATGCTGGCAGCCTGTCCCCCACCAGCGCTGTCCCCCACCAGCGCTGCCGTCCTGGCCTGGGGGAGGTATGAGAAGGAAAGATTAGTATGGGCATTTGCTTCCTGTCCCCTAGCTGCCAGAGCCAGTGTCCCCTTTCCTCCTTGCCAGCCTCTCAGGCTGAAGAGAGTGTGAATTCCCATAAGTTTGTCACTTGCTCTGTTGATGAGAAACTGCATCTTATAGTTCTGCTGAGAAAAGAACCACGTGACATGTGACACCAGACTCAATACCACTTGTCCTTGTACCTTCCTGTGCCAGGTGGGGCTTAGGTCCCAGCTCCTGTGCAGCATGACAGTGTCCATGTCTCCCCTCTGGGTCTGTCTTCCTCACAGCGAAATGGGATCCTAATTAGGGTCACATTCCTGGGCTCTGTGAGGGAGCAGAGGCCCATGTGGTCCCTCCAGTCCAGGCCACACCTGGTGACACAGACCGCAGGGCTCCCGGTGCTGCCTACAGTTGTCCTCGTGGCAGCCTTTATTGCTGAGCATGAGCCTCACCGGGAGTGAGCGGACAGGTGCCCTGTGTGAATATCCCGTCTCAGGTGGAATTCACTGAGGTGTTGCTGCCGCTGACAGCGGAGAACACGAAGGCCTGGGCCTGGCCCTGCTTGCAGCTGAAGTGCAGAGCGGAGGGTCCCAGCTGGGCTGGCGTGTTTAGGCACTGCCTGCAGAAGTAGATGATCGTGTCTTACAAGGAGGTAAACCCCGGAAAACATCTGCTCGAGCAGAAGGCAAAACCGCACCCGTCAATCCCGCAGGTGCTTCGGGCTTGAAACTTGCCTCTGGGAAGGCATTTGCTGATGGCTTCTCATGTTTGCCACGTGAACCCTCTCACCTGAGCACTTGAGAACATGTCTGGCTTGCTCCATAAATTAGATAGTGTAGCTATTCAACTCTTCCCAAAGAGGCCAGCTGGTACCGATGCCAAGCCCTGGTGAACCTCAGGAAACCATAGACCCCATTGTGATTCTCTCGCCACTGTAGCCTTGGGCATGGTGGCAAATGTCTCAGCCCAGGGTTGTAGGTGCTAGCTCCACTGGCATGAGGGCAGGAGGTCCTGTGCCTGCTGTCTTGCCCTGGGGCATCTGGAGGGCGGGGCTGGGAGGTCCTGTGCAGCATGGCAGGTTTAGTTGCTGATCAGTGTGCGTGGAGTCTCCCTTGCTCCTCAGTGCATCGAAAAATCAGCTTTACAGCCAGGCATGGTGGCCATGCCTGTAATTCCAGCACTTTGGTAGGATGAGGTGGGCGGATCACCTGAGGTTGGGTGTTCAAAACCAGCCTGACCAACATGGAGAAACCCCGTCTCTACTGAAAATACAAAATTAGTTGGGCGTGGTGGCACATGCCTGTAATCTCAGCTACTTGGGAGGCTGAGGCAAAAGAATCACTTAAACCCAGGAGGCAAAGGTTGCGGTCAGCTGAGACCACGATATTGCACTCCAGACTGGGCAACAAGAGTGAAATTCCGTCTCAAAAAAAAAAAAGGAAAAATCAGCTTTACTAAGTTGACGCAAGTGGTGTGTGAGAGAGGCACTCGTTTCAGTTCTAGCTGCCCTCGCTGCTTTTCTGGACACTGTTGCTGAGTCAGGATGTGTGGAGGGCAGTTTGTGGTGATGCCGTTCCCTTTCCCCACAAGGGTAGCAGTGACCCTTGAACGTGGCAGTGGAGCCGGGAGCCCCACAGGCCTGGTCTGTGGGCACGTGGGCTCTAAACATGTGGTGAGGAGGACACCCATGACCCCTGACCACTCTTGCTGCTGGCTAGACCCTAGATCCCTGAGAGAAGATGTTGTTGCATGTCTGTGAATTGCTAAAAATGAATCACATTGGCAAGTGCCGCTGGCCACTGAGCAGGATTTGGCTTTGGCCTTGGACCTGCCCGGTCAGTACAAACTGTGTGAGCTACACTGCTCCACCCCTGCTCTCTGTGGGACCGAGGGGTTGGTGGCTATTAAGAGCCATGCAGAGAACTGTGAAGCAAAATTGTTGTTTTTGTCGTAACAGTGACTGTGAAAATGAATGTGGCCATTTGCAAAGAAGCTGAAATAACAGAAGACAGAGAAAAGCTGTGTGCCTGCAGCCCACTGTTCCTGGTGGGTCACACTGGCAGAGGGTTGGGGTCAGTTGAAAAGGACTCTCAACTGTGTACTGACTCAGGAGCAAAATGATAGACTTCACGCTGACACTCCCATTGAGCAAACTATCTGCATGTATCCTTTTTATTTTTCCAGGGAATACTGGCATAAAAGAACACCTGGTGAGGAGAGATGGAAGGGAGGAGTGACACTGTAGACAATTTGGGGACCCCTGAAGGAAGCCAACTATAGGGACGTGCATCACAGAGGCAAGAGGATTTGATTTAATATTAGAGGAGAGGAAACCTTTCATTCCTTAAAGCATGTCCATTTTCAAATGACAGCCCAAAGCAGTTTACTACTTCACACATTTTACTTTATTCACAATGCATGATGATTTATGATTTTTGTTGTTGTTGTTGAGACGGAGTCTTGCTCTGTCGCCAGGCTGGAGTGCAATGGCGCTAGCTCAGCTCACTGTAACCTCCGCCTCCCGGGTTCAAGCGATTCTCCTGCCTCAGCCTCCTGAGTAGCTGGGATTACAGGTGCACACTATCACGCCCAGCCAATTTTTGTATGTTTAGTAGAGACAGGGTTTCACCATGTTGGCCAGAATGGTCTTGATCTCCTGACCTCAGGTAATCCACCCGCTTTGACTTCCCAAAGTGCTGGTATTACAGGCGTGAGCCACTGGGCCTGGCCAATGTATGAGTATTTTATTTTTTTTTTATTTTTTTATTTTTTTTGAAAGAGAGAGAGAGAATAGGAAGGAGAAAAAAGGAAGAGAAAGAGAGAGAGAGAATGGGGAGGAGGGAGAAGGAAAAGAAAGAGGGAGAGAGAATGGGAGTATTGCTTTCTTGCCCAGGCTAGAATGCAATTTAGTAATGGGTATTGAAAACCTCTTTTATACTGATAATTATACTTAATGATGTAATCAGGAAGGAGTAAGGGAAGAAGATAGCAAACAAACAGCCAACCAATATTTAATTTAAACCTATGAAATGCTATGCGATTACTGAGGAGTGATTTACTTCCAATTATATAGTCACCTTTGGAATAGGTGTGAGGTGGTAATGTATGTTTTGTGTATTTGAAGTGGAGAGTACTATAAATATTTATTAAGTTTACTTGTTCCGGGTCTGAGTTCAAGTTCTGAATATCCTTGTTAATTTTCTATCTCGTTGATCTATAGAATCGTTAGCTCTTCTTGTTGCATTGATCCTTTTGCCATTATGTAATGTCATTCCTCGCCTCTTTTGATCTTTGTTGCTTTAAAGTCTACTTTATCAGAGGTGAGAATTGCATCTGCTGCTTTTTGTTTATTAGTTTATTTTTACTCTCTGTTCAATTGGTAAATCTTCCTCCTTCTCTCTGAGTCTTTGTGTATTGTTTCATGTAAGATGGGCCCGGATGCAGCATACCGATGGGTTTTGGCTTTTTATCCAATTAAAATATATGTAAGTTTAATACCAGCATTTGATGCTAGCTGGCTGTTTTGCCCATTAGTTGATGTGAATTTTTTATTGTGTTAAAGTTCTTTGCTTTTTGATATATTTTTGGAAAGGCTGATATTGGTTGTTCCTTTATATGTATAGTGCTTCTTTCAGAAGCTCTTGTAAAGCAGGCCTGGTGGTGGTGAACTCTCTAAGTACTTGTTTGTTCGCAAAAGATTTAATTTTTCCTTCGCACATAAAGCTTAGTTTGGCTGGATAGGAAATTCTGGGTTGAAAGTTCTTTTCTTTAAGGATGTTAAATATTGGTCCCCACTCTTTTCTGGCTTGTAGGGTTTCTGCTGAGAGATCTGCTGTAAGTCTGATAGGTTTCCCTTTATGGGTAACCTGAACTTTCTCTCTAGCTGCCCTTAGTATTTTCTCCTTCATTTCAACCCTAAGAAATCTGGCAATTATGTGCCTTGGGGTTGGTCTTCTTGAAGAATATCTTTGTGGTGTTCTCTGTATTACCTGGAGTTGAATATTACCCTGCCTTGCCAGGTTGGGAAAATTTTCCTGAATGATATCCTGAAGAGTATTTTCCAACTTGGATTCATTCTCTTCATCACATTCAGGTACACCTATCAAACGTAAATTAGGTCTTTTCACATAGTCCCATATTTCCTGGAGACTTTGCTCATTCCTTTTCATCCTTTTTTCTGCATTTTTGTCTTCTCGTTTCATTTCACTGAGCTGGTCCTCGACTTCTGATATCCTTCCTTCCGCTTGATCAATTCGACTGTTTAAACTTGTGCATGCTTCGCGAAGTTCTCGTGTTGTGTTTTTCAGCTCCATCAATTCACTTATATTCTTCTCTAAATTGTCCATTCTCATTAACATTTCGTTAAACCTTTTTTCAAGGTTCTTAGTTTCTTTGCATTGGGTTAGAATAAGTTCTTTTAATTCACAGAAGTTTCTTATCACCCACGTTTGGAAACCTGCTTCTGTTATTGGAATACCGGTGTAATCTATTAAGCCTTGTTCCGTTACTGATGAGGAATTGCAATCCCCTGTAGAGGGAGAGGCATTCTGATTTTGAGTATTCTCTACCTTTTTACGCTGGTTTCTTCCCTTCATTATATATTTGTCCGTCTGTCGTCTTTATAATTACCGACTTTCTAACTGGGTCTCTGACGTCCAACTTGTTGATTCCCTGCGCCGAAATCTGAGCAATCCACTGAGCCGGCCAAAAGAGCGGTGTTAAGATTGATGGTGCTTTTCTGCCCGGGAATATCCGGACTCTGCACCAAGAACTGGCGTGCTAAGGCACCAGCAAAACCGCCACGCCGGCCACAAGAGTCGCCCTGGCGACCCGTGGAGCTCCTCCACTGGGAATCTCGTGGTCCGTGAGCAACTAATATTCGTCTGAAAGTGTGGCATCCTCTCGTTCTTTGCGCTTTCACTGGGAGGTACGTGCCCGAGCTGCTAATCATCAGCCATCTTGGATCTCTCTCCTGTATGAGTATTTTAATTGAGGAGAAGATTACTGATTGGAATACCACCTCACGGTTCTCACATCAACCACACTCAAAGTGCATATTTAGTGATTCCCAGGTTTCAGTTTCTCTAAAATGGGCAAAAACTCTTACACACTTGCAAAATGCAGAATCCTAATAGATTTTTCACCCCCTCACTCCGTTGTTTTACTGTTATGTGCACAAGTAACTGTTTTTAGCAACCCAGGTTTCATTCCATTTAGTGTTTATAGAAATAACTTTCTTCTTGTTAGCTGTTAGGTGACATCGCATTTTGCAAGTTACCTAAACAACATAATTATAGTAATAAATAAAACTGGAATAGACAGGTTTGCAACCAGGCTAACCCTGGGTGAGCACAAGTCTTAGCTGGTGCAAGAGGCATTCATTCATCAGCGCCTTTCACAGAAGAAATGGACAGTGTCATCTGGCAGATCAGCTTGGAGAGGGTCGCCATGTCATAGTGTACAGTGATCTCACTGACTTTCCCAACAAGCCTATTTTGGAAAAACTCCTACGTATTTTTCCTCTGCTCTCACACCGCAGCAACAATCACCAACTAGACAAAGACTTCTGTGGCCAAATGTGGAGATTTTTCCACATATATAAGCAGTAGACGCCCGCTGGGTGTCCTCCGGTCCAGTTTAGACACTGTCTACCTGGAGGTAGCTTCTGATCCTCCATGCTCCTTGTTGAGGGCTCAGTTCTACAAGACCACCCCTCCTTCTACCGGTTGCAAGTCTAGGTCTCCAGAACTTCTGACTGATCGACTGGCTTCAAGTTGGGGTTTTCACACCTCCCTCTTTGAGTTTCTTTAATTTGCTGGAGTGGCTCACACAACTCAGGGAAAACACTTAGGCTTACTGGTTTATTATGAAGGATAATTACAAAGGATAAAAGGATACAGATGAACAGCCAGATGAAGGGATAGACAGGGCGAGGTCTGGAAAGGTCCCCAGGGCAGGAGCTTCTGTCCCTGTGGAGCTGGGGTGCACCACCCTCCCAGCACGTGGATGGGTTCCTCACCTTCCTGTTGGCCTCCGTGTGTTCATCTCTCAGGAAGCTCCCCAGACCCTATCCTTTGGGCCTTTCATGGAGACTTCATTGGTTGTCCAGGATGCAGCATGTACAACCATGTTAAAACGTGATTGGATAAAAAGGGTGTGATCTAAACACAGCAGGGACCGTCTATTCAAATTCTTTCTGACTTCTCTATGTAGCCTTCCAGGGTATGTGACAGGACCCTCTCTGGAATGAGACTTTTGTAACCCACAGTCTGATTAAGTTCTGCTTTGGGCAGGTGAAAGGAGAGCAGGAGAAGGTCAGAGAGAGATTGTGGTTCCCGAGCATGCTTCTGAAGTCTAAAGCACCCCGACATTATAACAAAAAATTATGAGCCAGGAACTATGGACAAAACCCAGTATAATCATAGTATCACAAGGTCCAAAATAGAAATTGATGTTTTCATCTTTCCGAATCAGTTGCCCCCTGCTGTGGTCTGAATGTTTGTGTCTCCCTAAAACGCCTGTATTGAAATCCTCACCCCCAAGGTGATGGTATTAGGAGGTAGGGCCTTTGGGAGGTGGTGAGGCAAGGAGGGTGGAACTCTCATACATGAGATTAGCACTCTTAACCAAGAGGCCTCAGAGAGACCTCTTGCTCCTTCTGCCATGTGAGGACACAGCCAGGAGGTACTGTCTATCAACCAAGAAGTGGACCCTCATCAGACAGTGAATTCACCAGTGCCTTGATATCAGGCTTTCCAGCCTCCAGAACTGAAAACAAATCTCCATTGCTTATACGCTGCCTGATCTGTGGTATGCTGCTAGAGTGGCCCAGTTGCACCGAGAGACCCCCTTTCCCTATTTCTGCTAACAAGCCATGCTCAGTCCTTTCCACCTCTCCACACCTGAACGCACAAAGCAGCCAGCTCTACCTTGAAAAGGCACATTGGATGCAGTTGTACTTTTTATCATCAAATTAAAATCAAGCTTATTGAATTGCACTGAATCCTCAACTGCCCAAATCTATTATTGAAGCTTTGGGCTTCTCTGCAGTGGTGAGAGGTTGTGTTTTTCCATTGGTCGTGTCTCTGCAAGGACTGTCATCTGGGCATAGTCTGCACCTTCACCCACTAGGGGAGGGCAGTGTTGGTGAAGGAATGCAATCTTCGCTGGACGTTTTTGAGTGGACTTCCATCTTCCCATCCCTCTTCTTCCTTATTCAGCGCTCTGTGTTGGGTTGAAAGGTGTGTATGTGCGTGTATGTGTGTGCACATGTGTATACTAGTGTGTGAGCATGTGCGTGGGTGTGTACATGTACTTGTGCTGCCATCCTATGAAGACATACCCAGGCTACACTGGCATCTGCCACTCCTTCGATTTGTGAGTGTGATTTAGATTTCCAGCTTCCATGCCGAGAGTGTGTGCCCCTCCGGCTAGCAGGAGCAGCCTTCTAGGCTTCCTACTCTAGCTGGGAAGTGGAGACTGTCATTCAGGGGCAGCAGAAGAAAAGGAGGGAAGCTGAAACTAATGGAAGAAGAGGGGCTGATGGGACAACTTGGAATCCCAGGAGCAGCCGCTGACTGCCCTGAGGCTACGTCTTGGGGTCCTCACCGGGCTGTGTACCTGGGTCAGGCTGGGAGGAGAAATGCTG
This sequence comes from Aotus nancymaae, assembly GCF_030222135.1. NCBI lineage: Eukaryota > Metazoa > Chordata > Mammalia > Primates > Aotidae > Aotus > Aotus nancymaae. The sequence goes on from NW_026988455.1 coordinate 21,281,363, forward strand.
GATGACGATCTCTCAAATCTCTTCTCATCTGCCCCTAACTCAGTGTCTTAAAGTGGATGAATAGAACCGCGTGGCAATGTGACTGTCCCAGGCTGAACAAAGGTGTCTAGAGGCCTGCGGGTGGTGCTGGTAGCAGCGGCTCGTGTGATCGTATGGGCAGTGGTCACTGAGGCTTCTGAGGGGCCTCACCCTCGGGGAACTCGAGGACAGTCATGTGGCTTTGGAAGGCCAGAAACCATTTAAATTGGGTGTCATCATTGAATACTATTTTTGTACTACCATGGGAAGTACTTTGAATAAATGCTTTTTCTGTGAGGAGAAGGAGGGTTAAGGTCACATACCTTATTCCTATGAAGCATTTTGGTTTCAGCCTTTAAATCACAAAGGAAAGAAAAAGGAATTTCCTAGAGAGTGGGTGTGCAGTAATAGAGGGCTGGATATTAGAAGGCGGCGTTTGAGTGATCCAGCTAAGTTTAGTAAAAATAACTCAATTGACAGAGGAGCCTGACAGCCCATTTTCATTCATGTTTCTCATCTCAGAGTGCAGTTCTGTGCCCCGCACTCTGAATCCATTGCTGTAGTTTCATCTCTAAAGATCGGCCCTAGTTGGTGAATGGGAGTTTAGGAATTAGCCCTGGGCAAGAGCCGGCGAGGCAGCTGCACAGTGAAGGCCTGCCCGGAACTGAAGTCCAGGCCGCGTGACGCTCTGCCACCCTGGCCAAAGCCTGGCCCACAGAAGCTGCCTTTTCTCTCTCCTCGGGAGATGAGCATGCAGTCTCCAAGGACGGCCGCGGGGGTGCTAAGCTCTTGGCACTTGAAGATTCCCGGGCTTGGCAGTTCCATGAGACTGGAGTTTAATAAGAGGCTGCCGAGCAAAGGCCCCCCCGAGGGCAGCTTTGTGGCCTTGGCAGCTGTGGGGCAGGCACACGCACTGCTACAATTGCTTCTGGGAGTTAAGACTGTGTTAATTGGCTCAACATTTCAAATCAGAGGGTTTCTGGAACGCAGGAGAGAGAGAGACGCAAAGGTGGTGTTAAACTCTTCCCTCCTGCCGGTTCTTCCCTTCTGCCATTCCTGCTGCCAGCCTTGAAAGTGGCTGTGCTTCCAGTGGGACCCTGGCGGAGCCGTGTGGCAGGCCTGGCTCTGTGCTGAGCCGCTTCGAAGGGTGGATGATACATGATTGTTCATAGTTTCAGATGAGTAGACTGAGCCACAAGGCACTCTCCTAATGTCAAAAGGTCAGAAATGAGTGTGCTTCTGGCGATTTTAGGGTCATAGCAAGTTAATAACAAAATCTCAAATCTTTTCACCCAGAGAAGAGATGATCTCAGAAACTATGTGACGTGGCCTCAAAGTCAACTCCCTAACAAGGTGTTTTATGCCGTAGGATTGCACATTCACCAGAGATTGTAAGGCCTACCATGAAGCAGGACTTGCACGGTCAAAGTAATTAGTGGAAATGGCTGAAGCTCCCTGGAAAGTATAAGCTGTCGGTTTTATGCACAAGGCCACATGCAGTCACAAGGGAGGCACATCTATGTGCGCCCGTGTAGGGCTGTGGTCCCCCCGAGGACCCATATGCAAGGCTATGTGCAGTCGTGAGGGGACACACATCAGCAGATGTCATGCATGGCTGTGATTCCACCGAGAATGTGCTTCTCTGCTTGAAATGTTCTATATGGGGTTTTTTTATTGTTTCCTTCTATGGAATTCTCATCCTTTGCATGGTTTTTAAAAAAATTGTGTTTAAAAAATACATAACATAAAATTTAGCATTGTAACCATTTCTGAGTGTACAGTTCTGATACATTCATGCGGTTGTGTGACCAGTCTCCAGAACGGTTTTCATCTTGCATAACTGAAACGTTAAACAACTCCCTGTCCCCGCCTCTGGCCTCTGGCCTCTGGCAGCCTCCATTCTGTTTTCTGTTTCTGTGGATTTGATTGATCTAGATAGTTCACATAAGTGGATTCACATGGTCTTTGTCATTTTGTGACTGGCATATTTCACTTAGCCTAATGTCCTCAAGTTCATCCCTCATGTAGCAAATGACATGAGGGATGTCATTTATTTCTTTTCAAGCCCGAATCATATTGTGTTATGGAATATGTCGCATTTGTTTATCTGTTTATCCGATCTGAGGGCACTTGGGTTGCCTCTTCCTTTGTAATTTTTTTCCATGCTGTTTTCTACAGAGGCTGCATAATTTTGCACCCCCACCAGCAGTGCACGGGGTTCCAGTTTCTCCACCTCCTCACCAAAACTTGTCATTTTCTGTTTTTATGACGGCCTTAGTGGGCGTGAGGCGATAACCTGTTGCTGTGGTTGTGATCTGTGTTTCCTTAACGACTGATGATGTTGAGCGTCTTTCTGTGTGCTTGTTGACCGTGTACCTGTCTTCTTTGGAAAAATGTCTGCTCAAGTGCACTGTTCATTTTGTGGTGGTTTTGTCTTTGTGTGACCCCTGAATGCCTGTCGCCTTCCGCTTGGAGTCACAGTGTGGTAGTTCCTCCACTTCCACAGTGATTGGAAAACCAGGAAAACTTCTCACATTCTTTCCACCTTGGCTTTCTGCACACCTGGCACCACTCCAGGCTGGATTCAGTCCGTTTCCCTTGGGCAGAAGGGGAGGCATTGCTGGTGCTGTTTAAACTGGTGTTTTGTAAGCCTCGCCCTCTCTTCCCCCAGCTCTCTCAGCTTCCTTCTCTTTGCTGAGCCCTGTAGTTGAAATTGTCTATGTTTAAATGGCCTTTGCAGAAACTGCTGCCCAGAGAAACTGCTGTAAACAGTGATGCCTCTGGAAGTAGCTCCTTTTCCCTGCAGTTGAGACTGGGCAGGGGTCTCAAACCCAAATGCCTGCAGGCTCTGCTGGGCGATAAAAGGGTAGGTTGGGCCGAGTGAGCCAAGTGCTCCACCAAAAACCTTCCAAATTTAAGAAAAGGTTTGTTTATTATGGGCTTCATCAACCAAATGGCTTGGGCTCGGCTGTCAGTCCTATGTCCACTTGCACAAACCTGAAAAAGTGCACTGGGGCATGGCCCATCTGCCCAGACGCTAAGAGCCTGTGCGCACAGTGGTCCCCAGACATTTCAGGCCATGTCCTTTACGCTGCCCTGCCAAGCTCACCTCTGCCTGCTACATGTTCAGCGCATCCCATCGAGGAACCCTTTCAGGATGTCAAAGCTGCTGGAAAATCCTTTGACTCATTAACATCCTCCTGTGGGGTCTGTCTGTATTGAGTGAACCTGTGGAACAGAGTGATTACTAGTGTAGGGGAGGTAGAATTCCTCCTCTGCCCTCCTAGGGCTGCTGGCCTGGGATAGATGGACTAGGAGAAAAGCATGCGAATTTTATTTAGTAAGCTTTTCATGTACATGGGAGCTTTCACGTGAAGAATGAAGACTCAAAGCAGCATTTGGAGCTGAACGCCTCTGTCCCAGGTTGAACAAAGAAGAGTAAACTATGGAAACGTGATAAGACAGAAGGGTTGGGGTTAGAGTGGTTAATTACGGAGAAGTGTCCAAGTAAACTCCTCAGTGCTTTGAATTCTTTACATATAAAAATGATGATGAGAGCAAAAATTTAAGTGGGGGTGGGAGGGAGTGAGATTCTGCTCCCTCTGTAGGTTTCATCTGCACTCCTAGGTAGAAGAGTTCCCGGGGGCCTTTCCTGGCTGCATTGGTCTCATAGCCTCATTGCTGCAAAACTTTCCCCTCCAAGAAGAGTGTTCCAGGCCTTTTCTCCCCATCCACTTTTACACGGTGTCAGACTTGGCATCCATCTTGGTAAATATTTTAAACAGGGCCGAAGCCCATGAAGGGCTCCTTGCTGTCTGCGAGTCTGTGTGGAGGAGCAGTGTGTTTGCATAAATTATGAGTCTCTTTGGAAGCGGGGCTGTGAACTTTACTGTGGCCTCGTAACTACACATTAAGCCAGCTGGGAATGACTTGGAGGACAAAAGTGGTGCATGGACGTGATGCCCCAGTGCTGTGCCCTGGTCCCTCGCCCCTTCACGTTTTCCAGCCTGATCAGGAAGCTGATCTGCCTAGATGGCCTCGGTTTTGTGTTAGCATTTTTAATACAGTGAGTTCAGCAACTCAAATCAGAGACCACAGAGAGGGAGAGGCCACAAAGAAATCGCTCCCTCCCTGGTGACAGGCCATGTGTGTCCTCAAGGAGTTGATGTTTCTGGGCATTTCAGGTCTCTAGCCAGCGACCATGGTGTTCCCATCGTTGGCTAAAAGAGGAGTTGGCCAACAGTGCTTTGCAGATGACAGCGACATCCTCAGTGGTATTATTCTCTAAGAGGCTGATGAGTTACGAATAAACAAATGTCCAAAAGTCACAAAAGGAAAGTAAGGCCTGAGGGGCTCGTGCCACCCCATGTGTCTCCCTTCACTCCTCAACTGTGGCCTCGTGGTGTAGTGGACCCTGGCCACGCATACCTGGGGCTGGAGCCAGCTGCCACTGTGTGGGGGTCCCTTGAGAAGGGAATCATGGGCCCTGCTGAGAGGGGTACAGTGGGCCAGGTGCATTGCTGGCATCAGGGGTTTTTCCCAAATGAGTGGTCAGAGGAGGAAAAATTAGAAAAAGGGGGAGAGATGGAGGAAAACAGCAGGCATTTATAGACTTGTGTGTCAGGAACGTGAGACACACAGTTTAGTAAACTGGAGAGAGCTTTCCTCGTCCCTACTTGGTATTTAAGGAGATGGAGGCAGAGAAGCTGTGTTTCCTGCCCTGCCTCAGGGCTAGTAGGTGGCAGAGGCAGGCTCTGCATGGCCCTCATCTGGCCAGAACCTCTTGAGGGCTCCTTTTCTGAGTGCATGTGGTGAGAGGGTGTAGCAGAGTTGATGGCTGGATCCATTATAGCTGGATTTTATTTCAGCTCTAAGGCTGGCTGCCTCCATGCTGAGAGCCCATTGTTGGAGGGGAATGCGGGCTTCCTGTCTTGCCATTGTCCACACTTGGGACGGTCATACTCCATGCTGGGCTATCCTGTGTGTTGTGGGGAGTGAGCAGCATCCCTGGATTCCACTCATGAGAGACCAAGGGCCACTTACTAAGTCTGACCATCAAAAATGTCTTGGGCTTTGGCAATGTCCCCTGGGACAGTGTCATTGAGAACCACTGCAGTTGAGAACCCTCCGGAGGGTGGGGAGAGGACTGCAGCAGAAAACGAAAACCACTCCGTCACAAATTGCTCCACCCCACACAAGTGGATTCTGAACAAGAAAAGGAATAATGCCAAATCAGAGTGACAGGGAGCGAGGGGCATGTGTGAGACAGAGTGGATGGGGAATAGATCTCTCTTTAGCTTGGCGTTTCTGTTTGGAAATTCTTAATCACAAGTCTCCAAGAGGGTGCTCTGTCTCTGTGAAGGCACCTGCAGGTGCACAGGGTCAGAGCGTCTCTGCTGGGTGGCATATCTCTCCCTGCTGCTTCTCCCATCCCAAGGGTCACTCACCTCACAGAAATAGAACTGAGTTACAACAGAAAGAACAGGATTTCCTCCACACTGTGTCCTGGCAAGGAGGGTTTGATGAAAGTAGAGCACAGAGCTGGAGGATGAGAGGGGGCATCTCACGCTGAAAAATTCATGGACAAGATAGCAGGGCCCAGTGCATCAGCCCCACCCACAGAGTCCAGGGTGTCAGTCCTGCCCATAGAACCCAGAGTGTCAGCCCTGCCCACAGAGTCCAGGGTGTTAACCCCACCCACTAGCCCAATGAGTCAGTCCTAACCCACTAGTCAAGGGTGTCAGCCCTTCCCACTAGTCCAAGGAGTCACCCCTACCTACAGAGCCCAGGGTGTCAGCCTCTCCCACAGTGTCCAGGGTGTCATTCCCCACTCACTAGTCCCAGGGTGTCAGCCCCACCTACTAGTACTAGAGTATCAGCCCCATCCACTAGCCCGGGGTGTTAGGCCCACCTACTAAATCCAGGATGTCAACCTGTCTACTGACCCCAGGGTGTCAGCTTCCCATTCAGGTACCCAGTCATAGCTTAGTCACACTGGAATCTCAAATAGACACTATCATAACTACTCCAGAAGCTAGATCTGGAAAGACACAAAAATTGTAGAGTGAAGATGTGCCATGAGAATTTGGAAAGAAAAGGTAAAACACATGAAAGGGTTTTTTTTTTTTTTTTTTTTTCCTTGAGACAAGGTCTCACTCTGTTGCCCAGGCTGCAGTGCAGTGTTACCATGTCAGCTCACTGCAGCCTTGACCTCCCAGGCTCAAGCAATCCTCCCACTTCAGCCTCTGGAGTAGCTGGGATTACTGGCGTGCATCACCATGCCCAGCTAATTTTTGTATTTTTTGTAGAGATTAGGTTTCACCATGTTGGCCAGGCTGGTCTCAAACTCCTGGGCTCAAGCAATCCACCAGCCTCAGCCTCCCAAAGTGCTGGGATTACAGGCATGATTGACTGAGCCCAGCCAAAAGTGTTCTTTAGAAACGTACAGATAGATCTTCCCTGGGGAATGTGTTCAGTCTCAAGTGAGCCCTGCACGGATGCCCAGGTCCCCTGACCTTTGAAGTTTTGCCCCGGTTTTCTTCAGACGCCGACTCCTCCAGTCTGGGGGGTCTTTGCCTGGGCATGGCACCAGCACTTGTTCTTTTCATGAGGTCTCATCTTCCTCCAAGTCACCTAAAGCTGGAAGGGTGGCATCACTAGGAGCCCGAGTCAGGGGTCATGGGTGTGAATGTGCACGTGTTTCCTAGGGTGTCCCACCTGTGTGTACATTCATGCATATTTTTGCCGTAACAGAGGTTCCTGTGTGCCATTTGGTTGTTAAGGCAAAAGTGCTTTAGAATACCAAGCTGAGAGTCTCTTCAGCCTGGAGAAACGGGAGGCACATCACCCAGTGGTAATTACCCATGACATGATGCCATGATTGATTAGTTTAGGGCTTCTGGCTGTGAAAATAAAAAGGCCTCAAGGAAAAGCTTGGAAACAACCATGATTTATGAGTTTATGAGTCTCAATTAGAGAAAACAATATATTGAAAAATGTTCTTTTTTATAGGGGCGTGGGAAGTAAGCAGTGTCTGGTGATATGACTGGTAACTTAATTCATTCAATAAATTCTTTTAAAAGGAGAAAGCTTAGCAGTGACTAATCCATTAGTTTATAGAAAAAATTCATAGTTGGCAATTACATGTATTTTTATGATAACCACAAGCAGTAGTTTAAATTGCTTAAGTATATTCAACATCAGTGCCACAATACAGTTACCATAAAATACACGTTTATGTTGTCATTCTAAAATTCTCTTTTTTCGTATTGTAGAAATCGGACATCATCTAATGGTACTGAATATGTAAAGATGGTGGACGGAAGATATTTAAAAAATAGAACATGAAGACTCTCTCATGTTAGAAATGCATGGGGTGATTAGAGACAGAGAAATCTAAATGCAGCTACATATAGTTTCATGCAGTTGATATTTTGTTATATAATGAATTAATTTTTTTTTTCATTTGAGGTGGAGTCCTGCTGTGTTTCCCAGGCTGGAGTGCAGTGGCACGATCTCGGCTCATTGCAACCTCCACCTCCTGGGTTTAAGCAGTTCTCCTGCCTAGAGATAGGGCTTCCACCATGTTGGCCAGGCTAGTCTCAAACTCCTGACCTCAAGTCATCTGCCTGCCTTGACCTCCCAAAGTGCTGGGATAATAATCCCAATTACAGGTGTGAGCCACTGTGCCTGGCCTATAATACATCAATATTTTAAATTTTTTAGAAAACTAGAGAATCTCATTAAAATCAGAATTTCCAAGGTGAATTATTTTATTTTACTATTTTATTAGAAAAAATAAACTAGTTTTTTTTTTAATTGTAAAAGAAATGCCTAAGGAGAATCACTTGAACCCAGGAGGTGGAGGTTGCAGTGAGTCAAGATCGCACCACGGCCCTCTAGCCTGGGCAACAGAGAGAGACTCTGCCTCAAGAAAAAAAAAAATAAGAGAAAGAAAAGAAAGAAAAATGCCTAAATGTGCTAAAATACTTCAGACAGCAGCTCACTGGGTTTCCCTCCTTAAAGCCTCTATATGGATTTGTTTCTTCTGAGATGTCTGGTGACTGTAACAGGTCAAGCTATGTATGCCTAGGAATGGCATGGAAGGGACACACCATGGTTCTCACCTTGCTTTGCTTACTGGTGAGCCTGATGAGTTTCGCGTTTCATGCACAGATTTACTTCAAGCTACAAGCCCAGTGAAGAGTGGCAGTTAATTGGTGATAGTGGTGACAATAGAAACTTAGTGTTGTTTTGAGAATTAAGCACGATAACTAAGGAGAAGTGGTTTAGCCAGTGCCCAGCACTCAAAGCTTGTGAATATTGCTGTCCTTACTGTATTTTTATTATATCCACTGTTATCTATTACGTTTAACAATTGCGTGTCTATACTGTAATTCGTTAACCAATTTGGGCTTGATTGGTATTTGGATAGTCTCCATCTTTTCCTATGACAACCTGAGCTGGAACTTGGATCCTTATAGTTGCACCCCCAAAGAACCTGGAAGTAAATTCCTGGCTGTGGAACTGTGCATAGGCACATGGCTGGTTTTGGTAGGTGTCCCTGTGGTGCAGCAGAGATTTTGAGGCATCATTCACACCATGGGCCAGGCTATATAGGCATCTGCCTCCCAGCCTTTCCATTGTCATGCATGAACTCTGTCTCCCACTCCAGTTTACCTCTGTTTAGTTAATGCTGTAGTTTTGACTCTTTTCATATTTATTAGCTATTGCAATTTATTTTTATGTAAACTCTTTGTGTCTTCTTTTTTCTTTTTTGAGACAGAATCTCTCACTGTCTCGTAGGCTGGAGTGCAATGGCACTATCTTGGCTCACTGTAACCTCCACCTCCCAGGTTCAAGCAGTTCTCCTGCCTCCACCTCCTGAGTAGCTGGGATTACAGGCGTCTGCAACCATGCCCAGCTAATTTTTTGTGTTTTTATTAGAGATGGGGTTTCACTATGTTGGCCAGGCTGGGCTGGAACTCCTGACCTCGTGATCCGCCCGTCTTGGCCTCCCAGAGTGCTTTTGGTTTTCAATATTGGATTGTTGGTCTTTTTTCTCATTAATGAACAGAGCTCTTCACTCACAGTTTTGTATTGTATGCGTAAGTCTGTGATCATTTGGAATTTACTTTTTTTTTGAGGCAGAATCTCGCTCTGTCTCCAGGCTGGAGTGCAGTGGCGCAATCTCGGCTTACTGCAACCTCCGCCTCCCAGGTTTGAGCAATTCTCCTGCCTCAGCCTCCTGAGTAGCTGGGACTACAGGCACACGCCACCACGCCCAGCTAATTTTTGTATTTTTAGTAGAGATGGGGTTTCACCGTGTTGGCCAGGATGGTCTCGATCTCTTGACCTGTGATCCACCCGCCTCAGCCTCCCAAAGTGCTGGGATTACAGGCATGAGCCACCGCGCCCGGCCTGGAATTTACTTTTTAATGAAGAAGGAGATAAGACTTCAGCTTCATTTTTTTTCTCAAATAACTGCCCTGTTCCAGTGATTTATGGATTCATCCTTCATCTTTCCATTTAGTTGAAAAATTCCCCCATTAATAATCTTTGTTTCCATACATATTTGGATCATTTCTGTATTCTCAAATTCCATCCTATTGATCTGTCAATCCATGTGCTAGACTTTATGGAGTAATGTAATAGACATTACTTCCATAAGAAAGAGGTGCTATCTGTTTGCACTTTCTTGGACTTTCATGTCTATATTCATAAGAGATATTGGTGTATAGTTTTGTTTCCTTAGATGTTTTGTCTGGTTTTGGTATTAGGGTGATACTGACCTCATAGAATGAGCTGGAAAGTATCCCTTCTTCTCTTTCTAGAGACTATAAAGGATTCACCTTAACTCATGTCTAAACGTTTGGCAGAATTCACCAGGGAAGCCTTTTAGTCCTTTGTGTTCTTTTCTGGGGAGTTTTTGTTGTCGTTGTTAGTGTTTTTTGAATTCAACCTCTTAATACCGATCTATTTATATTTTCTGTGTCTTCCTGAGTCAGTTTAGTGGTTTTCTTTCTGTAGGAATTTGTCCACTTCCTCTAGGTTATCTAATTTGTTGGGACACAGTTGTTCTCAGTATTCCCTTATAGTCCTTTTTATTTCTGAAGGTCGTAGTAAACCCTGCCTTTCATTCCTAATATTAATAATTTGAGTCTCTTATTTTCTTGGTCAGTCTAGCTAAAGGTTTGTCAATATGTTTTCAAAGAACCAACTTTTGGTCTCATTGATTTTTCTCTGTTGTTTTGCTGATTTCTCTTTTGTTTATCTCCCTTCAAATCTTTGCTATTTCCTTCCCTCTGCTAGCTTTAGGTTTAGTTGGTTCTTCCTTCTCTAATTCCTTAAGGTGTAAAGTTAGGCTATTGATTTAAAATCTTCTAAAACGTAGACAAAAAATTTAAAGTTACAGTTTTTTTCTTTAAGCACTGTTTTAGCTGTGCCCCTTAAATTTTATGTTGTGTTTCTTTCTGTTCATCCCAAAGCATTTTCTAATTTGTGTGTGTGTAATTTTTTCTGTGCTTCATTCATTATTTAATAATGTTTTGTTTAGTTCTCATATATTTGTGAATTTCCCAAAATTTCTTCTGCTGGTTTCTAATTTTATTCCAAATGGTTAAACATACTTCATGATTTTTAATCTTTTAAAATGTATTAAAGGTTATGTTAAGGCCTAGTATCTTAAAGAATGTTTTATGGTTTTATGTGCACTTAGGAAGAACATATATTCTGCCCTCAGCGTGGAATGTTCTGTTCGTGTTACATCTAGTTGGTTTACAATGTTGTTCAAGTCTTCTATTTTCTTACTGATGTATTGCCTAATTCTTCTGTTACTGAAAGTGGAGTGCTGACATCTCCAGTTATTGTTGTTGAATTATCTAGGTCTCCTTTTATTTCTGTAAGTTTTTGCTTCACAGATTGTGGGACTCTGTTAAGTTCATATGCATTTATAATAGATTGATGGGTTGACCCTCTTAGCAGTACAAAATGTCCTTCTTTGTTTCTAGTAATGAGTTTTGACCTAATACAGTCATGTGTCTCTTAACGATAGGAAACGTTCTGAAAAATATGTCACCAGGCTATTCTGTCATTGTGTGAGCATCATAGAGTGTATTTACACAGACCTGGAAGGTTTAGCCTACTCTACCCCTAAGCTATGTGGTAGAGCTTGTTGCTCCTAGGCTATTAACCTGTACAGCATGTTACTGGACTGAATATTATAGGCAGTTATAACACAGTGGTAAATATTTGTGTATCTTCCATATATAAACATAGGAAAAGTACTGTAAAAAATATGAAAGATTAAAACGCACCACCTGTATAGGGCACTTACCACAAATGGAGATTGCAGGACTGGAAGTTGCTCTGGGTGAGTCAGTGAGTGAGTGGGGAGTGAATGTGAAGGCCTGGGGCGTGACTGCACACTGCTGTCGATTACATAAACACTGGACACTTAGGCTACACTGTGTATAAAAAATACTTCTTTCTTCAGTAATAAATTAACCTTAGCTTAAGGTAACCTTTTTATTGTATACACTTTTTAATTTTTTAAACTTTCTGTTTCTGTTGTAATATCACTTAAAACACTAACACATGCACAGCTGTGCAAAGGTTTTTTTCTTTATCTCTTTATTTTAGAAGCTTTCTTATTTTTAATTTTTTAAAACCTAAAACAATGGCACAAACGCACCCATTAGCCTAGGCCCACACAAGGTCCAGACCATCCATACTGTCCTCCACCTCCACCTCTTGTCCCACTGCAAAGTTTCAGGGACAGTAGCAGGCATGGAGCTGTCATCTGTGATAACAATGCTTCTTCTGGATACCTCCTGAGGGACCTACCTGGGGCTGTTTAACAGTTAAAAGTAGGAGTACCACTGGGCACGGTGGCTCACACCTGTAATCTCAGCACTTTGGGAGGCCAAGGTGGGGCAGATCACGAGGTCAGGAATTTAAGACCAGACTGGCCAACATGGTGAAACCCTGTCTCTACTAAAAAATACAAAAATTAGCTGAGCGTGGTGGCTTGTGCCTGTAATCCTAGCTACTTGGGAGGCTGAGGTAGAAGAGTTGCTTGAACTGGGACCAGGGAGGCAGAGGTTGCAGTGAGCCATGATCACACCACTGCACCCCAGCCTGGGCTACAGAGCGAGACTCCATCTAAAAAAAAAAAAAGAGTAGGAGTATGCTATAAAATGATGATAAAAAGTATAGTATACTAAGTACATAAACTAACAACATAGCCCTTTATTGTCATTATCAAGTATTATGTACTGTATATAATTGTATGTGCTGTACTTTTATATGACTGGCAGAGCAGTGGGGTTGCTTAGACAGCATCACTATAAACCTGTGAGTAATGCATCACACTACAATATAGCTAGGCAATGGGAATTTTCCAGCTCTATTGTAATCTTATGGGACCACTGTTTTATATATGGTTTGTAGCTGTGGAGCACATGACTGTAGTTTATTTTGTCTGATACTAGTGTAGCCACTCCAAATTTCTCATGGTGGTGGTTTTACAATACATCTTTTTTTTTTTTTTTTTTAAATAAGATGGAGTGTTGCTCTGTCACCCAGGCTGGAGTGCAGTGGCACAATCTCACCTCACTGCAATCTTCGCCTCCCGGGTCCAAGATATTCTCCTGCCTCGGCCTCCTGAGTAGCTAGGATTACAGGCGTGTGCCACTGTGCCCAGCTAATTTTGTATTTTTTAATTTTTAAGTGGAGACAGGGTTTCACCATGTTGGTCAGGCGGGTCTCGAACTCTTGACCTTGTGATCCACCAGCTTCAGCCTCCCAAAGTACTGAGATTATAGGCATGAGCCACTGCGCCTGTCCTTTATGATACATCTTTCTAACCTATTAGTGTTTTTGAATTGGAAATGTGTTGCTTGTAGGCAGCATATATTCGGGTAATTTTTTTTTAAATCCATTCTGCCAATCTTGGTGTTTTGATTTGCCTTTTTACCCACTTACATTTAATTTGCTTACCAATGTGATATGCTTCACTTCCACCATTTTGTTACTTGTTTTCTGTATGCCATGATTATGTCTTTTTAAAAATTTCTCTATTTCTGCCCTTGTGTGCATTAGATAGTTCTTAGTACACTTTTTAAATTCCCTTATCATTTGTTTATATATATTTGCTGGGGTTATTTTCTTAGTGACTGTATCTGAAATTAAATTTTTTAAAATCTAGTTTGGATTAATACTAAATTTTGGTAGTAAACAAAAATTTTTCTCTAAAATATCTTGCTTCCCTTCCCTCTCTTTTGAACTATTAGTGGCATAGACATTATATCTTATGTGCTATTAGTCCATCAACACAGCCTTATAATTGGAGCTTAATGCAGTAGTCTTTTAAAACAAATAAGTGAATAAAAGAATCACAAAAATATATTTTTATACTGTCTTTCCTAGTACCTACTTAGTTACCTTTGCTGGTACTCTTTTATTTATTTCTTTGTGTGAATAAAATTCCTATCCAGTGGTCTTTTATTTCATCTTGAATGACTCTTGACTGTTTCTTATAGGGTAGTCTGTTAATGATAGATTTTCTCATTTTTTAAATTTAATTTTTATGTAAAATTGATGCAATAATTTTGCATTTTTATGAGTCACAGTCTGATGTTTCAGTGCATGTATGCATTTTATAATAATCAAATTGGGGTAACTGCCATGTCCATCACTTTAAACATTTATTATTTCATTGTGGTGACAACATTCAAAAACTTCTCTTCTAGCTATTGTAAAATAGACATTACATTGTTGCTCCCCAGAACTCACTCTTTGTAACTGTAACTTTTTACCCATTGACCAACATCTTCCAATCCTCCCTTCTCCTTCTCCTACCCAACCTCTAGTAGCCACTATTCTACTCTCCACTTCTATGATCAACCTTTTTAGATTGTCCTTCATTTCTGAAGAAGAACTTAGCTGGATATTGAATTCTTTTTTTTTTTTTTTGAGATGGAGTCTTGCTCTGTCACGTAGGCTGGAGTGCAGTGGCATGATCTTGGTTCACTGCAACCTCCACCTCCCACATTCAAGCGATTCTCCTGCCTCAGCCTCCCGAGTAGCTGGGATTACATGTGCCCACCACCATGCCCAGTTAATTTTTGTAATTTTAGTAGAGATAGAGTTTCAACATTTTGGCCAGGTGGATCTGGAACTCCTAACCTCGGGTGATCCTCCTGCCTTGGCTTCCCAAAGTGTTAGGATTACAGGTGTGAGCTACCACGCCCGGCCTGGATATTGAATTTTTTATTGAAATTTCAATAGTTGTGTTGTCTCCCTGGGTTCTGATGAGAAGCCAGCTCTTAACATTATTGAAGATCCCTTTTATGAGATAAACCACTTCTCTTGCTGCTTTTAAGATTCTGTCTTTCAACAATCTGTGATGTGCCTGGTTGTGGATATCTTAGAGTTTATCCAACTTGGAATTCTTTGAGTTTCTCAAATGTGTAAATTAATATTTTTTATCAAATTTGGTAAGTTTTCAGTTATGTTTTCTTCAAGTATTTTTTGGACTCCTAGTATGTATGTGTTGATATTCTTGACAGTGCCCCACAGGTCTCTTTGGCTCTGTTCATTTTTCTTCAGTCCTTTTTCTTTGCAGACTGGATAATCTCTATTGACCTGCCTTCCAGTTCACTGATTCTTTCTTCTGCCAGCTCAAGTCTGTTGTTGAGTCTGTCTGGTGGATTTCACTTGTTGCACTTTAAACTCCAGAATTTCTATTTGATGCTTTTAATTACCTTATTGCTATTCTCTATTTAGGAAGATAAAATAATTGTAATTTAAAATTCTTCAGAGATTCTTTTCTTTAGTTTTTTTGAACATATTTATAGCATCTTATTTAAAGTCTTCATTGTGTGGCTGGTTATCTCAGTTGGTTAGCATGTGGTGCTGATAAAGTGTTAAGTCCAAAATCTTGGCCCCTTAGGGACATTTTCAGTTGGCCACGTTTTCCCCCCATTTTGTACAAGTGGCATACTTTCTTGTTTCCTGGCATATCTTGTAATTCGCTGTTAAAAACTGGACAATTCAGATAGCAAATCCCCATACCCTTCAAAGTTTATTGTTGCTGCTGTTTTTTCTTTTTCATTGGTTGGTTGGTGGTGTTTTCCTTCTTACTGTTAGTTTAGCAGCTTTCCTTTACTAGTTCTCTGATTTCTGTATTTCCTGTAATGTGTGACCACTGAGTTATCTGCTAATTTTTAAAGTTTTATATTTGTATATTTTTGAGAAAGTCTTGTTTTGTCGCCCAGGCTGGAGTACAGTGGCCTGATCTTGGCTCATTGCAGCCTCCTGGGTTCAGGTGATTCTCCTGCCTCAGCCTCCTGAGTAGCTGGGATTACAGGTGCCCACCACCACACGGGCTAATTTTTGTATTTTTCATAGAGACAGGGTTTCACCATGTTGGCCAGGCTGGTCTTGAACTCCTGATCTCCAGTGATCTGCCCGCCTCAGCCTCCCAAAGTGCTTGGATTACAGGTGTGAGCCACTGTGCCCAGCCTCTTTTTATTTTTAAATTCTGAATTCTGTGGGGTCACATTGCAGCCAGTATAATTGTATGGTTAGACAGTAAATAATCAGATTTCCTTTCCATACATGCCTTGCCTGTGCTTCTGACACCTTTCATCGAAGGGATCTGTATGAGACGGCATGCTGTCCAGCTTCAGGGAGTTTGTAAGACGGCTTTAGCTTTCATTTCCTGATTGCACAGGGTCACAGGGTCACATGGTCACACAGATAAGAGTGACTGTGGTGTCCTCTCTTTTCCCAGCTCTCTTCTGGGCATGCGTACAGCCTCTTCTCTTCCTTGGGAATGTGTCAGAGCTTTTGAAGTTCCCTAGGTCCTCCAATTCTTCAGGATTTCCTTTTAAATTCAGTGTCAGGCTCATGTCGACTGCAGTTGTAGTCAGCTCTAGGCAGCTGAGGTTGCCAGCAGTTTGTTGTTGTTTTCATAATGCCCCAGGGGTGTCTGCCATCTGCCACCTCGCTACCCCTCCACCGCCAGCTGAGCTCTGAGGCAAATCTAGAGATTTCCCAGATAGCTACAAGTCCGGACAAAATGTTGGCTGTTATGGGGCCAGGGCTTTTCACAGAGCTCCGAGAGTGGAGAGTCTGTTCGTGGTCTGAGAGTTTGGTGGTCTTGACTACTTTGCCACTGAGCTGGGGAGGGAGGGGCAGTGGGAGTAGCCCAGGTTAACCGGTCACAGACCCACCTTCTTATCAAGGTTCAGCAGGTTCCCTTGCATAGACAGTTTCCACTTCATATTTTCACTGGTGTCAGCAGAGAGCAAGTTCCTCCTGGATATCACATTACCACCCTAGAAGTGGATTCTCTGGTATACTGCCTGTTTGTTTGTTTGTGTATTTATTTATCTTGAGACAGAGTCTTGCTCTATTGCCCAGGCTGGAGTGCAGTGGCATGATCGTGGCTCACTGCAGCCTCAACCTCCTGTGCTCAAGCAGTCCCTTCATCTCAGCCTCTGGAGCGTCAGGGATCACAAGTGCACACCACACCTGACTTTTTTTTTTTTGGTAGAAACAGGGTCTCCCCATGTTACCTAGGCTAGTCTTGAATTCCTGAGCTCAAGTGATCCTCCCTAAGTGCTGGGGTTATAGGCATGAGCCTCTGGTGCCAGCCATATTGCCTTTTGAGTCTGGCTTCTTTCACTTAGTGAAATGTATTAGAGATGCTTCTGTTGTCTGTATCTTGTTGTATCCGTTGGCTCTTTCTATGGTTGAGTAGCATATGGTAGAGTTATGGGAGTTTCTTTGGAGCTGTAAAGATATATATGCACATTTAAAAGGGGCTGCTGTCAGAGAGATTGTGGAACCTTGGGCCTGCCAGAGTTCCTGGAGAATTTCGGGGCATTTCAGGTTTGAAGGCAGTGGAGCGGGTCAGTGCTCTCTAGCGCTGTGGAGGAAGAGGACCTGTGCTCTGCAGCAGATCTCAAGGGCCACAGAGCTGTGTCCCAGGGGTTCTGAACTGTGACATTTTCATCTGCCTCTGGTGTAGCAGGCACCGTCCCACATCTGGAGCAGATAGGAGTCCTGGCCCCAGCCTTCAGACTGAGCCAAAGCTCAGAGACTCCTTGTACAAAATGAACATGATGGTGCCTGGTCACCCAAGTATTTGTTTACTCATCAGATATTTTTTGAGTGCCTAGTGCATCATGGGCTCTGTTCCGGGGCGGGACAGGTGACCATCACCTGAACTCTGCCAGTGTGGAGTTTGCATTCTGATGCAAAGACAGACAGTGAACCAGATGCATGTGCGCACACACACAGTGATCCGGAAAGAAATACAGCAAGGAAGACAGCAGTTTGAGAGTAGGGCTAAGTAGTCTTCAGGTTGTCCAGGGGAGGCCTTGTGTAGGAGCTAACACTGAAACAGGGGCCTGAAACAAAGTGAGGGGCAAACTATACACACAGGGACCCTGAAACAAGGGAGGTGGCGAGCCACATGCACATACAGAGAAGCATTTTCCAGGCAGAGGAGCTGGAATTGGAGCTGAGGGAGGGAGAGAGGAGGAGTAGAGGCCAGCCCAGGAGCAAACGGGGTGTGTGTGTGTGTGTGTGTGTGTGTGTGTGTGTGCACGTATGCCCATGTGTGTAGGGCTAGTGAAGGGAGCTAGCTTCCACTCTGAGCAAATGGGAAGATGCTGGAAAGTACTGAGTACAGGAGTCTGCCTCCCTCTCTCCCTCCCTCCCTCCCTCCCTCCCTCCCTTCCTTCCTTCCTTTGTCCACCTAATGAGCAACTTGCATGCTGCTCTTCAGGTGCTGAGGAGTGGCGTTGAGCACACAGGTAGAATCTCCTGCCCCCGCAAAGGGGAGACAAAAAAAATAAAGAGTCAATAGTCTCATGGAAGGCATTAAGAGTAAAAGTTAAGCAAGTTGGGAGTGGTTAAGTTAGGACTGAGTGTGTACATGTGGAAGGAAGTCTTTGACATTTTGAGAAGGGCCAGGGAGGGCCTTGCTCGAAGATGTAATGTTATATGAGAGAGATTTTTAAAAATTTGGTAAACTTTGTAAATGTAATTTACATCTACAAAAGTACACGAATTGCCAGTGTGTGGTTGGATGAATGTTAACATGGTGTATATACCCACCTAACAGCAGCCACGCCAGCAACTCCCAGCAACCTGCTCTCACCCAGGCATGGCCCTGAAGCCACCCATGTTCTGACCACCATCCCCACGGACGACATCTGCCTGTCTTTGAACTTAGTGTGAGTGGAATTGTACAGCACACCTCTTTGTGTCTGGCCTCCCCCACCCCACCTTATGCGTCTGAGCTTCACCCATGTTTTGTAGGTGACAGTGCTTGAAGCCCCTTTGAGGGGCTTCCTGTGGCTGCTGCATGGTGAGCAGGTGAGGGTCAGGGGCAGGCCTAGGCTGCTGCAGTGGTCCACAGCATGTTAGCAGGGCAGGTCCTGATACATTCTGCAGATAGAGCAAACAGCATTTCGTGATGCATTGGGCATAGGATTTGAGAGGAAAGGAGTGAAGACGAACTCCAGCTTTGTGGCCTTAGCCAGGCGCAGGGTGGAGTCAGCAGTGATGGAGCTGCGCGGCCCCACAGGGCGCAGGTGTGGGCAGGTCCAGCATGGCGTCTCCTGGACACGCAAGTGGAGGTGTGAGCAGGATTTCAGAGTTGGCCTTCAGGGGAGCGGTCTGGCCTGGACACGTGGTTTGGGGGTTGTGGGTGTTCTCACGTTACTTAAAGCAAGCCCTCAAGGAGTCAGGATAGAAAGAGAGGGAAAGCTTTTGCATTCAGAGGACTGGAGAGGAGGAGAACTCGCAAGCAGGTGGAGGCAGGAAAAGATCCAGACTCGGGCAGCGCAGTGGGGAGGTCGTGAGCATGATGTGCATGGCGCGGGGGTGTGTGAATGCCAAACAGGATCGTTACCCACGGTGGTCGGACTGCAGAAGGCCGGTGCCACCTCTAAACCTGGTGTGCCCTCCAGGCCTGACATGCCGCTTGCACAGCTGTGGAATGGCGTTGGTGTAAATATTATGAGAAATGTCAGCCAAAGAGGAAAGAGCTGAAAACTCATTTGGGCACAAGACTAGGCCTGGGGAAGGGGCATAGCTGCGGCTGAAACCCTGGAGGGGTGAAGTGGGAGGACCGCCGGTCTCAGCCGATGGCTGTGAGGATTGGAGGCGGATTCCATATAAACGAGAGTTGGCCTCAGAAGGGAGGCGTTTGGAGCACTAGAGTCACTAGCAAGTAGCAAGTTGGCAGTTCCTCTGGCATGTGGGCAGTCCCAGCACGCCTGTACTCAGCCCTAAGAGCCTGTCCATCCCTTCTCAGGGAGGTACTCACTGTCAGGCTGAGCCTTACCGTTGTATGAGTCATTCTCAAATCAGCACTAAGTTTTGAAGATAAATAACGCTTCCCCTTATGGGTTGAATTGTGTCCCTTGAAAATAGAAACACAGGAGTCCTTATCCTCTGTGTCGCAGAATGTGCTCTTATTTGGAGATGGGGTTTTTACACAGGTAATCAAGGTAAAAGGAGGTCATCAGGGGCCCTCATCCCATGGGACTGGTGTCCTATAAGAAGAGAGATTTGGACAGAAAGACACATGTGCATGGAGGGACAACGAAGAGATGGGAGAAGAAGCCACTGTCTGCAAGCAAGGAGAGGCCCGCAGCAGATCGTCTCTCCCGCTCTGAGTAGGAACCCACCCTGCTGACACCTTGATCCTGGCCTTCCAGCCTTGTGAACTGTGAGACAAGGTGTTTCCACTGTTCAGGCCGCTCCATCTGTGGGGCTTTGTTGTGACTGTCCTGGGAAACTAACACAGAAGCAACCTTAAAAAGAATCACTGCCACTTCCTGTGATCATATCAAACATTCACCCGTTTGCTTCCAAAACTCCGAAGCAAATTCTGGCTGCCGGAGAATCTTCTGCTTTTGAAACCCCTCTGGGGATGACAGTAGTCGCTGGCTACATAGGCTGGGACCTGGATTCCTGGTTGATGGAGGTGGAGCCTGCTCCAGACCTGGCCTTAACTTAAAGCAAGCTTGTCCAACCCGCAGCACATTCAGCCCAGGATGGCTTTGTATGCAACACAAATTCGTACACTTTCTTAAAACATTATGAGATTTTTTTTAAAGCCGTCAGCTATCGTTATTGTTAGTGTATTTTATGTGTGGCCCAAGACAATTCTTCTTCTTCCAATGTGGCCCAAAGGAGCCAAAAGGTTGGACACTCCTGAAAAGCCTTAAGCAAATGGAAGACATCTGCTTTCGCTGCCAAAGGGTAGTGCTGATTCTTTCCTAATTAGGGTTTTTTTTTTTTTTTTTACATCCCTCCCTTTAATTAAAAACTTTCCAGAGATTCAAGAGATGAAAAAGTGACCTTTGTATGCAATGGGAATAACTAATATTCAAGAGATACTTCCTTGAAACTAGATAAAAAGATATGATAAACCTGGAGCCTTTACTTAGCATTCTCTTTGCTCTTTTTCTGCTGGTTTTGGTGCAGAAACAAGCAGCCGCTTTAGAGAAGGCAGGCCTCAGCTCCCTGTCACAGCGAGGGGATCTCACCTTCGCACTGTATCTGGTGGGGGTGGAGGTGTGGTGTTCGGCTCACCACTGCCAGGGCTCTGGATGCTGGGAAGAGAGAAGGTCTGTGAAAGGCCTCAATTCAGCTGCCTGAGTGGCCTCTCTCCCCCTTCAGCTAAATATTGCTTTGGCCCCTGACAGTGGGCTTTTGTTGGGGGCTCTGGGGGCTGTCAGAGACAGAAAGTAGAAAGAGCTTACTGAAGGCAATATTGAAGGGAATGGGGCTGGTACATTGACTCACTTGGGGGTTTAATACATTTGCTGTAGAAGTGGAATCAAAGCAAAGTTTAAATTGGTGAAACGGTTAGTCCATTTTCAAGTTGTTGAGTTTTACTCCATATTTTCAAAGTAGAGTTAAGCCAGCCCTTTAAGGAATATAAGACCAGAGGCTAGTATTTACTCAACTCAAAGTTAGAAATAATGAAAATAAAAAATTACAGACTGTTAAGACTACTACCAATTAGGTATTGGCAGCCCACCTTGAGTGCTGTTTGGTTTTTTAGCTGCAATTAAAACACAGGGCGCAATGTCTTAGGAAGAGCATTCCCCAAAACATTCTCAAGGCTCTTTGCTATTGACGTATTCCTCCTGACCCAGATCCCAGACTAATAATGGACTCACCCTTTTAGGACTTTATACTCTACCCCTTTCCAATTTTTAACTTTTCTTCCTTCACTGCTGCATTTCTAGCATCCTGTGTGCTTTCGATTTGACCTGTTGCCGAGCTAAGGAGTTGTTGTGGAACATGTGACTGACCTTTGTGCTTGCATGTGGGCAAATGGACGCATGGAATTTTCTGGCAGCATAGCTCGTTGTGAAATCTATACTTGCCATTTAGGGGGTTTCTGGTTTGCAGCACAGGCACTTCTCAGGCTGTGCTTTTTCCCTGCCATGACTTCTGTTCTTTCACACATCCTGCAAATTATACCTTCGCATGAGGACAACCAAATTCAAGAATGCCAAGCTCTGGTGAATAAAATGCCCTTACTAATTAAAGGGAGACTGCTTTGAAGTTGTCTGAAAATTCCGAAGACTGCATTTAATTACATCACAGTAAGCGTACCGATTCAGATCAACAGGTGAAGAGATGAATGGATGAAAAGTCTAAATAACAAAGCATGTTAAAAAGAAACGCGTATCAAAACCATGGACTCAAATCCAAGGGCATAGGTTGAACTTCATTAATAAATGCTTGCTTAATGATGTGTCTGCTGTTAATGAGAGAATTATTGTGATACTGAAGTAGAGCCTGGGAATCAGGACGGACCTGCTTGCTTCTTCACAGATACGAATTTATCTTATCTTATTGATGCCATAAATGATGTGACTCTCTAACAACAAACAGGCATCATCAGTAGCCACAGTAAACCCTTTCTCTTTGGCCATTCCAGACACCATTTGGTTCAGCCTGGAATATACAAGACATTTGTAAAGTACGTCCAAGAAAATGCTACAAATTCCTGCTTAAGAGCCGATGTCGCCATGCCAATGACAATTCATGTAGGATTCAGCTAAAAAACCCAATATTCTCCAAAGTGTTTTAATGTCTAAATATTTGCCAGCATGTTGTATGAATCCTTGAATAACATATTAAATCCAGTGAATCTGTGTCAGATTCTGTTCACATGGTTAGGGTACATGCTTGGCTCTGAGGCCATTTACCAGTGATTGCACCATTAAGAATGTAAAGTGTTGGCCGGGTGCGGTGGCTCATTCGTAATGCCAGCACTTTGAAAGGCTGAGGTAGTTGGATCATTTGAGGTCAGGAGTTCGAGACCAGCCTGTCCAACCTGGTGAAACCCCGCTTCTACTAAAAATACAAAAATTAGCTGGGTGTGGTGGTGGGCACCTGCAGTCCCAGCTGCTTGGGAGATGGAGGAATAAGAATCATTTGGACCTGGGAGACAGAGGTTGCAGTGAGCCGAGATCACACCACTGCACTCCAGCCTGGACGACGAGAGTGAGACTGTCTCAAAAAAACAAAAAACAAGAATGTAAAGTGTTTAGAGGTAGAATGTTTTATGCAGTTCTCTACCTGTGAGCCTTGGTTTTAAGGGATTGAACTATGTGATGGAAATGTGTAATTCTTCTTTAGTAAACTTTCTACTTTAGTAGCAGATTTATAGAAAAGTCATGATGACAGCACATGGAACCCCCATCCCCCCCACACCCAGTTTCCCCTATTGTTAACATCTTACATTGGCCCCATAATACGGGTGCATTATTCTTGACCAAAGTTCACACGATTCATTTTCCCTTAGTTTTTACCTAATATCCTTTTTCTGTTCCAGGGTCCCAACCAGGATACCACGTTACATTTAGTCTTTGCCTCTAGACTGCCATGTGTATTTTTGACACAGATAAAACTAGATATTTAATGTGTCATTTCATTATGTCAGCCACACTTAAATTTTTCTTTTATATTAAATGTTTTCCTCTCTTTAAAAGTATCAAAAAACTAACAAGGAGCATTTTTTGTTATTGTTGGAGATGGCATCTTGCTCTGTCGCCCAGGCTGGAGTGCAGTGGTGCAATCTCTGCTCACTGCAACCTCTGCCTCCTGGGTTCAAGCGATTCTCCTGCCTCAGCATCCTGAGTAGCTGGGATTACAGGCGTGCACACCACGCCCAGCTAATTTTTGTATTTTTGGTAGAGACGGGTTTCAACATGTTGGTCAGGTTGGTCTTCAACACCTGACCTCGTGATCTGCCCGCCTCAGCCTCCCATAGTGCTGGGATTACAGGTGTGAGCCACTGCACCCGGCCCTACTAGGAGCTTATAAATCACCACTCCCCTACTAACCTACCCAAGGGTTAAGTTTCCCTCTGGCTTCACCTCTCCACTCTGTGATATTTTTACAGTGAAAATTACCCGGGCCCAGTGGAGAAAAGTCAGGGCACTGTTCCTGTTATACAGATGACATTCTTGATGCTCACATAGGGCACGCTTACTAGCATTTTACCAAAATGAAGGACGTGCAATTTGGCTAGAGTAGTGTCCTCATTTTCAGGAGCAAAATATATTGAAGCCCTGAGGAGTCAAGACAGATGAACCTCCTCTCAGAATCTCTTCTCTGATAGCTCAGAAAGCTGCGTGGCCTCTCTGTTGCTCCGCCAGCTAAATCCAGCTAACTAACGAGGACAGGGACCTTGCTCGGGTGAGCTCATCCTCTAGCTGGGGTGCAAGGGTGTCTGCACAGGGTGAAAACCAAACGGTCCTTTATGTAAAGAACGACTCATGACAGGCACCTTGGAGATGTTGCAGGGCGCACGACTGTGATCAGCCACCAGCCACATCGGGTTGGCAGTCACCACTGAGGCAGGTTGTGGTGTTGTGAGGTTGACACCAAGTCACTTGGTCAGGAACGATAGTAGCCCGTTATGTGCAGAAGCACAGGCTCAGGACATGTGCCAGTGCAACATCCCTTGTGGTGGCCCCTAAACTGGCCAAGTTGAAATCGTTCCCTGATCCTCCAAGTAGCCAGCCATTCCTCCCAGCTCGTGTGCAGCAGGAGTGGGGACATGTGCAGGTGTCCCCACCAGGCGAGCCTGTCCATTTCTAAATTGCTCCACCTTGGTAGCAGCAATCTTAGTAGCTCTGAGATTTTGAGGTAGTTCTTCCCTTTCATCCTTCAGTCATCTCTGCGGCCTCACGTACGTTCTCCACATCTCCTTCTCTTTGTGGTGCCAAGCCTCCCCCCCACCCCGTCCCACCCAGTCTGGGCAGTGGTCTGACTGATGCTGAGTCAGCCATACTAATGTCCTTGTTTATTAATCCCGAGGTACAGCATGCTTTCTTTTTGCTACTACAGGGCATGTGTTTTAAAAAATATAATTATAAAATTGATGCTTGCTTAAAATACTGTATATTATATGATTTCATTTACAGAAAATGTCCAGAATAGGCAAATCCATAGAGACAGCAGATTCGAAAATGGCCAGATGGCAAAGGGGCTAAGGCATAGAGCTGGCAGTTGTGAGACAGCAGATTCGTGGTTACCAGGGGCTGAAGGAGACGAGATGCGTTGGTGGGGAGATGACTGCTAATGGGAATGAGTTTTTTTGCGGGGGATGATGAAATGTTCTGGAATTTCATAGTGGTAATAGTTGCACAACCTTGAGAATGTACTGAAAACCACTGAATTGCACGCTTTAAAATGGCAAATTTTATGGTGTGTGAATTATATCTCACACACCATTAAAAATTGATACTTGTTCACAGTAGAGCCATTTAAATTGAAATAAAAGAAGAAATTCAAATTACCTATAATTCCAGGTAACTAATAGTAACATTTTGATGGTGATGATGATGATGATGTATGTGTGTGGCAGTTTTGTTATTCTCACATTTTGTTTCTTTTGGAGGAAAGGTGGCATTCTTAGCTCTGAAGGATTAGAAGAAACCCTATTGGGTTCTGCTGAAAACACTGAGCCCTGTTTTCACTTGCACCCATCCTACAAGTTCACATACTTCCTATCACATTTTGCTTATCAACTTAGGAAGGCTGCAGTATCTTAAGCGAGCCCAAACTAGGTGGTATAGGAAGATGACGCTTCACAATTTCAAACTATAAATGGTGTCTTCGTTTCTGAGATTAGCAATAACAAGCTAGTTTTGTTGAAACAAAGTGTCAGTTCTAAGGATCTCAGTGATTGGACATGCTGAGTTTATTAACCACATTTGACTGGCAGAGGAAGTGAAATTTCCATGTGTGAAAATGCCTCCACTTCTGAATTAGAAGCCGACTTGGGAAGAGCTAGGACTCTTTTTTCACAGTGAAATTGGACTAGGGAAGCTTATTTTGCTTTGGGGTATGTATTTATTTGAGTGTTTCACACCATTTGTCAATTTCTAAGCAGTTAATAATTTTTATGTCTCTTTTTGGAGTGTGTATATAGTGCAAGTATGTTTGATTTCATGTGGTCTCTCTACATTTAAACAGTGCTGAGTGATGGTGTGTGTAATGTGCTGATTTAAAATTTCAAATCCAAACTGAAGTCTTTAATTCTTTAGCAGAAGTCCACGGACTGCCCTGCATAGTTGACGCCAGCCTCTGTTCTGTAGCAGGAGGTGCTTCTGTCTAGGTTTCCATGATGGGATTGCTCGTCCTCTCCCAGGGGTACAGCACCGGCTGTCCCCATGCGCGGTTTACCTCCTGTTGAGGAAGAGTCAAATATACGCAGCTGTTAACCCAGGGAAGAATGGTAGGATGGCTCTGGGAGAGGTGTACGGTTTCAAGGAGACTTACAGAATAGAAATTTTTCTTCTAAATGGCTGGTCAGGGACATTTTATGAAAGGTGGCTCAGGGCTTGGCTTTTGAGGGCAGGTAAATTTGGACTAGAAATGATAGGAAGAATGGAAGTGAAAAGCCACAGTGCCCATTTATGTCCTTTGCATTGTGTGGTGGGTACTTGGCTGCTGCCAGTGGGTCTGGGGATGGGCGGGGGAATGAGTTGCTTAAGAAATTCTCCATCTCTGAATTTATTACCCAATTACCAGGGCCTCCATCTGGAGGGCAGCCTGCGGCATCTGGCTACAGAAGTGTTTGGTTTTGCCAGCCGGTGCTTTGCTTTCTTTCTCTCCCTCTCCCTCCTACTCTCCGTCTGTCTCTGAATGAAGCCCAGGCTCCATTGACTTATTTCCATACCTGTTCTGCAAAGCCCCAGCATTTGCTATTCTTGGGATAAACTTCAAAATCACTTTTACTATAACATCTAATCTTTATATCACTATAAAACCCCTCTAGAAGTTACCATGATGTCTTATCCCTCTGTGTTTTCTACAAACACTGGGTAGTTTGGCTGGAATGCCACTGTCTTTGCTTAAGAAGCAAATTAAAGGCTCCCGAAGGGAAAACTTGTTTAATACCTGTCCTGGTTTCTTTTTTCCAGGTGAAGTGGAGGTTCCGGATCCAAACGACCCTTTGGGACCCCTTGATGGGCAGGACGGACCGATTCCAACTCTGAAAGGTAAACTGGGACATGCAGGTGCTTTCGGGTGTTCTCAGAATGCCCTGTGCAGAGGCTCACTTTGCACTGCCTCTGCCTGAAGGCACTGGGGGTCCTCTGGCCCCTTGCTGCCCCCTGGTGGTGCACATGATTGAATGCCGCCTTGATTCCTGTGTGTCTTGACTTGGAGGGCATTGAGGGCCAGTTGGGGCCACAGGTGGAAGGTGACATGCAGGGAGACATGAGCGGACAGATGGTGGCCTGGCAGATGGGGAAGGAGGCTGAGCGAAGCCTTAGGTGCTGGATTCCGGTTGCATGTGACTCCAGAGGTGTGTGTACGTCTCAGTGGACAGGCGGCCCTCCTCCTCTTGGCCACCTGGAATTCCGCCCTGTGCTTCAGCTCTTCCGCTGGGTCTGTGGTCAGAGCCATGCTCACTTGGCACACCTCACTGGAATGCACCATAGATTTGTAGGGTGGATAGAACAAGTTTCTCCTGGATGCAGACCCGTTGCTTGAGGAAGCCGTGATGCCTTTGCTAATGCATATAGGGCTGCCTCATAGTCACAGATAGCCTGTCTGTCAGCTCGGGCTGCCTTAGCAAGCACCACAGACTGGGCAGCTGAAACAACACACGCTTCCTGGTTCTGGAGGCTGGAGGCCCAAGATCAAGGTGCCAGCACAGTTGGATTCTGCAGAGGACCCTCCTGCTGGCTTTCAGACAGCCACCGCTTTGCTGTGTTCTCACGCAGTGGAGAGAGAGAGGTCTGTTTGATTCTCTTCTCATAAGGACGCTAATCCTATCATGGAGGCCCCACTGAAACTGAACCCAATAGTCCTATAGGCAGTTCTTTAGAAATTAACCCTTCTGGTCTTAAAGTTTGAAACTTATATTTGTTTTATCTGAGTTCCTTCTTCAGGAAGAGGATGCTCAGGCCTCTCAAAAAAGTATCAAATCATGTTCCCCAGGACTTTCTTCATCCTGTCTGCTTCCTTACCCCTCCCTAGTTCTTGCTTTCTCACATGTAGTTACATTTCTTCTCTGCTGTATAAACCCCAAATTTTAGTTCATCGGGGAGATGGATTTGAGACTGAACTAGCATCTCCTTGGCTGCAGCACCCCATTAAAGCCGATTAAAGCCTTTTTCCTTAACACTGCTTGAAGTTTCAGGGATTGGCTGTCTGTGTGGGGAGCAGCAGGATCTAGACTGAACCCCTGGTGTTTCTGTAACACCCTACTCATGACCTTACCTAATCCTAATTACTTTACAAAGGCCTCACCTGCAAATATCATCACATTGAGGGTTAGAGCTTCAACCTACAAGTTTGGAAGCCACAAACACTCATTTCATAACAATCAGCTGCCGGAACGGCCACTTTATTTCTGTCTAATATGTAGTGCAGCTCTTCACAGCATCTGCATGGAGGTCAGTTGTTTAAAACCAAGAGCAGGTGAAGCTCTTCCCAGCATGCAGGGTGGTGGTGGGACTGGTGGCTGGTGCTTGGAGGCTTCCTTAAGAGGATTCCATTCTCTGTAGAATGTTAAATGTAGTAAACACATGCTCTGAAAGCTTGTTTAGCACACTGGCCTTGGGGACCACATTTCCCTAGGAAGAAAAATAGTTTTTAATGGTTAGAGCCTCAACTTGTTTCTCAAAAGCCTGACTTCACCCACCGTGCAGACAGACCACTGATACTTACTGGTTGCCTCCATCGCTGGCTCTGCATGAGATCCTAGGGCATGGTGTTGGCTGAAACGTGCTCTCTGCCTTGTGGAGTTTACAGGTCTGAGGAGACTCAAGCTCCCAGGTCATTATAAAATTCTGAGTTGTGGCAAGTGGACTGAAGGAAGAGACCAGGTTTTGGGAGGGTAGAAGAGGAAGTGGCCTCTTGATCTAGGGACAGATGGCTGTGCTGAGATCTGAAGAGTGGACACTGGCCACGTGTTAAGTGGGAGGGAAGTGTGTGTGTGGAGCCTGGTAGGGGCCCTGGGTCAAGCAGGATTTGGCGCCTTGGTGGTGCCACGGGGCAGATGCCTGGCTTAGGGGCTGGGGCAAGGTGGAGGTCAGACTCAGCCGGGGCTGAACTCGAGAATCTCAATAGAACACCCGGGAGCCATGTGTGGCTCTTGAGATTCAAGTCAGTTAGAATAAATAAAATTACAAATTCAGGTCCTTGGTTGTACTAGCTACGTTTCAATTTGGCAAGAGGCTCCCACAGTGGGTAGCACAGATCCAGAATGTTCCAGTATCAGAGAAAGTTCATGGGGCAGCCTTTGGCTACATCCTGCACAGCACTTTAGGTACCGGAATTTGTGTTTCATTGTCAGTTGTTGAGGGCATCTGGTCTGGGGGGTGATGCAGTCTGATTCACTCGGTGAAAAAAATCACATGGCAGCTGTGAAGAACGGTTCGGGGAGGAGCAGAGGGTGCAGCTCAGGGGGAGGGGTGAGTGATGAGAAGCAGACGGGCCACAAGTACAGCAGAGAATCCAACTTGAGTCATTCCATAGACTCTGATATTTCCTTGGGAAAATGTATTGCAATCCTTTGTTTCAGATTAACTGCAAACCCCTCGCCCAGATGGGGAGCATGGGGGCTTCCTTGTGGGCCTGGGGCGGGGCTGTGCTGAGACTTCTGGAGCAGGGTGCTGCAGGGGTCCTGGGACTGCACGTGGGGTGGGAGCTGTTCTTTAATTGATTGTAAATAACCCTGCAAGGCAGAAACAGCTGCATATTCATGATGCACTTAGGAGGATGCATTTAATTACCAAGGTGAAAAAATGACCATTGGATGAAATTTAATAGAAAATTTTGTTCCTTGGATGCTGCAAGCTCCCAGCATTTATAAGTCAAATTCAGTGCTCTAAGGTGGGATTTTTTCACTTCTGTTTCTGGAAGTGGAGCAACTTCTAAGCTTAGAATAGAACGCTTTCTACTCTACATTTTGTTGTTGGGATTTGATAATATTCTGACTTTTTTGTTGTTATTGTTAACTCACAAGTGATTGGGTTAAAAACCATGTGTGTTCAGTGTGTTCCCATGGCTGAAAGGAGTTGATTAATTTCAGAGTTTGGAAGTTTGCCTTGGACACACTCTGTGCTCTCTCCAGAGCACGGAAACACAAACGCCGAAGGTGGCCCGTGAAGTGGGCGCGTGTGTACATACGCGCATGTTTATAAAAGGGTAGAACAAAAAGAAAGCAAAGAACCACAGAAGGCCAGGCTGCGTTTCTTTGCAGTGGCAGGATAGTGTAGCATAGTGCAGCAGTTCTGAGCCTGCCTTTGCAAGAGGACAGGCCTTGGCTTCACCCTCTCCCTGGGGCCAGGGTCTTGGGCATGGCACTGCTCTCAGCCCAGTTTCAAGATGGGAGGACCCCCAGCGTAGTAGGGATGAAGGGGCTTGCTCAGCTCACTGCAAGCACCCAGAAGCAGTAGCTGATGCTGGCGCCATTTGTCAGTATCACAATCATGATGATTTGTGGATCCATCAGCACCCTTTGTGGGACAAGATCCGTAGTGAACTGCCCCCAAAAAGTCTAAGGCTGGCCCAGGGGCCCCAATCTTTCCCTTGCCCACGAATTACGTGGTTCTGTAGTGTGATTTTACTTATCTTTGAGTTCTCGCTTTTGCACAAATGGAGACTCACTCCACCCGTCCTTCTACTCCGGGCCCCTTCCTTGTATCATTAGTAATCGAAGGAGTTGGCCTGGCAAAGCCAGACTCATTATTCCTGCACGTTTTTGCTCATAGAGCTTCTGGGAATGTCATGCTTGGCCACATTTGGCCTAATCACTTATATAAAGTAATCATAGCTGAATGCACTATAATAGCTGTTTATTTAACCCATCATCAGCCATGATGTATAAACATCTGCAGAATCTCTGGCAGGTGACACTGGCCTGTGGACCAGTTCATCAGTGGTATGATGACAGCTTTACCTTTGGCTTAGCAAAAGTGAATCTAAGAATTAGCTGGAAAACGGGGTTTTTGTTCAGATACACTGTGTCAGTATTTGGTACGAAGCTTATATTTTAGACGGTATTGAGAGAGAGAGAGAGAGAGAGAGAGAGAGAAATCCCAGAGCAAAAAGCCTATATAGAAGAGAAAGTGAACACTGAGGATGTTGTGATTTGCAGATGAAAAGTTTGCCTTCAGTTTTCTTAAGCCAAAGTACTGTCATTGCTAGGACTGCAGGCGGCTCTAGGACTTGGTTGTAACCCCAGTTAACATGTGAGTGGATATTTATCAGAGCTTTGTATTCCTTGTTACATTAGACATGCAGTACACATACACACATACATGTTTTAGAATTATATTACTTACAGAAGCTTAAATTTGACCTAGAAACCACATGCTCTTTTGTTCCAAGGCTGTGTTTTAAATGCACATGGAGTACAGCTTGTGTTTTGTAAGATCAGTGCTTTGGAATGTTTGTGGGAAGTGGATAATTTCTGAAGGCTGGGGTGGAGTGGTATGGGCTTGCCTGTCTGCTGGCCTCCTGTTCTGGCTCAGCCAGAATAGATCCCGCGAGCTGTGTCTCTTGTCTTCGGAGAAGAGCTGCTCCTCGTCCACACTGAAGCCAGCAGGGGAATTCCTGACTTTGCACATGTGAGGATGTGTTGCAATTATAGGTGTTCTCAAGTGGATTCTAAATAACAGGGTAGTGAAACCAGTGCCTTGGTTACTAGGCTGTTCCCTGCTATTTGTGACATGTCAGGCTGTGGTGCTGAACTAAAATTTCCTTGGAAAGAGAAAACAAAGCAGTCAGCAGAGCTCGCTGAGTGGAATGGAGACCGTGGCTATTGGTCTCTGTTTGCCAAGCATCAGTTTCCCAGTTCATGTAGGTCATACGGGCTGAATCATTATGTGTGCTTCTGGTTTATTCTGGAACTCCTGGCATGCGTGCCTGTGCGTATGTATGATGGTTTGTTAGGTTTAACATAGAGTGAGAGTCTCCAAGGCTAACCGGGTAGAAAATGAAAATGGGATCATCACTGCAAACACAGTCAGCGTGAAGTCTGTCGTGTCTGTGATTCACAACCTGGGCTCAGCGTCAGGATGCACCATGTGACTCTCCCAGCTGTGTCTCCTCTGCCCAGTCACAGAAACTTACTTTTCAGCCTCCAGTTTCTTATCTACAGAAAGGGCATGATGCATATTAGTTGTCCTGAGCATGCACAGAGGTGGCAGGTGTGCGTCAGCTGCTTGGTGCACACCTGGCTCCAGGAGGCGGTAACGTTGTGCCTGGGCTTGTTGTTCGCTTAGAATAGGGAAGACACTCCTTGGAGTGGGTGTGCTCCAAGTGCCCAGACCAGAAGGTGAGAGGCACCCTGCCCATCCATACCGAAGGAGCCTGGGGTGGGCCCCCATGCTGACTGCCAGCAGGCGACCCAGGGTCAAGATTACGAGGAATGTCCTCCTGCCAGGTGACTGTGGCTTGTCCTCAGAATTCCTTTCATCCTGAGAACATAAAGATTGAACACAGAGGTGACGCTGAAGCTTACCAGATACCCACAAGGGGGACTCAAGCACAAATAAGGAAGCACAGGGGAGCGTGGTGCAGCCCCCCGGGACCACCATGCGGGCACCCCCTGCAGCAGACTACTCTGTTATTCCTTAATAGTTTCCCTGCAAAGGGAGAAAGGACAGGGTCTAGATACATAGAGCAATACAGAGAATGTGAAGAGTACAGTGCAGCAGAAATGCATGGGGAACTGATGGTGGTCTGGATGTCTAAGGCGGTACTCAGATGGGCATGGGGCGTTTCTGGGAGGATGTGGCCCCTGAACTGAGGCTTCTTTTATTCAGCAAGTATTTACCGAAGCCCACTGCATGCTGTGCGCTCAGAATCTCTGAAAATGTCTCAGTATGAGGTGGCGTGGTCTCCGCCTCCCCTGGGCTCGCTGAGTATCTTCTTAAGTAGGAGAGACAAGCATGGGAGCCATAGGAGGAACTCAGATCATGAAGGTGCTGGAGGGAGGTGGGTCCGGGATGAGAGTGAGTGGTGCTGGCTATGGCTAGTGGGGTGGTCGGGAGGCTGAGCCCCACTGAGAGGATGTAGGGGCAATGGCTGGCAAAGGCCCCACAGCTCAGGATGCTCCAGGCAGGAGGTGGGCATGAGAGAGGAAGGGAATGTGGGGTCCCACTCAGCAGCAAGGCTATGACACCCAGTCTCACGATAGGCACCCAGGGTCAGACTCGGGTTTAATTCTGGCCACTTTGGCTGTTGTGTAGCCAAGGGCAGGATTGGAGAAGGTGTCCCACATGCCCCACGTGCTCAGGGAACCCCCAAGGCAGCTCTGAAGGTGCTGATATGCCTAAGGGGCACAGGTAGGGAGAGGACCAGGAGGCCAGGGTGGACTCTGTGCTTGTTGTGGGACATCTCGGCCCTGCGGGGTCGGGCGGAGCTAGAAACTGATTTTACAAGAGCATCGGAGGCTTGCACTGAGCCCAGTGTCCACATCCATGTCCACCCTGGGCTGGGGATTGCTGGGGATATGTTTTTGTGGCACAGAGAGAAGCCCCAGGGTGACATGGGAGGGAGCCGCTGCCTCCAGGACTTGGAGCACCAGGACTTGGTGGAAGGAAGCCCCCAGGCAGGTTATTCTTCAGTTCCAGGTCGGCAGCCGGTTCAGCACCTGCCAGGCTTGTCTGCTCCCGCCCAGCCCACAGCCCCACAATCCCAAGCAAAGCTTTCCCTGAGACGTTTTCTAACATTTGTTGGACAAAACAAACATGAGATTTCCAGGTTCTGAGCCTTGCACCACTCTGGAGACTGAAGGCCATGTTCGAGGCACCTTGGATCCAAGTAGAGGACCCTTTATCCTCCTATTGGCTGTGAGTCTCCAATGCCCATTGGGCTGTCTGGGTCTGGAATGGCCTTGGAAGAAAACTCTACCCCACAAATAGGAGATTTCAGAGCTGCACTGTCGGTTATTTGAGGCAGAGTTTGGGCTGGGCACCTGAGACTGTCTGGAGACCCACAGTGGCTTCCTGCCATCAGTGAGGCTGGTTTCTGCCTCCGAGCCTTCCCTGCAGCCCTCCGTCAGCCCTTCTTTTTCTCCCAGGGGTAGCGTTCTGACAACCCACGCCCAGCGGGGTGGCATCCCTTTGGCGGTCTGCTGTTTCCCTCGTCTCACTGGTATTGTCAGTGGCTGTTCTTCCTCCTGTGGGTGACACACACGGACAACAGTGATTCTTCCTGAGCTCGCTGGGTTTGAGACCATACTGCAAAGGGCTGTGCCACCACCTGTCTGTCTCTGTCTGTCCCCGGGGTGTGCGCACACCCACGTCTCTGTCCCTTTGGGGGGGTGTGGGTGTCACCT
The DNA here is from genome assembly GCF_030222135.1 of Aotus nancymaae. Lineage (NCBI taxonomy): Eukaryota > Metazoa > Chordata > Mammalia > Primates > Aotidae > Aotus > Aotus nancymaae. The sequence continues at coordinate 21,315,246 of NW_026988455.1, forward strand.
GTGTATAGGTCTTAGTTTTAGTTTCTTGGGCTGTCTTCTTCTTTCTTCATTAATTCCTCTACCCTAGCAAAGGATAGGTCCTTTGTTATAGCAAAGATCTCAAGACGAGGTGCCTTAAGAAAACATCAGAATGTTTTCTCTCTGTTCTGGAGGCCTAAGTCTGAAATCAAGGTTTGCTGGCAGAGTCGGTTCCTTCCAAAGGCTCTGGGGACAGTGTGTCCCGCATTCTGTCGGAGCTTCAGGCATTGCTGGCGACCCTCCGTGTCCATGGTGCTCTGTGGCTGTGGTGGCCTCATTCCAGTCTCTGCTCTTCCTTCCACTTAGATCTGTGTCTAAAATTCCCTGTTCCTATAAGGACACTGTCTTTGGATTAGGGCCCTCTGTAATCAACTCTTGACGTCGTTACGTCTGCGGTGACCCTATTTCCAAATGAAGTGACACTGACACTCACGGGTCCTGGGGGTGTGGACGGCAGAACGTGTGGTTGGGGGACACGGTTCACCCCACCATATTCTCAGTTTCTCTAAAGGTACAGACACTCTTAGGTGCTTTTCTTCACCTCGCAGGTTCCCATGCTTCTTGTTTTCCTCATTTTCTCTGACTCTCATCCTTCCTGACGCTGCCTCTGGTCTTCTGCAGCTGGTCACACGCACCACACTGCAGCTCAGTGGGAAAGCCTGAGTAGCGTGGCCTCCATTCCACGCCTGTGATGGATTTATTAACCTGAAAATATTTTCCCCTGGGAGGAGCAAGCAGCTTTATGTCCTTTCCGCAGCTCTCAGGATTTCCATTCCACATGCCGTTCCAGGAAATTTGTTTTATCTCCCACTTATCAAAGCTCCATGACCTCATGACCTCTAATTACATAAAAGTTTCTTGATCTTCCCAGACTGATCAGTGTAACCCGGTAAAAGCAGATCCTCAAACGCCTAAGTAATTTGACCAAGTTGGTGAATACTTGAATGATTGGCTGGGATTTAAAAATCACTGGTCTGATTGTGACTGTGAGGCAGAGCAGCGTTCCCTGGTGATGGGATTCCTCTGTTACTTTGCTTTTGGGTTGTTTTAATGCTTGGACTCAGCTCCCTGTCCAGAGATTTTTGGTGCACAGAGAGCTGGCCTGGGCACTGGGGAGATGAGCCTGTACCATCAGTTGCTAAAGTTGTGCCACTGTTAAGTTAGGAAGGGGAACTTCTTTGGTTCAATTAAAAGGAAGACTTTTGTTCTCTGTAATGCTATGGAGTGTGAGCGCTGCCCAAATCCGAGTGAGCCAAAACCTCAGTCGGCCATGCCTGGCTCCTCTTGGCCTGGCATATTGTTTCTGGAGAGGTTTGGGGCAGCTGCAAAAGAATGTTTTTGTGAGCTGGAAGAGAGCTTAGAAAATGGTTAGTACAAACCCCATACTTTGCACATAGTGGAAATGAAGCCAAGAGAAGCTAAATGACTGGCTATAAATTAAACAGCAAGGGAAAAAGGAATATTATGCTTAATCTCTAGAGAGCTTTCTTTCCCGCTTTCATGTTTCACCCTTAGAGAATTGATGACATTGAAAATGGTGGACTAGACTCATTTGGCAGTCCTTCCATGTAAATTACGTACGAATACTCAATAAAATACTAGTAAAAGATGTGAATGCCTATATGAACGTGGAAGAGAGATGGAGAAATGCCCAGGAGCCAGGAACGGAAAGGAAGCAGAATTATAAGTAACGGCCCTGGGCTGCCGCAGCAGAGGCCACTTGAGGTAGCCCACTACCTTTGCAGCCTTGGAGAACAGCCTGATTTTCCTAGGTCCTCAAGAGGAGTTTCTCTGAGACCAAAGGCCAGATTCTGAAAGCATCATGAAGTTGTGACATGAGCTCACCAACAGTGAAAAGTGGTGTCACCGTATGGCCATGGTACACATGTGGACATGTCCGTGTGCCGCAGAGCAGAGAGAGCACCAAGATGTGGACACACCAAATCCTCCTGGGCTTTAATGTCAGAGTAGGCTCTGGAACATAAATGCAACACTGTAGAATCTGCAGGGGTGGTGAAACGCCGATGGAGAGTAAATGAAATAAGCAACCTAAAGCTACTGATTTCACTTGGAATTGGAATGTATTGTTTCCTCTAATCAGGAGAAATGAGGGGTTAGGAGAAAAATCTAGCTTGGTTTTTGGAAAATAAAGGAATTTACATTTCTTGCACCCTAATATAAGGCCTATGAAATATCATCCCTGCTATAGAAACAATTCTGCTAGGCCCAGTTTCATCAAGAGCCTTAGGTTTCAACACCAAGCCAGGAGGGAACCCATCGGCTCCACAGAACTGAAACTTCATTGACGAGCTTCCCGGTGAAGCTAGGAGACCTGCGAGCTGCAGTCTTGGGGAAGAGGGATGAGCATGCTGCCACCTGTCAGCCCCAGGAGATGAGATGAGAGATTGCCTCCACCCTGGCTCCAGATGGGAAACATAGAAGACTCTCCCATGAGAAATCAACGGGGGCCAGCACCTCTGGAAGCCAGATTTACATTACCAGAATGTTGTAGGAAATTCCAAGCCAAAAAGTTAAGATAAAACTTGGCACTGCCTGTCAAAGGAACCAAGTCCTCAAGGGATTCTCTCAGAAAAACCAGCTTTACAATAAAAAAATTACACAGCACACTTGGCGAGGCCCAAGATGAGTGGCAAGCTAGTAAACAGTGAAGCCAGAAGTATTAAAGCTAAAGGAGGAGACAGAAGCCACAGAGAAGAAAAAGCAGTGGTGCATTTGAAAAGGAACGAAACAGACCTTCTAGAAAAGAAAAATATAGTCCGTGAAATGAGAAACTTGATGGCTATGTTACAGGGTAGATGGACATACCTACAAAAAGGATAAGGAGTATTAAAAATAGGTAAAGAAAGAGCAGAGCAGAATTATCATATGAGGAAAACCAGCATGTATCTAGAAGGACATTTAATATTTTATGAAATACTGATAGAGATTTTATAGAATTGATGGAAAGCAAAATCTTCAGATTTGAGGAAGGGCACTAAGACCTGAGGAGACTGAAATAAAAATAAATTTGCTATTAGTAATAGACAATTTGGAAAGGCAAAGACAATGCAAAAATATTGAAAATAGCCTAAGCAGGGGAAAGTTCACAGTACTTGCAAAGGAACAAGAACTGCAGGACTTCCAACAGTCACCAGAAAAGCCAGAGGACAGCAGTGCCTCGAATTCTGTACCCAGCTAAACTATTATTCAAGTGTGAAAGTAACAGATATTTTTAGACCAAAACTAACAGTGTTTATATTTATAGCCTTAGTCTTTACTCAAAGAATGAATGTCATTCGGGATGAGTTGAACCTAAGAGGATGGAGTGAGATGCAAGAAATGTTGGTGAGGAAGGAAGCTGGTGAACAAATTGGTAGATCTCAAAACACTCTGACAGTAAAAATAGTAACTGGAGATTTAAAATCAGGGTGTATTTAAGCACCAGGAAGCAGTTCAATGTGCGTGCGTTCGTGAGTGTGTGTGTGTGTATGTGTGTGTGTGCACGCGCGTGTGTGTGTGTGTATGTGTTTAAGTGATTATAGCTCATAGCATTTAAAGTCTTTTGTATTTGGGGGACTTTGCTAAATTAAGCATGCCTATAAAAAGTAGTTAAGCTAGCTACTTATGTATAACTTTCAAATAGGCAAAGGGAAAAAATGGAGAATTTAAAAATCCTGTAGAAGATAGGAAAGAAAAAAATAAAAGACAAATGAAAACATTCGAAATAAAACTCATCAGTTAAGAACATAGACTCAAATTAAAATGTAAAATTATATGCCACTTACAAGAGTTATGTCTAATACAGAATCATAAAAAATGATGAAGATACTAAAAAGATAAAAGTTAGGGCTATGTTAACCAAAGGTACCCTGAGGATGGCTATAATAATATCAGATAAAAAGATCTTTTAGACAGAAACGTTGCTTAGTGATATATGGACCAAATGGTGTTATAAAACTGAAGTTGGGAATGCACCCAGCCACATCGTTTCCCATATATCTTTACAACTTGGCAGAATTACTAAAAGCTCTTTGACAAATGCAAAGTCCTTGAATCTAGTAGATAAGCATATGAACAACAAAATCCATAAGCTTAATCAAATGGGCACTTAAAAAAAAAAACTCTGCCATGAACGTAAAGCATATGTGGACCATCTTTAGGATGCTGACTCTGTGGAGCATGTCTCATTGGCTTCAAAGAATTGTCATCACGTAGATCATGTTCTGTGACAACAGCACCATTAAAGCACACTTTAAGTAACTCATAGCTAAAAGAAACATGTCATAAGATATATTACAAAATATGTGGGTCTGACTAATGATGTGAAGATGAATTTATTGGACGGCTAAAGAAGTGGAAGGGAAAATTTTACACTTAATGCATACATAGAAAAGGAAAAAAATAGAAAATGACTTAACTGCGGAAGTTGGAAAAAGCAACAGAATAGAGAGATGAACAGACAGTTACAGAAGGGTGCCCCAATGACGAGAAATATTCCAAAGGATGTGGAAGCTCACGAGGAATTCATAAGATGTGAGCTAAAACCGTAGCGCAGATCTATTTTATGTTCATCAGATTGGCAAATATTTTACAGCCCCCAAACACCAAATTCCGGCACAGTTGTAGGGAAGCACTTTAACTCAGATATTGTTAGTGAGGTACAGATTGTTTCAAGCACTTCTGAGACTCAGATCAATTAAAGATGTCGAGACTGTATGACTCCACATCCAGGTGGATACTCCCCCCCTCAACTTTTATTTTAGGTTCAGGGGTACGTGTACAGGTTTGTGACGTGGGTAAATTGTGTGTCATGGGAGTTTAGTGTACAGGTTATTTTGTCACCCAGTTAATTAGCATAGTACCCAACAGGTAGTTTTTTAATCCTCACCCTCCTCCTACCTTCAGTCCTGCAGTAGGCCTTGGTGTCTGTTGTCCCCTTCTTTATGTCCGTGTGCACTCATTGTTTTAATCCCACTTAAAAGTGAGAACATGAGGTATTTGGGGTTTTGTTTCTATGTTAATTTGCTTAGGGGAATGGCCTCCAGCTACATCTATGTTGCTGCAGAGGATATGATTTTTTTTTTTAAATGGCTGCGTTGTATTCCATGGTGAATAGGTACCACATTTTTTTTATCCAGTCATGTGTGTGCTTATGAGAGACCCTTGTATGTGCACAAGACAAGACATGTATATAGGTGGTCATTAAATACTATAATGGCAAGAATGTGGAAACAGCTTACTGTCCTTCAACTGGGCAATGGATAAGGAAATTGTGTTTTTTTGTATAATGGACTATTCTGTTACACAGTAATTAAAATAAATGGCACACATCAACATGGATAGATGAAATGAAGCAACTAACAAACATTACCTTTCAGAGAAAATTTCTAAAAATGTAAAATAATACAAATATGCATTAGAATGATGCTTACAAGTTCCCTGGAGAAGAAGAAACGAGAGTAGGTTTTGGTTGTATTCTAGACTTTTTTTTTCAAGTGTTCTAAGTAAAATATGGAAAAATTAATGTCAAATCTTGATGTTTTATTCATGGTTATCATTTGATATCTGTGTTTTTCTGTATGTTTATAGCATTTTAGCATTTAAAATTTTTAAATCAAAAAGAATGTTGAACAAAAGAATTAGGCAAAAAGATATGGGAGGTGGCTGGGCGAGGTGGCTCACACTTGTAATCCCAGCACTTTGGGTGGCGAGGTGGGCAGATCACGAGGTCAAGAGATCGAGACCATACTGGCCAACATGGTGAAACACCGTCTCTACTAAAAATACAAAAATTAGCCAGGCTTAGTGGCACACGCCTGTGGTCTCAGCTACTCGGGAGGCTGAGGTGGAAGAATCGCTTGAACCCAGGAGGTGGAGGTTGCAGTGAGCTGAGATTGCACCACTGCATTCCAGCCTGGTGACAGAGCAAGACTCCGTCTCAAAAAAAAAAAAAAAAAAAAGATATGGGAGGTATGAATTTTGAAAGCAAAAACATTATGTTATTGTTATTTGAAGATGATATCTGTGTAGAAAATCCAAGGCAATCAACTCAGAAACTGTTATAACTACAATAGCCAATAAAGTGCCAAGATCTTTACAAACTTGCAGATGTGGTTAATAATTTTGAGATGAGAGGATCATTCTGGCTTATCCGGGTAGGCCCGGTGTAACCACAGAGGTCCTTAGGAAACAAGGGCTGGAAGACTGGATTCAGCAGTGGATGTGACAATGGAAGCAGAGGTTGGAGTGATGCAATGAGGAGCCACTGGCCAAGGAAAGAGGGGGGTACCTAATGTTACTGAAACACCAGAGTTTGTTCTATTCTAGGTCTTGCTGGTCACCACACAGAAAGCCAATCACTGAGACAGCAATTATTGTCAAGGAAGAAGGCTTTAATCGTGATGCAACTGAGGAGATGGGAGCTTAGCTTTAAATCCATCTCCCTGACTGACTAAAATGAGGGCTTTATATAGCAGGGAAGAAATGTAGCTATGTGTGGGAAAACAGGAACATGGAAGTGGTAAGGAAGCAATCATGATGATTGAGGGAGACCTGGTGTCTTACTGTCTGGATGTGATGTCATGATCTGATGAGTTTCAATTCTTTGATACTTTTTTGAGAGGTCCTTTCCCAAGGAAGGGTCGATTTCTATGTTTATCCAAAAGAACTGCCTACGGCAGGGGTCCTCAACCTCCTGGCTGTGGACTGGTACTGGTCTGTGGCCTGTTAGGAACTGGGCTACACAGCAGGAGGTGAGCAGTGGGTGAGTGAGTGAAGCTTCATCTGTATTTACAGCTACTCCCCATCAATCACATCACTGCCTGATCTCCGCCTCCTGTCAGATCAGCAGTGGCTCTGGATTCTCACAGGAGCACAAACCATATTGTGAACTGTGCACCTGAGGGATCTAGGTCACGCGCTGCTTGTGAGAGTCTAATGCCTGATGGTCTGTCACTGTCTCCCATCACTCCCAGATGGGACCGTCTAGTTGCAGGAAAACAAGCTCAGGGCTCCCACTGATTCTACACATGGTGAGTTGTATAATTATTTCATTGTATATTACAATGTAGTAATAATATAAATAAAGTGCACAATAAATGTAATGCACTTGAATCATCCCAAAACCATCGCCCCTACCTCAGGCCATGGAAAAATCGTCTTCCATGAAACTGGTCACTGGTGCTAAAAAAGGCCAGAGACCACTGCTCTATGGGACTGTTGGGTCACTTTCACTGGAAACTGGGCAAGGTTTGAGGAAAGCGATTCTCACGCAGAGCCTCCGGAAGGAAGGCCGCCATGGCATGTGGGAGTGAGGAATTCCGACTCCCATAACTGTAAGGTGAAAGACGTGTGTTGCTTTACACCACTGTTTGTGGTAACTTGTCACAGCAGCCATAGGAAATTAGTACACTATATAGAAGATTGCTATCTGATAGTTCTCCTGTAAGCAAAGTCATTTAGACAGAAATAATAGAAAGAAAACTTATTTACATTAGTAAGAAAAATTAGAGAGTAGCTAGAAATCTACCTAAAAATAAATGTGAAGATCTATCTGAAGAAAATTATAAAGCTTTTCTGAATACTTCAGAAGGTCTGAAATATAGATACAGAGACCATGCTTTGTCAGTATCGTCAAGTGGGTAGTTCTATGCAAATTATGCAGATTATCGATTAGAGTCCTACTTTTAAAATGGAAACTTGCTAGGATGATTTTAAAATTTAGAAGAGAAAAACAATCATGAGATTGAGAGTATGGCCCTTGAAATGTAACAGCCATTTTTCTCAATGTCTAAATGTACTTGAGTCATTGTAATTTAACAATTGTGATGCTGCCAGAACAAGTGATTAGTGGGGAGGGGAAGGCAAGGTTAGAATGAATAGAGCTTGTTTTAGATGGGTAGCCCGGGAACACCTTCCCTGGAGGCGATGTTTTAGCAGGCGTGATCCGTGAGAGACAGCAACTCTGAGGAGTGGCCTTGACCAACTGAACAACAAGGAACCAGCTTGCTGTGCTTTGGGGAGAGCAAGGGACTCCCCAAACTCCTAGTTGGGGAGAAGTGTGGGGAGGATAGAGAAAATTTGGAAGCATTGATACTGCAGATATAATCTAGTTATTCTTTATTATCTGTCTTTCTGATTTCTTTCTGTGTTCTGAAAAATCTTACCAGATAAGAAACGCAAGCGGCACTCAGGGGATCGGAGGAACACATTTTATTATGCCGGCGGGCCCAGAAGGGTTCACACCCAGAAGTCTGGACCCCGGCTAAGAAAAGTACACAGTTTTTATAGGTGAAGGGGCAGGGGAAGTAACTCAGGACTCTGGACAACGCAGCAGGTTTTAGACAATGAGGCAGTTTCTCTTAAGGTTTTTCAGTTAGTAAGTAGTAAGCTGAAGTACAGAGGCAGAAAGAGGCAGTCACTAACAAAAGCAGGGTCAGTTTCAAAAACAGGGACGGCTGCTGACAACGTACTGACAAAATCCTGGGCAAAATTTCCACTTTATCTGAAGGCTCAGTTTTACTCACCTACTTGGGGAGATGGCTGTAAATTACCAGATTATCGAATGATGATGGCCTATGGTTCTAGTCTTGCTGAGCTTCCTATGGAACGTGAAGGTGGCTGCCTCCAGGCCTGGGCCGGAACATGGTGCTGTCCGTGAGACTCTTTCCTGGTCCCTTCCCACCTGGGCAGGGCTTTATACGCCATTCCATCAGCACCTCCCCAGGTATAACTGCTGGCCATTTTGCAATATTCTTTACAATGCTAGTCTGGCCAGAATACAGTGAAATGATATATTGGGATGGGCAGCCCAGATTATATCAGAGCCACCACTTCACATCGTCACAGCAGATTAGGTACTGCATTCAACAAAGAAACAAAGATATGGGGTCCAGTGGGCAGGTGTATTGGGAATGCAGATTCCCCATGCTGTGCCTGTGTGGTTGAGTTCATGAAGACCATACATGCAGAACTATACCCTGCCTGATTGAGCCTATCTTTTTAAGGAGTTTGCATAAGCATTTTAGTGACCTTCCAGCTTTATGTTGTCAACAAGAATGACCTTCTGTAACTAAATTCAGTGCATGGAGAAGGGTTGGCTCGGAGAGTATCCAGGTAGAAACTAATGATGTTAATAATTATTGTAAGTAGTGGTCTCTGCTCACTAATGACTACTCTGCAGACAGGTGCATTTCCACTGTCCCCATGAATGAAGACCATCTCCTCATCTTAAATCCACCGCCTGGCTTCCCCCACCTCTCCATCACCTCTACCTCCCCGGATACTGGTGGATCCTACAACACTTCTTACCCTTAGGGTCCACTAGAAATACTGTAATTTTCCAGTTAAATCTGTAACAACAGATACCTGCCTTCTTTCAACTTTATTTGAAAAGAAAGGATCAAGGCCAACCAGAAATAAGCCAAAAAATCCAGAACGTGAATATATCTGTTTTGAAGTCATTTTCAGATTGCTCTGCTGTTTTAGCTTTGTTTGATGTAAGTTCATCTCTCTGATTAACTTTCTTGTCCAACATTAGTTTCCATACATGGTATATTAATAGAATTGTAGTTTGCATGTTCCTCTTAAGAGATAGAGTAGTCCTCCGGCCACCTCGACCACACCACACACCTGTGTGTGCATGCACACACGTACTTGTGCACCACACAAACACCACACATGCATACTCACATACACCCCTCCTCCTTTGTCCCTTTCACTTTCCCTTCTTCTCTGTAGCCTTGCATTGCCTTTGAGCTCCTGGCTGTGGCTGTACTGGGCTTCCCACATATCAGGGCAGTCCAGCTCCTACCTTAGGAGCAGCCCACTCACTCCCCATTCTGGGTGCCCTCCAGTGTGTGAGCGCGGGACTGCTTCTGCCTGCTGTGGACCTGGGTGCAGCAGGACAAGGCCTTCACCTCCCCTCAGCATCGTAACTTCCGTTCTATTCACAGGACAGTGGTTAGCTCAGTTTGGAGATGTCCATGTTTTGTCACACATCTTCTTTTTATATTTTACTTCTGTGGCTTTGTGCTTAATGATGCAGTAGGTGGGGAGGAGGGACTTTCTGAGCGTGGATTTACATCATTTTTACCGGCCTGGGGTAGATGTAGTGTTTGGAAAGAGAAGCACAGTTGATCCTCATTTGTATTTGTGAGTTCACATAATACCTAAAATCTCTTTGTAACCCCCAGATCGATAGTCGTGGTGCTTTTGTGGTCTTTCACAGACACACCCAAGGCAGCAAAATGTTGTGTCCCAGCTGGGGTTGAACAAGGCGATGCTCGGCTTCCCGGTTTCTGCTCTCATACTGTGAACATGTGTCCTTTTCTTGGCCTATTTAGTGCCACGTTTCTCGCATATTTGGGCTTTTTGTTGGTGACTTTACTGTTTGTGATGGCCCTCAAGCACGGTGCTGAAGTGGTCTGGTGTTCCCAAGTGCAAGAAGGCTGCAACGTGCCTCATGGAGAAAATATGTGTGAGAGAAGCTTCATTCAGGCGTGAGTTATGAGGCTGTTGGCTGTGGGTTCAGTGTGAAGGAATCAATAGCACACGTTGAATATGGTGTCTTTAAACAAAACACACATGAACCAAGGTTATGTACTGGTTGGTTGATGAAAATATGATGAGAGGCTTGCAGGAATCTGACTCTGTATTTCCCGTAGAAGCAGTGACTCAGTCTTCACGAATTCAGTGTTCCCCGTAGCATACTAGAAGATAAGGACCGCAGATAACAAGAACCTATTTTCTGTAGGTGACAGAAAATTGAAACCTTCTCTTGGAGGAGTTCATAATGGAGCCACTGGGTAGCGCTTCCTTCCAGCCTTCACTGAAGCTTGCTCTTTTGTGACCCCTCTCCTTGGCAGGTTACTTTCTGAATTTTCTGGAGCCAGTAAACAATATCACCATTGTCCAAGGCCAGACAGCAATTCTGCACTGCAAGGTGGCGGGAAACCCGCCCCCCAACGTGCGGTGGCTGAAGAATGACGCCCCGGTGGTGCAGGAGCCGCGGCGGATCATCATCCGGAAGACAGAATACGGCTCGCGACTGCGAATCCAAGACCTGGACACCACGGACACTGGCTACTACCAGTGCGTGGCCACCAACGGGATGAAGACCATTACTGCCACCGGCGTCCTGTTTGTGCGGCTGGGTGAGTGGGACAGTGAAGTTGTGTGGGTTAGCAGATAGGAAGGTTCCCAGCCACTGAGCAAGAGGTCCGGTTGCTATGTGAAACTGAACACAGGAGTCAGCACGAGGGGAGAGCAATGAAACCATTCCATAGGGCCTTCCCTGTGTGCCCCAGGGCCCATTTGACCTGTTACCATTTACTAGTAATAAAAGAAAACAGGACTGGTTGTGGTGGCTCATGCACTTGGGGAGGCCAAGGCGAGTGGATCACTTGAGGTCAGGAGTTTAAGACTAGCCTGGCCAACATGGCAAAACCTCGTTTCTACTGAAAATAGAAAAATTAGCTGGGTGTGATGGTGGGCATGTGTCCCAGCTACTCAGGAGGCTGAGGCAGGAGAATCACTTGAACCCAGGAGGTGGAGGTTGCAGTGAGCCGAGATCGAACCATTGCATTCCAGCCTGGGTGACAAAAGTAAAACTCTGTCTCAAAAACAAACAAAAAACAAAAAGAAAATAGACGCAAATGGAATGGTGTATAGACCTGGAGCCCAGAAGACAACCCCAGGCGTGCACCGGGAGCCAAGTTGTTTAGCAGGAAGGTCGTGTGTTAGGAGGTCAGGTGTCTCTGGGAGGGTGGCCACACTGCAGGATGGCTGGGCGGGGCCCGAGGCTGGCCTGGCTGGGGTGGGGAGAGAGCTGAGTGCAATGACCATTCTGCATCTCTGTGCTCGTCACACATGGTGAAGGAATTAAGTGGCAGGAAGGAATATGTCCCTTTCATTCCAGCTGTGAAAAACTCCCAGGCAATAAATGCGCTGGCCCTGCCACCCAAGCCCATGCCATGCTATTACAAGTAGTAAAACAGATTTTGTGTGTAAAGACTAGATGAGAAGAGAGACAGTAAGGACTGCAAAAATTCCAAAACCAAAAATACCCCCGGTGACAAAGCGCCCCTTCCCTTGTGTGTGGTTTCCAGCCTCAAGCGGAAATCGAGCGGAGCCTGAGGCCCGAGGACAGCTGCCCACCAGTGAGCCCGCTGGCTTCAGCCTGTTTGCCACTGGCCTGATCTGAAGAAGGTTGTTTTCCAAATCATGGAGCATGAATAACTTGTCTTTCTGTTTCCTCTTTTTAGGTCCAACGCACAGCCCAAATCATAACTTCCAGTAAGTATCTGTTTTCCCCAAACCACGTTCTGATGTTCTGAGGGTTTTCGTTATGTAAGAATCCGGGCTGTAAATCCTGCCAGCTTATATCTTTGCAGAATATGCTAGAAGTTGGCTGGGCTTCACACAGGGATGGCCACGTGCTTGTTCGGGGTTGGGAAACATTTGCATTTTCCATGTTTCTTGTACAGAAAACATGTCATAAAAACAAAAATGGTTAATTTCTTTCTGCGATCATGACCTTCTACAGGGCAACTGAGAGGAGTATAAGCATACAGGCCAGGTTTCCTGGGCACCGGGAAGGATCCTGGCTCATTAAGACACTGGGAAACAGACATAATTCACTCTGAAATCCCAGCACCACCAGATGCAGTTAATACATGTGTGTCCCTGAGCCTCGGGCCACCCAGTGATAGTGGATGTGAGTCTCAACCTCACCTTGCAGATGAGGAGACTGAGGCTCACAGCCAGCCTCACGTTCCTTTGCGAGCTGCTGACAGCAGTGGCCTTGAACTCGGGCCTCTGGTTTCCCATCACAAGGTTGTTCCACTGTGTCCGGGCTGTCTTGGGAGAGTCCCCTCTGAACTGCAGACGTTCCCCCATCCTGTACATGGAGGAGCACTCGTTCCACTGCCTGTGTCTGAGATGAGCAGTGACTATCCAGGTCTCCTGCATTTCCTACTCAGATGTAATTGGAGAGCAGTGCTTCACTTTTCAGATGGTCTGAGCAATAGCATGAACACTATGTGATTGCGAAAGTGTGCAGTGTTGGCTGACTTCTGTTTCCCTGGGCCTTGTACCAGTTATCTGCCCATCATGTGCTACAATGCCATGATGGGAGGCTAGGCAGGGCGGCAACCTGTCTCAGCAGACATCAGCAGCTTGCTTGCAGAAGGCAGTTGTTTTTTTTTTTAAATACATGGTCTGGCTCTTTCACCCAGACTGGAGTGCAGTGGCATGATCACAGCTTACTGCAGTCTTGCACTCCTGGGCTCAAGCCATCCTTCCACTTCAGCCTCCCAAGTAGCTGGGACTTTAGGTGTGTGCCACCACACACCCAGATAATTTTTTCTTATTTTTTGTAGAGATGGGGTCTCACTATGCTGTCCAGACTGGTCACAGACTCTTGCCTCGAGCAATCTTCCTGCCTTGCCCTCCCAAATCGCTGGGATTATAGGTGTGCAACACCACACCTGGCCTTTAAGGGAAGATGGGAAGATTCTGTGCTAAGTAGTAGTGATGGAGCATTTTTCCTTAATAATCCTTCAGACACAGAGTAAGGAAGAGAAGGAATTGCACCATGAGCACAATTACAGGGCTTTGGTAAAGGCATATAAGTCATTTCAAAAGTTCAATTATTACTTTCTCTTATTTTATATTTATGTATTTTATTTTAGTTATTTTATTCTTTGAGATAGAGTCTCGCTCTGTCACCTAGGCTGGAGTGCAGTGGTACAATCTCCACTCACTGCAACCTCGGCCTGCCAGGTTCGGGCAATTCTCGTGTCTCAGCCTCCCGAGTAGCTGGAATTACAGGCACACACCACCACACCTGGCTAATGTTTGTATTTTTAGTAGAGACAGGGTTTTGCCATGTTGGTCAGGCTGGTCTTGAACTCCCGACCTCAAGTGATCCACCCACCTTGGCCTCCCGCCTCCCTTGTTGTGAGGGTAAATCGTCTGGGGAGTTTCTAGGCACTCAGTACATATATAAATTGACCTAAAGGAGTACATCTTAAGAGAACAATCAACTTGAAAAAAGATTTAAAAGAACGTAAATTACTCAGTATTACTGAGGCAATGAATAAATACGCTTACCTATACACTGTTGGTGAGAAATTTCTGGAGTGCTATTTGACAATAAACATAAAAATATTTTAAAAAAGAAATACCTCTTATCACTTTTATGTATGTTTTTACATAAACGATGCTCTACTTGACATGTTTAGTTAACCGTATTCATGGAGATCTTTCCATCTCAGTGTATTTGAAGTTTCCAGATGCTTTCTTTCCCTCTCTCTGGACTCATGTGCAGAGCAGGTGCCTATTCCATAGTGATGGGCATTTCCATTAGGAAAGCTTCATCCCAGCCACTTGCGCCACCTCATCTCCCTGCCCTGTCCCCGAGACCTGTGGCTGGGTTTCTCTAGGAGAGATTCTGAAGAGGAAAACCTGCAGGGGCACAGGCATCCCCTTTTTGTAACTGATACTGCCAAGTGGTCATTCGTAGGTTACTTTCCCGACACAACCTCTAAGGACCCATTTCTCCTTATCTTCCATAAGGTGACTTCCAAACTTGTTAACTTCCGCCACCCTGAAGGATGACAAAGGAATAAATGACCTGCTTTGTTCTCCATTTCCCTGGTTACTAGTGAGGCTGTGACACACGTGGCTTGGTGTTCTCCATTTCCCTGGTTACTAGTGAGGCTGAGTGTGTGGACACACATGGCTTGGTGTTCTCCATTTCCCTGGTTACTAGTGAGGCTGTGACACACGTGGCTTGGTGTTCTCCATTTCCCCGGTTACTAGTGAGGCTGAGCGTGTGGACACACGTGGCTTGGTGTTCTCTATTTCCCTGGTTACTAGTGAGGCTGAGCGTGTGGACACACGTGGCTTGGCACTCACGTCTCTTTGTCAAGTGCCAGTTCATATTCTTTGTTCATTTTCCCTTTACATTGTTTCTTAATGAATTTTAATAATTCCTTTTGTCTTATTTCTTGGTCATATAGAAATTAAACTTTTACAGATGAATAATTTGTTTTTCATGTTGTGTCTTGTTAAAGAATGTCCTAATTTCCTTGAAAAGTTCTGATGGTATTTTGATTGGAATTACAATGAATTTTTAGGCCAGTTTGGTGAGAATTAATATCTAAATTGAATTTTCTTATCAAGGAATACTTTCCTTTGTGTTTCAAGGTGTTTTCTTTTTCTTAACATTTTATAATGAAATATTTCAAACATACAGAACAGTTGAAGGAATTTTATAATGGGCACTCATATACTTGCCAGCCAGATGCTAGCATTTATATTTTACTGTGCTAGCTTTATCGCTTATCGTTCCATCCATCCTCCATCTGTTCATCAGTCCGTCTTATGTTTTGTTCATTTCACTGAGTTGCAGATACTTGTACATTTACCCTGAAATACTTCAGCATGTATATCATTAATGAGAGTTCAGTATCTGGGTGTGATTCCTGCTGCTGCTGGTTCTTCGGTTAAAATTTGCATACCAATGAAATGCACACGTCTTAAGTATAGAACTAATAAGGTCCAACAAATGCATAAATCTCTGCAGTCCAAACACCCTATCCAGGTACAGGACATCTGTCACACCTGCAGGTTCAGCTGTTCAACTTCCTGGTCACCTTCCTTCTACCTCAGGCACCCATTGTTCTGATTTGTTAAATAATGGACTAGTTTTTCCTGTTATTAAACATCACAGAAATGACACCCTTCAGCATACAGCCACTTAAGCCTGGTGTCCTTTTAGCACAATGCTTTTGAGATTCGTCTGTGTTGTACACATATCAGTAGGTTGCTGCTGTTTATTGCTGAATGATATTTCACTGTATGAACATACTGGTTGGTTTATCCATTCTCCTGTTGTTGGACATCTAAGCAGATTCCAGGCTTGACTAGTATGAATAAAGTTCCTTGTATAGGAATACCATATGCAAGTTTTTTTGTGGAAATGTATTTTCATTTCTATTAGTGTTACCTAGGTGTGGAATTGCTGGATTATAGGGCATGTGTGTGCTTAATTTTATAAGGCATTCCTGGGCCTTTTCCTAAACTCTTTTTACCTCCACTCACAGTGCAGGAGACTTGTGATCCCTCCACGTATTTCCCAACATTGGTGTGGTCAGCCTTTTTAAGTGTAACTATTCTGGTGTATGTAGTGTTTCAAGTGATCTTTTATATCATTCCAGCCTCCTGGAAAAGTAATTTTTACTCGTCATTTTAAAAAAGTGTATTTAAAGCTATAAAGTTTCCTCTGAATACCATCTCCCCGCTTCCACCATGCATGTAGGCTTTTGTTGTTTGATACTGTTTTCTGATTTTTGTTGTACTGTTATTAGTGAATATGGGCTGTTTATATTTTTACTCTCGATAATGTATTGAGATTTTTCTTTGTGACCAGTTAGATACGGTCAGTTTTTGTGAATCTTGCCTGTTGCTTCAAAAATAAGTTTGCTTTCATTGTGGCTGCACATTTCTTGACTTATATATGAGATTAAGTATGTTATTAAAAGTATCTATTTTTTTGTCCACATGGGTACCAGATATCTGAAGATTTGTGAAAGTCACCCACACCCGTTGTGGATTTGCCAGTTTCTATTAGTTCTCTGTTTTTAATATGTTGTGTGTGTGTCCTTAAATACATACGGGTTTAAGGTTATATAGGTTTTTGTGGGGTTTTTTTTATAGTCCTTTTTAATGCTTTTTGCCTTGAATTCAGTTTTGCCTAACAATAATAGAGTTAAACATGCTTTTTAAATTTGCATTTGCCAGGAACCTTTTTTATGATTCCTGTCCCACTCTTTATTTTTCACCTTTTTGTGTTCTGTTTTATGTAGGACTCTCGTAAATGATGTATAACTAGACTTTTTTGGGAGGTTGATGTGGAGGTCTTTCCAGTCTGAAAGTCCATGTTAATACACGTAGGTTAAGTTCATTTTAACTAATATACAGTATTCCATTCTGTGAGTCAGTGCCACTGTATTGATGCATTGACTGCCGAGTGAAGGTTAGTTCTTTTTGCTGATAGGGACCCTCTTATAGTGACTGTTCATCCCACGTCTTTTTGTCCCTGTGGGTGAGAGTCCTCCAGGAACAGAGCTCAGGAAGCGGGATTACAGGTGTGCCTCTCCACCTTTCCCAGGAATGGCCAGATTGCCCTCTATGATGGCCAAATCATTCATAGCCTCACCTGCAACACGTGAGTTATTATTTCCCCATGTTTTCTAGCACATGGTACTATCAGAACTTAAAATGTTGCCAGCATCTTAGGTGTCATACAGTAATTTTACATTACATTTCACTGGCAAATAGTGAGGTTGAACATCATTTTGTCAGTTTAAAAGCCATGGCATTGTCTATGTGTATACAGCCTATCCTCATTATTTGCATATACAGTATTTGCAAATTTGCTTATTCACTAAACTTTGTGTCCTCACGGTCAACACTCATAGTGTTTTCACGGTCATTCCTGGACATACACAGAGTAGAGAAAAACCTGAGCTCCCTGACACGTTTCCAGCTGAGGGTGAACAAAACAACACTGCCTTCTTGTTCTAGTTCTCATATCCTCTCTGTCTACGTAGTGTCACGTTTTTATTACTTTCGTGCTTTCTGATGGTGACTCTGCTGTTGTAAATGGCTCCCAGGCACAGTGCGGAAGTGCTCTCTTATGTCCCAAGTGCGGGGAGCTGTGATGTGCCTTACACGTATGTTAGAGGCTGTGTGTTTTCCACCAATCAATAATATACATGAAATAAGATGTCTTTAACCAAAAATGTACATAAACAAGGTATGTATTGATTGGTTGAAGCAAACCTTGTAACCAAAGGCTCTCAGAAAACTAACTCTGTATTTTCCCTAGGAACAGTGGCTCAATATTCACTAATTTAGTGTTTGTCATGACATTATGGAAAATAACGGTGGCAGACAACTAAAATAGAGTGTACTTTTTCCATGTTTCTGTTAGAATATGTGTTTTTCTTGCTTTATAAGAGTTTCAAAATAATTTCTAGATATATGCCTTTACATAGTTATTACTCCACATAGATTTTATTTTTTTGCTGGCATAAGCTACTACATGTTCTAGTGTAACATTTTTCTCTACAGATGGCCTAGGGTCTTGGCATCATCTAATGAATGACCTCATTTGTAATTATTAAATGTAATGTTACCCCTGTCCTATGTGAAATTTCTATAGATGTGGGTCTGCTTCTAGGCTGTTTTGTCCCTATAGCTTCTGTTCCTGGACTAATCCCACAGTGTTCTAATAGTACAGCTGTAACATATCTTGTCATATGTAGGGAAAGATGCCCCCCTTTACTGCTATGGACTGAATTGTGTCTCCCCCAAAATTCACGTGGTGACAGGGCCTATACTGGAGACAGGGCCTTTAAAAAGGCGATTAAGGTTAAATAAGCTCATAAGGGTAAAGCCCTGACCCAGGAGGACTGGTGTCTTTATACAAGAGGAAGAGACATAGAGATCTCAGGTGCCATCTGGAAGGCAGGAGGAGAACCCCCTCCGGGAGCCTAATTGGCTGGCACTTTGATCTTGGACTTCCAGCCCCCAGAAGTATGTGAAAATACATTGCTGTTGTTTAAGCCACCCTGTCTGTGGTATTAGTTATGGCAGCCTGACCCACCTTATTACCATGCCATTTTTCTAAGTTATCTTTACTGCTATTCGCCTTTTACTCTTCCTTGTGAATTTTATGTCTTTGTATGGAATTGAATAGAAGTTTGATTGATTAGGAAAGAACTGACGCCGCTGTTTCTACTTTGTAGTTTAATATTTAAGTTTTCTGTGCCCCCCCCCCGCCTTTTATTTTTTATATTTTGGAGATGGAGTCTCACTCTGTCACCCAAGCTGGAGTGCCGTGGCATGATCTTGGCTCACTGCAACCTCCACCTCCCAGGTTCAAGCAATTTTCTGCCTCAGCCTCCTGAGTAGCTGGGATTATAGGCGCCTGCCACCACACCCAGCTAATTTTTGTATTTTTAGTAGAGACGGGGTTTCACCATGTGGGTCAGCCTGGTCTCAAACTCCTGATCTCAGGTGATCTACCTGCCTTGGCCTCCCAAAGCGCTGGGATTACAGATATGAGCCACCATGCCTGGCCTCTGTGCCCTTTGCATATACAGTTGTGTAATTTTTTCCATGACGACCTGGCACGCCTTTCTTAAGTATGTTTCTAGGTGGTTCATTGATTCTGCTAATGATACCGATATCTTTCTGTCCCAAATTTTCTTTCTTTCTTTTTTTTTTTTTTTGAGACAGAGTCTCGCTCTGTCGCCAGGCGCCAGGCTGGAGTGCAGCCCGATCTCGGCTCACTGCAACCTCCACCTCCTGGGTTCAAGCAATTCTCCTGCCTCAGCCTCCCACCAAATTTTCTTTTTAAATTGTGTGCTGCTGGTGGTAGAGAAAGGCATTACATTTTAGATATAAATCTTACACCCACAACTTTGTTGAAATTTTTCATTTCGTTAGATTTTCCTGCAGTATCTTTTGGATTTTTTCATATGGGATAATTAAAGTTTTCCACAAATAATAAGAGTTATGGTTTTCTTTTTTCTATTCCCACCTTTATATATTCAATACAAATTGTCTGTATTCCAGTGTACAACACGATGTTTTGATATATGTATACACTGTGGAGTGGCTAAATCAGGTTAATGGGCGTATGCCTCACTTGACACACTCATAATTTTCTTGTAGTGAGAACACTCGACGTCTACTCTCTTTAGCAATTTTCAAATATATAATACATTATTATTCTCTATAGGCATCATGTTGTAAAACTGATCTCTTGGCTTTAGTCCCCTTTCTAACTGAAGTTTTGTATCCTTTGACCAACACTTCCCCACTTCTGCAGTCCCAGGCTCTGGCAACCATCACTGTGCTTTCTGGCAGAGAGGTTTTCCACATCAGGAAATTTTTTATTTTTGAGACAGAGTCTCACTCTGTCGCCAGGCTGGAGTTTAGTGGCACGATCTTGACTCACTACAACCTCCACCTCCTGGGTTCAAGCGATTCTTCTGCCTCAGCCTCCCAAGTAGCTTGTGTTACAGGCACCTGCCACTACACCCAGCAATAGTGACAGGGTTTCACCATATTGGCCAGGGTGGTCTTGAACTGCTGACCTCATGATCTGCCCACTTGGGCCTCCCAAAGTGCTGGGATTACAGTCATGAGCCACTGCACCCAGCCAAGGATATTCTTTGACCTTATAGTGTGTGGTAACATCCCACTGGCTGTCATCTTTCTGTGGCCATGAGTTTCTTTTCCCCATTGACTGTGACTGTGTTTCAGTAGCCTGAGTCTTCCCCTGTACCTCCATAGTGATGTGCTTGTGGTATCTCTGGACTGTAACCAAACGAAGGCAGAAAGAGAGAATCAATGAGCTTAAAACAATAATCCACAGGATGTCTGATTCTTGTACTCGAATGACCAGTTTATCCTATCAGTGACACCTCTTTTGGGCCACTTCCATAGAAAATGCACAACAGTTCACGTTCTTTCATTGTTGATCAAATGGTGTGCCCTGTCTGTATAAATGGAGAGCTGAACAGCGAACAGTAGTGTCTCCTTGGCTTAGCCCTGCGTGCAGCATGACAGCAGGACATGCTGCCATTGAGTCTTAGCCATGAACTCTGATGCTTGCTAACTCAGGCCTTCCACTCATGGCTCTTCCTTGGGTGCTGATCTGGCCCATCCACATGCGTGGGTGTGTGGGACTAAAGTTTGTGCAAGTTGAGGGGGGTGACAGTGGATATCCTTGAAGGTTAAGGGATTTTCTACCATAAGACATTGCTTTCCCTTCTATCCCTGTTAAGAGGAGGGCATGTATATGCAGAACAAAGCTGGAAAAAAAGGCAGTTTCTCCACAGATAGACTTCCAAGGCCAGAGTTCTATCCAACCTGTCTCAGCAGAGGTGTTGGTCATGCTTGGGGATTAATGCTAGGCTTCCTGTCTGATATTCATATGTGGGTTTTGCTTTTCCTGCTCTGCTGAAAAGTGACACATTTTGATGAGTTTTAGGCCCATACATAGGTCCTGGTTCTAGGGGGAAGGAGGTGGTAGGGTAGGGGGTCCCCCCTTTTTGAAGCCAGAGCACCAGAGCCCTTGGCTGGCCTGTGTTGCTGTCCTGGACCCACCCCATGTCCTGCAGGTATGTGCATGCATATTGTGCTTCACACATACACGTGCACACACACACACACACACAGCTCAAGGAAAGTGTGTTGTTCTTTTGAATAATTAAAAGTTACGTTAATGGCCGGGCGCGGTGGCTCAAGCCTGTAATCCCAGCACTTTGGGAGGCCGAGGCGGGTGGATCACGAGGTCGAGAGATCGAGACCATCCTGGTCAACATGGTGAAACCCCGTCTCTACTAATACAAAAAATTAGCTGGGCACGGTGGTGCGTGCCTGTAATCCCAGCTACTCAGGAGGCTGAGGCAGGAGAATTGCCTGAACCCAGGAGGCGGAGATTGCGGTGAGCCGAGATCGCGCCATTGCGCTCCAGCCTGGGTATCAAGAGTGAAACTCCGTCTCAAAAAAAAAAAAAAAAAGAAAAGAAAAAAAAAAAAAGTTACGTTAATTATTGGCCTCTGGGAAATCACCTTCCTGGGACCATGGCCCTCTTACTTTCTTATGGTAATGAGCATCAGTTAATTCCAAGACTTCACCCATTCTCCATCCAGATGCTTGTGACCTGGGACTCCTCATTTCCAAGTCTGACTTCTCTCCCCAGTACCAGCCCCACGTGTTCACCCACATAATGAGCCTTTCCAAGCGGATGATTTGAAGGCACCTCTCACTGAGTGCGTCTACATGAATTCAGCAGGCTGCCAGCCCAAACTCCCTCCACTGCTATTTTGTGGGAATTTTCATAAGTCTAGTTCAGAGTTTATTCTAATTACAGGAAAACAGTACGGTGCCAAATAAGAAGCCAATAATTAAAAATGACTTCAGCAGAAACCAAGCCAGGCCAGGCACGGTGGTTCACCCCTGTAATCTCAGTATTTCGGGAAGCCAAGGCAGGCAGATCACTTGATGTCAAAAGATGGAGACCAGCCTGGCCAACCTGGTGAAACCCCCTCTCTACTGAAAATACAAAAATTAGCCGGGTATGGTGCCATGTGCCTGTAATCCCAGCTACTAGGGAAGCTGATGCGGGAGAATTGCTTCAACTTGGGAGGTGGAAGTTTCAGTGAGCTGAGATCACACCATTGCACTCTAGCCTGGGCGACAGTGAGACTCCATGAAAAAAAATAAAGGAAGAGAGGGAGGAAGGGATGGAGGGAGGGAGAAAGGGAGGAAGGGAGGAAGGAAGGAAGGAAGGGAGGGAGGAAGGAAGGAAGGAAGGAAAGGAAGGAAGGAAGGATTCTTCCTCCAGTGAGGATGGATGGTAAGGAAGATGTGGCGAAAACTTCCACTTGATTCACCTGAACACGCCCAACACCAGTGTTTGATGTCATAAAAATCCAAGTCAGCAGAACTTCGGAAATAGTGGCTTTTGCCACGGCCACCTCTAAGGCCAGGATGACATAAGGCAGCCAGAGGCAGAGAAGACAATGGCTCCGGGTGGAAGGAAGGAAGTTCTATTTTCTAGAAAATACAACTTTCCAGGAAGGAAGGAAGGAAGGAAGGGAGGGAGGGAGGGAGGGAGGGAGGGAGGGAGGGTGGGTGGGTCTGTTTTCTAGAAAATACAGCTTTCCTTAAATCCCATAGTATAGAACCAGAATAAAAGCTAGAAACTGAATTCATTTTAAGGTTATGTGATACAAGCAGTAGGTGACTAAATAGATAATCATCAGTAAGGTAATTAGGGAATATATACACACATCTAAATACAGGCTCTAGGCCGGGTGAGGTGGCTCATGCCTGTAATCCTAGCACTTTGGGAGGCCAAGGCAGGCGGATCACCTGAGGTCGGGAGTTCAAGACCAGCCTGGCCAACATGGTGAAATCCCGTCTCTACCAGAAATACAAAAATTAACTGAGTGTGGTGGCAGGCACCTATAATCTCTGCCGCTTGGGAGACTGAGGCAGGAGAATTGCTTGAACTCAGGAGGTGGAAGTTGCAGTGAGCCAAGATCACACCATTGCACTCCAGCCTGGGCAACGAGTGAGACTCCATCTCAAAAAGATATAAATAATAAATAATAAATTAGACCATATGGCAACACAGGGTGTTTGTATTTCAGCAATAATGAAAATGTGCGCACTTTGATGTGCACTCACACATGTAGTGTCGCTTTAAGTCATTTTGTTTCCACCTGAGCCCATGGATTCCTGGGGCTAGCTCTTATGCCATATTATGCACAGTGAGAGCCTTTTACCGACTGACTTAAGGGTTTTCCCAGGAAATAGCAACCTTCCAAGGGGGAACGTGTTTGCCTTACCTGGGAGGGACCAGCCATCTGAACGGTGTAGAAGAGAATAGCACTTACTTCCCAGGAACTGGCACCCTCAGGGCCGTTGTCTTCTCTGCCTCTGGCCGCCTTATGTGATCCTGGCTTTAGAGGTGGCCGTGGCAAAAGCCAGTATTTCCAAGGTTCCGCTGACTCGGGTTTTTATAACGTCAAACATTGGTGTTGGGCGTGTTCAGGTGAATCAAGTGGACGTTTTGCCACATCTAATATGTTATCAGTATAGTCAGATATTCAGAGTATTTCATTTTGGAAGCAGATAGTAATAAATATACAGCATCTATTTCTCAAGGAAATCATTCCGTTAACAAATTTCGACTGGGCATGGTGGCTCACGCCTGTAATCCTAGCACTTTGAGAGGCCAAGGCAGGTGAATCACTTGAGGTCAGGGGTTCAAGACCAGCCAGGCCAACATGGTGAAACCTCATCTCTACTAAAAATAAAAAATTAGCCGGGCATGGTGGTGCATGCCTGTAATCCCAGTTACTCGGAACACTGAGGCAGGACAATCTCTTGAACCTGGGAGGTAAAGGTTGCAGTGAGCCAAGATTGTGCCACTGCACTCCAGCCTGGGCAAGACTCTGTATCTCAGAAAAAAAAAAAGAAAAGAAAAATATGTTAAGGACATCACGAGAGTGTGATTATGGGTGTGAGCCACCACACCTGGCCTTTATCATATATTTCTGATGTCACCGTTCGATATTTGTATCATTGTTGTAAATCTTTTTGTCTCTTTGCTTCAGTTTGGAAATCTCCAATTCATCTGTCTTAAAGTCCATAGGTTTTTGTCTTCTTCTGTATCTAATCTGTTAATACAGCCATGCATCATGTAACAATGGAGATAGGTTGTGAGAAATGCATTAGCGATTTTCTCTTTGTAGGGACATCATAGTGTGCAGTTGCATAAACCCAGATGGTTTCGCCTACTGCACACCTAGGCTATATGGTACAGCCTGTTGCTCCTAGGCGACAAACTTGTACAGCATGTGACTATACTGAATACTGTAGACAACTGTAACATAATGGTAGTGTTTATGTATCTAAACACAGCAAAGGTATAGTAAAAATATAGTATAAAAATTAAGAAATGGTACATTTACCACAAATGGAGATTGCAGGACTGGAAGTTGCTCTGGGTGAGTCAGTGAGTGAGTGGGGAGTGAAAGTGAAGGCCTAGGGCGTGACTGCACACTGCTGTAGACGGTGTAGACACTGTACATTTGGACTACGGTGCGTTTATTAAAAATTGAGTTGGCCGGGCGCGGTGGCTGAAGCCTGTAATCCCTACACTTTGGGAGGTCAAGGTGGGTGGATCACTTGAGGTCAGGAGACTAGCCTGGCCAATGTGGTGAAATCCCATCTCTGCTAAAAATACAAAAATTAGCCAGGTGTGGTGACACCTGCCTGTAATCCCAGCTACTCAGGAGGCCAAGGCAGAAGAATTGCTTGAACCCAGGAGGCGGAGGTTGCAGTGAGCCCAGATCACGCCACTGCACTCCCAGCCTGGGTGACAGAGCAAGACTCCATCTCAACAACAACAACAAATTGAGTAATTGCACTACAGTGTTATGACAGCTCTGATGTCACTAGGCGACGGGAACTTTTCAGCTCCGTTATAATCTTAGGGGGCCGCCATTGTGCATATGGTCTGTTGTTAACCAAAAACGTCGTTACGTGGTGCATGGCTGTGCCATCCAATGAATCTTTTATTGTAGACTCTTATGTTTCAGTTCTAGACTTCCCATTTAGTTCTTCTTTTACAATTTCCATCCTTCCTGAAATACCTCTTCACTACACCTTCTTCTGTTCTGTGTTTCCCACATTTATTACTTTAAAGCCCTGTGATACGGTTTGGCTGTGTCCCCACCAAAATCTCAACTTGAATTGTATTGCCCAGAATTTTTCCCATGTGTTGCAGGAGGGACCCAGGGGGAGGTAAGTGAGTCGGTCTTTCCTGTACTAGTCTCATGGTAGTGAATAAGTCTCACGAGATCTGATGTGTTTATCAGGGTTTCTGCTTTTGCTTCTTCCTCATTTTCCTCTTGCCGCTGCCATGTAAGAAGTGCCTTTCTCCTCCCACCATGATTCTGAGGCCTCCCCAGCCATGCGGAACTGTTAAGTTCAATTAAACCTCTTTTTCTTCCCAGTCTCATGTGTGTCTTTTATCAGCAGTGTGAAAACAGCCTAATGCACCCTGCTCTGCTGATTTTAACATCTGGGTCATCTTTAGGTTTGCTTCTCTTGAACATAGGTTTTATTTTCCTGTTTCTTTGCATATCTGGTAATTTTATTGTATAAAGGACACCGTGGTTTGTACTCCAGGTTTTGCACTCAGAGTGAAGAGTGTTGAGTTTTGACACAGCCACACATTAGATGACTGTCAGGGCACCTAATGCTTAGGGAGTTTTCGCTTCGTGAGTGTGGCTGGCTTGCTCTGTTTGCTGGTGAGTCACAGATTGAGCTTCCTCTGCTTCACCCAGACAGGCAGCCTGTTTATGACAGTCAGCCTCTCTCATAGTAAGATAAACGATAATGAGAATAGGTTACGACTTGGTAACAAAACAGTTGTTTGGGGAAAAATGTTGATATGTAGCTAATTTGAATTTTTAATAAACGCACCGTAGCCCAAACGTACAGTGTCTACACCGTCTACAGCAGTGTGCAGTCACGCCCTAGGCCTTCACTTTCACTCCCCACTCACTCACTGACTCACCCAGAGCAACTTCCAGTCCTGCAATCTCCATTTGTGGTAAGTGTACCATTTCTTAATTTTTATACTATATTTTTACTGTACCTTTGCTGTGTTTAGATACATAAACACTACCATTATGTTACAGTTGTCTACAGTATTCAGTATAGTCACATGCTGTACAAGTTTGTCGCCTAGGAGCAACAGGCTGTACCATATAGCCTAGGTGTGCAGTAGGCGAAACCATCTGGGTTTATGCAACTGCACACTATGATGTCCCTACAAAGAGAAAATCGCTAATGCATTTCTCACAACCTATCTCCATTGTTACATGATGCATGACTGTATTAACAGATTAGATACAGAAGAAGACAAAAACCTATGGACTTTAAGACAGATGAATTGGAGATTTCCAAACTGAAGCAAAGAGACAAAAAGATTTACAACAATGATACAAATATCGAACGGTGACATCAGAAATATATGATAAAGGCCAGGTGTGGTGGCTCACACCCATAATCACACTCTTGTGATGTCCTTAACATATTTTCATTATTAATACCCATGCAATTTTATTCTCAGCATGTCTAGAGGAAGGCTATGGATCCACCCCTCCATCTTTCCAGCCTTGGGGGAGGAGCACCTCCCATCACAGTCTGCTGGCCGCTGCCTCTGTTTCCCCCCATCTCCTACCTCTCTCCCCAGGGTTGTCATTATTTAGTGCCCTCTCTCCTCCTTGAGTCACTTCTTGGGGTAGAAGTTTCTTCTTCCTCCATGTCTCATGAGGCCTTGGAGCAGTGCCTGGCAGCATGAGGGGCAGGAGTTTCCACACTGCGTTTCTGAAATGTGGATGCTCCGCCAGTGGGTGAGCGTGTCTACTGCACTTACGTTGCTGAAGGAATTTTATAGCCGCCAAATTCTGTCTCAGCCCTTTCCTTGCTTTCCCAGGGATCCACTTAACAGACTTTCTCCAGCTCTGTTCCTCTTCCAAGATCCCAGAATGTGCCAGATAAAGATAAAATATAATTGTTTGAAAATGGAAAGCAACTCCCACTTGTTTTCTCAAACAGTTCAAAAGCAAGGATGGCGTTTTCCAAGTACTTCTGTCTGGCTTTTTGGACATTGTTCAGGTTGAAAGCCTGCTTTGGTGAGGGAGCTGTGGGTGGAGTGTGATGGCAGGAGCTCCCCTCAGCACACCCTTGCCGTCTTCCTTACACCCCCTTTCTCTCTCTGTCCCGTGGTCACCTGACCAGTAGCCAGGGAGAAGCCTGCAACAGGGGGAGCAACCTTCTCTTCCTTGGCTCTTGCAAGGTAGAAAAGAAATTGCTCACACCTGTGGGGTCACCCCAAGGGACAGAGCCGAATCTCATAGCTTAGGCATAGCTGACATTAATTTGATCAGGCATGTCTTCATGAGTTTTCTGGCAGAGTGGACAAGCACCCTGAGCCACCTCCAGACAGGGACATGTCCAGCACATACGCAAGCAGAGGTGACTTCCATTTATGTTGATACTGTCTAATGCCAGTGTCTAGTCAGCAGTTAACTCCAGCTCAAAAAGAGTGAAAGCGGGGCAGGCAGGTTCGCATTAACCCATGTGTTGCCTATTTAAACAACCTTTAAGGAACCCTTAACCCAAGGAAACAATGGCTGGTGAGCTGGAGTTAACACAAAAATCTTCTTCTTTGAATTATTAGTGGTTCCAGGTTCTTTTCTTTGAGAAAAGGGTTTTCTGCAGAAGCTTGAAAATATCTCCACTATTGCAAGTGTTCAGCCTCTGCCTTAGCAAAGAGTTCAGATAAGGATTTTGAATCCATTTGGTTAAATTGAACACATTCTTTTTCTTTCTCTCTCTCTCCTTTCTTTTCTTTCTTTCTTTCTTAGGGTCTTCCTCTGTCACCCAGGCTGGAGTCTAGTAGTTTGATCTCAGCTCACTGCAGCCTCTGCCTCCCAGCTAAAGTGATCCTCCCACTTCCGCCTCCTGAGTAGCTGAGACTACAGGCACGTGCCACGATGCCCAGCTAATTTTCATATTTTTTGTAGAGATGGGTTTCACCATGTTGCGCAGGCGGGTCTTGAACTCCTAGGCTCGAGTGATTCACCAGCCTTGGCCTCCCAAAGTCCTGGGATTACAGGCATGAGCCACTGCACCTGACCTTAAATTGAACAGAATTCAGATTTCATTTGGGGATGGTCTACTCTCAATGGTTGTAGGGTGGAAAGCCAGCTGCTCTCAGGCTGATGGGGTAGGCTCCGGATTTGCTGGAAAACAAGCTACTGAACTACAGGCCTGAGGTACTCAGGCGAGGCTTGTCCTGGCATCTTCAGCCCCTTCTTCTGCCAGCAGTGGCAGTCCCCAGATGTGTCTTCTGTGGCTGATTGATGTCACTGGACCTTTGGAGGGTCCTGAGCACCACTTTAAAATCCTCCAGGATACTTATCATGATGGCTTTCATTGTCTGAAGCCAGACCAACAGGTTCTGCTGAAAATAATTTAGCACAGACTCCGAACTGGGGACCTGGGAAAGGATTGCATCCCCTTCCCATGCATGCAGGCTGTCCCTGTGGGGACCGGGAGAGCAGGAGGGAGAACAGCCTGCCTGTGTCTCTCCCCTTTCTGATGACCTGTACCTGTGACGAGCAGTCTGTGATGTCTGTGCATTGGTGGCCAGGTCATACTTCTGTGTACAGTAGGCATGCAGGTATGTCATTCTGTGAGTTCTTTGAGGGTTGGACTTCTTGGAGTCCCTTCCATCGCCTTTAAACATAGTAGAGAATACATTTGTGGATTGCTTTTCTCTTTTTCAAAGCTTTGTGCTATTTACCTCTGCATTGTCATCATTATCATAAAAGCCTTGTTTGCAAATAAGGGAAGTTTGCAGGGGCATTGCTGTAATGGCTACGATGTATTAAATAGTTCAAGGATAGACTGGACAAGGAAAATGTGGCACATATACACCATGGAATACTATGCAGCCATAAAAAGTGAAGAGTTTGTGTCCTTTGTAGGGACATGGATGAATCTGGAAACCATCATTCTCAGCAAACTGACACAAGAACAGAAAATCAAACACTGCATGTTCTCACTCGTAGGCAGGTGTTGAACAATGAGAACACATGGACACAGGGAAGGGAGCCTCACACACTGGGGTCTGTTGAGGGGGGGCTAGGGGAGGGACAGCAGAGGGTGGGAAGGTTGGGGAGGGATAACATGGGGAGAAATGCCAAATATAGGTGATGGGGGGGTGGAGGCAGCAAACCACCTTGCCATGTAAGTACCTATGCAACAACCCTGCATGATCTGCACACGTAACCCAGAACCTAAAGTACAAAAAAAAAAAAAAATAGTTCAAGGATAAGGTGAAACACATGGCTGATGTGGGTGTGTGCACGTATACACAAACGTGTACCCATCCCTGTGTACCCTTCACCTCACGAGCCAGCCTCACCCTTAATCAGTCCTCCCCTTCTTTTTCCATACTCCCTTAAAGATGCTGAATTTAAAAAAAAATTAACAGGCATTTTTTAGAACAGTTTTAGGTTTCCAGAAAAATCCAGAGTCTTCCTGCCTTCCTCATAGTTTCCCTTATTTTAACGTCTTGCATTAGAGTGATACATTTATTGCCATTGAGCCAGTATTGATACATCATTATTATCTAAAATCAGTAGTTTACATTAGGGCTTGTTCTTTGTGTTTTACCTTCTATGGGTTTTGCTTAATATATAGCGACCTGTGCTGACCATTACAGCATCATACAGAATAGTTCCACTGCCCTAAAACCCCAGCGCACCTCTTGAAATCCATCCCTCATAACCCCTGGCATCCACTGATCTTTCTCCATAATCAGTCTCTGTAGTTTTGCTGTCTCCATGGTTTTGCCTTTTCTAGAATGTCATGTGGTTGGAATTATATAGTATGTAGCCTTTTCAGATTGGCTCGTTTCACCTAGTAATATGCATTTAAGTTTCCTTTCTCTTTGTGGCTTGATAGCTCATTTTTTTTAGCACTAAATAATACTCCAGTGTCTGGATGTACCACAGTTTGTTTATTCATTCACCTACGGAAACATATCTTGGCATTATGTTTTGGCATTATGAATACAGCTGCCATAACATTAATGTACAGGTTTTTGTGTGGACTTACGTTTTTCACTTATTTGGGTAAATACCAAGTAACAAAATTGTTGGCTCACAAGATGCTGGATTATAAAAGAAGTCACTGGCGATATCTGGCACCTCCCAGAGCTCTAACAGACTTGGTGTGTTTTTACCAGGGATGATTACCATGAGGATGGGTTCTGCCAGCCTTACCGGGGAATTGCCTGTGCGCGCTTCATTGGCAACCGGACCATTTATGTGGACTCGCTGCAGATGCAGGGGGAGATTGAAAACCGAATCACAGGTAGGAGCTGCAGACCTTTCTTACAGGGTGATAAGCATGCACACAGCCACTTGTCACACAGACGGCAGCCACTGTGTTTCATCAGTTAATGGCGTGGACAGTCCCTCTTCCATCTCATTTGTAGTAGAAAACCAGAGATCTTTTTTAGAAGTAGTTGCAATTGCTAACATGATCTGCCCTAAAAATGTTGCTGGCCTGTGTGTTTAAATGAGCAAGTATGGGATTTAACTCAGCTAAACTGTGTGCGTCCAAAGCACTGTCCTCACTGCAGCGCCAGGGCCTCCTGCCCCGGGTCTGCCACACTGGCGCAGGCAGCCTCAGTGCCCCCACACTCCCTCTGCTTGACTTCTCATTCTGCACTTCCTGACTCTTCTATCCTCTCTGAGCCACTTTTGGTCCAAAGGCACCCAGGCCTGATTGCAGCTGTGTGGGGGAAAGAGTTGGGTCATCGGTGGTAGGGACGCTGCAGTGAACACATACTTTGTCAGTCCTGGGTTTCCAGAGAGCAAAGCCAGGTCTTTGTTCAGTGGTTCAGGGTTTGAGAAAGTGCAGGTCATTTAGGAACAGGAGCTGCCCATCTTTGCTCTCTTTAGGACTTAACTTCTCTGATTGGCTGTCCCAGCTCCCAACACACAACTCAAACACATTGTTGGGGTCTGGGGTCCTTCTTAGGGGAAAGACCTTGGACAGCAAGAAAATAAATTAGACAGAAGTCCTACAGAGCCCGCCATCTGCTGTACCTACTCTCCCCACAAACACCACATACACGTTTTCTCTCCAGACCCCACAAGAGCAGGAAACACCCTGTGCAGATGGCAGGTGCCCCAGCACCTCGGATCAGCTGGATCGTCTCCGCAGGCGTGGGAGGCTGCGCTGCAGATTAGAATCAGTGGGCGATCTCTGATGCCTGTGCTCCCAGGAGAGTGTGGTGGGGGCAAGGCGGGTGCAGGTCACTGACCTGGTAAGGGGCAACAATGAGATCTAAGGCAGAAACTCACCTCATGTCACTGACAAGTTCTTCCAAGTTCAGGTCACTCTCAGACTAGAGAGTCAAAGGTCATGGTCACGTGAGACTGCCTGGCCCATGAGGCCAGGGCCAGGGTCCCATGCAAAGTGAAAGAGCCATCATGAGACACAGAGGAACCTGGAGGCGCCATCCTGCTCCAGCGGGAGGCGGTTTTGAAAATATGGGTACCTCTCACTATAAAAGCTTTCTTTGCCATTAAAGCAGGGCTTCTCAAATGTTTTCACTGAAACATGAAGTGGAAAATATAGAGTATACTTTACTTACTTTACACCATGACTTAGTTTACACATACAGGTATTTCACACAACTGACACTGGTTACAGGGAATAACTTTCACCCTCCATAAAAGTGGTGCACTTGGATTTTTCTCTTTGGTTTTATTTCATAAAAGAAAAAAGTGGCTGGGTGCAGTGGCGCTCAGCCTGTAATCCCAGCACTTTGGGAGGCCAAGGCAGGTGAATCACAAGGTCAGGAGTCAAAACCAGCCTGGCCAACATGGCGAAACCCCGTCTCTACTAAAAATACAAAAAATTAGCTGATCGTAGTGGCAGGCGTCTAATCCCAGCTACTCGGGAGGCTGAGGCAGGAGAATCTCTTGAACCCGGGAGGCAGAGGTTGCAGTGAGCCGAGATCGTGCCACTGCACACCAGCCTAGGTGACAGTTCGAGACTGTCTCAAAAAATAAAGATAAAAATAAAAAAGTTACAGCCCTTAGTAGGAGCCCTGCACTCTGACATCCTCCAGTCTGTTCTTACCTTGTTTTAGAATGTTAGCCGCAGACTCTAGAATTATTAGACACCCCACTAATTGGCAAGCATTGATCCAGGTACAAGACTTCCCTCAGTTATTTCTTCAGGAGTTGTTTAAGGAATCAGCTCGCATCCAAGCAGCCTGGTTTTATAGCAGCTTTTAGAGAAGAGTTTAGAGTGAGAATTTCCTAGGTTGGTGGCTTTTCGAAAAGAATAAATTTGAAGTTGCTTTCAGCAGACTTGTGGTTTTGACATAAGCATAGTAATGAGTGCATTGCGTGCAGTGTTCTGCTGGAAAGCATTGTGTGACATTCAGGGTGTGGACAGAGACCAGGTGTTGCATCTCTTTGGTGCCTGGAATTGCACTTTCAGAAATAAGCAGTGCATTCTTAGGGTGAGCAGAAGGAAGAAGAGCAATCCTATAAAGATCAGCAGAAACATCATATCAGTGGATTAGCCCAAGAGAAGTGACAGCTTTGGTATTCTTAGACAATCTTTTCCTGCCTGGAGGTCAAGGCCTGCCTACGTTTTTGACAGCCCTTCATATAATCCCAAATCCGTAATGATGGGATTGAACCGGGTTGAAGCCTCAGTTCTTCCTCCAAATCTAAGACATCCTGTACTGTAACCGCTTACCCTCTGTGTTATGCCATTTAAATATTGGCCACAGGAACCCGGAGGATGGGAGGTGATGTGATGAGGATGGCAGTCAGGACGGTGTGGCTGCTCCCACCCACTGACACTGCCTGTTACCAGACTCCTGGGCCCATTCACGCCGAGGGCCACTTTATAGGCTCTGTGTTCACTCTCATTGCCCAGTGTGGGGTCTCAAATCACTCTGCAGGTACAGAAACAGTCCCAGAAAGGCGTGAGTGATACCACAAAGTGATCATGCATAAGGCTGTTCCCACACAGCTGCCCATCCCAGTCCTAGGTGGGTTCCCAGAAATGACTGGCAGCGGCAGTGCCACCTGCTGGCCAAACCTGGCATAGCAGATACACTCTTTCCTTGCCGGGAGGTCAAGGCCGGCAATCTTGACAACCTTCTGTATAATCACTAAATAGTCGCCAAATCCATAATGATGGGATTGAACTGTATTCATGGGTGGAGCTAGGGCTGCTCAGGGACTAAATGCCAGCTTCTGGGTTTTCTTCCCCATTGGAGGACACAGCCTCAGCTGGATGTGGGGGCAGAGGCGCCTGTCTGCCTCTGCTGTCCCCAAGGTCAATTGCTGTAAGCCAGCCTTTCACACGCGAAAGTAGAGTAGTGAGCCCGGGGCAGGCCGATGCATTCCTTGCAGTCCTGCCTTGGTCAGCTTCTTCACCCCTACCAGCGTGCAGCCATGCACTCCAGGTGCAGCAGAGCTCCCACAAACGCCCCCACCTTGTTCCGGAACTCACCCACCCTCTTGCCACCACACTGCATCCTCTGACATCTTGCCCTTAAAAAACAAACCGCCCTACAAAAGGGGTTCCTGAATCTTCGGGTTTCTCTGCTCCCCCTTATCACAGAACCTTCCAGAGTTGTAATGCGGCCTTCCTCCCGCTTTGCTGCTCCCACCCTCTTGGCTTTCTGCATTTTACCAACTGCCTCCTGCAGCTGCAGTTCACAGAGCTGAGCTGACTCCCTCCTTCGGGACAGCCTTCTTCCCAGACAGACCTGGGACATTGGGAAGCCCGGGCCTCCGGAATGCACCTCATGGCCTGTGCTGTCTACACACAGCGGGTCCTCAGGATCTGCTTTTGCATCTGAAGTCTGAACCTTCCTGTCCTGGAAGAAGCACCTAGCGGAGTGAACTGGGGGCCTAGTTTTTCTTCTATCTTATTCTGCTTCTGATGTTTCTAAGTGAGGCCCTGGGCCAGGGACTTCCCGTGTCTGCTGCAAATCAGAGCATGTGATGGGCAGGCTGGCCTGCTGGCAGGGAGCTTCTCCAGGGTGGTGTGGGGGCTCGGGGTTGGGGATTCGGGGGCAGGGCAGGGCATCAGGGGGCTGAGTGGGCAATCTGGGATGCAGGCTGGGGGTGGGGACTGGATGAATGTCAGGGGTGCGAGGTGTGTCCACTGCTAACGCTGGTCTCATGGGCTCTGCAGCGGCCTTCACCATGATCGGCACCTCTACGCACCTGTCAGACCAGTGCTCTCAGTTCGCCATCCCATCCTTCTGCCACTTCGTGTTCCCTCTGTGTGACGCGCGCTCCCGGGCGCCCAAGCCGCGTGAGCTGTGCCGCGACGAGTGCGAGGTGCTGGAGAGCGACTTGTGCCGCCAGGAGTACACCATCGCCCGCTCCAACCCGCTCATCCTCATGCGGCTGCAGCTGCCCAAATGTGAGGCGCTGCCCATGCCCGAGAGCCCTGACGCTGCCAACTGCATGCGCATCGGCATCCCGGCAGAGAGGCTGGGCCGCTGTGAGTGCCCGTGGGCCCGGGCCGGGACCGGTGGGGGCAGGGAGTGGGGGCCCTTGAAACGTGTATGGGGCAGCTGGTAAAGCCCAGGGAGCTCTGTCTGTCCTGGCCCCGGCCCCGCAGAACCCCATTAGCAGCCGAGGGTCCCACAGCCCAGGCCTCCATTTCAGCAGGGCAGCAGGCGGGGCCTCGGAGCAGGGGATTTGGAGCCAGTCAGCCCCAGGCTCGCATTTGGGCTTGCACTGTGTCCAGCTGTGGGACTCAGGTCAAGTCCCTCCACCTGCTTGAGCCTGGGATTTCCCTTTTCTGAAATGGGAGTGATCTCACTATCTGGGGAAATGGCTCTTAGGAGTATGAGAGGAGTCAGGGTCGGCACACACTTGGGCGCCAGGGGAGAATGCAGACTCTCAGCTCCTGCCCCATCCTCCTGAAACCTGTAGGATCAGTCCCCAGAAACCTGTAGGATCCTTAAGCTTGGACGAGTGTGAGGTCCATGGAGATGCTGCAGGATTGGCTTGCTGGGCACCTGAGAAGAACCTGTGATGATCAGGCATTGCTAGGGAAGGAAATACGGGGAAGCACCCTACACCTTTGCAGGCACCTTTTCACAGGTCCTTGCATCATGGGACCTAAGGGATGAGCATGGTAGAGGGGCTCATCTGAGCCGAGGCCTGGATGTGGCCTGTTTGGGGTCTGCACGGGACAGAAGAGCATGCTCCCCACTGCCCCTCTTGCTGGCAGCAGAGCAGCCCCTGCCCTTTGGAGGCTTAGTAAACCCCAAGTTGTGAGCCCCAGCAGGGTGGCTACGGCCAGTCAGGGTGGCAGACACAGGACAGAGAGCTCTGCTGATGTCCCCGAGGAAAACCATTGGCTCACATCACTGCATCCATCAGGGCTGCTGCCTCCCTGAAGGGTGAGACCCCGGGAACGGGCCACCTCCTGCCATGGCCCCAGGGCTGTATTTGGCATGATTGGTTAATCCAGGAATGGGCAGAACTCCTTACCAGGACAACCAGAGCCTGGTCCCTGGGCCCACTGCCTGCATTCAAACCCTCACTGTGACTCTGGGCAAATTGCTAAGCTCTCATATCCTCATATTCCATGGGGTTGACACCAGTACAAATCTGTGGGGCTGGAATGAAGGTCAAATGGGACAATATTTAGGAAGGTGTTTTTTTTTGTTGGTTTTTTTTTTTTTTCCAGATGGAATTTCACTCTGTCACCCAGGCTGGAGTGCAGTGAGTGGCACGATCTCGGCTCACTGCAACCTCCACCTCTCAGGTTTAAGCAATTCCCCTGCCTCAGCCTCCTGAGTAGCTGGGACTACAGGCACGCGCCACCACACACTTGGCTAATTTTGTATTTTATTAGAGACGAGGTTTCACCATGTTGGCCAGGCTGGTCTCGAACTCCTGACCTCAAGTGATCCACTTGCCTCACCTTCCCTGAGTGCTGAGATTACAGGCATGAGCCATGGTGCCCCGCCAGGAATGTTTAGAGCAGTGACTCACACATGGTACACATTACAGAAATGTTCACCAAAGGCACACCCCAACCCCAGGGCTCCTTCATGGAGGTGAGAAGGGTACCCTGAGGTGGAGGGGCCAGGCCTGGGAGTTCACCCTTCTTGCCTGCACAATTGGCTTTCTTCCTAGAGCAAGTGATCCTGAGTCTGGGGATGACACCCTCATTCTGGCGGGGTGGTGGTGTACAGGTTGTGGGTCCCAGAGATGTTTTGGGGCTGTGGAATACTTCTGACGCGTTTCCTTCCCCGTATATATCCCTGATGTGCTCTGCATTTAATTTGTGGGCTTGGGACTTCATTAAGCCATTACTTCTAATGCCTCTTTTCTGGTAAGTCAGCTAAAATCCTTGGATCTTTTGGAAATTCTAGTTTGGGCATGTGTAGGCAGAATGGTTTTGTTGCGCCACAGAGGTTTTTCTAACATGTTTTCCTCATTCAGACCATCAGTGCTATAACGGCTCAGGCACGGATTACAGAGGAACGGCAAGCACCACCAAGTCGGGGCATCAGTGCCAGCCGTGGGCCCTGCAGCACCCCCACAGCCACCGCCTGTCCAGCGCAGACTACCCCGAGCTCGGAGGGGGGCACGCCTACTGCCGGAACCCCGGCGGCCAGATGGAGGGCCCCTGGTGCTTTACGCAGAATAAAAACGTACGCATGGAACTGTGTGACGTACCCTCGTGTAGTATGTATTCTCTCTCTCTTTTTTTAAATGTGTTGACTGTTGAGTGAACCTTGTGACGAGAACGTTCTGTCCTGACCTGGGTTGGGGTGCGCCTCTGTATAGCAGTGACCAGAACCCCCCTATCTCACCACAGTGACTATTTTAAATTAAGCTGTTGGGCCAGGCACAGTGGCTCATGCATATAATCCCAGCAATTTGAGAGGCCAAGGCGGGCAGATCATTTGAGGTCAGGAGTTCAAGACCAGCCTGGCCAACATGGTGAAACCCCATCTCTAGTAAAAATACAAAAATTAGCCGGGTGAGGTGGCACTTGCGTGTAATCCCAGCTACTCAAGAGGCTGAGGCAGGAGAATCACCTGAACCCAGGAAGCGGAGATTGCAGTGAGCCAAGATTGCAGCACTGTGCTCTGGCCTGGGCAACAGAGTGAGACCCTGTCTCCAAAATAAATAGATAAATAAGTAAAGCAAGCTGTAGGTGGTTATGAAAGTAACATCTGAATATTGTAAGACATTTTAAAATATAGAAAAGTCTGAAGAATTTTGTGGAGATCACGCCTAATTTTACCGCCCAGCAGTGGTTCGTTTGCACTTTGGCTCACTGCCCTCCATCACTCGCTTCCTATGGATGGATGGTCCTGGGATATTCACTTTCCCATTCTGTTTCTCCATTAAATTATTGCACAATGCAGCGGCTCACCACCTGTAATCCCAGTACTTAGGGAGGCCAAGACGGGTGGATCTCTTGAGCCCAGGAGTTCGAAACCAGCCTGAGCAACACGACAGAAACCCGTCTCTACAAAAAATACAAAAATTACCCAGGCGTGGTGGCACGCACCTGCAGTCCCACCTACTTGGGTGGTTGAAGTGGGAGGACT
This sequence comes from Aotus nancymaae, assembly GCF_030222135.1. NCBI lineage: Eukaryota > Metazoa > Chordata > Mammalia > Primates > Aotidae > Aotus > Aotus nancymaae. Next base: position 21,353,086 of record NW_026988455.1, read on the forward strand.
GCTTGAGCTCAGTGGTTCACAGCTGCAGTGAGCAGTGATGGTGCCACTCCCCTACAGCCTGGGCAGCAAAGCGTTCCTTATTCCTTGCAAGGGTGTCTGTAGTGGCATGAATACAGAAGCACGTGTAGTTGATGGTTGACAGCTTCGACAGTTCTCACCTCTGTCTTAGTCATGCACGGTTCACCAGTTGCAGGCAGCAGGGTAACCGAGGCTGGGCTGGGAGCTAGAAGCAGTGATTGGTGAATGAGTGCACACCCGCTGATAAAGAGAGCAGCCGGTGAAGCAAGGCTGGGCTCCTCGTGCACCTGGAGGCCTCCTCCTGGGGTGCAGGCCCGCATGTCTCTACCCCGAAGTGCAGGGAGTAAACACTGGTACTAATGGCCTTCCTGATGTGTGATTCAGAAGCTCCAATTCTGGCATTGCCTCTGGCTCAGTTGGTCAGACACAAGTCTTCAAGAATGTGTTCATTATGGGAGAACAAATTTTAAGAATGGAATTATCAGTCGTTCATATTGCACTGTAGGCACTCGGGAGCACTCCAGACCGTAATTTCCTGCAAGGAAGAATGGCCCCGTCCCCTGTAAGGAACAAAAGAACAAAAGCAGGTTGTAGGATAGAGCTGTGTTAGAGGTGCTTTTTTGTTCATTGTTTTGTCTCTGGCAAAAAGAAAATGAGTGACGTTTGTGTGTGAGCACACACAGGCACCTGACTTTTATGAGGTTTTGGAAAGATGGATATCAAACTTTTAGCAGTGATTTCCCCAGACCTACAAAAGTGACTTTTTTTTTCTTTTTTTCTTTTTTTTTTTTTTTTGCAGTGAGTAGGAATTACTTTTGTAATTAAAAGTAAATCAAAACATGAAGAAAAGTATGATTTTGGACCTGTCAATTATTATTATTATTTTTTGAGACAGAGTCTTACTCTGTTGCCCAGGCTGGAGTGCAATGCTGCAATCTTGGCTCACTGCAGCCTCCGCCTCCCGGGTTTAAGCAGTTCTCCTGCCTCAGCCTCCTGGGTAGCTGGGATTACAGATGCCCGCCACCATGCCCGTCTAAATTTTGTATTTTTAGTAGAGATGGGGTTTCACCATGTTGACAAATTCTTAGAATCTGGTATTGCAGATTTGTACTTCGAGGGCATAAATGAAAGGATATTTATTGCAGAATCACTTGTGAGAGCTAAACACAAAACAGACTGTTGATCAGTAGGTCTGGATGGGACAGTTGGAGATGTCCATACCGTGGAGTGGCATGCAGCTGTGGGGGACACGCACATCTGTCTGCTTCAGCATGAGCTGTCTTCCAAGAGATTTTATTCTGCCAAAAAGACAGGAGTGAGAAACTATGGATTACATGATTCTATTTAAAATGAAGTTCATTCAGGCTGGGTGTGGCAGTTCACACCTGTAATCCCAGCACTTTGAGAGGCCAAGGCAGGCAGATCACCTGAGGTCAGAGTTTGAGACCAGACTGGCCAACATGGCAAAACTCCATCTCTACTAAACATACAAAAATCAGCCAGGTCATGGTGGTGCGTGCCTGTAGTTCTAGCTACTCGGGTGGCTGAGGTGGGAGGATCACTTGAACCCCGGGGACCGAGGTTGCAGTGAATTGAGATCCCACCACTGTACTCCAGCCTGGGAGACAGAGCGAGACTCTATCTCAAAAATAAATAAATAAACAAATAAATAAATAATAAAGACTTCATCTCATAAATAAGTAAATAAATTCTGCCTCAAAAATAAATAAAATATAAAATGAAGTTCATTCAGCATTTGATTTAAGAAAACCATATGAAACTATAGTGTCTATATGTCAGAATATCACTTCCATGTGGTTCAACCTAAAATACACATAAAATTAGGAGAACATGAAACTCAGCCATTTATAGCCTTTGGGAAAGAGGGCTCTTAGAAACATTATCTTTCGAAAGGCCACATTTCTAGAATACTGCAGTGTTTCCCAATAAGCATAAGTCGTGTTTGGTAATGGTAAGTAGATGATAAAGGCAGGTGACGGTGTCGGTGTGAGCTCACACCTCTCATCTTGGTGTGAGAGGCCTGGATTCTCCTGCTAACCTTAATAATAAATGAACCAAACCCTAGTAAGGAAGAATGAACCGGCATCACCGGTGCCCCTAAGATTTCTGGGACACCTGCCTCGGAACCCTTTCAGAGGGGAAGCTGCTGGGTGGGGTCAGAAGAAAGTTTTGTTTGTGGTTTTACTTGCTTTCATCTTATTTGGGGGAGCAGGGGTTGGGCAAGGCTGGGTTTGGGACAAGGTGCTTTTTTCCTAAGGTGGCAATAGCATGTTCACTCTTAGAACTGAATTAGCTCTTTTAACGATCACACTGACCAGAAATCACTTGTTTGCTTCCAGATGGGAAGCCGTTTGCCCCCTGGTTATGGGGCCTTCTAAGTCTGATACGATTATTTGCAGGGTTAAGTAGGAAACAGAACACCGTGGTTTCCCAGGGATGTGGGAAGTGAGTTCTGTAGAGAACTCACCTTCCACCAGGCTTAGGGTCAGCCTCCTGAAACGGTGCCACTTGGTCTTACATTCAGTTGCTTTGGCGGATTGCTTGGGGTTCACGCAGCCTGGGAGGAGCCAGCCCTGTGGGATGCCTGCTCAGAGCCTGAGGTCACCTCAGCCTGCCTGGTGTGCCCCCTGTGCCTTTCTGCAAATCCTGTAGAGGGAGACAAAGAGTTACTTTTCCCTGTGATAAAAAAAATACAGGGAAGGTAGTTGGAGACCTCGACTGTTGGTAGGTACCCTGTGCTTTCCAAGGATTCCTGTGCCCCTATGGTGTATTGTATTGGGTCAGGTGCATGGACTGCCGGTGTGCCTTTAAATCTAGTGCATGTTGAATTATTATCCTAAAAGAATCTGTCATCATTAGATAAAAACGTGAAGAAAACATTAAAATGCCGAATGAGGAAAAGGATCGTGTCTAATCCCGGTATCAAGTTTCACTCACCTTGAACAAGGGTCTCCAGTGAATTTCATCAACCAGTCAGTAGCTGGGGAGACCTTTGATAAAAGCGAAATTGGGCAGAGCGCCTGTCTCCAGTGACATTCACACATCAGGAACAGAAAGTGGATATGGTCACTATGAATGTTGAGATCCTTAGAGTTCATTTACTTTGTATGCTGCATATTCTGGTTTGTCTCCAGGTTGGGCAGTTCTGGGTTGTGTTTCCCCAGGATGCAGCGCAGTGTGCGTTTTTTGGTGCATCGTGTTTTTTTGGGTGTGGGGTGCCCTTTTACCCCGTTGTGTAACTTAGGTGATTACCCATCCTGTAAAGATTGTGGCTGGAGGCGGAGAATGGGTTGGTAGAGAACTTACAGTTGAAAAGGGGATGTTTTCTGAAAAAATCACAAAAGCCGTGTTGTTCACAGGTCCCCGAGACAGCAGCAAGATGGGGATTCTGTACATCTTGGTCCCCAGCATCGCGATTCCACTGGTCATCGCTTGCCTTTTCTTCTTGGTCTGCATGTGCCGGAATAAGCAAAAGGCATCTGCGTCCACGCCGCAGCGGCGACAGCTGATGGCCTCGCCCAGCCAAGACATGGAAATGCCCCTCATTAACCAGCACAAACAGGTCTCCGTGCTTACGTATTCCACCCGGGTTGCTCTTCCAGGTTTAATCCTCAAGGGTTGTTTCCCCACCATTAAATGTTTTAATTTACTTGATACATAACACATAATTCTTTTAAACTCCGCTTTGTTTTGCCTTTTTTTCTGTAAACTAGATCAGGACATGTGTGCCTTAGAAAATAAACGGCAGGCATGTTGGGAATTCACTGCCCCAGAGTCCATGGGGCTCCCTCTGCCCGGACCATGCTGCCCCTGTGGGCCCCAGCGAGCATTCTCACTGTCCGGGTGCCTCAGCTCTGCCCAGAGGACACACAGGAAAAAGAGGGCTCCAATGCCTCCCACGGTTTTTCTTGTCACTTTTGAGTTGGGTTAGTATGCTTTGTTTTAACAGGGAAGGATGGAAGAATAGCCCTTAAATGGGAGTAGACAGACAGGCTACCACTAAAAGGCCACCCTCATCCCAGAGCAGCCTTAGCTGGGGGTAGGGGCACTGAAATACAACAGATGTGAACGTGTGCTGCAGCCTCTCCAGCTTTTGTTGTGAAAGGGCATTTACATTCATTCTCAGCCTTAGGGAACGTCATTCTCAGCTGACTTTGCAAGGGCTCTTCAAGGTGTCCAGGAGGGAGCTGATGCACTTGGCTCTTCAGCCCCAGAGTCGGTGAGGGTTTGCTGTAGGCAGGGCTGGCCAGTGAGAAGGGCACAGAGCCCCTGGGGCTTGCATGGAGGCCCAGGAGCCTCTGGGAAGGATGAGGGATGGCCACACAGGAGGAGCCCGCGTCGTAGAGGCTGAGAGATGCAGGGTTCTGAGGGCGCCCATCATTTGTGGGGTCCTTCCAGAAACATGTTTAACTGAGATGCTAGTCAAGAGGCCCATGTGACAGGCCCACTGAAGGAACCTCTGTAGAATAACTGGCCTGGACTCTGAAAGTGACAAAATTGCGAAGACAACAACGTCCTGGGAAAGCCACCATGGGAGCCCTGAGAAAAAGACATCGCATCTCACATCATGTGTTGGCACACATGAGGGGTGGAGGGGACCCGGGAGGGTGCATCCAGGGCAGCCCCAGTACAGCTGGTGCCTGGGCCTGGCTGTAGGGTGTGTGTGTGTGTGTGTGTGTGTGTGTGTGTGTGTGTGTCCATGTGTGTCCACGTGTGTCCACAGGTGCACTAGTGGAAAGGAAGCAACCTCGGCATCAGAGCCGTATTTAAAATTAACCAGGAGCCATGGGCAGGCAGGCGAAGGCTGGGTGGGCAGAACCAGCGGGTCTTCTGCAAGGCCCTTCCAGCTGTGGCCACACGGGGCTCCATTCCTCCCAGCTGCCTTCCACCTTCCTCCAGGGCTTCGGCCACAGCAACGTTTCACATGGGGCTTTTCTTCTTGACAGGCCAAACTCAAAGAGATCAGCCTGTCTGCAGTGAGGTTCATGGAGGAGCTGGGAGAGGACCGGTTCGGGAAAGTCTACAAAGGCCACCTGTTGGGCCCTGCCCCGGGGGAGCAGACCCAGGCCGTGGCCATCAAAACACTGAAGGACAAAGCAGACGGGCCCCTGCGGGAGGAGTTCCGGCACGAGGCCATGCTGCGAGCGCGGCTGCAACACCCCAACATCGTCTGCCTGCTGGGCGTGGTGACCAAGGACCAGCCCCTGAGCATGATCTTCAGCTACTGTTCGCACGGCGACCTCCACGAGTTCCTGGTCATGCGCTCGCCACACTCGGACGTGGGCAGCGCCGACGACGACCGCACAGTCAAGTCCGCCCTGGAGCCCCCCGACTTCGTGCTTCTGGTGGCACAGATTGCGGCGGGGATGGAGTACCTGTCCAGCCACCACGTGGTTCACAAGGACCTGGCCACCCGCAACGTGCTGGTGTATGACAAGCTGGCCGTGAAGATCTCAGACCTGGGCCTCTTCCGAGAGGTGTATGCCGCCGATTACTACAAGCTGCTGGGGAATTCGCTGCTGCCCATCCGCTGGATGGCCCCCGAGGCCATCACGTACGGCAAGTTCTCCATCGACTCGGATATCTGGTCCTACGGCGTGGTCCTGTGGGAGGTCTTCAGCTACGGGCTGCAGCCCTACTGCGGGTACTCCAACCAGGACGTGGTGGAGATGATCCGGAACCGGCAGGTGCTGCCCTGCCCCGACGACTGTCCCGCCTGGGTGTATGCCCTCATGATTGAGTGCTGGAATGAGTTCCCCAGCCGGCGGCCCCGCTTCAAGGACATCCACAGCCGGCTCCGAGCCTGGGGCAACCTATCCAACTACAACAGCTCGGCGCAGACCTCGGGGGCCAGCAACACCACACAGACCAGCTCCCTGAGCACCAGCCCAGTGAGCAATGTGAGCAACGCCCGCTACGTGGGACCCAAGCAGAAGGCCCCACCCTTCCCGCAGCCCCAGTTCATGCCCATGAAAGGCCAGATCAGACCCATGGTGCCCCCGCCACAGCTCTACATCCCCGTCAACGGCTACCAGCCGGTGCCGGCCTATGGGGCCTACCTGCCCAACTTCTACCCGGTGCAGATCCCAATGCAGATGGCCCCGCAGCAGGTGCCTCCTCAGATGCTCCCCAAGCCCAGCTCGCACCACAGCGGCAGCGGCTCCACCAGCACGGGCTACGTCACCACGGCCCCCTCCAACACCTCCATGGCGGACAGGGCAGCCCTGCTCTCAGAGGGCACCGAGGACGCACAGAACGCCCCAGAAGACGGAGCCCAGATCCCCGTGCAGGAAGCGGAGGAGGAGGAGGAATGCTCTGTCCCAGAGACTGAACTGCTGGGAGACAGTGACACTCTGCAGGTGGATGAGGCCCAAGTCCAGCTGGAAGCTTGAGCGGCACCTGGGCCCAGGGTTTGGGACAGAAGCCCCGCTGAGACCCCACAGGGACCTCAGTCACCTTTGAGAAGACAGCATACCCAGCAGTCAGGAGGGCCCACGGGCCAGCGGGCTGGTTTGCAGACTGGGTGAGGTGGAGTCCTGCTCCTCTCTGTCCTCTGACACAGAGAGCTGCCCTGCCTAGGAGTACCCGAGCTAGGCAGGAGGCCTGGCAGAACGACATTCTGGGGAGCAGGACACATGGCCACCCCGAGGGCTGCCTGCATTGATTCTGGTGGTAGACTGGTAGTGAGCACCATATGCCTTGCGAGAAAATAGGTGGGACCTTCACGCCGTATCGTATGCGGAGTGAGAATTTCAAAACGTTGGGAATAAGGACCTGCAAAAGGCAGCGAGGAGGCACCTCAGGTTTTGAGGTTCCCGGCGACCGGTCTGTTGCTTTGAGGATGCGGGGGCTCCATTTCTGCTCCCTCCCTGCCAGAATATTCTCTCCTTAGCAGCCAAAGATTTGCTGGAACCGAGGCTACCCTCTGCTGCCTGTTGGGGTCGGAAGACAAGGGCTCCTGAAAGGAGAGCTCCTGAGATATAACAAAATGTGTGCCTTTAAAGAATCCATCAGCTTTGTATTTGGTGAAACAGTTTTAATTATACTGCATGTGTATTTTGCCCACTTTTTGGGAATTCAAGGAAAAGTGTTTCTTGGGTTTGGAATGTTCAGAGGAAGCAATATTGTACAGAACACAGTATTGTTATTTTTTTTTAAGAATCATGTACAGACCTTAAATGTAATTTATATGTTTTTATTATGCCATTTTCATTGAAGTATTGTGATCTTAAGATAATGACTTTAGTAATTTAACTGTTTACGTTACCCACGTTGGGATCCAGCTGGTCTTGGTTTGCTTGGCTTTGTACCACGTGCATGTGAGGTTCGTTCATTTTAGAGCCCCCGTTACACATAGACCCGCAGGCAGCTGTCTGTATCCTGCACACGTTTGTAAATCCCACACCTGGTGTATCCAATAAAGTGAAACAAAGCATTTGGTTGGCTCTCTTGCAGGGTGTAAGGACGCGAGGCCGTGGGAAGCATGCTGGATGCCAGAGATGCCAAATGGTGATGGTTTGGGCTGAGCCCTTTCCGTGGATTTGGGAGGCCTGCCTGAGCCAGGGGCCCCATGCTAATGGAGATATCCTTTGGCAGATAGATGATGGAACTAACTCCATGGCTTCTCTCTGTTGAGGCCTCAAAGGCGGATTGGTTAATTGCAGGTGGTGTGAAGATGGTCTTGGTTTTAAACTTGCCCCCTCCTGAGATCCCAGAGCCCCTGACTTTTTTTTTTTTTAAGACGGGGTTTCACCACGTTGGTAAGGCTGGTCTTGAACTTCCGACATCAGGTGATCCACCCGCCTTGGCCAGCACCTGACATTTTTAAACCTGGAGCCTGGCACTCCCTGGGGTCCTAGAGCAGGGCTGACTTCAAGGGAGGGGGTGAAAGAGAATGGGCCTCCTTCACTGGCTACCTGCATCCCGGGCTTCATCTGCAGTGTAGTTGGCTGGGCCAAGGTATACCTGGGTCAGAGCACAGCTGGGACACAGTCACTCGGGGAGCAGTAGCTTCAGAGCTACCAGTATTACTGGCGTAGGGAGAGAGCGTGCAGAGACCCAGGTGTAACAAGAAAAGTCCCCTCACCTGGAGTAGATCCCACATAGTAGGTCACCAAACTGACCATGTCCACCTGAACTTTATCTTGTCACAGGGGAGAAAAGGTAACATCTTTTTCTAACCCACTGCAAGGCTCATGGCTGAGACCTCTATAACAAAAGACAACTTAACAAGAGAAAAGCCTCAGAAGTGACCCAAAGAAGCAGGGAAGCCTGTGTATTTGCCTACTAAGTTTGGTGGAGTGGACAGGCTTGCAGAAGTGTGATTGGACAGAGGGATGTGACCGAGGGCAATAGACCAGGGTGGGGTGGGGCAGGGGTGGGGGTGGGGCTTGCAAGGATTGTTTTTTCAGATTGTTTTCTTTGTCCCTGTATCTTCAGAGATAAGGAGCTTCCCTTTCTCTGGGTACAGGGAGGGCACCTCTGGAATGAGGGTTTTATGGCCTGCCTGGGAGGAGAAGGGTGGGAGAAGGTCAGAGAGACCTTCCTGATTCTGTGGCTTCCTCAAGTGCCAGGTGCCACGTTTTGGGGGATCATGTCCTGACCCCATCACTGACCTCCCCTGGCTCCCGCGTAGCACTGCTCACAGATTCACCCACATGCAAATAAACAAATACAGTGTTCTAATGTGCATCCTAAAAAGTCAGGGTAGACCCTCCCTTCTCAGCAGAAGGAAGTAATGTGATTAGAGTAAGGATTCGGAGCACCTCTCCGGGCCAGTGGGGTCTGGATTGAATAGTAAAGAAGCTCGCGGTGAAATGGAGTTACTTCTCATTTCCGCTGATCTGAAAGAGGAACTTACTTTATCTCTAATTTGGTACACCTGATGGTTTAACTGTTCTATTGAGACCTGAGAGTGAAAAATGGGAAATGGCCCTGTGGCTGCTTTCTCCACAAGCACAGTCAGCTGACCATCACCCTGCTCTGCCAGAATTAAGCCCCAGGCAACTGACAGGGCCACAGAGCTACAGCAGCAGAGATTCTGCAGAACAACGTGGGAGGTTTATTTTTGCAGAGTGGGGGAGATTTTGGTTTGGGGGATTTTGAACATCTCTGTGTGTTACCATCAGTCTAATTGTAAAACCGTGATGCATCCTAAGGAATTACTTAGTATTTAAAGTTCCTGCCGTTGTACCAGAACGAGCATAGAAAATCAACACCGAGACAAAAGTATGCCAAATTGCAGAGTCTGTATTGCCGGCGGCCACAGAGGACTCGCGTCTCTCCAACACTCGGCCCCGAAAGGAGGCTGTCAAGACCTTTTACGCCCATAAACCACCTCCTGGGCGGGGGTGAGGGTGAGGGGCTTCGGACGTTCCGAGGGCCAGGGGACTTTGGACATTCCGATTGTTACTTTAGTGGTTCACAGAATTCAAGATAAGCGTTAGTTTACACATTGTCTGGGTAGGCTGGAAATTACAGGCTTTAGTTACTTATTACAAGTCTCAGGGGCCAAGATGGTGTGGGTTTGGACTGCTTGCCCGTCACATTAGGGTTACAGAGAGCAATTTCAACAGAAAGCCGAGGTATGGTCGAGGTATGCAGTTTATGGGGCAATTACCATGTCACACTGCAATTGAATAATAGTGACTTAGTTGGGATATTCCAGAACAATTGATATTCTAGAGCTGAGATGCACGATTCAGATAAATCACTAGTAACGTGCCTGTCCTTGTTCATACCCACACAACAGGGAGGTTTTCACAGCTATTAGGTCACTTAAACGTGATTTTTAACCCAGCCACATGAAGTCACAAATGCCTTTGCACTCCTTACATTTTTTTATAATCATTGTTGTAAGTGTGTCAGAGCACTGGATACATTTTTCTCTACTAATTTAGGGTGTGTGATTAACTACTCCAGTATCCCAGAGCTCTCAACTAACTCAGGAGAACCCCTTGGTTCTCCCAACATGGAAACACTGTTTAAACACTCACTTCAGATTTCCTTTATCCTCACAATTCCACACTGATAGCTATTTTCAGACAGTATGCCATCAGATGTTTGAAACCTTGGACAGGCATTGGTTCTGTGTGAGTGTTTCCTATGGGAACATCTAAAATCCTTTTTGAGATGAACTTTGAAAAGGAGATTGTGTCAAAGTAAATGTGCTTCAAAGTGAGATCTCTGACCCCCTCCTGGCCACAGCCAGTCCACACGAACTGATCGATTCTCCTCTCACTCCATACACTTTCCACCCTCATTGTTCCCCCAAAGTAGTAGAGGTAGCAAGTATTTCTTGGCCTGGCTCTTAGTGGGTACACAGTAATTAATTGGCTCTTGAAAGAATAGAATAATGCTCTGTTTAGGCAGAATAGGCCTGGATGTAGGTTTACCTGATACCAGCTGCAAAGAAGACATAGCCTCATCGTCTTTATGGTATCATGTTCCCTTTTCATTTATTAATTATTGAATAGTTAACTAGTCCTATAATTTTTTTTTTTTGAGATGGAGTCTTGTTCTGTTGACCAGCTGGAGTACAGTGGTGTGACAACCTCCGTCTCCTGGGTTCAAGCAATTCGCCTGCCTCAGCCTCCTGAGTAGCTGGGACTACAGGTGCACACCACCATGCCCAGCTAATTTTTGTATTTTTAGTAGAGACAGGGTTTCACTGTGTTGGCCAGGCTGGTCTCCAACTCCTGACCTCATGATCCGCCCTCCTCAGCCTCCCAAAGTGCTGGGATTACAGGCGTGAGCCACCGTGCCTGGCCAACTAGTCCTATAGTTTAAAGAACTAAGGGAAGTTCCATTTCTCATTTGCCCAGATTTCCCTCCACCCTTCTCCTATAAGTAACTGCTGTTACCTGATTCTGAGGGATCTTTCTAGAGTTCCTTTATACGTGTGTAAGGCAATATGCACGTATGTTCTTCTAGTTCTTCCTTTGACTTTTTTACACAAATGGTAACCTTCTCTACAACTTGTTTTCTGCCTTGCTCTTTTCACCGGACAGTGTTTCTTGGTGACCTCAGCCTGTCAGTGGTAGGGAGCTCTGGTTCGTTGGTATTCTGTGGTAGGGGTGGTGGGAACTTGGTTGGACCCATTGCTCACTGCTGCTGTGGAGTCTGCGAGCATGCCTGCTGGACACAGCCCCAGAGCGGCTTTGCTGGGGAATGAGCTGCCAGTCGCCAATGCCACAGTGCTCATTGTGGGCTTGGCCAGTGCACACAGCCACCAAGACACCCTAGAGTGCTGGCTCCCCCAGCCCTGGGGTGCTGTTCACACCCAAGGCAGCTGCCTACGGAGGGCCTGGGGACACGTGGCTCAGCTCTCATGCATGCTTTTAAAAAGACAGGGCAAGTTGGCATCTTAAGCTCATTCTTTTTTATGCTAATTCGTCCTGTTCATGCTCTTTTTCAGTCAGGTTTTTAGTGAAAATGTTGCCCAGAGGCAGAGACATGTATCAAACCATCCACCGGGCATTGGAAGGCCCTTGGGCATCTGCAAGTACCCAGGGAGGGACCAGAAGGAAGTGACTATATCTCTGGAACTCCAGAAACCAACTGTCACACCCTTCTAGGATGGCAGCTACAAGCCTGCCCCACACCGAGGATGGCAGCTACAGCACCCCCAGGATGGCAACTTTAACCCCTCCAGGCAGCTACAACCCCCCCAGGATGGCAACTTTAACCCCCCCAGGCAGCTACAACCCCCCAGAATGACAGCTACAACACCTCCAGAATGGCAACTACAAACCCCCCAGGATGGCAACTCTAACCCCCGCAGGATGGCAACTATAACCACCCAGGAAGGCAACTACATCACCCTCAGAATGGCAACTACAACCCCCCCCCCCAGGATGGCAATTAAAATCCCCTGAGGATGGCAGCTACAACCCCCCACAAGGATGGCAGCTACAAACCCCCCAGGATGGCAGCTACAATCCTCCCCCAGAATGGCAACTAAAATCCCCCCAGGATGGCAGCTACAACCCCCCCAGGATGGCAGCTACAATCCCCCCCCAGAATGGCAACTAAAATCCCCCGAGGGTGGCAGCTACGACCCCCCCCCAAGGATGGCAGCTACAACCCCCCCCAAGGATGGCAGCTACAACTCCCCCTAAGGATGGCAGCTACAACTCCCACAGGTCAGCAGCTACAACACCCTCTCCAGGATGGCAACTACATCCCCCAGGATAGCAGTTATGCCCCCCTAGGATGGCAGCTACAACCCCCAGGATGGCAGCTACAGCTCCCACACGTTGGCAGCTACAACCTCCCCCCCGCAGGATGGCAGCTACAACCCCTGCAGGACAGCAGCAACAACCCCCACCCACAGGGCAACTGTCATTCCCCCTCAGGATGTCCCAGTTCTGTCCTTTCATTGCTGCAGTCCACAGGGGCTAACTCCAGATGGACTGGGGTGCCTACATGAATGATACTGGATAAGTCAAAGTGGAAGCAGTGTCTGAGAAGGGAGAGGGTTCCAGACAGGTGGAGGGAATCCAGAAGGCAGGGAGGCAGTGGCTTCTCCAGCTCCTCCAGCCCATTGGTGCCAGCTCTGTGTTCTGTCCATGCCACCGCCTGCTCCTGTACGGCATCTGACAAGGCTGCCTTTCCATCCTTATTGCCTTATCCACACACGCATTTTTCTACATTCCACTATCTGTCTAATATGGCTTTTCTTTTCCTGGGTTTGAAAAATCATCTTTTTGTCTCTTCTTTTTTTTTTTTTTTTTTTTTTTTTTTGAGACGGAGTTTCGCTCGTTACCCAGGCTGGAGTGCAATGGCGCGATCTCGGCTCACCGCAACCTCCGCCTCCTGGGTTCAGGCAATTCTCCTGCCTCAGCCTCCTGAGTAGCTGGGATTACAGGCACGCGCCACCATGCCCAGCTAATTTTTTGTATTAGTAGAGACGGGGGTTTCACCATGTTGACCAGGATGGTCTCGATCTCTTGACCTCGTGATCCACCCGCCTCGGCCTCCCAAAGTGCTGGGATTACAGGTTTGAGCCACCGCGCCCGGCCTCTTCTTTTTTTTTTTTTAACTGCATTTTGATTGTCTCCTCACCATGGTAAGGTCTTTACAGGAAAACTGCACTAAAGCTACAGCTTTTGGGAGAAAGGCAGTCTAACCTAATAAGAATGTGGAAACATAGCATCTTGTTCAAAGAATTCACCATTATTTTCATATACGCAAAATAATTCAAATTAGGCTACAGGAGCCAAAGACTAATATGGGGATTGCCTGGAATATTATTAGTGTTCCCGAAGCATCCTCCTACTTCTATTATTTCTATTCTCAACTTGCTTGGCAAAGCCTTTCCCATAAATAATGCAAAGGGATACTGCAGCCACAGCACAGAATTAACACAGGCCAGTGTCAGACGGACTGACAGTAGGAACAGACGGGTGCTTGGACCTGCAGTGCTCTTGAAGTCTGGCTGTTGCCTCGTTTGACTTTTCTTTTTTTTTTTTCTTTGGAGACAGTTTCGCTCTTGTTACCCAGGCTGGAGTGCAATGGCGCAATCTCGGCTCACCGCAACCTCCACCTCCTGGGTTCAGGCAATTCTTCTGCCTCAGCCTCCTGAGTAGCTGGGATTACAGGCACGCACCACCATGCCCAGCTGATTTTTGTATTTTTAATAGAGACAGGGTTTCACCATGTTGACCAGGATGGTCTCGATCTCTTGACCTCGTGATCCACCCACCTCGGCCTCCCAAAGTGCTGGGATTACAGGCTTGAGCCACCGCGCCCGGCTTGACTTTTCTTATGTGCTGCGACCTCATACCTCTTACCTTGGGAGATGCACAGCATTTTTTTTTTTTTTTTTTGAGATGGAGCTTTGCTCTTGTTGCCTAGGCTGGAGGGCAATGGTGCGTTTCAGCTCACTACAACCTCTGCTTCCTGGGTTCAAGCGATTCTCCTGCCTGGACCTGCTGAGTAGCTGGGATTACAGGCGCCCACCACCACGCCTGGCTAATTTTTCTATTTTTAGTAGAGACGGGGTTTCACCATGTTGGTCAGGCTGGTCTCGGACTCCTGATCTCAGGTGATCCGCCCTCCTCGGCCTCACAAGCATTTTTTAACAATGAGTCCCAGGTCCCATGGCAGGCTCTTCTGGTTCCTTCAGGTAGAAATCTTGGGGCTCAGTCTCCACTGGTTGTGTTACAGAAGACCGAACCCCCACTTACATATTTTAATAGCTTTGTTGTGCCATAATTTAATTCCATAAAATCCACTCATTCTAGGTGTCAATTCAGTGATGTTTTAGTCCATCCACGGAGTGTGCAGTTTAATTTCAGAGCATTCCCCAGTCTAATTTCGGAGCATTTCCGTTATCCTACAAGGATTCCTCAAGCTTGTCAGCCCTGGGAAACCTGTTCTGCTTCCTGTCTCTATGGATTTGCCTTTCTGGGCATTTCATATTAATGGAATCATAGAATATGTGGTGTTTGCTTCTGGCTTTTTTCACTGAGCACAAAGTTTTCAAGGTTCATCCATGGTGTACATATGTTAGAAGTCTTTTTTTCTCCTGAATAGTATTCCATTGTATAGATATACCACACTGTTCATTCATTTATCCACCCAGGGCATTTGAATTTTTCCAGTTTGGGGCTATGGTGAATGATGTTGCTGTGAACATTTGCATACGTTCATGTGTGGACATATGTTTTCCCTTCTCTTGGGTAGATTCCTAGGAGTGAAATTGCTGTGTCATATAGTAAATCGTTGATTTTTTTGTTGTTTGTTGTTTAAACAGGATCTCGCTTTCTCACCCAGGCTGGAGTGCAGTGGTGCGAACACAGCTCTCTGCACCCTCAACCACCTGTGCTCAAGGGATCCTCCTGCTTCAGTCTCCTGAGTAGCTGGCACTACAGGCCCATGCCACCACGCCTGGCTAATTTTTTTTTTTTTTTTTGTAGAGACAAGATTCTACTATGTTGCTCAGGCTGGTCTCGAATTGCTAAGCTCAAGCAATCCTCCCACCTCTGCCTCCAAAAGTGCCGGGATTACAGGCATGGGCCACCACACCCGACCTTTGTTATATTTTTAAGAAACTTCCAAACTATTTTCCATAGTGGCTGCACCATTTCGCCTTTCCACCATCAATGAACGAGGCCTCCAGTTTCTTCACATCCTCACCATCACTGGTTATCTGCCTTATGTACTGTACATATAGCCATCTTAGTGGGTGCAAAATGAGAGCCATGCACTTTTAAGACTATCTGAAGAAAACATTACTTAGATGATTGTAGTTACAAAGCAAATTCGATGGATAGTTTATAAATTCTCACCAAATACCCTTCCATTTATTTATTTGTCCACACAGCCATTCAACAAAAGCTTCCTGGGTATATGCCGTTGGCTGGGTTCAGGGGTGAACAAGCTGGGGAACACCATCCTTATTCTCTGGAAGCAGGTTATTAAGCAGGAAATACTGTAAAAAACAGAACAGATCTTCCTGAGAAAGCAGTATGTGCTGAGTGATGCCTCAGCCAGAGTGCAGCTGTAACAGATGATGAGGCCCGTGCTCACAGTCTTAGATAAGGCGAAAGCCTGCCGCCTCCATCGTGGGCACATCAGGACATCAGGTACCTGCGTTCTTCTGCAACTTGGGATTTCCAGCGGCTGCAGTCTTTCTTTGGAGGCAGAACTCTTCCTTCACCTGAAGACTATCTTTCCTCAGCTGCATGAGTCCAAGATCCCCACAGTTCTGCCCCGACACTTGGGTTGGGGAAAAAAAATCCTGACCTACATTTCATTTAGAACTGAAATGCAGCACTTCCTCTGATTATAAACGTAGGAAAAAACCCAGAGGCCAATCGCTATTACGGGTAGCTGCTCGCCACTAAACATTGGGTATTTTTATGTCACTTTGCAGTTGTGGCGGATGCTGGAAATTCTATTTCACTCATCATTGCTTGACAATAACACACATTATCGGGCCCGCTGCAAAATCTTGTTATTGAATTAATACAGAAGCACACATACGATAACACATCGCAATTTTATTTTCTAAATATTTTGATAATTTTAATATTAGGTGTGATCTCTGAAGTTTGAACGTTTTATTTTCTGCGTTATGAAATTATACCCGGAGAAGAGACCCGAATTTAAATGGGTCTGAGGTGCAGAAAAGATTTGGAGCTCTGGAAGGCCCGTCTTCTTCTGGGACCACTCCCCTTCATGCGGGAATTCCCGGCGGGGCGGGCGCAGGTCCTTTGCTCTCGCCCTCCCTTCCTCCGCTCCGCTCCGGCTCTGCCTCCTCCCGGCGCCGGGAGTGCTCCTGGCTTCCCCGCAGGCCCCTCCCCGCCCACCCCGGGCTCCTCGGCCTGCCCAGTTCGGTCCAGGCGGGAGGGAGGGGTGCGGAGCCGCGCGAGGTCTCTCTGCCGACCTACATTCCTCACTCTGTTTTGCTAAGTGCACGCCAAGAAGGACGCGGCGCTGCCGCCGCGTGAAAGCAGGAACGATGTCT
Organism: Aotus nancymaae; assembly: GCF_030222135.1. NCBI lineage: Eukaryota > Metazoa > Chordata > Mammalia > Primates > Aotidae > Aotus > Aotus nancymaae. The sequence continues at coordinate 21,369,599 of NW_026988455.1, forward strand.
CCTTGGCTGAACAGGAGCACAAACTGTTCTGAAGGTTTTTTTTTTTTTTTGAAGTGAATGTTGCTCCGCTGCAGTTCCCGCTCGGGAGCTGGTGCCTGTCTCCTGTGCTCGCAAGCTCTGAATTATTAATTTTAAAATAAAAAATATTTAAATTGTAATTTAATTTAAAAATGGAAGGTGTTTACTTTTTTAAAATTAATTTTTAAATTTCAAAACATTTAATTTTTTAAAAATTTCAAGTAAATTTTCTTCAAGTTTTAATTATGCAGTAAGATTAAACTTCTAGTTACCTAAAATAGTTTTCAACGTGAACTTCATTCGCGTAACATAAATGTTGTTTCTTTTCTACAAAATACAATTGACCATGTTTACAAGGGTTCTTTTTTTCTTTTCCCTAAAAATAATTTTAGTTCGAAGCCAGAAAAAGGTCCTGCAGTTTAAGAAGGGGGAAGGGGGCGTAAATACCAGTCTCTTGACAAACGTGTGTGTTGAGGCACGTGAAAACCACAGATGGAGAAAGTAGGTACCTATCTGCGAAGATGGCATCGTGGGAGGTGAGGTCCCTAGGTCAGGGTTCCTCCCTCGCTTGTGCACTGCTGGTCCCAGCACAGAGAGGCGCTCCGTAAATAATTGTCCCCCCTCCCCACAGATACACACTCACATACACATATACTACACACACACACACCACATTCCACACACATACACACTACACATATTCATACATAAAAGCTGCTCTCTGCTGCCACACAGGTGCCTGGACGGGGTGGGAGGAGACTCACGTGTTCAGTCTCCTCCCACCCGGTCTAAGGCCAGTGGCCAGTGGCCCCATAAGAGCAAGCAACGCTTTTTTCTTTTTTCTCTAATTTCAGGTACATTTTCTTCAAGTTCTTTAAGTTTTAATTATGCAGTAAGAGAAAACTTCTAGTTACCGAAAATAGTTTTCAATGTGAGCTTCATTAGCTTAACATAAATGTTACATTTCTTTCCTACAAGATGCAATTGACCATGTTTACAAGAGAAAGTGATCTGGTAAGAGCTGGGCTTATTATGTGGGTCCTATAAATATGCATAGTCATTGCACATGTAGTGTTCTTTTAACAAATTTTATTAACCCGATGATCCCTTGGGGAATTTTTTGGCTGAAATAACCTAGTACATATAAAAACCCAATCTCTTCCTTGCATGTGCATAAAAACTAGAGTGCTTATTAGGAAAGCTGTGTGTTTAATATACTGTGGCCAACACGATTATTTGGAACAGCATTTTTGTTTAAATTGTGGGTGTAATGCTCTATCCCAAATGCAAACATGTGGTATTAGAGATTGGACCACAGAAATCCTGATCGTCAAACTGATCCGACGTGAGATTATTAGATTAACCTGGACCACAAATGCAGCTCTCAGTGTGCTGGGAGCCTGGTGCTATTCTGGGCGCAGGAATAGTGCAGAAAACCAAATAGACACATGCAGGGAAGTACATTCTACAGCGCTGGGGAGCTCAGTTCCCTGAGAAAAACGCAGCTGGTGAGGGGGATTCCTTGGCCTGCGTGGGTAGTTTAATTTGGCTGGAAGGTCTATCCATTAGTCATCAACTGTGCCTCTAAAAATCACTGTAACTAAGAATCATCTAAAAAGGTGTCTGCAAGGTTCCTTTCCTTCCTGAACCCAGTGATGGCTTCTTCATTCTCTTTAACTATAAACAAAAATGTGCAGGTTACAGCAGCACAGGCAGCTGATTTGCACAAGAGAGTGTAACATAAAACTGAGAAAGTCACTTCCATTGTTAAAAAACAAAAATGCATCCCTGAAAACTGTAACTTCCCAGTTAGTTAGGTTAGGATCTAAGGATCATAGAAAGTGGGAAAAAGAAACTGGTCGTGAGTCATTTGGATTTGTAGGGTAGACAAGAAGCCACTCTTCTTTTTTTTTAATTTTTTTATTATTATTATTATTTTAATGAATGAGAGGTTCTTATGTTGCCCAAGTTGGCCTTGAATGCATAGCCTCACCTCCTGAAGCGCCAGGACAACTAGCCCGAGCCACCGAGGCTCCAAGAAGCCACTCTTAATCCACACAATTAGCCACACCAGAACCCTTAATTGTCCTTCAAGCAGAGCTGTGAGTCCCAGCTGAAGGCAGCTGTGCTGAGAGCTCGTCCCCAGGCCTGGGGGTGTCCTCAGACTCTGCAGCCCATGGGTCTCCAAACAAAAACTAAGGAACTGGGAGAAATGCCACTAGAAAATGAATTCTAACTAATTCATTCACTGAGAGCCTTCTTTCTCTCTTTTCCCTAAAAATAATTTTAGTTAGCCAGAAAAAAGGATAGGAGGGCAGTTTAAAGTGGGGGGTGTAAATACTCATCCGTGGAGAAACATGGACGTCTAGGCACCCTCAGAGTGAAAGCCACAAATGGAGGAAGTTGGTCCTCACCAGTGAAGGTGGCATTATGGGAGGTGAGGTCCCCAGGTCAGGGTTTCCCCCGCTCTTGTGTTCATTGCTGGTGAACAGGGTAGGTGGTCCATAAATCATTGTTCCCCCCCCACACACACATACACAGATACTCATACACATACACCACACACACACACAACCCCACACACACCATACACACCCATGCACTACACCACACACCCCACATGCATTCCACACACACCACGCATAAACACCACACACACTCATACACTCTCACCATATATACAACACATACACACACATTCTACACACACCACACATATACACCACACACACCCATACACATTCACTATACACACACCCCACACATTCCACACACACCACACATACACACCACACACACTCATACACGCTTACCACATATACACCATACAAACCCCACACACACATTCTACACACACCACACATACACACCACACACACCCATACACATTCACTATACACACACACCCGACACATTCCACACACACCACACACATACACCACACACATCCACACCCCCACATTCCACACCCCACCCATACACACACACCACACACACAAACCACCACATACTCATACACACATCATACACAAGACACACATTCCACAAACACCACACATTTTCACACACACATTCACATACACACTTATACACACACACTACACACATCACACACACATTTTGTACACACCACACAAAAACCACACACACATACACACCACACATCACCAACCCACACCATGCACACATACATTACACATACACCTCACATACCATAGTCACATACACAATATATACATGCAACACATCTCACACACACCATACACACCCCTCACATATCATACACATGACACACCACAGATACCACACACATCTTGTACACCTCGCACACAAATTACACACATATACACACCACATGTACAGCACACGCATCTTGTGAACACACAAACACTACACAAATACAACACATCTCGCACACACACACCTCACACACCACACATAACACCGCATACCTTACACATACCACCAACACCACACACACACCTCACGTACACACACATCACACACCACACATCACACACCACATACCATAAACATGTACCACACACACCCATCATGTACATGTATGTACATACTACATACATCACACACACCACACACACCACACACATACCTACACCCTATAAATGCCAAACACACACCTCACACACACACCTCACACAAACACATACACACCACACACACCTCACACAAAAACACATTACACAAACATACATATATACATACATACCACACATAAACCAAACACACATCAAATAAACACTCATACACAGTGCATAGACCACACACACACAAACCACACACCACACACATCAAACATACAAACCCTACACACATCACACACCACACACCAAGGACACCCACACAGACACACACACACAAGTTTCTCTTCTACCTTAAGGAGTGCAATTATTTATTCATGGACTGGTTTTCTTTCTAAAAATCCTCATTGTGAATTTCTGGTAAATAGAATTCTCCACCTCTAAATTTTTTTTTAGCATTTAGGCTGTTTCTAAACTGTTGTTCTTATAAATGCCAGGTGCACAAACATTAACCTGCCACCTTACCCGGCTTAGCCAAGTATGGGGTCCATGGCTGTAGTTAACCATCTTTGTGTGGGGTTCTTGTGGTGCCGGCAAGGTCCTACCTGCCTTTCTTGTTCTCTGCGTCTACCTTTATTCACCTTTGTTTTGTTTTGTGTTTTGAAACTGTTTTGCCTTTCTCAAAATCAAGTTGATTTTCTTCTCACAATCTATGTCTACAGATGGAAGCCAGGGGAGCAAAGTTTCGTGTTTCACCGGAAGCCCCTCCTTTCTCCCCCTAACTTGGCTTTAAGAGCAGCCAAGTCATAAAGTTCTCACACAAGACATTGTCAGGTCTTGGTGACCGTGCACATGAATTCAAATGTGCAGAAGCAAAGTAAAACACTTTTCCTGCACTTCCCTCCTACCGTGAAATTAAGTTACTGAACTTTTGAAGGTGACTCCTCTTACACCAAGTAAAAAATCTCTGCATTAGTTTTCATTTGGATTAAAAAGTAAGACCCAATAGTGATATGGGATGAAATGGGGTGCGTGTTGGGTGCTGGTGCTCTGTCAGAAGTCAATCCTTTGATGAGTTACACTGCCAAATGCCAGGTGACCATCCACCAAAGCCACACACTAGTTACAGTGGTGAGGACAGATTTCAATCAGTAACATTTTTTTTCTTTTCTGAGAGTCTCACTCTGTCACCCAGGCTGTAATGCAGTGACGCAATCTCGGCTTGTTGCAACCTCCCCCTCCTGGGTTCAAGGGATTCTCCTGCCACAGCCTCCCAAGTAGCTGGGATTACGGGTGTGCACCACCATGCCCGGCTAATTTTTGTATTATTATTATTTTTTAAGATGGAGTCTAAGTCTGTTGCCAGTCTGGAGTGCAGTGTGTAATCTCGGCTTACTGCAACCTCCGCCTCTCGGGTTCAAGCAATTTTCCTGCCTCAGCTTCCTGAGTAGCTGGGACTACAGGCGTGCACCATCACGTCTGGCTAATTTTTTGCATTTTTGGTAGAGACAGGTTTTCACCATGTTGGCGAGGATGGTCTCGAACTCCTGACCTCCAGTGATCCACCTGCCTCGGCTTCCCAAAGTGCTGGGATTACAGGCGTGAGACACCGCATCTGCCGATTTTTTGGTATTTTTAGTAGAGACAGGGTCTCACCACACTGGCCAGGCTGGTCTCAAACTCCTAGCCTCAGGTGATCTGCCCACCTTGGCCTCTCAAAGTACTGGGATTACAGGCGTGAGCCACCACGCCCAGCCCATAAATCTTAATATGACCAGAAAAATAACTACTTGTGACCAGATGCAGGTGTGGTGTCAGGGACCTGTAATCCAAGCTAATGGGGAGGCTGAAGCAGGAGAATTGCTTGAACCCAGGAGGGGGAAGTTGCAGTGAGCCAAGATCATGCCACTACACTACAGCATGGGCGACAGAGCAAGACTTCATCTCAAAATAATAACAATAGTAATAACTACTTGAACTCTTTTCTAGGTAAACCTGGATCAAAGAAAAAATCAAAATCAAATATCAAGTTATTTAGAAATTAATGAAAGAAAAATACAATTATGGGATATAGCCAAGCTGCATTCTAAGGAAAAGTTAGAGCTTAACTACTATTGTTATTTAAAATCAGTAAAAAGAACAAGCATAATTTACATTCGTGAACAGGGTAGAGCGCCAACCCCCGTCCTCCCATCCACACTACTGTGACATTGGCTTTCAAAGCTCTCAGAGCTTCCTCAATTTTTTTTTTTGGGACAAAGAAAGAAAGAAAGAAAGAAAAAGAATGAAAAAGAGGAAGAAAAAGGAAGAGAAAGAGAGATTGAGAATGGGAGTATTGCTTTCTTGCCCAGGCTAGAATGCAGTTTAGTAATGGGTATTGAAAACCTCTTTTATACCAATAATTATACTTAATGATGTAGACAGGAAGGAATAAGGGAAGAAAATAACAAACAAGCAGCCAACCAATATTTCATTTAAACCTATGAAATGCTATGCAATTACTGAGGAGTGATTTACTTCCAATTATGTAGTCACTTTTGGAAAAGGTGTGAGGTGGTAATGTATGTTTTGTGTATTTGAAGTGGAGAGTTCTATAAATGTTTATTAAATTTACTTGTTCTGGGTCTGAGTTCAAGTCCTGGATGTCCTTGTTAATTTTCTGTCTCGTTGATCTATAGAATCGTTAGCTCTTCTTGTTACATTGATCCTTTTGCCATTATGTAATGTCCTTCTTTGCCTCTTTTGCTCTTTGTTGCTTTAAAGTCTACTTTATCAGAGGCGAGAATTGCATCTCCTGCTTTTTGTTTATTTGTTTATTTTTACTCTCTGTTTGGTTGGTAAATCTTCCTCCTTCTCTTTGTTTTGAGTCTTTGTGTATCGTTGCATGTGAGATGGGTCTGGATGCAGCATACCATTGGGTTTTGGCTTTTTATCCAATTAGAATATATATAAGTTTAATACTGCCATTTGATGCTAGCTGGCTGTTTTGCCCATTAGTTGGTGTAAATTTTTCATTGTGTTAATGCTCTTTGCTTTTTGATATATTTTTGGAAAGGCTGATATTGGTTGTTCCTTTATATGTATAGTGCTTCTTTCAGGAGCTCTTGTAAAGCAGGCCTGGTGGTGGTGAAGTCTCTAAGTACTTGTATGTTCGCAAAAGATTTAATTTTTCCTTTGCTTCTAAAGCTTAGTTTGGCTGGATAGGAAATTCTGGGTTGAAAGTTCTTTTCTTTAAGGATGTTAAATATTGGTCCCCACTCTTTTCTGGCTTGTAGGGTTTCTGCTGAGAGATCTGCTGTAAGTCTGATAGGTTTCCCTTTATGGGTAACCTGACCTTTCTCTCTGGCTGCCCTTAGTATTTTCTCCTTCATTTCAACCCTAACAAATCTGGCAATTATGTGTCTTGGGGTTGATCTTCTTGAAGAATATCTTTGTGGTGTTCTCTGTATTACCTGGAGTTGAATATTACCCTGTCTTGCTAGGTTGGGAAAGTTTTCCTGAATGATATCCTGAAGAGTATTTTCCAACTTGGATTCATTCTCTTTGTCACATTCAGGTACACCTATCAAACGTAAATTAGATCTTTTCACATAGTCCCATATTTCCTGGAGACTTTGCTCATTCCTTTTTATCCTTTTTTCTCCAATCTTGTCTTCTCGTTTCATTTCACTGAGCTGGTCCTCGACTTCTGATATCCTTTCTTCTGCTTGATCAATTCGACTGTTTAAACTTGTGCATACTTCACGAAGTTCTCGTGTTGTGTTTTTCAGCTCCATCAATTCACTTATATTCCTCTCTAAATTGTCCATTCATGTTAACATTTCATCAAACCTTTTTTCAAGGTTCTTAGTTTCTTTGGATTGGGTTAGAACAAGTTCTTTTAATTCACAGAAGTTTCTTATCATTCACCTTTTGAAACCTGCTTCTGTTACTGGAACACACTCGTTCTCCATTAAGCCTTGTTCTGTTACTGACGAGGAATTGCGATCCCCTGTAGAGGGAGAGGCATTCTGATTTTGAGTATTCTCTGCCTTTTTAGGCTGGTTTCTTCCCTTCATTATATATTTATCCCTCTGTCATCTTTGTAATTACCGGCTTTCTAACTAGGTCTCTGAGCGGACGTCCAACTTGTTGATTCCCAGCGCCAAAATCTGAGCAATCCACTGCTCCGGCCAAAACAGCAGTGTTAAGAGTGATGATGCTTTTCTGCCTGGGAATCTCCGGACTCTGCACCAAGAACTGCCGTGCTAAGGTGCCAGCAAAACTGCCGCGCCGGCCACAAGAGTTGCTCTGGCGACCCGTGGGGCTCCTCCGCTGGGAATCTCTTGGTCCGTGAGCAACAAATATTCGTCTGAAAGTGTGGCGTCCTCTCATTCTCTGCGCTTTCACTGGGAGCTATGAGCCCGAGCTGCTAGTGATCAGCCATCTTGGATCTCTCTCCCCTCAATTCTTAATTCTGTTCTCCTCTGCAGTCCACTCCCCTTCTTTCCTCCCTCTGACATCCTCACTCAGGTCTCATCTTCTACCCTTTCCTTTCTGAGTGTTCTCCCTCTGCTAGTAACTTGTTAAATGAATAGTAAACTGAATTAGTTTTTTCCATCATTTTCTGACATTAAAAATGATAAAGAACTGATTTCCTGGTAACTTTAGCAAGATGGTGGAATAGGAGTTCCCCTTCTTGTATTCCTCACAGCAACAACAATTTTACAAGCAACCACAGACAAAAAATGCCTGTGTGGGAGTTCTGGGATCCAGGTATGAGGCTGCAAAACCCTGGTGGAGCCCATGACCAAGGAGGGCCATTTTGAGAAATCAGGCTTACTGTGGCAGTCCCAGGTGGCCAGGCTCACTGACTGTGGTCCCAGCTAAAGACCTGGAAACAGCCCATGCCCCTATGGACTCAGCTACAGCCACATTTGGCCTTGGTCCTGCCACCGAGATGATCCACCAAAGACCCTGAGAGGAGTGATGCTCATCCATGCCTCGTGATTCACCCACCTCAGTCTCCCAAAGTGCTGGGATTACAGGTGTGAGCCACTGCACCAGGCCTGAGGCTTGCTATTGAGGCCTAAAGTGTCCTAACATTACAGCAAGAGCTAGGGGAGTTATGAGCCAGGAATTGTGCAGTAAACACTGGCTGAATTTGTGGAGATAAATATAGGACATTCTAGAGTTATATTATCTGACCTCTACCTCCCCAGAATCCTGACAGGGAGGAGACACTGTCCCTACTTTTCACTTGGGGAAGCAGGCTCAGGGGAATCAAGCAACCCAAAGCATCCTTTAGTAGAAAGCAGGCATTTGGACCAGGGTTGTGACAGTGTCTGGGTGTGGGAACAGGAGTGCCAGGTGGCAGACTGGAGGTGCCACACCTGGGGTGACAGTCAGCCCTCCTCTCTGCAATCCCACTGGCCCTTTGCACTTGGAGGTGTTAAGAGGGTCTCAGCCCTGTATTGTGGGGTGCAGTGCAGGGGATCTGGGGAGCCTAGGGACTCCTCCTCGCAGTAGAGTGCGGTGTTTGAGGGTCCTGTGGGAGTGGGTGAGGGAAGAGGAGGTTGCTCCCCTTCCCCCCAACTCCCTCACCCCTTTCTGCTGTGGCGCCTTTGAGCTTCCTGTGGCCCCCCCAGCCACAGTTCCCTCCAGGACAGTTCTTGGCATGATGGGTGTGATGCCACTGGGCCAAAGGGGCCCTGGGCTCCCGAATCTCTGGGGCTCCCAAACAGATCTTTGTGACCTGAAGGGCTGGCAGGGGTCTGTGTGGTGGGGGTCCCCAAGAATGAGCCTCAGCCCAGAGTTGCCATGGCAGGATGAACCTGGCTGGTTTTATTCTGTCTTTATGGAGATGTGGGCCCATTTATTCTTTTATCATCAATTACTTAATGTTAATTTAGCTGCAAAACCATATACCAGCTAAAAATGGAATTTCATAATTTTGTTATCCTCAAAGTGGGGAAGCTTGTTTTCCACTTCTTAAATTGCTGTCAAATAGATTTTTAAATGCCAAGATGGAATGCTTATGTTATTAAAATGGCATATATCACACATCATTTGTTTTATTATGTCATTTATTATTGTTCTTTGTAATTTTATATTCATAGCCCCAAGTAATAGAGATCCCATTATGCAGAACATTCAGGAGTGGCAGGATCTTTTAGAAAGTTAGTTTTAGAGAAGAGCACTAGCAAAGCACAATAAATTGAGGGGCAAGAGAACTAAGAAAGAGTCAAATTGCTATACCAGCACGGTGACTCATGCCTGTAACCCCAGCACTTTGGGAGGCTGAGGCAGGCGGATTACTTGAGGTTGGGAGTTCGAGACCAACCTTCCAACATGGAGAAACCGAGTCTCTTCTAAACCTAGCCAGGCATGGTGGCGCATGCCTGTAACGCCAGCTACTCGGGAGGCTGAGGTAGGAGAATCACTTGAAACTGGGAGGTGGAGGTTGCAGTGAGCAGAGATCGTGCCATTGCACTCTAGCCTGGGAAACAAGAGCAAAACTCTGTCTCAAAAAAAAAAAAAATCAAATTGCTCCCTAGAAGCTTGTAGAAAATCTTACACAAAACTCTCCCAAATATAAACATTAGGTACTAAGAACATATGCCTCTGCACCCCATGCACAAGGTTTTTTTTTTTTTTTTTTTAATGCTCAGGTTTTTGAAATCTAGTTTTTAAAGTTTAACTTTTTCAATTTTTAAGTTATCTCTGGGGAGAAATTCTTTGAAAGTTAGTATTGCCAGAGCAGGGAAACAGAAGTATATACAATAAAAGTAATAAAGGAAGAAGTCAGCAGTAGCACCCCTTGCTGAAGAATCACTTAATATCTGTACATTCTATTTTCCTAAAGGAGTTGAAGCAATGAATAAGTCAGTAGGCATTCACTGTGCACCTTGGGTCACAGCTGGGCTGGAGGAATCCTGGGATTTTAGGAATGTTGTTGAAGACTCCTGATGCTAGAGGCTGGTCTGAGGGCAGAGGGACCTGGAGACACAGAGACAGTCCTGTCCCAGCAGACTCAGAGGAGGGGAGAGACTCACAGCAACCCCCTTAGAGGACAGTTAGGACAGAACTTCGTGCAGGCGAACCAGAGACGGGACATTCACATCCTGCTGGTGTTGCAGTCACTGTTTGTCAGTTTCTTCTAAAATTTAATGCATAAGTATTTTATGACCTGAAAATTCCACTACTAGGTGTTTGCTCAAGAGAAATTAGAACATCTACACAAAGAGTCATACATAAATGTTCCTAGTGGCCTCATTCCTAGCGCCCAAACATGAGAAACAAACCAAATGTCCATCAACAGATGATGGTATATCCAGTCAATGGAATGGAATACTCCTGAGCAGTCAGAATAAAACACACACACACACACACACACACACCCCCCACATCACATGGGTCTCAAAAACAGTGCATATGGTATGATTCCTTGTGGAATTTTACAAGAGGAAATACGAGTCTATAGTGATTAGGCAGCTGTTTGGGGTTGTCTAGAGCCAGGAGTGCAAGTGCAGGTGGGAACTTTTAGGCGTGATGGAAATCTCTGTAGCTTGAATGTGGTCTTGGCTGCATAGGTATATACATTTGTCAAACTTTATCAAAGTATACACTTAAAGTATATACAGATTATACACTTTAAAGCAGCGGTTCCCAACCTTTTTGGCAACAGGGACCAGTTTTGTGGAAGATCATCTTTCCAGAGACCAGGAAGGGGGGATTTTTTTCAGGATGATTCAAGCATATTACATTTATTGTGCACTTTATTTCTACGATTATTACATTGTAATATATAACGAAGTAATTACACAAGTCACTGTAATGTAGAATCAGTTGGGAGCCGTGGGCTTGTTTTCATGCAACTAGATTATCCTATGTGGGGCTGATGGAAGACGGTGACAGATCATCAGGCATTAGATTCTCATAAAGAGTGTGCAACCTAGATCCCTCACATGCGCAGTTCACACAAGGGTTCACACTCCTATGAGAATCTAATGCTGCCACTGGTCTGACAGGAGGTGGAGCTCAGGTAGTAATGTGGGTAATTGGGAGTGACTGTAAATACAGATGGATCTTCACTGCCTCTCACCTCCTGCTGCATGGCCCAGTTCCTAACAGGCTGGGGGTTGGGGACCCCTCCTTTAAAGTATACCTCAATACCACCATGGCACACATTTACCTGTGTGACAAACCTGCACATCCTGCACATTTACCCCAGATCTTAAAAGCTGGAAAAAAAATAAGGTAGTGATTTTCAAAAAATACAAAGAACCCTTCCAATGTTCCTACACGTGGATGCTAATACTTGCCCATCACAAAAGTGCAGGAGGTGAGTGGACAGTGTTAGCATTCGAATGAAAATTTAAAAACCAATCTATGCAGTTATGTGGATGGAAAGACATTTCTTCTTCAAGCTCAGAGGTGTGAGAGGGAAGTGAGGGGTGAGATTAGTCACTGGACATGCCAGGGGCCCCCAGCTGCACTGCCATGTGACTTCAACCACATGAAAGACCCTGGGCCCAGACCGGGCGCGGTGGCTCACGCCTGTAATCCCAACACTTTGGGAGGCAGAGGCGGGTGGATCACGAGGTCAAGAGATCGAGACCATCCTGGTCAACATGGTGAAACCCCGTCTCTACTAATACAAAAAAAATTGGCTGGGCATGGTGGCGCGTGACTGTAATCCCAGCTACTCAGGAGGCTGAGGCAGGAGAATTGCCTGAACCCAGGAGGCGGAGGTTGCGGTGAGCCGAGATTGCGCCATTGCACTCCAGTCTGGGTAACAAGAGCGAAACTCCGTCTCAAAAAAAAAGAAAAAAGAAAGACCCTGGGCCCAGAGCACCCAGACTCATATCAAAATTCATGAGTGTGGTTCTTTCAGATCACTGTTTTGGAGTGTGTGACAGGACAGCATGAGATAAATGAGACAATCAGATGAGATTTTTGTTTTCAGCAAGGACAAGGTTCCTCTTGACCAAGATGGGGAGAGTCAGGAGGCTTTGGGTTTGAGTCTCAGTTACACCCTATGCACCCATTCTTTCTCTGGGTGTGTCCAGGGCCCTGGATCACTTCCCTGGCTGTGATCAGAGGACCCTCTGGGTGAGGTCTGCCCAGCTGCAGAGCCAGGTTCAGCTGAGAGTCTGTCACTTCATGGCCAGACCAGGGCCTAGAAGCCCATTCAGGAGTTTCCCTGTCTCTGCAGGTGTAAAGCCTCTCAGACTTGCCAGTGAATGCACCGATGTAGCTCTACATGCAGGGAAGGGTGCTAACACCTCATGGATAAAACTGTGACCCATGAGAGACTGGAACTGAATACTTATTCTCCCCTGCAGACAGACTCTTCCGCAGTACTGCCATGCACACGTCTCTGACAATGGTCCTAACCAATTGTGCACTGATCTACGTGGTGCCAGCTCGGTGACTCCTTCCCTCGGGCTGGCTCTCCCGCCATCCCTGCCTCACTTCCGGTTCCCAGCTACTGCACTCTCCAGTTGCCTCCCACACTGTATTCCTGGGAACCCAGGCTTAGAGAATCGCCTGTTGGATGTTTAACTGGAAATGTCAATTCCACGGCTTGGAATTCATCCTGGAAGTTTGGGCTAGAAGTACACACCTGGGAGCCTTCAGCATATGGATGGAATTCAAGCCATGACACTGGATGAGATGCTACTGAGGGTCTGAGTACAGGTTTAAAAATAGAAGAGGCCTGGGCAGGCACGGTGGTTCACGCCTGCAATCCCAGCACTTTGGGAGGCCGAGGCAGGTGGATCACGAGCTCAGGGGTTCAAGACCAGCCTGGCCAACGCAGTGAAATCCTGTCTCTACTAAAAATACAAAAAATTAGCCAGGTGTGGTGGCAGGGGCCTGTAATCCCAACTACTTGGGAGGCTGAGGCAGCAGAATCACTTGAACCTGGGAGGCAAAAGTTGCAGTGAGCCGAGATCATGCCACTGCACTGCAGCCCAGGCGACAATGCGAGACTCTGCCTCAAAAAAAAAAAAAAGAAGAGGCCTGAGGACTGAGTCATGGAGCACATTGTTTAGGGACCCTGGAGGTAAGGAGGTGTGCCCAGGGAGGAGGGAGGAAAACTGAGAGCATTACTCAAGTGAAAACATGTCACGGGGAGGAGTCAGTGATTGGCTGTGACCATGCCATGGATGGCACCTGACCTTTCACAGTGTGGACATAGCGAAGTGGCAGCCTCGCAGGTTTCGACAGTTTGGGTGGAGAGGCCAAGGGGTCGACAGCAAACTGGAAAAGAGCAAGACAAACAATGAGGATGGGATTTTCTTTAAAAAGTTTTGCTGTATGGGGAAACAAGAAGTTCTGTGCTACTCTCTTTTTTCTTTTAATAATCCGTTTTTCCTATCTGTATGTTTCTAAGGTTTTTCTCTTTGCTCCTCAGTTCAGGAATGTCATCAGCCTGTAGCGAAGTGTTGGTTTGCTCGGGCTGTTGTAACAAAATGCCACAGACTGGGTGGTTTAAACAAGGAGGTCTATCTTCTCTGTTCTGAAGGCTGGAAGTCTGAAGTTTCAGGGAGCGAGGAATCCCTAGGACAATCCATCCCATGGCTCACAGAGGGGCCTCCTCGGCCAGCGCCTCTCCACAAGGCAGTGGGAGGATGAGAAACCGGGGTTTCACCTCATCTCTTTCTGATTCTTCATTTGTAGACTCCCCCAGTGAAACCTATTTTTTTTTTTTTTTGAGATGGAGTCTCGCTCTGCTGCCCAGGCTGGAGTGCAGTGGCACGCTCTCGGCTCACTGCAACCTCCATCTCCCGGGTTCAAGTGATTCTCCTGCCTCAGCCTCCAAGTAGCTGGGATTACAGGGACACACCACCAGGCCCGACTAATTTTTGTATTTTTTAGTAGAAAAGGGATTTCACCATGTTGGCCAGGTTGGTCTCAAATTCCTGACCTCAGGTGATCCACCCACCTTGGCTTCCCAAAGTACTGGGATTACAGGCGTGAGCTACTGTGCCTGGTCCTATTTCTTAACTCATACCCTATGATGACCCTGACAGGAAGAGGACTTTAAGACTGAAATGTTATGTTTTAGGTTTCCACATTGGGTTGCTAGCTTACTTATATGGATATTACTGTTTTCTTTCAGTCCAAGCTGTTGTCTTTGAAGACTTTTAAGAACTGAAGCATAGGGTAGGTACAGTGGCTCACGTCTGTAATCCTAGCATTTTGGGAGGCTGAGGTGGGTGGATCACGAGGTCAGCAGTTCAAGACCAGCCTGGCCAAGATGGTGAAATCCCATCTCTACCAAAAATACAAAAATTAGCCAGGCGAGGTGGCAGGCACCTGTAATCCCAGCTATTCAGGAGGTGGAGACAGGAGAATTGCTTGAACCTGGAGGGTGGAGATGGCAGTGAGCCGAGTTCGTGCCACTGCACTCCAGCCTGGGCAACAGAGCGAGACTTTGTCTCAAAAATGAATAAATAAATAAATAAAAGAACTGAAGCATAACACTTCTAACAGGACTCTGAGTAGCGGTGTTGCCACAGGCAAAGTGTCTATGCCTGACAAAGCTTTCCTTTGGCAGGAGTGTGAGGAAATGGAGACTTTCATTCCCAGAAGGTAGAGCTGTACATCGGTACAACCTCTTTGGAGAGCAAGTGGACAACATCAACATGTTTAAAAATCGCATACTCCATCTTCTACAATTCCCTTTTTCAGTATAACCCTGAGGAAGTCTTCCACCTGTGACAAGGGAACAGGCGTACAGAAGTTTGAACAGCAGTGCTGGTGTTGGCCTCTGGGGCTCTTCCTCACGTGTACCCTGAGCTGATTCTTATCTCCTTCAGGCCTTTGCTCAAAAATTCCTTCTCAGTGGTGTCTGCCCTGATCCCTCTTCCCACTTGAAATGGGAGTCTGTTTTCCTCTGCATATACCCACACCATCCAGACTCCTCTTTTTCTGCCCAAAACACTTAACAGCTTCCAACACACTACTAAAGTATTCACTCATGTTTATTATGTGTGTCCTCCTCATCCTCTGTATTACTCCATTTTCACACTGCTATAAAGACCTGCCTGAGACTGGGTAATTTATGCAGAAAAAAGGTTTATGACTCACAGCTCTGCATGGCTGGGGAGGCTTCAGGAAACTTACAATCACGGTGGAAGACAGAGAGGAAGCAAAGCACATCTTCCATGGCAGCAGGAGAGAGAGCACATGGGGAAAATTGCCACTTTTAAACCATCAGATCTCCTGAGAACTCACTATCATGAGAACAACATGGGGGAAACCACGTCCATGATCCGATCACCTCCCACCAGGTCCCTCCCTCGACGTGTGGGGATTACCATTCAAGGTGAGACATGGCAACGCAGAGCCAAAGCTTATCATCCCCAGCCCAAAGTAGAACGCAAATTATAAATATACCGATGGATAATGGCCAGACCATATGTGAAAATAGAGTTCTGAGCTGGGTGTGGTGGTGTGCACCTGTAGTCCCAGCTGCTCCGGAGGCTGAGGCAGGCAGCCCGAGCAACATAGCAATATCCTGAGTCTAAATTAATTAATTAATTTTAAAAAACTAAAAATAGCACTCTGACTCACAGCCTGCAGCAACCTGCCCAGAAAACCAACCTCTTACCCACAATAAACAACCCAGGAAGGCAGCCTGCTGTCAGTCAGCCTGGTAGGAAGTCACACTGCTCTCTCTGGCAACAATCCAGGAAGCTAAACAATAACTTTGCAATAATCAGGCCCAAATGGCCAGGGCATGATCGATCACTCACAACTTCTCTAATTTTTGCCCCCACTTCCAACTTAAAACCCAGCAGAGAAAGCCAAATGTATTCCCCTAACCAATCCCGTTGCATCCCTGCTTCTAGTTAGCCACCTCCAGCTCCCTGAGGCCCACAGCCTCCACCAGCGCCCTCTGAAATCTTCCCCCTCCTACACTGTGAAGCTGCCCCATGCCTCTGCCCGCCTTTGATCTCTGCCAAATGCAAGTGATGGTGCTGACTTCCTTGCTAGAGCAAGGTCTGTATATAGCCTTTGCCAGCTCTCACTTGGTTGTCCTTGGTTTATTTCCACACTACACAAGGGCAGAGGTTTCTACCTGATTGTTTTCCCAACTGACATATCCCTATAACATTGCCCAGCACCCAGTAGGGGCTCAGTGATGATAAATGAATGAGTAACAGAAAATGAGAATTTCCAAGTCTGACTTTAGGAGAATGGATGGATGGAGAATTTATGGCTTATTCATACTATGGAAATTGCTACATACTATAGCCATTAAAATGAATGAACTAGATCTCAAAATATTAAAATGACTGACTCTCAAAACTGTAATGTTGGCAAAAGAAGCAATTTATAGGGGATGCATGCTATATAATACCATTTATACAAATGTTAAAAACCCCAGCGCATCATGGAAACCTACATATATAGTAAAAGTGAAATCCATGCCCAGGAATGACCCCCACCAACTTCATCAGGGTGGTTGCTCCTAGAGGCTGAGGAAGGAAATGTCAGGGGTGGGGCATCTGGAGAAGGAATTTTACATCTACATATATATTTTTCTTTATAAGAAATACGATAGGGTGGCCATGGTGGCTCACGCCTGCAATCGCAGGACTTTGGGAGGCCAAAGCCAGCAAATAACCTGAGGTCAGGAGTTTGAGACCAGCCTGACCAACCTATCTCTACCAAAAATACAAAAATTAGCTGGGTGTAGTGGTTGGTGCCTGTAATCCCAGCTACTCAGGAGGCTGAGGCAGGAGAATTGCTTGAACCCAGGAGACAGCGGTTACAGTGAGCTGAGATCATGCCAGTGCACTCCAGCCTGGGTGACAGAGAAAGACTCCATCTCAAAAAAGAAAAGAAAAAGAAATAAGATGAAAAGTTATGACAAATTATTAATATTTGTTAAATCTGGTGATGAGTACCTGTGAAATTATTTAATGTACTTCTCAGTATATTTGACATACTTTGAAATCCAAAAATATTATAATAATGAAATAATGACTCAAAATGCAGATTAAAATGTGGATGCCATGTGGTGATGGCAAGGGGATGGTGGTGTCAGGGACGACACTGCAGGGCTGAGAGGTGCCACCGTTAATGTCCCCATGTCTGCCTCCTCGTCACCTCCCCAACCCTAGCCCCAGTGACTCAAATTTATCTCTGATAAAAACCTTCTGAATGGTTTTGTTGGCAGAATTCCCAAGCAGTTCCTTCTCTTTCCACTGCAGCCACCTCCCTAACCAGGCCCTTGGCCCTTGCAGAGAGTGTGAAAACCTGGAAAGAGCTCAGAGAAGGGCGAGACTTCATGGGGCTGGAGGCGAGCCTGGCTGGCTGGGGCCTCCAGGAGGCTTTTTCCCTTCGTGCAGGCCTGATCTTGGCCTTGGGAGATTGATGGCCACATGCCCAGTGACTCAAGAGGCCCAAACCAGCCCACAGGACTGAAGCATGTTGTGAAACACGCACACATACACACACTTGCACACATACATGAGTGCACACGTGCTGCAGTAAACATGTGCACTCATACGCGTGTACTCACACATACACTGTGTGATTCCACTTATGGCATTCTGGAAGAGGCAGAATTGTAAGGTCTCAGAACAGATGAGAGGTTGCTGGGGCTGAGTTGGGAGAGGGCTTGGCTTTGGGGGGAGGGGTGGACATGAAGGAACTTTCCGAGGTGATGGAAATGTTCTAGATCGGCCAGGCGCGGTGGCTCACGCCTATAATCCAAACACTTTGGGAGGCCGAGGCGGGTGGATCACCTAAGGTCAAGAAATTGAGACCATCTTGGTCAACATGGTGAAACCCCATCTGTACTAAAAATACAAAAATTATCTGGGCATGTTGGCATGTACCTGTAGTTTCAGCTACTTGGGAGGCTGAGGCAGGAGAATCGCTTGAACCTGGGAGGTGGATGTTACAGTGAGCCGAGATTGCACCACTGCACTCCAGCCTGGGCAACAGAGCGAGACTCCATCTCAAAAAAAGAGAAATTTCTAGATCTCTGCATACTGTGGTGGTAGCTACATGATTGGACACATTTCCTCAAGACTCATCCAACTGTATGCCTGCAAGGAATGAATTGTATGATATGCAAATTATCCCTCAATAAGTCTGATTTAAAGAAACCAATTTTTGTAACTATGTAAAGGTGTACTCTGTGCTCTCCTGTGAAACCCACCCAGTTATCCTTTTGTGCATTTCCACGTCCAGGGTTTCTAGTGGACATGAGCATTCTTGCCTACATTTATTACAGTCATATACCGCATACATAACGATGTGGAGCACTGTGCTACAGCCGTCCCGTAAGATTGCAATGGAGCTGAAGAATTCCTATCTCCTAGTGACGTCATGGTCATCATAATGTCTGAGCACAACATGTGACTCATGTGTTTGTGGTGATGCTGAAGAAAACGGTGCTGCGCTGCCAGTTGTATAAAAGTCCAGCATACACAATTATGTGCAATACGTAATACTTGAGAATGATAATAAACGGCTTTGCTACTGATTTATATACTGACTATGCTCTGATTTTTACTGTTATTTTACTCCTTCTACATCTTAAAACAAATGTTAACTGTAAAACAGCTTCAGGCAGGTGCTTCAGGAGGCATTCCAGAGGCATTGTTATCACAGGAGATGCTGACAGCTCCAGGCGTGTTATAGCTCCATGCGGAGGTTGCAGACAGTGATATTAATGATCTTGACCCTGCGGAGGCCTAAGCTAATGTGTGTGTGTGTGTGTGTGTCTCTTGGCTTTGAACAAAAAGTTTAAAAATTAAAAAATAAAAATAAACAATTTTATAAATAGACAAAGGCCTATAGAATAAGGATATAAACAGAGAAAATATTTTTGGGCAGCTGTACCATGTGTTTTGTTTTAAGCTGTGTTATTACAAAAGAGTCAAAATGTTTAAAAAATTAAAGTATATAAAGTAAATAAGTGACGGTAAGCTAAGGTTATTTATTTATACATTTTTTGAGACGGAGTCTTGCTGTTGCCCAGGCTGAAGTGTGTGGTGGCGCCATCTCCGCTCACTCAACCTCCACCTCCTGGTTCAAGCGATTCTCTTGCCTCAGCCTCTCCAGTAGCTGGGATTACAGGCGCGCACAACCACACCCGGCAATTTTTTTGTATTTTTAGTAGAAATGGGTTTCGCATGTTGGCCAGGCTGGTCTTGAACTCCTGACCTGAGCTGATCCACCTGCGTCAGCCTCCCAGAGTGCTGGGGTTACAGGCGTTAGCCACCACACCAGGCCTAATTTTTTTACTATTGAAGAAAGAAAAATATCTTTATAAATTGAGTGTTGCCTATGTGTACAGTGTTTATAACATCTACAGTAGTGCATGGTAATGTCTTAGGCCCTCACCTTCACTCACTGACTCACCCAGAGCAACTTCCAGTCCTGCAAGCTCCTCTCCTTCTAAGTTCCCTATACAGCTGTACAATTTTTCATCTTTTATATTTATCTTTACAGTACCTTTCTATGTTTGGACAGGTTTAGATGCACAAATACTTGCCCTCGTGTTCCAATTGCCTACGGTATTCAGGACAGACACACGTTGTGCAGCTTTGTAGACTGGGAGCAGTAGGCCATGCCATACAGCCTAGGTATGCAGCAGACTGTCCTGCTAAGTCTGTGCAAGTCCATTACACTTTATGACGTTCACACGATGACAAAATCACCTAACAACACATTTCTCAGATTGTGTTTCCATTGCTAAGTAATGTGTGACTAGACTTGTTTGAAACATCTATGGTCGCTGGTCAGGGTGAGTGGAGAGTAGGAGGACATGAAGGCAAACAGAGGCGGGTGGCGGGGAACAAGAGGAGGGAAGCAGGAGCGGGGAAGCTTCCTTCTTAGAGCGGATCATGCCCTATTACATCCATTCTTTCTTTCCAATCCAGTCTCCTGGAGCCTGCTTCTGCTCCCCTAGCCTAATTTTTTCCCCCCAAGATGTTCTTTTGCAATTGTCATCCCTGGTGAAACTTAAGGGAAAAATGCAGAGGGACGTCAGTCCTGGGCATTGGTCTTCTTTGAGATCTGCGGTTCCATGGTGGTAACCACAGGTTGCGCTTTACAGAAGTTCTTTACTTCTGATCTTGACCCTGTGGAGGCCTAGGCTAATGTGTGTGTGTCTTAACTTTGAACAAAAAGTTTAAAGTAAAAAATTTCAGCATCAAGTGAAATAAATTCCATAACACTGGTGTATTAGTCAAGGCTCTCCAGAGAGACAGAACCAATAGAATATAGATATATAGGCAGATAGATAGACAGATGATAGATGGATAGAGGAGAGGGGGTTTATTAGGGAAATTGGCTCACGTGGTTATGGAGGCTAAGAAGTCCCACCACAGGCTGTGAGGTCAAGACCCTGGGATCCTGGTAGCGTGGCTCAGCCCAAGTCCCAAGGCCTCGTTCCCAAGAACGAGGGAAGCCAAGGGTATAACTCTCAATCCAAGGCCAAAGGTCTCAGAACCCAAGGGATCATTACTGTTAAGTCCTGGAGCCCAAAGGCTGGGGATTCTGGGGTTGCCTAAGGATAGGAGTGGAGGAGTGTGTCCCAATGCCAGCAGCTAGGTGAACACATTCTCCCTTTCTCTGTTTTTCTTCTTTCTGAGACTCCAGCAGATTGCACTGTGTCCTTCCATGCTGAAGGCACAGCTTGCCCACCTAGTCCACACAAAATCACACTCTAACCTCCTCTGGAAACAATGTGCCACCAGGCTTCTAGATATTCCTTAATCCAGTCATGCTGACACCTAATATTAACTGTTGTGACTGGTATTATCCTTCTGCTCTGCTACTTAACTTTTGCTGACTAGATATGTGTGAAATGGCACCTCATTTAGATTTTTAAATTTACATTTTTAATTGGCATTAATTTGTGTTTTCCTGATTACTGGAGCAGTCAAACACCTTTTCACAGTTTCTGGTCATCGGGGTGTTTTTCCATGAATTCATTCTTCCCATGAATTGAGTGTTTTCTGGCCATTTCTGTTGCGTATTTGCTGTTTACATCTTCTGAATACTAATCCTTAGCTGGCCAGATGAATTGAAAATATCTTTTCTAGTATATTGCTCAACTTTTAACTTTCTTTAGAATATCTGCCTTACAAAATCTTTTTTTTTTGAGACAGAGTTTCGCTCTGCCAGTGGGGCTGGAGTGCAGTGGCGTGATCTCTGCTCACTGCAACCTCTGCCTCCCGGGTTCAAGTGATTCTCCTGCCTCGGCCTCCCGAGTAGCTGGGTTTACAGGCAGGTGCCACCACGCCAGGCGAATTTTTTGTATTTTTAGTAGAGACGGAGTTTCACTGTGTTAGCCAGGATGGTTTCGATCTCCTGATCTCGTGATTTGCCTGCCTCAGCCTCCCAAAGTGCTAGGATTACAGGCTTGAGCCACCGTGCCTGGCCTACAAAATCTTTTACATTTAACACAATGGAGTTAATCAGCTTTTACGTGATGGCTTGTGTCTTGTCCAACAATTCTTTCCCCATCCTGATGTCTCATAAATACCAGTCAATATTTTCCTACAAAAATTTAAAGTTCGCCTTTCACATTTAGGTATTTAATGTAGAATACATTATTTATCTACGTGGTATAAAGTAGGAAAATAAAATGCACCTATTTTTCTAGAGGATAGGCAATTGTCCAGCACCATTTATTAAAAGTTGATGTTTATGAATGTGATGCACTTCTGTGACATACCATCACAGTATGCATAACATAGGAAGAAGTCTGTTTGCAGACTATTTTCTCCATTGGTTGATTCTTCTAAACACATTTAAAAAACAAATGCTTCTTGGCTGGGCGCGGTGGCTCATGCCTGTAGTCCCAGCACTTTGGGAGGCCAAGACAGGTGGATCACTTGAGGCCTGGAGTTGGAGAACAGCCTGGCCAACATGGTGAAACCCTGTCTCTACTAAAAATAGAAAAATTAGCCTGGCATGGTGGCACACAGCTGTAATCCCAGCTACTCAGGAGGCTGAGGCAGGAGAACTGCCTGAAACCAGGAGGCGGAGGTTGTGGTGAGCCGAGATCGTGCCATTGCACTCCAGCCTGGGTAACAAGAGCGAAACTCCGTCTCAAAACAACAACAACAACAACAACAACAACAACAACAACAAACCGGGAGGTAGAGATCACAGTAAACCGAGATTATGGCACTGAATTCCAGCCCAGGTGGCAGAGCGAGACTCTGTCTCAAAACACACACACACACACACACACACACACACACACACACCACAAATGCTTCTTTAAAACCAATATATTCTATTTTTAATATTTTATATTTTATGCTTTATGCTGTCATGTGTGCAGATGCGTTAAATCAGGTTGAGAAATTACATTCTGGTATCACAATAGATGAGTCCTAATCTACTAACCTTATCATCTGGGTAGTAGAGCTGAATGCAGAAGGATGCTGTCTTTTTGTTGTGCCTCTGAATTGCTTGTAAGACCACATGACCAGTGTTGTTTTCTCTCACTTCTGAGAATTATCTTAGGAGGAACTGGGGTTCTTGAGGGTCACCCTCCTAGGAAACCACTCAGTAAATATTTGACTGATAGGCAGTTTCTATTTATCTACAAAATGAGATTACTCTTCATAAGGGAGACATGGTCCTGCAAGTCCTAAGAGAGTTCATCACGCATCCTGTTATTTTTCTTTTCTTTTCTTTTCTTTTCTTTTTTTTTTGAGATGGAGTTTCACTCTTGTTGCCCAGGCTGGAGTGCAATGGCATGATCTCGGCTCACCACAACCTCCGCCTCCAGGGTTCAAGCAATTCTCCTGTCTTGGCCTCCCGAGTAGCTGGGATTACAGGCGTGCGCCACCATGCCTGGCTAATTTTTGTATTTTTAGTAGAGACAGGGTTTCACCATGTTGACCAGGATGGTCTCGATCTGTTGACCTTGTGATCCACCTGCCTCAGCCTCCCAAAGTACTGGCATTACAGGCATGAGCCACCGTGCCCGGTCCTGTTATTTTTCTTTTAGAACTTCCTAGCTTTTCTTGATCAGGCATTCCATCATAAAATTTAGCATTGTAAAGCTTCTGAATTGTTGGGTAATGAATCCAGTCTTCAAATATTACATGAGGAAATCATTGTGGTGAGGGGCAGGGCACATCTTGGATTAGTTCTATTGTGTGAAATAAGATGAACTTGAGAAATAATCATTATATTTTTTCCCTTTTCCTATTTGATATGTTTTGGGAATTAGTTGTGACAGTGTCTGTGGTGGGCAGAACCTTCGGTGACCTCTCCTGGGGTCCCTACATCCAGATGTTCACGCCTTTGTGTGACCCACCCCTACCTTGACTGTAGGTGAGACCTGTGGCATGCTTAGACAGACACAATATGGCAAAGGTGATGGGCTGTCACTCTGGTGGTGAGGGTATATTCGATTAGACTCTGCTGCCAGCTCACTCACTCTGGTCCCTTTCTCCCTGGCTGGCTTTGAAAAAGCAAGTTGCCATGAGTCAGTCCCAGACACGCAATGACACAAACTTTGTTCACCACACGACCCCAGGGAGCTTTCACAACCAAGCCCTGGGGACATCATGATTTCAGCCTGAGAGACCCTGAACAGAGGCCCAGTTGAGCAACGCCTGGACTCTGACCCTCACGAACCTGTGAGATGATACATGGGTGTTGTCTTAAGCAGCAACAATATTTGCAGTAATTGTTATGTAGCCATAGAAAACTAATACATTGACTTACAGATGATTTCTGAAAGTCACTTTCCTAGCTAATATATAAGTTGGTTGGAATGTTCCAACCAATTCCACCGGGTTTGTTTTATCCAGATAAGAAATATGAGAATGTTTATAGTAACTCTTTCCCAGGGCCTATTACATTAACTTGTAGTTGAATGCTCACACGTGGTTCTAAAACATGCACTAGTTCCTACTTTCCCCTGCCTGTTTTATTTGTTCTCAAAGTCAGATGACTTGGGCTTGCAGCTCCAGCAGGGAAGGGTTCTTGTCTTTCCAGGTCACTGCTGTATCCCCCAATAACCAGCGAGGTCTGGGTACACAGAAATATTGGTTTAGGAAATATCGGTTAAAGAACTAGGTAAATGAGCAAATGGTTGTCATCATATTCTTAATAGTGGTATAATTCTCTGTCTCAGACTCTAGGTAAGCGTTTTATGTACATTATCTCCCTCAATCACTGCAACAGCTGTGCTGGATAAGTGGGACCAGTTTCCTTGGACGAGTGGAGAACTGGGGTTCCCAGAGTTTAGTGACCACCAGAGGTCAGACAAATTCAGTGGCAGCACTGAAGATCGGACCGATTCTATTTAAAACACTTCTCTAATTTAAGTATATTTAAGAACACACACACACCACACAAATATATATATACACACATTGACATATACATGGACCCAATATATATACAGCATATATTTCTATATAAATACATATATTTGTACATACATTTATAAATACAATTTTATTTTATTTTCTAAAATTATATATACATTTAGCACAAGGATTGAAATTCCTCTCCGTCTACACTGATCTCGCTCTGAGCGAGTGTAGTTTGGCAGCCCGGCTGCCCGAAGCTGTTTCCTGCCTGTGCCGTCCGCGCGGCGCCTCCGCGGGCTGTAGATGGCGCTCGAGTCCCGGCAGCGCCCGCTCCTCTGCGCCCTGGCAGCCCCTGTGTTGACTCCCGGCGCCCTGGGCTGGTGGGAGAGCGTATTTTCTCACAATTAATACAGATGGGTGGTCCCATTATGGCCGCTTCTTCATCTGTGAATTATTTCGTGTGAAGAGAAGTGCTTGCGCATGTTTAACTTCTAACCGCGATTCGGGGCCTCTGTGCTAACCCCCGGGAGAAAAGTGGGAAAAGCTGGGGGGCTTCTCGCGGGCCTGCCAGTGCCTGGGGAGCGGGGCTCCTGGGAAGGAGCGCGGTCGCGGAAGCCCCCTCTGAGCCTCTAAAGGACTCACGGTTACCTCGGTAATCTCGCAACATCGGTTATTAGACCCTTCGAAAAGAGGAAACGGCCTCGGGAAGAACTATCCCGAAGAAAGAGAACGGCCAGCCCATCTCCACCTGGGGCACTGAAGGAGAGAAGGCAGCAGAGATCTCTGTGCGTGTCTTCAGCTGCTCGTGCGACATGCTGACACCTCGTTTTGGAGGGTGTGACCCGGGGAACTGCGTGCTGTGGCCACGGCGCTGACGTCCCCAGCCCCGGGTGGGGCGGCAGACGGTGGGACCGCCCCCCAACCCTGCGCCCCGTGAGTGCTGGTGCCTTGGAGGGGCCACGGGATGTACTGGGTGGCTGTGCAGGGGAAGGTGGGGGAAATGGTGTCGCAGGGGTCTTTGATGTTGTAAATAATTTTTATGTCATCTTAAATAGCGAACTCTGGAAAAATATTAGATGAAATGGGATCCAACTAAACATAAGCCTACAAGGTGTGAAATGTGAGTAGTTGTATTTTACGTCCAGGCCAGCGTGAACAGATTTTAAGTCTGACTTCTGTAGGGCTACATGGCAAGGGAGCTGGTGGGGACACCCAGGACAGACACTTCCTACAAGGCTGAGGGTGCCGGCTGCCTATCCCAGCGCTTCCGGTTCACTATGGTTTGGCTGCCAGGAAGGCTAATGTCTGACACGCCCTATTTTGGCATCACATAACTGAAACGAATCAGTTCTAGTAAATTTACAAATTTACCAAGAGCTGGAGTCCCCTTTTCATTAAACCCATATACTTGCGGGAAGCTATTGGGTGATCATAATAAAACACTGAATGAGACAAACACTATGAAATTAATTACACTAATTTTTGTTGTAGTAAAACCACAAGCCTTCATTTGCCCAATTAAAAAAATACATATTGAGGCAGAACTCTACGAC
This sequence comes from Aotus nancymaae, assembly GCF_030222135.1. Lineage (NCBI taxonomy): Eukaryota > Metazoa > Chordata > Mammalia > Primates > Aotidae > Aotus > Aotus nancymaae. The sequence goes on from NW_026988455.1 coordinate 21,396,017, forward strand.
TGGCATATTAGGTATGAAATTAAAGGCCTGGGACCGTGAAATCGTCCGTTAGTATCTGGGGCTGAAAAGATTTTTAACCATTTTTATATGAGACCACAGATTCTTTATAATTGACTTAAATAGTCTAACCGATATCGTTGAGGTAACTTTAAAGACTTTTTGCTGAATGACTCATCCAGGATGCTTTGAATCTGGAAGATTCTGCCTCTAACAGACTTCCAACTACTTCACCAGAACAGGTGGCTTAACATTCCCTTCTCCCAAAGCCTATCCAGATGTTAACACATGATGCAGAAACCAGCACCCCTTTATGCAGCATACTGAAGGTAAGGACTATGTTAACCAGGAGTCTATTCAGCCTTAGAAAGTGCTCAGTCCATGTGGATGGATTAAAATTTGAGATGAGCCCCTTCCACGAACACTCCCTTCGTGGAAGCCGTCTTTCTCTCTCCTGGATTTTCCCTCTGGAGTCCCCTTCCACACTCTCTTGTGGAAGCCTGTCTTCCCCTCCTAAACTCCATCTCTCTCTATTCCCTTCCACTCAGTGTGGAAGCTGTTTTCCTCTCCTGGATTCCATCTTTCTGGATTTTCTCACTCAGTGTGAAAGTTAGCCGTTTCTCTCTCTCTCTTTCTCCTATTTCTCTTTCTCTAAATAAACCACTTTCTACAAACAAAAAAAAAAAGAAAAAAAAAGAAAAAAAAATTGAGATGAGTTTCATAAGGTAGCCCAAAGGATAAATCGACCTCATTTCCCTCTACTCCTATGCCTCCAGAGATCCTTCCTGCATGCTTATTAGGGTATGAGAAGAAATTACTTGTTAAAACACAAGAGTGGGACAGTAAAAACGATAGAGTGTTTAAAACCTTTCATTCCTTTGCTTTTCTGGAAGCAGAGACTTGTAGGCTATTGTTTTATTGTTTGTCAAATATTTTGCAGGTGTGAAATTAATAATGAGCCAGGCAACTGTGCAAGATGCTGAGGATACAGCAACCAAATGCAGGGACTGTATCTTCTGGAGCTTACAGCCTCACAGGAGGACAGTCAATCAAACGAGCACAGAGAGGGGGACATTTAGTGACAGAGGGTGCCTTCCCTAGACAGAGGTTTTTTTGAGGAACAACATCCTCATTGCACAAATATTGCAGTGCTGTTGACTGAGTCCCTCCCTTTCTTCTCTTGGCCCCATATTCTGTTCAGGTGTGTGGAAAATCCTGTGCATAAGAACCTGTGCACAGGTGCTGTGCAACACCCGGCCTGAGAAACTTTTTGGGCTCTAGGGAAGCACAGGAGGTAGACCAGGAGTCTAGAGTTAGAACCGTGTTTCCTAAAAAGGAGCAGAAGTCATCCAGACAGAAAGTGGGAAGCATCTGCTGCAGGATTGGGGCTGTCCCAGGCAAAGGTTCCTCCTTAGTGCAAGCAGGAAAGTTGTTGAAGACCTGAAAGAAGATGAGTATGTCTGGAATGCAGCAACCAAAAAGGGGAGCCTGGGGAAAGAGGCAGGGAGACTGAGAAGGCCTTGATGAGAACCAGGGCGAGGAGGTGGACTTTACCTTCAGTCAAGGGATGAGTCATCAAAGTGGTTGAAACACAAAAATAATGCGGCCACACCTGTGTCAGAATGAATCAGATGGGGTATGGAGAATTTGTTCAATGTGAAAACATCCAGGAAAAATGCCACTATCATGTGCCAGGTCTGTCTTATCTTAGGTTACCCAAATGACTTGCTTTATATTTTTGTTTTGCCTTGTCTTTGTTTATAACTTAAATCCATTTAAAAAGCTGCAGCATATTGACTTACACATGTAGAAAGGAACTCTAGAAAGATCCCTCAGAATCAGGTAACAGCAGTTACTTGTAGGGGGAGGGTGGAGGGAAATCTGGGCAAATGAGAAATGGAACTTCCCTTAGTTCTTTAAACTATAGGACTAGTTGGCCAGGCACGGTGGCTCAAGCCTGTAATCCCAGCACTTTGGGAGGCCGAGGTGGGTGGATCACGAGGTCAAGAGACCGAGACCATCCTGGTCAACATGGTGAAACCCCGTCTCTACTAAAAATACAAAAAATTAGCTGGACACGGTGGCGCGTGCCTGTAATCCCAGCTACTCAGGAGGCTGAGGCAGGAGAATTGCCTGAACCCAGGAGGCGGAGGTTGCGGTGAGCCGAGATCGCGCCATTGCACTCCAGCCTGGGTAACAAGAGTGAAACTCCGTCTCAAAAAAAAAAAAAAAAAAAAAAAAATGCTGCAGCAGCTGCATCACTAGATGGTGTAACCAGACACAGTACCACGTCAGGGCCACGGTAACAGGGGCCCACAGGCTGAGCGCCTTAAAAGGCAGAAATCTAATTTCTTACAGTCCTGGAGGTTGGAAGTCTGTGATCAAGCTATTAGCAGGGCTGGTTTCTTCTGGGGCCTCTCTCCTTGGCTTCTAGACTGCTGTCTTCTCTGTGTCTTCATACTGTAGTCCCTCTTTACCAATCCGTGTCCTAATTTCTTTTTATAAGGACACCAGTCATATGGGATTAGGGCCCACCCTAATGACCTCATTGAAGCTTAATTACCACTCTGCAGACCCTCTCCTCATACTGTCACAGTTGGAGGTATTTGGAGATGAGGACTTCAACATATGAATTTTGGGGTGGTGTGGGAGATGCATTTCAGCCCATAACACTCTACTTAAGTAAAATGTTTTTCCAAAATGTTACTGCAAAAGAATTTTGAAGCAAAGGAGCCAACAAATTTTCTCTCGAAACTTTGGGAGCTCAAGCAGTCCAATTTAATTAAATTCATTCACTACTAAGTAAATGCCTGTGCACACAATGTACTCCAGAGAAAAGCCTATTGTCACTGCATCTATATAATTGAATCACTAAAGATGCCTCCCTTGCCTCCCCCTAGCCATCAAGTCCTTTCATCTGTTTCCAATAAGGGAAAAAAGAGAACTCCTCTGGGCATGTTTACATTTTATCTTTAAACAAAAATAAATAGAATTTGACATTGTAAAGCCAGGCCATGTTACATATCAATGTGAAATGAAACGTTTCTCGGGCCAGGTGTTACAGAGCACCTGTGCACAGGTTCCCAGGATTCTCCACGCACCTGAATAGAATGTGGGGCCCAGAGAGGAAGGGGAGGGACTCAGTCAACACCACAGCAATCTTTGTGCAATAAGATGTTCCTTAAAAAATCTTTATTGCTTTTTACTGACTTTAAAAGTCACAGTTTTCCTTAAATACTTCTTTTTCCCAATTTCACTGTGACTTACATCATATTCTCTTACATAAAAATTACTCTCCAGACTGAAATTCTTCATTCTGACATCTGTCCAAAAATGTTTCTCCTGCAACTTGCAGTCGTAACTACTTGTTTTAATATCACCACCTCCTTCTTCCTGCTGTCACGTTTTTGCAGAAAAGGCAAGTGAAAAGAAAACATTCCTCCTGGGATCCCAGGAAATGCAGTATAATTCTCTGTCGAATGATTTGCCATATTTATGTAACCAGTAGAAAACAAACACAGACATGTACTACAATCAGGAAACTCCAGTTTGCTCTATTTTTAAAACGTTGGTCTGCTTTCTTCAGGAAGAGTCAGCTGAAGTCAGAGTTTATAGATTCCTTATCAGCAAGGACATCCCCGGCAATGATCAGCCTAAAGACCTCCCGTTCAAAAAGTTAGGGGACGAAAACTAGACTATAGGCCCCAGTTAGCATAGTCCATATTTTTGGGAGTTTATAGCCCTACCCTATAGTGCAAAAGTGGGAATGACAGAATTTACTATGATAGCTAGAGTAGTGTGGTGGGATAGGAGAAAAAAAAGTCACTGACAAAGAATGGCATTTTGGGGCAGAACTTTATAATGAACTTGTTATGTACAGAGTGGAAGGTCTCTGTCTTGAAATCTTCATTAAGTATCCAGGGCTGATGTTTCCCTGAGATTGTCAATCTTTCTGATATGAGACCGGAGATTATTTGCAATTTAGTTACTGAATACTCTAAATGACTGAGTCATAGAGTCACTTTACATTTACTGTAACCCCAGTGGGAGTTTTGAGAGAGATCAGCGATTTTATTCTAAACATTTTCTGAAAGAACAAAAAAATTTAGCTAATATATAATAGTTTAGAAAAATAAAGAAAAATGGAGATTTCTTTTCCTTACCAGAAGCAAAGAGACTTCTACTTCTGGGGAAATGGAGTAGATGCACATTTACCTAGTCCTCCGATAAGTATAACTAAAAACCCTAGAAATTGTATATAAGATGAACATCAGAATACTTTGATTGGCAGATAGAAGAAAGAAGACTGTTTAGGGGCTTTGAGACCCAAGGAAGACTTGATGATGAGTTCTTTTGCCTCTTATATCTTAGACTGGATACAGAAGAAACCAGCAGTCTGTAAACACCAATGTGCCCTGGACAAAAGAATTTCCAAAAAAAGATCTGCTTCCCCTAGACAGAGGATCAGGAAAGGGGCAGCCTAGCAAGACAGAAAACTTTCAGACAATAACTACTGTATTCAAACCAAATGCCACAGAAAAAACTGTGGCAGTGCTCTAGCACTTACAGATGGCTGAGTGGGGATCCTTGACTTTCACCCTTGATAGGCCAATGGGATGCCCCAGCTCCCTGCTGGGTGGCAGCAAGCCACCTTGTGTCTGGTGGCATCAGTGGATGTCACATGGGGAGCCTGTTCTTCTAACCTGACTCAAGGATAACAAGATTCCTCCTCCTTTCAAGGGTGGTGTCAGAAGAGGCTTAGTAGAAAGTCAGGGCCTTCTCTACCCATTAGCAGGAAAAAGGTCCCACCCCCAACAGTGTCAGTGGAGGCCTCCTATCAGCTGCAGCGGTATCAGCAGAGCTTAGTGGGGAGTTTGAACTCCCACCCCTTGTCCAATGATCCAGCAGTAACAAGGCTTCCCCTCCCAGGGTCCATGGAGGTCAAGTGGGGCACCTAGATTTCCACCCCATCTGGTGGTAACAAAGTGATACCCCTCTTCACCCACCAGAGTGGTCCCAGAAGAGGCCCACTAAAATACAGGTTTAAGTGAAATATGTGTTGTAATCCCCACAAGATGCAGGTTTCAGTGAAAAACCACTTGGCATATGAGAACTTCATCTCAACTTGAATGAAAAGAGACAATAGACAGAGAACACCACCAAGATGGCAGAGATATGAGAACTGTCTGACAAGGATTTTAAAGGAGCCGTCACCAAGTGCTCCAGCAAGAGGACAGAGTCTCAGCAAAGATATGGATGATATAAAGAACCAAATGGAAATCTCAGAACTAAAACATACATACAATGCTTAAAAAATCTCAAAGAATGCACTCAACAAAATGGAGAGAAAAGAGGACAGAAAATTGAAAATAAAACAATAGAATTACTCAACCTCAATGACAGAAAATAACTGAAACAGAAATGAACACAGCCTCACAGACAGATGAAGCCATAGCAAAAGATCTAACATTCACGACATTTGAGTTCCGGAAGAAGAGAAAGAGAGCAGGACTGAAAAAGTATTCACAGAAATAATGGCTGAAAATTACCCATATTTAGAAAAAAATCCATAAACCTACAGATTAATGAAACTGAGCAAACTCCAAAGATGATAAACCCAAAGAAATACACTGAAGGACACATCATAATTAAACTCCCAAAAACTAAAGACAAAAAATTTTGAAAATGGCCATGGAGAAATGACATATTACCTTTAGGGAAAATACTATTTGAATGACAGTGGATTTCTCATCAGAAACCAAGGAGGCCAGAGGAAGTGGCAAGACATTTTTCACGGTGCTGAAAGAAAACCTTTTAAATCCAGAATCTATATGCAGCAAAAATATCCTTCAGGAGTGACTGTGAAATAAAGATAGCCTAGATGAAGGAAAATGGAGAGAGTCTGTTGCCAGCAAAGCTGCCTGAAAGAATGGCTAATGGAAATTCCCTAAATGGAAAAGAAATAATAATATAAAGAAAACATATAGCAAAAATACAGCTAAAAACAATAGATTTTCCTTCTGTTTTCTAAATTATGTCTGATGGCCGAAACAAAAGTTGTAACACTTTAATGTGGTTCTCAGTATATGTAGAGACATTATTTTAAATAATTATAAATGGTGGCAAGTAAAGGGGTGTAAGGGAAAGTAAGTGTTCTTCACCTCACCTTAACTGGAACACTATCAACACCAGTAGACTTCAGTAAGTTGTGTATACATAATGTAACGCCTGGAGCAGCCACTAAAAAAGCAACATAAAAAAACACAGTAAAAAAAATCACTATAAGCAAATAAAAATTGATTTATAAGGAAAGTGAAGTAACTCAAGAAAGACAGATAAAAGAAAACAGAAAAGAAAAAAGAAAAAACAAAATAAAATGTCAGACTGAAGCCTTAATATATCAATAATTAAATTAAATGTAAATATCCTAAATACACCAATAAAAACAGAAATTGATAGAACTAATTAGAAAACGACCCAACTATATGCAGTCTATTAAAACTCATTTCAAATATAAAGATATACATAGGTTGAAAATAAAAGGACAGAAAAAGTAAACCAAGAAAATATTAATCATAGGAGACTAAGACTGGCTATAGCCATATCAGATAAAGTGGAGTTTAGAGCAAAGAAAATTACCAGGGCTAGAAAGAAATATCACAGATGATAGAAGAGTTAATCCACAAAGAAGCATGGCAATTCTAAATATGAATAAGCCAAACAGAGTTGCAAAATATGTAAAGAAAAAAATAGATAGAACTGTAAAGAGAAATAGATAATTTCTACATTTATGGTTGGAGACTTCAACACTCCTCTCTCAACAACTGAAAAAACCCCATAAACTAGACAGAAAACAGCAAAGATATAGAACTAAACAAATGCCATCAACAAACAGCATCTAACTGACATTTGCAGAAAGAGCACTCTACCCAGCAGCAGCAGAATGCATTCTTTCCAAGAGCCCATGGAACCCATGCTAAGCTAGACCATATCCTGGGCCATGAAGTAAACCTCAAGACATTTAAAACAATTGACATCATACAGAGCATGTTCTCTGCACATCACAGGATTAAACTATAAATGAACATTGGAAAGATACCTTTCTTTTAAAAGGTAAATTACCTTCAGGAGATGCATTCTCTTCAAATTAATTCTCTTCAAATTAATAGCCTGTAATCCCATACTTGGAAGGCCGAGGCAGGAGAATTGCTTGAACCCAGGAGACGGAGGTTGCAGTGAGCTGAGATCCCACCACTGCACTCCAACCTGGGCAACAGAGCAGGATTCCATCTTGGGAAAAAATAAACAATAAAGTAGAATTCTTGAACAAACAATTTAAACTCTCACCACAAGAAACTAGAGAAAGAAGAGCAAAATAAATCTATAGCAAGCAGAAGGAAAGAAATAATAAAGATAAGAGCAGGAATCGGTGAAATCGTCAGCAGGAAAACAGTGGAGAAAACCAATGAAACAAAAAGTCTGGTTCTTAGAAAACATCAATAAAATTGACAAATCTCTAATAAGACTAATAAAAAAAGAAGACACAAATGATTGATATCAGAAATGAAACAGAGGATATGATAACAGATCCTGCAAACATCAGAAGGACAATAAATGAATACTATGAGTGACTGTACACATATAAATTTGACAAGGTGAAATGAACCGATTTCTCAAAAAGTAAACTGCCACAATTCACCTACCATTAAATAGATAATTTAAATATCCATTTAACGATTAAGACAGTTGAATTTGTAATTTAAAACTCCCCCAAGAGTAATCTCTAGGTCCAGATGATTTCACTGGAGAATTTTACCAACTGTTTAAAAAAGAATTATCACCAATTTTACAAAAATCTTCCATAAAATGAAAGGGAGGAAATACTTTTGACTCATTCTATGAAGCCAGTGTTACCCTAATACCCAAATCAAACAAAGACAGTAAACAAACAATAGATCAATATCCTCATGAAGATGCAAAAATTCTTAACAAAAAATTAGCAAATAGAACTCACCACTATATAAAAATAATTATACACCATGTTCGAGGTATGCAAGGCTGGCTCAATATTTTAAAAATCAATCAATGTAATCCACTATATTTGTAGGCTAAAGAAGAAAAATCACATTATTATATCAATTCATGAAGAAAAGCACTTGAAAAATTTAACACTCATTTATGATTAAAACTTCTCAGAAAACTAGGAGTAGAGGGAAACTTCAATTTGATAAAGAATATGTACAAAAAACCTACAACCAAAATCATACATAATGGAGAAAATTGGAATGGTTTTCTGCTATGACTGGGAACAAGGTAACAATGTCCACATTGTCACTGCTCTATTCAGCACAGTCCTGGAAGTTCTAGTTACTGTAAGAAGCAAGAAAAGGAAACACAAGTCATGTAGACACTAAAGAAAGATATAAAACTGCTTCTACTTGCAGATGACATGATGATCTATGCAGAAAGTCCCCAGGAAAATGCAAAACCAAAAAACCCAAGCTCTTAGAATTAATAAGTGAGTTTAACAAGGCTACAAGATATAAAAGCAACTTAAAAAAAGGTCAGTTTTATTTCTATATACTAGCAATAAACATGTGTAAAACGAAATTTAAAATACAATGCCAGTTATAGTCACTCAGAAAATAATGAAATATGTGGGCATAAATCAAAGAAAACATGTATGGGACATGTTTGCTAAAAACTACAAAGTACTGGTTGAAAATCTAATGGAGAGAGAATTTGGGTTCATGGATTGGAAGACTCAACATAGTGAAAATGTCAATTCTCTTCAAATTAATAGACAAATTTAGTACCATTCCTATCAAATTCTAGAAAAATTTTTTTATAGATATTGACAAGACTATTCTAAAAAGCTATATGAAAAAACAAAGGAACTAGAATAATTAAAATAATTCTAGAAAAAAAGAAAAAAGTGGAAACAATCACTTTACCCAATTTCAAGACTTACTATGTGGTTTCAATAATCAATACCGTGGTACTGGCAGAGCGATAGACATATAGGTCACCAGAATAGAATAGTGATCCTGCAAGTAGTTTCCCAAGTGTGACCAGTTGATGTTTGACAGAGTTGCAAAAATAATTTGATGGAGAAAGGATGGGCTTTTCAACCGATAGTGCTGGAGCCATTGGATATCCACAGGAAAGAATGGAATGGCATGGAATAGAAAAGATTGAAACCTCACACCTAATGCAGAGGTTTACTCAAAATGGATCACAGATTTAAAAGCAAAACATTAAGCTTTTAGAAAAAACATAGAAGAAAAATATTTGGGTTCTAGCACTTGGTAAAGAGTTTTCAGTCATGCCATCAAAACATATTCCATATAATCAGCTTAGAGAAGAACATAAATGAGCTGAAAAACACAGCATGAGAATTTCATGAAGCATACACAAGTATCAATAGCTGAATCGACCAAGCAGAATAAAGAGTATCAGAGTTTGAAGACTATCTTGCTGAAATAAGGTAGGCAGACAAGATTAGCCCCCCAAAAAAGTGAAAAGGAATGAACAAAACTTCTGAGAATTATGGGACTATATAAAAAGACCAAACCTATGATTGATTGGAATACCTGAAAGACACAGGGAGAATGGACCCAAATTGGACAACACACTTCAGGATATTATCCAGGAGAACTTCCCAACCTAGCAAGATAAGCCAACATTCAAATTCAGGAAGTAAAGAGAAACAGAGAACACCACTAAGATACTCTACAAGAAGATCAACCCAAGACACATAATTATCAGATTCTCCAAGGCTGAAATGAAGGAAAAAATGTTAAGAGCACCCAGAGAGAAAGGCCAGGCCATCTACAAAGGGAAGTCCATCAGACTAACAGTGGATCTCTCAGTAGAAACCCTACAAGCCACAACAGAATGGGGGCCAATATTCAGCATTCATAAAGAAAAGAATTTTCAACCTAGAATTTCATATCCAGCCAAACTAAACCTCCATAAGTGAAAGAGAAATAAAATTGTTTTGTGAAAAGCAAATGGGGAGGGATTTCATCACCACCAGGTCTGCCTTGCTCCCGATGGGAGCACTAAACATGGAAAGGAAAAATCAGTACCAGTAACTGCAAAAACACCAAGATATAAAGACCAATGACACTATGAAGAAACTGCATCAACTAGTGGGCAACTTAACCAGCTAGCATCATGATGACAGGATCAAACTCACACATAAGAATATTAACCTTAAATGTAAATGGGCTAAAATCCCCAATTAAAGGACACAGACTAGCAAATTGGATAGAAAGTCAAGACCCATTGGTATGCTGTATTCAGGAGACACATCTCATGTGCAAAGACACACATTTTAAAATGTATGTCTCAAAATAAAGGGATGAAGGAAAATTTACCAAGCAAATGAAAAGAAAAAAAAGGCAGGGGTAAGTTCTTAGAGACTTACAAAGATACTTAGACTCCCACACAATAATAGTGGGAGAGTTTAACACTCCACTGCCAATATCAGACAGATCAACAAGAAGAAAAATTAACAAGGATATTCAGGACCTAAACTCAGCTCTGGATCAAGCATACCTAACAGACATCTACAGATCTCTCCACCTCAAATCAACAGAATATACATTCTTCTCAGTGCCACATGTCACTTATTCTAAAATTGATCACATAATTGGAAGTAAAACACTCCTCAACAAATGCAAAATAACTGAAATCATAACAAATCACACTGCAATCAAATTGGAACTCAGGTAAGAAAGTCACTCAAAACCACACAACTACATGGAAATTGAACAACCTGCTCCTGAATGACTCCTGGATAAAAAAAGATATTAAGACAGAAATCAAGAAGTTCTTTGAAACCAATGAGAACAAAGAGACAATGTACCAGACTCTCTGGGACACAGCTAAAGCAGTGTTAAGAGGGAAATTTATAGCACAGAATACCCATATCAGAGAGCTAGAAAGATCTCAAATTGACACCTTAACATCACAATTAAAAGAACTAGAGAAGCAAGAACAAACAAATCCCAAAGCTAGCAGAAGATAAGAAATAACTAAGATCAGAGCAGAACTGAAGGAGATAGAGACATGAAAATCCTTCAAAAAATCAATAAACCCAGGGGCTAGTTTTTTGAAAAAATTAATAAAATAGACTGCTAGCTATACTAGTAAAGAAGAAAAGAGAGAAGAATCAAATAGACACAATAAAAAATGATAAATGGGATATCACCACTGACCCCACTAAATACAAACTACCATCAACAAATACTATAAACACCTCTATGCAAAGAAACTAGAAAATCTAGGAGAAATGGATAAATTCCTGGACACATACACCCTCCCAAGACTAAACCAGGAAGACTTCAAATCCCTGAATAGACCAATAACAAGTTCTGAAATTGAGGCAGTAAATAATAGCTTACCAATCAAAAAAATCCCAGGACCAGATAGATTCATAGCTAAATTCTACCAGAGGTATGGAGAGGAACTGGTACCATTCCTTCTGAAACTATTCCAATCAGTTGAAAAGGAGGGACTCCTCCCTAACTCATTTTATGAGGCCAGCATCAACCTGATACCAAAATCTGGCAGAGACACAACAAAAAAAGTAAACTTCAGGGCAGTATCCCTGATCAACATCGATGTAAAAATCCTCAAAAATACTGGGAAGCCAAATCCAGCAGCACATCAAAAGCTTACCCACCATGATCAAGTAGGTTTCACCCCTAGGATGAACCTACATCCCTGGTTCAACATATGCAAATCAATAAACGTAATACACCGCATAAACAGAACCAATGACAAAAACCACATGATTATCTCAACAGATGCAGAAAAGGGCTTCAATAAAATTCAACATCCCTTCATGTTAAAAACTCTCAAAGTAGGTATTGATGGAACATATCTCAAAATAAAAACAACTATTTATGACAAACCCACAGCTAATATTATACTGAATGGGCAAAAGCTGGAAGCATTCCCTTGGCAAACCTTCTGCACAGTAAAAGAAACTATCATCAGCATGAACAGGCAACCTACAGAATGGGAGAAAATTTCTGCAATCTACCCATCTGACAAAGGTCTAATATCCAGAATCTACAAGGAGCTTAAACAAATTTACAAGAAAAAAATAAACAACCCCATGAAAAAGTGGGCAAAGGGTATGAACAGACACATCTCAAAAGAAGACATTTATGTGGCCAACAAACATATATAAAAAAAGCTCAACATCACTGATCATTAGAGAAATACAAATCAAAATCACAATGAGATGCCATCTCATGCCAATCTGAATGGTGATTAAAATGTCAGGAAACAACAGATGCTGGTGAGGCTGTGAAGAAACAGGAATGCTTTTACACGGTTGGTGGGAGTATAAATTAGTTCAACCATTGTGGAAGACAGTGTGGCAATTCCTCAAGGATCTAGAACCAGAAATACCATTTGACCCAGTAATCCCATTACTGGGTATATACCCAAAGGAATATAAGTCATTCTACTATAAAGACACGTGGATGCGTATGCTTATTGCAGCACTATTTACAATAGCAAAGACATGGAACCAACCCAAATGCCCATTGATAATAGACTGGATAAATAAAATGTGGTACATATACACCATGGAATACTCTGAAGCCATAAAAAGGAATGAGATCATGTCCTTTGCAGGGACATGGATGAAGCTGGAAGCCATCATCCTCAGTAAACTAACACAGCAACAGAAAACCAAACACTGCATGTTCTCACTGATAAGTAGGAGTTGAACAATGAGAACACATGGACACATGTGGGGAACAACACACACCGGGGCCTGTCAGGGGTTGGGGGGCAAGGGGAGAGACAAATAGCTAATGCATGGTGGCTTAAAACCTAGATGACAGGGTGATAGGTGCAGCGGACCATCGTGGCAAACATATACCTATGTAACAAACTTGCACGTTCTGCACATGTATCCTGGAACTTAAATAAATAAACAAACAAATAACCACACACATTCTGTACAAGCAAAAAAGTTAATATATTGGACTTTACCAAAAGTTAAAACTTTTGGTCTGCAAAAGACCCTGCTAGTTACAAGGAAAGACAAGCTACAGCTTAGGATGAAATATTTGCAAACCACATCTGGCACAGCACTCCTCTCATATCTAGAATACCAAAGAACTCTCAGAAATCAACATTAAAAGACAACAATCCAGCTGGAAAATGGGCAAAAGGCAAGAAGAGGATACGCAGATGGAAAATGAGTGCTGGAAAAGATATTCAACATCAAACCATATTGGGAAATCACTATACATTTATTAGGTCAGCTAAACTTGAAAAATAGTGATAACCCTCAATGCTGGTGAAGAAGGAGAAAAACAGTATCTTTCATACATTGCTGGTGAGGAGGTAAAATGATACAGGCATTCTTAAAAGTCATTTGGCAATTTCTTAGAAAACTAAGTTTACACTAACCATACGATCCAGCCATTGATTTTCCGGACTTTTATCTCACTCAGATCAATGAAAACTTATATCTGCAACAAAGCTATAAATAATTGTTTATAGCAGCTTTATTTGTATTACCAAAAAGTGGAAACAATGACAGGATTCCTCAAGGGATGAATGGTTACACAAACTAGGATACGTTATACATGGAATACTACTCAGCAATAAAAAAGAAAACAAGTTATTGATACGTACAATATTTGGATGGGTCTCAAGAGCATTATGCTGAGCAAAAAAGTCTATGTTAAAAGGGCAAACACTGCATGATTCGCATCTATATAAATATATATATATTTTGTTAATTCAAGAATGCTGTGCGTATATATATATACAATTTTGTTAAAAATTTAAGAACTAACAAAATTGCATAGCTATCTATACAATTGTATAGTTATCAAAATTGTACACACTATCTTATTTATTTATTTATTATTTATTATTATTTTTTTTTGAGACGGAGTTTCGCTCTTGTTACCCAGGCTGGAGTGCAATGGCGCGATCTCGGCTCACCGCAACCTCCGCCTCCTGGGTTCAGGCAATTCTCCTGCCTCAGCCTCCTGAGTAGCTGGGATTACAGGCATGCGCCACCATGCCCAGCTTATTTTTGTATTTTTAGTAGAGACGGGGTTTCACCATGGGTTGACCAGGATGGTCTCGATCTCTTGACCTCGTAATCCACCCACCTTGGCCTCCCAAAGTGCTGGGATTACAGGCTTGAGCCACCGTGCCTGGTTCACACTTTCTTATTAATTCAAGAATTGGGTTAACAAAATTGCAGAGATAGGAAGCAGATTAGTGATTGCCAGGGATTAGGAATGACAGGGCGGGAATGGAGGTGGGTGTAACCAGGGAGATCTTTGTGGTGATGAAATACTTTTGTATCTTGATTGCAGTGGTACTTACAGAAATTTGAACTAGTGATAAAATAACACAAAACTATAAGCACACTGTACAATGTCAAGGTCCTTGTTTCACTATTGTACTATAGTTACATAAGATGTAAGTAACCACTGGGGGAAACTGGGGAAAAGTGCCTAGGACTTCCCTGTACTATCTTCGCAACTTCTTATCATCTATATATTTTTAAAAGCACCAACTCTAACGTAATATAAAGTCACAACAATTAAAGCAATGTGGTAAGACAGAGACCAATGTATCAATGGAACAGAACAGAGTCCAAAGTTCAAACAATTAAATATGGACATTTCACATACAATAATAGTGGCATTTCAAATCCAAAAGTATGGATTATTTAACTGAGAAAACAGGCAAGCCAGAACAAAACAAGTTAGTCACATGTACAAATTCATAAATATGTCAAGTCACTCACATAAATTCCAGAAGGTTTCAATAAGTAAAATCCTAATTATCAAAGGCAGAAACATATATTATTTTTATAATTTCCAGGTGGAAGGAGTCTTTCTAAGCATGACATAGAATTCAGAAGCCTGAAGGAGAAGGATAGCAGAGCTGATATTTAGAAATAGCACGTTGTTATTCTGGAAGCTGTACCCTAAATAAAGCAAGACCCATGACACATTTGGAGGATATATTTGGGACACAGTAATGAAAAATACATAAAATATCTAATGAGAAAGAAAATAGATAAAAGAAAAATGGACCAAAAGAATGAACAGAGAAATTAAAATGCCAAAGAAGCTCAGTGTTACCAAAAATCAATGAAATCGAGATATACTGAGACATTATAAAACATTTATCCCAGTGGCAATGATTTAAAATAACTCACCATACCTTGTGTTCCGAGGATGTGAGGGAACAGGCACTCATAGAAAGTTCATGGGTAGCGCTGGATGATGATTTGGCAATAGCTAGAAAAATTAATTAATTAATTAAGCTTCTATTATATATACTAGCAATTGTATATGGGTGGGTGTCTATATACAGATACACCTATGTGCACACATACACATACACATTTACACATACTTATGTAATCGTAGAATATTTATAAAAGGATCCAGAAGAAATAATAAATCTTTCTAGAGAGAACTGTGGGATGGGGAATTTGGGAAGGATTATTTCTTTTCTTGAATATACTTTTAATCTTTATTAAAGTGATATAAATATATTGCTTAAAATGTGAAATGGTACCACAAAGTTTAAAATTAAAACTGACTTTAGATGTGGGTTAAAAGTCTCCAGGTGATGGCTCACGCTTGTAATCTCAGCACTTTGGGAGGCCAAGGCAGGCGGATCACCTGAGGTCAGGAGTTTGAGACCAGCCTGACCAGAATGGTGAAACCCCATCTCTACTAAAAAAATACAAAAATTAGCTGGACATGGTGGCGGGTGCCTATAATCCCAGCTACTCAGGAAACTGAGGCAGGAGAATCATTTGAACCTGGGAGGCGGAGGTTGTAGTGAGCCAAGATTGCACCATTGCACTCTAGCCCGGGTGACAAGAGCAAGACTTGGTCTCAAAAAAAAAAGTCTCCATTTAAAGATAATTTGACAAGGGAGAAAAAAATACTATTGAAATGAAATAGGTAACATCAGAAATAAAAAAAGAAAAAATGTGAATTAGGCCAAGGCAGGAATCCAAACATCAGCATAGACATACATTTACCTTCCTGTTTTGTGACTGTATGACACAGCACTGTCGAGCAGTTACTGATATTTCCAAAGGAACGGAATCTCTTTATGTGGTTTAAGAGACAGCATGGCCAGGAAGTGGGAGCGTAGCAGCTGGGCATGATCATCTCCTTGGTGTATGAAGGACAGTGATCAGACAGACACCATCAATGGGAGAGTGTATGTGCTCAGCTGTCGTAGTCGATGGGAGTAATCGGTTGTGCCTTTCTTGGTTGGGGACAGGGAAAGAAGGAGGTGTCCAGAATATGATGTCACCAAAAATTTCTCCAAGACACCAACAGCCTGCTAGGACGTCCACCTTGTTTCCTCTGTTTCACAAAGATGCCATCCAAAATGGTGGCGCTTGGAATGCTTTTGTCCTTAATGCAACACGACAGACCCAGTAAAGGTCTCCAAGGGTCTGTGTTGCATCAGCTTCAGACTTTCCATGACAAACCATAAAAAGAATCTAAAATATGCTCGTTCCTGACAGACCCTACTCTCTAAATTTCAGAATTCACTCATTCAAATTATTAATCTTCTTTTCAAATAGTTTTGGGGACTGCCAAGCATGCGATTTTTTCTTAGTATTTTATGTCTTTCTTTTTTATGTTAACAAGCAGCAGTGTTTTCTTTGTGGAATTAAACTCCACAAAAATATCTTTGCAAGCAGATTTGTGTCTTGATAACAATCTGTTGATTAATTTGGCGGCAGAATGCTGATGGAGTGCGTGAATATCTGGGAAGACTTCCAGCAGATATACATCAGTGTAATTAAACGCTTCCAGCATTTTACAACTGTCAGGATGATGTTTTACCATTCTGACACCCAGCCTGGCTTCAGCTTGAAGGGGAGTGCGTGTGTGTCTTTCACCGTAGTTCATGTGCTGGTTCACACTGCCCGCCCCCGCTTCTTTCCTGAGTTCCTTGAAAATACAAGAGGGTTGAAGATACAGGAAGTCGAAGATATAGGAGGGATACAGAGGTATCCGAGGGTCGCAGCTTCATCTGTTTTTCCATTTTTCCCCAAAGATCCTTCTCTGCTTTGTCCAAAGGTGATGCTGATCATGAGGAAAGCAGTCCAAGAGGTGGGGAAGAGGGGAAGAGCATAGGTTTGGGAATGAAATAGAACCGTATTTAAATCCTAGTGTTATTTACAAGTTTTGTGACAGCATCTGTTTCCTCTTGTGTCTAATAGAGTAGGAACATTTTAATAGGAGACTTTTGGAAATTAGAAGGCAATGTTTGGGAAGTGCTCATTAGTCCAGGGACGTGGATATATGAGACTTAGCAGTCCTTAGAAGTCGCTAAAATACAAAAGGCTTTTACACTTTTTGAAAGAGCTTTACTTATACTGAATCATGTAATCTCTCCAGCAAGCCAGGGAGGTGGGTGGGGCAGAAGTGTGTACATCCTCTTAGAGAGGAGGAATAAGAGGCATTAGTCAATTGCACAGCCTGGCCAGGGCTTTCCAGACCATACCACCTCTTGGTGCCTTTGGGGTAGGGTGGAGAGGGATCAGAGATGCGGACACAAAGACTGAGTGTGAGTGTGAAGCGAGAGTGTGAAGCACGACCCTGGGACCTGCTAAAACATTTGGGACTACCTTTTGGTGTAGTCGACGGGACAGCCCAGTAACTCCTCACTGTTTGTGTTTTTGTGAGTGAGTCTAAGCGTTGACTCCACAGCATGGTAAATCCTCTTCATAGCAGGAGTGGTTGCACCCATGGGATTCATTTTTGGGAAGTAGAAAAGAAACAGGGATTATTTAGATTCCATGTCTTAAAATTCGTGATCATTCTACCTGTGTGGGACTGCAACTTCGCTCTGTCTTGTGCATCACAGAATCCTGAAAGCCAGTATAGTTTAACCCTTTTCTGTTATTCCATAACCACGTGGCAATGCCTGACATGATAGTGTTTTGAGCCTCATGTAGTGCTCTCGGATATGTCATTCACAGTGAGCAGAACGTTCATTAGGACAGGGGTTTTTGAGTGATGTGGCCACAGCCTTGCAGCTACTTAGAGCAGAGTGAGGACAGGCTCAAATGGCTTTCTCATCTCTGCTCAAACCTCCTAGAGATGGGAAACCTCTATGTTCCCCACATTGCAGCCCATAAGAGATACCTCCTTGAGTTGAAATTGCTTCTGCTTGATTCTCACCCATCAGCTATGTGTTCTTTATTTCAAATATGTGTTTGTGTAGCTTCTGTTGGTAACTTATGAAACAGAGCCAAATCCCTCCTCTAGAGGACAGCTCTTCACAAATTTAGAGACAACCGTCATGCATCCCCCATGCCTTCCTTTGTGCTCCTCTTTTCAGGCCATGACCCCCAACCCATGTGTCCCCCACATGGTGACAAGGGTTTTAGACCCTTCGCATTCTAGTTGCTTTGCTTGAGAGACACCCCAGCCTGTGCTTTACAACATGCTTCCTGCCTACAGCAACGGCGCTCCAGTATGTCTAAATCTTCAGAGTAGAGCCTGTGTTCCTCTGTGGGTCTCCAGCCCCAGGCCCTGGCAGACTAAAATACCCACACAAAGAACAGGCAGTCACCACATCCTAACCCTCACTTGCTCCTTGGCTTTTGTTCTACCTTCAGCGCTTCACTGTATTTTGGCCACTGGTTTG
The DNA here is from genome assembly GCF_030222135.1 of Aotus nancymaae. Taxonomy (NCBI): domain Eukaryota; kingdom Metazoa; phylum Chordata; class Mammalia; order Primates; family Aotidae; genus Aotus; species Aotus nancymaae. The sequence goes on from NW_026988455.1 coordinate 21,414,713, forward strand.
GGGACCACTGAATCCTGCACTTACTCTCTTGTATGTGGACTTCTGTCTTCCTTCTGCTTGGTAGTGAGTTTGGGCATCACCGTCATCTCCTTGGATGAGAAGCCCCTGCATACCTGGAACCCTGCAGACAGGGCCATCCCAGGGAGTGAGAGCTGGAGTAGGCACACGTGGAGGAACTACGACTGCCTTTTTTCTGTATATGGCAATTTTTAAAAACACCTATGGCCACATTAGCTTTGTGAGAAGCTATTGATAGGAGTTTACAGCTAACAAAGCCCTGCCTCCTAGTCTTTACGTGTCTTTTGTTTTGTATGTGCTGTTAATTTCTTGGATTCAAGTGGAGGACTTCATGTTCATTCCTCTCATATCTTCCTTTGTAATATCTACTTTTCATCCTGCAGTTCAAAGTTGTCTTGTATTCCACTCCATCATTATGAATACTCACCATTCTTCAAAGCTTCCAATCACTCAGTCAGTTGAGTTAAATTTAATGAGTTAGTTTTAACGTTTTGCTTTCAGTTCTTTTTTATTTCAATAGCTTTAGGTGTACAAGAGGTTTTTGGTTACATGAGTGAATTGTATAGAGGTGCAGTCTGGGCTTTTAGTGCATGCATCCCCCAAATAGTGTACAGCATACCCAGTCGTTGGTTTCAAAAGGTTTCCCAGAATCCTTTCTTCTTTTCCACTTTTGTAATCTTTCTTCATTTTCCCCTTCCTTCCTACCTAATAAAGAAGTGATATTTCACTTCTCTTTTATGCACGCACACACATAACATGCACATTTTCTTCACTTGGGATATAAGAGTCAATGTTAAATGAAGAGTGACCTCACCAAGAAATTCAGCAATTAGGTAAGGACCATAAAGCCTCTTAGGAGAACTACCAGAGGTGTGGTCAAAACTTCCAAGGTGTGGCCCATATGAGAAATCTCAGAGGAGTAGGAAGGCTCTGGGAACTCCACTGTGAGAAAATGCAACTCAAAATCAAGGAATGGAGTTCCAAGCCAATCCACCAAAAATATGATGGAAAAGATGTAGAGATGAAAAGTTTCCACTAAATGTCAAGGATATTACACAGGGGGTTAAGAAAGCATTTACCATTTGAGTTCCTGAGAAACCCATCAAAGGAGGTAATGAAAGGAACAAATTCTGCTTGAAGTATGTTTGGGACTTAGGACTGAGACAACGGCTCCTGCTACAGGAAGGCCTGTCCCTGGAGAGGAACGTGGCGCATTCCAGGACTCAGGACAAAGCACCTGCTAGTTTCTAATATGAGTGAAACAGGTTTAACCAGCATTTCCACACTCATTTAAAAATGCATTTAAATTCAGTGTTAATGTTGGAGCATTTCACTGATGAGTATTATCACTGTAGTATTATCTTCACCATGTCAAATGCCTCCTGGAAGTTCCTGCTGCCCATACAGTGAATCGAAGCTCTGTTACTGGGACATCCAGTCCGCGTATAGGAAACATTTCCAGTATTTAGTATACAACCATATTTAGAAACGTATTATATATGAAATATATCAGAGATTGGGAAACTATGACTCATGGGCCCACTACCTGTTTTTGTAAATAAACTTTTACTGCCACACATCTACACTCATTCGTTTGCATATTGTTTATGGCTGCTTTTGCTATGATGGCAGAGTTCAGTAGTTGCAGCATAGGCCATATGTTCCACAAGGCTGAAATACTTACCATCTCCCCCTTTAAGATAAAGCTTGCTCAGCCCTGTAACATATAATATAATATAACATGTGACAGCTAACATGTAATATATCACACATGCTATGTATTTATAAATCATAATAATATACTAAATTGTGTAGAATATGCAATATATGATAATATATCATATTAGATCATGACTTATGTATAATTCTTATACTTGTCAAGTTTGGGGGTAAGGCATTTGTTGGTTTGCACAATTGAATCATTAGAGCATTTCTCTAGTTTAGAGAATTTTTTGTTTGGCACATCTGAAAATTGTGGGTTTGGTTAGAATATACAGAAACTGTTCTACAAAAATAATGATTGATACAGCAATTAAAAAACACAATTCTAGTTATGTTTTCCCAACAAATGGTTAACAGATGGAGTAACTTTTAAGGCTGGTTCACATCAAGGACTGTGGTTCAAATTGGGGTTGAGTGATTGATTCTCTCAGCCATCAGAGAAAACATACATTGGCACGAAGTCAGTAGATTTGAATTTTGTGGCCCAGGCAGAGAAACAGCTTTGGGGTCTAGGGCATTCAAAAGCTAATTTGGGGGATATGGTCTGAAACTCCAAATGTGTTGAACAGATGTATGGAGATTTTTCGCTGTGTGTTTCTCTGACCCATTCAATTTGCTACGCTTTGCTCTTTGGCTAAGTCTTTACTGCAAAGTACCAGGGTAGAGCCGTTCTGTGATATTATGCAGGCTTTATCCCATAAGATGACACGAGAAATCAGACCATTTATTTTGTGGAGAGCCCGCAATGTGTACTCAAGCCTTCGTTTTCTGCCCTCTGTTTGCAACAGACAGGTACGCCTCCGTTGCTTTGTAGGTAGTAACAAAGCTGTCTCATTCTAACCTACGCAGCTGCAGTAGGACTTTGGTTCACAGGTATTAATGAAGAGTACATAAACTTTTGGCAGAATTGTGCATCTCTTTCTATTTGTTGACAAAGAGACATTGCATAGTCTTGCTGGAGCCAAACAATTCTCATCTAATGCATATGAATATACACTGGATGCCCAGGAATTAAATTATAAAGGCATCTGTTACACCATGAGGGACTTATCGCTAAGCTGGGCACTTCTTGTTTATTTGGAATGTCAACTAAGAATGTTTCATCTGAATGACACAATAAACTTTTTAGTGTCCCTCTGCTAAATTCAGACAAACTGTTAAGTATGTGTATGATGTGGAAGCCGGCATGGCCAGGGGTCTGCACACTCTCTCTGGAGTCAGATCAGTAGCATGGTGATGTTTCCTGCAGTCTCTGGTTACTACATCCCCGCCTCAATGGCATCCCTCTCTTGTTCTGTCTCCCTCCCTCTTATAAGCTGCTCCTTTTAGAACATTAATTCACAGAGGGTTAGCAACTAGCAACAGTGGATTGGTCATGTGGGGGTTTTGCCTGTTAACAGAGGGGCAAAGCTTTCAAAAGCTTCAACTGGGAAATATTTCTCTGAGCATCTCAGCTCTTCTTGACAGAATACCACCTGCAGGAAGAATCATGTTCACTCTGCCTCCATAGGCCATAGACTGCTTTGCAAAAATGCCTCTCTCAGGATTTTAGCATCACAGTCAAAATATGCATGGTCTAAAAAGAGGGGTGGTGCAGCACGACTTTAGCCCTATCCTAAGCAATACACTGTGAACTGGTGGGCGAGGAGCTAGTTCGACCTTCCTTCCTTCCTTCCTTCCTTCCTTCCTTCCTTCCTTCCTTCCTTCCTTCCTTCCTTCCTTCTTCCCTCCCTCCCTCCCTCCCTCCCTTCCTTCTGTTTTCTTTCTTTCCTTTTTCTTTTCTTTTTTTTTTTTTTTTTTGAGACGGAGTTTCGCTCTTGTCGCCCAGGTTGGAGTGCAATGGTGTGATCTCGGCTCACTGCAACCTCTGCCTCCTGGGTTTAAGTGATTCCTCTGCCTCAGCCTCCCAGGTAGCTGGGATTACAGGCGCACACCACCATGCCTGGCTAATTTTTATATTTTTATTAGAGACGGTGTTTTGCCATGTTGGCCAGGCTGGTTTCTAATGCTTGATCTCAGGTGATCTGCCTGCCTCAGGCAGATCCCAAAGTGCTGGAATTATAGGCGTGAGCCACTGAGCTTGGCCTAGTTGTATATTTCTAATGCACTCTCATCTCCTACCAATGACAGTGGGATCCTGGACTGGGAATTGCTGCCATTGGATGCCCTCTGTGAAATGGGCCTCTGGGTCCTAAGGAGTTCGAAGCTGAGATTGAGGGGTCATGAGATGAAGAAGTACTCGTGGTCTGACTATGGGTGGAATGGGCGCTGTCTGGTTAGTGGGGAGAAGGGTCTCTAATTACCAGCGGGCTTTTCTCTCTATAACTAATTAATTCTGCTTTGGATGCAGAAGCCCTGCTCTTGTCGGGAGAGATAGCATCTGCACTCCAGAAGCTGAGCACCCTCGCACTGCCTCATCAGCTGTGTAAGTAGAGGCCTCAGCTTTGCAGAGTGATTTTGGCACAGCGTGTTTATCTTGTGAGGCTTAGAAAGCCACTGACGTTTCGAAATCCTCTGGGGCTTTGTTGCTCTGCTGCTACCCCGCCATCGCTCAGGGGCAGTGTGTCATCTGCTCATTATTCCCTGCGCTTGTTAGCCTGGCCCTCTGTGATGTGGAGAGGGAGGGACCACCCCCAGCAGCTGCGTGGCGTCCGGTGTGATCCAACCTGCTGGCCTCGTCATCTCACCTGGTTTTCAAATCCAGTATGTGCTGTTTGTTTATGGACTGGGAGGGTGTGGAAATGACTTTTCTTCCAGCTGTATGGAGTGCCTTGCGTGCAGAGAGAACTTACTTCTCATCTCCTAATGCTGGAATACAACCGAGTTTTTGCCAAGATTAGAGGAATGATGGGATTGACAGTCCCTAGACTTTGTTAGATGGCGCCGCTCAAGGGGGCTGGGTTTGAATACCACATCCTATGGTTGTCCTGCTAACAGGCATCTGAATGGGTGTGAGTAGGTGAGACATGAAGTGAAAACAAAAGACCTCACCCATCCGCGAGTGCAAGGTTTTTCCTGACATTCCAGCATGCAGTTCACTCCTGGGATGGGGAAGCTTCAGGTTTTGAAGAGCGTCTGTTGAAACAGGTAGATGAGGAAGCTAAATTCGTGGACTGCTGATGTCTAGCTGACTACGTCGGACATAGGTTTGTTTAGTCTTCAAAGGAACACTGGGGATATTTTCTTTCCCAGTTTACCATTGAGATGAGCTGTGAAGAGGTTTTTCTAAAGGTACAGAGTAAGTGTAATGCTGAGATTTGAACAGGCCTGTCCACTGTGCCACACTCCCCACAAGGACGGGGTGCACATGCAGGCCAACCTAAGCCAAACCTTAGAGGAGCATCACTGGGGAAAGAAAAACCACTTCTCCCAGTGTCCAAGTATTGCAGGAAAACAAGGAGATGGAGGAGGGAAGGACCCAGGGACGAACATCTCAGAGAAGAAAGGCAGTGGTAATGGTTAAGGGAGTGAGGAGTGGCCTCCTGAACTGTGCCCTGACCCCATCCCCCACTCTCTGCCCCCACCTAGGTGGGAAATGGAGGTGAACAAGTGGGGTGGCTGGGGGACAGTCCCAGTAGAGCAGACGGGGGCCCCTGTGCTGCTGGGTGAGACGTGGCTGTGATTTTGGTATCTGACTGGGGACCTTGTAGAGGGGATGTTACTGCAACAGGGGTGAAGTGACCCTCAGTGCCAACAGTGCGGTAGATTCCCGAGTTCCAGGACCAAACGGCCTTGATTGGTGACAGGACCATGCTCTCATGCATTGCAGAGGATGGATGCAAGAAAGAAAAGCACTCCTGCACCAAACTGAGGCTCTATTAGGAAGGAAGGAGGAAAGACTGACACTGGAAAAGGGTTACTGATGTTAGGAAGGGAAAATTGATAATGGGAAAGGGAAATTGACAATGGGCAGGGGAAGTTGATACTAGGAAAGGAGAAATTGATGCTGGGAGGGAAAAACTGATAAAGGAAAAACGGACCCCTCAGCGTCTGCCCTGCATCCAGGTGAGTGATGCCAGCCTGTTGGGAAGACATGGACTAGTGATAAAGCTCATGCATGGTGGCACACAGAGGGCAGTGTCTCCTCAGCCCTTAATGCTGTGATGAATAGCTAATAAAGCACCAGCAAACCTCCTTGAGTAGTCTTTGCTTTATGGTGTCATGCATTTCTGCTTCCCTGCAATTCAAGAAAGCAAGGCACCATCCAGCGGGAGTAGCTGGCTCTACTTCTGGCAAGGCCCATCACCTTCCTTCTGTATATCCGCACTCACCACTGGCCGGCAGCGTCTCCTCCAGGAACTTTGTTTTCTCATCTCAGACTCTGAGAGCGTTGGAGTTTATATTTTCTTCTTGCCTAAAATTCCCCTCTAGCTCCACCTGCCATAATCAACTGACCTCACCTTTCACTGAGAAATAAATATGCCCTAGGGGAAACCCCTCTGTCTTCTGGAGTCAAATCCTCACCCTACCTGAGTCTCTGTCCTCTGAGCCCCAGCTCCCATCTTCTTTTCCTTGTGCCTTTTTTCTTTCCTGGATCATCTGTCCTCCCTCTTTTTCAATTTTTCCCATCAGCTCACCACCCTCTTCTCTATCTTCCATCTTGGACAAAAGACTCTGGGCATGGAGCCTCTGATGTCTTCACTCTCTCTTCCTCTGCCCAGAGCTCGCCACAGTTCATCCTCAGGCACCATCTCCTACGAGTATATTTCGCTCCTATAATTTAGTGTGAATCCATTCACTTCTTTCCATCATTATCAGTCCGTCCAAGCCTCTGACACCTCTCAGCGGCCTGGCTAAGAGCCTCCTGGTGGATTGACCTCCTTCTATTCCATTTCTTCTTCAACCTGTTCTTCTTAAAATAATTATTATTGTTTTTAAAACAGAAATCAGATCACATCATGATTTGGTTGAAAACTCTTTCATTTTTTGCAGTCACTAAAATTCACATGGAAATGTGAATCCCTTTCCAGGGTCTGAAAAGCTCTGAGAAGTCTGGAGTTGGCCAACTCCCTGACCTGGTTTTAGCTGATGTTCATCTTCCAAGCTCTGTCACAGCTGCTGTTCTCTTCCACATGTGTGAAAACCACTTTCCTATCTCTGGGCCTTTGTCTCTTGCTGTTCCCCCTCTCCCTCCCCCTCCCTCTCCCTCCCTCCCCCCTCCCCCTCCCCCTCCCCCCTCCCTCTCCCCCTCCCCCTCCGCCTCTGCCTCCGCCTCTTTCTCCTTCTCCTTCTTTCTTTTTTTGTTTGAGACAGAGGGTTGCTCTGTTGCCCAGGTTGGAGTGCAATGGTGTGATCTCAGCTCACTGCAACTTCCGCCTCCCAGGTTGCAGCCATTCTCCTGCCTCAGCCTCATGGGTAGCTGGGATTACAGGCACGTGCCACCACACCGGCTCATACTGGTATTTTTAGTAGAGACGGGGTTTCACCATTGATGGCCAGGCTGGTCTTGACTCCTGAGCTCAGGTGATCCACCTGCCTTGGCCTCCCAAAGTGCTGGGATTATAGGCATGAGCCGCCATGCCTGGTCTTCCCTGCTCTTCTAACGAGTGCCTCCCTCTCACCCCAGAGTTCCTAAGGGGCTCCCACAGGCACATCCAGAACAGTGCCTCCAGTCCTTCTGGCTTTTCTGTCACATGAATCACAGTTTCTGCTTCTTTTCTCTGTTCCCGCGCTCACTGCTCTTTTATTCATTGGTCTGCCTTGTCCGGTAGAACGAGCTCAGTGTGCTCTACCTCTATACCTGGAGCAGTGCCTGCAGTTCCCAGATTGTGTGGTGGTCAGAGTCCTCCAATCTTCATTCTCCTCCCTTGCCTCATCTGGCCTGACATTTACTTTTTTAAAAAAGGTTCTTGTTTTGAAGTAGTTTTATATTCACAATTTATATGCCCAAGATGTTGCAAAAATACTACAGAGCGCATTTATAGCTTTCCTAATAACCATGAAACAATCCTCAATCATCAAAATCAGGAAAATTACATCGGTATGGCACTGTTAACTAAACTGCAGACTTTATTTGGACTTCATAAGATGTTACATGCATTCATTTTATTATTATTATTAACATTTTTGGTGTATAGTTCTGTAAAATTTTATCACGTCATGCAGTAAAGGGTTAACTCCACAGGCTTGGGATTTTTAAACCCTGTACATTCCAGAGGAAGGACTGGCCCTCGGCTGGCTCCTGGGAGAAAAGCTCTAAACCCTTAGAACATCCTGCCCGATAAGAGTGTGCTTATATACCTGCCGACCTTGGGCCACTCCAGATAACTTATGCTAACAATGTGATTTATGGTGGGGGCCCTGGGTCATGCAGTATCAATTTGACCTCTGGAGGAGCTGGAGACTAATTAAGGCCAGTCACATGGGCCATCCATGTCTATAGGACTAATCCCATGTAAGAATCCTGGTCACCCAGGCTGGTGTGAGCATCTGTGGATGGCAATACTGCCTGCATGTTGAAACATTGTTAATGTGGGAGAATTGCTATATTAGTCTGTTCTTGCACTGCTATAAGGAAATACCTGAGACTGGGATATACATATACATTTTGAGGTGGAGTTTAGCTCTTGTTACTCAGGCCGGAGTGCAGTGGTGTGATCTCGGCTCACCGCAACCTCCACCTCCTGGGTTCAAGTGATTCTCCTGGCTCAGCCCCCTGAGAATTACCCAAGAATTACAAGTGTGTGCCATGACGCCTGGCTAATTTTTTATTTATTTTATTTTATTTTATTTATCTATTTTTTTTGAGACAGAGTTTTGCTCTTGTTACCCAGGCTGGAGTGCAATGGCATGATCTCGGCTCACCACAACCTCTGTCTCCTGGGTTCAGGCAATTCTCCTGCCTCAGCCTCCTGAGTAGCTGGGATTACAGACATGCGCCACCGTGCCCAGCTAATTTTTTTTTGGTATTTTTAGTAGAGATGGGGTTTCACCATGTTGACCAGGATGGTCTCGATCTCTTGACCTCGTGATCCAACCACCTCGGCCTCCCAAAGTGCTGGGATTACAGGTGTGAGTCACTGCGCCTGGCCTGAGACTGGGTAATTTATAAAGAAAAGAGGTTTAATTGGCCCATGGTTCTGCAGGCTGCACAGGAAAGAAGGTGAAGGAGCAAGAGAGAGTGGGAGGTGCCACACACTTTTAAATGACCAGATCTCATTAGAACTCACTACCATGAGGACAGCACCAAGATGATGGTGCTAACCCATTCATGAGAAATCTGATCCCATGATCCAATCACCTCCTACCATGCCCCACCTCCTACATTGGGGATTGCATTTCAATATGAGATTTGGGCAGGGACGCACATCCAAACCATATCAGTTGTCCACAGGACTCCACTGGAAAGGGCAACTGGAAGCTGTGCCTTGTCTCTCCTCAACCCCTACCCTACAAGTCTTTTACCTTTGCTGATTTTAATCAGTATCCTTTCATTGAAATAAAGCATAACCATAAGGATAAACAGCTTGAGTTCTGTGAGTCCTTATTGCAAATCATTCAACCTGAGGGAGGTCTTGGGGACCCCTGGCACACACGCATAGATTTGTAAAACCACCATCACAGTCAGGATACAAAACTGTTCTATCACTCACCCCCGACTGTTCTGTCACTCTCATGCCTCCACCAACCTTAACCCCTGGCATCAATGGTCTAGTTTCCATAACTATAATTTTGTAAATTTGTGATAGTTATATCAATAAAATCACACAGTATGTAACTTTTTGAAATGGATATATTTTACTCAGCACGAGTCCTCTGAGATCCTTCCAAGTTGCCAAATCCACCATGAATTCACTCCTTTTGATTGCTGAGTAGTATTCCATTGCATGGATGTACCACAGTTTGTTTATCCATTTGCCTGTTAAAGAACATATTTGGCTGTTACAAATAAAGCTCCAATGAGCATTCATGTACAAATTTTAAGGAGAACATAAGTTTTTATTTCTCTAGGTTAAAAAGTCAACAGCCACATGGCGAATGTATATTTAACTTTATAAGAAGCTGTCAAACTCTTTTCTAAAGTAGCTGCATCATTTTGCATTCCTACCAGCAAAATATGAGTGATCCAGTTACTCCACATTTTTGTCAGCACTTGATATTGTCAATATTATTTTAATTTAGGTATTCTAAAGATGTGTAGTGGTATTTCCTTGTGGTTTAATTTTGCATTTATCTAATGGCTGGTGACATTGATTCATGTGATTATTTTCCACTGGTAGATCTTCTTTGATGTACTTGTCTGTTCAAGTATTTGTTCATTTCCTAATTAGATTATTTTCTTATTGTTGAGCTCAGAGTGCTCTTTACATATAGTTGATAAAAATCTTTCCTCAGGTATGTGACTTGCAAATATTTTATCCCAGTTTATGGCTTATCTTTTCAGTTTCTTGACAGTGTCTTTCACAGGTGAGAAGTTTTAAGATTTGATGAAGCCATTTTTTTTTCTTTTATGAATTTTACTTCTGGCATCTTGTCTAAGAGATCTTTGCATAACTGTAGGTCATAAAGATTTTCTTCTAATTTTTTTCCAACCATTTTTACAGTTTTACACTTTACATTTAGATCTCTGATCTATTTCAAGTTAATTTTTACATAAGATGTGAGGTTGTGTTGAGGTTTATTTAAAAAAGTCTATTAATGTCCAATTGTGCCAACACCATTTATTGAAAAAGCAATGTTTTCTCCATTGTATTGTTTTAGTCTTTGTCAAAAATTCAGTCGCCCATACTTGTGTGGATCTAATTTAGCACTCCTCTGTTTCATTGATTTATCTCTCTCTCTCTCTCTCTCTGCCAATAACATATTGTTTTAATTACTGTAGCTATATGTTATCTTAAAATTGAGTTGTATAATTACTACATGTTTTGTCTTGTTCTTCAAGATTGTTTGAACTATTTAGGATTTATTTTTGCCTTTTTATATCAATTGTAAAATTAGCTTATTTATATCTACAAAAAATCCTACTGGGATTTGGTAGAACTTGAATTAAAACTAGAGGTCGATTTGGGGAGTATGAACATCTTCACTACTTCAGGTCTTCTAATCCATGGACACAGCAAGCCTCTCAGTTTATTCAGGTCTTTGATTTCTTTTATCAGAGTTTTGTACTTTTCAGCACACAACTATTGTACACTCTTTGTTAAATTTATAACCAAGTACTTCATATTTTGTAGCTATTGTAATTATTTCAGTTTCCAATTGGTCCTTGCTAGTATAGAGAAATACAGCTTATTTTTGTGCTAATATTGTATACTGTCACACTGCTAAATTCACTGATTAGTCTAAGAAGTTTTGGGGGAAGTTTCCTTCAGATTTTCTATGTTGACAAACTTGTCATCTGCAAATAGGGACACTTTTACTTCTTTCCTTCTAATCATGCCATTTATTTCATTTCTTTTTTTTTTTTTTTGAGACAGAGTCTTGCTCTGTCACCCAGTCTGAAGTGCAGTGGTGCAATCTCTCCTCACTGCAACCTCCACCTCCTGAGTTCAAGCAATTCTCATGCCTCAACCTCTCGAGTAACTGGGATTACAGGTGGCTGCCACCATGCCCAGCTAATGTTTTTTGTATTTTAGTAGAGACAGGGTTTTGCCATGTTGCCAAGACTGGTCTTGAGCTCCTGACCTAAAGTGATCCACCTGCCTTGGCCTCCCAAAGTGCTGAGATTACAGGCATGAGCCACCATGCCCAGCCTATTTCATTTACTTGACTTATTTCACTAGCTAGGACTTCTAGTAGTGTGTTGAATATACGTGTGTGTATTAGTCAAGGTTCTCTAGAGGAACAGAACTAATAAGATATATAATGTGTGTATATAATATGTATCCATTAACACATACATATAATACATATATATAAAAATATATATTTATGTTACATGAAACATATATAATTACATATAATATATACTTATATATATTATGTATATTCTCTGAACATAATGGAATTGAGCTAGAAATGAGTAACATAAAGATAACGGGAAAATCTCTGAGCACTTGGAAATTAAATGACACATTTCTAAATAATCCATGGTTCCGAGACAAAGTTGCAAGGGAAATTGAAAAATACATTGAACTGAATGAAGATAAAATGACAACACAGAATAAAATCTGTAGGATACAGCTAAAGTGGTGCTTAGAAGGAAGTTTATAATACTAAATGCTTATATTAGAAAAGAACAAAGTTCTCAATTAACAATCTAAGCTTTCACCTCAAGAGACCAGAAAAAGATGAGAAAATAAATCCTAAGCACATAGAAAGAAGGAAATAATAAAGATAGAGCAGAAATGAATACAATTGAAACAGAAAAATAAAGGAGAAAATTGAGCTAAAAGCACCTATTCATGATAAATCTCTCAGCAGACTAGGAATGGAAGGGAACTCCATTAATATGATGAAGTGCACACATACACACACACACACGAAACCCACAGCTGACAGCAAACTTAATGATAAAGATTGAATACTCACCTCCTAAGATTAGGAATTAGGCAAGGTATGCACTCCTGCCACTCTGTGACGGTTAATACTAAGTGTCAACTTGATCAGATTGAAGGATACAAAGTATTGATCTAGGTGTGTCTGTGAGGGTGTTGCCGAAAGAGATTAACATTTGAGTTGGTGGGCTAGGGAAGGCAGACCCACCCTTAATCTGGTGGGCACAATCTAATCCGCTACCTGTGCATACAAAGCTGGCAGAAAAACCTGAAAAGGAGAGACTGGCCCAGGCTCCCAGCCTACATCTTTCTCCCGTGTGTGTGTGTATATATATATAGTACATATATATATACACACACATATACACATACATATATATAATATATAAATACCTATTATATATAATATATATCTATATAAAGAGGAGTTTATGAAGTATTAACTCACGTGATCACAAGTTCCCACACGTGCTGTCTGCAAGCTGAGGAGCTAGGAGAGCCAGTCCCAGTCTCAAAACTGAAGAACTTGGGGTCTGATGTTCAAGGACAGGAAGCATCCAGCATGGGAGAAAGATGTAGGCTGGGAGCCTGGGCCAGTCTCTCCTTTTCAGGTTTTTCTGCCAGCTTTGTATGCACAGGTAGCGGATTAGATTGTGCCTACCAGATTAAGGGTGGGTCTGCCTTCCCTAGCCCACCTACTCAAATGTTAATCTCTTTCGGCAACACCTTCACAGACACACCTAGATCAATACTTTGTATCCTTCAATCTGATCAAGTTGACACTTAATATTAACCGTCACAGAGTGGCAGGAGTGCATACCTTGCCTAATTCCCAATCTTAGGAGGTGAGTATTCAATCTTTATCATTAAGTTTGCTGTCAGCTGTGGGTTTCGTGTGTGTGTGTGTGTATGTGTGCACTTCATCATATTAATGGAGTTCCCTTCCATTCCTAGTCTGCTGAGAGATTTATCATGAATAGGTGCTTTTAGCTCAATTTTCTCCTTTATTTTTCTGTTTCAATTGTATTCATTTCTGCTCTATCTTTATTATTTCCTTCTTTCTATGTGCTTAGGATTTATTTTCTCATCTTTTTCTGGTCTCTTGAGGTGAAAGCTTAGATTGTTAATTGAGAACTTTGTTCTTTTCTAATATAAGCATTTAGTATTATAAACTTCCTTCTAAGCACCACTTTAGCTGTACCCTACAGATTTTATTCTGTGTTGTCATTTTATCTTCATTCAGTTCAATGTATTTTTCAATTTCCCTTGCAACTTTCTCTTAGAACCATGGATTATTTAGAAATGTGTCATTTAATTTCCAAGTGCTCAGAGATTTTCCTGTTATCTTTATGTTACTCATTTCTAGCTCAATTCCATTATGTTCAGAGAACATTCTTTGTATTATTTAGATTCTTTTAAATTAGTTAATTTTTATTTTATGGATCAGGCTGTTATCTATAATATTGGTATGTGAAAATAGTGTGTATCCTGCTTATTTTGGGTGAAGTGTTTTATAAGTGTTAATTGGATTTCACTGGTTGATGATTATTCAGTTCTTCAGTAGCCTTGATTATTTTCTGCCTAGATCTTGTATCTATTAGGAGGCACTGAAGTCCCTAATAATTATTATGGATATTTCTATTTCTCTTTTCACATCAATCAGTTTTGGCTTCATGTATTGTGAAGCTCAGTTGTTTGGTGCATACACATATAAGATTGTTATATTTTCTTGGTGAAGTAATCCTTTTATCATTATGTAACTTTTATTCATCTGAAGCCTACTTGGTCAGACATTAACATGGACATTCCTGCTTTCTTTCTATCAGTATTTGCAAGTTGTATATTTTCTGCCCTTTTACTTTTTTCCCGTCATAGGCTGTTGAATAGCACCCTTTTAATTTTAATGTACCTATGTAATTATATTTAAAATGAGTTTATTGTAGTCAGCAAATAATTAACTCAGATTTTTGTTCTAAATCCATTCTGATAATCTCTGCCTTCTAATTAGAATATTTACACCATTACATTTAATATAATTATTGCTATGTTGGGATTTAGCTTGGCCATTTTATAATTTTCTCTTTTTCTGACTTCCTATGGAGTTAATCATTTTTTAGTATTCCATTATGAAATTCACTTACGCTTAGTGTTCCATTGGAACACTAAGCATGTGAGAGTTATTTATAGCCTACTGCTCAAGGTCATTGCCAAAGTCTGATTTTTCACACATCTGCAACCTCCAGCATAAATGGGCTTTGAGACCAGGTGCAGTGGCTCATACCTGTAATCCCAGCATTTTGGGAAGCTGAGGTGGGAGAATTGCTAAGTCCAGCGGTTTGAGACCAGCCTGGGAAACATAGCAAGACCCTATCTATAAAAAATTAGCTGGGAGTGGTGTCTTGTGCCTGTAGTTCCAGCTACTAGGGAGGGTAAGGCAGCATGTTTGAGCCCAGGAGAGCAAGGCTTCAGCGAGCCAAGATCATGCCATTGTACTCAGCATGGCTGACAGAGTGAGACACTGTCTCCAAAAAAAAAAAAGTTTTTGAGTACTTATCTTTGCTTAGAACTTATGTGTGGGTCTGTTTCTATTTTACAGATCAAATAGAGATCAAAATATCCATACTTAATATATCATCTATCACAGTCTCTTAGCATCAGTATTTCATCACTTTTAGTGAAATGTAGAACCTTACCACAATTTGGGTCCCTTTATCCACCTTCCTTCTTATGACACCTCTGAATATTAACTCTACATACATTAAGTCCCATATCAGACAATACTATATTTTTTGCTTTCTACCTTCAAATATGTGTTTGAAATTTTAAGAGAATAAACATAATCTATTATTTTTAACAAAATACTTATCTTTTCATTGTTTTTTATTCCTGATTTTCCAAGGTTTCTTTTATTATATATTTTCTCTCTGAAAAACTGTCTTTAGCAATTATTATTATTTTATAGCAAGTCTGTTGGTTAAATTTTTTTAAAGTTTTCATTCATCTGAGACTATTTCACTTTCATTCCTGAAGGATATTTTGCTGGTTATAAGATTCTAAGTCAATTATTCTTTTTTTTCAGTACTTGAAATATATTGTGCCACTTTTTTTTTTCATGTTCATGAATTCTTGTGAGCAATCTAGACTCATTTGGGTTTTTAAAAATAGTTTTCTCTTTTAATTGCCCTCAAACAACACATTTTTAGATCTTTTTTTTACTAATATCTTAAATTAATGTATATTTGACCATTAAAGATTGTATATATTTAAGGTGCATAATTTGATGATTTGATACAAATATACATTGTGAAATTAAGCACCTCAAACTAATTAACATATCAATCACCTCAGATAGTTACTGCTTTTTCTGGTGTAGAGAGCATTAAAGATCTACTTTCTTAGCAAATTTCAGGTATACAATAAACTCTTGTTAATTAAAGTTTCATTGCTGTGTTTTAGCTCTCTAGAACTTATTCATCTTGCATAATTAAAACTTTGTACCCTGCACTTTGGGAGGCCGAGGCAGGCAGATTACGAAGTCAAGAGATCGAGACCATCCTGGCCAACATAGTGAAACCCCGTCTCTACTATGCCTGTAGTCCCAGCTACTCGGGAGGCTGATGAGGCAAGAGAATTGCTTGAAACCAGAAAATGGAAGTTGCAGTGAGCTGGGATCACGCCACTGCACTCCAGCCTGGCGATGGAGTGAGACTCTGTCTCAAAAACAAAAAACAAAAAACAAAAAACTTTGTGTCCTTTGACCAATATCTCCTCATTTCCCTCTCCCTTCATCCTCTGGTAACCACCATTCTACTCTTTGTGAATTCTACTATTTTAGATGTCAGATGTAAGTGACATCATACAGTACTTGTCTTTTTGTATTGGCTTTTTTAACTTAACATAATGTCCTCTGGGTTCATCCATGTTGTTGCAAATGGTAGTATTTTCTTATTTTTAGGGTAGAATAATATTCCATTATGTGTGTGTATCACATTTTCTTTTTCCATTCTTCTATTGATGGACACTCAAGTTTCCATATCTTGACTATCGTAAGTAATGGTAAAAAGAAGATGAGAATGCAGTTATCTGTTTGAGAGCCTGATTTCATTTCCTTTGGATCTATATCTAGAAGTAGGACTGCTGGGTCAGGTGATAGTTGTATTTTTAATTTTTTGAGGAACCTCTCTGCTGTTTTCCATAATGACTATTGTGGTATGGTATGAGTTTTAGAACTGCTTTTTTCAGTTTCTACCAAGAATGCCACTGAGACTTTGATAGAGATCATGTTAAACCTGTAGGTCACTTTGGGTTTATGGACATTTTAACCATATGAATTATTCCAACCTGAGAACATAGAATGTTTTTTCAGTTATCTGTATCTTCTTTAATTTTCTTTATCAATGTTTTATGGTTTTTAGTGTATAAGTCATTCGCCTCTTTGGTTAAGTTATTCCTAAATATTTTATTCTCTTTGTTGCTATTGTGAATAAAGTGGTTTTCATGATTTTCTTTTGGGATAGCTTGTCGTTTGTGAATAGAAACATTAATTTTTTCATGTTAATTTTGTACCCGCAACTTTAATGAATTATTTATCGGTTCTTACATTTTTGTTTTTGGTTGTTGAGTCTTTAGGGTTTTGTACACTTATGATCATGCCATCCATAAGCAGAGACAATTCAGCATCTTCCTTTCTGATTAAGATGCCTTTTATTTATTGTTATCGCCTAAGTGCTCTAGCTAGGACTTCTAATACTATGTTGAAAAGAAGTGGCAAGAGTGGGCATCCTTGCCTTGCACCAGATCTTAGAAAAGAAGCTTTCAGCTTTTCCTCATCGATTATGATGTTAGCAGTGGACTTTTTATATACAACCCTTATTGTGTTGAGGAAAGATCCTTTTGTGCCTATTTTATAGAGAGTTTTAAATTATAAGTTGGAGTTAAACTTTGATCAAATTTTTTTCTGCATTGATTGAAATGATCATGTAGTTTTTTTCTGTCATGCTGTTAATATATCACATTGATTAATTAAGGCTGGTTTGTTGAACCGTCCTTGCCTTTTTGAAATAAATCCCACTTGGTCATGGTGTATGGACTTTCTAATGTGCTGCTGAATTTGGTTTGTTAGTATTTTAACAAGATTTTTTGTAGCTGTGTTCGTCAAGGAAATTGCCCTGTAGCTTTTTTTTCTTGTTGTGCCTTTACCTGACTTTGATATTAGGGTAATATCGGTCTCATAAAATGAGTTTGAAAAGTGCTCCCTCTTCTTTGATTCTTTAAATCCAGATACACTTGAATCATGTTCTCTTAAAAATAATGTTTTATTTTTCTCTGGTTGCTTTAAAATTGTTTCTTTGTCTTATGTTTAAAAAAATTATTATTATGTATTTGTATGTGGATTTCTTTAGATTTCTTCTAGTTGGAATTCTCTAAACTTTCATTTGTAGGTTAAGTTATAACTTGTAACCAAGTTTTGGAAGTTTTCAGGCACTGCTCTATCAAATACGTTTTCACCCTCACATACTTTCTCCTCTTTTTCTGAAACTCCTACAACGTGAATGTTAGATCTTTTCTTACTGCCACATAACTCACTGAGGCTCGGTTTGGTTTTTCAATCTATTTTGTCTCTTTTGTTCAAGTTGGTTAACTTTTGTGTATCTTTCCTACTTTTCTAATTATTCCCTCTGTCATCTTCATTTTACAAATAAGCCCGTCCAGTAAGTTTGAAAATTTTGGTTATTGTGTTTTCAGTTTTACAATTTCCATTTGGTTCTTTCTTATGTCTTGTATTTGCTGACATTTTCTAATTTTCCATTTGTTTGAAGGGTGTAATTCCTAGTTGGAGCATTTTTCTTTTTGAGATGGAGTCTCGCTCTGTCTCCCATGCTGGAGTGCAGTGGCATGATCTTGGCTCATGGCAACCTCTGCCTCACAGGTTCAAGCAATTCTCCCACCTCAGCCTCTGGAGTAGCTGGGGCTACAGGTGCGTGCCATCACGCCCGGCTAATTTTTTGTATTTTGTGTTAGCCAGGATAGTCTTGATCTCTTGACCTTGGGATCCTCCCACCTTGGCCTCCCAAAGTGCTGGGATTACAGGTATGAGGCACTGTGCCGGCCGAAATGTGTAATTCCTAGTTGGAGCGTTTTTATAATTACTACTTTAAAATACTTGCCTGATAATTTCAGTATCTGTGCTATCTTGCTCTTTGTGTCTACTGTTTTTTTCTTATTCAGTCTGAGGTTTTTGATATGACAGGTACATTTGGATTGTATCCTGGACATTTTGAATATTATGCCATGCAATCTTGGTTCCTATTTAAATTTTCCATTTTATCAGGCAGTAACCCATTTAACCTCAGAGTGCATATCCTGGCTCAATTCTGTGAACTGTGGCTCAAATGTCAGTGAAGTTTCAAGTGTTCACAGCAGTAGTTCTGGACTACTCACTAGTTGTGGATGACCCAGAGTTAATCTGGAACCCGGGCAGCATTCCACACCACCGTGCAGTTCTCAAAGTCATTTCACATGTGGGCTGCTTGGGGGTTATTTCTAGAACTTTATACCCAGATTAAAAGATACCTTTCTTTAGCCTCCTCTTCTCTGTGACTTCCCCTTCCTTTGCTGGTTGTTTACCTAGTGCACGACAGGGATATTTGACAGTGTTCCACCTACAGTCTTTGTGGCCACTGTGTCTGGTGGGAGGGGGTGAGAGGCACTGCCTTGACATGCTCCCTTGGGTAGGAAGGGGGTTGTCCGCACAGCTCTGCTCCACTGTCTCTGTGGCTGATGCATCAAGTATGTGCAGGGGGACACAACATGTTTTTGCTGATGTTCACACAGTGTAGGGTGGGAATGGTCAGCAGAACTCCCTTCCACCATCTAGGAGTGGAGGGAGGCTACTGTTGCTTGTGTTTGTGCAGGGGCTGGGTGCGGGGGAAGCTTGACAACCCAGAGTCTCCTCAGATTGAGTGTAGGTGGGGAAGGATGCAACTTCTTTCACGGTTTTGTCTTGATTAAGGCAGGCACAGTCTGTGTGGTTTCATCCCATGGGGCTGTTCTCTTTCCAGTCTTGGCTAGAGATAGTGGGTTTTCCTTTCTTTCTTTCTTTCTTTTTTTTTTTTTGTCTGTGCCTATTGGGAATACTGAGTTGCAGGCTGATGTAGGAACCAGGGCAAGATATACAGAAAACAAAAAATCCCCAAAGAGCTCACCATCAGGTTCTACATGGAGTCCTGAAGTCCCCAGTCAGTCTCTTTTCTCCATCTTTCAGAGACTTCTAACAGTGCTTTATGCATTTCATCTAGGACTTCAGTTATAATTAGCAGAAGGGATAGGGCAGAATGTGCTTATTCCATCTTGCCTGGAAGCAAACACCCTCCCCTTTTGCTTTTATTGATAAAATATTAACTCATTTAGACTGCCACTTTGAACCCAAGACTACCCCACTTTTCACTGATGTTCCTGTCTCTTTAACTCTTTCAGTCTTTCACTACGTGTCATGTAATTAGGACATAATTATATACCAAGTTGTAATTCTTGCTGATTCATTCATGTTCATTATTTTTATCTCTTTAACTAAATCTTAAACCTCATGTAGAAATACATGAGATGTCTTCTCCAGCCCCATAGTGCTTGTCACAGTTCTGGGCTCCAGGCTGGCATTTATTATTTCTTGGCTGAATTAATTAGAACTCTAGTACCAATGTGCTTCGAGACTGACCTGCTTTCAAACCCCGTCTCTACATAATACTAGATGTAGTATCTTAAATAAGTCACTTAATCTCTTTGAGCTCTGGATTCCTCATCTGTAAAATGGTTTTCATAATACCTCTATCACAGAAGGTAACGTTGTGAGAATTGTAAGTCACAATATGCCTTAAGTATACACGGTACTGAAACAGATGCTCAACATTTTTTCCTTTTTCCTCCCTTCTCCTTAGCTTTGTGAGAACCCAACTTCACTTCCTAAGACATAATAGCAATTAAAAGACAAAAAGAGGAGCTGTGGCAGATTCCAAAGACGCTTTTTTTCCCCTGCTTTTGTTGGGATGATTTGGGTCCAGAAAATTGCACTCTCCTTAGCCACAGCAAGCGTGAGCTCTTTTCTCTTTGCTCCTCCTTGAACCTCTTTCGATATTGAATTGCCAACATTTGAGCCTTCAGAAGATGGCTCCATGCAGCAGCTGGCTCAAACACAGCAGTTCAAGGCACCTGCCTTTTAGAACATACAGGCCGCCTCTCCCTCAAGGACTCCACAACAATGAACCCGGCTGACTGTGTAAGCTGAAGAGGCTCCAAAAATAAAAGTAGCCAGATTCTGAGGATAAGACAGAAATTGAAAAAAAAAAAAAAAAAAGTCCAGGATGGTGAATGGTGCAAGCTGCTGACATTTGCTGCCTGGTTGTCTGGGGAGTCCCGTGTGTTTCTCCTGGGGACTAGCACTTGGTAAATGTGGCTCCATTGCCATCCAAGCAGCCTGTGTTCCCAGAGGACATGGTGTTTTTATGCTGTTGAAACTGTGTGGGGAAAGGGAGAGGGTGGCAGGGTCTAAGAGGAACAGTGTGACTTCAAGTCACCAGAGAAATGCTTGAGGCAGGCGGGAGACAAAAGGAGGAAAAGAAGACTTCCCAGGGGAGGAAATGTAATATAGCCAGTTGATGGATTTTGTTGAGAATATCCAGAGAGGAGTCCTTGGGAGGTGATGCTAATCTGGAAAGATTCTGAAGAAACCGTGAGGACTTGGGGGTGGTGGGGATGGAGACTGACTTTTAAGGAGGATGGCTTCAAATTGTTAAAGAGAAAAATCTAAATTATACTTGCATGGTGAGGGAGACAGAATGAGGGTGCAGCTAATCATCAGATAAACCTTCAGGCGTAAAATGGAAAGTGAGCCTTGCTTGGCAGAGTCAAGACTCCGTGAGTGCCTCTTAGGAGAGTCTGTGCCCTCTGTTGCTGCAGACAAGGCCAGCAGGTGCGCCATCTTCCCCCATTAGGAAGGAAGCCGTAAGCTTTCATTTGGTACCAGCCTAAAACTTGTGGAAGACAAGGTCAGAACAAACACGGTACCTCTCCAAGTGGGAGTCTGAGTAACACTTGACATGGATCTGGAGAGGCAGAGGACTCCTTGGAGCAGGAGGAAAGATGCCACCTCTGCCTCACAAATCTCTATTTCCCTGAGAAGTTCAGTTCTGGCCCCACATTTGCATAACCAGCTCAGAAGAAATGTCTTTCAGAGGAGTACGTTTCTCATCCTTTCTCAAGCTCTGTTCTTTAGGGGGTCTTTTTTGCTGTCCGGATGGCTTCCCAGTGCTTTCCTTTCAAACCACATATCAGGAGGAAGTTCTGGCCAACGCCATCTCTTCCTCCCTTAATCTTCTGGAGGTAGTTCTGGCCAACGCCATCTCTTCCTCCCTTAATCTTCTGGAGGTGCCTTGCTTCCCAGAGTGGTGTTTATGTCTGGTTTAGATCAGGGTCCTGTCCACAACCTTGGCTGTCCCATCCCTTGATCTGGCTCTGCTGGCATGGCAGTTTGAGTCCATGAGATGGCAGATGAAGAGGGGAGACAGCATTGGATGGGGTGAACTGTCCAGGCAAACGCCCCTGAGGCCCGCCTTTCCTCCCCAGGCCCGCCTCTCCTCCCCGGGCCTTTAGCTCTCTGTGTCCCTCTACTCTGGAAAGTGCCATGTATGTAAGTCTCAGTCTCAGGACTCAATGTGCTTCACATGGTTGACACACACGTGCACAGACACTTTAGAAGCTTGTGGAGATGTGGCTGGAGAAATGCTCAGCAAACCTTCATGCCATCAGTGGTGGACCTGAAGAAGGTGTTGGGGGGAAGATCCAGTGCACCGGCGTGGAGGAAGAAGAGGTGGGTCGGCCTGAGATGGGCAGCACAGGCAGCAGGAGCAGTGTGTATCTGGCGTCTGGAGCCCATAAGCCCACCACAGTCTTCCACCTTCCACTGGGTCAACTTCTGGACAACACTCATCCTCCAACTTTGCCTCCTTTCTTTCCTATAAAATTAGGATGTTAATTTTAGAAATTAAGATGCAGATGGTTTAAAAATATACACATTTTGGCATGGGTGTGTAATAATTATAGCCCCTTGTACCTGAAATGTCCCTAAAATGAAAGAGACCCCCCACCCCACCCAATTTATTGCTAAGGCTCACGGCTATAGGTGAGGGAGTTTGAAGGGCTAGAGTTTATGAAGTAGAAAGTAATGACGGACCAGGGTACCACAAGGGAAGGAAGTAGACACGTGGACAGACGGGGTCTGTGGACTGGAGCATTTCTGTTCAGCTCTAAAACTGGTCTTTAAGGTGGATGTTTAGGTTTCCAAATGGTTTGTTGCCATTCCTTTCCATTCAATGATTTTTTTGTTTTTCCTGGAGAAAAAGATAGTGCTTTCTCTCTGGGAAATGCCTGATGCACACACATACACACAAACACACCCACACGTGCACACACATGCATACACTTGTAGACAAACACTCATTTACACACTACAGGAAATTTAAAGCAATGGATCCTGTAGCTGCCACAACTTCCACATTTACAACCAGCTCACATGTGTGTTATTGATGAGGAGCAAACACTCTGCTTACTCCCGTCCCTTTGCAAGTGTGCAATGTGTGTGGTTTATTTATGACAGCTGGGGGAATTCCCGATTTGTTATTTGTAGGCATGTATGATTCTAGCACAACACTAAAGTGACGCAATTTTCTTTGCTTAATTTCCCTGGTGTGCTTGTAATTATTGATTTACCAAATGAAAGAATTCTCATTTCAGCAGGCAGTCATTACTTCAGCCACTTTCTTCTTGGCTCTCTACCTAGAGGGAGGAACCTGGGGAGCCTTGTGCTGTCCTGCGAAGCATCAAAGGCCCATCAAGCTTCCCGGGGCCATGTTCCTTCCCTCCCAGGCACCGTCCCCAGGAGGAGCAGTGTTTGCTTAGGGCCTACAGGCTGATGATTGCATATATAGCACATGATCTATTTGTGTGTTTTCTGCAGTATTTTCATTAATCTTCAATTTCTACTAAAGCTGTACACTACTTAACGCTGTCCACATCAGTGTTTAAAATAAGCTAGTGTGATCCCTAGGCATGAGGTGAACCCCTTGCCGCTACACCACATGGTAATCAGTGTTCCTTCATGCCAGCGGTTCTCAAACTGTGGTCCCTGGTCCAACTGCTTCAACTTCATCCGGGGATGACACACAAATTGTCAGGTCCAGCCCAGACCTACTGAGTTTGGACTCAGTGATCTGTGTTTGTTTGAACAGGTGGCCCTGAGCAGCCGGCACCGTGTTGGCTCTGAACCTGAACGGGGAGCCTGAGGAACTCAGGTCTGCGATGTGCAACTGCAAAAGCCCGCAAGCCTCTCTGGGCTCCTTCTTTCCTCCCAGGCAGGGTTCTGAAACTTGCTCAGGTCTAAGAGGGGCTGGCCCCGGGAGTACCTTTCTCTTAGCGGATGTCACTTCTTCTCTGCTTACTTCTTTCTCTCAGAGAGGCTCCAGCCAGCCAGCTGTTTCAGCCCTCTAGCACCTCTGGGCGGCCTGCCCTGTGTCCCACACATGGAGTTCCCTGAGGCTGCTGTTCTACAAGCCTGTTCCACAAGAATGTCCCAGTTTGACTTTTATGTTCCACTGCTCCTTTGTGATTTATTTCATGGGGGCAACCTTGCCCTGCCCCAGAGAACGTGGACAGGCCCTGTGACTTTTCCACCCATTCTTGCTTTGGCATGGCAATTGGCATGCCCTTTCTGAGACAAGAATAAAGTCTGGGACCTGGACATAGGGTCAGACCCTCTGCCCACTGCAGCTGGGCATACTGAGGGGAAGCAGTGGGAGTGGAAAGGGTACCATGGACCTCTCCACACTTCACCAGTGGCGAAGGCTGCCTCCTGCAGGTGGGCAGTGCAGGGGGCTACTAGGGAGTTACACTTAGAATAGAGGGGTCTTAATCTGTCTTTGCATCCTCCAGGCCTGGCAGGTGCTGAAAGTGCTGCCACTAACTACTTGTGACCCTGGGTGAGTTACTCGACTCTTAGATACTTTCTTCTGTGAGCTCCATGGAAACCTCTAGGAGGGAGGCTCAGAGGCCCCTGCTTGGAGTCCCTTGGAGGCCACCACACACCCAGGCCTGCTTCTCCTGCTGTTCACCTCACGTGGCCTGGGATTTGTGGGGCCCATGACCTGCTCCAGTAGGTTCTTCAAGGCAGAATTGACAAAGGACCCAACCAATACTTTAACTTTGAATTCTGCTCCAGGTCGTGAGAATCATGCCCCTAGGAGCCAGCACCCACTCTCCTGGTTGAGCGTGGGGCATTTCCTCCCAAGCGTGGCGGGAGCTTGCCTTTCCCCCAACCCTGCTACTGCTTCAACACTGCTCTCTACTCTCATTCAGGCTTTTCTGGGTGGGAATCAGACTTTCCTCCAGGGTGTTCCCCAAGCCTCTCATGCTTATGCTTCCCCTGGCTGAAGCCCCTCAGGAGACAGAAGTGAAAGAGACAGGGCCCACCTCTCCGCAAGCACTAAAAACCTTTCCCTAAAATCCCCTTTTCTCTACTGCTCCTCCCTTGCTGAAGGAGAGGGGCTCAAGACTTGTCAAATTGGCTCTGAGCCACCTCTTTTGAAAATCTGAATTTGTACTTTTGTTTGTATTATATCTTGGTGTAGTCTGAGATTTGTAGTGTGTCTTTTCCGTTATGATACCAGTAAATTTACCTATGGGCAGGCTGTATTTTCCAAAGGTAGCTACATCTTCATCACACGTGCTCTTCTGCAAGGTGACCTTGCCATTCCCCGAATGCTGAGCAGTATCTGTGTTTCCTCTGCTCAAAACCAGGCAGGCAAGAGAATCCATGTGACTTCTGAGGTTAGGTCATGAAAGGTGATACAGCCTCCACCTGGTTCTCTTGAAGCTCTGACTGACATGTAAGAAATCCAAGGCTGCCATGTTGTGAGGAAGCCCAAGCCACATGGAGAAACCACATGTGCTTGAGATTTCTCACCCCAGCCCTGGAGTCACCCCCAGCTTTCTGGTCCTTCCAGTTGAGGTCCCAGAAATGGTTGACAAAGCCACCTTGATCATGTTCTTTCTAAAGTGCCCGCAGAATCATTGAGCATAATAAAGTTAAATTTCTAAGACACTTAAGTTTTGTGAGACTTTGTTACACAGATATAGAGAATTGACATACTTGTCATCTGTATGGCAATGTCCCTGACTCCCTTTTGAGCTAAGATTCCTCAGAGGTCTGGGGCCCAGGCCCATGGGGATCCACCTCAAGGTGTCTAAATTTTAATAATTCCAAACTTTTTCTTTTATTTCCCTAGCCCTAGGAGAGGTAGCTGCTTTTTGCAAATGCAACATTTGTGATACCTCAGAGTTCTTTTATTGCCATTTCAGTTACTTAGTTAATAACTTTTTACTTATTTGTAATTTTTAAAATTAAATTATCTCTATTTAAATAGCTGCTACAGTTTCTGTCTCCTGACTGGACTTTGACTGATATTAAAAATAGATACCATTTGTTATTCTGGGTAAAGAATATCAGTGCTATTAATTTCACTAATTAAAAAAATCTCAGACATACAGAGAGGTTGTAAATACAATGCAAATACATTATTTTATTTTCCTAAACCATTTGAGAGTATTTTGCTTATCTGATGCCCCCATGACACCTGAATCCTTTAGTATGTTTGTTGTCCTACAAACAAGGACATTCTCTTGCATAATCACAATACAGCCATCAGAATCAGGAAATTAATATTGATTTCCTACATGCTTGTAATCCATAGACCCATTCACATTTCATCAGTTGTGCAAATAATGTCTCTTATAGCAAAAAGATTCAGGTCAGGGCATGTGTCACATGACTCATGGTCTTGGTTAATCTGGGACAGTTCCTTTTTCCTTGTCTTTCTTTGATTTTCATGACCTTGACATTTTTGAAGGTAACACAAAAGTTATTTTCCAGAATGTCTTTCAGTTTTTTTTTTTTTTTTTTTTGTAATCTGATTCAGGTTCTGCCTTTTGGACAAGAATACCACTGAAATGCCACATTCTCATAATACACTAGCAGGTGGCATCTGATCTTGATTTGCCCCATTACTTACAATGTTCACTTTGATCTCTTTATTAAGGTGGTGTCTTCCAGCCTTCTTCACTCTCAAGGTACTCTTTTTTATTTTGTAATTAATAAGTATTTTGGGGAAATCTACTTTGGAACTATGGAAGTGCCCTCAATTTTTAATTTATTTACTTATTTATTTCTATCACTATGGACTTGCACTTCCCTCTTTTACTCAATGGGGTATAATCTGTTATTTTCAACATTTATTTTAATGACCAAATTGTTCCAGATTTGATCAATAGACGCCCCTTCAAACTGGTTTCTGTGGTCTTTTGTTAAGCTTTCAGTGTGCTGTGATTGCTTTATTCTCTCCTGATAGCACCAGACATTCCAGGCTCTTCTCATTCTTTCCCTTGCCTAGCACTAGAATAAGCCATCTCTCAAAGGAGCCAAGTCTTCTTTTAGTGGGGAATGGTGTTTAAACACCGAGATCTGGCTTCTAGATGTTCTCTTTGCTTGTAAGATATTGCCTCTTCCAGACTCTTTCAGTGAAGAGAGAGCTAAGGGATATTGGTATATAAGCGTTCACATGCCTGATCCTGCTGTCTATTATGTATCTATCTATCAACCTACTTATATATTGAAAAGCATAGATTTGTCCTAATATCTCCATTTCCAGTGCAAAACGGCAAGTTTCATTCTAATTTCCTTTTTCTGTATATTAATTTCCTTCTCTGACAGTGGGAAACTTGGCTTTCATTATCTTGAATACATTTGTTTGGCCAATTCCACCATACCTAACCAATCTCCCATTGCCACTGCAACCTCCTGTGCCGTGTGAATACTCTTTTCTTCCCACAAAAATCACCTACCGTATTAGTTTGTTAAGGCTGCCATTACAAAGTACCACAGACTGGGTAACTAAAGTAACAGAAATTAATTTTGTCACAGTTCTAGAGGCCTGAAGTCTGAGCTCAAGATATTGGCAGGAATTTTTTTTTTTCCTGAGGCCTTTCTTCTTGTCATATAGATGGCATCTTTTCTCTATGTCTTCTCATGATACTATGGTTTGAATGTAACCCTCCAAATTCAGGTGTTGCCAATGTGAAAGTATTAAGAGATGGGGCCTTTAGAAGTGATTAGGCCATGAAATCTCCTCTCTTGTGATTTCGCTTAATGGCCCTCATAAAAGAGGTTTCAAGCAGTGCTAAACTTGCTTGCCCTTCTGCCGTCAGTCACATAAGAAAAGAATGTTCCTCCCTTCTGGAGAATGCAGTGTTCAAGATGCCACCTTGGAAGCAGAGACTAGACCCTCACCAGACACCAACCCTGCTAGCACTGTGATCTTGGACTTCTCAGCCTCCAGGACTGTGATAAAATAAATTTCTGTTCTTTATAAATTATCCAGTTGGTGGTATTCTGTTATAGCATCACAAAATGAACTAAGACACATGGTTTTCCTCCTGTGTGTGCATGGGTACTAATGTCCTCTTCTTTTAGAGATACTGGATTAGGGCCACCCCCAATGCCATTATTTTAATTTAATTACCTCTTTAAAGACCCTATTTTCAAATATAGTCCCATTTGAAAGTATCAGGGGTTATGACGTCAACAGAGGAATTTGGGAGGACAAAATTCAGCCCATAACACCCACCCTCTCTCACAGGTGAAAGTAAATGTGTTAGCTAGCCACAGAGGTAATATCATCCCAGTACACTACTCTCTGCCCCGTCTTGTAGCTGTCACTTACCTTTGGGCTATTCCCCTACATTTATTAGGAACATTTCTTTTGGCTCCCTCAGAAGTCCAATTAATGTTATCTTTTATCTAGATGAGCTAACTATTTTTTTTTTTTTTTTTTTTTTTTTTGAGATGGAGTTTCGCTCTTGTTACCCAGGCTGGAGTGCAATGGCGCAATCTCGGCTCACCGCAACCTCCGCCTCCTGGGTTCAGGCAATTCTCCTGCCTCAGCCTCCCGAGTAGCTGGGATTACAGGCAAGCGCCACCATGCCCAGCTAATTTTTTGTATTTTTAGTAGAGACGGGGTTTCACCATGTTGACCAGGATGGTCTCGATCTCTTGACCTCATGATCCACCAGCCTCGGCCTCCCAAAGTGCTGGGATTACAGGCGTGAGCCACCGCGCCCGACTGCTAACTCTTATCTTAGTAGGAATTACATGGCAGGTTAAAGTTGACTACAAATTCTTTGACATCCTTCCTATATAAGAGTGGGATCTTTTTCTCCTCTCCTTGAATCTGGACTGTCCCATAACCATTTTGAGTAATCAAGTATGGAAGAAAGGATGTTATGCAATTCTAGGTTTAGTCTTTAAAGCTTTTGTTTTGGTCTCTGAGAGTGCTGAGCTACCATGTTTGACTAGTTTACAAGAGCGTATACATGGAGAGTCTGAGAATATATGGCATGGAAGAGGAGCCCAGCTGAACCTAGGCACCATAAACAAGGCACCAGGTGTGTGAGAGAAGCAATCTTGAGCTCCCCAAGCCAGACCAGCCACTAGTTGAATATAAACAAGTGACTGACATGTAGACCAGAGGAATTACCCAGTTTAATCCTACTTTAATTCTTGACCTGGAAAATTGTGAAATACAATAAAATGGTTGTCATTTTAAGCCACAAATGGTTGTCATTTTAAGCAGGACAATCTCCTTGCCTTTACTAGTCTTTGCCTCCATCTCAACTCTAATTCAACAGCTTTGATCTTGTCATTTCCTGGACTGCTTCGACACTGAACTCTCCATGGGCTGCAAGCACCTTTCCATCTGTTCTTCCTCTTACTTACTCTCACCGTGCCAGAATTTAATATTCAACAAACCTCATCACTCTATACTCCTGAAGTTTTCTCCAGCCTGTCAACTGACTCTTGGCTTTGATTCACTTCTTTTCTATCCTGTTCAAGCCACATAATCTATCATATCAATACTCTCTATCATGTTAAACTTCTGTGATCAGTCCCTGCCCCCCAGCCTGCAAATTCATATCTCTGGATTAGTCTACTTCTTCACCTCTTTCACTTCCACATGTAGGAAGCTGGAAGTTACTTGAGTCTTTGTTCTTTGGTTTTCTGCATCATGTCCCAACGAATGCATTTAAAAGATAAGACAGCATTGTCCTGTTAAGTAGGAATAAAGTTGATTAGGTAATTGAAAGGAAACAAAGGGAAACCCTAAGTATCATGGAAGCAACAATTGCAGGAAGCAGCTACCACTCATAGAACCTGGAAAATTAAGGAAAGAAGTTGAACTTCATAAAACTTAAAATCTCAGAGGAGGGGCCACTTGAGTCTGGGGCCTTGACCTCTGAGGAGAGGTGTCTGGCCAGCTGGTGCTGGCATTTCAAAGTGTGTGTGTGTGTGTGTGTGTGTGCGTGCGTGTGTGTGTGTGTGTGTCTGTGTGTCTGTGTTTTATGGGGGAGTGAGACTGGTTTGGGGAATGTTGGGAGAACATTCAGGAACAAACTCCTTATGGTGGAACAAATGATACTGTCAGGATGATAAAATAAAACATTTTTTTCTTTCTTCTCTGGTCTTCAGTCATCCCTTTGGTGCCTTCTATGGATAGAGCATAAATGTGTTTGCAGATCTCCTGCCTCAGCCTCATACTGAAGGTAGAAGGGTGTGTTTGAAGTGTGGAGACAGTAGCCTAGCAGATAGTATAGTAGGTTTAAGTAAAACACTTATAGACAAACTTTGGTTTTAAGCCCAAGGTGGATAATTCTAAAGTTGTTTTGAATCACGCTAGATGAATTTAATCCATTTATAATTATTATGATAACTCACATGTGTTATTTATTTCTTCAGTCTTATTTTGTGCTTTCTGTTTATATTTTAAACATTTCTTTCTTTCCTTTCATATGCTTTTGATGTTTCCCTTTAAAAATTATATTACTCAGTAGCTTGCAAATTAGGTAGTTAATTCTATTATACTGTGTTACCTATAAATTAAAATAGCAATGATAATTACTTATTTGAAACTGTATTTCTTTTCAATGGCAAGAATAAAATTGGATAAGAAACTAGTTCACACCAAAGAACAGAGGGCTGTGTTTTAAAGAAATTATGCTAAAACATAATTGGAAAATAATATATATTCTAGTCT
Source organism: Aotus nancymaae (assembly GCF_030222135.1). Classification (NCBI taxonomy): domain Eukaryota; kingdom Metazoa; phylum Chordata; class Mammalia; order Primates; family Aotidae; genus Aotus; species Aotus nancymaae. The sequence continues at coordinate 21,445,077 of NW_026988455.1, forward strand.
GGGAGTCTGTGTCCTGTGCCTTTCTCATTTTGACTCTTGGAGAGCCTACAGTCTCAATGCCAGTTCCTTTTCTGCTTACCCAAAGCAAAGCCTGCCAGTCTCTTTGCCCTGCGCTGCCCAGAGCATCCAGCAAGAATTCCCACTCAGTGGTGAGACTGGTGGAAAAGAGACTAATGTTCACAACAGCAAAGGAAACCACGCCAGCCACCCTGGTCTTCTGACTTAACCAGAACGGATCAACTGAAGACCAGCTGGCATGTAAGGAGAAACTTCTGTGATCAATTCTTCTTCTGTTGCTTATCTTGGTTTCATATCTTTTACGTGCTTTGATATAAAAGGCATAAAACCAAGATAAGCAACAGAAAAACTGACAGCAAAAGAAACAGAGAATCAGAAGACTTTAAAAATCCCCTTAATTAATAAATTCAGAGATTTTGGAAACATAGCTAGACAACAAGTACAAGATGTTATGAAAATGTGACAAAAAACTGAGACCTTTAATAAAGAAAAATTAGGATTAAAAAAATTTTCAATAGAAGGCCTGGAAAATCAAATGAGCACCTTAGAGTCAGAGCAAAAAGAAGGAAAATATTAGAGAACCAAAGGAAATACAGATAACCAATTCAGTAGGCCTTTTAGAAAGAGTGAACAGAGAAAATAAAGAGAACAAAATTATATTTCTTTTGTTGTTCTTGTTTTGTTGTTATTGTTGTTGTTGAGATGGAGTTTCACTCCTATCGCCCAGGCTGGAGTGCAATGGGGTGATCTTGGCTCGCTGCAACCTCTGCCTCCTGGGATCAAGCAAGTCTCCTATCTCAGCCTCCTGAGTAGCTGAGATTACAGGGGCCTGCCACCACGTCAAGCTAATTTTTGTATTTTTAGTAGATATGAGATCTCACCATGTTGGCCAGGCTGGTCTCGAACTCCTGACCTCAGGTGATCCACCTGCCTCAGCCTCGCAAAGAGCTGGGATTACAGGCATGCATGAGCCACCATGCCTGGCCCAAAACTAGAATAGAAAAAGGCATTAGGAAAAAGTTGGAGAAAGAGTCCTCTACCTCTGTTTTTTTTTTTTTTTTTTGAGACGGAGTTTTCGCTCTTGATACCCAGGCTGGAGCGCAATGGCGCGATCTCGGCTCACCGCAATCCCCGCCTCCTGGGTTCAGGCAATTCTCCTGCCTCAGCCTCCTAAGTAGCTGGGATTACAGGCACGCGCCACCGTGCCCAGCTAATTTTTTGTATTAGTAGAGACGGGGTTTCACCATGTTGACCAAGATGGTCTCGATCTCTTGACCTCGTGATCCACCCGCCTCGGCCTCCCAAAGTGCTGGGATTACAGGCTTGAGCCACCGTGCCCGGCCCTACCTCTGTTTTTATTCTAAACTTTTGTGGAAGTGGGTGACTTACAGGGATTATTTGTTAGTACTTGAAAATTCCTGAGTCTTCTGGGATATGATCTGATGCTCCTGGCCAGTTGAAATGAATGAGTCAACCTTATAACAATCTCCATAGCAGTCTCTACTTGTTACAGTAACCTGTTCTGCGTATGTAACACAGAGAGCAATTAGCCTGTATCAGACACAAAAAGGTGGTGCAGCCCTGAGGTGGAGAGGGCGTGCCAGGATAATGGCAAATGTAGGTGAATCCCTCAGACTAACTCTACAATAGGTCATTTGTTCCATCACTTTGTCCATTGGAAAGGAAGTGACTTTCAAGCTACATCAGGAAACCTGGAGGCTCCTCGGCAAGAAACCTTTGATTGATCTTCAGATGGTCATCTTGGCTTTTTACCACCCAGCACAGCAACCCCCTTCTATCCACTCTCATCAAAGATCAGACTGGCTGCAATTTCTTGTTTGCCATCAACACGGAGCACAGAAGCCTTAAGAGAGGTCCATTGATTCCCTGCATTCCAGATCTTCTCCTCCTATCCACATTTGTGGCAGCACCACCTTTTTATGACAGTCAGGGTCAATTAGTCCATCACGCAGTAAGTCCTTTCAGTATGTGCTGGCTCACAGACAAGAGCCGCCCAAAGGGTCCAGGTGGTATTTGCAGCTGCAAGTGCAGCAGAATCCTTACTCCACTCCCTGACAGAAGCACTGCCCAATGGGAACCAGGATTTCTAATACAGCAAGTCTATGTTTACAGAAGTTGGAGGATTCTTTTTTCCTCTCCTCCCTTTTCCTCTCCTCTCCTCCCTTTCCCTCTCCCTTCCTTTTCCCCTCCTCTTCCTTTCTGTTCCTTTCTTTTCCTTTCCTCCCTCCTTCTGTTCTTCTCTTTCTCTCCTTCCTTCCTTCTGTCCTTCCTTCCTTACTTCCATCCATCCATCCATCTGCCACTTTAAGGTGTGGCTGATGGATGTACATTTTCCTGCAGAAAAATGTACAGATCTTAAGTGTACAATCTGACGACTTGACAGCTATATATACCTGTGTAAACACCACCTCTAGCAAGATTTAGAACATCACCCTCATCTCTAGAAAGTTCTCCTGGCCTCCTCTGCAGATTCAGGAAATAAAGATTTTTCAGGGCAGTTCTTTTCCTCAGCCTGAGTGCAGCAACAGGGCATATGTGCTTTTGCCCTCCCTTTGCTGGTCCAAAGGTTCCGTTAGATTCCGTTTTTTGAAATTTGATTAACAGAGTGGGCATTTCCTCTGTTACTCCAAATCAGATGCTCATAGCTAAAGACCATCTCTTGAAAGTATGATAGATGATAAATTATTTTTAGTTTAATTAACAAAATGGACAAAGAAATCAGTTAATTCCACAGTTGTGTGAGGTGAAGGCTAAGGAAATTGGCTGGCGCCCTCCACTCCTGGTTTATGAAGCCTGGGTTCTTGCCCTGGTGAGTGCTGATGCCATTTCTGGGTGAGGGAGAATCTTCCACCCAACACCTTTCCCTCCTCTGCTTGCCCATCTTCCTTACCTGCTCTCAAACGCGAGATCAGGCTACAGCATTTTGAAAGGCAGAGAACACAGAATTTCATCTGCTTTTCTCAAGGTTGCCTCTTCATCCCCTACTTCTCACCTCCTGGTTTTCCTAATGGCTTTGCTTCTTTATTATTATTATTATTATTATTATTTGATATAGCATCTTGCACTGTTGCTCAGGCTGGAGTCCAGTGGCGCGATCTCAGCTCTTTGCAACCTCCACTTCCTGGATTCAAGTGATACTCCTGTCTCAGCCTCCATAGTAGTTGGGATTTCAGGCATGCACCATCATGCCCTGCTAATTTTTGTATGTTTAGTAGAGATGGGTTTTGCCATGTTGCCCAGGTTGGTCTTGAACTCCTGATGTCAGGTGATTTTTCTGCCCACCTCAGCCTCCCGAAGTGCTGGGATTATAAGTGTGAGCCACCACGCCTGGCATCTAATGGCTTTACTTCTGATCCCCATTTCTATCTCTCTCTACTCCTTTCTCTCTCTCCCTCCTTTTCCCTTCCCAGACAAGGAATTGGCAAGCTGTACTTGGAGGAGCCTGGGGCCTGAACTGTTGGAGAAGGGTTTGTGCTGATGGCAGGACCTTGAAGTAAAGAGAGAAAGGAAGATCCAAACTGAAGAAATGGCAGGAGCAAAATGGCAGAGACAAAAATCTGAACAACAGACAGAGAGAGAGAGCCCGATGATATATGTTTGGAGGGTCAGACAGAAACTTTTTATTTGTTGAGAGACTTTGGGCAAGTTATTTAATTTCTCTGACCATCAATTTTCACATCTGTAAAATGGGAATAATTAATGCCTTTGAGGGTGGATGTGAGGATTCTTGCTGACATATGTGAAGTGTGTATGATGTGCATGGTGTTCATTAGATTATGTGAAATGATGGCTATTATTGTAATAAGGCGTGGCTAGAGCAACATGGAAACCAGCATAGCTGAGAAAAAGACTCATGTAGCATTGGAAGGCTCTAGTAGGAGCCAAGTCATAAATCATGGAAAATTATTAACTAGCGTAATTTCTTTAAAAGTTATTCTCTGCTTCTTAAAGCTTCTTAAAACTGGAAATACATGGAAGACATATGGAACGGATCACCTCCATTTTGAGATGGTCAGATTTAAAAAAAGATAAGGAGCTAAATGTGATTGCTATCATTGTGTCTATGTAATGCATCAGCACTCTTCATTATCATGACTAAGGCAATGTAAGGAAGATGTGCTAAATGACTCTTGATCCTAATGCAACATGACTTCCTGTTGAGATCAAAGGGTATTTATTACGGTGGTGTTAGAGGGAAACTGACCCTAGGGGAGTGATGGGTGTGAAAGTAACTTCCCAAGGGCAACATACTCAACAAACATTTATTCAGTAAACATTAACGAAGTACATAGTGAAGGCTAAGCTCTCTGCCAGGCATTCTGCCATTATTCCACCTCTCTGCAACCAAGATTTCTCTCTAGAGATACAGATGGAGGGTACCTGAGTCCGTGACCGAATTTATTCCTATTAACGTATCTTGTTTCTCCCTTCCTTTGGTGTGAACTTTTCTTATACTAACTCTCTCTTATATTAGAAATATCTCCCCCTAAGTTGTATTTGCCAATTTTGGCAGTTTTATTGATGTATTAATTGACCTAGACTAGACCACATATTTTTGTTAAGCTTTAGTATAAACCATCACCACAATCAACATAATCATCCAAAGGTTTCCTCTTGTCCCCTTGCAATTTTCTCCTCTTACCCCTTTCTGAGTTCTGAGCAAGTACCATTAGGTAACGGGGGCTCTATTCTTTCACCTAGCCCCTACTGGTGGAATGGAGATTCTATTTTGGCATGGCATACTGAGAAGGGTGGGGTCATAATCACCCTTGCCCCAGCTGATTGTTCCACATCAGGAGATGTAAGGTCCAAGAGGACTTCAGGCTTCTGCCCTGCCTCCACTTGGCACTCAGGTCCTGGAATGAGAGTGTCTCTGGTGTAGAAGCTTGCCATTGTCCTAGTCACCAGAGTCAAAGCTCTGGCTGGAAGGCAGAAGCAGGCCGTAAAACAGATGGCTCCTAATCTCTTTAGAAAGGAACTTACTTCATTTGCAAACAAGGATAAAGAAGTCCAAGCTCAAGGGTGCTCTCAAGAACAGTGAAAGTTGTGCTGAAAGATGACTGGGAAGCAGGTCGGTCAGGATCCAGGCTAAACTGTAGGCCTTCTAGTTTGCAGGCGAGAACTGGGGAAGATGACATCTGGGAAGAGCCCCCATAGACATCTGAGAAGAGTCACTCTCAGAACATATATCAAACAGTGACTTCAGAAACTATTCCTTCAAAGGAGCCACAATTGGATTGGGTTAGTTTGTAGAACAATTTATGCCTAAGGGAATTGTTAGTAATGAAAACTCATCAGCTGGAAATTAGTAGAGTTTAACAGCTGGGTGTGGTCAGAGGGAAGAGAGCCCTACCAAAACCACTGTCATCCCAGTTTTGTTTAGCTAAAGCTGAACCTCCCCGATGAGCAACACCAGAAGTGGGGGTGTGTGTGAGGAAAGTGTGTGGTAGGATAGACTTCATTAGAATAATAAATCGATCACTAAACAAATAAACCAGCAAATAAGAATAAGCCTGGCAGTGGGGGGAGGGTGCTGGTATTCAAAGTTGCTACAATATGTTATCCAAAATATCCCATTTCCTAAAAAAATTATAAGGTGTTCAGATCCAAGACTATGTGATACATATATTGAAATAAAAGCAGGCAGCAGAAATTACGTATGACAGTGATCAGATATTATATTTATCAGACAAAGACTTCAAGGTAGACATTATGAACATATTTACAAATGGAAATAAAATCATAATTAAAGGAGTAAAGGAAGGTTTAATGATGATTTTGCATTAAATAGAAAATATCAGTAAAGATATAGGTCTTATAAAAAAGAACAAAATAAAAATTTTGGAATTGAAAAGTACAATCACCAAAATAAAAAACCCATGGGCAGGTTCAATAGTATATTTGAACCAGCATAAGAAAGAATAAGCAAGCTTGAAGATGCATTGAGAAAAAATTATACAAGTCAAAAGAACAAAGAATAAAGAAAAATGAAGGGAGCCTAAGAGAATCATGGGACACCAGTAAACGCACCAACACAGGCATAATAGGACTACCAGACAGTGAAAAGAGAGAGAAAGAACTGAACATTTATTCAAGGAAAAAATCCCAGAAGACTTTCCATATTTACGGAAAAACAATAACCTACACATCCAGGAAACTCAATGAATTCCAACAGGTTAAATCCACAAATAGTTCCACAGACACATCATAGTAAAAGTGCTGAAAGTCAAAGGCAAGAAGAAAATCTTGAAAGCAGTGAGAGAAAAATAACAGGTCACTTAGAAGGAAACCTCAGTAAGACTAACAGCTTACTTCTCAGCAGAAGCAATAGAGGTTAGAAGACAGTGGGATAACATATTCAAAGTTCTTAGAAAAACAAAACTGACAAACAAGAATCTTACATTCAGAAACAGTATCTTTCAAAAATCAGGGAAAAGTAAAGACTCTCCAAGATAAACAAAAAGAATTTGTTGCTAGCAGATTGCATTTTACAAGAGATTCTAAAGGAAATTTTCCAGATTGAAAGCAAGTGCCTCAGGACTGTCATTCCAGCCCACATGAGGAAGCAAAAAACACTAGTAAAGGTAGTTATGTAATTATAAAAAATAGCATAGATGCATACTTTTGTCCTTCCACCTCTTAATTGATTTAAATAACAATGGCATGAATAATATTTATATGATGTATTGTTGGGCCTGGAACATAGAGAAATATAACATATGCATCAATACTTGCCAATAACAGCACAAAGGAGGTGTGTGGGAATAAGGTGGATTGACCTAAAAACATAACTACAGATATTAAAGTACTAATTACAATAACTTATTGTTGGGCTTATAGAATTAAGATAAATAATATGCATAATAATAATAATACCACAAAAACGGGGAAAAGGAATAAAGCTGTATAGACTAGCATTTTTATGTATTACTGGAAACAAGCTCTTACCAATCTGAAGCTAATTCTTATGTACTGAGATGTATACAGTAGTCCCTAGAGGAACCACTAAAAAGTCCCTCAAAATACAGTGAAAAAAGCATCAAATAAATTAAAATGCAGCATTAAAAAATATTTACCTAATTCAAATAAAGCAATAAACAAGGAACTGAATAAAAATAATGATGTCTAAAAAAGAAAAAATAAAATGGCAGACATAAATTCAACTATATGAACAATAAGTTTAAATATGACTAAACATACAAGCAATCCACATCAAAGGTAGAGACTGTCAGACTAGATTTAAAAATTAATCAAATTTATGCTATCTAAAGGAGACACATTTTATTTATTTATTTATTTATTTGAGATACAGTCTCACTCTGTTGCTCAGGCTGGAGTACAATGGCATGATTTCTAAAGGAGACACATTTTAGATTCAAAGATACAAATAGGTTGAAGGTGAAAGATAAAAAATATACATTATGCAAACAGAAACCCCAAGAAACCTAGACTATCTTATAGTCATATCAAAGTAGACTTCATAACAAAAGAAGTTACTAGAGATAAAGAGGGATATTTTATAAAGATAAAGGGGTCAACACATCAATAAGTTATAATAATTATACAAACATAAGCACCTAGTAACAGAGCACTAAAATACATTAAGCAAAACTGACAGAAATGAAAAAAGAAATAGGCAAATCAAGAAAAGCAGCTGAAGACTTCAGTACCCGACTTCAATACTGAAAAGAATAACTAGAGAGAAGATCAGCAAGGAAATAGAAGACCTGAACAACACTATAAACCAACTAAAACTAATAGACACCTATAGAACTCCACCCAACCATACAGAATATATATTCCTCTCAGGGGCACCTTGAACATTCTCCATGGTAGACCATATGCTAAGCTGCAAAACAAATCTCAATAAATTTGAAAATACATAAAGACTACAAAGTATGGTTTCTGACTATAGTAAAATGCAATTTGAAATAAATAACAGAAAAAATTTGGAAACTCAAAAATAAATATAACATAAACAACACACTTCTAAATAATCAATGGGTCAAAACAATGAATCAAAAGGAAAACTGGAAAATATTAAGAGATGAATGAATATAAAGACATAACATACAAAAGTTTATGAGATGCACCTAAAGCAGTGTTTAGAGAGAAATTTATAGCTGTAAATGCCTATATTAAGGAAGAAGAAAGGTCTCAAATTGATAACCTAACCTTCCACTTTAAGACACTGAGAAAAAAAACAAAATAAATCTAAAGCAAAAAAAGAGAGGAAATAAAAAATATTCGAGGAGAAATTATTGAAATCATAAATAAAAAAACAATAGAGCCTTATTCTTTGAAAAGCTCAAAAGGTTTGATAAAGCTTTAGCTAGATTGACCAAGAAGAAAAGGAGCAAAAGCTTAAATTACTGAATCAAAAGAGAGACATTATTACCAATGTAACATAAATAAAAAGAATTATAATGGAATGCTATGAACGACTGTATGCCAAAAAATTAGATGACTTAAATAAAGTGAACAAATGGTTAGACAAACACAAGCTACTGAAACTGACTGAAAAAGAAATGGCAATATGAATAGAACTATAGCAAGGGAGAAGATTGAATTAATAATAACAATAATAAATCTATTCACAAAGGAAAATCCAGGCCCAGATGGCTTCACTGCTAACTCTACCAAACATTCAGTGAAGAATTAATGCCATATTCCCACAAACTCTTCCAAAAAATAGAAGAGTTCCAAACTCATTTTGTGAGCTGAAACATCTCAGGAAAACTATAAACCAGTATCTCTTATGAACCAGTATCTCTTTTTCATTTGTAAATGCAAAAATCCTCAACAAAATTGTAGTAAACCAAATCCAGCAACATATAAAAATAATTATACATCACACTAGGTGTGATTTATAATGCAAGCTTGGCTTAGCATATGAAAATCAATTAACATAATACATTGTATCAATGAAATAAAAAACAAAACTCATATGACCATCTCAATAGACACAGAGAAAGCATTTAATAAAATCCAACACCCATTCATGAGAAAAAAAACTCTCAACAAATTGGGAATACAAATGAACTTCCTTAACTTGATAAAATGCATCGACAAAAAATCCACTGAGAATATCATACTTAATAGTGAAAAAATTAATGCGTTCCTCCTAAGATCATGAAGATAAGTCTGCTCTAGCAACTTCTATTCAACTCTGTTCTGGAGAGTCTAGTCAGGGCAATTAGGCAAGAGAAAGCAGTAAAAGGCATCCCAATTGGGAAGGAAGATGTAAAACTATCTGTATTTGTAGATGACATGATCTTGTATATAGAAAGTTCTAAGAAACCCACTAAAAACATTACAACTAATAAATGAGTTAAGCAAGGTTGTGGGATACAAGATCTATGTACAAAAATCAATTGTATTTCTATATACTGGCAATGAACATATGAAAATGAAATTAAGATAAGCATGAAATACATAAGATTAAATTTAACAAAAGTGTGTCTTAGCACTTTCTTGTTAAATTTAATCTTAGGTATTTAAGATTAACATCATAGATTGGGCGGTTTAGACAATAGACATTTATTTCTCACAATTATGGAGTCTGTGAAGTCCAAGATCAGGATGTCAGCATGTTCAGGTTCTGGTGAGGGCCTTCCTCCTGGTTTGCAGAAGGCTGTCTTCGCGTTGTATCTTCACACGGCCTTTCCTTGGAGTGTGTGCATGGAGAGAGAGAGAAAGGTTCAGTGTCTCTTCCTCTTCTTGTAAGAGCACGTCCATCACAGGGGCCTCACCCTCATGACCTCATGTAAATGTAATTAACTTTCAAAGGCACTACCTTCAAATACCATCATGTTAGTGATTAGGACTTCAAACACATGAATTTGAGGGTGGTGGGGACACAACCATTGAATCCATAATGAAACATAAAACTCATACTCTATAAACTATAAAATGTTGTTGAAAAAATTAAAGATAATCTAAATAATTAGAAAAATATCCTATGTTCATGGATTGGAGTACTTAACATTGTTAAGATGGCAATATTCTTCACACTGATCTATAAATTCAACACAATCCCTATCAGAACCCTAAGCTGATTTATTTGTAGAGGTTGGCAAGTTGATTCTAAAATGCATGTGGATATGCAAAAAATCCAAAAACAAAACAAAACAAAACAAAACACTCATGAAAGAGAACAAAGCAGAAGAACTTGGACTTCCTAACTTCAAAACTTACTACAAAGCAATAATAATAAAGACAGTGTGGTACTGGAATAAGTTACAAAATACTAATTCAAAAGGAATCAAAAAGTAAAATGTAAAAGCTAAAACTATAAAACTTTTAGAAGGAAATGCAAGGATTGATCTTCATGACTTTTGATTTAACAAAGGAGTCTTAGGTACAATACCAAATATAAACAACAAAAGAAGAAATATATAAATTGGATTTCATCAAAATTAAAAAATTGTGTGCTTCAAAGTACATCGGTAAGAAAGTAGAAAGATTACCTACATAATGATAATGTTTGCAAATCATATATATGATTATTTATATCTAGAATACATAATGAGCCTTACTACTCAATCATACAGAGGCAAATAATCCAATTTTAAATTGGCAAAGGATCTAGTAGGCATTTTTTCAGGGAAGGTATGCAAATAGATAATAAAAATATAAAAAGATGTTCACCATCATTAGTCATCAGGGAAAGGCAAACCAAAACCACAATGAGATATGACTTCATACCCACTAAGATGGCTCAAATAAAAAAGTCAGATAACAATAAGTGTTGGCAAGGATGTGGAGAAACTGAACCTTCATACACTGTTGATGGGAATGTAAATTGATGTTGTGTTGGAAAACAGTCTGTTAATTCTTTACATAATAACTCTATTAAGCATAAAGTTTTCATATAGTAAATAGTTGTGTTATATGGTAACCAGCAATTCTATTCCTAGGTATAAATCCAGGAGAAATAAAGGCATATACCCACAAAAATATTTGTACACTGTTTATAGCAGCATTGCTCGTAATACCCAAAGGATGGAAACAATCCAAATGTACATCAACTGATGATTGGGTAAACAAAATGCGTTAAATCCATACAATGGAATATTATTCAGCCAGAAAAAGGAATGATGCATGTTACAATATGGATGAACCTTGAAAACATTATACTAAGTGAAAGAACTCAGTCACAAAAGATCACATATTATGTGATTCCATTCATATAAAATATCAAGAACAAGGAAATTGACTGAGGCAGACAGTAGATTAATGATTACTTATGGATTAGGGGTGGGGGATGGGAGGGTAGGGTGATTGCTAAGGAGACAAGGTTTTGTTTTGAGATGATAAAAATGTTCTGTGGTGATGGTTGTATGTATCTGTGAATATACTAAATATCATTGAATTGTACCCTTTAAATAGGTGAATTGTATGGTATTTGAAATATAGCTCAATAAAGTTGTTGAAAATTCAAATATCCAGTTGTCTACTGGTAATAAATAGAAATACAATGGGGTTGCGTATACTTATTTTCTATTTCACAACCTTTTAAAACTCACTTATTTTATTTTTATTCCATTAAATTTTCGACACAGATGATTATGTTGTCTATGAATAAAGACAATTTTACTTCTTCCTCTCCAGGCTGGATGCCTTTTATTACTTTTGTTTTTCTTTCTTTCTTTTTTTCCTTTTTTTTTTTTTTGAGATGAAGTCTCACTCTGCAGCCCAAGCTGGAGTGCAGTGGTGCAATCTCGGCTCACTGCAACCACTGCCCACTGGGTTCAAGCAATTCTCCTGCCTCAGCCTCTTGAGTAGCTGGGACTACAGGCATGTGACACCATGCTGGCTAATTTTTGTATTTTTAGTAGAGACGGGGTTTCACTATATTGGTCAAGCTGGTCTTGAACTCCTGACCTCATGATCCACCTGCCTCAGCCTACCAAAGTGCTGGGATTACAGGCATGAGCCACCAGGCCCAGCCTAGTTGCCTAATTTTATTTCTTTTGTTCCTTATAACGCTGGCCCAGATTTCTAGTAAAATGTTGAATAGGATTGGTGGAGCAAACATTTTTATCTTGTTTCTTATGTTTGGGGAAAAAGATTCAATCATTGATTATTAAGAATGTGTAAGTTGTAGGTTTTTCAGAGATTTCTTGTAACAGGTTGATGAAATTCACTCCTATTCTTAGTTTTCTGTGTGTTTTTATCAGGAATGTTTGTCGGATATTTTCAAATGCCTTTTCTGTAACTATTGAGATCATATCAATCATAGTTTTTATTTCTTTTTTTAGTGTGTTAATATGGTGAATTTTACATTGAATTTTGAATGTTAAATATTTTCTGTTATGCAGGACTGCTTGTGATAAATCCTTTCAGATTTTCTATGTCTGAAAGCATCTTCATATGTATAAGGAGCTCAAATAACCCTATAGGAAAATAATCTAATATTCCAATCAAAAGATGGGCAAAAGATCTGAAGAGACATTTCTCAAAAGACATACAAATGGCAAACAGGCATATAAAAAGGGTGCTCGACATTGCTGATCATTAGAGAAATGGAAATCAGTCCGGGCACGGTGGCTCACACCTGTAATCCCAGCACTTTGGGAGGCTGAGGTGGGTGGATCGCTTGAGATCAGGAGTTCAAGACCAGCCTGGGCAACATGGCAAAACCTCGTCTCTACTTAAAATACAAAAATTAGCCAGGCATAGTGGCATGCACCTGTACTCCCAGCTACTTGAGAGGCTGAGGTAGGAGAATCTCTTGAACCTGGGAGGCGGAGGTTATAGTTAGCCGAGATGGTGCCACTGCACTCCAGTCTGGGCAACAGAGTGAGACTTTCTCTCAAACAAACAAAAACAGACAAACAAGTGCAAATCAAAACTACAATGAGATGTTATCTCACCCCAGTTTAAATGGCTTATATCCAAAAACAGGCAATAACAAATGCTGATGAGAATATGGAGTAAAGGGAACCCTTGTACACTGTTATAGGAATGTAAATTAGTACAACCACCATGGAGAACAGTTTGGAGCTTCCTCATAAAACTGAAAATTGAGCTACCATATGATCCAGCGATCTCACCCAGTAGGTATATATCCAAAAGAAAAGAAATCAGTATATGGAAGAGCTATCTGCACTCCTATGTTTGTTGCAGCACTGTTTACAATAGCCATGATTTAGAAGCAAGCCAAGTGTCCATTACCAGATGAATGGATAAAGAAAATGTGGTACATACACACAATGGAGCTCTACTCAGTCATAAAAAAAGAATGAGATACAGTAATCGGCAACAACATGGATGCTGTTTGTCTTAACATAATGATCTCCAGTTCCCGATGGAGATCATTATCTTAAGTGAAACAGGACAGGCACCGAAAGACAAACATCGTATGTCCTCATTTATTTGTGGGATCTAAAAATCAAAACAATTGAACTCACGTGCATAGAGTAGAAGAATGGTTACCAGAGGCTGGGAAGTATAGTGGGGAGCTGAGAGCGAGGTGGGGATGAGTATAAAAAATTAGAAATAATGAATAAGACCCACTGTTTGATAGCACAACAGGGTGACTATAATCAATAATAACTGTATGTTTTAAAATAGCTTAAGACTGTCATTGGATTGTTTGCAACTCAATGGATAAATCTATCCTTGAGGGGATGGATACCCCATCCTTCATGATGTGCTTATTTCACATTGCATGCCTGTATCAAAACATCTCATGTACCCTATAAATATGTACACCTACCATGTACCCACAAATATTTCTAAAAAAGACAATTAGAAAATTTGAAAATAGGAAGATAACATTGAAAGTTATAATTTGGTCTAAAATTCTCCACGCCTTCTTTTCCTTTGTTGTTGAAGAAAGTTTTATACTTTCAACTTCCAAATACCTTTATTAGTGAAAAGTACTTTCAATATCAATAAATTATGTGACTATCATTGTTGAAGAAGATTAGCGAAATGACATTCATAGGATTAAATTAGGAACTTTCCTAAAGAAAATTCTGTGTTTTAAATTTAATTATAAAGAACTTTTTGACCAAGCCAGTACCTGACCATTTGAGCGATGACGGCAATTTTCTCGGCTCTTGGTATCAGCACTAATTTATCCATACAATAAATAGTTATTGCACATCTGCTTTGTGATAAGCGCTGAATTAAGTATTTTTTTAAAAAGAGCTAATGTCCTTTGAAAAGCAGTGATTGGTTTTTCTTTGGAGGAAACAAATGTTAGATCTTACAGCATTCAATATATATATATTTTTTGGTCTGGGCAGTACATCCTCACACACTCTTTTAAACTGTAAGTTTAAAAACTCTTGTATGTATTTGCAAAGATAAATGCTCATCATTCACATTCCAACACCTCCACTTGGTAAGTAACAAAGTAAATTAAATGAGGTTCTTCAGAGTCAATATTAAATGTTACTGAATCCTCGACTAATTCAATGCCTTCTTAAATGACCAATACAAATTAAAAGTCATGAAAGCTTTTCTAATTAAGATGACATTCCCAGAGAGGCCCAGAGCATTCTGAGGACACCATTTTTTTTTTTACTTTATGCATAATTATCATTATTATTATTATTATTTTATTATTGCATTTTAGGTTTTGGGGTACATGTGAAGAACATGCATGATTGTTGCATAGGTACACACATGGCAGTGTGATTTGCTGCCTTCCTCCCCTTCATCTATATCTGGCATTTCTCCCCATGCTATCCCTCCCCAACTCCCCATCCCCCGCTGTCCCTCCCTTATTTCCCCACCAACAGACCCCAGTGTGTAGTGCTCCCCTCCCTGTGTCCATGTGTTCTCATAGTTCAACACCCACCTATGAGTGAGAACATGCAGTGTTTGATTTTCTGCTCTTGTGTCAGTTTGCTGAGAATGAGGGTTTCCAGATTCATCCATGTCCCTACAAAGGACACGAACTCATCATTTTTGATGGCTGCATAATATTCCATGGTGTATATGTGCCACATTTTCCCTGTCCAATCTATCATCGATGGGCATTTGGGTTGGTTCCAGGTCTTTGCTATTGTAAACTGTGCTGCAATGAACATTCGTGTGCATGGAGGACACCAATTTTGTGGTGATACGTCACTGATTATTGCTTTGGCTGTGCCAAAGGAAGGCTTTGGAAGAGTCTATGTCATAAATGAAGGGTGGAGAGCAGGATAAAGAACATTCTGTCAACTGAGGACTTCCCTGGGGTCTTCAGGAAGCACTGGCTGGCAGCAAGGGGTGTGGACCCTCGATTGCCGCTGCAGGAAAGGGCTGTAGGGGATGGCATTTATCCTGAGCATACTCCCCTGGCTTTCCTCACCAGACAACTACCCCTAAATAGGCCTTTGGGGTAGTTGACAAGAAAGACAAACCCTGCTAAAGGGCTGTCAAACACATAGTCCTTGGGGTCTTTACTCTAATTCCAGCTGGAATGTTTACTGTGAGATCTTGGCCAACTTCCTTCACCATTCTGAGCTTCAGTTTTTGTACCTGAAAAATGGCAATAGTGAATGACTCATATTATAGTTTTGTGTAAACTGCTTGACTTGATTACTGTAATCTGCCTTTCTCTCTCTCTTAGCTACTGAGGTTGACCTTATTTGTGTACAACCCCCTGCGTGGTCATCCAAGGCCTAGAGACTTAAATATGCTTGAAGGTCTAAAGTTAAGGCTCATTAACAGTAGGGCACCAAGCTGTATGTAACAGGTTAATAGAGATTTCTCTGTTCTTGGTTCTTTATGGTGCTATCTCAGGTATATCTTTTCTAATTTTTTTCAAAGTCGTTTTACTGTGAAATCCAGAAAAGTTGCTAGTACTGTACAAAGAACTTTTTTTTTACTGAATTATTTGAGGGCAAGTTGTGGCTGGGATTCCCATCACCCACAAATGCTTCAGTTATTTATAGTGATTAATAAATACTGAAGGACCTTCTTCTGTGTTATCACAGTACAACCATTAACACTGATGGATTACGACCCTCTGATCCTCAGACCCCCTTTGAGTTTCACCAGTAATGTTCTTTACAGCCAAAAGATCCAAGCCAGGACCCCACTCTGCATTTAGTTGTTATGCTTCTTTAATTTCCTTCATTCTAGAACAGTTAGACCCCGACATGTTGTAGCATGCTCACTTGTTTGTTTGTCTGATAATTCCTCATCATTGGCACAGGTGATGCATTTTTGGCAGGCTATTACAGAAATCATGCTGAGGTCTCACTGCCTTCTGTGAGGGGGCCGGTGATGTCAGCTTGTCCCATGACAGGGGATGTTAAGGTGGGTCTCTGGGTTAAGGTCTTCCAGCTTCTTCATGGTCATGCTATTCTTATTCTTTTTCGAAGTGGCATTTTGTAGAAAGGTATGTGGAAATTGTGTGATTATCCAGTTTCTCATCAACTTATACTCACTAACTTACCAGATTTAGCACCTATTGACTCTTCTTGGCTGAATTTATCGTTACCATGATGTTTGGCATTTTCACTTATACATTTATTATTCACATCATATTATAAGGAAAACTTCCTTTTCCTCCCTACTCGTATTTGTTTTTGTGTTTACATCTGTACGAACTCATGGTTCCTAGTTTTACTCAAAGGTTTATAA
Source organism: Aotus nancymaae (assembly GCF_030222135.1). Classification (NCBI taxonomy): domain Eukaryota; kingdom Metazoa; phylum Chordata; class Mammalia; order Primates; family Aotidae; genus Aotus; species Aotus nancymaae. The sequence continues at coordinate 21,461,706 of NW_026988455.1, forward strand.
TCCTTTATCACCATAATTTACTTTGATTTTCAAATTATTCCAGATTTAGCCGGCGGAAGTCTTTTCAAATCAACTGTCTACACCCTTTTGTCAAGTTTCCGTCACTCTTGAATATTTTCTTACACTTTGTAACTAAATGTTCCAGCCTCATCTTCTTTTTTCTGGCCTAGCCATAGAATCAACTATTTCTTCAAAAAGCCTTGGTTCTTTTTTTTTTTTTAATTATTATTTTCTTTTTTTAAAATATACTTTAAGTCACGCCTGTAATCCCAGCACTTTGGGAGGCCGAGGCGGGTGGATCACAAGGTCAAGAGATCGAGAACATCCTGGTCAACATGGTGAAACCCCGTCTCTACTAAAAATACAAAAAATTAGCTGGGCATGGTGGTGCGTGCCTGTAATCCCAGCTACTCAGGAGGCTGAGGCAGGAGAATTGCCCGAACCCAGGAGGCGGAGGTTGCGGTGAGCCAAGATCGCGCCATTGCACTCCAGCCTGGGTAACAAGAGTGAAACTCTGTCTCAAAATATATATATATATATATATATATATATATATATATATATATATATATATAAAGTTCTGGGGTACATGTGCAGAATGTGTAGGTTTGTTACATCGGTATACATGTGCCATCACACAGAGTGCAATGAGCAGGTGCAGTTGGAAAAATGGCAGTGATATACTTACTGGACACGGGGTTGCCACAAACTTTCAGTTTACAAAAGGCAGTATCTGCGAAGCACAATAAAGCAAAGCACAGTAACACGAGATATGCCTGTATTTTGTCTGTTTTCTGGGGTGATTTTTCTCGGCAACCCACTCGAAGGTTTCTTTACCATCTGCAGCCCTTCCAGAGTTGCTTCTTTGAGGTCACAATAAGACTGTTTTTCTGTTGGCTTTGATCTCTTGATGGCCAGAGTTTCTGGGTATCATTATCAGTAACATCAGCAACAACAACTTCTCCGGTGGTTACATTAACACCAAATTCAATCTTTATATCAACCGGTGCAAAGTTCTGGGGATTTCTCCAGTATTTAAAAAATAACCTGTGTAGCATGACTCATGCTATCCACTTCATTTTGGCATTTACCAATTCCAGCATAGCAAAATTTCTTAGCAATTCACTGTTTATCAGACCACTGGGGATCATTACTGGCAGCACCCTTGAAAACATCTCCATGTCAGGTGAGTAAAACTCACATCTGTCGATGACACCAGGATTTCTTGTAAGAAAACAACCAGTTGCTATTCTGCAAATCCCTGTAACTGGAATAATATCACACTGGGGCACAATGAAAGCCATATCCCCACATTTTTTGGTGAAAGCAGCTTTGGTCCCTGCTTCCTGTAATGACTAAAAAACATTATACAACTGTTCATTTTATTTGTGATTGCAGGTTTTCCTTCCAGGTGATTCTTTCTAACTGAATCTCCTGCTATAATCTGGTCCTTGGACTACAAGAGGGCTTTCCATGCACTATCTAACAATTCATAGACTTGTTTTACTCTCATGTAGGTATTTTTTTTTTCCAGTGTCCAGTACCTTAGCTGTTGCCATTCACCTGAGAGGGTTGGGAGTGGCAACCTATGTTATTTTTTATACTTTTCTATATTTCCTAAAGTTTCTGTCTTGAACATCTATCACTTCCATGGTGATATATTTTATACTATAAAACAAACCAATATCAAACCCTAACCCCTCTTCCCCAAATCAAAGCATCATCTGATACTGTTTCATTTAGCTCAGAGGAAACTGACGTAGATTTGCTGTGCTTTCCCTCGCTCCCAGTAACCAGCACATCAGAGAGCCTTACTGAGTTTGCCTTCAACTAAATCCTCCATCCTTTAACTTCTCTCCTTCGTCTGGTTTCCAGCCTTGTCAAACTGTCTCTCACATGGACCCCAGGGACCTTGTTGCACTCTTTTAAGAAAGGTTTTTTTTTTTTTTTAAATGTTGTAATACTTATATGTGTAATGTAATACATAAACAAATTCAAGTTAGGTGTCGTAATCGTAAACCTGATTATTTGTAAACTTACAACTCATCCTAAGTGACAGGGTGTTACCAGTACACTTGGAGCTATTAGTTTGAACCCCATGAAAATGCCATTTCTGAAGATTAAAAAATGTTTGAATCGAGGCAATTTCATACGATTTCATCTCATGCTTGTGTGTTTTCCCCAGTCCCATTATCCTGCCTTTTCCCCAGCAACAGCTCTCTTCCAACCTGAAATTAATTTATCATTTCCCTGATACTTAAATATTTTTAATGCATATTTATATGTTGTATATGATTAAAAAATGTCATTTAACTTTGTTTTTGAGATTCATATATACTGTCTTGCTTTTTAAAAATTCAGCATTAGTTTTATGGCTCATCCATATTGCTGGACATAGGTTATTCTTCCTGCTCTGCGGTGCTGCCCATGCTCCATCCCAGGAAGGGAGGACAATTTACTGGTTTCTGATATGAATAATCCTGCTGTGAATATATTTGTACATTTCTCCAGAGGCCTATGTACAAAAGTTTCTTAGGTAGTGGTTTTGAAACATTTTTGACTGTGACTATATAAAAAATATATTTACATTGAGATTCGTCACACACACAAATATGTTTATATCTAAAACAACTTTTTGAAATGATACTTTTCTTCTTCAGTATGATACATTCTGATATTTTCTATTCTTTTCCAATCTGGTTTATTTTAGTGAAAAGTTTTGGTTATAACCCCCTGCATTTAAAAAAAAATTTATGGAACATTATTTTCTAGTATGTGGTTATCAAGTCTTTTGTGTATTCTTGATAATAATGTGTATTCTTTAATTGAGATGTGCAGGACTCTCTGTGTATATATGTACACACATATATGTATATTTATATATGTGGGTATATATACATACATATATTTATGTGTGTGTGTGTGTGTGTATTTTTTTGAGACAGGATCTTGTTCTATTGCCCAGGCTGAAGTGAGGTGGCGCAGTCATTACTCACTTCAGCTTTGACCTCCCAGACTCCATTTATTCTCACATCTCAGCTTCCTAAGTAGCTCAGACTACAGATGCATGCCACCATGCCCAACTGTTTGCATTTTTTAGTGACACAGTGTTTCATCATGCTGAGGCTGGTCTCGAATTCCTGGGCTCAAGCGATCCTCCTGTCTTGACCTTCCAAAGTGCTAGGATTACAGGCAAGAGCCATCGTACCCCGCTGGTTTCTATGTATTTTTATGAATTCAAACTTATTAGTAGCTATTTGAATAACTGCTTGTATTTACCATTGTACTGTTGTTTTAGATTGTTTCATGCATTGATAATTGAGAGAAGTGTGTTAACATTTCCCACTGCAATTATAGACATGCTGTTTCTTCCTATAGTTCTATCAAGTTTTGCTTTATATGTTTTTAGCTTATTTCCTTAAGTGCATATAAGTTTTTACACTCTTTTGCTTTCTGGTGAATTGATTCTTTGATTCTTTTTTGATTACCGCCTTTACGTCTAGCCATGCTTCAAGACTTGACTATTCTATTTGATGTAATAACGAGCCTTTTATTGATTATTTGCCTGGTTTATATTTTTCTAACTTTCTCTTTTCAATCTTTCAGCCATTCTTTTGTTTTAGGTCTGTTGCTTGTAAAAAGTATTTTATTACTTTTTAAAATATTCAATCCGGTTTTCTTGCAGAGCAAGGTGAGTCGCTTTGTGGTAATTGTCATCACTGATGTTTTTAGATTTATTTCAATATCTATTCGTTTTTTTCTTGCTCCTTTTGTGCTCTTCCTCTTTCTTTCTTTGAAGGGGGAGTGGGTTGAGTTTGGTGTATTTTAAATTTCGTTTTATTCCATAATTTCCCTGTATACTAATTTGGAAGTTATTGATCTATTTTCCTCTTTGAGCAACTACTCTTGAAATGTCACTGTGATGATTTAATAGAATCTAAAGTTGATCAACATCTTAATTATCTCTTTATCTGTACATTTACCCTAGAGCATAAAACTCCTATATACAGGCCAGGCACAGTGGCTCATGCCTGTAATCCTAGCACTTTGGGAGATTGAGGTGGGCAGAATACTTGAGGTCAGGAGTTCGAGACCAGCCTGGCCAACATGGTAAAATCCCGTGTCTACTAAAAATACAAAAATTAGCCGGGCATGGTGGCACATGCCTGTAATCCCAGCTACTCTGGAGGCTTAGGCACAAGAATCACTTGAGCCTGGGAGGTGGAGGTTGCAGTGAGCTGAGATCGTGGTGCTGCACTCCAGAGTGAGGCTTTGTCACAAAACAAAGCAAAACCAAACAGAACAAACAAACAAAAAAATCCTCCTATCTCCTCCCCCGTCATTCACATGACATTGATGTCTAGTACGCTAGCTCTCTTCTTTCTTTTTAAACCCCAATGAGACATTTTTATTATTTAACACTGTTAATATTTGTTTTTATTTACTTCAATGTTCTTTTGATTATATTTCCTTTAAGTACCCCAGGCTTTTATTTGAGATACTTTTTCTAGACTTCCTACTGAAACAAATACATGATTTGGAGTTTCCTTTAATGAAATGCATGTTTTAGAATATTTTAGATCAGACGATGTCTAAAAGTAACTCCATTTTTATTCAAATCAAAGTGTATTTATGTTGCTTTTCTCTTTGAAAGATACTTTTTTTGAAAGATACTTTTGATAGCTTTACTTTATGGACCCCATTATCTTGCTCACTAACTCGACCTCTAAGTTGGCAATAATTTTTTGGTCAGATGTGTCTTCACCGTCTTCTGGTTTCCATGCTCACTGTCGAGAAGCCTCTGTCAGGATAATGATTGCTTGTTTGTAGTCGCTCTATTTTTCTCTTTGGCTGCTTTCAAGATCTTCTCTTTGACTTGGGATTCTACAATCAGATTGCAAAATCTCTCTGTATAGATATTGTTTTTTATTTATTTTGTTGGGTATTTGCTATGTTTCCTGCATCTGTGTACCGTGAAATCAACTAACTCTAGAAATTCCTAAAAATCACCTCTTTTCTTGTCTCTCTGTACTCTCCTTCTGGGACTTGGATAACTATAACTTAGATATTTTATTCTATCCTCTGTGTCTTTATTCTCTTTTATATTTCCTATCTCCTTATCCCTGTGCTAGACTTTGTTCAATTTATTTAGACCCATCTTTCAGTTTACCAATTCTCTCAATCTCTGCTTAATCCATAAGTTACCTTATCCATTAAAATTTAAATTTTAATAATTACATTTTTATTTCTTAGAGCTTTATTTGATCATTTTCAAATACGTCTTGTAATTTTTTACAGTATTTTATTCCATAATTTTATATATATATATATATATATTTTATTTTTTTCAGATAGAGTCTTGCTCTGGACCCCGGGTTGAAGTGCAGTATCTCAATCTCATCTCACTGCTACCTCTGCCTCCCGAGTTCAACCTATTCTTCTGCCTCAGCCTCCCAACTAGCTGGAATTACAGGCATGTGCCACCAGGCCTGGCTAATTTTTGTATTTTTAGTAGAGATGAGGTTTTGCCATATTGACCAGGCTGGTCTCGAACTCCTGACCTCAGGTGATCCACCCACCCTGGCCTCCCAAAGTGCTAGGATTACAGGCGTGAGCCACTGTGCCCAGTCTCCATAGTGATTTTTAAGTTCTGCCTTTTATTTCTTCAAATATTTCACACATTGTTATTTTACATTCTTTTAATTACAATTTCCTGGGTGTTTTGTTTTAGTTGCTGCTGGCATTTCCTAATGCTAGCTTGTTTATGTATATGTTGATAACTACAGATTTTCAGCTCATATTGTTTTGAACTTAATCTGGAAAAATCCTTGGCGTTAAAATAGGTTACTTAGCAATATAGAGAATTTTCGTTTGCTTCTGCTGGCAGCTCAAAGATCCTACCAAACTGTATCCAAATTGCTTCTTTAGGAGCTTGAGTTCAGATCTCCAATCCTGCAGTGGGTCCAAAGTTTGGCTGCTTCTTTGTAGTGCAATTCTAAGAATTTGCCTTCAGAGTTTGTGTTTGCACACCTGCGCTGCTCAGGTTTCAGCTCAGCCTTTCTCTGCACCCCTCCTTGAAAATTTCCTTTGCTTTCTTGGGATCCTACCAATTATATTGTAGTGAGAGAGCTCTTCAGGATACCTCAAGCCCTTGATATCTCTCATAAGTATCTACATGTGGTTGTAGATACATGTAGATACACAACAGCTAAAAAGACTTTTTAAAAAATGTAAATCAGATTACACTCCTTCCTGGTTGCAAACTCTCAAATGCACCTCTCAGCACACTGAGAACAAAATCCAAATAGCTTATCTTGGCAGCTCAGGCCTGCGGAATCTGGTTTGTGCCTGTTTCTTGGACTGTGTTTTCTACCGCTGCACGCATGGTCCAGAAGGGCATTTTCTGGATTCCTTCCACAGACAGCTGTTCCCATCTCACAGTTATAAACTCTCTGTTTGAAATTCTGCCTGTTTCCCTCAAGCATCCGTCCTCTCTTTGGCCAGTCTTGGCATGCCAGAATCCTTGTCAGTAGAATCTCAGCAGTAACCGTGCTTCAGCCTGGCTTCCCAGCACCATTGCACCTAACGCAGCCATCCTCACCACCAGTCACTCTGAGATTACCTGTTTCCTTAAAAGCATTTAACACCATGTGAAGTGATCGTAATTGTTTTTACATTTCCTCTCTTTATTTTTGCCTCTTTTCTAGGATATAATTCCAGGAGCACAAATTCTGCTGAATCCCAGTGCTAAGAAATTCTGGCACATAGTAGTCACTCATTAGATATCTATTGAATAAAAAGAAGTCGGGCATGGTGCCTCACGCCTGTAATCCAAGCACTTTGGAGGCCAAGGCGGGCGGATCACCTGAGGTCGGGAGTTCAAGACCAGCCTGACCAACATGGTGAAATCCCATCTTTAAAAAAATAAAAAAAGAAGTCACAACTCAGAAGTACCGTATTAGAATCCCTACAAAGTACATGGCTTCCCCTAGGAAAATATATGAGATACAAGAAGAGAGACAGCTTAGGAAAGCCAGGGTGTGTGGAAGGCATGGGTGTTTGCATTAAGGATTTTTAGTTAGTAACGGAAACCCATTATCTTGTTCATTAACTCAGCAGCCCTGGATTCAAAACATCTGGGCAAGATCAACTTTTGACTTTGTCTCTCAACCCAGAATTTATCTATTTATCCACTGAACAAAGTTCGACATGCTCCCATTCTCTCTCTTCTTTTCTCGTGAAACTTGCAAGACTTTGGACAAACACACACACACAGAAAGTGGTTTTTTTTTGAGACAGAGTCTCGCTCCATCGCCAGGTCCAGGCTGGAGTGCAGTGGTGTGACCTCGGCTCACTACAACCTTCGCCTCCCGGGTTCAAGCAATTCTCCTTCCTCAGCCTCCTGAGTAGCTGAGACTATAGGCGCGTACCGCCATGCCCAGCTAATTTTGTATTTTTAGTAGAGATGGGGTTTCACCGTGTTGGCCCAGATGGTCTCGATCTCTTGACCTCGTGATCCGCCTGCCTCAGCCTCCCAAAGTGCTGCGATTACAGGCGTGAGCCACGGTGCCCGGCCTTTTTTTTTTTTTTAAACACTTCAAATATAATGTGTCTCATTGACCTTTCATACACATTTTTACTAGTTCTGCCTTTTATTTCTTCAAATATTTCACACATTGTTACTTTATAGTCATAATCACAATTTCTTGAGTGTTTTGTTTTATTTTCTGCTGGCATTCCCTAACACTAGCTTGTTTGTCCGGATATTGATACCTGTAGATTGTGAGCTCCTATTTTTACTAGTGGCCCCCAGTCAAATCACTCTCTCAGGGTCCAATTCGGAAAATACTGATGCATACTGTATGCCCAGGAAATTAAAAATTAATAACACGTTTTGGTGTAAAGCAGGAATAAGCTCAACTGTTATTTTTTGTTCAACATCAACACTTTGAATGGTGATGTTAAACTCTGAATCTTGCTATGCATAGGATGCAGAGACAGCAGCCTAGCCTCCTTCTGATTAATGAAAAAACATTTTTCTTTCTCTCTGGCTGTTTTCTTCTTAGTAATGCATACACTGAAAACTGAGAACACACATATACATGTTGCAAAAATTAAGAGTTTGGAAATATCATTGTGGTTAGTCTTCTAAGCATGGCCCAAATGGCCCCTTGATAGCTTCATTATAACTTTATCCATGTTAATTATCACTGAAGGCCGAGCCTTTACCAGGGTCTTCGGCTGCATGGGGCTAGAACTTGTCACGGGCTTTTTAGGACGTCTTCGATTTAAATGAAAGCTCCAGGCCACATTTGCCTTTGTTTCCCCCAAACTTTTCTCAATTAAAAAATTTTTTTTCAAGCCTTACTGTAGTCTTTATGCCAACCAACTGCATTTTATATCGCAAATTGGTTTTGACTCTGAGGCTTGCGTTTTCGCTCAAGCCTGACACTAAGCATTTCTCATGTCTCTGTGCACATGATTCAGGCTGACGTACATGTATAGCCTTTATAAATTGTTTGCTTTTGGTGGAAATCAGCTTCAAGAGACCAACTTTTAAAACGATTTTCTAAAGTCCAATTCTTTTTTATTTGTCGCCTTTACCTGATTCATTGCCTTTTAAGTAGTATACAGTATACACTCCAAAAGCAAGTCAGTGATTGTTATTAGTCATTACAGTAGGAGAGGTAGCGAAGCAATATTATCTTTTCCAAGTGAAAAAATATGATCCATTGCCATTTTGCAATTTAATTTTTCTCTTGGACAAATTTTGGGGAACTCATACAAAGGCATAGACGGTATTTGATTTATTCTTGAGTAGGAAAATAAGGTTCTGACAGCCTTCTGTTCGTGAATACAAGTCTCATCATATACCTGTGAATAAGCTATAGAGGTTTTCTATAATAAGGGATTTGTCTGGTGTTTGTTCTGAGTTCCTGGCACAGGGCTTCTAAAGCCCTTGGAATTTTCTGAGTGGTAGAACTGTCTTTGTTATTCATGAGCCTCTTGGCTCACTCTTGAGTTTATGCTAATGAGATGACTCCCGGTGAGCCCTTAGACAGCTTCAGGAATGGGGTCTGGACACCAGAAAGACCATCCATGTGATATGAACGTTGGGACTTTGACCCAGCCCAAGCTCCAGAGAAGGGAGGGGAGGCTGGAGACTGAGTTTAGCTCTGTGGCCAATCATACCTACATAATGAACTGCAGTCAAAACGCCACACATGGACCATCAAGGACGATTTGGTTGATGAACACGTCGGTGTGCCAGGAAGGTGGTGCACCCTATTTTCACAGGGAGGGTAAGGAAGCTCTGCATTGGTGATCCTCGCAGGCCTTCCCTCTGTCTCCTCATCTTACTGGCCCTGAGTTGTTCTCTTTATAATAAAGCTATAATCGGCCGGGTGCGGTGGCTCAAGCCTGTAATCCCAGCACTTTGGGAGGCCGAGGCGGGTGGATCACGAGGTCAAGAGATCGAGACCATCCTGGTCAACATGGTGAAACCCCGTCTCTACTAATACAGAAAATTAGCTGGGCATGGTGGCACGTGCCTGTAATCCCAGCTACTCAGGAGGCTGAGGCAGGAGAATTGCCTGAACCCAGGAGACGGAGGTTGCGGTGAGCCGAGATCGCGCCATTGCACTCCAGCCTGGGTAACGAGAGCAAAACTCCGTCTCAAAAAAAAAAAATAAAAAAAAAATAAAGCTATAATCGAAAGTGTAACACTTTCTTGAGTTCTATGCATTGTTATGGCCAATGATCAAGCATGACAGGATTGTAGAAGCCCTTGAATTACTGGCTAGTTGGCCAAAAGTGTGAGTGGCCTGGGACCCACTGAACTTGTGACTGCTGTCTGGAGGGGGCTGACTATGTGTGTATTCATACACATAATACACATGGGACTGACTGGGCTCTTCACCCATGAAGTCCATGCTAACTCCAGGTGGTTAGTAGCAGAATTGAACTGCAATATACCAATTGCTGTCAGAATTAAAGGTAAAATAAAAATATTTGAAAGTAGCTGAAAGACAGACCTTACATATACATCTGGGAAAAGCAAGGAAAGTCTTTGAGTGAGAAAGGGTGGTTGACCAGGCAATCTCTTTAGGCTTACCTACTAAGCATAGAGAAAACACCCTCTTGAAAAACTGTTTGGTACTTAACTATGCTTAGAACCTGAGTGACAGGATCAATCATACCCTAAACCTCAGCACCGCATAATATACCCAGGTAACGAACCAGCACAGGTACCCCCTGAATCTAATATAAAATTTGAAAAAGAAAGACAAAAAAAAATATATATATCTATATATATATATACACACACACACACACAAAGAACCCTTAAAACTCAGCAGTAAGAAAACAACCAATCTGATTAAAAAGTGGCCCAAAGACCTTAACAAGCACATCAAAAAAGATATAGGGATGGCAAAAAGAAAAATTATGAAAAAATGCTCTGTATCACGTCATCGGGGAGTGCAAACTAAAACAGCAGTGAGACACTACTACACACCTTTTAGAATGGCCAAATCTGTAACACTGACAACACCAAATGTGGTGAGGATGAGGGACACCAGGAACGTTGCTGGTGGGAATGCACAGTCGTTCAGCCATTTTTTTTTTTTGCTTGGATGAGATTTATTTTGGAATCATATTATCCAAGCAAAGAAAAACAATCAGTTTATAAGATAAAACAAAAATGAAAAAAGTGAGGCAAATGTCTGCCTTAGAAGTTTATCAATGACCTCTTATATAATTTCACAAAGTGTTTGAGGGTCATTTTATACAATCCTTTAGAAGAGGCCCAATGGTTGAGAACTCTATAATGAGACATGGTCAGACAGAAATCATCATGACTTCCAATGATCTTTTCTTTCCCCTAACTTTAATATCCTTTAGTTGGGGAGAGGAAGAAGTCAATTTTCATCTGCTGTATCTAAGATTTTATGGATCACTGGAGACTCAACCCCAAGAATATATTGACAGGAGTGAAGTTCTAGCATACACGCAGTAACAGCACGAGGCCAATCTGATTCTTTACACTTTAGTTTTATAGTCACCTGTCTTGGCTTGTTGGTTATATCACAAATATCTCCATTTCCATAAAAACGTGACACCATCCTGACTGTCTGAGTAGGATCGTCTTGAAGATGATAAGCCCCAGCAGTATTCTTCTTAGCCTATTCAATATGCTCTTCTTGGTTCCGTGTCCTGACAACCACAGAGGTTTTCCCACTATCCTTGTCCTCATGGTATCGATGTACATGCTTGCCATAGCAGAATTCATATTTCTACCAACCAACACCCCCATGAAAGCAGTAAGAACCACGAAGAAACCTTTTGATGAGTTAGTCAACTGCCAATTTGGATATGTGGGTTGTCCCAGCAGTGAGCATTGGCTGAGAGACAACAGCAACGGGCTTGTGGATCGCTGGAAATCTCTCTTCTTTAGTTGACAGCAAATCTTCCTCTTTACTTCTCCTAAAAGGCACCCTTAGTATTTTTTCCTGCTGCTCCAACTGCCTCAGGGTGAGGGGCTTAAATGGCGATCCCGGCAGTGATTGACAAGGTCCGTGGTTCACAGGACATGCTCTGAACCTCATGCGATTTTTCCTTTTCTTCTGCTTCTCATTCTTTTTCAAATAGAAGCTTCTTGGCCAACATATTCCCAAGGTAGGACTCATGAATATTTATTTTCTGACCAGTTTCTTTCTCTTCGTGGTACTGCCGAATGTGTTTTCCGTGACATACTTCGTAAGTCCAAATAAGGCTCAATTCTGTAAGAACAACTGCTTTGTTTAAATAGTGGTTCCAAAAGCTGTCTTGGATTAGGGCCTTTATAATCCCTTTCTTCTTCCTCATCCCTACTTGTACAAGGGGAAGTGAGTATTTATATTTTTCTTTATGTGCAGTTGTCATGATGATGCAATTATCTTCTTTATACGAAACTCCAGTTGTGGGCGGAGAGAATCACCTGATGATTTTCCGGCAGAAGCCGAGGGGTTGAGAGGTGGAGAGCAACCAAACGGCCATGTCTGAGACAGCCTTCTGCTGTAAAAGGTTCTACAGGACATACTGTCCAGGGGTAGAGCACTGGCCACATAAGGCTTTGAGCACTTGAATTGGGGCTGGTGCAATTGAGGGATTAAAATTTTGATTTGATTTGCTTTTAATTACTCAGTTAGTCTGAACAGCCTCCTGTGGCTGGCAGATACCCTACTGTTTAGCACAGGTCTGGTGGCTTCCTGAGGTCTGAGAAAGGCAGTGCAGCCAGCTGGGAAGTGCATGGGCTTTGGAGATGACCAACGCTTAGTTTGAATCTTGCCTTGCCCCTTAGTAACTGGGCAAAATTGGTGAATAAATCCCCCCCTCTGTGTTCATCTATAAAAAGAGAATAAAAAAGTTTCTTCATCTATAAAAAGAGAATAAATAAAGCCTACCCTATAAAAAGGTTTCACATACTAATGTCTGTGCAAGGCAGGCATTCAATAAAGATCAGATGGAATCATCTAGAGATGGCAAGTTTCAAAAAGCCAACATCATTTTTGAAAGCTGAGCTTTATTGTCTTCAAAAACAAATGTCAATATTCATGTTATTGAACTTACATATGTTATTATTTGCTCTCAAAATCCCATCGGCATGTCCTACTTGGAAAGTAAAAATACATTTCACAACAGAGATACTCTAGAGAAACTACTTTCTTAAGCTACCAAAGGTTAATGACATTACCCAATATAGCTCAGCTGTACAATCAGATGAAATTATCTGGTTCACAGACAAAAGTCTTGTTTTCCTACCACTTATTCTCATTTTTAATAACAAAAAAGTTAAAGCGTAGGCATTTGCACAAAGAAATGGCCGGTTATGGTACACACAATCTTAGGCAGCCGCCTTCAGAGAGCATGCTGATGCTAGAGTGGACACCATGCTTACCATTCTTGGGCAGGAAAAGATGGCGCTTGCCAGGACCTTTCCTACCCACGCATCAGGTGCCAGCCGATGGCTGTGATTTAGACTTGACACCATCAGAGACAAGCAGAAATAATGTACAACTGCTTTTGACTACAAGAAAAAAATATCCTGTTGTATTATAGACTTTCACAGTGTTGCAACAAAGGAAAGAATATTTGCGAATGCATCAAGACTCCTCAAATAAATTACCACCTACCCTGATGATGTTACCTGCACCAAACCATCCACAATTATAAATGATGTGCTTTTTCTTTGAAGAAGGGAAAGAGATGCTGGGGTAAGACATGGAAAAGGATAAATGTGAGGTTACTATGTCCCACCCAGCCATCGCACCATCAGGATATTAATTGTTGTGAACTCCACTTTAACCTGGCCACCGTCCTTGGGCAGAAGGTTTGCATTTACCCTTGAGCTTCAGGGAACTGGGGTCTCAGAGCTACTAGCAGCAGAATTTGGAGTCAAATCCAGGTCCTCTATCTTCAATGTCTATTATTTTCTCTGCTAACTGACTCCCTTACTGTCTTAGTCAATCGTGAGTCCCACATGGCTGGCGAGGGGGCTCTGCCTGACGTTCCTTCTGTGGCTATGCGGTGATGCTCTGGGCTGACACCTCAGAGCACTCTGATGTGCAGGGGATGGAGTTTCTAACCCTTGCAGCCTTCACTGAGATACTAGAGTGCGTTCTGTTTCTTTCCCTTGTACTTCTGAATCGTTGCATAATTCTGGCTGAACGTTTTCTCTCGGAAAGTTGAGAGATCTCCCACAGGCTTGAGGGATGCTGTGTCCAAGTGAGAAAGAATAATTAAAAAAAGAAAAAGAAAAAAAGAATCTTATTCCCAAGTAGGTGCACCCTGGCAAAGCTGACTGTTAGGAAACGTGGGACACTTTTTGTTTTGTTCTGATTTCCATTTCCATTCACAACTGCCCCCAAAGAGCCGCAGAGGATTAAATCACAGAAAATGCAATGAGATCTCTGTTGCATTTTATCCCCGTGGAGTCTCATGTCAGCCCCTTCACCAAGAGGCTGCGGTGGGCACTTGGGGACATCTGGAAATACTGAGAATGAACGGAGTCTGTGACGGCACCTCTTCGATATGAACCAACGCCCTGACTCAGCTGTCCCTTGCCAGGCTGCAATGAGTGTCTGGCCACAGGAAGGGCCTGTAGTCACAGACGCTGGTGGGTGGAGGCAGGGAGACCCCACCCCATTCAAACAACCATCAGGGACAAGTCCCCACAACCACATGGGTGGAATGAGCTGCCACTGCCCCCTGCTCCCTCCACAGTGCCAAGCAGGTGTGAGGGTCACCTCCTGATCCGGCAGCCGCAGGAATGGCTGTCCTCTCCAGGAATCTGTCATCTCCCCGAGGCCACGACAACACCCCCTTGCCACTCATACATACAGCATTTGGGGCCCAGTGTCCCCCCCAGCACTCCTGGTTCTTGGTGAAATGGACAATATGCTGCTTAGAAACCAGCTCTGGGGAAGCCGCCTCCTCCAACGCAGGCTGCGGGAGCCACGGCAGGATTCTGTGCTTCCTCTGGTGTGGGGATGCCTGGGCTACTGTCATGGTGGTGGGGGTGGGGGATGTGGGGGCCATGCCAGTTCTACACCCAGGATTGGCCTGCTGTGTCGTTTGCCAAAAACAATACACAAATAACAAACTAAAACTCATGCTAGTGCCTGACCTGTTTTCCTGAAGATGCTTCAGACGTGTAGGGAAACCCTTGGGTCAGGGACTTTCTCTTGGCAAGTCTTCCACTCATGTGGGATAGAGAACAGCAAGATGAAGCCAGTTGATACGGCCAGGAGACAGTGAGCGAGGGGTGAGGAGCCCAGGGGCGGAAGAGAACTATCAAGGATGCCGGCCCTGGCTGGACTGATTCCCGGTCCTCTGATCCCAGGCCCTGGCCCTTTATGATGGTTCACGATATGTGTGGACCTGCCTGGACCACAGTGCCTGAATGAGTGGTCACACATTACTCGGCGTGTCTCTGTAAGAGCCTCTGGACATGAACTGCACCATTGGCTCTCTCCTGAGTCTCTTGCCTGCTGGCCCACTCCGCAGATTTTGGAGTTGGCAGCCTCCGTAATTGCATGAGCCATTCCTTGAAATAAATCTATCTAGTTACCTATCATCTGTCTGTCTCTCTGCCTGCCTATCACCTGTCTACCTATGTATCTGTCTACCTACCTATGTCTGTCTATCTATCATTTCTACCTATCCTCTACCTACCTGTCTTCTATCTACCTATCTACTATCTGTCTCTCCACTTACTTACCTGCCATCTACCTATGTGTGCATCTACCTGCCCACCATCTGTCTATCTGAGTGCTCAGAGGTTCTAGCAGGTCCGCATCGTGCGTTTGTTAACTTTTCTGGGGAGAGACTTCATTCCTTTCAAGGGATCTCAAAATATTAGTCTGTGGCCTAAAGAGAGTTAAAAATGAAGGTTAAGAACTCCAGGGCTGGTTAATGAAAAACCTGTGGGAGGGAAAATCAATATAATGAGTGAAAGAAAATAGGAAAGGAAGGCCGGGTCACAAAAGAAAAAAAAAGCACTTTACAATTAAACAAGTGTCATCACTTTACAAGTGTCATTTTATCTTCATTTCTCTATCCCTGTATATAGACTATTTTTTATGAGGGAGGAGAGCACAAAAATGAATACATAGATACATATTTGAGACAGAGTCTGGCTCCGTTGCCCAGGCTGGAGTGCGGTGGTGCAATCCCGGCTCACTGCAACCTCCATCTCCTGGGTTCAAGCAATTCTCCTGCCCCAGTCTCCCAAGTAGCTGGGATTACAGGTGTGTGCCACCGTGACTGGCTAATTTTTGTATTTTTAGCGGAGACAGGGTTTCACCATGTTGGCCAGGCTGGTCTCTAACTCCTGACATCAGGTGATCCACCCTCCTTGGCCTCCCAAAGTGCTGGGATTACAGTGAGCCACTGAGCCCAGCCAAAAATGGATATTTTATTGCTTGTTTTAAGACTCAAATCCTTAAATAATATCATAACTGCATTTCAAAAAACTCTTGGTGAATTTTTCTCAGCATTCTACACATTTGTCATTTGTAGACTTCATTAAGCCTGACTCTATAGCTTTGTAAAACTGAACCGTTTGGTTTAGATTGAAGCATTCAGAAATCAAGAAAAATGCTCTGTCCTTTCTCCTTTCCACCCAACTAAGAAGTCACAGCCTCAAATTCCCCTATGTTGTCAGTACTGCACTTCGGAGCCCATCAGTTATTCTAGAAACATTTGGTTGACGAGGCCTAAGAGAGATTTGTCCATCCCAGTGCTATGCACCTATTATCCAGGGTTTTCCGTGAGAAGCAAGGTTCATTTATGAAACAGTCAGTAAGACAGTTCTTCAATTAAGGTCTCCAGTGAGAAAACACAATGTTGGTTTTTGAATATTCGATTTATACTACTAGAGAGTCTCTTCTAAAACACTGGTGTGTCAATTCCACGCCACGTTTGGCTCTTGAGAAATATCTCAATGCACAGATGGAAATAGAATCCTGCTGGGCCTGACCTGAGGAGCAGTACAGAGTGGTCACCTCTGAATGTTCACAAACTCCCTCACCAGGGTCGTGCTGGCCAGAAAGGTGGGATGATTGTCTGGAAGAATTGATTACTAGCTTACGAACAGTAATAATAACAACAACAACAATAACGGCAAAAATAATGTAACAGCAACTAACGTTTGTCAAAGACAGAACTTGCCAAGCACGGCACTAAGCATTTCACATAGATGCTGCTTCTCATCCCTTCGTCTGACTGAATCATCCCAGCAACCCCAGTACAATCGTCTCCTGTTACACAGGGGGCTGGACTCAGGGGCATGGACAAATTGCTCAGCTCCACAAGCTGCGGTAGAGAAGAGGGGGGGTTTGGCCAGAGCCCTCCTCTGCCCAGTGTCCACCACTAGTCCAAGTAGGAGCAAGAGGGGAGAAAAACCAAAAGAATGGGAGCATTTAATGGGATACGGAGTGAACAAGGCACTGAGGTATAGCCTTGCCCTAGTGTTTCACTGGGACCCAATGAACACGGTATCCTTGAGTTACTGTGTGTAGTTTGAAGAAGTCACCCACTTGTTTTCATTGCTGGTTTTAGCATTGATTCTGTGTAAGAAGTGTGACTCCCTGCAAGACACTGGAAGTTGGATGACTTCAATAACAGTTTCAATATTGTTTTAGTTTCTTTTCTATCTGAAATTGTCCTTTATTAACAAGGAGGCCCTTTTGTTAAGTTTTAATAGTCACATTAACACCTTTTGTCATTCTCTGGCAACATTTCCAGAGTGTTCTATAAGCTAGGATTCACTCCAAAGACGAGAATGGCACGTTGGGCTTGGGCGTGTGCAACGCCACTGGAGACGCCGCCGGAGAGGCTACCGGGCAGCTCTGACTGCAGTCGACCACATCAAAGTGCTCTTTGCAAATGACCACCCGTGTTGAGTAGTCACTCCAGGTTCTGCAGGGGCTTGCTTCACACACTCTGCAACATGTGCTTCATCCGGCACAGATACCATTAACATTCAGATACAGAAAACAAGCTGTGAGCGCTTCCGCATCGGCTGGGGAAATGGCAACGCACATTTCATCCTGACGGGTATTGTAGTGAAAAGTGCTCCCATCTAGCAGAACGTTGTTTTGAGCTAATAAATTCAAGGTTTGTCATCAGAAAGACTTATTTGGGTCAGACATGGTGGCTCATGCCTATGAGAGCTGAGAGCACTTTGAGAGCTGAGGTGGGAGGATTGTTTAAGGCCAGGAGTTCAAGATCAGCCTGGTCAACATAATGAACCCCATCTCTATAAAAAATTTGTAAAAATTAGGCTGGGCATCGTGGCTCATGCCTGTAATTCCAGCACTTTGGGAGGCTGAGGCAGGCGGATCACTTGAGGTCAGGAGTTTGAGGCCAGCCTGGCCAACATGGTGAAACCCCATCTTTACTAAAAGTACAAAAATTAGCTAAGTGTGGTGGCAGATGCCTGTAATTTTAGTTACTCAGGAGGGTGAGGCAGGAGAATTGCTTGAACCTGGGAAGTGGAGGCTGCAATGAGCTGAGATGGTGCCACTGCACTCCAGCCTGAGCAACAGAGCAAGACTCCATCTCGTAAATAAATAAATAAGTCAGGCATGGTGGCACACACATGTAATCTCAGCTCCTTGAGAGGCTGAGGTGGGAGAATTGTTTGAGCCCAGGAGTTCAAGGCTGCAGTGAGTTACGATCTCACCACTGCACTCCAGCCTGGGAGACAATGAGATTCTGTCAAAAAAAAAAAAAAAAATACTGATTTGCTCACTGACCTCTCTGGGAAGGCTACTGAGTAGTATCTCAAGCCCCAAGTCTGTCAAGGCAACACAGCATTTCCTGCATCATCACCTTCATCCACAGCATGCACAGCACCCACATCATCCGTCTCCAACCCTGTGCTCAGCCGTGGCACATCAATTGTAACAAGTTCCTGTTCAGATCAGGTGTCCAGGGCTCTTTCCTATAGGTACTAACCATCAAGGACAAGTATCTTCTTCACAACCACTGTATGAGATGTGGGTGCTGTCATGTTATACATTATACGTTCCCATGTTTTATGTGAGAAGCAGAGATTAGAGAGGTTCAATAGCACCCACACATTCAGAGCCAAATGGGGAGTTGGCATTGGGTGCTAGCTCTGAGAACATCCAACCCTGGGGGAATCTGGCACCTCCCTTGCCAGGATGTGGGGATGGGAATTGAACTGAAACAAGCAAGAAAGCTCTTCCTAGCGGTGACTTCCATGTGAAGTCACGAGGTCCCAATGAGCCTCTTGCCTCCTTAGTTGGACCTGCAGCGTGTTGCACTGCCAGCATCTTGCACTGTGGATCTGTCTGGGCACACTTCGAACCCTGGTTCTGCTGCTAACTAGCTGTGTGGCCTCGCTCACTTGTCTTCACTGATCAGTGGGAGTAATATTAATAACCTATCCACAGAACTGTTATTAGGGACGATTGAAAAAACGCATCTAAAGCAGAATCACGTAGAAAAAAAGGAGCCATTTTTTAGTGCTAGGCCTTTAAGAGGTGGCCCTGTCCTAAGAAGCACATAAATCTGGGACTTAAAATGATATTTTTACTGAAAATTATGTAATATTTACTATTTTTTTTTAAAAAGGACTATAAAGCTCTTCACAACAACTTTTCCAGCATCGTGCTTCAAGTGGGATTTGGGAGGAAACCCAACTCTGGCCTCTTCGATTTGAATGTGGCTTTGATGAACCCATGTGCTTTTGTCTGGTCCTGGTGGGTGCCACTGAGGGGCTGCTAAGCGTTCCCACCTTGTCAGGTGGCAGTGACGGGAGCCCTGGGCTAAAGCAGCTCACGACACCCTCCTCCCTTGAAACTAGGGCGCTGTCCACTTCCACAGCTGCCCAGACAGCTCTCCAAGATGGCCCCACGAGACCTTAACGTTGCCAAAAGAGCAAGTCAGGTAGCTCAGTGTGCCCACCTCAGTAAAGCCTGAGGAGCTAATCCCACTCTACAGCAGTTTCGCTGGTGAGCTTACAGTCCTCCGACCTTGCCTATGCGATGGAGCATGTCGGACCCAAGCGTAGGAGCTGGAAACACTTTTTCCTGCTTTTATGCCACACAGAGGTGGCTGCCATCATCATATTTCTGCAAGTGTATTCCCCAAAATAGTATGTGAGCGTATTCCCCAAAATAGTAACCACACAGTATTCTACAATATCCCATATGGCATGGTGCATGCTTGCTGAGACTACGCTTTATAGCACCTGTCAGGGAGGGGAGTGTGTGGGTAACAGACAGGCCCAGTCAGGGTAGAGGGATTCCTGAGGACTGCAGAGCCATGAGCATGGAGGGGAAGCAGAAACTAGGTTTAACACCAAGATCATCCATGGAGGAGATTTGTAAGACCACAGTTAGTGGCAGCCAAGGCTCCAGGACATGGCTATTCAGCTCAGGTTGGGATCCAGGGTCCAGGAATAGGGAAGATGCAGTAATCAAGACAGGCTGGCTAACAGCCTTCGACCTTTAGGGGTATAGGTGAGAAGGCTGCAGGGGCAAGGGCGGGGACCCATTTCCATTACAGAAACAAAATGTAAGTTCAGGTCCTACAATAGGCCCAAGGTCACAAGAGACTAACAGCATGCTTTACCTCCATCTATTCATTCATCATTCATTATCCATCCATCTAACCATTCACCCACTCACCTATCTATTCAACCATTCGCCCATCTACTCAATTCACCCATTCACCTATCCATTCATCCTCCATCCATCCACCCATTCACCCATCCATTCATCCACTCATCCACCCATCCATCCACCTACTTATCTACCCATCCATCCATCCATCCATCCTCCACCCACTCATCTACTCATCCATCCATCCTCCAGCCATCTACTCAGTCATCCACCAATCCATTCACCCAGTCATCCATCCATCCTTCTATTTATCCCTCTCATTCTTTTTATCATTCAGTATAGTACTAGTGATGAAGGAAAAATATTAAAAAATATATAATTCCTCTTCTTGGATCTAATGGGAGGACAATGCTGAGTCATTTGAATCAAGGAAATATTCCCCATGCCTTAGGTGACTCCCACCTCTTGCTTCTCCATGAAAACAGTAAGGGTCTGTCTTACTGGATCTGTCCAGGTCCTGTCTATTATACTCTGATAACTACGTACAGGAGGGCTGGAAAGGCAGGGGTCCAAGCAAGTTCTCCTAGCAACTGTTAAACTTTCCCTAGTGGGTACACAAGATACATGTGGTGAGTGTTTCTAACTCTTCTATCCGTTAAAAAATTGGGGGCAGGGGGAGAAAGAGTTCAAAAAGCACTAGAATTCAGAAATTCAGTGGATTAGCTTTCTGTTGCTGAAAAACCAACCACAAACATAGCAGCTTAAAACAACAGGCATTTATTATCTTACAGTTTCCGTGGGCCAGGAGAATGAACTTTCCTACTATGCTAAATTCACAGGGCAAATGTCAGTGTTTTCCTGTTTACCACCTCTAATAAGTGCTGGGTATTTTACACTCATCATCTCTTATTAGACTAAGACCAGGGCACAGAGAAATTCTATTGATTTCCTACTGGACAGTCTTGAAAAGCAAGCCAGTTGGGAAACCCACAAGCCCAGCTTCAGGGGCATGAGAGTCGGGGAGCCCCAGCTGCCTGAAATAAAGGGGAGAAGAAGGTCTCACTGGGATCCTCAGGATCCAGGGACAGCCAGGCTTTTTTTCCAAGCTAGCACCGTTAATGCTGACATTATCCTTTATTGGCTACCAAAAACTAGCTCTGGTTTCCCTTTAGTGTGCGGATAATCATAATTACTGTAGAGATAGAAAGTATTTGGCAATATAGCATGATATAAAGTGCCAAAATGTCAAAAATATTTTCACCAAGGTGTTCTTTCCTGAAAGAATGTACCTATTTAGGGACCACAGATGATGTCCTGTGATATAGTCTCTTCTCCATGTGTCCAAACGTATGAAATAAGGCGTGAGGGAGGGGATCTTTTCCCAGAACACTTCGATGTCCCTCTCTGCCAATCAACAGAATGAAGATTTTGAAACTCTTAAAGAAGTAAAAGCTCCCTTTTCTAGATGGCAGGAGAGCAAATGTTTGAAAAACATTGATGCACCTGTGCTTTCTACCTTCTTTGCTGTGATCTTCTCCTTCTTCAGCCAGGGCGTCATGTTATCTGGGGAAGATTAGACATTTTACAGATGAAAACAAGGAGCTTTTGACTTCTAAGATAAACTTTTGAGGCACTCGGTAAGAAAGCAAGCCCACCTTTGTGGGGAGAGAGTTTGGAATTCCCAAACGTGTCATCATATATAGAGAGTGAAGATGGGCAGTTTTGACTATATGTGCCCTCTCAGACCAGGCAGAGAGACCTGAGGCTCTGCACAGGGGAATCCCTCAATAGGGAGGCTGAGGAGGGGTCTCCTGCCTCAAGGTGGGCAGGGGAGTTGATTGTAGAGGGACGTTTGTAGGGAAGGACAGGGCCAAGGTAAGGATGTTATCAGCCTTTCGTGAGAAGGTATAGACCCGAAATGGAGTGAGGTGGAGTGCAATGTAGTGTGGGCTTGTCCCTGCGTCTATCTGGAACTTCCCAAGGCAGCCATGGGCAAGCAGCAATGGCAGAGAGTGAAGCTTCAGATGATGGTAGTGGGGCCCTTTCTCTGCGGAAGCCGCAGGACAAGGACCATACCTGAGATTGCTGGTAGGAGCTTTCAAGGGCACCAGAGCAAGGTGCACAGGAACCCCAAAGTAGGAGCTGAGGAGGGGACCCAGTGGGAGTTGCACACAGACCCTGAAGGATTTGTGCCCCCAGAGGTCTGAGATGGGGCCCTCCTAGGAGCAACCCCTGACCCTCATTTGTGCAGCATCAGGAGTAGAGGCAGCTGCAGAGCAAGTGGAGCCAGAGACTAGGGCGAGACAGCTAAGCAGTAGGCAGCTAATCTGGAACAGCGGGCTTCTCTGATGCCTCGAGGCTGGGATGTGCCTTCCTGCACCTAGATGCCATTTGGGACAGAAAAATGAGTGAACTGGGTGCTCAGAAGACAGGAGCATCTCTGATAGCCAGGATGTCTGCAGAAGACTGAGTGTGTGCCTGAAAGAACACTTTCAAACCCAAAGTAGGAGTTCAAACTGTGCTAACAGAAATTGGGTAGCTTAAATAGTAAATTTGATTCCCCGTCATATCAAGACAAGATTAATCAAAAAATCAAATATGTTGAAACTGAGGACTAGCTAATGTCAAAAAGGAGATCCCTGAGATTGCTGTAGAATGCAGTTTCCCCAAGTTCCATTTCAGAGGAGTTTGACCTTGCAAAAAAAGAATATATGATTACACCACCCCATGCAGACATCTCTGGTAGGAGGTTGGTGATGCAGGGCTGAGAAGGGCCAGGGAGGAGGTGATAACCACCCCCGTGGTGACTGCTAAACAGGCTGCAAACAGGATGTCAGAGCTGGAGGTGCTGGGATCTGCCCAGCCCAGTGGTTTAATCTCACCAACAAGGAAATTGAGGTTGAGTGGCTTGTCTTACCCTTCCACCTAATACATAGTGAGTTAAAATTAGAGCCAGGACTTAAATTCAGGTGTTCAGATATACCAGACAAATAGCAATTAAAAGAAAGCTTATCTGGCAGTATTTCTAACAGGCCAAATAGAATTTGGCAGAGAGCTTAAGCAGGGATTAAAATAGATAATATATTATGAAGGAAGGAATAATACACCAAGAAGTAATAGCAGACATAAATTTATATGCACTCATCAACATAGCTTGGAAATATATGAAGTAAAAATTGACATAATGACAAGGAGAAATGCAAAAGTGGGATATTTTGATAAAATTATATGACAAAGTGTTATATCAGATAAATGATTAGTCAGGCAGTAGAAGACTTGGACTATACAATTAATAAGCTTGATTCACTACAAATACCCAAGTGGTGTGATCACAGCTCACTGCAGCTTCCAACACCTGGGCTCAAGTGATCCTCTTGCCTCAGTCTCCTAAGTAGATAGACTCAGGATAGACTGTTGCACTCGGTAAGTACAGAATCTATATTCCTTTTAAGGTTATGTAGACTATTTATAAAAACCAATCATATGCTACTCCCCGCCCCAAAACCGAATTCAGAGTATGTGTTCATGTGCTCCAACTTCAATATAACTAAAGGGAAAATATTAAGAATTAAAAATATATACCCATATGTAAGTCACATACTAAAGAGAAAATCATGATAGAGATTCTCAAATATTTATAACAACAAATAAGATGCTAAAAATAAAAATGTGCGCATTGCAGCTGAAGTGTTACATAAAGAGAATATTTATAAACTTGAAATGTACTACTAAACTAAGATTGCAAATACATATTAATTCAAATTAAGGTTTGTAGAAAAGAATAAAGCATTGTAAAGACATTAGATGGAAAAAGTCATAAAGCCAAGAGCAGAAATTAGTACATGAGCTTTTTAAATCAATACACTTTATTTCTAGAGTAGATTTAGGTTCACAGGAATATTGAGTGGAAAGTCCAGAGAGTTCCCAGATATCCTGCTATGCTCACAGATGCACAGCCTCCCTGACTATGGACATCCCACACCAGAGTGGCATGCTTATAAAATTGATGAACCTACACTGGCACATTATTATCACCCGAAGTCCACAGTTTACATGAGCGTTCACCCTTGGTGTTGTAGATTCTATGGGTTTTGACAAATGTATACTGATGCAGTCACCATGTAGTATCATACAGAATAGAATAAATAAATTCAGGTTTCCTGATGTCCTGGCCTCTTCTGAGCAGACTGCCCAGGTTCTGTGCAGAAGGAGGACCCCAAGGCTCTACCACATTCTGTCTCCCAGCCCCTTGCTTACTGGGAGTAGCCCATCAGCTTTTCCAAAGCCAGAAAGGCATATTGAGGCAAACTGAGGGTTCCAGAGAACTCTCCATGCCATGGGAGTCCCCAGCTTCCTTTGGTCTGTTCTCTGTGGGGAACCTAATTTGTGAAAATTGCATCCTCCCAGGATGCAATTTTGAATCACCCCTGGCTACTGAGAGCTGTCTCTGGCTCCTGGGAACAAGCAGCTTTTGCCAAACAAGCACTACCGGGAATGATGAGTTCATAAATGAATCCTTAGGAGCACTATTAATTGCCCAATGAGCAATTTCAGGCAGAGTTGGTCTCTGAAGTCTCCTAGATGGCAAGCGAGTGTTGGAACTTGGCCCCAAGATTTGGAGCTCACGTGCAGCTAGTCAAGGGGATGATGGTGGTGAATTTTCCAGCCACACTGCCAAGGAGGGTGTTTGCGTCCGCCCTGACTCTGTTGCTTTTTTGCTTTGCAGAGCTTTGTTGTGGCCTGCAGAGGCACAGTGGATCCTCTTGCTTGGGGAAAAGGTTGCCACAGGCAGTTCTTTAACTTCTGACATCCTAGCTCTTGACTTCCCCCCCCATCCCTTTCTCCCTGCAAGGTGTAATGCTTAGTTCTGATGGCAGTGAGGAATAGAACTTACTTTTTTTCTTTATGAGAATAAACACAATGATAGCATTCAAGCTGGTTTTTCATGTCATTATCCCTGTGTGTGTCCTAATTTCCTCTTCTTATAAGGACACCAGTCACACCGGATTAGGGCCACCCTGGTAACTGGCATGAACTCCTGGGTGCTTGGCATGAACTCCTGCAACTTTGGTGAAAAGATTCCTCGTGGGGCCAAACTGTCTCTCATTAGGCATGCATCCCAAGTTGTGAAACCATCTGCAGGGAAGGCAGGGAGGTAACATCTAGCCCTCCTTCACCATTGTTAAAATAAACACTTAAGACAAATTCAATTTAACAGAGTTTATCTGAGCAAAGAAGACTGGCAAATTGGGCAGCCCTCAGAACCAGCAGAGGTTCAGAGAAAGAGAAGTGAAGCACAGAAATAACTGGACTGGTTATGCTCAGCATTTGCCTCATCTGTGGGAGACTGGCTGAGACTGGCTGGATGTTGCAGAGATAGCGCTCCTCAGCCAGGGTGTGTTCAGTCTGCAGGAACTCCAGGTAAGGGGCAGCCCCACGCCAGTTAGTTGCTAGTTTCACACCGCTGAGATGCAGAATGCCTATTCCACAGTCCAGAGCCCCGCTCCGCCCCATTTTAAAAGACTGAATGTTTTCCACCAAGAATTAGTTTCTGGATAATTACAGTATTTTTAACACTCTGCTCAAATCTGACTGTGAAGCCCAGGCTCAACAGGCTCACATTTGAAGGCCAAGTCTTGGACTGTGAGCAAGAAGTGCCATCAGGGAGGGAACTCAGGACAATGTGAAATGTAACTACGGAAAATAGTGTCTACATTTGAATAGGCTTTTTCAGAAGGCGTCCATTTCAATCATTTCATTTAAAGTGACTGCATGGTTTCTATCTCCCTACCCACCCTTTTTCTTGCCTTCGGTGAGGGGAAGATGCGGTGAAGGGCAGTCATCATCACTTCACACACAAGCCAGCTGGGTGTCCCGGCAAGGATTTCATTATCGTGCAATGTATTTCACAAAAGAGTAAACTATGGGTTTCTGAAACATTTCCAGCAGTCCTCTGAAGAAACCAATCCTTAATTCTATAGTTGGAGGACAGTTTTGATAAATATGGAAAATAATAGACAGCCAAGTTCTTCTAGTCCTGACCCTTTTCCACTGCAGACAGAATGGTCTTCAGGACTGTGCTGGGCAAGATGGCTCATGCCTGTAATCCCAGCATTTTGGAGGCCCAGGTGGAAGGATCACTTGAGGCCAGGAGTTTTGAGACCAGCCTGGGCAACACAGTGAGACTGTCTCCTAAAAAAAAAAATAATAACGCAAAAATTACAGACTATAGGCATGTGCCTGTAGTTGCAACTACTCGAGAGGCTGAGGCGGGAAGATCACTTGAGCCCAGAAGCTGGAAGCTGCAGTGAGCTGTGATCACACCACTGCCCTCCAGCCTGGGCAACAGAGCAAGACTCTGTCTCTAACATAAATAAATCAAATAAAAATCAGATTGGAAGTGTTGGTTTCTATGTTAGTCTCCTAGGGCTTCTATAACAAAGTACCGCAGACTAGGTGCCTTAAATGACAGAAATAGATTCTGTGTCACAGTCCAGGAGGCCTGAAGTTGGAGTTCAAGGTGTCACCCCAGTTGGTTCCTACTGAGGCCGTGAAGGAGAATCTGCTCCAGGCCTCTCTCCTTGTCTTGTAAACAGCCGCCTTCTCCATGTCCTCACGATTGTCCTCTGCATGTGTGTGTCCTGATTTCCTCTTCTTACAAGGACACCAGTCACACTGGATTAGGACCACCCTAGTAACTCCAGTTAACCTTATAAAGAACTTCGTAGAGACCCTCTTTCCAAGTAAAGTCTCATTCTTAGGTGCTGGAGGTGGGACTTCAACATATAAATTTGTAGTGGGACACAGTATATTAATTTGGGGTACACCATAACAGTTTCCTTATGGGATGCAAAGTCAGTCTGCAGGATGAGAATCCCTGCAGTTCGTGCCTGATAAACACACTTGTCGGAATACCAAAGGAACTGGAATTCCACCTTCTGTGAGGAGATTTGGATTTAAATGGGAAGTACTCAGGTGGAAGTAAATGGTTGTCAGGATAACATGGCTAAGCAGTCTCCTTAGTGTTTATTTTCATACATTTCTATTAATAACATCTTTCTTTGATAAAACGTTCCTCTCCAATGTCGTTTCACGGTTACCCACATCTCACCCAACTCAGCACCCTTTTCTACATCTTTTCCCTTGAAGGCAGCCAAGGAACTCCTACAGCCTGTGGAATTCTTCCTTTCTTTGAGCCTTTGCATGCAGTGCTTGAATCACATAATTGGCTTTTTCTCTATTCTGCACAATTTAGCACTTTCTTGCTTGCCAAATTTCTTTTGTGTACAGAGTAGGTGCAATTACTGCATAGGGTCTGATGGTGGCATGGAGCTAGGAAGGGTCCCTCACTTTAAGGCCCATCCTTTGTCTTCAGTTACATCACAAACTGCTTGTATTATGTTCCCCTTGTCCAAGGACAGTGGTAAATAAATAGTAGGTATTTGATGCATGTTTGAGATTTGTTGTTCTCATTTTTTTTGCAAGATTCATTGTACACATTTGTCCAAAACAAAAACAAAAACAAAAACAAAAATACCCAGAGCTTGTTCGGTGTGGTGGCACGTGCCTGTAATCTCAGCTGCTCAGGAGATCAAGCGGGAGGATCACTTGAGCCCGGGAATTCGAGGCCAGCCTGGGTAATATAGTGAGAGCCTGTGTCAAAACAGACAGACAACCCCCAAAACCAGAAAACAAAGAAACCAAAAAACCCAGAGAGCCTGACTGTAGTTAAAAGAGTAAAAACAGATCTTAGGAACTACTGCAATAGGGGAAAGAGATCTCAGTTCTGAACATAATAAGGAAAACTGAGACTTTATAGCCAAGAAAAAAGATAGGGGTCGGTAGGTGAAAAATTCCTAAGAAAAAATATCAGGGATTGGGGGATTCTGGCTAAACTGACCAAACAGGATTCTTGTTAAAGGCAAGTCAGGGTGACCAGGCATCACCCAGGATGAGGATGACAAATTCAATAGGATGTCAAGGGCCATAGTTCTTGAAGTTGGGAGGCTCTGGTTAAACTAATCTAGAAGGATTCTTGCTAAAATTGGGCTCTTGGCAGACATGGCCATGAACAGGGCCTAGTCAGGCTTGAGGAAACTGACAAATTTGGTCAAGGAAGATAATCTTTGTTACACTTTTCTTTTTGCCACTTGAAGGGCAAAAACATCAGAAAACCAGGAGGCTCTATCTGCCTCCCATCTCTTTTTGGGGGGCATCTATAAATAGTATTGCCTTTAGAACCAGACAGGAAAAACCCCTGCTGTAGGTCTCATATTCTAGAGAATCTTGTCTCTCAGACACACACTCAGACACACACACACACACACACACACACACACACATTCTTACTAAAGAACACCTGGCCTCTTGTGTCTGATAACAACACTTCTCACTTATGATTGGTATTTTCTGTAACAGGTCTACCAAATCATGATAAATCATACTTATTAAATTATCATTTTTCTTCATTTGGTTAAGTATGAGATATGACTCTAAAATGCTGATGCCAGTTTCCCACTAACATAGGAGGCTATTGTCTGCGGGACTTCTCTTTTTTTATATTGTGGTTCCACACAGGTGTTTTTGGGTATCAGACAGGATCATAAATCTAGGTTTTGTTTGTTTTGTTTTGTTTTCTGAGACAGGGTCTCAGTCTGTTGCCCAGGCTGGATTGCAGTGGCACCATCACGACTCACTGCAGCCTCGACCTCCCAAGGCTCAGGTGATCCTCCTGCCTCAGCCCCACCGAGTAACTGGGACTACAGGCATGCACCACCATGTGCGCTAATTTTTGTATTTTTAAAAGTAAAGATGGGGTTTTGCCATGTTGCCCAGGCTGGTCTCAAACTCCTGAGCTCAAGCAATCCATGCGCCTCGGCCTCCCAAAGTGCTGGGATTACAGGCATGAGCCACCACATCCAGACTTAAATCTAGTATTTTAAAGGGCAGCTCTATAACAAAGTTTTTCATCTCCACCACTCTATTAGTCTGTTTTCACCTTGCTAATAAAGACATACCCGAGACTAGGCAATTTACAAATGAAAAAGGTTTAATGGATTTACAGTTCCACATGGATGGGGAGGCCTCACAATGGCAGAAGGGAAGGAGGAGCAAGTCACAACTCATATGGATGGAGGCAGGCAAAGAGAGAGAGCTTGTATAGGGAAACTCCCATTTTAAAAGCCATCAGATCTCATGACACTTACTATTGGGAGAACAGCACAGGAAAGACCCACCCCCATGATTCAGTTATTGCCCACTGGGTCCCTCCCACAACATGTGGGGATTAGGTGGGTTACAAGATGAATTTGGGTGGGGACACGGCCCAACCATATCAACCACCAAGTCCTCTTGTACTTTAATACCTCTCAATTCTTTCTTCATCTTTTCATTTTACAACTACTCAGTAAAGCCGTACTCCCTCTGGCCTCAGCTACCTCAACAGCCTCCAAGCTCATCTCCCTGATCTGCCTCCTCTGCTCATCCTCCACCCAGTAGCCATAGTGACCTGTGTGCAATGTAAATGTTAATGACACCGCCTGGCCTCAAACCCTCCGGTGGCTTCCATCACTCCCAGCATACAATCTGGATTCCTTCCCATGGCCCGCGTATTGGTCCCGGATGTGGCTGCTGCATCCTCTGTCTCACATGGGCCAAACACATGCCACAGCCTTCCCCCCAGCTGGGGTCAGCACTGAGGCCTCAGCTCTGCCACCAACAGCACTGAGCTTTCCCAGCCCCACTGCCTGTGCCTTGCTCACCCTGCGGCCTGAAACTCACTCCACCCCATTCATACTTCCTGGCCCCAAGACCAGCTTATTCTCACACTTCAGGTGTCTGCTTGAAAAGCATTTCCCCAGAGGTGCTTGTCTTGACCCCACTGTCTAAAGCAGCTCACCCTACTCATCATGCCTCTGTCTCCCACTGCCCAGCTGGTGTCTTTTTCTAGGCGCCATTACTACTGAAACTGTCTGTGTGCTCACTTCCCAGTTCCCTTTCTTGCCACCACTAGAATGTAAGGTCCTATCAATATTCCTGTTTACTGCACATTTTCAGGATGAACAAAGAACGTTTATTTGATCTTTATGGGACTCATCCAAATTGTAACTTGCATCTCCGTGGGTTAAATAAAACACTGTTCCTTTTTGTTCCCTCTTTATTTTGACCCCTCATATTTCCTTTTACCTCTAAAAAGTAAAGTTTTAATAGCTTTGAAGATTTTATGCTAAGGTCTTCTTACGTCTTTACGAGAGCCCAAGAAACGATTCCTTTACCCTCGTGCATTTTTCTGCTCTGAGAGAGGGAGTTTTTCCACCTTTTCCCCCATTTCAGAGTGCTCTGCTGGTAGAAAGCGTTACTTTAAGTCCCCCTGCTAAGTCTGTGTAATAAGAATACTCTATCTCACAGCTGTCAGCTCTTTTTTAAACAGTGCTGCCTCTGGTTCTTTGAAAAATGCCAGCCATTTATTTAATCCTGGCTTTGGCTTCAGGTCTGCTGGAACAATGGCTAGTATGCCTGTGATTACTTTATCACCATTTCTCTGTGTTGGGAGAGCCTTTGTCTGTACATGTGAGTCAAAGACTTCTCACTGTTTCCTGATTTTTCTCTTTGTTCTCTCCAGTCTTTCTACTTGGCACCAGTTAGTGTGCCTGGAGGTTTAAGACCAGGCATAACAGAGCAGCAAGATGCAAAGCTGGCATACATATCAGAAGCAGGTTGAGGCTTTCTATTTGTTGATAAACTCAGTAAAAGACCAAAAAAATGGATGTTGTCACCTGTCATGGCTCATAGTAAACAGAAAGTTACCCCTCTCTCAGGCTGATGGTTTATTCAGGTTCATCTATTCTGACAAGTAAATACCTGACAAATATTTATTAGACACTTAATAGGCACTATTTAGTTGCTACTCGCCTGTGATGGGCTAGTGTACAAATTTCAATGAACAGACATTCTTTTTGTGAGCTTTAATTTTTTAAAAACATTGCATTGTCTTGAGTGTGGCAGAAATGTCCACCCATCTCTGCCTTCCCTTTTCCTTTGACTGTAGACTCCCAACTTTTAGTTAGACAGACACACGCTGTCTTGAATGAAGACCACATTTCTCAGCCTCCACTGCATTTAGTGCGGCCATGTGGGTGGGATTTGGTCAAGGAGAAGAGAGCAGAATATAGTGGGTAACTTCCAGGAAGAGTCTTTAAGAGGAGGGAATGTCCTTCTTACCTCCTCCTCTGTCCTGATGAAGGAAATGCAGATGTAGTAGCCAGAATTTGAGCAGCAGTTTTGACCATAAAGTGGACGCAATGTGCAGAAACTGATGGGGAACAAAAGGAATTTCAACAGATTTTTTTAGGAGACAGAAATCAGATGATACAACTGGTTTAGCAGGGGGAAGAAATTTACAATCTATAGTTCCTACAGAGAGTAAGGCTAATGGGAAGAGAGTGTTCTGCCTTACAGAACTTGTGGAACGGTCAGGAATTTGAGGTGCTACGTAGAGTGGTCAGCCTGATAAATGAGGGCTGGTTGGAGACTGTGGAACAGTCAGACTTTAGGATACCTTCACCCTCCACACTCAGGCAAGTCACTCCTCCAGGTCCTCCAACGACTTCCCTAGAGATGAGATGAGAGTTATTCACTGGAGAAGCTAAGCAGGGAAAATGCTGGATGTCGGGAAACCAATTGAATTGCAGGGTAGGGCAGTAATTGTGGAAATTACAGAAATGTCTATATGAGAAACAATTGAGTCTATGCCCTCTGTCTCTCCCACTCTCTCTCCTATGACATCTTTAGCAGACGTCACAGACAGGATAGCAAGATCCAACTATAGACTGTCTATAAGAGACATATTTTAGATTCATAGAAACAAGCAGGTTGATAATAAAAGGATGACACAATATACACTGTGCAGACAGTACCCAAAGAGAGCTGGATTAGCCATATTAACATCAGACAAAACAGACTTTGAAAGAAGAAAAATCACAAGAGAAGAGAGGCCATTTCACAACTATAAAAGGGTAAACATACCAGAAAGATATAGCAATTATAAATGTAAATGCACCTAACACCGGGTCTCAAAATACAGGAAGCAAGGACTGATAGAATTGAGGGAGAAAGAAACAACTTAACATTTAAAGTTGGAGATTTTAATTATGTTCTCTCAAATATGTAATATTTGGGAATAGAACAACAATTCATAAAGTCAAGAAGGCTATTGAAGACTTGAACAACAAACACTACCAGCCAACTTGGCCTAAGGGACATACATGGAACACTCCATCCAAAAACAGAATGCACATTCTTTACGGGACCTGGTACCAGTCTATGGCCTGTTAGGAACCAGGCTGCACAGCAAGAGGTGAGTGGCGAGCGAGCATTATTGCCCGAGCTCCGCCTCCTGTCAGATCAGTGGTGACATTTGATTGCCATGGGAGCATGAACCCTATTGTGAACTGCACGTGAGAGGCATCTAGGTTGTGTATTCCTTATGAGAATCTAATATCTGATGATCTAAGGCAGAATAGTTTCATCTTGAAACCATCCACCACCTCCACCCCGCAACACCCACTCCACCCCTGTTTGTGGAAAAATTGTCTTCCAAGAAGCCTGTCTTTTGTGCCAAAAAGGCTGGGGACTGCTGTGCTACAGGACAGACCCTAAACCGTATTCTAGGCCATGAAACGAGTTGCATTAGTTTTCTGTGGCTGTTGTAACAAGTTGTCACAAATGTGGTGGCCTAAAACAATGGAGACTTTTTCCTTCCCAGGTCTGGACTCCAGAATTCCAAACTTCCAGTCGGGAATCAGTATTACTGGGCTGTAATCCAGAAGTCAGCAGGGCTGAACTTCCTGCAGAAGTTCTAGAGGAGGATCCATTCCTGTCAAATTCTGGATTCTGGAGGCTGGCAGCATTCCTTGGCTTGTGGCTGCGTGGCTTAAATCTCAAAATCCTTAATTTAATCACACCTACAAAGACCCTATAGACTACAAATTCCGTACAGTGTCACATCCACAGGTTTCAGGGATTAGGAAATGAATACCTTTGAAAGAACCTTTTTCTTAGCTTATCACCCAAATTTGAATAAATTTAAAAGGCTTACAATAATGCAAATGTTCTATGACTAAAAATTAAATTAGCAATCAACAAGAGAAATAAATACGGAAAACAGTTACACATTTGGAAACTAAACTACCAGTTTCTAAGTATTCATGGATCAAAGAAGGAATCACAAACAAAATTAAAAATATCTCAAATTGAATGAAAATGAAAGCACCACATTTCAAAATTTATAGGATACCATCAGTGCTTAAGGAGAAATTTATAGGTTTAAACTCCTATATTTGAAAAAAGAAAGTTTTAAAAAAGAATAACAAGCTTCCTCATCAAGAAGCTAGAAAAAGAAAAGGGCTCAGCACTGTACCCTATCCCCCACCAGCTGCCAGAGTGAGAGGTAAGAGACCTTTTCCTCTCTAGCCTGAGGATCCAGGGCGTGGAGCCCAGGGAGCAAGCAAAGCAGGGGTCTGAGCAAACATGGGCACTGAGGGCTCCCTCTGGGTGCACTGCAGTCTGTGGGACATCGGACACCTGGTCCCTAAGGGCAGCTTGTGGAGGGGGGTGACTCTCCAGCATCCAGGTCTCCCACCCCTCCATCTTTTTTCCCCTATCTTTTCCTATTTGGAGTGAAGTGTGATCAGTTCCAGGAGAGAAGACGGTGGTGCTAAATCATGCCTGTCCTAAATTTAGGAGGATGGGGGATGGAAGGAATGCCTAATCTTGGAGAGGGAGCTCCTAGGCTTCTGTGAGGGCATGGGGTGGGAAGCTGCCAGCTCCCCAAGGTCAGAAAGAAAGGTTGGGCTTAATCCTACAGCAGGGTGCCTCGAAGGGATGTGAGTGCAGAAGGGAGAGGACCATGCCAGGCTGTGGATCCTCTATTGACTGTGGCAGAAGAATAGGCAGGATTCTAAACTGTTTAAATGTGGAGCCTTTGACTCCGAAGGTGGGAGGTAAGATTTTATCACAATGCACTCACTACTTTCCCAAAGGAGCCTGGCCTCGGGACTTGGATCTTATGTTAGGGGTCCTATGCTTGACACATAATAGTAGTGACCGATAGGGACAGGATGCAGGGAAATTCTGGGCAGAAGAGAGTGGGTCCCTAGCAAGGGTCCCACCCTCAAGCCAAAAAGCCTGAAACCACAGCCCAAAGTAAGAACTTACATCCCTGTTTTCCTGATCAAATGTTGCCTTTTCCAAAACCACTTATGGCCCCGCCCACCCCATCCTATAAAACCTCAGGCTCAAAACCTGTGTCTATAAAAACCTTAGGCTCAGCCAGCAGAGAGAGGAGAAGCAGCTGAACATCAGAGACTATGGTTGGACATCAGAGAGAAGCAGCTTGACTTCAGAGGGACAGCTTGATAGTGTAACATCGGGGAAGAATCTGTCTGGAGAAGGTGGGACATCAGGGGAAGATTACCTTCCCACTCTGTCTTTTCAGATCCCCTTCCTGGTGAGCACCACTTCCATTGGCAATAAATCCCCTACCTTAGCCATCCTTCAATTTGTTTATGCCATCTTATTTTTCCTGGATGATGAACAACAGCTTGAATGTCATGACTATGGATGTACAAGGCTGTCACACTGACTTTTTGCCCTTGCTGGCAGAAGGCAGCTGCCTCACACAAAAAGGCAGAAAGTCCACTGAGCTGTTAACTCTTAAGCTGCCCATGGACAGCAGAGCTAAAAGAGTACTGTAACACTCCCTCTGGGGCTTGAGGGGTTATGAGTACCCCTTGCAGATGCTGTGGTGGGCCTGCATAGAGTTTTGCTCCTGCTGGAGCCCACAGGTGCTCATCCTGGCTCCTGTACCTGTGCATCTGCACTCCCCATCCCATGAGGAATGGAATGCAGTGAGTTTGAGCAGGTGGAGTTTGTCCTGCCAGTGCTGAAGTAGCCAGCTGGTTCCAGTGACCATGCACACCAATTCCCACCCACAAAGGGATCAGGCAAATATCCTGCTTCATTGTAGTATCTGGACAGAAAAAAAAAAAAAAATAGAAAAAAGAGTGAATCAATGCAAGAAAAGAAAGACAATAATGAAAATCAGAGCAGAAAGAAATCAATTTTTAAAAAGACCAATACAGAAAATCGATGAAACAAGAAATTCATTCTTTGAAAAGATCAACAGAATTGATAAACCATTAGGTAGGCTTATTAACAAGAAAGAGAGAAGACACCAATTTTGAAATTAGAACTAGAATAGGAAACATCACTCAGACTAAAGAAATGAAACCTATTAGAAAGATGTTATAAACAGGCCAGGTGTGGTGGCTCACACCTGTAATCCCAGCACTTTGGGAGGCCGAGGTGGGCAGATCATGAGGTCAAGAGATTAAGACCATCTTGGCCAACATGGTGGAACCCCATCTCTACTAAAAATACAAAAATTAGCCGGGCGTGCTGGCATGTGCCTGTAGTCCCAGCTACTCAGGAGGCTGAAACAGGAGAATCACTTGAACCTGGGAGGCGGACATTGCAGTGAGCCAATCACGCCACTGCACTCCAGCCTGGAGACAGAGCGAGACTCCATCTCAAAAAACAAAACAAAACAAAACAAAAAGATGTTATAAACAATTACATGCAAACAAACCGAAGAACCAGAATGGAATGGACAAATTCCTAGAAAGACATAACTGAAACTGTTTCAAGAAGAAATAGAAAACCTAAATAGACCTATATCAAGTAAGGAGATTCGATTGGTGATTAAATTGCCCCATAAAGAAAAACCTCGTGGGGCGCAGTGGCTCATGCCTGTAATCCCAGCACTTTGCGGGGCCGAGATGGGTGGATCACCTAAGGTCAGGAGTTTGAGACCAGCCTGGCCAACATGGTGAAGCCCCACCTCTACTACAAAAATTATCTGGGTGTGGTGGCAGGTACCTGTAACCCCAACTACTTGGGAGGCTGAAGCAGGAGAATTGCTTGAACCCAGGAGGCAGAGGTTGCAGTTAGCCAAGATCACGCCATTGCACTCTAGCCTGGATGACAAGAGCAAAACTCAATCTCAAAAAAAAGAAAGAAAGAAAAAGAAAAACCCATGGTCGGATGGTTTTACTGGTAAAGACTTTCAAACATTTAAGAAGAAAACAAAAAGACTTATACAAAATCTTCAGAACATAAAGGAGCAGGGAACAGATCCCAACTCATTTCATGAGGCCTGTATTACCATAATAACGAGGCCTGTATTACCATAATAACAAAGCCAAAATAACAATATCTCAAGTATAGAAAACCATAGATCAAATCACTCATGAACATACACATAAAAAGTCTTTAAAAATATTAACACACCTAATCCAGCAACAAATAATAAGCATTGTACACACTATGATCAAGTGGAGTATTTACCAGCAATGCAACATTGGTTTAACATCTGAAAATCAATTAATATAAAATGCCATATTAAAAGATAAAAGGTGAGTGGGAGTGTTGACTCACACCTGTAGTCCCAGCACTTTGGGAGGTCGAGACAGAAGGATTACTGGAGGCCAGGAGTTTGAGACCAGCCTGAGCAACAGGCCAAATAAAATATATATTTAGTCTTCAATCCCCATTTCCTGGCATAGAACTCCTAAAATCCTTAGAATCTCTAAAGTAACGTCTGTTTGTATCCCAATGAGTTGACTGATGGTTGTCAGCCCCTTTCAAAATGGGGCCTGGTCACTGCAAAGACACATATATGAGGAACAATTGGGCCTATGACCTCTAAGACAGGATTATAGGGTTGGGACTTCCAGATCTACTCCTCAACTTCTGGATAAGGGAGAGAAGCACGACCCATGATTTAATTAATCATGCCTACACAATAAAGCCTCCATAAAATCCCTAGAGGACAGGATTTGAGGAACTTCTGGATAGCTGAACACGTGGAGGTTCCTGGAGGGTGCCATGCTCAGGGAGGGGAGGGGAGCTCTGTGCCCATCCCACATACCTCACCGTATGCATCTCTTCATCTGTAACCTTTTAATAGCCTTTATTTATTTATTTACTTATTTATTTATTTAGAGATGGAGTTTCCCACTTGTCCCTCAGGCTGGAGTACAATGGCATGATCTCAGCTCACTGCAACCTCTGCCTCCTGGGTGCAAGTGGTTCTGCTGTCTCAGCCTCCCGAGTAGCTGGGATTACAGGCACGCACCACCATGCCCAGCTAATTTTTGTATTTTTAATACAGATGGGGTTTTACCACGTTGTCCAGGCTGGTCTTAAACTCCTGACCTCAGGTGATCTGCCTGCGTTGGCCTCTCAAACTGCTGGGATTATAGGCATGAGCCACCAAATCCGACTTTAATATCCTTCATAATAAACCAGTAAACGTATAAAGTGTTGCTCTGAGCCACTCTAGTAAATTATCAAACCTGAAGAGGGAGTTGTAGGAAGTCCAACTTGAAGCTGACCAGTTAGACGTTCTGGAGGCCCAGACTTGTGACTGGTGTCTGAAGAGGGGGTATCATGGGAGACTGAGCCCTCAGCCTGCAGGATCTGATGCTATCTCCAGGTAGATAGAGTCAGAATTGAACTGGAGGACACCCAGCTGGTATCTGCTGCAGAACTGGTGCATGCTTTGTGTGGTGGGGAACCCCATGCCCCTTCGGTCAGGGAAGTCTTCTGTGTTGATTGTTGTGGTGTGAAAGCAGAGGAAAAGCAGTTTAAGGTTTTCACCCTCAATTAGCCTGGCTGACCGGTTAATAAACCTGTTTATTAATTCTTTTTTATTGTCAAATGGTTTTTCTGCATTTGTTGACGTGTTTGTATTTTTTTCTTTTGCAATATGTTAATATAATGAATTATACTGATTGATTTCCAAATGTTCAATCCATTAAGCAATTCTGTGTCCATGGCTAACTGATGGCAGACCCTCTGCCTCTGGCCATCTCTGGGCCTTTCTCTCTTGGCTGTGGCTTCATGATCGTTTTAGATATCACATTAACATTCAAGGCAGAAGGAGGCAGGGCTCTAGTAGGATCCAACCCCCTTTCTATCTGGAGAAAAATGATTTTCCCATAAGCCCCTTCAGCAGATTCATTCTTTGTGTCTCATTAGCTAGACCTACGCCATGCCATATGGCTACCCTCAGACCTAAGAAAGACTAGAAAAGCAGGACTCTTATCCAGAACTAGGTTCACAGTTACCATAATCAAATCTGATGTAAAGTTGCAGGGAAGAGGAGAGAAATGACATTAGGGTGGCAACTTAAAATGGCCCCTACAATAACCTTTGTCTGTTTTTCTAACTGGGTTTTTGTATTTTTCTTCTTTATCTGTGGTGTTTCTTTACATATTCAGATTTTAATATACTACAAGCTAAACACATGAAAATATCTTCTCCCAGTGAAAGATTTCCCTTTTCATTTTACTTCATAATGTCTTACACAGTGTAAATTTTCATGTAGTGGATTTTAAAAAGTATTTTAATGTATGATCTGTGCTTTTTTTTTTTTCTTGCTTAAAAAAATCCTTCCTTTGTTGGAGATTGTTTTTTTCCTGTGGCAACCCCCCATTTCATGCATTGTGAAGCTGCTTCTTCAAAGCAGCTGTGTGCTTATTTCTTCTGAGGTAGTTCTTATTCTATTACAGTTTTGTGAGTTTCTTGCCTTGCAGACTCTTACAGCACAAGGACAGTATAAATTCCAAACTCACATGTGGCTCTGGCTTGGCATTTTAATTCCTAATGAAAGATACTTTGTTTTCTTTTCAGATCCTTCGATGGGAGAAGCATCTTTGACGTTACCCTGGCTGGTGGGAGGAACTGTTTATCATCTCTTAACTGAGATTATAAACTTTAGGAACCCCCAGTTTATACCAAGGTCTAAACACTTGGACCCACGGCCTCATGCCTTGTCTTTCTGTAGGTGTTAACATCCAAGTCTGGCTATTTGACCTATACCTTTGTCTGACACCCTTCTCATTCCCCAGGATGCTAGAGCAAGATTGTGTATGGTTGACACTCTGACTCTCTGCTTGTTCTTTGTGCCTGGCATTTTCTTTCTTATGAGATAAGCTGTATAGTCAAGCTTTTCTTCTTTCCTTTCTTTCTTTTCTTCCCTCTCCTCCTTTCTTCCTTCCTTCCTTCCCATCTTCCTTCCTTCCTTCCTTCCTGCCTTCCTGCCTTCCTCCCTCCCTCTCTCCCTCCTTCCTTCTCTGTCTCTCCTTCCTTCCTTTCTTCCTTCCTTCCTCCTGCCTCCCTGCATCCTTATCTCTCTCTCTCCTTCCTTCCTTCCTTCCCTCTTTTTTCTTTTCTTTCTTTCTTTCTTTCCTCTCTCTTTGTCTTTCTGTCTTTCTTTTTCTTTCTTTCTTTCTTTTTCTTTCTTTCTTTCCTTTTCTTTCTTTCTTTCCTTCCTCTCTGTTACCCAGCTGGGAGTACAATGGTGTGATTATAGCTCACTGCAGCCTCAAATTCCTGGACTCCAGCAATCCTCCCATCTAACCTTCCCGGGTACTTGGGACTACAAGCACATTTTAAAATTTTTTGTAGAGACAGGGTCTTGCTATGTTGCCTAGGCTGGTCTTGAACTCCTGACCTCAAGCAATCCACCTGTCTATGTCTCCCAAAGTGCTAGGATTACAGACATGAATGACTGCACCTAGCCAAGCTTATTTTTAAAATTTTTTTTTTCTCCACTTGATTCAGCATTCCCATATTTGAAATAGGAAGAAGTGTCATGTCTGTTCAGGCTTCATATAGTCGGAAGAGGAAGCCCCATGGATATTTTTATGGATGTCCTGGTGCTGCTGAGTGCCTATCAACACCACCACGAGCTTCGGCCACGTCACATCAACAGCAGATTTAATTTGGGGTCTCTAAACACTATCTATGGTTGTGTAGAGAGATAGAATTTTTCTAATAAAATAATAATTAAATGTGGCTCCATTTTCAAGATTAAGCTGTTAAAATGATATCATTGTTCAGCAAAGATGACAGATTAGAATGAAGGGAATAAATGTTTTTAGGATGACTGTGATTCTCTTCCTCTGTTCTGCTATACACATCAGTAGCTCAGGCAGAAGCAAGAGGAGACAGGGACAGCGACTGGGAGCTGGATTATGCAGCTCTGGCAAGCCCAGGGTTTAGTGAAAGACAATCGCTTTGGATCACCAAAAAGAAGATTACTCCAGATTAATTTATTTGAGTTCTCTAAGTCATTTTTAAAGCAATAAGGAAGAGCTACATCAAATAACAATTATCTACATTTGAAAAATCTGTTTATATAAATCTTAGAAGGAGCTCGGACGTTGAATGACCTGAATGCTTTAAATGTAAATAGAAGAAAATAATGTTGCAATTCAACAGTCTGGAGAAAAACAATTATCTTGGCTACTAGGCCTTGTATTATGCATTTCTTTATAGATGAATAGATTCTTTGAAATAAAATAATCTTTTGTGGATCATTTAATTCCATCTCCACAAAGAGGCACCCTTTGCATAAATCATTCTAAGCATTTATGCTGGATTTCTACCACAGAGCTGAGCACACAGGAAGTTGCCTTCAGTAAACCTTTCGTGAATTAAATTTATCTCACTCTTAATCCTTCCCAGGCAAAAGCAGTAGCAGAAAATTGTGTAAATTTTTCTTTATTGCTCACCTGCATCCCTCTTCTATTTTCTTTTCTCTCTCTTTTTCTTTTTTCTTTCTTTCTTTTTCTTTTTCTTTTTTGAGACTGAGTCTTGCTCTTTCACCCAGGCTGGAGTGCAATGATGTGATCTCTACTCACTGCAACCTCCACCTCCTGGGTTCAAGTGATTCTCCTGCCTCAGCCTCCCAAGTAGCTGGGATTACAGGTGGGTGCCACCACGCTGGGCTAATTTTTGTATTTTTAGTAGAGACAGGGTTTCACCATGTTGGCCGGGCTGGTATCAAACTCCTGGCTTCAGGTGATCCACCTGCCTCAGCCTCCCAAAGTTCTGAGATTACAGACGTGAGCCACAGTGCCCGGCCCTCTTCTGTTTTCTTAATCTGAGTGTGCTAGTGATGGTGCACTAGTAAATGTGTAACAGCAGATTCTTCAGAAATTTTTTTTGTTGCATTTGCTGATTTATATGATGTATATACTCCCACCATAACTTAATCAAAATACAAAATTTTAATAAGTTATTAAAATAACTTAATCATCACTGAGTGCAGAGTTGGGAAGAGATTTTCAATATCACATCAGTATACAGTATTTCCACTACACAGATACAACGAGTATAAATAATTTTAAGAGCATAAGTAACAGTAAAATGTAGTGAACTAATTGAGCAGTGATGAGTTTTGAGTACTTATTATCATTACTGATAAAATACTTATTTGATTGTAATTTCAGAGTTTATTTTTTTTGATGACTTTAACAACAGATGACTTTGTTAAAAGTGCCTCTTAATTAAAGTCTATGTACCCACTTGATGGTGCCTCTGACTGTTTTCTGAACAGATTCCAATTGCTTTCCCTTCATCATTAAAGTGGCCATCATCGGTTTCCTATTTCTCCTTTCACTTTTACCTCCCAAAACACACTTACTTCATTTTATTTTTTGAGGCATGATCTCACTGTGCCGCCCAGGCTGGAGTGCAGTGGTGCAATCTCAGCTCACTGTAGCCTTGACTTTCCAGGCTCAGATGGTTTTTTCACCTCAGCTCCCCAAGTAGCTGGGATTACAGGTGCGCACCACCATAGCAGCTAATTTTTGTATTTTTCGTACAGATGGGGTTTCATTATGTTGCCCAGGCTGGTCTTGGAACTCCTGGGCTCAAGTGATCTGCCCGCCTTGGCCTCCCAAAGTTCTGGGATCACAGGCATGAACCACTGAACTCAGCCAAAGAACACACTTTTCTTGCTATCTTTTCTTTTCTTTTTTTTTTGTGATGGAGTCTTGCTCAGTCACCTAGGCTGAAGTGCAGTGGTGCCACCTCTGCTCACTGCAACCTCCGCCTCCCAGGTTCAAGCCATTCTCCTGCCTCAGCCTCCTGAGTAGCTGGGACTGCAGGCACACCCCCACACCCGTCTAATTTTGTATTTTTGGTAGAGACAGGGTTTCACCATATTGGCCAGGCTGCTCTCGAACTCCTGACCTCAGGTGATCTGCGCGCCTCAGCCTCCCAAAGTGCTGCAATTATAGGCGTGAGCCACCGTGCCTGGCCAGAACACACTTTTCAACTAAAGTTCAGCCTCTAACTTATTCCTTCGATTACTTAGAAAACATATTATTATAAAGGGTTTTCTACACATAAGCACACTCACGTAGTGGCAAATGTAGGACCATAAAACCATTATGAGGCTCAACTAATACAAAAAGCTGTATCAATAGAATAAAGGACAACAGACATAAAAAGTTTTTCACAGAAATTCAATACTTTTTCATGACTACAAATCTAGGAGTTTGTTTCTGGACTCTCAGTTTTATTCCCTTGACCCATATGTTTATCCTTATGCTGGTACAACACTCTCTTTGTAGTTTATGCAACTACAAACACTAACTTTATAGTAAGTTTTGCTGTCAAGAACCATGACTCCTCCAACTTTTTTTTCGAGATTATTTTTACTATTCTAGGTCCTTTGCATTTCCATATAAATTTTAAGACTAGTTTGTCAATTTATGAAAAAAGCTACCTGGGATTTTGCTAGGAAATATGTTGGATCTATAGATCAATCTGGAGAGTATTGCTGTTTTACCGGGAAGAAATTCAAAACAATGGAATGTTTTTCCATTTATTTAGATCACCTTTAATTTTTTTTAACAGTATTTTATAGTTTTCAATATACAGCAAAGCATGCAGGAACACCTGGATAGTCACACATAAAAGAAAGATAAAGAC
This sequence comes from Aotus nancymaae, assembly GCF_030222135.1. Taxonomy (NCBI): domain Eukaryota; kingdom Metazoa; phylum Chordata; class Mammalia; order Primates; family Aotidae; genus Aotus; species Aotus nancymaae. The sequence goes on from NW_026988455.1 coordinate 21,504,689, forward strand.
CCCTATTTTACATCATACATACACATTAACTAAAAATGGATCATAGACCCAAATGGAAGCACGAAAACTAAAAAATTCCTAGAAGATGATAAAGGAGTAATTTTCGTGACCTTAGATTAAGCAAGGACATCTTATACATGACACCAAAAGCACAAGCAACAAAAGAAAATAAAACATAATTAGTCTACATCAAAACTAAAAACTTTTTCACTGAAAATGATGCTATTAAGAAAGCAAAAAATAGAACCCACAGAATGGGAAAAGACATTCGCAAACCATACATCAGATAAGGGACTGGTATCCAGAATACACGAAGAACTCTCACAACTCAGTAATAAAAAGACAACCCAGTGTTCAAAAGTACAAATGACTTGAGCAGATATTTCTCCAAAGATATATACAAATGACCAATAAACACATGAAAAGATGCTCAACGTTTTTAGCCCTTAGGGAAATGCAAATCAGAATAACAATGACAGACAATAACAGTGTTAACAAGGTAGGTGACTTGGAATCCTCCTCTATTTCTGATGAGAAGGCTGTAGAAAACAGTTGAGTAGTCACCCAAAATGAAAAACTATATGTCACAGCAATTTTACTCCCAGGCATTTATACTCAAGGAAGCATACACATATACAAGAACTTGTACACGAATGTTCACAGCAGCATTATTTATAATAGTGAGAAAGTGGAAACAATCCAGCTCTTCATCAGCTGAGGAATGGATGAAATGTAGCATATTTGTACAAGGGAATAGTCTTGGCATGAAAAGGAGTGAAGTACTTACGCATGCTACAATATGATGAACTTGAAACATTATGCTAAGTGAAAGAAGCCAGTCACACAAGCCTGCATATTTTGTGATTCTGTATACATGAGATGTCCAGGATAAACAAGTTTATAGAGACAGAAAGTAGTTTAGGCATTGATTAGGCCAGGGCTGAGTAGGAGGGTTATGAGGAGTGAGTGCTAATGGGTGCCTGGTCTTCCGGGGGAAACTGAAAATACTCTAATTAGATTAGATTGTGATGATGGTTGTACAACCTTGGTAACATATTGAAAATTATGCAGTTGAATTCTTTAATTGAACAAATTACATAATATTGAATTATATATTAATGAGGCTGCTGAGACGAAAACTATATAGGTCCCAGAGTCCTGACCAGATTCTCAAGTTTGTGGATTTTCTCTAAAGTGGTTTGGCTTCCTTGCTGGAGGTTTCTTGAATCCCAAAGGACCTCCTGCACAGCTCTTTCACACTTGAGGATGCTGACCTTAGAAACATTGCCCTTTCCCTTAGGATAGATCCTTTCTTAAACCTGTTGGTCCACAGGATCCAGTCAGCCTTCCAAGTGCGCCCCCCCGCCACCCATCTCAAGTGACATTCAGTACCTCTGAGCACCTCTGTATTGGGTGAGATTTGGATTTTCCAATTTCCCTCAAGCTTTCTCCTCAACCTGGAGAGTGGCAGTGTGTATTTAGGGAAGCCCATGAGTTGCTGATCGCACAGACTAGGCAGTGTATGTGTGTTTGTGAGGTGTTTTTCAGAGGACAGTTGTTACTCTAACATGAGAACACGTCTAAGCCAAATACACATGAGGTACAGCCAACCGCGTGCTGAAAAGTAGGAGAGCAATGGCTTCGGTGCAGCAAGACACATCAGCCCAGCATTTATAAATGGATTTTGGAAACATTTATAAACTCACCACTAAATACCCTTTATATGTAAAACTATAATTTCTTTTGTGTATCAGTTAACCATTATTTAAGAATGCCTGCTCATGGTGAAATGTTTGTCTTTCCAATATTTAATTAAATTTCATTTCATGGTTTAAAGCATTCCTTTGCTTTATGACTTTATGACTTGTCTTTATGCAAAAATGATCAGCCTTATTTCTGCATTCTAACTGAGTGGAACTATGCAAATGTTTTGATTAAATGATAAACTAAACTGTTTTGCCAGAAGCAGCTATTTCCACAGGAGGCTATGCTACTGAGTTATCTAAGCAAAATGGAATGATGCCAGTTGCTGGCAGATGTAGGGAAACTGATAGAAGCTTCTAAATGTGGCCATTATCAAGCAATCAAAATAAATTTAAAAGAAGTAAAAACCAAAAACCAAAAACAAACAAACAAAAAACTAAACAAAACCTTAAGATAAAGTTGGTAGACATGGTCACATGTAGTGGTGGGCCAGTTTGCTTTGTGTCTTCCATCTAAACTTTTTAGCACCCAGGCAGCACTCCATTTAAACATTCCAAAACTTGGTTTCCAACTTTGTTACTTTCCATTTGGAATTCACTTTCCTATAGAAACAGTGTTAAAGTTAGTTGTGTCTCAGGCTAGCCCATGAAAAACTTTTAAATACATAGAGTGATTAAAACACTCTGCATTTGCAATGAAAAGTGTGGAAAATGAAACTGCAACAATATTGGTCATTCAAATAGGAAAACAGTAAAAAAAATTATTTTAATTATCTCATCTCTGAGGTTGACTCTTGTAAAAATCATATGCAATTAGAAAAGAAATGAGGTCAGGTGCAATGGCTGATGCCTTAATCCTAGCACTCTGGGAGGCCTAGGTGGGCAGGTCACCTGAGGTCGGGAGTTCGACACCAGCCTGGCCAATATGGCGAAATCCCATCTCTACTAAAAAATACAAAAATTAGCTGGGCATGGTGGTGCGTCCCTTTAATCCCAGCTACTTGGGAGGCTGAAGCAGGAGAATTGCTGGAACCCGGAAAGCAGAGGCTGCAGTGAGCTGTGATCATGCTACTGCACTCCAGCCTGGGTGACAGAAGGAGACTCCATCTCAAAAATAAAGAAAGAAAGAAAGAAAGAAGGAAGGAAATGAAAGGGCATTTGGAAATGCTGTGGAGAGTTAGAGGCGAAGCTGGGAGCATTTTTCTTGATTCTGATCCTGTCTTGGTTTGGCTTCCCCACAGTCAATCCTGAGACGAATTTGGGCGGTGATCGCAGGAAACCCAGTGAGGACATAGGAAAGTAAGATGGGGACACAGAAAAGTTATTGAAGGACCCATTGTTGAGTGGGTAACTGTTGTGGGTAGTGGGGCTCAATCCCACTGGGACCCTTTGGGGGACTGTGCAGAAAACACTTCAGCAGAGTGACACCAGGGATGAGGAAACTGGGATATTGATTCCTGATTCTCTTTTCTTATTGGTAGAGACACTCCTGTGAGTGTTAACTGTACCGTATTTTCAGCCTGCCCTGCCAACAGGATGAGCATTTTCTGGCAGCTGGAGAAAGCTCCAAAATGCAAGGATGCCATCAGCATGAACCATCTGCAGGTGGTCACTGGCATTGTCTTGGTACTGACAGCAGATTTTAAAATTGAGCAAAAGAATGTTAAATTAATAGACTTTATTTTTTAGAACAATTTTAGGTTTAAAGAAAATTGAGCATAAAGTACAGAGTTCCTTTAACCTCCCAGCATCCCCACCCCCCGTAATTTTTCTTTTTTTTTTTTGAAAGAAAGAAAGAAAGAAAAAAAAATGAAGAAGAGGAAGAAAAAAGAAGAGAGAGAGAGAGAGAATGGGAGTATCGCTTTCTTGCCCAGGCTAGAATGCAGTTTAGTAATGAGTATTGAAAACCTCTTTTATACCAATAATTATACTTGATGTAGACAGGAAGGAATAAGGGAAGAAAATAACAAACAAGCAGCCAACCAATATTTCATTTAAACCTATGAAATGCTATGCGATTACTGAGGAGTGATTTACTTCCAATTATGTAGTCACTTATGGAAAAGGTGTGAGGTGGTAATGTATGTTTTGTGTATTTGAAGTGGAGAGTTCTATAAATGTTTATTAAGTTTACTTGTTCCGGGTCTGAGTTCAAGTCCTGAATGTCCTTGTTAATTTTCTGTCTCGTTGATCTATAAAATCGTTAGCTCTTCTTGTTACATTGATCCTTTTGCCATTATATAATGTCCTTCTTTGCCTCTTTTGCTCTTTGTTGCTTTAAAGTCTACTTTATCAGAGGCGAGAATTGCATCTCCTGCTTTTTATTTATTTGTTTATTTTTAGTCTCTGATTGGTTGATAAATCTTCCTCCTTCTCTTTGTTTTGAATCTTTGTGTATCGTTGCATGTGAGATGGGTCTGGATGCAGCATACCGATGGGTTTTGGCTTTTTATCCAATTAGAATATATATAAGTTTAATACTGCCATTTGATGCTAGCTGGCTGTTTTGCCCATTAGTTAGTGTAAATTTTTCATTGTGTTAATGCTCTTGTCTTTTTGATATATTTTTGGAAAGGCTGATAATGGTTGTTCCTTTATATGTATAGTGCTTCTTTCAGAAGCGCTTGGAAAGCAGGCCTGGTGGTGGTGAAGTCTCTTGAGTACTTGTTTGTTTGCAAAATATTTAATTTTTCCTTCAATTATAAAGCTTAGTTTGGCTGGATATGAAATTCTGGGTTGAAAGTTCTTTTCTTTAAAGATATTAAATATTGGTCCCCACTCTTTTCTGGCTTGTAGGGTTTCTGCTGAGAGATCTGCTGTAAGTCTGATAGGTTTCCCTTTATGGGTAACCTGACCTTTCTCTCCGGCTGCCCTTAGTATTTTCTCCTTCATTTCAACCCTAATAAATCTGGCAATTATGTGCCTTGGGGTTGGTCTTCTTGAAGAATATCTTTTTGGTGTTCTCTGTATTACCTGGAGTTGAATATTACCCTGCCTTGCCAGGTTGGGAAAGTTTTCCTGAATGATATCCTGAAGAGTATTGGGTTGGTCTTCTTGAAGAATATCTTTTTGGTGTTCTCTGTATTACCTGGAGTTGAATATTACCCTGCCTTGCCAGGTTGGGAAAGTTTTCCTGAATGATATCCTGAAGAGTATTTTCCAACTTGGATTCATTCTCTTCGTCACATTCAGGTACACCTATCAAACGTAAATTAGGTCTTTTCACATAGTCCCATATTTCCTGGAGACTTTGCTCATTCCTTTTCATCCTTTTTTCTCCAATTTTGTCTTCTCGTTTCATTTCACTGAGCTGGTTCTCGACTTCTGATATCTTTTCTTCTACTTGATCAATTCAACTGTTTAAACTAGTGCATGCTTCGCGAAGTTCTCATGTTGTGTTTTTCAGCTCCATCAATTCACTTATATTCTTCTCTAAATTGTCCATTCTTGTTAACATTTCGTCAAACCTTTTTTCAAGGTTCTTAGTTTCTTTGCATTGGGTTAGAACAAGTTCTTTTAATTCACAGAAGTTTCTTATCACCCACGTTTTGAAGCCTGCTTCTGTTATTGGAACACACTCGTAATCTATTAAGCCTTGTTCCGTTACTGATGAGGAATTGCGATCCCCTGTAGAGGGAGAGGCATTCTGATTTTGAGTATTCTCTGCCTTTTTATGCTGGTTTCTTCCCTTCATTATATATTTATCCGTCTGTCGTCTTTGTAATATCGACTTTCTAACTAGGTCTCTGAGCAGACGTCCAACTTGTTGATTCCCAGTGCCGAAATCTGAGCAATCCACTGCACCGGCCAAAACAGCGGTGTTAAGATTGAAGGTGCTTTTCTGCCGTGGAATCTCCGGACTCTGCACCACAAACTGGCACACTAAGGCGCCAGCAAAACCGCTGCGCCAGCCACAGAGTCGCCCTGGCGACCCGTGGGGCTCCTCTGCTGGGAATCTCCTGGTCCGTGAGCAACAAATATTCATCTGAAAGTGTGGCATCCTCTCGTTCTCTGCATTTTCACTGGGAACTACGAGCCTGAGCTGCTAGTGATCAGCCATCTTGGATCTCTCTCTCAATTTTTCTTATAAACATCTTGCATTAGTGTGGTACATTTTTTGCTATTGATGAACTGATATTGATATATTGTGATTAACTAAAGTTCATAGATGACATTAAGGTTCGTTCTTGGTTTGGATTTTGACAAATGTATAATGACATGTATCTACCGTGATAGTATCATTCAGAGGAGTTTCCATGCCCTAAAAGTCCTCTGTGCTTTACTTATTTATCTCTCCCTCCTTTTCCCACTAGACTTTTTACTGTCTCCATGGTTTTGCTTTTTCCAGAGTGTCATGCAGTTGGAATCATACAATGTATAACCCCTTCGAATTGGATTTTTTCACTTAGCAATAGGCGTTTCAGGTCCCTCCATGTTTTTGTGACTTGATACCTCATTTCTTTTTATTTCTGGATAACAGACCGTTGTATGGATGTACCACTTTTAACAGGACCAAAGGGTACCACTTTTAATAGGACCTTTTAAAGGACATCTTGGTTGCTTCTCAGACTGGGCAATAATGAATAAAGCATCTATAAACATTCTTGTGCAAGTTTTGTGTATGAATAAGTTTTCAACTCATTTGGGTAAATACCAGGGAACACAATTGCTGGATTGTATGGTATGGGTATGTTTTGTTTCGTAAGAAAATGTCAAATTTTCTGCCAAAGTGGCTGAATCATTTTGCACTAACACCAACAATGAGCAAGAGGTCCTGTTGCTCCAAACCAACCTCACTAGGATTTGATCTGGATTTCAGCTACTTTAATAAGGGCATGGCTTATTCAATAAGTGTGTAGCTTATTATTGTTGCTTTAATTTGCAATTCTCTAATGACATACGATGTTGAGTGTAAGGTTTAAATGAAAGGCAACGGAGGCCAGTTATTGGAATGAATAAATTTAATCAGCTCCTTGGTGAGGTTCTGCGGTCCGACAGGAGGGGCTGGAGAAGTTGCACGAAGTCCTCTCAGATGTGGGGTTTTATAGGGAGCAGGCAAGCTTGCTATTGGCAGGCAGGCAGGGTTTGAATGCTATTGGGTAGATTTACAAGACTTGACTGCTATTGGATAACTAAGACTCGAAGGCTATTGGGTAGATTTACAAGACTTCTTTTGCATTTTGGAGGGGTTCTTGAAGGGAGGGCTAGGCTGTGTGAGGGGGGTGGGTGTGTCCGAGCTCCTGGCGAGGGGGTGGGGGGTATGTCTGAGCTCCCGGCGAGGGGGTGGGGGGTATGTCCGAGCTCCCGGTGAGGCGACTGGCCTTACATTGAGTATCTTTTTATGTACTTATTGCCATTTGTACATCTTTCTTTTTCTTTTTAGACAGGATCTCACTCTGTTGCCCAGGCTGAAGTGAAATGGCACTCCTCAACTCAGCTCACTGCAACCTCTGACTCCCGGGCTCAGGTGATCCTCCCATTGCAGCCTCCTGAGGAGCTGGGACTACAAATATATGCCACCAAGCCCAGCTAATTTTTGTATTTTTAGTAGAGACTGGGTTTCACCATGTTGGCTAGGCTGGTCTTGACCATTTGGGCTCACGTGATCACCTGCCTCAGCTCCCCAAAGTGCTGGGATTACAGGCATTAGCCCCTGTGCCTGGCCTATATGTCTTCTTTAGTGAGGTGTCTATTCAGATCTTTTGCAGGTTAATTTAAAAAGTTAATTTTGTAATTAACTTTTTCATTTGCTTACTTTGAGTCATAAGAATTCTTTGTGTATTTTGGATATCAGTCCTTTATCAACTATGTCATTCCCAAACATTTTCTCCCAGTCTGTGGCTTGTCTTCTTATTCTCTTAACAGTGTTTTCCACAGAATGCAAGTTTTTCAATTTTGATAAAATTCATCAAGGATGATGAGCTTTTTTTCTTATGTTTCTTGGCTGCATAAATGTCTTTTTTTGAGAAGTGTCTGTTCATACCATTTGCCCACTTTTTGATGGAGTTGTTTTTTTCTTGTAAATCTGTTTGAGTTCTTTGTAGATTCTGGATATTACCTCTTAGTCAGATGGATAGATTGCAAAAATTTTCTCCCATTCTGTAGTTTGCCTGTTCACTCTAATGATAGTTTCTTTTGCTGTGCAGAAGCTCTTTAATTGAATTAGATCCCATTTGTCTATTTTGGCTTTTGTTGCCATTGCTTTTGGTGTTTTAGCTGTGAAGTCTTTGCCCATACCTATGTCCTGAGTGGTATTGCCTAGGTTGTCTTCTAGGAGTTTTATAGTTTTAGGTCTTACAATTAATCCATCTTGAGATCATTTTTGTATAAGGTGTAAGGAAGGGATGCAGATTCAGCTTTCTGCATGTGGCTAGCCAGTTTTCCCAACACTGTTGATTTAATAGGGAATCCTTTCCCCATTGCTTGTTTTTGTCAGATTTGTCCAACATCAGATGGTTGTAGATGTGTGGTGTTGTTTCTGAGGCCCCTGTTCTGTTGCATTGGTCGATATATTTGTTTTGGTACCATTACCATGCTGTTTTGGTTACTGTAGCCTTGTAGTATGGTTTGAAGTCAGGTAATGTGATGCCTCCAGCTTTGTTCTTTTTGCTTAGGATTGTCTTGGCTATGCAGACCCTTTTTTGTTTCTATATGAAATTTAAAGTAGTTTTTTCCAATTCTGTGAAGAAAGTAAATGGTAACTTGATGGGGATAGCATTGAATCTGTTATTTACTTTGAGCAGTATGGACATTTACATGATATTGATTCTTCCTATCCAAGAGCATGGAATGTTTTTCCATCTGTTTTTGTCCTCTCTTATTTCCTTGAGCAGTGGTTTGTAGTTCTCCTTGAAGAGGTTCCTCACATCCCTTGTAAGTTGTATTCCCAGGTATTTTATTCTTGTTGCAGCAATTGTGAATGGGAGTTCACTCATGACTTGGCTCCCTGTTTGTCTGTTATTGATGTATAGGAATGCTTGTGATTTTTGCACATTGATTTTGTATCCTGAGACTGCTGAAGTTGCTTATCAGCTTAAGGAGACTTTGGGATGAGATGATGGGGTTTTCTAAATATACTATCATGTCATCTGCAAACAGAGACAATTTGATTTTATTTTTTCCTAACTGAATACCTTTTATTTCTTTCTCTTGCCTGATTGCCCTGGCCAGAACTTTCAATACTATGTTGAATAGGAGTGGTGAGAGAGGGCATCCTTGTCTTGTGCCAGTTTTGAAAGGAAATGCTTCTAGTTTTTGCCAATTCAATATGATATTGGCTGTGGGTTTGTCATAAATAGTTTGTATTATTTTGAGATATGTTCCATCAATACCTAGTTTATTGAGAGTTTTTAGCATGAAGGGCTGTTGAATCTTGTTGAAGGCCTTTTCTGAATCTATTGAGATAATCATGTGGTTTTTGTCATTGGTTCTGTTTGTGTGATGGATTATCTTTATTGATTTGCATATGTTGAACCAGCCTTGCATCCCAGGGATGAAGCCTACTTGATCATGGAGAATAAGCTTTTTGGCATGCTGCTGGATTCAGTTTGCCAGTATTTTATTGAGGATTTTCTCATCAGTGTTCATCAGGGATATTCGCCTGAAATTTTCTTTTTTTGTGTGTCTCTGCCAGGTTTTGGTATCAGGATGAGGTTGTCCTCATAAAATGAGTTAGGGAGGACTCCCTCTTTTTCTATTGCTTAGAATAGTTTCAGAAGGAATGGTGCCAGCTCCTCTTTGTACCTCTGGTAGAATTCAGCTGTGAATCTGTCTGGTCTTGGGCTTTTTTTGGTTGGTAGGCTATTAATTACTGCCTCAATTTCAGAACTTGTTATGGGCCTATTCAGGGATTTGGCTTCTTCCTGGTTTAGTCTTGGGAGGGTGTATGGGTCCAGGAATTTATCCATTTCCTCTAGATTTTCTAGTTTATTTGTGTAGAGGTGTTTATAGTATTCTCTGATGGTAGTTTGTATTTCTGTGGGATCAGTGGGAATATCCCCTTTTACCATTTTTTATTACATCAATTTAATTATTCTCTTTTCTTCTTTATTAGTCTGGCTAGTAGTCTATCTATTTTGTTGATATTCTCAAAAATCCAGCTCCTGAATTCATTGATTTTTTTGAAGGGTTTTTTGTGTCTCTTTCTCCTTCGGTTCTGCTTTGATCTTAGTTATTTCTTGTCTTCTGGTCATTAGAGAAATGCAAATAAAAACCACATTGAGTTAGAATGGCAATCATGCCAGTTAGAATGGTGATCATTAAAAAGGAAACAACAGATGCTGGAAAGGATGTGCTAAAATAGGAATGCTTTTTCACTATTGGTGGGAGTGCAAATTAGTTCAACCATTGTGGAAGACAGTGTGCAATTCCTCAAGGATCTAGAACTAGAAATACCATTTGACCCAGCAATCCCATTACTGGGTATATACCCAAAGGAATATAAATCATTCTACCATAAAGACACATGCACACACATGTTTACTGTGGCATTGTTCACAATAGCAAAGACTTGGAAAACAAGCCAAATGCCTATTAATGATAGACTGAATAAAGAAAATGTGGTACATATACACCATGGAATATTATGCAGCCACAAAAAAGGATGAGTTTATGTCATTTGCAGGGACACGGATGAAGCTGGAAACCATTATTCTCAGCAAACTAACACAAGACCAGGAAACCAAACACAGCGTGTTCTCAGTCATAAGTGGGAGTTGAACAATGAGAGCACATGGACACAGGGAGGGGAATATCACATACTGGGGACATTGGGGGGTAGTGGGCTAGGGGAGGGATAGCATTAAGAGAAATATCTAATGTAGATGATGGATTGATGGGTGCAGCAAACCACCATGGCACGTGTATACCTATGTAACAAATCTGCACATTCTGCACATGTACCTCAGAGCTTAAAGTATAATAATAATTTTAAAAATTCAATGTCAATTTTTTCATTTATGTATTGTGCTTTTGGAGTGTGTCTAAAACGTCCCTGGATTTTCTCCTATATTATCTTTCAGAGATTTTACAGACTGGAATTTTCACATTTGTTTCCTGATCCATTTTGAGTTAATTTTTGAGAAAGTATAAGGTCTATATATTTTTTTGCATGTGGATGCCGAGTTGCTCCAGTACCAATTGTTGAAAGACTATCCTCCATTAACTTGCCTTTCCTCATTTGTCAAAAATCAGTTGACTGTATTTGTGTGGGACTCTTTCTGGGTTCTCTGTTCTGTTCCATTCATCTATTTGTCTATTCTTTCTTGTCTATTTACACTTGATTACTATAGTCTTACGACAAGTCTTGAAGTGAAGTAGGTCTCCCTACTTTCTTCTTCTCTTTCAATATTTTTCTTGCCTATTTTGGGCTTTTTGTATAAACTTTGTTTATGTATTTATTATTTATTATTTTTCTTTTATTTATTTATTTATTTATTTATTTATTTGAGATGGAGTTTCGCTCTTTGTTGTCCAGGTTGCAGTGCAGTGGCATGATCTTGGCTTACTGCAAACTTTGCCTCCCGGTTCAAGTGATTCTCCTGTCTCAGCCTCCCAAGTAGCTGGGATTACAGGTGCCCGCCACCATGCCTGGTTAATTTTTATAGTTTTGGTAGAGATGGGGTTCCACCATGTTGGCCAGGCTGGTCTCGAACTCCTGATCTCAGGTGATCCACCTGCCTCGGCCTCCCAAAGTGCTAGTATCAGTATAGACAGTATCAGAGGATGATGCCATCCCAGATGATACTCTGAATGATACTATTACGGTAGATATAGTATCTACCATATGCCATGTCATATAATGACATGATATAGACATGTCATTATACATTTGTCAAAATCCAAACCAAGAACCAACCTTAATGTCAACTATGGACTTTAGTTAATAATAATATATCAATATCAGTTCATCAATAACAAAAAATGTACCATACTAATGCAAGATGTTTGTAATAAGAAAAATTATGGGGGGTGGGGATGCTGGGGATTTAAAGGAACTCTCTGTATTTTATGCTCAATTTTTCTTTAAACCTAAAACTGCTCTATTAAATAAAGTCTATTGATTTAGCATTTTTTGGTCAATTTTAAGGTCTGCTGTCAGTACCAAGACAATGCCAGTGACCACCTGCAGATGGTTCATGCTGATGGCATCCTTGCATCTTGGAGCATTCTCCAGCTGCCAGAAAATGCTCATCCTGTGAGCAGGGCAGGCTAAAAATACTGTAGGGTTAACATGTGGGAGATTCATCAGAGTGGTGGGAAAAACTGTAGGAAAAGGACACAAACCTTCTGAAAGTTCTGAAGGTTTTGCAGAGCCCCGGAGTGGGGGTGGGGGGAACAGCTGAAGGCAGCTGTTCTATAACCTTGAGGCACAGGGCAAGGAGCGGGTACAAGGAAGTGTAGGGGAATTTATCTTAAACAGGCTTGTTCACTTATGTTGACCAGAAACTGACCTTTGATCATCCCCGCAGGTGACATTCCTGGAAAGGGGAACAATAAACGTTAATTACCTACAGGTTGTGTTTGCTCCAGGCTTTCGGCATCATGCCTGCACTGAATAAAAGCAAGCAGCTCCAGCTTCTTGGGGCTGCTCTCTGGCCAGTAGAGCCTAGCTGCTCTTACACTGCATACCTTTGTCTGGATACTCATTTCATCCATTGGCCAGGATCTGCGGGACAGACCCAGCATTAACACTCACAGGAGTGTCTCCATCAATAAGAAAAGAGAATCAGGAATCAATATCCCAGTTTCCTCATCCCTGGTGCCACTCTGTTGAAGTGTTTTCTGCACAGTCGCTCAAAGGGTCCCAGTGAGATTGAGTCCCGCTACGCACAACAGTTACCCACTCAACGATGAGTCCTTCAATAGCTTTCCTGTGTCCCCGTCTCATTTTCCTATATCCTTACTGGGCTTCCTGCAATCACTGCCCAAACTTGTCCCAGGATTGGCTGTGGGGAAAACCCGAACCAAGACAGAATCAGAATCAAGAAAAATGCTCACAGCTTTGCCTCAGAGGTTTCACCATGTTGGGGTTTTGCCATGCTGGCCAGGCTGGTCTCAAACTCCTGACCTCAGGTGATCTGCCTGCCTCAGCCTCCCAAAGTGCTGGGATTGCAGGTGTGAGCCACCGCACCAGTCTATTTTTTGTTTTTTGAGACAGAGTCTCACTCACTTTGTCACTCAGACTGGAGTGCAGTGGTGCAATCTCTGCTCACTGCAACCTCCGCCTCCTGGGTTCAAGCAATTCTCCTGTCTGTCTCAGTAGCTGGGATTGCAGGTGTGTGCCACCATACACAGCCAATTTTTGTATTTTTAGTAGAGATGGGGTTTCACTATGTTGTCCGGCCTGGTCTCGAACTCCTGACCTCGAATGATCAATCCACCTCAGACTCCCAGAGTGCTGGGATTGCAGACATGAGCCACCGCGGCTGGCTTGCTGGATTAACTTTAGAATCAGTGTGTTGATAGCCAATAAAATAATTTGTTGGAATTTTGATTGGGAGTCTGTGTAATCTCAACATTAAGTTAGAAGGTCACTTTGATAATATAGAATCTTATACATGTGTATGGACTCTCTCCATTTATTGAGATTTTCTGTAATATCTCCCATCAGAGTTTTGTAGTTTTTCTTATAAAGATCTTAAACATGTTTTATTAGCTTTACACCTAAATATTTGTTGCTGGTTAGTTGCTAATTTTATGTGTTGACTTGGCTAGGCCTCGGTACCCAGATATAGTAGTTCCTCTTTATCTGCAATTTCTCTTTTTATGGTTTTAGTTACCTGTAATTAACCGCAGTCTGAAAATATTAAGTGGAAAATTCCAGAAATAACAAATTCATAAGTTTTAAATTGCACCTCCTTCTGAGTAGCATGGTGAAATTTCACACCATCTTGCCCTTTCCCACCTGGGACATCCCTTTTTCCAGCATTTTTTTAAATGAAATTTTTCTTTATTTGTTTAATTTTTTTTTTTTGAGATGGAATCTTGCTTTGTTGCCCAGGCAAGAGTGCAATGGCGAGATTTCGGCCCACTGCAACCTCCGCCTCCCAAGTTCAAGTGATTCTCCTGCCTCAGCCTCCTGAAAAATCATATGCTGAGGTTGCTAATATCTACAGTAAGAAAAAAAAATCTATCCTTGAAATTTGAACAGAATATTATTTTAATTGCTCTACTTGATTATTATTGTTAATTTTTATTGTGCCTAATTTATCAATTAAACTTCATCATAAGTATGTAGGTATAGGAAAAAACATAGTGTATATAGGGTTTGGTGCCATCCATAGTTTCTGCATCCACTGGATGTCTCAGAATGTATCTCCTGAGGATAAGGGAGGACCTACTGTATTTGGTCAAACACTATTCTAGATGTTTCTCGAACGATTTTTTTTTAAGTAATGACTAATATTTAAATCAGTCGATTTTTAGTACAGCATATTACATTTACAATGTGGTTGGGCCTTATCAAGCAGTTGAAGGCCTTAAAGAAAAAAGAATGATCTCCCTCAGAAAGAGAGATTTCTGCCAAAAGAGTGCCTTTGGATTCATGCTGTGACATTCACTCCTCCCTGGGTCTCCAGCCTGCTAGCCTATTGTAGATTTTGGACTTGTCAACCTACACAGATGTGTGAGCAAATTTTCTCTTTCCCTCTCCCTACCTTCTGTGTATGTGTGCGTGTGTGTGTGTGTATTTGTATGTAGACACCATATACAGTTGTCCCTCAGTATTTGAGAAGGATTGTTTCCAGGACCCCTTGCAGATATCAAAATTGGTGGATGCTCACGTTCCTTTCATAAAATAACATAGTATCTGCATATAACTTGTGTACATCATCCTGAATACTTTAAATCATCTCTAGATTACTTATAATACCTATTACCGTGTAAATGCTTTAATAATTATTATACTGTATTGATTTTTATTTTTATTGTATTGATACTTTTTATTTTTTTCTCTGAGCATTTTTCATCCACAGTCGGTTGAACCCCCTTTTGCAGAAACCTTGGCTATAGAAGGCTAATGGGACATGTCAAATGTCTTAGTTGCTATAAAGGAACACCTGAGGCTGGACAATTTATAAAGAAATGCATTTTATTTGGCTCACAGTTCTGTTCTTGAACACAGGCTGTTCAAGAAGCATGGCACTGGCGTTTGCCTCTGGTGAGGGCCTCAGGCTGCTTCCACTCATGGTGGGAGGGGAAGGCGAACTAGCGTTTGCATAGATTACATGGTGAGAGAGGAAGCAAGAGAGAGTGGAGGTGTCAGGCTCTTTTTAAAAAACAGCCCTCGCAGAAACTAATAGAGTGAGAACTCACTCGCACCAATCATGGAGGGCGTTAATCTGCTCATGAGGGATCTGCCCCAATAACCAAACATCTCTCATTAAGCCCCACCTCCAACACAGGGATGAAATTTCAACATGAGGTTTGAAAAGATCAAACAAACCAAAATATAGCACCAATACACCATATATATACCAATATAGATAGAGATACACGTTCTGTTTCTCTGGAGAACGCTGACTAACACAGAATTTGGTATTGAAAGTGATTCTAAAGGAACAGAATTTTAAGAATGAGTTTTCTGAGTTGGGGTTTCTGTAATTTTGTCTCTAATCTGATTAGATTTAAAGACAAGAATGACGATTTCCAGTAGAAAAGAGAGCACTGATAACCCATGGTCCTATGTTGTAATACAGGTATGCAAAATACCATTATTAAATACTCCTAATCAAACACTTACAAAGAAACAAGGATCTGGGTGATACCCTTCAAACACTTTTGTCACACTAATGAATAAGACAAGATTGGCTGGTAGCTCCTACTTTCAATAGACAAATTGAAGAAGAAAAGAAGTTCAGGGATTTAACTCAAATTCACATGAATGATCTGAAGGCTTTCTGTGCCCTGAAAGAAACACTTAACTGTTGTATCTGCAAAGCTGTGATTGTGGAAAACCAAACACAGAGTCTCATCCTACAAGTTGCTGAATTACAATACAAATAGAATTCCCAGACTTGTAATGTGCCTACTGTTAAAGTGATGGACTGAGAAGGAATGAGATTCTAAACAATGGAATACGGACACATAAGAAGATCCCAATGAGGCTGGGGACATTGAACCCCTAGATTCTGCAGAGTTTCTTTGCAAGTAGAAGCTATCATTCTATCCCTGTCTGAGGAAACTGTAATGGTATCCTCTGAGGTAGTTGCTTTACAAGACAATGCTTATTCCCCTCAGGATCCATGCCCAGCACTGCTCTGCTTCTAGGCCTATAACTAGACTCACATCCCAGAAGGTGGCTAAAGATAAGACACATAGTGGGACCCATGAAGAATGCACTACACTTAAAAAAAAAAAGACATGATTTTTTCCAAATTACACGGACAGAAATCCAGGGATAGTAAGGGTGTGGGATAAGGATAGAAGGAACATAAAGTTGGATATAAAGCTAGATCCAGCTAGGTCTATTAATGTTGACTACTAAGTGGATATTCTAGATTTAATGTTGCAGCTTGGGGAGTTAGAAAGGCTCTATGCGTTGCTTGGTTGGTTTAATGAAACAAAGAGCAAAACATAGCCCACAGGAAATGAATTTGAAATGCCACACCTGCCTTGGCATTTTGTAGGGAAAGAGATTCAAAGCCTTGTAAATTAGAATGGCAGAGTAGATTTGTCACCTCTGACCTGCTCACCCACTCTGGAGAGTCTAGAGGATATGTCTTTCACCACAACTGTGAGAAACAAATTTGCGAGGGCATCGCCAGCATCCTTGAAGAGCTCTGTGATTACTCTTCTTTCTGTAGGTCAGAAACTACAGTGGGAACTGCTGCCAATGAATTGGAAAACCTAAATGCAAAGGAAGGTAGTTGCATCTGAATGGCAGGGACCACGGGATGGCACTCAATCACCAAAGGCAGGGTGGGCGGAGTTGCTGTAATGAACAATAGAGTCAAGGCAGCATTACTCATAGTAGTCTGATTTTGTTGACAACTGTGGCACTGGCCAGGGATCATGGTACTTCTAGAAGTGAAGTAGGTAAGATGCTTACTAAATCCTTACTTGATCTACAGAAGAATTCTGTATCAAGTGAATAAAAAATTAACTTAAATCATAAAGACATAGAATCACGGCTTAACCTGGTGACTCAAATTGCAGCTGCTGTGGCAGATGTGGTTTCACTGCTTGAGTAAATTAACACATCCCTGATACCTGGTATACAGCTATTGATCTGACACATGCTTTTTTCTCTATTCCTGTCAGTAAAGACCACCAGAAGCTATTTGGTTTTTGTTGGCAAGGCTAGCAATACACCTTCACGGTTCTATTTCAGGGGTATAGCAATTCTCCAGCTCTGTTATAGTTTAGCTTCCAGGAATTTTCATCACTTTTCCCTTCCACAAAACATCACATTGGTCCTTACATGGATGTCCTTATGCTGACTGCATCTGCTGAGCAGGAAGTAGTGACTAATCTGAACTTCTCGGTAAGACTTTTGTGTGCCAGTACATGGTAAATAAATCTGACAAAAATTCAGGGGCCTTCTAAGTCATAGAAATTTCTAAAGATCCAGTGGTGTAGGGTATGTGGAGATATCCTTTCCAGGGTGAAGGAGGAGTTGTTGCATCTGGCCCCACAACCAAAAGAGAGGTGTGATGTCTATGGGCCTCTTTAGATTTTGAAGTGGAATTATTTCTCATTTGGGTGTGCTGTTTTGCCCATTTACCAAGTAACCTGAAAAACTGCTAGTTTTGAATGGAGCCGAGAACAGGAGGAAGACCTGCAAGGCTGAGGCTGCTGCACAAGCTGATCTGCCACTTGGGCCATATGACCCAGCAGATGCAATGGTGCTTGAAGTGCTAGTAGCAGATAGAGACGCTGTTTGCAGCCTTAGGCAGGCCCCTATATGTGAACTGTAGTGCAAGACCTTAGGATTTTGGAGTTGGAGCAAAACCCTCCCATTTTCTGCAGATAATTATTTTCCTTTTGGGAAACAGCTTTTAGCCTTGGTAACACTGGGCCTTAGTAACACTGAACACTTAACTATAGGCTACCAAGTGACTATGTGACCTGAGCAGCACATCGTGAACTGAGTGTGATTTGACCCTCCGAGCCATAAAGTGAGGCATGAACAGTAGTACTATCATCAAATAGGACAGAGCCCTCAAGGTACAAGTAAGGTAAATGAAGAAGTGGCCCAAATGCCCATGGTCCCCACTCCAGCTACATTGCCTCCTCTCTTCCAGCCTGCATGTATGACCTAATGGGGAGCTCCCTACAACCAGCTAACAGAGGGGAAGAAGACTTAGGCCTTATTTATAGATAGTTCTGCAGGCACTACCTAAAAGTGAATAGCTGCAGTGTAAGAACCCCTTTCTAGGAAATCTGCTCTGTAGGCAGAACTCAAGCAGGGCACTTGGTTGTTCATTTTACTTGAAAGGAGACAGGGCCAGATGTGTGATTACGTACAAATTCATGGGCTGTAGCCAATGGTTTTGCTGGGTGGTTATGAACTTAGAAGAAACATGAGTGGAAAACTACTGAGAAGGAGGTCTGAGGAAGAGTTGTGTGGATAAAACTCTTTGGGCAAAAAAAAAAAAAAAAAGTGAAGATATTTGTGTCCCATGCGAATGCTCACCAAAGGGTGACCTTAGCAGAGGTGGATTTTAATAATCAAGTGGATAGGAGGACCCATCTGTGGATACCAGTCAGCCTCTTTCCCCAGCTCTCCCTGTCCTCTCCCAATGGGCTCATGAACAAAGTGTCATGGTGGCAGGCATGGAAGTTATGCATGGGCTTAGAAACATGGACTTCCACTCACCAAGGCCTACCTGGCCACAGACACCACTGAGTGCCCAAACTGTCAGCAGCAGAGACCAACACTGAGCCTCAGATATGGCACCAGTCCCCAGGGTGATCAGCCAGTTAACTGGTGGCAGGTTGCTTACACTGAACTCCTTCCATCATGGAAGAGGCATTGTTTTGTCTTTACTGGAATAGATACTCTAGATTCGTATGTGGCTTTCCTACATGCGGTGCTATTGCCAAAACTGCCATCTATGGACTTATAGAATGGCATTTACCATCACAGTATTCCACACAGCGTTGCTTCTGATCAAGGAACTCACTTCACAGCCAAAGACATGCAGCAACAGGCTCACGCTCATGGAATCCATTAGTCTCATCATGTTCCCCATCAACCAGGTGCAGTCGGCTTCACAGAACAGTGGAATGGCCTTTCAAAGTCTCCGTGCCAGTGTCAGGTAGGTGGCAATGCCTTGCAGGGTTGGGGCTACATTCTCCAGGAGGCTGTCTACGCTGCAAATCAGCAACTAATCTATGGTGCTGTTTCTCCCATAGCCAGAGTTTACTGGTCCAGAAATCAGAAAGGTAGAAATGGGAGTGGCATCAATTTCCATCACCCCTAGCGATTTACTAGCAAAATTTTGCTTTCTGTCTCCACAACCTCAGGTTCTGTTGGTCTTGCGGTTTTAGTTCCAGAGGGAGAAATGCTTGAACTGGGAGGCACAGTAATGATTCCACTACACTGGAAGTTAACACTGCCTCCCAGCCACTTTGAGCTCCTCTGCACGGCAGGCCAAGATGATGACCATCACAAGTAGGTCTCCCCTAGCATAGCTTTTTTTTTGTCCTGCCCCTGACTCCTTTCCCTGGCTGCCATGTTCCCAGTCAGTTTCCTAGAAACCCACACTCCTCCTGATTCTGGGTTCACCCTTAAATGAGGCAGGAAGGCTAGACGGGACTGGAACATCTGGCATTCGGCTCTAGCAGTCTTTTCCCTGGGAATAGTTCTGGGTGAATTTTATAATTTCTTTCCTTTTACTCTAGTCCTAGAGATTTTTCTTAGTGTTTCATCCTGGGAACATGCTGGGGTTCCTGGAGGGAAAGCCCAGCAGAGTGTGCCCTCCAGAGCCTGCAGACCCAGACGTTCCTCACTCCCACACTAGTCTACATTCAGCCCTGAGTAATTTACCAAAATTACCATTGAAGTTTTGCTACTAGCTCATGACTCCAGTGGCTTCTGTTCCAGGTAAGTAGATGTCAACTGTGAGTCTCTGGACTTGCCTCTTTCAAGATTTTGGGATGGCAACTTACCCTCAAACTTAGTTCTCTGATGGGCCTAGAAAAAGTCATTATGTTTCAGTTTACGCAGCTTTTTCTGGTTATTCGGATGGGAATGTTGACTTCCAAACTCTGACATGTCAGAGGCGAAACTGAAAGCCTCTCATAAAAAATTTACATGAATTATAATTTTTAAACTTTCATCATGGAAATCTGAAAACATTTCTAAAGTAGAGAGAATAGGCCAGGTGCTGTGGTTCATGCCCGTAATCCTAGAACTTTGGGAGGCAGAGGTGGGTGGATCACCTGAGGTCAGGAGTTCGAGACCAGCCTGGGCAATATGGTGAAACCCCGTCTCTACTAAAAATACAAAAAAAAATTAGCTGGGCATGGTGGCGCATGCCTGTAATCCCAGCTACTCAGGAGGCTGAGGCAGGAGAATTGCCTGAAACCAGGAGGCGGAGGTTGCGGTGAGCCGAGATCGCGCCATTGCACTCCAGCCTGGGTAACAAGAGCGAAACTCCATCTCAAAAAAAAAAAAAAAAAAAAAAAAAACAAAAATTGTTTGGGCATGGTGGTACATGCTTGTTGTCCCAGCTACTTGGGAGGATGAGGCAGGAGAATTGCTTGAACCCAGGGGGCAGAGGTTACAGTGAGCCGAGATAGCACCATGGTACTCCAGCCTGGGCTACAGAGAGAGACTCTGTCTCAAAAACAAAGAAACGAATGAAAACAAAAAGAGTAGAGAGAATAGTATAACGACTCTTCAAGTTCCCTTTCTCAAGGTAAGACCATCTTCCACCACCAATCTTTTCAAGGTCCTTCCAGCTGGTGTTTACTATCCCATCCCACGTGTGTGTGTTGATTGTTTTTGAGAAAAGACCTCAGGTTGGTCTGGAACTCTTGGACTCAAGTGATCCTCCTGCCTTAGCCTCCCAAGAAGCTGGGACTACAGGCATGCCCCACCCAGCTGGCATGTGTGTGTTTTAAAGTTTGTTATGGCAGCATCTCCGAAAGCAAAACCAATCTTAGCTATTTATCGCTGTGAAATAAAACCCGGACTCAGCATTTATCAATCATGCATAGCTCACCCCAGATTATTTTGAAATAACCCTGGACATATTTATATTTCATCTGTAGATATGAAATACACATGTATTTCTAGATGATAAGATGCTTAATAAAGGAGTCACACTGTCATCACGCCTAAAAATCATATTTAGTCGGTGCTCATGTGTTCCACTCGTTTTAGAAACAGTCAGCAGCTCGTGTGAACTGGAATCTTCGTAAGGTCCTTCTACTGACACAGGTCTCTTGTGTATCTTCTCATCTAACGGTCCTCCTCCATTTTTTAATCGTACCATCTTTTTGTTGAAAGAACTCGGTTCTTTGTCCTGTACAGTTTTCCATAGTCAAGGTTTCACTGATTATGCCTCTGTTCCTTATATTTCCCATAAATGGGTAGATGGATCATGAGACTTGATCAGACTCAGGTTCCACTTATTTTTTCTCATTTTGGGCAAGATTATTTCATAACCACTGCTGTGAGAGCCATCAGGAGGTGCACACAGGGGATTTTGTTGTCTCTCTTTTTAGACGGTTTATAGCCTTAGTGCTTCATACTTTGATCCATGACTCTGTTAGGAAATCCAAAACATAATTTTCTAATTTTTACTCTTTTCTTCATTTGTTAGGTGGAATATTTCTATCCAGACAAAGTTCCCTTTTCAGTGATTGGAGTGCAGGCCCTGGCAGTGGTGCAAAGGTGCCCTTCACCCCTGCGCTGAAGTCAGGTGACTCTGGGGTTGGCATGGGTGTGGCTGGCACAGCTGTGGTTGGCACAGCCTTCACTCTACCGCTTGTTCCATTTCTTTTTATGGAGAGAGAAATTTAAAAATTCCTGCTGCCACCATAAGCCCTCTGAATGCCCACAGGTCATAATTTAATACTTAAATAAAAAGCAGAAGAGGCAAAATACTAGGGTGTGTAAAAACTGGGTGATGAGTATGTGGGTATTTATTATGTTATTCCTTAAATTTGTCTGAATTTTAGAGTTTTTTATAGTAAAACTTGATTAAAATGGCAAAAACATGGCAAAATATGAAAATGTGTTGTAACTGAGTGGTGGATATATGGGATTTGGATTTGTTTTATTCTCTACACTTCTCTGAATTTTAAAGTCTTTTATAATAAAACTTATTTAAAGTATAAGAAAAAAAGCTCATGACCTTGAGGTAGGGAAAACTGTATAAATATTTTCTACCAGCCTTTAAGAAAAGATACAAGCAGGAGAAAGTGAAAGGAGAAAAGCAGTGGCCCCCAGGCATATGAATGGATTATCAGCCCAATCTCAGTAGTTCTGGGAGGGTGCAAAACTAACATGTCATCTCTTCCCTTTCATTTATTTGTATTCTTTCTTGTTTTGTAGTGGAACTGTTTGAGGCCTAGAATTTTCCACTGAGTGCAATCTAGCCAAATGTTATGGATTTTGACAAGTACTTTTTTTTTTTTTCTTGAGATGGAGTCTCGCTCTCTTGCCCTGTCACCAGGCTTGAGTGTAGTGATGGGATCTTGACTCACTGCAACCTCTGCCTTCTGGGTTCAAGTGATTCTCCTGTCTCAGCCTCCTGAGTAGCTGGTACTATAGGCACATGCCACCATGCTCAGCTAATTTTTGTATTTTTAGTAGAGATGAGGTTTCACCATGTTGGCCAGGATTGTCTCAATATCTTGACCTCGTGATCTGCCCACCTTGGCCTCCCAAAGTGCTGGGATTACAGGCATGAGCCACTGCGCTTGGCCGATAAGTACATTTTTTAAAAACTACTACTTTGTAAGTATTGTACAATTTTGATTTTGAGTCCCTCTTTGTGGCCAGATTTTTTTATTGTACAAGAGAACATTAAACGTCTTTTGACGTTTAGGTTTTTCTGTTTGTTAGTTTTTCTTTATTTCTCATTAATGCAGTGTGATCTAAAAATGTTACCTGAACTACTATAGAAGTTTTTGAAGTTTTATTTTGGGCTTTATCTATAATAGTAAATATTTCATGAACAGTTCAAAATAAACTATCTTCTCTTTTTCTCCAGGCATAGCATTCACTATGTATTTATTAGATCTAGCTCATTCTATGTGTCATTTAGACACATAGAATGTGTCTTGGTTTTTATTTTGAATGGATTTTTATTTTGAAATGTTTCCCGTTTATTCTCCTAATGGTTTTTGTTTTGAAATGTTTTCCGTTTATTCAAATTACCCAAGGAGCTCAGATTCCTGGGTGTTGCTCCGGACTTGCTAGCATCGAATGTTCTAGACGGCAATTTTAGGCACATCACAGACAATTCTGCTGCACGGTGCATTTTCAAGGCCACTGCCTATGTTCTTACTGAATTTTTCTCTACTTGATCTGTCAGTAGCTGACAAGTGAGTTAACATTTCCTATGGCCGTTGTATTTCCATGTCTCCCTGTGTTTCCTTCATGTTTTGCTTTATAAATTTTGATAATAGGTTATTTGGAATGTGGAGATCCATGATCATTTTGTATACCCTAAATATATACAATGTTTACTTTCCTTTTTTGAGACCGAGTCTCGCTCTGTCACCCAGAGTGGAGTGCAGTGGCACAATCTTGGCTCACTGCAACCTCTGTCTCCTGAGTTCAAGTCATTCTCCTGTCTCAGCCTCCCAAGTAGCTGGGAACACCTGCATGCACCACCATACCTGGCTAATTTTTTTGTATTTTGAATAGAGGTGAGGTTTCACCATGTCTGTCAGGCTGGTCTTGAACTCCTGACCTCAAATGATCTGCCCACCTCAGCCTCCCAAAGTGCTGGAATTACAGGCATGAGCCACCATACCTGGCCTACTTTTCAATTTAAAAACAAATAAATAAAATTCACAGAGCAGCAGGATTGTGTGTATCGAATGGAAGGTAAGTACTGTACTATAAGCAGCAAGGAGACACAAATGAGAAGGGACTAAGAAAATGAGAAGATGGAGAAAGTGTAAAGTAAGTACATTTCTCCACTGCTATCCTATGGAATTGTTATATACTTCCCAAATGTGACAAACAAAATATGTTTAGGCCGGGCATGGGGGCTCATGCCTGTAATCCCAACACTTTGGGAGGCCGAGGCGGGCAGATCACCTGAGGTCGAGAGTTTGAGAGCAGCCTGACCAACATGAAGAAACCCCGTCTCTACTAGAAATACGAAATTAGCCGGGCGTGGTGGCGCATGCCTGTAATCCCAGCACTTTGGGAGGCCAAGGCAGGCATATCACTTGAAGCCATGAGTTTGACACCAGCCTGGCCAACATGGCAAAACCCCATCTCTACTAAAAATACAAAAATGAGGTAGGCTTGGTGGCATATGTCTGTAATCCCAGTTACTTGGGAGGCTAAACACAAGAATCACTTGAACCTGTGAAGTGGAGGTTGAAGTGAGCTGAAATCACACCACTGCACTACAGCCTAGAGACAGAGCAAGATTCTGTCTCGAAAAAAATGATATTATAATGTTATGGGACCACCATCATATATGAAGTCCATTGTTAATCAAAATGTTCTTATGCAGCACATGACTATATGTAGAAAACCCTAAAGACTTCAGCAAAGAACCAGTAGAACTAATAAATAAATTCAGTTGCAGGATACAAAATCAACATATAAAAATTTGTAGCATTTCTGTACATTGCAAACTATCTGAAAAGGAAATCAAGAAAATAATACCATTCACAATAGCTATGAAAAGTAATTAAATACTTGGGAATAAATTTAACCAAGGAGGTGAAAGATCTGTACACTGAGAACTATAAAACATTAATGAAAGAAATTGAAAAAGACAAAAATAAATGAGAAGATAGCCTATGTTCATGGGTTGGAAGAGTTAATAAGATGAAAATATTCATACTACCCAAATCAACCTACAGATTCAATGCAATCTCTAACAAAATTTCAATGACATTTTTCACAGAAATAGAAACAAACTTAAAATCTGCTACCAAGCTATAGTAATCAAAATAGTATGGCACTGGCCCAAAAGTAAACATAAAGGCCAATGGAAAAAAATAGAGAGCCAAGAAATAACTCAATAACAAGAAAACAAATAATTTAATTAAAGTATGGGCAAAGGACCTGAATAGACATTTCTCAAAAGAAGGTATACAACCAATTGATTTTTGTAAAAGGTGTCAAGAACACAATGCAGAAAGGACAATCTTTAGTAAGGTTTGAACAATATATAAAAAAATGTTCCACCTTACTAATCATTAGGAAAATGCAAACTAAAACCACCCTGAGATATTTTCTTACACCAGTTAGAATGGCTATTATCAAAAAAATAAAAGTTAACAAGCATTGGTGATGATGTGGAGAAAAGAGAACCCTCATACAGTGTTCGTGGGAATAAAAATGAGTACAGCCATTATGGAAAACAGTATGACGGGTCCTCAAAAAAAAAATAGAATTACCATATGATCAAGTAACTCCATTTCTGCGTATATAGCTAAAGGAAATGAAATCAGTGTACTTGAAGAGATATCTGCACTCCCATGTTAACTGAAGCACTATACACACTAACCAAGATACAGAATCAACCTATGTGCCCATCAATGGATATAGGGATAAAGAAAATGTGGTGTATATATATATACAGTGGAATATTATTCAGCCTTAAAAAAGAGAATCTTGTCATTTGTGACAACAGGGATGAGCCTGGAGGATATTACGTAAAATGAAGTAAGCCAAGCACAGAAAGACACACACACACCAAAAAAAAAAAAAAAGTCAAACTCATAGAAACAGAGTAAAATGGTGGTTACCAGACGCTGGAGGGTGGGAGAATTGGGGAAATGTTGGTTAAAGGACACAAAATTAGACAGAAGGAGTATTGTACAACACAGTGACTTGAGTTAGTAACAATATATATTTAAAAATTACTCAGAGTAGATTGTAAGTGTTCTCACTACAAAACAAAGTATGTAAGATAATGCATATGATATATAGATTGATTTAGCCATTCCACAAGGTATATGTATATCAAAACATATATAGGTATAGAGGCATGTCTAGATGGTATGTATAGGTATAGAAGGCATTGTACAATGTAAGTTGTACCTTTTATCATTATAAAAGCGACCCTGCTCACTGAATGCTCTTTGCCTCACATTAAATCTTTCCTGATACTTTTATTGACACCTTGCTTTCTTCTGATTTTGTTTCCCTAGTTGTTTGCCCGTCTTCTGTCATCTCAAATGTCCTGTGCCATTTTTTCATCTGTCATTTGTTTCTATATGCAGCTTTTACATGGGTTTTGATTCAATCTGAAAATCATTTTTCCTTTTAATAAAGCATTTAGTCCCTTATTTGATGTTATGGATTTGTTTGCCTTTCTCTCTTCATCTCATTTTCCTTATGTCTTTTGTGCTGCTGCTTCTTTTTAAATACCTTTTGCTGTTTGGCTTCTCTTTTTGAGTGTGTCAGTATTTTCCTTTTTGCAAAGAATTAGCTTTACAACTCTTCATAACTTACTTAAACCTTTTTTTCTTTTTTCATTTTTTTGAGACAGAGTCTCGCTCTATCGCCAGGCTGGAGTGCAGTGGCGCGATCCCGGCTCACTGCAACTTCTGTATTCCGGTTTCAAGCAATTCTCCTGCTTCAGCCTCTGAAGTAGCTGGGACTACAGGCACCTCGTGATCCGTCCACCTCGGCCCCCCAAAGTGCTGGGATTACTCCTTTGTTAGGTATATTCCCAAGTTTCTTTTTTTCTTCAGCTATTGTAAAGGGGGTGGAATTCTTGATTTGATTCTCTGCTTGGTTGCTGTTGGCACATAGAAGAGCTACTGATTTGTGTACAGTTATCTTGTATCCGGAAACTTTACTGAATTCTTTTATCAGTTCTAGGAGCTGCTTTCTGGATGAGTCCTTAGGGTTTTCAAAGTAAACGACCATATCATCAGCAAACAGGGACAGTTTGACTTCCGCTTTACTGATTTGGATGTCTTTCTTTCTTTCTCTTGTCTGATTGCTCTGGCTAGGACTTCCAGTATTGTGTTGAAGAGGAGTGGTGAGAGTGAGCATTCTTGTGTTCCTGTTCTCAGAGGAGATGCTTTCAACTTTTCCCGATTCAGTATTATGTCAGCTGTGGGTTTGTCATGGATGGCTTTTATTACGTTAAGGCATGACCCTTGTATGCCGATTTTCTGAGGGTTTTAATTATAAAGCAATGCTGGATTTTGTCGAATGCTTTTTCTGCATCTATTGAGATGATCATGTGATTTTTATTTTTAATTCTGTTTATGTGGAGTATCACATTTATTGACTCATGTATGTAAAACCAACCCTGCATTCCTGGTATGAAACCCAATTGATCATGGTGGACTATAGTTTTGATGTGTTGTTGGATTCAGTTAGCTATTATTTTGTTAAGGATTTTAGCATCTTTGTTTGTCAAGGATATCAGTCTGTAGTTTTCTTTGTTGGTTCTATCCTTTCCTGGTTTTAGTATTAGGGTGATGCTGGCTTCATAGAATGAATTAGGGAGGGTTCCTTCTTTCTCTATCTTGTGGAATAGTGTCAAAAGGATTGGTACCAATTCTTTTCTGAATGTCTGGTAGAATTCTGCTATGAATCCATCCTGTCTGGGACTTTTTTTGTTCAAAAATTTTTTTAATAAAGTTTTTACTTCTGTTAAATTTATTCCTGAGTACTTTTTTTATGCTATTGTAAATTAAATTGCTTTTTAAATTTCATTTGCAGTTTGTTAATTGCTACTGTATAGAAACGCAAGTGACATACTGATAGTATATCCTACAAACTTGCAAAATAAGTTACCTTTTTTTAAATTATACTTTAAATTCTAGGACACATGTGCAGAACATGCGGGGAATTTTTACATTACTGTTTCAGTCTCTCTCTCCTTGTTGTTGGTCTGTTCAGGGTATCTAATTCTTCCTGATTTAATCAAGGAGGGTGGCAGGAATGTATCCATCTCTTCTAGGTTTTCTAGTATACCTGTGTAAAGGTGTTCATATTAGCTTTGAGTGATCTTTTGTATTTCAGTGGTATCAGTTGTAGTATCTCCTGTTTTATTTCTCAGTAAGGTTATTTGGATTTTCTCTCTTCTTTTCTTGGTTAATCTTGCTAATGGTGTATCAATTTTATTTATATTTTCAAAGAACCAGCTTTTTGTTTCATTTATCTTTTGTATATTTTGTTTGTTTGTTTCAATTTCATTTAATTCTGCCCTCATCTTGGTTATTTCCTTTCTTCTGCTGGGTTTGGGTTTGGTTTGTTCTTGTTTCTCTAGTTCCTTGAGTTGTGACCTTAAGTTGTTTGTGCTCCTTCAGACTTTTTGATGTAGGCATTCGGGGCTATGAACTTTCTTCTTAGAGCCACCTTACCTGTATCCCAGAGGTTATGATAGGTTGAGTCATTATCGTCATTCAGTTTGAAGAATTTTTTAGTTTCCATCTTGATTTCATTTATGACCCAATGCTCATTCAGGAGCAGGTTATTTAATTCCCATGTGTTTGCATGGTTTTGAAAATTCCTTTTGGAGTTGATTTCCAGTTTTATTCCACTATGGTCTGAGAGAGTGCTTGATACAATTTCAGTTTTCTTAAATTTATTGGGGGTCATTTTATGGCCTGTCACATGGTCTATCTTGAAGAAAGTTCCATGTGCTCTTGAATAGAATGTGTATTCTGTGGTTGTTGGATGAAATGTTCTGTACATATTTGTTAAGTTCATTTGTTTCAGAGTATAGTTTAAATCCATTGCTTCTTTGTTGACTTCCTGTCTTGATGACCTTCTAGTGCTGTCAGTGGGGTATTGAAGCCCCCCACTATTATGATGTTGCTGTCTGTCTCATTTCCTAGGTCTATTAGTAATTGTTTCATAAATTTGGGAGCTCCAGTGTTAGGTGCATATATGTTTAGGATTGTGATATTTTCCTGTTGGACAAGGCCTTTAACCATTATATAATGTCTCTCTTTGTCTCTTTTAACTGCTGTTGCTGTAAAGGTTGTTTTGTCTGATATAAGAATGGCTACCCCTGCTCACTTTTGGTGTCCATTTGCATGAAATTCCTTTTTCCACTCCTTTACTTTAAGTTTATATGAGTTTGTATGTGTTAGGTGAGTTTTCTGAAGACAGCAGATAGTTGATTCATGAGTTTTTATCCATTCTGTGATTCTGTATCTTTTAAGTGGAGCATTTAGGCCATTTATATCCCATGTTAGTATTGAAATGTGAGGCACTGTTGTATTCATCATGCTCTTTACTTTTGTTTTTTGTTTTTTAACTTGTATTTTTGTTTTATAGGTCCTGTGTGATTTATGCTCTAAAGAGATTCTGTTTTGATGTGTTTCCAGGATTTGTTTTGAGATTTAGAGTTTCTCATAGCAGTTCTTGTAGTGTGGCTTGGTAATGCCGAATTCTCTCAGCATATGTTTATCTGAAAATGACTATCTTTCCTTCAGTTTTGCTGGATACAAAATTCTTGGCTGATAATTGTTTTGTTTGAGGAGACTGAAGATATGGCCCCAGTCCCTTCTAGATGATAGTGTTTTTGGTCAGAAATCTGCTGTTAATCTGATAGGTTTTCCTCTATAGGTTACCTGGTACTTCTGTCTCGCAGTTCTTAAGATTCTTTCCTTCATCTTAACTTTTGATAACCCGATGACAATGTGCCTAGGCGAAGATCTTTTTGCAATGAATTTCTCAGGTTTTCTTTGTGCTTCTTGTATTTGCATGTCTAGGTTTCTAGCATGGCTGGGGAAGTTTTCCTCAACTATTCTCCCAAATATGTTTTCCAAGATTTTAGAATTGTCTTCTTCCTCAGGAACACTAATTATTTTAGGTTTGTTTGTTTAACATAATCCCAGCTTTCTTGTAGGTTTTGTTCAATTTTCTTATTCTTTTTTCTTTGTCTTTGTTGGATTGGGTTCATTTGAAGACCTTGTTTTTAAGCTCCGAATTTCTTTCTTCTACTCATTTACTTCTATTGCTGAGACTTTCCAGAGCATTTTGCATTTCTAAAAGTGTGTCCAAAGGTTCCTGAAATTTTATTGTTTTTTCTTAAAGCTATCTATTTCATTGAATATTTCTCCCATCACTTCCTGTATCATTTTTTTTGGATTTCCTTGCATTGGGCTTCACCTTTCTCTGGTCCCTCTCTAATTAGCTTGATAACTAACCTTCTGACTTTTTTTTTTTTTCAGGTAAATCAGGGATTTCTTCTTGGTTTGCATCCATTGCTGGTGAACTAGAGTGATTTTTGGGGTGTGTTGACAAGCCTTGTTTTGTCATGTTATGAGGGTTGGTTTTCTGGTACTTTCTTATTGGGGTAGGCTCTGTCAGAGGGAAGGTCTAGAACTGAAGGCTGTTTTCAGATTTTTTTTGTCCCACAGGGTGTTCCCTTGATGTAGCATTCTCACCCTTTTCCTTTGATGTGGCTTCCTGTGCATCAAACTGCAGTGATTATTGTCTCTCTTCTGGGTCTAGCCACCCAGTGAGTCTACCTGGCTCCGGGCTGGTTCTGGGGGTTGTCTGCACAGAGTCCCGTGATGTGCACCATCTATGGGCCTCTCAGCTGTATATACCAGCGCCTATTCAAGTGGAGGTGGTGGAGGCTGCAATGGACTCCATGAGGGTCCTTAGCTTTGGTGGTTTAATGTTCTATTTTTGTGCCGGTTGGCTTCCTGCTAGGAGGTGGTGCTTTCCAGAAAGCATTAGCTGTAGTAGAGTGGAGAGTGACTGGCGGTGGGCAGGGCCCTAGAACTCCCAAGATTATATATCCTTTGTTTCCCGCTACCAAGTTGGGAGGGGAAGGACCATCAGGTGGGGGCAGGGCTAGGCATCTGAGCTCAGACTCTCCTTAGGCGAGTCTTGCTGCAGCTGCTGTGGGGGATGGGGATGAAATTCCCATGTCACTGGAGTTGTGTACCTAGGATTATGCAAATAATTTTTGACTCCCTGTATGGGACGAAGAAATGATCATATATCAAGTGACACACTTATGAAATGCATCACTTTTCTTAAGTGAACTTCCTGAACTAAGACAATCTTTTAACACAAAGAATTCCTGGATGTAATTGGCAAGTTAGAGAAAGAAGTTTTTTCTCCTTTTAAATCTACCCTTTCCGAATGAATACCACATACATTATTTTATCTTCTTCTTTTATAAAGATGTAATTATGCATTTTTCTGCTTATTAAAATATACCTTTTTCCTGAATTCAAAGAGAACCCATACCCATCACATAAGATCCACAATAATGGAAACATTCTATTACTGAGACTGGTTGCTATTATTGTTTTAGTTTCTCATCTTTTAGTCTTTTTTGTGCTTTTCTTTGCATTAGTATCCTGTTTCTGTGTAACAAATTACCACACATGTGTAGCTTTAAGCAATACAGATTTATTAGCTCATAGTTTTGTAGATCCAAAGTCCTGCATGACTTGACTGGGTTCTCTGCTCATGGCCTCCCAAGGATGATATCAAGGCATTGGCCAGGCTAGGCTCTTCCATGGAGGCTCTGGGGAAGAATCCACTTCCAAGATCATTCGAGTTCTTAACCAAGTTCAAGTCCTTGCATCAGCAGGACAGAGATCCCCGTATCCTGGCTGTCAGCTCCCCATCTCTCAGCTCTTTAAGGTTGTCTCATTCCCTTCTCACCTGCCTTCTCCAGCTTCATACCAGTGGTGGTGCACTGACTCCTTCTCATGCTTCAAATCTCTCTGACTTCCTTTTCTCAACCAGCCTGAAAGATTCTCTGCTTTTAAAGGTTCTCATGTAATTATATCAGGCCCACGAGGAGAATCTTTCTGTATTAGCAACTGTGCTATATAGCATAACATAATCATGGAGTGATAACTCACCCTGTTCACAAGTTCTGGGGGTAAGGGAGTGGAATCTCGAGGTACATGTTTAAAATCTTGTTAATCACGTATCTAGGCATTTTTTTAATTTTAATTTTTAAACTTTAATTTGGCATTTTAAATAATTTAAAATGGAATTAGGATAATACTTTTGGTACACTTTTTACTTAACTATACATGGTGAATTTTTTTCTGTCCTCAAATGTTCTTCTAGAATATAAAGTTTTAGGACTGTAGAATATTTCATTAGATAGGGGTACATAATTTATTTGTATCATACCTGTGTTTCACATCTTTTCAAACTCTACTGTCTTATAAATCATGCAGCAATTTGTGTCTCATAAATCCTTCCATGTAAATTGCTGTGTCAAAGGGCTTCTAAGACACACTGCCAAGCTGGCCTGCCAAAGAATCATGCCAGTGCGTGCTCCTCCCAAAGGCGTGTAAGCCTGCTCACTTCACTGGGGCCCTGCTAACATTTGTTTACACAGTACAGCAGCAATGAGAGACTCAGACACCATAAACAAGTTGACCTTCAGCACCCACACTTTGTGAGCCTGGCCTTCCACAGCACTTCTGCCCCTCAGTGCATTTTCAGCTGGGGAATGTTGAACACTCAGCATTCTTGGCTACCCACTGGGTCACATATCAAGGGGTTGTCTCAAAACTGACCCCAAAGGTTTGTCAGCAGAGTCCCCTCCTGCCGAGGGGTCTAGACGGTTAAACAGTGACTCAGTGGAGTGTCTTCAGCGTAGGTCATTTCTGTGGTTGTGAGTAACTGGGCTGCTTCAGTGCCCTGGATTCACTCCTTGTAAAAAAATAGACTCAGCCCTTATTGGAATAATCCTTTCACTCTTTTAGCTATTTATATTAGTATTTGATTAAATGGCCACTCACTGTGCTTTCTTGGGCTGAACCCATGCTGTACATCCTTCTGAAACAGTAAGTCTTTCTTTAGGAAAAGAATGGTGCCAGGGCCCTGACAAGAAAGGGTGTGAAGTTGGCACCCCAGGTGCTGCATGTCTGGGCAGAAGGCTTCTTTCAGCAAGCACTTTGTTAGGCTGGAGTGGAGTTAGCAGGAGATTGGAGGTGGTGAGTGCAGATTTCTTCATGATGGTCAAAGCATCAAGGCCAAATGGCTGCCCAGCACTCCTGAGGGTGTCCTCCAGTTAAAAGGCCTTTGTCTCAGGGACAAAATGAAGTAATAGCAATGAGGCATGTTTTGCTAGGGGACTTCAATTTTCTATGGTGGCGATTACTGACAGCGGAGTGGCCAGAGAGATACAGCCTCATGCTGAGAAACTGAGGATCCTCATCATGAGCTGCCTCAGGCTTTCATTACATCACTAGTCATTCAATCTGAGCCCAAAAAGTCACAGAGAATGGCCCTTGAATATGTCATCTTAGAAATCATATATTAAGTTTGTCTCCACAGGTAACAAGGAATAAAAAATGGAGCTCTTCCATAAATAATGTAGGCTTCCACCATTTTTCCTATTAAATAGGATGAAGTGTGTGCACGTGTGCATTTGTGCAGGTGTGCATGTGTATCCTCCAAAGGAAAATAATACTTAGTTTAAATCATTCATGTTTTTTAATCTTTACAATCTGCATTGATTATATTTTCCTAATAATTACTGTTCAGGAGAGTGGAGGTGGGTCAGAACAGATCCCCCCGGGATGGTCAAGACATCAAGCTCAAGAAAATCTTTAATGTTAAAGCATCCTTGTCTGTCCCTTTGCCCATATGTCCAAATATTTTTTTAGTCATTGACATATTTTTATGAAATCTGATAGTAAACAACAGTAAAACCTACCTAAACCAGACAAACAAAACTACCATTCCTTACCATAAATCTAGGAATTGCGGAACCCAGTGTCCAGATGAGAAACAACATGCAAAGTCAGCCACTAATGAGGGGAAAAGCCTTTATAGCCACTCCTTGGTTAAGGCTGTTAATATGGAGCATAACACAAAAAGATAATTGACATATTGTAATACAGCTTTGGAAAATAAATGAATGCGACCTGCAACATAAGGTGATATGCTTGTAAGACAGTTCCTGATGCAGAGTGAGTACAGGTGGGTGTGAAACAGACAGAGCGTCTGTGGGGTGGGAGGCAGGGTCAGCGGGACGGCAACACAGGAATTGTGTCTGTGTGCTCCCACTCTATCCCCAGGGAGTGTCCAACGCAACGCTGGTTATACACCATATTCAATACATACTTTTTGAATGTTGAATATTACTACACTCAGGTATGTTTGACAGCAAAAGCTGTGTTTTTAACAACTATACCTATACTGCTTCTCGGAGAGGTCACGTTTTCCCTAGCCATGGTGCTTAAAGCTGTGCTTAAGATGACAGTAGATAATTGGCATTAAGAATGCATATGAGTCCATATAACGGACTCGCAGATTAGTCAGGTATAAAGAGAAATGAGCTATCAAGCCACAAAAATTCATGGAGGAACTGTAAATACATATTGCTAAGTGAAAGAAACCAGCCTGAAAAGGCTACATTCTGTATGATTCCAACTACATAACATTCTGGAAATGGCAAAATTGTAGAGACGGTTAAAAGGTGAGAGGTTACCAGAGGTTCGGGGGAGCGAAGGATGACTAGGTGGAATGCGGGGGGTCTTTAGGGCAGTGAAGCTGTTTTTTCTGATACTGTAATGATGGATACATGACGTTATGCATTTGGCAAAACCTGTAGAATGTACAAGAAGAAGAGTGAATGCTAATGTAATTTGTGGACTTTACTTAACCGTAATGTATCAATACTGGTTCATCAATTGGTACCATACTAAAGCACTATGTGAATAACAGAGAGTGGATGTGGGAGAGGAAGTATATAGGAACTCTTTGTACTTTTCTATGCAATTTTTCTTTCAACCTAACACTGTGCTACAAAATGAAATAAAATGTGAAAAGCATATGAGGACTCCACCCCCTTCTTCAAATCAAGGAGGCACTACTATTTGCTAAGTACATATTGCATACTAAGCACTTTTTATTTATCTCATTTATTCCCCTCAGAGATGATGAAGTAGGTATGATTCATAAATAGAAACCAGAAGACAGACACACTGCATCACATCCCTTGATTTCTTTTCCCCAATCAGGAGGAGATTGTTTCTGCCATCTGACTACCTCTTCTCAGCTATGAAACACAATCTTCATCTAATTTGACTGAGTTGTCCATTAGCTGGCATTAAGTTCCTTTCAAGCCCACTTCTAGTATTTTTTGCTTTTCAAAACATTTAAAGAGAACAATTTAAAAGAGAGAGACAGAAGTAAGTCCTTTACAAAACTTTTCCAGAGCACCAAAGCAGACTGAGAAAGTGGCCACAGGCACCAAACACCAAGGGAGTAAAACATCCCAGACTCTGAGAGAGCACTCCCCAGGGTGTGTTGATCCTGGAAAAATAATAAAATGTTGCTAAATGTGTCCTTCTTCCTCCCCAGTCTCCTTCTCACAACTGTTCCCTGATTTCCCTTTTCTTCTTTTTAGGGTAAGATCCAGTGTAATAACACCATCCTTATTCATGAAGTGTCTACTGAGCACCTGTTGTGTGCCAAACACCATGCTAACATTGGGTACCAGCAGCCAGGTGCCATGGCTCACATCTGTCATCTCAGCACTTTGGGAGGCTGAGGCAGGTGCATCGCTTGAGTCCAAGAACAGCACGCCAAACCCCTGTCTCTACCAAAAATACAAAAATCAGCTGGGCATGGTGGTGCACGCCTGTAGTCCCAGGTACTCAAGAGGCTGAGGCAGGACGATCACTTGAGCCTGGGAGGCGGAGGTTGCAGTGAGTGGCCATTATATCACTGCACTCAAGCCTGGGCTAGAGAGCCAGACTCTATCTCAAAAATAGATATAAATAAATAAATAAATAAATAAATATTGCTCACCAAGCAGTGAAGAAAGTGCATGAGCACAAGAGGCTCCCTCACTCCCTCTGCCCAGACGCCCCCTTACAGACCCCACCCTATACATGCCTTCTCTCTGCCTAATGAGGGCTTCTTCCGAGTGTCTGGTTAAGCTACTACAATTCCTAACCAAACACCTTGTCGTAGATTTAGAAAGACTCAGGAAACATTAAAAGTGACCTTCCCATATGCTGTCACTCTTAGGAGATCTATGCCATTGAGTAGGACTGTCAGCACATGGCTCATATTGGTATCTGATTCTGGGAATAAATTTCAGTTTTGTGGTTTAATGGCGTGCACTATAAGCAGTCAATTGCCTTTCCTTGGTCCACTTTAAGTTTCTGAAAATTTTAATTATGTTGAGTGCTGTCTTGTTCTCAGAATCCAAAATAGTTTGAAGGTTATAATTTTGGACTTCCTATACCTTCCCTTATCTAACATTGCTAAATCTTATCTGTCTCTTCCCTGACAGCAGGATGAGTCTCTACAACTGGGGAGGAGCCTTCACTTCCTGCAGATGTTTAGTAATTTGCCCAATCTTCTCGGGAGCACTTTTTCTTTTCAAATACCGTCTATTGTCAGTTGTTGTGTAACACTTCCTGTCAGTGGCACTGTTGTTTAAATAAGGCTTTCCTGAAAATTTCCTTATCCCGACAGCCTTTTTTCACTTTCAGGATGGAGGAACCCAGAGACTTGAAGAGACCCTTTAAAGCGTAGGGTAATTAAATTCCGTCAGAAGACTGTCTGCTGATAAAAGTCATGTCCGTTTCTGACAACGTTCTGTTGTGGTTGTGGTTTGTCATTGCTCTGTGATAGAGCTTGTCAATCTCTGTGGTTACTGAAAGGTGTTATGATAGACAGGAAGAGTTGAACAGACACTGGGGAGGCATGTGAGCTCCCTTAAATGTAAGCAAAAGGTTCGTGTAATGTCCACTTAGAGCAGGGAGCCCTGCAGCCTGAACCCAAGTCCCCATGAAGCCTCCCACATAGGTGATGTGGTTATCTGGTTTGGGTAAGATTCCATCAGTGCTTTGTGAAGCCCCCGATCCACCCTTGGTGCTCTGGGGGCAATCATGACCCCCTAGACCCCCCTGCTTTTCTGGAGATGAGCTATGAGTGTGCCCCATGACTGCAGAGCCCTTGCCTTCCTCAGTTCTTCCAGGTCCTTGCGTTTTTCAGATGCATGGAACACCCCTCCCCATCCTTCCAGGGGGGCTGCAAGCCCTTCTATAGCAGGGCTGATTTTCCTTTCTTTCTTTTAAAGGCATTTCTTGCATCAGAGACAGAAACAGCAAATGCCCATCCCTCCCACTGCAATAAGTACATGAACTTGAAAGGTAAGAAGGAAATGGAGCAAACCAGTGGTTTTCACAGTTTTTGGCCTCAGGATCCCCTTATGATCTTAAGAACTATTGAGGGCCTCCAAAAGCTTTTGTTTGTTGTTTGTTTACTGATAGTTACTGTACTAGAAATTAAAATGGATACGTTAAAAGGTATATATTTGATTTATTTAATAATAATATATATAAACTAATTACTTGCTAACACAAATAACATATTTTAAGTTAAAAAAATTGTAGGCCAGGCACAGTGGCTCATACCTGTAATCTCAGCTCTTTGGGAGGGCGAGGCGGACGGATCACCTGAGGTCAGGAGTTCAAGACCAGCCTGGCCAACATGGCGAAACCCCGTCTCTACTAAAAAAAAAAAAAAAAAATTAGCTAGGCTTGGTGGTGTGTGCCTGTAATCCCAGCTACTTGGGAGGCTGAGGCAGGAGAATTGCTTGAACCCAGGAGGGGGAGGTTGCAGTGAGTCAAGATTGGGCCACTCTATTCCAGCCTGGGCAACAGAGTGAGACGTCATTAAAAAAAAAAAAAAAAATTCCAGACAAAGTGGCATTAGTGTACAGTCTTGTGAAACTTTTAGATGTCTGCTTAGTACACGCAGAGTGGGACTCTGGTATCTATTCCTGCATTTAATCTGTGTGATATCACAGGTCATGTGGCCTCTGCACACTCATCAAAGCATGAGACTGAAAAAAACAAATCACATCTTAGTATTATGAAAATATTGGACCTCTTGGAACCCCAGGGATCCATGAACCACACTTTGAGAAGCACTGAATTCAACAAATCGTTTTACTTTTTTAAAAAAGACAAAAAGCAGTGGTATAATTTGTCCCTTTTTGACACTGGGAGAGAAACACAGGCATTGATGCACGAACACACCAGCCAGAGAGCCTCTGCTCCGGCACGCTGGATGTGATTTGTCCTTTTCCCAAGATAGCAAGAACTGTGGCCTTCCACACACAACTGATTGCAGTGGACCAAAATGTTTGCTTTCTTGTTATCGTTCAAGTCATCACTACTGGGACCCTGTTGTCAGGATGGCCACCATTTTTCCGTTTTGACAGCCCCTAGATCTGGCTGTGGTGGCATCTTTGCTTTCCGACGATGGCAATGTGTTCCAGACTCACTCGTTGCTCCAACCAGACTCTGTCACTCGAAGGCACCCTGGTGACTCACAGTGGGGCAGAGGAAAGAGAATCTCATTTTATTTCACACAAGCACTTGGAGGTAGGGTCACGTGACACGGGGACCACCAGACATTGAGTGATAGCACATGAACATTTCTTCTTTTCAAGAGGTCAGAAGTTTAAGTTGAGAGTCCCAATTTAACTGTTTCTTTTTAACCTTGCTCTAACGTGAACCTTTTTTTTCTTTTTTTTGAGACAGTCTCGCTCTGTCACCCAGGCTGGAGTGCAGTGGCACGATCTCGGCTCACTGCAACCTCTGCCTCCCAGGTTCAACTGATTCTCCTTTCTCAGCCTCCTGAGTAGCTGGGACTACAGGGGCACGCCACCACACCTGGCTAATTTTTTTGTACTTTTAATAGAGATGGGGTTTCACCGTGTTAGCCAGGCTGGTCTCGATCTCCTGACCTCATGATCCGCCCACCTCGGCCTCCCAAAGTGCTGGGATTACAGGCGTGAGCCACACTGCGCCTGTCTCCATTATGAACTTTACCAATCCTATATGCTTTTTCCTTCACTGGCTTTGATGCACTGTTATACATCATACCAAATAATATGTTCAATCACAGTGACGTCTTTGTATTTAGAAGTCTTGAATTTTTGTTGTTGTTAATTTTACCAGTTGTGATCTTTGGTTCAGGACCCCCAGAATCAAAGTCTACGTATTAAAGTAGGCTTCCTTAACACCATCCCTCATGAATAGAGCAAAAAATCTTTTTTTTCTTTTTTTTTTTTGAAACAGAGTCCTGCTTTCTCACACACTGAAGAGCAATGGTACAATCTCGGCTCCTTCGCCTCCTGGATTCAAGCAGTTCTCATGCCTCAGCCTCCTGAGTAGCTGGGACTTAGGGATGCACCACCACAGGTGGCTAATTTTTGTATTTTTAGTAGAGCCGGGGTTTCACTATGTTGGTCAGGCTGGTCTTGAACTCCTGACCTCAGATGATTCACCTGCCTCAGCCTCCCAAAGTGTTGGGACTACAGGTGTGCACCACCATGCCTGGCCAATCTGGATGTCTTCAACCTCCATATTCTGTTTTCATTTTGTTTTAGCCTTATTATCCTGGGTGGAACTTCCAGTACTAAGTTGAATAGCACTGGTAAAGTGGACATCCTTATCTTATTCCTGATTACTGGGTAAAGAATTTGTGGGATAATCTTATCTGGCCATGGTAAATAATAATTTTTATGTGCAGCTGGGTTGTTAATGTTTCCTTGTGAAATCTGCTGTCTCTCTTTACTAGGGTTTTAATTCTGCACGTTTCTTTTCTTGTGATGTCTTTGTCTAGCTCTGTCACTGGGATCATGCTGGCCTCCCACAATAAATTTCTCTTCTCTTTTCTCAGAGTTTGTGAGTTACTGGTATTATTTAATAGAACTCACCTGTGAAGTCATCTGGTTCTGGAATATGTTTTTGTGAAAAGATTTTCTCTTTTTTGAAAAAATTGTAGTAAAATACAGATAACATAAAATTTACCATTTTAGCCATTTTTAAGTGTACATTCCTGTGGCATTAAGTACATTCAGGTTGCTGTGCAGCCATCACCACCATCCATTTCCAAAACATTTCATCTTTCCAAAATGAAATTTCATACCCATTACACCATATTTCCCTTCTCCCCGAGCCGCTGGCAACCACCATTCTACTTTCTATCTCAGTGAATCTGGCTAATCGAGGTAGCACGTATATATGGAATCATACACTATTTGTTCTTTTGCGACTGACTTGTTCACTTAGCTTAATGTCCTCAAGGTTCATCCGTGTTGTAGCATGTGTCAGAATTTCCTTCCTTTATCAGGCTGAATAGCATTCATTATATGGATAGACCACTTTTTGTGTATCCATTCATCTGTCAATGAAGACCTGTGTCACGTCCACCCTTGCCTATTGTGAACAATGCTGCTATAAACATGTGCGTACAAATATCTGTTTTGAGTCCTTGCTTTTAGTTTAAGTGTACACCTAGAAGTGGAATTACTGGATCATGTGTTAATACTATGTTTATCTTTTTGAGAAACTGCCGTGCTTTCTCCACAGGGCTTCAATTTCCCCACATCCTCACCAACACTTGCTATTTTCTCTTATTTTTTTTTATAGTGACCATCCTAATAGGTGAGAAATGGTGTCTTATTGTGGTTTTCTTTTCGTATGCTTATTGGCCATTAGAATATCTGTTTTGGAGAATGTTTATTCCAGCCCTTTTTATGGGTAATTTCTCTTTTTTTAAGGATAGGATTTCACCGTGTTGCCCAGGCTCGCCTTGAACTCCTGGACACAGGCGTTCCTCTCATCTCAGCTTCCCAAGTAGCTAGGACTACAGACATGTGCCACCATTCCTGACTTCTTTGTCTTTTTGTTGTTGAGTTGTAGGAGTTCTTTATATACTCCGCATATCAATTCTCTATCAGATAAATAATTTGTAAAGATTTTTCCCCATTCTGTGA
This sequence comes from Aotus nancymaae, assembly GCF_030222135.1. Taxonomy (NCBI): domain Eukaryota; kingdom Metazoa; phylum Chordata; class Mammalia; order Primates; family Aotidae; genus Aotus; species Aotus nancymaae. The sequence goes on from NW_026988455.1 coordinate 21,545,268, forward strand.
GTTGTCTTTACACTTTGCTGATGTGTTCTTTGATGCACAAAAGTTTTTAATTTTGATGAAATGCAATTAATCTGCTTTTAAATTGCTTTGCTTCAATGTCATATCCAAGAAATTATTTCCAAATCCATTGTCATGCAGGTTTTTTCCCAATGAGTTTTCAAGTTTTAGCTCTATGTTTAGGTCTCTGTTCCATTTTGGGTTAATTTCTGTAGATGGCATAAGGTTAGGGTTCAGCTTCATTCCTTGCACGTGGATATCCAGTTTCCCAGCATCATTTGTTGAAAATACTATCTTTTCCCTATTGAATGGTTTTAGCATCCTTGTCAAAGTATACGTGTGAGGGCTTATTTCTGGACCCTCTATTCTATTCCGTTGGTTAACGTGCCTGGGTTTGGACAGTATCACATTGATTACTATAGCTTTGTGGTGAGTTTTGAAATCAGGAAGTGTGAGACTTTCAACTTTTTTCTCCATTTTTCAATATTGTAGCTATTTGGCTGTTAAGATTACATGCAAATTTTAGAATGGACTGTTCTACTTATGCAACAAAAATTTGTTGGGATTTTGGTAGGAATTGAATTGACTCTGTAGAATACTTTGGGTAGCACTGACATCTTAACAATATTAAGTCTTTCCATCCATGAACACAGGATGTCTTTTCATTTTTTGTGTTTTATTTTATTTCCTTCAGCAACATTTTATAGTTTTCAACGTACAAGTCTTTCATATCTTTGGTTAAGTCTGTTCCTCTAAGTAGCTTTTTCTTTTTGATGCTATTTTAAATGGAATTCTTTTCTTAATTTCCCTCTCAGATTGATCAATGTTAGTGTACAGAAACTCAAATGATTTTTGCATGTTGATTTTGTGTCTTGCAACTTTGCTGAATTTGCTTATTAATTCTATTGTAGCATTTTTGTCTCTGTGTATAAAATCTTTAGGGTTTTCTACACATAAGTTAATATTATCTGTGAACAGAGATAATTTTACTTCTTTCCATCCAATTTGAATATTTTCTATTTCTTTTTCTTGCCTAAATGGTCTAACTAGAACTTTAATATCTATGTAGAATAGAGGTGGGAGAAGCAGGCATCCTTATTTTGTTCCTTGTCTTAAATGAAAAACTTTAATTCTTTCATCTAAGTGTGATGTTAGCTATAGAATTTTCAAATATTGCCTATATTTTGTTGTATTTTCTTTTTATTCCTGGTTTGTTGACTATTTTTCTCATGTAGCAGTGCTGCATTTTGTCAGATGCTTTTTCTACAGTATTTGAACTGGTCATGTGTTTTTTAAATCCTTTATTTTGTTAATGTGGTATATTACATTGATAATTTTATGTATGCTGAATTATCCATGCATTCCAGGAATAAATCTCATTTGATCATCCTGTATAATCTTTTGATATATTGTTAAATTCAGTTTGTGAGTGGTAGTTGAGGGTTTTTACATCAATATTCAGAAAGGAAATAGATCTATATTTTTCTCTTTTTTGTAATGTCTTTGCCTTTGGTGCGAATGTTACACTGTATTTTTAGCTCTAGAATTTCTTTGGTTTTTAAAATAATTTCTATCTCTTTGTTGATATGATCATTTTGTTTATATATCATTTTTCTTAGTTCTTCATCCATGCTTTCTTTTAGCTGTATGGCCATATTTAAGACAGATGTTTTAAAGTCTTTGTCTAGTAAATCCAACATGTTTCTTCAGGAATCATTTTTGGAGATTTATTTTGGTCCTTTGAATAAGCTGTGGTTTTCTGGCTTTTTATATGTCTTATGATCTTTTATTGAGAATTAAAAACCCAACCACCTCTCCCAATATTTGCAAACTGGCAGAGAAGATCTTCACTCATTAGCAGGGCACATTCTGAGCCTTGGCGTCAGCCTGGGGTAAAGGCTTAACTTCTTTTCTGGGCATGTGTCCTATCTGGGCTCGTGTGTGTGTGCCTTTTTTTTCAATGTCCCTTAGATATTCCATTGTATTTGTCTGCTTCTAATTTCTTAGAAATTAGACATCCAGAGTCATATTATATCCATTCCACAAAATAAACTGCTCCAATATAGTGTCTTTGTGGTATTGTCATATAAATGATATTTTTCTATAAGCCCAACAATATCGTTTTATAATTATAGTTTAATACAATCTATTTACCTTTCCCAGTGCTCTTTTTGTGTGTTTGTGGGTTTTAGTTGTTGTCTAGTGTTATTCCCTTTCAGCCTGAAGGATTATTTAATATTTCATGGAAGACACGTTTGCTAGTGATGAATTATCTTAGCCTTTGATCATTTGGGAATGATTTTATTTTGCCTTAATTTTTAAGCACAACTTCTCTGGATATTGACTTCTTAACTGATGATTTTTTTTCCTTCTTTCTTTCAACATTTTAAGTATACTGTCCCTTTGCTTTGTGACCCCATTATTTGAGTCAGCTTTTAATTACACTGATTTTCTCTTTATGATGAATCATTTTTCTCTTGTTGCTTTTAAGACATTTTCTTGCCTTTCAATAGTTTGACCATGAAATATTTAGGTATTAGTCTCTTTGTGCTTATTCTACTTGGAGTTGAGCTTTTTGAATCTGTAGATTATACTTTTTGAATTCTAGTTTTGGAATTTTGTTGGTTTGTCTTCAAATATTTTTTCCCCCCTTTCTCTTTCTCCTCTCCTTCTAGGGAGTTCCATTATACACAAGCGGGGACATGAGAGGGCTGGGTGGAAAGTAAGAGCCAGGACAATATGTAAATGAGCTGAACTTGAAATGAGTTCCCCAGCCCACAGACAGACCTATTGACAAAGAAAGGAAGCCTTATTCATTTAAGGTGTTTGATCATAATCCCTGACCATCATTGGCTGACCACTAAGTTATACTGATACAAAATGACCCATAGGAAGCCAGCCATATAAATGAAAAGAAGGATTAAAATGAAAAAGAGAGAAAAAGAGAGCAAATGCATGCATTTCTTGTGTCCCATAGGTCTCTGAAGCTCTCTTCGTTTTTTCTGTTTATGGGTCTCTGATCCCATTTTTTCTGTTTATAGCTTCTCGTATTCCTTGTCTGTGAAGTTCAGCATGTGGGCCTCTTCAGAGACAGTTTCTATGAATTGCTCCTTTTCCTGCATGTAAGTCACATTTTCCTGCTTTTTAAAGTATGTCTCCTAAGTTTTTATTGAAAACTAGACATTTTGATAATATATTGTAGCAATTTTGATGCTTCCCCACCCCACCTCAAGGGTTGTTGTTACTCTTTTTTTGCTTGTCTGTTTTGGTAATTTGCCTAAACTAATTCTGTGCTGTATCTTTGTTGATGTCCCTAGTTTATTCAATCTTTCTCCCTCTCTCCCTCCCTCCCTTTCTCTTTCTTTCTTTCTTTTTCTCTTTCTTTCTTTCTCTCTTTTCTTTTCTTTCTTTCTCTCTCCTTTTTCTCTCTCTCTTTTTCTTTCTTTTTTCTCTTTCTCTTTCCTTCCCTCCCTCCCTCCTTCCCTCCCTTCCTTCTTTCCTTCTCTCTCTCTCTCTCTCTCTCTCATTCTTTTCATTTATATGGGTGGCATCCATGGGTCACTTTGTATCAATATACTTTATAGGTTTGTCAGTGATTGTCAGGGATTATGATCAAACACCTTGAATTAGTAAGGTTTCCTTTCTGTAGCTCTGTTTGTGAGTGGGAAACTTATTTAAAGTTCAGCTCATTTATCAATTTGTCACTGCTCTTACTTTCCACCCAGCCCTGTCATATTTCCTTTCTGGGTATGTATAGCCTCAGGTTAAGCCAGAGATGTATGGATTGCTGGGGTCCTCTCTGGTTTTTTCTGAATGTGCACACAGTCTTGCACATATGCACAGCCTCAAACTGACAGAAATGTGGGAGCTTACCAAGGTTCACTATGGCTGTCTCATTCCTTTGATTTCCCAATTAAATTTCTGGCTAGCCTGCCAGTCAGCTGGTCCTTATTGGAATCAAGCCTCAGGCTCACTGCAGTGTTCTTTGCCACCAGGCTTACTAATGTTTCCAATAATGTTCAGGGTGTTATATGTAAATTTTCAGTGCCACAAAAGAAGTAGCACTCAGATATAAATTTTCTCAGCAAGGCAATTTACTTCTATAGCAGAGTGTGTCTCACAGATGGAACAATGGTGAATGCACACCTGAACAAGGGAGGGGAAGGGGTTCTTATCCCTGACTCAGGGAGCCCCTACTGCTGTTTTTCCCCTATTGACTAAGGTTGAACTGCACAGTCTAAGCAATTTCCAATTGACTATTTTAAAGAGAGCAGGAATATGAGCCAGAGTAGTGGGGTGAGCAGTTTGACAGGAAGAATGGTTATAGAACAGGTAACTAAAGGTGACTCAGGTCAAAGCAGTTGATCAGGGTGAGTTAGGATGGAGCAGATGACCAGGGGAACAGATGTGAACTACCGATTAGAAGTGGTGGAAAAGGTTGCTTACTGAAACTACAAGAAAGTTAAACTTTAAAATGGCAGGCAAAGAGCTAAACATACTGACATACTGATTCTTTGAAGAGAAATTTAGAACTCATTGTATTCAGCAAGGGGAATGGGGTTCTTCCCACACTCCACCCCAAATCAAGTTATCACCCTCTGGTAGCAAAGCTTATGGGATTTTTTTCTCTTTGTTTGCTTGTTTGTTTTTTGATAGGGAATCTTGCTCTGTCACCCAGGCTGGAGTTTAGTGGCATGATCTCGGCTCACTGCAACCTCTGCCTCCTGGATTTAAGTGATTCTTCTGCCTCAGTCTTTCAAGTAACTGGGACTACAGGCACATGCCACCATGCCCAGCTAACTTTTTGTATTTTTAGTAGAGATGGCGTTTCACCTTTTAAGCTAGAATGTTCTCAATCTCCCGACCTCATGATCTGTCTGCCTCAGTCTCCCAAAGTGCTGGGATTACAGGCGTGAGCCACCATGCCCCGCCTAGCTTATGTTTTTTATTCTCTGATAGAAATACTGCACTGACAGAGCTGGGCGGTGGGCGTGGGACCAGCCCCAAGCAAAAGGGCCATGACTTACCTGAGATCCCGTCATTTTCTCAATCAACTTTTCTTAACTTGGGGAATGCCTTTGGTTGATTCTTAGAGTCTTAAAATGGTGGTTTTTTAAATAATTTTTTTTGTTTGGTTGTGTTGTTTCTTCTCAGAGAAAGGATTTGCCAAGCTCCCGAGCCCAGCACTGTGGAAGCTCTTCCCCAAGAATCTATACTTTAACAAGCCCTCCATGTTTTTCTGACGTGCCTTCAAGTTGGAGAACTAGTGCTCCTACCTAGAACCAGTTTTTCCACTTATGCAGAAGATCCCATCCCCTTTCACAGGCTTCAGAACCTGAGTCTCTCCTCTTTTTTGAATACCCTCCCTTCTGCAGACCATTCCGCTGGCTTTTCTATTTGCCTTGTGCTTCTCCTAGATACTCACACTTGCTCATGGCCTTGTCTTTTCAATATGCCCTTCTCTTGCTACCTTTTATATTAAATTGTAATTCTTCTTTTTTTTCTTTCTGAGATGGAGTCTCACTGTGTCACCCAGGCTGGAGCACAGTGGCGTGATCCCAGCTCACTACAACCCCCACCTCTGGGTTCAAGCGATTCCCCTGCCTCAGCCTCCCGAGCAGCTGGGACTACAGGCACGCACCACCACACCTGGCTAATTTTTGTTTTATTTTTAGTAGAGACGGGGTTTCACCATGTTGACCAGGCTGGTCTTGACCTCCTTACCTCCGGTGATCCACCCACCCCGGCCCCCCAAAGGTAATTCTTATTCTTAAGCTTATTTTTTTCTCTCTCTCTCTCTTCTTGAGTATATACTCCAAAGGACAGGATTCTTTATCGGTTTTGTTCACCGATGTATCCCAGGTGCTAAAAACCCAAAACTGTGTCTGGAATATGGCAAATACTTCTTGAACGAATTAGCGCAATAACTGAAAATATCCCATGAAAAGAAACATCAAGTTACTTTATTTTATGTCACTTGGTGTCTAGGATGCAATGATCTCTCCAAATATGGGATATTCTGTCTAAATTCTAAGGGCTCACACAGGCACTGGGCTTCTTGGCTGAACGTAGGCAAAGTTGGAAGGCAAAAACAATAGGGATAATAAATTATTTTCATGTATACTGACCCCTGGAAAGCTCAGGAATACCACTGTTTGGTTTGTTGTGCTCTTGGCAACTGGCAATATTGGAGTTTCTTCTTTTGTTTTCTAGCGAATATCAGTGAAGGAAGGAAACACCTCTCCCCGTGAAGGCTCTGATGATCCTCTCCTTAGGCCTCTTCACTGTCACTCCCAGAAAGGGTGCTTGTCATCCTAGACAGAAAGGCCAGGACACGTTGGAGGGGGACTTGCTCTGTTCTGCTGCATGAGCTTCCAGCTTTGAACATCCTGCCCTGATTAGCCAACCACTATCAGAGTTGGCCGAGTGCAGAGTGGGCGCGTCATGCCCCATGCCCGGCGCGTGCTCACACAGCAGCCAACATCCTCTGTCTGCCCACCCTCTGCTTTTGTTTCTGGAAAACTTGGATATGAAATCTTCTAGCACTTCATAAACCACTGGCATGAAGAATTTTTTCTTGAAAAGCAAAGAACTGTTTAGTTTTTCACTTGTTCAACCCTGAAGCTACCAACAATCAATAGGTGTCCCATATAAAAGCTGAAGAAACAAAAGACAGCCCAAAGAAAAGGGTTTTATTTTAACTTCTTACTTTGAAATGAGTACAGACTCATAAGAAGATCCCAAAACAGTATAGAAAAAGCCTGGGTACACTTTCCCAGCATCCTCCCGTGGTGGCAACTTGCATAACTAGTGTACATGGTCAAACCAGGAGATGGACACTGGCACAATATCATCACAGGCTGGTTTTTACATGCACTTACCTAAAGAAAATCTTCAATGTTAAATCGGCAAATTCTAGGAAATACTTGATTTAAGTTTTATGCTTTAGTTTTTGGGATATCCATGATTTAATTAAGTGGTAAGAGAGGATTGAATAAAGCCATGCCATATTTCTGTAGAAATAAGGTATATTAACTTCCTGCGGTTACCATAGCAAATACAAACCTGGCACTTAAGACAACAGAAATGGGCCAGGCGAGGTGGCTCACACCTGTAATCTCAGCACTTTGGGAGGCTGAGGCGGGCCGATCACTTGAAATCAGGAGTTCAAGACCAGCCTGGCCAACATGGTGAAATCCCGTCTCTACTAAAAATACAAAAATTAGCCTGGTGTGTGGCAAGTGCCTGTAATCCCAGCTACTCAGGAGGCTGAGGCAGAAGAATCACTTGAACCTGGAAAGCGGAGGTTGTAGTGAGCTTGAGATCGCTCCACTGCACTCCAGCCTGGGTGACAGAGTGAAACTCCATCTCCAAAAAAAAAAAAAAAAAAAAGACAACAGAAATGTATTCTCTCACAGTTAAGGAGGTCAGAAGTTCAGTATCAGTTTCAGAAGACTGAAATCAAGGTTTCCCTGCCAATATGTGGTGCCGCTTGCACTCCTTTGCTCATGGCCAAATCACTACAGTCTCCATCTCTATCTTCACATGGCCCTCTCTTCCTCGTGTGTCATCTCCCTCTGTCTTTTGCTGACACTTGTTTACAGCCTATCCAGATAATCCAGGATAATCTCCTCATGTCAAGATTCTTAACCACATCTGCCAAGACCCTTTTTCTTTACAAGGTAACATTTACCAGTTTCAGGGACGAGAACCTGATGTCTTTGGGTGACTGTCCACCTACTGTGTAAAGTAAATTCAGGGATCGAATAAGGAAAGACTGTCACCTATGCAGCTGGAGGTTCGTCACTGGAACATGCTTTCACTTTAGTTGAAACAGAAAGATTCTCTAATTCCTTAGAACCGAAAGCTTTGGGTTCTTCTTTAGTTCACGTTGTATTCATTTGTGATTGCTTTAAAATCCAGAACTAAGATTTTTCCCACTTCAGTTCTTTTTACATGTTTTGCTAATGGGTTTGAAAGACGTAATGGAATTAATTATCCTTTCATAAAATGAAATTGTAGTTTTCATAAAACTCATAGTTTGCATTTTGAAAAAAGAGAAAAGAGAAGTAGTTTTATTTTTGGGATGCCAAAATAGCTGTTTCTTAATTTAAAAACCAGGCATTGAGTCTGATTTGAGTCACTGTCTTTTTTCTTCCTCTGTAAATGGTCATTTTAATAGTGAAAGTCCAGAAAATGACTGTGGCGTGGGCTGATTCCGAGCTGGCATTTAGCTGCTTGATAAGACGAAAGGAAGGAGGCACGTAAGTGAGTGCTTGATTACTCTCCTCAGCCTGCAGCTCCTCCCCCGCCATCCACTGTGAATCATGTTGCAGTAACAGCACATGCCAGACAAAGACACTGAAGTCTATGACATCGCTCGCAAAGAAGTTGTATTAAATGTCTTCAGTGAAATTACTTCAGAAAGTTCTCATTATGTCAACCAATCTTCACCTCACAAAACGAGAGCTGGGGTCAGAGAGAAACAAAGAATGTTTTTGTGGCACACTGCAACCAACGCAGAGTTTCTGTGGCAGATGTTCATCCAGCCACGCAATGCAGATGACTTCATACGTGGGGGAGTCTGCTTACCATTGCATCGGCTGCTTCTCCCCCAGAACCACATCATCATCACTTATTGAAGGCAGTTTTTATGAGCAATGGAGAACACTATGAACATAGCTGAGACTGTGTGTGTTTTTAACTAGTTTTGTGTCTCTGAAGCAATCCCAAACTAATCTTTTTTCTTTTTCACATCTAATTTTCTAACATGATTTTAAAAATGATGTCTGTGTTTACATGCTTTAAGTGCCTTTCTCTTTATTCTGTGTCTCTTGTGATTTGCGTTGTTAATATCTTACTAATTAATGTATTTTAAATATACAACTATGTGATTAAAGCATTAAAGTAAATGGGATTTTTTAAGAGAATACAAAGTAGGCTGAGCACGGTGGCTCACACCTGTAATCCCAGCATTTTGGGAGGCTGAGGTGAGTGGATTGCTTCAGGAGTTCAAGACCAGCCTGGACAACGTGACGAAAACTAGTCTCTACCAAAAATACAAAAAAAAAAAAAAATTGGCTCAGCATAGTGGCACGCATGTTTGGTTCCAGCTACTTGGGAGACTAAGGTTGAAGGATTGCTTGAGCCCAGAAGGCAGAGGTTGCAGTGAGCCAAGATCGCACCACTGCACTCTAGTCTGGGTGACAGAGTAAGATCCCGTCTCAACAACAACAAAAAAATATATTTTAGGATTCTAATTCAGATTCACTTCCTTCCCCATTTGCCAACTTAAAATGACAAAAATAATGAGCAATAGAGAAAAGAAAGAAACCAATTTCATTGAAAATGCATGCAATAGCCAGGTGAAGTGTCTCAGGCCTATAATCCTAGCACTTTAGCAGGCTGAGGCAGGTGGATCACCTGAGGTCAAGAGTTCAAGATCAGCCTGGCTAACATGGTGAAACCCCATCTCTACTAAAATTACAAAAATTAGCTAGGCATGATGGCAGGTGCCTTTAATCCCAGCTAACTCAAGAGGCTGAGACAGGAGAATCGCTTGAACCCAGGAGATATGGTTGCAGTGAGCCAAGATCATGCCACTGCACTCCAGCCTCAGTGGCTGAGCGAGACTCCATGTCAAAAAAAAAAAAAAAAGGAAAGAAAGAAAAAGAAAATACACGCAAAAACTTAAGTTAAAAATAATAACTGCAAAAGACAATACACTTTGGATCACACAGACACATAACACCAAGAAGCATACGTAACCCCACAAGTCATTTCCAGCTGAGTTTCCATGAAAGGGTAGCACAACCCTAAGGGATGCAATCAAGAATCTTGGCTGGAGTCTTCACACCTGGCGTTCTGGGTAAGCCAATCTGGAAGAAAATCATCAAGATGCCTAGAATTTCTGCAAAGCATGTGGCAGTCAGCTTAGCATGAGCTGCTCTATTACCCCAAATATACTTGAACATCCAGGCTTTGCTACAAACTACATGGGCCTGCTTTCCATGGAATGGCCCATTGAGATTAGTGAGCTGACACCGTGTCCTTGTGTAGAGGGCACTGCGTCCATGAGAATGTCCTTCTAGAACCCCTGAGTTCAAGAGACTGCCCCACCTCAATCTGTCCCTTCCCCACACAGTTCTTAGCAAATGTTTATTAACATGAACAATAATCCTCCGAAAAGAGAACAGTGACAACCAACAAAGACAGAAGAATCATATACATCAGAAGTAAAGGAAAATGTGAATTAACATTTCTCCGTGAACTCAAGGAAATCAAAGAAAGCATAATCACATTGAAATAAGAACTCAGAGGAGATCTGTAAGACATCAAAGAAGAGATAATAACACAACAGAAGAAGATCTAAAGTAAGCTGTGAGAGCTTAGGAAAGAATGAGAAAGCAGGTTGGAGACAGTCCAGACGGCATAGAAACAAAGGCCTTTGCAGGGCGGTCAGAGGCTGGCTCTTCAGAAAGCAGACCCAGGATGGAGATGAGCATGCAAGAGACTTAGGAGGAGTGCTCTTGGGATCAACAGCCATGGAAGGGGAGGGGACCAGCAGGGCTGGCAGAGGAAGAAGTGGAACTTTTGATGCAGTTCTGTTTTGAGTTTGGGTCCTCTCAGAAGCAGATGACAAGACATTAGATACAAAAAAAGAGTTATTGGGGAAATAAACTAAATCAAATAACCCTCGCTTATTCAACCTTCTGCTCTGGCTCCCTTGACCAAGCAGCCTCCAATCCCAGGTGCATTCTCGTAGCTCCAGGCAACATTTGCTGCTGCATGCTCTGATTTCTTTAGAGTAAGTTGCCTTCCTCCCCTTTCAGGCCCAGCAATTCCAGGCTAGTTTGTGTTGTGATTTAACCTGCTTACCGGTCTGGAATCCAGGAAGGGAGATAGAGGCAGATCTTGAGGGAGGCACAGGTGTCGGAAGGAGAGGACCTTGAGTCATCTTCAACAGAGGGTAGGCAGGAGCGAGGTTCTTGCATACAGGCTCAGAGGTTCAGGGGAATCTGGAGATTCAATATTTTAGGAAGCATTAATCCAGATGCTAAGTCAATACAAATGACATAAGAAAAGAGTGGAAAAGAACCCGGAACAGGCGAAACAAAAAGATATATTGCAAACATAAGTAGACAGAAGGGTTGAAATAAAGGATGAAAAAAATCCAGCTAACATTAAACAAAATAAAATTGGTGTAGCTGTACTAAACCAGGCAAATGCAACATATACTTTGAGGGAAAAACTCACAATTAGAGACGATGAGAATCACTATGTAACTGGACCCACAGCCTAAAAATATGTAAAGCAAAAATGGATAGAACCACAAAACCTCACAGAGCTACAGTAATTCACAATCACAGAAGGAGATTTTAATATGTATTTTGCGGTATTTGGCAGAATAATGACAACCAGAAAATCCAGAGGAAAGAAGATTTGATCAACATGATCCACAAACTTGACCTACAGACAGACATGACATATTTCTTTGAATCTAAGAAGTCCTTGACTGTAAGACACACTATAAAATAAGTGCCTTATTTTATGAGGCACTCAGAAAAAAGAAAACCATGTTAACTGAGACACAATGATTTCTCATCACTTGATATTGTTAGACCACACGGATTGAGGAAGCTCTTTTATATTTAATTATGTTGTTCTTGTGCATATTATAAAAGGGCAATATAAGATAAATAAATTGTATCAGCTATTTCTAAAATGTCTTTGAGAATTACTTGCTTTGGGAGTTCTTCAAGACTCAGAGCCATCGATGTTCATATTTTTCCAAATATTCTCAGCCTCTGTGACATCAGGAGGGTTGGAAACACGGTATTGCTAAGAAAGAGCTCTGTTACTGTCTAGGGGATTTTTTTTTTCCAAGCCAGTGATACTGACTCTAAGACTCTGATGGTTGATCCTACCTGAAGGTGGCAATGGAACATTTTCAGACAACAACTAAGACTCAGAGATCTTCCTCAACTTGTCTTTAAATGATGTGACAACTAGAAGGTGAGGGGGTTGCAGTCACTCTGTCATACAGCATACCTATAGACAGTCATATGTGCTCAGGCAATGACATCACAGGTGGTCATTTGTTCCTCTGTGATTATAAAATGTGTCCCAAGTTTTGAGATATTAAGATGTGGAAAGGATGTGTCTTAAAATTATTGAAATAGAGTAAAATACTCCAGAATATACAGTATTTTCATGCACACATGGAACATTGGCAGACATTTCCCACCTTATACACCTGAGAGTAAGTCTCAACACATTTGAAAGGACTGTATCAGTCCAGAGTGTGCTGCCTGATCATAATCTTACTATATTAGAAGTCTATAATAAAAAGATTACTAGAAAACCCTCAAACATTTTAACATAATAATTATGCTTCTAAATAACCAATAAGTCAAATAAGAAATCATAATGGTAGTTGGAAAGTATTTTTAAATGAACTTAAGAGAAAAAATTTTAGTCTTAAATGAAAATGGTGTACCAGGAAAGAAGAAAAAATGAAATTAAGAAAATAAAAATCCAAGAACACAAAATCAAACACCACATGTTCTCACTCATAGGCGGGTGCTGAACAAGGAGAACACATGGACACAGGGAGGGGAACACTATACACGGGGGTCTGTTGGGGGGGAAGGGGGATAGCGGGGGGGATGGGGAGTTGGGGAGGGATAGCATGGGGAGAAATGCCAGATATAGGTGAAGGGGAGGGAGGCAGCAAATCATACTGCCACGTATGCACCTATGCAACAACCTTGCATGTTTTTCACATGTACCCCAAAACCTAAAATGCAATAAAAAAATAAAATAAAATAATAAAAAAAAAAGAAAAGAAAAGAAAAATCAACCCAAAGAATATAAAAAGAAGGAAATAATAAAGGTGAGAACAGATGTTAATAAAATAAAAAACAAATATGTAAAATCAGTGAGGGATTCAAATTGACTCCTTGGGGCAGGTAAATTTCTGGTGGTAATGACTGATGAAGAGGGCCTTCTTCTTCTTCTTTTTTTTTTCCTTCCAGAGTCTGGCCCTATTGCCCAGGCTAGGATGCAGTGGCACAATCATAGCTCATTGTAGCCTCAACTCCTAAGCTCAAGGGATCCTCCTCCTCAGCCTCCTGAGTAGCTGGGGCCACAGGCACATGCCACTATGCCCAGCTAATTTTTAAACTTTTTTTTTTTTTTTCATAGAAATGGGGTCTCCCTGTGTTGCTCAGGCTGGACTCAAACTCTTGGGGTCAAATGATTCTCCCGCCTTGGCTTCCCAAAGTGCTGGGATTACAGGAATGAGTCACCACACCCAGCTGAAGAAGACCTTTTGAGGACTGCATCTGAGAATTCATTGCTGAGATTTCTGCCTTGACAGGGAGAGGCCAGTTCATTTTTGTCTCCTTCATGTTGGCTTTTGAAATTCAGTGGAGGGACTTTGCTTTTCCCAAGTCTTGCTTCTGCCTCCCGTTGGACTCCTCCAAATTTCAGGAATCAGGCTGGTTGGAGCCCCATGCATTCTAGAGCCTTTCTTCTCACACAGTGGACTGCAGACCAGCAGCATCAGCAGCTTATTAAAAATGCAGCCTCAGGTCCTGCCCCAGACCTACTGAATCACAACTGTCTTTTCACAAGATCCTTAGATGGTTTCTATGGGAATTAAGGCTGGAGAAATACTGGCCATGGAAGACCACTGAGAGAGGATGCTCAAATCTCACTTGAGCTTTTGTGTAGCCACAGACAGGTGGACACTGCAGCCACCATTCTCCAGCCAGTGAGGACCATGGCATTTTCCTCCCACACTCCTCACCCCCCACCTTTGCCCCACCATCTCGATGACAATTACGATCATATCTGCAGCTTACTCGAGAAATCATCAGAGGTGATAACATTCAGTTCTAATGCTGAAGATGTTCAGCATTGCATTCATCAGAGCTAAGCAACTTCACATATCTGTGGAAACATGATGGAGACCATGGTGTGACTAGGGAGTCATAGTTTCATCCTGGGCTCTTCCGAGATGAACAGACACCATCTTCCACCTTCGGCTCCTCTGTGCACACTTGGTTAGCCTGTGGGAAGCACGTCTCCAACCAGCCAGGTGTCAAGCGCATCCTAACTAGCCTGTTAAAACTGCAGGAGAGAGATCTCCCAAGAAGCCCGTTGCTATTTTACATTTCACTTCTGTTTTTATCAGAATAGAATTGTGAAATTTCCTAAACATGAAGTCTTTTGATCCTTGAAAGTTCTACAATAGTAATAATTTAGCAGCCTGGGAGTGATTTTCAATCTTTCCTAAAGCTTAATGGAAACAAAACATTTATAAATAATAAGTCTGCAGAGGCTAACTAGAATGGTCTGTTTCTTTTCATGAGCCTGGGGTTTAGCCATTTTAGTGCCTGTTTTTATATTTGCTTACTGCTGTGGGTTATAATTTCTGTTGCTACTGATTTTTGTGTACTCAGAGATCATTAATAAAATGGAAGAATTTATTTGTTTTCCCTTAATGAAAGCAATTGGTTTGGTAGATGAAATCTCTTAATGCACAATGTCATTTGTGGGTAGAAATATTACCATAGGTCTCCTTGATGTTAAAAAGGGTCACAGCCACTACTCCTCTTTGGGTCATCATGGTTACCAAACTCAGAAAACATCTGACCAGCTAGGACAGCACAGGAAACACGGAGAGGCATCACACGTCTGCTTCCAAACATCCTGAGCAGTGTGTTCTAACCATAACCCTAACCTCTAACCCCTAAAACCTGTGTTCTAGTAAACTTAAAGGAACCAGTTACGCATGGTCTTTTCTTATGGTTGTGCATAGGAAAAAACTGGGAATTTTTCTTTTTTATTGTAGCCTCCATAATTCTGATTACTGAACCTGGGGAAGATGACATAGAAAATTAACAAACGATCTCACTTTATGCTAGTATTGCAAAGATATTATCTAATCCTGCATTTTTTTTTTTTTTTGAGACAGAGTCTCGCTCTGTCGCCCAGGCTGGCATGCAGTGGTGCAATCTCGGTTCTCTGCAACTTCTGTCTCTTGGGTTCAAGTGACTCTCCTCCCTCAGCCTCCCAAGTAGCTGGGTTTACAGGCACACACCACCACGCCCGGCTAATTCTTTGCATTTTTTGTAGAGACAGGGTTTCATCATATTGGTCAGGCTGGTCTTGAACTCCTGACCTTTTGATTCGCCCGCCTCGGCCTCCCAAAGTGCTGGGGTTACAGGCGTGAGCCACTGCATCCAGCCCATGTTTATTAAATGTAGAATAAACCAAGATCAAGTCAACTTATTCTAGGATGGCTCAACCCTGAAAATTTCTACAGTATGATTCATTGTATTTTATTATAAAATTAGAAAAAATATAATTACATCTATGGAAACTAAGAGGCATTATACATAATTCAACGTCTGGATTTTCTTTTTCAAAAGCAGTATTTTAGTTCAACAGGAATGCATGGAAATGCCCTTAATAAAGAGATTTTCTTTGTTGTTGGGTTTTTTTTTTTTTTTTGAGACAAAGTCTCACTTTGGTGCCCAGGTTAGGCTCAGTGCTGCAAACACGGCTCATTGCAGACCTGACCTCCTTGGCTCAAGTGATCCTCTTGCCTCAGCCCCCAAGTAGCTGGGATCACAGGTGCATGCCACCATGCTCAGCTAATTTTTGTGTATATATATTTTTTAGAGATGGGGTTTCACCACGTTGCCGAGGATGGTCTTGAAGTCCTGAGCTCAAGCAGACCACCTACTGCAGCCTCCCAAACTGCTGGGATTTACAGGTGTGAGCCACCGTGTCTGGCCAACAGAATATTTATCAAAACTAAACCCAAATATTGTACTTAATGATAAAAATAACCAACATACGTATCTTAAAGACTTTCACAGGAACCTTACTGCACCGGCATTTTTTGGTGCATCTTAATCTAGAGTTTCTCAAATTTAGCTGATAATGACAATTCAACAGGAACAGTTGCCCCACCTCAAAATCCCAGTCTGCAGAGTAGAGACCTGAGCGTGTGATCCTAAAACAAGGGCTCCAGGCGAGTCCTTGCATTCTTCCATTTGGGGAACACTGATCCAAGTGCTTGGCTCATTTCAGCTTTGAAAAGTGTTATAAAGTTACTCCTCAACCTCTTCTCTGAATTAAATCATACCATTACATTTTCTTCAAAGATTTAATTTTCTAAGCTTAGCCCTTCTAATTAACTCAATAGCTATTAGCTGAGCGTGCTCTGAAGATTTGAAATCTCTCTTTAGAGTTGTGGGCCCTTGAACTATTATATAAATATGATGGTTTGCCTCAAGGTTGCCAGGAGGCTCTCAGATGCAGGAGTATAGACTATGTGACTTTTAAGCTTCCTTCCCACCCTCCTCAATTTTTAGATAAATTGCACATACTAGAAATGTTGCATCTGATACTTGCATAGGTTTACTTTTCCTCCTTCTGCAACTAACCTACAATACATTCCTAGTTTGAAGAGAGTTTTTATCATGAATATGTGTTGAATTTTACCAAATACTTTCACTGCATCTACTGGGATGATTATATTTAACTTTTTAAATATATTTAACTGTTGAAAATGTGGTAAATTATATTGATTGATTTTTTGAGTTTTACATTCATTCAATACCACCCATGAATTCCTGGGATAACTCCTATTTAATCAGGATATGTCATCCTTTTATAATTGTCTGCGTTTTGGGTTGCTGAAATTTTTCTTAAGGATTTTCATATCTATGTTCATGAGGGATACTGATGCCTGTGATTCTCTTTTCTTGCAATGTCTTGATCTCATTTTTGTATCAAGGTTATGTTGATCTCATAAATGAAGTCATTCCTTCTTTCTCCTGAAATAGTCCCTCTTCCTCCGTTTCCTGGAGGAAATAATTTCTGGATTCCAGCTATGTCATTTCCCTTCAGGTTAAAGAAGAACCTCTAGTATTCCTTGTAGTGCAGTTCTGCGGCAGAGATAAATTTTCTGGAATGTGTTTTTTATTTTTGAATGTATCCATCAAAGCTTAACCAAAGAAGCAGGATCAGTCCCTCCAGATGCTTCCCTTCCCACCTGTCCTCATCAGCAGGAGACGGTGGCTGTGGTCGGGGTGAAGCACCCTGTATATCAGAAGAGGGGACTCGCTCACAGAGGAGGACACACCTGCCTACTGATGACAGCACTCAATCACCCCCGCTTCCTACACCCACAAGAGTTCATTCATATCACTGTGTTCTACAGGACTTAGAATATGTTCCTTGGTATTTGCTACTGTTTAAGTCATTCTACACTACTGGGATTGCTTTTATTTAAAATAGTCCAGGCCGGGAGTCCTGGCTTTCTCCTGTAATCCTGGCACTTTGAGAGGCCAAGGTGGGAGGATCACTTGAGTCCAGGAGTTTGAGATTAGCCTGGGCAACACAGCAAGACCCCATCTCTACAAAAAAATAAATTTAAAAATTAGCCAGATGTGGTGGCACACACCTGTAGTCACAGCTACTTGGTAGGTGAGGTGGGAGGATCACTTGAGCTGGGGAGACTGAGGCTGCAGTAAGCTATGATCTCATCACCACACTCTAGCTTGGGCAACAGAATGAGAACCTGCCTTAGAAAAATAATATAAAAATAAAATAAAATATTTTAGCTCATTTTCCCCATAGGCTATTGAACCATCCTAGCTAGTCTAACATTTTAGGTTACATCCAACAAAACTGTATCAGTGAGACAGGGTTTCAAACCTGGAGCAACATGAAACTCCGGCAGATCGTGTTCATCAGCTTCACCTGCTGGCTCATCGGGGGAGGAGGTGAAGGCACCAGTGCTCTATCGTTATGTTCATTGAGAATCCTAGAAAAGAGGGCCCTACGGGACTGAAAATCAAATTGGAGTGTACATTCCCTTATGTAGTACTCAGGGGCCTAACACATCCAGGGGTAAAATGCATGACCATCTTATTCCTAATGTGGCTTTGGTGAGGGAGTGGGGCCATCCCTTTGGGCACATTGGCCAATAGCCCCAACTCTTCCGTTTGACATGCCAGTTCAACATCCTGGACACCAGAATTCTCCCGGCCTTCTTACATGAGCCTAAATCCTCCCTTTAAACAGAAGAAGGAGCGGAACTGCTGTGATTTGAAAGGATGATCCATAGCTTTCTCTTTGTCCATGGAAGGGAAGAAACGGCCGCTTCTACTCTGCTGCTGATGTGACCTCCTTCCCCTTTTATTCTCTTGCAGCCTGGTCTTTTCGGTTTTCTCCTACAATGTCCGCATCACTGGTGTGCGTCACTGGGGCCTCCCTCCTTTTAGCACGTAGGTGTCATCACCCTCATCTGTTCTTTACCAAAGTTTGTCTGTCCCTAACCCTTGGCCTGGGTGGAGAGTAGGGACCCCTACCCCCACCCACTGTACTTGTTGACTAGTCGGACCCAAGGTGACAAGCCTGAAACTGCATCTGCAGGATGACGCATGGGCAGCCATGACTCACCATCCAGAATCAACGAGGAAGGAGTTACTTCATGTCTCTGTATGGGACCTCAAAACATGACCCCTGAAACAGTAAATTTTATTTTTAAAATGTAAGCATGTTAATGCAAAACTTTTTTAGTGATAACACACATTTTTCACATAACCTGCTGGTCAGACTTCAGTCTTTTCTTGATGAATCAGATGATGGTAGTTTGATACACTGATGGCCCCCAATAAATCACACCTGCTGGTATTCACATCCTTGTGTCATTCCTTCCCTTGAATCTGGTCTCTTGTGATTCACCTTAACCAGAAGCACGTGGTGGAAGTGATGCTTTGCCAGGTCGAGGCCTAAACATTGGGAAAGCTAAGCCAACAGCCATATAAAAAGCCTCATTATTCTGAAACTGCCACGCTGCGAAAAGCCCACCCTAGACACACGGGGAGGCCGCACAGAGGAAAGCTGAAGCCCCTTGTCAATACCCCTGACAGAGCCCCTCACCAACTGCCAGCACCACCAGACCAGCCTCGTGAGGAGGCCACATGGACATGGATGATGCAGCCACATTTTAGCTGCCCTGCTAATCCCACACAGAGAAGACAGAAGCTGTCCCTTACAAGCCCTGCCCAAATTGCAGAATCATGAACAAATCAATGGCTGTTGATGTTGAAGCCACTAAGTCTCAGCGTGGTTTCTTACACAGATAGCTGACTCACCAGGAACGTCAGTATCGATTGGTGATGGGATTGTGCCAATCTTCAGGAGCAGGCTGGAGCGTCATATGAGAGTATAAGGAGGACTTGTGATTTGCTTTTTGCAGTATTAGGAAGTCAGCTGATATTCCTCCCTGATGTGAGGGCACTGTCACTATAAAAAGGGGCTTTGGGTGGGTCTTCAAAAGCACTGATAATCAGGTATGGTGGGGGGAACGAAGGGATATGAGAAGAACGTGGGAGGGTGGACGGCCACTGTGAATACAGAAGAGAGTTGTTTGTTCGTTCGTTGTTGATGAGCACCGTGGACCGGAGTAAGGAGGAGACTTAAAAAGACTCATGAAGATGTCAGGGCTCCAAGGAAACAGCAGATTGTGGATAAGCATGAAACACCTGCACCCTGACCCTTTTCCACGATAACCTGGAAGAGCAAAGATTAGTTCTCGAACATAGTTTGAGTGATTTAACCGACAAATAGTGTACAACAGGCTGAGGAGTGGATTTATTGATGATCTCAATAAACAATTAGGTGCAATTTTGTATACTTAGAAGCTCGAGGACTTTCTTTATCTTAATCATTCCCTTTCTCTCTCTTTGGGATACTTTTCATTAGAACATTCTTAGCTGGTTTATTAGCTTAAATAATTATGTGTTGATGAAAAGCACTGACCAACTGCAGATGAGACTAACGTTCTCCACGGGCAATCCCATGCCGTGTTAGAGGCCTCACTTGGAATGCTCTGGGAATTTCAGCCCTCTATTATGATGGAATCATCATCTATGAAAATTGTTATTCTCTACACCAACTATTCCATCATCATCAGGATTTAAGAGCTTAATTGTTTAATGAGGTCAATTTTCAGAAATCTCCTTCAATATGAAAATCAGCCCATTAAAAATAAGTAAGAGATAAAAGGTTGGGTCATGTAGCCAGATGTGTGCTCCGTTTAGGTTTGGACCATTTAGTCACTGCGGCCATGGCCTGAATTAGTGCTCCCGAAAGGTGCTGGCGCCTCTCCAACTATCGGCTCCACATTTGGCACCAGCATAGAAGGCATTCGTGGGTAGAAGTCTTTCAGTCTTAGCATTTACTCAATACTAAGTAATTGTATTATTGTAAATTGTAAATGTAAATGATAATTATAAATTTAAGTGATATTAACAATTTAATTGTAAATGTAAACGACACTAAGTGAGTTGAAATTACTTAATATTGAGTGAACTATGCTGGTAAAAACGTAGACCCCTCATTAACAAAAGATTGTAGTGTTTATCGCATGCAAGCTCTGCATTAGCAGGCTGTAGTCCAGTTAGAAACTTGCCAACTAGTTCTAATGTGTACAGGTCTTATTAATACCTACTCTTGGTTCCTGCCAGTGATACTATGGTCTACTTTAAATGATAAAAATAATGTAATTTATACCAATCTCACCACATTTTGTAGATTAATGCATCAAGTGTAGCTGTACAATCATCAGCTGAATTTTCCCCAATTTCTTTCAAAACATTTAAAACTTGCAGGAAAATAGAGATAATAGCACAACAAATACCCATAAACTCTCCTTCCAAATTCACCAATTGTTAATGCTTTGCCACGTTACTTTTTTCTCTTTTTCTCTCTCTATGAAAGCACACACACATTTGGAAATAAGCTGCAGTCATCACCTCTGCTTCAGCGTGTACTTCTCAAGAACGAAGACACTTCCTATGAACCACAAAATCATTAACAACTCCAAAAATTCAATATTTGATATGATGGCATTAAAGTTTCTCCAGTCGTCACCAAAATGATCTTCATTGCTGTTTTCTGTTTTATAAATTCAGGATAAAATCAAAGGCCTCACATGACATCTGGCTACCACACTTCTTTAGTCCCCTCACAGTGATTTGCTGTTCAAGACCTTAGCATTTTTGAAGTCTGCTCGTAGAATCATCCACTATCTGGATTTGCTTGTTTATCTTGATTAGACTGCAAACTAAAAATAAATCTAAGTCCCGCTGCTCTCAACTGACCAAACCAACTTCTCTTGGCCAAGGGAACCCCAGAGAAACTCATGATGGGACAGGAGGTCAGACACGTCTCATTACACTCCCTCCGCCCCGTCCCCCTCTTTGGAATTTAGATATAACAACTGACCAGTATTTCTGTTAAAATAGAGATCAGAAGAGTGACAGAAAAGACTTTTTGTGGCAATAAGAACCAAATTATAAATAGGACCTAAGGCCATGCCAGTTAAGTCACCCACGCCTACACTTAAAGAATAAACTATGTTCTCACTGCCTGACACAAGGATTTTCCTTTTCTTTTTCTCCAGCAGCTAAACAAGGGCTAGACTTGAGATAAGCAATATTAGAACAATTGAGGCTCATCGGCTCACAGATGCTGACTAAGTGAACCAACCATGACTACAGCTTTGACTGGGCAAGACAGTGCTTCAGTAACCTCCTCCTAATAAGAAAATCACCAACCACAGGCTGGCTCTGGCCGATTCACAGAGGCTGAACACTAGTGTCATCATGTCTCTGCTGCACTTCTGGTCACAAAGAACCTGACAGTAATAATGTGAAGTCTCCACCCCAAGATGAACATGAGCCTATGTTTGGGAATATTCATAGTTTCTCTGTAACCTGTTGAATATGTATGTTTAGCCAACCCATTTATTATGAGCTCCAACTCCAACCTCTCCTCCTTTAAAGTGCCTGTCTCTCGTCTTTGCTGGAAGCCCACTTCCCAGCCCGCAGGATGGCCACCTTGCAGGCTGTAACCCTTTGCAAGAAATAACACCTTCTTTCATAAATTTATAGATCTTAAGTTAATAAGATGAAGGTTAAACAGCGTTGACAAGAAAACTACCTGGCACTGTAGTCTGCTTCCTTCACATCATCAGCTTGTCCCGTGATTGGGCAATTCTGACTTCAGTCTATTCTTCAAGGTGTATCCTTTTCCTCTTTATACTTAAAAGTAATCTGTGGAGTGATGCTTTGAGATTGTGTGCTTAACTTTTCAGCCAGTGATTTTAGGTTCACTGCTGATTCTTGCCGAAATCAATCATTACTGTGGTAACTGCAAAATTTTATTGTTAAATCCCTTCATTCCTCCGATATTTATTAAAAGGTATTATTTCATAAACAGGAGCTGCCTTGCCCCTATTTTAAATGTGTTACTAAGGACTTGAAGGCTTCTTTATTTATTTTCGTTAACGTGATATAACCCATTCCGCCCTTTTAAAATGTTCAAACGGTCTCAACTATGGTTGGTGGGAGTCCCTTTCAGTGAGCACCTGCGTCCTTCTCACATATCCCTCTGCGATTTTTGCTTTGTTTTAGCACTTTTCTCGCTTTCTGGCACAGCAGAGCGTCCCCAGCTTGCCTCGTGTTTGCTTCCTGTGGTTAGGCATTTACATTGCTTCCACCATTAGTTATCTCAAATTATGGCACAGTGAATAACTACACATGAATTGATTCGCAGCTGCCATGTGGTATCTCAAAGAAAAATTCCAAGAACTAAGGTTGTGAGATTGAAAGATAAATGTCTATGCAATTTTGCTAGACATTGCCAAATGCCCCTCCCAAGAAGTTGTAGCATTTTGCACTCTTATTAGCCAAAGTGCCAGCTGGATATTTTTATATTCACACTTCAGAGTAAGTTCCTGTCTCAGAGAAGTCACTATTTTTTGAAACTCTATTTTTACAATTACTTTATGCCCCTTTATTACAATCTTAAATTATTTCGCTTAGCAATTTTTGTCATATGCGATACTTGCGAATTTTTATCCCAACTTTTATTTTATTTAATTTACTGTAAAAATAATACATGCTCACTGATTTGATTTTTTTAGAAAACTTCACAAGTCAGAGCAAGTATAATTGTACTTTGTAGAGCATTTGCAAGCCAAATTAAATTATTTTGGTTTTCTTAGTACAGTTCTCAAGACTGGTCACAAAATGATATAAATTTTATATAATTTATGCATTGGCTTTTGAGCCCATATCCAAAGAAAGACTCTAAAACTATTTTGAGCAATTTCAGCATCATTTGAGTAAGTTTATGGCCTCCCACAGAAAAACTTCAAAAGATAACATGCTTTCAAGTACATAAATATCAGTTTATAATTGTTTTCCTTTAGGAGATAATACTTCATAGTCATTACACTATTTGTTTGCCCCTGACAAGTATAATTATACAAGTCTAGCATAAGAACAAATAAGATCAGATATTCTATTTAAAAGAAACAAATTTAGTTGCACACTAACTAAAAATATGCTCACTGGTGAAAATGTTTCTTCCTTGAGTTGTATGCAAAACAAAAAAAGAAAGAAATTTCAAGCTAAATAGATATTTAAGTTATGGAATGGTAGTGTCAAATGCTTACTCAACTATTAAAGTTTGTTAGGTGTATTTTTATACCATGGTTAACCAATACTTTCAGTATTTTTCAAATTACTGATGAATGAGTAAATGATTTAATTGTGAACTCTCAACATGCATGTTTGTTTAAGCCAAGTCACATTACATTAAGTAGGCATAAAAGTATCAGAAGCTGGTTCGTAACTAATGAATGCTGACATTCTAGACAATGGCGTTTCCATCACTGCAACTAGTAAAAGTACGTTATAATTGGTGGTGATTGGAATATTTGCAGTCACTCTTTGAGCTTGGATTTGTGAGGCCAGTACTTTAAAAAGTGGTGCATTTCTTCTTGGAGCCTACCAGAAATTCAGATAGCTGCCAGGCAGTGACTAAGACCTCTTATCTCTAACTACATGACTAGTTAAGACAACCCAGGTAATATTGTCATGGATTTATTTCAATCGGCATAGAAAAACTGAAAGTAGAAATGTATTACATAATCAATCTTCTCATATGTGCATAAGCACGCACACGCGCACGCACACACACAAACACAAGAATAACACTATGTACTATATTATACAGCTTTGTTTTTGTTGAGTACCCATCACGTGCCATGCACTGAGCTTGATTCTTTTACATAAAATCCTAGCGAGATAATTTTGCATGCAATCTATGTAGTGTAATCTAATTCAGAGGGAAGGATATCATCATTCCTTGATACAGAGGAGAGTGGTGAATCTCAAGAGATTAAATAACATGCTGATGATCATCAGAGAGAATATAACAGCAATGCATCTCCAATTGCTAGGTAACATTAGATGCAATACAGTTGCCTAGGTAAAAGCAGAACTTTCCTTTAAAATCTCCAATACACTTTACTTGCTGATTTTCCTAATTGTATTCAATGCAGTAAAACCTGCTTTTCTGTTTGTGCAGGATGGAGGCACCTCCCTCTTGTCGCTGTGGCCTCAGGGGACAGAGTGGGAGGTGGTGGTGAGAGACTGTGGGTGCCCACCCCGATGCGGTCCCTCCCTACGCCCAGCCCACTGCTTTGCTGACAAGGCTGCCCACCCCACAGGGGCTGGAAATGCCAGATGGCTGCTTTTCCTGCTTCTCAGGAAGCCAGGTGTAGACTTGAAGCCATCCTATCCACAGGACTGTCTGTAGTGGGGCAGAAGAAGGGAAAAGTGTGTGTGAGGATGTGGCCCTTGTTGCTGTGAAGATGGAAGCCTGAAGCTGACACCTCCCCAGAGGTCGGCAGGAGGGAGGATGGGCTGAGTCTAGTCCTTGAGTTTCTATACCTATCAGTACACCAACTTACTATCATGATAATTTTAAGGCAGTCATTTTGTTCTTCAATTTTCTGTTAAAATGTTTATCTTAAAGAATAAGGGCATCAAGGAGAATTGAATAGAAGGCCAGTGGCTCCAGCCACTGCACCAACCTGGGCACTGTCCAGGCTCCAGGCATCTGGGTGTAGAAGGCACTCAGCGTTGGATTTTTAAACTGTTGCTCCCCAGTGTGGTCCTTGGGCCAACAGAATCAGCACCACCTGGAGATGGCTAAAACTCAGGATCCCGGGGCCCACCCAGACCTGCTGGGCTGCATTTGCATTTTACCCAGATGCCCTGGTGATGCACGTTCTGAGGCAAGAGTGAGTATCTTCAACCACTTTTTCAAAGAGTGGAACCACTTTTACATATTCTGTGACCTGCAACCAAGGGTACCCAACTAAGGCAGGGGTTGTGGTACATACCCGTGCAGCCCTGCTTCAGGTCAGTAGAGTCTCTGCTCTTGAAATTCTTACAAGTGTCTTCAATGTAAGTACAAGACGCTCTCGGGCCATTCACTCAGATGGCGAGAAGCTTTTTATCAATGCCTGAGAAATACACAAGCCAAACATTTCTCAGGAAAACCTGGCATGGCCTCTAGTAAAGGTCTCTCCCAGCCTCTCCCTACCTAGGCTGGAGGTGCCAATTCATTTTGGCTGCAGACTTTTTCTTTTCTTTTAAAAATAAGCTCTGTATGAATTCCATTTCCCTAAACTTCTTTATTCTTTAAGACACATATCTTAACAGAACAGTAAAGAACAAAATAACTGCCTTAAAATTATCATGACAGTAGGTTGGTGAATTAATAGGTATAGAAATGGTGGAGTACCACTCCCCCCTCCTCACCAACCCATTTTAGTTCTCCTTTAGCTCACTTTAAAAAAAAATTGATAGGCACATATTAATGGTAGCTTCCTTGTGTCTGTGTGTGTGTGCACTGAAAAATGTACTTAACAGTTTATGTACTCATATGCTTTAAAATAGGCAACGCTAGACATTCAGTATAACCTAATTATCAGCATTTTAGTATTGCAACACTAGTAAAAGTAGAAAAAGTCAACATGTTTCCCAGTTCCCAGAATGTAATTTTCTATCCTGGGAATTGTTTTGACACTATTTTAGCAAATGGGAACTTTTTTCCTCTTTCTGGGCACAAAACTGGACCTTTTTGACCCTTACACAAATGATTATTAATCTTTCCAGATTTCTGTTTTTTTTTTTTTTTTTTAAGTTCCATCAAGTGGAACCCAAAACTGTAATTGAACACAGTTTGGAGACAGATGACTAATTTCCTAAACTATTTCTGGATTTTTTCCTTTGACTACTTATAGCTTCAAACAGGCTTCCACAGAAAATTTTGCTGTGAAGTCCTCTCTGCTCCCCCTTAAGTCCCCCTTTCCCTTGAGAGGTAAAAGTGAAATGTTGGTAATGGAACACTTAAAAAATGATTCCACTGGGCCCTGCCTCCTGTTCACTAGCAAGGAATGTGGTTGTGCTTATACCGCCGAGGTTAGTCTAAAAGAATTTTCATAAACCACCAATTGCATTACATCAATGCATCATCTTAAATCCCATGGTGATTTTCCTAAACATAACTAGCTCACTGGCTTCAAACCTATTATCTCTCCTTTTCGCTGCAAGAAATTCTCTAAATGTTTATGTTCCTGCAGGACCATACTAAAACAGCCAGTTAGCTAATGTGGAATACTAAGGGAAAAGTAATGTATAACCTGTCAAGAAATTATGCTGGGGTGGAATATATAGCCACCAAGCAAAACTGTCAGAAGACCGTGCTGCCCCGAAAACCTATGAGAGGAAGTTTTTCATTAGCCCCATTGTTTCTGTGAATTTATTTATTGTTGTGGTGGGTGAGGGGAAGAGACTTTGGTATGGAAATGAAGAGTAAGCAGGAGAGCTATTCTGAGAAACTATTTCTCTTTCCAAAATACCGTAAGGCAAAAATGCCTGCCCCTGAAACTCTGAAATTGACTGAGAATGACAGGCAACTCAGAGAGAATGAGGAGGACCTTGCAACATTAAAATGCGAGCTCAACATCACTCATGATCAGAGAAATGCAAATCAAAACCACAATGAGATATTATCTCATCCCAGTCAGAATGTCTATTATTAAAAAGACAAAAAACAACAGATGCTGGCAACAATTCAGAGAAAAAGGAACTCTTATACCCTGTTGGTGGGAATGTAAATTAGTGTAGCCACTATGGAAAACAATATGGACATTTCTCAAAAAAGTAAAAATAGAACTCCTGTATCATCCTGCAATCCCACTACTGGGTATTTACCCAAAGGAAAAGAAATCACAATATTAAAGGGATACCTACACTCCCATGTTTATCATAGCACTATTGACAATAGCCAAGATATGGAATCAACCTATATGTGCACCAGTGGATGAATGGATAAGGAAAATGTGGTATATATACACTGTGGAATATTACTCAGCCATAAAAAAGAATGAAGTCCTGTCATTTACAGCAACAAGAATGGAACTGGAGGTCATTGTGTTAAGTGAAATAAGCCAGGCTCAGAAACACAAATAGTGCATTGTCTAACTCATATGTGGGAGCTAAACTTGATTTCATGGAGATGGAGAATAAAATGATAGATATCAGAGACAGGAATAAGTAAAGAGGAGACAGATAAAAAGAGTTTAGTTATGGGTACAAGTATATAGTTAGATAGAAGAAATAAGTTCTATTGTTTGATAGCTCATATGGTTTGGCCATGTCCCCACCCAAATCTCATCTTGAATTGTGGCTCCTATAATTTCCACGTTGTGGGAGGGACCTGGTGGGAGGTAATTGAATCATGGGAGTGGGTCTTTCTCATGCTGTTCCTGTGATAGTGAATAAGCCTCATGAGATCTGATAGTTCCCTGGCACATGCTCTCTTGCCTGCCACTATGTGAGACGTGACTTTTTTCCTCATTCGCCTCCCACCCTGATAGTGAGACCTCCCCAGCCACATGGAACTGTGAGTCAATTAAAACCTCTTTCCTTTATAAATTACCCAGTCTTGAGTATGTGTTTATTAGCAGCATGAGAACAGACTAATACAATAGCAGACTAGGGAAGTATACTTAGCAATGATATTGTGTACATTTTAAAGTAACTAGAAGAGAGGATGTGAATGCTTTAAAAATGCTCCCAACACAGAAATGTGATCAAGAAATGCCCATTGAGGAGATGGGCACCCCAAATAACCTGACTTGATCATTACACATTCTATGCATGTAACCAACTCACATGTGTCCCACAAATATGTACATTATTATCTATCATTTAAGGGGGAAAATGTGAGCTCTTGAATGCAGTAACTGGTCAGGGAGATAATGTTATGAGCTCTAAATCAAGATATGTCTCCTTAGCATACTAGCATACTGGACTTATGCAGCTCTCTGAAAAAGTAATTTTTGTTTATGGCTTGGGGGAGGCCTGTGAAAAGTGGTACAATAAAAAAATGAGGTGTTGTATATCCTGAAGTTTCAGCTTTCTCTAAGATCTCGCCTTTCATTGCAGGCTCCTCTCATTCCATTGGTGACCTCATGCAAGACTTGAACTTCGACAGGTGTGCTGAAGACCAAAACCTCCATCCCCAGCCTGGCTTCTCTTCTGAGCTCCAGATCAAACAGCTAGCTGCTTATGAGGCATCTCCTTAGGGGTCTTCCACAGGTACCTCACAGTGACACATCCAAATGCAACTTCTCTGGTGTCCCTCTGCCTAGTGTATTCGAGAAGGGGTAGGTTTGTCACTCACCCAGTTGGCTGCTCTGAGACATGAGCTCCTCCCTTGTGGCTCTGGGTCAACCCTGGGTTGCTGGTTTATTCCTGCAGGTCACCACTGAGATCCGATAAGAACAGCACCAGCTGTTCCCTTAGCACAGACCCTGGGGTGGCTGTGGGGGCTGCCAGTCTCCCATCACATGCTCCAAACACTACACGGGGGCCGATCAAGGAATGGGACCCTCTGATGGGAAAGGAAGGAGAGTAATTAAATAGAATTACAGCATGCTTGGTGGAAGCATGTAAAACTGAGCGCTAAAATGACTATCCTGAGAGTCTAGAAGAAAAGCATTAAAAAAAACCACAAAACTCCCTGAAGATGCCTTGTGGGCAGTCTCCCAGAGCTGCAACAGTATGACCCTCCAGCCTGCCAGGAGGCCCACTCGAATTGCTCTCACTCATACCCAACAACCCCTCCAGCACCCGTGGCTCCAGCCATTCTCAGTTACTAGCGCCTCCAAATATCTCTGGCTGTTTCACCCTCCCTGCCTTCACACTGCTATTTTTCCTGGATTTCCCTCATCTTTCAGCTACTCTGTCTGCTTATTCTAAATCCCTCTAGTCCCTGTCTCAATCATCACCATCCCCGAGCTCTTGCCTGAGTTAGAGGCACATTACCTGAGAGCAGGTGCCACACTCCCACCGCCCTGGAACCCTGCCCATCTCCTCTTCTCACCTGATTCCTCTCACCCAGGGGCTTAGTGTTTGCAGCACCTGGCCCACCACTTGGCACATAGCGTTTCACAAATATTCGACTGGGAAGAATAACTGCTGTAAAGAACAGTATGCTTGTGTTCAAGACCCAGGATTCATGCCCCATTTTGCTATTTCCAGATGTGTAGTTCTGCTGAGATAGCATCATTTCCCAGCTTTCCCTGAGTCCTCTTGTCTGTTAAATGGAAGATTATTCCCTTTCTTCCTCTAGTGAGGATCAGCATCACAAGGGAAGTGTGAACAGTAAACTTGGAAGTTACACCGAAATGTGAGCCTTTTTTTGGGGAAAAAAAAAGAAGAAGAAGAATAGCTGAAGCTCACGCAGCTCATACTCTGTGCTAGGCACTGTTTAATTGATCCTTGCAATTATCTCATTAAAGGAAGCTAAGTCCTTTGCCAAAGAGCACAGAGGTAGGACATAGTGGAGAAAGGATTTGAACCCAGGCAAATAACTCACTTGTAAATGCTTTCACCAGATAAATCTTTGGCTTCAGAATGTATACTTAAAAGCCCACCTGATGATTGTGACACCCAAAGCTAACGCTGCTTGTTGCCTGTATGCTGAGCTCCGTGATAACCATTCTACAGCTACATTGCCCTATGCTGTCCACAGCCCTACTATATGGGCACCCTTGGTCCTGTGAATCTGATGAGAAAATGGAGACAGAGACACGGTCACTCGACCAGGCTGCGGGGCTGGTGTTCAGGCCTGACCCACACTTCAGAGCCCAGGCTGCCCAGCACCATGCAGGGGACAGCGAGGACAACCTTGAGGCAGCAGCTCCTGGGCTGTGCAGGACCAGGAGGGAAACCCTGTTGCGGCTCATGGACGACCCAGCTTGGATGCAGTTTTGTCTCAAAATTGGAAGTGTTGAATGATCTTCAAGCCTCTGTAGGAAAAAGAGGTTCCAAAACAAGGAACTAAAGCTGAGGACTGCTGGGAATTGGAGCAGGCTAGCAAGTCTTTCTTGTGTTTAGAGGAGGAGCCTTGGTCCAGCAGGGAGAGCCTGAAAAGGCTTCGCTGAGGCTCTGAACGCAAAGGTCTGGTGAACTCATCTTAAGAGAAGGCTGCTAGTGTTGCGGAGGTCTCCTGGCTACAAAAAGTTTGTAGTCCAGATTTTCCCCAAGTTGTGATAACATTCTAATGTGTTAGGTTTGAGGTTTCTTCATGAATAGATTCAGGATACGCATATTTGGTTGGAATGCAAGAGAAGTGAAAAGCTGTGTTTTTCTCGGCACATCACATCAGGAGGTATGTGAAGTCCACTATTGCTGATGCCAGCTGTGATCACCTGGTTAAGGTGAGGCCTGCCAGCCTGCACCACCATAAAGCGACTGTTTTTCCCTTCGTAATCAATCAGTATTTGGTGAGGAACTGCACTGAGATCATGAAAACATCTTGTTCCTCCTCAGCTGCTAGTTCTGTCTTCTGTTGACAATTGCCTGAATCGATACAACTGTGACTATTGCCAAAAGGTGATTTTCTCATTAATTCATTCTTTAAGATGAAAACTTGTGAACATTTTACAAAGTGGCTGGCTTGTACTCCTCAAAAATACCAATCCCATGAAAATGGAGGAACTGCTCCACATCAAAAGAGACTTTTTCTTTCTTTTGCTCTAAATGACATTACTGGGGCCACACGCCATGGCTCATGCTTTTAATCTCAGCACTTTGGGAGACTGAGGCAGGTGAATCACCTGAGATCAGGCGTTCAAGACCAGCCTGGCCAACATGGTGAAATCCTGTCTTTACTAAAAATACAAAAAATTAGCTGGGTGTGGTGGTGGGCACCTGTAATCCCAACTACTTGGGAGGCTGAGGTTGGAGAATCACTTGAATCCAGGAGGCAGAGGTTGCAGTGAGCTGAGATCATGCCACTGCACTCCAGTCTGGGTGACAGCGTGCGACTCTGTCTAAAAAAAAAGAATAAAATAAAATAAAACACATTACTGGGACAATTGGTGAAATCTGAATAAGTCCTGGAGATAAGATAATATTATTTCAATGTGGGTTTTCTGATTTTGATACTTGTATTATGTAAAAGAATGTCCTTGTTTTTTGGGAATTACACATTGAACTGTTTAGGAGCAGAGGAGGTTTGGGCTATAACCTTTTTTGAAAAGGTTCAGAAAAAATAGTATGCATGTATAGAGAATGATAGGACAAATGTGGTAAAATGCTAACATCTGAGGAATCTGCATGAAGGGTCTATGGGAGTTGTTTTTAGTATTCTTGCAACTCTTGTACATCTGAAACGATTTCAGAATGAGCACACTTAAAATGTGCTATGCGTTTGAACTGAATATGTGTACTTGGCTGTTTTTGACAATAAATGGTTGGGCTCCCCACCCCTATGGGGAAGGGACTCTGCGATTCTGAGGTGGGTGGACCATCTACTCTGTCCTACTCTGACAGATGCCGACCCACAGGGAGATCTAGTAAGAAGTATCTTGGTCTATTGTGCTGTTGTGGAGGGGAAACATTCAAGCCAAATTAAAGCTCATCTTTTAAAACACTGACTGATACCGGCCCATTGCTTCTGTCTCTAAGTTCCAGCTTTTGGGTATGACACTGCCTCTGTCACGGTCTCCTGAAATAGATGATTCCAGAGCACGCAGCTTCCACATGACAGAAGGCTTTACATGGCAGCAACAATAAAGCCCTTTAGCCACTGAGCCCTGCAACGAAGGGCAGGAACAGCAAGTCATGAGTCTTCACCACCACGTGAATCAGCCGCCGACCCACAGCGCCACGGGAACGCAGGCTCCCGGCCCACACACCCACAGCGCAGATAATGGCTTCAGCCTTCAAAAGGGAGAAAGAAGTGCCCCCCAAAATTGTTCTTTAAAACACTCCATCGTCATTTGTGACAGCACAATTTGCTGTTTCATGTCAGTCTGTTATCAAGAAGCCTTCTGAATCAGCGCTCTATTCTGAGCACAAAGTCAAGATGTCTGTGGCTTCAGCTGAAGAGGTTCACATGGAAGACCTGCTGAGCTGGTTGCTGATTCAAGCCTGGACCATTCCTGAAGTTCTTCTGGGTGAGTGGGAAAGGGTCACCCATAATGGCTTTTTCTTGGCCTTTCTATCCCTTTCCCACCCTGTCCACTTAGCATCCCTCTAGAGAGAACAGGAAACTGAATACACGCCAAGAAAATGGACACACTCCACATGCATCAATAACTTCACTATATTAATAGCTCGCCAAAGTCAACTATCTCCCTAGGGGATCTTAGTTTCTCCCCTTGTGAGAGTCTATTTTTTCTGTGTTTGTTCTTTCTTTTCCCTGGCTTTCTTGTAGAAATAGCATGTAAGGTAACCAGTTGTAGCCCTTGTAACGGAGTACACACCTAGTAACAGCAGGGCTGGCCCCACAGATGCCTCTCAGTCACTGAGTTCCCATAGCAAGGGCACTTTACACATCCCATCTGCCATCCCATCTAAACTTCAAGGCAAACTTACAACATTTCATATCCCAGCTTCGCTGATGAGAAAATAAAAGCTCAAAGAGGTTGAATCACATGCCCAAAGATGCGTGGCTAGTACAGGAGTTGAGATTTAGACTCAGTTTATTTGTCCTAGTGAGAGAGGCTTAGTGTTTCCATTCTGTTTATTTTACCATCAGGTAGAAAAAAAAAAAACAAAGAAGCCCAGTTTCTTCATTTGCCTTTTGAGGCCCCAGTGTTCTTTTACCAAATTGGCTTTGGTGGCTGGAGTGCATGAGGACTCATGACCCTTAGCTCACTTTCCACTTGTAGTTGCCCTTTTATTTCACTGCGACAAGTCTCCTCTGTAACCCTGTTCAGCAAGAAAACGAATATATTCAGGCTTTTGCTCAGATCATCGTTCAGATTCCTCCACGATGTGTGAGCAGGGATTCCTCAAAACGCAAAGCTGGGCGGTGCTGCTGTCTTCTGCCCCAGCTAGTGAGGCAGGGCCCAGTAGCTAATCCTGTGTGTTCAGCGCTCCTACAGTTTGCAATCCATCATTTGGCTTTTTGTGAATTATGTGACATCTGGGCCTGAGAAAGAAGATGTTCTCACCTCAGGGGACCTGAGAGTCTGCCCTGTTTCCCTAGATACAACCACCTCTTTATGTTTGGATCCTCAGGCAACAGCACCCCTAGAATGAGGCTTCCAACAAGTGCCTGGAAGGCCCCTCTCCTGAACATGGCTGAGTTGCACCCATTGCCCGCATGGCACCCATTGAAACCTTGCACAATAGTGGCTTCTCACAGATGCAGCTGCAGCTGTCCCTTGGAGGGCCCGGGGAACCTGACTCACACGCAGTACCTGGGTCTGATGTGTGCCTTAACTTTCCTCTAGAGGACTCCAGTGCGGTAGAGCCACTACTGTCCACAGCGATAATGTCTATAAAGCACCTTACGTATCAACTCCCTTCTTTTCTCTGTTTCACATCCACACCCCTCCCAGCACTTCCCAACAGCAGTACCTAGAACATCCCTTGCACTCAGGTCTTAGTCTCAGTGTCTGCCTCTGGGAAAACCAGCCTCAGACACCCCTGGACTCCTCTTGTACATACCTAGTGCAGTCGTCCACTGCTCAGCCCTCCATGCAATGGTGCTGACAATGGTGAGGGCAAGTGGCACTGAGTTCCACACTTAGACTTTTCCATTCCAGAAAGCTGTTGTTCCAGCCAGAAGGCACCCTCAAGAGTTCCTGGTGGATACAGGAGGGTAGAGCTCAGGGTGGGGAGCCACTCCAGAAATGTGAGTGAATTTTCTTTTCCAATGGTGTATATGGAAAGATACAACAATCCCAATCCAACTCCAAGTGCCATGAAGCTCAGAAATGAAAAATATTTCTATGCAAAAGAAGGGAAGATTTTGTCTTTTGCAGATTCACAGTGTTTCAAAAGAGTAAAATGTTTCTTCCTCTCCTTCTACCTTAAAACCTTCTTTTTTCTGCCCTAAGTTGCATGCTCCATTAAGTTATCTGAATGATTTCCAGGAGGGAATGGGAACCCAGAGTCATGCACCCCACTTCTGCTAGCAGTCACTTGGGGCCCCACCATGGTCCCATCCTCAATGTACCAGGTCATGGAGTGGGTGAGGGTGTGTCTCAGCCTCCAGTCGCACACTCAGTTCCTCCCTCACTCTAATTGGCTCAGGGGTGGACATGTGATACCTTGAGACCCAATGAGGTATCTCCTGGGACTTCTGGGAAACAGCTCTTTGCTCCTCCTCACTGGTTTACAGTGAGAGGATGAGGGCTGGGACTTTGGCAGCCATTTTGCTCCCATGAGAGAAGGGCCTGAAGTTAGAGCCCACAGGAAGAGGCAGAGCTGAGAGGGAAAGAAACACCAAGTCTTCTGATACTGAGCAATGGAATCTGCCTGTCCTCCTCTGGACCTTTCAGTAGTTGAGATATTCAGTTCCCTTTCTTGCTTCACCTGGTGTTGGGTTTTTCTGTCACTTATTGCAAAGAGTCCTAATTGATGTGAACAGAAGGGAGAGGTTTCCTTTATTTCTCTCTCTCTGATCCAAAATTACTGGCAAGTTTTCTTCATTCTCCTTTGCACCATGACCCAAGTTTCTTTCTCCTGTCTTCTGTGACCCAGAGTGGCCCTCACTGCGGGAGGCCCTTCAATGTATGTGAGTATCTAACATTTCTCCTTGAAATCCTCTGTAGAAATGTAACTGACTCCACTAAAGAGGGATGACCAAACTCATAAGGAGTGTAAGGAATTTGCACTTGAGATGCCCAAGGGTCTGATTCTGACATGCTAAGGTTTTATTCCAAAAGTTAAGATTTCATTAACAAATATTTATTTAAAAGCACTTGGAGAAATTTTGTTGTAAATTCAAGTGCAAAGCGTAATCCTTCTAATAAGCTGGGACCAATGTTTTGAAAAGGGAGAAAAAAATTTTCACTGGAAATAACTAAATTCAAATATATAAAATAAACAATATTTATCTACTAGTTCTTCTGAAAGGCTTATAAACATAAACATGGTAACTCTGTAGTAGACAGTTTCTCATACTACCTCATTTAAAAAAAATCCTTTAGTTTCTCTCCAACTTATCACTAAATACTCAACCTACAGAAAACCTGCAAAAAAAATCATCAAATGGACATCCACATATCCTTTACCTGGATTTATCAATTGTTACTATTTTGCCATATTTGTATTATATACGCATATATGTGATTTTTTTTGAGGAACCATCTAAGAGTTAATGACAAACATCATGACACTGAACCCTTGAATGCTTTAGCATTTCTCTCCTATTAAATGAGATAATTATCTCACATAATTATCACACTCAGGAAAATTAACATTGATAGAATACTAATTATTATTTTTTTTTTACACAGAGTCTCACTCTGTCACCCTGACTGGAGTGCAATGGTGAGATCATGTCTCACTGTAGCCTTGAGTTCCTGGGTTTCTAACTCAACCTCCCAAATAGCTGGAAATACAAGCACATGCCACCATACCCAGCTAATTTTTCTATTTTTTGCAGAGATGAGGTTTCGTCATGTTGCCCAGGCTGGTTTCAAATTCCAGGGCTCAGGCATATCCCGCCTTGGCCTCCCAAAGTTCTGGAATTACAGGTATACACCACCATGCCCAGCTAATAATACTATTGTCTAATTCTTTGGTTCATATTCAATTTTTTTTCTTTGTCCTAAGAATATCTTTCACAGCTGACTTTTTTCTTTTGACCCAAGATCCACCCACGTATCACGCATCACATTTACAAATATTTTACTTTTGAACATTATGCTACAGTCTTTTTTCTAGTTCTTAATGAACTATCTTGGGTTACTATAAAACTGATAATTGTTCCATCAGTTACTTATTTTCTATGAATTTCTATTAGTTCTACTGATTAATTATTGAGGGAAGTACTTAAAGAATTACCTAACGGCCACAGGGATTTGGGCATTTGTGTAATTTTTTAAACCTAAGAGAACCTGTTGATTTTATACTTATAAACAAAGCCCATCTTGTTGCATTATACATTATCACAGGAAGAAAATGAAAGTAATCAAAGGAGGTTGGTGACTGATGTATGATGATATTGATAACGTAGTGATGGAGATGATGAAGTTGAGGAGAAGGAAGGGATCTGGTGATTTTAAGTCAGGTTGACTAAATAAAAGTTTTGCCTGAAGATGAATACGTATATGCTCTTTTGTATAATGAGTGTTTTGCAAAAGGTAGGTACTTCACCTACCTCCTGGAGGTATAAACTACCTCCTCCAAAATCACCACCTTGACCCCATAATCACCAAACCTACACCACATCCCCAAACTACAGTGCCATGCCTCCCACTCACAGACCGCCACATGCCACATCTTTACTTGAGAATGGCACTGTCCCACAGAATGTTCTACAAGGATGGAATGTTCTAGACATGCACCGTCCAGTACATGTGGCCACTGAGGAGTACGGCCAAGGTACTGAATTTTTAAATTTATATAACTTTAAATACTTTAAGTAGCCACAAGTGGCTGGTGGCAACCATATGAAAGAGTGTGGCTGTAGGTCATGGCTGCAAAACTGCTTGTCCCCTCAAAGACCCCAATTCAGATTCACCAGCCAACACCTCTCACAGCCCGTGCACTGTTTAGAGTTCTCCAGTAGTTTATGGTCACCTCAGAAAAGAATTCAGAAGTGACCATCTTGTTTAAAACTCACAAATCATCCCTCTTCCAGCCCAGCCCATACAGAACTCCCCGTTCCCTCCCTGGTTGATTTTCTCCATGCACTCACCACGGCTTGGCATGCTGTGTATCTAACTTATTTAATTGTTTACTATCCATCTCTGTCCACTATGATGTAGCCTCTCTGAAGGGAGTTTCCTCTGTCTTTTTTCCAGCTGCGTCAATAAACACTTGGGAGTGAAGCAGGCGCTGGAGACCGTCACCCAGGAATGCCTACGTCTCACCAGCACCGCGTGCCTCACATATCACGCACATCCAGGTTGCCCATACACCCTCAGCATGGCAGGGAACGTGGGAGGCAGCAGAGTAGAGGAAAATAGGGAGGCCTAAACAGAGCTAAGTTTCAGCTTACCACTTATAAAAATAGTGGTATTCTTTTGGCCAGCTGGGTTGTTATAAAAAGTAGAAATAATAAATGTGAACAACCTATCAAGATGCCAGCAGCAGAGGATAGCCCCATCCACATGTAGAATCTCACAATTGTGATTCAAATCAGGCATCTTAAAAACCTTTTCAATGATACTTTCTTATAAGGCAGCAGGCAACATGCTTCAACGGGGAATAAACAAGAAGGGCCCCTGATGCGTCTGGCAAATCTCAGCGCTGAGTGCTTAATTAGCAGTAACACATTTACAAGTGGTCATTATCCTCATTTTCAGTTGGGAAAACTGAGGCCTAGAGAAGCATCCTGAATCCTAATGTCTGTAGCTGGACATGAACTCATGAACCTCCTGCGGTTTCCAGAGCCTGCTAAGTCACTCTGCTGCACCACCTTGCTTGTGACACGCCAGACTGAACAGCAAGGCATCTAGAATGAAAGTCCCTCCTGTCATTCATTCAGATTGGGTCCCTCCTTGTAAGCATTGGAGGTTGGTGAGGAGGGCAGCTGCTCCCTGCTCCACACCCTCCAGGAAAAGTGGCTGACTGGCCACACAGCTCACATAAAGAGAATGGGGGCATTTTAACGTTAGGAAGCTTTTAGGGTCTTTCAGAGGCCACTTCTTGTTTTCTCCCTGGGTGAAGGATCTGAAGAGCTGCTCATTCTTGCTCTGGGGTGGGTTGGAGGGATCTCATATCAAGGTCAGAGACTGAAGGAGTTGCCTCTTTGGATCTGCATTAAAGTGCCAAATGCCCAGGCTTAAGAATTATTTTTAGTTGGGAACATCACCCCAGAATGTTGTGATTCCAGACATCGCCACCCAGGCAACCCTCATGCAGATGGCTGAGTAATGCAGCAGCCAGCACCAGGGCTCCAAGGAGGGGCAGGAAAGAGAGAAGCCAGTTCCTTGTGTCCTCATTTCAACTGACTGCATGTTCCTGGTACTCTGACCTCTCCTGGTTCCTGTAACTCCAGGCTCCTGCTGGAGACAGAAGAAATGTGGGTATTTCCTGGTCCTCTTGTCCTCTCCAGACTTTCTGATTTTGAGCAGGGTGAGTACTATACTGGTTTCCCAGATTCTATTTTCATCCTGCTGGTGCTGGATCCAACTCTGGACATTACAGCATATCCCAGCAAGCAGTCACAGGCTGTCCAGGAAACACAGGACAGGATGGACAGAAGGAGGAGGTGAGAAAAGGAGACTGCAGCTTCTTAGCTTCTCCACCCACAGCCAATGGAAAGGGCTCTGCAGGTGCCTTGTATGGTCTTTGGAACCCATAACCAGGGAGATAACCCAACAGGTGCAAACTGTTTGGGGAGATGATAGGGAAAGAGACCAAGAACTAGAAGCTGGGCAACAAATCTTCTAGCCAAGGATGTTGTGACAGCCTACACTTCATAACCCTTATGTGGACAGGCAGTTGGTCTTACCTGCGTAGATCCATACTCTGCTGCCTACATGTGCCCTTTTCAGGTGATGTTGCAGTCCTTTCTGCCCCATTGCCTATATACATGTGCAGAAGTTCTTCACCATACTCTAGAGTCCAACTTACTTGTCTCTTTTGTAAAAATTCAGTTAGAAGGCTGGGCATGTGGCTCACACATGTAATCCCAGCACTTTGGGAGGCCAAGGTGGGTAGATCCCCTGAGGTCACGGAGTTTGAGACCAGCCTGACCAACAAGATGAAAGCCCATCTCTACTAAAAATACAAAAATTAGCCAAGTGTGGTGGCGTGCACCTGTAATCCCAGCTACTAGGGAGGCTGAGGCAGGAGAATTGCTTGAACTCTAGAGGCAGAGGTTGCAGTGAGCCAAGATCACGCCATTGCACTCCAGCCTGGGCAACAAGAACAAAACTCCGTCTAAAAATCAAATAAATAAATAAATAAACAAATAATTCAGTTAGAAAGTAATCTACGCTACTAGTAAAATCACCATCATCATCATCATCATCACCAACCACCACCATCATCATCATCACCCAGCCCTGGCTTCTCCGTATTAAACTACTGCCTCCCTAAGATAAAGGTGAGATGTATTCTTTGCCATACCTTTCACCACATTTATATAACCAGAGGCAAACATCGGTTTAGGTAATATTTTATAAAATCATTTCCTGTTTTATAAAACTGGATTCAATATTGTGTACATTTCTCTGAAGATTGCCTTTCACACTTCCTGTAGTTTTTTACCAGGCCAAAAAGAGTTGCAATAGACATCCTCAAGTACATATGCTTTTATTTTTATAGGGTAGATTCTGAAAAATGAGATTGCAGGGCCAAAGGGTATGTGCATTTTAACTTTTTAATAGCTATCGCCAGATCACTTTCCAAAACAGTTGTAGTTATTCCTATTCCCATGGGCAAAGTATGCAAGTGCCTTTTCTCCCGAATCCTTTCCTGCACCAAGGTATCATTTTTTCCCTCACTTTTAAACAAATATATTGCATGAAATTATGTTATTATTTCTTAAAATTTAATTTTTCTGGCTAACAGTCAAATAATCATATTTTCATATGTTTATTGATCATTGTAATTCTTTTCTTCAAAACTATCTGTTATATTCTTTGACTATTTTGCATTGAGATTTTAAAATATTTTTATTATTTTTCATGCATTTTTGTGTGTTATAGATGTTATCTCTTTGTCAAATATATTTCTCTGTTGATCATTTGTCCTTTGACTTTTCTAATGATATTTTTGCCATAATATTTTAAAATATAAATATCATTGGTATTTCTTGTGTTTACAAAAAACGTTAATCACAAAATCAAAAGCAAAGTAATTAGAAAAGAGTATGAAGAAGTATACAAGGAAGTATCAATTGCAAGCACTGTTTACCATTAAAAGAGAAATAACCTGAATATTCAAATATTAAGAGTGCAATTTAATTATAGTATTGTATACAGTCATAGTCATCAAAAAGCAGATGACTGTGATTGTATACAATGCTAGAATTATAACTATGTGAAATGAGGCTCATAATATATATTTTGATGTGAAAAATAAGGTTATATGGCAACATGTATCTTATGATGCCAACTATTTATATTTTTATAAGTACATAGAAAATACTTGGGATATGAATAAAACCAACAATATTTTATGCTAGTGAAGTTACGTGTGTTTTCCCCTTATCTACGTGTATACGTATTTTAAAAAGTTATCTCAAATTAATTCTGTAATGAAAGAATAATTTCATTATTGAAAGAAATTCATTATAATGAAAGAAATAAGGATTGACACACAAAATTTATTATCCCTTGGGAGTAGAAGTGGGCTAAGAATTATTGTTAGTCAAAAGAGTCTTTCAATGTTAACTCTACACACCTATGTATTATTTAACTTTGTAAATCACATGTTGTTTCTGAAATACTTTAAACTAACCTAATAAAAAAGAAAAGAAATGTGGATGTTAGGAAGTACTCCAATGATACAAAGTTGAAGTAGAATAAATCTTTTAAGGTCACCCTCCGTGTGACCTTCCCTGCTCCACTGTCAGCTGTCCTGTCCTTTCCTGTGGATAACTGTGGGTATTATTTACTCTGTGTCCTTCCAGATCCTCTAAAGGTGCATTACATATGGATGTGCATATTTACAAATCTCTACCTTTTCAAAAAGGCTAATGTCACAGGACAATTAATTGAGAAGGCATTTTTTAGAAGCTCTAGTCATTTTGTTGCTTGCATTTTAACTTAATTTATAAGATCTTCTTGGTCCATAGATTTCAATTTTCGTATAGTCAGACTTCTTGTAATTTTCTTGTTGTATCTTGTATTGCTTCAAAACCTTTAGTCCATCGTCAAAATTTAAAATATAATCTATTCTCTTTGTTTTAGTATTTTCTAAGGCTTTTGTTGTTGTTTACATTTAGCTCTGTAATTCATCTAGAATATATTATTCTGCATGCTGTGAGGTAGGGATTTTATTTTATTTTTTTCTAAATGGAGAATCAGTTGTTTCAATACCCTTAGTTGTCCAGTTCAATCTCTCCCTGCACTTGAATGCTACTATTAGAATATTCTAGATTTCATGTTTATGCTCTCTTGGGTTTCATCACTGTCTTTGATTCGTTCCACAAGTTCACACACCATTTTAACTACTATTATTTACAGTATGATTTAATATCTGGTAGAACATGTTCTCTTTCTTGTGCTTCCTCAACTTTTTCCTGGCTATTCATTTATTGTTTTAAAAGAATGAAGAAAATAAGAAGGAGACCTAAGAATGTGCTCAATCTCCCCATTTTTAGGGTCTCTTTTTTTGTGTTCATTCATTAGCATTTATAATTTTCTTTATCTAAGTCTTGCACATTTTTGTCAGTTTTACCTCTGGCTGTTTTTAGTTTCTGTTTCTTCGCATGCTTGAAATTTTTTCCCCAGTACTTTTTATAATGGATTATTGAAAAGCGATTGATTTTTCCATTTTGATATTTTATCTGGCTATCATGCTATCAGTTGCTTCCTTGGGATTTTCTTAGAAGAAGTTGTGAGCATAATTCAAAGGTGGTGCTTAAGACCTGTCCCTGGTGTCCTTCTAGGTTACACTGCAGAAGGGATTTTGGATCGATAATTAAAGTCACCAATCAGTTGACCTTAAGACAGAGAGATTATCTGGGCAGACCTAACCTCATCACATGAGCCCTTTAAAAGCAGAGCATTTTCTGCAGCTGCAGAGAGAAGAGGAATTCAGAGATGTGAAGCAGGAAGGGGTTCTATCTGAGGGACTCCCTGTTGCTGAGATGGAGAGTGACATGTGTCAAG
Organism: Aotus nancymaae; assembly: GCF_030222135.1. NCBI lineage: Eukaryota > Metazoa > Chordata > Mammalia > Primates > Aotidae > Aotus > Aotus nancymaae. Next base: position 21,587,488 of record NW_026988455.1, read on the forward strand.
GAAACAGGGAGCCCAGCCCGGCAAGCCAGGAACTGAATGGTGACCACAACAAGCAAGAGCTTAGAAGATGGTTTTCCCCAACTCTCCAGACAGGAATTCAGCCCAGCCAGCACCTTGATTTCAGGCTCCAGAGGTCACAATCAGGGACCAATCAGTGCAGCCTGCCCGGACTCCAGACAACAGAACTGTGAGAAAACAAACGGGAGTTGTTTTAAGGCACTAAGTTTCTGGTAATGTGTTACGCAGCAACAGAAAACAAACAGAAAATTCAGACCATTTTACAGGAATTAGAGTTTTGCTCTTCCATTTTAATATGTACACCTCTAATATATCATTATTATTCTGCTGGCGTCTAGAACCTCCAGAAAAAGGCAAACGCTGGCAGCAGTAGTGGAATTTTTGTTTGTTCCTGATTTTGATAGGAACATTTAGCGTTTCACCATTAGCTGCTTTATTTGCAATAGATTTCCTTTATTACAGTAAAAAGTATCTTTTATCCTAATTTACAAAATGCAATACTCAGTAAGAAATACTGAATTGTATTGAGTGCCTTTTCAGCTACCATGATGGAGACATTTTGTTTTTCTTCTTTAATTTGTGAATATCGTTCGTAGATTACCAAAGGTTGAAACACTTTGCATTTCCATAAATAAACGATTGGTCACCATTTTTTTGTTTGTTTGTTTGTTTTTAGATAGAGTCTTCCTCCGTCGCCAAAGCTGGAGTGCAGTAGCGTGATCTCAGCTCACTGCAACGTCCACCTCCCAGGTTCAAGTGATTCTGCTGTCTCAGCCTCCCAAGTATCTGGGATTACAGACGCATGCCACTATGCCCGGTTGATTTTTGTATTTTTAGTAGAGACAGGGTTTTGCCATGTTGGTCAAGCTGGTCTCAAACACTTGACCTCAGGTGATCCACCTGCCTTGGCCTCCCAAAGTGATTACAGGTGTGAGCCACCGCACCCAGCTGGTCATCATTCTTTTATACACAGCTAGATTTGGTTTTGCATCATTTTACATAGGATGTTTACATCTATGCACTGAATTAAGGTACAGGTTTCTCTGTGTGGTATCTGCTTTTTTAGTATCAGGGAAGTGCTAGTCTTGTAGAATGAGGTATAAAGTCTTACATTATTTTCCATGCTCAAACATGGAAATTAACTGTGCTTTAAGGGTTAGTAGAATTTGCTTGTGCAACTCTCCTAGCCTCTTTCCTTATGGAGCAGTCATTTATTCATTCACTTAGCCAGTATCCCCTGAGCACCTGCTGTTCACCAGGCATAGGTCTGGTGTCAGGGACCCCACAGTGAACAAGGCAGTTACAATCAGTTAACTATCATTCGCTATATTTGATTTTGCTCTGGTTAGTATTTTTGCATTTTCAAGCTATTACCAAGTAAATGTTGTTTATATAGATTTTACTGAAAAATTCATGTAATCTATATTATCATATTTATGGGTACAAGTAGTCCTTAATAATTTTTAAAACTTCCTCATATCTTGAGTATATGCCCTTCCTCATTTCCAACACTGTTCACTTGTGAATTCTCTCACTGTTTCTTAACCCACCATGCCCTGGCATATCTGGTCTGTTGCTTTCAAATGTATTCTTTTGTTTATATTTTATTAATTTCTGATTTTTTTGTATTAGTATTTTTTTAGCATCTTCTTGCTATTTTTATTTTGTAGTCTTGCTTTGTGTTCCAATAATTTCACTTAAGGTTATAGTTTTTCCTCTAAGTAACATTTTGGCCACATCTCGTAGGTTCTAATATTAGGTATTTTTGTTAGAATTCTGTATTTTCAGCTAAAATTGACTGCCATGTTAACCCAAGATATATTTAGAGGAATTTAAAATTTTTCTATCTGAATACACATACACATATATTTATGTTTACATCTATCCATGTAGTTGGAAATGTTGAATATACACATAAAACATATGCTGCACATATCTATACATATGTATATTATAGGTCTAGAAGTCAGGATCAAGGTCTGGACTGGAATGGATGATTTTGTGATCAATCTGCATAGATTATAAGTGGAGTTATGAGTATATGAAATGGTTGGAAGAAAGTAACGAGTGGGTAGAAAAGAGAGCCTTGAGGAATGATAACAATGAATGCTCAAGAAAATGAGATATGGGTTTGTCATGCCAATTGAGAATGCATTCATCAGTCACAGAACCCATGAGTAACAGCATCTTAAGCTTAGGGCTGGTAGGTTTCATAGGGCAAGAAGTCCACACGAACTTGCAGGGATGGTGCAGTGACTCCACAATGCCATCCAGGTTCTTTCTTATCTTTTTGTTCTGCCATTTAATATATAGGCAGATCTTTGTCTATATGAGGGGCTGACAAATCTGACCCACTGCCGTTTCGTAAATAAAGTTGTACTGGGAAACAGCCACACTGGTTTGTTTCCCTATTGCCCATGGCTGCTTTTGAATGACAAGGGCAGATTAAAGTAATCATGAAAGAGACCTTTTGGCTAGCAAAGCCCAAGTCATTTATCTCACCTTTTACCACCTCACCTAACCCCTTCATAGTGTTAGGATTCCCAAGATGAAAATCCACAATTTAGGTAGAATAAAAAACCATTTCCAGTCTGGTCCAGCACGTAAGATAATAAGAAGCCATCATTCCTGCCCTCACAAGAGAAACAGATAAACAACTCTTATTAGATCACACAATTGAGTTTACAGGCCAAACCATTGCCCCAAAATAGGAAGAGACAGACAGGTGCATATAGAGAATCACCACATACTGGAACAGAAGCCAAGGAGCAAAATCTTCATGGGAACTAGTGCCAGGGTAGAAAAACCTAAACTATAGACCAATATCTCTCATTAGCATAGATGAAAAAACCTTTAATAAAATATTAGTAAATCAAATCAAATAATATATTAAAAGAATTGCATACCATGAACAACTGGGATTCATTCCAGGTATGCAAGACAGGTCAACACTCAAAAATCAAGTAATATAATCCCTCACATCAACACATTAAAGAAGAAAATCCATAAGATCATATTAATAGATACAAAAAGAGCAACTGACAAAATCCAACAACGATTCATGATGAAAACTCCCAGCAAACTAGTAGCAAAGGGGACTTTCGTCAACTTGATTTTAAAAAAACTACAAAAATCCTACAACTAACATCATACTTAAGGGTGAGAAACTGGATGCTTTCCCTCTAAGGTCAGAAACAAGGCAATGATATCATAGTTCTGGAAGTACTCACTAATGCAATAAGATAAGAAAAGAAAATAAAAGTATACAGATTCGAAAGGAAGAAATAGACTGTCTTTGTTCACAGATGACATGATTGCCTATTTAGAAAATCCCAGAGAATCAACAAAAAAACCCTGCTGTAACTATTAAGTGATGATAAGAAGGCTGCAAGATATATGGTTAATATACAAATGTCAATTGCTTTCTTATATACCAACAATGAACAATTAAAATTTGACATAAAAATGTGATAACATTTATATTAGCACCCCTCCAAAAGAAATACTCTGTTAGAGTATTCCAAAGAAACAGAACTGAAAAGATGTATGTGTGTATGTATATATATACACACAGGTATGTCATATACACATGTATACATACACATCCTATATATATACACAGACATATATGCATTTATACAAACACATATATGTTATATGTATACATACAATATGTGTGTGTGTGCATGTGTGTGTGTGTATAAAGACAGAGAGATAGATTTATTTTAAAGACTTCGATTATGCAACTGGGGAGGTTGGCAAGTCCAGAATCTGCAGGATAGTGTGGCAGGCTGGAGATTAAGGTAAGAGTTGCTGTTAAAAGTAGCTTGAGTCTCATGCAGTCTGCTTTCCTGAATTCCTTCTTCACTGGGGGAAGCATTCTTTTTTCTCTTAAGGTCTTCAACTGACTGAATAAGGCCTACCCACATTATGGAAGGTATTCTACTGTACTCAAAGTCTGCTGATTTAAATATGAATCTCATCTCAAAAATGCCTTCAGAGAAATATCTAAGAAAGTATTTGACAAAATATCTGAGTACCATGGCCTAGCCAAGTTGATGCATAAAATTAACCATCACAAGTCCACCCCTTGTCAACTTGGCATCCATATACACCTCTTTAAACCATGTTTATTCTCAGGATAAAGACAATAACAATGTCCTACTTCTGCCTAATATGATAGAACTATCCTATGTACGGCCAAAAGTGCATTAACCCTTTCCTTAAAGAGGAGGCAAAGTCCTTAGGTGATGTTTACTCTTTTCCTTGATGCCGTATAACTTAAGTATTATGATTTAAAATTAGCAATGCTTAAATACTATGATACAAAACCAGTACCTTACATGTTATATGATAAGGGGATAAGAAAGGGAAGAAAACAAAGGCATTATACAAACACACATATCCATAACAAAACCAATTGCAGTTCTCTTTTCTCTAGCAGGTCATATGGTCTTAGCTGATTTTGTAACTCCTTTCATCCACTACCATTCTGTATTTCTTGTGTTCTCAGGAAGTATCTCAGCTGGTCATGGTTTTTTACCTGGTAGAGTGACACTAATCTTCATTCAAAAGGGTCTGTGTTGTTAGTACTTTTACTGAAATTGGGTTGTTGTAGCTTTCTATTGACTTTAATTGCAGAGGATGGCAAAATTAAGAGACACCCTAAAATATCGCCTGTATTCCAGACACACTCCTCTTTACCTCTATTGTGGATTAGTGGTTCAGTTTCCCTTTGGTAATCAGGATCAATCACACCAGCCAGCACAAAGACGCAGGCTTACTAAAAGACTGAGATCTAAACGTGTGATTTTAGAATGCTTACACACACACACATGCATGCACGCACACACACACACACATATGTGCACCACACATACACATACTCCACACACACACCCTTTACTCCCACACCTACAGGGCTATAGTATAATAACAGTGGGTTCCAACTGAAAGAACAAGACTCAGACTCTCGCTAAAAAAAGTACTGAGGAAAGATTAAAGTGAAGAAGAAAGATTAGAAAACAAGGACATTAGAAGAATTTTAATCCTCTGGCACCTATACCACAGCAAGCATTAAACAGCCCAACTCCTGAACAGATTAACATACGTCTTCACATAAATCCTAACATAAATGGCCTATTTACCTCAGTTCTTATTAACCAATATAGCATGTCAAGTGTTCCACAAAATATTTAAAGGCGTGGTAAAAGAAAAAAACAAAACAAAAACAAAAACACGCATTACAAAGAGACAAAGCGAACACTGGAATCTGACTCAGCTGTGACACAGACGGTGAAATTGTCATGCAAAGAATTTAAAAGATTATGATTAATATGTTAAGAGCTCTAATGGAAAAAGTAAAGTAAAAGTAGACAAGATGCAAAAAAAAAAAAAATGGATAATACAAGCAGAGAGATGAAACTGTGATAAAGAATATAAATAAATTGCTAGAAATAAAAAATACTATGGCAGAAATGAAGGGTTCCCTCTATTTCTTATTTGCCTCCCAAATAAGCAAATACTTTCTAATGACTTTGATAGAACAATATTAAATGAAGAAAATATTAAATAAAATATTAAGTATCACCACAAATAGTAACTAGGTTGGTAAATATATAAGAATTTTTAACGTTAATATCAGTGAAATCATAAACAGAAAAAAAAAAGGAATCAATAAAACCAAAAGCTGATTCTTTGAGATGATCAAAAAATTGATAACTTCTATAAAGGCTTATCAGAAAAAAAGATAGAAGAAACTAAGGACCAATATCCAGAGAGAGGTAACATCATTACAAATGCTACAAATGTTGAAAGCAAAACAAGACAATACTATGAATAATATTATGCCAATAAATCTGACAATTAGATAAAATGGACAAACATCTTGAAAGACATAAACTACCAAAGCTCACTGAAGAAGATAAATAACCTAAATAGTCCTGAATCTAGTAATGAAGTTGAATTTTTGGTTAAAAACCTCCCAGCAAACAAACAAACAAGCAAACACCTCCAGGATAAAATAACTTCACAGGTGAGTTCTACCAAATACTTAAGAAAATAATAATACTAATTCTATACAAAGTCTTCCAGAAAATTAAAGAATAGAGAACACTTCCTAATTCTCTCTACAAGGAAAGCATTACTAATTCAAAAAACTAACAAATGTATTATTTTTCAAAATTACTGATTAAAATTCCACATAAACATATATGCAAAAAATCTAAATAAATCTGTCGCTGATATATAAAAAGGCCACTATAATATGATAAAATGAGGTTAATCCCATGAATGCAAGGTTAGCTTGCATTTGAAAATCAATGCAATTTATCACATAAATGAAAAGAAGAAAACTATATGATCATCTCAAGACAGAGAAAAAAAATTTCATGAAATCATATTTACATTTTTCATTTTAAAATATTGCAAACAACTTGGAATAGAAGTTGCTCAAATTTAAAAAGAGTACCAACAATAAACTTAAAGCTAACATCATATTTGATAGTAAAAGATTAAATACTTTCCCCTTAACAAGAAAAAGATTTCACTCCACTTCTCTTCAACATTGTACTAGAAGTTCTGAGCAGTGTAAAAAGGTGATAAAAGAAAGAAAAGACATTCAAATTAGAAAGGAAGAAGTAAAACTGTCTCTATTTGCAAACAGAAAACTATGAAGAAAATCCAATGAAATCTGCTACACAGCTACCAGAACTAGTATAATATATCATATCATATTTCTATATAGTAACAATCAACAATGAGAAATTGAACTTTAAAATACCATTTATAGTAGCATAAAAAACACTTGGGAATGAATCTGACAAAAATATGCAGACTTCTACACTGAAAACTGTGAAATATTACTGAGAGAAAGTGCAGAAGAAATAAATGAATGACAGAGATAACAGTGTTAAATGCAGAGATAACAATGTTTACGGCTTGAAAAAATCAATATTATTAAAAAGGAAAATCTCTCCTAGTTGATTTATAAATTCAATGAGATTGTAATCAAAATTCCAGCAAGTTTTTTTAACAAAAACTGACAAGCTGATCCTTAAAGAATGTTAAAATTCAAAAGATTAGAATACCAAGACAACTTTTAAAAGGCATGATAAATTCGGATAGCAGCACTATCTGATTTTAAGCATTATTATAAAGGTACGGTGATCAAGATAGTGAGATATTAGTGTCAAGATAGACACATAAATCAATAAAAGAGAATAAAGAGTTTAGAAATAGAACCACACACATCTTTTAATAAAAGTGCAAAGGTAATTCAGTAGATTAAAATATAGTATTTTCAACAAACCATGCTGAGACACTTGGATATCCATATGCAAACAAAACAAAACAATACAAAAACACAAAAAAGCGAATCAAAAGAGAATTTAATGTATTCCTCACATCATATAAAATGTTAACTCAAAATGGATCACAGACCTAAATGTAAAGCCTAAACTAGAAAATACCTGTAAGAAAGTAGAGGAGAAAAGTTGTCATCATGTTATAGGCAAAGGTTTTTTAGATACAATGCAAAAAGTATAATTAATTCAGAAAAAGTTAATGAATTAGACTTTATCAAAATTCAAACTTTCTTACCATTAAAAGCACTGCTAAGAAAATGAAAAGCTAGCCATACACTGAAAAAAAAATATTGCAAATTGTCAATCTGATAAAGATATCCAGAATGAAAAACTCTAAAAATTTAATAATAAGAAAATAAGCAACCCAATAAAAAAAAAGTTGTGTCAACACTTCAGGAAAGATGAGATAAGAATGGCTACTAAGAGTACAGAAAAAGTGTTTAAAATATTTATCAGATAAAAACTTCAATAAGATACCACAATATAGCTATTAAAGTAGATAAAATTCAAAAGGCAGACCATACCAACTGTTGGAAAAGATGAGAAAGAATTTGAACTTTCTTATTCTTTTGATGGGAATATAAAATAATATAACCACTCTGGAAAACTGTTTGGCAAGTTCCTGAAAAACTTAACCATTAACCTACAATGTGACTGATCCAACCATTTGACTCCTATGAAAGAAAATGTACATATACACAAACACATGTATGTCCTGAAACAATTTGTAATCGCCAAAAGCAGGAAACAACTCATATGTCCATCAATGGATACATGTATATCCGTACAGTGGAATACTACTCAACAATAAAAAGGAATAAATGATTGATATCCACAACAAGATCTCAAAATAATTATACTAATGAAAGAAGCCAGTAGGAAAGTTGTATGGCTTCCTTTACATGAAATTTTAGACAGTGTGAATTAATCTCCAGTGACAGAAAACAAATCAGCAGTTGCCTCAGGATATGGGGTGAGGATAGTGGGGAGACATGAGGAGACTTTTAAGGGTGACGTACACGTTCATTACCCATTTATGCCAGAGGTTGCAATTTTTTGAATTTTTGCAATTAGACCTTGGCAATGACCTTGAGCAGTAGGATATAAATAACTCCCACATGCTTAACGTTACAATAATCAAACATTAGGCATAAATGGATTAACTGGAATGTGGTGATGGTGTCACAGGTCTATACACATGTCAAAATGTGCCAGATTATACCCTTCAAATATGTGAAGTTTATCATGTACCAGTTATTCAATTATGCATCAATAAACCTTTTTGTTAACTATCAATGTTTTAATAAGACCAAAGAATGCTTGTAAAATAAAACAGCTGAGGCGGGTGGATCACGAGGTCAGCAGTTCAAGACCAGCCTGGCCAAAACGGTAAAACTCCGTCTCTACTAAAAATACAAAAAAATTAGCTAGGCATGGTGGTAGGCACCTGTAATCTCAGCTACTTGGGAGGCTGAGGCAGGGAATTGCTTGAATCCAGGAACTGGAGGTTGCAGTGAGCCAAGACCACGCTACTGCACTCTAGCTAGGTGACAGAGTGAGACTCTGTCGAAAAAAAAAATAAAATCCAAAAAAGATTTAAAAGAAGTTTTTTAAGTTAGAGCTTATCAAAAGGACATCAAAGCTAGAACAATTTAGAGGCCACAAAATACATAATGATAGTATTAAATAGAGTAAAATAAACAGGAAGCCACAAGTGATGTAAATGAATGAATAAATAAACAAATAAAATGGGGAGAGGGGACAGCACTTCCTTACAGAAGAACTACAAGTAATAAATGCAGAAGGAAAGAGGGAAATAAAAACTCACCATCAGTCAAACACCACAGCAAAACTTGCCATAGAAAGATCCATGGATGGGTGCTAAAATTGGTGAGCAAACGTTTGAGGAGAAGCAGTATATTCATGTTGTCTCAAATATCTCTCTCAAGATATTTATCAATTACAAAAAGACCTGAATAACGGAGAAACTCAACAGACATTACCTTACCGAAATGATCAAAGGGAACATCGCCCTCATATTCATATAACTCATATTCATATCACGAACCCCTTAATGTGAAGCACCAGGAACGTCATAACGTGATTTCTGTAATTTTCTTGCCAAAACCCTCATTTCATAAGAAAACATTAGATAAACCCAAAATATTGTACAAAATAACTGGAGGCAAAGAACACGTAGACTGTGTTCACCATGATGTCCCTAGAAACTATTGTAATATTTCACACATAGTAGACATTTAATAAATATTTTTTGAATGATGAAATTGATTAGAAAAATGAATTTCAATTATTGAGAAAAAAATCTAATGTTTCTTATGAGAAGTTGGTTTTTTTTTTTGTTTTTTTTTTTGAGATGGAGTCTCATTCTGTCTCCCAGGCTGGAGTGCAGTGGTGCAATCTTGGCTCACTGCAACCTCCGCCTCCTGGGTTTAAGCGGTTCTCCTACCTCAGCCTCCCCAGTAGCTGGAATTACAGGCACATGCCACCACACTCTGCTGATTTTTGTATTTTTAGTAGAGATGTAGAGACGGGGTTTTGCCATGTTAGTCAGGCTGGTCTCAAACTCCCAACCTCTGGCTATCCGCCCACCTTGGCCTCCCACAGTGCTGGGATTACAGGCATGAGCCACCGCACCCAGCCAAGAGTTTTTTAAAAAGTAAAAATTGACAGTCACTTTGGGGTAATTGAATTATGGCCCAATCTCTAAGGAAATGTATAAATCTCATAGGTAATCAAGAGTTTGTGGTTTTGCTGTAGCATTTTTTTCAGACACAAAAGTTCTGTGTTTTGTAAACACAAAAAGGCAAATATTGTTGGGATAAAAAGGCTTTCTGAAAGTTAATTTCCATGGAGTAGAAATAATTTTTCTGCCTTGTTTGCTTGTGCTTAAGGAACATAAATCATGAGTAATTTTACTTGTGATATTCTTTTTCATTTATTTATTTTTTGAAACGGAATCTCGCTCTGTCGTCCAGGTTGCAGTGCAGTAGCACCATCTTGGCTCACTGCAACCTCCGCCTCCCAGCTTCAAGCGATTTTCCTGCCTCAGCCACCTGAGTAGCTGGGACTAGAAGCATGTGCCACCACACCCAGCTAATTTTTGTATTTTTAGTTGAGACAGCGTTTCACCCTGTTGGCCATACTGGTCTTGAACTCCTGACCTCAAGTGATCCACCCACCTTAGTCTCGCAAAGTGCTGGGACTACAGGCATGAACCACTGTGCCTGGCCTTAGTTGTGATATTCTTTAATTATATTTCTCAAGCCTTATTCACTTGAAATTTCTTTTGCACATCAAAAACTAATGTTCAATTCCATATGACACACAAAACCAGAAATGCGATACTATAAGCTAAAAAGATAAATCTCAAGTCAATAAGATGTGCCCTCATTTTGTGGCTATTCTTTTTTTTTTTTTTTTTAAAGACGGGGTTTCACCATGTTGGTCAGGCTGGGCTTGAACTCCCTACCTCAGGTGACCCGCCCACCTTGGCCTCCAAAGTGCTTGGATTACAGGCTTGAGCCACCACGCCCGGTCTTTGTGGCTATTTTTAAATGTTTTAATTCTATCAGTTTTCTTATTTAGATAACATCTACCAATACAAATGCACCCTATTCCCATGTTTTCATTTCAGAGAAAATTTTAGACTAATTTGTATAATGAATGATTGTCTTAGTGTAATGTCAGAAATGTCTCTGCTTTAAAATACAGTCTCAAACGGTTAAATAGTTTTATGAGTATAACCACATGAGGAAAATGCTAAGTAGCAAAGATTTAAGAACAATTTTTGAAATATGCTGGGAAAAAATCAAGTTTATGTCTCTTTTGTTATGTCTATTTTTGTTGATAATTCATTATGTTTAATAAGGCAAAGGCTTATGAGGTAAAACCTACCAAATGTTTGTATTCGCTTTTATTTATGATGCTATTATGGACTGAATTGTGTTCCTCCAAAAATCTCTGTGTTGAAGTCATAAACACCAGTACCTCAGAAAGTGACCAGACTTGGAGATAGAGTCTTTTCAGAGGTTATGAAGTTATAATAAGGTCATTAGTGTGAGCCCTAATCTAATATGAGTAGTTTCTTATAAGAAGAGGATATGTGGACGCATACATGTACAGAGGAACAACCATGTGAAGCCACAGGGAGAAGATGACCATCAACAAGTCAAAGAGAGAAGCCTGAAACGGATCTTTTCCTCACAGCTCTCAGAAAGAACCACCCCCGCTGACACATTGATCTCAGATGTGTAGCCCTCAGAATTGTGAGAAAGTAAATTTTTGTTGTACTCAGAGGGTCCTGACAATATGTGCCCAAGGTGGTTGAAGTACAGCTTGCTTTTACACCTTTTAGGAGATATATCATTCAATATATCACTCGAAACCTGTAAGATATACATTGGTTTGATCTGGAAAGGTAAGACGACTAAAAATGGGGGCTTCCAGGTTATAGGTAGATTTAAAATTTTTTCTGATTGGCAATTGGTTGAAAGAGTTAAGTTATTATCGAAAGGTCTGGAATCAATAGAAAAAAAGGTCTGGGCTATGATGACAAGGTTTTGTGGAGACCAATGTTTTATTATGCAGATAAGCTTCCTGGCAGCAGGCTTCTGAAAGAATAGATTGTAAATGTTGTTGTTTTTATCAGACTTAAGATCTGTGTTGATGTTAATGCTGGTCAGCTTTTCCTGAATTCCAAAAGGGAGGAGGGTGTAATGAGGTATGCCCAACCAACCCTTCCCATCACAGTCTAAACTACTTTTCCAGGTAATTTTGGAATGCCCTTAGCGGAAAGGAGGCTTCCATTCAGATGGTTGGGGGCCTTAGAATTTTATGTTTGGTTTACATAGCCCAAAAATACTTCATGAGCTTGTCAAAAATTGTGAGGGGGCTAGGATTTTACTCTACTTGTGTGCTATTACTGTTTTTCAGGTGTTAGCAGAAGACATGAGATTCCTGGGTCAGAGATGAAGGACTTCCCTACTCATGGCAACAGCAGGTCATGTGCACGGATATCCCATTTTCCCTGAATCCCACAGAGCCAATTTAAATAGTCCATGATGAATGCCTGTGTGTACAGGGATTGTGTTACAGAACAAGAACCCACACAGCTTAGCAGAGTCATCATTAATGTGCTAAGTAAAAAGAAGCCTGCTTTTTGTCTGAAAGGAGACATTACTTCATTATCTCTCAGGTGTGCTCTCTGCAAATATAATCAAAGAGGAGTGGGTCCAGATAAAGAGTGATCAAGGTCTTGTATTCTTGGTATACTCAGCAAGATCACGAAGAGATGTCGAGGGCCAGCTGTGACTTCCCTTTCCCAACAAAGCTATTATCTGCAGGGCACAATGCTAGAGGCCCTAGTGGTGGAGACTAACAAGCCAAAACATAATTTTAGTATGATATGTTAAGAGTTATGATAGCAATCAAAACACATGGAAGGATGTAATTCTTTAAAAGGACACCTGATTTGTATAAGAAAGTCAGAGTGTGTTTCCCAGAGGAACTGATGACTTAACTGACACTTATAGATCAATAGAAATTCTGTATATGAAGAGGTAGAGGAGCAGAACTAGAGGCAGTTCTAGGCAGTGTACAAAATTAAAACAAAGGCCAGGAGGTGAAAGGATTGGGTGCAATTGGGAACATGCAATAGTCAATGTATTTGGAATTAGAAGTAAGAAGGGAGAGTGGTAAGAAGATAAAATTAGAGGTAGGAACCAAAGCCAGGTCATGGAGGGCTTTGAAATCATGCTAAGAAAAATGAACGTTTTCTTGAGGATAATGGAGAGCTAGGAAAATGGTTTTAGAGTGAGAAGTGTTGGGATGAAATTTGTTTTTCAGAAAAAGTTACCTTGGTTACTGTTTGGGGAACAGATTTAATCAAAGCAAAGCTGAAGCCTGTTAGGTACAATCAAAGTAGAACTGGAAAAATTTTGGTGGCCAGGAAGTTAGAGTCAATAGATCTTTAGGATTTACAGAATTGACGGGAGAAATAGACAGTTCTACAATAATTATTGAAGACTTCAATACTCCACTTTCGATAAAGAACAGAACATCTAACCAAAAGATCTATAAGGGCACAGAGGGCCTGAACAACACTATAAACTAACTAGACCTAACAGACATACACAAAACCCTCCAACCAACCATAGAAAAATACACATTCTTCTTGAGTGCACGTGAAATATTCTCTGGGATAAATCATGTGTTAGGCCACAAAGCAAGTATCAGTGAATTTTAAAATTGAGAATATACAAAGCATCTTCTCCACCTGTAATAGAATGAAGCCAGAAGTCAATGCCAGTGAAAACTGGAAAATTCACACATATGTGGAAATTAAGCAGCACATTCTTATATAACCAATGGGTCAAAAAAAGAAATCACAGAAGAAATTAGATGTTTAGAGACTAATGAAAATGAAAACCAAACCAGTATACCAGAACTTGATGCGTCAAAGGCAGAGTTCAGAGGGAAATTTGTAACTGTAAATAACGACATTAAAAAGATAGATCTCAAATCAGTAGCCTAACTTTATGTCTTGAGGAAATAGGGGGAGAGGAGCAAGTTAAACTCAAAGGTAAGATAAAGAAGAAAAAAATAAAGCTTAGATAGCAGATAAATAAAATAGGAAATACAAAAACAATAAAGAAAGTTAATTAAACCAAAAGTTTGTTCTTTGAAATGATTGGCAAAATTGACAAAATTTAGCTAGACTAATAAAGAACAAAAGAGAAAATATGCAAATGATTAAAGCCATAACACAACAATAAAGAGAATGAATCAAAGCTTAGCACTACAGAAAACCTTCAAATCACAAAGATAAACAAAAAGGGAAGAAGAAAAGCAAAGAATCTACAAAACGACCAGGAAACAAATAGCAAAATGGCAGTAGTAAGGCTTTACTTACAAATAATAACCTTATGTGTAAATTGATTAAATTCTCCAACCAAAAGACATAGAATGGCTTAGTGAATTAAAAAATACAATTCAACTATATGCTTCCTACAACAAGCCCGGTTTAGGTTTAAGGACAAACATAGCCTGAAAGTAAAAGGATAGAAGAAGATATTCCATGCAATAAACAAAAGAGAGCAGGGCGGCTGCAACTTACATCTGAATAAATAGACTTCTAGTCAAAAACTGTCACAAGAGACAGAAAAAGGTCATATTTAATGATAAAGGAATCAATTCATCAAGAGGATGCAACAATTATAAATATATATAAATGTAACATCAGTGCACCTAAATACATAAAGCAAATATTAATGGGCAGGAAGAAAGAAATACATAGCAATACAATAATAGTAGACCATTTTGATACCTCATTTTCAACCATGAATAGATCAACTACACAGAAAATTAATAGGGAAATGCTGGGCTTGGATGGCACTTTAGACCATATGACATGACCGTGACAGACTTATACAGAACATTCCATTCAACAGCAGCAGAATACACATTTTTCTCAAGTACTCATGGAATATTCTTCAGCAGAGACTGTATGTTAAGCCACAAAACAAGTCTTAACAAATTTTAAAAAACTAAATCATATCAAAGATTGTTTCAGACCACAATGGCACGAAACTGGGAATCAATAACAGAAAGAATCTTGAAAAATTCACACATATATGGAAATTAAACAACATGATCCTAAGCAATCAATGAGTAAAAAGAGAAATTCAAAGGGAAATTGTAAATATCTTGAGACAAATGACCATGGAAACGCAACATACCAAAACCTATGGGATGCAGCAACAGCAGTTTTGAGAGGAAAGTATATAGCAATAAACACCTACATAAAAAAGGTGAAAATATCCCAAATAAAAAGACTAATACTATGCTTCAAGGAACTAGAAAAAGAGTAACAAACTAAGCTCAAAATTAGCAGAAGGAAGGAAATAATAAAGATCAGAATAGAAATAAATGAAATGGAGAACAGAAAAACCATAGAAAAAAATCAGTAAAACTGCGTTGGTTTTTTTAAAAAAAATAAACAGAATTTAAAAATGCTTACTAGTCTAGCTAGCAAAAAAAAAAAAAAGAGAAAATACTCAAATAAAATTAAAAATGATATTGAAAATATTACATAGATACCTGAAAAATTAAAAGAATCACATGGGACTCTTATGAATAATTATATGCCAAACAAATTGGATGACTTAAAAGATATGGATTAATTCCTAGAAAAGTAAAGCCTACCACAGTTAAATCAGAAAGAAATAGAAAGCTTGAACAGAATAACAAAGAGATTGAAGAAGTACTCAAAACCTTCCCCAAAATTAAGAGCCCAAGACCAGATGCCTTTGCAGCTGAATTCTACCAAACATTCAGAGAGGAACTAATACCAATACTTCTTAAACTCTTCCAAAAAATAGGGCTACAGGAAATACTTCCAAACATATTTTATGAGGTAAGCATCAGCTTGATACCTAAGCCAGACAAAGACATCACAAGAAAAGAAAACTACAGGGTAATTTCTCTGATAAGCATTAATGCAAAAAATTATCAATTAAATATTATCATACCATATTCAACAACACACCAAAAAGACTATTCATCATGACCAAGTGAGATTTATTTCTGCATACAACACTGATTTAACACATGCAAATCAATTAATATACTACATTAACAGAATGAAATATTAAAAACCATCTGATCCTTTGAATTGATGAAGAAAAAGCATTTAACAGAGTCTGACATCCTTTGTCGATAAAAACTCTCAACAGCTTAGGTTTAGAAGGAAAGTTTATCACACATAATAAAGATTTTCTTATGCAAACTCCACGGCTAACATCATAATCAACAAAGAAAAACTGAAAGCTTTTCCACTAAGATCCAGGGCAAGGCAAGGATGTCAACTCTCCACTTCTAGTCAGCATAGTACTAGAAGTTAGCAAGAGCAATCAAACACACACAAAAGAAATAAAAGGCAATTCAACCAGAAAAAAAAAAAAAGAAAAAGTACCTCTATTTTGCAGATTGTATAATCCTATATGTAGAAAATCCCAAAGATTCCACAGGGGGAAAAAAAACTGTAAGAACTAATAAGTGAATTCAGTAAAGCTGCAGGATACAAAATCAGCATGAAAAAAGCAGTAGTGTTTTTACACACAAAATAATAATAACCTAGCGAAAGAAAAATCAAGAAAACAGTCCCATTTACAGTAGTATCAAAAGAAAATAAAACTTAGAAATTTAACCAAGGAGGAGAAAGATCTAGAGACTGAAGACGTAAAACACTGATGAAAGAAGTTGAAGAAGAATAAATACAAAGATATCCCATGCCCATGAATTACAATAATTAACATTTTTAAATTGTCCATCTACGCAAAGCAATATACAGATGCAGTACAATCCCTATCAAAATCTTAATAGCATTTGTCCCAGAAATTTTTTGTTAAGTTCTAAAATTCCTGTGGAACTGTAAAGGATCCTGGATAATGAAAACAATTCTGACAAAGAAATAGTTGAAGGTGTCACATTTTCTGATTTTAAATTATATTTCAAAGCTATAATAATCAAACCCATGCCATACTGGAATAGAAACAGGTCATAGACCAGAGAAGCAGAATAGTGTGCACAGAAATTAATCCAAACATGTATGGTCAATTAATTTTTGGCAAAGACACCAAGGGGACACAATGGAGAAAGGGTAGTCTCTCTAATAAATGGGGCTAGGAAAACTGAATTTCCATATATAAAAGAATGAAATTGGACCCTTATCTTACATCATGCACAAAAAGCAATTCAAATGGATAAAATACCTAAATATAAGACCTGAAACTATAAAACTCCCAGAAGACACTATAGGGGAAAAGCACCTAGACGCTTTGACAATGATTTTTTTTTTCCAATTACACCAAAAGCTCAAGCTACAAATGTAAAAATAAGTAATCAGAACTACATCAAAACAAAACTCTTCTTCAAAGCAAAGGAAATTATCAACAAGATGAAATAGCAGTCTATGAATTGGGAAAAAATATTTGCAAACCATGTACCTGATAAGGGGTTATCATCCAAAATTTATAAGAACCCCTACAATTCAATAGCAGAAAAACAAATAACCCAATAAAAAAATGAATGAAAGCCCAGGCAAGGTGGCTCACACCTGTAATCCCAGCACTTTGGAGGCAGAGGCAGGTAGATGACAAGGCCAGGAGTTCAAGACTAGCCTGGCCAGCATGGTGAAAACCCGTCTCTACTAAAGATACAAAAAATTAGCTGGGCGTGGTGGCGAGCACCTATAATCCCAGCTAGTCAGGAGGCTCGGAGGCTGAGGCAGGAGAATTGCTTGAACCAGGGAGGCGGAAGTTGCAGTGAGTGGAGATTGCTCCATTGCACTCCAGTCTGGGTGGCGAGGCGAGACTCCATCTCAGAAAAAAAAAAAATGAACGAAAGACTCAAATAGACATTTCTCCAAAGAAGTTGTAAAAAATGGCCAAGAAGTCTATAAAAAGGTGTTCAACATTGTTAATCATCAGGAAATATGAGTCAAAATCACAATGAGATACGACCTCACACCCATTATGATGACTATTATTTAAAAGTGAAAAGAACAAATGTTGGCAAGTATGTGAAAAAAAAGAGAACCTTTGCATACTGCTGGTGGAAATGTAGGTTGGAGCAGCCAGTATAAAAAACAATATGAAAATCTCCAAAGAAATTAAAAATAGAACTACCGTATGACCCAGCAACTCCCCTTCTGGCATATATCCAAAGGAAATAAAATCACCATCTCATAAAGGTATGTGCACACCCATGTTTACTGCAGCATTACCCATAATGGCCAAGATATGGAAGCAATCTGCACGTCTGTAGAGAGGCAAATAGTTAAGAAACTGTGGTATAATATACATACAGATAATGACATATTATTTTGTCTTAAAAAAAAGGAGGAGATCCTGCCATTTGTCACAACATGCACAAAACTCGAAATTTGTGCTAAGTGAAATAAGCCGGACACACAAAAAAATACATAATCTCATTTACATGTGGAATTTTTTTTTAAAGTCAAATATACAAAAATAGGGAATAAAACACTGGTTATCGGGGTGGGACTGGGGAGGTAGAGAGGAAATGGGGAGATGTAGGTCAGAGGACACAAAGTAGCAGACGTGTAGGATGAACAAGTCTAGAGATCGAATGAATGTGAAGATTACAGGTGATAAAATTGTACTGTATTCGCGATTCCTGCTAAATGAGTAGATTTTAGCTGTTCTTGTCACAAAAACAAAGTGTAACTATGTGAGATGATGAATATGTTAATCTGCTTCTTTATAGTGATCATTTTGTTATCTATATATATCCCATAATATATTTATATCTTACATATAAATGATTAAATTTATTTTCTTAAAAGTGGTCAACAGGCAAATTTTGTTATATATGTATTTTTAATCCAAAAAATAAAGAATGTAATATATCAAATGCCATTGAATCATACACTTTAAATGGATAAATTGTATGGATGTGAATTCTATCTCAATAAAGTTGTTTTAAAAAAGAGATTTAGGACAGTGGTCTTCAACCCCTAGGCCACAGATGGGTACTAATCCATGGCCTGTTGGGAACTGGGGGTGAGCAGTGGGTGAGCAAGCATGACCACCTGAGCTCCGCCTCCTGTCAGAGCAACGGAAGCATTAGGTTCTCATAGGAGCGTGAACTCTGTTGTGAACTGTGCATGTGAGGGATCTAGGTTGCACATTCCTGATGAGAATCTAATTCATGATGATTTGACATGAAACAGTTTCATCCTGAAACCATCCCCCAAAACCCTTGCCTGTGGAAAAATTGTGTTCCATTAAACCAGTCCCCGGTGCCAAAAAAGACTGGGGACAGCTGGTTTAGGAAATAGAGTTAGTAGGAAATTGTAATTGACTATATGTGAAGGATGTAGTGAACATTTGTCAGTTTATGGCTACTCAGCAGCTCAACCTCTTCCTATTTTGGGTTATAGAGCCTGTCTCCAATCAGAGAAGTTGAAAATTTTCTATTAATTTTCCCAGTCTCTTGGTAGTCAGAGTCCTGGCATATGACCTAGGTCCTGCCAATCAGAAATATTTAATGCCTCCTTAGCTCCCCACCTTCAACTCTTAATCAGAAAATGGTGATGTGAAGAAATGCAGATCATGCAGGCTCTTTCCTTGTGGGGGCAGTGCCTGTGAAGGTGGTTGTGTCCTGTCTGCAGGACCTTTCTTTCTGGTTAGCAGCACTGGAGGAGTCTGCCACGCAGACGCAGTTTCTCTGTCCTACAGTAGAGACAGCAGTGCCTGCAGGAGACCATTTCTGCAGTTTGATTTGGGGAATAGCTTCTGGCTTTTTAGCCTCCAAACCTGATTTGCCAGCATTCCTCACAGATTCTGTGAGTTGCCAGGAGTTTGGGGGGTTTTTTTGTTTAACAAATTATTGTTCTGCTCTCATTAGCCAGAATTGGTCTGTGTTGCTTGCAACAAAGTACCCTGAATGCTGTAAAACTGCTTCCAGATTCTCAGGAATTTGAGTGAACGATGGGATGTATAAGATGAAACTGAAGGAAGTAAAGATTCAGCTAGTATTAAAGAGAGGAGTTCTGATAATGACTGGCATGCAAAGGTGAAATGTTAATTAGATTATAACCTGTAGGCATGTGGAATAAAGTGTTCACTGAAGCTTTACAAGGGACCCTGGTTGACCCCTGTCACAGAATAGAATGGTAGTCATGAAGACTTTGTGGCAAAGTCATAGTCCTCACCTCACCAAGGCAGACCTTGTTTCCTACACTCCTCGGTTTCCAGGTGCAGGCAGATGTCTCTAAAACTGATCCAGTGCCAAACGGAGCCGTCATCCAGCCCCTAGAGGCAGATGGACTTGGTTGGACTTCTTGGGGACCATGGTGAACTAGCACTCAAGTTCCATTCCAACCTCTCTCTTGCAACTGGTATTCTGGATGCAAATTAAGATAAAATGTGATGGTGAAAGAGGGGTGAGGCACACTTCCTGTTGAGTTAGCAATTGCTGCAGGCTGTCAGGGTCATAGAGATGTTGTAGTTTTCTGCACCAGCAGCTCCAGAGGCCTGATGATTGCATTATTGCATAAGTCAGTTGCATCAAGCGTTTTTATTCCAATTCTCGCAACACTGGGTTCTGATCATTTAGAGGACTGAATATCCAAGGAAGGTGATGCTTCTACTACTTGACATAGCAATACTCGCTATGCCTAGTGGGGGTAGTGGAGAGAGAGACAAAGAAAGAGAAAACACACAATTTGATTATTAGGTATGTTGGGGGAATGCAAGAGAAAACAAGGGAAAGGGGGGTGCCCTGAATCACTGGTGATGGCTCATATGGATACTGCTATTTCACCGAAGGGCAGTTTTGCCTGGTCCTCAGGCATGTTCATGTCAACCTCCACATTCCCTAGGAAACCCTTTAGAGAAGCGTTTGCCAAACTACAAGCCTATGTGCCAAATCTAGCCTGCCACTTATTCTTAATTTTGCTTTTTAATTTCAATAGCTTTAAGGGTACAAGTGATTTTTGGTTAAATGGATGAACTGTATAGTGGTGAAGTCTAGGTGCACTTGATTTTTTTTGGAAATTATTCAGATCCTTTTATTATTTTTCTATTGGATGCTGATTATCTTGTAAATTTATATAAACTCTTAACATATTAAGAATGTTAAACCTTTTTCTAGAATAAAAGTATGAAATATTTTTTCAAATTTTTTGTCTTTTAACTTTGTTTAAGGTGTCTTTTATCAAATAAAAGCTGCTTGCCTTTGACTTAATTAAATATATTTATCTTTTCTTTTGTAACTTCTGGGTTTCACGTAGACCTGTTCTCCCATATTTTGGTTTTGGACTTTTATGTGTAATTTAACACTTAATTCTTTAATGGTATGGGAATATTTTTATGCTTGGAATGAGATGAAGGGCTAGCCAAAGATTCCAAGATGATGCATTTTCCCACAGTGAGTAGACACTTAGCATCCATTTTATTCTACTCCCATGTAATCTGACATCTACGTGGGAAGACTTGAAAGCTGAAGAAACGTGTTTTAAACTTCGTGAAGCTGAGGTTCTGGAAGCAAATTATGTTCCATCGTTTAGATGCACTCATGAGAGCCTTTTTGCCCATACTGGTCTCAAACTCCTGGTCTCTAGTGATCCTCATGCCTCCGCTTCCCAAAGTGCTGGGATTACAGGCATGAGCCACTGTGTCTGGCCTGAGAATCAACTTTTTAAGTTTCTCAAAATATCCATTAGAATTTTGATTAAGAGGGATTATACTCATTGGTTAATTTGGGGATAATCATCATTTAAAAATATTCTTAATCAGGAATGTGTTCAATTTCTTTACTTGTATGGCTTCTTTTAGTCATTATTCAATGTTTAATAATTTTCTTTGTGTAGTCTAACTTGTATCTTTTTGTTAGATGTAGTATGAATTGATAGGTTTTCTTATTGTGAATAAGACACTTTTCCTAAGTTTATTTCAAATATATTTAAATATAATATTTTCAACTAAAATACTAAGAGCTATCATTTATTAAACACTGCCTAGGCACCAGATATATTATTTATGTTATGCTTCACATGTTATTTGGTCACAAATGAAAATCCGTAGTTAAAAATATTCATCTAACAATGACTTAGGCAAATCAAGGTTTGTGTTTCTCATGTTCAAGAAGCCCAGAGGTAGGTAAACAGGTGCTGACATTGATGCTTCCTTCATGGTCAAATGCGTGCTATAGTTCCAGCATCATGGCCATTTACAAGGCAGGAGAAAAGGAAAATAGGGGCACCTGCAACTTCTTATTACACCCCTTTGGCCAGAATGGTGTCAGTTAGCCACTACTGCCATCAAGGAAGTCTGAAATTATCTGATACTTGCAAATCCCAAAGTAAATAAAGGCTGGATGAATGAGCTCGTTAGTAGATCTTGTGTGACTCTAAGTGCAGCAATGTTCATTCATAATATCCTCACCATAACCTTCAGAGGGCAGCATGACTGCAATCCCAAGTGTGCACAGGAGGAAACTGAAACACAGTGAGTCTCAGCAATTTGCCGATAGTCACAGCAATAAGTGGGGAATACGTGCTTTTAGCCATTCTATTACAAATGATTTCCATATGCAGGAAAACTCTTGTTTTTAAATATTAACATCTTGTCCAGCTACATTACTGAATTCTTCTATTATTTTCATAGGCTTTAGTTTTCCTGCATATTTTAAGTAAATGGACATATGGATTATATCTTCCTTGTAATATTGATAATTCTTTTTTTTCCTATCTCATTGCAATGGCTAAGACCTTCAAAGTGATGTCAAATAATAATGGATTTCCCATTTATTTTCCATTTAAATAGGAAGGCCTTTACTGTTTCACCATTAAGTGATTAAATTTATGCCGAAAAAGAATGCTTTTCAGATATTCAGTAGAAAAGATAAATATTTTTCAGTAACAAGAAAGTTTTCTTTTCTAGTCTGCAATTCAAAATGTTTTCCTCTTATCACATCAAAATAGCTATACTTCTGACTACTCTCCAGCTACTTTAACAATATACATCATACTCCAAAAAGAGTGCTAGAAAGATCTCCCTAAGGCCTTCTCACACTAATGCTTTACAAATCAACCTCCAATTTCTTTTCAGCTCTGTCTTTGCACAGCAGAATTAAGATCTGGCAAGGAACTAAACAACTTCGCTGGAATATATAGTATTATGTGTCAGGAACAGTTTTCATAATACTGCAAAACAGTATTATGATCAACAATTTTTCTCTGCAAGACTAAGAGTCATCTCTCTCTGCTACTTTTAGTGACGGATATGTTATCAGGAAATCTATTTTTGGGAATATTGCTGCATTTTGAACCTTTGACAGGTTCTGAAAGAAATTGACTGGGCCCAAGTTTCCCGGAAACTGGAGACTGAATCAAAGCTCCTGTGCTAAGTCTGTCTTGGAAGGTACAATTCTAGAACTGTGAGAGTAAGGGGGAAAGAAGGGGAGACAGAGAAATAGGGGAAGTACATTTACAAGGGCAAGGTGTACTACCAGGTTGACAACAGTGTCCCAAGACAGCACAGACTGTGGCTGGGATATGGGACATCATGCCACCAAACATTGCAGGGAGAAGGCATTTGTCTACTGGTTCCATCCCATCTCCTGTCACTCATAGCTCAGAATTCACCTGACAGTGTGTCGACTTTCCTACACCTTGGGGCTGTAGTCCCTGGGAAAGACAGGTCCCTGGCTCTCTGTGCTTGTATGAGTTCCTAAGTGATGAGAGGTGCCCATCTGTAAGCTCTGTCTGTCTTACTTGGTGCAGCAAGAAAGCCGTGGGAACCCAAGAAGACCCAAATTAGCTGCTGGTGGTAGAAGAGGCAAGGGCGCCCAAAACAAAGCCTCTCCAGTAACAAGCAGAGGCGGCTTGGGACAGATGAGGCGAAGGGGATCCAGGAAGGAGATGTACTGGGACTTGTAGAGAGGTCATTTTCACAAAGGAAAGTGGTTATTTACTTATGCGTTAGGGGAAAAGTCTGTGTAGTCCGGGTCATTGAGCAGCTCGAGTTCCTGTACTGGGAACCATCCCAGACAGGCAGGAGCAGGAGCAGGAGAAAAAGGAACTCCTGAGCAGCATAGCCCAAGTACAGACACTCCCTGGAGGCCAAAGTCATGTCGGCTTCCACTGTGGTTAATCTGTTCAAGTCCAACTCCACTCCCTTCTCCAGCTGGCTTCCTCTCATGGGATGAAGACACGCCCTTTGTAATGGCACAGGAGACCATGTGCCAGCGCATCCCTGAGCTCAGGCTCTGTTTCTTCCACACAGTTCCCCTTTCCATGGAATGGCAGAAGGATGCACTATCTTAATATGTGTGATGCCCCCAAGACAGCGTGTGGATGCTGTGGTGTTTAAGCAGTATTTGTTTTTAGTGTTACTGTGTAAAGGAACTGAAGCATATATACAGCATAGTAAAGTACATTGTGCTGTTTCTCAGATAAGGAAACTGAGGCATCAAGGTTTCACGTGACTTATCCACAACACCCAGCTCCAGGCTTTGTAGCATTTCCCTACATTAATTCTCAATGTGTGACATTTGGGGGAAAAAATGTGTCCTTTTTGTAGAACGTGTTCTCTGGAGCCAGCTATACTCCTGCCTGCCTGAATAACATGTGTGTTGGTTTCGCTACTCCAGGTCCCCTAGGCCTGGGCCTGATCTATATTTCCACACTGCTCTCCCATGCCAACTTTGCAAACCCTGAGTTTCCATCAAGCTCTTTGCCAGGACTTGTCACTCCCCAAGGTTTCCTCGGTCACCAACCACCCTGGCTTTGCTAGGCAGGTCTTTTTACGTGGTACTGTCTGGAGGTGTGACTCCTGCCTGTAGGATACCCACACATCTTTAAAAACTGTGGTTGGGCCGGGCGCGGTGGCTCACACCTGTAATCCCAGCACTTTGGGAGGCCAAGGCGAGTGGATCACAAGGTCAAGAGATCGAGACCATCCTGGTCAACATGGTGAAACCCTGTCTCTACTAAAAATACAAAAAATTAGCTGGGCATGGTGGTGTGTGCCTGTAATCCCAGCTACTCAGGAGGCTGAGGCAGGAGAATTGCTTGAACCCAGGAGGCGGAGGTTGCGGTGAGCCGAGATCGCGCCATTGCACTCCAGCCTGGGTAACAAAAGCGAAACTCCGTCTCAAAAAAAAAAAAAACTGTGGTCACAAGCCCAGCACTTGGGAAGCTGAGGTGGGAGGATAACTTGAGGCCAGGAGTTTGAGACTAGACTGGGCAAAAAAGTGTTTTTTTAATTAGCTCGGTGTGTTGGCATGCACCTGTAGTCCTAGCTGCTTGGGAGGCTGAGGCAGGAGGATTGCTTGAGCTCAGGAGGTCGAGGCTGTGGTGAGTTATGATCATACCACAGCACTCCAGTTTGGGCAACAGAGCAAGATCCTGTCCCCCAATTTTTTTTTAAATAAAAACTTTGGTCAAATTCTACCTCTTTCGTAAAGTGACTCTGCCTCTGCTTCAATGGAAAGTGGGTCTCCTCTCCTTCAAGCTCCGGTACATGGTCTGGTCTTTCCAGTGACAGTTCCCACACTGTGACAGTATTTGAGTTACACTTTTAACCCACCATCCCCATCTTCCATTAACCTCTAAGGGCCTGGCTTAGTTTCTGGCCTCTCCTAAGTAGTTAGTAAATGTGTATTAAGTGAGGCAGTGAGTGAATGAGTGCCAAGTCTTGAGCAGGCATGGGAAATCACTCAACTGTTCAAGGAATGCCTGGCACCCAGTAGGTACTCCCCAAATGGAAGAATAATGAATTCCAATCCCCTTCCGCCTCTGTTATTCTTTCTTATAAATGTAGGTGCTCACTTGTTCAACTGAATAGGATACTGGCAGCATAACAAGATTTATTATGTATATGCAATTAATGTGGACACACACACACACACACACACACACACGCACAAGTATTTGGTTGATGATACCATTTTTCTGACGTATGTTGATTCTTTTATTGGGTTAATAATAATAATAGCGAATGCTTGCTAATATATCAGGCACTTTCCTAATCAGTTGATAAATACTAATTTTATGCTCAGAACAAGTTGAGATTGGTACTATAACTACAAATGGTTGTCAAAAGCAGAAAGTGAGGCACACAGCAGATGAGGGAAGTAAGTTGCCTATAGCCATGGAGTTCCTCAGTGTTAGTGCTAAGATGCAGACACAGGCCTCTGGATCTGGGTCTTCAGCACTGGGCTCTACTACCTGCAATTCCTGGTGACTGCCCAAGAGCTGGCTCTATTATCATTCTGCCAGTAAGTGGACTCACAAAATCCTCCACAGTTGTGCATGCATTGCCTGAGAGCAGCATCACACAGCAGCAGTTGAACACACAGTGGCAGCTGAATGTTGAGCACTTCTGAAAGTTTCTCAGAAGACCAGAAATGTGGTCAAGTACCCAATTTCCGGACTTCTTAAGTGCATTTACCAAACTGATACCATTCGCTTTAATCTCCTGCTGAAATAAACCACACCTCCAGAAGACAACTTTTGCCTCTTAAGTGACAAAAGTTGGTGGTCAACTCAACGATGTTTTCTCCTGTCTATGTTACAATTAGGCAAAGGGAAGGTTATGAATGAGCCAGTGCTTACCATAGCTGCTTTGCTGCAAATGCCACATTTGCAGGTTTCCTTTCCTGCAATATATGCTGGTGTCACATTAGTCAACCCATGTTAGTGAGAGAAGGAACGCGGCCGAGCATCTGGTCAGTTCCCTCAGGTTTCACATGAAGGAATGGACATTCAGAGAGGTGAAATAATTCCCTTCGTGAGTGTGGGGTGCAGAATGAACTAGAATCCCAGCTTCTGAGCTGCAGCTGTGTAGTTCTTTCCAGTAAACTATCCTGTGTATGACCTCACAGAAATGTTTAGATAAGCTTCACTTCGTTGATTTGAACTGGATTGCAATGTGGACCTGTCATGTCTTATTCCTGGTGAAATGATTTTTGTTAGAACACATTTCACAATTTTCTATTTCATACACTCATAGCCCTGCTAGCTGTGTCCCAGTTGCTGGCTGAGAGTTGCCACAACGCTTGCTCCATTGCCAAGATTTTGCAATGAACACGATTAGCTGCTCCCACAGTCTTGACCATTTTTAGTGTATTCTCCTGCTTCCTACCCACCTTTTTTTTGTTAATGTCCCTTATTTTGGCACCCTTACTCACATATACCATTTAATCTGAATGAATAAAAATGCTTACTGAAATGTGTGCCATCTGTGGTGGCTGAATTTAAAGACATGTTTTGGTTTTTGTAATAGTGTACTTGCAACATTTTCTCTTCTTTGCAAAATCACCTCTTTCTGGTCTTTTCCTGGGTCTTTTGGAAATGCTTTTAAATGTATTCAGACCATCAGCTGCTTTTGTCTGGGGAAATCATGTCGTTGGTGTAGAGATCTAATTTCTTTCTTAGCTTGAGCAAGAGCTGTTTAATAGGAAACATTTTGGCTTCCCATACTTTAAAGCCATCGCTTCTACAGGGAATGTTATTTGACCATCTTCTATTGCCCAATTTCCCACAAAAGCTAGTTTTTGAAAAAGAAGGCCAAGCATGTTAATGGAACTCCTGCTAATGGAGCCACGTGGCAAAGCTGGGGGACTGAGAGGCAGAGGCTGGAAGAGAGTGTGGAAATCTTAAAAACTGCAATGACTCGGTTGTGGCTGGGATAGGTAGGTGGCAAGAGCAAAGAGAAAAAGTGGACATTTGGTGGAATAAAGGAATCCCAGGGAGTAATGAGGATCTGAATGACTGTAGAAGGCCAAAGAAAAAAATTAAGAATGAATCGAGTAAATCAAGATAAAGAAATACAAAAAAGAAAAAAGGATAAAGGTCAACAAAGGTAAAAAAATTACAAGAAAAGGCAAAACGGAAGAGGAAGACAGAGGTTAAAGAATAGAAATGGCAAGAAGAGCAGAAATAAAAGTGCATGAGTGAAGGAAAGTAATATCATTCCAGGGAGTTTCTGCCTCAACAGTCAATAACAGTACGTCAAAGCCAAAATCCCAGCATAAAGCACACAGTGATGGGCGTGGGGAGGAGAACCTCACCAACGCTGCCATGCTAGCTCACATCTTAAAACCTCGACCTGAAAACAAGAGAGGCCTGGTGCTGTGACTCATGCCTGTAATTCCAGCACAAGGAATTGCTTGCGCCCTAGAGTTTGAGACCAGCCTGGGCAACACAGAGAGACATCGACTCTTAAAAAAAAAATTAAAATATTAGCCAGGCATGGTGGTGTGTACCTGCAGTCCCAGCTACTTGGGAGACTGAGGTTGGAGGGTTGCTTGAGCCCAGAGGGTCAAGGTTGCAATGAGCTGTGATCACACCACTGCACTACAGTGTGGGCAACAGAGCAAGACCCTGTCTCAAAAAAATAAAAACAAAAAAACAAAAACAAAAAACTATAAGCTATGGATTCCTAGAAAATGAACTTCTGTTCCTGAAGCTTAATTAAAAGACATAAGATGGTCTATAAACATACTACAGTGGAAAGAAAATGATCCCAGCACATAGGGGCCCTGATGCAGGCTGCCGGCCACCAGACCAGACAGGAGGTCACCAAAGGGCTTTTAGTTACTGAAATTTTTCTACAAAGAAATCCAGAAGCCTAATGCACAAATTGGAGACGCCCAATATGATTGCCAGGTAGGCAGCCTGCCTTTAAGCCGCTGAGTCCCCCCACTCCCCGTTCCACCTCCTGTTCCCGGGATATCTTTGTAGAACTCCTCTGTGAGAGGACTCAGACTGTCCAGCTTCTGGGTAGGTAAGTCCTGCAGCCTTTTATTTTTTATTTTTTTGAGACGGAGTCTCACTCCGTCACCCAGGCTGGAGTGCAATGGCGCGATCTCGGCTCGCTGCAACCTCCGCCTCCCAGGTTCAAGCGATTATCTTGCCTCAGCCTCCTGAGTAGCTGGGACTACAGGCGCGTGCCACCGCGCCCAGCTAATTTCTGTATTTTTAGTAGAGACGGGGTTTCAACATCTTGGCCAGGCTGGTCTTGAATTCCTGACCTCGTGATCCACCCACCTCGGCCTCCCAAAGTTCTGGGATTACAGGCGTGAGCCACTGTGCCCGGCCTTAGTCTTCTATTTTTTAATCAATTGCTTGCCTAAACTGAAAATCAGGATATTTTACAAAAAAAAAAAGTCAACTTCCTTTTGAATAACTGGAGCTGTGGGCTCCTGGAAACAGCAACTGATGAGAGCTGAAAAACAGTCTTCTTCAATAAGTCACTTTCTTTTTGCCACAGTCCACAAGTGGCTAACGTCCTGAACTCTCATTACCTATCTGACTTTACAGTTACTCCTGCCCAGTGAGGTCCACTGGAAAATTCCTGGGACATATACGGCCTCTTAGGGATGTTCCAGCTCAAAACATTCTGCAGCTGCAGAAAAATTATTACTATATTAAATTGTTACTAAACTACAAATTGCTAGTAAATTCCCATTTCAATAAGGAGAAGTCACTGTTTCAGTCATTCTGTTCTCAAGCTGTAGCTCTTATATTTGCTTAGTCAGAAACCATGTTGGCAGTGTAATAAAATGACTAAGAGTGTGGTTGACTGTCTTCTGCTGGTAGTTCTCATCCCTGTCCCAGCCACCTCCTCCCTTGCCCCTGCCCTCAATCCACCCCCAGCACTGAGAGGTTGCTGAAAGCAAGAACCCCTCCCTCCTCCTCCTGAGAACCTCACAGCCCAGCTTCACAATCAGGCATATGCAGATGTTTTCCTAGAGGCCTCCATACCCTGGTTAATTTGTTTCAGATATCTTAGGTTTTATGCTCCATTTACTTGGGTTAATCTGCAAATACTTATCTACTCTGTGAATGTTCTAGTACATAATATTAGATGCATCATCACTTGGGCCCTAGGGACGGATCCTTTATCCTATTGTTTAGTGGTTTCCTAATCACCAGGAGGAGCTAAAGAGTTGTTTTCTAAGCTGGTATCTCTGATACCTTTGACACTTCCTCTGATTTTCAAGTTAGATGGTAACAATGAATGGTGCACAAATGTAATGCATACACAATCTAAATACTCCAAGTAACTACAGGAGCATCAGATTTCAAAATTCAGCATAAAAAATAAGTTTCCAGGTTCAGAGAATTCCTCCACCATCACTGTCTGAGGTGGCTCCAGGCACGTTCTTTACCTATCTCAAAGGTGAAGTTGTCGTTAAAGAAAGACATTTACTAACCATTCTACAACAGCTTTGAAATTCCATGAAATTATTCAAAATGCAGAACAAGGTGAGAACACGTGAAGGGGAGGGTAGATTATGCAGGGCAGCTCTGGATTTTTAGACACTAGCTACATTTCCGACCCCGAAAAGGCAACTGATTTATGGACATGATTTTGGTTTCATCTAAGGGAGGTTTTCAAAGCTATAAATAGGCATTGTAAGGTTTTGGCAAAAAAGGAAAGTATCCGTAAATCTGAGAAAAGTGGCCAGGCGCAGTGGCATGCACCTGTAATCCGACTACCAGGGAGGCTGTGGCAGGATGATCCTTTGAGCCCAGGAGTTCCAGGCCAGTCTGGACAACATAGTAAGACCCTCATCTTAAATATTATATATGTATGAGAAAAGTGGAAATTATAAACTAAAATCAGGATTTGTTCTCATGAAAGTAGTCAAGTTTGTAAAAGGTGTAGTCGGGAGGATGTGGTTCTTGCATTCGCCAGCCAGGCAAGGTGGTGTCCGGGAACAGGCTAAGCCAATATCGTCTGTCTGAGTTTTCACAGCCTTGTCAGTAGAGCTGTACTACCAGATAAGTTACGAACAAAGAGTGAGTTCAAAACCACAACACTGCCCTGGGAGGCTTTCCAAAAACCCAACTGATAGGTGACAAATATTTTAAAAATAAGACTCGGGTGCTTATATTAACTGCGCGAGAATCGCAAAGGTAGAAGAGACAAACTTGGCGAGTAGATCTGCTGCTCATGGCGGACACTAGGGATGGTACCTGGGCGTTCACTCTGCTCTTCTCTTTACTTTGGTGTTTGCTTTTTTAAAAACAAAGGAGGAAAAAGAAGTGGAAAGTCGTGGAGGCACTCGTCCCAGCCCCCACGTAGTTCAAGTGGCGCAGGAGGGAGCTGGCTGGAGGAGGTCCTGCCCACCTGCCACACTCCGTATTTGGGCAAGCCTGTGAGTCACTGTCGGGAACATGGTTCCCTTCGCCAAGGCCAGCGATGCAGGGAGTGTGCCGCGTGCCTCGACGGTCTAGCGCAGTGACTTAAGAAGTCGCAGCTAGGTGTTCTTTTTCCCATTTTTTTTTTTTTTTTTAACATCTCTTCCGTAGCCCGGGAATTTGGGAGAGAAGATGACCGCATCCAGTTAGAGGCAGAAATGACACTAAACAGCAATTAGCTCAAGATCACAGGAAGAGATCCCGCGCGGTCATCTCAAGCCCCAATACCCAACGCCAGTGGGCGTCCCAGCCCGGCGCACCGGAGCGCCGACCTTCACATCCTCGCAGGAACGCCGCACCCTCGTGGTGCCGGGGGTGGTGGGGATGGGGGGCAGATGGACCTCGACGAGCCTCGTTTCCCAGGCATGTTACGCAACAACTTTGCAGCCGTCATCTTCGCCCTAATTGTGCAGGGGGCGGTGTTTGCGCGTGGAGCTTTCCCTCCTGGCTCCGGGCCGTCGCGGCTCTCGAGAGGCGCCGGGGCACTTTAATCGCTGCCTCTGCCGCGCAGCCCTGCGCAGCTGCCTCGCCGGGCCAACCTATTCCCCGCCGCAGCGCGCCCCGAGCGTTGGCAGCTTGCCAGCCGCCACCCCCCGCCTTCCCTCCTGCCCACCCCAAGGTAGAGGGCTCCTCTCGGGAGTGTGCGGGGAAGGGGAGGCCGAGGTCCCTGCCACGCCCAGGTAGCCGCAGCCCGCGGTGCTCGGTCGGCAACAGGTAGCCGGACCGGCTGTGGCTCTCGGGAAGACAAAAAGCGTCTCTGCGAGCGAGTGAGGGTCGCGGGATGCGCAGAGCCACCGCGGCGACCCGGAGCGTGAAGGAAGCCAAGAGCGGACGGGGCGGTGAGGCTGGGGGCTCCCGGGCTCCTCTGCAGCCTCTCTCCGGTCGTGTGGGCCGCGCGGGCCGTTGCGCAATCGTCGTTACGCGGGGCATGGGGCGCCGGCCCTCGCGGGCACTCGGACAGCGGTGGCCGCGACCGGGAAGGAACGCGAGCTGGTAGTGGCGCCGCCGCGGTAGGGAGCGGAGGGCGGGGACGCAGGGGCGGGGCCGCGGAAAGCCCGCCCCGGTCCGCCCCTGCCGCCGCGGCCATTGGCGGCGGTCCGGGGGCGGGTGCCGGCTCGGCGATTGGGGCCGCGGCCGCCAGTCACGCGGGGCTGGCGGGCGGCGACGTAGCGCGGCGCTCGGAACTGACCTACTAACACACATCTCTCGGCGCGGCCACGGCGCCCGCGGACCAGGCGCGCCCGCCCGCCTCCCGCGCCGCGCCCTCGCCGCCGCCTGCCTCCCGCCGCGGCCTCGGAGGCCCGGCCCGGCCCGAGCCCCGAGCGCCGCCGGCCCGGCTCCGGGCCGCCCCTTTCTTTCTCCTCGCCGGCCCGAGAGCAGGAACACGGTAAGCGCTCCGCCCACCGCCGGCCGGGGGCCCGGCGACCGCTCCCCGGGCGCGCTGCGGGCGGGCGGGCGGGTGGGCGCGGGGTGCGGGCCGCGCTATGTGCGGGGTCGGGCTGTAAGCTGCGCTCGCCAACGGCGGGGAGTGTGCGCGGGGCATTCATTACATAAACTTTTGCTGCCCTGTCAGGATGGGACTCGCCACCTTAAGGTGGCTGCTTTGATTGCAGCGCCCTCGCGCCGGCACGTAGTCCTGGCTGGTTTGCGCTCTCCCCCCGCTGCTGTTGCATAATGTCTCCTGATTTCAGGAAAATTGATGTTTTGGTGGAGAAGAGCGCCAGGGAGGCTAAGCCCTCTCCGAGCGGGAAGATGCTTTTTCCTCTCTAGTGTCTTTCTTTTCTCCTTCCTTCTCTGGGGCCGGCGGCGTAGAGGGGGGAGAGGAGTGGGTTGAGGAATGGGGAATAGTCTTGATTTGCTTGGTGAGGAAAAGGGTTGGTAGCGTGAACAGTGACGGCATTCGGAGAATGCCTGCGCGGCGTTTGTTTGTGTCAGGGGCTGTGTCTGCACAGACGTTTTCCACCCTGTTTGTCGTCAGCGTGTTTTACAAGCCCTCGGGAAGGTTGTGGGATTTGTCCTTTCATACATTGCATAATCTGCCCACGGTGAAATGTTGGCAAGGATTGCGGGCTGATGTGGGAATATGCTCGTATGTGTGGAATGATTTGGTAATTGAGGCGCAGCGTTGGATATTAGATCGTTATTTACGTCTGTATTACGTCCCAAATAAACAGGTTTCAAAACGATACCACAAAACCTAAAAGCAAGAATTCCTCGGGTTGAATTCTGATCTTGGATACTACTAGGGTTCGCCCTTTCAATGTTCTCAGCTGTTATTTTTAAATCTAGGACGAACCATTGTGACGTTTACCTCCCCACTTTCCTAATTTTAATGCATTCCATTCGATCAGCCCTTTTTCTCACCTTATTGTCATCGCTTTTTCAAACACGACAAGACAGATCACATAATAGTTTCCTGGAAATGTTGCATTATGTAACTGCCGAATTTGCTGGCAGTGAGCATAGAGAGAGGGAGCTAATTACGTGATTTTATAATCTTGCTACAAAGAAAGTAGGACAGTCTCAGCCTTTAAGAATGTCACTATAACAGTTTTTTTTTTTCCTTAAGGATATTTTGAACAGGAAAGTAGACAACCGGGTAAGCATGGAGTTTGCTCATGCTGCCGAATGTGTGTCTTTTGCCCTAAATGAAACGCGCGTTCTTCTAAATTTAGCCCTATCACATTTTAACAATTGTGGCCTCGCAGTGCTATTTCTGGTGTTTTCTCTAGGGCTGTGTGCAAATACAAGTTCAAGGCCATTTGCTGTAGTTTTAACTCCACGCCTTCGGAGACCTTTGATAAGATTGTATTTTTAGGAAGGCATTTCGCGGCGCCCGGTGATTTGCTGGATGCTGGCTCCCATTTATGTTTTTAAAGGACACTTTAGGAAACTGCTGTTCTCTGAGAACAGCAGGGAATGGCCAAGTGTCATCTTCTGTTCTTGGCTTTTGTAAATAACAACAGTAAATGAGGTCAGAAGTATTTATTTACCCTCAGAACAGATATGACCTATGGGAAACAGATATAGGTTAGTAGATTGTGTTTTTGTCTGGATACCCTAGTTTTACTCATGTGAAGATGTATGAATATGTAATTTGCCCAAATATTAAATTTCTTCCTGGACTGTTACATAGTGATGTGTGAATATAGGTGTATAATGGTATGTATATGAACAGATTCCCCCCCCAACGAAACATTTAAATTAAGTGCAGGGTTTTTTTGGGGGTGGGTGGTGGGTGGACATCTCTGGAACTGAGTATTTTACTCCAAATAATTGCAGTCGCTTTCTAAGCAGCTAGTTGCTCTAGGCCCCCAGCTTCGGACCCCGACCTACTTTGCGAGCTCGGGTGGGAGTCCCGGGCCTGTAGGGACCGCGTGGCGCCACCTTCCGATCGCGACCTCCAGTGGCGCGTCCGTGCGGCCCCCAGTGCGCCGCTCCCCCACCTGCGGGCCGGTGGGGTCTGCGGAAAGCCGGGACTGGGGGCGGGTCTGGTAGTGGCGGGCAGGGACCTTGGGTCGGGACAGAGAAGCGCCTCCAGGCGGTAGTTGGACTGGGGCTGCTCGGTGGCCTGCGCTCCTCCTCCCTGCCCCCTCCCCACATTCCTTTGTTCTGGCGCGGGGGGTCCTCGCGGCGCCGAGGCCCCGCTGCGCCGCCCACCCGGAGGGAGGAGGGTCTCTGAGAGGCGCCGCGTGGGGGCGCGGCCCGCTAGGGACCGGCCGGGGCCGGCGTGCGGGTGCGCTCTGGGTTCGCCCGGGCAACGGGAGCCGGGGAGCCGGGGAGCCAGGGAGCCGGGGACCCTGGCACTCGCACAGAGAGGAAAGGGGCAGCCCGGGCGACCCGGAGCGCCTGCGTCTCGGCGACCCTCCCTCCTATGGGGCAAATCTAGGGGCCTTGACTCCGCGCCTGTTTTGCGGTGAGGTTCTGAAACCTGCAGACACCTTTGTTCCAGGAGTCTTCATTGTATTTCTGAGCCAAGCGTGTCTCCGTTCTTGAAGTGAAAAAGACCTTAAGAAAACCTCCAAAGGTCCACCGACCACAAAAATTGGTGGTGGGGGCTCTCCAGTATTGATAGTGATTAAAAGGAAGGCCTCAGCTTGACTTTGGCCAGTTGAGTTTAGCCGATGTTTTTTTTTTTTTACCTTTAATTTATGTGGTCAAAGGCTAAAGTAGAGAGAACACTGATCTCCAGAGTTCAAAATAAAATCAAAACGCCCAAATAGACGCAGCTGTCCTACTGTAAAACTACAGTCCTTCATCCTGGCATAAAGACTTTCAAGATTGCACCCACGCAGTAATTCACGGTGAATTCATGGAGACATCACAGATGTTCTCCTGAAGCATGTCAACGCAATCTGCTCTTTGTTGAAAACTGACCGAAAACTTGGCTTCTGTGGGATCATATCCTACACCCCATCCCTAGTCAGTTTCCCTCGTTATAGGCTTTCAGTAGTTAGAGAATAGACTTTGGTGATGTACAGATCCTAAGAGCGCAGGCCCTAGGCTCACAAGAACCCTGGGTCCCAGGCCCCGGCTTGTTATCTTCCTCCACTGTCCTGATTTCCATCACTCTTCAGGGTAAACTGAGGGAATAAAACCTGTTGAACTAGTTGGTTGTGAGGAGTTCAATAAATGTTTCCTGTATAATTGACCAGGAACCAGAATCTTTATGTGTGTGTGTCAGTACCTTCATTTTTCTCTGTGTAAATCTCTGCAGTAAAAGTAAGGATTAATGTTGGAATTAAGTCCATAAGATCTTTCTTGAGATACTTTCTTTGTTCTAATAATTTTTTTTTTTTTTTCTGAAAACTTTGCCATTGTGTTCAATGTTGATTTCAGTTTGAGGGGAATTCCTGACAAGATTGCAGAAACTCAAACTTCCCAAATCATTGGGTTAATGTTTTGGGGAGCTGTTTGAAGGAATAGAAAGATGACTCGATTATAATAGCAGGAATGAAGTGAGAAGTGCCAAATATTTATAGTTCAGCTTTTTCCAATTTCCTTACACATTCTGTGACTCATCTTCTGTAGCCTAGATGATTTCTGTATCTAAAACTTCGTGGTCTGAGATCAGCATTGGACGATGAGACCCCACAGATCAACTGTCTTGTAGGGGGTGTATGTAGCCTGAAAATTAAGGCCAGTCCTGTGAAACTCTTGATGTTTGACCCTTTTGACTAACAGAAGAAAATTTCATTTGGCACTTGCAACATAGGTCAGTGCTTCGGTAAGAGTCATGAGCAGCGAAAACAGCCTGGAACTGATAGGCATCGTGGCCTTTTGATACTGATCATTCTTCAGAAAAGAGATTAACAGTTAGTATTTACTAAACACTTACTCTGCATGTGCCAGGCACAGTGTGGAGGGGCTCTGTTATCACCCACGTTTCATAGATGAGGAAGTGGAAACTCGGAGAAATGAATTAGCAGCCCAGGTCGCAGAGCCTGAAAACTAGATGGGGAAATTTGCACCTCGACAAAGTTGAAACAATTTCCTTTTCTGTGTTAAAGGCTTATCTTTGTGCAGTGCAGTTATAACATCACTGTGATGCAATAGCCTGAAAATGAAGGCCCTTTGTGAGAGGCCTTTCGGGCGTTGAGCAATGTGCCTGACTCACCAGCTGAGTGGATTTTTCTAGTTGACCTTGCCTTGGTCATTAGAGTCAATTTTGAGATGTAAATGCGATTGCAGCATGGAATGGAAAAGGTGCAGTCATGTTGCCTAGGTTTTATTTTTACCCAAGTTAAGCTCATATACTTCATGATTTCCATTGTAATCCAGATGGCATTGATGCTGTTAAAGTTGTTTATTTTTCATTTGTATTGAGGAATGAGAGCACACTTGGGATTCAATTCAAATTATAACAGAAACAATGTAATTGAAATTTCCTTTAATATTCATTTCTTGTTTTTGTAAGGTATGCCTGTATTTCACAGGGTTTAACACATTGTTTGATATCCTGTTATTTTTCTAAATTATATTTGAGTTGATTTCTATCCAGGTTGGACTTGTATGAGAATGTCGAAAGACGTTGACCTTTGAGCACAGACATTACATAAGAATTTTTCAGTTTCAAAATGAATTTTTATTACTATCACCCCCAGTTATCGTTCACATTTCTTTGCAAGTAACTTTAGTTAAAAAACAAAACAAAACAAACAAACAAAAAACACCCAAAACTGTTTCTCGTGTGGCTTTAATAAAAGACATAAGCTTGTTTTTATGATCAGAAAGTTTACTAGAGATTTACTAGATGCCATTTGTTATTAATCTGTGCTTTGAGGACTCAGTTTCATAGGAATCAGAATAATGTTTATAAGCCTTTTAATTATCAGAACATGATGTCTTTTATTAATTAGCTTTTTAGGGGTCTTAAACTATAATTAACTGGCCTTCAAATAAACATTAAAAATAAGCATTTAAAAATCCACTGTATCCATAAAGTAGAAAATGACATTTATAAGCATCCACTGACTGGAAAAGTGAAAGAAATTAAAAAGCCAAGTGAGGCAAGTTGGGATGATTCTACATTATCATTAGAAACTTTCAAGAACTCTCTCGACCTGACTGCCCCCTACTCACCATTTTTGCCATCATTACACCATGTTGCATGTATTACTTACCCACTGGAGAATTTCCTACAACTGGGTTACTTTCTGATTGTTAGTGTCCTTTGAAGATTTCAGATGAGTGCTAGACTGATCAATTACTTTTTCAGAAGTTTTGAGAATATTAATGGTCCCCATTTTTTGAGTTTCTATAGATTTTTTTAAAATTATTACTGTTCTGTTTTCCCCCCACATTACTCCCCATCTTTAGTGAGAGCTGTTCTTATTTCTCAAGCCATGCAGTTAATCATTTGATCGTGCTAGTGTGTATGTGCTTACTCTATGCAGGCTTCAGAATAATTTAATTGTGTATTAGGTTACCAACACTGACCACCTCTTAAAGAAGAAATGTTAAGTTATACTATTTCATATTTCAATTACTTAAATTACATCAGTGATGTAATAAAAGGCAATGTTGTCATATTTATTAAATTTAAATTTAATTTTCAACTAGTCCTTTGTTGAACTTGAAATATTTTCATTTATCATAAACTGGATCAGGCTTTGACACATTTATTTACAGAGGCACCCAAATAGAAAAAGTAGGTCAATTTGTTGCTATGACAGAGTAGATCCTGGCAGTGTGCGAGTGTGTGTGTGTGTGTGTGTGTGTGTGTGTGTGTGTTGCCTGTCTTGATCAAGTATACATTTCTTACTTTGGGGTAAGCTGCTTCTTGGGAACAGAGTGGCCCTTAGAGAGGTTTAACATAGTTTTCTAAATTTAAAAATCCTTTTCTTTTTCAATGGGATTGGAAAATTCTCTTGCAACTTCAGTGTTTTCTGACTTTTTTCACTCCCCATGTCCCTTGGGTTGTACACGTGTAGTGAATTATTTTCGTATTTCATCTCTGCTTTTAAATACTAGATTGTTTCTCATTCATGAAAAGAAGTAAAGCATTTCATTGACACAGACACTGTGAAATTTTACCCACAGGAAGAAAATGTAGGATTAATATGTTGCTAGTATTAATAGTTTAAAAGTATAAAGAGATGTGAATTGATTAATTGATTTTGTTTTGTCATAAAAATGACATTTGTCTCAAAAATAAGCAACTGCTGTCTTACTGGAGAGATGGCTTACAGTTTAACGAAACTTAGGTTTATCTTAAAGGTCATTTTTTTTCCTTTACTGTTATATATATTATACAACAGAGAGAAAACAATAGATTCAGAGAGTAGAGGGAAAATAAGATAATTCCATCATGTTTCCAAATCCTTGGGCATATCAAATAGTATTTCATCTTCTTTTGACAGAATTTTAAAATCAAAATATATATAGCAATTTGCAATAAAACTTACCCTTTAGAGATAATTAATAACAAAATGTTCTCAGTAGATGATTTTAATGTTTAAACTATTAGTAAGATTTTAGATGATTCAAACAAAACATGTTTATTCTTCTCTTTTGTAGAGTTTGGATTGTTAAACATTGTTTCTGTGAGAGATCAGGTAGAGACCAGGGACGATAATAAAGGTCTATCATAAACATAAGTAATGGGATGACTCCTCAAGGATAAATTTGGTCTAGAATTATTGTTATGAGGTTATATTCTTTTATAGAATTTTCTAAATCAAATCTTGTTCTTAATTACAAACAATATTTAGGTCATCTGACTTAAACTTTTAAAATCTTGGCATATGAAAAAGAATTCTTGCTTATAGAAATAGTTTGATGAACTATAAAAAAGCATTAATTAGTGATGGCTTCTTCAGAGTATGTATGGAAAAGTATGTCAACTGGTATGTAATAATACCTGCTCTTAAATTTCTCTTTTTCATTTGTGTTTTCAAGGAGAGTCATATCATCTAATGTGTATAATGAAGTTAATCATGCTGAATACACTAACATCATAGAATTGGCATGTAGTGTCAATTATTCACCAAAAAAGAAACTTAAGCAATGACGAATATACCACAACATTAGATGTTGATTTGAAACGATGATGCATAGATGAAGTAATTGTTAAATTAATCATAAGGGAAAATACTGAGGCTTGAAATAAATTTGTTAGGTTAGCATAAATCCTGAGGCTTTTTGAAGGCATCGTAAACTACTTTTGCATTTGCTTTAAGTTTATTGTTGAGGGGCATAAGGAGAACCCAGAGCCCATCTGTGTCCAACTGCTATGTGGTCTTGAGAAGGTTAGCCTATCTTCTAGCTGATTAAGCTGATAAATGAGAGGGTCAGAGAGACACTGCCCCAGCGCCCCCCTCCACCCTCCATGCTTCAAGTTGAAAATAGATTACACTCTTGGTTTTGTTAAAAAAAAAAAAAAAAAAAAAGATCATAGGTGACAGTGTCCACAGCTATCATATTTCTTTTTCTCTATTTAACATAATTAGAATTGGCAGGAGATTAAAATTTTAGCAGAGATACGAAAATTAATAAAATGTTATCTCAATTCATAAATAGTGTCAGGATCTGAAACAACTCTAGGGAGGATGGAGAAAAGTTCTAGATAGTATCTTTGCTGGCTTAAAGAAGTTAAGACAATATCTAAAAGAAGTTAAGATAGCATAGTGCCTTACTGCACCCAAAGTAACTTAGTAATGGGTGTGTATTACTCAGAAATGAAAGTGACACAGAAGAGAACTGTGTGTGAATGAGACTGCATTGCACAGATGCAGAATAACCTGGGAAAGTGTAGGAGAGAGTAAAGGAATTGGGCTGGAATATAAGCTTTGCCATTTAACCAGCTGTGTGACACTGGGCAAGTTACTTGACTTCTCTGAATCTTAGTTTTCTCATCTGAAAGTGAATGAAAGGAGGTCAGGCTCCCAGTGCCCGTTTTGTGTTAACTGTCTAATAAATGACACCTGTTATGATTGTTTTTGTTATAATCTCCATGACGAGAATAAAGCCTGCACCCCAGGCCCCTATCTCTGCAGCTCTGCACTCACACCTGGTTCCCCTCTGCTCACCT
The DNA here is from genome assembly GCF_030222135.1 of Aotus nancymaae. Classification (NCBI taxonomy): domain Eukaryota; kingdom Metazoa; phylum Chordata; class Mammalia; order Primates; family Aotidae; genus Aotus; species Aotus nancymaae. The sequence goes on from NW_026988455.1 coordinate 21,628,163, forward strand.
GTTTGTCTCCCACTCACACCTGAGTGCCTGGTGTCGGGAGCTTGGTTTTTTCCTCCCTCTTTATGCACCCCAGTCTCCCCTTGTGTCCAGTACACAGTAGGTGCTCCATATGTGTTGAATAAACCAATTAATGAATAAGAGAAACCCTCTCTTAATAAGTAAAATATCTTCTTTAGAATTCACATGACAACATTAAAAAGAAAGCATCAAAAAAGTTTTCTGGTTACACAACTGTCTTATATAAGGTATATGGGTGACTGTCAATCAGATGCTGAGCACCTAATATCTTCAGGTTTTTGCTGGAAGACTAAAAGTATGTTTTAATTTCCGCCCTGAAGTAATCGCAGTGTAGTTGGGCACAAAAGACAAACGTGGAAAGACACACAGTGCATATGATTGGGCCTCTCTATCATCCCGCAATGCTGATAAACTCTTCTGCACTGCAAGATTATTTGATACATGATATTACAGAAAATATCCTAAGTTAGTGTGGTGATTTGCCATTGAGTTGTAGAGATCATGAATGCAATACATACATATGAGAGAAGAATAATGACATGTCGTGAAATTCAGATAGGAAGATGATTAAAAACAAATGAAGTGGCTGGTCGCAGTGGCTCACGCCTGTAATCCCAGCACTTTGGGAGGCTGAGGCGGGTAGATTTTGAGGTCAGGCGTTCGAGACCAGCCTGGCCAACACAGTGAAACCCTGTCTCTACTAAAAATACAAAAAATTAGCAGAGCATGGTGGCTAGCACCTGTAATTCCAGCTACTCGGGAGGCTAAGGCACTTGAACCCAGGAGGCGGAGGCTGCAGTGAGCTGCGATCGTGTCACTGCACTCCAGCCTAGGCAACAGTGCAAGCCCCTGTCTCAAAAAAACAAACAAACAAAAAAAACAAATGAGGTTTTCTGTAGGTCTTAATGTACCTACAAAGTTGTAGAGATGATAAAGTAGACATTTAGTACTTACACACCTAGAAGACAAGTTAAAGAAATTTTAAGACACATGGGGCTATTTTAGTTCAATAGAAATAGGATTGTGAAGGCTGCTTCCCAACTGGGCCCCAACCTTGGAAAGGTCCTAGAAGTTTAGAAAGAGTAACTAAAACAGAGAGAATGGTGGGGCATTTCAAAAGCATTAGTGTAAAAACTAGTAAGTGAGGCAAAAAAAAGGAATCTGATTTTTTTTTTTTTTTTTTAAGAAGGAACACATAAGATAACACATGGAAGAGAAAGATTCTTAAGTGGAGAAAATACCCAGAATAATGGTCTGCAAGGGACCATATGATGTTTAAAAACTAAAAGTGGAAAAAAATAGTGGCTGAGAGTATGGTGGAGATTTGAAAGGCACCTTGGAAAAGGTCAATGCAATCGTCTTCTTTAACTGGGATATCTTCCTCTTTGCTTCCCCACTCACTTTACTTTAGCAGGGAGGACTTTGCTGAATGGCAGAGTACAGACTTCAACAGAGGAAATAATCCATTCAATATGTAGAGGAAAATGGGTTTTTATGTTAGAGGACGAAACCTAAATGGAAATTAGAGGAAATAGTATTGTTGGCTGGGCATAGTGGCTCATGCCTGTAATCCTAGCACTTTGGGAGGCCAAGGCAGACGAATCACCTGAGGTCAGGAGTTCAAGACCAGCCTGGCCAACATGGTAAAACCCCATCTCTACTAAAAATACAAAAATATTAGCCAGGCCTGGTGACGGGCACCTGTAATCCCAGCTACTCAGGAGGCTGAGGCGGGAGAATCACTTGAACCCGGGAGGCAGAGGCTGCAGTGAGCCGAGATTGTGCTACTGCACTCCAGCCTGGACAGCAGAGCAAGATTCTGTATCCAAAAAAAAGGAAATAGTAGTATTGCTTTACTAAATGATAAATGGAAAGATTCCTTCTCTGCAACATCACTGCTGTGACATATTCCTTGCCTTCATTTCCCATTAAAGTTCCATTATCAAAAAACAAACAGAAACTTGGTATTAATAATCACAAATTTCTCTGAGTTACAACTAGCTGTTCCATTTACTGTGTTGGCTGAATTTAATGGGCAAAAACATGGCATGAAACGTTATTCTTTATGATCCTGAAATTATTACATCATTCCTTTCATTCCCTCTGGAAAAGACAAAAGAAGCTGACAGGCTTTTCCAGTTGACAAAAGTAAACTTCACGTTATTAGTCGTGATGAAACTAGGCATAAGAAAGAGATAGTGACATTGTGTAAGAACATTACATCTTTTTCATATGGTAGGATAAAGTGCCACTATGTGCAGATCATGCCAATGGAACCATTGTCGTACCACGTCTACTTTTTGAAAAGTATTACCAACTGGAACATTAGGCAGAGAATCAGTGTCTAGAAACAGTTAGCTTCAAAAGCCCCCATGCAACAATTGCTATCTGAACATAACATGGATTTTATTATCTCCAGTCAAGGCAACTGTCAGGCCAAATTTGTACTGTAAGTGTTTCATCAGTGGAAGAGAAAACTAATGGATGATTCTATTTTTGAGTTGTTATATTTTGCTTGAAACTAATTAATATAACTGAAAGAACCTTTTTCTGTATCTATATTCTCTTGGTTTAAAATAATTTTGTTTCAAGACTGCACTGTACTTTTAAAAATTCCTTTGAATAGTAACTGTTTTTTAGTCCAAAGCTACTACATAACTGAAATCTGAAATCTATTTTGACAGAATTTTCAAGATCACAAAAAGTATTTTGGACACTTCAATCTTGAATGTTTGATAGAACAATTCAAAGGAATCAGAAAAAAGGAATTTCTAATCTCTTAAACTCAGATGCTTGTAAAGAGATGGCTTGATGGAGAAGATCCCTTTCATTTAGATGCAGTGAGTCACCTGGTAGGATTTGCTAGGATATAAGGCCCCCAGGCAGTCAGGGGTGTTGATGGGCAGGTTTATGTTCACATTAAGGTGCAGATTAAAACCAATAGCTCCATTGTTAGTGGGCTTTTACTTTAGTTTTTGTAGAAGAAATTTGTCTCCATTTACGTTTTATTCCATAGAGGAGTGCAGAACTTTTTTTACTGACGCTAAAGTTTACTTGGTAAATTCCCTTTTAAGAGGTGAGCATATTTGCTTGGCAGTGATATAAATATTAGGTAACATCATTTAGAAGCACCATGGTATGCATGTACTGTTTAGAAACCTACCAACCAGAGGCTATCTGTCATTTCCTTCCTGTAATTGCCCACACCCAACCCTTTCTCCATTTCTCCTCATTAAATACAGCCTTCCTCTATTTCTCCCTGGGCAGAGGTTATTTTATTTTATTTTTCCCTCACTTTCCTGGACCACATATTTTCTTACTGATAGGTCTCCTTAGGGATTTGCCCTTTACAGCTTTATACTTTAGGTATTTGGGAACTTATTTCCTTTTTGAGAATGCTAACTTGTTGAAAGAAAGAACTGTGACTGTGCCTCATCTGTGCTTGCGTGCCCTAAATGCTTAGCATATTTCCTTGTATATAATTTTTAATAAACATTTATCCAATGAATGACTGTTTTTTTTTTTTTTTTAATTCATGTATTGCAGATAACCAGGGAGACCCAACTTCATTCAGTAAGGAACCTGACGGATTTATCCCAGGCAATAGAACAAAAGGAAGAATATTGATGGATTTTCAACCACAGTTTTTAAACAGCTTGAGCATACGGGGAAATTAATTTGTTCTCCCACACACATATATAGGGTAAGGTTGTTTCTGATGCAGCTGAGAAAAATGCAGACCATCAAAAAGGAGCAGGCATCTCTTGATGCCAGTAGCAATGTGGACAAGATGATGGTCCTTAACTCTGCTTTAACGGAAGTGTCTGAAGACTCCACAACAGGTGAGGAGCTGCTTCTCAGTGAAGGAAGTGTGGGGAAAAACAAATCTTCTGCATGCAGGAGGAAACGGGAATTCATTCCCGATGAAAAGAAAGATGCTATGTATTGGGAAAAAAGGCGGAAAAATAATGAAGCTGCCAAAAGATCTCGTGAGAAGCGTCGACTGAATGACCTGGTTTTAGAGAACAAACTAATTGCACTGGGAGAAGAAAATGCCACTTTAAAAGCTGAGCTGCTTTCACTAAAATTAAAGTTTGGTTTAATTAGCTCCACAGCATATGCTCAAGAGATTCAGAAACTCAGTAATTCTACAGCTGTGTACTTTCAAGACTACCAGACTTCCAAATCCAGTGTGAGCTCATTTGTGGATGAGCACGAACCCTCGATGGTGGCAAGTAGTTGTATTTCTGTCATTAAACACTCTCCACAAAGCTCGCTGTCCGATGTTTCAGAAGTATCCTCAGTAGAACACACGCAGGAGAGCTCTGTGCAGGGAAGCTGCAGAAGTCCTGAAAACAAGTTCCAGATTATCAAGCAAGAGCCGATTGAATTAGAGAGCTACACAAGAGAGCCAAGAGATGACCGAGGCTCTTATACAGCATCCATCTATCAAAACTATATGGGGAATTCTTTTTCTGGGTATTCACACTCGCCCCCACTACTGCAAGTCAACCGATCCTCCAGCAACTCCCCGAGAACATCGGAAACCGACGACGGCGTGGTTGGAAAGTCATCCGATGGAGAAGATGAGCAACAGGTCCCCAAGGGCCCCATCCATTCTCCAGTTGAACTTAAGCACGTGCATACAACGGTGGTTAAAGTTCCAGAAGTGAATTCCTCTGCCTTGCCACACAAGCTCCGGATCAAAGCCAAAGCCATGCAGATCAAAGTAGAAGCCTTTGATAATGAATTTGAGACCACACAAAAACTTTCCTCACCTATTGACATGACATCTAAAAGACATTTCGAACTCGAAAAGCATAGTGCGCCAAGTATGGTACATTCTTCTCTTACTCCTTTCTCAGTGCAAGTGACTAACATTCAAGATTGGTCTCTCAAATCGGAGCACTGGCATCAAAAAGAACTGAGTGGCAAAACTCAGAATAGTTTCAAAACTGGAGTTGTTGAAATGAAAGACAGTGGCTACAAAGTTTCTGACCCAGAGAATTTGTATTTGAAGCAGGGGATAGCAAACTTATCTGCAGATGTTGTCTCACTTAAGAGACTTATAGCCACACAACCAATCTCTGCTTCAGACTCTGGGTAAATTACTACTGAGTAAGAGCTGGGCATTTAGAAAGATGTCATTTGCAATAGAGCAGTCCGTTTTGTATTATGCTGAATTTTCACTGGACCTGTGATGTCATTTCACTGTGATGTGCACATGTTGTCTGTTTGGTGTCTTTTTGTGCACAGATTATGATGAAATTAGATTGTGTTATCACTCTGCCTGTGTATAGTCAAATAGTCCATGCAAAGGCTGTATATATTGAACATTATTTTTGTTGTTCTATTATAAAGTGTGTAAGTTACCAGTTTCAATAAAGGATTGGTGACAAACACAGAACTCCTGCTCCATTGCATTTGATTTGATGGAAAAGAAAAATCAATTTAAGTTACAAAAATAAATATTAAGATATTTTATATAGGGGAGTTTTCTCCCCTGAATAAGAGAAAATTGAAATGCTAAGTTCAGCAAATAATTTGTTTTTCCAGGCTATCAGTTGGAAAACCATTTTTTTTTTTTCTTTTTTTGAGATGGAGTCTTGCTCTGTCGCCCAGGCTTTTGCTCTGTTGCCAGGCTGGAGTGCAGTGGCGTGATCTTTGCTCACTGCAACCTCTGCCTCTTGGGGTCAAGTGATTCTCCTGCCTCAGCCTCCCAAGTAGCTCGGATTACAGGCACGTGCCACCACGCCTGGCTAACTTTTTATAGTTTTAGTAGAGATGGGGTTTCACCATATTAGCCAGGGTGGTCTCCATCTCCTGACCTTGTGATCCGCCCGCCTCAGCCTCCCAAAGTGCTGGGATTACAGGCATGAGCCACCGCGCCCAGCCTGGAAAACCTTCCAAAGAGAAAGAAAAAAATAATAACAGTATATTTTCTTGCATTTGAGACTAATTCACTAAATTACTTTGTATTATATATTTTTCTTTAAGATTACATTATCTCTACAATTTTCTTAAGTAGAAAAATCCAAGCTGTTTAGTAACAGCCTCTCTTTTGTTGTCTACCTTTTAAGTATAACACGTGGATATGGATAGTTGAGTCGCTGACACATTTTATTAGAGTCTGTTTTAAAAAAGCAGATGAAGGCCAAGGATGAGGCATTTTTATGTTATTATAAGTCTTAACAGTTCTAGAGTATAACAATCTAGGGAACTAAGCTAAACACTGTTTTCATTTAGTTTCTAAATTTCAAAGAACACATCAGTTACCACATGCCAACATATATAGTCTGAGTTTATATAATGACATCTTAAAAGATTTATTTTAATGATGAATATAAAGAATGGCTCTAGGCCGGGCCCGGTGCCTTATACCTATAATCCCAGCACTTTGGGAGGCTGAGGCGGGCAGATCGCCAAGGTCAGGAGTTCATGACCAGCCTGACCAACATGGTGAAACCCCATCTCTACTAAAAATACAAAAATTACCCAGGCGTGGTGGTGTAGGCCTGTAATTCCAGTTACTCAGGAGGCTGAGGCAGGAGAATCACTTGAACCCGGGAGGCAGAGGTTGCAATGAGCCAAGATGGTGCCACTGGACTCCAGCCTGGGTGACAGAGCAAGACTCTTGTCTCAAAAAAAAAAAAGAAAAAAAAGAAAGAATGCCTCTAGGTCTTCAGATATTAGCTTAAAAATTATAACATCCAAAAATTTTTTCTAAGTTAATTGAGGATAAGACCATTATTGGTTATTTGTCCAAGACCCTCAGTTGCCTTATAGAAGTAAGAGTGGTCAAATGCGGACCAAGTGCTTCCGTTGCAATGCATGACTGGCATCTGCCTCTGTTTCTGGGATGAGGTTGGGTTGGGGGGTAGTTGTGGGGGTGGGTAGGTGGGCTAGGCATTAGTCAGGCACAGCTTTCTGCAGAGGTAACTGCTCACCAAAGCCCTCTCCAGAATCATCTCTTTCCACACTGACCTCTTTTCTCTTCTAGAAGTGGGTAAAAGACTTGAGCAGTCCTGGAACAGGTGCAGAGTGACAGTGACTCAGCCCTCACTTCCCACCAGCATCTCATGTTGGCAGGGAGGCAAAATACAAGCAGGAAGAGCCCAAGGGTAGCATCCCATTTTAGGAGTCTGCAGTCTTTGTGATTGTCCTCTTTGAGTACGAGCCAGATTTTTGATATGCTAAATTTCCTGCACTTTCATATTTTTAAAAAGCATGGTGCTTTGTATTAAAGGCACTGCCAGTAACACACACATACCCAGGCCATTGACTTTGTCCTTTTTGCCACAGGGATCACTTTCCTCTCTGAAGTCTCCTGGCTCTTAGAGAAATATGCTGTCTGCCGGGTGCGGTGGCACATGCCTGTAGTCCCAGCTACTCGAGAGACTGAGGCGGGAGGATCGCTTGAGCCCAAGGGTTCTGGGCTGTAGTGCGCTATGTGGATTGGGTGTCCACGCTAAGTTCAGCATCAATATGGTGACCTCCCGGGAGCGGAGGACCACCAGATTGCCTACGGAGGGGTGAACCGGCCCAGGTCGGAAACAGAGCAGGTCAAAACTCCTGTGCTGATCAGTAGGGGGATCACACCTGTGAATAGCCACTGCACTGCAGCCTAGGCCTGGGCAACATAGCGAGACCTAGTCTCTTTAAAAAAAAAAAAATGTGCTGCCTGGCTCCACTTTTGGCCTTCTCTCTAGTATTTTACTAGTGGCTGCGTGAGGCCCCAAAGGCAGACTCTTCTCATTTGTGGCAGTTATAAAGCAGGGAAGGAGAGCTACAATATCAGATGGGAGTCAGGGGCCAAAAGCCTTTGACGGCCTAGATGGGTGGGATGAATCTAACAACACAAAATATAATAGGGATACAATGTAAAGCCAAGTTCCTACCTTAAAAATAAGCAACTATCCAAATTCACAATTGGGAGAAAAATAATAAAATAACTACATTAAAAAAATGAGTTTTAGTTCCTTCAAGCTTACTGAGTCAACGATCAGTGGATTGTTGGGTTGTGTCAATGCAAATAGCATTCCAAGCACGGGTGGCTGTCCTCCATACCAGGGGTGCATGCTTCATAAGAGGAGCAACATCAGACTTCCAAAGGAGATAGGAGACTTTGTAGCCATGAACTAAGATAACATACTAAGAAAACTACTGGTAAGTTATCCAGAAAGGGATGAACTCTGGGCTACTAAAAGGGAGAATAAGTAGATAGTAGCAAGAAAGGTAAATCTCAATTTGTTTTTAGGAAGAACTTTGATCTCAGAGCAGTGCAGAAGCAAAAGCACCTTCCCCAGTAATCTCTGAATATTAGCACTCCTGGGGTATCTCACACTCGACATCACCATTTGAGCTCTTTTCCTTAGTCGTCTTTTGCCTTTTCATTTCAAGGATCTAAGTTATCATTGGGATCCTGTTTAAAATGTGACTCCTGGCCAGGTGTGGTGGCTCACGCCTATAATCCCAGCACTTTGGGAGGTCTAGGCGGGAGAATTGCTTGAGTCCAGGAGTTTGAGCCAAGACTGGGCAACATAGTGAGACCCCCCACCTCTACCCTCACGCCCACAATCCCCCAGAAATGGGCATGGTGGCACATGCCTGTAGTCCTAACTCTGCAGGAGGCTGAGGAGGATCACTGGAGCCCAGGAGTTTGAGGCTGTAGTGAGTTGCAGTGGTGCCACTGCACCCCAGACTGCGCAACAGAGCAAGACCTTATCTCAAAAAAAAGTAACTCTCTAGGAATAAAGGGAATATCATAAACAAGCAATATCAACCCCACTAGAGACCAAAGAAACGTAAAGTAAAATTACACTGTGATGCTTTGGTTTCATGATGTCAACTGAACAAACACTACCACCTCTCCTTCCCATTCACAGAACCCCCAAGAATGAGAGAAAATGTGTTTAAAGCCAAATAAATGTATAACTATATTAAGAAATAATAAACACAAACCTCAGAACTCCAGAAGGTTTAAGAATTCCCAGCAAGGTGGCTATCAGGCAGACCTAGATAGAGGAAGCTGCAGTCAGGCACAGCCCAGGAAAGCTCCCACAGGATTCTGCCCCAGTGACTGGACAGGAGAGGCATGTGGGGAACCTGAGTGATCTTCAGGGGCATTGGCCGGGCGAGGACACAGCAGCCACAGCCACCAGCCAGGCCAATCGCAGTGGGGAGCAGCATAGGGCAGAGTCAGGGGGCTGTGCCCCGGTAGCCCACAGATCCCCTGTGCAGTGCACGCATGCACCCTGCAGGAAGCCTGCAGAGCCATTGTGTGTCCATTGTTTGAGCTTTTTTTGATTTTCGTTTTTTTATTGTTGTGTCCATTTTTATAAAGAAGAATGCTGAGACTCTGAAAGGTTGACATGTCAAAACTCTCCCAGCTGGCTAGCAAAAGCAGCGGTCGGGTCAGGCACTTTGCTCTTCCCCCGATATACCCGGGAAATGAGACTAGGGTGTCTCTCCAACCTGCATGAGAAAAGAAGGAAGTCCAAGCAAGTGTCCAAAGTGGCTTTCCTCTGTCAATCAGTAAAACTGCTGCTGTCTAAGCATCTACTTGTGCAGATGTATAATAGCTGTCTAATAACTTAATTCTTCTTTATCCTTAACCAGCAAACATTCTGAAATAAAAACAGCCCTCATCAATGTAGGTCTTCATTTCTCGTGGATAGGCACATGTGTTTCCTCTCCTAAGTCTAATTCCTAACAAATGGGCACCTTTTTGAAACATCACCATTATTAATTAAAACCTTAAATCATGTTACATGTTTTTAAAAAAACTAGAAGTCATTAAGCTGATTTTTGAAAACTAGAAATTATTTCTCAGAAATGAGAATCATTGGCAGCACTCACCTGGTTTTTGTTGTTTTGTGTTCTGTGGGTCTGAGACAGGGAGGTGTAGTATTAATTACTGCTGGGATGTCTTGTGCTGGGCCACCAGCTACTGGCACCAGAAAAATTTAAACAAGAAAAACTTGTGGCCAGGTGCGGTGGCTCATGCCTATAACCTCAACAATTTGGGAGGATGAGGCAGGCGGATCACCTGAGGTCAGGGGTTCGAGACCAGCCTGGCCAACATGGTGAAACCCTGTCTCTACTAAAAATGCAAAAATTAGCCAAGCGTGATGGCAGACACCTGTATTCCCAGCTACTCTGGAGGCTGAGACAGGAGAATCGCTTGAACCTGGGAGGCAGAGGTTGCAGTAAGCCGAGATCACACCACTGCACTCCTGCCTGGGCAACAAGAGCGAGACTCTGTCTCAAAAGAAAAGAGAAGAAAAACTTGCCAAGGATGTGAAATTGTGGCATATTCAAAATACCAGTAAGGATATAGAAGAGAACATGCAGAATTATGAACCATAATCTTCTCAGAAAAAATGTACACAAGGATATCTTCTGGAAGGTAATACAAAATACAACTGGTTTAAAGAGTTGGCCAGGTGTGGTGGTTCACGCCTATAATCCCAGAACTTTTGGAGGCCAAGGCAGGAGGATCACAAGGTCAGGAGTTGAAGACCAGCCTGGCCAACATGGTGAAATCCCATCTCTACTAGAAATACAAAAATTAGCCGGGCATAGTGGGGCGTGCCTGTAATCCTAGCTTCTTGAAAGGCTGAGGCAGAATTGCTTGAAACTGGGAGGCAGAGGTTGCAATAAGCCAAGATCATGTCACTGAACTCCAGCCTGAGCAACAGAGCAAGACTCCATCTCCAGGGAAAAAAAAGAGTTTGGCAGTAATTCCCAGAGGTGGCTTATCCTGATTCTGGTGGACGTAAGGAAAAAATTAATTCAAGAACTAGTGAAAATAAGACCTGGGGTAATATTGCAGAGCAACAGAGAACAGATGACGCTAAGTGATGAAGACGCACTACTTAAGAAAGTTGGGAGAGAGAAACTGTCACTGCTAAGTCATGCTGGAGTCTGACAAAGAACGGTTACTGTTTGCTGAGTATTGATAAGGCTACAGACAGGCAAACAGAAGTACTCACGTAGAGCCTTCTAAAGTAAACTGTTTCGGCCGAGTAGCCCGGACAGGTATGAAGGCTATTTTTTATACCTCACTTTTGTCAATCTGATCCACTTCAGAAGGAAAAAGTTACTTTGGGGAAAATACCTATTAAAGTCCAAGGTTCTGGAGGTCAAGAATACGGCACTTTTGAAAGAGCACATGGAAGAAATCGCGGTAGGAAAGGAGGGAGAAAAAGGAAGTTGTTCAAGAATAACACAGCAATCTAACAAAAGGGAGATGAAGAGCAGGAAGGAACCTCAAAATTAATAACCCCTGAAGTAAACATGTTTCAGTATAACAGGGTTAAAAAAAGAGTTATTCTAACAGCTATGTCAGATTTCCAGTGAGAGAGGGAAATTTCTGAGAAAAGAACTTCGATATAATACTGAGGCTCCAGCAAAAGTGCTAAAAACAGCAATGCTTGTAATTGCCTGGCACAAACATAGGTGAGTTGCTTTGTAGAGAAAGTGAGTCAGAAGATGGTGGTGATTTGTGCTTTTACAGGGCAGTGGGGAGGGTTACTTTTGAAAGGAAGAGGATGAAGGAGAAAAGAGAAGGGAGGGGACCCTGCATGGCTAAGAGCCAGTGCAGACTCCCTGTGGGTGGGCAGCCACACCAGAGAGCCACCATCTGATTTGAAGTCGTTTCCATTGCTGAATGGAAACAGGCCAAGATAGTTCCTCTTTAGATTTTCAGTGGGTCCTACTAGACTTAGAAATGCTTTTTGCAAGTGAGTTTTTGTTTGCTGGACTTTGTAGCTGAGTGAGCATTCTGCAGAGCAGCTTATCTGAAAGCAGGCGCCCAAGGCCATGGCCGTGAAGGCTGACCCAAGGAACCTGCAGAATCTGGAAGGAGACTTGGACTTTGATGACCCATGCAACTAAGACCTGCAGATCATCTTATCCAGATCTTAAGGGTTAGGGAGCACCTCTACCTGCTAATTTTCAATGACTATGAATCACCTAATGGACACCCAGTTCTGTGCAACGTGCTGTAGAGGAAACATAACAAAAAGAGACAGGATCTCCGTTTGAAGAGTTTTAAATCTACTTGTAAAGGAAAGACCAAAATGCTAAAAGTAGTAAGAGCCAATAGAGTACACTATCAAGAGGTAGAATATGTAGAAAGAACTATATCTACCAAAGAAACTGAGCAAACAGAACTGGGCAGAAACTAAAGGACACTCGGGCAATTAAAGCACCTGGATTAGTCTGGTGTGGTAGTCACACCTCTAATCCCAGCACTTTGGGAGGCTGAGGCAGGAGGATCGCTTGAGCTCAGGAGTTCGAGACCAGCCTGGGCAACATGGGGAAACCCCATCTCTACAAAAAATTAAAAAATTAACCAAGTGTGGTGGTGCACACCTATTGTCCCAGCTGCTCGAGAGGCTGAAAAAGACAATCACTTGAGCCCAGGAGGTAAAGGCTGCAGTGAGCCTTGATTGCACCATTGCACTCCAGCCTGGGCAACAGACACCGTCTCAGGAAAAAAAAAAAAAAAAAAAAAAAGGCAAAAAGAGAAAACAAAAAAAGAAAGGACCTGGATGAGAGGGAAAATTTAGAACTTGGATGAGCAGGGAAGAAGTGTTGGGCACGACTACTACTGTTGGGGGCAGGGGGCGGTAAGGTGATGAAGTACTCTGCATCGTTGCAGAAGGGAATTTATTTGGAGGATTAGTAACAGAATTCAAAGATAAACATAGAACCAGTTGCCAAAGGACCTTGAATCCCAGGCTTAAGAAAATGCCCTTGATTCACTTAGGAATGGCTGGAGGGAACGTAACCTTGTAACCGCTGCTGAAAGACTTAGCAGGGACATCAGCTCAAGGTGAATCCAGGTGGGAGAATCAGGAGAACAGGTGAGCAGGGGTCAAGAAAAAGATCTGGAGAAGCCAAAGGGCTCTGCCTTCCCTGGGTACATTAGCATGTCCTGAACGCTTCAACAACAGTGATGCCCTAGCCGAGCCAGGGTCACTGAAGACAGTGGGTTGTAATGAATCTATTCTTCATTTTCTGCAAAGTATGATAAATATCATGATGTTATTTTTCGCTTCTTTGATTTGTAGTTGTTTTTGTATTGTATGCCCTGAGTGGCACCTAATATCATGCTAACCTCAGTTCAGAACAAAATTGGGGTAATTGCTGAGATAATCCAAGGGAAAGTTTTCTGAATTTTTTGAGATTGTAAATGAGTGTGTTTCTAGAAAAATCAAGATAATTGTCTGTATTTTTCACTTCCCTTGCTGTGAACATGCAAATTGGGCTTAAGCTCATTTAAAAACTCATTTTTTCCATGTAAAAAGAAGCATCTTAGCACCTCCTTAGAGTCATGCAATAAGGCAGAAATGAGGGAAGTGTCATTCTTCCCATTCATTGAATTTGAGAGTAAATTAACCTCAGGCCAGAAAGTTCTAGGATAGGACAAAGCGTACTATAGGCTGAGCACGGTGGCTCACACCTGTAATTCCAGCACTTTGGGAGGCCAAGGCAGGCGGATCACCTGAGGTCAGGAGTTCAAAACCAGCCTGGCCAGCATGGTGAAACCCTGTATCTACTGAAAATACAAAGAATACAGGTATGGTGGTGCACATCTGTATTCCCAGCTACTTGAAAGGCTGAGGCAAGAGATTGCTTGAACCTGGCAGGCACAGAAGTTGCAGTGAGCTGAGATTGCACCACTGCCCTCCAGCCCAGGTGACAGAGCAAGACCCTGTCTCAAAAAAAAAAAAAAAAAAGAAAAGTATGGTGTAATAACTGGTGAAAGCACCAGGGTGTGGCGGCTCACACCTGTAACCCCAGCACTTTGAAAGGACAAGGCAGAAGGATCGTTTGAGGCAGGAGTTTGAGACCAGTCTGGGCAACACAGCAAAACCCCGTCTCTATAAAAAACGTTTTAAAATTAGCTGAGCATGGTGGTGGGCATCTGCAGTCCCAGCTACTTGTGAGGCTGAGGTGGAAAGATTGCATGAGCCCAGGAGTTTGAGGCTGCAGTGAGCTATGATAACTCCATTGCGCTCCACCCTGGGTAATGACAAGACCTTGTCTCTTTAAGAAAAAAAAAATTCAAACTTCTTTTTTCCTCTCTGTGCTTCATATTGGGTAATAAACAAATAACTGAGGAAAGCAATAAAAAATGGCTAAGCAGAGGAAAATACAAGTGATGTCTAGAGCCTGCTACTTTTGTTTGTCCCTGCGTAACGTTTTTGCCAAGTTCTCTTACACCTCAGTACTATGAATAGCGTACCAAAAATTAAACGGTGCCTTAAACGTGCAGTAACACGTATTTATGATGAAAGCATAATAAAGAATGAACAACAGGTCATTTTTGAGTATGCCTTTAATGTGCTTTAAGCATACATAGTCACAGTGAGTGCTAAGTCGAGAGTCCTGGTGGCATTTCCTTTGCCCCTTCTTCCCACAATTGTGATTGAAGAACTAGGTGACCAGGGTGCAAGTGACAGCGATTTGGAAGCTGCTTCAGTGGAATATTTTGGCTTTGCAGAGGGGAGTTGTTTCCCTGAGGCCATGGCTGGCACAGCTGGACTCCATGAACGCGAACTCCGAGGAAGTGCGGTCCTCTGGGCTTCTGCAGGATGCCGCTACCATTCACTGAACTTCGAGAGCTCTTCCTGTGTCCCAGGCATAGCCTTTCACAGAGGTTGGCAGGGAAATTTAAGTCACCTGGCCATGTACACAGAGTGTGTAAATGGGGAGCAAGGAGGTGACTTTGAGAGCCACACTCCTAATCGCTATGCGACACTGCCTTAGGTCTGAGCTGGTAGCATTTTTAAAGGCAAAAATCATGGGGGAGAGGGTGGAAAGTTCAATAACTATTTTACCCCCTCAGTTTAGGCTGCAAGAGCCTAAACTAGTCTATGGGCTACACCACCACAGTCCCCACTGCCGGCGAGCCCTGCACCATCTACCACGCTGTGCCCACTGCTACAGGCCGACCACCTCCCCAAAGCTCACATGGAGACACATTGTCCACCTTCTTTATTGGGGGGGACAGGGTCTCACTCTGTCACCCAGGCTGGAGTGCAGTGGCATGATCATGGCTCACTGCAGCCTTGACCTTGACCTTGATGATTGGGAGCATGGCTCGAGCAATCATCCTACCTCAGCCTTCCAAGTAGCTGGGATTACAGGTTCGTGCCACCATTTTTTTAAGTTTTAAATTTAAAGTTTTTAAATTTTACATTTAAAGTTCACACCACCATAATTTTTAAATTTTTCTGTAAAGACTTGATTTCATGATGTTGCTCCGGCTGGTCTAGAACTCCTGGGCTCAAGCAATCCTCCCACCATGGGCTTCCAAAATGCTGGGATTATAGGCATGAGCCGCTATGTCTGGCCACATCACCCAGCTTCTGAAAACCTCAGGAGACCTTCTTGGTTACAAATAACAAAGCCTAAACCCCCTTGTCTGAAATTTAAGGCCCTCAACATTTTGGCTGATCCCATACTAACTTTTTCCGGCATACTCCCCATCCTCTGTGAATTCCAGACTGTGGGTTGCAGCTGCACTGGCTTGTGCCATTAGTGCTAGGCACGCTAGCCAGTGTTTCAGATGCAGGAACGGACGACACAGCAGTGCCATCGAGGTAGCAAGTCCAGCTGCGGTTTTAAGAAACACACATTCTGACATGTTCCATTCACAATGTAAAATACATCTCTTATGATAGGTCTCTGCTGAAGCAAAGTCTTGAAAGTCGTGATTCCATACCACCGGTGTGAACTGTTCTCCCCGGAGCCCAGGAAGCCCACAGAGAGGCTTTACTGGCCTCCGGGAGGCAAAAGAAGGGGACATGAAAGCCTAGGTCTCAGGGCCAGGTTCTTCTCTCATTAGTGCTCCTCTTTTTCCTCTGTGTGTGTGTGTGTGTGTGTGTGTGTGTGTGTGTGTTTAGGATTGGGCTTCTGCCTGGTAAAAGGGTTCTGCTCTTCCCTACTCTGTGACAACATTCTTCATCACCCATATCCTGGGTTCTCTTCTGCTTCCAAGTATACAGTACATGCCTGCCCTGGCATCCATCATTCAGCTCTTGTCCTGTAGCATTATTCAAAATAAATTCTGATACAAGAAAATTACGACTACTTTTTCAAGACAATCATTTTATAGATAATATCTGTCTACTGCTGGCATTACTGATCTTTTCATCCAAAAATTAGTTCTCCTAAATCGTATCCCTTGAAAACAACTTGAATAAATTAAGTAGTACCTCGCCAGGTTCTGGAAATGGAAAACAAAAATGTCCTGGTATTTTAGACCAGTGGTTTCCAACTTTTGTTTATCCCATAGTCCTAGCTATTAAAAAAGGAAAGTTTATCCCACAGTACTAGCTATTAAAAAAAAGAAAGTTGGCCGGGTGCAGTGGCTCACGCCTGTAATCCCAGCACTTTGGGAGGCCGAGGTGGGCGGATCACGAGGTGAAGAGATCGAGACCATCCTAGCCAACATGGTGAAACCCCGTCTCTACTAAAAATACAAAAAATAGCCGGGCATGATGGCACGTGCCTGTGGTCCCAGCTACTCGGGAGGCCGAGGCGGAAGAATCGCTTGAACCCAGGAGGCAGAGGTTGCAGTGAGCCGAGATTGCGCCACTGCACTCCAGCCTGGCGATAGAGCAAGACTCCATCTCAAAAAAAAAAAAAGAAAAAAAAAAAAAAAGAAAGTTTATCCCACAGTCCTAGCTATTAAAAAAAGAAAGTGAAAGAAATAAAGAAAGAGAAAGAAAGAGAGAAAAGAAAGGAAAAAATACATCTATCTGTGTATCTATTATCTCCTTTCCTACCTATCTATCCATTATCTATTATCCACCTATTATCTATCTATCCACCCATTCACTCATCCATCTAGCTGTTTCCTATTTACCTATCTACACATACATGTATCATCTATCTATCTACCTACGTATCTTTTTATCCATCTATCCATCTATCTGATGGGAGAGAAAGTACAGATACTAAAGTCAGTTAAAACATTAAACATTAGTGGCTCATACCTGTAACCCTGGCACTTTGGGAGGCCAAGGTGGCCGGATCACTTGAGGCCAGGAGTTTGAGATCAGCCTGACCAACATGATGAAACCCCGTATTTACTAAAAATACAAAAATTAGTTGGGTGTAGTGGCACACACCTATAATCCCAGCTACTCAGACGGCTGAAGCATGAGAATTGCTTGAACCCAGGAGGCAGAGGTTACATTGAGCCACTGCACTCCAGCCCGGGTGACAGAGCAAGACCCTGTCTCAAAAACAGGAATAAATAAAATAAATACAGTTAAAGCTTAATGTATCTTATTTTCAGACAAATAAATATGAAAAAAGAATTCCAATATGCCCCTGCATCATAGAGGATAATTCTGTAAACATCCCGGGCATCATCCCGGACCCCAGTAAAGGCCACTGCTTTATACGATGGGGGATTGGAGGTAGAGGAATGGCGGCTCTTCATACACTTGATCAGCTAATTGAGTTTTTACAAAAAAAAAAAAAAAGTAAGGCACATTTTGGCATCTCAGTTCAAAGCTCTTAGATGTTTCCAAATGTTAAAAATACATACAATCTCTATTTCTTCTTCTCCCTATATCTTCTCACCAGCTTGGATTTTAATAGATAAGATAGCCTTATAGATAGTCTCTAGTTTTGAACTATTTTTGACACCTACACTATATTTTGAAATTGAGGTTACGTTTGTCTTATAAAATGCCTGAGACTTGTTTATTACCTGAAAGTGAGCAAGGACCTGCTTTAGTGATCTTCCAGTGGTCAGGAAAAGGCTTCCACCGCTGAGCAGTTTCATGAGGCAGTGGGAAACTACATAGAGTTTGGCTTTGAACCCATCAGGAATTGTGTTGATTCAAGGTACCAAATAGCTCCTTATAGAATATAAGGCCAAAGAATATAAGTTCCCCCTTTAAAAGTTATAAATTATTTCAGGGCTAGCGCTCAAATAGGCTTTGAGGGAAAGCAATCGCCTATTACATTCTTAGTGAGAAACATCTCTGGATTAAACTTGTGAGGTATTCCATCTGGTCTCTGATCTTTGAGCTTCTTTATAATTACAGCTGACCCCAAAGTCATTCTATTTTGCAGTTTTCTACCTTGGGTTCCAGCAACCTTCACAATATTTGTAAGATATTAAAATTACCATCTGCTATTGCTTACTATGTCTTAGGCTTCCGATGTGATAAAAGTATTAATTATTTTAAGCAGTACATTTTTAAACTTCTTATCCTCTTTTATGAATGCTCACTAATGAATTCTTATTAAGCCATTAAGGTAAGTATGGCAATTTATTATTACATATTTTTTTTCTATAAAATGAGAACAGCTTGCCTGGATTTGCATCTATAATGGTAACAGAAGCTTCAAGAACAGCTGCTTTGGTGTTAACTTCTAATAGGCCTTGCATGGAGCAATCTGTTCTCCATGTATGGGACTCAGTCATTACTCACGTCCCTGAGAAAAGATGGCACCAAGTCAACTACTGCTGGTTTTATTTATATTATTTTTAAGTCATTTTATTTTTTGCTGTAGATATTCTGTAATTGAAACATACTTACTTATAAGAATTCTACTAAAATTCCATTTCTATACTAGGACTAAAGTATTAAATTAACAAGAGACATACATAGGACATTCAAAGAATGCATATTTTGTGCGTCTTTGAGGTATTCTTGCCATTTGAGGAATTCCTGAAATGAGTCATAACCCACAGGATACGTATCTGCAGAACTTTTGTTGTCATTTACAACCAATTTTACACGTTTGTCTGGTTTAACTTCTTAAAATACAAATGTGATCAAACCAGTCTTCTGATTTCTTACTTTATAGACTAAGCTTTGCTATTCAAAGTGTGGTCCAGGCGCCAGCAGTGAGAATCTCACACGGAATCTTCTAGAAATGCAGAATATCAGGCCCCTCTCAGGATTAGAATCTGCATTCTAACAAAATCCCCAGGTGATATACATCCATACTCATTAAAGTGAGAAGCAAGATCTATAGGAATGGCCCCCCGAAAAGCCTGTCTTGGTGAAATTAGTGAAAAATGAAGAACACAGTGAGTTTTTCATAAAGCTAAAGGTATCTAACTTTTTTAGTAGACAAGTATGAAATCTCCCCTTCCCCCCACTGCCATCCTCCAGTCTGCTCTCCATCCACAGTGTCCTTGTTCCCACCTTGCACAACTCTGGGCCTTTGCATATGAAGCTTCTTTTGTGAGGAATCCCCATCTCTGTCTCACAAACTCTTTTGAATTCTTCAAGACCCACTCGGTTTCTATCACATCTGTAAAGACGTTCTCAGTGGTATCCCTACAACACCACACACACGCTGTGATCATAGTGTTTTTCACATTATATAAAGTATTGTTCATGTGTCTGTCAACACATCTAGGGCATGTGCTCCTCAAAAGCGGAGGCTATGTTCTCTACGTCATTGTCTCCTCAATTCCTAAGAGACACAAACTAGTTGCTCAATATGTCTGCTGAATGAATGTGACCTATGTGGAAATAAGCACCAGCAGAGACAGTTATTGTGAAACACTCCGTTTAATAGGTGGAACGTGGTACATGGAAAGGCTGTTGGTTCAGGAGACTGCTTGCTAGAAGACTTTGGTCAAGTCACTTAATCCTTCTGTGCCTCAGTTTCCTCATTTGTAAAGTAAGAATGCCTGATTTCCCTCAATGCACTGGATTATTCTGAGGGTAAAATGCAAGGAATTAGGAAAGAATCTTTAAAAGTTAAAAAGCAGAAACATCAAACAAAATGTTGAACATCAATATGAGGCAGAAATCTTGTTTTTAATGTACCATTAGAACGAAGACACACTATATGTATTTGTGGCTTTTTTGGTTTTTTAGGACTGCTGTAACAAAGTCCCATTGGCTGGGGGCTTAAACAACCAAAATCTATTTTCTTATAGTTCTGGAGGTTAGAAGTTCAAGATAAGGTGTTGGCAGGACTGGTTCCTTCTGAAGCTTGTCTCCTTGGCTTGCAGACAGACGATGTCTTCTCCCTGCATCTTTGCGTAGTCTTTGTGTGGCTGTGTCCTCTAACTCTCTTTTTACAAAGACACCTGTCAGATTGGATTAGGGCCCACACTACTGACCTAATTTTAACTTAATTACCTCTTTAAACACCCTGTCCCAAATATAGTAATATTCTGAAGTACCAGGTGTTAGGATTTCAACTTACAAATTTTGAGGAAGACAATTCAGCTCTTAATAGTGACTTATTTAACTTTGCACAATAGTATTTGTGGTGTTTTAGTAAAGATAAGGTACCTCCTACCTGGTCTATCCATTCCTCAAATCCAGCTGGTTGTTAGGGTTCCCAGTTTTTTTCCAACAGTAGGCCATTCAGAAATGCAAAGCACCGTTCAGTTAATAATGGTGCACCAAGGCGGTTCAGACTTGGTAAGTGGGATTTCATTCGAACATGACTCAAGTGGAGAAGGAGGTTTTTACAATATTTTTAACGTTATAAAAACATAAAAGAAACGTAGTATAGATGTATAGAAAGAAAAATTTTAAAGGTCCCCTTCCCCAATCTGATCCCCGCAAGATGACCGGTGTTAAGTGGTTTAGCATGTATTTTTCCATATTAAAAATGCTTATATATGCAAACCTACACAAAAGCATATGCACATATGGAGTCTCCATATGGAGGCATTTTCACACCCATTTTACTTTTGTCAGTAACCCATCATACTATCTCAGTTTCATGATGTAATTGCAGTGGAATTACATTTAACAGCTCAAAATCACATATGATCAACACATTTCAATGGGGGTGGAGGAGGCAAGCTATGTGCCTCTCACTTGCTGGTGAGCCCTAGTGCTCTACTACCTCCTCATGCAGACTTAGTCAGTTGGCCACCATGATGGTTAATTTTAGGTGTCTACTCGACTGGACTTAAAGGACACCCAGATGCTGGTAAGGCATTATTTCCGGGTGTATTTATAAGAGTGTTTCTGGAAAAGATTACCATTTGAATTGGTAGACTGAGTAAAGAAGATAGCTCTTCCCACTGTGAGTGGGCATTGTCCAATTTGTTAAGGGCCCACACAGAAAAAAAGAGTAGAGGAAGGACAAATTCAATCTCTTCCATCTGAGCTAGGACATCCACCTTCTCCCGGCCTCAGGCATCTGCACTCTGGGTTCTCCGGCATTTGAACTCTGAGGCTGACACCATGACTTCACTGGTCCAGATTCTCAGGCCTTCGGACTCAAACTGAATTACATCACTGGCTTTCCCAAGTCTGCAGCTTGCAGACAGTAAACCGTGGGACTCCTTGGGCCTTCATAATTATATGAACCAATTCCTATGATAAATCAATTCCTCTGTGTGTATGTGTGTGTGTGTGTGCATGCAACTGTAACTCCACAGTGAACTCTTAACTCACAAGAGTCAACCTCAACCTCTGAGATGCTGTCCTCTGTTTTATAGCTTTAGGCTGATTGTTTTTTTTTTTTAAGATGGAGCCTTGCTTTGTCACCCAGACTGGAGTGCAGTGCCACAATCTTGGCTCACTGCAACCTCTGCCTCCTGAGTTCAAGTGATTCTCCTGCCTCAGCCTCCTGAGTAGCTGGGATTATAGGCACCTGCCACTATACTCAGCTAATTTTTGTATTTTTAGTAGAGACGGGGCTTCACCATGTTGGCCAGGCTGGTCTTGAACTCCTGATCTCAGGTGATCCACCCACCTTGGCCTCCCAAAGTGCCGTGATTAGAGGTGTGAGTGTACTGACTTCCTGAGTTACTTTAAGCACAAGTCTATCATGTTAAAGAAGCTAAATTTACTTACTGTTATGCTTAATTTAAACATTGTTTTTCTGGCTTTAATAATTTCTTGTCTTTAGAAAATTATCACATATGTTCATATTCCGACATGATTAAATGCTTGCAACTACTTTATTCTGTTTCCTTTTCCTAATATTTAAAGGCACTATGCCTTGTGGCTTAGCCCCTTTCCTCTCCATTTCCCTCTGGGGAAGCATGCATTCTCTGCTCCTCTGTGCCTTGAGTCTTAGGACACCAGCCGCCCACAAAGATGAGGAAGCAAAAGGTTACATCAGCTACAGCAATTGTCCAGTTCTGTCAGTGACCGAGCAAGTAGATCTTATTCTAGAACCTGGTATTGGCAGGCTCATTTGGCCTACAGATGGAAAGCCATGTTTGCTAATAGCCATGTTAGTAATAAAAGTAATAGAAGAGAACCTGAGATAACACAGAAATGAATGTTGGCTTTGCCTTCCTCTCTAGTCCCATTTGCTCAACAGGTTGGGGTAACAGAGCATAAAATGCATAACATCACGTGTATGTTTTGGTGGTGTTTGTTAATATTCGATCCTGACATGGAAGGAAAGAAAACAAATCGAAAGGAGTAAACTTAAGATAGAAGTATAGATGAGTAGTTAGTAAGTATGTACCTTGGAAGGCATCCACAAAATTCCCAAGATACGTTAGATAAAGAAAAGCAAGCAAAGTGTGAGAGAATGGACTGAGAGATACCCAACATAGATCACTCTAAATATACAAGAAGCACCACATATTCATCAGGTTTTAATTCAATCACCCATCGGTGACACCCTTTCTGGCCCTACCTGTTCTCTAACAAAAGCAAATAAAACCCTTAGCTGCTCAACAGGCTAATTGACAAGCTGTCAAGGGGCCAGCCATCCTTGCCCCCTTGGTGCCAGGCACCTCCTCTGATTGGGCACCCGGGCTCAAAGCTCAACACTAGTCCTTATAACATCATCTACAGGGACAACTGATGAGGCAGAGACACAAGACAGACACACCACGTGAACACTGTCATGTACCAGGATTCAGAGAGCACGACCCTTCATCCTGCTTACACTCTACCCTAAGTCTGCTAGCTAACCCTATGTATTTTTCCTTGCATCTCTGTGTGTGTTTTTAATTGACCTAATACATTAAGTGCTTGAAAGAGTTTAACTTGTCCAGTGGGACTTTCTGTTCTGTGACCTCTGGAACCGCTTGGCTGGTAATGTCAAATTGGTGATGAGTATGGGATGAGTCCCAACTAAATTAACAGGAAAATGAGGTCACACTGTGAAGAGACTCTCTGAAATTAAAGGTATACTTAAGAGGAAACCTGCAGCCCAGGAAGACTATGAAAAACTGACTCACGGTCTAGTGTAGAAAAGGCATTAAACAAGAATTTAGGAAATAAATCCAAGTTAAAACTCAATGCGAGCCTAACCAAATCCATAGGAGTGAAAACAAGAAGCAAAAACCTAGAGCCCAAGGAGATGGCTTC
Organism: Aotus nancymaae; assembly: GCF_030222135.1. Lineage (NCBI taxonomy): Eukaryota > Metazoa > Chordata > Mammalia > Primates > Aotidae > Aotus > Aotus nancymaae. The sequence continues at coordinate 21,651,484 of NW_026988455.1, forward strand.
GGTGTTAGTGGGAGCTTTGATGACATGCGTAGGTAGAAGTTACGGCAGAAGTCAGACTAAAGTAGCAACTGCCCACTTCCGGGAGCGGACCCTGGGAAGTCTTTGACAGCACCCCCACCTCTGCCTGGAGGATATAAAGAGGGTCACTACGATCAACCAATAGAGTGATCGTATTCTTCCAAACAGGAAGTACTGCTTGTGGTCCTGTTGCTCAAATCAAAGAAATGGGAACTTAGACCTGGTCAGACTTAAAACAAATGATAGGAAAATTTAATAAAATCTCAAGAAACATAATGTATTAGCAGACCGGATTAAAACATTTCTGGGCTGGGCGTGGTGGTCACACTTGTAATCCCAGCACTTTGGGAGCCCAAGGTGAAAGAGTCACTTGAAGCCAGGAGTTTGAGACCAGCCTGGACAACAAAGCACATCTCTACAAAAAAATAAAATAAAATAAAAACAAAAATAACTAGTGTAGTGGCATGTAGCTATGGTCCCAGTTACTTGGTAGGCTAAGGTGGGAGAATCACTTAAGTTCAAGGTTACAGTGTGCTATAATTGCACCACTGCACCACTCTAACCTGAGTGACAGAATGCGAGCCTTACTCAAAAAAAAAAAACAAAAAAAAAAACCCAGGTGCAGTGGCTCACACCTGTAATCTAAGCACTTTGGGAGGCTGAAGTGAGCAGATCACTTGAGGCCCAGAGTTCGAGACCAGCCTGGCCAACATGGTGAAAACCTGTCTCTACTAGAAACACATGGTGGTGCACATCTGGTGCTGAGGTATGAGAACCGCTTGAACCGGGGAGGTGGAGGTTGCAGTGAGCCAAAATTGCACCACTATACTCCAGCCTGAGTGATGACAGAGTGAGACTCTGTTTCAAAAATAAATGATAGAAGAATTTAACTAAATCTCAAGAAACACAATGAATTAGCAGAATGGCTTTAAAACATTCTGGGCCAGTCATGGTGGTCACACTTATAATCCTAGCACTTTGGGAGGCCAAGGTGGAAGAGTCGCTTGAACCCAGGAGTTTGAGACCAGCCCAATCGACAAAGTATATCTCTACAAAAATATTAATAAAAAATAAAATAACCCAGTGTGGTGGCGTGAACCTGTGGGTCCCAGTTACTCGGTAGGCTAAGGTGGCAGGATAGCTTGAGGAGTTGAAGGTTACAGTGTGCTATGATCCCATGACTACACTCCAGCCTGTGTGACAGAGTGATATCATTACTCCAAAGAAAAATTCTGCTCAGAACCACTATCATTGTAGTTTATCTTTGTCTTTTCAAGAATGTCTTATAAATGGAATCACATGGAATTTAACATTTTGAGTCAGGCTTCTTTCACTTAGCACAGTACCTTTGAGATGATCCAAGCTGTTGTGTATATCAACAGTTGGCTCCGTTTTATTGCAGAGTAGAATACCATGGTACAGCTAAACCACCATCTCTTAGCCATTCACTCTTTAAAAGACATTTGAGTTGTTTCCAATTTGGGGCTATTACAAGTAAAGCTGGTGCAAGGTTTTGTGTGAAAAGAACTTTTCAGGCCGGGTGCAGTGGCTCACACCTGTAATCCCAGCACTTTGGGAGTCCGAGGTGGGTGAATCATTTGAGGTCAGGAGTTCAAGATCAGCCTCACCAACATGAAGAAACCCTGTCTCTACTAAAAATACAAAAGTAGCTGGGCGTGGTGGTACACACCTGTAATTCCAGCTACTTGGGAGGCCGAGGCAGGAGAATCACTTGAACCCAGGAGACGGAGGTTGTGGCGAGTCAAGATTGCACCACTGCACTCCAGTCTGGGCAACAAGAGCTAAACTACATCAAAGAAAAAAGTTTTCATTTATCTAGGGTCAAAACCCAGGGGTGTGGTTTCTGGGTCATATGTAAGTGTGTGTTTAACTCTGAGAAACTGTTAAACCCTTTTCAAAGTGACTGCAATGTTTTGCATTCCCCTGGCAATGCATGAGGCTTCCGGCTGCTCCCTATCCTTCCCAGAACAAGGTATCATCAGTACTTTTTATGAGCAATCACTCCAATAGGTGCCTAGTGATTCCTCGTTATTCTTTTCTCTGTCTCTTTTTGAGAAACTTTGAAGATTAATTCATTGTAAAAGGAAAAAAAACCCACTTATTAAATACTTGAAAGAAAAAGAAGAGAATGTAGCTGAGAAAAAGAAGCCATTCAGCCAAAATAGCAATAAACTGTTAGGCATTACCCAAAGAAGGCCTTTAGTACCAGATGTTATAAAGGAAAAATAAAAATAACAGCTCTTCCTCTCTGGCAAAAAGATTACGAAGAGGCCCAGAGAGACATGTGGGTACTGGAGACATATATTTTAACCTCAGGTAACCTCTTTACGCAGTAACTGGAAGACCTGGGACATTGGGAGAAGACTTTCACAACAGCTCGCCCTTGGCCCACCTGAGCAAGCTGGTCTCACCTCCCTCCTCTTTTCCCCATGCCTTTACCTGGAAATCACTCTTTTGGATAACTGTGCTTTCTTGTCTCTGACATCAACAAGTGGGTGGTTGGACAGTCTGAATCAAATACATTGATACATCGATTTACATAAATACACTCACCAGATACCACACACACGCTGTAATGGTATACTGGGCATTACAACAATTTGGAAACTAGCCAGCAACACTGACTGCTACAGTACAATGGGTTGGATTTTACCCTCAACCAGACATAGTGGGGATACAGCCTTTCTACTGAGGTAAAATGAAGAGGGACATCACAGAAGGGAATGAGAACCTGTGGTGTGTCATTTGCTGTGGGCCTGCTGGGATCTAACAAAGCTTGAGGAGTTGGGGAGTGGGAGGACCCTTAAGGGGGAAGGCCCTGTAGACTTGGGCCCTCCCTATTCAACGCTCTCACAAAGGCAGTGCCTGAGACCCTGGTTATGGTCTGCTGATACTCCCAGGGGTCGAGCCTGGCCAGGCTCTTTATCTACAACTCAGCCAAAGGTGGGAAAATGTATCAAGTTGGCTGAATTACAAGCTATTCAGACATAATAGGTGACATGTTTTACACTGATTCCTAAACAATACCAAGTGGTGTAACTAGTTGGTCTGCAGCACATTGACAGACTACAAACTGGGAAGTTGATGGCAAAGGGTGGCAAAATCTAGCAAAAACATTATAAGCATACAAAAGAGAGAGAGAGAGACAGAAAGAAAAGGCTAGGCGTTCTTCATGCCTGTAGTCTCAGCTACTAAGTAGGCTGAAGTGAGAGGTCATTGGAGTCCAGGCGTTCAAGGCTGCAGTGTGCTGTGATTATGGCTGTGAATGGTTACTGCACTCCAGCCTGGGCAACATAGCAAGACCCTATCTCTAAAAATTGTTTAAAGATTTTTTAAAAAAGAAATCCAACCAACAAAACAAACACACAGCAAAAAACATTGCCACATAGCCCAACCGTCACCTTAAAAAAAATCTGAAACCATATAACAGGAGGCAATGGACTAAGTAACTCAGAAAATATACACAAGACTGTAGTATACAAGGAGCAGTGGAAAAAAACATAAATTAGGCATAGTAAGAGATTAAAGCAATAATAATAAAATAGAACAATTATAAGAATATACTGAAATAAAAGTTATGTGAATGTGGTCTCTGTCTCAAAACGTCTCACTGTACTGTACTCACCTGTTTTTGGAAGGTGGTTGACTGTGGGTAACTGAAACCATGTAAAGTGAAACCCTGAATAAGGGAGACTATTGTACACGAATCAAACAAAAACAAAACTTGGTAAGTGATACTGTTGCAAAAGAAAAACAAAAAACAACAACAAAAACCCCAGCAAAACTCCCCATAAATTATCCCACAGAAAATAGTAAATTGTGTTTCTGAAGACTCAGGACACTCAGGAACAAATTCTCTGATAACAAGAATTGAACAAAGACACATTCCTTTAAACAACGAGGCTGTTTTAACAGCTCTCCAAAAAGGTGATCCATGCCATGCTGATGAAGTCAGCCTTTCATCTGCCAATGGAGAGATTGACTTATCGGAGGAGATAAACTGAGCTGAAGATGGCAGATGGGTTACAGGAAGGTATTACCCAGACTCCTGTCATGGAGCAGAGAAATACTGTCTCGCCACCTAGGATACAAACTCAGCATTGGCATTTGCTGTCTGGGCAGATCTGCAATTCCTGGCCACTACTGCAGTGTCCCACCGTCTCTCCAAAAATGACACCTGCTCACAAGCAGAAAATGACCAGAGAAAATGACCAGCTTGCTTCACAACTCAGGCGGTCCTGGTAGGGGCACAGGTACCCTGTGCCCTGTAAAGTAGGGCTTTTACCTCCTCTTGAACTCTGAGTTGAGAATTAGATGAGGTTCCTCTTAGTAATTTGGCCTGTAGAATTTTAAGAAGCACCAATTTAAAATAGACCAGAGGGCAAAGACAAAAAGCAAGAACAAAATTGGGGTGGGTGACAAAATAAACTTGTAATGTTTTAAGGGTGACAGTCTTTCTATATAAGTCCTTGTCTCTCGGAAGTGGCCAACAGAGTCCGTTACATGATTCAATAGCTAGATAACCAGATAAACCAAAACGCCAAAAAAAAAAAGAAAAATAGAAAACGTCAGTACTATTAAGTACGATTTAAATAAACTGTAACATTTGGTTGGTCAATGCAGAAGTTTACAAACTGTATGGAGAACGTCAGGGGTGGCAGGGGTCAGTGGCTCATACCTGTAATCCCAACACTTTGGGAGGCAGAGGCGGGAGGATTGCTTAAGGCCTGGAGTTTCAGACCAGTCTGGGCAACATAGAGAGATCCCGTGTCTAAAAGAAAAAAAAAGGAATAAACTAGCTGGGCATGGTGGTGCGTGCCTGTAGTCCCAGATATTCAGGAGACTAAAGGTGGAGGATGACTGGAGACCAGGAGTTTGAGGCTGCAGTGAGTCGTGATTGCTCAGTCCAACCTGGGTGACAGTGAGACCCCAACTCTTAAAAGAAAAAACAACCTCAAGGGTTATATTTCTTCTTAACATGAATACTTGAACACGGTATATTAGTACACGCAGTATAATCAAAACACAGTATATTCAAAAACATCTATTTGTCTCTTCTCTTACTTCATTATTTTATACTTTCTAGATTTCCTCTGTTGAGATCATGGGTCAGATAAATTATCACTCTTCACACAAAATATGTAAAGGCATAAAAATATAAATATATGTATTTAAGTAAATAGCAACTGCTGTTTTATCAAAAGATTCATTGCCGTAAACCTGAAATAATAGTATAAAACAATTTAATTCTACTATCTGCATGTGATATATATATATTTTTTTGAGAGACAAGATCTCACTGTGTTGCCCAGGCTGGTCTTGAACTTCTGAGCTCAAGGGATCCGCCTACCTAGACCTTCCAAAGTGCTGAGATTACAGGCATCAGGCATGAGCCGCCATGCCCAAACCTGCATGTGATTTTTTTTTTTTTTGAGATGGAATCTGGCTGGAGTGCAGTAGTGTGATCTTGGCTCACTGCAACCTTGGCCTCCCAGGTTTAAGCGATTCTCCTACCTCAGCCCCCGAGTAGCTGGGATTAGAAATATGTGCCACTACACCCAGCTAATTTTTGTATTTTTAGTAGAAAGAGGGTTTTTGCCATGTTGGCCAGGCTGGTCTCAAACTCCTGACCTCAGGCGATCTGCCCGCCTTGGCCTCCCAAAGTGCTGGGATTACAGGCAGGAACTGCTATGCCCAGCCCTGCATGTGATTTTAAAATATCGTCCCTTTGATTTTAAAATCAACAATGATTATATCACACTTTAAATATAATTTTTAAGATCTGTAATTGTCTTCAAGACCTATGACTCATATTCAATTAAGGTAATAAGTCACCTGAAATTTTTGGTGACTAAAAGGCATAAATACAGAAGTGATAGACCACTCTATAATAACATATTTGTTCTTTGCAAAGCTCAAATTAAGATAATAAATTTATATGAGGTATATTGTTTTAGATAATATAATGATATTTAATTTACCAACATTTATTTTAAAAAGCTGAACTTAAAACTTTAACTACATACGTATATTTAATCAAAATGCATATAAAGGTATATTAAAGGTGTTAAATGAGAAAAGCTTATGAATAATGAAGACAGAGAGTGAATAGTTCAGATAAATATTATTTTGACCCTTGAATATACAATCTGCTCTTTAAAAAGAGAAAACAATTTCGTTCTCTGTCTTGAAAACAGAACCCCACTGTTAACTGTTCTCACAAGAGTCAACCTCTGAGAGGTCATTCTCTACTTTGTAGCTTTGTCCTGATTTCTTGAGTCATTTTAAATAAGTCATTTTTAAAAAGTCAAAGTTAGGTACTAGTATGCCTAATTTAAATATTATTTTTCTGGCTTTAGTAATTTCTTGTTTTCAGAAAATTATCCCATGTTTATATCCTGATGTGATTAAATGTTTGACAATTCTTTTTTTCTGTTTCCTTTCCCCAGTCTAGGTACAAAAATTACAACAAACCTAGCAAAAAAAGAAATTAATTATGTAGTGATAAAATGTAACTAATATAAATTTCAATAATCATTTGCTTGTTAGGTTGGATAGAACATACTTAGGTTATGCATAATGATTGAGGCAAAGCTGTCAACAAATTAGTTTACTCCTAGATCCAAAACTCCTTGTAATTTAGTACAACTCTAATGTATGAACAAAATCAAAGACCCTGGACATTTGTCAATAACTTCCCTAATCATAGTTCCTTCTCTTCGTATGATCATTGGCTAAATACCCAAATAGGGGATTCTACTCTCCTCTATTCTGATTAAATAATACTGACTAATCAGAGCTATTCAATCTTGTCTCCTACAGGTGGTTTTATTAACTATAAATCAGAAATTGAGTTTTCTAGAAGTGCCTCCTCCCCAAAAAAGCCCTGATAAAAGATGGTACCAGATAGAAACAGACTTTTCCCAAAAGATAAAATTATATTAATGAAGGACTTTTTCTGTCTAGAGAGCGATGACCCCATTGAAGTTGACTGCTCGGCCCAAGTTCATCAGTATATTTGACTTTTGAGGCTATGCCAACTGGATATCCATGTATCAAAAAACTAAAATTAGATTACTATGTCACACCATATGCAGAAATAATTCCTGATACATTAAGAATATAAACATGAAAAATAAAATATTTAATATCTTAGAAGAAATAGGAAAATATGTTTTAAGACTCTCAAATAGAAAAATATATAGAAAAGGCACATCTGATAAGAAACAACTGGTAAACCTGACATCATTAATGTAAAACCCCCATTCAACCAGTGACAACAGAAATAAAATGAAAATATAGTTCAAAGAGTGAAAAAAGATACTCAAATGCACATAAGAGGATATAAAGAATATATTAAAAACATCTGCAAACCAATGAAAACTGGATATACCACTCAGAAAAAAACCTAACTGATATGAGTAAAGAATCTACAGGAGAAGAAATAAAAATATTGCATAATCGTGTGTAAAACTACTCAGTCTCCCTAGTAATCCAAGAAGTGCAAATTTAAACCACAAAAATCAACCATTTCACAGCCATCAGGTAGGAAAAATAATTTGTTGTCATCATCTTTGGAGAAATAGAAAGTCTTCTGCATTGATAATGGAAGTATAAACTTTATACAACTACTTTGGTGGATAATTTCTTAATATTTTATGAAGCTATGGCTGTGCATATCTTTTGACCAGCTTCATGATTTGGCCAATATTTGTAACTTTTTGGCAAGTGTGTATAAGAAGACAGATAACAGAATGTTCACTGCAGTATTGCCTATAATAGTAAAAAAATTTGAAAACAGTGTAAATGCCATCAACAGAGAATAAAATAATGATGTATTCCTTTAATTGAATACAAATAATCAAAAGAGTGAGCCAGAGCTGCGTGTATCATAAAAGATATATTGCAAAATCAAACTGTGTTTAAAAACACACACACTGAGTTTGAAAAGAGTTAGCAGTGTAAAAACTCGCAAGAAACTAAACATAATATTTCAAAAAGTGATCATCTCTGGGAAAGAAGAGGCAGCAAGAGGATTTCAGAAATAGCTTTATTATTTTTTTAAGATGGGGTTTCACCATGATGGCCAGGCTGGTTTTGAACTCCTGACCTCAGGTTATCCACCAACCTCAGCCTCCCAAAGTGCTAGGATTATAGGCATGAGCCACCATGCCCAGCCAGAAATAGCTTTAATGTTTCCATCCTATCTAATGCCTAATTTGAACTAAGGCAAAATATTAGACTTTGAAAGGACTGGGTTTTGGGTATATAGGTGTCATTTTGTTATTCTGTATGTGATTTTCCATATGTTTGAAGTATTTCCTCACAAAAATGTAATAAAGAATTTTAGTTGTCTCAATAACTTCAGTTGGTTGCTATAATTTAACAAATGAAATCCAGGATGTTCCTCAGGCTTTGTCTTTTGTGGCATCTAAGAATGTAAGAATATACATATATATAAGAATGTTCTTCATTTGGGGTTCATCTAATGCCTCCCACGAGTAGAGTCAAGTCACTCGGATACTGTGCAGAGTATGGGTCTTTCTCAGGATTCACATCTAGTAGTAAGTGATGTCACTCACTGGTGATGCTAATTTTGATCATCTAGTCATGCTAGTGTCCAGCTTCTCCATTGTACAGTATTTTCTCTCTTATATTACAATAAGCAATCTGTGGGAAAAAACTAGGATCATCTCCTCATCATAATGGCTCACCAACTAGGTTTATCCTTCATTGCTGCTTCTTGATGGAATCAGTATTTATTTAGGATGTTGTAATATGAATTTCCAACTCCAGCATTTCCTCCATGTTTACCACTTGGCACTTGGCATTCTACTCTAAGCAAATGCTTTCCCACTGCAATCAACCATCCATCCACCCATCCATCCATCCGTATCTGTCTATCTATTGTCATTAATCTTCAGTATGGACTCACTTCTCCCCTTTTTTCTTAATGGTTTGTAATTTATTACCATCCTTAGATATTTTGGTGTTCAAATTATTTCGGATTTGGCCACTGGCATCCCCTTAAAGCCTGCTCATGCAACATGTGCCCATTATTTTTTGTAGTACTTCCCTCTTTCTTGCATAATAGCATATTCCAGAGAATAAAATAATGATGTATTATTTTATAATACATCATTTTATAATAATGATGTATTCCTTGTTTTATGAATATTATAATCCCACTGAAATCCCTTTCAGTGTGAGATTTCAGTGGGATTATAATATTTGTAGAAATACAGGTAGTTTAGGTTTACTTTCAGTTTTAGGGTTTTTTCTTCTTTCCCATTCTCATAAATTACTATTATTTTTTAAAGATATAGAACATTAACATGCTTCTAAAAATCAAAATGATATAAAAAGGAATAGTGTCATTATCTTCTGTATCCCTTTCATCCCAACATCCCTCACTTATAGGTGACCACTCCCAGTGTTTTTTTGACTTATCCTTCTTGCATTTTTTCTTTGTTTTTGTAAACATAAGCAGATATGTGTATGTCTTCTTTCTTCCTCTTCTTTCTTTCTTTCTTTCTTTTTTTTTTTTAAAGATAGGGTTTCTTCATGTTGATCAGGCTGGTCTCGAACTCCCAGCCTCAGGCGATCCGCCCATCTCAGCTTCCCAAAGTGCTAGGATTACAGGCATGAGCTACCATGCGCGGCCTCTTCCTCTTCTTTCTTACATAAAAAGTAGCATACCATATATGTCCATGTTGATCCAGCACGGTGGCTCATGCCTGTAATCCCAGCACTTTGGGAAGCCAAGGTGGGCGATCACTTGAAGTCAGGAGTTTGACCAGCCTGGCCAACATGGTGAAAACTTGTCTCTACTAAAAATACAAAAAATTAGCTGGGTGTAGTGGCACATGCCTGTAATCCCAGCTACTCAAAAGACTGAAGCAGGAGAATCACTTGAACACAGGGGCGGGTGGGGGTGGGAGGTGGAGGTTCAGTGAGCCAAGATTGTGCACCACTGCACTCTAGTCTGGGTGGCCAAGCAAGACTCTGTTCACCCCCCACAAAATATATATATATATATATATATATATATATGTGTGTGTGTGTGTGTGTGTGTGTGTGTGTGTGTGTGTGTGTGTGTGTGTTTACTTTGCTTTTTTCCCCTTAACTATATAGCTTGGAAATAATTCAATCTGTTCAGAGCAATATTGTTTACTCATTTTACAATTGCACAGCACTCTTCTGAGCATAGAGTTCTTGAACATTATGACAAGACCTGATGAGTTAAGAACGGAGAGAGGAAAAGGCAGGAGGCAGGTTTTCTAAAGATATATAGAAAGAGCCTGCTTCATTTACTTTAAAATGTCACCCTGGGCTCTGGGAGTGTGCCAACACCATAGTCAAAATACCAGGACTGGGTTGGAAGCATGCATTTCATAGCTTCTGTCTTGATTCCATTTAAATCTCCTTTTGAGAGACAAGAGAGGAAGCAAGAGAAAAATATACATCGATCTGCTATCACCCTCTTCTCCTTTCTACTATAGTCAGGATTTCCAAACTGGAATAGGACTCAAAACTTGACTACACCATACATTTGTGCTTGGCCCAGCCATAATAGTTTGCAAAACTAAAAATATAAATTAAATGATGCAAAAAAAGGCTCAATTTCTCAGCTATATATGTGTTCCTATAAAACATAATAGATTATTATCTATAAGAACTGCTACATTATAGAATTTTAAAAATTATAATCTACATTGTTGTTTCTTTGTATAAGAACTCATAATCTGACCAGTTGGATTAAATTTTGAAAAGGAATCTCACATGTTCTCAAATAAATCATAATCAATTATTTTTGTTGTAGTCTTGCTCCCCTGGGCAGTAGAGAGGAGAACTTCATAAACAGAGTTACTCCATAATATCTAAATAATACATAATCAATGCACCACTGTCTCCTCTCATTTTCTATATTTCCTCAGTGTTATCTACTATGAAATGGGCTGGCTTCTTATCAACTCCAGGAAATGAGCCTGATAGTGATTTAAGAGAAACATCTGGTTCCTTTTATTAAGTGTGCAGATAGAAATCAAGATAAAATGTTATCATTGGAATGCTGCTTGTGTTTTATTATCCTGGCTACTGATAATAAATGAAGTTCCAAAGCGCTGTTCTTGCTCAATAATTCAGAGAAAATGACCCAGAATAGCAGTTTTATGCATTTCTTGGCCAAAAGAGCCCTAGTTGTTGGAAACAGCTTCTCAGGCAACCTTTCTTCCTGTTTGCTGAGACACTAATACCTTGGGTGCTTGGAGCTGCAGAAACTATTGGATTAGTCATTTCTGCCCTTCAAGGGACCTTAAGTATGCTGCACAAATATCATCAATTTCTGTGGGCACCATAACATGAAAATGACCAGCAGTATTGTTCATAAGATGAAAGTCACTTATTGTCTATATGCATTGATGGGCAAAAAGCATTTTCCAGCTGTAAAATTTCAAATAATCTTTTAAGTACTTCAAAAAGAGAATATAGCTTAGAGGCATGCAAGTTAGTAATGATTACTTTTAAATCCTTATATGTACTGTACATAAAATAATATATAAAGCCTGAAGAATCTGCCTCTCCTAACAACATTTTAATACAATGTGTATTAGTCCATTTTCACACCGCTGATGAAGACATACCTGAAACTGGGCAATTTACAAAAGAAAGAGGTTTATTGGACTTACAGTTCCACATGGCTGGGGAGGCCTCACAATCATGGCAGAAGGTGAAAGGCAAGGAGAAGCAAGTCACATCTTATGTGGATGGCAGCAGGCAAAGAGAGAGCTTGTGCAGGGAAACTCTCATTTTTAAAAACCATCAGATCTCGTGAGACTAGTTCACTATCACAAGAACAGCACAGGAAAGACTTGATCCCATGATTCAATTACCTCCCATTGGGTCCCTCCCATGACACATGGGAACTGCTGGAGTTACAATTCACGGAGAGATTTGGGAGGGGACACAGCCAAACCACATCACAATGGTTCTCAACCTTGGCTGTACATTAGAGTCATCTGGGGAGCTTTTAAAAATCTCAGTGTATAGTTGGGTAAAGTGGCTCATGCCTGTAATCCTAGCACTTTGGGAGGCCAAGGTGGGAAATTTACCTGAAGCCCAGAGTTTAAAACAACCTGGACAGCATAGTGAGACCCCATCTCCATAAAATTAAAAGAAACATTAGCTGGCATGGTGGTGTGTGCCTATATACCAGGGCAGGAGGATCACTTGATTCCAGGAGTTTGAGGCTATGGTGAGCTATGATCCTACCACCAGCCAGAGTGACAGAGAAAAGCCCAATCTCTAAGAAAAAGCAAACAAACAAAAAAACCAAAAAAACCCCACTAATATCCACCCTGCAGCCTACACCAATTCAATCAGAATCCCTGAGGGTGGTATTGGCAATTGTAAGAGTCTGACCCTCCTAGGATATCCCAGTGTATACCCAAGAGTGGCCACTCTAAAAACAGAAATTGTATTTTGTCACTTCTTCATTCCCTATTTTGTGAGAGCCTTTAGAAACATGCCACATAGCACCAAGGCAACCAATACCTACCTGGGCTCTACCCCAGTGAGTCTGAGGTCATTATTCAGCTGTACAGATTTTTGTTTTCCTAAAAGGAGACTTAGAGGAATGTTTTAACTAAGTGTTGTCATTTGACTCAAGGAACCCATTGAAGAATGATGTGTTCAAGAAAAATACAACTAAAGAAATGACGTTTTAACTAATCTACCAGAATTGGTACAACAGTAACAGATTAATACCACTTGCTCTACAATTCTAATGTAAAAGCCAAATTCTAAGTCTTTAAAATTAAGTTGTGATTTTTGGAGGGTTTGGTCCTAGTTCTGAGTGACCTCATGGAAAACCACAGATCTTTATTTTATGTTAAGAGAATGAACAAATGCAGTGTTTTACATGGACACAAAGAAGGGAACAACAGGCACTGGGACCTGTTGTGGGTGAAGAGAGAGGATAGGAAAACTCCCACTGAGTACTATGCTCATTACCTGGATGATAAAATAATCTGGGTCAGGCGCGGTGGCTCACGCCTGTATCCCAGCACTTTGGGAGGCTGAGGCGGGCGGATCACTTGAGATCAGGAGTTCGAAAGCAGCCTGGCCAACATGGTGAAACCCCATCTCTACTACTACTACTACTACTACTACTACTACTACTAAAATTAGCCAAGCGTCGTGACAGGTGCCTGTAATCCCAGTTACTCAGGAGGCTGAAGCAGGAGAATCACTTGAACCTGGGAGGAGGAGATTGCAGTGAGCTGAGATCGCACCATTGCACTCCAGCCTGGGCAACAGAGCAAGATTCCGTCTTAAAAAATAAATTAATAATAATAATAATCTGTACAGCAAACTCACGTGACATGCAATTGACCTGTGTAACAAACTTGCACATGTACCTCTGAACCTACAACAAACATTTAAAAAAATGCAGTGTTTTACAGCCTCTAACTTGTGCCAGGCATTTTGGTAGACTCTGGGGACACAATGACATGTAAGATGCACAAAGCCACTGTTCTCGTGGTTCTGATCACTTAGCAGTAATGAGATGTGAATTCTAAGAATGCACATAAAAACCACAGACATTCTTCAACATAATTGAGAAATCCATCCTGGCCTACAGACTTGGAAAAGAAGAGTACTTAGTCCCAGATGTTACAACTTAACAGGTGGCTCTAGATCATACTTTCCCTTGTAGTAGATCAGATACGTACTTCCCAGAAACTGACATCATTGATAAATAATTATAAAAAGCAACAAGTATTTTCCCAAGCAAGATTCAAATTATACCAAATGCCCCCACTTAGGCATAATTTTCTCTACTAGTAGCACCTCAGTGATGTGCCTGTTAAAAATATATGCTCTTTCTTTTATATTTAATAGGAAATGAAGTCAGCTTTGTCTTTAGGGCTAAATATGCTTTTTGGCTCTAAAGGCCAACATATTCCTGGGCATTCACTGGGTTACAATAGATTGATAGTGACTGAGTTGGAAGAAGTCACAAGGATTTCTGAGCTATCCTCCCCTCTCCCTGGGGATCTACACCCCAAAACACTTAATACTTGAAGGGAACGCCTCTATTGTTTCAAAAAATTATTTGTTTGACAGGTTTGATCTTTTTAGGTTTTTCTCCCCTTTTCTCTTCCATTTCTCTTTCAAAGTGGTTATTATTTCAAGCAAAATTTTGACAATCTCCCTTTTCCCTTGAACTGCAACTGTATACTATCTTTTTCTTAGAAAAATAAAAGTCAGGGCCAGGTGCAGTGGCTCACATCTGTAATCCCAGCACTTTGGCCAAGGTGGGCAAATCACCTGAAGTTCAGGAGTTTAAGACTAGCCTGGCCAACGTGGTGAAACCTCGTCTCTACTAAAAATACAAAAAATTAGCTGGGTGTTGTGGCAGGCACCTGTAATTCTAGCTACTCAGGAGGCTGAGGCAGGAGAACCGCTTGAACTAGGGAGGCAGAGGCTGCAGTGAGCGAAGATCGTGCCACTGCACCCCAGCCTGGGCAACAAGAGTGAAACTCCATCTCAAAAAAAGAAAAAGAAAAGAAAAGAAAAAGTCAGGCTCCCACATGGTAGGTCCTCTGCATGTCAACCTCCTGGGTGGTAGCCACTCAGGAAAAATGTACAAGCAGCACAGGACGCCCACACTGCTGCTGATGAACAGAGATTGAAAATCAGGAGTTCTTCCTTCCACATCTCCCAAGCCCCAGCTTCATTTAGCTAGGTTTTCTAATTTGGAGATAGATAATTATCAAGTGACTTCATATAAGATGACACACATGGAGAGTTTCTACTGGATATCTATAGTAATGTTGCTGATAAAATAAGGCCTGACTCATTTCCTGAATTATTTATAAATTCGGTTGCTGAAAATAAACCCAGCATCATAGGCAATACACTGCTCTTGATCTGGTGATTTGACAAAGAAATTTTCATGAATTGCTGGGGTTGGAAAGAAACACATCGTTCTGGCTTTCTTGGCCCTAATTCAAAATGTGAATATTCACATGCTACGCTACAGGTTGGCAAACTGTAAATAATTAAAGATTTCAAAATATTTTGTAGTTTTTATGAAAGAGACATCTTTAGAATGAAAGTTCTATAATGCTTCTTGGCCTTTTGGCTAAGATCAGGTGAAAATGCTACACAAATACATGTTTCTGGACTTTCATTAAATCTCTGAGCCAATTTTTAAAAATCACATCTTCCGTCAGTGAAAACATTTTTAGGTACATAATTCCTATATATACACATACATGCATATATGTAGATATACACATATGTATATGTATGAATGTATATAAACATACACAAATAAAAATTATAGGGAGAAGTAAAAATACAAGCAGAAGTCCTAGCGTTTTTTTTTTTAAATCCCAGTGTATATTGTCTTGGAATCACTAATCATGCCAAAGTTATTGTATCTTAAAAGTAATACTAATAACAACTGACATCTATTGAATACATATAATATGCTGTACTATACTAAGTACTTTACATATATTATCTCATTAAACCCTCAAATGAATTGCTATGGTCTGAATGTCTACGTCCCCGCAAAATTCCTGTGTTGAAATCTAATCATTAACGTGGTAGTTTTGGATATGGGGCCTTTGGGAAGTTATAGGTCAGGAAAGTGAAGCCCTTATGAATTGGCATTTAGTGCCCTTATAAAAGAGATTCCAGGCTGGAGGCAGTGGCTCATGCCTGTAATCCTGACACTTTGGAAGGCCAAGGCAGGAGGATTACTTGAACTCAGGAGTTCAAGTCCAGCCTGGGCAATATGTGACACCCCATCTTTACCAAAATACAAAAATTAGCTGGGTGTGGTGGCACACACCTGTAGTCCCAGCTCCTCGGGAGGCTTAGACAGGAGAATTGCTTGAGCTTAGGAGGTTGAGGCTGCAGTGAGCCCAGATCCTGCCACTGCACTCCAGCCTGGGCAACAGAGAGAGACCCTGTCTCAAAAACCAACAAAAAAGAAAATCATAAAGGAGACCCCAGAGAGATGCTCTGCCCCCTCTACCACATGAGGACACAGCTAGGAGGAGCCAGGTATGAAACCAAAGTGGGCCCTCAACAGGCAACGAATCTGCTGGCACCTAGATCCTGCACTTGCCAGTCTCTGGAACATTGAAAAATAAATTTCTGTTGTTTATAAGCCACCAGTCTATGGCATTTTGTTAGAACAGCCTGACTAGAAAAAGACACAACTGGGCAAAGCAAATAATACAATTTCCCCCATTTTATAAATGAAAGATGCTCAAGGACACACTACTAACAAATCGTTTCACTGAGGCTGACATTTACATGGTTTGAATCCAGAGGTCATGTTTATAATCACCATTCTGACAAAGTGATCTTAATTTCTGCAACATATTTTTAACTTCACTTCCTTTACGTTTGAAAAATTATCAGATAATAAATGAATGTGGTTGAAAAGATCCAAATAGTTAAAAAAAAAATAGTACAAAAGGAACAGGAAAAGTCTCCCTTTCCTTCTAATGGAATTTTTTAAGTAATTTGCCAAAAGATCCTAGATACTGTGATGTCAAACATGGAAAGCATTTTTTTTTTTTTTCTCAGGAGTACAACTAAATTGTATGTGCCTCATGTTTGGAGTTCTGTTTCTGGTAATGACAGAGTGTCTCATATCAGACCAAACTTCCTGCAGATGACAATTATGACCTCTGGGCAAAATATAAAAAACAACTATCTGAAGGCACTGGAGAGAAAAGAAGAGCAGGAAGACACTGGTTTAAGTTATGAAGATAATCTGGCTTCACATTGTTGGAAAGATAGGAATATTGTAATAACCTTTACTGATAATTATGAATGTTCTTTAATATTACACTAAAATTCGACAACTGGTAATTTTTTTTTTGAGACGGAGTTTCACTCTTGTTGCCCAGGATGAAGTGCAATGGCGCATTCTCGGCTCACTGCAACCTCCACCTCCTGGGTTCAAGCAATTCTCCTGTCTCAGCCTCCCAAGTAGCTGGGATTACAGGCATGTGCCACCATGTTGGGCTAATTTTTTGTATTTTTAGTAGAGACAGGGATTAGTTACAATGTGTAATCTGAAACTGTATCGTATTCTGCTATATTTCATATACTATTCTATTAAAATCCATTCTTTTATATTGTACTTTAAATGAATATGTATGTATGCTTTCCCACTTATTCTTATAATCATAAAAGGTGAGCTCTTCATATTCCTATATTACAGATTAATGTTTTAAAGTTTGTACAGTAAGGCATACTGATCCTTTCCTTAAAAAACACATAATCTCATAAGGGCACCAGGTAAAAATACAAAATATATATATCAGCTATGATTTTGCTTCTATAAACCTGTATTCAGCTTGATCTTTTAAATAACAGGCTTGTATTCAAATACTAATAGCATATGAAAATAACAAGAATAAATGTGATTCAAGAACATTTTCTAGCCAGGAGCAGTGGCTCATGCCTGTAATCTCAGCACTTTGGGAGGCCAAGGTGGGCAGATCAATTGAGGTCAGGAGTTCAAGACTAGTCTGGCCAACATGGTAAAACCCCATCTCTACTAAATATACAAAAATTAGCTGGGCGTGGTGTCATGTACCTGTGATCCCACCTCCTCTAGAGTCTGAGACAGAAGAATTGCTTGAACCTGGGAAGCAAAGGTTGCAGTGAGCCAAGATTTCACCACTGTACTCTAGCCTATGCAACAGAGTGAGATTCTGTCTCCAAAAAAAAGAACATTTTCTGATAGTAGGAGAGTTAGTTTCTTTTTCTGGAGACAGGGTCTCCCCTGCCATCCTGGCTGGAGTTCACTGGCCTGATTACAGCTCAGCGCAGCCTGGACCTTTCTGGCTCAAGTGATCCTCCTGAGTAACTGAGACCACAGCTGCACACCACCATGCCTGGCTAATTTTTTTTCTTTTCTTCTCTTTTTTTTTTTTTGAGAGATGAGGTCTCATTATGTTGCCCAGGCTGGTCTCGTACTCCTGAGCTCAGGAAATCTACTGGCCTCAGACTCCCAAAGTGCTGGGATTACAGGTGTGAGCCACCATGCCTGACCTGGGAGAGTTAGTTTCTAACATACTGTAGACTTGGCCTTTGCGAAGCTTGATGGCTAGTCCCCCAAATGCCTAAGTGATTTTTCTCTTTGCAATACAAATGGAAAACTACTTGAAACAATTATGACCCCGATAGAGTGGTACAAAAAGAACAACACTGCAAAATCCTGAGAAGTAGAATATATTTTGCTGCTTTTTTTTGTTGTCGTTGTAATTTCTGGATAGGCACGAATCACAGACAAACCAACTGCACTGTCATCTGTTGCTTTTTTCTGAAGCTGCTAAAAGCACTAATGATCAGTAGATTAGCTAATGCCTATTCTTTGAGCAAAAGGAAGCATTATTCTATCAGTGCCTCCACTGTCAGTCCCGCGTGTCTAACTATGACAAAGACTTTAATGAGAATAACTGGATGTCCTGGAGAAAAAAGAAAACATGAACAGGGAGGCAGGAAGTTATGACAAAATACCTTGCATGGATTTGCATAAGGTTCTGCAGTTTACTAGCTATGTGACCTTTGGCAAATTGCCTTCCTTCACAGGGTGAGACAGAGTGCTTGCAGGCATAAGAGAAGGTGTGGGCTGTTGACACTATTATCATCCAGGGAGGCCGCCACAGATTTGGGTAGGCTCAGGGATATAGAGGTAGGTTCACAGAACTGGCTATGGGAAACTGAGGAAGAAGAGTTCCTTTGTTACAGATTGAGCTGTGTCCCTCCAATTCATTTGTGCAAGCTATAACCCCCACTGTGAGTGTATTTGGATAGAAGGCCTTTAAAGAGGTAATTGAGGTTAATTGAGATCATAAGGGTGGAGCCCTGATCTGACAGGAAAGGTGTCCTTTATTTAAAACTGAAATTTAAAATTTAGATTCAGGGGATACCTGTGCAGGTTTGTTACAAGGTTATATTGCATGATGTTGAGTTTTTGGCTTCTATTGATCCATCACCCCGATAGTGAACATGGTACTTCCAATAGGAAGTTTTTCAGCCCTTGCCCACCTCCCTCCATCCCTCCTTTTGGAGTCCCCAGTGTCTATTGTTTCCATCTTTATGTTCCTGTGTACCCAAGATTTAGCTCTCACTTGTAAGTGACAGCATGCGGTATTCAGTTTTCTGTTTCTGTGTTAGTTTGCTTAGAATAACAGCCTCCAGCTGCATCCATGATGCTGCAAAAGACATGATTTCATTCTATTTTATGGTTGCATAGTATCCCGTGGTGTATATGTGTCACATTTTTCTATTCCGAATAGTGTTGTGATAAGCATATGAGTGCATTTTTGGTAGAAGTATTTATTTTCCTTTGGGTATATACCCAGTAATGAGATTACTGGGTCTAATGGTAGTTCTATTTTTAGTTCTTTAAGAAATCTCCAAACTGCTTTCCACCATGGCTGAACTAATTTTCGTTTTCACCAGCAGTGTATAAGCATTCCCTTTTCTCTGCAGCCTTGCCAACATCTGTTCTTTTTTGACTTATTAATAATAGCCGTTCTGACTGGTGTGAGATGGTATCTTGTTGTGCAGGGGTCCCTAGCTCTCGGGCCACGGACAGGTACTGCTCTGCAGCCTGTTAGGAACTGGGGCATACAACAGGAGGTGAGAGGTGGCCAGGGAGCATTACCATCCAAGGCCCACCTCCTGTCAGATCAGCAGTGGCATTAGATTCTCAGAGCAGCCAAACTCTATTGTGAACTGTGCATGCAAGGGATCTCTGTTGAGTGTTCCTTATGTATGAAACTCTAATGCCCAATGCTGATCCAAAAAAGGTCCGGGACTCCTGTCACTGTGGTTTTGATTTGCATTTCTTTGATAATTAGTGATATTGAGTATTTTTCATATGTTGGCTGACTGTATGTCTTCTTTTGAGAAGTGTCTGTTCCTGTCCTTTGCCCATTTTTTATTTTTTTGAGACAGGATCTCACTCTCAGCCAGGCTGGAGGGCAGTGGCATGATCTCAGCTCACTGGAACCTCTGATTCCCAGGCTCAAACAATCCTCCTACTTCAGCCCCCCCACCTCAATAGCTGGGACTACAGGTGTGTGTCACCAGGCCTGGCTAATTTTTATATTTTTGGTAGAGATGGAGTTTTGCCATGTTGTCCAGGCTGGTCTCCAACTCCTGAGCTCAAGTGATCCGCCCGCCTCAGCCTCTGAAAGTACCGGGATTATAAGCATGAGCCACCACGCCTGGCAGCTCTGCCCAATTTTTAATGGGGTTATTTGTTTTATTCTTGTTGATTTGCTTAACGTCTTTATAGATTCTGGATATTAGGGTTTGCTGGATGCATAGTTTGTGAATATTTCTTCTGTTCTGTAGGGTGTCTGTATATTCTGTTAATGGTTTCTTTTGCTGTGCAGAAGCTCTGTAATTTAATTAGGTCCCACTTAACAATTTTTGCTTTTGTTGCAATTGCTTTGAAGGACTAAGCCATAAATTCTTTGTGTAGATGGATGTTCAGGAGAGTATTTCCTAGGTTTTCTTCTCAGATTGTTATAGTTTGAGGTCTTACATTTAAGTCTTTATTTCATCATGAGTTAATTCCCTTGTACATGGTGACAGATAGGGGTCCAGTGTCATTCTTCTGCATATGGTTAGCCGGTTTCTTTAGCACCATTTACTGAAAAGGAAGTCGGAAAGATGGTCCTATAAGGAGAAGACATACCAGGGATGTGCTCACACAGAGAAAAGGCCATGTAAGGACACAGGAAGAAGACACCATCTGCAACCCAGAGAGAGGTCTCAGAAGGAAGTAGCCCTGCTGACACCTTGTTCTTAAAACTTAGAGCTTCCAGAGCTTTAAGGAAATAAATGTCTATTGTTTAAATTGCCCAGTGTGTGATATTTGTTATGGCAGCCTGAGCTAACACTCCATCTTCAGTGCCCTCAACTCCATAGAGGATGGTTGATTTAGAAGAGAGAATAGAATTCTCACCCACTAGACAAGTGCTTAACTGACAAGGCACAATGAACCCAAAGACCATAAACAGGAGGGGGCTAAGACCATAGACGTCCAGTTATACCCTGATAGAGCAGGTATTCTTTTTACCTATTTGGAGGGATAAGAGGGAGATACAACCTACCTTAGAACTAAGAGGGTTAAAAGCAATAGGGTGGGCCTCCTGATCTTGGAATTTTATGGACAATTTTTATCCCAGACCTGCTGAAAGCAGATGAGAATATTGTATTATGTTATTGCAATAGTATATCACTGATTAATATCTGTCCTTACTACTTTAACTACTGTTGGCTTTGTTTATCTTTGACATCTTCCTCAGGTAGGGCAGAGTATCTACATGAATTATTGGAAATTCTTCTGCTTGGGAGATTGGTCTCTTCTTTCTCATTTAATTATTCAGTCATTTATTCACATTAGTATGGATTCATGGATATTTATGCTTTTGGATATCATGCTATGCTACTTTATTTATTTTATTGTTCATCTTGTTTCAGCTGCAGCCACTGGGAACTCTCTCAGTTGGTTCCTGCATCTCTTTGACATATACCCATCATTTTGGGGTTATTTTGAACACTTTCTTATTTTCTGGCACCACAACATCCTTCAGGCTCATCTTGTATACTTCCTGCCCAAGTCCTAGAATCACCCATTTCTCCAAGGATCAATGGAGAATTCTCATTTTTTGGAGGATGGTATTAGAAACCAAGATCTGACATTAGGTGTGCTCATTGCTTCTGGTGTGTTATTTCTTCTAGTTTATCTTAGCTGACAGAGCAAGGAGATGTGTGTATACTCATGTGTGTATATATACTTATCTATAGATGTTTCTATGTGTATCCATCTATATCTATATTAAGCTAAACATGAGTTCATACTGATGTTTCCAGTGCTAACCCCTCCTTATCACACAGATCATCCTGGCCTCTGTCCCTTGCTTGTTTTCTCCTATACCAACAGGGAGAAACTGGCTTCTACCATCTACCATCCATTTACTTAATTGTTCACTGATATCTTTAAAAAATGCTAAATGTTTGTATCAGTTACTAGCATGGGTCTCTTTGATGTTCTAATTGTCCTAGGCTTGGCCAGTAGAATCTCTTCCAAGCTGTGGCCTTTCACATCTCTGTCAATTGTGGAGCACTTCAGTGTTTTTTGGCACAAGGAGATACTCTGATCTCACTTAGTGTTTTTCTCTGTCTCAGACACTGAATCAATCATCTCTTCAAGGATCCCAAATTCCGTCTCCCAACTTTTGCAGCAGCTTTATTGAAGTATAATTCACATGCCAAGTAATCCTCTCACTTAACATGCACAACTAAATGGTTTTTAGTATATTCTCACAGTTTGTGCAACCACCATGCAATCGACTTAGGACATCCTTATCATCCCCCAAAGATTCTATGCATCTTTTAGATATCATCCCCTAGACTCCCCATCTCTCTCATTCTGAGATAATTAAGGTTTGTATTTTCAGGGCATGGTGCATGTGTTTGTATATTTGCATGTATGCATGTATACATAATCAGCAACTATGAAATTATCAGGGGAAGAAGCACTATCTGGGAAATCATGACCATGCAGGATCCAACGCAGAGGGTGAAGTTTCCAAGTGAAATGATAACAGAAGAGCTTGATAAAACTCCCTACTGCTGGGGGTCAGAGTAGTGGCAGGGAAGATGAAGCCCTTACAAACAATTAGGAAAAGCAAACAAAAGTCGTGATTAAGAACTCAAGTTTTTGGAGAAGAGCATTCGAGTCCCAGCTTTCTAACTTATTAGCTATGTAACTTTCAGTAATTTATGTCTCTCTTTACTTGTCTGTATGATGCCTACTCTACTCCAGAGGTGATGGAGCTCACAGGCACACATGGTTGCTATCTAAAATGAGACCTACAATAACCTTGGTGGGCGTGGATTGCAGTGTCTGGTCAAGGAGTCTCTGCAGGGCAGAGTGAGAGAAGGTGTCTTCAAACATATCTCTTCTCTGGGGGTAGTGTCCTTGAGTGAAGCTTACTGGATCCCTTCAAGGCTCTAGAGATTGGATTTCCTGGATTTGACATCCAATCCCTCCTTTTGGAGATCAGATTAGGTGGGAAAAGACCTTCTGGAGTGAAAGGCCACCATGGGGGCTTATGCTATTGTGATACACTAAGAAAGAGATATTTGGTCTTTGTCTTAGTCCATTTCGCATTGCAATGAAAGGATACCTGAGGCTGGATAGTTTCTAAAGAAAAGAGGGTTGAATACCCCAGCTTTTCCACTCTTTCACTCTTGCCATTTCTTCATTTTATTTTATTTTTTAAATTTTTTTAGTGGTAGAGTCTCACTATGTTGGCCAGATTGGCCTTGAACTCCTGGGCTTAAGTAATCCTCCTGCTTCAACCTCCCAGTGCACACCACCACATCTGGCTGTATACTTCCCATTTCAAAAAGCAAGCCCTACCTGCCTTTTCCCAACTGACATTCATTATTCCTGTTTCATACTTGACAAACTTTCATTGAGAAGTAGAAAGGAACCAGACAGCATGACATTTTGTTGAGTGCCTTAAAACTATTGAAAGGTTGTTCTAACTAGTAATTAAGAATATAGGCTTTGGCTGGGCCCAGTGGCTCACACATATAATCCAGCACTTTGGGAGGCTGAGGCAGAAGGTCAGCTTGAGCCCAAGTTCAAAACCAGCCTGGGCAACATAGTGAGACCCTGTTTCTAGGAAAAAAATTAAAATTAAAATTAAAAGATTAAGAGAAAAAGAAAAAGAATATGGGCTTTGGAGTCAGATGTATCAGGATTTGAATTTCAGCTCTATGGATTCCCAGATGCAGGCTTTGGTAAATAACTAAATCTCAGTTTCCTCATCTATAAAATGGGGATAGTAATACCAGCTTGAAGGTTTTCTGAACATTAAATAAGATATCTTAAAGAGACTAAGAAGGAAGTTGGTAAATGGTAGCTAATATTTCTACTCTGTTCTTATTTCTTTCCTGGTGCCAAGTGTTTTACCAATAAGTGGGCATAATTATTCTCCTTTTATAGGTGAAGGAATTGAAAGTAAAAAATTTGGCTGGGTGTAGTGGCTCATGCCTGTAATCCCAGCACTTTGGGAGGCTGAGGCAGGTGGATCACCTGAGGTCAGGAGTTTGAGACAAGCCTGGCCAACATGGCAAAACCTCATTTCTACAAAAAAAAAAAAAAAAAAAAAAAAAAATTAGCTGGGCATAGTGGCATGTGCCCATAGTCCCAGCTACTCAGGAGGCTGAGGCAGGAGAATCACTTGAACCCGGAAGGTGAGATCATGCCGCTGCCCTCCAGCCTGGGTGACAGACTCCATCTGAAAAAAAAAAAGAATTCATGAGGTGAAATAGGTATTATATTAGCTATACTGTAGATAAAGAAGTGGAAGCATGAAGTATTTAAATAACTCACTCATGTCTCAAAGTGAAGCAATTATGGGGCAGGGATCCAAAGCCATGTCTATTTGATTTGGAATTTGTTAACTTCCTGATATTTAGCAATTTGCTATTAGTTGCCATTCCTGACAGGTTGTGATAGTGATGGTAATACTTATTAGTTACATTAATTATTACGAATCAACTTTGGTCACAGACCTGAGATATCTTCATGACTATTGTAAGTAAGGATGAGAGTCCCAAATGTTAGGGAAGGGGATAGTCCTCTATGTTGCATTTTTTCCATCAGGCTCTATGCCCTTAGAAACAACGGGTGGTCCTTTGTTTTCTTCTATAACCCAAACAATCTATGATTATCTTTCTGCAGTTGTCCTAGTCAATTAGTATCATCTGAAGTTATATTATTTTAAATAGCACTGTCAAGAGCTCTGTATAACAGCGTTTTTCTACTGCTTTCTTTAAATTTACAATCTATTGATGAACCAACATAAAGATATCAAAACAGAGACAAATACTAGTGAACAGTAATTATACAGTTGCAATAATTGCAATGGTTGAGCTATAAAAACAATTCTGAGTTTCCTAGTGTTACAGGACCTTTGGGGTGTTGATTTTCTGGCCAGAAACCTCTGCGGCCAGTGATGCCTTTGCCAGAGTTCTTGTCCCTCGTCAAGGAAGAATGAGGTATGCAGACAAGTGGAGGGTGAACAAGATGAAGAGGAGCGTTACTGACTATTAAGAGCTCAGAGGAGACCTCAGCTCCTCTCTGTAGGCAGGTCATCCTGACATCTGCCCAGCTCCTAGGAGAGAGGAGGCCCTGGAATGGATCACTCCTCTCTGCAGCTGGCAGTTCTGACATCTCTGCAAGTCTCTGAAGCTCTGAGCAGAGAGGGTAGCTTCCTCTTTGCAGCTGGTCATCCCATCATCTGCTCAGCTCTGGCTGAGCTGGGGATTTTATGGGCCTCAGAGGGGAGCAAGTGCCTGACTCTGATTGGTCCATGGCAGCCATGGGTGGCTGTGGGTGGGACTGGAAAAGGCACCACAAGTTCCCACTCTGGTTCATGAGGCTGGCAGCCCAACCCCTAGCCTTCAGGCCTTCCTTGGACCCACCCTCTTCAGCCCAGGAATCTGCCTCCCACTGCCATTCATGGCACCCAGGCTCAGCCTCAACTTTGCTCCAAGAATGGAGCAGATGCCAACAGCAGGGAGAAGCCAGGCAGCAAGAGCAGGCAAATCTGAGCCTGTGGGGGCATGCGGGGCCTTCCTGGGCCCAAGAGTGCAGGGATGCCTGGGTTTGCAGCTGTGGTTTCGGTGGCTGCAGCTGCCCCCAGGAGGGTAGGTCTCCTATTCCTGGGCTCCCCAAGAGCACAGAGGGGCTCAGATCTGCAGGCACAACTTTGGCGGGGCTCCTGCCTACTCTGCGGAGCAGGAGGCCCAGGTCTGCAGCTGTGCTGCAGCGGCACCTGGGGAACTCCCACCCCAACTCGGAAGGGGTGGGTGTGCTGCTTGTCCCTGGCTCCCGCCAGAGGGTGCAGCCCTGGCCATGCCTCCCTGCTGCAGCAGCAGGCCGTCTAGAGCAGCCACTGCCATCACTAGTGTAGTGAATTCTCATTAGTTTTATTTTGTCTTGGCATCCATTTTGAATATGTTGAACTTTCTCCATGAGAAGCAGGGCAATCACCTTTGACACAGTTTCTAGTTCTCTGCTTCCTCCCAGTTCTTCAATGTGATCCATCCAGACAGTTGCCTAATGCAACCCCCTCCTGGTGACCATCTCCCTATGGGAGAGGTAAATGCAGCCTGCTTGACTCACCTGTTGACCTCCATAACCCTCATGGACTGTGTAGATGGGCTCCAGTGACTACCTCACAGTGACAGGGTGACTCCATGGAACTTGTGCCTGCTTGCTGTAAACCCACCAATTAGAACTCCCATGCGAAACTGCTTGGGTAACATCCTGGACCCCAATAGAGGCTTTAGCTCCACAAGTATCACCTTCTTTGCTCCCTTTCCACTGGCTGGCTCCCGCCAGAGAGGGTGCAGCCCTGGCCATGCCTCTCTGCCACAGCGGCAGGCTGTCTGGAGCAGCACCTCCAGATTTACCCTCCCTCTGAAGACAAGACCAAATTAGAAAGAAACCAAAACAATAAAAATCACAACACCCAGCAGTCAGTGAACATCATCATCAGAAAAGAGGAAAGATACAAAGGAAGCAAAGTTTTTCCTTGTTGTAAACTTCAAGAAAAATTCCCTTCATGGAACTTTACTAAAGATAGAATAAAAAGTGAGCTGCTCATGGTGGCTCACGCCTCTAATCCCAGCATTTTGGGAGGCCGAGGTGGGTGTATCACTTGATGTGAGGCATTCGAGACCAGCATGGCCAACACGGCGACACCCGTCTCTACTAAACATAAAATAAAAAAAATTAGACAGGCGTGGTGGCATGTGCCTGTAGTCCCAGCTACTCAGGAGGCTGAGGTGGGAGGATCATTCGAGCGTGAGATGCCGAGGGTGCAGTGAAATGAGATCACACAACTGCACTCCAGCCTGGGCGACAGAGCCAGAACCTGTCTCAAAAATAAAAAAAAAAGAAAAAAGAAAATGATGCCTTCAATATCATTCTACAGCAGATGCAGTAATGGAATTCAATCCATGTTTTCTTTCTACGTTGGGTAAAAGCTGAGGACATAATTAAGGATATTTTGCTTAGGACTAAAAAGTACAAGAAATTTGTATGGCAGGCACTAGGCATATGCTCATAGCAGTACACCTTTCAAACAGTATCCTTGAATACAAGCTTTCCCGTTAGACATCTGATAAAAGCTAGGTAGCAAAAATTCTACTACAATGTGGTTTGATGGGTACCTACACACTAAATTGACATCCCGAGTTGCTGGAAGAGCTACATACTCTAAATCCTATCTCAGACTACGGCTTGTTTGAACCCCTGTAGGACTCCTTCCATCCTGAAGAGCCATCGTACACCTACCCATATGAGTGGGTGGACTGCAGAACTCCTTTCCTTGTTTGCTGTTCTCATCCCCTTCCTGAACGCCACGTAGTAAACATCACTTATGCTTATCAGGCATGCTTAACCAGCAACCTGAGATATATGAGTATTGTAGTGTCCCACGATGGGCTGCCACACTTTCAGCCAACTTGAGGAGACAAAACATTGTTCATTTTTGCATCTTTCTTAACACAGGACCGCAGCATGATCCAGGGAGTACAGAGAGACAATTCCCTCCAGGTACTTCTTATAGAAAAGCCTTCCCTGAACTACTCCACAGCCTTGGAAAACTACTTTCTTTCCTTCTATATTGGACAAACCATTAAACCTCGCGCGGAGAACGGAGCAAGGCCTCGGGTCACGGGACGGGACGGGGCGGTGAGGGGCGGGCACACGCTCCGGAGGGCGGGGCCAGGCTGGAGTCAGGCTGCGGGGGCGGACCGCAGCTGCGGGTCGGGGCGCCGTGCGCGTGCGCGCAGCAGGTCGGCGGCGGGCGGGGGCGGAGCGATAGTCTCAGGCCCACGCCGTAAACAGACAACATGGCGGCCGCGGTGGCGACGGCACCTGGGACACTGGGATCCTTGCATGCTGGCGGCGTCCGCCTGGTGGCTGCTTGCAGTGCGCGGCTCTGCCAGGGGTTGAGGCTTCCCGGCTCGTTGGCAGGCCGGCGGGTGGGCCCGGCGATCTGGGCCCAGAGCTGGGTGCCTGCGGCCGGGGGTCCCGCCCCAAGAAGGGGCTACAGCTCTGAGGTGAAGACGGAGGACGAACTACGGGTGCGGCACCTGGAGGACGAGAACCGAGGTGAGGTGCGAGCGCGGGGCAGGCGCGGTCACCCACAGGACGGGCAAAAGGTGCAGCGTCCGCCCGCAGGACGTGGGATCGGGGTTTGGCAGGCGCGCAGAGCCTGGGTCCCTCCCCTTCCTTACCTCTCCACTCATCCCAGCGTGGGCCGTTTCCTTGTGCACCTTCTTGCTTTTAATACCTAAACGTGTACCCCGGAGCAGCTTACCTGTAAAGTGACCGCATTCCTCGCGGCAAACAGAAGTGCAGCTTACGCCCTCCGCTCCAGACAAGCCAAGGTCAATATATACCCTGGGTATTTAATCCTTGCTCCCAGGCTTTATTCTTGCTGTGTAATGGCTTTCTGTAAACTCAGCTGTTAGTGGTGGAGTTGTAAAAGCTGCAGTGAAACTGCGTTTTATTATTACGAAGAATTTTAAATTTGAAGCTGCTCAGCTGGAACAGTTTTTCGTCTTGTTCATTTTACCTTAGAAAGTTAGTCTTGAGGGACTATTCCACTTCATTTAAACAATTTTGAGCACTTTATTATTTTGCTCCGCTCTGAACAAGAATGTGGATGGTATTGATATTGCCCGTGAGCTACCTACTATGAGAGAAGACATCATTAGTAGCAGTACAATACAGAGGATGGAAGGCTTTGAAGGAGGTTGCCTTTCCTAGGGAATACTGTTAAAGCTCAGTTCCTTTCACTGGCAGTGAAGGGAAAAGCTAAAAGGGTCGTGAAGGGTGGAACAGCAGTTTACCCGGGTTAAGCCAGAGAACCAGTCTTAATTTTGACATGCTTTTGTTGAGCACCTATAATCTGTTAAGCAGAAATGAAAAGCCAGTAAGCCATGATTGCTGTTAGTATAGTGAAGCAGATTCTGGTTGTTGGTAGGCTGTGTGAACTTTAAAGGCATGGTAAGAGGAAAGGGCTGTAATATCTGCAGGGTTTCGTCATATGAAAGGGTGGTCCAAGGCATTCTTTAATAGGCAGTGGATTTTGCCATTTGCGAGGGTTCTTGGGCAGACTTCTCTTAACTATCTCACATATAAAACAGGAAAAATAATACCAACCTTATAGGTTTGCTGTGAAGACGAGATGAAATTGTTAATATAAATTGCCACTATCTAGCCTGTAGCAGATGCGCAGTAGTGTGGTGAATTACTTTACTCCTTACTTGTTTATTATTCCAGACAGAGACAAGAACATGGTCAAAGCATGGAGATGTGAACATGTATGGTGTATTTGGGAAGTAACATAAGGCAAGTGTGGCAGTAGTGTGGCATGATAAACAGAATAGTAAGAAATTCAGCTGGAAGCGTAGACTGGCACTGGAGTGATTAGAGCCTGAATGCCACCATCTTTTGGGTAAGCTTAGTCATGCTGGGGCTTCACTTCCATTAAGTGTACCAACAATATGTTAGATATAAAGGGATTGCAAGTACAGCTACTAATATGCACCACATTCTATTTTTTTCTTTTTTTTGGTCTTTATAACTTGAATGAAATTGAAAATACATTTATGCAAAACGTTTGGCAAGACGTTGAGTTATGATCTGAATGGACCAAAAGAGAGAATATCAGATAATAAAAGACAATAAACGAAATGTTTTTTGGATGTCAAGGTTTCTTTTTTTTCTTTAGCCTTCATTTCCTGATAAGAAAGAACATGATGATTTCTTAAAGTTGACCCCGCCTCTTTTGAGGATTGGCAAGAATGAAGACTCAGGCTTGGCTAACATTGCTTGTGCTTTGCTTTGCTTTACTGTTGAACCAGCAATAAGCAATGCAAAGAAAAACATGAGGTCCAACAGGTGAAGGAGTTTCCTGGATGCCTTTGTTTCTCTTAGAGGTTGGTCAAAATGTGGTGCTCTCAGCAGCCCCTAAAGAATGTGATTGATAACTCTCCTAGTCATAGAAGCCCCAAACAGCATGCAGCACTTTAGGTGGGATGGGGTTCCATATTTGTAATTTGTAATCTGTTATCTGTTATCTGAGCTCCATATTTGTAATTCGTTGTGGGAGACATAGCTCTATAACCAAATTTTCTTTCTTTTTTTGAGACAGAGTCTTGCTGTTTCACCCAGGCTGGAGTGAAGTGAAGTGGTGCGATCTGGGCTCACTGCAACCTCTGCCCCCGTCCCTGTCCCGTTGCCTGCAGGGCTTTCTTAACTGTCAGGCATCTCATAGTCCATCTCCTTGCCACTGGACCTGAGCTCTGCCTTTTTCTGTTCTTTTCTTTTTGTAGGCTTTTGCACACACTTTCTGAAATGACTCCTCTCCTTCCCCTATCAACCTTCCTGCAATTTGGCATAATTATGACCCGTTTCAAAGATCATCATTTTGAACCGTGTCAGAACAACTTATGGCAGAAATAGAGCAAACAAGCCATTGCATAGTGCAGATCGTTCTTGATACCTGCTCCTTCCTCCTTTTTCACATCTAGATTGTCATCAGGTCTTCTTGTGTTTGAAATCTTTCCATGTGTTTCTTTACTGACAGCATCTTTGTCCAAGCTTGTCAAGTGAACTGCTGCAGATGTAGCAGGTCTTTCTGTATCTACTGTCTTTTCTTATTTAAGAAGTTGATTTCCTTTTGTATTTTTTTTTTAATGTTTAAAACATGTTTTTATATATTTTATAGTATGTAAATTATATCAATAAATATGTGTATTGATGTGTATGTATGTATTTTTAAATATTTAAAATTAAAATTTAATCTCATCTATATTGAGATATAAATCATATACCATAAAATTCAAAATGTAGAGTTTTTAGTATATTCACAGTTATGCTTTGTCAACTCAAGCCAATTTTAGAACATTTATCAGATCAAAAATAAACCCTGTAGTCTTTAGCAGTTATTCCCTACTTCCCCGCTTATCCCTCCAGCCTTAAAAAACCCACTTTTATCTACTTTTTGTCTCAATAGATTTGTCTATTCCAGGCATTTATATAAAAGAATAGTATAATAAGTGGTGTTTTTGTGCCTTCCTTCACATAGCATTATATTTTCAAGGCTCATCCTTGTTGTAGCTTGTACCAGTATTTCTCTCCTTTTAATGGCCAAGTAATAGGTATGGATATATTACATTTTGTTAGTCTATTCATTATTGATATACATTTGGATTATTTCCATTTTTTGGATAATATGAACCATGCTTCGGATTATTTCCAAGAAACTGTTGCCTAACCCAAGTTTACAAAGATTTACACTTACGTTTTCTTCTATGAGTTTTATGGTTTTTGCTGTTACGTTCATTTGTGACTATGATCCAATTTTGAGTTAATTTTTATATATGGTGGGTAGTAAGAGGTCTAACTTCATTGTTTTACTTGTGTATATATAGTTGTCCTGGCACCATTTTTGGGAAAGACGAGTCTTTCACTATTGAGTTGTCTTGGTACACTTGTTGAAAATTAATTGACCATAAATGTAAGGGATTAATTCTGGATATTCAAGTCTATTTCATTGATCTGTGTATCTGTCCTTATGCTAGTACCAAACTGATTTCTGTAGCTTTCTAGCAAAATTTGAAATTAGATAGCATGAGTTCTCCAACCTTGTTCTTTTAAAGGAGTGTTGGCTGTTACGGGACTCTTGCATTACCAATTGAATTTTAGGATCAGTTTGTGAATTTTTGCCAAGAAAAACCACTTTGGGATTTTGATAGGGATCACGTTGAATAGGTAGATTAATATGGGGAGTATTGCCATCTTAACAGTGTTAGGTCTTCCAATCTATGATCATGAAGTTTTTTTCTATTCAACAGTGTTTTGTAGTTTTCAGTGTACAGTGTACAGGTTTTGCACTGCTTTAGTTAAATTTATCCCAAAGTATTTTATTCTTATTGAGTTGTAAATACAGTTTTTCTTAATTTCATTTTCAGATTTCTCATTGTATAGAAATTACAAAACAAATTGATTTTTGTATATTGGCTTGTATCATACAACTTTGCTGAACTTGTTAATTTGTCCCTAATAGTTTTTTTTAGTGAATTTCTTAATATTTTCTATGTACAAGACTGTGTCTTTTGCAAATAAATAATTTTGTATTCAGTTGGCTCTACTGTTCAGTTAGATCTAGTTGATTGATGGTGGTGTTCAATTCAACTATATTCCTACTGATTTTCTGCCTGTTGGATCTGTCAATTTCTGATAGAAGTGTGTTAAAATACGCAACTATAATAGTAGGTTTGTCTGTTCGTCCTTGCAGTACTATCAGTTTTTACCTCACATAGTTTGATGTTCTATTGTTTGATGCATGCATATTTAGGATTATTATGTCTTACTGGAGAAATGACCCCCTTTTTATTATGTAATGCTCTTGTTTGTACAAGTGGCTTTTGGTTACAAGTGGATGAATTGTATAGTGGTCAAGCCTGAGATTTTAGTGTACCTGTCTCTGGAGTAGTGTACATTGTACCCAGTATGTAGTTTTGTATCCCTCAACCTTCTTGCCCTACCCCTTTATGAGTCTCCAGTGTCTGTTACACCACTGTTTTGCCTTTGTGTACCCACAGCTAGCTTAGCTTTCACCTTTTGTTTTTGAGATGGAGTCTTGCTCGGTCGCCCATGCTTGGGTGCACTAGCATGATCTTGGCTGACTGCAACCTCTGCCCCCCAGGTTTAAGTGATTCTCCTGCCTCAGCCTCCCAAGTAGCTGGGATTACAGTAGCCACTATGCCCGGCTAATATTTGTATTTTTAGTAGAAATGGGGTTTCACCATGTTAGGCTGGTCTCAAACTCCTGATCTCAGGTGATCTGCTCGCCTTGGCCTCCCAAAGTGCTGGGATTATAGGTGTGAGCCACCACGCCTGGCCTTAGCTCCCACTTGTAATTGAGAACTTACAGTGTTTGGTTTTCCATTCCTGGATTACTTCACTTAGAGTAATGGTCTCTAGCTCCATTGAGACCTTGAGTGGTGGTTCATTGAGAACTTTAGTTAACTTTAGTCAATTAACTCAATTTTAGTTCAGAAAATAGGTGAAACCAGCTGGGCGTGGGAGCACCTGCCTGTAGTCCCAGCTACTCAGTAGGCTGAGACGGGAGGATTGCTTGAGCCCAGGACTTTGATGCTGCAGTGAGCTATGATGGAGCCACTGCACTCTAGCCTTGGTGATACAAGACCCTGTCTCTTCAAAAAAAAAAAAAAAAAAAAGTGTGTGAACCTGTTTTATGTAGAACAGCACCAACAGAACATATAATCCATTTATGTAAAATAGCAACGACAAGCCAAATGGTAATACACAACTCTATTTCTGTATGTAAATATGTTAAACATTTTCTGGAAGGTTACATGTAACTGTGATACCTGTGGCTTCCTCTGGGGAAGGGAATGAGTTGGGTCTAGGGAAGAAGGACTTTCACTTTGGGTGTATTTTTTCAATTTTGTGTAAGCAAAATGTATTCTTTTTTTAAGTCTCTGCAAAGTTGTTACATTCATCTTTCAGTTGTGTGAGCCTTAGAGAGCAGGGTTAATGCTGTAATGTGACCTTATTACAGATTCACTGAATATTTTTGTATGTTTTGTGAAAAGTTAGGGAAAGTTTAAAACAGGAACTTAAGGTTGGCATGTAAATGCCTAAGTTTTTCTGAGTTTGATAAACTTGTCTAGGTTATGTGAGGAGGATGCATGATAATTGAATTCTTGAGAAGTGATTGTATTGTGAATTAAAGTGAGACAATTATAAAACAAAAATTTTAGACTCTCCTGAATAAAGCTAAGTTTTTATTCCATTTTGGAGTACCAGAAGGCTACAGATATATTTGATGGTACAGTTGTTACATACTAGATGATTTATTTCAGATTGCAGAGCTAGTTTCTAGCTTTTTGAAGTAGAAGTACTCAAAACATTAAGTCTCAGATATAGGACCAAAACTGCTGGAATTAACTGTGATAGAAACATTTTGATGGCATTTTACACTTCAGTAATGATGTCAGCAGTATCACATCTAGCAGAAATTATGGTAAAACTTCAGTATTTATTGCATGAGAAGTGGTCATCCTAGAAGGGAGGATGATTGGGTGCTCATGTGCATTTGATTCTAATACAGTCCCATGGAACATGGAACTGTTAGTATTTTAATAGAGTAAGAAACTGAGGATCAGAAAGGTTAAGTAACTTGCTGAATGACTAGTAAGTGGCAAACTGGGATTTCATCCCCAGCAGCCACACCTTAGAGCCTGCATTCTTAGCCCTTGTAGGTGATATCAACTTGGATGTCTGAAAGGCATTTCGGATTTGCTTTAATTCAAAACAGAACTCATGAGCTTTACTCCCCTCCACCCTCACCTTGGTATTTTTTATGATTTTGTCTCATTAAATGTCATCATCTTTCATTCAATTGCTGAAGCCAGAAATGAGGTAAATAATCCTTAGCACTTTCTTCCAGTTAAATCAGTCCTTAGGCTAGGTATCATTAACTCATTTAAAATTTTGAATAGCTCTTGAGTCCTTTCACTTTCCTTTATTTCTACCACTGCCAATCTCAGCCAAACCTGTTATCTGTTGATTGGACTCGAATTGTGTCTTGGAACTCCCACCCGTATCTCCTTCTGGTATGATCTCCAAGTATAGAATCTATTTCCCCCCAGTTTTATATGTGCATGTGTGTATGTTTATACCTGTGTAAACTCCTTCAATGGTTACTCCTTGTTCTTAGGATAAAGACGAGACTTTTTAGCAGGTCTGTAAGGATATTTCTGGTCGGTATGTGCTGACCTCTCTACTTTCATTGGTAACGCTCTTCTCCCCTGGTAGGTGACAGGACGTTCAGTTGGGACCATGACTAGTTTATGCTTTTCCTGTGTTTCCTCTGCCTGGCAGTCAGTGCCTCTCCTTCACTCTCACTTTAACTCTTACTCATCCTTCCACCCTCCACTGTCTTGGGTCAGCTTTCCCTGACCGTCTCCTTTTGCCCTAGACCATTGTTAGTTTGGGTTTCAAGTTACTATAGCACCACTCACAGCTTATAAAGCATTTTGAATTGATTATTAATGATTTTTATGATTATTAATGTTTATGTTTCCCTCCCGGATTCTAGTTCCTTGGCTGCTGATCACCATAGTACTACTCAGTGTGTTTGAATGAAGGGACACATTTAGTCTTAGCTGCTTGATTTTCTTCCTGAGAAAACCGAAGATTGAACAGTATAACACAGTTTTATTCAAGTATAGAGTTAGATTGCCACTTAATAGCTGAAGGAAGTTACTTCACCTCTCCAAGTCTCCATTTCTTTATCTGTTAACTGAGGATAAAAATAGTGCCAACCTCTTGGGTTGTGGTGGGGATTATTTGAGTTAATTCACTTCGAGCACGGAGGGTAGTGCCTGAGGCCCACTGGTGGTAGCTGTTGTCAGTAGTATTGGGATCTACCCAAGGTTATTCCCAAGGTTTAATACAGAGCTTGTCAGATACCAGTCCTTTATGCTTTTCTCTGGACTGAGAGCATTTGGAATTCTTGCAAACTTATTCTTTTGTGAGCAGAAGTTCATCTTTATACTTAAAAAATGGGTCTGCACAGTTTCTTGCACAGCAAAGGCATGTTATATTTTGTTGTCTTCAGTTTAACTCAGTTGCAAATAAGAACCATACCCATCTCTGACTCAGTGGAAGGTATTTCTGATACACACTGAAAATTTGTTTACTCCAGGAACAAGAAAGTTAGTAGAGGTTGTATAGAACTCTGCATATCAAATTAAGGTCTTTGAACTTAACTATTTTGAAATAAATAATGAAAGGATTTTAAGTAAGGGGTGAATCTTTGCATAGTATTGTTTTTAGAAAATTGGTAACTGAAAGGAATGGGAGGCTGGGTTTAGGTGATGGTCTTTGGTTAAAAAATGGTGGTTAGGAGTGATAGCTGGGGTTGTGGGACACATAATGAACTTTGTTTTATATAGATTGAGTTGGAAGTACTTGTTGGACATCTAAATGGAAGTGCCCTCAGGTTAAGTGTATCAGACAGAAATCAGGAGAGAAGCCTGGGTTAGAATTACTGAAAACTATGTAGTATGACAAAAAAAAAAAATTGAGATTTTTTTTTTTGGAGACGGAGTTTCGTTCTTGTTGCCCAGGCTGGAGTGCAATGGCGTGATCTAGGCTCACTGCAACCTCTGCCTCCCAGGTTCAAGTGATTCTCCTGCCTCAGCCTCCTAAGTAGCTGGGATTACAGGCATGCACCACCATGCTCAGCTAATTTTGTATTTTTAGGAGAGACGGGGGTTTCTCCATGTTGGTCAGGCTGGTCTTGAACTCCCAATCTCAGGTGATCCACCCGCCTCGGCCTCTCAAAGTACTGGGATTACAGGCATGAGCTACTGCGCCTGACCTAAAAAAATTGACATATTAACAACTGGCATCCTAGCAGAAAGCAGATGATGTAATACCTGCATGTGACAAGATTTATTAGCTGTTATTTCTGTATTTGCTTGAAGATGATGAAACTGCATTTTAAATAGTATCCTTTAACTTAAAATTTTCATTAATAAATGTGGTCTAATAAATGTGGTCTTCCCTCTAGTCTGAGTTAGTGATGTAAAATTTACCAAGACATTGCGAATTACCTTGGTGCTTAAGAAGAGATAAATTGAAGGGAACATGATGTCATGAATTTCTTTGATTTGTTAGATTTGAAGTTAGCTAGATGTGATGTAGAGTCTGTGTTCTTTAAATGCCTCACTCAATCAAGTGCTTGTTCTTTTTTTCTCCTTTAACTAGGAATTGTGGTGCTTGGAATAAACAGAGCTTATGGCAAAAATTCACTCAGTAAAAATCTTATAAAAATGGTGAGTGTAAAGATTAAACTGTTTACTTCTAATATTAAGATACCTTATGGTCATCAATATAAAAGCATATTTTTTGTCTCTTTTTCCTCCTATGCTTCCTCTTTCTGTTTAGCTCTCAAAAGCTGTGGATGCTTTGAAATCTGATAAGAAAGTACGCACCATAATAATCAGGAGTGAAGTCCCAGGGATATTCTGTGCTGGTATGTAAATATGTTGTATTATAAAATTAAACTGTTGTCTGATTTTTCCTCAGTAATAGTTTGTTTTCCATTAGAATGTTCTATGGTTTGAACACCATTACTCCTCTTTGTCTGTTTTACTGATTTACAAGAAAAAAACATGCTTAGTCTATCAGCATTAGAAAGAAGCTTTTGCAACATGTAGATTGTTTCAGAAGTTGAAAAAAAATCTTTGAGCCATTAAAAATGTTTGTAGTACGTGAAGTACAATATTTGTTGTGTCTTAATTGTGGCCAATATTCTTTAGTTTCATTCATTTAGTTTGAGATAGTCTTGCTCTGTCACCCAGGCTGGAGTACAGTGGCATGATCTCAGCTCACTGCAGCCTCTGCCTCCCAGATTCAAATGATTATCCTGCCTCAGCCTCCTGAGTAGTTGGGATTACACGTGTCTGCCACCTTGACCTGCTAATTTTTGTATTTTGAATAGAGACAGGGTTTCACCGTGTTGGCGAGACTGGTCTCAAACTCCTGATCTCAAGTGATCCACCATCCTTGGCTTCCCAAAATGCTAGGATTACAGAGGTGAGCCACTGAGCCTGGCTCCTCGTTTCATTCTTAAGGGTTCTCAGTTTTTTTAAGCTTCAATCTCTGTGGCTTCTGCCTTAAAATATTGCAGAGTAGTGTGATATTTAGAAATATGCAATGTGAATATTTTGGGTTTTGATAAGGTTTTATTGCCTTCTTAATACATTTCTTAAAATGCAGGATATCTAAAAGAATAGTTTTAACTCCAGTTGAGTAATTACAAAGAGTGTGGATTTATTATCCTCACTGCCAGAGTTATGATGTTGTGCAGTGTAGATTTCCATTTTTACATTTGTCAAATGCCAGTAATACTGTCTGCTTAGTAGGAGTGCTTATAAGTGTTTTACATATATTTTGAATTCTTTTTTTTTTTAAAACAATATGTAAGACTTATACCAAGATAATTAGGATTCTTACGTTTAGTTTTAGGGACCACGTGAATATGATCTGGAGATAAAGGAGTCTAACACTATGACTAATGGTTGAGAAGTTCTCTAGAGGCCATTGGATGGCTTATTGGGAAGATGTAGAGTAGCTTTAAGGTTTTTAAAGAAGGCCCAATTATATGAATCTTTGAGGAGTGATAACGATGTTGTGAAGACAGATTAACATTTTAAAAATAAATGTTAGTGGTCATCCTGGCATTGTTTTTCTGTTGGCAGTAGGTTTTATAATTATCACACTATAGTTAGTGGTGGAATTCTTTTTATTTTACCTATTCTTTTGGAGCTCATTTGTTTAGGATTTCTGCGTTAGGAATATGCTTTGAAAAAGGCTTTAATGCATTGGCACAGTTTGTGGCTGTTACAGATTGCCTTTTTGAGGACATGCAAAATGTCCTCAAATAATATACCACATACTGTTTATCAGAATAAC
The DNA here is from genome assembly GCF_030222135.1 of Aotus nancymaae. Taxonomy (NCBI): domain Eukaryota; kingdom Metazoa; phylum Chordata; class Mammalia; order Primates; family Aotidae; genus Aotus; species Aotus nancymaae. Next base: position 21,690,203 of record NW_026988455.1, read on the forward strand.
ATGTTAGTCTCGAGTACTTTTTTTTTTTTGAGATGGAATTTCGCTCTTGTTGTCCAGGCTGGAGTGCAATGGTGCTATCTGGGCTCACTGCAACCTCTGCCTCCTGGGTTCAAGCAATTCTCCTGCCTCAGCCTCCTGAGTAGCTGGGATTACAGGCATGGACCACCACTCCTGGCTAATTTTGTATTTTTAGTAGAGATAGGGTTTCTCCATGTTGATCAGGCCGGTCTCGAACTCCCAACTTCAGGTGATCTGCCTGCCTCGGCCTTCCACAGTGCGGGATTACAGGCATGAGCCACTGTGCTCAGCTGCCTTGAGTACTTTTTAACAAGTTAATTTAATCTATTTGCTTTATGTGCTTTTAAACTTTTGTATAATCAGGATAATCTTTTTTTTTTTTTTTTTTTTTTTTTTTTTTTTTTGAGACAGAGTTTTGCTCTTGTTACCCAGGCTGGAGTGCAATGGCGCTATCTCGGCTCACCACAACCTCCGCCTCCTGGGTTCAGGCAATTCTCCTGCCTCAGCCTCCTGAGTAGCTGGGATTACAGGCACGCACCACCATGCCCAGCTAATTTTTTGTATTTTTAGTAGAGATGGGGTTTCACCATGTTGACCAGGATGGTCTCGATCTCTTGACCTCGTGATCCACCTGCCTTGGCCTCCCAAAGTGCTGGAATTACAGGCTTGAGCCACCGCGCCCGGCCGATAATCTTTTAACTCATAAGATTTGTGACTATTTTGTCAACAGAAATCAATGTTTTAATGATAGAAAAATTGGGGCAGGTCATCTCTTTTAGTAATTCAGTGTATATGATGGAACTATTATTTCAGATTTCTCTGAAAGGTTTTTCTTTCTTTCTTTTTTATTTTTATTTTTTGAGGTGGAGTTTCACTCTTGTTGCCCAGAATGGAGTGCAATGCTGTGATTTTGGCTCACTGCAACCTCTGCCTCCCAGGTTCAAGCGATTCTAATGCCTCAGCCTGCTGAGTAACTGGATTATGGGCGCATGCCACCATGACAGGCTAATTTTTTGTATTTTAATAGAGATGGAGTTTCACCATGTTGGCCAGGCTGGTCTTGAACTCCTGACCTCAGGTGATCCACCCACCTTGGCCTCCCAAAGTGCTGGGATTATGGGCATGAGCCACTGTACCCAGCCCCTTTCTTACATGTATTTACATTTATACGCTGACTAGTAGGTCTGTCTTTTAATACGTACATATGAAATAAAAGTCTAGGTAAATAAAATCTCTTTACATTGTTTTAAAGAATATTTAAACTTAAAGCCTATTTTAGTATAAACATCTTGATCAGGCCACATTTATTAGTTATTGTTGAAGAATGCAGTCTTTCACATTATTAACACTTTAAATTGTATTCCAAAGTAGTAATATTAAAAGAAACATCAAAAACACAGTGTACCATTTATTGATTATTCTTTTAGCCCCTTCTTCATCCCTTCAAAGTCATCATTTTCCCCCTTTCTTACTCTGCCCCCACAAAGGTTTCTCTGTAAATATTAATACCTGTATCCCAGTGATACCTTGTTCATTTCTAAACACTTAAAGCTTAGCAAATGGTCTTGCTTCAAATTTCTTGAGCATAGGAACATCTCTAATTCTTTGAGAATCATCTTTTACATTCTCAGAACACAGCACACAATAGGGACTCAGCATATATTTGCTGGAATTAGCCTTTAACTGTGCTTTAAATTCACTGATTTTTTTTTCCAGGAATGGTTGGGATATAATAAGCAGCTTCTCTGAATTGTCTCATAACACTCTCCTGTTTACTGATAGTAAGTTTGACAAGATCTTTTTTTCTAAAATCCTAGCTAAACAGATAAACATCATTAAAGAGATTCCTAAGGCCACGCGTGGTGGCTCATGCCTGTAATCCTAGCACTTTGGGAGGCCAAGGTGGGCAGATCACCCAAGGTCAGGAGTTCGAGACCAGTCTGGCCAACATGGTGAAACCTTGTCTCTACTAAAAATATAAAAAATTAGCCTTCGTGGTGGTGGGTGCCTGTAATCCCAGCTGCCTGTGAGGCTGAGGTAGCAGAATTGCTTGAACCAAGAAGGCAAGGTTGCAGTGAGCTGAGATCATGCCACTGCACTCCAGCCTAGGTGACTGAGTGAAAATCCATCTCAGAAAAAAAAGAAAAAAATTAGTGGGGCATGCCTGTAATCCCAGCTTCCTGAAGCACAACAATTACTTGAGCCCAGGAGGCGGAGCTTGCAGGGAGCCGAGATCATGCACTCCATTCTGGTCGACAGAGCCAGATCCTGTCAAAAAAAAAAAAAAGAGATTCCTACATTTCCTTGCAGGTGATTTCTGACTTCTCATTTAAATCTACTTATTATTTAGGATTGTTAAGTACTTACATTTTAAGTTTTTTAATAAAATTTTAGTTTTAAAAAGTAGGATGGTAGGTCAAAATGTGTGAAAATGTATACACAGAGAACTCTCTCTAACCTTACTTCCTCTACTTTATTCATCCCCTAATAAAAATAACAATTATTATGTTTATCCATCTAGTATTTTATTATATATATGTACACATTCACACATACACACAAATAGAGTCATGTGCTGCATAACAACATTTTGGTTAACAATGGCCTGCGTTATATAATGCTGGTCCCATGAGATTATTTGTTTTATATTTTTGTGACGGACTCTCACTCTGTCACCCAGGCACAAGTGTAATGGTGTGATCTCATCTCACTGTAACCTCTGCCTCCAGGGTTCAAATGATTCTCATGCCTCGGCCTCCTGAGTAGCTGGGATACAGGTGTGTGTCACCATGCCTGGCTAAATTTTGTAATTTTAGTGGAGTCGGGGTTTTCCCATGTTGCCTAGGCTGTCTTGAATTCCTGACCTCAGGTGACCCACCTGCCTCAGCCTCCCAAAGTGCTGTGATTACAGGCGTGAGCCACTGTGCCTGACCTCATAAAATTATAATACTGTATTTTTACTGTACCTTTTCTGTATAGGTACATATAAATACTTAGCATTGTGTTATAGTTACCTACAGCATTCAGTACAGTCACATGCTGTACAAGTTTGTAGCCTAAGAGCAGTAGGTTATACTACATATCGTATTTATGTAGGGGATGGTTTCAGGATGAAACTGTTCCACCTCAGATCATCACGCATTAGTTAGATTCTCATAAGGGGAGTACAACCTAGATCCCTTGCATGCATAGTTCACAGTAGGCTTTGTGCTCCTATGAGAATCTAATGTGGCCACTGATCTGACAGGAGGTGGAGCTCAGGCAGTAATGCTCCCTTACCTGTGCTCACCTCCTGCTGTGCTGCCTGGTTGCTAACAGGTCACAAACCAGTACTGTTCCTCAGCTCGGGGATTGGGGACTCCTGGCCTATACCATCTAGGTTTGTGTAAGTACACTCTATGATATTTGTACAAGGATGAAATATCCTAAGGACTCATTTCTTAGAATGTACTCTTTAAGTGACACATTATTGTATACAGATGCACTCGTTAGAATGTTGAGTAGATATTTAAAGTGATACATATAAAGACATATAAATATGATGCATATAAAGTGACATACACGAAGAGTGGAAAATACCTGTTATAAGCCTAGAGAGAGTTGTATATAAAATGTTATGGCCATTATTACTATAGCTGTGTAAACTATGTCTACCAATAAGATCACAGCTGTGGTTCTGGCACTTTGGGAGGCTGAGGCAGGCAGTCAGCTTGAGCCTAGGAGTTCAATACCAGCCTGGGCAACATGGCAAAACCCTGTCTTAGCCAGGCATGGTGGCACGTGCCTGTATTCCTAGCTACTCAGGGGGCTTAGGTGGGATAATCACTTGAGCTTGCAGGATCAAGGCTGTAAGCCATGATTATGGCACTGCACTTTAACCTGGGTGATGGAGTGAGACCCAGTTTCCAAAAAAAAGATGATATTAAGGGTGATTTTTTTTCTGTCTTCAAACTTTCTGAAATAATACTTTCATTATATTAGTAGATTTTATCAAGCAAATATATACAAAGTAATAAATAATTTTGAAAAAGTACAAAATTATTAGTATATTTTTCTTTTCTGGAAACTAAAAGTGGGATATTAACTGAGTTTCCTGGATTGTTACAACTTTTTTTTTTTTTTGAGATAGGGTCTTGTTCTGTCACCCAGGTTGGAATGCAGTGGTGTGATCTCGGCTTACTACAACCTCTGCGTTTCAGGTTCAAGTGATTCTCCTGCCTCAGCCTCCTGAGTAGCTGGGATTACAGGCGCCTGCCACAATGTCCCGCTAATTTTTGTATTTTGAGTAGAGACGGGGTTGGCCAGAGTGGTCTCTAACTCCTGACCTCAAGTGATCCGCCTGCCTCGGCCTCCCAAAATGCTGGGATTACAGGCGTGAGTCACTGTGCCTGGCCTGTTAAAACATTTGAGAAGAAAAATTTTACACTAAAAGAGTTCCTATAGAATAATTCAGACCATTTAATTTTATAGAATCCCTGTTAAGTGAAAGACCTGGTTAAAGGTGGTGGCTTAGCTGAAATTGCTTCTCTTGGCAATTACGACAGAGTTTTCTCTTAGACTGCGGTTTCTAATCTAGAATCTAGAAGGCATATGAAGTCTCCTTTTAAAGTTCTTAAAATTTTATATGCTTAGACATTTTAGTGGCCCTACATTAAGAAGATGTGTAATGTCAAAATGTCATGGTTACAGTAATATATTAAAATGGATGTTTCTGTTACTAAACACAGTAATCTCTAAATACAGACAAAAATATGTCATAGTTGTCACAGCTACAGACAGTGTTTCCCGTACATAATGTGTTTTCACATAGTATGCCATACTCTCAAAATTTTAATACATTGCCGACTGTGAAATTTTGACGAAGTCTTTCTGGTTGGCCTACTGCACTCAATGTAAATGTGTGATTATAGTCATACCCTTCAGATTGGGAATCACTGTTGTGTATTCTTTCTTGTAGATTAGAACACCACTTCTGGGTTCATGGCTTGCCTGTACTTACTTCTCTTAGAATACTAAGAAGTATAATTTTGATAGTCAAAGCTTCTTGTGAAGCATTGGCTTACATGGATTATATGAGATTGGTCTGAATGTGTGCTGCCTCCTTACATATTCTAGAAACTATTTAATCACTTTTAGTTTATCCTCTCTCTCTCCCTCTTCTGTCTCTCTCTCCCTCTTCTCTCTCTCTCTGTATATGCGTCTGTGTCTCACGTACACACACACACACACACACACACACACACAGAAGCCAAAATAATTCTGCTATTTCAAAATGTTTATGTAGTCAGAATTTTAATATTTGTGAATCACATAATTATGAAAAAGTCTTTCTGGTTGGGCTGCTGCATTGGATGTAGATGTGAGATCACAGTCATCTGTTTATATTTGTTCTTTTATATTCTAATTCAAAGTAACAAAGTGTACGTGCATTGTTTTTACCAAAACATTTGTGAATGAAATTTTGTGAGAAGTTACTGAGACTGAGGATTTTTTCTTTTGAAATTCCTAAAATATATGATAAAAAAATTCTTGGTAATTGATTGCTATATGTGGAACCCTAAATTGAGTGTTTCACTAAATTACACCAATGTGGGTTTTATAAAAAAGTAAAGGTAGTTTTGCTTCTGCTTTTGAATTCTAGTAAATTATGTTATGACTAAAAACCGACTTCTCACTAAAATTGTCAACATGCATTATTGATTGTTGTGTGTATTGTTCATATGGATACAAGTGTCATGGTCTAGATAGATGTGTGGGCATCTTGGACTATGGAGTAACCTGGCCATTGTTGTTTCAGAATCTTAGATTGTCATATTTATGTATTTAAAGATTAGTCCTTCAGAGAGTTTGATAGGTAATGTGAAGGGACAAATACCACCAATGTGTAGTAGTTTAACAAGTGTGTACTAGTTTAGCTATGTAGGGTTTTGTTTTTTGTTGTTGTCATATGTAGTTTGTTGGAATAAAAAATGTTTTATTGAGGTATGAGTTACTTGAAATAAAGTTTACCAATTTTAAATGTATAATTGATGAGTTTTGACAGGTGTTTAAACTAGGATCAGAATCATGATACAGAACATGTTCATTACCTAAAAAGTTACTTTAAAAGTTTTCTTGTGTCCATTTGTAGTCAAGCCCCTTCCCTTTCCTTGACCTCTTAAAAGTACTGATCTCCTTGCTACTCCTAGTTTAGCAGGTTCTGTAATTTTTAAAATAAATTGACTGATACTTGGGTAGTTTTTTGTGTCTGACCTCTTTCGTTTAACATAATGGTTTGAGGTTCACCCATGTTCATGTTTCAGTAGTTTCATTTTATTGCTGTGTATTTTATTTTATTGCTGAGAACACTATTTATTGTATGACTATGCCACCATTTGCTTATCTGTTCATTAGGTGATGGTCATTTGGGTTTTTCCATTGTTTGGCTTTTATGCATACCGCTTCTATGACCATTTACACATACCTTTTTGGCAATGTATAATTTTATTTCTGTCTGGTAAATAGAAGTAGAATTACTGGGTTTTATTCTAACTGTGTGTTTAATTTTGTAACAAACTGCCAACTGTTTTCTGTATCATTTTGCATTCCCACTAACAATGTATGAGAGTTTCAGGTGTTCTACATCCTCACCAACACTTGATAATACGAGGTTTAAATTTTAGGCATCCTAATGATACGAAGTCATATTTCATTGTGGTTTTAGTTTATATTTCGTATTTGTCACCTGTATATCCTTTTTGGTGACTTGTTTATTTAAAATTTTTCCCAATGTTTTTCTTAGAGTTGTAAGAGATTTTTTTTTTAATATTCTTGATACAATGCAATAAATATAACAGATAAAATATGCTTTTATCTGTTACATTTTGTAAGTTTTTTCCAAGAAATGGCCTGCCTTTTTTCTGCTTTATAATGTGTTTTGAAGAACAACAGGTTTTTTTTTAATATGAAGACTGATTTATTATTTTTTTCCTTTTATGGTTTGTACCTTTTTGTGAATTTTAGAAATTTTACCCCAAAAATCACAAAGATTTTCTCCTCTTTTCTAGGACTTTTGTAGTTTTTGTATCTTACATTTAGGACTATGAAGTATTCTGAGTTAATTTTTATATATGTTGTGAAAGAGAATAAAAAATATATCTGGTCTTTGCCCTTGTTCTTGGTACAGAAGAACAAGGGAGTCCCTTTTAAAAACTTGGGAGTTTCCTGAGTGGTACAAGTGCTTTTTATTGGTAATGAGATGACCTAAGGGAGGGGATCCTAGATAGCTTCAGGATGGGGGGCGGCTTGTCAGAAAAACCAACCAAAAAACCAACCGTGGGTTAGAGAGTTAGGACTTTCAGCACACTCTCCCCACAGAGGGGAACGGGGCCAGAAACTGAGCTCAGTTACCAATGGCCAGTGATTTAATCATTCATGCCTCTCTATGGAGGTAATGAAACCTCCATAAACACCCTTAAACAGTGGGGTTCAGAGCCAGGCATAGTGGCTCACGCCTGTAATTCTGCCACTTTGGGAGGCTGAGGCAGGTGGATGGCTTGAGTTTGAGACCAGCCTGGGCAACATGGCAAAATCCCATCTCTACAAAAAATGCTCTAGCTGGGTGTGGGTGGTGCATTCCTGTAGTCCCAGCTGCTTGAGGGGGCTGAGGTGCGAGGATCACTTGAGCCTGGGATATTAAGGCTTCGTTGAGCTGTGATTGCACCACTGCATTGCGGCATGGGTGACAAAATGAAACCCTGTCTCAAAAAAACTAAAACAACAACAACAACAACAAAAATGGGGTTCAGGGAGCTTCTAGGTTGGTGAACACATTGATTTTTCTAGGAAGTTGACAATCCTAGAGAGGGCATGGAAGCTCTGTACTCCCTTTCCCCATACCTTGCCCTGTGCATCTCTTTCATAGGTCTGTTCCTGAGTTGTATACTTTATAGTAAAGCAGTAAATAGTTTTTTTTTTCTATGAGTCATTCTAGTGAATTAAATAACCTGAGGAGTTTAGGGGAACCTCCAAATCTATAGCTGGTTGGTTCAGAAGTATGAGTTGCCCCAGGACTTGTGAGTTGCATTTGAAGTGAGGGCAGTCTTGTAGGACTCCTTAACTTGTGGGATCCTACTAATTTTGGGTGGTGTCAGAATTTAACTGAATTGTTGGATACCCACTTGGTGTTGGAGAATTGGTGTGGAAACTCTCACACATTTGATGTCAGTAGTGTTAAAAAAAAAGACTTCATAATTGGTGTCAGGAATGGGATTTGCTAGAGCATCTCACAGAACTCAGGAAAGTGCTTTATTTACTATTACCAGTTTATTATACAAGATAAAACTGAGGAACAGCCAAGTGGAAGAGGTACTTAGAGCAAAGTTAGGGTGGAGAGTTACAGAGCTTCCATACCCTCTCCAGGTGTGCTACTCACCCAGCTCTCTGTGTTCACTAACCTGGGAGCTCCCTAAGCCCTGTTTCAGGGATTTTTATGGAGGCCTCATTACATAGATAATGATTGATTACATCATGAGCCATTGCTGATTGAACTCAATCTCCAGCTCCTCTCACTCTCCCAGAATGTGAGTAGGGTGCTGAAAGTTCTAACCCTCCAATTGTGGCTTGATATTTCTGTTGACCAGCCACCATCCTGTAGATATCTAGGGGCCTTCTAAGAGTCACCTCATTAGCATAAACTCGGGTTTGATTAAGAAGGGCGTGTTATGAATAACAAAAGACACTCTATCACTCAGGAAATTCTGAGGGTTTTAGGAGCTTTGCTCCAGGAACCTGGAATAAAGACCAAGCATTTTTTATTATACAGAAGTTTTTTTTTTTTTTTTTCTTGTTTTGTTGCATTATCAATCCTCCCAGCACCATATGTCAAAAAGACCAGCTTTTCCCCCATTAAATTATTTTGGGACCTGTCTAAAATATCAGTTGACAGTATATATGTAAGTTATGTCTGGGTTCTCTGTGCTGCTACATTAATCTATCTATCCCTATCTATCTATCTATCTATCTATCTATCTATCTATCTATGTTTATATATATTGTGTCAGTTACCATGTTTAGGTTTTAGACTTGTTTGGTTAAATTTATTTATAAGTTTTTCATGTTTTTTTGATGTTATTGTAAGTGGCATTTTTTCTTAATTTTACTCCCAATTTTTTATTGCTAGCACATTGCTAGTATATACAATCGATTTTTGTATATTGTCTTTGTATCCTGCAACCTTGTTAAATTCACTTTTTAGTCCTAGGACTCTTTTTTGTAGATACCTTGGAGTTTTCTACAAAGGTAGTCATTTGTGAATAAAGATAATTTTACTTCCTCCTTTCGTACGTTTGCCTTTTACTTTTTTACTTATTGTATCCATTACAGTTTTCATTATAATGTTAATTAAAAGAAATGAGAGTGTTCGCATTTGCTTTTTCTCAACCTTATGGGGAAGGCATTCAGTCTTTTAATATTAAGTATAATGTTAACTGTAGTTTTTTTCACAGATGTAGTTTATTAGGGTGAAAAGTTTCTTTCTTTTCTTTTGTTTTCTCTTTCTTTCTCTCTCTTTCTCTTTTCTCTCTGTTTTTCCTTTTTCTCTCTCTTTCTCTTCTCTTCTCTTCTTTTCTTTTCTTTTCCTTTTCTTTTCGAGACAGAGTCTCACTCTCTTGCCCTGGCTGGAGTGCAGTGGTATGATCTCAGCTCACTGCAACCTCTGCCTCCTGGGTTCAAGTGATTCTCCGGCCTCAGCCTCCTAAGTAGCTGGGATTACAGGCATCTGCCACTCCGCCCAGCTAATTTTTTGTATTTTTAGTACAGATGGGGTTTCACCATATTGGCTAGGCTGGTCTTGAACTTCTGACCTTGTGATTCACCTGCTTCAACCTCCCAAAGTGCTGGGATTACAGGCGTGAGCCACTGCACCCAGCCAGTTTATTTTTATTTGTAGTTTGCTGAAGTTTTTTTCAACATGTATTGAATTTTGTCAAATCTCTTTTTGGCGTCTATTAAGATTCTCATAATATTATTTTTCAGCCTGCTAATATGGTGAATCATTGATTATCAATTATTAATGGTTGTGCATTCCTGGAACAGACCTCTCTTGATCATTAATCCTTTTTATATACTGCTGGATTTGATTAGCTAAAGTTTTTAAGAATTTTGTAACTCCTTTCGCAAGGGAAATTGGTTTGCCTTCTTTTCTTGTAATGTCTGTATTTCTGGTATCAGGTTAGTGCTGGTCTCATAAAATGAATTGGGAAGTGTTCCTTCCTTCTATTTCCCTGATCAAGTTTGCATAGTTGTCATTATTTCTTAATTGTTTGGTAAAATTCGCCAACAAAGTCATTTGGTCTAGGAAGTTTCTTGGTGGGAAGATTTTTAACTATGAATTTAATATCTTTAGTAAATAACAGGACTACTTGAGTTACTTACTTCTGTTTGAAGAGTCAAATTCTGTAACATATTTGAAGAGCTTTATTCTGAGCCAGATATGAGTGACCAGTGGCCCGTTACATAGCCCCAGGAGATCATGAGAATGTGTGCCCAAGGTGGTCAGACTGCAGCTTGGTTTTATACATTTTAGGGAGACGTAAGACATCAATCAATACATGTAAGATGTACATTGGTTCAGTCTGGAAAGGTGGGACATCTGGAAGCAGTGAGGGGTGGGAGGCCTTCCAGGTTATAGGTAGATTCAGTGATGCTCTGATTGGCAATTGTTTGAAAGAATTTATCTGAAGACCTGGAATCAATAGAAGGGCAGTATCTTAGTTGTGGAGACCAAGGTTCTTATTACGCAAATGAAGCCTTCAGGTGGCTAGCTTCAGAAAAAATAGATGGTGAATATTTCTTGTTAGACTTAAAGGTTCTGTTCTATCAGTCTTCAGATCCCTGTGTTGATGTTAATACTGGTCAGCTGTGCCTGAATTCCAAAGGGAGGAGGGTATAATAGAAAGTGTCCCACTCCCACCCCACTTTCCGTAATGGCCTGAACTAGTTTCTCAAGTTAACTTTGGATTGCCCTTGATGGATAGGAGGGTCCATCAGTCATTTGGGGGTCTCCAAATTTTGGTTTACATTTCTTTTTGAGTGAGTTTTGGTAATTTGTGTTTTATCTAAGTTTTCTAATTAATTGGCATAAAGTTGTTCATATTATTCCTTATTATCCTTTTACTACATTGAATCTATAATGATAGCTGATTATTTATTTATTTATTTTGAGACAGAGTCTTGCCCTGTCAATCAGGCAGGAGTGCAGTGGCATGATCTCGGATCATGGCAACCTCCGCCTCCTGAATTCAAGCGATTCTCATGCTGCAGCCTCCCCAGTAGCTGGGACTACAGGCATAAGCTGCCATGCCTGGCTAAGTTTTGTATTTTTAATAGAGATGGGGTTTCACCACATTGGCCAGACTGATCTTGAACTCCTGGCCTCAAGGCCACGTGCCTTGGCCTCCCAAAGTGTTGGGATTACAGGTGTGAGCCACTGTGCCCAGCCAATATCTGATTATTTATTTTTGATATTGATAAGTTATGTCTTTTTTCTTAAATGCTAGCAAAACATTAGTCACTTTTGTTCATCTTTTCAAAGAAACGGCTTTTGGTTTTTTTGTTTTGTTTTTCTTTCTGTTTCATTGATTTCTTTATTATTTCCTTCTTTCTGTTTGCCTTGTGTTTAATTTACTCTTTTTTTCTAGCTTCCTAAGGTGGAAGTTTAGATAATTGATTTGAGGTTCTTCTTATAGTTGGGAGGTTAGGAGCGATGACACCTCCACCCACACCCATGCCCCCACCCCTCACAGTTGAAAATCCTCCTATAACTTGACTCCTCAAAAACTTAACTACTAATAGTCTACTGTTGACTGGAGGCTTCACTGATAACATAAACGGTTGAATAACACACAGTTTTAATGTTATATATAGTATATGCTATATTCTTACAGTAAAGTAAGCTAGAGAAAAGAAAATGTTACTAAGAAAATCATAAGGAAGAGAAAATATATTTAATATTTAATATTCATTAAGTGGAAGTGGGTCATCACATAGGTTATCCTTGTCATCTTCATGTTGAGTAGGCTAAGGAGAAAGAGGAGGGGTGTCTTGCTGTCCCAAAGGGGTGGGAGGAGGTGGAAGAAAATCTGTGTGCAAGTAGACCTGTGCAGTTTAAAACCTATGTTGTTCAAAGGTCAACTGCACTTAAATGTTAATATTTTCATTTGAGGACGTCAGAGATGCCGTTAAAAATGACTCAGAGTACTCATGCCCTTTCTGTGTAAGTAATGATTGAATGGCTGTTGCTAATTCATTTCTGACTCTAATTCCAGTTTTAAAAAAGCCTACCTGTATGATATTTTAGGCTCTGTAGATGTTTTCTTTTTAAGGAATAGAAAATGTATATTAGTAATAACCTGCTGACTCATCTCCTGCTTCCATTCTTGTACTTTCCCCACTCAGCAGCCCAGGTGATCTTAAGAAAGTTAATGGATCACATCACTCTGCTGTTTCAGACACTCCTCATAAAGTGTGTGGGAGGGAGAAACGGCCCCCAAAGCTGTCCACATTCTAATACTAGAATACTAGAACCTTACATGGAAACAGGAACTTTGCAGATGTGAGGAAGGTGAAGATCTTAGGATGGGGAAATTTTCCTGATGTTATCTCGTGGGCCCAATGTAAAGACAAGAGTTCATGCAAGAGGGAGGCAGGAGGAATCTGAGAAGGAGAAATGACAACAGGAAGCAGAAGTTGGAGAGATACAAGGAACGGGCTATGAGTCAAGGAATGTGGACAGCCCCTAGAAACTGGAAAAGGCAAGGGCGCTCATCTTCCCTAGTGCCTCTGGAAGGAATGCAGCCTTGCCAACCCATTTTAGACTTCTGATCTAGGATAGGTAATCCCTCTAAGCTTGTAGTTATTTGTCCAGCAGCACCAGGAAACTGATGCCAAGTGTGTCAGGTCTTGCCTACTCTGGCCACATTGTCCTCTCCCACCCATCCCCCACTGTCACTTCTTACTCTCTCTGCTTGACAAAACTCATTCTTCTCTCCAACTAATTGTACTCAGTGTCCTCTTTGTGTTCAGAAAGGCCTCTGCTCTAATGTCATCTTAGATAGCTGTTGCCTCATCACTGAGTCAAAGCAGGTCTCCTACTTCCCCAGCCCCCATCACATTTTTCCATTTTAGGTTCATCTGAACTTTTCAGTTCCTGAATTTATTTTTTGCTTATTGATTATCAGTCAGCCTCCCCAACAGATAAACTCCTTTCCGTGGCATTGGGGCAGAGGCCTATTGCCAGAACAGTGCTTGGCCCATAGAAGATGCTTAGCAAATAATTTATGGGATGACTGTGAACCATTTTGGTTGTTGAGGAAGTAACATTGGCAAAATGTCATGGTTAAATAAAACAAGCTTTGATACAGAGTATGTGTAAGTGGCTTGTGTGGTTAAGACGAATGATTTATTCTTGAAATATTGTCAATCTTATAAATAGAAGGTTGTATCTAGGGACCGGTAAATTTGACCAGTGGAGATTAAAATGTTAACTTTATGACTTACCGTAAAACCTGTTTCAAAGACACGGCTTTGATGTGTTCCCAAGTGGACTTCAAGTTCTCTGTTCCACCTGCTACAAGGGATGTCTAGAAGGAGCAGAGCTGCCTCTGTTGGGGTGAGAAGAGAATGGTGCCCCCAGAGGGTGGGCAGCTGGTCAGAGAGCCTAGGCTGTTCTTGCTCAGTCCCCTTTCTCCAAGGGTGCCCAGTTAAGTGGTGAGGTGGGCATTGTGGTCATTGGGAGTGTGCAAGGGACCTTTCTGCAGGAGACCCCTCTTACGTGAGGCCAGGGGAGTGCGATTCAGCTCTAGAAGTTTGGTTAGCTTAAGTAGAGCTCCAGCTGTTAGAAAGGGAGACTTGAAAAAATATTTTAAAAATGAGATTTTTGTCTGTCTGCTTCTGGAAATTGATACTCAGTAGTAGTTTGCCTTCTCAGGGCTTTCTCTGGAAACTGGCATTAGTCTAGACTGAAGTTAGTAAACTTTGTGTGTAAAAGGCCAGATATTTTAGGCTTTGTGTACCTCTTAACAATTTTTGTCACATATTCTTTGTTTTATTTTTACAACCCTTAGAAAAGATATAAAAGCTGGTTGCAGACTGGCCTGCAGGCTGTTTTTTGCTGTCTCCTCATTCAGACTCCATTTTTCTGTTTGTTCCAGCTGGAAGAGCTGAGCTCAGTTACACTGGGCTTTGCCTTGGAAGAAGCTGGAGAGGCCTGGCCATGGAGGCTGTTTTTCTTGACATAAAAGTAAAAATGCTCATTTTTCTTGTGTTCTTGTTGAGTGATCTGAAAACAGTTGTACAACTCAGTTTTAAGAAGTATTTTGGTCAATGATAGCGTCATTTGGGTGAATGCTAGATTTGAAGACCAGTACCAATTAGGATGATCTTGAGGTTTATGGTTCTTGAAAACTCCCTGAGTTGAAGTTTCATTTGAATAATGTAGGGCTTTTTGAATAAAATAAGATTGAAAGAGATGGAGGTAGTCAATATTTTTACCTTCTCTAAAGAAAAAGGCAACATGATTAATAAATACCAGTATTATTTACTCATTAAATTTTATAATAATGGATATCATTATTTTTTCATGACTATAAACATTTGGTGATTTTTTTTCTGTTGAATTATGTGAAATATCTGTAAATTGGTTTTGTTTTTGACAGATAGGACACATGCCTATTAGATGTCTTTCTTAGTCAGCATGGTTTTGCTGCAGAAGGTAGTTACTGTCCTGGAGGATCAGTCCACAGGTTCTCTCTATTCCTGCTGGTCGTAGCTTGAATGTCTTTCAGCTCCGTGTAATCTCCAGGATTTGTTCATTTCTTAGCTGTCTGATTGTTTTTCTTTCTCTGATAATTTCTTATGAATCGGCAGTTTACTGTTCAGTATAAGCATAAGGGAACCCTAGTGCAGATTATTGGAGCTCTTTCTCTGAGAGGCGCCCTCTCTTTCCATTTATTTGCCCTGAAAGTTCCAGCCACCTCAGCCTCCCTGCACTCTGATCTCAAATCAGCAAGATCACAGTGCTTTTTTGGGGTGCCCCTGCCTTGCACCAGTCTGTCAAGTGTCTTCAGGAAGAAAACAGTCACAGGATCTCAGATGGTAGTCTTTTACTCTCTGTCGATCAGTATCTGAAAGAGACATTTCATTTATTTTGAGGGAGGGGATCCAGTACCAGTTACTCCATTGCAGCCACAGGTACAAGTCTCCAGTTCCCATTAGTGGGGAATGGTATTGAAGAACTAAGATCTGGGTACAATATGGGTGTCTTTGCTTCCCAAGACAGACCTAAGAAGTAAGTAGATAAATTATATCACATATTCACACACACATTTTTACAATTTCTATACTTACATGTTGAAAACCATGAGTTCATATTGTTACCTCTATTTCCAGTTTTTCACCACAGGGCTCATTTTTATCTTCTTCCTTTCTGTATTTGTATTACCTGCAGTACATTGACTCATTTGCTCAATCCTGTGATAAGTGGTTTCAGAATTGCTGATCCATACCACTATGATAAACATACCTTTTATCCAGAGCTTATTACCTATTGACAGTACAGTCCCCGACTTACAATGGTTTGACTTAGTGATTTTTCAATTTGTGATGGTGGAAAAGTGATACACATTCAATAGAAATTGTAACTCCATTTTAAGTTGAGGAGCATCTGTAAAATGCATTTTCCAGTTGTGATATTTTCAACTTCCCATGAGTTTATTGGGTTGTAACCGCATTGCAAGTCAAGGAGTATTTGTACTTTCTATCTTTGGATTGAGGTATGTAATACTGTAATATACAATATTAAACATATTGTGTGAAGAGTTACTTAGGTTAATTCACCTTTATTCTGGTTGTGTTTTGTTCATTAGAAGTAAAGTTAGGTTTCCTCACTCCTATTTTATTTTGGGCATGTAAAATATTAATATGGTTTCAGAAGTCTTAACTATACAAAGAAGTATAATCTAGAAGTGTCAGTATCCACTTCCTCCCTCTCATCTCTTCCCTCCAGTTTCTGCCCTTGAGGGTGTGAGTCTCATTAGTGAGTCTCATTAGTTTCTAGATTATCCTACATATTTATTTCTGCAAAATTAAGGATATACCTGTTTATTCACTTATTTCCATTATTTCTTACACTAGTAGCATTCTATATATATTCTTGCACTTTATTTTTTGCAGTTAACAATACCTTCTAGAAATCAGTCTCTGTTAGTTCATAGAAATGTAGTGATGGCTGTAAGTGTATGAGGTATCAATGAGACTTTTTCAAGATGGAGGTGTTACTATAGTTTGCAAGATGGAGGTGTTACTTATTACTATAGTTTGCATGCTGATGAAACTAATCTGATTCTGTTGACGAGGGGGAGGTGTCATCACATTTCAGAAAGAAGCCTTGAAGTAGGCCTTCAAGAGGGGCTGAGATGCTGGACAGAAATGGAGGGTTTTGGTTTTGGTTGGTGAAAGGATACTTCATTTTGAGGAAAAGTGAAATCTGATTTATTAGAGCCTTGAATTCTGATAGAAATCCTGTGGCAGAATAGTCCATTTTATCAAGTGGGCAGGTAAAATTTTACTGGGTGAGTTTCCAAGATAGAAACTTTTTATTTAATTGGAGTAAAAGGTGGCTGCAGATTATGGTTGAGGAGTTAAGTAAAAGCACTTACAAGATGGTAATCTTATTGAGGATCTGGTGCTCTAGAAGCTGTGACAGTCGTTGTGTTATACCAAGAAGGTCATACTCCTTAATCTCACTTGATCCTCTCCAAACCTTACCTAGAAATTTTCTGTAATAATTAGTGCTAACTCTGTATCTCCACTAATCAGTTCCTTCCCTTGAGAACAAATACGGACTGAAGCAGAACCAATTTGTAATTATTTCTAATATATAATCTAGTAGATAATGAGCTCTCAGCTCCATCTAACAAAGAATTTTCACAAGTTGACTTAAACTACAAGCCCGTTAGGATTGTCTGAATCCAGTGGTTTTGAATTTTTCTGAAATTCCTATGGTTTTTCTGCCAGCTTTATATATGGGTTGGTAGCCTAAAATTTCATTTCTGGGTCCCATATCCACGCATGACTCTGTTGAAAGAAAGAGAATACTTGCTGCAATCCAAGCTGGAGCGCTTTAATTGACCTTGATTTGATTGCTGAGGGGAATGGAATATGCTGGTTAGCTCAATCTAACCAGGGTCCACTCCTGGATATGGGCGTAGATTCATCGTCTTCTAAAGTATGTGGACTGTGGGGAGTTGGGAGGACAGACACCAGAATAAAAATAAGACTGCCATCAGGAAATGGGAGGAGGAGGGAAGTT
The DNA here is from genome assembly GCF_030222135.1 of Aotus nancymaae. Taxonomy (NCBI): domain Eukaryota; kingdom Metazoa; phylum Chordata; class Mammalia; order Primates; family Aotidae; genus Aotus; species Aotus nancymaae. The sequence goes on from NW_026988455.1 coordinate 21,707,568, forward strand.
GGAGAGGATGTTAAGGTTGATGGTTAGTATTCATATATCTTAAGCATTTCTACTGTAAACTCTCTTCATCAGGGCTCAACTATAAAGAAAACACATGAATTTTATTCATCAGTTCATTTATTTAATATTTTTTAGAGGGAGCCTGCCATGTGTCAGGTACTGTTCTAGGATCTCAGGATATAGCAGTAAATAAGAGAGAAATAATCTGCTGTGTGGAGCCTCCGTAGACAGTGGGGAGGGACCATCCCATTTTGCCAAGAAGATGTGCAGTAGTATTGTTGAATCTCATATGATGTTTATGTGTGAACATTTACTTGATATAGCTTGTAAATGAAGTGTTGAAAACCCTTGTGCATACAAAGGTTGTAAGAAGGAAATAGATGGCCTGGAAATGAAAACGAGTCATTGGCTTGATCATTCTGAGTGATGTTTATAAATCTAAAAATGAAAGTATATTGCAATTAGGGAGCAGAGAATATGGCTGTCCTCTTTTCAACAAAATTAAAAGCCATCAGTGTTTTCAAAAACATTGCATTTCCGCAATGCAAGTGCAAGAAGAATCAGAAATAATGATGATCTACTAGAGATGTAATTGAAACCTAGGTTCAGGTTTTATAAACCTATGCCATCCAGGTTCTCTTTTTTTTTTGGAGACCAAGTCTTGCTCTGTCATCCAGGCTGGAGTGCAGTGGTTCAGTTATGGCTAACCTCTGCATCTGGGTTCAAGCGATTCTCGTGCCTCAGCCTCCCAAGTAGCTAGGATTACAGATGTGCACCACCGCACCCAGCTTGTTTTTTGCATTTTTAGTAGAAACAGCGTTTTGCGTTGTTAGCCAAACTGGTCTCCAACTCATGACCATAAGTGATCCACCCGCCTTGGCCTCCCAAAGTGCTGGGATTACAGGTGTCAGCCACCATGCCTGGCCAATCCAGGTTCATTTCTGTCTGTTGATTAACAATTTCATTTAAATGATACAGCCCTTTTCAGGTGTGTTTGTGTGTGTATGTGAGTATATATTTGTATATTCATACATATGTATGTGTTTGTAGGTGTATGTGTGAATATACACATACCTGCATATACCAGGAAAATATAAAGTAGCAATATGGGTTTGTTATGTTTAAATCTTTATTAAAATTTCTAATAAAGTTTTTTCACTATTTTATTTTTCTTTAAATTGTTTGTAAATTGACCTAAATATGAAATAAAGATCTAAGGAATCCATTGGCCCAACTGATAGAGTGTTGGTTACTTTTCCTGTTCTACTGAGGTTTAATGTAATATACCTGTGTGGATCATCATCCACAGTGGTTGATGACTAGACATTTATTTCAAGCACACATGGACTATTTATGAAAATTAGCCATCTGCTAGGCCATAAAACCTCCACAGATTTCAGAGGACTGCTGTTATCAGAGCACATTCTGTCACCACAGGCAGTTAAGTTAGAAGTCATTTACAAAAAAGGTAATTAGAAAAAGTCCCCTACATTGGGAAATTTAAGATAACTTCTGAATAACTTATAGCTCAACAAATGAATCTTAATGGAAATTAGAAAGCATTCAGAACTAAATGCTAACAAAAAATACTTTAAAAAATTGTATAATATAGCTAAGGTTGAACCTCAGGAAAGAAAAAAGCCTGAAAATGAACAAACTAAGCATGTACCTTAAGTGACAAAAATAACTACAGAATAACCCAAATAGGGTAGAAGAAAGGAAATGCAATGAGCTTAAACTAATGACATGGAAAACACATTAAGTAGTAAGGATAATAAAGACCAGAGCTGGTTCTTTGAAAAGCCAAATAGTCAAACTTTTGGCAAGATTAATTTAATCATGGGTGAGGGAACAAATGCATAATATTCAGATTGGAAAAGGGAGCCATAGATATAAATTCCACAGAGATTAAACTGGTAAGATAATATTAAGAACGACTTTGTGCCAATAAAGTCAAGATTTTAGGTGGAATACATAAACTATTAGAAAATAAAAATTAACCAAAAGTGACTTAAGAAATAGAAAACTTTAGTAATACCAGAGCAATATGGAGATTGAAGCAGCAGTTAAAGATCTTTCCACCCAGAAAGCACCTAGCCACAATGACTTCTGAAGAATATTATAACTAAGCATTCATGCAACAGATAATTCCAATCTTTTTATATAACCTTTGAGAAAATAGAAAAAGAGAGTCTTTTCCAGCTTATTTTATGAAGCTAGGGTACCCCTGATACAACCACCACCTAAGAGCAGCAGGAATGGAAAACCGACTAGTTTTCCTGGTCCTAGATGGAGATATTCCAGGAGCCAGGAGAATCCCCACTTTATCCAGGGCTGCTTGCAGATTAAGATGCGGATTTAGCCACATGGAAATCATTGGTTATCTTGACCTGATTATTTGGCTTTATTGGAAAGAATAAAAGCCTGTTTGGAATGGGATCAAGAGACCAGCGTGCTCGAATCAGCAGCACATGTACAAAAACTGGAATGATTGAAATTATGACTTTAATCACTGCATAAAAGCCCCCCACAATTTTGTGAAGCATTTCATCTTTTACTACTGAGAAAAATGCAGCTCAAAATTACCATTTCTCATTCACTAGATTGTCAGAATTTAATGTGTATTAGGGTTCTCCAGAGAAATAGTATCAATAGAATATAAAAGATTTATTGTGAGGAATTGGCTCACAGGATTGTGGAACCGAGATGTCCCACAATCTGCATCTGCAAGCTGGAGTCCCAGGAAGGTTGGTGGTTTAATTCAGTCTGAGTCCAAAGGCCTCAGATTCAAGGGAGCCAATGATGTAAATCTAGTCCAAAGGCAGGAGAAGATGAGATGAGATGTCCCAGCTCTAGCAGTGAGATGGAAAATAGAGGCCAGTTGCCCCTTCCTTCACCTTTTGTTCTATTCAGGCCCTCGGGGGATTGGATGATGGCTATGCACATTGGGAGGGCTGCTGGTTTCCAATTCATGAATTCAAAATGCTAGTCATCCAGAAGTACCATCACAGACACACCAAGAAACTGTATTTTATCTGGGCACCCTGTGGCCCAGACAAATAGACACATAAAGTGAGTCATCACAGCAAGTATGACAATGCCATGTACTGGAGACAGTGTATGGATGTGGAGCCACTTTGCATTCCATATGACCTGGCAACTGACTTCTGATGAATGCAACTTAACAACAGAGATTCCCTGGCTGGGGCCGGGATGTTTCTAGGCCTTCAGGAGGTGCACAGATGGGTTTAAAGGCTCTGTCTAATAGATAACTTACATGTGTTCCCTGTCATAAAACTTTTCAGGCTGAACTGGAGGTTCCAGTTCTCTTTCTCTGTCATAGTTGCCTCTTCTGCAACAGAAAGTAATTCCTGATCTTTGCTCTGTTGCTCCAGGGACGGGAAAAAAGCCTATGACTTGCCAAAAAAGAGGCCTTTAAAATACTAATGTTGAGAATTTCAACTGGGAATTTCAACTGGGATTCTTATTCTGGCTGTTTCTGGTTCTTTGCTTTCAGCATAGTTTGAAGACAGTTTACTAGAGTTGTTGGGGAATTGTTGGATATTTCTTGATTAGGATGTGATTTTTCACCAGAGTGCTAAAAGAATGACATTGCTGTAGTAAACATCTTCCTTGTGAAAAGATTTTCTCAGCGTGAGTAATATTGATAGTAAATCCTGCCTCACTCGAGTAGTAAATAATTTCACTCATGGATATATGAAATAATGAGAGGAGGGAAATAGTCCTATCTATCTCATTGTGATATGTTTCTAATAAAAGTTTATATTTAGTATTTAATAGTTATCAGATTTGAAATATAGTTTTGCTTTAGTTTGTTCTGTGCTAATAATACTTGCAATGAAAATTCAATCCAGAAGAAAACTTTTGAACTTGGCACTTTATAGTATAGGAAATTGAATAAAAATTAATTTAGTTTACGTACATATTTTGTTGCAAAGAATTGTGACAGAATGACCAGTAAAATATGTTAAAGCACAAATACCTTTATATCAGGAAAAAAATTGAAGGAAAATGGAGAAGAAAGGAGATGACGTCACATTTTTTATATTGAGAAATAAAAATGAAATCCTAAGACAACTGACTTGGACAACTGTAACCCCCTTTTGGCCAAGGAAAACCTGAGGTCTCAGCCATGACGTGATGGGATCTCCTTATTCTTTGAACATCTCTTGTAATATCACCTTCCTGGATAACTGCCATTAGGCTTTCTTTCCTAAGGGTTAAACAAACTAGCCCTTTGGAAAGACTTGTTCCACTGCTGGTATCAACCAACTGCCTGGTGCTGCCCTCTCCCTTCGTAGAACTGAGTTAAGCTCACCAGCATACCTTCCTGAGAAGAGAGCAAGAACCGCAGAGTGGTTCTGGGAAATCTATGAAGGATGCACAGTGAGGGTTTTTGTGTCCTCTGCTTCATCTTTGACATCAGAGGGCTAAAAACTTTGCCCTCAGGCCATGCTCATGCCCCCATTTTTGTACATGTGACCCATGAAAGGGCATGAAGCTCAATTGTGCATGTGCATTTCTCTTTTTATAATATTCATGACTCTTATCTTTTTTATTCAGCCACCTCACTCTGCATAAATTCCCATTCCCTGTGCCTTTCCCTTGAAGTGTTTGTTTCTGGCTTCTGGCCAGAGGCTGAGCTCCCCAGCCTGTCAGTATGGCAACCCTACAAGCTGCAACCTTTTATGAGAAATAAAACTCTCTTTTCCAAATTTATGAACTTCCTCATTCTTCAGTTTACAATTTTTAAGGATAGGTTTGTTTGTATGTTTTATATATTTACTTATTTATTTTTTGAGACAGTCTTGCTCTGTTGCCCAGGCTGGAGTGCAGTGGTGTGATTTCGGCTCACTGCAACCTCTACCTCCTGGATTCAAGTGATTCTCTTGCCTCAGCCTCTCAAGTAGCTGAAATCACAGGTGCCCACCACCACTCCTGGTTAATTTTTATATTTTAGTAGAGATGGGGTTTTGCCATTTTGGCCAGCCTGCTCTTGAACTCCTGACCTCAAGTGATTCAACTGCCTCAGCCTCCAAAAGTGCTGGAATTACAGGTGTGAGCCACTGTGCCTGGCCTGTTTGTTTTAAATGTGGATAATTTTAAGAACCAAACCACTGATAATGTAGATTCCACTGAATTCATTGAAAATGACATATGAATTTTGTTTAAAAATGCCAGTGTTCACAGTGCACTGAAATCTTTGAAACTACTTAAACTTATGATGAAAAATTTTAAATGTCAGCATAAAAATGTTCAAAGGAGCACATACTTTCAAAATTCTTTTAGCAGTAATAGGAATGAAAAGGTTGAAGATCAGTGGCTTAAAGCATTAGCTCTCAAGTGGGAGGTTAACACTCACTGTGAAGCGTTTTGGAATTTTAGGGACATTTTTGGCTGTTGAGGAGCTTTATTGACATAGTTAGTGGGGGCCAAGGAAGCTAGATATCATGTAGTGCATAGCAGAGAATAGTATGTTTTCCCATAACTTACCTAAAGTTCACTGGAGTAGTCTACTGCAAATATAAGTATTGAAAATTAATACATATTAATCCTTAAGGATATTTAAAAGAAGGAATTTATGAAAACAAACTGTGGAATTTTAGGAGAGGACCATTATAATGGGTGATATTTAAAATATGTTTTCTCAAAAATTGTTAAATAATATATCAGTTCCATGCATTGTCTACTCAGTGTATTATACATTTCCAACTATATGTTTAGATGAAAAGTTTGCAATAGATAATGTAAAAGCAATACAAGTTATTGCAAATATGTAACAGAGGAGATATGAAATTCATTTAAAATGACTGAGAACCAGGTATTAAATTATTAGGAACATTTGAAATACAAGGAACATATGAAATCTTATTGAATCTTCTTATACCTTTTTACAATAATCTCTCCTCAGATCAACCTCATGGGCCATTCACAAAGCTTATTATGCATTCTCAAAATAGACTAGTATTTGTGACATTATTGAATATTGTTACATTGTAATCACCTTTAATACCCCTCTGTACTATCTTCACCTTTTTCTCCAAAACATGTATCCCCTTCTAAGTAAATTACTTGTTTGTTATGTTTGTTTTTTCCTCTGTCTTTTTGTCTCTCTTGCTTGGAGACAGTGTAGGAGGAGAGCATGGGAGGGCAGGTCTTTTGAAAAGTTTGGCATAAAAAAGAGGAAAAAACTGGTAGCTGAAGGTGGTAGGGCATATAGAATCAGGAAATTTTAAACTGAAGTTTTTAATTGAAGTATTTTTAATTTTAATTTTTAATTGAAGTATAATGTGTACATACAGAAAATTGCACATATCAAAAGCATATAATTCTGTAAATTTCTACAAAATTAAGTCAACTGTGCATCCACCATGTAAATTAAATGAACATTCCCAGCACACTGCAGTGATCCCACATGTCCCTTCCTTATCATTACCCGTCTCTGAAAATACATTGACATTTATCACCAAATACTAATATTGCCTATTTTCAAACTTCATGTAATTGGAATTATGCAGACTGACCTCTTCCACTGAATATATTTGCAGGATTCAGTCCGTACCATTCATCTAGGAGTAGTGCAGTACTGTCCTTGTAGAAATATTTCATAATTTGTCTGTTCTACTGTTTGCTGATTGTTTGAGGTGTTCCCAGGTTTTAGCTGTTACTAGTAGTGCTGCCCTAACTATGCTTGTACATGTTTTTTAGTAAACATGTCATACATTTTTGTTGAGTGTATATATTTTGAGTGGAATTGCTTTCCAAAATGATTGTACTAGTTTTACTCCCAGCAGTCTTAAGTCAGAGTTCTCATTGCTTTACACCTTCACCAATACTTTATACAGTATCTTGACTGTTGTTGGGACTTTGCATTTTCATCTTATTAATTTCCAGAGAAATTGGGATTTTTATTGGAATAACATTTAATCTATTAATTTGGAGAGAGGTTACATCTTTTAGTATGGACTATGCTAACACATGAACATAATGTGTTCTTTTATTTGGGGCTTCCTTATTTCAGTAAGATTTTCACTTGAGTCAAGGTCTCATGTGCCTCTTGTTAGATTTATTCTTTCACTTCTTGATTTTTGGATGTTTTGTAAGTGATATCTTTTTGAAATTTCACATTCAAGTTTCTTTTGCCTAGTATATAGAAATACAGTTGATTTTTGTATATTGAGCTTATATCCAGCAACTTTACTAAATTTACTTATTTTCATGGTTTGAAAATTCTTTAGGCTATTCTTCAAATACAGTTAAGTCATCTGCTAATAATGACAGTTTTATTATTATACCTTTCAATCCTTATGTTTTAAATTGGTCATATCACACTCACTAGTACATCTACTACAGCGTTTAAAAGTGTTAGGGAACACCCTTGTCTCTTTCTTGGTCCCTGGGAGGAAGCTTTTAGTAATTGACCATTATGTTAGCTATAGGTACTTTACAATTACTTTTTATTATAAAAATTAGCTTTTCTTCCTAGTTTGCTAAAATAATTTAATCAAGAATTAGTGTTCATTTTTATTACAGGAAAAGCACAAGTGATAAAAGAAAAAAATTGATACTTTTGATTAATTCTAATCAAAATTAAAATTTGTGCTTCAAAAATCACCAAGAAAGTGAAAGGCAAAATATTTATAAATCTTATATTTTAGAAAGGGCTTGTATCTAAGATATAACTCTTAGAATTCAGTAAGGAGAAAACAAATTACGTAGTTTAAAAAAATGAGCAAGATTTGACCAGACATTTCACTAGAGCAGCTGTTTGAATGGCCAATAAGCACATGAAAAGTGTTTAACCTCATTAGTATTAGGGAAATGCAAATTAAAATCCTTGTAGACACCACTTCATTCTCACTAGAATAGGCATAATAAAAAAGTCAGACAATTGTTCATGACAAGGAAAACAGAGACCCTCATACATTGCTGGTAGGAATGTGAAATGGTGCAGCCAACCCAGGAAAACAGCTTGGCAGGATTTTTTTTCTTTTCTCCAAGTTAAACGAAACTGTACTATATGACCTAGCAATTCTACTTCTTTGTGTTTATCCAAGAAAAATGAAAACATCTGTCCATACAAAAACTTGTAAGTGAATGTCCATATCAGCATTAGTCATAGTAGCCCAAAAGTAGGAATGATATGAATATCTGTCATCTGGTGAAGGGATAAGCAAAACATTTGTATGTTCATACACTGGAAGACTTACTGCTTATAACATGCATGAACCTGAAAACCATGCCATATGAAAGAAAACAGAAAAGACCACATATGGTATGAACTTATTTATAGGAAATGTCCAGAAAAGCCCAAGTTTTAGGAACATAGATTAGTGGTTACATGGTGCTGGGGTGGGAACAGGGAGCGACTTCATATGGGTGTGAGAGATTTTTTTTGTGATAATGGAAGTGTTCCAAAATTGGATTGAGGTGATGATTGTACAACTCTATAAATTTAGTAAAAATCATTGAATTCCATACTTACAGTGACTGAACTCTATTTTATGTAAATTATTCCTCAGTGAAGATGTTAAGGAATGGATATTGAATTTTATCAAATTCTTTTTCTGCAACTAATGAAAATGTATATGATTTTCACCTTTATTTCATTAATTTGGTGAGTCCCTTTAGCGGGCTCTCTCGTTTGTAGTTCCTTCTTCTCCAGGATCTTGGCTTCAAAGTTCTGGCTGAGCCAGTAGTCTTCACTGCCAGTGTTTGTCTCCCCAGTTCCAGGAGATTACAGAGATTTCTGAGCTGCTGTTTCCTGCTACGGCTCTTATACTCTCTTTCCCCAACCAGTTTATAACTCAGTGTATGTTTTGAGGGGAAAGCAGAGGCTTACCATAGTTTCCCTCCTCTGGCTTTCCAGACTTACATTCTGGCTGCCTTAGTTGCTCAAACAGCTGTCTTACATATTTTCTCCAGTGTTTCATGGAAGAATTGGTCTGATGATAACCTGTTCCATTATAGCTAACAGTGGAAGTCTATGTGAGTTTTTTTTAAGATGTCAGTATTACAGCATTGCTGTATTCTGATGGGAACGAACCTCTAAGGAGGGCTAATATTGGTGCCAGCCAAGGAGAGAGTTTAAGTGCTGGAGTTGAGTGATGTCCCCAAGGAGATTAGAAGGGGTTGAATCTGGTGCACAAGGGGATGGATTGGCCTCCCTCATGATGTTACAGGATTCCTTTGGTGCCACTTTGTCAGCCAGAAATCTCTGCTGCTACTGCCACCTCTCTGTCCAGGCCTCACTTGGGTCCCTAGGCTTGCCCCGCCCACTTGGCCTGGCAGGTTGTGCTTGGCTTACACCCACTTGAATCCTGTGCCTGCTCCGACTCCACACTCAGCTTGAGACTGAACTGGGCATGCCACAAATGGCTTCTGTGTTGGGTGCTGGTGTCTAGACAAGGAGAATGTGGTGTCGCCCAAACACTCAGAGATGCCAGCAGTCATGGAGTCCCAAGGGGTGTTACAACTCTTGCACGGGGAGTCCTGAGGTCTGGGCCCCCAGAAATGTTGCAGCTCTTCACTCCCATAGTTCAGTGAATGGGAATGTGTTCCAGCTCTCTTTCTCCCATAGTTTGGCTAGGAGGAGCATGGTACAGCTCTTTTATTCTCGTTGCCCGCAGCTCAGCGAGCCGGCCAGGGGTGTGTCACAGTCCTTTCATTCCTGTCACCCACAGCTTCGTGAGTTCCAGGTTCTTGTCCTGTGACCAATAGGAATGAGGTGTGGACACCAGAGAGTGAGTAAGGCAGAGAAAAATTTTATTGAGTGACAGAAAGAAAGCTCTCAACTGTGAGAGGGGACCCAAAGTGGGTAATTGCCTGTGAGGCTGAGTCTGGGGGTTTTTATGGGTTAGAATGGGGGAGTGTGTGCTGATTGGTCCCTGGGTGGGCCTGGAAAAAGCACTGTTTGATTGGTTAAAAGGCATCATCCTGAAGGAACCAATCAAGAGAGTGGGGGTAATATGGGAATAGAAGTTCTCTCTCTGTTTGTGGACTCTCTGCAACCAGCAGCTCAGTTTTTAGGCTTTAAACTGTCTTTGGCTTGAAGTTTGAGTTTCACTGGGAACCCATTCCTTTCTGCCTAGGAATTTGTCTGTCTCCTGTCACTCTCAATGAGTTAGTCCATTCATAGTAACAGAAGTCAGGGCAGAATGTATGCATTCAAGTCCTGGGTGGATAGCTTTGGTGGTAGGTAGTAGTAGAATTTCTTTTCTGGCTTTTGGTAGGATTGATAGGAGGTTTTGAGATTTGTTGAGAGAGAAGTTGTGAAGTGGTCGAACTCAGGAAATACAGTAGGATTGCTGGGCAGCAGAATGGCCCACTTGAGATGAGTGGTCATAAATGTAAAAGATTTTAATTTAAGAAGTAATAGAACTGAGAAATACTGGGCCTTAAAGAAGAGTTTGGCACCAAGTTAAAACATTTACTTGTTTTGGGTTTTGCCAGCATTTTTCTTTGTTACTTCATGGAAAATTTAACTGTGAAGACACATATCAGGCATTCCAGAACACTTAAAGACTCACATGTTTAGCACCCACCACCCAACCTGAGCAATAGAGTATTACAAACAAAACTGAAGTCCTCTGTGCACTCATTGCCTGTCACACCCCAGCCCCCATAATCACCGACTGAATTTATAATTTCCGTGTGCTTTATATCCCTGAACAGCATTATTGTTTTAAATATTTATGTTCATCATGCTGTGTATCTTTTTGTAATTATGCTTTTTCACTAATATTATTCATTACATTTATTTGTATTTACTGTAATTCTTTCATATTCATGCTACCCAGGTAACATTCTGTTTATAATTATGTCCTTGTTTTATTAATTCTCCACATATCCTGTGGATGGATATTTAGGTTATATCCATTTTTTTTGCCAATCTTTATATGCTCCCTTGAATGTAATTATACGTATTTTCTTGTGTATGTGAGAGACTTTCTAGGATATACATATCTAAGACTGATGGATGCTAGGATATGTGCTTTGTCAACTCTGGTTCTCACTCCCCGTGAAAGTGTGTGACATCAGAATGCCCCTGCACCAGCCCTTACTTACGATACTATATATCATCATGATTGATTTATAATAGACTAATGGGGTAAATAGCTAAGTGTATGCCTTCTATACTGGAATTTTACTTTGTTGTTTGTCTGTTTGTTTAATTGGGGACCCATCTTATCTTTAATCTCAGAGTTAATGATCCCTTAAGGAATTCCATGTGTTTATTTTTCTCTGTTACAATTCTGTGGTAGTCATAATTACGAAATTGTCAGTTTGTTAATACTTTAAATCGACACTTCTCCCATGTGGTTGACAGTCCCCAAGGCAGGCATCCATGAAGTCAAAGGGACTGACCAAAGTGTGATCTGCCCTTTTTGCTGGGTTGGCATTTGTGCTAATACACTGCAGAAACAGTGGTAGATAAACTGACAGAGTTTTGCAAGAAGCAAGGTTGTCTCACCAATTTGTTGTTATTTATGTTAACATTAATGGGTTCATTTGTATTTTAAAATGAATAAACATTGAAACAATTTCTTAGTTTTGATTTCTAATAGAGTAACTGTAGATCAGTAGATGCCAACCATAGTGTCTTCCTTGAAGAACGTGAAGGGGTCTGAGACCAGAAAGCTGGAGAAGCACTGCTTTAAGCACATGGTAGACATATAAATAGACAAATACTTTATTCTTGTTGATATGGCCTTTGGGAAGGAAAACTTAAGTAATGTCATTCTATTAAAAGATGAATTAGGTTGATCTTGAAGTTATATATTAATCTTAAGTAAATTTTCAGTTCTTTGCCTTAAAATTTTGTTTATAACTAGATTATATTTGTAAATAAAATACTTTGCAGGTGCTGACCTTAAGGAAAGAGCCAAAATGAGTTCCAGTGAAGTTGGTCCTTTTGTCTCCAAAATAAGAGCAGTGATTAATGATATTGGTAAGCACTATTAAATTCTTCTTTCAGCATGCTGAAGGTGATTTTAAAAGTCAGGTTTAAAAAGTTACACATTATATGTATATATGTAAGTGTTTGTTAAATATTTATATAATTATCTAATAATTACCTATAGCTGTTCATTTTAAAATGGCACTTAGCATATTTAATTTCAAAAGTTATGTAAAATATTTAATAATTACAAATGTCTTTTATATATGATAGCATATGAAGGTATTTATTAGACAATAATTTGGCATAAGCCTGTGACTTACAGTATCTATATTTATTAACTATATGTGCAAACATAGGTTAGAGATTCCTTTGTTTTATATGTATATAGGATCATACTTTTTTAGAATTACGGTAACTATCATTTTATTTTTATTTTTAATTTACTGTTGTATATTAATCCAGTCTTACCCTAATTTTTAAGTTATTTCTTCATTAATGAGCACTTAGTTTTTTTCCTCTGTTTATATTATTTATAATAAGGTAGTGAATACCTTTGTACATAAACGTAGATTCCTAAACAGGGAATCACTGTTCCAGTAATCATTTGTTAATTTTATATTTTAATATTAATAAATTCTACAAAATTACATTCTGAAAAAAGATAATTTATATTCCCATCAGTTAAAGACAGTATCTGTTTCCTCATATTCCTGCCAGCATTTCATGTTGCTATTTCTGATTTTTTCTAGAGCCAGGTCTCACTTTATCACCCAGGCTGGAATGCAGTGGCATGATAATAGCTCACTGTAGCCTCCAACTCCTGGGCTCAAGAGATCCTCCTGCCTCAGCCTCCTAAGTAGTTAGGACTACAGGTGTGCACCACCAGGCCTGGCTGATTTTTAATTTTCTTGTAGAGATGGGGGGTCTCACCATGTTGCCCTGGCTGATCTTGAACTCCTGCCTCAAGTGATCCTCCTGCCTTCCCACAATGCTGGGATTACATGTGTGAGCCACATTGCTCAGCCTTTTCTTCATTTGTAAATTGCCTTTTCACGTCCTTCATCCTCCTTTTATAGAATTATTTAATAACTACTTGTTTATTTAAAAGACATTTTTATATTCTTTGTTTTAAATGTTACAGACATTCCTCTAATGTGCTTAATTTGATTCCAGTATCTTTAAATTTAAAACTTTTAATATTTGGATGATGCTAGATTCTCTGTATTATTCTTTTTCCTTGAAGGTTTTCTCTGTTGAGTCTCACACATCAGTTTTTCTAAATGAATTTAGAATTATGTTTTAAGGCAAAGGGGAAAAAATGTCTAAATATATCTAAATTGCAGTTGTGATTGAAATTTTATTAATTTTTTTAATACAATTTTGACATTTTTATGGTAGTAAATCTATCCATGGTGTGCTTGGCTTTTATTTTTGAGGCTCATTGTTTTTTTAATGTCTTTCAAGGAAATTTTGTACTTTTCTGCACATTGGTCTTGGTCTTATATCTTTTTTTTCCCCTGAAATATATTCCTAGCTATTTATAGCATTTATTCCTTTGAATGAGAGCTTCTCCTTGTTTCTGTTGCAGTCTTGTTATTATAGTCTGTAGGAAAGTTATTAACTTTCTTTTTGAGGAGTCTTACTCTTTTGCCAGGCTGGAGTGCAGTGGCGTGACACTGCAGCATCCGTGTCCTGGGTTCAAGTGATTCTCCTGCCTCAGCCTCCTGAGTAGCTGGGACTACAGGTGCATACCACCACACCCAGCTAAGTTTTGTATTTTTATTAGAGTTGGGGCTTCACCACGTTAGCCAGAATGGTCTTGATTTCTTGGTCTCATGATCTGCCCACCTCGGCCTTCCGAAGTGCTGGGATTACAGGTGTGAGCCACTGTGCCTGGCCAAAAGTTATTAACTTTTATGTGCTTATTTCATATCCTGTCAAATTTATAATTATTTGTGGTAATTATTGTTCATTTTCTTGTGCTTTCAGTTGAAAAGTATAATATCTATAGATAATTACCTACGACTAATATAATTTTTATCTCCCCTGCAACATTTTAACCTTACATATTCATATGTTTTCATATTGGCTCAGGCCCTCATAGAATATTCATTTGTTAAGGTGAGCATGATCATCCTTATCTTTCTTTGACTTTGGTGGGTGCCTTTAATATTTGCCAGTAATTATGATATTCAGGCAGTTCTCTTCTATTTCAACGTGTTAGGAGATTGCTTCTGTTTTTTAATCAAGAATAAATGTTAAAAGTTTGTCAAATGCTTTTAAAATATGTGTCAGGATTATAATTGATATATGTTAGCGTTTGCCTTATTTAGCCTTTATTATACTGAGTTGTATTAATAGGTTTACTAATGTTGCACTGGCCATACATTACTAGAATAAGCCCTACCTGGTCATTGTGGTTAGGGGTGGTATCATAAAGGAGATTGAGTTCTTAATTTTGTTTTGTGTTTTGTGTGGTTTTTTTTTTTTTTTTGGTTTGGTGTCAAGGTTATTTGCCTTCATAGAATGAGGCGAAAAGCTTTCCATGTTTTTCTGTGCTATATACAGAACAAATCATATTACTTGAAAGAACTGTAGAATTTGACCATTTAGCACCTTTTTGCATCTTGTGTGGTTTTGTCATTGTTTTCTCACTTTCTTAGAATTAAAATTTTAAAAATACGTGTTTTGATTTCTATAATGGCTTTTGGCTTAGCTACCTATTCTGCCTGTTCTCATTCTGTGCTAGTATTGTCTTAGGCCCTGTTTTTCTCCCCAGCTTCAGCCTCATGTTTATGTACCTTTTGACACAGAGCATAGGAACATTGTTTAGAACTTGGTCAGAGAGCTTGATCTTAGAAGTATAAGTTGATGCTGCCTGTAAGTTTATATATATGGAAGGGGGTGGCTAAGATTGGTTTCATTGTTAAAATTACCTTGATATTTGTTCCAGAGTGTCTTTCTGTTTAATGGATTCTGAAATTGGGAATTTTCTGGAACTCTTTCTGTCTTTGCAGTAGCATTTTCTTTTATGTGATCATAGCTGTAGCTTTTCTTTTCTGGGCTAGTTCTTATCTCCATTTTTTCTTGTGAGCTCCCTTGATATTTATTAATGATACTTTTTATTATAATGTTACAGTAGACTTAAAATTTTTAAACTATCTTTTGTGATGATTCCTTGAGATTTTGAAGGACATGTAGAAACTAAGTATCTTAATAGAATCCATTCATTTAATATGTTAAAAATCACAGACAGGCAGATTTTATCTTGAAGGCCATATAGTAAATATTGTAGGTTTTGTGGGGCCATGTGGTCTGTTGCAGCTATACAGTTCTGACTTTGTAGTATGAAAGCAACCATAGATGATGTATCAGCAAATGTGTGTGGCTCTGTTTCAATACTGCTTTATTTATGCATACCAAAATTTGAATTTCATTTGATTTTTATGCATTATGAAACAATATTTTTATTTTGATTTTTTTTCTCCAGCCATTTAAAAATGTGAAAATCATTCTTAGCTCACAGGTTGTACTAAAACAGGCAGTGGGCCTGATTTTTCTTTGAATCTCATGTGTCTTCTATCTTCATTTTCCCTGTTGTTTGGAATTAATTCTTCTCTTCTTTTTATTTGTTTAAGAAATTTCAGTTCAGTTCTAATTTGAACAACTTGATGCATGCTTGGCTCATGCCTTTTTCATTTGGTTTTGCTGCTTGGAGATATAATGGTTTTAATTTTAAGGTCTTTGCTTTGATAGGGAGTTTAAAATATTGTATCTTGGGGTTTTGTATTCTTGGTAAAATCTGGGGGATAAGAATGGAACATAAAATTTGCAAATGAATAGGTAGGTGGTGGAAGGAGTAGTAAGAAAAAGCTAAACAAAAATGAAAGATAAGTTCATCCAATCTTAAAAAAATGTAAAGAGAAAAAGTAGCGTAAACTTAGAACATATTAAATAGCAAGATGTTGAAATAAGTCCAGTAGTCACTATTAATGTCAGTTGATTAAACTTGCTATTTAAAGACAGATATTCAGATTTGAATAAATAATTGACATCAGCTGAATATTGTTAATTATAGCCACATCTGGTGTATCTCTTTTTGTACCAGAAGATTACTAGCCAAAAGAAAGATAGATACATCAGTATTGATATTGGTCAAAATACATTTCAAGATAAAATGCATTACTAGAGAGAAAGTTGCTGCATGTGATAAAAGGTTTAATTTTTCAAGAAACATACCCCTAAACTTGTAGGCACCTAAAAACAAAAGTCTTAAGATATACAAATAAAATGATACAGGTAAACTGGGAATTTATCATCATTGACAAAATAACCCATCTCCCTCAATTTACCATGAGGTCAAAAAGACAAAAAAGGTGATAAAAGTTGTTCAATGATATGAACAATATAATTATCAAGTTTGGTTTAATAGACTCTTAACCCCAACTTACGTATTCTCATGCACACAAGAAATGTTTAAAAATATGATTCACGTGCAGGACCCTAAAGTATCTGTTAAATTTCAGAAAATTGATGTATAGAGACTATATATTCTATCCATGGGGGAGTTATGTTAAAAGAAAAGCTTCAACCAAATTAAATTTATAGTTTAATAGAGCAATGAACGATTTGTGAATCTGGCAGCCCCGAGAATCACAGCACATTCAGAGAGAGTCTAGGGATGCCTTGTGGTCAGAACAAATTTACAGATGAAAAAAAGGAATGTGGTATGCAGAAATTAGAAGTGAGGTACAGAAACTGCTGGACTGGTTATAGCTCAGCATTCACCTTATTTGAACGCAGTTTGAACACTGGGCAGTGTATGAGTGGTTGAAGTATGACTGCTGGGATTGGCCAAGACTCAGCTACTGTTACAAGGGCATACTCCTAAGTTAGGTTTTCTGTCTTGTCTACCTATTAAGTTAGGTTGCAGTTCATACACAGGGACTCAAATATAGAAGTACAGAGTCCTTCTCAGGCCCTATTTGTTTTCTTTAGAAAAGACAGATACTCAGATTTGAATAAATAATTTAGTTTCTTTAGAAAACTGAATCTGGTTAGAAACAAGATACCTATACATACAGATTTTAAAACCTTATATTTGTAAACTTAAAAATAATACTGAACAGCTCATTGGTCAAAGAAGAAACTGTAATGGAAAAGAATACTAAAACTGAATGTTTGTAAAATTACCATCTGTCCAAATATATGAGATTTGATTAAAGTGGTACTTAGCTGTGATGTATCCGTGTTGTGCAGCACCAAAGTATGTTCACATCACTCAATCTGTACAGGTCTGTAGCAACCTCAGTTCTTGCTTCCTCAAAAGTAAGAATTCGACTGAGGGACTTAAGGCGAGAGGAGAGACCGAGGCAAGTTTTAGAGCAGGAGTGAAAGTTTATTAAAGGACTTTAGAGCAGGAACGAGAGGAACTTGCACAAGGGTCAAGTAGGTGACTTGAGAGATCAGGCATGCCATTTGACCTTTTGACTTGGAGTTTTATATGTTCGCATTCTTCTGGGGTCTTCTGTTACTCCTCCTGTGATTCCTCCCTTGGGGTGGGCTGTCTGCCTGCGCAGTGGCCTGCCAGCCCTTGGGGAGGGGCTGCATGTGCAGTGTGTTTACTAAAGTTGTTCGCGTGCCTACTTGAGACACTTTCCTGCTTTGCAGTCCAGTGTTCCTAGAGGGAGGTCTTCCGCCATTTTGCCTCTCAGTGCGTGTGCTCAAGTGCACTTGCCCAGCTCCTAAGACCCTGTTGGGAAGCTGCTGATCACCAGTTTCAGATATTTCTATCTGCTAGGAGACTGCCTTTCTCTGGTGCTGGCTGTGACCAATTATTATTTTAGAGAAAGAGTTAACCACTTGACCATCATATGGTCACCTGACATTCGTGTGTGTGTGTGTGTGTGTGTGTGTGTGTGTGTGTGTGTTTTGTGGGGAGCGCTCTCCAGCTCTTCTTGTGTCTGACTAGCTATCTGCTCTAACAGTACTTGAGGGGAATTTACAACATTAAATCCATAAGTTAGCAAGGAGATGTCACTGACGGTAAATAGCTAAGCATTACCTTAAAAAGATTTTTAAAAGTTTTAAGTTCAAAGCATGTCGAACTAAAGGAACAATACAAGGATCAGAAATGAGTAAAATGAAAGACAGAGGTGCAGTACATAGGGTCAACACAAGGCCATGCCCTTTACAATGGAGCAAAAAGTGTTTAACAGTATATATTACAAATGAAAAAAAGGTGTGATTATAGATACAGGAGAGATTATAAAGATAAGAAAATACTGGGAAAAAATTTTATGCCAATAAATATGAAATTTCTGTCTCAAGAAGAAATCATGAGCTGGAATAGTCACGTAGCCAAAAGAGGGCCCAGCTTCATGCCATTTATATAAAGAAGCCAAAATAAACAGTGAGGTCTGATAAAAAAAAAAAATGTTAATTTTATTAGTCATTGCTAGCAAGGGGGAAAGTGTCCAGAATCCTTTTCAAAAACTGCCATTTTCCAATTTCTGGAGAGAGTGCAGTGTTTAAGGAGAAGGGCTTGGAATGCAGGAGCGGCAAGGGGGCTGGGAGGTGCCCAATGGCATGACTTGCTCCTATGGCTTACCTTGAATTATTGTTCCATCTGGTGAAGGGGCCAGCACCATCTTGGGCCCAACCAGGTTACAAATCAGTCGCAGTCAATCTTGCTGTCAGTCTCTAGCTGGGAGTAACTCTGGCCTTAAAGTAATCTCCTGCTGGGGAGAGAACTCTGGGGGTGCCTGGTTTGTATCAGGATTTGGCCCCTGAAGCTTCCAAGGAAACATATGACCAGATAAGTGAGCATGGCGTGAGCTTAACAAGCATCCAGGTAAATACGTGTGCCTCAGGCATGAAAGTATAAGGTGGGAAAGGGAGGGGAGTGGAGTTTTAAAGTACATTCCGAGACTGTCTTTAAAAACAAAAGAAAACACATCTGTAGTTTTTCTCAAAGCTATGTCTTGAGACTGAGGGGAAAAGAGGAAAGGAAAAAAAGTTATAAAATGCAGTTTGAAACTAAGCTGCTTGGTAACTGTCATATAATCAATGAAGTGATCAAACCAGTTGTTACAATAAACTTTTTCACAGAGAAAGCACCAGACCAAGTTAGAGATTTACTTTTCAAATGTTTTACCCAATGCATAAGGAACAGATTCTTACAATCTCATGCAAACAGTTCCACAGGATAGTAAAGTGAAAGTTTACCTCTAACTCATAATTTCAGACTAGTGAAGTCTTTATACCTAAATCTAACAGAAACAGTGGAAGTAAGGAATAGGAGGGAAACAGCCTTACTTGTGAGCATACATGAAATCCAGCCGGTTGTAACAAAAGACCAAATTGGGCTTTCCCAGGAAGGCAATGGTGGTTTGAAAGGCACTGGAAAATTAGCTAACTCATGATGTTAGCTAATTAAAATAAAATTGTATGTGTATCTCAGTGGATTGAGGAAAAAGTATTTGAGAAATATCAACATGTATTCATGGAAAATGTTCTCAGCGAACTAGGAATAGAAGGAAACTTCCTTAGCCTGATGAAAGGTATCTCTTTCTTAATAATAAAAGATTAGAAGTCATCTTCTAAAATCAGGAACAAGACAGGAGGACGCACTGTCACCACCTCTGTCCTATACTGTTCTGTAAATTCTGGTTTGTGTATTAGGCAGGAAACAACAATAAGGACTGAAAAAAGAAGAAATAACAGAGTCCTTCTCATGTGGCATGACTTGTCTCCATCAAAAAGCTAAAAGAAACAATACATTATTAGAAATAAGAGTGCCACAAGATGGCTGGAAATAATACCCATGTTAAAAATAATTGATTGCCTTTCTTTATATCAGCAACAGACAAAAAATGTCAAGTAAGGATACCCTGGACAGTAGGAACAAAAATGAGTCTTAGGAATACATGTAGCATATATAGAAAAATTACAAAACTTTAATGTAAAATGTTTGAAAAAATAAATGCAGACAAGTTATCCTCTTGCATAGGAAGATTTAGTATTAAAAAGATGATTCTCAAAAATAGTGTAATTCAATGTAATTACACCTAGACTCTCAGTATTGATTTTGTGAGGAACTCGATGAGCAAAAGGAGACCCCCAAATAGCCAAACTCATAAAAAAGAAGAAAATGAAGCATCTTGCCATTTCAGCATTCAAGATTTATTATAATGACATAGGAATGAAGACAGTGTATTATTGGCTTTGAGATAGACAAGTATGACATTGAGTTGGAATATAGAACCCCTAAACAGACCACCCAAGTGGGGAAGCTGATACCTGACAGAGGTGGCATTGCAGATCACTGGGGAATGGCAAAGACTTAACGTGTAAAACTTTAATGATCTTAACAGTGAAGAGTTTCTTAAAACATAAAATGTGACACACAAAAGGAAACGGCGATTGATTTTACTAAATTAAACTTAAGAACATCTATTCATGAAAAGATACTGTAAATAAAGTAGAAAGAAAAGACAGCCTGGGAGAAAATACTTGAAACATAATTGCCAAAGGATTCACGTATGCATTGATAAGTGCATACAGGAATCTGTACATGCATACATACGCACAGCCTTGAAGTCAGCAAGCGGACGTGATAGAAAAACATTTCACACAGAGGTAGAGAAGTGAGGGTAGACATAGGAAAAGATGGTCAGCCACAGTAGTAGCCATAGACATACAATTAAGACCAGAGTGGGATGCTGTTTTACATCCACCAGATAAGTCAAAAATTCTTAAGCCAGGAGGTCTTACTAAGAGTTAGTGAGTTAAGTGGATTACTAGGCAGGAAGATTTATACTACTAATGGGAGTAACTGCTTAGGAAAAGTATTTGATACTGTCTTTCAAATTTGGATATCCACATTCCATAAGACTCAGTGGTTCACTTTTTAAGGAGGTATTTACATAGAGGGGTGACTTAAAGACTGTTTTTATTGGACTCGTAGTAAGAAATATATTTACACTCTGGTCCAGTAAACACATAGGGGTGGGAAAGTATCAAAGGTTATGGTTCTTTTGTCTGTACACTCCAGTTTGATACTACCCTATGTCATTAAAAAAATCCCTCATCTTGACTAGCTTATGAATGGATTGGTACTTGGATTTGAAACTGCATTATCTGCAGACATTTTGCACATGTGTCCTAGGGAAACTTACATTTTTAATAGAAAAAGCTGAAAAACAACCAAATTTCTATGACAGGAGAATGGATAAATGTTTTGGTATATTTATATAATCAAACAGTAAAGAGCAGTATACATAAATGAACAATACACACATGTGCCAATGTGGGCAAATCTTGGAAACATGATTTAAAAGTATGACTTTTTTTTATAAAACTAATGGCATTCAAAGCTAAACAGTTTGTGTTTTGGGATGTATATGTGTGTAATGAAATCATATATATACACACACACAGACTTCACAAGGATGGTTATCTTTGGTTTGGAATTCAGGTGGAAGGATAGTTGAAGAGCTCAGTGGCAGACAGGTGTTAGTTCTGACCTAGATCAGCTTTGAGTGGTGATCATATTGGAGTTTGTTATGATTATGCTTTATTACATATATATGAATATATTCTTTATATGTGTCAAATAAGATCAATTTTTAAAAGATTTATCTTGAGACCCACAGACATTTCTTATGTTATTTACTGAATTTTTTTTTTCTTACTGTCAGCTGAAGAATGACAAGGTTCGCAACTTTGGAAAGGAGTGCTTTATGTCTCATAAAGGGTTACAGTGTGCAAGGTGGCCATTCCAATAGGCTGGGAAGGACAGTCTCTGGCCAGAATCCAGAAACTGGCACTTTGAAGGTGGGGCAAAGGGAACAGTAATGTATGCTGAGCAGGGTGGCCAGGTATACATAGTCAGTAAGCTACAGGAGGAATCATGAGTATTTGTGAAAGGAGAAACTGACACATGCGCAGTTGAGCTTCAGGCCTTTCCGTGGGACCTGTGTTTAACAAATAATAGCTAGAGGGTGGAGTCTTGTGCCTTCTGATGTCAAAAGATGAAGAAGAGGGCAGGGCACAGTGGCTCACTCCTGTAATCCCAGCACTTTCGGAGGCTGAGGCGGGCAGATCACCAGGCCAGGAGCTCAGGACCAACCTGGCCAACATGGTGAAACCCTGTCTCTACTAAAAAAATACAAAAAAATTAGTGGACATGGTAGTGCACGCCTGTAATCTTAGCCTGTGGTGCCAGCCACCCGGGAGACTGAGGCATGAGAATTGCTTGAACCTGGGAGGCAGTGGTTGCAGTGAGCCGAAATCATGCCACTGCAGTCCAGTCTGGACAACAGAGCGAGACTCTTATCTCAAAAAAACAGAAAAGAAAAAAAAGATGGTTTCTTTCGTTAGATGAGCTTGGCTGTTAGGCAGCTATGCCACCTTGCTCTTGGCCGAATAAATAACCCCTTCCTTTTCCTCCCCCTAAAAAAGAAAAAGAAAAGATGAAGCAGAGGACATGAAAACCCTCACTGCTCCTCCTCCTCTGTAATCTGGCCAGAACCACCCTGTGGTTGGTGGTCTCTTATCAGGAAGAAATGCTGGTTGGTTGTTTTGATGGAACTGCAGAAGGTCAGGGCAGTAGTCAGACTGTTGGTTGAAATCAGCAGTGGTGTCTTGCAAGGGCTGGTTTCTCTTTAGCCCTTAGGGAGAAAGTCTAATGGCGGCTATTGCGGGAGGCGGTATAACCAGGTGTGTCGCTCCCATCACATCATAGCCAGGAACTCAGCCTCTGAGGTTTATCTGGGATACCCTTGGCCAAAAGAAGTTCAGTTCAGTTGGTTGAGGGGTTAGAATTTTTTTAAATTCTTCTTTTTTTTTTTTTTTTTTTTTTTGAGACGGAGTTTTGCTCTTGTTACCCAGGCTGGAGTGCAATGGCGCGATCTCGGCTCACTGCAACCTCCGCCTCCTGGGTTCAGGCAATTCTCCTGCCTCAGCCTCCTGAGTAGCTGGGATTACAGGCACACGCCACCATGCCCAGCTAATTTTTTGTATTAGTAGAGACGGGGTTTCACCATGTTGACCAGGATGGTCTCGATCTCTTGACCTCGTGATCCACCCGCCTCGGCCTCCCAAAGTAATTCTTCATTATTTTTAAGGAAAGCCAAGATTTTGTATTTCTAAAAAAAATAGCTCTTGGACTCTTTTTTTTAAGGTTTTTTTTTTTTTTAATTGTCATTCTTTGAGAAAGGGTCTTCCTGTGTCCCCGAGTCTGGAGTGCAGTGGTGCGATCTCGTCTCACTGCAGCCTCAACCTCCGGGGCTCAAGTGATCCTCTCACCTCATCCTCTGGGTAGCAAGGATAGGCGCCAGCACGCCCAGCTGTTTTGTGTTTTTTGTTTCATCATGTTTCCCAGACTGGTTTCGAACTCCTCTACTCAAGTGATCGTCCTGTCTCGGCCTCCTGAAGTGCTGGAATTACAGGCATGAGCCTCTGTTCCTGGTTCCCTAGTTTTAAGGTTTTTGACCTTAAAATTTTTCTTAAAACTTTTTCTCTCTGACAGGGGAGAAAAATCCTTCTACATGTCTAACACCATGCGTTTATGACTGGGTGCAGTGGCTCACACCTGTAATCCCATCACTTTGGGAGGCCGAGGCAGGTGGATCACATGAGGTCAGGAGTTCGAGATCAGCCTGACCAAATGGTGAACCTCCGTCTCTACTCAAAATACAAAAATTAGCCGGGCATGGTAGTGTGTACCTGTAATCCTAGCTGCTTGGGAGGCTGAGGCATGAGCATCACTTGAACTCAGGAGGCGGACTTTGCAGTGAGCCAAGATCGTGCCATTGCACTCTAGCCTGGGCGAGAAGAACAAAACTCCGTCTCAAAAAAAAAAAAAGCGTTTATGGACCAGCTACTGCACAGAGACCTCCATCTTTCTTTCTGGCCCCCGTTTCACTAGTTCTTCTCATAAAGTTTGTTCATTTCCTGAGAGAAGAGCTTGTAGGCTTATTTTTTCCTTGGGAAGAAGTAACTTGGCCAGTGGATGTTCGTAGAAACTGATGGTGGAGGATCCTGCATTGTGCTGTTAATATTATGGTAGGCCATTGTTTCAGACTGAGCTCCTGCTCAAATCCCCAGCAGACCAGATTAAATTGATATAGAGTCACTCCTGCAAAATGCCACATAATCACATTGAAACTTTAGAGAAGCAGACGGATTCCAAAACAGACCAGTTTTTCCTGAAAATAGGAGATTCCAGTCTACCTGAGTCAGCTTAATAAGAAAGTCTACTCTGCTTTAATCCTTGCAAAAAGAACAACTGTCCCCCCCTCCACCGCCACCAAAGCCTGAAGTAACCTGTTAACCAATCAGGTTTTTTTTTTTTTTTTTGCCTCTTGTTCTGTTTTCTTGTTTCTGCCTTACAAAACTCACTGTTCTGCCATTGCCTTGTGGGAGCTTTTATTCTGTTTTGTAGAATGGAGGCTGCCCTGATTCATGAATCACAAATAAAAGCCAATTAGATCTATAACTCAATGTGTTGGGTTTTTGTCTTTGACAGTACTTATGGGGCTACTTCATATACAAACTTTCCGATAATTAAATGCCTTGGCAGTGGTGGGCTGGAACCTGCTCACGCTGACTCTAAGTGATTGTTAAATTTTCAGATTTTTTTTTTTTTTAAAGACAGGGTCTCAGCCGGGCGCGGTGGCTCATGCCTGTAATCCTAGCACTCAGCCGAGGCTTGTGGATCACAAGGTCAGTAGTTCAAGACCAGACTGGCCAACATGGTGAAACCCCGTCTCTACTAAAAAATACAAAAAAAAATTAGCTGGGTGTGGTGGCTCATGCTCGTAATCCCAGCTACTTGGGAGGCTGAGGTAGGAGAATTGCTTGAACCGGGACCCGGGAGGCGGAGGTTGCAGTGAGCCGAGATCACGCCACTGCACTCCGGCCTGGGCTACAGAGTGAGACTCCATCTCAAAAAAAAAGACAGGATCTCACTCTGTCGCTCAGGCTGGAGTGCAGTGGCATATTCTTGGCTCACTGCGATCTCCACCTCCACCTCCTGGGTTCAAGTGATTCTCCCACCTCAGCCTCCTGAGTAGCTGGAACTACAAGCGTGTGCCATCACGCCTGGATAGTTTGTATTTTTTTGGTGGAGACACGGTTTTGCCATGTTGGCCAGGGTGGTCTCCAACTCCTGGCCTCAAGTGATCCCCCCATACCTTGGCCTCCCAAAGTGCTAGGATTATAGGCATGAGCCATGACTCAGCTTAATTTTCAGAAATTTTGTGAGCTGGCTGTTGAACCATAGGCATCTTGAAATTGTGGCAGTATTAGTACTGATACAAATCAGGGTTCACCCCTGTCTGTTGGGTACTACTTTTCCCTCTTTCCTCCTGCTATATTTACGTTTTCTACAACTGGAGAATTGCTGGGATCTGAAAGCAAATGTACTTTGTTTTTGGCCATGGTGGTTTCCTGTACTCTTAGTTTTTAATGAAAGCAAGTTCTTTCATTAGGAAACTTAAAGACAAGACTTATTTGAAAGCTCTTCTACTTTATTAAAATAAAGATCAGAAAGCAGGTCTGTGTTTCAGAGTCACTAAATTTACTTTATTGTTCTTAGTATCTTAGAAAGTGTGTTCTTAAAGAGTAACTCAAATCCTAGAATAAAATTTAATTCTTTTGTTCTTTAAAAAAAAAGTAATATGACTGTTGTTCAGATGTTTCATTCAAAGGAAATGGTGAATTTTTAGATTCTAATATGTTAATCATTGTTACAAATCCCTTTCCCTCTTTAAATTTAGGTTGCCTGGGTTAGAAGCAATAAACTAATTATTTTGAAATATTAGGCATCAGCAAGGCTACACAGCCATGAAATGATCAGGATCTATTAACAGCTGTTGTTTCTTAACTTACTTTTCCTTCTAGGGCTTCCTGGTGTGTACCTTTCTTCCAGTGGTTCTTGGTGACTGTTTACATCACCATTGGGACCCACATTGTGCACATTAGCACTATAGGATATGTGCAGTGGACATGTTAATTACGTCACTGAGGGCCATTCTTGCCTTTAGTAGCATTTAAATTAGATGGTATTTCATGATGAGATAGAAAACATTTTTAGAATTCTTTTAAGTAGAAACTCTGAAGGGATAGACCTAGTTTTCTCAAGTTGAGACATCAAAGAATTGTTACCTAATGATAAAGAAATATTTAAAATAGGTTTTTATTAGAATTTTAGATTACAGAATTTAGTGTGAAGCAATGATGTTTTTGTAAATGATCTTCCACAGTAATTTTATTAAAATGCCAGTACTCATAACTTCCTTTTTCTTTGATGAAATAAAATTGCAAAAGCTTTAGTTTAGCTGTGTAAATGCAAAGCTGAATTGAAATACAGGTAATTATGTCAAAAGATGCAGCTTACAAAATTCATCTGTTTAACAAATCTTTTTTCTTAACATTTTGTTATAAGGTTTTATAGAAAGAAAGAATTAAATTTTGGAAAATTTCAGTCTGGTTATCTGCTCTTCATGTGATTGAAAATCTACTGTCCATGTGCTTTTTTCTATGAAAAAAGCTGTCTCTGTGAAATACAAAGATTATCTTCATATAACTGAATGAAAAATCTGATATAGGCCTGGCACGGTGGCTCATACCTGTAATCCCAGTACTTTAGGAGGCCAAGGTGGGTGGATCACCTGAGGTCAGGAGTTCGAGACCAGCCTGACTAACGTAGAGAAATGCCATCTCTACTAAAAATACAAAATTAGCTGGGCGTGGTGGCACATGCCTGTAATCCCAGCTGCTTCGAAGGCTGAGGCAGGAGAATTGCTTGAACTGGGAGGTGGAGGTTGTGGTGAGCCGAGATCATGCCATTGTACTCCAGCCTGGGCAATAAAAGTGAAACTCTGTCTCAAAAAAAATAAAATAAGGAAAAATCCAATGTAAGTTTTGTGGTATAAACCTCTTTTTAAGCAGTGCTTCTGATTTTGTTTTTGTTAGCACGTTTTTCAATTTGAGAATTGGGATACATTTGAATTTTATTATTGAAAGGCTCAAAGTAACACAAAACAAGTCACTAATAATTAACAAACTCACTACAGTATAATAGATGCACATACATATCAGACTTTTATCTTGGCATCTCTTCTACAGAGTTTAATATTGGAATCAAACTCTTCCTGTCCTAGCCTAGCTATCTTTGTATAAATGAGTGTTCTTTAATGTTTTGGTAACTACATGATCTATCTTTGTGTCATCTTTATCTTAAGCTTGGAGTTTCCATTATGTTTCAGAATATAATGATACTCTTAGGATGTCACAAGATCTGCCCAGTTTAACATTTTCTCAAAGATATTGCCATAGGATGATGTTTATTTTGTTGTGGAAAGTGTAAATTTTATACATTATTAAAATGTGATGAACTCTTGAATTATTTTGGTGTAAGTTTATTGAAGCATAGGGATCTTGATCTCTTGATGTGGAGTCAGAAGATACGGATTCTCTCTACCATCTGGTACTTTCCATATCTCTCCATTGCAAGAATCATGAGTTGTTTTTTTCTTCACTTGTACCTACTGTCTAGTACTGGGCACATGGTAGCTACCCGGTTGAAAGGGCAAATTGGCTTATATCTTATTGGTGTAAACATGTTAGCCATACTGTAGTTATTTCATCTTATCTTCAGGTTGAACTTTCTCCTGCAATCTCTTTCTGTCTGCCTCTACCTAAAATTCCAAGAATCCTGCTCAACTTGCTAAGTTTGATCCTCTGATCCTCTGTCTTTTCTATCCAAGCTCCTGCTGTCTTAGGATGTGACTGAGAATGATAGAATGAATATGAGTGGAGCAGTTGTTGGACTGTCTATGGTGACAGCTGACCCTTTGCTAGAATGGGATGGGAAGTCTTGCTCAGGAGTTCAAGTTTGATATGTGAAAGTAGTGATGCTTAGTGGACATCCAAGTGCAGGTGAATTTGGAGTTGAGGCAAGTTGACCCAGGTGAACTTGGGAGTCAGAATGTTGATGCTGTGTGAAGCCATGACCACTGGGTGAGACACTTAGGGGGTTACTGTAGAGAGAAAAAAAATAGAGGCTAAAGCGAAAGAGGTAGCTAGAGAAAGGTCAGTCAGGGTAGGGAGGTAGGAAGAAAACAATATTCTTACTGTTTTGTGTGTTTATTTTATGTTAGATCCAGGGGGTACATGTGCAGGTTTGTTACATGCATATATTATGTAATGGTGAGGTTTGGGCTTCTAGTGAACCTGTCACTCAAATAGTGAACGTTGTATACAATCAGTAATTTTTCACCTCTCACCCCCTTCACCACCGTCCTCTCCTGTGGAGTCCCCAGTGTCTGTTATTTACATCTTTATGTTCATGTATACCCATTGTTTTGCTCCCACTTGTAAGTGAGAACATGCAGTATTTGATTTTCTGAGTTATTTCACTAAGAATAATGACCTCCAGCTCCATGGTGCAGCAAAAGGCATATTTCAATCTTTTATTATGGCAGCATAGTATTCCATGATGTATATATACCACATTAGGAAGAAAACAGTATTCCAAAAGCCAAGTGAAGAAAATGTTTCAAGGAGAGTGTGATCAAATGCTGCTAACAGGCCAAATAAGATGAATTTTTTAGTAAGAATTGACTACTAGGTCTTTGATACAGTTTTGATATTTGGCACCACTCAAATCTCATGTTGAATTGTAATCCCCAGTATTGGAGGTGGGGCCTGGTGAGATGTGTTGGAATCATGGGAGTGGATCCCTCATGGCTTGATACTCCTCACCTCAGGTAATCCACCCGTCTCTGCCTCCCAAAGTGCTGGGATCACAGGCATGAGCCACCACTCAGCCAGCAATTGTTTAAGTAGTACATCTAAGATAACAGTTCAGGCGGGAAGCGGCACTTTGGCAGGCTGAGGTGGGTAGATCACCTGAGGTTAGGAGTTTGAGACCAGCCTGGCCAACAGGGTGAAACCCTGTCTCTGCTAAAAGTACAAAAAATTAGTGGGGCATGGTGGCAGGCACCTGTAATGCCAGATACTCAGGAGACTGAGGCAGGAGAATCACTTGAACCTGGTAGGCGGAGGTTGCAGTGAGCTGAGAATGTGCCATTTGCACTCCAGCCTGGGCAACAGTGAAATGCTGTTTCAAAATAAAGAATTGCTTAATAAAGAATATTTTCAGTTTGCAGAATTTTTTTGTTGATCTGCCAATTTGACCTAAATTGTTTATTTACGTTCACTGTGTCTTTTTCGTTTGTTTGAGGGTCAAAGAGATTTCTAAAAATATGTAATTAATGTAGTTTATTAGATTCAATCCAGCATATATTTTACTTTTTATTTCCCTAATTTGATGTAATTATTAGAAATTGGAAGTGCTGAATTACGGTGTGTGAAAGATTAATTGGTAGAACATTTTGCTGTCTTTGTTTTCTGCACAGTGACTTACAGATCTTAATTTTAGTTTTCTTTATCCTCTTACCAAGAATGATGGAGAATGAAAACAAGCATCTGGGAGTCTATTTTTTTCTCTTATGAATTGTTAACATCCCTCTCCTTTTGAATCATAGTTCAGGATATAGTTTTCTTGTTTTTAGGGGCAGTGTCTCACTCTCTTGCCCAGGCTGGAGTGCAGTGGCACAGTCATAGCTCACTGTAGCCTTGAACTCCTGGGCTCACATGATCCTCCTGGCTCAGCCTCCTGAGTAGATAGGACTGCAGGTGCATGCCGCCATTCCTGGCTAATCTTTTTCTTAGTGGATGGATGCAGGTTCTTTAAATATATTGATATGTTTGCTCTAAGGCCAGCCATTATGCTTGTCTGTGCCTTCTGATTTTGGCGATTTTACTTTTTAAAAATAATCTTAACTATGTTAGGTGCTTCTCTGGTTTGTTCTGTGTGTGGGTTTACTCTAATAATGTTGAAGATTGTATTATGGTACTACCTTATAGTCGTTATTACACTTATGTAGTGTACTTGATCCACTGTTTCTGTAGAGAGTTCTACTGACTTTCTACTATGAGTGGTGACAGAATTTATATATTTTCTGATTTAAATTCTTCCCTCCCACCTTTCTCTTCACCCACCTTTTTTTTTTTTTTAGAGTTTTCTTTATACAGTAGTACACCCCTTATTATTAGGGGATGCACTCCAAAACCCCTAGTGGATGTCTGAAACCACAGATAATACCAAATGATAAAGTACACACCATTGATAAAGTTTAATTTGTAAAGTAGGCATAGTAAGATATTAACAACAATAACTAGTAATAGAATAGAACAATTTATAACAATATTCTGTAGTAAACGTCTTATGAATGTAGTCTCTCCTTCAAAATATTTCACTGCACTGTACTTACCCTTGTGTTGAAGAAGGGATGGAGCAGGATGGTATGAGATTTTGTCATGCTACTCAGAATGGTGTGTCATTTAAAACATATAAGTTATTTTTGGACTTTTCCATGTAATATTTTCCAACTGCGGTTGACCATGGGTAACTGAAACCTCAAAAAGTGAAGCCGCACATAAGGAGAGACTACTATAATTTTAAATTTACTCATACCTCTGTTAACTTGGTGTACAAGTTTTAAATTATATCTGTCCATCAGCCCTTGTTTATGAAAGCTCAAGAAACCAGTGTACTTTCTTTTTTTGGCTTTATGATTTTCAGATCAATTAGATCATATAATTCTTTAAAATAGCTTTATCAAGGTATAATGACATAAAATAAATTGCCCATATTAAAGTGTACAATTTGGTAACTTTTGACTTGTGAAAACAGCACCGCAATCAAGATAATGAATATGTCCATGACCTCCAGAAATTTCCTCATGGCCCTTTGCTAATCTCTTTCTCTTACCCCTCCCTGCTACCCTCAGCCTATCCTCAGGCAATTACTGAACTTTCTTTGTATCACTATAATTTTCATATTTTTGAATTTCATGAAAATGCAACAGTATGTATTAATTTTTGTATGTATTCCACTAGCTTTTCTTTTTTTTTAATCAGTAGTTCTTTTTTATTGCTGAGTAGTATTCCATTGTCCAGGGGTACTACATGAAAGACATTTCGATTGTGTTCAGTTTTGGCTGTTACACATAAAGCTACTACAGACATTTACGTGTCAAGTCTTGACTGCCCATACGTTTATGGAAGAGGTTATGGCCATTACTTCCTCAGTAGCATTTTCAATGTAGTGAATCAGCGTATTTGTCCTATGGATGGTGAGACTGTCAAGTTCCCTGTAGATTAACTTATGTATCCAGAGCTCCTCAAATAATATTGTGTGTATAAATCACCTGGGTTAAAATGTACATTGTTAAAAATGTAGATCCTGCTTCAGTGGGTCTGGGATAGGACCTGGGATTCTACATTTCTAAAAACCTTACAGACTATGCTAATCCTGCTGTTCTACAAACCATACTTTAAATAGCAAGGTTACAGAGCCTGAGATTTAATGAAGCGAGGTAATAATAGTGAGGTTTTCTTTATTGCCAAGTCAAAGTAAACTACTTATAGTATGCTGTCTTTTTATCAGAAACAGAAGTGACTGCATTTACCATGTTAAGCAGCATTTTAAATACCAAGAGTTTTGTTACATGTGGAACAGCAATCAACAGAAGTATTATTACTCAGTTCTGCTAATAATTGTAACCTTCCAGATAAGATTGCTCAGTAGACGTGGACCTCCTTGCCAGCCGGTCATCTATGCATTTCCCTTAGGGAGGGTTTATTTGATTTGGAATTTTGTTAGGAAGGAGATATTCTGGTGTTAGCCCTTTTTAGTTTAATAGCCTACAGAGTCATGTACTGGAGGGCACTGCCACACTGTGGGTTTGGGGGTTTCCAGAGAAAACTGCAGTCAGAACTCGATTCCAGTCAACTGACTGGTGCTTTGCATCTAGTTCCCAAGGTTTCCCCAGTTGAACCCAGTGAACTGTGGTGTTGCTGTAAGTCTCAAGGAATTAGTGGCGCACAGAGCCAGTGTGTTGTCGGGCTTCCTACTGAGTTTTAGCGTTTCTCTTTTCTCAGGTACATGGTCAGAAGTCCTTAGGGGAAGGATGGGAGGATGGCTTACAGTGCTGAGGATCTGGGGTGTGAGAACTAGTGATAGGCAGTAATGGTTAGGAGCAAGACCCTGGAACCAGACAGCCTGTGCTCAAACTGTACCAGGCATGTAACAGCAACTCCTTTGAGTGTGTTCTCATCTATACATTGAAAGTCATAAGAGTTCTTACATCATAAGGCTGATAGGATGTTTAAGTAATATTTGTAAGGTTCTTAGGACAGTGGCCATACACAGTAAAAACTTTATAATAT
This sequence comes from Aotus nancymaae, assembly GCF_030222135.1. Lineage (NCBI taxonomy): Eukaryota > Metazoa > Chordata > Mammalia > Primates > Aotidae > Aotus > Aotus nancymaae. The sequence goes on from NW_026988455.1 coordinate 21,739,798, forward strand.
TTGCTAGATACATAAGCATTTACATAGAAAGGTAGGAAGGCAGATGGGAAAATGATCGGCTTAGAAAAATTAAGCAACTTTTTGCAGGTCTCATGGTGGTAATAGTGGTGGATTTGAGCCAGGATTTGACATTTGAACTCTTCACAGTTGTATTCTGTAGCATCCTTTAAATCATTCAGCATAGTATCTGGCATATATTTGATGAAGCAGTGACTGAATTTAGGACTTTACCACTTTACTAATTTGTTGATATGTGAAATGTCAGCATAAGCATAGTATAACAATTTAACACCCCTGAACTCACTAGACTATGTCTGTGATATTCTGGCTTGGGTCGTGTTAGTAATAAAGTAGTGAATAAGGTCATGCGTAGTTATATTATTGACCTTGAGTTAAATTAAAGATAAGTCCGTTTTAATAAATGAATTGCTTTTTTTTTTTAATTTTCCTGGACATAGATACATATGAATTGCTTTTTGAAGAAATTATAGGTGTTTTCTTCTAATTGACTAAGGAAGTCACCATCTGATTTATATCATATCAGATTGTTTTATAGACATTTTATCATGTTGTTTTAAAGACACTAAAGGAAATAATATCCTGATGGTGCATTAAAATAATGTATTGCTGAATTTTCCAAATGAATAATGCATTGGGGAAATTTTCCAAATTTTTCTATGTAATCTTTCCAAACTGCGGTTGACCATGGGTGACTGAAACCTCAAAAAGTGAAACCGCACATAAGGGGAGACTACTATAATTTTCAATTTACTCATACCTTCGTTACTTGGTGTACAAGTTTTCAGTTATATCACTCCATCAGCCCTTGTTTATGAAAGCTCAGGAAACTAGTGTACTTTCTTTTGTTGGCTTTTTTACGTCATTAAGCTGTTTTACTTAATTTTTTAGTTAGAAACATTTTGAAGACAGCTTTCTACAATGCTAATTTATGTTCATTAATAATTTAAAGTACAAGTGCTTAACTTATTTGATGATTTGAGAATATTGGTATCCCATTTTTCTTGTTCTTTTTGAACGTGGAACCCAAATTCTCATCATTTTTTGTTATGTATTTCTTGTAAGCTTTGGGTACAGGTGCTGTTAAGAATTAAGGAAGATATTTTCTGCCTTCATCATCGAGTGTAAAGTCTGCAGCACTGCAGTGAGGCTGTCCTCTTGCTATTGGAGCTTATGGTCTTTCTGCACTACTCGCAGTATTAGGAAGGAGTTGGACCCCATTCCAAGTTGCCCACGTGCCTTTGGTTTTAGTTAAGGCAGTGATTGATTACTTATTTTATACTGTTTCTAGGCAGTTTTTCTTTTTTTTTTCCTACTAAAAAAGCAAATGTAATCCTCTTTTTAGTATGAATCCCTACAGCCTGAAATTACTATGATGGGCCTGTATAAAAAAACATGTGAGAGGGAATGCTAGCCTTCCGCCATTTGTTCGGAGTATAATGACCCCTTTGGTAAGGAATGTTGCTGCTCTTCGTCTGTTAGTTTTTCTTTACAGCAACTTGTAGAGTTTTTCCATTTTATTTAGATTTTTTTTTTTTTATTGGGGAAAGGTTTCTGAAACTAAATGTTATTTCTTTCTTTCTTTCTTTCTTTTTTTTTGGAAGAAAGAAAGAAAGAAAAAAAAGAATGAAGAAGAGGAAGAAAAAGGAAGAGAAAGAGAGAGAGAGAATGGGAGTATTGCTTTCTTGCCCAGGCTAGAATGCAGTTTAGTAATGGGTATTGAAAACCTCTTTTATACCAATAATTATACTTAATGATGTAGACAGGAAGGAATAAGGGAAGAAAATAACAAACAAGCAGCCAACCAATATTTCATTTAAATCTATGAAATGCTATGCGATTACTGAGGAGTGATTTACTTCCAATTATGTAATCTCTTTTGGAATAGGTGTGAGGTGGTAATGTATGTTTTATGTATTTGAAGTGGAGAGTTCTATAAATGTGTATTAAGTTTACTTGTTCCGGGTAGTTCAAGTCCTAGATGTCCTTGTTAATTTTCTGTCTCGTTGATCTATAGAATCATTAGCTCTTCTTGTTACATTGATCCTTTTGCCATTATGTAATGTCCTTCTTTGCCTCTTTTGATCTTTGTTGCTTTAAAGTCTACTTTATCAGAGGCGAGAATTGCATCTCCTGCTTTTTATTTATTTGTTTATTTTTACTCTCTGGTTGGTAAATCTTCCTCCTCTTTGTTTTGAATCTTTGTGTATCATTGCATGTGAGATGGGTCTGGATGCAGCATACCGATGGGTTTTGGCTTTTTATCCAATTAGAATATATATAAGTTTAATACTGCCATTTGATGCTAGCTGTCTGTTTTGCCCATTAGTTGGTGTAAATTTTCATTGTGTTAATGCTCTTTGCTTTTTGATATATTTTTGGAAAGGCTGATATTGGTTGTTCCTTTATATATATAGTGCTTCTTTCAGGAGCTCTTGTAAAGCAGGCCTGGTGGTGGTGAAGTCTCTAAGTACTTGTTTGTTCGCAAAAGATTTAATTTTTCCTTTGCTTGTAAAGCTTAGTTTGGCTGGATATGAAATTCTGGGTTGAAAGTTCTTTTCTTTAAGGATGTTAAATATTGGTCCCCACTCTTTTCTGGCTTGTAGGGTTTCTGCTGAGAGATCTGCTGTAAGTCTGATAGGTTTCCCTTTATGGGTAACCTGACCTTTCTCTCTGGCTGCCCTTAGTATTTTCTCCTTCATTTCAACCCTAATAAATCTGGCCAATTATGTGCCTTGGGGTTGGTCTTCTTGAAGAATATCTTTGTGGTGTTCTCTGTATTACCTGGAGTTGAATATTACCCTGCCTTGCCAGGTTGGGAAAGTTTTCCTGAATGATATCCTGAAGAGTATTTTCCAGCTTGGATTCATTCTCTTTGTTACATTCAGGTACACCTATCAAACGTAAATTAGGTCTTTTCACATAGTCCCATATTTCCTGGAGACTTTGCTCATTCCTTTTTATCCTTTTTTCTCCAATCTTGTCTTCTCGTTTCATTTCACTAAGCTGGTCCTCAACTTCTGATATCCTTTCTTCTGCTTGATCAATTCAACTGTTTAAACTTGTGCATACTTCGCGAAGTTCTCGTGTTTTTCAGCTCCATCAATTCACTTATATTCCTCTCTAAATTGTCCATTCTCTTTAACATTTCGTCAAACCTTTTTTCAAGGTTCTTAGTTTCTTTGGATTGGGTTAGAACAAGTTCTTTTAATTCACAGAAGTTTCTTATCACTCACCTTTTGAAACCTGCTTCTGTTATTGGAACACACTTGTAATCTATTAAGCCTTGTTCCGTTACTGATGAGGAATTGCAATCCCCTGTAGAGGGAGAGGCATTCTGATTTTGAGTATTCTCTGCCTTTTTAGGCTGGTTTCTTCCCTTCATTATATATTTATCCGTCTGTCGTCTTTGTAATTACCGACTTTCTAACTAGGTCTCTGAGCGGACATCCAACTTGTTGATTCCCAGCACTGAAATCTGAGCAATCCACTGCACCAGCCAAAACAGCGGTGTTAAGATTGAAGGTGCTTTTCTGCCCGGGAATCTCCAGACTCTGCACCATGAACTGCCATGCTGAGGCGCCAGCAAAACCGCTGCGCCGGCCACAAGAGTCACCCTCGCGACCCGTGGGGCTCCTCCGCTGGGAATCTCTTGGTCCGTGAGCAACAAAAATTCATATGAAAGTGTGGCGTTCTCTTGTTCTCTGCGCTTTCACTGGGAGCTACGAGCCCGAGCTGCTAATGATCAGCCATCTTGGATCTCTCTCCTTATTTAGATTTTAACCTAGTGCCAGAATCCAAGTTTCGTATTTAGAATACTGTTACCTTTGGCTTTTGGATATATGCTCCTTTTAAGGCCCCCGTCTCTCACCCCTAGTATGTTTGCAGCCACGACTCTTGTGTGGGCCTTCAGGAGAGCCAAGGCCCAGCCAGCCTGCAGGCTTCACTCAGGGCTTGTTTTGTTATTGTGATTTTTTTTTTTTTAATTCAGTGATGGGAATGGGAGAATATACATTAGGATGAAGGTAAAGTTTTAGCTGACATGAAAGGTAATTCATTGTAATTTTCAGTTAACTTTGATTTTATTTCTATGTTTCTTGAAATATTTTTAATATTCAGACTGCTAACATAGTACTACATAGGGCCTTTCCATTGAAATACTTGATTTCACTACTTTCTGTAGGGACACTATTCTTCAAGCAAAAGCAAATTTAAAAATCATGCATCTGACACTAACATTTTTCTTCAGTAGTCAAATTGTTTCTATGTTTCTAGAAGCATACAAATAACCTACATTATGTGTTGTATTTATTTGAGAGCTGAGAGTAGATACTTCAATTTTCCTCACTTTGATAGTCCCTTGACTCCGGTTATTGTAGGCCGCAGATCCTGCAGACTACTCAAGTGCACCAGAGGCCTTCCTTACAGCTGCTTTTTTTCCTCTTAAAATAGCAAACTGTTCAATTGTTTGCTTTAATTGTATTTTTAGGAGGGTTTCAAAGGATTATTATCTTCTTTGTCATACCTGGCTCATTTCCTGGTACGAAACTCAAAATAGTATCTGATCCTATTGGTTGCATAACATACTGAGTCATAATTTCTTCCTCTTGCTGTTGGGAATAGCCATTGCTCATTGGATTTGCAGTTCCTGTTTCATTTATTTGTGCTTACATACAACTGTCATTTTGCTCTTCCTTTAGATCTTTGAAATTCATAATTTACTTTCTAAAGGTGTGTTTTATTGTGTTCCTGATATGATTACTAGTATTGTTTTTTTCTTTTTTTTGGAGATGGAGTCTCGCATTGTCGCCCAGGCTGGAGTGCAGTGGTGCACTTTCTACTCATTACAACCTCTGCTTCCAGGGTTCAAGTGATTCCGCTGCCTCAGCCTCCCCAGTAGCTGGGATTACAGGCGCGTACAACCACGCCTGGCTAATTTTTGTATTTTTAGTAGAGATGGGGTTTCACCATGTTGGCCAGGCTGGTCGTTAACTCCTGAGCTCTAACGGTCCACCTGCCTCGGCCTCTTAAAGTGCTGAGATTAGAAGCTGAGCCACTGTGCCCAGCCCCTCTTTGATTTTGAATTGCTACCAAGTAGAAGAAATACTAGATGAAAAAAAACAAACAAACACATATATCAGGTAACTGTGAGACTAGCATGTGCTTTGAGATGATGCATATTTTCCTGGATAAAATTTACTACAACAGACATCTTTTAGGGAATAATTAGGATGATGTATAACTTTAGAGTTTATAATATTATAAAATGGCTAATATTTAATTATCTACTGAATACTAATGAAGCTGTTTTGCTCAATTATTTAGTTGGAAATACTTTGTAGACAGCTTTCTACAATGCTAATTTATGTTAATTAACAGTTTAAAGCACCAGTGCTTAACCTATTTAATGATTTGAAAATATTAGTATCCCATTTTTCTTGTTCTTTTTGTATGTGAAACCCAAATTTCTTGTAATTTTGTGTTATATATTTCTTACAAGTGGTAAGGCATGTGGTGCCTGAGACTTCTTGCTCTTGGCGCTCCTGTCTCCTATCTGCAGGCCCCCAGTCCTCACCTCTGGTGTGTCTCATGGTACCCAGACAGGCTCCTTTTGCAGTGACCCTGGCATGAGCCTGCACAAAAGGAAACAAGCCCTGGAATTGCTAAGCTTCTCAAGGGGATACAATTTTCATCCCCTTTAGAAACTTAATTTCTCAAATTTTTTCTTTAAAAATCAAGATGAGGTCTCACCATGTTGCCCAGGCTAGTCTTGAATTCCTGGGTTCAGGCAGTCCTCTGGCCTTGGCCTCCCAGAATGCTGGGATTACAGGCATGAGTCACTATACCTGGCTCCAATTCTTAACTATCAGACTTAAAAATAATTTTCATTAATTCCAAAAAGTATAAACATACTGGAGAAATAAGAAAGATATATTTATCTCTCCAGAGATTCTAAGGGTTTTAAGAGCTGTATGTCTGGAAACAGGGATGAAGACCAAATATGTATTTCATAATATCACGGCCCCAGCAGCTACTTGGTAAATGACTTCAGCACTCATGTAGCAGGGAGAGAGCACCCACTCTTTCTCTGCTTCTACTCTTCTCCAGCTTAGAACTCCTTTGCAGTTTTTCATTTGTTTAGTTCCATAGGACTGCATATGTTTCTTTTATTTTTTTAACTATTAAACAAAAGAGGTTAATAATAATGAGAAAAGAAAAGTGGGCAAAATACTGGGTTTAATATAATAGAGGGGGAAGAGGCAATAAAAAACCTTGAGGTCTGTCCCAGATTAGTAAGGACGTTATTGAGTAGCATTGATGTAATGTTAATTTTTGTCTCCTATGAGGAGTAGGGTAATGAGTCCTCTGATAGAAAAGTATGCATAGAGTGCCATGGAAGCATAAGGAAGGGACATTTGAGGCTTGAGAGACAAGCAGGGGCTAGCTAGGCATTCTAGGCAGAGCTGCACCTTGTATACAGGTATTGAGTCTTGAATGGAGACTTTTAGAAGTGTTTTAAGGAGTTGGGGCTGGAAGAGAATATCTGTCTGAGGTTACAGAAGAGATTAAACAGGTGTGCAGAACCTAGTTCTGGGTACCTCCTTGTGCCATGCTTAATGTTTACACCATTTCTATCCTGAAGCTAGAATAAATCATTATACAGTTTTAAATAGGGGAATAGCATGACTATGTTTACATTTGAGAAAGATTACCTTACAGGAAATGTAGAAGATGCATAGAAGGGTGGCAGATTGCAGGTGAAGGAGATTAATTCGGTATTTCCTGCTGGTGAGAAATGATGGGACGCAGAACTTGGGTAGTAGAAAAGGGCATTGGAAAGGAGGACATCTGGGATGACTTCTGAGTGTCTTGAATGACTTGGTGATTGGAGGTGCTACTAACTGAAATACAACCTAGAAGAAAGATTGAGAAGAAATGATTTGGACACCATAAAGTATTTAAGTGGGTATGTCCAACAAGCAGGGGGCTGTTTGGGTTTGAGGTAGAGATCTGGAAATCATTGATAGTATAAATGGTAAAAGTTGAGGATAAGACTGAGATCTGCTGGGTAGAGTTTATATTGAGAGGGGAAGAAGGCTGAGAAATCACAAGAGGTAGATGGAAAGGCAGGAAAAATGAGGGACCCAGCAGGTGGTGAAGGAAGGAATTCAAGGAGAGAGTGTCCAGGATGGATGTCTCTGATATTCTGAGGCAGTACATTTAATAGATACTGAATATTGTCTGTTATATTTAGGACAATCTTATAATGTCATTGGTAACTGGAGCAAGAATGGTCTTGGTGGTTTGGAGGTGAATGGGTATGAGTGACATGGATTTACTCTACTCTCAGAAGCTGGTCTGTAAAGGGGGTGAGCTGGAGGGCCTTAGCAAGGCCTAAGAAAGGCTTCTGATGGGTAAGACTTGAGGTTGTAGAGATAGTAGATTGAGGAGGTCTAGAAATAGATGATCTCTAGGCAGGTTTTTTTTTTTTGAGACGGAGTTTCGCTCTTGTTACCCGGGCTGGAGTGCAATGGCGCGATCTCGGCTCACTGCAACCTCCGCCTGCTGGGATTACAGGCACGCACCACCATGCCCAGCTAATTTTTTGTATTTTTAGTAGAGACGGGGTTTCACCATGTTGACCAGGATGGTCTCGATCTCTTGACCTCGTGATCCACCCGCTTTGGCCTCCTAAAGTGCTGGGATTACAGGCATGAGTCACCGCGCCCGGCCTTCTAGGCAGGTTTTTAGGAAGGAAGAGGAGATAAGAGTGGATAACTGGTCATTACATTCTACTTGTAGTTGCTCAGGATGACCTTGGGAAGCACTCAGATTAACTTGTTGTTTTATATTTTTATTGATTTTACTTTTCTTTTTTTTTTTCCAGATAAAAAACACATTAAACTCACTTCCAGACTGAAACACTGACATAGCTGTTATTTTTTTTCACAAAGTGTTCTGGAAAGCACATTTTGAATTTGTTCTGTCCTTTCAAATCCCTCCCCACCCCCAACCCCTAAATGTTCAAACCGGTACAGATAGTGAAATACTGCCTGTGCAAAAGCCCCTTCCACACCTGCTCTTCTGGAAGTTCTTCAGATGGCAGCTGTGTATATGTGCTCCTTCTTGGCCTTTTCAGGCTTGATTTTGAATAACTCTGATGAATTCTTTATTTGTGAATGAGTAAGACTCAGTGTACTTCAGCAAATTTGTATATTTTAGAAGGAGTCAAGGAGTGAGTCTCTGTTGGGGATGTTTCACATATCAGAATACCTATGGAAGAAAGATTTTGCGGGATAGTACCTTTTTAAAATCCACTTTCTGTTACATATTAACGTTGGCCAGCCTAGGGTCACATTCCCATAGTCAGAAATACAATTAATAAAAAGAATTCTGCTTTACAGAATAACTAATAAAACCAGTCACTTGTTGAACTGGTTATGAAAATGAAATCTGTATGTCATAATTTACAAAAGCTATATTAAAATAATACTCAGTTTCTAGACTCAAGAAAGTTCAGTTTTTAGTTCTCTGACTGGCTGACCTTTTTCCAGGCATGCTTGTGAGCAGACTCTCAGGGCATCTTGCCTCTGAAGTGGAAGAGCCTGATTGTTTTCCAGCTTCCAGTCATAGTGTTAGGGCTCCTCACAAATGACAGCTCATGGGCCAATGCCACAGCAAATACTTGGACAGTTTCTTTCTTGTTTGAGCAGATGTCACTTCTTTGAATGAGACTGTCATTCTTAGCACTCAAGTAGCCCATAAAGGATCATAAATTTCACAATTATGTGTAAATCATTTCAATTTGAACTTTCTGTGAACCAAACATCTTGTGAAAGACTTCTGGCTCTAAGATTAAGAAATCATAGAACTGTGATTCTGTTAATTCAACAAAAAATATTTATGAAAGTAATTCAATAATATGGGAAGGTTTAAAGATATTGCTCATTCATATGATGGAACACTATACAGTAATTATATGAAGTTTTTGAAGAAGAATGAAGGAAATGGTTATATTTTGTTAAAGGTAAAAGGGATGCAAAAGTCTGTATATGATCTCCCATTTAAAACATAAATTCACAGAAAAAAATTTAAAATGAATTGCAGAGTGAGATAATGCTCTTACTAAGGAAGCATAAATTTTTTCTTTCAATTTCAGCTAATCTTCCAGTGCCAACGATTGCAGCAATAGATGGACTCGCTTTAGGTGGTGGTCTTGAACTGGCTTTAGCTTGTGATATACGAGTAGCAGGTGAGAATTAATCCTGTTAAAAACATAATTTTAAAAAGGTGAAGTTTGTGTTTACTCTTCAGGTAATTTCAAATATTTTATTTTACTTCCTGTTGTTGAGTAGAACATTTTCAAAAAGTTACCTGTTGGGTTTAATAGTATTTTCAAAATTCCCACTTGAAAAAAGTCTTTTGTTGTTTCTTGCCAGGATTTGGGTCAGGCAGAATTGAGTTTGAATCTTAGGTCCTGAACCAGGCGGGTGGCTCACACCTCTCTAATCCCAGCTCTTTGGGAGGCTGAAGTGAGCGGATTACTTGAGCCTGGGATTTTGAGGCTATATTGAGCCGTGATCATGTCATTGCACTCTAGTCTGGGTGACAGGCGGAGAACCTGTTTTTAAAAAAATTAAAAAAAGAAAGAAAAAAAGGAAAAGAATCTGAGGTCCTCCCCTTTTTAGGCCAATATCTTCCTCAGGAAATAGGGGAAATGACTGTTGCTGTTGTGAAATTAAGCGATTAATCTATGGATGTTAGCCCAAGCACTAAATCACCATTAGCTACAGTAGTAATAACTTAATCTCTTTGAAGTCCACTTTCTTCTGAGTGGTTTTCTGAGGATCTTATGGGGTGAGTAGGAAAATAGTGAAAGCAGTTAGTGCTAACCGTTGACTGTGTGCAGTCCAGGCACCCAGTGTTATTCTAGCGCTTGACATGCATTCACTCACTCCATCTGCCTAACAGCCCTGAGAGCAGGCACTTTGGAGCATTGGAGGAAACTGGAGAAGAGAGAGGAGAAGCAACAGGCTCCGAAGAAGTGACTGAACTGAGATTTGAACCCAGACTATTTGGCCACAGCCCAGACCCCTGTTACTTCATGAGAGCAACATAGACTGATCTCCCATGTTTATAGTTGTGGACACTGTATTCCATAGAGACTCAGCTCTGCCTGTGTCCTTGGGCTCTGAGGATGAGAACTGGGCAAAACAGCACAATATAGTCACTGTTCTTTTGCTTTCCATTTTCACTGCTGATGTGGCTTCATGTTAAAAGCAGAGCTGCGAAGGCAGAAGGATTGATTGAGGCCAGGGGTTCGAGACTAGCCTGGGCAGCATAATGAGACCTCATCTTTACAAAAGATTTTTAGAAAAATGTAGAGTCAACATAATTCAGTTTCTTGGGATTTCTGGTTGCTAGTCCATGTGTACTTTTTTCTCCTTTTTACTTTATTTTAGGACCTTATTTTCTTGTAATGAAATCACTGGATTTTAACTTGAAAAGCTAAGGTACATGTAATCCATTTCTGAAGGAATACACGTTTTGGAACTAGAATATGGAAAGTAGTCTAAGTACATTTGGATATGCAAAGAAAGAAGTAATTAAGATGTTTTAAAGTAGCTGTGAAAACAGACATGAAAAGAGGAACCCTGTCCAGCTGTCAGAATAGTAAAACTATTTGTCAGAGGGTAACTAAAGACTTGGTCTTGAAAAGTTGCCGTACTGATATAACCTATTAAGCTCTTTGGTGTGAGGGACTATATTCAGGCAGCTGAAGAATTTGGACTTGTCAGATACTGACAAGTCTGCCGATCCTGAATAATTAATAATCTAAGCCTCCAAATATGACTTGGTAATATCAGGTCTAATAATGGAGTTACAGCCCTGGTCTCATGCATCAGAAATTAATTCACTGCCAAGCAGTTTTTCACAGAAAATTTTGTGTGACTCTCTTATTATATGTCATTTAGAGTGTTTACTTATTTCCATAACAATGCTTTAGAAGTGATTTTTTAAGAATTTGTGATATCAGTTTAGTAAATAATATTTTTAGTGTATCTCATAACTTTTTCAAGTAGTCATATTTGAATGTGATGATATGGATGATACTTAATTTTCTTTCTTTCATTTTAGCTTCCTCTGCAAAAATGGGCCTGGTTGAAACAAAATTGGCAATTATTCCTGGTGGAGGTATGAGTTGTTCACGCCTATTTCTCAAATCTTTGATGTGTTTCTAGAAATGGGGCATAAGGCAAAATCATGTTAATTGGAAAGGCAACATTTTTGGGTAAAGAGACTAAGGGTATATTGTTTGCATCTCTAGCAAAGTCCCCATTCAAGTTACAGGCATACCTAAGAAATTTTTCCCACTGCAATGAAACAGATATTGCAATAAAGCAAGCCACACAAGTTTTTTGGTTTCCCAGTGCATGTAAAAGTTATGTTTACACTATCTTCAGTCTGTTAAGCATGCAGTACCATTATGTCTAAAAATACAATGTACATATCTTCATTTAAAAATACTTTATTGCTAAGCATTTTAATGGTCATCTGAGCTTTCAAGGAATCATAATCTTTTTGCTGGTAGAGGGTCTTGCCTTGATGTTGAGACTGCTGACTGAGTACAGTGGCAGTTGCTAGAGGATAGAGTTGCTGTGGCAATTTCCAAGGACAGCAGTGAAGTTTGCCACATCAGTTGACTCTTCCTTTCACAAAAGATTTCTCTGTAGCATGCACTGCTGTTTGATAGCATTTTATCCATAATTCTTTCAAAATGGGAATCCGTCCTCAAACCCTGCCACTGATTTATCAAGTAAGTTTATGTAGTACTCTAAATCCTTTGTTGTCATTTCTGCAGTGTTCATAGCATCTTTATCAGGAGTAGATTCCATCTCAGGAAACTGTTTTCCTAATTCATCCATGTATTAGTCCGTTCTCATGCAGCTAATAAAGACATGTGACACTGAGTAATTTATAGAGGAAAGAGATTTAATGGACTCACGGTTCTTCATGGCTGGGGAGGCATCACAGTCATGACAGAAGGCAAAGGAAGAGCAAAGGCACGTCTTATCTGTGGTGGCAGGCCAGAGAGAATGAAAGTCAAGTGAAAGGAGGAACCCCTTATAAAACCATGAGCTTTCCTGAGACTTATTCATTACCACAAGAATAGTATGGGGGAAACCACCTCCATGATTCAATTATCTCTCACCATTTCCCTCTCACAACACGTGGGAATTATGGGAGCTACAATTCAAGATGAGATTTGGGTGGCAACACAGCCAAACTGTACCAATCCACAAGAAGCAACTCTCCATGCGTTCCGGTTTTATCATGAGACTACGGCAATTCAGGCGCGTCTTCAGGCTGCTCTTCTTACTCCATTTTTCTTATTTCCACCACATCTGCAGTGACTTCCTCCACTGAAGTCTTGAATCCCTCCAAGTCATCCGTGAAGATTGGAATCGTCTTCTTCCAAACTCCTGTTAATATTGATATTCTGGCCTCTTCCCATGAATCATGAATGTTCTTAAAGACATCTAGAATGGCACATCCTTTCCATAAGGTTTTCAATTTAATTTGCCCAGATCCCCAAGAGGAATCACTATGTATGACAGCTATAGCCTTATGAAATGTTTTTTTTTTTTTTTTTTTTTTTTCCTCGAGACACAGTCTTGCTCTGTCGCCAGACTGGAGTGCAGTGGCATGATCTGGGCTCACTGCAACCTCCACCTCCCAGGTTCAAGCAATTCTTCTGCCTCGGCCTCCTGAGGAGTTGGGACTATAGGTGCGCATCACCACGCTCAGCCAATTTTTGTATTTTTAGTAGACGCAGGGTTTCACCATGTAGGCCAAGATGGTCTTGATCTCTTGACCTCATGATCCACCCGCTTTGGCCTCCTAAAGTGCTGGGATTACAGGCATGAGCCACTGTGCCTGGCCTGAAATGTGTTTCTTAAAATATAAGACTTGAAAGTAGACTGATCCATGGGCTGTGGAATGGTTGTTATGTTATCGGGCATGAAAACAACATTCATCTCCTTGTCCATCTCTGTCAGAGCTCTTGGGTAACCAGGATATTGTCACTGAGCCATAATATTTTGAAAGAACTCTTTTTTTGAGCAGTAGGTCTTAGCAGTGGGCTTAAAATATTTAGTAAACCATGCTGTAAACCACACGTGCTGTGATCCAGGTTTTATTTTTCCATTTATAGAGCGCAAGCAGAGTTAACTTAGCGTAGTTCTTAAGGTCCCTAGAAGTTTGGACATGATAAATGAGCAGTGGCTTTAACTAAAAGCCACCAGCTGCATTATTCCCTAACAAGAGAGTCAGTCTGTCCTTTGAAGCTTTGAAGTCAGGCATTGGCTTCTCTTCTGTAGCTATGAGAGTCCTAGATAACATCTTCTTCTAGTAGTAGGCTGTTTTGTCTGTTCAGTGTAGCCACCTTCATCACTGATCTTAGCTAGATCTTCTGGATAATTTGCTGCAGCTTCTACATCAGCACGTGCTGCTTCACCTTGTACTTTTATGCCATGGGAGATGGCTTCTTTCCTTAAACCTCATGAACCAACCTCTTCTAGCTTCCAACCTTTCTTCTGCAGCTTCCTCGCCTCTCTCAGACTTAACTCTAGAGTTAGGGCCTTGCTCTGGATTAGGCTTTGGCTTAAGGGAATGTTGTGGCTTGTTTCATCTTCTTTACTTACCTTAAAACTTTCTCCATATCAGCAATAAGGCTGTTTTGCTCTCTTGTTATTCCTGTGTTCATGGGAGTAGCACTTCTAACTACCTTCAAGAAATTTTGCTTTGCATTGGCAACTTAGCTAACTGGTTCAGGAGGCCTAGCTTTTGGCTAATCTCAGCTAATCATTTCTAGCTTTTGATTTCTGGTGAGAGACGTGTGGATCTTTGCTCTACTTAAACACTGTAGAAGCCACTGGAGGGTTATTCACTGGCCTAATTTCAATACTGTTGTGTCTCAGGGAATAGAGAGACCCAAGGAAAGGGAGAGAGGTGGGGGAACAGCCAGTTGGTTGAACAGTCAGAATACATGCATTTATTGGTTAAGTTTGCCATCTTCTGTGGGCATGGTTCATGGTCCCCCAAAACAATTACAGTAGTATCATCAAAGATTAATGTTCACAGGTTACTGTAAGAGATACAATAATGAAAAGGTTTGAAATATTGTGAGAATTACCAAAATGTGGCTCAGACATGAAGTAAGCACATGATGTGGGAAAAAATGGTGCCAATAGTCTTGCTTGATACAGGGTTACCATTAATTTGTAAAAATGCAGTTTTTGTGAAGTACAAAAAAGGGAAGCACAATAAAATGAGGTATGCCTCTATGCCCTATTTTTAGCTTATGTAGGCAGTGAAGACGGTGATTCTTAAGTTTTAAATTACTGTGCTAAATTACTGTTGTCACTGTTTGGATCTGTTTTTCTAAAGGATTACACAAACATTTTGAAGCTTTTTTGAGTGCCTTTTTAAAAATTTATTATTATTTTTTTGAGACGGAGTCTCACCCCATCGCCTAGACTGGAGTGCAGTGGCGCCATCTTGGCTCACTGCAACCTGCACCTCCTGGGTTCAGGCGATTGTCCTGCTTCAGCCTCCCGAGTAGCTACGATTACAGGCATGTGCCACCATAACCAGCTACTTTTTAGTGTTTTTAATAGAGATGGGGTTTCACCATATTGACCAGGCTGGTTGTGAATTCTTGACGTTGTGATCCACCCACCTCGGCCTCCCAGAGTGCCAGGATTACAGGTGTGAGCCACCGTGCCCAGCCTCATGAGTGCATTTAAATGTGTGTGTCCTCATCAGCAGCTTCATGCAGACGGTGAAACCCCAAGTGGAAGAAGAAGAGAGGTGGCCGGGTGCCGTGGCTCACGCCTGTAATCCCAGCATTGTGGGAGGCCGAGGCACTGGATCACTTGAGGTCAGGAGTTTGAAACCAGCCTGGCCAACATGGCAAAACCCCATCTCTACTAAAAATACAAAAATTAGCTAGGTGTCATGGTGTGAGCCTGTAATCCCAGCTACTTGCGGGGCTGAGGTAGGAGAATTGCTTGAACTCAGAAGGTGGAAGTTGCAGTGAGCCGAAATTGTGCCGCACTCCAGCAGCCTGGGTGACAGAGCAGACTCTGTCTCAAAAAAAAAAAAAAAAAAGAAAGAGAGGGTTTCCAGGCTTTGTGTACCACCTTCCTTCTCGTGTTACATTGCAGTGGGACAAAAGTTGGGGTTAGTGGGTAGCCTGAACTTAGAGCTGAGGAAGTGTTATTTCTTCTATTCCTATGAAAACAATAGATGAGCATCTGTTCTTGAAAGAGCCATTTAAGAAAATATCTTTCCAAAATTGATTATGAAATCTTACATCTTCCAATAAATCTGAAATTGTTGGTCTTTTGATTCAGAGAATTTGGAGGCATTCCTATTTTGTGAAGTCATTCTTTCAAAAAGTAGACTTTGTTTAAGGATATGCATGTTATAGTAACCTTCCTTGGAACCTTTTTTTTTTTTTTTTTTTTAACATGGAGTCTCACTCTGTCACCCAGGCTGGACTGCAGTGTCATAATCTTGGCTCATGGTATGTTTTATGTATCCTAAAAGATGCTTAGAATATGAATGAAACAACAATAACAATGTAAATATTAAAGTCAATGTTGAACATGGCAGGCATGTTTGCATATGAATTGGTTAAAATTGTATGGTTAACCTTATCATTATAAGAGTGTTTATTCTGATTATGGTATATAGGTAAAAATTAAAAGCAGGTTACAGTGAAATTGAAGACTGCCAAGATCAACGTGTAAGACTCCGTATGTTTTCTACTTTGGCAATTCATCTAAGTGTTATTCTTGTAGGCCAAAAGCATTTAATATATATTTATTCTATTATGTCTGCCTTTTTCACTATGACTAATAAAAACACTAGAGGGATTTATAAGAAAATGGATCCATTTAAAAAGAATTCCCAGAAAACTATATGAAATAAAGCAAAATTTAGAAAAAGGGTGATGTGACATGTTTCTGAAATTTTTTTGAGAAGTAAGCATTAATTGGTAATAAGGATGTAACTAATCCTAGAAGATAGAAAGATAGTGGCTATAGTGGGTTGAATGGCCTGCTCCCTTTACGCCTCACCCCGCCTTAACACATACCAAGAGATGTCAGCCTGGAAGGAAGAGGGTCTTTGCACATGTAATTAAGGATCTCAAGATGAGGTCATTCTGGATTATCTGAGAGAGGTTTACATCCAAAGACAAGGGGTCCTTATAAGAAAGAGGAAGACACAGAAGAGGAGAAGGTGATGTGAAGGCAGAAACAGAGTGGAGTAATACATCTACAAGCCAAGGAATGTGCCAAGGGTTGTTGGCAGCCACGGGAAGCCAAGGAAGAGGGGCACGGAACAGATTTTCTCTCAGAGCCTCTCTGAGGAACCAATACTGCAGACACCTTAATTTTGAGTTTCTAGCCTCCAAAACTGAGAAAGAATGAATTTCAGTTGTTTGAAGGTAACAGGTTTGTGGTAATTTGTTATAGCAATGAGTACAGCAACTTTTTGATAATGTTTACATAATTTGGGGGGACAGATGGGGGTTAGTAGGTGGCAGAAATTTGGGATGAGAGCAAGATGAACTTGGTAATTTGGATATTTTCTGTGTCTTGATCATGAAAAGTTTTGTGTTACAACTACCAGAAGGTACAGAGCAATGTTTGTTTTGATTAGATGAAAACAGATTATAGATAAAAGCCTCTTCCGTATTCTCTTGTAAACGCACAGTGTCATACCATATGAGGTCTAGAAACTAGAATTTTTTCCCAATATACTTAAGTTCTTTAGGGTTCTCTTCAATAGTGGATGTATTAATTAGAATCCGCTTTTTTTTTTTTTTTTGTAGATTTGATTGAATTTGGACTATATATTCTGATGAATAGAATTATTTTTCTAGTTTTCATTAAATAAGTTTGTCATAAAAGAATACTTTGACATTTTGCCATGTACTTATAAAGGATGGTTGTCTTTTTCTTTTTCCTTTTCTTTTTTCTTTCTTTCTTTCTTTCTTTTTTTTTTTTTTTAAAGGAGACAGGGTCTTGCTTGGTCACCCAGGCTGGAGTAGAGTGATATAACGATAGCTCACTGCAGCCTCGAACTCTTGGGCTCGAGATCCTCCCACCTCAGCCTCTGGAGTAGCTGGGACTACAGGTGCCCACCATTGCACTTGGCTAATTTTCTTTTCTTTTTGTAGATACAGGATTTCACTGTGTTGCCCAGGATGGCCTTGAACTTGTGGCCTCAAGCAATCCTCTTGCCTTGGCCTCCCAAAGTTTTGGGATTACAGGTGTGAGCCACTGCCCTGACCTCTTTTTTCCTAAGTGAGTTTGAGGAATATATTTTAGTTCCTCTTTTAATACTATGAAACTTTCAGGTTCATAGCTTCTAAAATGTTACGTAGCATTGAATTTTTTAATAAAAATGAAAATCAGACTCATTTTCATTATTAATAAAAATTTCAGTGAGGCTACATAACGTGAGGCTACATATTCACATTTAGGTAAGAGATCCACAGAATTTTTGGTCTACTTTTAAGTTAATATTATAGTTCTTAAAGTGCCCTGGGTGAAGCCTGTTTTTTTGAAACAGAAGAGATTTTTTTTTAAAAAAACAGGCTTTTGTGTTTATTACCTAAAGAAGCTATTCTGAAATTTTTATGTAGAAAAATCCTCTTCTGCTCTAGCTACAGAAGATTTTTTGTCCATAGATATTTTTGTCATCTCTTTTGTCCTCTTTCCTTTGTTATAAATGATAAGAAAAGACTGCTTTTTTCAAAAACTGTGTTTTTATATTGGTGAATTTTGCCATGCCTAAAGTGATCTCTGAGATATCGTCCTTTTGGCTATAAACATTTCTGTTAACAGTTATAAAGAGCTTTCTATAATAGACACAGTAAACTGTACTTAATTGTTTTCTCCCTTCTTGGTAAATCTCTTTTGGTTGAAAGAAAATGCGTCACTTGCCTCCTATTATAGAAGCCTGTATGAGCAGCCAGGGGTGTAATCTCCAGGGAAGGCTTGGCCATTGCCAGTGAGCCTTGCTCCGCTGTTAGCTGCCTCAGCTCTTCCTCTGTTCCAGATGAGCAGATGCTGACAGCTGAAAGATAGACAGAAAATAAGTGAGGAGAATTCAAATATGGGGAAAATATTGTGGGACAAACAGATGCTTAGTTTTCTTTTTAATATTATGGAGAAAGCAAATATCTTTGGGTAAAATGCATTAATTGCAGCCACTCTAGGAAATAGATGTTTAAAATCTGACAAATAATGTTCCCCTAAATTTTTACAGGGCCATGGTTTCATACAGGGCAACATTTGTAAGTTAATCCAAATGAGATTGTACCTCCTTATTTGAATTTACTGTACATTTGATAAAAACAAGAGAGTCAACATGATGCTATTGATTGTCATATCATCACTTCTGTCCTTTTGTGATAGCAGTTTACAGGAAAGCAATTTGTCAAAAAATAGTATTTTGTTTTGTTTTCTTTACTGGAAGCGTGGACCTGCCTGGTAATATGTTGATTTTTAAGGTATGTTTTATAAATTTAAAAAATTCTATTATAAAATAATTATTTTGAATAGATAGTAATATTTCTAATGAACAATATTAATGTTCCCTTGCTATCACATAGTTTTTAAATTAAAAGACTCAATTTCAGTTTTTATTAGAAAGAATATTGTTTAGTATCAAATGACTATTAAAAGTATATAGTGCAATAAAAAGAAAGATGTGAAGGAATGTAGAAACATTAAAGCAAAATCGAACCTCCTTAAATAGTTATATCAGATGTAATTAAAATATGGGATGTAATTGACTATAAAATACTTGAACCAGTGCTTTTATTTGTAATATATATATGTATATATGTTTTTGATTACAGATATTAAGCACAAAATGAAATAGTGTTGATTTGAAGCACTAGCCAATTTAAAAGTAATTAAAATGGTTATCCAAAAGTTTGCTGTAATTTTACTGGGGATTTTTGTACAATATATAGCCCTAGTTTCATCTCCAACATTCTCACCTTTAAGAAAGCGTTTACATTTCCTGTCCTCTCCCAACTGGGAGAATATGCAAATATTATAAAATAAAATTCTCTTTTTTAAATCGTTTCTAAAATAGTACTTTCCTTTAATGCATTTACAGGGATGAAATACAAGTTCAGAGGATTAAGATCCTTTTATTTGACAGTATAGAAAATGTCTTTAAATTTACAGAGAAAATAGTGGCAGATTTTCCAATTCCTGGTCTTTGTTCTTACCTGTTCTACTGGAGGTTTTGGGGTCTGTGTCAAGAAACCTTATTATAACTAAGATAATTTGTTAAGGCTTTTTGCTTGGATGTACACCACTGGGATTGAGATGCTTTGTATTTCCACTGCTCTGTGAATTCATTTTTTATTTCCCCAGCTTTTGAGGAGAGGCATATTCAAATAGGAAATTTGAAAGGCAGTAAAACACATATTTTTATACTCTTTACCAAGATCTATCCTATTTTCTTTCTCCTTCCATTCCCCAAATCCTTCTTTCTCATAGAAACATTTCAAAATATAGATGGGCCTTTAAATATTTCAGCATGTATTTTCTAAGAATCAAGAATGGTCTCTTACATAACCAGCAGTACTATCACAACCAAGAATATTAACAGTAATTTAGTAAGTAATATCATTTAATATATGATGCATAATTGGATTTTTTCAGTTGCGCAGCTGTCACTTTATGTTTTGTTTTTCCACGGCAAGATCTATTTTTCATTTGGTTAAATCTGTGTTTTTTTCAAATCTAGAGGAGTACGCCATTCATGTTTTTTGTTTTCTATAACACTTATTTCTTTCGTCAGTAGCCTTTATTTTTTAACTTTTCATTTTGCAGTAATTACAGACTTACAGAATAGTTACAAAGAAAATCATTCTTATGTATGCTTTGCCCAGCTTCCTCAAGTATTAACATGTTATATAACTATACTACAATTATCAAAATTAGACAGTTAACACTGATATGTTATTACTAACTAATCTGTAGACCTTATTCAAATGCTGTCACTTTTCTCACAAGTGTCCTTTTTCTGGTCCAAAACCTAGTTTAGGACCCCATGTTGCATTTAGTTTCTGTGTCTCCTTTGTCTCTTATGATCTGAGAGAGTTGCTCAATGTACACATTTGTATTTAATCACCTTGACAATTTTGAAGAATGTCGGTCTGTAATTTTTATGGAATGTCTTTATTTTTGGGTTTGACTAATGTTTCCTGATGAATAAATGAAGATTATTCATTTTGGGCACGAATTCCACAGAAGTGATGCTGGATTCTTCTCAGAGCATCCTATTGGGGTTACATGGTGTCTCTGTGTCTCATGATTGGTGATGGTAACTTTTCTTTTAACCTGAAACATGATATTCACCAATTTTTTAAGGGATTAAGTCTTTTATTTTTCTAATTGACAAGTAAAAATTCTATGTATTATGTTTTGGTATATATTTGCACACACATTGTAAAGTGATTAAATTAAGCTAATTAGCATGTATTGCCTCACATACTCATTTGTGTGTGTGTGTGTGTATGGGGTGAGAACATATAAGATCTACTCTCAGCAATTTTCAGGTATATAATATGTTATCATTACCTGTGGTCACCAGGACATACAGTAGATCTTTTGAACTTATTCCTCACGTCTAACTCTTGTGTACTTTGACTAACATCTCCTCAGTGTCCCCACCCAAACACTGTGTGTGTGTATATATATATATATATATTTTCTTTTTTCTTTTTTTTTAGAGAATTCAGGCAATTGTCTTACCGAGGCTTGCTCATTCTAGATTTCACTCAGTGTTTCCTCATGATGAGGTTTAGGTTAAGACATTTTGCCAAGAACATTAAATTGTTAATGCTGCATATTTCATTTTGTGTTTATTATGTGATTCCTAATGTTAGGTCATCCCACTTTGGGTGATAATATCTTTGATCTTTTGGTTGGGGTGGTGACAAATGTGGGCATATTTTTAGGATGATCTTAGAAACTTTTCAGGAAAAGAACCTATAGTAATTACTGTTGGCCAACTATTTCCAAATTTAAAAAGAAAGGAAGAAGGAAAATTAGAGCACAGAGGTTTTATGGAACCAGAAAAAGAGGCTGACCCGTTTTGTCTTGTTTTCCCCTCTCTGGGTGAGGGATCTGGGGCATTACTGTACATCAGTGTTGGCCATGTTCAGCAGCAAGGCAGTATTTTGGCCCGTTTTCCAGGAACTTGATTTTAGGCTAAGGATGGATTTTTAAATCTTGTGAGTGTGTGTAGTCCTGAATACAGTAGTCATTTTGAAAGGCTTTGTTGATAACCTTTGTTGAGATCCTTTTAGAAGTTTCGTCAGAATCTGAGCTTACTTTTTTAAATATCCTCAGCAGTGACTCATTTTTATCCTGTGAGAGTAAGTTTTATTTTCATAAATATCAAAAGATCATTCTGTGCCAAATATGATTAAGATCATACTATTTCACGAAGAAAAAAAGTATAACAAAAGTAAGAACCTTTTTTTTTTTTTTAAAGAGGCTTGTATAATGTCAACATTTTACTGACGTGAAGAAAGAACAGCGTAGTTGGGTTTAGTGTAGCACTTCCCCAGGTGACTTCCTTAAAGCTAAAACTCATTCAGCCCTCTGAAGTCCAGTGTATTTATTGACATACCTTGCATGTACACGAGCACACACTACAAAGTCTCATCTTTTTATACATTAAAGTATAATTCAGTGACTGGTTCTTTTTGTGTAATTAGGGTGGTTTGGGTGTTATTGTCCGACTTTGCACTGTGTACAGGCCATTTTGTTAGTTGCTCTGGAATAAACAGGTTGATGTAGGACCCAGCAATGCTGCCTTGGAATTGATCATCTAAAATCTGTTAGGAGAGATTAAATATTTGTACAAGCATCATAACCATCCTTTATAATACAATTGTTGTAATCAAACAGGAATAAGGCAGTATAAAACTGGGAGTCATGAGTTCAGAAAAACAGTGTGGCTTCTGTCAGCCATCACCAAGATTTGATAGATGATAAGTCTTACAAGGTGGGTCCCTGGCTACTTCTCTGACCTCAGCTCCTTGCCACGGCTCCTCTTGCTCACATGCCATTTTCCAGGCATATTTACTCACTTGCCTTGGCAGACATTTGTTGAGTCATGCAGTGGTGTAGACACTAGGGATACGGCCATAAACAATCAGAGAAAGATGCCTGCCACCAAGCAGTTACCTTCTGACATAAGAATAGTAGACATGGCAAATGATAAGTTATGTATTATGGCAGAATTGGAAGGTGTTGTAGAAAAAAAAAATAGGGGAAGGGGTCTGAGGAGAGTGTGGGTTTGTAGTTTAAAACCAGGAGGTCAGAGCAAACCCCAATTAGAAGGTAACATTGAAATAAAGACTTAAAAGGAATTGAGTAAATTAATTATACAGATATGAGGAAGAGCATATCAGACAGAAGTATCAGCTAGTAAAAAGACCTTAGAGGGAGTATGCTTGGAGCATTCACCACCTCACCACAACCATAGCAGAGAGGAGAAGGAAGAGAATGATAGGAGATACTCTCGGAGAAGCAGTAGAGGAGTCAGATCTAGAGGTCTTATAGCTGCTGTCAGGACTTTAACATTTACCCTGAGTGCAGTGGTGTGACTTGCTTTGATGTGCTCTTAGATATTTGAAGATTCATTGTCATCACTGTGTTAGGAGCAGACAATAGTAGGGCTGGGTTAGAAGCAAGAAGCCTATTCCTGCCAGGAGCCTGTTACTGTGGTTGAAGTGGAGTGTGATGGGGGCTTGGACTGGGACAGGAATGGTGAAAGTAGTGGGTGTGGTTTAGATTCTGGGTATCTTTTGAAGATGGAGCCAAGAGAATCTCTTGTCAGACATCTGGGAAGAAACAGATGTAAAGAATGACTCCAAGGATTCTGGCGGCAGTAACTGAAAAGAGAGGTTGCCTTCTACTGAGATGTGGAAAGCTATTCAAAAAGCATATTGAGAAGTGACAATCAAGAATATTGTTTTGGACATGTTTGCTTCAAAATGATCATTAAATATCAAGTACAATTTTAAGTAGACTGTTACATACATGTGGAGTTTTCGGGAGCAGCCTGGGCTGAAAATAAAAAACTGTGGGATTCATTTTTTTCCCTGCCATCCAGTGACCTGTTCTAAAGGCGTCTTGAAACACAGAAATGGACATTGGTACAGACAGAACTCCAGGAGAGTAATTCCAACAAATAAAAATCTTAGGATTAAAAAATAAAATTGCCAAAATAAAAAACAAACTGGATGGACTGAATTGCAGAATAAAGATGAACAAAGGAGAGAGTGAGTGAATCTGAAGATAGAGCAATAGAAATTATTCTTCAGTCTGAACAACTGAGAAAAAAATCATTGTGCTTAAATAAATGAACCAAACCTTAGGAACCTGTGAGATGATACTCAAAGCTTTAACATTTGTGTCTCAAGTGTACCAGGAGAGGAGAAAGTGTGTTTCAGGAAAAAAAAATTGAAGAAATAATGGTTGAAAACTTTACTAATTTGGTGAAAGATACAAGGATTTAAGAAGCTGAGTGAATCTAAACAAGCCCAGAGAAATCCATGATCAGACATATCATAAATAAACTGCCTAAAATTCAAGACTTAAAAAAAAAATCCTGAAAGTCAGAGGAAAATGCACAGGCAATTCAATGGAGAAAGTGTGGTTAGGAATAATTGGACTTCCATATGCAAAAAAACAATAAAACAGAACCTTGATGTAAACCTCACAATTTGTGTAAAAATTAGCTCAAAATAGATAATAAATGTAAAACTAAATTTTTGAAGCTTCTTTCTCTCATTGTTCAGAGTATAAGACCAAGGGGCCTAGCCTACTGGTAAGTCCTCAGTCTGTATATTTGAATGTGTGAATTACTGCTCCTGAAGAAAAGAGAATGAGATTAACTTCAAAGGATAGTTATACAGAATACATTGGAGAATTAATACTGTAAGAATATGTTATTTACTTTAATTACCTCTTTTTCTTCATTAAAATTAGCTTTATTTATTGCTTTATGTGTTCAAATTATATAAGTAATGAAATTAATTAATTGGTGACTTTGATTCTAAGTATTTTAATTTCCTCCTTATAACCTCAGATTTATGTCAGTGTTTATTGCTCTCATTTTTAAAAATCGCTAGTAACTTGATATCTGAAAAAAACAGGTTATTCATTTTATGAGTGGCATGTTACTTTCTTATTATCCAGCTGTAATCAAGGTGGTCTTATTTACATTTTAATATTCTATAGTGTTTATTTTATGTATCAAGTTAAATAAATGGTCTCAGGAATCACTTGAAGCAGTCTAGAAAGCAGATGTTCAAAGACCTACCTTTTTCTCAGTCATTAAGTAGAATATGTAGAAAGTTAATCAAGGAAGGTAAATTAGTTCTGCCTATAAATTAAGAAGAGCAGCAGTTCATTTCCCTTACCTTTTAAAAATAAAACTGAATTCACTTTCTACAAATCATCCAGTTTGGTGACTGCTTTTTTGACTCTCTAGTGCCTATAATGTGTAAAACAGGATATGTAAACTGTTCAGACTTACCATCAGAGGGATATTTCAGTGTGTATCCGTCAGTCAGCATGCCATCCAACAAACTTCAATGTCAAGTCTATTGGTAACAGGAACTCTCCTTTGGAATAATAGAATTAAGATTACCATTCCTTTCACTTATGAAAACTAAACACACTAGCTTGGCAGCAACATTTATGATTAAACATCTGATGACTAGCCATGTCTACCTGTCGAGTCGAGTAGTAGCTCATGGTACATGCTTTGGAGTGAGGTCCCTCTCGGCTTGTGATAGAATTTAGGTATTTGTTCCCACCAAGTGTCATGTTAATTGTAATCCAGAGGGTTGGAGGTAGGGCCTGGTGGGAAGTGACTGGATCACTGGGGCAGATTTCTCATAAACGGCTTTGCAGCACCTCCTTGGTGATGAGTGAGTTCACAGGTCATCTGGTTGCTTAAAACTGTGTGACACTTCCCCCTGCTTGCTCTCTTGCTCCTGCTCTCACTGTATGAGATGTCTGCTCCCCCTTTGCCTTCGGCCATGATTGTAAGCTTCTTGAGGCCCTCACCAGAAGCAGATGCTGATATCGTACAGCCTGCAGAACTGGGAGCCAATTAAACCTCTTTTCTTTACAAATTACTTAGTCTCAGGTATTTCTTTATAGCAACACAAATAGCCTAACATTGTTGGACTCCCATCTCTATCATTGAACTGTATTTCTTTAGACAAGTTATTTCTCTGTATTACATAGCTCAGTTTCTTTTGTACAATAAAGATAATAATAATTCCTATACCATAGGTTGTGAGAATTGAGTAAGATAATACATGCAAAGTGTTTATGACATTACCTGACACATTCTAAGAACTAACACTTTTTTCTTACCTAATGGTGGTTTGCTATAATGTTTCTTCATTTTTAATATATTTCACGGCTTTATTAAGTTATAATTGATGTGCAATAACATACACATATTTTAGCATACAATTTGATAAGTGTTGGCATATATACACCCGTGAAATCACAGCCACAACCAAGATAATGAATATTATCTATTACTCTTAAAAGTTTTTTCATGCTACCACCGAACTGTTTTCTGTCACTGTAGGTTAGCTTTTGTTTTCCAGAATTTGACATAAATGTTCTTAACCCCTATGCAATCTTTTCTCTGCTTGAGTTCTTTTACTGAGCATAATTATTTTGATACTCATCCAAGTTAGGTTAGGCAGTCTCGGGGCTCATGTCGCTTGTTTCAGCAGTTACTGTCCTTTGTTGCCTCATGTCCCGTGTCTGGAAAACTGTTTTTGAGTTTTTCAGGCAGGAAGGTAAATCCAGCCTTTGCTACCCTATCTTGGCTGGGAGAGGAAGGGCTATATGATCCATTAAATTAATAAATGCACCGTCCTTCAGTTGCATTATCTTTGTGAAATTACCAACCACTTAATCAGAAAAATTCTCTTACTATATATCCAGACTGTTGCTGTTTTTCCATTCATTGAAATCTCACCAAACTACTTCCAAGATTTGTTACCCATGAAGGTGAAATCAGACTTAACAGTGATAATCTTAAAAGGCATTTGGCATGAGTAGTTTAAAGGACCACTTTTCCTTTGAAATAGACTTACTGGTTTTTATAGTTACTTGTCACTCAGAAGTGAGCACCATCTGTCAAGATTGTGGAAGAGATGGAAAAAAAAATCCTCAGTGTTCAGGTTTCTTGTCTTTACTATGTATGTAAAATGGCTTTTATAAAAAATATTTTTGCTGCTTGTAAGATTACACTGTGAAACTAGAATGTGTTTTTATATTTGTGTATCTTGCTTTCCCTATTATTCTTCCATTTTAAAGTGGGACTTTGTGAATCTATTTCTGGACCCTATGGTTGCTAGGCATGGCACCCTTTTGTGGCTGTGCTATTGTTTGATCTTATTGCCCGTAGCATGTTGCCAGCACTCAGTTGTTTTCTTTTCCTGCAGTTTCTTCCCCTTGTCTTCTACCTTCTGCTGTCTCTTTCCTGACACATCATTAAAACTCACCCGCCGCCTCTACCATGCCTCCTCCAGTGGGGAAACCTTGAGCACCCTACCCTCAGAACCTGTGTCCCCTTGATGGGGAATCGTCTGTACCAAGCTGTTATAATCTCAGTTAATAAGAAAGGAATGACATTACTTTCAAATAACTCCCAGAGCATTCAAAGACGAAAGTAATATTGCTTCTTTTTTTAAAAAAAGAAAAATACATAAACACAATAATGTTTGATTAGGAAATCAGAATAATAGTTGGAAATAATTTTGGGGAATTTCAAATTTTCATCATTTAGTAACTGAGGGTTTCTTATAAGTAGTTGTCTGTGTTGTCTCATGTCACTTGATTTTGATTCAAACAATAGGGAAAACAGCCCCAATAAGTAATCATTGTTAATGATTTGATACCTGTCATTTACAAAGTTTTAAATGCATACACTAATATATTCATACATACATACATACATAGATTTTTTTCCCTAAAAATGATTATTTTGTACATTCTCTTCTGCAGCTTGCTATTTTGATTTAATATTATATTTTAGATATCTTCCCTTTTCACTTTCAATTCTTATGAAAAAACTTCTGTTTTACCATAAAACCTTCTCCTGGCTTTTAGTTTGAGATATACTTCCTTAATCATGTTAAGAAACTATCTTGACACGTTGGTAATACTAAATTTCTTGATACTGGAATTATTTAGATAGATTTTCCGTCATTGAAAGACTCTAGCTTTTCTGGAATGAACTATACATGGTAATGGTATATTATTTTTTCATGCTAAATTGTAATTCTGGATTCTGTATGCCTATAATGGAATGGTATTTTATGCATCCATTTTTATAGATGAGATTATTAGCCCTGAACATTAATATCTTAAAAGGTATTTGGAAATCTTAGTATTAATTTTTAGAGATAGGGTCTTGCTCTGTCATCCAGTCTGGAGTGCAGTAGCATGATCATAGCTGACTGTAACCTGGAACTCCTGGGCTCAACTGATTTTCCCACCTTGGCCTCCCAAGTAGCTAGGACTACAAGCAAGCACTACCACACCTGTCTGGTTTTTTAAAAAAAATTTGGTGGAGATGAGTGTCTTGCTATATTGCCCAGGCTGGTCTCAAGCTCCTGGGATCAAACGATTTTCCTGCCTCAGCTTTCCAAAGTGCTGGCATTACAGGTGTTGTATAATGCATTTCTTCTAAGAGGTGATTTTGTCCTGTTTTCACATTATTTACTTGAAGAAGAAAACCACGTGGCAAACATATTTTGTAAACCCAGTGTCTTCTAAACTTGTTTTTTGTCCTGTGTGTTCTATAAGCTATTGTTTTTCACTCTTGCCAGTATATAAAGTGATAGGCTTTGTTTTCATGGCACTATGTTGCCAAGTCCTATGTTTTTCTGTGCATGTAACATAAAGATCCTTTTTTAAAAAAGTTTCATGTTTTATTACTTGCATTTTTCTTTAGATGTGGCACTGCAAAGTGAGTTAGTAATCTTTGTTGAGTTTCTAAAAAATAACAAATGGTTACAGTGTTTTGTTCTTGTTTGTTATTGTTTGGAAAAAGTCCAAAATAATTTTATTAAAGTCACATTACTCTGTAGATAGGGATAGGCCATATTTTTGAGAGTTCACATTAATAACAATTTTATATATGCAATATCTTTTTTTTTTTTTTGAGACAGGGTCTTACTCTGTCATCTGTGATCTTGGCTCACTGCAACTTCCGCTTCTGGGGTTCAATGGATTCTTGTGCCTCAGCCTCTCAAGGTATCTGGGATTACAGGTGTCCGCCACCACACCCAGCTAATTTTTTTTTTTTTGCATTTTTGGGTGAGATGGGGTTTCACCATGTTGGCCAGGCTAGTCTCAAACTCCTGGCCTCAAGTGATCTGCCTGCCTCGACCTTCCAAAGTGCTGGGATTATAGGCGTGAGCCACTGTGCCCGACCTATTCCTAACTTTTTTTTTTTCAAATTTGAAATATAGATAATATGTACCCCATTAACTTATGGGATACATAAAAGAAATTTGTATTTGTTATTGGCTCTGGTTATTATTTTTGGCCTTCCATGGACAATTACTTAAAACCTTTAATGCATGAAGCTGTATTTTTGTTCTAGTCTCAAAAGGTAGATTGCTGTATCTTTCCCACCCTAGTGAAACTAAGTCATTGGCATTTGGCACATCTCCTTGACGTGGGATTTCAAATGTGCTGTCTAGAAATGGTAATGCATTGTCAGCAAGGCTACTTTTCATTTCATCAACATAATTTTCACTGCCCTGGAATCAATTTATTACTTGACCTGTTAATAATTACACTTGGTCACTAGCATTTCAGTGGCAGAGAAAGTCTCTGGAAATGGCCATAGTCATCCTTTTGGGTAATAAGTTATGGGATTTCTGTTCAGCTTGGAGATTTGGCCTGTTGAGGTGGTTGACATTTTATGAAAACAAAGGAGCAAACTTCTCCCTGATGCCATGTTAGGATTGGCTCTGTCAAATGGTTGAGAACACTCATCTAATTATCTAAGTGTACTTTTGCATTACATTTTCCTATGGCCAACTTTAAACATGCTTAGAGAAGTTTCCCCATTCTATTTCCAGCCAGAGGCAAGTGCTTGAAAAATGAGAAATAACCATAGGGCTCCTTTAAGATTAATTTTTTACAGGTCCTGTAATACCTAATATTTAAAATGAGCTACTTTGAAATCAGTCATGTATCACATCAGTGTTTCAGAAAGAGATTGAGAAAATATGAACTGTTACAAAACCATTAATCTCACCTGTTTCTACGTGGTGATTGGGGTCCTGGAGCAGGGCTACCTGAATCTGAATCTTCGCTCCGTAGCCTTTTGGGAAAGTGACTTGCCTCTCTACGTTTCTGTTTCCTAATCCCTAAGTGCTAGAGTAGTCATGCATATTTTCTTTTTTTTCTTTTTTTTTTTTTTTGAGACGGAGTTTCACTCTTGTTGCCCAGGCTGGAGTGCAGTGGCACAGTCTCAGATGACTACAACCTCTGCCTCCTGGGCGCAAGCGATTCTCCTGCCTTAGCCTCCCGAGTAGCTGGGATTACAGGCATGCGCCACCATACCCGGCTAATTTTGTATTTTTAGTAGAGATGGGGTTTCTCCATGTTGGTCATAATTCTTCGGCATTCTTGGTAGTTTCATGGGGGCACCCAAAAACCTTTCAGCAAATTATTCCTCTGTATAAATCAGCCAAAGTTGCTATCCATTGCTAGCTGCCACGAAACTTGACTGATACAGCTCTGTGTATTGTTCTGTCCTCCTAAATCCCAGTCAGTGAAGTATATTGATGCTAAAGTACAAATGTTATGTAGTCAGGATTTAGCTCTCCTATTTCTTTAGAGTATGTTCTATGCCTACTAGATTTTACTTGATTTTACAGTGAAATTTTTTTTGGTTCGTAAGTTTGTGAGATATATTCATCTATAATTATTTTATTGTGTACTGCTTATGTACCAGATACTTGTAATGGCTGGAAGTACAGTAGTAAACAAAGGAGACAACCCCCCAGTCTTCATTGAGCTTACATTTGAGGGAGCAGATGGATAAATAAAATATATGCTATGTTAGACCATGGTAAATGTGGTGATGGAAAAATTAAGCAGAAGATGGGAGAAAGAATATGAATGAGAATGTTATTAGAATGAGTATCAGGTTTTGAGATGAATCCTGATGGTCTTAAGATAGAGATGGGAGAGTACTAGGCACTGCTCCATTTCTGCTGGGCTGGAATGGAGACCCAGGGAGGAGCATGCTGAACACAGAATGCTCTGGGCTTCCGGATTTCCTTTGACTCCTGAGATGTGCTGATTGGCCCAGGACACTGATGGGATCTGTAGAAAGCAGCATTTTAAAAGAGAAGCAAGCTAGGGAGCACGAGAGCAGCTTAAGTGTACTTCAGCGGGCACAGGTGTAGTGGGATTAAATAGGCAATTATTGGAGGATGAAGATTCAAAGTACATTTGGATATAAGAATTGACATTTTAAATACTTTACTATGAAAATTGAAGCACATGGCTTATTAAATCTGGACCATATGTTCGTTATCCTAATGTCTATTTTAGTTGTGACACCACACAAAGAATGTGTAGGAGCACTAGCTTTTAGAATAACACAATTCCAGGGGAGCTGCTGTTGTGTTTCCTTATTTAACATACAAAAGCATTTGCCTGATACTCACATGCTTGTGCAATATGAATATAGAAAAGTCTTGGAATTATAGAAAATTAGAAGCATATTTAGGTTGGGTGCCATGGCTTATGCCTGTAATCCCAGCACTTTGGGAGGCTGAGGCGGGTGGATCACCTGAGATCAGGAAGTCGAGACCAGCCTGGCCAACATGGTGAAACCCCGTCTCTACTAAAAATACAAAATATTAGCCAGGTGTAGTGGCAGGCACCTGTAACCCCAGCTACTCTGGAGGTTGAGGCAGGAGAATCGCTTGAACCTGGGAGGTGGAGGTTGCAGTTAGCTGACATCACACCATTGCATTCCAGCCTGGGCAACAAAAGTGAAACTTCTCAAAAACACCGATGACAACAACAAAAAGAAGCATATTGAAGATTTTGTATTGCACTATAAAAGGACTAATATGATATTATGCAGAAAGGCTACATATATTTGGAAAAACCCTACTGAGCATAGAGTCTTCTTTTCTCACCTATACTTTGTACTGAATGCCTTAGACTGAATATTTATTTTTGTCACTGTGAATATTAACGAAAACTAAGCAGAAGCAGTCTTAATATCTTGTTGATTACATTTCAGAAAAAAAAAAAAAAAGAAATGGCAGAACATTAAGCCTGAATGCCATTTGCTATAATTACTGTGTGTGAAATATAACTGGTAGCTGTCAAGCTTTGATTGAAATTTACTGAAGGTTGACACCAGCTGCATGCATTAATTGTCTCTGCAAGCAAATGCACATACCAGCATTACCATTTGGAAGCATGCTCCTTTCTATTTAATTTGTTGTAAAGCATTTTCTGATTGTGTTTTGATGAACGCTGCTCTAAGTTCTTTTGCTTCATTTCTAGCAAACAAACAAATTCTTCTTTTAGCTAAATCTTGAGTACATCTATATAAGGGATATTTCCAAATTTATAACACTGACCATTTGGAGAAGGGAAACGTAAATTATTATTTTAATGAAGTGTTTTGAAACATGTTTCTAATAAAGATTTATGTATCTTCCCTATTTGGGCTACTAATACCTGACTCTTTCTATATGAAATTCAATTTATGCATTAGTATTTTTATAAGGTAGTTTGATCATATTAAGACAGTTATTTTTTTCATCCTTTTTAATTGAACAGTAGCAACCTCCAACTGAAATTTTTCTAGGAATGATATTTAATTTTCATAAAATGTAGATATTTTTAAAAGCATTGAAACAAACTTATTCTTTATATCAAAGTGATGAATACCAGTGTGCAAATTTATTTGGATTGTGTGCAAGTGTATTTTGATGGGTGCACTGCTACAGTGATTGGTTTGATAGGTACCACATATGGCACCAGGTAGGCTGCACCAGAATCTGTCAAACACTAATTCTTTATTCATTTTGATCACAATCAGAATTGAAAAAAGATTCTAGGTAGACGACAAGCAGAGGGTGTTTATTCCCTTATTGCTCTACAAGGGGTGTCGATTTTGAGTCTTACAGGAGCCAAAACAGTGTGAATATGACCTAAATTCATCTAAAGACTTGTATTGAGGAGTATTTTGTCATCACTGGCTTATTGAGAATCTGCAGTAGACATTGGTTGCTTTTTGGCTGTCGAGAATCTGTTCTCTTTCCTGAGAACACCCCAGTTTCTATGAGGAAAGCACAGGCCCTTTCCCACTAGGGAAGGGAACCAAAGCCCCCTCTACCTCTTTTCTCTTTGGCCGTGGAACTTTGAGTTTCTGCAGCCTGGGGCTCTTCCACAGGACTTTCCAGTGTGGAGGGTGGAGTGCTGCAGCCCTGAAGTCTCCATGGAGATGCGCTCACCCTTTCCCTGCGACCCTTTCCCTTGCCAGTTGGTCTCTCTGGTCTCTCTGTCTGTTATCTTGTGGAGCCTCCCTTTGATGGTCTCTGAGAGTCTTCCAAAAATCCCGTTTCCTTATGCTAACCAGAGTCAATTTTAGTTGCTTACAACCTTCACAGGAACTTTAATTGGCTTAAGAAGCATATCCTTTCTAAAGTGGAATTTTAATTTTAGTAAAAGTGTTGTGCTGGCTCACTTAATATAATTTGATGCCAGTTTAAACTCCATTGCTGGGAGACATCTCTTACAATAGCCCAGTAGACACAGCCAGGTGTAAACACTTTCTTTTTGTAGTTAGGTTTTGAAGATAAGGTTTGTAGAGATCTGGGTATCATGGATTTGGCAATTTTTTTTGTTTTGTGGAATTGTACTTAAACTTTTAGGAATCTTTCCCAGAGTGCAAGTGTTTAAAGCCATCATGGTGACTGGATGCTGTATGTTATACAGGGGTAGCTGAACTCAAACATTTCTTCAACTGCATTTTGTATCGTATAGTTTTATTAAAATGAACAAAATATATCCCTCTTTTCTTTCTTGTAATTTGAAAGGGTCAGTGTTAGGGTTAGAAGTATAAGATGACTAAACTTGAAACATTGCCTTTGGAAATTTCATTAATACAGAATAAAATGTACTTTTCTCATTGAAGGCACTTGTTTTCTATTGAAGTTAGAATATTACTGGCAGAATCATATATTGAAAAGAATTTAAATGTTTATCTTTCAATCTAAGTATGAACTAATGAAATGGAAAATTTAAACATTTCTATTTAGATCTGTCGCTACATAGTTTTTGTATTAGACCGCTGTCTGTCTCTATCATATTTTCACTGTAGGCCTTCCAGACACATAAGTGTTTCTGTGAATTAATCCATCTTTTATGAGAGAGTTCATGAAGACTGGTTTCTTAGATAATTAGAAAATGTTAATTATCTGGCTGAGCATGGTGGCTCACGCCTGTAATCCCAGCACTTTGGGAGGCTGAAGAGGGTGAATTACAAGGTCAGGAGTTCGAGACCAGCCTGGTCAATATAGTGAAACCCCATCTCTACTAAAAATACAAAAATTAGCCGGGGATGGTGGCACACGCCTATAGTCCTAGCTACTTGGGAGGCAAGGCAGAAGAATTGCTTGAATCTGGGAGGCAGAGACTGCAGTGAGCCGAGATCGTGCCACTGCACTCCAGCCTGGGCAACAGAGCGAGACTCCATCTCAAAAAAAAGAAACTGTTAATTATCTGAATCATATCACCTCAGTAGGATAAACCTTGATAGAAGAGTAGTCACACCAGCATCTTGTTTTATATTCTTGCCTATTAAACACATGCTTAAATATTGTATTATGCATATCCTTGAATATATTTAGAAGCATCACAATTGAATATGTATGGATTTACCTCAAAAGAAGATCAGGAAATAGTTGCAACTGGCATAGTGCCATTAACTAGAATTGTTACGGGTTTTAAAAAATATGTCTGTGGGCTGGGTACAGTGGCTCACTCCTATAACCCTAGCACTTCGGGAGGCAGAGGCAGGTGGATTGCCTGAGCTCAGCAGTTTGAGACCAACCTGGGCAACACAGTGAAACCCCATCTCTACTAAAATACAAAAAATTAGCCAGATGTGGCAGCGTGCGCCTGTAGTCCCATCTACTCAGGAGGCTGGGGCAGGAGAATTGCTAGATCCTAGGAGGCAAAGGTTGCAGTGAGCTGAGATCGTGCCACTGTACTCCAGCCTGGGTGACAGAGTGAGACTCTGTCTCTTAAAAAAAAAAAGTCCATGAAGTGTTATGTTTTTCTCAGTGTGTGTGTGTGGTCTTTGCACATTCATACGGCTTGCAAACACTTTAAATTTTGTGCCCTCCCAACATAGACATGAGTTACGTTGGAATGAGTTTATTTTAAACCAGAGTATGTTCTCATTATGGAAATGTTACATAGGATATGGAGACCCATGGAATACTGCTAAAGCCTAATTTAACCCAAAGTTTAGTGGAGCACTTAGTGCTTTCATGTATAAAAGAAAACTGTTTCTGTGTGAATAAGGATTTAATGGTAAAAAGCAACTGAATTTGGAATGATGTTTGACGATTTTTGGTCCTTGAGTGGAGGTTGACTCTGTGGGGGTTTAGTCTGGTCTTCATTTTTCCTACCTTGAGAACATCCTTCTGGTCATCTGGAGGTAATGTATGAAGACCAGAGCAGCCCTTAGCTGAAGTTGGAAGTTAGGAGGATAGATCTGTGAGTCCAGAATTAGGGGTTCTGGGCAGGAGTGCAGTATCTGTGGATGGAGGGGCTGGAACTAACAAATCCACGCTGTTCTTTGTCTTCCAAGAACTCATATGGAAAAGGTAGTAGTAGTGTTAGATGAAGGAAGGCATTTACAAAGTAGAGAAAAGGGACCAGGAAAGGGGAAATGAGCTCCTTTCATCAGCTTTCTGCCCTGCCTGCCTGGAGTACTCAGTACCTGAGAGAAGCAACCAAATGTTCGTGATTGGTAGACCGAGGCTCCCTTAAACCACTAACAGCAAGGATGGGGCATTTCAGTGGAGTGCTTTTACCTCTTCAGTTGCAACCACTACCAAGGGAGAATGGTGTGTACTCCCTGTAGTAGCTTCATACTTGCTTTCTACTTGTGGAAGACTCTGAGGGGCAAGCAGATGAGGCCCAAAGGAATGAAAGTGTAGGCAACTGAAGACATATATTTGAAAACCTTGAGTTAATCTCCTTGGCTGTTAGAGTCATTAAAAAAGAGCAAGACACCATGAGAAGGGAGCAAGTGAATGGTGAAAATGAAAAATATGGGCCTTATCCCACATTGTAAAGGTTTAGAGTTAAGGAGACAGGGTTTAAACCATTAACTAACTATGTGACAGGCTACTAATTATGGCATGGTACTTAGTTTTCTGATTGTTTCTTTCTCTAAAATGAAGGTGATGATAGTATCTGTATTGCAAAGTTTTTTTTTAAGGTTTATTATATATGTTACCTTTTAAGACTGGCTTTATAAACTGTAAAGCACCGTACACATGTTAGTTATCCCATGGTGTTTTACATTGGTAGCTGGGGCACCTTTCTTGGGCATGCATTGCTAGTTCTGTTTCAGTGATGCATCCATCAGTAGGTTAAGTTGACACTTCTCTTTCTGCCATCTGGATTCATAATCAGAAGACCTGGATTATAGTACCGGAGATCTGATTTTGCTCCTAAGTAGCTTTATGCTTCTCAAACTTCCCACTAAAGTAAAACACACACACAAAGAATGCCCTAGCAGCCTAACCACGTGGGTACGCTTTGTCTAAAATGTCAGTTTAATAATTTTTGGTAAAGTTTGCTATCTAACCCATATAATATGTTTATGTTAAACTATACATACCTCTAAGTTACCTATGATTAAGATTGCCTGAGCCTGTTTCTTTGTGTGCCCCTAATCATGGGACATATACATCCAACTCTTGAATTTTTGTTACTTGTTAAAGAAGACTACTGGGCTCTGTGAGGCCTGGTGTCCCTTTCTGGACGATTATTCTGTGAACCTATGTAGCAGATACAGCAAAGAACTCTTGACCTGGTTACAAAATCAAATTATATGACACTCATTTTTATGAACTGGTTTCTAGATACTGTGTAATCCTTGCCCATATGAGCCAGTCTTAGAAGGCTTTGCTCAGGGTTTATTATTGTAGAGGCCACAAATTAACAATTTTATTGGCTTAAAAATATTTTTGAAGGTTAGCCATCTAGTACATGACCTTTCATTTTGGTCTTCACTCTACTTTTGTGTGTGATTATAACTTTCCTTTATAAGCTTAAAAATAATTAAGGCTCTGGGTCAAGAAGGCAGACTAGTTACTGAGCATTGTCATCTGTCTTCTCCTCATTTTAAGGCTTCACCAAAGTGAAAACATAAACCATAAAAGAGAAAAAAAGATATAATTATAAACATGAATACCAAAGAAAATGGGAAAGGAGTCATCAACAAATGAGATAGAAAACTCTTTTGGAAGAGAAGATTGATTTTACAGATCAGAGGGTTGGAAAGCCCTAGCCTAAATATATTGCAAAGAAGTTTCTGAAGGTGTGCAAGTCTTCAGAAAAACTGACTTCTTTAGACACGAAACTAAATTCAGAAATCTAAGACTTCTGATACAGATTTTGATGCCACAGAATAAAATCCTCCTCATTCTGTGGAGTCTACTGCTCGATAGTCAGACTGTTTTCTGTTCATATCAAATAAAGCCTCCCTATTGGGGCAAGCAGAGTTCAGAATTCCCACTTAAGGGAGGAGGACTCCCCCAAAATACACCAACTGACACCAGAGTGAAGGAGAATAGTTCTTGCTCTCCTGGTATTACCATTTTAATGAACATACAATCATGGGGTACATGAGAATTGACAGTGTGAAAGAAAAAAAACTGAGCCTTAAGGAAACAGCTAATACAGAAACAATATTACAAAAAGGAGCTGTTAGGTTTATTTTTTAAAAAGGATTGCTGAAATGAAAATTTGAGTTGAAATGCGAGAAAATAAAGTTGAAGTAACCTTCTAAAATGTAGAGCAAAGACCAAAAAAAAGCAAGAGCAAATATATGGGGAATTAACCTATGAGGTTTGACATTTGACTTAATGAAACTAGAGAAAAGGAAAGAGGAGAGGAAATTATCAAAATAGTGAGGGAAGATAATTCCCAGAGATGGAAAAGACACATATCTTTATATTAAAAAGGCCCACTGAAAGCCAAAACAGTTAATGAAAAAGAGTCACTGTGGGTGTGTATTTGTGAAATTTCAGTGCTCCGAGGATTAAGAGAAGATCATAAAAGATTTCAGAGAGGAAGAAAAACAAGTTGCCTGTGTGTGAAGAAGTATTAAGGTGGCATCAGTTGTTTCATCAGCAACGTGGATACTATAGGTAAATATACTTTTTAACCTAGAATTCTGTACCTGAGATGTATATAGATATATATAAGATAGCAAAGACAAGACATTATGCAAGGCCTAGAAAACTTAGCTTTCTAAATACTTCCTTTTGTTTTTTTTAGAAACAGCGTCCCACTATGTTGCCCAAACTGGTCTCAGTCTCAAACTCCTGGGCTCAACCAATTTTCCCAAGATTATAGTCGTGAGCCATTTTGTTCCTAGTCTCCCAAATACATTTGTCAGAAAGATAGTTGAGTATGTACTCCAGTAAAAGAAAGTAATAACCAAGAAGGACTTGGCCTTCAGAGAAACCAACATAATTGCACAGTCAAAGCAGGTCTTTGAGGTAATAATGGCTATAAAATAGTCCAGAAAACAGACATTCCAAATTGGAACAGGAGTACAAAGGACTCTTAAAGTGAAACAGTGGTTGACAACCTGGGAATAATATCTGTCTCCAATTCAACCTTATGCCCCCAGAAAAAAAGCAATTACAAACCCTAGGAAAACCTCCACTCATGCCTCAGTTTGCAGGGGAAGGTCAGGCTTTTAAGCAATCAGCAAGAAAATGGGTCCATTTCCCAGCAATCTCATTACTGGGTATATACCCAAAGGATTATAAATCATTCTATCATAAAGACACATGCACATGTCAGTTCATTGCGGCACTGTTTACGATAGCAAAGAACTGGAACCAACCTAAATGCCCATCAATGATAGTCTGGACAAAAAAAAATGTGGTACATATACACCATGGAATACTATGCAGCCATAAAAAACGATGAGTTCATGTCCTTTGTAGAGACATGGATGAACCTAGAAACCATCATTCTCAGCAAACTGACACAAGAACAGAAAACCAAACACCGCATATTTTCACTCGTAGGGAGATGATGAACAATGAGAACACTGGGCACAGGGAAGGGAACAACACTCAAAGGGATAGGTGGGGAGGTGGAGGGGAGGGGAGGGGGGACAGCAGTGGGGGGTTGGGGAGGGATAACATCAGGAGAAATGCCTGATGTAGGCAACAGGGTTTGGGGGGATGGAGACAGCAAACTACCATGGCATGTATGTACTTATGCAGCATGTCCTGCAGGACATGCACATGTACCCCAGAGCACAAATACAATTAAAAAAAAAAAAAAGAAGAAAAGTGGGTCCATTTAATCTAAAAACTAATTTTCTTGGAGTGGTCAGATTATGACATTAGATTTGTAAAGAATGAAATATAATTTTAGTATACTTCTTGGCCTGGCATGTGTGTATGTATATAATACTATAGATACTGATTATTGATTTTTAACACTTAGAACTAGTCTGTGATAAAGTCTTGTTAGTGGTTATAATCTTGATATTATAAGGAAAAGTGAAGCTTACCTAAAGTGGGTTGTGGAAGCTCAGAGGAAAAATGTGTTGTGGCTCCAGTATCAGTGAGAAATTAATATATGTGGTGGCCTTGGTGAAACAGGGAATGTAATTATATTATAATACTTATAATCACAACTAGTAGAAGGGCTAAACATTGGGAGAGGCAGTTGAAAATAGTGTAGATGAGCTAAATTCTAATTTTTAAATTTAGGAGAATCAGTAGACATTATGTATAATTATTAAATCCAGAGACCTAGATACAAGTTTACTATTTAGGGATGTAGAGATGACTACCAGAAGAAGGAAAAACAAGAATAGTCAGAAAATTTATCCTGAGGAATGGGTCATGGTGTAGGGACCCATTTTCTAATTTAGTGTTTCACTAATCTAGACCTTTAATGAATTTTTTTAAAGAGTTAGTTCAAATAATTGTCCAAACTCTTTGATACTATCCTTAAGAAATAAAATAATATGAAAACTTTTTCTTCACACTTGGCTTTTAAAACTGAGTTATTGGAGAGAGATCCAAGATGGCTGATCACTAGCAGCTCGGGTACGTAGCTCCCAGTGAAAGCACAGAGAACGAGAGGACGCCACACTTTCAGACGAATATTTGTTGCTCACGGACTAGGAGATTCCCAGCAGAGGAGCCCCACGGGTCGCCAGGGCGACTCTTGTGGCCGGCATGGCGGTTTTGCTGGTGCCTTAGCGCACCAGTTCTTGGTGCAGAGTCCGGAGATTCCCGGGCAGAAAAGCACCTTCAATCTTAACACTGCTGTTTTGGCCGGCGCAGTGGATTGCTCAGATTTCGGCGCTGGGAATCAACAAGTTGGACGTCAGCTCAGAGACCTAGTTAGAAAGTCGGTAATTACAAAGACGACAGACGGATAAATATATAATGAAGGGAAGAAACCAGCGTAAAAAGGCAGAGAATACTCAAAATCAGAATGCCTCTCCCTCTACAGGGGATCGCAATTCCTCATCAGTAACGGAACAAGGCTTAATAGATTACAAGTGTGTTCCAATAACAGAAGCAGGTTTCAAAAGTTGGGTGATAAGAAACTTCTGTGAATTAAAACAACTTGTTCTAACCCAATGCAAAGAAACTAAGAACCTTGAAAAAAGGTCTGACGAAATGTTAACGAGAATGGACAATTTAGAGAAGAATATAAGTGAATTGATGGAGCTGAAAAACACAACACGAGAACTTCGCGAAGCATGCACAAGTTTAAACAGTTGAATTGATCAAGCAGAAGAAAGGATATCAGAAGTCGAGGACCAGCTCAGTGAAATGAAACGAGAAGACAAGAATGGAGAAAAAAGGATGAAAAGGAATGAGCAAAGTCTTCAGGAAATATGGGACTATGTGAAAAGACCTAATTTACGTTTGATAGGTGTACCTGAATGTGACAAAGAGAATGAATCCAAGTTGGAAAATACTCTTCAGGATATCATTCAGGAAAACTTTCCCAACCTGGCAAGGCAGGGTAATATTCAACTCCAGGTAATACAGAGAATACCACAAAGATATTCTTCAAGAAGACCAACCCCAAAGCACATAATTGCCAGATTTATTAGGGTTGAAATGAAGGAGAAAATACTAAGGGCAGCCAGAGAGAAAGGTCAGGTTACCCGTAAAGGGAAACCTATCAGACTTACAGCAGATCTCTCAGCAGAAACCCTACAAGCCAGAAAAGAGTGGGGACCAATATTTAACATCCTTAAAGAAAAGAACTTTCAACCCAGAATTTCATATCCAGCCAAACTAAGCTTTATAATCGAAGGAAAAATTAAATCCTTTGCGAACAAACAAGTACTTAGAGACTTCACCACCACCAGGCCTGCTTTACAAGAGCTTCTGAAAGAAGCACTATACATATAAAGGAACAACCAATATCAGCCTTTCCAAAAATATTTCAATAAGCAAAGAGCATTAACACAATGAAAAATTTACACTAACTAATGGGCAAAACAGCCAGCTAGCATCAAATGCCAGTATTAAACCTATATATTTATTCTAATTGGATAAAAAGCCAAAACCCATCGGTATGCTGCATCCAGACCCATCTCACATGCAACGATACACAAAGACTCAAAACAAAGAGAAGGAGGAAGATTTATCAACCAGAGACTAAAAATAAACAAATAAACAAAAAGCAGGAGATGCAATTCTCACCTCTGATAAAGTAGACTTTAAAGCAACAAAGAGCAAAAGAGGCAAAGAAGGACATTATATAATGGCAAAAGGATCAATGTAACAAGAAGAGCTAACGATTTTATAGATCAACGAGACAGAAAATTAACAAGGACATTCAGGACTTGAACTCAGACCGGGAACAAGTAAACTTAATAAACATTTATAGAACTCTCCACTTCAAATACACAAAACATACATTACCACCTCACACCTATTCCAAAATTGGAAGTAAATCACTCCTCAGTAATCGCATAGCATTTCATAGGTTTAAATGAAATATTGGTTGGCTGCTTGTTTGTTATTTTCTTCCCTTATTCCTTCCTGTCTACATCAAGTATAATTATTGGTATAAAAGAGGTTTTCAATACCCATTACTAAACTGCATTCTAGCCTGGGCAAGAAAGCAATACTCCCATTCTCTCTCTCTCTCTTTCTCTTCCTTTTTCTTCCTCTTCTTC
Organism: Aotus nancymaae; assembly: GCF_030222135.1. Taxonomy (NCBI): domain Eukaryota; kingdom Metazoa; phylum Chordata; class Mammalia; order Primates; family Aotidae; genus Aotus; species Aotus nancymaae. Next base: position 21,781,459 of record NW_026988455.1, read on the forward strand.
ATTTTTTTTTCTTTCTTTCTTTCAAAAAAAAAAAAAAAGAACTAGAACAAATAAAGCTCATTCCTAAAAAAAAAAAAAAAAACTGAGTTATTTTGGATAACAACAACAAAAAGTCACATGAACAATTGTTTTTCCCATTATTAAACCTAACACTTTTTCCTGAAAGCATTTGTGCTTTTATACTAAAGTGAATGCAGGTCACTTTTAATAAGTGTGAAATTCAGCCCTGAATCTGGTAGACTTAAGTCATTAATGACCCAGTGATATCCTGTGGTAAATCACAGTATAGAAGGGAGGATGGGGCTTCAGAATCCTTTCCAATACTGTATTCCAAGCATCAGGTAGACATTTGGTCATTTGGAGTTGACTCAAAAATGAAGATCTAGTTTACATTCTTGGCACTGTTCTATTTCTACTTGAAAGATAAACCTATGATAGAGTGACCTAGGGAGAATATGTGGAGTACTGTCTCAAAACACAGAAACACTGCAGTAACTGCAGCAAAACAAAAGTGCCTCCAACACTCAAGAAAGAAACCTGTTGCCATGGCCACTCACAACTTTTGTGGCCTTTAAGTGAGATCGATAATTTATATTTATCCCTCCCCAAGGAAATTTCTACTATATGACTGTATCTAAAAGTTCTGTGACTTTCTCATCTGGCAGAAACAACTTCTTATTCACGAAACATGCTGCTGGTTCACTGGCCATAGTTTGCCAGCCTTTGATGGAGTACTTAGGGAGTTTTGAACTAGATCACCTAGGCATGAATATTGTCCCCATCCCCCATCCCCACCCCACTCCAATTGTGGGAATTAGTTTTCTAATTTTCAGTATGAAGATAATGGATATGTCAATGCCATAGAGTTTTGTGAGGATTAAATGGAGTATATAAACTGCTTGAGAATAGTGCCTGCCCCATAGCCTCATAGCAACTACTCTTTAAGTTTTGTAATGCTATTATTGAAATAGGATCCAAATGGCTAAGTTTACTCTCATATGCTGACTCAGCCTGGTCAGAGTGTTTGGGGGCATATTCATATTGAGTGGAAATAACGGTGTCTGATTAGCTGTGTTGGAGTGGAGAGGAGAGACCATAGCAGCTGGTCCAGGTCTTTGCTACCTCTTGCAGATGACTCTGTCATCTTGGATAACCTTTTCATGATTAGGAATGCAACACTACATTAAAATATTTATATTAGAAAGCAGATTTAATTCAGAATTATCTCAGGTACACTAAGTTTTACGGAAACATAACTGATGTAAATCTAACTGATGTAAATTTAAGGTTGGCAAGTAATGGATATATAAACTGCTCTTTAATGATGTTAGCTAACTGTAATTTATCTTGATGACATTTTGCAAAAATAATATTTAAAGAACAAAACAGTTTGTTGAACAATATGAACTAAGTGGAATATAAGTAGGAAATGCTTGTATTTTTCTCCAGTTATTGCCTTCAACTGAACTTTTAAAAACCTTTACTTCCCATTGGTTTGTGTGTTGTTGACTGACTCAGTAACTTTCTAGTCATTTTTGGTTATTCAAGAGAAAGATGCCTGCCTAGTTTGGCTCAGTTTAAAACTTCAATCTCAAATTTAAAAGTGTACCTTTTTCTATTTCTAGAGAAATAGAAAGTAACAGTAACAGAGACCAAATTTGTCTTTCTATCTTAAACTACTAGAGAATTGGGCAAATATATAAAACAGCTGTTTTCGTACATTGGATTACAGACAGCACAGATCCGTGATCCTAAGAGAAAATAATCTAAGGGAAGTCCTAAAATCATTGCTGCTTTCTGCCTAGAGGCATTTTCCAGATTACAGTGAAAGAAAGAGGAATCTAGGAATTCTAAGGAGGCTGAAGTGGATTAATATGTGGGATACAACACAGGATAGGAAGTAGCTACACAGAAGATCAGAAATTTGCACAAGGGTGACCTTGAGTTTGTTGGAGAATGCCAAGATGTGCTTTCATATGATAAAACTCAACAAAGCCACTCAAGGAACTACCAGAGAAAGAGAACTGTAAACAGACTAATTCCCAGAGTTCACACGGAAGTGAACTGGAAAAATTTAAAATTCTGAATAGCAGATTAAAGAGGCTTTGTAAGGCACACTGAAGAAAATAGAAACCCAGAAGCATTATGCTTTGGTAGGGCCAAACTATCCTTAAAATGAAGAATTCTCTAGGCCTGTCTTAACAAAGCTTAAAACAAGCCCCAAAAGGATCCACCCGCTTGGCAAAGAATTTAACTGTCTTTGGTACAATGTTCAGTATGCTTTGAAGGAACACAGCATGATCCAGCATACAAAAAAATCACATAATGTCTAGCAACCAATAAAAAAGTAGTAGATATGATGAAGCAGGAAAATATGAGCCAGGAGAAAAAGCAGTCAGTAGAAACAGAGATGATGGAATTGGCAGAAAAGGACCTCAAAGCCATGACTAGATTTATACGCAAGGATTTAGAAGAAAAAATACTAGTAAGAGAAATGGAAGATATAAAACAGCTCTGTGGGATATCTAGGGGTAAAATTTACAATCTCTGAAGTGAAAATTTTGTTGCATTTATTTCACTGCAGAAATTGTAAATTTTGGAAGTAATAGCAGATTAGGAACTGCCGAAGAAAAGTTTAGTGAATCCGAAGACAGAAATAGACACCGTGAAAACCAGATTACACAGAAAAGGCCTAAAAACTATAATGAACAGAGCCTCAGTGACCTGGGTCTATTGTGTATACATATATCAAGTGGTCTAATGGATAAAATTGGAGTTCCAACAGTAACAGTAGCAGTAATGGCCAAAACTTCCCCAAATTCAGTCAAAATTAATTTTTACTTCTTCAAGACATCTATTGTACATAATGAATTAACTTCTGTCCTGTGTATCTAAGAGGTATATGTACCATTATTGGGATATTTTAAAGTACTCATTCACATTATTTCCTTTTAGCTGTATTCTCTCATAAAACCCTAGCTGAGAAAGGCTACTGTTGATCAACCATTAAAAATGGAAAGAAGTTAGCTAGTAAGCCAGTAGCGAGGATAGCATGGAATACTAGAAACACTCATTCCAAGGAAGACAGGAAAAGAAAGAGCAAGTAACAGAACAGGTGATAAAAATGGAAAACAAATACCAAGATGGTAACTTTAAACTCAACCATGGGCATAGTGACATTAAACGTAAGTTTTATAAACAGTACAGTTAGAGGGAAGAGATTGTCAGATTAAACAAGTAGATTCACTTGCTTTTTGTAAAAGACAAACTTCAACTATAAAGATACAGTATAAATTAAAAACTAAAAGAATAGAAGGAGATATGCCATGCTAACAATAGAAAAGAAAACTGGAGCAGTTTCATTAGCACCAGACAAACTAGGCTTCAAGACAAGATATATTACCTAAGTTAAGGAGGGATGTTTCATAATAACAGAACTTCAAAATACATAGAGTGAAAACTGCCAGAACTAAAAGGAAAAATAAATCCACTGCTTTGGTTGGAGATTCTATAATTGATAGAGCAAGTGAAAAGAAAACAGTGAGAATCTAGGAAACTTTAGCTGTATTAGGAAACAACTTGACCCAGCATTTTGATAGAGCAAGTGAAAAGAAAACAGTGAGAATCTAGGAAACTTTAGCTGTATTAGGAAACAACTTGACCCAGCATTTTCAGAGAACTCCACAGAAGAACAGAATTCACGTTTAAGATGCACATGGAATGTTTATCAGAATAAAATGATGGACCATAAGACAAACCTCAAATTTAAAAACTGAAATAAGAATATATTATCTGACCCCAGTAGAATTAAATTAGAAATAAATAACAGAAATTTAAAATCCCCAGATAAGTAGAAAATAAAAGCATATACCTTTAAGTAGTCCATGGGTCAAATAAGAAATCACAAGAGAAATTCGAATATATTTTGAATTTAGTGAAAATAAAAATATTAAATTTTGTGGAATATAGCTAAAACAATGCTTGAAGGAAATTGTAACTTTAAAATCTTAAGTTAGGAAAAAAGAAAGGTCTAGAATCAGTTACCTAAACTTTTACCTTAAAAGTGAAAACTAGTGATATAGGTTATACACAAATAGAGAACAATCAGTAAAACCAAAGCTGATTTTTTGAAAATGTTAAAAAAAAAAAAAGTGTGACACTGCTAACCAACCTGATGAAAGAAATGAAAGGTGATAGGTTGGAGGTGAGGTCTGAAGGAGAGAGGACACAAATGACCAAAATCAGGATTGAAAGCTCGGGTCATCACTGCAAATTCTGCAGACATTTAAACAATAGAAAGAATATTATGAGCAACATTATGCAAGCACGTTCACCAACTTGCAAGACACAGTTACCAAAGCATGACTTGAGAATAGGGAATCTGAATACCTCTGTACTTTTTTAAGAAATTGAATTCGTAGTTAAGAATTTTTCCACAAAGAAATCTCTGAACCCAGATGGCTTCACTAGTGAGTTCAGTCAGCCATTTAAGTAAGAAACATTATCATTTCTACTCCAGCTCTTTCAGAAAATAGCTTCCAGACTCATGTTTTGAGACCAGCATTACCTTCCTACCAAACACAAAAATATTTAATGAAAGATATATACAGACAAACATCCCTCATGAAAACAGGTGTAAAAGTCCTAACAGAATTTTAGCATATCAAATTCAGTAATTCCTAAAAAGATAATACATCATAACCAAGCAGGATTTATCTCATTTATAAATTAATACAATTCACGATTTTAACAGAAACAAAGAGGAATTGTGTAGTCATCTCAGTGTTCACAGAAAAAGCATTGGATGGAATTTAATATTGACTCATGATTTATTAAAAATTTCATAAAATAGAAACAGAAGGACACTTCCTGACTCTGAAAAAAAGGCCTTTACAAAACATTTACAGTTAGCATATTTAGTGACGAAAAACTATATGCTTTTCTGTTAAAAGGGGAAACAGAACAAGCCTGTCCACTCTCATCAGTCCGGTCCAACATTGTCCTGTAGGTTCTTACCAGTGCAATACGTGAGCAAAAGAAATAAAAAGACAGAGGCTGGGCATGGTGGCTGACGCCTGTAATCTCAGCAGTTTGGGAGGCCAGGGTGGGTGGATCACCTGATGTCAGGAGTTCGAGACCAGCCTGGCCAACATGGTGAAACCCTATCTCTACTACAGATACAAAAATTAACCAGGTATGGTGGTGCATGCTTGTAATACCAGCTACTCAGGAGGCTGAGGCAGGAGAATCAGTTAACCCAGAAGGCAGAGGTTGCAGTGAGTGGAGATGGTGCCATTGTAGTCCATCCTGAGCTACAAGAGCAGAAGAGCAAAACTCCATCTCAAAAAAAAAAAAAAAAAAAGACAAGACATACAGAATGGAAAAAGGAATTAAAACAGTCTCTTCACACATGTCATGATATGTTCAGATAAAATTTTTAAAGAGTATCAAAAACACTGTTAAAATTAATAAGTGAATTGAGCAGGGTCGTTGGACACAAGTTCAGAATATAAAATGAATTGTATTTGTATGTACTAGCAATGATCATTGCCAAGTAAATTTTCAAAAATCACTAACATTTACAATAGCATTAAAAACCATGAAATATTTAGAATAAATTTAACACAACATGTGCAAGATCTGTACACTCAAAACCACCAAACATGGTTGAGCAAAAATGAAAGAAGACTTAAATAATTGAAGATATAACATGTTCATGGATCAGAAGATGAAATATTTTGAAGATACCTTTCTCTTTGAACTAATGTGTGATTCAATGTAGATAATATAGCTTTTTTTAATATACAGTGGCAACGTGGTTCTAAAATTTTGTTTTAGAACAAAGAACTGAAGTTGGTAGATTAAACACTGCCTGATTTCAAGACTTACTATATAAAGGTACAGAAATCAATACACCAGATACTGGTGTGAGAACAGACATAACAGAGCCATGGAACAAAATAGAAATTCCAGGAATAGACCCGCACATATATAATGAGGGGACCCATTGGGGGAAAAATTTGTTTGTTACTCTGCTCCTTCACTTTTGGGGGAGTGGCAGTCCATCCCAGGACCCACCTCACCCCCATTCTAGATCTCAACTCCTTCTCTGTGTTGGGGCTGAGAGGAGGCTGGATCAAGAGGCTCCTCACACTACTGCCACTCCTGTTCCCTGGGTGGCATGTGTCCAGTGCTGGCTCTCCTGTGGTTTCTCTTGATGCCACCGCTCCCTGAGGTAGGAGGTCTGACTACAGATCCCCATGTTACACTGCCAATGGGCTCTGGCCCTCTGTGGCAGAGACTGCTAGCTGTTTCCAAATAATGGATGGATCTTTCTTTTTTCCTTTTAGTGATAGTACTGCTGCCCTGGTTCAGATCCAGCTAGCTCAACATAACCATTTTAACTTCCCATATACCTTGGAGATGGCCTTATGAGAAACTCTCTGTCCACATAGATGGCTGCAGTGTGAACTGGAGAACATTCTCATCAACCTCACAGATGAGATCACACCCAGGGGGTGGCAGAACAACACAGGAGATAACCCAAGAATGCCTACAAGTTTGGGATATTTTAAAAGGAGAGAGAAGCTTTGGTCTTTTTTAAACCAGTGCTATTTTGTCAGCTGAATAATTGTAACTCATGTCTTTGGCTCATAGACTGTCTCCCTGTGTAAGGGTCTGGCAAGGTAGCTACAGCCCCAGTACCTTCCATGGTGTTAAGAAGAGACGGTCATATCCTCACCACACCAGAGAGCAGATGTGCGGGTTGCCACCAGTGTTCTCCTCCCTACCCTCTCCCCTACTTTTCTTTTCATTGGTTCAGTAGAAGGAGGGGCTGTGCAGTAAGTCTGCTGCCTGAGCACAGGGACAGCTGTCACTGCAGTGGTGGTCTCCCAGTCTCCTCGACCTCTTCCCTTGGATTCTCCCCACCCACAAAGGTGGGGAAGGAGCAAGGAGAGGCAAAGTCCCACCCCTCCTTGTTAAGACTACAGTGACTTCCCTTCTCCCCATTCATAATGCTTAGCTGGAAGGAAGTGGCTGGGTGGTGATGCCAGTAGCCATGCTGGTGCCATGCCAGGTGCCCTTCATGAACACCAAAGGAGGGGCAGTCTCAAGTTTGTCACTGTCTTTAGAATTCTGGGGTTCTCGATAGTCTTTGCCCTCAGGGTGGATCTCAGTCTCCAGGTTGTGGGTAGCAGGGCAGTCCCATTTCTTATCTCATTACAAGATGTCATATTTCAGAATAATCTTGTTGATGGTCTTTTTAACAAATGTTATTTTAGGACAGATTTCATGAACTGTTATTTTATGCCACTAAATAAATCATAAGCTTAATTGCTACAGTCTGGGTAGAAACATATTTGTTTTACAGTGTAAGCCTCACTAACTGATTTAATAGAGTAGCCAAAAGCAATTTTAAATACTTCCATTTATTGCAAATGATCAATCTTTGTTGTTTCTAAGATAAGATGAAACTGAAATAAAATGATATTATTTAAATTTAATTATATTTAATTCCTATAAAATGGAAGATAAAATGCCAGAACTTAGAGCTTATTTTTTAATTATCTATTTTTAAAATAGAGCTGCATAACTTAGAGCTGCTCAATTCATGAGCTACTAGCTTGTTTTTTGAAAATGAAAGAAAAAAGATGAGTTTCCAAGTTAATTCACATTATACTTTTAATTTTAAATAATAAATGTCATTTCTAAATGATAACCTTGCTCTGTACCAAGTTAGCACTTGATAGTTGAAAATAAAAATTATTTTATGACTATTAATTTGTAAGGAGGCATTATATGAAAAAATATATATGCACAGGCATATTTAATCACTAAAAATTGCTTATCAGGACAGTCATGGAAATATCCTTCTGTAACAGTTTTTCTCAGATCTATTTCAGATATATGCATTTGTTACTATATTTATCTATATTTATCAGCCCTTGCTGTGAGGTTTGGTTATTTTATTACAAGCAGCTGGGCAAAGTTTTTTCTTTTAAAAACTCCATTCTTTTTTTTTTTTTTTTTTTTTTTTTATTGCATTTTAGGTTTTGGGGTACATGTGAAAAACATTCAAGGTTGTTGCATAGGTGCATATGTGGCAGTATGATTTGCTGCCTCCCTCCCCTTCACCTATATCTGGCATTTCTCCCCATGCTATCCCTCCCCAACTCCCCACCCCCCCGCTGTCCCCCCCACTCCCCCCCAACAGACCCCCGTGTATAGTGCTCCCCTCCCTGTGTCCATGTGTTCTCCTTGTTCAACACCCGCCTATGAGTGAGAACATGTGGTGTTTGATTTTGTGTTCTTGTGTCAGTTTGCTGAGAATGATGTTTTCCAGGTTCATCCATGTCCCTATGAAGGATGTGAACTCCTCGTTTTTAATGGCTGCATAATATTCCATGGTGTATATGTGCCACATTTTTCCTGTCCAGTCTATCATTGATGGGCATTTGGGCTGCTTCCAGGTCTTTGCTATTGTAAACTGTGCTGCAATGAACATTCGTGTGCATGTGTCCTTATAGTAGAACGATTTATAATCCTTTGGATATATGCCCAGTAATGGGATTGCTGGGTCAAATGGAATTTCTATTTCTAGGTCCTTGAGGAATTGCCACACTGTTTTCCACAATGGTTGAACTAATTTGCACTCCCACCAACAGTGTAAAAGTGTTCCTATTTCTCCACATCCTCTCCAGCATCTGTTTTCTCCAGATTTTTTAATGATCGCCATTCTAACTGGCATGAGATGGTATCTCAATGTAGTTTTGATTTGCATTTCTCTAATGACCAGTGATGATTAGCATTTTTTCATATGTTTGTTGGCCTCATGTATGTCTTCTTTTGTAAAGTATCTGTTCATATCCTTCGCCCATTTTTGAATGGGCTTGTTTGTTTTTTTCTTGTAAATCTTTTTTAGCTCATTGTAAATTCTGGATATCAGCCCTTTGTCAGACGGGTAGGCTGCAAAAATTTTTTCCCATTCTGTTGGTTACCGATTCACTCTATTGACTGTTTCTTTTGCTGTGCAGAAGCTGTGGAGTTTGATTAGGTCCCATTTGTCTATTTGGCTTTTGTTGCCAATGCTTTTGGTGTTTTGGTCATAAAGTCCTTGCCTACGCCTATGTCCTGAATAAAAACTCCATTCTTTTGTTGTACTGCCATCACTCACATTACACACTTGGACAGCAGATTAAAAGCACGTAAACAGTAGAATTAGATGAAATACTTGATGTCACTATATTTCATGATACTGTAACAGAAACCACTCTTTCAGGACGATATAAAATGAAAGCATTACACTTTTTAAAAAAACGTAACAAAAGGTATAGTCAGTGTATGGAACATGAAACTTCTTATGCTGGGTTTAACTGACTCATCTATTTACTCATCTGATGGTTAATATCATGCCAACATTTAATTAATTTGCTCTGTTACTGAGTAATATATACATACTAGTGTATATATTTAATGACTTTATAAGCTTATTAGAAGTCTACAATTCCAAACCTCTGGCCCAAATGGGAACTTTTTAAATATATAAACCCTTTTATAAATCTAAACTTAGTTTATTCCAACTTTGACATGACAGTTTGAAACATTTTCAGTTCAAGACTATAAATCCAGATTCAGTTTTCCTTTGAGTTTGTGCTATATAATCAAGTCCTGGGGCAGGAACTATTCCATTGTCTCTTATTTTTATGTCAAGCCTAAAAGGTAGGTTACTCCCATGTCAAAAATATGGAAACTGAGTCTTATAACCTTTTCCGAGATTATGTAGGTAATTAAGGATATATTGATTGCCCCATTCTGCTGTTTAGGATTTTTGTTAATTAAGAGATGTGCTATGATATTAGGAAAAAAATCTTCAGTGTAAACATATTGTTGCATTGATGTCATACAAATTGTTGCCAATATAGGCAGCTCTTGACTTGTTTTATTAACTGAAGAAATATGGATAGCTTGCTATTTTAGGTTACCCATCTCTTATGTTTAGAATTCGTTTCTACTATCACCCTCTTAATTAGACTTCTGTTACCTGCCCTCAGAGCTAATGTAGCGTTTTACAATTAGACTCCGGAATTCTGTCCTTCGTATGTTTATGTCCATGATTGGTAAATGAACTTTACATCAAAACCAGTGGTTCACATTGCTTACTAAAGAAAGCGTAAGCTCATTCTGGCATTGAAGACTTTATTTTTGTTTCTCAACCTTGCCCTTCCCATCCCATCTGTGCCCCATCTCAGCTATTTTGAGGCCCCTGCTATTGTTGGGAGAGGCCTTCTTGTCCCCAGTGCCCCAGCTCAGGGAAGACTCCCAAGCTTCCTCCCATAGCCCTTCGTTTACTTCTCTTACAGTACCTGTATTTTAGCCCCAAGTCACAAAATCTGAGAAATTCAGGTCAGCCAAGGAAGTTTGTGCACACCATCCAGAGAGACCTTCTTCACAGATGCACAGTCTTTTGCTGTGTCTGCTTTCCGGTAGAGGCCTGTGCACTGAAGACAATTCAGATTTACTTTGTTAACATTCTTTCTGCCAATTTGCCTATGGATGGATCTTTAAGTATGCTAGAAAGGACATTAGTTTTATTCCCATTTTATTTAGTTGGAAATGTAATTATTTTCACTCTGTACTTAGCTTATTTACTTGACTTACATTAATTTTTTTCTTACATATATTTTGTCTCCTTAAATTGTGCTGTATTTCATACCATTGAAATACAGTTTGTATAGAGAATAATTACTTGTATTAACAGTTTACAGTATACAAAGATTATCCACCACATAGTGATATATTTAGATAACCTTGACAGACTAATCTGAAAGCAGTTGCTGGGTTAGTTAATTCACACAGAGCCCCGACGGGGATAGGGAAACTGCTTCAGTGAGCCGATTGTAGGGCTATTGATGACTGCAGTCCTTCTTAGCTCTCTAGATACCAAGATAAGGGATCAGAGAAGAGCCACAAACCCATGAAAGTCAGCTCCTCATTAGGCTTGACAAGCACAGGAAGCTAGGAGGCTTACTTTGAAGAGCATGCATTACAGCCTTAGGCTCATGAAATAATACTGTAGGTTTACCTCTTCTTGAGTTTCTTTAAATTATACCCCATAATTTATTTTCTGCTTTCACAGAGTTTTGGTGGGATGTTTTATAAATTTAACATAATACAAAGAAAAATATTACTTACAAGTTTAGTTTTTAGGCTGTAAGTCATGATTTTCTCATAAATATGAGTCTCTGAAATCAGAATATCTGATAAATTCCCAGAGTTCTAGTTATTTGCTCACTTCATATTATACTATAGAGAAAGCCCTAATCTGTGCATCTGTTAAACATTCGAATGGTAACTACTAAATTAATTTTTTTCAGATTTCCTTTGAGTAAGAAGTAATTTATCATATGTAGGCTGAGATTGAAATGTTTATTAGGTACAAACTTACTTTTCATTCTGTAGTTATGAAAGATTGTTGTAGAATCTTGGTAAACTTAATCATTTGAAATTATGGAAGAAATTTCTTTGTTTAAGAACTTGTATGATTGATTATTCTCTGAAGCATAATAGACCCTACTGTACTTTCAAGAATTTTAAACCATACATTGGATGTAAAGAAAAAGATAAAAACAAACAAAAAATTACTGGTAATAACAACTATTATAGAAGCAAAAAGTTTGCCTATTCTCATTACACATACAGCTATATCATCTGTGATTATGGTCCAGCAGTAAAAATGTAAAAATTAAGAGATTGTTTTGGTACCTCCATGTCAAAAGGTCAATGTTAATGGCTTTGTTTCTTTGTCTTAAGGCTTTTATGATAGATTTTAATCCAGTTTAGTCAAAATATGTATTATATCCACATCCACTGATACCTTAATAGTGTTGCACTTCATGTATTCTTTTGCTGTCTATTTCTAATGTCTTGCCTCCTTGGTAATCCAGTTGCACCCTGCCCTTTATGCTACTCCAGCCAAGTAGGGTTGGGAGTCAGTGAAGATAGCCACACACAACTCTGTGTTGTCATGAGAGACAGAAGAGGTACCGTAGTGATGGATGTGGTCACACTGCCAGTGATAGCCTCTTGGGGGTTCTGCAAAATGGGGGTGATGACACCACCTCAGAGAACTGATGTGAAAATTAAAAGTTGATAAAGTGACTAGGACAGGGCCTGGCACATAATAAGCACTAGATACATGTCCCCTGCTGCTTGCTGTTTTATGCTTTTTTCCAGGGCACCATATTAACATATAGCTCTTCCTTGACCATATGTAAAAGTTTTATTTTTAAATGCCTGCTACTTTTTTCCTCAAAAAAAAAAAAAAAGAAAAGAAAAATTCCTGAAAGGTAAAAAGAGGTTAAAAAAAATAAAAAGGTTGACCAGTACATGGATAGATTTTCTCAGCAGCATGGGGAGCTCAGTTAGACTTGGACCGTTTCAACAGTAGAGCAGACTTTGAAGGTACTGGATTGCAGGAAATACTTCTCAACCCCTTACCACATTATAATTACATAATCACAGCACTAAGAGGGGCAGTGTGAATTATTCTTTGCTTGATCAGTATGAGAATTTGTCTGAAGAGTTGCTAGAATATATGAGGGCTCTTGGGTTATGAGGGAACAAAAGAGAATGCTCAGGAGCAGCAGGAGTAAATGGAAAGTTTACTCTGTCCTGGCATTCACTCGACATTTGGCTCCCTTTCCCTTTTTCTTTTACAGGCTCTTTGGGAGCTTATATCAGTGGAAACCACAGCTTCTGGCTTTTATAATGAATACATGATCAGCCAGTGATTGACTTGTATTTACCATTCTCCAGTGACTCCTCTCAGAAATCCAGCTACTTTGTAAGTAGTAAAGACCCATCATGAGTAAATATCCTATGAGTATTCACAGTCTGAAAACACACAGCACAGGCATAAGTTTCACCTTGGCAGCCTCTGCATTATAGAAAGACCTACTGGGCACAGTGGCTCATGCCTGTAACCCCAGCACTTTGAGAGTCAGAGGCGGACAAATCATGAGATCAGAAGATCAAGACCATCCTGGCTAATGTGGTGAAATCCCATCTCTACTAAAATACAAAAAATTAGCTGGGTGTGGTGGCGCACGCCTGTAGTCCAGCTACTCGGGAGGCTGAGGCAAGAAAATCACTTGCATCTGGGAGACAGAGGTTGCAGTGAGCCAAGATCTCACCACACTGCACTCCATCCTGGGTGACAGAGCAAGACTCCATCTCAAAAAAAAAAAAAAAAGACCTGTGAGAGGAGGTGAAACTTCTTTACTGGAGAAAGATTAGTTTCAGCTTAGGAGAGAAGAGCTCATTTTCATGTCTTGATAAGAGCCCAGCACCTCAACCATGTCAGTGCACCCCAAGTGTTGTGGGGCCTTGGAGCACTGCTGCTGCACCTAGAGGGAACTGGCAAGGAGAGGACATGGCGATCTCCCAGAATGTTCGTAATGGCAAGCCCATCCTGTCTACCTTGCCTAAGAGGTGATAGAAATAAGATTCCCAAAGGTAAAATGCATCTCTGTGGTACCCCAGTAACCCCTTGTCTGGACCCCTATGCTGCTGCCCTTTCTCTTCTGCTGCAGCAGCATGTGGTGGACTCACAGCTCACCCATGTGCTAAGGGAAGTTGCCACTCCACCCCCGAGTGATTTCTTCTCTTTATCAAATACTTACTTGCCTCTACAACAGCCAGGGGATGTGCTGATGTGTAATATTAGAAGTTCTCTAGAGCAGAATTCTGTATCCCTCTCTAAGTTGAAGGAAACAAGGAGCTCACACTTGGTCATCCACAGTCTGATAGAGGCTTGTCTTGGGGGTGACTCTCTGCCATCAAAAGACAGAGGACATCAGTCGTTCATTAAATACTGGAAACTTGAGGTTTCTATTGACTGAGCTTTAAATGATGGGTGCTGTATTCTAGAGAGAAGAAAATATAATGAGTATGTCCTCAACATTTTCTTGGGGTTTTAGTTGCCTGAGCAATAAAGTATGGATATGCAGATTACAGAGTTGCTGCAGATATATAGTAGTGATGAAAAATACTCTGTAGTGATTTAGAATCATATACTTGCAAAAATACTGCTTAAGCTAATAGGTCAGACATCTGACAGCTCCCTGGGGATTCAAGAGACTCACCTGCCTCCATGTGTGGAAAAGGCAGGGAGTAAGTTCTGCTGTAACTGATCCTCACTTAGGACATGCAGAGAACAAGAACATGTAGTAAATAAACATTGTGTTTACTGAGCGATGCAGTGGCCTTTAGGGCCCTTTACAGAATGGTTTGTTATGACTGTGGTTAACTCGCACACCATGACAAGCTGGGATGGGTGAGTTGTGAGTAGTGGGTGAGGTGGGTGTGCACTGGGTGGGTCGCCGTGTACTGGGCAGCAGGTGCAGCCTCAGAGCTCCCAGACTTCAGGCCTGCCCTGGTAGGTGGGGTCAGGTTCTTGACAGCTCCTGTGTCCTTCTGCCTGGAGATAATTTTATACGTTTTTCATTTTTTTCCCTTCTTTGTAAAATAAGAGTTTAGTAGAGAATACAACTGGAACACCTAATTTTTGTTTAAAATGGACACAAACAATCGTTGATGAATACCTTTTTGAACATGATCTTTAAGTGTACTTTTACCTGTTATATTCGTAATCATGAACAAAGGTATAGAAGATATTTGAGAAGTATGCTTTTGAAGTATCTCTCATATTGCTGATCATATGTTAGTGCTGCCAAAAAAAAAATCTACCAAACAAACAACTTTTATGTAATCAACTCAAAGAACAGCCACAAGGGTGAGGTTATAGGAAAAGAGGACTGTACAAGATGATGTGTGAGATATTGTTTCTTTGGTATGTCACAGAGCCATGTGGCTCTAGTGTTTTCTTACAGAATTCCAGGTCACTGTTCAGAAATATCATGTTCTTTTTTTTTTCTTTTTTCTTTTTTCTTTTTGAGACAGAGTCTGTTGCCTAAGCAAGAGTGCAGTGGTGCAATCACGGCTCACTGCAGCCTCAACCTCCCCAGCTCAGGTGATCCTCCCACCTTAGCCACCCAAGGGTTTTGCCATGTTTCCCAGGCAAAATGATGTACAGCGGCTCCTGAAATCACACTCTTTTGTTCAACATTGTTCTTTTATAATGTTATTGCTTTTGTTATATGTTGTTTCACTTGAAGTCCTAGTTTCCAGGAACCAACACTGTTATGTGAGGACTTACTGTACGTATATAAGTACATTTTTATGTGAAACAGTGAAACTGGTATTATAAGTTCAAGATTTACTTGCCAGTTATTTAAGTTTCTGTGTCCCACCTGAGAGCTCATCTGTGTACTTCGGCCACATTCCTACTACCCCTGGGGGCACTACCGCTTCCCACTGGCTTCCTACTACCCCTGGGGGCACTCCCGCTTCCCACTGGCTTCCTGCTACCCCTGGGGGCACTCCCGCTTCCCGCTGGCTTCCTGCTACCCCTGGGGGCACTCCCGCTTCCCACTGGCTTCCTGCTACCCCTGGGGGCACTCCCGCTTCCCCCTGGCTTCTGTTGTATCACGCCTTTTAGGTTGTGCTTTCTTTGTCCAAAAGCCAATATTATTAGGAACTTATGCTCTTATTTTTCTTCCTTATAGTTCTAACAGTTGTAGGCATTTTTAGGAAAAAGTTATGTCCTTCATCTTGAGATGTTTTTAGTAGACTCCTTAGAGACAAAAATAATATATAATACAGACTTGAACATTTAAAAGTAAAGCCTGGTGCAAAGGCAGTTAGTTCACCAAGGAAGGAACAGGCTTTTCAACTATTGGTTGTCCATATGCAAAAGAATGAACTTCAATCCATAGTTGTCACAGTGTGTAAAAATTGATAAAAATGGATCACAGACTTAAAATCTAAAACCTAAAAACATAAGTGCTTACAAAAATTTAGGGTAAAATATCTTTCCCATTTCGGGTTAGAAATCTAAGGTTTCTTAGATAAGACACCAAGAACATGATCTATGTGAGAAAAAAATAGAAATACCAGGCTTATTGAAGTTAAGAATGTCTTTTGTCAAGATACTGTTACGAGAATGGAAATAAAAGCTCCAGAATAGAAGAAGATATGTGTAAATCATATTTTTGAAAAAGGACTTGTATCTAAAATTTGTAGAGAATTCTCTAAACTCAATAGTAAGAAAACAAAGCAACTTAATTAAAACATGGTCAAGAGATTTGAGCAGACACTTCACTAAAGAAAATGTAAGCATGGCAAATATGCACATAAAAAATGCTCAACATCAGTAGTCTTTAGGGAAATACAGATTAAAACCACAATGAGACAATACTGAACACCTACACAATGACTAAAATTAAAGACTGTAATAAATGTTGGCAAGGATGTAGAACATTTGGAACTTTGACTAATGCTGCTGGCATTATTGGTCACTAATACAGAGAGAATACTAACAGTCTGGTGGCTGAAGGATTTCAGTCCTGGAGGATACAATGGGATTTGTTTTAAATAGGATAAGATACTCCTCCTGTCAGAGCCCCGGATGTCTGGGAGGAGGGAAGCGCGTAGGATGAGATCTGATCCAAGGAAATGGAGAGGCTAGGAATTGAGGTATTGCAGGCACACAGCTGTGAGAGTGAGACTAATGGACCAGTGAGGGTTGGGGAGACAGGAGAGATGGTCTGCATGAGAGTGACTGACTGACGGGTGAGGCAGGGAAGGGGAGTGGTACTGTGGGAACCACCTTTATGGGGAGCGAGAGTTAGCTGCCCCCCTTACCCTCTTGCAGAGTAGCGCTATCTGATGAAGTTGGTGGTTTTCTGCGGCAGTGTTGCTCTGTCCAGATGTAGGCTCAGAAAAGGTTAAAAGAGTGATGGAGTGTACAGAGGAGAGTTTGCCAGCCATGTACAGTGAAAGAGAAGAGGTTCACTGTGAAGAATGGCTGAGCTGTTGCAGCAGTGGGAGGAGGCTGGATGGAAGGGAAGTGAGTGTGAGTAGGCTGAAGGATTATTGGGGAGAGGAGGCAGGTAACAGAAGGTTCACCTGACTGTGGCTTACCAATGCCTTGGTGTCTTTTCATAAGAAGTCTGGGGAAGGGATTGCTGGTCTGGCTCCACTGCTTAGGGATGATGGGGAACTACCAGATTTTCCAGCTTGCTGTTTTGCCATCCTCATCATGTGGCTTTTCAGCCATAGCCTTGTCTTCTATTCCTAGCTCTAGGATTTTGTGCTTTAGAAACACAGCTTTCCTGGTTAAATAGTCATTAATCCTTTATGCCTACTGTCTTCTGTTTATTTGCTCACCTTCTAACTTCATTGTGTGCATATACCACCTTTTAAACAAGTGTTTGCCTTTGGCATGATTTCTGACTTTAGCCTTATTTCTTCTAGTATGCTATTTCTAATTCATTTATTACTTCTGTATTTATGTTATTTTGGTCCTTGGTGTTTTGACTTGCTCTGCCATCTTGTTTTTCATTTCAGCATGTTCATTTATCATCGCCTCTTTGAGTCTCATACATTGATTTTATGTCATCTCTAAATTATTTCATAGTAAGCACTTCTGGGAACTTTCTTAAATAAAGGACCATGTCTTTAGGATGCCATATGTGTGCTTTTGCTGTCCTCAGTAAGGCCTTGTTTGGTTTGGTTTGCTTTGAGGAGTGGGGAGGCTGGCATGTCTTGTCCAGTTACTATGCCATGTGTTTTGTTAATCTCCCACATATTGTCTTTGGAGTGTACCTCTATCAGGATTGTTCTTCTGTTACACAGTGAGTAAGCTTCGGGTTGATTCGGGTTGAGGGCTCAGAATTCTTGTTGGTTTTTTGTTTGTTTGCTTGCTTTTCCTGGTTGTCTGAGAGAATGGGAGGAGAGTAGGCAGGAATCACCCAGCAGGGCGAGAGGCCATTATTCAGCTTTGTAAATGCCTCTTCCCAGGGCTCCCTCCACTGAATCTTCTCATATCTGTTTCCTGTGAGACATACCCTTTGCTTGACCTGCTTTTCCAGCTCAAGACAGGGGTCTGTAATTTTAGGGCAGTAGGTCTCTGGTGTTTACGGGCTCTGGTCCTGTCCCCATCCCCCTCATATCTTGCCAGCTTTAGACAAGAAGGATGGGCACAGTCCATGAGTGCATGATGCCCATAAGTCACTTGGCACCAGTTTGCTGCTCTCAGCAGATGTCAGCTGTAGTCATTGATTCCTCATAGACTTCTCACTCAGGCACTTCCTACTCAGTTTTCTTGGTCCCACTGATCTTGTTTCATTTATTTTCACTTTTGCCTTACTTTTTACTAAACCCTTGCTTAATTGTTGGGGGTGATTAGTGATTAGGTAATTTTGATATTTTTCTTCTTTCCCCAGCTTTCCTCTTTTCAAATAAAAACCAAAATGGCTGTCTCCTGGGGGCTGCCTGCTGGAAGTGGGGCCTTGTTTCTCAAAAATGCTCTGATTTTTAAACTTTTCTTTGGCTGCCATCACACCCTCTTGTCTTCCCATGGGAAGAGGATGTGATAGTCCCATACTTTTCACAGTTCTGCTCATTTGCCAACTCTGTGCCTGTGGTGGGCCGTGCTTCCCCATGGGACTCCAGGGCAGGGCCATGGTTCCAGTTCCCACCTGCTGGGCCCACACTTGAAATCTCTCATGTGTGCTCCCAGTCCTGTGCTTCACGCTTATGTGGTGTGAGTGTGCCACTTCCTCTCTCATTGCTCTTTTCATCCCCATCTCTCATCCCTTGCCTCACTGGTGATTCAACTAATTGTTGTTGCTTCTTCTGAGTTCAAAAAGAGTGTCTCTAGACACTCTTTTAATTATGAGCTAGCTAAATAGAAAAATCTGCAGTATGTATTTTAAATTTAAATTTGTAGTCAATACATATTTTGTTTTCAGTGTTTAAAGAATTTTTTTTTTTTTTTTTTTGAGACAGAGTCTCACTCCATCACCGGGCGCCAGGCTGGAGTGCAGTGGCGTGACCTCGGCTCACTGCAACCTCTGCCTCCCAGGTTCAAGCAATTCTCCTGCCTCAGCCTCCCGAGTAGCTGGGACTACAGGCGCGCGCCACCATGCCCAGCTAATTTTTGTATTTTTAGTAGAAACGGGGTTTCACCATGTTGGCCAGGATGGTCTCGATCTCTTGATCTCGTGATCTGCCCACCTCGACCTCCCAAAGTGCTGGGATTACAGGCGTGAGCCACCGTGCCCGGCCTAAAGAATTTTTTAAGATACTGACAATATGGCTTACTTTTAATCTCTGCATCTCAAACAATTTTTCAGAAGTGTACATTGGTAAATCCATTGTTGCTATAAGCCATATTTTGTATAGTGACAGTACTCTTGCTAGGGGAACGGTAACTAGTACTTGTCATGTGACACATTCTCCTGGAACAGGGTACAGGACAGGGATTGCCCCCTCTGGAACCTACTATTGTGGGTTTAGAACCCTCAGGACACTGGTAAGCTGAGTGAGAGGAAGATACTGACCTATTCCTTATCAACATACTTAAGAGTGCCTGTAGGAAGCTAGTTGGGAGATGTGGATGGGAAGGAAAAAGTGTCAACATTTATGCGAATTTCAAATATATCTTACCTGTAGCTGTGCCTTAAAGTGGTTTGAAATATGAACACTAAAATATATGTTAAAACATGTTTATTAAACTTACAGCTTAAGTTTATATTCAGTTTAATAAAGCTGACTACATTAAGTTTATGTGCAAATTTTTTAACTAGGACGTCTACAGGGGGCCAGTGTTGTGAAGTTATCCCATAACATTTTATTATAACACCTTTGGCCAATGTCATTTTAACTGATATTCTATTAATACTGTACATTGACTATTTTACAAACATTGGATGATTTTTATAAATTACTCAACTGAACCTAAAAATGAAAAGGTGTTGGTGAATACATTCATTTTATATGTTGTGGGTAGTTTTTCTTGCTGGTTTAGATACAGATTTTAGTAGTTATATGGTATGCTTTGTTTTTACTTTTGATTGGGATGGGAGAGAAAGATTGTTTTGCTGTTTTTGTTTTTCTCGAGACAGAGTTTTGTTCTTGTTGCCCAGGCTGGAGTGCAGTGGTGAGGTCTCAGCTCACTGCAACCTCTGCTTCCCAGATTCAAGTGATTCTCCTGCCTCAGCGTCTGGAGTAGCTGGGATTACAGGCATGAGCCACCACTAATTTTTTTACTAATTTTTTTGTAATTTTAGTAGAGAAAGGGTTTCACCATGTTGACCAGGCTGGTTTCAAATTCCTGACCTTAGGTGATCCACCTGCCTCAGCCTCCCAAAGTGGTGGGATTACAGGCATGAGCCACTGCGCCCGACCTATTTTTTACAGATAAGTGGTTCACATGTTCTTTTTACGTCCTTCTTGATTTGGAAAGAATGAAGGACGATTTCGAACTTTTGGGAAATATCTTCTGAATGTTGTCTAGAAAACTATTGTTTTTTGGTAAAAGAAAGATGGGTAGAATAAAAGATGCTCCTTATGATGTGTGCTGCTTGATCAGTCTTTGTCCTTGTTGTAGGCAGCCTCTAACTTGGCTGCCTGGTGTTCACACAGTGTAATGCCACCTGTGGGGTGAGGCTGACCATGTTGACTCGAAAGCAGTGGGATGTCACCTCTCAGATAGGTTGTAAAAAGACTATGGTTTCCTTGACTCACTTGCCCTGGCAGTGCCCCGCCATGTGGCTTACATGTGCAGGACCAAGAAGGCCTGCCAGCCATGGGGAAGGGAGCCTGGGAGCAGGAGAGCCAGCCAAGCTCTTCCTGGGTTCCTGACCCCTTAGAATCTATGAAAGAATAAGTGTTTGTTTTAAACCACTAAGCTTTAGAGTAATTTGTAGTGCACAATAAATAATATCATTCTTATTATTTTTAAATGATTAGACATGATGACAGTATTTTCTTTGTTAAACAAATTACATAATTTATGCTTTACCATGTTCAGTGTCCAGTTGGCCTGGGAAATAATACATAATTGATTTTTTTTTTACAATTTAAGAGAGTTTAATTTTTTTTTAAAAAGTATAAAATGTTAAATATAACTCTTAAGGGGTAGAATCTGTAGATTATCAAGGTATTAAGTTTGATATTTCATCTCAATAGTTACATGATTTGTCTAGTAAGGTAAATATGAAACATCTCTGGCAAATATTACTGTATCAAAGTAATACAATCTAGACTTTAGGGCTGGTTTATGTATTCATGTTCATTTGACACAAGTATTTATGTATTATACGTACATAATACATATTATATACCTACTACAAAACCTAATAAAGGAAAACCTACCACAAAATCTCAAAAAGGAAAAGATATCCAGCCTTGTCATAATCCTTGTAATATATTTGTAGATACTAATATGATTTTAAATCAATTGCATATGCTTATATATAATATATAGCATATTGTCTATATAAATAACTAGGGATTAGAATGAAAAAGTGCAACACATGTAAGACACAGTTGTCGAGGCATATTATGGCATATTTTTACTGTAGGTAGGTCGATTTCTTACTGCAGCCCTACAAATTGATCTGATACATGTCTGCTGCTACAGAAGAGTCCATTGGATCCCTTCTTTCTATTAGCTTTGTTTCTCTGGACAGTTTTCGTGTACCCCTGGGATAAATGTTATGTTGAGTAGGCTGTTGGGAAGATCTCAGTTTAGATCAGGCTGGCCAATACTACTTCTCTTTTATATGATGGGCAGCTATATTATAAGATTATCATTTAGATTAAGAATGTTTTCCATCTTGGGTCACTTTTGTGTGACCCAGGTTGTCTAGACCACAAAACACACTTATTACTAGGCATTAGCTGGCTGTTTTCCCACTTTGTGCTGTACTGCATCCTCCTACCCTGGCCGTGGACTGTAGGGATGTTGTGTAGACCTTCTTAACTCAGTTGTATCATTCACTAAGACATTGGGCATGTTGAAGTGAACTGTAAGTCATGCCAAGTTTCTTTGATTTTGAACAGAAACCAATGTTGCCACCAAAAGGGAGCTCATGGGAGGCTAAAGGGCCACCAGAGACTCTCTCGGTGGCGGGAGACTCTAGACCTGTGCTATCTAGTATTGTAGCCACTAACCACATGTGACAATTTAAATTTAAATTGATCAGAATGAATTAAAAATTAGAAATGTGGAACTTGAGTCATTCTAGTCACATCTCAAGTGTTCAGTAGCCACATGTGGCTAGTGACTTCTGTATTATATAGTACAGATTCAAACCCTTTCCACCATCACAGAAACTTCTCCCTGGAAGTACACCTCCAGATACCCTTACCTGGAGGCCTTCACTCTAATTTACTCGCCCAGCCATTGTTTCCATTGCTCTGTTCAAGATCCACACTGAAAAGGAGAGAGAGTTGATTGGTCTGGCTTAAGTCATGTGATCACATCTTGGCCATATTGGGTGTGAGAGAGGGTTGGACAGGAGAAGCCTCCAGAGGCCCCTCAGAGCCACTAGTTCACAGCCTCAAGACAGCACTCAAGGGCAGAGGGGTGCACAGTGCTATTGGTGGGAGCTGGATGAGAATGGATAGATGCACACCATGGCAGTCTTTAAAAAAGATTTGAAAGCAAGATTTTGTGTTCCTCTAGTAGGTAACAATACATCTTTCAAAATATTTTTTAAGAAAAGATTGCACAATGTATTAGCAAATATTTGTTTTTAAATGTGCATGTAAACATGGAAAAATAAGCATAATTTTGTTTTTAATGAATAAGACTTTGGTGTGTCTGTTTCTCATAATAATAGTTGAAAAAGCTTTCTATAATAAATAGTAGTTGAAAAAGCTTTCTATAATAAATATTAACGAAAGCTGTATCACAAAGGTGTTTAATTGTGGCTAGTTTGCTTAATTTGCTCTGGCAAAACATTTCTGATGTCCAGCCTTCCTTCCCCATCCCAGTCCTGATTGCCTAAGCTTCTTTACTGTAATCCACAAAGAGCCCAAACTATTGTACTTCAGGCCAGTTCTGCTGGAGTTGAGCCAATTCGGTTTTTCTCCTTACATATCCCTCTGTCTTGTTGTGCGTGTGCGTGTGTGTTTTTATTGCTTTGCAACAGGCCTCAGGGAATAGGAAGTATTACAACACTTTAAACATTGGTCACAAATAGAAAGTTAAATATTTTTATGGTGTCTGTATGATTGTGACACAATCTAAGATTAGTAAACATTCCATGTTTGTTCACATAGCCCAATCCTCTTTGACCCTGGTGCTGATGCTTTCATTGTAAAGTGAGAGGAAGTCAATTTTGTAAGCATCAAGCCCTGATATATGAAGAAATGTCTTGCCTAAGCTGTCTGATACAGAGTTCCACAGGAATCAATTTGCAGTGGGCTTTATAATCCAAAGCTAGCATTGTACTGCAGTGTTGCCTCTCACAAGTCAGAGATCACTTCTAATCATATCAGTAAATGCCCTCAATTCAGTACCCACATAACTTTTAACTTGGAAGTATTTGTTATGAGCATCCCCCTTCATCAGTATGACTTCTTTCTTTGTGCAGTCTTGAGAAGGGAAAAGATGAAGGCAAAAAAAAAAAAAAAAAAAAAAAAAAATCTTGGATTTTCCACCGTTAAATGTTACTAAAACATACTTTATAATCCAAATCATAAGGTATGGTCAGTTCTTTACACATTACATTATAATTGATTGTGAAATGTCAAATAAAGCTTGCTTTTGATTATTTTAATACATGTAAATATAAAAAGGGAGGAGTAACATCTGTATTTTGTATTATTTTGTACTTTGAATTTAGGTTTTTTGGTCTTGGAGGAAAGGGGACAGTAGTCTCAGATTGCCGCCAGCGTCTTCCCATGGCATTGAAGGTTCTCATGGCTCCCAAGAGGCAGCAGGGAATACAGGAGATAACCAGATATTTTAAACATTTACTTCTTGCCCTCTTTGGCAAAAGCTCGCTGCGCTTTAAGCTTCTGCTAATACAGGTTGCTACTTCAAAGTAAGTTGCGTTTTAAGTAGTATAATCTCAGGAGATTATTACCCAGGGAGAAAAATTCTTGATGTTTTCTCAAAAAGATTAAATGATGGAAAATTATAAACAGTAATATTACATTTCAGTATATCTTTATTCTATCCAAGTGATACATAATCATGAAGACGTTTTGTTGCATGATGAAAACAGTTTTGCCACTTGTAGTAGTGCCTGCTAATTGCCCACCCATTTTTATTTTCCCTTAGTGAAAGAGCCCTAATTTTATTCTCTATGCTATGGCAAAGCACTCAGCAAGGAATCTACATTTCCCAGCCTCCTCTAGCTACACATGGCCAAGTTCTAGCCAGTAAGATGTAAACAGATACCGTTGTCCAGTACTTAATCAGTGGCTTTGAAAATGGAGCACCCTCTTCCCATTCCCCCTTTTTCCCTTCCTACTATTTGGTTTGCAGACCTGATTGTAAGGCTTCAGCAGCCTTTTTGGACCATGAGGTAATCTGAAGGATAGACGATGCAGCCTGAAGATAGCAAATGGGAAACACTGAGGGAACGTGGTTTCTGACAGTGATCATTTGTGATCTTTATGCAACCCTGAAAAAACTGTTCCCAAAATTTTGTTGCTGACTTCCAAGCTTTCAAGGAAGTAGTTAAATCAAAGCAATAAAATTAGTATAAAGTGGACACTGAAAAGGTTGGCAATCCAGTAGCATCATGTAGTGAAGTACTGACTACCAAAAAACTCATTCCCCATATTCATTTGGTAATGCTCATACTTAGTGCTCATCATTTGTTAGAAAAGAGAAGCCTTGACCCTCAATGCAAAATCTTTTTTTTTTTTATTTTTTATTTTACTTTAGGTTCTGGGGTACATGTGCAGGTCATGCAGGGTTGTTGCATAGGTACATACTATAGCCGGCATTTCTCCCCATGTTATCCCTCCCCACCCTTCCCACCCCCCGCTGTCCCTCCCCTAGCCTCCCCCCAGCTGCCCCCAGTGTGTGATGCTCCTCTCCCTGAGTCCACATGTTCTCATTGTTCAACACCCACCTATGAGTGAGAACATGTGGTGTTTGGTTTTCTGTTCTTGTGTCAGTTTGCTGAGAATGATGGTTTCCAGATTCATCCAAGTCCCTACAAAGGACACAAATTCATTGTTTTTTATGGCTGCATAGTATTCCATGGTGTATATCTGCCACTTTTTTTTTTTTTTTTTTGAGACAGAGTTTCGCTCTTGTTACCCAGGCTGGAGTGCAATGGCGCGATCTCGGCTCACTGCGACCTCCGCCTCCTGGGTTCAGGCAATTCTCCTGCCTCAGCCTCCTGAGTAGCTGGGATTACAGGCACGCACCACCATGCCCAGCTAATTTTTTGCATTTTTAATAGAGACGGGGTTTCACCATGTTGACCAGGATGGTCTCGATCTCTTGACCTCGTGATCCACCCGCCTCGGCCTCCCAAAGTGCTGGGATTACAGGCGTGAGCCAACCGCGCCCGGCCCACATTTTCTTTTTAAAAGAATTCAGAACATACCATATGAAATCATTGCTATTGTAAATAAACTTGATCATGATATGAGCAAAACCATTACATTTTAAAATGTAGCTCCACTAAAAGGAATTGAGGTCTGAGGAGGAAATGTACACAATGAGCTTGGAACATTTTGTGACACCAGATAACAGGAAGTTATCAATGACTATTTTAGGTCATGTCAGAAGGACTTCAGAGCCAATCTAAGTAAGTCCTCACTGGTCAAAGATGGGGTAGTTTAAGCATCAATAAAGATCTTAACTTCAGTGGGTTGTTGTGCATCAACTAGGTAAAAATCTCTAAGTTAATTACGATTTTCAAAGATTAAAAACTTACTGTAGTGTTAGAGGATGCTAGGGAACCACCTTGTGATTTTGAAAACTAGTAAATAAATGAAAAGAATCAACCACTTATAAACTAGAAACTCATTTTTATATTACTTACAGATCACAAGCAAAAGAAACAAAGATATCAGTTTTGAGTGTTTTCATCCTCTTATTTTGTCTGTGGCTTCAGACAGTGAGTCAGAGACATCCACTTCGAGAATCTTGAGTACCAAAGAAAGAAATTGATTTAAATGTGAACAAAGTGCAAATATTTACAGTTCTCACTCCTGCCCCGGCACACAGCTTTACCACATCACACAGAAGCAACAGTGACTCTTGCCTCTCTCCCTCCTGCACCACCAGACTTTTTACTAGATAAGTAAAACAGTTTTGAAATTCTTTGTTAATTTTTCTAAGCATTATTGGCATTCATCATTTACCTATAACATAGCTTGTTTGTTTTCATCACATTATCTGTTAAATGCCACAAAGAAGGAAACATCCATACCTGATAGATTTATTTTCTCCACATACACATATCCCTGAAAGAATTCATTAAGCATTCAATAAGTAAGTAATTGGCATTTAAAATGCTAAATATTATGTAGAAATTGTGGTAGACTGTTACATAGCAGTTTATGATTTTTCCCAGCCATTTTATTGATTTGTGGGGAAATTGGTTGGAGCTTTTGGATGGGCTAGCTAAGAGTAAATTATTATTTTTCCCATTTAAAAATGATAGGTTCTCAGTATTCAAATATTTGCTTTTCAGTGACTTTTAAAACACAGAAAATTTATTCCAGAAACCATGATGAGCATTTTCTATACATTGTCTCATACTGTCCATGAACTGAATTTTACCAGTCTGTGACTGCACCTGCAGGGATCTCTTTCTCCTTCCCATTCAGCCCAGTCACCCCATGACCTCCAATCATGCACACCTGCTCTGTTCTGAATCTCGATTTCCTGCCTCTCACTCTGCAGCATCCTAACCTTCCAGTTTTGCTCAGATCTCACTAAAACTTCGGGTCTGGGAACACTTTCCCTCTCTATCATTATCCTCTTTTCCTCTCTTTTCTCCTCACACAGCTTAGATTTCATGGTTCTTTGTGATAATCACTTTCTTACAAATGACTTTAGCTACCTTCCCACTAACCTCATAGGGGAATTGTAAGGATTAAATGAGTGAATACTCTTGGAGTACTTGGGAGGATTTACATAGTGTTATTATGTAGTATCTGCTTAGCAGTGTCAACTGTTGGTATTACTTAGTTCTCTCCTGTCTTCTTGTACTTGTCTGACGAAGTTCCAGTCCCTCTCCTCCTACCCCACCACCAAGTAGCTAGAAGTTCCTGGGGATGGAAGATAATCATGCTAACTCATCTCCTGATCACATGTCTCAAATGTGTAATTAATTTTGCCCAGCAACACTGCCATACTTCCCTAGAATATTTACTTTTTCACTTTCTGAAATGTATGTTCAAATCACTTTCCTCCATTCATCTGTACTTCCTGATGTTCTTGGTACAAATAACAGGAAATCCTATTTCAGCTGGCTTAAACCATAAGACCTGTATTATCACAAGCAGTCACAAAGTAAGACATCTTCAGAATTGGTAAGGTCAGCAGCCTAGTGCTGTCTTTCTGCTGTGCCATCTTTAGTTTGGAGACTTTGCCCTTGCCACCTTCCATCACAGTGGCTGCCATAGCTCCAAGTATCACATGTAGAGGTGACAGCATTGTGGAAGAAGACCTGTGTGTTACTGAATGTCTTTATTTCAGTGAAAAATATCTTTCCTAGATGACCCCTGGCAGACAGCTTTATTGAAGGAAGGGTAGGGTGAATGGTGATAGGAAAGGTGGCTTATAAAACGTGGTTGGCTGCAGCTGAGCAGCTGAGCCTCATTGAGCACCTGTCCAGGTCTTGCTGACATTTGTCTCAACAGTCTCCCTAAATGATCTTATTCAGGACTCTGGCTTTGAATGCCTCCTGTATGATACTAATGATTGGTAAACCTTATTCTCTGTGTCCCATCTCACACATGACTGCTCCACTCTTATGTGTAAAAGATACCTTATACTTACCATGACCAGAGCACAGCCTCTCCCCCGCTCCCCCATTCTTGTCAATGTTCATAATATGCAACACTCACACACTCAGGCTAAAAATCTACCATTAAATTGATTTTCCTTTCCCCCAACTCCATTTCACTAGCAGTTTCAGACAATGCTTATTCCAAGTCCTCCCTACATTGCCCTATCTCAGTCCAAGCTGCCATCCTGTTACACTTGGGTGACAGCAGTAGCTGCCTACTGGGTACCTTGCTCTGATTTTGCCCCTATTATCTCTTCTCCCTCAATCTTACAAATGATCTTTTTAAAGTGCAGATCAAATTATACCAGTTGCTGCTCAAAACCCTCCAGTGCCTTTGTGTCACTTTGCCTAGGATGAAATGTAAACTTCTACTCTGCCTACCCAAGCTCCTGTCCTGCTACTCCTCACATCCTTTCCTCTGAGCCACAGTAGTCTCCTTCCTCTTCAGTGGGCCATACTCTGCCTTACCTTTGCCTCTTTGTACCAGCTGAGCTCATCACTGGGTGTTCTTCCTGATCTTCATTGGGATATGTGGTTATCATTCAGATATTGGCCTCACCTTTATCAAGCAGGCCCTCTCCAACCACCCAATCTAAATTAGTCATCTAGTGTGCTGTCTCAGAACTCTTTTCCCTGCCTGAAATTCTCTCTGTAACACTCGTCACAGTCCCTTCTCTCTGGCCCACATGCTTGCTTCTTGGCATTTGTCTTTGCTCCCCTCCTGCAGAATGATTAAGTTTATATCAGAGATGGGTCTATCTTGTTCAGCCTGTGGGTTCAGCACCTAGGACAGTGCTTAGCACTTGTTAGGTTACTCAATCAATACTTTATTTATTGAACTTAAATAAGTTTTATTTGCAAAAAGTAAAACAGATAAACTCCCAGTTTCATCTGACTTTTTAAAAGAGAAAACTAGTAGCTCTGTTACTGTATCGTTCATCTTTCTGGAGAGTAAGTAATGGAAATTGACTCTGGCTACCTTAAATGAAAAGGAAATTTACTGTAAGACTTCTGAAATCAATAGATGGATAGATATTGAAGCTTAGAGCACAAACTGGAATCCAAGAGCCCCAGAGCTAGGCAATCTACACTGCGGCAGGTCTGCATATCACAACCCTGTGCTCCTTGTGAGCTTGGCAAATCTCCATGCCATGAGGTTGCCCATTCAGACTCTCAGTCCTGGGAAACAGCATCCAGTGGGCCAGACCTGATGTAGTTGCTTGTCTGACTGTGTCAGGGCAGAGAAGGCAGCTCTGGCTCCTGGGCTTCAGTTGCAGGGCTCCTTTACTGATCAAGGCTGATACAGTGGGGAGTGGAGTGGCCAAAGGGGTCTCCAAAAGCAAGACCAGGATTTTAATAGAGGCAGTGGATGTTGAGCAGCCAAAACATGACCAACATTGAAAGCATTTGGGGAACTCGTTTTGAAGGTTCTCTCTGAGCTTGTTGGAGTTCCACCACAAATAGTACAAACATCTACCTACCTCCTTCATCTTCTTAGTTCATGACCATAATTCTCCCTCAAATCTGTGAGGAATCAAAATGGAGTCACTGGTGTTAAAAATAATAATTACCCTGACAAATAGAACTGAGAAGGCTGTGAAAAGAGGGTTTGCATGCCATCACAAAACACTCTGCAAAAACCAGAACCTTACACAAAAGCCATTGCAACCTTACACAAAAGACACTTCTGCAAGGATGTCTGTTCAACTGCCTGTCCAATCTCAGACTGATGTCACTTGTTACTGATCTTTGTAGCTAAGGATAAGTATTTCAAAACAGTTATGTATTCTTCATCATTTTTTCTTTAAAAACCTTCGTTTTCCTTTATCTCCCTGAATATGCACATAGTTTACTATGGCATGTGTATTCCCATTGCAATGCTTTATTCCCAGATTTCTTTCAGGGACCCTCTCTCTGTTTTTTATTTAGGTAGACAAGCTCAAATCTTCATTAGAGAATGACAGTCCTATACCACTGTTTCTCATGTTCTCAGATACCCAGTGGTTTCTTGTCCCCCTTAGAGTAAAGAGTAAACCCCAGGTCCTTTAGGACCCACGGGACCCACAGGATCTGGCTCTGCTATGCACTTCAGCCACACTGGACCTCCTTGTGCTCCACAAGTGAATCAGTTGCAATTCCTACAAAACCTGTGCCCCACATGTTCCTCCTGGAGATGCATTCCCCAGACCTCTGTGGGAATCCTTGCTTCCTCCTGCCTCAGTTCCAGTGTCGCCTGCTCAGAGCCCTTCCCTGGCCATCCTGTCTTAACTGTGCCCACCCCCACTCCATCTCCCCTTGCTCTCTTACTGTCTGTATTTTTTTACTTATTATGGGGCTTCCCATGAGAGTGTTGAACACCAGGGGCCAGAGGCTTTGTTTTGTTTGTGGATGTATCCATGTACCTAGAATAGGGTCCCTCCATAGTGATGCTTCAGTGAGTGAACAAATGGGTTGTCATCTGTGAAATTAGTTTTAAAGGAGGAATTCTAAAATGGTCCTAAACAACAAGTAGACAGCATGTGAGGTGATGATTGCAGTTACTTATTTGGTTATGTAAATTCTGTTGCTTTAATTTAAGAGAATTATCTCCCCACCTCCTGTTTTAGAGCAGTGGGTTAGTAGATCCTGCTGCCTCTTCGAGCTGAATGTCGGAGCCTGTTAGAAATGCAGATCCTTAGGTTCACCTCAGACCCACTGAAACAGAATCTCCCAAGTTGACACAGTTAAGGCAAAAAGCCTTAGAAATCCCCTTGTGTTCTCTAAGAATTCACACATTAGAAAGGGAAGGACAGTGGCCCAGGCACTTGCTTTCTTGATAGCATAATAATGCAGCTTTGAAACTCAGTTTCTGCTTGCTGATCTGGACATTCTATCGTGTAGGTACACCTAACTTCACATAGTACCTTTGGCTGGTGGGGTGTTGAAATGACAGAAATATTATAGCTGCTTTTCTATGGAAGGAAAAGTGCAGTAAATTCACTACCCTTAGGAAGGTTTAAGGCACTTGTTTTTTAAAATTTATTTTTAACTGACAAATAATTGTATATTTATGGGCACAATTTGTGATAATTTTGTTTTTGTTTTTATATTTTTAGAGACAGATCTTGCTCTGTCACCCAGGCTGGACTGCATTGGTGACATCATAGCTCACTAGATCATTCACTTCCTAGGGTCAAATGATCGTCCTGCCTCAGCCTCCCTAGTTAGTATGCCATGCCTTGCTGATTTTATATCTCTGTGTATGGTAGAGACAGAGTCTTGTTATGTTGGCCAGGCTGATCTCAAACTACTGGGCTCAAGCTATCCCCCTACCCCAGACTCCCAAAGTGCTGGGATTACAGGTGTGAGCCACCACTGCACCTAACCATGGTATATTGATCTATTTAAACATTGTGGAAAGAGTCAGTCAAACTAATTAACATATCCACTGCTTCAACTTATCTTTTTTTCATGTGGTGAGAATGTTCAAAAATCATACAGTACATACTATTATTAACTGTGGTTGCTGTGAGGTCTTTGTTCTTTAGTGAAAACCTTGTGAGCTATCCTGGAATTACCAGCTTAGCTTCTTATTTCTCCTCATACAATGGAGTACCTTCAGGAGTGTCCTGAGAATATGTTACTTGCTGATGTCTTAATCCCTGAGTATATGGCTACAGCCCAGGGAGCCTCATAGCAGATCCTGGCCAGGAGTCAGGGCTCTGCGTTGCAAGCAGTTGGGATGGACAATGTGAGTTTGAATAGTTTTGTAGACCACTGTCATCTTAAATGCATTAGGGCTGCTTGTTAGACTGAAATAATTGTAATTTCATGAAGGAAAATCCTATTTTTTAATTCCACTGCTTAATTTCATCAGTCACTAAGACTATTTAGAAATGGCACTTTAGGAATCCTGAATTCAGATGCCTAAGGGAACTAGTAGATTATATGATCTAATCTAGTAAAGCAAACCTTTACTAGAACAACTTTACTAGTTGATTGTTGTGTGAAACAATCAACTGACAGAAATAAGATACACTACCTTCACTTTTACCTAACTCTAAATTAATATTGGAGTTTGATATTCAGAATTAAGAAAAGGTGGATTGAAGTAATTTTTTTTCTAGTTCTTCTCTTTATATTTGGAGTTTATAGTCTGATGGCAGGCATGGCATGCTAACTAAGGAGGCTGAGACAGAAGTATCATTTGAGCCTAGGAGGTGGATGCTACAGTGAGCTATAATTACACCAAGATTTAAGTGGCTTGTCTCACCTTTTGGATTGAAATGTAGTTTTGCAATAAACCTTGACTTCCTTAACTAGCAAGAGTACTGAATTTCATTTAGTTTATAGAAAATGTCTTTTAATAAATTTAATTACTTTAGAGCTGGAAATGAATGTTGGCATAAAAAGTTTTGTCGTTTGGGGTAACTATTCCTGAGGTATTTGTAAAAATCTTAGGTTCCAATCAGTCATGTTTAGTTGTCTGATATTGTGCTGTAACTTCCATTTGTAAAGTTCTTTGCTCAAAATATCATTAGTAATTAAGAAAGGCAAACTGAACAGATTATAGTATTTTTAAAAAGCTTAAATCATGAATTTTGTATGCCTAATGGGTGGAGGGGATGTGTTGCTCTCAGTTGCACACATGTAAAAATATAGTTCAGGCCATCAGTCTTAGATTTCTGCAAACTAAGATAATTTCTTGCCAAACAAATGTTCTAAAAGTTAAAATTAGGAATGAGTGAATGAAATCATGTATTTGTGTAATCACTTAAAAATGTTCCTTTTAAGTAGTGTTGGGAATACTTTATACCCTATGCAAAAATTAACACAAAATTGATCAAAGACCATAGCATGAGAGCTAAACGTGTACAACTCTTAGAAGAAAGCATGAAGAAAAAGCTTTATGACATTGGATTTGGCAGTAATTTCTTGGATATGACACCAGTAACACAGGAAACAAGAGAAAAAAGAGGTAAATTGGACTTCACCAAAATTAAAAATTTTATGCATCAGACATTATCAACAGAGTGAAAAGGCAACCCATGGGATGGAAGAAAATAATTTGCAAATCTATGTCTGATAAAGGATTAATATCCAGAATATATAAAGAACTCCTATAACTCAACAAATAAAACAACTCAAGACGCAAATTAAAAATAGGCAAAGGACTTTAAACAGACATTTCTCCAAAGACGATATGTGGTTGGCCAATAAGCACATGAAAACTTGCTCTTTGTCACTTAGTCATTAGGGAAGAGACACTCAGCATCTCTAGTCACAATGAAATTGTTACCAAAACACCAGGGGTTCAGTCTAGGTCCTCTTGCTCACTGCACAGAAAGCCAATCACTGTCACGACAAGTATTGCCAAGAAAGAAGGCTTTAATTGGGCTGCTACTGCTGAGATGGGAGCTCAGCCTCAAATTCATCTCCCTGACCCACTAAAACTAGAGGTTTATATAGCAGGGAAGAAATGTAACTGTATAAGAAAACAACAACTAGGGAGGGGCAGGGAGTCATCAGGTGTGATCAAAGTCCTTTGATACTTTTTTTGGAAAGCCTGAAGGTCTTTTTCTGAGAAAGAAACTCAAAACAGATAAAGGTTTCAAGCTTAACAGCAGAAGGGTCAATTTCTGTGTTTATCCAAAAGAACTGTCTATGGGACTATTGGGCAGGTGTCAAAATGCTACTGCACACACATTAGGATGGCTACTATCAAAAAAACAAAAAACATTTAAGTGTTGGCGAGGGTGGAGAGAAATTGGAATTTTTGTTTTCTGTTGGTAGGAATGTAAAATGACTTGGTGACTATGGAAAAACATTATGGTGATTTCTCAAAAAATTAAACTAAAATTACTGTATGATCCAGCAGTCCCATTCTGAGTATACTGAAAGCAGAATTGAAAGCATAGTCTTGAAGAGATATTTGTATATCTATGTTCGTAGCAGCGTTATTCACAATAGCTAAAAAGTAGAGCAACCCAGGTATCCTTCCAGGGATGAATGGGTAAGCACAATATGGTATATATGTACAATGGAATGTTATTCAGCCTTAAAAAGGAATAGATATCTGACACATGCTACAACAGAGGTGAATCTTGAGGACATTATGCTAAGTGAAACAGGTGAATCACAAAAAGGCAATACTGAATGATTCCATTTATATGAGGCACTAAAGTAGATGACTTGTGATGTCATCCAAAAAGGTCAAGTCCTAGATGCAGTGTTAGTGGGTGAGCCACCAAGGGTTTTTCCCTGGTTCCTGTGATTCATTGTTTTCAGTAGGTCAGAAAGTTAGCTCTCTTGTGCACCATACCTGTAGCCTCCACGGCAGGCCTGCCAGCAGTCTATTGTGTTGTGCATCCAACTTACGGAACAAAGCGTCCAGCTCTGTGCCCCTCAGCTTAAGGGACTGAGTCTTTTTCATAGTATTAGTTACCACCTACATGACCGTTAGTTTGTTAAGTTTCTGCAAAAATCCTCATACCTGGGGAGTTATAATATAAATGGAACAATGTGATGAATGAATGTGAGCTTCAGGGACTTGCAAAGTGTTGTTTCTGTTGAATAAAAAGTACAACATTAACAATGTGGGTCACATTAGTTAATTTTGACCAGTCTACATTAAGCTTTTCACAGAACACAAAAAAGAACCATTTCCTAATGTGTTTATCATGAATAATATATTCGTTAAGTTCTTCAGTCTCATCAAAATTCTCATCAACTCCATGAGTAAATATAGTTATCTGAGTTATATTTATATCTGTGTTCTAATCAGCTGCCATTGGAAGCACCATAAATAGCTTGTCTTTTCCATGCAGCATATCCCATAAGTTCTCAGACCTATCTTTACTACACTGAGCAACATCATTGTCAACAGTTATATTTAAATTTGTCAATTCTTCATTGTCTTCAGACACATATTTTCCGCCGTATCAAGTAAACACTTGCATAAACTCGCAATCTCTAACTGCTTGGGCAGCTTAAACACGTAATAACTGCATTTTGCAGTAGCATTATCATTGTATTTGTTTGAAAACAATCTGTATTGAAAATGTTAGTCCTTTTACAGTTCATTCAGGGTTTCTTTTTCTAAATATCTGTTTTCTAAATATTAGTTATGGTTCTTAATGTGGTTTGCTTAATAAGGCATCTTAAGCTCTGTTCTTCCAATTGAGGCATACTTTGTTAAGCATGTGCCTTTTGTGGTCTTTAATTTTTTTCCACTTTTCATAGAGATGTGAACAAAAAATGATTTTGCTTTCCTTTAAAGAAAAGAACTGGCGTAATGCTTTATGGGGTATTGCGGTAACGGAGAGTGGTGGAGACTGGCACATGAAAGAACATTGTGTCTGAAAGGCACAGCTGCAGTTGATACAGGTGGAAATTGGTATTTAGATACAATCACCCACCTAGTTCTAAATATTGGTAGCTAATGCAGAAAGAAAAAGTTTTATATTTTGTGGGCCAAGTGAAACCCAGTGAGCTTGTGTAAGATGGTGAGTGTCAGTTTGCTTTTCCTGCTCTGAAAGGGGGCCGTCAGCGGCTCCTCTGCCTCCTGGCACAGACATTGTAAGGGTGAGATTTAGGCGAAAACCGATGTTGCAGCTATTTTTGTATTCTTCTTGGTAGACATTGAGGCTAGACCTGTGTTACCTGCTTTTGCCCAACTTTGTATTTAATGAGATCCCATCCTCATCAACTGGAAGATACTGTAGTGGATATGTAGATGGATCTAGTGAGTTCGACCATCTTCAACAAAATAGGCATCTTTTGCTGCAGAACTATTCTGACCCTAAATTTACCCTAAATCATGCTAATATACCCACTGTGTTCCCTTGGAGTTGAAGAGTTAATCAACTCCCGAAGCCCCTAAAGTAGTAAATGGTAACGTCAAAACCAAATGCATGGCTCTTACTCCACACAGAGTGGATTTTCCTCACCAACTGGAAGAGGGGTGTGTTTGTGGGAGAGAGCATATCCAGGAGAGTAAATGACCAGGACTGGAGATGACCAGGACTGGTACTGAGAAATAACTACCACCAGGTCAAAGCCTATTTTCATGAATAATTATCTTGTTTTATGTTTAAATTAAAATGTGTTTACAGTTTATTTACCATAAAGGATTCTTTGAAAGAATATGAGTTGAATGTCTCAGAGTTTAAGTTTTATTTAAGCTGAAAGAAGAATGCCGAGCTTGATGAAACTCCACCTTTCTGGTCAGTGGACTTACTGGTTGGTACTGCCTGTCCACTGCCGTTCACCTTATGGTGACTGACACGGTGATGACTGTGGATTGGACTCAGGGTATGCCAGAAAGGTTGCAGGTTATACGCAGTGCCAAAATCATTTAATAAGGATGTAAGGCTCTCCAGTCCTTTTTTGGTGTTATTAGTCTTATAAGTGAATTAAGAAATTAGACTCTGTTCTGAAGTAGTTTTCCAGCTACTCATTTTAACATGTAAACTTCTGGCCCTGATCTATTTTCATAAATGAAGCTATGAAACACTGAAGTGTTCAAACTAAAAGGTATCAAATCATTGCCTTTTCTCTCTCCTTCACCCTTCAGGGGGGACACAGCGATTGCCACGCGCCATTGGAATGTCCCTGGCCAAGGAGCTCATATTCTCTGCGCGAGTCCTCGATGGCCAGGAAGCCAAAGCAGTGGGCTTAATCAGCCACGTTCTGGAACAGAACCAGGAGGGAGATGCTGCCTACAGAAAGGCCCTGGACCTGGCGAGAGAGTTTTTACCTCAGGTATTTCTCATTAGAGTTTATTTTTTCTTATTTTAGGAAACTTTATAACACTTTGACTGAAACAGCAGTCATCTTGCATACGGAAGAAGCCCTGGCTTGCATCCAAGTAAAGGGATGCATGGGCTCTGTGAAACTTGAGCTGTTACACAAGCTAAACATTACAATCCTGTGGAATTCAGGTGAGGCTTTGAAGATGCTCCAAGGGTCTTATCGTAGCCACACTTTGGTAAAATATCCCTTGAACAACACTGGTCACGTGTGCACAACTTCCTAGCAAGGTGTTTTAATTTGCTCACCAGCTGAGCACTCTAACGGAAGGCGTAGCCATGGAGAGAAGGAGTGATAAGGCTGGCTGTCACGCTGGGCCACCCCAAATCAAAATACCTTGAAATATTCTGTTTTCTAGTAAGGGACTGTAGTCTGTTGTGCCAGAGTGGGCTTTCGTTGCAGTGGCTTCACTTGAAAAGTGAAAAGCCTGCTTGAAAAGCAGAAGTTGCCGTCTTTCTGCATGTGTGCTCATGGTGGTATAGGCATTGTTTTAACTCCTTTGTGCTTCCTCACAAGTATGCTTTCAAAATGTAGAACACGTCTTGTATGCCTGACTCATGAGTGTTTTCAGTGGCCATGCACTGACAGTCCTGTTTGAAGTGATTCTTTTTGTCACTTGTTCAGATATATTTTTCAAATATGTCTTTGGTCTGAAATCACAAGATTAAAGGGCTTTAAATTTAAGTGAAAGAGTCTTATTTTGCTTTGTAAACAGTAGTGACATTCCTTTATTTCTAGTGAACTGTGAAGTTTTATAACCCCTTAACCATTTCTGGAGTCAAAATAATTTTCTCTCTAAGTCAGGATTGCTTAACTCAAATAGGTTTCGTAACCTTTTTGTGGGCTGTGGATCTTTTTGGGAATGCTATGAGATCTATCTTTTAAAAAATGCTTGAATGCTCACATTTGTTCAGAGTTTTGCATTCAATTTCAGAAAGTGTTCTTGGCATTCAGCACAGGAGCCTTTGCTGACAAACCAGGCCCCACTCTGCTGGTATGCACCTGCTGAATCAGTTTTTAAAACCACACTGCCTGGTGTTGATGCTTCTGGTCCTTCTTAATTAACCTAGGAGCTGTTAGCTCTTTAAGGGAAGGACCGTTATATAATTTATTCCCATAAAAGGTAATGGAGACCTATACACTCAGTAGGTGCTCAATAAGTACTTGTTGGATTGATGGAGAGAAAGCAAATAAAAAAATATTTTTGCCTTAAAAAGAAAAGACTCACTACAAACTTATTCTCACCAAATATTAGAGAAATCTCTACCTAAAGAGAGATTAATGGTACAAGTATCAGGAGAGTAGTAATTTGACTGAATATTGGTGTTATAACTTACCTTGGCTTTAAACTTTATGACCAAGACATCTCAGTTGAAAGAAAGGGGTGTGTTTAAGAAAGGTTATGGCAGAATTCCAGTTCTGATGATCTGCAGCGCCCGCTCCTGGTCTCTTGACACAGATGTTCAGCTCTCTGCTTCAGAACTCCCTATAGGCAGCTTATTAGCCCTCAGGGCCTGACTTGGTCTGTCTCCCATGGTGCTCCTGTGAGCACCATGCAGCAAATGCCACCACTGTTCACACACCGCCCCGCCCAAGAAAGTGGGCACTGTCGTCCCTCCCTCCACCCCCCTGCTCCCTCATTTCACTCCCAGCATGTTGAGCCGCATCCCATTGTGTGGTCACCCAGCTGTCATCACAGTCCCTGTGTGTGTGCCTCTGTCACCTTTCATCTGAAGGACACTCCTCTGAGAACGCTGATTATTAAAATTAATTTTACTCCAGGTCAAACAAACATATAAGCAGATGTTGAGTTACTTCAGAAAATATGTGATAGCAAAATTATATGCGCAAGTTACCAAATGAAGTTTGAATGGAGTCATCTTTCTTTTTATGTTTTTTACTTTGTTGCCAAATGATTAGTCTTCCGAGTAACTGAAAGCATCTGTAAAATTAGTATTTCTAGGTGATATCTGTATTATATATTACTTCCATTTATCTGAGAAAAAAAAGGTTTGTAAAGAAGAAAAGGCATTGGTTTTATGTTTTAAAGGGGAAACAAATTAAATCAAATACTATCTCTAATAGCATTTTGAATTTTCCTGTTTTTCTTATGGTTTTCTAAGTCTTACTTCCCAAAGTACGGTGTGTGGACCAGCAGCGTGGGCATCTCCTGGCAGCTTGTTAGACTTGCAGAATCTCAGGCCCATCTCAGACCCACTGAGTCCACATCTGCATTTTAACAACAGGGATAGGGATTTGTGTGCATCTAGGAATTTGACAGCCACCTTTTCTTGGTCAGTAGGTGATGAAAATTGAAAAATTAGAGGAGCACACTGTTTAATAAAATGGATTGATGATCATGAAAAAAATGGTGTTGGTGTCTGCCACACATGCACATCACAATGGGAAGAATTATCAATAAGATACTTGTCTAACAACCATAGCCTTAGAAATTGTGGCCTTTGAAAAAGGTCTGTCAACACGATGTGGAAGAAACTTTATTTAGGTCAAATTTAATAATAGAAACTCCTTGATAGGAAAACATGTCTTTTCATGCATTCATCCATGTCACATCCAAGAGTCCTTTGCTGTGCCTGTTGTTTAGGGCCTACCTTGTGATGAATTCACATTCATCACCCATAAACGGTATTTTAGGACTTTAAAATGTGATCAAATAACGAAATTCCATCTGAGGGATTCTGGTTTTTCTGTAGGCTAGCTTGGTAAGAGTTTGGCTTCTGCAAGACACAGGTAACGTTTTCCTTCTCACAGCAGATATCCAGTTCATTCCCCTGTGACTCTTCTACATCCTGAAAGACTTATGTAGACTTCAAATTTGTTTGTGCTGTGGGAACACTGCCTAGAGGACACTCTTGATTAATCTACCATCATTGCTGTTAGCTACCAAGCTAATGGAGGAAAGATAGAGAGCCAGTGTCTGAAACAGATGATATCAGAGCCCTACCTTAATCGATAGCAACAGCCTCATCCCCAGCCCGAGCTTCTGTCAAAACCTCTTGTGGTATTGAGGCAAAAGACTTTGCCTTCTTTTCCTTCCTCTACTTAACTTCTAGGAAGTGTTTCTGAAGAAGAGCAAGCTCACAGCTGGACGTGCACTACCTGCTGACCTTTAAGGATCTGGAATTTGGAGCATAACAGAACACTGTGGAATCTAAATAATGTGCTGATGGCAATTTTCCATCTAGTGTCTGACAGCCATTGTTGGCTGTGCCATGGATCCAGTGGTGGGAATTTCTGAATCTTACTGAGATATACAACATAATTTGCATAAATAATAAAGTCCGCTTCTTTAATTTGAATTTTAGGGACCTGTTGCAGTGAGAGTGGCAAAATTGGCAATTAATCAAGGGATGGAGGTAGGTTCCTTAATGCTTGAGTTTGTTTTTGGAATGGAGAGTGGAGATTTAAATAAAATGAATCATGTTTAGACTTCTACATTTTTTTTTTAAAGTTCTAAGATATGGTTGTTTAAATGCTACTATTACTGAAAGCTACTGAAGTTCCTTGCAGCTACGTCATTGATTTCATTCTTACAGTTATTGCTAATTCAATATCATAATCACAGAATTCAGTAATTTTACCAGTGTCCTGAAGCTTATGACATGCTCATTATTTTTGCCATCGAGTTAACAGATTTATTGTCTAGTAGTTAATAGAAAACCAAAAGAACAGGGCATTCCGTGTATTTTTACCATCGGTATTATATTATGCAAAACATTCCAAGGAGAACTCCTAGCTCTCTCCACCTTTAGCTTCAATGTGCTCTCTGCAGGGACGCACACATAATGCAAGGCAAATCCATTGTGTGTCCTCAGGGTACCCCAGGGAGGTGACTGCAAAAGAGTGGAGGCCCCAGGCCAGGGAGGAGGGAGTGGTGCACATACCCATTTATTTGATTCTTCATGGTAGTTGTTATATTTTGGTTAAATTATGGGTATTTTAAAGAGAAGTGCTTCCTTCTCGTAGACTGAGGAACCACTGGGTCTTCCTGGGCTGTGTAGCAGTAAAAAGAGATTGACTTTGTTAGCAATGAATACGGTTTCATAAATTTGTAAAAGTATTTGATTGGTTTATTTAAATATTAACATAATGGTAACAACACTAATAACAAATACCTTATATAGCCTTTATCGCACGTGTGTGTGTGAGTTTGTGTGTGTGTCTGAGTTTGTGTGTGTGTGTATGTGTGTGTGTGAGGTGCTATATAAAGGCCTCACCTAGATTAACTCATTTAATCTTCACAGTACCCCTATTTGGTGAGCATTACAATTAGCCCCTTGTTCAGATACGCTTCTTTGAAGCACAGAGAGGTTAAATAACTTCCCCAAGGTAACTCAACTCCAAGTGGTGGAGTCAGCATGAACCAGGAAGCCTGGTTCTGTGTCTGTCATGTTGGTCGCACTCTGATCTGCTGTACTGTATCAAAGGATTCTGTGCTTTGGGGATAGGGTTATTCAGTTTGAATTTATATTGAATATACCATATTTTACAAAGTTACTTCTGCTGAAATGGATTATGTTTTTATTCTCAGGTCGATTTAGTAACAGGGTTAGCCATAGAAGAAGCTTGTTATGCTCAGGTATGTAATACAATCACAAATTCAATGAGAATGACCCTTACAAATTATATTTACCTTCTGTATAATTGAAATGAATTTCACTGAGCAAGATTACCCTTGTGCCCATTCCAAAATCATACAAATGGGTTGAAATTAATTGTTTCTGCTGTTTGTTACTAGCTCTTCTGATAGATGCTGTTCCGCAGGCGTGTCTCTTGCCTGTGTAATCTGGAAAACTCTTAGAGTAACTGAGTCAGTCCTGTGTGTGCAGTAGCTGTCTCTTAGGCTTATGCTTACTTTTGAGGGTATGGACCTGGCCTCCCACTCCAGTGTAGAGAGGTCGAGGAGAGCGGTGATGAGCGTGTGCCTGCCATGCAACCTGGGGGTGATTCTCCTTGGCTTTGCCTGAAGTTCTGAGCCTTCTGTCCTGCCCACTGAAGGTTCACTAATGAAATTACAGTTTTATTTTTTACTCAGCCCTTTTCATCTGTAAGTTTTGCATTTGTGGATTCAACCAAGTGTAAATTGAAAATATTCAGGAAAAAAAAAGGATGGTTGCATCTGTACTGAGCATGTACTGACTTTTTTCCTTATCATTATTCCCTAAACAATATAGTGTAACAACTGTGTACATGGCATTTACATTATACTAGGTATTATAAATAATCTAGAGATGACTTGAAGTATACAGGAGGATATGCATAGGTAATATGATACTATGCCATTTTATTAATATATAAGGCACTTGAGGATCTACCGATTTTGGTATCTGCAGGAGGTCCTATAACCAATCCCCTGCAGATACTGAGGGAGGACTGTACATAAATTGGTAGGTCTTCCTGTAGAGGAAAATAATGTTTTCCCTTTTTTGTCTTTCTCTGAAAGATAGAAGTTTGTTTTAGGGCATCTGAAATAGCAAAAAAGTTTTGTTCTGCCTTTCCTGAGAGTTGGAAACTGCACGAGCACTCGTTTAAACGAGCAGTATCTAGAGTGTGACTCTGTGCCCATCCTGTGTATGTCAGCCACCACCTGTCATTGATGAGTACGTGCGTGAGGAAAGTGAATTACAAGCATCTTAGAAATGGACAGCCTCAGAACCCAAAGAAAAATTTTAAAAGCACATTTGGCCATAAATTACAACTTACTAACATGTAAAAACCAGAAATCATACAGGGTATTCTCCAGACCACAATAGAATTAAACTAGAAATCAATAAAAGAAAGGTAGCTGGAAAAGTCCAAAATATTGAGTGATTAAACATCACCCTTCTAAATAATGTTATATGTCAAAGATGTATTGAGGAATTATAAAATATTTTGAATTAAAGTGAAAATTCAACTTCTCAAAGTTTGTGTGATATAGTGAAAGCCATGCGATAGAAATAGCATTGGATGTATATATAAGAAAAGAGAAAAGAGATAAATCAATAATAACCTTCTACCTTATTAGGAAACTGCAAAAGGAAGAGCAAAATGGGGTAGAGGACCTCTTGGAATAAGAATTACGAGTTTGGTTACATAATTAGAATTGTTCAAGTGACTGACAGATTTCAAAATTTAAGAATGTGGTTCTAGGTAGTTTTCTCAGATAGTGCTTGATAAACTTTTACAGTTGTTTGAGCATTTTTTATATATTTAATGTTTTGTTTTTCTTAGACCATTCCAACGAAAGACAGACTTGAAGGTCTTCTTGCTTTTAAAGAGAAAAGGCCCCCTCGCTATAAAGGAGAATAGAAGGAACAGAAATTCTTAAGATGCCAATGTAATAAATGTACTTCTGGAAGTGTCTTTTGGATCCACTATATGCCTGAGCACGTCGAATCTCAATGACCAAAGCAAAGAGCAAATTATTCATATAGTGTAATTAGCATCCAGAATGGACCCATCCGTGTACTTCATTCAAATATGTAAATGTCATA
Organism: Aotus nancymaae; assembly: GCF_030222135.1. Classification (NCBI taxonomy): domain Eukaryota; kingdom Metazoa; phylum Chordata; class Mammalia; order Primates; family Aotidae; genus Aotus; species Aotus nancymaae. The sequence continues at coordinate 21,824,651 of NW_026988455.1, forward strand.
TTCATTCAGATTTATAAAGCTAGTAGTGTATATTGTCAGAAAACAGGCAAAGTTAGATATACATTTTTAAATATTTCCTGCATAAGAGGCTTTCTGTTCTTAATTTTTTAATGTGAATAATTTATATATCGCACACTAGGAAATAATATTGATTATATGTCTACTGTGCTGCATTAAGAAAATAAAATTATTTCTATATACCAAAAATGTGAAGTTATACCAAATAAAGTTTCTAAGTGATTGATGCATATGAACAGATACATATACATACATCTAAACCTGAAAAATGAATTGATATTCTGAGTGAAAACTACCTAATATAAATAAAACTAGTGAAAAGAAAATGTGGGAATTTTTCTCTTATCCCATTCTTTTTGAATTGATTATATCATTTGCATGCTGGATTTTAAAAGAAACAAGCCTTCCTCGCTGCTTCTATCAGGCAACCTCTTTACATAGTCAGTCCTGTAATTTAGTATCAAAGGTGAAGAATTAATCCAAAGACTGGAGCCAAAGAACTGAAACGGATGGGAGTCCTGGTGCAGTGGGACTTCCAGGACCTCCTCCCAGCAAGTGGCCTGGCCGCCTGGCCGCCTGGCCGCCTGGCCTAGGAAGGGCCATGTTTGTACACAAAGGAGGGAAGAAAATGGGGCAGCCAGGATTGGAGCATGGAAATGACGGGGTCGTGGATTAAAGTGGAGACTATTCTCTGCTTCCTTACCCTCAGCTGTTTGCATCCAGTTTCTGTAAGGGAAAGAGGTAAGCATAAGAACCCTTTTCTCCTCTCTAACAAACACATCATGCCTTCCTACCCAGGCCAGGCCAAGAAGCTATAAAGGGAGGGCCTCCAGGGTGCATGGCTGAGTAGCCACACCTGGGGATCAGGCATAGGTAGGAGGTGTGTGGGACATCGGAACAGTAGAATTCACTGTGGAAAAAGGAAGGAGAACATTCTGATGCCCTTAAATAATTTGAGATAGTGCTACTTCATTTTATTAAACCACACTGCCTTCCTGGCAGTGCCCCTTGCCCACTGAATACTGCAGCAAGCTTCACTGTGGTGCAGCCCGCTGTGTCCCTAAGGTGTCCTCCTCTCACATTTCCATATACCAGATGAACACCTATTTCACTGTGGATTTTCATCCTCATTGTGGCGACTTCATTGCTGTTTGAAAGCATGTAGACTTTTTATTTTTTAAGTCCTGAAACATATAACTTGGGAATTTAAAAACCTTAATTATAAAATTCCTGTAAGCAGCAAATGTAGACTGGCCATCTGCTGATGTCTGACCTGGCAAAGGTAGGCAGTGTCTTCACTAATGTTTGGACGCTAAGGTGAGCACTGTTTTTCTCCTTATCACCTTAGGTGGTGAAGCTCTGCAGATTTTTTGTTTTTTTGAGACGGAGTTTTGCCTAGGCTGGAGTGCAGTGGCGCAATCTCGGCTCACCGCAATCTCCACCTCCCAGGTTCAAGCGATTCACCCGCCTCAGCCTTCCAGGTAGCTGGGATTACAGGGGCATGCCACCACGCCCGGCTAATTTTTGTATTTTTAGTAGAGATGAGGTTTCACCACGTTGGCCAGGCTGGTCTCAAATTTCTGACTTCAGGTGATCCACCCATGTCAGCCTCCCAAAGTGCTGGAATTACAGGCGTGAGCCACCGTGCCTGTCCAGCTCTGCAGATTTATGATGACTGCTCAGCTGATCATCATAAAGGGAGCTTATTAAAATTCACATAATGGCTCTCTCTGGTGGTTGTATCGGGGGGCTATGCAAACTTGTTCACTGATATACTTGCTGAGCTATTCATTTTGTGCATGATAATTTGCACCTAAAATGCTGCTGCTGTTTTCATAGTCCTTTAAAGGTTTCAGAGCCAGTTTGTACTCTCCGTGACATGCTAAATACCACTTTTTCTTTAACTGAGCAGGAAATAATTATTAGGAAAAAATTATTAAGAGTGTGTTGTACGATTCATTTCTCTGTACTTGGATTCATAGTCTACTGTCACTGATCGAGCACCATCTAAGTTCCTAACAATTTCTGATGAAGTCACTGGAATGTATCTGAAAGCAAAGTCCTGTAGTGACTTAAGATATTGCAGACTTCATGTATTATAGCAGAGAAAAATGTCCAATTATCTGAATAAATGTTTGCCTTTCTCTTGATTTTCCTTTCAGAATTGGTCTTGCTGCTAAGTAGTCCTGATCCTCCCCCAGGTCAAGCTCAGGGGACTCTGGGCGGGGCCGTGCTAGCTGGGGAGGGCCCCGTGCATGGGCTGTTCCTCTCTCCAGCACACCGCCTGTTGGTGCACCCAGCTGGAGATACGATAGACATATCCATGTATTCACACTAGGTTAGAGAAGCCTCTCAGAAAAGGAGGATGAGTGATCGAGCACAGAGAATTCAGAGGATGAAAGCAAAATAAAGAAAAAATCTCCGTTATCTCAGCGCATGAGGCCTACTGGTTTTGAAGTAAGTTAGTGCTGATTAATTTCTAACTTGTCTGAGAAAGGAAAGGAAAGGAAAACAGGTCTCAAATTTCTGAAGTGCTGAGGCAAGAGAAAACTTCCAGTAATGGCCCCAAAATAAGAGATTTTCTGAGCTTGATTTCTGTACCTTAAGGGATCTTTTCAAGTTTGGTTTGTTCTCAGTAATAATGGATCTGGTTTTCCTGTCAATCAAGTCATCTTTTTGTTGTTGTTCTAGCAATCAAAAATTGGTTTGTCACCAAGTGCTGCTTTTCTGGTAGCACTTTTCTAAGTGCTTTGTGAATGGGCCAAAGTAATAGAGTGTCAATTTGTGGATCAGCACTTAGAAAAAGTGCATACTTGCACATGGTGGGTTGCCGGCCAGCCATTGGCCCTTTTCCTCACTTGACCTGAACTTCTCCATCTGGTAATATGCCCCACACTTGCTCTTATTTGGGCTTTCAAAGATCCTGGCACACAGACATTCAGAAATAGTAAATCATGCCATTATTTGTCTACTGATCTAGTAAAATATTAACTAATACGTATGTCAGTATGTATCAAACTTTATCGGAATAGCAATAGAAGTTATTTTCTCAGTATATTAATAACTGTATACATGTTTCACAAAAAACAACATTTTAAAGTTAATGGCTAATATTCTGGTAACACAATGTAAGACCTACTTGTCTACGTAGGTAAAGCAGGATACGGATTGTGATTTGGGGTATTTAGGAGGCGGAAGGTGGTCAGATCATCTGTTGAAATATATTTGTGTCTCAGGCTCCAAAAAATGCCACTGTTTCAAATGCTGGCCCTTGAATTTTCACAGTCTTCTTTGGAACCTCCAAAAATTCAGCCACTCCTTAGAGGGATAGCACCTAATAAGCAACTTGGTGTGCACAGTTTGTTTTCCAAAATAATTCTCAGGGCAGCATGAGAGAACCGGAGAACTGGTGGGGAAAATAAAGGATGTCAAGGACAGATCAAGACATGTACGCCGCGTGGCTCGGGAGCAGCCGTGGAGATGCGCCAGTGTGGCAAGACGTGGAGACAGCCTCTCCTCCGGGAGCTGACAGTTCCCTAGGGCCCCAAAGTGAGCTCCTAGGAACAAACATGTAAGTTCCTTTTTAAAGGCCTAATATAGAAACACAGTGCTGCGTGGTGTTTTGATTAAAGGAAAAACATTTTGACAAGATCACTGAAAATAACCTCTAAAATGAGTGAATAAGAGCTGGCATTATGGTGATAATGAGTAACGTTTATGAAGCCATTAATACCTACCAGGTGCTTTACAGACACTACATCCCCGAAAGGATAGGCACTTTGGTTATTCCTGTGGCACAGAGGAAGAGACTCAGACCATAGAGGGATCGCTTAGCCACAGCCCTATGGCAGGTGCATGCTGGAGTCAGGAATTACACCCAGGGCTACTGGCCCTTTTGTCACTGTTGAGCTTGAAAGCAGCCAAACACCATAAGGCTGCTGATAGGTGTGTTTTTGTCAACATAGAGGGAGTAGTGTTCTTTTGCACTGATTTGGTCTACAATTTTCTCATGACTTGGAAAGATACCAAAAGTGTGCTTATCACCTGATCTGATGGCACAGGCAAGTAATGTAACAATTAGAGCTAATGCGCACTCAGCACCTCGTCTACCAGGGGCTTTCTGTGCATTTTCACACGTAATAGCAAAACCTCATGAAGTGGGTTTGCTAATTTATAGTTTAAGAAACTGAGGAAGGAGGATTCATGCTGGGCATTGTGTGTTCTGGGCCCCAGTGTTTAATGGCTACACCATCAAGGGCACGGAGCCCGTCTTGGTAGACGTGAGTGATGCATGGATCTGTCAGGATGCTAGTAGTGATTGGTGTATGACCTCACAGCTCAGTTCCCCCTCAAATCAGCTACTGGAGTATAAGTGTGAGGACTCATGGTTTGATAGCAATGCTTGTCAAAAAGGGGGCAAGGTATGCTCCCTGTGGGTCAAGAGTGTCCCAGGCATCTTTAGAGAAGGGTGACAGGTGTGGCGCTCTGTTTGGCTCTGGTCAGACTCACCTAGAGGGTTGTATTCAGTACTCAGCATTGCAACTTCCAGTGGTCATAGATTGACTCTGTAGTTTCCTGTGAAGCACATGGGAGCCCTCTGGCCAACTTTCAGCTCCACGGAAGCAAGCAATGAGACCACGAACAAAGTACCTCATCCCCCTGAGCCCTTTCCTCGTTTGTAAAAGAATCCAGTAGTTGTTCACGATGGTTACGCAGACCCAGTCACATTGGATGTGATCTGTATGAAAGTGCTTTATGTGGTGGTCGTGTTTTATTTGTTTCATATTTCAGAAGAGAGGAGTTGGGATGGGAGGTGGGTCTCACAACCATGGCTGGTTTGGGGGCATGTACAAGAACCTGGGCTGTTCACTCAGGAAAAGAGAAGTCTAGGGAAACATGGTAGCTGGCTCCAGTAGAACTGCAGTTTGAAACAGGTCTTCAGATGCTTCCAGGGCAAGAGGAAGCCATGCAGGGCTCCTCCCCTCCTCCCCGCCTCCCCACTTCTGCTCATTGCTCTGTGCTTGTCCAGAGACAAGAGATGTGGCCTAAAGTGTATGTGGGGAAGCTACTTACAGACTCCTAGGTCCAAAAGCTGCCCCCCTGCCTCTGGAGTGTTAGAGCAGAAAGTGGGCAGGGCCATTGCTGCCGGGAGTTGAGAGGCACCAGAGGACAGCTCTTCCAACTTAGACGGTCTTTGTGAAGTGAGAGCGGACTGCAGGCCTCCAAACAGGCGCCGACTTAGCAGATGAGGACGATGGTTCTCGACAAATACTGGTTGCTAGTGAGCAGGGCCTTGAGAGACAGAGAAAACAGGTGTCTGCCTAAGATGTGCCTGTTTAACTGTGTTGGCTCTTGAGGTAATCTACAGTTGAAGGAGTTTTAGTTCCTCTAACATTTTAAGAAATCATTATCATGTTTGAGTGCCATGCTTATGGTACCAATTTGGGAGGCCAGGGTGGGAAGATTGCCCTGAGCAAAGCAGCCCATTCTCTCATCATCCAGTTGGTTTTCATGGGGAAGCCTCCTGCCTCCCCTCCTCAGGAGATAGTGGAGGACTCCAGCCCTGCAGTGGGCTGTGGTCAGCCGAAGGGTAGGCCTGGCTTCCTGCCTGGACTTCAGTTCATTCCCCCATTTTGCTGCCAAGATATCTTTAAATGTTTTGGTCCCCTAAAGCATTTAAACAGACTGATGCGTAAAATGCTGTCTGAACAAAGTCCACCATGAACCCACTGCACGGTGTGTACCTGAACCTTCCGAGAGAAACAGTAAAATCCCCATATCATCAAGTTGCAGCTCAGGGACGATGTAGCTTTAGCGGTGATGTTCTCAGGGAAAGGTTTGAGAAATTTGAAAATTGGCAAGGGCAGTCTCTTGACCTTTCCAAAAATAGTCAGAGTCACTTTCACTTTCAGCCTCCAAACTGTTGAATGAAACTTTTGTGCACTTCACGGAAAGTGAAGAACTGTTTGGCAAGAGAGAGAAGTTCAAACTCCTACTAGCCTCGGCTACACCGAGTAACGTTTCTTTTGAGTGGTCCGTTATCACTTTTCTGTAACATGCTTTTTATGATGCCTAGAACTTGTGTAAGAGTCACTGTGATTTGAGTTCTTTAAAAATATAAGTACAAGGAATGTGTCACATGCCACAGAGACAGGAAATGACAGCTCACATCCAACTCGGTGGAAAGAAACTCTAATTGTTGGAAGATTTGATTGGAATATTTGTTCTTAATACCTATGGGTGGCTCTGTCATATGCTTGCTGGTGTTAGACCAGTACTGGCAGGCAAATGACATTGAAAAGTTCCTTCCTTTTCCTCTGGTCTTTGTGGGAAGGTGTGGTATGAGTCGAGATTGCTAAACCACTCTTCTGAGAGGACTGACAGAGAGGGTTTATTCCAGACCATCCATGGCACTGGTACTTCTGAGTTCAATTATGGGATGATCTCATTAGTCCAGGCTCCGAATGGCTCAGTAACCTCAAAACTCCAAGCTCTCTGAGCTTGCTTTAGTTCTCTAGACTTGCAGTTTATGTACGCCCACATGTGTTTCATGTGTATTAAAAATGCTTGCATGTGTAGATATGAAGATATATGCTGACTGTCCTGAAGAACTTGACATACCTAACATTTGAAATTGTATTGAGTTTCCCCTGGGGATAAACTAGTCTGTGAATGTAAACATGATGAGCAGCGTAGGGGTTATGGTGCCAGAGAAAGCTGGTCTCGGCTGTGGTCCAGCCCTACCTCTCTTGCTCTGTCCCCTGCATCAGAGGTGGAGTGGAGCCACGTCTGTGAGTGGGACCTCATCTTGTCTTTTCCTTAGACCCAAGAGCAGGGATTCCCAAAACTGCTGGCACCTGAAAGAGGTATTGCATTCTTCAGCTCCATTCCATAATCTCCCTTCAGGATTCTGGGTTTGGAACTCTAGAATCAGTGTTGAGGAAGGAGGTATCTTGGTGATTTTATTTTTCTAGATATAATTCACATACCATAAAAGTCACCATTTAAATTGTACAATTCAGTGGGTTTTTTTTTTTTTAGTATACTCAGAGTTGCATAACCATGACCACTAGCTAATTCAGAATACTTTCATTGCCTCCAGACAAGCCTAGTACTCATTAGCAGTCATTCCCTTGCCCATCTCCCCCACCCCCAGCCCCTGACCACTGCTAATCTACTTTCTGTCTCTGTAGGTTTGCCTATTCTAGACATTCATATGAATGGAATTATATAATACGTAGCCTTTTATGTCTCTTTTTCATTTAGCATAAAAATTTTCAAGATCTGTCCACAGTGTAGCATGTCTCAGTACTTCTTTTTATCACTGAAAATATTTCGCTGTATGTATATGTCATAGTCTGTTATCGCCTCATCAGTTAATGAACACCTGCTTCCACTCTGGCTATTACAAATAGTGCTGTTATGAACATGTGTGTACAAGTATGTGTGTGGGTATATGTTATCATTTCTCTTGGTATCATATCTACAAATTGAACTACTGGATCATAGGACAACTTTATGTTTAACTTTTTGAGAAACTACAAAACTAACCAGCTGTATCATTTTCTAATCCCACCAGCAGTGAATGAGGGTTCTAATTTCTCCGCATCTTCATCAACGCTTGTTATTGATCTTTTCGATTATAGCCATTCTAGTGAGTGTGAATTGGCATCTTACTGTGATTCTGGTTTTGATTTGCAGTTCCCTAATGATGTTGAACCATTCCCTAATGATGTTCATGTGCTTGTTGGCCATTTGTATGATTTTTAGAGATAGGTCTATTTTGCCCATTTTAATTGAGCAAAATAGACAGACACTGAGTTGTAGATGTTCTTTATGTATACTGTATACCAGCCCCTTAACAGATACATGATTTACAAATCTTTTCTATTCTGTAGGTTGTCTCTTCATGTTCTCGTTGGCGTTCTTATAAAAGTTTTTATTTCTGGTGGAGTCCAGTTTATCGTTTCCTTTGTTGCTTGTACTTCTGGTGTGGTATCTAAGAAACCACTGCCTGATCCAAGGTGATAAAAAGTTATGTTTTCATCAAAGAGTTTTCTATTTTAACTTTTACATTTAGGTTTTTGATAAATTTCAGATTAATTTTTATATGTGGTGCGAGGAACGCATCCAGCTTTACTCTTCTGCACGTTGCTATTGAGCTATTCCAGCACCATTTGTTGAAAAGGCTGTTTTTCCCCATTTATTGTCTTGGTACCCTTATCAGAAAAAAGTTAATTATAAATTTAAGGGTTTATTTCCAAACTCTCAATTTTACTCCATTGATCTTCTGTCTGTCCAATCCAGTACCACACTATCTTGATTACCAGAGCTTTGCAGTAAGTTTTGAAGTTAGAAAGTGAGAGTCTGTCAACTTTTTCAAGAGTATTTTGGCTATTCTGGTTCCCTTGCATTTTCATATGAATTATAGGATTAGTTTGTCAATTTATACCTCCAAAAAGGCATCTAGGATTTTGAAAAGCATTGTGTTAAATTTGTAGATCAACGTGGGGACAGATGTACCCTCAACAATATTATCTTCTAATCTATGAACATAAGATTTTTTCTATTTAATTTCTTTCATCTGTGTTTTGTAGTTGCCTGTGTATGTCTTCAACTTCTTGTTAAATTTATTCCTGAGTATTTTTTTTTTTTTTGAGATAAAGTCTCTCTCTGTCACCCAGGCTGAAGTACAGTGGCATGATCTCTGTTCACTGTAATCTCTGCCTCCCAGGTTCAAGAAATTTTCCTGCCTCAGCCTCCCAAGCAACTGGGACTACAGGCACATGCTACCACACCCAGATAATTTTTGTATTTTTAGTAGAGATGGGGTTTCTCCATGTTGGCCAGACTGGTCCGGAATTCCTGGCCTCAAGTGACCTGCCTGCCTCGGTCTCCCAAAGTGCTGGGGTTACAGGCATGAGCCGCTGTGCCCGGCCAGAGTATTTTATTCTTTTTGATGCTATTGTAAATGGGTTTGTTCCCTTGATTTCATCGTTTGATTGTTCATTGCTAGTTCACAGAATTACAATAGATTTGTATATCTTGATATCTGGCAGAAGTAGAGTTATTTGCTCTGAACTAATTTATTAGTTCTATTTATTTATTTATCTTTTTAGTGGTTTCCATAGGAGTTTCTATAGGATCCTGTCATTTGCAAAGAGATAGTTTTATTTCTTTCTTTCCAATCTGGATGCCTTTTATATTTTGTTTCTTGTGTTATTTCCCTGGCTAAAACCTCCAGTGTAATGTTGAATAGGAGTGGCAAGAGCAGACATCTTGTCTTATTCCTGACCTTAAGTCTTTCACTATTACTTATGATACGAGTGGTGGATTTTTTTAATAGAGGCCCTTCATCAGGTTGAGAAAATTCCTTTTTGTACTTTGTTGAATTTTTTTTTTTCTAATCAAGAATGAGTGTTGGATTTTGTAAAAATGCCTTATCTGCATCTATTGAAATGACCGTGTTGTAGTGGTTTTGTCTTGTATTGATATTGTTATCACATTGATTAATTTCCAGATATTGCACTGATTTGCATTTCTTAGATAAATCCCTTGGTCATGGTGTACACTCCTTTCTTACGTTGCTGGATGTGGCTTGCTAGCATTTGGTTCAGAATTTTTGTGTCTATCTTCATAAGAAATTTTAGTCTGCAGTTTCCTAGGGATGCCTTTCATGGGTTGGGTCTCTGGGTAATACTGACCTCACAGAATGATTTAGAAAGTGTTTTTTTCGGCCGGGCGCGGTGGCTCAAGCCTGTAATCCCAGCACTTTGGGAGGCCGAGGCGGGTGGATCACGAGGTCAAGAGATCGAGACCATCCTGGTCAACATAGTGAAACCCCGTCTCTACTAATACAAAAAATTAGCTGGGCACGGTGGCGCGTGCCTGTAATCCCAGCTACTCAGGAGGCTGAGGCAGGAGAATTGCCTGAACCTAGGAGGCGGAGGTTGCGGTGAGCCAAGATTGTGCCATTGCACTCCAGCCTGGGTATCAAGAGCGAAACTCCGTCTCAAAAAAAAAAAAAAAAAAAAAAAAAGAAAGTGTTTTTTTCTCTATTTTTAGAAGAGTTTGTGTAGGATTGTGCTAATTCTATTTTAAACAATTGATAGAATTCACCAGTGAAATCATGTGGATCAGATCTTTTCTTTATTGGAAGCACTTTGATTGCCAGCTCAGTCTCTTTATTTGTTACAGCTCTATACTTAGTTTTATTTTTTTTTGAAAAACTTTGACTAGTTTGTGCCTTTTTAAGAATTTTTCTATTTCATCTAGGTTATCTAATTTGCTCACATATACTTATTTGTGGTATTCCTTTATACTCTTTTTTATTTCTATAAGGTCAATAATAATTCCCCCCGACCCCACCACACCCAACCTCCACTTTTCATTCCTGGTTTTAATGTTTTGGTATTCTATCTTTTTTTTCTTGGTCAGTCTAGCTAGGATTATCAATTTGATTGATCTTTAAAAAAAAAAAAAACTTTTCACGTCATTGATTTTTCTTGATGGTTTTTCTTGTTCCCTAATTCATTTATTTTCATTCTAAACTTTATTATATCCTTCCTTCTGCTTGCTAGGTTTAGCTTGTTTTCATTTTTCTAATTTCTTAACATGAGACATTAAGTTATTGATTTGAGATCTTTCTTCCTTTTAATATAGACATTTGTAGCTGTACATTTCCCTCTAAGCACTGCTTTAGCAGCATCTTATAAGTTTTGGTATGATGTATGTAGAAAAGAGTTAATGTAGCAGCCCTGAATGGCTGTCCCAGGGTTGGTCCTTGGCTGTCTTTGGGGAGCTTATCAGCAGTCCTAGACCTGAGAAGAGTTATATCTAAACTGTACAAACCATATGGCTTATACTAAACACATGCTTTCTTTTTAGGAAGACGGAATTTGGGTATTTGCCAGGTGGAGTATGCCTACATGGCTAACCCCCAGCAAAAACTCTGGGCTTTCAGTCTCTAATGAGATATTGGCAACATTTCACAAATTTCATGTGCTGTTTATATTAATAATTTGTTGCTGGGGAATTAAATATATCCTAGGGACTCCACTAGGAGAGGACCCTTGGAAGCTTGCAACAGGTCTCCCCCCTCTTCACCCCTGCATTTTTCCCTTTGATGTTTTTACTTTGTATTCTTTTGCTATAATAAATAATAGCTGTGAGTATGACTGAGTCCTGTGAGTCTAACTAATGAATTACTGAACTTCTGACACATGTGGTTTTGTTTTCATTCTTCTTAAAGTATTTTTAAATTTCCCTTGTGATATTTTTTTCTTTGACTCCCCTTTTTTTAGGATTGTGTTCTTTAATCCACATACTGGTGAATTTCCAAATTTCCTTTTTCACTGATTTCAAATTTCATTCCATTATAGTTGGCAAACATACTTTGTATAAACTTCAGTCTTTTTCATTTTATTGAGACTTGTTTTATGGCATAACATATGGTCCATCCTGGAGAAGGTTCCATGTGCACTTGGGAAGAATGCATAGTCTGCTGTTGTTGGAGTGTTCAATAGATGTGTGTTAGGTCTTCTTGGTTTTGTGGTTTCATTCTTTTATTCCTCGTTGATCTTCTGTCTAGTTGTTCTATCCGTTTTTTAAAGTGGGATACTGAAGTAGGCATATTATTGTTGACTTATTATTCAACCATAATAGTTTATTATTTATCCCTGTAATTCTATTAGTATTTGCTCCATGTATTTTGAGGCTTTACTGTTAGATGCATATATGATTATAATTATTATGTCTTCTTGATGGATTGACCCTTTTATTATGAAATATGCTTTTTCTCTAGTAATCATTTTAAAGTCTATTTTGTCTAATATTAGTATAGACACTTCAGCTCTCTTTTGGTCACTTTTTGCATAGTATATTTTCCCATATTTTTACTTCCAGCCTATTTGGGTCTTTGACTCTAAAGTTATCTCCTGTAGCCAGCATAACATTGAGTCATGTTTTTAAACGTAAAGGGTCACTCTGCCTTTTGATTATAGTGTTTAACTATTTACATTTAATGTAACTACTGATGAGATGGGGTTTATATTTGCCATTTTGCTATTTGTTTTCTACATGCCATGTCTTTTTGTTTCTCTCTTTCTCCATTACTACCTTCTTTGTGCTTAATGGATATTTTCCTGTGTACTCAACTACCATTTTAATTCCTTTGTCATTTCTTTTGCTATGCATTTTTGACTTGTTAATAGCTTTTCTAGAAATTACAATTACCATTTTGACTTATAAAGTCTATTATGGAGTAATACCAACTTAATTTCAACAGTATACAAATTGTTTGCTTCTATGTAGCATTGCGTCTTCCCCATCTTCTGTGCTTTTGTCATACATATTAAATCTTTATGTATTACAAGATTCATCAGAACAGTTTATATATTATAAGTTCATCAGAACAGTTTATAATTATTGCCTTATGAAGCTGTCTTTTAATTGGAGAAAAAGAAGTTACAAATGAAAAATATACTTACACTGTCTCTTACATACATAGTTACCTTTACTAACACTCTTTTTTTTAAAAAAAACTATGGATTTGGCTAGGCACAGTGGCTTACACCTGTAATCCTAACATTCTGGGAGGCCAAGGCAGGTGGATCACAAGGTCAGAAGTTTAAGACCAGCCTGGCCAAGATGGTGAAACCCCGTCTCTACTAAAAATACCAAAAGTTAGGAAGGCATAGTGGCAGGCTCCTGTAATCCCAGCTGCTCAGGAGGCTGAGACAGGAAAATCACTTGAACCTGGGAGGTGGAGGTTGCAGTGAGCCAAGATTGTGCCATTGCACTCCAACCTGGACAACAAGAGTGAAACTCCGTCTCAAAAACAAAAAACAAATAAAATGCCACAAAGCTTGTTCTTACTGAGATTCAGCCACTTTTCTTCAATAAATGCCTCTCAGAGTGTTGCAAGCTTTTGGCTAATTTCTGAGGTTCTGAAAAAGTTTTCACAAATTTTTTTTTTTTACAATCTTTGTTGATGTTCTCACTGTTTATATGGAGGAGCAGATTTTTTGGAGGTTCTCATTGCACTATTCCCACTGACATCCCTTTCCCATCCCCAGCTGATTCTAATGCAATCATGTATACCATGAGCCATTATTGGCAAGGTGTACAAGGTAGCCTTCTGACTTCTGGTACATCAAAACTGATATTTATTGAATTATTATTACAGCCCGAACTATCGACTAGACTATACCTCACTTCCCAAATATCAAGTTTAGTTGTAGTCAAGGTAGGATAGGATTTGCTGCTGTATTGTCTTTTAAATGTGTGCTCTGAGTCTAGGCCCAGGGAGCAGAAATAGGCTGCTCTGGCTGAGGCTCCCCTGCCTAGTCATGAGATTGGATGATCTGTGAGGGATCTGTGTTCATTCAGCCCTTAGTGGCTAAACTAACAGCCGTAAACCAAAGCAAAGCAGTGCATAAATGCAGGATTCAAGTAGTAAAAATAAAAAGTATTAAAATCCCAGCATATACAGGTGTCTTATATTTTAGGACAACTTTTCTTCCACACTGTCAAATTCATATTCCACTGTTGAATATTTAGATGATGATGACAATATCATTTATTAACTTGAGCTTTCAGACCTTGAACAGGATTTCATGTACAGTAAGAGTTTGCTAGTAATCAAATCCAAGAGTCCTCTCCTTAAAAAAAAAAAAAAAAAAAGTAAAATGACATAAGATGAAATTTCATTTCCAGTGTATGTTAGGGAACCAGATATATTCTAGTTAGTACTAGAATGTATAATTAGCCCTTGGTGAAGTTTCAGAAGACTTTCTAGGTTAAGATGTTATTGAAAACAGCCCCTCTACACCAAGGCCACTCTGAGGGTAGAAGACACTCGTGAGTCATCTCACCTCCGCCAGCACTGTTACCTTTCAGAGCTTCTCAAACACAGTGGCCATTGTTGTTACCATGGCTAATTATTAGCCTGCTCCAGCAGAATTTGTGTTGATGCTACAAAAACAGTTTATGCTACACAAGCTCTTTATTCATGCAATAATTACAGCATGTTTGTCCTAAGTATTTCGCAAGTGTTCTCTTTGGATAATACTAGCAAGATTAAGTAATAGTTTCTCGCTAACATTATTGCTCAAGAACATCAAACATGACGGATTGGGATTTGATATGTGCATGTCTTTGGCTTCCAGCCTCTTTGACTTTTCGCATTGCTTATGTATAAAATACTCTTCTTCTTGTGGGGGCTATGTCTATTGTTTCTAATGCGGATGCCAGGAACCACTTGAGCAAAATATTTGATTTCAGTTTTAATGGAGAGTTTTTTATAATGATCAAGATTAATACAACCAAGCCAGCAACAACACTGTGCCAGAAGCCAGGGACTTCAAAGAGTCTTCCTTTTAGAACTCAAAAAAAAATAAAAAAGAAATTTATGTTTCTCCATATCATCCAACTTAATCATTGGCAATAAGTGACTTGGCAAGAAGCAGGCATCACATGGTTCCAGTTCTGCGTCGGAAAAGGTCAGCAGGAGGCACAAACACTGGCCTGCATTATACAGCCGTGTATTCTGATCCTGTGACACGTGCTTCGGAACACGTTATGCAATGTTACACTGCTGATTAATGGCCGCTTGCACAAGAAGTTTTTCATTCTCCCTACTGTAAGCATCCTGGGAATGATTAACTTTGTGACATAACTTTCATCACACAAATGTGGAAGATTTAAACAGAACTTCAAAATAATATGCTTCAGAAATAACAATGAGTTTTGGCTTCTTAATGCGTACACAATTAACAACTATTTTAAAGCCACTGGGTTGAAACTGAGACACCTATTTGGGAGTTGACTGTTCTTTAGGAGTCGGGTTTCACGTAAGATTGGTTCATGCATGAACACTCTTCTACCATATTTTAATTTTACCTTTATTCTAGTTTTGCTGTTGAAGATGTCACACCTATTTTACAGTGCTCTGTCTCATGAGCTCAATATTCAATATACCAGTCGCTTTTATGAAACATTCTTGGAGCCACAAAGACATGACTCTCATATTGCCACACACAATGGAAAGTTATGGTGATGCTTGTTTTTGAGTCCATGTAACTAAAATTGTGCATTTTGTTGAACTTTGAATCTTACTGGCTGAGGGCAGTCTGAAAAGCTGGGAGCATGAAGACTTTATTGTGGCAGCAGAAAGTCAACCAAAGTAGCTTAGGCGAAAGGAAACTTCATTGGCTCTCAGCCCCAAACTGTGGAAGGTCAGGGGAGTTGGGGTCTCAGGGCTGCCAGGACACTCCACTCTCCACCATGTGCTTGTAGTCTCTGGTGTGTGCTCCATCCTTTGGGCCTGTCCCTGTAGACCAGCTCCACCTGATGGCAGCTCCCAGCTGCATACCTCCCCAGCAGGAAAGAGGGGGCACACTCTTTACTCACTTCCAACTCAGAAACTCCCAGGAGAGGCCTCAGATAGGCCTAGCTCAGATCATATGGCCTCCCTGTGGCCAGGGTGGTGGGGTACTATGATTGGAGGAGGAGGATCTCTTCAGGAGAAGAGAGGGCTGCTGTCCTGGACCCGAAAACAAAGCAGCCACCCAGGCCAACCTTGACTCAATCAGCCATCCTCTCCCCAAGATGACCCCTACATGCCGTAAGTCCTCTCTTAGATATAGCCACAAACCCGGGCATCCTGCTCAGTAAGCACCACCCCGGGGTTCTGCCCAGCTTGAGTCCAGATCTCTAGGTCACGTCCATTCCTCGTGAGGCCCAGCTCGCCTCTGCAGGACAAAGCAGCCTATGGTCTCAGTGCCCAGTGCGAGAGGGAACCGCCTACAGATGGGGGCGAAGCATGCGAGGGCTCTAGCCCACACCGCATTTCACATAATGGGAAGGGACTAGACAGGGACTGTCATTTTCCTGACAATCAATTGATCCCTTGGCCAACCTCGTGACCAACGCTCTTGCTGTTAGGACTCTTTCCTAGAGGAATATTGGAGAACATTTTTCCACTGGGGTCTTATCACCTCATTGGTCAGTGCACTACTTCATTTTTGTTTGTGCAGTCTTAGTCCTGGAGGTTGTCAGGGGCAGAAAACAGACTCCTAAAACCTTACTTGGACTTCCACAGATTTAATGTGGGGAGGGAGCCCATAGTCTAATAACCAGCAACATGATTCTTGTCAAGTTAGTTTTTGAGTCTGCACTGGGTGGAATCAAAGGCCTGTCTCTCAGCGTGATGCCCCGAGCTTCCATCCTCTCTCCAGACGTCAGCAGCATGGCATCTGCCTGAGAGCCACAGGAAGTAGGGCTTGCAAGAAGGGGCTTCTGGTCTACTCCAGCACGTGGCCCCCACCAGCAAGGGCCTGGACCAGCCAGATTAGGGGAGGAGTTCAAGCCCCTGTCAGGGAAGTGGATCAACCATGGAGACAGGGCATTGAGAAGGTGCCAACACCTGTGTCAAAACTCTTCTGGAGGCAAGTAACAGACCCGGCTTAAACTGAATGAGTCAGGAAAAGGGACTCCCTCTGCTCAGCCAGCTTCCGAGACGGGCTCTGGGAACTGAGTCTTTCTTCTCCCATCTCCCCTTCTCCTCTGCCTATCCAGCTTCCCCTGTGGTAGGCTCCCCACCACAGAGCAGGGTGATTTTTTTCTTTTGAGACTGAGTTTTCCTCTTGTTGCCCAGACTGGAGTAAAATGTCAAAATCTTGGCTTACCACAACCTCCCCTCCCGGGTTCAAGCGATTCTCCTGCCTCAGTCTCCCGAGTAGCTGGGATAATGGGCATGCGCCACCACGCCCGGTTAATTTTACATTTTTAATAGTGATGGGGTTTCTCCATGTTGGTCAGGCTGGTCTTGAACTCCCTACCTCAGGTAGTTCACCCGCCTTGGCCTCTCAAGGTGCTGGGATTACAGGTGTGAGCCACCGCACCCGGCCAGCACGGTGCTCTTAATGGCCACTCTTCTTGGAGATGTTTGGGGAGGATGAGGGCCCTAGGCCAGTGGGGAGGTGCAGTAATTGGTAGCCCTTATTAGGACATCGTGACTTGGGTGGGGAGGGTGGTAGACGCCCGCCACGCCTGGTTTTTAATTCCAGCAGGTGGCCACATGGGTATTGCTGTGCCTGTCCTTGTCCTTGTGTCTCTAGGTTATTAGTGCATTTCTTTGTTCACCTGTGGACACGCAGGGTGGCCAGACACCTGATGTGTGGCCTGTGGACCCCAGCAAACCACGGAGTTATTGCAAAATTCTCCAAATCCCTGTTGTCACCGAGTAAATACGCTTGGCACAGATGGGCCACTGTCTTCCCAGTGCTGTAAGAGTCGTGTTTAATGAAATACCAAATCATCATCTGATTCATGTTGGTTATTTTTCACTTTGTGTTCTCAGAGGAAGACAATTGTCCAGTTACTCTCATGTTGGGCTCCCCGAGCTATTTTGAAGTTATGGGAGCCCCTGGTTTAGGTTGCTTGAGGAGCAGTTCTACAATTTTCTGCTGCAAGTGATCAGGCAACACAAGTGAATTTGTTCTAAACAACAAAGCCTGCTTCTAAATACAACTTCTAAAGAAGACAACGCTTGTTTTTCTTTCTTCTGAAGAGTTGACACGACCCCGAAGTTACCTAAGATGAGTTAACCTGCGGCGCTGCCCCACGTTCTGGAGAGAAGTTAAAACAGGAGAGGAAAACAGGAGGGAGGAAGCGGCACTTTACCAACTTCCTGCCTTCCAAAGTCCTCGATTCCAATTCTTTCCTTCGAAGAACAAACGGACTTTGCGATAACCTTGTTTTCTTGATACTCTTGATCGCTTCGTGACAGCAGTGGCGGGGTGGGGGTTGTCAATGGCGCAGCGGCAGGTGCGGCGAAATTCGGGGTACGGCCCTAAGCCACGAGACTTTCCGCCGCAGGGAGACGGCTGAGCCTCGGTGCTTAGGGCAAGCGCGTGCGACCCCAATGCCCTCGCCCCCGACTCGCTGCTCACATTCCGGCTTCACCGAAAGCCAGGGAGTGGTTAAACGTTGACTTCTGACCCCTGCTCCTCCGGGGATCTGCCTTCCCCCTCGCATTCCAGCGGGTCCCGGGCCGGGGGGCGCTGCCTACGTGCGGCGGCTGCCCCTGAGCGGCCGAAACGCCGACTGCTTCCCGGAACGCGGCGCAGATAAGAAGCCGCTGCTCCGGGCTCGGGTTTCAGAAGCGCGCGGTTACAAAACCCTGCGTCATCATTTCACTTCGGATTTGTTTTTCTTTCCTAGTGCGAAGTTCCCGCAGAAGGACGTTTTGTGTGTTTGGTGCGTGTGTATTTCCTTTTGGTAATTATTTTGGAAAACGTTCCGAGGCCAAAAATAGACAAGCCAGAGGCCTCCTTGCTGAGCGCCTGGCGGCCCCGAGCTCTCCGGCGCACGGGGTCCCGCTGAGACACGGCCACGACCACCGCGCGCCCCCCGGTGCCCGAGCCCCCTGCCGGGCCGGCAGCTGAGGACGCGCTCCCCGCCGCAGGCTCATTTTCTCGGTTCTAAAACCTTCAGTGCCCGTCGCTGGCGACTTAATCTACGCTCTAACTCGCAGAATTTTTTTGACCTGTTGGAGAAAAATAGTATTTAAGATCTGGGTTATTCAAGAGGGTGGAGTCGGCTAAGTTTAGTGGACGCTAAAAATAGCCCAGCGGTGCTGGCGGGTCAGGCCTGGGGGCGCCAGGACCTCCGCCCTCACCCTGCCTGCCCCCTGCGGGCCTGCGAGCCGCAGCCCTCCCAGAGTCTGTGCGTAATTCTAGCCAAGGCCCAGTGTCATTTCCAAGAGGTGCCTCTCGGCCGGGTTACTCATATGTCAGATTCCCATTCTCACGTTGTGTTTCGCGCAGCAACTGCATTTCCAAAGAAAAGCGTGAGTCACTACCAAGTGGCTGCAGAGGGAGGGAAGGGCCACCAAACACCGGAAGAAAGAGGTGGGGGCAGGGCCTTTTTATAGTGTTCTGAGCTGGCTTTCTTTTCCATAGGTTAATTTTTATCTTAACTACCAAACTTAGTCTGGATCGCCTTTTTATAAGAAATCTATTTAAATACAAGGGATTATTTGAACTTCTTTTTAAAAAGCCAATGGCATTTTTGTGTGTGTGTGGTTCTCAGCTTACAAATAAAATATATTAATAGTTGTTTAATGGGCATTTAAAATGCCGACTGCCTGTGGCTGTTTTTAGTGCATTCTCTAAACACCCCTTGGAGACCTGAAACTGTCTCCTTGGTTAAGTCCACCAGGGTACTGCCACTTTGCCATGACCAGGTATGCCCAGCCCAGTGAGGCCAAGCTCATTGCTCTGAACAGATGGTGATTTTCAGACTGAATGCTATTCTGGTGTACTTATTTAGGAAAAAGATCTAAAAATAGACTTGAATGAGCATAACCTGCAAAAATAAGTTGTCAGCTTCTTTTTACTCCAGCAGGGTTGAAAACAAAGCTGTCAGCAATTTCTGCGAGCTGAGGAATCTGTATACTTTCTTATTTTAGAGAGAGCTTTTTCAGTGGGACTGTAATTGAGTCCCCTTAAATCTTTGTGTCAACAAATTACCATCTGTTTTTCTAGAGACTCTCAAATTGGTGAGACTGGCGTGCTGCTCAGTGCTGGGGTGGGGGGCGGGGTGCTATCATTTGCCCTTTGGGTGTTAGCTTTGGAGGGGGAATAAGTCCCGTTGGTTTCTGATGTCATTGCAGTAGTTGGCGGGTCCCGGCCCTGGCAGCCCCCATAACCCATACCCTGGGGTCTTGTAGGGGGAGTGATTGAGAGATGCCGGAGAGCATGGGCTTGGAGACACAGGTGGCACTGAGGTGGAGAAGAAACCCCAGCCAGTTCTGGCGGGGCCTCTGGTGAGTCTCAACACCTGTTGGTGACTGGGGTCACAGTAGCCCAGAGCGCTGGGTTTTGATTAAATCCATGACGTGTTCAGCCTTCTTTAGAAGGTACTTGGTGTAGCCTTTGTGGTAGGAAACTATAGGTGATGGGGACAACAGAGAGCCTTTGTCCCCAGTCTGGCACAACCACACCATTTTTTCTGTGAAGTGATCACACATGCCAACCTAGAGAAAAGTCAGAAATGGAACTGAGCCCTTGTTTCGTCTGGGAGAGGAGTTCCCCTGAATATGGGAAACTGAATGAGGATGGAAATGGCCCTTCTCTATATGGAGGATAGTGCGCAGAGGGGTCCCTAGACTCTGGGAGGTTGAAAATCTAGACCAGAGCAAGCCCAGGCTGGCCCCGGGGGGAACCCATCCTATCCAGAGACCTCGCCTGGCACCCAGCAAGGTTCTGTACGTTCAAGCAGGGGAAACAGAAAGTGAAATGAGTGGCGTTAAACTCAGCAAAATCAAGTCCTGCAGATCTGCTCCAAGAAAGCCTTTCTCACCTGCTGTATGTTTAATTTCGCAGGCGAGCCTCGACTCTAAACAGCTGTTTAAAACAATTTGCCCCTACAAACCAGACTGGCCACCAATAGGATGTGGGATTCTGGGGCATAGAAACTTTCTCCAGTCAGCATTTGCTGTATTTTAACCTTCCCATGCTGTCTCAAAAGAATGGAAACAAATCCTGGTTTCTACTTCCCAACAGGCACAGATGTGCACGCGAGCGCGCGCGCGCGCGCGCACACACACACACACACACATACACACACACACACAATGTGGAGAAGAGTGATTTCTCCTGAGTTGGGGATGGTGACATATCTGAGGACAGAAAGGAGGAAGAGAGCTGCCCAGGTGCTGGGAGGGCTTCCAGAGCCAGTCAGTGTCTCAGAAGGTTACAGCCACTTTGGGATCTAGGAACCACCAACTCTTTCCAGTCATCAAAAAGGACAAAGCCGAGGTGCCTGCGAGGTCTGGGCAGATGTCACTGGGGCACTGAGGGGCCTAGACAAAGTGTTGGCAGCGCCTCCCTTTTCAACACCATGGGAAACCGCCCGGCCATCAGGTCTTGCGTTAGCCGGTAAATTAGCTTAATGTGACCTGTTTGTAAAAGGGACAGGGAAGTGGGGGGAATTATGTTCATTACTTTTCTCAACGGCTGATTTGGGAGTGAAGCCCCCACCCCTGCCCGCCAACCCACGCCCATGCACATTATTTTTAAAGACAGACGTCACTAATTATTGCCAAGAAAAGCCCAAGTTCCCGAGAAAGCTGCAGTGTGGTCTGGACACCTGCTTCCAGCGGGCGACGCTGAGGAAGACAGTGGGGAGCTGCCTTGTGTGTTTCTGACACAGCGAGACAAATCTCACAGCCCCTTCTTCAGGCCAAAAGCACATCAGTGAATCAAAGTTTTTTAAATATTGCAAAATAATTTTAAAAGATGCCATCAATAAGTCCAGTTCCTAAATGCATCATCTTTAGAGAAAATGAAATTTTTAAAAGGAATAAAAGGCACATACACAGTGGCTGGGCACGGTGGCTCATGCCTGCTGTCCTAGCTGCTTGGGAAATTGAGGTAGGAGGGCTTCAACCCAGGAGGTTGAGACTTCAGTGAGTTATGATGGCACTGTTGCATTCCAGCCTGGGTGACAGTGAGACCTTGTCTCAAAAGAGAAAAAAGGGGGAGAAAAAGACATGATGCTGCAAAAATTAAATAGAACGGACCAATGAAGCTTTGGTGCTTTAACTCTTAAAAGAATGACTGTCTTGGCAGAGGCAGAGCAGGCTGAGCCTTGGGCTGCTTGCTGTGGTCCAGAGAGCACCACACCCCAGCTCACCACCTGTGCAGGGACTGGGGCATGGTTCTGGAAAGAAAGTGCCCAGCAATGGAGAGAGGCATGAGAAAAGAACCTGCCTCAGAAGATACAATCACGCTGAGATCCATAAAAAGAAATGAGTGGGATGATGATGGTGTCTCAGGATCCCAGGGAGCAGCCCCAGTCCCGTGCAGGAAGGGTTATGTGTCAATTATGCTGCATGTCAAACATCATACATTACTAGAAAGTATCTGTGTTTTGACAAAGCAATTCAAATTCTAGGAATTTGGTGTAATGCAGGATGTACATAGAGAATGTTCATCTGGGAGTTAGGGGAAGCCTTCACCAATTGGAAAGATGGGATAAATGCATTAAAGTCCATGCACTCTATGCAGCAATTGAGGATCCTGTTGTGGGAGTGTCTATATCGCTATCATAGGAAAATGTTTACTATGTGCTGTTATATTGAAAAAGCAGGCCGGGTGCGGTGGCTCATGCCTGTAATCCCATCACTTTGGGAGGCCGAGGCAGGCGGATCACCTGAGGTCGAGAGTTCGAGACCAACCTGACCAACATGGAGAAACCCTGTCTCTACTAAAAATACAAAAAAAAAAAAAAGAAAGAAAGAAAAGGAAAAGCAGGTTACAGTTCAGTAGGCACAGTATAATCATATTTTCATGTTATAAATATAATACATGCACCTATTCTAATTTTTCTACAATTGTATTCATTTTTTATTGCTGCTATAACAAATTACCACAAACTTAGTGATTTCAAACAACACACATGTATCATTGACAGTTCCATAGTTCAGAAGTAGATGGTTCTCTTTGATTTCTCTGGGAGTGGGATTGCAAGACTATTCCTAAATACATTTCAAACTCTTAATAATAGAAAGCCCTCTCTTTACGGGGAAGAAATGACTTTTCCTGGAGATACTCCAGGCTTTGCAAACATTAAATAACTATTAATAAATAGGAAGTTGCTAGACCAGATGAGGGCTTTAGGCAAAGAAGAAAGGAGCCTTTTTTTCTCTGGCTTGCTGGCCATGTGGCCATTTCTCTCAGTTGGTGGAGAAGCCCAAACCTGTGTTTGCTCTGAGAGGGGCCTGATGGGCCTCGTCTCTGGGCCACCACTTTGTTCTTGGTAGAAGGCTTTTGCTGGCTTCTGTGACCTGAACCTTCAGCACTTGCATGGTGAATGTAATAAGCAAAGCGGCTTCCAGGGCATCTAGGATGTCTGGCAGAAGAGCGAGGGAGCTGCAGGCTTTGGCAAGCGTGAGGACTGCCAAGACCGAGGGACCAGCCGCTTGTCAGGCACAGGGGCTTGCATATAACCAAGGCTGCTGTGTGCAGCGTTGAAGAGAGCAGGTGATTGTATTTTTAAAGTGGCGTTGTGAATCGCTTTTTGGGGTTTGCTTTTTGTTGAGGAACTTTTGAAATGGTATCTCTAAAAGTCTGGATTATCTAAATATCTCTGGATTTTTATTTCTACCCCAGTTTGAGTTGAGCAAAATTGTTTTTGAGCTTCAATGTCTTATTAAGAGGTAGAATTTGTTTCCTGTAATTTAGTCATGAAGACAAGCAGCCCACCCCTCTAGAAGTTGTCCCTCAACTGCCATCTTTGTGCCCTCATC
This sequence comes from Aotus nancymaae, assembly GCF_030222135.1. Classification (NCBI taxonomy): domain Eukaryota; kingdom Metazoa; phylum Chordata; class Mammalia; order Primates; family Aotidae; genus Aotus; species Aotus nancymaae. The sequence continues at coordinate 21,847,986 of NW_026988455.1, forward strand.
CTGAGCATTCTGGGGCATCGCCAGGAGCACCACATTGGTGATGTGAGTGTGCTTTTATCATCGGGGTGGAAGCCACTGGAAACACTCTGTTATGGATATGTGTGTCTGTTTCTCTGGGTGCCCGGGATCAGCAGAGCCCCTGTAGGTACAGAGGAACCTCGTGGCATTCCAGTTACTGCTGTGTAACCCAACATCCCTAAATATGATGCATCAAGCAATATAACTTTTTCTTTTTTCTTTTTTTTAGATGGAGTCTCACTCAGCTAGGGTGCAGTGGTGCAATCTTGGCTCGCTGCATCCTCCACCCTCTGGGTTCAAGCAATTCTCCTGCCTCAGCCTCCCAAGTAGCTAAGACTATGGGCACACACCACCATGCCCAGCTAATTTTTGTATTTTTGGTAGAGATGGGTTTTTGCCATATCAGCCAGGCTGGTCTCGAACTCCTGACCTCAGGAGATTCACCAATCTCGGCCTTCCAAAGTGTTGAGATTCCAGGTGTGAGCCACCACACCCAGCCCACAGCTTTTTCTTTCTCGTAATTCTGTGGTTGGGAATTTGGACAGGGCTCAGCTGGGCAGCTCTTCTACTCTACTTGGTGTGGGCTGCAGCTGCTCCTATGGCTGCATTCAGCTGGGAGCTCGAGCTGGCTGGGACATTCAAGCTGGCCTCCATCCTCCAGGGCCTCTTCCAGATGGCCTTGGCTTGTCCAAGGGTCTAGCCTGGCTTCCTTGCAGCATGATGGCCAGGCTCTAATCGGGAGAATGTAGAGCTCAAAGCCTCAAGAATTGAGCTTGAAAGGTCCAGGAGGTTGCGTTCTATAAGCCAAAGAGGAGAGGAAGGAGACTCTAGGCCTCACGGACCAGAATAGGAATTAAATGAATTGCTGTGTGGATGTGTCTGGCGTTAGTAAATATCCTGTACATAATAGCTGTTTGCATTGTTGTGCCCGTTTAGTCACTAGCTAATACTCCTGGTGCAGAGATGGAGGAAACAGCCTATCAGAGGCAGTTTTGAAGGGACAGGAGGTTTGTTCAAGGAACTCCTTGTGTAGAAAGCCTCAACCCTCACTACATATTACGATCACCTGAAAATCCTCCTGCCAAAGCTCCACCCAGGCCACTTCAACCAGTCCTAGGTGTAGGATCCAAGTGTGGGTATTTTTTAAACTCCCCAAGTGATTGTCATGATACAGCTATTGACCATGACTGATATGAGTTGTTGAGTCAGTGAATGAAAGTGTGTTTAAATTGTTTTTTTTTTTTTGAGATGGAGTTTTGCTCTTGTTGCCGAAGCTGGAGTGCAATGGTATGATATTGGTTCACCACGACCTCCACCTCCCAGGTTCAAGCGATTCTCCTGCCTCAGCCTCCCAAGATCAGCCTCCTGCTGGGATTACAGCCATGTACCACAACACCCAGCTAATTTTGTATTTTTAGTAGAGAAGAGTCTTGTCCATGTTGGTTAGGCTGGTCTCAAACTCCCAACCCAGGTGATCTGCCCACCACAGCTTCCTAAAATGCTGGAATTACACACGTGAGCCATTGTGTCCAGCCTTAAATTTTAATCAGATAGCACTTTTCAAAAGCCTAACTATAGACAAGAAAGGTTCTGGGTCCCAGAATGTGAAAGTGCAGGAGGCTTAAGTTAAACGCCGACAGCCCCTCAGCCCTGCCTTTCCACTGACAAACCAGCGAGTCTCCCAAGAAAAAAAGATGTCCCTTTGTTCAGCACATGAGACAAACGTCTTAGGCTGCTCTATTAATGAAATAAATGTACAATTTGAGACTAAACAGCTGGACAGGAGGATGGGGTGGGCTGACTTTAGACACCATTGGCTGGCGCAGGAGCAGGAGGAAGGCAGAGCGGCGGTCTGTGCCCACTCGTGAGTTCATTTGTGACTATGTTACAAGTAGTAGCACTCCAACATTTATAGTATAGCCTAGGAATTATGCAGAATATATTTGCAATCTCTTTTTGGTGACAGAACTGAGAATAGAAATAAAAAAACCTGAGAAAGAGAGAAGAAAGTGGGTGGGAAGAGCAGCTAAATGGAATTCTTGGAGCTTCCTATTCCAGGTGGAAAGTTGAAGTCATGAAACCAGACAGATCTCTCTTTCTTCCCCCTAATTAATTAAAGGTTGTAAAGTCAGGGTGTGGGCTGGGTGTATTCCCTTTATTTTTTAAAACCATGTTTGACAGCTCCAGGCTCCCAGGATTTCATCAGGATCTCAGGTGCGCTGTAATTGATGTGTCATGCGCCGGGTTGCCTAACTGCATTGTTACACCGGCAGTGTTTCTCCATTGAGCCCATTCGCACATCTCATCAGGAGAGAGGAATGCCCACAGCACCGTCTTGCCCTTAAGGAAAAGATGCAATTTCTTTCATGTTTTAAAGTAATAGCCTTAAAGATAAAAATACAAAAAAAAAAAAGTAAACAACACCCATAGTGCCTACCACTTAAAAAATGCTTAACAGCACACCTCACCTGGCCTTTCTTATTTTGAGCATGACTGCAGAACAGAAAGGTGTTGGTCGTGGACTCTGGATACAACTTGCCTGACTTCAGAATTCAACTTAGGTAGGTCACTTGCCTCAGTTTCCTGATTTGTGAAATGGAGATAACAGTGGTAACCCACTTGAGGTTTAAATGCATGACTAAAGTACCTGTAAGGTGCCATGCCTGGGGCAGGTAGGACACGGTACCTCTATCATCACTACCATGACTACTCCTGACTTCTTCCTGTACTTAGAAAAGCACATGCTCACACACACATGCACAGACACAAACACACGCACCGTGCACACACATTCCAACAAGTCCCTGCATGTGCTCATTTGCACACACACGCAAACATGTACATACCTGTGAACACACACATTTTTTCTCACAAACAATAACATACTCTATGTAGAGGTTTGTGGCTTGCAAACACGTCACGACATGTAATGGATAATTTTCCCAGTCAGCAACCGTACACTTTCCAGCAAGGGTGCCATTCTTATTAGCTGCCCCAGTGTCCCTGGATGGACACTGGGGTTGCTCTGAGCCTTCACCGTGACAGACTTACTGCTGCAGGGCTTGCTGTGTGTTGGGGAGACAGAGTTTTGTTTTTGTTTTGAAGGAGTTCCATGCTTTTTGCCCAGGCTGGAGTGCAATGGCATGATCTTGGCTCACTGCCAACTCTGCCTCCCAGGTTTAAGCAATTATCCTGCCTCAGCCTCCCTAGTAGCTGGGATTACAGGCAAACACCACCACACCCAGCTATTTTTGTATTTTTAGTAGAGACAGAATTTCTCCGTGTTGGTCAGGCTGGTCTTGAACTCCCGACCTCAGGTGATCTGCCTGCCTCAGCCTCCCAAAGTGCTGGGATTACAGGTGTGAGCCACTGCGCCTGGCTGAGGGATGCAGAGTTTTAACTTTCTCAGATGCTGTCAAATTGCTGTCCCAAATCCACGCCACTCTGCACTTTGCTGAGAAGCCCACCTTCCTCCCGGAGCCCTGTCAGGCCCCCAGTGTTTCCCGGCACACCTCTCTCCACATCCTGGTCAGGAGTGCATGTGGATGCTGCACTCCACCAATCCGATCATTGAGAAATGCTGTCTTGTTAATTTGCATTTCTGTAATTATTTAGGCAAAGTCTTCTAATTTACCTTGTGCAGCCTGTAAGCACCATTGTGAACAATGTCAATCTATTCTTGGCCTGCACAGTTTGTTTCATAGCTTTTTTTTTTTTTTTTTTTTTTTTTTTTTTTTTCCTGGCTAAAGTATAAATGGCTATTTTTAGAATATCCTACATGACCAAAATTATGACATTCTTAAGATACTCATGTATTTTTTTTTTTTTTTTTTTTTTTTTTTTGAGAGAGAGAATAGGAAGGAGGAAAAAGGAAGAGAAAGAGAGAGAGAGAATGGGGAGGAGGGAGAAGGAAAAGAAAGAGGGAGAGAGAATGGGAGTATTGCTTTCTTGCCCAGGCTAGAATGCAATTTAGTAATGGGTATTGAAAAGCTCTTTTATACTGATAATTATACTTAATGATGTAGTCAGGAAGGAATAAGGGAAGAAGATAACAAACAAACAGCCAACCAATATTTAATTTAAACCTATGAAATGCTATGCGATTACTGAGGAGTGATTTACTTCCAATTATATAGTCACCTTTGGAATAGGTGTGAGGTGGTAATGTATGTTTTGTGTATTTGAAGTGGAGAGTTCTATAAATGTTTATTAAGTTTACTTGTTCCGGGTCTGAGTTCAAGTTCTGAATATCCTTGTTAATTTTCTATCTCGTTGATCTATAGAATCGTTAGCTCTTCTTGTTACATTGATCCTTTTGCCATTATGTAATGTCATTCCTCGCCTCTTTTGTTCTTTGTTGCTTTAAAGTCTACTTTATCAGAGGCGAGAATTGCATCTCCTGCTTTTTGTTTATTAGTTTATTTTTACCCTCTGTTTGATTGGTAAATCTTCCTCCTTCTCTCTGAGTCTTTGTGTATTGTTGCATGTAAGATGGGCCCGGATGCAGCATACCGATGGGTTTTGGCTTTTTATCCAATTAAAATATATATAGGTTTAATACCGGCGTTTGATGCTAGCTGGCTGTTTTGCCCATTAGTTGATGTAAATTTTTTATTGTGTTAAAGTTCTTTGCTTTTTGATATATTTTTGGAAAGGCTGATATTGGTTGTTCCTTTATATGTATAGTGCTTCTTTCAGAAGCTCTTGTAAAGCAGGCCTGGTGGTGGTGAACTCTCTAAGTACTTGTTTGTTCGCAAAAGATTTAATTTTTCCTTCGCTCATAAAGCTTAGTTTGGCTGGATAGGAAATTCTGGGTTGAAAGTTCTTTTCTTTAAGGATGTTAAATATTGGTCCCCACTCTTTTCTGGCTTGTAGGGTTTCTGCTGAGAGATCTGCTGTAAGTCTGATAGGTTTCCCTTTATGGGTAACCTGACCTTTCTCTCTGGCTGCCCTTAGTATTTTCTCCTTCATTTCAACCCTAATAAATCTGGCGATTATGTGCCTTGGGGTTGGTCTTCTTGAAGAATATCTTTGTGGTGTTCTCTGTATTACCTGGAGTTGAATATTACCCTGCCTTGCCAGGTTGGGGAAATTTTCCTGAATGATATCCTGAAGAGTATTTTCCAACTTGGATTCATTCTCTTCATCACATTCAGGTACACCTATCAAACGTAAATTAGGTCTTTTCACATAGTCCCATATTTCCTGGAGACTTTGCTCATTCCTTTTCATCCTTTTTTCTGCATTCTTGTCTTCTCGTTTCATTTCACTGAGCTGGTCCTCGACTTCTGATATCCTTCCTTCTGCTTGATCAATTCGACTGTTTAAACTTGTGCATGCTTCGCGAAGTTCTCGTGTTGTGTTTTTCAGCTCCATCAATTCACTTATATTCTTCTCTAAATTGTCCATTCTCGTTAACAGTTCGTCAAACCTTTTTTCAAGGTTCTTAGTTTCTTTGCATTGGGTTAGAACAAGTTCTTTTAATTCACAGAAGTTTCTTATCACCCACGTTTTGAAACCTGCTTCTGTTATTGGAACACACGTGTAATCTATTAAGCCTTGTTCCGTTACTGATGAGGAATTGCAATCCCCTGTAGAGGGAGAGGCATTCTGATTTTGAGTATTCTCTACCTTTTTACGCTGGTTTCTTCCCTTCATTATATATTTGTCCATCTGTCGTCTTTATAATTACCGGCTTTCTAACTGGGTCTCTGACGTCCAACTTGTTGATTCCCTGCGCCGAGATCTGAGCAATCCACTGAGCCGGCCAAAACAGTGGTGTTAAGATTGATGGTGCTTTTCTGCCCGGGAATCTCCGGACTCTGCACCAAGAACTGGCGTGCTAAGGCACCAGCAAAACCACCACGCCGGCCACAAGAGTCGCCCTGGCGACCCGTGGGGCTCCTCCACTGGGAATCTCCTGGTCCGTGAGCAACAAATATTTGTCTGAAAGTGTGGGGTCCTCTCGTTCTTTGCGCTTTCACTGGGAGGTACGTGCCCGAGCTGCTAATCATCAGCCATCTTGGATCTCTCTCCTGTTTCATAGCTTTTTTACAAACAACTACTGTGCAGACCACCCACAGCTCACTCAGCCCGGTAATGTGCCGAATTAACGCGTTAGGTGAAGAAGATTCTGAATGCGGAGCACTGTTTCCAGTTGTTGGAAGTGCACATCCTCATCCTACCAAGCAAATAATTTAGCATTTAGTCGTTCATTCAAAAACTGTTTCCTGAGTCTGTGTCAGGCTCATACTGTTTGGAGGATTTTGTGTTGCATCAGTAAACACAAACTTTTAAAAATCCCTGTCCTTGTGGAATCCATGGTCTACCCCAAATCCTTTCTGAATGTGGGCACCTGAGATGACCCCATGGCATATGGTGGCCGCTGTGTGTGGGAGTCCATAATGGCCACAGACCCACTTGGTGTCCCACTGCAGCTGTGACCAAGGCCACACAGGGTGGGTGGGCAGACAGTGTCCCTGGGGTCATCAGACAGGATCAGCAGAGAGTACTATTCCTTACACAGATGGGAGAAAGGAAGCCCAAGGGTGCCTGCCTGCTCATGGTGCCCGAGAAGCCCACCCTCCTGCCTTCCTCCAAGGGAAGGTCTAAGGAGCCCTGTCAGACCCCCACTGTTCCCTGGCACCCACGCACTGAGGTTCCGCTCTGGGGATGGTCTCCAGGCCGGTCCCTGCTGAGCCTGGGCTGGGGCAGAGCAGCAAGCGGAGCTGCAGGAAGGGCCCGGGCAGTGGGACCCACTCTGTGCCGGCTGGTGTCTGCCTCTTACTCAAGTTACTGGGACTGGCCCTTAATTTCCAGTTCCTATTTGAAATATACCAGGAAAGGACTGTGGTGCTTTGTCCTTGGCAGAGACTCTTGCCTCTGGACCGAGCAGCTGGCCAAGGGGGGTGGCAGCTATCACTGGGCCAGCATGTTCAGGGGCTCAGCCTAGACAGGTCACCAGTGGGGTCACTGAATAGCAAGACTGAGGGAGGAAAACACTCCCCAAATCCTCAGGGGCTTTTCCCTGAAATGGAACCAAACCATGAGTGTCCACAGCACTAGCATGTAGCGGCCATTTGCAGGGCTGAGTGAGTGATGGGACCACCCCATAGGGACACCCCAGCCTCATGGACCTGGCACCAGGCCTGTACAGCTAGGGGGTTTCAGACACAAGCCCAACATGGGCATAGGGCCATCCTAGAGAGAGGGCTGCTTGTCTGGAGAACCAGGCACATCTCCCCAGGGTGCCGATGGGTGATGTCTGAATAACAAGTCACCACCGACTTGGTGGCTTAAACAACACGGCTTTGCTCTTTCACTGTTCTGGATGCTAGAGGTCTAAGATCAATCTAACTGGGCTAAAGTCAAGGGTGGGCAGGGCTGGTTCTTTATGGAGGCTCTAGGGGAGAGTCCATTTCTTTGCTCTTCTTTCCGCTTCTAGGGGCCACCTGCATTCCTTGGCTCTTGTGACTACATTACCTGCCTCCCCTGAGTAATTCTGGGAGGGCTTCATCATATCTGCAGAGTCCTGTTTGCCATGTACAGTCACAGCCATGGGTTCCAGTGATTAGGGTGTAAACATATTTGGGGGCCACTATCATCCTGGGATAGGGAGGGACACAGAATGTTTCTCTGGGTAGGGGTGTCAAAGATGAGGGTTACAGGCAGAGAGAGCAGTGCCTGGCACCTGTGGGCCACTCTGGGCCAGTGAGTCAGCCCTGACCTATTTCCAGCCTGGCCCAGCTCTGCCCTCGGTAGGTCCGAGCATGGCTGCTCTCTCCAGGCAGTGTGGGTCCCTGTGGGGAACTGCAAACCCGCCAGGCTGGCAGGAGCCAGGGACACAGGGCAGGCAGCAATGGTGGGGATGGGAGGTGTCCCCACCTAACTGTGCAGAACTTGGGCACACAGCATGGGGGCGCTGTGGGGCATGGGGGCGCTGTGGGGCATGGGGGTGTTGTGGGGCATGGGGGCATAGAGGGTAAGGGAGAATGGCCTGAGGGGAGGCATGTGATCTCGGTAGAGGCAGAATGAACAGAGATGCAGGCGAATGGAGCTGATGTTGGGAGCATAAGAGCCACCAGCGTAACCCTGGATCCCTCTGAAACATGTGCATGGGCTCCTCAGCCAGCTGCGGGGTCAGCCCAGGCCTTCCGATCCTCTTTCCTTCCTGCTCATCATATGGTCATCTGCAGGGAGGTCTTTCCCCTTCTCAGCTCGGTGAGGCCCACATCTGCATGAGTGCACCAATTTGCCCTCCCTGATGACTCCCTGCAGCCCCATAGCCCTCTCCTCCGAAGACCTGTGCCACCTCCAGATGGCAGACGAAGGGGCTGGCTGCTTTGAGGCAGGGAGGCGAGCTCTTCCCACTGCAGGTGAACACTCAGGGCAGTTGTTTCCAGATGCGCCAGGCAGTATGAGATGCCCGGGAGCCACAGAATGACCTCCGGTTCACCACTCTGGCTTATGCCACGCTGTGCAACTTGACAAACCTCAGTACCTTTACATACAAAATGTTGGTTTCAAGGCAACTCCAACACAACCCCATCTTGCTCTCTGTAGGCCTTGGGCTCTGTCACAAACGAGGTATCCTCTTTGTCACAGATGAGGTCCCCTTGGGCTGACCCCTGGGAGCAGCAGGAACTCACCTGCCTCTCTTGAAATGTCCCTACAGCGGGACTGAGCCCCAAACAGGAGTCCCAGCAAGGGCTGCTGGGAATGTGGGAGGTTCACAGGCAAGTCCTGTGAACTTCACATGGCTGTGAACAGGCAAGTCCCCGCCATGTCAGGCGGGGCATGTTCCCACGTGAGTCCTCACCAACACAGGCCCTTATAGGCAGGCTCCCTGTGCCCCTCTGCTCATTCCATGCCCTGGACAGCCCAGCCCTTCCCATCCTGGAGGTGTTTAGCCCAGAGCTGGAGAGGATGGGGGTTCAGGGCTTGGCACTAGGGGCCATGTGGGTGGGTGTCCTGTTTCCAGCCAGACCCCAGCACTGAATATGCCCCTGAGTGCTGCTGAGTGCTGACACTGTGGCATTGCCTCTGTGAGCTGTGCAATACCCAGGACCTCTGTTTTCCTGTTCATCTGGACTTCTCATGGCCTGAGCTATGTTTCTCCCCTTCTCAAATCCATCCAGCTCAGAGTTTCCCCAGCCAAACCACAGAAATGATACACAGCTTGTTTCCTGGCAAACACAGCTTCCAGAGCCAGACTCAACTTGCCACAAGATGGGCTGATCATGAATCAAATCTCACACTGCAGTTCTCTGGGTCTTTGATCATCCTCACAAAGGTGGGGAAAGTGGAGTTGGCGTGTCTCAGAGCGATGGAAGCAGGCCACAATCTGTTAATTTTGTACAAGAAAACCTTCTGGGAAACAGAACATTTACCTGACCACCAGTGGGTGTGTGACCACAGGACTCTGGCTGGCGGCTCCCGCCTGCTCACCGTAGCAATTGCAAAAGAAGAAACAGTGCCTCGTTTCCAGTTTGCATCTGCAAGTAACCGCGTTTAAGTGAAGCTGGGAGGTGACTCAGAAAAATGAAGCTTCAAGCACTCTTGTAAGATTTGAGCCAAGCGAGATGAATCCCTGTGCCCTCAGCAGGCCTGCCAGGTGCCACCACCACATTCATCGCTGCAAGGAGCTTCCTGGTTCTGCAGCAAGATCACATCCAGTGTGCTGTGGGAGCCCTGCTTCCTCATTGTCATTTCCTGGAGTCCTTTCTCCACCTTTTCATTGTCCCAGCAGGTCAGGCTACCCAGGGATGCCCTGGATTTTGGATCTCCTGGCACACTGACCAAAGACCTTTCTTTAACCTCTAGAAAACACACTGGAAATGAGAGGGTGTGAATCAGATAAGCTTAGGGACAGCTAACATCTGTTTTAAGCATCAACTGCGAGGTTTGAGACCCTAAGTGTCATCTGTGGCTAATCGCCTGCAGCTTCACCTAGAACTGACCGCCAAGCCACTCACCAGAGCTGCTGTCCTGGAACAGTCTGTGGGGAAGGAGCAATTTTTTGTAGTTTTTCCCCAATTTGTCTTGGGCCAATGCTTTTGTAAAACAGAGAGGACATGGATTATTGCAACACAGGCACACATTTTGATGCCACAGTCCTGTCAAATTCCTGTGAAAGTTCTGAACGCGTACACTCCCTCTCACTCTGTTACTTCCTCACGGAGCAGAGAAGAGCAGCTCACAAGTGACCTGGTTCATGGACTCTACTGGGAGAGTGCTGGCAGCCCCACACCCCGGATTCTCTGTGCGTTCCTGTTTCAGCCATGAACAACCTTCTTATTTTTCTTTTTGTTTGAGACAGAGTCTTGCTCTGTCACCCAGGTTGGAGTGCAATGGCACAATCTCCGCTCACTGCAACTTTTGCCTCTGGGGTTCAGGTAATTCTCCTGCCTCAGCCTCCTGAGTAGCTGGGATTACAGGTGTGCGCCACCATGCCTGGCTAATTTTTGTAGAGATGGGGTTTCACTATGTTGGCCAGGCTGGTCTCGTAATAGCTAATGCTATTATGTCTTTGAATGTTTGATAAAATTCACTTGTGAAACCATCTGGGCTGGCATTCTTGGTGGGAAGGTTAATGGTGAAAGTTCAGTTTCTTTCATAGATACAGGATTATTTGTATTTTCCTTTTCATCCTATGTAAATTTTGGCACTTGTCAGGAAATCGTACTTCTCAAGAAATTTGTTCAGTTCATTAAGTTGCCAAATTGACTGCTGTAAAGTTGTTCACAAAATCAGCTTATGATTATTTTAATATCTGAAGTGGTAACCAGTGTTTCATTTACGATATTTGTCATTTGTGCTCTATTACTAATTTTTTCTTTATTAACTAGTTATAACTTTATTTTGTTGCATTTAAAGAACTACGATTTAGCTTTGTAATCTTTTTCTTTTTTAAAAAAGATTTTATTTTTCACTTTGTTTCTTCACAAACCCTTGTGTTGAGGGCTGATTTTCAGTAGATCACAGCGAGGGAAGCTGTGTAATCTTTTTCTGACATTTGCTTTCTCTTTTGTTGATTTCTGCTCTTTCTGTCTTCTTTGAGTTTACTTTGCTTTTCTTTTTTTAGCTTTTTGAGGTGGAGTGTTCTGTCCTTGAGCTCGCGTTTCCTCTTTTCTAACATAAGCCTTTAAAAGTGTCCATTTTCCTCCTCACACTGCTTTAGCTGCATCCCATACATTTTTATATATTTATTGTATTTTTATATATCAATTAGAAATATTTTTAAAAATTCTTTGGGATTTTTTTTTAAACGTGCATTATTTGGAAGTGTACAGGTTAATTTCCAAACATTGGGGAGTTTCCTAGATCTGTTATTGTTTCTAATTTAATTCTGCTGTGGTCAGAGAACCTACTTTGTGCTATTTCAAATATTTTTAAAATTTTTGGGACTTGTATTACGGCCCAGGATATAGTTTGTCTTAGTGAATTTTCTGTGTGTACTTGAAAAGAATGTGTAACGATAAAGAAAGAGCAATTAGGTAAAGGTAACTGATGATAATGTTCACTTCCTCTACAGTTTACTGACATTTTTGTAATTGATCAATAAGCGGATGAAAGAGAAGTGTTGAGTCTCTTACTATGATTGTGGAATTGTTTATTTCTCCAACAAACTAAGCAGAGAAAGGGACTTCTTTCACCTGACAAAGGGCATCTGTGAAAAACCTGGAGCTAACATAATACAATACTTGCTGTTGAAATATTGAGTATTTTCTCCCTACGATGAGCAAGATAAGGAATTCAGTGCATGCATTCTCTCTCTCTCTCTCTCCCCCCCCCACTCTCTCTCTCTCTCTCTCTCTCACTCTCCCTCTCTCTCTCCCTCACTCTCCCTCTCTCTCTCTCCCTCACTCTCTCTCTCTCACTCTTTTTCTCTCATTACTTCTAGTTAATTGTACTGAGGCCTAGCTATGGCAATGAAACAAGAAAAACATGTAAAGGCATAAATATTGGTGGGAAAGAAGTAAAAGTCTTTATTTGAACATGACATGATTTTTTTTTTTTTTCTTGATGGAGTCTTGCTCTGTAGCCCAGGCTGGAGTGCAGTGGCGCAACTTCGGCTCACTACAGTCTCTGCCTTCTGGGTCCTGGTTCAAGCAATTCTCCTGCCTCAGCCTCCCAAGTAGCTGGGATTACAGGAGTGCACCACCATACCCAGCTAATTTTTGTATTCTTAGTAGAGATGGGGTTTCACCATGTTGGCCAGGCTGATCTTGAACCCCTGACCTCGTGATCCACCTGCCTCGGCCTCCCAAAATGCTGAGATTACAAGCGTGAGCCACTGTGCCTGGCCTGACTTTTTATATAGAAAACCTCAAGTAACCTATAGAAGCACTAGTATAAGTCTGCAGTATACAAAAATCAATAGATATATATGTATATCTCAATTGGATAAGAAGACTCATTAGTGCTATCAGTTCTCCTTATTATTAACTTTTTAAAATAAATTTATGGGGTACAAGTGTAATTTTATTATATGCGTAGATCGTGAAATGGTGAAGTCAAGGCTTGTAGGGTATCTGTCATCTAAATAACATACATTATACCCATTAAATACTTTTTTGCATCCATCCCCTCCCACCCCCTCACCCTTCCAAGTGTTCGTTGTCTATCATTCCACATGCTGTGTCCATGTGTACACATTATTTAGCTCTCACTTGTAAGTGAGAACATGTGATACTTGTCTGTGTCTGACTTATTTTATTTAAGGTAATGGCCTCCAGCTCCATCAATGTGGCTGGAAAAGATATGATTTCATTATTTTATGGCTGAATAGCATTCAATTATATATATATAATACATATAATTATATATATGTAGTTATAGCAAGACCTCATCTCTACAGAAAAATTTAAAACGTAGTCAGGAGTGGTGGTGTACGCCTATAGTCTCAGTTACTCAGGAGGCTAAGACAGGAGGATCACTCAAACCCAGGAGCTCACGGCTACACACACACACACACACACACACACACACACACACACGACAGTTTTCTTTATCTAGTCATCTAGTGATGGACACTTAGGTTGATTCCACATCTTTGCTTTTGTGAATAATGCTGAGAGAAACATGACTGCAGGTGTATTTTTGATATCACGATTTCCTTTGAGTAGATCCCAGTAGTGGGATTACTGGATTGAATGATAGTTCTATTTTTCATTCTTTGAGAAATCTCCATACTATTTTCCATAGAGCAGATACTAATTCACCTTCCCACCGATACTATATAAATTACCTTTTCTCTGCGTCCTTGCTAACATCTGTTATTTTTTTGTCTTTTTAATAATAGCCATTCTGTCTGGTGTAAGATGATGTCTCATTGTGTTTTTAATTTGTGTTTCTCTGATGATTAATGATTTTGAGCATTCTTTCTTATGTTTGTTGGCCATTTGTATGTCTTCTTTTGAAAAATGTGTACTCATGTTCTTTGCCCACTTTTTAATGGGATTATTTGTTTTTTGTTGTTGTTGAGTTGTTTGAGTTTCTTATAAATTCTGATTGTCAGTCCCTGTCAGATGCGTAGTTTGCAAATATTTTCTTCCATTTTGCTAGTTGTTTGTTCACTCAGCTGATTATTTCTTTTGCTGTGCAGAAGCTTTTTAGTTTAATTAAATCCCATTTGTCTGTTTTTGTTTTTGTTGCCTGTGCTTTTGAGGTCTTGGTGATGAATTTTTTGCCTAGACCAATGTTGAGGAGTGTTCCCTAGGTCTTCTTTTAGTATTTTGATAGTTTCTGGTCTTACATTTAATTCATCTTGAGTTGACTTTTTATATAGTGAGAAGGTAGGGTCTAGTTTCATTCTTCTGCAAATGGTAATTCAGTTTTTCCAGCACAATTTACTGAAAAGAGTGTCCTTTCCCCAGTGTATGTTCTTGTTGACTTTATCAAAGATTAGTTGGCTATAAATATGTGCTTTTTTTGGGGGTTCTCTACTTTGCTCCATTGATTTATGTGTTTATACCAGTTCCATGCTGTTTTGGGTATATAGCCTTGTACTATAATTTGAAGTCAGATAATGTGACGGCTCCAGCTTTGTTCTTTTTGCTTGGGATTGCTTTGGCTATTTGGGCTCTTTTTAGGTCCATATGAATTTTAAGACTTTTATTTTTCTAAATCTGTGAAAAATGATGTTAGCATTTTGGTAGGGATTGCATTAAATTTGTAGGTTGTTTTTGGCAGTATGAACACTTTAATAATATTAATTCTGATCAATTAGCATGGAATGCTTTTCCATTTGTGTTACCTACAATTTCTTTCATCAGTGTTTTGTAGCTTTCTTGGTCAAGGTCTTTCATCATCTTGGTTAAAATTCCTAGATGTTTTATTTTTTTGGTAGGTATCGTGGATGGGATTGCCTTCTTGATTTGGTTTCAGCTAGATCATTACTGATGTATAAAAATGCTACTAATTTTAGTAGATTGATTTTATATCCTAAACTTTTCCTGAATTTATTTATCTAATTGAAGAGGTTTTGATGGAATCTTTAGGTTTTTCTAGATGTAAGAGTGCATCATCAGTGAACAGGGATAATTTGGCTTATTCTTTTCCAGTTTAGATGTCCTTTCTTTTCCTTTTGCCTGATTGCTCTAGCTAGGACCTCCAGTACCATGCTGGATATGGGTGGAAGAAGTGGGCATCCTTGCTTGGTTTCAGTCCTTACAGGGAATGCTTTAGACTTTTCCCTATTTAGTATGGTGCTGGCTGTGGATCTGATGAATATGGGCTTTTTTTATTTTGAGGTGTGGTCCTCCTGTCCCTAGTTTGTTGAGGTTATCAATTTATCATGTAAGGGATGCTGAATTTTATAAAATGCTTTTTCTGCATCTGTTGAGATGATCATATAATTTTTGTTCTCAATTCTGTTAAGTGACGTATCACATCTATTGCTTTATGTATGTTGAACCATTATTGCATTCCTCATGTAAAATCCACTTCATCAGTTCTCAAATTGATCTATGGATTCAATGTAATCCTAGTCAAAATTTTAGCAAAGAATTTTTTGTAGAAATTGAGAAACTAATTCTAAAATTTACTTGAAAATGTAAAGGATCAACATTAGTCAAAGACATTTTTAAAAAGCTGGGGGGCTGACACCACTTGATTTTAAGACTCCTACAAAACTACTGTAATGAAGTAGCATGGTAATACTGAAAGGATAGATACATAGAGCCCTGGAACATAAGAGGGGTAGTCATAGACGAGCAAAGACAACCATAGATAATCAATTTTCAACAAAGATACCCACTCAAATCAATGGAGAAAGAATGTTTTTTCAACAACTGAGTATATACATAAGGAAAAAATGAATGTCAACTTGCTCTGTATACAAAATTCACTTGAAATGACCATACACGTAAAACTCCTAGAAGGAAACAAAGGAGAAAATCCTTGCCACCCTGAGTGGCAGATGCTTTTTACATAAAGTACAAAAAGCACACATAAAAAATTGACAAACTGGGCTTATCAGAATATACAGCTTTTGCTCTTCAAAGGCACCATTAAGAAATGAAGGCAAGTCACAGAATAGGAAGAAATATTAGTAATACCTATATCTGATGAATAGCTTGTAATCACAAATTACAATTCAGTTTTTCCAGCCCAATTTACTGAAAAGAATGTCCTTTCCCCAGTGTATGTTCTTGTTGACTTTATCAAAGATCAGTTGGCTATAAATATATGCTTTTGTTTCTGGGTTCTCTACTCTGCCCCATTGGTTTATGTGTTTATGCCAGTTCCATGCTGTTTTGGTTACTATAGCCTTATAGTATAATTTGAAGTCAGATAATATGATGGCTCCAGCTTTGTTCTTTTTGCTTGGGATTGCTTTGGGATGTATATTAAGATTTAAGTACATAAGTTATGCTTAAATCTCAATATTAAGGCTGGGTATAGTGACTCACATCTGTAATCCCAGTACTCTGGGAAGCCAAGGTGGAAAAATCACTTAAGCCCAGGGATTTAAGACCAACCTAGGCAACATAGTGAGAACCCATCTCTACAGAAAAATTTAAAACGTAGTCAGGAATGGTGGTGCACACTTGTAGTCTCAGCTACTCAGGAGCCTAAGGTAGGAGGATCACTCAAACCCAGGAGCTCAAGGTTGCAGTGAGCTATAATCATGCCATTGTATTTCAGCTTGGGCAACAGAGTGAGACCATGTCTCCAGGAAAGAAAAAGAATACAAACCTCAAAATTGTAAAATGACAGGCTTTTTTTTGTAGATGCTGCTACTACCCAGGGCCCCCTGCCACCAGTCATGATGGACATCACCAATAATGGTGAGCCGTTGGGTTGTGTCTCCTTCCAGTTGTTTGCAGACAAAGTTCCCAAAATAGCAGAAAACTGCACTCTGAGCATTAGAGAGAAAATATTTGGTTATAAGGATTCCTGCTTTCACAGAATTATTCCACCGTTTATGTATCAGGATGGTGACTTCAGAGGCCAGAGTGGCACTGATGGCAAGTCCATTCATGGAGAGAAATTTGATGATGAAAACTTCATCCCAAAGTACCCAGGTCCTGCAACTTTCCATGGCAAATGCTGGACCCACCACAAACTGTTTCCAGTTTTTCATCTGCACTGCCAAGATTGAGTGGTTAGATGGCAAACATGGTCTTTGGCAAGGTGAAAGAAGGCATGAATATCGTGGAGGCCATGGAGCCCTTTGGGTTTCGTAATAAGAAGACCAGCAAGATCACCACTGCTGACTCTGGACCAGTCTAATACATTTGACTCATGCTTTATTTTAACCACCAGACTGCTCCTTCTGTAGCCTGGAGAGCACCCCTCCACCCCATTTACTCATAGTATCCTATCATCTTTTGCTATTGATGCTTTTATTTTATTTTTGAGATGGAGTCTCTATTGCCCGGGCTGGAGTGCAGTGGCATAATCTCAGCTCACTGCAACTTCCACCTCCTGGGTTCAAGCAATTCTCCTGCCTCAGCCTCCTGAGTAGCTGGGACTACAGGTGCACACCACCATACCCGGCTAGTTTTTGTATATTTTATAGAGACAGGGTTTCACCATATTGGTCAGGCTGGTCTCAAACTCCTGACCTCGTGATCCACCTGCCTCAGCCTCCCAAAGTGCTGGGATTATAGGCATGAGCCACCGCACCCGGCCGATGCATTCTTTGGGTTCCATATTTTCCTTATTCCCCTCCAGGTCTAGCTGGATTGCAGAGTTAAGTTTATGATTATAAAATAAATATTAAATAATATCAAAAATAGTAAAAGGACAAAGACTACAATATACACATGTTCAAATTATCTGAACAGATACTTCACCAAAGAAGATATGCAGATGACCAACAAATATAAGATATATAAATGGGCAAAAAAAAAAAACATGAAAAGATGTTCAACATCATCAATTGTCTGGGAATTGCAAACAAAACTGCAATGAGAGATCACTACATGTCTACTAGGATGGCTAAAATTACAGGATGACAATACCAAATCGGTCTTGGTGGGAGTGTAAGTGATGCAAACACTTATTGTTGGAAAGGGCTGGGTGCGGTGGCTCACGCCTGTAATCCCAGCACTTTGGGAGGCCGAGGTGGGTGGATCACGAAGTCAGGAGATGGAGACCATCCTGGCTAACACAGTGAAACACCGTCTCTGCTAAAAATACAAAGTATTAGTTGGGCATGATGGCACACGCCTGTAGTCCCAGCTACTCGGGAGGTTGAGGCAGGAGAATCGCTTGAATCTGGGAGGTGGAGATTGCAGTGAGCTGAGATCGCACCACTGTATTCCAGCCTAGGCGACAGAGTGAGACTTTGTCTCAAAAAAAAAAAAAGAGAGGAAGAAAACTGTTGGACAATTTTTTAAAGTTAAGCATATGCTTCTTCTATGACCTAGTTTTTCCACTTTGGGGAATTTTCCCAGAATAAATAAAACATATGTTCACACAAAGACCTGTGGGTGAATGCTCATACCAGCTTTAATCACAGTAGCCCCATACTGGAAAATATCCCACATGTTTATCAACAGGTGAATGGAGAATCACTGTTGTATATCCACACAATCAAATACTACTCAGCAATGAAAGGGAATGAACTCTTTATACTCACTACAGCATCAAGGAATCTCCAAATCACTATGCCAAGTGAGAGAGGCTAGCAGGAAAAGAGTATGTCCTTCATGATTTCTCTTACACACAAATTTAACAACCCAAACAAATCTACAGTGATTTAAAAAACAGATGTGTGGTGCCCTGGGGTCCAGGGAGGTGGGAGGGGAGACAGAGGCACCCAAGGTGTCCCTTGTAGGTTATCAGAGTGTGCTGCCTCCTGATTGTGGGACCTTGGTTTGTGACCCCAGTATGCACATAGTCAAACTCACTGGACTGTAAACTTGAAGTGGACACAGTTTACTGGATATAAATCATACCCTCAATAAAGTTTCTAAATAGCTGCCTTGCCTCTGGTTGGGGGTAATTATAGACTAGGATGGATAGCAAGGAAATCTGGGGAAGCTGAGCGGTGCTCACGGGGGCGTGTACACGGGCAGATTCACTGAGCGGCACACTTAAGAGCAGTCATTTCACCCACTGTGCTATGATGTGTGTACATTTCAAACCTCAATGAACAGAAACCATATACACTGTATGTCACTGTTTTAGGCTGAGGATAATTCCTAGAAATTTCGCAAAAAGATCTACTCTTTTGGTAAAGTAAAAACTCATTTTCTTTTGAATTAGAGTTTTATGCATCAAATTTGCTCAAAATGTCACCAACCAATTAATAAGGGAAGGAGAGGAAATCCACATCTCTTCACGTTCTCACTGGGTGTATCAGGGAATGTTGGCATTAAGCCCCTTCTAGCTTTGCAGGTAAACTTTACCCTCTAGGAAACTGGTGTGAGAGATGCCCTTCAGGAAACTGGCATGAGAGAAAGAAAATAATGCTAAATCTAAACAGTTCTTTTTCTCACAAATGCCACCTGTTTGTTTATGAAATTTGCCTTGAAGTGCAAAATACTAAGTAATTTATTGAAGTTGCTTTAAGATGAAGGGTTTTCAGGGAACATAAAATAAATGTTTCTAAAAATGTTGTTGTTGTTGTTTTGCATGGCCCAGTGTGTTCTAGGAATCTCCCGGAGGACCCCAGGCAGTCTAATGATACAGACACCTGGGTGATCTCAAGCATTCTAATGGGAGAGACTCCTGACCCACCCCAGGCATTCTAAAGAATGCAAAGTAAACTTGGCTTTTGGTTCAGTTTGCTAAGTTGAGGCCCTACTTGTTGGCTTCTCTCCATACATTCTGTTGAGTGAGAAATTGATCTCAGGTTCTTTTCTGATCATGTCACTGAAGATCACCCACTTTAGTTGTTTAACGGTTGTTGCATTCTCATCGGGCAGTTTTTGCCTAAGCACCCATTTCCCCACTTATGGAGGGCAGAAATCTAAGGTAGCCCCGGAGCCAGTACAGAGCCACCTGGTGTTACTCGCACAATCATGTTACCTTGTATGGCAAAAGGCACTTTCAGATATAATTAAGGTCACTAACTGTCTGATCTAAAAATTGGAAGATTATCTGGGGTGGGGCCTAAGCTAAATAGTTCTTATTTATTTATTTGAGACAGAGTCTGGCTCTGTTGCCGAGGCTGGAGAGCAGTGGCGCATTCTCAGCTCGCTGCAACCTCTGCCTCCCAGGTTCAAGCAATTCTCCTGCCTCAGCCTCCCAAGTAGTTAGGATTATAGGCACCTGCCACTGTGCCTGGCTAATTTTTAGTAGAGACGGGGTTTCACCATGTTGGCCAGACTGGTCTCGAAGTCCTGATCTCAGGTGATCTACCCCCCTCATCCTCCCAAAGTGCTGGGATTACAGGTGTGAGCCACCGCGCCTGGTCAAGTTCTTTAAAAGCAGAGTTTTCTCTCTCTGGTAGCAGAGCGGGAGCTAGATTTGACCCCAGGGTGGATTCTCTGTTTCTGGCTTTGAGATGGAGAAGGCCCCAAGAGGTCCCTGTTACTATGAGCAACCCCTGGCTGACAGCCAGCAAGAAAATGAGGATCTCAGGAGACTGCAAAGAACTGAATTTGCTCAACAACCAGATTGAGTTTGGAGGTAGATGTTTTTTCCCCCAAGCCTCCAGATAGGAGCCCTTGATACTGACCTTGTAAGACTCTAAGCAGAAAACCTCACTGAACCTGCCTGGACTTCTGACCTGTAGAATTATGAGATCATGAATGGGTGTGGTTTTAAGCTGTTAAGTCTGTTATACAGGAATAGAAATTTATTATTTGTTACACAGTTATAGAAAATGAATATACAGGCAGGCAGGGGGTGGTATAGCTTACTCCTGTAATCCCAGCATTTTGAAAGACTGAGGTGGGAGAATCACTTGAGCCTAGGAGTTTGAGACTAGCTTGGACAACATGGCAAGAACTCATCTCTACTAAAAGTACTAAAAATTAGCTGGGCGTTGTGGTGCATGCTTGAAGTCCCAGCTACTTGGGAGGCTAAGGTGGGAGGATCATCTGAGCCCAGAAAGTCAAGGCTGCAGTGAGCTGTGACCATGCCACTGCACTCCAGCCTGGGTGACAGAGTGAGAGACTCTGTCTCAAAAAAAGAAGAAAGAAAGAAAAAGGAAAAAACTAATATGTATCTCTGATAATACAATCTCACTAATAAACCATTTGATTTATTTCCAATTTTATTGCTGTTTCCTGGAATAATGAGTGTGATTCGATTTTATTTTTATTTTTTAGTTGTGGACAAGGTGTCCATTGTCTAAACCACTGTGAGAGTTCAAATAAATCATGCCCCATCTTGGGACAGTTCCTCCACATTCTTGCTATTCAAAATGTGCTCCATGGATCAGTGGCTTCAGCCTCACCAGGAACCTGTTAGAAACACAGAATCATGGCCCCATCCCAGACCTCGTGATGCAGAGTCTTCATTTTAGTGAGCGACCCACTGTGTCGCGGCCCCTGATGATTTGGGTGCTCATGAAAGTTTGAGAAGCAGTGTTCGAGTTTGCAGTGAAATTGCAGCGTGCTCTTGTGGATTTCAAACCAAAAAGCATTACCTCTGTGAAACCAGTCTGGAGCCTGGCTAGACCTTCTACGCCACGTCGGGGACTTTTTATTCTTTAGAGCCTAACACTCTGGCCAAATACCAGGAACCTTTCACCCTCAGGACCTGTGCTCACACGTGGCAGTGAGCAGTGTCTGCACCTCGAGGCAGCGCATCTTCCCAGCTGCAGCAGGGCTTGCTGCTCCAGCTGCGCTCATCATGCATTTGTAGGGGAATTAAATGCCCCCTCGTTCCCAGCTTTGTGTATTTAAAAATCCTCCGGAGAGAGTGGGGTGTGAGGCTTGCCAGCAGCTGCCGCAGCACGAGCCGTATCATTGCAGTGAGTCAGAGACGAACATGCACACTGTGGCTGCCCAGGGCCTCTGAGCCCTGTCCTCCACAGTCCTTCCTCTGCAGGGCTCATGCATGGCCAGGCGGCTTCTTCAGCAAGTGCTGCGGTCACCGCAGCAGGATTCAGAGTGCAGCTTGTCTGAGTGTCCTCTGCTTCCAGCTCACCTGGGCTCGCATCTCACCACAGACCACACATCCCCAGGGGAATGGGACCCTCTCTCACCTCTGGGTCTTCAGATTGGGGCTGCTTTCTCTCCATCTCACCTTCTCCTGTACCAACTGAGGTACGTATTCTTCTAGGAAGCCTTCCTTGAATGTCTTCTCCTGACACCCCAGTGAGGGGCTCCTGATACTCACTTCCATAGCGCTTTGGCCACCTATTGCAGCATAAAACCACTCCACATTGAATTGCTGTGCTCACAATTGCACAGGCCAGGGATCTGGGCAGGGCTTGGCTAGGCGATTTTCAGTCCAGGTCTCCTATGTGGATGCTGCCTGATGCTGTCCTCTGAATCCTCCCTTGGAGGCTGGAGCTGCCTGTCCAAGTGGTGCCCTGGCACTGCTGATTGGAAGCACAGGTGGAGCTTTGATGAAAGCACCTACACCTGGCTTGTCTCTGTGGCTGGGGTTCTCTCAGGACATGGTGCCTGGACTCTGACAGAGGGCGTCCTGGGAGCGAGTGCTCCAGGAAATACAGCCAAAGCCATGGAACTCTCTGTGGCCCAGTCTGGAACTTTCACATATCACATATGTTGCATTTCTGTTGGGTCTAATGGGTCACATAAGTTCGCACAGACGCAGAAGGAGGAGACTTACACCACCACGCTGCGGCAGGGACAGCAAAGACTGTGTGGCCACGCTTCCTCTGTCATGCGTGGCCAGGGTCCTCCCCATCGCGGCTCCTCCCCATCGCGGCTCCTCCCCATCGCGGCTCCTCCCCATCGCGGCTCCTCCCCAGGCTGTGCCATCTCGTAGGGCTGCCTCCAAGCACATGTCTTCCCCAGCACCACACTCAGTACCGGCCCTGTGCCCACATATATGGGACTGATGGAGTAGAAACCTGCTTCAGCAGAAGTCGGAGAGTGGTAAACCTGGGAATGGAGAGAAGCACCCCATGTGCATTATGTATTTCTTATGTACGCAATGACAGCTGAAGTCCATGCAGAGCCAATCATTGCTGGTCAGTTTCAGAGTCTGGGTCAGAACCTGTGACCCTTCCTTGCCAGAACAGTTTGGAGTATCACACGAGGACTTCAGCCTGGACACCAGAATCAGGTGGGCAGTGGGGCCCATCACATGCCACTGTAGTGTGAAGGGACAGAGTCTGCCTGCTGGTCCATGCAGGGAGAAGATACCCCTAGCTCTTCAGGCTCCCACTCAATCCCCTGATAGCACCTTTTATCGAAAAGGCACCCACACCCTCAGCGTCAAGGGCATCTCTGAATAAGGGTCATGGTGAGCTTGTGTTGGGAAAATGTCTCTCTTGCCAACACACAGGCAAAGAAAGCTTCTGCAATCCTCAGTTAAAGTCCCGAGTTTGCAAAATTTTATTTACAGCAAATTGTTGGTTTACCCACAAACATCCTGCTTGGCTAAATATATCTCCTGCTCCTAGAACAGGGCCTGTGGTTTTTGAGCATGGGTTTTGCCCTCCCTTCAGCACGCTGGCGCACATGTGCCTTGCTCTTTCTCCTGTGGTCATTGGCATGATGGGAGGTGAGTGGGAAACTCATTGTCTTCTGACACAGGCATCTCACAACACCAGTGCAGCACCACTGCAGCCAGACCTTTGCCTGGTAGGGCTCTGTGCACCCAGGAGGACCTGGGCCTGCGGGAAGTCTGGGGCCTACTCTGGGCATGCTCGTTTCTTGAGCATCAGAGTCACCTTTATAGTCTGCGATGGTTTACGAGGTCAAATGGGACTCACTTGCACTGCTGGGTCTCTGTGGCGACAGGGAGGACTTGGATGTAGGTGTTCAGGTCAGAAGGGACAGTTCTGACTTCCTCTACTGCTGCCTGCAGAAGCAGAGGCCGAAGCCACAGGCTGCGGGGGTGGGGAGCATGCTCCAGGAAGTGGCTCTCAGTGCCCCTGTCCACAGCCTCTGCAAGGAGAGACACAGGCCCAGGCAGAGAACACAGTGGCAAGTGGGGAGAAAAGGAAGAAATGAAATTACACGCTGTTTCTCCTTACACAGTAGGAAAGCAGGAGGGAAGGGAGCTATGTAGATACAAGAGACACTCCCAGTTCTGCTGGAGCTTAGGCTGGCCCTGGAGCTAAGCTTCAGCAGTCTCTAAGGAAAAAGAATTGTTTTAATAGAAAAATGGTGTCAAGGAAATACTGGACTTCAAATGAGAAGACACTTTTCCCGAACCTTCACGGCCTTGGGGCTGGCTGTCCTTCCCAGAACCATATTTTGTGGCAGTGGTGAAGCCATCCTTGAACTGAATCCTCGCCAGCCAGGCCATCAAATGGTCATTTACAGAGAATTAGTAACTGAGAGGGAGAGGAGAACACCCTTCTTCGCCTGCGAGTGATGTCTGAGTCACAGGCAGCGTGGTGTGATGGGCAACCATCACTTTCTTGTTTGCCGAAATAATCTCACAGTGCAGACTGGTAGGGAGAGTTCATTTTTGAGAAAAGTCAGTTTCCTGTATTTGAGCAAAGAAACCACAAATCATTCTTTAACATTACTAAGTTTCTGTAAAATACGAGCTGTCCTAAGTGAGGTGTGAGCGACACGGAATCTTTTCCTTAGTCATGGAACTATTGTCACTGCAGTCTTGGGAGCCAAGGGTTAAATATTCAGGAATGTTCTGCCACCTGTTCTCAGGCACAATTTGAGCCTAGGAGGCCACCCAGGCAAGGACACGGCAGCCCCCTCACACCTCTTGCAGTTCTGAATGCCTCTCATCAGTCCTGGGGTCTTGGGGAATGGCAGAAGGATCCCCATCACAGCTGATTTTCACTTATAAACGTGGCAGGGCTGCGCTGTGTCCCTGAGTGAGGAAGAGCTCTCAGCCCCTTCAGCTCACTTCACAGAAGCCTCCCTGGCAACCCAAGCCCCCTAGTCCAGCTGCAGATGGTGAAGGAGACCCAAAGTGCAGGAAAAAAATGGCTAACCCTCAACAGCGGCCGCAGTGGTCCGAGGCTACTTGAGGCTGAGGGTGCAGAAGCCCAGCCCAGGCGCAGGTGTCAGGGAAGGCCCTGTCCTCGAGCCTTGGGAAGGAGGTGCTCTTCCAACCAGCCTCTGTCCCCTCACTGGGGTTTCCCTGGCCAGGGGCTACCTGCGCCCACCCACACGCACCACGTTTTCTCCTCCTTTTGGTGACAGCTGCATTTCCGTGGATGGCCAGGAGGAGAGTTTTTGATTCCCTCGCTGAGATGAAGACATGTTTGAAGATAAGAAGCTGAGCTCACTCTGAGCGAGGTGTCAGAGGCTGTGGGATGAGGGGCTTTGGTGCTGGAGCTGCCTGGGGACGCTGAGTGTATGATGGCTCCTGGGGTCTGAGTGAGGCCAGGAGGAGGGCACAGGAGGGCCGGGCGCCACCAAGGGCAGGGACTGCAGGGAAAAGCCCGCGGGAGTCAGATACCCCTTCATTATTTAACCGAGACCCCAGTCCACGCAGGACACCATGTTGCGGGCCCTGAGAGAGCCCTGGCGTTGGTACTGCGCCAGGCCCTTCTGTCCCGTTGCTGTGTCTGCTCGGCCCTGGCTTCTGTATGCTTTTGCTGCATGGCCAGGACCTGTGGCTCCCTTGGCCTGCCCTTGAGCTGCCCTTGGGCTGCCCGTGGGCTCATAGAGCAGTTTTGCTGGCAGGCACAGAGGCGGGAAGGACCCAGGAGTTTTGATCTCCACCTCCATCTTCCCCTCCTCATACCTTGGGCCACGAGGACCAGAGCGGGAGTAAAGCCCCAACGGACAGAGGACAGGCAGACGTAAGGGAGTCATTAGGCTCCGAGTTCCCCCAGAGGTCAGGTTCCACCTGCCTCGCCGGAAATTGTGCCCTGCCCGCCCCTCCCCTCTGGGCCCTGCTCTGACCCGCCGTCCCCAGTATCCCCTGGAGCCCCCTGGTCAGTGTCGCCCTGTGTGCGCATCTCAGGGCCTGCTCCTGCGGAACCCACAGTCCCTGCCAGCACCGCAGGGACGCCTCAGCAGAGCCCTGGGGGCGATTTGGGCGGGTGTGGGGGAAGGAGAGGAAGGATAGAAGCCCACGGGGTGCCGTGTAGTTGCAGGGGGCGTGGGCAGAGCTGGGCAGAGCCGAGGCGCTTCGGGACAGGCCTCTTCTAAGGGGCTCCAGGGCCTGCACGCGCCCCCTTCACCCCCGTGGCCCTGGACACGACCCCGCAGGCCTCTCGCCCAGACCAGCAGCTTGGGCTGGAGCTGGAGCCGGTCGTTTTTCTTTACCACGGAAGCTTGCCTAGCGCTGCTTGGCTATCCAGGCAGGACCGCGGCCTTTGGGGGCTGGTGGACGGGATTGGATGCCCCCCTCTCGCTGCAACGGCTTTGGGATTGTTCCCCCACCATATGCCGCGTGCTCCCCGCGCTTCCGGGGCTAGATTGGCCGCGGGGACCCCCGCACAGTCAGCGCACCCCTGCGGACCCGCGTGAACAGGCCAGCAGGTGGGGGCTGCGTTAGTCACTGGGGGATACAAATCAAGGGCGGATGTAAAGTGGGGGCCAGCGGCCAGGAAGGAGGACCAAGGGGCGCCGCAGGGTGGGGGTGGGGGTGGGCCTGGCAGGACGGGCGCGGAAGCGAGGTCAGCACCCTGGGGAGGGGCGGGGTGCTTGGCCCATCCTGGGCGCCGCGGACACGTGACAGACTCAGGGTCCAGCCGTGAGGAACGTGGGCTGGGGTCGACAATGGAGCAGGAGCCCAGGCAGGGCGGGTGCGGGCAGGGCGGGTGCGGGCAGGGCCTGCCCCGGCCAGGGCGAGAGGACGCGTTTGGGTCGGGGTGGGAAGGCGGGGCGAGGCCCGGGACAGCGGCTGGTGTCAGACACTGGCTGGGAGGGGACCATCCTGGAGGCCGGAAAGCAGGAGGAGGCCGGGCGCAGTGGGAGGGGGGCCCTAAAATGGACTTTGGAAGGGGTTACCTGTGCGACGTGTCAGGGAGGAACGTCCAGCAGACAATCGGCTATGGAAATCCAGAGCTCAGCGAGAAAATGGGGCCGCATGACCATGACACTTACTCCTGTGATTCTCAGCAGGCCTGACCAATTGCTGGGGACACCAGACTCTCACAGAAGATTTTTCTGTCGTCTCCTACAAATGTTGCCACAGGGTCATACTGCTTAACGTCCTTCCTTCCTGCCCTCCTTCCCTCCCTCCTTCATCTCTTTCCCTCTTTCCTCTCTCCCCTCCCTCCCTCCCTTCCTCCCTTCCTCCCTTCCTCCCTCCTTTCCTCTTCCCCCTCCCTCCCTCTTCCCCTCCTTCCTTCCCTCCCGCTTCTCTTTCCTCTCTCCTCTCCTTCCCTCCCTTCCTTCCCTTCTTTCTTCCTTCTTCCCTCCCTCCCTCCCTCTTTCCCTTTCTCTCTTTTCTTTCTCTCTCCTTTCTTCCCCTCCCTGCCCCTGCCCCTTCCCTTTCCCTTTTATAGACAGGGTCTCACACTGGTGCCCAGGCTGGAGTACAGTGGGACAATCATAGCTCACTGCAGCCTTGACCTCCTGGGCTCAAAGCAATTCCCCCATCCAACCTCCCCACCAGGCCTCCCAAAGTGCTGGGATGGGCCACCAACCACTCCAAGCCCACTTAACAATTTCTTAAATGTAACTTGCAACTGACTTAAGATAAAATTATCTGAATACTACTTTGGAGGGAAGAGAGGGTGTCAGGGGAAGTCAGATGACTTTTACATATCTGTGCCATCAAATATAGGTAAAAGTATCAATGGTGCAATTCTGCTGTTTAAATAGCATCCTTGGCTTAAAATAAAAGGGTTGATATTTTAAGTTGATTAATATATTGTAAATTAATCAAACCTAGTTTTCAAAAATATGGGTGGATTTTTTTCTTGTTAAGTAATGATATAAAAATAAAAACTGGAAGTTCTTGGCTTAAAAAATAAATAAATAAAATGTAAACAGACTCTTAAAATAATCCTCAGCTCAATGTAAGCAGTTTTGTCTATGACCTATCATGAGTGTGATAAGCTGGAGATTCTCTATTAAAAATGTTGAAATAGAAATGCCTGTGAGTCATGCCTGGCAGGATCTTGTTTGCTGCCTCCTTGGGTTATGAGCCTTGCCTTTGAAAACGAATGGACTTGGGCCTCAGGCACAGGGTTGCCCATTTCTAGCTGCAGCTTCTTAAGATTGGACATTGGTTCCTCCTTCGTGAAATGGGAATTCCCAAGCCTCGCTCATAGAACTGTGAACTTCTTGGAGATGCCCGTGTAAAGGCTGTGGGACGGTGCCAGCACACACGTGTCCTGTCATTTTGCATCCATGCGTGTCATTTCCTTTATGTGATATGGAGGAGACAGGGCCTCCATTTACTGGGTTTTGTGTAAAACACCAGGGGAGAGGGTTTGAGAAATGTTACTTGATAATCATGCACAAGGATGGTCTCAATGAGCTGACAGTTCCCTAAGATGTGACTTCAAGCATTCCTATCTTAGGATACATACTTAGTTTGCCAAATGTCCTGCAGAAAATTGTGTAGAAGCTGCACAACTGTCTCACCAGTCCAGGTAGAAGATAGCATTCTCTGGGCCTTTGCTATAAAGTGAGGCCCCTGGGCTGGCAGCATTCTTGTCACCTGGGAGCTTGTTTGGAATGCAGGCTCTCAGGCCTGCTCCTGTGCACCCATGACTATGGCCACTGGCCACACGTGGCTGCTGAGTGCTTGAAATGTGGTTAGTGCCACGTGATGAAATCATACGCTTTTGGGTATAATTTGGTTAAATAAAATCTCTTATTAATATTAATTTCACTTTTTTGAAACTGAAAGTCTGCACCGGGAAATTTTAAACTTCATATGTGACTTCCATTATATTTCTTTCTTTTTTGAGACAGGGTCTTGTTCTGTCACCCAGGCTGGAGTGCAATGGTGCAACCTTAGCTCACTGCAGCCTTGACCTCTTGGGTTCCAGGATCTTCCCATCTTAGCTCACGGCAGCTTTGATCTCCTGGGCTCCAGTGATCCTCCCACCTCAGCCTCCTGAGTAGCTGGGACTGCAGGGCTGTGGTACCAGTTAATTTTTTTTTTTTTTTTTTTTTGAGATGGAGTCTCGTTCAGCTGCTCATGCTGGAGTACAGTGGTGTGATCTCGGCTCACTGCTACCTCCACCTCCCTAGCTCAAGCAATTCTCCCATCTCAGCCTCCTGAGTAGCTGGGATTACAGGCACCTGCCATCATGCCTGGCTAATTTTCGTATTTTAGTAGAGACAGGGTTTCATCATGTTGGCCAGGTTGGTCTTGAACTCCTGACCTCAGGTGATCCACGGCCTTGGCAAATTTTTAAATTTAATTTTTTTTTTTTTTTTGGAGACAGTGTCTCACCAGATTGCCTCAAGTGGTCTTGAACTCCTGGGCTCAAGCCGATCCTCCTGCCTTAGCTGCCCAAAGTGTTGGGATTACAGGCATGAGCCACCTTACCTGGCCCCATTATATTTCTGTTGGACAGTGCTGCACACAAATCCACATTCTCAGAATCTGCATTTTTAACAAGATCCCAAGTGATCTCTGTGCCATTAAAGTTTGAGAAGCACTGCTCTCCGGTAACTACAGCCTGTCCAGCCCAATGCTTGTTTTTGTGAAGTGAGTTTTACTGGAACGCAGTCACACCCTTTGTTCACATACCATCTGTGGCTGTTTGCGCTTCAGGGTGGAGCTGAACAGCTGTGAGCAGGAGCTCATGGCAGCAGAGCCTGAGAGACCATCCAGCCCTTATAGACAGTTTCCTCAACCTCTGGCCTTAGGCCTTGTTCCTGCCAGCATCTTATGGTGTGGTCCCCAACCCTGATGTGCCTGTTCATGTCCTTGTCAGGAAAGTCCCTTGGCACAAGTGCCCATGGTAGAAAATGCTGCTGGAGGCCTGCTTCTTTCCTGGAAGTCACAGAGGAGGCTGAGGATCCCGGGGATGGAAAAGATTAACAGATGATTTAAGATCAAAAGTCCCTAGTGACGTTGGAAAGACCCTTTGAGGCCACCTGACATTATCTTGCTTGTTAATGAGTGAAGCAAGACCCCAGTGGGGGGGTGGGTGGTGGGTCCTTTAGGTGCTGGGTGAAGGAGCCAGTGGAAACCTTGGTCTCTGGGTGCTGCCCCCGGTTGTTTTTTACCAGGGTGTTTTCCCAGATTGTGGGTGTTGGTGGGATGAGAAGGCCCAGCAGTCAGTTGTGTAAACATCGCAGAATTTCGTCCCCTCAAACTGACACTTGGTTTTAGTTGCAATATTTAATTTACTGTGCAGTTTTCAAATAACATTAAAAGAAGGCATGGGATTTGTATGTTAATCAGTGGGAAGCATAGAGTTAAAAACACAAGACAAGACTGAAAAATGCACTCTATTTTTCTGCTACTTAAAGCATGGTCCACAGACCACAGGCATTGACATTGCCAGGAGCTTGCCAGCAATGCAGAATTTCAGCCTGCCCTGTTGAGTCAGAGTCTGTATCTTAACAGGGTCCCCAAGCGACTCATAAGCACAGGAACATCGGAAAGATCACTCTTCAGCTGCTTTCAGGCTTCAGTGTGTCCTGAAATCACTCGGGAGGTTTCAGAATTCTGAAGCCCAGCTTCCACTTCAGGGATCCGTCTGCGGAAAGGCCAGGTATAGAGCCATCTGAGGGTCGCCAGGTGGTGACCCTGGAGGGTGAGAGCCTCAGCCCACACTGGCCTTGTTTTTGCTCTGAATGTCACAACCATGAGCTCCAGTGTTTCATGGCCCAGGTAGAGTCATCCTGGATTTTGCTCCCGAGTCAGGCTGCTGAAGCCCACTGTTTGTTCTCTCTGCTTGGGAGGGTAGAGATCCAGTCCTCTCTGGATTCTCTGAACCTCTGGAAGGTGTGAGAAGGATTCTGACTCCAGTTCCCATGGCCAGGAGCTTGCATGGCAGTGAAAGAGCAACAGGATTTGGTGCTTCCCCCACTGGGGGATGTAGGAATGTTCTGGATATCAAACAGAGAGCTGGCTTATTAAGACATGGTTTTCAAACCCATGAGCAGTATGCTTTCTTTAAGAAACATGTGCATAGAACGTATTACTGTGAGGAATAGTTCTCAGCACTTTATAGACATTAGCTCATAAATAACATGATGCTCCTATGAGGTGGCTTTACAGCTCTACCCACTGAGAAGTGGAGTCAACGTTGGTTCCCTTGATTCTGGGCCTGCCTTGGTGACCTGTCCACCATAGTTACGGTAGAGTGATGCTGTATAACTTTCAAGGCCAGGTCATGAAAGGTGACAGCTTCCCGCTGGCTCTCTGGAATACTCCTCGGCCACCATGGAAGTAGTCTGACTGCCCTGGTTGGGCATGGCCACCATGCTTTAAGGAAGCCCAACCAGCCCACATGTGGAGAAGTACTGAGATGCCTCAGTGCTAAGTGACTGTGATTGGGCAGAGTCCCTGAGATTGGTGGGCTACTTGTTCCTGTGTCAGATCGGTTCATCCTGACTGATGGGCCTTGTTAGTCATGGCAGCGGGCCATGGAAATTGGGAACCCAGTGTAACTGGTGTTGTTCAAAGTCTGACTGACTGAGGCCCCCTGAAGTCAGGGTAGACCCCGGGCTCTGTGCTCCCCCAGCTGCCATTCATGCTACACTTTTTCACCCACCCTTGGCCTCGGGTAGGATCAGAGGCCTTCAGGGTGTCCACCTTCCCTCCTCCCCAAACACCTGTGGTGCATCCCACCCAGCCACACCCCAGAGGTGGAGTAGCCTTAGGGGACTTTTCTGCCTCGTTCCTTGTGGTCAGCCGAACACCACCACCAACTCCTCACAGTGGGAAGGGTGGAATGGAAGCCAGAGGACTTCTGTTGGCAGGCACCCGGCTCTACAGGCATCTGCCAAACAGACCTTATCTGACAGCCACCATTAGGCAGAATGGATCACTGTTAGGCCCAAGAGGGGACGCTTGAAGTCACTAGCACCCATGAGAGCATCCCGGGGCCAGGGCTTCAGTCATTGGTAAACTCTTTAACTAGGAGGGTTTGGTGACATAGCCCCCGGAGACAGGGTGTAGGCATCTTAGCAGAGCACTGCAGTGGAGAGGTGATGTGAATATGTAAGAGAATATCTTAGAGACAATAGCATTAGAACAAAGCTGAGCCTTCAGTTTGAGGCAAGGACTGGATGCACAGTGGGCCCTTTAACAACATAGGTTTGAACTGCAAGGGTCCACTTACATGCAGGTTTTCTTTTGCCTCTGCCATCCCTGGGACAGTGAGACCAATCCTTCTTCCTCCTTCTCCTTGGCCTACTCCACTTGAAGACAAGGATGAAGACCTCTATGATGATCCACCCCCATTTGATGAATATAAATATATTTTCTCTTTAATGATTTCCTTAATTACATTTTCTTCTCTTTAGCTTACTTTAAGAATACAGTCTATGACATATATAACATACAAAACATGTGTTAATTGGCTTTTTACATTCTCAGCAAGGCCTCTGGTCAACAGTAAGCTATTACTGCTCAGTTTTAGGGGGAGTCAGAAATTATACGAGGATTTTTGACTGCATGGGAGTTGGTGCCCCTAACCTCCTGCATTGGTCAAGGATCAACTGTACTTTGAGGTACTACAGTTTTAGTGATTAATTTGTCTTTCCTGTTGGTGCTTTATTGTGTGGGTTGATTTTTTTTCATGATTACATATTGGTAAATAAAGTAAAAGAGTTTTTAAAAAGTAAAGCCTGTGTTGACTGCACCCATTAGCTGTGTGCTCTTCAGCAAATAACCTACAAGGGGCCCTCCACTTCTCCCTACTCATTCCCTCTGAAATTGCATTTGCAAAATTATGACAGTGAGAGAAATCTGACATAGTTGATTCCATCTTGCTTCTGACCTCCAAACTGTCCTTAATCAAGGAAGCATGGGCCAAGGTAACTTTAGGAGGAATATAGTTTATAGTTTAACTTAAAAGCAAGGGTAAAAGTAAGTCTCTCCCTAAAACTAACCCCCTCCTTGCTCGGGGACCAAAAACTGCCTTTGTAAGACTCATAAAGGACCACAAGATTAGAATTGTGGAAGGGGCCTGAATTGTGCCTAATTGGTGGTATAATTTCTATAATCCCTTACTGCTCAGGGATCATGTGAGGTGACAAGATTTGTGACTTCCCGAATTGCTTCTATAGATACATCACTATTATAGAATCTAAGACTAGTTTTATCTGGATTTTTTTCAGACTGACTTTACCTGGACCCCTGACTCATGACTCAGCTGGTCCTGTGGTTCAACCCAGAGGTAGACTGAGTGCACAAGGATTGTTTTTCCACACCTTTATGATTTCATCCCTAACCAATTGGCAGCACCCATTCCCTAGTCCCCAGGCCCACCAAATATTTGAGTGATAACTTCAGTTCTCCTGCATGGGCCAGCCTTACTTCAGTTAAACTCTTTCTCTATTGCAATGCTCTTGTCTCAGTGGATGGATTTTGTGCAGTGCACAGGAAGAACCCATCAGGTGATGACACTTTTATCTCAGTTTCCTCTAGGACTCAGGAATTCCTCTCTGAACCATTGTAAAGATTAGAAATAATGCACATACAGCCTGGAGCTCAGTGTTATTTGGGCAAGGCTGTGAGTAAATGTTTGTAGGTGAAAGACGGGAATCAGATCTACCCAGACAACTCTTTGCGTGTGTAAGTTAGGGAGTCAGAAAACTTGCCATCCAGGGAGTGTTTTCACCCAGGTGATGGCTTATTTTATGAGTCAATTTGAGTGGACCATGAGGTGCCCAGATGAAACATTATTTTGGGTGTGTCTATGAAGGTTTTCTGATGGGATTAGCATTTGAACCAGCAGAATGAGTGAAGCAGATGCTCTTCTCAATGTAGATGGGCCTCATGCAACTCCTTGAGGGCCTGCACAAAACAAAAGGCACAGAAAGAGGAACTCTTCCCCCCTTACTTCCCTGCTTGAGCGGGGACATTTCATTTCTTCTTCCTCTGCCCTGGGATTGGGATTTACATCATCTGCCCTGCTGGTTCTCAGGCTGTTGGAATGAGAGTGAATTATAACACTGCCTTTCTTGGTTCTCCAGTTTTCAGATGGCAGATCTCAGGATTTGTCAGCCTCCATAATTGTGTGAGCCAATTCCTCAAATAAATTTCTTCCTGTGTACATACTCTGTTAGCTCTGTGTCTGGAGAAGCATGTCTTGTTCACATGTGGTGGGCAGGGATGGTTAGCCAGGTGAGTGCCTCCCTTTCTTCACTCCATGTTGTCCTGTGCTTTGCCTGGGCTCTTAGGGTGGCAGAGGGGAGGAAAGGAGGGAGAAGAGGCAGTGGAGTGGATGGAGGAGGCTTGCGGAGGACTGCAAGGGGCAGCAAAGGGCAGCTGAGCTGCGTGGGAAGCAGGGAGTGGAGAGCAGGATGGTAGTGGGAGGTTGAGGGGTGTGGTGGGAGCTCAGCCCCTTTGTGTGGTTGGAGACTTGCAGAGCTGGCTTGATTATTCTGAAGTCCCTTTTGGTCCTTGGGCAGCAACACCCACAGAAAAGTGCTGATTTCCCCAGACCATGGTGCAGCTACCACCCACTGAACTAGTGTTGAAGCTTTTATACTCAAGGGAGAGTCGAAACTTCTAGAATAGGGAATAGCTTGGTGAGCTGGTAAAAATATGGGCAGGCAACATTTCCAGGAGTAGTGGGTGTGCAGGCCCAGGGGTGGGGTGGGAGGAGCACTACTTTTTTTTTTCCTGAAAGAATTAACTCATTCCTTAAATCATTCCTTAGAGACAACTTTATGAAAACAGAAACAACGGTGCTCCCAGAATCACAGTAATATGTTGGAGTTATTCACTTGAAACTTCTTGCCAGATGTGGTTAAGGAAATGTGACAAATAGAACTTGTTCTGATTTTTACTTTCTCTAAAGAACTAATATATCTAATGGATTTATGATGAGAAAGCCATTAACACCATGAGCTGGATTCAGAGTCTCTCCAAAAATTGAGATACTTTGAAATAACAAGTATGTTTCTTTAAGAATACATTCGAGAAATTCAGGGCAAGAAGACCCTGCATCTGAAAGAATACACAAGTGGACACTGTGTGTTAAGGGAGACAAGAAGTTCCTGCCCTGGGGGACTATTTGGGTACTCAGTGTTCGTAATGATAAGATTCATTTAAAAGGCAAAAACCCACAAACTAAAATGTGGTCAAACTGTTGCAGAGAGTAGGGGTGACGTACAAGGTGAAGGAAACAGAAGTCTTGTGGTTTAATAGCTGGTTTCATGATGAGTTATGGTATTTCTTCAGAAAAACTCTGCAAGCAGTTACGTTGTGCTGTTAGACAGCTTTGGGAACTAATTCAGCCATGGTTTTGTATCTCACTTCAATGGTGCTTGTTTTTTGTTTGTTTGTTTTTGGTTCATCTTCACAGTCACAGCCCAGTCATTTTTTTTGAAGATGGGGAGGGAGTGGGTTCCAAGTATGCTGCGGTGTAATAAACTATCCGAAATGTAGTGGCATAGAGCTACCATTTTATTATTCCAGTTCTTCAGATTGCCTGGGATCAGCAGGATGGCTCTTCTGCTGGTCTCCCTTGGAATCTCTTCTGTTGGCAATGAATGATAATGGGGCTGAATCACCTGGCCCTGGGACTAGGAAATGGAACATGGGACAGCTCAGCCTCTCTCTTTCTCCCTGTGGCCTCAGGACTTCTCCATGTAGTCTCTCCAGCAGGTAGATGGTCTTTTAAAATATAGTCTGTGTTACAAGTACTCAACTCTACCATTGTAATGCAAAGGTAGCCATAAATGCCCGTAAACAGATGGGCATGGCTCTGCTACAATAAAGCTTTATTTACAAAATAGACAGTGGAATGGATTTGACACATGGGCCATAGTTTGCCAACCCCTGTCTTACATGGTGGTTCAGGACTCCCAAGAGCACAAGAACAAACATCGCCAAGCTCTACAAGTTAGGCCCAGAACAGGCAAAGAGTTGCCTGCTACACTGTTGACTAAAGTGGGTCCCAGGCACAATGTTGGAAAGCAGCGAAGAAAGAATATTTCTTCTGCCCTCTTAGGTTTAGTGTCTATGGCTTGCAAATTAAACTAACGAAGGACAGATTAACAGGAGAAAATGTATACACATTGTTAATATCTTAATTTTTGGACTGGGCATGGTGGCTCAATCCCAGCACTTTGCGAGGCCAAAGTGGACAGATCACTTAAGGCCAGGAGTTTGAGATCAACCTGGGCAACATGGTGAAACACTGTATCTACTGAAAATACAAAAATTAGCTGGTCATGGTGGTGCATGCCTGTAAACCCAGCTACTCAGGAGACTGAGGCAGGAGAATCGCTTGAACCCAGGAGGTGAAGGTTGCAGTGAGCCAAGATCTCACCCACTGCACTCCAAGCCTGGGCAAAAGAGCAAGAATCTGTCTCAAAAATTTTTTTTTTTTTAATTTTTACATGTATACAGGTATCTTGCAGAAAGTGAAAACCCAAAGAAACAGTTTTGGTTGAGAACTCACATACCGTTTTAACAACGACTATAAATTTGTGACAAAATGGCAAGGCAAAGGAGAAGGATTTGGGATTCTAGCAGTGATAAACTGTGGAATGTCAAATGTGTGGGAAAAACTAATAGAAGATAAGGGTTATTTAGTTAGTTTGTTTATGTTGATTGAAGCTAGTACCATGTCAGGGGATAAGCATTGTCTCCTCTTCCTGGCAGAGGGGGACCTCTTCACAGAGGGAGATTTACATCCTTCTTTATACAGATAAAAGAGAATAGAGAGATTTTCTTGCTTCTGCTGTTTCTCATTTGCCTTCAGCTCAAAATAATTCTCATGTCAAAGTGGTATATTTTGCTGTGGCATACTCTGACTCCCTTCAGATTACTGCAGAAGGGCAGTTACAAGGATTTGGGGTTCTTGGGACCATCTTTGGAGACACATGCCACAGGGGAGTGAGAG
Source organism: Aotus nancymaae (assembly GCF_030222135.1). Classification (NCBI taxonomy): domain Eukaryota; kingdom Metazoa; phylum Chordata; class Mammalia; order Primates; family Aotidae; genus Aotus; species Aotus nancymaae. The sequence goes on from NW_026988455.1 coordinate 21,884,482, forward strand.
ATGTAATGTCACTCTTTGGTATTTGATTTTAAGGAAACATTAGTGTATGCAATCCTTGTGTTTAAACCAAAGAGCAGAATTTATCGTTTGAAATGAAAATGTTATAGCTACTAAAGTAAAAATAGATGAGTTGTGTTATTTTTTGTTGAGCGCTACTCCACCAAGGTTAACAAAAGTACTGAAGTGCAAGGATTTAGTGGTGGGAACACTTGTCTCCTTTGCCTGCTTCCCCTCATTCATTACTTTCGTGCCTGGATACAGGAAACAGAAATGCTACATGACAATTACTCTCAGATGCAGTGGTCTTTCTGACATCATGTTTTGCTGGGGTCGTATGGGGACCTTATTTTCTGTGTGTGTTGGTTCCCCTCTCTGTTCTCCAGGTGTTCTAAGACACTTCTCTATTAAAGGGGTACCCCTGGGGACAGGTTTTAAAGGGCTGAGGGGCTTCAGGCACAGGCAGGGGCCCTTCTGCTGGTGTGGCCCCCTGGCAAGGAAGGCCCCCTTTACTATGGTCTGCACTGTTTTACAAGCCTTGACTTCCCAAACTCAGGTTCTCCCACCTTAGTGCCAGTCATGAACCTGACTGTTTCTATAATACACTGGATCATGTTACTGCCTTTTGAGAAAACCCCCAACTGCTCCTCCTGTTCCTCCTCACTGCCTGCAGATGGAAGCATCATCCATATTCCAGCTTCATCACTTTCCTGCCCGACCAGCACACACGACTCAAGACCGTACTCTATAATCCCCCTGGACTCTCCAGTCTTTCAAAAAAAGTCTTGAGCCTTCCTATCTTCTCGTGTTTACCCAAAACCTGAAATGCTTTCCCCATTTGAAGATGATTCTCCAAATCTCAACCTAAATGCCCCTTTCTCCAGGAAGCCCTCCTTAGTTTCTTTTAGTTGGATCAATTGTTCCTTCCTGAATGAACCCAAGGAGAGAGAGAAAGAGAGTGAGTGAGAGAGAGAGAGAGCAGAGTTTTGCTGTTTTACTGAAACATCGTAGTTACCCCATGAATGCTTTCACATGTAAACTTAGAAAACATTTACCTTTGCAGAGTGCAGAGAGTGCAAGAAAGTTTAACTGAAAACTGTAAGTGATAGTTTCTGATTCTTAATGATTCATCTTTTGCGTGGTGAGCAATTCTGTATCTGGTAGAAGAGTTGCTGAAGTATGTTCCCCAATTGTTTGTTCTCATTTCCACTGCATTTACAAGTTAGCCAGTAGGTAAGTTTACGCTGCTCTTCAATTTCTTCAAAACTTTCTTACAGATCATTTAGAAGTTCAATGATGTCCCTTCAATAGCTCAGCTGATAGACCACAGGACTGTGGTTAATTCCTCATAAACACTCATTGAGATTTAAAACAACAACAACAGCAACGAACCCAGAAAGGCAGATGCAAAGAAGCAGCTAAGCCTTCCTTGTGGCTATGTGAGCGGATGCTCTGGAGGCCACTTTGCCTGGATTTAGGGAGTACATAGGCTTCTTTTGTTTGTTTTTGTTTTTTCTGTAGTGAGGTTGGCAAAGCTGCCTCCTCGCCTAGCCTTGAGCTGGTGCCTGGGCCTAGGCAGATGCTACCGAGGTGTAAAAGGGAGCCAGGGCTCTTGTGGACAGGGGGACCCCCCAACCCCAGGATTTGGAGTTAGGACAGGCTCTCCAGGTGGATTTGGGCAGCCTCATGGCAGCAAAGTGCTATGAGCTCAGGCACACTTGAGGGGCACTGATACAGGTGAAACAGGACATCCTGAGGATCTCAGCAGGAGGGACCACATGAAGCTGTCCCTGCACTTAGGGGTACAGCCTGGTGGTGTGCACCACCACATCTAGCTAACTTTTTTGTGTGTATTTTTAGTAGAGACAGGGTTTCACCATGTTTGCCAGGCTGGTCTCAAACTCCTGACCTCAGGTGTCTGCCTGCCCCAGCCTCCCAGAGTGCTGGGATTACAGGCCTGAGCCACGGCACCCAGCCATGAATCTTTTCTTTTAGGGAATGGTTATTCATTAGTTTAAACTTCCTAATAGTCTGACATAAATGAAGATTTGAACATTGTAGAGGAGTGTTGCAAAAGCAAATTCCATATGTTACATACTGCAGAAAGTAAAATTAGGGCAGAGCTATGACTTGGGAGCTATGACTGCCGCATGTTTTTATAACTTAAAAAAAATGGAGAGCCTGTCCTAGCTCCATTTACATAGTTTTTACTTTAAAATTACCAAGCACTGGAAAAATCATCTGGGGAATGATTTTTCCAATGCTTGGTAATTTTAATGTAAAAACTATGTAAATATGTAGGGAAAAAACAACTTGTTGAAAAAAATATCTGGGACTTGCTAACAATTAATCAAGAGCAACAGAGTGCTCCAGCTGGAGGGTCAGAAGTGGTGTGCTCACACACACGCACGCACGACTCGGACGGAAAATTTCAAGATGTTTACTAGATGGGCACATGCTGACAGGTTTAAAAGGCAAATGAGTAAATGCTAGCTGTAAAAGCAAGTGCAGAACTTCACGTCTGCAATGGGACCATTCACCATTGCTGGTGAAGCAAACACATGATTCACTTGCCCAGGATTGACTCAGAAATAAAAATTAATTATCCCAAAGTGAGCAGGAATCCAAAAAGGCTTTTTGAGCCATTAAGTCAGTGTCACTAAAGTCCGTGTTCTATCCTTGGCCGTACTGAGAACATGGCAGTAAGGGACAGAGACAAAGATGGCAAAAACAAGGAAACCTCTCAAAGGGTAAATAACAAAGGGTGGTGCGAGGGTGAGAAGACCCCATCAAGGGCCCGAGCAAGACAAGGGGAGGGGAGGCACGAGAGGGAGATTCCGCAGGGGGTATCCTCTTTAAGAGCATTGAAGCTATGTGAAGCATTTTGAAGAATTTGCCTCCAGAGTTTTTTTTCTACTATGTGTCTTATCATTTCAAACAACTTTATTGAGATACAGTTAACATACCATCCAATTTACCTGCTTAAAGTGTGCAATTCATTGTTTTGTTAGTATATTCACGAGCTTGTGCAGCCATTACTGCAATCTAATCTTACATTTTTATCCCTTCGAAAAGAAACTTCCTGTTTCATTAGCATTTTCCATTCCACCCCAAGTGCTATGCAACTGCTAGTGTGGGTTTTTGGCTCTATAGATTTGTCTTCCGGACAGTTCATATAGATAAATCATACAGCATGTGCCCTCTGTGTCTGACTTTTTCATTTAGCATATGTTTTCAAGGTACGTTCGTGTTTAGCATGTGTCAATACTTCATTTTATTACCAAGTAATACTCATCGAATGGACATAGCACATTTTAAGAACCTATCAGTTGATGGAGATTTGAATTGTTTCTACTTTTTGGCTATTATGGACATGCTGCCATGGACACTTGCTTACAAGTTTCTGTGTGGACATATATTTGCTTTTCTCTTGAGTAGATACCTAGGAGTAAAACGTCTAGGTCATACAGCAACTCTGCATTTAACATTTGGAGGAACTGCCAAGTGATTTTCCAATGTGGCTGCACCATTTTACATTCCTCCAAGCAATAGATGAAGATTCCAAGTTCTCCACATCCTTGCCAACATTTGTTATTTTTGTTATGGCCATCTTAGTGAGTGTGAAGTGGTATTTCATTGTGTTTCTGAATTGCATTTCCCCAATGACTGATGATGTTAAGCGTCTTTTCATGAGTTTATTGGACATTTATATACCTTCTTTGGACAAACATCTACCCAAATCTTCTGCTCATTTTTAAATTGGATGTTTTGTTTATTGTTGAGTTGTGGGTTTTTCATATATTCTAGATACAAATCATATGTGTTTCTCCAATATAGGATCATGTCCCATTCTGTGGGTTGTGGGTTGTCTTTTTATTTCCTTGATGGTATTGCTTGCAGCACAAAAGTTGTTAATAGATCAAGTTCCATTTATCTTTACTTTTGGTGTCATATCTAAGAAACTACTACCTAACCCAAGGTCCAGAAGACTTACTCCTATATTTTCTTCAGAGTGTTATGGTTTAGCACTTACATTTGTGTCCATGATCCATTTTGAGTTAATTTTTGTAAGTGCTGTGAAGTAGAAAGTCCAACTTCATTCTTTTCAGTGGGGTTACCTAGTTGTTCCAGCACCATTTGTTGAAAAGACTGTTCTTTCCCCCATTGAGTTGTCTTGATGCCCTTGTTGAAAACCAATTGACCATAAATGTAGGGTTCATTTCTGGACTCTAGATTCTGTTCTGCTAAATGATATCACTATCTTTATGCCAGCACATGCTTTCTTGGTTAGTTTGTTTTACTAAGTTATGAACTGTCAAAGATTGTTTTGGTGATTGAAGTTTTGGCTATAGTTAAAAAAAAAAGATATGGAACAATCAAATGAGCGTGTTTCTTACATTTAGAGAAATAAGCAGCAATAATTCCCAAGGATTTGAGATTCATTGGTGATATGGTTTGGCTGTGTCCCCACTCAACTCTCATCTTGAATTCCCACATGTTGTGGGAGGGACCTGGTGGGAGGTAATTGAATCATGGGGCAAGTCTTTTTTGTGCTGTTCTTGTGATAGTGAATAAGTCTCATGAGATCTGATGGTTGTAAAAAGAGGAGTTTCCCTGCACAAGCTCTCTCTCTTTGCCTGCCGTTATCCATGTAAAATGTGACTTGCTCCTTCTTGCCTTCTGCCATGTTTGTGAGGGTTCCCCAGCCATGTGGAACTCTAAGTTCAATTAAACTTCTTTCTTTTGTAAATTGTCCAGTCTTGGGTGTGTCTTTACCAGCACTGTGAAAACAAACTAATACAAGTGGGTTACTGCCTGTGTTTTCACGCCAGCAGCCTCCATGGGGCAGGCTCTGTGCTAGGCATGGGTGTTAAACCTGATGTATAAATTCCACATAATCACCCAGGGCTCAGGGTGAGGTGACTGTCCTCAGGTCCCACAGCTGAGACCCCACAGAGCCAGACCTGGAAGCCTGTCTGTCTGACTCCATGCTCTATGTTGTTATTGCATATTTTCCAATAAACTAATATTCACCTGCAGGCAGCATGGGGAGAGGAAAAGCACACTGCTCCCACTCAAGGAGTTAAACACTTCTTCTCATTGTAGGAAAACATACCTAACCTGACACCTATGATTTTAATAATTTTAAATGTACCAATCAGTGGCATTAAGTACATTCACACTGTTGTGTAACTATCTGCCATCATCCAACTCCACAACTTTTCATCTTCTCAAATTGAAACTCTGTCCACATTAAACACTAACTCCTCCCCCTCTCCCAGCCTCTGGCAACCCCACTCTACTTTCTGTCTCTGTGAGTCTTGACTACTGTAGGGACCTTATATAAGTGGACTCATACAGCACTTGTCCTATTGTGACTGGCTTATTTCAGTTAGCATCATGTCCTCAGGGTTCATGCATGTTATAGCATGTGTCAGCACTTCATTCCTTTTTAAGGCTGAGTAAAATTCCATAATATATATAAATATAAATACACAATGTCTACATTGTATGTACACACACACATGCACACACCACGTTTTGTGTGTCCATTCGTCCACTGATGAACTCTTCTGTTTGTTCCACATTTTGCTTCTTGTGAATAATGCTGCTGTGAACATGGGTGTAGAAATAACTTCAAGTTCTGCTTTCAATTTTTGGGAAATACACCCAGAAGTAGAATTGCCCGATCATATGAGAATTCTATGTTTAATGTTTTGCGAAATGTTCACAGAGCTTTAAAATGCTACTTTAAAAAACATGCTCAGAGCAGATAGTATTTTCTTTTGACTACGCACAAGAGGAGAAATTTTTGTCATCTAGAGACTGACAATTTTTCTTTTTAAAACAATAAAATCGTTATTCAAAAGCAAATTTGGTGAATAATGTAGAGGGTGACTTTGAGAGTTGATCTGTGGCAAACACCTAAATGTGAGATTTACTTTTTTTGTGCGTGAAGTAACTTCCAGTTAAGTGAGCAATATTTACTCTGTAGGGACTAATAATTCCAATATGAATGTTCACCAGAGGCAAGAGTAAGAAAGACTTAAGAACCAGAATAATATCTTCCTCAGGGGCTTTTAGGAAACTAGAATGAGAGTTTCATAAAATTCACCTAGTACAGCGCCTGGCACAGAGCAGGCATTCTGTAAATGCTAGCTCTTTTTCTATCTTATTCCAGAGTAGAAGAGATGCAGGCCTGGGAACTGGCAAGCAGAAACCTGTTTTGTCAAAGGAAACGGCCCAGATGCCACAGGCAGTCATGAGGCTCTTTAATCCAGGTTAGATGTCAAAGGTCATGAAGCAGAGATGGCTCCATGATAAACTATCTATATGTGATTAAGACAGTTTGTTAAAACCCAATAGCAATTATCACATTTGGCAACAAAATACTATCTCCCACCTTAAAACCCAATAGCAAGTATTACATTTGGCAACAAAATCCTTCCTCCCTCCTTCCCTCCCTCCCTTATGAATAATACTTATTGAGTATTACAAATACTTACTGGAGTTTACTATGTGTATTAGTCCATCTTCATGCTGCTGATTATGACATACTCATGACTGGGTAATGTATAAAGAAAAAGAGGTTTAATGGATTCTCAGTTCCATGTGGCTGGAGAGGCCTTACAATCATGGCAGAAGGCAAAAGACAAGTCTTACATGGTGGCAGGTAAGAAAGAATGAGAACTAAGTGAAAGAGGAAACCCCTTATAAAAACCATCAGATCTTGTGAGGCTTATTCACTACCAGGAGAACAGTATGGGGGAAAGCTGCCCACATGATTTAATTATCTGCCACTGGGTCCCTTCCACAACGTGTGGGAATTATGGGAGCTACAATTTAAGATGAGATTCGGGTGGGGAAACAGCCAAACCATATCACTCTGTGCTAAGCTTAAGATATAATATTGAAAAACCAAACAAAAATTTTTGCCTTTATGGAGCCCTATATGTAGTGAACTAAACATCAGAAATAACAGAAAAGTTGATTTTCTACTTGTAGGTGATGTGATTACATATTTAGAAAACCTAAGAGCTTTTGCCAAAATAAATAATAGAATTGGAATATTTTAAGAGGTAGCTGGAAACAAAATCACAATATCTTCTCTTTTTTAGTAGCAACTAGTTTTCTCATGGGAATGAGATTAAAACATCTCCCCAAACCTAAAATTCCTAGAAAATAAATTTTACCACAAAGGTTCAAAACATACTCAGAGAAAAGTATAAATCTATTTGTAGAATGTAGATCAATTTCTGGATAGATGAAGAGCAATTTTATACTTCTGGAGAGGAATATTTAAGTCTTAAAAATGTGAACTGAAAAATATATGTATATATATATAAAATGTAAAACTAAAGTTTGTATTTATGCATTTTTAAGATATTTAACATACTGAAAACATTAATAAGTTATGTATATTTATTTTATACATGTGATACAATTTGAAATATAACGCCAATAAAATGTATTTGAATTGAACAGAAAGTATTTTAGATTTTCTAAAGAAAAATAAATGATAACAATTTCCAAGAAAACTTTAGAAAAGAAATGTGGTGTTAGGCAGCCTATTCTACGTAATAGTGAAACTTATGACAATCTAAAGCTACTTAATCAGACACAGTAGAATGGGTAGGAAAAAAATGAAAGTGATCCATAGACCACTGTGGTGGTCGGTAGGTCCAAATATATATGGGAATTTAATATATCTTTCTTTCTTCCTTCCTTCCTTCCTTCCTTCTTTCCTTCCTTCCTTCCTTCCTTCCTCCCTCCCTCCCTCCCTTCTTTTCTTTCCTTTTTTCTTTTTCCTTCCTTCCTTCTTTTTCCTTCCCTTCTTCTCTTTTCCTTCCCTTTTTCGCTTCCTCTCCCTCCCTCCCTCTATTTCTTTCTTTCCTTTCTTTCTCTTTCTTTCTTTTCTTTCCCTCCCTCCCCCCCCTTCCTTGCTTCCTTCCTTCCTTCCCTTTTTTCTTTACACACTTTCACTCTATCACCCAAGCTGGAGTGCAGTGGTGTCTCGACACACTGCAACCCCTGCCTCCTGGGTTCAAGTTTTTCTGTGCCTCAGCCTCCTGAGTAGCAGGAACTACAGGTGCACGCCACCATGCCTGGCTAATTTTTATATTTTCAGTAGTGATGGGGTTTCACAATGTTGGCCAGGCTGGTCTTGAACTCCTGGCCTCAAGTGATCTACCCACCTTGGCCTCCCAAAGTGCTGGGATTACAAGTGTGAGTTACTTCACCTAGCCAGAAATTTAATATATGTTAAAAGCAATATTTTAATTGGATAGGATACTGTGGGCTTTGCAAAAAAACCTTGCCGAATGAATGAAAGCTTGGACACTGTGGGCTTTGCAAAAAACTCTTGCCAAATGAATAAAAGCTTGTGAGAGTTTGAGAAAAAAAGGCTCTCCATGCATCACTAGTGGGAATGTGATTGCTAAAATAGTTATGGAAAGTAATATGAAAGTATTTATTAAAATAAGAATGTTTCTCTCCATTATAGCAATCCTTTCCCTTTAGGGACTGCTCTTCAGGAACAAAAATGCCAATAGGTAAAAATACAGTTATTGCTTATAATGGTAAAAAGTGGAAATGATACAAATATTCATCAAAAAAAGATTAATTGACTAAACCAGAATACAATCATGCTATAGAATACTAGGATAGAATGCAGCTCTCTAAACATTAGGTAGAATTATAGATATCTGTATATAAGAAATACCCATGATGAATTGTTAAATGAAAAAGCAAGTTTCAGAATACAACTAGTATTTGTGATATGCTTCCATTTCTCTGTATGTGTAGGAGAGAGAAGCACAGGCCCCTGTGGCCCGTGTGTGTGTGGTGAGTGTGCAGGGAGGCTGTGTGCCAATGCAGTCAGTGGGGTGGGGGTGAACTGTGGCAGGATGAGTCATTTATTGCTGTTTCTTTTATACATGTTCTTTCTTTGACTTGTTACAATGAGCACGTACTACTTTCATCATTTCATAAAATCCAGTAACAGCTTCTCTGCAAGGCCCTCCAAACAAATAAAAAGCGTGTGTTCTTCCAAGAGTGGGACTGAAGTGGTTTAATGCTCTCCAACTCTGCTGGCACTGGGAAAGAGCCTGGGGGATTGTTCAGGGGGAACGTGGAGAAGGAAGATTCAGGTTCTGTCCTGGTGATGAGGGAGCATACCTGAGCTTGCCTGACCCAGATGTCTTTTTTTGTAGTAACTTTTAATTTTGATATACTTTTAGACTTACAGAAAGGTTGCCAAAAAATATCAGAGTGACTATGTAACCTTCATCTATCAAAATCAGGGGGCAACATTGGTGTAATGCTATTAACTATAGACTTCATTTAGATTTTCCCATGTTCCTGCAACATCATCTGTCTGTCCCAGGATCCAATCCAGATCCCACGTTGCACTGAGAGCTCTTGCTCCTCAACATCCTCCAATCTGGGATGGCTTCTCAGTCTTTCCTTGTTTCTCTTGCCCTTGACACTTTTGAAGGGCGCCGATCAGTTATTTTGAAGAATGTCTCTCAATCTGGGTTTATCTGATGTTTTCTTATGAGTTGATGGAGAGTATGAATTTTAGGCAAGAGGACCTCAGAAGTGCCTTTGTCAGTGCATTGCAGCAGGGGCACGTGGTGTCATATGTGTCATCGTTGGTTTGTTAGCCTTCACCATTGGGTTAAGTGTCTGCTTGATTGCTTAGTGCACAAGTAGTGAATACCAGTAAGAAATGTAAGACATAAGAAATACAATAAGAAAGTATAAAGTAAACATAAATAAGAACTAGTTTTCCTTTTGTATTAATTTTTCCCTTTGTAGTAACAGACATCTGTATTTTTCACTCTGAGTAATAGACATTTTGAGGGAGATACTTTGGCACTAGGTAAATATCCCTTTTATCCACACACATTTGGCAGATCTTCCCTGCAACCATCATTGCTGTGGTGTTCACCTAATGATGACTTTGTATTTTCCTTATTCTTTCTGCATTCGTTAGTAGAATTCTTCTGTGGAACTCTCTCTCCTCCCCCATTTATTTGCCCATTTTATTCTGTTATTTATTCTATTCATATGGACTCAAGATATTTATTTTTTTCTATGTGACAAAGACATCTTGTGACAAGTTTAAGTAAAGGATTTATGGACTATCTTCAATTTTGTGTGTGTGTGTGTGTAGGGGATAGAATATGTAAATGACATTTATGTAAGGTTTTATAGTGACACATCTCATTGTGATGAAAATGCAGAACTTGCTTTCAAAATCAAAATAGCTTTAAAATTGTGAAAAACTCCATATCATAACAGGGGGGTATTTTGACATATACGACTATATCCCATTAACCTAAGAGATCTGAGGTCACAGGAAAGTAAATGTATAACTGGACTTGATGCTGGGGGGCTTAGGAAAGCCCTGAAAGGAACAAATGGGTTTGGAAGGCACTTTCTGAGCGGAAAAGAACTGGGAACGTAGACAAAGTGAAAAGCGAGCTTGGTCCTGCTCACCGCCCTGTGCTGTGGTCCTGGGTCCTAGTTCACAGGTGAGTTCTGGGGTCAAGCTGGTGAGTGCCTCTCCCCTGGTGCCTTGACTTCCTCCTCTGTAAGATGGGAAGCACAGTATGATCTACTGCTTGGGGTGTTGTAAGACTGAATGGGCATTGTCGCCTAAAAGGTACTTACAAGAGCTCCTGGCACATGGCTGGTGCCCAGTGCCTGTAGCTGCTAATTCTGTTAGGATCATTATTCCCACCCAGGTGATGGAGTTCTCTTCTTCCTGGTGTCTTGTCTCCTCCCATGTTTACCAAGCCCATCCACCTGGGGTGCTCCTCTGGCCTTCCTGCACACACACGTGGCTGGAGCACCTCTCAGGTGTTGGAGCCCATGCTGGGGCTGGTGGAGGGATGCAAGGTGAGTCTCTTCTCTCAGGGTGTCCCCTGCCCAGTGAGGCAGACACCTGCTATTTGATATAACTCTAGTTTGTTCATGAACATTTAATATCACACGCATACATGCATATATGCACATATCTGCCCTATGTGACCATAAGCTCCTGGGGTACTCTAGGTACTTCACATGAGTGGAATCATACAGTATATTTATCTTTTTATGACTGGCTGATTCTACTTAGTATAACACCCTCAAGGTTCCACCCATGCTGCAGCACGTGGCGGATTTTCCTTCTTTTTTAAGGTTGAATAATATTCCATTGGATGTATATACCACATTTTGTTTTATCCAGTCTTCTGTTGATGTGAAATTGATTTTAATAATATATTGTATTTAATCCCATAAACTTCACATCTTATAATTTTAACATGTAATCAATGTAAAAGTTATTAATGAAATGTTTTATATTCTTTGTTCAGACTAAGCATGTGGAGTCCGGTGTGTATTTTATACCTAGAACACATTTTAATTTAGATTTTCCCCAATTCAAGTGAACAGTAGCCACATGTGGCTTGTGGCTACCATATTTAACACCATGATTTTAGATTATCTCAAATGAACATGACCTCTTAGAAGTCACACCAGCATCCACATAGGAGTGTGTGGTCTCCCAGTGGGCAGTCTCTGCTGATGTGATCGTTCTGTGACCTCCAGCCAACCAACTTTTGTCATGCACCCTGCTGGGTGGCGAGTTGGGAGGCTGACACACACACACTATCTCCGTGCCCCGGCACCTGGGGTTCCAGAGGCTCTCTGGCAGCATCTGGAAGGCAGAGTGAGGTAGGCTGTCGTTTTTGTGGCTGGCATAGAAGAGTTTGGTTTTCGATGGCAATACTGGTGAGGGTCACCTCGTCCGGGCACTGGCTTCATGGCAGAGGGTGGGGAGAAGCATTACTTCCCTGGCAGGCATAGTTACACAGCTTGCTTCTGAGCCCTGTCAACCTTTTAATACCCTGTCATATATCCTTGCTGACTTGAGTGGCTCGAGTGAATTCTGTACTTTGCAAGTGAGACAGGCCATGATGGCCTTGGAAACTTCTATTGGCGTTAGCTACATATCTGCATACCAGGCATACAGTTACATTAAAATACCAACAAGACAATGGCATTGCATGTAGATCTGCTTATTTTGGATGATCATCTTTTTTCCATTTACAATGAAAATATGCCTCCTTTGCTGATGAAATCAATGTCACTAAACAGATAATCAAAGTAGTACTCAAATTTCTGTCTGACTTTCCATAGGCAGATTCTCCAGTTCCAGAGAGTACTGAATATTAGGCCATAATTAGGTTTTACAATAATTTTGGAGGAAACAAGAGCTCAGGGAAGAGTCCATAACTCATGCCAACCTGGAAAATGAATAAAATACATGAAAGAAAGTTGATTATAACTTTAAAAGGACATAAATATTATGGAAGTTGTTTAAAGGGCAATTGCCTCTATAGATTGCAAAGTAATCTAAGAAACTGATCCACAAATATTTTAGGAATAAAATTTTTCTTTAAGAAGAAATTATTATCTGTGCCTCGCTCTCCCTCCATCTGTCCGTCACTTAACTGAGTTGTCTCAATATTTTATTTAAATGTGATCCACAGTTGTCAGACTTGAGTGTTTCAAGAATTGTGCTGCAGAGTCTCTTGAGAGAGAAGCCCATTCTAAGTCCCACTAATGTAATATTTATGCTAATACAAATGCCATAAAGACAGTTGGAACATCCCTTTGGACACTGTGTGAATGAGTATCAGCATAGCTGTACTTGACAGTGATTTTTATAAACCAAGAAACTTTGCGAGACCTGGGTAGGGCTGAAGGAATGAGATGCCTAGATCTACGCTCTGACATCATGTGTTATCCCCCAAAACATATCTAAACACACACAATTATGCACATTTGCATACACCCTTACATACACAAAGACATACACAATTCATGTATGCATACACACACACATATAGACATGCAAAACATGAACATACACATGTATATACGTCCACACTTAAATACATACAGATATACACCCACAAACATGTACACGCACACACACGTATATGTAGTCACCTACTTAATGATGTGGATCTGCTTAAGAAATGCATCATTAGGTGATGGTGTCCTTGTGCGAACACCATAGTGGACTCACACAAACCTAGCTGCCTATACACCTAGGTTGCCTGATATAGCCTATTGCTCACAGAGTGTAAACCTGTTCAGCATGTAACTGTACTGAAAATTGTTGGCAACTGCAATACACTGGCAGGTATTTCTATATGGAAACTATGTAAACATAGAAAAGGTACAGTAAAAATACAGTAGAAAAAATAAAAAATGGTACCCCTTTATAGGACACTCACCATGAACGGAGCTGGCAGGACTGGAAGTTGCTCTGGGTGAGACAGTGAGTGGTGAGTGAATGTGAAGGCCTAGGTTATTACAGACGCCTGCTACCACACCCGGGTAATTTTTGTATTTTTTTTTAGTAGAGATGGGGTTTCACCCTGTTGGCCAGGCTGGTCTTGAACTCCTGATCTCATGTGATCCACCCACTTCGGCCTCCCAAAGTACTGGGATTACAAGTGTGTAATGACTGCACACTAAAGTAGACGTTAAAAATATTGTACACTTAGACGACACTAAGTTTGTTTAAACATTTCTTTCTTCAATAATAAATTATCCTTAGCCTACTATAACATTTTTACTGAATAAACTTAAATTAAAAAAAAAAAACATTTTTGCTCTTTTGTAACAATACTTTGCTTAAAACACAAACACATTGTATAGCTGAACAAAAAATATTTTCTTTTTATCCTTAATTCTGTAACATTTTTTCTATTTTAAAATGTTTAATTTTTAAAACTTTTGGAATTGTTTTGTAACAACAAAAAACAAGACACAAACGTACATTAGCCGAGGCCTCCATAGGGTCAAGATCATCCGTATCACTGTCTTCTACCTCCACATCTTGTCCCACTGGAAGGTCTTCAGGGGCAGAAACACGCATGGAGCTGTCACCTGTGATAACAATGCCTCCTTCAGGACCTGCCTGAGGTTCTTCTTGAGGAGACGCCACGCTTTTCAGAAACATGTCCACGATGGATGGTTTGTTCTTCTTCTCATCACAGACTTGTGTGAGCAATGCGTTGGTCACTAGACGATAGGAATTTTTCAGCTGCACTATAACCTAAGGGACCACCGGTGTCTATGTGGTCCAGTGTTGACCTGGCCGTCACTATGCGGCACATGACTCCACACACGTAAAGCATGAGCACACACACCACATTGCCTGGTCTGACCTGGGTGCCTGTATTTTTTGTATCCATAGACAGCAGCATTTTAAGATTTATGTTTGTATCAGTACTCAGGCTGTTCCTGGTGACTCCTGATGATGGAAGCATCCAAACTTTACCCTGGAATGTGTGGCTGGCAGTTGAGGATGGGCAGTTCAGGGATTGCGGTGAGAGCAGTGGCTACAGCCCGCAGAGTGTTAATGGAGTGCCAGCCCCGGCCCTGAGCACCACGCATGTGATTTACTTGTTACAACGGAACCACGAAGCAGATGTGGCTATTTCACCATCTCACGGTGAAGGACATGCAGTCTGCAGAGTCTCAATAGCTTGCCCTGGGTTACACATGGAGAGTGGACATTGGCTCTGAACCCTTAATCCACTTATCCAGGCCACCTTGGTACCGTGACCCCTTAGAACCTGGGGCTTTCTGCTTAAAGCCCATAAACAGGCCTCAGTTCCCATGAGGCCTGAGCCACAGGTACAAGGGCCTCTGGTTCTATCATTTACTTTTGTTAAGTTCTCTAAACAAGAGCTGCCTGGTATGTACGTGGGAGACCACATTTTTATTTGAGGAAAATATTACCTGGAAATTGGGGCAAGGTCACTCAGTGGAATAAAGGGTGACTACTTTGTGTATGTTCTGTGGTGTTTTTTTGTTCGTTTGTTTTGAGACAAAGTCTGGCTCTGTCGCCCAGGCTGTATGCAGTGGCACGATCTTGGCTAATTACAACCTCCACCTCCCAGGTTCAAGTGATTCTCTTGCCTCAGCCTCCCAAGTAGCTGAGACTATAGGTGCATGTCACCACTCTCAGCTAAGTTTTGTATTTTAGTAGAGATGAGATTTCACCATGTTGGCCAGGCTGGTCTCAAACTCCTGGCCTCAGGTAATCTGCCTGCCTTGGCTTACCAAAGTGTTGGAATTACAGGCATGAGCCACTGTGCCGGGTCTTATGGACGTCCTCTTTGGATGGCATGGCACACCTAAATTGAAGAGCTACTGGATGCCAAGCCTGGCCTGTCTCCAGTGTGATGTATATTTGTGCTTTGCCCTCTGTTGAGGCTGGGAATCTGCTTAGAAGAAAATGCATATTTTAAATGGTACCAGAAAAGGGTCTAACAGAGAACATAGAACATAGCCAGGGGAGAAAAAACTGAACATGAATCAGCCTATTCCTAAGCCCAGATGGAATCACCTGAAAGCTGTTATCGCTCTATACATTACTAAAGAGTGAATTATTGATTTTTCTGTTAGAAAAACTTTTATACGGAGTTATGATGACTGACTGAGCTCATGTATCTACCATCATTTCAGCCCCAATTCCCACAAAAATGACAACAAAGAAAATTTTAAAAGAATAAAATCCTTAGTGATGCAGGAAAATAAGAATGCCATGGGGTAAGAAGAGATCTTGAACAGTTTCTGATCAGCTCCCATGAAAAATAAAACCAGAGCAAAATGAATATAGGAGAAGACACGGCGAGGCAGAAAATGGAGGCATTTCCAGTTTCAGTGAAATGCAAAACTATAGCAGAAAACGAGATATCGTTAGGCACCAAGGACTCAGAAAAGGTACCACTGCTGGACTGTCTATGATGGATTTTTTTAAAAAGAAATGTGCAGGCCGGGTGTGGTGGCTCAAGCTTGTAATCCCTTCACTTTGGGAGGCTGACGTGGGTGGATCACATGTGGTCAGGAGTTCGAGTCCAGCCTGGCCAACATGGTGAAACCCTGTCTCTACTAAAAACACAAAAATTAGTTGGGCGTGGTGGCGGGCGTCTGTAATCCCAGCTACTTGGGAGGTTGAGACAGGAGAATTGCTTGAACCCAGGAGATGGAGGTTTCAGTGAACCGAAATCACACGACTGCACTCCAGCCTAGGTGACAGAGTGAGACTCCGTCTAAAAAAAAAAAGATATGTGCAAAACAAAAATAAATACAAAGAAAACATGAAGGCTACACCAGAAGTGGTGAGCAAATAAACTTGAAAACGAGTAAACATGCCTAATGATCACAAGATGGCTGCTACAGCTCTAGACCTTATGCTCTTATATCAGCATCCTATGCAGGAACAAAATGTAAGCAAGGTGTCTGTTAAGAAATGCTGACTTAGATTTAATCATCATTTGTCTGCTAGCATGGGCATATTGCTTCCCCGGAAAAAAAATCAGGGTGTATGGGCAAATAGAAGTGGAGTGGAATAACTGCTGGGTGAGCAGTTTGACATGGGAGACAAAAAAAAAGGGATGTAGAAGAGCAGAATAGCATAATTAACAAGCTTAACTATAAATGCATATAAATCTATACACACAGACACATTTCTCTTATGCTAACAAAGACCATATCCTCTTTTCAAACACAAACAGAATATCCACAAACATTGTTGCCACAGAGAACATCTTAAGAAATTCCAAAATGAAAAAATCAGATGAGCCACATTTTCTGAACAGACTGCAGAAAAAGTAAGCATTAATAACAAAAGGCTGGCAAGATGGTTCCATTTTAAGATTTTAAAACACCCTTTAAGATAAAAAAGAAAAGAAAACCTAAATAACTAGAGTTAGTTATGGCTTCAGAAATGAATGTCCACGAGAGTACCACGTCATGAGCGACACGGACAAAGTAGTCATCAGAGGAAAATTTGTAGCTTTCAATCCTGGTGATAGAAAACAAGAGAAGGAGAAAAAAAAATAAACACAAAGATAGTGAAAGTAGGAAAATAATAACAATAAAAGTAAACATCAGTGGAAGAGAGTATAAACAAACAGAATGGTAGTGCTTTGAAAATAAAAAATAATTTAAATAAATTTCTGGTCATTCTGAGCAAGTGAAAAAACAAAAACAGTAAGCAGCAGCCAGACATAAATGAAAGCATTTGAAGTGAAAAAGTGTCCAAAGACTGAAGTTATAAAAAGATTAGCGGTCGGGTGAGGTTGCTTACACCTGTAATCCCAGTACTTCGGGAGGCTCAGGTGGGCGATCACCTGAAATTGGGAGTTTGAGACCAGCCTGACCAACATGAAGAAACTCCGTCTTTTCTAAAAGTACAAAATTAGCCAGGCGTGGTGGTGCATGCTTGTAATCTCAGCTACTTAGGAAGCTGAGGCAGGAGAATCACTTGAACCCGGGAGGCAGAGGCTGCCATAAGCCGAGATGGAGATGGCACCATTGCACTCCAGCCAGGGCAACGAGAGGGAAACTTCGTCTCAAAAAAAAAAAAAAAAAAGATTAGAACTGAATACAATTTTATGTCAATAATTTTGGGACTTTAGATGAAAGTAATACTAATCCAGGAAAATATAAATTATAGTAGAATCCCTCTTATCCAAAACAGTCCAGGACTCTAGTCAGTCAGTTAAGTGAAAAAAGTTTTTAAAGCGAAGAATTATAAAACAAAATGTTATTGTGGATCTCAAACATTTACTTTAATTTAAACCATAAAAACATATATTCACTCACCAATGTTTTATGCAGGGTTAATGCCCTCTCTTTAAAATGAGACTGATGATTGGATTTCTACGTTATTTTTCTTACATAAACACTCACAGTTCATTTTTTGACAATTTCTGGGTTTTGACTTTTGAAACAGAGGGAAAATTTTAAGACGTACACTGTTCAGTAATCCCCCCATATCCATGTGGTATATGTTTTAGGACCTCTAGTGGATGCCTGAAACCATAGATACCAAACATGATTGCTGTCAATCAGAACACATTTTTGGTTAAGTCTTCTGTCCACAACTACCTTAACTAAATACTTATCAACAGTGTGGCCATAACTTTTGCAGCTGGAGGTGTGACAGCAAAACTAGCACAAATTTCTTTTTCCCTCTTTACCATTTTATAGACAGCAGGTTCATTCTTACCATAGATCTTAGCAATATAAGCATAATATTTGTTCCCCTTATGAAGTCGAGAACTTTCACCTTTTCACTTAAAAGAAGCACTTTATGGCTTCTCTTCGGCATTTTTTTTTTTTTTTTTTTTTTTTTTTTGAGACAGAGTCTCACTCCGTCACCAGGCTCCAGGCTGGAGTGCAGTGGCGTGACCTCAGCTCACTGCAACCTCCGCCTCCCAGGTTCAAGCGATTCTCCTGCCTCAGCCTCCTGAGTGGCTGGGACTACAGGCGTGCACCACCATGCCCAGCTAATTTTTTTGTATTTTTAGTAGAGACGGGGTTTCACCATGTTGGCCAGGATGGTCTCGATCTTTTGACCTCGTGATTCACCTGGCCTCTTTGGCATATTTGAGTTGTCAGTATCACTACTTTTGCCCTTTGGGGTCACTGTTAAACAAAATAAGAGTGACTTGAACACAGGGTACTGTGATACTGATACCATGACAGTCAATCTGCTAACCAAGATGGCTACTAGGTGACCAACAGGTGTGGAGTGTTTACAACTGGATAAAAGATGATTTAAATCCTGGGCAGGATGAAGTGGGACAGCAAGAGAATTCATCACACTACTTAGAACAGTCCGCAATTTAAAATTTATAATTTTTTTATTTCTGGAATTTTCCATTTAATATTCTTGGACCATGGTTGACTTTAGGTAATGGAAACTGAGGAAGGGAAAAAGGTCAGGTAAAGGGAGAGACTATTGGAATCTGATTGTGGAATTCTTGTAAATCAGAGCCTCTCAAACTTTAATGTGTACACAAATATCTTGGGGATTTTGTTAAAATGCAGAGTCTGACTCAGTAGCTGTGGATGGGGTTCTGAAATTTGGCATTTCTAACAGGCTTCCAGGTGATATTGGTGCATGGGGCACACTGTGAGTAATAAGGATATAAATTTCTGCCTTCACCCATGGTTTCCAGTTGTATTAGAACATTTAAGTATAAATCATTTATCTAAGTGACTCAATTCTATCTAGTCCTCCTAAAGTATTCAACTTAGTCTTCATGAAAATGAAAACTCTTTTTTTTTTTTTGGCAATTATTCCACTGGTCTATACAATATTAAATTAAATTAACTAATTATAGCAGGTACACTTATAAATAGATTTGAGAGCAAACACAGATGAAAGCTGGAAGCATTCACCTTAAATCATGGAAGCAGAGGGTAGAATTATAGCAGAAAGTAACCTATAGGTTTACCAAAGTATCCAGTGTGTTGTAAGAATCCTCCCTTCAAAAGCACTTTATCTTGTCCCTGAAAAAGCCCCAGACCCAGCGGGTATAGGTAGGTTTTACCAAATTTGCAAGAAGTAAGTATTCCCGATCTTACATATGTTTTTTCAGTAAGTAAAAATGAGACATATGTTCTGCTGTGATTTGAATGTTTGAGCCTTTTGAAATTCATAATGAAATTTCATTGCCATTGTAATAGTATTAAGAAGTGGGGCCTTTGAGAATTAATTATGTCACGGGGGCTCCATGAGTGGGTTGATGCTGTTATCTCAGGAGTGGATATCGTGCCCCCCTCCCCCAAGCTTGCTTCTACCCTCTGCCATGGAATAACCCTTGCTGGAGGCCAGCATCATGCTCTTGGACTTATCAGCCTTCAGAACCATGAGCCAAATAAACTTACTTACTTTATAAATTACCCAGTCTGTGGTATTCTATTATACTAATGGACTAAGACATGTGTAGTAGTCTGTTCTCATGCCGCTAAAAAGACAGACCCAAGACTGGGTCTTTTATAAAGGAAAGAGGTTTAATGAACTCACAGTTCCACATGGCTGGGGAGGCCTCATACTCATGGCAGAAGACAAAGGAAGAGCAAAGGGACGTCTTAAATGGCAGCAGAAAAAGGATGTGTGCAGGGGACTCCACTTTATAAAACTATTAGATCTTGTGAGACTTATTCACTATCACAAGAACAGCACAGGAGAGACTCACCCCTATGATTCAATTACCTCCCACCATGCCCCTTCCAGGGTACCTGGGGATTATGAGAGCTACTATTCAAGATGAGATTTGGCTGGGGACACAGCCAAACCATAGCAACATGTCCCAACTCAACTCATTGTATAAAGTTCATATAATCCTTATCCAACTAGGTAAGAGTACAAGAAAAAAAAATCACAGACTCATATAATTTGTGAACATAAATATGAAAATCCCAAGCACATTTTAGCTCACTGATTTTAATTTTATATTAAAGAATTAAAACATTATGACAGGACTTATATCTCAAATGTAAGAATGGTTAAATACCAGAAAATCTATTGACATAGTTTATCCCCTTCATGGACAAAGGAGAAAAACTATGTATTCTCTCAATGGATATAAAAGTATTTTAAAACATTGAATATTTTTTCCTAATTAGGAAAAAAATCCTTATTCACTTATTAATAGAGAATATTTCCTCAACCTAATAGAGGCTATCTATTGGAAAGCTACAGTTGAACTTTAAAGAACATAAATAATTTTGAACAAATGGACCTATCATTTTCCTGAAAGGATGTCCTAATATCATAAAGATTTCAAGTCTTCCCAAATAATATAAACTCATTTCAATCACAATGAAAGTCCAAATAAGACTTCTTTTTTTCAGTTGGAATTGTCAAACTGAATCTCAAGTTTATATGCAAAAGAAAGTACACAAGAATAGCTGCTCTGAAACATTTGGAGAAGACAAGTAACAGAGAGAGAGATTTTAGCAAACAAATAAATAGTATCCAGAATGTATAATGAGCATCTACAAAACCATAAGAACAATGCAAACAATGAAAGAGAAAAACTGACAAAATAAATAAGCTATTTACAGAAAATGAAATATAGGTGGCTAATAAACATATATAAAAATGTCTAGTCTCAGGAAATTGCAAATTCAAATCAGGGCTCATTTGTTTGGGTTTTTGGCAGAAGATGTCCCCAGTTAGAGAAAGGGGTGTATGTGAGGCTGGTGTCTGCATCTTTTCACTTGTGCAGTATCTAAATGCATTAGATGAGAAGAGCTTGTGAGAAAATGCTTCAGTTCATGATTTTGTACAACGTGCCCCTGACACTGTCTGTAAAGCTTTGAGGACAGAGACAGGCAAGAAGGAAACGCTCAAAAACATTAACTGTGGCTGCTGCTTGCTGTTTTTCAGCTGGCAAAGAAACACACTTTGGCTGTGTGCCTGATGGGCCAGCCCCTGGGATACTAGTTTGGAGTGTCAATTCCTGGAAACCCTGCTCCAAGAAGCCATGAGTTCAACAGGAACTTTGCTCACCCTTCACCCTAAAGCCAGGCTCCTCTGAGCGTGGAATGAATTTGTTTCTCACTCAGTCCTGGGCAGCCAGCATTAACCTCCTGGGTCATAGAAAATACATTTAGGAGAGGAGCTGAAGAGGGAGACAGTGTGGAGGGAACCAAGGGATGGAAGGACAGCTTATGACAATGCTGCTTCTTCATCAGTAGGAGACTGGGGACTACAGTGAGACCACAAGGGATAAGGAAAGTCTGATTTCCCTAATGAGCGCATTCTGTGCACCCTGCCTTCCCATTCTGTGCTTCCCACCCATTGAGGATGTGTGCTCAGAAAACTGAAGACTAGGGAAGAGAAGTGTCTTAGTCCGTCTGTGCTGCTGCACAGGTAATGTATGAAGAACTCGAGTCTCTTTCCCACAGTTCTGGAGGCTGGGAAATCCAAGACCCAGGCGCTGCAGGCTCCCTGTCTGTAAGTCTGCTTCCAGGGGCCCTCCAACCTGTGTCCCTGCAGGCGGGAGGTGAAACAGCAATGGAGCGAACACCATGGGAAGCCTTTATGAAGGCCTTCCTCCCATTCACCAGGGCTTGCGCTTAGGACTCAATCACCCCTAAGGGTCCACATTTTATTTTTATTTTTTGAGACAGGGTTTCATTTTGTTGCCCAGGCTGGAATGCAGTGGTGTCAACAAAGCTCACTGCAGCCTCGACCTCCTGGGCTCAAGTGATCCTCCCACCTCAGCCCCCAATATAACTGGGACTATAGGTGCTGACACCATGCCTAGCCAATTTTTGTATTTTTGTGAGACAGGATCTCACAATGTTGCCCAGGCTGGTCTCAAACTCTTGAGGTCAAATGATCCTCCTGCCCCGGCCCCCCAAAGTGCTGGGTCTTAATACTACCTATTTGCGAGTAAGTTTCAACTTCAACGTATGATCTGTGGGGACACTGAGACGGTAGCAAGAGGTAAAGCCCCACCCCGCTGGTGTGCACGGTAAGCTGCCCGCCCCTTCCCCTGTGTGTGCCGGGAAGCCCCTCGGGCCGCGGCCTGCGCTGCGCGCTGAGAATGTGAGCCGGAGGGAGGCGCGTTCATCCATCCAAGGGGCTTTTCCAGCAAGCACGAAGAAGCCGGTGCCTGGGCCGCTGCGGTCAGGACAACCCAGCCGGGGTGCTAGTGTCGGGCTGGGCAGGGGCCAACCGGGCAGGAGGAGCAGGGGCTCCCGGCCCCACCCTCGCGGGCTCCCCCTGCCCCAGCAACCATCCTGCCATCCTCCCTGCGAGCCAGAGGCTTTCCTCTGCCATGCGGCCCATGTCGTGGGTCTGACGGGCTCAGTCCCCAGTGAAACACCCCCAACCGAAGACACGACGGCGAAGGCGCAAGTTTCCGCCAAGCTCAATTTGCTCATCTGGTGCCCGCCTGCCTCGTATTTGGTGACGTGGATGAGAGGAAAGTCGTTTAGCCATTTTATGGTAACTCTCTGAGGTTCCCAAGGGTCCTCCTCGCCTCTCAGAGGGCACGGCGTTGCTCTGCTTAGCCCGACACACTGTCTGCCCTTTCCAACGGGCAGCTAAAAATGGCCTGCGAGGGTGGACCGCTCTAACGTTGCAAAACCGCTCAGGAAACAAGGGCCGCAGGTGGTAGTGAGGGGGACCGAGACCCTCTCCATGCAGAGCGGGCAGACCGGCAAGGGCTGTTGCTTCTTATTTAAATTCTTGTTTTTTATCCTATTTCGAGGTCCTCTCTGGGATTTTAGGAATGTGGAGACGTGCCAGGAGTGACACCGAGCACGGAGCGGTCAGGCTGGCCGGAGGAGAAGTGCTCAGGGACACGTCCCCACAGGGGGCGCGCCTGGGGCCTTGGAACAGAGGCTGGGAGGGGTGAGGGCGGGGCTAGGGTGGCTGAAGACGGCTGGCTGCGGGCTGTTCAGGGAAAGAGGTCTTGAGACTCCGGAGCAACTTTATAATGCAGGGGAAAGTCAGCCTTTTAAATGAGGTTAAGTACCCCGAGAGTGATGGTAAATAGAACAGGCAGCTCTTTAAGTGGAAATAAAGTGCTTTCGGTACCGTCATAAAGCTGCAAAATGCAGCTTAGCTGGGAGAAGTGGATTTCATGTGGGAGAGAGAGCAAATTAGAATGCAGACTCAAGAGCGATTAAAGAGGGCCCCTTCAACCAGGAAAAGAAAGGGAGAGGGAGAAGGGAGGAGAGAGAGGAGAGAGGAGAGAGAGAGAGACAGACAGAGAGAGAGAGACAGACAGAGAGAGACAGAGAGAGAAGAGAAGTAGAATTCCACATTGAG
Source organism: Aotus nancymaae (assembly GCF_030222135.1). NCBI lineage: Eukaryota > Metazoa > Chordata > Mammalia > Primates > Aotidae > Aotus > Aotus nancymaae. The sequence continues at coordinate 21,908,141 of NW_026988455.1, forward strand.
GTCTGACAGCACCCTAACATTCGCTTCTGCTCTCCCCCCACGATTTGCCCACCCCACCTCTTGCAGCCGAGCAATGCAACATCAATAGGAAAACAGTCTGACTTCAGTGCAATTTCACTGCTAAGGTTTTTCCACACATTTAAAGATGCTTTGCATATTTTTTCTGAAATTCCCCATGAGGCTCTACAGTATGTTCCTAAATTCTTTTTAACCTCTTAACTTGTCAAAAGAGCATTTCAAACCCTAGATCTCACGGGGCGCTGCCAGGCATTTTCAAGCTTGATTTTTGGGGGAAGACATCAACAAGTTCAAACCGAATTGAGCAACAAAGTAAGTGTCATTTGTGTTTTCTTGGGTTAAGGCAGACAATGAAGGCTGGCTTGATATGTTAACAACATTCCCCGTTTACTTGGTCAGAACCCAAACCCCAAAGAGGCTGAACTGAAGTTACACCCCATCTCCCGCTGCAGGAGGTGACGTGCGTTATCAGTTTTGTCTTCCATGTCTGCCTCATCCTGCTGTTTGCTCCACGGCTCTTGACAGGATGGAGACGAGGGAAGAACTTCCACATCCACATTCAAATAGTCTGCCAGAACTCCCTCAGGCAAGTAAGAGATGGTTTCTCTTCAAGAGATTTGCATGTTGATGAGACAATGAGTCAGGAAGAGACTGGATTGAACTTGCTTGAATATAAAGCTGCTTGTGATTTTCAAATTGGAGTCTGGTACTCTTTCTATGGAAAAAGTCACTGGCTTGTCGCTACTCAGAGCATGAACTTCCATGTTACTAGAGTTTCTTTGATCTTTAGAGAGAAAGTGTGAAATAGTTAAAGGCTTAAAAGTGGCCAGAAAATTCATAAACATGCATTTAAAAATAATCTCATTCCATTCTAAAATTAGAACTGGAAAAAGTCAAGGGAATCAAAACAAGTTGTTAAAAATCAGTATTCACATTGGATCAAATCTTTGTTTGTTTCAAATTCATTTTATTGATTGTTGAAAAGCCCTGGGAAGAGGTGGCTCATACTATTCCCCCGGAACATAGTGACAAACCGTGTCCCTGAGAAAGGATGACTCTCCCAAAACACATGGCATGCAGCGGAGCAGGGGCCCGGGCCTCAGAGCCTTTTCCCTTGTCAGAATGCAAACTTAGATTCTGGGAACGTAAATTGTCTGGATGATAATATCATGCTTTGGCTGTTGGAAGAAAAAGCATTCAGGAACCGTGCCTCAGACATATTTAGCTTGTTGAAAAACTAAGAATGTCACATATACCATTTGGCCACCTACTTCACAGTGGTAACTTAATATAGCATTGTTGTTTTTCTATACAACCAGAATGCTAAATTTGATAGTTGAATAGTTACTGGATTTGTTTTGGAAGGAAACATCTAGATTCTATGCTGAGCAGCTCTGTAAAGGAACAACAGAAACAGAATATTTTTCTAGAAGGCATAGAATTTGGCTAGGGCACTTTAAAAATCTATTAATAGATCCTCATGCTAGAGATTCAATAACATACTAGTGTCCTGAGCAAATTGTACAAGGCATTGTGCAATGCCCACCCTTCTGCCCCACTGGGCCTGGGTTAACAGCCCAGCGTATATAGGCTGGGCACTGGCGTGTCTAGATGCACTGACTTTTTGCTTACCTAAACACACTTACATTTTACATGTACATGGTCTTTGTGCTGCCTTCACTTAGCCATGGATCTGAGTGTTTGCTATATTTGATAGCTATCTATCTTTTTCCTTAAGTGGATGGAATACAATTTATTTAACAACTGTTTTTATCTTTCTTTTTTTTTAAACGATTCTTTTTTTTTTTTTTTTTGAGACAAAGTCTCGCTCTTCTTGCCCAGGCTGGAGTGCAATGGCACTGCAACCTCTGCCTCCCAGGTTCAAGCAATTCTCCTGCCTCAGCCTCCCAAGTAGCTGAGATTACAGGTGCCCGCCACCATGCCTGGCTATTTTTTTTGTCTTTTTAGTAGAGACAGAGTTTCACCATGTTGGCCAGACTGGTCTCGAACTCCTGACCTCAGGCAATCCACCCACCTCGGCCTCCCAAAGTGCTGGGATTACAGGCATGAGCCACTGTGTCCGGACTGCCTTCTCTTTTCTTATGGAGCTTTTTGCAGCAGAAAATAACATTTACTATGGAAACAACATAAATGAGTTTTGGTTGAGGACTCTAGGTTCGCATTGTTAAGATAAATCTTAATAGGCTGAAAATCTTGCACTTTTTTTTTGATAGTTATAGATATTCCAGGCATTTAATATGCATTGAAGTAAGTGGGTCACAGCCTGTTGCTTAGAAAGAATAGAGCCATGCCATGATTCATGTTGCACGGGGCCGTCATCGCTTCCGCCTCTCTGTGCAGCACTTCAGACTTTGGGAAAGTGTTTAGCATTGACGCTGAGGGTGGATTCAATCAGAAAGACCTTTGTTCAAACACTGGCATTTGTTTGTGTGACCCAGGCAGGTTAACGCTCTAAGCTCTAATTTCCTCAGCTCTAAAACAGGCAATAATGACAATCCCTATTGTACAGAGTTCTGAAAATTAAATGTGCTCATCTCAGAGCCTGACAAAAAGTAAATCTTCAACAAATATCAGTTCTTATTATTAAGGTTTTTAGCACATCCTTGCTCAATGATTTGGAGCTTTTATGTTATTCTCTGCAGAAGAAAATTGGCTTTGGCCTTGATTAAAACCTATCTTGGTTACCCCAATGCCCTGTTGCCGTCCAGACAGTAAATAGTCTTTCCCAGGAGCAGGCAGCTCTTTAATTCTAGAGAGAAGAAAAGGAGGCTGGAGGGTTCTGAGTTTCTCCAGGGATGTTCTGGGTTGACTGGGGGTAGGAATCTTCATTGACCACTTTGTTTTCCAAGAAGGCCCACATAGGGTTCTACAGTTAATATTTTATCAGGGACCAATAGGGAGTCTCCACCATTCAATGAATACTTGCAAAGGAAATGGATGAATGAATGAATGAATGAATGAATAATTTCCTTCTTGATTTTCCCTTGAAAGGTAATATACAGTCATCCCTCTGTATCCATAGAGGATTGTTCTTGGACCTCCTATTCTCAACCCCGTGGATACCAAAATCCACAGATGTTCAAGTCCCATTTGTATATAGCCTATGCACTTACTCCTTTATACTTTAAATCAGCTCTAGACTATCTATAATACCTAACACTATATAAATACTTGTGGTGTTGCATTGTTTAGGGAATAATGCAAGAAGAAAGTCTGTATGTGTTCAGTACAGATGTAACCATTTTTTCTTTGTAATATTTCTGAATCACAGTTGGTTGACTCCAGGGAGGCTGACCCCACAGATTTGGGGGGCCGACTGCACTCCATGGTTACACACATGCTGAGAGCTGTGTGAAGCTGGCTTTAGATCTCAGCCCTGTCATTGACCTTGGGCATATTACATAGCCCCTTTGTACCTTCCCACCTTCATTTGTCCACCTGGCATCACACCTAACTCACAAAAATTGTGGGGCTAAATGAAGCATTAATGAATGCCAGGCACTTAGCACAGGGTTTGGTGTGTTCATAACAAGCATCACCGGCCGCAGCAGATGTGTCATCACGATCAGTTTTCTCTGGCTTCCCTGTCTCCACCTGAAGCAGCTCTTGGATGGGAAAGGTAGAGATGGTGGTCAGAGCCAGCCTTGGTGCATTGTGAGTTTCAAATAGTGGTGCTTATAATCCCGCATGTGTCTGTTGGCCAAATATATTTAAACAATTTATGCTTAAGTCTATTTATTTATTAAATCTATTTATACTGAGTATCTGTGTGTATCTGCCCTGCACACCCCTCATCCTCTCTGTACAGTGTCACATGTATTTAGATCTGTTTTCTTCCCTACCATGCCCCTTACTGTTGAGTACTTTTCATGCCTGGTGGAGATGGTTTGAATTCTTGAAGATTTTGAGCGAGTGAAGGGCGTCCAATTGTTTTTCTCCTCTGTCGCATTTCCCACTGGGGGAAAAAGGCTGAATGAATATCTTTTTAAGCTTTCCCAAAATAAGTCATTTCTAGGCTCTAAGATAGCAAGAGAAATGTCAGCACAAATGCTACTTAAGAAATAAGTAACATCGCAGACCAAAAAAAGGAGCAGAAAACGAATCCTCTTTATTGGTGGTGGAAGTGTAGGTCCTCCCCAGCAGACACCAGTCCAGGAAAAGAAATAGGATCGAGATGGTGTGTTTATATTGTAAGGAAGTTGTGGGTCAGGGTTTTACACATCTGATATCTGTATGCTGGTATTATAAGCTGTGGGAACCAAGAAACATAATCTGTATTCTTTCTAGTAACCAGTTGCTGTGGTCTCTGGGAGACGGGCTTCAGGGTGCTCTGGGAACCATCTTCCTGTCATTTTCAGAGGCTTTGAAATGGGAAATGCACGGTGTGATATGATGCTGTTTTAACATTTCCCAGGGTTTGAAGTATGAATGTTTACAAGTGCACGCGGCTCTGCAGAAGCCACAAAGCTGTGTACCTATCAGCTGCCTGGTTTATCATTGCACAGAATCTGATTTGTTTGGAAGAAGAAGCCAGCAGAAGCCAAGGTTCTTAACTTCATCTTGGCTGATTCAACGATGTTATTATAAACCTGAGGCAGGGTCACATCTAGGAGATACATTGGTCCCCAGATGTGAGTGAGTTATCAGAGAACAAAGCTGGCAGTACTCAGTTTGGTTTGAGTGGAGAAGACTGGGCTGGACTTTTGAGAAGCTGCAGAATTGGCTGCGCCAGAGAGTAGAGGAGGATGTTCCCTCGGGAAATAGTTCCTAAAACACACGGGGAGGGGAGCGGAGGGGAGAGAGCTTGGTGTCTGGCAAGTCTGCCGCAAGAGCGGCGCTGTCCAAGGGAAATGTAGTGTGAGCCACATATATACCTTACAGGTTTTCACTAAATGTGTCAAAAAGATGAAAAGAAACAGGTGAAGGGAATTTTTATGACTATTAAATATTATATTTAATTTAATTCAAAGTGTTATCATTTTAACATGTTATCAATATAAAAGATTATTAATGAGATATTTTACGTTTCCTTTTTGTACAAAATCTTCCAACTCTGATACGCATTTTACATGTAGCGCACATCTTAATTCTGACGAGCCACATTTCAAGTGCTTCAAGCCACATGTGGCTAGTGGCTGTATATTGTGCCCTGCAGTGCTTAAGTGTTAGGACCTATTGAGAAAGGTTGAGAAAACTGGAGGCATGTAGTGAAGGGCTGACTACATACAGGACATCTCACTTTCTACAGGGGGAGGGGCTGAGGGCATTTGCAAAAGCAGATGACTGCCTGGTCGGCAGAGCTATCTGTCTTCATGCTGTCACAGAGGGGACCGAACCCCTATTTTAAGCCAGCCATGAGCCACCTCAATGCCTCCTGAGGTGAGATAACATTGAGGACACATAGGATGACTTGTGCATTCTCCTGCTGGCACTCCACTTCCTTTGCAACAATGGGCATTACTGCTAGTCATGCATGTCCCCAGAGAGACTGATACACAGACATGCATGTGGTCCAGCGCTATGAACATTGATGATTTGCAAAGTGTCTACGGGTTAGAAGTATATCTGATCCTTTGCTTCCAGCCCTTTGGACCCCATCAATGTGGGGCCTCCTTGGTTTCCTCAGTACACCTGCTGTCCAGTTGCCCTCAGGCCGTGCTCATGTGGTTCCCTCTCCATGGAGATGCCTACTCATTCCCCAGCGCCTACCAGGGCTGTCTTCTGGCTACCATGACACCTGATCTGCCATCCTACCTGTGGGAGATTGTGTCTTCCAAGAATGGCCCTCACTCTATATTCCATTCCAGTGCTCTTCCTGTAATATAATGAGACCTTCTCTCCTCAAGTAGTGAGGTATGTGTCTGTCCCCTTGAGTCTTGGCCACCAAATGGAGACATTGAAAGTGACATTATGTTGCTGCCAAGATACGGTCTACTTCTTGTCTCCTGTCTTAGTCCATTTTGTGCTGCTACAGTAGAATACCTGAGACTGGGTGTATATAATACAATACCTGAGACTGGAGGTGTGAAGACTGAGCTCTGAGAGACTGAGTTAACTGGCCCAAAGCCACATGGCTCAAAATGGCAGAAGTACATTGGCAGTTCAGCTGTTCATCTACAAGCGCAGCAGACAGGACTTTGGGGCCAACACGGCCAGATTTGGGTCTGTGCTACATATATCCACCCAGTCTTAGGTATTCTACTCACCCTCCTGGGAACCGTGGGAACAGGCAGGTTTACTATACATATATATATACACACACATATGGAGGCTGAGAAGTCCAATATCAGGATGCTGGCATTTTGTGAGGGCCTTCTTGCTTTGAGGGAGAGAGAGACAGAGAGAGAGAGAGAGGAGAGAGAGAGAGAGAGAGAGAGAGAAAGCAAACTTGTCCTTTTAAAATAATACAAATTCCACCCATGAGGGTGGAGCTCTCATGGCCTAATCACCTCTCAAAGTGCCTATCTCTTCATACTGTTACAACGGTAGTTAAATTTCACCATGCATTTTGGCGGAGCAGACATTGAAACCACGGCACCTGTGATGCTTGCTCTTGGAGTCCAGCACCATGCTACAAGGGCACCAAGGCCTCATGGTGAAGTTGTGAAGAGGTGCTCTGGGTAACTGTCCCAGTGGATGTCCCATTTAACAGCAGGCATTGACCACAGAGAGATGAGTGAGGGAGGCTTGTGAATGAGTCAAGCCTCAGCCTCCATGTGGTGCAACTGCACGACCCAAACAAGAGCCACTTAGCTGAGCACAGTCAATGAGAATAACAAAATCATCATTGGTATAAGAAATACGTCATTGATTTAAGCCACTCTATGTTGGGGTGCTTTGTTGCATATGTAGCTAACTGGAAGACTCTCCTTCCTATTCCTCCAGTCTCCTGGCCAGTCAGGTGACCCCTCTGGCCTCCAAACACCCTCGGCAGCCCTCAACCGCCGACCCCCTTCTGGAACACACGTTGTATATGTGTGTCTGTCCCCCACTGAGCTAAGATCTTTGTGGCAGGGGCTGGGCTTTATGGGTTTCTGGGACAGGTGGTTTTGTGTCAGACCCTTGGCACAGCTTTTGGGGCCCTCGGAAAATGTCTTAGTTTGTGTTGCTGTAAAGTAATCCCTGAGGCTGAGTGATTTATAAAGAAAAAAGGTTTATTTAGCTCACCATTCTGATGGCTGGGAGGTTCAAGATTGGGCATCTGCATCTGGTGTGGGCCTCGAGCTGCTTCCACTCATGGTGGAAGGCAAAGAGGAGCCCACGTGTGCAGAGATCATGTGGCGAGAGAGGAAGCAGGTGGGACGGGCAGGGGGATGGTGGAGATGCCAGACTTTTTTTTTTCTTAAACAATCATCTCTTGTGGAAACTAATAGAGTAAGAACTCACTAACACCCGGAGGGAGGGCATTAATCTATTCATTAGGGTTGTGCCCCATGGCCCAAACTCCTCCTACTGCACCGTCCTCTAACACTGGGATCATTTGCAATGTAAGATTTGGAGGGGACAAACGTTCAAACCATGGCAGAACATATTTACAGCGTGAATAGACAAATCAGTGTTTGCTAAAGTGAACACACGTAAGGTTGCAATCTGTGATTGGTTCTTCCCATTAACCCTATTTAAAAAAGCAGGGAGGTGTGAAGTCTGAGTTCCAAGAGGCTGAGTTAACTGGCCAAAGTCACATGGCTCAAAATGGCAGAAGTGCATTGGCAGTTCAGCTGTTTATCTACAAGTGCAGCAGACAGGACTTTGGGGCCAACGCAGTCAGGCTCGGGTCTGTGCTACATAACCCCTGCTTAAATCCTGAACACCCCTTCAGCTCTAGCTTTCTAAATATTGGGCCCAATCCACCTTCCTCATAACATTTGTAGAATTATGGGGCCCAGAATCTGATATCCTGTGGGTTCTGAGCACATAGAAGTGTATATCCTACTTCCCCCATAAATGGACAGCAGCATTTACACAGAAGGCACCTCCTCACTGCCAAGCTCACAATGGTACTATTTTACTAATTTCTACTTATAATTGCCCTATTGTCCCCCCCACCTCTCCTGGTGTCTATACCCCAATCTCACTCACCTCCCCAGATTTCATACCATTTATTATTTTTTCTCTTTTGTGGATTCAGACTCTCCATTCTAGTTGCATTCTTGCTTAAGTATTTAAATGTGCTCAGTTCTGTCCCATCTCAACAAATCCTCCCTTGACCTGTGTTCTCCTGCAGCTGCTGCCTGTCTCCCTCCATTATCAGGCAAACTCCTCTAGAGAGCCATCTACACTCACTGTGTACGTTTTCTGTCTATCCCCGTTCTTGCCACAGCCTTCTCCAATTGGACTGCTGGGCACATCATTGATAAGGCCACATGGATTCGTGCTGTCAAAACCATGGGGTTTCCCACCCTCTACCTTGCTCAGTCCCAGGCAGGGCTCCTCATGACCAGCCACGCCTTCCTTCTTTGGCTTCCGGAACACCATGTTCTTTGCTTTCCCGCAGTGCCGTTGGTGCCTCCTCTGCAGCCTCTTTCCCCCTTCCTTTTCACAGAGGCCTTTTGGAGCCGTGTCTTATTCTCCTTCCCCAGAAGGAGACCCTGAGATGAGGATTTAAGAGCAAATTGTTAATTCGAGAGGCAATCCCAGAAACATCATCCTACTGGCATGCAGAGGGTAAGATGGTGTGGAGAGTGACAGTGGCCAGTGAGGATGGTCAGTGAAGAGCGTAGACCCCAAGTCACACTCTGGGCAGCTGGAACCTCACCTTCCTGGGAACCTTGGGAACAGGCAGGTTTACTGTTTCTGAGGCATGAGGGAGCTGAGGTATTTATCCACCAACTTTCTCCGGACTCCAGGGCCAAAGCATGACCTCGGGATCAAGCTGGCTGAAATGTGAGGGCTCAATAGGATGGGGCCCAGGGATTGGTACACCTCTGCATACTCTTGGGAGATTTGTACTACCTACAGGCATTATCTTTTCAAAATAAAATCTAGAGTAACAACAGCAGCAACAACGAACAGTGAGCATAATCCATTTCCCTCATGCCAGCCTCTCACAGCCAGTTCTTGCTGGTCATCTTGGATTTCCTTTGACTCTCAACTGCCCACAACTGTAATATTTGTTTGATTATTGGATTCATGCCTTCCCTTCTCTGAAGACTTCCCTAGAAGATTTTTCTCACTGTATCTCCAGAACCTAGAAGCATCCTTGGTGCTCAATGGAAATATATTGAATGGTCAAATAAAACCCTATAATTTTTCATGCTTAATAGGAAATACAAGTGTTCCAAGAGCCAGAGACTTAATTTAGGAAAAATAGGCATGTTCCTACATATTTTAATGGGAACACAGTCATGCACTGCATCATAATGACGTTTCAGTCAGTGATGGACCACATATATGACAGTGGTCTGTAAGACTGTAATGGAGCTGAAAAATTCCTATGGCTTAGTGATGCTGTAGCTGTTGTGATATCATAGTGCAACACATCACCTTTTCTAGGTTTACGTATGTTTAGATACAGAAATACTTGCCACTGTGTTACAATTGGCTACCGTATTTAGTACAGACCCATGCTGCACAGGTTTGTAGTCTAGGAGCAATAGACTGTACCGTGTAGCCTAGACGTGTAGCAGGCTAAACCATCTAGGTTTGTGTACGTACACACTATGATGTTTGCACAATGACAAAATCTCCTAACAGTGCATTTCTCAAACACATCTTCATCGTTAAGCAAAACATGATTATATGTGATTATTTTGGACCAGATATTTGACTTAACAATTATGTGCCTTGCGTAATTTGGGCCCTGGCTAATTAGTTTGGTAGATAGCAGTTTCTATCACACAGGTAACCATGGCCAGCTTCGGGAAATGACCTAGGCAGTATCTCAAGGCTCACACTGAGAAGCGTCCTGTGGTTGGTTTCGTGTTCTATGGTTGCCATCTTGAAATTCGTGATAAATTTTGAACAAGTGGTCCCACATTTTCATTTTTCACCTGGCCCTGTAAATTAGACAGCTGGTGTTGCAGATAACACAATGAGTAGTAACCTAGACCTAGCATTTTATTTCTGCATGCGACTCTTCTGGAGAGTCAGCTACAGGCCCTGTTGGATGTTCGTGATGTTTTCTCGTGGACCCTACGTCAAGGCCAGTTCACAGCACTAATTCACACATGTGACTGCTGGGCTACCTGAGCTCTGCTTTCACCACTCTACACAAAATATCCATGATAAGTGTTTCTACTACGCTGGGACCTGGATTTCAGCCCTATACCCTTCACAGTGTCTGACCTGCAGCCTCTGTTCTGACACAGTTTCTGTAGGCTCATGTGGCTTTTTATGCGATCAAGAGGCAGAAGCGGGTTTGTCTATGTTGTGAATAACTTTCCCAAGGCAAATTCTATGTAGTGTTTTAAAAAATGCCAGGATTCTGGAGAACCCCCTGGAGAGCTTTAGAAATGCAATGTCTCAGGCCTTACCCCCAGTAACTCTGATGTAGGCCTGGAGTGGGGATCAAGAGTCTTCCTTTTTAACAAGTGTTTCAGGTCTGTCAAGGACAATGCCATGAGGGACAATCAGTCTTCATGTTTTCTCTCTGACAGTTTATTATTAAAAGTTTCAAACATGCAGAAAAGTTGAAAGAAAGAATTGTATAAGGACAACCAATATTCTTACCACCCAGATTCTGCAATTAACATTTTGCTATATCTACTTTACCACGTCAATTCATCCATCTCTCCTTTCATCAGTCTATTCATTAATTCACCTACTCACCCATCCACCCATCCATCCATCCATGCATGCATGCATCCATCCATCTATCCACATATCTGTTCATCCATCCATCCATTCACTCATTTATCCACTCATCCACCCATCCATCCACTTATCCTTGTATTCCTCCATCCACCTTGATGTAGACTTTATACTCCCTCTGCTAAACATTACCTGCACCAATCTAATTTTCCACAAACAAGCAAAATGTGGAAGCCAGCAAATGTGTGTGAAATTACATGATGACACAATGCGAGACTCACAGGCCAAGCCCCGTCTCTCTCTGCCTTGTTGCATCCTAGTGGAGATCGATTTATTTTTATCTGCATCTTTGAACTTTTCTCATCAATCTCTGATGCAGGTTTCTTTTTATATTCATTTAAAACACATACCTCCAATCCATGTGTGTAAGCAAATATAAAAAGAAGCAAATATAAAAAAGTAACACACACACATACTATATAAATAATTTCATTGCTTTTGAGGATGTTTTTACTTTATTCTCTGGTGTTTTTATTATTCCTTGTTTTCTAAGTGGGGCATTTCTAACGTGCAGACGTCCTTGGTCTAGTTTGTGCTTGACCAGCTCTTGGGCACACCTTGACCAGCACTCACATGTGATTTGGGGGCTTTCACCTTTGTAAAGGACTATAGCAGCTGCCCAGTCTTTCTGGAGCTCCAGAGTTATTTTACTTGGTGACTTTTCTGAAATGCAGGAAGGATGTAGGTCACCTGATATTCTGGGGGCCATGTGAGGCTTAGCAATTGGATGCTTGGAGTCGATCCCTTTTCACTCACAAAGCTTTTGTGGGAATGTGGCATGATTTAATTCAGCTAACAAAGCTCATTACCAGAAACGTTTGGGAAAGGACTGTCCAAGGACAGGTAAGATGAAGCCTCACCAGGAAAGAGAAGCAAGGAAATCATAACAAAACAAAACAAAAATGAAACACAGTACCTGCCTTTGTTCTGAACTAACACACTCCTCACCTGAAGCCTAACCTGGAGCCCTGGTCCCTGTGCTCTACCAGAGGAAGCCCATGAGTTAGGACGGAGCAGATGCTGCTTCTCATTCCAATGCCAACACCCCCGACAAGCATGGACACTGAGCAGCCTGCACACCCACGAATCCAAAATCTGCCTCTGGTCTGACTGACAGTCAAGGAAAGAAAGAAGTCACAACAGAATTTAATACTTGATAAGTACAGGGATATCCTGCTTTATTGCACTTTGTAGATACGGTGTTTTTTATACATTGAAGGCTTGTTTTGCGGCAACCCTGCATCTAGCAGGTCTATTGATCAGCACCGTTTTTCCAACAGCGTACGCTCATTTTGTGTCACACTTGGTAATTCTCACAGTATTTCAAGCTTTTTCATTATTACATCTGTTATGATGATCTGTAAGAAGTGATCTTTGAATTTGCTGTTATAATTGTTTTGGAGGCACATAAACTGCACCAGTGTGAGACAGCGAACTTAATCAATACATGTTGTGTGTGTTCTGGTTCTTTCACAAACCGGCCATTCCCCCATCTCTTTCCTTCTCCTCAGACCTCCCTATTCCCTGAGACAAAGGAATAGTAAAATTAGGCTGATTAATAATCCTACAATAGTCTCTAAGTGCTCAAATAAAAGGAAGAGTCCCACATTTCTCACTTCAAATCAAAAGCTAGAAATGATTATGCTTAGTGAGGAAGGCATGTCTAAAACTGAGATAGGCTGAAAGTGAGGCCTCTTGCACCACATGGTTAGCCAAATTGTAAATGCAAAGGGGAAGTTCTTGAAGGAAACTTAAAGTGCTACTTCAGTGAACGCACAAATGATAAGAAAATGAAACAGTCTTATTGCCGATGTGGAGAACGTTTTAGTGACCTGGATAGAAGATCAAACAAGGCAAAATATTCCCTTAAGCCAAAGCCTAATCCAGAGGAAGGCCCTGATTCTCTTTAATTGTAGAGTTAGAAGGCTGAAGGAGGTGAGGAAACTGCAGAAGAAAAGTTGGAAGCTAACAAAGCTTGGTTCATGAGGATTAAGGAAAGAAGCCATCTTCATAACATAAAAGTGCAAGGTGAAGTAGCAAGTGCTGATGGAGAAGCTGCAGCAAATTATCCAGAAGATCTAGCTAGGATTACTGATGAAGCTGGCAGTTCTAAACAACAGATTTTCAACGTTGACAAAACAGTCTTTCATTGTAAGAAGATGCCATCTAGGATCTTCTTAGCTAGAGAGGAGAATTCAGTGCCTGGATTCAAAGTTTCAAAGGACAGGCTGACTCTTGTTAGGGACTAGCGAAGGTGGTGACTTTAAGTTGAAGCCAATGCTCATTTACCGTTCCCAAAGTCCCAGAGCCCTTAAGAACTATGGTAAATAAACTGCCTGTCCTCTGTAAATGGAACAACAGCCCCAGGATGACAGCATATCTGTTTTACGCCATGGTTAGTTGAATATTTTAAAACCACTGTTGAGACCTGGTGCTCAGGAAAAAAAAAGAGTTTTTTGAAAATATTACCACTCATTGACAATGAACCCAGTCACCCAAGAGCTCTCAAAGAGAGTGACAAGGAGATTAATGTTTTCCTGCCTGCTAATACAACCACTATTTTTTTTTCTTTCCAGCTTTTAGGTTCAAGGGGTATATGTGCAGGTTCATTACATGGATAAATTGCATGTTGCAGGGGTTTGGTGTACAGATAATTTTGTCACTCAGGTAATCATCATAATAGCCAACAGGTAGTTTTTAAATCCTTACCCTCCTCCCACTCTCTACCCTCAAGTAGGCCCTGGTGTCTATTGTTCCCTTCTTTGTGTCAATGTGTACTCAATGTTTAGCTCCCACTTATAAGTGAGAACACATGGTATTTGGTTTTCTGTTCCCACATTAAATTGCTTAGGATGATGGCCTCTAGCTACATCCATGTTGCTGCTAAAGACATGATTTTATTCTTTTTTATGGCTGCATAGTATTCTGTGGTGTATATGTACCACATTTTGTTTATCCATTCCACCATTGATGGGCACCTGGGTTAATTCCATGTCTTTGCTATTGCAAATAGTGCTATGATGAACATATATGAGCATGTGCCTTTATGGTAGAATGACTTATATTCCTTTGGGTATACATTCAGTAATGGGATTGCTGGGTTGAATGATAATTCTAAGTTATTTGAGAGATCTCCATACTGCTTTCCATAGTGGCTGAACTAATTTACATTCCACCAATAGTGCATGTATTCCCTTTTTTCTGCAACCATTCCAGTATCTGTTATTGTCTGACTTTTAATAATAGCCATTCTGACTGCTATGAGATGGTATCTCATTGTGGTTTTGATTTGCATTTCCCTAATGATCATTGATATTGGGCTTTTTTCATATGCTTTTTGGCCATGTGCATTCTTCTTTTGAGAAATGTCTGTTCATATCCTTTGCCCAGTATTTGCTTACTGATTTGTTTAAGTACCTTATAGATTCCGGATATTAGACCTTTGTTGGATGCATAGTTTGCAAATATTTTTTCCTTATTCTGTAGGTTGTCTGTTTTCTCTGTTGATGGTTTCTTTTGCTGTGCAGAAACTCTTTAATTAGGTCCCACTTGTTAATTTTTGTTGTTATTGTTGCAGTTGCTGTTAGAATCTTCATCATGAAGTTTTTGTCAGAGTTGATGACCAGAATGGTATTTAATAGGTTTTCTTGTAGAGTTTTTATAGTTTTCAGTTTTACATTTAAGTCTTTAATCCATTGTGAGTTGATTTTGGTATACAGTGAAACGTAGGGATCTAGTTTCAATCTTCTGCATATAGCTTACCAGTTATCCCAGCATTATTTGCTCAATAGGGAGTCCTTTCCCCAGTGCTTGTTATTATCAGCTTTGTTGAAGATCAGATGGTTGTAAGTGTGGGGCTTTATTTCTGGGCTCTCTAACCTGCTCCATCGGTCTATGCATCTGTTTCTGTACCAGTACCATGCTGCTTTAGTTACTGCAGCCTTGTAGTACAGTTTGAAGTTGAGTAGTGTGATGCCCCCAGCTTTGTTCTTTTTGCTTAGGATTGGTCTGGCTATTCGAGTTCTTTTTTAGTTCTAAATGAATTTTAGAATAGTTTTTTCTAATTCTGTGAAAAAAACATCATTGGTAGTGTGATAGGAATAGAATCGAATTGGTAGATTGCTTTAGGCAGTATGGCCATTTTAACAATATTGATTGTTTCTATCCATGAGCATGGAATACTTTTCCGTTTGTTTGTGTCATCTTTGATTTCTTTCAGCAGTGTTTTGTAATTCTCATTGTAGAAATCTTTCACCTCTCTGATTGGCTATATTCTTAGGTATTTTATTCTTTTTGTGGCTATTGTAAATGGTATTGTATCCTTGATTTAGCTCTCAGCTTGGATATTATTGGCATATATAAATGCCACTGGTTTTTGGACATGGTTTTTGTACCCTAAAACTTTGCTGAAGTTTTGTTTTTGTTTTTTGTTTTTGTTTTTGTTTTTTTAAATCATATTTAGGAGACTTTGGGCAGAGAGATGGGGTTTTTTGGATATAGAATTTTATTGTCTCCAAAGAGAGATAGTTGGACTTTCTCTCTTCCTGTTTAGATGTCTTTTATTTCTTTCTCTTACCTGATTGCTCAGGCTAGGAGTTCCAGTACTATGTTGAATAGGCATGGTGAAAGTGGACATCCTTGTCTTGTTCCAGTTCTCAACAAGAATGTTTCCAGCTTTTGCCCATTCAGTACAATGTTGGCTGTTATTATTTTTTATTCCAATTTGTATGTTTTCTGTTTACTCTGTTCTTTTGCTGCAAACATCATTCTTTCTTATGATGTTTGCCCATATTATTTTGATGTACATTTCTTCAATGCCTAGTTTGGACAACCACCATTCTGCAGCCCATGGATCAAAATATAATTTCAACTTTCAAGTCTTATTGTTTAAGAAATACATTAGGTGAGAGAGCTCCAAGATGGCCGATTAGCAGCAGCTCAGGATTGCAGCTCCCAGTGAAGGTGCAGGGAGTGAGTGGACGCCAGACTTCCAGATAAATTTTTGTTGTCCACGGACCGGGAGATGCCCAGTGGAAGAGCCCCATGGGTTGCCAGCACGACTCTTTTGGCCAGCACGGCTGTTTTGCCGGCGCCCCGGCGCAGCGGTTCTCATTGCAGAGTTTGCGGGACTGGGTGCCCTTTTAGTTGGCGTTTGGAGCTCTGGGAATGCAGAGTCGCCCATTCAGCTGATTGAAAGGGGGACTGAAACAGGGAGCCAGGTCGGGAGATTCCCGGGCAGGAAAGCACCACAAATCTCAGCACTGTTATCTCAGCCAGCGTGGTCGCCTCATGGGAAATAGCATAGATCCCTGCGCCTTTTCGGCGGGTGACTCGGGCACCTGGGAGAGAATCGACTGTTCAATTAGGAAAAGAAAAAAAGGGGACTCCGTGGCGGGGAGCCAGACGATCGGGCTCAGCTGGTCCCACCCCTACAAAAAAACAGCAATTGGAAATGCTGATGGTTGAGAGTTTCACAGCAAGCACAGCTGAACCCGGGAAGGTCCAGCTCTGTGGGGTAGGGGCGTCTGCTGAAGGAAAACAAAGAAACTGGAATAACATCATCACCAATAAACTGGACGTCCACTCAGAGACCCAATCTGAAAGTCAGCAATTACAAAGACGACAGGTGGATAAATCCACAAATATGGGAAGAAACTAGGGCAAAAAGGCTGAAAACACCTGAAATCTGAATGCCTCTCCTCCTTCAGGGTATCGCAGCTCCTCCTCAGCAAGGGAATAAGGCCTGATGGAGAATGAGTGTGATGAATTGACGGAATCAGGCTTCAGAGGGTGGATAATAAGAAACTTCTGTGAGCTAAAGGAACATATTCTAACCCAATACAAAGAAACTAAGAACCTTGAAAAAGGTTTGATGAAATGCTAATGAGAATAGACAAGTTAGAGAGGAATATAAGTGAATTGATGGAGCTGAAAAACACAATATGAGAACTTCGCGAAGTATACACAAGTTTTAACAGTCGAATTGACCAAGCAGAAGAAAGGATATCAGAGGTCGAAGACCAACTCAATGAAAGACCAACTCAATGAAACGAGAAGACAAGATTAGATAAAAAAGCGTAAAAAGGAATGAGCAAAGTCTCCAAGAAATATGGGACGATGTGAAAAGACCTAATCTACACTTGATAGGTATACCTGAATGTGATGAAGAGAATGAATCCAAGCTGGAAAATATTCTTCAGGATATTATCCAGGAAAACTTTCCCAACCTAGCAAGGCAGGACAATATTCAACTCCAGGTAATACAGAGAACACCACAAAGATATTCCTCAAGAAGACCAACCCCAAGGCACATAATCATCAGATTCACCAGGGTTGAAATGAAGGAGAAATGCTAAAGGCAGCCAGAGAGAAAGGTCAGGTTACCCACGAAGGGAAGCCTATCAGACTCACAGCAGATCTCTCAGCAGAAACCCTGTAGGCCAGAAGAGAGTGGGGGCCAATATTCAACATCCTTAAAGAAAAGAATTTTCAACCTGGAATTTCATATCCAGCCAAACTAAGCTGCATAAGTGAAGGAAAAATAAAATCTTTTGTGAACAAGCAAGCACTCAGAGATTTCACCACCAGGCCTGCTTTACAAGAGCTTCTGAAAGAAGCACTACATACAGAAAGGAACAACCAGTATCAGCCATTCCAAAAATATACCAAAAAGTAAAGAGCATCAACATAATGAAGAATGTACATCAACTAATGGGCAAACAGCCAGCCAGCATTAAATGGCAGTATTAAACTCACATATATTAATGTTAATCCTAAATTTAATTCGACTAAATGCCCAATCAAAAGCCACAGACAGGCAAATAGGATGAAAAGCCAAAACCCATCAGTATGCTGCATTCAGACCCATCTTACATGCAAGGATACACAGAGACTCAAGATGAAGGGATGGAGGAAGATTTACCAATCAAACGGAGAGCAAAAAAAAAAAGCAGGAGTTGCAATTCTCGTCTCTGATAAAATAGACTTTAAAGTGACAAAGATCAAAAGAGGCAAAGAAGGACATTACCTAATGGTGAAAGGATCAATGTAACAAGAAGAGATAACGATCCTAAATATATACTCACCCAATACAGGAGCACACAGATACATAAGGCAAGTTCTTAATGACTTACAATTTAGACTTAGACTCCCACACAATGATAGTGGGAGACTTTAACATCACATTGTCAATATTGGACAGATCAACGAGACAGAAAATTAACAAGGATATCCAGGACTTGAACTCAGACCTGGAATAAGTAAACTTAATAAACACTTACAGAACTCTCCACCCCAAATCCACAAAATATACATTCTTCTCAGTACCACATCACACCTACCCTAAAAGTGACTACATAATTGGAAGTAAATCACTCCTCAGTAATTGCATAGCATTTCACAGGTTTAAATGAGATATTGGTTGGCTGTTTGTTATTTTCCTCCCTTATTCCTTCCTGTCTCCATTGTTAAGCACAATTATTGACATAAAAGAGGTTTTTAATACCCATTTTTAGACTGCATTCTAGCCTGGGCAATAGAGCAAGATTCCTGTTCTCTCTCCCTCTTTCTCTTCCTCTTTCTTTCTCTCTTTCATTCTTTTTTTTCTTTCTTTCTCTCTTCCTTCCTTTCTTTCTTTTTCTTTCTTTTTTTCCAAAAAAAAAAAAAAAGAGAGAGAGAAATACATTAGGTAAGGCCACAGCTGTCATAGCTAGTGATTCCTCTGATATGTCTGGGCAAAGTAAATTGAAAACCTTCTGGAAGGGATCAACCATTTTAGATGCCATTAAGAATATTTGTGATTCCTAAAAGGCAGTCAAGATATTGACACTCACAGAAGTTTAGAAGAAGTTGGTTCCAACCCTCACAAATGACTTTGAAAGGTTTAATACTTCAGTGGAAGAAGTCACAGCACATGTGGTGGAAACAGCAAGAGAATTAGAGTTAGAAGTGGAGCCTGAAGATGTGACTGAATTGCTGCAATCTCGTGATCAAACTTGAATGGATGAGGAGTTGCTTCTTATGGATGAGCAAAGAAAATGGTTTCTTGAAATGGATTCTGCTCCTGGTGAAGATGCTGTGAACATTGTTGAAGTGACAACAAAGGACAGAATAATATGTAAATGTAGTTAAAGCAGCAGCAGGGTTTGAGAGGACTGCCTACAATTTTGAAAGAAGTCCTACGGTGGGTAAAAGGCTGTCAAACAGCATCACATGCTATAGAGAAGGCTTTGTGAAAAGAAAAGTCAATGTGGCAAACTTCATTGTTGTCTTATTTTAAGAAATTGCCACAGCCACCCCAGCCTTCAGCAATCATCAACATCAAGGCAAGACCCTCCGTTAGCAACATGGAGATTATGGCTTGCTGGAGGCTCAGATGATTGTTAGCATTTCTTTAGAAATAAAGTATTTTTTTTTTTTTTTTAAAGAGAAAGAGAGAGAGAGAATAGGAAGGAGGAAAAAGGAAGAGAAAGAGAGAGAGAGAATGGGGAGGAGGGAGAAGGAAAAGAAAGAGGGAGAGAGAATGGGAGTATTGCTTTCTTGCCCAGGCTAGAATGCAATTTAGTAATGGGTATTGAAAACCTCTTTTATACTGATAATTATACTTAATGATGTAGTCAGGAAGGAATAAGGGAAGAAGATAACAAACAAATAGCCAACCAATATTTAATTTAAACCTATGAAATGCTATGCGATTACTGAGGAGTGATTTACTTCCAATTATATAGTCACCTTTGGAATAGGTGTGAGGTGGTAATGTATGTTTTGTGTATTTGAAGTGGAGAGTTCTATAAATGTTTATTAAGTTTACTTGTTCCGGGTCTGAGTTCAAGCTCTGAATATCCTTGTTAATTTTCTATCTCGTTGATCTATAGAATCGTTAGTTCTTCTTGTTGCATTGATCCTTTTGCCATTATGTAATGTCATTACTCGCCTCTTTTGATCTTGGTTGCTTTAAAGTCTACTTTATCAGAGGCGAGAATTGCATCTCCTGCTTTTTGTTTATTAGTTTATTTTTACTCTCTGTTTGGTTGGTAAATCTTCCTCCTTCTCTCTGAGTCTTTGTGTATTGTTGCATGTAAGATGGGCCCGGATGCAGCATACCAATGGGTTTTGGCTTTTTATCCAATTAAAATATATATAAGTTTAATACCGGCGTTTGATGCTAGCTGGCTGTTTTGCCCATTAGTTGATGTAAATTTTTTATTGTGTTAAAGTTCTTTGCTTTTTGATATATTTTTGGAAAGGCTGATATTGGTTGTTCCTTTATATGTATAGTGCTTCTTTCAGAAGCTCTTGTAAAGCAGGCCTGGTGGTGGTGAAGTCTCTAAGTACTTGTTTGTTCGCAAAAGATTTAATTTTTCCTTCGCTCATAAAGCTTAGTTTGGCTGGATAGGAAATTCTGGGTTGAAAGTTCTTTTCTTTAAGGATGTTAAATATTGGTCCCCACTCTTTTCTGGCTTGTAGGGTTTCTGCTGAGAGATCTGCTGTAAGTCTGATAGGTTTCCCTTTATGGGTAACCTGACCTTTCTCTCTGGCTGCCCTTAGTATTTTCTCCTTCATTTCAACCCTAATAAATCTGGCTATTATGTGCCTTGGGGTTGGTCTTCTTGAAGAATATCTTTGTGGTGTTCTCTGTATTACCTGGAGTTGAATATTACCCTGCCTTGCCAGGTTGGGAAAATTTTCCTGAATGATATCCTGAAGAGTATTTTCCAACTTGGATTCATTCTCTTCATCACATTCAGGTACACCTATCAAACGTAAATTAGGTCTTTTCACATAGTCCCATATTTCCTGGAGATTTTGCTCATTCCTTTTCATCCTTTTTTCTGCATTCTTGTCTTCTCGTTTCATTTCACTAAGCTGGTCCTCGACTTCTGATATCCTTCCTTCTGCTTGATCAATAAGACTGTTTAAACTTGTGCATGCTTCGCGAAGTTCTCATGTTGTGTTTTTCAGCTCCATCAATTCACTTATATTCTTCTCTAAATTGTCCATTCTCGTTAACATTTCGTCAAACCTTTTTTCAAGGTTCTTAGTTTCTTTGCATTGGGTTAGAACAAGTTCTTTTAATTCACAGAAGTTTCTTATCACCCACATTTTGAAACCTGCGTCTGTTATTGGAACACACGTGTAATCTATTAAGCCTTGTTCCCTTACTGATGAGGAATTGCAATCCCCTGTAGAGGGAGAAGCATTCTGATTTTGAGTATTCTCTACCTTTTTATGCTGGTTTCTTCCCTTCATTATATATTTGTCCGTCTGTCGTCTTTATAATTACCGACTTTCTAACTGGGTCTCTGACGTCCAACCTGTTGATTCCCTGCGCCGAAATCTGAGCAATCCACTGAGCCGGCCAAAACAGCGGTGTTAAGATTGATGGTGCTTTTCTGCCCGGGAATCTCCGGACTCTGCACCAAGAACTGGCGTGCTAAGGCACCAGCAAAACCGCCACGCTGGCCACAAGAGTCGCCCTGGCGACCCGTGGAGCTCCTCCACTGGGAATCTCCTGGTCCATGAGCAACTAATATTCATCTGATAGTGTGGCGTCCTCTCGTTCTTTGCGCTTTCACTGGGAGGTAACGTGCCCGAGCTGCTAATCATCAGCCATCTTGGATCTCTCTCGAGAAATAAAGTATTTTTAAATTAAGGTATGTACAATGTTTTTTAGACATAATGCTATTGCATGCTTAATAGACTATAGTACAGTGTAAACATAATGTTTGTATGCATTGGAAAACCAAAATATTAGTGCAACTAGCCATATTTTGATATTTGCTTTATTGCAGTTATCTAGAGCCAAACCTGAAATATCCCTGAGGTATGTTTGCAACATTCTCAAAAAAAGCAAACCTTAAACCCTGCATTTGAGTTTCAGAAAGCCAGAGACACAAATATACTTGCATACATACATTTATTCAGATTTATCAAAGACTGAGTTGTTCTGCATACATTAAAGTTCCAGGTGGCATTAAATTTTATTTAGAAATTAAGCATTTTTGAAACAAATGTTTATAAACCATAGCATACTTTTTCCTTCTCTTTTTAAAAAGCATTTTCTGAAAACAACTTGACCTTTTTCTTAATGACTTAGCACTTTTTCCCAGGAGAGGTGCATGATGAGCTCCCAGTCTTGTGGCTCAGGGTGGGCTCTGGGAGACTCACAGAGAGGACTCCTCCGAGAAGGTTTCTCTCCAAGACGGGATCTGCTCTGCCCAGGATGCTCCCCCGACACACACACACACACTGAAAAACTGAGCACCTAGAGAGCAACACCAAAAACCAATAATGGCCAAAAATGGGCAGCCAAATCAAGTGACAAGTTACCCTCAGACCCTAAAATGCATGTGGTGGTGATAGGGTATCGACAACCACAGAGACCCAGGCATTGACATCTGTGAGGGAGGAGGTGGGGGAAGTAATGGGGCAGAGCCCAGTCACCTAAGGCAGGAGACCCCAAATCGGCTAACTAAAGAGTGTGGCTGGCACATTGATAACCGCAACTGCAATCATGCTGAGTGAGTCCATGACCCTGCCTGAGATGACACCAGGTGACGCGTGGTTCCTACCATCAGGTCAGATCATAATGGACATGCAAGCACTTTGACCATCCTAATAGTCCAAGGGGCAGTGGAGCCTTTAGAATCAGCTCGGCCCCCAGACGTGCCTCTGCGTCCCTGGGTCAGCGTGAAGGTGTGGAAGTTGTGGTTCTGCACAGATCACTTGAGAAGGTCCAGGCCTCACCTAAACTCTTTAAATGAGGGCCTCTGGGGCGGAGTCCCAGACCTGCTGATTTCTTCATGCTCCCAGGGCAAGTCCAGAAATAGTTAAAGTTGAGGACCACTTCAGTAAGGGAGAAAAAAGCATATTTTTGAGGACTCTTCCCAAGTAAGATTCTTTCTTCCTCTGATTTGTTACTATTTGTTAGCACCTGTGAGTGAAAGGGATGTGTGAGTTTGATTTGGCCTAAATTTCTCTCTAGAAAATTTCCTTTGGTAAGAAAAAAGCCTCCGATTACCAACCAAAGACCATATATTCTAGTCTCGCCCCCACCACTTGCTGGGGTGCCCTGGGGAGCTGTGGAAAATTCTGGCATCCTGCCCCACCTCCCAAGGCTCTGTTGTGGTTGCCTTGGGTTCTAGACACCCCCGAGGGTGGTAATGTGCAGTCAGTGTACCCTGGACTCCAGCCAGCCTCAGTAAGCCTTTGCAGGGCAAGACACCTCGTCCCTGTGTGCAAGCCATTGCTTCATGTAATTTGCATAGATACAGACTCTTTTCTACCCAAGGTTAATCTTTTTAATTAATTTAAGCTGCTATGTTATAGGAAGCAAACACTGACCCTTAAGTAGATAATTGGCACAATTGAAACAATTAAATGATTTTTCCCAGGAGAGCATTCAGCGAAGCCATTCTTGCTGTAGGAGAAGGAACAGCACGAAAAGCAGAAAGGAAATTGTGATACACGTGAAAGATAACTTGTCCATGTTTACAGTCTACTGAGACCAAGAAGAGGCAGGATTTCCCCCTGCTCTTGGCCCGCCTTTGTTGTCCAGGATCCAGGACAGGTGATAGGAGGAGCGGACATGATCTGCATAAACTGGTGCAGCTGGGGTGGGAATTGCTCTTCCTTAGCAGAGGGGGAAGTGGTGCTGGAGGGGAGGGAGGAGGAGAGAGGTTTTAGGGAAAGGGTGCTGAGCAGTCAGGGACCTGTAAGGTCACATTTCTTTCAGGTATTCTTGCCAGGTGTTCTGAATGGGAACATTGTCTGTCATCTCTAGACTGCATTAAAGACCTATGCTGCTTACATTTATCTCTGGTTGTTGGACTGAAGTTTCTAATGCACCTGGTGATGCAGAGCACACCAGGTCTTCTGGTGTCATAAGAAGACACACTCTGTCTTCTTATGGGTTGCTTAGTTCAAGTTCTGGATGAAGGAAGCCTGAACCCATTTTTGTGCAAAAGCCTAAGGGTGTAGAGCAGGGATGCTCAAACTTTGGTTTTTATAAGAAACTCCTTTTATATTAACTAGGTTTTTTGTGTGTAAGAAGAAATGCTTGAACATGGAAATGAAAAGTTCTAACTGTAGGATGGAGTTTACAGGGAGTATAAACCTCCCTCCCGACCTCCAATCCTGGGGCCCCTTCCATTTGTACTCACGCCTGTAATCCCAGCCCTTTGGGAGGCTGAGGCAGGTGGATCACTTGAGGTCAGGAGTTTGTGACCAGCCTGGCCAACACAGTGAAACGCTATATTTAACAGAAATACAAAAATTAGCTGGGCGGGTGGCACATGCTTGTAATCCCAGCTTCTTGGGAGGCTGAAGCAGGAGAATTGCTTGAACCTGGGAAGCAGAGGTTGCAGTGAGCCAAGATTGCACCACTGCACTCCAGCCTGGATGACAGAGATAGAATCCAACACAAAATAAATAAATGAATAAATAAATACATAAATATATAAACTTGTGAAAGAATGAAAAGCTTTCCCAATTATCTGAAAGGAAAGACACCTACAACCCATAACATTGTGGACTCTACTGAAGCAGGCATTCACAGATGCTATGAGTGGAGTGTAAATTATTGGCATCTCTTTGGGGGAAGACAAGACACTATCTAAAAAAGCTTTAAAAAAATCACTTTTTGGAACTTATCCAATAAGAACTTACATAGTTCTTAGGAGAAGAGGCTCATGGCATGTGGGTATCATAGTTGCATAGGCCAGATGGCTTCCTCCAAGATGATCTTCATGTTTGCAATGGCTTAGTGTGTTACCTTCCTTGTAATTTGCATTTAATAATTATTCATTATAGCAAAATTACTTTTGCTTTGCCACTTTCTAGTTGTGTAACCTTGGAAGATCATTGAGTTTCTCTTCATCTCAGTTTTCTCATTGGAAAATTCAAGAGTGTACTATTTCCTGTCTAAGACTGCTCCAGTTACCATGAGTGCATGACAAATTACCCAAAAATATGGTGGCATGCAACAACTGTGTTTTATGTACATAAATTCAGTAGGTTGGGAATTCAGGTGGGAATTCAGCTGAAAGACACTGAGGTTGGGGGCTGGCATATCCTGCAGTCTCACTCATGTATGTGTCTGGTGATTGGAGCTGGCTGTTGGCTGGAGGGCCTCAGTTCTTCCCCACGCTATCATTCCATGTCAGCTAGCTGGGGTTCCAGCAAGCATCCATGAGAGACAGAAAGCCAGGTGTAAACTCTATGGCTTTCCCACAACTCCCCATTTGCTTTGGAAATGATACAGTATCATCCTCACTGCATTCTATTGGTTAATATAGTTATAAAGTTCTGCCCAGGCACAAGGGAGAGAGGTACAGTAGTCTGCTAGGGCTGCCATGACAAAGTACTACAGACGGAATGGCTTAAACAACAGAAATTTATTTTCTTACAGTTTTGAGGGTAGAAGTCTGAGATAAAGGTGTCAACAGGCTTGGTTTTTCCTGAGGCCTCTCTCCTTGGCTTGTAGATGATGTCTTCTCCTTGTGTCTTCACATGGTCATCCCTCCGTGTCTGTCTGTGTTCTAATCTTCTCTTGTGGTAAGGACTCTGTCATATTGGGTGAGGGCCTACCCTAAGGACCATATTTAGCCTTAATTATCTCTTTAGAGATGCTGTCTCCAAAGGCAGTCACATTCTGAGGTACTGGGGGTTAGGGCTTCAACATATGCATTTTGGGGGAACACAGTTCAGCCCATAACAGGAGGGAACATAGATCCTACCTCTTGAGAGAAGGTGAGTGTCACATGACACAGAGAGCTTGTGGGATGGCTCATACCGACATTATTGTCCTTGGAAAACAAAATCAGCCAGCATGACCTACAGCGCCATCCTGATACAACCTAAATGACATAGATGAAGGTGATTAATAATGACAGCATCATACCGGTGTAATGTACAGGGCAGTAACTCACTGGTATCAAGGACAGGCCTCTGAGGGGCCACATACCTGGGATACCTAGGTGGATGATCTGAGCATCTACTGTGTGTAAAGATACACATGGCTGGGATTTTGAACATGAATAGAAGTGACCCTTTGAATTAACCTTGAAAACAACTTCTGACTGTAATCAGGGTTCTTCTGTTCCTATCTCCTATGACATAAGGCTCAACTCTAAGCTTTCAGAAAGCACCCCTTGAAAATAAAATCTTGGATATTGTAGCAAGTGCTGTGCACATGCCCTTCAGCTCCTAGCCCCACCATACTACTGTGAAAGTGCACTTCTTTAAACTGGCACCCTCCAGCATCTTTTCTGGCCATTAGAACCTGATTTTCCCAAAGATTCAGCAGGTTGGAATGCCAGAGAAATAATGCCCTACCTGCACCCAGCAGTATTCCACCAGGGGCTACGGGTGTGGTTCACACACTCCAGCTACCTCCCCTCATGGGACTGGGACCTGGAGTTTCCAAGAGGGAGTAGGCTCCAGTTGTCCATGGGGGCAGCTAGTTTTATTGTCACCTTCCCTGTCCTGTCTGTAGAGACAGTGCTCCTGGAGACAACTTCCCAAATTTGCTGCCTGCACTAGGATGTTATTTCAGGGTTGGCTTCCGAAGGAACAAAAATGAAGACAGACAGATATACTCGGTAGCTATGTGTAGATCATGCAGGAACATAGCCAAGAACAAGGCACTCAGCCACTCCCAGGGTTAAAATTAAGTTTTCTACGTTGTCTCTCTCGTCTGAATCTGAGTGAAAGCCCAGGCTCCTGCATCAGCTGGGCCACCTGAGGAGCTCCCTCCAGCCTCTGGGCACTGAAGCTCCACCTGCCCCCACCACATCACAGGAAACCGCCAGCACAACCTCCTGCCTTCTGCAGTCTCTTCAGGGAGCACATGCAGAACTGCATCTAGAGCACGGGGCCAATATTGTCACCTTCCCTGTCCTGTCGCCCTTCCTGTCTCCACTCCCTAGTGTTCCTGAGAGCTGGGAGCACTCCCTGATTCGTTTTATCTCCTGTAAATGAACAAGTGTTTGGCTGGAATAGGAAGCAAATGGCATGAAATTTGCATATGAAAAGCCATTCCCATAGTGTCCTTGTGTCTGTGAGGATAGGAGGATCCAATCTTCTCAACTGGGACCGAGGGTTAGTGGGAAACCTGTGTGACCCTCCTGGTGGGAGGGGGATGGGGCGACCCTCTCCGATGGCTCTCAGCCTGCCAGTGTCCCTAGACTGTTTCCAAGCCCAGGGTTCACCTGAGACAACTGGGCAGGGGGTCTAGTGCTGGAGGTAGCCCCTTCCTGAGTGTACTGATGTATCAAGCTTCCCTGGGGCTCTGGGGAGGGTGATCCCTCGCTCTGCCCTTCCCAAGCCTTGTGCACACCCTGCTCACCCTGGAGCCACCTCCCTTCAGTCACCAGGGTGGCCTTGTCCTCCTGGCCTCTCTGAGGCTCAGACCTAGCTGCCTCCCTGCAGCATTTCCCTTTGCCCACAGAGGCCTCCTCTCTTCTCCCAACTATGTGTTCACCACTCTTTATTTTATTTTGACCTTCGTTTGGGTTAAAGTGTTTTCTTTCTTCCCTGACCATTTTTCTCATCTTCCTCTGTTGCCTTTTCCTTCCAATTGCCGGTTCTTAGGTTCAAAGCCTCGGGAGGCTCAACAGTCCATCTGGTGTTTGTAGGTGGCCTCGGGGGCCCTGATGCTATGTCCACAACCCCCCTGGAGCTGAGGGGTGGACAGGACACCTGAGGGCACACAGTCTCCCACACCGTTCTGCTGGGACAGGACACACTGACCTGAGGCCCCTTCCAGCTTCCCGTGTGGCTCTGGGCCTGGCCATGGGAGTTATGAAATCAGAACTGGTGACTGCCACGTGCCTGGGGCTTCAGCCATAGCCAGCCTAAAGCAGATGAAACCAAATCCCTACCTTACCCCAACTGGAAACAAAAACAATCCCAAAGAAGAGAGAGATGTGGGCCGTTTTAGACAGGTGTGCGATTCTGAAATTGAAGAGCAAGACACAGAAATGCGCCCACCAGAAGAGCAGTTCCGTATCCACTGGGCAGTGTGGAGCCATGTATGTGTGTGTGTGTGTGTGCACGCACATGTGTGTGTGTGTGATGTTGATGAAGAGTTTTGAAACACTGAGCTGGTAGGGACTTGGAGGTGGAACTGTGTGACCAAATGCTTTTAAAAACTATTAAAATAACAGAATTCATCCTGAGGAGGGAGAAATGGCCCCTGTTATAAGGCGGTAGATGTGGGAATTAAAATGCACGTACCTGCTCGGCCTGAGAGCTGAATGCACTCTTAAGGAAACTGAATCGTTGCCACAGTCGGCGAGCTCAACAGCGATGATTAAACATTTAATCAGACGCATGATACTTTGTTGTGTGTTCATTGTGGCTACAGGAAAGGGTGCTGTAACAGATCTTTAAATAGCAAACCCGCGGCTAAATTTCACTTCATCCATCAAAGGCTGCTGCTATGCAATGACCTAATTTTAGCAGCTTATCAATCCCCCAGTGCTTGTTCGTTGATGTAACTTTGATCCTCTGATGCTAGATGACTTTTGTGCTGAATATAGCTAGAATTTAATATGAATCACTTGGATGGCTGCCCAGCTGAGCTCAACTGTATGAGAGAGGGAGAGAGAGAGAGAGAGAGAGAGAGAGAGAGGATTCAGGCTATCGAGGTGAATAAAAATGTAGACACAGGCTTCCTTTTTTTTTTTTCTGGGGCAATCAACTCCGTATCGCTAGGCATGTATTTCAAGCACAATACCCTTGAACTTTTGTTTTATTTCTCCCTCCTAAACAATGAGACACTTCTGGCAAACATACATAGGAAGCAATAATACACTGCTACTGCCAAGATCTGATCACAGTGTCAATAATTGCAAGACATTTTGAATGAATTTTTCTAAGCAAATCATTGCGTTTGCAATGAGCATTTATTTCTAAATAGGGAGGGAGCAGCTGAGATGCTACGAAGGAGCAGAGAACATCTTCAATAGCCCTCCTCCTCTCTCATTTTCTAAATTATTAGAGTGTGCTTTTTCGTCTTTCCTACTGTCTGGCTGCTCATCTGAATTTTGAGATTTCCTTCGTCCTCCCGGCTCTTTGGCAGAACCGTCTGTGTCTCAGGCATCCTTCCTGGATGGGTGTGGCTGTTGCCTCACTCTTCTCCATTTGCCCTTGTTGGCATTATTTCTACCCATAAGCTGAGTCCTGTGGTTTATGATCTTCATTTTCTGAACATGGCAGGTAAAGACAGGAGGCCTGGGCAGACGTTGAAACGCACTGGACTCCTGGATGGGTCTGACCCTGGACTGCCTGCTAGGGTCTCACCCACCCTGTTGCTCCACCACTTTCTCATCCAAGTTGGGAGGGTCTTTTCATTTCTTCTAATTTTTTTTTCCAGGATTTAGCCACTGCCTGCTTAAAACCTCCTCCTCTCCCCCAGATGGGGAGGGGTGGGAGGAAACACAGCTTAATCTGACTTGGCTACTAGTCAGCAGTTTGGTTGAGGAGGAAACAGGCACACCGTCTCAGGGAAGTCTGTGGATCTCAGAGTATTTAATCTCCTTGGGATTCCTGTCCTATTATTTGGGGTGTCTGTTGAAGAAGCTGTCATGGTACAAGAGGGCTTTTCAATGAATATAAGATGCCTTAAGATCCTGAGAAGAAAGATTTCTTTAAAAAGAGATAATAAGCTTCTGTAACGAAGTGCCACCAATAAAATGTACTGAAATACACACACTGACTGTTCAAACTAGCTTCTAGCTGGCTTGAGAAATGGTAGTGCCAGAGCAGCAGTCCCCAGCCTTTTTGGCATCAGGGACCGGTCCTGTGGAAGACAGTTTTTCCATGGACAGGGGTAGGGAAAATGGTTTTGGGATGAAACTCTTCCACCTCAGATCATCAGGCATTAGTTAGATGATTCTCAAAAGGAGTGCACAACCCAGATCCCTCTCATGCTCAGTTCACAATCAGATTTGTGCTCCTATGAGAATCTAATGCCACCGCTGATCTGACAGGAGGCAGAGCTCAGTGGGTAATGCTCCTCCCGCCACTCACTTCCTCCTGTGCGGCCTGGTCCCCAACAAACCATGGACCCATAGTGGGTCATGGTCCAGGGACTGGGGACCCCGATCAATGGGACATTGTGGCTAGAGAGGATCAGAACATTCTATTTTGTACACTAACATTTCAGTAATAACAAAATACCAGCCCTGCCAACATCTTGATTTTGTTTCACATCTGCAAAGGCTGGGGAGGCATCTGGAGCTTCTTGACACATCAGCCTGGAATGCTGCCCAAAGGCTGGGTCTGCTTCAGGCCTGCAGGTGAAGGTAAGGGTGCATCGGTGAGTGCCTGTAGAGCCAGCTCATGTCTGAGACTCTGTCCTGAACAAATCCTGCAGCGGGACAGTTGGGAAGGGGCAGGGAGTGTCACTTTAGATTCAACAGGAGAGCATCTTCGACGTTCATGCCAGCGAATGCTCAGACTCATGGGTCATGGTTCAGCTATAACTGCAGTGGGGTCAGGTGCTTTGCCTTCTACTCACCAGAACAGATAACGTGGAGCACAGATTGAGAGGCAGATGAGAAACTCCCCACAGTGCTTACTACATAATGATGTAAGCACCATAATAACAATAAGTCAAAGAAATGCTTATAGAATTCTTACTGTACCCCAGGTGCTCTCTAAGTGCTATCTATAGATCATTTCATTTAATCCAGTTCTCTTAGAAGGTAAGTACAGTCATCCTTCAGTATCCATGGGAGCCTGGTTCTGGTACCCATTTCAGACACCAAGATCCACGGACGCTCAAATCTCTTATATAAAATAATGTGGTATTTGCATATGACCTGTACATAGCCTCCTGCATGTGTTGAATCCTCTCTAGATTACTCATGATACCTAATACAGTGTAAATGCTATGTAAGTATTTGTTTGCATACATTACATACAATGGCCAAAAAGAAGTCTGTCCATGTTCAGTGCAGACTCAACCATTTATTTGTTCCCCCCAAATATCTTCTATCTGAGGTTGGTTGAATTCATGGATGCAGAACATGTAGATATGGAGGGCCAATAGATCAAGTTTCTATTTTATAGAAGAGTAATTGGAACCCAGAAAGGTCAAGTAATGTACCATAGGTCACACAGCTAGTAACTGGAAGAGTCAGGATTCAAACTTAGGCAAAGTCCAGAATTTCTGCTTTGGGACCACTAGGATATATGGTCTCCAAATGACTAGCAATCTCCAACCAGTGTTCTTTGACTCCTCCAAAAATGGCCTGCTATATCTCAGTAAAAGCAGCCAATGGCAGGCTCCGTGTTAAGGCCCTGGCCAGTAGTTGCTATTGGCTGTGAGGGTGGCATTGTGCTTTAGTGCCTGATGGCCCCAGATGAGTTAAAACACAGGCTGAATCCTGACAGTGGTACAAATCGGGGGTTTCAATCTGAGGGTAGTTTTAGTTCATGGGTTTGGGCTGGGAGTCTGTGTCTGGCCAGTGCCAGCACTGATATTGACAATACCGTTGTGAGTATCTGGCTTAACAGTATTGGTCATCCCAGTGACATTCCTCAGGGTCGGTTTGGATTTGTAGGGGAAAAGGGCGCCAGTGGGGGAGAGGTTTTCTGCCATGTTGAAGGGTTCATAGCCTGGAATCATGTGGGAAGCACTGGAGTAATCCATCTCCAAAGCTGTATAGGCAGAACCCAGCACCACAGCGCTCAGCTCAAGAGCACCCCAAGGCAGGGGACGGCTCTGCACGCTGCAGTCCTCACTATTTGGTGGTTAGCAAAGGATAATGAAACTTTAAAAGGTCCTAAAACATAGAACAGAGACTAAGAGTTCATGAATGGGAAATGATCAAGTGCCTGGAATGAAGCCCATAAAACGAAGGGGTATTGAGAACGTCTCAGAGGAAGCCAAAGCAGGTGAATGTAAATTGGAAGAGAGGTCAAGGGGTGAGAGCAGAGGAGGGAACTGCCTGTGATGGGCTGAACTGTGTCCCCCATAAAATTCATGTGGTGAACGCCTAACTCCCAGTACCTTGGAATGTGACTGTGTTGGAGATTGGGCCTTGAAAGAGGTTATTGAGGTGACATGAGGTCATACAGGGGACCGTAGCTCAATCTGACTGGTGTCCTTCTAAGAAGAAGAGATGAGGACACAGGCACAGAAGGAAGGCCACATGCAGACATAGGGAGAATGTGCCACCTACAAGGCAAGGAGATACCAACCCCGATGACAACTTGACCTCAGACTTCCAGCCTCCAGGACTGTGAAACGTTACATTTCTGTTGTTGAAGCCACTCACTCTGTGATACTAAGGCCGCGCAGCCCCCCGATGATTACACCACCCTTCTCACCTCTCCAAGGCCAGTTGGTGTTTCATGGAGCTGCCTCTAAGACTCAGAGGTGTAAGCCGTGCTCCTGGAAAATGGCTATCACCTTTTAAAAAGGGGGACATTTGGCCCATTTCCACTCAAATACATAAACACTGCAATCTCAAAGTGCTTGTGCATTGGTTCACTTATTCACTAAGTTCCTCTAATGGCAACTCCAGTCCACATGATTATCTGTCCCTCGCTAGCCCTGTTCTTATGACTCAAAGATGTGTGCTGGCGGAGTCCTGGCACAGGAGGTGAGGGGTGTGTGGCATCCTTTGGGATACCAGGAAGGAAATATCAGTAGCATCTGGGTAGAATGGGCTTTTCCAGGGGGAAAGGAAGCCTGAGCGTGGTTCAGCCGGATGCAGGCTGCTTCTGAACTTTGAAGGAGGAAGTTTGTGGTCACTGCTGAAAAGGAGCAGGAGATGGCCATTGCTGTCCAACATGAGCAACTGAGCTCCCTGTTCTGACTGGACATTGATCTTGCCCTGTGTGGGCCATGCATGTGACCCGGGGCAGGGCTGTGGGGCCTGGGCTCTGCAGGCATGCATGGGCACATGGTCACAGAGACTAGACTCCAGCTCTCTGTCTTTCATTCCACATGGGACTGAGGGTGGGAGAGGGGTCAGAATTGCCATTCCGAGTTGGGGATAGAGAGCCCACGGTTCCAGAGAGAGGGACTGAGTGTCAGCCAGTGAGCTGCAGCCCCAGGGGCTCACATCTCATTGGCAGGAGTCTCAGCCCTGCAGCTGGCATAGCCAGGCATCAAGTTGGGGGCTCCAGACAGGGCTGCCTGACCTCTGGATTTGGGGCTGTTTGCAGCTACTTGAGCATTCCTCAGTTCTTCAGGCACCCATTGCTGCCTGAAACCCAGAAATCCCTCCACAGTGAGCTGGGACTTATCCCATCTGCTGCCCACTATTATGATGCTCTCAAAGCTCATGGATCAGGCATTTAAGGCAGTTTGGGTTAGAAAGGCTTACCTCTCAAAAAATAATAGCTTCTCTCACACCTCACATGGGCCCAACTATTCAGATTCTATTTGGCTGGTTCTGTGTAGTTCTTCAAACCTTGGCAGGCTTATTTCCCTTGTTGGGATAGACAGATCAGTAAGCTTGCTGATCCTGCCCTTGGGGACAGCGGCATCCGCCAGGGACTGGCATATTCAGGTGAGCTCTCAGGATGGATTCTAGCCATCCACTGTACGTTTTTTGGTTTGAGATTACCATGAGGTTTGCAAATCTTATCCATTATTTTAACCTGATGGCAAGTTAACTCTATTTGCATAAACAAAACCAATCAAAAAGAAAACTAATAAAAACTACACCTTAACTTCATCCTCCCCACCATCGCCCACCCCGCTTTTAATTTTTTTTTGTTTTGTTTCCGTTTTACTATGTCTTGAAAAGTGATTGTAGTTTTTTTTGGTTGGTTCATCATTTAGTGTTTCCACTTAGGATCTGAGTAGTTTACGCACCACAGTTACAGTGGTATAATCTTTTGTGTTTTCCTGTGTACCCACTATGACCAGGGAGTTTTGTACCTTCAGGTGATTATTTATTGCTCACTAATGTTCTTTGCTTTCTGATTGAAGTACTCCCTTTTTCTTGTAGGACATGTCTGATGTTGATGAAATCCCTCAGCTTTGGTTTGTCTGGTAATGTCTTTATTTCTCCTGAATGTTTGAAGGACATTTTTGCTGGATATACTATGACAAGGTAAAAGGTTTTTCCTTCAACACTTTGAATATGTCATGCCACTCTCTGCTGGCCTGTAAGCTCTCCAGTGAAAAGTCTGCTGCCGGGCCTATTGGAACTCCATTGTATGTTACTTGTTTCTTTTCTCTTGCTGCTTTTAGGATCCTTTCTTTATCCTCGAATTTTGGGAGTGTGATTATTAAACACCTGGTGGTCTTCTTTGAAATCTGCCTGGCGTTAAATCTGCTTGGTGTTCTATAGCCTTCTTGTACTTGGGTATCCATATATTTCCCTAGATTTGGGAAGCTCTCTGTTATTTCCCTTTGAATGAGCGTTCTATCCCTATCCCTATCTCTTTTTGTAAGGCCAATAACTCCTCGACCTTCCCTTTTCAGGCTGCTTTCTGGATCCTGTAGGTGTGCTTCATTGTTTTTTATTCTATTTTTGTTTCGTCCCCTCTGACATTTTCAAAGGCCTATCTTCAAGCTCACTAGTTCTTTCTTCTGCTTGGTCAGTTCTGCTATTAAAAGATTCTGATGCGTTCTTCAGAATGCCAGTTGCATTTTTCAGCTCCCAAATTTCTCCTTGATTCCTTTTAATTATTTCAATCTCTTTGTTAAATTTATCTGATAGGTGTCTAAATTCCTTCTCTGTTATCTTGAATTTCTTTGCGTTTCCTCAACACAGCTATTTTGAATTCTCCGTCTGAAACGTCACATGTCTCTGTTTCTCCAGGATTGGTCCTTGGCACTTTATTTAGTTCATTTAGCGAGGGCATGTTTTCCTGGATGGTGTCGATGCCAGCAGATGTACTTCAGTGTCTGGGCATTGAAGAGTTAGGTATTTGTTGCAGTCTTCACTGTCTGGGTTTATTTGTAGCTGTCCTTCTTGGGAAGGCTTTCCAGATATTTGACAAGACTTGGGTATTGCGATCTAAGCTATATCAGTTTCAGGGGATGCCCCAAACCCAGTAACACTGTGGCTCTCACAAACCTGTAAAGGTACTGCCTTTATGGCTTTGGGCAAGATCCAGGATAATTCTCTGGATGACCAGGTAGACACTCTTGTTCTCCTCCCTTAATTTCTTCCAAACACACAGTTTCTCTCTATGTTCTGAGCCACCTGAAGCTGGGGGTGGCGTAACACAAGCATCTCTGTGGCCACCAGTACTATGACTGTGTACCACAGTACTAGTACTGTGCTGTGCTGAGTACTACTACTCAGTACTATGACTGTGCTGAATCAAACCTGAAGCCAGGACAGCACTGAGTCTCTCCCAAGGCCCGCCTATGTTTGCTCAAGGCCCTGTGGCTCTAAAATCAGCAGGTGGCAAAGCCAACTAGGTCTATGTCCTTCCCTGAAGGGCAGTGAGGTTCCTCAGACCCAGGATGGATCCAGAGGTGCTGTCTGGGAGTCAGGGACTAGAGACAAAAACCTTAGAATCTACCTAGTGTTCTATTGTATTGTGGTTGAGTGGGCACTCAAACTACCAGAAGCAATCCTTCCCACTTTTCCCTCCTGTATTAGTCTGTTCTCACACTGCTAATGAAGATGTATCTGAGACTGGGTAATTTATAAAGGAAAGAGGTTTAATGGACTCATAGTTCCACATGGCTGGGTAGGCCTCATAGTCATGACAGAAGGCAAAGGAGAAGCAAAAACATGTCTTACATGGTGGCAGGTGAAAGAACACGTGCAGGGGAATGGCCCTTTTATAAAACCATTAGATCTCATGAAACTTATTCACTAGCACTAGAACAGCATGGGAAAAGACCTGCCCCCATGACTCAATTATCTCCCACCGGGTCACTCCCATGACATGTGGGAATTATAGGAGCTACAAATCAAGATGAGATTTGGGTAGGGACATAGCCAAACTGTATCACCTCCCCTTTTCAAAGGCACAGGAGCTGTAACTTGCTTAATGTTCCACAGAGCTGCCAATGAGTGGCCAGATGCTAGGGAACCCCTTACTCCATAGGTGCCACTCCAGGCCACAAGAATACTGCCAGACTGTCTCTGATGTTCCCGTAAGGCCCCAGGGCTCTGCAGTCAGCTTGTGGTGACTGCTGCCTGGCCTGGGACTCACCCTTCAGGGTAGTGGGCTCCCTCTGGCTAGGGAAGGTCCAGAAATGCCATATAAGAGTCAAGGCCTGGAATCAGGGACCCCAAGAGCCTACTTGATGCTCTACACCCCTGTGGCTGTGCTGGTACCTAAGGCGCAAGACGAAGTCCTCTTTGCTTTTCCTTCTGCTTTTTTCCAGCAGGAATTTTGCCCTGTAGCCACCACTGTTGGTAATGTGCTGAGTCTCACCTGAAGCCAGCAGATCTCAGAGGCTCACCAAGGCCCTCAATGTAGTGCCTGGGTATTATTGCTGGTTATTCAGGGCCCAGGGGCTCTTCAGTTAGCAGGCGATGAATGCTGCCAAGACATGTTTTTTGTTTTTTTTTCTTCAAAGCAGCGGGCTCCCTTCTGGCCTAGGGTGTGTCTAGAAATGTGACCTGGGAGTTAGGACCTGGCGACTCTGACTGGTGCCCTATCCTGCTGTGGTTGGGATGGTATCCAAGATGCAAAGTCCCCCTACTTTCCCTCCCCTTTCCTCAAGCAGAAGGAAGGGGTCTATTTTGGAGCCGTGAGCTGTGTATCCTGGGGCTAAGGGTTCGGTGATGCTAGTACTCCCCTGGCTGCCCCAGCTAGTATCTTAGCATGTCTTGTCCCCGCCCTCCCCCTGCATCCCTGTCCACTGTCCCCGGTTCTAGTTCAACACTAGGATTCACCTAGGAGTTGCAGTCCTTATGGCCTAGACGGCCTTTCAAATTGACTTGGAGACACATTGCACTGTCGCCCTTGGTGGCAGTAGTGAGGTTTGGAGGCACGTTAAGTTGGGACCATTTCCCTCTGGCTAGGGCTGGTTTAAACACTCCCTCAATGGGTGAGTGTCAGCTGAGTTTGGTCGGGTTTTCCTTTCTCCTCTAACAGGAATGCACTGCATTCAATGTCTCACAATTGCTGTGCTCTCCCCCAGTGCCTAGAGACACTCTCTGCACCAGGCTGAGGGAGGGGCGGTGCCTGTGATCCAGGACTGTTTTATCTTTTCTCTCTCTCTCTCTCTTTTTTGTTTTGAGATAGAGCCTCACTCTGTCGCCCAGGCTGGAGTGCAGTGGAGTGATCTCAGCTCACTGCAACCTTCGCCTCCCAGGTTCAAGTGATTCTCCTGCCTCAGCCTCCCAAGTAGCTGGGAATACAAGCATGCGCCACCATGCCCAGACAATTTTTGTATTTTTAGTAAAGACGGGGTTTTACCATTTTGGCCAGGTGAACTCCCAACCTCGTGACCTGCCAGCCTCGGCCTCCCAAAGTGTTGGGATTACAGGTGTGAGCCACTGTGCCAGGCTTTTTTTTTTTGAGCTGGAGTCTCACTCTGTCAACCAGGCTGGAGTGCAGTGGCACAGTCTTGGCTCACTGCAACCTTTGCTTCCTGGGCTCAAGTGATTCTCATGCCTCATCAGCCCTCTGAGCAGCTAAAATTACAGGTGCGTGCCACCATGTGTGACTAATTTTTGTATTTTTAGTAGAGATGGGTTTCACTATGTTGGCCAGGCTGGTCTTGAACTCCTGATCTCAAGTGTTCCACCTGCCTTGGCCTTCTAAAGTGCTGGGATTACAGATGTGAGCCACCATGCCTGGCTCCTCATGGTGAGTTTTGGAACAGTAACCTCAGGATTCACCTGTGCGTGTGGAGGAAGGGGTGTGCAGGGCCAGCCGGCAAGGCAGGGCATGTGTTTTTTGACCTCGTCTCCTCTCCAGGTAGGAACTGCGATGTGGTTGGTGTCACTGCTGTGGCACCTTTTTCATATTTGCCCGAAAGGGAAGGAAGGAGGAAGAGACAGGAGCTTAGCTTGCCTGGGCATTCTGCTCAGGGGATGGGGTTACCAGGCCTTTTTCAGCAGAACTACCTCCATCAGTACCTCTCTCAATGAGAATCCTTGCGTTGCCTGGGGTTTTTAATCCGGGAAGTGAGCCTGCATTCTGCAGCTGTCCAGAGGCCCATCTAAGAATGTGCACCTTGTGGTTAACTTCTTGAAGGCCTCAGCGGGGCGTCTAAGTGGCCGCCACCTTCTTGATGCCCATCAGCTTTCAGTGCTACACTGTAACTTGCTTAATGTTCTGCAGAGTTGCCAACGACTGGCCAGACAGCTAGGGAGCTCCGCGGAGTACCAGGACCCAGGTCACCAGGTCACCCCTCTGTCCTGGCTGAGCCTTGTGCTTGGTCATCCAACCTGGCAACAGGGCTATAGAAAAAATGCTCCCCACTCAGTTGATGGCATGTTTTATACCCAGTGATGCCTGTGTTTACAAGAGAATTGATGAATAAGCCTGTGCTGACCTCCATGGGGAGCCGGCCGGTTTCTGAGGCTCAGGGCACCTTCTATTTGTTGTGGACACCTGGCTCCACGTGCCTCCCTGCTCTGCATTTTGTAGTAGCAGCCCAGCGTCGGCTGAGACATTAGCCATTAAAGCATGCCCTCTTTTGGGAAATAAGCTGCTAGTTGACTTGAAGGCGGGAGACTGGAACAGCTGCTGATTTAAATGTCATCAAATTGTCAGGACACTCATGTAGCAGGGTAACACTTATGTACGAATAACAACTGGATGGATATAGTCACGGCGATATCTTCAGAAGGGACCGTGCAGTTTTCTTCTGGTTAAGCTCTAGAATGACTTCCACTTTATTTGTTTAAGAAGCATCAGAAAAGGGGCGACTGAAACGTCGCTGGTCATCCAGTGGCGTGAGAGCTCGATGCTACTGCCTGCTGAAGAGCACCCTCTCTAGGCGAAGGCACACTCTGAAGCCAAACGCACTCTCATCTCTTTGAAGAGTCCCCTTCTCTTCTTACTAAATGTGAGCTTAGAAGGACCTCTCCCTCCTGCAGTGTGCTGGAGACAGGTTTCCCAAAAGAGCCATCTTCTTCAGCAACATTTTCTTTTCCTGTGTAATCAGAGTCCTGCAGGAGCTTAATGCGAAGGAGAGAGAATTACACCCCACAGCCCTAGTTCATGCATGGCTTCTGGGGGCTGTGGAGGCTGTTTCCTCCCAAGCTGTAGTATTCTGGGGAAAGGTGTCAATGTGAGGCTTGTGGGCTTGTGCTGCCAAGGGCTAAATTGATCAAATCCCTCCAAATACTGATATGTTGAAGAGGAAAAATCTTGCCTGTCTGCAAAGCTGGCCCCAAATGGCACTGCTCAATGCTGTGAGAGGGGGCCTGGTAGATGCAGGACATCCACTTAGAGGAAGATGCCTCCCCTGAGGTCCTTTTTTGAATAGGGTGGCCCTGAACTTTGGCAAAAGGATGTAGGTGTGAACTGAAGTGTGCTGCTGGGAGGACTGTCCTTGCACCTGCAAAGGCCTCTCTCTACTCTCAGTCCCTGCCTAGCTCTGTCTGCCTCCTGCAACAGCGGGAAGATGCCATGCAGGAGACGTGGTGCCTTCTTTCGCCCACCTGAGTGGCCTGGGTCTCCCAAGAGTCTCCTCTATAGGCACATGACTACTTTGAGAGGGCAAAGGGAATTGTCCTGGCTTTAGGGGGATTCAGGACTGAGGGAGGATGGTAAGAGTGTGTGACGAAGACACATGGTTTCTCTTGAGGCAGAGCTCATGGACTGAGAGCTTCAGTAAGAAGAGTCGGAGGCCCTGCAAAAAGATGAGATTACACCACAAAAGTAGGTTATGAGAAAAAACACATGGGTTCTGATTTCCAAGACATTGACAAATAAATAAAAAAGAGAATCACCTTTATTGAAACCAGAATTTCTGGTTTGAAAGATGGAATGGTACAAGCCTCTCATAAAACAGAGCCAAGACAGCAAGTCAATGAGAAATTCCCAGCGAGAAGATGAGAGATGCCAGGACCAGGATGCAAGACAAGGATATCAGGAATCTGGTATGGAGAAGGGAACAGATGGCTACACAATAACTAAGCCACCAGTACAAGAAGACCACCCCATGGGGAAGGAAGATTTAACTTCTCACACTGGAGAAGTCTCACTGAGACTGGAAGACTCAACATAAAAAGAAGCTGATTGTCCCCAAACTGATCTATAGATTGAATTGTAATTCCAATCAAAATGCTGATAGGATTGTTTGTAGATATAAATAAGCTTCTTCTAAAATGTATCTGGAAAAACAAAGGAACCAGAATAGCTTCAACTATTTGGAAACAAGTAAAGATGGAGGAATCACACTACTCAATTTTAAGACGTTATTTAGCTGTAATAATCAAGACAGCGTAGTGTTGAAAAAGGGGCGGATGTACCAATGGAACAGAACTCAGAAAGTCCAGAAGACCCACAAATACGATTGACTTTTTACTCACCTCAAATCAGGCTTAATTTGCACAATGTCACAGAAATAGGGATTCAGGGCTTCTATTGTCACCAACTGGAGAGGAAAGCAGTTTGAAGTCTGAGACATGCATGTCCAACTTATATTCTATGGCAAGAAAACTAAAAACTGTGTGATTCCCCCAAATAGAAGAAATATTAAAAACATGGATATTGGATCTTCAAACAAACAAATGGATTGTGGGAATTCAGTACTACACACACACACACACACACACACACACACACCCCTATATGTTATATATTTTACCAATCAAGACCCCATACATGGCTCGACATGTTAGCTGGCTAGCCCTCCCAACGTTTTAGGAGGCTGAGATAGGAGGATTGCTTGAGCCCAGGAGTTCAAGACTGCCTGGCAACATAGTAAGACATTGTCTACAAAAACGAAATGAAACAAAACAAAACAAAACAACCCAACTAATAACAAAAAGATACTATGCTAGTCCATGTTTATGAGTAGAAATTTCAGTAACCTCTGTAAGTAAACAAGAACGGCCCACACGATGCCTGTTAATATTGAAGATAAAACCTGTCAGATCCATGGCATTGCAGCCAGTCTCCAAGATGGCGCCAGATCATCACTACTTCCTGGTATTCACTCCCTAGGGAAGTGTTCTCCCTTACTGCAGCATGCCTGGGCTGTGTAGCTAACAGAGTGTGGCTGATGGTGTGTGACTTCGGAGGTACAATTATAAAAGGTGTTAGAGTTTCCAGCCTGGTCTCTCTCTGGGGTCACTTGCTCTTGGCAATGCCACTGCCATATTGTGAGGACACTCAGGCTCCCCTATGCAGAGGTTCTCATGGTGAGGAGCTGAGGCCTTTTGCAAACAGCCAGCATCAACTGGTTAGCTATGACGGTGTTTCATCTTGGAAGCAGACTGTTTACTTCCAGTCAAACTTTCAGATGACTGCAGCCTGACTAACTCAACTCTTTCTCTCTTTATTTATTTATTTGTTTATTTATTTATTATTATTATTATTTGAGACAGAGTTTCGCTCTTGTTACCCAGGCTGGAGAGCAATGGCGCAATCTCAGCTCACCGCAACCTCCGCCTCCTGGGTTCAGGCAATTCT
Source organism: Aotus nancymaae (assembly GCF_030222135.1). Lineage (NCBI taxonomy): Eukaryota > Metazoa > Chordata > Mammalia > Primates > Aotidae > Aotus > Aotus nancymaae. The sequence continues at coordinate 21,949,526 of NW_026988455.1, forward strand.
CCTGCCTCAGCCTCCTGAGTAGCTGGGATTACAGGCACACGCCACTGTGCCCATATAATTTTTTGTATTTTTAGTAGAGATGGGGTTTCAACATGTTGACCAGGATGGTCTCGATCTCTTGACCTCGTGATCCACCCGCCTCGGCTTCCCAAAGTGCTGGGATTACAGGCATGAGCCACCGTGCCTGGCCAACTCTTTCTCTCTTAAACAGTTTTACTGAGATATAATTTACTTATCATAAAATTCACTGATTTCAAATGCATAATTTTACAATTTCCAGTCCATTTACAGAGTTGCACAACCATTACCACTGTCTAATTTTAGAATATTTCCATCACACCCTAAGGAAACTCCCTACTCATTGCAGTCATTTCTTCTCCCTACCTTCCTTATCAGGCAAGACAGACTTGTCTTTTCTGAAAATTTAATATGAATGGAATCATACAATCTGTATGCATTTGAGATAGGAAAAAATAAACCAAAATGTTTTTTCTACTCTCATGCATTCAACACAACACAGAACACTTCTAAGGCCAGAGGTATGGTAGGTTTTCCCCTACAGAGCAAGCAATTCTCCTGCAGACACAGCTGAGCATCCTATAATTCAATTCTGATATGAACTGCCTGGAGGTAGCATCAAGTCTCACAGATCTGATGGCTCAGTCCCACAAGACTGCCCCTCTTCAGGCACCAATCACAAGTAGTAGGTTGTCACTTCTGCTTCTGGCTGACTGGCTGTAGATTGGAGTTCCCATGACCTTTTCTTTGGGTTTGATTAATTAGTAAGGATGAGTCACAGAAACACTAACTTGTGTTTGCTCATTTATTATAAAGAATTTACTCATTTATTGTGAAGAATTTTACAAAGAATATAGAAGAATGGCTAGATAAAGAGATGCACAAGTGTATTAGGGTTCTCTAGAGGGACAGAACTAATGGAATACACACACACACACACACACACACACACATAAAGGGGAGTTTATTAAGTATTAACTCACATGATCACAAGGTCCCACAATAGGCCATCTGCAGGCTGAAGGGCAAGGAGAGCCAGTGTGAGTTCCAAAACTGAAGAACTTGGAGTCCAATGTTCAAGGACAGGAAGCATCCAGCAAGGGAGAAAGATGTAGGCTGGGAGGCTACACTAGTCTCTCTTTTCACATTTTTCTGTCTGCTTATATTCTAGCTGCTCTGGCAGCTGATTAGATTGTGCCCACTCAGATTAAGGGTGGGTCTGCCTTTTTGAGCCCACTGACTCAAATGTTAACTTCCTTCGGCAATGCCCTCACAGACACACCCAGGATCAGTACTTTGTATCCTTCAATCCAATCAAGTTGACACTCAGTATTAACCACCAAGACAGGATGAGGTATATAGGAAGGGGCGCATAGCTTCCATGCTCTCTCTGAGTGTGCCACTGAAATTGCCTTTGCAGAATTATAAGTAATGGAATATGACTGATTCCATCTTGCTTCTAACATCACAGGTTACATCGTTGTGTTTTGTTTTTGTTTTTTGCTTATTCTAGCCCAGAGGCCAAGATAACTGTGAGAAGAATTCAGTTTACAGTTAAACTTTGAGTCAAGGAAAACTGATCCCCACCCCACCTTATTCGGAGATTGAAGCTGCATTTTTAAGGAAAGGATTAGACTTATGATAGGGGCTTGAACTTTGCTAAAGAAGAGGCATAGTTAAACAATAACCCATCATCCTGTAGCATGCTTTTCTATAGTGCCTACTGTCCTGCAGTCAAGTAAATTGAGATTACAAGATTTGTGTGACTTCCTCAACTGCTCCTATAGATTGCATCACAATTGTGAAACCTAAAGAACTGGTCTTTGAGATGTTTTTCAGACTTAGCATTTTGGCAGACCAAGTGATGCCACCTGGACCTGTGACCTTCTCCCAGGAATTCAGCTGCACAAAGACAGTTCTGACACCCCTATGATTTCGTTCTCAATGCAACCAATCAGCATTCCCTGTTCTCTATCCCCTTGTCTACCAAAGTGCCCTTAAAAACACTAGCCTCTGAATTATCAGGGCAACAGATTTGAGAATTATCTCCTATTCTCCTCACTTGCCCAGGCCTTTAATTATTAAATACTCTTTCTTTGCTGCAACACCTGCTGTTCACAGTGCATTGACTTTTCTGGGCTGTGTGCAAGAAGAATCTCGTTGGGAGATTGCACCACCCTTCAGGAACCTTCATGGGTTCATCTATCCAGGAGCTCTCCAAAACCTGTCCTTTGTGGAGACTTCATTGCATAGGCATGATTGACTAAATCATTGGCCATTTGTAATTAACTCAACCTTCAACCTCTCTCCCCTCCCTGGAGGTTGGGGATAGGGCGAAAAGTCCCAATCCTCTAATCACTAGGTTGGTTCACCCTGGAAACCAGCTCCTAACTTGAGGCTGTCCAGAAGCCTCCAGTCACCAGTCAACTCCTTAGCATACAAAAGGCAGTTATCAACTGGGAGGTTCCAAGTGTTTTAGGAGCCTTAGTCTAGGAAAGAGAGGTGATTGAAAACCAAACATATGTATGCTTATTATATGTCACATTGTCCCAGTGTGTTTTTGTGTTTGGCTTCTTTTTATTTTTTATTTTTATTTTTGCATCCAGCTGACATTTTGGCTGCAACCACATGTAAGAATCTGATGAAGAGCTCCCCAGGTAAGCCACACCTGCATTCCTTATCCACAAAGGATGTGAGATAATAAACGTTTATTGTTGCTTTCAGCCAATAAATCGTGGGGTAATTTTTTAGACAGCAATAGATATAAACCAAACATAAAATCCTAAGCCCTCCCTCAACTGGCTGAATGGAGTCACTGTGGGCCAAGGGGACTCCAGAGAAACCTGAAAAGTGTAATTCCCAGCCATGAGGAGAAGGGAGGTCAGACGTGCCTCATTATACCCCCTCTTTTTTGGAGTTCAGGCAGAGCTTATCAGCATTAACATTAAAATAGAGATTAAGAGTCTGACACCTTTTAAGGTCTGAAAAGAGACATTTAACCTCTATCCTGTCAAGAACTTTGGCTCTTGAAACCCCCCTTATCTTAATTCAGGCATTTTTTTTTTCTGCTGGGTTCAAGTTCTTAGACAAAGCTTAACTCTTTCAATCAACTGCAAATCAGAAAATCTTTGAATCCAACTATGACCTGTAAGCACCCCCACTCTGCCCTGACCCTCCCCACAGCTTTACAGCCTGAGCCAACGTAAACCTTACCTGTACTGATGCCTGTAACTTCCGTCTCCCTAAAATGTACAAAATCAAATTGTAACCCAACTGCTTGGGACACACTTTCTCAGGACCTCTACAGACTATTCCCTGGGCGATGGTTATTCATATTGGCTCAGAATAAACCTCTTTAAATATTTTACAGAATTTGTTTTTTTCATTAATTTAGAGAATGAATACATATGAGCATGTGAATACTGCGAGGTGGCTAAGTCCCTTTAATATTCTGTGGCATCAGAATATCAAAGCCCAACTCCAAAGGTACAAAATTTGTTAAACCGTCCACTATTAAAACTTGTGGACATGATAAATAGATTACAGTTGTATTAGCATGTTTTGTTAATGGGATGAAATTTGTCCCTTTTTCTAATTTTTCAAAGAAAGTTGTATCCAGATCAAAAGAAAGAATCCCCAGTTTATTTTTAGGTCCACGTAACAGATTGGATGAATAACAAAGAAATTAAATTGTGAACAGTGTGTTCCAGCAGGTGACTAAAGTAACTTGCCCTGTCAGTCTGGGACAAGCCTTCGTTGGTCAGATCGGACAGTTGTAATTCCTGGGAGACTCAGTCCGCAGGCCCAGACTTTGACCTACACTGTCAAAAGCCATTGAAAGGACCTGTAAAGGGCTGGGTGTGGTGGCTCACTCCTGTAATCCCAGCACTTTGGGAGGCCAAGGCAGGCAGATCACCTGAGGTCAGGAGTTTGAGACCAGACTGGTCAAGGTGATGAAACCTGTCTCTACTAAAAGTACAAAAAAAATAGCCGGGCGTGGTGGCTGACTCCTGTAATCCCAGCTTCTTGGGAGACTGAGGCAGGAGAATCACTTGGACCCGGGAGGGGTGATGCTCTTGGTAACCTGAGTGTGATTTGTTGTCTGAAGATGGTTTTGGCCTGTGTTCTCCTGTAGTGAAGGCTAACAATGAAGAGATCCATCTAGAGTCCAACAGCAGCAATGGTTTCAGGCTTTGGAAATATTTCTTTACGTTTTCATGGTAAATATTAAAACCTTTATGACACTTAAAAACAATGCTTGCGACTATGAGGTGGCCATTATTCATGAAATCTTTGGATTCTGTAATCATTTTCCCCAAGTTTTCTACTGTGACTTGATGTGCATTACTATTCAGTAAAATATTTGCCTTTATGCATGCACATGATGCTAGCATTCCTTCAAATATATTGTTTTTTCTGTTTGCTTTGTTCCATTTTTTAAAATTAGATGTTTTTAGATAATTAGATAATTGTAGATTCACATGCAGTTGTAAGAAATAATACACAGGAATCCCGTTGGACCCTTTTACCTAGTTTCCTCCAATGGGTAGGATTTTGCAGCAGTAAAATACAATATCTCATCCAGTGTATGCACATCGATAGTCAGGATCAGAACATTTCTGATGCCACAGGTTCCCTCTGTCACCTTTTAACAGCCACACACCCTCCATCACTCCACCTCGAGTCCTTAACCTCTGGCAACAACCAATCTATTCTGTATTTCTATAAATCTGTCATCTCAAGAATGCTATATAGAAATCATATAGCATGTAACCTTTTGCAGTGTGCTGGTGAAGACCCAGCTACCATTTCCTGGAGATTCATCCAAGTTCAGCAGTTTATTCATCCAAGTTCAGCAGTTTATTCCTTTAGATTGCTGACTAGTACCCCTGTGTAAATCAAAAATAAAATTCTAAGCTCTCCTACTAACTGAATGGACCCCTCCTCTAGGCCAAGGGCAGTTGAAAGTAAACCTGAAACATTAGTTTGGCCATCGGACATATCTCATTTCATCTTCCTCCCTTTGGAATTCAGGCAGCTGACTGGCGTTAACATTAAAACAGAGACCTTAAGACTGTCAGAATAGACTCTTTGTAGCAGCAAGATAGCAACATGACAGCAAGCCCTGAAAGAAATTGAAGTATTTTGCCCCAAAATAGATTTCTTTGACATATTTTGAAATGGTCCTGTAAAGCTGTCTCTTGTGGGGACCATCTACATTTTCTAGAGAATCCCTTTCCCTTTCTAGGTCATTTTTCTGATCCAGGAGAGAATTTAAGAATTTGGCAACTTTTAAAGTCTAATTAGAAACATTTACAATCTATTTTCTTTCAAGCTTGCTACCTGGAGGTTTCCTCTGTGTAATAAGAACCTTGGTCCTCACAACCCCTTATCTTTACCCAGACATTCCCTTCTATTCATTCCAAGTCTTTAGGTAAATTCAACTAATTGGCAGTCAGAAAATCTTTGAATCCACCTGGAAGCCCCGTGCTATGAGTTTTCCCGTCTTTCTGGACCCGACCAATGTACATCTTACATGGGTTAATTGATGTCTTATGGCTCCCTAAAATGTGTAAAACCAAGCTATAGGCTGGGCGTGGTGGCTTACACCTGTAATCTCAGCGCTTTGGGAGGCCAAGGTGGGCGGATCGTGAGGTCTGGAGATTGAGACCATCCTGTAAAACATGGTGAAACCCTGTCTCTACTAAAAATACAAAAATTAGCTGGGTGTGGTGGTGTGTGCCTGTAGTCCCAGCTACTCCAGAGGCTGAGGCAGGAGAATCGCTTAAACCAGGATGTCAGAGGTTGCACTGAGCTGAGATCCAGCCACTGTACTCCAGTCAGGCGACAGAGCGAGATTCTGTCTCAAAGATAAATAAATAAATAAATACTAAATAAAACCAAGCTATAGCCCAGCCACCTTGCGAATACATTCTCAGGATCTCCTGGGGCTGTGTCATGGGCCATTGGTCACTCATATTTGGCTCGGAATAAATCTTCTGAAATACTTTACAGTTTGACTTTTGTTATTAACACGTGGTATAAATGTACCATGGTTGGTTTATTCACTTTTGATGGATATTTGGGTTGTTCCTAGTTTTAATTATCACAAATAAACTGCTATGAACATACAAATTTTTGTGTGGACCTGTTTTCACATCTCTGGAGTAAATGCACAAGAGTGAGTGCAATGGTGGGTTTGTATGGTAGTTGCATGTCTAGTTTCACAAGCCACTGTCAAACTGTTTTCCAGGGTGCCCGTACCATTTTCTGTTCCCACCGGCAGCATAGGAGTGACCTAGCTTCTCTGCATCTTCTCCAGAATTTGGTATTGCCACTTTTTAATTTTAGCCTTTCTGATAGGTGTGTACTGATTGCCATTTTAATTTGCATGCCCATAAAGGCCAATAATATTGAACACCAATTCTCATATGCTTATTTTTCATCTGCACATCTTCTTTGGCAAAATGTCTCATATCCTTTGCCCATTTCCTAACTGGATTGCTTGTTTTCTCCTTATTGAGTTTTGAGGGTTCTTTACATACTGTAGATACAAGTCCTTTGTTGGGTGAATGTGGGGTTTGTATTTTCTCATAGCTTGTTGTTTCATCCTCTTATCAGGACTTTTCGCAGAGCAAAACTTTTCAATTTTGATGAAGCCTGGTTTATCAACTTTTCCTTTTGTGGATTATGCTTTTAGTGTCATTCCTAAGAACTGTTTGAGAAATATTCTGAGAAAATTTTCTGAGAATTTTATCCCTAATATTTTCTGTTTTTTTCCTAAAAGTTTCAGAGTCTTATTTTACCTCATTTATTTCTTTATCTGTTTCTTTTCATCATACTTTAAGTTCTGGGGAACATGTGCAGATCGTGCAGGATTGTTACATAGGTAAAGCCATGCCATGGTGGTTTGCTGCATCCATCCCCCCGTCATCTACATTATGTATTTCTCTTAATGTTATCCCTTCCCAGTCCTCCCACCCCCTGATATCTCTCCGCTAGCTCTCCCACCCCCTCAACAGGCCCCAGTGTGTGATGTTCCCCTCCCTGTTTCCATGTGTTCTCATTGTTCAATACTCACTTATGAGTGAGAACATGTGGTATTTAGTTTTCTATTCTTGTGTCAGTTTTCTGAGAATGATGGTTTCCAGATTCATCCATGTCTCTGCAAAGGACATGAACTCATCCTTTTTTTATGGCTGCATAGTATTCCACAGTATATATGTGCCACATTTTCTTTATCTAGTGTATCCTTGATGGGCATTTGGGTTGGTTCCAAGTCTTTGCTGTCGTAAACAGTGCCACAATGAACATACATGTGCATGTGTCTTTATGATAGAAGTATTTATAATCCTTTGGGTATATACCCAGTAATGGGATTGCTGGGTCAAACGGAATTTCTATTTCTAGATCCTCGAAAAATCGCCACACTGTCTTCTACAATGGATGAACTAATTTACACTCCCACCAACAGTGCAAAAGTGTTCCTATTTCTCCACATCCTCTCCAGCATCTGTTGTCTCCAGATATTTTGATGATCGCCTTTCTAACTGGCGTGAGATGGTATCTCAATGTAGTTTTGATTTGCATTTCTCTAATGACCAATGATGATGAGCATTTTTTCATAAGTTTCTTAAGTGTCTGTTCATATCTTTCACCCACTTTTTGATGGGGTTTTTTTTTTTTCTTGTATATTTGTTTAAGTTCTTCATAGATTCTGGATATTAGCCCTTTGTCAGATGGGTAACTGGCAAAAATTTTTTTCCATTCTGTTGGTTGCTGGTTCACTCTAATGATAGTTTTTTTTGCTGTGCAGAAGCTCTTAAGTTTAATTAGATCCCATTTGTCTGTTTTGGCTTTTGTTGCCATTGCTTTTGGTGTTTCAGTCATGAAGTCCTTGCCTATGCCTATGTCCTGAATGGTATCGCCTATGTTTCTTCTAGAGTTTTTATGGTGTTAGGTCTTATGTTTAAGTCTTTAATCCATCTGGAGTTAATTTTTGTAAGGTGTAAGGAATGGGTCCAGTTTCAGCTTTCTGCACATGGCTAACCAGTTTTCCCAACACCATTTATTAAACAGGGAATCCTTTCCCCACTGCTTGTTTTCATCAGATTTGTCAAAGATAAGATGGTTATAGGTGTGTGGCGTTACTTCTGAGTCCTCTGTTTTGTTCCATTTGTCTATATCTCTGTTTTGGTACCAGTACCATGCTGTTTTGATTACTGTAGCCTCGTAGTATCGTTTGAAGTCAAGTAGTGTGATGCCTCCAGCTTTGTTTGCGTTTTTTTGTTTTTTTGTTTGTTTGCTTAGAATTGACTTGGCTATGCAGGATCTTTTTTGGTTCCATACGAAGTTTAAGGTTGTTTTTTCCAGTTCTGTGAAGAAGGTCACCGGTAGCTTGATGGGGATAGCATTGAATCTATAAATTACTTTGGGTAGTATGGCCATTTTCACAACATTAATTCTTCCTAACCATGAGCATGGAATGTTTTTCCATTTGTTTGTGTCCTCTCTTATTTCCTTGAGCAGTGGTTTGTAGTTCTACCTGAAGAGGTCTTTCTGAATCTTATTTTGTCTTTATTTTTTTGATACGGAGTCTTGCTCTGTTGCCCAGCTGGAGTGCAGTGGCGCAATATCGGCTCACTGCAACCTTGTCCTCCTGTGTTCAAGCAATTCTCCTGCCTCAGCCTCCCAAGTAGCTGTGATTACAGGTACCCAGCCACTATGCCCGACTAATTTTTTGTATATTTAGTAGAGAAGAGGTTTCACCATGTTGGCCAAGCTGGTCTTGAACTCTTGACTTCAAGTGATCCTGCCACCTCAGCCTCCCAGAGTGCTAAGATTACAGGCATGAGCCACTGTGCCCGGCCATAGTTTTATATTTTACATTTAAGTTCATGATCTATCTTGAGCTAAAATTTATAGACAGGGTAAGGTTTAGGTAATGTGTAATTTTCCATTGAAAATATAAACCATCAAGGGATACATAGTCTCTTTAACATTTTTATGCATACAATCTAATAGCTAATAACAAAAGTCATGTTCTGAGCACATGTCGTGGGTTGCATCCTGCTTTCTGTGCTGGTATCAAGGCTCATTCTCTCTGCTGCTTTGGTCATCTTTTTGCTGTGAATTGCTGCCAGGCCTGTCACTTTGTAGAATCGTAACATATCTCACTGCAGCTAATATTTGGAATTTTAGCTTCACAGTCACTATAGTCAGACCCAGTTCCCAATTACCTTCTCTGAACTTGCACGTCTATTATGATATGCTTTTGGCTAGTCTATCTTTTGAATAGTTTAAAATTGATTAGTTCACATGGAGTCAGCCATTCTAGTGCAATAACTTTTGTTTATTTCTATTCTTAATTCTTAAAGACAACAAGAATTCATAGGGAGTGGAGGATGAAAAAAGTCTTCCTTCACCAGGAGCTCCTATCTGGGTAGATTTGTTTCACAGCAGAGGCTGCGATAAGAATGTGGGTGCAAGTTTTTTACTTGGGGGATGATCTCAGCAAGCTCAACCGAGGAAGAGGGAAAACTAAGAAGGAAAGCCAGTGAAGGGAAGTAAGTGATCGGGTTACTGATGCAGGTGACTGGGGCTCTATCTGCTGGGCACCCCCTGATGATTCCTGCTGATGGTGCCTCAGGATTACCCCAGAGAAGGACAGATAAGCTGGGTCTTCATCCTTTGGCCCCCATCCCTCTCTGTCTGAGCCATCATAGCGTGTGGACTGAGAAAGCTTCAGTGTGTAGCATAAGGCTCTGGTTGTTCAAGGATATGGGGCAGAACACCAATGATGCTGGCTGTGGCTCACCTCAGTGCCAGCTATGGTCGAGGTTGGAAGTGTTCTAGCACATGAGCCCCACATGATCACTTGCCGGGGAGCACAAAGAACACAGCGCCTCTGGCAGTCCTCTTTCCGTTTCTAATCTGAGTCATTATTAAGATTGCAGCAAATGTTCTAAGGTCCTGTGTTCTAACCTTTAGGAAACTTTCTTTGATCTCCTTTGGACTGTCTCTAAATTTATCACCCATTTTATAAAGTGTATGATTTCATGGGGAACCCAGGAAGGCCCACCTGACATTGCTTTTATGTTGCACCTTGACTTCTATTGATTGATAGGATCTAGAACAAAGGAAGAGAACTGGCTGGAATGGTTTCCAATGCCAGAAAAGGCCCTACAGATTCCAGAATCTTTGGGGAACAGACATGCAAGAACCTGGAATTGTTCTCTAGTTCTCATCCCTGATTACCCAGTGATCCTATAGCCTGCTGAGCAGGATAATTCCAGTCCTCTGTTGGGTCGTGTTTCTCCAACTATAGTTAGAGACCCATCCAGTTGGAATCAACTGGCGCATTTCTGGTTCTCAGTGCTAAAACCCCTGATTCAGCGGTACACGCAACTTAGCAAAGAACCCAGATGGTTCTCATGCACACTAGATGTTGTGAGCCACACTTCTAGGACTGTAGCATGCTGATGTGTGGGACACTTACACCTCACTGTTTGTCTCTTACCTTTGTCAGTGAAAAGAGTCAAATTCTGTAAAATACTTGAACAGATTTATTCTGAGCCATGTATGAGAGACCATGGCCCATGACACAGCCTTCAGGAGGTTCTGAGAACATGTGTCCAAAGTGACAGCGGTGCAGGCTGGTTTTATACATTTTACAGAGGAATGAGACCTCAGTCAAATACATTTAAGAAATATATTTAAGATATATTTAAGAAATATATTGGTTTGGCCAGGTTCACATCTATAATCCCAGGACTTTGGGAGGCTGAGGTGGGAGGATCACTTGAGGTTAAGAGTTTGAGACCAGCCTAGCCAATATGATGAAACCTTGTCTCTGCTGAAAAATACAAAAATTAGCCGGACATGGTGATGTGTGACTGTAATCCTGGCTACTCAGGAGGCTGAGCCAGGAGAATTGCTTGAACGCAGGAGGTAGAGGTTGCATGAGACAGAGCAAGGCTCTTTCCCAAAGGAAAAAAAAAAAAGAAAGGAAGAAAGAAAAGAAATATATAAATACATTGGTTTTGTTCAGGAAGGTGGGACAACTTGAAGCAAGGGAGTAGTGGGGGCTTCCAGCTTACAGGTAGTTTTTTGGTTGCCAGTATTTTCTGGTTGGCAATTGGGATGAGTTTATTCAAAGACCTGGGATCCAGAGAAAGGAATGTCTGGGTTGCTCCCAGAGGTTGTGGAGAGCAGAGCTTTATCATGCAGATGAAGCTTCCAGGTAGCAGCCTTCAGAGAGAATAGGCTGTAAAATGTTTCTCATGAGACTTGAAGTCTGTGTTAATGTGAATGGTGGAGAGGTATAATGAGGCAGGTCTGACCCCCATTTCCCTTCCTGGTTTGAACCAGTCTTTCAAGTTAAATTTTAAGTGCCTTGGCTGAGGAGCAAGTTCATTCAGATGGTTGAGGCGGGGCTTAGAATTTTACTTTTGGTTTGCAGCTTGCACCCCAAATCTGGTAGGACCACAGAAGCATCCTATGGTACATTGTGAATATCTCTAGCGTCTCTGGCTACGGGTGTAAGTTATCACTCCCACCAATAAAACTGGAAGCTATAAGAATATATTCCTTTTGCTATAGAGAGAAACACAGAGAAAGGCACCACAGAGATGCACAGTGACACTCAAAGAGGCAACGAGACAGAGCTGAAGTCGCCGTGCTGCGAGAGCGATCTCCCGGCAGCGTCCCCTCTCCTGGGTGTGAATTATGTCCTCCAAAGGCCGCAGCCACTGCAGCTTGAAAAGTTACTTTTATGCCCCTTCCTTAAAGCCAACAAGAACACTTGACAATTCTAGGAGGCTTTGAGGAGGGAACACTGGTCATTCTCATTGGTTGTGTAACTCTGTCAGGAATTTAGAATATTGTTAGAATCTTTATTGCATTTCAGTCTGATAAGGAGATGAAACAGCTAATGAATCCACTAAAAAAACCTGCCAAGTAGCAAAGCTGGGAACTGGGAACTTCAGCCTTTGGATGCCTACAATAAAACGCCCCAGGCACAGAAGGTTTAGCACAGTTTTTCTTACCAGAACACAAAACAACAACAGCAATAACCCAGTAACAAGCCTTCAACTTTTCCCACCCTATAGCCGTGGGCTGTTTACCTGCAAATCATTGTGTTAATAGTTTTTGTTTTGTTTTGTTTTTAGCATTTGGTCTTCTAGATTTGCTTGGAAATCCACAGCTCGGGGCAAGCCATGGGGAACAGTGCTGTGCCTCTGCCTTAGTCGGGTCTCTTGTGTGGAGTGACAGCCCCCACAGCTGCAGGTCCTCATTAACCAGAACGGGCATGTTCCCATGGAAAGAGAAGGGTTGTCTGCCTGGAAGAACCAGTCACCTCCAGGGGCTGGGAATGTTTGTGCTTACCTAGCCCAGAAGATTCTGTAAGTGAGAGAACAGCCTAGGTATAAGACAGTAAGGAGGCTTGTGGAAATTCTAAAGGGTTCCCTCTGGTTCTGGAGAGGAACTTACTAGAAATGAAAGGGAAGTCAATAGCTCCCGCATCAGGGATCTCAATGTGTGTTTACATCCAGGACATCAAGGTTCTGGGCGCTTCAATGGCAACGGTGCAGAGTGTGGCTGTCTGCACGCACTGGGGCTCATTCGCTGAGCTTTTTGTTCCAGCTTCCATGTCAGTTTGGAGGTTTGTTTCTGCATGCAAATTATGTCAGTCTCGTTATTTTTATTGGGCACAAAACACACTTCCATCCCACATGCTGTGGTTTGAATGTGTCCTCCAGAAAGCATGTGTGGGAAACTTAATCCCCATGCGACAGTGCTGGGAGGTGGGCCTAATGGGGAGTGCTCAGGCCATGCAGACTCTACTCTCACGGATGGAGTAATACTGCTGTCAAGGGGGTGAGTTCCTTATAAAAGGACAAGTTTGGCCCCCGTTTCCCACTTTCTTGTCCTCTCTTGACCTTCCACCTTCTGCCATGGAACGATCCAGCAAGAACACCTTGCCAGATGCTGGTCCCTCCATCTTGGACTTTCCAGTCTCTAGAACCACAAGCCAATAAGTTTCTGTTCATTACAAATTACTCAGTCTGTGATATTCTCTTAGAGCAGTGCAAGACTAAGGCACTACATCATCCCTGGCTTTGAAAGGTTGTGGCTGATGTGGTTCTGCTGACAAACACAGAGGCCCTCTTCTGAGTCAACTCGTCTCTTGCAGCATACGAGCCCACTCTCTAGTGGACTCCTGCATAACATGCCCTCCCGTTTGCCTCCTGCTTTGGTCTCGCTCCACCACCCCTTCTCCCTGTTTTAGCCTTATAGGCTGTGGAGCCCTGAGGGGCTTAGGTCTTGGGCTCTCCAGAGACTCCTGTCCAGTTCCTTGTCCTTAAATGTCACCTTAGTGCCAACAACTCCATGTATGTATCTGCATGCTGGCCTCTACTTGAGCACCAAGCATATGACTAACTGCCTTTCCTTTTTTTTTTCTTTAGAGACAGGGTCTCACTTTGTTACGCAGGCTGGAGTGCAGTGGTGTGATCACAGCTCACTGCAGCCTTGACCTCGTGAGCTCTAGGAATCCTCCCAAGTAGCTGTGACCACAGGCTTACGCCACCATGTCTGGTCAATTTTTAAATTTTTTGTGGAGACAGCGTCTTGCTATGTTGCCCAGGCTGGTCTCAAACTGCTGGACTTAAGTGATCCTTCTGCTTTGGCCTACCAATGCATTAAAATTACAGGCGTGAGCCCCTGAGCCTGGGCCCAACTGCCATCTTGAAACTGCTATTTGAAAATCCAATCAGGATCTCATATTTAACGTGGCCAAAAAGCGTCTTAATTTCCCCCCAAGCTTCCAAACTTGCTAATCGTTTCCATCTCAGTAAATGGCTCAAGTCCAACAGGCTGCCCTTATCCTCCATTTGCTCTTTTCCCTGCCTTCCGCACACAATAAACACTCATGTTCCTGCAGGCTGCACCTTCTCATTTCAAAATACACCTTGCATCCATCCACCAACTCAATGAGAGGACACTGGAGGTTCTTCTTGACCGTGACCAGCCATTCCAGAGGTTAGAGGGGGCACCATGGGGATGGGGTATGGCTGGGCAGAAGCTGGAAGCAGAGATAGCACAGAGAGCATCTGCAGACAGCACTGTTTGGTGCATAACGGGAAATGGCAAAATAGGGCTATTGGTGGGAAAGAATGCGGGGTCAATAATAAGTGAAAATGTACAAGACCAACATGGAGCACGTTTTCTTGCTGTTGGAATGGTCTGGTAGAGAGGGGACACAATGGTGCAGGAAAAGAGAGGCGTCTCTACGAAGATGGTGGCGGGGATGCAGATTTCAGCACCTGGAGAAAGGGCTGTTCTGCTTCACTGCATCCAGAGGTGCCTCGTGCATGGAGGCCCAGAAGTCAGGGACTGGGAGACGGTGATGGACAAGACAGCCACTGCCTGCCGGCTTTGGTTTTCCCCCTGAAGGAGAGCTTGTGGGTGGCGGTGATGGGGGCTGTGAGGCTGAGGAGAGAGGCTGTGTGCAATGGTTGCTCTGGAGAGTCGGGGAGCAAACCCTTTAGGAGAATAGAGTAAGCGTTCTGGGCAAGGAAAGCGCCTGCTTTGGGTTTTGCAGTCACCTGGCACAGCATACTGCTCACTCTCAACTTGCCTGATTATCTTAGCAGTGGTGGTCGTGGGTAGGGCCCAGAAGGTGTGACAGGCGGGGCGCACGTGACAGGTCTCGGCCGTCCTGGGGCAGGCCCAGAACACAACAGCAGTGGGCATGGGGGAGGCCGAGTCGCCGCTCTGGGCAGCAGCCAGAGGGGCTCGTTAGGAAAAGAGGGAGAGAGGAAAGGAGGCCAGGATTAAGCAGGAAAGGGAGTAGATGTTCCTGCAGAAAAGAATGTTCCAAGCATTTTATTTATTTTTATTTTTAACACGGGCTCCATGGTGAGAACTTTTGGTTCTAGCTGTTGCTTTTCTTTGCTTCTGTCAATATGGGATGGAGTTGAATTGGCAGATTGAACTGCTGTGCTCTGCGGGTGGGGATATGGACCCACAAGCCTATCTCTGACAGCAGCATCATGCTGGCCGCTGTCACTCCTACCCAGCCGGGCCGGGCGCTGGGCTGGGAATTCTGGCCCCCGGGGTTGATGTGAGGATGAAGTTCTTCACTTACCTGTTATGATTTTTTACCATCAACTACCCCTGATCTTCTTTTAGGGTGAGAGGTGGGACTCGTCTTGGAGAGAAGGCTTTGCTTTGCCCTTGGGAAGGTGGACAGTTGAGAAAAAGAACGTGAATGGCTGGGCTTCATGGTGCAAGTTGCTTTTGTGTGCTCTAGGGTGAGAAGTCTGTTTTTCCCATGGGAGAAGGGTTTTGTCTTTCTGGCCCAAGAATTTGAGCACCTTGCTAGAAGACCGTTCCAGCCAGGTTCTCTCTTCACCTGCTTCTGGAGTTTGGGGTTGAGCAGCTTGGACTGCATGGAACCGTGGCGTCTCTGGTTCAAAGTTCTGCAAATGGGCCAAGCCCACTCTTAGAGCCGTGCGGGCGAATCCAACAGTGCCTGGACCCTGCCAGCACTGGAAATGAGGCCGCTGGAGAGAGGAGGCCTGGACTCTGGAGAGGGAACACCAGTCCTGGGGCCTGGCCAATAAACAAGGACACAGGGATCTTTGAAGAACAAGGTTTGGTCTTTTTTCTCAGAGCTGTGATTTCTTGAAGGGGTCTCACGAGCTCCTGGGAAGCTGGAACTGGAACACTGGAGCCTGGTATTCTCTGTTGTGGGGAATCCAGGGTTGCCACTCATTGGGCAGTCCTGGAGAACTACAACCAGGGAGAAGCTCATAGAGTTCTATGCCACAGTGACTGGCCAGGAAGCTCAGAGCAAGAGGCAACAAGACACAGCCAGGTCAGGGACAAGGCCTGCCAGCACTCCAGAAATTCATGCCATGAGCTTTCTGCAAGGCCTCCGGCAGGCTCTGGAAGGCCACCTGTAGGACGATCGGGTCCTACAGGTGGGCAGAGCTGGGTTTTCTTTTGCAAGATCGTATGTTCAGAGGTAAAGCCCATGGGGTTGAAGACCTGGCAGGTGCATTCCACTAATCTGGCCATGGGAGGAAGAACACCCATGCTTTTTCTGAGTGGCCACGTGTTTTTGTGGCTCTAGGAGTCAGGGTTAGAGCCAGATTAAGAAGAAAATGGAACCCCAAATGCTGTGAATTTCAAGCTTCTTTGGCCATTCAGGTAAAAAATAACCAGCGCCAAGCGGATCAAGCTTGGTGTGGGTGCGAGGGAAACAGCATGGGGCTGTCATTTCAATCAGGGCACAAACACTGGAGAGAAAATAAACACTTTAGAAGGCACTTGACCTTTCAATGTGGAGTTCTAAAAATGGAGATTGAACACAGTGATGCTTAACAGAGGCAAAGAGATCCAGGCTGCTATCAGATTCTTTCTACCCAGGAGTCTGGCTCCCCTCCCTGGCACTAGCAGGGCAGCCCTGTTACCTGGGTGAGCACAAGAACAGCCTCTTATTTGAATGAACCTGAGGATAGTTCTGTTACTAAGGTGAGCTGGTAACAGCCCTATTACCTAGGTGCACTTGGAAACAGCCTGTTACCTGAGTGAACCTGAGAATAGCCCTGTAACCTGGGTGAAACTGAAAACAACCCTGTTACCTGGGTGAACCTGAGAACAGCCCATTACCTGGGTGAACCTGAGAATAGCCCTGTTACCTGGGTGAGCCTGTGAACAGCCTGTTACCTGGGTGAGCCTGAGAACAGCCTGTTACCTGGGTGAACCTGAGAACAGCCTGTTACCTGGGTGAACCTGAGAACCCTGTTAGCTGGGTAGAAGCCCTCCTGTTGGCCAGAGGAGCTGAGGCTGGGCGAGGAACCCTCTTGTTGAGTTTAGACATTTTGTTTCTCCCCCTTGCTTTGCTTCGTTACTATGTTAATCTCTTCCTCTGTATGTTTTAGCAGCAAGTGTGTTCTCCTGGTTAGAAAACAAGAATCTCTTGCCCAGCTGGGCCTTGTCCAAACCCTAGCATTTTCTTTAAACTTCTTTCAAAGCACTGGGTTGCAGTCTGTGGTGGGGGACATCCCTCACCCCAAAGCCCTCGCCTGGCCTAGGGGAAGAAAAGATGAGAAGGGCCCCCCTCTTTCTGGTCCTCCTTTCTCTGAAGTCCCTCTCACCCTGCAGGGATTGCTGGCCACACACGTCCCGCTGGGCTACACCCCAGTGCTTTCTGGAGTCACGTGGAACCTGTGCAATCAGAGGGCCTTTTGTGGAGGGTTATCTGTATACAACGAGCTTTCTTTTCAGGCATAAATTTAGCACATTTTAATAGGAAAATTCTGTCTGAAAGGATGCCAACTAAAAAATCAGATTGTGTAGAGTGGATAAAAATACCCCGGCTACTCTGCAGAATGCCAGCCCTCCTAGTCCTCACGGCTCCAGGGAGAGTCCCATTTGGGGGACACTGCCTCCTTTCCAGCACCAGGAAGGGGGCGCAAAGGCCATTTGTCCTCAACTGCCTTTTTCTCCAGGTGAACTAAAAGTAACCTGAGTGCTCGGTTAGGGGCATATGGAAGGGACTGGGAGTAGCCCTTGGCTGCCGAGGTCTAGTGGCAGGGAAGGCTGGCCATGCGGCTGCAAGGTGTCCCAGACTCAGACCGAGTGGCAAGCCACTCTCCTCTCTCCCTCCCTCTGCAATCTCTTCTCTCCTCCCTGCTGGGAGGCCCTTTTCCTCTCTAAGGATGCTGGGATTTTGAACTTGGCAAAGGGACGTAAACTACTCCCTAAGGCTCTGTGGAATTGATCTCTGCATCTGCCTGTGTTCAAGGCTGTTTTCACCGACTGTCTCTGTGGCACCACAAGCCATGGGATGGGATCAACTCTTCTGTTTTCATTCAGATTTCATAACTGATTTCTGCACTATTGATCACCACCACCAAGCTGGTGACTCACTCTCTCATCAAGGAGGCTGGACCCCACATCCCTCTGCCTTTTCTGGTCTGTTTACACCGCACTGACAGAGGAAGTGAGAAATCCAACGAGACTTTTTCTTTCTGAGTCAATTGCCTCATGAAGAAAGAAGCTGGAAAGCAAGTGAACATCTTTTTCTCAATGTCTAGAAAATGACGAGATTCTGCCGTGCCGTGTTTCCTGGAAGCCTGAGTAGATCAGGTGTCCTCCTATCTCATGGTAATCTCAGGTTGCTCTTGTCTGTGGAGGCCTGGGGAACTCTGAGCCAAGTGTCATGTGTCTGCAGACGCATCACAGCAAGGGACAGCTCAGATGCCAGCAGTTTCAGGTGCGCCCAAGGGCGCTGGCCGGGGCCAGAGGGGTGGCAGCTTCCCAGTGCTGGCAGTGACTTACAATTTATAACTCTGTGAGCAAGCCACTGGGTAGTGCCCCTCCTGGGGTCCCTGCCTCTCCACCCGGGAGAGGCTGTCACCCTCATTCCCATAAGAAGGCCTCAGGCCTGACCACGAGACGGGTGTGGCACTGCGGAGAACATGTTGGCAACTCGGAAATGGGGGAGAGGTCGGGGTGAAATGTGACTGCAGAGGCGTAGGCTGCCCCTATTTGCATCTTATCTTTGACTACGATTTTTTTTTTTTAGACGGTGTCTCACTCTGTAATGGTGCAATCTTGGCTCACTGCAACATCTGCCTCCCGGGTTCTAGCCATTCCCCTGCCTTAGCCTCCCAAGTAGCTGGGATTACAGGCACCCACCACCATGCCCAGCTAATTTTTGTGTTTTTGGTAGAGATGGATTTTGCCGCGTTGACCAGGTTGGTCTCAAACTCCTGACCTCAAGCGATCTTCCTGCTTCAGCCTCCCAAAGTGCTGGGATTACAGGCGTGAGCCACTGGCCTTGACTGAGATTTTTAAAGAGAAGGCGTTTGAAGTCCTTGTGGTGAATTTAGGAGAGTAAATGTGTTGATAGCTCTGCCAGGCTACAGTTCAAATGCTGTTGAGTTCTATCCAATAAGCAGTCGAGCTGGTTCTCGACTCTTATTGTCCAGCTCTCCAGAGGAATAAAGCCGTTGCCTGATGCTGGGTTCTCACTGCCTGTGCTGTGCACCCCTCTGGCAGCATGGTGTAGCTTGTGGATGTCTAGTCAGAATGATGTTTCTAATACATAAAATACATAAAATAAATGACATAAATGATCAGGTTTGGATATGTGCCCCTCCCCCACCAAATCTCATGTGGAATTGTAATCCCCAGTGTGGGAGCTGTGGCCTGGTGGGAGGTGATTGGATCATGGGGACAGATTTCCCTCTTGCTGTTCTCATGATAATGAGTGAGTTCTCATGAGATCTGGTTGTTTAAAAGTGTATAGCGCCTCCCTCTTTTCTCTCTCTTTTCTTCCTGCTCTGGCCAAGTGACATGCCTGCTTCTTCTTTGCCTTCTGCCATGGTTATAAGTTCCCCGAGGCCTCCCCTGAAGTAGAAACCTATACAGCCTGCAGAACTGTAAGCCAATTAAACCTCTTTTCTTTGTAAATTACAGTCTCAGGTATTTCCTTATAGTGGTATGAGAACAGACTAATACAATAAAACACATGAGATGGGTGTATTGCACTTTCTAAAGATAGTGTGACAGTTTCCCCCAGGTCACATGCTTTTCTTTAATCCGAACTTGTCACTCTCCCACCAAGTCAATTTCTTTACCTCCTGGAATTCAGGAAACGCTGAGAATCCTTGGACCAATAGAATAAGGAGGGAGTGATGGCGTACCAGCTGTGAATGTAGCCCTCGACCATTCCAGCACCTCTTCCCTCTTCGTGAGAAGGAGGCTTGTGTAAGAAGTATGACTGCCTAAGACCAACACACTGTGGGAAGGCCAAGGCCCGTGTAATGAGGCACCATGTTCAGAGGAAGACCAAGGAGCACTGAGGAGGCGGCAGACTCAGTGGAGAGAAATGTGTGGGGGATGCTGTGTGGTCAGAATCAAGCTTCCCAATTGAGCCTCCCTTACTCCCCCACCAAGTCCATTTCTCTACCTCTTAGAATTCAGGAAGCCCTGAGAATCCTTGGTCCAAAGAATAAGGAGGAAGTGATGGTGTACCAGCTCTGAATCCACAAAACCGGCAGCAAAAGAAAATGATTGCTCTCGGCCATTAAGTTTGTTTTTATTTTGTTTGTTTTTGGAGGAGGTGGTGGTGTTACTCAGCAACACCAGAGCACAGGATTATCAAGGAAATGAATTATATTAAATTACAGGATGTGATGGTTAATTTCATGTGTCAACTTGACTTGGCCATGGGGTGCCCAGATATGTGGTCAAAGAGTATTTTGGATGAGATAACATTTGCATCAGTGGACTGAGGAAAGCAGAGGCCCTTCCTAATGTGGGTGGGCCTCAGTCAATCCATTCAAGGGCTAAATAAAACAAAAAGACAGTCCTTCCCTTGAGGAAAGGAAAATTCTTCCCATCTTATGACCTTTTTTTTTTTTAATTGCTTTTGGACTTGAATGAAAAAATTAGCTCTTCCTGGGTCTCAAGCCCACAGCCTTCAGACAGGAACGGGCACCATAGGCTCCCCTGGGGTCCAGCTCGCTCATTCGCCCCGCGGGTCTTGAGGCTTGCTGGATTCTCTCTCTTTCTCTCTCACCATCGCCCCCACCCCCGCAACCTACTGGTTCTGTTTTCCTGGCTAATACACAGATTAAACCAAGAATACCAAAGAGAACTCTGAGAGTCTATGCACTTGGCTCTCACTTATAAGCAGGCAAGAACAGTAGTCAGAAGAGACAGTCATGCATTGCTTCACAACAGAGATACATCTTGAGAAATGCATTGTTAGGCAATTTCATCATAGTGCAAGCATCCCGGAATATACTCATACAAACCTTGATGGTAGAACTTGCTATACACCCAGGCTATAGAGTTCAGCCCATTGTTTTTAGGCCACAAACTTGTACAGCATGGGACTGTACTGAGTGCTGCAGGCAACCAGGCACAGTGGTAAGTATTTGTGTATCTAAAGCTATCTAAACATAGATAAGGTAGAGTAAAAATATGGTATAAAAGATAAAACATCATACCCCTCCATAGAGCAGCTCTTTAAAAATGCAGTTGTTGGTGCAGTCTGTCCTTCGCTGAAATGTTGTTGTGTGTGCATCACTGTACTTAGCACCTCAAATAAGTAGAGGCGTGTGCAGGTCTTGGGACAGTAACAGGAACTCTAAGACACAAGATTCCTGCCCTTTAGGGAGCTTACGTCCTGCTTGGAAAACCCATGGAACATGAGTTAATGATGCACATAGATGCATAAGAGAGAAGTGAAAGACCAGGCCTCCAGGCCAGGCTTCAAGAAGTTTGAACCCCAGGTCAGGGTTTCAGGGCAGCTGGATCACTTTCCCTGGAAGTATGCACCGTGGCAAGTTGGAGAGGCTCCCATGACCCAGGAGAGTGTCTGGTGGTCTGTTTGCAGACAGCAGAGATGGGCTGTCTGCAAACACAGTGCAAAATGCAGGTTGTTCATGTCCCTGGGGTAACCCCTGCCAACAAAGGGACAGGCGCCAGTGGAGAAGGGTCAGCCTCCTCTAGGACAACTCTGGGAGACTTTCTCTGAGCATCCCAGGAGGTCCTTCAGGGCCATGCCTGTCTGCTCACAGCAGTGACCTTGACCAGGCAGTTCCATGGGCTTCTTTCCGAACACTCCCCCTGGTCCCAAGTAAACTAGCTGACGGCTGAAGAGGCTTTGCTTCCATTCTTCTGTCTGGACTGCATTCCCGTGGACATCTGGGAGAGGACATCCACGTCCACGTTTCAGCTTTGCGCGTCTCCAGCTTGCATGCTGCTGAGATTTGTAGACTCCATCTTCCACCACTGCTCTTGCCGCTGCTCCTGAGGGCAACTGCTATTGTTGTAGGCCTGCTAGGCACTGGGTGCCTCACTTACGTGGTCTCTAACCCTCACCACATCTCAGCAAAGCAGGTGACAGTGGTTCTATTTGACAGAGTCGCCAATTATTTAAGGTGCCACAGCTGATCCCTGAGTCCCGTCTGCCCCAGAGCTGGTGTTCTCTGTAGCCCTTCCTTGCTCAAATGCTGCCTACCACGTGCAAAGCATGGGTTCCCAGCTGGGTGAGGCATCAACCTGTACCTTTGGCCCTCAGACCATGTCCTCCTGCTGTGGTGCAGTTGGTTACACACCTGTGCTGACCACTTGCCGTGCCAGAGGGGATTTTTGTTACTGGAAAGACGTAGACAGCAACATGCCCTCCCATTATTGGACAGGGATGCTTTCTTCCAGTGTCACTCAAAGCAGCAGCAAGACTCTCTTAACTTGCCATACTGATGCTATTATTTCCCTTGAAGTCATGAGACTCTGGACGAGAGCAGTGGCAGGGCATGTGAGTTAACATTGCATGCTTTCCTGACTCCACCGCCGCACTCATGGTAAGTGCCCCGTACATGTTGTCCTAGGCATGATTGCATTTTTCATATCTTCTGTTTAACCTTCTTGTTGGCTGTAGTACATTAATCCAATTTGAGTTTTCATTGCACACAGAGGTCATAGCATACCTTCTTGCACTTGTCCTTCTCTGAATGGAAGCCACTTGGATCCTCTAGGTGTTTCTCCAATGGGCAGGGCTTTCAGCACAGAATCAACAGGACAAATCATCTGGAAAGCAAGGAGGTGTGTCTGGCAGCATGTGGGAGCAGAGCTGCGGTAAAAGGTGCCTCCTTGTCTGCCCATCTCAGCTGTTCAGCAGACTTCTCGCTGTCTCCAGCTGTCTTCTGTCTCATCCTGATGACTCCTTCCCACAGCTCTTCCCTGGCTGCCACCCGGCCCTGCTGCAGCCTGCATTCACAGTTACTTACACGTGGGGCTTTCTTGTTTTTGCAATGGCCAAAGCCTCTTCTGAATTTACCTCCATGACTCTTGTTATATATTTTGCTTCTTAGTGGGTGCTGGCCTCACCGTGGGCTGATTAGATGGTTTGCATTACTTGTTGGCAGGCCTTCGGGCCTCCTGTGCAGTTTCCTGAAAATATTCCATCGGCAGGTGAGAAGCCCAAGCCCCTGGGCAAATTATGCCATGAGTGTGTCTTGGCAGGGGTTCTGGGTTCAAATGACTTGTGGCGTGGTTCAGACATTCCCTGGGGATTGTCTTGATCTGAGGTCATGATGGTGGGAAGCCAGCCTTTGGTGTCAGCCTGGCACAGCACCATCCCTTGACACCTGACCTGACCAGAGGGTGAGGACTTGGTGTGAGTAGGGATACAGCAGGTCCCCGAAAAGTCTGCTGAGTGAATAGGTGAATAAAATAGTCTCAGGCCCTGTATGTTATTCCCTCCTTGCCCCTACTCAGAACTCCTCCTCACTTCCAATCAGAGCTTATCTTCTCCCTGCCAGGAGGTCAGTCCTGGTGATTCCTGGAGTTCATGCCTCCTGTCCTGCCGTGGTTCTGTGGACTGCTGGCTATCATGGGGAGCTATCTTCCTGGTGAGCTTTGCAGGGCAAGGTCCCAGCAGGAGAGCAGAAGCAAGATGTGTGACATGGACGAGGGATTCTTTCCAGGGGTTAGACCCTGCAGGACTGTGGGGGAGCTGCGAAGTACAAGGGATGTTGGAGGATCTGAGGATAGGCATCAACCAGTCCTCCTGAAGTCAGAGCAAGTCAGAGCATGGGGCACGGGCACAAAGGGAAGCTGGCAGGGTCTATGGAGTGCCACCACCTCTAACATAACGTCCGGCTCTATGTCCACTGCTAGGCCTGGGGCCCCTCGAGGTCAGCGAGAAGGGCCAGGCCCAGAGGAGGGAGGGCAGCTCTGTGTTTGCTTGTCACTGTAGAGGACCATGACAACCTTCAGGGTATAAGCTGGTGCTTCACTTCCAATTTGCAAATCCCAGGCAGAATCCCTCTTTTGGCCAATTCTCTACATGGAAGGGGGTTCTGGAAAGATAATTCCAGCTACGTCATGTGTATCCCAGGTTCATCACGTAATACCAACTGCCATGGCTGGATCTCAGATGTCTTTGTGTGCCCTTGAGTGTCTTACCCAGGGCAGTTACAAATCAGTGGTGGGGGGGAGACAGGCTAAGGGGGCAAATACGATGCTTTTGTTGACCCAGCCTTTGTTATGGCTTCACTGCTCATGGCCATACCTGCAAATGCTGGCCCCTGCCCCAAGGCCATGACAAAGAGCACTCACAAGCAGTCTGTGTCCATTTCCAAAATCTGGTCACTTCAAGAATGATGTGTAAATGGCATCATACGGTATGGAAACTTTCGAGACTGGCTTTTTTTTTCACTCAGCATAATTCCCTGGAGATTCATCCAAATTTTACATATCAACAGTCTATTCCGTTTGATGGGTGAGTGGCGTTCCACAGTATGTGTGTGCGCAAGTGTTTAACCATTCACCTGTGAACTGAAGGACATCCGGGCTGACGCTTACAAATTTTTGACTATTACAAATAAAGCTGCTCTGAACATTCATGGTGCAAGTTTTTGTGTGAATGTAAGTTTTCGTTTCTCCGGGATAAATGCGCAAGAACACAACTGCATGGCGGTTGCATAATTAGTTTTATGAGAAATGACTAAACCGCTCTTCAGAGTGGCCATACCAGTTTATAGTCTCGCCAATACTTTATTATTCCTACAATAAAATATTATTAAGTTAATTGTCGGGGAGGACACTGGTGGATGTGGCCATAAAAAGACAACAGGAGAGATCCTTTGGGTGACGAAAATGTTCAGTATGTTCGGTGTCTTGACTGTGGGAGTGAATACACCAATGTGCATGTGAGAAGATTGTATAGAACGAAACACACACATGCACAAACACACACAGAGATCAGTCCTGGTGCATATAAAACTGGGCAAATCTGAACATGACACATGGATTGCATCCATGTCAATACCTGACTGTGAAATTGTATTCTAGTTTTGTCAAGATGTTACCACTGGGAAAACTGGGTAAAACTAACTTCATGTGAATCTACAATTATGTAGCAATTTAAACAATTGATTAATAAAAGTATCTATGACATTTGTTAAAAGGCAAGCCTATGAAAAACATAATACATTATTAAGGGTCAGGCCAATGTTGTTGTTATTTGCTTTTTTGCTTTTGGGGTCCAAGTGCTGGTTACTAAGATTCCCAGCCTCTTCTTAAGGCCGTCCTTCCTCTACACAACTGCGAGAAGAGGACTTTCCAACGTAGACCCTTATTTTCCCCTTCACCCCCGGCCCCATTTTAGGGAATAGAAAAGCGATTTGGGAGGATTAGACTGAGGGACCCGAGCCTCCAGCAGGTGGGCAGGCAGAAGAGCAGTCAGTGCTGCTGGAGACTGCGGGGAGGAGCGCATCTGCGACGAAGGACGGGGGCTTCAGCACCTCCCAGTTGGAACTTTGTGATGGAATCCTTGGCACACCAGTTCTAAAAACCAAGCGTGAAACCTACTAGAGTGATACTGTGGAGAATCTGTGGGCAGAACTGTCAGGCCCGCCACTGCCCTGTATCAGCATGGAGAACTGATATCTCATGGCAGGGCCATTGGGTAGCGGCTGGTGCTAAGTGGGGGTGTGGTGTGCGTTCCGTGGTTCATTTTCCACTGACGTTTTGGAAATTGGGCTCCATAAGTGCACCCAGAAGTGCTTATTAAGAACCACCTGTGCTCTGCCGGTTCCTGAGGTGCCAGATTTCCTCCAGGGAAATGTTGACCTTTATGATGGACTATCTTATGACCGAAAGCTTTGCAGCATTAAAATGTGATCCATCCCATTAGATTGTCATATGAAGCCTGTAAATAACTCCAGAAATGAGATCCTGTGACAGCTATTTATTTTCACTCTTATTATTTAACATAAAGATTGGCTGTTTATAGCCAGGTTGCCAAGGTGGCCATTGCTTCCCCAATCCTATTACTTCCCTCACTCTGACTTGGGAAGTGGGGACTTGAACCTGGAAGAGGGAGAGAGGTCCAGCGGGGTGGCCCCCCTTCTTGGAACCTGGTCTCCTTAGGGACAGAAATTTTCCTCACCCCATTTATACTCTGGTTATCCTGCTGAAAAGCCTACTGAGCCTTCTCCATCTTGATGGTCTTAGATGTGCATGGTGTTTTCTCTCCCAGTACCTCTGACTTTGAAAGAACTGTGAAGGCTCTGAGATTTGACTCTATTTGCAAGCTAGCAACCCTTTTCCTGGGTGCTGGCAGAAGATAGGAGACTCCTAGGTCAGAGACAAAGGACAGTTACTGACAGCAGTAAGTGTAGCCAAGGTATCTGCACTTTTGTGCTGGTTCCCTGAGCCCCAGTTCCCCAGGGCAATGTAAAGAGTATCAGGCGATGCCTGCCTGTGCATTGACCGCAGGAGAGGAAGCCTGAACTTAGGGAACCCAAGGTTTCTGTAAGCAGCTGTGAAAGGAAAATAAAAACTTGGGACCCCAGTTTACTCTATCAAAGGGATAAATTAAGCTGAAAGCTGAGTTATGTAAGAAGCTGCCTTTCCTTTTGTTCCTAAACAGATAGCTTCAGATGAAAGGCTAAATATCTCCACAGGTAAAGTGCATTGACTTACTGAGTGTATTTAGTATTCATTACATCAATTTTTCTTTGATGAATCACCTGTTTCTGTTCTCTTGCAACATGTGGATTCAGTGATGTGACCATACCCTCCCTCTTTCCCCTCCAGCCTGCTTTTCTAATTTAAATACTGAAGCTCTCCAAATCATCTTAGGAGAAAGACAGAGACTTTCTGTGATTAACCACAGACTGTTTCTGTGATTCCGTGTTTATTTCTTCTGGGCATTTCTGAATTGATTGAGACCTGTCTCAGAGAACTTTAGTTTACACATACCTGCCTTTATTTATTCTGGCCATGTCCTCAACCTTGGCAAAATAAACTTCTAAATTGATTGAGACCTGTCTTAGATAACTTTGGTTTACACATTTTGTCCCGCCTTTTGTTCTGCAGGGAGGCTTTATCTTGTACTGAACAATAGCATGCCTTTTGTGCCAAAGGAAGCCACTCTTTCTATCTTCCAAGCATCCTTGCAAAAATAGTCTGGAACAAAGAGCAGTCAACATCTCATTCTTGATACACGTAAAGTTGTGAAAGACCCATGGAGAACTATCTCCTAGAGACCATACCCTAATTTTTATTTAACTAAAATTTGTTTTCTTGAATCAACTCCTCCCTGAAATTGCGCAAGCGATGGCCTAGTCTCAGCTCTACTGCTACCAAGCCATGTGCCATGTGTTATAGCCATGGATAAATGACATTTGGCTCTTCCTTAAAGAAAGACTTGCTGTTGGGGTGTGAGGAATGCACGCAGCTGATGGCCTCCAGCTGTGGCACCTTCAGGAGCCCCTGCAGCATTTAAGCTGAGGCTGTATTTTTCTTAGGCAGTCATCAACCAATGCCTGAGGATGAGACGGCAAGAGGGCCTGGACATCTCTGCCCACTGCAGGGCTTCTCTATGTTCTCTCTGTGCTGCAGCTTCCTGTGGGACTGGCTAAGACTTTCTTTTGGCTGCACCACCAGCCGAGGCTCTCCTACCCCATCTTTTTTCCTTCACTCTCATCTTTCAGAGGTGTCAGCCTGCACCACGGTGTGGTTTTCTTTCTCTGGATATTTTGCTTTCTCTCTCCATATCTTAGGTGTTACTTCCAATAAATTTTTTGCACTTCAAACTCTGTCTTGGTGTCTGCTTTCCAGAAGACCAAATTGACACACTTGATAGAAATAACCACTCAACTGAGTGGATTAGAAGAATTATCTAATGAATGTGAAGCTGAGCGAGCTTTCCCCTAAGACTCCCTCTGAGCTTCTGTGGGGAAACTCTTCAGTATTGCCCATCTTAGAGATATTTTACCATTGATTTCCTATTTCCTAGGAATCTGTTCACAACCCATCAACTTCTTCCATGAAGCAGGGACAGACTTTGTTTGAGCCCATGTCCTTGGACTTCCAGAGTTGCTATTTGCTCTTGTGGGCTCAGCTCAAGGTTGCCTCCCTGCCCAGATCCCCCCAGACGTTCCTCTTTTATCACTGTAGTTTGTAAATATCCGTATCCCCTGTTAGATAGTAGCTTTTATGGATGTAGAATCCATATTATTGCCAGTGGCCAGAACAATGCACACAGTAGGTGCTACATAAAAATTTGCCAAATGAATAACAAATGACAGATACTCCAAATGGTTAATTTGCCGTGTCCTGAGTCTAGTAAATGATTCCAACTGCCTCCTTATACTCCTCAATTCTTTTTGCTTAGTCCTCTCTCGAATACCCTTAGGGAGTTACCTTACAAAAATCGTCATCCTTGTCTTAATAATTAGCAGTATTACTTTGCAGTCACAGTGAGTTATCGAATGTCACTCCTGCAGTGGAAGAGAATATGAGTAACCTCCTAGTTGGTGACATTCAGGAGCTATAGATGTCACACAACAGAATCTGTAGGCTCCAAAAAGAGGTTTATCAGCATCTTTATGGGAGTTATTCCAGCCCAAACTGTACTGAGACATGAACTTTCACTGTGGTCACCTCTGGAAAAACCCACAGAGATGAGAAAGGAGGTCCTTAGCCTTAAGGACTTCCCCAGAGAAGAAACAGCTGGATTCGTTGGAACTCTATTTGTTGCTGAGACATGAAAGTTCTTTGATCAGGCCGATGGCCCTTTCTGAAACCACAGCAATCCTCCTCTCCCCTGTCTTTTCCTGGAATGGGCCCTGATAATTTCAAAACACTCCTCTTTTTCTGCAAGCCAACACCCTTCCTAAGCACACAATGTTTCTGGACAGTCAGACGGTTTGGCATATTTTTCAAACCTCCAGGGATGACAGGTTCAAATTGTCTGTGCTGTTATATGACATGTCTAATAACCCATACCTCAAGACTTGATTTTATGTTTAGCAAACCATAAGATTGCTCTTTGACATCCACCGGCGTGTCTCGTCACCTCATCTCTATTTCTCTTTAACTACGGCCGGCCAAACTGTAACCTGAGATTAGGTTGATGTCAGTGAAAACAAAGGAAAATAAACAAATACGTTGGCACACTGCCCCATATTACGATTTTGCAAGTAGTAAGTATGCTTGCTCAAGAAAAAATTCCCCATAACCAGTCATGACTTATTGCCACTTGCTGCTTACATGGTTTGAGAAAATAGTCTTTACTTATTTTTTCTGTGTTAACATGAAACAGCATCTTTCAAGCTCATCATCGACTCTTCCTCTTACAAACGCTCTGGCAGCCACCTTCAGCCTTTTGATCACTGATTTTGTATTGCTTCACTACCGTGATCATTATGAATGCTGAGGTGTTTGGGCTTTATTTTTCTTCTGCATTTAGTCAATTGTTTTAAATAAATTACCAATGTGATTATACGGTATGAATTGTTTAATATTCTGTCTTTTTTCATCAGTATTACATTGTGAGAATTTCTCCATTGCTGCTAAATATCTTCAACGTATCACTTCTATTTGTTGTAAGATATTTATTATAGTATTATACCATGGGTCATAACTTATGTGGTCATCTCTTATGTTTTGACATTTAGAGTGTTGTTAAAATTATACTGTTATAAGTAATGCTACAATGAATCTCATTTGATATAAATCTTTGTGTAGTTGTTAGGATCATCTAGGCTTAAGCTGATAAACATCCTTTGTTGGACGTCTTGTTCACATCCTTTGTAAGAGAACAAGAAATCAAGCTTTGTTGTGCTAAGCAGCTGAGATTTTGGAACTGTTTGTTATTAGTTGTATTTTGCATAGTCAGTTACCAGGCTGAAGAAGTGCCAGCATTGCCATCCTCCCTCCAGAATTTGCACAGAGAGCCCAGAGTCAAGGGGGAGCTCCCAGGTGCATGGCTTAACACATAGGAAACTCACCCTTTCCAACCACAGCCCATTGGCCCATGCCAGTCACCTGGCACTGCCTACCTGTGAAGGAGAAGGGTTTGTATTTTTCTATATACCTAACACAGAAGAGAACAGGATGTTCATGGGCAATGATAGTATCCTCCCTGCATGAAAACTGGCTTTTTCTTAAGGTAGATATGCTAGAATGGGAGTTGAGTTTTGTCAACTTGTTTTTTTCTAAGACACACCATTTTTATAGTTCCATCACTTGTTTTCTGCCCTTGTAAAGCCCTTTATACTCTTCGCTGATTTAAGAGGTAAAAAATGCTATCTCGTTGTTTTCATTGTTCAAATTAAATCTTAATTTTTAATTTTGCATCTCTTTCATTATTATTTAGAGGAAAGACTATTTTCAGATATCTGTCATTCATTTGCTTTTACAAGTGTTCAGTAGAGTTATAAAACAATTACCCTGAAAATTCTCTGAGCATCCAATGCCCGTGTCACTGTTAGACCTCAAATATTTTAAAACAGTCCTGGTGGCTGGGCGCAAGTGGCTCATGCCTGTAATCCTAGCACTTTGAGAGGCTGAGGCGGGCAGATCATTTGAGACCAGGAGTTCAAGACCAGCCTGGCCAACATGGCAAAACCCTGTCTCTACTAAAAATACAAAAATTAGTGGAGGGTGATGGTGCATTCCTGTAATCCCAGCTACCCAGGGGGCTGAGGCAGGAGAATGCCTGGAACCCAGGAAGTGGAGGCTGCAGTGAGCCGAGATTGTGCTTACTCCAGCATGGACTACAGAGGGAGACCGAACTCAAACAAACAAATAAAAAGCAAAAAAAACCTGGCAATGGTCCTAGCACCACTCACCCTTGCTCTCCCTATGGCAGTGTTGGTTCTGGAGTACAGATCTGTCTCTGGGACCTTCCTATATCTTGTAACTCACCATGGGTCTCAGTTCCCTCTCCTTAACAAGGTTAAAAAATACAAACTTCCAACAAAAAACCCACTCTTAATTGTTTGGGTCCTGAGGGGAATGGAAAGTTCAGGAATGTCCAGAACACTTCCACAGACAATCTGAGTTGGATGGTAAAGGAATGGTGGTTTAAAGGAGGAATTTTGTTAGTACCCAATGAAAGTCCCACAGAAAAATTTAATTTTAGAAGACAATCTCAAAGAAACATTTGTGGATATATGTGGAACTCAGCATCTTCTCAGTTACGGGATTCAGCAGGCACAGCCAAGAATTTCAGAAACTAGAACTCTCAGATAGAGGTTAATTACTAGTGAACAACTCAGTGGATGAGAGAAACTACAGAATAGACACAGATTGATCTAAAGGCCAACTAAAAAATATATTCATTATGTTCAAGCAGCACACATGGAATATTTGTGGCAATTAACCGTGTCCTAACCAGAAAACAAGTATTTATTAAACAAAAAGTTGGTAGTTACACAGAGCCCATTTTCTGATTTTAATGAAATTAAGTTTAAAATCACTTAGTATGTAAGTATGCATATATATGCATACATATATTTAGAATGGAGTGATAAAACATTATATTTTAAAACTTTGGAATTAGTTTGTTCCTGCATTGCTGTAAAGAGATATCTGAGACAGCATAATTTATAAAGAAAAGGGGTTTAATCAGCACACAGTCCCGCAGGCTGTACAGAAAGCATGATGCTGGCATCTGCCAGGCTTCTGGGGAGGCCTCAGGAAACTTACAAACATGGCAGAAGGTGGGGTGAGTAGCCAGCACTTCATGTGGCTGGAGCAGGAGGAAGAGAGAGAGGGGAGAGGTGTTACACACTTTTAAACAACCAGACCTCACAATAACTTACTCACTATCATGAGAACAGCACTAAGGGGATGGCACCTAACCATTCATGAAGGACCACTCCCATGATCCAATCACCTCCCACCAGGCCCCACCTCCAACATTGAAGATTACGACTGAACATGAGATTTGGGTGGGGACACAGATCCAACCATCTCAGGAATGCAGCTGAACTAGTATTCGGAAGAAAATAAGCGTTTACATCAGAGGGAAGAAATGTTCAAACTTAATAGCAAAGTAGGAAACTCAGAAAGATGTAAAATTTTAAAAACCGAGTAAAACTACAGAACGTAGAAGGATGAAGGGACAAGAAATAAGATGAAAAACTGTTGAAATAGAAAACAAATATGAAATAGAGAGAGTCAACAAATCCAACAGCTGGTTCTATAAGACAACAAGTAAAATTGACAAACGTAGTAATATAGACTGCAAGGCGGAAAAAAAACCCAAAACTTAGAAGGCACAAATAAGACACATTAAGAACGATTAAAGGCACAGCATGAGAGACAGAGACTAAAAGTAAGAGGGCAACAAGAACAGCAGCAGCACCAACAACTACGAAAACACAGAGATGAATAATTACCTCCAAAAATGTAACTCAGCAAAACTGAAAAACAAAAATAACCTCAATTGATTTTAGCCATGAAAGAAATGGTTTAAAAATCTACTCTGCTTAGTGTCATACACGAAATGCTTGGACCAGATGTTTTCATAATAGAACTCTACCAAACACTCAAAGAACAGTTCTCCCAATATCATACAGAATGTTCCAGAGAATAGAAAGGAGGGCCTGCTCTCTGAGTCATTTTCTGAGGCTACTTTATTTTTTATACTAAGCAGACAGGAAAGGGAAAGATCACCTTCCTTAGAAACCCAGACATGAAAATTCTAATAGATACTAGCAGAGTCCGGCAATTTGTAAAAAATAGATCATGACAAATGTAAGTTATTTAAAGAATGTATTACTGGCTTTACATTTGAAAATTTATCAGTGTAATTCACCACATTAACAGTTTAAAATTCTACCTTTATTTATAATACAAACTTACGGGAAATGGGGAATAGAAACAAAAAGTTTTAACTTGGGAGAAGTCATCTACCAAATAAATGTTATAGCCAACAGCATAAATGGTGAAACATTACACAAATCTCTTTAAAGTAGAAAAAATCTGAGAATGTCTGCTGTCATTCTTTTTATCCAATATTTTACTGAGCTACTGTCATAAGATATTAAAAGGAAATAAGAGGTGTAAGAATTTCCAAAGGGGAAGCAAAACTGAAATGATCTGTGGATGGTAAGATTGCTTACATAGAAAATCCAAGGGTATCTACAGAGAAATGTTTAGAATCAGTGAGCATGTTTAGTCATCTCGCTGGATATGTGTCGTATATATGAAAATCAATGTGTTATCCATTGTAGCAGATAACATAAAATGCAATTTAAGAAACATGCCATTTATAGTGGCAACAAAAATACGCGGTAACTAGGAATATAGCTAACGAAAGCCATGAAAGGTGTTTATGAAGGAAATTTCAAAATATTATTGGAGTACATACAAGGAGACTTGAATAGACGAGGCCATGAAGATGCTCATGGATGAGAAGACTCATAACACAAAGATGTCCATTTCCTCAAATTTTCCAAGAATTCATTGACACTTCAAACAATGTTCACAAATAACTTTTGGAAATTTAACAAGCTGATAAAAAACTAACATGGAAGAAGAAATGGTAAAGAATAATCAGGACTGATCAAGGTAGGAAGATTTGCTTACCATATATTTGGACTTCTTTAAAAAATAGATCGAAAGAACAGAATAGAGAACTTAAAAATAGACTTGTACATATGTGGAAAATTAACAGGACAGAGGTGCCCTTGTGAATCAATGAGAACATGATGAACAGCCGAGTCAGAACTGCTGAGGGAAGTGTTGAAAAAAGTCAACTTCTCCCCTGATGCCACCACCAAACATAAAGTAGATCAAAAAACTAAAAGAGAAAAGCCAAAAAAAATTTGAAATGTGTATATAGAAGAAGCTATTTATATTCTAAAATTGACAAGTATTTCCCAAAAAACAAAAGGTAAAATGATAAAACAAAAACTTTATTCATTTGGCTATATTAGAGGTAGAAACAAGCATAAAAGACAATATGAAAAAAGTGGAGGGTTGGGTAGGATGGCTCACACCTGTAATCTCAGCACGTCGGGAAACTGAGACAGGAGGGTCACTTGAGCCCAGGAGTTCAGGGCTGCAGTGAGCTATGATCATGCCACTGTATTCCAGCTTGAGTGTTAACGTGAGACCCCATCTCTAAAAATAAACAAACAAAACAAACAACCCCAGTGGAAATATTAAGTTTTAGTTCAGGAGACAATATTTGCAAACATATAACTGACCAATAATTAGTATCTAAGATATATAAAGAACTCTTTCAGTTTCTAAGAAAAAAACTAACAATTCAATTGAAGAATGGGCAAAAGAATATAGGCGATTTACAGAAGACATATCCTCAAAGATCAACAAACATGAAAATCTGCTCGCTGTCACTGGTAATCAGGAAGATGAAAATTGAAATAACAAGTAGATTGGAAAAAGTAAAAGTTGGCAGCACTGTATGTGGGTGGGGACATCGGGAGTCAGGAACTGTCTGCCTTTGAGAGTAGGAGAGTGAATTAGAAGACCATGGTGGTAGACAGTTTGGCAGTATCTGGCTGGACATGCATCCCTTACTGAGAATTCCACTGCCGGGTGAAAACCTAGAGAAACTCATACAGATGCCCAGAGAGTCATGCTCTAGAATGTTCATAACAAGGTAGAAAATGCATAAACAACTTAAACATACATATACAGGAGAATGAGTCAATAAATTGTAGTGAAGTCTACATAATGTGAACTGTTTTCCTTTTTTTTTTTTTTTCAAAATAAATTTTTATTTTAGGTTCAAAGGCACATGTGCAGATTTGTTATATAGGTAAACTTGTGTCACAGGGGTTTGTTGTACACATCATTTCATCACCCCAGTACTAAGCCCAGTACCCAATAGTTACTTTTTCTGCTCCTCTCCCTCCTCCCGCCTTCCACCCTCAAGTAGGCCCCCGTGTCTGTTGTTCCTTTCTATGTGTACATGTGTTATTATCATTTAGCTCTCACTAGTAAGTGAGAATACGTGGTATTTGGTTTTCTGTTCCTGCATTAGCCTGCTAAGAATAATGACCTCCAGATCCATCCGTGTTCCTGCAAAGAACATGATCTCATTCTTTTTATGGCTACATAGTATACCGTGGTGCATACATACCACATTTTCTTTATCCAGTCTACCCCTGTTGGGCATTTAGGTTGATTTCATATCTTTGCTATTGTGAATAATGCTGCAATGAATATACACGTGTATGCGTCTTTATGGAACTATCTGTTTTTCTATTCAGCAAAATGAATGAATTAACATCGATAAATCTCAAAAACATAATGTCAACTAAAACAAATAACTTACAGAGGGATATTTACAACATGACAAGATGTATAATTTTATAAGGTGAAATATTATATACTGTTCATGGATACATAATAAAGAGTAAACATATAAAATATGTGTGGGACATATGAATGCCACAGTTAGGGTGGCAGTTACTTTAGGGGGTGGGTAGGGGGATGTAAGTGGTGAGGAGTACTCAAGAGTCGTCAATGATAATGTAAAACTTTATTTCTTATGCAATAAACCATATAATGAAATCTTCAGCTCTTGTAAAGTTTAGTAGCTTATCTGTGGGGTTTTTCATATTCTTTTTCTTCTTCTTGCTAAGTGTAGGCACAATGCTATACAGCAGGTATCTAAAACTTACTCATTTTCTGTAACTGAAACTTTATACCTCTTGAACAGCAACCCTTCCATATCCTGCTCCCCTGTCCCTGGCAACCACCACTCCACTCTCTGTTTCTATGAGTTTAACTCATATAACTGGAGTCATGCAGTATTCTGGCTTATCTAATTTAGCATAACATCCTTCGGGTTCATCCACGTTATCACAAATGGCAGCATCTTCTTTTTTAAGGCAGAATAATATTCCTTTGTGTGTATGTGTGCCAATTTTCTTTATCCATTCATTTGTTGATGGACATTTAGGTTGTTTCCAAACTTTGGCTATTGTGAGTAACGTTACAACAAACTGGTGGTGTAGATACCTCTTTGAAATCCTGATTCCTTTGTATATATCAATTCCTTTGTACATATACTCAGAAGTGGGATTGCTGGATCATACAGTAGTTCCACTTTTAGTTTTTTGAGGAAACTCCATGCTGTTTTCCATCACAGCTGCAGCAATTTACATGCCCACTAACAATGTATAATGATGTCAGTTTTCTACATCCCCACCAACACTTGTCTTCTGTTTTTTTTTTTTAATAGGCATCAGAAAATGTGTGAGGTGTGAGGTGATATGATTTGCATCTCCCTAGTTATTCATGAGTAATGCTGAGCATCTTTTCATAATACCAGTTCACTATTTGTACGTTTTCCTTGGAGAAATATCTATTTAATTTTTTTGCTCATTTTAAAATTATTTTTTCTGGGTGTTTATTGAGTTGTAGGAGTTTCTTGTATATTGCGGATTTTAACCCCTTGTAGATATATGGCTTGGAACTATCTTATTCTAGTTCATAGTTTGCCTTTTCACTCTGCTGTTTGTCTCCTTTGCTGTGTGGAAGATCTTTAGTTTCATGTAGTCTCACTTGTCTATTTTCGCTTTTATTGCTTGTGCTTTTGGTATCGTATTAATCACTGCCAAGACCAATGTCATGAAGCTTTTCCCATACATTTTCTTCTAGTAGTGTTACAGTTTCAGGTCTTGTGCTTACATCTTTAATCCATTTTGAGTTGATTTTTTGTATTATGTCAGATAAAGGTTCAATTTTATTCTTTTGCATGTGGATATTCAGTTTTCTCAACACCATTTCCTGAGGAGACTATCCTTTTCTCATTGTGTATCTTCGGCACTCTTGTCACAGGTCAGTTGAGTATATGCGTGGCTGGCTGGGTAATTGGATCAGTTGTCATGGTATTACAGGGTTTGTGTACAAGAAACCCATATTTTACTTAATCACAGCTCCAAAGGGCAAGAATGGCAATTCACGCACGCCAAAGAAAGCCTTAAATTGCTTCCTTTAAGTGAAAAGATGTAAGTTTCAACAATAAGCCAAGTAAAGTATTGTATGCTGAAGTTGATAAGACCTATTTAAGAACAAATCTTCTACCTGTGAAACTGTGAAGAAAGAAAAAGAAATTCATGCTACCTTTTGCTGTGGCATCTCTAACTGCAAAAGTTTTGGTCTGTGTGATCTTTTTTACACCAGTACCATATGTTTAATACTATGGCTTTGCAATATATTTTGATATCAGAAAGTATGACGAAAGCACCTTTGTTCTTCTTTCTCCAGATTGCTTTGGCTACTTGGGGTAGCCAAAACACAAAAGTTATGGCCACAGTGCAGATGAGTGCTTTGTATAGGGGTTGGTACTACTTACGGTTTCAGGTATCTACTGAAGAAGGTCTTGGAATGTATCCCCCACGGATAAGGGAAGACCACTGTAGTTATTACAGCCCCCAGTATAGAGATGGGGATTCTGAGGCTTGGAGAGGTTAAATAAGTTGCCTACAAATGCAGCCAGGAAGGGATGTCACAAAGAACACGTGCCTCCTGCTAATAAGAAACTTTAGAACCCAGAAAAAAAAATCTGCCATTTCCATTAGTAACTCCATTGGATAACCTTTCACACAGTGACAGACTGGAAATGCTAACGGGACAATTCACACTTGCTTATGCTCTTGAGGTGGAAAAAAAGTACAAGGAAACACAGCTCCTGCTATAAGGCAGACCTCAGGCACTGAGAGAAGCCTGCCATCATCCTGTCTCTCTGATGACTCAAGTGTAGAAATGTACTAGATTTTTGAATATGTGGGTTTGATTTGTGACAAGTTGCTGATGTTCTTTGGCAACATGTCTACTCATTCCACTCAATTAGACAGCTAGAAATTACTGATCAAGCATTGAGGGATTTTTGTGAAGTTTTTAAAGAGACTCAAAACTGAAATTTAAATATGGCAGTAGGTTGCAAAAAAAAAAGAAAGAAAAAAGAAAACTAGCATATCATTTTCTTCTTTTGATGAATTAGATTTGAACTTTAAAGTAAAGGAAACCAATCTGGTTTCTTTCTTCTGAAGTCTTTCTTATCCATGTGTAATCTTCATGGTGCAGAAAGTGAAAGCCCCAGGCTAAGGTGGTGCGGTGGTTTGAAGCAAAACTCAGGGCTGTGCCAGGTGGACTGGAATCTCTGCCACTCACCTGCCGAATGATGTCGGACACGTTACTTAAGTAACTTGTGCCTCAGTGTCTTCATCTGTCATAGAGGATACTAACCTTCCCAGAGCTAGTGTAAAAGTGAAATAAAGAAAAATACGTAAAGTGCTCAGAATGCAGCCTGTCATAGAGTAGCACTTTATAAACGTGTGTGATTATAATTTCATCCTCAGTTAGAGGACACTGGCTGATTTAAACCCCAAACTTATTATTGCTGATAATGACAGTGGGTGAGATGTTTTATAACATTATGTTTCAAAAGAGGCACTTTAATTGGGTGAAACAGGATACTGAGGTCTTTCCAAACTTGTCACCTCAAACTCAAAGACTGTGTCACTAACTGAGGGGTGGTTATCGTGACCTACCTACAGGTGGTGTCTCCACTCCTGACTTTGATTTATGACTATACTTGGAGGAATACCTAAAGGTATATGAGGAAAAACAAGCCTCAAGAACAGAGGAGTTTTTACCTGCTTCTGGGAACAATGTGAAATAGCAGTCTTGGAATTTCTTTTCTTTTTCTTTCTTTTTTCCTTTTTCTTTTTTTTTGAGACAGGGTCTCACCCAGGCTGGAGTGCAGTGGTGTAATCTTGACTCACTGCAACCTCTGCTTCCCGGGTTTGAAGGATTATCCTGCCTTAGCCTCCTGAGTAACTGGGATTACAGGCATGTGCCATCACGTCCAGCTGATTTTTGTATTTTTAGTAGAGATGAAGTTTTGCCATGTTGACCAGGCTGGTCTTGAACTCCTGACCACAAGTGATCCTCCCGCCTCGGCCTCTCAAAGTGCTAGGATTATAGATGTGAGTCACTGCGCCTGGCTGATTCTGGGATTCTGTAAGTTCTCAGAGCTATTCATTAAAAAATTGAGCATCTACTTCTAATATGCTCCAGGCACTGTGCTAAGTGCCAGAAACCATCTGAAGGCTCCTAACATTTTAAAATACATTTGTGATTATGTCTGTAACCCAAGGATCCCGGAGGTCAGAAACCTGTTTTTCTTTTCTTTTTTTTTTTTGACAGTCTCACTTTGTCACCAAGCTGGTGCGCAGTGGCATGATCTCAGCTCACTGCAACCTTTGCCTCTTGCATTCAAACGATTCTTCTGCCTCAGCCTCCCGAGTAGCTGGGACTACAGGCCCGTGCCACCACGACTGGCTAATTTTTGTATTTTTGGTAGAGATGGGGTTTCACCAAGTTGGCCAGGATGGTCTCGATTTTTTGACCTTGTGATCCACCTGCCTTGGCCTCCCAAAGTGCTGGGATGACAGGCGTGAACCACTGAGCCCAGCCCTTGGTTTTAAATATACTTGTCCAAAGGAGGTAATTAACTCTTGGGTAAGTCTATAAGTCTCCTTCCAGTCTATAAGTTCCTCCTCTCACCTGTGGCCTGCCCCCTGGCCATCACTGAGTTGCACTAGGGATGCATTTGTACCCAAGCAGAGATCATCAGATTCTCTCTGCCAGGAATGGCAATAGAAACTTGCACAGGGAGAATCAGTTGGGCACCACGGGAGTTTGAATGGAGGGGCCAGGCAGAGCCTTCTTGCCTGGTCTGTAGGGGTCCAGGCAGGTCATGGGAAGCAGAGAAGCTACCAGTCAGAGAAGGAAGTTGTTTGCAGAGAGAAGCTGGGAAACCTAGAAGCCTCATAGAAGACCCCAGGAGTACCCCTAGGACCTGGTTGGGACTGTCTCGGTCTCCAGGGGGCCTTGGAGGCCCTTGAGACTGACTCTGAATCCTTGTAACAATCTTTCTCCATAGCTAGGCAGCCCAAATGCCTTGTCTAGGGCAGAACATGCTTCCAGAAGATTATATTGTGCTTTCAGGGAAGAAGAAACAAATATATCTTGTTTTCTTGTTATTGTTGATGTTCTATTTGTTTTTGAAGAAAAAGAATGTCAGCTGCCCCTTAGAGCCTACACAAGTAATAGAAGCTCCTTGCAGATAGGCTGAAAAGGAAAATAGCAAAACATACAAATCTTTTCTAATTTTTCTTGCTAGCCCTCCTGCCATGGACATGGCCACCATCGTAGTCTAGATATGTTGATAACTCATGATGACACACACAGCTAATTCTAGACTTCTCGCGCTCTCCTCAGCTCACGAATGGGCTGAACTTTCAGGTGATCATGGATTCTGGTCCAGCAGATCTGGACAGGTGTCTGAGAGTCTGCTTTCCTGACAGCTCCCAGGCATGTTGGAGCCTCTGTAAGTAGGAGGTTCCAGGAACCCCAGGCATGGGCAATCCTTGAACAGCTATGGTCTACCTGAGGGGGCTGATGCATTCTATTGTCCCGTGCCCCCAGGAAGACCAATCTAAGTTAAGAATATCAAATCAGCTACGCAACACTTAGAGTTACTTGTTGACTTCAGTGATGCTGTAGAGTATGTAGAGGAATGCGTAAGAACAGTCTTCCTAGACAGGTGTTCAACTCCCAGCTCCGGTTCCTGTGAGCACAGGAACACCATTGACCTTGAGGGAGGGAGAGTTGGGGGAGAAAGAGGAGAGGAGAAGGAAAACGGGGCAAAACACTGACAACTACAGCTCTGGGATCTGGTCAAGGGCGCACAGGGGTTCATGTTGCTATTGCAACTTCGCCGTATGACATTTTTCAAAATAAAAAGCAGAAACAAACACAAATGGGCTGCTAATCTAGTGAGGAACCCACATATGAAGACACGGCTGCAATCACGGTTTCCAGACTTAGCAGATGAAAACACAGGTGGCCCAGTACACTGGCATTTCAGATGAGCACGGACTCACCTTTAGGAGACGTGTGTCCCAAACACTGCAAATCATCCTTTCCGAACATTTAAAGGGAGAAGAACCACAATGGAGAAGAGCGGAGCTCAAGGGGAGGAACTTGAAAGGGGGTGCATGCTGTTGGCTTAGGGAGAGTATGGGGAGGCCTCTGCAGAGGGATTAGCATTTTCATCCTAAGGTAGACTGTGAAAGAAAAGGCTTTGTTCCTGTTAAAAGAACTTGCTGTTCAAAGAACTTAAAATTGCAGACTGAGGAGGGTGGGTTTGCAGGAGGCAGGAGTGGGGTCAATGCCTTCGCCTTCTTGGCCCGGCCTTTCCTCTTGACTGGCATTTCCTTTGTGGACCTTGGGCATCAGTGGCTCAGCTGACGTCACTGGAGCGGCACAGAGTGGGAGGATGTATGTTGGTTAAGAGGGCAGAGTGCTTTTACCCAGTTCTGGGTGCAGTGTATTCTGTGATCGTATACACGGTGCACGGGACACGAGCATGCGCTATGTTGGTGTCCATCTGAAGAAAGAGACTCAAGCAAAATTAATGTAGAGGGTTTATTTGGGTCACGGTTGAGGACTGCAGCCTGGGACACACTTCAAGTTGCCTTGGGAAGTGCAACAGAAAACAAAGGAGAGGCTCAAGGACATACGTGTGTGTGTGTGTGTGTGTGTGTGTTGTAAAAGACAGGAATCAGGAGGGGGGCCGTTACAAAGCTGCTTCTGAGGAATTCTCATCAGTGTATAGAAGTCGCATTGGTTAGTGATTGGCTGTACATTGTTGAGCTCTAGGGTACGAGTTACTGTGTCCAACGTAGGGCATTTTATGGCTACTTGGCGTCAGTCTAGAGCACACACTGCAAGAGGCTTCAAGAGGTAATTACTCAGCTCAAGCGGGGAGTGAGACGTGACTGCAGTCACACACGGTCATATTTCAGTGCCTCTCTGGGCCTGATAATTAAAGGGGGCTCGCATTCCACAGATTAAAAGTTTCTTTCCTTTCTCACTGGTCACTGAGCCTGTTTCCTCTCCTGCAAAGGGAGGCTGGTGGTGAGGTGCATGCACGTGCGGGCCCGAGCTCAGACTGGCCCTTCCTGTATGCAGGGCGTGCTTCACCTCCTCTTGCTCTCCAGCCTTCTAAGGAAGGTTTGGGTTTGCCTGCTCAGGTCCCAGGCCCTGTAAGGGGCTGCTGCAGCCTGACTGGAGAATGGTGAGACGGAAGCAGCGAAAGTGATTGGCATTAGGAACGACCAGGGGCATGTCTGGAAAGGAGGAAGGTGAGCTGGGAGTGGACCCAGAGAGAGGTGTAGGCAGGCGGGGTTCTGAGCAACGGCTG
This sequence comes from Aotus nancymaae, assembly GCF_030222135.1. Classification (NCBI taxonomy): domain Eukaryota; kingdom Metazoa; phylum Chordata; class Mammalia; order Primates; family Aotidae; genus Aotus; species Aotus nancymaae. Next base: position 21,991,635 of record NW_026988455.1, read on the forward strand.
TGGGACTCGGTGTGGGAGGGTGCGGAAGGCTGGGGTCATGTCACGTGCTCTGTGGGGGTAGCAGCTCTTGCAGCTTATGGGGGGCTCTGGGAACCACCCACGTGCTTTTCCCAGGTGTTTGCAGATGGCTGTGTAGTCCTGCCATGGGAGTCGGGAATGGTTTGACCGCATACCGCCCCTCTCCCATGTGGAGCTCCTTTGGCAGTCAGGCACACTTGGCTTCCAGATTTTAATTCCTCTTTTATTGTTCCCATAACTGCAGAGCATGGATGGAGAGGATGTAGAACAGAACGTTCTCAGAGAAGCCAGGGGGAGGACAAAGCGTCCCAGCAGCCGCCTGCTCCTTTCCTGGCCTGTTTTCTTCCTTTCTGCCCGAGTACATATTGGGCTTTAATCCTGGGGTCCCAGAAGCCCGAGCCTGCTGAGGGGTGGCAGCCTCAGGGCTAGCTAGCTCCTCACTAGGGAGACTTCTCTTTTCTGCATTTCAAGAAAGGGAGGTGGGCAGGAGGGAATCTGAGGAGAGCCGCCACATCCTTGGACATGATGGAATGCGGAATTGGAAGGAATGAGTGAGGGATTGTTTCAGCCATGGCCTTCAACACTCCCTCCAACCGCTGTAGGCAACAGTGACCGCCCCCCGCAACCCTTAAATCCAGACTGGCCAGGGTCTTGCTGTGACCAATCAGCTCTGGGATTTGGGTGAGGTGAGCGAGGCACTTGCCTTGGGAGTTCAGTTTAATGGTGTGCAAGAAACTCAGTCATCAAGGTCAATCGTATTTGAATGCAATCATTTAAAAAATCAAAATTAATGCAAACACAGTCCATGGCGGTTAGAGACAGACTCAGTGGTGGGCTTATGAAGTAAAAGGAAGTGAGGTCGTGGGTAAAATGAAGTAGTGAGGCCATGAAGGAAAAGGAAACTGGCTGAAGCAAAAGGAAAAATGAGCAAAACCGACCCTCTCTCTGCCCCCGAGTCTCATCTACTCAGGAAAATCATCCGATAAACACTCATGGAGGGACAAGCAACAAAATACCTGCCCAGTTCTCTTCCAGAGTCAAGGGAGGACAGGCAGCTAAAGACGGGCTCAGGAGCGTTCAGGAGGAGGAGGCCACGGAGAGGACGACTGAGGCCCTCTGGTCCCGGAGCAGCACAGGACACCAGTGGGACAACCTGAGGTTCCAGTTTGGCTCATATAGTATTTTGCCAAAGTTAGGTTCTTGGTTTTGATCACTGCCTCACGATATGGAAGATGCCGACAGTAGGGGAAGTGGGCTGAAGGTTATGTGGGAAATTTTTCTACTATTTTTGCAACTTTCCGTAAGTCTAAAACTGTTTCAAAATAAAACTAAACACAATAGTCCCCCCTTATCCATGGGAAATATGTTCTCAGTACCCAAAGGGGATGCCTGAAACTACAGATAGCATGAAACCCTGTATGTACTACATTTTTTTCCTGCATGTACACACCTATGGAGAAGTTTAATTTATAAATTAGGTATAGTAAGAGATTAACATAATAACTAATAATAAGATAGAACAATTATGACAATAAGCCAGTATCATGACTTTGCACTTTGAGGCCATTATTTAGTCAGGTAAGAGTTACTTGGGCCAGGTGTGGTGGCTCAAGCCTGTAATCCCAGCACTTTGGGAGGCCGCGGCAGGTGGATCACCTGAGGTCATGAGTTCGAGACCAGCCTGGTTAGCATGGTGAAAACCAGTCTCTTCTAAAAATACGAAAAATTAGCCAGGTGTGGTAGTGCACGCCTGTAATCCCAGCTACTTGGGAGGCTGAGGCCAGAGAATTGCTTGAACTCAGGAGGCAGAGGTTGTAATGAGCTGAGATCATGACATTGAACTCCAGCCTGGGCAACAGAGAGACTCCATCTCAAAAAAAAAAGGCTACTTAACACAAGCACTGTAATGATGCAGCAGTCAATCTGATAATCCAGGCAGCAACTAAGTTACTCATGGGCAGAGGCATCTCCAGCTGTCGATACTGGACAAAGGGAGGCGGGGTAGAGCAGGATGGTCTAAGGATTCAGCATGCCACTCAATGGCATGAAATATTAAAACTTCTGGATTGTTTATCGCTAGAATTTTCCAGATTTATTATTTCCAGACCACAGTTGAATGTAGATAACTGAAACCAGAAAATGAAACTTTGGATAAGGGAAGATGACTGTAAATCACCTGATCTGGCAGGGCATGGTGGCTCACGTCCATAATCCCAGCACTTGAAGAGACAGGCTAAGGCGGGAGGATAACTTGAGTTTGGGAGTTTGAGACCAGCCTGGCCAACATGGGGAAACCCCATCTCTACCAAAAATACAAAATAAATAAATAAATAAATAGCCGGATGTGGTGGTGAGTGCCTGTAGTCCCAGCTACTCGGGAGGCTGAGGAAGGAGAATTGCTTGAACCCAGGAGGCGCAGGTTGCAGTGAGCCGAGATCGTGCCATTGCAGTCTAGTCTGCAGGCTTTATCTTAAAAAAATTAAACAAAACAAAACAAAATCACCTGACCTGGCCAAAACAGAGAAGAAGAAGAAAGAGAAGGAGGAGGAAGAGGTGGAGGAGGAAGAAAAGGAGGAAATCTTGCACCACTGGAAATCATGAGTTGAACCTTGAGCATGGCCGGTTTGAGTACATGTTTGACATCCAGAGGCAATTTTGAGATCTTTGGGTTTGTGAGTCTGAGGTTCAAGGGGAGGTTCTGCCTATAGCTACACTGTGGGCCATTGCTGGCCTGGAGTCCCCTTCAAGCTGGGAGCCTGGCTGAGGGTGCCGGAGAGCAAGTGTAGACCTGGAAGTCAGCAGGTGAAACTTGAACAGCAGCGTTCAGAGGGCAGGGTCTTAGATCTTGTTTCTGGACGAAGAAGCAGGACAAGGCATGATTAGAGAAACTCAGTGCTGATTCAGCCTACGGAAGGCGGCAGTGGGAGGCCAACATTTGTGGTATTTGAATATGCAGCATCTCTCTCTGGTGAAATTGCATGCCGGCAAAAAGGACCTCACAGTCTTCAGGCAGCATTACGAGTATGTTGTTTTCATTATAAAGATAAAACTGTTTAATTTTAAGTGATTGTGTATTCACAGCAGCACGAACCCTGGCCTCCCGGTGTGTTGAGGGGTCTGAGTGAAATTTTCAGGCTGGTGCTTAGCTCAGTCCTCACTGCGTCTTGCTTTGTGACAAGCATCAGGCAGGAGCTCCTCACAGGGGAGGGACAGCTTTGGGGGGGCTTGCCCCGGATGAGGTGGAATGTTCAGGAAGCCCTGATATTTCTGAGTGGAGACCCCCACCTCCATCTGTTCTTAGTGGGGAGCCACTTCCTAAGCAGGGCCGCGTGGGGCAGGCGCTGTCACAGCATGTGGGGAGTGGGCAGGGCGGATGCTTCTTTGGTTCTGAGGAGAAGAAATGGGGCCAGGAAATGGCTATGTGTACACTGACACCACAGGCAGGAGGCCCCCATGGTGGAGGGATGTCCCCAGCAGCCTTGTCCCTTCCCTCAGGGGCAGTGGTGCCCTAAGCAGTGGCAGCCTATCCTTGTAGGCACCAGAATGCCAATGGGTGTCTTGGTCTGGAGTCCCTGAAGACAGTGGTGAAGGCACTTTATACCAGCAAGTAGAAGATGAGGGGCCGGGACCCTCCCCTCCTCAGACGGCAAGGCTAGGCGTGGGATGAGGTGGAAGGCCTTGGAGTTGGGGGGTGCGGGGCTGGGGTGGTCTCGCGGAGGACTAGAATGTGTGTGTTATGGATGCATGCGTGTGTGTGTCATGAACGTATGTATGTATGTGCGTGTGCATGAGTGTGTTTAAGCAACGGCATGAAACACCTGGCCTGCGCCAGGCCCTGGAACAGGACCGAGTAACCTGTGGCCCCTGCCCTGCACTGGGCACGCATCCTTTTATTACTCCAGCTGGTCTCCGATTCTCAGGCTCACCGCACTCCTCCAGCATGGCCAGAGGAGCTGCAGTCATCTGCCCGAAGGGACACAGTGATGTCACGTGTCCCACACAGCTCAGAGCTGGGGCCCCCACTGATTGGGAGTGCGGAGACTCCAGCAGACAGAGGTGGGAAGCAAAGGCGGAAGAAAGCCCCTCCGATGGGTGAGGCCATGTGGCTTCAGCAGCAAAGGCAGCTGCTCTCTTACGTCTGGTCACACTGTGCATGAGGATTGGACTTGCAGCATCGCTTTTTCAACAAAACACAAAACCAGTCTGAACTTCCCAGACAGAGACACGGCTTCACAAGCCTTGCTCCAGCAATGCCTGTCTGTCTCTCTGTGCATCCTCATGTGCACACACCCTTTCCTATGTGCTTTCGACGTTCCCCTCATAAATAAATCTACTACAAATGACACTTTTTTCAGTTAAAGACGACTTTTTGTAACCCTAACCCCCAGGAGCTTCTGAGTGTGGGTCTATTGTCCTAAGAGTATATGCATGAAGGCATGCGTGTGTGTACACCCCCAATGCACTACCCATGCACACACACTCACCAATCACAGGCACACATGTACATACACACCCACTCACACGGTGCACAGAAACACTGTGCACGCACTCACACTCAGGCATACCGGCACACCCACACCCATTCACACACCATGCACACATACTATACATGCAAACACTGCACACGCACTCACATTCAGGCATGCCAGCACATCCACACCCATGCACACACACACTATACACAGAAACACTGTACATGCACTCACAGGCACACAAACACACTCACACCCACTCACACGCCAAGCACACACACTACACATGCACACTCACATACATGCACTAGCACACACAAACACACATACCACACACACATGTCTGTGCACATACCACACACACACACCATACACGTGCACAGGAAAACACACGTCCTTTCTGTCTTTCATTTGGACATGAATCTGAAATAAGTTCATCATAACGCTGAAGAACCTGTCCAGCCTCAGCAGGACTCTGGTTTCCCTCCTGCACAACCAGCTTTGCCTTCTGAAGGTGGACCCTGCACTGAGAATCAGACCAGGTTCCCTGGTGACTAGGGCCGACCACGTTCAGTGGCACTTCTGCCTTCAGAAGAGCAGGTCACTTGCAAACGTGCAGCACAGGCACCGTGCGGTTTATTGTGCCAGTCCCAAGTCCCTGGCTCTGTGGCAGTTCCTCTCCTCGGAGTTTCCAGGAAGTCCCAGCCCGGGTCAGCCTCGTGGACTTTAACAGCCGTTCCTGTGGAATCCGTCCACTGCCCCCTTGTTTTGGAAAGTCCTGGCTGCGAGGCCGGCACGTGTGAGTCATCCTGTGTCCCACGTCGCTCGGCAACCTTTGAACTTTGGCTCATTTATCTGTCGGCCTCCATTTCCTTTTACTTGCCATTTTCTAAGCAAATGTTCTCCGTTTATTAATGTTTCAGTCCTAAGGTATTGCAATACTGCCTTGAGGTATTGTTTCCAGTTACTTAAAATGCTGTAGTGAGCAGGACCAAGGACTGTTTCAATACCCGCTGCTGCCTGGAGGAGGTTTACCCCAGTGCTGTCCGCCTTCGATTTCACTTGCTTAAACCCAATCATTTTATAACATAGGAGCCACAGTGTTTTCCTTTGCTGAGAGTGGCAGTATTCCTGGAAGCCTATCAGAGGTTATTAAGAGAGTGAAAGGAATGACAAGGAAATAAAGCTCTGTGTGTGTGTGTGTATGCGTGTGCGCCTGTGCGTGTGTACGTGTGTATGCCTGTGTGTGCGTGGACGTGTGTGCACATGCTTGTGTCCGTGTGTGTTCGTGCGTGTGCGCGCACATGTGTGGATGCTTGTGTGCGTGTGTGTGCGCATGTGTGCATGTGTGTGCGCGTGTGTGCGCGTGTGTGTCCCTAAATCCACTTAAAACAGTATGTGTGTGACTTTGCTCTCTCAGCTCGCAGGGCCGGGGAAAGGCTGTGATTTGTGCTTCCTGCCGCCTGGGAGTTGTAGAGTTTCTCTCCCCGGCCACCGCGTGCTGAGTTACGGCCTAGGACCACGCTGGTGTGCAGGCAGCAGCACCCGATGGCTTTGTTTGCTTTGCACTCAGTGTTGCCACAGAGCGTCCTGGAACTATCAGATAAGCGAGCCGGTCTCCACTAAGCAGGAGCAGAAGCAGAAGACGGAGTGGTGTGGTGTCAGATGACTGCCCCCCAGTGTCCTGGTAAGAGAGTGGAGTGCAAAGGGGTATGCAGGATGCAGCCAAGGCAGCGGGAAGGGAGCCCTGGGGCGGAGGGAATTGTGTGAACAGAGGACACAGGAGGGTGGTTTATTCAGAAGCAAAACACCCCAGCTACAGTTCAGAGTGCTGCCAGGTGTCAGCTCTCTGCAGCGCCCTCCATGGTACAAACGCTGTCACATGACATGTGTTCTCAGGGTACCTCGGTCCCCCCGTGGTTGTCAGGGGTCCGCACTGCCTCTTGGTGCCGCGTTCTACCTCTCAGGAGCTGTGCCTGGAAGAACAAACGGCTGCCTGTCACTAGCTCCCAAGGCAGCCTCCTGGTCCACAGCGCACGTGTGTAAACCATTTAAAGGCCCCTTCCCAGGAGACTTCCCCTCGGCTGGACACAGCCGGGCACCCGAGGCCAGGTGCGCCAAGCCCTGTGGCTGGGCAGGAATGGAGCTGCTTCCGTGGAGGCCCTGCAGTACCCACTCCATGGACTCTTCATCCACACAAACTGGTGGTTGATGTGATCCTCAAAACATTTAAACATGGTTTGAATTTTGCCCCACTCTTACTCAGAGGGCTGTGCTGGCACTTCTGGGAATGATGTGAATGAGATGGGCGGGAGTGGGGTGGGGAGCTTGCCCACACTCTCATGGGCGGGCAGTTGAGCATGCTGCTCGGGGGCATCTGCCTGAGCCTGGGTGGCTGAGGGGGACAGGGCAGGAGGAGGAGGACTGGGGATGATGGCCGGTGGTCCCTGCAGTCTCACAGGTGCCTTCATTGGAAGGGAATGTAGGCCCACAGGGCTGAGGCATGGGGAACTGGGGAGTGGTGACTGGTCTGCTGGACAGGCAGGTGCTGCCAGGCTGTGATGGCATCAAGAAGTCCTGGGTTCATTTGCTCCTGAGGAACCCGAGGCGTCCAAAGCTGCCCTGAACTGCCCACCTCCTTCATTGCTCAAACAGAGAAGACAGCCTTGCTCTGAAACAAGTGGGAGTAGTGGGGGCAACAGCATCAGGAGACTGTCCAGAGGAATTAGTTTCCGAGTAAAAAGAGAAAGAGAATATGTATTCGCTCTCCCCCAACACCTGTCTTTGCTGAGAACAGAAAACAGGTAGAACCCGTCCTTTTGGAGCCTCTACCTCACCGTAAACAAATACATTAGCATTGGTTTGACGCTGCATCTCTTGTGCTGGTCAGGGAGACCTGTGTCTTTCTGCTGTTGGCCATCTGGGGCAGACTCCATCCTCTAGCCTGGAGGCTAGACCTGCTGGAGTGTGGCCATGCCTCCCTCGAGGCCAGCTGGGAGTGGCTTTGGGGCAGCTACAGTTCTACAAGCCAGAGAGCCCTTGTCCGTATTTGATGGCCAAATTGTTCATATTTTTCTTGTGCGTTCGTGATATTGGGATGGGTTTAGGTGTAGATTATACAGCAGGCAGGAGGAAGTTATTTTTTACAGTCAGCAGAGGCTGAAAACTGTTTTGTTTTGCAAAACAACCTCAGGAGCTATTTTGGTTGAGGAAAGATGATTTCTAAGGTAAAATTGTGAGATGAGGAGCTAACTTCTTCCACCTGTGGGAACATCACAGGAGAGAGACAAGAGGGGCCCGCGAGCTGGAGAGGTGGCGTGGAGTGCAGATGTCTCAGTACGTTTCCATGGCCAGGCAGCGGCGGAGGGCTTTTAGGGATAGGTGCCTACTGGCACACTCTTAGTACGGCTGGGACATGCAGGGTGTTGTCCTGTAAGATGTTCTGCAAAAGTCTGGGACATGCGGCTGTCCTTGTGGGAGGATGCCTGGAGGAATTTTGTTTAGTGAGTGGCATGCCATATTTGGGTTGCCAATTTGAAGAGAGAAGAAGAAGCCCTGGGAGACAGGAGGCTTGAGGGACTGAGAGGGCACCTGTCCTTGAGCTCCTGGTCCTCAGGAGGACAGTGCAGGGCTGCTAACTGTCACAGAGGCCTGGGTTTCCCAAGTGCTGGACCGTTACAGTCACAGCACCCAGGGAGAAAGTGTCAGTGGCTGGCCAGGCATGGTGGCTCATGCCTGTAATTCCAGCACTTTGGGAGGCCGAGGCAGGTGGATAACCTGAGGACAGAAGTTCAAGACCAGCCTGGCCAATACAGCAAAATCCTGTCTCTACTAAAAATACAAAAATTAGCCAGGCTTGGTAGTGTGCATGCATAGTCCCAGCTACTTGGGAGGCTGAGGCACAAGCACCGTTTGAGTCTGGGAAGCGGAGGTTGCAGTGAGCTGAGATTGAGCCACTGCACTCCAGCCTGGGTGACAGAGTGAGACTCCATTTCAAAAATAATAATAATAATAATAATAATAATAAAGAAAGTGTCAGCAGCTACTTTTTGCAGAGGAGGAAACTGAGAATGTGCGAGGCTCCCTGAGTCACCTGACCAACCAGGCAGCTAGGAGGGCCAGATTCAGGATCAGAGGAAGGCGGGTGTAATGTTTGAGTAGCTTATTTTGCTTCTCGACATTATCATGAGCATGCAGTCTGTGATAATCACTGGATCCTTGGTGAGTGAGGAAGAAGGAAGGATGCCTGCTTGTAACCGAATGGCGGGTGGACTGCATGTCTGCGAGTACTAGCCCAAGCCGGTGGGAAAGCCGAAGCTGCTCCTGTGTCTCCAGAGAGCTGCATCTGTCCAGCACTGGCAAGGCTGGGGACTGGAGGCCTGGGAAGAGGAACTATGGAGGTTCTCAGCGCTTCTCGACATGCTCCCACCTGCATCTCGGTCTGCAGCAAGGAAAGATGGTTCTCCAGGGCCTACTGCAAAGTCCCTGTAAATCTCTCGCTCTCTTTTCCTTTTTTTTTTTTTTTTGAGACTGAGTGTCACTCTGTCATCCAGGCTGGAGTGCGGTGGTGCAATCTTGACTCACTGCAACCTCTTCCTCCCGGGTTCAATTGATTATCCTGCCTCAGACTCCTGAGTAGCTGGGACTACAGGCGTTCACCACCATGCCCAGCTAACTTTATGTATTTTTTTGTTTTTTTGAAACAGAGTCTCATTCTGCCGCCCAGGCTGTAGTGCAATGGTGAGATCTCGGCTCACTGCAGCCTCCGTCTCCTGGGTTCATGCAATTCTCTGCCTCAGCCTCACAAGTGGCTGGGAGTACAGGCTCCCACCACCACACCCAGCTAATTTTTGTATTTTCAGTACAGACATGGTTTCACCATCTTGGCCAGGCTGGTCTTGAATTCCTGACCTCATGATCCACCTGACTCGGCCTCCCAAAGTGCTGGGATTACAGGCGTGAGCCACTGGGCCCGGCCAACTTTTTGTATTTTTATTAGAGATGAGGTTTCACCCTGTTGGCCAGGCTGGTCCTGAATTCCTGATCTCAAGTGCTCTACCTGCCTTGGCCTCCCAAAGTGTTGGGATTACAGGTGTGAGTCATCACACCTGGCCAAAGTCTCCATAAATCTCCAGAGCCTCTGGAGGCCCTGCTGCCTCTCAACCCACAATACTGGGGGGGGTGCTTATTGAGGAGCTCACCTGGAAATCCCCTGGACCCATGCCTGCTCACACCTGCCTGCACACCACCTCCAGATAACCTGACTTTGCTCACATCTTTAGGCTGGACCAGCAGCGCCTCCTGTTGGTGGGCGCTAGCTTGGCGCTTATGAAGAAGACCAGGAGAGACAGGTCTGGGGAATCTTGTAGGATGTTGGCCATGCCCAGTTTATAACAGATGAGGCAGAGATGGAGCAGCTCAGCTGCCCTGGGCCTCCTTTGTAATGGCGTCAGGACAATTTCCTCTTCCCAGGGACACATTCATGCCTTAGACCAGGAGTCAACAAATCTTTTTTATAAAGGGCCAGCTAGAAAATAGTTGTCTCTGCCAACCAGTCGACCAGCTAGTCCCTGTTGCATATTCCTTAAAAAAATTTAAAAAGCTGTAACAACCATTCTTAGCTGGCTGGCCACATACACTCAGGCCGAGGGCTGGATTTAGCCAGTGGCTGTTGTTTGCCGCCTCCTGATTTAGGCCTCTGTCCTGGTTGTGGCTCAGGTGGGCCAGCCTGGGAGCTCTTTTATCTGCTTCCCTCTGCTCTGCCGTGCTGAGGCCAGAGAAGATGCACATTTCTCTTTTCTCACCAGCTTCTCATAGGCATCTTGAGGCCAGGGCCTCTGGGATGTGCCTGTAACTCCAGGGATGACCATTTGCACCTCCTGGAGTGTGCAGTGCCCCTGTGACCGCTGCACCCAGATGCCCTGTTCAGTTGCCTGAGTGCCTCCTCCAGGGACTGGCAATGGTCTCTTCTATTTTTATAGTCAAAACTTCCAAAGTGAGTATTAGTTTTATAGGTGGAACTAAGTGAGTGCTGCTAAAAAAGAAAGTCATTTTCCTTTTATCTTTGCACGTAAGTCCATTCATATTGCAAGTAAATGCATGCTTGTGGGTGAACAAGAGAGAATTTGGAGTCCGTTATGACAATCTGTGAAAAGACCATAAAAATAATAATTGGAATATCAGGTCAGAGAGGGCATCTTCTTTTCCAGCCTTTTGAGAATCAGTAATACAATAATTGTATTGTAGGTCTGGGTGTGGTGGCTCATGCCTATAATCCCAGCACTTTGGGAAGCCAAGAGGGGCAGACCACTAGAGGTCCAGAGCTCGAGACCAGCCTGGCCAATATGGTGAAACTCCACCTATACTAAAAATATAAAAATTAGCCAGGCATGGTGGTGTGCACCTGTAATCCCAACTACCTGGGAGGCTGAAGCAGGATAACGACTCGAACCCAGGAGGTGGAGGTTGCAGTGAGCCAAGATTTCACCATTGCACTCCAGCCTGGGCAACAAGAGTGAAACTCCATCTCAAAAAAAAGATTGGATTGTGTATTTGCTCCAGGTTGGCCCTGGGCTGGGTGTTGGGGAACCCACCATGTAGAGATATTAGAGCTCCTATGCTCCAGACAGTAAAACCATCTTGAGAAAAGGCAGCTAATGACCCCAGGCTGCAAGTGACCACAGCCCCAGCTGAGCAGGCATGGGTGTAAACAACCTGAACACTGCTCCATGCATAGGGATCCTTTTTGGGTTTTCATTAATTATGAGGCTCCAGGAAAGTATAGACCTGGAGAAGCCACAGACTGCAGCACATTCTCAAGCCTGGAACTGCTCCAGGAAGAATCTGCCACTGGTTGCCCAGTAAGATGTAACACTGACATCGAAGCTGGGTCAGGCTGTGCTTTTCTTCACCAGAAGGGCAGCCTTCTCTTTCCTTCCCAACCTGCTGACATCTTTTAGGTATCTCCAGTGATGTGATTGAAGATGGGGCTGCAGTCATCGGTATCAAGGACTCCTTGATTTTTGCTTGAGCTTCACTGTGCAGCTGCCCCTGCTTGTTGGGTCCCCTGATTCTCTAGGGGAAGAAGCTGCTGTCCTGGCATGAGCCGCCTCTGGCTATAACGCAAGCTGAGTCTCACCAGTGTGGTGAAAGTGACCACAGGGAGTTGGTACTTCAGTCATCGTGGCTATCGGGCAAACAGAAAAGGAAAGAAAAGAAAACGTGTGAACCTGGGTTGGTTACTTAACGTCCTGGATTGCGTGTCTCATCTGCAACATGGTTAAATAAAACCTAGTCCAGAGGGTAGGTAATACATGAAAGTGCTGAGCATGGGACCTGGGTGGTAACCACCACCAGGCTACGCAGTCCTGCATGCGTACAAAAGCTGCAGTTGGTCTGGTCCCTGTGCTGTGGATGGAGCAAATACTACTGCTCAATACCAGGCTGATCGCGGAGAGCCTCTGGGGCCTGCGGGTGTAGGGTGGGAGGCTGTGGGCTGGCAGAATCCTTCAAGCACTCAGGTAAGTTAGGAGGAGTTGGGAAAACCCAGCAGTGAACTGGGAGCTAAAGGACACCTGGAAAGGGAAGTACTAGGTTGGTGCAAAAGTAATTGTGGTTTGCCATTACTTTAAAAAAAAAATGGTAAGAACCACAATTACTTTGTACTAACCTAATAGTACTTTGTGAGAATCTGTCAAATATTGGCTTTATCCTCATCTTGTTCATCATCAATACTCTCAGGGTGATGGGGCAAAGAGACATCAGGGAGGCAAAGAAGAGTAAGGACGTGTGCACTATTTCCATAGCCCTGGCAGTGCCGGGTGGCATTCCCATGTGGAGAAGCAACCCACGGGTGTGTCTGCTGAGAGCGCGTGTGTGCTTCTGCACATTCGCCCAATACGCAAGCATCCACACACGGTCTTAGTCCACTTGTATTGCTACAAAGGCATACCTGAGGCTGGGCAATTGATGAAGAAAAGAGGTATGTGTGGCCCATGGTTCTGCAAGCTGTACCAGAAGCATGGTGCCGGCATCTGTTCCTAAGTAGGACCTCAGGCTGCTTCCGTGCATGGTGGAAGCAGACACGGAGCTGGTGTGTGCAGAGATCACGTGGCTAGGGAGGAAGCAAAAGAGAGTGCGGGCAGTGCCAGGCTTTTTTTCTTAAAACACCCAGCGTTCTCTAGAACTAAGAGCAACAACTCACTCACCCCCAATGCAGAGCATTAATCTACTCATGAGGAGTCAGACCCCATGACCCAAACACCTCCCGCTGGGCTCCACGTTTAACATTGGGGGTCAGATTTCAACATGAGCTTTCTTTATTTCATTTATTTTTTTGAGACAGGGTCTCATTCTGTTGCCCAGGCTGGAGTGCAGTAGCATGATCTCGACTCACTGCAATCTCCATCCCCTGGGTTCACGCGATTCTCCTACCTTAGCCTCCCAAGTAGCTGGGACTATAGGCACCCGCTACTACGCCTGGCTAATGTTTTTTTGTATTCTTGGTGAAGATGGGGTTTCACCACGTTGGCCCGACTGGTCTCCAACTCCTGACCTCAAGTGATCCAGCTGCTTTGGCCTCTCAAAGTGCTGGGATTACAGGCGTGAGCCGCCGCACCCAGCCCAACATGAGCTTGAGAGGGCACAAATATCCAAACTGCAGCACATACCCACGGCTTACCACTGAGGTCTGCGACTAGATGGTGCCTGGGGAGGTTCCTCTTCATTGTCCAAACAAAATAACTGGAATGTGTGTTTTAAGAATGACCTAAACCAGCTTAGTCTTTCAAAGTTGTTTGTGTTTTTTTGCATTGTTAGCATCAATAGCTGGAGCTTGGTAAGGCTTATAGCTCCTCCTGACATCCTCACAAATGGTTATGAAGCAAGTCTCAGACCAGATTCTGTCCTGCAAGCGCACATCTACAGAGCATGGAAAGTTCATCCAAGACAAACATGACTGAACGCTCCAGACCAGGGCCTGGGAGTCACCTGGGACAACAGTCGTGGGCACTCAGGCCACTGGAGTCACAGCTCTCTTATGTTGTATGCATGCAAATGAGAGACTGCTTCCATCTCATTTCTAGCCAATTTACATCTCAAATACAAATCCACATGTCTGACCTCCTGCATGAAAATGATGTGCTCACATCTATTTTGCTAATCTCAAAGCCATCAGTGTGGATCTGCCATAGAGAAAGCAGAGGCCCTCGCGGAAGCTGCCTCTGGAGTGGGTAGAGGCTGTTGCTCTCCCAATTGGACAGCGGTGGCCTCCGGGGCTGGAAATATTTAGAGTGTATTTCAGACCAGATGACAGTCCTATCCTGTAAGACAGAAAGTCCTGCCTTAGCCACAGTGTGCCTGAGGATTTGGGGAGAGTCTGCACACCCCTGAGACTGTTTTCCTGCCCTCTCCGAAGACACAGCCGACATCCTGGCTGTTAACCTCCTTCTCCTGCAGCTGCTCTTCAGGCTGCCAAGCTGTCTTAGAAATAATCCTTCAGGTATGGATGTGGCCTGGCTGTTGATTTCCCAAAGCCTCAAACTCAAGAAGGTGGGGGTTTACTGATGTTATTGAACATTTGTATCAAGGAAAGTTTCAATGTAAACAAACAAAACAAATATAAAACGGAGCCCAGCTCTCCATCCTAGGGAGGTCCACTGGATGTGTGCCAGCACGCAGAGCGTTTAGTGGGTCTGGACCTCCTCTCTGCTCCTTCCAGTCCTGGCCAGCTCAGACCAGATCAGCATGTTTACACACCCTTCCTCAAAACCTCTTTTCCTCAAGTTCCAGCTTCCTCTAGCAGAGAGAACTGAAAATCCTTCGACATGAAAAAGTTTGCCCCTCAGAGCTGGACTCACCTCTAAGACACAGACTTGTATTTTTTCCACAGAATAATTACAGTTTCCATCTTGAATTTGAGTCACTCCTCCCATGGCAGGGCAGCCCTCTGGATGATACACGGGCACACCAAATCCGCCCCGGGTCTCCACATGCCCCTCTCAGAAGGACAATGTCGACATCTACCCTCAGGACCACAGGAAGGAAAGTTCTGGTAATTTTAGAGTGACCATTTTGATTCAGCGTCAACCCTTGATATTCAGAAACATTGAAGACCAGGCTCAAAATAAATAATACATATTCAGTTAGAGCGATGCGGCATCACGCCCCACAACGCTGGGAGTCCTTCAGCAGCCTGAGGTCCTCCTCAGAAGCAGATGCCAGCACCATGATTCTGGTACAGCTTGCAGAACCATGGGCCACACAAACTTCTTTTCTTTATCAATTGCCCAGCCTCAGGTATGCCTTTGTAACAATACAAGTGGACTAAGACTGTGTGTGGATGTTTGTGTATTGGGCGAATGGCAGAAGCACACACGTGCTCTCAGCAGACACACCCGTGGGCTGCTTCTCCACATGGGAATGCCACCCGGCACTGCCAGGGCTATGGAAATAATGCACACGTCCTTACTCTTCTTTGCCTGTGTGGTATCTCTTTGTTACGTCACTCTGGGAGTACTGATGATTGACTTCTGTTGACTTCTGTTCTGGGCCCAGCTGCTTATTCTCAAATGGGAGAAGAGGAAACATCTTCTCATCATGGGGATCGTGGGCAATAGGAGGGCTGCTCTAGTGATCTGTTGCTGTGCAGTGAGCACTGCAGATCTTAGTGCCTTGTCTCTCATGGCATCTGCTGGGCAGGAATTTGGGAAGGGCTCAGCTGGGTGGTCTGACTCAGGGTCTTCCAAGTCAGACCGGCTGGAGCTGTATGGGAGCAGGATGGAGCAGCTGGGGGGCAGCCAGGGGTCTCTCTCTATGTATAGCCTCAAGGCCGCTCAATGTGGTCTTTCCACATGGATGCATTTGGGCTTCCTAGAAGCATGGTGGCTTCAGGGAAGCCAGAAAGCTACTAAGAGAGCCATGTTGTCCTTAATGAGTGGCCTCAGAACTCCCCAGCAGGCTTCACCAGAGCCACCAGCCGTCTCCTGAAGGCAGAAGTATCAAAATCATATTGTCAAAAGAGCATGCAGGAGATGTGGCCATGTGCGAAAATTCCATTTGCCTTAGTGGGGAAACGGCAGGCAGCCCCTTCCCAAGAGGTCGGTGGGGGGGGGTGATGGGGAGTCCCTATATTCTTGGTGTTTTGGCCTAATGTCCCCAGAGCAGTTTGACAAAGTAGGCATCAACTAATCAATAAGTTTCCAGAATTTCACCACCACCTTTGATGTCTCAGAACTGTCCCCACTACCTCCAAGTGGCACCGCACCATCTCCAAGCCTGCATCAGATTCGGCTGGAGCATCTTCAGAACCCCCAGGTGCTAACTGTCCCTGCTCACCCCAAATATTTAATCCACTCTGCTATAACACCGGCCAATATTTCACATCACTGAAGTTTTTGGCACACGCTTATCGTACGATGGAGGGTTTTCCTTAAGTTTGTTTTTTTAGAGCGTTTATAGTTTATAAACTATAAACTCTTACATTATCTCAACAATGTCATAAAAAGATAAATGAAAATCAACCTGTCATCTGTGCATCTATTTTCAGTTAGTGGATGCACAAACCTTTTATTGATGCCTTTAATGAGAAAAATGAAAAAAAACATTAAATAAAAAGCCGGAGTTTTATTAAATCAGAGATGCTATCCATATAGGCATTGTGAAATACTTTGCTAATCGATCAATTAGTATCAGGTTTGTTGAAACAACTGTGCATGAGCACTCAGACTAGACAATCAATTATTCACTTATTGGTACAAAGTGTAAATATACAGTGTAAACATAGTGCATGCAGCTCTTCATTTCATGCAACATAGAAAAGATGCAAGTGCTGGGTTCAAGGAGCATAGGGGCCGGGGAGGAAAATTAGACCTCTCAGGGTGGTGGAAAAACTGACTGGCTAGTTGTGAAAGTCTGAAGATCAATACTTCAGCACATGTCTGCAGCAGCAATGCTAAATGAGCCCATGCAAGTTTTCCCTGACCACATGATTCCTACGTTAGATGGTGATCAGTTTGGACTAGCTGATAAGCAGTGGTTTGCATATGAGCAGCATGCCTACTGTCAGAGCACTGTCAGAGGGTATTTTCCAAGCTAGCCCCTGCTCTCCTGAACGTTCTACTCCCTCTCTTCTTTTTCTGTCATAGCTGATTAGAATCATCATACTCTTTCCCTTAGGATTGCCAGTCTCCAGGCATAGGAGTGAATCATTATTTGGTCACTGAACTGCAGTTACAATTACACCTAATTGGCAAGCTCAGAGAGGACCAAGAGAAGGAGGGGGTGAACAGAAAGTCAGGGCAGGTCGATGGCCACTTTGAACCCTGTGCAAGCTTATGCATCAAGATGGAGTGGCCAGAGGGACTAGATACTTGGAAAGAAGCAGGGGAAAGAGAGAAAATGTAACCCCTGAGACATGAAAGGCATGACTCCAATTCCCGATGACTTTCTAGTTCTATTCTGGCTCAGTTCTGCAGCATTTTTGGTTCTTAGAGTATCAGTACCTCCAACTCCCGAACCCCCACCTCCCTTAAGTTCTTCTGGTTCTTGCAATCCAAAGATATTGACTAAAATCAAATGCTGATGCAGCATTTTCCCCTCTGACTTTTCTGGGTGTAATTGTCTCATCTCAACTTCATCGTGCTTGGATCAGTCAGTGGGAGCAGCTGGGTAAGTGGTCCACAGGCATGAGGCATTCAGATCCTGATGTCCCTAAGTCTTTGAGCCACCTGTGGAATCCACTGGCACTGATTCCACAGGTTATGACACATCATGATTCTGCTTCTCCGTCCAGGGATTTTCCTTCATGGTGCGGGGTGCTCTACAGCACCCCTTTCAACCTGGTGGTTCATCTCTTGTCACACGAAATGTTCCTACATCAGTTCTTTTTTCCTTTTCTACTTTTTTTGCACCACATAGGGCTTACTTTTCTCCTACAGATGATTGCAGTGTGAGGTCCTGAGGGGCGGTGGCCACTGTGTCACCAGCGTCTTAGCTTTCTTCTATCCTTTGTCTTCTCTTCTGCCTTCCCCCTCATGGTCTCTTCTGAACAAAAGATGACCTCTGCATCCCAGCCCAATGCCTGTGTCAGGGAAGCAGGAGGAAGGGGCAAGGAGTAAGTACAATAGAATCTCTGGTAGAATTTCATAGAAGTCCATTGGCCAACATTGTGGGGCAGGTCCACCTGGGGGCTGCAAGGGAGGTTGGGAAATGTAGTACTGTAGTTAGGAATATCGTTGCCCTCTAAGAAAGAAGGAACTTACTTGCAAATAAAGAAGAAAGGGCAAATGAATAGTGGGGAGACAGCAGGCAGTGTCTGCTCCAGTCTCATCGTGTTCATCTTGAAGAATGTGGCTATCTCCTTATTTTCCCAACAGGACACCTAATACAAAGGGCCACTTATTAAGTACGTATTATAAATCTGAAACTTCATCAGATCCTTGGATCTTCGTCAATCCTTCGTCAGATTCACTTTTTCCTTTAATCTTTGCAATAACCCTGAAGTTAGAATATTATCATCTTAGAGATGAAGAAATGGAGGCTGAGAAGTGTGTCTTGTCCAAGGCTTCACACAGGCACTAGGTGACAAGGTCTAAATTTGTAACCCTGATCCCTCTGTCCCTGAAATATAACTTTCTGCTATAACTCAATATATGTCTTGATTATTACCTCAGAGGAAGGGCTGATGCAAAGAGATTTTCACTCTAAAGATTCCTTTTCCAAATCCAGCATCCATTGTAATCTGCTTATGTTCCTCTACTGCTTTGTTTCACGGGTCAACTCATTGATATAAACAATCTGGTATATAGTCTCAGATGGCCATCTGCTTTATTTTTTATTTTGAAAGCAGTTTTGTAAAAAAAGTCCTATAAACCCACGTGCTGGAAAGCTCACTTTTCTTTCTTGGGGTCCAGGGAAACCTGAATTTTAAGGAAATGGATCAGTCAAGATTCTTAGTTCCAAGCAAGATGAATGGATTGAGTTCTCCTTTATGTGATTTTTCTCAGCCTCCCAAGTAGCTCTCTTCACACCAGGGTTGGGACCCAGCCCTTCATGAACCTTCTGCTAAGGTCAAGCCCCGGTGCTTTTCAGCTCAGATGAAGAGATAAATAGAGTGAGGTATGGGGGAAGGGACATGGAGCTTCCATGCCCTGCCTGGACGCCCCAACCTCTATGAACCTCAGCTGTTCCCAAGGTCTTTTTCTTTATTCTTTCTTCCTGAAGCTCTTATTAATTGGATGTTGGGCCAGCATAATTGATCCTCTTATTTTATTTTTTTCCTTCTTACTTGACATACATTTGGTTTACTGTCCTATAGACATATCCCTTGGTTTACTTTCTGGTAGATGTCCATGATTTTTATCTTTCAACATTTCTATTGAAATGTTTTCTTCAGCAGTCATAATTTGAGTTTTCAGCAGTTCTTTTCAATCTCTAATTGTACTTTTTTATACCACTGTTTCTTGATTTATGGATGTAGCATCTTCCATTTCTCTGAAGATATTAATGACACTTTTTCTGAGGTGGTGTTTTGCTTCTTGTCTTGTTTCTATTTTCTGTTTTTTTCTGCCTGCCTTCCCTTCCCGGGCCTTCCTTTCAGCTTTCTTTACTCTTTCATATTGGAAGCCTTCCCTATATGTTTGGGAAATCCTTATCTATTCATGTTAAAGAGAGAGTGCACAAAAAGTTGACTTTTTACAACTGTTGTTAACAAGAAGGGGCAGGTTGTATCACCTGGGGCTGCACTGCACAGAGGTGGCATGGCAGGCTAGTTTTTTGTACATATGTGGAGGTAGAATCCCAGATGCCATTCTTGTTCCACAAAGCTGAATACGCCAATAGCTAGCCAGGGACAAGCCTTACTGTTACCACTCATGGAGCAGAGTGGTGGGCAGTGGGGGATAGATCCTATTGCAAAGGGCCAGAAGGGGTCAGGGAGTCAGGCTGCCAGGCTGGAGAATGGCCCTGGTTCTTTGTCTAACACTGTGATCCAGCACCCTTCCATTAAGCCTTCCAAGAGTCTTTGTGCTTCAAATGTCTGAGGCTTTCTGGTGTTTTGTGGTGCATTTGACTCACCTTAAAAAAATTATTATTATTTTATAATAATAATATAAATAATTATTATTATAAAATAATAATAGTTATTTTATTCTTTATTATTATCATTTAATTAAGTTCTGGGGTACATGTGCAGATCTTGCAGAATTGTTACATAGGTATACACATGCCATGATGGTTTGCTGCCTCCATCGCCCCTTCACCTACATTAGGTATTTCTCCTAATGTTATCCCTCCCCAACCTCCCCACCTCCTGCTATCTCTCCCCTATCCCCCACTCCCCAACAGATCCCAGTTTGTGACGTTCCCCTCCCTCTGTCCATGTGTTCTCATTGTTCAACACGCACTTATGAGTGAGAACATGTGTTTGGTTTTCTATTCTTGTGTCAGTTTTCTGAGAATGATGGTTTCCAGATTCATCCATGTCCTTGCAAAGGACATGAACTCATCCTTTTTTATGGTTGCATAGTATTCCATGGTGTATATGTGCCACATTTTCTTTATCCAGTGTATCCTTGATGGGCATTTGGGTCGGTTCAAGTCTTTGCTATTGTAAACAGTGCCACAATGAACATATGTGTACATGTGTCTTTATAATAGAACCAGAACTATTTATAATCTTTTGGGTCTATGCCCAGTAACGGGATTGCTGGGTCAAATGATATTTCTATTTCTAGATCCTTGAGGAATCACCACATTGTCTTCCACAATGGTTGAACTAATTTACACTCGCACCAACAGTGTAAAAGCATTCCTATTTCTCTACATCCTTTCCAGCATCTGTTGTCTCCAGATTTTTTAGTGATTGATTGCCATTCTAACTGGTGTGAGCTGGTATCTCAATGTGGTTTTGATTTACATTTCTCTAATGACCAGTGATGATGAGCAATTTTTCATATGTTTCTTGGCTGCATAAATGTCTTCTTTTGAAATGTGTCTGTTCATATCCTTTGCCCACTTTTTGATGGGATTTTTTTTTCTTGTAAATTTGTTTAAGTTCTTTGTGGATTAGGATATTAGCCCTTTGTCAGATGGGTAGCTTGCAAAAATTTTTTCCCATTCTGTTGGTTGCCAGTTCACTCTAATGATTGTTTCTTTTGCTGTGCAGAAGCTCTTAAGTTTAATTAGATCTCATTTGTCTATTTTGGCTTTTGTTGCCATTGCTTTTAGTGTTTTAGTCATGAAGTCCTTGCCTATGCCTATGTCTTGAATGGTATTGCCTATGTTTTCTTCTAGGGTTTTTATGGTGTTAGGTCTTATGTTTAATCCATCTGGAGTTAATTTTTGTATAAAGTGTAGGAATGGGTCCAGTTTCTGCTTTCTGCACATGGTTAGCCAGTTTTCCCAACACCATTTATTAAACAGGGAATCCTTTCCCCATTGCTTGTTTTTGTTAGGTTTGTCAAAGATCAGATGGTTGTAGGTGTGTGGTGTTACTTCCGAGGCCTCTGTTCTGTTCCATTGGTCTATATCTCTGTTTTGGTACCAGTACCATGCTGTTTTCATTACTATAGCCTTATAGTATAGTTTGAAGTCAACGTGATGCCTCCAACTTTGTTCTTTTTGCTTAGGATTGTCTTGGCTATGTGGGCTCTTTTTTGGTTCCATTTGAAGTTTATGATGTTTTTTTTTCCAGTTCTGTGAAGGACAATGGTAGCTTGATGGGGAAAGCATTGAATCTGTAAATTACTTTGGGCATTATGGCCATTTTCACCCTATTGATTCTTCCTAACCATGAGCATAGAATGTTTTTCCATCTGTTTGTGTCCTCTCTTATTTCCTTGAGCAGTGGTTTGTAGTTCTCCTTGAGAGGTCCTTCACGTCCTTTGTTAGTTGTATTCCTAGGTATTTTATTCTCTTTGTAGTAATTGTGAATGGGAGTTCACTCATGATTTGGCTCTCTTTAAGTCTGTTATTGGTGTATAGAAATGCTTGTGATTTTTGCACATTGATTTTGTATCCTGAGACTTTGCTGAAGTTGCTTATCATCTTAAGGAGATTTTGGGCTGAGCATATGGGGTCTTCTAAATATACAGTCATATTGTCTGCAAATAGAGACAATTTGACTTCATCTTTTCCTAATTGAATACCCTTTATTTCCTTTTCTCTCCTGATTACTCTGGCTAGAACTTCCAATACTATTTGAATAGGAATGGTGAGAGGGCACCCTTGTCTAGTGCCAGTTTTCAAAGGGAATGCTTCCAGTTTTTGCCCATTCAATATGATACTGGCTGTGGGTTTGTCATAGATAGCTTTTATTATTTTGAGATATATTCCATTGATACCTAGTTTATTGAGAGTTTTTTAGCATAAAGGCCTGTTGAATTTTGTTGAAGGTCTTCTCTGTTTCTATTGACGTAATCATGTGGTTTTTGTCTTTGGTTCTGTTTATGTGGTGGATTATGTTTATAGATTTGTGTATGTTGAACCAAACTTGCATCCCCGGGCTGAAGCCTACTTGGTAGTGATGGATAAAATCTTTTTGATGTGCTGCTGCATTCAATTTGCCAGTATTTTATTGAAGATTTTTGTGTTGATGTTCACCATGGATATTGGCCTGAAATTTTCTTTTTTAATTGTGTCTCTGCCAGGTTTTGGCATCAGGATGATGTTGGTCTTATAAAATAAGTTAGGGAGTATTTCCTCTTTTTGTATTTTTGGAATAGTTTCAGAAGGAATGGTACCAGCTCCTCTTTGTATGTCTGGTAGAATTTGGCTGTGAACCCGTCTGGACCTGGACTTTTTTTGGTTGATGGTCTATTAATTGCTGCCTCAACTTCAGACCTTGTTATCAGTCTATTCAGGGATTCAACTTCTTTCTGGTTTAGTCTTTGGAGGGTGTAAGTTTCCAGGAATTTATCAATTTCTTCTAGATTTACTGGTTTATGTGCGTAGAGTTGTTTGTAGTAATCTCTTATGGCAGTTTGTATTTCCATGGAATCGGTGGTGATATCGCCTTTATCATTTTTTTATTGCATCTATTTGATTCTTCTCTCTTTTTTTAATTAGTCTGGCTAGCATTCTATCTATTTTGTTGATCTTTTCAGAAAACCAACTCTTTGATTTATTGACTTTTTGAAGGGGTTTTTTTTGTGTCTCTATCTCCTTCAGTTCTGCTCTGATTTTAGTTATTTCTTGTCTTCTGCTAGCTTCATAAGTGAAGGAGAAATAAAATCCTTTATGGACAAGCAACTGCTGAGAGATTTCATCACCACTAGGCCTGCCTTACAAGACCTCCTGAAGGAAGCACTAAACATGGAAAGGAACAACCAGTACCAGCCACTGCAAAAACGTACCAAATGGTAAAGACCATTGATACAATGAAAAAACTGTGTCAACTAATGGGCAAAACAACTGACTGGTATCAAAATGGCAAGATCAAATTCAAACATAACAATATTAACCTTAAATGTAAATGGGTTAAATGCTCCAATCAAAAGACACAGACTAGAAAATTGGATAGAGTCAAGGCCCATTGGTGTGCTGTATTCAGGAGACCCATCTCACATGCAAAGACACATACAGATTCAAAATAAAGGAATGGAGGAAAATTTACCAAGAAAACAGAGAGCCAAAAAAGCAGGGGTTGCAATCCTAGTCTCTGATAAAATGGACTTTAAACCAACAAAGATCAAAGGAGACAAAGAAGGGCATTACATAGTGGTAAAAGGATCAATGCAACGAGAAGAATTAAATATCCTAAATATATATGTACCCAATACAGGAGCACCCAGATACATAAAGCAAGTTCTTGATGACCTACAAAGAGACTTAGACTCCCACACAATAATAGTGGGAGACTTTAATACTCCACTGTCAATGTTAGACAGATCAATGAGACAGAAAATCAACAAGGATATCCAGGACTTAAACTCAGATCTGGAACAAGCTGACCTAATAGACATCTGCAGAACTCTCCACCCCAAATCCACAGAATATACATTCCTCTCAGCACCACATTGCACTTACTCTAAAATTGACCACATAATTGGAAGTAAATGACTCCTCAACAAATGCAAAAGAATGGAAATCATAACAACCAGTCTCTCAGACCACAGTGCAATCAAATTAGAACTCAGGACTAAGAAACTCATGCAAAACCACACAACTACATGGAAACTGAACAACCTACTCCTGAATGACTACTGGATAAATAACAAAATTAAGGCAGAAATAAAGATGTTATTCAAAACCAATGAGAAAGAAGACACAATGTACCAGAATCTCTGGGACACATTTAAAGCAATGTCTAGAGGGAAATGTATAGCACTAAGTGCCCACATGAGAAGTGAGGAAAGTTCTAAAACTGACACCCTATTGTCAAAATTAAAAGAACTACAAGAGCAATATCAAACAAATTCAAAAATCATTATTTTTAATTGACACATAATAATTGTACATATTTATGGAGTACAGTATGATTTTTTCACCAGTTTTAATTAATATTTATTTATTATGGTCTTTTATCCCTCATGCCCAACCCTTTCTCCTGAGTCCTCAAAGTCCATTTTGTTATTCTTATGCCTTTGCATCCTT
The DNA here is from genome assembly GCF_030222135.1 of Aotus nancymaae. Classification (NCBI taxonomy): domain Eukaryota; kingdom Metazoa; phylum Chordata; class Mammalia; order Primates; family Aotidae; genus Aotus; species Aotus nancymaae. The sequence continues at coordinate 22,015,715 of NW_026988455.1, forward strand.
GTAGCTTAGCTCCCACTTATGAATGAGAATATTGGGTTTTCATTCCTGAGTTACTTCACTTAGAATAATGGTCTCCACTTCTACCCATGTTGCTGAAAATGCCATTATTTGATTCCTTTTTATGGCTGAGTAGTGTTCCATGGTGTATATGTACACCACATTTTCTTTATCCTCTGGTTGACTGATGGGCATTTGGGCTGGTTCCATATTTTTGCAATTGCAAATTGTGCTGCTAGAAACATGTATGTGCAAGTATATTTTTTTGTATATGACTTCTTTTCCTTTGAGTAGGTACCCAGGAGTGGGATTCCTGGATCAAATGATAGATTAACTTTTAGTTCTTTAAGGAATCTCCACACTGTTTTCCATAGTGGTTGTATGAGTTTACATTCCCACCAACAGTGTAAAAGTCTTCCCTTTTCACCACATCCATGCCAACATCTACTTTTTTTTTTATTATGTCCATTCTTGGAGGAGTAAGGTGGTATGGCATTGTGGTTTTGATTTTCATTTCCCTGGTAATTAGTCACGTTGAGCATTTCTTCGTATGTTTGTTGGCCATCGGTATATCTTCTTTTGAGAATTGTCTATTCGTGTCCTTAGCCCACTGTTTGATGGAATTGTTTGTTTGTTTTCTTGCTGATTTGTTTGAGTTCCTTGTAGATTCTGGATATCAGTCCTTTGTCAGATATATAGATTGTGAAGATTTTCTCCCACTCCATGAGTTTTCTGTTTACTCTGTTGATTATTTCTTTTGCTGTGCAGAAGCTTTTTAGTTTTATTAAGTCCAATTAATTTATCTTTGTTTTTGTTGCATTTGTCTTTTTCTTGGTTATGGAGTCTTTGCCTAAGCCAATGTCTAGAAGGGTTTGTAAATTGTTGTTTTCTATAATTTTTATGGTTTCAGGTATTAGATTTAAGGGTTTGATACATCTTGAGTTGATTTTTATATAAGGTGAGAGATGAGGATCTAGTTTTATTCTTCTATATGTGGCTTGCCAATTATCCCAGCACCATTTGTTGAATAGGGTGTCTTTTTTTCCACTTTGTGTTTTTCATTAAAGACCAGTTTGCTGTAAGTATTTGGCTTTTTTTCTGGATTCTCTATTCTGTTCCATTGGTCTATATGCCCGTTTTTACACCAGTACCATGCTATTTGGTGACTATCACCTTATAGTATAGTTTAAAGTCAGGCAATGTGATGCCTCCAGGTTTATTCTTTTTGCTTAGTCTTGCTTTGCTGTGCAGGCTCTTTTGTGGTTCCATATTAATTTTAGGATTGTTTTTTCTAGTTCTGTAAAGAATGATGGTAGTATTTTGATGGCAATTGCATGGAATTTGTAGATTTCTTTTGGCAGTATGGTCATTTTAACAATATTGATTCTACCCATCTGTGAGCATGGGATGTGTTTACATTTGTCAGTCAAATTTTCTTTCAGCAGTGTTTTGTAGTTTTCCTTGTAGAAGTCTTTCACCTCCTTGGTTAAGTATATTCCTAGTATTTTATTTTATTTGCAGCTATTGTAAAAGAGGTTGAGTTATTGATTTGATTACCAGTTTAGTCACTCTTGGGTATAGCAGGGCTACTGATTTGTGTACATTAATTTTGTGTCCTGAAACTTTGCTTAATTTATCAGTTCTAGGAACTTTCTGGATGAGTCTTTAGGGTTTTCTAGGTTTTGCTCATGCCATCAGCAAACAGTGACTGTTTGACTTCCTCTTTACTGGTTTGGATACCTTTTATTTCTTTCTCTTGTCTGATTGATTGCTCTGGCTAGGACTTCTAGTACTATGCTCAGTAGAACTGGTGAAAGTAGGCATGCTTGTCTTGTTCCAGTTCTCAGGAAGAATGCTTTCAACTTTTCCTCATTCAGTATAATGTTGGCTGTGGGTTTGTCATAGATGGCCTTTATTACCTTAAGGTATGTCCGTCCCTTCTATGCCAGTGTTGCTGATGGTTTTAATCAAAAAGGAATGCTGGATTTTGTCAAATGCTTCTGCTGTGTCTATTGAGATGATCATGTAATTTTTGGTCTTAATTCTGTTTATATGGTGGATCACATTTATTGACTTATGTATGTTAAACCATCCCAGCATCCCTGGTATAAAACCCACTTGATCATGGTGGATTATCTTTTCAATATGTTGTTGGGTTCAGTTAGGTAGTATTTTGTTGAGGATTTTTGCATCTATGTTCATCAGGGATATTGGTCTGTAGTTTTCTTTCTTTTTTTCTTTTTCTTTCTTCCTTCCTCTCTTTCTCTTTCTTTCTTTCTTTCTCTCTTTCTTTCTTTCTTTAACAGAGTCTCACTCTGTCACCCAGGCTGGAGTGCAATGGCATGATCTCAGCTCACTGCTACCTCCACCTCCGCCTCCTAAGTTCAAGCAATTCTCCTTCATCAGCCTTCTAAGTAGCTGGAAGTACAGGTGCGTGCCACTTCACCCGGCTAAGTTTTTGTATTTTTAGTACAGACAGGGTTTCACCATGTTAGCCAGGATGATCTTGATCTCCTGACCTCGTGATCTGCCCACATCAGCCTCCCAAAGTGCTGGGATTACAGGCGTGAGTCACTGCCCCCAGTTTGTAGTTTTTTTTGTTGTTGTTGTTGTTTTTAATGTCCTTCCTTGGTTTTAGCATTAGGGTGATACTGGCTTCATAGAATTATTTAAGGAGGATTCCTTCTTTCTCTATCTTTTGGAATAATATCAATAAGATTGGTGCCAATTCTTTAAATATTTGATAGAATTCAGCTGTGAATCTGTCTGAAACTTTTTTTTGTTGGTGATTTTTAAATGTACCATTTCAATCTCACTGCTTGTTATTGGTCTGTTCAGAGTTTTTATTTTTTCCTGATTTAGTCTAGGAGGCTTGTATATTTCCTAGAATTTATCCATCTTCTCTAGGTTTTCTAGTTGGCATGCATAAAGGTGTTCATTGTAGCCTTGAATGATATTTTGTATTTCTATGATGTCAGTTGTAATATCTTCTGTTTCATTTCTTATTGGCTTATTTGAATCTTCTCTCTTCTTGGTTAATCTCACTAATGGTCTATCAATTTTGTTTATCTTTTCAAAGAACCAGCTTTTTGTTTCATTTATCTTTTGTATTGTGTGTGTGTTTCAATTTCATTTAGTTTTGCTCTGATGTTAATTTTTTTCTCTTCTGCTGGGTTTGGGTTTGGTTTGTTCTTATCTAGTTCCTTGAGGTGTGATCTTAGATTCTTTATTTGTGCTCTTTCAGACTTTTTGATGTAGGCATTTAATGTTATGAACTTTCCTTTTAGCACTGCATTTGCTGTATCCTAGAGGTTTTGATAGATTGTGTCACTATTATTCAGTCCAAAGAATTTTTAAATTTCCATCTTGATTTCATTGTTGACCCAATGATCACTCAGGAGCAGATTATTTAATTCCCATGTATTTGTATGGTTTTGAGGGTTCCTTTTGGAGTTGATTTTCAGTTTTATTCCACTGTGGTCTGAGAGAGTACTTGCTATAGTTTTGATTTTCTTAAATTTGTTGAGACTTGTTTTGTGGCTTATTGTATGTCTATCTTGGAGAATATTCCATATGCTGATGAATTAAATGTGTATTCTGCAGTTTCTGGGTAGAATGCTCTGTAAATATCTGTTAAGTCCATTTGCTCTAGGGTGTAGTTTAAGTCCATTGTTTCTTTGTCAACTTTCTCTCTTGATCTGTCTAGTGCTGTCAGTGGAGTATTGAAATCCCCCACTATTATTGTGTTGCTATCTATTTCATTTCTTAGATTTAGTAGTAATTGTTTCGTAGATTTGGGAGCTCCAGTGTTAGGTGCATATATATTTAGGATCATGATATTTTCCTATTGGACTAGTCCTTTTATCATTATATAATGTCCTTCTTTGTCTTTTTTAACTGCTGTTGCTTTAAAGTTTGTTTTGTCTGATGTAAGAATAGCTACTCCTGCTTGCTTTTGGTGTCCATTTTCATGGACTATCTTGTTCCACCACTTTACCTTAAGTTTATGTGAGTCCTTATGTGTCAGCTGAGTCTCTTGAAGAAAGCAGGTACCTGGTTGGTGAATTCTTATCTATTTTTTGATTCTGTATCTTTTAAATGGAGCACTTAGGTCATTTACATCCAATGTTAGTATTGAGATGTGAGGTACTGTTTTATTAATTGTGCTATTTGTTGCCTGAATACCTTAGTTTTTTTTTTTAATTGTGTTTTTTGTTTTATAGGTCCTGTGAGATGTATGCTTTCAGGATATTCTATTTTGGTGTATTTGGAGGATTTGTTTCAAGATTTAGAGCTCTTTTAGCAGTTCTTGTAGTGGCGGCTAGGTAGTGGCAAATTCTTTCACCATTTGTCTGAAAAAGACTGTGTCTTTCCTTCATTTATGAAGCTTGGTTTCAATGAATACAAAATTGTTGGCTGTTAATTGTTTTGTTTAAGGAGGCTAAAGATAGGACCCCAATCCTTTCTAGCTTGTAGGGTTTCTGCACGAAGTCTACTGTTAAACTGGTAGGTTTTCTTTTATAGGTTACCTGATGTTTTTGCCTCACAGCTCTTAAGATTCTTTTCTTTGTCTTAACTTTGGATAACCTGATGACTATGTGCCTAGGCAATGACTTTTTTGTGATGAATTGCCCAGGTGTTTTTTTAGTTCCTTCTAAAAATGTTCCTTCTTTTTTAGTTCCATCTATTGGATGTCTGGATCTCTAGCAAAGCCAGGGAAGTGTTCCTTGATTATTCACTAAAATGTGTTTTCCAAGCTTTTAGACTTTTCTTCTTGCTAAGGAACACCAGTTATTCTTAGGTTTGGTTGTATAACATAATCTCAAACTTCTTGGTGGCTTTGTTGATTTTTAAAAATTATTTGTTCTTTGTTTTTATTCAATTGGGTTAATTCAAAATTCTTCCTTTCAAACTCTGAAATTCTTTCTTCTACTTGTTTGATTCTATTGCTTAGACTTTCCAGTGCATTGTGCGATTCTCTAAGTGTGTTCTTCATTTCCGGAAGTCGGGATTGTTTTTTATTTATGCTATCTATTTCACTAGAGATTTTTCTGTTTATGTCATGTGTCTTTTTTTTTTTTTTTAATTTCTCTAAGTTGGACATTTTTCTGGTACCTCTTTGACTGATTGGGGTTGGGAGAACAGTTGGCCTTCTGAATTCTTTTTCTGGCAATTGAGAGATTTAATCGTGGTTTGGAGCCATTGCTGGTGAACTAGTGTGATCTTTTTGGGGTGTTAAAGAACCTTGGTTTGTCAAACACTAGAATTGTTTTTCTGGTTCCTGGGTAGATTGTGTCAGAGGGAAGATCTAGGACTCAAGGGCTGCTGTTCAGATTCTTTTGTCCCACAGGGTGCTCCTTTTATGTGGTGTGCTCCCCTTTCCCCTGGGGATGGGACTTCCTGAGAGCCAAACTGCAGGTGTTATTTCTCTTCTGACTCCAGCCACCCAGTGGAGCTACTGTGCTCTGGACTGGTACTGGGTAGTGTCTGCCAAGAGTCCTGTGATGTGATTCATCTTCAGGTCTTTCAGCCACGGATACCAACACCTGCTCCCATGGTGGCAGCAGGGGAGTGAAGTGGACTCTGTGAGGGTCCTTGGTAGTATTTTAGTTAAGTGTGCTGGTTTTATATTGATTGGCCTTTATCCAAGAGATGGTGCTTTCAAGAGCACCTCAGCTGTGATAGTATAGGGAGGAGCAGGTGGTAGGCAGGGCCATAGTGCTCCAAAGAGATTATGTCCTTTTTCTTTGACTACCAGGGTAGGTAGAGGACTATCAGGTGGAGGTAGGGTTAGATGGATCTGATCTCAGACTCTCCTTGGGTGAGGATTGCTATGGCTGCTGTGGGGGTGGGAGTGTGGTTCCCAGGCCAATGGAGTTATGTTCCCAGGGGGATTATTGTTGCCTCTGCTGTGTCATATATGTTGCCAGGGAAGTAGGGGAAAGCTGACAACCACAGGCCTTATCAAGCTCCCATGCAACCCACAGCCCAAAAGGCTGGTCTCACTCCCACTGTACCCTTCCAACAGCACTGTGTTTATTTCCAGGCACCCAGTGAGCAGGGCTGAGAACTAACCCCAGGCTACAAGCCTCCCAGCCGAGAAAGCAAGCAGGCTTACAGTTCCTCATTTGTCCCATGGAGCCTGAAGGGGCAATCCACCTCTTTCAAAGGGTCTGTGAATTCTTTTGGCTTTTCTGGTATGTTCCTGCAGTAGTTCTTGGAGCAAAAGTTTACAATATGGGTCTCCACACACTATCCTGTCCATTCCAAATGGGAGCTGCAAGTTAGTCCTGGCTCCTATCCACCATTTTCCCTCTACTCCAGTGTGATAATGTATACATGTATACAGTGTGCGATGATCAAATTAGGGTAATTATATGTCCATCAAACATTTATTTGTGTGTGTGTGTTGAAAACATTAATAATTTGCTCACCTAGCTATTTGAAAACAGCATAAACTGCTGTTTATTGTAGTCCCCCCGCAGTGCTTTAGAACACTAGAACACTTTCCTCCTCCTCATCTGTACCTTTAGATCCATTAAAAGATCCATTTTAGACCTCTTCATTTGGCTCACTTCATCAGAGTCCTCTGTAGGATTATGGCTTGTGACTTCATCTAACTTGCTAGTCAGTTACTACTTTTGCTTCAATTTTTTTAAAAAGGCTTTTAAAAATTGATATATAATGATGTACATACTTAAAGGGTACAATCTTGTAAATTTTGACACAGATAAACCATAAAACCATCAGCACAATCAAGCTCTCTCATTTGCTAACTGTGTCCTACTAAGGGACTGAAGATCTCGGCATCTGTATAATAGAAAGGATGATAGCAATTTCTATAGCATACGGGTTCTGCAAGGTTCAAAGAGATAATATATATGCAGTACTTAGCACAGTCTCAAGCACATATTACGTGCCCAGTAAATAGAAACCTTATCACTAAATAAAAAATTCGAATTGAAAATAGAACTACCTCATTATTCAGCAATCCCACTGCTGGGTATCTATCCAAAGGAGATGAACTTGGTATGTCGAAGAAACATCTGCACTCCCATGCTCGGTGCAGCATTCTTCACAATAGTCAAGATATGAATTAACCTAAATGTCCATCAATGGATGAAATAAGAAAGAAAACGTGGTATACACATGCAATGAAATATTGTGTATTATTGTGTATTCAACCATAAGAAAAAGGCAGTTCTGTCATTTACAACAGCACGGGTGAACCTAAGTGAAATAACCCAAGCAGAGAAGGACAAATACCATGGGACCTCATTTATGTGTGGAATCTAAAAAAGTTGAAATCACTAGAAGCAGAAAGTAGAATGGTGGTTACCAGAGAGTGGAGGCAGGAAGACTGGGGAGATCTTGGTCAAAGGATGAAACATTTCGATTAGATGGAAGGAATAAATTCAAGAGACCTATTGTATGACATGGTGACTATGGTTAATAGCAATGTATTGCATACTTAAAAATTGCTAAGAGTAGATTTTAAATGGTTTTACCACAAAAAGGATAAGTGTGTGAGGTACTATATATGTTAATTAGCTTGATCTAGGCATTCAATAATGTCTACATATTTCAAAACATCATATGGTACACTATACATAGGAACAATGTTTATTTGTCAAATTTTAAAAAGCCAAAAACGCTACTAGATGTACAATGCTGTGGTGTCCAGGAATCTGCATTTTTACAGATATTCTCGGTAATGACAATGCAGTTATTCCTCACAACACACTTGGAGAAATACAGATATGATGTTTAAAATGTAAAAACGTCCATTGTAAAGCACAGTTGCTTACAATGGGTATTCCTGTAGTTTTTTTTTTAGAATTTAATAGAAAAAATTATATATTGAGACAATTTAAGAATCAAAGCAGGCTTTTCACATTAGGGAACATGCTAAACTTTTCTTCTTAACATGCTAGCAACATTTGCATCCCAGAGTCTCTTTTACTCCTAAGAGTATCACTTATGAGAACCCACATTATATCATAGTAAAGTTGGTCAAAAAGTTAGATTTTTGTGGCTAGCAGGCTTAAAATACCAAAGCTTCCTGTGGAAACAGAGAAAGAGACTCTCCATGTTTCAACTTCAAGGGCCATCCAGGAATCACATATTTTGGAGTTTTCAGGGAGAAAAGATTCACAGAGGCTCTATAAAATTAATTGCCTTTTACAGCTTCTAGAGCAGGTAGACCTACAGGCATGTAAAAATCCACTGAATGTTTAAAAGTTTCCTTCCAGCTCTAAAATGTTATTTGTAGAATTAAATTCAAAATTATCTAGGGCAAAATGCAAAATCCAGTAAAAATAACATCAGATGAAGTAGAGAACCAAGGGCTAGGCCCGTTTCTGTGTGCTTCACACTTTCTGACCGACTCATGTCCTCCTTACATAAATCCTGTGTAGATGTTATTATTAATTTGATTTTACAGATAAGAAAAGTGAGCCACAGAGAGATTAAGTAACTTGTCCAAGGTCACAGAGGGAATACTAGAAAATCCAGGATTGTAACTCGAGCAATGACATCCTGGCACCACACTCTTGACCTCTCTATGATAACATGCTCTGTTCATATTTTAACCTCTTTGCTTGCTCCTAGTTCTGTCAAATGTGCATATCAGAATATTAAAGTATCAGTGATGGGACAGGGTGCAGTGAGAATTTATAAAACTACATTATCATAGACTCTATTGTGTTTTGCTTTTTTTTTTTTTTTTTTTTGAGATGGAGTCTCACTCTGTAACAAGGCTGGAGTGCAGTGGTGTGAAATCTGCTCACTGCAACCTCCACCTCCCGGGTTCAAATGATTCTCCTGTCTCAGCCACCAAGTAGCTGGGACTACAGGTGCACACCACCACACCCAGCTAATTTTTGTATTTTTAGTAGAGACAGGGTTTCACCATGTTGGCCAGGATGGTCTCACTTTCCTGACCTCATGATCCACCTGCCTCGGCCTCCCAAAGTGCTGGGATTACAGGCATGAGCCACCGCGCCCGGCCCTATGTTTTACTTTTTAGTGAAAAAGGTAGTTGTTACATGATAGGCTAAAAATTAGTTTGAACCATACGACATTGCCAAGAATTACCTACCTTTGTCATTTTTGAGCTAAATTGATAATTTTTTACTTGATTCTTGGCTACTTTGTATGGTTCAATCAAGTACATAATTCACAGTTGAATGATGATGCACAGTTTATGAGAATGCTACCCCACTCTTCCATTTGCTCCCCACAGTCTTGGGAGGTGGATAAAACTCTGTTATTACCCCTGCTTCACAGAGGAAGAAGTGGAGGAGACCTGCCCCAAATGGTGCAAGGCTGGATAGTGACCAGACTAGTCCTTCACCTGCTCTGTTCCTCCTGTCACCTTTTTGTCCTGGTTCCGGCCAATGGCTACTTTTCAGTGGCCAATATGCAGGGGTTTTAGGCATCACTTCGGACAGGCATGTTGAATTCATCAAATGCTACTTGATAGGGAACTGAGCAGAAGATATAAAAGGAGGGGGCCTACCAGCCTACAGCAGGGGCTGAGACAGAAGCCAGGCCAGTGCACATTATATGGATTCCAGAGCTATTGGCAGAGAGGGAACATCCTCCCTCCTTGTAATTTTGACTCCTCAACCCTCCTTCCTGTCTCTGCATCTGATGAGTGAGGGATGGTCACTCCTGGGTCACCTGCAACCTGCCTCACTCCAGAGAGAGCCAGGTGTGGGGCAGCCCATATCTGGGTTTCCTCTGGGGGTCCCCTTGCTTCTCTGTAGTGTCTGGAGATGCACCTGGTTCCTATGTGAACTGCAGTGAAACAACCTCCTCTCAATAAGGTTGTGTAAGACCCGGCTATCCTATACATGACATGATACATACACACAGGCTGTTGTTGATGACCATCCAAAGCTTCCTTAGGGGACATGTGCCCTAACCACAGGCTCTGCCCCATCTTCTGCCTCTAGGGAAGAGAGGTGAAGGGGCCAGCTCTCTCTGAGAGCTGAGAGGGACAGGGGAAGAGCAAACATGCAGAGGAGGGTCTCAGGCAGCCTCCTGGACCACAGTTGAATGCACATGGACACAGCATGGCGGATGGCAGCCCATGGGGGAGACAGTAGCACTGTCTCTGTGGCTGTTTGTGTTGTTTCATTGAATTGGAGGCATTCATTGAGGATGATGTCATTTAGCTGAAAAAACACTAAATTGAGAGCCAGCAATTCTGGATCCTAATCAGGGTTCTGTCTATGAGAAGCTGTGTAGTTTCCCACTGCCCTTAGGTAATTCCTGCCGGGCCATACCACCCTCCCCAGATTAATATCTAGCCACTTTCTCCTCGAATTAAAACTCTCCAGCCATTTCAGGCCATGTCAGCTCCTTGGCCAAACCCCTTCTTGCCTTCTTGGAGGTCTCCACAGGTTCCCTTACCCTCTGACTGAAGTGCTCCTGCTCCAGTCATGGCCAGGTGAACAGCTATTCAGAATTTCCTAAGTCCTCTTCCCCTCCCTAAGTAGGTTTCATACTCTGCTATTTCATAGCAACGTTTCTGGTCTGCCTTCATATCTGTTTCAGTCATCTGTTGATGCATAATAAACCATGTCACATGTAGTGGTTTTAAAACAACAATTTATTATTTTTTATGATTCCTTCTGGGTGAACCAGCTGGTTCGTCTGCTTGGCTGGGGTACTGGGATGCCCCATTTCAAAGTGCCTGAGTCTCGTAGTTGGCAGTTGGTGTTAGACATGGCTAGGATTCAGCTAGGGCTGTTGGCTGGGGGTGAGGTGGGGGGAGGGGTTCAGTAGTTTCCCTTGTGATCTTCTCCATCTGTATACTTGGGCTTCCTCACAATATGGCAGCTGGGTTCCAAGGAGGAATGTTACATAAACTGAGGCAGAAGTTGCCTGACTCCTGCGGCCCAGCCTCACAACTGCCCAGCATCACTTCTGCCACATCTGTTATTGCCTGCAACAAATCACAGGTACAAGGAAGAAGATTCTATATCTTGATGGAAAAATAAAAATTTACATAGAAAAGAAAACAGGATGAGTGAGAAAGGTGACAATCTTTGAAAACTTGGTCTATTTCAGTACCATGTATCACATGATCATCTGTTTTGACCTTTATGTTCTTCCCCAAGCTGCAAATATTTTGAGAGCAAGGAGCATTTCTATTTGTTCACCATTATTTCCTCAACCTCTTGTACCATTTTTTATATACTTGCAGAATAAGTGGAAGAATAAAGGATACCTTGTACAAATCACTTCATTTTGAAAACCAGCTTACATTCTGTAAGACAATAGAGCTAGCTCACATGATTGTATGTAAGTCTTCAGGTTTTATTCATAAAATTATATGACTTTTTACTCAACTGGGATAGCTTAGCAATATGCTTAATGGATTCTTTAATAACTGGTCTACAACTGGGCAACTATCATCTAATTTTAGCCTGAGCGCTCTCTGGAAAAGCCTACTGTTTTTCTGGCACATAGTATCTATTGAATAATTCCATTTTGTGGCAGAGCCAAGAATAAGAATCATTTTTCATAGTTGAAGGCTTTGCAAATCACACCATAAATGGCCACACCCTTTAGTCACCCCAGAGATAGGTCATTTTTAGATTGGTTGTCTTGACAATAATGGTGATCATACAAAGAATGCAGTTTCCTTTGAAACACCCTGAAGCATTCTCATGGAAATCTTTTTATCTTCACTGTATCCTTGTAAAGTAGGAAATGGATGAGTAATTGTTTGTGTCAAATGACCATTTCCTTAGGTTCAGTGGATTGGGCTATTGTTGTGCATTTCAGTGGTACAATTTCCGTTTTACTGCCGCTCCTGTTGTGATGATGAATTCATGGATGCTTGATAAGTATATTTTCCATTCCCTCAAAAGTACACATTTATTTATTTCAATGAAGCCATATGAGAATGCCTTTTTATGAATAATAATATTGATTTGAAAATATAATTTGAGCATGAAATATGATGTGATGTTTACAAGAATTGGAATGCTTTCTCTAAATTTGTACTTTCTCTCCAAATGTTAAAATTTGGGGGCCTGTGTTGTTATTATTAACTATTTTTACAGAAAAAGCTTCTTCAAAGAAGCTGTTTATTCAGGCAAGAAAACATGTTTGTGGTACTATTCACATTAGGAAGCATATCATGATAGAACATTGCCCCTAGAGAACATGTCTCAATTAATAAAATACGATTTTCACATTATTCAGACTGTGGCAGATCACAGGAAAGGATGAAAATTTCTCATTTATTTTATATTCACTCATTATGATTTTAATACCAAATCTGACTTGATTTATTGATCTTTATTTCCTTTATTGTTATTTTTTACTATGCCTTGACTTTGTATAGAACAAAATCTGACTTTAAAAATAACAAAGTAAAAGGAAAAACAATGAATCAAATCCATTTGGGAATACAGATGCAAAACTAAAAAACTGTAAAATATTAGTGAATCAAATTCAGCAGTAAATTACAAAATGAATCCTGCTTGACCAAGTAGGACTTGTTCCAGAAATGAAAAACAGGTTTAACATGCTTAGCGTACTCATTATATGAACACATTAAAGAACCATATAATTAAATCAGCAGATTTAAAAATCACATTTGAGTAATTTTTAGCTATTTATCACAAAAGCTGTAAGTAAAATAGGACTAGGAGGTAGCTACTGAGAGATAATGAAGGTAGTTCATTAAAAAATCCATATATTGTGAAACAACTGAAATGTGGAACATGACTGCAATGCCTCAATCACCATTATTAAACAACGTTATTTTTGAGAGTCTAGCTAATATAATAAAAATGAAAAAAATAAGTAAGTCATACCAAGGTTAGAATAAAGATCAAAATCATCTTTATTTGTAGGAGATAGGATTGCAGGCTTGGAAAATACTAGACCACATTATAAGAACTGTTGCATCCAAAAGATATTTTGTACACAAAATAAAACAGAAAAATTAATGTCTTTAAAGAAAAATCAGTAGATGAAAATCAAATGAAAAACTGCCAAATTATAATAATAAAATTATGAAGTAAATGGAAATGAATTTAACGAGACAGGTTTAGACATAAAGGAAGGCTGTTCAGCAGTTTTAAGGAGGATGAAATCGTAGAGATGCAGGCCTTCAGAACAGGCTGTCTGGTGGCTCTGCCTCCAATCCTAGAGAGTCTCCTAGTGGTGCCTCTTCTCTGCTAGCACCTCCTGCATAGGTGAGCAGATGTTGTAGCACCCCCAGCCTCACACACACTCAGGGCCCTTTCCTTGAGGAAGAGAGATGATAACATCTCACGTGGACCAGGAAGGGCAACAGAGAACTTTCTGCAAATCACCCAGCACAACTCTCCTCACATTTTTTCCGCTAGAACTGGTTCACGTGCCCACTTTTGAGCCAGTCTCTGGAAAGAGCTATGAGCTTAGCCAAGCTAATGTAATCTCTAGATTAGGATTATCTTTTTCTGAAGAATGCGGCAGAGAGTTTATGTCCTGAATGAGTTTGGAATATTATTATTAAGGAGGAGGTGGAAATGGATTAATTTTGAGTAAACAACAATCAGTCACTTGGAAGAAAAAAAAGACCCTTATCTTGTTCCACACAAAAAAAATCCAGGTTTAAATAATGTATTATTTCATTTTTGCACTGCTCTAAAGAAATACCTGAGACTGGATAATTTATAAAGAAAAGAGATTTAATTGACTCACGGTTCTGCAGGCTGCACAAGAAGCATGGCTGGGGCAGCCCCAGGAAACTTACAATCATGGCAGAAGGCAAAAAGGGAGTAGGCATGTCTTACATGATGGGAGCAGGATCAAGAGAGAGAGCAGGGAGGTGCCAAACACTTTTAAACAGCCAGATCTCATGAGAACTCTATCATGAGACAGCACCAAGGGGATGGTGCTTAACCATGAGAAGCCACCCTTGTGATCCAGTCACCTCCCACCAGGCCCATTTCCAACATTGGGTATTACAATTGAAAATGAGGGGACACAGATCCAAACTCTATCAAGTAACTAAGTGTAAAACAAACCTATACAAGTATTAGAAGAAAATATAGAAGAATGTTGCCTAACCTTGAGGTGAAAAAGGCCTTCTCAAGCAACAAACAAACCTCAAAGGACATACAGGCAGATAGTGGCTGGTTTCGCGATAGAGGTTAATCATTTCTATATGGCAAACAACATTAGAAAGAGTCCAATAGCAAATGACAGGGTAAAACATTTGCACTATATATGGACAAAGGCTTAGTATCTCTCATATACAAATAACTTCTTCGGAAAAGGAAAAATAAAGATCCAATTGAAAAATATGAAAGGACACGAATAGGCAAGAGAAAATCCAAAAAGCAAGAGAACATTAAAACTCTCAAATTCATTAGTGTTAGGACAATTAAAATTAAAACACCAAAATGCCAAATTTGCTATCAAATTTTAACAAATTAAAGAAAACTGATAGGATCCGATATTAGAGAAACTGGTACTCTCTGATTTTACAGATGGGAGTGTGCATTACCCCAAATGTTAGGGGAAGTAATCTGAGAGTATCGTCTGTTAACTCTATGATGTAGAAATCCTACTTTTAGCAATATGTTTTACAAAAATAAAAAAATAGAAATACACCCAAAGACATTCTTTTGAATTTATTATAATAGAAAAATACAGAACACAATCTGAATATCTATCATGGTGAAAGTGCTGTAAAAACAATGCAGCATACATACTATGGGCTAGCATTGATATTAAAGGAATGGGTTAGACCCTGAGCAAGAAGAATGCAGCAGTGTTGGCATAATGGTGAATGTTCTGGAATCCCTCAATAAATCCAGACAGAGCAATTGGAATGATAAAAACCCAGTATCTATGAACAGCATTTATAACAAAATGAGGTGATAAGGTGTCTCCCAAATCTCACATAAAAGCAGGTGGAGTCAGACCACAGATGACAACAAGGCCTATGTGATACAGGCTGTTGGGCAGGAGGTGATGAGGGAGGACAGGGCACTCTATGAATGCTCTAAACCAGCCAGCCAAAGCCGCCCTCCTGACAAATCCCCGTAGTGAAGGGGACTCTGCCACTTTGCTCCAGAAACTCTCTTGTCTCTCTCAATCATCATTTGTTTATTTAAAAAATGTCGTTTGTATTTTTGTTGATATATCATGGCTGTATATTTTGGGGGTACATGTGATATTTTAATACCTGTATCCATTATGTAATGATAAAATCAGGGTAACTGCAATATCCACCGTCTCAAGACTTTATATTTTCTTTTTGTTGGAAACATTACTATTCTTCTAGCCATTTTGAAATATGCAATAAATTATTGTTAACTATAATTTCTCTGCTATACTATATAATACTAGAACTTATTGCTTCTAACTCTATTCTTGTACACATGAACCAGCTTTTCTTCATCCCCCCACCCTGCTTCCCTTCCCTGTACAAAGTATTTTTGCATCAATATGCATGAGAGGAATTTGCCTGTTCTTTTTATTTTTTACAATGATGTTTGGTTTTGGCATGAAGGTCATGCAGACTTCAGAAAACAGGTTCCTCAGGGTTTCATTGATTTCTGTTCTCTGCCAGAGTTTGTGTAAGATTAGCATTAGTTTTTCACTGGTGCAGCCATTTGGGTCCAGAGTTTTCTTTAAGGGAAGGTTTTAATTTATGGTGTTAATTTCTTCAATATTACAAGATTATCCATGCTTATTATTTCTTCTGAGGTCAGCTTTGGTGAATTGGAATTTCCTAGGGATTTGCTTACTTTTCTCTTAAAAATTTAAGTTTATTGGTATATTGTAATTATCATCTTACTCTCAGGTTCCTATCTCCACAACCTAGAGTGATGTGCCCCTCCCTTTCCATTTATGACTCTTCTGTTCTTCTCTTTTTATTCTCTTCCTCCAGCTTTGTCTTTTTTTGGTAATCTCATTCTAAGTTCTTAGATAGATACTTAGGCCACTTGATATTTAATCATTTATGCTCTTTAAAATATCTGTTTAAGTTTAAAAATTTCCCTCTAAGCACCTCATTTGCTACATCTCACAAGTGTTTACATTTTTTTTATCAAGTTCAAAATAATTTCTAATTTCCATTGTAATGTCTTCATTGATCTTTGAGTTCTTTAGAAATTTATTCCTCACCTTCCAAACATATGGAAAATTTATAATTATCATTTCATTATTATTTTCCAGATTAACTGAGCAGTGATCAAACAGCTTCATGGGATGAGGAGAATCCGGGCTCATCTCATGGAATAAAGGCTGAGACCCCAATGGCCCTGGATGTGATGTGGTGGCAGCTATGGCAGGAGCTGGGGCAGCAGGAGCTGGGACCTCCACAAATAAGGGGTGCAGGTCCCTGGAGTGAGGAGAGGCTGAATGCATCTGACAAGGGTCATAAATTGTGTTCAATGAAATATCTTTCATTAGTTTGGGAAAATCTTCCCCCAGTGTCTCTTAATATTGCTTTTGTTCCAGTCTGTGCTGTTTACCTCTGAACAGGACACTGTATTCTCTTGTTTTTCACTCTTTCCTTTACATTTCACATCTGTTTGTCTTTTTGTGCTTTATTTAGAATCTTTTCTTCTAATCTATATTCCTATTCACATATTTTCTCCTTAGCTGCATCTCATCTGCTATTTAGTCCATTATAAGTTTTAGTATCAACAATTTTATTTTTCAAATTTAGAATGTCCATTGTTATTCTTTAAAAGTTTCCAGTTTTCTGTCAAAATTTTTAGACTTATTCACAATCTGCTTAAACATACTGAGGTAGTTAATTTATAGACTGTGACTCAAACTGGATTTTAAATGCTATTGAGAAATTCTTGTTTATTTTGTTAGGCATGATAATGATATAATGGTTAGGTCATTAAAGTTATATGCTGAAGTCCTTAGAGGTTAAATGATATTATATCTGTGACTTATATTTAAATACTCCAAAAAAGCATGTGTGTATATAATTGGTGAGGATGCATAATTTGTACATGGGAGTTCTTTGGTGTATGCTTTAAAAAAGTTTTTTTAAAGTCTAGTTCTGGTAACTCCATTTTGGGGACAATACCAGAGTTTGCTCCTACTGTCTTTCTTTTCTTAACTTTGTATATATCTAAGGTGTACAACTTGATGGTTTGATATTGCTTCTACTTTTTAAATTGCCTTTCTTGCTTTACATTCCCATGCTTTGGTTTTGAGAATATTGGGTCATTTCTGACTGAATGGCAATATTGTTTATTAAGAGTAGTAGAAACAACTTGAGGACTGGTCTGATGTTATCTTCCTTCAGGCAAGATTTATATTTTCTTCTCATTGGCAGCTGGGACCTGAGCAGCTCAGGTTCCTCATAATCCAATTTCACAAGTGCCCACAAAAGGTGATTAACAAGCAAGGGATCACCCTTGCTTGATCTTGTGATCTTGTGGATCACCCTTGCTCATAGGATGTAGCCTTTCATGATCCTGACTCAGAATGGGTGGTTTAGGAGCCTTCCCTGCCCTTTGGTGGGCCGGGAACTCCAGACCTTATCCCTGCTGCACTGAAAGGCTGCCAGGAGTGCTCTGCTCCCTCTCCTTGCCTCTGGACTGCTTCTGGAAGCAGCAGATGTCTCTGGGAAGATTGGCCACAGGTGCTAGGCTCACTCTCTGTCTTTCCTTTTGCTCCCAGATCATGTTCTGCATCTATTTATTGGCTTGTTTGTTTTCTGGTGCCTTCAAGCAGGTAGCTTTCCAACGACAACAACAACGACAAAAACTACCATCTTTTCTTGTTGTTCTCATGAGGCGGGGGTCAACTAAGCCAGTCCTGAATTGCCGTGTGCCATCTGTCTTCTCTCTTCATCCCTGCTCCTTTGATGGGCCCCTGTCGTCATCCTGACCATCTCTCCAGCCTGATGGGAGGCTTTTGGTTCTGTTGATGAACAGAGTGCTACTCTAGAGTGTGTTGATACTGACAAAGCCCTGCATGGTCCATTCTTTGGACAACTCCAAAGTGTTTGTGTCTCTTCACAGCAAGCCCAGGTCCCTGATAAGCACGGATCCCTGAGTGAGCTGTGCAAAGACATTATATGCGCTAAGACAGGCTGCGTGTGCTCAGGTTGTCTGAGCTCGAAGGAAAGGTCTGTGGCAGGAGAGCGGCCTGCCTGAGAACCCTGAATACATTCCCAGGACAATGGATGAGTGGGACAGTTCACTATGGGTCACTTTCCCTGGGACCATGCACATTTCTTTCAGCAGTTTTTTGGATGCTTATGGAGAGTGTAGCATGAATGAGAGTGTTTTGAACTTTCTAGAAGACAATATGAAACTTCTGCTGGAATTCAGTTTAGTTTAACAAATATCAAGAGTGGGAGGGAGGAAGGGAAGAAGGAAAGAAAGAAGAACGTCTAGGAAGAGGGAGGTCGGTGGAAGGGCTGTTCTATATTCAGGCCTGAGAGACACCTAGAGACCAGCTGAAAGGTAGTTGCAGGTCCTTATGCCTGTGCCTGGAGCATATCACTGGGGCAGGCCGCAGAGCTCAGTGTTTTCCTACTGTGGGAGAGAAGCTCAGTTATTAAATACAGAAGGATTAGCAGAGCAGGTGCAATCCCATCCAAACACCCCAGCAGGGATAGGTGGAGCCCAGGGGAGTAAGGTCTGTTCTCTGCCACTCTGCCTTCATCTTCTAGGTCCCCATTCCTGCCCTGTTGCCCCGATATAGATGGTGTAGCTAATTCATTTAAGTTGCCATGTGTTAGCCACTGCTCACAGTGCTTCACATTGAGTTAACTTACTTAATTCTCAAAGCAATCCTATAAGTTCAGAACTCCCTCATCCTCATTTTAGAGATGAGGAAACTAAGACACAAATAAATTTCTCTGGGAAATGGTGGAGGTGGGAATTCAAACTAGTTTGGTTCCAGAGTCTGTGCTTTTTTTACTGAACTCATTCACGCTAGAGCACAGAGCCATTCCTGTTGGTTGCATTTCTTCCTGTGGGAACAAATTCCATCCTCATCCGGGGCAGTACTAACCCATTATGCAGAGGAATAATGACACTGACTTAGTGGGTTCACGTCCGGACTTGGGTCTCTCCTAGACCAGGTTCTGGGCTGGGTCTCCCGTCTGCTGCTTCACGCTTCTTCAGAGTTGAGCCTTATGGAATCTGACTGCTGCAGATAAATCATCCCAAATCACAGAGCCTTGCAGATTTTCTCAGTTTGAAATCACATGGTTCCATGATAGGATACCATAAATCTTCAGCTAAATAGATTCTAGATTCCTCAAGGGACTCCAATTCTGGCTGTTGACAGAAAATGCCTCATAAGGCCTATTTACCCCTGGCTTTGTCATCTATCCCAGTAAAGAGGCAAAACCCCAAATACTGCCAACTTAAATTCCAAATTTCTAGTTTGTCATAAGCACTCAAATGCAACAAAAACAGTTTTTCATAGATATCAGTCACATGTAAATAGGAGAAGAAATCAAGCGTG
This sequence comes from Aotus nancymaae, assembly GCF_030222135.1. NCBI lineage: Eukaryota > Metazoa > Chordata > Mammalia > Primates > Aotidae > Aotus > Aotus nancymaae. Next base: position 22,035,185 of record NW_026988455.1, read on the forward strand.
AAGTCTGTGTTAAATACAATCACAGTTCTTTTATTTAACAAATTAAAAAGGTAAAAGCCAGCTTTATATTCCTGTCATAGTCAGTTGAGTGGTGGATTCATCTGATGGTGGCCTGGACCTCTAACTTTTCTTCACAAGCCTTAACTCCAGAAGAGTTAACTCTGGTGTCAGAGACAAGATGAGAGTGACCACCATGACCAGCAGCAGGGCCAAGTCGTGGTGAGGATGGTTGGGCCCACAGGTCTCCAGGGTGGGGTCATGGTGTCCATGAAATCAACAGACAACCTATCTGATCTATAAACTGAAAAACACTTGAGTCAACACTCCTGAGTTTTGAGTGAACAGACACTATGGAAAGTTTCTGAGAGAAGAGGTGGTTGGTTCCCCTTGAGCTCAGACCCTAGAGAAACTGCCTCAAGAGCATACACTATCTTCCTCCTACCATCCAAGAAATGACCCGAAGCTATTAACTAGGGTGGCTGTGCACAGGGGAAAGGGAGAAACTCAGATTTTCAGGGATTCATAGGCACAGGCTCTGGGCTGATATGAATCCAACCCATATTGGAGATTGATGTGGGAGGTGAGATGGTCGGGGGAGAAATGAAATTTGGGCCTAAGTCTATTTCACAGTAGGCCAGTGGCTCTAGAAGCCCATCTTGTGGCTATTTTTCTAGCTCCTGAATGTAAAGTTGAGATATAAATACTCAACGACTGGTCAAATCTCCATATTGATTTTCTTATCAACGTGGAGGGTGGAGCTAGGATCCCTCTGGTAGAAATGGTCAAATGGAAACCCCTGGAACTACCTTTCCCTGTAAAACCAAAATCAATAAGCATATCTGGTGAATTTCAAAGATAGTGCACCATCTGAGACTTGCAAGATGCAGAGGAGGCGACTCTCAGGTCCTCTTCATGCAGAGGACAGGTGATTCTTGGAGAATGACAATAAATTATCATACATGTGATAATACGTGACTACAACTGTGGCCATTCTTCAAGAGGTAGCTTTTTTGCTGGAGCAAATCAACACACCTCTTGTCTCCTGGTATGCATCCTTGTCTCCTGGTACTGCTTTCTCTGCATTCAAATAAATAAACAGCAGCAGGAGCATGTGCTTTCATCAAACAGGAATGTGATACTCCTTCATGGTCTCAGGGCCATTTAATTAGAAAACTAAAAAAGATATTTTCAAGACTCCCTTGCAGCTAGGAGTCTGGAGGTAAATTAGTTCCATTTAGATTTACTAGAGTGAGGACTGGCCAGTTACAGCCCAGGGACCAAGTCTGTTTTTGTAAACAGGTGCACAGAATACTCATTCATTTACTTATTACTTTGGCTGCTTCCACAGTGTAATGGCAGAGTTGAGTGGTTGTGATGGAGTCTATGGCCCACAAAGCCACAAATCTGGACTCTCTGGACCTTTCTAGCACATGTTTGCTGCCCCCTGATGTGAAGCAAGACTGGTGAGGCAGGGCTGAAGCTGGGCCTCCCTACAGCTTCTTTTTTTACATAATTTTTTTTTTTTTAGATGGAGTCTTGCTCTGTCGCCAGGCTGGAGTGCAGTGGTATGATCTTGGCTCACTGCAACCTCTGCCTCCCCAGGTTCAAGCGATTCTCCTGCCTCAGCCTCCCGAGTAGCTGGGACTATAGGCATGTGCCAACACACCCAGCTAATTTTTGTATTTTTGGTAGAGATGGAGTTTCATCATGTTGGCCAGGATGGTCTCGATCTCCTGACCTTGTGATCTACTTGTCTCAGCCTCCCAAAGTGCTGGGATTACAGGTGTGAGCTTCCGTGCCCAGCCAACCTCCTTACAGTTTCTGTCTTTCACTGTGGGTTCAGGAGAGTCATGGATTTCTTCTAAGTTTCCTCAGTATTTATCTTTGATTCCTGAGTCTCAGGGACAGTCACGTCTTGACGTTTTGGGTGTTAGTGCCTACAGCTTCCCACCTAGGCTGCCTGGCTCCAGTGATGACCTGAGGCAATAATTCCCCCACTGACTGATGCTTATTGTTCTGAGAGTCATTTCAAGAGTCATAACCTAAAACTTGCTTCTTCAATGATTTTTAAAACACTAAATTCCAAATATTAAAACTTCTTCAATCAAGTACCTAGAATTACTCTGGTTTCTTAAACTGAATAATCCTGGCTACTACATGCCTCAAGTCTGTGTACAGGTTATTGGGATTTAAACATACAGAGTTCTTCATATATATCAATTATTTGTAATATGTAATAAAATTTTTAATGTTATATGTATAAATAAATCAGAGACAAAGACTGTGTTGAGGATATTACAAGATTTTAAAATTTGATAAGTTAAATGGCAAAAATTAACGTTATTGCATATGTTAAATGGAAATCCCCTGGAGAGTGGTTTGATTGGAAACGTCATTAGGCCCCAGCTTTTCCTGACCCTGAAGCTCTGGCCCTCTCAGGAGGTTCTGCCGTGGTTGGAATGTCTGATTTCATAGATACAGAAAGATTGCTGATAAGAGAGCTTCCTGATATTTTGGTGTGGGTGCGTGCTATCTCCAAGGTCTCTTGAACAAGAGTGGAGGTGGCTGAGCAGGAGAGATGTTTGTTATGCAACTCAGCTTCCTCATGAGATCATCTCTGAGGGTAGGTGTGGTCTGCATCAGGGTATCTCAGATCTGAAAGAAACCATTGGCTCCAACCAGAGAAGGGCTGAGGGTGACAAACCTGAAGTCAATTATGACAAGATGACATCATGGCTTCCGTCTCAGGTACTGGCAGCCGTGTGCTTCATTATGATGATCTGATTTGGTTTTCTGAGTTTACCCTGGGGCAGGGTGAGGATTGAGCAAGGAGCCAGAACCCAGCATGCTCCCTGGGTACCTTGCCATTATTCAGTTCCTAATGAAGCTTAGAAGCGTGACACCCTCCCTGAATCAAAGCACAAGTTTTCACCTCCCCAGCCCCACCCCGAAACCTCCATGCATCTCAGTTCATTGAGAAATAGGTGGAGAGCCCTCTGAAGATTTGGGACCAATTCATTCAATTATTTTGCAAAAATATATGAGTTCAAGTTCAAGAGTCTAGGTTTCTTTGAGTTTCTTTCTTTTCTGTCTCTTTCATTCTATTCTACCATTTGAATTTTAATTTTCCTTCACAGCTTTAGGGGGAAAATGAGCAAAGGTCCTCAAGGGTCTCCACTAGAGGAATAAAAAAGACTAATTCCTGGAAATAGAGATGGCAAGTTGATCCTTATTCTTTTGGCACAGAATCTATATTTAATATGACATTGAGAACATATTCTCTGTAAACATAATGATAGAACTACATCATGTGTTAATTTGGAAACAAAATCTGTGTTTACTGTATTCCAGAAGACAGATTTCTATTCATGTCCAAGTGGGACACGTTGGGCTCCTGACCAGATGTGGTTTTCTAGAAAGAGGAAAAAATGAGAGTAAGACTTCCAAATGGCTTTTGCGGTTGGCAGGCAATTTATCCACAATGGTGGCAACACAGTGTTTCTCTCCCCTGGGGTTTATTTGACATCGTACATGATTAGAGCTATGAAGCAAAAACCTTTCCCTAACAAACAGAAAATGGGACCCTGGGAAACTTCAAAATAAATGGAGGAAGCCAAAGATGGGTAGTAAAAAAGCTATATCTTATAAAAACCAATCTGGTCATGGGGCTGTTCATAAACAATTCATTATCATTTCTCTTGTGGTCTCTGTGAGGGCTTTCTGGCTGTTTGAATGCTGTATTTTCATAAGATAGTTTCAAACAAAAGTCCAGAAGGACAGTGAGAGCAGAAAAAAAATTAAACATGTTGATTTTGTTTGGTGCCCTGTAGGTAAAATGTCACATCTTATCCTTGGCTCCTGAAGATTTAATTACCCGGCTCATTTCCCAGAGCTGCTGTGCAATTCATATCGCTTCCAGGTAACAGATTATGCAAACTCATGATTGCAAACAGGCACCTAGCTGTTTTGAGGATGAAGTTTTGTTAGTTCAGAGTACCTGCAAATACAGTTGTTTGCCTTCCCTGTCATACTCTGGCACTGATGGTAATTGTGCCGTGTAGAAAACACAGAATTGTTCTGAGCGTCACACGCCTAGGCTTGTTGGCAGACGTGGGCCCAGGCTGACTGGAACTGTTTCAGCCCTGCCGCTCAGGGAAGGCAGCTAGGAACTTGATGCACTATTCACAAATGTTTGTCATATGCCTACTGTGTGGTGAGTGAGCTCCAAAGGCTGACGTTTCCTATTGGCTTCGGGTAGGATGAGCAGTGTGGCTGTTGCTCTCGTAAGTGGCCTGCCTGGGCCACACTATTCCCCTGGGCACTGCAGGCAGAGGCATGTTTCACTTTTGTGGTTAAAATATCTTAAGTTTTCTATGAAACTCCGGGCACCGAGCTTGGGTTCCCAAGGAGAAGTTGGGTGCCACATAGTTGCATGGACTGAAGTGGCCACTGTTTTTATACCCATTTTACAGAGGGAGAAATCATGGGATGGGAAGCAATTGGCTTAGTTTTTCCTGGCCAGTCAGTCCATCCAGTAACATAAGCTATTCACATTACAAGCAAGCAACTGGACAATGAAACACTTTTCTTTTTGTTTTATTGAATTTGCTTTTGTTCTGCGGCACGCGCGCGCGCACACACACACACTCACATATAAACACATGTGCACATGCACACTCTCTTTTCCCCCAGGCCTCTGAGCCCAGAGAAACTTACTAACCAAACAAACTGGCTTTTCTTCCATTCTTTCTACAAGATATGAAAGCAAATAAGATTATTTCTGAAACACACAAGAACTAAATTGCCAAATGAGAGTTCAGTTTTGCATAAAGTCCATGTGTGAGGCAATCCACATAATGTCGCTTTTAAAGAAACTCCTGAAACTCTTTTCTTCCAAGATAAACAGTGTGTGTTTATCACAGATTCTGGGGAATTTCTATACACTATGATATTTCAGGAGTATTCAGCTTTGCTCTTGCTGTAGTTCTATGCATCCCCTTACGAAGTTTTGTTTTGTTTTGTTTCTTTATAAGTTTACATAGATCATCTTTTTCATCTTTCTAGCCATTGTTTTACCCAAAGCCCTTGCTCAGGGGCTGGAACAAGTTGTATTTGCAAAGATGGTCACACTAATATATATTCCATCCTGTGACTCTTACTACAGTGCAATGCTGACCCGCACTGAGATGTGAGGCAGTCTCATCCTCCACCCGGGGACACCCCTATCACTGCTTGGACCAATAGAATACAGGGAAAGTGATACTGTGGGATTTCCAAGCAAAAGGCAACATGGCTTCTACCTGGCTTTCCTGGACGCTTTTCCTCGACTTCCAGCCACCTTGTTGTGAGGAAGCCCAGCCTGCAAGGAGAGGCCACATGTGGGTGTTCCAGCCAAAAATCGAAAGCCTGTGTGGACTGCCGCACCTACTAGGCAGTGGCCTGCAGATGGTCCCTGCCAATGCTTGGAGTCCCCCAGCAGAGACTCTAGACACCATGGGACAGAGACAAGCCACCCTGGTGTCCCCATCTGAATTCCTGACCCACAGGAACTATGAGAGGTGATAAAGAGTTATTATTTTTTTCTTTTTTTTTTTTTTTTTTGAGACGGAGTTTCGCTCTTGTTACCCAGGCTGGAGTGCAATGGCGCGATCTCGGCTCACCGCAACCTCCGCCTCCTGGGTTCAGGCAATTCTCTTGCCTCAGCCTCCTGAGTAGCTGGGACTACAGGCACGCGCCACCATGCCCAGCTAATTTTTTGTATTAGTAGAGACGGGGTTTCACCATGTTGACCAGAATGGTCTCGATCTCTTGACCTCGTGATCCACCTGCCTCGGCCTCCCAAAGTGCTGAGATTACAGGCTTGAACCACCGCGCCCGGCCAAGAGTTATTATTTTAAGCTACTAAATGTGAGGAGAATTTATCAGGCCACTACAGATAATAATACAGGGCTTCTTATATCCCAGCCCAGGGGTTTATCTACCATGTGCAGTAACCTCAGGAATCACGGAGTGGAGGTTCCTCAGCTCTATTTCCATTTTCTTCCTTTAAAAAAATGTGTCTTTTATGGCCCCCTTTACTAGCCAGTTAGGAAATTCATGGACAATACAACAGATCTAGATGTGTGCCATACATTTGTACAAATACATGTTCATATGTAATATATATATTATTCATATGCCTAACAGTAGTATAGAGAAGCAAAAGAAAAATAATTCTTAATAAAATAACATGAAATTCAACATATGGTCATTTGTTCTGCAATGTGTTCCTAAAATCACTATGCTATGAAATTTTATGTAATAAAAATAACAGGGCCTGTAGGGAAATTAGGTTAGTGACAGAATACTCAGCACACACACAGTAAGTTTTTCATGACGTTCATAGGTTCCTGGAAACGGTGACTAAGCAAAACTGTAGAAAGAACCCAGTTTATAGGCTAATATTAACAAGAGTTAAGTTAGCATATTTCTGATTGCAAAACATCACCAAACTTCTAAATGAAGACCCAAATACTTCTCATACTAAACATTAAAATAAATGTGAGCCCTAATACATTTAAGAAAAATTAATAAAAACAAGTAAGATAATTATTTACCTGCTTATTCCAGCTTAGGGCTGAGGGAGGCTGGAGCCTATCTCCAAAGTTTAGGGTGCAAGGTGGGACCCAGCCCTGAATAGGACACATTACCATCACAAGGTGCACTCACACCACCTGCACTCATTCACACTGGGATGTGTAGACGTGCCAGTTCACCTAATAGGCACACTTTTGGGATGTGGGAGGAAACAGGAGTACCCAGGGAAAAGCTACATAGACCTAGGGAGAATGTGCAAACTTCACACAGATGGTGGTCCCACCAGGAATTTATTTATTTTTTCTCTTCGACATTTTAACAAAATGACTTTGAAAAAAAATTATGTTATTCCAGGACCTGCTATATAATTTTGAAATTAATTCATTACAAAATAAACAACAAACTTTGTTAAAATTCTGCTGTAGTTTGAGACACTTTAAATTCTCAGTCAATAAAAATATATACATACATATATATATTTTTCCAAATATGTATATATTTTTATGTATGTATGTCCATATTTTTATTGACTGAGAATTTAAGGTATATGTGTGTGTGTGTATATATATATATATATATATATATATATATATATATATATAATTTACTTTGACAAACACATGCAGTTTGTAGGGTGGATGTGGTTTTGGAGAAGAGGTGTATATTAGTCTGTTTTCATGCTGCTAATAAAAACACACCCAAGACTGGGTAATTTATAAAGGAAAGAGGTTTAATGGACTCACAGTTCCACATGGCTGAAGAGGCCTCACAGTCATGGTGGAAGAACAAGGGACGTCTTACATGGCAGCAGGCAAGAGAGAATGAGAGCCAAGTGAAAGGGGCTCCTCCTTAATAAAACCATCTAATCTCCTGAGACTTATTCACTACCACAAGAACAGTATGGGGAAAACCGCCTCAATGATTCAATTATCTCCCACTAGGTCCCTTCCACGACACATGGGAATTATGGGAGGTACAGTTCAAGATGAAATTTGGGTGTGGACACAGCTAAACCATATCGGGGTGGATGGAAATGCCTGTCATTTATAGAATGAAATACTTCTATACCAGAATGGGCATTGGCTTGTTCTTGTGCCTTCTCGCTGGTTCTGAATAAAAATTCTGCTGCATTCAGTGGTAGAGTTTTCATCTTCAATCCACTGCAAGTAATTTTTGGCCATATTTCAGACAGCTGATAACTGTACTATTTCATTTCATTACATTGTTGCTATCAAAGCCACTTCCCTGATGTTGTGCAATGTGGATTCCTATAGGTGCGATGCTTTTGCAATATCACATGATCTTTGTCTTTCCAAATATTTTATTATATCAAGCTACTCCTCAATATTGAAAGCTTTTCTTTGACATTCATACTTGGATTCTTATAACCCAAATGATGGCTTATGTTTAGAACTATGTAGTGAATACTTCTATCAAGAACTTCCAACACTCAAGAGACCAGCTCCATCCATTGCAGGGCTTACCATGGGCCAGCTGGGCGCAGGCAGGAGCACCTCGGCAGGAGACTGCTTTAAGCTGATGGCATTTCTCATGCACACCACCTGTTGCAGCAGTACAAAACTAACTCATCTCATGGAAAATAGCTGGGCTTTTCGATTTGTCTGTTTTCTGTTTTTCATTTGGTGATTAGCTTTTCCAGTTTATGTGTCATGTATTGGGGTGGTTAAAGATGGATGTAATTTCCTTGCCACCCCTACTTTGAGAAGTGGAGCCTCTTTCCTTTCCCTTTGATTCTGGGCTGGACCCGTGATTTGCTTTGAGTCATAGAATGCAGTGGAAGTGACGCTCTTTAGCTTCTAAGGCGAAACTATTCCACACTGGGAACGTTGTCTCTTTGAACTCCCCCATAATACTGGGAGAAGCCCAAGCACCTTGGGGAGGTCATTTGAAGGGAAACTGAGGCACTCCAGTCTGCAGCAAAGTGAAGCTACTAGCTGATTTGGTTGGCACCTGCTGTGTGCTGCATCTTAAATGTCCCAGCCCACCCAGCCTCCAGATGGACTGTCAGTGACACCACAAGGGTCAGAAAAACCATCCTGCTGATTCCAGTCAATTTACAGAACCATGAGGGACAAAGCACAGTTTTGTTGTTTTGAGCTACTATTTTCAGGGTGCTTTGTGCATAGAAATAGATAACTGAAGCAGCATGTGAACAAAGTCATCACAACATGTGTCGTAATAGAAGAGACAGTACATCACTAAGAGACAAGGAGATAACCATTAATAGATTGTTGTACCTACTTAAAATAAAAAGTTTGAATTTGAAAAAAGGAGACCAATATTCATTTGAAAATGTCTGTTTCTATATTTGACATTTTGAAATAAATACACACCCAAAGACACACACACACACAATCATTTTGAATGCCCCAGCCATGAATGCAGACTGATGATACAATTGTTGTTTTTGTGACTGAAGCATCACAAGTAGTTTTGTCATAAGGAATGTGATTTTCTAAAATGATGAGCCACTTTTGATAAAGTTCCACGCAAAACAGAAAACAACCTCCTCTTAATTTACACAATAGGTATATTCTTAGAAATGTCAATGAATTTTAAACCCGTGTAAAAATATCCCTTGTATTTACATGTAAACAGTTAGATTATTGGCTCAGATCACTATAAGCAGGTTGCTCCATCTATGTGAAAATCCAAGTGGGCATTCAAAAGTCACATGAGATGAGGGGAAGTTTGTTATTTTGTGGAATGTTTAGCATCCCTATTTTCTTCCTGCCAAATGCCAGAAGCACTGCAATTGTTGTAGCAACTGATTAAACCCAGAGTCTGAGTCTGTCATGGCTGAATTACAAAGCAAATTGAATTCCTTGCCTCACAATTTGTGTTTTGTGAAATTTAGATCACAGACTGGGAAGAAATGGGATTTTGAAAACTGGAGTAGGGACATATGAACAGATGCAAGGAAACTGGGGTTGTGGGGGGCTCAAACATATAAATTCTGCCATATCTTCATTGACAGCTGTGTAAGAAAGAGTTTTAACAGAGCAAGGCCTGAGAATGCTCTGCTTAGAAAGGTCTGCTTACAAGGTTGAGCCTTGGCTGATTTCTAGGAACTTGGATTTTGGGAGAGTTTCTCCACTCTCTAAATGGCAAAGGTTGCTCACACTGTTTAACCTGTTCATGCAAACAATTTGACCTAGCTGAGACTGATTTTTCTTCTGGGACTCCAAAATTTTGGTATATGCTGAGCAGACAGTGGTTGTTTGAACAGCCCTCAATAAGAACCCTAGTCTGCTTCCCTGATAGGTGACATTTCACAGGTGTTGTCACAACTAGATACTGGATAAATTAGTGCAGGCTGTGTGACGCTGCAGAGACAGGACTCTTGGAAGTTGTGCCTAATTTCCTCCAGACTTTGTCCTATTACCTTTTTCTTTTGCTGATTTTGCTTTGTAGCCTTTTGAGGTAATACATCACAGCAGTGAGTACAACTGTATGCTGAATCCTCCTAGCTAATAACTGAACTGGGGAGTGGTCTTGGGGACCCCCAGTACAACAGTAGAAGCATCCTATTCCCCCTTCCTGAGGTTAGCCCCCTTTTACAGAAGACTCATAATGAGCTTTCCTAAGCTAGTTGCCCTGTAGACACTTGCCAATCCTCCTCAAGACCTAGAGATCTATCATGAGGCTTATGTCCTAGTAGACCCTAAGGTGAAGTACAGGTTGTGATCCACAGAGAGGTGTGATGGACACCAAAAGAACTATGTGATGTTTCTAGCTTATACTGACAGAAACCTGGGGAATATATGTGGTAATGGATCTTAAGGGTGTGGCATCAAAGCAGAAGGAATATAAAGTTGTATCAGTCTAAATTTACTGATACAGGCTCACTGACAGTATGGACTCAGTATTTTAATGTAATGGGTTAGAAAGAACTCTACTAGTCTGATTGGTTTACTGAGATATGGGTGTTAAAGACTCTGCCAGTGAAGTCTCAGAAAAAAATGAGAAGCATTACAGAAAAAGCCAAATCACTTTGAACAGATTGCTAGTAGAAATCTGGACTTTAAGGATACTACTGATGTGGGCCAAGAAGGAAGTGGGAAACACATTATCAGAAACCTGAAGAAAAGAGGTCCTTGTTATATAATTGCAGAAGGTTTAGTGCAAAATTGTGTCCAATTGTTATGTAGAAAGCAGAACTCATAAGTAATTAACTGGAATATATAGCTAAGGAAATTTCCAGGCAAAGTGTTGAAGGTGCTGCTTGGTATTTTCTTGCTTTTTATAGTAAAATGTGATAGAAGAGAGATAAATTGAAGGAAGACTTATTGAAACGACAATGACTTGATCATTTCAAAAGTTTAGCCTCTCCAGGTGGCAAAAAATACCCCTAAAAGTCAGAGATTGATGCCAAAATTATGACATAAAGAAAAGGCTGAATATGCATTTGTGCAGCTCTTCGCTGAAACCCTGGAAAGCTCAGAAGTCTAGTGTATTCCATCACATAATGACTCTCCCAAGGGATTAAGAGTGTTCCATGTAGATCTTCTAATCAAACCAAAGAGCCTCTGGGAAGCTGAAAAACACTGGCCTTCAGCACTCTAAGTAGAAGCCAAAGATAGAGAAGAGATTATTAGAGAAAGATTTGTGTGTATAGCTTCTGTCCAATGCAGAGAAACCCAGTGAAAATACACTCAAGTCTCACACACTTTAGAAAAAAATTGTATTAGTGGAAATATTTTATTAAAAAACATTAGCAGAAAATAAAGATGCCAACTTGGACTAAATGGAACATAGATATTACAAAATGGCAAAAGCAGACTGATAAAATTCCCCAGCTGCAAACACATGTCATCCTTTGTAAAAAAAAAAAAAAAAAAAAAAAAAAAAAAAAAGGAGCATGACTTTAAGAGCTGGACCAGAAGTCCAGAAGGTAGAGGAAAGTCCAGAGTAGGTGAGAGACACAGGTTACCAGGCTTTGAGACCTGGTGGATTTTGCGCAACTAGGTTTCTAAACAGATTGAAACAAATGACTCCTTCTTACCTTCCATTTCCCCAATTTGGACTTGAGTTCTATAACTATTATTCTTTCTGCCATGGTGTGCTGGGAGTATTGGAGAAAGATACCTTGTCTCTTTTATTTCACAAGTACATAGGTGGAGAGAAATTGTACCCCAGGAGCTGTACTTAATGGGTCACACTCAGAAGCTTTATCTATACCTGACTTAGATAAGTAGGTGATGAGTTTTGGGCTTTTGAGCTGGTGAGACTCTGGACTTTACTAGTGTGATAATGGGATGAGAAACCTTCGGGAGCAGGTAAATGCTTCTGCAAGTGAGAGTGAATTATGGGGCCAGAGTTTGTACTGTAGTGGACAGAACTGTAGGTGGCCCAAGCAATCTCTGCCCCCAAGGCTGCATCCATGATTAGGTTAAGTAATATAGCAAAGAAATTTTGCCTGTGTGATTAAGGTCACTAATGAGTTGATGTTAAAATAGGGAGCATAATCTGGGTGGGGATACCCTAATCATATGAGCCCTTTAAAAGTGGAGTTTTATATAGATGGACCTGGAACCATTATCATAAGTTAGATAAGAAACAAAAAGTTAAATGCTGTATGTTCTCACTTGTAAGTGGGAGCTCCACACTGGTTATACATAGACATATAGAGTGGAATAGTAGATGTTAGAGCCTCCAAAAGGTAGGGAGATGGGAAGGGGTGAAGGTTAAAAATTTACCTATTTGGTACTACGTTCACTGTTTGAGTGATGTGTACACAAAAGTCCAGATTTCGCCATGATGCAATATATCCATATACATGTAACGGTACTGCACTTGTACCTCCTAAATGTATTTTTTTTAAGGTGGAGTTTTATCTGACTGGTAGAAGAAGAGGAAGTCAGAGAGATTTCAAGTATGAGAAGTACTTGGTGAACCATTACTGGCTTTGAAGATAGAGGAGACCATGGAACAAAGAATGCAAATGGTCTTAGGAGCTGAGAGTGGCCCTTGGCTGACAGCTAGCAAGGAAATAGAGAAGTCAGTCATGCAATAGCAAAAAATGGAATTCTGCCATCAACCTGAATAAGCTTAGAAGCAGACTCTTCCTCAGAACCTTGATTAGAGCCCAGCATAGCCAAAATTTCAGTCTTGAAAAGCCCTAAGTAGAGACCCTAGTTGAGCCCACTTAGACTTCTGACCTACAGAACTGTGAGGTAATAAATGGATGTTGTTTGAAGCCATTAAGTTTATGGTAATTTGTTACACAACAGTAGCCAACTAATATACTCCATAATCCTAACAAACAGTCTTAACTTCCATAAACAAATATTTATTGAACACTTACTATACTTAAGGTATATGAAAGGGACATAAAGAGATAGCAACTATAAAAATAGTAATTAGCTAATATTTATGGAGCACTTCTACAATGTGCCATGTTGTCTCCTGATTATATGTGAATTATCTCATTTAAGCTCTACAATCTATGAAGGATGTAGTAGTTTATTACCAGCAGAAAGATTAGAAACATGAAGAGTACACAAATTGTCCAAGGTTTCTTTATAAAAACAAGACAGCACGACCAGTATAATTTCCATATTTTCTGGGGCAGTGATGAATTAAAATACTCAACCTTCTTGCCTCCTAATTGCATTTCTAATTGTCAAACCACATTCCCAGGTCTGTGGTTCAGAAAGCATGGTTATTCTGCTTATAAAATAAAGACATATCTACCATAGGAGCCCTGATTCTCAAGGCAGCCATCTGCGTCCAGTGCAATGGATCAAACATTGAGTGTTTCTTTAGGAAACATCATGAACCTGCTGACTGCATGCTCCCTTAGGGACACAGAGCCTAACTGGTGATCAGACGGGCGTCCTTCATTGAAGACTGGGATTGGGTGAAACTGGGGTAAACACTGGAACCTGTTTTAGTTATCTATTGCAGAGTCACAGGCAACCTCAACAAAGCAGTAATGGCTTAAAATTCATGATTTTGTGTGTCTGGAATTTTTCAGGGGCTTTTCTGGGGTGGTTCTTCTCTGTTCCACCTGGCTAGGACTGTCACTTGGTACGGCTCTTTGCTTTGCCCTCTCTATGTGACATCCTTATCCCCCAGGGCCCGTTAGTGGAGCTTAGACTACTCACAGGATGGTGGTCTTCAGATAGCCATGCTTCTTTCATGGCTGCTTGGCTTCCACAAAGCAGGAAGTCAAAGTTCCCAGACTTGTTAAGGACGACCATGGGTGGAACAGCATTCTTTCTGCTGTGTTCTATTGGACAAAGTGGTCAAAGGGTCTGACCGTCGCATTGCAGGAGAATCTGTGGATTGGGAACAGTGTTGGTGACATCTTTGGAAAATACAGGCCACTATAGTGTCCCTTGAGAAATATTCTTTCTTCAGCAGCAGAGATATGCTCTCATTCTGAGAGTTAGGAAGTAACGGAGATACACTGAAGAGTAACAATTCAGACACACGATGATGAGAACAGAGCACTTTCTTCCTGGGCTTCTGGTCATTATGGAGATCCATCCAGCGGGGTTTTATACCTCCACTTAACTGCAACAGCTAGTTAGTCATTGCCTGCAAACTACCTCGTATCTGATCTTCCATCAGTTCTGGAGAGTCGCTGGAAATGTTCCCAAGCAACTGTGGTGCTGTTTCTGCAGGTAGAGGAGGGAAGAAAACAGGTAATGACAATCGAATTCTCCCCTTATTTTACATACTTATCACTATCATGCCACGGTTATTCATGCCACCTACAGCAAGTCTACACACATGTAAGGGAGAAGATTTTGCGACATCCCTACAGCCCTCATCGCAGATGGCTTGAGCGTGTTCTGTCCAGTATCTTCATCCTTCTGCATATAAGGACTGCTAACTCGATGAAATAGGCTCTGTTAAACCAAACAGATAATTATTCATTTGGGAAAGACTCTCATGTCTTCATGTTATGCCAACATATGTATCAGATGCCAGCAGCTGCATGGTATATTACACTTGGTTCTGATTCAGTCCAGATACTCTACATTCATTTCCTTATTTCCTGACAGGGCACAAGGACTAGCATAATTTTCTACCATGAGCTTCAGGGAAAGTTTCCATATTAATGTTGTCATCCTTTATATTAATTATTAACATATTAGTATGTAATATGTCATAGTAACATATTTAAAATATTGGTATATGTTATTTTGAAATTATAATTTGAAATTATTTTGAAATGTGCACTAAATTGATAGTTATATGGAGCCAAGTTTCCTCATACGTTTTTACATTAGTAGGAAGTTTTGGAAGCAAATTTTTGGACCTCTTGGGTGTAGAACATAGATTATCTCTCATTATGCTCTGTGATCTTGTGGAGGCTGATGACCAAAGGAACAAACAGGATTGGGCTGATAGAAAACAACCTGCTGGAGTAGGAAGATGGGGCACTCACAGGGATGTCCCAGACCTCAGTACTTCTGCGTAACAAACACCCAGACTCAGAGGCTTAAAATACAAGCAATCATTTGTTTTGATCATGAATCTGCTTCACAGGTCACTCATCCTGTTATTGTCATCATCTAGAATAATGTGGCATATTCAGTCTTTTTCAAAACCAATTAAAGTTGTCCTGAGGGGTTCAGTAAAAGCATAGCAGTAGTCTACAAAGTATTAACCTAGACTGTGCCACGAGAACACCAGGTCAGCAGTTGTTATGTACCTTGGATTTCCACACTCATATTTTGCTTAAAATTATTCATTCAATTTTCCCTTAAATGCACCTGTACTTTAAAGGCTGTGGCTTCTCCTTTCTGATCTGATAAAATAATAATGGTCACCATATTTTAATCTGGGTGCTTGGATGGACCTAGCAGAGGAAACTCCCCATTCCCAACAGCATGTTGATGTGGTATGTGTGAAGCCAAAGGCTGAGGAGATGCCTGGAGACACGTGTGTGTGTGTGTATGTGTGTGTGTGTGTGAATGCATGTGATTGTGTGTCTGTGGCTCCGCCCAGTGTACTTGTTAACTTGGAAATTCCTCTAATTGGGTGAGAGCCAATGCATTCATTCAATAATAATTAGAGAATATTTGGATAGGTTGAGGAGAAAGTTGACTCTCATATCAAAAAACGTGTCAAGGAATAGGAGGCCCAAAAAGATTGATGGATGTAGAGAAAAATACGTTTTCAAGTACAAGACAATGAATGATGTAGGAAATATATAAGGTTTGTTTTGGGTTAAGAAGGTGCAAGAAATAAGAGAGCATATGTTTGGGGCCAGACCCGAATTATAGGCCACACTGCTTCCCTCTGATTTCTATTTCAATATTCCCAGTATGGCTTGATATAAATGAGTTTCTCTTAACAGAGTTAAACAAAAATTGAATCGGTGACTCCCATTGTCTTTTGCCCCATGGCAGTTTAAAATAGATCGTCCTCTTCGTCCTTTTGTAACTGAAGAAGAAACACAGCTGGATTTGGGACTTGTAAGGGCAGGTTCTGACAGTCAGGACAGTGAGTGGATGGGATGAGATCATTGTTTTCTACATATTCAGACAGAAACCCTGTGTCTGTAAATTCACCCTGAAAAAGCCGAGAAGGGAAATCATTTGCTCGACTGAAGTGTGAGACGTCTCCCAGGACAAGGTGTTTCTAGTCTCAGAACCCATAGGAACATGTAAGTCCCTCTGAAAGGACTGTCACATGGCTAGACCAGAGCAGGCATCATGTAAATTTTTCCAGAATAGCACGCTTAAGGAAAAGTCAGTGCTCTTATCTATTAAGGAAGAAAGCTAACAGCAGCAAGAGTTAGTGTGTACATCGACAGGCCACAGAAATCTGGGCTATGGGCTGGACTACGTACATCCTGGTAGCAGAAGATCTTGACCTATTTGTCCAGTATTAATATCTAGAAAAAGGCTTAGCTTTCAGGGTCAGGAGCTGGGGAAAGATGGCAGGGAAAGGAGCCCTCTGCTGGACCCTACTGTGAGCTCCTCCTACTGTGAGGTCTAGAGCAGGGCCCTTGGCCTCACACTGGTAGGTGTGGAGCACTTACAAGCTCCACACCCTCACTGTCCATTCCTCTGCACACTCACATGGTTCCCACATCAGCTGACAAGAGCCATCTTTCCAAATGAAGCCTCCCCAAGCTTTTGTTTTTTGTTTTGTTTTTGAGATGGTGTCTCCTTCTGTTACCCAGGCTGGAGAGCAGTGGCGCTATCTCAGCTCACTGCAACCTCCGCCTCCAGGGTTGAAGTGATTCTCTTGCCTCAGCTTCCTGAGTAGCTGGGATTACAGGCACCCGCCACCATGCCCAACTAATTTTTGTATTTTTAGTAGAGGCGGGGTTTCACCGTGTCTCCCTGGCTTATCTGGAACTTCTGACCTCAGGTGATCTGCCCGCCTTGGCCTCTCAAAGTGCTGGGATTGCAGGCGTGAACAAGGGCGCCTGTCCCCATCCCTCCCATGCTGTTTCTAAAAGGAGGTGTAACAGTAGTGTTTTCTCTCTTTCTTCATCTTGGATGATTCATTGGCACCCCTTAGTGATTGGAACCCAAGGTAGTTCTCTGAGAGCCATTTACTAGACATCAATGTACATTTTAAACTCAGGGAGGAATTTGTGCTTCCAGTTGTATTCAATGTATTCATTGCTGATCCAGGACAGCTATAAATAAATGAGATTCTGGAATTCCTATGAAAATGGGATCTCTAAAAAGATTCCTAACAACTGGCTTTGGAGACGGTTAAGTGTGTGTTTTTACCTTTAAGTCCACGAGATGCAGGGAGCCACTTCATGGGAGAATTTTGATGACATTTTGCTTTCTGCCTGCTCATTTTAACTGACATTAAAGTAGCAATTACAAATACCAAAAGAGAGAACGGATAGCATTGGGAACCAAAAGGCTCACTTCCCCATAAATATTCCCTTCTTCTGGATTTCATGGGTACCCATTAGTACCAGGATTTCCTGTGTTTGGCTGTAGAAAGTTTCAAGTATGTATTACACACTTATAATAAGATGAGGACAACTCGAAGCCACTATCTGTCATCAGTGTGTAAGGAGGGAGGTAGTTTTTCTTGAGAGGGTGGAGGTGGGAGGTAGCCCAGGGAAAGGCATAAAGAGCAACAGGCTGGGAGGAGGGAGGAAGGGTGGGCAGCCTTAGAAGCTTAGACAGACTGAGTGCTGCATTTGGGCACAGGCAGTCAGTCTGCCCTGACTCCTGAAGGCAAAGCAAAGGAGGAGAGAAGCACACGGCTAAATAGAGAAGGAGAGGACTCTAGCCAGAACACACTGTTTGCATTTTCAAATGCTAGGGATGGTGCATTGGCAAGCACTCTGCACAGAAGAATGGGGTGGGAGAGCTGGAGGAATACCTGGTCTAGTCCATCCGGGGGTCATCACATACCTGCATTCCCTGTCCATGATGTGATTTGATGCCCAACCTACATCAAAAACACCATGTGTTGAATGAGAAATGAGAGGAAAATGTGAGGATGCTTTATTATTCTTCACAATTTTTCCGATGGCCAATTCCACTCAGCATGATTGTTTTTGGTGCCCAGTGAAGCTGAGTTTATAGTAAAAACGTGTATATATACGTGAGTTTATCTGTGTGTTTGTACATGTATGTATGTGTGTGTATACCTGTATGTATAAGTATATGAAGACGGCGGTGTTCCTGCTGGCATCCTATGGCCAACTTGACCCAGGGGAAGGCTTGGCCAGCTGGATTCTCTTGCAGACATCAGCTCCAGTGTGGACGTGGTGTAATGCTAACCAGGGCTGTGGGAGCATCCCGAACGTGTCCCAAGGGAGGGCAGGGCCTCTTGAAAAGGTCCCACTCATGATATGTCTCCTGAAAGCCATCAGGGGTTGGAGAGAAAAGCAGGAGTCCAAATATGGCTCCAATCCCTGCTCTGCTTTGGGAGGTTGTATAACCTCCCTGAGCCCCAGATTATTTGTCTATCACAAGGACAAATGAGGTGGCTCATGCCTGTAATCCCAGCACTTTGGGAGGCCGAGGTGGGCAGATCACTTGAGGCCAGGAGTCTGAGACCAGCCTGGCCAACATGATGCAACTCTGTCTCTACTTAAAATACAAAAATTAGCCAGGCATGGTGCTGTACGTCTGTAATCCCAGCTACTCAGGAGGCTAAGGCAGGAGAATCTCTTGAATCCGGGAGGTGGAGGTTTAGGTGAGCCAAGATTGCAACACTGCACTCCAGCCTAGGCAACAGAGTGAGCCTAAAAAAAAAAAAAAAAAAAAAGGAGATAACAATATCCCTGTTGCAGGACGGTGATGGGCATCAGGCATGAGAGATGTAACATGTCCCCTGCACAGAGGGTACTCCATGACTGTAAGCCTGGATGATGATGGCGATGATGATGGAGATGACTAAGACTGTATTTAAAAATGGTATGAATAATTTTAAAGTATTATATTCAAGAGTCATAGGAAAGATAAATCATGGGCCTTCCTCAGCTTTTCCCTACTCTTAAAAAATAAAAAAACAGACCAACTTGATCAGGAGAAAGAAGGGGCGGGTGAAGGAGGAAGGCAAAATAAGGACACAGACCGCAGTGGGATATTAGGCTGCGCCTGAGCACCTGCTGAGCGGATGGAGCGCTTTGTCCGTGTTCCCCATGGCTTGTACCAGGGCTTTGGGAACACAGTACCTTTAGGCCAGCCTGGACTCTCAGGGCACAAACTGCCCAACTGGAGACAAAATATGGGTCCCCCCATTTTCCTGGCTAGGCCAGGGCTGCTGGTGCCCGCGAACGCCCCTGACTACTGCACGGACCCTTACAAGAGGGCGCAGCTTAAGGCCATTCTCTCCCAGATGAACCCCAGCCTGAGTCCACGGCTGTGAAAAGCCAACACCAAGGAGGTAGGCGTGCAGGTGAGCCCGGGGGTGGACAAGGCTGTGCAGTGTTCGCTGGGGCCTCGCACCCTGAGCAGCTGCTCCTGGGACGTCAGAGACCCCCGGGACCCCCTGCCAGCCTGCAGGGTCACTTCGCCTGCCACCGGCCACAGGGGCTTGATCCGCCTGCGGAGGGATGAGGATGAGAGGGAGAGCAAGGCACTCCCGAGCCTTGCGGAGGCCAGCCAGCCGCGGTCACCACCACCAAGGTCAGAAGCTGACAGGCAGGAGGAACCCGGGCAGCTGGAGGAATCGGGGGAGAGAGACGCCCCGCGCTCTCAGGAAACCAAGATCAAGCAGGCGCCTGGAGGCACCGCCGCCAAGCCGCTCCGGAGGCCTAACTTCCAGTTTCTGGAACCAAAATACGGCTATTTTCACTGCAAAGATTGTAAGACCAGGTGGGAGAGTGCTTACGTGTGGTGTATTTCTGGAACTAACAGGGTTTATTTCAAACAACTCTGTTGTAAATGCCAAAAGAGTTTTAACCTTTATCGAGTAGAAGCAATCAAATGTCAGACCTGCTCAAAGTCTCATTGTTCCTGTCCTCAAAAGAAAAGACACATTGATCTAAGGAGGCCTCTTCGACAAGAACTGTGTGGTCGCTGCAAAGACAAGAGATTCTCCTGTGGCAATATTTACAGCTTTAAATATGTCATGTGACTTGTATAGGACCCGTGAGCTCTTCTTGTAACTTACTGTGCTGTCTTCCTTTTCTGCAACCCGGTTCTGACCTGGCATTGGAAAACGGACTAGGCTTTTGTACTTTTTGTAGGTTGTGTAACAATTCTACAATGTGAATAGAATAAAATAAATGCATGTGAACTAGAAAAAAATAAAAAATAAAAAAACAAAGAAGCCACAGACAAGCAATATAGTCTCATTATAAAGATCTAAGCAACAGACAAGTAAACAGAATAAAAATTCACTTTTTGGAGATGGTTCCAGCTATGCAGCCTTCAAGGATTTTTTTCTACCTTGATAAACCTGTAGATGTGCATATACCTGGATCATTTTTTACATGTATTAGCCTCTCCCTTATCATTTTAAAGAGCTGAAAATATTAGATTATATGAGCATATCGTATTTTACTTAATCATTTTCTTCTTGATGAACATTTGAGTTATTTTCAAGTTAACAATACCACAAGGTTTGTGTTTCAGTATTTTTGCAGGTATACAAGGCTAGACATAAGTGGGCTACTGATATGCACATTGACAATGCAGGCTTTACTTATCTATACTCCCGCAAACAAAATATATGAGAGTGCCTCACACTCTTGCCAACAGTGTTTTTTTAAACTTTAAAAACTTTCTTTGTCTGCTGGGTGTCGTGGCTCACGCCTGTAATGCCAGCTGAGATGGGCGGATCACTTGAGGTCAAGAGTTCAAGACCAGCCTGGCCAGCATGGTGAAACCACAATTTTACTAAAAATACAAAAATTAACCAGCTGTGGTGGCACATGCCTGTAATCCCAGCTACTTGGGAGGCTGAGGCAGAAGAACCACTTGAACCCAGGAGGTGGAGGTTGCTGTGAGCCGAGATTGTGCCATTGCACTCTAGCCTGGGTGACAGAGTCAGACTCCATCTCAAAAAAAAAAAGAAAAAAACAAACAAAGAAATGAAAAACAAAAAACTTTCTTTGTCAGTTGATGGCCTTTGATTTGCAATTTTGCAAATCAAAATTCGTTGATGATGAGTGAGATTGAACATTGAAGGACACACACTGGCCATTAGTATTTTTCCCTTTCCGTGACACTTTTCATTTCCTTTGCACAGTTTTCTAGGAGTTATCTCATATTTACTGATTAGTCAGAGTTTAGAAAATATCTATGAGTATAAATGCTTTCTTTTGAAACCAACATTTATCTTTTTAAATTTTCTGTTTTTCATTGTGCAGATGGTTTCAAACTTTATGTGGTTAAATTAGTCAGATTTTCCATTTATGGCTTCTGGGTTTTATACTTTCCTTAGGAAAGGCTTTCCCATGTTCTATATATTTTCTTCTTTTCTTTTCTTTGCTTGCTTTCTTTCTTTTTTTTTTTTTTTTTTCAAATTTTAATGTCATTCATAGTGAGGGCTGTTAAAATGTCGACTTTTATTTAAGCGAATTTCTCTTGTATACATTAGTCTGTTTCTAGGCTTTTAAACTCTATTCAGTTGATTTGTTTTCCTTTTCTATGTCAAAATCCCCTCTTTTAATTATCATGGCCGTATAATTGCTTTCATAGCTTTCATGTGCTTTGTGTCTGTGACGTTCCCCTTCAGAGAAATTTCTACTTGGCCATTGTTGTGCTTTTTTTTAGTTCCCATATGTACTTTAGAATTAGTTTGCCAAATTCCATTTAAAACCTAGATGAGAAATATCTCAGGTATTCATCAGCAGTTGAATGGATAATCAGACTGGTTGATTTATACAGTGGAGTCTTACACAGGAATTAAAAAGGATTGAAATTCAGATACATGCAACTGCTTGGCTGAATCTTAAAATAATTATGCCACGTGAAAGAAATCAAACACAAAAGAGCACAGACTATAAGATCCCATTTGTATGAACTTCTAGAGGAGGCAAAGATGATGATGGTGAAGAGAAATTGGAAAAGTGGTAGCCTCGAAGCCAGCTTGGGAGTTGACTAGCAGGCACATGGGAGAACTTTCTAGGTGACATTAATGTTTCCTACTTGACACCAATTTGTGTCACCCAGGCATATCCATCTCAGATCTTAGGAAATGTACTCAGGATTTGTGCATTTGATTGCATGTAAATTTTTCTTTAAAAACTGTAAACAAATATTGACTCTAGTTAACAGGACGTATATGAAGCATTTAGGGGTAAAGTGTACTGATGCCTGTAACTTTCATATGCACTAAAATCATGAATTGATGGGTGGATAGAGAGATGAATAAACAGAGTCTGTGATAAAGTAAATATAGTAAAATGGTAACAGCAGAGTCTAGGTGGCAGTATATATATACTCACTGAAATTCTTTCGACTTTTTTGTGTTTAGATTTTTCATAAAATATTGCAGAAAGTCATGTTGAGATTTTGATTGTAATTTACAGATTTAGTTGGAGAAGAACTGGTATCTTTACAGTATTGACTCTTCATTAAGATGTACGTTTGTCTGTCTCCATATATTCAGGAATTCTTTTTCTGCTTTTAAAGGTTTTTTTTTTTTTCTAGTAGGTTTTGCACATTTCTTGTTGGTATTATACGATTTTGTTTCTACTGTGAATAGAATTTTTTTCTTATATTTTCTGCTTGGTTATTGCTATGTAGAGAAAAACTTGATTTTTATTTGTGGATCTTTCATCTGGTGAAAACATTGAACTCTCTTACTGGATGTGATGAATTGTCAGGGATTATCCTTTATTTTCAAGGTATGCAATCATTTGGTATTCAAATAATGACTGCATTTTTCTATTCTTTTCAATATTGATTTCTCATTCTTTTTCTTATCTAGTTGACACAAAGTGTGGAATTGTGGTTGATTGCATAGGCTCCTGCCCTTGATGGCTCAGGCGCCTCTCTTAAGCTCTTTTATTTACCAGTTGTGTGAACTGAGGCCTGTGCTAAGTCTCAGCGTCTCATTTTCTTGTCCGTGAAGCAGGAACACCAGCTGCACTTCCCTCCGGTTGTTGTGAGGTTGAAGTAGGATGGCACGTGTAAAATGCTAACACAAGGGCAAGGCAGCCAAAGGGGACACAGGAGCTCTGTGTATTCAGCAACTCTTCTGTGAGTGTAAAACAATCTCAAAAGCTTTAAAAAACACAGAATAAAACACATATGATTGAGCCAACAAGAAGTGAACAAAACCAATCTGCAGTCAGAATGCCTTTCTCATTCCTGATGTCCTTAACTGATGGGCCCCAGGGTGCAGGAATGAATGAAGCCAGGAGCCTGTCCTCACAGAGCTGAGTCAGTGTCAACATTAGGTGGGGCTATGGTTAGGGACAGGAAACAAGCCAGCATAAAGATGGACAGAGAGGGTGGCGCTGCTGTACACAGAGAGTCAGGAGACGGGTTTCCGAGTAGGCCTCGCATGTACAGACACTGGACAGAGGCAAGGGAGCCTCGCAGCAGGGGCCTGGGAAGGAGCACCCAGGGAGGGACAGTGACTCGGCGTGCCCAGCAATGGATTTGGCACTGTGCCATCGACACTACCTACGACAGCAATCTTAGTGGGTGATGGAAGCGAGAACATGGGAGTCTGGTCAAGAGAAAACAGGAAACGGACGGTGAAGACAACAGGACTCGATTTTGGGTGTTTTTTTTTTCCCCCCCATAAATGAATGTAGAGGTATAGGGCAATGAGGGTGAGGTAAATAAAGGTGAGGTAAATAATGATGTAAACAAGGTACCTTTGTAGGGTGATGGGAGTGGTATCTTGCAGGCTGATTGAGATGCCTCACTGACAAGAGTAAAGCTGGGGATGCAGGACAGATGCTGGGGACACTGCTGGGGGTTCTGCAAGAGGAGGGAGGTGGCTGCTGAGCGAAACGCAGATACTTCACCCATGGGGGTTAGGACCTGTTAGAATTTCATGTGTACAGTCGGCCCTCCATAACCGTGGGTTCCACATCTGTGGATTCAACCAACCATGGATTGGCAATATTTGAAAAAAATAAAAACCCATGACAATAAAAAATCATACAAAATGTTAAAAATATAGTCTAACAACTTTATATGACATTTACATTCTATGAGGTATCATGAGTGATCTAGAGGGGATTTAAAGTACACGGGAGCATGTGCCTAGGCTGTGTGCAAGAGCGATACCATTTTATATCAGAGACTTGAGCATCCGAAGATTTTGGCATCTGTGGGGTTTGTCAACCAGTCCCACCTGGGTACCAAGGGATGACCATATAATACCCTCTTGAATCTTCTCTGAGGATATTGATGATGCTAATTTTAAAATATTTTGGTTTTTGTCAATTCCATTCTTGGATTTTTTTTGTTTGCTTGTTTGTTGGATTGACATATCTGTTTCTTAATGTTCATTTTCTCTGATGTGAGGTGATTATCCTCAGTTTTCGACAGCTAGTTTGACAGTCCCTGTTCTTCTCCCAAGGAGAGGTCAGATCTCAGGTATGGGCCTGTGGTGATTGTGGAAATGCTGTTCGGGTGGGTGGGGTGAACTGGGGCTTACCTCCTACTGGAGGTAAGGGAAGTCCTCCTAGGTGATCCCTCCTGCCCCTCTGGGCTCTGACCCCATTCTCCTCTGGAGCCTGAGGTGGCAATCTGTTTCGCCCATCACTCAGCCCAGCAGGCTGGGGCAGGAGGCACCACAGCTTGGAACAGCCTCCCTGGTGTGATGGGTAATATTATGTGTCAACTTGACTTGGGCTCAGAGATGCTCAAATATTTGGTAAACATTATTTGTAAGTGTGTCTGAAAGTGTTTTGGAAAGAGATTTGCATGTGAATTGGTAGATTAAGTAAGGAGGATGTCTTCATCAAGGTGGGCCAGCCTCATCCAATCCATGGAGGGCCTGAATAGGACGAAAAGGCAGAGGAAGGGCTTCTTGAGCCTAAACATCCATCTCCTCCTGCCCTCAGGCCCTGGCCCTACTGGTTCCTGTGCTCTTGGATTTGGACTGAAAAACTGACCTATTGGTTCCCTGGTTCTCAAGCGTTTGGACTTGGACTGAATCTCACCACTGAAGTCTACACCTGGCTTTCCTGGTTCTCCAGCCTCTAGGTGGCAGATTGTGGGATTTCTTAGCCTCCGTAATCATGCAAGCCAATTCTTATAATGTGAGATTTATAATAACCTATCCCCCATCTCCAATAGGAGGTATTTCCTATTGGTTCTGTTTCTCTGCAAAACCCTGGCGAGTACACCCGGGTATGACTCCGTCTTCTGCCGCCCTGCTCTCAGGGTCACTGCACTGCCCTCCCCTTCTGCCTCCTGCCCTACACGTTTAGGCTGCTGTTGTCTCTACTCTTATTTATCCGGCAACATGGTTCTGTTTTTCTTTCTATTTGACAGGAGTTGCTGTTGTTTCCTGGCTTTCTGATGGTCCTGTTTTTTACTTTCTGCTGCTTTTTATGGATTTATTTTTTTGTAAGAAACTCTTATTATCTCAGAGAGTCTAGGGGTGCACAGAATTAAGCAAGCGAGTGTAATTGGCCATTTTTATCCAATGCTTTTCAACCGTCACTTCCTTAGAGAGCTTTGTCTTCCTCTGGTGTCAACTCTCACTCTCCAGATCAATGTTCCCACCATTGCCTCAATCTCAGGAGTCCCCAAAACAAATAAGAGCTCTCCCTGACTCTTGTAGGCTCCAGCCAGCCCACAGCATCCTTAGAAGCCCTCCTGGGGCTTCACTGCTCTGTTTGGACAGTGGCTCCCACTGCCCACTGGTCAGATCCTTGGTCTAGAAAACACGAAAGGAAGAGACAGAGGAGGCTCCCTGGGTAGAAGAGACAGGAAAGAGATTTGACTTTCCCAATACATTTGTCAATAAAGATTTTTTTTCCTCAAGGACATTAGTGAAAATGTCTTTTACCAGCCCTGTTAACTTAAAAAAGAAATGGTTCTTTAGGTCAAATGGGCTTTATCTAAGAATAGAGGTGGGGTGCTAATTGACTTGAAACTTGAAATTGATCCTTAAGAGAAAGGTAGAAACCACGTTACAGGTGTGAGTGAGAGCTCGTTGAGGCACAGGGAAGTCTGTTTCTGTCTGGTTGCTGTGGGGAAGCCGGCGGCAGGCGACAGTTAGGCCCTGGCAGGCATGCACGTCTCAGCTCACACGGGACACATTTGAACCCGAGTTCCCCTATAATTAGGAATCCCAGATGCTGCGGTCCCCGGCCTCGCCCACCGCAGGCAGAGTTCCTTCGCACCTCCCCTGAGGATATTTTAGACCTGGGGTTTTGATTTTATTTTTGCATGAGATTCACCTTGGATGGAAACCCCAGGGTTGATTGATGGCCCATGCCACACTGCCTTTTTTATCCCTTCGCCTGAGATGCAGGCCCAGGCTGTGGCTTCAGTCAACGGCAGCAGGACGCCAGCTGAGATGGCTGCGGAATCCCACAGACAGGGCCTGATTTCCGGCAGATGTCCCAGATACCAGGCAGGAGAGCCCACCACAAAAATGGTTGCGTAAAAAAATGTCTGCTTAGTGTGACCTGCCAGCAACAGAATGATAGCACACAGCTAGGAGCCCGGAGAGGTGCAGGCCGATCTCTGAGTTCACCCCCAAGAACGTCACTTCATCCAGGTTGGCCCTGGCCTGTCCGATGGGGCCGATTCTGAGATTCCCTGCAGGTTCCAGCCACCAAAATGAAGAAAGCAAGCTGCGGGCAGAGCTCCCTCCCCTGTCTGGTGCCAAGTTTGATGTTGAGAGCGGGAATCGCAGATGACATTGGAGTCTGTAGCCACCAAATGCACCAGCAACTGTTCACTGTGTGCCCCATGCTCTGCATTCGTTAATCATTTCCTCCAACACACACTGCTGAGCAGGGGCCATGGGCCAGGCGGATCCCAGGGCAAGGACGCAGTGGGGAGTGCAAGGCGGCATCTCTGCTCTTGGGAGCTCATACTTCAGGGATAGGGAGTGGGCACCTCCCAATACACAGATAAGTGAGTTTACTATGTAGGACATCAGATGGTGTCACGGCTCCAAAAAACAATGAAGGGAGAGGGAGCCGAGGTGAGGGCAGGCTGCAAGGTCAGCATGTTGCTTGAAGAAGGCTGACGAGGTGGCACCTGTGCAAGATAAGAGGGTGAAGCAGCCGGGTGCTCTTCGGGGATGTGTGCTCTTTCCATCCCTCATACAGACCATGTCCTGTGAGGGACTGAGGCTTTGCAGATGAGGAAACCAGGTGGACGGGCTCAGGCCCTGCAGCTTGGAGACTCTGGGTGGGATTTGAGCCTAGGTGTCCCTGGTCCCAGAGCCTGTTGCAAGAAGACACAGGAAGATAATTGCTCTGAAAATAGAGAGAACCATGGACAGATGCATGGGGTTTATGATTGTGACATAAGATGTTTACTCCAGAGATACATCAAGTGGGGGTGATCCACCATGACCCTGCCCCATCTCCTCTCCTCGCATCCAGGCCCTGCTCTCAGGGCCTCTGTTCACTGTCTGCGGCCCCTTCTGCGTTCTTTCCCACCCTCCCGCATGCTCCCGTTCCTGGTCCCCAGGGCCAGCTGCGTCCTCCTCTTCCCACTCTGCTCTGTCTGCTGGCTGTGGCCGCCTGTCCCTGTCTCTCGTCTCTCTTCACTCCCATTTGGCCAGCCTGTTTCCCGAGCAGCTGAGTCTTTCCCCTTTGGGCACCGTCTCACTGATACACTCATCTTTTTTAGCGGCGCCCACTCCACAGCTACATCTGTGAAATGGGCTGGTTCCCCCAGAAGAGCCACAGGCTGTGATAATGCAGGACTTGGTGGCAGGGAAGAGGTTAGAGGACTGAAGAAATGATGGATCTGTCAATTCAAGACACATAATAGAAGATTGGATTCCCATTAAGGGAGCAGATGAAAGACAGAAGGACACAGCCCCTCTCACCATCACCTAGGAGATGGCTAAATATCTGCTGAGAGAATGTGGGTAAAGGTGACAAACGTTCCCTTCACTGCTCAGCAGCTGTGTGACCTTGGTCAGCTCACCAAACCTCTCTGTGCTTCAAAGCTCTGAGGGGGAATAAAACCTGCCCTGTGTTTACCTTGCCTCCCTGGAAGATTTGTGATGAGAATAAAGTCTGAAAATACTTTGAAAAATATACTGCACCCTACGAGTTCCATCATAACGTGTTTCCAGGAATGCAAACATATTTGCTGCCTAGCTGAGCCATGTTTCTGATCTCTTGTAGCTTGACTGATTTCTACTTTTTTGAGCAATGGGAACCTTTGGTGGTGTCAAGCCTAGAAAAAAACTCTGAATAATATTTAAAAATGTGTATGACACACATACTGTGTCGAAAGGGACCCAACCATGTCTGCATTTGCAGCAACTGCAGGGTACCATAAAGAGGCCTGTGAGTTCTATGACCACAGCATCTCAAGTGCTGCCCACCCCGCTGTGGTTTCTTGCCTACATTCCCAGCCGAAGTCAATACTAAATTTTTGTTAACAGGTGATGAAAATAAAAGCTTATTTTTCCCCATCTGTGCTCATATAATCCTCCCCCAAATTCCATCCACAGACTCTTAAGGGATCCATGGATCCCAGATTAGGAATATTAGAATTAGATGAATGATCTCTTTGTAGGTATAGATAAGGAAAAGACTAGAAGGCTCAATTGATCTGGCCATTTAGATGAACTAGTTCAACTAGTTTACTAGGGAGCAAAATGAGATAAAAGTTTTATATTTTTACAGAGATACTTTTGGTCTGGTTTTGTTTTTAAATTATTTGCAGAGGAAACACCTCTAGCTATAAGAGTAAGTGCAGTCTTACTTCTGAAAATGAAGGGAGGGCCGGGTGCAGTGACTCACACCTGTAATCCCATCACTTTGGGAGGCCAAGGCAGGTGGATCACCTGAGGTCAGGAGTACGAGACCAGCCTGGCCAATGTGGTGAAACCCATCTCTACTAAAAATACAAAAATAAGCCGGGCATGGTGGTATGTGCCTATAGTCCCAGCTACTTGAGTGGTTGAGGTGGGAGGATCACTTGAGCCTGGGAGGCGGAGGTTGCAGTGAGCCTAGATCATGCCACTGCACTCCAGCTTTGGCAACAGAGTGAGACTAAAAAAAAAAAGAAAAAAGAAAAGGAAAAAAGAAGTGAAAGGAGAATGTATGCTGCTAGTTTCATGCGATAGCTGACTTCCTAAAGGGATTTTTCCACACCCATCTGAAGAGGTAGAATGATCCGTTTATCCAAATGGGCAGAGAGAGTCAAGTTCTTCCCCGGAACAGGGTGAGGGTTGGGTGGGAGGTGCAGAGGGATTTGCTTCTTCCTAATGGGCTCTAGTGTTCGCAAAGTGCCTGAGAATCAGATGTGGGAGGGACATGCCTGGGTGATGGATAAGATGATCCATCCATGTGCTTGCTGGCAAATTCCAGACATGGATTCTTTGGGGAGAAGGATGTTTCCCCACGCGGGCTGAGGGAGCATCCAGTGCGCAGAGCTACACGCATTCCTGCGTAGATGACAATTGTGAAGGTGTGCGATACGACAGGAATAAAAATGTACTGAGGCTGGAGATGGATTATTATTATTCATATGACTTCTGTGAAATCAGTACAGGAGGCTGAAGCCAGTAATGCATACCTCTCATGGTGATTGAACAGCCTCAAATGAAGTGTGCCTCATTTTCTCCCTTCTTTAAGCAGTAATAAAGTAACTTTCCCAGAGAAAGAGGGCTCTCGTGAATTGAAAGAGGTCAGCCTACATCCTGCATCCCACATCCTTCATCCCTGAAGCTTCCCCGACATCAAGGTGTCTGTGGCGAGCATCACATTAGCTGGCAGTGCTCAGAGTGGCTGCCAGCAGGCTCCGTGCTTGTAAACCAAAGTCCAGGCTGCAGCTGTGCAATAGACACAACCTGGCCCAGGCATCTGTTGGCGTCTGAAGTCTCCAGGACACAAACATATTTCTTGCATCTTTTTAAATAGCAAAGTCTGTACTCTTCCATTCTGAAAAGACTGGTTGTTCCCATCTTTGAGGCCAAGTGTCTAGCGTCAACATGGGACAGTAGATTTCAGCAGTGGGGGTGAAGGCATGTGAGGGTAAGGACGTGTGGTGAGCAGGTGGAGGTGATGGGGCACCTGGGACTAAGGAAGAGGGGAATTGTATTAAAGTTGAAACAAATATAAATATTGACACTATACTCTGATTTTTTTCCCCCAAATTAAAGCCAGTCACCTCAGGTAAGAGTCCACCTTTCTTCCATGGAGGATCAGTTTCTCCCATGGGGAGCTTGGGAGTCAGATTCCCGCACACAGACTTCAGGGAACCACATTGCTTCTCCTCAGACCACCTGGAGAGAAGGGGAGGTTTCCAGAGCACAGGCCCAACCCTAGCCCAGAATTGTCCAGATCGTTTGTCAGTGGAGAATCAGGCCATTAGTGTTTCTGGGCATTCCCAGGGAGTGTAATAGGGAGGGAGTGCAGGCTGTGCTGTGCTGTGCAGAGTTTTCCTCTTGTCCCACCAGTGCAGCTATGTAGGCACCAGTGGCTCTGAGATTCCAGACAGGGCTTGCTGGGACACCTGTGGGATGAAGGAAAGCCCAGAACACCAGGCAGCAGCCTCTGCTCTTAGACGTTGCACATATCTGCAAAAGACTTAGAGAAGGAAAGGATGGAAGACAGTGTCACCTCTCCCAACATCATCCTGGTTTCCTTGCAGCTCCTGGTCTGGTTGATTTCATTCCCATTTTCCTCCTTGTTCTGAATAC
Source organism: Aotus nancymaae (assembly GCF_030222135.1). Taxonomy (NCBI): domain Eukaryota; kingdom Metazoa; phylum Chordata; class Mammalia; order Primates; family Aotidae; genus Aotus; species Aotus nancymaae. The sequence continues at coordinate 22,066,004 of NW_026988455.1, forward strand.
TATCAGAATCGCCATATGCGTATGTTTTACACTCTGCGTTTTAGGCTTATTGCCTCACAAATATTTTAATGACAATGCATTGTCTTCATACACATTACTTTCACTAGCTTCATGTTATTCTGCTGACCCAATCCCTTATAGGTGAAAACTTTTCTCTGCTTGTTTCTTCACTGCTCTAAGGAAGACTCTGCAGTGAACCCTTATGGGCACAAAGCTTTTCTTATGTTAGATTATTTCCTTAAGGTAACAAAGTGGACGTGCACTGCACAATGCCAGGACATGCCATTTACCTCCATTAGGAGCCATGTGCCCTAAGGATAGCTTCCTCAAGGCAGAAAGCGCCATTCATTCCTAAGGGTAAGTCAGCATGATATCTAATTTAACAAGACTCCTTTTAAAAACAGGACCCTCCTCTGTGCTGCTTGCTATGTAGTCACGTGCTGTCTGGAGGGACGCATGGACTCATTCCCCAATTTCCCACAGCGTGCTGAGCTTCCTTGGCCGGGCTCCACCCTCCCAGGTTGGAACAAGGACCTCATCTTGCCTTGGTCTAAGGACTTTGACCCTTTGTGCTGAGGGATAGTGTCCGCCATGAGCTCAAGCACGTTTCAAAGTGATGGGGCTGTTCATCACCTACTGCTCTATGGGAAGACTCCATCTCCTTCCCCGGGGGCTGGCCTGAAACTGTGAGGGAAAGAAGACAGGTGGAGGCCAGAGGAGACAAATTCAGCAGGGGTTCTGTGCTCCTGCGTGTTCTCATTTTTATTTTTACTTAACAAAAAGGCAAGTCTTGGTCCTTACACAGCTCATGAAAACCTTGTTAGGACTCATTTGATGATACCTCCTTGCAAAAGTGCTGTGTCTGTGTAACGTAGTGTGTGTCATTTGCTGAAAAATGTGCCACACGCTTAGGCAGACGACATGCTTGGCATTTCTATAGCAGTTGTGTGAAATGTGATTCTTCCTTTCTCATTGCCCACCCTTATAATTTCCATTTGCTTATGAGCCTTATTGAGGTCTAGCTACCCCTGTGCTCAGAATAGTGGCCTATGTGTGTTCAGCTAACGGAGGTCCTTGTTGCCCAGAGACAAGCCCTCTGACCAGAGGGAGCTGCAGGTCCCGGGTGAGGCTCTGTGTCCTGCTCTGCCCCTCTGGAGCTAGGAGACCACCCCAGCTCCCTTTCTGCTACTGGTTCCAGTTGCTTTTTTCCTATGGGTCATAAGCTTTCTACTGATCATGAAACAAAAGGGGTAAAAAGGTTTCTGGCTGTCAGTTTTTCATTTTTTTCTGGTGAGAGTTTTACAGTTGCCACGGGTGGGGAGAAACTAGCCTTGCTGGTGATGTTACTTCTGCTTTTTCCTTTCTTTTCTTTTTTAACTACAAAAGAACTTGATTTCTGATTCCTGGTAGCAAGGCCTTTCTGCCTGAATGGCAGGTGTGGCCAGGGCTCTTAGCTATGCTTGTACCTGTAAGACAGGACACTAGGATGCCCCCCCTGCCAGCTGTTCTGGGCAGTGGTCCCCAGCCTTGTGAGGCAGTGCCACCCTTGGGGATTAAGAACACGGGTGCTGGGGTGCCATCCGTCTTGGATCTGTGGGCTGAGTGGGTCTGGGTACAGCCAGGTGTGTGGAACCTCACAGCCTCACAATGACTGCAGCAGGGCCAAAGGTGAGGACAGCTGCTTGCTGTAGCATTTCTTCCATCACACCTCAGAGGATGCGGAATCCTATTCCCACCCTATTGCCCTTTACAACATCCGATGTCAACGCCTTCTGAGTTCTTCAAATCCTGAGCCTGCCTACGTGAATCTGGATTGGGACAAAACCATAAATACTGATTCCTTTGAAAACCAATATTTAATAACCCATTAACTCGATTTAACCACTTTTAAAAACCTAGCTGCATTCTCAGAGTTGATTTGATCATCTCAGTTAGAGTGCACATATGTCCACACTGTGGGGCAGCCATTGTGTAATTGTCTCTTTGGACCCCTTCTCAACCAGCTCTTCACCCTCCAGATAAGGAAAGTGATGGAAGGCACTGGCCCACAGTGGGCCCTGCTGCCTGTCAGCCTCTCTGGCGGCCTTTGATTCAGGTCCAGAATGGTTTAGCCTAGTCGTGGGCCCCAGGGCATTTACAGGGCTCTGCTGTTTATGTTCCTCCTCTTCTTCCGTGCTTCAAGGAGAAAGAAAGGAGAAAAAGGGCCCCACCACTAGCTCTTGTGAACTCTTGTTTTCTCATTCAAGAAAACACATTCTATGCTTGTCCCTTAGACTGCTGAACCCAACAACTGACTTTTAAGGCATCATAAAGGTCGTTTGTTCTGTGGCAGAGTTGGTCAGACTCCTGTTTAAGGCAGAAGAAAAAAATAAGTAGAAAACGTAACTAAGGAGGAAGGAAGGAGGGAAGCGAGGCTTGCCATTGCTTTAGAGGTTTGTTCTCTGTGTCCTTTGGCTGCTGTGCCTGTGATCTGGGCAGCCCACGTTAGGAAGGTAGTGTTCCCCCCGTGTGACTGCATGGTGTGGTGATGGAGGACAGAGAGACGACCAGCACTCCCGTGTCACTGGGCTGTGCTTTTCTTGTAGGCCATTGTAGTTTGAAATGAGCACAAAGGAACTATCCTCTAACCTGCTACTTCTTTTTTTCCTTCTTTCTTTTTTTGACAGTCTTGCTCTGTTGCCCAGGCTGGAGAATGGTGGCATGATCTTGGCTCACTGCAACCTCTGCCTCCTGGGCTCAAGCCATCCTTCCATCTCAGCCTCCTGAGTAAATGGGTTTACAGGCACGCACCAACACATCTGGCTAATTTTTGTGTTTTTGTAGAGCTGGGATTTCATCGTGTTGGCCAGGCTGGTCTTGAACTCCTGGACTCAAGCCATTTGCCCACCTCGACCTCCCAAAGTGCTAGAATAACAGGCATGACCCACTGCACCCAGCCTAACCTGCAGCTTCTGTAGCTCTATTTTAGGAGATGGAATCATTTAAAAGAGCAAGACTGAAATATTCCTTCAGATAATTCTGCATTTTCCATGCCCATCTTCTTGAAGAATTGTCATAAGATGGAGGTAGCCTGGACTGTCCCCCACCTGCTCTGCCAGCCCTGGGGCAGGTGGCCTAACTGTGCCTCAGTTTCCTCACTTTTCAGTGGTGAGTCTTAGTAATGGCCTCATAATGTGAAGGGGATGAGATCAGTGCGCACACGGGCAAGAGGCTTAGAGGAAGTCCAGTGCGGAGAAACGCCCTGTCGACTTGTGCTGACTCCTGGAGGGCTGTGTCCCCTGCAGAGCCCGATGGGTCCCCCCAGCGCTTCTCCTGCCACCGGGTGTGGGGAACTGAAGAGCCTCTTGCAGTGTTTCTCTTCTCTGTCACTTCTTCAAACACGCAAGCTGCTGGCCTCCAGAAAAGCTTTGGACCTTGAACCCTTTGGGGTCTTTTTCTTTTGGAGTGTGCCACTTTTGCTGTCCTTCCCTTTCCGCTAGGCAGCCAGAAAAGATGAAGCGCTGGTCAGTTCCAGGCTGCATTTTCTTATGGCTGTTCTTTGGGGGTATTTATTTACGCAGGGGACACTGGGTTCACATGAAGTGAGGTTGCTGTGAAAACGAGTGTTCATGTAGGTGAATAAACATGCACAATAACATGTAGCCAATGTGATGAGCCATTTCAGGGAAAATGCAGCATCGATACAGCCACATATAAACTCAACGAAGTACTAAATTCCAGGTCATCCTTTTCAATTCGTTAGAGAAGTTTCCCTAAACACTGCTGTGAATTTAGATTGATCTTTTAAGTAGTTTGAATTCACAGGATGTTTTTTACAGTATTTTTAAAAAAAAGGATGTAATTATTTCTTCAAAATCCCCTCAAAAGACTTTTTTTCCTGTGCCTACAGAATAACATTTTGACTATTATTTGTGCAATAAGCTCTTACCGCTCTGGGTTAGAATGACAAAGTGAAGCATTTTGGAGAAATGCTGGAAGACCCAATTCTTTTGACAGAGGAGGTGAGGGCTGTAGCAAGAGCTGCCCAGCAAGGGAGGGGGAAGGGCTTTGGTTATCCCTGGCTGGGCAGACAGCAGCTGAGTGCCAGAGAGGGTGTCTCAGGGTCAGAAGGGATGGTATTTGGATCTCATTTATTAGCTGTGAAATTGTGTTAATTATTCACTGTCTCAGTGTCCTGGTCTGTAAAATGCAAACAAGAACATGCTATTCCATCCTTTACTGACTAAAGTAACCATACAATTGAATAAAAAATGCATATAAGCTGCCTGTCCCATAGCAGGTACTTACTATATGACAGCTATCGTTATTTTGTCTAGGTCTGAGTGAACATAGGACTATCTTTCCTATCAAAATATATGGGGACAATCAAACAAATAACAGAATCCCCCAAGAAAGCATCTGAGCGTAATTCGATTTCTAGCGTTTACTGTTTACATGAATGAACTCTTATAATGCAGCGCTGGGCCTTTCTTAGCTACTAGAGAAAAATGTCTTCTGTATTTGTAGGATAAGGGATGCTGCTCTAAACCCCGGTTGAGACTTGCCAGGCCTCTTACGTGTTGAGAACAATGGGGCTGGAAGGAGGCTGGCTGGGGCGGGAACAGGCTGCAGCAAGTCCTTCCCAAAGCTGCAGGCGTTTCTCCACTGGGCTCTGAGGCAGTCACATGTGGCTGCCTGTGGACATCAGCAGGACAACAAAGTGATTCAAGTGTTGAGGGATGTGTGTGTCATGGCATAATAAAGCCAGGATCAGGACACCCACCCTCCCGGGATGCAGAGCGGTGTTATCCCTTCATGCAAAGCTCAGGCTCAGTGGTCCACTTTCATGTATTCACCTTGCTAAAATTTCACCAGGTACATAATAGCACAATTCATAGCGCTGCCTCATCTCCCTAATATTAACAGCCTCTGCCTTGTAAGGATCTGTGAGTCAGCTGTAAAATTTTGCTGAAGATTGTTTTGCCCAAACTTGATTTCCTTCATGCCCATAAACTATCAGACACCGTTTTCTGTTTTCCTATTTTTAGACTGAATCAAACAACAATATTTAACTTTTACTCAGTGCTAAATCTTTGCCTTCACTTTAAAATACACTATCTTGTCCAAACCATACACATATGTTTTAATGGGTTGTTACTAGTTCATACTTGATCCATATTTTGTAGCTGAAAAAGTCCAAAGCCTGGAAGGTTTGGTTTCTGGAGCCCTGGACATCCTTGGAGGCAGATGCAAGCCTTCTGCAATGAAGCAAGAAGGAAGGCTGGCTGTGCTGGGTGCAGCCTGGTGCGGAGGCCTGGCCCTTTGATTTCTAGGTGTGGGACATGCTGAAGTTGTAACTGGTCTAAGTGGAAATTAGGAAAATGGGAACCCTGGGGGAATGGGGAATCAAGTTGCCAATCATCCTTTAGAACTGTCATTGTTTTTCTCACATTCTTGTCTTAGATTCTGCAGATGTGACGGGAGTAGGTAAGAGTAGTAGTCACGATATTTACAGCTGTGAAATCATACACACTTGGTGACCTTATGCTGATTCCACACCACACTATCTAATCACCATTTTCTCTTTCCTTCTCTTTCTCCCTTCCTCCTTTTTTCCTTTTCTTCTTCCGTTCCCTGGTTTTTAAAGGCAATGTTGACATTATGCTGGTCAGTAAAAAACAAACATTCACTCCAACTTAAATAGCCCAAGAAACAAGAATCCTTGAGTACTGATTAAGTTCTGTCTCTTACTCATTTTCAAAATAAGAATGACAAAACTCCTCTCGGGGGTGTTATGGGCATTAGACAGACATTAGGGATGATGGCTAATTACAAGTAAGGCTGCTCCTATGGCCAGGAATAAAAACGCTTGTACCTACTTAACAGGCTGGCATGATTCATGTCTGGTGAGTTCACCCTTTGATTCAGGTGCCAGGTGTGATCAGCTCTTTCTTATATATTATCCAATTAGTGGGATGGGCCTCCTGGCTGGCACTCTGCTGGCTGCTTACTGCAGGCTCTCTAGGGTTGTCATGGAGACCACTGGAGCAGATGCCTTAGGCTGGCTGAGGTGTTTCCAAAAGATGGGAATCCCAGCTGGGGGACCTCATATTCTAAACTAAGGCCATGTGGATCTGAAGAAGATAACCTCCAAATCCCAGACTCCTACAAAGCCAAAGTGTCTAGCCAACATCGCAATAGTCAAGCATGTCACCACATGGCTCACAGAGAGAAGGCGTTCTGACCTCCCCTGGTTCATTTCTGGGTATTTAACTGCACGTGGAAGCCAGGTGCTGGCTGCTGTGTTCCCAAGAGGCTCAGCCTAAGCCAGGAAGGCCAAAGTCAAGTGAGATAGGGCTTGGTGGGAAGTCTGTACCCTCTTTGGGGACCAGCACTGGAAGAATGAATTGACTCAGACTTTCCCGGTCCACCTCAAGCCAATGTGGTGGGTGAGGCTGGCCCTAGAGGTGGACCCAGTAAGCACTGGAGAGTCAGCATGGGAGGCTTCTGGAGGTCCCGAGGGTCTCCTTCACCACACTTGACACAAGTCCGTTGATCACACTGGCAAACCAGGCTCTTAGAGAGTACGTCCTTTCTGGAAATGGTAATGGTTAGGACCCTTTTTGAGTTTCTATTATGTGCCAGGCACTGTGCTTCACTTACATTCTTTCATTCAATTTGCACGTTAACCCGAGGCAGCAAGTAATAAGGTATCTGATTTTAGGTGAGGAAACTGAGGCCCCCACATAGCTACTGGCAGAGCTGGGATTTGAACCCAAGTGTATCTGGCTCTAAAGACTAACAGAATATTAGAAAGAACTAATGACCAAGAAACAGTGGACATTCAGTCCTCAGCATTTATTTCTTACAAGCTTGCTTGTTTAGAGATGTCATTTTTGTAAAGGGTGGAGAAGAAAAGATAGCATTATGGGTGGCACCAGCCAGTTACTGTGGTTGCTGTGGCAACCTCTATCCCTGGTCCATAATAAGTGCTACCCCATGGCAATTCCCATGATCTCTGCTTCTTCATGGGAAACCAAGAAGAGAAATGTATTAGTGCAGGACAGAGATAGCCAACTGCTCCCAACATCCATTCATCTTTTCTTCCTTTGGGGAATAGAAACCCTCATAATTTTAATTGCATGCCTAGACTTTCATCTAGAGATTGCATTTCCCAGACTCCTTTGCTGCTAGATATGTCCATGTGACAAAGTTTGGGCCAATGAGATGAGGAAGGAAGTGATGTGTGCCTTGGGAAAAAAGGGAAATGTCCACTACTTCCTCCCGCTGATCTCTCAACCTAGGAAATTGGAGTAGTTGCCTGGAACCCAGAATTGGAAGCCATGTGTTGAAAGTGGCAGAGTGGTCACACTGGCCCAGGCTATTTGTCTTTGTCATCTTGTATTTGAGGGAAATACATGTATCTCTGCCACTGTATTTTTAGGTCTTTCTTATAGCCATGCAGCCTATATCCCAACTCATGTAGTCCTGTGGTGAAAAGTGGCCTAAAACGGATCATTACTATAAGAGAATTCCCTATTGTTTCCCTGCCTCCCCACTCAATGTTAAAACACTGCATATCTTCCAACGTCTGACCCATGTGAGGGGCCTTTCTTTAAACAGCCCAGTTAATCAGGATCAGGTGGATTCAGTGAATGCGCCCACGAAAAAGGAGATTAAGGAGATTGCAGAAGCAACGCAAGGTATGGCACTGACCACTCTGTTAACAAGCCAGCGTGCTTGTTGGACTCTCATTTAAAAGATAAAACCTAATCTTTATTTTTATCTTACATAATCACTGGGAAGAAATTGTATGCATCTAGGACATTCCTGGAATAAATAATAAATGGACTTTCTTCATTTGATCTAAAGAACACAGAAGGCAAAAAGAAAAAAAAAAAACACGTGAAGAGAAACACAAAACAATTTTTCTTTGAAATGTAAATGGGAAGTATGTGTGGCCTGATAGAAGCAGTTCTGGTGGGGTGGGGGTGGGGGTTCTGGAAACCCAGGTTCCAGCTCCTACTCAGAGCCTCAGAATGTGTAGAAGGAGAAAGGCAGGGTCCTAAGTCCCTAAGTCCCTTCCTACGTCACCATGGTCTGATTCTGAGGAAGCTTGCATTTTTCAAAGCTGACATCAACATCTCCCATCTCACGAGTTCTACAATATGGACCTCCCCTCCCCTCCTCTCCCCTCTCCTCCCCTCGCCTCCCCTTCCCTTCCCACAAGAGGAGACTAAAGCCCTTCTCTTAGATCTGGCCTAGTTGTGATGACACATGTCTCCCCAGGTCAAAGAAGGCTGTGTAGCTTCTGCCTAGGGGCCTGGAAATCATAGTCTTCGGAAGCTTTCTGTCTGGGTCATGCTGTGAGAAGCTTGAGGCATGGGAAAGGCCACATGCAGGTTATCTGGTAGATGGTCCCAAGGAGCCCAGCCTCATGCAGGAGAGCAACTTCTAGATGATTCCAGCCCCAGCCATTGGCATCTTCCCAGCTGAGGCCCAAGAATCACAGAGAAGAGGTCACGTCCCTCATAACCACTCCCAACACTGTCTTTGCTCCACAGAATCTGTGAGCATGGGCTATTTTGTACCACTAAGTTGTGTGCCTGTTATGCCACAGTAATAACTGGAACTGAATTGAATATCCTTCCCGCAGTGCACACTTCTAGAGTGAAATGTAAAGCACATCTTGAGAAACGTGCCTTGAGTTATTAGTCGTCTGGAAAGTTCCTCGTTATCATATTGGTGTGGAAAGATCACCCCACACGTAGAAGTTCGGTGGATGAAAGAAAAGTCATCGAACAGTAAAATCAAAAGGGCCTCTTTGGATAAATTGCAGGCACTCAGTGCCGTAGAGTCGTGTGGCACGTGCTTTCTGTGTTCACTATCCCAGGTCTTAAAACAACCACAGTCCCATCACAGGCCGGAGACCAGGGTGTGAAAACAGAGGCAGAAGGCCGAGGCGGGTGGATCACTGGAGGTCTGGAGTTCAAGACCAGCCTGATCAACATGGTGAAACCCCGTCTCTACTAAAAAGACAAAAATTAGCTGGGCATAGTGGTGCACACCTGTAACCCCAGCCACTCAGGAGACTGAGGCAGGAGAATCGCTTGAACCCAGGAGGCAGATGTTGCAGTAAGCCGAGATTGTATCACTGCACTCCAGCCTGGATAGAGCGAGACTCTGTCTCAAAAAAAAAATAAGTGGAAAAAAAGAAAATGGATGCTGATCCCCCAGGCTGCAGCTGCTGCTCAGTTCCCTCTCACAGGCCTGGCTGGGCCCCAGGACCTCCAGAGCCCAAAGGGTGAGTGTAGCTGCTTGGTGATTCCTGGATGCTGCCCTCACTCCGTAAGGATTGGTGAAAACCTCAGCTCCCAATATTTTGTACTCTTTTTAACTTTAGTTTTGTTTGTTTTCCTTAGTTTAGATTTGAATTGTTAGGTGGGCAGACCTAGAAATAGGGTGTGCTGGGTTCCCTGGGGCAGCAGTTCTCAACAAAATTTGTTCTATTGTTGTTTTATTTAGGGATTTACTTAGAATTCAACCCCTTTTGATATTTTGCCTTTTATTCAACGGGAACCACTCATGTGGCTCGTAAGTCAAAGCAAATGCTGGGTGAGCGGTTCCTTCCCTTGCAGCTGCCTGTCTGGTGCCCTCCTCTGCCAGGTTCCCACTTCCATGACCTCCGTGTGACTCCTTCCCGACTCTCCAGATGCAAATGCAATACCATTCTCTTTATTTTCCCTTTTTTACACAAAGGGTGACATTCTCTGCCTTTGTTTCTAAGATGTATTGAACCATAAACTTTAGGCTATTATTAAAATAACACCACGCTTAATGGTAATGTGATTGTGATGGCTAATTGTATGTGTCACCTCGGCTAGGCTACGGTGCTCAGCGGTTTGGTCAGCACGAGCCTACATGTTGCAGTGAAGGTGTTTTCTAGATGTGATTAACATTTAAAACAGAGATTGTGAACAAAGATGACCTTCCCTAATGAGGGTTGGCCTTATCCAATCTGTTGAAGGCCTTCTAAGCAAAGACTGAGGTTTCCAAAAGGAGAAAGAATTCTGCCTTAAGGATGCAACATAGAAATCCTGCCTGAGTTTTCAGTCTGGCAGCCTTCCCTGCAGATATCAGCTTCAAGACAGCAAAATCGACTCACTTACATTTCCAGCCTGCTGGAACCTACGAGGCCCCCTGGCAGGCCCTCCTGCCGGGCCCTGTAATCACAGGAACTCATTCCTTAAAAGTAAATCTCTCCCTCTCTCTCTAAATATAGACATACACATGCATCCTATTGGTCTGTTTCTCTGGAGAACCCTCATACAGGAGTTACATCTTTATTCTTAGGAGATGCCTGCTGAGGAAGGTAGGGGTGAGTTGTTTTGATGTCTGTAACTAACTTCCAACCAGTTTCACGAGAGAAAGCGGGGTGCGGGGGGAGGTAAAGAAACCACAGCGTTACACAAAGTGCTGGATCCACGTGACATGTTGCAGTGTTTGTTGTCTTCCAACTTTTCGGCGTGTGAAAACATTTCCACAAGAACGGAGGCATCACTTTTCCACTTGCATTTCTACCTAGGGGCTTGCATGGGGAGAAAGGGGCCAACACAGTCTGGGGGGCTCCCAGGCAGTCTGTGGGTCCCATGACCTGAGCACCACAGCATCAAGAACGGGCTGGGGTGAGCAGGAAAGTAGCATCCTAGGAAGGTCCTAGGTCTGCTGTTGCTGAGGAAGCCGCAGGTGGGGTTGTTCCCAAGCACCATGGCCCTGCCAGGGGCACCTCTCAGGGGAGTGTGACTAAACCTGTTTCTTCTTCCCTTCCCCTGACACACTCACCCTCCATGCACCCTACAGAAGGCAGGGGGCTGTGGGGACAGGAGACATGATATGTCTGGGAAAGGGAGCTGAGAAGGTCACTCCATCCCCTGAGAGATGACAGCTTGTGCTGGGCTCCTCTGTGCCCGGTGCTTCCAGCTGCATCTTATGCAGCTTGAACTGGAAAATTGGTGTCTTTCTCCAGAGAAAGCCAGTTCCCTCTCTGTCTTTTGAGGAGTCTCCAAACACAGGTCTTTTCATCCCTTCCTGCAGAGCTAACTCACTAGGGAGACAACTGTGTAATTAGAAGCACACGCACAGAACAGGATGGGACAGAATTTGAAGAGCAATCTTTGCTGAGTGTGTATGTGAGGGTGTGAAAGTGGCGCCGACTGTTTACACACCACCAGGGGCAATGGCATGTGAAGGAGGTGGCTCTTGGTGACAGACTCAGTCTGTGGGAGCTGGGCTGTAAGCTGACAGCAGCAGTGTGTCACCACCCTTGTGCGGCAGTTCTCCTCTAAAGCATGCAGCCCTGCCGTGAGAGCCATAAGCACACCACTTCCTATTCCTGAGCCTCAGTTTCCTCATCTGTAATATGGGAATGCACTTTTGCCTATCTTAGGCTTATTACAAGTCGTGTTTTTGGAGCCCTCAGTAGAAAACCTGCCCCACTCCTAAGCACCCAGTCAGTATTATCTGGGTTGTTTTTTAAAGAATAAAACATTTTGTGCCTGGAGAATTGTTACTCTTAAGATAAATAAAGATGGAATTGGGCTCTGCTAAGACACAGCAATGTGCATTTTTAGATTCTTGTGAAAATTAGACGAGCAGGGTTTAAGTAAAACGTGGAGATTTCATTTAACCAAATACCAATTTCTAACTGATGAAAGAAATGAAATAGAACTCTGGTCATAAATTCGCTAACCAGAGTCTACAGATTGTAGCCATTGTAGCCAGTATGGAAAACCTTGATTGCTTTTTTTTTTCCTGCAATGACTATGTTGGACATAGCAGTTCTCTCTAAGTGTGAATGTAGCTGAGAGAAAAGATAAGACATCAAACTTCTGTCTGCAACTGCTCCTAGTTATAGATTTCTTTTGGCTATCTCCTTTATTTGCTATTTGTCTACCTGGACCAGCTTAAACTGGAAAATTGGTGTCTTTCTCCAGAGAAAGTCAGCTCCCTCTCTTGTCATACTTGTGTGATCCATCCTCTTCTGTGCTCGTTCAGGTGACTCATATGAAAAAAGGTAAAATAACTACACTGATATTTATAGAGATATGAACACCTGAACAGCTGTGATCACCTGAAATGAGTGCAGTGGCTTCCTAAATGGGATTGGAGAAACACCCTCAGTGGCCTCTTTGAAAGAGCCTTAAAAAGACACAGATACCCCAGCTTTCCCCACAGAGGCACTACTGGGAAGGGGAAAGCCCAGTGTATTGGTTTGTTTTCACGCTGCTAATAAAGACATATCTGAGACTGGGTAACTTATAAAGAAAACGAGGTTTAATGGACTCACAGTTCACATGGCTGGGGAGGCCTCGCAATCGTGGCGGAAGGCAAAGGAGTAGAAAGGCACTTCTTACATGGCGGCAGACAAGAGAGTGTGTGCAGGGGAACTGCTCTTTATAAAATCATCAGATCTCATGAGACTTATTCACTATCATGAGAACGGCATGGGAAAACCCACCGCAATGATTCAATTACTTTCCACCACGTCCCTCCCACTACAAGTGGGGGTTATGGGAGCTACTATTCAAGACGAGATTAGGTGGGGACACAGCCAAACCATATCACCCATGAAAGAAGTGGCTCACCACGTGCCTGTGCCATTCTAGAACAGAGGGCCTGTTTCCTTCTACAATGTAAGCACCAGCCCCTCTGAGGACAGAAGAAAGCAAATGGTTAATGCCCAGGGACACTAACCAAGAAGGGAAGACAAGACATCTGTGAGTCACAGGACAGAATGGAGAGCACCCTCCAGCATCAGCAGCTGGGCCCTGCTCTCGGGGCTGCTTGGGGCAGCTGCTCTGGAAGGAAAGGATACCTGCTATGGGCTGAATGTTTGTGTTGACCCAAAATTCATAGGTTGAAATCCTAACCCCTAAGGTGAGGGTACGAGAAGATGGGGCCTTAAGAAGGTAATTGGGTCATCACAGTAGAAGCTTCATGAATGGTATTTGTGCCCTTATACAAGAGGCCTCAGAGAGACCGCTCACCTTTTCTGCTATGTGGGGACACAAAAAGATGTCTGTCTGTGAACCAGGAAGTGTGCCCTTCTCAGACCCTGGATCTGCTGGCACTTTGATCTTGAACTTTCAGCCTCCAAAACTGTGAGGAATAAACTGTTGTTTATAAGCCACCCACTCAGGTTATGGCATTTTGTCATCACAGTCTGAATGGACAGAGACGACATCTGACAGGTGGAAAATGCAGGCTGGTCCCTGTGCAATGGGTCTGGATGAAGCTGTGTATGCAGAAGACATGTTGGGAGCTCCAGGTTGGGAGATGCGTGGCCGCTGGGACCCCAGGCTCCTCTTCATCTTCTTCTGGTCGCATTTTCTACACTCCCCTGGAGATTTTGTAGTAATCAAGCACCAAGAGGGGAAAGTGGTTGTGGGTCTATTCTGGGACTCTGAGGAGCATGAGAGACAGCAGCCTCACTGAGAGAGTGGGGGACAGACAGGGGACTTGCTTTCTGAAATGGGGGCCCACAGAGGCAGCACCCCATTGTGTGATGCATGTAGAGAGAGGGAATTATAAGAATCTGTTTTTTTCCCTGGCGTTCTCACACTTGAATCAGTCATTATTGGCTTGTGACAGAGGTTGTGGAGAAAAATCTAAGTAACAATTTCATTCCAGGTAAAGCAAATCCCCAAATCTGTAGGATGATAGGCAAGGGACAATAGTGTAAGAAGCCCATGACATAGCAGCAAGGACTGAAAAGAAAAACAGTATTCGAGCTCAAGCCCTCTGGGAGTGTGCAGTCGAGGGGATGGCCCACACAGAAGGGTGCGTCCTGAGAAAGTGCCCGTGTTCACAGGGTCTGTGTGAAGGAAGAGAAAGCAGCCCCTATAAACAAACACACACCCTGCTTTGGATTGCGCTGTGTCAGCGATGACAACCCAGACGACCTGGCTCCCAGCCAGCTGTGTACGTGGGGCAGCTCCCAGCTCTCCTCCTGGGACCATCATGCCCAGAACCTGCAAAGCGGGTGCCTGGGGCCACATGGTTGTGCTGTCGGCAGAAACACTCCAGGACCAAATGTGCTCTTGTTTCAAAATCTGGCTTTTAGAAAAACTGTAACTCAGCAAGATCCAGACACGGAGAAAGTCATCATCTCCCTACTTATAGACGGACAGGGCACAGAGGTGTTTTGCCAAAGTCAGTTTGGTGGGTCCATGAAAATAAGTGGTAGATCTTCTAGTGATTGTAGAAATGCCTTAAAGGCAAAGAGTGGAGTCCCTTTCCTTAACACTTCCTTAGGGTAATGTCCGCCACCTCTCTTGTGCGTTCTGGATGGAACTCGGGAGCACACATGGGCTCCATTTCAGGGGTGAACATGGATGAAAGGACATGGTTACTATGGTCGCAAAATGCTACAAGCTCAGTGGCATAAAACAACCAGAAATGCATCATTTCACAATTCCACCAAGAATCCAGGTCACCTGGATCATTTGCTTAGCGTTTCACCGGCTGAAATTGTGAGGTAGCAGATCTCTGCTCCCTTGATAGCTGTGGCCCAGGGGGCACTCTCCACTCCTAGAGCCACCCCACGGGCAGTTTATAACATTGCTTGTTGCTCCTTTACCCAGCCCAGCAGGAGTGCCTCTCTCTGGCTTTCTCCTGTGCAGTCAGCTGGGGAAAATTCTCTGCTTTTAAAGACCTCACATAATTGGATCAAACCCAGCCAGGACCCTCTCTCGTTTGCCCACCATGGTCACAAGAGTGATGTGCTGTCATGTCCCCAGGGGACCTGTGTTAGGGGAGGAGGTTTCACAGGCAAGCACACCAGGGGTGGGGGCCTCCAGGGCCACCTTAGAATCCTGCCTACCACAGGTACCAACGGGATCTGATCCAGGAACAGGGTTTTAGCCATCATTCCCTCCTGTATGCTGGGCGAGGTTATATCTTTTTAACCAGTATAGCTGGGTTTAGTTGTTTGTACTCACAAAGCCTACCATCACTGTTTTCACATTTTTGAGTTTCATGAAATGTGGACAAAATTGGGGATCTTTTGTGCTCAGAAAACATTTCAAATTTCTGCACTTTGCCTGACTCTCTGTTTATGTGGGGCTTTGCTCTGTCACATTCTAGAAAGCTCTAGGTTGCCAGCTGACCTGACTTGCAGTCCTGCTCCTCCTCACAGCAGAGTATGGACTCACCAGACACAGAGTTCCCACTTGGGACCCTCCTTGGATCCCAGAGGTCCCCACTGTTTCTGCAATGCTAAGGGTGGACTGACCCACAGTCTCATTTCTCAGTAGTGGAGTAGGGAGAAAAGCCTGCCCCAAAGGGATTTAAAGAAATTATGGGAGGCCAGGCTTGGTGGCTCATGCCTGTAATACCAGCACTTGGGAAGGCTGAGGTGGGAGGATCATTTGGGTCCAGGAATTTGAGACCAGCCTGGGCGATATGGTGAGACCCCCATCTCTACAAAAAATGGAAGAAAATTAGCTGGGTGTGGTGCTGCATACCTGTATTTCCAGCTACTTAGGAGGCTGGGGCAGAAGGATCACTTGAGGCCAGGAGGTCGAGGCTGCAGTGAGCTGTGATAGCACCATTGCGCTCCTCCTGCTTGGGCAACAGAGAGAGATCCTGTTTCAAAAAAGAAAAAAAAAAGACATTATGAGGATTTAACATGTTTCCAAATAGTCTTTGGTCATGAGTTTTTCTCCAGCCTCTGAATGGACACTTAATAAACCACTGTATTGATTAACTGTAATTTGTTCCAGTTGTTCCAATTGAATAAACTATACATAGAATCAGATCTCTCTTTTAAAAGGGAGTGCTCTGGAGCTGACGTAGAAAGATTTTGCTTTTGGACTTTATGGCAGCTACTATGGAGTTAAACATTTGCCATGTCAGCATACCAACTTTATCCTCAGTCTAACATTTCCCCTGAAACAGATTCTTCCTCAATAATCTTATAATGTAAACTTTATGTTACTACTGAACGCATAGGTTTGCTGTACCAGTTCTATTGTTTACAATATGCTCTAAAATAAATATACAGGTCATAGGGTAAAATATTTGCCTGTGTAACATCTCAAACATTTTGGGAAACCCTACTTTAATATGAAGAGTAGATCTGTTTCAGCAAATTTCACTAGAAAAAAACCTATATAGTTCTATTTCCTTTGTTCTATCTAGGGTATTTGTTTAGAAAGTGTTCCGGTGAAAGTTATTCTCGTGGAGGAATAAGGTCATACTGACCTTGGGTTCCTGCCCAGCTCCTAGCAGTTCCTTCATTGCTGAGCAGAATTGGAACTAAGTATTTTCAAGAGATCTATACTGTGACATTGACAAAAGATGTTGCACTTGAGGTCCACTGATGCAAAGGCCGTCCCTGGCATTGCGGAAATGGGCCTTCCACACACTGAGCAGTCATGCACGTGATTGGGAGTTGCATTGCTGATTGCAGGTCTTCCAGGTCCTTTGTGCTGTTTAATACATTCCCAGCCCCTTACCCTGACTTGCCTCTGTCACTTCCGGCCCTTGCCTTCCCCCAGGTTGGTGTGGGGACTGCTTCCTCTCTTGTCTAGCAGGACACCCTCTTGGCACGGCCACTTTCAGGTCGCCCTGAGGCTGCTCGCAGGTGGTGGGGTGGTGCAGTTCCTGCTTGATGGGGCTATGGGGGTGTCCATATGGAACTAGGCCCAGGCTGGGTGTGGTGGCTCACACCTGTAATCCCAGCTACTTGGGAGGCTGAGGCAGGAGAATCACTTGAACCTGGGAGTCGGATGTTGCAGTGAGCCGAGATGGTACCACTGCACTCCAGCCTGGGCAACAAGCGTGAAACCCCATCTCAAAAAGAAAAAAGGAAACTGGGCCCAAGGGCATTAGCTGAATGTCTCCCAGGAGGAGAGGAGACCACTCTAGGTTTGAGCAATGATCGTACTGACAGCAAACACAAACCTCCTCTAGGGGCCTCAGTCTCTCAAGACTTCACACTCACTGTTCGGTTTAGAGGGCAAAAATGCCAACCAGGTCAAGATTCTGGGACACCACCAACTTTCTTTTCTGAGCTGAGAATGTCACTGTGTTTGTGGCCCAGGTGAGCCCCAGCCTACCTCCCAAACGTGTCAGTGTTGAATGTATTGTCTCTACGTTCTAAAGTGTTGTGAGTGAGTTGGAATGACTTGTGATCCTGCTAGGTGGGCATCGTGTAGTGTTTAAGTGTGGAAGGAGCAGGCCATATCACCCTTGCTTCATGAGGCACAAACACCTGAGCAGCTAAGGTGGGATGGGAACTCTGCACATAGCCTGTAATCCTAACTCTTTGGAAGGCCAAGGCGGGGGGATCACAAGGTCAGGAGTTTGAGACCAGCCTGGCCAACATAGTGAAACCCTGTTTCTACTAAAAATACAAAAATTAGCTGGGTGTGGTAGCATGCACCTGTAGTCCCAGCTGCTACTCAGGAGGCTGAGGCAGGAAAATCATTTGAACCGGGGAGGCAGATGTTGCAGTGAGTCGAGATCACACCATTGCACTCCAGCCTGGGTGACAGAGTAAGACTCCATCTCAAAAACAAGCAAACAAACAAACAAAAAACCCAAAAAACAACTGGGTTGTCTGCTGAAATAAGATTTTACCCAATACCGAGTTTTAGCCTGAAGTTTGTGGGGTCCCAGAACTTCCTACTTTGTCTCTCAAAACATCTTGGATTTTCCTTTTTGAAGTTCCAAACTCAAAAAGATTATAATTTGCCATTCCTCAAATCCTGTTTTATTTTGCTTAAATTAAAAAACAAAAATTCTTATCTTCACCTTGGCAAACCCTTGTGGGAAATAATATAAAGGCGAATGGAAGTTATTTGTGGACAAGTTGGCTTGGAGTAAATTGTAAGAAGGACCAGGAGCCCTGCAGAATGGAACATTAGGGATATTAGGTTGGTGCAAAAGTAATTGTGGTTTTTGCATTGTTGGAATTTGCCATTTGATATGGGAATACATTCCTAAATAAATGTGCTTATGTTATACAGCATTTTAATGCACATTTCTCACTTTGTGGGGTTTTTTTGCTAATGACATATTTGCTGTTATTTTATGTTTATTTTAGACTATGGAAATGATGTTAGACAAAAAGCAAATTCGAGTGATTTTCTTATTTGAGTTCAAAATGTGTCGTAAAGCGGCAGAGACAACTCGCAACATCAACAATGCATTTGGCCCAGGAACTGCTAATGAATGTACAGTGCAGTGATGGTTCAAAAAGTTATGCAAAAGGGACAAGAGCCTTGAAGAGAGGAGCGTGGTAGCCGGCCACTGGAAGTTGACAACAGCCAGTCGAGAGCAATCATCAAAGCTGATCCTCTTACAGCTATGTGAGAAGTTGCTGAAGAACTAGACGTCAACCATTCTACCGTTGTTCAGCATTAGAAGCAAATTGGAAGTAACAAAGCTTGACAAGCAAAAAACAGAAAATCATTGTTTTAAAGGGTTGTCTCCTCTTACTCTATGCAACAATGAACCATTATTTTTATTGGATCGTGATGTGCAATGAAAAATGGATTTTACATAACAGCCTGCAATGACCAGCTCAGTGGCTGGGCCGAGAAGAAGCTTCAAAATGTTCCCCAAAGCCAAACTTGCACCAATAAAAAGATCACGGTCACTGTTGGGTGATCTGCTGCAGGTCTGATCCACCATAGCTTTCTGAATCCTGGTGAAACCATTACATCTGAGAAGTATGCTCAGCAAATCCATGAGATGCACCAAAAACTGCAACATCTGCAGCTGGCAGTGGTCCACAGAAAGGGCCCAATTCTCCATGACAACGCCTGACCGCATATTGCACAGCCATCCCTTCAAAAGTTGAACAAATCGGGCTACAAATTTCTGCCTCATCAGCCGTATTCACCTGACCTCTTGCCAGCTGAATTACCACTTCTTCAAGCTTCTTAACAACTTTTTGCAGGGAAAATGCTTCCACAACCAGCAGGATGCAGAAAATGCTTTTCAAGAGTTCTTTGAATCCTAAACTACCGATTTGTATGCTACAGGAATAAACTTATGTCTTGTTGACAAAAATGTGTTGATAGTAATGGGTCCTTTCTGATTAATAAAGATTTATTTGAGCTTAGTTATAATGATTTAAAATTCATGGTCCGAAACTGCAATTACTTTTCCACCAACCTGGCAAAAACCCGGCTCCGGGCATGTTGCCCTCACGGTAAAGGGCAGGGCCAGACCTCTTCACTGCCTGCTTCTTGGGCTGGCAGTAATGACATTGGAATATCTGCGTGCCCAGGGTCCAGCACTCACTGGTCTCTTGCACTGTATAAGCACTGGGAACCATAGCTTCTGTTCTCTCTGCAGCTGATGGCTTCTGTGTGCAGGCCTCAAACTCATATCCCCCGGTCACCCTCAGCGCCACTTGGGTGATTTCAAGAGCATCAGAAACCGCACAAGACCCAACCAGACTCGGCATTCACGGTCCGCACCCTGTCCTCCCAGTCTGGGAATGGCAACACCCTTCGCAAGTTTGCCTGCCCCCAAAATAGAAATCGCTCCTGATTCTCCTCTGCCTTGGAAGCAGTTCTAGAATACAGCTACTTCTTGTGGGTTTGGGCCACAGTCAGGACTCAGCCACCCAGCCTATAACCTGTCTCCCCAAGTCTCCTCTTGGTCCCCTTTGGTATTTCTCTGTGCAGCAGGCAACGTGAGCTTCCAAATATAGGATCTGTGCTCCAGACACACCAATGGTTTCTCATATCACACAATTAAACTCCGAATTCCTTATTAGGAGGTAGAGCCCCTGTGATCTGTCCCGTGTGGTCAGATATCGCTGCGCGGTTGTCCATCCTGTGCTCAGCTCTGCCCACACTGGCTATGTGGCGACATGTCCAGAATCCTCATGCCCCTGTCTGGACTTCTCTTCCCCAAGCTCTTTGCAAGGGGCATCCTCCTGCAACCCGTCATCAGAAAGAGCATCACCGTTCCTCCCGTCTTCCTACCTGCTTTACTTTCTTCATCTCCATGATTACTCTCTGAAGCTACATGGCTGATTATCTGTTGTCCTTTCTTCCCTGCTGTAACAGAAGCCCCAAAAAACCAGGTATATCGTCTTGTTTATTTGTATAACTCTAGTTCCTGAAAGCACGGCTAGCAGAGTAGGGAGTCTGTAAATACATTTCGAATGAACAAATAAATGAGTTGATAAATATATTTTGAGTGAATAAATGGCACATTCTAGTACCAACTAGGACATTGTAGTTAATTCTGTTGATTAATCAAAGTTTATAAACTGTCAAAGATGAGACATTTCAGATTTTATTGTTCATACTCTCCCCCATATCAGTACCTTGGATTTAAAAAAAAAAAAAAAAGCCCATGATCAACAGTAAGAAAAACAAAACAAAAAAACTTCTGGAACTGTGGAATTGACCCCTTTGAGTACTATTTATTACTCTGTAAGAGGAGCTTCCCCAAAAGTGATTGTCTACAGGCTTGTCCTGCAGGCAATCCCCACCGTGATGGGGCAACTGGATTTGCCATCATTATGTCTGTCTGGAATGAAGACAGACTTCACCAAGATAGTGTCATTTTAATATCCCATTAATCCCAGGCTTGACATAGCAGAATTCATTATATACCTGCTGAGAATTAGGGACATTCACATATCAAAGTGATTGTGGGGAGACCTGTTAGTATGGCGATAGGATCCAAGGCTGTGCTCTGCACTTTCGCTTATGGGATATTTTCTGCACACCTCCCAGCAGATTAGAATCTCTCGAAATCAGGTCCCACCACACGACACCTCTTCTTTCTGCAGACTCCTCTGCCCTTCCCCTTCAGAATACTCTCTCCAATCTGTAAAGAGGCATCTCCTGGCCCACTGTCATTCTTTACAACACCACTGCTATCTTAATGTTTGCTGATTTCAATGCCATAGAGGAGGGCTTTCAGATGACACTGCCGGCACCCCTGCTGACCCTCCACCCCCTACCAGTTCTGGGCCTCCTTCCTTTCAATGCTCCTGTCCTCCACTCCACCTCAGCACTCTCTGTCAGGGTAATACCACGATCACGATGACTCATGAAATTACTAGGACTTGCCCAAGAATCCTGCCAGAGTTGCCATTTCCGGCACCCTGCTCTCCTAGCGCCCCAGTCTCATATTCTCAGCTCACTCACACTTGTGTGTCTGCTGTTATGATTCTTCAGCCTCAATGGACTCTCCCATTCACTGACTCCTTCATGTCTTAGTTGAATAACCCATCAGGATCATACCTTTACATGCATCATTAACTCACACAACTCTCCTGTTTTGTTACATGCCTCTGGAAAGAGCCCTGAGCTGGATGAACCCCATTTTCCCAGAAATGGCACTTTGGCTGGTTCTGGGTACTACGGCCACAGTCCATCCAGCGGCTCAATGCCTGTGCTGTCACAGCCAGCGATGCTGGATGCTCCGAAGTTCACCAGGGAACTTTCCACCTTTCTGCACTGCATTCCTGCACCTGCTGGTGGCAGGGAAAATATCTTTCAGTGTGCTACTGGCCTCACCTTAATTTCATAGTATCAAATGGGCCCTTACTGTTTCCCGCTATCATGTCACAATTCCTGGCCAAATCACTCTCATATCCCACATGATCATTTCATAACTTCTCTCCTCACACCTCCAGAACGTCCTCTCTGTCTCTCTCTCAGCAGATGACCTTGCTTTCTATTTGACTGGTGGAAAGAAACAGAAGGAATAATCACAGCAAACTTCCACCACCACAGAAATCAACATGCTCCCTGTCCATTCGTATCTAGAAAAACCTTTCCTTTTTTCGCTAGATCTTATGCTTTCTAGCATTTTCCTCTAGAAAATTCTCCCCTCTCCAGCATAATAAAAATTTCCCACCACAGTGAGACATTAACATCAGCATAACAATGCACTCTAACGTTTATCATTAAAAATAAAAACAGCAACAGCAGCAAAGTTTTGACTTCACAGCCCTCTCCAGCTACAGCTCATGCTGGGTGCGTATTTTCTATGTTTTCCCCTGTATTCCAGGACATGGATGCCTAGGAGCTACATTTCCCCAAATCTCTACAGAGGGCTCTGGTTTATACGCCACCAGTTTGAGGCACACTCAAAGTACATGGAAGGGAGAGGAACATGGAGTGTTCTTTTAGAAACGAGTAGTTCCAGGGCCTCAGATCACCTTACCTCTACCTCAGGGCCTTTGCACGTTTTGTTACCTCGGCAGGGAGCCTTCTCTCCCCCAGAGAGACACGTGGCTCACCCATTTACATTTTTACTCAGACGTACCCTTCTCAATTAGGCCTTCCTAACCACCTTATTCAAACCCACTCCTCCTCCACTCCTGAGCATTTCAGTTCCTTTCCTAATTTATTTTTTCCTCAAACACTGTTATTACATGACCTACTACGTAAATACAGCACTTACTTATTTCCTGACTGCTTGTCTGTCCTCACTGGGATGCACACTCCACAGACACAGGCGCTTCAGTCTGTTTTATGTACTGCTAGAAAAATGGCTAACATAGAGTAGATATGCAGCATATTTGTTCATTGATCAAATGCACGAATCTAACATGTCATTCAAGGCCCTAAAATTTCTTCTAAGCACTTTTTTTTTTGAGATGGAATCTTGCTCCGTCACCCAGGCTAGAGTGCAGTGGCACAATCTCGGTTCACCGCAACCTCTGCCTCCCGAGTTCAAGTGATTCTCCTGCCTCAGCCTCCCGAGTGGCTGGGACTATAGGTGCCCACCACCATGCCTGGCTAATTTTTGTATTTTTAGTAGAGACAGGGTTTCACCATATTGGCCAGGCTGGTCTCGAACTCCTGTCCTTGTGATCCGCCCACCTTGGCCTCCCAAAGTGCTGCGATTACAGGCGTGAGCCACCGTGCCCGGTCTTGGCTGAGCACTTCCTAAGGGGTAACCCATAGGTTTTGGTTTGTCAAGCTTTCATCATGCTCATAGTCTGCATTCTGCTATTTGGTTTTAGTTTTCTTTTTGAGTTAGGAGTTAGTTAACAGATGGGCTAAGAATGTCCAGCTCACAGGGATTGTCTGCTTGTTTGTTGTTTGTTTTGGCAATTTACAAACATGGCTTGTTTTTCTGGATGACAAAAATCACTCCAATTTTTTAAGTACTTGAGCAAACTGTATTATAGTAAAGCACATCTCACATTCCGTTTCCACCATTGCCCAGCTGTATAGGATGGGTGGACTGGAACCTCAGAAGCACCACTTACCCTGAGAGGCCTTCTCTCAGGTTTCTGATGCCTTCCCTCCCCATGTCTTCTGACACCCCTTTTGACTCTGCTCTTGGTACCACTCTCCCTCTTATGTCACAGTTTAGGGGTTTGACCATCTTGAGGCTCATCAGAGACACAGTTTTCTTTTCTGTTCCCTGTATTCCCTGTTGCCTTTGGGTGATTTCTCAGAGAGAAATATCATTGGATGAAATAGTCAAGAAATTTAGGAAGAGAAGAAAACCAAGATTTTGTGCTATCATGTTAAAAGCAGATATTGTGAAGTTTAGACTGCATTTGAAATAACTTGTTTTAGTGCACAGTTGATCCCCTCCACCTCACTGGATCTCCGCATCTATTCAGGTTGTCCTTCACAAACAAGCTGAAGACAGATTGGATGTATCCATTGATGTCTTTCTTACAGCCACTATTTGTTAGTAGGAATGGATTTGGAAATACATCACAGAGACTGAGTGCTTCCTCCTAGATCGTACCTCCTCCTTCTTCACTTGATGGAAGCAGTTCCTGCTAGGAGAATTACTGTACTTGCTAAGGATTCAAAAACCCCATGGATAAATTTAATCAAGAAGTGATGAACTTGGGTGAGTAAGTCCAAATGGCACTTTTCTATGAAACTCCCATTTGTAATTAAAATAAAAGTATGAGTGGTTATAATTACAACCTGAAATATAATTAGACATTTGATATATATCAATATTTTAAATAATTAATATTGCAGCACTTATAAGTTTAAATTCTTAGAGGACAGCATCATTGTATCCAAAGTACATAGAACCTGGCACATAATAGGTGCTCAATAAATGCTCATTAAGTGCATAAATATAAGAATATATAATCTGACTTTTATCTGGCAGCATTTCATGTGTTTGGTTTGCAAACTTACTTCTGCACAGTTTCACAGGGCATAATTTTCCAGAGTGTTTGTAAGGACACTGTGCTTTCATGGTCATCTTATATTAGTCTAGTCTCACTTTCATCTCCCGGACTTTTCTAATTAATATGGAGAAGGGCTTCCCCTGGCAATTTGGTTTCTGATTGTTGAGAGACAGTAGAATTCTTGACTAACAGTGGTTTCATGTTTTCATTCAATGTTTTCTGCCTTCTTGCCTCACAGATAATTGAGAAAAATCCCTTAAGTAAACACAGCAGGAGACTTCATCCTAACCATCGTCATGAGACTATTTTTTCCTAATTGGCATCAACACTGATTTCTGTTATCCTTATTGACCTTATTTATTGACACCAATTGTGTCTCTTTCTAAGGACTAGTAATCTTTATCAAATATCACATGGGCTTTCTTACCTAAAACCGGCTCCCAGTATTTAAAAGCAGAACAGAACACTTTCTTCCTTAGATTTAAGGTCAACAATGGTTTCTTTCTTTCAGAGAAACTCAAGTATTTTTGGCAGATCAGAACATTTGTCAGAAACACATTTTCAAGTGTGTTCTTACAGTGCTATCAGGACTGCAGAGCCTTTGATACCATTGACTTGGCCTTTCTGCACTCCAGTTTGCAGGACTGTGAAAATGGGTATAATGATATCTCTTTCAAGTGTTTCTGTGAGAACCAAGTCAGGGAATACATAAAGCGTCTGGCGCATACTAAACCCTCATAAATGGCTAGTTAGTTCCCTTCTTTTGACAAAATGAAAGGACTTTTAAAGGACATTTATTTGTTGTTTAGATAGTTTTGCCAGCATCAGTCCTGAAGCACAGGCTAAATAAAATGCCACGATTTTCCCTGAACAGAGACCAACTCAGGGAAATGATGAAGCATAACATAACAGCTCAACCAGGCGGGCAGGGATCAGAAACCATGGCGAGTATCTCTGGTGGCTCCATGAACAACTAACAAGAGGAATAACTCAACGGCTTGTAGCTCTTTGGAAGCAGCAGTGGCAAGCAGCCTGCAGAACCCTGGCCGGCCACTCCATCTACAAGCACTGAATTTAGAAGTGCTTATGAGGGTAGGTGAAGAAGGGAGGGGTCCTATAGAGGGTTTCAAAGGAAGTAGCTGCTGGGTGATAGAAGATTTGCAATCCCGATTTTGAATGGTCCAGATACTTTCCTCCCCAGACTGTCGGCACCCTCATCTAAGGATTATGCCTTATTTTTGGGCTTTTCACGTTTGTTCAGATGAGTGTCCCAGAAGTTCCTACTGTCTTCTGTGGTTTTCATCTCAAAATACCATAATACCAAGACAGTGATTTCTAATAGTGAGGCAGGCTGAGGGAAGAACATGGTAAGGAGGTTGCTCTGAGAAGTTCAGGAAAGGTGTTGAGGTCAGAGCCAGCCTTCAGGGAAGGTGGCTGGAGTACCCAGACGCTGAGCAAGGCCATGGCACCTCACTCAATTCTCAGCTCGTTGCACATTTTTTGGAGGAGCTGCATCCTTTAATGTTAGGTCCCTGGGACCTGAGACTTATTTTGGCTCTCCCACCTCTGAGGTTTATGAGCATCACAGTGTTCATAAAGATGCCTGATCTTGGGGAAAACTGTCTAAGCAGTCATGCTAAAAATGGAGAACATGTGCTAAAACTGGTGGAGGTTTGCTCACTAGTAAGCTGTTGGCCAAATTGACAAAGAAGGGAAAACT
Organism: Aotus nancymaae; assembly: GCF_030222135.1. NCBI lineage: Eukaryota > Metazoa > Chordata > Mammalia > Primates > Aotidae > Aotus > Aotus nancymaae. The sequence goes on from NW_026988455.1 coordinate 22,091,863, forward strand.
TTACAGAAATACTTATTTTCCATTTTTTTTATTGCTGTATGCATTCCTGAACATATGCATTTGATCATTCCAGTGTATCTGTGATGGGCTTATTTTTGTGCCCCTAACATTCACTGCCTTGTGTTGCCTCCTCCCTGTGACCTTGGCTTTTGACTTGATTTGGCCATTATAAGCCCAACATGCATGCTTTTATCAAGTCTGAGTCAGCAAACATGACCCAGGCTTGATAAGAGCATGCACATTGGGCTTATATTCCTGGAACACCCTCTCTTACAGTGCTGAGCCTCATGTAAGAAATTCAGTTACCCATCTAGGAAAATGGCCACATAGAGAGAAAGAATGTCTGGGCAGCTCACAACCAAGTGAAGAAGCCATCTTTGATGTTCCAACCACATCAGACACTATTACCCAGCCCAGCTGAGCTCAGCCTAGATTGGTGAGTCATGGGGAATAATCAGTTGTCATTGTTTCAATTCATTAAATTTTAGGGCTGTTGTTTGCATACCAATAGATAACAAAGACAGTGCTACCTATACAAACTGAAGCAACTAAAAAATGCAAAAAATAAAAAAGGGTAACTTATCAAAAATATACACATATATAACAAGAATCAAATGAATCTCTGAGGAAGTTTTATGGGAAACTGAGCAGATGAAATAATAAAGCCCAAAGTAAGTTTGTCTCACAGAAGGGCTTGCAGTTGCATCCTGAATGATGGCAGGTGGTGCTTAGCTTTGTGTGCTGAAGTCAAACCCAGAGACATGATCAGCTATGAGATCCAGCACCTAGAAGAAAGAAATGAAGCAGCTCCTTGGACTATGCTTCTATATATACATACTGGTGTTGATGCTGGCAAGGCATGTGAAAAGCCAGGCAAAGCCTATTCCCAAAGCCTTCACTGAATGAGGGTCGAGTGGCAGTTTTCCTTTTCTCTTCTATTTATGGTGAAATATAAAATATAACCAGAAAATTACACAAAACCAAGATAATTTATCCACAAAGTAAACCTGCATAACCTGTACTCAAGTCAAAAGGATAACATTGCCACTTCCAGAGGACCTGCCCCTAAAGGTAACAATTATCCCAACTTTAATAGAAATCATTTCCTTGATCTCCTTTATCAACTGAATAATTGACTTAGTTTTGCTGGGTTTTGATCTTTATCTCAATGAAATGGTGCAGCAAGCGTTCCGGTGTATCTGGCTTGCTATAATGTTTAGCTGTAGATCATTCCCATGTTGTTTCATACCTGAGAATATATTTCTGTTATTGATGTACATTTGGATCATTTTCAGTTAGGGGATGTAAAAAATGCTGCTGCCATGAGTACTGTATTTACTTCCTGGTGCACTTGTCCATGCAGCGCTGTTGGGAACCGACATACCTAGAGATAAATGTGCTGGCTCCTCCATTCTTCATGACTTTCGTTTTAATATTACACCAAGTAGTCTTCCCACGTAGTTGTACTGACCTAAACCCTTTCCAGAGTGGGAGAGTTCACCAAAGCCTTGGTGCTGCCAGGTTTTTATGTGTTGGCCATTCTGATGCACGATGCATGGTGATTTTCATTTAGTTTTCCTTGATTACCTATTCATACCTTTATTGGTCATTTGAAATCTGTTGTTTCATTTTCTACATGGTTGTCATTATCCTAATAATTTGCAGAAATCTTCTTCAAGTTAAACACACTACAGATAACTCCTCCCACTTTGCAGCTTACCTTTTCTCTTCTTCCTGGTGTCTTCAATGACTGGGGGTCTTAGAATTACTGCAGAACAATTTATCAAGTTTTTCTCTGTATGGGTCATGCATTTTACTGCTTGTTTAATTAGGCTTTCTCTAGTCCATGTTCAGGAAAGTATTCTTTTACATTTTTATTCAAAAGATGTGTTCTCACTTTCACATTTAGACCTGCAAATGTCTGTGTGTGATATAAGGTAGCAAATTTCTCTATTTCCATATGGATCTGCAGCTGAGCCACTACCATTTACTGAAAAGACTTTTCTTTCTCAACTGCATCGCCATGTGCCTTGGTCATGAGTAAAGCATCCCCCTCTACCACGCTTCCCCTTGGCTTCGTGCTCTGTTCTGTCCTGGACTTTGGGGACTGTTCTCTGAGCCTGTTGAACTTGTTGCCCTGCTTCTCAAATGCCCTCTTCAAACTGTAAAATGCCCTCAGGGAAAAGCAGCCCCAATGCTGAGCTCACCTGTTGGGATCTCCATCTTCACACAATCCTGGCTCTACTTTATTCTCTATTTTTAGTTTTCTGATGCCCTTAGATGGATGATTTAATATTTTATTCTGCTTTTATAGTGTCCTCAGCAAGAATTTTATTTCAAATGACCTAATTCATCATTACCAGAAGCAGAAGTCTGGTGAGTCAGTTTTTATTTTTTATTCTTTTTAGAGACAAGGTCTCTGTCACCCACGCTGGAATGCAGTGGTGTGATCATAGCTCACTGCAGCCTGGAACTCCCGGGATCCTCCCACCTCAGTCTCCTGAGTAGCTGGAACTATAGGTGCATGACACCATGCCTGGATAATTTTTAAATTCTTTTGTAGAGATAGGGTCTCACTATGTTTTCCAGGCTGGTCTTGAACTTTTGGCCTCCAGCGGTAGCGATTTGGTTTTAAATAGAATTTTCAACACTTTTGGACATGGTAGGAGAAATTGTGAGACAATGTAGGCCAATGGGAATACTTCAAAATCGAGCCTAGCTTAAGCATCAATGTGGAAAGGAATTCAGGATTTTTAAGACTGAGAGGGAACTCCTGTGAGGCAGAGCACTGTGCCTAGTGGAAAGAAGGCCCCATGGTCCAGGGAGGGTGTTTCACCGGTGACGGGTACTTCAAGCTTGTCTAAGCAAATAACATGCAGATTAATTCAAAATAGTTTAAATGACGAAAAAAAGTACGTTTTCCCATATATTGCAAATTCTGGCGTTAGTGTGATTCCAGAGTCAATTAATTCATCAGTTTGCCAATATCGTCGAGAATCCAGGTCTCTCCATCTCTCACTGGTGTTGGTCTGTGGTGGGCTGCCTCCCTACACACCACCTGCCACTGTCCAGGAACCATGTCCAGCCACAGTGGTGGACAATGAGGTGGCCAGCACTGTCCCTTCCCCCATCCTCTTCTCAATGGCAGGGACAACCTTCTCCAGGGGTCCTTCCTGAAGATGTCCCCTCATGTCTCCTGGATCGGAATGGTCTTTCCTGTCACATCTAATTCCATCGCTGGCAAAGGGAAGAGGCCATCGTGCTTGGCTCCAACTCCTATGACTCATCTTTTGAGACTGGGATGTGCCCACCAGTGTCTCCCAAAGAGCTGTGATGAGCTTCTTTTAGGTGGCAGTGGGAGGTTCCTTATGTTTGAAGAATGCACGGGTAGGCAAGAAAAGGAATCAGAAGCTCCTGGACACACACAGGTCTGTTAATGCAGTCCAGGCCAGAAGCAAGGGCTGTGAGTGCATGGAGAGAAAGGGAGATTGGGTGGAGAGATGGAAGGAAGACAATAGAAGGGAAAAGAGCCTGATGTCCACCAAGCAAGAAGTAGAGAGGCCTGACTGCAGAGTGGCTTCACTCCTAGGAAAAGTATTCTTAGCCTCACCTCCCAGTTCTGTTTTCATCATCTAGGAAGCTCCATGAGGCCAGTCTAAAGGGTTCTGGCCCTGAGCTGCTAACACGTTTGTACAGGCGGTCCAGTACTACTCCCAGCTTGCAGACCCAGAGGCTTGGGAGGTGATGGGATTAGCTCATGTTGAACAAAAGCATGGGGTGGCCCTTAAGCTGGGCTAGCCATAGTGACAGCCCCAGTGATACCGGATGGAAGGTCTTGACTGTGAATTGTGCAGGTTCTTGGCATGTTCAAAAAAGAATTCAACAAAATGCACAAGCAAAGCAACAAAAGAATGAAGCAATGGAAAACAAACAAAGCGACAGAGGAAAGAAGTCATGAAAGCACAGATTTCGCAAAGTGAAAGTACAGTTCACAGAGTGGGAGCAGGCTCAAGCAAGCAGCTCAAGCGCACCCCTTCACTAGGGTTTTTATTAAGCCAAAAAAATCTAGTAACACCCCTAGGCGCCTTTCAGAGGCCCCCAATTGGTTACATCCCAGGAAGGATTGGCCTGCAACCAATCAGAGGCTGAAGTGGAGACCCTGCCCACGGTCAGTCAGAGGCTGAAGTAGAAACTTCTGTCTTGTTACCACAGAGTGAAGATGTGGCCTGCACACTGCCCAGTCCTGCCCAGACCGACTGCACCACCTTTCCTTTGCTTATGCCTTAACCCTTGGTTGCCCTGATTCCCTATTCTCCTGTCTCATCAGGATCATCCAGACTGATGTGAGCCCTTGTATAAATCAAGCCTGAGAGGGGCCCCTCATCCCTCTCTGGCCCTTTGAGACACAACCATACATCAGAGACAGTGGCAACCTCAACAGCAGGGCATGCCTGGAACCAGGGAACCATCTGTGCCCGAACTTAGGTTGCCACCATCTTGGGTGCAGCCATGTGGGAGAGCTGAGTTTCCAAAGGATCGACCTGCATGGTTCTTTCATCTTCTAGCAGTCCAGGCCCTCCCTGAGTGTAACAAGTGTCTCATCTCAGGCAGTTTGCGACTCAGGCAGTAATTCTGGTTCAGAGGTGCCCTAGCAAAAACAGGAGCATCAGACTGCAGCATTGCTTTAATTTGGGCTTGGGGGCAGAACTTTGGGGCCTGGGTTGAACTGGTTCTTTGAGATTCTAGCTAACTGGATTGAGAAGAGGCACATTCTGCATGTTCTCCAACCTGGGGATCAGCTGGATCTCGATGCTATGCTGTTCAGTTCAGCAAATTCTCCCCGGGAGTACACACTGCTCCAGGCACCTGGAGGATAGCAGGTCACACTTGCCTCGTGTACCACACAGACCCATGCACTGGCCACCCTCTCCCCATTCTCCACATCCCAGGACCTTCTGCAGAACTTGGTACTTCAGGAAGTAGATCAGTCCCCAGCAAACTCTGTGTGTACAGAGCCAGAGAGTAAATCATTTAGGCTTTGAAGGCCATAGGGACTGCATTCCAACTACCCCATTCTGTTGGTGTAGGATGAAATTGGACATAGACAAATTGTGAATGAATGAATGAGTGAGGCTGTGTTCCCATAAAACTTTATTTACAAAAACAAGCAGCAGGTTGGATTTGGCCCCAAGATATGGTTTGCCAACGCTTGATCTAAAATAACCAGCAATGCTGTTTTCTATGAGAGAAAGAACTTGGTAGAATTGTACACTAATTGTTCTTTCATCTTAATGCGCTATTTGATTTAAACACTTGTTAATGACAGTTTTTAATTGCCATTTTTGGTAAATATAATGCATTACATTTTAATCTTTTTCTAATTGGCTAAAAACAGGAAAAGCCAGTCTCAGATCTTTCCTACCAGGTAAGGCATTTGGTTTTTTAAGAAATTGATTAATACATTTTTATTCACAAATAATAATTGTGCATATTTATGTGGCACAATGTGATGTTTTGATCCATGCATACATTGTAGAAAGGTCAAATCCAGCTGATTAATTTATCCATCATCTCACCAACTTTTATATATATATATATTGTGTGTGTGTGTGTAGTTTAAAAATCCATCCTTTCAGCATCTGGTCTTTTAAGTCTGATTTGCTGTCTAAGTAACTGCACCGGAAATTTCTAATGGAGCCTCGCAGTGGGTGAGTCAGCCTGTAATTGTTCTTTCTGTTTTTGTTTGCACTCTGAAGATAGTATGGACTTTGCGGCTTGTCACCCACTCTCTTTAAATCCACCAGCCCTGCACTTTTCAGGGTTGCCACCTACACAGTTCTGAAGGCATGCTCAGGGTGCCACTCAAGTGCCACCAAAGCAGAGCAAAAAGCCTGTCTGAACCATCATGAGGAGTGTTGTATTTAAGCCCGAAGCACGGCACTCCTCATTTGGCATTAAAACCTAAATCTAAGCTGAGCGTTTTTGTTTCAGAAGAGGCAGCTCTCCGTTGTTGGCATGCGGTCAGTGCAGCGTTTGCATGGGGGTGCAAAATCATTGCCATAAACCTTGGATGAAGTGGCATAGGGGAAAGTTCTTAGCATCAGCAGGTTGGTGAAGTAAGTCAGTAACTAATATAAGAGAGAGCTTGCTGCATCCTCAGAACTGCTCACTGAGAACTGAGTAGTTTGGGGACCGGCAACCCATGTTCAAGCCTTTGAGCACCGTGACCTTGGGCAAGTCATTATATTTTCTCTGAGCCTCTCTTTTTGTAAAATGTGAATATGCTGGATTAATTGCAAAAATGTCCCCACTTTCCATCTCTTCCGTGTGTCCTTTCCATTGTGACTCTTCAGCTCCTCCTGGTAAGAGGCAGAGTCTAACTCCCCACCCCTCAAGATGGAATGCTTCGTGGCTCACTTTGTCTAACAGGATGCATAGTTCTGCCCGGCCTCCTGAGCCTGGTGCCCTTTGCCGGCTCTCACTCCTTGGTATCTGCTTGCAAACAAGTCTGGGCTGGCCTGCTGGGAGAGGAGGCAATGTGTGGAGGAGAACAGAGGCGTCCCAGCTGACAGTGGACCACATTGCCAAAGCACACCCTCTCGCTGACCCCCGGCTTCCCAGACAGGAGCGACATGAGAGAACGCAGCCCAAACCACAGTAACCGCCTGGCTGCTTTCAGCCGAAATTGCTGATCAGCTGAATCAAGAGCCAAATAAGTTTGAAGCTAGCAAATTTGGGGATGCTCTTCTTTGCAACAATAGCTGTTACAGGGGTGCTGACTCTCGCTGTATCTCAGAACGTGGCAGGGAGCAAATGAGGCCATGTCCGTTAGAAGCTTTGTGAATCCTAAGTAGTACACAAATATAAGCTGTCCATTGATTGCATACGTCTCTATCAGTATTGAGACCAAGCGGAGGATGCAAATCAATATAAACAGCCCCTCACCTCCCCACCTCAATACATACAGGAACTCACTTCTGTCTTCCTGATATCTCATCCATGTGTGATTCTCTCCAGCTTCACAGGTTCATCACTCGTGCACCCACCCCATGTTTACTGGCCACCTGCAGCATGCCAGGAACAGCTTTTGACACTGGGGATGTTAAGGTAGGTGGGATAGAGAGGTAAATCCATAAATGATTTAAACAGTGAAAAACAGTAGATGCGAAAAGGCAATGCAGAAGACAAGTGCTATGGGCGGAATGTTTGCTGCCCCCCTCCTCATATGCCAAAGCCCTACCCCTGGTGTGACTGCATTTAGAGGTAGGACTTGTGAGGAGGTGACAATGGTGAAATGAGGTTGTAAGGGTGGGACCTGATCCCACAGGACCAGTGCCCTTATAGAAAGAGGAAGAGACACCAGCACTCACTCCCTTTCTCTATTTCCCATAGGTGAGCACACAGCGAGAAGGCGGCCGTCTGCAAGCCAGGAAGAGAGCCCTCGCTAGAACCAACCCCGCCAGAACCTTGGTCTTAGACTTCCAGCCTCCAGCGTTTTGTTGTGGCAGCCCGAGTCGACTGAGACCATCAGTGTAGGGAGAGGCAAAGGAGTCATCGGGTGGCTTCTTTAGGGCAGGTGGTCAGGTGACCATGAGGTGAGGAGAAATGAAGGGAAGAAGCCAAATAGAATCCACTGGAAGAATGTTCCAGAAAGAGGGACTAGCAGGACAAAGGTCCGGCAGTAAACCCAGCTGGGATGCACTCTGAAGGCCAGGGAAAGTGGTGGATTTGATTCTCCAGGTAGCAGGAGCCCACAGGAGCACCTGAGGGAGGAGTGCTAGGGTGGAATTTATGTTAGGCCCTTCTGGCTGCTGAGTGGAGCCAGAGAGGAAGCCTAGTTGCCATTTAGGAGGCCGCTGCCTGAGTTGTCCTTGGGAGAGACATAGGTGTGGTTTTAAGATGGAGAAAAGCAGGTCAATTTGGGATAGGTTTGAAGGTGGCTGCAGCAGGGTCTGTTGAGGCGTATTTAGGTATGTAAGAGGAAGAGAGGAATTGAGGCTGGTACCTCTTTTTGTGATGTATACGAAAGGCTATCAGAATGCACGGGGCTTTTGTGGTTCCTAACCCTGGGCTCTTTAACACCTGGAGGATGGTAATGCCAAAAGTTGGGAGCTGCTGAGCTCTTTGGGGTCCCACTACTCTGTCACTGACTGGGGGAGCAGGTAGTGTTTCTTACCACTTATTTTTACTGCCAGGGATGGTACCACATTCTACTAAATCACTGCCTTTAATTCACGGATATTTCCATGAAAGTGAAGTGAAGACATTTATATGGGCATTGATGATCTATTGCTGTGCAAAAAGTCACTCCTAAACAGTTTCTATGGGTTAGGAATTTGGGATCAGCTTGGCTGGGTGCTTCTGTCTTAGGATCTGGCTCATGCAATTGCAGTTGGATGTCAGCTGAGGATGTTGCTCATCTGAAGACTCATGTGGGGCTGAGGATCCACTTCCAGTGTGACTTGTTATGTGGCTGGCATGTTGGTGCTGACTGCCGCATGAGGGCCCTGGCTCCTCTCCTTGTGAACCTGTCCACAGAGCTAGTTGAATGTCCTTATGATGTGGTGGCTGGCCTCCACAGGGTAAGTGATCCAAGAGACTGAGGTGAGGGCTGCAAGACCTTTTATGACCCAGCCTTGGAGGTCACACACCATGATCCTGCCACATGCAACTTGTCACAGCAGGCCAGCCTCAATTTAGTGCAGGAGCAAATACCAGGAGGCAAAGTGACCCTGGCATACTCTGATTTGCCTAAAAGGCAAATAACATTGTCACTAGTGGCTGGAAGGGCACTCGAGCCAGTGGTGACATTGTCTGTGGTGTGATTTATCCCTGAGTCACCTGCAGGGCTGGATTTGAGTCAGACCACCTGTGTCCAGTGCTATCTCTTCCCACCTGGAAGAGGCATTTGGTCTGTCTCAGGGTCCTCGTCTGTGAAATGGGCTCTGAATCCTGCCTTGTGGTGTGATGTGAGGTTTGGATCCAGTGCTGACACAAGCTGAGCCTGATAAGTGTTCTTCATTTTCACTTCTCTCCTCTTAGTCAACTCTGGTTTGCTGTGCAGCACACACTTGAGCACAAGTCTTTGAAACGAGTACATCGATTACTATAGACCGTTTGGTAACCTTTGCACCTTGTGTATGTGGAGACTAAACTGGTGGATTCTTTTCTTGGCTTTGCCTGACACCTCTGGAATGGTATGCACTGGAGAGAATGTCGCTTAGATCTACACATGGCTACACATGGGCACGTGCGTGGCTGCAGGATCAATACAGGCTAGCTCTGATTTTTGCCAACTTTCAGATATGTGTACAGATTAGATGTTAGTTATATAATTTGGTTTAAATTATTTGCGATCGGCTTTATGCTGTAGAAGCTGGGAGCCACTGATGGTACTGGTCTTACGTGTTCTACAAATTAGTTTGTAGGTTAGGGTAAACAGTGACTCAATACCTGCTTGTCTCAGGTGGGCATTAGGTAAGTTTCTTTATAGCACTGTCATTAGTATCTCCTCCACATGGGTGGTTGTTTTCAGACACCATGGTTTGGCTTGCGTGGGTGAGATGGGGAATAACGTTGTATCCCCTTAGTCTACAATGCCAGAATGGGTCACTTTCAATAAAACGCGACTCCTGGGTGGCCAACTAAGCTTAAATAGAAGTCAGTCACTCTCTGCCACCACCCTACCCTTGGGCCCTGGCAGCTCTCATTCCAACAGCCTCATAAAGCTGCAGCAGGGGACAAACAAGGTCTAATTGGCACTTTGGGTTTCACAGTGAATTGGTTGTGCTAGATACGGCTGCCGATAAAAATTCAGATTAAACGTTCTGCAGCCATCTGTATGAAGCCTTAATGTTCCTGCCAAATATATTTATGGATCTAAAGATAAGCTATCTGATCCAGTGGCCTTGGCCATCTTAATTTACTTAATTATACAGTTGAATTCATTGTCAGACATGGGTGCAGTGATGAGAAGGCTGCCATGGAGTGATTCACATTTTGCTCATGAGTTGGGTAATGAGTGGTTCTGTGCTGCGAGTTTGGGGTCTACAAAGTCTGGTTACAACAGGCGGGTGTCTTCATCTTATGAAATGGTCAGTATCATGCTCCCTCTTTTCCTTAAGTGTTGTATAACTCAAAAGCTACCTCTCCGTGGAATACTTGGAGTTAATTGAATTGCTGTGTTGTAGTCAGCTCTACTGCCATAACAAAGTACCACACACCGGGGGTTTTAACAACAGGAATTGTTTCCTACAGTTCTGGAGGCTGGAAGTCTGATCAAGATGTTGATGGGGCTGGCTCTCCTCAGGCCTCTCTCCTTGGCTTGCAGACAGTGTCTTCTCTCTGTGTCTCTTTATGTCACCTTTCCTCTGTGTGTGTGTCCTAATCTCCTCTTCTTAGAAGGACACCAGGCCATCCTGAGGATTTCATTTTAATGCAACCCACTCTTTAAAGGCCCCATCTCCAAATACAGTCACATTCTGAGGTTCTGGGAGTTAGGACTTCAATGTGTAAACTTTTTGGGGGACACAGTTCGGCCCCTAGCACTCTGCTTAATCCATCCCAGCACTATATTTCAACCACGAAGAAAAACTTTTAGGATCTATTATTTAAACACATACTAAGGCTACTGCCTCCATATTGGTTTCTGATGGGTCCTGTAATTGGCTTGTCCTGGGGTTAGGAAGAGATGAATTCTGCCAAGATCCCAGAGAAAGGGATACCTGAGTGGGCAGGCCACACCTGTGCTAAAGTCGATGTGTGTCCAACCTCAGCATTCATATGAATAATTGGGAAGTGTGTTAAAGCACAGACTCCTGGGCCGCCCCTATGGCTGCTGCTTCAGAAGCTCTAGGGAAGGGTTCTAAAATTTGCATTTTAAGCAAGTGCTCAGATGCTGTGATGTGGGTCCACTACCAGTAATTTATGCCAAAGAACCAGAAGAAGCCATGGCCAAGAGGGTCTTAAACAAGGGAAAGCAAGTGGGCTCTCTCCTCCTCAACAACTGGCTTTACAGCTGAACGCTTTGTAACTATTCTTAGGAAGAAAGGACAACGTGAGGGAGTTGTAGTAGATGCCAGACACTGGCAGAGTTTAGCACTGGCCCTTCAGCACCTGCCATGACAGCTACAGAGTCATCGGACTGTCAATTACTTACAAGGTGGAACATGCTTCTGTCTCGGTGGACAGGGAGCTTCGGTTTACTCTCTCCATGTTTGAGAGATTACAGGGGCTCCGCACCCTGACAGCGAAAGGAACATGGAGCAAACCCCACCCAGGGCTTTCCCTCAGAGGTCTGCTCTGCTCCATATTTGCTTGAAGGTAAGATTTTGGGAAAATCTCATCCCCCACGGAACTCGAGGGTCCCTGGGTGTTTATCTCCAGGTGTAGCTAATATCACTAACGGAATTACAGCTGACCCTTTAACAACATGGGTTTGAACTTTGAGGGTCCACTGACATGCAGTTTTTTTCACGCAAATGTGGATAGCAGAGAAACAATCATATTCAAAATTGTCTACTGTTTTCTAGAATTGAAGGGTGAGTTAGGAAGAGAAATGATTAGTGCCCTTTCTGTGTAATCTGACTAGAAACATTGGAAAGCTGTAAAACGAGGTGCTCTGCTATCCGTGGAACCTTATCACCAAGGTAAGGAGAAAACCTAGTGACTCCAGGTTCACCTCCCCCGCTGGTGACTCCAGGTTCGCCTCCCCCGCTGGTGAGTCCAGGTTTGCCTCCCGCGCTGGTGACTCCAGGTTCGCCACCCCCGCTGGTGAGTCCAGGTCTACTTGCCCCCTGGAGACACCAGGCTTACCTTCCTGACCAGTGACACCAGGTCCACCTTCCCCACCAGTGACTCCAGGTCCACCTTCCCCACCAGAGACACTAGGATCACCTTCCTGACCAGTGTCCACCTTCCATATGAGTGACTCTGGGCTCACCTTCCCCACCAATGGCATCAGTGACATAGGGCTCCACTCCCCACTGTGACACTTCTGATCCCTTACTCACCAGTGTCACAGGCTTTCCTTCTCCAGAAGGGAAATCCAGGCCTTCCTTCTCCACTGCAGTGAGAGGGCAGAGACCCCAGGAAGCCCCTCCCATTACTACTTCCCTAGGCTCCCTTTAGAGACCCTGCTAAGTGATGGCCCCTCTCACAGAAGTGTCCCAGCCACTTGCCCGAGATTCGTCTGTCCTTCCCATGGGTGACCCTGACTCTAGAAGAAAGAATATTGTGATCCAGACAGTTCTGTTCAAGCCATCCCCATTTCCTGGTGTCCTATGTTTAGTCTAGCATGTGGGGGGAAGTTATTAATCAGAGGATGGTGCCGGTGGTTCAGTCTTTGGACCTTGAGTGAGCTGCTGAGGAAATTGTCAATCAGGGCCTGGCCATCTGTGGGGCCACATTGTCCCTCGTGTTTCTACTACACCAGAAGATGCTGGCAAGCCTCAGAACTCCTGGGGATAATGTGAAGCCCCCACCCTGGAGCTCCAGAGTCAGCAGGCCTAGAGAGAGGCTGGAGATTATGCATTTCTAGCCAGCTCCAGGAGATGCGGATGCTGCCAGCCAGGACCACATGCCAAGAACCACAGAGCAGCACAAATGCCAAGGTTTTTGAGCTTCCCCACTTCCCCTGGGGGTGGGTGATGTCTTAGTCTTTCCCATCCACATTGCAGCAGGGTTTGGACACCAGCCCGGGGGACTAGGAGTAAAGGCCTGGTTTGCAGGGAGTCGGTAGGGGGTTTTGATTATTCTCAGGTTCTTCCCACTTGGATCACAGATCCTTTTATATGCCTTGCTCAGGGCTGGCAACTGCTAGACACAGCACTGCCCTTCTGCCCAGGGCCCTAGGAGCTGCCATCCAGGAGCAAAAGAACCCCAGTCTGGTGTCAGTGGACCTTAATGTCCTCAACTCTTAAATAAGAGGGTTGGGCTTGATAGTCTCTGATGGTCCCTCCTTCCAGATCCGGAGCTATAGCAAACGCTGTGTCATGTCCTCCTTCAGATTCCATCAGCTCATGTCTAGTTACTCATTGCCACACAAAATTACCTCAAAACTTAGTGACTAAAACAATGATATGTTATGATGTTTCTTGATTCTTCAGTCAGAAATTTAGACGGATACAGCTGGACTGCCTCGTTTCTGTTCCATATTATGGGTATCTCCCATATGTTGCAACGGGGATAATGAAAACTGGGAATCTCTCTCTCCATCTGTCTCTCTTCCCATGGTCTTTCTATGTGGTGGTTTGGGCTTCCTCACAACATGGCGGTCTTAGGATAGTCAAACTTAACCATGGATGCTTGGAGTGCCAAGAGACATTGTCCTGAGTGGAAACTGAAAGCCTTCCTAAGATGTAGACCCTGAAGTCCCAGAGCATTATTTACGTCACATTCTATGGGCCAAGCAATTCAGAAAGGTGGGTAACTAGATTCCACCTATCAATAGAGAAATTGCAGAGTATGGTCATGTTTAATCTGCCACAATCCACCTCTGAGTCAACCTGTAGCCGAGGTGGATAGGCCCCCGTATCCTGATGACATCCCACCTCAAGCCTGCTCTGCATCATTGCCTGAAGCCTTTCCTGGGTGTCTCAGGAGCTTGTGCATGTGTGCAGGTGACCCAGAAGTGCCAGCTGTGTAACTCATCAAAGGCACCAAAGGCATCCTCAGCCAAGGGGTAACAAGAGGGAGTAGATAACCCCAGAATCCCATCTTATGGCAGGATGATTTGGGGCAAAGTCTAGGTCACAACTTGGAAGATCCACTGGGGACTGAGCCCAGTTGCCCCAGCAGTGACCTCTTCCTGAGTACACCCTTTGTGGCCTCCTCTCCACCCCTGTCTTGCGTTTCCTCTCCCTGCTTGGGACTCCCAGATCACCACCCAAGTAAACCACCTGCTCTTCAGTCCTTGTTGCAGCATCTGCTTTGGGGGACACATAAATGAAGCTGAAAGCTTGGTCTGGGGATCTGGAGAAGGCATGTATCAGTGTCCAATAAGTGTTAGCAGTTGTTACTATCACTGCATTCTGGAAATGCCTTCTATCATATCATGGTTAGTTTTATAACCCAGTTGTAGAAGATTCCAAAGAAATGTAAGGACCTGATTCCTAGACAGATTTTTATACTGAAACTGTGCTCATACCTGCCTAATGCTTAGCCCTCCAAGATCTGAGAGACTTCACCCTCCTTGTGTAAACCATCCCACCACTTGTTGCTGTGAGTCACTGCCCCACGGCTTGCGTGGAATGTGCTGAATGTCGTGGCACCATGACGACAGCACTTCTCAGGCTCGCTCAGTGGAAGAGCCTTCGAGGTGGAGCATTGCCAGACTCACGGTCAGCATGGCGGGCTCCCCAGTTACTGGCCTCGGTGTCTTTCCGTGGTTTCTTTTTCCCAGGAGAGGTACACAGATATGCTATATCCTTGCTGTTGCAGAGCTAGCTTTTATTGAGTACTTGCTTATCAGACAGCTAAAGTGCTGAAGGCCTTCATGAAGATTATCTCATAATTCTCACAATGCCTCCCTGGCATTTAATAGAAGAGGAAAGCAAGGCTTAGGGAAGCCAAATACATTGCTTACTGAATTCAATTTTCCAGCAAAACCACCTCCTCATTCTGTTTCCACAACCTTTGGTTCCCATTGACGTCTAACACACATTTACATTTGCACACATATACACATCCTCAGTTTCTCTCTTACATCCCTTTAGACACTAAGAAGGGAGTTTTTGGCTCACAATGGTTTTGTTCTGAATTATTCCAGCTTTCATTCTTAAGACATGCTGCTCAATTTTGGAGACGTTATACCAGAATTCAGTGGAACGTGGGGGCAAGAAAATATCAGAAGGACAGTGAGAAGTGCCATCCCAGCAGAGCACCAAGGACAGGGTGAGCAAGTGGTCTGCCCTGGTGTGGGCTAGAAGAGGGGATTCATCATCCGTGGGGGATTTTAAAACAGCAATAATACCAAGTACCAATGAGCCTGCTCTTTGTCACTGCACACTAGGAATTCCCCACAATGTCAATCATGACATACTCTTTCCCCCTAAAATCTTTTCTGGTGAGAGTTCTGAAGAATTGCTGCAGTTACTAGAGCTTCAGTGATAGGTACATAAGCTTCAAGTGAGCATGAATTCATTACTGATCCTTTAATAAACACCATGTCAGTTCAGAGAGCTCCCAGCAATACGGTCACCTCCAACACACAGGGACTGAACTTCCACAGGCGCATCTCGAGAGACGTTTGTCAGGGCCCTGGATCATTCAGACTCACTTCAGGCACTATGGGGTCCTCAGCCCTGAGGAGCTACACGTTCCTGTTCCTGCATGGAGGTAACAGGTATGACCTACGCAGCGACTGCACAGTGAAGGTACAGAAGAAGAAAGACAACGGAGTTCCTTCAGTGTGACCACTTGCAATCCGCATTTGTGTTTAAAATCCCAGACAGTGACTTAAGGTTAGAACTGCGAGGTGCACCGTTTTATTTGCTAAGTTCGGATTTTAGCTCATGCATATTTATTTCATGTCATAGTTATGACTGACAATAATTTTGTCTTATGGAAGAGAGGAGTGTTGACAATTTTCTGCTCAGGTGTCAGATATGCCAGGTCTGCCTGCTACATCACACTATAACTGCGGCAGAAATTCAGGCCCTTTTTGGGTTTTGTTTTTGCATACAGTTGTCCTACACCTGAAAAGCAGATGATATATTACACACACTCTTACGTTTTCTCTTGCCGAGATGCAGGTGTCCCTTGTGTGTTGTTAAACCCTCACAGCATATACGTTATGGAAACTGTACATCCTGGTCAAGCCCATAGGAAAGGCATTAACCCATTGACACTTCTGAAATCTTCTGTCCCTGTGGTTCTAGAAATACAAGAATGACTGCTTGAGAATCTCTAGCCTGGCATCTCCAAGCCCCTGGGATTTCCTCTGTGCTGGAGACCACAATCCTCCACAGGACACTCCATACCCCCTTCCTGCTGGAGCAATGCTGCTGAAGTCTCTAGCTGAGCCCTCCCTAGGGCCTGCCCTCCTTAGGGCCTACCCGACCTTGAGCTGCCTCCATCCAATGGCTGGTTTAGGAGGTGGTGCACGAAGGTCTAGCCTGGTGCATTAGGACAAGCCTGAAGTGCCCCCAGCTGAGCCTTTCCTTGGGCTTCCACAGTTCAAATTCTCTTGCTGCCCAGTCCTGCCTCTTTACTCCCTATGGGGATTGACCCTGGGGGCACCCCTAGTCTACTGCCTATGTAAAGTCAGGAGCTGTTCCTGGGAACTCTGTTACGACACATCCCTCCTCCCTAAATCCACACCTTGTATGGATTTGGCTTTCTGGCCAGTGCCTTCTTCCCCAAATGCGCCTGTAGGTCCCCATCCGGGTCCCTGTAGCAATCATTGCTGTGCATTAAATATGTCCTTCTGGGCTTGTGGGAGGCTTTTGTTCCTGACCCCTGTGTATAATAAGCTGGGGACACACATGACATGTGTCAGTTCCAAGTGGACTGTTGGTTACAGCAGCATCATACTGAACATCTGACTGATAGAGCTCCTTGGGGTTAGAACCTCCTTCCCTGCATTTTCTGGCCATTTTTACCTCCAAGTTCTGGACAAAATGCAGCCATCTCTGTAGACCTCTGAATCTAGCAGGAATCCCATGTTCATCTTTGTTCTCTTGAAGTCCGTCTTCCCTAGGAGACTGACAGTGCCTTCAGGACAGGAAGTGCATCTTAATGACCCTCCATCCCTCACAAGGCCTTGGTCTGAATATAGATGTAATGCTTGCTGAGAGGACAGAAGGCTCATCAGGACCTGAGCGAGGTGCCCAGGATAGATGGTGAATAGGCACATGTGACATCAGTTTGTCAATAGGAGAGCAATTCCTGATACGGGTGCTAAACATCACATGTCACGTTCCTTTCATCAGCCATAGATCAAATCCCTGGACTCTCACTCGCCTGCTGAACACCCCACATTCTTAGACAAAAGAATGATTTAAGTGTGTCTGCAGTATTCTGTAACATATTGTTCTCAGCACCATATGCTTAATACTGATACTGGATGTTTGCTCCCAGTTACTTCTGCAGGTTCATGTATTGAGCAAACATCAGTATCCTGGGGCCCAAATACTGTTGAAAGCAACTGAAAATATGACAGTGAGTACCATCAATATCAGCCCTAATCAACTTCCAGTTGTATCCAGAGTACAACTACTATCATTTCAGCAGCTCTGCATGGGTCTCAAAGGGCAGGTCTGCTATCCCTGTCTTTTGCAGAGGCTCAGGGAGGCTGACAGCCTGCAGAGGAACCACAGCTGGAATGGGGCACCCGCTGGGGGATCCTCACAGAGCAGCGTCCTGCTGCGGGGTAACCGCCCTCTCCTGCCGCTCTTCTGCCTCTACCATTACTGGTCCTGTTGTCTGATACATTTGACTTTCCTCTGTAATATTTCGAGGAGGACCCTGAGGGTTTTCCTCTTCATTCTGTTCCTGAATTATTTCCTCTCCAATTATATCAGATTATGTATTTGCTTTTAATTATCTTTATATTGATCGTTTATCCTAAAACTCTGTTATATCCATTTATTTTAGCCTTGGTATTTTGATAACACCATTTAAGCCTCAGCTGTCTGGCCAATTAAATGAGATGAGTCATATCAAACAAGCACATGCTGATTTGTAGGTCTGTCTTCTCACTGACCTGTGGTGGGGCAAGAATAGGGTTCCTGATCTGCACAGGAGTGCACAAGCAGTCTACCACCCAGGCAGCTTCTGTGGCTTCATGGTCAAAGACGTTTCTGAGACTGATGATGCTTCCTTGACCTCGACATCCTCCTTCACAGTACCTACTTCAGGGGTGACTACTGCTGAGTACAGGAGTTGGGGGCTGGGGGAGATCCCGCAGGCAAAGAAGAGAGACAAGTGCAGTCCCATGAGATTCAGAATGCTTACCCCACAGCCAATCAACACCAGTTCTGCTTTGGAAATCAATGCATCTGTACCCTGAGTTGCATTGGATCCTGGAGGACCAGAGCTCTGCATGATTTCTACTCTCCAGCCAGTGTACAGAACTTGTAATACTAAAAATGGCATTCTCTAGACTCCCTTGCAGTTAGATTCTGGGCCTGATTTTATCTCATTTTGACTAGGTGCGTGTGTTTTCCACTTACAAGACGGAAGGTAGTGGGGCTGCGCTTCGCTGTGTCTGCTGTTTCCATTGTGAAGCACAGGGGAGAGGTCCTGGTTTTCTGCAGCAGTTGTAGCAAGAGGTCCCGATTTCTGGGCAGTGGCTCTATGAGTGTCAAGAGCAGGGCTTGGAGCAGCCATTTTGCTGGTGAGCAAGTAGCAGACACTCATAGTTCTGGGGCCTCTTTTTGATTCCTAGCTCCTAAGGCAAGATATTCCTGAAGCACTTGGTTGTGGCTGGTTTTCCAATTTCCTAATTGTAATAAAGGTGGGTGATCTGAGAGCCAGAGGAGGCCCAGCATCCTTTCTTCCCACCCATTATCCAGCTTCCTGCTCAAAGCAGCTGTAGGACACCATGGGTGGAGTCATCTGGCACATCCACTGAGCTGCCTAGAGTAGCTCTATGTGCAATGGAATGTGAGATTCACTTGGGGTGATGGCAAAACATTATAGAAAATATTAGCAAAATTTATAGTTTATAATCTCAAACCTTTTGGAAGACCAAAAGGTTTTATCAGGGCAGGCCAAAGGCAGCTGTCGGATCCATCACTAGTGAAGAGATAGGGATGATAAGAAGCTTTCCCAGTTTAAGTCTGCTTACCCCACATCCCTTTGTCTCTACTCTGTTTAATCATGTAAACTTTGTGCTGGATGGTCCTCTCAGGGGGAGATCAAAAGGAAATTACCTGTTAATAGTGTTTACTCTGGGCCCAGAACCTAAAGCTTTTATCATTCATAAAACCATCCTGTTAATCGTGTTAATTATCCACAAGTGTGTTGACTTAGAACCTCTGTTATGAGTAAATGTGTGGATGGACAGAGGGTCTTGGTCAATTGGTTGTGTTTCACCCTCTGAAAGCAGCCAACAGCCATCCCTAGCCCACTTGTATCACCGTAATGGTGTGAGTGTGCATTTATTCATCCGTCATTGAGTCACGGTCTGTAGGCCAGACTTCTGCAGGTGGTGGGCGATGTCTCAGTGGAACATACCTTGAGTGAATAAATGATGCATTCATCTGGAAGACTCTTCAAAAGAGGTGCATATCTCATGAGTTGGTAAGTCGCTATGTACAACAAGTCACAATAAATTGGAATCACTAGTCTTGGGGATGTTCTTTATTATTAATGATAGGAATGTCTTCATCGGCTTTTAAAAAACTTTTGGAAGGTTAGTATTAGGTGGAATCAGATTTGCTGTCCTGACCCTGAAATTTGGCCTTTCTTTCTCCTTTCTCTCCTCCATATTAGATTATTTTCTAACTAGAGCACAAGGACAGTCCATGGATTTAATTACTTGGAACCATATTTCCTTTCATTAAAGGGATTTGCTTTAAGTCCTAAACAAGTTTGACATTCAGCCTATGTACTTTAAATAACAAGTGATTTTCTGTGTTCTCCAAGGTTACTACAATAAACATGTTATTTGTAGGTTTTAAGTGTAAAAGGTTAACATAATCTCTATGCACACCCTGCTTCCCAAGAAGGAAATATTTTTGCATACACAATTATACACAAATATTATACAAAGCATAGTCTTTGTTTTACTTTATCTTTGCACAAGTTAAAGTAAAACAAAGCTTACTATTTAGAAAGCTTACTATTCTGTAACTTTTAGTACATCTTGAACATCTTTCCTTAGCAGGACAGACAATTAAAAGCCATCAGAATAGCAAGGATATATTGAGCATTTCTCATGTGCTGTGTATTAAACTAAGCCCTTTAAGTGGATTGACATCTTTGATCTCCATAGCAGACAGGAAGTTGGCACTTTCAATATCAAGCCTGCTCTCTTGGAGAAGGTTATGCATGTAAACCCACCTGGCCTCTCCTCCTCACACTCTACGCCCTACTTTCTGGAGAGAAACTGTTTTTCAGGGCTTTCTTTTGGCTTTAAGAATATTGCCCACAATGACTAATAGTAAGCCTTCTCTTTTCCAAAACTTGTGCTTCCTATGCTATCATCCTGTTTTCCACACTGGTTAGCACCTCCTGAATGGCGTAGTGAGCCTGAGCATCTTTGTCTTGTTCCTGCAAGGCCTGGACCAGCTGCCCCAGATGAAACCCAGCCTCAGGGCGAGGCTGCCCAACAAGCTCCCAGCTCCGAGGAAGCCACAGCTTGAGTTGTCATTGATGTTGCCGTTGGCCCGGGGTGAGTTGGTACCACCTAACATCCTCTCAAAAGGAGACCCAGCCTCCTGCATGAGAATGGAGTATTCCTGGGAGATGGTATCTCCCTGAACATAGATGGGACCTGGCAGTGAGGACCACAGTGCCTGACCCCTGTGAGCCAATGCCTCCAGAACCTGAGACTTCAAGTCATTGCCCATTGAGGGATGGACTGAAGCACATCTCAAAATTCAACCAGATTACCAGCTGGAGGCCAGGGGAATCTAGAAACATTAACTGCCTCCCCCATTAAACAGATGCATTTATTTTTGCATTTATTGAATTAATTTACAAAATGCTGCTCTCTTGAGGGAAGCATTCCCTGGAGCTTGCAAATACCAACTAATACCATGTAGTTAATACACATTCAACAGAAGCAGTCATGTCAGGGTTATATTAGCACCAACCAAAGAATACAAACATCCAGACTTTTGAATTCTCCAACCTCAAAAACCTCTGTGATTTACTGTCTTTTAGGACTCAACCTAGATAGGGAAATTCCTGTCAGAAGTTTCTGTGCAGCACATTCCTGAACTTCCTTGAATAGTTTTACGTCTTTCTGAGGTTTCTGGTGTCAGTCCTTAGGGCTGACTGCTACCACCTAGAATCCAAGGGGACTGTTTTGGAGGAGAGGATGGGGACCTAGTTGCATCTTCCTGGTAGTGGGACAAGTTAGTCTAATGTGTTTTTTCACAGTCTTCTAGATGGGAGAAGCACCTGTGGAGCCCAGCATTCAGGTGTTTCTGAAATTGCTCCCTGTGAATGAGGGCATCTGCCCGCCTCCACTGTCCCAATCCTGCCTACTGCCTCTCTCCTCTTCTGATGAGATCTTTCAGCAAATCAAGGCTGGGGCTTGACAAGCAACTTCCCAATCATCACCAACTCTCTGTGTTTTAAGGTCTCCATCCACACTGCCTGCCCTGAAAGGAAAAGAAGCTGAGCAGTTGCCCAATGAATCTAGAAGCAACCTTTTACTCTGCTCCTGTGCTATCTAGGTAAAACTGATCAAACAGCACATTTTCTGAGGCTAGGTTTGCTTCCTTTCTTCCTTTCTTGTTAGTGAAAATATTCGGTGTGGTTTCTGTTTTGACTTACTTTTAAATTTTTTAAATTATTGACACATAATAACTGTACATACTTTTGGGGTATAATGTAATTTTTTTTGAGACAGGGTCTCAGTCTGTCACCTAGGCTGGAATGGTGGCATGATTATGGCTTGCTGCAGCCACTAATTCCCAGGCTCAGGTCGTCTTCCCACCTGAGCCTCCTGAGTAGCTGGGACTATAGGTGCACACCATTATGTGTCACTAATTTTCATATTTGTCATAGAAACAGAGTTTCACCATGTTGCCCAGCCTGGTCTTGAACTCCTGGACTCAAGCTATCCACCTGCCTTGGTGTCCCAAAGTGCTGGGATTACAAGCATGAGCCACCGCACCCACTCTGATGGTTTAGTATATGTGCGCATTGTAGAATGATTAAATCAAGCAAATTAGCATATCCATCTTCTCACATACTTGTCATTTTTTCATGGTGAGAGCATTCAACACCTACTCTTTAAAAGCAATTTTGAAATATATAATACATTATTATAACCAGAGTCACCATGCTGTCCAGTAGATCACTGAAATGATTCCTCCTGCCTGACTGAAACTTCACACTCTCTGACCAACATCTCCTTTTCTCCATCCCCTCTTCCTCATTCGTTCCTTAAATTATTTGGACAATAGCAGCTGTTTTGGCCTGAAAATGCCCACAGAAGCATCCGTGCCTCACACCAGCTAGTAGGAATAACTACAGGAAACCACGTGACTGCCCATCAGCAGTGGAATGTGTAACTGAGTCATGGTCTGTTTCAACAAAGGAATGATACGAAACGGCGTAAGAAGCTGATGATCTGCAGTGGTCTGAGACAATGTATATGAGAATCTTGCAAAGTAATTTGAGCCAAAGAAGCCGGATAAAAATGGTACAAATTGTATTATTCCATTAATACTAGGTATAAAATCCAGTGGAACTAGGCTATGCTGTCAGAACTGAGGACAATGATGGGCCCAGTAGTAACCAGGAAGGGGGACATGGGGGGCTTCTATGTGTGGTGTGGGTGACCCACTGTTCTTGTTGAGAGGCTGGATACACGGACATGCTCAGTTTGTGAAAATTCAACAAATTGTATGTACACTTAGGAAAGGTGCCGCATTTCTGTGTGTGTGTGTGCATGTGTTTATATACCTTAACTGTGTATCTATATACCTTAATTTTTTTTTTGACACAGAGTCTTGCTCTGTCACCCAGGCTAGAGTGCAGTGGCACAATCTCAACTCCCTACAACCTCCGCCTCCCAGGCCCACTGCAACCTCCTGCCTCAGTCTCCCAAGGAGCTGGGATTACGGGCACATGCCACCACATCCAGCTAATTTTTGTATTTTTTTTTTTTTTTTAGTAGAAATGGAATTTCACCATGTTGGCCAGTCTGGTCTCGAACTTCTAACCTCAAGTGATCCATCCACCTCATCTTCCCAAAGTGCTGGGATTATAGGCATGAGCCACTGCGCTCAGCCCTTAAAGTTTTTTTTGAGATGGGTTCTTGTTCCATTGCCCAAGTTGGAGTATAGTGGTGTGATCATAGCTCACTGCAGCCTTGACCTCCTGGGCTCAAGCAATCTTCCCACCTCACCATAAATTTAAACATGAAAAAGAGCAAGGGCAATTCTGCTGTTGGGCATGCAGACATAAAGCTCCAGGGGGTCTTGTAAAGGCAGAGCTGTCTTCAGACACCACTGTCCTTGGCTCACAGCACGTCCCTTGCTACCCTATGCTCTGATCCCTATGCCCCTTCCCAGAAGATGTGAGTGTTTCGCTGAGGGATATCAGGGCCTGGCACTTGGTGGAGGCCGCTGGCCCTGGTCCTCAAACTGGGATGGGACCCTTAAGTGCTTTCACTATGGTGTCGTGGCTCTGAAGCTTCCAAGAAGACAACAATAAAAAAAATGTGCGTGTGGCGGATGTTGTTTTCAACATGAAGACTCCAGACTAGCCAGAACAATGGGAACCCCAAGAGCATGTGGACTTTTGAAGAGGGGTATCCAGGGATTCTTTTAGAATGTATTCAAAATAACAAAGAGATCGGAGTTTATAAGATCAGAGAGATCAAAGACCTGAGGGTGAGTGCTTGGTCCCAGGGTCCCAGGAGGAGAGAAACCCAGGAAGAGGAGGGAACATCGCAGAGCCAAAGAAACAGACAGGCTCCCAACTTGCAAACTTCTAAAAGTTATAGTCCAGGATTTTAAAAATCATTATTAATACATTTGATTCATGTAAAACTGACCTTTCCTGAGGAAGAAATTCAATTTACCTCTTAGAAACTCTTTAAAAAAATCCTCTCTAGACAAAAGAAGACAAACCGATTCAAAACTTCCACTTCCTCATTTTTTTGCAGAATCTCAAGTGCCCTTAAGGAAGAAAAAACACACACGCACGCACTGAGACACACAGATCTATTTAAAAAACAACAGGTATTTTCACATTGGTGTCGTGACCTATTTCTGGATCAGAAACTGGATTGCATGTCCACAAAGCCATCTCCCCACCTGGTGTTTGCTCTGCACAGCGGTTGGGAAAGTACAGCCTCGGGGTCTAACAGAAAATGCATCTTTTCTTCTTTTTTTATGATCGAATGCCATGAGTTTACTAATTTACAGCATCTATTTTTGTATTATATACAGAGGCCAAGATTGGAGCTTAGCCCAGTCTTTTCTGGAAATGGTTCTTTTGAAATCAGCAAGTCCACTTAAACAAAAGGAACGTTGCTCTGCCTTCCCTTGTGACTTGCATCCTCATTTTCATTTGTAGCTTTCTTTTCCAAGACTTTGTCGGGAAGCCGCTAATGGGAGTTCTGCTGCCACTGAAGAGTGTGGTGGTGCATAAGTTCCTGTGAGTCCATCTGCCATGAGGACCCTTCCATATGTACAACCATGACAAAATAAATGTTTAGAAAGCAACTTCAAAGAAGTTCAAATCTAGATATCCTCATCAGGGATAATATAGGAGCTTGAAATACATGTGCAGATCACCTGGTTCATTAACTATTGAGGCATGGGTTGTGGGGATCCAGGATCGCTCAGTCCAGCAATCACAGAGAAGGCCTGCTGCATGGTCAGGCTGCAGAGGGAACCCCAAGGGTTCAAGTGGGCACTTTTAGGGTTGCAGGGCACCTCTGCCTCAATTACTGCCATTCCATTCCACTGTGGATTTACACACTCCATTTCTACAAATAAAATTTTATTTTTCAACATTTATCAATGCTAAAAAGAGTTGAAAACCACTGATCTATTAGAGGCCCTATTTGTCAAGTAAAATGGTACTTGAGCAGAGAGAAACATGACTGGTCAGGGATTCTCAAACAGGAAGATAAGCAGATGAGAGCTGTGAAATGTGAGCAAAAGGAACGTTATGAAACAGTGGCATTCAAACTCAACAAACAACTCTCCCTGCTCAAGGAAACAGCTAAACACAGCAGTTTAAAGTTTTAAAGGTGATCGTGCATAATATGTTTGAGAAGATTAGAGAATGTAAACTATCCATGAAACAGGAAGAAGCTGTTATGAAAAAGAACTATGAAACTTTGAAATTTACCAGATGATTGTTAATGAAACCTCAAAAAATAGGCTTGATAGCAAAACAGACTTGATTGAAGAATGAATTAGTAACTGAAAGACCACAGGGTTCTTGTAGAATATCATTCATGGGGGCAAAGAAATCAAAGTAAGAGACAATCAACACATGAGAGGGAGCTAGATGTTTCTTTATGTATTTACTAGGATAAAATAGTTCTCTAAGGGAGGAAAATAATTAAGTAACTGATAGAAGAAAATTGATCAGAACTTTTCCAGTTCAAAAGCAGGGCCGGCTTCTTGGGTATGTGGCCTCTGGGGTCACATAAGGCTGTGAGCTCTGAAGGACTCCATGCTTGTCTGATTCTCATCTGTTGCCATCTTGAAATGCTTAATAATTTGATCTTTAAACTTGAGCTTTGTAAGTGAAGTTCGATGGGGCCACAAACCATGTGCGTGTGCAGAGACACAGGTAATATATGTGTCCCTGTTCCTTCCTGCTCCATTCACCTTCCCAAGGCCCCAGCACACAGAATTCCAGTGGATTCTGGTGGAGTTCAGCAACCCTGAAGTTGAGGAGAAGGTAAGCGTGCTCGTCCACTGAAGGAGAGGCACATGGACAGCCCCGCCAAGCCACACACGATCTGTTGGAACCAGAACTTGCTTCAAATGCCTAAAGAAGGCAACGGCCTTCTAAGAAACATAACAGTGAAGGCACACTATCCCATCCCTTCTTACCTGGGCTACTTCTCTGTATTAGACAGCCACGAACCCTGAAAATGATGACGTACAGGGAAAGATGAGGACAGCGCAACCCAGAGCTCCTGTCCTTCAGCGCTTTCTCCCTCATCAGTCAGCCGAAGGGAGAGGGTGCTGGCGCACGCGCAGGTAGCAAGAAGTAAAATACAAACAGTTGAGCTACTCTTGAGCAGCATCGCCACTGTTATGGTAAAAATGAAATACACACGCATACCCAAGCTACGTAACACGAACCGTAATTTCAGTGATTCCTCATGTGAGTTAAACGCTTTGTATTTGCATTTAAAACTAGCATTGCACAAATGATAAAATTTATGCTAATACTTTAAAATTTTAACTTTACTTGGAATGAAATTAAATAACATGAAAAATACAGCACATCAAGAAAGAGACTGTGGAAGAGAAGAAAAAACTGTGTATTTTAGTATTGCTAGGCTTTTCCCCTGCTTTTTGAACAGGAGTTCTATGTTTTAGTTTAGCACTGCTTTCTGTAGATCAGAAAGCAGTTCCATTTAAAAGGGCTCACCAATGCATGGCAGAATGCATTTTTAAAAGATTTATTTTGGAACTTCAAAGGTAAAGAGAAGTTTTTGAAGTTTCCAGAGAGAAGGAAGGGTTAATTTACAAGAAATGAAGTGCCTGAGGCCAGCAACACAGAGCTGGGTCAAGAGCTCTGCAGCTCTTTGAGCACAGGGCACCGACTGTGGCTGGCCAGGGCTCGTGTGTGGCTCAGGGCTTCTCAGTCAGCTCATCCTGTGTCTTATTTGGTCTGGAAACCAAAGGCAGGTGGAGCGGACAACAGCTGGGGGGCAGGGGTGGGCTGGGCACACAGGGATGGTTGTGAAATCCCGGGGCATCTCCTGGGAGCTTGTCTGCACAGAGCTGGCAGGGCCAGTGCTGGAACCAAGCCAGGTTCCTGGAACGTGCCTGGACGCAGCTTGGCGAGGTGGTGGGCTTCAGCATGTGAGGACAGGAGGAACACAGTGTCCCTGAGCTCTGCTGCTCCCGGGCTGGGTGCCATGGAGGGCCCAGGAGGCTGGAAAGGGCTAGTGGGCCAGCACTGGAGCATGCCATGGGCTGCTTTCGAGGGTCAGGTTTCCTGTGTCTGTAGACAGGCAGGGCCAGCTCTGTGGGCTATGGGTTCGTGTGCTGAGACACAACACACGCAGACACATACAGACACACAGATACATGTAGAAACACCTGCATATACAGACACACAGACACACAGATACATGTAGACACACATGTACATGCAGGCACACAGATACATGTAGAAACACATGTATATACAGACACACAGATACATGCAGACACACATGTACATGCAGACACAGAGATACATGCAGATACACATACATAGACACAGACATACACATGTACACACACACACACACAGACCCATACGGGGACACTCAGACACACAGACACACACACAGACATACATGCAGGCGTATATACAGACACACACAGACACACGACAATGGAAGCTTTTTCCTTGGCTCTTCAAATACAGAAAAATCATCCAAACAGTTCATTTTGGCCAAGCCAACTCGTGCTGGCGTTAGGAGTTGGGGGCCGATGAGGAGAGTGCAGTTCTGCTGCTGTCCTTTCCTTTACTGCTGTCCTTTCCTTTACTGATGGGCACGGCAGCCAAGGCTGTCCAGGAGGGGATGCATCGAGCACAACGCTTGGACAGAGTCCAGCCAGGGCGGAGGGGCTGGCTGGGTCCTTCCCGGGACACCCAGACTGTTCCAGAGCTGTGGAAGGCCCAGGACAGGAACAGTGCTACCCATTTCCCAAGAGCTGGCAGCCTCAAAGTGGTGGGCACGCCGTGTTCTGGGGCCGGAGGGAAAGCCATATGGGGAAAGAGGCATGGGCTAAGGTTTTGGACCCCAGGAAGGACTCCCTGGAGCAGCACAGGCTGAGTGGGAGCCCACGCCAGACCGACAGCGAGCCCCGGCATGGGAGAGCGCCTTGCACAGCCACTTTGTGAGGAGTCAAAGATGCAGAGGAAATGCTGGGAGAAATGAGCACAAGCAGGTCTCCGTGCTGTCAGAATTCTGTGCATCTGGAAGCTGCTTCATCTCCAACTGAGGGAACGCAGTCCACAAAGAATTCCGGAAGTCTCCGACCAGGAAATGCTTTCTCTTCCGCTGAGCAGAACGGCGTGGAAAACACCCATGCAAGAACATGGCAGATGCTGAAATGGTCTTGGGGCAGGGGAGAGGGTCCAGCCTCAGAGGGTCTTGCCCTAATGCACAGCACATTAAACCCACCCTGCGAGGCCCACAGCGGGCTGAAGATGAAAGCCCATTGCATGGGCAACAAAGGGCGAACACCCAGGTTGGGTTTGCACCCACCATATCTTTCCTCAATGTGGCTTCCTGGGTAGCAAGCACGTGGCTGGTTGGACCCCCATGGCAGGCCTAGGCCAGGTGAGGCAAGTGGGTATCCTTAAGCTACACCCCAGCGTCTCTTTCTCTGCCTGCAGAGAACAGGTGGTCCTCAGCCATCTTGGGGCAATGGGAAGCCTGGAGTGGGTTCTGTGCAGATCATACAAGAACAGGGCCGAGGCACTGGGAATGCTTATGCAGCCCCAGCTTCCCAGGATGGGGTTGGGGTGATGAAGGGCTCTCCATCCACAGGGACCCCTGGGCCGGGCCATGTAATTGCAGGATATTGCCAGAACCAGGGTCACCATGGGCTGGAGGCTCAGAGGCTGTTCCAGGTGGGAGTCCACACTCCAGGCCTAGGGCAGTGCCTGCAGCAGAGCAGAAACCCCGCAGATGCTGGTGGTCTGGAGCAGACTTCACAGGGCAGAGCTCAGTACATGCTTGCCGTCTTCGAATGACTGGACTTGGAGGTTTTACTGTGCATGCTTTCTTTACAATCACATAGAGAACTTCCATACAGGACTTATTCCCTCACTCATCCTGGCATCCCTCCATTCATGCCCTTCGTTATTTTATTCTAAGGTACGTCCTTATCCATAATAAACACATGAAATATGGCCGGAGTAAGACATTCTTCTGCAACAATCATCGGCATACGGATGGTTCAGAGGTATTTAAAAAGTCAGCGTTGGCCGGGCACAGTGGCTCACGCTTGTAATCCCAGCACTTTGGGAGGCCGAGGTGGGTGGATCCTGAGGTCAGGAGTTCAAGACCAGCCTGGCTAACATGGTAAAACCACATCTCTACTAAAAATACAAAAATTAGCCAGCCATGGTGGTATACCCCTGTAATCCCAGATACTCAGGAGGCTGAGGCAGGAGAATCACTTGAACCCGGGAGGTGAAGCTTGCAGTGAGGCGAGATCGTGCCACTGCACTTCAGCGTGGGCAACAGAGCAAGACTCCATCTCAAAAAAAAAAAATTAATGTTGATGACCGCCACTGTCCTCCCTGCATAGGACCCCCTTCAAGTGTAGCTATGTACCCTTTAGGAGTCGTGCCAGAAAGCCATGAGCTCTCCATACCAAGGTAGTTTTGCCTCTCTTTCCAAAGGTGGGCTGAGAGGATACTCCCCGTACCTTACATATCACCTGGATGCAAGGTGAGCCTAGTGGGGTTGCAAACTGGAGTTTGGGTACTCATTTTCACCCTGGAAGCCCCCTGGGAAGCCAGCACCCAGTGAGGAAGATGGCATGGCTGGTTTCATACTCCACAGTGAATTATGCAGTGACTGTGGCTCAGGTGATATGGAGGGCACAGGGTGGCATGCCTGTGGCCTCTCCATAGGTAAGGGCTCAGGTCATCTGGCCACTAACGCTTGTCCTCACGTATCTGGGTGCTTTGGTCTATGGAACCCATGTCCTGAAGAAGCCATATAGAGCTTCTGTCCAGCAAGGTTCCACACCCTGGGCATTGCAAATAGCCATGGAAAAATGGTAGCTGCTTAGAGTTATTATTTCTAGAGCCAAAGTGATGTGCAAATATATAGAAGGCCAGTGTTATTATTATCGTCATCAACATCTTGTGCAGAAGAAGAAACCAAAGCTCAGAGAGGCTAAGCAACTTGCTCAGTTTCACACAGACAGTAAAAAAGCATTTTTAAAAGATCCTCAGATTGAGGTGCTCTGGAATCCATGGGCATAGCTCACCTTCCTGTAGCATCTGAAAAGTCACTGGATATAATATGGAGACAATGAAAGTTTGCACTGTCTCCCTCCCCACCCTGTCCTCCTCTCCGTTGACAACTGTGCCCTAACTCCAGCTCCAGGGTCTCCAGTGAGTCTATATCATGACAAAACTGAAACTTAAAGGTAAAAGCACTAATTACCCTCAAAATAGTTAATTATTATTTCACTCAATTTGTTTAATTTTCCCGCTGTTCTGGGGATCTGATGATTTATAAGGAGCTCTACTGATCTAGGAGGATGTGTGTCCTCTGATCTAGAATCAGAACCAATAGAACATATAGAGATATGTGATATTTATTGTAGGAATTGGCTCATATGATTATGGAGGCGGAGAAGTCCCATGATCTGCCGTCGGCAGGTTGGAGACCCAGGAAGGCTGGTGATGTAACTCACTCCTAGTCCAAAGGCCTAAGAACTGGGCGAGCTGATGGCATGAGTCTCGGAATTGAAAGGCTCTAGAACTAGAAGCACCAGTGTCTGAGGGCAGAAGATGGGTATATCAGCTCAAGCAGAGAGTGAGTTTGCCCTTCTTCTGCCTTTTGGCTCTTACCAGGCCTTCAGCGGATTGGATGGTGCCCATCCACGTTGGTGAGGATGGATCTTCTTTACTTAGTCTCCTGATGCAAATGCTCATCTCTTCACAAAGTGCCCTAACACACACACACACACACACACACACACACACACAGAAACAATGTTTCACCAGCTATCTGGGCATTCCTTAGCCCAGGCAAGTTGACAAATAAAATTAATCATCCTAAGTCCGCTTTTTGTCAACTCAACACCAAAATGCATCTTCTTAAACCACTCTAATCTTCAAATAAAGACAATACCAACAACCTGCTATCTGTCTAACTATCCTGCATACAATCCAAAATTCACCAATCCCTTCCCCACAGGAGAAGGCACGAGCCTTGAGTGATTGTTTACTCTTCTCCTTGATATGTTACAATTTAAATACTATAATGTAAGATTGACAATACTTAAATATTCATATAAAGTCAATGTATTGTGTGTTACAGGAAAAGGGAACAAGAGAGGAAAGAAAACAAAGATATTTGCTTACTTTACATACACACAAATGTATTTTTAACAAAATAGGGAGAAAATACTCAGGACAGTTACACTCCCAGTTTCTATGACAGATTAATGGCCACAGTAAATATAACCACCTTATTCCACTAACTCAGTCTATAGTCCCTTTGCCTTCAGCAAGCCCCTCAGGTGGTTATGAGTTTTTACCTGGTGGAGTGACCCAAACCTTCATTCCTGAATTTTCCATTGAGCTTAGTCACAGGGCATGGTAATACTAACAGATTCCCTAAGGAATTTCCTGTATTCCAGACATACCCTTCCTTGCTTCCATTGTGGAGTAGCAGTCCAATTTCCCTTTAGTGGTCAGGATAAATCGCCCCAGCCAGCACCCATCATTCTCTTCTTAGCCTGTTGACTCAGACACAGGAAGAGCCCACACTGGCTGGGTGGCAGTCTTCACTTCCAGTTGAAAGTTAAGGAAGTCGTAGAAATTATGGAATCATTGTTGCGTCTCCTGGTGGAAGCATCCTTCCTTCTGGACTGAAGACATTTAGGCTAGCAGGGCATAAAGTCGGGGAACAGGAAGCAAAAATGTTGCCAGTGGGTCACTAGGGGTGATGGTGAGGGGACTGTCTCCGATTTCCACTCCCTGATTCCTGGACCAGTGAGTCCTGGCTATGGGATAAACAGCAGCATCGAGTGGAGGCTGATTAAAGTGTATAGTTTATGTCCTGGAGCCAAATCTCCCTAGACACGGATGGAAACTTCCCAGAAGAGCCGTGGGGAGCTGGTGATTTGATGCATATAGAGTCAACCCCTTACCTCTGTTTGGTGCTGTCGATAGGACTCCTTATCAGTTAGCTGAAAGGAGGTGAGAATACACGCATAGAAACACACAGCTTCTCACCACCCAAGGACCGCCAGTCACTCCTCTTGATATTCCTCACATTTCTTTTGGATGTGCCAAGAAAGTGGCTCACCTTTGGCTTTGCTTCATGCCTGGAAATCAAGAAAAGCCATGAACCAGCCTGCAGTGGGATCTGCTCAAGACTGCTGATGGGGCCATGTCTGGGAAGGTGCAAGAAGGCTGGGCTGGGACTGCAGTTGAGCTCAGAGCAAAAAGAAAGGATCCCTGCTCTCAGTCCATTGCAGATTATTAAAAATTAACTATCCTCACCTGGAAAGCAGAGGATGAATTAGATCTGAGATTCTTTTGTCACCTCTGTGGACCCTACATTCTAAGGTAGGGTCCCTCCACACCATATCGATTCAGTAGTACATACATTCATTACTTTGTTTTCACATCTCCCTTAATCGACGCCTGGACTAGCAAGCTCCAGTAAGGGAATCTGAGCACGCCTGTCACCTGGAATGCCTCTGGGGAAAGTGTGTCGAGTCCTTCGATTCCTGCAGCCGAAGGGCTCCAGGCAGGAGGCTAGCAGGCCTGAGTAAGGGCTCCCTTCCAGCTAAAGCGTGTTACATCCCATCTCCAGGGACCAAAGACTCCAAAATGACCACATTTCAATGTCAAACTAACAGAAACAAGCCCATACCAAGCTGATCTTTAGCGAGAGGAGTTAGAGAAACTCATTCTCTGGACAACACTGAGACCTCTGCTGGACAACACTGAGATCTCAAAGATTAGAAATGGCTTCCCTGAATAGACCAGTCATCTACCAATCACTTATTTTGAATATAAATCACATAATACGTTATTTCTGTGCCTGTTGAAACATGATTCCCAATAGTTCATGCAGTTGGCGCCTCTTCTTTAATAAAGATAAGCATAACCTAGGAGGTAGCCTTTCCCTTTCCTCCCAGGTGGAGGGCCGGGACCAGCTCGTGCCCAGGTGTCGTCTGCCATCTCGTGGGCACTCGAGGAGTAGCACTGAGCGGCTTTGCCGTCCAAAGCTCTGCTCTCTGGCCCCAAGTGGGCCGTTCCTGTGCAGAGGGATCCTGCAAGCGGCTCCCTTCCTGCAGGACTCTGGCCAGGCCTTTGCACCCCATGCCAGGGACTTGGCTCCATGGCTACCCCTCACTTCTTGTCCTTTCGCTTTTCTTTCCCTCTGACCTCCTGGGAATGTTTGCCATTTAAAATTGGCAAGCCAATTTAAATCCCCAAACTAAGGAAATGAACCCCCCAGAGAGAGTGCAGCAGCAGTGGGCAGTATTTGCCACTACTGCTTACTCTGAGGAACCACCCTGGGGACGGACCTCCTATATGTAAACCCCAGCCCTGGAGGGGTCTACACCGTGAAAAGTGGAGCGCAGGGTCCTTGGTCTTACCTTGGGGTTTCAGGAATAAGTGCTCATCAGGGATTGGGCCCTGGGCCCAGGAGCTCTGGATGGGAGGCCGCCTTGGGTCACATCAGCCGCTGGTGATTGTAACAGGGTGCTTAGGGCTGGGCAGTGGGTTGGACCACAGTGGCTTTGAAGGGGCCCACAGTGGCTTTGAAGGGGCCCACAGTGTGGGAACGCAGGTGCTTTCCTAATCTAGCAGTGACCCAGCTGCCATCCCCACGCCCAACAGACCCACAACTCGTGCTGCAGATGTTGCTGGGTGCCTGTGACCTCGGCTGGTGGCCAGAGGGACAGTGCTGGAGCGGGAGACGTAGTGCCATGCTGGGCTTTCCCCGGCTTCAGGTTCTGGTCAGACTTCAGGGACAGCATCTCCCTGGCTCCTCCCCACAGCACCAGGCGACATGGATGGAGTGGGACTTAGCAAGGCAGCTCCATCCATGGGGCTTGTGTAGTGGAGGTGGCTCTGGGATTATAGCTGCCCACCTGGGGGTGCCCTGGCCTTGCAAGGTTAGAGGGCAAAGCCAGAACATGCCGGCTGGACTTGGCCTGATCTTTCTGCCAGTCTGGCCAGACAAACCCACACAGACAGGCCTGACACCCAGGGAGCGGAAGCTGGTTAAGACATGGCCCTGGGCAGATGGGACCCTCATTCTGTCACTGTTTTTTGAGAGCGGACCTTGAAAACACCCACCTGTGCCTTTCATCTGCCCATTCCCCAGGAACAGTCTCACGTTGGGTGTTATGTGTCATTTTCACAGGGACCACCAGGTTTTGCAGCAGACAGTGGGGCAGCCTCAGAGCCCAGCATTGCTCACCTGGCCTCCCTGGGTCCTAGCACAGCTCCATGCCTCCATGTCAGCGGCTTCATGGGTCCTGTGCCTGAAAAGCCCATGGGGTCTGCGTGGGGTGGGGCAGTCCCCAAGGGGGCAGGGGGAAGAATCTGGCTTCTAGGAGAGATCCTCCACCCCTATCCCAGTGACTTCTGGGGACCTGCCCCAGCCACCGAGGAGAGTGGCTATGAGGGGGCATCCAGGTTGTAAATACAGCTGCTAAGAGATGAAAGTCAGGTGACTTGGATGATCCCAATTCTCTGGCTGATGATGGGCAGCCTGGGGCCCATGCAGGCTGGAAGTGGGGGCTGAGGGAGAAAATAGGGTCTTGGGCTGTTCTGGAGGGAAGTACCATGGTGTCCTGCCGGACCAGTTGGGTTGAAAGTCATCAAGAAACACCCACAATAAAACACGTTTATTGATGCTAATTAACCATGGCTGAGATTGGCTGAATCAGTCTCTTAATTCAGACATCCTCACACGTCAGTGTTTCTCAGCCCAGACACCACTAGGCAGGGGTAAACAATGGCAGAGGGATAGAACACTGAGGGCACAATGATCCCACCTGGAATCCCCCACCCCCAACGCTGCCGTGACCTGGCCAGCTCGCCAGGCCAGAGATGGCCAAGGCTTGGCTGCACATGTGGGCGACGCTCCCCATGCTCTGCAGGCAGAGACCAGGCAGCTGGGGTAACCCAGGAGAGAGTGGCAGGGTGGGCTGCCCAGGCCCCTGGCTCTGAGATCATGCTCTCCAGGGCTCCATTGCTAAGGTGGCTCTGCTGAGCTGCTACTACCAGGACTGACTGGGGTGTAGGGACAGCCAGTTCTGGCTGGGTCCCCTCCCAATATCCCCCACTTACACACCACTGTCCACAGAGCCAGGGGCTCGCTGCCCTCCCCTCCTACTTGCTTGTGATTCTGACCCTGCAGGTTTGGGGGTCTGTAGTGGCAAACAGTTGTTTCTTCTCCTCTCTTGAGCCTCAGTGTGCCCCAAGTGGTGGAGAGAGCAGGAGGGCATGGGGCGGGGTGCCCTCACTGACTGATGGTGGTGTCCTGGGGACAGTTAGGCAGCAGTTACCATTTTCAGTCAGGACATGTGCCCTCTCACCCAGCAACAGTCAACACCCAATTGCAACACACAGCACACAGCAGGTGAGCATCCAGCTCCCCCAACAGGGCCGCAAGCAGCTTGTGGCAGCTGGTCCTGGGAAGTTGGCTCTGGGAGGCAGTGGAGATGAGGGTTTCATCCAGGACAGCCCCTGGCATCCATGCCTGCCACAGCAGAAGTGAACAGCAGCTTTGGATACCTTCACAGGAGCTCTGGATCTAATGTGGTCCAGCAGAATTGCCCCAGGTGGGCCAAGATAGGCCCATCTCCAGCCCCAACACCTGCACAGCCCCATCTCCAGCAGGAGCATCCCCCTCAACCCCGGCCTCCGGCAGGAGGTCCAGCCTGGGACGTGAGGCTGCAAGGTGGTTTAACATCTCATCAGAACAATTCAGGGCCCTAATGATCAGGCACCCCCTTGGGCCCTGGGAGAACCCAGGGACACTTTCCGCTTAGTCTCTAGTTCTCCTCCCAGTGGCCCTGGCTCATGGTTATTGTACAGCTGAAGGTACTCAGGCTGGGGGCCATCTTCCACTTCTTCCTGGGACATATGTTCACGTGACTGTGTATTTGAGAATAAGAGAGGCATTTTGGCCTCATGCCATTGAGCCTCAGCCTCTCTCCTGCAGCTTCCTGGGTGGTGGTATATCCACATATGTCTATTCTTACAAATGGCTCCAGAATGGAGGAGGTGCAGGACCCACAGGACTGGAGGTGCTTACCACCTGAACCCCTGGGAGTGTCTCCCTCCTGAAGGCCCTCGGTCTCAAACCAGCTAGCTGCTCATTTGACCTGCCCAGTAGGCTTCAGACAAAGTCAGCTGCCAGGTCACATCCCAGAACCAGGAGCCAGCCTCCAGGACCTTCACAGGTGAGTCCCCAGTGCCTGTACTCAGGTGGAGCCCCTCTGCAACCCCCGAGAGAGATGAGAACTGCAGCCCTCCAGCCTCCACTGCTGCAGACCCTTTCCTTAGTTCAGCTAAAGACATGGTCCTTGTCCATCCACGGCCATGAAAATTTAGGCTTGCAGATGGTTGGAGAGGGTGAGTAAAGCAGGGTTTCATCGGGTAAAAAAGAAGAAAAGAGGAAAACAGGGACTCTTGCAAGGCCAGAGTCCCCGCTAGAGAGGCTCCCTGCTGCCATTCGAATCCCAGGTTCCACACTTGAAGAGGAGGGGCGGGGCTCCTCCCTGCTGCAAAGATCATGAACTTCCTGAGGCTCCACCTCAGTGGGCAGGGTGGTTGGAGTCTTTTGAGGGACCCCTTCCCACCTGGCTGACTCGTTATAACCCACTGAGGCAGAATCGGCTTTTCAGTAAGATTCCAATCATCGTCAGGCACAGGGAGGTGTGAACTGTGAGCCCTGGAGCCCCTCGCCCCTTTCTGGAGTCTCCCTGTGCACTTACCTCGGGGTTGCAGGGAGGTGGGGGCATGGCCAGCATGGCGGGGCAGCTGACCTGGGGCTTCCTGTCAATGCCTGGATTCACTTCCTGGTGGTGGGGACTGGGCAGCTTAAGATGTAGAAGCTGATCGTGTCACAGTTTGGAAGCTGCGAGTTTCTTCTGAGGCCTCTCTCCTTGGCCTGCAGATGGTGTCTTCCTGTCTCCCGGTGTCCTGCCGATGCAGGTTTCCCCTTCTTCTAAGGACACAGAGTCCTGCTGAATTAGAGGCCACCTTTATGATCTCATCTTAACTTGATCAAAGATAAGTTATAGGTCTGCAAAGTCCCTATTTCCAAATAAGGCCACATCCACAGGTACTGGGGTTAAGACTTCAACATCTTTCTAGGGCACATGATTCAACACCGCTTTACCCAGAATGTCTCAGCGTGGCCAGGCTGTGCGTCCCCTCCTCCTGATGTGCCAGGGCCACCCAAGGCCAAGGACAACGAAGCCAGTCCCCTGGAAGGCCCCAGCCTCGTTCCAGCTCCCCCCCGGGGTCTTCAAAAGGCATCTTCACAGCTTGCTGCACAGACCCAGGGTCCGGCTCTGGGGGAACCAACCACCCTCAGTCACTCCCCATCTGCCTCTCTTCCACCCCCACCCAGTCACAGCCTCCTCTAGCTCTCCCCTGCCCCCTCTTTCTCTCTCTGCCTTCTTATCTCCCTCCCTCCCTCCCTCTCCCTCTCTCACTCACTGTCTCACTCAGCCCTCTCTGAGCTAGGAGTGAGGCCTTGATCTGGGTCCACTGGGGGCGTGCCGTTCACAAGCACTTGAGATGAACCAGTGCACAGGACAGGGTCCATCTGCACAGTGTTATGAGCTCAATTACGTCTGCCCCTCACCCCTTGCCAAAATCATATGTTACAGTCCCAACTCCCAGAAACTCAGAGTGTGAACTTTGCTGATGTAATTCACTAAGATAAGGTCATACGGGAGTAGGGTGGGACAAAGGGAGGACCACGTGAGAGCACAGCAGAAAGGCCATTTGCAAATCAAGAAGAGAGGCCTCAGAAGGAATCAATCCTGCCACATTTTGATCTCAGACTTCCAGCCTCCAGAGCTGAGACCATAAATGTTTGCTCTCTGCACTGCTTTGTCTTGGCAGCCCTATCAGACTACTACTGGCAGAGAGACTGACAGGGAGGACTGGGTGTCACTGGATCCAGGGGATGCTGGGGACGTGGGGATAGCATGCAAAACAAGATCTTGAAGCTTGGCCTGATCACCACACCCAGCTCTGTGGAGGTGGAGCAGACATGATCTGAAGAACCCATTTGGGGAAGGCCCATGAGATGGGAGCACAGAGTGGCCAGGATGGGCCTTGTTCTCCATACAGACTCCAGGGCAGGTGACCCCGCATGTCTCTGCCCAGCAGTGTCTCTGCCCTCAAGAACACAAAGCCTGTTGGAGCCACAGGTGAGACCCTGGGATGCCCAGCAATGTGGGTTCTGCTTTAGCAAGTAGGAGGGGAGTGGCGAGGTGCTAGGACCCCTGCTATGAATGTGACCTTGGTTCTATCCACAGGTGGTAAGGCCTGGGAAAAAAGAGGATGGGAAACGTGTGGGGCCCACAGGGGGCCTTCTGGGAGCATGCAGCTGATGATGAACCAGTGGGGACTAAGTGCCAGGGGTCCCAGCCTGGTGATGCAGAAGGAAGGACTAAGGATCCAGGTGG
This sequence comes from Aotus nancymaae, assembly GCF_030222135.1. Classification (NCBI taxonomy): domain Eukaryota; kingdom Metazoa; phylum Chordata; class Mammalia; order Primates; family Aotidae; genus Aotus; species Aotus nancymaae. The sequence continues at coordinate 22,130,121 of NW_026988455.1, forward strand.
AACTGTTGCTGGGCTCTTCAGAGCATGTCCCTGGCAGGTGACTGCTTTCCTGGTTTTGGTCACTCCCCGTCTGCCTCTCTTCCACCTCTACCCAGTCACAACCTCCTCTATGTCTCTCCTGCCCCTCTTTCTCTCTCTGCCTTCTTATCTCCCCCCTCCCTTCCTCCTTCCCTCCCTCTTCCTCTCTCACTCACTGCCTCCTAACGCTCATGTCCTCACCATCATATTGGCCATGGGCATAGGTGGGTTCACCAGAAAGCTAATGCGATATAATTCACTTCAAGACCCTCAGTTCGAATGGGCTCCTACCAAGATCCTGGAGGGGACCCAGCAATAAGTTTCTTTTTAAAACAAAATTTCCAAAAGTAAGGAATTTTATCTGCAATCTGCTAAGACAGCTGCATTTCCCCTCCCCATGTTCCTTGCTGAAGCATTGGAATAGCCTCAGGCAACTTTTTTTTTTTTTTTTGAGACAGAGTCTTGCTCTGTCACCCAGGCTGGAGGGCAGTGGTGTGATCACGGCTCACCACTCAACCTCCTGGGCTCAAGTGATCCTCCCAACTCAGCCTCCTGAGTCGCTGGGACTACAGGTATGTACCACCATGCCCTGATAATTTTTGTAGTTTTTGTAAAGATGAAATTTCGCCATGTTGTCCAGTCTGGTCTCAAACTCCTGGACTCAAGCAATTCACCTGCCTCAGCCTCTCAAAGTGCTGGGATTACAAGTGTGAGCCAGGGTGGCTGGCCAGGCTTGGTCAGCTTTACCATTTAAGGAAAAGAGAGCTGAGTTAGGGGACATGCAATGTGAGCTCTGTATGCTGTGGGTTACAGTCACTCATTGCTGTTAACCATGTAGCATAGCCCAGGCCACCATCCACTTAGGGGTAGACTTGATACAATGCAGCATATTCAGTTATACACACACCACAGTCTTGCTTTTCTTTTTCGGATTGAGTCACATAGAATCATGTAGAATCGAATTTACCAGCATCACGGTATTGTTGATCCCCAGCCTGAAGCTGTCCTATACTCTGTGACAGTGTGAGGAGTTACATCTCCCAGCTATTGGACCAAGAGCTGTATCTTAGCTCCACAATACAGCTTGGCCAGAGCCAGTTTGGTCATTCTTAATAAAATGGTCTTCAAAATTCTCTTTCCTAAAGAGGGCTCAAAAATCAAGTGAGTTGGGGGGCAAAGGGAGGGAGAGCATTAGGACAAATACCCAATGCACACAGGACTTAAAAGTTAGATGATGGGTTAATGGGTGCAGCAAACCACCATGGCACATGTATCCCTATGTAACAAACCTGCACGTTTTGCACATGTATCCCAGAACTTAAAGAAAAATTAAAAGAAAATTCAAGTGAGCATCAGACCTCAAAATTGTGACAGCATCTGTCTCCTGAAGCCTGAATCTGCCCCGGTCTGGGTATAGCCATAAAGGAGATGCAGTTCTCCTGGTGAGTGAGGTAGCATCACAGGGTAATAGCGCCTCTGAAATGGGGTTGGCTGCAGTTCAGCACTCAAGATGCGGATCTCCAGGGAAATGTTGGGAAAGGAATCACTTCCAGCTGAAACTTCCTTGGGATTTGCTCATTTTTGGGCATCCCTAAAGCTATCCGGGGACAGGGATGGTGATGTTAATAGTATTTGAGCCTGGGATCTCCTAGGTTCTTTTCCCAACCATGGTTTGGACTCCACAGGCCATCTGAGATTCCTCTTCCTTTTTTTTTTTTTCTTGAGATGGAATCTCGCTCTGTCATCACCTAAGCTAGAGCTCAGTGGCCCAATCTCAGCTCAATGAAACCTTTACCTCCTGGATTCAAGCGATTTTCCTGCCTCAGCCTCCTGAGTAGCTGGGATTACAGGTACACGCCACTATGCCCAGCTAATTTCTATAGACGAAGTTTCACCATGTTGGCCAGGATGGTCTCGAACTCCTGACCTCTAGTGATCTGCCTTCTTACAGAGAGTCATACTAGCGTAACCATGGATTCCTGATGTCCAGCTCAGGCCCCACCCAGCATCCAAGCCCTCTATCTCTGTGACTCTGCAGACAGAGGTGGAAGGACGTGGCCAAGCTCCCAGCTCTGGTCCTGGACATGCTGAGCTGATACTCTGGGCATGACATGGACCTCTCTGTGCTACAGATTGTCTGTAGACTCCCGTTCTTTCACAGAATATAGGTCTCTAAGTCACAGAAAGGAGATGAGATTTCACAGGGAAAACTACTGACCTGGCTCTTCTGTCAGCCAAAAGAATCAGAGACCTTGATCATGTAGCCGGTTTGGAATTTATGGGGCATTCGGTGATTCAGCATTCAAAACTTCAGGCCAAGAATGAAGAAACCCAACCTGCTGGAAGTTAGATCTGGGTCTGACCCTCAATTTCCTATACCAGGGTCTCAAATGGTTCCTCATCCCTAAGGTCCAAGCCCTGAGAGCAGGGAAGAGTAGCAGTGATGGCCTCACTTCCTGGTACACTTTTTCTTTTTTTTTTTTTCCTGAGACCAAATCTCACTCTGTTGCCTAGGCTGGAGTGCAGTGGCACGATCTTGGCTCACTGCCACCTCTGCCTCCTGAGTTCCAGCAATTCTCCCACCTCAGCCTCCTGAGTAGCTGAGATTACAGGTGTGAGCCACCACGCCTGGCTAATTTTTATATTTTAAGTAGACACAGGATTTTACCATGTTGGCCAAGCTGGTCTCAAACTCCTGAACTGAAGTGATCTGCCTGCCTCAGCCTCCCAAAGCGCTGGGATTACAGGCGTGAGCCACTGCGCCCAGCCCCAGTACACTTTTAAAGATTTTCTGTGCTTGGTCTCTGGACCCCGTCCAGAGCCATTACACCAGGCTCTGAGGGAACTCGGCCTGGCAACCAGCATTGTTAAGGCTATGTTATGGCGGCTTCTAGGAAGAAATGGGGTCTGCTGCTTCTTTTCGGTGCTGTCTACCAAGTCAGCAGTCAGTCTACTGGCTTTTTCATTTGTAAAATGAGGAGTTAATAATAGCAGCTATTTCTAAAGCTGGTTGTTTTTAGACTTAAAATAGAAAATTTACCTGAAAAGGCTTTGTGAGCTGCAAAATACTATGCAAATGCAAGTTCTATTACAGAGTGTTCAAAAATAACATAGCATGCATCGATTCTATCACAGCAAGCTAAGGCATTTGCATTCGTGAGCAATGCTCTGGGCATTCACATGTTTTGATGTTTTGATTGTAAAGTCATTTGCACGTTAGCGATGAGCTGCTGGAGGGCATTAGTGAGCATACTTTGATCCTTGGGTACTCACCTGGGTGCTTTCCGAACGCTGAGAATGGGGAGAGAGGGAGACAGTGACAGCCAGACCCCAATGTCACTGTCAAGTGACATGGATGAACAGTCGAACTGGTTTTTCTCCTACAGAAGCCTGTTCTGGCTTTGAGACGGCATCTCCAAGAACTGCCAGTGGCCTGAAGCATCAGCTGAAACCTGGGAAGGGTCCCTGCCCCACTAGCCTTACCGGGAGCCTGGCAGAGGGTGGTTTTGAGCCACACTGGGCCTTGGCAGCTGCTGACACTGCTGAGTGCTGGGAGCCATTGGGCTGGCGCCCCTCCTTCAGGCCACACAGCAGGAGACCACATGAGAAGCAAGAGGGATGGAGCCTATATCGAGGCTCAAAGCCCGCTTTCCACTTGGCTGCTTCTCACTCCGGGCTGCGGGCAGGGCAGATGCTGTCCGAAGGAGGACAGGCAGTCCTGGCAAGTCCAGGTTCCATAAGAAAGGACCCGCAGGTGTGAAGATGGTGTTGATCAGCACCCTCCCACCCTCTGCACGCCCCAGAGGGTCAGGGACAGGGTACCTTCTTTGGGCAGCAGGAGAGGCAGACATTTCCCTGTGATGGAGGCGTTTGGCTCGCACGAAGGCTTAGGTAAAAGTGTACTGGCCTGTTTGGGCTTCCGGGACCTAAGTCATGGCCTTTCCATTCTTTCATTTTTACTGTGGTAATGGTGACATCTATCAGAGAGTGAATCGCAGGTGGTCTGAGATGGGAGTGGGGGCATCATGTCCAGATTGACCAGGGAAGGGCTAACTGCTGTGGATGCCAGCCAGATGGAAACCTGGTTCTGCACACCGTGATCCCAAAGGGGGAAAACGACCAATCTTGTTAATAATAAAATGTCATTTTCACATTGAGAGGAATGTTGCCAGCATAAGAAGATCTGAAAAATAAAAGGACAAAGACACCTGCTTAACAGACACACACATACCACACACAGGTACATGTGCACACACCACACACATGACACATACACACATACATGCAGATATACACAGGTATACACACACAGATATGCGTACCCACAAGTACACGTATATACCCCAAGCTCAGATGCACACACAGAGACATATGCCACACAAATACACCACACACACAAATACATACCACACACACACATAATAAACATGCATATGTACGTATATAGTAACATCCCCACATACCACATGCACACACTACACACAGACACACGCATGCCACACATATACAAACACAGATACACCACACACAGATACACACGTAAACACACACCATGTATGCATGCAAACATGGGCACACATATAGACACTCCCCAAATCATGTGCACACACACCACGAACAAATGCACACATACCACACACACACACACACATGGACTCCTGGGAAGACATTACAAAAACATACAGGCCCCACCAGCCAACTTCAGACCGTGCATTTTAAAATCCTGACACACGGAAGTACTGACTCTGAACAGGACGAACCCACCGGCCCATGAGGGGAAGCCTTGGCAGCAAATGAAAAAAAGCATGCTGTAGAAGATTACTATTTAGCCCTCAATAGTAAAGAACTAGGGTGGTGCTGAGAAAAACATTCATAGCACAACATTAAGGAATGAATCTCTTATTAATTTTAAGAGAAGATTGAATGAATAAATGTCTAATGTTTTGAATGCAGAAAAATAAGCCAATTAAATTGCTGTTTATTCACTGCCATGCTTTAACTGGGTGATATTTTTCTTTTCATGAATCTCCTCAACTTAAATTCTCTCCATCTTGGGAGGGCTACCTAGTTTCCGAAGCAAGCAAATCATGCTCAGATCCTGGTCTGCTGATGTCTGTCCGTGGAGTCTTTCTTCACCTCCTTTCTGTTGAGATTCCTGCCATGTACACAGAAGCGCGAGGCATAAAGTCTCAGTAGTTGGGATTGGCTTGACCAAGCGTCTTGTTTTCGTGTGTGTGTGTGTGTGTGTGTGTGTGTGTGTGTGTGTGAGACAGAGTATCGCTCTGTCGCCCAGGCTGGAATGCAGTGGTGAGATCTCAGCTCACTGCAACCTCTCCCTCCTGGATTCAAGCAATTCTCCTCTCTCAGCTTTCTGAGTAGCTGGTATTACAGGCACATGCCACCACGTCCAGCTAATTTTTTGTATTTTTAGTAGAGATGGGATTTCACCCTGTTGGTCAGGCTGGTCTCGAACTCCTGACCTTGTGATCCGCCCACCTCGGCCTCCCAAACTCCTGGGAATACAGGCGTGAGCCACCGCGCCTGGCCTTGTTTTATTTTTTATTTTGAGGTTGGATAATGAAGGAAGCAAGAAGAGGGGGAAGAGAGGTGATGGATGGAGGCTCACGGGGCAGCTTGTGTCCCTAAATTCTGACCGATGCCCTGAGGGACAGCGTGTTGCTGTGTAAGTCCACGCACCTGCAGGCTGCCAGCTGCAGGGAGCTCTCTGGCATCCCCAGGAACATATCTGGTGTCTAGAAAGTGTGCTTTACCAGGCGCTTTTGGTATGAGAGGAACCATTGCTTTGGGTGTCACCTTACAACCTCTGGGTTCATCAGGAAATGGAAAAATCACGTCCTGTGCAGTTGGTGAGGCTGACTTGCCTACTCCCATGATGATCACTTTCTTTCTGGCACAATCCACTTGATAAGGACTCTGGCAAAACTATTTTCTTGATAGGGATGGGCCCTCCATTTCCTAACCTGTTCACTACCCGTGGAGACTGAGGTCTTTCCTTTACTCCTGTTTCAGGGAAGAAAAGAATGAAGGCAGCTGTTTACAAGCAGGGAGGTGTTCACCTCACTGTGTTCCAGAGAGCTTGGTTGACGGAAATTTATGATGTCATTTGATATGAGCTGCGGAGAACAAACAGTATGAGACGTTGGCTCTTTATTTTTATGAATGAGGAAGAGTTGTTTACGAACAAAATACATTTTTCAACCATTGTTCCACAGTTTGATGATAGTCATGGAAAACTGAGTTATTAAAAGACCTGAAAGATTTGCTGAAGTTTAAAGTCTTATAACTCATGGCTTTGGTAAAATAATGCTTAATAAGGAAAAATAGCTCCTGGAAACATCCCCAGCTGAGCAGTGTGTGGGTTGTGAGCATCATTTAGCTGTCTAATGCCCCATGAGGGGGCGGTGGCAGCAACAGGCTGTGAGGTGGGGGTTCAGGCAGCTGCCGGGCGTGTGCAGCCATCCATCGGGATGTGATGGGCACCGCAGTGCAGGCTTGCTGGGTTTGGTGAGAGGGGCCCTGAGAAAACGTTCTTCCTTTCTCCAGCTTAATTTTGCAAAGCTACAAAATCACAAGTGGCCTTAAAAAGCACTCTCTAATGAAACATGAAAGTATGTACCCTTCTATACCAAAGTGCCATCATTTCTTCTTTTTCTCTAGAGGAAAGATTGAAACTATGTGTCCTAGAGAGGGGGCGGGGGAGAGAGAGAGAGAGAGTATGTGTGTGTGTATCTGAGAGAGAGAGAGAGAGAGTATGTGTGTATCTGAGAGAGAGAGAGAGAGAGAGAGAGAGAGAGAGAGAGAGAACATATGATTTGTAAACTAACCTTTGAGAATTGACAGGACAAGGCTGGCTTTCCAGTTAAGAACACAGGGCTGGGTGCAGTGGTTCACACCTGTAATCCCAGCACTTTGGGAGGCTGAGGTGGGTGGATCACCTGAGGTCAGGAGTTCAAGACCAGCCTGACCAACATCCAGAAACCCTGTCTCTACTAAAAATACAAAATTAGCTGGGCATGGTGGCGTGGACCTGTAATCCCAGCTACTCCGGAGGCAGAGGTTGCAGTGAGCCGATATTGTGCCATTGCACTCCAGCCTGGGCAACAAGAGTGAAACTCTGTCTCAAAAAGAATATGGATACTTGCTTCCTTGGTGTGATTTCAGGGGACCAAATGACCATGGCCCTTTAGAGATACCTCCCTAATGCTCCGTAAGCACATTTCCCAGTGAGTGTGGAGGAACACCACGCTATCATGCTAATAGGTATTGAGCACCTAGTGGTTCTGTGGCCAAAGAAGTCGGTGAAACGTTGAGCCAGAAAGGCTCCGTGAGAAGGTCTTGATTGCAGTGCCCCTTGGAGCTCGTAGGAGGTTGGTGAGTGCTGGGAATGTAGTTGGCCGTGTTTTCTAGGTTATTTAATCAGGGAAACTGCATGCTGTACAGCGTGTCTCCACCTTCCAGACTTATATCCTGGAAGACACTTAGTGAGATGCCTTTATTTTGGGTTTCTTTTTGGAAATTTCAGGCCACAGGAGACAGAGCATGGAGCAGGAAGGGGTGGGAGGTCCCACAGCACAGAGGTGTTGGCCTCTGGGCAGCCTAACACTGGAGGGGAGGTACTAATTTAGTAGGGTTGCTCGCCCTGAAGCAGGGACAAATTTCCACCCTGAGGCCATCAGCCAGTAACCAAGAGAAGAAAAGAGACACTGCATTGTTTATCCCAAACTAAAAGATAACTCAAAAACCAAAATCTCCCTTTTTCAAAGTGCTCCCTTCCTCTCCAAAATGAGAACACATTTATTGACCAGTTCTAAAGTCCGCTGCTAATCTCCGAAGGACAAGCCCGGTTTTAAACTGCCTCTCTGCTGCAGCTCAGGCTAGTGGTAAAGCCATCTCACACTGCAGTGCAGTGACACATTATCACAAGAGGTCCCCCTCCCTGGGGTTAAAGCCAAAGGCCAATGCTATTTCCTGAGCCATCCCGGAGCCCGTGCCACCTGCTGCCCACAGGATTCCTCCCAGCAGTTGGCCACTGGCATGAACAACACAAACCATGGCATCTACTGACATTTTTCGAAGAAGGCCACTGTGCCGTCACTTACATGTGTCAGTGCAGGCACCCTCATCTGAAATTGTGGTGCTCGGGGGCTCAGTTTATAGGACGTGCCTAAGGTCAGTGCTGGAGCCCAGTCTGCTGTGTGCTGTGTTCTTCTCTGACTTCAGGGCGCTTCACCATCCCACTGTATTTGGAGTGGCCTCCTCCAACTCCAACTCACTGGGCTATTGGGCAGTCTGTGTGCTTCTCATCTCCTAGCTGACCAAGAGAGGCTTGGCCCAGCCAACTTCACTGTTTCCTCCAAACCTAACTTGGCTCGGCAAGAGCAGAGAGGACCCAGGGGAAGCTAGGATGGAAGATTGTGAGGCAGAGTCCCATACTGCTTGAGCCCGGAGAGGGTGGCGGTGAAGATGGATACAAACACAAGGATGTGTCCGCTGCAGGACAACTGTCTCCCGTGGATTTTTAAGTGGATATTTGGAGTGAGGTTCAGTATGTGCGGTGCTGTGTGTGTTATGTGTATGTGCTCGCGTGGTGTGTTTGTATGGCATAGTGTGTATGTGCAGCATATGCATGTGTGTGGTGTGTGAATTTGTATGTGGTATGTGTGTTTGGTGTATTTGTGTACTGTGTGGTACATGCATGTCCTGTGTATTTGTGTGCATGTGCATGTATGTGTGCTGTGTTTGCATATGTGTATGTGTTCATGTGGGTATGTGTGTACATGTATGTGTGTGCACACGTGTAAATGTTTGTGTGCATTTGTACATTTGTGCATGTGCTTATATGTGTGCATGTTAATGTGTGCATGTTCATGCCCGCGCATGTGTGCATGCATGTATGCATGTGGATATATATGTATATGCATATCTGTGCATGTGTATAACCTCCTTAGAACAGGCAGAGATTGGGGCTCTGGAATCCTTTGTCTACCCCAGTTCCCTTTAAGCTGTCTTGATAGAGAAAGGGACAGCTCAAAACCCACAACCCTGCTTTGGCCTGACGGGGGATTTTGGGTCTCCTCAGTCAGCCTTTTATTAAACAGGCCATGGGCTGTCAGGCCCTTGCTGAGTAGATGCTCTGCCCATGAATAAAACATACAGGCAGGACAGGGCCCTCCCTGCTGGGCCTCCCCTTTCTGTGCAGTGGAATCTCACAGACAACTATGAGTGGCCTGTGCAGATCTACTTTTATTTTTTGGTGATAGGATCTTGTCTGTCACCTGGGCTGGGATACAGTGATGCCAAGGTAGCTCTTCTGAAATGAATGGAAAACACAACACACTGCTAACCAGTGGAGGGAGCTCTTTGCAGGGCTGGGAGGCCTGACAATGCAGCTACTCCCTCTGCATCATGGTTCATTTCAGCCTTGACCTCCCAGGTTCAAGTGATCCTCCTGCCTCAGCCTCCCATGCAGCTGAGACTAAGGTATGCACCACCATGCCCAGCTAATGTTTTGATCACTGCAGAGACAAAGTCTTACTATGTTGTCCAGGTTGGTCTCAAACTCCTAGGCTCATGTGTGAGATCCTGCCTTGGCCTCCCAAAGCGCTGGGATTATAGGCATGAGCCACTGCACTCAGCCAACACATTCACTCTTTTAGGACATGGCAGGGACTTCATGTTTTAGAAAATACTGAGCTACTTCTTTGACAATGCTGCTTGGCACTGTTTGACAGTGTGACTTATCACATCCTAGTAACTTCCATGAAAATCATCACAAAGCTCATTTTAAATTTTTATTAAAAATCACAATTTTTAAAAATGTCCAGTGACACAATGTAGCTCTTCTGAAATGAATGGAAAACAGGACACACTGCTAACCAGTGGAGGGAGCTCTTTGCAGGGCTGGGAGGCCTGATAATGCAGCTGCTGCCTCTGCAAGTGAAAATCCAGGCAGACTTGCAGACGTCCAAGTGAAGTCACCACCCAGCAACTACAGGCAGGGCTGGGTGATAGGGAGTATGGGAGGAGGACACGCTCAGATGAAAACACACGTGCAATGATTTTCAGCACTGAACACACTGTTTTCTGTCATAGACACACTTGGCCCTGCTTGGGGACAAGATATTCATGGCCTCAGCAGCCAACGTGATGGTGCTAGGGCAGTCTGTCTGTTCATGATGCTCCTTTGTTCCCTGCTAAAGAAGGACCATAAGGTAAAAGGCACCTTACCTTTTGCAGTGAGCCCAGACCCCAGGGAAAAGTTGGGTTAGAATAATCCGAGGGGCAGCCTGGGTGTGAGAATCCAGCCCAAGCTAGCTGCTCTAGAAGCCTGGAGACCTTTCCCAGCTTCCCAAATGGAGCCCTTTTCACATGACCAATACTCCTTCAATTAAGTTGCCTGTCTCTGTTTGCCCTCCTTTGTGGCTTGCAGGGGAAAGGATAATTATTCCTGACCACAGGACACAATTTTCACTAGAAAAGACTTCCTTGTGTTGGCCACAGTGGGAATTCTGCACACAGGAGCCTGCTCCACCAAGCAGGGCATTCAGGAGATTGTTCAAGGACAAGGAGAGCCGCTGGACCTCTGCAAGGAGGTGACGCCCCTGCCCCCTTCTCGCCTCATCACATTCTGAATATTTGGCAACACCAGGCTCCTGGGAAGGGAGAAGTACTGAAAAAGAGGCCAAAAAGCACACAGAAAGAAGACAGAAAACTCCACGCACTTCCTACATAGGTGCTACTGTATTCCTATGAGCACGGGGCCTGTGTTAAAGACGCCCTCAGGAAGTTACAGAAGGAAGCCACCAAGAGTTCAGCCTCACAGCCTCTTTCTCAGATGCGGTCACCACTTTACCGAACCTGGCACATCCAGCCTCTCCTTTCATAATTCTACACCTGTTCGTGGCCTGGCAGACAGATATTTTGTCTTTCTAATTTCAGCTATTCTAAATGTGGTTTGAGAAACTGCTCAGCACTCTCAGCACTCAGGGCTTCTGTCTTTAAAAATATGATTAAACCACCAGATAGTGTGATTCAAAAAGTGTGTGTGGCTTCTAAAACCTTCTAACCACGAGTTCTGTGAGTGACTCCTGTCTCCTGTGGCTGAGCATGGGAACTGATTGTCTTTCCCCATGCCTTGCATCCCCTGTTAGAGGAGGGTCTCCCCTGCTGTCTGTGGCTGTCCATGCACTAATGTCTCAGGTATAGCTGAAGGCCAGATGGGTCCAAGTTTATTAATATCTGCTGACATAAGATAATGGCTAAATTATCTCTTTAACTTCTATTTTTTTTGAGACAGAGTCTTGCTGCGATGCTCAGGCTAGAGTGCAATAGTATGATCTAGGCTCACTGCAACCTCCGTTTCCCGGGTTCAAGTGATTCTCCTGCCTCAGCCTCCCGAGTAGCTGGGACTACAGGTGCATGAAACCATGCCCAGCTAATTGTTGTATTTTTAGTAGAAATGGGGTTTCACCACATTGGCCAGGCTGGTCTTGAACTCCTGACCTCAAGTGATCCAGCCGCCTTGGCCTCCCAAAGTACTGGGATGTCTCTTTAACTTTCAAGAGCTACAGCAAAACTGGTATCAATGGGTGATGACTGGTATAAGATCAAACATTAAGTCAAGGATTAGTTAAGATCAGAAAAGAATTCTCTAGTCTTGTACCTTCAACCCAAACTCACACTCCAAAAGACCTATGTGTGGTGAGGCTCAGCGTCTTTGGCTTGTTATGAATTAACTCTTTCTATGAATTAACACTGTCCCTAGATGCCGGGGAACAGGCCTCCTGCCTCCTCAGTGAGATGCTGGGGGACAGACCTCTTGCCCCTGCTATGCAGCCTCCATGTAGAGCTTTATTTACCAGTCACCAGGTCTTCAAGACAGTCTGCAGGAGAGAGGATTTCAGGGGGAAAGTAAACCAAGCCAATTCATTCAAATGGTCCTCTTTATCACAAACATGTCTTCCATTTCATAACAGAGACGGCAAAAGCAGTATCCAGGCTTTTTTTTTTTTTTTTCCTTTCCCTAACTGGCTATATGCTTAGAAACTGCACTGGTCAAACTTGATTTTCTTTTTAAAGCCTCAAAACACTTTTATTGTCAGGAAAGCTTTTCAGTGGCCAAGGATCAGTCCCATGGGCTGTCAGAGCCACGCTGTAGAAGCAGCCAAATTCCTCTGCCTTTACCTTCCCTTCAGGAGTCACATGCTAAGGCATCCTTGAGCATCTGGAAAAGGCTGCTTGGGGTGAGAATGCTCTTGGCCACCCTGCAACGCCCCTGGGCCTGCTGAGTAACAAATATACCCCAGGATCCAGAGAAGGGGAAAGACATGAAAGGGATTTGGAAACAGATTGTAAAAATAACCTGTAAGAAAATCACGCAGACAAAAAAAACCAACAAATCTACCTAGCCCCTTTGACCCTGCCATCTGCCTTTTCTCCTGGGACGGCCTTTGCTTTGCAGAGTATGAGTCCTGGGACAGGCTTTGGGTGACAAGTCACGGGCATGTTCCATCCAAAGCTGGCTCTCCTGACTGGCAGAAGGAGGTGGCCAACAATCAATTGCTCTGGATACATTTTCCTGTGATTGCTCCTGTGATCAAAGGCAGCCACCAACAGGTATGGGAGTGGTTAGTTCACCACGTCATAGTAGTAATTGCGCAGCCGCAGTTCCACCGCTGCGAATCCAGGCCTGTTCTCCACACTGGAAAAGGAAGAGATGCATTATTGTTCATCAATGTGCTTGTGAAAAAATGCCCATCCCAAGCGGGGCCTCTGCAGGCAGAGTATCAGTAGTGCCACCCCTGGTGGCTGACTCTAGGGCCTGCAGCTCACAGCGTGGTCCCTGTGTCCCCCACCCCAGGGTGACCAGAAGGCTGTCAGAAATATAGTGTCAGCCCCCTGCAGACCTACAGAACCCGTATCTGCGTTTTAATGAGACCTCCAGTGATTCATGTCCACCTTAAAGTAGAAGACATATTGCATTAGAACTGGCAGTCTTTTAGCTCCAGGTTCAGAGGCTGTCACTTTGTGATTTTAGCAACACAGGTGTCTGAAAATACTTGGCAAATGTACTGCAGATATAGTCAACATTTGACCATAATCTTGTTAAGAGTAGAAATATAAACAAGCTTTAATTCTCCCTTTCCACGCTCTAATTGATGGCTCTGGATTTTGTGAAAAATGGCTGTTGATATGGGTTCTTATTAAAACTCAAAACATGTCAGGGCAGAAGCAAAGACCCAGGGCTTGTCTATGGTCCACCTTAATATAGCCAGTCTTACTGCCACTGCTGGCCAGGGAGGCACTGATGTCAGTGAACTACAGGCAGAAGCGTTAACAATTTGCAGTCTCTAAACAAACATTTACAGACACTTCTGTTTTCTCTTACACAGACTCCTGCACAGATCAGTTAGAAGCAAGTATTAGAACCCCGACAATCTAACCTCACTTAGAAGTTATTTTTCTAATTTTGCAAGATTTCTGGATATATTGCAAGTGGATGAAGCTGAAATACAATAAGTGAAAGTGAAATAGAATGTGAGGTTAAATTGTATGAAACCATCCACATTCAACCATTTTGACCTACGTCAATGTCAACACAAGAGAACAGCCATAGAACGTGCATCAGGACCAAGAATCACTCATCATTACAAGAGCAGAGTGGCTTCTAGAAATTGTCAAATGGCATCAAAATACATGGTTTTCCCTATAGCTTTCAATAGTGAGCAAAATGACAAAACTGCTCAAATCGATCAGTGTGGTCAGCCATCTGTGGTGATGTCTGGGGACACAGGCATCCCAGGGTGTCACTGAGAGGGGCCTTGTCTCTTGCCACCAAGTGTGTTCCAGGAGGGGATGTGGTGGCCAACACTATGGTACAGGAGCATGCAGAGAAACTTGCGTCCACCCAGAGGGACAGCCTCTGTCTTGCTCCTAAATGTCTACAGTCAAAGAGAATGCACTTTAGCATCTCTGCAAAACAGGGAGCTCTGCTCCAACTTTGGGGATCCAAATGGCACAAAGTACACCTTTGGATCTTGCTCTGGGGGTTCAACTGCCCAGCAGCCATGCAGCAAACAAACGCAAGGAAACAGGAATACAGACTCATCCTCAGGAAAAGTACCTGGTCAGGTCTCCTAGGAAATCTCTCCTGTACATCCATGGGAGACGCTGCCTCCAGGAAGCTGGGACACAGCTGTGCTTCAGCAGCAGGAGGGTAATGCAGTGCCCTTGCGTGCCCAGCTTCCTGCCCTGCTCTGGCCTGCCATTCTGCTTTCGGGCTGGAGTGTAGTTTCTGCTCTGCCCCTTGTGCCCAGCAACCCTCCTCTTCTCCCCTCATCCCTATACACAATGTCACTTCTTAGCCTACAGGTCTCAGCTGCAATTCCTCAAGGTGGCCTATCTGGAGCCCCTGTTGGAAGTGTGACCCTCCCTTCCCCATAATTCTCTGTTCTCTTTTAAAGTTCCCAGTGTGTGATTTTATGTAAAATATATGGTCTTCATCCTGGGCTCCTGGCACAGAGTTCCTAAAACCCTTGGAATTTCCTGTCAGGCTGAAAGCAATATCTTTTGTTACTCATAATAAACCCCCTTCAATACCTGGGTTCGTGCTAATGAGAGTACTTCTCTTCCTCCCTCCTTCTCTCCCTTCATCCATCTCCCTCCCGCTCTGTCTGTCTCTATATATCACCTTGGAGAAGGTTGCTGTTTACAACTGAGGAAAAAATGAAGAAACAAAGCAAAACAAAACGGAGAATATACTAGGACCACCTGTAGTCCCTTCGTTGAATCCACACTTTCTAGAAGCTCCAATATGCTTTTGTGCCACAGGCAACTGAGAAACTACTTCAACACAAGGGGGCTTTAAAAACCCCACACTTATGTGTGATATCCTCCATGCCCCGGTGCCCTCCTTGCTTTGAATTCCCACTGGAGTCGTCCCTTTCCTAAGACACACCATAGGACACACTTCTTTTTAGCTTATTGTTTATTGCCTGTCTGCCCCAGCCCCAATTATAAGGTCTGATAAGGACAGGGTGTGAGATGTCTGTGAGGCTTGCACCTGGGGTGACAGCCTGCACAGCAGGGGCTCCAGCCACGGCCACAGACCATGTGAATGACCCAGTGCTCTCAGAGGACATGGGGCTCAGAGGAAAGCCTTGGGACTGAGGCTGTGCAGGGAGCCAGGGCAGATCTCAATAAAGTCCTGAGAATTCTTGCTATATCTTGGGTTTATTAATCTTTAAACAGGAACTTGAGCCACATCTAGATCCTCCTTGACTCTCAGAGAAGCTTGAGAGCCCAGGAATTTTCTCCACTGGGCAGAGGCCCCTCTGGGGGGTCAGGACTGTTAGGAGACTGTGTTTTAGGATCAAGAGCACCGACTTCTTTCCATTTGTAAGGTCTTTTCCCACTGGTGTCTTTAATCGCCCCGAGCATAACTTGGCTCTGGAAAACACTACAATGGAAGACGCCCTGACTGATTTCCTGCTTTCCTCAGGGCCAGTGTCTCCTTCTTGGCTTTCACGCTGCCTCCTTGAGTGACCTGCATGGGGCAGAACTCTAATGCTGTCTTTCCCCTTTGCAAAGCGAGAGGGTGAAGGAGTGAAGCCTGTGCCATCCCCAAACATGCCAGATTGGTATATTGATTATTTTGAGTTGAAAATAAATTGTAGTTTCAGAAAGGACGAGCTGACCTGTCTCTTTGTGCCTGCAGCAAACCATAAAGATTCCTCTGGAAAGGAGACCCTGTACCAGGATGAGAAAATGGCCCTTATCATCAGAGGCTGGGCATTGGAGCTGCAATGGGCCTTAGTAAACTTATTTAAGAAAGTATCCCTTATCTTCCACTGGTTTTACACCGTCCTCATATCTCCCAGTGACTTCTCTAGAAAATCTGCTCCTTCTAGTCAGATTTCCTTTGTTCTGTTGTTTCTTCTTAAATGGGTTCCGTCATTGAGCTGGGAAGTCCCTTTGAATTCCCTCCAGGACCACACCCTAGAACTGATGACAAGGCCTGCAGTGTGGGACCCCCTGCACCTTTGGGGGGCCTCAGGCAATAGCCCAGGTTACCAGGACCAGCCCCTGGTGCTTCTGAGTTCTCCTTGTGGTCCTGCCCCAAGGTATCTTTTCCTTTTATTCATTCAGCTGCACCACATTGAATTTCTTATGTTTAGACAAAGTGATACAGGAGCTAGAAAGAAATTATTTAGGCAGATAGTGAGGGTAACAGAGCCCTTGGTACGGTTTCCTTTTAATGAAAAGCAGCCCCCAAATCATCTGTTTTCTAACAAAAAACAGCCTGAAAAATCAAGCTGCAAGCATAGATAAGCAAGCTACAAGCTCGTATAGGTACATCTCGGCAGCTGTGCCAACAGAAGAGGGATACTTGGAAGCCAGGGAAATCCAACATGGAGGTTCCCATTCCATTTTCCTTGTTGCCCGTGTGCAGTAAAAAAGCAGGCAACAGGGCTCCAGCCAAGTAGAGACACCATCTGCATAATAAAAGATTAGGGTGGGGCGGCCAGTTTCTTTGTGTGCTATGTAAATGACACACCTGGTCCAACCAATCTTTGGGACCTATGTAAATCAGACTCAAGCTCCTCTATAAAATCCTGTGCATTTCAACATGGAACCGAAGAACCACTTGGGGGCCCCTATCTCTGTAGAAGAGAGAGTTTTCTTTTTTCTCTTGCCTATTAAACCACTGCTCTTAAACTCACTTCTTGTATGTCTGCATCTTCCATTTCCTTGGCATGAGGCAACGAATTCAGGTACTACCCCAGACAAATGCTCCTGCTTCAAAAGTTTCTGAATCTCTCCCCACCTCCCCCAACCCTGTTGGAGGTCACTACTAGAAACACAGTAACCTTCAGAAATATAGCTTTGTTGGCAAATAAATCACAGTCTGATAAAGAGCTGTGATTTCTAATCTGGGGCATAGGCCATCATCATGATTTCCTTTTGACTGGGGCTTGTGCTCTGTAGCTGACTCCTCCAAGCCTGCAGAACTCACTGAAATGCACCCCTGCAGCGTGAACTGGAGTGGGAACCAAGGGGAAAGACATTGCTTGCCTGTGAACCTCATTCAGGTTCCATCTTAAATCTCCAGGCTGGAAAATACATTTTGAAAGAATGCTCTCTTAAGGAGACTGTTCTACTGCTCTACTTTGCTGTAATTCTAGTGAATATCCAGTGAATATCACAGGAGACTGCTTTCCCTTCCCGTTCTCCCCCTGGTGGACCATTCTGGAAATAACAGGGATGTGCGTCCATGGAGGACAGAGGTGGGCCCAGCAGCCCCCATCCTGATTCCCTGAGTCTCAAGAATGCACCACAGCCCAAAGGGTATTCAGCAGCCTCACTGCACCCCGCTGGGAGCCAAGTGGGAGGTGGTTCCCCTGGCTGCACCAGCACCCAGCCCTCTCCCCCGCCACCCTTCACTCCTCACTGTTAAACACACACCACGAAGAAGAGTCGACAGAAATAAATACATCAGCATCAACATTAAATGTAAAACCTCTCCTCCAGCGAGTTCATTTTTAATTTCAAGTTTTTGCATTTGTATCACAATGATTTAATCTCTATCCTCCTCACCGTCTACAGGAAGGGAAGCCTTGCAAAGGGAGCCACAGGGAGGATAAAAACACCAGCAGTAAAGGGTCAAAGGCCGCCATGTGCCCGAGGGCTGCCCTCCCCATGTCCAGCACTGCCAATGCCTACCTGCCAATGGTTCTGACGATTCTAGTTTGGGCACTGGGAGAATTAAGCCAAGACTTAGGAATAAACATCACCCTAAATTCATGAATAACATTCCCCTCTTGCTGACACTTTGCTGTCCCTGTAGCACTAACACTTGGGGTTGGAGAAGATGCCGAAGGGCTGAGACCAGGCCCCTGTCCTGAGCCACGGCAGCAGCAGGGGCAGGAGAGCATCTGCCCACAGTTTGCCCGTTGCCTTTGTGGCTGCCCCCTGGGTGGTTTCTGGATAGAGATTCTTTCCCTGCCACTCACAATTGTGGTACAGTGATACTCACAGGGTGGGGAGGGTTGGTCTCAGAATCCCAGGTGGTATCTGCAGCATTTGGAATAGCCCTCAGCTTTCAGAGGCTCTGGCAATGTCAGCTGTATCTGAGGGCAAACCTGATTTCACAAAACATCAAATCCATGGCCAGGATTTGTGGTGTCCTCCTGATCACAGGCCACATCAACTCTGAGCTGCATGGGCTCTGTGTGCACAGTTCAGTACCAGGGAGCCGGAGATGGCAGCTTGGGGTGACCGTGCTACACACGCACAGGCGGGCTGCTGAGCCTGGGAAAGCTGTATTCCTAATTTTCAGGGGCAATGCATTTTCTTTCCCTGCTGAGCTGCCCTGAACATCACCTGAGCACTTCCACTTCAAGGACTACGTAGATTCTAGGGAACTGCAACCTTAGCCAATCCATCTGTGAGCTGTACAGAGTCCAAGGTCACCCCTCACTGCTTACGGTAATCAGAAAGTCAGGAAAGTATAACATCTCCTACCGAGTACTTCTGCCATCCTCTATGCCAGAAATGGTATCCAGCCCCAACCTCCTACAAACACCTTTTTACTTTGACTGCCCTTGCCCCATCTCCCCGCCTTATCTACATTTACATTTGGACACTTGGGTTAGAGTCCCCATCTAGACTTGACTGTTAGGCTCTACCAGAAGTAAGTGCATGGGCCAGAAAGCAAGGTCTCTTAAAGCAGGACCAGGCCCCACCACTGTTTGTTTAGCAAGGGGGCACATTGCTGATTCATGAAAAGATGAACTTAATGCTTCTTCTAGATGCCCAGCCATTTCACCTGTCTCCAGAGCATTTGAATACATCACAGACAGTGTCAGGTACTCACTCGTACGTCCAGCACAGGTTCATGAGATCGTACATCTCTCTTGGACACCCTGCAGGGCATCCCATCCGCTCTCCTTTTTCTAACATAGCGGTGACTTCACTTCCTTTCATTCCCTACAACATGCAAGATACACATAAGCTTTTCATTTTGTTTTTTGTTTTTTAAAGTGTTAACCAAACCAAACCAAACAGCCACTCCAAGACACGGAGGAGTACACGTTGTATGATTTCAATTACATAAAATACAAAAACAGGAGCGCTTAATCTGTGATGCTGGAGTCATATGCCTCACCCCTGGGGAAGGCTGTGTGTGCAGAGGAAACAGGGCTTTGGGGTTCTGTTCTTCATCTGGGGGCTGATTTCATAGGTATGTTTCATTTATGGAAAACCACTGTGCCTCATCCTAAGAGTTGTGTCCTTTATGGTACATATATTTTAATTAAAATATCTAAAAAACATTGTAAATAGTCATTATTTCTACTTCAACTCTAATGAGTAATGATCTGGGTCTATATTTATGTATATTTACATGCATTAACACACAATGGAAAAACACACTCTTCAGTGAGCATCAGATATTTCGTTCTCAGTTTAGGATAGACGAGGGCACATTAACTGCTTACTGGTAAGAGATAATGAGAGGCTCAGAGAGGTGCTCAGATTTTAGGATTTTCAGGTTCCTGTAAAGACAATCTGGTGCTTATCTGTTCTGATGGCCACCTAGTGAGAAAATGAAGCAGGGGCGACTTACGCGATACGGCTTCTGCCCATAGGAAAATGCTTCCCACATCAACACTCCAAAGCTCCAGACATCGCTTTTGCTGGAGAACTTGTAGTAGTTGATACACTCCGGAGCGTACCACTTGACAGGCCACTTCCCATGGGTCTGGGCCTAAAAGCAAAGCAGAGGGAGAAGTTCCATTAAGAATAAAATTGTGGGCGGGGCGTAGTGGCTCATGCCTGTAATCCCAGCACTTTGGGAGGCTGAGGAGAGCAGATCACTCGAGGTCGGGAGTTCGAGACCAGCCTGGCCAACATGGTGAAACCCTGTCTTTGCTGAAAATACAAAAATTAGCCAGGTGTGATAACGGGTGCCTGTAATCCCAGCTACTCGGGAGGCTGAGGCAGGAGAATCGCTTGAACCCAGGAGGCGGAGGTTGCAGTGAGCTGAGATGGCACCACTGCACTGCAGCCTACGTGACAGAAGGAGAGACTCCAGCTCAAAAACCAAAACAAAAGAATAAACTTGCATACACTCATGTTCGTAGCAGCATTATTCCCAATAGCTAAAACGTGGAAACAACCCAAGGGTCCTTCAGCACGAGTGGATAAACAAAACACCATCTATATGGACAATGGAATAGTATTCGGCCTTAAAAAGGAAGGGACTTCACTACAATATGGATGAGCCTGGAGGACGTTATGCTGAGTGAAACTGAGACAGGAGAATAGGGCCTGGAGGCGGGGAACCTAAGGACTTCTAGAATTAATTCAAATGGAAACACTTGAGCTATGACGGGAAATACCCTCTTCATTTACACAAGGTGTACACCGAGTATACACAAGGTGTAAATGACTTTGTAACATTACTTCATCCTCTTCATTTACACAGCGTGTACACCAAGTAACCAATGAAAACCTCTAGAGGGTATTTAAACCCCAGAAAATTCTGTAACTGGGCTCTTGAGCCCCTATGCTTGGCCCGCTCCTACCCTGTGGAGTGCACTTTTGTTTTCAATAAATCTCTGCTTTTGTGGCTTCATTGTTTCCTTGCTTTGTTTGTGCATTTCATCCAATTCTTTGTTCAAGACACCAAGAAGCTGGACACCCTCCACTGGTAACAAAATAAGCCAGTCACCAAAGGACAAATGCTGTATGGTTCTGCTGAGGAACCAAGAGTAGTTAGATTCATACAGACAGAAAGTAGAATGCTGGTCGCCAGGGACTAGAG
This sequence comes from Aotus nancymaae, assembly GCF_030222135.1. Lineage (NCBI taxonomy): Eukaryota > Metazoa > Chordata > Mammalia > Primates > Aotidae > Aotus > Aotus nancymaae. The sequence goes on from NW_026988455.1 coordinate 22,150,984, forward strand.
GAGAGAGGAGAATGGGGAGTTAGTGTTTGATGGAGACAGAGTTTCAGCTTTGTAAGATGAAGAGAGTTCTGAATATTGGTTGTCCAACATGAATGTACTTAGCACTGCTAAACTGTACACATAAAAATGATTAAGCCAGTAAACTTTATGCTAACGTGTGTTTTATCACAATTTTAACAAAGAATAAAATCCTGACCTACAAAATGCTGTGTGTGTGTGTGTTTAGTTTGAATTTTAAAGATTTTATTAAATCTTAAAAGCTTTAAAATTTTTTAAAAATTTGAATATATACATATGTGTGTGTACGTGTATGTATATATATATATATATTTTTTTGAAGATTCAGGATAAAATGCTTGCATCTTTTAGTCTACTCTCATCTCTTCTTTTGGCCACACATAGCTTCACGGGGCATGTGGATGGCAATAGACAAGTCAAGCCTGAATATTACTTTATGGTTTTGCTCCAAGAAATATTGGATTGTTCATAAGTATATTTAAGTACTATTGTGCATTTGTCCACAGTTTTAAGCCAATGCCAATTATTTCATTTTTTTGTTTTTTTTTTTAAATTGTTACCAAATATCTTACATATTTATAGGGTACATGTATTTGCTACATGCATGGAATGTGTAATGATCAAATCAGGGTACTTGGGGTGTCCATCACCTTGAATACTTATAATTTCTATGTGTTGGGAGCATTTCAAGCCCTCTCTTCTAGCAACTTTCAAATATACAATATTATGTTGCTAACTATAGCCACCCCACTCCACTATCAAATGTTGGAGTTCATTTGTTCTGTCTAATTGTATGTTTGCACCCATTAACCAACCTCTTTCATCCCCACTCCCATTCACACACCCTTCCTAGCCGCTGGTATCTATCATTCTATTTTCTATCTCCATGAGATCGAGCTCTCTCTCTCTCTTTTTTTTTTTAGCTTCCACACATCAGCGAGAATATGTGGCATCTGTCTTTTCTGTACTTGGCTTATACCATCTAATATAATGACCTCTAGTTCCATCCCTGTTACAGTAAATGATATAATTTCATTCTTTTTCCAGCCAAATAGAATTCCATTGTGTGTGGTGTGTGTGTGTGTGTGTGTGTGTGTGTGTGTGTATGGATTAAGTGGATTAAGTGATTTCACCCATTGATGGACACTTAGCTTGATTCCACAACTTTGCTATTGTGAACAGTTCTATGATAAGCATGTGAGTGTATGTATCCCTTTGATACACAAGTTTATTTTCCTTTGCATAAATACCAACTAGCAGGATTGCTGGATCATACAGTAGTTCAATGTATAGTTTGTTTTTATTTTGAGAAGTCTCTCTACTATTTTCCATAGTGACTATACTAATTTACATTCCCACAAACAGTGTATAAGAGTTTCCTTTTCTCTGCATCTTTGCCAGCACCTGTTTTGTTTTTTTTTTTTATCGTTTTAGTAGTAGCCATTCTAGCTGGGGTGAGATATCTCATTGTGTTTGTAAATTGCGCTTCCCTGATGTTTGGTGATACTGAGCATTTATTCATATACCTGTTGGCCATCTGTATGCTGATTATACTTCGGTTTCTATCACCTTGTGCTGCACTATTTTAAAATTTTGATCTTACAAGTCATGAACGATACAGCCATGTGTGTTATTTCAAGTTTCTTCTGAATTTTGAACTGATGAAAAAAGTAAATCTTTGACAAATCCTAAATGCAATGAAAGTTAGCCTCTCTCTGGAATAACCTAACACTTCTCCTCTCAAGGGTGGTTCTATCTATCCCATCCTTCGAAGCTGGCAGGCTGCGGCTGCTCTGACCAATAAGATCAGGTGGAAGTGACCCTGAGGCAGCTTCTGGGCTTGCCCTTATAGGCTTGGCAGCCCCCACTTCCTGTCTCTTGGGTAACTGCTCTCAGGCTACAGCTGCCATGCTGTGAGGAAGCCCAGGGACCCCAAGGAGAGGCTGTGCGTAGGTGAGCTGACAGCCCTGCAGAGTTCCCCAGCATGGGCCACGTCTAACCAGCTGCTCAGTGGCTGAGTACTGTGAGTGAGCAGAGTGAAAATGGTCCTCTTGCCCCTTGCGCCACCGTACAAGCCCTTGTGTGAGCAGATGCACCAAGCTCTGCCCACCTGGCCCTACCCACACAGCAGGACTGCGAGGAAACCAACACCTGGTGGTGTTTTAGGCACTAAGTTTGGGGTGGTTTGTTATGCAGCAGTGGATAAGGGGACCAGCATTCATGTTTCATTTTCTCTATCTCCTCTGTGTCCTTGTTTCAGACAGGCTGTCTTCTCTCTAGTGATCACATGATGAGGTCATGATGAGGTCCATCCAGCATTGCAACAGGCCTCTTTCTCCAGCATGTCCTGTGCTGCTCATCCTAGGCTGCTGTCTCCTTTGCTCCGTTTTCCTGTTGTCTCTATCCAGGCCCCTGCTGATGCCCTTCTCACAGTGTCTCACCTGTGAAGGGGCTTCCCTCTGGGAAGCTACTGCATGAAGAATGGGGTGAGGAGGGCCAGCCTGAGCCCTGCTGTTTTCCCGCCTGGCCTTTGTGCTCAAGACAATGGCGTCCGCCTGCCTGCCTGGAAGCTCGGCTCTTGTGACTCACCCTTCATGCAGTCCCTTTGCTGGCTGAGGTCCAACATTCCCCATCACCCACTGGTCCATGAACTGCCTCTCAGGGAAAGGTGAGTGGGCAGGTATTGTCACTCAGGGTGGGGTCTCTGACCACTACAGGGTATGAAACTCAGGACCCCATCTGCCACCCATTAGGTAGATTTTCAGGGTCTGCCATCTATTTCTGAGCACGTGGACTTCACCAGAGACCAGAAGAGTTGTCAGCCTGCCCTCGGCACCCTCTTTGACTCAGTGGGTCCCAATTCCATCACATTTTCCAGTTGGTCAACATAGACCCTATATATACACCATGGATGAGTTAATATGAAGATGAAGCTTTTAAATTTTTTCTTCTATTAGTTGTTATTGGTTCCTCTGAGGGTTCAGAGAGGGGTCAAGTCATATCAGCAAGGGGATTGGTCACTGTGAAATTATTTTGTAAGAAGTCCAAACCTATACCCAGAACTAGTTTCCACTTTATGTTTTGCTGGAAGTCCATCTTTAATTCTTGATAATCTCTGCCTCACCAAACTAAAGGGCATATTTCTTTCAGCTTCAGTCACGTAACTCTCTAGATCTCTCCTTTCCAGCACTGTATTTGTTTTTTGACACTTCAACTCTTCTGGGTACCAACTAAGCCAATAGAACAATTTCTACATATTTAGTGGACATACACAGATGATGAGCGTATTTGATAAATTTTCACTTCCTAACTTTTACATGTATAGATAGATGTTCATTAGAAGGTTATTTTGGAATCACTCCAAGCTGCCTGCTGTGAACAGTGTTCCACCAGATGTTATGAAATGTCCTATCAGAAAAGGATGCCGTGGATGAATCTGGTTTGAGAGATGCAGTGCAGCAAAACCCTCCACTGAGATTCACCATGTTGAGTAGCGTGAAAAGGGCTTGGAGGAAATCCTGCAAGAATCAAGCTGTCCAATACAAACCTTTCAAGTGAACTTAATGAAGGAATCCCATTCTTCTTTTTTTCCAAAATGAATCATCACTTAATACCTTGATTCCTGATCATTCCATGAAACATAATTTAGAATATACTACTTTGAGTAAATCTCAAGGTGTGATATATCAGAGTATTTTCATTTTTTAAACAATAAAATCAAATAACATTTCTTAGTTATTTTTAAGTAGCAAAACTGCTTTTTGAAACTGTATCAATAATAAAACAGACATATATGTATGTTGTATTTTCTACCGCCCGCTACTCTGAATATTAGCTAAGTTGTACTCACCTTGTAGTAGTTTTCATCAGCACGCAGTGCTTTGGAAAGTCCAAAATCACTGATCTTGGCATAATGCTGAGTAACCAGCAACACATTTCTTGCAGCCAGATCTCTGTGCACAAAATTGCACTCCTCCAAATACTTCATGCCCATAGAAACCTGATGAACTAGTTCTATGATGTTCTTATCCTTGACATGTCTGAAAGTCACAACAATATCATCAGCTAGAGGAGACGGTGACCCATTTCACAACAAACAACCATGCCCCTCACGAGGCAGTAGGTGAATCCATTGCTTCTCTCTAACAATAAAACTCACAAGTGGTGACAAGTAACTTTATCAGCATATAGCTGTTCAGGACTGAATGTCATTCTCCTGGTGTTCAATGGGATTGCGTTTCCTGGCATGCTTGGAATTGCAAGCAAAGCAGTATAACAGGGTGGTCAGACCTGGCTCACAGGCAGCCAGGCACACCTCAAATCCTTGTTCCACTATCGCACAGGTCACAGAACGAACCCTGAGTCTCAGTTTCTCACCTAGGAGGTAAGGGTAAGAACACCTCCCTTCCATGGAGACTAGAGAGGCAATCTAAGTAGAGACGCAGTGCAGCAAACGAGGCAAGCTCCCTGGTGGTTATCATTCTATTTTACTCCAAGTGAGTGTCTCCATCTCAACAACAGCTTTAGATGAGAACACGATTACTCCCTTGACGGATGTAATCAATTAGCAGCGATTGGTATCTTCAGAAGTCATTACTCATGAGAACATAAGGTCAGCCAAACAGATAAGACGTAACTGTCACCTTTTAGAAAAACATTTATTTTAAATGTTTCTTTAAAAAGAAAGTGTTCTTCCCAGTGAGAAAGGAGATTCATCATCAAGATATTATTCTAAGGTGGAGTCTATCCCTGGGCCAAGACTGAATGAGCACAGGAAGAAAAGAAAGACAAAACTCTGTGACGAATTCTTCTCTGAAGGACTAGAACTAACAGATCTGATGCCAAAGACTGTGTCTCCACCTGTCCCTCTGTCAAGGAACCTGAGTGTGGACCAATAAGGGAAGGCACAGAAGGGTGGGAAGGCTCCCCAAGGAAATCAGGCTGCTTGGCCCATCCAGTCATGGGCCCCATCCCTCAGGGGATAGATCCCAGGCCTGTGGGGGCACCTGACAATACCTGTTCTGTTGCAAATACTTATTGAGGGGACCAAGTTCTGCCATCTCCATGACCAACATCCAGGACTCGGCCTCGCATATCCCGATCATGCGTACGATGTACGGGTTGTCCAGCTGCTGCATGACATTTGCTTCTGCTAATAACTCATCTTTAAGAGCAGGGTCATTGGCCTCATTTTTCAGTATTTTCACAGCCACTGTTTTCACAACTCTGCAAGAGAAATCATAACGCTCAAATCAATAATCAAAATGTGTCACTTCTAGATAATCTTCTTTTATGAAGCATAATCCCCATGCAGAAACAGTCCCATGGAAATACCTGCCACAGAGTGGAAATGTGTCTTCAGAAGCCTCTAATGAATGGCTGGCCTTCCAACTATATTCACTTATTTTATAGACAATGAGAGTAATACCCTATTACTAAGAATGAATGGTGGAGGCTGGGGCTGGGCATGGTGGCTCATGCTGATAATCCTAACATTTTCAGAGGTTGAATGGGGAGGATTGCTTGAGGCCAGGAGTTCAAAATCAGCCTGGGCAACAGAGTGATACCCCATCTCTAAAAAAAATCAGCCAGGTGTGACAGTGCAAGCCTGCAGTCCCAGTTGCTCAGGAGGCTGAGGTGGGAGAATCACTTGGACTCAGGAGTTCGAGGCTGCAGTGAGCTTCACTCCAGCCTGGGTGACAGAGTGAAACCCTGTTTCTAAAAAAATAAAATAAAATAAAAAGAATGGTGAAGAACAGTACTGAAAAATGTCCCAACCAAGCAAAAACCCCAAATTGTAAAATATTTAAATAACTTGTAAGTAAACCTCACCAACAGTGACATACATGAATTCCTGTGACGTCTTGTGATTCACCATCTCAGATTATGTGTAATGAATAGGTGGATATAAAATGCCTTTCATAGATGTTGAAAGTGAATTTCTAGTTGCAGAATTTAAAAGCATACATTTAAATGCAATACGTTGAAAAGGTAAACAACTCTCCTGAGAGAACGCTGAGAGAGGTTAAGGAAGACCTAGTAAATGGAGGGATGAGCTGTGTTTATAGATTGAAAGACTCAATATCGTAAAGACATCATTTTGCCCCAAATTAACCAAGAGAGCCTCTCCTCTCCCCAAACTTTCTAAGTGAAATTATGTCCACAGTCCTGTCTCTGTTAATTCACAAGTTTAAGCAGAGAATTAAAGATCACAATCTTTCATAAACTGAAAAAGCTTATGATTAATACAGAAACATTTTTAATCATTGTACAAAATGACTGTGATATACAAACATATTTTAAAATAAGTATCACAACCAATTTTGTGTGTATATATATGTGCTCCTATATATACTTGTGAATGTATACATATGTATGTTTTTGTGTGTATATATACATGTATGTGTATATATGTGTGTGTACATACGTATACACATACATATGCACAAAAACAAATGGACGGGACAGATTGGAAAGCAAGCATTTCTTTTTTCTTTCTTTCTTTTTTTTTGAGATGGGGCCTCACTTTGTTGCCCAGGCTGGAGTGCAGTGGTGCCATCTTGGTTCAGTGCAACCTCCTCCTCCTGGGTTCAAGCGATTCTCCTGCCTCAGCCTCCTGAGTAGCTGGGACTACAGGCGTGCACCATTATGCCCAGCTAATTTTTGTATTTTTAGTAGAGACGGGGTTTCACTGTGTTGGTCGCGCTGGTCTCAAACTCCTGACCTCAGGTGATCCACCTGCCTCATCCTCCCAAAGTGCTGAGATTGCAGGCATGAGCCATGGTGCCCAGCCGGAAAGCAAGCATTTCTGTGTATATTTTTGTCTATATTTTTAACCTTTGAATTGTATAAATGACCTATTCATGAAATTTTTTTTTAAGCACAAATTCCTTATATTTGAAACAGCATGAAACAACTACATTCAACCACATTCATATTAGTGTCATACCAATCCAAAGAGAGAGTGTGTTTCAAAGGACTTTAGAAACCAGTATTTTTACTTGTACATTCTATGCCAGATACCTTCCAAAGACCAAAAGAAACACAAAGATATTTTAGAAGTTTAGCAATTTTAACTGTTATATGATATGTATTGTTATTTGAAATCATAGGACACAGCCAATAAATAATTACGCTAATCATATTTAGAACTGATAATTTTCTCAGTAAGAAAAATGAGACATAACTATAAAATCAAAGAAAATAAATATAAACACTGTATTGTTTTATAACAATCATTTTATTTCAGTTGATTGAAATAAAATCAATAGAATGATTTTATTTTAATTTAATAATACATACATATGTGTGTGTACGAATGAAGCTCTAAAAATTTATACAATAAGGTTAGTTAACAGTAGTGTTGAGGTGGCATTATCCAAATATGATGTTCTTTTTTTTTTGGTTTGTTTTTGGAGACAGGGCCTTGCTTTGTCACCCAGCCTGGAGTGCAGTGGTGCAATCATGGCTCACTGCAGCCTTGACCTCTTGGCCTCTTGAGTAGCTGGAACTATAGGTGTGCACTACCACTCCTGGATAATTCTTTTAAGTTTTTTGTAGAGACAGGGTTTTGCTATGTTGCCCAGGCTGGTCTGAAACTCCTAGCCTCAAACAATCCTTCTACCCTCCCAAAGTGCTAAGATTACAGGCATGAGCTACTACGCCAGATTGATGTTTTTATTTTCTTATGTTTCTGCTAGTTTCTATTTTCTAATTTTTCATAAGGTGCACGTACTATTAGGTTGGTGCAAAAGTAATTGCAGTTTTTGCCATTAAAAGTAATGGATACTTTCATTATAGTGTACCAGAAATTAACAAGAATGATAGCGTTAATTAAAAAAGGGGTTAGTCATGCCAGGTTACATTTTGTTATTCTCGGTAGTGTCTAGAACCGGGGCTCATGTGAGGGTGAGAGCGGTGCAGTGGAGCATAGTGACTTACTTTTTCATTTGGTAGTAGCCTTTTTTCACAGTTCCAAAATTCCCAGAGCCCAGTTCTTTGTCTTCCAGCGTCAGCAGACTTCGGTCCAGGTAAACCTCCTTGGGCCTGATCTCCTCGGGGTCTGCGTAGGGGCTCTCATACACCTCTGTGTCCATGGGCAGTGCTTCTCTCTGGGGGCCTGCAATGCAGTCAAGAATCATACAACCTGGGGCTGGACCCCACATCAGGATTGATCCTTCCAAGAACATCATCTTCATGGGAGTGTGAACTCAGAGCAGCATCAAGGTTACAAGGGATGAGAAATTCTGAAGAGCGGCATGGACGTTTCCAGTGTCACTAGGTGAGGGAGGTGGGAAAGACCATTTCATTCCAAAGCACTACCACTGCCCATGGGCATGGCGTCTGCCGCCTGCCACTAGACGTGAGTGTCTCCACGGCTAACTGTGCTGTATCGCAATCACAGACATGGGGTGGATTCGCGAACCAGCTCTACAGACTGACAAGTGACCGCGCGCTTCGCTCTGTGAATATCCCTTAAATGAAAGCAGGTCTCACCTTTTTCTGCAGTCCAGGGCCCAAGTTCCGGCTCATACGGATTGAACGACACGGTACTCTCTGGCCGGTTCCCTTGGGCAGGCGAGGGCTAAAGCACAGAAAGGACAACAGGTCGTCTTTTTCATCCATACAAATGTTAAGTTGATCTGCATAATTATTTTTATTTTTTAGTAATCACGCTTTAACTTTTGCAGGAAAGACAAGGGAAAGAATGAAGAAAAACAAGAAAGAAAATAAGGCTGATCTCATTCTTCGGGCAATTATTTGGATACTGCAAGGGCGAAAGCAAGCTTGTGCTGCTACAACCCAAGGGACCCTGCGGGGCGTTCAGAGGATGTGGTGAGACTCAACTCTACTGGCCTGGACAGAGCTGCTTCCCCACTCACCCCCTTGCACATCCTGTTCCCACCTGCCGAAGGTCACTGATGGTTTGCATGTTCCCCTGGGATGCATTTTCCTCCTTTAACTCATGCTCTTCAATTTCATATTATATAGAAGCTATTTAAAGAGGGGAATTAGTACTTATTAGCTGCTCCCACCTACTTCCCAACTCCAAACCATGTTTTCCTAGTCTCCACCCAAGTCTTTATCTTCGGTGGAGATGCAGCAGCATTGGGGTGGATGCCAGAGGGTGGCATTGGTCAGTGACTACAGGTCCCAAGGGAAGGCCAGCTGCTGCCACCTAGGTGGCAATGCACCTGCCGCCAGGGCTGCTGCTGGAAATCAGTGTCCCTGTGAGACTGGGACTCCTTTTTCGTGCAGCTGAAAGAAGGCAGTTCTTCCGAATATCCACAGCAGGTAACAGTGGCATATCTGAGACAAAGTTTTGCATCCTGTTAACAGCATTCTTCCCTATTATTTATTTGATCCACATCAGTTTATATCATGCAACAACGGGGTGGGGGAATCTACTCCTTATTATCCTAAGGATTTCCCTTTTCCCTTTTACAAGTCTCTATCTTGAGTTTTCCTGATCCACCCTTTCTTCCAAATTAAAACAAGATTCTGGCTTCTTGCTACTATATTTAATTCACAGGAGAACCATGATTCAGATGCCTTTTTTTTTTGGAGTGAGTTGAGTCGCAATTCTATACATCGATTGACCTTCTCAGTGCCCGAACACTGGCCACGAAGAAATGAGATACTGCCAGATTTTGGAGAAAGTTAAAGAAACAGAGACATGAAGCTTAACATGACAGTCACTTATCTTATGACACACACTAAATCCTCATCTGCCTTATTAATATTACAAGCCCAGAAACTAAAAACAGAATAATGAAGTCACGATGCACCTCTACAGCCACTAAGCCATTATCTCCAAACACCCAGACTTCCTTCTTTCACGGGGTCTGCTGAGCACTTCAGAGGCAGGCACTGCTCACCATGGCCCGAGCCCATTGACGAGGGTAAAGGACATCTGTTGTTATTTGTAAAAGTGATGTCAATGGGATCCATTTTCTCACAGACTATCTCAGCATTCTTACTGAACTGATTAACAGAAGTAACTATGATACATCAAGAATGAAAATAGAATATAAGTTCCAGGAGGCATAGACATTTGTTCACCACATTGGGAGTTGTGCCGCATCCACAAGGATGCTCAATAAAAATGTGTTGGACAAACACATGAATGAATAGATGGGTGAATGAATGAAAATCACTTCTAAAACCAGGATATGCGAAGTATAAACTAATGTGCTTTAAAAATTAGCTCTCTCTCAAATCTTTATGCTAATGAAGAGAAATAAGAATGAATAATTCCAAATGACAATCTATTTCTTTTAAACATTTACATATGATTACAGGACTGTGCTGTGGTTTCACTTCTGGTTTATAATACAATTACCTTGCCTCTGGAAAACTGTCCTAACAGAAACTGGGTGATTACCAAGGCTTTCTATCCTCCTCTTTTGCTCAGTTGCCTCCCACAACCAATTCTAGGCTGAAAATAGTTTTTTTTTTTTCTAAGCTTATTTCAGGGTTAACATTTACTGTCATTTCAACTCCTTTGATTTTCCTTGCAAGCAGGCACATTCTGAGATCCAAAGACAAAACTTGAACGGACATGGAATTAAAGGATGTCCTCAGATTAGCCATCACAGGCAAGGAGAGGGACCATCACCGCTTCTTGATGTAAGACTCCTCTCCCTCCCACTGAGGACATTATCCTGGGGCTAAAGCCTCTCTACTGTTTTCCAGACCAGGAGGACTTCCAAATGGCTTGTTCCAATTAAACCAGAATGCAATTCCCTGACATATGAATCCCGTAGGGAAGAATTTTAAAACAGAGATGGGGTTGTCAAAATATGCTGAAAAGGATACTAGGGTGTCAGGAATCAGTAAGAATTAGTAGTGATGGACACAGAGAATCTAAACTCCTGGGCAGGAATAATTTATACTCTCAATAGCAGTGTGTTGTTCACCCCTAGTCTATCTTGGCTTATGGATAAGGAGACAGATGGGAGATCTTCCTTGGAAGTTAGAACTCCACGTTTATAGCTAAGGTAACTCAGGGCTTCATTTCCATGCTGCCAAGCACAGACCACTATGTGAAGAGGAGCGTTTTAAGCCAAACCACAAAGAACCCTCATGTCTCTCAACAACACCACATCAGCTCTCTCCTACCTAGAGTCCTGGGCTCCCTGCCCCTATTTCTGATGACTAACGAGACTGGAGCAAAGGATGATACCACAATTGGAAGACTGCAGAAGAAATGGGAGGCTTCCTATTGAGTCTGTTAAAAGAACAGTGAGTGGTTTCCTTATGATAAAGATGAAGGTGCGAAATGCACATTTCATCTTTCACAAAGCACTTGGTGCATAGGCAACTTAGTAGAACAATAACCAAAACAACCTCTAAAAGAAAATGCTCAGTTATAAAGAAAAATTTGAGGAGTTTGTAAAGAATGAGCACAGAGGCATAATGATAAATTGTAAAAATATTAATTATTTTTTTAAAATAATTTTTAATTGTAATGAAAAATATATTGCCAATCTACATTATTATTTGCCTTATATTCTTTATGTCTACATTTGTATTTGAGAGCTCTATTCTGTCCCAATCAATAAGTGTCATCTGTTCTGCACAGTGAGCAACAGGTGTAAATGAAATGTTGACCATTCCATTTTCCTCATTTTTACCAATATTCAGAACAGGCTCAAACCCACAGTTCACCACTAGATGGCACTAGCCACCTTAGCTTTCCACCTTCCGAAAGAGCAACTGGTGACTTTTCCCTAAATTTTATAAATTCAGGTAATGACATCACTCTGCAATAATCAGTATAAATTATTGTCCCTGATTTCCTATTGATAAGGTTTAACTGCAAATAGAAAATGTATTTGACAAGCATTTTTTCAGTGCCTATGTTTAAAAGCTGGGGATCTAGAAATGAACAAAATAGGAAAAATTATTGCTTTATGTAACTGACAGGCCCATTCAGAGTTTCCTGATTGCCAAGTATCCTAACATTCATTTATTAGATGTTAATTTTTACTCCCAGATTCTTGGGACATGTTCAAATTCGTAATGCAGATGACAATACAGTCATCAGTCATCACAATAAAAGAAAAAAAAAGAAAAAAGAAATCAGTAACATACTTATAAAATATAAACAAAATTAATAATACAACCACTAGTCTTTAAATGAATTAAACCCCTCCCAGTGTTAGTCCTGGAATTTGTTCCAGCAGTAATGTAGATGGCAATACAGTCATCAGTCATCACAATAACAGTGACAAAAGAGCCAGTTGGCTTTAGAAATATTGGCTGCAATAAACTACGTGTGCTTTCCTTTTTTTTGGTGAAATGACCCTGGTCCAGTAGATCCCTGCAGATGAGGGTGGACTGTTGGTTGGGAAATAAGCTATTAGCCTTGCACTGAGATCAATGAAAATCAGTGATAACACCTGACCTCTGCAATTACTCTTCTCTTACAGCAAAGATCTAAAATCTGTTCCTTTATAATTACATGAAAACACATTTTCTCAAGGGTCTGGTCTACTAAGGCATTACCAAGCAAAAATGGTATGACTTGAGAATGTTTCTTTCTTTTTTCTCTTCCCACTGAGCCCTGTACTTAAACGTAAGTTTTAAAATATTATAATCCCCAATGTATGTGTTGGAATAAAACATGAAAAATGGGTTTTAATTGGAAATTCTGGGACAGATTTCAGTTTAATCTTCTTAGAGGATTTACCTTTGAGATGCAAAGCTGAAAAGCTCCCTGGAAGTCTTTAGGGATGCTGCTGTTCAATTTCCACTTATTTAAACACTGATAAGGTTCAGTGTTTAAAGCAGCAGAGAAACGAATTCCAGGATTAATACTAGGAGGGGTTTAATTCATTTAAAGACTACTAATTGTATTCTTAAGTTTGTTTATATTTTATAAGTATGTTACTAATTCCTTCTTTTCTCTCTTTTTTCTTTCTTTTTCTTTCTTTTTTCTTTCTTTCTTTCCCTCTCTCTCTCTTTCTTTCCTTCTTTCTTTCTTTCTTGTTTCTTCTTTTTTTTTTGATAGAATCTTGCTCTATTGCCCAGGCTGGAGTGCAGTGGCATGATCTCTGCAACCTCTGCCTCCCAGGCTCAAGTGATTCTCCTGCCTCAGCCTCCCGAGTAGCTGGGATTACAGGAATGTGCCACCACGCCTGGCTAATTTTTGTATTTTTAATAGAGATGGGTTTTCACCATGTTGGCCAGGCTAGTCTCAAACCTGACCTCAAGTCATCCACCCGCCTCAGCCTCCCAAAGTGCTGGGATTACAGGCGTGAGCCACTGCGTTCAGCAGTATGTTAGTGATTTCTAAAGACAAGTTTAAAATGCATCAGCCTGTTAGTAATTTTATGAAAAATTTAAATTATCTAATTCATAATCATCTTCAAATCGAAACATACTTTTCATTAACTACCTAGATGCTGTAGGTAATTCAAATTCTAACATGTATTTTTTTGTGCCTAAATTATTAAAACAACTACTTGCATTGAGCAAATTAACAAGTTGAAGAAAGTTATTTATCTCTTAGCTAATGAGATGGGATATTTGACATAATTCTCACAATTCTTTTCTCATGACTGATTACATAATGGAAAGTTCCCCATGTATTTGGGAAAATATACTTATTCGCTCTAAAATATATCTGATAAGCATTAAAATATTTATAATCTATAACTTAAACTATATAATCTTGATCTTTTAAAATTTATCTATCAATATTTTTGGCTTTTTATATTATTAGTAATACTTATTCCCAGTTTCTTATTTCTATAAAGAATTCAATGTATACTTTAAAGTTGGTTATAAATTTAAATAGAAAGCAAACCCTTTTTTTGCCAGAGAGGTATTTTCACAATATAAATCAGATTAATTACACTCTAATATTTAATTCTCTATTTTAAAAAATTGATTAAAAAATTTTAACAGGTTCAAATTTAAAAAGATACAACAGAGTTTACAATGAAAAGTGCGGTTTCTTAACATTCCCATCTCTTATTCTGGAGGCAACCAGCATTGCCAGTATTTTCTGTATTTTTCTAGGATACTCTATACGATCTCAACACATTCTGCATATATGTGTGTGTTTTTGTATGTGTGTGTGTGTGTGTGTGTGCGTGTGTGCATGACATTGTCTTTTACAATTAAAATTACATTTTGGAAACAATTCTAGATCTCAGCTGCCTCTCATAGTAGCAATTTTACTGCTGATTTCATTTGTTTTCCATTGAGAGGCATTTAAATTATTATCAGACTTTGTCAATTATGTAATTTTGGAATAAACATCTTCACATGTACTTGATTTCACATAGATGCAAGAATATCTGTATATACTTAGAAATAAAATTGCAGAGCTTTTCTTACAGATTGCATCATTTCAGACTTCCCCAAGGAAGAGTGAAAGTGCTTATCTACCACGCCTTTACTACAGTATTATCAAGCTTTTAAAATGTGGATCAGTTTCATAGGTGGACGCTTGAGCACCATAGTCTTAACTTGCATTTCTCTTCTCATGAAGTTAAACAACATTTCATATGTTTAAGAACTATTTATATTTGCTTTACTATAAACTACTACTGATACTTTCCACCTATTATCCTAGTAGACAGTTAATATTTTTCTTATTGATTTACAGAATCTCTTTGTATATTAAAGCTATTAATCTATGTGTCAGCATTAGTGCTACTTACTCCCAGTGTCTTATTTCTCTTTTGATGATGTTATGGTTCTTATCCATACATATATTTCTTTCTTTTCAGATGGTCACATTTACTGATATTTTCTTCAACTTTTTTCCAACATGTTCTCCTGTAGTCTAAAGATACGCTAAAACTTATTTTCTAGGTATTTCTTTAGCCACTGTGAGTAATCTGTGGGGGTGTTTTGCCTTGGGTAAACATGAAAAACAGACATAGTTATTTTATTCAGGTGTAAGATACACCTTTTCTTCCCGCATTAAATTTTTTCTGTTCTATAGTCAACATGATTGAGAACTTTTTGAGTATGACTAAACTTGAAAAATTTTTAGCAAATAAACTCTCAGGGGTTTTATGCCTTTTATTTCCATTGTTTCTAATAAATACTTTAGGCAACCTACTTCATGAGTGGAAGCTCAATTGTATGCTAAAATGTTGTAAAAACTCTAGTTAATATAAAAATAAAAAGAATTACTGATCAAAGAATCAATTTTACCCCACTGATAATGAAAGTAGAACGGGGAAAAAAGCAATTCAAACACATTACATATACATATTTTGAAGGAAGGAATGAATGAGTCATTATAAATAGAAGTCATTAAAAAGAACTTATTTTTATTCTCCCTCAAAATCCAATAATAGAACAAAACATGGAAATCAATCAGATGTCAACATTACTGCCTCAAAAAGAAAACTGGTTTTTCTAGTCCTCAGATTGCACCACTTCTGTACATATCACATTAGCAGTTCTGTGTTAGACGTGTAAGCCGTAATGAGGCCACCATGCACTGCCTGACCTCACTGTGCAGCACACCTCACAAGACCTTGGCGTTCCCTCTGTCACAATGTAACTTACATAATCAATTACCAGAACACTGCAACATGTGATTCTGGCCACCAAAAAGTAAATTGGCCATCTTTGAAAAGATTTTCCAACGTGACAATTAGCTACGACAGATGACGCCAACTGAAACGACTTTAAAATGATGCTTGGGCAGAGAAAGCATGCTCACACTGATGGACTTCCAGCTGACGGACTGAGGACCCACATGAAAAGCACAGGATGTACCTGGGGCGCGGCTGCCCAGGATCCGCAGGTGTGAGCAAGGGCAAAGAGGCCTGGAAGCAGAGTGGCAACAGGTGGAGGGCAGCGCACACGTAGGGCAGGCTGGGCGGGCGGGAGCTGAGTGCAGGTTGGTCCTACCACTTAGTTGGACAGCAAGCAGGGGATACTTTAGCACCTTTCTGTGGCCAGGCTTTGGGAAGGAGTATGATTTGATTCTTGAGATTATTCCACCCGCTGACCAAGTCTAGAAACCACAACAGCAAAGAGGAAGAGTAAATGTTTCAGAAAACAAATACAGGATCCCTTCCACAACATGCTACTTAAACTCGCTTCTATAATTGCACTGCTAACGCCCTCCTGCCCCTGCCCATGAGATCCACCACGGGCAACATCTGATCATTGGGAAGGCTTCTGGAAAGGCCTACCACTTGGGGAGAAGGATCTAGAAATATATTTGGGAAATATGTTCCACTGAAGGCTAAAACGTTAGAGCTGTTACATTTACTATGTAACAAGACTTTACTAAGTCACAAGCTCAAGACAAACCACCCTAAAGAAACTACAAGTAGCTCCGAGTGCTCAGTTGTTTTGCTTCTTCGTGGTGGGTGCTGGTTCCATGGTGGAAAATTTTGTGAAAATTCATTGAGTTGTACACTTGGGGCCTCTGCATACTTCCATGTGTATTTTACCAGTCAATTAAACAGTTATTCCAAAATATCTAAGTTCTTGAAGCCATTGGGTGATGATGACTAAGCACAGGGCTTGACATTCTTTTAAGAGTTCTCAGCCGTAAGCCCTCATCCATCTGAAGAGCCCTAAGCCCTCATCCACCATGAAGTCTGATGGAGTCTATAATATTAGGGTAGAGTTGCCGGGCCTGCGAGCCTTGTAAAGGGCAAAATAAAGTCACATCCCCATAAAGGAATTACATTTTGATCCCAAAGGTCACTAGTATCTTAGCAAATTCAAGTTCCCTGCCTTTGATAACAAGTGCTGCCCCTGGACGGCCTCCACTGTTTAAACCTGGGCGCAGCACTGAGCAGCCAATTGCCCCTACTGGGGGCAGGACATAGATTTGGCTTTCTGCGGATTTTGTTTTTCAAGTGTTACCAAGCAAAAAGTGAGGTGCAGAGGGCATACTTCACAGATGGCATTAAAAGGCATAGAAAGTCCATATGAAGTCCCCAAGAGAAGAGCAGGAAGAGAATTACTGCTTAGAGCATAAATCCGTGCCTGACCTCCTAACAGGCTGGAGGGATGAGAGAGCTGGGGTTCTGTGGATTACACATGTGTGTTAACATAGACAGCTCAAGGACGAAGTTAAAAAATATGTTCCCGTTTCTCAAATATTGCAAGAGGCCTATTTCTGATTTAATATTGGGTTTCCTCTTCGTTGTGTATATTCTCCAAAAAATGAAGAGAATTTCACCTGGATGAGAAGTTAAGAAAATGTGGCTAGGCAGGGAGCGGTGGCTCACGCCCGTAATCTCAGCACTTTAGGGGGTCGAGGAGGGAGAATAACTTGAGACTTGAGGCCAGGAATTTGAGACCAGCTTGGCCAACATGGCAAAACCCCATCTCTACCAAAAAATACAAAAATTAGTTGGGCATGGTGGCAGGCACCTGTAATCCCAGCTACTCAGGAGGCTGAGGCATGAGAACGGCTTGAACCCGGGAGGCAGAGGTTGCAGTGAGCCGTGACTGCACCACTGCACTCAAGTCTGGGTGGCATGAGACTCCGTCTCCAAAAAAAAAAAAAAAGAAAGAAAGAAAATGTGGCTAGTTTGTCACTAGTAGTAGGCTGATTCTGTCTAATACGCATTAGCAATCCCAGCTCATCAAGGAGTATGTTTTGAAGGGCAATCAAAATCTCAATGACCACTACTCCTGTTGGCTAAAACTTTATTTTCACTTGTGATTATGAATATGCAACAGCTTCTCATTCAGTGGTGTTCCTAACGACACTTACCACAGGATGGGAACCTGGAAGCTGTGGACGACCTCCAAAATTAACATTGTTTCCTGCATAGAGAGAGCATGGACAATTACTGCTCTGTTCGTGGAAACCACTTGCTTCCCCTCCCCACTGCAGATCAATCAAGGAGATCAGATGTGCTCTGCTTGAGAAGGGAGCACACTATTTGCAGGTACCTCTTTTGATCCTCTTTTACTTTTTCCCACATGCAATTAAGACAAATTATTACTAGTTGCAACCGGCTATTTTTTGACTTATAATATGTAAAATTGGAGTGATCTGACATCATTATTAATCAATCCATAAAAAGAAGTCCTTATCCAACCTGAATCTGCAATCATTTAAGTCTAAAATGAGGCTGATTGTCACTGATAGCTCAAAAACTGAGACTCCAGTATCTCGGGAACTTACCCTGTGGGCCGATTTTTTGACATGGGACTGTAAGAACTCTTAACAAACCATCTGCTTTATAAGAATAATGCTCAACCAGCTGAAAGAGAAAAAAGTAAGAAAGTGTGGTAAATAACAAGGTCAGGAAATAGAGAAATAGGGACTGAGAGCTGCCGACTGACTATTGGGCTTTCAAAGTGACCCCAAGACACATAAATGCTTTTATATGCATAAGTCCAGTCCACAAGGGTAGCGGGGGAAGTGGGCCCACAGCTAGGGATCGTCCCTTTTGGGCAAGGGGCAGCAAACTTTTCCTGCAAAGGTGAGAAAGAGGTACTTTAGGTTTTGATTGGCCTCATACCATATCTGTGTCTGTCTATCTATCTATCTATTTATCTATCTAAAACAACATCTTTAAAAGCCTAAAAACCATTCCCATCAAGGATTACACAGAAACAGGCTGAGAGCCAGATTTGGTCTGTGGGTTTGCAGATCCCTGGTCTACAGTAAACAATACTGAAATAGGGTCGTATAGAATCACCAACTCTCTGTGAAATAGCACTGGGGCCCTGGAGTTGGGGTAGGGTACAGAAGTACCTTACGATGCTGTCAAGAAAAATCAACAAAATCATGCATGGAAAATTGGAAGGTATTGCTGGTATTTTTGATGTAGTTTCCTAAATACAGTGCCTAGAAAATACACAATGAGAAAGAATTTAATTAGGCCTGAATGGTATGATCTACCAGAGGAATGAATAAAAATAGTAAGGAGTCTTGGGAAGGACATTCTCAATAATTTGAGATGCTTAGCACTACCTGAGTGCTCAGCCTTTGAACGCCCTTTCTGGAGAAGGTGAATGTATGGCTGTTTGTAAGTGATGGGGCCTGGGACCCTGGAGCATTAGGCTGGCACAGAGGACTCCAGGTGCCTTTGCATTCCAGAAGGCAACATTCCCTACAAACCTCTCTCATGCGCTTTGGGCCTCAAGTGTAGAAAAGTTAAATATTTATTCGGATCAATATCATTAAAAGAAAGCAAAGCCTGTGGTCGATGATAACACATGCCAATGAACCATAAGATCAAAAGACAGTGTAAATGTAAATGTTGTGACTAATATTTTTAATATGACCATATCCAGCATTTTGATTTTCCAATTACAGCATTAGAAACCAGGTCACATTTGGATGTAGTAACTTTAAGTGCTTTAAAGGGACTAAGGCTCCATGGTCTCAGTTTTTGAAAAGACAGGATTTTCAGTTGAGTCCTTTCCTCAATATTGACTGCATGTGTGGCCCCAGCTGGGCCTGGGTGAGGAAATTTGAATGCACCCTGATTACGCTCCTCACCCATACATGTTCAAGGTAGCTGGTGCTCTGGGGCAGTGGGGTGGTGGCAGAGTCGGTTGGCTTTCTTTCCTCCCTGTCTCTGAAACTACTACAGTTTATAGGATGCTCTGCTAAGATGGTGCATGAAGCACTGTTACTGTTATTTCCTTCATCATCAGCCAGTGTAGTTGTGATGCAAAATTAAGACAAGCAATCTGTGCGCACTGCAATTCAGGAAAAGTGGTGATGAGCATTATTTTAGTGTTCACTAGTGCCTAAGGAACTTCCAAACTGTGAGTTGTTTCAGGGTTTGCTAGTAGCTGGGTCAGGAATAAGCACTTTTTAGACTAGGGCTGTGGCAATGCGTATGAGCAGCAGCCTGGAGCCTGGGGAGTACGCTTCCTAAATTTAGGATGTGTTTCCTAAATTGCCTTAGTTTCCACAGGAGAGAGACTCAATTTACAATGAGGAGGGCACCCGACATTTACTGTCTATTTCAGCCTCTCGCACCACCAGCAAAGGCCTGCTTAGCTGTTCCCAGGCCTCCTTCCCTGGCCATCCATGCCTCTATTTTGTGTGTCTTTGTCTGAAAGGCCGTTCTGGAGTCTACCCAGATTATCCTAGGAAGAAATATTTTCCAGCTCTCTGAAAGAGGGTGTCTTGTTAAACTCTGAACACAGCCCTGCACATACATCACCCTGTGACACTGAGGACTGAGTGGCCCTTAACAAGCCATGGAACCTTCGTTCATCTCACATGATGGCCCCTGGACCAGTGCTTCTCAAACACAGAAGCCACTTGGAGGCTGAAAAAGGGCTCTGATGGGCAGGTGGGACAGGGGCCCAGGTGTGGGTACAGGTGTATGTTTCTCACGAGTTCCAGGGCTGCTGCTGGCCTGGGGACCACACTGTGGACAGTGGGTGGTCCATTTTCCCTTATATTTAAGAGTCCATGGGACAAGAAGCCCCAAGTGCCCTGTACTCTACCCACAAGGTGGGGAGAGGAGGCCGGGTACCTGCCACAGTGTGTCGAACTTTTTCCCCTCTGGGATGGAGAGTTTCCCCGTCTTGTCTTTGTCAATGCGATAGTGCAGCACCTTCCCTTCATGCAGCAGGCACAGGGCATAGGAGCCGTTGTTGTCTCTGGCTCTGATCCTGGAAAAGAGGATGGAGCTGCATCATCCCCAGGCCTGCCAGTCCCCAGTAAGACCCTGGGAGGAAGCGCCCTGGCCTGAGTGATCAGCAGCAGCTCTCTGGGGCCTGTCACCTGGCAAGGCAGCCAGAGAGCAGTGTCTGGAGCCTCAGGGTCAAGGACTTTGCCAACTTACCCAGGAATGCCCAGTTCACCACTCAATGATGATGCCAGTGGGTGAGCTTGCAACAAGGAAATTCCAGCAGGTTGGCAATGAATGGACAATGGCTAAGATGTAGCAGGGCCCAGGATCCCTGGGTGGTGGTCAGGAGAGCCTGGTGCTCGGTAACAGTGATGCTGCTCAGGGCGATGAGCACGGGGGATCCATGGGCCCTTATTATCTGTGGAGCCCTTTGGACTCACCTTTCTTCACCAGGGCCTGCATTTGGGTCAGATCCAAGATGGACATCTCCACCACCTAGCTTGGGGTAGGGGTGGGGTGTCTGGTGGGCATTTTAACCAGCCATCTTCTGGACCAGAGATGGAGGGATATGGAAGCTTCTGTCTCCCAGGGCCTGCCTCACTCCCTCCCATGCTCTCATTGCAGGAAAGGGCAGCAGGGCTGGACTTAAAACATTTTCAAGTGATGATATTGTCAGGTAAGATCCCCAGGAGAAGAAAATGACATCTACTGTGGGGTCAAGAGACAGAAGTGAAACCAGAGCTGTGCCAGCCGTGCTGACCAGCCAAGGCTCTGTCTTCAAGGTCATGCTGGGCTACACTCAGCACCACCCCCCGCCCCCTGGGCCTGGTGAACAGAGATGCGGGAGTCTGACGCCAGGCAGGGAACAACACACCCACTGCAGTGCATGCGACGAGAGGCTTCTGACTCATGGGTAGGCAAGAGATCCCCTGGAAGACCTGTAGGATTAGGGGAGGTTGAGGGTTCAGTGGAGGCTGAAAGGGCATGAAATGGGTGCAAATCCCCCAATTTAGCTTCATAATCACATCCACAATGTTCAGATCAGAGTTCAGATCCCATTTCTCCACTTGTTCTCCCCTCTCCACAGCTGCAGCCCTTTGGATCACGAGATCTGAGACTCTGAGAGTGAGCCGTGAAGTCCCAGTCCCTAATAGTTTGGAGGTGTAAAGGGCTGTCCAAATGCCATAGCAGTAAGAGTGGATGCATATGCCTATAAAAGTTGGCCTTGAAAGAATGATGACCATATACCACTCCAAAGTATTTCCTATGGTTTAATCTTTGACGTCTGTGATCTCAAGGTCATGGAGATAGTACATGGGATCTGAACCAGGTGCAGTGGCACACACCTGCAATCCTAGCACTTTGGGAGGCCAAGGCAGGAGGATCACTTGAGCCCGGGAGGTCTAGGCTGCAGTGAGCCAAGACTGTACCATTGCACTCCAGCCTGGGGACAGAGTGAGACCCCATCTCTACAAAAAAAAAAAAAAAAGTAATAATAAATGGGATCTGATCTCTGGTTTCTGAATCCATGTCCAATCTGTACTACTCCACCTTCCTCCATGCCTTGATTGACATTTTCTTATTAAGACGGAGACAGACAAGCACAGGTTGCCCTGAGAGATGATGCCATCAACCTCATTAGACATCTGGCAAACGCAAATGAAGACTACAGGGTAGCACCATTCCACACTCTTCAGACTGGTGGAAGTTAGAAAGATCGTTCTAAGTGCTACTGAGAGTGGGGAGCAGCAGGGCCCCTCCTGTGTTGTTTGTGGGAGCATAAATAGGTTCACCCACTTTGGAAAACAATTTGGAACAGTCTCCTGAGACCGAACCTATTCACGCCCTCATGAATGAGCAATTCTACCCCGAGGTGTATGAAATGTGCCCACCGTGCACCCCAGGGCTACTTGTACCAGCTTCATCTGTGTTTATCAAAAATGCAGACAACCTGAGTGTTCACTGACCACAGAGCAAGTAAATACATTGTAGGAATTCACACAATACAATATTATAAAGCAACAAAATGAGCAAATGGCAGCTATACAAAGCACAGATGAGTCTCACAAACATAAAACACGCTCCATGCTTCCATATACACAAAGTCCCCAAACAGACAAAAGCCACCTGTTTTATTTAGTGATGTACACCTAGGTGGTAAAACTTAAAAAAGTAAGCAAATGAAAAATAACAACAAAAAAAAGCAAGGGCGTGATGAACACAAGAGTTCGGGAGGTGGTGCCTCCCAGGAGGGCGGCCGGACACATGGGTATGAGTTTGTGAGGCCGGAGGGGTCTCCTGCAATGCTGGGTGCATTTTATTTCTTGGCTGGGCTGTGTTTGCTTGATCATTCATTAAGTTGTATCTATTTAGTTATGCACTCTTATGTGTTTTATATTTCATAATAAAAGCAGTATAAAAAGAGAGCTAGTACCAGCAGGAAATACAGAGCAACCCAGGGGAAACAGAGAGTGCCCTTTACTTTTGAACAAGCAGTTTCTGCAAAGGCTCCCACTTCCTTGAGGCTCCTCAAGACGATGGGGTCCTGCAGGCAATCCCCTTTCTTCCTGTGCTCCACCAAGCAGCCCTCGCCAGCTCCTGGTGACAGGTAACCAGCAGGTACAGGTACTGACCATGGACATGTGACCTGTGCAGCCCCCGTGGCAGGTGGCAGGAAATGAGAGCAGGGAAGGGGAACCCACAGGCCCAGCATCTGTAGGTGGCAAAGACCAGAAGGCTCGTGACATTAACCACCAGCAACTGTGAGGTATCTGCTGGCTGCAGGCAGATCCTGGACCAGGCTCCTTTTAATTAAATATAGGAGATAAACTGGTTTGGAAGCCTTGCTCCTCCTCCTCTTGGCTGTGTCCTGTTGCTGAGAGCTTTGCCTTGGTGGTGGCATCAGCACACCCACCCAGGCTTATGGCTCCACAGACACCCGGAGAGGGTGTGCATACAAGCAAGACTCCCAGCTCCTGTCTGGTTTGCTGCCTGCTGCCTTCGGGGTCAACTGGCCTCAGGCTGTTCACAGAAACCTTTGAATATTTATAAAATCTTTTCCCAAGTAATTCTCTTGGGAGGAGTAAGTTAACAGATTTGTGTTTTGCTATTGCAAAGCCTGAGATTTCCAGGGCTTGAGCTTGAGCTGATGCTGAGAAGCTGTCCTAACCGGCCTTGAGACTGTCCTTAACCTGCAGCATGGCTACTTTCCCAGGGTGGGCAGCCTTGGCCTCTGGGGTGAGCAGGCCTCGAGCCTCATAGACACTACAGCACCATGCAAAGGTGAGGCATGCTGACTCTGCTGGGGCATGACCTGGAAGGGCTGAACCCCTTCTCTACCCTCCTGGACCTTCCTGGGAGAGAGTATACCGAAGAGATGCCTGGTCACCAAGAAGAAAGTGAGGACACAAGAAGTAGTGGGACACTGAAGGTGGCCTCCCCAGGGCTACTGGGACACTGCCTGTATCTGCTGTAGACAGAAAGAGAAAAGCTGGCCACATTCCAGCCCACTAGGTGTTCTCACTCTCCCCTGCCATTTTTTTTTTCCACAGCAGAGTGGAGCATCACTGTGTCAGTTGTCCAACTCACACAAGGGGAAGGAAGATGCCTGGGATTGGCTGTGTGCATCAGATGTGCAAAGGATGAATGCTCACTGTGGCTAAGCTGGGCTGGGCAGATGGACGGAGGGACCTGCGCTGGGTCAGGTGGGTAGTCCTCAGCCATCTCCCAAGAGTGGCTTCTCAAGATGAGCTGGGAGAGGAGAAGAGAAAGATGTGGGAGCGAATGAGGTCCTGAACAGCGTGCATGCCAGTAAGAGACAGGAGAAATGCCAGCTTTACTGATCCATAAAAGATACAGATAATGCAACTTCTCAGTGCCTCTGCCTTGCACCATAGCACCACTGAGGCACATGTGCATTCCGTACAAACGACAAGAGCAAGATCAGTGCACAACCCCTATCTGAGGCCATGCCAAGCTATTTTAACACACCTACCATTTAAAATATGTTATTACAAAAGCACTCGCGTTCTCTCCCTCTGCTTTAGTTCACGAAGGTGGAGTTAGTGAACGCTGCTTGTCTTCCAGCTTCAAGGAGACTTTGATCAGCATCAATGAAGTGATACTGACATTAGCCTACAACTCTCTTTGAACTTTTAACTTCGGACAGGTCATGACTCTTTATGATGACCTAGGTCTGCCAAACCACATTCGTCAAATACAATGGCATACTTTGATCAATTATGGCAGCACATGAGAGCGCTGATGGAACGGAGTTTTTGTTGTGGGAAGGGAGGCTCGTGACAGTCAAAGTCTCATTCATCAATGAACAAGGAGATGGTTTTTTCTAAGTCCCAAATTCACTTTTGAAATTGAAGTATAGGACAAGTGAGTTGAAACGTGAACAGCAAAATGTAAGTGGCAAATAAGAGCCATTAAAGTGTGTTTGGCCAAGGTCCAAGGCTAATATCAGCCCAGCGGTGGACAGGGACAGAAGCCTAGGCCAGCAGCACAGTGGGTACCTGGACATGGGATTCCCATCTTAAAGCAAGGACCTGTAAAGAGGAAATCCCCTTCAATGCTGGAGGAACGCGTTCCCAGCATTGGATACTCAGAATTCCCACAGATAAACATTAATCAGACACAAGCTCAGAACCATCACTGAAAACATAAGGAAGCATGAGTTATGAGAAAAGGGGTAAGGAGGGAAAGAGATAGAGATCTGAAAACTTTCAGTAGTAGAATAATCAGATATAGAATATATACTATGAAATGTTTAATAAAAGATGGAACTATAGAAATTAGCAACCAATAAGATACTCTAAAAGTGCCCCAGAAATATTTGAAAAAAAAACAGAACTGATAGAAATTTTTTAGAAAATATAATTTTAAAAATTCAGTGAATGAGGATAAAAGCAGATTGGACACAAATGAAGGAAAAATCAGTGAATTGGAAGACAAATGCAATGATATTACTCATAGCACAAGACACAGAAAAGGCAAGGGAAAATAAATATAGAGGATGAATTGAGAAAGTCAAACATATGTTTAATAGGAGTCTCTGAGGGAAGAAATGGTAAGAACAACAGAGAATAATATTTGAAGAAAAAGTAGCAAGATTTTTTCAGAACTAATGAAAGAAAATAACTCATGAGAACCACTGGCTTAGCTTCATACACATTACTTAATTCATCTCCACAATGACTCAGATAAAACATCAGTTTCCCCATTTTATTACTGAGGAAACTGAGGCTCAGAGAGCAAAATTAAATTGTCCAAATCAGAGAGCTATTAAGTGGCAGGGCTTGTCTGACTCATGGCCTGAATTCCTTTACTATCTAACATAAGTTTCTACAAATAGAGGCAGTTTCAAGGTTAACTTATCGGAAAGAGTCCAATAACACAGTATTTGGGCATTTTGCAGGAATTTCAACTGCAAATGTAGTTATAGACCCTCCAATGAACTATGAAAATCTCAAATGATCATAGTTGTTTATCTACCCTATGTAGGTAACAGGGATCTCAAACAGGCTCAGACCATGTCCCCAGACCAGTAATAGCATCATTTGAGAGCTTGGCAGGAATGCAAATGGCTGAGTCCTCACCCAGACCTGTGAATTAAAAACTCAGGGGGTGGGATGCAGAAATCTGTGCTTTTGCCAGCCCTCCAGATGGTTTTCTCTCTCTCTCTCTCTCTCTCTCTCTCTCTCTCTCTGTCTCACACACACACACACAGACACACACACACACACACTCTCCTGTGGAGCTATGCACAACCTGTGGAGCCCAACTGAACTACTACATCCATTCTCCATCATTTATCCTAATTTAGGGTTGTTTCCTGGTCATATAGAATACTAAAATGTGTGTCCTTAGGAACTGTCTCAGTTTCTTAGAGAAATGGGATATACGTAAATAGATTTTTTATGACTCCCTTAATATTGAGTCCCACTTGCACTGCAAGGGATTAATAACACCTGTTTCCAAAGCAAAGCAAGGAGTCTCCTTCTATGCAAGCCACATGGTGGGGTGGGGAGAGGAAGGGTGTGGGCATTGGTGAGAGGTGTTGTTCTGATGATCAAGGTGACAGGTATGTTATCTGGTGTCCCCAAGCTGGCTCCCACCCAGGGTGTGCTCCTGGACGAGGCAGCTGCATGGCTCTGATTTGCACATCCCTGGTTCCGGAGGACACAATTGTTTTTCTTAAAAAGCCAGAGTCACTGCATCTTCTAGTCCTCAGCTGCATAAAAAATGGTAGGCAAAGCTTCTCTGGACTGTCTGTTATTATGGTTCATTGGTTTATCCTGCAGGGTCACCCATGGCGCCTGTAACTTAAGATACACAAATGAGCTAGTGAGTAAATGTGTGTGTGTGCGTGTGTGTGTGTGAGAGAGAGAGAGAGGCGGGGGGTGGGGAAGAAGTGAAGGGATGGGAGTGTGTGCAGACGTGAAGGAAAGGAAGGGGAGAAGAGAGGTGGAGATAACAAGTGTGTCATACTGTACCTGGAAAATGGCTAGCACAAAAGGGGTGACTCAGAGATGACAGTGTTTATTTCTTCTCAAAAGGGACAGGGGAAGGAAGGTCAGGAAGGCACCTGAATTTCAGCTGCAGAGCACATAAGAACCAGCCACACAGGGAGTCGATGGCGGCATGGGGCCTGGGAAGGGGTGGCTACCGAGGCCTCCGAGGACAAGCCACACTCGTGATTGGTCCCTGCTCTGAGGGATTTCTGCACTGTCTTTCTATCTTGTCCAGAGTACTCGGGACAAGGGCTTTCTGGGGGTGGTTTTAGCTAATATATTAAAGAGCTATCATGCAAAGGAGCACTTCCAGGGTACCACTCGGAACATGTATAGCAACCACGGCCTGAGTGGAGGGCTTTGGGCCCACTTAGCTGCAGGGACAGTGATGTTCTTGCAACTTAGGACCCACCAAGTCGACAGGCCATAGCTCCCCATCCTCCTCACTCAGTCTTCAACATGCATGGCTCTCAGGTCACTGAGGCTCACAACCTCCTGGGCCTCCTGTCTGACTCAGTTTCTCTCCAGACATCTGCAAACTACTGGGCCTGATCACAGCCCAGCTCTCCAGGTGCCTCTCTTGCTGTGAGCCCTCAGAGAGGCCACCCTCCTGCATGCTCCACACTCAGGGCGGCTGAGCAATCAGGGTCTCTCTCAACACCTCATGGTATGGCCTGGGACAGCCAGGTCCCACTACCTCCACCACCCGGACAGTCTGCCACCATCCAGGAAAACTCTGCAACCACCCAGAGCATCTCAGGGCACCACATGACCTGCCTCCTGGCCCATGGTGCTGCCTCCTGGGGCTCTGACTGGGGCATCCACCACTCCACTTCCCTCCCTCTCCTGCTGACATCCAGGCCCAGCCTGGCCACCACACCTGTGTTACCCCCGAATCTCTAACTGCACTGCTCTTGTGTTGCATCTGCCTAGTGAGGTGCCAAGCTCTGCCAAACCCAGTTAGCCCACTTGCTCTGAAGGCCACTTCCCAGTTCCCACAGTTGGCAACACGCAAGAAGATCATTCAGCCTGGGCACCTGAGACAGGCCTGGTGACCCATGCTGTCCCTCCTCCTATCCAAGTAGTGGCCCCCATTCAAGTTAACAGCCAGAATGTTCCTCTACACAGAGAGATTTTTCGCACCAAGACGATGTTCTAGGTGCTGGGTTGCACTTGTGAAGGCAACAGCCCAATCTCTGCCCTGGTGTATCCGGAGCAAGTGGGAGTGGGGACAATAAACAAGTAAATGAAACAAAAAAAAATCAGGCAAGTTAGACACAGTGTCGTGGTGGAGGGGACCTACTGCCACATACTGCAGACCTGGCAGCACGTCAGCTTGAATGTGTCATTCTCCCCCTGCAATCAAAGGCGGCTGAGGGCAGAGACTGAGGTCTGACTTATTCCTCACAGTATCCAAGTCCCATCACGATGCCTGCGGCATGTCTGCTTGAAGATATGCATCTTTTGTTGAATGAATGATTATTTTTGTAACTTTTTTTTTTTAACATAGTACACTTCTAAAGTCAGAAGGTAGAAACTGTAGTTAAAAAGGCGTTGGTGGCTTACAGCTTGGACAATTCCATCCACAAATCTGAAATACTACCTTTTATTTTTAACATTAATCAAGCTATTTGGAGAGCAGCCACTTATGTGTCTTAAAGGTCACCTTGAACTTGTTCTTGGCTTTGTAAGATTTACAAGGACTCTTAGCCAAAAACAATAAAATATTTACCTGGATGCTAAACACAAAGAAAACAACCATTTTATTTTTAAAATTTTGCCCGACATGAACTTTTTAGAGCATTTCCATTCTAAGAGCATCTATAAGATGAAATGAAGGTCACATCCCACTACAGTTTAGCAGAGTAATGGGTGCAGGAGAATTGACTATGCACAATGGCGATAAACCGCGCTGTGTGAACCAGGTGGACGAGGGTCAGAGGTGGGTTGATCTTAGCCTCCTCCAGACAAGAGAGCCTGGCAATGTGACTACACGGCCTTAGGTTCTTGTACAGTTTGTAAAAGATATTTTAGTCACAGCCAGGGAAGATCACTCTGTTCTACTTTAACTTCCCCTCCCAAATTTGACAAGGATTCTAAAAATGTACATGACATTACTAATAATGAAGTATGAACCTAGAGGAAGGACTGAATGGTCTTTTTTTCTATATATAGACAAACATATTACTAAATTATTGTTGAGCTAAGATGCAGTCAAACACAGTGAAGTCGAGAACATGGGGAAAATAAAAGGTGTTATAGAGACGTGCCAAGCAGTTAATTAAAATATTACATCATCTTTTCTAAATTTTGTATGCTTGTAGTATTTACCAGCCTTTTAAAAATTCTAATTTATTGAATTTTTTCTTAGTCTAAAAAACATATTCTATTTATACCTAATTTATATTTTTTCAAAAATAAGAGAGTCTTCAAATTGTATATGCTTCAGACACCTCAATACTGGATCTTCCCTTTTGGGGAAAGGTCATATAATTTTTGGAAAGTAAGCTTTTCTCTCTTTCTCTCTTTTTTGGAAAGTAAGCTTTCCTACCTTCCTTCCTCCCTCCCTCCCTCCCTCTCTCTCTTTCTTTCTTTCTCTTTCTTTCTTTCCAAAGTTTCACTCTTGTTGCCCAGGCTGGAGTGCCATGGCGTGATCTTGGCTCACTGCAACCTCTGCCTCCCGGGTTCAAGCGATTCTCCTGTCTCAGCTTCCTAAGTAGCTGGAATTACAGGTGCCCACCACCATGTCCATCTAATTTTTGGTATTTTTAGTAGAGAAGAGGTTTCGCCATGTTGACCAGGGTGATCTTGAACTCCTGACCTCAGGTGATCCACCCACCTCAGCTTCCCAAAGTGCTGGGATTATAGACGTGAGCCACTGAGCCTGGCCTTTGTTTTTTTCCTAACAAATACATTTTTCACAGAGAGCTGTGACTAACATCTCAAAATAGCAAACTGTGCTGTCATACAAGGCCTCTGGGGGCAGGGGATCACTCTCCTCACTCAGCCCCTCTCTCTTGTCTTGGTCCCTGACATCACCAATGAGGAAGCACTCTGACCCTCACCCACCAAATGTGGGCTGGAGGACTCCCCTTCCAGTGCTCACTTCTGGTCAGCTAGACCCCAGAATACAGCAGGGCCACTATGGCAAAGGCCAGGTGATGAGCATCACCTCTAGAAATGCTGCAGACAGCTGTGAGGGACAACCACCGACTGGCACTGCTCAACCCTCCACAAAAAGCCTCTGTTTATATTTGTTATTCTTCAAGTACATGTGCAAAGCCCCCTGTAACTACTTCCTCAAAGTCACTCCTGAATGGTGTGAGTGAGCTGTGTGGTCAGGACACAAGAGGGAAAAGCTGATGGATGCCTCTGTGTGTTCTGAGATTTCACATGGACACGCCCCAGCGCCACACTTTGCATGGGGAATAGGGTGGGGCCGTGATTGTGGAGTCTCTGGAGATGGATTTGGTTGCTGCCTGCTGTTTTTGCCTAGCTTCAGACAACATCAGGGACCTGGTTTTGCCTTCCAACCTTAGACAAGCTCCTCCACACCTGAGTTCTTGTTTGAAAAACAAGGAATTTAGCCCTATTAAGTGGTGAATGCCCTCTGGCTCAGGTGTGCTGACACTGTAAGTGGAATTCACGTACAGTTCATGAGGAGAGAAAACTGCAATCCGAGTCGAACAGCATCTCCCAGACATAATCTGCTTCCATCATCTGCATTTTGAACTGCGTTATCAAGGATTTATAATCGGATCTAGACCTCCAAAATATGTTGCCTTACCCTCAGTGTTTTCAAGGTCTGTTTGAGCAAAGGCATTTTGTGATGGCCATGGTGGTGCATGTGTTTTAGGAGTTCTTTTTTTTATCTACCTTTTAATCCAATTCTTATCAATGCCGTTTTCCATGTAAAGTGATATTCAGGCTGAAATGCTGGCATCTGAATGGTGAAGACGGCATGTTGGTACTCATGATGAAAGTGTGAAGAGTAACTGCTGGGGTTTTGTTGACCCATATTATCTACCAAACTATTAAAATCCTCTTGATTAGTTTACGGCTTGCAATGCAGGAATAAACTTCCAACTCCCTCTGTGAAATAGTTATTCTTTATTTAAGTCTATCACTTCATAAAAGCAAAAGCCTAGTGTGAATCCTTTTATGATCAGACTGCGACTCTCACTCTATATATTCACAGCCACTGAGTGGAAATAAACACACGTCCTGCAGACTAAAGAACAGAAGGGAAGGATACAAGGGACCTGCCTGGCCTTCTCACCTGCAGAAGAATGACTCATTTGCAGAGGTCATGGTTCAGCTGTGATGCAGGGACGGGAAGAGTTTGCATGGACGACCGGACATTTGGTGTATGCAGTGTATGCATACAAGTGCGGTCAAGGCCACTGCAGGTGAATGTGCCATTCCCTGGGCGAGGATGGTTTCTTGCTGCCTTCAGGCCTCTGCTCAATGGTCTCCCTAGCAGCAGGCCCTCCGTCCCCACGCAGCATTAAAAAAGCCCCAGCGCCCCGCCCCCAGTGTGCTCTATGCCCTTACTTAAATGCAGTTCTTTCTCACTGTTCAGTGTCCTTTCTCTCACTGAGATGCAGACTCCACGAGGACAGGTGTTTGCTGATTGCATTCTCCCTTCCCAAAGTCCAGAATGGTGCCTGGCACTTAGGGTTTCACGCAACTACAGACTCCGATAATGTTGGTCCATGGATGGATAAGCTGACATGATGATTGGAAAGTAGATATGAGCGCATTCTTTAGGAGAATCTGAATGAGGGCCCAAGAAGAACAGGGGGAAAAAAACAGCAGCGGGCTCACTGAGGACATCCAGCAGTGACTGGAATCTAGTTCTGACTCCAAAGACCCTGTGCTGTGGCTATTCATTGCAAATAAGGGACATTTTGTAAAACTCTCTGCAAGTAGGGCAGATTTGGATGACTCAAAACCAGGTCTGGGACTTCCTGAAACTTTGGCCCGACCCAACAGGGGAGTATAGGACAGACGCCCGCAGTGAATCAGGAGCTGATGCACTCACACGGAGAGGGGAGCCACAGGATCTAGTGAGGGTTTACAAGAGTTCCCTAGAGGCTTTCAGCTCTATTTCCATGAAAGAAACACAGCTGGACCAATGTCTAGGCAACCTGGACTTGGGAGACATTGTATTCACAGATGCAGACCCTGCCCCGGGCTGGAAGCAGGGAAGATTTGCACTGTATTCAGTACAGTGGCAAACTCCCCATGCTCTACACAAGCATACACGACCATATTCAAACACTCACAGTATAACACGCCCACTACCCTTCAAAGAGGAAGGTTTACACACCCAGCAACAGCTAAGAACCCCAGCCAGGTTCTGTAGGAGATGAAAGTTTGCCAAGAGGTGAAATTTCCAGGGTGTTTCCTCACATTTTCTCTGTTAAAAACACCATGATACCCTGACAAGGAGACTTTGCTGGTGATCACGATGGAGAAAGAGCATTGAAGAAAGAAGAAAAGCTACACCCATGATGACCACATGTGCTGTGCTGTGCACATGGTGTGCATTTTCATTGAATCCTCAAGACAGTCACAGACCCAGAGGAGCAGGGCCTGGGGAAAGATTCCCCATAGCCTAAGGTTCTACAACCGTCATGGGAACATGCGTTCTGAAGCTGGCTCTTGCTGCCCAGGCTTAGCTCTGCTCTTCCCTCTCACTAATGCCCTGCCTGATGCCAGGTCTGGGTGTGGGGTGCTATGCACTGTCAGTCCACGGGTGAGCCCTGCAGGTGTGGAGGGAGTACGGGAAGGTGCAGGAGTGAGCTGTGGACAACGCAAGGGAGAAAGCCGTGGAAGTTATTATCTGGGAGGTTGGCAAATATAGGGTAATAACTGGGCAACTGCAATGTAAGGTGGAATAAGAACCCAGGCCAAGAGAACAACTAAGGAGGGGGCGCTGGGTGAAATTGCAGAAGCCCAGGCGTCTCCCCACAGGCCCATGCCTGGTTAGCTCTGACGCCAGCTGAATAGGAAGTACAGCAAGTTTGAGACTCTCTTGTATAAACCATAAGCCCCAGTGTCGGGGGGCATGTGCTGTGAGGACAAATGAGACGTCGGTCTGTACAGGGCAGATAGGGAACAAGGCATGTTCGTCAAACAAGAGTTGCACCCTCCTGCCTTCTGCATGGGGTTTATACACGTCCCCGGGAAAGGAAGGAGTGAGCAGAAGTCATGGCCATGAAGGGTGCAACTGCTGTTTTCAGGAATAGACAACTCTGAATAAAGAAACGGCTTCGTTGCCAAAGAGGCTATGAGCAGGCATCTTAACCAGCAGGAAGTCAGCCAGTCTCATCGTGCGGATTATGCTATTTTGGGCTGACTTCACACCCCAAGATGCTGTGTGCACAGTCCCATGACATTCATGTTGGAAATTATTGCTTAGAAGATGGTAAGAAGCCAAACCTCAGGCAAATTAGCCATAGGTGCAACCACTGAGGGGAAATGTCTTCCCCTCCCACAGCATTCTGCCCCTGGCCGGTGCTGCATCCCAAGAAAAACCATCACTCTATGCGCCACCACGTGGCCACTTGGGCCACTCTTCCTTTTTCTTCTTCTTTTTAAGAGTATTGTGTTCCTTTCCTTTTTCTTTTTCATTTTTTTTTTTTTTTGAGACAGGGTCTCACTATGTTGCCCAAGCTGATCTCATGCCAGCCTCAAACCATAGTGAGATCACAGTGAGGATCAAGCGATCCTCTTGTCTTCCCCTCCAGAGTAGCTGGGACTACAGGTACATGCCACGGCACTCAGCTAAGATCATTTTTAAGATACAAGGTCTGATGGTAAAGTCTGAGAAAACTCCTTTAAATAGATAGACATACAGAGAAAACACTTCTAAATCTGGGAAATGTTTACAAAGTCAGGTGGGGATTCATCAACTGCCTGACCATGAGGCTGCATCGCTGTTTCTGGTTATGTTTCCAGGGTAAGCATCTCTGTAGGGACACTGAGAGGTGACACACACAGGGGATCATTTCCCCCAGGGACAACCGCCCCGCTGGGCTACCTTGACCAGAACACCTCCAGGGAACAAGGTTGACACCTCCCAAAGACAGTTCCTTACTTTCTCTGGACAACTGACTGCCCAAGTTGGGCTATATCTCAGAACCTTCTACAATTAGATTTATATTGAACCACTGAGGACAGCAAACAGAAACCAGGATTCAGACAGACCTGCTAATGATCGTGTGCCTAAAGCTGAAGCCCACGGACCTGCACTCACCACTCACAGATGCTACTCCCAGGAAATTTTCCTTAATGTCTTTCCTGTTGGCACCTTGTTTCCAGTGAAAATAGAAGTAAAGTCTGAGATCAAGGGGGTAGTTTGAGTGAGCAAACTGCAGTTATTTTTATTTTAGTTGGATAACCACAGGATTTGCTATGCATTCCATAATTTGCCATTAAAAGGAGAACATGGGGCTGAATTACATTTTCTTTACATATTATGTCCCTCAGTGCCCCAAAAGAGTGCTCATTTTAGAATCAGACTGCGCAAAATAAACACTGGGTCACAAGTGATAGCTTCAGTTAGAAGTGTCTTTATGACAGGCAAGCATGCATGTTGTCCAATGACAATGTATGGCCCCTTCCCAGGGTCATGTGAGGCCAGTCATGGGGAAGCTGAACTATTCCCAATTGTCCACACAGACCTGGTGGCAGGAGGTGAGGGGAAGGCAGAATACTCACAGGAACTTTCCGTTTGTCTTTGATCCTATCAAGACAACTTGCTCAGATTCTTCCCGAGAGATTCTTCCATGGAACCAAGGCATTTTTTCATGGGCTGTGGTGGCAATCAGCTTCTCCAGCTGAGGCTTCTGACTGATGATGGCCTGCTCCAGAGCCTGACCCTGCCACGTGGAGAGCAGAGCAGAGTAAACCACACAGAGGAAAAATGAAAATGATCCAATCTGTCTCAAGTCCTAGCATGGTAAAACAGGATCAAACCTTATTCACTCATTCATTCAATAAGTAAAACCAGAAAGACCTTTACACATTACTTAAGTACTTTCAAGTGTATAAATAAAAAGAATATGGCTGGGCACAGTGGCTTGCGCTTGTAATCCCAGCACTTTCGGAGGCCAAGGAGGGTGGATCACTTGAGGTCAGGAGTTTGAGACTAGCCTGGCCAGCATGGTGAAACCCTGTCTCTACTAAAAATACAAAAATTAGCCAGGTGCAGTGGCACATGCCTGTAATCCCAGCTACTCGGGAGGCTGAGGTAGGAGAATTACTTGAACCCAGGAAGCAGAGGTTGCTGTGAGCTGAGATCATGCCACTGCACTCGAGCCTGGGCAACAGGGTCAGATTCTGTCTCAAAAAATAAAAAAACAAACATATATATCCTTTGCCGTGGCAAACCCAACTCTTTCAAAGTTTTATCCTGCAGGTGCTACATACGAGTGTAGTATATGATAGGTCTAGAGCAATGTTATTAACAGCGTTTATTCATAAACAGGAAATGTGTCCATCAATAGGTACTAAATAAACCGTGGTGCATAGCAAGTGATACCAGATAGCCAAAGAATGGGCAATGCAGCTACTATATGTGTTGACACAGAAAGTTCTTCAAGAGATATTAGGAAGCTATAAAATTAGGTGCCTATCAGTGTGTATAGTAGGACCTTGCCAGCTAAACAGAAACCAATCAATACCTATCAATGCCTCTCTGAAAAGGCCCTCCATGCACTGGGTAACGGTGTTTCCCTGCAGTGGAGAAACTCACATTGCCAGCACAAAGGGGCCCACCCTTTCAACTGTGGCTGCGAAAGAGGAAAGGCTCGTATCAGAGAGAGGTGTTTTTTTGGCTGAAGTTGATGCCTAAGGAGATGGTTGTGTTATTTGGGCACACAGGGCACTTAGGCACAGGTGTTGCACGTGGCTGGGAAGTTCATGTGGGGTCACAGGGCCCCCTGCGCCCGGGTAGCAGGACCAGCCGTGACCCACCTGCAGGTTCCACGTCTGCTTCACATATTCCCTGATGAGGTTTTCCTTCAGGTCCTCAAATGGCCCAGTCTTGGGCTGCACCCCCTGGGGCCGGTTGAAGGGCTTCTTGAGGAGGCAGACCAGGCCATCGGACTCCTGGGAGTGGTAGTGGCAGAGGTCAGCGGGGCTGGCGTGGGTCCTGCCACCGGCGATAGCATAGGTACCGTTCAGCTCCCGCTCGATGGTGTAGTGATGTGCCTTCCTCCCGTGGGCCACGGACAGGGCGAAGCCGCCCAGGTAGTTGCGGCTCTGGCGCAGCAAATAGAGCCCGTCACTCATGCCCCCCTGGACCAGGTAATCTTCTGCCTCCTCCCGGGTGATGTTGCCAAAAAAGAAGGGCAGGTGGTTGGCACTGTCAGCCATGCTGCTGCTGGCCATGCTGCAGGGGCCGGAGGGCGCACAGCTGCGCAGGTGTCCACCTGGGCAAGACAGAGAGAGCTTTGGTGAGGAACCCACGTGGCAGGGAACGTTTGCTAAAACCACTCACACCCTTTTAAAGTGGAGACAAACCCTTCCAGCTCTGAACAGAAGCACTTTCCTCTGTGGCCCTCCCAACATGCAGTCGTCTTTCTGCTCACACCATCATTTTAGTTTCCAGCACGCCCTCTAAATAAGCTAAAATCAGAGCAGTTGACGAAAGTGATCAAATTAAATAATTATTTTTGGGGGGAGTGGGGGGAGACAAAGAATTCTAAAAATACACACACCACAAAGAGAAGCAAACAGAAGGACAATTGTAAAACAGGACAGTCGGGCTCACCCTCAGGGTCCCAGCAGCACACAGGAGGCAGAATCGACCTGAACACAACCTAACTGCTCCTCCTGAGGCCAGGCAGTTAGAGAAGGCTCGCTCCTCATCACAGCAATAGTACCAGGGAGGACACTACCACCGCCTCACCCACCGGAGCTGCGAGACGCTGCCTCGAGCAGTCAGTGACACGCTGGTGCTGAGCCCCAGAGGTGCAGTGAGACCACGTTGGGGGCCCACACCGAACTGCGACTTGTGGTCACCACAAGGTCTTCTCACCTTCAGCCCAGGGCTATGACAGCAGCAAGCTGCTGCCTGAGGCATGAAGAGTAACACCCTCCCAGCTCCTGGGGCCCATAGGCTGTCCCCTCCCCGCTTCTCCAGACCACTTCCTGGGCAACGCCACTTCCCATCAGCAGGGCCCGGGTTAAAGAGATAGTGCTGGTTCCCAGCCCATGAGGACATCTGACAAAGGAGAGACACTGCCTGCAGTACAGTAAATAAATATTTCTCAGAAGCAGAAAGGAAGGTGGCCAATGCGTATTTAACATGGAGAATGTTTCCTTTCAGTCATGGTTATAAATGAGAATACTACATATTGCCAGCCCCAAAAGTATCCAACAAGGCACATTTTAACTAAAAGGGCTGGTCAGGAATGGAAAATTATCTAGATGACGTCATCCATTTATCCAGGGAGCAAACACATGCCCCTCATGCTCCACACACACACACACACACACACACACACCACATACACACTACAGACACACACCACACATGCACTACACACGCACCATGAACTACAAGCACATTGTGCACATCACACTCACACCACACAAATACATACACACCTCACACACAAAATATACTACACACAACACATGCTATACTACATACACACTATACACACAAAACATGAAACACATCATACTACTATATGCACACTATACACATCACACTACACACATACTACATGCATGCCACACACACTATGAACACATAACACACATGCACTACACACACACCTTATACCACATGCATACTACATGTGTGCCACATACACTACAGACACCACACATGCACTACACACACACACTATGAACTACAGGCACACTGTGCACCTCACACACACACACCACACACACAAACTACATACACACCACACACACAAAATACACTACACACAACACATGATACACTACATACACTATGTACACACAAAACACATGAAACATATCGCACCACTACATGCATACTACACACATCACACTACACACACACCTCATACCACACACACTACATGCACACCACACATACTACGAACATATACCACACATGCACTACATACACACCACATGCTACAGACATCACACACACCACAAACTACAAACTACATACACACCACACACAACACACTATAGACATCATACACACCAAATACAAGCTACGTACACACTACACACACAACACACTACACACACCATACACTGCACACACACCATACACACACAAACTACATACACACTACACACAACCCACTACACACATCATACACAAACTACATACACACTACACAAACAATACACTACACATAACACACACAACACTATATACACATGACATACACAAAACACACAGGAAACACACCACTACATGCACACTACACATCACACACTTTACACACACACCACAGACTACACCACGCACACACACACCCCAATACTATACACGACACACACACTACATATACACTACACACACAAAACACACACATGAAGTGCACCACACCGCAGACCCCACACTACAATAATGTGAAGCAGCTTCTTCTCAGTCTGCACGCTCCTACAAGGGGCTACAAAACGTAAGTGTGTCAGCCCGACACAGGCGACAGAGCTTTCCCCAGATGGTATCCTCACGTCAGTTCTCCTGGGCGAACCCCCTAATGAGGCGTGGGTTTTCTTATAATTTGAGGATATTAATCATCATTTCCTGGCTTGCCTCTCATAGCAGTTGACTATCAATTACTTTTCTTTGTCCAACAAGTTTCTAAAAATTCATCTCTTAGCAAGGTCTTTTTGTGTTTAAAAGTACATCCACATTTACTTTTGAGTCTAAGAATGCTGGTAACAAAAAGACATCCCTGGAAACACAGTGCCCTGTGAGTCTCTTGGAAGAAACACTTCTCTTCCGACTGCTTCCCCTCGGGCTAAACTTTCTACAGTGCTTTTGTTGCAGGTCAGCCACGGCCCTCAGCCTGCCTTTCCCCCATTCCACCCTTTTCCTGCAGTGGGTCTTCTCAGGCCTCCAACCTCATTTCCAATGTTTCCCTGCAGCCCAGCACATCTCAGACTTCCACATGGCCTGGGGAGCTCTGATACACCCAGGGCCTGGGGAACTGCTGTTCCTGCAACCCTGACGATGCAGATGTTGGGCTCTGACACCATCTGACACCAGGCTTTCTATCTTCTCTGCCTTCCCTGCCCAGGTGGTGCCCCAGCCAGGAACCCAGGAGTCCTCTGCAGGCCTTGCATTCTCTGAGGTTCATTTTCCAAGCGCCCTTGGTGCATGCTCCTTAATGTCTATATCCATGACCCCTGCCTGGCCTAACCCTGTCCCTTCCACTGTTGCCCTTCACCCCTTACCTTCTGCCTCCTGCTTCCTAACACCTCCCTCTCCAGCTGCCCAGTCCTCCCTCAGCACACCTCAGGCCTCCCTGCCTCTTCCAACATGCCCAGTCCACAGACCACGCTGGACTGAACTGGGATGCTGTGGCTGGCCATTCCCGTCCTCACCACACATGCTTTCTGCTGGGGAACGCAGCTCTTCCCCCTGGCCACCTCTGTCATCCTTGCAGACCCAGCTCAAACACCCCTCTCGCTGATCGGGTACTTGGCCCTGATGCTTGTGTCCCCTCTGCAGGGCCCAGCTTACTTTCTATGTAGTTGCAGAATAGCAGACTACACCATCAGCTCCAACTGAGATAGTAATTTTGTAGGAACAAAATTTTAAATAAAAATGAGCAAATACTTTTTAATTTATATAAATTTTAACATAGCTACTATTTTTAAAATTTATTGGCTTGTCACTAATAATTACATGGCTGCTGGCACTTAGGCATGAATCCCATGTGGAAGTGAATGGAAAGGAAGTGAGACAGGCCGTGGCCAGGTCTCAGGGAGCATCTGCAGACCTGCAGCAGCCTCCAGCCACTGCCGGGGACACTCTGTGTAGCTTTGATGGTGCATTGCAGAGACATTCCCAAGCAGGTGGCAGAAGAATGCGCTGCACTCAGTGTCAGCACTGATGTGGCTGATGGCCCTTTTCTGACCATGTGACTTCCTGTGCTGGAGCTGACCTGGCTGTGTTGGTGGTGATGGTTTGGGTAGAATCAGTGGTTCACTGCAAGGACAGTTTATGGGACATTTTTGGGCTATTTAATTGTGGGAAGAAACAATGTCTGCCGCTGTGCATACCTTCTCGGGACAGGCACCCACCAACACTGACCTGGGGCCTTGTTCTGGTCTCCAACCTCCTCTTTCACAGGCCATCTTGGCAGAAGATGGCCATCTCCATTCCAGCCACTGCCCACAGTGGCCCAGGCTGCTGTCCTCAGCTCCACTTTTCAGATATCAGCACTCAGTCAGTATGGAAAATCCAAAGAGTCTCACTTTTCACTCAGCCATTGTCTTGGCCACAGCTGTGGCATCTCTGCCACCCCCACCACCTGAGACAGGGACAGAGCTGGCAACTTTCACCTGTATGCATTCCTCCAGCACACACAGACTCAGCCTTTCCACCTGCTGCTTTTGCAGCTCACAACACTTCACTCTGACTACAGGAATAGCCCATGGCTCAAATTCTCTTTAGCATTCCCTGGGACCATTTTCATCTCAATAGTGTTTAGAACTTGCCCCCTAATTTTTGTTAATTCAACATTCCAGTTATTTTTTTCCATGTGTGAAACTACTTCATTCCAAAGCACAAAAATGAGAAACAAACCAGGGCCCTCAGCTCCTCCTTAACTCCACCTGTACCCCTCAGCCTGCTGGGTCTGGCACCTTAGTGCACACCTGTGCAGGTCGTGTTTCAGCAAGGAGGGTCTTCAGGTGTCAGGTGAGCTCCTCAAAGCACTGCAAATCCCTTGCTCTTTTGAGACCTGTTGGTGACACAAGATAAATGTCCACTTAGTAGTAGAAAAGTGTTTTTTCACATGAAATGATCTTTTGTAATGTCCTAGGCCGCATACCTCCCTTCCATGCCTATTTTTTTCTCCACAGCACATCTCCGTAAGGCGGAAGCCCTTTAAATCATGATTCAGTATTTAATTTGAGTATTGTCTTATTCTTCCCACCAGAGGGTCAGCTCTAGGAGGCAAGAATGAGATGACTTTGTTCACTGCCACATCACCATGCGTGGAACAGCTCCTGGTGCAGGATAAGTCATCAAAAATATCTGCTGGTTAACAGGCATTTTACTTCTCTCCACTGAGCTCCTGATCTGCACGTCTGCTTATGTCCCCCCTTGGATGTGTAACAGATAACTTGACCTCCACATACTCCAGATGAGGCTGTTGACTCCATGCCAGTCTCTCAGCAAACCTATTCCTCCCTCAGTCTGCTAATTGAGAAAATGACACTGAGCACCGCAGTTGCTGAGGATGAGACCCTAGAGGCTTTCAGGAGTCTTCTCTCTCACCGAGTCAGAAAGGAGCATACTTTCTACCAGAAGTGTCGGCCACTCACACTGATGCAGGGAGACCATGAGCTTGTGCAGCGGCTGAACTCCATCTGATGCAGCCACAGGGCTAAAGAACCTCGAATCAGGTTAGATGGGCTGGTCTCCAGGGTCCTCTCGGCAGCTTTTCTTTAAAATATATTCCCAAGCCATTGTGTCTCCCCATAGCTGCTGATGCCGTCCTGATGGAAGCCACCGCCATCTCTCAGGTGATGGAAATCTCACCTGGTCCTTCTTTTCCTTGCTGACCATTCCCTACCCCGAAGGTGGAGTGAGGCTCACAAGGAACCTCTCCATCCACATCACATTGCAAACCTTCCTCCCTGGCCCACAAGGCTCTCCTCGACCAGGCCTGAGCGCTGCAGCCTCACCTTGCTCACTATCTCCACCACACTGTGCTTCTGCCTCCAGGTCGAGGCCTCTCCTGCCTCCTTCTTCCTTCTCAGGCCTGTACTCAGCTCAATGTCACCCCTCAGAGAGCTGCATCATGATGATCCAATCTCAGGTGTCGCTTCCGCCTACCTCGGTCGCGCCCACTCATAATTAACCCCTCAAAAGCATCTCTTACCTTCATAGCTTCAACACAAACGTGCCCTTACCCTAAAATGTGAACTCCAAAGGTCTGGAGATTTTACTGCCTTGCTCATGCTTCGGGGTTTAACCAGAGGCTGGCAAAACCCTGCTCAATGGAAACATGTTGCTCTCTGCATTTTAGGGTTTCCACAATGAATATACAGTTGACCCTTGAATAATGTGGGGACACTGACCCCCCATGTGATAAAAATCCATATATAACTTTGACTCCCCCAAAACAACTAATAATCTGTTTACCAGAAGGCTTACCCATAACATAAATAATTGATTTTGCATGTTATATGTATCATATACCATATTCTTATAGTAAGGCAAGCTAGAGAAAAAATGTCATTAAGAAAATCATAAAGAATAGAATAAATATTTATAATACTGTACTGTTTTATCAATACCATAAATGTACTGTCATATGTTTATAAGATGACGCATCCATCTGAAATGTCAGGCAACCATGGCTACAGATGTCCATCTATAATTCTCATTAAGCAATTCAGCTTCTTCTTATAATGTCATGACTCCTTGGGAGCACTTCCAGCCTCACTGTGACCCTTCATATGAAACCCATGGTGTCATTCAAGTTGTACGGTATTGCACTAAACATGAAAAATACTTGAGAATCGCAAGAGATCACTTATTAAAGATCACTTTTTACTGCAATATACAATTTACCTGAGAGATGAACTGCTCACGCAGAGATGATGAGCATCACACAGTAATTTAGGCAGGTACTTGCAACTCTTGAGCTCTTCACAATAGCAATAGGAAGCGGCTATGAAATTATTACAGTAGCACAGCAGGTACCACAGTTAATTTTTTATGCAGTTATGATTTAATACTGCATCTTTATATCTATTTACATTTCCCTTGACTGTGAATGGCACCATATGTGGTCTATAAGTGTTTGTGTAAGTTTTGATAAATTTTAATTTTAATAATAGATTTGTGTATACTTTATGGTAGTAAATGAAAAAATAGACTGTATGTATTTTGTGCATTCATGATATACTTAACTTGTTCTTGACATTTTTTATATTTCTGGGCTGTGCAGTTCATCTGCAGGCTTTTAAAAATTGTCAAAAACCTTCAAATTTTTTTCCAATATTTTTGTTGAAAAAAATCCACATATAAGTGAACCCATACGGTTCAAAGCTATAATGTTCAAGGGTCCACTGTATGCTGCTTTTGTTATAAAAATGCTAAACACGCAATTGCTGTGTGTCCAGATGGAGGCTCACAGGGTCAGAGTCAGAGAGCCCCAGAAACTAAACTTCTAGATGTCCCAGCCCTGCAGCTGCATCAGATGGAGCTGGGTTCCCACGTGAGCTCCCGGCCTCTTAAGGGAAGGGAACTCACTCCACTGTGTGCCTGATGCTTCTGTCAGAAAACACTTTCTTATCTGATTCCCCATCTCGCCTTCCCCATCTCTCCTCCTCCATCCTCCATCTTCCATCTGCTCATGGGACAAACAGAACACAGCCAGTTCTGCTTCCCCAAAACAACCTGCAAATGTTTGCTCTTGGCAGTCACTCCAAGTCAATGCATTCTTCCTGGCTTGACATTATTGCAAGACCTCTCACTGTCCTGGTCACTTTGTCCAAACAATTTCACATCGCCCAAGCCCCTCTTAAAATTGCACCAGCCCCATGGTGCCCCAGTCGTCCAGCAGCCCCGCTGGGCTTCTGAAGAATGAACAACTTCCCTTTTCAAAAGCATGTGGTCAGAACATATCCCCCACCCTCAATTGACAAATTAAGACAGCTGCCTTTACCCTGCACTCCCTCCTTATGATGGTTTCACCACTTTCCATCCGGCACCATTCATCACATTAGCTCGGGGTTACTCAACCTTGGCACTCCTGACATTTGGGCTGGATTCTTCTCTGTTATGTGTGTAGGGTCAGGGCTGTCTTGTCCAGTTCAGGCTGTTTAGTAGCATCCCTAGCCCCTCCCCACTAGATGCCAGTGGCACCCCATTCCCCAATCATGACAGCCAAACACCATCTCCAGATATTGACAAGTCTAAGTTACCCTAAGGGTAACTTACCCCTGACTGCAAACCACTGTGTCAGCTGTTGTGGACACAAATCTGATGTGCCCCTTCTATTGCTCTAGCCCAGGGGTGTCCAATCTTTTGGCTTCCCTGGGCCACACTGAATAAAGAAAAATTGTCTTGGGTCACATACAAAATATACTAATACTAACGATAGCTGATGAACTACAGAAAAGAAAGGAAAGAAATCTGATAATGTTTTTAAAAAGCTTACAAACGTTAGTTGGGCCACATACATAGCTGTCCTGGACCACATGTGGCCTTTGGGCCACAGGTTGGGTAAGCTTGTTCTAGCCTTTTTACCAATAAATTAGAAGAGCAAATATTCCCCTATATAATTTGTTAACATCATCACCAATGAACAAAGAACAAGGAGGGCTGGAAAGGAATGGAACCCCATAGAGGTGGTTCTACTGGCCCAGACAGCAGCAAACCCAGGGGTGCAGAGGTAAGAATCAAGAATGCTGGCGACCCGTCCCAGCTCCCTGTGACCTGGGCACCACAGCACCAGAGTTCCTCACTGGTAAAAGGGGATGACAGTATACCAAAGCTACTGTAATTAATTGCAGTTGTGAATGGGGAGTGTGGAGGGGTTCCCAGGGCAACTGGAACCTCTCAAGTGGGAACTTTGAATAGAGCAGAGAAGGATTAAGTCATGGTGAGATGAAGAAGAGAAAAGAGAAAAGCATGGGCA
This sequence comes from Aotus nancymaae, assembly GCF_030222135.1. Taxonomy (NCBI): domain Eukaryota; kingdom Metazoa; phylum Chordata; class Mammalia; order Primates; family Aotidae; genus Aotus; species Aotus nancymaae. The sequence goes on from NW_026988455.1 coordinate 22,195,915, forward strand.
GTCCCACACGTCATAAGAAGGCATGTGTGTGTGTGTACACGTATGTGCATGAGGTCGGGAGACAGACAGACATGCCCACCCCCACCTGAAGATGGTGGAGAAAGTCAATGGAAGCTTAGACTGAACCAAAGACAATGCTTCCTTACCTCAAAATCCTCCCTAGTGCCAGTCAGGCTTTACCTTGCATATGATACAACGTGAAGAGTTCAATCCAGAAAGGAGCCACATTTATTCTACAGGCTTTGATTCTTTCTGCCCCACACCCAAGGAGACCTGCCAGCCACCCTCCTGGAGCCCGCAGAAATGTATGAGCCTATCATATCCCACTAGCATTCTCATGTCTTCCATAAGTTTTCTTTAAATTGTACTGTATCCTTTTGCACTTACTGGCATGTTTCAATCTTCTCTTCCAACCAGACTTCCATGGTCCCTTTCCCCTATGTCAGGACTAAGGCTAACTGTACAACCTTTGCCCTTTAAAATGCGTTTAGTTGGGAAACTATCATTTATATAGTTCTACCTTATGAGGCAGCAACTTTATAGATGAAGAGCAATAGATCCATGCTTGCCACCACAAGCACAATGTTTCAGATACCCTTTGAGTGAAGTAAGAAGTCATATTTCTAGGGGCAGTCTGATGGGAAGATTAGGCACAGATGCTCACACCCGGGCAAGCAGAGGAACAAGCTGTCCAGAGCCCATCCCTCTGGCAGAGGAAAAATTCATCTCCTACAGAGGAACAACCAGCATAAATGCCAACATGATGAAGAAGGGCTGAGTTCTACAGGCCCACCTAACACTAACCCACCCAGCTCCCTGTCCACCTTGGAGTTTTAGTTCTATTTTTTTTTTAGTCTATGTTCCCCAAACCCACTAGAATAGACACCCTATCAGTGTAAGTATGTTTACCATTTTCTTCCATACCGCCTAGAACAGAGGCCACTTTAAGTATGGGTCTTCAGCCTTCAAATTTTGTTGGAGAGTTAAAATGTATACATGGCAGGCAGCCTCCAAGATGGTGTCCAACAATCCTCACTTCTGGTACTCCCACCCCTTGAACACAGAGTGGCTGACTGCAAAGTGACAATGTGGGGTCTCTGAGGCTAGCTCATGAAAGCCCTTTACACTTTTCCTCAGCGTTTGGATTGCTCACTCTGGAAAAACCAGATGCTTTGTTGGAAAGATGCTCAAGTAACTCTTTGGGGAGGCTTGTGTGGTAAGGAACTGAGGCCTCTAGCTAATAGCTGGCACTCAGTGACCAGCCGTACAAGCAGCCACCTTGGAAGAGGATCCTCCATCCTCTGTCAAGCCTTCAGATGAGACTGAAGCCCTGGCCCTGACTACAACCTGACTACAACCCTACAGAGGGCCTGAGCCTGCCCAGCTGTCTCAAATGCTTAGCCTGCAGAAATTATGAGCAATAATAGTGATTATTGTTTTAAGCCACTAAGTTTAGAATGATCTGTTATGTAGCAACAGATAATTAATATAGCATGTGCAATGGAGTTGGGCGAGAGAAGAAACAGTGCTTAATAGATATTTAAATGAATATGTGAATGAATTGTTGACAATAAAGGCTGGTGAGTAAATGAGCTAGGTGTTAGAAGCTGGGCTCTGGCAGAGACAGAAGAAGAATTTCTGGTATTGAAGAGGTAAGTGGAGGTAGAACAGAGGTTAGGAAGGAAGGAGCTGAGCCCAGGGTATGCTCCTGGAAGCTGCCTGCCTCAACCTATCTTCCTTCACATCCACGTTTACCTGTAGAAAACGGTTAGAGGCCACAGTATCTGGGCCTGGCACTTACAGATTATGGGAACCAGGATCAAAAGCTGATGCCAAAGTTCAGGTTAATTTATTGTCACTAATAACATTTTAACTCATAAATCTTCATAGTATCATTTCTTTCTCTTCTTTGCCCTCTCTCCATTTCAATATCACTACTTCTGGCTCTATTCTCTTTCCATCTTACGTATGAAACAAAATACAGTTGCTTCTTGTTATTCACAGCAGTTATGCTCTATAAAGTCACCATGAAAATTGAATTTGCAAATCCTGAACAGTTGCTCCTAGGGAAATATGGGGTTAGGTTCTTGTGATCCTCTGGTTACAACATTTTTGTCAAATCAGTCAATACAGAACCTTGTTTTATGTGTATTTCTATTTAAAGATATTTACTTCATATATATTGTTGATTCATTAAACTTGAGCTCATGGTCAACAGCACAGTAACTCATGCCTGAAAGTAGCTTCCTTAACACACATATTTTCTCTGTAAAGCACGTCACAGCCTTCTTGCACTTAGAGACACCAGACAGTAAGTACTTTAGCACTGTGCCTGTGGCCATTTTAAATAGCAAAATCACCCCCAAAAAAGCACAAAAATGCAAAAAACATGGACTAAATGGGCCATGACAAAAGAAAATGCGTTTATAGGAGCCAAAACAAGAAAGCAGAGTGTCACTGTGCAACCTCAGCATCTATGTTGGGTAACTCAAATTTGTCACTGATTTGGGCATGTCACAAATGACTACAAAAGTGCTGTGAATATTGATTTTGGGGTTGCAAATAAATTTAAATAAGTAGGTGAATGCAGAAATATGGAATCCAAGAATAATGAGGACTGGTGATAAGTAATTTCCCTTCCATCTCCCCAACCTTCCCTGAAAAGACCCAACCTCATCTATAAAGATATATAAATTTGTCTTGGACGTTTTGGGAAAATAGTTTTTTCTATGTAAGTCTGTGTTCTTAAATATATTACCCTTATCTCATAAATCTGTGTTCATTTTCTAGCTTGGTATGGAACTAGAAGAGGTAGCCTATGTCTCTGTACCCCTTTTTATTACCCGATCTGTCCTAGTTATCAAGGGGCCTCAGCCCTGAGATTCCAGCTTCTGCTTTTCTTAAGACCCACTGAAGCATGGCTCCTGCAGGTGCTGCTCCCTCCCCCAGCCCCCTCAACTTCCTGTAGTGCACATTTCCAGCAGTGCTTGGCAATTGAAGGTGGTTCACTTTCACATCCCTGGGCCATCAGAGCCTTCTTATCATGCAGACTGAGGTGACAGTCAGGGAGATAAGCGGTTCTGTGGGAAAAGACACCTGGAAACAATTGCTGCCAAATCCATACCATTTAAGGGAACAAAATCAGCACCTCGCAGAAAGATATCCAGGCTCATCACACTCAAACCACACAGCCCCCTCAATGCAAAGCAGCCCTGTTAAGATGCGCCTGGGAATTTCCTCTGAAGCTTGAAGCTGAGAAAATTAAGTGTAAAAACTTGCGTGAAAGGAAACTTCATCTGTGGGTTAGATTAATTTTCACAAGAAAGAGGAATGAGCCTACCCAGAGGGAAAAATCAATCTTGCTGGGCTGGTCAGGGACTGGCTGATCAGTTACAGAGAAATGACCAAGGAAGAGGGGATGTGGTGGGACCACCCTACCCAGCACCAAGCTCTGCAGACAACTGTGTTTGACTTGTCTGCAAAGGGCTGGGGGCACTGCCTTGTGTGGCAGGATCCCATGGTGCAAAAGAAAACATGTGGACACAGACCTGTGGCCTCAGCATTGAGGAACAGACCCAGCTTCAGGGCCTGAGGTGGCCTCGCATCCACTCCACTGGCTTCATTAGCAGATGTCACTTGCCCTCCAGGACACCATCCTGAGGCCTGTCCCCAAGCCTCCCTGAAGCCTGCCTGTGCGTCACACTGCACAGGGCGCCTGATCTCCAAGGCACAGCCTTACGTTGTGTACATTCTGCTAAGCAGTTGACTTTCCTCCTACATTTGCAGGAAGCATAGGAGACTTCTTAGTATACAGAGATACACATTTCAGAAACAAAAAATGAAGCTAAGGATGGCAGGCATGAGGCATGATTTTTACGAATGTTTAGATATAGAGGTATATTGAAATACTTGAAAACATTATCCAAACCTTCAACACCAAATTCTCTTGCTGTGCCTTCAGAACTTAAAAGACTTGAAAATGCATCAAGCAAAGGCTGATCTATCTCAAACAAAACGTAGAAATTGTCAAGCTCCACAAGAGACACTCAGAAATCTCTTTTCTGTGCCCTCTTTGCCATAATTAACACACGTAACAGATATTATGCTTTGGTGTCAACATAAATGTTAACTCGCAACATAGTTGGTTATAAATAAACAACCAGCCCATCTGGTGCATTTAATTTACAATCTAAATGACTGATTCATTCAATATGCTTGTTGAGCATCTATCACGTGCAAGTCATTATGTTAGGTGCCATGTGAGAGAAAAGTGAACCTCCTGCGACCCTGAAAACAGGTAGGTAGAAATGGCTCACGAAGGGAAGAGAGCAAGGATCTGGTCCAAGAGTCCCACTTTCATCCTGGGAACTATGTGATTTCCAGGTTCTCTACCATCCACACCTCTTCTTGCCTCTAAGTGGGACTGGCCAAAGCCACCTGCAGATTCTAGTTCTTGGCGGGACTCTGGCTCATGAAAGCCCACATGTCCATTTCTTCCTGCGTGTGGTCTTCAGGCTGCCCCAACCTCAGACTCCCTTCTGGAAAACAGGGTCCTGGGCCCACCTTAGACCCAGCAAACAGGGCATACAGACAAGAAGTGTACATTTCAAACAGCCTCCCAGGTGATTTTTAAGCACTCTAATGTCTGAGAACCTCTGCTATAATCCAGTATTGCCCTGTTCAAGTGCTACAGCGTGAGAGGGAAACAAGTTGACCACATTCACCTCCAGGATCAGGGAGAGAAGCAGTCAGGAGGTGGGCCAGAACTGGGCTGCCACTTGCCACGGATGGGGAAGGGAGCCAGGGAGGACAGTCAAGTCTCTGTGTTGTGCTGGTGACTGGGCGGGCTGCAGGCTTCACCTGGGAGACATCTCTGCAGTTCTTCTCCACCAGGAAGAAGTATATGCCTCATCACACAGATGTGCACAGAGGAGGGGGAAGGGATGCACAGACAATTGGTAATTAAAAAGAGCCAGACTTTGTGAATAATTAACTGAACACTGGGTTGCGACCAAGGTTGCCACTTAGCAATGTCCCTTGCATGTTTCTCTTGAGCAGAAGAGGACAGGGTGGGGTTGCAGCCAGCAGTCTGGGGACCATATTGACCCTGAGTGGGGCCAAGGACATCTTCCCAGTGAACTGCACCATCTACCATGTCCCAGGGCCACCTCATCATTCAGTCTTCTCTGGGGAAAAATACAAACAACCAACAAGATGCTAGACAAAAGAACTCACATTGAAAATGCCCGATGGATCTTACTGTCTTGTTTTTATCTAGGCCAATCACACAGGGACGATGAGAAGGGCAGCACAGTCACAGGCTTTCCTTGATCCTGCCGTGGCACCCATCCCAAGACCCTTTCCTACTCAAGTAAAGGCTCATCTATCTCAACCAACACATAGAAATTTTCAAGCTCCACAAAAGACACTCAGAAATCTCTTTTCTATGCGCTTTTTGTCGTAATTAACACAGATAACAGATACTATGCTTTGGTGTCAACATAAATGTTAAATCTCAACACAGAGAGGTGAGGTCACAGCGGACAGCAATGACAACAGCCAGCAGACCTGACATCGCTCACCTGTGTCTTCGCGCTTTGCTGAAGGTTCCAGCTTTCAGGCTCTGTTTTACTTTTCTATCACTGCCTCACTAGCATAACCTTTATGGGGACCCTGCATCCGCTAGAGAAACCAAAACACCTGACTTAAGCAAAAAGGACACAGTGAATATGGATTAAGAAATATCTAGAGTTTTACTGAATGTCTATTAAAAAAAAATCACTAGCATTCTTTTTTTCCAGCCAGTTAAAAAATAATTGTGGGTGGCTCAGGACTGCAAGATATTACAGAAGCTTATGATGGTCTCCTGAGATTTTATAATTGTCTTTCATAAACCTGAGACATAAATATACCCAATGCTTAAAAGTGGTCAAGGTTATAGGAAGGAGAGAAGGATGGTTTAGCTGCTTCATAACTGCAGGCAAGACAAGATGGCAAACCACTAAATCCTGCAGCTCAAGACAGACATGTGCTCCGTGGGAAAATGCTGGTGGCAGAGGAGAGGAAAGGCAGGCACAGGCATGAAACCAAAGTATTTTTCCTACAGATACCTGCAGATGTGCAGAACCTGAGGTTAGGATTTCTAAATATGCTCGATTCCCACAGATTTGACCTACCTCCTTTTCCTGGATTCAAACGCAGGTCTGGAATCCCAGGTGCTGGGGAGTATAGAATGTGGGAAGGGACAAAGCACACAAATCTGAGAGGAGTATTTTAAAAGGAAAACAGCTGAAACAGAGAGAAAGCACAAGACAGGTATCAACAAGCCAGAGTGCTTCCTGCTGCTGGACGATGGCTGCAATTAGGGAAGTGGGCTTTTCCTCAAAGTGTCAGCATGCAAAACAAACCAGAAAGCAGAAGTGTGAGGTCCCCAGAAGCATGGGGCCTCTTTTAATTGCACATTCAAAATGAAGTAATGCTCTGAGACATGGATCCCTCCAGAATACACACCAGTTTAAGAGCGAATCAGTGGACATGGCTGTGCCATTTAGTGCTTGGCGAGCCTGGAAATGCCCTTTCCCAAGCATTTTTACCAAAATGAACTTGGTCTTGAATTGCTAGAATGGGTATAGCAATATTTTCCTGATTATTTTATGTTTTTTAAAAAGTCCTACATCATAACATGTATCAAATTCAACCGGAAGATTGAACCAAATAAGAAGGGTGTCCTTGAAATGATCTTAATGGAGACCTCAAAACGCTAATTCCCAGACAGGAGACTGAAAAAGTCAAGCAGAGATGGTCTTGATGGCAGAAAGGCCAATGTGTAGGGCAGAGGAAGGAAAGATGCCAGCACTCTCTGTCCCTGTTCCCAGGCATCCTGGGCAGACAGCTGCAACTTTACAGAGTGCCTCTGACCAGCTACCTCAGGGTACTTTTCAAGCATCTACTAACATTCCCATGCTCTGTGAAGCAAGCAGCTTTTGAATTTCCCACTGCAGTCTGTGATATTCCCCACACTCAAAAAGAGCCAGAAGCTCAGCCAGGGATGGTGTCCTGGAAGGCAAGTGACATCTGCTAATGAAGCCAGTGGAGTGGATGCGAGGCCACCTCAGGTCCTGAAGCTGGGTCTGTTCCTCAATGCTGAGGCCACAGGTCTGTGTCCACATGTTTTCTTTTGCACCATGGGATCCTGCCACACAAGACAGTGCCCCCAGCCCTTTGCAGACAAGTCAAACACGGTTGTCTGCAGAGCTTGGTGCTGGGTAGGGTGGTCCCACCACATCGCCTCTTCCTTGGTCATTTCTCTGTAACTAATCAGCCAGTCCCTGACCAGCCCAGCAAGATCAATTTTTCCCTCTGGGTAGGCTCATTCCTCTTTCTTGTGAAAATTAATCTAACCCACAGATGAAGTTTCCTTTCATGCAAGTTTTTACACTTAATTTTCTCAGCTTCAAGCTTCAGAGGAAATTCCCAGGCCATAAAACATCACTAGAAATGCAAGATAAAAAGGAATCCTCTCCAGAGCCATGGGAGCTGGAAGGAATCATGTTGATGAGTTTACTGGGGTGGGATTAGGAGCCTCGCGAGGGCGAGGGAAGTGTTCAGAAAAGCAACCGTAGACAATCTGCACCTGTACCCCAAACTTGTGAAAAGGACAGCTTTGTGAAAAACAGCTTCTCATTTTATAGAAGATGAACTTGAGCCACAGAGAGGTTGGGTGCATATCTTTAGTGCTGGCCAGAATAACCATGATGATGAAGGTGATGAGGATAATGCAAAACAGCTATTCTGTGAGCACTTGACTCACAAGGTGTCAACTGATCTGGAAAACATCCCTAGTGATGGATACTACTGTTATCCTCAATTTAAAGAGCTGGCCATCATGGCTCAGGAGGGTCAACTGGCTTGCTGAAGAACACACAGTAAGTGGTGGAGCCAACATCTGAAGCCCGCCTCTTCTCTTAACTACCATCTTCAGGTGGTGGTGAAAAGGCACTCACAGTCAACCCATCCAAATGCAAGCTTGGGGCTTTCCTGCCTAACCTGGAGATGCTTCTTGTTCCCTGGAGCTGGGAACAAGAAGCTGCTCCCATGTAAGAAGTGCCTTTCACCTCTCTCCATGATTCTGAGGCCTCCTCTGCCATATGGAGCTTAAGTCCAACTAAACCTCTTTAGTTTTTATCAGCAGAGTGAAAACAAACGAATACGCTGTGTGTAGGACCTCAAATGGCCATGAAAGCATCATGGTTGTTGATTTGGGGATTACAGATAAATGACTGTGAGGAGGCAAATTCTCAAATTCAGAAGCCATGAATACTGAGGATCAACCATATATTATCTCACATAAGACAGCTGCATGTGACTCAGATTCATTCTTTATTTTGAGTGACTTCTAAGATATTCACAAAGGGCCTCAGTGGTTACAAGCTGGATGGGAAAGTACAAATTACTGTAAAAATCAATACAGAGATACTAATATTTAGAAAATCATAATATTAGTCTCCACTCCTGATAGCCACATCTCCCTGTATTCATCTGGTTTTCTAACAAAGTGTTTCCTGCTACACTCAAAAACATATGTTTTATTTACATATGCCAAAAATCAGCTGATGGCATGAGAAAACTCTGCCTGGTTTACTATTAGAGGGGTTGATATTTGCTGTACCCAAGCTGCACAGCTGAGTCAGCATAATTCCTGCAGGGTAGAGAAGGCCATGCAGCCTAAATAAGGGGCACCAGAGGGGTCGGAGCCAGGCCTCCTGTTCACCAGCTAGCCAGCCTTGAGCACATTACTCTCCACTTCCTCATCCATAAAAGGGTGTAGCTGGAAAAATCCCATGGTTGCTGTCACGAATAAATGGGATTACACATGACCCAGGCAGCTCCCATGCTTTTTTACGATCTGACCGTAAACAATTCAAGTGCAGGGAAGCATCCTGGCTGCTGCGATATCCCCCCACCTCACCCCATCCCTGACACATGGGAGGCGCCCCATAACTCAATGTGCCGAATGGATCAAAGCCAACAAAATGTCCTGGTTGGCCATCAGAGAGGCTGGCGGAAGCATCGGTTTCGGTCCTACATGCTCTAGATTTCCCTCTGTAAGATAAATATCAAAATACCAGATTGCTTGAGTGTTGGCAGAGACACTACCTCCTCCTCTCTGAAATGACCCTGCAATGAGAACCCAAAAGAGAAATACAATGGAACCAGCAGGCACCCCTGATCCTGAGCAACGATGTGCCACAAGCAGAGCCAAACACAGCTATGTTCGCTCTGGGATCGTGAAGACCTTAGTGGGGACCAGCTGCTGTAGACTTCAACCAAGGCCTGTGGAGTGGAAGGATCTACACAGCAATGGAAAGCCAACCGTTTCTTAGAGTGTTGGAGAGAGGAGGCTCTGAATGGCTGGCAGACTCACTGGGGAGAAATACATATTAAACCAATTCATTCTCTCTCTTTCACTCTCTGTCTTTCTCTTTCACACGCACACACGACATTATTGAGAAGGGAGGAAATATTCTGGTAGACTGGAACACATCCCAGGCCCCTCCATGATTTATTTCAAAGATGAGAATCCTACCTTGGGTCTGTACAATTATACTAAAAGAATTAAAGAAGAGAAGCAACAGGAGAAACAAATGACAACAGATATTCACTAGAACAATGTCCCAAAAGGCAGATGAAGTCATGACCACACACACAGATGTGGAATCAGAGAAATTAACAGAATAATCAGTTGGGTAACATAACAGCTCAGAAGAGAGGAAGGGGCAAGAAGAGACAACAACGATAAGCTGGCAGGCACCGGGGGGAAAGGCCAGAAATGATGGCCATTATAGCAAGCAGGGAAAAGCGAATGGACATTAACACTGCAGACAGCACAGGGGACAGGATCTGAGGAGCTTGAGAAAAATGAAATGGGAATTAACAAAGACTTCAGGAATTCAACAGAAAAATACTAGAAAGACAGAGGAGATCTAAAATACGTGAAATTAATGTCCCTGGAATAGAGAATTGAAATAAAGGAGTAGAACACATGTTAAAAGTTGTGAAATTTCCAGAAATAAAAAAAGTCTTGTCTCCAGGGGTTAAAAGAGCACCTTTATCCAGGAACTTCTACAGCAGCAGTGTGCAATCTTTTGGCCTCCCTGGGCCACACTGGAAGATAAATTGTCTTGAGTCACACAAAAAATATGCTAACACTGATGATAGCTGATGAGCCAAAAACAAAAAATTGCAAAAAAAAAAAAAAAAAAAACCTCATAGTATTTTTAGAAAGTTTACAAATTTATGTTGAAAAGATATCTGTACTCCCATGTTCATTGCAGCAGAATTCGCAACAGCCAAGATACAAAATCAACCTAAGAGTCCATAAGACATAAACGGCTAAGGAAAATGTGGCACACACACAATGGAATACTATTCAGCCATGAAAAAGAAGGAAATCCTATTGTTTGTGATAACATATATAAGCTGGAGAAAGTTATGTAAAGTGAAATAAGTCAAGCACAGAAAAGCAAATACCGCATATTTATCTCACTCTAAAATGATGGAACTCATAGAAATAGAGAACAAAATAGTAGTTACCAGGGGCTAGGGAGTGAGAGGATGAGGAGATGACAGTCAAAGAGTACAAAGCTGCAGATAGAGAGGATTAATGATAAGCATTTATGTTGATGGGTATGTTAATTGGCTTGATTCAATCTTTCCCACCATATAGACACAACAGCACTGTGTACCCCATAATTATGTAAGATTAAATTTGTCCAAAAAAACTTTTAAATATTACTGGGCCTCAGGCTTTTCCTTGGAAACACATCAAGCCAGAAGACAGAAGAGTAACATCCACACAGTTCTCGGAGGTGGCAAACGTGTCCAACCAGAGGCACATCGTCCAGCTGGGCTCAGGGCTGGCAGTGAACAATTTCAGGACTTAGACCAAAATGACTGTGGAAGATTCTGATGTCTCTGTCAAGAATCAGAAGAACAGAAGCACAGGTATCCATCTTCTAAACACTTGCTTCAAAATCACTCCATCTGGTTGTGTCCTAAAACTGCCAGTGTCCCAGCCCAGTGTAGCCCAGTAAAGCAGATGCTAAGGGCAGCCTCTGCTACCTAAGTGGTTCTCATGGCTGCTAAACAGAACAAGCTCCTGCTTCCATTAATAAGCTCAATTCACAAAAAAAAAAAAAAAAAAAAAAACAATGGCTCTGCATCCCAGCTGCAGGTTGGGATTACCCAGGGTGCTCTTTTCTCAAGCCCTAACACTCAGAATCTCTAGGGGATGGGCCCAGGCATCTGTATTTCTTGTAACACTTTCTAGAGAGCCTAGTATACAGCCATGATAGATAAGCAATTGCTCTAGAATTATCTAGAATTATCACCTCTATGTGGTAGGTTCTGGGGTTCAAAACTGACCCAGACAGAGCTGACTGCCAAAGTGAGCAGCAGCACCGGCTCCAGCTAGGATAGAGAAGAAGTTGCTCTAGAATTATCACATCTACGTGGAAGGTTCTGGGTTCAAAACTGATCCAAACAGAGCTGACTGCTGAAGTGAGCAGCAGCCCAGGCTCCCAAACAGAGAGAAATACCCACAGAGCTGAGCACAACATTGGTTCTGATTCACGTGGGCCTATAAAGAAGTCATATGAAAGCCATCATTCAGGAAAACATTTTCAGTGAATGAAAATATTGACTCCACTTTTAGACATATCAATTTTGTTAAGACAATAATTCGGGAAGAAGAATCTTGATCATGCCTTTTGGGGTAAGTGGAGTCTGCCTGCTGGTTGTTGGGGCAAGCTCCCCTAGGAGGGGAGCACGTGACTGCACTTCCTGGAGTCAGGCTGAATCATGAAAGGAAGTCCTATAATTCACAAGCCCTTCAAAATGACTTCTCTTGTGGTGTTTTATCTATACTCAAATTAAGCAGCATAGGAACTCCAGGGACAGGCCAGCCAATAGCTCTGCCCCAGCACCCAGAGTGAAGCAAGGCTGGAGCCCAGGGCTCAGTGGCAGGACCCAGCCTGCGGGTCCTCAGAGGTGCCGATACCTGATGCCTTCCTCTGCCCAATGGAGTGCTTCAGGATGCTCTTCTCTCAGCCCGCCTTGAGTACTTACAAAATGAGCAAATGGAAGGCATTCCCAGAAACAAATATCTTGTTTCTTGGACTTGAAAATACAGACCAGGGCCAGTTGCTTGGCATTCTATTTTTTTGTTTTGCCTTCATGAGAAACACATTCCCTTTCCATGTCTTCTTTTCAAAATGGACAAATCCATCGCAGTCTCAAGGAAACGATGTTGGATTTTTTTTAACTGAAGAGAAAGAAACCAGGACAAAGGCTTTCTCCCTTCCCTCAAAACCCTCTTGAGCAAAAAACTGGTTTATTCTTTCAGAAACTATTCTGAACCATGAGCGCTTATTCCAAGGATATGTGACTTTGTAGCTTTCTCCCAGGTTATGTGACTGTTTGGAGGACTCTGCAAGAAAATAACTGGGAACCGTGTCAGTTCCCAGTGACTGAGCAGTAACACTATAGTGTGTCTGTATGCACGTGCATTGTGTTGTGTAGGAGAACGTTACAGCCTTGCGGATGAAGGGCCAGGCCAGAACCCCATGGACAAGACTCAAGGTCTCATGTCTAAGGAGAGGGTACTCTTGGTGCCCTCATCAGTTCCCCGGATCAGATCCTCTTAAGAAAATTGGGAGCTGCAGGTATCAACACATGGAATAGTGGCAAGAATTACCATGCATTTAGACAAGGGGTGGCACTGAGAGCTGGGAAAGGAGAGAGGAGGGTGGAAGCCCAGGTCCTTCCTGGGTTTCTCAGAGGATGGCCTGAGAGCAGCTTGGTGTCCGGCTGACCTTGCTGCAACAATGGAAATACCCGTTCTGCTCTGCCTGACACAGACCTGCCACCCACATGTGGCAACTGGCCCCTGAAAGATGGCCAGGGTGACTGAGAACTGAATTTTAAATGAAATCTAACATTTCTTTTAAATGGTTTTAAGTAACTGAACAGTCAATGGCCACACATGGCTAGTGGCTCCGTACTGAACATTCTCAGCAGGGATGACAGAGCCCAACCTGATGAGCTGCATCTTATAAACACACCCCCGGGACCAGAGTGTGTGATCCTGGTACCGCTCCCTTTCAGAAACCCCTTCTACCGGGGCCAAACTTGAAGGCTCTGGGCTTTCTTTTTATGATGGGGTGACACATTTTTCTCTGACTATCTAGTTGACTATATCCGAGTCATATCTGATATATTAAAATATGAGAAATAACTTTAAGAGTACCCACAACATGCAAAGAGGGTGTCATGCTGGGAGCAGAATACACAAAACTCTCCAGGGCATGGTATACAAAACTCTCCAACTAGACATTTTAAAAGCACAAGGGCCAAGTCATGCAATGAAGTCTTTTAGAGCTTCTGAATAAGATGCCACCCAGGGGAAGTGACCTCGTCCAGTGACTGGGGATGTGAAAGCGGAGGACAACGCACCCCCATGTGTTGCTTATTAAACCCAGCAGGGCCCTAAACACACGATTAGGATCTAGACACAACTTATTTGTTTATGATACTGCTGGGCAAGAGTCCCTCTGTTTCTGTGACCCTCTCATAAAATCTTTTTGCCTGTAAAAGAATCCTCTCTTCAATTCCCTGGTAACCAGTAGCTGTGTGTCCTTGACATCCTGCATTCAACCTGAACATTTGGCAGAGGGCCTATTCTTTGCCAGCCAGTCTGATTGGCATTTTGCATGGAGCATCTCTGAGCTTGATCACAATCCAAGCGTTATGTATTTGTAACCTCATTTTGCAGAAGGGTAGTACCAGCCGCCAGCAGTTTCAAGTGAAGGATGGAATCTAGACCCTGGGGCCTGGTCTGCTTCTAACAACCACTCTGTCCCCAGAGAGGGATTTAGAGCCACTTCTTGGAACTGGACATTTATAGGTCAAAGCCAAAATTCTAGAGATTTTATTATAAAGTATAAACACAGGGGCAGGTGATGAGTCCAGGGGCTCTCCTGGGCGAGTATGGCACAGTGCGGGTGGAGGCAGCCGCGATGGGGAGGGAGCAGCAGCAGCCCATCCCCTAATGACCAACAAGAGCAGCCCTTCAGGTCACCATCAGCTGCAGTCAGTGAGGCCCAGAAGCCAAGCCACAAACACCAAGAAACCATGGCTCAAGCTCTCAACCAGGAGCGAAATTGCTTATGTCCTTCTCATGAGAAAAAAACATTTCACACGAAGCATGCAGATGACAAATGGTCTGAGAGAATCAAGCACAATGGACTAAGAAAAATGTTTAAAAAAAAATCTTAAAGACCAAAACCATTCAAATCATCTTGTGTAGAAAATGTTACAGGTAGGTTTTCCTATCTGACTGGTGCCCACATTCTTCCTCTGAGAATTATTTCATGTGCCTTCGCCTCCTGCAAGTCTTACAGTTGTGTGCTGAGAACACACCGACATTCTTACTCTGCTACCCTCTCTGAAAATTCTGCAGAGTGGCAGACCTTAGGAGAATATAAGTTCCCATGGAAAGGAGTGTTCGCAATAGAAAACCACAAGCTGTCTCTCAATCTGACACATACACACACAAACATACACACGTAGATCAAATGGGGAGGGGCCACTCTGGCCTGCCCAGTGTCTTTGCAGTCAAAGGCACACCCAGCTGCCATTATACCCAGCATATCAATAAAGCCCAATTTGGTGAAAAACCCGTCAGCCTTTAAAGATATGTTTGTGTGTCATAAAATCCTACTAACTGGCTGTCCAACAGTGGACCTCAATCCTGGCTGCTGCCCTGGGTGAGGTGGAGTAGGAATGGCTTTAAGAAACATCTGGAGGCAGGCTGCACACCAGAGCACCCCAGTCTCCTTGGAGGTGGCCTGGGTTTTAGGACCTGAGTGACAGAGGGTGCAAGTATGTTTGAGACCACGGCTGTACACCTTCGGGCGAGCTGTTGAACCTCTCAAAGCCTCACTTTTCATTGGAGGACAGAATGGTGCCAATAGTCATGATGCATGATGTGTTTCTAAGTTACTTCTTTTCCTGGTCTCATCCTACTCACTCTTTTCTCCCAAGCAAGCCTTATTATTATCATTTTTCTTAATTGAAAAAAATACACACTCATGATCATTGTAAATACTGCAGGCATACCAAAGTAGGCAGAACAAAAATATAAATTTCACCTTTTTCTCAAAACCTATTCTACTCCCCTCCCCCAAATAACTTCTGCTCTTAATTTGGCGCTTACAATTCTAGGTCATGCTACATATTTACACACACACGTACACACTGGACACATTTGTATAGGCAGACATGCATCTATACGTAGTAAACAACTATCCAATGTCACTTAAATTATTATGTGCGCACGTGAGTTTTTTATTTATTATTTCTTTACTTATTATTACTATTATTTTTGAGACAGGGTCTTGCTCTGTCACCCAGGCTGGAGTGCAGTGGCATGATCTTGGCTCATTGCAGCCTTGACCTCTTGGACTCAAGCCATCCTCCCACTTCAGCCCCTCAAGTAGCTGGGACTACAGGCGCACACCACCACTCCAGGCTAATTTTTTTTGCTTTTGTATTTTTCATAGAGGTGGGGTTTTGCCACGTTGCTCAGGCTGGTTTCGAACTCCTGAGCGCAAGTGATCCGCCCACCTTGGCTTCTCAAAGTGCTGGCATGAGCCATTGCACTCGACCCAGCAGGAGTTTTTTAAACAAATATAATATGTTACATCTTGCTTTTTCACTAGTACAAGTTGAACATCTTTATATTTGGTATATGACAATTCCATGTTTTTTAGAAGCCTGCATAGGATTCTAATATATAAATCAACTGGACTTCCCTTAGTGATATTTCTTTTTCCTTTTTTTTTTTAGCAATTATAAAATAAAATGTTGCAATGAATTCCTATATGCACATATATTTCTCTACTTTTGTCAATTTATATGTGTAATAGCTTCCTAAAAGTGAAATTGTTAAGTCAAAGCACTTGTGTTTCAAATTTTAAAAGATATTACCAAATGGCCCTGTCAGCGCCCGCCTATATTTTTTTCTTATTAATTTGAAAAGACTCACTGCATATAAAAGCTATTGATGCTTTACAACAAGCATTGAAATTATATATATCTTACCATTTTTTCATTTATTTATATATTTTTTCATTATTACAGGGATTTGCTTAAAATTTTAAGAAATCATACTCATCAGTCTTGTGATGAGTATGATTATAAATTCATATATTTTATCAGATTTAGACAGGCCTCTTCATGATTATTTTAAAACTCACCTAAGTTTTCTTTTAACAGTTTTATGATTTCAATGCTGTATTTTTACTTTTTGTTCAGTTTGGAATTTATTTTGCTATAAAGAGCAAAGTTTTGTTTTTCTCCCAAACAATCTGCGGTTTTCCCAAGACCATTCATCCACGGCCCTGCGCCTCCCCCGACCGGTGTGGAAAGCCTCCCTTACCCTCACGCTTGCATGTTATCTGGGCCTGGGGCTCCACTCCCCACAGCAGCTTCTCCTTACAATGGTGTGGAGTTTGTCTCCCTTAACACCTTTATCGTACATTTCTTCCCGGAGTCTCGTAAGTCTCTCTCTCTCTAAGTTTTTGTAAATCTAAAGTGAAAGAAAGAAAACTAAGTTTTTGTAAATCTAACAGGGCGGCACATTGGGCTGCTCAAGCCGTCCAGTATATGGTGCTTTGTTATGAAAGCCCAATCTGACTGATACTCCAATTCCACCACAACAGACATTGACACAGCTTCCAGGGCATTCTTAGAAGAGATAAGCTCTGGCGAATACTTTACATATAAGTCTTTGCAGACACTGCTGGCTTCTTCGGGGATATCATCTCTCACAAATACTTGCCTTTCTGTCTTCCTTCTAGCATCAGTCCTTTTCCCCAGCTGCCAAGCTGCCTTTCCTTGACCAAATCATTGAAGTCCCACCCGCCTCCCCAACATTTCTATAACAGGAGAGAAAAGGAAATGAAATCTGTCCGCACCCCCACTTGTATTCCAAGCCTTCATGACACCTCGTACTTCCCCTCCCAACCCTCATGACAGCAACGCGGGCAGAAAGCAGCAGTTCTGCCTCATAGAGGGACAGCCACCGACAGGGAGGTCAGATGCAGGAACCACAGAGACACTCGCTGCTTGGGGCTTGGCGCTCACTTCACACGTGGCTCTAGTTCACTCTGGATAGTAAATTTATCTCTGTGGAAGGAAGGCATGCATAAAAGCTTCAGCTGTTCTCACATGAACCTCTCATTGGTTTGAGATTGTGTCTAATTCCTACTGTATGTGCTTACAATGCAAAAGCTACAAAGATCATAATAAGTTTTGTATAAACATTGGTAAAGAGTAAAATCGGCACGTCTAACACTGAGCCTGTGTCCTCCCTCTGCCTCTCCAGGCTGTCTTGAGCTGCTGACAGGACTGCAGACCTGTCCACCACTTAGGCTGGACAGCAGATCCTCTTTTACACCTTATTAGAGTAGCAAATAAGGATTCTGGTTCTGGATTAGACACGCCTAGGTTCAAGAGTTCTAATCCCAGCAGCATCACTTAGTAGTTGGACAAATCCCTTCGCCTTTCTGATCCCATTTCTAATCAGGTTGAATTAGATCCTACGCATATTTAAACAGGCTTCTAAGAAATCTATGAATTTGGACCCTCAGTGTCCTAATAAGCAGGACAGACTTCATGACAGAGCTACATGGCCACCGGAACCAATATGGGGAACCTAACACCGAGGCCTGCGATGCAGCCTGCTCTAGCCAGAGTCTCTCCGCTCGTCCTCACTGTGACTTCCTTCATGTAGCCATGACCATCAGCTGATTGGTGTTGCTAACAAAAAGGAAGTGGTGGCCTTCCACCCCAAGCATATGCACAGCTGTAAATGCAGAGAAGGGGAAGAAACAACATTAAAAACAATATTATGGAAAATGAAGTCATGGCATGCTGAGGAGCTGGGGAGATATTCTATGAGTAGCTTGACAACGAATGCTGTCCTTGGAAGGCATGAAGCAAGACAGGCTCACACTGATGGGGGCAATCACAGCCCCCAATGCAGGCAGGCAGCAGTGTGGGTGTTCAAGGTGGGAGAAGACCAGTGGTGGAGTGCCTTAGAAGTGACAGAGACCTAAGGGAGGAACAGGGAGGAGCAGGAGGAGACGGGAAGAGTAGATGCTCTCCAGCTCCAAGCAAGTGGCAGAAGCCCCTTGCAGGAAAGGATATGTGTGTGGCTTCATTTGAACAGGGAAGGCACGGCCACATCCACAAAGAACACTGGGCTCCTGCCACCCTCACACCACACACACCAGTTACAAGCCCATCCTGCCCAGTGCACATCCAGGTCTTGCCCTCGTCCTATCTTATGCGGGATAGGCTGCAAGAATGCAGCCTTAAAACACTAACACTTAGGGTACCTAAAAAAAGACCAGCACACACCTGGAAATGCCCAGTACATCAGGAAAGCTGACACCAGGAGAGAGAGGCACCAAGCATGCAAACAGATGACTTGATGCCTGAGGAGACAGGGGTAGTGGTGGACTCAAACAAGTAATAAAATACACAGGAACCTAATACATCACCTAACAAAATCCCAAAGAAGTAACTACATTCCTTGGAAATTAACCACGAAATAATCACAGGAACACCAAGTGGATGGACTGAAGAACAGGATGGAGAGGGATGAGGGACTTCCTTGAGATAAAGATTAACCTGATGGTTTCACGAAAACACAGTGCAAATGGCAAAGGAGAGGGGAAGAATGAAAAGAAAAAGTGCATTCCCTGCAGCCCTGTTTATAATATCAAAATTTAGAAAGACTTTGACATGCTATTCTGGACTGTCATAATAAAATATAATAATCACTGAATATGGAGACCTCCTGCACCCCAACATATTATTAATAAAGTTCTAGAGTGATAAAGGTATTAAGACATACACACCCCACTATTATATCTTCTGAAGATGTGCACATACACACATGAATCCACTTTAGAAAGGAGGAAAGATAGAAGAGAAGAGCCCCAACTGCTCTCCCACAGTGGGACTGGGGTTGGGGCTGGGACTGAGCTTGGAGGTTGAGAAGGGCTTTTCTGTTGCTCGCTGTATCTGAATCCTGTACTAAAGGATATGCACTCGTGTATCAGTTATGCAATTGGAAAGAGGATATGCAACTCTTCTAAAAGAAAATATTAGAAAGCTCTCCCATCTTGGAGGTCAGAGAAAATAACTTTGGCAATTTTAGTTGCTCGTCTGAAACCTGTCTGGATGTGCCCTCCCTCCAAGACTGCAGGGCAGATTCCCAGAGTCAACCCGCCTGGGAGAGGCTCTGACAGTTATGTCAGTTTTAACCACACATCAGGTACCTGGCACTGCAGGCACATCTCCATTAGGTATCACAGCGCAGCCCTCTGTGACTGCACCATTGACAAAGCCTTCGGGAATAGCTTACAAATAAAGAAGGGGTTTTGGACCCCATTGGGCCTCAGACCCTTACTCTCAACTACTATCTACAAAAATATTCAATAAATGTGACTTTGAGGCACTGTATCAACCAAATAATTTATATATTGTTAGCATTTAAGTTGAAAACGATCACAACATTCAGCCTCTACCAAGCAAAGCCTAAGGAGATTGTAAAGGAGCAGCAAGAGGTCACGCAGTGTTTCCCAAAGAGGCTACAGCAGAGCCGGTCCTGAAAGCCTAAGAAAAAAATGCACGGCAGGGTCACAGAAGCGTAGGACCACCGGCTGAGACTGGTCCTCTCGGAGAACCTCCGTGCATGTCACCTGCACAAAGGCTCGGAAGATGCCCATGATATTTATCCCTGCTTGCTGCACTTTATTCCATCCAGCATTTCTCACGCTTACTTGAGCAAGCTTCCCAGGGAATTCCACTTAGCGTTGCACAGTGTCCACTTCAGGAATCAATCAAGGAAATCGAGGAGAAGGCCAGCAATCTGCTCGCGGTCTCGTGGGATCTCCACGTCCCCCAAAATAAACATTCTCATCACTCAGATAATAAAATGGCAGGGTCGTACCAAATACAAAAGTGACATTGACACTGACGTAAAACATAGATGCTGTTAAAGTAGAGTTAAAATCATCTTTCATTAGTGATTCAGAATGCACCCTGATGGGAGAAATCATAGAAGTGCTATGCTGCAATAAATAAATAACCATAGAAATTAAAAGGTCTGGAGAAATGTTTTCAATAATGATGACAGTGGATTTACAACAGGTAAAATGTAGGTGAATGCTGATAAGAGGCATTGGTACAACAAAGGGTATGACAAACAATTTACAGACAACATATTTGGTCAACAAATATTCCCCATAAGGCCAGGCACAGTGGCTCATGCCTATAATCCCAGCACTTTGGGAGGCTGAGGCAAGAGGATTGCTCGAGCCCAGGAGTTCAAGACCACCCTGGGGAACATAGAGCCCATCTCTACCAAAAAAAAAAAAAAGATACACACCAAATACCACCCCAAATATTCTTCAGGTATTACTATATGTATAGTAAGACTGAAGTGCAACTGTTAGACTAGAACAAAAAGATGGAAGTTTCCAGAAAAAAAGAAAGAAAAATGGAACTGTGAGATTACATGGCATAGCTGACCCCGTAGAAAATTGTGTCAATTGGCACAGTACAAACTAAGAAAACACAAAAAGAAAGCAAGGGTTTGCCCCAGAAACAGCAAAAAGGGGAACAAGCAAGGAAATGAACTGATATGCCTTGCTTTAGCAGTGAACTCTATTTATATAACCATAATAAGTAAACACCAAATAATTTCTTAACCTCAAATGAGAGAATACTTATCCTGGAATGGTGTGGGAAGGAGTGGAAGGTGATGGTGGTACAGGACTGCCAAGTCCTCAATTCTCAGTGTCAACAAACACTGTCTAAAGTTAGTACACCAAAAATAAAATTGCAAATATGCCAATCATAAGGAAATAATGAGAATTCTAGAGGAAATAACTCAAAGCAGTACCAGAGGATGGGAAGAATGAAAAGAAGAAAGCATTACAAATGAAAATTAAGCAAAAAGAGAAATTAACTTAGGTCACACCAAACATTTTCATGTCAACTCAACAGGAACTGATAGATGTCATATTAATAAATTACCAGGTTGACCAAGGTAAAATAAGGATTTATCGGTTAAGACAAACCAATGGAGGGGAAAAATGAAAGGTCACATGTTGAACATTCAAATGCTACTTCTGGTCAGGCAAAGTATACCTAAGGAAAGCAATATTTAAACTAAATCTCTGCCCTTGGCCCTCCCCCTGTTGAATTTACATTCTCTCCCTAATTAACAGTATCCAGGTGGAGAGCCTCCCTCACCCGGGCTCCAGTTCAAGCAGCCTGCGTGGACCTGCAGCTTGCCTACGTGGTTTTCACTTGGGTCAAGATATCTCCCACTCTGTACCCAGCCTAGAAGTCCACTGTCTCCCCACACTTGTGCTCCCTTCCAGCACTCCAGGACAGCAGTGACTGCAAGCGCCTTTCCAGCTCAGAGCCAGGATCCCAGTTTCTGAGCTGGACACCTCTGAGCAGAGACAGGAAAGCTCATAGTACTCCTCAGTAATCTAGTCATCATCAGCTTAACTGTCTTTGCTTGTTCCACTACCATCTGCCTTTGGCCAGCTGCCAGAAATCAACACGTGGTTTCCCAGAAAGAAAAGAATCAAGGGAGTCATTTTTGATTTGTTAAACGTACTATAACCTAAACAAAATATTCTGATTTTGGGTATCTTTGGTCTTGGCTAAATTCAACTGTCTTTAAGATTCCAGTTTAACCACCTTTTAAGAGACGTAGGGCAAAACTTACACAATTGGATTCATAAAGGAAAAAAAATTCAAATGGATAAAAGCTAATATTTGGTCAGATAAAATCATAAGGAAATAGAAAATTTCCTGATAACATCATATCAAAATGAATTAACTTTCCTAAAATCCAGTCAGACTAGTTCTTAAAACATCTTCCCACAATCCTTCAGCAGAAAAACCTTTTTTCCTAGGGTTCAAATCCAACCTGTCTAAGCCTAAGTAGAAGAGGATCTGGCAATTTGATTACAGTCTCTCATTAGGAATCGGCCTTCTGATTTTAGTTCTTTAGAAGAAAAAGTAATGTTCAACGTGTAGACTTTTGAAACAAATTCTACCCCAAAGGCCTAAATTTTTGTTTTTTCTCCACTCAGTTACAGCTAAACCAGTCCAGAAGTTGTGGAAAATGTTAAAACCTGCAAAGCAAGAGTAGAAAAGTCACGGGGTAGTTGGAAAAAACATCTACACAGGGAAAGTTTAGAAAGTAAAAATTAGCCATCACTTAGGTGTAGATAACTGACACAAACCCAGCTGGTTGCAAAGTTAACAGGAAATAATATTTCTTCCATGGACAGACTGCAGCTGTAAAGGGTGACAGTAACCCCTTTTGTGAGTAACTTCTGCTCTCTTTCTCTAAAATCGTAGACTGTCAGAAACTCTGCTGTTTGAAATTATATTACAAAGATGAAACATCCACTCTTACTTGAAGGACTTTTATTTTGATCGATATGATTGAAAATTCAGTAAAATCTTGCTATTTTAGACTCCCTTAAGGGAGAGGAACTGCCCTTCTAATTACTGAAAGTGTGAAGTATTGAGCAATATGAATGCACTTTGCTTTCAAAAGTATACCATAGTTCAGTGGAGTCTAATACAGACTCAGTCCATCATCTCCAGCTCTAAAAAGCTCTGAAAAACAAGCCTTTTTTTTTTTTTTGGTAAATTTTAGAGAAGCTCTTGTAGTGATAACACCTGCTCTAAACAGACACATAGCTATTTATAGTCTTCATTTATTCCACTTAGTGAGAATATGCATGTTGTTAAATGTAAAAGTGCAGAAATATTAATGCATGGAATTACAGGATTCTCTCCAGACTATACTGGAATGGCAAGTAACCAGCAGCATCAACATGTGTGTTTACCTCCCTAAATTCTGAGCAGTCTTTCTCAATTCTAAAATTTAGATTCTATATTTTAATTCCAAATTCTGAAAAAGCTTGAATTCTAAAATACACTTTGGCACAAGCATGCTGGATAATAACCATGGGAAACAATGTGCTAAATAAGTGAAGTTCTACTAAGAAGCCTTCAGTTTAAAAAACAGAGTGATTAGACCTGCATTTAGAATATAAATAGGGGCCTAACAAAGATCAAGGTGAATCATTTCTCAAGAGCAAATCTAGCAATAAAATAATGTTTCTACCAATTTCATCTCTCAGGAAAGGTAAAGACCTAAAGTACACATCCAATCTTTATCCTAGCTTAAAGCATTCTGGTTATTAAGACTATTCTAAAATCCTATTTTATATTTCACTTCAAATACAGAGGCTTTTTAAAAAAATCTTCCCACAATCCCTCAGTAGAAAAAAATCTCTTTTTTCCTAGTGTTCAAATCCAACCTGTTCAAATCCAAGGAATAAGAGTAAAAGGATAAGACACAAATCAAGCAATTTGATTATAATCTCTCTTTCAAATACACTTCAAAGTGCACTTCAAATACAGGGGTAAGACAAATAAGTTTCTGTTTTAATGCAAGATTCTTCTAAATACATTAAAACAAAAGTGCCCTTCAGATAGAACAAAGTGATTTGATAAAAGAATTTTCACTGACAAAGATTTCTCACTTAAAACACTTAATAATTTACATGTATTTAAGCCTTTTAGCTCAAATGTAATTGTATCTATGCACTGCTCGGACTTTCACTGGGGAGAAGGACATCAATGTACTTAGTTGCATTCAATTAAAACGCTGCCTGTGTAAAGGCAATGAATTTGTCCCTACTAAGACGAAGTCAGATGCTAGAATCAATTCAATTTCTTCCAGGAACTCTAAGGGATTAAACGATTCCTTTTTTATTTTTTAATATGAAGAATCAGATATGGCATATCTCCAACTCCTTGTTTTACTACAGACTGCTCTGAAGGTTAAAAAAAGAAGAAGAAGAAGACGAAAAAGAAAAACTTCCAGTCAACAGTTCTACTTGAGTTCAACTGAATCTTCGGTAAGTCAGGCAAAACTCATTAAACATTTTGCAACAGCGTTTCCAACGTAAAAAAAGATTCAAACTCTCACTTCTCCAATTGTCTTTCTAGTCCTTGAACATTGAAACAAACCAAAGAATCGATCGCATTTGTATAGTTTTCAGGTGGGCTTAAGGTTTTGGAGCTATATTGCCAAAAACAAACAAAAACAAAACCAAAAAACAAAGAATCACCCCACCTCTAAACTCAAGTTTACATTTTACTACGTAAAACTTGCTTGCTCTCCAGATTCATTGGCTAAGTAAATTACTTGACAATGAAAATGTATTCACCAGAGTAATTATGCTAAATTTTAGTAGTGGTTCAGAAAGTTTGGTGTTTGATTGCAACTGCTGTTTCTTTCTGTAGTAAAACATTTGTCTTAGCTTATAAGACGTCTGGACATTTCTACATTGAGTCACTTTGATCAATACTGCGGCATTTCCCCATGGATTGGTGTAAATGGCCAAAGGACAATGTTCTAGCTCCAAGATCGAATTCCTGGCTCTGTGCCTCATCCCAGCCTCGCGTCTCCCCGGGCGGGGTCGAGACCGCACTTTCCGCGCTCCCTGCGGGCCTGGGAGCGCCGGGGTCCAGGGTCACTTTCCGCAGGTTTAGACCTCTGTCCCCTCCGCCCAGGCCCAGGCCCAGGCCCCTCTCTCCAGGCGCAGCTTTGGATCCCGAGCGCCAGCAGGTTCAGGAGCGAGGCTGGCGGAACCCACCGTATTTATTCACGTGGTTTCAGCACTTTTCCCTCCGTGGTGAAGGCCCTGCGGGCACCTGCCCGGTGTGACTGGGCACACGAGAAAGGCAGAACAAGAAAGGGCACGAACGCGGCGCGCGTCCCCCGAAACCCCCTCCGCTCACCAGAAAATTCGCACCGGGGAGAGGACGCGGCCACACGTACCTGCGCCAGGTGAGGCGAGGGCGGGCGCTTGGGCGCAGCCGGGGCTCAGCCAGGGCGCAGCGCGGGGCCGCCAGCTCCTCCTCGCTCTTCTGCCGCCGGGGTGGCCTTAGCCACCGGGCCGCGGCGCTTCCTCATTTTGGGCAACTTCCTTAACGCGCCCGGGCAGGCGGCCCGCACTTCCTCCCAATGTGGCGCCCCGCCGCCTGGCCCGC
The DNA here is from genome assembly GCF_030222135.1 of Aotus nancymaae. Classification (NCBI taxonomy): domain Eukaryota; kingdom Metazoa; phylum Chordata; class Mammalia; order Primates; family Aotidae; genus Aotus; species Aotus nancymaae. The sequence goes on from NW_026988455.1 coordinate 22,221,148, forward strand.
CCTGCTGACCGCGCCCGTGCGCCCGGAGCTGGGCGGACACGGGCTGGAGGGCTGGGCCGGCCCGGGGGATCCGCCCAGGCGGCGGCACCGGCAGAGGAATCCAGGTGCGGCGCGCCGCTCTCCTCCCGCCGGGCGAGGGCCCTTCGCAGGCAGGGAAAGTGGGACTGCCCGCGACCCGGACCGCAGCGGTTGCCCTCCTCCCCGCCAGCGCGGCGGCTTCTCTTACTGCCCAGGACCCACGAACACTCAGCGACCCTTTCCATTTGCCGTGCAGCGCCAGGGTAGAGACTCTACTGCAGGGCATAGTCCCTGGAAGGAGTATCTGGGTCACCAAGCCAACAGGCTCCAAGCCACCGTGCTGGAGCACTCAGGAGGCCGGGGCAGTGCTGAGAGGGGCCTCGTAGGTGAACAACAGACTTCACGGAGCACTAGTGGGCAGTGGAGCGCGCTGCTTCTGAGGGCTTATTACTAAAGACTGCTTTCTTCGTACCACGACGGCTCTGACGTCTACAACCAAATAAATTAAACGTAATCCTTTCCTATAGTCCTAAAAATGGTCTTGACATACCTGCCTGATAACCTTCTCTCAACTCATCCTCCTTTTCCTCTTGGACATTCCTCTTTAAAATGTTCCCACAAAAACGGTATCCAGACCTTTTTGATAAAACCGATTGGCAGTGTCTGTTTTAAAAAGCTTCACCCTGAACCAAAATGCGAGAAGCAAAATAAAATATGTATAATGTGCTGGATTGTAATTGCCATGGAGAAATTATAGGGGTGGGACTGTTTATACTTGATGGAGCCCTCAGCCTTTTCTGCATCCAGTGTTATTAGATTTTAATTCATTTTTGCAATTAATTTTTTAAACCTGTTAAAAGAAAACTTCAGCTAAATTAGATTTAAATCTTTTTTTTTTTTTTTTTGAGAAATGAATCATTTGGGAATGGGGCAGCTTCCAGAATCACAGCAGACTCCAGGGATGCCTCATGGTCAGAACAAATTTATAGACAAGAAAAAGAGGAAGATATGAACAGAAGTCAGAAGTGAGGTAGAGAAACAGCTGAATTGGTTACAAGCTGGTGTTTTCCTTATTTGAACACTTAGCAGTTTATGAGTTCTTGAAGTATGGCCGCTGGGATTGGCCAAGACTCAGCTGTTGTTACAGGCCCCATACTCCTACTAAGTTAGATTTTCAATCTTGTCTGCCTATTAAAGCTAGGTTACAGTTCGTCCACAAGGACTCAAATATAGAAGTATGGAATCCTTCTCAGGCCGTATTTAGTTTGCTTTAACAATTCCCCTTCTTTGGGTCATTTTCCCAATTCTGAGAGATTGACCCAAACTTTAGCATTGATGTCACTATCACCATTGTAAATGTATTTATATGGTCTTGAAACCCACTGGGAAACAGTAGAACAGTGGGTTTTGCAAGGAGGGAACAGGGAGTAGTTAGAGGGTAACTCCTTATACCGAAACATCCTGTTTGCAGGGAAAAACAAAGTTCTGGGCACATTTAGCACAAGCGACTCCATTTTGGTTTGGTTTGGTCTGTTGGGGACTAGTGCATGAGCTCAGTCCAAAACAATGGCCTCCCATAATTTTGTTTAACAAAATTCCCCTTTTGTTCAGGTTCTCACTTAAGTGAAAGTGTGGCCAAAACATGCTGAGGACAATCAGCATATCATTCATCGATTACGGTGTCCTCATGGTTGCATATTTCTTTCAGCTTTTGCTATTCCAGTTGAAGAAAGGCCATTTGGCATTCTAGAGATGGCTGTGTGCAAACATTTAAAACCTTTGAGAGAATACAGTGCACCAGAGAGACTACTATTGTGACTACCAGGAGGACAATACCAAGAGTTTACCCCTTACCCAGGATCCCCATAAACCAAACTACCTAAAATCGAACAGATCAAAGAATGAGCTAAAGAGTGTACCTACTTAACTAGGCAGACTTTTCATTTATCCCCTACAACTGAATCTGTATAATTCCCAATGTATTTATCCATAGACCACAAGTGCCAGTAGCCACATAGATACTTCTCTGTTTAGCCAATTCTACTATTTAGCACAACTTTCACAAGAGAATTTAAAATCTGTTTGTAACCATAGCCTTTACAGTAGAATCTGCTAAGGGCCTATCATGAGAGATACATTTCTAATCATTGCCTCTTTTCCTTCAAACCATGGTAAAAGAACCTAACAAATGATGCCTTTTTTTTTTTTTTTTTTTTGAGATGGAGTCTCACTCTGTTGCCCAGGCTGGAGTGCAGTGGTGTGGTCTCCACCCATTGCACTCTGCCTCCTGGGTTCAAGCAATTTTCCTGCCTCAGCATCCTGAGTATCTGGAATTACAGGTGCGCACCACCATGCCCAGCTAATGTTCGTATTTTTAGTGGAGATGTGGTTTCACCATATCGGCCAAGCTTGTCTCTAACTCCTGACTTCAGGTAATCCATCTGCTTTGGCCTCCCAAAGGTCTGGGATTACAGGCATGAGCCATATGCTCAGCCCCAATTTTTAATAAAACCTTATAGACAAGTCTATCAATCTTAATTAGTTTGACTATAAGGTGAAAGCTTCATAAACCTTTTGTAACCCTTTATAATTTTTGTGAAACAGCAGATTAGTGCTCCAAGAAAAACCTATTGTGCTTTTATTCTAATGTTCAATTTACAGAAAAACTTAATAATACCCCTTTAACTTTAGCCAATGTCCCCACAGAATTTCTTTTTATAAGATAAATTTGTTATGAACCTTCCACAACTTGTTCAAATCTTTAACTTTATCTTATCTAATTTAAAACAATCCTTTACCTGATAAACTAGGCAAAAATTTACATTCCCATGCCTTCTTATAATCTTTTACCAAAAACACATTTAACTTTTCTCACATACCTTGCATGTAAAACTATGTTTTCAGTAGTCTCAATCACATGTGATAATGGAAACTCTTAGCAACTTTTACTTTTGGTGCATAAACTCCCTTTCATGAATCCTTTCATGACTTAACACAGACCATCTCTGACATGCTTCAACTTTCTGACTTGTCCTAAACGTCCTTCTTTTTAAACAACCAGTTATTTTACTTTAGGCCAAGAATTTACCATACAAGATTATTTCTTCTATAAAATCTCTTTTCTTTATAACCTTCTTTGCATAGCTAGGGAGCATGGCTAATTCCACATGTCCCCAGGTCTTATCTAGAATTTAATGCTCCAAAATAGGTAAACTGAACAATTTTCAAAAGTCAAATAAGCAGTTAGCAAACCTAAATCTGACCTGCATAATTTAGACCAAATGTTTATATTTTGCCAATAATCTTTAAAGTGGTTTTTATTTCCCAAAGATTACATAAGTTATGTGAACTAAAAGATATTTCAGTTTTTATTTTTCTTTCAAAATATTTGATTTAAGCAATTATTTTTCCTTATGCCAATTAATTAGAGCTCTTTTATATAAACATCACACACATAACACATAAGTGATTACACACACAGATGTAACAAGATCCATTAGTTGCAATATTTTTTATTTACCAGTTTCTAAGTTTCTTAATTGGTTTCTGGCTTTAGGGTGGAGTCCTTTTAAATCTCTTATTACTTGAGTTTAGCCACACCAAACTGCCAATATTTCTGGCTTTTGAACTTTACCAAAGGTAACCTCCCAGATGCTAAGAGAAAGGAAAATTCAAGGTGGTTTGTGGGAGGAAAGAGAATCAACAAACATGCAGATACCAAACCAGAAAGGACTCATTCCCTTAACTGGGACTTGAATCCCAGCTGCCACTGTAAAAGGACAAAACTTTAGCTACTGAGTTACAGCACTGGGCAGTCTCCATTGCCCTTCCCAGGATTCTAGAGTAGGTAATTTTGAGCAAAGTCTTTAACCACTCAAGATAATTTTTAGAGCTAACTATGACACAAGCCCTAAAATTCCTATTCCCTGGGTGGAGACCAAGAGAAAGTACCGCCATGTGGTCATAAGGCCAACCTCCCAAAGACATAACTGACCAGTTTGCTGGGCCATCTTGAACAGTAGGCTCATAGGTGTCCCTAGGCCCTCATTTTATCCTAAGGTACTCCTCTTTATGACAGAAAGATACAGAAAGATGAATTCATAGCACAAAGTACGCCAGATTCACTAAAGCTTAAGACTAGCCTCAGAATTCTTTTTTGCGTTAATCAAAACTTTACAGAGGAGATAAGCAGTGGCTTTTATCATTTATTCAAACAGTTTGCACAGAGAGAGATAGAGGCCAGAAGTCTGACTGGTAAGAAATTCTCACCTTTTTGCTGGCATGCCAGGTTTCTGGGTTCCCTTTCCCTAGTGAGCAGCCCTAGTGACCCAGTTCACCATACCATAGCCCTGGGGGCCAAGCAGCAACTCTAAAGAAAATCTTTTTTTTTTTTTTTAAATACACTTTAGTTCACTGTCACTCACTTGGAACATTCCTCTATAAGTTATCTGTAGTAACATTTGCCATTTCTGTAAGACTCACTGCTTTCTGGGTCTCATGTATAAGCTGGAAGGAACTCAGTTTTCCAGAAATTAAGTACTCCATTTTTACCTAAAATATTGGCTTTGCTCTCAGGTTTCCTTGATTACTTTAGCCAGCAATTTTTCCTACCTAAGCATGCAAGAAAAATGAAACAAAGGGGGTAGAACACAAAAATCCCTGCGAATTTCCAAAAGCCAAATTTTACAACCCCTGCAATATTACCATTTACTACCTGTTTCTTTTTGACCCAGTCATATGTAAGAGGCCTCTAACTGAATCCAAGCCAGTTAATTACCAGATCAAATCCTATGCTAGATCCAGTCCAGTTTCTGTCATGATTTCCAAACCCAGTTTGGAACAGAAATTTGCTTGAAGAAACTTGGAGAGTTCAAAACACAAACCTATGGTAATCCAAAATTTGAGAGAGAAGTAATTACCACAATCCCAGCTGCTGTGAGAGATCAAAGGACACAAGCAGGTCCTGCAGGTACCTTGCTTGTTCACTCAGTGCTCCTAGGGGTTGTTAGAAGCTCTACTTTGGGCCCCACTTCTAACACCATCTATTAAAAGAAAATCTTCAGCTGAATTAAATTTAAGGCAGTTTAATTGAGCAATGAATGATTAATAAATTGGGCAGCGCCCAGAATCACAGCAGATTCAGAGACTTCAGGGATGCCTCATGGTCAGAACAAATTTATAGACAAAAAAAGGGAAGTGGTGTACAGAAATCGGAGGTGAGGTAGAGAAACAGCTGGACTGGTTACAGGTTAGCATTTGCCTTATTTGAACAGTTTGAACCCTCAGCAGTGTATGAGTGGTTGAAGTATGGCCACTGGAATTGGCCAAGACTCAGCTATTGTTACAGCCACAAACTCCTAAATTCATTTTTCAATCTTGTCTGCCTATTAAACTAGGTTACAGTTCATCCACAAAGACTCAAATATCAAATATGGAGTCCTTTTCAGGTCATACTTAAGTTGCTTTAACAAACCTAAACAGAAGATTTCTATTATGGTTATATTTGCTTATCATTGGACTTAATTTTGCTTCAATTAGCTGACAAAATAGCCATTGTTCCTGAGATGGAGGCTGCAGAATGTCTACAGGTGGTTTTCAGAGTTGGCAATATTGTTGGAGATGGGCACTGGGGGACCAGTGTATAAAAAGGCCTAAAGGCTGGGCATGGTGACTCACACCCATAATCCCAGCACTTTGCTAGTCTGAGGCAGTTGGATCATGAGGTCAGGAGTTCAAGACCAACTTGGCTAACATGGTGAAACCCCGTCTCTACTAAAAATACAAAAAATTAGCCAGGTGTGGTGGTGTGCATCTGTAATCCTAGCTACTCTGGAGGCTGAGGCAGGAGAATGGCTTGAACCCAGGAGGCAGAGGTTGTGGTGTGGGGATCACGCCACTGCACTCTAGCCTAGGCAAAAGAAAGACTCCATCTCAAAAAAAAAGTACATACATTTATTTTCTTATTCTGCTATGTTAATTTCAACATGTGAAGTCTCTTCATGGCTATTTATGTTATCTAAATGTTTCTACTGGTTCTTGCTCAGGGTGTTGCTTCTTTGTGCACTTGGTTATTGTCAGTTTGTTCTACTATGAAAGAATCTTTGAGGCTGGGTAATTTATAAAGAAAAGTGGTTGGTTTGTCCCCCAGGTCTGCAAACTATATGGCACCAGCATCTGCTTCTGGGGAAGGCTTCAGGCAACTTCCATACATGACAGAAGGCAAAGGGGAGCCCATGTATGCAGAGATAACATGGCCAGAGAGGGAGGAAGAGAGAGGGGAGGGAGGTGCCAAGGTCTTTTCAGCAACCAGTTCTCGAGAAAACCATCACAGCAAGAACTCTCATTCCCAGGGCAAGACAACAAACCATTCACAGGGGATCCATCCCCCAGGACCCAGACACCTCCCACCAGGCCCCACCTCCAACACTGGGGATCAAATTTCAACATGAGACTTGGCAGGGCCAAACAAACCACAGCCAAACCATAGCAGTTATATCTGACTATGAGCCATTAATTGTCCTTGAAAAATTTGTGGGGATTAGTTCAGGCTAGGAGGAAGGTATTTGAAGAGAATTTGCCTTTGCTTCTTTCAGATGTCTAGGGTAGAACTAGTCTTTGGACAATTGCAGGTAAATTCTTCACTTATGCTTTTTGGACCTTCTATGTGATATAAATTTGGGCTGTAAATTGGTGCACAATTTTGGTCAACTTGTACTTACAGTTTCTCAGGGGGGATTTTTTTTTCCTTTCCTTCTCTGCACTTCCTTTCACATTTTCAAATTCTTGAAATCTGCGTTTCTTGTACGCACGTCTTTCTCTTCCTTAGTTTGCTCCTTCATTTTGGTGACACAATCCCCTGCCCCCGGTAGTTCTGTGAGAAATCAAAGTAGATATTTTTAAGACCATTTATATCTAAAATATCGAACTTCAAGTTGATCGATGGCTTGGATTATATAGTATTCTAGTTTAGAAGTTTTGTTTTTCACAATTTTTAAGTCATTATTCTGTTATCTTCTTGCTTCAAGTCTTTTTTAATCTCTTATTTCTACTTTGACGGTCGTTAGATCTTCTATTTGTCTGCAGTGTTTTGAAATTAATGATATATGATAATAATATGAGGGCTACAGGACCAAATTGTTCTTTATTATCAGCATGATGCAAGCTTATTGTAAAATATTGAATTATTTTTTACTTACAAATCGCAAAATATGTATTTTATTTATGAGAAGTTTTCTTCAATTGTTTTGTTGATGATTTCTTTCCTTTCACTTTTCCATTTTGCCTTTCTGGAACTGTTATATTTGGCTGTTGGGCCTTTGTCTTTGTGGTATATTCTTATGGACTTTTCCTGTTATTTTTATAGTATACTATCTTAAAAATGGTATTGCTGAACCAAATGTTATGCACCTTTTAAATTTTTAAATGTAATTTTTTGTTTGTAAGCAAGCTGTAACAATTTGCACTTTACCTATGAGAAGTCTCACCTCTTCACACATTTCAAGAACTGAGCGTTTTTGTGATATGATGGATGAATGGGAACATCTCCATTTTCTGTTTGCATTTCTCATCCCATAGGGAGACTGAGTATCTTTTCATTCATTTTTGAACATTTTCAGTCCTCTTATAAATTTCTTGTTTATATCCTATGCTCATTTTCCTACTTGGTGGCTAATTGATTCCTTATCCATTTATAGGACATTCTTCATGTGAAAGGTACAATCTCTTATCATGCTTGTAGATGCATTCTGCATTTCCCTTTTTTTATTTTGGCTTTGTTATGCTATTGTATGACATATACAAGCTTTGGGTTTATACAATTAACTATATTTACAACAGTTCTGTTTTTCATATTTCTTTTTAAAAATGCCTATATGAAAATTGCTAAGAGAATAGATCTTAAGTGTTCTCAAAACACACACACACACACACACACACACACAACTATTTGAGGTAATGGATATGTTAAGTAGCTTGATTATGGTAATCACTTTACAAAGTGTATATATCAAAACATCACATTGTATTCCATAAACATATACAACTTTTATCTGTCTACTATGTTTCAATAAAGCTGAAAAAATTTAAAATAAAATAAACTTCAGCACTTAAACTTAACATTGCCTATAAAAATAAAACATTTTTAAAATGTCTTGCCCTCTCAGTCTCTTATATTTTATTCTAATATTTATATTCTATAACTTTTTTTATACTTAGATTTTTCCTCTGGGATTTATTTTAACTTTGTATGTAGCATGACATATGTAACTAACTTGGTTTTCTTCCAGATGGATACACATGATTATACCAATTTTAATAAACAATCCTTTTCCCACTAAATGGAAGTGCCAGTTTTCTCATACATTGATTGTAGTGCTTCATCATATATTGTACCTATTTTGAATTCTAATCTTTTTCTATTGACCAGTTTGCTTTTCTTTAGACCAAAAGCATAGTTTTAAATGGGAGAACATGTTGGAAAAAACACATCTGTTAAAGGACTGTTATCCACAATACACAAAGAGCTCTTATAATTCAAAAATAAGATAAACAATCTGATCAAAAAATGGACCAAACACCTTAAGAGACAGCTCACCAAAGAAGATATACAGATGGCAAATAAGTATATGAAAAGATGCTTCACATCATGTGTCATCAGGGAAATGCAAATGAAGACAGTGAGCTATCAGGATGACAAAAATCCAGAACACTGACTGCACTGAACACTAGTGAGGATGTGGAGCAATAGAAATTCTCATTCATTACTGCTGTGAATGCAAGATGCTACAGCCACTGTGGATGACAGTTTGGCAATTTCTTACCAGACTAAACATCCTCTTACTACATAATCCAGTAATTGTGCTTCTTGATATTTACCCAAATACCAATATAATACTGGCTGGACTCTGTCAAGTAGAGATCCCACACGCTGCATCTATGAATGCTCTCTAATTTCAGGGTGTTTTATTCTGTTGTTGTACTGCAGTGACATCAAGGTGGGCACATTGTTTCCCATTGAAACCTTATGTTCACACAAAAACCTGCACACAAATGTTTACACCAGCTTTATTTACTAAATTTATCGCCAAAACTTGGACACAGAAAAGATGTCATTTGGTAAGTGAATGGATATATAACCTGTGGTACATCAGTGTAACAGAATATTATTCCACACTAAAATGAAATGCACTACTAGCAAGTTATGAAAAGAAATGGATGAAACCTAAATTCATATTACTAAGTGAAAGAAGCCCTCTGAAAAGGCTACATGCTATACAATTTCAACAGGTGATATTCTGGAAAGAGCAAAGCTATCTGGACAGTAAAATGATCAGTGACTACCATGGGTTGGTGGGGAGGGCAGGATGAATAGAAGGAGCACAGAAGTTTTTTTAGGGCTGTGAAAGTACTCTGTATGATATTACAAGGGTGGACACACATCATTATACATTTGTTAAACGCCATACAATATACAACACCAAGAGGGAAGCTCAATGTAAACTATGGGCTTTGGGTGATTATAATGTGTCACAGTAGGTTCATCAATTGTAACAAAATGTAGCAGTCTGGTGGGACATGTTGATAATGGGGAAGGCTGTGCATGTGTGGGGTCAGTGGATACATGGGAAGCCTCTGCCCCTGCCTCTCATTTTTGCTGTGGATCTAAAACTGCTCTAAAAATAGTGTTTAATTTTAAAAATAGATTTTTTCTTGGTAGCAGTGGCAAGTATTCCTAATAGGCAATCCCTTAAATGAATGAAAGTACAAAGGAAATAGAAACATCCCAAATTCCAGACATAATCATCATTAACATTAGGTGACCATTATAAAATTCTCTTTCTATATGTATACATGACAACAGATATAAATGGGCATCATTTTAAATATAATACATTTATTACACATTTCATGTATATTAAATATGAGCATTAAATATGACATTTAATTCTACTTAAATTTAACAGAATAAAAAGTTCTGAAATGGAATCTAAAGAATCACTGATTTTATAGAAATCATTATTTGTTATAAATGTATCATTTCTGGCATGATCCCACTATGCTTAAATGAAAAGATAAATGAAGATAATAAGCAGTTTCAGTAATTTACTCTAAACCATAAGGATGTCTTAATTCAATATAATATAATAAATAATATTAATGTGAGATTGTGATTGATCATAAGATTTTCCTGGCTTGTTATTCTGAAATTCATTTATTATCTCTTCAAATTTTTACTCTTACAGCTTGTTTACGATTGATATAACTGAAAGCAATGTCAGCCACTGTTGCCAAATACAAGGATACAAATAATTTCTAATCATGGCTTAAAGTGAGAAGGACCTTTGTGCTAATGAAAATGTCAGTGAGGCTGTTAAGCGTATTTTATAGGAACTGTGGAAATTTCTATAAAATGTTGGGATAAATTTCTGATGTGATTGCAATACATAAATTTTAGGACATCTAGGGTTGATGATTCCTACAGAACAACTTGTCTAAAATGTTTTAACTCTTGACACAAACAGGTTTCATGCAATTCCGAATTTAACTTCAAATGTAACTGCAATGGCAACATTCCCTGTAGCTCCTGTAGGGCATGCAAGAAGCCCTAAGTGGCTCTGTGGTCTGTGTATAACTCGAAGGCCTGTTTTGCAACTTATGCTTGCATCTTCAATTACAGGGAAAAATTAATCCTAACATTGTCCTCTTCATCATGTTTTATCGGAAGCCCCTTATGGAAATGTGGCTTTTTCTGTTCAATGTGACAAACTTTAAATGCAATTTTTACTTCTAATACTATGAGTATTTGCTTTGCAATGTTGCAGCAATTTTTAAAACTACAGGTTCTAAATTCTTACAAGGAACCTCATAACTCTCCGACATGCATTCTTGCAATACCCATGTGTACACTTTTTGGTAATAAATTGCCGATCAGATTGATAGAGTGAACCCTGAAGATTCCTGCTCTAAGTCCGCTACTGCCCATGAATAATTCTCCCTTTGCCTACTGCCACTGTACCCACCAACAGCGTGGACCCAGATCCCAGCCCGGCCTGTGCCTTTGAGGCCCCACCATTCCCCTGGGGCAGATGTGCCCAGGCAACTGCTTGGTGCACACGCGGTCGCCATGTTCCTACGTCTGAGCCTGTGTGTGGAGGCATTTTCCCCAAGCAGAGCTTTTCACTCACGTGTATTCTCTAATGTCCATGCTTCACTTAAAAAACATGAGTTCAATGGTAGAAGCTTTAGTTAGTTCCAAAGAATCCCAGAGAATCATTAAGGCAACACGGGGACCCTCCCGAGAGCAGGACCCTGTTGTAAGTCTATGATGCTTGCACAATCTGTAAGCCCATGGAGCTGTCTCTGCCAACACTGAGCGTAGCGTTTTAGAGTTGCCACTGTGCAGTGGACTATTTGGACATCCATCTGAGATGCTATGTGGATTCCTGCGCAGCTCACTGTTTCTTCAACCACTATGGCCTTGCATGAAAAAGGGCTTATATAAAGGTGACTTTGAACTTTGCCACACTATCTTCATGGAGTTCTAGGCTTTCTCACACTTGTAGGATCATTACTAGTTTTCTCATTCCAGACACCTTGGTTCAAACATTGGCTAAGACGTGCTTACCATCAGTGCTCAGTCTAACTGCTGTTCCTTTGCAGCCACTTTGCACGCATTGTGCCTGAAACCACCTATACTGGGAACCTGGATTTCTAACAATAAATTTAAACCAAGAAATAGCCATTGCAGTCATACAGATGGGCAAAACAGTCCACTTCAGGGCTACTACAGTTCCGCTTCCCCCTTCTCCCTCCTCCCGCTAGTCCTCCTCAGCCAGTGGCCACCACAGCGGTGGGTGCCGGGCGTGGTGTCGGTGGGTTGGTTGGTTTGTCTCTCACCGTTGGTGTCCGTGCCGTTGAATTGCCCGCCATGGCTGAGCTGGATCCATTCGGCGCCCCTGCCGGCGCCCCTGGCGGTCCCGCGCTGGGGAACGGAGTCGCCGGCGCCGGCGAGGAAGACCCGGCCGCGGCCTTCTTGGTGCAGCAGGAGAGCGAGATTGCGGGCATCGAGAACGACGAGGCCTTCACCGTCCTGGACGGCGGCGCCCCCGGGCCCCAGCCGCACGGCGAACCGCCGGGAGGTCCGGATGCTGTTGATGGAGTAATGAATGGCGAATACTACCGGGAAAGTAATGGTCCAACAGACGGTTATGCAGCTATTTCACAAGTGGATCGACTGCAGTCAGAGCCTGAAAGTATCTGTAAATGGAGAGAAGAGCAAACAGAACGCTTGGACGCTCTTGATGCCAATTCTCAGAAGCAAGAAGCAGAGTGGAAAGAAAAGGCAATAAAGGAGCTCGAAAAGTGGTATGCGAGACAAGACGAGCAGCTACAGAAAACAAAAGCAAACAACAGGGCAGCAGAAGAAGCCTTTGTAAATGACATTGACGAGTCATCCCCAGGCACTGAGTGGCAACGGGTGGCCCGGCTGTGTGACTTTAACCCCAAGTCCAGCAAGCAGGCCAAAGACGTCTCCCGCATGCGCTCAGTGCTCATCTCCCTCAAGCAGGCCCCGCTGGTGCACTGAAGAGCCACCCTGTGGAAACACTACATCTGCAATATCTTAATCCTTCTCAGTGAAGCTCTTCACAGTCATTGGATTAATTATGTTGAGTTCTTTTGGACCAAACCTTTTTGTCTTTAGAATTGATCATTGTTTGTGATTGCATGTTTCCTTCAACTGTGTTCTCCCTGGCATTCAGGGAGGAGGGGGAGGAGGAAGAGAAAGGGAGGGAAGCCTCCCAACAGTAGCCTCAACCTGTGCTTTTGTGCATTATTCTGAGAATAAATTTCTGTTTCAAACTAAAAAAAAAAAAATGAGAGATACAAACATAAAATTATAAAGGTGAATTATATTTGTGCGTTTTACTGTCTACATGATAATTCTGCAAGCATCTTTGTTAACATATGCTCTGCTGCTAAAAAATTTCATTCCGCTTAATGGTAAATGTGATACTGTTGTCCAATATAAGCAAATCTATAAATTGAAGACAATAAAAATAAACATTTCCTCACATATATGTTTAGATATTTGGATGACTCTTTGGAACATATCTTCCTTAAATCAAAACAATGCATCTGAACATGAAGACTCATGCTGCGAAACTTGTTTCCGTGAGGATAAATGTAAGTCAGGGAAAAAACAGAATTAAAACCATAAACACCAAAGCACTGTCGTTTGAACCTGCTGCTATAGACTAGTTTACCATAATCTTCCTTCACAACAATATCTGGACTCTCTGCAGTAAGGACCTTGCCTTTGTTAGCATTTGATTAGATTTGTGGTAACATACAAATTCAATATCTAAGTCAGAACTTTAAAGCAGAAAGACCTCTTGTGATTATAGTCCAGCATTTCTAAGAGATAGTTCAGAGAGTGGGAAATGGTCATTGGACACAATGCTAACTAGTTCATTTTTTCCCATCATTTCATTTTGCAAGTGTTCAGGCACAGAAAAGCCATGGCTATGGCAGAGTGAACGCATACATGACCAGTACTCAGAACCTACCATTCACTTTATCACCCTTGCCTTGACTTACCGACTCATCCCTCCTTCCCTCTAGCCACCCACCAGGCCACTTCATTTTTTAATACATTTTAAAGTAAGTTACAGACATCAGTCCCCTTCACCCTAAATACTTTGGGGTACATATCATTGACTTGAGTTCAACATGTATCTATTCTGTGTTTTTTCTAGTTAAAGTTACAGAGAGGGAAATGCACAAATCTCAAGGGGATCTATGAATGAGTTTTGAAAAATTTGGTATACACCTGTATAACCAGATTCCCATCAAGATATAGAATGTTGCCATCACTCCTGAAAGTTCCCTTAGGCCTCCCCCGTGACTTCCAGCCGCCCCACTGATGGGGCCACTTTTCTGGCCTCCTTCATTATTGATTAGTGTTGTCCATGAATCAGGTCATTTCCATCTTTCTTCTATAACTGAATACACAGAATTTTACAGGCTTTGCTTTCAAACTAGTGAAATTTTAGTCTTTTATTAAATGTTCATTTATTTTTTAATACTTAAGGACAATTTCTAATGACAACCAAGAAAATACCTCCAGAAAAATGCCAAAGCAAATCTTTGATGTGTTCGAGCAAAGCACAGTCTCCTGAAGAGGCAGGTTTTGGCAAAAGGGAGAGGATCTCTTGCTTCTCTCAAGGTAGCCTGGCTGTTTAGGAGAGAGAAAATAGGCAAATTCATTTTGTGAATATCTTCTGTGGGAAAATCAAAACAACTCCATCTTCTCATTTATCCTGGGCTTGATTCTGTTTCCTTTTCTCACATCACTGGAAGGCAGAACATTTTCTCCCCACAGCTCTGCTTGAGGTCTTTTCTATTTTATTTTCGGAAGTTGCTTGCCAGAGACAAGGGGGTTCTCTGCAGGCTGCACAGTTTAATCAGCAAGAGCGAGGTGTTCCAGGATCCAGTGGCTTCTGAGGCCTCAGCTCCTGGAGAACACAGAGGACTTACTTTAGATCATTTCCAGCGGGCTGCCCTGGCAAGGCCAGAGATAGAAACGCAGCAAGTAAGCAGAAAAATACGAGTGCCCTCACCTCTCCCTCCTGTTTGTTTTGCTTGGCAGGTTGATTGGAAGTAGAACGTCAGGTCTACCAAAACCCAAAACTGTTGGCCTAGAGTACAGCTCCTAGTCCGATCAATGCTGAACTGCCATTGCTCTGCCATAAAGTACAAATATTGATTGACTTATTTACTCATTTATTCATTTACTTATTTATTCCAAATACTCATTGTCCCCCGAGCTCCCAAAATGGTCTTAACATTTTCTTTCTACCCACGATGCAAGCCTAAAAGTAGCCCCTGATGCCTTCCTTCCTCACTGCAGCCAACCTACTGCTGACATCTGCCTGCATGGCCTCTCTAGTACCGCTAGAATATGCTTACTTGTCTCTGTTTATTCATAAAATATAAGTAAATGAGTATATGTCCCAGGGGTTTACCAGGCAGCGAGTACACAGTATACACGAAGAAGAATAGGCTCATGCTCCCTGGAGATTACATTCTAGGAAGGAGAAAAACATGAACTGACAGGAGCAAACACTTGCGTACAATAAGTCCTCACTTAATGTCATCAGCTGGTTCTTAAAAACTGTGACTCTAAGCAAAACGACATACAACTAAACCAATTTTGCCATAAGCTAATTTATGTAAACAAGAGTTAAATTCCCATGCCACATTTCTAGTCACAAAAACATCATCACACTTCTAAATAAAGACCCAAACACTTGTAATATTAAACACTTAAATACATGTGAGCTATACATGCATTTAAGAAACATGAATAAAAACAAGATAATTTTTTATTCCATCTTTGGTGAATCAGCAAGGGATGACAGTGGCCGTGGTGGTCGGTTAAATCAAGCAATAAGAGTTTGCAAAGCAAAAATTGTCAGGAGCATCTCCTCCCACCACGCAGTTCAAAAGTAAGCAAGAACCAGTCTGGCAGGCCCGCTGAGCGTCTCGGTACGGCACCGTCTCGGTACGGCACCGTGGCGGTACGGCACCGTCTCCGTACGGTACCGTCGCGGTATGGTACCGCCTTGGTCCTTGCTGCATATCTTACCTGATGATCACAGATCTTGCACATTTTTATTTTACAATCATTTGTATTCATCCACTCATTCCTTTTCTCCAGCCCTCTTATTTTAATTTATGGTAGTGGGTGGCCATTGCCTGTCCCAGCAATGCAGGGTGAAAGGCGGGGCCTGCCCTGGACAGGATGCCATCTCATCATAGGGCACACTCGAACCCACCCACACCTGTTCACTCACACTGGGATGTGTGGACACGCCAATCCATCTAACAGATGTACTTTTGGGATGTGGGAGAAACCAGAGTGCTCCAAGAAAAACCACTTTCTCTGTGAGGAGAACTTGCAAATGCCACACATTAAGTGGCTCTTGAAAATCAGGAGCCACTTGTATTTCTTGTTTTTCTCATCAACGTTATAATGAAACCGTGTTGTTTGAGGACCTGCTGAATCAGATCACGTCAGGTGCTATGAATAAGAAATTCAAGACCAAAGGTCTGGCAACACCATGAGAAGAAGAGGGAGAAACAGTATGTAGAGTGGTCAAAGGTGAATACATTACTAAGATTGAATGATGAGAAAGAGACAGTCATGTGATGATTTGTTTGGGAATTTCGGGTACAGGGACTTGGCACTGACACCTCACCTTTACCTACCGTCATTCCCTCCCTAACCCCATTAGTGGCTCTACTGTGTCCTGTGCACTGATGCTCTGAAACGCAAGCCTGATTCCATCAGTTTCCAGGTCTTCCTGTCGTGCCTATCAAAACACCCAATGGCTCTGTGCTGCTGCTGCTCTTAGGGAAAAATGTCCTTACCCTGGAGGCACGTGACCCGCTGGTGCAGCACCAGCCCATGCCTTCTTCTCCAGCCATGCGTCCACACCCTTCCAGCCCCGTGGGCTGCTCAGCCTTCACAGCCATTGAACTTGCACAGGTGCTGTTTTTCCTGTGGTCAGAGGCCCTGTTCACCTCTGTTTTCCTAGTAAATCCAGGCTCATCCTTTAAATTCCAGATTACTCCTCATTACCTCAGGAAAATCTTCCCTGAGGCATTTTTTGGAATTAGATGACCCAACTGCATATATTCAGGGCACAATGTCCTCCCTTATATAACGCTGATCACTCTGGAAGTTTCCCATGCAATTTAGGATTATTTGATTAATGTCTGTCTGTAAGATTCTGTTGTGTGGGGGATGTGCATGTGGTGTTCGTGTGTGGGAGTGTGTGTTGTATGGAGGATATGGTGTGTGTGTGTGTGTGTGCACGTGAGCATGTGGTGTTTGTGTGTGTTGTATGGGGGATATGGTGTGTGTGTGTGTGTGTGCATGCGCACTGTGGTGTGTATCTAGGAGAAAGAAGTGATGAGCATTACTAAATAATACTCAAGTCTCTGCCATGTATATTTTAGCAGCTGCTAGTAGAAGATGGATTGGGTTATTGCTGTTGTTGTTTTTGCTTTTTTTTCTTGAAATGGAGTCTCGCTCTGTCGCCAGGCTGGAGTGCGGTAGTGCCATCTCGGCTCACTGCAACCTCCACCTTGTGAGTTCAAGCAATTCTCCTGCCTTAGCCTCCAGAATAGCTGGGACTGCAGGCGCATGCCACCATGCCAAGCTAATTTTTGTATTTTTAGTAGAGACAGGTTTTACCATATTGACTAGGATGGTCTCAATCTCTTGACCTCACTATCCACCCACCTCAGTCTCCCAAAGTACTGGGATTACAGGCGTGAGCCACTGCTCCTGGCCTTTGCTTTGTTTTTTATTTCTATTTCTTAGGTTCTGTTATTACATTGTCCTAGCAGAGTGTACATTTCTGCAAAAGTGATAAGCCATATTAAATAATCTCAGGAGAACTCTGAAATAGAAGTGAATAAAAATTAGGTAAGGTAGTATTTAACAAAAAGGGTCTTTTAAAAAAATTATTATTTAAGCTCAAAACATATGAGACACACATAAGAAAGCCCTTGGTAAATATTTTGGAAAAAAAAAAGTTGTATTTCCTGCAGAAATTATTTTTGGTATTTATTGCAAAATAGAAAATCTAATTTTCTCAAAATTTTAAGTTTGCATGACACAGCAATGTGGTGTTCAGAACAGACCTGGATGTCCACAGTTTTTCCCTGGCTCTGCCCCCAGCCGGTCTGAAGCGGTGATTGCCCATTTAGCTACAGAGTCCAAGGGTCATTTCCTGTGTACTGTCACGAGTCCCTGTGGCCACCTGCTGGTGACTAACAGAGACCCCACAGCGAGGGTGGCTTGCTGAAGTGGGCAGCACAGTCCCTGCCTCCTTTTCCCCGCTGCTACGTACAACCCTTCAAGGCTGCAGGCGCCAGTCTTGCTGTGGCCTTCTGCTCTACGTATTCTATGGAGGTTTTCATAAAGAGATATTTTGTTTTCAATCACATTTGGGTTGGATTGATTGAACTGGAAGCAATTTAAGCCAAAGATTTTTTTATAGACTCTCCAAAGGACACTTTCTGACCCTCACTTGCCAGGTCAAATCACAGTATAATTTTCTTGGAAATCAATTTTTTAAATAGTCAACAAAGATCTTTCCAAAACAATTTTCCCCATAAATCTGAGGCAAGGCAAACAACCCCCATTTTGTCTCTTGTCTATGAACACAATATGAAATTGTGAAACTGGTTTCAGTTAGAGATAGGTTTCTAAAACTAGCCTGTGAGGCACATGTGGATCAGAAATCAGTTCATGCAAACATCTTCAGTGTGTGCAGCTGTCTAGAGGTGGCACTAACACAGGCTTGAAGACCTACTATCTTCTCCCTTCCCCCTTCAATAATTTCCCCTGTTACCCTCTTATTACCACGTGTTTGCCCACAAACATAAAACAAAGATATACCAGGATTCTGTCATAAAAGTTTGCACCTCTCTACATTTAAGCTGGCTTAGCTTACTATTAATTTATCTCCACTTGTTGAGTCATTATTTTTTTGTAAGAGTCTATGAGCAGATAACAGGCCTGTGTCTTTTGGGGTGAGGCTAAAAATCCCAAAGAAAGAGTAGGCAGGAAAGAGGAGACAGGCAGGGAAAATCTGTGTGTCAGCAATCAGCTGTACACATCACTGCAGAGCTATAATTATCTATAATACCGAAAGCTTCAGAAGGAGAAATTTCACATCACTTCTACAAAACCTCCAGGACTAGAGTTATCTATAATACTTAGAGAGATTTCAGCAAAAAAAAATAATAATAATTCAGTCAAAAAACATCTTTTTCTTTTGGCATAACTAAGCCTGAAGCTTGTGAATCTCAGCATGTACGTGTTGCTTTAATTACTGTTAGGGAGAAGGTGAGGTGCAAAGACTCTGTCACATTTCAGCCTTCTGAGGAGTAGAGAAGTCAGTTCACATCAGCAAAAGATAAAGAGGTCACCTCTCAATCTGAGAGAACACTTCCCTTTTCTGGGCATTCTGTAGCTGTGGCTCCTGGGAGAGTTGTGTTTTGGTTTTGGACACATGATATCACAGCTACAGGAAATACATGTTGTGTTATTGTCTTTCATCATTAAAAGAAACCCAACATTTCCCTAATGGGAAACAATTGCCTTGGAGTGGGCTCTGACAACTTTATTGTGCTGAGGAAAGTAGCTGTGCTCAACTTGTAATTACAGTGACACAACAAACCTTGGCAAACGCCAGAGCGAACAACCTTTTCGTCCCAGAGTCCTGAGGTGCAGGAGCGCTTGGAGGCGCACAGCCTCTCTGGGAGGTACCCTGCGTGCCTTCTGCCTGCTCCACCAGTGCCCCTGGGGACATGCTCCCTCACATGCCTCAAATGCCCATAAACAGAGCATTCAGAGTCCTTATTTAAGTAGATGGACGCAGGCCCACCCTGGACTTACTACGTCAGACTCTCCAGGGAAGGGATGAAGAATTCAAGGTGGACATTTTTACTATTCACCAAATTGGGAAATGTTGAGGGATCCCTGAAGTCCCTTTCAGGTCTAACTCTCTATGATAGTCTCTGCTCATTGATCTCAATAAGATTAAAAAAATAATAAAATAAAATAACAGGTAAATGAGAACAATCCAAAAACACTTATCCAAACAGAGATTCCTTTTTCTTACACCCCTCGGTCATACTGAGATCTCTAAAGGCACTGGGTCTATTTGTGCTTTGAACTAACCTCCGGATTTGAGACAGCCTGCGATGGCAGCTCATATCTGGTGTTCATTTACAGAGTGCTCATCATTTATTTATTTGGAAAATTTTGAGTGCTTATTCTGTTCCCTATCCTCACGTGTTTCCTATCCAATAAAACTACTATCACATAGTAGAGTTTTAAGCTTCATAGGTAATAGAATAAGATAATACAAGTTTCTTGACCTCATGACACTTATAATCTGATTGGATAAGCAATGGAAATTAGTCAAGTAAAAGTGCCCGTCAATCACATAAAAAATATTACAAAGGAGAATGTGGTTAAGGGTTATAATGCAAACATTAATAAAAGCATGAATCATTTATCCTGGAAAAGTTTAGTTACCTGTTTTTGTCAAATGGCACACATTGTTGTATTGCTTTTGAAATAAAATTTATATGTCCTTTGCAAATAAAGAACTTGAATATACAATATGTTGCATGAATGTCAACAACCTTGAGTAGCTGGTAACTGTATGGAAATAATGCTTTAACTTAAGTACTGAAGAACACAGGTCCATATGACAAAGACAACTGTAACAAGTTTGCTGTGTTCAAAAGGAGGAAGAGGGAGAGGAGATTTGAGAGTAGGTGTCTGTCTAAAGCACCAACCAAAATCAAATGCTGCCCGACGTAAGAAAAATATGAAGTGATGGATAAATCAGAGGGCACGTGGAGTTCTCAGGAGCCTTGTGTAAGGAGGCATCTCTAAGCTGTGTATTTTGAGAAACAGTATGGGCATACTCACAGATTCCACATTTTAATGGCATGCAGAACTTTCTGGAAGTAAAATCCCAAGTGAGGAATATCAGCTGTGAGTGGCAAGCTTTATGGGTGGGTGTGTCGAGACTTTGGTCCATTCTCTGAAAGGTGTGCAAAGCAGGAGAGAGCCACCCACTGGCAAGCCTCCCTCTTTGTTAAGAACAGAAGTCACTGAAATTTGACAAGATGTGGATATAGCAATGTAGGAATATCCAGAAATCTCGAGATCCTGGTAATAGCAACAGCAATATGCTGGAAGCCAGGCAGCAGGGAGGTCTCCTCTCCTAGGGTCCTTGTCCCTCGCTAAGCAGAGGCTTCTCACTGGCGCATGGCACCTGCCTCCAGAGGATCCACCTCACACCCACCATTAATTTGGGCAATGCAGGCTCTAGTTATAGTAAGAAAAATCCATCTAAATAAAAACAGTGTAATACACTGTATTCCATTTGGATAATAACACCCAGTGCTGGTAAGACTCCAAGGAAGTTGGCATATAATTGGTTTAATGATTATTATACAGCCATATGATGGCACACTGTGCTGCCATTAAGGTCAAGCACTTGTATTGGTATAAAAATATTTTCTAAGTTAAAAGAAAAAAGAAAAAAAAAGCTTACTTACTAGAACTGTACAATAGGATACGATTCTATATTTACACACACACCCCCTATAAATATTTTAGCCATGAATTTATGCAAGTGCATATACATTGATATTTTTGTAGGGAAGTATGGAGAATCCTCTTGAAAATGATCTAACAAAAATGTTCCATTTCAGAATACTGTGGTTACAAACAATTTTCACTTTTCACATTTTTATTTGTTTTACAAAGGTGTGAATTTCTTCTGCAGTTAGACAAGGATTAGGACTAAAGAACAAGTGGCTTTATCTAGATTGATAGTTAATATCACAGTCATTTATTTTAAGAAGTTGCCCAGGGCATGCTAAGTTACTGTCAAGGTGAAGCACGAGGGGGTGGGCATGTTCAGGTGGAAAGGTGCTGCTCAGGGAAGAGGTGGGAGGAGGCTGCAGGCGCTGTGTGCTGACTTGCCTGAGCTAGCACAGATGCAGCACGCTGCTCCCACGTCATGTCTCGTGGCATTTTCGCTCCCCAATCTGCTAACAGGGCATCCGATTAATGGTAATAGATTACATTTTACCATTCCCTCCACCACCACAATCTGCAGCCAAAACCATGCAAGGGGCATCCTAAGCTCTCAAAAAAAAAATCTCTATGGGGAAGAGATTTCTTGAGGGCCAAGAACTGAGCTCCATGCCTTTAAGGATGAGAATTCTGGGGTCCTGGGTGCCTTTTAAGGTGATCTGGGAGATGTAGGCTCTGGGAGGGTATGTCTTGTTGGCATCACCAACTCCCAGCACTGTGAGGAGTCACAGAACCAGAAGGCCAGAGGACAGACCTTGAAAGGGTGGGATCCCAAGAATTGGTCTCAGGTGCCCAGGTCCACTGGTGCTCAGGTAAGCCAGCTCTCTGCAATAAATAAAAATAAAAAGAACTGAGTTTGAGAATTTGCCAATTTTCATGACATAATTTTTCCCACTATGGCCAACTTCACGCTGCTAATGGTTTTATGAGAAGACATTTAAACATTAGCTTTAGTCAGCTGCTGCAACCTGACAGCAGCAACACAGCTGAGCCCAGGAGTGGCACAGCCACTCTCACTTCATTTATGGACTGGAAACTCCTATACATTTGCAAATTGAAAAAATGAATAGCATCCCCATTATCAGAGGCTAACAGGATTCTGATAAACATAAAATTTCTAAGCCTGTGCAACAAGTAATAGTTCATCCCTGTTTTCCACCCTCAAAATAACCAGCATTCATGTCTCTTTAGCAAATGGATCTTGAGAAAGATCTCCTTCTCGGACAAGCATTATTCAAATCTTTGAATTCTAAATTCATCCTAAAATAAGTGGGACTGGTGATGAAAACGACATCTGCCTGCAAACGTGTCGTTTTCATCAAAGCACAAACACACTGATTGAGTCTATTGTAAACTGGCATTAATATTATCTAGTTCACAAGACTGTTGTAAAAATTCAGAAAGGTGATGCATGAATACAATTTGTAAAATATAAAGTACTCTTCAAATGTTATTTGGAAATATTATTATTACATAATTTGCAGATGCAATCAATGGCTCAGGGATTTCTGTCTAACAAAGGCTTGGGGCGGTAGCAGATTGGGTGTGGGAATGAGGAGAATTCTTCTCTTGACATCATATTTGCATAGCAGCTGCACCGTTTCCTCTTCATGATTTATTTGGAATGACTGGCAAGGTCTGATGGACACTGATGGAACTCAGATTCCCTAAGGCATTCTGTTGTACCATGTTGTGTTCAGAGTCCCTCATTAAGAACAAAAAAACCAAATAAGAATAACAAAACAAACAAAACAGACTTCTTATACAACAATTTATGCCTAAAAACCAAATACATATGTGTGTGTGGGGGGTAGATACATGAGCAAATAAACACATGCACATATATATATACAAATATACATATGCATATATCTATCAAGGAGATGTCCCCTTAAAATAAATATGTTAAGGCAGAATCATAAATTATGCTCATTTTGAACACCAGAATCTCAGGAATCATTAACAATATTTTAAAGTACTATTTTGTAAAAACATCAAAAAGAAAGAGAATGAATGAACTGAACCTATCTTTTTAAATGAGAACTTGTAAATGCACTTTACTAAAATGATAAAAGAAGCATTAACATGTATAAAGCAAATCATGTATAATCTCTTGTTTTTCTGGGGTTAACACTGACTACCTAAGGACTGAGCATAAATATGAAGCACTTGGGCCTGGCACAGTGGCTCACTCCTGTAATCTCAGACATTTGGGAGGCTTGAGGCAGGCAGATCATGAAGTCAGGAGATCAAGACAAGCCTGGCCAACATGATGAAACCCTGTCTCTACTAAAAATACAAAAATTAGCTGGGCGTGGTGGCACATGCCTATAATCACAGCTACTTGGAAGGCTGAGGCAGGAGAATTGCCTGAACTCAGGAGGCGGAGGTTGCGGTGAGCCGAGATCACACCATTGCACTCCAGCCTGGGTAACAAGAGCGAAACTCTGTCTCAAAAAAAAAAAAAAAAGATACACAAATACTTATTTCCAGCCAGGGTTAGCTCAGTTCTGCTTATTTCTCCCCAACAGCTTTCTAGATTGTATTATAGTTACAGTTGCCCACAGTATTTAGTACGGCAACACGCTGTGCAGGTTTGTAACCTAGAAGCAATAGGCTGTACCATGTAGCCTGCGTGTGTAGGAGGCTACACCATCTAGGTTTGTGTACGTGCACCCTACAATGGTGGCATAATGATGAAATCACCTAACGACACATGTTTCAGATCGTGCCTGCATTGACAAGTGATGCATGACTGTACATCAATCCCGCTGGCACAGATTTGCACTTTCATGGCAAGCACAGGTGACCTGGCAAGGACTCTCTCCTTTGACCAGAACTTGAGTCAACCACATGAGTTCTTTCCAAGAGGCCTGACCTTGGGCGTCCCTTTCTGTCTTGTTGAATACAGTTTGACCAAGAATCGTGCTAAGTCAGTTCAGTGAAGACAGCTCACCCTTAGTATCTCACCACTGTTGGTATCTAATCACCCTGGCCTGCCTTCAGCAAGAATCCCATTGAGTCAATTTAGCCAGAAACTTGTTATTCTTGTTGTTTTCTCTACGTCACTTCCCACCCCCTGACCCTACCCTGCTGCTTGGCTAAAACCCTCACTTGTCTTTGTTGGAAATGGAGTTGAGTCCAATCTCTCCCCTACTTCACGACCCTGTTGCAGTGTTCCCTATGGCCGAGGCCCACTTACATATCAAGTCTGTCTTACCATCTCTAACAAGGATTGGGAATAATTATTTTTAATGACCGTATTTGAGAGATGATCCCAGAAAGGCCCGAGAGATGATCCCAGAAAGGCCCGAGAGAGGAAGCCCAGACAGGGTGTGTTAATGAACAAGTTACATTGTAGGATTCTGGGGGCTGTGGAGCACCTGTAAGCCTGATCCCAGTCAGGAGCAAGCATGATTGGGTTCCTGCTCTGTAGCGTTTGAGGGCATTTGTGGCTTGCTGTGGATGGGTTGGAGGGGGATCAGTCAGCAGAACAAAGCCACTAGGATTCCCAGGTGCTGAGAAGTGAATGCCCAGAGGACAAGGGTAGGGCACGTGCAGCCTGTTTTGGTCCCCAAAGGAGACCTGTGACCAATGAGGACACACTCCTCCCCTACTATGCAGTCTGGGGCTCATGTTGAGTTCCAACAACTGGACTTCTTCCCAGCCCATACCTGCTGAGTACTTTCAGCAATTAATCCTCCCAGGGCCTGTGACTAGTCTCTCCCCAAGGCCCACCCCATCACCCTTCCTCAAGCAGTGCGTGGATTATCCTGCCCTGATGGGCATTGTGCAGTTACTCTTTAATGTGGCATTTGCTTAAATTTTATGCACATTTAGTTTAAATGTGAGCAGCTTCAGCAGTAATTTGAAAGAATTGTGTTCCACTAAAATGGAGAGCCTCCTGGGGTTCCTTGCAAAAATTTGCATTAAATAATGAAAAGTACTTTAGAGCTCTGCCAGCTGCTGTAATATTAAAAGTTAAGAGGACTAATGGTAGGTTTAAAGAAAAAAACACCTAGTTTATATGAGATGGAACTTTTTTCTACAAAAGTTACAAGAGTAAGTTTCGAAAGGAAGTGAGGGACTTTTCGAAAAACATCCTTCTTGGCTTTTTTTTTTTTTTTTTTTTTTGATAGGCTCTCAATCTGTCTTCCAGGCTGGAGTGCAATAGCACCATCTCAGCTCACCCTAACCTCTGCCTCCCCAGTTCGACTGATTCTTCTGCCTCAGCCTCCTGAGTAGCTGGGATTACAGGCGCCCACCACCACACCTGGCTAATTTTTGTCTCTTCAGTAGAGACGGGGTTTCACCATGTTGGCCAGGTTGGTCTCGGACTCCTGACCTCAAATGACCCACTCACCTTGGCCTCCCTAAGTGCAGTAATTGCAGGTGTGAGCCACCACATCTGGCCTTCCGTGCCATTTTTAACTGCTCAAACCCTCCCTTTCACTGCCTCCACCTGCTTGAAACAAACTGCACATTCATTATTGTCCGCAAGTATATCCCTTATTAATAGGATCAAAGGCTGAGACCTTTAGCATTATTTACATGTAAGAGATGTGCTTAGAATAGTACTCAAAAAATGCCATTTGAGGGAATTCAGGGCTACTATTCACCATTTGTATAAAATTTAAAATCAACCACCAAAGGGTAAAGCAATTGCATGAACTGAAGGACCCCGGTCCGACTCAATTGCAACCCTTTGCTTCAGAAGCCCCCCGGCTCCCCCAGGCCATTGTTAATGGAGCACAGGGATGTGGTGAGCAGCAGCAAAGTCGGTCAGCAGCAGCTCCTCAATTCTGGTGGGATCTCGGGAAATGCTGAGTTAGCCAAACATTAACATGTTCATCAAGTGTGGGAGGTTCAAAATCAGTTTGCATTGCCATTCAATTTTATAGAATCATTATTGGTGAAGTCTAAAAAAAAAAAAAAGCTCTTCATCTTACATTTAAAAAAAATTATCAAGATTTGGGGATATTTTAATAATAGGTCAATACTACAGGGAAAGGACTAAAGAAATTTAACAGTGTTTTTAAAACAAGCCTTCCCCCAAGTAAAAATAAAAATACAAAGGTAAAATGTGGCCTGGGGCGTCTCCGGTTGTTTTCGCTCAGCTGTCTGAAATTTACCAAGTCTTTTTTTTTTTTTTAAGAAAGAAAGAAAGAAAAAGAATAAAGAAGAGGAGGAAAAAGGAAGAGAAAGAGAGAGAGAGAATGGGAGTATTGCTTTCTTGCCCAGGCTAGAATGCAGTTTAGTAATGGGTATTGAAAACCTCTTTTATACCAATAATTATACTTGATGTAAACAGGAAGGAATAAGGGAAGAAAATAACAAACGAGCAGCCAAACAATATTTCATTTAAACCTATGAAATGCTATGCGATTACTGAGGAGCGATTTACTTCCAATTATGTAGTCGCTTATGGAATAGGTGTGAGGTGGTAATGTATGTTTTGTGTATTTGAAGTGGAGAGTTCTATAAATGTTTATTAAGTTTACTTGTTCCGGGTCTGAGTTCAAGTCCTGGATGTCCTTGTTAATTTTCTGTCTCGTTGATCTATAAAATCGTTAGCTCTTCTTGTTACATTGATCCTTTTGCCATTATGTAATGTCCTTCTTTGCCAATTTTGTTCTTTGTTACTTTAAAGTCTACTTTATCAGAGGAGAGAATTGCATCTCCTGCTTTTTATTTGTTTATTTTTACTCTCTGATTGGTTGATAAATCTTCCTCCTTCTCTTTGTTTTGAGTCTTTGTGTATCGTTGCATGTGAGATGGGTCTGGATGCAGCATAGCAATGGGTTTTGGCTTTTTATCCAATTAGAATATATATAACTTTAATACTAGCATTTGATGCTAGCTGGCTGTTTTGCCCATTAGTTAGTGTAAATTTTTCGTTGTGTTAATGTTCTTTTCTTTTTGATATATTTTTGGAAAGGCTGATATTGGTTGTTCCTTTATATGTATAGTGCTTCTTTCAGAAGCTCTTGTAAAGCAGGCCTGGTGGTGGTGAACTCTCTAAGTACTTGTTTGTTCGCAAAGGATTTAATTTTTCCTTCGATTATAAAGCTTAGTTTGGCTGGATAGGAAATTCTGGGTTGAAAGTTCTTTTCTTTAAGGATGTTAAATATTGGTCCCCACTCTTTTCTGGCTTGTAGGGTTTCTGCTGAGAGATCTGCTGTAAGTCTGATAGGTTTCCCTTTATGGGTAACCTGACCTTTCTCGCTGGCTGCCCTTAGTATTTTCTCCTTCATTTCAACCCTAATAAATCTGGCAATTATGTGCCTTGGGGTTGGTCTTCTTGAAGAATATCTTTGTGGTGTCCTCTGTATTACCTGGAGTTGAATATTACCCTGCCTTGCCAGGTTGGGAAAATTTTCCTGAATGATATCCTGAACAGTATTTTCCAACTTGGATTCATTCTCTTCATCACATTCAGGTACACCTATCAAACGTAAATTAGGTCTTTTCACATAGTCCCATATTTCCTGGAGACTTTGCTCATTCCTTTTCATCCTTTTTTCTCCAATCTTGTCTTCTCGTTTCATTTCACTGAGCTGGTTCTCGACTTCTGATGTCCTTTCTTCTACTTGATCAATTCGACTGTTTAAACTTGTGCATGCTTCGCGAAGTTCTCGTGTTGTTTTTCAGCTCCATCAATTCACTTATATTCCTCTCTAAATTGTCCATTCTCGTTAACATTTCGTCAAACCTTTTTTCAAGGTTCTTAGTTTCTTTGCATTGGGTTAGAACAAGTTCTTTTAATTCACAGAAGTTTCTTATCACCCACGTTTTGAAGCCTGCTTCTGTTATTGGAACACATTCGTAATCTATTAAGCCTTGTTCCGTTACTGATGAGGAATTGCGATCCCCTGTAGAAGGAGAGGCATTCTGATTTTGAGTATTCTCTGCCTTTTTACGCTGATTTCTTCCCTTCATTATATATTTATCCGTCTGTTGTCTTTGTAATTACCGACTTTCTAACTAGGTCTCTGAGCTGACGTCCAACTTGTTAATTCCCAGCGCCGAAATCTGAGCAGTCCCCTGCGCCAGCCAAAACCGCGGTGTTAAGGTTGATGGTGCTTTTCTGCCCGGGAATATCCGGACTCTGCACCAAAAACTGGCACGCTAAGGCACCAGCAAAACCGCTGCGCCGGCCACAAGAGTCGCCCTGGCGACACGTGGGGCTTCTCTGCTGGGAATCTCCTGGTCCGTGAGCAACAAATATTCGTCTGAAAGTGTGGCGTCCTCTCGTTCTCTGCGCTTTCACTGGGAGCTAGGAGCCCAAGCTGCTAGTGATCAGCCATCTTGGATCTCTCTCTCCGAGAGTGTTTTATACTGATGAAATTTACCAAGTCTAAGGAGCAGCAGAACCTTGGAGGCATCTTTCTGCAGAGGCCTGGGCTTCAGGCAGCTCAGCACAAAACGGCTCATACTGTGGCGTAGGCTCCTACTTCCAGATCCTTTTAAAGATCCTCCATGGTTTCATTTGCCTTCATAGCTTCAGACTGTGGTTTTAGATACAATGTATTTTTTTCCCTGAAGTATGTTTGAATGATGCAGAGTTGAGTACTGAGAGTGCTCGTGCTGAGAAAGCCTTCCGGTAAGCTGCGGGACAGACTGATGCGAGGCTCTGCAGAAAAGGAGGCATAAACAGGGACTGCAGAGAAGAGAGAGAATACAGGAAAGGTTAACATGGGATGGATCAACAGTGATTCTGTGGAGCATCTTAAGCCATAATAGTCTTGCCTTTTATAATTTACTCTTTCTTCTTTTTAAGTTAAAAACTTGTCAATTTTGTTGATCTTTTCAAAGAGCCGAACTTGGTTTCATTGATTTTATTTTTTTCTCTTCTTTGTTTTGCTTGTCTTCACTCTATAATTTTTTTTTTTTTCTTTCTTGAGATAGAGTCTCGCTGTCGCCCAGGCTAGAGTGCAGTAGCAGTGATATCGGCTCACTGCAACCTCTGCCTGTTGGTTCAAGTGAGTCTCCTGCCTCAGCCCCGTGAGTAGCTGGGATAATAGGCGAGCGCCACCATGCCCGGCTAATTTTTTTTGTATTTTTAGTAGAGATGCTGTTTCACCATATTGGCTGGGCTGGTCTCGAATTCCTGTCCTCAAGTGATCCTTGTAAGGCTGGTTGTGTCGCCGGGAGCTTGTGCACACCGCCCCGCCCACCCCGCTCGCCGGGAGCTCGTGCACACCCTCCCCCGCCCACCCCGCTCGCCGGGAGCTCTTGCACACACCCCCGCCCACCCCGCTCGCCAGGAGCTCGGACACACCCCTTTCCCTTGCGGAGAGCTCGGACACACCCCTCCCTCCCTGGGAGCCCGGGAAAAAACCCCCACCAGGACCTACCTGATAGCATTTTGTCCCATCCAGGCCCCACTCCCTACCTACCATTTTGTCCTATCTGGGCCCCACTCCCTGCCTACCATTTTGTCCTATCTGGGCCCCACACCCTACCTACCATTTTGTCCTATCTGGGCCCCACTCCCTGCCTACCATTTTGTCCTATCTGGGCCCCACTCCCTACCTACCATTTTGTCCTATCTGGGCCCCACTCCCTGCCATTTTATTCCATCCGGGCCCCACTCCTCAAGGGAGAAAACAGAGAAAAAGAGGAATAAAAAAACCTACTTATTTCAAGCAATAAATTAAAAATTAGGGGAATAGATTATAGGTAAGAAATACACATACACAGAATTTCTCAGAAAGGCCTTGTGGAGTCCTCTCACAGGGGCCCAATCACTTTCCATCAAGGCCATTTCTGCTTCCAGGAGGGCAATAGGTGTAGGGTGGAACAGTCAGGTGAGGGCAGAGATCAGTCCATTCAGCCAGAGGGAGGCTGTAGGTACAGGTTCCTACCCAGGAAGGAGGACATAACCCAGAGAAGGTAAAATGTCAAATCAGGTTAATGTTGACTGCTGGATTCCAGAACACCTTGTAACAGGATATGCTTCCTTGACTTAAAGATATTCAAGAGAACTGCAGAGGACAGGGCAGAGTCTGGGACTGCTCATTGTCCTCTCTGAGCCTCTGCCTCTCCACCTGGAACATCAGACCTGAACACGCAATGACCACATCACTGTACAGGGGACGTGGAGCAGGACCATGTAGCATGAGAAGGAAGCTGTTACAGCCAGATGAGTTATTCTTGCCCATTGCCCCAAAAGAACCAATGAGAACCAATATTGCAGCAAAGAACGAGTTTAGTCATCACAGGACCAGCCTACCAAGGAGAGCGAAGGAAACTTCTCCAACCCATCTCCCCAAGAGTTCGGAGTCTAGGGTTTTTAGAGGGTACTTTGTTGGGCAGGGCACTGGGGGACCTGGAACACTGATGAAGTCATAGGATCATCTAAAACTCTCTTCTTGCAGCTGAGACAGTCCTGGGAGAGGGTCTTAGGACCAAGTGGCACCTCTCAGTCTGTCTGAATGCCAAATGCAAAAAACATCTCAAAGACCAGTTCTTTAGGTTTCTTGATAGTTATGTTATCTCTAGGAGTGGTGGAGGAAGGTAAAAATCTTGCAACCCCCAGTTATATGATTGTGGGCAGTCAGCATCTTACAGAAAAACAGCTCCACAATCGCAGGTCAGTGTTTAATTCTGCCTATTCTTTAGCAAAGTTCAGGCCCTACTGTAATTCTAACCTCCCCTTAGGAATGTAGCTTCAATCTTCTAACAAGGATGGGAGTCAGTTTCCCTTGCCTCTAAGTTGAACCATAAACTAGATTTCTCTCATGGCTATCTTGGCCTCTGGGCTAGAATAAGCAAAAAAAAAGAAAAAAAAAAAAATCGCCCATGATGTTAGAGGTAAAATGGAGTCAGTTGTGTTAGATTTTTCTTAGGCTGGGTGGTGCAATGGCTCACACCTGTAATCTCAGCACTTTGGGAGGCTGAAACAGGAGGATTATTTGAGCCCAAGAGTTATAGACCAGCTTGGGCAACAAAGTGAAATCCCATCTCTACAAAACATTAAAATATTAGCCAAGTGTGGTGCCACATGAGGTGGGAGGGTAACTTGAGCCTGGGAGGTGGAGGATGCAGTTAGTCATGATCGTGCTGCTGCACTCAGCCTGGGTGACAGATGGAGTGAGACTCTGTCTCAAAAAAATTTTTTTTAAAACATAAAAATAATAAATAAATAAATAAAATAAGAGTTCTGGGTATATATCCATATATACCCAGGATTTATAATCCTTTGAATTATATAATTTTCTACACAAATATCCAGTTGTTTCAGCACTATTTCTTTAAAGGATTTTCCTTTTCCTTTTTCCATTGCTTTGATGCCTTTGTCAAAAATCTCTTAATTGTATACAAGTGTGTCTACTTCCAGACATTCTATTCTGTTTCGTGATCTATTCATCCTCACACCAATACCATGCTGTCTTGGTTACTATACTACAGTAAGACTTGAAATTAGCTATTTATTCCTCCATTTTATTTTTCAAGACTGTTTGGGTTATTGTAGGTCTTTTTCATTTCCATATAAATATTAAAAAGTTAACTTGTTAATTTCTATAAACAAGTCCTCTTTGGATTTTAATTGGTATTGTATTGAATATATAGGTAAATTTGGGGAGAAATGATACTTTAACAATAGTTCATCTTTCAATCTATGAACATCGCATAACTCTCCATTAATTTAGGTTCTTTTAAATTTCTTTAGCAATGCTTTATACTTTTCAATGTACAGGTCTTACACATCTTTATTTACTTATTTCTAAGTATTTTATATTATTTTTAAATGATACGAAGTTTTTTGTAAATTTTATTTACCATTTTTTATGGATAGTATATAAGTACGCAATTGAAATTTATAGATTTACTTTGTATCCTGAGACCTTAGTAAATTCACTTGTGTGTTACAGTGGTTTCTTTGTAAATTCCTTGGAATTTTTTATGTAAACAGTCATGTCATCTGCAAATGGAAGAAATTTTTTTTTCCTTTTCCAGCTTTATATTTTTATTTATTTCTTTTTTCTTTTTTTTTTTTTTGCTTGTCTTATTGCAATGCCTAGAACTTCCAGTACAACCATGAGTAGAACTGATGGATGTGAACATTCCTACCTTCCTTCTCATCTTAGGAAAAAGTGTTCATGTCACCGTCAATATGACTCTAGCTATATGTTTTCTGTAGCTGCTCCTTATTGGGTTGATAAAGTATCCTATTTCCTTACTGTTAAGTATGATTTCTCCAAGAATCTTTGAATTCTATTTTCAGTTGAAGGACTTTTAAAATGCCAATAAATTTAAAAAGCATTATTTCATAAAAAGTGCTAATTATTTCTGTTCTCTAAGCATCAACTCATTTAATCCTGAAATAAGGTCAGGGTGCTATTATTTACATTTTCTGGTAGAGGAAACTGAGGCATAGGTTGGCAGAGAAGTTTCTCAAGGTCAGACATCTAGGAAGTGGCAGAGCCAGACAGTCTGGCTCCTGAGATCACAGGCTAGCCTGCCTCCATAACCTCATGCGTGTGGTTTCTGTAAATTGCTTCTGCCATCACTTGCCTATCTGAAAGTGGCAGATGCTACTGAAAAACACCTTCTTTTGGAGGTGGGGAGAAGATGACTGCTAAGTGTTTTAGTAGGAATACATTTCTGCAGCATAGTTATAGCATCCTGCATTGCAGAAATGTCAGTTGACCTAAACTACATATTCATACATGTGATTTCTCTTTTATTTCCTCAGAATATTTTTTTAAATGAGGATATTGATTTTATTCCTCAAAACAAGTTTAAGTCTTCTTTTTGTTAGTGGCTACCTCCATAGCTTTCCATAAAATATATATTTTCCTTAACTCAAAAGATAAGAAAGCAAATGTCATCATGACCCAAAGCAGTTTCTTTTCAAATGTTTTAGTTGGCAAGATAAACATATTTAGTTTTTGTAATCTCTACACTGTATGCTCTTTGCTCTTTTCCAGTATAATACTATGTATTTTATACACAGCAACAGAAATTGGTATGCACATTTTTATATGCATCCATATGTACATGTGAATTTATACATATACTCAATCTGTATGTGTATTTTGCTTAGGTGTGAGATAGTAACAATGGCTGCTATTTCCTTAGTGTCCACTTTGTGTAGGCCACCTGGGGCTTTATATTTATTGTCTTTAATTCTTACAACAATTTTGCAAAATATGTATTGTCAGTCCCATGATCCAGTGAAAATTTGGAGACAGAAAAGATTAATCACTCCATTGAAGGAATACACTAGCAAGTAGTCAAGTTGGGATTATTTCTGGAATTTCAATCCACACCCATTAGTGGTGGTGATTTGAATGATTCTTGTGTCATGGCCCTGGTGCTGTGTGGTTATTCAGAAGGAAGGACAGAGAAAGGACAAGCATGGGTGGTGAGGCAGCATGTGGGCAACCCTTGCTAGCACGTGTTGTTTGATGGCATGAGGTCCTCAGTGAACATGAATCCCACCTGCTCAAACTTGTTTACTGGAGGCACTGCTCACTCGGCAGGATCTAATGGGAATGACCTTATATGGTTTTGGTCACAGTCCTGAGAGTGTGGCAAACCACATAAAAGGGGAACCAGGCCTCCCACCAGGTGCCCAAGGGTGTTGCAGAGCCCATCCGAAGTCCCAGGTCACATCTTTTCTTTCTCTTCAATGTGAGTGCTGAGAAGACTTGCTTAGCATGTGGTGCTCAAAAAAATACTTGGGAATGAATGAACAGAAAAATGACATGGACTTTTCTATGGTTCAGTCATTAATAGCCCTTGCCCTCTAGCCTACTGCCGCAGCCCAACTGCTCATGGCATATGGAAGGGAATTTTCTCTTCACTTTGACAGATGCACTATCTTGACATGGCCTTTCAGGAATAACACCTGTGCTACCCTCTAGGTGAACTGCTCTGTGGGGGCAAATGTGAGCAGAGTGTTAGGCCCAGCCCACAAGGAACGTTTCCTTGTGTGCGGCGGTGGGGTAGGCCAGGCACAGCATCAGGGACATGTGTCCACTGAGATGGGTTATGGGGGAGGGCGGGAGGCTTGGCCTGGGATGACTGCCCTCCTCACCCCTAGGCAGACAGATGACTTTGGGTTACTATGTTAAGCCCTGAGAGTTTTCAGTTTCTGAATCTGTAAGGAGGAAGTTGGAGTAATAATAACCAACATTTGTTAGAACATGAAGTGTCACATACTCTGCTTATGACTTTATGTGCATTTTGTTCTTTAATCTTCAGATAAGTTGCCCCATGGATTATTGCATCTCATATATGAGAAACTGAAGCTTAGAGAGGTTGACAACTTGCTCACGATGGCACAGCTAGGACCAGCAGAGCAGGGCCCAACGGGAGCCTGACTCCAAGCCCACGCTGCCTGTGTGACCCCCACCATCCCGATAGTTCCAAATGCACTTCTGGCCGCCTAATTATGCCCCTGGAGAGTGAGAGATTTTGCAACTGTAACAGCCTCACTTCACCTTTTTTGCAAATATCATGTGTAATTTTCATAAACTTTATTTTTAAAAATATGAGTTAATTCCCCAGAGGCTTTCCCTACCTGACTTGGCCTCTGATGGCCAGCAGAGGGCAATATCGTCTCAGGGAGGAGCCCTCCCTTCACCTGGTCCAGGAACTGTGAAAATTTAACCACTTCTAGCAAAAAGCAGTCTCAGCTGGATAGGGCCTAATTTTCCTGGAGAGGATGTTGGAGGATGCATAGCAATAAATTCAGATGAAATCCTGTCTCAGTAGGCACACTTAGAATATTGTTCCTTGGATGGCATTAGAAAGGGAACCTTCTTTTCTTAGATATAAAGTTCTCATTTTATTCCATGCATGAAAAGAAGTGATAAAGGTTTTGTGCTTTTTCTCGCCTTTATTAATAGAAGTTATTAACATGCCTATAATAGAAACTATTTCACCTTCGCTGGAACTGATGACGATGTTTCATGATAGCACAGTGGTGCCCCATTGCCAAGTATTAGATATGGTCCAGTGTCTCAAAAATTACCAATCAAAAGGATTTGTGAGTGTCACAGGTTGTTTTTAAGATCTTTATAATTATTATTTTTAGGGTTTCTTTTATATCCGTACACTGCTGGGATTCAGATCTGAAAGTCAGATTTCCCTAATAAACTAGTAGGGGCTCCTTGGGTGACAAAGCCACTCTGACAGTGACTTCCACAGCTGCTCGTTGGCCACACGCTCGCCTGGTTCTCTGAAGCCCAGTGCAGGCTGTGATGAACAGTAGTTTTCATTTTCCTTTCAACATTTTACTTAATTCTTGGTGCGCTGGAGTGAATAACTTATTGTCAACACCTTTTGAGCACCCAGCATACCAGAGCATTTATAAACAAAGGCACTTTCACAAAAGGTGCAGAATACAAATGTTTGAGGACTTGAGGGCTACAGGCTTTTTACGTGCTTTATCTGTATGAATGTGTTAGGTCTTCACAACAGCCCTACAGGTATTCTCATCATCCCCATTGAACAGATGGGAAAACCCACCCAGAGGTGCTACGGACCTTGCTCAAGATCACAGGGCTCTGAGAGCAGAGCAGGGATGCAGTCCCAGATGAGTGGATTTCTGAGCCCACTCCTTCCTACTTCTCAGTGTCAGCAAGAGCAAATCTCAGGAGCTCTAGAGCATCCCAGCAACCTTCTGGGAGGGATGCTCTTTACCTTGCTCTATGTTGGGTTCCAGAATCTTCTCCCTAAATGTAAATGTAACAGAAACTGTTGGCCAGTCACTCACACCCCTCTGGCCTGTGGGTTCTATCTGAGTTTCAACTTCTTCTTTGCCTGAAGACATTCTCCTAGGCCTCAGGGGGCCTCTCTGCCCAAGTCCAGGGTGGTTTGAATGCTGGGAAATTAATAGCCCCGGCAGCCCTCCACCAATGACTGACAGGCTAGTGTCTGAATGCTCCAGCTCCCTCACCCCTCAGGAAGAAGCACAGGTGGTTCTGCAGTCTCCTTGTGGGATTGAACTCCAACGGCTCACAATAAGGCTGCCTTCCCTTCCTGGTCTCACTTTCCCCTCCTGGTCCCATGCCCCTGCTCCCTTGCTGGGGTACCTTGCACTTGCCAGGTAAACTCTTTCTACTGGGATCTCAAATCTGCATCTACTTCTGAAAAAGCAAAGATAGAAGGGATACAAGTGTCTACACTTATCAGTAACTTGGGACTTCCTAAAGATATCCAAGGATTTGTTGAAAAAGACTGAATTTACATTCTGGAATGAGAGCTGGCATCAGTGAAATGGACATACTAATAAAAAAGCTCCCTGTGGCAGGGAGCTGGTGCTCCCTTCTTGTCGTGATGGTTCAGGGAGTGGGGTCTGGGTCGCTGCCGTTGGGACCTCTTCTCATGACCTAAGTGCTTTGTGATCACTTACACAGCTTGCCCACTTCCCTCTTCAGTGCCTGGTTCTGGATTCTGGTAGCACCTTCATCTGTGCTTGTGGCCAGGAATGAGCATGGCTACTGTAGCCAAGGCCCTGCCCTGCACACACGGATCTACCTCCTCTTCTTTGTGGCCCACCTTCCTGACCAATGGAAGCAGCTTCTGCTTGGATTCCGCATGGAAAACAGATGCTCCCTTTGAAGACTGCTTTTTTGCATAGCAGAGAGCACATTATTTATGCTAACAGTAAATCCATGGATTCTGTCTTCTAATAACTGGTTGGTTATTTACTATGTGCCAGGCTTTATTAGAAGTGCTTTGCTTACATTAATTGATTATCATAAAACTCTGTGAAGTATTTGCTATTGCTTTCTTCATTTTACAGATAAACTGAGGGACAGAGAATTCAAACCACTTGGCCCAAGCGATACAGTGAGTAAATGGTACTATCTTGTGTCAGATTTGTAATGGAGGAAACCAAAATATTTCACCCCAAATATATTTCTTAAACATATTTTGAGATGGCTGTTTAGAGGGCCTGCAAACAGAGGTAAGTCTGTTTGCTGTCCTTTGTGGGGAGATTTGCATCTGTGCAGAATCAGCATGGTGCAGCCAGGCTTTTTCTGAGGCTCTCCCTTGTCCAGATCAAGAAAAGATCAAAAGCATCAGACACCTTAAAGTTATGAAATAAATATTTGCCATCTTTTCTCTCTGAGGACTGCTACCTGTAAGTTTTCACCTGAATAACAAGACCACCTTTGGGGAGCCAGACCTCCTCTTCTCCTCCCACAACCTGCCTTGCCATCATAACCTGATTTACCACCACAGCCAGTTTTTGGCCATACTCCAAGCCCATATTTTTTCCATAACCTTAAGCTGTGTATAGGCTGGGTGTGGTGACTCATGCCTGTAATCCCAGAACTTTGGGAGGCCAAGGCGGGAGGATCACTTGAGGCCAGGAGCTTAAGTTCAAGGCAACATAACGAGACCCCGTCTCTACAAAAAAAAAAAAAAGAATTAGCCAGGCATGGTGGCACAGGCCTATAGCTTCAGCTACCCAGGAGGCTGAGGTGGGACTGCTTGAAGGACTGCTTGAGCCCAGGAGTTTGAGGCTACAGTAAACCATGATCTTTTCATTGCACTATAGCCTGGGTGAGAGCGAGACCCTATATCAAATAAGATTTTAAGAAGATAGTGTAAAAGTGTCAACCACCTTACCATTTCTTGGAGATCTTTGTAAGATTCAGTGCACTTAATAAATATGTATGCCTTTTCTCCAATTAACCTGTCTCTTGTCAGTTGATTTTCAGTGACCCTTCCAAGGGCAAAGAGGAAGCTTTCCCTTGGTACCCACAGGAACAACTGCCCCTCACTACCTTCTGCTTCACAGTTTCAGATGAATGGCCACTCGCCAAAAGGCAGAAGAAGTTCATGAGTTCTTCTTTTTCTCATTTGCACTTGACCTCTTTCTCATAACACACACCCAGGAATGTCTTCTACATAGTTTTTTCCCCAGTAAAACATCTTGTAAAAAATCAAATCGGATAGTAAAAATGTTTAAAAAAGTCTCAGAGCTGCTTTCCTTGGAGGTCGCTGCTGCATAGCACTAAAGAACATGCATGGAGGTGTGACGGCAGTGCTGCGTGTGTGCCATGGTCCACCTTATTTAGACTCTTGGTTTTCCAGAAAGCATCTCAGGCCAGCACAGATGCAGCATTTCTGGTTCAGTGCAGTTGGCTGAGCGCTTGTGCTTAACTCCCCACCCACAAGAGACCCCACTGATAATGATTTCAAAAGAGGGAACAAAACG
Organism: Aotus nancymaae; assembly: GCF_030222135.1. Lineage (NCBI taxonomy): Eukaryota > Metazoa > Chordata > Mammalia > Primates > Aotidae > Aotus > Aotus nancymaae. Next base: position 22,259,553 of record NW_026988455.1, read on the forward strand.
TCACTGCAGACGCCATTGGAAGTGAGGTAGCAGGTGGGATTTGACTTCGGACCAGACTGAAGACTGAAACAGGGAAGAGGCATGCCCACCAGCAGATGGTTTACTATTGCCATGGCAACACCTGGACGTTACCACTTCTTTTCTAGAAATTTCTGAGTAATCCACCCTTTAATTTGCAGGTAATTAAAAGTACGCATAAATATAAATGCAGAACTGCCTCCGAGCTGCTACTCCAACACACTGCCTTTGGGGTATCCTGGCTCTCCAAGGGCAGTCACAGAGCTGTAACACTGCTGCCTCAATAAAGCCATTTTTTTCCTACCACTAGCTCACTCTCAAATCCTTCCCCGAGTGAAGCTAAGAAACTTTCCAAGCTAAGCCCCAATTTTGGGGCTGGCTTGCCCTGAATCAAGTGGCATTCCTAGCTGATCTCCCAGCCTATGCCCTCCAAGGAGCCTCCTCAGTGCCCCATTTCTGAGGAGGGTCCTGCCAGTTCTCTGACAAAGGATTCCATCCCAAGGTCATCAGGCAATACTCATCCAACTAGATCATTTTCTTTTTTTTTTTTTAGCTGCTGAATATTTATTTGGCCCCAGGAGCAGTGCAGGGACGGGCTGTGTTGGAAGAGAGAGGAGAGCAGACTAGGTTGGCCGATTGTCAAAGCGGGAGGCAGGACCCGGGGGCACGGGAAACCAGGCTGACTTTCCTTCCCAGGGGTTGCTGGGGCATCTGGGTGTGTGGGTGTGGGGGAGTGTGCTGGAAAGTTGTCGTGATTGGCATCGTTGTGGGTGAGAGGCAGGAATGGATCGGATGACTGGGGTGGGGGTGGGGGTGGGGGTGGGGGTGGGGCGAGGGTAGTGGTCAGAGGAGCCTTCAGGGTGGAGCTGGCTTGGCTTTGGCCGGTCTCGGGAGTCTGGGGTCTGGGGCTAGAGTCCAGCCTTGGCCAGGGGCTTGGGGTAGGAGTCAGGGCGCAGGCAGCAGGCTCACTCTGTCCGGGGGCCGCAGCGAGTGCCACTGGGCAATGGGCCGCCGCGGATTGGCCAGCATGTCCGCCCAGTGCCGCAGGCCAGCCCCGCCGGCGGCTGCCCCCACGGCCACCCTCCCGATGGCCTCGGGAGGCCCTCCTGCAGATCCGGGCAGTGCGGAAGAAGCCAGGAGCCCTGTCCCCTGTGTCCTTCAGCCCCGTCCTGGCCCAGAGTCTGAAGCATGACGAGCACTCTTGTCCGTTTTAAAAAAAAAAATTTTTTTTTTTTCAAGTAAATTTTATTCTGTATCTTTAAGGTAGACATGATGTTGTGGGATACATATAGATGGCAAACAGTTTACTGTAGTGAAACAAATGAACATATCCATCATCTTAAGTCACCCATTTTCTTTTGTTATTTTGTGCCAAAAGTCGTTAAAATCAGGTTAGTTAGCATGAATCCCAAGTACAGCTCAACTTGATTTCCTGTAGCCCTCATGCTATACATTAGCCCTCTAGACTTGTTCTATTCAACCGATTGTGTTGTTCTTGTTGTTCATTAGATCTCTAGATCTGTTCTACCATCCTGCAAATTAGAGCTACTCCTGAAGACCTTGCTCAAATGTCACCTCTCTCAAGAGGGCTTCCCTGATATAGTCAAGCTGCAAGTCAACTTTTTCTCTTTAATCACCTAAGGCACTCCCTAAACACAGCACACTACCTTTCATTAGACAAGTAATGACAAACATACTATTGAGAATTAATGATGTGCTATAAGAGAGTGTCTCCTCTCTATCAATCCTCAGAGCAACTTGACATAATAGGTGCCATTATTTTCCCCACTTTACAAATGAAGAAATAGCTTCTAAGAAGTTGCAAAATGAGGACGTCACAGAGAGCTGAGACCATGGGGCCAGGTTGTGTATCCCTGTATTTCTTACTGCTCAAAACAGTAAGCCCAACCAATACCTTCAGAAGTGGACCCCATATCAGACCCTAAAAGTCAACCCTGTGCTCATTGCAGGAAGGAGCTGATGAAAACTGGGGAGCACTTAGAGTACATGTGCTATTTTCTATGTCTGATTTGGCTTTATTTAACAAAAATTTTGGCTAGTTTTCAAAGAATCCAGAAAAGTTTGTGGAGGAGTTTTTTAAGTTGACCATGTTCTTTAATTTAACTTGTCATGACTTGCAAATACTATCATCTGCTTGGTGTGCTGTGGAAGAAATGCAGTGGGAAAAGGGTGTCGTTTAGACGGTCAATCATGACAAGGCTAGAGAAATAACTCAGGGAAAAGATGAAAGGCCCACTCTGTTTCAGGGTCATTTGGTTGGGGCACTCAAGAAAAATACTTATACAGATCCAGACTCCCCAGAAGGGCGGGCTCTCCTGGGTATGTATTTTATTACTCAATCTTCCCCTGACAGCAGGAAAAATGCTACAAAAAGTAGCAGCAAGGGAGCTTCGCATCACCATAATCCAATGATTAGAATGACTTTTGGGGTTTACAACAACAGTGACAGAGGAGAAGAGGCAAAACCATAAGAAATAGCCAAAATGTACAATTATTAGCAGATGCTTTAAGCCCCCTTCCTCCTCAGGGTTTCCTATCCCAAGAAAGTGTCACAAGATCAGCATCTGGAATGCCCAGATAAGAGCCCCCAGCTGACTGGCCCCTGAGCCTGAATCAATGTGACTACTATGAACAAAAGGGCCATTGACAAGAGACTATCCTAACTGTCCCTGGTGAGAGAGAGAAAAAGCTATCCACCAATTCTAGAGCTAACCTTCTTCCACTAGCCCCAGTATGCCGTTTCGCTCAAGTAAGTTTACTAGGGATCTTGCACCCATTACCCCACAGACAGCTTCCTGCAGTGGCAGGCCAGAGGCCACCTGAATATTTTTCTTCAGTGTCCCTGCTGCTGCATGATCTCTCCAGCAGCTCAGAGACTCAGGTCTCCCCTTGAGTGACACAGTTTGCCCCCTCCCTTCCTTATTGGCTGCTACAGGATTCCCTTCCCTGCCTCTTCCTGCCTTCCATACCTATTGGGGCAGATAAAGTTTCACCAGGTAGACAGGTCCCAGTTTTGTAATTAACTTAGATCCTTTTATCTTGTATAGGCACTTTGTTTGATGTGTTTGTTCATGTATATAGACAAGTACTGTGGTGTGTCTTGTGTCTGGCATGTTATCAGATTGGCTTATGAATAAAAGAGCAAGAATAAATTTCACAAATAAGACTAGCTTGAACTTGTTAGTTTGAAAAGAATGTTGTGTCTTTTACAATTTAACTTTAAGGTAAATCACTGTTGTTTGTAGGCTTTCGACTGGTTAAAATGGCTTCAGATAGCAAACTTTTTGTACAGTTGAAAACCTTAAAATTGTGAAATGGATCTCATCTACAGAATGCCAATGTCTGGTGAAAAGTTAAGGATTTCTTGCTTTCTAGAAATATAAAATGTGCCAGGGAAAATATATTCTTTATTGGGAAAAAGAATAATTTTTGTCAAATTCAGAAGTCATTAAAGGGGAGGTTCAAATTATAAAGGAACCAGTGAGTAGAAAAAGAGAGACAAGAAAGCTCTAGATTTATATATATATATATATGGGGGGGGGCAGGGAAGGTTATAAAGAATTATTTTCTTTAAAAAGGATCTTTTATGGTAAACTCTTGTCCTAGAGTAAAATGATTGGTTATTTAAGAAAGCATTAGTGTAGGACAAGTCAAAATGTCCAAACATGTGGTAGATGGTATATGTCATGGTAAGTGATATAAATTGTGATAAGGTTCATGAAGGGGAATTTATTAAAGGAATTTTATGTGTGATTAAGCTAGCCATAATTAAAAGAAAACTGTGTATAGTAGACTTTCTACAAATAGTCTACATGTCAAACCAAATCTTCTTAAGGTATTAATTTGCTAAATTACCCAAAATTTTGCTTTTCAATTTTTTAATCTATTTCTTTTAAAAGCTTCTTGCTTCTCAGAGTCACATAACTCTCTCCTTTAGCCTTTCTGTCAGCCCCTGTGACATCTTCTCTTCTGGTTCCAACTTTATTGTGGCCTGATGCTAAAGTGTTTTGTCTGAGTGGTGTATAAAAGCTGTTTTATCTCCAATATAACTTGATTCTATACTCTTGGTTTTTCTTGACGTTTCTAAATTTTCAGTGTAATCAGAAAACTTTCTCAGTTCCCCTGCTAGACTCATAATCTTAAACACACTTTTCCTGCATCTGATTAAATTCAAGTATTATGTTTTTCTTCATCAAACTCAACTTTCAGGTTATTTAAGTGGACTTCCCATAAGGAGAGGTAATCACACTGCCAAGGGTATTTAACTTTGGATAAATAAGTAACTACTGCTTACAATAACCTGTAGTTCCACACTGATCAAATATTTTGGGCCTTTAACACCTTTGAAAAATGCCCTCACAATTGATCCTAGTTTAAATCTCTTGCTTGTTGCTGGGGTTTACTAAAGCTATAAAAATTAATCACCACAAGGTTATAAAATCTTTTTACAGCTTCCAGTCAGGTCATGAACTCCAGTATCAGCACCTCTAGCCCTCTGACAAGTTCCTTATCAAGTGCTATTAACTAATCCACATGCTGCTAAATTACAGGGCTTTGATTCCTGGGTATGCATACATAGCTCATCTAGAGATGGCACCAATTCCTGCCAGTATCTGACGTCAAACTCAAGTTAACCAAAGCCTTGTCTTTAAACCTGGGCAAAGGAGATAATCAAAGTAAACTGCTTTCATGAGACAGAGACAAGCTTGTATTCATTTAATAATTTTGTCTCTAACTGAATTAATATAACTTATTCTATGCCTTGATACTAAATAATTTAAATGTTTAGCTACCCATGAGCTTCCTTTCCTGTCATTCTCAAAACTAGGCAGGGCTTATGACCTTTTTGCTTAAAACATTGCTAATTCTTTGTTTTTTTTTTCATCTAGTATTTAAAGTGATTTAATCCCTTCAGGCTCAGGAACTATAGTGGAATAAATGGGCATGCAAGATTGCAAGGGCTGAGTTTTGAGGGATAAAATTAATTCAGCCCCTCCAAATCAAAGAAAGGCACACAGATGCCTAAATAAAATGCTTGTGTTTGGTATAGCTAATAGCTACAAGTCAAGATTACAGTAGCTCAATGCACAGAATGTATAGATAAGTCAGTTTTATAATCTTATTTTTGGCTTTTAGTTTTTGACTCTTATATTATTTAAAATAGTTTTAAGGGCTAATGATTACCTACTTACCTCCATTCCCATCTGGACTAGAATGTTGAATTGACTATGAGTCTTTTGATTCTAAGTCTCTCGGCCAAAGGAAATCCCCCTTCCACACACACACAAAATTCTAAAAAAAACTAACTCAGGCTATGACAAAAACAGGGGATTGGGCACACCTCATTATGCCCCTTTACAATTTAGACCAGGTTTACAAGGCCCTTTAAGAATATAGAAATAAAGTATTGCCTCCTCCCAAAGACTTAGTCTTACTAAAAACTTAAAAAGAAAGATACCCTAAGGGACTGCAACCAAAATGGGAGGGCGCTTGTGAAGTGTTGCTGAGTACCCTACTAATGTTAAACTTCAAGGAGTAACTAGTTGGGTACACCTGTCCAGTATTAAACCTATTTCTTATGTACTGCAGGCATAAAAGGAGGATACCATGAGTACACCTGTGAATCTTTAAAAGACCTCCACTACCTACTTAGAAGAATTAACACTAAGTCAGAAGTGGTAATGTGATGTTGTGGATGGCAATAGGCACGTTAATTTTTCTCTTTTTCCTAACTGTAACACTTCTTTTCTATTGCTTTGGCCAACCATGTTTCCCTGGGAAACACCTCTTTTGCCATTGTTGTGTGTAGAGGCCACTCTAAGGCCCAACCCAACATTATGCTGTCACTGTTAATTCTGTTGGCCTGTTGGCTCTCTCAATTATCCTGATCCAGTGTGGGTGGGAACATAACTCTATAGTAAATATATCAAAAGTTATAGCATCAGGGAATCATCTTCATGGTTGCTGGACTTTTCATCAATAACCCCAGGACACAAGAGTTCCACCTTCTGGCCTATCTGGAAAATCTCACAGCCATATTCCCAGACCTCCTAACTAACCATGTGATCCCAAAGTTCTCAGACCCCTACTTGCTATGTGGACCTCTCCCCGACCTAGTGGATTCCACTTGAATCTCCCCAAACACTATCACCTGCACCTGGGAAGTTGTGTATCTATATCTCCAGTACACTAGTGATTCTATCTTTTGCACCCTCTGTAGTATTAATGACACAAAAGAAGAAGCTTCCCTGTGAAGCTCTGGTCCAACTCTAGTTGCCAAGTTCAAGTCTGCAGGAAGGTAAATAGGATTCCACTTGTGAGCAAGGAGACCATATGTGGTGCCTTATCCGAGATCAGAACATACAGGGGAAGAACAATTGCCTGATCTGGGAAGGTGGGAGTACTGCCCACTTCTGGAAAACAAAGATTGTTCAACCACCTCCACTAGAACAGGGGAGGAATGTATCCATAGACTTAGTTTGGCAACAAAGGATAGGTGTCATATCCTGTAGGGCCTCCATTTGAGCCCCATTGGGGCCATGAATGGGAAGAAGTCATACCCCATAACCATGCCCTGCTTGCCAAGGAGCCACCTGTTCTTTTAGGAGTAGTTTTCCTTGTTTATCAAAAGCTTGGAGCAGAGGTAAATGTATGTTGGCTACCCTTACCTCTTCAGGGGTCACAGTCTATAACTCCATAAGACCCAGGAATACCAGAAAGAAGCAAGCAAGAGAATCAATTCTGGCAAGAATTAGGACAAAAATAGGACTAGTGGCATCTAGGGCACAGTTTTGCCTACCATGAGTCAACCCTAAAGAACTTGACTGAAATCCTAGATTCCTTAGCCACTAATGCAGGTCAGGCAATAAAAGGAATTCAAGAGTCCCTGGACTCTTTGGCAAATGTAGTTCTCGATAACAGTCTAGTATTAGATTATTTACTAGCTGAACACGGTGAAGACTATGCAGTTATTAATAAAACTTGCTGCACATATATTAACAACTCTGGGCTTGTTGAGGTTAACGTTCAAAAGATCTGTGAGCAAGCTCCTAATTACATAGATTTAACTAGGGCACTGAATCCAACTATGTCTCGTCTGCTATTGAAAGTGCCATCCCAAGTCTCACCTGGTTTTTATCAGTCCTAGGACCTCTGATAGCTGTGTTGTTATTACTAATCTTGGACCCTGGCTACTTTAACCCTTTAGTGAACGTTATGTCTTCTAGATTATAACAGTTCCAGGTAAAGATAATGCTGGCACAAGGCTTCAAACACATTCTGTCTACTGACCCAGAGAGTAAAAACGTCCTGCCTCTGGGCCCCCTTGACAAGATATCCAGACATTTTTACTCCTCTGATACTAGGCAGGGCCTGTTCCCATAAAATCAGAAGGAAGAAGTTACAGAAAATGGGCCTTCACCCTTCTGCAAGGAGAAGTATCTAATCTCTAAGCAGGGAACGAGGTAAGAGGCAGGACGAGATGAAAAATGTCTGGCCTTTCATCCAGACCAGATGAAAGACTGGCTGAAACAGAGAAGAGCCACTGAAAGCAACTCTTCATAAGACACACTCGCCAGTGCCATGGTGGTTTACCATTGCAGCGGGAATACCTGGAAGTTACTGCTCAAAAGAAATTGATGAATAACCCACCCCTTAATTTACACGTAATTAAAAGCAGGTATAAATACTACTGCGAAACTGCCTCTGAGCTGCTACTCTCTAAATACCACCTATGAGGTAGCCCTGCTCTGCAGGAGCAGTCATGGAGCTGTAACACGGCTACTTCAATTAAGCTGTTTTCTTCTACCATCAATTCACTCTTGAATTCATTCTTTAGTGAAGCCAAGAAACTTCTGGGCTAATCCCTAATTTTGGGGGCTCACCTGTCCTACATCAGGAGGGCATTGTCAGCTGCCTACAGAGGTGCTCTTAGAGCAAAACAAAGGGAATTTATAACCAGCAGGGAATCCAAAAGATGACTTCTTCTCTTTGGATGTTTTGCTCCAGCAAAACAAAAGTGCAAACAAACACAAAAAGAGAGAGAGAGAGAAAAAGAGAGACAGACACAAAATTATTTTAATTTGCCAGTGGTTATTTCCATAGCTACAAATATGTTTGTCAATTTCTTGAATTATTCAATTTGTTTCTTCAGATTTCATACATTGACTACACATCAATAAAGACGCTTGATAACTTTTTTTGCCTATATTTTTAATCCTCGTCTCCTTTCAATTTTTTGATATGAGTTATTTTTGTCTTTCCTTTAGTAATCTTGTAACTCCAAATATCATCCCAAGACTCTATTCCTTGTTTGGTCCATTTTGACATATCTCCAGTGACCCCTCCCATTCCATATCTCATGTGGGATGAGGGGTTCTCAGTTCTACAATTCCCTCTCAATTCTGTCAGTATCTTTTACTTCATCAAGTCTCATAGCATTTGAATTTTGTTTTGGAATCTGTGATAGAATAAAGGCCTCAGCCATGTCCACCTCAATTCCCTGAACCCGTGAATGTGCTACCTTATGTGGTAAAAGGGGCTTTACAGATTACAGATGTGATTAAGTTAAGAATCTTGAGAGGGGGAGATGATCCTGGATTATCTGCATGGGCCCAAGTCCATCACAAAGATCCTTATGAGCGAAAAGAAGCAGGTGGAAGAGTCAGAGGCAGAGAAGAGGTGATGACAAAAGCTGAGGTTGGAGGGATTGAGGACCAGAACCCAAGGAATGTGGAAGGCCTCTAGCAGCTGGAAAAGGGAAGGAAACGTTCTCCCCTAGAGGCTCCAAAGGGAACGCAACTAAATCCCATTTTTCTCATCCTTCAAAGTGTCTGCAACTCTAATCTTCCTGCTTATGCGACAAGTACCCTAAGGAAAAAGTCCAACGGCATTTAGTTTAGTTTTTTTTTTCTTAAACAATTAATAATGGTACTGTTCATTATTAGTATAGGGAAATACAATTGTTGTGTGTTTATCTCTTGTATCCTGTGACCTTACTGAATTTACTTACTATGTCTAGTCATTTTCTGGTAGGTTCTCGGATTTTATAAATAGAACATTATGTCATCTATAGGCAAAGAAAGTTTTATTTTTTCCTTTCTGCTCTCTATGCATTTTATTTCCTTTTCTATCCTTAGTGCACAGCCTAGAACTTTGAGAACTAACAACTGTTGAAAAACAGTGGGAGAGTAGACATCCTTACCTTATTCCTGAAGTATAATATGAGCTGCAGGTATTTTGCAGGTGTTCTTTATCAACTTGAGGAAGTTTTCTTCTATTCCTGTTTTTCTGAAAGTTTTTCCCACGAAATTTATCCAGTGCCTTCTCTGTACTAATCGACACAATCAAGTGATTTTTCTTGTTAATGTTTTAATACAATAGATTACACTGATTGATCCATGTCTATCCCATCTTCTCAGAAGGAGACATCCCCAAGCAGGCAAATTTTTGCAAAATTTTGTTTCTGTACCAACTCTAATTCCAGGTGATCAGATCTTCCTGCACAAATCGTCCCCCGGCAGCCGCGGACCCGCCGCCCGGCGCCACTGGCTCCTCCGGCTCCCGGCTCGGCTCCTCCGGTTCCGCTCCTCCGGCTCCTGCTCCGGCTCCTCCGGCTCGGCTCCTCCGGCTCGGCTCCTCCGGCTCTGGCTCCTCCGGCTCGGCTCCTCCGGCTCTGGCTCCTCCGGCTCGGCTCCTCCGGCTCCGCTCCTCCGGCTCCAGCTCCGGCTCCTCCGGCTCGGCTCCTCCGGCTCCGGCTCCTCCGGCTCAGCTCCTCTGGCTCCTCCGGCTCCTCCGGCTCGGCTCCTCCGGCTCCTCCGGCTCCTGCTCCGGCTCCTCCGGCTCGGCTCCTCCGGCTCCTGCTCCGGCTCCCCCGGCTCAGCTCCTCTGGCTCGGCTCCTCCGGCTCCTGCTCCGGCTCCTCCGGCTCGGCTCCTCCGGCTCGGCTCCTCCGGCTCCGCTCCCCCGGCTCAGCTCCTCTGGCTCGGCTCCTCCGGCTCGGCTCCTCCGGCTCCGCTCCTCCGGCTCCTGCTCCGGCTCCCCCGGCTCAGCTCCTCTGGCTCCGCTCCTCCGGCTCCTGCTCCGGCTCCTCCGGCTCGGCTCCTCCGGCTCCTGCTCCGGCTCCCCCGGCTCAGCTCCTCCGGCTCCGCTCCTCCGGCTCCGGCTCCGGCTCCTCCGGCTTGGCTCCTCCGGCTCGGCTCCTCCGGCTCCGCTCCTCCGGCTCCTGCTCCGGCTCCCCCGGCTCAGCTCCTCTGGCTCCGCTCCTCCGGCTCCTGCTCCGGCTCCTCCGGCTCGGCTCCTCCGGCTCCTGCTCCGGCTCCCCCGGCTCAGCTCCTCCGGCTCCGCTCCTCCGGCTCCGGCTCCGGCTCCTCCGGCTTGGCTCCTCCGGCTCCGCTCCTCCGGCTCCTGCTCCGGCTCCTCCGGCTCGGCTCCTCCGGCTCCGGCCCCTCCGGCTCAGCTCCTCCGGCTCCTCCGGCTCAGCTCCTCTGGCTCCTCCGGCTCCTCCGGCTCGGCTCCTCTGGCTCCTCCGGCTCCTCCGGCTCGGCTCCTCCGGCTCCTGCTCCGGCTCCTCCGGCTCGGCTCCTCCGGCTCCTCCGGCTCCTCCGGCTCCTCCGGCTCCTCCGGCTCCTCCGGCTCCTCCGGCTCGGCTCCTCCGGCTCCTCCGGCTCGGCTCCTCCGTCTCTTCCGGCTCGGCTCCTCCGGCTCGGCTCCTCCGGCTCCGGCTCGACTCCTCCGGCTCCGGCTCCTCTGGCTCGGCTCCTCCGGCTCCTCCGGCTCGGCTCCTCCGGCTGGGCTCCTCCGGCTCGGCTCCTCTGGCTCCTCCGTCTCCTCCAGCTCGGCTCCTTCGGCTCCTCCGGCTCCTCCAGCTCCTCCGGCTCGGCTCCTCCGGCTCCGGCTCCTCTGGCTCCTCCCGCTCGGCTCCTCCTGCTGGGCTCCTCCGGCTCCTCCGGCTCGGCTCCTCCGGCTCCTCCGGCTCGGCTCCTCCGGCTCGGCTCCTCCGGCTCCGGCTCCGGCTCCGGCTCCGGCTCCGGCTCCGGCTCCTCTGGCTCCTCCGGCTCGGCTCCTCCGGCTCCTCCGGCTCCTCCGGCTCCTCCGGCTCCTCCGGCTCGGCTCCTCCGGCTCCTCCGGCTGGGCTCCTCCGTCTCGGCTCCTCCGGCTCCGCTCCTCCGGCTCCTCCGGCTCCGCTCCTCCGGCTCCTCCGGCTCGGCTCCTCCGGCTCTTCCGGCTCGGCTCCTCCGGCTCGGCTCCTCCGGCTCCTCCGGCTCGGCTCCTCGGGCCCGGCTCCTCCGGCTCCTCCCGGTTGCGGCGCAACCGCTGCCGCCGCTGCCTCCTCCCGACGCGCCAGCTCACCAGGCGGTGCCGTGCGACTGGCTCGCACAGCCTTTCGCTCTCTTAAGAACGATTATGGGCCGGGTGCGGTGGCTCAAGCCTGTAATCCCAGCACTTTGGGAGGCCGAGGCGAGTGGATCACAAGGTCAAGAGATGAAGACCATCCTGGTCAACATGGTGAAACCCCGTCTCTACTAAAAATACAAAAAAAAAAAAAAAAAAAAAAAAAATTAGTCGGGCATGGTGGCGCGCGCCTGTAGTCTCAGCTACTCAGGAGGCTGACGCAGGAGAATTGCTTGAACCCAGGAGGCGGAGGTTGCGGTGACCTGAGATCCAGCCATTGCACTCCAGCCTGGGTAACAAGAGCGAAACTCCGTCTCAAAAAAAAAAAGAATGATTATGATTTTTTAACGAACTTTATTCGTAGCCAGGGCTCAGATTGAGCAGCTCAGCAGCAGCTCCGCCGGGGGCAGTGGGGCACGGCAGTCTCAACTCCCCTCATCTGTGGACTTGCTGCTCTGCAGAGCATGCGCAGTAAATCTGAAAAATATATTTTCTGGTAATTTTTTTTTTTTTTTGAGACGAAGTCTCACTCTGTTGCCCAGGCTGGAGTGCAGTGGCACGATCTTGGCTCACTGCAACCTCCACCTCCCAGGTTCAAACAATTCTCCTGCCTCGGCCTCCTGAGTAGCTGGGATTACAGGTGTGTGCCACCACGCCCAACTAATTTTTGTATTTTTAGTAGAGACGAGGTTTCACCATGTTGGTCAGGCTGGTCTCAAACTCCTGACCTTGTGATCCAGCCACCTCAGCCTCCCAAAGTTCTGGGTCTGGTAAAATATTTTTAAATCAAAATTGACCAAAGATGACAGATTAAAGGTAATCTTACCAGTTTCCAAGGAGAACAATAAATGAAGGTCAAAATCTACCTCATTCTTCAACATCTACAAGTTCAATCTTCACAAGAAAATTCTTCACAGAAAAATTATTTCAAACTTTAAGGAAATGGTTAATTCTGATATCTTTTTTTTTTGTAAAATGAAAGAATACACAGTTTTTAAAATAAAATCAAAATATTACCCATGACATGGATAGAATAAAAATAAATACGTGCAAATTACAGATCAGTTTTACTTATGCATATAACACTTAATCACATTTAACAGACCAAAGAAGAAAAATAATATAATGATTTCAGACGCTTAAAAGACACTGAACAAAATCCCACATTTAAGATAAGAGACAAATAACCACTACCAGCAGAATTTCTGTGAGACAAGGATGCCCAATATCTTCGCTATGAGTTCATATTTTTTCTGGACTAGTTTAAACATTGCTATTCTTAAACAACAACCAAAAATAAAAATAAAAAGGAGAAGAAATCAAAGAAATGTACAGAACGGGCAAAGCACATAGAGAAAATGTGGAAATGTGTTAAAGGAGTTAGGGTAACAGAAGGATAAATGTGATTTAAAGGCAAAGACATTCCAGAACACTCACTGTCCAAAGGTAAAAGGAGAAGCTACTGAGAAACCATGATTTGTTGGAGTCACCATGAAAATTAGCAGATATGGAAACAAAAGAGAAGCTGAACACAGACCTAAAATCAGTGGCATAGTTAAGAACGAAAGAGGAAAGAAAGAAGGAAACGGGAGAGATATTGTATCACACAGTTGCCACCTCAACTACCACACACTGAAAAGCAGGAGGATAGAGCTGCTGTCTAGATGGAAAACAGCAGATCCAACTGAATGATCTCTGAATTATGTCCATTAAAAGACAGTTCTTTAACTGTATGCGATGTTTTTGGTTTACACAGGCCTTCATACCAGTGAGAAAAGATCTAGGGACATATCCACTCACATCCATGAGAAGAGTGATCATTGAATTTGTCACCCAAACCAGGACCTTTCTGAGACTGAAAGAGATCAGCATTAATCCCTATTCCAGGACAGCAGGTGTAAACCAGAAATGCCTCAGGTAAATGGGTATCCATCTGTGATGATGTAAGAATTTTTCCGTTTTGAGAATAGCAGCATTAATATGTATTTTAGATATTTTACAACAGTTGTTAACGTTAGAATTAATACCATAATATAATTCAGACAGGGTGGTAGTTAATTTAGATATGCTTATAAAAACCAGGCTCTTGAATCACGTGTTTATGATATGTAATTTTGTAATATAAGATTAATATGAACTCCAAGTTTAGAATTTAACTAATTCTACTTTTATATATCCATTTCTGCTTTAGTTCACATTTTAGGCAATGTTTGAAAATAATGGAATTTTTTAAAAAAATCAAAATTAGCAGAAATATCAAGAAGTAGAGTCCTCCAGCTTTAGATTTTGAGCATAAGTCTCACCTGTAGGACATTTCATCAGTGGCTGTCTGGTCTCTGCTCCTTTAGAGGGCCATGCGCTGGCCCTCCCCATGAAGTGAGGAGTCCAGGGGGAAAGGGAGTGTGCCACCCAGAACTGGGGAGCCAGCTTGCTGGCCATTGTGTGGACCATTTGGACAGGCAGTGGCCAAAGGGCAGCTATTTGTGGACCTCTGTCTGTAGCTGTGAGAGGTCCCCCAGAGCAGCATATGCCTGGACGATGGAAGAAAAGGACTTGGGTGGGGACAGGGAAGGGTAAGCCTCTCTGAGCCACAGAGTTCCAGAATGGGACCCAAAAGAGTATAAGAGTTTAAATGTGACTCTGGTAATGTATTATGAGGGTTTATTTCTCAAGGCAGGAGGATAGCACATGTTTTATTTAACTGTTTTAAAGCTTGATTTATATGTTTTAAATATTTAAATACAAAATATGGCCTGTGGGCCTGCATTTGTACTCTTGCCCAGAGTGTGTAAAAGTGAGGAGACTGTTTCCAGTGATGGGGAGCTTGAGCTAACCTAAGAAAATGGCTCATTCCATTACTGGACATGGCTAGAGGTTAAGAAGCTTTTGTAAAAAACTAAAGCCAAAATCCATTTTTTATATCCACTCTTAGTATCCCCAAACTATATTTATAAGAAACTTTTTAATAATTCAGATTTCTCCTTAGAACACCTTCTTTAGCTTTTCTCAACTTCATGTTGATTTACTGTCAAAAAGTGTTCCTCATTCCTATAAGAAATCAGAAGGAAAAGAATGCAAGATCTACAAGTAGTAACATACAAATAAAATCTTACAGTTATAGCACATTACAATTAAAAAGCAAATTCCATTTCAAAATTTTATTTGCTCATTTCATCACATGTGAAAGGCAGGTATATTATTATTATTCGTATTTTATAGATAAGAAAAGAGGAATTTAAATAAAGTAGGTGATCTCTATAAGGTCCCCAAACTGGCAGATTTTCATTCTGGCTGTACTTTAACAGCTGTTTGATCACAGAAAAGTCACTATTTCTTAATTCCAGTTTCTTCATTTGTAGAAAGCTGTGACCTGTTTGTCAAAGCTGCTGCAAAGCTTCTCTTGGCCCATGTTGATGAAATGGGGTCAATTTCTGTATCTGCTCCTGATTGCTGCATGACAAAACACCCCAAAGCTTAGTGCTTCAGACAAAGACACGTGAGTTCTCATGAGTCTGAGGGCTCACTGGTCTCCAGTGTTCTCAATTGGTCCCTCACGTTGCTGCAGTTGGCTGCAGTCTCAACAGGGACCTGGCTGGGCAGCCAGGCCTGGCTTCCACATGGTCCTTTATTCCAGGCTTTCTCCTGTGTTTTTGGAAGTGTTCCAAGATGCCAAGGTGAAGTGAGCCAGGCCACCGGGGTACGCGGCCTCAGACACTGCACCTAATCTCTCCCATCAGATGCTATTGCTGAAAGCAATGGGTAAGGCTAGCACAAGTTCAGAGGATGTGGACATAGCCTCCCCTCTCTTGAAGAAAACAGCAGCCAAGTCTCTTTGCAAAAAGGTGTGTACACAGGGAGGTGAGATTCACCATGGGTCATCAAGGCAATAATCTACCACCTGCTACATTCTGACCCCAACGACTCGTATTCCTGCCCGAGATTCCCAAAGTCTAATCTTGTCCCAGCATCAGGTCCCTGCATATTTCAGCAAGCCTGAGATCTGATGTGACATTCTCCCACTCTGTTGTCTGGGTACAGCAATTAAACCCAAGCTCCCCAAGTCTACCAAGGAAGGCTGCTGTCTAACTTCAGGAAGGCATCTAAAAATAATTTTACAGTTATGCCCAGTGTGTCAATATAATTAATGCTCACATTAAATATGTAGTAATGCAGCCACAAGAAGACAGCGCAATGACTCACCTTCTCCCAGGAAGGCAGGACTTTCCCTGATGAGTGATCAATGCTCTTTATTAAAAGCTTCCTGCTTCCTTCTGACCCCGAAAACTTAGTATGCAAGAGCTACACATTCTGCGCACAAAGAACAACACTCCACAGTGAATTGCTTTTATAACCCTTGGCATTATTTTCCAGTGAATCGTATCCTGTAAACAGGAACCTCATGAGAAAACATAAATGAGCAATAATCGTTTCCTGTATTGGTAATCAGATAAAAGTCCCGATTCAGTTTCCAATTGCTTTAATGTGCATAAAACTCTCAGAGCATCTATATCAGAAAGGCGATTCCTGGATTCATTATATGGATGGGCCTCTTTCAAGGTCTGCAAATAAAATCGTTCTCCATCCTCGTTTGGGGAGTCCCGCAGCACGAGAGGGTGGCGCACCTGCTGCGTGTGTCCCTACAGGAGCCTTCCTGTTCCTGTCTAACATTCCTCTAGCGGCCTTCCTTTCGTTCCTGTGCCCCTGTCATAGTTATAGTGTGAACCTGGTAGGGGGAGCCCCCTCCTCAACAGGGGGGAACTGCAGGCTCCCCCAACCAGTTCTGCTCAGCAGAAATTGCTGCCGTCTCTCCACCACTTCCTGGTTTGTCACAGCTGGAGGAAACCTAACTGTCCTAAAGGCTGCAAACAGGAAAATTTAAAAAAAAAAAAATTAAGGAAGCATCCAGTGGGATTTCTTGGGAGGGCTGGAGATTTGCAGTGACCGCAGTCCTCCCTGGGCTCTGTGCATAGAAAAATAACTTTGTTCACGATAACTCTCATCCCACACCTTTGCTCCACTCATAGCAAATCCTCTCCAAAGTGGTTTCTCTACTTGTTGCCATGGTTTCTCATTCCCTCTTTTCTCCCTGACCTCCTGCCATTGAGCTTGGGTCCCTACTGCTGCTCTGCAAGGGCTCTCATCACATCCTCCATAAGTCACCTTGTCAAGAGCAGTGGGCTGAGAAGCAGGGAAGCTGATAGTGTAAGTCCCAGTCCGAGCCTGAAGGTACCAGAACTGGGAAAGCTGATGTCCAGGAGTAGAAGATGGATGTCCTGGCTTAAGCAGAAGGACAGAATCAGTCTTTTTGTTCTCTTCAGGCATGCAGTGGATTGGAGGAAGCCGACCAGTACTGGGAAAGGCGGTTAGCTTTACTGAGCTTACTGATTTAAAAGCTGATCTCTTCCAGAGACACCTTCACAGGCACACCCAGAAATGATGGTTTACCTGTGATGTGGGAATCCTTAGCCCAGTCAAGCTGACATCTAAAATTACCCATCACACTCTCAAATGTGCACTCACAGGCAGATGTCTCAGTGATGCATCATCCACAAGGAGCAGTTGTGTGCTATGGAGCCATAAAAACAGTACTTACGCGAAGGCTTTTAAGCATGTGAATATTGAGGACCCAGAACTGTGTATATAATAGGAGTTAAATACAAAGAAGTCCACCAAATATTAGCCAGGCTTATTTCTGGGTCAGAGAGCGATGTCCTTTATATACATAGTAATAACTTTGACTTTATATATATAAACAGCTAGATAAACAAAGGCATAAGTTTTGTGGAAACTTCCAAGTAAACTGGTTTCTGGTCCTGTTTTTGAGTCTAACAAAGTATTTGTATCTGCGACAGGAGAATCATGTTTCTACACTTCACACTTGCCCCGACTTGAACTTTTCATTCTTCTGCACACCTGAGACAAATGCATATCTGATTGCTTTCTCTGATGTAAAAATGCAGATTCATTGCGCCAGACAAAGGCATAGGTGACTATTACTCTACCCACCTCTCGTATATAAATTATATATTCCATGAAAGGCTGATCAAAGACTCAAAAGAATTCAACCATTTGTCTCTTATGTACCCCCAACTTTTCAAAATTTCTCCTTCTCCCTCCAATATCCACCCTTTCCCCTTTAAAATACTGAAGTCCTCAAAAACATCTTTGGAGAAAGACACAGATCTACCTACTGGGCATGCATACTTAACCTTGGCAAAATAAACTTTCTAATGGATTGAGACCTGTCACAGGCACTGTTTGGTTTATAGCATCCATTAACATAATCACACAATTGTTCTCTTTTAATTTGATTCTATAATGAAGTTTGTCAAAAGTTTATACAATTGATTATTATTGGAGTTATTTTGAATTGCTTTTAAAAACTGCTAGATTCTGTTTTTGAACTTTATTCATAATTGGGATTGACACGTTTTCTTTTTAAATTTTATTATTATAACAATAATGACTTCTCAAGTAAACTGAGGGACTTTACAATGTCTTTTTTCTTCTATGGTCGTGAATATTTTAAATATCACTGGAATAGTCAGTTGTTTAAACATTAGATAGAATTCAGTTGTGAAACAGTATGTCTATATTGTCTTTTTAGGACATGGTATGCTTCAATCACATTTCCAATCTTTTATGAACGTTATATTTTCTTCCTCCAGTGTATATTTTGATAGGACGTCGTATGTTGTGTTGTCATGGAGTTGTATGTGACATTCTCTTACAATTTTTTAATCAGCTGTATTTATGACAGTGTCTCTCTTTACATTTCCTAACTTGTGCAATATTTATCCCTTCCTCTTTTCATTCATCAGTCTCTGGGAGATCTATCTATTTTGTTGGTCTTTTCAAAAATAAAGTTTGGCCAGGCCTGGTGGTTCACGCCTGTTATCCAAGCACTTTGGGAGGCTGAGGTGGGCAGATCACCTGAGGTCAGGAGTTGCAGCCTGGACAACATGGCAAAAACCCACCTTTACTAAAAATACAAAAATTAGCCAGGCGTGGTGGTGGGCGCCTGTAATCCCAGCTATTGGGGAGGCTAAGGCAGGAGAATCGCTTGAACCTGGGAAGCAGAGGCTGCAGTGAGCCGAGATTGCAACACTTTACTCTAGCCTGGGTGAAAGAGGGAAACTCCGTCTCAAAAACAAAAAAACAAAACAACAACAAAAACTCAACAAAGTCTTGAATTTATTTGTAGCTTTTTAATTTTAAATTTATCAATTTCAGCTTTTATCTATGAAATCCTTCTTTTATTTTTTTTCTCTTTGTTGCTCATTTCTATATTCTTCAGTTAAGTACTGAGTTATTTTTTAGTAATGAAGACATGTAAGATTACACATTTTCCCTTGAGCCCAGTTTTCTCAGGATTTGTTGTGAATTTTTCTCCCTTTATTGCTTCCTGACAGTTTGTGGAATCCAGGCCCTGCTTTGAAACCTCCTGCATGAATCACATGGAAAAGACAGGAAGGTCTGGTCTCAAGAATCAGCAGCAGCAGCCCTGAGCCAGATGTGCACTGTGGTCCCTGCCTTTGAAAGACACTCATCCACTTGCCTTAAATTATAGTTTCCTGAGCTCAGTTTTATATACAATTCTCACTCTGTCAAGCTTATGCAAGTAATTTGGGAAGAGTATTTCCCAAATACTCTTGAAAGCAACATTCTGAAAGGCAGCCCTCGGAGATTGCCTTGAGGGGCAGCAAAGACAAAGACCATTTAGAAAAACAATGAAAGATGTCCCTTAAGTTTTCTGTATTTTACATTTGCACACCTTGGCAATTGCCACCTATTTTACTGAAATGGGACCCTCCATCAGCTATAGACTGCTTTTCTTCCTCCCCTTCAAAAAATAGGCCAGTTTGTAAACATGGCTTTTTTTCTTTCTCTTTTTAAGGTTAATTCCGAATGTCTTTCGCTAAAATTACTGAGCTTCAATAATTCTGTATTTTTAAAGCCCCATGGTCTGTACTTCAAAGGAGACATACTGCTAATTCTAACATTCTATATTATTTAAAAATATTGGTGGTAATTAATACCATGTGAGATTTAATGCCACATAGTCCACGACTTACAAAAGTAGCTGTATTTCAAAATCCCGAGCATCAAGAATACATCAAGAGGGGCCCAGGTAGAATTGATGCTCCGCCTTCATTTATTGCAGTTTTACTCTCATCTAGCTGTAAAAAATTCAGACTTGACTTGATACAGCAAACAACAGGGAAATAAATCTTTAGTTTGCCAATCATTTTTTGCTGCAATAACTGAGTTCAGCCTGCCATTAAAAAGTAATAACAGAACAAAGGAATGCTGAATGATTTTTACGGTGGAGCTGTGCTCTTTCAAAAGCATGGTCTCAACGAGTTTCTCAATCTTGCATGCGGGTGAGGCTTCCAAAGAACAAAGAAGCAATACAGGATGCCAGAAGACATTTATTTAAGTATCACTTATGCATTGGGTAATGAGAATTGAAGGAGTTCCATTTGAGATAATAAACCAATTTTTGCAAGAGAAGATGAAGTAATTAATTATTCAAGGGCAATAACTTCTCCTTCGACTTCATTTTCACAGACCACATTTACCCTTAGCTGTTGAAATAAAAAACAGATGGTACACTACAGTCACTTGTACCTACTTAAAGAAGACACTAATTGTAATTCAATTCAGGAACTCTTACTTTGAGTGAAGGACTTTGCCAGGCATGGGGATGACATCTGGATGAGGCGGAATTTCTGCGCACTCACTGTGGTAATGATAGTATTTGAACAGGCTGTGGTTCCCGCAAGGTCAGAGTGACAAACATGGGATGCATCCTTCAGATTCCCAGCAAAAGGAAGCTTCCTCCTGACTTTCTCTGGGAAACTGGGGCTCTGCCGTTCTGTCGGAAGCTCTAGCCTATAGTGGCTTCATGTCTGAAGGAGCTGTAGCATCAGATGGATTCTGCAGCAGGAGGCTAACAAGCCACAGGCCCACCAAAGGGATCCCAGGCTTGCTTTGTTTTTTAAACAAGTTTTGTTCCAATAGTTTTGGGAGAACAGGTGTTTTTTGTTTACATGAATAAGTTCTTATGTGGTGATTTCTGAGATTTTGGTGCACCCATCACCCAAGCAGTATGCACAGTACCCAATGTGTAGTCTTTTATCCCTCACCTCCCTCCCAACCTCCCCCGCTGAGTCCCCAAAGTCCACTGTATCATTCTTACGCCAGGCTTGCTTTCTAATATTCTCCTGAGGAAACTGTTGCTGGAAGGAAGGATTCTTGAAATTGAGTTTGCTAATCATTCATCTTTGCTCTTAACAGTACCCTCTTAGGCTTGCTGGTTGCTGAAGGAAAGCTGTCTTTAGGATTTGGAGAAGTCCTTTTGTATAGTAAGAATACTGCTGGGCTCTAAGAAGCAAATGATGTCAAGTGTGCCCTGCTTTGCCAGTTGAACTTGTCATTGACTTTCTCTAGGGCTTAACATTCTGAGGGAGTTCCACAGATGAGTTCTGTGTTCTCTTTTTGTTCCAAATACAGGATTTTTGGATGATGGAAAGATGTAAAGCACAGGACTCTGTTTTAGTTAAACATGAAAGAGTAGATTGCATTTACCTATCCATTTTTCTCCAAAAAACCAACTGTGTTAGTTGGGGTTCTATTTATTTATGTATTATGAGAAACTAGCTCAAATGATTATGAAGGCTGCCAAGTCCCATGGTCTGCAGAGTGGATTGGCAAGCTGGAGGCCCAGGAGAGCCAATGGTGCAGTTCCAGCCTGAAGGCTGGCAGGTTTGAGAGTCAGGAAGAACTGATGTTTCAGTTTGGGTGTGAAGGCAGGAAAAAGCTGATGTCCTAGTTCAAAAGAAGCAAGGCAGAATAATGTACTCTTATTCAGAGGAGGGCCAGGCTGGTGCTCTATTAAGGCCTTCAGCTGATGGGATGACACCCATTCATACTGGGGAGGCCTTCTGCTTTCTTCAGTCCACTGATTCAAATGTCAATCTCATCCAAACCACCCTCACAGACAAACTCAGAATAGTGTGTGACCAAATGTCTGGGCATCCCATGGCCTAGTCAAGTTGACACATAAAATTTACTATGACACCTACCAGAAGAAAAAGTTTAAAAGGACAAAAAGAGAGTGGGGAAAATTGGAGAGCTGCAGAAGTGTTAGGGACAGGATGAGGAGACCGGCAAGATTCTAGTGACTTTCTGGATGACCTGAGGCAGATTTCTTCATTCCTTTGCCCTCAGCTTTCTCATCTCATATTTATTATTTGTTCTAAGAAACAAAACACTGCATGAATACATTACAGTTTATTTTTCCTTCTACTGATGAGACATTTAAAGTTTTTCCAGATTTTGACTTTTACAAAGAGTGGAAACATCATTGAACATGTCTTTTTGTGTACATATGTACACAATTTCACTGGATACGTAGCTAGGCATTAAACTACTGGGTTATGGGGTATCACAATGATTACCTTTCTTCTGCTTGCTTTGAATCTAACTTGATCTCTTTTTTCATTTATTAAGGTAGAAGCTAAGATCACTGGTTTAAGACATCTTTTCATCTAATATAGGATTTAGCATTATAAATTTCTCTGCATCAGTGGCATTCCACACATGTTAAAAGTATTTTTATTTCCAGTTAATTAGAAATGTCTTGTAACTTCTATTTTTCTTTCCTTGTTTCTTTCTCTTTCTTTTCTTTTCTTTTCTTTTTTTTTGGCAGGGTCTCTTCTGTTGCCCAGACTGTCATGCAGTACTCTGATTGTAGCTCACTGCAGCATCAACCTCCCAGGTCCAAGAGATCCTTCTACCTTAGCCACTCTAGTAGCTGGGACCACAGGCATGTGCCACCACACTTGTCTAATTGTGTGTGTGTGTGTGTGTGTGTGTGGGGTCCCCCTACTATGTTGCCCAGCTTGATCTCAAACTCTTGGACTCAAGTGATCCTCCCACCTTGGCCTTCCAAAGTGCTGGGATTACAAGTGTGAGCCACCATGCCTGGTTTGATTTCTTTTTTGACTCATGGATTTTTTTTGTTGTTTGTTTTTAGAAATATTTGGAAATTTTCCAAATGTCTTGCTTTTATTGATTTTTATTTTAATTTCACTGTATTGGGATAACATTAGTATGTATATTTTGAATTATTTCAAACTTGAGACTATTTTTATGGTCCAGATTACAGTTTATCTAGCTAAACATCCTGTGTCTGCTTGATAAGAATACGTTGATTTTACACAAAATCAAACACTGCATGTTCTCACTCATAGGCTGGTGTTGAACAATGAGAACACACGGACACAGGGAGGGGAGCACTACACACTGTGGTCTGTTGGGGGGAAATGGGGGAGGGACAGTGGGGGGTGGGGAGTTGGGGAGAGATAGCATGGGGAGAAATGCCACATATAGGTGAAGGGGAGGAAGGCAGCAAATCACACTGCCACGTATGCACCTATGCAACAATCTTGCATGTTCTTCACATGTACCCCAAAACCTAAAATGCAATAAAAAAATAAATAAATAAAAAATAAAATAAAATAAAAAAGAATATATTGAGTAGGGTATTCTAGAAATTCAATTAATTAGTTGGTTCACAGTGCTGTTAGCCTTTTATATGCTTATTAATTTTTGGTCAACTTGTTCTATCAATCATTGAGGGACAGGGGTTAAAACCTCTGACTACAATTAAAGCTTTGTCTATTTTCCCTGTAGTTCTATCAGTTCTTGTTCATATATTTGGAAGCTCTGATATTAGATGCATAAATGTTTAGAATTGTTATGCCCTTTTGAAAAATTGACTCTTTATTTCTGTCATCATGAAACATGACCCTTTTATCTGTGGTGATATTTTTGGCTTCCAATTTACCTTGATATTAATATAGTCACTCCAACTTTGCTTTAATTATTGTTAACATGGTGTGTCTTTCTCACAAGGAGATAGATACATATGTATATGTATTGTGTATGTACATATAAATATAAATTATAATTCTGAAGTAAAAGTGTTTAAATTTTTGATATTAAGTATTTATGTTTTAGTCTGATTTCAGATATATGATTGCTTATTTTAATAAAAAGTAAATATTACTGTGTTACCAAAAAGTAGTTATATAAAGAGTACATTTTCCCTTTTCACTGTTTTACACACACACACACACACACACACTTATTTTGACTTGTAAACTGAGAAAGATGCGTAATTATCTCTCGTGAAAACAGTCAAGGAAGGAGGTGGAAAAGATAAAAACGTTTGAAAATGTTCTTCATGGGCTGGAGGGTCCTGGCTGTTCTTTTTGTTCTCCTGTCGTTTCACCACCAAGGGCTGGTTGATCCCTCTGCCTTTTCAAAACAATCAGAAGGAAGGGAAGGTTATGTTTCTTGGTCAAGATTATTATCCATTCCAAATGTGAAGCTTCTTTGGAGGGCCTTGCACTATTTTGGCTGAAACTTCTCTTTAATAGAGACTTACTGAATGCTACAGCTTCAGAGAAGGGGCCCCGGGCAGCCACCCTGGAGAGCACTTCTTCATATAAGTTCTCTCTTCCCCTAGGAGCTTTTAATTCAATGCAATCTCCTTCTCTGAAGACACGCCTTGTTTGGAGACACTTGGGAGGGTGGCTGCTGGAGTCCTGCATGTAGACTGTGCTCTGTGCAAACAGGAACTGAGGATGGGAGAGCTAAATTACTTGACAAGGCTATTTAAGGCCACAAAGACAGAAATAAAAGTGTGTTTTTAGTCTAAGTTTAGCTTATCTCTTGAGCATGTGTGAATCTCAAAATAGAGGCAGTGGTCTTCTTCTTGATGTGGGAAAGTTCCGTTTTTGAGGCTACTGAGTCCTCTTTTCTACCAGGATAGTCTCGACGGATTAGGGAATCTACATCCATAAACATCTGCCTGATGAACAAACAGGAGACACTCATGTCTGGAGTGCTTTGGGTATGATTCATTTATTCTTCATAAAAATCTTCAGTGATTGTAACTTTGTTTACACCTAAAAAATGAAAAAAGAAAGAGCCTGAGGCTCTGGTAGGTGAAGACTACATGCAGATCTCAGTACTTCTAAGTGTTTAAGCAGGCGTTGGAACTCAGATCTGGCCGTAGGCAGGGCTCGTGATGTTTTCACTTTTCTCCTGTAACTTTGTTTACACCTAAAAAATGAAAAAAGAAAGAGCCTGAGGCTCTGGTAGGTGAAGACTACATGCAGATCTCAGTACTTCTAAGTGTTTAAGCAGGCGTTGGAACTCAGATCTGGCCGTAGGCAGGGCTCGTGATGTTTTCACTTTTCTCCTGCAACAGCCATAGGCCTTGGTTTGGGCTGGAGCAAAGACTCTTACTAGACATTGACACAAAGGGCCAGGAGATATTGGCACCTCATAATAAAGTTGATGATGCAGTAAATGTGTGAGCCTGAGGTAGCAAGGACTTTGGCCAACTGGACAGTGGCTGACGGACACCCCAGCCACACAGTTAGCACCAGGGCAGGGAGGGTTCTGTTTTTTCCACATGCGCTTCAGATTAAAGTGGAGGAGATGAGCACCTCCCTTTCCGAGCTCAGTCCCTCCCTGGCTATTGAGGCTCAGAGAACAGCATTGGGTGGCCATGCACTCTTGTGGGTGCCCAGCATCTCTGAATGGTTCCTTCGCAGCTCTTTCCGAAAGGATGCATGTTCAGTTTGCTAAAATCGAATTCAAGGCCTTGGCCACTGTATTACTTCGTTCTCACATTGCTACAAAGAAATAACTGAGACTGGGTAATTTACAAGGGAAAGAAATTTAATTGGCTCATGGTTCCACAGGCTGTACAGGAAGTATGATGGTTACATCTGCTCAGCTTCTCAGGAGGCCTCAGGAAGCTTCCAATCATGGGAGAAGGCAAAGAGGGAGCAGATATCTTACATGGTTGGAAGAGGAGCAAGAGAGAGGGAGGGGGAGATGCCACACACTTTTACATGACCAGATCTCAGGATAACTCACTATCACGAGGACAGAACCAAAAGGGCTGATGCTAAATCACTCATGAAAAATTCACCCCATGATCCAATCACCTCCCATGAGGCCCACTTCCAACACTGGAGAAGACAATTTAATTTGATATTTGGTGTGGACACAGATACAAACCATATCAGCCACAAACTTTGGATTCTTTCTGTAGGAAAAGAGAGGTTGCAAGTGACCTGGGGTTTGAGAACCTTCGAGCTGTTCCAGGATGAGTGGGCTTGGTTTGGGAGGGGTGGATGTATGCAAAAGATGGTTTGGGGAGCACTCCAAGGTGATGTGATGGTTTAGGGCCTAATTAGCTAAAAGGACTGAAATTGTATACCTGCATCAGCTTTTAAAACTTAAATCTAAACATACACATAGCTTAAAGAGTCAAATAGTTCTACCTAGATTTGTTTAAAATGCATGGTAGTTTTTCTCTCCTCATGTTTCTTTCTTCAGAGGCTAACTCTTCTAATTCTCTCTCTCTCTGTTTTTTTTAGACAGACTCTCACTGTGTCACCCAGGGTGGAGTGGAGTGGCACCATCCTGGCTCGCTGCAACCTCCACCTCCCTGGTTCAAGCAATTCTTCTGCCTCAGCCTCCTGAGTAGCTGGGACTACAGGTGTGCACCACCATGCCCAGCTAATTTTTTCTATTTTTAGTAGAGGCGAGGTTTCACCATTTGCCCAAGCTGGTCTCGAACTCACGAGCTCAGGTGATCCACTTGCCTCAGCCTCTCAAAGTGTTTACAGGTGTGAGCCACCACGACTCTCCCTTCTAATTCTTTTAGCTGATGATTTTGGTCTTTATCCCCTTTATCTCTAAACACTGCACCTGCTTTGCTGCTTCCTGATTTCATTTCCTCCCACTATGGAAAGCTGAGGCTTTGCCCATGTTTCCTCCTTCCTCCTGCACTGTACATTGGCCTTCTTCCCAACAAAGGCTGCCACATCCAGTGGGCACCACTCACCGCCATGGAAACACTGGTCACAATGTAGCTCCTTGTCAGCATGTATATTTTTCCTTTCTTGTTCAACTCTGATTTTCCTGGAAAACCTGTCATTAAGTAGGAGCCCCACATTATAAATGATGCTCCTTTCTGTCCAGCACTCACCCCACCACTTGCTGTTTTCCATACAACTATGTGAGTCGTTATTAGTGAGGTCATCTAAGAACAGCAAGAGCCTAGGCAGAGCTAGAGATTTGGAAAACCACGGCCCAGGTGGAGATATTTGGAGAATTGGTAAAGCAGGGCTACAGGACAGGAGACTTAAATAAGGGGTTTGCTTACACCAAGAGGAAACCTAAGGGGGAAGCATTCAGGTGACACCCACTGCTTGAAGGGCCTGCCCTTATTGAAAGTGAGGAACCGTCTAAGTTAGTTGGAATTCTCTTTCAATTTTTTTTCATTGTGATAAGAACACATAACACAAGACTGACGCTCCTAACAGATGTGTACATCAGCAACACAGTCTTATCTATAGCC
Source organism: Aotus nancymaae (assembly GCF_030222135.1). Lineage (NCBI taxonomy): Eukaryota > Metazoa > Chordata > Mammalia > Primates > Aotidae > Aotus > Aotus nancymaae. The sequence continues at coordinate 22,286,436 of NW_026988455.1, forward strand.
ACAATGTCGCAGAGCAAGTCTCTAGAACTTATTCATCTTGCACAGCTGAATTTTATGTCTGTTGACATTCTGCTTTCCCCTAAACCATAGCCTCCCTGGGATTGCCTTGTCCTTGGCATAGGAATGGAGTATAATTGCAGTTTAACAAACTGGTTTTCTTAAGTCTGAGATGGCTGCATAGTCAGTAGAGAGATGGATCTGCTGCATCCTTTTTTTAACAACCTGCTCTGCCAAGAAAGGGAGTGATGACACTCCCTAGAGGCCACAAGCCACCACAGGCAGCCCACAGCCATAACCCCAGAGGGGAGTCTAGAAAAGTGAGATGTAATTCCTTTTTCCCTTCTGTGATTATTTATTTTTCCAGACTGTTATATTTTTTTGTTGACCTGTAATTCATATACAATAAAGTAGACATATTTAAAGTGTTGACTTTAATGAGTGTTGACATAGGTGTACTGGTACAACCATCAGCACAATCAAGATAGTGATGTGTAACTTGCAAGCAAAAATGGCGTTGGAGACATGTATACTTATATCCCAGGAGTCACATAATATTCCATGGGCAAAAATGTAATTCTTTTTGTAGGCGGACAAAAATGCCATTTAAAATTTTAGGTCAGTTGTTGTTGGAGGCTGTAGTACTGAGTCTGCCGGGCAGATACAAAGACTTAAGGATTTGGTAACACATTTGATTATTAGCTTAAAAGTTGACCAATATGACAGAGACCTGTAGCAAGCCAATGGCACATATTCTCCCCTTTCAGAAACGTTGCATAATTTATGTCCTGCCAATCTTAAACAGAGCAACAAGAAACTAATAACACTTTTAACATCTGGTAATTGGATGTTCACTCCTCCTCAGGTTAAAATTTGCTCCATTCTTTTTTTTATTATTATTATTTAACTTTTAAGTTTAGGGGTACATGTGCAGGTTTGTAACACAGGTAAACTTGTGTCATGGGGGTTTGTTGTACAGATTATTTCATCACCAAGGTATTAAGCCTAGTACCCACTGGTTATTTTTCCTGATCCTTTCCCTTCTCCCACCTCCCACCCTCTAATAGGCCCCCGTGTCTGTCATTCCCCTCTATGTGTCCATGTGTTATCATCATCTAGCTCCCACTTATAAGTAAGAACATGTAGTATTTGGTTTCTGTTCCTGTGTTAGTTTACTGAGGATAATGGCCTCCAGCTCCATCCATGCACCTGCAAAGGAGATAATCTCATTCTTTTTAACGGCTACATAGCATCCCATGGTGTATATGAACCACATTTTCTTTATCCAGCCTATCATTGATGAGCATTTAGGTTGATTCCATGTCTTTGCTGTTGTGAATAGTGCTGCAATAAACACACATGTTCATGTATCTTTATAATAGAATGATTTATATTTATTTAGGTAAATAGTAATGGGACTGTTGGGTCAAATGGTAGTTCTGTTTTTGGGTATTTGAGGAATCACCACACTGTCTTCCACAATGGTTGAACTAATTTACATTCCTACTAATAGCATATAAGGCTTTCATTCTAAGCCTCACTGCAAGAAATTATCCTGCAATTCCAGCAGAAGGAATATAGAAGTACAGTTCTAAAAACCCAGAGCAATGACTCAGATGCCTACTTCATCTGCTGCTGGCCACTGGATTCACTCTGGGTGATTAAGAAAACCCTGTTATAGGCCAGGCGCGGTGGCTCTCGCCTGTAATCCCAGCACTTTGGGAGGCCGAGGCGGGTGGATCACGAGGTCAAGAGATCGAGACCATCCTGGTCAACGTGGTGAAACCCCGTCTCTACTAAAAATACAAAAAATCAGCCGGGCACGGTGGCGCGTGCCTGTAATCCCAGCTACGCGGGAGCCTGAGGCAGGAGAACTGCTTGAACCCAGGAGGCGGAGGTTGCGGTGAGCCGAGATCGCGCCATTGCACTCCAGCCTGGGCAACAAGAGCGAAACTCCGTCTCAAAAAAAAAAAAAATTTACATTTCGGGAGTTGGGCTTAATTTTTTTATGTAGCGAAATTTATAACAGGGTTTTCTTTTTTTTTTTTTTTTTGAGACGGAGTTTCGCTCTTGTTGCCCAGGCTGGAGTGCAATGGCGCGATCTCGGCCTACCGCAACCTCCGCCTCCTGGGTTCAGGCAATTCTCCTGCCTCAGGCTCCCGCGTAGCTGGGATTACAGGCACGCGCCACCGTGCCCGGCTGATTTTTTGTATTTTTAGTAGAGACGGGGTTTCACCACGTTGACCAGGATGGTCTCGATCTCTTGACCTCGTGATCCACCCGCCTCGGCCTCCCAAAGTGCTGGGATTACAGGCGAGAGCCACCGCGCCCGGCCGTAAATTTTTTTATCTGTAAAATGAGGAGCTTGAATTACATGACCCCAATGGTCCCTCCAGCTTAGACATTTTGGGGGTTTGAGGTTATACTCCTGGAGTGGGTCCCTTGTTTACGAAATGGAGCAGAGGCCCCTCTAAGGATCTTGCTGGGTCCCCCAAGCATGGAAATAAAGGAAAAATCCTGATTACCTTCAAGAGAAATTCTAGGCATCTAACTAGCCTTGAAAAGTAAATGAGCAGCTTGATAAGCAAGAAAATAGTAATAACAGTCACCCAAGCATCCCAGAGTTACCAGGTGTTTTGGTTCCCTATAAAAACTGAATAATAACATCTTAATATATGTGATTGAGTTGTTTTTCAGATTCTGTTTTTCAGAATCCCCAGCAGGTGGCAAATGTTGACCACCATCACATAGACCTCAGAGAAAGGAGGACGGAAGGCTGAAGTTGGCCCTCCATTTTTTGTTGGACATTTCTTTCTGCCAGGCCTAGAGAGAGTCACACCCACATAGATGCATAGCCTCCATGTATTGCTTTACAATTTGGCCTGCAATTTCTGTTTTCCTGAAATGTTCTCTTACCTTTAAAAACTCTTGCTTGTAATCCACTGAGGAGTTTGAGTCATAAGAGTGGGCTGCCCATTCTCCCTGTTTGGCACCATGCAATAAATGCCCCTTTCTCCTGCTGCAAATCTCAGTGTCAGTGTCTGGCTTTACTGTGCTGGCTCAGTGGACCCCAGTTCAGTTTGGTAACATTCACACAAAACATTCTCTATTACCTCTTCTCATCACAGTAACTGAACGTGACAGCGTTTCATGCAGAAATGTCCACATCAGCACATTTAAAGAAGCCTGATTCTCCTTAATTGCTGCAAGGCATTCCACTGCAGTGAGCACCTGCTGTTTAGAATAAATCGTACCTGTTGGCTGGGGTAGGGAAAATGAGGAGTCATTGTTTAATGGGTATGGCATTTCTCCGTTTGGGAAAAGTTGTTCTGGAGCCGAATGGTGCTGATGGGTGTACAACAGTGTGAATATACTTGTTGCCACTGAACTGTACACTGAAAAGTGGTTAAAATGGTAAATTTTATGTTTTATATATTTTACCACAATAAAAAAATTATCTGCTCCCTCTTTCCCCCAGGAAACAAATAGTCCTTGTCCTCAAGAACTTTAGACTTTAGAAAGATGGGTACAAGTTAAGAAATAAAAATGAAATCCTAAGTCCCTCAACTGACTGAACAGATTCATTCTTGGCCACGAGGACCCCAGAGAAATCTTAAAAATGGAGTTCCTGGCCATGATGGGCGGGAGGTTGGAGACACCTCGTTATGCCCCCTCCCTTCCTCACTAACTGGCATTAGGATTTCTTTCCTAAGAGTTCGACAGAATCTAGCCCTTTTGAAAGGCTTGCTCCACTACTGATTTCAACCAACCACCTGACATGGCTTCTTCCTTTTGCAGTTTTGACACAACTAAACAGCATTCTTTGTTGATAAGAGACCACAAACCATGGAGTGGTCCTCGCCAGTCTACAGAGGCTGTGCACAGGAGACCTTCTTGTCCCTGCTTCACCTTTGATGTATAGGGCCTAATTTTAATACATTTCAATGTTAACTCTCCACCCAAAAATGAATTGGGATGCATGTTGCATGCATGTTAGCCTACTGTAGCCTGCCCATGCTTTCCCTTCATGAATATTCATAGCCCGTCCCATAACCTGTTGAATATGTATATTTGGCTACCCTGTTCAGCATAAATCACTTTGATTTTTTCCACCTTCAGAATTTCTGTTTCTGGCTTCTGGCTGGAGGCTGTGCTTCCCGGCATGTCAGAATGGCCTGCAGGCTGCAACCCTTTGTAGGAAATAAAGCTCACCCTTCCAAATGTATGAACTTTGTCATTCTACGGTTGATAAAATAGTACACAGCTATGAGGCAAGTTGGGTGTGGTGAAATGTACTTCGACCAAGGTATGGATAAAATTCCCTCAGAAAACAATTCTGGCTATGGATCTGAGAAGACTCCCCATGGTGGGGACTCAGACACAAAGAAAGGGGGCTGGTCCAGGCTTAATGGACACACATGCTTAATTTTGCCAATGGTGGGTGCTGCCCCAGTTGTCAGGCGCAAGCTCAGAAAGGACAGATTAGGATGCTTCTCACCTTTATTTCCAGGTCACAAATAATTCCTTAACACAGTTAGGTCATATATGAGGAATCCACTCCTTAAAATTGATTTTAGATAGTGGTTCTTGTGTCCAGATGTTAGAAGCGGTTTCTAGCCATCTCTAGTTGTATCACTGGCTCATTTTCATGCCTCCCTTCCATTTGTAGCTAACACCATGTCTAGATGATTCATTTTTACATAGGAACAAACTCTGTGCTTGAAAGTGTTGATTTGGTGATGCGCTTTTGCATAAAGTGCACATTCTATATACTAAATAAATGATACTGAAACATCTAGACAGAGGGAGAGTTCATGTTGATTATTTGGTTTTCCAATAATTTTATAACATTTATGTAGGTATTCAAAGTCTTTGGAATGATTTGGGGTAGATAGAATTGACTTCAGAGTTGGAAGTTACGCACCACTGTCTGCTCATCTGTTTAGTTATCATCCATTTCTTATCCCTCTCTTTAGAATACTCTTCCCCTAGATATGCATGGCTAGAGTTTTCACCTTCTCCAAGTCTTGGTTCAAATGTTACTTCAGTGAGACCCACCCTACCTCCTATTTAAAATTGCAAGCTTCCTCCCTAAACACCTTCTTGTAGATTCCTGCTGCACTTTCCCATCGCCATAATCACTGTCCAATATACTCCATAATTTACCTTTCCTCTTACTGTTTATTGTCTTCCCACACAAGAATACAAGCCCCTGTTCTGTATCATTCCAAAGTTAAGCCAAGTTCTAAATGAGTGCCTATTACCTAGTGAGTTCTTATTAAATATCATGAATTAATATCTCAAGTTTTATTTATCTACCATCTTTTCTGTGCAGATGGTGTATTTTAATGTTTTGGATCTCCTAGTGCCAGAAGAGGTAGTTGGCTGTGCTGGTTGATTTTTGCAGAGCATAACTGTACTGCAAACATTCTCACAGAAAAGTGACCACTTGCAGTAAACATTCTCATCAGTGCACTGTTTTATCAACGTGCTATATTACCTCTCAATCAAAAGGAAAGTCCTTCATCTACTTTCCTCTTCCAGCTACTACCTTATAGCTCCAAACTTCTTTAAAACCAGAATTCTCAAAAACCCTGCCCATTCCCACCATCACCACTCTCTTGCCTCTATTCGCTGATCAGAAGGTTTAATGTGGCTTTTCCCCACTGGCATGGAACCGGCCTTCCCTGGGTCCATAGGTCAACTCACAGCCCTCTGCTCCCTGCCTGCATCATCCTATCTTCCTCTCTACCTGACCTCTCCATGGTGAAGATCCTCAGAGCGGGATTCCAGCCTTCTACTCTTTTCTCTGTTCTCTATTCTGTGGTAATCTTCATGAATTCAAATACCACCCTTATTTTAATGACTCTAAAATTCTGTCTGTAGCTCTGAACTCTCCACTGGAAGCCACACTAGCATACAATACAAACATGCTTTATATCTCCACGGGGTTTGTACAGATGGCTCAATTTCTGACTCTTCAAGACAGAAGCCTTGAGTTTGCCCTCAAATACCCTTGTCTTATGCTGAGATGAGGAATCTCAGCAAAGGGCACTACTATCCTCTCAGTTCTCAAGCCAAACACCTGGTGTTAATGCCCATACCCAACAGATGAATTCAACTGTAATTGAATTGAAATTCAACTGTAATTGAAATCCCATAGAAGACTGAATCACTTGCATCTTCTGGCTCCAGGGCCCTTACCTGAGTCTGCATCAGCAGCACCTGTGCTAAGCCCCAGCCCACTCATTAGTGCCCATATTCCACACTTGCCTGTCTTCAATCCAAGCTCCACCCAGCTGCAAGAGAGCTCCTTTTCAAATACAATTCAGGTGATATCCTGCTTAAAACACTCCTGAGTGCTTCTCAGCAAACATGGAATAAATGTCACTTTTTATTTTGACCTCTGAGGCTCTCCCTCCCCAGAGCCTCTGTGCTACCTTCCTCCCAGCTCATTACTCTCCAGATCAATGTTGAGTTGTAGTTCCTTGAACATCACAGCTCTTTGCCGGCTCAGGGACCCCGCACATTCTCCTCCATCTGTGGGGATCTCTCTGCATGACCAGCTTCTTCGAGAGCTTTCCACCTCAGTTTCAAGGTCCCGTCTGTCTTTGGGGTACACTTTCCTGAGCACCTCGGCATACCACTCACTGTGGAGACTTTCTACATCAGTCCTGCATTGTTTCTTTCTAAGACATACTATAACCAGCAAGTATTCCATTTATTTATTGGTATTTTACCACCAATCTTCACCTCTGGAATGCAAATACATGTAAGCCTGGAAGGGCTGAGGCCAAGTCTCTGTCCCTTGCTGAATCCCTAGCCCCAAGAACAGTGCCTGAGGAGGACAAGGCACTCACTTGTTAAATGGATAGCGTTCCTCAAAAGCTTCACTGTCAGAAAACTTAATCAGAGCTCCATATTGAGTTTTGCATTTTAGAAGCTGTCAGAAATACTTTCATTTAATTTAAATCTTTTAAGAGACAGCTGCAGCAGAAAAGCAGCAATTACAATAACACTCTTAACCCAGAAGGGACACTAAGCTTTTAGATGAGAAATGAGAATAACTTAAAGTTGGAAAGGAAAAAAAAAAGTGTGTGTGTGCAGCGGGGATGGGGGACAGCAAAACATTCAGTGAGCTGAATTCAGTTATTTGTGAAAGGATTTACAATAATTCTATTTGCAACTATTATGACCTCCTACCCTAGCCATGATTTCAGATGTTCCACTATTACATAGATTGTGTTTTGTGAAATTTATATAAACACTGAGATTAAACTGTGTCACATAAAAAAGATACATTACCTCTGGTATATTCCTATGATGGAATGCTTTTCAGCCTTAAAAAGGGATGAAATTCTCACCCACTACAACACAGATGAGCCCTGAAGCCATTATGCTAAGTGAAATAAGCCAGTCATGAAGGGACAAATACTATATGATTCTACTTATATGAGGTGACTAGACTAGTCAGTTTCCTAGAGGCAGAAAGTAGGGTGATGGCTGCTAGGGACTGAGGGGTGGAGAATAGGGAGTCAGTGTTTAGTGGGTACTGAGTTTCAGTTTTGCAAGAGGAAGAAGTTGTGGAGATGGATAGTAGTGATAGCTGCACAATGGTATGAATGTTCTTAACAATTGTCAATGCTACACTAAAAATACTTAAGTTGGTAAATGTTACATTATGTGAGGTTCACTGCGATGAAAAAAAGCACCCCCCTCCTACAAACTTCTAACTTTATTCTTACTTGGTACTCTCATTCTCTCTTATCTCTCTCATTGCTTTAATTTTACATTTTCTTACTGCATTGTATACATTCATTTGACTCAGCCTGAAACTTTGCTGGAACTAAATATAGAATGCATTTCTTTTCAAAATTTGCACTGAACTAATGTCAGATGTGATGGAGTAGAAAGGACAAACGCCACCTTTACGGATGAAAATTAGCCACCGCTTCCACAAAGAGAAGCTTTTACACTCGGTACTCACACGTCGGTGACAAAGGATATTTTGCACAAGTTCCCTCTTTTTTTAACCTTTAAGTTCATGGGCACAAGTATAGGTTTGTTATGTAGGTAAACTGTGTCAAGGGAGTTTGTCATACAGATTATTTTATCACCCAGGTATTAAGCCTAGCACCCATTAGTTATTTTCCCTGATCTTCTCCCTCCTTCCACCCTCCACCCTCTACCTTCTGAAAGGCCCCAGTGTGTGTTATTCCCCTCTAAGTGTCCATGTGTTCTCATCATTTAGTTCTTTTTACAAAATGATGAACATACAGTCCTACCATGTGAACCAGAAGCTCTTGAAGCTGATGACCCCAGAATCAGTTTGAGGATTGCAGTCTTGGAAAGCCAATGATTACAGCTGTCATCATTGTCATCTGTAATCTGCTGTCAGCTCCTGAGGGCCAAGGGACCTCAGTAAATGCTTGTGGACTGATAAATAGGACTACATCTTAATGGCATGCATGCTGGTTTTGTGATACAGGTGATTAGACAAGAGATGGTAAGCAATTAACACAGTTAATGGCAACTGGAATTATGTTCCCCTCCTAAGCAGTGGTGTGTGGGCGGCCTCTGGTACAAAGAGAGGAACTTTGAGAAAGAGAGTGCAGGCTGCTGTGTTGATGATGCTCAGGGGGCACACAGACCTGGCGTCCCTGGGATGTCCAGCCAGACATGCTCCTCGGCAGGGTCCCCAGCTCTTCTCTGCTCTTGGGACCATGCCCCATCCAGTAACAGGAAGTTCAACTGCTGCTCCCAATGTTAACATGGTCCCCCGCATGTGCTGCAAGTCCCTTAGAATTTGGCATCTTTATACCAGTGTGTGCTCCACGATGACTTTGTTCTCTATCTTCTGGCTTTGAATTACCAAAAACCAGATAAACAAACAAACAAACCACTTTGTATGGTGTTGCTTGAACACATTTATGCATGAAGTCATCCTATGCAATTCTCATTAGTTTGTGGCAACTAACACTGCATTGCTGATATCAAAGTGAATTATCAAGGAACAGTGTGGAAACTGAAGCTGTTTGGTGGTGCTAGTTAGCTACTTGGGTGACCTATCAGAAGATGCACATAATATACATCTTAGGAGACAAAATGGCAACTGGAAATAGCCCAGGGAGAGGACTTTGCTCTCGGGTCCAGATGCTTCTGCTGTGCGGTCCCACCCCTTATGACCTGGCAGTGGGAGGGGCTTCCTATGATGTAGGTGACCTCCCTGGAGAGGTCACAGCCTGGATTTTATGAAAGGCAAAATTGGGGTGTTTTCCTTGGTTGAAAATAAAGATGTGATTTTTTATTTTAAAAAAATCTTACGTGGTTTCTCTTAGAAAATTGATTAGAGACCAGTGGCTGTTGGCTCTCTGAATAGTTCTCTGAAAGATATCGCTGGCATTTCTAACAGCTCCTTTGACTGGCTTTTCCCTCCATTTGGCCACCCGGCACCTTGTGTGACCTATATGGGAGCTGCTGTTTCTGCTGCTAGCAGAGGATGTGAAGAACAGGCTGACAACCTTGGTTGTGCTTAGGTCTTAAGCTCAAAGTGAGGATGCTGAACTAAGGTTTTTTTAAAAAGTGTGACATCCTTTTTAAAAATGACCACTATATAGAGAAAATAACAGAAATCACAAGAGGCGCAACTCAGGGCTGGGGGGATTGTGCTGACTTAGTTTGGAGAGTCATTAGGTATACAGGCAAAGTTGACCTCTGAAAGGCAAGGAGGACTGTTGGGTTCTGAATGCAACAGAAGGAGGTCAGGGAGTGAGAACAGTGGGTGCAAAGGCCAGGACCGTGAAGGAAAGGGCTGGGTGCACTGGGGGCAGAGGTGCTGGGAAGTGGGGCTGAGGACGAAGGGTCCTTGCTCTTAGCTTCTCAGCTCTTACTAGGGGCTTTTCTTAGATTAGCCCATGTAATCTTCATAAAATTCCTAGAAAGTTAAGTATGACTTTTATCCCCATTTTACAGATGAGATAACTGAGGCTTAAGAAGTTCAGCAAGTTTCCCAGGTCACACAGCTGGCTAGTGGTGGAGCTGGGCTTTCTCTCCCGGATACTGCAGTGCAGATGATTAACCACTAGTCGCATGCAGGGATGGTGCAGAGCCTAAGGGAGCATGTGCAAAGGTTTCCATGTGCATTTGTTAAAGGTCACTCTGGCTGCTGAGTAAATAATGGATGAGACAGGGGTAGATGGGGCCAGTTGGGGAGTTTTGTGAGCCAAGTGGGAGATCACTAGGGGTGGGAACATAAGGGTTGTGATGGGGAGAAGGGAAGTGGGTGTGATCAGTGTACATTTGGCGGTAGACCCAGTGTTGGAGAGACATCCAGATGTCTTTCAATGCTCCGTGTGGAGCCCATAGGTGGAGGATAGTGACAGCAGAGATCAGAGGACAGAGACTGTGGAGGGAAGACCAGGTGCTCCGATTTGCCCTTGACCCATCTGAGATGCCTGAAGGATGTCCACATGGAGATGTTGCCCTGTCTGTAGGCATGTGACAGCCACAAAAAGTGAGGACCTAGGTATGCATTTGGGGAACATCAGCACAGATTTAGGAGTGGCTGAGACCACGGGAGAAAATGTAGAGGCAGAAGAGGACACGCGCAGGACCGACACCAGTCAGTGAGCCGCACTGCCCAGCAAACTACCTATGGCCAGAGAAAGAGTGGCCAGGGACTAGCAGCACGGAGACTTTGCAGCAGCCTGACTCATGGTGAGAGGCAGCTGACCCTGGTCGGCACCATGAGAGGTGATCTGATAGGCTTCACCAGCATCTGTCTTTCTCTGACCCAGCAAATTCTCAAAGGTCAGGCAAGTGCCTGACAGTGCCTTGCTGTGCCGAGCAACCCCTTCCAGCCAGTGGGCTTTGGCCTGTTTTCGCCTTATCTTATACACCAATATTATCCTCTTTTATGGTTGAGGAAATTGGGCATTAAGAGTCAAGCAACTTGCCCACTATCCTGTGCTGGGTTCCCTTTTGGTTCAACTCTTGGGGGGAAATCTTTACTCATTGCCTGTCTACCTTTCTCCATCCATCTCTGGGTTTACAGGGGCACCATACACACACACACACATACACATATACCCCCCCACAAAATAACACCCCACACACACATATACACCCCCCCACACACATATACCCCCCCACAAAATAACCCCCCCACACACATATACACCCCCCCCACACACATATACCCCCCCACAAAATAACCCCCACACACACATATACACACCCCTACACATATACCCCCCACAAAATACCCCACACACACATATACACCCCCCCACACACACATATACCCCCCACAAAATAACACCCCCAACACACATATACACCCACCTACACACATATACACCCACACACACACACCCCCACAAAATAACACCCCACACACACATATACACCCCCACACACACACCACACACACACACATATACCCCCCACAAAATAACACCCCCACACACACATATACACCCACATACACATACACCCCCCACAAATTCACACACACACACACACACCACACAAACATACACACCCCTACCAAGACCATCTCGATCATAGAGACCCCTACCCGCAGCGCTGAAGGCATTAAGAAGCAGACACCCAGATAAAACAGCGAAGTGAGACTATCGGGGGCCAACAGCCTTCCGAGCTGAGCTCCTCAGGGGGCTGACAGCATTCCCGGCTGAAGGCCTGGAGCAGACACTGACCCACGCATTTATTCTCTCTGAGCAGGTGATTATTATCAACAAACAGGTGTTCTGTGTTTTCTCATAGAACCAAGATAAACCAGGTAGGCAGCTGGTGCCTGCTTACCACTGATCAAGGACAAACCAGAAAGTATTCTCCAAGAGGGAGCCCCAGGGGCAGGGTCACAGATCCCGTGCTTAAAGAATTGACTCAACCGGTGTATTATATGCATATACTGCTTTGCTACTTTAGAATGTCCCAAGCATTCTAAAGTGAGGGGTGGCTAGGTTTTCCTTGCCGCTGTTCTTAGTCAACAATATATTTTATCATACATTCGGCATTTCTCAGCACATCCCCTCACACTCACCCCACACACATACACATATACCCTCCCCACAAATCTACACACACACCACACATGTCACATACACACACACCCCACACACACATACACATATACCCACCACAAATTCACACACACACACCCCCACACACATACCCCTTACAAATTCACACACACACCCACACACATGCACATATACCCCCCACAAATTCATACCCCCACACACCCCCACACACATACCCCTTACAAATTCACACACACACACCCCCACACACATACCCCTTACAAATTCACACACACACCCACACACACATACCCCTTACAAATTCACACACACACACCCTCACACACATGCACATATACCCCCACAAATTCACACACACACATCCCCACACACATACCCCTTACAAATTCACACACACAGCCCCCCCACACATATACCCCCCACAAATTCACACACACATACCCCCACACACATGCACATATACCCCCACAAATTCACACACATGCACATATACCCCCACAAATTCACACAAACCCCCCCACACACATACCCCTTACAAATTCACACACACACACCCCCCACACACATATACCCCCCACAAATTCACACACACATACCCCTCACAAATTCACACACACACACCACACACACACATACACATATAATCCCTCTACAAATTCACACACACACCCTGTACACATACATATACCCCACACACAAATTCACACACACATACCCATGCACTCACATAGTCACATTCACGGACACAAACACCCACACATGCACATTTGCACACATACACTCAGTCACATTCATACACACATGCACTCACAGTAATTTCACACATGTACACTCACATACTCATTCACAGGTTCACAGACACAAAACCACATTCACACACATATACCCACACATTTAGTCACACACATACACTGACACACTCACATTCACACATACACTTACACACATTCTCACACATATGCAGACTCACATTCACACACATACACCCACACATTCACATACACATATACCCACACACTCACATTCACACATATTCACACACATACACATATTCACATACATGCATCAAACACATATTCCATGCATTTACCCCCACAACACCACACATACACACAGAGATACTTTGCGTGTGTAGTTTATATATACTTTTTATTAATTATGTTTAGTTACAAATTTCAGAACCTATTTTGTGAGGAGAAAATACACCTTCTCCTATCGCCCTTGCTGTAAATGCTGCCTTATACAGTGAGTGGGTCTTGAGAGTTGAGGGGATTCTTCAAACACCCTAATTTATGGCGCTGCAGCTCTGATCTGAGAATGTGCTCTGAATTAATTGACTAACTTTGCTTCCTTCACAAAAGACACTTGATTGGTGTCTGCCGTCTAATTATTCTGAAAATATCACGGGGTTACAAACTTTAGAAGATGCTTCTCTGCTCATGACTAAGGTTTTACAACCCTGTCACATCACCCTGAATAGAAGGAAAACTTTTTTTTTTATTTAAAGACCCATAGCCAATAAAAATAAGTTGATTAATTTAATATAATCCATATTTAAATTGAGCTGGATGATAATTCTTAGTATAACAGTGTAACTGAAGTGCATAGATTACTGTTTAGAAGAGAACTTTATATTACACAGATAAAATAATTTACTGGTAATTTTAAAGTCATAAAGGAGATATGAAAAGTATTTTTTGTTTTTTTGAAGATCACGCATTCATGCAATGTGTACGTGTGTGTGTACATGTCTAAAATACTGGTAGAATAAAATACATATATAAAAATCTCTTTAACAAAATGATAATCCAACCCTATGAAATCTCTTGTATAGCATGGTGCCTATAGCTAATAATAATGTACTGTACACTTGAAACTTACTGAGAGCAGATCTTAAGTATTCTCATCTCTCTCTTTCTCTCACTGTCACACACAAGGAAACTCTGTAAGGTGATAGGTTAATTAGCTTAATTGCAGTAATCATTTCACAATGTATATCAAACCGTCACATTGTACACCTTAAATATACACAATATTTGTCCATTATACCTCAATAAAGCTTGAGAAAATGATAATCCTACCCCAGGTGACTTCTTTTTTTACCATCACAATCTGCATATGGGATTAGTCCAACTACATAAATTAATTTGATTTGAGTCTTACTTTCACCAAATTACCTTGATTTAGTGTGAAAACTGACCAATTTTACCGGTAGCTTGGAAGCTGGTAAAAATTAAAGTTTAAGTTTGTGAAAGAAAGTTTTGTTTTTCAGTATGTCAAATATATTTATTTTTAACTCAGGGAAGTAAACATTTTTCTTAATCTTAAGCATGATGTAGACTTAAGCAGAATTTGATAACCTATTTGCATTCCAACAATGGTTTTAAACCTGAGATTGGTCTCCCTTCATTCTTAGTCAAAAGTGTCTATGATGTATAATATCTTAAAAAAAAAAAAAAAAAAACTTGCATTTTTCTGGTTGCAAGAAGACAGGAGAAAACAGGAGGTGATCGGCACTCCTCACCAGCCCACAGTCCCAATTAGGATAAATGATTGTTCTCTGCCTGGTCCTGAGTTCCAGCTGGCATGACTGAAAGGAGTTGCTGACTCCATCTTTGGTTTAAGGCACACTGGGAGTTTGTGCTTGATGGTTGAAAATGTGCTTTCAACATCAAGTAACATTTTCATTTTCAAAAATAAAAATTGTCCTCTTTCCTAGCTGCTCAATTTGCTTTGCAAAACTAGGGAAACAGAAATAGGGAATCATGGCCTAAGCTTTTCAATGTTAGAAACATTTTAACATTATTTATGGCTTGTCTAGGAGTCTTTCTTTAAAGAGAAAAGAATGAGACTGATTAATGAACAAAAGTAGCTTATGCTTCACACAGGTGACTGTTTTAGAATGTTGTGTTTCATTCTAAATCCATGCTTGGGGGACATGGTTCCAAGATAGTCATGAAAATGGAGAACTTTCTAGAACCTTCTAGATCCTCAATTCTGCTTCCTGATGCTTTTCACTCCACCTATTGACCAGGTCTGCTCATCTGCCTTGGAGCTCATTGGGTGACAGAGGGCATTAGAGAAACCGATGTTTTGGAATGCTGGTTGTGCCAAAATAAGATCAAATGTGCCTTTTAGTGCAGTAGTGAATCTCCACATCTACATCTTTCGAACTGGGTGATTTTGGACAAGTTACTTGACCTCTCTGTACCTGGTTTCCACATTATAAAAATGAGAGGATAATGAAAGCTTCATAGAGCTGTCATGGAATTTAAATGAGATAATACAAATGCTTAGAGCAATGCCTCTGCAAAGCAGGAGTTAGTATGATGAGATTTTTTCTTTTTGTTTCACTCTTATAGTGCCAAGAAAGATTTTTCTGAAGTGGCAGCAATTAGCATGAGCCCTGACTGCAGGATCCTCATTTACTGTCCGTGGTGCAATGTACTGATTCGCAAATCTTCTACGCAATCAAACACAAGGCAGACAGATGCCAGTGAGATGCCCGGGGATGGGGGCCAGCCTGCTCTGCACCCCTCCTACACCCTCCTCTCTTTCAAGTCAACACTTGCTAAAGGCATCATCACAACATTAAGGTTTCTGCACTCACTTATGTGAGCCAGGGCTCTCAAAGCCGCCTATTTAAAAAAGAGACATGCTGGGATATGAAAAGCTTCAGTACATAAAATGTTAACTGCAGGGAAATGCCAAATGCTTGTATTCATAAGGGAATCATATGAAAACATAAATATGAAAGCTCAGCTTTTGACCGTCTTTCCAGGTCTTGGGATCACACACTGGTGTTATTAGCCAGCAACACTTTTTTTTTCTGCTAAAATGACCAACCAAGACACTTCTGGGACTGAAAAGCATGCAGTCTATTGAGTTCTGCAATTCAAGTCTTTTTTTTTTTTTTTTTTTAGATGGAATCTTGCTCTGTCACGTAGGCTGGTGTGTGGTGGCACAATCTCAGTTCACTGCAACCTCAGTCTCCCAGGTTCAAGTGATTCTCTTGCCTCAGCCTCTCGAGTAGCTGGGACTACAGGTGCATGCTACCACGCCCAGCTAATTATTTTTTGTATTTTTAGTAGAGATGGGGTTTCACTGTGTTAGCCAGGATCATCTCAATCTCCTGATCTCATGATCCACCCACCTTGGCCTCCCAAAGCGCTGGAATTAGAGGCGTGAGCCACCACGCCCAGCCGGGTTCTGTAATTCAAGTCATTTTATTAATTCAGATTATGAATACTAATCAGCTTTTTAAAAAATTGTTTTTCAAAGCAGAGTTTTAAAAAGTGTTAAATCCGGGCTATTATGAGGATGGCAATGAAGCACTCCTTACAATCTTTACTTATGCAAAACCATTGACAAAATTATAAAAGAAAAATTAAACAGAGGATGAGGCTTGTGGGCCAGGGGACATAGGGCAGCCAAGCAGGCTGCAGATGGGCACAATACCAGCAAGCAAAGAAGAGCCAGCTCACACACACTCTTACGATACTTGGAACCAGAAAATTGCTGCTGCACCCAGGGCCAGGACCTGGGACCCAGCTTGCTCTCCAGGTAGCATTCCTTGGTTTCGGATCTGTGATCTTAAAGCAGTAGCAAAGATTACCATAATTGCTGCTTATCCACTGAGATGAGTTTTCTTGTAACAAATGAGATATTATTTAAATTTATTTTAGCTGTTTTGTGAAAATTGCTTTGTGACTCCAAGGTGGCATTATTGGTTCATATAGCAACACAATTGCTGTGTGTATTCTCTGTAAAGAAACTGTGAAGGAAATGGATGTGTGTGTCATGGACCATTAATAATAAATGAGGCAAAAGCAATTTGCTTTGCACATTTGCACATAATCATTTATATGCCCTTTCAGCAGGTGTGTGTGTGTGTGTGTCCTCTTGTAATTGTGTTTTATACCAGAGATTTCTGCTTGTGGCTCCTTTCAAACCTGATCTCCAGTACCTGCTCCAGCATAATAATGCAATGGGCAAAACATTTTTCTTCCTCCAGGCCGCAGTTTTTTATTTGTAAACTAAGATCTAGCCAGATCCTGAGGCCCTTTTGCACCCCCAAGCCTGCTCATGTGTCCTGCCTGCCCCCTCAGCTGTGTGAGAGACTGGACCCATTTCCACGTCACCAGGGGAGAGCTGTAGATTTGGAGCCTGCCCGCCATCACAAAGGATTTCTTTATCCACATCACAGCTTGAACACATTTCCTCTTAGGAATCTATCCCAAATGGAAATTTCTGTATAAAATTTAAGAAATGATTGCATTACTGAGGTTTTATTAAGGAGAAGTGAAGGTGACTAGAGTCTAGATAATGGAACACAAGGATTCAAAGCCATAAATGGCAGTTTTCAAGGCAGGACTTTACATTTTGCCCTTGGCTTCAGGTTTCTCACCTGGAAAACATGGAGGCACAGCCTCCTGACATTAGCCAGTCACCTGAACACTTCTACTCTGAAGCAAGATGCAGTTTGGGGACTGCACGTGCTTTGTGCATGGTGACCCACCAACAGAATTTCTGGCCCCAAGAACTGCTAGCTACACAGTGAAAAAGAGGCCTAACGCCCTGCCTTCTTGTGTAGCTGAGTCTCTTTTCCAACATGCAGCTATCCACCACCCCTCACATGTGAGAGTGTCAATGGCCAGGTCCTCTTCCTGGGGCCTTATAGGAGCCGTATGAAGAACCTGTGTTCACCCATTCACATCCTGATCTACAGACCAACTGAAAAGCACAGGGATTAGAGAACAAGTCATTAGCTCAATTACTAGACAAAGTTGGTTTGGAAGATGTAGTGAAGATGGGCAGCCTCCATGGCCCTGGAGCTCAGTCCTGAATTAGGCAGATGTATGCATACACGAGGACACAATCAGTTGTGTTGCTGGGGGCAAGCAGACCTGAAGGCGTAGGCTCAGTGATTTCTTCCCAGAGCACCTGCCTGACACATAACTCCTGAGCCAAGCAGGAGAGGCTAGCAAAGGGGGCAAGAGCTCCCCATGAGGAATCCTGAGTCCAAGAAAAGAGCATGAAGTACCCCTCTGACCCCTCAGCACCAGACTGTTTTCTCAAGCCTACCTTCTAGATTTCCTCCATTCTGACCTGGCCACTGCACACCAGCCCTCCTGTGGTCCCGGTGAGGGGATTTGAGCCTCTGCATTAGTAGTTGCCTTGCTGTTTGTTTGCAGCATCAATTCAGATCCTCTGTGTTTGCTGCACAAAGATTTCCAGAGCGTTGTATCTTCCTCCTCCTTTTTTATTTGCAGTTCTGCCTTGACCACCACCTGCCGGGGATCCTCTGTGCACACCTCTTCTTTTGTGCATTTCTTTGCTTTGTGTATCTTGGCTCACCCTGGTGCTGTAGATAGCACAAGATTGGTTTGCTTGAGCAATTTCTTTTTTTTTTTTTTTTTTGAGATGGAGTCTCACTCTGTCACCCAGGCTGGAATGTAGTGGTGTGATCTTGGTTCACTGAAACATCCGCCCACTGAGTTCAAGCAATTCTCCTGCCTCAGTGTCCCTAGTAGCTGGGGTTACAGGCACCCACCACCACGCCCAACTAATTTTTGTATTTTAATAGAGATGGGGTTTTGCCATGTTGCTCAGGCTGGTCTCGAACCCCTGATTTCAAGTGATCTGCCCACCTGGGCCTCCCAAAGTGCTGGGATTACAGGTGTGAGCCACAGCGCCTGGACTGCTTGAGCAATTTTTAAAAAGGAATGGGTTAATTATCTTTAGATTTCATCTCATCTATTTACATTTTTGATGTGAAAACTATGTTTAGTCTTAGATCTTCCATTTTTATGGTATTTTTGTCTGAAAGCCTCCATTTTTGCATTTTGCTATTTGATCTGTGCTTGTTTTATGCATAGAGGATTGCCTATGTCTGAATTCTTTCAGAAAATTTGGAAGTCATCTGTCTACTAAAAAAAAAAAACAATATATTTGACACCAAAATATATTTCTTTGATCTGTTTTGAGATGCTGTCAGAGAGCCAGAAAACAGCAGTAGCCCTGCAAGGCTGTCTTTTGTGGGGGGAAATTTGCATCTATTAATAAGTTGCATCAATACAGTTGGGCTTTCCCTTGTCTGGATCTAGGACAGATAAACTGAGTCTAACACCTTAAATATCTTAAATAAACATTTACCATCTATTCTCTCTGAGGACTGCTATTTGTGACGCTTTACTACATAACAAGACCATCTTTTACCAGCTAGGCCTCCTTTTCTCCTCCTCCCACATCCTGTCTTGCCACTAAAACCTGATTTACCACTATAACCTGTTTTTGGTTATGCTCTGAGCCTTCGTTCATTCTCTCAACTCAAGATAGTATAAAAGCTTCTGTACCCCATTGTTGGATTCGGTCTTCATTCTGAAGCCTCCTATGCAGACACGTTAAATAAATTTGTATGCCTTTTCTCTATTAATCTATCTCTCTCTCTCTCTTTTTTGTTTGTTTGTTTGTTTATTTTGAGACGAAGTCTTGCTTTGTTGCCCAGGCTGGAGTGCAGTGGCACAAACTTGGCTTGTTGCAACCTCAGCCTCTCAGACTCAAGCAATTCTCCTGCCTCAGCTTCCAAAGTATCTGGGACTATAGGTGTGTGCCACCACACCCCGCTAATTTTTTGTATTTTCAGTAGAGATAGGGTTTCACCCTGTTAGCCAGGATGGTCTCGATCTCCTGACCTCATGATCCGCCCACCTCGGCCTCCCAAAGTGCTGGGATTACAGGCATGAGCCACCACGCGCAGCCTAATCTATTTTTTTGAGTTGATTTTTCAGTGAAACTTCAGAGGACCAAGGGCTCGGCCCCATTAAAGCGAAATAAGTATGGCCTGAGAAGGACTCTGTATTTTCTCATTTGAGTACTTGTGGATGAACCATAACCTGATTTAATAGGTAAAAAAGATTGAAAACCTAACGTAGGAATATATCCTGTAGCAATGGCAGAGTACTGGCCAATCCCAGCAGCCATACTTCAACCACTCATAGACTGCCGAGTGTTCAAACTGTGTTCAAATAAGGCAAATGCCAACTTGTAACAAATCCAGCTGTATGTTACTTTCCTTTTTCTGTCTATAAATTTGTTCTGATCATGAGGCATACCTGGAGTCTCTCTGAATCTGCTATGATTCTGGAGGCTGCCTGATTTGTGAATTTCATTTTCTTGCTTAGTTATATTCTGTTAAATTTGATTTGTCTGATATTCTCTTTTTTTTTTTTTTTTTTTGAGATGGAGTCTGGCTCTGTTGCCCAGGCTGGAGTGCAATGGCACAATCTCGGCTCACTGCAACCTCTGCCTCCTAGGTTCAAGTGATTCTCCTGCCTCAGCCTCCCTAGTAGCTGGGACTACAGGCATGTGCCACCACGCCCGGCTAATTTTTTGTATTTTTAGTAGAGACGGGGTTTCACCTTGTTAGCCAGATGTTCTCCATCTCCTGACCTCATGATCTGCCCACCTCAGCTTCCCAAAGTGCTGGGATTACAGGCATGAGCCACTGCACTTGGCCTGAAGTTCTTTTTGAACAGATCAGGCATCAGAGGTGGGATTTGAAGTAAAACTCCGGTGATCCCCAGGAACACTAGGTGAACCTGCAGAGCCCATTGTGTTCACTGCTCTCTTGACTGTAACTGGAGGTCAGGGGTGAGTTTTCTCTTGGATTCTGAGCTCCACTAACTTATGTTTCGTGCTCTCTGAGTTTACTTGAGCAATACTAAGATTAGACTGCGTTCAAGATAGAATTAGATTTGATAATTAACTGGATTGGACTCAGTTAGAGGCCTTGGACTTTGGGTGAGTACCTTATTTTAAAAATGGGTTCATCTCAGTCTAAGGAGTCTGGGACTCCACTTTCTGGGACTGTAGCTAATATTATGTTTACAAATCATGGGCCCAAAATGTGTTCATTTTTAGAAAAATGGGTTAACCTCACTAAAAAAAAAAAAAAAAAAAAAAAAAAAAGCTTAGAATTAAGATGGCCACAATGAGGAAGTTTTAATTTGGATAAAATTATATGTTTGTGAGGCATATTAGAAAAGGGGGATCAAAAACCCCACAAACAGTGGAACATATTCTTTAATTGGTATGCAGAGGCCTCTAAAAAACTAAATGAATCAAAAATTGCCTGCTTGGCCAGGCGCAGTGGCTCATGCCTATAATCCCAGCACTTTGGGAGGTCAGTGCAGGCAGATCACCTGAGGTCAGGAGTTTGAGACCAGCCTGACCAACGTGGAGAAACCCCATCGCTACTAAAAATACAAAATTAGCTGGGTGTGGTGGCATATGCCTGTAATCCCAGCTACTCGGGAGGCTGAGGCAGGAGAATCAGTTGAATCCGGGATGCAGAGGTTGCGGTGAGCTGAGATCGTGCCATTGCACTCCAGCCTGAGCAACAAGAGCAAAACTCCACCTCAAAAATAAATAAATAAATACATAAATTGCCGCCTTAAAAGATTCTTTGCAAAAAACAAATGAAAAGCTTAAGCAACAGACTAAAGACAAGATAAAACTACTCTGACTGAACTAACTCCCATCCTTCACTTTACCCATCTCTACCTACATACTCTAAGTCCACTAACATTTTAGCTAAATTACCTTTTTCACCCTGAAGATGATGGAAAAAAAGGAACTTGGGCAGATGCCTTACAAAGTGAGTCCTTCTGATGAGCCAGGTCTGCCTGCTGTAACTACTTCACTGCATGGTCTAAAACAGCTTAGAGCCATTATGAAGAACCTCCCTGACCTAAGAATAATCCTCAAAAATTTACTGAGGAATTTAGAAACTTCATAGGAGCTTATTGTCTAGGACTTTCTGACTTTTACCAATTTATTCACACAATACTGGGGTTGGTGAAGCTTGGAAATGGATGGCAGCAGCAGAATGGGACAGACCTGAGGAGGATATGAAAGACCCTTCCAAAAGCTCCTCATGAGAAGGACCAGAAATAGCTAGAAAAATTGCTGAAAACCTCTTAAATTCAGTTTATTTTTCAAGCAATTGATTAGTCTATCATACAATCTTGTAAACAAAAGAAGGATGAATTAGCTTCAGATTATAGAACTTGCTTAGAGTCATTGTTTGTGAAACATTCTGGGCTCAAAGTACAGCAAGGAGTATTTCCTGCAGTGACTGAAATAGTTTCAACTGCCCTGTTAAATGGACTTGGTCCTGAACTTAGCCATTTAATTGAAAAACATAAGCTGGGATGAGAAGTTACAGACTTAACTGGTGGCCTTAGCCGAACATTTGAGAGAACTCTACAGCAAGAAAGAACTCAAAAGGCTAACACACTTATGACCCTTCAATTATTATACAGCAGTTACAAAGGGACCAAAGGGACCTTCTCATTCTCATTTTAAATCACAACCAAGAGGTCCTAGAATGAGAAGTTCTTTACCCCAAGATGTTTGCCTTTATTGCCAATATCCAGGACACTGGAAAAGGGATTGTCCACTTTTATATCAGTCCACCAATAAGCCTCCCTTTAGGCCAAACTGTTTAACCACAGAAGGAGCCCAAGACACTTTAGTCCTCCTGATAAAAATTAACGTTGACGAGGCTCTGAGGGATTCTTCAGTAAATTGCTCTCTGTAATACATTTAAATGAACATGGAGAAACAGAGGTTAAAATAAATGGGGAGTTGTGTACAGTCTTGGTGGATACCAGAGCTACTCTGTTTGCCATAAATCCTACTTTAATATGCCAACAAATCCCGCAGAGTGAAAAGATCATTTCTGTGGTGGGGGTTTCAAATTAAGTTCAACAGTTTCCCATATCTGAACCCATCCAATTAAATGAGAGGTTCTTTTCAGAAAAACACACTTTTTTTTTTAATATGTGATACTGCTCCAGTGAACTTGTTAGGGTGAAATTTACTTTCAAAGCTAAAAGGGCAGATAAAATTTTTCTCAGAAGGAGAAATAATCTTAGCATTTCCTGATTCTCCTGAACCAGAACTGTTATGCAGTCTACAGGCAGAAATTAATAAGATCAAAACTCAGGGCTGTAATACCCCTGATCTTTCTAAAATACCTAAATGTTTATGAGCCTCTTCCCCAACTGATACAGGAAGAATTAAAAGTGTGGAATCAATAAAAGTCCAAATAGATTTTTCTAATCCTTTGCCTAAATTACCCCGGTATCCGCTAAAATCTGAACCTTGAACCTATTCAAGGGCTCTCACCAATTGTAAAAGATTTAATTAAATAAGGACTCAATCTCATGTACCAGCCCTTGTAACACTCCAATCTTACCAGTTAAAAAACCAAATAAGTGAGGTTGGAGATTTGTTCAAGATTTACAGGCAACGAATAGAATTGTAATACCAAGATTTCCTGTAGTCTCAAATCCTCATAGTTTATTATCTAATGTACCCACTGATTCCAAGTGGTTCACAGTAATAGATCTCTGCTCAGCCTTCTTTAGCATTCCGGTTCATAAATAGAGTCAATACTTGTTGCTTTTACTTGGAAAAATCAGCAGTATACCTAGACTGTAATGTCACAAGGGTTTACGGAAGCCTCTTCATATTTTTCTCAGGCATTGCATCAGGACTTAACACCACAACAGCTTCCTCAAAATTCTACTCTCATTTAGTAAGTAGATGACTTATTGTTATGCTCTCCCACTAAGGAGTGCTTGGAAATTGACTCAGTTTACCTTTTACAGAAACTCACATATAATGGTCACAAGGCTTCAATAGAAAAACTAAGGCCTTCAGAGGAAAACTCTACTATTTGGGATGTGACTTGACTGCTGAAGAGATTTTCCTCTCATCTGAGAGGGTGAAAACTATTCAAAGTTTTCTTCGACCTGCAGCCAGAAGACAATTAAGAGGCTTTCTTGGACTTGCAGAATATTGCAGATCCTGGGTTTCAATTTTTTTTCTTAAAAGTTTCACTGTTGTATAAACTCACTAAAAACGCTGTACCAGAGTCTTTACCTCGGGAAGAGAGTCATGAGCAGGCTTTCAGCTAAGTAAAGTTGGCCTTACAACAGTCCCCAGCTTTAGGACTTCCAAATTACACTAAGCCTTTCAGCTTGTTTGTTCATGAGCATAACAATCAGGCACTAGGAGTCCTTATTCAAGAACGTGGTGATAAATATAGGCCAATTGCATACTTTAGCCTGCAATTAGACCCAGTCACTAAGGCATATCCTAATTGTTTAAAAGCAAGAGTGGCAGCAGCCAAGTTGGTAGAAGCTTCATCAGATTCCATTTTAGGAAACACACTTAATTTGCAAGTTCCACAAGCTGTGGAAAGTCTATTAAATCCCAACTAAACCCAGAATTTTTCAGTAAGTAGAGTAACATGAATTACTTCCTCTATCTCCTTCTAATCTAGATCTAAAATGCTGTGATCTACTTAACGCTGCTACTCTGTTACCTCTGCCTGTTGATGATGAAGACCACGATTGTATAAGTGTAGTGTCAGAAATAGTGGCCCCTCATGCTGATTTACAAGATGCTCCATTGGATAATCCTAAATTGATACTTTCTGTTGATGGGTCCTGTGCTAAAAACTCAGAGGGAAAATATCAGGCAAAATATGCTGTTACCACCCAAAATTAGTTGATAGAGAAGGGAACGCTTTCTCCATTTAAGTCAGCCCAACTTGTGGAACTTTTTGCCCTCACCCAAGCTTGTCATATAGCTAAGGACAAATCAGTAAATATTATACAGATAGCAGATATGCTTTCAGAATAGTAGATTATTTTGGTATGATATGAAAACCACAAGGGTTTCTCACTTCTAGTGGAATCCGCATCAAAAATGGACTCCACGCAGATAAACTCCTTTTGCTATTCTGTTACCACTGCAGATTGCTGTTATTAAGATTGAAGCTCATACTTATAGAACTAAACCGAATATCAGGGAAATGCCTTAGCAGATTTTTATGCTAAATCAGCTACTCACACTATTAAGATATGCAATCTGAATGAAATCCATAAGATTAATCCAAGCCAGCTTCCTTATGATGACTTATTTCAGAAACAGTGCAATGCACCTCATTTGGAAAAACAAAAAATTGGCATCTAAAAGGATGTAAGTTTAATGTGAAGCACAGACTCATCGAGGGCCCAGACAGCTGCGTGGTCCTCCCTGAGTCTTTGAAGCTTCAACTGTTGAAAGCTCTGTACTCCACAACTCATTGTGGAACAGGTAAAATGGTCCAAAAATATGAAAAAATACTGGTTGGGTGATGGTTCCAAAATTGTTAAAATGGTTTATAACCAATGTTTGACTTGTCAAACTCATAATCCTGGAAAAACAATAGAAGCTTCAGGTGGTGTATGTCTACCACGTGATGGACCAGTTGAGCATCTATAGAAGAACTTCATTCAGTTGTCACCTTCAGTGGGGTATCAGTACGGTCTTGTAATAGTTTGCATGTTTTCTGGTTGGATAGAGGCCTTCCCATGTAAGAAAGCTGTTGTTATGACAGTAACTAAGAAATTAGTAGAAAATGATTTTCCTGGCTGGGCGCGGTGGCTCATGCATGTAATCCCAGCACTTTGGGAGGCCAAGGCAGGCAGATCACAAGGTCAGAAGTTTGATACCAGCTGGACCAACATGGTGAAACCCTGTCTCTACTAAAAATACAAAAAAATTAGCTGAGTGTGATGGCAGGCACTGCAATCCCAGCTACTCAGGAGGCTGAAGCAGGAGAATCACTTGAACCCGGGAGGCAGAGGTTACAGTGAGCCAAAATCACGCCATTGCACTCCAGCCTGGGTGACAGAGCAAGACTCTGTCTAAAAAAAAAAAATTTTTTTTCCTTTATGGAAGATCCCTGGAAAAATCTCCAATGATAGCCTAATTCATTTTACTGGGCAAGTTACAAAGCAGTTACATAAGGTGTTACCAACACAGTGACACTACCATTGTCCCTATCTTCTGGAAAGGTTGGAAGAACAAATGGTGTATTAGAACTGATTGGCAAAGTCAACTGAATCAATTGGGTTACCTTGGTTTTAATGGCAACTGGATTCACTTTCATTGGAAAACATAAGTTGACCCTTTATGAAATAGTCACTGAAAGGCCTGTGTCCCTAATAATAGCACCTCATGCTTCTCCTACTCTCTTATATTCTGATGTGACTAAATACTGCAAAGGTTTAATGTATTATGCCAAAGTATACGCCCACCAGGGAAAGTAAGCTTTTTGAGATCCACTAACTGAGGACAATCAAATCTTCCATGATCTGGAACCTGGAGACTGAGTCTTCTGGAAATGACATCGGAGGAAGACTGCTCTTGAACCTCATTGGAAGGGAGTATACCAAGTCCTTCTCACCACCCACACTACAGTGAAGCTTCAGGGCCTTGAATCTTGGGTCCATGTCTCACAACTCAACAGGGCTCCTTCAAACTCCTGGAACCGTATACCTGTTGGAGACTTTAAGGTAAAACTGACCAAGGAAATCTCTCCCCAGAAGCAAACAACATTCTAGTTGTGGACAGCTTTCCTAAGATCATGATTCAAGACTTTGCTACCATCATGAAAGCCTCATGTCTTTTTCTGTTTTCCTCATTTTTCCTAAGCCTTTCCTGGAGGAAAACCCATGGGAGCATAATCAGTGGATGACTTTAGTTTGAGCTTATGCTGTAGCACAAAACCAGAGTAACTGTTGGGTTTGTGGGCTAATGCCAAAAAATCAGGAAACACTTTCACTATGCCGATCCCTCTCTGTGTTCCCAATGAGAATCACCCTGAAACTCCAAGGAAAGAATGAAAAGCTTTTTTTTTTTTTTTTTGAGACAGAGTCTTGCTCTGTCACCCAAGCTGGAATGCAATGGCATGATCTTGGCTCACTACAACCTCTGCCTCCCAGGCTCAAGCAATTCTTGTGCCTCAGCTTCCCGAGTAGATGGTACTACAGGCATGCCCCACCATGCCCAGATAATTTTCCTGTTTCTTGTAGACAGGGTTTTACCATGTTGGCCAGGCTGGTCTCAAACTCCTGACCTCATGCAATCGGCCTGCCTTAGCCTCCCGAAGTGCTGGGATTACAGGTGTGAGCCACTGCACTCGGCCTGAAAGCTATTCTTGATATTCTAAACATCACTGCTACTTGCTTTTTACACCCACTAAAAACAACACTCTAACTTTTCCAGTTGACAACTCGATCATTACCAAATATCAAAAGCCAATTCAAGTGATTCCTGCAGAAAGTATATTGTGCCTTTAGGCATCACACACTCAAGATTTTGGAATTATGTGTGTTGGTACAAGTAATTGCTTGTGTAATGTAACTGGATTAAATTCAGTAGGGTCTCTTTTTACTAGATGTGGTTAAACACACTTACAACATGCTATAAAGGGGCCACAAAAAGGTAAATTTCCCACTGGACATTGTTCAGGAGCTATGAAGATTTATGGATGAGCAAACCTGACTGACTCCTGCTCAAATGCAACTAGTGGCCCTCTTTTCAACCCCCGAGGGTCTATATTGGGTCTGTGGAGAATCTGCATATTCCATTCTGCCTCCCTGTTGGTCTGGATCTTGTTATTTGGCCTGGATTGCTCCTGCCTTTTGAATAGCTTCCCCTGAAAATTCTCATGATAGCTCTTATAATTGGAGGTCCAAATGATCAATAACTGAAATTAGCACTAGCCTTGAAATAAACGAGGATAAGCTAGTTTGCACTGAGGAAAGATTCCAGTGGGATCCTGGGGGCTCACTCTTGGTGGTACTGAGGTGTCATTAGTAGGGAATTTAAAGCTAATTTATAAATTGGGAAACACCTTGGATTTTGTAGCCAACAGGTAGAAGCTACTCTCCAAAAGGTAGATGACAACATACATATTCAACAAAAACACTTAATGGAACATCACGCAGCCTTAGAACTTCTTTTTGCTCAAGCTGGAGACCTGTGTTTGGTGTTGAACAAAATTAAATGTTGTATTTACTTCTCCCCTTATTTTGTTACTACAGAAAGCCTAATTTAACAGGTGGCTGATACTGCTGTTTCCTTAGACACTGCCACCAAATACATTAAAGCAATCTCTCAAGAGAAAGGAACCCATGATGTGTTTACAGGAGCAATTAACAGTTGGTTTGTAGGCATCCTAAGTGGTGGATGGCAAGCTTGCATTTTCCAAGGGTCTCTAATCTTCATATTTCCAGGGATCTCTAATCTGTATATGACTGGCAATATACAAGTCAAATAACTTGGAAACCTACTAGGATGAAAACGAATGCCTCTTTAAATCATGAGACTTTACAGTAAACTATGGTCCTTAATTGCTATCACACTCCAAATGGGGACTATGGCCAATTAGACCCTAATACTGTTGAAGTGCCTATGTTGTCTGAACCTTAACTTGGTTACTTTGGTTCAGTTCATTTCATAAGAACTATTATTAAAGAGTATGCCTTGGCATTTTGGTATCATCTTGATAGTCATAATCATAGTCCCCCGGTACACTGTATCCTCTCAAGTCTTAAATGTTTTGTATGCAGTCATCCATTGAGAGTTGAATGGTCTCACCCAACTGGGTCAGCAAGGACATGAAGAATCATTCAGCTGGTACAAAGCGTGACTGGTGAGTTCCACATTGACACCAAAGAAGACCTGTGAAGCTCCATACGAAAACTAAAGAAGACCCGTGAATTCCACACTGAGACCAAATGAGTCTTTATGATGGTGGCAGTGAGTGGCATCAATGCCTAAAGTTTTGGTTAACCTCTCTAAATTGAGAGGGTGACCAAAAGGGGGCAATTGTTAAAGTGAACTAAACATGGCCTGAGAAGGACTCCATACTTCTATATTTGAGTTCTTGTGGACAAACTGTAACCTAACTTAGTTGGCAGACAAGATTGAAAACCTAACTTAGGCGTATGCATCTGTAACAGTCACTGAATCTTGGCCATACTTCAACCAATGATACACTGCTGAGTGTTCAGACTGTGTTCAAATAAGGCAAATGGTAACTGTAACCAAGTCAGCTGTTTCTGCAACTCACTGTATGTCACGTTCCCTTTTTGTCTATAAATTTGTTCTGACCACAAGGCATCCCTGGAGTCTCTGAATCTGTTGAGACTCTGGAGGCTTCCTGATTCATGAACTGCTTTTTTTTTTCTTGCTCAATTAGACTTTGCTAAATTTAATTTACCTGAAGTTTTCTTTTAACAGATCCTACACTAACGGTAGTCCTTCTCTTGGTTAATTGATTATGTTTTAAAAACTGACTAAGTCTCTATTTGAACCTAAACTCAAGATTGGCCTGACAATGTCTCCTGACTCCATTCAAGATGAGGAAAGATTCCAAGGACTCTCATCTTTTTTCCCGATCACACCTGCAATCTAGTTAATTACATGATTGTCTTAGTCCATTCAGTGTTGTTATAAAGGACTACAGAAGACTGGGTAATTTATAAGGTAAAGATGTTTTATTTGTCTTACGCTTCTGCAGGCTGTACAAGGAGCATGGTGCCAGCATCTGCTTGGCTTGGTGACAACCATAGGCTATTTCCATATTCATGGTGGAAGGTAAAGGGGAGCCAGTGTGCAGCTCACATGGGGAGAGAGGAAGCAAGAGAGAAAGAAGGGAGATGTCAGGCTGTTTTGAACCACCACCTCTCACTGGAATGAGTGAAGTGAGAACTTGCTGGTCCACAGGGAGGGTATTAGTCTATTAATAAGCGATCTGTCCCCATGGCCCAAACCCTGCTCATTAGGCTTCACCTCCAAAATTGAGGATCAAATTTCAACATGAGGTTTTGAGGGGACAACATCCAAACTATAGCAATAATGCCTTTTTTTTTGTAATTCGTGTTATTTTATAACATTTACATGTCATTTTGCAACCATAGTTCCCATACATTTCAGCTTGAGTTGTATTGCCCAGTGTTCTTACAGATTTCCTGTTGGCCTCTTGGTTTCCTGACGTTCTTTTTTGTTCCCATCTCCCACTCAAGACGAGTTTGTGTCAGCTAGTATTTGGCTTTCTCTTTGTGTAAAACTTTGGTTAGTGTCATTTTATTTTTGTGAATTAAAAATAGGTAGTCTAGGGAAACATTCAGGATCTAACTGTTATTTTCCTAAAACTTCTCTATACTGTTCTCATTTCCTTTCTTAAATTTTGCTATGGAGAAAGTCTGCAGCTGGCCTGTAAGCCTGAGTTCCTTCATCCCAGGTAGTTTTGTCTTTGCAGGAGGAAGAAAGCTTGTACATTATTCATATAATTTGATTGTTTCTTTATATTTAAAAGGCTATTACTATTAGCAGTTTATGTTCCCGGTTAATTATTCTGTGTCTACCTTTGCTGTGACATGTTGTACCCTTTAAATATGTAGATTTAGATCGTTTCAAGCATTTAGAAATTACATCTTTAATATTTGTTATTTTCTGTTCAAATTTTCTAGGGATATTTATTATTCCTGTGTTGGTATTCTATTGTCTATCTTCCAGATATATACTTTTCTTCATTTATTGGTGGACATGTGTTCAGTGGTAAGAAAAATAAAACCAACAGAAAATGACTAAATATGATACACCACATAGCTGCTCCAAAGATTTATATAAATTCTTTTTGCAAATTGCATTCATGATTATATCCTCTCTCCTCTTCATTCTTTCTTCCTATAGTAGCAGGGCTAATGGCTGGCTGAACTCCTTCTTACCCTGTCAGTATAGCACAGAGAAGATCTGTCAGTAGCTGGAGAAATTAAATTTAGAAGGGGAAGGACTCAGGTGAAGGGAGGGCTGATCTTGCAGAACTGAACCCTCTTTTCACTTTCCCATGTGTAACCCCCAGTACAGCCCAATGTATCCTCAAACTCATTGTAACTGTGGAGAAAACAGAAGAGAGGCCCTCTATTTTTCTCCCAGGGCCAAAGTCGTAAAGATAATTTCAATAATATCACAAATTCAAAATATTAAGTCATAGGTGGTTTTCAAATTATTCTTTCTCTGGGATGCTATACTGAAATTCTGAATGAATTATGACTTAGAAATGGCTAAATAAACACCATTTATTATAATGGTAGTACATTATGTACAATATATTAAACTATTAGGGCCATTACTCTGATACATATTAGTGAGTTGACCCAGTAGTCTCACCAACTTAGGAATGAACTTTGTTAGCACAGTTCAGTCAGATGCTAGACAAAACCTGTATATCTGGACACTCAGAGCCTAAGCATTAGTTTTGGCAACTAATATAGGTGCTGGAGTCAAGCAACATAAAACTGATAGTTTAGGCCCACTTTCCCATCTTTGCAAGCCTATTTATGAAGGTGAGCATTTAATTTTTAGAGCTGTTTTTAAAACAAATGCTATGGAAAAGAGTGACATTAGCAACACTGCAGACTAGGAAGCTCCCAGCTATCATTCTTACATGGAACATCAAAAAACAATGAGAAACGGGCTGAACTAACCTTAGAAGAGCTCTGGGAAACAGCAAAACGTCTACAGTATCCAAGAAAACACCCAAACAAGAAAGAGCTTCATTCAAAATGATAGAACACTTTGTGGTATTTTTAAATACCTTTTTCCCTTTTAGCACAGAGTGGTCTTAGTCTGGAGGAGGTAGGACCCAGTTCCAAATTCCATCACTCAAACCAGAGAGCAGAGCAGACCTCACTTGCAATGTCCTAAACTGTCTGGGGGCTGTTGAAAGAAGTGGTCTCTGTATTGTTTAACTCAGATCTCAGATGAGGAAGGCAGCCATAACTGCTTGTGAAAGCTTCAGAAAGACTACAGACACCAAATGCCTGGGCAGGAGATAATAGTAGAGATATTCAATTGACCATTTTAGACCTTATGAAGATATAAATATTTCTGGTAAGTTAAGTACTTGGGGAAAATAAAAATACCAGCTTTATTATAATTTTGATTTATAACTCAACATTTTATTTTCCTCAGAATTAAAAGAAGGTAGGATAAGACTTTTTGTGATATTAGGATTTTCAAAAGCTTTGTATACTGGGGAATTGAGAAAGCAAGACATACGCCCATGTACAAAGCATGTTCAGAAAAAGGTATAAGAAGACCTTGAGCTTTCAATTCAGGCCAATCCTTAGGCTCAGAGCACAACCAGTGAAGCAGTCATGGATGGCCCTAGCAAAAAGTCAGTCTGTGAAGACTTGGAGAAGTGCCTGTTTTTTGTTTTTCAAATGTTCAATTTTTAACAAAATATCACAAGGCATATAAAGTAATAGAAAAATATGACCTACTCAATAAAAGAAAAGAAATTAACAGGACCTGTCCATGAAGAAGCATAGATATTGACCTTACTAGAAAAGACTTTAAAACAACTGCTCTTGAATATGCTCAAAGAGCTGAAAAGAGTAAAAAGAACTAAGGGAAATTAAATACAAATGAAATGAGAATATCAGCAAAGAGATGTGAATTATGAAAAGAAACCAAACAGAAATTCTAAAGGTGAAAAATATAAGTTTTGAATTAAAACTTTACTAGAGTGGCTTAACAAAAGATTTTAGTAAGCATAAGAAAGAATCAGGGGGCCAGGTGTGGTGGCTTATGCCTGTAATCTTAGCAATTTGGGAGACTGAGGCAGGTAAATCACTTGAGGTCAGAAGTTCAAGACCAGCCTGGCCAACATGGTGAAAACCCATCTCTACTAAAAATACAAAAAATTAGCCAGGCGTGGTGTTGGGTGCCTGTAATCCCAGCTACTTGGGAGGCTGAGGCAGGAGAATTGCTTGAACCTGGGAGGTCGTAGTGAGCTGGGATTTGTCACTGCACTCCAGCCTGGGCAACAGAGTAAGACTCCATCTTAAAAAAATAAATACATAAATAAGAGAAAGAATCAGTAAATGTGAAGACAGGAAAATTAAAATTATTGAATCTAAGCAGCAGAAATAAACAAAAAATAGAAGAAAAGTGAACAGAGCCTGAGGGATTTGTGGTGTACCATTAAGCTGACCAATATACACATTATGTGAGTTTTAGAGGAGAAGAGAGAAAAAGGGCAGAGAGATTATTTAAAAAATATATTAACTGGAAACTTTCTTAATTTAATGAAAGATGTGAATCTAAAAATCAAAGAATCTCCATAAACTTCAAGTAGAATAAATTGAATCAGACCAACACTGTGACAAATTATAATCAAACTGTCAAAAGCCACAGACAAAGAGAGAATCTTGAAAATGGCAAAAGAAAAGTTAAATGTCATGTTCGAGTGATAGTAAGATTATTAATACATTTCTCAGAAGAAACCCTGTAGGCCAGAAAAAAATGGAAAGATACATTCAATGCTGAAAGAAAAACAACTGTCAACTGAGAATTCTGTATTGAGCAAACCTGTCCTTCACAAATGAATTGTTAGGAAATTCCCAGATAAATGAAAGCTAGCAGAATTAATTATCACTGAATCTGTCCTGTAAGACACTATAAAGGGAGTTCTCAAAGTTAAAATAGAAGGACACTAGACAGTAAAGCAATACCTTTTGAAGTTATAAAAATCTCTAGTAAGTAAAGTACCTGGGGACATATAATAACCAGTTTTGTTGTAATTTTGGTTTGTAACTCAACTTTGTATTTTCTTCAGAATTAAAAGACAAATGCATAAAAATAAGTATAAATATATACTAGTGTGTTTACCATGTATAAAGATATAATTTATGGCAGCAATAGCACGGTGAAAAACGGACTATAGAGGAGTAGAGTTTTGTATGTGATTGAAGTTAAATTAGTATTAATTAGATTGTTATAAATTTAGGATAGTATATGTAATCCCATAGCAACCAAAAGAAAATATCAATGGAAAATATATGGGGAATTGCACAGACAAATGACTAGAAGCAGCTAATATACATCGATGTCATGGAGAGGAAAGGAAGGGGTTAGCAAATACAGTACCTTCAGCTGGAACATCCAGAGACTCTCATTAGGACTAATTGAGGAAGGAACTCAACCCACAGAGAAAGAAGAAAAGCAAGGCAAGACAATGGCCCACCTAGAAATGACATGGAGCCAAGGGAAGCTCCCTCACCCAGGGAAGTGATGAGTGAATGACATAATGTTGTATGTGGAAAACCCTAAAGATTCCATAATAAAATGTTAGAACTAATGAACAAATTTTGTAGAGTTGCAAGATACATAATACACAAACATTAGATATATTTCTATACATTAACAATTAACAGTCCAAAAAGGAAATTAAAAAAAATCATTTTCAATAGCATCAAAAGAATAAAATGCTTAGGAGTAAACTAAACCAAACAGACAGAACTAATGAACAAATTTTGTAGAACTATAGTACATAATCAATGCACCAATATTACATATATTTCTATAAATTAACAATTAACAATTCAAAAAGGAAATTTAAAAAAAATTTCATTTTCAGTAGCATCAAAAGAATGAAATACTTAGGAGTAAACTAAACCAAAGAGGCAAAAGACTGAAAACTATAAAACATTGCTGAGTAAAATTTAAAAAGACATTGAAAAATGAAGGTATATTTCATATTCATGGATTGGAAGACTCAATATTGCTAAAGTGTCATTACTACCCAAACGATTCAGCAATTCAATGCAATTTCTATTAAAATTTTTCAGAATCTCAATTACAGTTTTGCAAAGATAAACTTTTCCCAAAATTCATATGGAATCTGAAGCGATCCTAAATATAAAAAATCTTGTAGAAGAAAGACAACATTGGAAGATTCACACTTCTTGATTTCAAAACTTACTACAAAGCCGCAGTAATCAAAACAATGTAGTACTGACATAAAGATACACAAATAGACCAATAAAATAGAATAGAAAGCTCCGAAATAAGTCCCTGCATATATGGTTAAATGGTTTTTGCCAAGACCATTTAATAGAGAAAGACTAATCTTTTTGACAAATGGTGCCATGCAAACTGGATATTCAGATGCAAAAGATTGAAACTTTTCCCTCACTTTACATTATATGCAAAAATTAACTCAAAATGAACCATAGACCAATATGTAAGAACTAATACAATAAAACTCATAGGAGAGGGCGGGCACAGTGGCTCATGCTTAAAATCCCAGAACTTCGGGAGGCCAAGTCAGATGGATCACCTGAGGTCAGGAGTTTGAGGCCAGCCTGGCCAACAAGGTGAAACCCCATCTCTACTAAATAAACACAAAAATCAGCTGGGCTTGGTGGTGGGCATCTGTAATCCTAGCTAGTAGGGAGGCTGAGGCATGAGAATCACTTGAACCTGGAGGCAGAGGTTGTAGTGAGCCGAGATTTGCCACTGCATTCCAGCCTGGGCAACAGAGTGAGGCTTTGTCTCAAAACAAAAACAAAAAAACTCATGGGAGAAAACGTAGAAATAAATCCTTGTAATCTTGAATTAGGCAATGATGTCTTAGGTACAACACCAAAAACAGGCAACAAAAATGTAGATAAATTGGATTTCATAAAAATGAAAAACTTTTGTTTTTCAAAGGCCAGTATTAACAGAGTAAAAAGACAACACACAGAATGAGAAAATATTTTCAAATCATGCATTTGATAAAGAATGATAACCAAATTATACAAAAAAAAATCCTACAACTCAATGACAAGAAAATTGTTTAAAAAAGGGCAAAGAACTTGAACAGACACTTCTACAAGTAAGATATATAAAAGGCCATTAAGCACACGAAAAGATGTTTGACATCACTAATAATTAGTCAAATATAAACCAAAACTGCAATGAGACATCACATTTGTTAGGATGGCTAATATAAAAAACAAAACAGAAAAGAATAAGTGATATCAATGATGTAGATAACTGTTGCCAGGACTGTCAAATGGTGCAGGTACTGTGGAAAATAATATGGTAGTTCCTCAAAAAATCAAACAGAATTTTCATATAATCCAGCAATTCCACTTTTGAATAACTTCCCAGAAGAACTGAAAGCAGGGACTTAAATAGATATTTGTACACCCATGTTCATAGCAGCATGCCTATGAACACAATAGCTAAAGGTGGAAGCAACCTAAATGTTCATTGACAGGTAAATGGATAAGCAAATGAGTTGTATATATATGATGGAGTATATAAGTACTCAGACTTAAATAATTCTTCTTCATACTATAATATGGATAAACCTTAAAAATGCAAACTGAAGTAATCCAGACACAGAAAAAAATATGATTGCACTTATATGAGGTATTTAGAATAGCCAAGTTCATAAACACAGAAATAGAACAGCAGTTCGCTGGGGATGGGGAAAGGGGAGTTACTATATAATGGGTACAGAGTTTCAGTTTGGGATAATAAAAAAGTTCTGGAGATTGATAGTGGTAATGGTTTCAAAACAATGAGAGTGTACCTAATTCTACTTAATTGTACACTTGAAAATGGTTAAAATAGTAGATTTTATATTATGTATGTTTTACTACAATAAAATACATTTTTAAGTTCTTCTAAATTTAATACATTAACTCTTTGAACATTGTCAAAATAACAGATTTCTCATCATAATCTCCAGAGTAACATTCAAGAAAGATTCAGCCCATGCATTTAGTAGGAAAACTAATTTCCTTTAGTGCATTTCTTATTTGATACAAGTAGCCTTTCAAAAGTAACTACTTAATGTTCAGTCTTGCTCTCACTCCAGTGCCATCTGACCTCCTGAATGCCGCCTCATCAAGAACAGACGCATTTGGGGCAGCTCTTCCATGCCCATCTTTCAGAATTAGAATTTTTACTTCCAGTGTCCTCTTTGTTTATGGTTACACTTGCTTTTTTCTCTAACTACATTTCATCATCATTTTAACTGCTTACTTAGGTTTTTTTTTCTTTTTTTTTTTAGTTAGAAACAGGGTTTTACTTTTGAAAACAGAAAAATCAAACCATATTTAAAAAATCCAATCTGCTGATGTCATCATATTTGGCTTGGAATACCTAAGAATGCAGTAACTGAAGTGTCTGTTCTAAAAACATAAACATTTTTTGATATCAGTACCAACCCACTTTAATGTATTTGTAAATAAGAGAACTTTGCTTGAAAAATACAAATATACATATTCAAGAGCACTACCAAATTTTAAAGCTAATGTATTCATTGCCAGCATATTATACATAATTAAAAGTCATTTGAAGTGTTCTCTAAACAGGGACTGACGTGGATATCAACAATGGTTTCATCCTAAAACTGAGTTTTAGTATTTGTTTAGTATACTTTATCTAATTAGTCAAAGCACATTACAATAATCTTTTACCGTTCCTTGTGGCTAGTTTATTTTCATTTTTTTAGAGATGGAATCTTGCTACGTTGTCCACGATGCATTCAAAATCCTGGGCTCAGGAGATGCTCCTGCCTCAGCCTCCTGAGCAGTTGGGGCTACAGGAATGCACTGTCCCACTCCACAGCTGATGTTGAAATAAAGTGCCACTGAGTATCAGACTGAAAACATCCCAGAACTTTAGACCAGGTAAAGGGAGCCAATGAGAAGATCATGAAAAGTGACATCAGATGAAAGTTGAGATCTGTGAAAGTTTAAAACCAGTTTTTTCAAGTAGTCCACAGATGATTTGATAGGGTAAGACCAGTTCTTTACACAACATAGCAGCCATTATGTTTGAGTACTAATTTTTCTTTTCCCATTGGTATTTGTGAAATTTTCTGTTCAGTTACTTTTTATGGATTCTAACAAGACTTTGATTCTTTCATTTGTAGGCTTTCTGCTTTTCTTCTTGCCAAGGGATTTTCTGTTTGCTCCAGATGGTAGCAGCAGGGCTATCAGGCCCCAGGGCTGATTGCCTGATATGGAAGGTCCATCTAGATCTTCCTGTTGTAAAATCCAGGTACTTTCTTGGGCCAAATCTACAGATTTTTGCAGCTGGCTTTGATTTACAGTTTTGCTTGTGTTGAGAGAAGTTTCAAATGGATTCTGAATGTACAGAGGAGAAGAATCAGGTTTGTTTTGCTCCCTTCCCTGTCGAATATTTATGGAATTTTTATTGAAAGCAAAATTGCCGAAATATTCAAAAAATTCCTTCAGTAGTAACTCTAATGTTTCTGTGTTCTCTGAAGGTTTAATTCTATTCAAGTCACGAACAAATGTGCAGTTGTTGCCTTCTGTTATACATTTATCTTCTGCATCTGCTGGGCTTGTAAGGAATCCAGTGTTGGAAGAATAGGGGGTGATCTTGTCTGGAGAAAAAAGATGACCATCATTGTAAGGGAGAAATTTGTAATCCATGCATCAAGAATACTGCTTGTTAGTGAATGTGCTCGAGCCCAGCATCGTACAGTGAACACCAAGGCTCTCACTCTTGAGTCTAGGGCACCGTATATATAAAGGAGTTCAGAACTTGTCAAGGCAATCCTATCGTTCGTAGTCACATCACACTGAAATCCAGAGGCCTGCTGTGAGAACTTCACGAGTGGATACCGAGCATTTAGTATTTTTTGCACACCCACACGACCAGGGCTGAAGTTGTCAAGGCACTCTCCTATCACAGACAGGATCTTCTGAGTTGCAATTCTTTCGGAAGGAACATTTTTCACTTGAAATTCCATCAGAAAATTTCCTGAGGTCTTGTGAGCGCTGAGGTTTCTGGTTTCATTGAGATCCAAAAACATGTCCAAGTCACATCCTAACTTCCCAAAAGTATTCACTGAGGAGCCAAAGGGTCTGACTATGCAGTCCGGAAAACAAGCATTTGCTATGTCTTCAATAAGAGAACAGGTGAGATATTGGAGCTTAGTGTTCTCCTCTGTTAGCTGGAACTCCTTCAAGAGAGTGTTCAGCTGATCATCAATACTTTCGGCATCACAAAGTACTTCAAAAAGCTTCTTGCTTGAAGGTGGCAACTGATTACTCGTCTGCACACATGACCGTTCAGAAGTCTGGTTTTTCAACTTCAGATTGAAGAAACGTGATTTGAATGGAATTGCCACCTCCATGCCCTTGCTTGGAGCATGAGTCTCATTCTGCAATGAATGTACACTTTCCTTCTGGCAAAATTCTACGACAGCATAGAGACCAAAGCTTTCATAGAAGAAATGATTATTAATAGGTCCATGTTGGGATAAATATTTAAGAAACTTTTTTTCACTGATTTTCTCTGGGCAATGTATTAAAACAGTCCGTTGTGCCTGTTCTCGTCTTTCATTTTGCATCTCAGAGAATCTCTTTTTGGGAATCTTGTCTTCAAAGCCTGTCTCCACGCTCCCCGAAGGCTGCTTGTCTCTCCTGAGGTCTTCGGCCACAGTTCCTGGGCAACTCAGAAGCCTGAAGACGCCGCTGGACCCGCGTTCTTCTCTGGGCATATAGGTGCAAACGGGTCAAGAGACCCACTCCAGGAACCGCCATTGTCAAAAAAAACAGCCGGTTTTTTTATTTTTTATTTTTTTTAAAAAAAACAGGGTCTTGCTCTGTCGCCCAGGCTGGAATGCAGTGGTGTGATCTCGGCTCACTGCAATATCAGCCTCCTGGGTTCAAAAGATCCTTCCACCTCAACATCCCAAGTAGCTGGGACTACAGGGATGCATCACCATGCCCCGCTAATTTTTTGTAAGCGAGGGTCTCACCATGTTGCCCAGGCTGGTCTCAAACTCCTGGACTCAAGAAATACCTCCTGCCTCGGCTTCACAAAATGCTAGGATGACAGTAATTCGGTTTTTTTTTAAAAAAAAATTCCTTAATGTTAAAAAATTATACAGTGGAGCATGAACATCTAGAGTATCCAAATCCTCCCAACTAGTTTTAGTTCTACCAGGATCTATCCAGCAAGTCATGAACTTGAGAATACATTTGTGCTCTCCCATCTCTGGCCATCAAACCTTGCCCAGTCTACTTCCTTAAGTATCAATTTTCCCTAACTTCTGTGCTCTGTCACTGCCTCAGTTCAGCCCTTCATCTCTCCCTGCTGTGATTCATGATGTCTCACCTGACTTGTCTCTCTGCCTCTAGTTGCTTCCCTTCCAAATCCACTTCAGATTTCTAGCAAGCCCAGAAAACAATCAGTCCAAATTAGATTAAGTTGCCAGTAGCCTTTGGAAAAGAGATCTTTGAAAAAAAAAAAAAAAAAAGTATTGTCTGGGCTTTAAACATATGGTCTTTATTGTGTTAGGGTAGCTTCTTTTGTTGCTATTTCTAGTTTGTTGAGCGTTTTTATCATGAAAGGGTGTTAAATTTTGTCATTTTTTTTTCAATAGTTGTGTTGATTATATGTGTTTTTTCTTCTTCGTTCCAGTTATATGGTAGATTACATTGACTGGTTGATTTTCATATGTTGAATCATCCTCGCATTGCAGAAATACATCCTACTTTGTCATGGTGTATACATTTTTATGTACTGTTGAATTATATTTGCTAATATTTTGTTGATATTTTTGCATCAATATTCATATAGAATATTGGTCTGTAGACTTACTTTCTTGTAGTGTCTTTAACTGACTTTGGTATCAGAGTGGTGCTGACCTCATACAATTTTTTATATGACTGAGAATAATTGCTATTAAGTATTTGTTAAATTTCTGCTTACTGAATAAGTCTCCCCATTAGTCATAGGTATATGCAGATTTCCTATTTCTTCATGATCCTGTCTTATTAAGCTGTGTTTCTAGAAATACATTAATTTAGATTGGTTATCTGATTTCTTGGCATACAATTGTTTATAGTACATTTTTATAATCCTTTGTATTTCTGTAATAGTAGTAATGTCTTTTCTTTCACTTCTGAATTTAGTAATTTTAGTCTTCTCATTTTTGAAATTTATCAATCTACTTAAAAGTTTGTCAATTTTGTTTATCTTTTCAGAAAGTCAGCTCTTGGTTTTGTTAACTTTCTATTGGTTCTCTCTTCTCTATTTGGTTGATCTCTGCTCTAATTTTTATTATTTCCTTTGTTCTGCTAGCTTTGGGTTTAGTGTGTTCTTCTTTTTCTAGTTCCATAAAGCATGATATGGTTTGACTGTGTCCCCACCCGAATCTCATCTTGAATTGTAGCTACCATAATTCCCACATGTCGTGGGAGGGACCTGGTGGAGGTAACTGAATCATGGGGCAGGTCTTTCCCGTGCTGTTCTTGTGATAGTGAATAAGTCTTATGAGATCTGATGGTTTTATAAAGGGGAGTTCCCCTGAAAACGCTCTCTTGCCTGCCACCATGTAAGATGTGATTTTGTTCCTCATTTGCCTTCAGTCATGATTGTGAGCCTTCTCCAGCCATATAGAACTGTAAGTCAATTAAACCTCTTTCCTTTATGAATTACCCAGTCTTGGACATGTCTTTATTAGCAGTGTGAGAACACACTAACACAAGGCACAAGACTTAGGTTGTTATTTTGAGATTTTTCTTCACTTTTAATATATAAATTTTCCTTAGCTCTGTTTTTACTGCATGTCATAACTGTTGGTATGTTGTGATTTCATTTTCATTTATGTTAGATATTTTATAATTTCTCTTATGATTTGTTCTTCAATTCACTGGTTTTTGTTTTGGAGATTTTCTAGTTTTCCTTCTGCCATTGATTTCTTGTTCCATTCCTTTGTGAACATAAAAGATATTTCTATGGATTTCAATCAATCTTTTAAAAAAAATGAAACTCATTTTGTGACCTAATATATAATCTATCACATAATTTTGCATGTATTCTGCTCATGTTGGGTAGAGTGCTATGTATATGCTTGTTATTTCCAATTGTTTTACAGTGTGTTCACTCCCTGCTTTTTTATTAATCTTTCATGTAATTGTTCTATTTTTTATTTAAAATGGAATATTGAAGTATCCTACTATTATTGTAGAGTTGTCTATTTTTCCCTTAATGTTAATATTTGATTTTTATTTTTTGGAGCTCTGATGTTTGGTGCATGTATTTTTATAACTGTTATATTTTCTTGATAAATTGAATTTCATCGTTATATAATGTATTTATCTCTTATAACAGTCTTCGACTTGAAGTCTATTTTTCTAATTTTAGTATAGCCACCTATGCTTTCTTGGTGACTATTTTCATGGAACATTGTTTTGCATTTTTTCACTTTCAACTTAGACACGACCTTAGGCCTGAAGTGAATGTTTTGTAAACAGCATATAATTGTGTCTTATTTATGCATATTCTGCCAATCTATGCTTTTTGATTGCAGAGTTTAAAGTAATTATTGATAATATAAAACTTACTATTACCACTTTATTTTTTTCTATATGTATGATAGGTTTTTTGGGGGCCCTCATTTTCTTCCTATTGCCCTCCTTTGTTTTCAGTTGATTTTTTGTAGCAGCATATTTTGATTTCATTTTCATTTTCTTTTGTGCATATTTTCTTTGTGCCTACCAGTGGATTATATATAACATCCTAAACTTAGAAAAATCTGTTTTAAACTTGTAACAACTTAACTTCAATTGCATACAACCAAAAAAAAAGCCTTTTAGTCATTTACAGCTCTGCCCTCCCTTTATATTATTAAATGCCATAAATTATATCTTTATGTATTTTGTATCCATTATATACAGTACTCATTAATATAGATTTACAATTGTTTTTATGCTTTTGTCTTTTAAATTCTATAAAATAGTAAGTGGAGTCAAGAACCAAAATTACAATAATATTATTAATTTTTTCCCTCAGGTATTTACCTTTACCAAAGATTTCTAAATGTTTATATGGCTTCAAGTTACTGTCTCTCATCCTTTCATCTCAACTTGAAGAATTTTCTTTAGGATTTCTTGTAGGGCAGATCTAGTGATACTCAATTTTTGTTTGCCTTGGAATGTCTTAATTTCTCCTTCATTTTTGAAAGACGGTTTTGGGAGATAACAGTTGTTTTATTTTTAACACTTTAAATACATCATCCTACTGCCTCCTGGCCTGCAAAGTTTCTGCTGATAAATCCGCTGATAATCTTATTAGGGATCCATTGTACATGACATGTTGCCTTTCTCTTGCTACTTTGTCTTTTACTTTTAACAGTTTAATTACAATGTGTATCAGTTAGGTCTCTTTTGATTTAGTCTACTTGAAGTTCATTGTCATTCTTGCATTTATATATCTATGTCTTTCTTCAAATTTGGAAAGTTTAGGTCTTTTTTTTTTTTTTTTTTTTTTTGCCTCTTTTTCTCTTCTGAAGTTCCTCTAATGTATATATTGGTCTGCTTGATGGTGCCTCATAAATCTCTTAGGTTCTGTTCACTTTTCTTTATATATTTTTTCTTTTTGCACCTGAGACTTGATGTCTTAAAATGATCTGTCTTCAAGTTTGCTGTCTTTTTTGCATTTGTTAAAATCTGCTGTTAAAGCCTTCCGATAATTTTTAAAATTCAGTAATTGTATTTTTTAGCTCTTAAATTTTGATTTGGTTCTTTTTAATAATCTTTTTATTTATATTCTAATTTTGTTTATGTATCATTTTATTCTGATTGCCTTTAGTTCTTTGTCCATGTTTTCTTTGGCTCTTTGATCATATATAGAACAGTCTCTTTTTAGTAAATTTTTGTCTAGTAAGCCAAAGCCAGTGGTTCTTTAGAGTATGTTTTTATAGATTTATTTTGTTCCTCTGAATGGGCCGTATTTTCCTGTTTCATTGTAT
The DNA here is from genome assembly GCF_030222135.1 of Aotus nancymaae. Lineage (NCBI taxonomy): Eukaryota > Metazoa > Chordata > Mammalia > Primates > Aotidae > Aotus > Aotus nancymaae. Next base: position 22,329,990 of record NW_026988455.1, read on the forward strand.
GATTTGTGAACTTTTGTTGAAAATTGGGCATTTGAATAAAAACAGCCACATTGCAGACTTTGCAGACTGCCTCTATGCAGGAAAGATCCTTATTAATCAGCTTGGCATGAAGGTTTAAGGTCTTCTCTGGCTTTTCTGGGGATGCATCTTCCCTAGAACTGTGAATGCACCCTTTTCCCAGTACCCTTATATACATGACTATTTTTAAATTTCTTAATTTTCCTAGGAGTTCTACCCCTTTCTCTTCCCTGGCCTTAGATGTCCTATTGTGGTTCTCTGCCTGTAATATCTTCCTTCCAGATATCTATGGGTCTGAAGCTCCCCTGTAGTTTTCAAGCATTGCAATACCCACCACTGCTTTCACTATTCCCTGACCTACTATCCAAGCTGCCACCATTCTTGTGTGATTGCTGAGTCAGGCAAGACAGGAACCCATTCCCTGGGCAGTCCCCAGACAAGCTAGAACACTGCAAACAAGTTCTTCTCTTTTACTTCTTTCCCAAGAAAAATACCAGGAATTGAGTAGCTTCCTTTGGCACTCCGCTAAAGAGGGAATGGAGCAAAGTGAGCACAAACACAATGCCATTTTCTGCTATTAAGAATTTTCTTTTCCTTGATTGGGCATTCACTTGGTTGCTACAAAGCCTTGACTGGTTTCTAGAACTTTCACTGAGCTATTCAGTCTGTTATTGCTTGATATTTCTCCAGGGAACAAAAACCTGGAGTTCCTAGTTTGCCATCTTGCTCAAGTAGTTTGATTCCTGAATATTCTTATGTATATTATTTATACATAAGAATTTATTAGAATTAATAAATAAAGAATATATTTATTATTTATACATTTAGAATCTAGGTGGTGAGGGAGGTAGCATTTATGCACTTCCTAAATTTTTTTTCAACGTGACATGCTGAAGAAATGATGAAAAGGACTCATGGTGCCTAACTTCATATAGCTTATAGAATAAAGGGGAAGACAAAATATGCATATACATGACTAATACACAAAATTGAAGATATTATAATCTAGACTATAAAGCAAGCAGAAATAGGAGCTGGATGATGGAAAGTGTCCTGGGCAGTCCAGGCTGCTAGGCTGCTATAACAGAATACTGTAGACTGTGGATTAAACAAACAACAGAATTTTAATTCTCACACTTCTTTTTTTTTTGAGTCTTGCTCCGTCACCCAGGCTGGAGTGCAGTGGCACAATCTCGGCTCACTGCAACCTCCACCTCTTGCGTTCAAGCGATTCTTCTGCCTCAGCCTCCCATATAGCTGGGACTATGGGTGCATGCCACCATGCTCAGCTGATTTTTGTATTTTTAGTAGAGATGGGGTTTCACCATATTGGCCAGGCTGGTCTCAAACTCCTGACCTCATGATCCGCCCCCCTCGGCTTCCCAAAGTGCTGGAATTACAGGCGTTAGCCACCACGCCTGGCTAATTTTTGTACTTCTAAAAACATGAAACTCCAAGATCAATGTGCCATGAGATCTGGCGTTTGGTGAGGGCTTTCTTCTAGGTTTGCACATAGCCACTTTCCTGCTGTGTCCTCACGTGGTAGAGAAAGAGTGTGCTAGTGTCTCTCCTCATATAAGGGTACTACTAATCCCATTATCGGGGCTCCGCATCATTATCTAATTCCCTTCCAAAATCCATATCTCTAAATGCTATCACACTGGGCATTTAGGCTTCAAAAACATGAATTTGGGGGAGGCTTACAAATATTTAGCCCACATCAGGAAGTATATTAGTTTGCTAGGGCATCTGTAATAAAGTACTAAAACTGGATGGTTTAAAAAACATAAAGGTATTAACTCAGTTCTAGAAGGTGGAAGTCCAAAACCAAGGTTTCAGCTCTTTTCCTTCTAAAGCCTTGGGGAAAAATCCTTCCTCACTTCTCCCAGCTCCTGGTGTTTGCTGGCAATCTTTGGCATTCTTTGGCTTGTAGATGCATCACTCCGATCTTTACCTCCAGTGTCACTTGATGGTTTTCTCTCTGTGTGTCTCTTTCTCTCTTCTTCTAAGGACACCAGTCATGTGTTCTACAAGGGGTGTTCCCCGTAGGGGCCCATCCTACTCCAGTATAATCTCTTCTTAACCTACTCTATCTGTAACAGCCCTGTTTCTAAATAACATCACATTTTGAGTTACTGGGGCTTAGTATTTTACATATCTTTTGTTGGAGGGCACAGTTCAATCTGAAGCAGAAGGTGATGCAACTTTAAACAAGGTGGTCAAGGTATGCCTCTCTGTGGACAAGATTTTTAGGAGTATGTTGGAGGCAAGGAATCCAGTGGAACAGCCACGGCCATAAAAGCATACAGAGACCAGTATGGTATGTGCAGCAACCAAGTGGGAGGAGGGGCAGGGTGAATTTTGAGAATTGAAAGAAAGCCAGGCCAGTTGGCACCTGTGAGTAGAGAAGAGGATCTGAGATAAAACTGGAGATGAAGCAAGCGGCTGGATCCTAAGAGCTTTATAAGCCAGATGAAGGTTTGGGCTTGATTCTCAAAGCTTTAGAATATCCTGCTCTGCTCATCCTGGCTGCTGCAGGAACAGAGTGGAGATAACATAGGTCAAGGAGACCGCTTAGGAAACTGATACTTACCTGGTAATTCCTTCAATCTTTTTGATTCTTCAGAGGGGACAAATGAGTGAGAAGGACAGACAATGTTTTTTTGCCACCTATTATACAAATGGAGAAGATCTAACAGACAGGGAGAAATGAGGGTGTGGAAGAGACAGACACTTGGAAAGAACAGAGCCTGAGCACAGAGGAGATATGGGCCTGCTGAAGAGGAGGCGTAGCTCTGTGACTGGCCTGGAATTAGGATGCTTGAAACCAATACTCTATGGCGATGCCAGGGAGCAGGATATGGCTGTTGGTGGGACAGCTGGGGTGCGGTGCAGGAAATGTCAATGGAGAAAAGGAGGCCATGACAATGAGGGCCAGATGTGAGGCGAATCTTTCAGGCAGCCAGGTAGAGAGGAAGACCACCAGGCCAAAAGGATGGCAGATAATGAAAAGATGAAGGAAAGAGAATGGCATCGTCCAAAAAGAAGCAAGATTTTGCGCTGGGAGGGGAAGATATGGCCCAGAAAAGATCATGTATCCAGAGGAAGGAGAACATCTGCTTGAGATGTGACCAGAAGCAGGGACCTGGAGAACGGTCCTTCCACAAAAAAGTTTAAATTTCCAAGCAATTTGATGAATAGGACACAAGCATTCCAGAGGACAGAGTGGAAGGTTTGGGGAGGAGGGAAGGAGAGGAGTGTGATGGGTTGTACCCAGGAATGCCCAGAGCAATGTTAGTGCATGGAGTTACATTTTATGCATATAATCATCTGTTTGTGTTCACTAATATTTTGAGTAGACCAAGAGAACTAGGTCAACCTCATATAAGGCAGGGATGAGAAACTCTCTGAGATTACAGAGAACAGATGTCAGCTTTAGCATCTGTGTAGCTCGGGTGAGCTGAAAAGATTAGGAACATATAGCAAGCATGGTGCCTCATTCTTAATGGGGCACACATGGTACGGAAGGAAGGAAGGGTGGGAGGGAGGAGGGAGGGAGTGTAGGAGAACAGTGAAACCTTGTTAAACTTAAGAGCATCTAGTACAGTTGGATGGTACAGCCTAAGGGATGATTAAAAATACAGAATCAGAATTGAAACCAATGGAATAGCACTATACCTTTATCTGCTGCAAAGAAGACCTACCTCTGAGTTCTTTATTTGCAACAAAATTACACCATCCTCTAAAAGTCACTCTTGGGCACCGCCAGGGATGCCATGGGGTACCACCTTATCCATCACACAGGACTGAAGCTCTTATTGCCCCAGTGGCAATACAATAGAAATACACATTTCAGTCCCACTCTGGACCTACTGATTCAGAATCTCTGAAGGTGCAGCTCAGCAATCTGCTTTTTAGCAAACAATCCAGGTGATTCTGATGCACGGGAGAGTTTGCAACTCATTGCACTAAAATTAGTTTTAAAAATATCACACATCTATAATTTTGGAGTATCACTGCTGAAGGCTCTCAGCTGACTCCCTTTTTTAGCATTACCTTCTATCAAAGACAGCCACCTTGCCCAAAATTGCATTCCTGAGGAGGAGAGACGGAACAGACAATGACTGATCCAGAGTGGCTTTCTTGCCTCAGTGTGGGCTATCTTTGAAGGGCCACCCCAACTTCAGAGCTCTTATGTTTGGGCCAGTAAACTCATGGACAAGAATGAAAGGAAAATTTTATTTTCTTCTTCCCTTTTTAGGGTAGCCTTTTTGTGCTTCCTTTCTTCAAGATCTGCAGAGCTTTTTTGCATTTCAAGGCTGTGACCTCAGTTCCCAGGATTTGGCTCCTCCAGAGATTAGGCTGGAATGACCCTGTTGAGGAGGACATGGTGACTGGGCCTTGAGGTGCAAAGAGACTGAGGCCACTCCTGTAGGTGGACATCCTCGCTGGTGACAAGACTGCTGGGAAATGGAGTGTTCTCTAGGCAGCAGAGGCCTGTGCCCCGCCCTTTTATGAAGGAACTTTAGAAGGGACAGCTGAGAAGAAAGTAATGTTGTGATGTCAGGAAAACCTGCTGAGTCTTCATTACCAGAAACATCACAGAGGATGGAGTGCATTGTTCTCTTGAGCATATTGTACCAGCCCGCTGCCATTTGCTACTGGTCCTGCATGACCCGAGTGGCATCGCTTACCTGGATTCCTGCTCTAAGAAGCATCAGCATTATCAGGGACCCCACCCTAGACCTACAGAATCAGAAAATCAGGGCATGGCCCAGCTGGAAATGTTTGAACAAGCCCCCTCCTCCAAGGTGATTCTGATACATTGTAGCATTTGAGGTACTCTGGCTTGGAGCTTCTCCACTTCTAACAAGCTTGGGAATCTTCTAGAGATTTTATTAAAGTCAGAGTCTGAGATTGAAGTAACTTTTCAAGAATTTTAGAGAAGATATGTTGACAGGGCATTTGCTAAATGTAAAATTTAAAAAAAAAAATTGTAGTGCAATGAGTTTCAAACTCTACTATGTATCAGAATCACCTGGAATGTTTGCTAAAAAGCAGACAGTTGGGCTCCACCTTCAGCGTTTCTGAATCAATAGATCCAGGTAGCGCTGACATGTGTATTTATAACAACTTCCCAGGGTTGCTGATACTGGTAGTACTCAGAACCACTCTCAGAGAAAACAAGGTAAAAATACGACAAGGAGACCCACGGAGAACATAGTCCAAAGGCATGTGCTCACTGCATGCTTGCTTGCTCAGCACCTGATCAGTGCATCTACTGCTTTCTCTCTTAGTTTGTGTCCCCAGTGTTAGAATTTGGTTCTTCCTCTTTGTTGGTAGTGTCTGGCACTCTGTGGACCAAGGTCATAAATGGAGCTATGAGCCCTCACACAGACCATGCTCGCCTGATTGGGGAGCAGAGCTGATGTGTACCCTGTGGGATGTGCAGTTTGTATAATATACAAGGTGACCAGCAGAGGGTGAGAGCACCCTGGGGCTCAGCAGGTGCATCCCTCACCCAGGTGGGTACCCAGAGTGATCTGCATCTGTCCAGGAAGTTCTTTGCACAAAGGGTCTTCTGGCCCTCAAGGCACATAATGTCTGGGCAGAGAGAAGGGTTGTGTCCACCCAGAGAGGGGCCATCTTTTCATCTGCACCAAGACCAAGTATAAGCTTGCAGAGTCCTAAGCGGTGAGAGCAAAGCAGGAACTTGGCTGAAGAGGCTCTTTTTACAGGCACCCAAAGGCCCTGGGGAAAGTGCACCTGTGAGACTGTGGAGAAGGATGGGGCTTCCCTAAAAGGAGTGATACTGGATTGATTTACTTTAGAAAACAAAGGCCTGTTGTGTTTCTTCCACCTCAGCATTGAACAGCCCACTACCATTTGCTACTGGTCTCTGCATGACGTGAGTGGCATAGCTGATCTGGATTTCTGCTCTAAGCAGCATCAGCATTACCCCACTCTAGACCTACAGAATCAGAAAATCAGGGCATGGCCCAGCTGGAAGTGTTTTAACAAGCCCCCTCCTCCAAGGTGATTCTGATATATTGTAGCATTTGAGATACTCTGGCTTGGAGCTTCCTCACTTCTAACAAGCTCGGGAACCTCCTGGAGATTTTATTAAAGTCAGATTCTGAGATTGAAGTTCTGGAGTGGGGATTAAAAGTCTGTATTCTTAATAAGTTTCTAGGTAATGTGAATGCTGCAGATCCATGAATTCACGTTGAGTAACAAAGGTTTATATTAGAGCAATGGTTCTTGACCTTTGACTTCCTGTTTTACTCTTGGCTACTATTAAAACAACAACAACAAAAACCCATAGCTATAAACAACCAAAATGTATAGCTCACAGTTGTAGAGGCTGGAAAGTCCAAGATCAAGGTAGATTAGGTGTCTGATGAGGGTCTGCTTCCTGGTTCATAGATGATGCCTTAGCTCTCTGGGCCCTCTTGTATAAGGGCACTGATCCCATTCATGACAGTGCTGTGCAAAGGTCCCACTTCCTCACATTGGTAACTAGAATGTCAGCATATGAATTTTGGGGGGACAGAAACAGCAATTTCACGTTGAAATACGTGGATGTTTGGGTCCCACCCACGGAGGACTGGACTGGAAATTTGACCTTGTTTTAAAATGTATTTATAGCTCCCCTGCTGATTCAAATGTGCAGGCAGGTGTCAGGAGTCCCTAGCCTGGAAGCATTTGGGACAGGCTCTTAGAAGGATGTAAGTTAAGGGGAAGTTAAAGGAGGAATTTGGGAGCAATCTGTTCCTTCTGATTGAAGAAATGTTAGGGATCCTGGGTAGTGCCAAAGAGGCCAGATACATCATTAATTGCTCCTTGCTTAAATGAGGCCTCCGGGCCCCTGCTTCACATTCTCAGAACAAATAATGATGGCATGTGGCAAAAGGCAGAATTCTTCTGCATCGTGGGATTTTCAGCATGGAACTGACTCTCTTTATCAGCTCCAGATCTGCTCTCGCTGCTTCCATGCTAGCACTGGCATTTTGCCTTCTGTATTTTTGCTTCTTTAATCCTTTTACCCTCCTTTGTTTAGTTCTTAAATTCCATTTTGTCATTTAACCTGATAACCTACATTTTGGTTGTCATGGAAAACAACATCCTGACTTTTAAGACTGTCAGGCTGGTTGTTTCAGGATCCAGAAACTGCGTCAGGCAGTGCTCAGAATCCATTGTCATTGTCTTCAGAGCCTGTTCTGGGATGGCTTTCTGAGTGGCCATACATTCCTTTGCAATGAAGAGGAGACTGGAGGACAGGGTGACCACTCTGCTTTTAGATATCATTAGCGTAGGTGCAGGTTTGCTGACAGTAGCCTTAAATGACTTTAGTAAAAACAGTGTATTTTTTATATTCCAATGGCCATAGGATCAAGGCCAGAATTAGGATGAACTGGGGAATAAAATAAGTTTTCTTGACTATAAGTTGTAAAATGCATAGTTTTAAAGTATGATTTTAAAAACACCTATTTCCTGTGAATAGTAGGGCAGAATTTCACTTTGGAAATGAACTTCAAAGGATGACATGTTTTAATTATTCAGAAAGTGAAGACGGGATTAAAACAGATAAATAAGATTCTACAACACAAACCAAATGTAAAGAACTACAAAATATTAATTTTGCTCAAGTCTTTTAGCATATTTGGCATTACAAAAGAATGAGCAACATAACCAAGAGAAGAAATCTTCCTTCAGTCTGCAGTTTAAATTTAATATGGATCAATGTTACAGTCAAGCACTTCTAAAAATGCCTGCACAGAATTGTTAGCCATTAATCGTTTCTTGCTGATTCACCTGTTTTTAATCAATGTGTCTGACAAAATTGTTTATCAATGTCAGGAAATAAACGTGGTTATTTCCTTGAAATGCTAATGTGGAACCACTCAGCGAAAAGTCAGTTGTAATCCAAGCTCGCCAATGGCGGTGTTGTCATAGGATCCCATTAAATTAGAATGTATTAATCTACGCTGTGTGGTTGGCTACGGGGCAGGGCATTTCGCCTGTCTTTAAATGAGTCGGTTTTTAAAAGTTAAAATCTGGAAATTGAAAGAAAGACTATATGGCTAGTAGTGATTATAGTTGGCAATGCGAACAAAAGAATCTGATTCCCTTTCAATGGAATTGTTTTAATTCATTAAATTATCAGAAAATTCCGGTCCTCACCATCTATTCCAGGAGCATGCGGTAGGTGGCACCTAAAAGCTCTTTGGAGGCGAGCAGGCGCCATTTAAGCAGGAGCAGCGGCCTCTGCAGCAGCTGGCGCATCTGAGAAGGCAGAGACTGAAGAGAGAGGAGGAGGAGCAGCGTGCAGCGGCGGTGACAGTGCCAGGCCGGCGTGGCTCAGGCCAGCGCAGGTGCAGGGGCTACGGGCAGGCGGAGCGCGAGGGCGCGGGGCGCGGGGAGCACGGCCGGCGGGAGGCGCAGGGCGCGCGGCGGGAGAGCAGCTGACAGCGTCGTCACGGCGGCGGGAGGGAGCGCGCTGCGCCTGCCTCCGGGAGGAGCTGCATCCACACACCCTGCGCTGTCCTGTCCTGCGCGAGCGGAGCTCTGAAGAAGCTCTGAGCGGAGTTGTGTTCTTCCCCAGGTAACCGATTTGCGCCTTCTGTCGTGGCCTCGCTGCGTCCGCACTGGGGCACGGGCGGCTTTGGCTTGTTTGGCAGCCCCTGGAAAGGGATTATCGCTCTCTGGGAGGGCGAGTCCGCGTGTAAATACTGGAGTTGTCAAGGGGGGAAGAAACCTGCATTTCTGTATCCTTGTCAGGAAGGGTGAGCATCATTCCTACCCTTGTCTAAAACATGTTCTTTTTTAAAAAATCTGCATCTTACGTATTATTAGGGATTTCTTCCAAAACAAGAGTTACCGTTTTGGAAAATTCTACGGTGCAGGTGTTTCTGTTAACGTGGAAGTTTAATGGATTGTAGGAAAAGTGTAAGTAGATGTGGTCTAAAGTAAGAAAAATGCCAAGCACGTTAGAGACTGCCGTTTGCTTCGGTACGCTTTCATCCTCGACTGCTTCACTTCATGGGCTTGGCTGAGACCTGTCTGAATCTTTTGTTTGTCTTTTTAAAGAATGTGTCTCATGATATCTGTATGTGTTCCTTGTCTTTTTAAAGAATGTGTCTCATGATATCTGTATGTGTTCCTTTCCGCTCTCTTGTTGTAAGAGCAGAAGATGGGCAAGGGGCTGCATCCAGTCCTTAGTTGTAAGACTGTGGTTTCCTATCAGATGACAATGACTGCTGACAGCTCCCAGGCTCACCTGCAAAGCAGTGCTGGCTTCGGGCAGTGTGGGAAACTGCCTTTGTCGTCCTCTCTTGAAAAATGCTGTTTTTCCTCTTTAAAACTCCGATTCACATTCTATGTGGGTTTGGGAGACTTTTAAACTACAAGCTCTGTGAATCATCTGTTACATCAATTGAGTGTTGGAATACAACATTGTGGTGGAATTCAGTTTCTTCCTACTGTGCAGAGACACAGCTTGCCTTCCCTAGGATTTTATTTTACATATTTGCCCTTGTTAACTTTTAAATGGATCCCCTAGCATGTGAGAAGCTAGTCTAGCATATCAGAACTTTTCTGCTTCAAATAAAAATTTTCAAAAATATTATTTTTAAGGAAGATTTTCTAGGTAACGCTAAAAGTCTGGAGGTTTTACATTCCAAACCAGTCACAATGTGCTCCATTTCCAGTGGCATTTGGATTCGAGGAGGTGGAGTGGGAGGAAGAGAAAAGGGGAGGATAAAATTAGAATAAATTTAACAAATTTGTAGGGGAATCATACTTTTTTCTTGGTTGTTGCCTGAAATTGCAAATTGTCCACAATTTTATCTATCTCTGGAAATGCAGGAGGCTCTGTGGGCTGGGGACAGGAAGACACAGTTCATTTTATAGAAATAAAAGATACAATGGCAAGGAAACATTTTCATCCCATTTAACAGATGGCATTTAATTTGGTAATAGTCTCAGGCGGGCACAGAGAAAGGAAGGGGCAGGGAGGTGTAATTGCTTTCGATACCAAGGCATATATACCGAGAACTGCTGCTCACACTTCAGTGATCCCTGCAGATGGGAAGTATGTGTTCATGGTTATTGTAGAAACCTCCAGAATCTTTCTTTGTTACACCTTTAATAGACTTGTTCCTAAAAGGCGGCTCAGAAAACATACAGATGAAATGCCAAATTGTGAAAGTCACTTTTCAGTTTGTGTCTAACAACTCAGCATTCTCAGCAAAGCAGTTTCCTCATGAGAAGAGCAGAGGAGATCTTTATTTATTTATTGTATGTTGTTCCTATCCTATACACCCACACACAACTTTTACTGTATTGGGAATGTATTATTTCAGTGGTAAATACTGCATATCTTACTGAAAAATTAAAACCTTTTAAAAAACAACTGGGTGCTTTTGTCAAAAAGAGAGTGTATCTGTGATAATAAAAATGCACACTGTTCATTCTTCTTCTAATTTGGAGGCCAGAGTTGATATGTTGAAAATTAACCTATTGGTTTAGGCAAAATCATCATTTCCCTGTGATAAATGCAGTAAATTTTTCCACCACAGAATTTCTTTCTTAGAGGAGCATTCAGTTGTCTGGGGTGAGGTGGTTGCCTGCCAGCTATTTTAAGTAAAAAAGTGTTTAGTGCTGATCTGTAACTTTGGATTCAGATAACAACCATCCCCAATTCTCACTCATAGGGTGGATTGGCTCTATCTATCATCAGTCTCTCTGGTATGAGTATTGATAGTAGACAGATAGATGTCTCTTTAAGAATAGAACTGATTTGTAGGACACTAATTGATTTTGGTTATGATTTTTCCAGGAAAACAGCTACTCAATCAAAAGAGAATACAATGTTTGTTATGTTGTCCAAATTGCTGATGGCTTTTTAAGAGTTAAATTTACCAATTCATGCATACGCATTTAAATATGAACTTAAAATTATTTTACTGATGTCAAATAATGCTTTAGTTTTCGGTTTATTACATGGTTTGTGAGTCTCTCCTCACTAACAGGGAAGGACTCTTTGAAGTACTCAAAACAAATGCCCCTTCTTTCTGTCCTTCTTTGCTCTCAGCCACTGGCAATTTAGGAAAGAGATTCCTTATAGCTGACTCCTTAATGCAGTGTTTTCTTGTAAATCAGTACTGTACAATAGAATTGAAATGTGTGAGGCATGTGCAGAGTTTAAAATGTCCTAATGGTCGTGATAGAAAAGTAAAGGGAAATTAATTTTAATTTTAGTTTTTTTTAATTTTTAATTTATTTTAATTAATTTATTTTTTTAATTTTTAACTTTTTTAAACTGATTTTAATTTTAATTTTGATTTTAAAGGTGAAATTAATTTTAATAATATATTTAAGCCAGCATATTAAAAAATGACCATTTAGATGTAATCCATAGAAAATGCTAATAAGATATTTTACCATTTTAAATGACTGCTGAGAAGGCATCTCAATTTGGATTCGCTGTGCTTCCAGTGTTCAATAGCTCATCCAGCTGATGGCTACTGTATTGTCCAGCACAGCTATAGATCATTAATCAATTGATGGTAATTTAAAAGCTAAAGCATTTGGCACCATCACCAACTAAGCACTATCATAAATAAATATACAAATGGTCTCAGATTGCTGTGAGATATGTGTCCTCTTTCCTGCCATTAACTGTTGTGCTGTCTTGAACCTACTACTTGGTTCTTTATCAGAAAGACAAAAGGATTAGATCAAATACTTCCTGTAATTCTATAAAAAATAACCAGTGAGTAGACATCGGGGATCCAACCTGCATGCAGCCTAGAGGTTTATTGTGGCAGAAACAAAGGAAAACAGGTATGCCTGATGGGCATCATCATTTTGCACCATTACTAACTTCTATCCCAAGAAGTACTGCCCACCCCATCCCACACCTGGGGTTTGCTTCAGCGTGATTCTTGATTACAGAGATCAGCAACTTAGTCCCCAAGACCCATTATAGATCATTCAATTTTCATATAATTTTTTTATTGAACAAGCAGCAGCAAACCCATTATAAAACTAATAAACAGCCAGTGGCTATTCTTTACTATGCAATAAAATATATTACACAAATCTTTCAGTATTATTCTTTACTGGTATGAGTATTTTCAATGTTTGTGTCTATTTATTTTGACACCATTAAAGTTTAGGGTGAAATCTAATACTTTACAAATAATGCATGAATACCGAATTCTTGAAACACAGAAATTAATGGCCTTAATGAAAATATATCCATTTCTTTATCTAGTCCCTGAATACCTCCATGATCAGTGATTGCTTGTGGGGTTGGTACCATTTCCATCACGTGGTTCTCTGTCTCAGAAATTATGATAGGAGATTTAAAGAGGGCAGCGTTTTGTATGAAAGGATTTGGGGCAATATTTTTTAAAGCTAATTAATCTGCAAAGTGATAATTTTTCTGAGGAAATAAGAACGCAAGAACTTTCCATTATGCCTTCCCATAATAAACACACACGCCCCTCCCTCCTTTAACATCTTCAGATACTCATTAGGGCTCAAAGAAGCCTTTGAAGGAGGAAGCTTTCTTTCCTTTGTCATCCTGACATTCTGATTGTTTTATTGGAGCACCTTTGTGACTTTTGAGTTTGGGGATTTCTCTCTAGAAGATGCTGAGCAAAAAGGAAAAGTGATCAGAACCCAGGTTTCTTCATTGAGGAAAATCCAGGTGGAGTCCACTCGGCTCTCTATGTGCATACAGAAACCCAGCTCAATGCCATTTTTGTATAAACTTAGACTCATCTCCCCAGCCTTACCACCCAGCTACCTACCGCCCCAATAACACGCATACAACACACACGATCAATGGAGTATCTCATTGCCTCCTTGCCTATAAAACAGTCATCTGACACTTAAAAAAGGATTGACTAAGCCTTTTGCTTCCATCTCTTCACCTTTGTGCTTCTCTCTTGGAACCTTTTTGGCCTTCACTGGGTTCTTATAGAATGAATGGGAGTGGACCACAAAATGTAAAACTGACATTAGCTTTTTAGTAAGGTCTGTGTAAGTGTTTGCAAGCCAAGAAGAGATAGAACTACGGATAATAGAAATGACTGGGCAACCTAGATTTTGAAAATAACCTAAATTTCTCTATCATGACAACCATGTGCTTATCTATTTTTTTAAATGTTGCCAGGTTTACATATAATGCTTTGTGTTTTTCGTTCTTCCATTCTTTAAATGCTAGTTGAAATTCCTCCATTTATTCAATAATTTCAAGATGCAGAAATAAATCAAGTTGTTGGAAAAAATCTTTAAACAAAGAATGAAAAGGTAAATATGGGAGAATTTGTAATGGTCTCAGAGTAGGGAAGGGCTTTTTAAGGATGAACTCAAACTGAATACTAAAAAGGAAAAGTTTGTTAAATTGGATCCCCAGAAATTTTAAATTTTAAATTTCTTTCCAGAAGACCATATAAAGTAAACAACATCAAAGGAAAGATATTTGTAACATATTTTAGATGAGGCCTATTTTTTTAAACATAGTGGTTCTCAAATTCTGTAAGCATCAGAATCACCTGATGGCCTTGCTAAGCCTGAGATTGTGATTTCAAACCCAGGCGACTCAGATTCAGCTGACTCAATGGGGACCTGGTGTTTCTAATAAGGTCCCAGTGAAGGGGATTGTGCTGATCTTCCAAGCACAGTTGGAGAGCCATGGCCTTAATCTAAAATAATACCATCCTTGCAAACTTCTAGAAACTGAGCCAAGAACAAGAACACACCAGTTCCAAAGATACAAATACCAATTACTTTTAACAAATGATGCTCAATGTCACCCAAATTAAGTAAATGCAATTAATTCGGTAATGAGAAACAGACATCTTGTTTCAATGGAAGGGATCAAAGAGTTTGATAATACTCCATATTATGCAAGGTCTGGGGAAATAGCACTCACACCATCATGGAACAGGTGATGGAGAAGTTGGTAGTAATTTTCAAGAGCAACAGGCATTCGCTACCAATTAAAATGTACATACCCTTTGATTCTGCAGTTCCATTTATAGGAGTTTTCTCTACAGATAGGCTCAGAAACATAAAATATTTATGTATAAGGCTATTCATTGAGCAAAAGACTGAAAATACCAAGAAAGTGGTTAATAAATGATAGTTTAGCCCTCAGCAGAGTCTTTTGAAGCTGTTAAGAAATACAGTCTGGCTCTATATATGCTAGTATGAACAAATCTGTAGCTGGCTCCCAGCTTGCTCTGCGTCAGTGTATGATGTTTTGACTTTACAATAGCAGGAATGCTATATACATTCAGTAGAAACTGTACTTTGATTTTTGATACTTTCCTGGGCTGGTGATATGCAGTGGTATATGGTATGATCCCCTGTCACGATGCTGGGCAGTGGCAGTGAGCCACAGCTCTTAGTTATCCACATGATCACCAAGGGAAACAACTGATACTCTAAAATTGACTGTGTTGCCAGAAGACTTTGCCCAACTGTTGGTTAATGAAAGTGTCCTGAGCACATTTAAGGTAGGCTAGGCTAAGCTATGGTATACAGTAGGTAAGTTGTATTAAATGTATTTTTGACATGATATTATTGGTTTGTGAGGGGTTTATCAGGGCATAGCCGCCTGGTAAGTTGAGAAGCAACTGTATGTGAAGCACTGTTGATGTCACACTTGCATGTATTTGTCTACCGCTCTGACTAAATAGCTATCAATTGATCTGTCTCTCTTTGACTATGTACCATTTTGTTAACACTTGATCACAGTGCTTTCTTACCAATGACCACTCAGATCATTTAGTCACATGCTAAATGTTTCACTGCCAACCCTCTTCTTCCCATTCAATTTATGCTTTTGACAAGAGACCATTTCTGGCAATTGAGACAAACATCATTTTGAGTAGTTTGCCATTGTGAGTTAATGTGAAACAATGAGCCAATTAAGTTAACCCATTGTAGAAATATTCAACTGTATTTTGTTGAATTTCAAACAAAATATTGTTGATTTTCGCATTGGTAACTTTTTGGTGATATTTTTATTCTTACAGTGGCATTCTTTAAGAATATTCAGTTGTATTCTCTGTCCTTTAGGACAATTCCAGATTCCACTGAAGTTGTATCACTTCCATTATGGAAACAAAGCCATGTTTGGGGCAGAAGTGTCCTGCCCTGCAATCCTGAGCCTGCAGATGGAACCCAGACCTCTTAGTTGTAGGACTTGTACTAAATAGAAACGTATACTAATTAGAAACTGTGAGTCTTTACCTCAGCATTGAAAGATATGTGAATACCAAATATCATCTTACCTTCCAATTATCTTAAGACTGGCAAAGACCAACAAATGAGACTTCCTACTGTGAATCTGATCTCCCATGGCCTGGCCCTTCTCTGATCGGGCTTTTGCCCCTAGTGTTAAAGCTACATTGAAATCATGAATTAAATATCCCATGATGTAAGCATAACCCATGTTTTCCTCCAAACACGTGTTTTCTTGACCTGTTGGTATAGTTGTCCAGAGTTCAGCTTTTGATGTGGACCTTATATGAAGCATGTATAGCATTTTTGATGAGTCAGAAAACATACACAGTTATCCATTATAAGCTGTCTAGCATCATCATTGCAGTTTTAAATGAATATTATGTAAGTTTCAAAGTTGCTTGGCAATATTATAGGTTAGTCTGAAAGACTTCCTTCTGCAACATTTTAGAATCCAGCACTTCTTGTTCAGTTGTTACTAATTTGGATTGGTTTGGGTGCCTTCCCAGATTAGCTATGATTATTATACCTAAGTGCAATAAAACGTCATTGAAGATTCTGTCCCCAGATACCTGATGGTGTGACGCGTTCGTCCATAGCTTCCTTGTTTTTACTGAAGCCTAGACCATGTTTCTGGTCCCCTGGGCTATTGTGATTGCTCCTCTTCCACGCGTGTTTGGACTTACCTAAACTTGAGTTCAAATGTGGATTCTGTCACTAGCTGTGTAACAAGTCTCTGTGACTTTAACCATCCAGAGTCTCAGTTCTCTCACCTGTAAATTGGGGCTACTAAAAGCTAAGTCAAAAGGTGTTTTTAAGATGAATCTTGCCTAGAACCTCCGGATTCCAGCTAGGCAGTAAGGATTCAGGCTGTTTGGGTGGTTCATTGATGAACGTTTGAGTGGTTCCTCTTTCACAGTGTCTCAGACTCATTCTTCTCTTTTACAACTTGGCATGAAGCCCATTGTCTTATAGTCGTACTTTATTTCTGGATGGAATTCTGGCTTCAGCTTCAGTCCTTTCTAATTTACCAGAACTCACACTCTCAAATGAATGTTAAAATGTTCCCCTTTTTTTCTATATATCTTTCTCTTTTCATTGAACCAACTGGGATTCTATTTTTTCTCTGGTTAAATCCACTTTCCTCCTTTTGCCAATGTTCCTTTCCTCTGTTGACTGGACTCATCGCTCCATAGGAGTTCCTGGCTCTAACTGAATTCAATGGTTTTGACATGAAAGAACATGCCTTGGTTGATATTCTTGTTTTTCTAGCCTTGAGCTGTTCATCTGTGTAAAGATCCTGGGCATCCTGGCCTTGACTGGAAGCCTGCCAAAAGCTCCTCCGGTACTAAGGACTGTATGAGGTTATTGATCATTGGATTCAAGACACATTGGTAGCTATTCCTTCTTACAGTAGTTTTGTTAACCTGCCTGGTCACCATGCAGCAGACACAAATAAATTTTCATTGATTAATGACTCCTAGGTCCTTATTATATGCCCTTGCCCTCTTCTGACCTCCTGGATATTGTTCTTCACTCACCAAAGGTGTTGACCCCTGGTTCATTTTCTTCCTCCTGACCTCAAGTTCAGATATCCAAGGTAACTCCACTCATTTTCCATCACTCTTCTTATGCTCCACAGGCACAGGAGGACCTTTTCAGAACTGGAAACTCTTAGATTTCTAGGGGGACCAGAGGGAGCCTCCCCACTCTGATCATAGCACTTCCTTTTCACCCTCATCAGGAACTTACATTTGATCTTGCCAGTATATTCAGCTGTTACCTTCTCTTTAAAACATATACACCCTATATATCTGTATTTTAAAATTAATTTTTAAAAATTTAGCAAATCAAAACTGTGTACCATGTAGCTACCAATTCATAAACTTTTCTCTGATTCACAACCAAAGTCACAGGAAGTGTTTCTGAGCTTGCTCACTCCTCAATCTACTGCAAACTTCTTCTACCCTCTGATGCCATCAAAGTGCCTCTTGCCAGGTTCACCAGTGACTTGCATTGCATCGCATCCGGTGGGCACTCGCCAGTTCTCATTTGACTTCCCTTTTTAGTGCCAGTTCACGCTGTCAAGCCCTCTCTGTTTTGCAGTCTTGGCTTTCCTCGGCTTCTGCAACATGGCTCCTCCATGGAGTTGCTTCTCCTCCTCTGATCGCTCCTTTTTTTAATTTTATGCAGATCCACTGCTTTTACCAAACATCAAATTCTGGTGTCTCTTGAGGCCGTGTCCAAGTCATCCATTCCTTTCTCTTTGTTCTTGCAAACCATCTTATCCACACACTTGTCTTCTATCCCTGCCTCAATGCACGTAGCTCCCAAATGTGCATTCCAATCCCAGATGCTATAGCTGGCCCTGGACATGTATCCACCTGTCTACCTGATGTGAGCCCCTGACTGTCCCAAAGGCACTTGGAGATCTGCATACTGAAGATTAATCCCATGATTCCTTCCCTAAAACCTGTCTTTTGTCTAGCATTCTCTCAGCAAATCATTTCATCCTAGCTATGCAGTTCTCTAGGTTGGAAACCTTAGGAGTTTTTCTGATGCTTCCTTCTCCTCCATTCTACCTCCTAACCCTTTTTTCCTACCAACCCATCACTAGTTGCTGTTGATGTCACCATAATTGTTTTCTGCCTTCCCTGCTCTCACCTTAGCCCAAGCTGCCTTTGTTTTTGACCGAATTGCCCACTTGACAGAGAAGCCAGGGCCCCTTCAGTGGCTGCCTCTGCCCTCTACAAGCCTCACGTGATGTCAGCATGCCTTCTTTTCCAGCCTCGCCTCACATGGCTTTCCCCTGGCGGCCCATGGTGGCACCTTCCTTCTAGTACGTGAAAGGTTCCATGCTGTCTCCCTCCCTGGGGACTGCCCGGGGCACATGGTGTTGGTGTGGTTTCATTAATCCATCTACAGCAGAGAGCCCTGGATATCATCAAGCAGCAGCATTGCCCTGTCAGTGAAATAGACACATGGTCTGCACTAGTGCTCTGTGGTTGCAGCCTGGAAGCCCCATCTGAGATCCTGCCCAGGCCACAGAAACGCATGTCACACACAGCAAAGCAGAAGTGAAGCCAGAGATCTCTGCTTACCTTGTTCTCGTCTGAGGCAAGTTGCTTAGCCTGCCTTTCCCAGTGTGCTCATTGGAAGCAAAGTACAGATGCATGCATGCACTAAACAAATTCTTCTTGTGTACTACTTATGGGCCAGGCAGTGTTCAAGCATTGGGAGACAGTAATGAATGGAACAGACAAAAAGCCCATAAGGAGCTTTTAATATAGTAGAAGTAAACTCAAATTTTTTACAAAAGGAAATTACATACTATATTATAAAGCAAATGTGCACTGGAGAAAATAAAGCAGGAGGGTGCCACAGACTACTGGGTTGAGGCTGAGGTTGAAAACTGAGATAGGGTAGTCAGGGAAGTTCTCATTGAGCTGGTGATATTTTAACACAGGCCTGTGGGAGGCAAGGGAGTGAGCCCTGTGACTACCTGGGAGAAGACAGAGCAGCCAGTGCAAAGGTCCTGAGGCGGAAGCATGCCAAGTGAGTCCAGGAGCAAGGAGGCCAGTGTGGCTGGAATTAAGTGAGCTGGGGGATAATGGTGGGAATGAGGGTAAGGTGTGGAGCAGAGCCACTTAGCTATTACTCTCAGGGAGACAGGGCCGATGATGGAGGGTTTTGGGCATAGGAATGATGTGTTCTGCAGCCTGAGTGGAGAATTGATTGGAGTGGCTCAGGGTCTGAGGCAAACTGATCACCCAGCAGGCTGCTTCCGGTCATCCAGGTAAGAAACGATGGTGCCTGGAAAGCCTGCCAGCAATGAGGAAGGTGATTCATGGTGGGGTCTGGAAGAGTTTGGAAGATATCACTGACAAATGTTGCTGATGGAGTGGACTTGAGGTATAACAGAACAAGAGGAGGTAAGGATGACTCCAAGGTTCTTGGCCTGGGTGACTGAAGGGATAATGTTGCTATTGACTGAGACAAAGAAAACTGTAGCGGGGAAGTGCTGGGGTGTTATAGGGTGTTTAGACTTGCACATGTTCCATTTGGGATATGTGCACGGCACCCATGTGGAGATGCTGAGGCAGGAGAGAGGTATATGAGTTAGCGGTTTTAGGGAGAGGTCCTGGCCATGGGTATGCAGTTGGGGGTGCTGGCATATGAATGATATGCCATATCAGACACCCCCACTGACTGAATGAGTAGAGTAGCAGCAAAGGACAAATAGCAAAGATAGGGGGTGGCTGTCTCACAGGCAAGCTAGTTGCAGTGATGGTGCCGATCTACCTCTTCTGCTGCCTCCACCCTAGTACGAGTCACCCTCGGCACATACCGGGATTATTGCTGGAGCCCCCTGACCGGGATCCTGCCGCCACTCCCAACCCTTGGCCTGCAGGCCCTCAAAGAGGTACTTTTACAATGGAGGTCCCATCCTGTCGCTTCTCTACTCAAAAACCCTCCAGCTGCCTTCTGTTCTTCTTAGAATAAAAGCTGACCTTTTCCCTGTGCTTACAAAGCTCTACACGACCTGCCTGTCCCAGAACTTTTATTTTGCTGACCTCATCAGCCTTTTTCCCTCAATTCAAGAATTTTTCTGTGTGTCTTGAGCATGTTGGACAAGTGTCTGTGTTTGGACCTGCTGTTCTCTCTGCCAGAAAAACCCCACCACCCACACACAGGTTTCCACAGAGTTCATGCCATTACCTTTCTCAGATTGTTGCTAATATTTCAACTTTTCAGGGAGTCCTTCCCTGGCCTCTCATCATCTTTGATGCTCACTACATAATTTGAAATGTAATAAAAATATATTAATATACTTTTGTCAAATGGTTCCACACTGTAGGAAATCCTGCATTTGGAAGGCCTTTAAAATTATTTTTAAAATTTGATTTTCAGATTCTGAATTGCACTGATTGGACAGTTAATTTTAAGGACACCTTTGGATTGCTTTGGGCAATATCATGTAAGGGTGGAATCATTTTTATATGTCCCTTTTCAAAACGCTTTCTATATAGAATGATTAGCTTTCCAAAGCAGGTACTGTGTCTCTCGCCTTTAAATTACAGGGATGAAGAAAATATGCCTATTTTTTGGAAAATATCTGCTATCTGGCCTGCTCCTGAAGACCTATCAAATAGAAAACATTAATAAACTTAGAACAATGCTTTTGTATAAAAGGAAAATACACACCTTGATATTAGTTCTACAACTCTTATTTTCTGCTACAGAGTAACTAGTGAACCATTGTGTGATAGAAAATGTTTTCATGGTTGCTGCACATCTCCATGTAAAGTATTGGAAAGATTCTATTGTATCTTAAAAGTCTGACTTTTATAAATGAAAAATAACATATGCAAGTGCATGCTATCCCATAGCTCCCACCTACTTTTGGATTCAAGATCTTTTCTGCAATAATGTAGTGGTGGATGATGCAGTAATTCACCTCTTGCTCTGTTTCTATCATGTTATCACATATCTTTGTGTAATTTTTTATTTCCATTGGCATTGCCAATCTTTGAGTGGTTTTAAGTAGTTTTGCAAAAAACTTATTTACTTTTTTACGGTTTAATTCTCTTCACTGCTACAACTTTCCTTTGTTGGATCACACACAAAAAATGTATTCCCACAGCAAATAATAAATATGTATTGAGTGTTTCTGATGTATCTGACATTGGGCTAGTGGCATGGATGTGCTGGGGAATGAACCAAAAGTCCCTGCCTTCCTGGCTTCTATATTCAAGTAAGGAGTAGGAGAGAGAGAGAGAAGAAAAAAAAAAAAAAAACAGATATAAGTGCATAAATAAACACTGAAAGAAGAATATATGTACCAAAGTCCCTTATTGTTGAAAGAGAATCATTCTAGCAAATAATAAAGGAGCTGAGGTTTATTGGGAACATTTGTACTTTTGCCCAACTGTTTAGCAAAGCTCTCTCTGTGTAACTTCTGATAGGGCTGGCCCTTCTGTATCTGTGGCTTCCGCATCTGCAGATTCAACCAATTGAAAAAAAAATGGGAGAAAAAGATGGTTGTGCTCCTACTGAACATGTATAGACTTTTTTCTCAGGTCTTTATTTCCTAAATGATGCAGTATAACAGCTATTTACATAGCATTTAAGCTCTATTAGTTATGATAAGTAACCTAGAAATGATTTAACATATCCAAGAGGATGTGCATAGGTTACATGCAAGTACTACTTCATTTTATGTAAGAGACTTGAGCGTCACGAATTTTGGTGTTCACAGGTGTCCTGGAAACGATCCCCTGCAGATACCAAGGAACAACTGCATTGTTTTTTTTTTTTTTTACACTGTCAGCAGTTTTTTTCTATATATCTTCTCATAAGATTTTGAGAAAAGTGAATTCTAGTTTGTACCATACATTTTAGTGGATTATTGTATATAGTTTACCACAGCAGGAAAATAAATGTTTTTCCAATGGTTTGTGGCTTTTTGCCTTTCACTATTAGTAGAAAACCTCAAAAGAGGATTCTAAGCATTTTTTAAAAAATTAAGCTTAATTAAATTTTGTAACACATTGGATTAAGTATTATGTGTTATTAAACAGTGCTGAAAAATAGTGATTTGTTTTTATGTTCGCCAGCAGTGCAGACTGTGTGAGTCACCTATGTAATTTTGTATTTATAGTAACCACATTTTAAAAAGTAAAAAGACAGATGTAATTAATTTTAAGTAATATATTTTTAGGCTGGGCGGGGAGGCTCACACTTGTAATCCCAGCACTTTGGGAGGCCGAGGGAGGTGGATCACTTGAGCCCAGGAGTTTGAGACCAGTCTGGGCAACGTGATGAAACCCTGTCTCTACAAAAAAATACAAAAAGTTAGCCAGGAGTGGTGGCATGTTCCTGTAGTCCCAGCCACTGGAGATGCAAAGGTGGGAGGATCCCCTGAGCCTAGGAGATTGGGGCTATAATGAGCCATGATTGAGACACTGCACTCCAGCTTAGCTAACAGAGTGAGACCTTGTCTCAAAAAAATGTACGCGTGCGCGTGTGTGTGTAAAGTAATATGTATATATGTTTTTTTCATTTTGATTTTGTTTTATTTTACATTTCATGTATTATCCACAGTTTCAGCAATGGTAACAGCCACCTAGCCTCCCTAGTCTGAAATGGCAAGATGGTCACAGCTGTGGCTGACAGTAAAGCACTGATATGCTCACAAATATATAAGATGATCATTTTAACTTGTAATCAATATTAGAATTTATGAATAAGGTTAGAAATATTTTTTTATTCTAAGTTTTCAAAATCCAGGGCAGCACATTTCGGTTCAGCCAGCTGCATTTCAAGGGTCCAGTGGCACTGTGTGGGCAGCGCAGGTCTGGGGGCTGAGCGTTAGATGCCATGGCTAATAATGATGGCTTCACACGTAATACCGTATAAACTTAAGGCCAGCATGAAGGTATGCATTTTAATTGGTCTTCTCAAGATATTAGTTTTGTTTTGTTCGTCTTGTCAGATTTGATGAGACCCTTGCTGGTTTTTTTCTTTTTTAAAAAACAAAATTACTTTCAGTTCTGGGCTACATGTACAGAATGCACAGGTTTGTTACATAGGTATACATGTGCTATGGTGGTTTGCTGTACCTAACAACCTGTCATCTAGTTTTTAAGCCCCGAATACATTAGGTATTTGTCCTAATGCTCTCCCTCCCCTTGCCCTACACCCCCTAACCCTTGCTGTTTTTACTATATAGTGTGGTTGAATAAGGAGGAGCTGTCTGCCTAGCTAATGCTGCCAATTATGTTCATTATGGGTATTATCTTTAATTCATGGTTTTGTTATTTCTGAAAATGTTTATGCGTACAGTCTTATCTATTTTTATTTTGGTAAAATATATATAACATAAAATTTTCCATTTAAATCATTTTCAAGCATATAATTAATTCAGTGGCAATAAGTAAATTCACATTATTATGCAGTCATCACCACCATCCGTCTCACAAAACCCAAACTCCATGCTCATAAAACAACTCTCCTTCTTCCATTCCCTTAGCCCCTGGCAACTCTCATTCTTATTTCTGCCTATGAATTTGACTACTCTGTGTACCTGCTGTAAGTGGTGTCATACAGTATTTGTGTTTTTTGACTGGCTTATTTTACTCAGCATAATGTCCTCAAGGTTCCTCCAGGTGGTAGCACGTGTTAGAGTTTCCTTCCCATTTAAGGCTGAATGATATTTCTGTTGCCCTAGTCCATTCTTGCTTTGCTATAAAGAAATGCCTGAGACTTGGTAATTTATAAGAAAAGAGACTTCATTGGCTCATGGTTCTGCAGGTTGTACAGGAACCATAGTGGTGTCCGCTTCTGGGGAGGCCTCGGGAAGCTTACAATCATGGCAGAAGACAAAACGGGAGCAGGCGCTTCACATCGTGGAAGCAAAAGGAATAGAGAGTTGTGGGTGGGGCAAGGAGGAATGACACATACTTTTAAATGGCCAGATCTTACAAGAACTTACTCACTATTGCAAAGATAGCACCAAGCCATAAGGGATCTGCTCCCATGACCCAAACACCTCTCACCAGGCCCCACCTCCAGCATTGGGGATTACAATTCAACACGAGATATGGGCAGGGACAAATATCCAAACTGTATCACCTGTGTATGTACACTGCATTTTGTTTATTCATTCATCTTTTCTGTGGAAATTGGGTTTGCTTCCACCTTTGGGCTATTGTGAGTAATGCTGCTGTGTAAACATGGGCACACAAGTATCTATTAGAGTCCCTGCTTCCATTTCTTTTCCACCCAGAAGTAGAATTGCTGGATCATACGGTCATTCTATCTTTAATTTCTTCCACAGATTTTGTACCATTTTAGATTACCATCAGCAATGCACAAGGGTTTCAATTTCTATCTTTGCTAACACTTTTATTTTCTGCTTTTTTAAAATAGCCATTCTAGTGGGTATGAAGTGGTACTTCATTGATTTACATTTCCCTAATGACTAATGATGTTGACATCTTTTTATGTGCTTGTTGGTCATTTGTATGTATTCCGTAGAGAAATATCTATTCAAGTTCTTTGTCTTTTTTTTTTTAATGGGGTCTTGCTATGGTGCCCAGGCTGGATATGAACTCTTGGGCCAAACTATCTTCCTGGCTCAGTCCCTCTGGTAGTTTGGACTATAGGCATGTGTCACTGCACCCAGCTTCTTTGTTCATTTTTTAGTTGGCTTGTTTGTGTTTTTGTCCTTCAGTTGTAAGAGTTTCTTTATATATTCCGTATACTACATCCTTTTCAAATATATGTTTCTTCCCATTCTATAGGATCTCTTAGTTTTCTTGGTAATGCCCTTTGTTGTACAAATTTTTAAAATTTGGATGAAGCTTAATTTACCTATTTATATGGAGTTGCAAGAGGCCTCATGTAGATAAAAAAGATCTTGAAAAAGAAGTACAAAGTTGAAGACTCATATTTCCCAATTTCAAAGTCATCTACAAAGTTACAGTAAACAAAATTGGGTGGTGCTGGCATATGCATAGACATACAGAACAATGGGATGGAATTGAGAGTCCAGAAATAAACTAACTTTTATAGTTGACTGATTTTTGACAAGGGAGCTTAGACCATTCAATGTGGGAAGAATGATCTCTTCAACAAATGGTGGTGGGATAGTGGATATCTACATGTAAAATAATGAAGGTGGACACCTACCTCACACCATATATAAGAATTAACTCAAATGGATCAATGACCTAAATATAAAAACTAAACCATAAAACTGTTAGGAGAAACATATGAATAAATCTTCATGACCTTGGATTTAGTAATGGATTCTCAAATGACACCAAAAGAATGAATAACAAAATAATTCATGATTGTTTCAAAGAATCTTTTTTTATACCTTACCAATTTTGTAAAATTTTAGGTGGCTAACACCAGAAATTCACCTAACCGCGTATACGTAGATAACCCACGGGCTGACAGTGAATGAAATAGCCTGAGCTGCACACGGTAGCAGATCAAGCCCTCGTAACTGGCATCAAATACTTTCTTTTCCATACACTGAGATTCGTGTGCTCCAGTTGACTTTATCTTTTGGTATGTATTTCCCTGCAGGGCTTAGCATGCTGCATTGGTCATTGGTCATTGTTCAACAGTCCCTTGACCAAGACAATATTGTTTGTTATTCACATGATTTTCCTTTTTGTTTCCCTTACTCACATAAAAAAGAAATGAAGCAGAAAATGTCCAAAATGTAGTTAGGCCCTTGGCAGTCTTAAAAGTGTCATTAAGCATGTTTTATTTGGCTCTTTGGAATTTTTGGTCATCATATTTTCCCCAAATGAAATTGTTCTAGACAAATATAAGTGAATCTTATTTGTATACTTAAAGCTGTGGGCTTATTTGCCTCTTGAAAATGAAACCTTAAAAAATAATTTATGCTATCCCCACCATTCCAAGAAATGCCCCATTTATCTCCACTGACTTCATTCTTGCAGATAGTATGCATCTTGAAATGAGCAGCTGAGACCCTCTGGATGTGTCTCACAAGACTGTACCTGCCCCACTGCCAGGGAAGATGTCTTCATAACACTACAACAAGATTCCTGGGAAAGCATTTTGCTTTTCTGGATAGAGATGAACTATCGGTGTTTAAGTCTTGTTTATGATCAAACATTTCCCACTAACAAATCTATCGTTTTTTAGATTAAGATAAAAAGGTATATAAAGTAAACATTTATTTAAATCAAGATTCTAAAAGTATATAAAAGTACCCTTTTCTACCTAAAGAATTTACACTTTGTTGATTTCTTAATGACCATTGTTCACCTTGTATTATTAAGAGTTTTAAGGGGCTGTCATGTACCAACTTAAAATACAGGGTTTGTTTAAAGTTAACATTTCATGGAAACCAGATCAGTAATTGAGCAGAGACAATCTGTATAAACTTCATAAACATTTTAGCTCAGGCTGTAGATGGAACATTTAGGGCAGAATAGTACACTAAATTATCAACCTTTTCCAAACATTTTCTCTTAAAGATCTGAATTCTTCCAATCTATAATTTTTCCTCTAGTTTTGACTATTTTTTTGGACAGCGTCTCATTATGTCACCCAGGTTGATCTTGAACTCCTGTGTTCAAGCAATCCTCCTGCCTTAGCCTCCCAAGTAGCTGGAATTATAGGTGTGTGTCACCATGCCCAGCTCCATGACTGTGTTTTGAAGCAGGATTAATTTAGGGTATAATATAGATAAAGGCTGTGGGTTTGTTTTGCCTGAGATCCTGCTTCTATCTCATTCACATGAATCCAAGTTTCTTCTAAAATATTCTTGAATGGGAAACTTGTGTCACTCAGTAAATCAAAATGCATTTTCCCTGAATCTAGGCGCTATAAGCCTAATCCTGATTTTCACTGCCTACAAGGTCTCGTTTTGAATTCTTGACACACATATTTTATGCATTTTGGGATAGATGGTTTATTCTCTTACCTTAATCCTTTCCTTCATCTATCTGTCTATGTATAAGCTTTTTCAGATTATAAGGGAGAGTTGAGACAATTTAGTTCAACCAAGTTCAAGTAAAGGGTAATTACAGGGTTGTGGATCACATCATCCAGCCAGCCTTCCCATTCAGAAGATGGGCTGTCTCCAAACAGAACTGTACATCTTCAAGGGTACTCACACTCCAGCTAGCTCTCCCAGCCAATGTGATGATTCTTTCATAAATCAAATGAAAAACCAGAGACCAGAAGACATCTGGGGAAAATGAGCAGATGAAAAAGAAGGATTCAAATGAACAAACAGAGACAGAGATAGCTCA
Source organism: Aotus nancymaae (assembly GCF_030222135.1). NCBI lineage: Eukaryota > Metazoa > Chordata > Mammalia > Primates > Aotidae > Aotus > Aotus nancymaae. The sequence goes on from NW_026988455.1 coordinate 22,357,076, forward strand.
GATAAGTGAAGGGAACAGCCACAACCATTGACAAGGAGCATTCTCATTGAAATTCAGCACAGTATCACATTTCCTAAGATAAGAAAGTACTTCTATGAAAAAGGGAAAATCAGAGTACAAGAAAGGTTATTAAAAATAGAAGATGCTGGAGAAATCAAGAATAGGTATAATCAATCCATCATCTAATAGAAGCCTCAGAGAGAGAAAAGATGTAGGGGTTGGGATGCTGTAATTTTTAAAAATAGAAGAAAATGTCCCAGGCCATGGGAAAAATTGGGTTTTTAATCCCTTCTCTCTCCCTCTAGCCCCGCCAAAAGCAATTCTGAATATATCCTTGTGAATCTTCATAACTCCAAGTTTAAAGAGAAAACTCTGAACTGTTCTAAAGAGAAAAAGAAAAACACAAATTTCTTACAAAGGAAAGATAATCATACTGCCTTTGGCTTTTACATTAAGAAGCCTGGATTACTAAACTTAAAAATGAAATAACCTCTGAAGAAGAAAGACTTTGAACTTGGGTTGCATTCAGGACTCTATCAAGTCAGAGAGAAATTTTAATGCCATCTGAAATAATTTATTAGTATTGTTTATACCAGCACGTGAAATGGTTGAAAGGAGACAAATTGAAATATCAAAAGTGGCAACTAAGAGTCAGAGAAAAAAAAAACAACTCCAGAAAAAAGTTGGATCCAAATGTTACCAACAGAAAATTATTCTTCAATTAGCAAAGTTTGATAAAGAATATTATCCTTCTCTCTCGGTGGGTCCAGTCCTACCATCTACTCAAATAGTTACAGAATCCTATTAATGGTCTTTATTGATGGAGTATATATGTGTGTGTGTGTGTATGTATGTATGTACGTATATATTTATTTGAGACAGGGTCTTGTTCTGCTGCCCAGGCTGGAGTGTAGTGGTGTGATCATAGCTCACTGCAATCTCACATTCCTGGGCTCAAGAGATCTTCCTGTCCCAGCCTCCTGAGTAGCTAGTATCACAGGTGGGCTCTGTCACACCTAGCTTATTTCTGTACTTTTTGTACATATGGTGTCTTGTTATATTGCCCAGGCTGTTCTCGAACTCCTGACCTCAACCAATCCTCCTGCCTCAGCCTTGTAAATGCTGGAATTATAGGCATGAGCCACTGTACCGGGCCTATTGGTAGGGTTTAGAAACAGCCTGTAGCAAAGCACACAACACTTATATTTTAGAACAAACTATAAATAATATAGCTGGAAATCTTAAATGCTAGTGCATACTTTATTTTTCTTATAACAAAAATCAGGGTAGTGGGGGAAGGAATGTAATTGTGTTAATTTTGTAAATAGACCGAAGATATGTTATTCAAACGATAAGCGCCTTATTTAAAATTACAACAGTGGACGTCAGGAGATGATGCCTGAATTCTCATTCTTTTAAATAGTTGTTATTTCTGAAAAGAGAGACTGGAGGGGTCCTAAATGAAGGGGCCTGGCTATGCATTAAAAAAAATTTTATAATCTCCTTATTTTGTTTTAACCAAATACATGCATTGTGTCAATTTTTTTTGGTTTTAAAGTGTAATTTTGTAAAGATTTATTAAAATGTAATCAGTCAGGCTTTCTCCTGCTCTCGTTGTGAGCTTTACTCAGCTCTCTCTTTGGTTTCGTCTGGGCAGTTTTAATTTGAGCTTCTGAACTAACAGGTGCCCTCTCTTCTCTGTTTCCTCCCTTCCTTGAAGATGGACCTGCCGAGTGTATCCTAGACCCCAGTGACTCTGCTTCCTTCCAGATTTGCTCCGTCAGCTATTCATCACCAGAACTGTACAGAATCTTTCCCGTCGCTCTAACCCTGCATTACCTTATACCACTCATTCTTTCTCCTTTCCTTAATGTCCGCGTCTATTTAAAGAGTAGTCTACATTTCCTGGCTTTCTAGCCATCTCTTCCATTTCCATCACTCCCAGGCCTATATTACAGCATAACTTCTACTCCCTTCACAGCCCCCCAATATGTCACTTAACTAAAATTTTGTCAGTCTTGATTTAACTCCTGCTTTGTGAAATCAAAGGTATGCTTTGTTTCTATCATACTTGATCTCTCAGCACTACTATTCCTCTAACTGGGATCTGAAAATGTATCCTATTGGATTTTTGAGTTTTCAAAGATTTTTTAAATTTGAAATTCATTTTCATGATAATTTTTAGTGAATAAGATAGAATAATCTAGATAATGGCCATGTAACAACACAGTGTTAACATCTGTGTAACCATCACCCACATCAAGATATGTGACATTTCCAACACCCAGCAGGCCACCGTTGGGTTCAAAGATGTTGTTGCATGTATCATTCTTTATATTACTTCCCCTTCCTCTTCTCCTTCCCCTTCCCCTTCCCCTTCCACAGCAAAGTCTCACTCTGTTGCAGAGGCTGGAGTGCAGTGGCGCGATCTCTGTTCCTGAGTTCAAGCAATTCTCGTGCTTCAGTCACCCAAATAACCAGGATTACAGGCACACAACCACCACACCTGGGTAATTTTTTGTATTTTTATTAGAGACAGGTTTCACCATGTTGTCCAGGCTGGTCTCGATCTCCTAGTCTCAAATGATCCACTTCACCCTCCCAAAGTGTTGGGATTACAGGCATGAACCACTGTGCCCAGCCTGTATTGTTTTTTCTTAATGTATTAATATGTTCATTTAGCATTTAGGGTACTGTTATTCATGCTATGAATATTTCAGGATTTGTTCATCTTCTGTGAATATATGGGATGTTTCAAGTATTTGCCTAGTAGGAATAAAGCTGAAGCCTCTTACCTTTAACTTGTCATTTCTCATACAAGGATCTGTGACCTGATGCTCTGTATCTGTGAATCATTCTCAGAATCAGTGGACAATGGATTATATGCAGTGGATTACTGGCCCTCCTGATGTCTATTTATAAGTAAAAACGTCATTGAGACGTAATTCCCCCTATTAAATTGTACACTTCAGCAAGTACCTTCACAGGGTTTTACAGTACAGCCATTACCACTGTTTTAGAATATTTCATTGCCCCCAAAGAAACCTTGTACGTGTTATCAGTTACTTCTTGTATTCCCCCCAGTGCCTACCCCGTCCCACCCCTAAGCAACCACAAATGCCCTTTCTGTATTATTTGCAGTTCTGAATGTTTCCTATAATGGAACCATATAGTATGCGTGGTCTTTTGTTACCAGCTTCTTTTACTACCATATATTTTCAGGATTCATTCATGTTGTAGTATGTACCGGTTCCTTTTTATTGATGAATAATATTTCATCCAATGGATAGATCACATTTTACTTATCCATTCATTAATTGCAAATGTGTGCTGTTTTTACTTTTTGGCTATTATGCATAATATTGCTATGAATATCTTTGTATGTCTTTTGTGTGGCTAAGTGTTTTTATTTCTCATGGGCATATACAAAGGAGGGGAGTTGCCGAGTCATACGATAGATTGGGCATGTGGTATTCTTCTTCCATTCTACATGCTCTCTCCCTGGAGAATTTTTTTTTCTTGAGATGGAGTCTCACTGTGTCGCCCAGGCTGGAGTGCAGGGGTGTGATCTCGACTCACTGCAACCTCCGCCTCCCAGGTTCAAGAAATTCTCCTGCCTCCACCTCCGGAGTAACTGGGACTACAGGTCCCTGCCACCACGTCCTGCTAATTTTTGTATTTTTTAGTAGAGAGGGGGTTTCACCTTGTTGGCCAGGCTGGTCTCAAACTCCTGACCTCATGATCTGCCCGCTCCCTGGAGAATTTTTGTTTATTATAGTGCTGTTTGTATATGAATGGTATCCAGATATTTATCACTAGATGAGGCCTCTCTGCTGAACTTTCACACTAAACCTCAATCACCTGCCAGATATCTCCTCCTATTTGTCCCATAAACCTGAACCAATCACAGCTCCTTTCTCCTTCTGTTTACCACTATTTCTCTAAAGCTGCTTTTCTTTTTCACCTTTTATCTTGGTTCATGGTGAGTGTCACCACTCACTTGCGTACTCCTGGATGCCAGTTTACACAAGCTGTCTACCATGGCACTAGCGTTAGCTCTATTTCCTTCATTTATTCCTTCCCGTGAGGTTCTTTCTTCTGACTGACATGCCTTCATTCACCATTTGGCAAGTTCCAGCCCTCTGTGAAATGTTTCCTGAAGGTTCCAGGCAGAGCTAGATGTCCTACTAGGTTCTTCTCCTGCGAATTTGCTTCCACGCCACCTCCTTAGTGAAATGGCTCCTGATATCTCAGGAGCCATTAGGAACCATTAGGTTCCTTCAGACCTCTCTTTTGCAGCATCTGCGAAGTGGGGTGTAATATATACTTTCCTATGCTTGTCCTCCCTCTAATGCTGTGAGTGCTATTGGGTAAGCATTGAGTATGCACAGTATCTAGAAGACATTTTATAAATGCTTATGAAGTAAATGAATGGTTCTAAGATGGAAGAAAATAGCTTGTTTTGAGTTTGTTTTGTTTGTTTGTTTGTTTTTTGAGATGGTGTCTTGCTCTGTCACCAAGGCTGGAGTGCAGTGGTGTGATCTCAGCTCACTGCCACCTCTGCCTCCTAGGTTCAAGTGATTCTCTACAGTTTGGGTGTTTGTTAGTGAGTTGAAGATCAGTATGGAGTTATTGCCCCAGACCTATCTCATAAATACACATTGAAATTTATACCCCCTCAACTGTCTGATTCCTTGTTCATCTTTCAGATTCTCGCTTCCATGCCACCTCCTTAGTGAAATTGTTCCTGATATCTCAGGTTCCATTATGTTCCTTTAGACCTCTCTTTTGTAGCACTTGCTGGGATATAATTTATTAAATATTTGTGAAGTTGTCTTTTGGATCGATGTCTGCTTTACTTGGTTCTGAGTTCCATGAGAATACAGATTCTTCCTGAAGTCTGTCCTCTGCACAGTTGTTTCCTGGCCCCTCGTCCAGAGCCTGGTTTAGTGAAGCTCAGTGGATATTTCTCTGGGTAATTGAATTGTAGCCATGAATACTTTATTTTATCTTTAGCATTTGCTTCCTCTGTGTTGGCTGCCAGTTTAGTAATGGAGACACCTTAACGTAGCTATGTTAAGTAAACAAGACCACATATTCAGCAAACTCATAGAGTGTGTGTGCTGTGAACCAACAGCTCTTTGAGATATTTTGGGATGTAGAGCTTGTTAAGACATGTTTTCTTCTAGCTAGATGCTTATGCTCTGGTCTGGAGCTAAATAACCACAATGCAAGGCAAAACAGAGTTAGGAAACTCTCTCCTAAGCAAAAAGAGAATTTCATTCTGAGGATGTAGAAAGAAACAAGAGTAGATTCCATTGGCCATTTTCTATGGTTTAAATGTGTCCCCTAAAAGTGCATGTGTTAGAAATGTAATCCCCAAATGTGTATGTTCATGGTATTTGGAAGTGGGGCCTTTGGGGAGGTAATTAGGAATAGATGAGGCCATGAGGGGCTGGGCAATGCCTGTCACGGCATCAGTGGCTTTATAAGACAAAGAGAGAGATCCTAGCTGACATGCTTGCTCTCTCTCATGACGCCATGCTCTCCTCCATGTTATGACACAGCGAAAGGCTCTCACCAGATCCAGCTTCTTCATATTGGACTTCCCTAGGCCCTAAGCCCAGGGAAGATGCAAAGTGAGCCCGAGAGGCAGCACTCCAGAACTGTAAGAAATAGATTTCTTCTAAAATTATTCCATCCCTGGCATTCTGATAGAGCAACAGAAAACAAACTAAGACCCCATTGAGGTTTTTTTTAATGTAGAACAATTTTTCACAATGCTTCAGCCTTGAATGAATCATAATGATCTCATAAGCATTTGATAGACTTCATCAAACTCCTAAGCAGGCTCCCCTGCCATCTTTTGTTGTTAATGAACTTCCTAACGGTCTGTTGTATTCTCTGTTAGCACTGATGTTTCCTTAGTTTCTTGGAGGGTTTGGGATTCCAGAGTGCACCCAAGAACAGCTGTGTATTGAAGTGAGCAGATATAGAGGCAGACATACAAGGCAAAATGAGAAGGTGGGATGCCTCAGTCCGGGGCTTTGACCTGATGTTCCGTCTACCAGGAGAACATATTCACCGCACAACACACTTCGTTCCATTGGTAGTTATGTTTAATACTTTCACTGGACTCTAAAACTGATTTTGTTACTATTTTTCCAGTTACCCTAAAACTAGAAAAGGGAAAAGTCAGCACAACGTCTGCTTGCAGAAAAGAATGAATTCCATGCTTCACATTGCCATGTTACTTATCAACTTCGGTTTTAAAAATTTATCCAAATTTGTATAATTCTCTATTTTATTTGGTGTTATATGTCCTTCCTTACCAAAGAAGGTACAGAATGAAAAATTTTTGATAGGTTATGAATTAAGAAGGCACATCTACACATCCGTTAGACTAGTGGTGAGGTTTGTGATAAAGAGTTGCTGCATTCTTCTTATTTCAATGACCCTTAATGAGTAGTTTATACTACCATCCTGGTAATATCCAATTCCTTATGTTTCTTAAAAATAAAGCTTTTAAAATCATCTTAATTTTGATGAATAAAATGACTATCCAAGCTTATTATTTAACTCCTCCTGCTTAATGGAGACAATCTATACCATCGTCTAAGTAATGCCCAAGGCACGGTGACAGCTGTGTCTACAAACAGCCTGTGGGATGGGTATTGACATCAACAGTGCTTTGGTTGTATCCCAGCCTTCCCTCTTAGTGGCTGTGTAACATCAGAGACATTCCTTTCCCAATCTCTTGTTTCCAGTTTCATCATTGCACAACAGAGCTAGTGGCACCAACTTCTGCAGAGTAGTGAGGATTTCGTGTGTTAATATAAATACTAAATAAATATTAAGAACACCCTTTCTCCTCAGTCATCTCCCTCTCCCAGTATTTGTTCACACATACGGATGACCATTATATTGGGTACTCAGTACTTCAGGAAAAACAGCAAAGATATGCTGCTGCTGCTGCTGATGGTGATGTGTGTGCACGTATGTTTGTCTGTTTTGGAGGGGTGGTTAATTTCTCTTCTCATTGCCTTTCCTTGGTGCTGCCTCTCGGGCTCACTTCTTTGCATCTTCCCTGGGCTTAGGGCCTATGTGGGAGCAAATATGCTAATTGTCATGGTCCAATAAGGAGAAAGAGATGGGCTCCAGTGAGGCCCCCAGTAGATTGTCCTTTTGAAAACTGCAGATTGACCAAATTTATTGGATTTAGAATTGTAGCCATTTTAAACGTTATCACCTCCCATTTTTAAGCTATCAAAAGAGGGTAGAGACATCCTTATTAATGTTTTTATATTTTAATTATTAACTCTCTCAAACATCTGGTTCCTTTGGTAGGTGCATCCTGGCTGATCGTTGGAGCTCTCCAGCAACATGCCTGAGCAGAGCAACGATTACCGTGTGGCCGTGTTTGGGGCCGGCGGTGTTGGCAAGAGCTCCCTGGTGTTGAGGTTTGTGAAAGGCACGTTCCGGGAGAGCTACATCCCGACGGTGGAAGACACCTACCGGCAAGTGATCAGCTGCGACAAGAGCATATGCACGTTGCAGATCACCGACACCACGGGGAGCCACCAGTTCCCCGCCATGCAGCGGCTGTCCATCTCCAAAGGTCACGCCTTCATCCTGGTGTACTCCATCACCAGCCGGCAGTCCTTGGAGGAGCTCAAGCCCATCTACGAACAAATCTGCGAGATCAAAGGGGATGTGGAGAGCATCCCCATCATGCTGGTGGGGAACAAGTGTGACGAGAGCCCCAGCCGCGAGGTGCAGAGCAGTGAGGCGGAGGCCTTGGCCCGCACGTGGAAGTGTGCCTTCATGGAGACCTCAGCCAAGCTCAACCACAACGTGAAGGAGCTTTTCCAGGAGCTGCTCAACCTGGAGAAGCGCAGGACCGTGAGTCTCCAGATCGACGGGAAAAAGAGCAAGCAGCAGAAACGGAAAGAGAAGCTCAAAGGCAAGTGCGTGATCATGTGAAGGCCCTTCCTGCGGGAGGAGCAGCTGTGTGTCCCCGGCACCTCACTCCCCCCAGTGACACCCACCGTCGTCAGGGTAGCATGTACAATGCCCACGTGTTAAACATTGCATTTAATCAAGATGCGTCCTAGTGTCCTTAAGAGGGCGTTCCACACCACCAACAATAAGCCACCCCCCTCTGGAGTCACAGAATCTGCCGGGCGGTTCAAGTGAACACCAACGCGCTCAGCATCCCCGGGACTGAGAGGTGCCAATAATTTCTGAAGGTGGTGGTCAACACCTGAAGCTGGGAGGACGGGTACCCATGAAGCAACATGTGCCGAGAGGACTAAATATCATCTACATGCATGTGAGAACGTGTCAACCCAGAGCTACCTGCATCAACCCCAGACAGAAGCCAATCACATCTTTGGGGGAGGGGAGGGGCAGGAAGCAGTGAGAAGATCAGATGGTCCAAAGTGGACCACAATTGGTCCATTTTACAGTTTTTTTAAAGGGGATTTAAAAATTCAGCTTCTCCCCCAAAGGGTGTTCATTCTTAATTCCCACCTGGCCTGTTAGAAGCCTTGCTACCCTGAGGGGATGTGTTCACCTCACGTAGACCTAGTTGGGAAGTATCATTTTAACCTATTAGAGTATTTATCTTCACCAATAGTGTGCTTCTCTGTCAGAAGTTCTTTAGTTTTTGAGTGAGGATATCATGACAGTATTAAAACATCGCAATAATGTTCCTGTGTGTAATACATCGAAGGTTTTAGAAATGTGATTTTCTTCTTTTGACCTGTGAGGACTATAACTTCTTTCAGTCCTCAGATTTTAAATACAAGCAAATAAAGTTGCTATTCTTGGACACTTTTTTCCTCCAAGATAGTTTTCTTCTCTTAAATAACTCGATCTCTACTCAGCTGGGTAGCAGCCAGCAAAGGCCATCAGACAACCAGAAGCACATTCATTTTTGTAGCTGTCACAAACATGTATAGGCCATACTTTGCACCTTAAAGAAATACTTTGAAACAGAAGTTACTCACTGTGTTTTTGATGATCTATCTATATTGAAAATATATTCCTGGAAAATGCATTTAAGTAGTAGTAAATTCTCTTGCATGTTCCATTATACATGACTTCTAAGAACTGTTCAATGCAGTATTCACTCTAGAAACAATTATCTTCTCCTAATGATTTTGTGTGCATCTTTAATCTTTCAAGCCAAATTATAGCCATTGCAGGTTTCCTGTGCGTTAGCTTGGGGATAGGATGGTGGCTGGAGACAGGCAGGCTGCTCTGTCCTGGGCAGAGCCTGCTCAGCTTAATTGTTCTGCCATCGCAGAGCCTGGTTGGACTTGGCTTCCTGAAAACTCCCACTGATAGTGCCTGTTAGATCTCCTGTTTGTTTCAGTTGGCAGAACATGTACTGGCCCCAACTGTGCATCATCCTCTCAGCAATCTTCCTGTCATCCGCCTGGCGGGAGAAGCTGTAGTTGCAAGTTGCACATGGGCCTGCCTGGGGGTGGCGGGGAGGGGGTGGCTGCCTGGCTGTTGGGTGGCAGTGCCAGCACAGTCAGGGCTTAAGTTGGGGATATTTGACCATGCCACCTCCTGAAGCTGCTGTTTCTCCTGTCCCTCTTGTGAAGGGCTTACAGCAGCAGCAATGTGGCCATCTCCATCCCCCAAAGCACACTTGCTCTCTTAACATGTCCTAGATTTCTTTAGTCTTTTCTGGTTCAGTTCCCTTGTCCTGATCTCATCCTCTCTGGTCTCCCAGTAACTCACCCTTGGGATGTGTTTAGTGCGTGGGAGGTGCCTTTGAGAACTGCTTGACTCCATGATCTCCTAGAACAAAACTGCCCTGACTTTACAGGGAGAACACTCATGCTGAGCTGAGAAAGCAAAGAAGTGGCCTGGGAGCCAGCTGAGGGTGCAGAGCATTTGGGCCAGTCCTGAGGCCCCCTTCAAATTCTTCAAGCAGGCTTGTTCTGTTCTAGAAAGCTGTTGCAGCATTCGCAATGATATCTTTAGTTGGCGGATTTTCTGGAACATTGGTTTTTCAACTTGTCCCGACAACTTTTTCTGTTTCTATTCTGAGAGAGAGAGATGATTGAGTTTTAATTTGGGTATAGGTTAAATGGAAGAAGAAACAGAAGTTCGTGGCCAAAATGGGGTGTATCGATTTTGAGTGGGTTCTTTGCTAACAGTAGAATGTGATCTTTGCCACTGACTGTAGTGTTAATAAGGCTTTTAATGTGAAATATTCTTGCAAACCATCCCATTTCTACTGATTGTAAGTCAGAATTTCTTTTATCTCTTTCAAATCGGTTTCTACATATTTAAGTGTTTAGGGCTTCATCAGCATGAGAAGCTTGTGATTACTGAAAATCCGATCTCATTCAGGACAAGGTTTTTTTTTTTTTTTCCCCTTCATATTTTGCCTGTAAATTTTTGGCTAGGAAGGCTATCAAAGCCTCAATTATGGGTCTTCATTTTGAGATCATTTTCTATGAACTGAACTGAGGATATTGATAGTTACCCCAAAATCATCTTTTAAGAGCCCCCCAATTGACTCAGGGTTTAAGGAGTTAGTATCATGGAATCAGTTTTTTTTTTTTATGCATTTGTATGTTTCCATTTCCAAATATGTAGCTGTGGTTCTTGAAAACATGGCCTACATTGCAAATGGGCACAGCAGTTTTTGACCCAGCCAGAATAAGTTATAAAATTAAATATTGCTTTGAAGATGGCGTTCTGGGCATGGGCATGAGGTTCCATGACTTCCCTTCTGTCCCCATGAATCCCTCCTCCATCCAGCAACAAGCCATGGGCATGCATACAATGCAGCAAGACCAACACAAGAGCAATATTGAATTGTTCATTCTATCTAAAATTACATGTATATATTTACCTTTCTGCATTTTTGTAGTATAAAGTCATAAATTGTACATATCTGGAAGCTAGTATATTTGTTTCACTGTTTGTAATATTTAAGAAATCTTCATTCTTTGTAGAACAAAAATGTATTAAATATTTTAAAAATTGCTCTGTGATACTTAATTTTTTTCCCCAGAATTTGTAATGTGTTGCTTCTACATAAGTTCTCTGAAAATATCTACAACTAATGGGACACATCTAAATCCTTGAAGACACATCCTGGAATTCAGTACCCCACAAGGACAGTATGTATACAAACTATTTGCAGAGCATGACTTTTATATGTGTGGGATATCAATGTGTATATTTATATTTAAAGTGTATTTATTGTTACAAGTCTATTCTCTATTATATTTTATTTACCCTGCGGTTATAAAAATCACCCTTGCATACAAGTTTCTAGTTGCCAGTGATGTTCTGGAAATAATGGGACATACTACAATAAAGCTACAGTTATGACACCTTGGCTGGAAGGTGGTGCTGTTTCTTAAGGGGTTAGCTGGTCTAGAATGGCCTTGACTTGGTGTCCCCTCAGCTGCTGTTGTGTGCTTATGGCCACAACAGGAGGATATCAGGCTCTGTGCAGATCTAGCATAGGCAACAGTAGCTCACTCTGGGGTATCCTGTGAAACTTTTCCCACTGCTCCCTGTCATTGGGTGGAAATGAAGCAGATGTTCCAGACAGGGTAAGGTGAGAGGGAAGGAGTAGGGCAGGGCCCTACTTGTCTCAAAATAGAAGTGAACACAAACTCTCTTCTCTTTTGTTTTAGTCCTGCCTCCCCCGACAACCCCAGGCTATGAAATTGTAAATCAAAACTAAAATTCTAAGCCCCCAACTGACTGATGGATACTCCCCTTGGCCAAGGGCATTCCAGAGTTAACCTGAAAAACTAGTTAGGGTCATGACGGGAAGTGGGGGTCAGACCTGCCTCATTATACCCTCCTCCCCTTGGAATTCAGGCACAACTGACCAGCATTAACATTAAAACATCTAAAGATTGATAGACCACTTAGATCTGATAAGAGGCATTTCCTTCTATTGATTCTTTCTACATAAGAGGAAGCTTGGTTTCCGTAACCCTTTATCTTAATCCAAACATTCCCTTCTACTGATTCCAGTCTTTAAACAATAATCTAACTCCTTCAACCAATTGCCAATTAGAAAATTCTTGAATCTACCTATAACCTGGAAGCCCCTACTTTTGAGTTATCCCACCCTTATAGCCAGCTCACTTTAGGCACATTTTCTCAGGATCTCTTGGGGTTGTGCCTAGAGCCAGTAGTAACTGTTATGAGGTTCAGAATAAATCTCTTCAAAAATGTTATAGAGTGATTCTTTTCATCGACAAAATGAGGTTGTTAAGTCTGGGACAAGTCAATGCCTGAGATGTGGGATTGCAGCAGAGAAAGAGGTTTAATTGTAGGGTCACCCAGTGAGGAGACAGGAGGAAACCTCTCCCAAAGGACTGAGGGGCTAGCGATTTTAAGGGTTTTGGAGTGTGCCACAGTGTGGAAATCACTCATTGACCAAAGAGTGCAGGGTGTAGTCATGGGATGAGGATGAAGAAGCTGTAATCTCATGCTGATCCTATCCTTCTGTGGGGTCTTGAAACTGGTTGTTGGAATGTGGGGCCTGAAATAACTGATCCTTAAAGAAAAGCCTTACGATTCTAATGTTAGAGATCCTGTCTATAGGAACAACAGGGGTGCAAATCAATTCTTAAACCATCTTATAACCTTAATGCCAGAAATCTTATCTTCAGGAACATAGAGATACAAATGGTCAGGATCTAATGCTACATGACTTTTAGCAACAAGAAAGTGGGCCAAAGTGCAGCCTGATTAATGCTTAATTATAACTATATTTCTATCCAGAACTGGCATGCCATTCTTGCCAACCCTGTGGGGACAGTTTCTGCCCTAGCATTGCTGCTGAGCACTGCTTCTGTTCGGTCTTTATTTCTCTTTCTCCATACTAATTGTAAAATAAAGCTTAATTTTGATGATTCAGGAATAATTGATCAAACACTAAAGACAAAATCCTCACTCTGCCACGGAATGGCTAAGTGACACTGGGTAGGTTCTTACCCTCTTACTGCTTCTGCAAAATGGGAATTATTAACATCTGTAGGGTGGTGGCCCTGAGGATTAATTTAATGATGAGCACAAAGCACATAATTGGCTTGTCACATATTAAGCTGTCAGTGGAAACAAAAACCTGCTGACTATGTACCATTCTATCTGGAAGGTTGGTGGCAATGTGAAAATCAAACTACACAAGTACAAAAACCACCAGAAACTTCCGCTTCTTCCAGCCTCTTTATCAACAGCTTTCCTGATCTTGCTGTCTGCATGCCCCTCCCCACTCCAACATCCAACCCACCGTCATTATTGCAACATTAGTCAGGGCTCCCATTTATGGAGATAATGACAATCAGCAGGCCCCATTAGGCCCCATTAAAGGCTATTCTGGTGCTTATCAAATTTTAATGTGCAAATGACGCACTTCAGGGTCTTGTGATTCAGTAGCCTCTGAGGCAGCAGGGCTGAGTGGGGCCTGGGAGTATGCATTTCTATCAGGCTCCCAGGTGATGTCTCTGCTACTGGTCCAAGGACCACACTTTGACATGCAAGGCTGTAATCTACTTGCTCTTTAGCTTTGTTGCACATGGGAATCACCTGGTAAAGGAGTATGGCAAACTGTTGGTTCCCAGACCTCCTACCCCCAACAGAAACTGTGTGTTAATAGGTAATTCTGATATGAAATCGAATTTAAGAACCACTGCTATTAGCCAAGTTTAACTGGGAATGCCTGCCAGCTCCCTAAGTCTTGGGGCAGGATGGAGATGGGAGCAGGCTTTGTTAAATCAAGTTCCTCTTCAGTGACTTTTTTTTCAATCAGTGGTATTGAGGAGCTCGGCTTTCTCTATGTATAGCATTTTCCAAGGTTAGCATTGAGAGAAAATTGTAATTTAGGTATAGAGCATCTGCCCACCTGTTTTACCCTGGGGAGTTCCATCAGGGCTAGGTGGGCAGTGATGTCCCTGGTTGTGGTCTGAGCCCCAGCAGCCATCTGGAGAACTCCTCCTTCCCCTCCTGATCCAAGCATGGCATACTCTCTATTCTTAACAACTCCTCAAGCTTCTTCAATGCCTGCAAATACAGAAGACAGGTGCCCCTAAAGCCATCTTTGCAAAAATTATGACAGTGAGAAAAATATAACATAGGAAAATTATGAGTGAAAGAAATCTGACCTAAGAGACTCCATCTTGCTTCTAACCTCCAAGCTGCCCTTATTTATTCCTGAGCTTAGGCCGAACTAACTTTGGGATGAATTTATAGTTCAACTTTGAAACACAGATGTTAACAGCTCTTCCTTGAGCAAACTTCTCCTTGCCTGGAGACCAGACTCTTTTGCAAAACTAACAAATTAGCCGCAAGATTAGAAATTATTATTTTGAGACAGAGTCTTGTTCTGTTGCCCAGGCTGGAGTACAGTGGCATGATCTTGGCTTACTGAAACCCCCACCTTACAGGTTCAGGTGATTTTCCTGACTCAGCCTCCTGAGTGACTGTGATTATAGGCACGTGCCACCACACCCAGCTAATTTTTGTATTTTTAGTAGAGATGCGGTTTCACCATGTTGGCCAGGCTGGTCTCAAACTCTTGACCTCAGGTGATCCACCCATCTCGGTCTCCCAAAGTGCTGGAAGATTAGAAATTATCATGAGGCTACAAGATTTCTAACATCTCCACTTTTTCCTATATCTAACAATTCTATTGTAAAACCTAAGATTGGTGTTCAAGATATTTTTCAGACCCTGCATTCTGATGGACTAGCTGGTGCCACCCAGACTGGTAAACTGGCTCATCTGGTCTTGTGGCCCCCACCCAGTAACTGACATAGTGCAAGAGGACAGCCTTGACTCCCTATGATGCCGCTCCTAACCCAGCCCATCCAGTACTTCCCATTCTCTAGCCCTCTGTCCACCAAACTACCTTTTAAAAACCGTAGCCTCTGAATTTTCAGGCAGGCTCATTTGAGTTATAATAAAACCTCCAGTCTACTGCTTAGCCATCTCTATTTGTATTAAGCTCTTTCTCTATTGTAACTGCCCTCTCTTGATAAATAGGCTGTATCTGGGCAGAGGGCAAGATGAACCTGTCAGGCGGTTATGCCCCCATCAATCCTGCCTTGGCTTTGCTGACTTGCTGTTGCCCCAGATACTGTGAATGTGGGGTCAGTGGCCGCAGTTTCTTGCATTCAGCACTCAGTGGCTGCTGCTGCGGCCACATTCACAGGATTCCTTTAACCCATGGCACTGGCTCCGCCCTGCCAAGGTTGCTGCTTCCGATCTGAGTGTGAACTCTCATGCCTTCATCTTTTCACATCTCTGGACTGTTCTCATTCACTTTTCCATTTCTATTTACCTTTCTTAACTAAAAGGAGTCTTTACCTATCCTAGTCTATCACAAGTCACTCAGAGGCCCAAAGAGGCAGGCATCTTCCTAAGGCATTTTAATGTAACTTCTCTTGTCACAATGATAATAATGATCATTATTGTTGCTATTATTTGTTTGCTCTTCTAACTCCTCAAGGTCTGCCTCAAACATTACAGAAGGAGTTAGCTTAGGTGTAGGAAAACAGAAGAAACCACCATACTCCAACCTAATTTCTATAGGGAGGGAGAGGGGGAGTTCGGAAGAAAAAAACAAGTGGAGATAGAGCTGTTCGTCATGAATGTAAGATGAAACTTACGCAGTTTCTTTGTTAGGGGCAACACAGGGATATAAGTAGATGTGAAATATCTTATTTGCCCTTGCCAAAAATCAAGACTATATTTTTTGCAGTCCTTTTAATAAAAAGTATACATTAGCTTTCAAGAAGTACCTCTCCAAGTGTTCATGCTCACTCTGTGTGCATGCACACACATGACACACACACACCCTAACAGAAATAAAGCAGCCCCCAAAGTTAGATAAGACAAAATACCGCAAATATCCCCATTCCAATCTTAGCATAAGTATCAGGATCTCCGAGCAATCTGGAAAATGGGCTTTAAGATATCATTGTTGCTATAAAACTGGCAACATATAATTACAAAGTGGGTGTGTCAACATGTACTGCTTTGGTTATGCTTGGAAATCCCTCTGCTTGGAATTACTCTGCTTGGAAATCCCTTCTCTCTGTCTCCCTGCCCATCCCTGCATATGAACGTGTCTCCTAAACTAAGGCTGCCCTCAATTGGCCCCCTCTATGCTTTTCCCAGTCATGTAAGCCCAAAGGATTTCTCTCTCTTTGAAATTTTTCTTGATTCTTGCTTTCTTTATCTTTCTGGCTCTTAGGACGTTTTGTTATATAGAAATTATTTCTTCATAATTCTGATTTATTTGATACCATTTAACCCAAGTTGATGATTGAACCCTGTCAGCAACCTGAACTGTGCTTTGGACCAGTAAGTATTCTGTGCACATTGGATTGAGCAGCAAAACCTGCCTGACTGCCCGAGGTGGGAATCACCTGTGCAGTTCTCGTCTTCCCATTCTTCCCTCTTCTGGGCACAGAGTAAGATTGCACTTCCTGGCCCTCTTGTTGGTGACACTTGATGGGTTCCGCTGTGGAGTTGTGAGTAAAAGAGGCCCCTGATTTTAGGCTGGAGCATTTCATTGCCTTCTCCCCCAGGAACAGGCAGTGTGCCAGAAAGGGGTTGCTCTCTTGACTTGCTTTTCAGAGTGAGGGCAAGGCTGAGATGGGAGCAGAGGTCCCTGCTGACCTATTATAGTTTTAAAGCCTATTTAAAACTTTTGTCATTTTAAGTCTTCAAGATTTTGAAGTCATTTGTTACTGGGGCATAACCCAACCCATCTTCACTAATGCGTTACCTCTGTTTATAGTCTCAGAGATTAGCATTTCCTCCTTGTCAACCTTTTCCTTCTAAGACTCGAATGAGAAGTTACTAAAATCTGTACAATGTAAATAAATACAGTTCAATGGAGGTTAAAGTTCTTAAGAACATGCCAGAAACTTGTATTTTTTTTCAATCCTTTTTCACAGGTTATAAAAAATAATATTGTCAAATTTATGCTGACTAGTGTTAGCAAGAAACAAATTAGACTGCAGAAATTATGCACCAAAGTCAATTGGATGAAAAGTACTCAGGTATTCTACACTTTTTAGTCTTTGCCTGGTAAGTCAGTATTGCTCAAGATATTGATTGGGCAATTGAGTAGTATTACTAAGTAAATATTTACATAGTTTCCAAGGAAAAAGGAGTGAAGTTCTTTTTTTCTATAAATTTAAAGATGTGAAATATAAAACTAATTGACATTCAGCAAAATTCCACTGAGTTCCTAATAGTAGTGCTGTCAACAGCAGTTACAGAGACAGTAGGACCTTTGTCATGTCATTAAAGCAGATATTCCATTAACATCATACATCTCATCTTGGCTAGTATGTGGTAGGCTCACCTGACAGCAATAATTTTTTTTTATTTCCTTTTTTTTTTTTGAGATGGAGTGTCACTCTGCCACCCAGGTTGGAGTGCAGTGACATGATCTCAGCTCACTGCAGCCTCCATCTCCTGGGTTCAAGCAAGTCTCCTGCCTCAGCTTCCCAAGTAGCTGGGACTACAGGTGCATGCCACTATGCCTGGCTAATTTTTGTATTTTTAGTAGAGTCGGAGTCTCACCATGTTGGCCAGGCTGGTCTCGAACACTTGACCTCAAATGATCCTCCCACCTCAAAGTGCTGGAATTACAGGTGTAAGCCACTGCACCTGGCCCAACAGCAATAATTTAAGAAATGAAGGTTACCATGTGGAAGTTGCTGAGGGAAGGTGCTCAGTGAGGGTGCTGAATCAACTGCATGCTTTTTGCCAGTGATTATGGTTCTTCTGCTCAGCCCACCACCACTGGACTGTCCCTGTGTTTAAGTTTCCCCAAATAAAACCCTGTGTCACATTTGCTGGCTCTAGGTCTCTGGTCTCTTGAATCTGGTGCCGTCCCTACGGCAGTGAACGTGCTCGTTGCAAGTACTTTCTTATTTTTGTTAAATTGCATTTTTCTTTTGTATACCTAACTCATGGTTCAGTGAAACATAAAGGTCCAGATGAAATAGTAGCAAACTAGTATGACCGCTATGGAAAACAGTGTGGAGATTCCCTAAAGAACTAAAAGTAGGTCTACCATTTGACCTAGCAATCCCACTTCTGGGTATCTACCCAGAGGAAGAGAAGTCATTATACAAAAAAAGATACCTATACCATGAAATACTACTCAGCCATAAAAAGGAACAAAATAATGGCATTTGCAGCAACCTGGATGGAATTGGGAGACCGTGATGTTATGTGAATAACTTGGGAATGGAAAACCAGACATTGTATGGTCTCACTCATAAGTGAGAGCTAAGCTATGAAGATGCAAAGGCATAAGAATGATACAGTGGACTTTGGGGACTCAGGGAAAAGGGTGGAAAGGAGTTAAGAAATAAAAGACTACACATTGGGTATACTGCTTAGGGTGATGGCTGCACCAAAATCTCAGAAATCACCACTAAAGAACTTATTCATCTAACCAAACACCATCTATTCCCCCAAAACCTATGGAAATAAAAATAAAAATTTTTAAAAATGTCCCTCTACCAAAAAAGTGTGTATAAGAGATAAGACAAAAATATCTGAAGATTTGATATTTTGGGTCTGGATTCCTCATGACAATGCATTTATGTTTATGAAAGTTTATCAATTCATTAAGTTTCTACCACCACTGGTACACCAATCAAGAAATTATTTTTTAACAGAAGAAATGCAAAGTAATACTGTGCAAAAATTAAAATAAATGAGTTTTTAAAGGAAGAGAAATAACTCAAGTTATATATTTTATAGCAGTGTGAAATAAACGTGAAATAAAGTATGAAATACATGAGTTCTTCAAAGAAGAGAAATAACCCAACTTTATATATTTTGTAGCAGAAAGAGACATAAGTGACATTATAATAGAGACCTATAAAACCAAACTCAAAGCTTTTGCAAATTTTCTCAGAGAGAAAGAACGATTGGTCTTTAATTAACATTCCTTTATGTATTGATGGATATCATGTAATATTAAGAGCACACAGTGGAAGAGCACAGCAATAGGGTGTTAGTGGATTCCGTTTCATGCTTGGTTCTATTTGTCGTATGCCGGTAGAACACACGTGAGCAGTCAATGGAGAATCCATGCTATACAAGAAGATGTTCTGCTATTGTTATTTGTTTAATTAGTGATGATTTTTTTAACAGAGGATATGGGGTGTAGAAAGTACACTGGGGTCAGGTCCAGCGGGGATTCATGATGACTGACATGATAAGTGAAGAGTTTTACTTAAATACCAAATCACATGCTGCTTTATTTTGCAGAGAAGTTGGTGGTTAACAATATGCCTCCTGCTCTTGATGGATTATTTCTTGTTCAAGGGAATAGTGAAAATTGTGAATATGATTAAATCCTGTCCACCAGCATCTTGTGGTCTGCTGTGTTTAGGAAAATAGCTGGAGGGACAGAGGCTTGATTGAGCACCCTGGCTTTCAGCACTGAGCATAGTGACCCTTGAAAGGAAAGGCACTTAGCATGGTCTTGACATTAGAGATATGTGAAACCGTGTTCTTTTTGATATTGGTAATATCAGTAGCATAATCAAATGGCATATTTCTGAGACACAGTGAGTACCCTGACAGGCAGATGTTATGGTTTTTCTTCCATTAAGGAGAGTGCATTGTCTGTAATTAAGTCGGACAGAGGACAAAAAAAAATCTCAAATAATAGTTACTTAAAAAATAGATTTTCATTCTTTGTTACATAAAAAGAGTCCATGGATCCATGAAATCATGAGCTATCCAGATTATTTAGATAATTCATCTCCCCCATCCTAGATGATTCTAGGATGTGAGGGTGGGCTGCATCCTACAGCCCATGATTACTGATGGAACTCCAGCTGTCAAATCCTCTGCATCCAGAGGAGGTACTCAGAAGAAAGCATGTGTCCTCCACAGCATTTCAGAGAGCACTGTAAGCAAGGAGCTGACCTTATTCATGTGGCTACTTTAATAGCCAGGGAGACTCCGCAAAGGCTCAGTCTTTTTTATCTTGGAGGCCATATGCTTATCTAGAAGTTGGGGATTTTTTATTAAGAAGAGAAAAATGAATATTGAGAGAAACTGGCTGTTTTAAGATGTAGGTTTTATTATTATTCAGGTATGGTGAAACCAACAGATCAGAAGAGGGCTACCTTTGAAAAGTTAGTTACTACTCACAGTTCCTAACAGAAGGGGGCATGCCATGCCAGGTGGGGCCACATGGGGAAGCACCAGTGTCAGTGAGGAGGCTGAGGGAGGAGGGGTAAAACACGCACAAGAGCCTTTATCATGTGGCTTCTGTAGGAAAGGAAAGGCAGGGCAGGGCAAGCAGGTTTAGGATTGGCTAGCTTGAATAATTTCAGCAGTCTCTGGGACTGTAAGGCTATCTCTTGTCATCACGTGCCTGGCCCTGGAGTAATTAGGGCAGAAAGATGGTGGCCTAGATGATGAAAACCTGAGAGAGAAGGTGGGGAGGAGGCGGGCTCTGGATTGGTTGGTTTGCATACATGAGGTGTGCTCACAGGGAGTCACTTACTGCTTTTAGGAGTTGGCTAATCCAGATAGGATGCTTCCAGGGTCACCCAGATATCAAAGCATCAGAAATACGGAAAATAAAAAGACACGATTAATAAAATGCCAATCTCTGTCTTTGATAGGACATCAAGATTTTATGAGAAAGTAAAATGGCTCAATCATCAGCATTTCCCTGATATTTTATGATTTTTCCAGATTTCCTAGAGAAATAAAACAATGCCATATTATGAATAATTTAAAAGGGTATCCAGATGCTGAAAAAAGAGCATGAGGAGACCCTTTCTAAAGTCAAATGAAATAAGTGACTAGAGTAAGAATCCATTTGCTGCCATCTCTTTATTGAAATTTTAACCTCTGGCTTTTGGGTATTTCATGCTCTTTGGCTACCATTAGGTAAAACACTGAAAATAGGGTCCACTGAGAAGCCTTTCTCCCTTTCTGGGTCCATTTTTAATCATAATGCCCGAACTGCCTGCCAAAATAATCAACTACCGACTGTCACTCATAAGGAGCCATTATTCCTTTGACTTAGGAGTTTCTAATTTGGTAGGCGTATATTAATATGACCCAAAAAAGACTGTGACCAGGCAGTGAGATGTGACGACCTTATGAAAAGATGAGAGCACATGCTGGTGCCTGGGGACACTGCTTCCCTCAAGCATATGACATTTTCCCATGGAATCTGTTCAGTTGTTCCATTGTCAACAGACCACACAGGGCGTCCAGGTCCCCAGACCTCTATTTAGGGGGCCTTTACGTGTCCAGACTGTTGCATGGTATGAGTGGAGGATGGCAGCACTCCACATCCAAGGATGCTCTTTTCACTGCCCCTCCGAGAGCTTCTCTGGTTGCTTACAGTCAGTGTGCTCTAGAGGACAGTTCCTATTGGGTCACAAACCCAAATGTGTCCAGTTTTTCAACTGCACTCAGTGACTTGAAATGGGCTGTAGCAGGAATATTTCTACCTTGGCAAATGCTACAAATCAGGGTTTCCCTTTTCTTCTCTGCAGAACTGGTTGTTAAGCTTTTACCAGCACACCATTGCTTGCAATGGACAAAGCACATAATTTCTCCCCTCTGAGAGGCTGTCATTCTTTATATCCTTCCTCTCCTGGTTCAGTGTTCTCTATCTTCATCCTTCTCTCACCAGAACCTTCCTTGCTGATTTCCCAGCTTGTCAGTTACCAGTTGACTGTTAAATTCATCCTTATAAATTTTATTTTTGTATTTTTGAATTACGCTTGAAGAGTTTTCAAGAATTATAACCTGTAAACAGTATGGTAAAAATTTGTGTAGCATTTTGGGAACATTCTTGGAAACATTAAAAAAAAATTATAATCCACTTGGCCCAGCATCTACTTTAGGCGTATCTGAAACTAATGTGAAATATAAAATAAATAATCTTATACTCAGAGATGCTCTTTGTAGCCTTAATTAGAAGAGTGGAAAAAACCTAACAGTCGGATGCAGCATGGAGTGGTGAGAAGTGATTGTCAGAATAGCCACCCCGAGGCACTGCCAGTGACTTAATTATCAAAAAAAGTTTAAATTGGGTTCACTAAGTCAAGAAAGTGTTTTATGTACTTTAAAACCATGTGTTTTAATGGGCTTTTTTTTCTGTTTAGTGCTCAATTAAGCCAGAAAATTAGATTACTCGGAACACTCGATTAATTGACTTTTCTAATTGAGATTTTTACAATCACATTTAAAACAAAAAGCCTTGTAGAGTCTTTAGAGTAGGGCTGTTTGTTTCTGCTGTAGGCTATGCAGCTTTTTTAGGTAGATCGAAAATAGCAATGTCAAAAGCCATCAAGAGCTTTGATCGGGACCAGATTCACACCCCAGTTTCCTCAGCTGTAACTGGGAATTATGGTAATATCTCTTAAGATCAAATGAAACCACACACAGGTAAAAGACTTGGCACAGTGTTGTCAATGATAAACACTCAGTGTCACGGACATGATCATATTCACCCAGTGAGAGCTGTTCCCAGGCAGGACGCACAAGGTATCCAGCACCTTATCTCATTCTAATCTGAGCACTACTTCTTTATGTCTTTATTTGTTTTTCTGATTGTAACGTCATGCTTTCTAGTAATCGATGAGAATTAAAATATGTAGTTTATCATTACTTTGCTGTAGGTTTTCTTCTTTAGTTTACATTTTCACTGTTTCTGTTCACATTCTCTTTTAAAATCTGCTGCTACTTTCTTCCACACAGAACTCAAACTGGTGCTAAATATAGATAATTTGAAATAGGTATTTTTACCCTTTCCTTTAAGGTTCCCTTTCCCTCTGAGTGTTTTGAGAAGAGGTTTGCAGTGGCTCCTGCTGCAGCTCCTGCTGGCTCTTCCTAAAGGAGACCCAGGGGCGTCCCTCCTGAGGTCAATAGATCTCCTTCCTCCTCCTCCACTGCGGGACTGACCAGGGGCTCGTGGTCACCTTGCTGCAGGTTAAGGTCTTCATGATGGGCCCTGTCCTCTCCACGACACAACATCTGATGGGCGTGATGTGTGACAAGCAGGGGCGCCCTTCTCCTGAAGGCTTGTGCTCATTTGCATCTGAAAGAAACTGCCAGTGACGGTGGCTTGAGCACACTTCTCCTCTTGAGTCATAAGGATATCTTCAGGAAGCATCCCAGGGGTCCTCAGGATATCTCTAGGCTTCTCCATCCTGGTTACTTGCAAATGGCTGCAGCAGCACCAATTGCTATGCAGTATTCTAGATGGCCAGGGGGAGGAAGAGTAAAGGGGAAAAGAGAGCATGCCAGCCAAGTCAAACTCCTCTGCTCTCTGGAAGGAGCTTGCTGGAAGCCCCACCTAACAACCTCTACTCATCCTTCACTGCCCAGCACTGTCTCACAGGTTCGCCCACCTACCGGTCTGTTTGTAAGACTATAAATAATCTTATACTCAGAGATGTTCTTTGTAGCCTTAATTCGTAGAAGAATGGGAAGGGAGAGGGTCAGCTGTGAGCTGGGCACATTGCCAGACCTTGTGAAATCGGTATGCCGGTAGGAAAGGGGAAGGGGCCACCACTGCCTTGTCCCTTCATCGTCGACATCATCCCTGACACATCTGTGTGTTTTAAATCCATATCAGATGTGATTGAACACTTGGGACAACTAAAGGAGATTGTTTCATAGAAAGCGTCCTCATTTCCTAGCCTGGCCCGGTTGCTGCCTTTGTTAGAATGTCTCCATCCACTCCTCAAGAAGCCCCGCCCCATCCACAGAAGAAGGCTTACCTCTGGACTTCACCCCCTTATTCCATTACCCTCAGCAGCCACTCATTATCATAATTATTTCCTCCTAAACAGCACTTCTCTACTTTGAGTAATCACTTGGTAACTTTGAAAAAAAAAAAGAGATTATGAACCTTGGGTAGAGATCTATACTATGTGTACTTAATATTACTTGATATGTCCAAATACAGAGCTTGCTGAACTTCTTAAACTTACAGTTTTTTTGCAACTGTAAAACAAAAATAAAATTCCACAGAAGCTTCAAATAAAACCGTGCAATCAATTAATATCAAATTAGCATCATTAGTCTAGTGGGAAATAGAGTTTTTTCCCTCCATGACTGCTCGTGGTCAAATACAGCACCAATGGCTCTGATTCTGCAATTGTGCGGTGGCTACAGCAGATTATGCTATGTGCTAGCTCAATTATTCCAGCATATTTCTGTCTGCAAGTCACTGCATAAAAGCATTATTGCACAGTGTGTCAGATGCCATTTGGGCCCCATTCCTTTCTCATGCTAAATTCAGTCAGTTTCCTCTGTTTCAAGGGTATCATACATACAAGGAAGCCTAAAGGTGGGATGTCGCATTAGGTGATCCTCCAGTCTTGGCCAACTGTGCTCAACTCCTGTCTTCCCTCCATCTCCTCACCAAATTTTCCCCTAGGCACTACCCGAAACTAGAAACTTCCTACCTGCGTGAAAACCTGGGAAAATTTAAAACTCCTGCTTTGATTAGGCTCTCACTTAAGCCCATCATCTACCATAATGAGGATAAAGTAGGGAAATGGGGGTTGGAGGAGGCCTTAGAGAGTAGCAGCTCATATTTTTAAGACTAAAACAACTCAATCGGGGTGTCCCAGTGCCTTGGGCTTTGGACGTTAATTTGTCATCTGTGATGGTTAATACTGAGAGTCAACTTCACTGGATTGAAGGATACAAAATATTGATCCTGGGTGTCTCTGTGAGGGTGTTACCAAAAGAGATTAACATTTGAGTCAGTGGACTGGGAAAGGCAGACTCACCCTTAATCGGGGGGAGGGGAGGGGGCACAGAGGCTCCTCGGCCTACAGATGGCCTATTGTGGGATCTTGAGATCTTGTGAGTTAATATTTAATAAACTCCCCTTCGTATATCTATATCTATCTATATCTACATATAGATCTATTCCATTAATTCTGTCCCTCTATAAACCCTAATTCATCATCATAATTGTGTCTCAAGTATGAGCAAAGCATGGCATAAGTGACATGAGAAGGAAAAACAAAGCCTATTCACTCATCTAGGGCAAAGTCTCAGGAGAGTTTAGGAGAGTTTAACATGCTGGAAAATCTGACCCTATGTATGGCAGTAAGGAACTTACCCGTCACTTGGTAGAAGTATACTTTTACTATTTTGCTATATAATTTAACACCAGAATTTATTGACTCGAGTTGTGGAAATAACGGCCACACAGCATCCCAGCATTCTATCTGGGTTTATTGTCTCCATTAAGCAGTAACAGGAAAAGGCAGGGTAAATGTTGTAGGTGTTGTTTCAGAATTATCTGTGCCATTTTTTGGTCAAATTGAATAGATTCTGTTCTGTTTCTGACAGGAGTCAACCTTCTCTCATCCTCCAGGAAGAAATGGGACCCTAGCTGAGGATCACTGGACCCATGAGTGCCATGAGCCACAAGGCATTGTCGTTTAGGCCTTGGTTGCCCCACTTCATGTACTTGTGATGTGGACTTGCTCTTGCCTTTGAATGTGGCTTGGATAAATTTCTTCTCCTGGCCTCTCCTCTACTCATTACATGTAACTAACTCTGCCTAGTGTCAGAAAATAATTCTAGAAGTCTGAAAACAGTTCTGCAGAATTGAACCTCCTAATCATACCAGTCAGGATTATGTTATATGGTGATAACAAACAGTCCCGAATATCAGTGCCTCAAAACAACAAAGGTTCATTTCTTGTCTTGCTGCTTTTCCCCTGTGCCTTTGCTGGGGCACTCCTCCAACTGGGTCTTGGATGTTAATGTGGCCCTTATTCTCTGTAATGAAAGTGACACACATTGTTCCTGTCCATAACTAAATGGCCAGAATTAGTCATATGTCTTTGTCCAAGCTCAAAGGAGCCAGAAAATACAGTCCGGCCATGTTGCTAGAGGGAGGAAGCCAGTGAAGAAGGAAATCGCTGTGATCAGCATTAATGGCCACCCATCTATCCAGCATTCTAGCTGGGTGCAGGGTCTCCACTGAAAGACAGTGAAAATGCAATGGGAAACTGGAATTAATCTTTCTATTGGTGGATTCTATCCTCATAGAATTTATAGTTTTTACTGAGGATATGCACTTTCAAAGGAGGACAAGAAACCTCTATACCGAGAGTCGAAAATAAGACCATCTATCATTTGAGGAAGATGCTGTCTGCATAGCCAATCACCCCTGCCATTTCAGTCTACATTTACCAGTTATTTTGTTCAATTATGTTCAATTTCATGCAACATCCAACTGACTGTGTATTTAGATAAGATCATAATCAAAGTCTCATCAGAAGAGCTTGCTGGAGGAAGTCCCATTGCATAAGATTTTGGAGGCAGAAATATCCCTATATGAGGTAGATAGAGGAAAGCTATTTTAATTTCCTGTTAATAAAAGCACCACCTAAGGTGGGAAAGGTGAGGCAAGGGTAGGTGGTTTTAATGAGGTCCCAGAGTGCATCCAAGGCTGGAGCAGCATCCAGGTGGAGAGTGAATTCTAAATATTGGAACTTGTTGCCATGGTGATTGGTTGGAGGAAGGTGGGACCATTTTTAAGAAACGGAATTCTAGATCATCTGAAGGAAAAGAGATGCACTTAGCCTCCACATTGTCTAATTCTACAGGGAAACATAATTAGATGACATTTGAAATTATGTACATCATATCTACTTTATTATGCAGTATCAAGAAAAAAAACATGAATGCAATTAGCAGCCATGGAAACCCTGGCAAAATCTGAAAATATTTGTATTTCTACCTCTTGCAACCACCACCGCCCCCCCCAAAAAAATTAAAAATTGGAACTGGAAACCACTCAGAAATCAAGTACAGAGAAAAAGAACCCTGATTTAGAAAGAGAATGGTACTAGTGATACATTGTACTGCATACAGTCATCCTCTGCAAGCTGCAAAAACACGTTCAACCATGGTGATAGTACCCACACTTTTTCATAAATGCAAGTTCCACCTATATGGGAAAAACAGGTAGATAGGTGCACCAAAAAACCAAAATAATCTGCCCAGTTCGAAAGATATTAATAACATGATGGACAGATAGCACCATGAATATCTGACTGGAAATTCCCTATTAATATTAGTTTCTTATGGAATGTAGTCGATGAATGTAGGCAATGAATGATAAGAATTAGTGAGCTCCTTGAGAAATATGATATGCCTGCCAAGGTGAAAAGCAAGCTTCAGCTATAGTAGTTAGGAAGTTTCAGTGGCAAATGAAAACCACCTTTGAGATTTATAGAAAATGAATTTTTCTTTTTACATCACTCAAAATGAGTATCTTCACTTTCTATTTCTAAGAAGCTAGTAGTAAATACAAATAATAATAATAAAGGAACAACAAAAGGTAGGCAGCAGAGGAACCTGGAGAAAATAGCGAGGAGTTGTTTGTGAACGTTGAATCTCTGCTTTTCTAAATTCTGTGGATCTAGTTAAGAAATGGGAAGCCTATGGACATCTGACCCATTCCACATACACTTTAGGTGGAGGAACCCCCAGGGTTAGAGCAGATGATGCCTGTGTTATGAATGAAAGGCGAGAAGACTGAGTCTGGGTTGGGCACTGTGACTCATGCCTGTAATTCCAACACTATGAGAGGCAGAGGCAGGTGGATGGCTGGAGCTCAGGAGTTTGAGGTCAGTCTGGGAAACATAACATAGTGACACTCTGTCTCTACAAAAAATACAAAACTTACAAAACTTAGCTAGGTGTGGTGATGCACACATGTAGTCCCAGCTACTCAGGAGGCTGAGGTGGGAGGATCGCTTAAGCCAGGGAGGTTGAGGCTGCAGTGAGCTGTGTTCATGCCACTGCACTACAGTCTGGGTGACAAAGTGAGACCCTGTCTCAAAAAATAAATAAAAATAAAAAATAGAAGACTGAGTCTGGTGTTCTGTGGTCAGAGGGGTGAAGGAGCGTGCTAGGGGAGAAGGTGGCACTGAGACATAACCAGGGTCTAAAGGCTAAGAATTCCCATAGTTTCTGGACCTATAAACATGGTCCCCCCATGAGTACTGGCGAAGCCCAGCTTAAAAAGATAGGTGCCATCCAGACTTTGTTTCCAGCCATTTAAAAAAAAAAAAAAAGAGCAAAACGACAATTCTCTTTCATTTTTCCAGGGGAAACCCATCAGATTGAAACTTTTCATCGAGTCAGAATGCATTGAGTAATGGGACCCTCCACAGACCTGAGGCCACCTGCAGGAGAGAAGATGAAATATGAGAGCATCTTCTTGTATCAAGCTGAGACTGATGGGCTTTTCAGCCTTATTTCTGAAAGCTCATATCCAACAATCCCTATTTCAACAGGGAGAAAACTCTTCTCACTCTTTGTTTCTTTTCCTATCCTCCCACCAACTCCAGACACCTTGTTAGAAGAGAGGGGAAGATCCTCTCTGTAAAATCTATGCATGCAGATGAAAACCTCATACCTTATGCAAACGTGCCAACTTGTATCCTAAAACAAAGACATTTATTTATTGCATCTCTTTGCGTTTACATGGTTATACATAACTCACCTCGTAAAGATCTGGTGCCAGCAACATATATGAAATTTTTTATATGCAAAAGAATACAAAATAGACTTGCCCTAAGACCCAGCAATTGTACTTCTGGGAATTTATCACAGAGAATCGAAAACTTACTTGTATGCAGACACTTGTACACAAATATACAAAACAGCTCTATTTGTAATAGACCCAAACTAAAAATTACTCAAATGTCCTTCAGTAGATAAATGGTTATACAAAATGTGGTATTGGGTTGCTGTAAAAGTAATTGCTATTTTCATGACTTGCAATGGCAAAAATTGCAATTACTTTTGTACCAACCTAATACATCCATACCATGAAATACTACCCGGCAATAGAAAGAAACAGGTGAGTGATACACTAGCTGAGATAGACCTCAAGGAAATTATGCTGAGTGATGAAAGCTGGTCTCAAAAGGATATACAGAGGTGATTCTTTTTGGATAACCTATTCTCGATGTCCTTCACAACATAGCCAAGGACATCGAGAATAGATTAGTGGTAGCCCTATATTGGAGATGGGGAGGAGGGGTTGGTGTGGCTATCAAATTGAGTATGTTGTTTGTGGTGGTAGTTATGTTAATCTACACATGTTGATAACATTGCACAAAGCTACACACACACAAGCATACTCATGTGTATAGTGCATGTATACTTTGTGAAATCTGAATAAATGCTAAGGATTGTGCCAATGTCAGCTTCTCGGTTTTAGTATTGCATTATAATTGCAAAAGATGGGGGAGCCTGGGTGAAGAGTGTTCAGAATGTCTTGGCATGTTTCTTCTTAATTTTTTTTTTGTTTATAGCAACTTTATTCATTATTGCCAGAACTTGGAAACAGAGAAGCTGTCCTCAGTAAGTGAGTGGATAAACTGTCATGCATCCAGACAATGGAATATTAATTCTGTTAAAAGAAATAAGCCTTTAAGCCATGAAAAGACAAGGAAGAATCTTAAATATATGTTGATCAATGAAAGATGGTAATCTGAAAAGGCTATATATATGATAATTGGCATTCTAGTAAAGGTACAAATGTGGAGACAGTAATAAGTGTCTGTCAAGGGTTTGGGGGGCAGAAAGGAATAGGTGGCACCAGGGATTTTTAGGGCAGTGAAACTGTTCTGTATGATACTGTAATGTAAGTAGATAACATACATTTGTCAAAACCCATAGAACTGTACAAAAGCAGTAAACTCCGGACTATAGTTAATAATACTGTATCAACATTTGGTCATCAGTTGTGACAAATGTACTCTAATGCAGTATGATGATAAAAGGGGAAACAGTTTATGTGTTGAAGGCAGGAAGGCGTTTGGGAACTCTGTACTGTTGCCTCAGGTTTTTTTTGTAAACTTAAAAATTCCTCTAAAAAATAGGCTCTAAAGGTTAGGTGCGATGGCTCACGCCTGTAATCCTAGCACTTTGGGAGGCCGAGGCGGGCCAAACACCTGAGGTCAGGAGTTTGAGACCAGTCTGACCAACATGGAGAAGCCCCAACTCTACTAAAAATACAAAATTAGCCAGGTGTGGTGGTGCATGCCTGTAATCCCAGCTACTTGAGAGGCAGAAGAATCCCTTGAACCTGGAAGGCGGAGGTTGCAGTGAGCCAAGGTTGCACCATTGTACTCCAGCCTGGGTGACAAGGGTGAAACTGTCTCAAAATATTTGCATATTTCTTTGCAAGTTCCCTTGTATCTATAATTATGTTTTTTACAAAATGTTAAAGGCAGTATGAAGCTATCTAATCCAATTGCTGCTGCTCATTTCGTGCTATTTCTCCATTAAAATGTCTGAGAAGCCTCAAATTCCTGTCCTTTTAAAATGTAATAGGGATAATATTTTAGAACACCATGTGAATACAGCTATTGCATGTAAATAACATTAAAAATTACAATAGAAAATTTAACAGGTATTCAAATGTCAAAGAATCACTGTTAGTGAAACTATTGGTGAACTACTAGCCCTTATCCAACAGACCCAACTTCAAAATGGAATAAAAATTGTGCTTAGTGTACATTAAATAAGAACATCTATGATTCAAATAATTACAAATACTTTAGGACATGATGTGATATATTGTAAATCTTCTGAAAGCTTTCTAACCCTAATTTTGTAAGAACAGTAGGCATAACACTCCGGTGAACTTGACAATACAGCTTGATCCCAGAGTTCAGACTGTGTTGCAGGGGGGAAGGGGGCAGGCACAGTTTCATGTTTAAGGATTTTCTGAGGATGTTGGTGCCATCTCATTCAATACCAGAGCACAGTGTATCTCCATGAAATATTCTGGGTGTTAATCTACCGAAGAGAGAGAAATGAATTCAATAACTTTTTAAGAATGCTAGAGACAGAAGCAACATTTTCCAAGAACCACCATATATCCCATATACAAAAGAAATGAAAATAGAAGTATTATTCCTGCAAAGATAAAATATCACCTATTTATCTTTAGTGTTGAAGAACAGAAAGGAGGAAAAATAATAATTTACATTTGACTTTGGAGAATGGTAACTTTTTTACATTCTATTTTTGTATTCTTGCATAGTTGACATCTTTAATGGAAACTAATATATTTTACTAATTAAAATGATATGCTTTCATTATAATAGAATTTTACTGGTATGCTTGTTTCAGAAAGAAGTTGAAATTTGTTCTGTATTGTGAACTGGTTCCCAAATGACCTACTCTATTTTAGCATTAAAAACTGTTACTTTCCAGAATGGTAGAATTCACTAAATTAAGAATTATGCCTCTAGCATGATATAGTCAATTTAGAAAACTGTAACAAAGTAGGAAAAGGCACGAAAGACTCTGTGTTATTTTAGATAAAAATTTGCTTTTTGTCTTAGGACCACACATTGAATCCATGTTCATGAATATTTATTGGTTGATATCTTGATGTGCCATACTGTGCATATGAGTTTCTGTACCGTCATTCCCTTCTCACTGTAATTCAGCCTCCTGCCACATCATTTTTCTTACTATCAGTGCCTCTTTGTACCAAACATTTTCCTTCCTTCATTCTACTTTGCACATCACAGTGGACAAAACTTTATTTCATACTGGGTAAGTTTTTGGTAGTTGTGTTTTTTTGAGGAATTGTTTAAATTTGACTAAGTTTAATTTACATCTATAGGGTTGTTGATGGTATTCCTTTATTATTCTTTTAACGTCTATTGGGTCTGTAGTGATATCCACTCATTCCTTCTTGGGTTGGTAATTTGTGTCATCTGTCTTTATTTTTCATCAGATTTTCCAGAGATTTACCAGTTTTATAGTTGCAAAGATCAGCATTTGGTTCAATTAATTTTCTCTATATCTGGTTTTTATTTTCATTGATTTCTGCTTTGATCTTTATTAATTCCTTCCTTCTACTTCATTGGGGTTTTTGGACTTATTTCACTCTTATGTTTCTATTTCATAAGGTGGAAACTTATGATTGACTTGATGCCTTTCTTCTTTTCTTATGTAAGCCTTATGTTTATAAATGTCTTTCTAAGCACTACACTTGCTATATCTCACAAATTTTGATGCTGTATTTTCACATTCATTTTATTCAAAATGTTATCTTACTTCTCCCTTTAAACATTTTCACAAGGATTGGAAAACTCATTTGTCAACCATGGTAGGCTGAATAATGGCCCCCAAAGATGTCCACATCCTAATCCCTGGAATCTGTGAATATGTTAGTTTACATTGTAAAAGGGACTTTGCAGGTGTGCTTAAGTTAAGATCTTAAGATGCAGAGGTTATCCTGGGTTATCCAGTCTGGCCCAGGGTTGTTAGAAGGGAGATGATGATGAGGGGGTGACAGGTAAGGAGAAGCAAGAAACAATGGGAAGATGGACCTCTCCTTGAGCCTCCAGAAGGAGGGCACCTCTGCCAACACCTTAGTCTTAGCCCATAAAACCCATTTTGAACTCTGATCTCCAGAACTCTGTGATAATTAATGTGTTGTCTTGAGCTACTTAGTTTGTGGAAGTGTGTTACAGTACTCATAGGAAATGAATATACCAACTGTTTTTGAAAAATGTCAAGTCTCCTGATTAGTTGTAAGAATAGTATAATGCACACCCATGAGCCCTTCCCCTGCATTAACATCTTGCCATGTTTGAATCCCTCCATACACATGTCCGTGCTGCTGGATCATTCGGACGTGAGTTGTAGACATCATCATGCTGATTCTGAGTATTTCAGCATGAATTGAAGAACAATCACCTCTCCTTTTTAAACAGTACACTGACCACATTCAGGTGATTTAATGTTGCTGTATACTTTACCTAATACAGAACTCATGTCCACATTTCTCCATTTATGCCAACAATGTCTCTTACTGCTGGAATTTCCCCCCCGATACAAGACCCATCCAGCATCCCATGTTGCATATTTAGTCTCCTAAATCTGAGCAGGTCTCAGCCTTTTGGTTTATTTTCCTCCAATGGTATTGACAATTTTGCAGAATCTAGACCAGTTGTTTTGTAGAATGTCTTGCAATTTGAGCTGTTTCATCATGACTAGATTCATGATCAACATTTTTTGGAAGGTTTATTATGTAATGATATTATGAACCTTTCAGGGCCTTACTTCAGGAGACATTGATACTTTTTTGATGTATACAACTTTACATTTTATTTTTTGGAACATATCATGTAGTGAATTATTTTCTGGCATACAGTTCTATGAATTTGAACAATGTATAGATTCCTGTAATCCCCGTAACAATTGGGACACAGAATAGTTTCATCCCTACAACGTCTCCCAGGCCCTACTCCGGACCTACTCTGCCAGAATCTATACCTTAACAGGATCTCCAGGGAATTCTCAAGCACAATAAGTCTGTGAAGCACTAGTTTAAAGGAATTAAGATAATGTTTTCAAGTTTCATGGTACATAGCAGGCTATCAGTTAATTATGGCTATTTTAAATTATTCTCTTTTGTTATTAGAAGGCTTTCAAGCTCATATATTCGTGTTCCATTATGTGAAAAAGATCAATGAATTTATGGTTTCGATAAAGAAAATTATACTGTGGTCAAAGCCAGACATCGTCTTGCTGTAATTACAGTTCTATATCACTTCATTGGTCATTAAATTGTCACTTCTCCACTGTGGTAACTTCAGAAAACTTTCATGAGTTGAGATTGTGGACACCTGCTCCTTATGCACATGTGGTTGTGCACCAGATACACAAACCCATGCATACATGCAGACATTCACACCTTAGGTTACTAGAAATAGTCTTTTGCTATTCTAGTAATAGAATATTCTTATGGAATATCTAAAAACAGCCTTATGAAAGATGGTGCTATAAAAGTTAATTCTCCACTTGAGCCTTTTACTAAGAAGAGCATTCTGCTGAAACAGGCGGCTGCGTGAAATGTCCTGGGCCCTCTGCCCATCGTCACTTCTCCTGTAGGTGATTTAAAGAGGATGGTGCAAAGTGGCCTGCTGAGGGTGGCCTGGGCAGGGCTAGGTCATGGTTCACGTCACAGTCTTTGCTTACTCATCTAGAGCCCAGTGTATTTGATTTACTCTTTCCTAAATATTGCTCAATTAGGGGCTAAGAATTCCATGTCTTGAGAGGGCCTTGAAAATTGTAGGGCATATAGGATTCATGGTGCCTCTAATGTCATGTTAATGACCAATTTCAAGATCATGTTAATACGGTAATCCATTAAACCTAAGTGAATATTCACATGTTTGTGTGCTGTCATATTAATGGTAGGGTTCACAGTCCTCAAGTGTCAGCTGTCCATTCCCCAAAACAGGTCACTCTCAAAATTCCTGTTGATAAAGTAAAGCTAATTTTGTTAGATTTATTGTAATATGGGAAAACACCACCCTCAGAGTCACAGTGTCTCTGATTGGGGAAGTAAGGGAAAGAGGTTTATCGAGTTTCACAGACTGGGCTGGGTAACTTAAAGGCACTCTTTCAGAATAGGAACTGGTTGGAGTTGGACAGAGGTTATGACCAATAACTTGGATTGTTGTGCATAGCCAGTCAAGGGTCCAGAAGAAAGTATTGATAAGAGGCTGGTATTGATAGTTAACTATTTCATCTGTCAAGCAACTATTTCATAGAATAGCTATGTTATTTTTGCCTGATCCTAGTATTATTTAGCACAGAAGTGAGAAAGTGTCTTTGTGCTAGGAATGTTTATCATGAAAACAAGAAAATATGTTTGATCTGAAATTATACAAGAGCACAAAGAGGAAAGTTGTTGGTTTCAATACTAGTAAGCAACATCTTGCATCCTGGATCAGTATGGGGCAGTCCTGGGCCTCCGTAGTTATCTAAGATCTGAGAGTGACAGGATACTACTAATGTTCTGCCATCCTGCTGAGATGTACACATGTACATCTGTCAGGGGTTTGTGGATGCCACGCCAAACAGAGGCATCCCTCTCAATGCTATCCTCCATCCTCTCTCATCTGTGCTTTGCTTTGTTGCTTCGTGGGGCTGTTTTTATGAAGTGTTGCAAAAACTTGACTAGCACATCAGAGAGGGGACTTACTGCGTAGACTAGGAAAAGAAAAGCAATAATCCATGAGATGAAAAATATGAATTGTGTGAAGAATGGAGGCAGTATTTAGCATAAATCACTGACAATCCTTGACTACAGTTGCACTTTCTACTTTGAGTTTTATAGAGTGCTATATCTCTAAGAGAAGGCCTCTGTAGCCCAGAGGCCTGGAGATATGGCCTGAATGCTCTTGAAAGATCCTTCGTGCTCAGCATCTTGCTCCTAAAGCTTCTCTTATGGAGCCACTGGCGACCTTCGCTTGCTAGTGATGCTCAAACGTACGACCCCTGAGTATTTTTAATATTTAACAAATACTCGAGTCTCTTAAAAACCCATTTTACCAAATGCTGAACCATATTGTGGGAAGTAAATGAAACTATCTTTGTAGACAAGAAAGACAGTGAAAAGAGAAAAAAAGTGAAAAGGAGAGGGACATGGTGATGGGACAACAAATGAGGACTTGTGAATAACTTGAATAACATTTAGGAATCATCTTCCCAGCACCACAAGGGCCAGCACCACAAGGGCCCTTTCACTTTATTTTTTTATATTCAACAATCTTTATTTGAAAAATAGTACCTAAAATAGTACAATCCTAATGGTATCTCTCAAACTTCAATAAGCAATTTCAGCATCAACTAATAAACAGTAGCTAAGCTAACAATAGCTCAATCAAAAGTGCCTTAAAGGAGGTGGCATCAGCTTAATTTCTGCAGAGTCTCTGGGCATCCAGGACCTGGCTACAAGAGAAAGAGAATCAAATGGCAGGTGCTCTGGACCCAAGCCCTCCCCTCATGACCTGCTTCCCTCCTGGGGGTCCTGGTAGCCCACGGTCCCCCTGGCACTTGTGGGGTCCTGTAGGCTGCAGGCAGAACCTCAGGACCCAAAGGACCTCTCAGGAACTTGGCCTCACAGTCAGCTGGCTTCTGCCTGTTGGGGTAATTTTCTTTCCATAGCACCTGGAGTGCTCTTTCAGGGAACACAGTGGCCATCTAACCTTCCTGTTCCCTTTTCTTGTGGAAGAGGATTGCCTTCTAATAATTACAAGTGTCTTTCTTTGATTACCTGAGCCAGGTTTTAGGCCATCTTCTTATAGCAGTTGTCAGTCTTGACACACGCAGGTCAAGTACTCATGCACCTTGGGAAGTCTTTGCTTGAGGTTCAGGCAGTAGGCGTCCTCCCACGGAGGCCCCATCACGCATTTTCGGTGCAGTTCACGCAGAGCGGGAAGCCTCAGTTGCAGCTTCGGGACCTCCCTCACTGGCTGTGCCCTTGCGTCCTGCAGAGAGGCCTGCCTGGGTCAGAGTTTGGGCTTGTGCTATGGGTTCTTTACTCCTTTGGAATACTTCCAACAGTTGCATGTCTGCTGCTCCAATCTCCTCCTCAGGACATTTGAAGGATGCACCTAAGTCACCATTGTCATCACCACACTCTTCAGAGGTACTCATGGCTGGGACGCTTAGGAACCACCATGTCCTGATTTTACGTTCCCTTCCTTTGCAAAGTCCTTATCCTCCATGTGGTCTCCACTGCCCTGGAGCAGATGCAGTATGCTTAACAGGGTGTGGGCCGGGGAAGTCAGTCACCTCACACCAACATTTGTGGCATGTTTGACTCCTGCCTGGGCCTGCTCCAGCCTTTCTGTCTTCTCCTTCTTTGTCTGCAAGCATGGCTTCAGTCTCACAATTTCTTAGTTGGGCAGCTCTGCAGGTTGCTGACAGTCAGTGCGGTCATTCAGGGCATTCATGCTTCGCCCCTGAATATCTTCCCCACCCTGCAGTGAGGGTGCAGGATGTGCCTTGCATCAGTCACTCATGAAAGTTCAGGGACCTCTTTTTCATGCTCTTTTCAGAAGCTCACCTAGGTCCTGATGAGAAGACCTGTTTATTTCCTTTCGATCCCTCAAGCAGAGGGTTTCGGGAAATCAAAGACTGGTCTCTGGCATGGGCTACATGAGCACTGGCTTGGGATGCTGGCTGCATCTTGACTCTGGCTTTTCCTTGGAACTCAGCCTGGACTGAATCCCTCTGTGCCAGCTCCTCCCTTCTTCTGAGTGTCCTCTCCTGACCGTAAAGGCTACCACAGCAGTGCATGCTCAGACCACCTAGGCTATCCATAGGGTCGCTGGCACTGGTCCCAGGATTCTGTACAACACTAGCTCTGCTGCCCATGGGGGCAGCCAGCAGCAGCTGAACAGGCTTTGTGTGGTGGGCAGTAGGCCCTCCATGGCTCCTGAGGGCTCCGTAGCTCTGCCTGCCCTTGCCAGTGGCCTGTGGGCCATAACGGACCACTCAGAGCCCTGTGGAGCGTTCCGTGCCTAATGGAAACAAGGGCCCACCAACGGGGTAGATCGTCCGTTGGGCTGGGAGAAGGCGGGGCGTCACGTGTCTTAGGAAGCTGTGTCCCTGATTTTGCTGTGCAAATTGAAAGTGGCGTTACTTTTGCAGGAACTCCTGGCAGCTCCTAGCTCAGGTCATTCCAGGCTCCACCTGGCCCTCCTGCACAGCTGGGGGATCCAAACAGAGTCACGTTGAAGCCCTAAGTCCACACACACGATCCTCTCAGGGCAGTGTGGTGGCGTGTACGTGGTGGGGCGCATTACCCCAATTTTAAGTTTCCTTCTGCAGCAGGGAAGCCTGGCCCTGCCTGCAAAGAGTTCGTTTTTCTTGCTACATTGAGCAACCTGAAGAAGGGACTGTGTTTTCTTGACCTCCATAGCCCCAGTAGCTCGCCAATGCCCGGTCTATACTAGGGGCTCCGCTGTTGTTTTTCTTGTTTTCTTGTTGAATCTACTCTGACTTGGGACTTGTCACTTTCCTCACTTGACCTCCATATTCAGATCTGTGAACAGTAGTAAGTGGGTAAAAGCCCCTCTAGTTTTAAAACCTCTCCAATACAGAGAGAACTCTGAAACCAGAACCAGAAGCTGAGGCGGAGTGAATGGAGCATTTTCGCCCACGGATGGGACCTACAGGTGTGGCTATGAGGGTGGTATCTTATCCCCGGAACGCCTCTGGAAACTCAGACCCTAGTTTGCGAATGAGACTCAAGAATGGTCTTTAGTGTTGTTTTGTGTGGGTCTTCTTTGTTTGTTGTTTTTATTTGTTTTTGAGACTTTGTTACTGGCACAACAGCTTCTGGAAATCTGTTTCATATAGAGTATGGGGGTTTCTTTGGTCAAATGGGGTGAGCGCAGGCTCCATCTGCTTGCCAGCCACTGTCTGGGCCACAGCCTGTCCACAGCGTCCTGCTCCTTTATAATTTGTTCAGACATTGTGGTGTGTCTGGCAGTGTCATTTGTCCTAGGTGCGAAAACAACCACAATCAAAGCCTGAAGCCGCTGGGATGAGCAGCTGCCTCGGAATCGCGCTCCTTCCCGCTCTTTCCAAGAAGCCAGGCGCGGCCGGCCAGCATCCCCTCCCTCCGACCCGGAGTCAGTGTGGGCAGCAGGCCTGGACTGGTGCCCGCCGGAAGTGGTCTTAGAAAGACCGCGTCCGACTCGGCCTCCGTCTTCCGCTCAAAGCGCCATCTTGTCGCCGCTTCCCTCAGGAGCCGGCGAGCTCTTCCCAGGACCTGCTTCGCGTCTTTCCTTCGCCCCGAGTACCACTGGGTGGAGGCCGCGGCCTCTCTGGAGCTGCCAGGGACTGGGAGCCTTGGCCTGTGGGCCTGAGGCGGGGCCGCCTGTGTCCTCCGGGCACTGTCTGCTCCGGCCCAGCAGCCTCCTCCTCGATTCCGCCCCGGCCGCCCAGGGCCTCCCTCTTTCACTTTCTTAGTGTCTTTCAGGTACGGTCTTTAGCGATGCAACCCTTCCAAACACAGGCAAGTGCAGTAGACCAGGCCGCTCTCCTGTATGAACACCCCCGGGGCGGACGTCCTGGCTGCAGCTAGCGTCTAACCCACCACCTTCAGTAGCAAGGCACACAACTGGAACGCTACAGGTTCATTGAATTCATGGTTAAATAACTATATATGAATAAACAGGCTTATAAGCTACATTTCCTTGTACTGAATGCCTTTTTAGTAAAAGTATATTCAGATGATGAAAGTAATACACACCATTACAAATTATAATAGTGCAGAGTATGTCATCTCCAAGCTTCCCCAATGCTGTTCTTCAGTTCTTTACAATGTGGTGTATATTCTTTTAAACTTAAAAAATATTTATATGTATTCCCACTATTTCGTTTCAGTCTTATAGGAGAAAATCAATAACAGTAATTCATTAAAATCTTAATTTGCCTTTCTTTAATGTAATGAGATCTTTGGTCAGCTGGTATATTTCATTTTATGATGTAAGTTGTTTCTCTGAAAGTTAAGCATTTTATCAATATTATTATTTTGAGTCATAATATTAAGATGTTCTCTCTCTGTTTATGATTGACTTTTGTCACTGAGTGACTTATTTTAAACAGTACTTCACTGTTATTTTCCATTATAAACGGAAAAGAAGAAATTCAGTTTTGTTGTATTTGATTGAGTCTGAGATGATGATGGTCTGTTAGCAGGACATTGGCATAAGGAAACTCAAGAAGTTTTTACTCAATTCTATGGCTTCAATATTTGTTCCCTCCAAAACTCATGTTGAAATTTAATTGCCATTGTGATAGTATTAAGATATGATGTTCTTAAAAAGTCATTAGGTCAAGAGGGGTGCAGACCCACAGGTGGGATTAATGCCATTATAAAAGGGTGAGTTCAGGCCCCTTGCCTCAGCCATGAGATGACCTAGCATGAAGACCCTTGCCAGATGCCAGCCCCTCAATCTTGAACTTCCCAGCTTCCAAAACTATGAGTCAATACATTTCTATTTATTATAAATT
The DNA here is from genome assembly GCF_030222135.1 of Aotus nancymaae. Classification (NCBI taxonomy): domain Eukaryota; kingdom Metazoa; phylum Chordata; class Mammalia; order Primates; family Aotidae; genus Aotus; species Aotus nancymaae. The sequence goes on from NW_026988455.1 coordinate 22,396,994, forward strand.
TCCCAATCTCAGGCATTTTGTTATTGCAGCAAAAACAAACTAAGACACTCAATTTAATAATTTTATTTCTTTTCTTTTTTCTTGTAGAGACAGAGTGTTGCTCTGTCACTCAGGCTGGAGTGCAGTGGTACGATAGTAGCTCACTACACCCTCATACTCCTGGGGTCAATGGATTCTCCCACCTCAGCCTCCCAAGTAGGTGAGACTACAGGCATATGCCACCATACCTGATAATTTTTAAATATTTTGTGGAGATGGGGGTCCCACTGTGTAGCCCAGGATGGCCTCAAATTCCTGGCCTCAAGTGATTCTTTCACCTTTGCCTCCCAAAGCACTGGGATTAAAGGTGTGAGCCACCACAGCCAGCCTAAGAATTTTATTTCTTCATAATGAGCCTGTTTTTCCTTATGTTAAGCTCTAGTTTGCAGCCTCTAAAATGGCTCCCAGTGATCACCACTTTCCATTACTCTCACTCTATGTGATCCTCACCCCTGAGTGAGGACTGGATCATGTGACTGGCTTCTGACTAATAGAATATGACCAAAATGATATGAAGTCTCTTCTGACAGTAGCAGCAGCAGGAGACTCTAAGCTCTGTCTTACTCACTATGGCTTTTTTTCTCTTGCCCACATTGATGAGCCCAGGCTGCCAGTGTGACTATCCTAAAGAGAAGCCCATGTGGCAAGGAACTGAAGGATGTTTCCAGCCAACAGCAAGTGAGAAACCAAGTCCCTCAATCCAACAGCCTGCAAGGAATGAATCCTGTGAACAACCAGGCCAGAGACTTTAGAAACAGAACCTGAGATGCCCACAGCCTCACCCAACACCTTGGCTGCAGCTTCCTGAGGAGCCCTGAACCAGAGTGAGTTGTGGTTGAGTTTTTGACCCACAGAAGCTGGGAGATGATAAATATTTTAATCTACTCAATTTTGGAGTACATGGTTATGTAGCAACAGATAATTAAATATCAGCTAATTGTCCACTGATTGCATATTCTACAATGTATAGATATCTCTTTATTTCACACGTGTTTTTTTCTAAACAATACAGTTTTTTTTTTTAATTTCTTGTCAGAAAAGAAAGTCCAATTTAGGTCTGATAGTATTTTTGACATGGGGAAAATAGTACAGATGCAAAAGCATTTTTTTGTGCTTCACTGCTTGAGGTGTTCAGGATACGATTATTAGCCTTGGAAAGACAGGTCTGGTTTATCTCTATAATTCTGAGAACTTTTAGTTCTGGTTGCCCAAGTTTAGGCTAATGTAGTTAAAGGCCGTGTGGTGTAGTCACAAAAGTGGCAGGACAGGCCCTCTACCCTCTGACTTTAAAAATAGAACCTAAAACAACTATCCCTAGCACAAGTAATGTAAATCATTCTAAGCTAAAACTGATTGATGGAGGAAAATTTGTGAAGATTCCTTCTAAATGTGGTAGAAGGAGATTCTATGGATGCTCTAGATTCTAGAAAAAGAGGCATAAAAGAAAGGCAGGAGAGTTGAGTAAAGAAAATCGGCCTTAAAGAAAACTGGCTCCTCTTAAAAATCGTCTCAGGTTTGGGCTGCTGGGTCTGTCAGGGCCATTGTTTAGGGGGTCACCTTAGCTGTGTGTATGGGCCAAATGATTTTTCATTTTGTGCTAGGGTCTTGAACTTCGGAATCCATGACCAAATTCTTGAATCAGCTTAGCACTGCCAAGTGAGCCTTTCCCTTAAAACACACAATTGCTACTGACAGCAAAAGTCTAATTACAAACAAAACTCTACATCATGAGAATGTTCTGGAATCTTAAGTGACTTGCTTTTCATGATAACAACTGCCTCGTATATTGCAAAATGTCCTCTGGACCCCATGAGGGCTCTACAGAAAATATTGTAGAAAACCTAAGCATCATGTCCAATGCTCACAGTGGGGTATATCCAACTATCAATTTAATTACAACTTTATTACTTACCATTCAATTTGGTTCCTACAGAGTGTATGTTCCTTCTGGGAATACAAAAAATTATGTTCTAATTAAAGTATAATTATCCATCCAGTGCAGAAGGGCAGGGGTCACGGTCTCTCTGCATCCTCATTACATCTGAGTATTCATGAAGATACCTCACATCTACACTCAGGCCCCATCACCTGACATTACGTGTGGTATTTCTAGGAAATACAAGGCTTTAATCAAACTCTTTTATTTCAAGTTAAGGAAAGTACAATTTAAAAAACAATGCAGAGTAAATAAAATAGGGTAAGATTTATAGTAACTTCAAGCTCTTTACATTTTTCATTGAAATGCATTCTTTGTAGGTTAACATACATTGTTTGGTACAATCCTGAAATCAGTATAATGCAGTTGATAAGATCCAGAGTTTATTACCAACAAACACAGGTATCGTTTTCGCCTTTTTGTCTCCTAGTATCCAAACTATTTTTAACAATGAGCATGCCTGGGACATTCCGCATTCCCTATGCCCTGCTCCACTCCCATTTCCTAACCAGTCCTAAGATTCGTGGACATATTTTTATCTTATTGAGCAGTGTCTCAATAGTTTATTCTTTTTTTGTTTGTTTCTGCTCCTGTGTTTTCATTTGGCGTTTGGTAGCTAATAAACAAATGGACTGAGATTCACAGGCAGAGTTTTGGTGTCCAGAATGTGACAAGGTGATATAGCTTATGTGTTCAGTCAGTGCCTGAGGGAGCGCTCGTTTCCTTGTCTGGTTATATTTCCATTGGTTTTATGTGCTAGAGCTAAGCTTACTTTCTAATTATTTTTAATTGAAGTGAAAATCACCACCAATTGCCTGGACATTAGAGTGTTAAAATGTGAGAAAACAGGATACAATTCTGTGAAAGACAAAATGCCTTACAGTGCACAGGCTTCCCGCAGGTCTGTATCTACTCAGGGAAGTATGAAAATACAAATAACTGCTGCCACACCAAGTATGTTAGTGAAAATGAGGTATTTACAAGCATTTCTGCTGTTTCACTCATTTCTCACCTGATAGCCATGCCCAGAAATATTCTACACACCTGTTTCTCTCCTGTGTTCAGGAGTTTTAGAACACAACAGACCACAGCCCCTTAAATATCCTCCAGGGGCTGAATTTGGGGAAAGAACAGGTTGTCGGATTTTACTCAGTGTCAGTGGGGCAGAGACTCTATCCTCAGAGACTGACTTTAAGGAGCACAGAAACAATGAAGTTAAAATAGGAAGAGAAGGGCAAATAAAAAAAAACAGAAAAAAAAAAATGCCCTCAGGGTGTTCCCTCCCTCTCTCTGTCAAGCTTCTGAGCTCTTCCCTTGGGCAAGGCAGCACAGAGGCCATGCACGAAACAGAGGGGAGGCACAGAAAGAAGATGTTTCAGGGGTGCCGGTCTAAAATGTGAGATGGATCTCAGAGGGAGAAAGCTGAATATTTGTAGAAAAAGCAATGCTAAATGAATTATAGGCCTAATTTAAAGAAAGAGGCAAAATTATAGATCTAAACATCTGCTGAATTCTAGGCAAACAATTAGCTGTAAATGAACACAGAAAACTTGAATGGATTTTTCTTTCAAGAATAAAAAATACATTAACAAGGAAAAAAGATTTTATCTAAAGGAACAGATATCAGGTTTGTCTTGGAATTTTATTGTATAAATGTTAGTGTATAGAAATAAAAATGAAATACTTAACCCATGTAAGCTCCATTAGTTACATCCTATAATAGTCTAGTCTAGTTAGTACTCTGCTGGTCAACAAATAATTCTAATAGAAGAATCAAGAATGGTGAAGGTGAAGTTAAACAAACTGATAACAAGTAGGAATAAAGTTCAATAGATACTGTTTTATTTATTGTATTTTTAACAGAAAAATTCTACAAAATATTTGTTTAAAAAAAGAGTATTGAAAAAATCAATAGTATTAGCTTCTCATTTATGAGAATGAACCACAAATCATCAGACATTTAGGGAAAGAAAAGAATTATGATAAATTAACAAAATAAAACAAACAAAACCAAATTTCCTAGAGGAATAATCCAGAGAGAAAGGAAAACAAACAAAACAAATAAACATTTAACTAATTTGAATTAGTATCTTCACAGAGATTTGAGAGGTTGGGCATTATAATTAACATAAGAAAAGGTTGCCATGGAAAGCTAACAAAAGGAGAATAATAACGTATGTTTGGAAATTAAAATATTGCCATACTGAAAATGTTTATAAAGGGCTGGATAATTAAGAGAAAACAGCCAGAGATAGAATCAATGATTGGGAAAATGTTAAGAAACTCTTCAAAAGTGTAAAGAAAAAAGGAAGAATGAGACAGTAAAAGTGAAAAGCTTAGGAATGTAGATACCCACATCAGGGAATCCCAGAGTTCATCTAAAAGGATTTCTAGATGGAGAAAACAAAACAAAATGAAAATGAAAGAAAAATTATAAGAATAATAACAATGTCAAATATAATAAAGTAAAACATTATCTGATATGTAAAAAGTAACTGTTTACCTGTGAACCTTGTATGAATTAAAACTTGTTGAGACAGCATTAAGGTTAAAAAAGAGAGAGAGACAGAATATAAACAATATAACAGTGTAAAAGATTCAGTTAAGGAAGAAGTGAAATAAAGCTAAAAATAATTTTTGAAAGGATTTATTTTAATTAGGAAAGAGATAAAAGATTGTTTCCTTTCATATCCTTCAAACCATATTATGCAGTTCTACATAAATATTTCTACAGTGTTAATATTGTGATTACCATATTTTAGTTTTTCATTCTTATAACCAATCTATAGGCAGATTTTTAAAGAAATAAGTATAGTTTCAAAATGGAATGTATATGTTAGAAACCTTAAAACATAGTAAACAATAAAACCAACAAAAATTGGGATGGTAGGAAAGAGAAAAGGAAGAAAATAGTCAAATATGATAGAAGGAAATGATTTAATCACACTAGAAAGCTAATAAGTCAGTAAATATAGCTATATATAATGTATATATGTAGCTATATGCATATATTTACTTTTTAAATAAAAATTTAAATAAACATCAGCTCAAGGGTACATATTGTTAACATATCACTATTGATGTTAACTTTGATCACGTGGCTGAGTAGTGTTCATGAGGTTTCTCCACTCTGAAGTTATGTTTGTTTTTTACCATTTTCCATTCTGTAGCCTTTGGAAGGGAGTCACTGTATGCTGCCCACACTTAAATGCAGAGAAATGCTTTATTACCCTGGGGGTGGCTTATCTATATAAATTATTTGAAATTCTTCTGCATGGAATATTTATTCTGCATTTATTTATTATCCCATCATTTATTCATATTAGAATGGACATGTGGATATTTATTTTATCAATTGTACTATAAGCCAACATCACTTTATTTACTTATTTTTGCTCACATTGTTCCAGCTTTGGCCACTGGGAGCTTTTAGTTGACTCTAATATTCATTGACATGCTCCTGGCATTTTGTTTTGTTTTTGAGGACTTTCTTACTTGTTAGCACTACAAGATGCTCCAGGCTTGTCTTGTGTATTTTCTGTCCTAGTCCTAGAATCAGCCATTTCTCCAAGGAGCCCTCATTTCTTTTATTGAGAGTGATATTCAAAACCAAGATCTGGGCACTATATGTGTTCACGGCTACTGGGGTTTGTTGCTTCTAGATTCTCTCAGCTGACAAAGCAAGGAAATACATGTGTGTGTATGATCCCATCTATATATACACATCTGTGAATATTTCTAGTTGTAATCATCTGTATGTTACACAGAACATGAGTTTATACTATGTCCACAACTCTAATCCATTATCAATGAAACATCATTCTAGCCTCTTTCTCTTACTTATTTGTAAATCATGGCCCCAAATAGTGAGCAACCTGGCTCCAATTATCTTCCATCCGTTTACGTAATTTTCCCATTCCAGCACACACGTATAGTAGTATCAGCACTGATAATCTGTACTGTTGTGAGAAAAAACTTTATCAGCCATGGTACGGTGTTATGCACAGTGTCTTCCCCCAGTCCCCTTCAGTGACGTTTTCATACATTTGTGATAGACTTAGATTTTGCGGGGGTCAGATTCTGTAGTCTACTCCAGGATCAGATTGAATAAAATTTTAAATTCATAAATCCACTCAGAAGAAACACTAAAAATAAGAATAATATTACCATACAAAAATTGAGGGTGTCTGGGAAGAAGAGAAAGGATGAAGTAGTAGATAAGCTAAATTTCTTTTTGGCTAGTTATTATTTCTCTTGTTTTATTGTTTTGTTGGTTATTATTATGTATATTTCAAACAGGAAAATACAAAAAAAAGTATTTTGATAAACAGTATTACCTACCACTTAGATTTTAAAATTGTTAACATTTAGATATACTTCTTTAAAACTTAAAAATTTCTTATTACAGAAAATTCTAAACATATAAAATAGAAAACCTCTATATACCCATCACTCACCTTCAAAAATTATCAATTCATGGCCAATCTTACTTCATCTATATTCCCACCCATTTCTCTTACCCTGTATTATTTTGAAGCAAATTCAAGATATCATGTCATTTCAGCTATAATTATTTCAGAATACTTATCTAAAAATAAGGATGGCTAAAAACATAGTCAAAATAATATGATCACAACCAAAAATGAACGATAATTTATTAATATAATTAAAATTCAATTAGTGTTCACATTTTCTTTTCTCTCATAAATGTCATCATTATCTAGATTTTTCTTACCATGTTTGAGTCAGGATCCAAATAAAATGCACCCATTGGTCTTGATGATAGGCTCCTTATGTATTTCTTAGCCTTCATCTCTCTCATTTTCTCCCCCTTCCAATTCATTGTTGAACAAATCTGCTCATTTGTTCAATATCTTCCCACATTCTGGATTCTGATTATTGTCTTCAAGTGGTGTCAAATTTAACATTTAACATACAACTTGTAGTTGGATCTAGAGACTTGAAAAGTTTCAGATTATTTATTTTGGCAAATGAGAGTTGCTGATGGACTTTTCCATCAGAAGGCGCATAGTCTCTGATTGCTTTCTTTTGTGATATTGGCTGCTCTGATGTTTAATATCTAAATACATTAATTATTAGGGTTATAAAATGACACCATTCTAATTCCATTTTCCCTTATCACTCATTAGCTGAAATATACATGTAAGGAGAAACTCTGCCTCATCTACTTTTTGGCTAGCTAATGATAGACTCGGTATAGGAAATGCAGAAAATTTCCCCTTTATTTACCAGTTTTCAAAGTAGTGACTTTATTTATTTATATGCCACATGTCTTATCTCTCATAATAGCCCTTTCCAAAGTTTAAACAAGAAATAGCAGAATGTATATATTGTATTTTATTGAGTTATAGGTATCAACACCAAAAAACTGAAGGTAGAAAATGTTGATATTGGTTGTCTCTGGAGAAAGAGGCTGTGGATGGCAGGAAAGAGGCTATTCTTTTTATTCAGGTCCTTTTTAACATGTGTGTTTTTAAAAACAAATGCAGATTTTACTACTACTGCCAAGTCTGACCAGCAGACTCTGTCTAAGCGACAGATGACAGGAGTACATAGACACATGGGTTTTGTCTGTGTGAATGTGGCCAGAGGACCCCATGGCTCACAGATTCCAAAGAGGGAGTCTGGCAAGTGAAGCCCCCATATGCTGGAGAGGTTCATAATTATTTTAATGCAGATTTAATGACAAAGGTCTCGAGTAAACACCATTAGTGGGTAATTAACCACTAATTACCCCCCAAGGAGAGAGCAGTTCTGCACACAGATGATCAACATTTGGTCTTAGGACAACATGGGTAAACAAGCTATTTGGATAAACTCCTCTACATTCCCTTGTTACCTGCTCTTTGCTATTAGCTCAAGGTAGGAGGATTAGGCTGCCTTCAGCTGTAATTCTCTCCTGAAGCTTTGCAAAAACTTCCAGTCTTCCAAGAAGATTTACATCTTTCTTACAATTTTTCCTACCACTCTGACCAATCTCCTACATACTACTACTATTGTTAATAATAATGACAATAACACTTTTATCAGGAATTTTTAATTATGTGGGAAAATGCTCATTTATACTATTTAAATGAATTATATATATATATGTATATATATATGCACACACACACTCACCTAATCACATTAAGATAGGCAATGAATCCAGAGACAGTTAGAAGGTAATTAAAAAAAAATAATGGCCAAGAGCTTTGAGCACAGGATTGAATTCAGGTCTTACTACAGCTCTATAGCTTAGTATTATTAAAACATTCTCAGTAGTTTAATAATTTTCCCAATATCACCTAGTCTGGCTCAACTTTTAACCTGTATTCTCTTGCTACATGTACAAAGTGTGGGCCACAGACCAGTAGTGTCAGCATCACCTGGGAGCCTGTTGGAAATGCAGAGCCTTGGACCTGCCTTAGACCTACTGCCTCAGAATCTGATTTTTAACAGGATCTTCACTGATTCATAAGCACATTAAAGCTTGACAAGCTGTGCTTTATAGTCTACTTATTGATGAGTAGGGTGAAGGTTGGGAGGGGTGGGACCTTAATTGTCTATTTCTCTCTTCTGTCTATCTGTCTGTCTGTCTATCTATCTGTCTGTCTATGTATCTCTATCTCCTTTTATCTGTATCTGTGCATATATCCTCCCAGTGTTCAAATTGTAAATTGTCTTATAATTTGGTTCTCTTACATTTTGATTCTTTGAAATGGGGTTCAAATAATGTCCATTGCAGTTTCCTCTTCCAGTTTTTATTTCTTGTATCTTTTGTTATTTATGTGTGAAAGAATCTGAATTGTTTCCTGATTGTCCTGGGTATCATTTAATATGTTTCTCTGTCCTACGCATTTCCTGTATTATGTAATTGAGTATGGAGGCTAGATCAAATTCGGATTTGATTTTCTCAGAAATACTATTTACTAGTGGGTGGTGTTTGCTCTCTCTCTCCTTCTCTCTTCCTTCCTTCCTCTTTATGTATGTACATATCTTATTCCAGTATCTACCTAATGAAATAATGGCTGTATTTCAAAAGATTAATAATAGGTATTACAAGAAACACTTTCATATTGTTTTCCAAAAAATAAAATTTATAAAGCACTGGTTCTGTGCAAGTTGGTATAATATTTGGAGAATCACTTTGAAAGTAGTAATGTGAGCAATAGAGCAAGGAGGTCATGTTAGGATAAGAAACTGAAAAAATAAGGCCACAGATTGCTCCTGGCAGCTTTGCCTCAGGAAAGCTTTACACAGTTCATAAGAGCCTGTCCTCCTCTCTCTAACTGACGATGAAGGAATCATGTATTTAAATGGCAGAGAATGGATACCATTTAAACTAACAGAACAACAACAGCAACAATCCTGGAGTGGAAGCAGCTGAGAATGGTGATGTACACCTCCCTGGCCTTCAGCACACCTCCTTGGCCTTCAGCACACCTCCCTGGCCTTCAGCACACCTCCCTGGCCTTCAGCATGCCTCACAGAGGAACGCAGAGCAGGAGCACTGAGAGTGGCGTGGCCTGTGACCTGAAGACCCAATGGGATCATTGGTGTTTGTGTGTTTACAAGAAGCCAGGGCAATGTTTACATGGCTTTCTTTTTTCTTTTTTCTTGAGATGGAGTCTTGCTCTGTTACCAGGCTAGAGTGCAGTGGCTCCACCTCGTCTCACTGCAACATCCGCCTCCCAGGTTCAAGCAATTCTCCTGCCTCAGCCTCTCAAGTAGCTGGGACTACAGGCACACGCCACCACACCCAGCTAATTTTTGTATTTTTAGTAGAGATGGGGTTTCACCGTGTTGGCCAGGATGATCTCGATCTCTTGACCTTGTGACCTGCCCACATCGACCTCTCAAAGTGCTGGGATTACAGGCGTGAGCCACTGTGCCTGGCTATATAGCTTTCTAGATGTTAGCCAGGGGACACATTTTCTTTGAAGTTGTGGAGGAAACTTGTGAAGTTAAATGTAACCTGACGTCATTATCATGAGGCAAAAATTCTAATGATTAAAGTGTGGGTGGCCCAGATTCTTCTCCCTCCTTCTGTATTGGTTTTCTATTGTTAATGTAACAAATTGCCACAAACTTGGTAACTTAAAAAATATAAATTTATTCTTGCACCGTTCTGGAGATCAGAAGTCCAAAATGAGTTTACTGGGCTGAAATGGGCAGGGCTGGCACATTCTGGAGACCATGAGTGCAGAATCTGTTTCCCTGCCTCTTTCAGCTGCAAGAGGTCACCTGTGCTCCTTGGCTTGAGACCCCTTCCTCTCATCACAACAGCTTTTTCTTCTGTTGTCGTATTTCCTAGTAATCACTCTGATCCCATGTGTCCTTTCTATAAGGACTCTTGTGATTATACATCAGGCCCACCTGCATAATCCAGGTCTCCCCATATCAAACTCTTTTATTTGAGTCATCCTTGTAAGTCTGGCCCTTCTTCGTTCATCCCACATGGCTGTGCCAGCTGATCTCTTTCCTGTGAGCAATGTGAGATGAACAGGAGTATCCTCACTGTCGCTTTCGTGGCAGGGAAAGCATGAAAGAAGATTAATGCCCATTAATAATGGAATGGATAGATACAATGTGCTGTACTCCTGTGATGTGATAGCATAGAGCAGTTAAAAGGAATAAATTCTACAAATGCAAAAGGATAAATACCTAGAACTCAAAAGCCATGACACACAAAAAAGCAAGTTGCAGAACAATATTAGTTATGTGCATTATTTTATGACAAAAACCTACATATCTACATATATATATGCAGACATAATAATATCATAATATATTAGGAGGATGCATAATAAACTCATATTACCACTTGCCTGTGTGGAGTGAGGGAAATGGATCTGGGAAGAATTGACGAAGGACAAAACAGCATTATTTATCGTATTTTATTACCTTTAAAAAATGTAAGATATATGGAAGTAAAACATCTCTATAAAACAGATAAAATTCATTAAATGTATTGCTCAATGGATTATCACAAAATTAGCCCAACTAGTTACAACCAGATCAAGAAATAGAACATTTTTAGACTCCAGAAGCCTTCATCTTACTCCTTTTAATCACGACCCCTTCCTCCTGCTCTGTAATGCCAGAAATTTGATTTGCCTGATTTTGAACTATGTATAAGTGGAGATAGAGTCATAGGAGATATAGTCTTTTACATCGGGCTGCTATCACTTAACATTATGTCTGTGAGACTCATCCCTGCTATCCCTGATAACAGTATTCATTAATTTTCAGTGCTGTACATAGTATTTCTGTACATAAATATCTCACAACCTGTTTATTTATTTGTTCTGATAGGCATGCTCTGCTTCCAGATTTTGGCTACTGGGAAGATCTTTGTATATACCTTTTGGTGCACATACATGTATCCATTTCTCTTAGATATATGCTTAAAAATGGAATTTCTGGATTACAGGGTATGCACATATTTGGTGTCAGTTATTTCCAACATTGTTGTACCAGCTAGTATGTTCACTAGTAATGTGTGTGTGCATATATACATATGTGTAATTTTTTTTTCTTAAAGTGAAACAATAAAGGGTGGATACAATGGAGGCAGAAAATTCTTTTAAGAAATGTTTCTGTAAATAGGGAACAGATGATGTTTCATCAGGGAAATAACTAATGGATAAAATTCGTCTCCTGAGAGAAATGATACAATAAAGGGAAAGAGATGACAATACAGGCAGGAATGTCACCTACAGTAAAGAGTCCTCCAACGGTCAGAGATAGGACCCACAACACAACTGGAGAAAGTTCGCTCTGATGTGAGGAGGGACACTTTTGTCACTTCACAGTGCTGAGCCCTAAAACATGTTCAGATTTGGTGAGGCGAAGGGGGTTGAGTTACTAGTACCTGCTTCTTTTTCCTCAATGAATTATGAGGGGAAATCAAGGAAAAGATGGTGGTGGCTTGAGGCCAATGGGCAAGACACTTGATTTAATTTAAGTAACAGCAGCTGCTGTGACAAAAATAAATGCAATGAGAAAATAAATAATTTCCTTGTAACAAGAAGTTAGACAGTACACATTTATATTTTGTTCAGAATTAATATGCCTGTTTTTGGGGAGATTCTGCTCCACACAGGGATTCAGGGACCCAGGCTTTTATACTTTACTGACCCATGAGCCTAAGCACATGTCCTTTCAGGACACTGAAGAGAAATAAGTATGGCATCTCACATGTGGCGGCTTGGAGAGCATGAACATCTATTCAGGTTCACAGGGCTTCTCCTGATATCAAGGGAAGTGCAGCATGAACTCAGTAAAGTGGGAAGAGATGCAGTTGAGCAGATTGGGCTCAACTACAGCTGTGTCTCCTGGTCTTCCTCCACACATATACACACTCACTCACCTCTCTCCAAAGTCAAGGGCCAACAGTCTCTTTCTGCTTTCATTTCAGGTTTGCAGTCTAATTCCTGCTCATACAATTTAAAAAGCCCAAGAGATGTTTTAAAACTTGAATGAGCAAAGACTTCAACAGTCAAATGCTTTTTACATTTTGGCTCCTTTTTCAAAATTTAATTCTTCTAGAACCAAATAGACCTTTGAGCTATGTTCTTCTGGGCAGAATTATATATCATGTATCAGTAGGTTTCCTAAGCATAGTTCTCAGGTCTCCTTTATTTTTGTTTCCTCAGCCCTACATCCTTTTTTTTTTTTTTTTTTTTTCCCAAACTTAACAGCAGCTACCTGGAGGATGTCCCAAAGAATGAGCTTGAGTGGGATGAGAGGCTCTTAATTGGGTCTTTGTCACAAAGTGGAATAGCTTTATATAATGGAGGAATCATAATGGGTCTGTTTTGTTCAGTGCATTTTACAGTCTGCTTTTTGAACTTTGAGTTGAAAAAATAAATTACTCTCCCTGTGTTTCAGAGAGCTAGCTTTCTGGATTCTTTCTATTGCAAACTGAATAATCCTTTCCTAAGTTCATTTCTTCCTCATTGTAACTTGATAAATACAGAAAGTAAAAGTCAATGCATTCAGTCTAGGAGACACTTCCAAACATGTGTTGAAGGTCCGAGCTTGGTGGATGGCTTTTTAGGAGCCATACCTGAAAGGCGTGCACATCACCTGCTCATGTTTGGTTTGCAGAAGTTCATCCACATGGCTGCATCTAAGTGTGAACTCTTCAGCCTTATACACACAGCATTTCAGGGTTGCTAGCATGAGAATGAGGCTGCTTTTTGGGTAGGAGAGGTTTGGGGGTGATAATGGGGGAGATAGGTTCTGTTCACAGTTTCCCTATAAGCAGCAGCTTCTCACCATTGACTTCCTTATTAATTACCTAAGAAGCAAGCAATTTTTCTAAGTGGGCATTACTTTTTCCCAGGGAAAACACAGCTTAGTTGTATATTTGGAAAACATATTCTTGTTTATGTAACTTTGAACTTTGCTTCTTGTGAAAAAAGGAACTCTGGCATTATTATTATTACTATCATTAATTATTTGAGACAAGGTCCTGCTCTGTTGCCCAGGCTGGAGTGCAGTGTTGCAATCATACCTCACAGCAGCCTTGACTTCCCTGGCTCAAGCAATTCTCCTGCCTCAGCCTTCGAAGTAACTGGGAAGGTTGGTCTGATTCTCTTCCCAAAAGAAGGAATGTAGGCTGTGCAACTCAATCCTGTTTGTGTCACAGTACTATCTCAGTGAGAAGGAAGTCAGGTTTACAGAGAAACATGGTAAATAGCCATGCAATATTAGGAGCTCCTTCGAGGTTTGTGTTTGTGAATTTAAAATAAAGGGATTTAAAGTGGTTATGTGATTTTCTTTCCAGCCTTTCTGTTGTTGGGTTTCAAGCATGGAGAAATTAGAGAATTGGGTGTAACTAGTGTTGGGATCTTGGCCTAATGAGTCTAACAAGGTTTCAAGATGGCAGTGATGTTGAGTATTTTAGGTTGGTGACTATACTGATGAATCAAGGAATCTAAGTAGAGAAAGGAAGGAAATGAAAGCAGGAAAGGTGAGTAGATTTTGAGTAGTAGTGCGGTTAACCAGTTGGGAGTATTCACATGGTTGAAGAATTGTGTGGAGGGGCAGTTGTTGAGCACATGACTAGGAAGTACAGGCCATGATGGCTTGAGAGTTCTGAGTTGTTGCAGCCACGATGAACCGTAGGGGAAGAGACTGAAGTACAGGTTTGTTTTGTTGCAAGTGATACAGGAAATAGACAGGCCATGATGTTAAATGCACCCTCCACATGGAAGCTAAATATTCAAGTTTGTGGGGGTTGAGAGAATTTCTGTGAGCCTGGTAGGATCAGCAGGGAACAGCGGTCATATAAAATTCTGTCAATACCAATGACCAGGAGGAGAGGAGAATGTTATTTCCAGTGAAACAGGCTTCCAATAAGCAGGAAGATTTGTTGTTTAGTTGTTATTGTTGTTTTGTTTTCAGGAACAAGAAGATATTTGGGAGTAGCAATGGAATAATTACCTGAGACGGCAAGAGGGAAACTGAGGGGAGCTAACAAGAAACAGGACAGCAGGTCTTAGCTAAAAGAAGGAGAGGACAACTTTCTGGGAAGGCGTTGAAGATGCAGGGTCATTTCTTAAATGTAGACTGCAAATTCCAATGTGCACAGCAGAAAGAGGAGTGAGGAAAGGGAGGAGGCCTGGGTGGGGTGAGGTAGTAGGTAGACAAAGCTGAGTGGGTAGACAGAGCTGAGGTTATGCTGGAGGGGCTTGGACCTGGAAAACGTGATTACTGATGCAGCTGAGTATTATTCCCAATGTTCTCTTCCCAGTGGGTGGGTAAATGTTCCAGTATATTTCTGCAGCATTATCTGAAGTAGCATCATGTTATCTTGGGAGACTTTCCTCTCCTGTTAGAAGAAGTTCTACTCTTCAGCTTTATAAACAGATTTCAGGGTTGCTAGCATGAGAATGAGGGTGATCTCTGAGTGGGAAAGGTCTAGGGGTGGTGATTGGGGAGGGGAGATGGGTTCTGCTCTCAGTTTCCCTATAAGCAGCAGCTTCTGACCATTGACTTCCTTGTTAATTATCTAAGAAGCAAGGAGTTTTTCTAAGTGGGCATTACTTTTTCCCAGGGAAAACACAGCTTAGTTGTATATATGGGAAACATATTCTGGTCTATATAAGTTCGAACTTGCTTCTTGTGAAAAAAATAACTCTGACATTATAATAATTATTATTATTTGAGACAGGGTCCCCCTGTGTTGCCCAGGCTGGAGTGCAGTGTTGCAATCACTGCTCACTGCAGCATTGACCTCCCTGACTCAGGTGATCCTCCCACCTCAGCCTCCTAAGTAGCTGGGGCTACAGACATGCACCACCACATCCAGTTAATTTTTTAAAAGTTTTTGTAGAGATGGGGTCTCACTGTGCTGCCCAGGTTGGTCTCCAACTCCTGGACTCAAGCAAACTCTGACATTATTATGTCATGAAATGTTTTATTCTTCTTCAGCTTGATTTAAATTATGAGAAAAAAGTATGCACTCCTGCTAACTCTTTTTGACCCATCTTGTATGAGTGGTACCAATCTGAAGTAGATTCTTTCTTATTCTTAAATTGCACCTGTGGCAGGTGGCCTTTGAAATGGCCCTCAATGGTCCTTACCTCTTAGTGTTTGCATCCTGTATATCCCTGCCCTTAAATGTGAGTTGGCCTTGGTGACTTAATTGTGATGAACAGTAGTGGCGGGATGTCGCTTCGAGATTAGAGTATAAAAGACTGGCTCTGTATGTGGTTCTTTCTGAAGAAGCCAGCTGCCATGTCATAAGGCTGGCCTGGGAGAAGCCCATGTGGCTCAGAACTGAGGCTAGCCTACTGGATGCAAGTCAGCCAGGAGACGGCTCTGACTGACAGCTGCACTACACCCTCATGAGAAACCCTGGGCCAGAGGCATCCAGCTAGGCCATGGCCAGGTTCCTGACTTATGGAATCAGAGAGATAATGAATAACCATTCATTATTACTTTGTTGAGTGCTAGGTAATTTGTTTTGTCCCAACAGAGATAATATACCGTATCTGGTACAAAGGGGTTCAGTAGAGTAGGGAAGGGGAGAAGGAGTGGGGAGTGGCACATACGATCGCAAGACTAGGAAAGTTAAACAAAAAGGGAAATGCTGGTCAAAGTTTAGCTTTTAATGTATTATCTGAGGGCTTCATGCCTAGAAGTTTTCCCCATGGCCATAATACTAAAGGATTATTTATGCAGAGTAAAACAATGCTCCAGGAAGTCTCCATGGAACACAGAGGTTTACTTTCACACTAATTCAGACCTTTGTTGTTTCCTGCCGTTGTAAAGAACTTTTTTTTCCAAAAAATATTTTGAGCACCTATATTGTGCACATACTATGCTAAGGTCTAGTTATTTAAAAAAAGAAAAACTTGATATGGACACTTTCTTTGGAGAACTAAAGGTCTAGTGTGAAAGATTGGAAATTAATTAAACAAACCAAACCCCAAATTAAATGTAAAACTACAACTGTATGTTGTGTTGGAAAGGAGAGAATGATGGCATTCCTAAGAGCTTGAAATGGGGGGAGCTGGGAGAATGGAGCGTGTGCAAAGGCCCTGAGATGGTTGTATGCCATGGAAAGAAATAGTGGCATGCAACAATGACACAGAGAATAAAATAATTAATTAAATAGAAGGGAGCTGAGAATTGGAGGGGGCATGCAATTTGAGGTCTTGTAGCTTACAGTATGGAATATAGGTTTATCTGAGGTTTTTAATTCCATTGCAGATTAAATAGCCTTTGCCAAAGTATAACAGTAAGATAAGTCTGACACAGCTGACTCTATCTTGCTTCTAGCCTCACAGGCAGGCTGTCTTTATTCATTTCTGGTCATGGGCCAAATTAACTTTGGGAAAAGTTTAGTTTATGGTTTAAGTGATAATAGCCCTTCCCAAAACCTAAACTGCTCTTGTAAAACTAATGAAAGACCATCAAGTACGGAGGATGAGAGGGTCTTGAATTCTAAATAATTACCAGCCATTTTTTCAGAGGTAGTAAGATTTGCAACTTCCCCAATTACTCTTGCAGATAAAATTACTATTATAGAACCTAAGATTGGCCTTTTGAGGTATCTTTTCAGGTGTTTGCATTTCTGACAACCAGATGACCCTACCTGGACCCATCAACCAGTTCTGTCGTCCCCACCCAGGAACTGACTCAGCACAAGAGGACAGCTTCCATTCCCTATAATTTCATCTCTGACCCAACAATTCAGCATGCCTCCTATCTTAGCCCCCTGCCCATCAAACTATCTTTGAAAAACCCCTAACCTCTGAGCCTTCAGAAAGGTTAATTTGAGTAATAACTCTGGCTCCTCTGTGACATGGCTGGCCTCACATCAATTAAACTCTTTCTTTATTGCAATGCCATGGTCTTGGTAAGTTGATTTTGTTTGTGCAGTGGACAGAAAGAACCTGTTAGGTGGGTGGCTACACAGAGGTGGTAGCAGGGAGTGACTTGGCCCGATTTGTACTCTAGAAATGCATCTGACAGCACTGTGGAGAATGTATTTGAGCAGGAGTAATCAATGCATGTAGATGAGTTGCATCATAAAGCACTCAACTCTCTGGTAGCATAAAGCAGCAACAATTTTCTTTGTCCATGCATTTTCTGTGGGTCAGGAATTCAGATAGGGCAGAGTGGGCATGGTTCATCCTATCTGTCCCCCATAGGTGGTTGGAGATGGAGATAAGGGTGGTTTGGGTATAGGACTACAAAAATAAAACAATCAGAATAGGTAATGGTATTTGCTGTGAAGGGGCATGGAGGGATATTAAGAGGTTGCTGGTTCACATGGCTGGATGGATGGTGGTAACCTTCGTTAGGATATAGAACACAAGAGAAGAACAAGGTGAAAATGGAGGATGGTTATCAAGGGTTTGGTTTTGGGTAAATTTTAGCTATCCAAGTTGGCAGA
Source organism: Aotus nancymaae (assembly GCF_030222135.1). Classification (NCBI taxonomy): domain Eukaryota; kingdom Metazoa; phylum Chordata; class Mammalia; order Primates; family Aotidae; genus Aotus; species Aotus nancymaae. The sequence goes on from NW_026988455.1 coordinate 22,414,888, forward strand.
AAATGAGAGCTAAATGGCTGATCACCCTGGGTTTTGACCTCGTAGATTGTCTGAATTTATATATAGCATTGCAGTTCATTTACATCAAGATGAAAACTGAAGTTATGAGTGTGAATATGATTGACCAAGAAAGTAGAGTAGGATGAGAAGCAAAGAGATTCATGGGCCTATTATTGGGAAAATTCAATATTTAGTGGATGGGTAAAGAATGAGCCTGAGAAGATATGTCCAGAGTGTCAGGAGGAAAACCAGGGTAGCATAAATCACAGAGGCCAAAATAAGAGGCTTACTCAAAGGAGGACATAGTCAACTGTGCTGCTATTTTGTAAAAGCACAAAGAAGATAAGCTGTGAAACAAGGAAAATTAGGCTTACCAGTGTTGTTTCATTGGCCTGGTGCTGGCAAGTGAGATTGTAGATGGTGGAAAAGTGCACTGGAGGAGAGGAGCTGGAAGCACTGAGTAGGAACACTCACGAGGAATTTGGTGCAAAGGGAAAGAGAGAGCAGGCTGGCAGAAAAGGAGAATCGAGGAATTTTATTCTAGTTGTTTGTTGTCTAAAAATTCAACATGAATCTTCATTTAAAAGCTATTTTAAAATCTTGGGAAAATATATTGCAAATATTAGAGAGAAAGAAGACAATGATAAAATGATAGTTGAGGAGGGAGGGTGAGAAGAAGGAGGAGAGGAAGGAGAAGGAGAGAGAAAGACTGACCTTATATAGAAAGGAGCAGCTGCTGCAAAATTTCAGAGGGAGGGAGGACTGGATGGGGTTGGGGGCAGCATGAGTGACAGCAGGCTCTGGAGGCCTTACCTTGAACACTCTCTTGGGCACTGAAGGAAGCGATACCCACTCACTACTGGTGGTACAGCCACCTGCCCCCACTGAAAATGTCAGGTCCTTTAGGTGTGGCCTCAATGTCCCATTGTCATGATCCCTCACCTCTGGTGCTGCCGTGGCCAAATTTTTGAAAATATTTGCTAGGCGGAGAATGATTCACTTGACAAAGCCAGTCTGCACAAGAATAAGCTTTGATTAATAATGCTTTCACTAGATGCAGCAAACTCTGAAAGGAGACACAAAGATGGTTAGAGAAGCAGATGCTGGGTCCACGTGCTACGCAGGGAAACTTGTTTGATCTTTATCTGAAAGTAATACACCTGAAATATGATTTTGCCAGCAGCATGGAGGATTGATCAGCTGGCCATGGCATCCTAAACCTGAGACAATATGTGATATGTAAGAGGAATGTATGAAATAAATGGGAAGGCTGTGAGGCCTTGAAATTGAGACGAGAATCATCATTGAGCAATTATTATTTGTAAAGAAGTAGAACGTATTATATACATATAATATATTCATATGGAGAGTGAATAAAAAAGAGTTTGGATGAGCTTATTGATCTGGTGAACACACAGGTGCATAGCCTTCACAGTGATGGGGAGTATATAGGTAAGGTGGTAGGTTTGGAGGGAGAAAGATGAAAGGACTTAGGTTTTAGGTGTATTGAGTGTGACGGTCAGTCTTGAAGTCTTCCATGATGGACTTTGCAATTTGGTCTATCAATCTAGGGCTCTGTGGTAAGATCTAGGCTAGAGGCACACAAAGGGTTAGGGACAGTGGGTGTGTTCATTTTCTATTACTGCTGTAAAAAATTACCAGAAAATTAGTGGCTTAAAACAAGACACATTTATTCTTTTGCAAGTCTGGAGGTATAAGTCCAAAATGGGTTTCACTGGGCTAAAATCAACATGTTAGCAAGATTGGGTCCCTTCTGGAAGCTTTAGGAGACGATCCATTTCCTGCCTTTCCCAGTTTCTAGACGGTTATCCACATGTGTTGGCTCATGGTGCCCCATCACTGAGTCTCCAATTCTATTGCCATGTGTCCTTCTCCAGCCACTCTGACCCTCCTACTTCTCTCCTATGTCTGTGATGACATTAATACTCTCCCAATTTCAAGATTCTTATCTCAGTCATATCTGCGAAATTTTCTTTTACCATTTTAACTAACATATTACCAGGTGCTAAATATTAGGGTGGAGACACCTTTGGAGACCATTATTTTGCTTGGAATTCAGCACTACAAGACTGACATTTGATGCCTGACTATACCACTGATTACACTGTAACCCTGAGTGACCTTTATCTTTAATTAGCCTACAGTTTTTCTTTTTTTCTTGTTTTGATGACTTGAACCCACCGATATTTAATGTTACATGTTTCTATAGCTAAGGGAAGCATACTAGTTAATGAAGACATTTTCATTTTATTTGTTAGTTATACTGTAAGAGATTTTTGCAAGGAAGTAAGAGATGGAGGCATCCAAAGCAATTTCTCTCATGACCAACAAAGAAAACTATGACATTATTGACATCATCTCAGGTAATTCTGAGTTACCTTCTCAGCATGCTGGAAAGTACCAATAAACAGAGATTTAAACCAAGACCCTAATGAGATTATTGGTGATGACACTGATGAAATTCACTAAGCTGCGTGTTGCAACTTGCCATAACCTAGTTAACCTCCAGTTTTTAATCTGCAAAATAGAGATGACATTTATACTTGTTATACTTCTTTCAACAGGTCGAAAGGATCTAATGAAATCTTTGTGGAACTTGTGTAAAACATGCTGCACAAAGATATAAATAAATAAACACATGAATTCCTAGTACCCTGACCATGGTGTATGTGAGATAAACAGCTATTGTCATGAATGCCACCTGTCGAAAGTTCAATCTAACATTCAGGTGAAACAGATCACATGATATAAGATATTTTCTTTCTTTTTTTTTTTTTTCTTTTTTGAGATGGAATCTTGCTCTGTTGCCAGGCTGGTGTGCAGTGGCATGATCTCGGCTCACTGCAACCTCTGACTCCCTGGTTGAAACGACCTGCCTCAGCCTCCTGAGTAGCCGGGATTACAGGCGTGTGCCACCACACACAGCTAATTTTTGTGTTTTTAGTAGAAACAGGGTTTCACCATGTTGGCCAGGATGGTCTTGATATCCTGACCTTGTGATCCACCCGCCTCGGCCTTCCAAAGTGGTGGGATTACAGGCATGACAGCCACTGAGAGCACTTGGCATCAAACTGAGGAAAATGGATGTGATGACACAGAGCCTCTGAGGCTATGTTTCTATTTGCTGGTTGGGTGAGGAGTTGGGTGCACATTTGCCTGTGAAGACAGAGCCTTGTGTGACACCTTGCACCCTTTCCTCTTTTTCTAAGTAAAAAATATCTCCATGTTCAAGTGCATATGTCATCTTATTCTCAATGAAAAGAAAAGATAAACACGCTGGTGACCCAACCACAAGCCAAGCATGGAGACAATGTGGCAAGAGAGGACGCACTGACCATCCTGGGGTGAACACATGCAGAGACAGGTGTGGACACGTGCAGCCTTTATTCCCTTTCTGGAGACACATTAAGTTTCTTTCTCCTGGTCCCTTTTGACCCTCTAAAAAAGCAGAGCCATTTCAGGAAGAAAGTGGGTTTTTTTTTAAAGACCCACCACTACTTTATTTTATTTTTATTTCAGTAGTTTTGGGGAAACAGCTGATGTTTGATTAAGTTCATTACTGGTGATTTCTGAGATGCTGGTGCACTCATCACACCAGCAGTGTGACCTATACTCGATGTATAGACATTTGTCTTTCACCCACTTCCCATTCTTTCCCCTGAGTCCCTAAGTCCATCATATCATTCTTATGCCTTTGCCAGGAAGACATTTTTGATGCAATTTCTCTCTCTCTCTCTCTTTTTTTTTTTTGGGAGTGGGAGCCTCCTGACTTGCTTCCTGAAGAGACTCTTACAAAAGAGGGGCTAAAGGCCTGGTGACTGATCTTTGTCCATAAGCTCACGGATATTTTATTTACCTATTAATTGAAACTGATTTAAGAATGATTCAAAGGGAATGAATCAGAAGACATTGAAAGCGTGACCGAGGACTAAATAACAGATGCTGCTCTGTGTGCCTTTTTATCTAAAGCTGGAGTATTGATAAGGGCATCACACTCTATCTGTGGCACGCAGAAGACGTTATTGTTGAGGCAGAGCTATCCTCATTTATTGATAAATACATTACAGCTAATTGTTTCTTCAAACATTCATTACTCTGAACCTGATACATAATGATCATGCCTGCCTTTGGCATATAGATGTGTGTGCACAAAGTTTGATTATTTTCAACGGCAGTAAATGCAAAACAAAACAAAGCAAAACAAAACAAAAACAATAAACTGTAAAGGTTAACATCCACTTCCCAGAAAGCCTGAAGAGAAAAGCCAGTGATTAATATAATTAAATGTGAGACATGAATCCAGGCCATCTTATACCTGCAGCTTTATTTAATATCAGGAGAATTATGTGATTTTTTTTTAGTGGCAATTGGTCCTATCTTCCATTCTGAGGTCTATACATGATCGCACAAATGAACATGTGTTTCTTGGGAGGAGGGACAGAGCTGGCTGTAGTTCAGGAAGGCCCAGGTGCCTGGCTCCTCCGAGGGAGCGAGCACTCGTCTCGCCATGGGATTAGCTGAACCATTACACGGCAAGCGAGGGCATCAGAAGTGCAGCATAGTTTCATTTGTCTGGGAGGACGACGGGGCACGGGTGGGATTGGGGTTGGGGACAGGCGCCTGAGGGGTCCAGGGCTGAGCCCAGGGAAGGAGGGGGACGGCAGACACCAGAGGGACCGCAGCTCCTCCTCCACGGAGGAGTTGGGAGGCAGTAGGGACGCTAGCTCTGGCCACGCGTGGTAGTCAAGACCCCTGGCAAACACACCATGGACAAGGCGTCTGTCCTGGAGAGGGGGCTGGGTAGAGGCTTGAGCCCCGAGGCTTCGCTGCCTTCAGCCGGACTTGAGATCAAAGCTGAAGGCCGCTGTGCCTGGGGCTGTGCCTGGGGCTGGGGCTGGGGCTGGGGCTGGGGGCCCGGCGAGAGGAGGCCGAGTGGACAGAACTGAGGACAGTTCTGTCCCCGACCTGGGCTCCAAGCTGCCCTCCCAGGGCTAGAGCGGGAGGCTGGGTGTGGGCACCACCGGCACCCAGGACACCGTCCTCCGAGTTGGAGGCGGGCGCGGCCCTAGTCCCGCTCGCTCTCGTTGCTGGCGCCCTCAGGCCGCAATAGCTTCTCCACCTGCTCCTTGATCTGCCCGTCCTCGCCCCAACAGTCAGATCTCTGCACCCCCAGGCAGCCCTCCTTGTCGTCCTCCTCGCGTCTTCCCCTCCTCGCCCTGCACGTCCATCTGCACCTGGCCCTTGACGCCCACCCCCTCCTCACCTTCCTCCTGGGGGCCCAGCAGATGGTAAGTGGCCCTCCCTCCCAGGCGAGGACGACGTGGACTCGCTGCTGACAGGTGAGATGTCGCTGCTGCTGTGCTGGTTCAGGGCTGCGGGGCTGGAGGGAGACGGTAGCTTAACCGGGATCTGCCAGGAAAGGATCTTTGGGGCTGACTGGGATGAAGGAAACTGCCTCTGATTTAAAAGAAGTGCTTTCAAGGAGTTAATTTCAGACTTGAGTTCCATGTTATTCTGGGGCTCCAGGATCCAGTTGGTGGATGTGGTGGCCTTGGAACTGGCCAGCTCTTGGGCAAGCTCCTGGATCTTCTGCTGCTGCAGAATCAGCAGCTGCTGGACGGAGGTGAGGGTCGTCTGGAACTGAGTCACTGTCTGGGCCACGCTGCCACTCAGCTCAGGGAGAATGGCCTCCATCCTCTCCAGCTGTTTCCTGTCCTCTCGGCCGCCCAGGTTGACAGGGAGCAGGTATTTCTTACAGAGTTGGTGGAAGCCAAATGCGATGCCTGCTGTGATGATGGCCAGGGCTCCATGATCTCGCCATCAGGAGCCTGCGGGGCTGTATGGCTGAGATACGAGGTGACAGGGCTGGACATGAACTACCTGTGTGGCTGGGCCCAAGGATGAAGGCTCATGCGCAGCAGTGCCCGACTGCTGGAAGGCCATATCAATCTCTTTATCTGTCAGCCCTTTCTTCTTAAGGAATGCTCTCCTGGTTGCAAGTGGGCTCTGGCGGACCCGGGAATTCTGGAGAAACTTCACTGCCCTGGCAACCAGCGGCTCTCGAGGCAGCACATTTTCACTTCCTGGAGCAGAGCTTGGCTGGCTCGGCTGTTCTGCCTGCTCCGAGGACGCCAGCTTTCTGAGGCCTGCGACTCTTCTTATGGGCTGACATCCTTTGATGCAATTTCTTTTAGATTTTTACCAAAATCACAATCCTAACAATTGGAATTCTTATTTATTTGGGAAGTGTGATAGGCAGATAGTGGCCCCTAAAGATGTCCATATCATCGTGTCTGGAACCTGAGAATATGTGACCTTGCATGGTAAAGGACTTTCCAGATGTGATTAAGTTAGGAACCTCAAGAAAGGGAGTGGAATCTTGCTTATCCAGGTGGGCCTAATCCAACTGTAAATGTCCTTAAAAGAAGAGAACATTTCCTGGCTGTGGTCAAAAAGAGAAGTGACTGTGAAGGAACGGTGAAGGAGATGCAACATTGCTGGCTTTGAAGACAAAGGACCAGACCATGAGCCCAGGAATGCTGAGACCTCCGGCTGCAGGAGATGGATTCTCCCCTAGAGCCGTGGGAAAGTACAAAGACCTGCTGAACCTTGATTCTAGCCTAGTGGGAGCCTTGTGAGACACCTAATCTACAAAACTGTAAGATAATAAATGTGTGTGTGGTTTTAAGCACTAAGTTCCTGGTAACATGTTACAGCATCAGCGGAAAAGATACGCTGGATGAATAGCTCCGCCCATCCCTGCTAGGGTGTTTCTGAATCTAAAATTAGTTGAGGAGAGATAGGAGTTTCAACCACACTAAACAAACTTAGCTAAAATCTTGAAGTGAGAAACTTGCAGCATTGAGTGCATCCAGAGGGAATAAACTAACTTTCTCTGTCATCTTGCCAGCTTTTTATCACTCCTCTGTCAAAATACTGCAATTATTCCCAGAGTAGAATGAAATAAAACTAAAAATCTCATAAGAAAACTCTATAGCAAGAAATTATACTCATGGTGATATTATTCATGTTAACTAATAAAATGACTCTAAATTACTTAAAAAATAAAATACTGTCTGCAATATATGACAACCCTTTGCTAGAACCAAATAGATGTCCAGAATCTATCGAGGCCCTGCACTGCATTCTGCTCAGCAAAGTAAATGGATGTGACAATTTTTAGAATTTATTTCTATTCCATCTAGTTCTATTGCCAAATGGATGTACAATAGTTCTCTCTCCTTCCATCTCTGTCTCTCTTTCTCTCAAGTCAGAGTCACATAAAAAAAGCAAAAGGACACTCAATCATACAGTATTATCCATAGGGATGTGTGACTTCCAACAGGATATCTTTAATACCTAGATTTTTTTTTAGCAATTATTATTCCACATCGTAAATTTATTTGTGTCACCGAAGATTTAAAAAATAAAAATGAGATCTCTGTGGCAGTCGTATGTTTGAAAACTGCGCTGAAATTGGTATTGGAACTTAGTTCTAGATTCCCATTATGAGAAAGAGGTAAAGTCAATTCCCTTTGTTAAGGTTAGAATGATGCAAAGACAAGTAGGCTTGTGCTGTAAAGTGAAAGCTGGAACATTTGATTGGAGTAATTTTACAGAACCTAGGCTTTTATTTTTCTGTGAAAATGGAAAGGCATTAGAGGTAGTTGGGAAAATAATGTGACATAATTATTGTAAAGGTTTAGGAACATTAAATTGACAACGATCCCAACCACAATGAAATAGTTGCTCTATCTGTCAATGTTTATTTGGAAAATGTGGTTTACTCATTAGAGTAACCAACAATTGGAAAGGTATGAAGAGATTCTAAAAGAAGCCTTTACTGAACTATGCCTAAAACAATTTTAATACCACAATCAGCTAAGCAAATAGTCCCATCTTTGCTGATTAATAGTCTCATGACCTTGGGAAAGTTAATTAACCTCTCCGAATCAATCTAGAATTGTCCCTGGCACAAAGCAGACTTTCAATTCAAAGAACTCCTTTCCCCCATCTTCTTCATGAATTCATAAAAATGTTCCATTCCCTTAGAGTATGAGGCACCTCTATCGATCTCAAGGATGGCAAACCATTTTTAACTCACAAGGCAGCTTCACTGTGAACCAGTTCATAATGGACCAAGGTGGCAAAAATGACGTGCTAGAAACATGCTTTTTATCTGCTATCTATATTTGTTCAAGGAGAGAGGACGAGTTAGCTTTACCTATGCTTTCAGTGCATTTAGGCTTAATAGTGCTTTTCCTTCCTGTAGCATTGATGAAATGTCCTTGAAGACCTGGACCCCTGCGCACTCAGCATAACTCACAATGTTGTGCATAGATCATGTTCATTCTAGCAGTAAAACAATACAATGACTGTAGGAAAGAAATGTAGAGACCCACGGAAAGGTTAAGCAATTTGACTTTAGGATTTTATTTCACAAAATTATTTTTTCCTGATTCCTGTGAGAACATCTTTTAATTCATATGGCTGAAAAAAAAGTTTCTCAAATTGATTTAGTTTTATGTTAGCACTGTTAAATTTTTTCATGGTAAAAAATATACTCTTTTTTTAATGCTAGAAAAAGGAGAAGTATAAAGGAATGTTTAATTCAGTGAATGTTTACAGTTACCCAGTATGTGCTAAGGCGTTATGTCTAAGACCTGTGGTCTTTCTTCCCCTCTCTAGACACAGTGGAGGTGGGATGAAGAGGTGGCTGCTTTACCAGATAGATGGGTTTGTTAGGCCAAGTACAAGCTTCCAGAAGTGCAGAGGGAAGATGTGGAGGTTGGATAGTGGCTATTCTAAGGGCTGATATCTGAGTCTAGCTGAAATGCAGCCAGATGTAACATTGGCTTCAGGGTAGGTATTCCAGGAAGAAGGATCTACCTCATCCTTCTTCTAGAGGTGTGAAACACAGCAATAATTCATGGAAACACACAGTCTATTTTCATAGACACATCAGTGAGACTTTGGTGCAAATACACCATCAGACACCAGGATCAGTCATAGAGCCTTAGTTGACACAGTATGGATTTTAGCTATTAATGGATTTTTTTTTTTTTTTTTTGAGACGGAGTTTCGCTCTTGTTACCCAGGCTGGAGTGCAATGGCGCGATCTTGGCTCACCGCAACCTCCGCCTCCTCTATTAATGGATTTTAAGCAAGATTGAGAGTTGAATTTTAGATTGGTTACTCTTTGCCAAAGAGGAGAGGATTTTAGGCTGGGCAAGACTGGATTCAGAGATCTGGGCAAGGGTCTGGACTAGCACAGTAGACAGAAAAGGAAGAGAAAACTTCAAGAAGCCTTTAGAAGAATGATTTACAGGATTTAGTGATTGAGTAGTAGGGTGGAGGGTGTGGCAGTGAGGAAGAAGCTGGAGTTCAGAGATTGGGTGGATGACATAGTCTGAGTTCAGTTTTGGACATGGAGATGGTGAGGTGCCGATGGCGAAGTCTCAGAAGCAGCCTGCTCTGATGCTCTGCCCTCAAATGGGTGGTCTCAGTGGTTGTTTACTTTTGTTGATATTGCTTTAGTTTGAGTGTCTGGAGGTATATATGTTCAAACATTAAATTTTTCCTTCCGCCCAATCCTAGTTCCCAGGTGTGGTGATTAATTTTATGTGTCAACTTGGCTGGGCAGCAGTGCCCAGACATTTTGATCAATCATTATTCTGGATGTTGGTTCAGAATTTGCTAACTGGGTGTCCTTGGAAATTTAATAGAACACAACTATTGCAGATAGTAAGAATCAAGCATACTATATGTATTTAGTAATTTACTTATGGTCATATATTTAAAAGTTTTCCCTGTAACAAAGCAAGCATCTTTGTACATTTATTCTTACACAGTTGAGCAAATATTTCTGTTAGTTAAATTCCTGGGAGTGGAACTCCTTGGTAAAAGTATGCGTGGATATTGAACTGTGATAAATGTTGACAAATGACAGTCCAATGAGGTTGTACTTCATTGTTTGACAAACTCCCAAGGAACCTCAGGCCTTCAGTTCTAGCCACGCTGTGTTCACTGGGCCATGGCCACGCCTGGGAAATCTCTCCACACTCTCCTTAGCTTGATGGCGGCTCATTTGTGTTGCAGTTCACATTTCACAGTGAGTTGACAAATATTACCATAACCCTTACACCTCCATGACCTGAGAAGAGAATTAATGATGCCTCCTTGTTCTTAGGGAACGAAGTGATGGATGTCAACCCTGGCTTCCTGCCATGCTCTCTCATAATAAGAGTTCAATTTTTCAACACTTACGGGAAAATAATGAAAGAAAATACAGAAGATAACATTTCTTATACAATAGTTCATGTTTAATGTGTTCCTCAGAGACTGTGAGCCGCCTGTGTGACCAGAAGAGAGGGTCATCCTCCACTGGCATTTGTCAAACACTCACTCTTAGTGGTTCAAATGGAAACAAAGGTGTGGTGAACCCTGTGCTCATGCCAGCGGGCGCCACATTCACTTCCTTCAGCATGGCGTTTCTTTGCCTCAGATCTCCATCCTTCCACCATGGCCCGTGCTTGATCTCACACAGAGTCCATTCCAGACACCATCCTCTCCTCCTTGAGGGAAGAATGCCTCAGTGCCCAAAGCACAGGGCTTGCATTTCAGTCATTCATCAAATAACAAAAACCCAATATTGAAGGAAGAAAAAAAACCTTGGTTGATAACCTGCTGTGTGGTACAAAACAAAGTGAGGTTTGGGTTGGGACAGGCTGGGCCAGTTTGGAGATTTCTAGACATTGAATCTGTTTTCGAGACAAAGCAAGTGGTTGCAGCAGTCCCCAGTGTGGGAAAAGTGTGGGAACATAACCAGCAGGTAACGGAAATCTGTGTGTGTGGTCTGGATTTCTGGGAGAGAATTTACATGTCTGGAAAGCCAGACCTTAGCTCTGGAGGAAGTGGCTTACTAGAAAGAAGAGGTAGGCAGCTCATCTACTTGAATAGTAACTGGTAGCATTTGTTGCCAGCACAGTGCAAAGCTATTCATGACCACAGATAGGCAGGAGCTTCATTACAAGGAAAGAAACATAACAACTTATTACTGCAATTAGGACTCAAGATCGGACTGGGACAAATGGAAGGCACAGGCACCATCTCCATCACTTTCTCAAGGGACATGCCAATACTATGGTGGCATGTGCCACCAAAACAGAAAAGGGCTGTGTTGAACAAGGAGGTAAATGAAACAGGCCCTGACTTAGAGAGCAACAGGGACAGGGGCTCTAGCAAGTCACCTTGTCTTTATTTCTTCAAAATATTAATAACATTTCTCAGCCAAACTCCCACTCAGTTCAGAGGAACTAATAAGTAACATCTGAAAAAATCAAATGACAACTCAAAAACAACATTATCACCTAACACGGTACAACTCCCACAAAGCTGCTACATGAAAATAATGATTCTTTTTTTTTTTTTGGAGATGAAGTCTGGCTCTTTCGCCAGGCTGGAGTGCAGTGGCGCAATCTCGGCTCACTGTAACCTCCACCTCCCTAGTTCAAGCAATTCTCTGGTCTCTGCCTCTCAAGTAGCTGGAATTAAAGGCATGTACCACCATGCTCAGCTAATTTGTTTTGTATTTTTAGTAAACAGGGGTTTCACCATGTCAGCCAAGCTGGTCTTGAACTCCTGACCTCAGGTGATCCACCTGCCTCGGCCTCTCAAAGTGCTGAGATTACAGGCATGAGGTGCTGCACCCAGCCAAAAATGATAGTTCTTGAATACATGAGGCTACAGAAAATGGTTCTCCATTGTGATCAGCCAGTTCTGATGCTCATTAGCAAATACTTGGTTCAATTAGGAGGAGGAATGATTAGGTATAGGAACAAAAGCCTCTCTGGCCTTCAAATTAAAAATTAAGACCTGCATTTCTGAAAAAAGAAAATTCTCTTTTCCCAATTTATAGACACAAATCAGTATATAGTTTATATGTATGCATGTATATATGCACATATATATATATATATTCATCTGTTTATTGTCAAGAGTTGTCTGGTCAACTCCATGAGCAGGAAAGGAGAGGAAGCTCATGTGTGTGGGGACCCAGACCAGGTGAACCCTCTATGGGGTGTTAAACCAAGCGTGGTAAGCTAAATAGTAAGCCCCTAAAGATGTCCAGGTCATAATCCCTGGAACCTGTGAACCTTACCTTACATGGTAAAAATAACTTTGCAGATGTGATGAAATTAAGGACTTTGAAAACATGCTGGGGAGATTGTCCTCGTGGAAACTAAGTATAATCATGAATGTCTTTATCAGAGTGAGGCAAAGGGAGCTTTGCCTACAGAAGTAAGAGACAAGTAACAGGTTGTGTTGAGGCAAAGAATGGGCCACCAGTGGAGGAATACAAATGGCTTCCAGGGGCTGGTAAAGTTGAGGAAACAATTCTCTCCTAGAATGAGATGAGCCAGCCCTGAGGACGTTTTTTATTTTAGCACAGTGAGACTGATTTCAGATTTCTCATTTACAGATCTGTAGGTGAATAGATTTGGTTGTTCAAAGTCACTGATTTTATTTGTTGCAACAGTCATAGAAAACTAATAGACCAAAGAAACAATAGAAGTTCTCATCCCCCAAATATAAATTGTATCCAATAGTATAGTTTTCAGGACATCCAAGACTAGCTTCGAAGACTCACTTTTATCATTAAAACACTTCATCCAAGGGGATAGAAGTTTACAATGCAGAGATCTGGTAACCCTCTAGGCACCTGGGACTTGGCTTCTCCCCATTTTGGGTTAGTGTCCTTAGGCTTAATCCCAAACTCTTCACTTACCTATGTGAGATCAATCCTTGCTGCCATACTGAATACTACCAGGCATAGAAATAGAAGTCCAGGCAACAAAACTCATTAATAAGATGACAGACCTCACAGGGTGCTGAATTCAGCCCACGACAATGCTTGAAAGAGTGACCTTGTGAAGCTCCCACAGGGGTTGTGGCCAAGAACGCCTTCAGGCTGAGCTGACCTATGGCCTGAGCAACAGCTTAGGCCCAGAAATGCTGAGCTGCTGCCTGGCCCCAGCTGCGGACATGAAGCCTTTTCCTCACCCACCAGCACTGCTCTCTTGTGCTTTCATGTCCTTTCACAACAGAAATCACATGATTGATAATTTCCCACATAGAGATACTGCTTGTGGGAAATTATCAATCATGTGATTTCTGTTGTGAAAGGAAATAAAATGTGTGTGTGTTGAAAACTGAATTCCCCTTCTATTTTGACAACTTTCAGAAAAAATTCTCAGTTCCTGTAGCTGCTTTAGGGTGAGAAGATGGGGATTTTGAAAAGAACGTGCCTTCAAACTCATTTGAGCCTTCTTGTTGAACTAACATGCTTATCTAGTCCAGTCTTCATCATGGACCCTAGGAGAGGATCCAACACCAGGTGAGTCCTTAGGAGAACACCTTATCTAGTTCTAGCCCTCAGGAGGGACATGGTGAGTTATTAAGGTCAAATAGAGAGCTCAATACTACTCCTTGCAGGCACACAGAAACTCAGAGCGTCTTATAGAGTTCCCTACTTGGGCATTTTCCTTGTATTTTGCCTGAATCCTTTATAGTACAATTTATGTTTGAATTGTATTAAGTTGCTGTATAATCATCTCAGCTATGGGAAATAAGGCATTCTTTTCTAATTCATGAATCCTGGCTGTGGCTGGGTTTTGAACGATCTCTCAATGGGTATGTGTATGAGAATTTATCTATCTACTCATCTATCAAATCTATCATCTATCTACCTACCTACCTATCTATTAATTATCTGTCTATCTATCTATCTGGCTGGCTATTATCTATCTAATCTATTCTCCATCCATCTATCTAATCTATCCATTATCTATTAATCATCTATCTCATCTATCCATTGTCTATCTATTTATCATCTGTTTAATCCATCTGTTATGTATCTGTGTATCTCTATTTAATCTATCCATTATCTATCTACCTGTCTATCCATCTGCCCCCCCACCCCCACCCGGGCTGTAGAGCATGCATGTACATAGATGCCATCATCTGACTTAAGGATGGCCAGGGTTAGTGTGGTCTCATGATGACACCCTTGCTCCTCTCTTTCAGGAGTCAATTAATGAATTTTAGAAAGACTTACCTCCTAGGTTGCAGTGAGCCAAGATCGTGTGCCACTGTACTCCAGCCTGAGAGACAGAGGGGACTCCATCACAAAAACAAAAACGCTGCAACAAAAATAACAATAAAACAAAACAGCAATAATGACAGACATAACCCATTAAATAAAATAAGACTCTGTGAGTTATATTAATATAAGACAAATCTAATAGTGAAGAAACATCACGAATTAGCCCAACATCAGGCAAACCCAAATTGAAGGATATTCTATGCAATAATTAGCCTGTATTTTTCAAAAACATGAAGGTCATGATAAATCGAAAAAGACTACAGAGTAGTTGCAGATGAAAGAAAATCATGAGTGCTAACAGTGATTTGTGACCCGGGACTCAGTATCAATCTCCCTCTCTCATACAGGTATATAGTACTTGAATCCATGTTACAATCCTAATTTTGGCAATTGTACTGAGGTTATGAAAGACAAAATATTTGCTATTAGTGTATATACCCTGAAGTATTTAGGGCTAAAGGGGCATGATGTCTCAACTTATTCTCCAAATGATTCATGAAAGATATTAATTTCTTACCCTCAGTCCTTTTGCCAAAGATTTTCCAGTCATATTTTGGTTGGATGAAAATCATCCTCTAATACATTCTTCAAAAATGGCTCATTAGGAGAGTGTTCCTTCATTTCCACCATGTTTAAAATTGCTTTTCTATAGCCTTGAAAGGTAAAGAAGAGCTTAATTGGATATAAAACTTTGGTTCAAACTTTATTACCTTGATTTTCTTGAAAATGCTGTTGAGGTACCTTGTTTTCTCTGTTGCTCGTGAGAAATCTGATGCCAATATAATTCTCTTGTCCTTTGATCTTTCTGCCTAAAAGCCATGAAGATTTTTGTCTCTATCTTGAAATAAATAATTTTACTGGGAAAAAAAACAAAGACTTACCTCCTAAACGAGAGGATTTAATTTCATATGGTGATATACTTTGTGCCTATTTCTAGTTAACTTATGCCCAGATTTGTGGTTTAACTTTCATTACTAGAATTTATTAGTCTTTTCTTGAATATAGCCATGGCTTTTTGCTTTTTTTCCTTTCCTTTTAAATATTTTTAAAATTTTAAAATCACACACTTATAAAAAATTGCATAACCCATAAAGAGTTTTTTAATAAAATTAATACCCTCGTTACTTCAACCTAGGTCAAAAAAGAACAGTTGCGAAACACTGACTGGAAGCACTGACTTTTTTTTTCTTTTTGAGACAGAGTCTCCCTCTGTTGCCCAGGTTAGTGTGCAGTCTGGTCTCTGCTCACTGCAACCTTGAGTTCAAGTGATTCTCCTGCTTCAGCTTCTCCAGTAGCTGTGATTACAGGCATTTGCCACCATGCCCAGCTAATTTTTTGTGTTTTTAGTAGAGACAGGGTTTCACCATGTTGCTGGGCTGGTCTTGAACTCCTGACCTGGTTATCCAGCTGCCTCGAACTCCCAAAGTGCTGAGATTATAGGCATGAGCCACCGTGCCCAGCCTCAGCACTGACATTCGTAATCACATACCCTTCTTTCTATCAGTGATAACCACTGTCCTCTCTTTTGTACCAGTCACTTTTGTGCTTTTATTTTTAGATTGTTCATCTAAGAACTGCTAAGCTCAAGAGTTTACTTTTGCTTGTGTTTGGACTTCATATAAGTGAAATCGAATTGTATGCATTTTTCTTCTTTGTTTTTGTTTTTTTTTTAATTGGTTGCTTTTACTCAAGGTTCATCCAGGCAGCTATGCTGTGAATGCTATAAGGGCGTTAGTTTTTATTGCTGTAGAGTCCTTCATGGTAAACACATATGACAGGATAGCTATTCATACCAATGCTGATGTCCATTTGTGCTGTTTCCACCTCAGAACTATTAAAGATGATGCTATATATATATTCTTGAATGTGTCTTTTTGAGCTTATGTGCTCCATTTCTGTGGGGAACATACGTAAAGGTGGAATGACAGGGTCTTCAGATGTGCGTATTTTCAATATTTCTAGATAATATTGGACAGTTTCCCCAAAGTAATTGTTACAGTTGAAACTCCCACCAGTAAGTAGTGTACAAGAGTTCCAGTTGCTTCAATCTTTACCAAAACCTAGCATTATTCGTTTTTTAAGTTTTACCCGTTTTCTGTGTATATAGTGGTATCTTACTGTGGTTTTAATTTGCAATTCCCTAATGACTGATGAATTTCAATATCTTTCAAGTACCTTATTTTTTAATTTTACTTTTGCAATTGACATCCAATAAAATCGACTTTTGCTTCTAACATGTGTATCAACTTGTGCAAACCCTCCATAACTAAGATACAGAATAGTCCTATGATGCCAAAAGAGTCATATCTTGGCATCATATCTTTCCCTCACTTCTAACTCCTGGTGACCTCTGATTTATTTTCTGTCAGTATAATTTTGTCTTTTCCACAGTGTCATATATTTAACCATAAGCAATGTATTGCTTTTCTCTATCTGCATCCAAGTTTTTTCTTGCTTTTAGTTTCCAGCAGTTGGAACATAATGTGTCTGAAATTAAAGTATTTCAAATTTGCTGAGCTGAATTCCTTGTGTATGTCTTTTAGCCAAGTGCTCACTAATGCCCATTTCTTACCCTATGCTTTGTCTTGACCAAGCTTTAGTAAGGCTTTTTTCTTTTCTACAGGCCCTGGTACTCTTCTTACACTCAAGCCTGAGCAAGCATAAAAAAGTGGGGTGTGACACCTCCACCCCATTAGTTTATCTTGGGAATCAGCTGACTATAGTGAGACCCTTTTCCTGTCAGACCCAACTTTCCTTACAGAGATACTCCTTATCTTTACCTGCCTACTCCTTTACCTATGAAAGAAAAACCTTTTTTTTTTCCACAGGATTTTGAGACATCAAAGATTTTTGAGCTCGGAGTGTTCTTCCCATTGAAATAGCCTTACTTTCTAATTAAAGCCTCTCCTTATGTAAGTCCAGCCTGCTTTTATCTGATGCTTTTGACAAATTTTTTGGAGGAGGAATTCAGTTACTATTTCTTCAAATTTTATTTTTCTACACTGCATTCTTTCTCCTCTGCTTTTGCACTCCTTCCTGTCTCCTTTGCTCCGGCTTGTTTCTTACACTTAAGCCTTACTTTTAGGTTTCTGACAGCCTCAAGAGAAGCAATGGGAATGTGACTCTCATTGTCTAGGAATATTTCTGCAGTTCTATCAAAATAATTTACATCAAAAACATTGCAAAATTAAAGGTTATACAGCCTTATACATTTTTTTCAATCTTACATAGATACACAAGCAGATGAGAGAACTTGGAGGCAATGTAGCTTGACATGAATGTTAAACCTTTTGGTATTTCTGCGTAGGTATCTAAGACTCTGCATAGTTCTCTTTTTAAATCTTTTCTCTTTCTTTTGCATAATTGGATAATTTCTATCTTCACATGTACTGGCTCTTTCCTCTGCCATCTTCATCTGTTGCTGTTAAGCCTGTCTAGTAAATTTTTAATTTTGCTATTGTATTTTTCAACTTTAAATTTTTCTCTTTTTTTTTTCATTATACTGTCTATTTTTTCCTGTGATTTTCTAACTTTCTATTAATTTCAATAGTATCTGCCCTTACACCTTGAAACATATTTATAACAGTTGTTTTGAAGTATTTGGTTTTCAAATATTTGCAGTGCTCTTGGGATAAGTCCTACTCTTGGACCACTCTGCTAGTTGACAGTCTGGAGCAGCATTGTACCTCATAGCTCAGTTCTCAAACTCAGAGGTGAGACCAAGATTTCATATGTGGTATTGTGGGATCACTCTCTCAATCTCCCTTCTCTCTGTGACCTATCTGACAGTTTCCTGTTTCTGGGAACCTTCTTTGCCTGTTTTCTCACCAGAAGTTTTGGGTTTTATTTTTCTCATTCTTCCATTAAATTGCTGTGACTGTCTGTACCCTGGGTCAAGCAATTAGAGAGAAAAATGAGCAACAGGGCCTTTTTCCACACTCTTGAGATCTTAATTCTCCAATTATAGGAAAAATTTATCCTCCCTTAAAGTTTTAAGGACATGCCTAGCTACCCTTGCTGTTGTCATGCTGCTACAGCAGCTATGGTATTGTTGGGAGGCAGAAAAGAAAGGAACAAAGGAAAACAAAAAACGCTTGAAGGATTTTTTCACTCTCTGACCATTAGATATTCCCTATCCCACTCCTTAGACAAAAAAGAGAGGGCTTCTCATGGAGCTCATCTGCCCACATCCAATCCATACTATTGGCATTCTGTCTCTGAGTCCAGATCAAGTTATTTTGGAAGAAAAGAAAATGATAAAAAATACTTCCCAGTTTGGTGATGTTTTTAACCTCGCTCTCCTTCCTCAATTAACCTGTGACCATTTATTTTTCAGAGTTTTCAGATAGCTGTCCCATGCATTCTGTCCAGGATAGAAGTGATACATCCTGGACAGAATGCATGGAACAGCTATCTGAAAACTCTACATGAAAGAGACAGGTTAGGTTGTGGTTATTCCATTTTTCCTGGAATTGCTATCAGATTTTGTTATTTGTGAAGTATTTGTTTAAGTCTTTTGCATATTTTTTCTATCAGATAATCTTTCTCACTCAATATTTCCTTTTCACTTAAAAATAGCTCCAAAAGTAGGTGAGTCACTTTAACTTCTAAGAGTGCTTTTGAATCCCATATTTCTCAAACAGTGTCAGACTAACATTGGCAGGACTTTTCTCCTTCTACTCTGGATTCTTCTCCACTTTCAAATAAATCATTTCAACACGTCTTATTTTCAAAAAATAAAAATTAGATATTCTCTAACATTAAAACAGAAAAGTGAATCCCCAGAGGAAGACTCAAGATAACAGCACCAGGAGATCAGCACTGGCTTGTTTGCTATACCTCAGCCTTACTTGGAGGTTTCTGACAGCCTCAAGGGAAGCAATGGGAATGTGAATCTCATTGAGTAGAGAGATTTCTACAGTTCTGTCTGAGTATTTGACATCAAAAACATTGTGAAATTAAAGTTTGTACACTTTTGTACATTTTTCTAATCTTACACAGATACATACGTAGATGGAAGAGCCTGTAGACAACACAGCTTGAAAAAAATCATTTAAAATAGCTCTAACATTCAATAAGAAGGCAGTATACATTGCAGTGTCCTTTCATGTTACTGAGAAGTGAAGTGGATTGTTGTTCTCTAATATTTGTTTCTGAGTTTGTTATTCTTAGCAAGTGTTACACATTAACAAATGGACATATTTCTCATTCAATATCGTTTCCAGTGGATTCAATAATATCGTCCCTGTATTATTGCTCCAGGGAAACTCTAAAAATTGTGGTGGCTTCTCTTCTTACTTGAAGGATATTAGACTCTTATAAGCATCATTTTTTGTGTGTGCAGTACTCACCATAAACTTCCTTTATTTGGAATTACAACGTGTGTGATCAAGTCCATTAACTGTCATAATACATCAAGATATTAAATATGTAGTGAGAAGTATTATTTGTAATTACCAGTATTCTTATGTCTAAATACATATGGTTTTTATAGCAGTACATCTCATATAATTATAGTTTATTGGTTATGATGTCAATACTCTCTTATTTACTATAGAGTATTTTAATTCAGGCCAAAATTGCAGATCTTTTCCTTCCTAATCTGCTTAAAGTGGACATAGCAATTATCATGTATGATAGAATTCTCCACCTGGCAACTGTTATTGCCATGGTGATGACCGTGTGGGCAAGAAGCACGGTGACTCACTGCGTTTTCTCTGCTTGACTTCATCATCTCCAAAGGCAAAGAATGTGCATCTGGCTGAGGATTGCCTTTTAGCCTCTTTTGTTAATCTTTTGAGCTGCCAGTTAGGAGGGGAAAATGGACACTGTGGAGTTGCCTTATTAAAAATGGTTTCTCCCCATAAAAGGATGGGTAATCTGTTTTGCTAAAATGCAACTGCAACAAAACAAAAAATCTGATTTTAATATTATGGAGACAACATGACTGTGGTACAGCTACTGATGTATGATTAATACTATGTTCTTGATGATAAAATAAAAACAAATGTGCATGATTTATGTTCTGTGCCATGTCTCAGCCACTACAGCAATTGCAAAAAGAAAGGAAAAATGTATTATTGATAAATTTCAAGTGTACTTTGATTCCCTAGCTGTATTTGAAATATACATTTTTAATGTATATCAGCTCAGAGAAGATGCACATTTAATTTAAAGTTAGGATTTAGGGCAGAAGGATGGTTACTAGGGGCTGGGAAGGATAGTGGGATGGTTAATGGGTACAAAAATGTAGTTAAAATGAATATGACTTAATATCTGATAGCACAACATGGTGACTATAGTCAATAATAATTTAATTATACATTAAAAAATAACTAAAAGTACAATTGGATTGTTTGTAACACAAAGGATAAATACTTGAGGGGATAGATACTCATTCTTCCTGATGTGATTATTACACATTGCATGCCTGTATCAAAACATCTCTTGTGCCCCATAAATATATATACCTACTTTGTATTCACAAAAATCAAGAAATACAAAATTTTTTTAAAATTAGAGGATTTAATGCCTGCATCCTCCACCTAACAGCTCTGAGACCTTCAAAATGTAATTCAACCTCTTATGGCTTGGTTCTCTCATATGTAAAAAGGAAACAAATTATAGTAGTAAGATTGGAATTGGACTTTATGTAAAAATATGTCAGTATTCTTAGTTTCTGAAATAATAATCAGTTGGTAACTTTTTACTATTTTTTGTTTGAAATATATTTGTTATTAAATGTATATTTAGTTCAAGAGGTCTCAAACTATTTGGTTTCTTAAAAATTTTAATATTCTCTTAAACATTGTTGAGGTTTCCAAAGAGCTGCTTTTCTTTCACTGTTGTATTACATGTATCCATAGTTATCCCATTCTTAATTAAAATTGAGAACTTAAAAACTATTAATTTATTTGAAATGACAATAATAAACCCACTACACATTAACACATATATTTAGTAATGTATAATATATATATTTAAAGATAACTATGTTTTCTAAAAAATTAGAAGAGTGGCATTCTTTTTCATTTTTTTCAAATCTCTTTAATGTTGGGTTTAATAAAAGACACTTGGATTCTCACATGTATTTCTGCATTCAATTTGTTGCAATATGTTGTCTTATTTGAAGAATATGGAGAAATTCTGGCCTCAATTAGCTATATAACTGGACAAAAGAGGAGTATTCTAATAGCCTTGTCAGCTAATTGTGACTATTCTAACAAAGCTTGACAGTAGTAGTTTGTTAAAGGTTAATTGCAATATGGAACCTGAAACCATGTCAGTCAACCTTTTATACTTATTTATATCAAAATCCATTGGTCCATCTTGGACTTTGAATGGATCATTTGCCCACGTGTGATATTGTAACATCACACATGGGTCACTTACTAAATACTGATTCACTCTCTAATGCAGATCTTCCAAATGATGACACATTTAATTCTATAAAATCAAAAATTATATTCATTGATATTTTACTACAAAGCTCATCAGAAAAGACTTTAAAGTTTGTTGAAGCTGTCAAGCTCACAATGGCAGATATAAGTAGTACAAAATTCTAATTTTCATTTTAAAGCTCAAATCTCATCATTGGCAACAAATGTCAGTTATTTTCCCTGAATTGACAGGCTCACTTTATTAATTTTTGAGGACATGTCTGCAGAAATCTAAGTCTGAATAACCATTAACTTGTCTTTCAGTTGTTCTATCAAGTATACAGATAGTGTTCCATGCTAAATGTGAGTATGTCTTTCACCTCACAACTCAAATAATTGTTCAAGTGATTTTCTGGAGACAGCTCTCATGCCACAGTGAGTCCCAGACAATTTCTATGAGCATTTCCCATTTTGTCAGACACAATATTAAAGAGATGTATACCTACAGGTCAAGATTGTATAAAATTATCACCTTTTCCTTTTTTTAAGGGCATTCTTTTTTAAAAAAATTAATTAATTAACTAATTATTTTGAAGATAGAATCTTGCTCTGCTGCCCAGGCTGGAGTGCAATGGTGTGATCTCGGCTCACTGCAACCTCCAACTCCCAGGTTTAAGCGATTCTCCTGCCTCAGCGTTTCAAGTAGCTGGGACTACAGGGGTACACTGCCATGCCCGGCTAATTTTTTGTATTTTAGTAGAGAGGAGATTTCACCGTGTTGCCCCAGCTGATCTCGAACTCCTGAGCTCAGCCAATCTGCCAACCTTGGCCTTCCAAACTGCTAGGATTATAGGCATGAGCCACTGCTCCCAGCCTATTAAGGGCATTCTTAAGCAACACGCACTTATTTCAATGTGAGTACATGATACTGGTGAATGTAATGACCACTCACTCATACAGTTTGGTGCCACTACTTGATTTATGCTAAAGTTTTACTTGATTTAGCATTTTTATCCCACACTGCATCACACCACTGTTGCAAATATCAGTGCAGTGAGAAGAGCGCCTAACACCAGCACATTATTAGGAAAATAGTTTTAACATTATGAACTTTCAGAAAGGGTCTCTGGAAATCCCTAGGGTCTTCACTGAGAACTGGTGATTTATTCCACCTACTTAATATTATTAATACTTTGACTACATAGTTAACTCAATCCACTTGTATAAAGGTGATGTTATTAGATGAAGTCAAGAGATCTTAGCATATCATCATAGTTCTGGGGTGCATGTTAAAAATTAGGTTGGCAATCTTTAATTTTACAATAAATAAAATAAGTAAATATAATTTCCAATAAACAGATAGACAGAGCCATATGTTAACAATGAACCTTTTATATTAAAAAAACTAGGATGTCTTAGGATGACTAAAATAAATGTCCAAAATTCATGTTACAACATGACACGGAATAACCATAAATATGAAAAGAAATGACCTCCTCCCCACGTTTGCTTACTATTGTATTATTAGTGTGTTCAAGGTAAAGATCTTTAATATCCAATCAGGCAAATTATATTTTCAAAACCTTTGTGCCATCAGTCTTCACATTATTGAAAGGATTTCCAGTAAATTACTAAAGAAAATGTATGGCTTATGATTGGAACTATAACTTTAAGTCTCTCAGGCAGAATCAAAGAATTTGGGCTGATGGTCTTTGTTCCCCTCCCTCCTCCCCGCCATGGCCTTATCTAGTTATATTGGTTTCATAAAATTACTTGAGCAGCTCATCTCTGTCTCTTTCCTGGAACAACCTATACATGAGAGGAATTACCTATTGCTTCAAAGCCTGACAGCACTCATCTGTAAGCTTCCAGGACCTGGGCCTTGCAATATCTTTAATGAAATTCAATGTCTTTAAAAGTTATTGGCCTGTATTAGTTCTACAAAATTTCATTCTGTGACAATTTTGTCTTTTTACATTTTCCCAGAAATTTGTCAATTTCATGTAGGTTTAATGGATAATTATTCACAACATTAAAACAATTGTATATCTGTTATTTTCTCTTTCATTTTATAGTATGTTTGTTACTAATACGTTTGTTTGAGTTTTTAACATCAATTAAAAACAATGTACTTTCTTTTTAATTGATCAGTGTTGTTACGACTTTGTGTTGTTGATATTTTCAAAGAAACAGTTTCAGGTTCTGGTAATATTTTTTATTATACAATTGTTCTTTAATCCATTGATTTTTTTCCTATATTTTCTCATTTTATGGTATTTATGTAGGAATTTTTTCCAACTTTTTGAGTTGAGTTTTTGGTACTTAATATTTCCGCTCTTCTGAGTTGAAAGTTTCCTTTTGCTACTGCCTTAGCAAACTTCACTGCTCTTGATTCATCATGTCTTTATTGTCATTGTGTTGTAGGCATTTCATAAAGTCTGTGTTAATTTTCCACCCAAGGGGTCATGTGTGTTTTGTTAATTTTCACACATATAATCACACATGCACAGAAATACAGTGCCAGTGCTTTTTTTTTTTTTTTTTTTTTGTCTTATTGAAGAAAACCACACCTACCTTAAGGTCATGAAGATATCCTATATTCTATAAGCTTGACAGTTTTGTAGATTTTTTTTTTGTGTGCCTTCGATCTATCTAGAGTTAGTTTTATGTGTGCTTTGAGGTATGAATCATTTTATTTATTCTGCTATTGATGCATAGTTGTCCCAGCACCGTTTATTAAAGAGTCTTTGGCCCCAACAAATCAACATGACATGCCATTATACATGAGATCTGTTTCTGTGACATTTATTCTGATTGGTCTGTTTGTTTCCCCCTGCACAAATGCCACACACTCCTAATTACTGCAGTTTAAAAATAAGTTTTGATATGTGTTAGAACAAGTCCTCTCTGTTTTTGTTAAGCATATCTTGACTGTTCTTGGCCTTTCGTATTTTTATTTCATAAATTTCAGAATCAGCTTATGAAATCCCACACACACAAAATAGAGATTTTCATTGAGAGTGCAATTTGAGGAAAATTGATGTATTTAAAATACTGAGTAATCCAATCCATGAACTTTTTATATCTTCTCACTTATTTAGTCTTACTACATCTCAATAAGTTACAGGCAACTATGAGACCCCTACTCCCAGAGAGTAAGACACTCTAGTCCTCCTTGATCCAGTGATTTTCTATCATATTATTATTTCACAAAGCCAACCATTGCTAAACTACATCATTGTCTGCAGTAAAAAGGCACTGTCTATGGTGCAAGTCATCAGAACGTTCAGCACTTTCTGACTTCCAGTACTTTATTATAATGAAACTCTTTGGGCTGGAACTCTTCACCAAGAAAGTTGCATGTCTCAGAGGCATCAGTTGTTAATTACTCCAATGAAACATTTACAGAACTGGTCACAAATTTGCCAAGAAATCCTAGAGATTACAGCATAAATCGTAAAGTTTTACTTCTACTTTCCATGATCCTTTGCAGCATTTTTCTAAGCACCATTTACTTTGAACAGTGATGCCCCTGTATATGCACTGGTTGAGACTTGTGGTCTGTGCTTATGATCTAAACCTAGAAGATTTGCTCTGAGCTGCAAATCCTAGATTAGTAGGCACCAGGGGTATCATCTGGTATTGGTAGTCAGGTGAGACATTGCTTGAAACCTTCACACCATTCTCAAACAGGGATATAGGATATCAACTTATAAAGAGTACCTTTGGTTGGAACAGAATCCTGCAATTTTTTTTTTTTTTTTTTTTTTTTTTTTTTTTTGCTGATTGTTGTCTTGGTATACATGGTATATTGCATATTCAGGGATTATTACAGAGGTGGTTGGAATTATGGAATTGAGTTTTATATTTAAAACAAAACATAAAGGACAGTTTTGCATACCATCCTCTAATTGGACTTACAGATTTTTTCATGCAAAATGCTGAAGGCAAATAAACTGATGTAGTATTACCATATTTGTCAGTTTTTCCCCAGAGTGACTCATTGACATGAGAAATACATTTTTTAATGCCATCTGGTAATGAACATTTTGGCAACATTTTCCTAAACACTCAACAAAGCCACTGTGAAGGAAAGACACTGTTCTTGGCTTCTGACAGCATTGCTGAAGTGGGTCACCTCATGTTTACCAGTCCTTCCGTTCCTACTTCCTCTTTTCATACAAAGGCAACTCTTTAAAAGGGAATTTGGTCCCTGTTTAAATTTATTAGTTCGGGGCTTATAAGAAAGGTTCTGTTTGTAGGGTCCTGTGTTTTGTGGCGTAACGTCTGGGATTTATTGATTTAGTGACTTTGTTAAATTTTTGCAGTTGTAAAATGTTTTACAGTTATAAAGACCTGATTGAAGACACGCTTATTCTTTGATGAGATGATACTATTATTACTTCTCTTCACTCTTACTCAGGATAACAGAAGCTATGTGCAGAACCTAAAGTACAAGGAAAGAATAATCTCCTTGCTTGGGGAAAGTGGTAGAAAGATAACAGATGACAAAGAGAAAGAAGACACTCTTAAATTTATTTTTTTTTTCATAAGAGTGAATGCACATTTTATTTGGATGTTGTAAGCAATAAGAAATATTTCCCTAATATGTGTATAGATTTTGTATATGACAGATAACTAAATGGGTCAGAGCTTCAGGTCAGGATTGCTTTACTTTGGAAAAACCATAGACATTCAAAGCTCCTGAAATCAACAAGATCACATTGAGAGCAAAAAATAAATTTTCCTGGCTGAGCTGACATTTACAGAAGATTTCCCTCATGGCTGCAACAGAAATTGACTGAGCTCAGTGTCCAAATCCAGACCAAGTGCTTTGGGCCATTTCCTGTTTTCTAGTCTTAAATTCTCTTCTATAGGCTGGAACTGTATTAATATCAAGTCAGATTTCAAGAAAAGGAATACACCAGGAATAAAGAAAGTTATTTCATAGTGATAAAGGAGCCAATTCACTAAAACACATAACCATCTGTATTAGTCCATTCTCACACTACTATGAAGGAATACCTGAGATGGTAATTTATAAAGGAAAGAGGTTTGATTTACTCACTGTTTCGCATGGCTGGGGAGGTCTCAGGAAACTTTGCAGAAAGCAAAGGAGAAGCAGGTACTTTCTTCAGAGGATGGAGCGAGTGCAAGTAAGGGAAATGCCAGATGCTTGTAAAACCATCAGATCTCATGAGACTCACTCATTTTCATGAGAACAGCATGGGGAAAACTGCCCCTGTGATCCAATTACCTTCACCTGGTCCTGCCCTTGACACGTGAGGATTATGGGGATTACAGTTTAAGACGAGATTTTGGGTTGGGACATAGCCAAACCATATCACCAGCCTAAATATTGATCAATGTAGTAACAGTGCTTCTAAATACATTAAGAAAGAACTGATAGAATTGTAAAGAGAAATAGACAATCCCACAAATATAGTCAGAGATTTAAAACCCCTCACAGAAGATGTGAAATATCTTTACATTGAATATTGTAAAACTTTGTTGAAAAAAAATTAAAGATGATATAAATAAATTGAGAGATGCACTTTGTAAAAAAAAAAATTCTCCTTTCCTAAAAGCACCATCTTGTTTTTTACCCATTTGTTAACTCTAGTATCGTTAAAAGAAAATCTAGAAATAAAAATTGATAATAATAATAATAATGGCTGAGACTTATTGAATAGTTAATATATGTGTTTCAGGATTAAACAGGATAATTTATGGGATGAATTGAAATATAATATCTTGCCTATATTTAGTGATAAATAAACACTAGTTCTTACTGTGCTTCTTAGCTTTCATTTACAAACAACTTTTTTGATAAAAATGAGCTTACCTTGGTATTCAGGACACAGTAAAGTCTCTCTTTACCTGTCACATTTTATCACATTTATTTTACCTCTTTTAAAGTGATTTACTGACTTCAGACTGGGGTCCTCCTGCATGTTTACACTATGACATTCTTGTTTCTGTATCGAGCTACACACAGACACTCTCTCTCTCAATTTCTACTCCCAGTAGTTGGATTCATTCTGGGTAGTTCTCTGGCTTAATTTGGTACTTCCTGTTCCTGTTGCTTTATTTCCTGGCTTTACTTGACTGATGGGATCTGCACCTGGTTTTCCTCATGTTGGTTTCACGTGTCCACGATCTGTAAGACTGAAGTCCCTTGAGGCAATATGATTTCTTTTTCTTTTTCATGTAGGCTATAACCTAGCAAAAAGTCAGATTTATAATTTATAATCAAAATCATTAAGTTTAATTTTGTAATGGATTCCTTTTTAGATCATAAGTCTGTATTTCACAACTATTTTTAAATTTTCAGTCTTTAAGATAATGATATTTTATTTTACAGACTTCTTTGTAACAGCTTCTCTGTTGCATTTTCTTTAGGCGCTATTTATATTTGCATTTGTTTATTCAGTCGGCTCCCTTGAAAATCACAGTGTCTGACTCACAGAGAGGTGTTCAGTTGATATTTTAGAATAAAATGAAACAGGGCAAAGATTCATTTTCGGGACCTTAAGGTAAGAATGGACACTCATTCAGCTATATCCTTCATCCTAAGAGGCTTCTGTTCAGAGAAACAAGCACATTCATGAGAGACACAGTGCACTACCTGCTTAGTTTTCAATTCTGGGAAATAACTTATCAGACTCTTCATATTTTAATTATTTTATGCCTTATTAGCCAGCAGAACAAGCAACTATCACATGCTGACCATCAAAAATATGTCAACACATCTAGAAAGATTATGTCTATCACTAAATACAATATGTTAAATTTGAGTTCCTAAAGAAACCCGAATTTTATTTTTATATTGTAAACCTTCAGTTTTGTAGTAAAATTTTAAGGACTATTGACACAGCAGCTTCTGGGCTCAGTCCTCATCTCCGGAATTTCTTACTTACCCTGGATTGATTCTTTTGAATTCTAGAGCCAGCTGGAAGTTGCCTAAACGTTGAAGCTACCATAAAGAGATGACCTACAGAAAAATACTTTAAAAGCTATAAGCTGTGAAGTTCCAGGTAGATGTCCCATTTTTTTTTTAATTGTCTTTTGTAAGTTCCCATGTACCTTCATAACTTGATACATAGGCAAGAAATGAAAATTATGGTTTTCAAGAACCTTGAATAATTGAGTTTCTGTTGTCCAATAGGGTGAATCAGAGAGAGATGTATTTTCCATATTTAAGATAATATAAAAATATAGATTCATTGTTATTTCTTTCTATGGGAAAGCACTCAGAATATGATTTTTATGGCCAGGAGCAGTGACTAATGCCTGTAATCCCAGTACTTTGGGAGGCTGAGACAGGCAGATCACCTGAGGTCAGGAGTTTGAGACCAGCTTGGCCAACATGGTGAAACCCCATCTCTACTAAAAATACAAAACTTAGCTGGGTGTGGCAGTGAGTGCCTGTAGTCCCAGCTACTCAGGAGGCTGAGGCAAGAGAATCACTTGAACCCGGGAGGTGGTGGTTGCAGTGAGGCAAAATCGTGCCACTGCACTCCAGCCTGGGAGACAGAGCGAGACTCCATCTCAAAAAAAAAAAGGAATATGATTTTTATTTATTTTCCTTATTCGTATATATAGAGCCAGGAATCTAAAAACCTGCACTCAATGGATGTTTTTGTTTTTATAAGTTGTAATCATAGACACTAAACAAATTTGTAAACATTTAGCATCATAATAAATACCTTTTATTAAGAGCTAGGTATGTAACAGGCACTATGCATACACTCAGCACAAACTTATGAGGTAACTGCACATTTTTAGTTCCATTTTTATAAGGGAAAATGACTCCTCAGTTAGGTTAGGAATATTGCTCAACATCATGCAGCAGCTGAAAGTATCTGTGCAGCAGAGACTATGTAGGCTCTGACCTCGTCTACTGAGAAGACCAGAAAGTGAGCTGGGTGTCTTTTATGTCTTCCTCCAGATATATCTGTCTCCTTCTCTTTCCTGTGCTCCTTGGGCTTCTAGTTGAGTTTGGTCAATGAAGTTCAGCAAAAAATGAGAAGAAAATATATCAGAGCAAATGATATGAAAACTATTTGCTCTGATAGCTTTGATCTAGTTATATAGGAAAACCCGAAGCATTTCAAAGTAAGGATAGACAAATGAGTACCTAAATTATCTTGCTATATCATACAGCCTTAGTTAGATCAAAAATAAGGTTGGAGGATTTATTTCCTTCTGTAGGGACACCATTGCTGGATTAGTACCCTGATGGAAGTCAACAGCTCCTTTCAGGCAGGGTTTAGTACCTACTCCCACCTTGACTATTTAGGCAGGAATAACTACCTCCAGTTACTAGCTTTGGGGTACAGCACTATCCTTCCACCCAATTTGAGTGTCAGCTCTTTCTTTCCAGGATCCTGAAGATTTATGGAGTCAGAAGAGATGTCAGCAGAAATGAACTGTAAAATTTGTAATTTTTTCACTCCTATAAAGGGGATATAACCACAGGATATTATTTCTTAAAAGTAATAAGATAGACATATTAAAGCACCTAACACAATTTCTGTTCCATAGAGAGTATTTAATAAATTTGATTAAAGCAAAATATCAGTCAATAAGTGCTTTAGGTACTTAAATTTGTCATCCTGAACATGCTGTTCTATGAATATATTCTGGTCTTTTCTGTCAGATATTTTCATTTCTTTTTCCTATTCTGCTATTTAGAATACATGTTATGCTCTGCAAATTTTAAATTAGCATTTTAACTAACCTGTGTTATCATTCCATGTCAAACTCAAAACAACATGGACATTTCTGAACAGGATCATAGCAAAATGCAGTTTAATAAAGAATAAACGTTTGGGGTCCTTCTGCAAGGAAGAACATAGAATTGAGCAAAATTAGAAAGCACATGGTCATATACATTGAATACTAGGAAAGGAATATGGATTTAAAGAGATAATGACACAATATGTTTTATGAACAACCCAGCTAAGCTAGATGAGGTCCGCTTAACCCACTCTTTTGATTTCAATCATGTTCACTTTTTTATTTGTATCCTTTGGTAATAAGGAAAACACTGCAAACCAGATTTCCCATGAAGATGTCTGTGGCGCTGTCCAGGTTTCCTTGCCTTTGTTCAACATGTGGATCTCATGAACTGATGATGCTCCGTGATGAAAATCTAGCTTAGTGACCATTGCCTTGGCAAACTCTGACTCCCATCTTTAGGCACCCTGACCCCACAGGAGATCACATCATCCTCTATGCTG
Organism: Aotus nancymaae; assembly: GCF_030222135.1. Classification (NCBI taxonomy): domain Eukaryota; kingdom Metazoa; phylum Chordata; class Mammalia; order Primates; family Aotidae; genus Aotus; species Aotus nancymaae. Next base: position 22,445,697 of record NW_026988455.1, read on the forward strand.
TTTAGACCTCACCATACCCTCTATAACCTTGCCGTTGTTCATTTGATGTGACTTCATTGGACTGTGACCCTTTGGACAGAGCATAAAGCAAGGTATATAGGAAAAGCTTTGTCAATATTTGCATAATTTAAATAAGATACCTACAATGACAACAATAAAAGTATTCAAGAATATAGACTATTTAATGGCAAGGCATCATCTTAAACAGGATTATTAACATTTGCTCTGATAGCTTTGATCTAGTTATATAGGAAAACCCCAAGCATTTCAAAATAGGGAGAGAAAAATGAGTATCTAAATTACCTTGTTATATTGCATGGCCTTAGTTAAATCAAAATTCATGGAGAACAACTTGGCTTCAGAATTCAAAGACCTTGGTATCTTTCTTGTGGGAGCATATGTTATAACAAAAAGATAAAGAATATAAACCAAGTAAAAAAATAAAATATAAGCCTGAGAAAAATTTTAAAATGAAATTGACAACAGCCAAATAAATCATAATATTCTTTTAAAAGAAATAGTATTCAAATTTTATGAACTGGCAAAAGTAAACACAATTTCAATTTTGCATCCCTCACTCAGATATTTGGGTTGTTTTGAATCAAGATACCTGCTAAGCAAAACTAGAAAAAGTTTATAAAATGTAAAAATGAATTCAGCTTGATGTGAGAATGTGGCAGGGGGTAGTGAGGGGCAAGGTCCAAGAGAGAAAGGCAACCAAGAAAAATGAGACTAGAATTTTATGCCAATTTTCCTTCAAAGCACTTGTCAATTCCAACACCATAGTTGACAGGATGAAAAACTAAACATACCGTTCAACTACACAGATTGTTTTGGGGGAAGGCAAAATTAGATTATAGGGCCTCACAAGAAGGAAGAGCCTAGTAAATCCTTTAGCACTGGGTTGAACCCATAGTGCTACAAGTAAGGCTGACCAGATCTCCTGACGACTGTGGCATGGCTTTGATGCATCCTAATTCCTTTTTGGATCACTTAACCAACCCCTTGGCTGGCTATCTTCCATAGCAACACTTAACTGACTCTGGATTAAATAAAATTAGCTGGAAACTCAAATTATCTTTAAAATCTTTTATATTCAACATTCAGCTTTCTATAAAAAATAAAGAAGCACTCAGAAAGAAAAAACTTGACACAAAACCCAGACAAAGCAGGCAATACAGACCCAGAAGTAATTCAGATAATAGAGCTGTCATACATGGACTTTAAAATAACCAATATCTGTATGCTAAAGGAGTTAATAATGAGCTAGAAAATGTGGTCAAAAAATTTTTAAAAAAATTCTAGAATGGAATCTACCTATCTATATCTATGTCTGTAAATCCAGTATCTGCTTAAACATTTCTACTTTTCCCCCCTCTCCTTTTGAGACTTCAATTACTCATAGGTTAGCTTTCTACCTTATGTCCCATATGCTTCTTATACTATTTTTTTTTCTATATCTATAGCTAGGTAGGCAGATATAGAGAGATGTATATAGCAATCAATCAATCAATCAAATTAAGAAGTGGATGACTTTAAGACAAGATCTAGCTTCAAAAAAGAAAGTAAGATTGAAGGCCAACTTTCTTCCCAAATACAATGGAACTAATAAGAAATTGCAACGTTATCTTTTTGAGACAGGGTCTCACTCTTGTCACCCAGGCTGGAGTGCAGTGGCATGATCTTGGTTGGCCTCAGCCTCCACCTCCCTGGCTCAAGTGATTCTCCCACCTCAGCCTCCCTACTAGCTGACACTACAGGTTCCTGTCACCACACCCGGCTAATTTTTGTAATTTTAGTGGAGATGGGATTCCACCATGTTGTCCAGGCTGGTCTTAAACTCTTGGGCTCAAGCAATCTGCCTGCCTCAGCCTCCTAAAGTGCTGGGAATACAGTCAAGGGCCACTGTACCCGGCTAAGAAATTGCAGTGTTATCTTAAAATTACTTATAAGTACAAAATAAAACAAAACAAAAAACTGCCCACCTCAAATTCTATACACAGAAAAATATGCCTCAAAAAGTTTTCAAACAAAAATGAAATGAATTTCTTAACCAGCACACTTACCCTAAAGCATATACTAGAGAGTATTCTTCAGGCAGACTGAAAATTCATCTGCTTATTATTCAGGCAGATGAAATTTCAGAAATTCAACAAGTAACAACCAGTGAAAAGAATGTGGGTAAAGCTAAATTAATATTGACAGTTTTAAAATATTGCTATTAAAATTATTTGTGGGCATTTAAATATATATAAACAATCTATCAACTTAATATACCCAAAAATAGTAGCATAAAAAGTAAGAGGAATACAAATTGAGTTTCAGTGTTTGGAGAAGATTGCCTTGCCCACAAAGTGAAAGCAAAAACTTATATCCATATTGTAATTTTGGAGAAATTGCTAAAAGAATAGTGATAGATTGTAGAACTATCAAGTCAACACAGGAGAGAAAATGGAATAGTAAGTACTTATTTCAAATGTAGGTGAAAAAGACACAAAAACCATAGTCCAGTTGGATGAGATGGAAGGAAAATAGTAAAATTATATATTTAAAACAAAAAAGAGTAGTAATTACCTTAAATAGAATGGAATAAATTGTTCAATTATAGTACAAAAATAAGTCTAAAATTATATATATATGCATGTGTGTGTGTGTTTGTGTGTGTGTGTGTGTGTGTGTGTATAGAGAGAGAGAGAGAGAGGCTATGGCAAGAAATAGACTTACCACTAAAAGACACAGAAAATTGGAATTTCAAAGAATAGAAAAAGGGAACCATATAGACACCAGCAAGAACAAAGGTAGCATAACTATATTAGTATTTGACAATCTACATTTTCTACCTTAAACTTTTTGTTATGAGATAATTATAGATTTGCCTGTAATTGCAAGAAATAATACAACAAAATACCATGTATCTTTTACCCAGTTTCCCCAATAGTAACATCTTGCAAAACATAGTACAATAACACAATCAGGATATTAACATTGATGTACTCAAGATGCAGAACATTTCCTTCACTGTAAGGATCCCTCTCGTGGCTCTTTTATAGCCCACACATACTTCCCTTCTGCCCCAACCCTCCTTAGCTCCTCGAAACCATTAAAATGTTCTCTATTTCTGAAATGTCATTTCAATAATGTTATATAAATAAAATTATACAGTATGTAAACTTTTGGATTGGCTTTTTTTTTCAGTTAACTTAATTCTCCAGAGAGCTTTATCTAAGTTGTTGTGTGGATCAGAAATCCGTTCCTTTTTATTACTGAGTTACTACTCAGTAATATAAATATACCACAGCTTGTCTGGCCTTTTATCTGTTGAAGAATATCTGGCTTCCTTCTAGTTTTTGGTTATTATAAATAAAGCTGCATCAACACTAATATATATATTTCTATGGGAATGCAAGTTTTCATTTCTCTGGGATAAATGCCTAAGAAACTAATTGCAGGATCATATGGTATTGGAAAATTTGTTTTTGTAAGAAATTGGCAAATTATTTTCTAGAGTGGCCATGCCATTTTACATTTCCAAGGACAATGTATAAATAATCCAGTTTTTCTGCATCCTCATCAACATTTGGTGTTGTCATTAAATTTATTTTAGCCATTCTCCTGGTAGGTAATGATACCTAACTTTGATTTCAATTTGTACTTCTCTGATGGTTTGAGCATATTTTTGTGTGCTTATCTGGAATCTGTATATTCCTTCATTGAAATATTGTTCATGCCTTTTGCCCATTTTATAATTGGGCTGTTAGTTTTCTTTTTAACACTGAATTTTGAAAGTTCTTTATGTATTCTAGATAATTGCTGTTTATATATTCTAGATAGTAACTTTGTAGTTTATGAATATTTTCTCCCAGTTTTCAGCTTGCCTTTTCATTCTTTATGCTCATCTTTCATACAGCAAAAATTTCTGATTTTGATGAAGTTAAATATTTCAATTTTTTTATGGATTGTGTTTATTATGTCAAACCTAAGAACCATTTTTTTAGTTCCAGATTTTGAAGATCATTCCCTGTGTTTATAGTTTTTCTAAAAGTTTTATACTTTTATGTTTTACATTTAAGTCCATTATCCAATCTGAGTTAATATTGTTGTAAGGTTAGGTTAAGGCTTGTTTTTGTTGTTTTTACTATGACTGTCCAATTTTCTTTTTCTTTTTCTTTTTCTTTTTTTTTGCAGGTTTAGAAAATAAATTTTGTTGGGATCTTAAACATTTTGGATAAAACTAACAAAAAATATGAACACATGTTCAGGCTGTAGTGCTGTGAGGAGTAGCGTCATCTTATTTAGTCCCTTGAGACACACACAGGTGCTCAGTAATCGGTGCCGCCCTGGGAAAGGTTGGTCAGGAGGTGACAGGGGTCTCCAGGAGGGAGCAGGGGCTGCTCGGCCAGGTTGCCCTGGAGCCTGGAGATAAGGTCAAGGTTGGTCTGTGTTGTTCTGACTTGAGAATGAATGAGGCATGTGACTATCTGGCGTTGTGAACATCAGGAGTCAGGTAGCTGTGGCCTGGGCTTTGTCCGCAGCGCACTTAGGTTACACGGAGCGAGATAAGGAGCAAGCGATTCGGCACACAGGCGTTTGGCCACAAACGTTAGGAAATACATATTCTGCAGCAGGGGCATGATCATATTTTGGTGTCAAGAAGAGGGCAAGAGGAGCAGAAGGAGAATTGGTCGGCAGGTGTGAAAAAGAGTTTGGCATGCATGGGAATGAGATGGAAAAGGTGTGGCTGAGACTTCCTGGAAGTGCTCACAGTGCATGGACAGCGCGGGGTGGGCCTGGCGGGCTTCACACAGTTCTGTCCGTCCCTGAGTGCTTCCTCACCACCTTGCCTCCGTTCACCTGGTGGACCGCCAGCGTCTCCACCTCAGGCTGGGCCTGCAGCGGGGCGGCGTGGTGGATCCGATGTGCCACCCCTACGCGGGCCTTATGTGGCTTCTCGCGGGCTGGGCTGTGCTTCTCGCTGCTTCGGTCGGAGGCGATGGCGGGGATGACGAGGGGCCTCTCTTTGATGAGGTGGACCTCGGCAGACTCCCTGGCCAGCAGAAATGGGGTGGGGTCGGGCATAGCATCCACTGGTTCCCGCAAAAGGAGTTTCCTGCTCTCTGCCCCGAATCTGTAGACCTCTTCAAATTCTGGGTGCAAGGGGGCCGAGAGGTTCTTTTTCATGCGGCGGCGAGGCGTTTCCGGCAGCTTGTCTTTGGGGGGCGCTGGCTTGTAGCTGGCCAGCACGAGGCTTCCCGACGGGCTGGCATCTGAGGTCCCGCTGGAGCTCATGAGCTTCTTCTTGGCGGCGTGCAGCTGGGAGGTCAAGTAGGCGATGGTGCCAGCCCGTTGCTCCAGCTCGCTGGACAGCAGGGTCAGCTTGTGGCTCTTGGCCTTCAGCTCCTCCAGGTACTTCTCCGGCTCCTTGATGGTGTTCTCCAGCACCGTGATCATCGCGTTTTTCTGCTCCAGTTCTTTCGATAACTCAGCATTTTCCTTCTCTTTCACTTTCATCTGGACTTCTAGTTCTTCACATCTTTTCTTTAATTCATTGCTTCTAGAAGTCCCGTCTCCTGTCTGTTCGGAACTTTTGAGTGTCAGCTCATATGTTAAATCTGTGCAGTGCTGCTGCAGCCGCCTGATCTCAGCATGCAGCCCCTTGAGCATGCTGGCATGCTCCTGCTGAAGAAACAGGAGGTTCTTCTGTGCGTTGTGCAACTGGTTCTCCAGGTTTGTGGCTGCCATGCTGACATCCATATTTTCATACTATTTGTTGAAAAGGCTATCCTACTTACACTGAATTGCCTTTCAACTTTTGGGCATATCATGTGAGTCTATTTCTGGGCTTTTTATTCTGTTTCACTGATCTATGTGTCAATGCCACTTGATTACTGTAGCTTGAAATTGAATAGGTGGATTTCTCTTATTTTATCCTTCTTTGTCAAAATTGTTTTAGGTATTCTTATCCCTTTGCCTTTTCATGTGAGTTTTACAATAATCTTGGTTATATCTACAAAAACTCTTGCAGGGATTTGATATTAATTGCATTAAAATTGGATAACAATTTGGGAAGAACTGACATCTTTACCATATTGAGTCTTCCAATCCATGAACATGGTTTGCTCTAGGTATTGTATGATATATATACTACTTCTCACAGTTTACTAGGGTCAACATTGTAGCAGTTTATATGAAGTACAGAAATTTTGCCCTTCTTTATGTCCCTTTACACTCTCCCACTTATAATTTTCATAAATAATTTCTTTACATACATTTAGGACCATATAAATGTGTTATAATTTTTTCCTTAATCATCATAGTTTAGAAAACCCAAGAGGAGTTTATATATTGTATTCACAATATATATTTGAAGAGTAAATAAATTGTATTTACTCTTTCCATTGCTTTTTCTTCCTACTGATGTTTCAATTTTTTTTATTATTTTCTTTCTGTTTAGAGAGCTTCTAGTCATTTTTTTTCATGGATGTATACATGTGTCAGATGTCAAAACGTATCAAAGTGTACACTTTGAATAGGTTCAGTCTACTGTATGTTAATTATACCTCAATTAAAATATATTTGAAATGGCTCCAAAGATGCCTAGGGATACATTTAATGAAATATGTGCATGATTACCACCATTGCTGAAAGTGGTCATTATTAAAGTAGAAGTAAGTAAATGGAAAACATATCACAGTCATAGATATGGTATCAGTGTCACTTCTCCCAAAATTAACCTATTGCTGGATGCAGTCATACTCAGAATTACTGTAAGACTTAAAGAAGATGGATAGATTGATTTTAAAATGTATATGAATACTCAAAAGTTAGAGTCAACATAACTTTGAAGAAGAAAGTAAGAGAGCTCACTCTACTAGATATCAAAACTAATTATAAATTTCCAGTAGTAGAGTGTGGTATTAGTGCATATATAGACAAACAGAATGGAAATCCTAGAAGTAGATAATATGTAACATGGATATATAATTTATGACGCAGCACAAAAATGCAGCACAGTCGGTGCTGCAGAGCCATGAACAAGAATGACCTTTTAGTAGTGGTGCTGATTCTCATACACAAAACCAAAACCAAGTTGAATATAGATTAAAATAGTAAAGGAAAAAAATGAGGTCTTTGAAGAAAATATTAAAGGAAAAAAATGAGGTCTTTGAGAAGATAATATAGGATAATATCTTCTCAATCTTAGGCAACTAGATATTTTAAAAACAAAACACAAAATTAACTACCCATAGAAATTGATATGTTGAACACAAAAAGATTTCAGTAAGACAAGAAAATCACTAACCATAAGGGAAGTGTGAGGAATTGAACTACATTAAATTTAGAAATCTTGATCCATCGAAGATTGTTTAATCTGAAGATGAAGAGGCAAAGGTTGAAGTGAGAAACTAAACAATACTGTTTTTCGTATGGTTTGGATATGGAAAATAGTTGTTACCCTATTTTCGGATGACCTATGACAATAGAAAATCTGTTTCAGAAACTGTAGTAGGAAACACTGGATAACATTTTAGATGAATTTATTAAAAGACTCCAGAAAATTTATCCGAATGTTTTTCAAGGTTAAGAACCAAACCAAGTATAATGACAATTTACTTCTCTGGAGCAGTTTAAATGACTAAATCCATGATAGCCTGTTATTGCTAAAAACAAATAAATTCATTTGGAGTAATGGGTTTTTTCACTGATCTCCTGATACATTCCCTAAGCTATTGCCAATGTTAATCAGACATATTAAAATTCACATCCATATTCCTAACAGAATCATAAACCTAATAGCATTTTCTATCAAATGACTATGGTTGAGACAGTAATCAAATCCAGCTTCCCAGTGAGTCTGAAATTGGAGAAGGCAGCAATAGGGAAGTGACTGGGGAAACGTAGGTAGCATTAGGGAGTCATGCATTTTTGCCAAACATTTGTTTGAGTTAGAAAAAATGACAGCAATGGGAGTTCAGCTTTCAGTCAAGAAGGAGTAACCATAAAACCACATGAAATATTTGAAGCAATGCCTTTTCAGAATGCGTAATGGAAAAGAGACACAAAAGGTGAGATTCCTGCTCACTTCTTGAAGGCACCATGAGACTGTGGGAGAAGATGGAGCCCAAATGGCAAATGGTGGTCTTGCTTAACTGAGGAAGTAAAGAATGAAATTTGGGATGGCTGAGGTAGCTGGCAATAGTAGCACAGGGAAGTGAAGAAGAAGGAGCTGTTTAGAAGCCCTTACATTAGTCTTCAAAATAAGTTCTTGAGTGAAGACTTGGATGCATATGTGTAGGGTAAGACTCTGATGCCTAAGGGTCTTAGAGAAATATGAAATTTAGTTAAATTAAAATATTAAATGGAATATTCAATTATGTTAACTAATATACTCAGTTAAATAAAAAGGCAGAAGAGAAGGAACACTAATGGAAGGAAAACAATAGCAAAAAATCGGTGTTAATCCCAACTACATTAATAATAACATTATAGTAATATAATCTAATCCCTCCAAATAAGAAGTCCAGATTGTAAGAACAGATGGGAAAAAAAATGATATCTAATTTTGTGATCTCTATAGAAGATACATTTTAACTAGAAAGACACATAAAAAATGATGGGAAAAACTTTATGCAATAGTAAATATAAAATTGCTGCTGTGATCTTATTAAAACCAGATATGAATTTCAGCACAAGCATATGACCAGTGGTGAAAAGGTGTCAATTTATCATGAAGATATAAAACTCTTAAATGTTTATGCACATTTAACTTCTAAATACATGAAGCAAATTCTGGTAGAACTAAAGAAGAAATAAATAGAAAATCCAGATTAAGAAATAGAGATTTCAATACTTTTCTGTCAGTAATAGGTGAATCAATTTGAAAAAAAAAAAAGAAAATAAAGTTTCTATCATGTGACCCACACAGCGAACAAACTAGACCTAATTGACACTTATGAAATATTTCACCTGAGTAGTGAATATACATTCTTTTCAAAAGCACATGTTATAGTCACCAGATTGGCTATATGCTGCATCATAAAGTAAGTGCTATTACATCTCAAGATTGATTATATTGCTGAATATGTTCTCCCACTACAGTAGTGTTAAATTAAAAGTCAGTGGCAATGAAATATCCAGAATATTATCAAATATTTCAAAATTCAGTAACACACTTGTAAAGAACAAATTAATCAAACAAGAAATCCCAAGGTAAATTAGAAAATGCATTGATGTGAATGAAAATGAAAACAAAACATATTTTAAAAAACCTTATAGGATACAGTTCAATCAATACTTAAAAGAAAATGGATAACTTTAAAATCCCATGTTAGAAAGCAGAAAAACTTAAAATGAATAACCTAAGTTTCTAACTTAATACAAGAGTCTGTTCACGTCTTTGTCCATTTTTAATAGGCTCATGTAGTTTTTGCTTATTCAGTTAAGTTTCTTATACATTCTGGATATTAATTAGACCTTTGTCAGATGCATAGTTTGTGAATATTTTCTCCCATTCTGTAGTTGTCTTTTTACTCTGCTGATAGTTTCTTTTGCTTTGCAGAAGCTCATTAGTTTAATTAGGTTCCACTTAGCAATTTTTGTTTTTGTTGCAATGGCTTTCGAGGACCTTGTCATAAATTCCCAAGGCTGATGTCCAGAATTACGTTTTCTATGTTTTCTTCTATGAGTCCTACAGTTTGAGGTCTTACACTTAAATATTTAATCCATCTTGAGTTAATCTCTCTTGATAAAATTATTAAAAACTACATGAGCTGATATATGTAAAAGATATGCCTGTTACACATCACATAGCAGATACCTAAATGATATGTAGAGAATGCACAAGTTTAACACAGAAAATGTGTATGAGAAGTTAGATTCTACCCTCCATTCCTATTTCATCTCACAGAATCATGATGACAATAGTCATATCTAGTGGTAAAAAGTAATTTAATAATAATCACATAGTGCAAAAGTTAAGGTCACAAGTATACGAATATATAATGGCTCAAGCAAAATATCAATCTATTTTTCACTCACATAATTTCTAAAGTGGTACTCTTGATTGACAGGTGCATCCCCTCTAAGTGGTCATTCAGGGACCCAGGCTCCTTCCACCTCTAGCTCTGCCAATTTTCAACACATGGCTTCCAAGGTCATATTCCATGTTGTCTCTATGCCAGTCAGCTGGAAAGAAAACAGCTTGGAGAATCATGCCTGACAAGCTTTAAAGTGCCAGGCTGGCAGAAGTACATACCATTTTTTTTCACATTCTATTTGCTAGGACACAGCCCGATGGCCACATCTAATTGCAAAGGAAGAATGAAGTCTAACTGTATTATCAGAGAGAAAGTAAGGCTGGTAAACAGTCTCTATTGCAACTGTGAAGAGCTAGGATAGTAAGGAGGGATTTCTGTTTCTTTCTTTCTTTCTCATTTTCTCCTTTCTTTTTTAGCTTCTACTGAGGAAAATGTGCAAACTATCCCTTGTATAAACCTGAATGCCGACTGATGACTATTTATTCTTAAGTAATATGCTGAAAGCCAAATTGTGAGGCACGTGCATGAAACCATCACATGTTATGCTTGCTAGGAACAAGAGCCCAAGAGAAATATCTCCCTAGTATGACCCAGAGAGCCCTGGGATCCTCAGAAAAAATTTTAAAATGTTCATGAATCTACATGAAATCGAAGTAATCATTGTCTGCAGAGTATTTAAATGACACGTTTTACACATTCAGGCCTTTTTTTTTTTTTTTTTTTTTTTTTTTCCAGAAATAGTAGCACATTCTAATTAATGTCTTAGTGAAATCAGAGTAGTTTTTTTTGTCTCTATACATTATTTCAGTTGCTTTTCTTCCACTTTAGAATGAGTTCCTTAAATAAAGATGTTTGCAAATCACATTTTTCTAGACAATTAGCAGCCGTCATCATTTTGAGGTCAAAGCAACAGTGTTTTAATACATGAGTTAATTCAGGTTTTTAAAAAGTCAATCACATTAAAATTCCCAGTATTAAAATCTTTCAAATTCTTAAGATCTCAAAAGTTATTTTTTTCTACAGATTTTTTAAATTTCAATAACTAGAAGACATCAAAGGAAAGTTCCCTTTGAACAGCATCCGACCATCTGAGAACAACATACAAGACCTTTGACTTGCTGTTATAATTGCAAATTTACTCTCTGGCCAGGTCTCCTCAGGGAATATTCTTCTCTGTCACTCACCATTCTTTTTAGTTCTTTCTTGAGCTCTGAGAAATATTGCACTGTGCATCCAACCTCTGAGTCTTCTCAAATTGACCTTCACACCAATAAAATCATCTCAGAACCTGATATTCACAACGCTACCTGCTAGTTACACAACACTAACTCACCAACTCTCACATCTTTACAGTTCTCTTGTACAGTTATATGATTAACTCTGTATAAAAGTACAACTTTCCTGAACCCATATTCACATCTCTACTAGGGAGAGGAAACATCGCCTCCTACACATGATTAATAGGCAAAACTGGGAATCCAGAAAGTTACGGCACCTTTGACTTTTCCTCCAGCGTCTAGCATTTCCTCTAAGACTAAGAAATTAGGATCTGGCTATGAAGACAGTAGACATGGAAGATATTTCCCAAATATTATGATTTAAAAAAAAAATACTTTCTTTTGTCTCTGAAGTAAAATAAAGACAAATTGCTATTTAGTTATAAATAAGTGCAGTATTAGTGTTTTGGCATCTTCATTAATAAAGGAACCAGTTGATGAAGGCAGAATATGCCTTAAAACAGAGCTACCACTGGATCCAACAATCCCACTACCGAGTATATATGCAAAAGAAAATAAATCATTCTATCAAAAGGATGCCTGCACTGCTATGTTCATCACTGTGCTATTAGCAATAACAAAGACCTGGAATCAACCTAGGTGCTCATCAATGGCAGACTGGATAAAGAAAATGTGGCACATATGCACCATGGAATACTATGCAGGCATAAGAAGAAGAAAATCATGTCCTTTGTAGCAACATGGATGCAGTGAACTAATGCAGGAACAGAAAACCAAATACCACATGTCGTCACTTATAAGTGGAAGCTAAACATCAGGTGCTCACGGACATAAAGATGGCAACAATGAACACTGGGGATCTTAGATGTCATGAAGCCAGTAAATGGAACTGGGAAGAAACATTTCAAGACCTTCAATGCCAGGCACTGGAAGTTCAGATTCTTCTCATGACAAGGGTATGATGTTCAGAGAGGGATGGCAGTATCTGAACAAAAGAGAGCAAGGTAAGTATTAAATGAACTAATGGAAAGTCATCCTGAGTTACTTCATCATTGAATAATGAGCTCAAACCTCTTTAAAACAGGGGTTTCTAATCAACTCCTACCTAGTATTAGATAGGTAGTATAATAGACCACAAGTTTGTTTTTATGAAGTTCAAAATGCAGTATATTTTTAAAAATCACAAAATAGCTCATGACCACTAGACATGAACTTCCTTAAAAAAGTTGAAAATTTTAAAAATCTTCCAACTCCTCCAGCAGCCACCATTGCCAATATCATTAATTGTCTGCTTGACTCTAAGTGAATTACTCTGGCATGAAAGCTGATTTTGTTGCCTGAGTGGAAATGAGAAAATGCAAAATCATCAATGACAACTTTTAATAACAAAATGCTAAAACACAACGTCTCCTAACACCCTCACTAAATTACCTCTTCATAGTCATTATAAGCATTCTTCTCTTCCAAGTGCTGAGTTCCCTTTTGTGTCTCCAGATAGATTTTGGGGAGAAAAAATCTGCCAGCATTGCTGTCACTGTTAATTAGTGTCTCCTGAGCAGGACTTCCTGCCTGAGGTGCTCACCAGACCTTGCCAAGCCCTACAGGGACTTCCAGAAAAACCTTGTTTATGACCCAGCCCCAGTGAGGCTCTCCTGCTTATAATATTTTATGGCATTTTACAGAAGGATTCATCAACAGTCTCTCTGTAGGAGTGGAAGTCAATTTTATATGCGGTGAGAACTTCACCTAAGCTAATCTTGGGATGATGAGTCCTCAGCTGAACATAAAATTTTACCAAAAAATCCCTGTGAGGTGAATTATCAAGCAACATGAATTAAGCTTTGAAAACCTTTCTATCAAGCTTTCTTCAAAATCTATTTATATTCAATGTCACCTCACACATTCTTTATTTTTATTTGTTTTCACTTTCTGAAATATCGGGTTGCTGCTCATGAGAATAATGACTACTGAGGGAGCTGGCACAGTAGTCTTCTCAGGCTCCCTGGATAGCTAGTTAAATTTATGGTTATAATTATTGAAATTCTTTCCCTGGTTGCCTGTAAACGCAGACACATACTAGAGTAATAAGCCACGAGTAAACTCAGACATATACTATAGTAATAAGCCACACTGATCCATGTTTTCCACCCAGGGTATCTGAAGGTGTCTATTGTTTGTGCTCTCTCCATTTCATTTTTTCTTCTCCTGGTAACTGGATTCACCCCCAGTCATGGATGTGAGACCCATCAACGCCCTGTGATTTTAGCCAGGGCTTTTCCAGTGTGGTGGGGAGGGAGAAAGTGTGTTTATCCTCTGGTTTCAAACCTAAGGTGGGGGCAGCTGTGGCTGCCCAGTCATGGTCCCTCCTGAAGGAGACACGATGTTAACTAGGGAAGAGGCTTGGATGGGACAGAGGAAAGAGGTTGGGTTCTGACAGTTCACCATTATGAGTAAGGCAGAAATTCCCCTTCTAAAAGTACAATGAGATCAGGTGCTGATCCCTTCTTTTTATTTAGGAATATTTGAAGTAGGTGTTCTATATGCTGCCCTCTTCAGCCTTTCAGGGGTTTGGAGATGAAGACTCCCTACCAAGCCTTTGTGGGAGTCCATCTCCCCAGTTCCTAGCCTTACCTGCTTAATAATTATTAGAAATAGATCATTGGTCATATTGATTGAATACTTGCTATATTGGCATGAGAAAGAAAAGAACATTTTTTGCCTGAGGAATGTGAGCCCCTTTAAATTACTAGGCACGGTGAAGGGCTGAAATGTGACAGCTGTCACATCACTTTCCCTTGAGCTAAGGCATTATCTCTTGAAGCTACTTGCTATGTGGGCTCTAGACTCTATGCCAATTGCCATAAAATGCCGTATGCTGGACACCATAACACACAGTTCAATGATGTACAGCCAATCACTAATCAATGTTATCCTTATAAATGAAAAAGGAATTCCTGTCAAACAACCTTGTGTCAATCAGCCCACTCCGTGTCCCTTTTTGCCTTTAAACACCTGCATGGAACAAAGGCCACATGGAGTGCTCCCCAAGGTGACTTACAAATGTGTCCCAGGCAGCTGTCCTCACCTTGGCTCAAGTAAATTCTTTAAAATTGTATTTTGTGCCCCAGCATCTTCCTTTAGGTCAATGGTCGTCACTGTGGTAAGTACCTTGCAGACATCATCACATTTAATTCTTACATTTAATTCATTCCCTTTTCAGAGATGAAGTTATTCACACAAGGCGCACTACCAGGAGGTGGTTAAGCCTGATTCAAACCCAGGGGACCAGGTGCCAGAGTCTGTCTTTCTAATTTCCCCATTGAGTAAGCCTGGAAATCTCAACAGTAGGCTGGGATAGCGAGGAGTCCCCCAAACAGGAGAGCAGAGGTCATGCAGTATTCCTTATTCACCTCATGCTCCCTGTTTTCTGATTTCATTGAGACCAACCACTGTCAGGGTGGATGGCACCTCACTTATTTCCATGGCTTTCTTGTTCACAAAATGTAATTTGAAGTCTTTTCCTATGTTATACCTAGAAAAAAATAAAATTCAATTTTTTGAGGACCAACTACAGATTTTTCTTAGAAAACTGAATATTTATTGCTTTGCAGAATGATAGGTTTATAGTTTCCTGTATTTCCTATATTTCTGGGAATTGACATAAAGAAGTGATTTCTCAAACACCCACGAACGCTATGTGCACAGTGATATTTACGACATTACTAACATTCACACTATCTCCCACTTCCAAGAGAAGCCTGGTGCATGACTGTTATTTATTGAAATGACTTGAGATTTTCCTTTTGAGATCTCTGGGTGCTTTGTTTGGAGTCCATAATTCAGAAATTCATTTTGCCAGATAGACTACTGGCTCTGCTGCGTGGCCTTAGCAAATTTCTGTAATTTTTCTGAACTTTTGTTTCTCTACCCCCAAAATGTAGAAAATAATGAGTATTCACATTGCATGGTTGTTGTGAAGATTAAAGAGTGACATCAAACATGCAGTAACAGGTACCTGGCACGTTAGTAAAATACATAAAAGCTGCTGTTGCTATTGTATTATTAGCTTCCTCAGTTTAGGCTTACAGACCTTGTGTTGGAGGATCGGGGAGAGCCTATGGACACTTTGCGCCACTAGCTAAACAGCGAGAAGCTGTGGCTGTCAGGGAGATAGATGACTGGAAAAAAAACACAAGAACAGAGCTTTGCGCTTAGGTCCTAGGAAGAATAACTGAGGGCGAGTTCAGAGAAGGGAGTAGGAGGAGGTCTCCAAGGTGGGCCATACCTGCTCCTAGAGAGGGCTGCATGAATTGTGTACAAAGTTATCCAAGCAGTGTGGACAGTTGGAACTCATCTGAGACACTGCATTGCCAACTCTTCCTACAACATCAACAAATAGTTTGGGCTAAGAGCAGTGGGTCACACCTGTATTCCCAGTGTCTTGGGAGGCTGAGGTGGGAGGATCACTTGAGCTCAGGAGTTCGAGGCTGCAGTGAGCCATGATTGTGCAACTGTACTCCAGCCTGGGAGACAGCAAGACCTGGTCTCTCTAAAAAAGTAAATAAATAAGTCATATAAAAAAATAAACAAATACTTTGCAGCCCCTAGCACTAAGGACTTGGAAATCATGCCATGTCAGAAGACTCAGTAGGCCTGGCATGGCATGGTGGCCAGAAGGGTCTCTGAGGGAACTCAGAAAAGGAATGACTTAGGGCAATGAATTCGAAGACCAAGATGGAGTTATATTTTTCAGAAAATAATGTAACCCAAATTAACTCAAGGGGCAGAGAATTTTCATATAAATTGTAAAAGCTGTCCAGGAGCTCTGCAAAGGCACCAGGTGCAGCTGAACAGTGAGTGCTAAGACCTTTTTAAGAAAACGTGGTGTCCAATGTCATGAAGGTGTTCTATAGAATGGCAGAAAAAAATGAATCAACTCAGCTGACTAAGTTTGCCCCAAAATGTTAATAAATCTATATTATATAAAAAACAGTGAAGTCTCTTTTAATGATACAAAAAATAAAGACATGAAAATAAGGATCTTATTTCTGAAAGGTACATTCAAATCTGGCAGTTCTCAACTGTTACATTTAATGTAATCCTAATCAAAATTCTAAGAACATTTTTACAGAACTTGACAAGTTCATTTTAAAGTTTCATGTTAAGGAGAAAATATAGAAGACTAGTTAAATAAATGATGAGAAGAGAAGAATGAGGGGTACGAACCCCAGAAGATATCACAACATATCATGAAATGCATAAATAAATAGGACTAAAAACATGGATGATAAGAGTAAATAAATAATTTGGAGAACTGAATAGAGAATTCAGACAGACAGACATGCACGATCATATTGCAAACATAACTGTTGTGGCGTTTGGAGTGAGTGTTGATTATGGAAGTATGGCAGGGTGCACCTGTCACCTGATGTCAGCCATCCTTGTGGGGAGGGTATGAGATTGGGGAATAGTAAAAGAAACATCCCCATGCACTTCTAAGTGTTTAGGTTTAAATCCTGGCTGTAGAATTTTCTAGTTGTGAAATCCTGGGTAAGTTATTAGATCTCATTCTGGCTTAGGTTCCTCACCTGTAAAATGGGGCTATAATGCTGTATGTGGCTGTTAGAAAGGTGAAGGAGATAAGATAAGCTATGTGCTTAGAATAGCTTGTTCCTGAAGCTCGTTGGGATGTTAGCGTGATGCAGAAAGAAGACAGGCACAGCTGGGAGGTATGGAGTTTGTGAGGGTAGTGCCAAGAGAAATATTTCAAATTTTAGAATGATTCTAAGAGGCAATGGGAAGCATTGAAATATTTCTATGTAATCAAACTACACTAACAGCTTTGTTCTTTATAAAGATTCCCTTGGTAGATGAAGTTACTGCATCATAATTTATTTTATATCTTACTTCTGAACTATATAATTAAATTTACTGCATACAACTTACCAAAAACTGTAGTTAATAGTCACTAGGAGCACAGACATGTGAAATAATATATGTTTTTGAAAACTTATTAAGTATAACTGTGACCATGATCTCTCCCAAAAATGCATTTTGGGGTTCACTCAGCTAATTTGAAGGTCTCGCAGCCCACCTGATTGCTTGTGATTAGGAACAGGATGTTTGTGCTACTTACTGGTGAACTGTGGGAAGATGATCAGCTCCTCAGGCAGCTCAGGAAAAGTCTCCAGAACTCAGGTTTATGACTTTGTGATGTTTTAGTCTTGAAATGGCGTATACACTTTGTACTTTATCCTAATTTTTAACTTTGCTCTTATTTTTCTAATTATTTCAAGCAGCATCTATTTAAAATATACCAAATACATACATGTAAATATTTACTTAGATATGTTAGGACAGACCTAAGTATCTGAATAGATACTGTAATAAGTTGTTATGAAATAATTTTGTATCAGAAAGTTTATAGAGAATTTTAATGTGCATTCAAGGTTTTGATGGTATGTAACTGTATACTATAGTTATTGCTGGTCTCTGAATGCAGCGTAAAAGCTTTAAAAAAACATTACTAACGTGTTTCTTTTTCACTTATCCTAAATAAGCATATGTATGTCTTACGACATGGAAAGTATTACACATGAGGCTGTGTTTGTTTCCCGTGACTCTTGTTCCCTTTACCTTTGACATTTTAATCTTTCCAAAACATTCGTGGGATTGGCAGAGAAAAACAATTGCCTCTTGCAGTCCTAGGAAGAAGGGGAATAAAATCTCCTGAATAAAAATCTTGATGTCATAGATATTTGTCTACAGAATGTAAACAGAGAAATATTAATGTAACTATTGAACTAAGAGAATAGATAGGGTGAGGTAGGCTGAGTACTTTGTTCATAGTTTTGATGTTAAGATACAGATGCATATAACATACAGCATTCAATTAAAGGTTCAAAAATACATTTTCCAGTTCTTTTAAGGAAAGCAAGTAGATTATAAGGCATATAGTTTCTACATTAATGTTAGATGACACAAATATTTTGTCTTACATTAGAATTAAACTGTTCCTTTAAATTCAGAGCTCTGTTTTTCAGATAAGTTATGGTTTCACATGTGAAATCTCTCCAGTCAGAGTCCTGGAAGAAGAAATTGCTTCTGCCTAGGCAAAGATGCAAATGCAAACTTCGTTTAAGTTTTGTGAAATTGAATGAAATAGAATGATATGCAAAATAGTCCACTAAATCCTGTCATTGAGGCTTTTCATTTCTATGAAGTAGAAATGTGGTCTTTGACTGCCAACATTACTGGTTATTGGAAGATCAAGTGATTTTTATAATTTTTATTATAATTTTGAATATTTTTAGCCTTATACGCACCTTAACTAGAGACATTTAAAAGTTTTTAATGGCATATTTGCTAGTTTACATTTATTATATAAAATTTCAAACGAAAAATCAGAGCCTAACCAAATCCCGATAGCACTCATGATTCCACTTGCCAGCCTCTATTCACTAGCCACTTCCCTCCAGAGAGGAGCCACTTGGAACATCACAGAGCAGTTTTTCCTGTTTTCAGACTTCATATCTGCTTTAGGCAATAAGAGATACATAGGATGAGATGGAAGAAGAGGACCATCGATTTAGACCTCAGGTCCAGTGTCAGGAATGAGAGCATCTGTGTTTTTTACTAATTAATTGTCATCTCCCCCTCACATGCCTGGAGGATCCTCACGGTGGCTGAGTGTCTCAGTTTTTGGTGGGAAGGTGTCCGGTAGACCTTTCCCATCAAAGGTCACGTTAGCCATGGATGCTCATGTGCTCCCTGTTGGTCCTGTCAGTATCAGAGAGTGGAGTCGCAGGAGGAGGAGCTGAGTGCACTGGACTTTTGTCCAGTCGCCCCTCAGTCCACTCTCCACCACCCTTCTCCCTCCCTCTCCCTGTCATAGAAGCTGATTTTATAAGTAGACCTCATCAGCAGGCTCCCGCTCTGGCTCCTATGTGTGTTTGCCTAGTGGGAAGGGCTGATGGGAGACTAGGAGGCAGGAGGAGAGAGAAGTCAGGATCAATTCCCATATAACTTTCTTTTCAGAGATGCTTTTAAAGAAAAAATTCTTCAAGCACTTGTTAAGATGGTAAGGAGACTTTATTCAGTACTATATTCATAGGTATCCAGACTATGCCAGTAGCAGAGAGAGATTGGGCCCAATGCCAAAGGCAGCAAAAACTGCTAGAGAATAATAGCCAAGGAACGGAATGGGAGGAGACCCAAAAGTTTGGAGATTCTTGTTAAAGTGGCCTATCAGGATTTTTAAAGCAGGCCAGGGTGATCCTATCTTACCTGCAGGATGGTGGATGATGAGGAATTCAATGGATTTGGGCTGGAAGGAGGTGATCAGATATCGAGGGTGGTGGGAGGATTCTCTAAACTGACTTAGCAGGATTCTTGCTAACACTGGAATCTGCAAGGACAGGCATGCCTGACCAAGGTCAAGGCTTAGTTGGGAAGAGGGCCTGGGGAGACCATCCAAACCCTGGTTAAGGAGGATCTCTGTTCATGATGCTTACCGTGAAGGTAAGCATCTTCAAGCTACTGCCTAACCCCCACGCCTGGGATTCAGAGTGGCCTCCTGCTATTGCACAATCTCCTATGTGGCTTTTCTGGTTTGCCCTCAACTTTGTAAATAGTATCTAAAATGTTACCAGTTACTCCACCGAGTGTGCTGTTGGTTTCCTGTTGAGGCAATAATGTGGTTGTTTGATACCATTGCTCCTCCATCTCTCTCTCTCTCTTTCTTTCCACCTCCTAGACTCCCTCATCTCCCCTTCTTTTTCTCTTTCTCTCCCCCACTTTACCCCCAGTTTCTCTTTTCCCTCTCCCTACTTACCTCCCTTCCCCAAGCTCCAACCAGGCAACCTTTCCTTGCTAAAATACGCAGCCCATTCATGACTTGCACTTCCTCTGACCTGAAGCTATATCCCCATCTTCCCCCCACTGCTATCTTCTTTTCATTCAGGTCTTAACTCAGAGGATTCTGCCCACATATATTTTCTTCAACCACACTTTGTACCAGTATCATACTTAATTTTCTTTTTTGCACTGCTAACAATCTGAAATTATATTCTTTAGATATTTGTTTGCTGCATTGGTTAGGGTTCAGTTGTAGACAACACAGTGCACTTTATCAAGCAGAAAGAGTTTTGTTTTGTTTTTGTTTTTGTTTTTGTTTTTAACATTGTATAATTTGGCTTATACAGAGTTCTAGGAAACAAAGTTTGGGTGTTACACAACCAAAAGAAATCTATCTAGAAGCCTGCTCAATGTGGATCTATCAGAGTAAAAATCCTCCTGCTGCTGCCAGACAGAAAAGCCGGAGCCCAGATTGTTGTTGCTATTTTGTTTTTGTTTTTGTTTTTGTTTTTGTTTTTGAGATGGAGTTGCACTCTCGTCGCCCAGGCTGGAGTGCAGTGGGATGATCTTGGCTTACTGCAAGTTCTGCCTTCTGGGTTCAAGCAATTCTCCTGCCTCAGCCTCCCGAGTAGCTGTGATTACAGGTGTGTGCCACCATGCTCGACTAATTACACTAGGCTAAGTTTTTAATTTTTTTTTTTGTAGATACGGGGTCTCCCTTTGTCGTCCAGGCTGATCTTGAACTCCTGAGCTTAAGTGATCTTCCTACGTCAGCTTCCCAAAATGCTGGGATTACAGGAATGAGCCAACATGCTCAGCCCGAATTAAGGATTTATTTTTTAAAAAAAACTTGAATGTACATTTTTTTAAAAAAACTTGAATATATACTTTTCAGAGGTTCTACTAAATTTATGTCTGTGAAATTGATGTCTGAAAGTATGTGTATACATAAAAATATAATAGTATTATCTACTCTCTTTTAAAGAAACTGTGCTCTCACTGAAAGTAACTGAGAGGGCCTAGTTCTCCCACATTCTTTTTTCTTATTATCACAATGTGTGCAGAGTATAAAGTTTACCAATTTAAACATTTTATGGTTGAATAGTCTGTGGCATTAAGTATATGCACGATGTTGTGCAACCAACCACCACCTAGTTGTAGAACATTTTTATCACTCCGAATGGAAACCTGACATCCATTAAGCAGTCACCCCTCATTCCTTCCTCCCTCCAGCCTCTGGCAACCACAAATTAGCTCAATGAATTTTCATGAAAAGAATACATCTATGCAAACGGCTCCAGATAAATTCGTAGAACTTTTTTATCACATCAGGCATCCTGTTCTCTTCTCTCACAAGTCATTTGTCAGATATATGCATTGTAAATATCTTCTACTCCATGGCCTTACTTTTCACTTCATTATAGTATTTTTTGACATAATCTTTGAACTTACTATAGTCCAATTTATCAATTCTTTCCTTTATGGTTAATATTTTTTGTATCCTTATTAAGAAAGGTTTGCTTAATCTAAGATCATAAAAGTGATTTTTTTTCCTTGCCTGTTGTATGGATTATCATATGGATTGAGATTGGCAATCCATCTGGAATTGCTTTTTCTTTATGGTGTGAGGATGGGGTCAAGATGTAATGTTTCATAGGCTATCCTAATGACCCAGCACCATTTATTAAAAGGGCCATTCTTCTCCACACCATTATGTGCCATAAATATGAGTTTGCTCCTGGATTCCATTCTATCCTTTTCATCAGCTTTTGAATCCATGCACTAATACTGCATTCTTATTACTTACTTCAACTTTATAAAATTTAATTTGCTTTATAAAGGATCTTGAGTAATCATAGCACAACAATAACATAGCATTGTTATTCTTTAAGTAGAAATGCAGCAGAATCTCTAAGGAAACATAATTAATCAGCGACTTTAGCAAAGTTAAATATAAAAATTGTTTTGTTTCATATCAACAACCAAATGAAAAACAAAATTTAAAAAAATTTTCAGTATGCCAATTTCAGTATGATGATTTTAAAAATCATTAAATAGGAATAAATCTAACAAAGGGCATGTAATTTCACTACAATGAAAACTTTAAAATATTGTTGAGAGAAATTTAAAGAAAACGTACATATGGAGGAGAGTACCATGTTGATGGATATAAAGGCTCAAACTGTAAACATGTCTATTCTCCCAACTTAATAAATTAAGTTCAATTCTAGTAAAATTCCAAAATGAGTGGGTGTACGCCTGCATACATGGAAATTTACAAGCTAATTCTAAAATTTAATGGAAATGCAAAGGACCAAGAATAATTAAAACAATTTAATCATTATGCTTTTTAAATTATTGCTTTTAAAAGTTTATACTTATGTTTTATTTTGTTTTCTTTGTTTTTGTACAATTTCTTGTTTTAGTTTAG
This sequence comes from Aotus nancymaae, assembly GCF_030222135.1. Taxonomy (NCBI): domain Eukaryota; kingdom Metazoa; phylum Chordata; class Mammalia; order Primates; family Aotidae; genus Aotus; species Aotus nancymaae. Next base: position 22,468,256 of record NW_026988455.1, read on the forward strand.
CTATAAAACCACATAGCAAAGCATGGGGTTGGTAGTGCCATGTAACAATGTATGACAGAGTAACTGGTAACTGGTAAACTGTCCTGTCCTTCATGTAGCCTTGTCTCTTTTGTTTCCATATTGCCCTGTGTAAGGGCCAGGGAGCTGGCACTGTGGTTTTCACCGTCTCATAAGTCATAAACTACCTGCATCTGAAAAGGGCTTGCATTTCTTGAGAGAATCTATTGAGCTTGGCCTTGCCTTGTGCCTGATATATTTTGCTCTTTTAAAATATATTTTGCTTTTATTCTTATTACTTACTTCTAAACTTTTGAATTCTACTGAAGGTTTAATTTTATTCATTCCTCTCCATTCATTCATATCCATTTCATGAAGAAGCAGTTAGCCATGGAAGTGGTTTCAAACATTTTCTTCTGATCACAGCTTCAGCATGTCTTGTACAGTGATTTAACATATCCTTTTTTATAAATATTTTCCAGATTTTGACTTTTTCCTTGACCTTTTATTTACATATCTTTTAAAATTCCGTGTATTTTTTGTTCATTCTTTTTGTGATTACTTTTTTTTTTTTTTTTTGAGACTGAGTTTCGCTCTGTCACCCTAGCTGGAATACAATGGTGTGATCTCAGCTCACTGTAACGTTTGCCTCCTGGGTTCAAGTGATTCTCCTGTCTTAGCCTCCCAAGTAGCTGGGATTGCAGGGGCCTGCCACCATGCCCGGCTAATTTTTGTGTTTTTGGTAAGGACAGGATTTCATCATGTTGACCAGGCTGGTCTCAAACTCCTGACCTCAAGTGATCTGCCTGCCTTGACCTCCCGAAGTGCTGGGATTACAGGCATGAGCCACCACACCTGGCCCCTTGTGATTACTTTTTAATTGTCTCATACTTTGATTAGAGAATGTGATTTGTATAGTTTCCTTATTATTATTATTTTTTTGGTTATACTTTATTGAGAGTTTTTTTTGGCTCTTTCATGGATGCTTGAAACACGCGCAGTATCTATTGTGTTCCAGTCTCTGGCTTCTTGTCTGTCTCTCTGACGTGTGCTGACAAGGGTGAGTTCAGGTCTCTCTCTGCTATTGTGTTTCTGTCCATTGTCCCATGAATCTTTAGTGTCTGATGAAGAATTATAATAGAATGTTTTTATTTTCAAGTGCAACTTTTATCATGAATCCTTTTCTTCTCCTTGTTTAACAACCTTTGCCTTTAGTTCAAGCACATAAGATATTATTGTGAACCCTATTTCTTTTTAGTTGAAATTTTTCCTGTATTTCTTTGTACATTCGTTTACTTATAAATATTGCTAAAACTGTCTGTTAGAAAAAAAATCACTGTTGAGTATTGATTATTTTTTCATCTGCAATTTTAACTGGGCTCACTTTTACTTACATAGACACACACATATATAATTTTGCTTGCAGGAATACATTTTATAAACCACTGCTGTTTATTAGTCTCTCCCCAACTTCTTATTTTTAATATGGTTCTTCTTTTCCCTACTCTTTCTCTTCTGTCCAGATCAGATCCCCTTTCTTATGCGGAGAACCCATGATGCAACCCAGTATTTATGTTCCAGACTTTTCCCATGCTATCCACACACAAATATCATATGTGCATTTTATCTGTATTCATGTCTGTGTCTATATCTACGTCCACAACTCTCCCGATAACCATCTCAACACATATATCTGCCTTAGAATCTATACGACTTGTGCAGACCAGTAACTCAGGTATCTGTGCATAGACACCTCTGAACTCCATGTCCCTTCAGCTGTTCCTCTTCAATTTCCTAAGTTCATAGGGAAGTCAGTGCTTTTAAGACAATACAAAAAAAAAATCATATCCACTTTTAAAAATTGGTTTTAGTTGAAGGATTGTTCTAAATAATTTAGTCTACCATTACTGGAAACCAAGTGCTCTATTTTGGAATTGAATTCATTTTATATTAATTTCGTAAAATTAACATGTTTATGAAAACAAGCCTTTTTGCCTTCCACTTGCTCATTTCTTTTGTGCCCTTCTATAATATTATATAGTTTCAAAAAGATATATGGGCCTTGCAGCATTCTTCATAAATATATTCTTACACATTTTTAAAAGATTGTCTTGTTCTTGGGAATGTACTGTATATTTACATCTTCTTTTCTAGTTGCTTACTCCAAAAACACACTGTGATCTTGTGCTATAAGAAATATATATTTCATCTTTGTTCTGGGTTCCTCCTGACACAGAGCTCCTAAAAGCCTTGGAATTTCCTGAGTGATAAGGTAAGAGCCCTGTCTTTTGTTATTCATAAGCCCCTTTCGAACTTGCCTGGGGTTATGCTAATGAGGTGGCTCTTGGTAGGGCCCTGAATGGGGTTGGTTGCCAGAAGAACCAGTCAAGAATTAGAGGATTGGAACTTTCAGCCCCAGCACGGACCTCTGGGAATGGGTGAGGGGCTGGGGATTGAGACAGTTACCAACGGTCATTAATCAATCATGCCTAAGTAAGGGAGCCTCCGTAAAATCCCCAAACATTGGGGTTCAGGGAACTTCCAGGTTGGTGCACACCTCCACATGCTGGCAGGGTGGTATACTCCAGCTCCACAAGGGCAGAAGTTCCTATGCTTGGGATCCCTCTGGACCTCACCCTATGCTCCTCCTTATCTGGCTTGATCTGTATCTTTCATAATATACTTTATAATAAACCAGTAAATATAAGTATAGTATTTCCCTGAGTTCTGTAAGCTAATTTCACAAATTACAGAACATGAAAAATGAGTTGTGAGAACCCCCAGTTTGTAGCCAAATTGGACAGAAGTTGTGAGTAACCTGAGGACCTACTAATTTTGACTGGTGTCTGAAGTGGGAGCAGTGTAAGACTCAGCCCTTATCCTGGGAGGGTCTGCTGACTCTGTCTAGTGTCACAATGGAATTAACAGGCCTGGGATTACAGGCATGAATAACAGTTGGTATCACAGGGGACTCGAGGGGATTGCACAGCAAGTGGAAAACCCACACATTTGATGTCAGAATTGTTCTGTGGATAGAAATGGATCACAGTAGTAGAGTAAGCAAGTAAGCACTTACTAACTTTCATTTATGTCCAGCTAATTCACCAAATTCTTACCTGGAGTGTCTTGGCTTATCTAGGATACTCTCATATCATCGGCAAAGAGAAATAGTTTTACCATGTATATTCCAATAAGTATATAATTTTTGTCGGGTTTTTTAAAACTGACCAGACAATGCTGCAAACTAATGGATAGAGTGACCTTATACGTCAGTTATTTTTCCATTATTTAGGATACTCGTTTTTTTCTAGTCTCAGTGCTAATATATTCTTTAGAATTTTTACGTCTATGCTCATTTTTTCCCCTGTACTACCTTTATGTTTTGGACTTAGAATTATACTGACCTTGTCAAATAAATCTGAGGCCTCCTTTCTTTTCCCCTGTTTTGTCTGTGGAAATATCCACAAAGATGAAAGAGGATCTGTGGCCTTACTCATTTGTAAAGAGTTGTCCTCATTTTTTTTCTTCCATGAAAATTGATCTTCCTCTTGGGTCAATTTGAGTATTTTATAGTTTGCTAGAAAATCACCTCTTTCCTTAAAATTTTTAGATTGATTGCAGAATGTTGCCTGCAGAATAATTCATTTATAACTCTACTGACCACCTTGTCCGCCTCCCTCTTATTTCAGGCAAAGCCTAAATCATTCCTAATTTTGCACAATTTTTGCTAATGTTCTTTTTTCTTAGTTGGACCCATGTAGGGTTAGTCTCTCCTATTTGATTTTATAATTTTTTTTCATTTTATAAATGAGATTATCCTATTTTACAATATCGATGTAACATATGTTTGGTCTTAATATAGCACCTGATTTTAAGCTTCCTTTTATTTCTATCTTTTGCTGTTGACCTATTTTTGCTATTTTAGGGTTGTTTTGTATATGAATATGTGTACATGTGCGTCTGCCTCTTGGTAATTTGGAAGTCATATATTTTGTTTTTTGTTTTTTGTAGTCATTCTTTTTATAATTCTTTATATTATACTTAACCCTCTGTTTTTGAATTTAGCACTCTTACAGAGCATCTGTTGACTCTGTTATGACTAAGAGAAAATTACTGCTCTTGCCCTTCCTTTCTCTTCCCCCTCCACCTCCAGACTTTTCTTGGTTTCATTCTTATTTCAGTTCTTCTGGTGGTTCCCTTTACAGCTCCAAGTAGTCCTCACAAGGCTCCATTCTTGACTTTCCTGCTCTCCCCGTGACAGATGAGGAAATTACAGCCCTCACATGGCTTCTTCCTTCCTTGACTTTGGTTTGTTTGATAGTTTTACTTTCTTGAGGTTCATAAAATGTACCTTCTGGAACCAAATTGCCTTTGGAAATTTTGTCTTGATTGTGTGTTTCAATGTTTTTCTGTTTGCTACCACTCCTTTTACTGGTACTTCTTTTGTTACTGAATATCCAGATTCAAACTTTTCTTTTTACAAACAATACACAATGGTAATTGCTCTGGTCCCAATGTTTGTGTGTCTTCCAAAATTCATATGTTAAAGCCTCACCCCAAGGTAATGGTACTGGGAGAAGGGACCTTTGGGAAGTGATTAGGTCATGAAGGCCAAGTCCTCATGAATGGAATTAGTCCCTTTATAAAAGAGGCCTGAGGGAACGTGTTTACACCTTCACACCAAGTGAGGACACGTACAAGGCGCCCTCATGACAACAAATATGCCAGTGCCTTGACCTTGGATTTATCAGCCTCCTGAACTGTGAGAAATGAATTTCTATTGTTTAAAAGCCACTCAGCCTGTGGTATTTGGTGATAGCAGCCTGAGCAGACTAAGACAATCGTAATTCCTAAGACAGAAATTACCTCCCGTGTGACCTGTCCCACCTTGTGACTTATCCTTAAATCGTAAATTGCCTGCATGTGGCATCCCGCGTCTTGGTTTCCCTCCTGCAGCATGTGGAAGAAGCCGCTGCATTATTTTCTTGGGGAGACTATTGTTTTGTCCCTGCCCTTGCCAGTTACTTGTTTTGTCCTACCAAGATGTCTGAATTGTTGTATTTTAATAATTACATTTGAAAACTTAACTAGTCCTTGTGCCTTTGTAGATCCAATTTGGGAGCATTATGGTTTGCTGTTTAGATTTGCAAACTCTCTTCTTTCCTACATCTAGGAGAAACTTTTTCCATTGTATCTTTCAACAGACCCATGTTCCCCACACAGGGTCCCAATGCATGGACAACAATGACCTTTGTGTTAGGTGTACCAGCTCTCCATTCCTGTTAGCTTCTCTCTAATTGCATTCAACTTGCCTTCTCCCTTCTGCATTCATGGGGAAAGCCTCATACCTTTCCTGTTCATAAACGACTTGGCTTTGCAGCAAGCCTATTATACTCCTTGCTATTTCATTAATCAAGTGTGCATCAGGGATGTTTTGATTCAAAATTTTTATCTCAGCTGCCTCTTTCCTTCTGGAATAGATCTTTACATACGCAATTTTATATTTTCCTCGCATCACTTTTTTCTTCTTTTACTTATTTAACCATTCCTCTATTTATGTTGCAGTGTAACTGTGTAAACACCATTATTTTTTCCATATTGCTCATGCTTAACATGGGCAGTTCTGTCTTGGTAAATTTTTCTGTCCAGATTCAGTGTAGATGGGTTTTCCCAGGGGCCTTCTCTACCTTCTCTGAGACCTGGCTCTCTTCCTCATTGAATTATAGGGTTTCTCTGAGATTTCCCTGGGCTTTCTGGGTTTTCTGAGGTCTCTGCATCAGGAAGGTACTGATGTGGATGGCCGGGCTGGGCTGGTTTGGGGTTTTCTGCATCAGGAGGGTGCAGGAGTGCATGGCAGGGCCGTTCTAGCATTCCTAAGGCTTCCTTCACTGTCTCACATCCAGCTTCCTGCAGCCTGCTGGATCAGAAACACCATCAGCACCTCTCTTCTAGTACAGAATACCTTCAGCTTCCAATAGTTCTTTCCACCCAACCTCAGTTGTCTTTAGGGGGAGAGAGTGGTTGCTGGGCGTGTTTCCCTACCCAGCTTCTCTCACCTCTCTCCAGCATGACCTTAGATCTACTTGGAGCAGAAGACGGGAAAGGCTATGGAAGCAGACTGGGGCCCCAGAGATAGGCCCACAAAGCCTGCAGTGGTTTTACTTTCTTCTTTCCTTGCCCTATTCTCCCATTTCCTGCTGACAGAGAACTTCTCTGTACATTTTCTCTCTGACTAATTGCTATTTAATTTTAAGAGAAAATTACCTCTGCTTTTGTGACCTTCTGCTTTTACTCCTCTGCTCTGATGGGAAATGACAAGGGTTGGGGAAGTTTGCCCTGTGTGGACATTTTCTGGTGCATTACACCTACACGGCATTTCTCCAAGTTGTGAATTATTCATAATTTTCCACCCCTCAGAATTTTGCTTCTAACCTCCCCTTTGTAGTGGTCCCTTCAAATGCAGAGTTGAGACTGTGGTAAGACATTAAGCAAGCCTCAGAGAATTCCTGAAAATCTCCACCTTTCTACATGTGGCACAGATACCCTTTCTTTTGCTAAGTTGCTATTATAGGGACTGGCTTCTAATTTTTCTGATTTTCCATTCTTCGTTTTAGGTTTTGTGAGATGTAGATTTAGATTTCTCACTTCATTCCATCATCTTAAACTTGAAGTCCCTAAATTTGGCTTTCAAAGAGTCACAAGAGGACATTCTTCCCCATGACATTAGGTGTCTCAAGACTGCAACTCTTTCTGTGCCTCCATTATGGGACTTCATACTGAGGGGATTCGGCAGAAGATGCAACCCAACAGACACCTCTCAAAGCACGTGCAATTTTAGAGACACCACTGAACAGATTTATTACTCCCACATCGTTACGTTGTCTTATTTCAACCTGTGCTGTTGTTAAATTGTCAAAAAATCAAAATGCTTAAATTTTGTATTTTAAAGGAATTGAATAAAGTCAAATAACACTATAGAAGAATAGACAAGATGGTGCGGATTCCAGAAACAATGCTGCAGAAGACCAAGGGGTCACCAACCCAAATGCCTGGAAGGGTCAGTAGCCCAACTGACACTTATAAGTGACCAGGTACAAAGCAAAAAGTAGGGGTAGGGAAGTGTGATGAATTGCAATGCATATGTTGCCCCTAAAAGCATTCATACCAAACTCATTTCTAATCACCCGTGTGGGTTAAGGTTTGAAGGAGCCAACTTCATGCCCTGGGTAAGGCTCCCACAATTATGTGGCTGATAGTTTTGATAATATATCTCTCAAAACAATTTCTTGCATAGCTAGTTAGATGATAATATCATGTATCATACACATGCATTTTAACCACAAATTTATTGAAAAAATCACTTTTTAATCCATAATCATTTTCTTAGGCTTTGTATTTATTAATTGATTTAATATCAATAACTAATTTTTTATCTGCTCCTGGGAAGAGGTGTGGTTTCCCCTTTGTTTTGAAAACGCTCTTGGGATAAGTGGAGGTTTTGGAAACAACACACCGAGAAGCTTCTGACTCAAGTCTCTCCTTGGTGATGAAGGCTTCACTTGTCCTGTCCCCAAGGAGGCTGGCAATATGGTCAAAGTAGTTCCTTGTCCAGAGATTCCCATATAGACATTCACCAAAGGCATTGTTAATAGATGTGCAAATAAAATTCAAACTATAAAAGGAATATATGGGCCTAGAGGGAGAATAAAAGAGAAAAAAGATATTCTTTAAAGAATTTTCTTTAAACCTGGAAACACTTTGGTTCACCAGGTTGGTTTTGTCTTCTGCAAACAAAATACAACAAAATAGCTATTATTTTTTATTAGGTGTGAACACTGGGCCTGTTTGTCACATTGTATTAGTCTGTTCTCACATTGCTCTAAAGAACTACCTGATTAGCCGAGCATGGTGGCACACACCTGTAGTCCCTGCTACTTGGGAGGCTGACATGGGAGGATTGCTTGAGCCTGGGAGGTGAAAGTTGCAGTGAGCTGAGATCACGACACTGCACTCCAGCCTGGGAGACAGAGCCAGACCCTGTCTCCAACAACAATAATAAAAAAAACTACCCGAGATTGAGTAACCAATCTATAAAGAAAAGAGGTCAAATTGACTCACATCGTACAGGCTGTACTGGAAGCATGGCTGGGGAGGCCTCAGGAAACTTACAATCATAGAGAAAGGCAAAGGGAAAGCAGGCACATCTTACATGGCCAAAGAAGGAGGAAGAGAACAAAGGGAAAGGTGCTACACACTTTTATAAACAACAGATCTTGTGAGAACTCACTCACTATTATGAGAACACCAAGGGGGAAGTCCACCCCCACGATCCCATCACCTGCCACAAGGCCCCTCTTCTAATGTTGGGAATTACAGTTTGAGATTTGGGCAGAGACACAAACCCAAACCATATCACACATTAATCATTTTATTTAATGCTTATCTTCAGCCAGAAAATGAGGAGCTGAGATCCTCATTCACACAGGGCAACTGAGGCTGAAGCATAGTAAGTTCATTCCTTCACTCTGTGCCAGTCACCAGCCACTATGTACTGGCTGCCTCGAATACCTAGCTGGGTATAACACTGATTTGATCCTTCAGTTAAAATTTTTGGTTGATGAAGAATATAGCTAAAAAGCAGCAGAGGTACTCTTCAAACATAGGACAGTCTGACTCCCAAAACAGTGATCAGACGGGTGTGGTGGTTCACGTCCATAATCCCAGCATTTTGGAAGGCTAAGGCATTTGGAAGGCTAAGAGGATTGCTTGAGCCCAGGAGTTCAAGATCAGGCTGGGCAACACAGTGAGACCCCCCATCTCTGCAAAAACTACAAAAAATTTGCCAGGCATGGTGGTACATGCCTGTAGTCCCAGCTACTTGAGAGGCGGGAGGGTCCCTTGAGCGCAGGAGATTGAGGCAGCAGTGAGCCAAAGTCATGCCACTGTACTCCAGCTTGGAGCTCAGAGTGAGACCCTGTCTCAACATGAAAACAGATACAAAACTGTGATCTTATGATAGTGCCTGGATGTTTCTCCCAAATTCTTTACAGTTTGTCTCCAAGAATTTTTCTTCAGGCTCCAATGTTGGGAAATGATAAGTCATCTTAATCATACAGATGCCAATAGACCTGGACCTTTCCTTCCCAGCAAATTATCAGATTAATTTTGGAAGATGTTCACAGATAAGTTGCTTTCTGTCTGTAATAAACTATACTTATGTATAAGGTTTATTTACAAAGGACTTAGCCTGATGGCCAAACATGTTTGATTTTCAAACCTTCAGAGTGTAATTGCTATGTTGTTTGCAAAGATCCACTTCTGCAATAAAAGACAAGTGGCCAGTTAGATGGGCAGCCTGCACCATGAGTAAAGCCTAGATACATGAGTGAGTCATCTGTGAGGCACGCCTGACAATGCTAGAGGACAGCATGTGTACCTGTGAGCACGGAGGTGGCAGGACCCCAGGCAGTACATATTCATGGTACACTAAATATAGACAGTACATGCAGCATCGAATATTCATGAGATCTTAAACCAGCCACTCCTTGGTGACAACAACCGTGCCCTCAGGTGTTCTTGGAAAGCAGCGCAAGTAAAATCCAGAGCTGCTTGTTGGATTAAACGGCAGCTACATCTCTAGCCAGGAGTTCTTGCCCTGCCTCTCGCTGGTGGAGAGAGTGTGTATGTTGGCTCCAGGCACCCACCCCATCTGTTTGCCCCTTGGTTCAAATCTCAACTTTGGTCCTTGTAAACATAGCATTTGATGAAAAGGCTGATGATTTGGAGAGAAAGAGAAAGAGGCAAAGAGGGAGAGAGAAAAAGGGAGGGAGCATATGGTTATTGCATAACCCAGGATTGAGACAATGCGGCCGTTCCCCATGCTGTGTATTCCACCCATGGTGTTAAGCTCCCCGTGGCTTGCCCCTGGCATCTCACATATGTTTCGAGTGGACTGGATAGCCATGGGATTTGAGCACTGTAATTTGGTCTCTGAGTCGTTGGCTCTGTGACCCTTGGGAGATCCTGCTGATGGTGCACTTAGAGAATTTCATGGCATCCATGTAATTTCTTAGACAGCAAACCCAGCATTTTCTCCATGCCTTTCAAACATGCCAAATGAAACTCTTTTATTTTTGCTGAGTATCGGTGAATCAATGACCATTGAATATTGCTTCTCTCTTTCCCTGCAATTGGGCATTACATCTTTAGCTTAAAACTATTTATTGAGCTCATCACATGTATGAGACATTGTGCTGGATTCTGGAAATAAGCAGGGCACATTTCCCAGAGCTTATGACCAAATGGTGGAGAAAAATAGGACCTTCCTATCACGCTTGAGGTAAACTCCAAACTCCTCCTACGACAGTCTGGCCCAGCCCCTCTGACTCCAGCTCCTCTGGCTCTGAATCTCACTCACCTGGCCCTATTCCCAAACCTCCTTCTCTTCCTCCTATGTGCTGTTCCTGCAAGCAGTTGTGCCACAGGACTTTGGGTTAAGACTTCCTCTCCCTGTGGTGCTCTGACTGGGATCTTCTCATGGCCCACAACTTTATTCTTCAGGTGTTGACACTGAGCAATGGGCTTGCTGCCCAATATGCATAACAGAGAAGAAAGGACTGTATTGCTAGTCACCTGGTAAGAAGAGAGGAGGCAATGCTCAAATCTCTCCCTGATCTGGGGTCTGAGGACAGGTTTTATAGGCAGAGGGTTTCTATGCAGGAGGGAAATACAATAAGGCATGATCTGACTGGCTCACACAAGGAGGTGATGCTGAGTCCGTGGCTGGCTCTTTGAGTCTGTATTGCAACCAAACAGAGTACTCTTCATTCTTTGATTTTGTTCACATTTCTTGATCTGAACACTTTGGTTTGGCCTGTGGTTGCCATTTTCATTTCTGCTGGCTCTGGGGCCACGAATTGGGCACACCACACTTGGTTCATCTGAGCACGCTCAGTTTATATGGCCTGCAACCTGGGCCACTGGCTTTTCAGACTCATTGCACTTATTACTTTGTTATTTTGTTACTAACAAAGTAGAATTCAATAGAACTGATTCTGTGGTTGCATGTGTAATCAAATGCTTCACCTCAAAGAAGTCATTCCCTGACTACTGCAGCTAAGATAGCCCCTTGTTCCATCTTTTTCCTCCATTTACCTGTTTTTCTTTGTTCATGGAACTTTTTACAGTCTGAAATGATGGTACTTCTTCATCTGTTTATCTTTATCTTCTCGCATAAAGTTACCTTCTGGGGCAGGCACTTTGTCTTGTTTGCCTTGTAGTCCCTTACTGGAATGACCACCATAAAAAAAAGCACTTGAAGTCGATTTGACCAATGGGATGAATAAGTAACAGCGCCACTTAGAAATGCATTTGTCTGCAAGTTCCAGAAAACACATTCACAGAGACTAAAACACTTTTTTTTTTTTTTTCTTTATATAATAAAAATTTAGCGAGAGGTTTTTGTGACATGGGTCAGTTCAGTGGCTGAAAAATATAATTTCTGATTTTTGCCAGTCTCCCAGTTTTCCTCTGGTAATCTCAATATTTATTAGTTACACGTTTTATCTGTTTCTGCATGAAAACCACTCCAAATGTTGGTGGCTGAATTCAGATTTCCTCTGCACATGCAAAGATCTTCGGGGTTGTCCTGTGACTCCTCATGAATGGTGCAAGATTTTAACAAATACGGTCTAAGCACAACGGTTTAGGAGTCACTGGGATAAGTGACTTCCAATGTATGCTTTGCCTTGACCACAATTTGTTAACAGTTTTCAAGGGTTTTTAAAATTCAACATCTAAAGTTTGAGAGCTATTCCACATTGGTCAAGTTGATTGTTGACTTTGCCAATGGATGATCTCAGCTCAAGATTAGAGCTTTAAATACCAATATTGCCAACAAACTTTTAAAAAGAAGAAAAAGTGTTAGTTTAACGCAACGATTTATCCCCCTAGTTCTTTAAGTTGACTTCAGCTGGGATGCTCTGCCTTGGAATCTCTCATGCAGTTGCAATATTTAGAAGAAATATATTTGAATATAGGAAGACACAACTAAAGAAGTTGAAAGGATTTGCTCTATCTCTTTGATATGTTGAAATAGCATAACTTATGATATGCAATTATAAAATATCTTGTCTTTTAAAACTTATTTTCTGGAACAAGTTTTTCTCCTGCCTTTGATGAAAATTTGAGCAAGCCCACAAATTTGTTCTTTCTTGGGTAACATGAAATCCTCTGATGAATAATTAACGTTGTCAGTAACGGAACTAGAGCATTGAACGCCTGCTGCTGATAGGGCAATCCAGTCTTTCTGAGAATGAGGTCGGGTTCATTCTCTCTGTGATATTTTGGAGCTTCTACTTTTCTTTGGAGATGGGAAAGAGGAAGAGAAATTTTTGCCTAATTGGTCTTGTCATTATCTGTGCTCAGGCCCTGTGTCTGGCAGGTGTTTTAAATTAACTTCATCTCTAATGAGTGTTTTTAATGGTTCTTCAAAGTGACTTGTTTGATACATAACAAAGCATCTCAGAATATAATAACTTAAAATAACCACAATTTAATTATTTCTCATAGTTTGTGGGTCAGGAATTTAGGCCGCAAACACCAGGAGACTCCTCAGTTCATGTGGCGTGGATTAGGGTCAATCTGTATTTGCCAGATCACAGATAATCAATCTCAGGCCTCTGTTTGAGAGATGCACACTCCTACTGCTTTTCACTTGCTCCTTTCCGAGGCTCTAAACATTCTGCAGTATCTCGATGCTGAAATCTGACTTCCCTTTCCTCTGACCCCCATGAGCAGGACCTATAATGACCCGAGCTGGCGCTCTTCTCCCACCTGGACAGAACATGGGTCCAGAGGAAACATTCAGGAAACTTTTGCCTAGCAGTTTTCCCAATGCAACTGTTACAGGAAAGGGGTCTCAATCCAGACCCTAAGAGAGTGTTCTTAGACCTTGTGCAAGAAAGAATTCAGGGTGAGTTCATAGTAAAGTGAAAGCAAGTTTACTAGGAAAGTAAAAGAATAAAAAAATGGCTACTCCATAGACAGAGGAGCCCGCAGGGCTGCTGGTTGCCCATTTTTATGGTTATTTGTTGATTATATGCTAAACAAGGGGTGAATTATTGATGCCTCCTCTTTTTTAGACCATATAGGGTAACTTCCTGGCGTTGCCATGGCATTTGTAAACTATCATGGCACTGCTGGGAGTGTAGCAGTGAGGACGACCGAAGGTCACTCTAGTGCCCATCTTGGTTTTGGTGGGTTTTAGCCGGCTTCTTTACTCCAGCCTGTTTTATCAGCAAAGTCTTTATGACCTGTGTCTTGTGCCTACCTCCTATCTCATCCTGTGACTCAGAATGCCTTAACCATCTGGGAATGCAGCCCAGTAGGTCTCAGCCTCATTTCACCCAGCCACTACTCAAGATGGAGTCACTCTGGTTCAAATGACTCTGACACAACCACTTCCCCTTGGCTCATCCATTGGCTACTCTCTAGACCTTCTCTAACTCTTCAGACTTTTCATGCTTGAGTCACACACCAACTGCAAAAAATTATTAAGCTAGAAGGAAGGGGCAAGCACCAACTCCATATCTGAACTGGGAGGAGGGGAAACCCCAGCTCTGCTCTAAAATTCTTTCCTGCTCTGAATTCTTTCCTTTGCAGCGTGCCCACCCTCTTGCATAGGAGGAAGTGGTAAGCTAAGGATAGAAATGCATGGTTTCTAGGGCACCAATTTTGCAACTTTTTAAGCAGAGATGAGAAAATTCTTGTTCAGTTTTTATTAGTTTTTTTTTTTTAAATTGTGTGCATGGTTGCTTCAGTAAAAATTCAAACTAATAAGAAAAAAACATAGCTTTGTTCTATAGTCATGGCTTGATTAACACAAGGACATTTGGGCCACATAAACGCATACCACTTTTTTATAACCTCCTTAGCTCACATTTAACATACACTTTGAGGTTGCACTGCCCATAAATAAACAACACGTTGTAAGTTGAAGATGTAGCCTTTGGAGCAAGATATACTAGGATTGGATTATCATGCCTGGCACTACTAGCTTTGTAATCCTGGATTCTACAATTTCTTTTAACTTTCTCAGCCTTGCTTATCTCATATGTAATATTGAAAAAGTAACATATGCTTCATAAGGATTAAATGAGACAGATATGAAAAATACTCTTGTTCTTGATGCTTCTAAATGGGGCAATAATGATAATTAGTGATTATATTTAATTAACTTTTCACACATTATCAGTTAGAAACTGCTTTTAAAATCTCGCTGGAAATTAACTTGTTTCAAATGCAGCGATATGTCATTTTATCATATTTCACATGAAATTTCACTGTTGGTAATTTTATCGCTGTGGAATTAATTAGGTGTTTTGTGTTGAGTTGCCCAATGTGTCTACCAAACTCATTTAATTTATATTTTATCGGTATCATTTTCCTAGTAAATGCAAGAGGAACTTGTTTTTGAGGGGACTTATGCAGTTTTTAAAAATTAAAAGTTCACATTAGCAAAATTAGTTCAACCTGTTTAATTTTTCAAACCTCACAGCCAAAAAAAAATCACAATTCTGCAATATCACTATGACTCATCATCAGTTCACAAAATACAAGGAAGCAATAAAGAGTTGTGCACTTAAACTGGTAGTGATTTTTGTATCCAGTGGCTTTAAGTCCATCCAAGAGAACATGCTGGGTTTGTGAAATATAGTCACTGTAGTGTAGACAAGACTTCCCGTATTACAAAGTGCAATAACCCGTGTGGGCCTCAATTGCCTTCCATTCAAGGAGTGGTTGGGATGGCAGAAGATCTTTAAGGCCAAATGATGAGTCCATTTATTAATTTTTGATTCACCTATTTATTTAATCAAAAGAGATTGGTACCAGCATGTTCTAGTGGAAAAGGCTTGGCTCTGTAGTAGACAGATTTCAATTTTAACTCCATCTCTACTATATATTTGTTGTGTAACCGTAACAGGGCATTTTTTTCCCTACTCTGAATCTCAGTTTTCTTTTTGTAAACTGGGCCACTATTACTCTGAGGTTGCAAAGAGAAGAGTGTGAGATATCAGTGGTTCCCATAGAAGGCAATACAACCTCTTCAGGGAATTCTGGAAATTTTCAGAGCATTTAGATTATGAGGACTGGGACTTTAGTCAGTCCACATCTAGAATTCTCCCAAATCTAGATATACCTTTCTGTGCCCTAGAAAACCATACTGTGTTCCAGTTTACTTTGAATGTTTCACTGAAAATGATAAAGTTGAAAAAATGATGGAGCCCCATTTTACATGTAAGTATGATGCTTTCATACAGTTGTGATATGCGTCGAACTTGGCACAAATTGATCTACCATATAAATTAAGGGAAAATTACATATTGCTTTATTTAGCACTTTAGTAAGAATTGTCCATTACTTTGGAAAAGCATGCTGTCATCAAGAATTCTATTCCTAGTATTTGAGTTATTAATAAAGTACACTTTATCAATTTGCATTTGTAACTCCCCTGAGTATAGTGATTCAATCTATACATGAAAATAATGCAAATTTAGAATCTTATTTAAAATGTTAAATATAAGAATAAATCACCAAATAACATTGTTAGAGTCTTAATAGTGATTTTATCTCAAAATTTATTTTGACAAAACAAAGCCATAAATTAGGCAAACATTTTCCAAAAATGCATCAATAAAGAGAGATGTCAAATATCTTTTGCACTTACAAGATATGAAGACATAATTTTGTCAGAGGTGTTTGAACCAGAGAAACTCCATCTTGAATAGGGTCTGGGTGAAATAAGGCTGAGACCTACTGGGCTGCATTCCCAGACTGTTAAGGCATTCTAAGTCACAGGATGTATGTCATAAAGACCTTGCTGATGAAACAGGTTGCAGTAGAGAAGCCGGCTAACACCCACCAAAACCAAGATGGTGATGAAAGTGACCTCTGGTTGTCCTCGCTGCTACATTCCCACCAGCACCATGACAGTTTACGAATGCCATGGCAATGCCAAGAAGTTACCCTATATGGTCTAAAAAGGGGAGGCATGAATAATTCGCCCACTGTTTAGCATATCATCAAGAAATAACCATAAAAATGGGCAGAGCAACCCTCTGTCTATGGAGTAGCCATTCTTTCTTAATAAAGTTGCTTTCACTTTACTATATACTTGCCCTGAATTCTTTCTCATGTGAGAAAAGAATTTTCTGGACCAGGACCCCTTTCCTGTAACAATTTGACAAAAGTAATAATATAACTAAAATACTGAAGGCATTTTTGGATCAGAAAGAAAATATTTCATTCCTTATTAGGTAAAACTAATGTAAAAAATTAATGTAAAATATTGCAAACTATGCAATACTAGAGAACAATTATATTAGCTATATGAGTGATTATTAATATTAAAATGGAAATAAATTCAAAGGTGATAATTGTTTTTCAAAAAGTAACTTTCATGCTTCAAAAAAATTTTGAGGTGGACAAAGATTTAAATACAACTTTATAATGTACTGCAGTTTAGTAAATTTGCATTGTAAGTGAAGAAAAAGAAACGTCTCATATGATAATGAAGGTTTACCACTTGCTTATGTTAAATTTGTAAGGGATGAAAAGCCACATAGGTAATATTACTTTCAAAATTACTGACAATGAATATAAACACATTTCCATTACCTGAAACTCTTAAAATCTATTAAAACAGTGCATTTCTCAGAGTCATTGCTTCAGCTGCAGATGGAGCAGCAGCCATGGTGAATGAGGTGAGTAGATGACAGGACTTTAAAAAACTGTACCAGGTGTTGTAGCAATTGCTTATCTTATGCTATTCAACACGCAGGTGTCAGGAAACCTAGCAAAAGGTCACAGGAATCTCCAGTGTTGTTAGTGCTCCCAATAGCATGAAAAATGCACCTCTGGATGATAGATTATTTTATGAACTTGCAGTGACAATGAAGACGTATTTGGATATCTTATTCTGTACAGCAAAGTAAGTAGCTCTACTAAGGAGAATGTTTAAAAAACAGACCTTAGTCACTTTTTGTTGCTATTGAAAAACTTTTAAATTTATGTTTTAAAAATTGTATGTTAAAGCTGAATTATTGAGAAAAAAATGGGACATATTTTTCAGACATATTTAAAATGTTAAATAGATCCTTCGTAAGTTCTAAGGAAATTAGATAATTCAAAGGGGACTATCAATATGTGTATTGCACATAACCTTATTCACTGAGAATTGCATGAAGGTACACCTAATAGTTTTAATTTTGTAAATATATTGCTTATAATGTTACTTAAAATGTATAAATTAATGATTTGAATATTTCTATTAGGTTTATATACTAGAACTTGTTATTAATTCATTTAAAATGACCAAAATACATGTTAATGATTTACAGGAAGTTAAATAAGTGACTTTGAGACCAAAATATCTTTCAACTAGTATAGTTAGAAAAGATTTTGCATTTAAGATCTTCACACCCACTCATTTGGAAAGAAGCTAAATTACTTATTTAGCCCTATTTCCAACTCTGTATTTTGCTAAAGATGGTTTCAGTGCTGTAGGATCATTACTAAAAAAAGAGGTGGAACCAATTGCAAGAGCTGAGAGAAGATTTGAGACTTCTTTCAACAAATGGAGAGTAAAATGCTACCAAGCTACTGGAAACAAGTGAAACAGGGATATGAGAGAATTTCATCAACGCAGCTTGCTTTAAAGGTTTTCGCATTATTTCTGTCATGCATATGTTATACAGATACACATAGTTGCGTAGCACAACAATAACAAATGTACGTTTTGAAAAGTGAGTACTGGATTAAGTTAAAGGTTGTGCTACTTGTCAGTCCTGCTCTGACTTGGCCTCCAGGTCTTTCACACCATCTTTCCATATACTCTTGTTTAACTGTTTCTTTGTCCTGTATTCCCTGTTACTCATGGACAGATATGGGTCCCAAAATGTAAAATCCAAGCAGGATAAATAAAAGCAACACATTTAGGCCTATCCTAGTCGAACTGCAGAAAACCAAAGACAAAGTCATGAAGGAAAAATACATATTATATGTAGAGAAACAGGAATAAGAATTATAACATAGTTCTCATCAAGGTCCATGGCAAGCAAGAATAGAGTAGAATGAACTGCACAAAGTTTTGAAATCATTTTTCAGTAGCCTAAAATTCTATATCCTAGAATTCTAGATTCTAGATTCTATATCCCCAAAATAATTTTTTTTTCAAAAGTGAAGGAGAAAATACCATCAGCAATATGGTGGAAGAAGAGGCCCCCAGCCCTAGTCACCTCACAGAAACACCAACCTAGTGACTACCCACAGATGGGAATGCCTTTGTGAGAATCCAGGAGCCCAATAGAGAGGCAGTAGCATGCCAGTGGAGCACAAAAACTGCATCAAGTAGGGTAAGATAAGCAGATTTACTTTGTCCATGTTGCCTCTCCTCCAAGATGACGCAGCCACACACTGAGAAGGACTCCCTGGACCCTTGATTTATCAGGTGGGAGAAAGACAGACTAAGGCATATGTTCAATTTTCCTAGCGTTTGGGGGTACTAACTAAGAGGCCCACCTCTGACTTGCCTTATGTGAAACACTAGGAGAACTGGCATGACTAGACCCTGGGGTTAGCTAGAAATGGGGAAAAGAGGCAAGGACTCATAGTGACTGTTGTGCAGATCTTAGCGGTCACCCTGCATCCCCATCAGCAGCCTTATCCACACAGGACCTTCTCTAAAGGCCTTGGTAGACTGAGGAGACAAACTAACCAACCCCAGCTGATCACGGAGCATGGGAAGTGGGGAAAAGTAGCATTACAGTGGAGAAATCTGACAAGCACTATGTTGGCCAGGTCAACATCAACAGTATTAAGTCATGTTGATAGCATGGATTCTTGATATGATGTGCTGAGAATAGTAATTTACCTCCGTGGTTTTCCTTTAAAAAATTTATAACCCTTATCTAATTATTTTTAAAATGAGATAAATTATAATTGAGAGGCATTTTACAAAATATCTGACCAGTATTCCTGGAAACTGTCAAGGTTATCAAAAACAAAAAAAGTCTAAGAAATTATCATAGCCAAGCAGAGCCTAAGGAGACATGACAACTGAATGTAACATGGAACTTTTGAATGGCATTCTGGAACAGAAAAGGTGAATTAGATGAAAAAGTAAAGCTGATTATAGTATAAACTTTAGTTAATAATAATGGATCAGCATTATTTCATTAGTTGTGAGAAACTGGTCTTTCTAATGGAAGATAAAACAACAGCAAAACTGGGCATAGGGTATTTACTATCAGTGATGGTTACTTTTATATGTCAAATTGGCCAGGCCAGATTATTCAGTTAAACCCTAACCTGGTTCTATGAAAGTTTTTTGTAAATGTGGTCAACATCTACAATCTGTTTACTTTAAGTAGAGAAGATTATTTCCTATTATGTGAGTAGGCCTTATTCAGTCAATTAGAAGGGCTTAAAAGCAAAACTGATATTTTCCTCAAAATATTTGCCTTGAGACTGTGTCATAAACTCCTGCCTGGGAATATCCAGCCTGCTTATCTACAGTACAGATTTTGGACTTGACAGTCCCTACAATCAGGTGAGCCAATGACTTCAAATAAATCTCTTTATAGATAGACAGACAGGCAGGCAGACAGATGATGATAGCTGATAGATATAGGTAGATAGGTAGATAGATAAAGAATACCGATTTTATTTTTCTGAAGAAACCTGACTGGTACACTATCTTCACAACTTTTCTGTAAATCCCAAACTATTATAAAACCAAAAGTTTATTTAAAAAAATTTATCATTAAAAATAATGTTTACGAAATCTTATTGATCCCCATTGCTTTAAGATACTTTTTCCTCTAAGCACTAAAAATAATTAGAAAGAATTAAACATTTATTTATTTTTCACAGTAGCCAACAGTTACATAACCAAAGGTTCTCTTTATCCAAAATTCCAAATAATAAATACAGAAGAAATAATGGAATTAGAAAGCCATACTTTGCAAAGACTGGTTGATGTAAAAATTTATATTAAAAACATCAGGCTGACACCACCTAAACATTCTATTTGATCTTAGCATCATTGGAAGTGATACAATATAAATTTAAAATTCTTGTACTGCAATAGGAAATCTATAACATCACCTCTGAAGTGTTGTTGAAAAATACTGACTTAAATGAACTTTCACTCTGAGTTTCACCACCAGTTTATATGACACACATTGAGAAAGAGGAACATGCAAAATAATGCCACAAAAAAAGTACTGAACCAAATGCATATGTGAGGATCGCACAGCGTAAATGATTCAGATTCTCCTCTGATCTCCCAGAAAAAGACAGCAGAGAAAACTAAACAGATAGAACAAATACAATTTGTGGATATTGTCTGAATTCTAATTTAAACAATTTCGCTGTGAAATACATTAATACAATAATTAAGAAAATTTGAATAAGAACTATGTTTTAGATGATATGAAGGAATATCTTTATTTTATTTTTATTTTTTTGAACTTTTGTTCCCCAGGCTAGAGTGCAATGGCACGATCTCGGCTCACTAGAACCTCTGTCTCCCAGGTTCGAGTGATTCTTCTGCCTCAGCCTCCTGAGTAGCTGGGATTGCAGGCACCCGCCACCACGCTTAGCTACATTTTTATATTTTTAATAAAAACGGGGTTTCGCCATGTCGGCCAGGCTGGTCTTGATCTCCCAATGTCAGGTGAACTGCCCACCTTGGCCTCCCAAAGTGCTGGGATTATAGGCATGAGCCACTGTGCCTGGCTAGAATATTTTAATTTTGATATGATAATGGACGGCATAGTGAATATGTAAAAGAAGCATTTGTTGGCAGCGCATGAAGTATTTACAGTTGAAATGGCATTATGTCTAGGATTTGCTCTGAAATATTTTACAATGTTATCATATAGATTTGGGGAGATGAGGGAAACAAAACCATTGAGAGATGATAATTGTTGGAGATGGTTAATGGATGCAAGGGGGTTACTATACCATAATATTAGCTTTTGGTATGTTTGGAATTTTCTCTAAATAAGACATGCAAAAATAGTTTCTAAAAATACGATGGAATACTGATGTTATGTTTTCTAGAAAAACAAAAATGTAAAAATATCCTTAGTATGTATAAAATTAAATTAATATCGTGACAGGTTACTTTTCTAAAATGGCAACTTTATAACCAGGAGCAGTGGCTCATGCCTGTAATCCCAGTACTGTGGGAAGACCGCTTGAGCCCAGGAGTTTGAGACCAACCTGGGCAACAAAGTGAGACCCTGTCTCTATTAATAATAATGATAATAATAATAATGATATAATAAAAAATAACAAAATCAAAACTTTTTTCTAAAAACATTGGCGTGATGGAAATAATACGAAATAGGCTTACACAGCTCTAAACTAAATAAAGTAAATAATATAAACAAAATAGAAAAAAAAAAGAATAAAAAGAACAAAGGAAAGAAGGCGGGGAATGAAAAGAGAAAGAAAATCATTGGTTGATACATTTTTATTTTTAAAAAATATTTATGCGGTAGGGCCAGGGAGTCTCCGCTGCAGGTCGGCTCCCGCGTGCTCAGCACTGCCAGTGGCGGTCAGATGCAGGCGGAGCTCGGAGCTCGGGGAGGCCGCGGGCGGCGGCCCGGCAGCGACCGGCCAGGCGGAGACCGCCACAGCGAGCGGCCAGGAGCCGCAGCGGCGGTAGCCAGAGGTGGCGGTGGCGGCGGCGGTGGCGGCGGCGGGGACGGAGGCGGCCGTCGGGGCCGTGGCCGGGGCTTCCGCGGCGCTCGCGGAGGCCGAGGAGGAAGAGGCGCCCCGCGAGGCGGCCGCCGGGAGCCGAGAGGTCCGGGGTGCCGGGGCCAGCGCGCCGGTTGAAGATGACAGCGATGCAGAGACCCATGGAGAAGAGAATGATGAACAGGGAAGTTATTCTAAAAGAAAGATTGTCTCTGATGAACAGGGAAGTTATTCTAAAAGAAAGATTGTCTCTAACTGGGATCGATATCAAGATATTGAAAAAGAGGTCAATAATGAAAGTGGAGAGTCACAGAGGGGAACAGATTTCAGTGTCCTCCTTAGCTCTGCAGGGGCCTCCTTCTCACAGTTCCGATTTGCTGAGGAGAAAGAATGGGATAGTGAAGCTTCTTGTCCAAAACAGAATTCAGCATTTTATGTGGATAGCGAGTTATTGGTTCGAGCCCTTCAAGAGCTGCCTGTCTCCCTCCGACTCAATGTTGCTGCTGAGCTGATCCAGACCACAGTTCCTTTAGAGCTTCCTCAGGTGAAACCAAAGAGAACTGATGATGGCAAGGGATTAGGGATGCAGTTAAAGTGGCCCTTGGGGCCTGGAGGAAGGGAGCTGAAATCTGCCGCTGCTGGCTGCCCTGTGTTGCTGGGCAAAGACAACCCAAGACCAGGTCCTTCAGACGATTCTCAGAAACCCACTTCCCCACTGCAGTCAGCAGGAGACCATTTGGAAGAAGAACAAGATCTGTTGCTCAACGTAGATGCACCTATAAAAGAGGGAGATAACACCTTACCGGATCAGACATCTCAGGACCTGAAATCCAAGAAAGATGGGGAGGTGGTCCAGGAAGAAGAAGTTTGTACAGAACCATCTGTGACTGAAGAAAAGAACATGGAACCTGACCAACCAAGAACATCCAAAAATGTTACCGAGGAAGAGCTGGAAGACTGGTTGGACAGCATGATTTCCTAAAAGGGGGGAAAAAGTGCCTGAAGCAAATCTTGGTTGCCTTCTAAGGGCAGGTCGGCATAAGGCTGTCCTTTAGGAACAGCCAGTTTACAAGCATGCCCCAAGCTAGTGTGTTCCATTATGCTCACAGCAGCAAATGCAATGCCTACCTCTGTGTGTGACATCTTAAAGAATACCTTGAAGCAGCTTGTTGCCTTTGTTTTTCTGGCTTAGTAATCTAATAATAGATTTCCTCAAGGACAGGGCATACTGTGACCCTTGTTTCTAGCTGCCGCCTTTGCAGTGTTTACAGCATAGCAGGTGCTGCTGCTGATTAAGAGAATAGATGCAAACAAGGCATGCATTTGGTCAAAATAAACAAATGCTGGTCTGAAAATATATATATATATATTTATTCCATTACTGTTTAATGTCTATTTAAAATTTTTTAATAATCATTGTTTTTGCCTAGAAGCATCATAGTACAAGATCCTTACAAAGCTAGGATTTAATTTATTATCTTGTTAAGCACTTATACTGTAGAACAGGCACATAGTTTGATGCTAAGAAGAACAATATTGTGTACCACACTATCATCATGGCTGCAGAAATATCTTCAAATCATCAAAAAAGTAGTTACCATAACTTTGACCAAGATCTCAATGGAAAGATGGATGCTGGAATTTAACAAAAGATGTGTAAGGACCAAGATTCTTCACTCTTTGGAGGAAAAGAAAGACAGCCCAGTCATTATGCAGAGGATCTACATTCATCTGGGCTCTGAGAGTCGATGCATTAACAGGTGTTCTGTGGGTATGGAGGTCCTCTGAAAATTAAAATGACAAACAGAGGGGAAAATTAAGATTTCAACAGGACAGAAAGGTACTTGTTAATTTGTTACCAATATAGATTAATTAAATATTAATACATTACATTTTCAAATGCAATTTTTTATTTTTATTTTTGCCCTGAATTTTGATATTGGTGTTTAACTATATTTCAGTATAAAATATTATCCTTCATTTTTCTGCTTTTTTGATTTTGTTGCAATTCTCTTCATTGCCTTTTCTCTTCAACATAGCTTTAAACACTATACTTTGCCCCCTTCTTTGTGATGTACTAACTTGCTACTTGACAGGGACTCTCTGCTTGATCAAATTCAGTTTGGCTCCTCTGAGTCCTCTTTTCAACCAGGCCTCATCCTTGGCCCTTTCCATGGCCTGCTCAGTCTAGTTTTAGCAAAGACTCCTCCTAAGCCAGTTTATCCAAAAGCACCATCCCACCCTTGAGGTCCAATCAAGCTCCTCTACTTCTATCGTCTTTTATACTCAATTGCATTCCTCATAGTAATTTTCCATCCTCTCCCTCTCCCTACTGCCTACTGTCTGTGGATCCCCACCTGTCCTCATTGTACGTGGAGTTGAGCATAATCTCTCTCTTTTTGAAACTCTCTCCCACCCTACTGTAATAGTTTTGAATAAAATATTTCTTACCATTTTGTAAAGTGTCAATGATTTGTCCTTAACATACTGTGAATAATAATTGACTCTGCTACAAATTATATAAAAATTAGCAATCTATTCTCACACAGAAATCTTTTGTTGAATCTTTCCAATTTGGCTACCTATGTTTTTAATTGCATTAGTCAATGTTCTCCAAATAAAAAGAATCAGTCACATATATATAAAATGTGTGTGTGTGTGCGTGTGTGTGTGTGCCTTACTCTATTTTATGCTGCTACAATAGAATGCCACAGAGTGAGTAATATACAAAGAATAGCAATTTATCCTCTTAAAATTCTGAAGGCTTGAAAGTCCAAGATCAAGGCAGGTTAGGTCTAGTCTGTTTGCTTCTATGATGGTGCCTTGAATGCTATGTCCTTCGGAGGGGACAAAAAATATGTCCTCACATGGCAGAAGAGCAAAGGAGAAAACACTAATTCCCATGAACCCTTTTTATAGCAGCATTAATCCATTTGTGAGAGTGGCGCCCCATGGCCTAATCAACTCCCATTCGGATCTGCCTCCCAACGCTGTCACATTGGGGATTGAGTTTCCAACACATGACTTTGGAAAGAAACAAAAGTGTTCAATCATTCAAAGCAGCAATATATGTATGTGTATATTGCTTTGTGTGAATGAGAGGGATTTATTATGAGGAGTTGCTTCACATAAGTAGGAGGCTGAAAAGTCCCTTAAGCTCCTGTCTGCAAACTGGAGAACCAAGAAAGTTAATAGTGTAATTTCGTCTGAGTTTGAAGGCCTGAGAACCAGAGAAACTGATGATGTACATCCCAGTCTGAGGAGAACAGAAATGAGACGAGATGCATCATCTCAAGTATAGTCACATAGGAAAAAAAGAGCAAATTTCTCCTTTCTTCACCTATCTTAGTCTCTGTTGCTATCAGGGAATACCTGAGGCTGGGTACTTTCTAAAGAAAAGCAGTTTATTTGGCTCATAGTTCTGCAGTCTGTACCAGAAGCAAGGTGCCGGCATTGCATCTACTTCTGGTGAGGACCTCAAGTTGCCTCCACTCCTGGCAGAAAGGGATGGGGGGCCTTTATGTGCAGAGATCACATGGCGAGAGAGGAAGCATGAGAGTGCAGGGAGGTGCCAGGCTCTTTTTATCAACCAGCTATTGTGGGAGCTACCAGAGCCAGAACTCACTCACCTGCAAGGAAGGGCATTAATCTACTGATGAGGGGTCCACCCCTGACAATTCCCACCAGGTCCCGCCTCCATTATTGGGGATTAAATTTCAACATGAGGTTTGGAGGGTAAAATATCCAAACTAGAGCATCACCTTTTATTCTTTTTAGGCCCTCAATGAGTTGGATGATGCGCAACCACTTTGTGGAGGGCATGCTACTTTACTCAGTCCACTGATTCAAATGCTAATTGGAAACAGCCTCACAAACACCCCCAGAAACATGTTTAATCTGGGAACCCCATGGCCCACTCAAGTTGACATATAAAATTAACCATCAAATTAATCTCAGTTTTCTTTCTGGAGACTCTTGCAGGGCCTTTATGAATAAATGTAAATATATTTTCTTTGATTTATATACCTGTGAAGTTATCCAGCATCCTTAAGTTAAAGAAAAATAACACATGTATAATTTCTTCATTTTATTGTGTTTTTGATTCATATAGTATAACTTTTACAATTGTCAGTAAAAGCTATGAAAGACCAAAACGGACCAAAAAAAAAAAAAAAAAGCTTAGCCGATTTCCCATCCAGCTCATCCATCTGGGTTATCACTGCCTTTCATGGTCTTTGAGCTATTTTGCAACTTGGTAAGCAGTAGAAAACTGATGATAATGCAAACATCTTATCCACAGAAATGCAAATTAATTCGAGGTTGCAGTTGAGTATTGCCCTGTGGACAGAGCTGCTTTACATCTATTTGTAAATTGATTTCAGAATTCCTTATTTCCTATATGTTGTTAGTTTTATTTGCCTTTGTTTTTCATTTTATTTATTTCTTTATTTTTTGAGACAAATTCTTGCCCTGTCACTCAGGCTAGAGTGCAGTAGGGTGATCATAGCTTACTGCAGACTTGAACTTCTGGGCTCAAGCAATCCTCCTGCCTTGGCTTCATATGTAGCTGGGACTACAGGCGTGTGCTATCCCCCCAGATTTCTTCTTCTTCTGCTTTTCTTTTTTTTTTGGTAGAGACAGGGTCTCACTATGTTGCCCAGACTGATCTTGAACTCCTGGGCTCAAGCGATCCTTACACATTGGCCTCCCAAAGTCTAAGACTACAAGAGCCAATGTGTCTGGCTAGTTGGTAGTTTTTTGAATTCTCTTTTGAACTGGCTGTAACATTTTGTAGGTTATCTCATGAATTTTTTAAGTTAAAATATTTGACATGTTCATTTTTTATTTGTATCATAGTCATTTGTTTCGTTTTCCAAAAAAAAAAAAAAAAATCCTTTAACACAATGTTGAGATTTCGAACACTTACCTTTTGAATCATGTTTCCCACAGTTTAGTCATCCTTCTACACGTAAAAGTGTTTAACACCTTACACCAGAACATTTTTCCAGGCTTCCAAGTTGAATTGTTGCTTGGCTAAATTCTGTCGCCCGGCACTTTTTCTGGAAGTGTTCTTGGGTGTCATGCTTGCTGATGTTCTTCGCATTTGTGGTCTGTCTGCTCTCTTCCCCCTTGAACGAGGATGTGAGGATGCATGTTTTGCATTCCACTTTCCCTCAGGACTGTCTTTTCCTGGCATCAGATGCTGCTCTGGAGAAATCTGAGGCCAGTTTATTTTTCCTCTTTTTAAGCAACTTGCTTTGTCTGCTGGTGGTCTGAAGAATTATCTTTTTCATTAAAATTCACTAACAAATAGAATATGTTTTGATGTTGAGCATTTTGTATCAATTTTTTTCTGGAACTAAGTATGCCTTTGTGACCCACACAAGCAGTTCTTTCTTTATTTCTGCAAAATTCCATTTCATTAAAACTTTGAATAAAAGTTTTGCTTTCCTTTTAAGAATTATTTATTACAAAGGCATGTATTACCTTAATGTTAGATTACCTGTTTGTTCTCTATAATGTGTTATCTTTCCTTTAATTGTTTTTAAAAAGTTGTTTTTTACTCAGATGCTTATTTAAAACCATTTTTCTTATCTGTAATTTAATTTTAAGCTGTTCTGCCTTTTTCCTTTGCTATTTCTATTTCTTCTTTCTTCAGTAGTATATAAATTGTATTTGGAATTTTCTAATCACCACAATCTCTGTCTTTAGCTACATTTAATACCCTATATTTGAGCTCATTTAAACATGAAGCCATTATTTATATATTCTTTTGCATAAAGTATTAGTGGCTTTTTATTTTCCTCTCATCTTTTTTTTTTTTTTTTTTTTTTTTTTTTTGAGACAGAGTCTCATTCTGTTGTCCAGACTGCAGTGCAATGGTGCAATCTTGGCTCACTGCAGCTTCTGTTTCCTGGGTTCAAGCAATTCTCCCACCTCAGCCTCCTGAGTAGGTGGGATTAGAGGCACACACCACCATCTCTGGCTAATTTTTGTATTTTTAGTAGAGACAGGGTCTCACCATATTGGCCAGGCTGGTCTCAAACTCCTGACCTCTTGGGCCTCCCAAAGTGCTGGGATTATGGTGTGAGCCACCATGTCTGGCCTCTTTCATCTTTGGCTTGCTGATTCCCTGCTTTTCTTTATTCTTTTTGCTCTCCCACTCTCCAGTCCCTCTCTTTCTCCTCTTCTTCAGGTGTTGACTGTTGCATAAATATCATGATTTGAAAGTGGATGACTCTGTCCAGAACTCCCATTTTATTTATTTATTTATTATTTTTATGTTTTAAAAAAAATTTTTTTGAGACAGAGTCTCACTCCATCTGTCACCCAGGCTGAGTGCAGCAGCACGATCATGACTAACTGCATCCTCCACCTCCCAGGCTCAAGTTACCCTCCCACCTCATGTGGCACCACACTTGGCTAATATTTTA
Organism: Aotus nancymaae; assembly: GCF_030222135.1. Taxonomy (NCBI): domain Eukaryota; kingdom Metazoa; phylum Chordata; class Mammalia; order Primates; family Aotidae; genus Aotus; species Aotus nancymaae. Next base: position 22,496,455 of record NW_026988455.1, read on the forward strand.
ATGTTTTGTAGAGATGGGGTTTCACTTTGTTGCCCAGGCTGGTCTATAACTCTTGGGCTCAAATAATCCTCCTGTTTCAGCCTCCCAAAGTGCTGCGATTACAGGTGTGAGCCATTGCACCACCCAGCCTAAGAAAAATCGAACACAACTGACTCCATTTTACCTCTAACATCATGGGCGATTTTTTTTTTTTTTTTTTTTTCTTATTCTAGCCCAGAGGCCAAGAGATAGCCATGAGAGAAATTTAGTTTATAGTTCAACTTAGAGGCAAGGGAAACTGACTCCCATCCTTGTTAGAAGATTGAAGCTACATTCCTAAGGGGAGGTTAGAATTACAGTAGGGCCTGAACTTTGCTAAAGAATAGGCAGAATTAAACAATGACCTGCGATTGTGGAGCTGTTTTTCTGTAAGATGCTGACTGCCCACAACCACATAACTGGGGGTTGCAAGATTTTTACCTTCCTCCACCACTCCTAGAGATAACATAACTATCAAGAAACCTAAAGAACTGGTCTTTGAGATGTTTTTTGCATTTGGCATTCAGACAGACTGAGAGGTGCCACTTGGTCCTAAGACCCTCTCCCAGGACTGTCTCAGCTGCAAGAAGAGAGTTTTAGATGATCCTATGACTTCATCAGTGTTCCAGGTCCCCCAGTGCCCTGCCCAACAAAGTACCCTCTAAAAACCCTAGACTCCGAATTCTTGGGGAGATGGGTTGGAGAAGTTTCCTTCTGCTCTCCTTGGTTGGCTGGCCCTGTGATGATTAAACTCGTTCTTTGCTGCAATATTGGTTCTCATTGGTTCTTTTGGGGCAATGGGCAAGAATAACTCATCTGGAGGTAACAGCCTCCTTCTCATGCTACACGGTCCTGCTCCACGTCCCCTGTACAGTGATGTGGTCATTGCGTGTTCAGGTCTGATGTTCCAGGTGGAGAGGTAGAGGCTCAGAGAGGACAATGAGCAGTCCCAGACTCTGCCCTGTCCTCTGCAGTTCTCTTGAATATCTTTAAGTCAAGGAAGCATATCCTGTTACAAGGTGTTCTGGAATCCAGCAGTCAATATTAACCTGATTTGGCATTTTACCTTCTCTGGGTTATGTCCTCCTTCCTAGGTAGGAACCTGTACCTACAGCCTCCCTCTGGCTGAATGGACTGATCTCTGCCCTCACCTGACTGTTCCACCCCACACCTATTGCCCCTTCTGGAAGCAGAAATGGCCTTGATGGAAGGTGATTGGGCCTCTGTGAGAGGACTCCACAAGGCCTTTCTGAGAAATTCTGTGTATGTGTATTTCTTACCTACAATCTATTCCCCTAATTTTTAATTTATTGCTTGAAATAAGTAGGTTTTTTTATTCCTCTTTTTCTCTGTTTTCTCCCTTGAGGAAGTCACCAGTATGAACTCCCTGAGTGCTGTGTTTTGGTTTTGTGGTTGTCATTCCTGCAGAATGAGGAGTGTGGAAATTGTCACGTGCAATCCTCTCCAATTACTTCTCCCAGTCCAGGGATCACCATAAACTGGTCAGGACCCATCTCAGCTCTTTCCAAGCACTGCCAGGACCACAAAGAGAAAAGCCATGTGGAGCTGCACCATGCTGTGTTTTTAATATTTTTAGATAAGTCATTGTCTGCTTAATGGTGAGCCACCATCAAACAATTCATTTTAAATGTGTGCTGGTGTCCTTTTTCCTGCCTTCTTTCGCTGCCTCTTCTTTCCTCTCATTTCCATTATAACTCATTCTCTGTTCACATTGTGAGGTTCTAGGATAGGAAAGCTTTCATGTGCAACCTCACTTTACCAATTTAAGTGTGAAATCACACAATGCTTTCTGGAATTCCTCAGGCTGCAAGGCCGGATGGCAATTTAAACACAGCTACCAAAGTTAAATGCACACAACAGTTCTCCTCCATGTGGCCCAAAGATACTTTCAAAAAGCCGACAGTGAGCATGTTTATTTCCAGCCATCCCTAGAGAAGCAACAATAGCTTTGAAGTGTCACTTTTAGATTTTTAGAATGTACTTTTAACAAAAGCAAATGTTTTTGCTTCCTTTCAGCGTCACCTGAATGTGGAAAAGTTGAGTTTGAGCGAAACTGGCATGGCCACACTGGATGGACCTTAGCATGACCAGGGCACATTTCAGCTCAAATCTGCTGTACCAAGAACACATTCTGTCAAGGACCACCACATCTTCCCTCAACTGGGAATGGATGTATGTCATCACAGGAGGTGCAAAAATGTGTGGTGAGTTAAGTGAATTGGGATGTCCTTGGCTGCCCAAGCAAGAGGGCAGCTTTCCTGCCTTTAGAAGAACAGAGAAAACACAGCAGGATAATTAAGACCATGAGACTTTAGTTTGAACAGACAGTGGCTTCCCCTTCCCTAAATTGCCCTTATTTTGTAGTAAATTATAACATTTTTATTTTCTACCATCTCATTACTTTATTATGTGAACCAAAAATAAAATCCTAAAGCCAACCCTCTGAATGGACCTCTCCTTTCAGCCAGGTATTCCAAAGTTTACTTGAAAAACTGGTTCAGGCCTTAACGGGAAGCAGGGGTCGGGCATGCCTCATTATACTCTCCTCCCTTTTGGAATACAGGAAAAGCCAACTGCCATTCAACACAGACCGTAAGTCTGATAAGAAACATTTATAATCTAATATCTCTGAAGCCTGTTACTTGGAGACTTCATCTGCATTATAAAACTCTGGTCTCCACAACCCTTTATTGTAATTTAGACGTTTATTCATTTCTAACTCTTTCAACCAATTGCCAATCAGAAAATTTTTAAAGATACCTATGACCTAGAAGCACCCCCAGACAACACTTCTAGTTGTCCTGCCTTTCCAGATCAAGCCAATGTATATCTTACATGTATTTGATTGATGTTTCATGTCTCCCTAAGATGTATAAAACTAGGTCATGCCCCAAACACCTTGGGCACATGCTCTCAGGATCTCCTGAGGGCTGGATCACAGCCGTTAGTCACTCATATTTGGCTCAGAATAAATCTCTTCAAATATTGACAGAGATTGACTCTTTGTTGACAATTACATACGTGACACTATTATGTATCACATATTGCTTATGTGCCAGGCACTATATTAGATGTCTTATCAGCACAATTTCATGTCATTCCCACAACAGCCCTACAAATAACTACCATGGATTTGGTTGTGAGACACCGAGGCACTGAGTGATTAGTTCACTTGCCTAGGTTCACAAAGCTAGAGTAGGGGCCTGGATCCAAGCATAGGCAGGCTGGCTTCAGAGACAACCCCACTCTCAGCTACATTCTTAGAAAAGTCATAGCTCTTAGCACATGGAACACACTGGAATCTGAAAGACTCAGCATGGCAAGCCTTCAGCATCACAGGAATGAGCCCATCACAGTTTCTCTGAGACTACAAAATGGCACAATGCTATCCACTTTGCAGGGTTGAGCCGTGAATTCCAGAGAATCTCTGTTGGGTATCTGTGCCCAGCACCTCTTAAATAGTTGCTTATTCATGGACTCTGTGTAGGGTTTACATCATCTACATTTTTATAAAAATACATGAATCCCTGAAGAAAGAATTCTCACCCATATTTTCCAGATCTAAACAACTGAAGAATGATTGGAATAAATACAGTCAACAGAAAATGTTTTAATATATATTTCAGAATAATGCTGGAAGATAAATGGTATTCAGAATGTGAAGGATACATTAACATTTTCAAATGGTGTGATCTGAACTTAAATCATCCATCCACAGCTCTGGTAATTATTTTAGCAAATTGGAGCCTCTTCCTCTGGCCAAATTTCCAGCTAGGGAAAGCAGGAGGCCTGGTGCCTGAGTAAATGAGTCACTTATAGGGACCAGTGAAAGTGAACTTCAACTGTTTCTGCCTCTGTGAAGATGAGAGAAGGTAGCACTTGGGCGTCAGTCCTGTGGACCTCACCTACTGACATTCTTCTTAGTCAATGAGAAAAGAAAATTCCGCAATCTTGACCACAAAGAATAGAAGTGGAGTGGTAAAGTGTGGGATGAATTTTGTCATCCCCAAAGATAGTAAAGTTCTCACCTCTGGCACCTGTGAATGTGACCTTACTGAGAAACAGTCTTTTCAGATGATCAAATCAAGCTAAGGTCCTCCAGATGGGCCCTAATCCAGTATGACTAGTGTCCTTATAGAAAGGAAACTTGGACGCAGAGATAGACATGCATATGGGAGATATGCAGATGAAGACAGAAGTTTGCAAGCCAAGGAGCACCAAAGGTAGCCAGCAAACCACCAGAAGCTGGGAGAGAGGCCTGGAGCAGGTTCTCCCTCACAGCCTCGCACAGAACCAACACCTCGGACACCTTGCCTTCAGACCTCTGGCCTACAAAACTGTAAGAGCATCAATTTTTGTTGTGAAAGTCATCCAATTTGTGGTACTTTGTTACACGAGCTGCAGGATATTAACGTCCAGGCTTTGACAACAAGCTAAATTCTCCCTCTTGCACACTGCAGAGATCAATGCACTCAAATGCTTGCAGTGCTGGGTCTTTCCAATTCCAGTGTGTTCCATTTGCACTAAAATGCTGTGCCCGATTCTGAACTTCAGAGGACTTCATTTGGAAGAGTTTCAAATGGAAACAGGAAAACATAGCTAAAGGGCATAGGCTAGAAGAGTTGGAGTGAGGACAGACCAAGGAGAGCCGTGTTACTGTATTCTTGAACAGCTGAGAAGCGAATGCTGGCTGGTTAGGGAGGGATTAGAACTAGAGAAGCCAAGGAAATGTCTCCAAGTCTCCATTTCCAGAGATTCCTCATGGATTCAACTCAACCAGACTTATTCCTCATGTGAGAGATCTTCAAAGGTTGACAGAGAAAGAGGCTGCACAATTAAAGCATGCATTTGAGAAAGACAAAGCAATGCATTAAGAAAAACGTGGAGAAAATTGTGGCAGAGGGGCAGAAAGTTGACCTCTTCTGATAATGTTGAATTATTCATAGGTTTTGGTACCTGTTCTCCCTGAAAATTCAATGTAACTTTAAAAACAATCAGCAGAAATTATTCTCCACATTTGATCAAAAAACTTCTTACAAGGAAAATAAGAGAGTGGGTATGAACCTAAAGGAAATATCTTGCAAGTGAAAGGACTTGTAGAGAAAAGTTTGAATGATACTGACAAATCAGAAGACATTGATAAAGGACAAAAGCCAATTCCTGCAGGGAAAGAAAAAAGAAAACTAGACTTATTAACATTAACCAGGCCCATGTATAGGGTGATTATTTAACTCTCAGGATAGAAAGAAATATATGAAAATAGCATAATAATATAATAGCAAGAAAGAGATGAGTTATCTTATTCTACTAATGAGAAACCTGATGCTCAGAGATCTTAAGTGATTTGCTTCAGGTCACAAAGCTAGTGCGATTCAAAATTCAAAAATAAACACCGGTAAGTCTAACTTTAAAAGCCAGGATGTTGGACTATGAGAAAATTATTGGAAAGAACATGATTTCCACTTTTGAATCAATAATCTACTTGCATTAAAAGCTTTGTCATTTCTGTCTGGAATATCTTTGTGTCTACACATTCTGAAACCCATTTTTTATAAGAAGGATGAACTGTGCAAAAATAATGTTTGAAAGAAAGATTGACTCAGCCGGGCACGGTGGCTCATGCCTGTAATCCCAGCACTTTGGGAGGCCAAAGTAGGCGGATCACAAGGTCAGGAGATCAAGAGTAGCCTGGCCAACATGGTGAAACCCTGTCTCTACTAAAAATACAAAAATTAGCCCGGCTTGGTGGTGCACACCTGTAATCCCAGTTACTCGGGAGGCTGAAGCAGGAGGATTGCTTGAACCTGGGAGGCAGAGGTTGCAGTGAATTGAGATTGTGCCATTGCACTCCAGCCTGGGTGACAGAGCGAGACTCCATCTCAAAAAAAAAAAAAAATACTGACTCAAAGTCATTGAATTCTAAGGTATTTTTTGAAAAAGTAAATTCACTCCCATCTGGGTCCTACACCATCTGCTTCTCTAGCTATGTCCAGGACATCAGATAACCAATGGCTTAAAGTTGTTGCCAAATCCAGTGAATTTTAAAGGACATTTTAATCAGAAATAGGCTTCCAAGCAGCTGTCATATATTGTCAATGTGATTAGAAGCTGGCAGGCAAGAGAGTGTCTTGAAAATTGACAGAAAAACAACCTCAAGTAGAATAACATCAGTGCCACAAAATGGTTGTGACTTGGAGGCTGGCCAGGCACAAGTGTGTATGTTACGATAAAAACTCTAGAACTGATAGTCACCTCTTCTTTTTTTAATTGCCAATAAGTTTATAATAAAATATTGTTTTCAAGGGTGTTACAATATTTTAATGAATTGGCTAAAAGAACAAATTATTGAGGAAATAGAATAGTCTGATGGAGAATTTTGCTGAGTTTTATGCTTGTGTGCAATAATTTTTTTTTCTTTTTTTCTACTTTTATTTTAGATTCAGGGGTTCATGTGCAGGTCTTTTGTTTGTTTGTTTTATGAACTTTTAGTCTAGGTTCTGGGGTACATGTGCAGGACATAAAGGTTTGTTCATACGTAATGTGTGCCCTGGTGGTTTGCTGCACAGACCAGCCTGTCATCCATGTATTAAGCCCAGCATGCATTAGCTCTTCTTCCTGATGCTCTCCCTGTCCCCATCCCCGTGACAGGCCCTACTGTGTGTTGTTTCCCTCCCTGTGTCTATGTATTTTCACCTTTTAGCTCTCACTAATAAGTGAAAACATGTGCTGTTTGGTTTTCTGTTCCTGCATTAGTTTGCTGAGGATAATGGCTTCCAGCACCACCCATGTCCCTGCAAAGGACATGATCTTGTTCCTTTTTATGGCTGCATAGCATTCCATGGTGTATATGTTCCATTGGTCTATATGTATGTCTTTATGCCAGTACTATGATGTTTTAATTACTGTAGCATTGTAATATATTCTGAAATCAGGAAGTGTGACACCTCCTCCAGCTTTGTTCTTCTTTCTCAAGGTTGGTTTGGCTATTTGGGGTCTTTTGTGGTTCCATATGAATTTAAGGGATGATAGGAAGCTAAGTCAGGACTGTTAATCAGAGAACAATATATGATTCTGGCTGTTTTATGGAAATGGAATGTAAAGGGGCAAATTTAGAAGCAAAGATCCTGTCATAACTCTATTACAGAAAGCCACGTAAGGCAGAAGGGCTGCTCAGTACAGGGTGGTAGCAGTGGGAGGGGTGAGAAGGGGTTAGATTTGAGACACACTGCAAGTATCTTGTAGCAGCAAACACTGATGAGTATCTTGTAGCGGCAGAGACTGATGACTTCCACATGTACACCACCCGTTCTGATCTCTCCTGTCAACTCATACTCCTCCTTGCTATTCACCGTCTCCACCAGTAAATTCAAAGGGTGACTCAAACATAAAACTAACAGCTGTTTTTCTGCACCACTCCTTCCACCCCCCTGCCGCCCATCACCTTCCTCCTCTACGGCTGCAGCTCCTCATCTCACCGCCTGGCATCTGAACCGTGCAGCTGTCATTGACTCCTCTTTTCTCCTCCACTCTACTTCGAGTTCATTCACAAAACGCACCGGCTAGATCTTCAAAATACACTCCCAAGCATACACAACAAAGGTTTGGGGTGCTTCTTGTGAGCTGAGGGAATGACATTTAGAAATGTAAGCCTGGTTATGCCACTCTTCTGCCCACTGTGGTCTCAGAATGTCATTCAAACCTGACCCATGATCCATAAGGACCTCCCTGCTGACCTGGGCCTGGACTCATCTCTGATGCCATCTTCCCCCTCCTTACTTTATAGAATAATTTATAGAAGGACCTTTGATATGGGAAAACCGTCTCCAAGGAACTAGACCTCAATACTCATCTGAAGAGGTAGAGTCAGCAATCTCCCAGGGACACAGTCTTCTTCCTTCAGGATGGCTAACTACTGAGGAGGGAAAGGTACTCCCACCTGCTATCAGCCGGTGGAAAACCCACATCAAACCTTCCATACGGGTATACAGAATACATATCAAATGGCCAAATCTATATTTACAGAGAAAGGCCTCTTCAAGGCTGTCCAACAAATAGTCAAAGGATATGAAATATGCCAGAAAAATAATCCTTTGGCACATCGCAAAGCTCCTCCTGGGGAACAGTGAGCCAGTCGTTACCCAGGTGAGGACAGGCAAACGGACTTTACCCATACGCCTAAGTCTAAGGGACATCAATATCTGCTAGTATGTGTAGATACCTACACAAACTGGGTTGAGGCTTTCTCCTGTAAAAAAGAAAGAAAATACCAAGAGGTAATACAAGTCCTGATTAATGAAATAATCCCTAGATTCAGACTCCCTCGCTGTCTTCAAATTGATAACGGCCCTGCCTTCAAAGTTGCAGTGACCTAAGGAATTTCCAAAGCGTTAGGAATTCAGTATCATCTCCACTGTGCTTGGAGGTGTCAGTCCTCAGGCTAAAGTGGAAAAGATGAATGAAATTCTTAAGAGACAACTAAAGAAACTGGCACAGCTAACTCACCTCCCGTGGCCTTCTGTATTACCCATAGCACTCTTAAGGGCTCGAAACTCTCCTCAGACAATAGGACTCAGCCCCTATGAGATGCTTTATGGTTGGCCCTTTGTTACTAATAATATCGTATTAGACAAGGAAACAGCAAATCTAATAAAAGATATAACCTCCTTGGCTAAGTACCAACAGGCTCCTAGGACCTTACGTGAAGGACACCCTAGGGAAAAGGGGAAGAGATGTTCTGCCCTGGAGACCTAGTGCTTGTTAAGTCTCTCCCCTCAGGCTCCTCCTCTCTTGGCTCATCTTGGGAAGAACCATTTTCAGTTATTCTGTCTACCCCAACGGCAGTTACGGTGGTGGGAATTGACTCGTGGATTCATCACACTCGGCTGAAGCCTGGGACACCTCCTGAAGAAAATCATGGCCCTCCACTCCACAGCCTGAAGCTCCAGGAGACAGCCCTTCATACACCTGCAAACCATTAGAGGATATACTTTGCTCTTCTGAAGAGATGCCCAGGAAAGTGACTACTCATGAGTCTAACTTACATCCTGGCGTCTACAGGACTATCACTCTTAACTTTACTATTCATGATCGAACTTAATTTGGTTGCCCCTACAGATTGGCCTACATCTTATAAACTCTCCCTCAGATCATATGGGGCTTATAGGTCCCTTGGTCACCAATCTACAAATTCCATCTACCTCAGACTTCACTTGTGTGAACTCTACCAACAACTCCAGTGCTTCCCTATGCCAAAACTGGCTTGCCTTATCCCCAGGCCTCAACTGCCTAGCACCAGGCTTATCCTTTATTTGTGGCACCTCAGCTTAGCGCTGCCTGAACAATACCCCTGGGGAAATATGCCTCCTCTCCTTCCTACTGCCCCCCAAGATGATTAACACTACCCTCATGTGCAGAGTCTTCTCTTGCTAAGGCCATGACATACTCAAACCCCAATTATTCCTTTCACAGTGGGAAGGCCGGAATAATAGGAGGACTCGGTACTGGCATTGGGGGAATTACTCCCTCTACTCAGTTTTACTATAAGCTATCTCAAGAGTTAAATAACGACATGGAAATGGTTGCTAATTCTCTCTGCAGAAGCAGCTTAACTCTTTAGCTGCCATGGCTCTTCAAAATAGGAGGGCCCTGGATCTGCTTACAGCAGAGAAAGGAGGAACCTGTCTCTTTTTAGAAGAATGCTGCTACTTTGTAAACCAGTCAGGTACTGTCTTCAACAAAGTTAAAGAACTCAGGGACCAATCGAATGCACAGCTAGAAACCTTCAAGAAACAGGATCCCGGAGCTTGTTTAACAACTGGCCGTCCTGGCTCTACCCTCTTCTAGGCCCGTTTATAGCCATTCTATTATTGCTGGCCTTCAGGCCTCTCATCTTTAACCTTCTTGTCAAATTCGTTTCTTCTGGAATTAAGGCCATGAGGCTACAAACGGTCCTGCAAATGGGACCCCGAATGTCCCTGGCTCATGAGTTCTAACGTGGACCTCTGGATTGGCCTGCACCCCTGGAAGACTCCCCTATGGAGGAAACCTCAACTGCAGGGCCCCTTCCATGCCCCGATTCAGCAGGAAGTAGCTAAAGAGCAAACGATGCCCGTGTCCCAAGAGCAGCTGGACTTTCCTGTTCAGAGGGGGTACTGAGGGACTGTGTTATAGAAGCTTCTCTTCCTGGGTCCATGAAGAACATAGTTTCAAATGCAGGGATTTCCTTTGAGCACCTCCTCCACACCTCCATCTGGGAACCAGAGGGGTTTCAAATGTTGAAGTTCTTTGTCTGACTTTCACAGGCCTGACGGCCAGGTAGGGAAAGCCAGGTGAGATTCCTTTGTCCCAAAATCCCGTGTAAGCTCCCGGAGGAGGGGGCTCTGTAACTCAAGAGTTGTGGACCAAGTAGCCAATCTGATATCAGAGTCAAAGATCAATCACTCCAGAGAACGTCTGAAAGAACTCCCCTCATTGGAAGAGAACATGAATGGGGAGGGAATAACTCAAGGGTTAAAACTCCAGCTGCTTTTACCTATACTGATTTCCCACTGTGGGATCCCCTCCTACAGCAGCATGGGAGCTGTCTCTCTCCTCTCTCTCTCTTTCTGTCCAATAAATCACTCTTCCACGAAACTGTTTGGGTCCACAATATTTATTTGAATGGTAAGCTCACCGTGCCTCTGGGGCCCCTTTCCCTGTTCTTCGGGGTCTGTGAGGCCAAGAACCTCTTCAGAACCGGGAGCTGGATACGCTCCTCTGGTTACAATTTCATCTGCCCTCCCAGTTATCTTTCTTCAGAAAAGGGAATTTCAGACCCAGATTGGAAGGAACATGTCTCCACTGGGCATGTATTTCTGATGGGCCCCCAATCCATTCCGCTTGCCACTGGTGTGGTCCTGCCTATGGTTGTCTGGTAGAGTCTTCATCCACTGGCCTGCAGAGATGGACTCTGCTATCCATGGGGGTTGGGAAATGTCAGGCCCAGAGGACCTTCTTCTTTTAGAAGATGCTTATCCTGTTGGGCCAGTCCTGGAGCCACCAACCAGTCTCCTTTCCTGTTTCTCCCTTTCGGAGTCCTTTGCTTGCCTGGTGCCATTTCCAGGGTCTACAGTTGTGCATTGCAAGGAGCAGGAGGAAAAATCAGTCTATACCATCTTGTCTGGACCAGAAGTCTCTGATTTTTTAAAAAATATGTTGTCTGGATTACTAGTTGTTTTCAAAAAATCAGAGACAAATAAAACTAGAAAGTTAAACACAGAAGAAAACCTGAAAAATCCACAAGTATATAAAAATTAAAAAGCATGCTTTTGAACAACAAATGAGTCAAAGGAGAAATCATAAGAGAAATTAGAAAATATCTTGAGACAAATAAAAATGAAAAGACAGCATAACAAAACTCATGGAATATGGTAAAAGCAGTACTAAGGGGTAATTTATAACCATAAATACTTACATTTTAAAAATGGCATAAAATCAACATTATAATGTAAGGAATTAGAACAAGAAGGACTAATTAGGGGCTGACCAGTGGTGGCTCACACCTATAATCCTACCATTTTGGGAGTCCGAGGTGGGAGGATTGTAAGTTCTGTTCTCGCCAAGGATAAAAGGAAGAAACTGAGGCCAGCACAAGAAGATCTGACACGAAGGGTTTTATTTAGGCTCCCGGACGAGGTTCTGCGGTCTGACAGGAGGGGCCGGAGAAGTCGCACAGACTTCTCTTAGACGTGGGGTTTTACGGGGAGTGGAGGCGTTTGTGGGGCAAAATGGCGAGGAGTGGGGCACCGGATGGAATAAAATGGCAGGGAGTGGGGCCCAGATAGGACAAAATGGTAGGTAGGGAGTGGGGCCCAGATAGGACAAAATGGTAGGCAGGGAGTGGGGCCCAGATAGGACAAAATGGTAGGTAGGGAGTGGGGCCCAGATAGGACAAAATGGTAGGCAGGGAGTGGGGCCCAGATAGGACAAAATGGTAGGCAGGGAGTGGGGCCCAGATAGGACAAAATGGTAGGGAGTGGGGCCTGGATGGGACAAAAATGCTATCAGGTAGGTCCTGGCGCGGGTTTTTTTCCCGGGCTCCTGGGGAGGGAGGGGTGTGTCTGAGCTCTCGGCAAGGGAAGGAGGTGTGTCCGAGCTCTCCGCAAGGGAAGGGGGAGAGTTCGAGCTCTCCATGAGGGAAAGGGGTGTGTCTGAGCTCTCCGCGAGAGAGTGGGGAGAGTTCGAGCTCCCGGCGAGCGGGGTGGGCGGGGCAGTGTGCACGAGCTCCCAGCTGACGCAACCAGCCTTACAAGGATCACTTGAGGATGGGAATTCGAGACCAGCCCAGCCAATATGGTGAAACACCATCTCTACTAAAAATACAAAAAAAGTTAACTGGACATGGTGGCGCTTGCCTATTATCCCAGCTACTCATGGGGCTGAGGCAGGAGACTCACTTGAACAACAGGCAGAGGTTGCAGTGAGCTGATACCACTGCTACTGCACTCTAGCCACAGCGAGATTCCGTCTCAAAAAAGAAAAAAAAAATTGTAGCGTGAAGACAAGCAAAACAAAGAAGAGAAAAAAATAAAATCAATGAAACCAAGTTCGGCTCTTTGAAAAGAGCAACAAAATTGACAAGTTTTTAACTTAAGAAAAAGAAGAAAGAAGAGTAAATTATAAAAGGCAAGACTACTTTTTTTTTTTCCGACTTCTTCCTGGTTTAGGCTTGGGAGGATGCAAGTGTCTAAAAGGCAAGACTATTATGGCTTAAGATGCTCCACAGAATCACTGTTGATCCATCCCATGTTAACCTTTCCTGTATTCTCTCTCTTCTCTGCAGTCCCTGTTTATGCCTCCTTTTCTGCAGAGCCTCGCATCAGTCTGTCCCGCAGCTTACCGGAAGGCTTTCTCAGCACGAGCACTCTCAGTACCCAACTCTGCATCATTCAAACATACTTCAGGGAAAAAAATACATTGTATCTAAAACCACAGTCTGAAGCTATGAAGGCAAATGAAACCATGGAGGATCTTTAAAAGGATCTGGAAGTAGGAGCCTACGCCACAGTAAGAGTCGTTTTCTGCTGAGCTGCCTGAAGCCCAGGCCTCTGCAGAAAGATGCCTCCAAGGTTCTGCTGCTCCTTAGACTTGGTAAATTTCATCAGTATAAAACACTCTCGGAGAGAGAGATCCAAGATGGCTGATCACTAGCAGCTCGGGCTCCTAGCTCCCAGTGAAAGCGCAGAGAACGAGAGGACGCCACAACTTTCAGACGAATATTTGTTGCTCACGGACCAGGAGATTCCCAGCAGAGAAGACCCACGTGTCGCCGGGGCGACTCTTGTGGCCGGCGCAGCGGTTTTGCTGGTGCCTTAGCGTGCCAGTTTTTGGTGCAGAGTCCGGATATTCCCGGGCAGAAAAGCACCATCAACCTTAACACCGCGGTTTTGGCTGGGGCAGTGGACTGCTCAGATTTCGGCGCTGGGAATTAACAAGTTGGACGTCTGCTCAGAGACCTAGTTAGAAAGTCGGTAATTACAAAGACAACAGACGGATAAATATATAATGAAGGGAAGAAATCAGCGTAAAAAGGCAGAGAATACTCAAAATCAGAATGCCTCTCCTTCTACAGGGGATCGCAATTCCTCATCAGTAACGGAACAAGGCTTAATAGATTACGAGTGTGTTCCAATAACAGAAGCAGGCTTCAAAACGTGGGTGATAAGAAACTTCTGTGAATTAAAAGAAGTTGTTCTAACCCAATGCAAAGAAACTAAGAACCTTGAAAAAAGGTTTGACGAAATGTTAACGAGAATGGACAATTTAGAGAAGAATATAAGTGAATTGATGGAGCTGAAAAACACAACACGAGAACTTCGCGAAGCATGCACAAGTTTAAACAGTCGAATTGATCAAGTAGAAGAAAGGACATCAGAAGTCGAGAACCAGCTCAGTGAAATGAAACGAGAAGACAAGATTGGAGAAAAAAGGATGAAAAGGAATGAGCAAAGTCTCCAGGAAATATGGGACTATGTGAAAAGACCTAATTTACGTTTGATAGGTGTACCTGAATGTGATGAAGAGAATGAATCCAAGTTGGAAAATACTCTTCAGGATATCATTCAGGAAAATTTTCCCAACCTGGCAAGGCAGGGTAATATTCAACTCCAGGTAATACAGAGGACACCACAAAGATATTCTTCAAGAAGACCAACCCCAAGGCACATAATTGCCAGATTTATTAGGGTTGAAATGAAGGCGAAAATACTAAGGGCAGCCAGAGAGAAAGGTCAGGTTACCCATAAAGGGAAACCTATCAGACTTACAGCAGATCTCTCAGCAGAAACCCTACAAGCCAGAAAAGAGTGGGGACCAATATTTAACATCCTTAAAGAAAAGAACTTTCAACCCAGAATTTCCTATCCAGCCAAACTAAGCTTTATAATCGAAGGAAAAATTAAATCCTTTGCGAACAAACAAGTACTTAGAGAGTTCACCACCACCAGGCCTGCTTTACAAGAGCTTCTGAAAGAAGCACTATACATATAAAGGAACAACCAATATCAGCCTTTCCAAAAATATATCAAAAAGAAAAGAACATTAACACAATGAAAAATTTACACTAACTAATGGGCAAAACAGCCAGCTAGCATCAAATGCTAGTATTAAAGTTATATATATTCTAATTGGATAAAAAGCCAAAACCCATTGCTATGCTGCATCCAGACCCATCTCACATGCAACGATACACAAAGACTCAAAACAAAGAGAAGGAGGAAGATTTATCAACCAATCAGAGAGTAAAAATAAACAAATAAAAAGCAGGAGATGCAATTCTCTCCTCTGATAAAGTAGACTTTAAAGTAACAAAGAACAAAATTGGCAAAGAAGGACATTACATAATGGCAAAAGGATCAATGTAACAAGAAGAGCTAACGATTTTATAGATCAACGAGACAGAAAATTAACAAGGACATCCAGGACTTGAACTCAGACCCGGAACAAGTAAACTTAATAAACATTTATAGAACTCTCCACTTCAAATACATAAAACATACATTACCACCTCACACCTATTCCATAAGTGACTACATAATTGGAAGTAAATCACTACTCAGTAATCGCATAGCATTTCATAGGTTTAAATGAAATATTGTTTGGCTGCTCGTTTGTTATTTTCTTCCCTTATTCCTTCCTGTTTACATCAAGTATAATTATTGGTATAAAAGAGGTTTTTAATACCCATTACTAAACTGCATTCTAGCCTGGGCAAGAAAGCAATACTCCCATTCTCTCTCTCTCTTTCTCTTCCTTTTTCTTCCTCTTCTTTATTCTTTTTCTTTCTTTCTTTCTAAAAAAAAAAAAAAAAAGACTTGGTAAATTTCAGACAGCTGAGCGAAAACAACCGGAGACGCCCCAGGCCACATTTTACCTTTGTATTTTTATTTTTACTTGGGGGAAGGCTTGTTTTAAAAACACTGTTAAATTTCTTTAGTCCTTTCCCTGTAGTATTGACCTATTATTAAAATATCCCCAAATCTTGATAATTTTTTTTAAATGTAAGATGAAGAGCTTTTTTTTTTTTTTTTTTTAGATTTCACCAATAATGATTCTATAAAATTGAATGGCAATGCAAACTGATTTTGAACCTCCCACACTTGATGAACATGTTAATGTTTGGCTAACTCAGCATTTCCCGAGATCCCACCAGAATTGAGGAGCTGCTGCTGACCGACTTTGCTGCTGCTCACCACATCCCTGTGCTCCATTAACAATGGCCTGGGGGAGCCGGGGGGCTTCTGAAGCAAAGGGTTGCAATTGAGTCAGACCGGGGTCCTTCAGTTCATGCAATTGCTTTACCCTTTGGTGGTTGATTTTAAATTTTATACAAATAGTGAATAGTAGCCCTGAATTCCCTCAAATGGCATTTTTTGAGTACTATTCTAAGCACATCTCTTACATGTAAATAATGCTAAAGGTCTCAGCCTTTGATCCTATTAATAAGGGATATACTTGCGGACAATAATGAATGTGCAGTTTGTTTCAAGCAGGTGGAGGCAGTGAAAGGGAGGGTTTGAGCAGTTAAAAATGGCACGGAAGGCCAGATGTGGTGGCTCACACCTGCAATTACTGCACTTAGGGAGGCCAAGGTGAGTGGGTCATTTGAGGTCAGGAGTCCGAGACCAACCTGGCCAACATGGTGAAACCCCGTCTCTACTGAAGAGACAAAAATTAGCCAGGTGTGGTGGTGGGCGCCTGTAATCCCAGCTACTCAGGAGGCTGAGGCAGAAGAATCAGTCGAACTGGGGAGGCAGAGGTTAGGGTGAGCTGAGATGGTGCTATTGCACTCCAGCCTGGAAGACAGATTGAGAGCCTATCAAAAAAAAAAAAGCCAGGAAGTAAGTTTTTCGAAAAGTCCCTCACTTCCTTTCGAAACTTACTCTTGTAACTTTTGTAGAAAAAAGTTCCATCTCATATAAACTAGGTGTTTTTTTCTTTAAACCTACCATTAGTCCTCTTAACTTTTAATATTACAGCAGCTGGCAGAGCTCTAAAGTACTTTTCATTATTTAATGCAAATTTTTGCAAGGAACCCCAGGAGGCTCTCCATTTTAGTGGAACACAATTGTTTCAAATTACTGCTGAAGCTGCTCACATTTAAACTAAATGTGCATAAAATTTAAGCAAATGCCACATTAAAGAGTAACTGCACAATGCCCATCAGGGCAGGATAATCCACGCACTGCTTGAGGAAGGGTGATGGGGTGGGCCTTGGGGAGAGACTAGTCACAGGCCCTGGGAGGATTAATTGCTGAAAGTACTCAGCAGGTATGGGCTGGGAAGAAGTCCAGTTGTTGGAACTCAACATGAGCCCCAGACTGCATAGTAGGGGAGGAGTGTGTCCTCATTGGTCACAGGTCTCCTTTGGGGACCAAAACAGGCTGCACGTGCCCTACCCTTGTCCTCTGGGCATTCACTTCTCAGCACCTGGGGATCCTAGTGGCTTTGTTCTGCTGACTGATCCCCCTCCAACCCATCCACAGCAAGCCACAAATGCCCTCAAACGCTACAGAGCAGGAACCCAATCATGCTTGCTCCTGACTGGGATCAGGCTTACAGGTGCTCCACAGCCCCCAGAATCCTACAATGTAACTTGTTCATTAACACACCCTGTCTGGGCTTCCTCTCTCGGGCCTTTCTGGGATCATCTCTCGGGCCTTTCTGGGATCGTCTCTCAAATACGGTCATTAAAAATAATTATTCCCAATCCTTGTTAGAGATGGTAAGACAGACTTGATATGTAAGTGGGCCTCGGCCATAGGGAACACTGCAACAGGGTCGTGAAGTAGGGGAGAGATTGGACTCAACTCCATTTCCAACAAAGACAAGTGAGGGTTTTAGGCAAGCAGCAGGGTAGGGTCAGGGGGTGGGAATTGACATAGAGAAAACACCAAGAATAAGAAGTTTCTGGCTAAATTGACTCAATGGGATTCTTGCTGAAGGCAGGCCAGGGTGATTAGATACCAACAGTGGTGAGATACTAAGGGTGAGCTGTCTTCACTGAACTGACTTAGCACGATTCTTGGTCAAACTGTATTCAACAAGACAGAAAGGGACGCCCAAGGTCAGGCCTCTTGGAAAGAACTCATGTGGTTGACTCAAGTTCTGGTCAAAGGAGAGAGTCTTTGCCAGGTCACCTGTGCTTGCCATGAAAGTGCAAATCTGTGCCAGCGGGATTGATGTACAGTCATGCATCACTTGTCAATGCAGGCACGATCTGAAACATGTGTCGTTAGGTGATTTCATCATTATGCCACCATTGTAGGGTGCACGTACACAAACCTAGATGGTGTAGCCTCCTACACACGCAGGCTACATGGTACAGCCTATTGCTTCTAGGTTACAAACCTGCACAGCGTGTTGCCATACTAAATACTGTGGGCAACTGTAACTGTAATACAATCTAGAAAGCTGTTGGGGAGAAATAAGTAGAACTGAGCTAACCCTGGCTGGAAATAAGTATTTGTGTATTTTTTTTTTTTTTTTTTTTTTTTTTTAAATTGAGACGGAGTTTCGCTCTTGTTACCCAGGCTGGAGTGCAATGGTGCAATCTCGGCTCACTGCAACCTCGGCCTCCTGGGTTCAGGCAATTCTCCTGCCTCAGCCTTCCAAGTAGCTGTGATTATAGGCATATGCCACCACGCCCAGCTAATTTTTGTATTTTTAGTAGAGACAGGTTTTCATCATGTTGACCAGGATGGTCTCGATCTCCTGACTTCATGATCTGCCTACCTCAGCCTCCCAAATGTCTGAGATTACAGGAGTGAGCCACTGTGCCAGGCCCAAGTGCTTCATATTTATGCTCAGTCCTTAGGTAGTCAGTGTTAACCCCAGAAAAACAAGAGATTATACATGATTTGCTTTATACATGTTAATGCTTCTTTTATCATTTTAGTAAAGTTCATTTACAAGTTCTCATTTAAAAAGATAGGTTCAGTTCATTCATTCTCTTTCTTTTTGATGTTTTTTACAAAATAGTACTTTAAAATATTGTTAATGATTCCTGAGATTCTGGTGTTCAAAATGAGCATAATTTATGATTCTGCCTTAACATATTTATTTTAAGGGGACATCTCCTTGATAGATATATGCATATGTATATTTGTATATATATATGTGCATGTGTTTATTTGCTCATGTATCTACCCCACACACACATATGTATTTGGTTTTTAGGCATAAATTGTTGTATAAGAAGTCTGTTTTGTTTGTTTTGTTATTCTTATTTGGTTTTTTTGTTCTTAATGAGGGACTCTGAACACAACATGGTACAACAGAATGCCTTAGGGAATCTGAGTTCCATCAATGTGCATCAGACCTTGCCAGTCATTCCAAATAAATCATGAAGAGGAAACGGTGCAGCTGCTATGCAAATATGATGTCAAGAGAAGAATTCTCCTCGTTCCCACACCCAATCTGCTACCGCCCCAAGCCTTTGTTAGACAGAAATCCCTGAGCCATTGATTGCATCTGCAAACTATGTAATGATATTATTTCCAAATAACATTTGAAGAGTACTTTATATTTTACAAATTGTATTCATGCATCACCTTTCTGAATTTTTACAACAGTCTTGTGAATTAGATAATATTAATGCCAATTTACAATAGACTCCATCAGTGTGTTCGTGCTTTGATGAAAACGACACGTTTGCAGGCAGATGTCGTTTTCATCACCAATCCTACTTATTTTAGGATGAATTTAGAATTCAAAGATTTGAATAATGCTTGTCCGAGAAGGAGATCTTTCTCAAGATCCATTTGCTAAAGAGACATGAATGCTGGTTATTTTGAGGGTGGAAAACAGGGATGAACTATTACTTGTTGCACAGGCTTAGAAATTTTATGTTTATCAGAATCCTGTTAGCCTCTGATAATGGGGATGCTATTCATTTTTTCAATTTGCAAATGTATAGGAGTTTCCAGTCTATAAATGAAGTGAGAGTGGCTGTGCCACTCCTGGGCTCAGCTGTGTTGCTGCTGTCAGGTTGCAGCAGCTGCTAATGTTTAAATGTCTTCTCATAAAACCATTAGCAGCGTGAAGTTGGCCATAGTGGGAAAAATTATGTCATGAAAATTGGCAAATTCTCAAACTCAGTGCTTTTTATTTTTATTTATTGCAGAGAGCTGGCTTACCTGAGCACCAGTGGACCTGGGCACCTGAGACCAATTCTTGGGATCCCACCCTTTCAAGGTCTGTCCTCTGGCCTTCTGGTTCTGTGACTCCTCACAGTGCTGGGAGTTAGTGATGCCAACAAGACATACCCTCCCAGAGCCTACATCTCCCAGATCACCTTAAAAGGCACCCAGGACCCCAGAATTCTCATCCTTAAAGGCATGGAGCTCAGTTCTTGGCCCTCAAGAAATCTCTTCCCCATAGAGATTTTTTTTGAGAGCTTAGGATGCCCCTTGCATGGTTTTGGCTGCAGATTGTGGTGGTGGAGGGAATGGTAAAATGTAATCTATTACCATTAATCGGATGCCCTGTTAGCAGATTGGGGAGCGAAAATGCCATGAGACATGACATGGGAGCAGCGTGCTGCATCTGTGCTAGCTCAGGCAAGTCAGCACACAGCGCCTGCAGCCTCCTCCCACCTCTTCCCTGAGCAGCACCTTTCCACCTGAACATGCCCACCCCCTCGTACTTCACCTTGACAGTGACTTAGCATGCCCTGGGCAACTTCTTAAAATAAATGACTGTGATATTAACTATCAATCTAGATAAAGCCACTTGTTCTTTAGTCGTAATCCTTGTCTAACTGCAGAAGAAATTCACACCTTTGTAAAACAAATAAAAATGTGAAAAGTGAAAATTGTTTGTAACCATAGTATTCTGAAATAGAACATTTTTGTTAGATCATTTTCAAGAGGATTCTCCATACTTCCCTACAAAAATATCAATGTATATGCACTTGTATAAATTAATGGCTAAAATATTTATAGGGGATGTGTGTGTAAATATAGAATCGTATCCTATTGTACAGTTCTAGTAAGTAGCTTTTTTTTTCTTTTTTCTTTTAACTTAGAAAATATTTTTATACCAATACAAGTGCTTGACCTTAATGGCAGCACAGTGTGCCATCATATGGCTGTATAATAATCATTAAACCAATTATATGCCAACTTCCTTGGAGTCTTACCAGCACTGGGTGTTATTATCCAAATGGAATACAGTGTATTACACTGTTTTTATTTAGACGGATTTTTCTTACTATAACTAGAGCCTGCATTGCCCAAATTAATGGTGGGTGTGAGGTGGATCCTCTGGAGGCAGGTGCCATGCGCCAGTGAGAAGCCTCTGCTTAGCGAGGGACAAGGACCCTAGGAGAGGAGACCTCCCTGCTGCCTGGCTTCCAGCATATTGCTGTTGCTATTACCAGGATCTCGAGATTTCTGGATATTCCTACATTGCTATATCCACATCTTGTCAAATTTCAGTGACTTCTGTTCTTAACAAAGAGGGAGGCTTGCCAGTGGGTGGCTCTCTCCTGCTTTGCACACCTTTCAGAGAATGGACCAAAGTCTCGACACACCCACCCATAAAGCTTGCCACTCACAGCTGATATTCCTCACTTGGGATTTTACTTCCAGAAAGTTCTGCATGCCATTAAAATGTGGAATCTGTGAGTATGCCCATACTGTTTCTCAAAATACACAGCTTAGAGATGCCTCCTTACACAAGGCTCCTGAGAACTCCACGTGCCCTCTGATTTATCCATCACTTCATATTTTTCTTACATCGGGCAGCATTTGATTTTGGTTGGTGCTTTAGACAGACACCTACTCTCAAATCTCCTCTCCCTCTTCCTCCTTTTGAACACAGCAAACTTGTTACAGTTGTCTTTGTCATGTGGACCTGTGTTCTTCAGTACTTAAGTTAAAGCATTATTTCCATACAGTTACCAGCTACTCAAGGTTGTTGACATTCATGCAACATATTGTATATTCAAGTTCTTTATTTGCAAAGGACATATAAATTTTATTTCAAAAGCAATACAACAATGTGTGCCATTTGACAAAAACAGGTAACTAAACTTTTCCAGGATAAATGATTCATGCTTTTATTAATGTTTGCATTATAGCCCTTGACCACATGCTCCTTTGTAATATTTTTTATGTGATTGACGTGCACTTTTACTTGACTTATTTCCATTGCTTATCCAATCAGATTGTAAGTGTCATGAGGTCAAGAAACTTGTATTATCTTATTCTATTACCTATGAAGCTTAAAACTCTACTATGTGATAGTAGTTTTATTGGATAGGAAACACGTGAGGATAGGGAACAGAATAAGCACTTAAAATTTTCCAAATAAATAAATGATGAGCACTCTGTAAATGAACACCAGATATGAGCTGCCATCGCAGGCTGTCTCAAATCCGGAGGTTAGTTCAAAGCACAAATAGACCCAGTGCCTTTAGAGATCTCAGTATGACCGAGGGGTGTAAGAAAAAGGAATCTCTGTTTGGATAAGTGTTTTTGGATTGTTCTCATTTACCTGTTATTTTATTTTATTATTTTT
This sequence comes from Aotus nancymaae, assembly GCF_030222135.1. Classification (NCBI taxonomy): domain Eukaryota; kingdom Metazoa; phylum Chordata; class Mammalia; order Primates; family Aotidae; genus Aotus; species Aotus nancymaae. The sequence continues at coordinate 22,518,553 of NW_026988455.1, forward strand.
TTAATCTTATTGAGATCAATGAGCAGAGACTATCATAGAGAGTTAGACCTGAAAGGGACTTCAGGGATCCCTCAACATTTCCCAATTTGGTGAATAGTAAAAATGTCCACCTTGAATTCTTCATCCCTTCCCTGGAGAGTCTGACGTAGTAAGTCCAGGGTGGGCCTGGGTCCATCTACTTAAATAAGGACTCTGAATGCTCTGTTTATGGGCATTTGAGGCATGTGAGGGAGCACGTCCCCAGGGGCACTGGTGGAGCAGGCAGAAGGCACGCAGGGTACCTCCCAGAGAGGCTGTGCACCTCCAAGCGCTCCTGCACCTCAGGACTCCGGGACGAAAAGGTTGTTCGCTCTGGCGTTTGCCAAGGTTTGTTGTGTCACTGTAATTACAGGTTGAGCACAGCTACTTTCCTCAGCACAATAAAGTTGTCAGAGCCCACTCCAAGGCAATTGTTTCCCATTAGGGAAATGTTGGGTTTCTTTTAATGATGAAAGACAGTAACACAACATGTATTTCCCGTAGCTGTGATATCATGTGTCCAAAACCAAAACACAACTCTCCCAGGAGCCACAGCTACAGAGTGCCCAGAAAAGGGAAGTGTTCTCTCAGATTGAGAGGTGACCTCTTTATCTTTTGCTGATGTAAACTGACTTCTCTACTCCCCAGAAGGCTGAAATGTGACAGAGTCTTTGCACCTCACCTTCTCCCTAACGGTAATTAAAGCAACACATACATGCTGAGATTCACAAGCTTCAGGCTTAGTTATGCCAAAAGAAAAAGATGTTTTTTCACTGAATTATTATTATTTTTTTTTGCTGAAATCTCTCTAAGTATTATAGATAACTCTAGTCCTGGAGGTTTTGTAGAAGTGATGTGAAATTTCTCCTTCTGAAGCTTTCGGTATTATAGATAATTATAGCTCTGCAGTGATGTGTACAGCTGATTGCTGACACACAGCATTTTCCCTGCCTGTCTCCTCTTTCCTGCCTACTCTTTCTTTGGGATTTTTAGCCTCACCCAAAAAGACACAGGCCTGTTATCTTCTCATAGACTCTTACAAAAAAATAATGACTCAACAAGTGGAGATAAATTAATAGTAAGCTAAGCCAGCTTAAATGTAGAGAGGTGCAAACTTTTATGACAGAATCCTGGTATATCTTTGTTTTATGGTTGTGGGCAAACACGTGGTAATAAGAGGGTAACAGGGGAAATTATTGAAGGGGGAAGGGAGAAGATAGTAGGTCTTCAAGCCTGTGTTAGTGCCACCTCTAGACAGCTGCACACACTGAAGATGTTTGCATGAACTGATTTCTGATCCACATGTGCCTCACAGGCTAGTTTTAGAAACCTATCTCTAACTGAAACCAGTTTCACAATTTCATATTGTGTTCATAGACAAGAGACAAAATGGGGGTTGTTTGCCTTGCCTTAGATTTATGGGGAAAATTGTTTTGGAAAGATCTTTGTTAACTATTTAAAAAATTGATTTCCAAGAAAATTATACTGTGATTTGACCTGGCAAGTGAGGGTCAGAAAGTGTCCTTTGGAGAGTCTATAAAAAAATCTTTGGCTTAAATTGCTTCCAGTTCAATCAATCCAACCCAAATGTGATTGAAAACAAAATATCTCTTTATGAAAACCTCCACAGAATACGTAGAGCAGAAGGCCACAGCAAGACTGGCGCCTGCAGCCTTGAAGGGTTGTACGTAGCAGCGGGGAAAAGGAGGCAGGGACTGTGCTGCCCACTTCAGCAAGCCACCCTCGCTGTGGGGTCTCTGTTAGTCACCAGCAGGTGGCCACAGGGACTCGTGACAGTACACAGGAAATGACCCTTGGACTCTGTAGCTAAATGGGCAATCACCACTTCAGACCAGCTGGGGGCAGAGCCAGGGAAAAACTGTGGACATCCAGGTCTGTTCTGAACGCCATATTGCTGTGTCATGCAAACTTAAAATTTTGAGAAAATTAGATTTTCTATTTTGCAATAAATACCAAAAATAATTTCTGCAGGAAATACAACTTTTTTTTCCCAAAATATTTACCAAGGGCTTTCTTACGTGTGTCTCATATGTTTTGAGCTTAAATAATAATTTTTTAAAAAGACCCTCTTTGTTAAATACTACCTTACCTAATTTTTATTCACTTCTATTTCAGAGTTCTCCTGAGATTATTTAATATGGCTTATCACTTTTGCAGAAATGTACACTCTGCTAGGACAATGTAATAACAGAACCTAAGAAATAGAAATAAAAAACAAAGCAAAGGCCAGGAGCAGTGGCTCACGCCTGTAATCCCAGTACTTTGGGAGGCTGAGGTGGGTGGATTGTGAGGTCAAGCGATTGAGACCATCCTAGCCAATATGGTAAAACCTGTCTCTACTAAAAATACAAAAATTAGCTTGGAATGGTGGCATGCGCCTGCAGTCCCAGCTATTCTGGAGGCTAAGGCAGGAGAATTGCTTGAACTCACAAGGTGGAGGTTGCAGTGAGCCGAGATGGCACTACCGCACTCCAGCCTGGCGACAGAGCAAGACTCCATTTCAAGAAAAAAAAGCAAAAACAACAACAACAATAACCCAATCCATCTTCTACTAGCAGCTGCTAAAATATACATGGCAGAGACTTGAGTATTATTTAGTAATGCTCATCAATTCTTTCTCCTAGATACACACCACAGTGCGCATGCACACACACACACACACACACACCATATCCCCCATACAACACACACAAACACCACATGCTCACGTGCACACACACACACACACACCATATCCTCCATACAACACACACTCCCACACACGAACACCACATGCACATCCCCCACACAACAGAATCTTACAGACAGACATTAATCAAATAATCCTAAATTGCATGGGAAACTTCCAGAGTGATCAGCGTTATATAAGGGAGGACATTGTGCCCTGAATACATGCAGTTGGGTCATCTAATTCCAAAAAATGCCTCAGGGAAGATTTTCCTGAGGTAATGAGGAGTAATCTGGAATTTAAAGGATGAGCCTGGATTTACTAGGAAAACAGAGGTGAACAGGGCCTCTGACCACAGGAAAAACAGCACCTGTGCAAGTTCAATGGCTGTGAAGGCTGAGCAGCCCACGGGGCTGGAAGGGTGTGGACGCATGGCTGGAGAAGAAGGCATGGGCTGGTGCTGCACCAGCGGGTCACGAGCCTCCACGGTAAGGACATTTTTCCCTAAGAGCAGCAGCAGCACAGAGCCATTGGGTGTTTTGATAGGCACGACAGGAAGACCGGGAAACTGATGGAATCAGGCTTGCGTTTCAGAGCATCAGTGCACAGGACACAGTAGAGCCACTAATGGGGTTAGGGAGGGAATGACGGTAGGTAAAGGTGAGGTGTCAGTGCCAAGTCCCTGTACCCGAAATTCCCAAACAGATCATCACATGACTGTCTCTTTCTCATCATTCAATCTTAGTAATGTATTCACCTTTGACCACTCTACATACTGTTTCTCCCTCTTCTTCTCATGGTGTTGCCAGACCTTTGGTCTTGAATTTCTTATTCATAGCACTTGACGTGATCTGATTCAGCAGGTCCTCAAACAACACGGTTTCATTATAACATTGATGAGAAAAACAAGAAATACAAGTGGCTCCTGATTTTCAAGAGCCACTTAATGTGTGGCATTTGCAAGTTCTCCTCACAGAGAAAGTGGTTTTTCTTGGAGCACTCTGGTTTCTCCCACATCCCAAAAGTACATCTGTTAGATGGATTGGCGTGTCCACACATCCCAGTGTGAGTGAACAGGTGTGGGTGGGTTCGAGTGTGCCCTATGATGAGATGGCATCCTGTCCAGGGCAGGCCCCGCCTTTCACCCTGCATTGCTGGGACAGGCAATGACCTCCCACTACCATAAATTAAAATAAGAGGGCTGGAGAAAAGGAATGAGTGGATGACTACAAATGACTGTAAAATAAAAATGTGCAAGATCTGTGATCATCAGGTAAGATATGCAGCAAGGACCAAGGCGGTACCATACCGCGACGGTACCGTACGGAGACGGTGCCGTACCGAGACGGTGCCGTACCGAGACGCTCAGCGGGCCTGCCAGACTGGTTCTTGCTTACTTTTGAACTGCGTGGTGGGAGGAGATGCTCCTGACAATTTTTGCTTTGCAAACTCTTATTGCTTGATTTAACCGACCACCACGGCCACTGTCATCCCTTGCTGATTCACCAAAGATGGAATAAAAAATTATCTTGTTTTTATTCATGTTTCTTAAATGCATGTATAGCTCACATGTATTTAAGTGTTTAATATTACAAGTGTTTGGGTCTTTATTTAGAAGTGTGATGATGTTTTTGTGACTAGAAATGTGGCATGGGAATTTAACTCTTGTTTACATAAATTAGCTTATGGCAAAATTGGTTTAGTTATGTCGTTTTGCTTAGTCACAGTTTTTAAGAACCAGCTGATGACATTAAGTGAGGACTTATTGTACGCAAGTGTTTGCTCCTGTCAGTTCATGTTTTTCTCCTCCCTAGAATGTAATCTCCAGGGAGCATGAGCCTATTCTTCTTCGTGTATACTGTGTACTCGCTGTCTGGTAAACCCCTGGGACATATACTCATTTACTTATATTTTATGAATAAACAGAGACAAGTAAGCATATTCTAGCGGTACTAGAGAGGCCATGCAGGCAGATGTCAGCAGTAGGTTGGCTGCAGTGAGGAAGGAAGGCATCAGGGGCTACTTTTAGGCTTGCATCGTGGGTAGAAAGAAAATGTTAAGACCATTTTGGGAGCTCGGGGGACAATGAGTATTTGGAATAAATAAGTAAATGAATAAATGAGTAAATAAGTCAATCAATATTTGTACTTTATGGCAGAGCAATGGCAGTTCAGCATTGATCAAACTAGGAGCTGTACTCTAGGCCAACAGTTTTGGGTTTTGGTAGACCTGACGTTCTACTTCCAATCAACCTGCCAAGCAAAACAAACAGGAGGGAGAGGTGAGGGCACTCGTATTTTTCTGCTTACTTGCTGCATTTCTATCTCTGGCCTTGCCAGGGCAGCCCGCTGGAAATGATCTAAGATAAGTCCTCTGTGTTCTCCAGGAGCTGAGGCCTCAGAAGCCACTGGATCCTGGAACACCTCACTCTTGCTGATTAAACTGTGCAGCCTGCAGAGAACCCCCTTGTCTCTGGCAAGCAACTTCCGAAAATAAAATAGAAAAGACCTCAAGCAGAGCTGTGGGGAGAAAATGTTCTGCCTTCCAGTGATGTGAGAAAAGGAAACAGAATCAAGCCCAGGATAAATGAGAAGATGGAGTTGTTTTGATTTTCCCACAGAAGATATTCACAAAATGAATTTGCCTATTTTCTCTCTCCTAAACAGCCAGGCTACCTTGAGAGAAGCAAGAGATCCTCTCCCTTTTGCCAAAACCTGCCTCTTCAGGAGACTGTGCTTTGCTCGAACACATCAAAGATTTGCTTTGGCATTTTTCTGGAGGTATTTTCTTGGTTGTCATTAGAAATTGTCCTTAAGTATTAAAAAATAAATGAACATTTAATAAAAGACTAAAATTTCACTAGTTTGAAAGCAAAGCCTGTAAAATTCTGTGTATTCAGTTATAGAAGAAAGATGAAAATGACCTGATTCATGGACAACACTAATCAATAATGAAGGAGGCCAGAAAAGTGGCCCCATCAGTGGGGCTGGCTGGAAGTCACGGGGGAGGCCTAAGGGAACTTTCAGGGGTGATGGCAACATTCTATATCTTGATGGGAATCTGGTTATACAGGTGTATACCAAATTTTTCAAAACTCATTGATAGATCCCCTTGAGATTTGTGCATTTCCCTCTCTGTAACTTTAACTAGAAAAAACACAGAATAGATACATGTTGAACTCAAGTCAATGATATGTACCCCAAAGTATTTAGGGTGAAGGGGACTGATGTCTGTAACTTACTTTAAAATGTATTAAAAAATGAAGTGGCCTGGTGGGTGGCTAGAGGGAAGGGGGGATGAGTCGGTAAGTCAAGGCAAGGGTGATAAAGTGAATGGTAGATTCTGAGTACTGGTCATGTATGCGTTCACTCTGCCGTAGCCATGGCTTTTCTGTGTCTGAACACTTGCAAAATGAAATGATGGGAAAAAATGAACTAGTTAGCATTGTGCCCAATGACCATTTCCCACTCTCTGAACTATCTCTTAGAAATGCTGGACTATAATCACAAGAGGTCTTTCTGCTTTAAAGTTCTGACTTAGATATTGAATTTGTATGTTACCCCAAATCTAATCAAATGCTAACAAAGGCAAGGTCCTTACTGCAGAGAGTCCAGATATTGCTGTGAAGGAAGATTATGGTAAACTAGTCTATAGCAGCAGGTTCAAACGACAGTGCTTTGGTGTTTATGGTTTTAATTCTGTTTTTTCCCTGACTTACATTTATCCTCACGGAAACAAGTTTTGCAGCATGAGTCTTCATGTTCAGATGCATTGTTTTGGGGAATGCATTAGATTTAAGGAAGATATGTTCCAAAGAGTCATGCAAATATCTAAACATATATTTGAAGAAATGCTTATTTTTATTGTCTTCAATTTATAGATTTGCTTATATTGGACAACAGTATCACATTTACCATTAAGCGGAATGAAATTTGTTAGCAGCAGAGCATATGTTAACAAAGATGCTTGCATAATTATCATGTAGACAGTAAAACGCACAAATATAATTCACCTTTATAATTTTATGTTTGTATCTCTCATTTTTTTTTTTTTAGTTTGAAACAGAAATTTATTCTCAGAATAATGCACAAAAGCACAGGTTGAGGCTACTGTTGGGAGGCTTCCCTCTCTTTCTTTTCCTCCTCCCCCTCCTCCCTGAATGCCAGGGAGAACACAGTTGAAGGAAACATGCAATCACAAACAATGATCAATTCTAAAGACAAAAAGGTTTGGTCCAAAAGAACTCAACATAATTAATCCAATGACTGTGAAGAGTTCACTGAGGAGGATTAAGATATTGCAGATGTAGTGTTTCCACAGGGTGGCTCTTCAGTGCACCAGCGGGGCCTGCTTGAGGGAGATGAGCACTGAGCGCATGCGGGAGACGTCTTTGGCCTGCTTGCTGGACTTGGGGTTAAAGTCACACAGCCGGGCCACCCGTTGCCACTCAGTGCCTGGGGACAACTCGTCAATGTCATTTACAAAGGCTTCTTCTGCTGCCCTGTTGTTTGCTTTTGTTTTCTGTAGCTGCTCGTCTTGTCTCGCATACCACTCTTCGAGCTCCTTTATTGCCTTCTCTTTCCACTCTGCTTCTTGCTTCCGAGAATTGGCATCAAGAGCGTCCAAGCGTTCTGTTTGCTCTTCTCTCCATTTACGGATACTTTCAGGCTCTGACTGCAGTCGATCCACTTGTGAAATAGCTGCATAACCGTGTGTTGGACCATTACTTTCCCGGTAGTATTCGCCATTCATTACTCCATCAACAGCATCCGGACCTCCTGGCGGTTCGCCGTGCGGCTGGGGCCCGGGGGCGCCGCCGTCCAGGACGGTGAAGGCCTCGTCGTTCTCGATGCCCGCAATCTCGCTCTCCTGCTGCACCAAGAAGGCCGCGGCCGGGTCCTCCTCGCCGGCGCCGGCCACTCCGTTCCCCAGCGCGGGACCGCCAGGGGCGCCGGCAGGGGCGCCGAATGGATCCAGCTCAGCCATGGCGGGCAATTCAACGGCACGGACACCAACGGTGAGAGACAAACCAACCAACCCACCGACACCACGCCCGGCACCCACCGCTGTGGTGGCGACTGGCTGAGGAGGACTAGCGGGAGGAGGGAGAAGGGGGAAGCGGAACTGTAGTAGCCCTGAAGTGGACTGTTTTGCTCATCTGTATGACTGCAATGGCTATTTCTTGGTTTAAATTTATTGTTAGAAATCCAGGTTCCCAGTATAGGTGGTTTCAGGCACAATGCGTGCAAAGTGGCTACAAAGGAACAGCAGTTAGACTGAGCACTGATGGTAAGCACGTCTTAGCCAATGTTTGAACCAAGGTGTCTGGAATGAGAAAACTAGTAATGATCCTACAAGTGTGAGAAAGCCTAGAACTCCATGAAGATAGTGTGGCAAAGTTCAAAGTCACCTTTATATAAGCCCTTTTTCATGCAAGGCCATAGTGGTTGAAGAAACAGTGAGCTGCGCAGGAATCCACATAGCATCTCAGATGGATGTCCAAATAGTCCACTGCACAGTGGCAACTCTAAAACGCTACGCTCAGTGGTGGCAGAGACAGCTCCATGGGCTTACAGATTGTGCAAGCATCATAGGCTTACAACAGGGTCCTGCTCTCGGGAGGGTCCCCGTGTTGCCTTAATGATTCGCTGGGATTCTTTGGAACTAACTAAAGCTTCTACCATTGAACTCATGTTTTTTAAGTGAAGCATGGACATTAGAGAATACACGTGAGTGAAAAGCTCTGCTTGGGGAAAATGCCTCCACACACAGGCTCAGACGTAGGAACATGGCGACCGCGTGTGCACCAAGCAGTTGCCTGGGCACATCTGCCCCAGGGGAATGGTGGGGCCTCAAAGGCACAGGCCGGGTTGGGATCTGGGTCCACGCTGTTGGTGGGTACAGTGGCAGTAGGCAAAGGGAGAATTATTCATGGGCAGTAGCGGACTTAGAGCAGGAATCTTCAGGGTTCACTCTATCAATCTGATCGGCAATTTATTACCAAAAAGTCCACACATGGGTATTGCAAGAATGCATGTCGGAGAGTTATGAGGTTCCTTGTAAGAATTTAGAACCTGTAGTTTTAAAAATTGCTGCAACATTGCAAAGCAAATACTCATAGTATTAGAAGTAAAAATTGCATTTAAAGTTTGTCACATTGAACAGAATAAGCCACGTTTCCATAAGGGGCTTCCGATAAAACATGATGAAGAGGACAATGTTAGGATTAATTTTTCCCTGTAATTGAAGATGCAAGCATAAGTTGCAAAACAGGCCTTCGAGTTATACACAGACCACAGAGCCACTTAGGGCTTCTTGCATGCCCTACAGGAGCTACAGGGAATGTTGCCATTGCATTTACATTTGAAGTTAAATTCAGAATTGCATGAAACCTGTTTGTGTCAAGAGTTAAAACATTTTAGACAAGTTGTTCTGTAGGAATCATCAACCCTAGATGTCCTAAAATTTATGTATTGCAATCACATCAGAAATTTATCCCAACATTTTATAGAAATTTCCACAGTTCCTATAAAATACACTTAACAGCCTCACTGACATTTTCATTAGCATAAAGGTCCTTCTCACTTTAAGCCATGATTAGAAATTATTTGCATCCTTGTATTTGGCAACAGTGGCTGACATTGCTTTCAGTTATATCAATCGTAAACAAGTTGTAAGAGTAAAAATTTGAAGAGATAATAAATGAATTTCAGAATAACAAGCCAGGAAAATCTTATGATCAATCACAATCTCACATTAATATTATTTATTATATTATATTGAATTATGACATCCTTATGGTTTAGAATAAATTACTGAAACTTCTTATTATCTTCATTTATCTTTTCATTTAAGCATAGTGGGATCATGCCAGAAATGATACATTTATAGCAAATAATGATTTCTATAAAATCAGTGATTCTTTAGATCCCATTTCAGAACTTTTTATTCTGTTAAATTTAAGTAGAATTAAATGTCATATTTAATGCTCATATTTAATATGCATGAAATGTATAATAAATATATTATATTTTAAATGATGCCCATTTTTATATCTGTTGTCATGTGTACATATAGAAAGAGAATTTTATAATGGTCACCTAATGTTAATGATGATTATGTCTGGAATTTGGGATGTTTCTATTTCCTTTGTACTTTCATTCATTTAAGGGATTGCCTATTAGGAATACTTGCCACTGCTACCAAGAAAAAATCTATTTTTTAAATTAAACACTATCTTTAGAGCAGTTTTAGATCCACAGCAAAAATGAGAGGCAGGGGCAGAGGCTTCCCATGTATCCACTGACCCCACACATGCACAGCCTTCCCCATTATCAACATGTCCCACCAGACTGCTACATTTTGTTACAATTGATGAACCTACTGTGACACATTATAATCACCCAAAGCCCATAGTTTACATTGAGCTTCCCTCTTGGTGTTGTATATTGTATGGCGTTTAACAAATGTATAATGATGTGTGTCCACCCTTGTAATATCATACAGAGTACTTTCACAGCCCTAAAAAAACTTCTGTGCTCCTTCTATTCATCCTGCCCTCCCCACCAACCCATGGTAGCCACTGATCATTTTACTGTCCAGATAGCTTTGCTCTTTCCAGAATATCACCTGTTGAAATTATATAGTATGTAGCCTTTTCAGAGGGCTTCTTTCACTTAGTAATATGCATTTAGGTTTCATCCATTTCTTTTCATAACTTGCTAGTAGTGCATTTCATTTTAGTGTGGAATAATATTCTGCTACACTGATGTACCACAGGTTATATATCCATTCACTTACCAAATGACATCTTTTCTGTGTCCAAGTTTTGGCGATAAATTTAGTAAATAAAGCTGGTGTAAACATTTGTGTGCAGGTTTTTGTGTGAACATAAGGTTTCAATGGGAAACAATGTGCCCACCTTGATGTCACTGCAGTACAACAACAGAATAAAACACCCTGAAATTAGAGAGCATTCATAGATGCAGCATGTGGGATCTCTACTTGACAGAGTCCAGCCAGTATTATATTGGTATTTGGGTAAATACCAAGAAGCACAATTACTGGATTATGTAGTAAGAGGATGTTTAGTCTGGTAAGAAATTGCCAAACTGTCATCCACGGTGGCTGTAGCATCTTGCATTCACAGCAGTAATGAATGAGAATTTCTATCGCTCCACATCCTCACTAGTGTTCAGTGCAGTCAGTGTTCTGGATTTTTGTCATCCCTGATAGCTCACTGTCTTCATTTGCATTTCCCTGATGACACATGATGTGAAGCATCTTTTCATATACTTATTTGCCATCTGTATATCTTCTTTGGTGAGCTGTCTCTTAAGGTGTTTGGTCCATTTTTTGATCAGATTGTTTATCTTATTTTTGAATTATAAGAGCTCTTTGTGTATTGTGGATAACAGTCCTTTAACAGATGTGTTTTTTCCAACACGTTCTCCCAGTTCTTAATTCTTTTGACATTGTCTTTCAACAGTAGCTATTTTTATAACTATGCTTTTGGTCCAAAGAAAAGCAAACTGGTCAATAGAAAAAGATTAGAATTCAAAATAGGTACAATATATGATGAAGCACTACAATCAATGTATGAGAAAACTGGCACTTCCATTTAGTGGGAAAAGGATTGTTTATTAAAATTGGTATAATCATGTGTATCCATCTGGAAGAAAACCAAGTTAGTTACGTATGTCATGCTACATACAAAGTTAAAATAAATCCCACAGGAAAAATCTAAGTATAAAAAAAGTTATAGAATATAAATATTAGAATAAAATATAAGAGACTGAGAGGGCAAGACATTTTAAAAATGTTTTATTTTTATAGGCAAGGTTAAGTTTAAGTGCTGAAGTTTATTTTATTTTAAATTTTTTCAGCTTTATTGAAACATAGTAGACAGATAAAAGTTGTATATGTTTATGGAATACAATGTGATGTTTTGATATATACACATTGTAAAGTGATTACCATAATCAAACTACTTAACATATCCATTACCTCAAATAGTTATGTGTGTGTGTGTGTGTGTGTGTGTGTGTGTGTTTTGAGAACACTTAAGATCTATTCTCTTAGCAATTTTCATATAGGCATTTTTAAAAAGAAATATGAAAAACAGAGAGATTGTAAATATAGTTAATTGTATAAAACCCAAGGCTTGTATATGTCATACAATAGCATAACAAAGCCAAAATAAAAAAAGGGAAATGCAGAATGCATCTACAAGCATGATAAGAGATTGTACCTTTCACATGAAGAAGCTCCCATAAATGGATAAGGAATCAATTAGCCACCAAGTAGGAAAATGAGCATAGGATATAAACAAGAAATTTATAAGAGGACTGAAAATGTTCAAAAATGCATGAAAAGATACTCAGTCTCCCTACGGGATGAGAAATGCAAACAGAAGATGGAGATGAGATGTTCCCATTCATCCATCATATCACAAAAACTCTCAGTTCTTGAAATGTGTGAAGAGGTGAGACTTCTCATAGGGAAAGTGCAAATTGTTACAGCTTGCTTACAAACAAAAAATTACATTTAAAAATTTAAAAGGTGCATAAAATTTGGCTCAGCAATACCATTTTTAAGATAGTATACTATAAAAATAACAGCAAAAGCCCATAAGAATATACCACAAAGACAAAGGACCAACAGCCAAATATAACAGTTCCAGAAACTATTATACTCTTTTGGGTCCCATTCTGGAACTCTGTGGCTCAGAGAGGCTCACCCTTCCCTGTCCCCACCCAAGTCCTTTTCTTCCATCGTCCAGGCATATGCTGCTCTAGGGGACCTCTCACAGCTACAGACAGAGGTCCACAAATAGCTGCCCTTTGGCCACTGCCTGTCCAAATGGTCCACACAATGGCCAGCAAGCTTGCTCCCCAGTTCTGGGCGGGCACACTCCCTTTCCCCCTGGACTCCTCACTTCATGGGGAGGGCCAGCGCATGGCCCTCTAAAGGAGCAGAGACCAGATAGCCACTGATGAAATGTCCTACAGGTGAGACTTATGCTCAAAATCTAAAGCTGGAGGACTCTACTTCTTGATATCTCTTCTAATTTTGATTTTTTTAAAAAAATTCCATTATTTTCAAACATTGCCTAAAATGTGAACTAAAGCAGAAATGGATATATAAAAGTAGAATTAGTTAAATTCTAAACTTGGAGTTCATATTAATCTTATATTACAACATTACATATCATAAACACGTGATTCAAGAGCCTGGTTTTTATAAGCATATCTAAATTAACTACCACCCTGTCTGAATTATATTATGGTATTAATTCTAACGTTAACAACTGTTGTAAAATATCTAAAATACATGTTAATGCTGATAGTCTCAAAACGGAAAAATTCTTACATCATCACAGATGGATACCCATTTACCTGAGGCATTTCTGGTTTACACCTGCTGTCCTGGAATAGGGATTAATGCTGATCTCTTTCAGTCTCAGAAAGGTCCTGGTTTGGGTGACAAATTCAATGATCACTCTTCTCATGGATGAGAGCGGATATGTCCCTAGATCTTTTCTCACTGGTATGAAGGCCTGTGTAAACCAAAAACATCACATACAGTTAAAGAACTGTCTTTTAATGGACGTAATTCAGAGATCATTCAGTTGGATCTGCTGTTTTCCATCTAGACAGCAGCTCTATCCTCCTGCTTTTCAGTGTGTGGTAATTGAGGTGGCAACTGTGTGATACAATATCTCTCCCGTTTCCTTCTTTCTTTCCTCTTTCGTTCTTAACTATGCCACTGATTTTAGGTCTGTGTTCAGCTTCTCTTTTGTTTCCATATCTGCTAATTTTCATGGTGATTCCAACAAATCATGGTTTCTCAGTAGCTTCTCCTTTTACCTTTGGACAGTGAGTGTTCTGGAATGTCTTTGCCTTTAAATCATATTTATCCTTCTGTTACCCTAACTCTTTTAGTACATTTCCGCATTTTCTCTATGTGCTTTGCCCGTTCTGTACATTTCTTTGATTTCTTCTCCTTTTTATTTTTATTTTTGGTTGTTGTTTTAAAATAGTAATGTTTAAACTAGTCCAGAAAAAATATGAACTCATAGCGAAGATATTGGGCATCCTTGCCTCACAGAAATTCTGCTGGTAGTGGTTATTTGTCTCTTATCCTAAATGTGGGATTTTGTTCAGTGTCTTTTAAGCATCTGAAATCATTATATTATTTTTCTTCTTTGATCTGTTAAATGTGATTAAGTGTTATATGCATAAGTGAAACTGATCTGTAATTTGCATGTATATATTTTATTTTATTTTATTTTTATGAAGCCACTGAAAATTGTTTATTTAGAATTGTTGAAACATCAAGTATTTATGATATAATACTAAATAAGGCAGAGCACAGAGCTAAAATCAGTAAGTATTCAATGTTTTTAAAAAATTGAAAAAAGACTGAAAGGAAATAAGCTAGACTAATAATAGTTCCCTTCTTCTAATAATTTTCTGTACATTCCACATTCCACCCTTTCTACAATGAGCTTTTCTTAGTGCAAAAAAAAAAGACTTTTTATGTTGACTAAATACAACAGATACTTTCAAGACCCTTTTACAGTTAGTCAATTCCTGAAAAGCCAGGAAAATCAAAATTGTGAATTTTAAAGCTAATATTTGGCCAGGCGCGGTGGCTCACACCTATAATCCTAGCACTTTGAAAGGCTGAGGTGGGTGGATCACCTGAGATCAGGAGTTCAAGACCAGCTTGGCCATGATGGTGAAACCCCATCTTTTAAAAAAAAAAACCAGAAAAAAAAAAGTAAATATTTAATTTCAGATTACATTTCCACTGACCCTAGAATATATATTTTTTAAGTTTAAAAAAAAAACCCTCAAATGATAATTATTATAAATACATAGAAAAAAGGCTAGAAAAATGACTAGAAATATGACAACAGGGATTAATTTTGGTTGGTGGAATTATATGGCTTTTAAGTCTTAACAGCTTTTATTACATTTTCTACAATAAATATCTGTCACTTTTGTAATTTAAAAAAAGTATTTGCTATCTTTCTAAGAGACAACTACCAAGCAAATTACAGCACATTTATAGGATGGAATATTAACACACATTTTTTAAAAGTTGTAGAATATTTAATAATATGAAAAAAGGTCTGATATATTATTGGCTGACCATACTATAAAACAGTATGTTCAGAATGATCCCATCATCTTGTTTAAGAACAAACAAAATATCCATGTATACACAGAAAACACCTGGGCAGGAAGGAGACCAAAATATTAATAGTGTTTCACTCTAGGTGGTAGGATTAGAGATTATTTTAATTTTCTTATTTTTGCTTCTGTTTTGGTCAATTTTTCTCTACCGAATAAAAGTTTTCCAATATGCAAAAAAAAAAAAAAAGTTTTAAAAATAATCTAGGTTAAACAAAAAGTTACCTTGTTAAAAAAGAGACAAAGACAAGCAGGGGCATCTTACTGAAAGACCCTCCTTTACAGAGTTTCCAGCCCCACTCCAGCTCTAATGTTTAAATCCATAAAGTACTTGTCTTCCAACGTCACCAGGTCAGTCAGCATCGACCCTTCCTGCTGTGTCAGACTTAGGAATGCTGGAGGAGGACATCAAATCCAGCAGCAGAGGCCACCCCTCCTGATGAGGTAAACATGTGTCATCTGGAACCTTTAAACAAGACCCTGGTGGAGAAGGGGGTCTAGGGGAAAAAAAAAATCTAACCACTGTCTGGAGCTATGGATCTGATTACAAGTAAATATAGTTTACAATCATTTGATTAAGAAAACGCACTATTTATATTGCAAATAACACACTACCTACAGAATTATACTCTCAAACTTGGCAGAGATCCCTGAGATCATCTGAAGACAATTTCCAAGACACTGTCTTTAGGATGCTTTGTAAATATTGACTGGAAACAATAACAGATGTCATGCCAGAGAATCTTAACTAAACAGTTCAAAAGCCTGGCTTCCTGTTTATCCAATTTCAAGTCACCTTACTGCTAGCCACAAGATTATTCAGCATTCTGATTTAATCTAAGAATTTCTTGGTTTTACACAAAATAAAAGGGACTACAAAGAACAGCTGAAAAGCCAGAAGACAAAGGAGGAACAAAAATAAACAATGACATGTATATTCCAACCCAAACAATGAGAAATCTATGGAACCAGACTATCAGTTCAATCTATTTCCAGATCGCTATCCTCACTGTGACAGGTGGCAGAGTTACGCACAGATGTCAGCACCAAGACTTTCTTTTCTGGGAGTAATCCAAATTCCTGGAGAAAAGCTTCAAGGTCCACAGCAAAGAAATCTTCCCCTAGCTGGTCAGTAACACGAACAAAATTGCCGATCAATTCACCTCCCCTTATAGATAAGCAGGGCAGGAAGGGCGTTCCTGGTGAAGCGACTGCTGGCGCCAATAACTGAGCTCTTCACCCTGCAGAACTTGACAGCTGGGTACTCTGCGGCAAGGCAGATCATGCAACCATTCATGGTTTCGGTCCCCGGAATGCCATCCTCATAAATATGAACCATGATGACAGTGCTTTTCTGTTCTTTATCAATCATGTCTAAAAACCCTTCTCCACTGGGGATCTCGAAAACCTGCTTGAATTGGGGCCCCTTGTGAAGCTGCTGCCGCATCTCATCCATTCTCTGCTTCCAGTGCTGCTGCAGAAACTCTTCATCATCTTGGTCCTCATTCATCATGGCAAACTCCTTCAGAGTCATCTGCAGGCGGACCAGCAAGTGAGCATAAATATGAAAACTGAACACTCGTGATAACAGTTAATATGGGCTGGGCGCAGTGGCTCACACCTGTAATCCTAGCACTTTGGGAGGCCGAGAAGGGGAGATCACTTGAGGTCAGGAATTCAAGACCAGCCTGGCCAACATGGCAAAACCCTGTCTCTCCTTCCCACTGATCTTCTCCTGGAGGTCCTTCTGTTTCTGTTGCTCCTCTTCTTCATCCAGATGGGACCTGCAAGTCATTGATAGCTTCTTGATCAGCCTTTCCATCTCCCGGCACTGCTCCTCCCTCTGTTCTGTCTCCAACCACTTGAAGCGGCGCCAGTCATTAATCACACCTTTTGGGCCTGTGTTAACTGAGATGCCTTCACCTGCCAGCTCAGCCTCTGCAGGCACAGAACTGCTGGCCGGGGCGCCTCTGCCTCGGTCCTTGTCCTCATGGTCACTGTCCTCATCCTCACTGCTGCTGCAGTAGTACTGCAGTTTCTCCCCCAGCAACTTATCATCAAGCGTGGTCATGGTGCCGAAGCTCGCCAATCCCACTCCCACCCGTAGTACTCAGCCGCTGCGGCTTTCCGGCGGACCTCAAAGAAGTTACCCGGCCTAACTCCGTCCCGATGCCTGTAGGCCGGCAGCTCCGGGCGCCGGAAGGAATCGAGCACTCACTTAGAGGAAGAAAAGTGGGTCAGCGCCCTGAGTGCTAAAAAGAAAGGCCCTTTTCTTTTTATTCTATCCGTGTCATGGGTAATATTTTGATTTTATTTTAAAAATTGTGTATTCTTTCATTTTACGAAAAAATAAATGCTATCAGAATTAACCATTTCCTTAAAGTTTGAAATAATTTTTCTGTGAAGAATTTTCTTGTGAAGTTTGAACTTGTAGATGTTGAAGAAGGAGGTAGATTTTGACCTTCATCTATTGTTCTCCTTGGAAACTGGTAAGATTAGCTTCAATCTCTCATCTTTGGTCAATTTTGATTTAAAAATATTTTACCAGACCCAGCACTTTGGGAGGCTGAGGTGGGTGGATCACAAGGTCAGGAGTTTGAGACCAGCCTGACCAACATGGTGAAACCTCGTCTCTACTAAAAATACAAAAATTAGTTGGGCGCGGTGGCACACACCTTTAATCCCAGCTACTCAGGAGGCTGAGGCAGGAGAATTGTCTGAACCTGGGAGGTGGAGGTTGCAGTGAGCCAAGATCGTGCCACTGCACTCCAGCCTGGGCAACAGAGTAAGACTTCATCTCAAAAACAAAAAAAAAACAAAAAACAAAAAAACCCAGAAAATATATTTTTCAGATTTACTGCGCATGCTCTGCAGAGCGGCGAGTCCACAGATGAGGGGAGTCGAGACTCCCGCGCCCCACTGCCCCCGGCGGAGCTGCTGCTGAGCTGCTCAATCTGAGCCCTGGCTACGAATAAAGTTCATTAAAAAATCAAAATCATTCTTTTTTTTTTTTTTTTTTTTTTTGAGACGGAGTTTCACTCTCGTTACCCAGGCTGGAGTGCAATGGCGTGATCTCAGCTCACCGCAACCTCCACCTCCTGGGTTCAAGCAATTCTCCTGCCTCAGCCTCCTGAGTAGCTGGGATTACAGGCGCGTGCCACCATGCCCGGCTAATTTCTTTTTTTGTATTTTTAGTAGAGACGGAGTTTCACCATTTTGACCAGGATGGTCTTCATCTCTTGACCTTGTGATCCACTCGCCTCGGCCTCCCAAAGTGCTGGGATTACAGTCGTGAGCCACCGCGCCCGGCCCATAATCGTTCTTTTTTTTTTTTTTTTTGAGACGGAGTTTCGCTCTTCTTACCCAGGCTGGAGTACAATGGCGCGATCTCGGCTCACTGCAACCTCCGCTTCCTGAGTTCAGTCAATTCTCCTGCCTCAGCCTGCTGAGTAGCTGGGATTACAGGCACGCGCCACCATGCCCAGCTAATTTTTTGTATTAGTAGAGACGGGGTTTCACCATGTTGACCAGGATGGTCTCGCTCTGTTGACCTCGTGATCCACCCGCCTCGGCCTCCCAAAGTGCTGGGATTACAGGCGTGAGCCACCGCGCCTGGCCCATAATCATTCTTAAGAGAGCGAAAGGCTGTGCGAGCCAGTCGCGCGGTACCGCCTGGAGAGCTGGCGCGTCCGTTTGCCTCGCGACCAGAAGGAGCCAGAGGAGCCGGAGGAGCCAGAGGAGCCGGTGACACCGGAGGAGCCGGAGGCGCCGGCCGGCAGGTCCGCGGCTGCCGTGGGACGATTTGTGCGGGAAGATCTGATCACCTGGAATTATGGTTGGTACAGAAACAAAATTTTGCAAAAATCTGCCTGCTTGGGCATATCTCCTTCTGAGAAGATGGGATAGACATGGATCAATCAATGTAATCTACTGTATTAAAACATTAACAAGAAAAATCACTTGATTGTGATTTTTCACTGGATAAATTTCGTGGGAAAAACTTTCAGAAAAACAGGAATAGGAGAAAACTTCCTCAGGTTGATAAAGAACACCTACAAAATACCTGCAGCTCATATTATACTTCAGGAATAAGATAAGGATGTCTACTCTCCCACTGTTTTTCAACAATTGTTAGTTCTGGAAGTTCTAGGCTGTGCACTAAGGATAGAAAAGGAAATAAAAAGCATAGAGAGCAGAAAGGAAAAAATAAAACTTTCTTTGCCTATAGATGACATAATTTTCTATTTATAAAATCCGAGAACCTACCAAAAAATGACTAGAAATAGTAAGTAAATTCAGTAAGGTCACAGGATACAAGAGATAAACACACAATAGTTGTATTTGCCTATACTAATAATGAAGAGTACCATTAATTGTTTAAGAAAAAAACTAAACTAAACTAAACTAAATGCTGTTGGACTTTTTCCTTAGGGTACTTGTCACATAAGCAGGAAAGATTAGAGTTGCAGACACTTTGAAGGATGAGAAAAATGGGATTTATTGGGCAAAAAGGAAAGAAAAGGAAATGAACTCTCAGCAAAGTGAGAATCCTTCTAGTCATTTCCCACCTCGCAGATTGAATCCCAGGTACCACCCTGGAACAGGAGAGGCCAGCCTCCTCCCTGCTGCAAAAGGTGCCAACTTCCCGTGACTCCACCCCATTCTCCCAGTCTGCAGGCAGGTCAAATGTTCTCCAGGGACCCTTTGATACTTGCTGTTTCAATACCAAAGTATAACTCTAGCAAAACTTGTATAGAACTTTTATATGAAACTAGCCAACACTGAAGAAAGAAAAACAACATCTAAATAAACAAAGAGGCATACTGTGTTCATGGATTGGAAGACTCAACATGGTAAAGATATCAATTCTCCCCAAAATTATTTATAGGTTTAATGCGATTTCTACCAAAATTCCAACTGCATTCATTATATAGACAGGATTACTTTAAATTTTAAGTGAAAAATACAAAGAAACACAGATGACTAAAACAATTTTGAAAAAGAAGACTAACATGATATGGGTCACTTTATAGCCACACTAATCAAGGCTATATAGTTTTGGCAGAGTGATCAGCACACGTAGATCATTGTGCTAGAATACCTCATCCACAAATAAAACCATGCAAATATGTCTGACTAGTTTTTTACACACAAGTGTCAAAATAACTCAAAATAATAAAGAGAGCATTTTCAACAAAAGGTCCTGTAAGTATCAGACATACATAGGCCAGAAAAGAACCTTGAACTAAATCTCATACGTAACATAAAATTAACTTAAAATGAATCTAAGACTTAAATTATAAAATGTAAAACTATGAAATCATTCCAAAAATAGTAGGAGAAAATCTTTAAGATCTGTGGCTGGGCAAGGAGTTCCTAAAGTTAAAACCGAAAGAATGATCCATAAAAGAAAAAAATTGATAAATTGGAGTTTGTCAAAATTAAAAACTGTACTCTGCCATAGATCTTGTTATAGAGGATGAAAAGCAAGCTACAAGTAGGAGGAAATATTTAAAAGCCACATATTCAACCAAAGATTAGTATTTTGAATGCGTAAAAACTCTCAAAACTCAAAGGTAAAAAATGCAAACATTTCATTTTAGGCAAATGATAAACAGACATTTTACTGAGGAGCATACACAGATGACAAATAAGCCTGCTAAAAAAATAGCATCATCACCTATTAAGGAAATTAAAACCACAAAGAAGTGTTATTACGTACCTATCAGAATGGCTAAAATAAGATGTAGTGGCAACACCAAATGCTGACAAAGGTGTAGAGAAACTGGATCTTTCACACGTTGCTGGTAGGAATGTAAACAAGTCTAGCCACACTGAAAACTAATTTGACATTTTCTTTTAAAACTAAGAATACATTACCATGTGACCCAGAAACTTTACGCCCGGGCGTCTGTCCCAGAGAAATAAAACTTACTTCCACACAAAAACCTGCATATGAATGTACAAAGCAATTTTATGTCTTATAGCTCAAAACTGGAAAGAACCCAGATGTCCTTCAATAGGTGAATGATTTAAAAACTGTGAGATATCCATACCATGGAATATTACTCAGCAATAAAAAGAACTATTGATACACATAGCAACCTAAATGAATCTCCAGATAATTATGCTGAGTGAGAAAAACCAATCTCAAAATGTTATACATTGTATGATTCCATTTATATATCATCCTAGTAATGACAAACTTATAGAAATGGAGTACATAGTACTGGTTGCCAGGTGTCAAGGACTGGGGACAGGAAGAAAGGTGTGGCTGTAAAAGTTTAACATGGTCCAGGCTCTGTGGCTCATGTTTGTAGTCCTTGCACTTTGGGAGGCCAAAGTGGATGGATTACCTGAGGTCAGGAGTTCAAGATCAGCCCGGCCAACATGGCAAAACCCTGTCTCTTCTAAAAATACAAAAAAGTAGACAGGTGTGGTGGTGGGCACCTATAATCCCAGCTACTGGGGAGGCTGAGGCAGAAGAATCACTTGAACCCAGGAGTGGAGGATGCAGTGAGCAGAGATTGCACCACTTCACTCCAGCCTGGGTGAAAGAGCAAAACTCTGTCTAAAGAAAAAAAAAAGAAAGAAAGAAAGAAAAGAAAAAGAAAAAGGAAACAAAGAGGTTAACATGAAGGACCCTGTGGTGATGCAAATATTCTGTATTTGACTGTTTCCATGTCAGTATCCTAATTGTGATATTGTACTATTGATTGGCAAGATGTCAGCATTAAAGAAAATTGGTTAAAGAGTACGCAGGATCTCTCTGTAATATTTCTTACAACTGTGCAAAAATATACAATTATTTTTAAATATAAAGTTCAATTTGAAAATTCTGTTCCATGAATTTTTATATTGTTATTTGTACACAGGATGATGTTTCTTTCTTTTCTCTTTAATTCCAAATTTGGAGTTTTTCATGCTATTGCATTTTTCTCTTAAGTATGTTAGTGGCTTAGCAGTTTTTCCCTGTATGATTGAGTCTTAAAACTAGTTCTTCCAGTTTCTATCTTTATTTATTTTTTCGTGTTTCCCTCTTGGAAAGATTTTTTTTCTCCTTTTCTAACTTTTTAAATTCGGAGGTTTATTTATTTTGTTTTTTAAGTTTTAGCTCAGAATTTTCATATGCAGAATTTTTACCACCATTGTCTTCTAAATATTCTGCAATTTAATATTTTGTTTCTTCTTTGGCACAAAAATTATTTGGCAGTTTTTTAACGTGCATGGAATTATCGTTATTTTGCTTTTTTTATTATCAATTCTGGATTACTAAATTGTGTACAGGGATTATTGTTTTATGTTTTTAATGTATTTTGGAATTTAATTTTTTGGTTTTTGTCCCAATAGAGGGTACATTTTATAAAAGGTGAAGGAACACTTGAAAATAAAGTGTATTCTCTTTTATCAAGTATGGATTTTATGTGTTTATTATTTTATCCATCTTATTAATTGTGTTATTTGGGTCACTATTACTTTATTTATTTGAGCAAGTCAGTAGTCAACTGACAATGACTACTTGATCTCTTGTTAATATTGTTATTTTTTTCTACTATTTTTGCCTTATTGATTTTAATGCCATATTGTTTGGTGTATAATGATTTATAGGACCAGGCATACAAATGTTTGTTGTTCCTAAATCCTGCTTTTTGTTTCTTTAACAGTTTTTGAGTTGAATTCAAACTTGTAAAATAAGATTATCAAGATTTCAGGTTATCATCATCTGCACTTCTCTTCTTCCTCCATCTCTATTTTTTCTTCTTCAATTTTATTTTTTTTTAGAATTTGTCTGGAATGTTGTTTTACACACTTAGATTCTTCCCACCAGACGAGAAAGAACATCTGGGCTGAAAGGCTCTATTAGAAGATCAATGTGGGATGGTGCTGTGCTGACAGCTGGTGATCCCTGCCCTACATCTTTGAAGAGGACTGGAGCCCAGAGTGGGCCATGGTCAACTTATGTATTGAAGACCTCCTTCTATGTGTGCACGTGCTTATTACAGATATGCCACGATGCTAAGTACCCTAGGACTATGGGAAATTTAAGAATAGATGCTGTACCCATGAGGAGGAGGCACACAGCAGCCAGAGTGCCAGCTGTGGAATCACACAGCCTGGGTTCAAAGCCTGGCTGGGTCATGATCACCCGAATGACCTGAGGAAAGCTCTCAGGCAAATTTGTAAGAAGATGTGGAGACCCTGCCCACCGGGAAGGGAAGTGGTAAGGGGCGGCAACCAGTCAGGCCGGGGCACGCATCCTCTCCTGAAATCTGCCCGGCGAGGCCAGGACCGCAATGGAGAAGGCGGGCCTGGCTCCAGGAGGCAGAGAGGCGCTGAGGAGGCCCTAGGGGAACCTGGCAGGATCTGGCTAGTCCTGAGCTCTGCTTCCAGCAGGGTCTGGCCCTGTAACCCAGGGGACAAGGCCAGCCAAGACATGGCCACTGGGTGCCAGCCTGGCACCTGGGCCAGACACCAGGTGGGAAGGGCTCTGGCAGATCAGCCCCACATGCCCCACAGCCCCACACTGGGGCCCATCCAGGGCCACACACCTGCCCCCAGGAGCAGGACATCCCTGGGGCTAGAGTCCAGCTGGACGGGTGGGGAGCCTCACCCTGTGCCCTTTGACTCCACTTGTAGGTGCCCTTGCTGGGCTCCTGTGCACTGCCCCAAACCCTGCTCTGTCACTAACCCCATTGTGATGTCATAGGAGCCCAGCTGCCCAGTGCCCGCACAGACTAGTGCGGGCACTAGTCTGAGCCACCACAGACTAGTCAGTGACTCTATATTTGTTGGCGCACAACTTGTGGCTACGGGAAATGTCCTGAGTAAATTGTGTTCCTCGTTTCTCCGCAGGACCCAGCAGCAGTGGCAACCGCAATGGTCTCCTCTTGTCCATGCAGACTTTTCAGCTGGCCGGGTTCACCCCACAGCTCCTGCGTGTGTGCCTGCCCCAGGAGCCCTATACCCTTGTCGATTCCTGTACCCTCAGTGAGGTATTGGGCCTTGGTTTCCAGTCAGCTGGAATATCCCGAACTCGAGTGCCCAACTGCGGGACCTGCCTCCTCCAGTCTGCAAGCCCGCCTCAAGAAAGAAACCCGTGCTGTCTGTACGCAACTCCATGATGTTCACATGCAGAAGCCCCGTAAGGATCCCTCGTCTAAGACTCAAATTTCCCCTCCAAATTCCTTCCCTACAGGTGCCGGGCCCAACCTTGAAGACAGTGGTGCGGGCAGAAGAAAAGGCACAACCAATGGAGGTGGACGATCAGGTAGAAACCCAGCGGCAGACCATGATGTTCGCACGCAGAAGCCCCGTGAGGATCCCTCGTCTAAGACTCAAATTTTTCCTTCAAATTCCTTCCCTGCAGGTGCCCGGCCCGACCCCAAAGCTGGTGGTGAGGGCAGAAGAAAAGCCTGCACAACCAATGGAGGTGGACAATCAGGCAGAAACCCAGCGGCAGAAGGAGAAAGGGGTGCCCAGCGCACACAGCACTGCAGGAGGCGTCCTTCCCTTTGGGAAGCCTGATCCAGCTCCAGCAGTGCTCCCTGGCCCAGTTCCCGGCTGCTCCTATTGGCCAGACAAGGCAGCCTCTCAGGTGCTGAGGAAAGGCCACGTCCGCAGCTCTTCAGGGTCGCCGATGGAGTGGGAGGCGACCCACTGCAAGGATCCTGCAGCTCTTGGAGTAAGCAGCTCTTTCCCACCTGGAGCTGCCAGCCACCATTCCCAACAACAAAAACGGTCAAGGCAACCCCAGCAGCTGCCACTGGTCCCTCCCCAGCAACCGGCATGGGGGAGAGATAACGGTCCCCCAACCACTAAAGGTCCCCGCCTATCCCTGCAAGGATTCACGGACAACACGGGCGGGTTAAGTGGACCACCATCCAAGAGACTGAAAAAGTGACGTGGCTGCAGTGCCAGCCAGCCACGTTTAATTTTTTTCATTAAATATTATATATTTTAATTATATGTAACCTTAAAACTAGATATAAAGAATGTATGCATGTTGATATCTTGCAACAGTAAAACGTGAAGAAAGTTGCAGATTAACAAATGTAAGGACCTCATAAAATTCAAATGAGGATTTTAATATAATGGAACAAAGGCAGAACAATCACTCCCCTCCCTCCACCGTGAGAAAGTGGCGCTCCCTGCCCACGTGCAGATTCTCCTGAGATCCGTGGCGGCATGCTTTGCAGTAACTGGATGCTTCCACCACTCACCCCTAAAGTTACACAGAGGCTCTTTCTACATCCTTTGGCCTTCACCTGGTGAGAACAGCATATTTCATATTAACTCCTTATGCATTTAAAAAAAAAATATTTTCCTATAACAAAGAAAATGTCACTTCCTGGCCCCCAAAAATCTTAAATAGCTAAAATGCAGGTCTTGAGAGCATAGGGAAGCTCTCTGTTAAGTTCATCATCCAAATGAACCAAAATATGTTGATCTTGATCAGTTACTCACATCCACAGCAATATGACCCTGTAGGCACCTGATCTCCTCCAATAACATTTTATTTACAAAACCAGGCTGCAGGCCAAAGCTGGCTATGGTTTGCTGAGCCCTGTTCTAGTAGAGGAGTCTGAAAAAATTGTATGCTTCCTCCTGGAAGTGATTTATCGGGTTGACGTGTACTCACTTCATGTCCCTGGAACATTAAAGAACAAAACTAGCAGCAGGGCCTTCAGAAGCAGAGAGACCTGAGTTCAAATCTCGACTCTACAACTTCCAGCCTATGTGACCCTTGGCACATAACTTAACCTCCTCTTAATCGGTGTCTTCATCTACGAAATGGAGACAATAATAGTACCCACTTCACAGGCTATGTTGAAGAAAAATTTGATCACTTGCAAAGGTCCTGGAGCTTTCATAAATGTTTATTTAGCATCTCTTATAAGCAAAGGTCTGTGATAAGTATTCTAAGTGCCATTGAGAAGAGGGAAGGGCCTCGTCTTGAGTAAAAGATGCTGTAGAAGTTGTATTTATATGGGAAAAAAAAAAGAAACTGAAATTTAGGGAGCTCTAAATAAATATTCACTGATGTCAAGGATCTTACACAAGTTATCTCCTGACTCAAAATGGCTTACAACAAAGAGAAGAAAGAGACAGAGAAACAGAGAAAGGATGTGTTGGCCTCTACAACTGGGACACCAAGGTGGGGATGGAGCTTTGATCAAGCTAGGAAACCTGCAGGTTAAATAATGTGTGAATGGTTTTCTGTCCTTCACCTGCTCCAGTTCCCAGCTACACTCTTCTCTGTCTGTCCCTTCTCTTTCACAGGCTGTCTCTATAAGGCAAGAAATAGGCCTCCACAAGCCCCAAGGCCATGTCCTTACAGTGTACTGCCCAACAGGAAGAGACCTTTCTATTCCTGTGATTCCTGTGTCAAATCTCAAGGATGCATCTAGGTGGCCCCAAATGAGCCATATGCCCACCGTTTTCCCAGTCACTGAGCTCAAGGGCATAGGATGTCTGATGGCCAAACTTGACTCACATGCCCACCATCTGCACCAGTCATAGACTTATAATGGGTTCATAAAAATTTACAGAAAGGGGTAGCCACACCTAGGACCAGCGCACAACCACATAGACATACAACACACACAGCCACATAGGGACCCACAGTTAGGTTAATACTCTGCTGTTGTCTTCTTGAAATTCTTAATAATTACATTTTTGAACTTGTGTTTGGTAAGTAGAATCCAATGGGATAACTCAGCACTTGCATGAGCAGAGGAGGTATACACAACAGGCATGTCCACCTCTGTGCTTTGCTACCCATTAGCCCACTCCACTCATAATGTCCATGAGCACAGAATGCCTGTGGACCCAGGATATATGGAGTTTGGTGAGACTTGAAACAAGTATAAAGGAATCATGTTACACCTATGACTGGATAAAAGGAATATGGACAGCCACGGGAGGCCATACGCGCTTTTATAACCAGTACTTGCTTCAAATGCAGAAAGAAGGCAACGGTATTATAAGAAAAATGAACAACCAGAGCACCCTATCACATCCTTCCTTACCTGGGCTACTTCCCTGTAATTAGTCAACCACTTACTCTGAAAGTAATGGCATAGACAGAAAGGGAAGGATAGAGCAATCTAGAGCTCCTGTCCTCTAGTGCTTTCTCACGCATTGGTCAGCCACAGGTAGGGAGGGTGCTGGTGCTCGTGCACATAGCAGGAAGTGGAATAGAAATGATTGAGTTACTTTTGTGCAGCATCACCACTGTTCTGGTAAAGAATGAAATACACAGGCATATAAGAGCTACAGAGTACAAACTGTATAGTTTTGGTGATTCTGCATACAAGCCCAATGTTTTTATATTTACATATAAAACCGGCGTAGTAAATTCTATATAAAGATAAATGATAAAGTCCATGCTAATAATTTATAATCTCTATTTTTATTTACATAGAATGACATTAAATAGCAAATTTTAAAAAACACGATGACAACCTTAAAGAGACAACAGAAGAAAAAAATGTTTTCTATTTTAATGCTTTTAATGGCCATTCTATCTTGCTTTTTGAGCAAGGGCCCATTTTTTTACTTTGAACTGGGCCCTACGGATTGTGAAGCTGGCCCTAGGCACAACCTCATATCACTACCTGTTCTGGTTATTTATTACTAGGTAAGCTATGTAACACATTGCCCCAAAACCTGGTGCCTTGAAACAACAATCATTCTTAACTATCTCATGGTTTGTCACTCAGAAGTTCAGGCAGAGCTCAGCTAAATGATTCTTCTGCTTCACATGGTATTAACTAGGTGCACTCTGTGGAAATCAGGTGGCTTCCGGGCTGTTAACACATCTGGTCTTGGCAAGGATTGGGGAAGACTGGCCTCAGCTTGGCACCCCCAACTCTGCCCCACTCTCCGGCAGTCTTTGGAGTTCTTACATGGCAGTTCAGGGCTCCAAGAGACCAAGACCTAAGCTGTCCATCCTCTAAAAGCCTAGGCTTAGAATTAAAATGCTATCACTTCTGCCACACTTTCTTGGTCAAAACAGTAATAGGGCAGCCCAGATGCAAGAGGGAGAGTCTATTACACATCAGGAAACCAAAGCCCGGAGAGGCTCAGTAACTTGGACAAGGTCACATAGCTAGTAGGTCATAAACTTGGCAGTTGAACCCAATCTGGCTCCAGGGTCAATGCTGTAGGCCACTTTGCCATGCTGGTAATAGTAGTCTCTGAACAACTAAACTGTGTGACAATAAAGGACAAAGTCTTAACTTCAGAAGGCAGCTTTAACACACACACACACACACACACACAGATGTCTTAGTAAGTAAAATTTGTGCTTTGGGAGGCCAAGGAGGGCGGATCAAGAGGTCAGGAGATCGAGACCATCCTGGCCATGGTGAAACCACATCTCTATACTAAAATACAAAAGATTATCTGGGTGTGGTGGCATGTGCCTGTAGTCCCAGCTACTCAGGAGGCTGAGGCAGGGGAATTGCTTGAACCCAGGAGACGGAGGTTGCCATGAACTGAGATCATGCCACTGTGCTCCAGCCTGGTGACAGTGCAACAATCCTTCTCAAAAAAAAAAAAGTGAAAGAACTTTATAAATATTAGAATTCTCCAAAACTGTAACTTAGAGATTCTAAAACCTCTCTATCCCAGAGACAGGCCCCAGATGCAAAACTGCTGGATGTACCTCTGACCCCATGGATGGAGCAAACTGGCCCCAGAGCAGAGCTGACACCTCAAGGGGACCTATGCACCCGTGATGACGTGCACACTGAGGTACTGAGTGCCGTCCATCCCACTCTCAAAATAGAAACGTGAATCCCTCAACATGGTGCCAAGTAATGATTGGTGGGTTTGAGTTATCCCTAAAACTGAATCAGAGAATCTGTCATCTATGAATCCATACACATCTGTATTTTCCATGTGTACCGATAATAAAAGTTAAGATCTCATCTTGTGAGGGGAGAAGCTTTTGCCCTCAGAGTTTTTCAAATCCTGGAAAAAGAATTATAATGAATCAGAATTACAAAGCTGTAGTAATTAAAGCAGCAACACCTATCGGATATTAGATAGATCAAAGAAAAACAAAAGAAACACCAGAACTAAACCCAAGTGTATAAGCGATTTGGCATTTGATAAAGTTTAATTGCCAATCAGTGAGGAGAAGATGAACTGTTGGATAAACTGACTAATCACTAGGGAAGAAGAAATAAAATGTCCATCTTGCCCCTTGTGACCAAACAAAATCCCAAATGGATTATAAATAATTAAATGTAAAAAGGTAGCCGGGCATGGGGGCTCATGCCTGTCTGTAATCCCAGTACATTGGAAGGCCAAGGTGGGTGGAACATGAAGTCAAGTGTTCAAGACCAGCCTGGCCAACATAGTGAAACCACATCTCTACACACTCTATCTGGGTGTGGTGGCAGGTGCCTGTAATCCCAGCTAGTTAGGAAGCTGAGGCAGGAGAATCGCTTGAGCCTGGGAGGCGGAGGGATTGCAGTGAGCCGAGATCTCACCATTGCACTGCAGCTGAGGCAACAGAGCGAGACTCTGTCTAAAAAAATAAAAAGGTGTAAGCATTTTTATATATTTGTGGATAACTAAGGCATCAAAGCTAGAAATCAGAGGTGATTTTTTTCCA
The DNA here is from genome assembly GCF_030222135.1 of Aotus nancymaae. Lineage (NCBI taxonomy): Eukaryota > Metazoa > Chordata > Mammalia > Primates > Aotidae > Aotus > Aotus nancymaae. Next base: position 22,548,086 of record NW_026988455.1, read on the forward strand.
TATAAAACATTTAAATCATATTGTTGACACAAATAAATGAGTAAGAGAAAACTAAAATGTGAACTCAAGAAAATGTTAATAACATAATTGATGAACATAGAAGCTGTTAAGACTTTGTAAATCAATAAAGATTCGTATATCATAAAAAATATTGAGAAATTTGATGAATAAGGATTTCACAAAAGAAATAAATATGAATAGTCAACAAACATGTAAAATAGTATTCAACCTCTACAGTTAAAATGATACAAATTAGAAACAAAAATGAGATCGCCTTTACATTTTACCCTGCCCAGGATGAAAACATTGATAATGCCTGGAACTAATTGCCCTGGGTAGCAGAATGCCTGCCCTCACAGCCTGGCACCAGGAGCTTGCCTGCCCCTGTAGAACCTGTGTGTGATGAAGGGACAGGCGCCCTTTCCTTGGGGCAGATGCAGCTCCCTGCTTGTCAAGCAGAGTGTGGCTTAGGGTTCAGCCCCACCAGGCTCAGAGAGCATCCCTGCGCCAAGCACGACCCATACCAGCTGGAAGTAGAAACCAGAGTTGAATCTTTCCCGAGTGCAATTTAGCAACAAGTGTCACAAATAAAACAGCATCTCCTCTGACTCTCAACGTTTCTCCTAGGAATGTATCTCATAGAGAGATTCATCAAGGATCAAAGATGTATAAACGGGGGTGTTTCCTGGCTCTGGAACTCCATTCCCAGCAAGCCACAGTGTTGTCAAAGGAGCCTGTCACAAGCTTCTGTTCATCAAACTTCACCGCTGCACAAGTGTGGGTCTGGATGTCATAAACGCACTGCCCTGTGCTCACATCTCACAGCTTTGCAGACAAGTCATCTGACCCTGTACAGAGAAGTCCATCTTTGTAGTAAAGTGCATACACTCTGGCACTGTGTCCAATTAATGATGAGGTCTCAAAGGCTTCATGGTCCTCCAGTTGCTTCATTCTCAAAATAGCCTTCAAATAAACCTTCTTCCAGTGCAAAGCGTCCTGAACACAATCATCTATCTGCCAGCCCAAAGTTTTACATGCAGTCTGCCACACCTCTGTACAGGCACTTATCACCTTATTCCACTGTTTAGAGACGAGGCAGCACGTGAGTAAAGTCTGAGGATCGAGCCATTCTAACAAATAGAAACTGAGCTCCAGGGGAAGGAGTTTGAGGAAGTCCCGCTTGAGGAGAGTCTCTCGGTTACTGGAGAGATGCCTGAGCTGGGCTGCCCCACTCAGACTAATAAGGTGATACAGAGTTTCATTTTTCTGCAAGTTCGTCAGAGAAAGAAATGTAACAGTAATGTTACCAAGCCATGTCTCAAAGTCCTTTCTCTCCATAAGGTTATGGAAAAGTTTACCTGAGCGAGCGCCCCAGGGCCCGGGACCTCGCGCAGGGTTCACAGCTACTAAGTGCTCTCGGGCCGCCAGAGCCTCGCAGCGGCCGGGTCCGCTCCGCAGCCAAGGCGCCTGGACCTGCGGCCGCCGCTCCCGGTCCGCAGCCTCACTGGGGAGCGGCTTTTTTTTTTTTTTTTTTGATAGAAACTTGATTTATTATTGATTGTTTAACATATTTTGAAGTAACATAGAATGAAAATTAGTTACCTAATTAAGTAACAACAGAAGAGTAAACTAAGGATGAAGACAAATATAGCAGTACCAAAAACCGCAATATATATGTTGAGAGGCAGATTCTGGAATCCAATATTAGGCATCCTGAAGTTGTAATGTGGGAAATCTGAGCTCATGGATCAATCCCCCAAGACCCGGAACAAGGCAGGATATCCGCTCTCATCACTCTTTTTTTTTTTTTTTAGTGGATTTTAGGTTTTGGGGTACATGTGAAGAACATGCAAGATTGTTTCATAGGTGCATACGTGGCAGTGTGATTTGCTGCCTTCCTCCCCTTCACCTATATCTGACATTTCTCCCCGTTATCCCTCCCCAACCTCCCACCCCCCGCTGTCCCTCCCCTATTTCCCCCCAACAGACCCTAGTGTGTGATGCTCCCCTCCCTGTCTCCATGTGTTCTCATTGTTCATCACCCGCCTATGAGTGAGAACATGCGGTGTTTGATTTTGTGTTCCTGTGTCAGTTTGCTGAGAATGATGGCTTCCAGGTTCATCTATGTCCCTACAAAGGACGTGAGCTCACCGTTTTTGATGGCTGCATAATGTTCCATGGTGTATATGTGCCACATTTTCCCTGTCCAGTCTATCATCGATGGGCATTTGGGTTGGTTCCAGGTCTTTGCTATTGTAAACAGTGCTGCAATGAACATTCGTGTGCATGTGTCCTTATAGTAGAACGATTTATAATCCTTTGGATATATACCCAGTAATGGGATTGCTGGGGCAAATGGAATTTCTATTTCTAGGTCCTTGAGGAATTGCCGCACTGTCTTCCACAATGGTTGAACTAATTTACACTCTCACCAACAGTGTAAAAGTGTTCCTATTTCTCCACATCCTCTCCAGCATCTGTTGTCATCACTCTTATTCAACATAGTGCTGGAAGTTTCGGGCGCGCCGGCGACAGCGCCAGACGTGCGGAACCGTCAGCGTCCTGAAGCGGGCTCGGGCTGCAGGCGGCGAGTGTCTGTCCGGACTGAGCGCAGCTGAGGTGGCGACGGCTGACTGCGCTCAGCGGCTCCTCGCGAGGGGCGGGTTTTTTTTTAACCCAATGACAGACTAGTTTACTGCTTACAGTGGACACTCCAGCTCAGTCATCAAGCAGGTTAGGAAACAAACAAAAACACCTGAATTAAATTTAAAACATATTGTATGCCAGATAATGTTCTGCTATATTTATATTAATACATGTATGTGAAATCATATTTGTATGATTAAAAAAACTAATGCAAAGAAAAAAAAAAAAAAACACCTGATACAACATTCACAAGTAACACAGGCCACGTGCTTTCTTCAGGAACCCCACATAGATGTGTGGAGAAAAAGAAAGGGCCCTCCCTCTTCCTTCTTTTTTTTTTTTTTTTGAGACGGAGTTTCACTCTTGTTACCCAGGCTGGAGTGCAATGGCGCAATCTCGGCTCACCGCAACCTCCGCCTCCGGGGTTCAGGCAATTCTCCTGCCTCAGCCTCCTGAGTAGCTGGGATTACAGGCACGCGCCACCATGCCCAGCTAATTTTTTGTATTTTTAGTAGTGACGGGGTTTCACCCGTCACTACTAAAGGAAGAGGATGGTCCCCTCTTCCTTCTTATATCAGCAAGACGAGCCTACACAGGGCAAACGTCCGGCTCCCCGCTCAGTATACAGAGTCCACACTCTTTCCCAAACCTCCAACCCCTATCCTCTGAGTGGGCCCAACCCTATCCCACCAAGCAGCTCCTTTTCACTCCTTGGCCCCCGCAACTAGCGGACATGGCTATTCTTGTCGTCCCCTCTGGCCTCCTCCAGTGCTGAGGGCTGATCCAGGGAAGCAGCCAGTGGTTCCTCTTTTGCCTTGCTGAGTAAGGGCCCGGTCCCTGGCCTGACCACTTCAGGCAGCCGGGAGAGACCTGACAAAGGCCGCCTACCCAGAGCCTGAGTGCAGGGAGCTGGAAATAGATCAGGAAAGTAGGCATCACCTCCTGGGGGGTGCCCCAGAGCTTGCAGGCAGAACGGACCGAGGAAGGGCAGTTCTGGCAAACAGGGGTCACTCCAGGAGGCTGCACCCATATTCCCAGCAGGCGGCTGCATCAGGATCTGCCCCAAGGAGGCGCCTGGGCAATAGCCCTGTGATGTGCCCCCGCTGGAGCCACAGGGAAATGTAAACAGAGAGTCTTCAGGCGGTGGAAGCGTCAGTGAACTGGGCATGGAGAAGGGGAAACTGGGGAGGTAGGGAAACTGGGGCTGAGGGGGTTGGAAAAGCGGGGTCTGTGGAGCCTGGGAGAACTGGAAGGGCCCCGGCTGGTTGTTCTCTTGGTAATCCTGGGGCTCCAGCTCTTCCAAATATGAACAGGGGGGTGGCAGAGCAATGCTTGTCCCTCAGGACCCACAGGGGCCATTCTTGTGGCTGCTGTCACTGCCGGCAACGTCCATCAGCAGCGGCATCAGTTGGGGGGTGTGGACAGGGCCAAGGGGGAAAGGAAGGTTGGCCCTTCGCACAGGTGGGGGGCTTTACAGAGGGGGTGTTGCCACCCTCTGAGCACCCTCACTGGGTTGGGTGGGGGCCAAAGTCTGGTCAGAAGTCAGCAGCATGGGGGGCTCTGGAAAGGTATCCAGAGGGGACTCCTGAGGGAAAGGGTCAGGCTTTGGCTCCACAGGCACAGGAGGCAGGAGCTCAGCTGTAGAGCTGCACTGACTGCAGGCAGGGCCAGGGGCTGCAGGATTGTCCTTGCTTTCTTTCCCATTCAGTTTCTCTGTTTCTCGCCACTTGGCCCAGCGATTCTGGAACCTCACCATGATGCACTAAGGGGTCACCCCCACCTTCTGGGCAATCTCCCGGAGTTTATCACTGTCAGGATAGTGGTCTTCCTGGAATATCCTCTCTAGCTCCTCTGGCTGATCTGAGCGGTATAGGGTTCGTGTCTTTTTCCTAAGTTGGCAGGTCACTTCCGGGGGCCCCTGCTTCTGTTCTGTGTTTTGATTGCTCTGGGCCAATGTGCTGAGGAGGTTGGCCAGGTGACAGGGGCCCCGGCCTGACCCACAAGGCACTGGGTTGTGTGCAGCACGGGCTGAGCTAGGGACACCAGGAGATGATATTGGGGCCAGACCCATGGCATTAGGCTTTTTCTGTTTCCCCGGGAACTTTCCAGTCTTCAGGACCCCTTTCCTGTCTTCACCTCTTCCACTGGGAGGGAACGATCTTCCCCCTGAGGCTGGGGTCTGGAGCGGGCTAGAGTTCTGTCTTTGTGGGGAGCCCGGGAGCTGGGGTGTGGGCACAGTCTCGCAGCATCAGCCCCAGCGGATTCTCCAGAGACTGCTGGCAGCTTCTTCTCTCCTGAGATGGTGCAGGAGGGTGGCAGTTCCTCCCTCTGAGTATCCTGAGCATGAGGGGCTGAGTCTTGTAGCGGTTCCTCCTCCTCGTGTCCTGAGGCCAGGGGCTTGCCTCCAGCTTCCTGGCCCTGCGGTCCCTGACAGGGATCCTTCATGGGTTCCACGGCCTGGACTCCCACCTCCTGCGGAGAGGGCCCGGCTGCCCTCGACCATTCCCCAACCCGGGACTCTGGCTTCAGCAGGGGCTGAAGACCCCCAGGGCAGGCCCTCCCCGGGTGTCCAAGGGGCTGAGGGTCCTGGGCACTCGGGGGACCCCATGCAAGTCCAAGGCTCCTGGGCCTTCCGTTGCTAGGGGACCTGACAGCCTCGTGCGGTTTGGGAGCAGGGTCAGAGGTCTCATGCCCCAAGCTTCATCAGGCCCTGGAGAGACAGGCTCTCCATTGCTTTAGGACTTTCCAGGGGAAGAACCCCTAGCTCAGGCAGGAGAGTGAGGGGGATCTGGGTGGGTTCCCATCCCACTGTTTCACTCACAGCTGGAGGAGCCTCAGTTTCCCTGTCTGAGCTGAGAGGGTGGCTGGGCGACTGCTGGAGGAGACCTCAGCTCACACTGGTGTTGGCTGCTGGGGGCCCCACTGAAGCCACCCTCGTGAAGGAGGGGGTCCCAGGCTTCCTCCGGCCCCCAGGTTCTATTGGGACTTCACCATGCTGCTGTTCATGGTGGGGAACCTCATCATCATCCCAGTGGGCATCACCTTCTTCAAGGATGAGACCACCACCCCGTGGATTGTGTTCAACGTGGTCTCGGACACCTTCTTCATGGACCTGGTGCTGAACTTCCGCATGGGCATCGTTATCGAAGACAACATGGAGATCATCCTGGACCCTGAGAAGATCAAGAAGAAATACCTGCGCACGTGGTTCGTGGTGGACTTCGTGTCCTCCATCCCTGTGGACTACATCTTCCTCATCGTGAAGAAGGGCATCGACTCCGAGGTCTACATTACGGCGCGCACCCTGCGCATCTCGCTTCACCAAGATCCTCAGCCTCCTGCGGCTGCTGCGCCTGTCGTGCCTGATCTGCTACATCCACCAGTGGGAAGAGATCTTCCACATGACCTATGGCCTGGCCAGCGCGGTCATGCGTATCTGCAACCTCATCAGCATGATGCTGCTCTTCTGCCACTGGGACGGCTGCCTGCAGTTCCTGGTGCCCATGCTGCAGGACTTCCTACGCAACTGCTGGGTATCCATCAATGGCATGGTGAACCACTCGTGGAGTGAGCTGTACTCCTTTGCACTCTTCAAGGCCATGAGCCACATGCTGTGCATCGGATATGGCTGGCAGGCACCCGAGAGCATGACGGACATCTGGCTCACCATGCTCAGCATGATCGTGGGCGCCACCTGCTACGCCGTGTTCATCGCCCACGCCACCGCCTTCATCCAGTCGCTGGACTCTTCACGGCACCAGTACCAGGAGAAGTACAAGCAGGTGGAGCAGTACGGGTCCTTCCACAAGTTGCCGGCCGACTTCTGCCAGAAGATCCACGATTACTACGAGCACCACTACCAGGGCAAGATGTTCGACGAGGACAGCATCCTGGGCGAGCTCAATGGGCCCCTGCGGGAGGAGATTGTCAACTTCAACTGCCGGAAGCTGGTGGCCTCCATGCCACTGTTCGCCAACGCCAACCCCAACTTTGTCACGGCCATGCTGACCAAACTCAAGTTTGAGGTCTTCTAGCCGGGTGACTACATCATCCGCGAGGGCATCAGCGGGAAGAAGATGTACTTCATCCAGCACGGCGTTGTCAGCGTGCTCACCAAGGGCAACAAGGAGATGAAGCTCTCCGACGGCTCCTACTTCTGGGAGATCTGCCTGCTCATGTGGGGCCGGCATCTACTGCCGCCTCTATTTTTTGAGCATGGACAACTTCAACGAGGTGCTGGAGGAGTACCCCATGATGCGGCGTGCCTTCGAGACAGTGGCCATCGACCGCTGGGACCGCATCGGCAAGAACTCCATCCTCCTGCACAAGGTGCAGCATGACCTCAACTCGGGCGTGTTCAACAACCAGGAGAACACCATCATCCAGGAGATTGTCAAGTACAACCGGGAGATGGTGCAGCAGGCCGAGCTGGGCCAGCATGTGGACCTCTTCCCACTGCCGCCTCTGCCACAGGTCACCTCTGCCATCGCCACGCTGCAGCAGGCCATGGCCATGAGCTTCTGCCCGCATGAAGCTTCATGGGGCATGGCTGGGCTGTTGGTGGGGCCGCTAGCGATCGGCTCTCCGCGCCTGGTGCGCAGTCCGCCCCCGGGGCCTGCACCTGCCGCCTCCTCGCCGGGGCCCCCGCCCCTCGTCAGCTCCCCAGGCGCGCCTGCCAGCCCCCGGGCACCGCGGACCTCGCCCTACGGCTGTTCACCCGCCGCCCCCCTCGCCGGGCCCGCCCTGCATGCGAGCGGTCTGAGCCGCGCGTTGCGCCCACTGTCGGCCTCGCAGCCCTCGCTGCCCCACGGAGCGCCCGGCCCTGCGGCCCTCTGCGCGCCCGGCCAGCAGCTCCACGCCGCGCCTGGGGCCCACGCCCGCCGCCAGGACCGCTGCACCCAGCCCGGACAGCAGGGACTCGGCCTCGCCCTGCCCCGGAGGTGGCCTGGACCCCCAGGACTCCGCGTGTTCGCGCCTCTAGTCCAACTTGTGACCCTTGCCCACCGCCCCGCGCGCCCAGGCGGGCTGGGGGCGGGGCCGTCATCCAGACCAAAGCCATGCCATTGCACTGTCCCGGCCGCCAGCCTGCGCAGAAGCCATAGACAGACGTAGGTAGCCCTAGTCTGAATTGTTTGCTGCCTTGAATTTCACACACAAAAAAATAAGGAATCAGGTACACTGAGGAAACTTGACTTGCTCAGAGCTGCACAACTACAAAAGTTGCAGAGCTGAGGCTGCTGTAGCCCGTGCTTCCTGACCTGTAGGCAGCGCACCCACCACTGGGTTTAAACACAGTGATCACACTTCAGACACTATCCCTGGTCTTTAAGTAACTTCTCTCTTTGGTTTGTTCGAAAGAGTACTGACAAAAGAAAAATGAGGAAGTTTATCATTTGTAGGTGAAAAGTCACTTTTACATCTGGTTGAATTGGCTAGGGAATACCAGCAGAAGGAAGTTGTTCCTCTGGCTACATCCTGTGTCATTTTGGCAGCTGGATGGATGTGATCAGAGGTGAAAATCACTGAGATAAGCCACTCACCTCCATCATGCCGGTCTATCAAAATTAACTTCCCTTCATAGGACACGATAGATAGGGTTGTTACCTACATATTAAAATAATGAATTTTACCTCAATTTAATGTAATATGTATAAAAGTACACCTGATGCTGTTGGAGGGAGGAGCCCAGTGTGTGCCACACGACTCCAGCTAAGCCCACTCCCACCCTTCCCATGCTCAAAGCCTGTAGAAAATCAAGGTCAAATGGAGTATTAAGCCATCAAATGTGATCCACAAAAGGGGTAAGAAAGGGTCTGACATGAGGATTAAGGAGCTGCCACACACAAAGGGGCAGAGCAAAGTGAAAGTCTGAAGAAAGCTGCCAAGTGTGGACAAGATAAAATGAATGAACTAGCAGCTAGGCAAACCTTAAAAAAAAAGAGCATGCCAAAGTTAAAAATGAAATCCAGTCTGAAAGAATTTTAAGTGCACAGGCTACAAAATTTGATACAAGCATGAATTCACTTTTTTAAAAAACTCAAGAAACAATTGAATAACCAAGAGAAAATAACTAAAAAGAGAGCAATAGAGGGAACCAGAGATAGGGAAATAATTTGAGGACCAATAATTCTACCTGCAGGTAAGTTAGAAATAACAAGAAATGAAGCAGACCGAGCTGAACATGTAATTACTGAAAAAAAAAAAAGAGAAAGGGAGAGAGAGAAAATCACTGTGAATCAGGGAAAAAAAATAGATTACTACAATCAGAGAAAAGATAATAAACAAAGATGACAAAAAATTAATATATTTGAAGAGAAGAACCTAACAAATTAAAAGGTATTTATAATCATGCAATAAAATAATATTTGAATGAAGATCTAAATCTACTAATAAAGAGTGCATTATGCTAAGAAATGAAAGATGGCTGGGTGTAATGGCTCCCCTGTAAACCCATCACTTTGGGAGGCCAAGGTGGGAGGATGACCTGAGGTCAGGAGTTCGAGACTACCCTGGCCAACGTGGTGAAACCCTGTCTCTACTAAAAATACAAAAAAAATTAGCTGGGCATGGTGGTGGGCATCTGTAATCCCAGCTACTCAAGAGGCTGAGGCAGGAGAATCGCTTGAACCCAAGAGGCAGAGGTTGCAATGAGGAAGATCACAGCATTGCACTCTAGCTGCCTGGGCAACAAGAGCTAAACTCCATCTCAAAAAAAGAAGGAAAAGATGCTGGTTGATCTGTACCAGTATATACTTTTGTCAAGTTTCCTAATATCTCAGGTAAAGAAAGACTCCTTCAGCCACCTGGAAAGAAGAGCAAGTCATCCAAAAGAGGGCAAAGGACCAGCTCTTCTCACACTCCTCCAAAACAGCATTCAATGCCAAAAGGTCAGGGGACAAACATCTACTGAGTCTAGGACAAAGAGAAGTAGGATGGAGAAACAATGTGCCCACCTTGATGTCATTGCAATACAACAGCAACAGAACAACATCCTGAAACTGGAGAGCATTGATAGGCTCAGTAAGTGAGATCACTTCTCAACAGTCCATCCAACTAATCAATAGAGAAATTAGGAATGAGATGTGGTGGTAGAAAGGTCTGGAGGTGAATGTGGCATCCTTTACATGTAGAACTAAGAAGAAACCACTGAGGATTTATGGTTGCAATAAATCATGCAAAAATTTTAATTTAACCATGTAAAACTCATATAGCTAGCAAAACTTGAGAGGTGAGCTGAGTGAGAGAGGTAATTGGCTCACGTATCATAGCAGAGTTACTAATACTGTGTGTTAAAGATTATATGTAATTGTTTTTTTATGTATATACATATACATACACACGTGTATGTATGGATTTACAAGTGAATTTTGTTGTTACTCAGGTATAACCATTACCCCTTGTGAGGGTTAATTTTATGTGACAACCCAACTTTGCTGCAAGATGACAAGATATTTGGTGAAACATTATTTCTGGGTCTGTCTATGAGGGTTTCTGGATAAGATCAGCATTAGAATTAGCTGATGACCCTTTCAAGTGGGGGTGAGCATCATCCAAACTTTTGAAGGCCTGAATAGAACACAAAGGTGGAGTGACAGAATTTGCTTTCTTTGCCTGTCTTTGGGCTGGGACATTGGTCTTCTCGTGTCCTCAGACTCAAATATGGACTGGAACTTACATCCTCAGCTCTCTGTAGATCTTGCAACTTCCTAGCCTCCATAATTATGTGAACCAATTCCTTATTGTATATCTCTCCCCTCCCTCTTACTATTTATTCATATTACTTTGTTCTCACACTGCTGTAAAGAACTATCTGACACTGGGTAATTTATAAAGGAAAGAGGTTTAATTGACTCACAGGGATGGGGAGACCTCAGGAAACTTATAATCATGGCAAAAGGGAAAGCACACACATCTTTCTTCGTGTGGTGGCAGGAAGGAGAAGTGTGAAGCAATGGGGGGAAAGCCCCTTATAAAACCATCACTTCTCCTCACTACCATGAGGACAGCATGGGGTTAACTGCACCCATGATTCAATTACCTACCCCTAGTCCCTCTCATGACACATGGGGATTATGGGAACTGCAATTCAAGATGAGATTTTGGTGGGGACACAGCCAAATCATATCAATCTATCTTCTGTATCTGTCTAGCTATTTATCATCTATAATCAACCTAGTAACTTATTGGTTCTACTTCTCTGTAGTACCTTGACTAATCACCCTTCAAGATTTGTAGGTAATAAAATAGTTTTAAAAGAAAATGCTTTACATTTTAATACGTTTAATTATACCTTTTTCTACTTTGTGAATGAGGAGCCCCACATGTTCTTGCTTGGAGTCCCCAGTCATATTTCAGGCCCGGGGTGGAGATTTGAGAATGGCTTTTTAACACTAGCCCATATTCTGCTTGTTCCATTGCCTGCCTGAGTGGGCTGGGATGGAAGGCAGGGCACTTCATATTCTAAGGCTATTGGAATGAAGAAAGAGGTTCTTGGTTTTGTTTGGCATCTAAAGCAGGTTCTTGAAAAGATTTCACAGGACTAGGATTAAATTCTTTTTTTTTTTTTCTGAGACAGATTCTTACTCTGTCATCCAGGCTGGAGTACAGTGGTGTAATCTCAGCTCACTGCAACCTCCACCTCCCAGGTTCAAGCGATTGTCCTGTCTCAGCCTCCTGAGTAGCTGGGATTACAGGTAGGCGTCCCCAGGCCTGGCTAATTTTTGTATTTTTAATAGAGATGGGGTTTCACCATGTTGGTCAGGCTGGTCTCGAACTTCTGACCTTGTGATCCACCCGCCTCAGCCTCCCAAAATGCTGGGATTACAGGCATGAGCCACTGTGCCCAGCTGGGTTAAATTCTTAAAGATTCTGTGTCTATTCTGATAAAAGTATCTGTCTCCTTCTCTGCCTTGAGTTGCATCGTAGAAGGGCCCTCTCTCCCATCTTCTGTTTCCACCAAATATATCTCATTTCATGATGACTGTCTCCCCGGATCTTCTTCTGGGTCTGAATAGATCTAAGTGAGGCATACAAACTCCTAGAATGATTTTCCTACAATCTCTGTGCTAAGCTGGAAGACTTTTTTTCTAGTTGTGTACAGTAATCATTGCAGTAAATACATTGTGTTGCTTTCAAGTCAAGCTTTGCTGATGAATGACAATGAGGGTTATTTTTTGAATTTTCTGGTCTGAATCAACTTGGCATGGGTGGATTTTGTGAGAAACACTTTTCACCAAATACAGAAGGTGCAGGGGGTCAAGTTTGTTTTCTTTTATATCTAGCTTCTATCTATCACTTTGTGCCTGAAGAACTACATCCCATTTATCTTTAAAATCAGTCCCTTCTGTTTTCTAAATTCATTAGCACTGTGGAGTGGTATTCCTCAGGCAGCATCCACTATTTACAGAGCTATTTTGCAGGTGCTGCAGTAAGCTCCGTAGCATTCCCTTATTATCAGTGTTTTCTGTGGGCAGAAGCTTAATGACTGGGGAGGTAGTTTGGCTCCACTCTCTTCAAGAGCTGTCTGCCCATCCCACATCCAGTCCATGGCAGCAGCAATGGACTCAGTGTGATGGATCCAAAGCTAGCATCTGAATAGCCTCTGGGGAGGGCACACACTCTGGAATTGCCCTGGGTCAAGGTGGCCCCTCTCATTGCTCAGCAATATCCCTTCAGAGGGTCATGCATAGGGAGCTTGCCATCTTGCATACTTTTCTCTTATCTGAGTCATTTTCAATTCTAACATAACTACTTTATGAGAGAGAAGGATTGGGCCTCTCTGTGAGACAGACCCCCAAGAGCCATGGGCTTTTGCTCTTATGCATTCTTATGACACACGTCAATAATTCTCCAATATGGTCCCTAGACCAGCGACATCCACATCACCTGGAGCTAGTTAGGAAAGCAATCCCTTGGGCCCTCCTCAGGCCTTCTGAGTCAGAAACTCTGCAGGTGGGCCTCAGCAAGTATGTTTTCACAAGGCTTCTAGATGGCTCTATCACACAGTGAGGTATGAGAACCACTGAACAAGTCAATGCACTCATACCTTCCATCTATCACTTTGTACCTGAAGAACTAGAGTCATGTGTCAGCTCTGTAGCTGTCAAAACAATTTCCCATGATGCCAGCTCCCTGGCTTCCTCTGACCTTTCCCCAGATGAAGTCAGGGCTAGGGTGATGAGCTCCCCTCAAGAACCCACTTCCTCTGAGGCCAAACCTCAGACCCCTGGAGGGTTGCTCTATCAACCAACAAGGTGCCCTTCAAAATATCAGTAGCAGGTTTTCCTGTCTGCTATGTTTACTCTGCAAAATGATGGCATGAGAGATTCCTATCCAAAAGTCTAGGATAGACCAAGGACCCAGGACACTGGTGTGCTATGTGCCGTTGGCTTACAGTCTGACATTCCACACTCATCACACTTGCTAATGTTTTTTGCCACAGGCCCCTCGCTGAGATGTGGTTGGAGTTTTTTGATGTGATTGTTTGATGTGTCTGTTTCAGGCAGCAGACTTCCTAGGAGGCTCCTTGAAGCACTGCTCATAAAGGAAGAGTCCTCGGGCCATCGTGTGCAGTTCCCTTTTCATCTCTGCTTTCATTTCTCAGGCTTCAGGGAGCGTGAAACTTCTGGTGACTTCTCCTTCCAGAAACCCTCTGCTGCAGAGTCATGAACAGCCCATGTGGTGATTAGGCCTCCCTCTGAAGGGTGAACTCACATGGATGCCTGTGTCACTAGGAAAGGGCCCATGTTACCCCCAGAAACCCCAAGAGGGGGATTCCCAAAAAGTCTTTCCTCCAGTCGGGCAACAAGGTCCAGAAACACCACCAGAGCAAGCAGAGACTCAAGGCTCCCTGACATGGTAATTCTGTACCGAAGCCACACCGAGACCCCTTGTGAGTTTGCGGAGGATGAGGATCACAAGTTGACAATGGACTGACTTAAAATTGGCAGTGATATGAGATTCCAATTTTTAGCATCCCGGGGGGAGGCTCCTCCTTCACCTTAACTGGCGTGTGTCCCTGGGGCCTCACCAATCCCTGTGTTGAGAGAGCTGGGAACTACTCATGGACATGGTTAAGCCCAGGTCAATTGTGGGGTGGGGCATGAGCTCTCCTGTTCGAAGCCCCAAACCCTTTCCCTGGCAGGTCCCAGCACATCTGAATTTTCATCCAGGCGGAATTATCCTGCTGAGGACAGAAGTGTGAGTCACTAGAGAGCACCTAGCTCATCCCCTGGAGAGGGTGAGGACTTGTGGAACTTTAGTGTCCCTTGTCTGGGAGCATGCTCCTGCTTCTCACCATGGCCCTCTGGTGACCCTGCACTGCCCACTACTGTGGCAGTGCACCCCAGCTGCACAGGACATATGTACAATGTTAGCAACACTGGTTTTCTCCTCTTTGGCTCAGTTAGCCACAAAGGCCGGAAAAATTCCAATGGTTCTAAAGGAAGTAGATGCAGACTGATGCTGGCCAAAAAAGCTAGGTAGGAAATGTCCCCTGGGTAACATGAGCTGGGGACATAATCAGGGATTGTGAGTGGTGTTCTCCACTGCCTTGACCTGTAGCTACATGGTGGCCAAGGATACAGCAAACACTTTTTGGACGTCCTGTGCTCTCAGCAAGTCTTACTCTAGAAATGAGAACCATCATACATCACACAGGTGCTCCTTCCTGACTCTCAGCCTACGTCCCATGCAGCTCTGAAGCCTTCTGCCTTGCTCTGCAGCCTCTGAGCTTCCTCCTCCATTCTGGGCTCAACTCCTAACTTCTCCTCTTCCCTATACACCCCAGTGGAACCCACATAACCATCACAGGCCTTTGGTACTTGACAGCACTCAGCAAAGGCTGCCTCCAGACTTATTGCCAAACCAGGTCCTCAGGTTATGGTTTTTGAGAAGCCACCATTGTATCTAATATCTGCCTGACTCCTTCTGCCAGTTCTTCCAGTGTATGGCTCACCATGGACCTTCTCTTTCAACACCACATTCTCTAAATCATTTTCATAGGTCACTGTGGGATTATAAGCTGCTCCCCTCCCCTCCTACTTGCTCATGGGATCTCATATGGAAATTGACCCAATAAAATAAAAACACCTTCTCTAATATCCATGGTATCCAGTGGTTCTCGCATGGAGTACGCATCTCTTCTAGATCCTCTTCACAACCCTCAGTGTAGCACTAAGGGAAAAATCTAAACCTCATTATTTCTCTTGTAGGGACACTGTTATTTCTCTTCTTAACTGTGTAGACATCCTGCTTCTAAACATTCCTTGGCTCATTGCTGTAAACCCTTCTTTGGTCCTCTAGCAGGTAGTCTTGAAATCAGTAGTGCTATCCTAGATGAAACCCCCATGTCTCCCCTCAACGTAACCCAGCACAGAGCTCAGGATCTTCAGGGGAGGCAAGACCCCTGTGCACTGGCTTCAGAGTGGATTATTTCAGACATAACCAACCTTTCTACACTTTTCCAAATTAAACAGTTTAGTCGCTTTTGTTAATTTTTGTTCAAAAGAATGTATCTCCTTCCCTGCCTCAAGTTTTATTGCTAAAGAACCCTTCTGTCACCTGCCTTTGCTGTGTACAAGGCTGTGGGGTGGGAGGGGAGCTTTCTATCTCACAGACAATGGACATGTGTTTAACAAAAAAGAGACAGATGCTCAATCAGAAAGCCATGAAGATAATTATGTCCTCCAGGCCAGGGACACAGAGCAGCTGCTATGATTCACAGGTCACTTGGGAATGTTCTCAATAAAAGCTTGATGCATTTCTGACCTGAGAAAGCCACACAGCCTGTGCCCCGTTGGCATTTAGATGATTTAGGGCAAGAAAGGAGATTCAAATACCATCACCAGTGCAGCTCAACTCTAGTCAAATTAATTAACGCGACTGCAAGAACGTGAGTGACATGAAACTTATTTGTAGGAGAGCCACTTTTCAGTGATAATTGAGAGGAGTTTAACACATTACACATCAGAGATGAAAAATGCCAGAGCATAGCTTGCTGATTCCTGGTGAGAACACATTTGCAGACACCTGGTGAAAGGCCTGATGATCCTGTACAGAGCAGGAGAACCAGAGTGAGATGTTCTTACAACGTGGACATTATTACCATGACATGAGTTTCTGTGTCACTACTTTACTCATTACATGTGGCCTGTCAGTGTTTCTCGGTGGGTTATATTGCTTGGTGCTTATAACATTTAAAGCAAATGAATGCTCTTCCCTTTAGATGAATTCTTATATGGTGCAGTCTTTCTATATAAAGACACAAAACAGAGTTGTTGCTGGAAGGAAAGCCGGTTAGGAGAACAGCCCAATTTGCCCTGGACCCATAGAGTAGCCCCTAAGATAAAGGAGGTGGGGGCCAGGCACGATGGCTCATGCCTATAATCCCTGTACTTTGGGAGACTGAGGCAGGCAGGCCACCTGAGGTCAGTAGTCGAGACCAGCCTGGCCAACATGGCAAAACCCTGTCTCTTCTAAAAAGACAAAAATTAGCTGAGCATGGTGGCACATGCCTGTGATCCCAGCTACTCAGGAGGCTGAGACAGGAAAACTGCTTGAACCCAGGAGTGGGAGGTTTCCATGAGCCAAGATTGCACCATTGCACTCCAGCCTGGGCAACAAGAGCAAAATTCCATCTCAAAAAAACAAAACAAAACAACAACAAAAAAAAACTGGGTGGGATGTGTGTGTGCATGCTCAGGTAGGGATGTGAGCACGAACATATGTGTGTGTGTAAATTCCAAAACAGAATTGCATTAGCTGCAAAGCTTCATAAAAATTTCTACCTGGAGTGGGGTCATATCTTCCCAGAGCTCTGCTTTAGAGCCTGCACAAGGGAAAAGGTATAGAATTTAAGTGACAAGGAGGGTGATTTCCCACCATTGGGAAAAAGGCGGATCATAGGTTGAGATAAGGTCTCTCCGATAAGAAGAACGGATAGCAGAGTGATGATCTTCTCTTTGCATTTCTAAAGCAGATAAGGTGTCATTCTTCCACATGTCAATGAAAATTATGTCCGACAAACTTCTCTTCAGGCTCTCCAGCATCAAAGAATCTGGTTCAGGGCTGTGCCTTCTCCATAAGTAGTGATGTTTGGGGCCATTAATACAAAACATAAACCTTGCCAAGGGGTCCAATGCAGCAGGGGGCTTTGTAGCTTCCTTGAAAAATAGGCCACTGACTTTCATGACACTGATGCACATACAGCACTGCCCTGTAGACCCAACTTTCACAAAGTTCTCCAAACTCCTTAACACAACCAAGCAAGCACCCTCATCTTACTAATTCTGACACCCACCTCGCAATTCTCCTCTCTATCTGGGGAAGTGCCTGGGCTCATGTGTGCCCCACCTGTACACAGATTTTACCTGCATGGAACTCTAGAGTAGCATGGTCCACCTGCTTGCCATCACTAAATTTCACTAACACTGCTTGGACCAGCTAAAGCCCCTGGGCTGCCCTCAGGTTGTAAAGTGGAGGTTACCATATTCTCCGTCTCAATTGAGCAAATATCCTGGGGTCACACATGGAAGCTGGACCAAGAAGAAACAGGTGTTTTCCAACAACAAAAGCTGATTTGTCTGCCATATGCATGTCCAAACATATGCTGATAAATTGGAGACATCAAATTGGCTGTAGATATCCATTCTGGTTTCTCCCAATATTAGCACTATGTTTCCAGAGGTGCCAGGCTTTGTCACTTCTTGCCTTAAGAACTTTGGCCTGGAAGACAGCATGACAGCCTTTGGAAACCTACATTGGCCATAAGGTTCAGCTCCAGAGGAGATGATACATGCAAGGACTTCTAGATGGGAAAGTCAGAGCTCTGGAGCTAGGACACAAGGAGCAAAGAGGGGCCTGGGGAACTCCAGCATCAATAGCACCTGCAATTCCTTCTGCTTCTCTTGGTACAGATTAGATCTCAGAGAAGATGCCACTGTGATGGTTTTACAGGGGTCAGAGCACTAAGAATGGGAATCCCCGGCTCATCAAAGATTATAGAAATAAAACAAAATATACTTCTGGCCAGGTGGGGAGTAGAGGAATGGTGTGCTGTCCTTGAATGGAGCAGGCATGTAGAGTGGTCTCTGCAGGTCATGGGTGATGTTGGGGTGGCCCATAGCATCGGTATACTGTTGGTGCCCAAATATCACCACAAAATAAAAAAATGCTTCTGGGATTTAACTGGCCACACAAGGTTTTTGCAGTGCTGATGCCAATAGAAACCAGGATAGACTAGAGGATGGAAGCCTTCTCTCTTCATCTGCAGGGACCAAGGACGCCTCCAGCATCTCATGTGTCTCCCTGGGAGAGGTGGTGGATACAGATCCCAATTGTTATGGGTGTAGAATCTTCTCATGAGGCTGCTGGGACTAGGTATCAGAATGTAAGTGATTGAAAGAAGAGGATATTTCTTGTCTACTGAGTTAAGAGTTAAATTGTGCCTGGCTCATCATCTTTTTTAAGAGCTGATCTTTTTAAAGTCAGATAGCTAACTATAATCTTGTCATTTCCAAAAGTTCTCTTCATAGGCTTAGCACCAGGAATGGCTTTGGTAGATGTTGTCAGGTATTTTCTAAGTTTAATTGGTTCTCTTTCTAAATCAGGGTGGTGTTAAATTGCTCTCAGATTAGAAACAAAACCGAAGAGTTAAGACCCAGACAGGAACACACTTAAAATAACCAAAAGCCTGTTTGATGCTACAGCAACACAGTTTGCTTCAGGCACTGAGGGCGTGTAGCTTGGACTTTTGATTTTCAAGAGGAGAATTTGATTCGAAAAGGGTCTTAGTTTAATCTCGAATTCTTTTGATAAACACCTACGTTTTGGGAAAATGTTAAATGACGGGGGTGGACAGGGCTTCCTATTTTCTCACAGGGCAGGAGGAAGAGAAATGAACATAAGGAAGGATATGGAAAATCTATTCCCTAGACATGAGGCTGGGAAGCAAAACTCCACTCTAATAAAAGAAAGGGGAGAACAGTCCACAGTATCCTTATGTCCTCATTTGGAGCAAACAACACGCCACTGCATTTTGCTAAAGAAAAACCAGAGCTAGACAGTAAAGTGGTGAAAAAAAATTATTCAGGAACTATTGCAGTAGGGGAAAAGACACCTCAGTACAGAACTGGGCTTAATTCCAAACACAAGAGAAAGTAAGAATTTATAGCTAAGAAGCAGGATGGAGGGGTCGGGGGATGAAAAATCACTAAGAGGAAACAGCAGGGGTAGGGAGAATTCTATTTTCTGAAAAGACCTAACAGGAATCTTGCCGAGGACAGGCTGGGGTCACCAGACATCACCCGGGGGAGGGGGTGGGGGAGGAAGCCAATGAGATATGGGGAGGGTGGGTTCTCACCGCACTGACTTGGCAAGTTTCCTGTTGTAACTGAGTGACTCAGGCCTGACAAAGACACACACCAGGGTAGAAGCTGGCAGAGCTCAGAGGGTGCTGGCTAAAGTTAAGTTAAGCAGGGGCAGGGTCTTGTTGATTAATTCTTTGTAGAGTGCAGTCATCTACTCTGGGTAATTACTACAAAATAAGTATGTGTCAAAAATATTAGAGATATCTCACAAAATGAGCCACAATTTGGAAATCCACTCTGGCAGGACACAAGGCAGTGCCAGGGCTGTGAGTGGCAGATGCCAACACTTGGCTGTCTCCTCATGGCACATTCAACAATTATATGAGCATTACCTCTTATCCTTGTGTCAATCCATTCAGAATCTGAGGGCCTCACCCAGCCTTTTGCTAAAGGAGAGGATGGCATCTTGATTACGGCCCCACCAGACAGTGCACACTGGGAAGAGGTGATCCCCCAGGTTTTTTGAAATGTTATACAACACTGGTCCTGGAAATGGACAAAGGGGTGTTATAAATAAAAATAAATAAAATAAAATGAAGTCTCTGAACGAAGCCTTTAATTCATGACTTCTCTGTAGAATAGTCTAATCTAGGGGCGAGGCAAGGATTCAGATTCCTGAACCCTCAAGAAAACTATTTACAATGTGGATGATAGAATCAGCTACAGCTAACATTACCTATGATATGCAAAGAGAGGACAGTGCTAAGAGAAGGAGGCATCCATCACTAATTTGGAAAAACCCTCAGCCATCATAAATTTCATATTAATGGTGGTAAACATTAGACATGTAATTATCTGTGGACATCTACATGAAAGTTAAAAGTGAGTGATTACATGTCCAATAAGACTGTGATGTGACAAGGTAAATTTAATATGGCCATTAAAAAATTATGGAAAATGGAGATATCTATTAAAAACCAATGGATTCCAGTGAGTATAATCAGTAGTGGTAGAATTAGCAGTGTTATTTTGAGTTTATTATATATGTCATGTAGAATTTAAAATAGTAATTATGAGATATTTTAATTCTGTTATCCCCTGTGTCTTTGAACACCAAGATTTTCAGTGTGGAAGAAAAGAAGTGTTAATATAATATTAAAAAGGTCAAATAAAACCCTGTAGTCCTGAATTTGAATTGCGAATGTTAGTATGAATTCACAAGTTGTTTCAGCTTTATATATGACAATAGATTAAACAGTCAAAAATTTAAATCCACAAATTCATAATGATATTGCAAAATATAATTGGTGATTTCCTGAAGATAGTAAAGAATCAATTCACTAGGTTGAAAATGGGGAAATGAAAGAATCTGCCTTCATCCTCCCTTTCCTAATGAGCTGTGCTATTGATTAAGCAAAGTATAGAAGGGGAAAGTGAGCCCTAATATATGCCTCCTTCATAAGGCTTCTGATGAAATGAAACACCACCAGCCCTGATACTCTGATCATCATCTTCCCAAAGGGGTTAATCCTGAGTCTATTTGAGCCTCCAGATCTAGAGGCCAATGTGCAAGAAATACAGAGGGCAAAGGAAATGCTGAACTGCCGTTTGAGTTTGAATTAACAAAAGCTGGACTGCGGGAGAGTACAGGTTATGTAACCCGGGTTTTCCAACAGATAAATTGTAAGAATAATAGTAGATTGAAAGACTCAAGAAAAAAAAAAAGGACATTTTAAAAATCAACTAAGCCATAGAGTATAGAGATGCACACCAAAGTGAAAAAACTGGGAATGGACACACTAACTGTGAAATTCTTATTTTTGAAGTTCACATGAGCTCTACCTTAGCCAGTGGAAGTATCTGCCAGCTGGTTCCCAAGACCTCTGACATGACCTTTTGACCACTTTCTTGCATTCTGATATGACAAGATGCTCCAGGCTCAACTTGCAGAGTTCCTGCTGTAGACCTAGAATCAGAGCCATGTCTCCAACTGGGTTGACAATGCTTGTTTAAAATCACATTCCAGGGTGCTAGTTCTAGTCTTTTCTGTGAAGAGGGCTAGCGCTTTTTAGAGAGAAAGTACATCATGAGTTTATACTAGTACTTTCAATTCAAATTCAGGGCTGTATGTTTTTTATATAACCTCTTCTGTCTTACATTTTCATCTACTTTTCTCCCTGGCTGAGCACCTTATCAAGACCTGTTTAGATGCTAATGAGCCTTGTCTAGTAGAGACAGGAGCAACAGTGTGGAGGTTAAATTCACAGTCCTTGGATTCAGAACAAACTGCATTCAAATGCTCCACTTAATTTGGGCAAGTTACCGAAGTATTTTAAAGGATTCAGTGTTGTGATCCAAAAATAATAATACCTCTATCATAGTGTTATGAAGATTATAGTTAACCTGAAGAAAAATACTTCCTTTAAGGGCATCTTGAAAGATCAGGCATCTGAATCTAAAGATTGCATTCAAATTGTTGCTTGGACTGTATGGCTCTTCCCATTTTAAAATGATCATAGGAGGTTACCAGTGATTTTCTAGCAAGCAATCTTGGGTTAAGTTTGAACTTCTGATGTCAGAGAACATAATTCCGATTAGCTAACTCCTAATTTTTCTATTCCACTAACTTCAAAATCCCAGATAAATTGTAACAAAATAAAATTGCACACTTAAAATTTGTTAAAATGTTACATTTTATATTATGTATATTTACCACAATAAAAATATGTATAATAAATCTTTTAGTGATTGGAAAATAAATATCTTTTAAAAATGAAATAAATTATAAAATTATCTTTTTAAAAAATTTAATTATTGGATACAAAAGTTAGGGAATGGAGCTGCATTAAATATTATAAATACCTGGTCAACAAGGTGAAACCCTGTCTCTACTACAAAATACAAAAATTAGCTGGGTATGGTGGCACATACCTGTAGTCCCAGCTACTCGGGAGGCTGAGGCAGGAGAATTGCTTGAACCCAGGAGGCGGAGGTTGCAGTGAGCCGAGATCGCGCCATTGCACTACAGCCTGGGTAACGAGCGAAACTCCGTCTCAAAAAAAAAAAAAAAAAAAAAAAAAAAAAATTATAAATACAGCAACTGTTAAGATAAATAATCATATTTAGGGTAGTAATGTTTGGGTTATACATTAGAATTGCAATTATTCATCCTACAAGAAAGAAAATAGTGCAAATAAATTAAATTTTTAGCAGGCAAAGTATCGTCATTGGACGTCAGTCAACTTCTGCCTCCATCTTTCCCTTGCATGAAACATAGCTGATAGTGTTGGGTTTCTTTTTGTTGTTTTTTGTTTTGTGTTTGTTTGTTTTCTGGTGGCCGTTCTCTAGGTGGGAGATGTTAGTGGGAAAGTCTGTTAAGGAAAAGCCAGCATGTAGTTTACGTGCCTGCAGATAGGAAGAACTGCTGCCCTATGAGCCCCGCATTCCCAGGAGAGCCATTGAGTATTTTCCTCTGCCCCACGGTCTCCACAGGGACTCGTACACTCCCGGGAGGAGAGTGGCTTCACATTAACCCCAAGAAACTCTTCTGTGAAAACGAAGCATATCTTCTTGATTTCCAGAAGGCAAGCCCAAGCTTAGCCTTGGGAAAGAGTTCTGCAAGACGCTCCCTTTCTGAGGACTGGGAAATTCATGTGTGGGAGTAGGGGCGAGCAGGACACTGGATGCTGCTTGATCAAAATGGCGGTAAACGGATCATCAGAAGTCACATTTTCTTTTTCCATTTTAAGGAGTTTCGTGTATGTTATCCTTCAACAGCTCTCAATCCCAGGACACTCTGCTGCTCAGGGAGCATATAAGATTTTTGATGATCCAGTGACTGGAAAGAAATTCCTGGCATTTACTGAGCAGGATGCTTGCTAACAAGACTTCAGCAAGGAAAAATAGTCCTGCAAGGGAAAGACTGCCGCTGCCCAAAATGTTTCCACTGACAAAGTCTGATAGATGAACAAAATTTAATTTCTTTTAGTTGCTTGGCATAAACCCTGATCTTTTAGTGGTCTTTCCACTGTCAATTTTTTTTAAATAACAGAGGACTGAGAGTATTTATAGAAATATTTAGTTTTATGCAGGTCAGAAGGACTGTGCTATGCCAGGATCAGTGAAAAGAGAGAGAAGTACAAAGCCTGGTGCTTCTGCTGTGAACACAGGTCCTCGGCTGATGCATGAAATTATCAAAATTGGTTTCTCCCTCTTTCATCTTCATGTTGTTACGTCTTCAGTGGGTAGAGACAAGTTTTAGAAATTTTCTTATACCAAAAATTTATGTTAGAATCATGCAAATAGATAATATCCACAGTAACCACGCATATGGCAAATTGATAACTGTTTTCTCATTAAAACCAACTGTGATGAAGGGACTGATTACCATTAAGTATTCAATTGCTTTTAGTATTTGAGATATCAGAGGTTAGAACTAAGCTTAGAAATCTAGTTTTGTGAAGGTGAATCATTTTATGTTTATTCTTTCACTTGCTGTTTTCCTTGTATATAACAATTGCTTTTCTTATTCTTCTTAATGTTCTTGTATGTCTATGATCTCTTGTTAGTGTGTTGTAAATTTTTAAGAATATAAAGAATATAATCTCATATTCTAAGGAAATGAGAAATTGTATAAAATTGGATTTAAAAACTCATTGGCCTTTGGAATTCTTTTTGAGCTCAGAAGTAGAATTGGCTATAAACGTACTCTCATTTTGGTCCATTACTGAACCACAGTGATAGAATTTCAGTGTAATTCTATTTGTGTAATAGAATTTTAGTTCCGGGGTGACCATTCGAAATGATTTTACCTATCTCCCTCATTGCATGTGTGATATCATTAGTTCTACATGGAAAATCATGTCTAACCAAACTATTGCATTTCTAATTTCCTAATTGATAACTCCAGGGAGGAGATTTATTTTTATCATAAGATTGACTTCCTTAACTTATTTTTCTTCACGTCAGTTTAATACAGGATGCTCTCACATACCACCCTCCCCACAATGTTGAAGCCTTGCAGAAGTGAAGAAGAAGAAATGAAGGTGCCAGGCAGAGAGGACTCCATTCCCAGCTATAAATGTTGACTTTGCCCACACTCTGCTCCTGCCCACCAGGAAGTCAAGAAACATTCAAGACAATGCAGGGAAGAGAGCAAGAAGAATTGGGATGGGAGAATATGTCTAGCTGAAAGGGCTGAAGAAGGCTATGTGACAGCATTCTTAACAGCTGGTGAGAGATTAAGTTTGCTGAGTAGCCAGCACAGCCATTCTGGAAAGAAAGAATCAAGTGGATGTTTGGAGGCCTCTGATGGATCACCTTCTAGTATTTTCATCCTTGTGGAGGTCCTTCCTCTTGAATCTGATCTCGCCTTTTGACCTGCTTCAACCAAGAGAGGTGGCAGAAATGACACTATGTCAACATAGGTCTAAGTCCTATGCTAATGTGTTGGGCCCTTGTGGAAGCCATTCACTGTGTAAGAAACCCAGCTTCCCTGAGACCACCATGCTGTGAGGAAGCCCAAGCAAGCCACGTGGAGAGGTTCCCAATGAGGATCTAGGAGTCAAGCTCACTGGGAGCAGGAGGCCCAGCTGTGTGATACCAGGTGAGCAGCATCCCTCTCTCTCCAGCCTTTCCAGCTGCCTCTACTGATTCCACAGGAACTAGAGGACCACTCCCTTGTGCGGTGTTTTGATTCCCAATCCACAAGATTGAAAACAGATCAAATGGTCATTGTTTTATGGTTTTAAATTTAGGGGTGGTTCATTATGCAGCAGGAGATAGACAAACACACAGGACGGGTGGCTGCTTGAGTCTGGCTAGAAAGCTCTCCTGGTGGCCAAGGGAGGCTTGAGGTAGCTGAGAGGGGCTAAGACTGTGGACCTTAGCCTGCACATGGCAGAGGCATGTGGGCTGATCCTGGATGTTTCTAGAGATCATTAGGATCAATAGTCCCCAACCTTTTTGTCACTAGGGACCCGTTTTGTGGAAGACAATTTTTTCCACAGAGAGCAGTGGAGGCAAGTATCGGGGGATGGTTTCGGGATGAAACTCTTCCACCTCATATCATCGAGCATTAGTTAGACGATTCTTTTTTTTTTTTTTTTGAGACGGAGCCTTGCTCTGTCGCCAGGCTCTGTTGCAATGATGTGATTTCGGCTCACTGCAACCTCTGCCTCCCAGGTTCAAGTGATTCTTCTGCCTCAGAGTAGCTGGGACTACAGGTGCCAGCCACCACATCTGGCTAATTTTTATTTTTAGTAGAGACGGGGTTTCACCATGTTGGCCAGGTTGGTCTTGATTTCCTGACCTGGTGATCTTCCCATCTCAGCCTCCCCAAGTGCTGGGATTACAGGCATAAGCCACTGCACCTGGCCTGTTACATGATTCTTATAAGGGGCTCACAACCTAGATCCTTCACATGTGCAGTTCATAATAGGGTTCGGCTTCTAAGAGAATGGAACGCCTCTGCTGATCTGACAAGAGGTGGAACTTGGGCAGTAATGCTGGCCCCAGCTGGCTGCTCACCTCCTACACGTGTCACTTCAAAAGGCCTCCAGGTGACAAGCAGTTACCATACATGCTAAAGCACAAACCTGAGTCCCAGGAGGAAGAAGAAAGGCCCTTGGGTTTTTTGGTTTGTTTTTGCTTTTGTTTTTTGCTAAAGAGCATGTGATATGTGAATTGGCAGTAAGAGAGATGGAGGATTTCTTCTGAGAGTTCCACACTGAATATGATGCTTTCAAATGATGACTTAGGCTGTTGCTGTGAGAGACTGAATTTAATCACAGCCTCTATTATCCTACTCCACCTTCAGGATGAGGCCAGGTCCTTATGAGCACATGCAGCACCGCGCACATGAGTGCTTATGTGTGTCTCAGTCATACATACCCAAGTCAAGGGATAACGTTACCCCTAATCTCCATGTACACCCTCACCTGCCTCCTGCCCAGTGCGGTCAGTTTTGCTAGTCTAGCCACAAAGAAAGCTGGTTCAGGAAAAAGAACATCTGTTCAAGGCAAATCCTTCTCCACCCCCATATCAACCCACTCAGCTTCTCCACTTTATGGATAAAAACTTAAAATGGAGACTTTCTGTTAACTGTTTTCAGTCCTAAGGCAGAAACAACTGCATTTCACACACTTGGAACATGGCACTGGCATCAGAACTGGGTCGGGGAATTTAGGCCTACAGCAAGGACGCAGCTCAGAAGCTTAATTTCAATAAATCCAGATTGTGGGAATAAATATCCATGTGTATTCACTCAAAGCTAGGTGTTTCTTTATAATTAAAAAAGTCAACTTGTCACCATATACAGTGTTGTTTGATTTGCTATAGGTGTGTTTGTATTTAGGAAAATTATAGAATCATGGACAAAAAGAATCCTAATCAATCTGTGATATTTATTACATCTCAGGGGAATAGGGAGTATTAACCTAGTTTTTAATTTTGAGAGGATTTTTCAAACCCTGTTACTGATGTATCAGATTTTTATCTAATGCAGGCATTACATGACCTTATTACATTGCTACTGGTATTACATTAATTTGGGAAAGAGAAAGTAGACATCAGATTTTTGTCTATCACCTATAAGAAACTTTAGGCTGGGCGTGGTGACTCACGCCAGTAATCCCAACACTTTGGGAGACCGAGCCGGGCAGATCACAAGGTCAAGAGATCTAGACCATCCTGGCTAACATGGTGAAACCGTGTCTCTACTAAAAATACAAAAAATTATTTGAGGGTGGTGACACGCACCTGTAGTCCCAGCTACTCAATAGAAGAATCGCTTGAACCTGGGAGCTGGAGGTTGCAGTGAACCATGATCACACTCCAGCCTGGACAACAGAGCAAGGCTCTCAAAAAAAAAAAAAAAAGAAACTTGAATACCATGAGTACACTGTATATCTGCTTATATAGTTTACATGTCTGTGCTTCGTACAAAAACAAAGACTAAGTACAAACCTTACTCATTATGACTAATTAAAATGCTTAAGTTAAAACTTAAAATAAAAATGAAAAGCTATAACATTTAACTTTACCTTTTTAGCTTAATAACTATTAATGTAATTTATTGCTTTATACAAATTGCAATAGATCACATTACTTATAAATCTATAATAATAGCAATGTAATACGCATTTAAAACATCATTCATAACTGCTTTTTCCTATCAAAGGTGAATAATTGAAAAATTAATTTCTTCAAAAATTTAGTGAAGTTAACTTTTGCTTGATATGAAAAGGTAATTTTTAACTGTAATTCATTACTGCTATTTTTTTCTTCCTAGCACTTGACATAGTCAACTATGAATTGAATAACATTTTTAGAATTAAACGATAAAATATGAACAAATACATTTAATTCCCAAAGCCAAGTCACATGTAAAATCGCTGAGATCGTATGAGAAGCAATGCTTACAAGGTGACTGGGGCAGCCGACAACACAGACCGGTTCTCTCCACGTGACTTTGAAATGGAACGAGGGATAGAGAAAAAGCCCCTACTCATGGCCACTTGCCATAGTTTTGTAGCACGACCTTGATACATTTTGGGTCTCTGCCAGGAGCTCAATGTCCATGCTGCTTTTGTGATAAGAAAACTCAATAGGAGAAAATAAATACTAGAGAATAAAATTAATTCTCCTGCCTCAGCCTCCTAAGTAGCTGGGATTACAGGTGCCCACCACCACGCCCAGCTAATTTTTGTACTTTTAGTAGAGTATGGGTTTAACTATGTTGACCAGTCTGGACTCCAGC
This sequence comes from Aotus nancymaae, assembly GCF_030222135.1. NCBI lineage: Eukaryota > Metazoa > Chordata > Mammalia > Primates > Aotidae > Aotus > Aotus nancymaae. The sequence continues at coordinate 22,575,797 of NW_026988455.1, forward strand.
TCCTGATCTCAAGTGATCCACCTGCCTCGGCTTCCCAAAGTGCTAGGGTTACAGGCATGAGCCACCGCACCTGGCCAGAGAGAATAAGGTTTCGTTGGGTAAAGTTGAGCTTTGGAGAGCCACAAATAAATATAATATCTAATAATGTTTTTGCTTCAGGAATTTTTACCTCCTAGGGATGATATTGCCTCTATTGAAAATGCATGCTGTAGTTATATTTATATTATAAAACTGGAGTATTTTGAGCTCCTTCTTATATTTCTCACATAATTCTTAGATGAAAAGGAATTACTTGAATCTTTTATACTTTTCTATCTCAAAAAATGAAGCAAATAAACAAATTAGATCTGTTTACTTAAAAAAATACTGTTTGGGACCTTGAATTCTGCCTTTTTCTGAATTATCGTCTGTTGGTTTGAAGCATGAAGCTTCACCTCTACTTTGGAGTTGCCAACTACTCCCTAAGAATTCTGGAGCATCTCATCAAACCATTCTGTTTTCTGAACTATTAAACTCCAGTGCCTCTCCTAGTATATAGACCCTCAGTTTTCCAACCTTAAGCTCGCTTATTCTCCATGTCCTTTTGTGCGGAAGGCCTTGGGAAGTCACATTTCCTTTCTGGCCTGATCCCTTTAGTTTAACATGGGACCTGACTGTGCCCCAGAATCTTTAATTCCCTCAGCAGCTTATTTCTGTACCATGCTCAATTCCACAAATCCTGATTTCATACCAATACTATCATCTGTTGCTTCATGGCAGTTAATCCCCGGAGAAAATTCTACAACTCTACTAATCAGTGCTACTATAAATTTACATTTCTAGACTTGGTTGGAGCCTCAGACTATTATTCCATTTCTTTGCTTGTCCATGATTCTAAAGCTTTTTTACTCTAAAACCATACTATCATAAATGGACACATGTATAAATTTATTAGATCCTCACTACAATCATTGAAACAGATGCTATTTTAATTGCATTTTGCAGTTTTTATGTGGAAGCTGGAGCACAGAGAAGTTGTGATTTACCCAAGGTCACACAGCAAGTGACTGCCTGAGTGAGACTAGAATCCAGGCAATCTAATCCCAGAGTCTATGCACTTAACTACATTGCCTGTCTAGCTAATGTTTGCCTGACTTTTACGTAAATAGATCAACACATGCGACAATTTATTCCTTACAGGATTTGTAGCTCTCCGCTGCTTGAAAGTTTCGGCAGTGGAAAACTTACGAGGGGAACTCGGACTTTTGAGTTATTCTGGGTTTGATTCTTACCTTTTTCAGGTCTCTTTCTTAAAAAGCTATTCTTGGCTTTTAAAATCTTGTATTTTCATGGAATCTAGATTCTGTACAGGAATTTTGGAAAATAAAAGCAACAAAAGTTTTCGAATGGAAATTTAGCTTAGGCATTGCATCTGGGTGAGGTGACATATATTCTCTGACATATTCATTTCCATTTATGAGATAAAAATGGGGAAAAGAGGGATCTGGTCAGGCAATGACATCCGTATTGGAATAGAGGGAGACCCTTTCTTCACCTGTTTCCTTAGGAATCATTGATTTCTGATATTGAGAGGCTTGCATTTGCACTGGCGTAAAGCATGGTTGAAGTTTTGTTTTTCAGATAATGAATTGCAGCCTTCTAAGTCTTCCAAGAGACTTGCTATTACCTTGACAAATTGCCCCACATGCTGCATAACTTAAAGAATGTTGGGCTGAACTGTGAATAGATTTTTTTCACCATTATTCAGAAAGAGCATATTGAGCAGAGAGAAGTGGTAGAGCAAAGTCTCCTTGATGGTCCACTGATACCACATGGGAAGCCTAGGGTCTGTACAGCATATGATCAAAGGACAGCATCACACAGGGACACTGTCACAGGACAGGAAGTTGGATCTGTCATCCAACTGTCTTCAAATGATACAACAAAAATACTCCCAGGTATGAAGCAGGCATTAGGGACTGCACAGGTGGGAGACATCTGCAAAATTTGGAGAGTTTGATTGAAACGGTCAGTGATTCAAAGAAATCCTTATGCAACTGGAGGGTAGATTTTCTTCTACTTTACAACCTCTATTCCTTTCTCCAGAGAAGTCCCTAAGTCCACCGCATGCACATCTTATTCATATGTACATTAAACTATTTAGTATATGTGCAAGTAGATGCATATACACACATGATGTAAACATGCAAACATTGTCTCAGTTGGATTGAAAGGCAAGCAAGGGAGAGATCATTATAATAAAACAGGCCAAGGGTAAAAATTGAATGCAATTCTTTTATACCTGTGAAAACAAAGTATTGCAGAATTCTATTTTTTAATAGTCTTAGTTCTCTTCTGAGAAGCAGCCAGGCTGGCTTCCCCACATGTAGAGCTCACCTTTGGCTTCAATCTGGTGTCCCACTCTCAGATTCAGAACCTGGCTTGGACTGGGATGCTGAGAACAGCGGCATTTTGCAGAGAATGCTTTGTCATGACTAAACAAAACAGACCAAGATATGATGTCAGAATGGCAAGCGACATCTTAGGAGATGCAGAATCCTTGCAGCAGACTGGCTGGTGTAGCTGCAGGGTGACCCCAATCCTCCGTCCGTGCAGATGTCAGGGGATGCCCAAGGAACATGGGCTCAGAGTGGGAGTAGTTAGTTGCACGGGCCCAGTGTCGAAGGGCCTCAGGCTGAGGGTCCAGCTGCAGCCACTGCATTCCAAGCTGGCTTTCCTTGCCACTACTGCTCCTGGAATGGGGTCTAGCCAAGTGATAGAGCTGTTTGCTGCTGTGCCTCACTTTTCCTGGCTTCCAAACCTGGCCAGACACTTGACTGACACACATACTCTTCAGGTAACCCTGCGTGGGTGATCAGTCAGCAGTTCAGCCTGCAGGCCTGTCTTCAAGGTGCTCTCGAGGTGCTTCCTTCACCTTGTCTGATCTTCAGGGACTTTAAGAGGCTCATCTAATGTCCTTTCTTTCCAAGTCTTTGGGAAAAGCCTGTCTATAGTGTAAGTGCAAACACCACAGATTAGTTACTAATAGATCAAGTACTAAATTACTCAAGTAATTTAATTACTCAATGGGAGGAATAACACCTTCCCCCTATTTTGGGAGGGAGTAGGCATTGAGGAGGTCAGCACATACCCAAGTCTAAAAGTTTTTTAAATTTCTAAACATTTTAAAAATTTCTAAACATCTTTAAAATTAAATTTTTAATGTGAGAGGTGTGTTAGTAGCTAAAGAATTCTCACCACTATATGTTTATAAGAGTGCATTTAATTTTTTAAACATTTGCCTTCTGTCTCTTCTTTACTGCTATTGCTAATGCTCCTTCCTGTGGGCTTTTTCTCAAGCCTTTCTAGGGTTTCAGTATTCTAATGATTACCATTCCCACTCCCCTAAAAAAAAGCAAGACTCCCTCAGAGCAGCTCCACTAGCAGGGCCCAGGTGATGAGTCTGCCATTGATGGCGAGGCTGGGCTGCTGGCCAGTGGGGTGGTCATGTTTATCAAACGCCTTCACTTCTTACCCCATCACGCTCTCTTGGTCCTCCATGTCTTCTGCTTTTTCATCTCTGGAGGCAAGTGATCTCTATGTTCTCATGCCTCACCATGCCCCACACAGAACCTACCATCAAAACAGATCACCCTGGTCCACGTGACTACTAAACGTCAGTGTTTTCTTAACTGGCGCAGCTATAAAGATTGATCATCTCTTGGGAGAGTAAGAGTGAGTCTGCTTAAATAGTTCCTGCAGAACAACCACATAGGACAACTGAGCTTTTGAAATGTGTCTAGTGCCACAATTGAAAATGCTAGTATGCTGACTATACTGGGACAAATGAAATAGCTTATAAAAAATAATTTTACTTTGTTTTTTAAAAATCGGGGCACTAGAAAATTTTAAATTGCACATGTGGCTCAGAGTGTATTTCTTTGGACGGCACTGCCTTGGAGGGTTGTGGTTAATTCTACCTTTGGAATTTACTAGTGAAACCCATTTGGTTACTGGACAAGACCACTGAGATGGATTCTTGTGAAGCACCCTTACTTGTACTACTCCTTGTTCTGATCCAAATGTTCTGGCTGGGTGTCTATGTTTCCCAGGGCTACCTGGTTAATTGACAGTTCTTGGTCGGTTGCTTGTTCCTGCCCACATAGACAGAAACCAGTACAGATAAATTCCTACACACAGACATATACTAACTAGATGCAACCAAATACGCACATGAACAAATACTCTGTAACTTACTAAAATCAATAATGAATTTAAAATTTCTATCATATTCATCTTTTAAATTATAATTATCTCTCTCTCTCTTTTTTTTTTTTTTTTTTTTTGAGACAGAGTCTTACTCTGTCGCCCAGGCTGGAGTGCAATGGCACAATCTCAGCTCACTGTAACCTCTGCTTCCCAGATTCAAGTGATTCTCCTGCCTCAGCCTTCTGAGTAGCTGGAATGATAGGCATGCACCACCACACCTGGCTAATTTTTGTATATAGTAGAGACGGGATTTCACCATGTTGGCCAGGCTGGTCTCAAACTCCTGACCTCAAGTGATCCACCTGCCTCAGCCTCCCAAAGTGCTGGGATTACAGGTGTGAGCCACTGTGTCCAGCATCTCTTTCCATTTTTTAATCAATAGTTCTCTTTTGTCATTATGAGCTCATGGCCTCATCAATTTAATTAATATAAGTTAATATGCCATTAGCTATTATTATTTTGATGCTTCCTCAAATTGTCAAAATTTGACTGTGTACTTTCAGCTCTTCTAGCAATAATCTTAAAGGGTGGAAGCTCCAGATTTTCTAGAAAGATCATAAATTATGAGATAAATACCCGTCAAGATGTCCTGATTTCTTCCAGGGGAGGAGAGGATTAGAGATCAATAGCTAGGCTCATGAGAGCTGGTATTGGGCAAAGAGCTGTCTTTGCTCCCACTGCTGTATGTGGAATATATATTTTGTGTTAATGACTTGGAAAAGACCATTTCTTGTACATTTTTATTTCACTTTGATTTTCCATTTTGATATGATATATCCTGTTTGTTAGAGAATAAATGGTTTCATCTGTAGAAAAGATTGTCTTCTCTACTAATGTGTATGATGGCATTGCTCTCTTCTCCATATCTGTTTAAGTACAGAGGGAAAATAGAGAGGCAGAGAGCTAAGAAAACACACACACACACACACATACTCAACTCACACACATGCAATGCTCATATGACTCCACTGCCCTCAAAAACAGGATCTGGGTCTTTCAAACACCTGTAAGGAAAGCCTCAGCAACTTGAATTTATGTTTAATTTAAGATTCAGTGGATCAAGATTTTCACAAGTCAGGTAGGTGCTACCTGATACAGAGTGCTAGTCACATGAGTAGTTCCCATTATTTCTTCAGTCGTGATTAGGAGCTCTTCCTGGGATGTGTCTAATTTTACCACAGATCACCTCCTGTCACGTGGATTATATAAAACTTCCAGGAATTTGCTGGTACTTGGGGAATGTATCTCATCATGGATGAGAAAATGACTTCTGTATTTTATATACATATATCTCTTCTCTCTCCATTTCTGTCATATTAAATCTTTGAATCTGTATAACAAGATCCAACTTCCATTCTTTATTTCATTTTCTTGACTCTCCTCTGAGCCAGATATTACCCTCTCTGTGTGAAGAAGCTGGGGCCCAGATTGGTTAAGGCTTGCTCAAGGACTTACAAAGAAGTATCACTTCTCTTTGTAGTTTCCTCATCATCGTTATCTTTTGAGAAAACCAATTTTAAAATGTGTCTAGTGCCGCAATTGAAAATGCTATTACGTTGAATATATTGGGACAAATAAAATAGCTTGTAAAAATTAATTTTACTTGTTTAATTTTACTTTATTTTTAAAAATTTGGGGCACTAGAAAATTTTAAATTGCACATGTGGCTCAGAGTGTATTTCTTTGAATGACACTGCCTTAGAGGGTTGTGATAATTCTGCCTTTGGAACTTACTGGTAAAACCCATTTGGTTACTGGATGAGACCACTGAGATAGGTTCTTGTGAAGCACCCTTACTCGTACTACTCCTTGCTCTGATCTAAATGGAACCTGAGATTGATTTTCTCTGAAAACCAATGGAACCTACCAGAAAACCAATGGAAACTCCTAGATCTTGACTGATTCATACCTCTAGAGTTTGAATCCTAGCCAATTGCTCCTTCTGAAAATTGACAGAATCATTTCCAAATGATTCACAACACACATGTAAAAGAAAGGGCACAAACAAAAGGGTTTCTGGACACAGCCCAGAAAATGTGAATAAAGTAAATTTTGCAGCTGTTTACTGAGGCTACTTGATTAGCTTCACCTGGAGTGAAGTACTAAGAATCAGATATGTTGGATCTCAATATTGCTGCCTAGTAGTCTAGCAAAAAAGATGTGTTGATCCCAAGAAGATGGAATTCCCAGATGAAGATGTTTAAAAGCATCTTATCTGTCCAGAGCAAGTGTGCTTGTGGATAGGTTTCAAATTGTTTCCAAAATTAGCAGCTTTTCAAGGATTGCACTTTATTTTTAGTTCTTCTCAATTATATTTGCTAGTATTATTTCATTTTTCAGCTCATGACTTTCTTTTCTTAGTGGTAAGTCTGAAGTCATTGTCACTTCAAACATTGTTAGTTTTCTTCCATTAAAGGATGTTAATAAAGAATTAGAGATAGTCTAGAAGTGAAAACAATATAGATTCAGAGTTATACATTTATTCATTCATTTGACAAATATTTCTTGGGTCCCTGCTATGAGCCAGTTATTATTTTAGATGATGCACACAGCAATAAATAATGAGACAAAAATGCTGTCTTTATGGAGTTGTCATTCTGATAGGGGAAGTGGAAAAAATGAGATAAATAGGTAAAACACGTAATAAGTGAGATTGAGTAAAAGTAAAGCAGTGGGAGTTGCGAGGCCTTGAGAGAGTGGCTACAGTTGTGAAAGTTGGTCACAGAAGAGGCATATTGTGAACATGATGCTCAGACAAAGGCCAGGATGGTGAAAGGGAGCCCTGCACATACACAGGGAAAAAGCTCAGGCAGAGGGAACAGCAAAAGCACTCTCAAGGCAAGCGGCTGCCTGCTAGGTTCAAGGGTTAGGAAAGAAACCAGTGTTTTTGACGCAAAGCAAGCAAGTAGAAGACAAAGTAAAAGAGCTAATGTGTGTGTGTGCAGTGGAGAAGAAAGGGGGAGTCATAAGGCTTCCATACTTACTTTGAATGGGATGAGAAGACCGTGGGAGGCTTAAGTGTTGAGTCAGGAACTGCGAAGGGTCTGAGCTTTGACCCTACTCACCCACCATGGTGTTTTTACACGTGTGCTGACCAAAGACTTGCAGCATTAATTACTCACAGCAAAGTCAGCAGCTGTAGAAACATCTTGCCCTGGTTTCTATGCCCCAAGCTCTGCAAGGAGTCGTAGTGAGGACCTCACATCACCTGCATGGGTGGTGGGGTCTACCACAGGGCATCACGGCAGAGGAACCACACAATTAGGTGACTAGGAGCTTTTTATAGCACTGCTATATTTGCTTTCTTGCCTTTCCTCTTCTCTGAAGAGAGCTGACTTGCTACCCTGTAATGTAAGCAGATATCTCTGTAAGGAAAAGACGGCTTTATCTTTACTACCATGGATGTCTCTGGGGTGATAGGTTCTTAAATTTCTCAACAGGGATACACCACCTCTAGCATCCGAAGTTATTTGCTACTTAAACATAACCTTTGCTCAGAAGGCTCAATCTTTGCAGGAACAAAAGCAATCCATGGAATTGTTTCCCAACAGTCAAGTCTCTCAGCACAACATGACAAGGTTTTAAAAGCAAGCTCAGTGCTGGATGAGAACAGACTGAAAATGGCAGAGGCAAGACAGGGTGGATAGGGGAGACCAGTTAGGAGGTTATTATAAGGACTCAGAGCAGGGATGATGGTTTCTTTCAACTTCTCTGTCTGCTGTTCATGTGAGATTGGCCAAGTGTCTTAAGCCCTTTGACCCTCAATTTCCTTATCTGTACCATGTGGACAAGAGTGCTTTCTAGGGCTGTTGTAGTATATAAAGTACTGGAAATAAAATAATCCCCCATCTAAAACTTAGTATTTCTGTCCCTGTTTATTTAAAGTAGCACCACTCATATTTCACCTTGGAAAACAAGCTACATGAAAAATGCTTGAGTTAAAAATTAATAGTTATTCTGGTAACTCAAGCATTGTATTAGGTAAACAATATCAGACTTACCCATAATTACTTGATACATCTTTACCACAATTATGATTCTCTGTGAAATCATAATAAATCTATAAATTTTATAATATGAATTTCATAATGAATCTACAAGTTTTATAAAGAATCTAAGAGTTCTATGAATTAATCTATGAATTCATATGAATCTATGAATGAAGTTTCCCTATCAGAATGACAACTCCATAAAGAGAGGATTTTTGTCTCATTATTTATTGCTGTATGCATCATCTAAAATTTTAAATTCATAGATCTCTACAAAGAGTAAATTAAGAAATTTTCCTTGCAAAAGTAATTTCGTTTGCATCTTTCTTTATCATCAGGGAAATGTTCAAGGAAGATAAATCAAAATATTTTGGTGTATCTTTTGAAAAGAAATGTCTGAACATCTCTTTTGAGGTAATTATTATATTTCCAAGTTTAAAATATATGATGTTTTGAAGGTTCATTTAAGATGCAGGAGTAGAAATGATTCATCTACTCCATATCTGGAAAGCAACAAATAACAGACAGAAAATATAAAAGCAGAGGAGACATATTTCAAAAAGCAGAAAACAGGCGCAACACAACCCCAAATTTGAATAATAAGTATTGCCTGCCAGCTATGTAATTTGGGCCAAATTTAAGGTATTTCCTCCTACCAGATGCATCGTGATATACCATGAATAATGGTGGGTACATACCTGAACACTCTACAGAACTTTCCTGGTGACGAGTGGACCTGCTATTCACTTATAAAGGATGAACTACTAAGAGTTTGAAATACTGAGGACAAAAGATATGCATAGATATGCCTCAGACATCATGCACAGCACAGTGGACCAGGAAATGATCAGACATAACAGCATTTCATTGAGATGGCTGATACACCTCGTCATTCTGTTGACACTCATTTTTCACTCTATTTTCTGTAAATGCAGGTCCAGAAAGAAAAATTTTTCCTTTGTGATGAGTACTAGACAGAAGAGTGCCACTCAGAGACAGGAGTTTACATGCTGCTCCATTAACACAGACAAGAAACAAGAACCTAATACCCAAGAAAACTTCCTGCAAGGAAAAATGATTAAGGAACACAGTGCCTAATTTTGGAAGAGATGACTGCCAAGCATTTGGCCCTCTCTGCCTTGACAAATAGAAACAAAGCCCAGTGATTTGTGAGACTATCTGGCATGGGTACTCTTGGACACCCATGCAGAGCTCTTGATGGGACCCTCTTCCTTTGAGTGGGAACCCCACCAACCCTGTGTTCTAGAGACCCTTCAACTGGCTACCCGGGCCACCCTCCCTGTGGCCGCCACTTTACCATTTGAGTTACAGGTCTTGGTAGCATCCTTCCTAACTCCCTGTTTGCCAATTAGACCCCATAGCAAAATTCACGACCACAGGCCAGAGGACCCTGCTGCACTTCGAGACCTATAAGCTATTATTGTCCTGTTACTGGGTTTTCGTAAATATTGAACACATAACCCATGGTTGTAAAATAATATTAAAATTCCAAATCCCAACTATGTTGTGGGTCTAAAAAAAGTCTCAAAATAATGAGTGGCAGCAACTCAGGTATCTTCCATAGTAAAACAAAAATGATACCCACAAGTGCAGGCGTGACTCAGGCTAGCTGGGATATTCCAACTTCATGGAACGATCTCAGGAGTGTTCCTTCACCTTCACTGCACATCAGCCAAGAAGATGCTGTCTCCACTGGCTCAGATATAGATACCTCCCTTACCACACATGGGCCTGCTTCACTGACTGCTCCTCCCAGGTAACCTTTGCTGGGCTGGACCAGGGTATGCCTGTCAGCCAACCTAAGAGAGGCTTGTCCCTTGCAGAGCATGGTAAGGGACATTCAGCTCCATGGCAGAGCTTCATGAGGTTCTGATGGCTATACAGGCCACCCAACGAAGGAGCCCTGCTGTGGTTTCATGAACTCATGAGCTGTGGCTCAACTCCAGACTGACATATCAAATAAGCCACCCTGTGGGGATGAGACATTTACATAAAAATTAGCTCTACTCTTCATAAACATTTTGTTGCCAATGTAAATAGTCTCTAAAAAGGATGCTGAGCCAACAAGAGAAAACATAACCAATGAGCAGACTGTGCTTGTCAAGGAAATGAGGAGACTGAAATGTCTGCCACAGAGTGAGCGGATGTGTGACTGGTCGCCTCCTGGGTCCACAAGAAGGCGGCCCAGGCAGGTCCAGACACTGTGCCAGGCTGGGCCTCCAGCCGCAATGGCCACTGTTCTCAGAAGCTGCCGGATCAGCATGGAAAAGCCGTACTCCTCGCCAGACTCTGGCTGAGGCTACAAACGTGGCCCAGGCATTCTTGGCAGGTGGATCTCACTGGGACCCTCTTCCCACCCTTGGGGCTCCTCTGGATGCAGACTTGACGCTTTCTCCAAGTTCAGCCTCGCCATCCCCAAATGTTTCACGGGCCTGGGCCACACTATCCAGGCCCTGTAAGATCACATTTGTTTCCTGATCAGGTTTCCTCAACACATTGCATCTGGTGACAGCCAATCATGGGGCATGGAGTGGACTCTTTGCCCCATATCACTCCCAAGTTGCAGGGATGATGAAACATTTTAGTAAACAATTTACAAACAGGCTTGAGTGGCCGTTAAGAGGAGACTAACCCTAACCTGGAATATACATCCCAGGCAAGCAATGCCCCAGGAGGCCCTTTTCAGTTGTGCCATGTAGTTGGATGGGCCTGGCTGCCCGTCCTTTATCTGTGTGCCCCCCTACAGTCACTGGCCCTGTGGTTTCTATGGAACACCCAGCAGGAGCTTTCTATCCCCGTTGGCCCATTTCTAAAGACATAGATTTTTCAAAAATGTTTTTTTAACAACAAAGAGTGAGAGGTTATGGAAACTCATTAAACATTTTTTAAGAAGTAAAACCTCTGTGCTGGCCAATAAACACGGTGTGCTTTCCTACCTAAGTTATGTAGAAATATCTTCCTGTGAAAACACTTTGTCCCTCTGACAATTCTTCTAAACAAAAAAATCTAAATTAAAAAGTAATTTTAAAGGAAACAAAATTTTGATTTAAGAAGACACACTAATGACAGCAACAACGGACACCAAAGGAAACATAAAACCCCAACTCCTAGAAAGATACAGGGGAGAGGAAAACACGTTCATAATCTTTGTTTTGTCAAACTACATGCTCTGAAAAGCTTTCTCCTCATTCCTAAACCTCCGAAACAAACAAAAACCAAGGAACGTTGCTACACTGCATCTCCCAGCAGCGGTGAGTGCTGTGGGTTCAGAGAGATTGCTGAACCTGTGCCCACTCCTGCAACCCTGACCCTGAGACACAGTCTTAGCTGTCACACAGAACACCTCCAAATGTCATCTACACTCCCAAGGCTGATAAACTGATGTCACAAACAAACAAAACTGTGAAACTGACTGCCTCAGGGAGTTCCTCTAAAACCAGAGCCTAAATTATTCAGATGAAATTAAAAAGCCCAGGACAAGAGGCCTCATGATAAAAGGCTCCATTCAAAACCCTGTTAACTTGACCATTTCATTAATAAATGTCCTACTTGGGGTGCCCTGATATGACAGACTCTTTATTTCCAAGCAGAGGGACCACGTGTGCCCTCTGGGATTATACTTCTCCCGTATGAATCTGATTTTCCTGACATTGCTTCAGCCCTGGGAGACATGCATGACAGCTGCATCTTACTGGTCAGAGCTCATTTGCCTCAGGCCAAGCAAAAAAGGTTCATATAAAAACTTTTTTTATTCCTAACTCTCTAAAGTAGAGACAGATAGTCCAGAAGACATCTTTCCTGGTTTGGTCGACACTGTATTGAGATGCAGGGCTCATACCGAGACCCCGTGCTCCAGGTGGGCCTCATCATCCTATGTAGAGTGACTGTGATCACAGTGTGGGTCTTTGGTCCCCTGTTGGCTCTAACTAATTACCCAGCCCTTGACAGAGCCCCTCAAAGTCTAACCTATTCCAGTCCATGATAAAATAGCTCGTGTTTCTCACTTCAGTCCTAAAAAAAGTCCAGGAACTGAGTGGAAGAGGCAAGGCCAGAACTCTCTGTCATGTCTCTGGCCCCAGGTGGGCAATCACGAGGCACTACACAGCAGACAAGGGGGCCCTTCCGTGCCCACATCAGATAGGGGAGACCAGCCAGGGCATGGCAGGCTCTGCAGGGAGCTGCAGTCAAGGACTCAGGCCTCCTGCCAGCCATGCTGTGATTCACATCCATATTCCCAGCCCAAGTGGCCACAGCTGGAGGTCAGCTGCAGAGGCATCCTCAGGCACTTTGAACAAGAACTTCCTAGGGGAGGGGTGACCTGAAAGATACTTGCTCTCCTCTGACTCAGAACTCAGTGCTTTTCTACTCCTAGGCTTCCCCTACCCCTACTCTCAGCCCCCAGGGGTCACAAAACTGCAGGAGCCTTTTGTGTGGGGCTCCTTCCTCAGTGAGATGACTCCCCTAGACCCTCACGTCTGGGCTGGTCCACCTGACCCTCTATCCACAAGCTATTCTATGGAGGGTAAAGAGAACAAGAGGAAGATCAATGCCTTCCCTGGTTTAGCCTCTTGCATAGAAAATCCAAAGAGTCTTAAAAAACAATCAGTTGAAAGATGCAAAGTCAAGATACAAAAAACAGTCATCTCTGTATATACTAGCAGTGGAAAATTGGAAACCAAAATTTAAAGGACTATATCATTTACAGTTACTAAAAATCCCAAAAAGGAAATAGCTAAAGTATACATTCTAACAAAGCCTTCTCAGATTCTGTTCAGTGAAAATTACAAAATATAAATGAAACAAATCAAAGAATACCTAAATAAATGGACATATTGTGTTTATCTTCGTAGTAAAGGTGTCAGTTCTGCCCAAATTAATCTATAAGTCTAATGTAATTCCTCTCCAAATCCCAACAAAATTATTTGTAGATACTGATTAGAAAATTTATGTGAAGAAACAAATGAGAGAAATCAAATATTTTCAGAAAAGAATAATGCAGGAAGGATCACACTATGCATTTTTTTTATTGTGGTAAAATATATATAACATAAAATTATTTTTTTTTATTTTAAGCAGGCAAAAGGCACATATATTTTAAAAAGTCCTTTACATATGTACATGAGAACTTGATATAAATACATAGAAACCGCAGGTGCCACCCCGTCAGCTCCGCAGGCGGGGCCCAGGGCCTGGGAGAGGTGAGCGGGCAATAACTTAGGGGTCAGAGAGGGGCTGGGAGAGGGGGAATTGCATATATTAGCGGGGGTCTGCCCCACAGAGCCCCCGAGACGTGGGGATCTGAGCACCTGGGGTTTCCTGAGTTTCTAGCTCTTGGGACCACCCAGTTTCATGGATACCCGGGGTTTGGGCCCACTAAGCCCTTGTAAGTGGGTGCCCAGTCCCAGAGCGGCCACCCAGAGCCCCTTCCCACTTGGGATGAGAGGCGCAGAGGGCCCTGGCACTGCCAGTCATCTCTGCCACCCGCTGGGGGCCGCCCAGATGGTCGATGAGCTCGTCCAGGGTGTCGATTGGCAGTTTCCGGCCCAGCCGCCGCACTTTGTCCAGCAGATCCTGCTTCAGCCGCTCCACAGGATCCAGGACCCCAGGGCCATGCGGGTCCCTGTGCGGGAGGCACAGGGGGCCCCGGTCGTCGCTGGGGAGCCCAACGGCATCCACGATGACCATGTCATCATCCACCAGGGACTCGGGGGAGGAGTTGAAGTCTCTGTCCAGGCCGGCGTCAGACTCTGCTGCTCTCGTCGCTGATGTGGATGACACCTGCCACCTCACACGCCAGCTTGGGGGCCTTGGCCCCGCGTCCCCGAGGTCGCCGCTTCCGCTTGCTCCCTGCTCCTCTGTCCTGCTTTCTCTTGGTGGGCGGAAAGTGCTTCTGAATTAGTGACAGGAACGCACTTTCAGCGGCCGAGACGAAGTAGTTGAGGTGCCCGTCGTTCTCCCCCAGCACCTCCCGCGTGCGCGCCTCACCCGGGGACTGCAGCCCGATGACCACGCACTCGTCCCGGGCCAGCTCCTCGCGGGCCAGCTCCACCCGCCGCCGCACCTTGGCAGCGATGCACAGGTACTTGAAGAAGCGCTGGTGCGCCGACCAGAACTGGCCGCAGAGGGACTTGCGCGACTCCGGGCCGATGCAGTCGGCGGCCTGCTGGAACACGCTCAGGGCCTCCGCCCACAGCAGGGCAGCACGGTTGTAGACACGCTCAAAGGCTGGGGTCAGCGGGATCTCCTCGATGCGGAAGGTGACGCCGGAGAAGCTGAGCTGGCGTGCGATGTACATGCCGCTGGCCTTCAGGTCCATGGCCACGATCTCCATGGCGCCGATGCCCCTCTTCTCCACAGCCTGCAGGAACTCCTCAAAGTTCCAGAAGGGCGTGCCCTCGCCCCAGATCCCCAGGCGGCTCATGTAGATCATGTTCCGAGGCTCAGAGGCACCTGGGGCACTGGCGTAGACCACTCGGGCCAGGGGCAGCTTGTTCTGCAGGTCCAGCACGGCCTTGCCCATCTTGGTGGAACCGGCGTTCTTGGGTTTGTGACACTCGGCGAACACAATGACACCCTCGAAGGCCTCCCCACGCCAGTCCAGGATCTGCCGGAGGCGTGTGCTGTGCTGGCCACTGGCCTGGCTCTCCCCGATCAGGGTCGGGTAAGTGGCGAAGAGGACGCCCTCTGAGGTAGTGGTGTCACCGTCCTTGATCTTGCTGAGCGCATGCACTGCGATGCCCGGGGACTCGATGTCACGCTCTGCGTCGTACTTGAGGTCATTGGAGACGCTGAACCACAGTGCCTTCTTCCGGCCCCGCAGTTGGTTCTCTAGGATGATTCTGGCCACAGTCCGGCCCTTGCCCACGCCGGCCCCATCGCAGATGAGGAAGCCCACGCGCTGCCTGCTAGGGAGCAGGACCTCGTGTTGCTGACAGGGCCCAATGTCGGAGGGCAGGGCCAGGGTGTAGGTGATGTCTGGGGGCGGGATGCTGGACAGTGTGCTGGTCTCCACCACGCGGTCTGGGTGCTGCTTCCCGATCTTGGACTTGGACGGCACGTAGTCGGCATAGGTCTCCGTGTGCCCCAGCTCCTCCGCCTCGTCCTCCTCCTCTGGCTGGCTATGCCCAGTCTGCTCCTAGTAGCTGACAAGAAGTGGGGTGCTGTGGGAGGGCAGAAAGTCCTCGAAGGCTGGAAACGGCCTGCTGAGCAAGAACAGCTTATCATGGGTGGAGGAGGCAGGGTTCTCATCCCAGATGGTGGACACCTGGGTGAGGCTGTCGGCCGACAGGAACTCGGGCGTGTCCGCGGTGTCCGACAGGGAGTCCACGGACGAGGAGAAGATGGAGATGTTGGAGAAGTCCTCAAAACAGGGGGAGTCCTGAGCAAAGTCGCAGGTCTTTGGTGGCAAGCTGGAGGCAGTGGCCGTGGGGCCATAGCTGGTGTCTGGGCAGGGCTGGCTGCGGTGGAAGGAGGCGGAGTTCGTGAACCGGCGGCTCTCGCTGGAGAAGGCGGGGTACGGCGGCAGCGGGAAGGTGTTCCATTAGGGGCAGTGCCGCATGGCGCTCTGCGGGGGTGGCGCGCTGTACAGGAGGCTGCCTGCCGGCGGGGGTTCGTGCTGCGGGTAACCCCCGTCCATGGCGGGCCCCACTGCAAGCATCGGGCGGCAGGCGTGAGTGTGGTCCTCGTCCGGGCGGCGGGCGTGGGGCTCCGGGACCCGGGGCCGCCGGGGTGTCTATCTGGGCTTCTCGCTCTGTGGTGGCGGCGGCGGCGGCATCATGATCTAGGGCCCGGGTCCGGCCGGGCGCGGAGCCCGCGGCGCCTCAGTTTCTCCGAGCCTCGCAGC
Organism: Aotus nancymaae; assembly: GCF_030222135.1. Classification (NCBI taxonomy): domain Eukaryota; kingdom Metazoa; phylum Chordata; class Mammalia; order Primates; family Aotidae; genus Aotus; species Aotus nancymaae. The sequence goes on from NW_026988455.1 coordinate 22,591,898, forward strand.
AGCCGCCGCTCACTTCCGGGTTTCGGACCATTTTAACTATTTTGTAAGTGTATAACTCAGTGGCATCAATTATATTCACAATGTTGTACATTTATCAACGCTATCTACAGTTATTCCAAAATATTTCCATCACTCTAACAGAAAGTTTATACCTATTAAGTGATAAATCTCCTTTCCTTCCTATCACATCCCCTGGTAATCTATAATCTATAATCTATTTTCTTTATCTATAAATTTGCCTATTCTAGGTACATTATGTAAGTGAAATCATATAATATTTCTTTTATATTTGGCTTTTTAAACTTAGAATAACATTTTAAAAGTTCATCTGTGTTGTAGCATGTGTTAGAATTTCATTGCTTTTTAAGGCTGGGTAATAATCCATTGTATGAATAGATTGTATTTTGTGTATCCATACATCTGTTAATGGACACTGGGTTCTTTTCACCTTTTGACTATTGTGAATAATGCTGCTATAAATGTGATGTACAAGTATCCATTTGAGTCTCTGTTTTAGATCTTTGGGGTATATAACTAGGCGAGGAATTGGTAGGTCACATGGTAATTCTGTGTTGAACTTTTTGAGAAACTGCAAAATTGTTTTCCGCCACTTTACATTTCAATTAGAAACGTATAAGGATTTCAATTTTATTATATGTTTGTCAACACTTGTTATCTGCTGTTTTTGTTTTGTTTTATTATGGTTGTCCTACTTGTTGTGATGTGGTATTTCATTATTTTAATTTGTATTTTTCTAAGGGCTAATGAAATTGGCAGTCTTTCATTTGCTTATGAGCCATTTATATGTCTTCTTTGGAGAAATTCTGTTCAGGTTCTTTGCTCAATTTTTAATTGAATAGTTTGATTTTTTGCTGTTAAATAGTAAAAGATTTTATATATTTTTGATATTAGGTCTTTATCAGACATGTGGTTTGCAAATATCTTTTTCCATTCTATGGTTTATCTTTTCACTCTCTTCATAGTGTCCCTTAAGTCACATATATTTTTAATTTTAATGAAGTTTCATTTATCTTTTTTTTCTTTTGTTGTCCATACCTTTGATGTAATATTTAAGAAACCATTGGCAAATCCAAGGTCATGAAGGTTTGACCTTATGTTTTCTTCAAAGAGTTTTATAATTTTATCTTTAGGTATTTTTATTTCATTTTGAGTTAATTTTTGTATATAATTTAAGGTAATGGTAAAACTTTGTTCTTTTGCATGTGGATATCCATTTATCTAGAATTGTTTCTTGAAGACACTGTTCCTTCTCCATTGAATGGTTTTGGTATACTTGTCAAAAGTCAATTGCACTTTTGTTCTTTTTGTTTTAAAGACAGTGTTTCATTCTGTCAGCTTAGGTTGGAGTGCAGTGGCACAATCACAGCTCACTGAAGCCTCTGCTTCCTGGGTTCAAACAATCCTCGCTCCTCAGCCCCCCAAGTATCTGGGCCTACAGGCATGTGCCACCAAGCCTGGCTAATTTTTGTTTGTTTTTTTTTTGTTTGTTTGTTTAATTGTAGATACAAAGCTTCACCATGTTGCCCAGGCTGGTCTTGAGCTCCTGGGCTCAAGAAATCTGCTCTCCTTGGCCTCCCAAAGTGCTGGGATTACAGGTGTGAGCCACCGCACTCAGCCGGAACATCTTTCAATGGTCATTATAGTTAAGTTTTGTCAATTTTATCGAGGTTTTCAAATACTAACCTGTAGTTTTTTTTTATGTATTGTTTTCCTACTCTTTGTATCATTTCTGCTATAATCTATTATTTCCTTTCTTTTACTTATTTTGATTAAAGTTTGTATTTATTTTTCTACTTAAGTGACAATCTAGAATACTGGTTTGAGATCTTCCTTTTTTTTTTTTAATATAAGTGCTTTGGGCTATACATTTCTCTCTAAGCACTGCTTTAGCTGTACTTCAAAATAAGAATTAACTGCTTTTGTTTGCATCCCAAACTTTGGCATTTTGTGTTTTATTTTTCATTCACAGTAAAGTATTTTCTAAGTTTCTTTTTAAAACTTCCTTTTTAATAATGGGTTATTTAGTAGTGGGTTTTTTATTTTCACATATTTGCAATTTTAAAAAATTTCCTTCTGTTTGTTGATTTCTAGCTTTATTCCATGTGATCAAAGAAGACATGTTACATAATTGCAGCCTTTTAAAATCTAAGACTTGTTTTATGGCCTAGCACATGGTCTATTCTGGAAAATGCTCCATTCTGGAAAATGCTCCATGAACACTGAGGAGAATATCTATTTTGCTGTTCTTAGGTAAACAGTTCTAGAAATGTCTGTTCAATGTTGTTGGTGCACAGTGTTGTTCACGTCTTCTGTGTTCTTCTATTTCTGTCAAATGATTCTATTATTAAAATTATTCTATTTATTATTAAAAGTTTGATATTGAAGTTACTAACTAGTATTGTTGAATTATCTGTTTCTTCAACTCTATCATTTTTGTTTGTGTATTATGAGGCTCTATTTTTAGGTTCATGTAGACTTATAATTGCTATAATTTCTTAATGGACAAATAAGTTTATTATTATAAACTGTCTCTCTTTATGTCTACTGATATCTGTTGTATAAGCTCTATTTGTCTGAAATGTATAGCTATCCAGCATTCTTATAAAGTTTGCATAATGTGTTTTTCCACCCTTTTACTTTCAACTTGTATATCTTTGAATCTAATCTATTTCTCTTATACACAACATATAGTTGGATGGGGATTGTTTATTGTATTTTATCTAATTTTCTCATCTCTGACCATTTAGACTTAATGTACCTTTTAAAGTATGTTTTGTGGTTGTCATTGTGTCATTTGATTTCTCTGTATAATATGTAATTTTTGTTCATTTAGTACTCCGTTACTACATTCTTTTGTGTTAAATCAATATTTTCTAGTGTATCACTTTAATTCTTCTGGTTTTTCTTTTACTACATTTTTCAACTTATATTCTTAGTGGTTGCCTTGGTGATCACAATTAACATCTTAATTTATAACATTTTTGTTTTCATTAATGCTGACATAATATTATTGGTATATAGTAGCTTTGCTCTTATGAAGCATTGTTCTTTCCTTCCTCCTGTGGTGCCATTATCATCATACAAATGACTTCTTTATACATGATGTCCATCAACATAGTTTTGTAATTCTTGCTTTATTCAGTTGTATTTTAAATCAGGTATTTACCTATATAGTTACCTTTACCAGTATTATTTATTTTTTTATGTGGCTTTGAGTTACTGGCTAGTGTCTTTTCTTTTGAGCTAGAAGGACTCCCTTTAGTATTCTTGTAAGGTAGGTGGTCTAATGATGAATTCTCCAGTGTTTGTTTATCTGAGAATATCTTAATCTCTCATGTGTTTTTGAAAGGTTTTGTGATGAACATAGAATTTTTGTTGGCAATGTTTTTCTTTTAGTGCTTTGACTATGTCATCTACTGCTTTCCACGCTCCATAATTTTGAATGCGTAATCAGCTGTTAATCTCATTAAGGAGCTTTGTGGTGCTGTTTTGGTGTTTACCTGTTGCCACAGGGACTCCCTCTTGTTACCACTGGTCGTGCTTAAGGGGCCATATGGGGTTTCCCCTAGCTAGGCCACCCGGTGTCTTTCTGTGAGGTAGGGGAATCTTAGGCCTATGGAGATAAAGAGACTTCCCTAATGTGGGGCTTGCTGTGGTGGGATCCTCTTTGTCTGTGGGGCATGGAGAATGCATCTGTGGTCTTGTGCTTGTTCAGGCAGAATACCCCCTAGTGGTGGCCGTTGGCTACTCTGATGTCTCTGCGTGGTGGAATGGCACCTCAGGCCTGTGAATACAAAGCAACTTCCTTGGCTAGGCACTTGTGGTATGGTTTTTCTTTCTAATGCCATCTGGGCACCCTGTATCTCTCAGTGGTAGAGGAAAGTCCAGGTTCAGTGGTAAAAAACACTACCCTTGGCTGCTTAATGTTAGCAGTGGTACTGGACTCACTTGCTGTTGTATTCAGGACTCTCATTCAGTTTTAAGAGAAATAAGCACATAGGGGCTACCTTTATATTGGTAAGAAACACCAGAGTTGGCCAGCCTGTGTTCTTGTGCTGGGTGAGGAGATGAGAGACCCCAGTTGTCATGTTTCTCCTTCAGTCCTAGCAGTCAAAGCAGTTCACCTTCCTCTTTCTACACCTCAGAAATCACATGTAGTCACCTCTTGCATTATTTCCAAGGTATACAGTTGTAACTAGCAGAGAGAAGAGCGTCAAGGAATCTTCAGAAGCTTATCTGGCCTGGAAGTACCCAACTGATTATTGATACCAGTGCAAAAGCAATTCAATAAAGAAAGGGATGCTTATTCAACAAATGATGTTGGAGCAATAGGACCCACAGGTATAAAAAGGAAACCTCCAACTAAACTTTGCATCCTGTGTAAGAATTAATTCATTATGGATCACAGACTCAAATTAAAATATAAAACTCTCGGTTTTAAAATAGAAAATAAAATTGGGGTAATGTAAAAATAAATGAAGAGTACTTAAACTTGACCCCATGTATGTGATTCATATAAAAATACGACAAATTGATCTTATCTAAATTAATAACTTTTTCTCAGTAATAGCCCATGTTAAAAGGATGAAAAGAACAAATTACAGATAGAGAGAAAATACTTGTAAGTCATATATCTGACTAAGAACTAGTATATAAAATACATATAGATAATACATATAGATTTCTCAAAACTCAGCAGTTAAAAAAATCCTATTAGAAAATGAACCAAAATCAAAGATTACATGCAGATGGCAAATAAGCACAGGAAGAGATGTTCAACATCACTGTTATTAGGGAAGTGCAAACTAAAATCACATTACGTTATCAGCACTTATCCGGGCACAGTGGCTCACGCCTGTAATCCCAGCACTTTGGGAGGCTGAGGTGGGCGGATCACCTAAGGTCTGGAGTTTGAGACGAGCCTGACCAAAATGGAGAAACCCCACATCTCTACTAAAAATACAAAAAATTAGTTGGGCTTGGTGGCTCATGCCTGTAATCCCAGCTACTCGGGACACTGAGGCAGGAAAATCACTTGAACCCAGGAGGCGGAGGCTGTGGTGAGCCGAGATGGCGCCATTGCACTCCAACCTGGGCAACAAGAGCAAAACTCCGTCTCAAAAAAAAAAAAAATATATCAGCACTCACCTATCAAAATGGCTATTTTTTTTTTAAGTGACAACATCAAACGCTGACAAGGATGTAGAGAAAACGGATCACTTGTACATTGCTGGTGGAAATGTAACATGTTATAGCTGCTCTGCAAATGATTTGGCAGTTTCTGGTAAAACTAACCCTTCAAAATTATCTCACGACGTAGGAACTATGCTCTTTGGCATTTATTCCTGCATAATGAAACTTTGTGTCTACATGAAACCTGTGCATGACTTCTTAACGATGCTTTATGCAAAATAGCCAAATCCAGAATCAACCTGAATGTCATCGATGGGTGAATGCTCAAACTGATTTATGTATACCTTGGGATAATAGTCAACAACAAAAAGGAACAAACTATGGATACACAACTTGGGATAATCTTCAGGGAATTATGCTTTCTAAAGAAAGCCAGTCCCAAGAGGTCACATACTGTATGATTTCATGTATTTAGCATTTTCGAAATGATAAAATGTTATAAATGGAGAAGAGATCAATGGCTTCTAGGGTTTAGGGATGGGTGGGGGTGGACATAAAGGAGGTAAGCATTATTGTCCAAAGGCAACACAAGGATTTCTTTATCGCAATTGTAGTGGTGGACACACAGACCTACACATGTAATGAAATTGCATAGAAGTAAAGACATACACATATGCACACAGGTAGTACAAATAATACTAAGAAAATCGGATCAGTGGATTCTATCAATATACTGTTTGCAAGATTTTACCCTGAATTTTTGAAATGTTAACATTGTGAACAACTAGGATAAAAATACATGGGACCTCTATTATTTCTTCATTAATCACCGTAAATGAGCTTCATGTCTTTCTGGAATCTGACCTTGGAGGTTCTGGTTGCCTAATTTAGATGTTCTGTGTATTTTCACCTAGCTCTTCTAGTTGTTCTCAGTGAAAGTATTGGTTTACTATAAGTTATTCTATTATAGTCCTGTTTGATTGATTTTTGCAAGATGATTAAAATAGAAAACTTTAAAAATAACACTGTTTAATGAAAATCTATGTTTTCGCAAAATGGCCAATTGTCCAAGAAGTAAAGCTACCTGATTTCATTATCCTCATTTGCCCATAAAATTTGAGGTTTTATAAGACAGATGAAATAAGGCAGAGGAATTATAAACATTATTTTATCTTTGCCTGATTATGTTCAAACTTCTAGTACACATAGGACACATCACGCCATTTAAATGAGATCATTCTCAAAGTCCCTTGGAATCTTGTTCCAATTTCCAATGGGATAAGATCAAACTGGCCTTCACATAATTGATTTTAGTTTTTTTCTGTAAAAATAATAATCCAAGTAACTACTCTGTTAAACACATACAAATAGGCATGCACACACAATTTACCCACTGACAAATTTTTTTTTTTTTTTTATGAGACGAAGTCTCGCTCTTGTTACCCAGGCTGGAGTGCAATGGCGCAATCTCGGCTCACCACAACCTCCGCCTCCTGGGTTCAGGCAATTCCCCTGCCTCAGCCTCCTGAGTAGCTGGGATTACAGGCACGCGCCACCGTGCCCAGCTAATTTTTTTGTATTAGTAGAGACGGGGTTTCACCATGTTGACCAGGATGATCTCGATCTCTCGACCTCGTGATCCACCCGCCTCGGCCTCCCAAAGTGCTGGGATTACAGGCTTGAGCCACCGCGCCCGGCCGACAAATATTTTTATGTGAATAACTTAGTATTGTAGTTTTTTTCAAGTGACACATTCAGCAACCATATTTAAGCAAATGCTGAAGAAAAACTTAATTTAACTGTGCCATCTGTCCATACAACTTTGAATAAATTTCATTTGTTCAAAATATCTTTAAATATAGATTATTTTAAACACAGATTATTTGTCAGGATTCACCCATTCCTCTGGTCTTTCTGCTCACATAAATTAAATCTTCTTGCACATTCTCTTGTAATATTTTTGAGAACAAGAAGTGTAATTTACGTCCTGTTGTTCAATGGCCTCCTTCTTCCAAATGCTAACTAGATGGAGGTCAGAGTGAACACATTTTATTTGTACTCGTGGGCAATCTATCCTACAAATTTCATTTCACAAAACCCTGCATAGAAGCATCCAGCAAAGGCAGAGAGTCTGATTGTCATGACAAGTCTAGGAAGATTGGCCAAGAAAATTTGGGTTAGGCTATTATGAAAATGCACCATGGTGTTCTCCTATGTACAAGAGAGAGTATGAAAACAAAACTTCCCATTTTCTTCCTTGTAGCATAAAGCTGGGTGTTTAAACAAAACAGTGGAAGGGATTTCCAAATATATTCTACTTGAGTTAATTCTTTAATATTGGGCCAAGAAATATTCTATCTTGCTTCCAAAGATTTAAATTAGAACAAAAAAAGTCTTTTCAGCTATTTAACAAACATTTTACTAGGAATAATATGTAATTCAAATGCTGGTGACTTGAAATAGCTCATAGGAGCCAGATAACAATAGCAACAAAAATGAAGGTGAATGAATGTGCTACATGAATCACTACCAAGTAGCATTTGTGGAAACAAATAAAATGTTTTCAAAGAGCATGCACTTCCTAAAATAAATGGAAATGTTTCACGGAAACATAGCAGCTGATCTAGCAATACCATATAATCTGTTTAAGATTAGCACAGGACTTTTCAACCACTAATGTTTAAAGATCTATAAAATAGCCAATGAACTGTTTGCATTGGGAAAACATAAGGTATTAATCCAGGGGTTGGAGTTTCTGGTCAGACCTCCTGGGTCCAAGTGCTGTCACTAACATGGTTTCCCTGAGGAAGAGCTGCTTCTCTGCCTGACACATAGATTCCCCATCTGTGAGATAAGATATGGAGCCACCAACCTCATAGGGTGTTTATGAAAAGTCACCGAGACACTGTAAGCAAAGTGCTTGTCACAGAGCCTGGCAAAGTGGGGCAAGATGGCCCCACAAAATTTGGTGCTGTGGCAAATGTCAAGTTATTTTGGTATCAGTAAGTGTCGTCATGCAGAAGTTCTATCTCTACAGCCTTGGCTACCAAGAAGTAAATCACAGTGGAAGCAGGTTTTGGTGCACATTCTGCCAAACACACACATGTAGTAGGAAGCACGTGTAGGAGCCATGCCTACTGCTGTCAGAATCTTAGAGGCACTTAGCATGAAAGGCTCTTCTCAGAGGAAATGTCCTAGATGCTAATGTCAAACTCAGCAGGGAGGACTTCTCACCTGGATCTGGTGGCAAGATGCAAACTGAAGGGGAAGCAGCAGGGTCAGCCCGGGACCCTTGTTTCTTAGGTCCTATGTATGCGAAGGTGGCAAGCTCTGCCATATCACTCTTTCCAATCACGGGTGCAAAAGGACAGCAATTGCACCAACTAAGAAACTAGTTTGGGCACCCCTGTATAAATTATCTGAGCTTAAGGTATTGATTCAGCGAGGGGATACTTCATAAATGCATTAATCACCACTGAAGTGTTTATTAGAATGCCCTTACACACATGTATTACAGAGTGTTTTCAAGTAATTTACTCCACAACAAATATTAATGTCATGGAGGATAACAGAAGGAATAGTTTAAGTGCTTACCATGTGTTGAGAATCTTCTAAAAGTTTAACATGAATTACTTTATTTAAGCGTCACCATCTGCTACTGTGCTAGATAAGTTTATTCACATTTTACCGATGAGGAAAGTGAGGCTAAAAAATGAACAACTTTGCAAAGTTGCAAGGGTAGTGAATGACGGAATCAGGGTTTAAATGCAGACAGCTTTAGTTACATCTCTGTGAATGACTTCCTACTTTGCTAAACAAATGGTAATTTTTATCACACTAAATCGCATATCAAAATAGGCTGAAAGCTATAATTGCTATAGGAACACAAATTGTATGTATTGTTATTGTTGTTGTCACTAATTTTACTATTATGGACATCATTTTATTGCCATTATATAGTGCCAATTAAAAAATGGTAGCTATTAATATATTCATTAATCTAACTTGTGCCCCAAATCTAAAAAGGCAAAAAATATCAAAATATAAAACAAATGAAAAAGAAAATAAAAAAGCTACTAGTTTGGCCCAAATACTCGAGGAATGCTCTATACTTTTATTATCCAAATGAACAACTTGAAGTTATTACCTAATAATAGAAAAACACAATGGAAGGTTTACCCCACTGCTAACATGGGCTGCATCAAATGACTGCCGTATTAATTGTACTTGTTTGGAAATATGTATAAAAACCATGAAAAAAACCAATTTATGTAAAATTATGTCAATAGTAAAATTAGTGATAATAACACTAACAATACAATTTGTATTCATACAGCAGTTATAGCTTTTAGGCTATTTTGGTATATGATTTAGTGTGATAATATTGCCATCTGTTTGGTAAAGTAACAAGAGTCAGTCATTTGTAGAGATGTGCTTAGAGAGCAGTCTCATACCTGCTAGCCAAATTCCCTTTCTACTGCTACTACCATTAGGTTAAACATATTTTCAAACAAAATTGTGGTCATATACAATGAGCAAACCAAAGCTAAATACCTAATTTTGATTATCTGATTCAGCTTACCAAAAGAATAATTTAAAAATTATTATTGTTGGCCGAGCATGGTGGCTCACCCCTGTAATCCCAGAACTTTGGGAGGACGAGGCAGGTGGATCACTTGAGGTCAGGAGTTCGAGACCAGCCTGGCCAATATGGTGAAACCCTGTCTCTACTAAAAATACAAAAATTAGCTGGGCATAGTGGTGCACACCTGTAGTCCCAGCTATTCGGAGGCTGAGGCAGGAGAATTGCTTGAACCTGGGAAGCAGAGGTTGCAGTGAGCCAAGATAGCACCACTGCACTCCAGCCTGGGCATTGCGGCAAGACTCTGACTCAAAAAATATATATATTATAGTTACTATTTAAAATTTTAATATAAATTTAATGTCATGCACATCTTATTTAACTTATCTTTCCGTATTCATACCATTCAATATAGCAGAGTTATTGTTGTGGTGGGAACACATTACACCCCTCTCTTGGTGTTTTTCAACAATACGATCTATGGTTAACTCACTATAGTCAGCGTATTGTACAGTGATTCTCTTAAATGTATTCGTCTTATCTTTTTTTTTTGAGACTGAATCTTGCTCTGTTACCAGGCTGGAGTGCAGTGGTGCGATCTCAGTTCACTGCAACCTCTGTCTCCTGGGTTCAGGTGATTCCCCTGCCTCAGCCTCCTGAGTAGCTGGGACTATAGGCGCGTGCCATCATGCCTGGCTAGTTTTTTGTATTTTAGTAGAGATAGGGTTTCACCATGGCCAGGATGGTCTCAATCTCCTGGCCTGGTGATCTGCCTCAGGCTCCCAAAGTGCTGGGATTACAGGCATGAGCCACTGTGCCTGGCCTATTACTCTTATCTAAGTGAAATTTTGTATTCTTCAACCAACATCGCTCCATCTCTCTGCCCCCACTACTGTCATCAAACACTCCAGATCCTGGTACCAGCATTCTACTCTCTACTTACAATAAGATCAACTCTCCTACATGCCACATATAAGTAAGTGAGATCATGCAGTATTTGTCTTTCTGTGCCTGGCTTATTTCACTTAACATGATATCCTCTGGGTTCATCTATGTTGTCAAAAACAACAGGATTTCTTTCTTTTTGGCGGCTAGATGGTATTCCACTGCATATATATACCACAATTTCTTTATCCCTTCATCCACTGTAGGACACTTAGGTTGACTCCATCTATTGCCTATTGTGAATAGTGCTGCAAAGATATAGGAGTGCAGATACCACTTCTGTGTACTGATTTCCTTTGAGTAGATACTCAGTAGGGGGATTTCTGGATCATATGGTAGTTCTATTTTTAATTTTTTGAGGAAACTCCATACTATTTTTCATAATGAATATGCTAATTTACATGCCCACCGACAGTGTGCAAGGCTTCCCATTATTTTTACTTTAAACAATTACCTTAACAGAGATTTTAAAATGAGAAAAAAAGTGTATATTTAACCATCTACTTGTGATTTTGGATTTTCTTTGTTCTGTCTATTATAATATCTTGTGACCTTGAAGGGCTTCCTTTAATATTTCTTGTACTGCAGGTATGCTAGCAATTAGTTCTTTCAGATTTTGTATAATTTCATAAAGGTTTTATTTTGCCTTTGTGTTTTAAAAATATTTTTTTACATATGGAATTTAAAGAGCTTTTTTTCCTTTTTCCTTTTAAAATGTTGCTTTATTTTCTTCTGCCTTACATTTTTTTCTAATGAGACATTTTTATTTCCTGTTATTTAAAAAATCTTTTTTGCCTGTTTATGTAATATGTCCTTTTTCTATGGCTGCTTTTAATATTTTCTTTTTTTTAACCAGGTTTTTAACAATTTTATTATGAGGTACCTGGTATGACTTTCTTCTTGTTCCTTCTGCTTGGGTGCTTTTGAGTATCTTGGCACTCTGAGTTAACAGTTTTCATCATATTTATAAAAATAATTGGCCATTATTTCTTTAAATATCCTGCCCCCAACTTTGTCTGAACTCCAGTTACTCACATGCTTTGTCACTTGTGCTGTACCACTGCTCACTGATATGCTTTCTGATCTTTGATTGATCTCTATGTGTCATTTTGGGTAGTTTTTATTCCTATGTTTCCAGGTTCACCCATCTTTTTGTCTATAATGTCTTATGCCATTTATTCCGTTGAGTATACTTTCCATTTTAGACATTGTATTTCATCCCTAGAAGCTTGCTTGGGGCTTATTTTACATGTAGCATTCCTTTCCGCATGGTGCTTATATTTTCCAACCATTTAGATCATATGGAACACATTTGTATCTGTTTTAATGTCCTGACATGCTAAGTGTATCATTTGAGTCACTTTGAGATCAATTTCTGCTGATTGATTTGCTCAAATGTATGAGCCCTATGTTTCTAATATGTGATTAGTTGTTAAACATGATGAATGTATGATGATGAGTGGCTGGTTTTGTTGTTTCAAGAATATTTTTGAACTTTGTTCTGCAGTTAAGTCACATTTTAAGTGGCAATTGCTTTGTTCTTTTTAAGGTTTACTTTAAATTCTACTTTTTCTGTAGACAGAATTTAACATCGTTACTGACTCACATATTCACATCGCTAATACTTTCTGTATACAGCTAAATTCCATTTCATTTTCCTGAGTTTTGGTTTTTTAATAAATTCTGTTTTATTTTCTAAGTGTATTGGTGATATATAATAAACTTTGAATTTTATGTATTAATTTTGTCACATTATAAACAAACTTCTGGCTTATCATGCTCTCAGTGGTTTGGGATTTTTCCCCAGTTATTCCATTCTTTCATTTGCAAATAATGACCACTTTATTGTTTTCTAACATTGCCCCATCTTTTTCTTGCTAGATTTTACTGGTATGTGGCTGGGAACCTTGGGTTGTTACTAATGATAGTGGAAAAGCATCTCATGCTTCATAATTGAATATAGTGCAGACTGCTGATTTGTGCTGGGGGATGTGGTGGAAAACAGAGCTTCAGAACATGACCTCTGGAGCCACAGAGCATTCCATCCGAGCTTAGTCACTACAACTCTGTGGCATCACAGAATTATTTAAATCCCCTGTGCCTCAATTTTCTCATCTGTAAAATGGGGACAATGACACTTATAGAGTTTTCAGAAATTAATATTTGTAAAACACATAAACAATTCCTGGCACATAACAGGTGCAAATAATAGCAAAGTAAGTTCCTATTATTATAGCTTTCTACTAAGATTTCTGAAAAAATAGTTCGATAGCTTCTGAACTTTAGCTATTTTAAATTTTAAAATGTTTTAGATTTGTTATTTATGTTTTATATTTTTTAATTATATTTTATTCTGATTAGTATTGGGATTTGTTTTATTAGGTTTTCAAAAAAGTGATGAATTTGTCAAACCTCTTTTTCTACTGTCAATTAATTTCAGCTATGTTCCTTCTCTTTTTATTATAAGTGTCATTTATGAATGTGTTTTAGTCTTATAAAGTAAGCAAAAAATCCATACAAAAAAGAAAAATAAAGAAAAGTAGAAATTTCCTCTTCAATTCTCACTTTTAGTCTGCCTGAAAGTTTCACAGCCACAAATTTGGTTGGCATCCCCCTCTTTTATTTTGATGCATGTGCATACATATTTATGTATTTATGCATCTACAGATGCATTTTACATGAATATATATTATTCTACGACTTACCAGTTTACCATATGTCTTAGCAAGATATTTTGTTTGATATAAAAATATCTGCCTGTTTCTCTTCAACAGTTACCTAGTATATTCCATAGACAAGATGCAGAGTCTGTTGTAGAAGCACTTCCATATTCATAGATGCAGTAAGTATCCATGAACTCGTTTCCGTGTACTCACGTGCAATTTATTTTTAAGGACAATTCTGGGAGTGAGATTATTCTAATGGCAAGCTTGTTTCATAATGTGGTACCCAGAGTAATACTGCTTCCCAATGAGTTTCTACCACTTACAGAACCACCATACTTTGTGAAGAGAGTACTAGTTCCTGCATCCTTTCTTTCTTTCTTTTTGAGACGGAGTTTCGCTCTTGTTACCCAGGCTGGAGTGCAATGGCGCGATCTCGGCTCACCGCAACCTCCGCCTCCTGGGTTCAGGCAATTCTCCTGCCTCAGCTTCCTGAGTAGCTGGGATTACAGGCACGTGCCACCGTGCCCAGCTAATTTTTTTTGTATTTTTAGTAGAGACGGGGTTTCACCATGTTGACCAGGATGGTCTCGATCTCTTGACCTCGTGATCCACCCGCCTCGGCCTCCCAAAGTGCTGGGATTACAGGCGTGAGCCACCGCGCCCGGCCCCCTGCATCCTTTCTGTCATTAGAGCTCATTAATGATTTTAATTTTTGACAATGGGATGGGCGATAAATGTTTTCTTCTTACTTAGTTATCATTTTCTGTAAACACCAGGGAGTCTAAGCATCTTTTTGTATAACCATTTACATTTGGGTATGGGCTTTTTCTGACCCCACTTTCAGTGGAGCGGGTTGCATGTATAAAGTCTGGTTTACAGCAATTGCTCACAGTTCACAGGGTTTTTGCTGAGTGGGTCAGTGAGTGCCTTCTTTTGCAAGACCACCTTTGATCGGCAGCTGGATTGTTGACTTGGCGACAATCACGCTTTTCAAATTTTAAGAGACAGACTAATTAACATCGCTTCTTTCACTCACTGCCCATCTGAACTAAGGTTTTCTTCTCTAATTGGTGCCCATCCCCTTTCACGTATTGCATTTGATCCCTGACAAAGATCCTTGACCAAACTCACCTCAGGGTCCTCTAAGCTCGTTTTCAACTGGACCTCATCTTTGGGTATGTTTTCAATAGCCCAATATTAGCAGTAATATAGCGGAAGTTCCCACTTTGAGCCATCCTGCCTTTCTGGACTGAAACAATGAACACGTTACACATAATTTATTGATGTCTGCCTAAAATGACACATAACTGATTGATGGCTCATGTCTTTCTAAAATGTATAAAACCAAGTGGTACCCCAACCACTTTGGGCACAAGTTGTCAGAAACTCCTGAGGCTATGTCACAGGTACGTCCTTAACCTTGGCACAATAAACTTTGTAGATTGATTAAGACTTGTCTCGGAGTCTTTTGAGTTTACGTCACTATCCACATCTGATCAAATTCCTCATGTTCATTACCCCCAGGTGATCTCTGGTTACCCTGGGTCTGTTCTCAGATAGATCCTGTTAGGCCAGTTTAGCAAAGCATTATCCTATCCTCTTAATAATTTTCCATTCACCCCACCCTGACTTTGATCCTTAGCTGTAAACCCCCAAGTTTTCCTTGTTGTATTCAGAGTTGAGTCCGATCTGTCTCTTCCACTGCAAAGCCCCGCTGTTGGAGTCCCCAGAATAAAGTTTGTCTTTCAGTCCCTTAACAAGTGACAACAATAATTATTTTCTTAAACAGAGGGCAGCTCCCACTGCTGGGGTTGGGGTACCTTCAGGGACCCATTGAGGATTTTATTGACTCTAAACGGTTTCTTTCAGTTTGTTTTAAAACATTATTATATCAGGTGCAACATGCCGAGAAGTTGCCAGTATGAAGTTTTAGTCATATCTTAAAGTAGAGGAAATTATCTTCTCCAGAATTCATTTTAAGGAGATTTGCAAGTGGGCATCCGTGCTGGTATCCCTCCTAGAAGTCTTAAGTCAGTTCTTTATCATGGAGGGTCAGATTTTTATTCTATCCTATGTTACTGGGTTATCCAATAACTTTGCTACTTACCAGTTCTGATGAGTTTGACTATTAGTCAAAACCAGGCTTAAAACAAGGAAGACTGGTATATTGCCCTTTGGTTATTAGAGAAATCTGTAAATTTATACTTTTCCATAGTAGCAAGATGATTCAGAAAAGTTGTCCAGTGACATAACCATCAGACGTCTGAGTAAATCAAGCCCGGATGGAAAGTCTGAGTGAACTGCCTGCCTGCTGGCAAGGCTGGGGAGGATGGAGGAGAGTGGAGGAGCGGGGCAGGTCCCGATGGGGCCTGGGGAGAAGCACAGGTCCAGGAAGGGAGCTCATCTGAGCAGAAAGGGAATGGAAGTGAGAGGACTTACCAGAGTGAGGAGGAGAAGGGGGTGTCAAGACGTGAGAAGGTGCAGCAACAGCAGGGAGAAGAGTCCTAGGAAGGGCGGCTGGGAGTGAGGGTGGGAAGGAGAAAGAAGGGGTGCTAGGGGAAACAAGGATCAGACTGAGAGGCAAGGAAGAGTGCAGGCGGTGGAGGAAGGCAGGAGAAAAAGGGACAAAAATGAGAGATACGGCGAGGGAAGTGATGGTAGGTGAGGGTGTGGTGGGGGGCGTCTGTCAAAGGAAGTTTGGGCTGCTGCTGAAATGGTTCTCTTTAAGTCCACCTCACATAAATTCTCCACCTTTTTAGCTGCCAATGAGTCTCCATTGTTGATAAAAAGAAAACAAACACTGTGAAATATTTTAAAGAGTTTATTCTGAGCCAATACAAGTGACTGCAGCCTGAAGAAAACACAAATTCAAAAGTGTCCCTAGTAAGTGGTCCTTAGGCGCTGGGATTACAATTTGGTTTTATGCATTTTGGGGAGACAGACATTGCAGGCAAAACCATAAATGAATACATGAAAGGTATACATTGGTTAAGCCCAAAAAGGTAGGTCATCTTGAAATGGGGGCTTAGAAGGTATAGGTGGGTTTAGAGATTCTTTAGGTATCAATTTGTTGAAAGAGTTAAGCTTTGTCAGAAGACTTTTTTAGTCAGTAGCAAGAAATGCTTAAGTTAAGATAAGGAGGTCTGCTATCTGCCCTATGATGTTATACTAGAGTCAGATTGGAACGTAAGCCACGTTATACTCGGTTAATTACAAAACCCATTTAACAAGATTTTATAGTTTGCAGGGCATGACTCAACTTTTGCCTTGCATAGCTTTAGGTCTTCTTTACAATTTGCTATCTTATTGCCACAAAGAGTCTGTTTAATACTTAATTTTAATGATGTAAGCTAAAAATAAAATCCTAAGCCCCTAACCAACTGAACAGACTCTCTGTTGGCCAAGGAGACCCCAGAAAACCTTAAAAACGGAATTCCTGGCCATGACAGGAAGGGCAGTCAGATATGCCTTGTGACCTTTTGGAGTTTAGGCACAACTTACCATCATTAATGTTAACATAGAGATTATCAGATTTAATTCACCTTAGATTTTCTGGGGCCTCCTTGGCCAACAGGGAGTCTCTGTTCAGTCCATTGGGGGCTTAGGATTTTATTTGTAGCTTGCACCATTAAAATTTAATATTCACTGTGGGGCAATAAATAATCTGCCCCTAAGGTAAATTAAATCGATAGAGATAATGCATAATGCATGCAAATAGTAAGTAAAGAGTAGGTTGGATGAAGTTAAAAAATAAAAACAAAAACAAACTACTCTGGTCCTGAGTGTTAAATTATCTTTAACTCATACAGAATATGCAAGTGCCACCTAATTAATTAATAAAATAGAGTTTCAGTCAGTTAGTCTAAAATGTTACTAAAGGAAACTAAATTGTTTGGGATGCCTGTTGCCTGCCCATTGGGAGGCCTGGAGCTGAAGGCTGGCTGCAAGCTGATTCAGGGGCTGACATGTTGTTTCTGCTTCCTCAGTCTTTTGAGCCACATAAAGCAGGAGGTGGCTCTTGGAGGATGGAGGAACGAACCTAGAGTTGCCTCCCTGTTAGGCACTTATAGGCATGAGCTTTCTCAAGTTGAGTGGCAGCAGGAAAAATGCTGTGTCAGCTCCACTGAACTTCATGTGGCACCAGCAAGTGTTACTAGCCAGGAGCGAAAGCACACCTTGAAACTCACACGGAAAGGCGGTTAGGTCACCTGTGCCGGTCTGACTCGTGTTCGGTAATGGCTTTCTTGGGCTATGCTGGGAAGTTTAGG
This sequence comes from Aotus nancymaae, assembly GCF_030222135.1. Lineage (NCBI taxonomy): Eukaryota > Metazoa > Chordata > Mammalia > Primates > Aotidae > Aotus > Aotus nancymaae. The sequence continues at coordinate 22,609,513 of NW_026988455.1, forward strand.
ACCAAGTCAGGACTCAAAGGGAGAGCGCGTGGACCTCACCCAGTGATGTATGAGTGTCTATATTTTAACTTTGTAAAATGTTTTCATTTAAAGTTGCTTAAGGAAAATATAGTTAAGTAGTGGCTGATATATAGAGTATTTTAAAAATGACTTACGACATGACCATGACACAAAAATGCGAGTGTCTATCTCTCGGGGTCCTTTGGGGGCAATTTAACAGGTCCAACAGGGGCTCGTTTGGAGGAATAGACTTTGTGTGACTCTGCTAGTGAATGGTCCCCCAGCTTAATGAAGTTGCACTTTAACTTGTAGATTTTTGGCTGATGGAGATATAAATAGTTTGTGTCTGGTAGAGAAGATAAGTCCCAGGGTCACAGACTGTGGACCAGCAGGATTTTAGCCAGTTTTTATCCAATTTAACAAACTTGGACTAACATTATTTTAATTGACCATAAAACCTACCTCTTTAAATGCTCTTTGAACTAGCTTTATAATCTTTAAGTTGAATACAATCTTTGATATCCATTCATGTCTTCGTGTGTTTGTGTTTTGAGACAGGGTCTTGTTCTGTTACTCAGGCTGGAATGCAGTGGCATGACCACAGCTGACTGAAGTCTCGACGTCCTGGGCTCAAGCAATTCTCCCACCTAAGCCTCCTGAGTACCTGGACCAATAGGCGTGAGTCACCATGCTCAGCTAGTTTTTTTTTTTTTTTTTTTTAATTTTTTGTAGAGACAGTATCTCACTGTGTTACCCAGGCTGGTCTCACACTCCTGAGCTCAGTGATCCCCTTGCCTCAGCCTCCCATATGCTGAGATGACAGGCATGAGACACCTCTCTTGGCCCTGCATTCATTTTATATTTGAATGATGGTCATTTTTTTTTTAACTTTTGAAAGTTATATTTTAACATGAATGTGTTTTCAAATTGTGCCTAGATATTTGCATATCTCTGAATCTTCCTGAAAAAGTTTTTCAAATGCTTACATAATTTTTATTTTAGTAATTTAATTTTTCAGCTAAAGCATAATTACCGACAGAAAAAAAGTTTAGCATGTTTTATTCCTCTTAGGAGAAACGTGGTTGTATTATGTGGCTATTAACATAGATAACAGAGAATAAGTGGCAACTTTTAATGGGTCTTTATAAGAAACTCTACAAGGAACAGTGAAACATCCTGTTGTTGGGATTAGGAGACAGACTAAAAAGTTGAAAAAAACACTTTTTTAAAGAGATAATTTAGGCCAGGCATGGTGGCTAGTGGCTGTAATTCCAGCATTTTGGGAGGCCGAGGCGGGCGGATCACAAGGTCAGGCGATCAAGACCATCCTGGCTAACACGGTGAAACCCCGTCTCTACTAAAAATACAAAAAAATTAGCCAGGCATGGTGGTACACACCTGTAATCCCAGCTACTTGGGAGGCTGAGATATGACAATGGCTTGAACTCAGAGGTGGAGGTTGCAGTCAGCCGAGATCCCGACACTGCACTCCAGCCTGGGCAACAGAGCAAGACTCCATCTCAAAAAAATAAAAGATACAATTTAAATACTCGATTTCTATTTGCCCTGCATTGGAGGTAGATAAGCCATCTTGACGTTGCAACCCAAACTATAGTTGGGTATTTAAAAAATGTTTTTGAACCAGTACAATGATTCTTAGTCTTTATGAAACTCTGGAATCACTTGAAGGATTTTGAGACTGCCAGTGCCTGGGTTCCGTTCCCTGCACATCCAGTTTAACTGATGTAATCATAGTGTGAACACTGAGATTTTGAAAGATATATTTAATTCACAAATAAAGATTGTATATATTTAAAGTATACAACACACTAATTTGACATACATGTACATTGTGTAATGATTAGCACAATCAAATTAATTTACATATTGTCTCGGTGAAAATCACAGCCAACATAGACAATCACCAAGACTGTACTCAGGACCTTATTAAAAATGAAAATTCATGGTTCCCACCACTCAGAGGTTCTCATTTAGTTGATTTCAAGTGGTGACAAAGAATCCTCAGTAAATTCTAATGATTAATCAGGTCTGGGATTTTAGTAGAATTGGTAATAGGATTGATTACACAGACCAGACATTTTTGCCTTATTGTATCCATGTCTAACTACTATCTTTAGCTGGCTTTGTTCATTCACATGTTGAAGATTTAGTTTTCAATATTTTAGTAGGGAAATCTTATTTTGGGAAAGGAGGAGGTTCAATGTAATATTGAGAGGAGACAAGGCATTTTCATAGAAGGAACAAAAATAGCTCCATAATTAAAGTACAAAAATTGTATTTTATTGAACTTATGTAATTTTCACTGATGAGCATTTGTTAATTAGGGAAATGAATTTAATCACAAAGGGAGAAAAAATCATTTCTCAGTGTTCTAAATTGAGATCTTCCAGAAATACTGAAGACTGATAGAACCTTGGCCCCGCTACCACATCATGATGTGGAATGGGGCTGCTGCTGCCCTAACACTGGATAATTGTAAACATCTCTCTGAAACACACAGAAAGCTTTCAACATAGGAACCTGCTGTCTCTAAATAGGGCACTAAGAAGCAAACTCCAGCTGGTGAGTGGCAAGCTCCATGTAGCCCTCTCTTTACCTGTTTGACTGTTTGTCTCAAAGGGGTTGGACATAAAAGTTCTCTTTCAGAACCAATAAACATTAATCAAATTTGTTCCACTTTTAAAATTTTATGTTCTCATAATGATATGAGAATTCTGTTGTCCCCACCCAAATCTCACCTTAAATTATAATAATCCCCAGTGTCAAGGGTGGGGCCAGGTGAAGATAATTGAATCACAGGGGTGGTTCCCCCCATGCTTTTCTTATGATATTGAGTTTTTATGAGATCTGATGGTTTTATAAGTGTCTGACATTTCCCTCGACTGTTCTCTTTCTCTCTCCTGCTGCGCTGTGAAGAGGGGCCTCCTGCCATGATTATAAGTTTCCTAAGGCCTCCCAAACCATGTGTAACTGTGAGTCAATTAAACCTCTTTTCTTTGTAAATTACTCAGTCTTCAGTATGTCTTTGTAGCAGTGTGAGAATGGACTCAGGCACATAAGGAAATGAAAAGAACATTGGAGTTGCATGTTTAATATTAATACTGGTTGGAAAATCAAATTTCCATTCAGGTACAGATAGAGGACATAGAACTTGGGATTCACTAAGTTAAATAGACTTGCCAAAAATAAATAAGTTAATCATTCAAGGTTCAGATATTTCCTTGCTTGCAAGATAGTTTTTATTTTTTTCTTAGAACTTGACCACTTCAGGCTTCTCAAGGAATTTTTATAAGTGTGCATCTATACAAGCATAAATAGTATATAATGAATACTGTAGAATTACACAAGTATAAATGTTGTTGATGCAAACATGAATAGAAAAAACTGAACTTAGATCTAATACCACCAAACTACAAAATCTTAATACAAAATTGTATTTGTTTTGTTTTAGATTTTACAAATATTAAAACTAGACATAAAATTGAGGCTCACAGTGTTTCTATCAGAGATTCGGTTCCATTCTTTCCATCCCCACTGTATAACCACTATCACAAATTTCATGCATGTGTTTATATACTTTTTATATCTATAGATATATACGCACATACATGCACGTATATATGTATATGTATACAAGAACATATACAAATGCACTGCATTCTTTTGCAGGCTTTTATCTTTTACATAAATAATAGCATACTGTGTGGACATTGTAAAACTTGCTCTTTTCTCTTAAAATTGTTTTTGGAATCTGTAAGTGTTGATCCAAGAATCTCTAGCTTATTCATTTTAACTGCTCAGTTAAGTTTCATTTTAAGAATATTTTGCCAATATTTATAAAAAAATTTTACATACTTAAAATACTGTATATTTTCATTTATTAGAGTACTTTGTGGTGTACATTTTCATCAAACCAAACTTATTGATTTTACTATCCCAACAGTCTGTACTATTTCTAATGTATTCTGATTCTTCTACCTGGTTCTGACGTTAGTCCATTAAACATCTCCCATTATGATTATGGACTTGTCAATTTCTCCTTGAATTTCTGGCAGGTTTTGCTATATGTATTTAAAGGTTGGGAATATTAAGTGCATATAAATGTGACTAACATGGATATTGGGCAGATTTTTTCCATGTATTATGATGTAGTGATTGTTATTGCTTTTTGACATAAAATCTATTTTGTCTGTTATTAACATTATAATGCTGGTTTTTTTTTTTTTTTTTTGGTCAATACTGATATAGTATTTTTTATTCCAGCATGTTATTATTTTTCTCTCTCTCTGTGTATATATAACAGGGCTCCTTCAACCAGCTTATAGCTACACTTAATATATCCAGTAAAATACTTTCTGTCTTTTAATAGATGACCTTGAGTGCATTTCCATTATGGCGATCCCAATGTAGCTCAACTTAACTATATGTATGGTGGGTTTTCTTTTAATATCCGTCTTCCTCTTTCACTTTGCATTGTTTGTTTGTTTTCTCTTTCCATATCTTCTTTTAGATACAGTTTCCTTTCTTCCTTTTCTCCTGCACATTCCATAGTTTGCTAAGTAGGCATTAAACCAAAAGTCATCTCTTATTCTAGAACAGTCTGATTGTTGCATATCTAGTTTACCCTTGCACTTGACAGATAACATTGTTCATTTTTATCATGTACAACATGATGTTTTGAAGCATAGATACATTGTGGAATGGTTAAATCTGATCATTAACAAATATATTACTGTACATGGTTATTACGTTTGTGGTGACAACACATGACATCCACTCTCTTCACATTTTTCAAGCATACATTATATCATCATTAACTTTAGTCACTTGTGGTACAGTCTATCTGTTGAAATGTATTCCTCCTATCTGTGATCATATATCCTTTGACCAACATCTCGCCATCCCCTGATCCTGGCTACTAACCCCAGCTTCTGGTAGGCACTGTTTTACTCTCTACTATGTGGTCAACCTTTTCTGTATTCCTCTTAAGTTTTCAGATGTTTGAAAATGTTTTTTCTCTTGCTTTTTTAAAATTCTAGGCTAACAGTTATTTTCCTCAGCAATTTAAAGACTTTGAGCCACTGAAATTTTCCTCCATTGTTGTTGAAAAGGACTGTCTGTCCAATTAATGGCCCTTTGTACATAATTGGCTCATTCATTCTGATGTTCCGCAGTTTTGCTTCAATATATCTAGATATGGACTTAGTATTATTTATTCTGTTTGGGGCTTGGCACACCTTTTTAAAACTAAGGATTCATTAGTTCATTCATTAGTTCTGAAACATTCTCAGATACTATTGCTTAAAATATTGTTTTTTTCTTAATTAGAGTTGTTTTGCATCTTCTCATTGTATCCTCCATACCTTCTACTCTTTCTTCTTTTTTTTTCTTCAGTTTGTTGTCTCTGTGATGAACCTCGAGTAGTTTAGACTGTTCTGTTTTTATTCCACCACTCCTCCCTTCAGAGATCTCTAAGCTATATTTAGTATACCATTTACTATTTAGATGTCATTATCTATATTTGTCTGGCCAGAAGCGGCAGCATCTCCAGGCATTCCTTATCCCCAGCAGATCTCAGCTGCACCTGGGACCTGAGCCAGGAGTGCCATGGTCCTCTAAGAATAAACAGAGCCAGTCAGAAGAAATCCAAAATAAAATAAACAAAAGTAGAATGAATACTTCACATAGATGAAGACCAAACATTATGAAATGGTATAGAAAATAATGGTAATTCTATTTAAAAATACAAAGCTACTTGTATTTTGGTTATTTATAGTGCTTGAAATAATCAATTAAGGAGAGAAAATCTTTGACAAGCCTCTTAAAATGAAAGAAAAAACACACTTCAGAAATAATAAAGGTCATTTATTATATCTGCAGCAATAATAGAATTACTAGGTTGGTGCAAAATGTAATACTTTTATTGCATTGAAAGTAATGGCAAAAACCACAGTTACTTTTGCACCTACCTAATAGAAAGCAATAAGGATTTTTTGTATAACCCTATAGGAAGAAACTGGCAAATCTGCATAAAACTAATTGTTTTGAAAAAGATGTGCTGTCAAAATTAACTCAGAGATAGGAAAAAGGTGAATAATTTAATAACTGTATGAATAATATAATTTATGTCAATACAAAATAGTAAACATAGTGAAAGTTTCAGAGGTAATAAAAGAGAGAAAGAAACGTGTGGGCAGGGGGTTGCGTTCCCTGACAAAAGAGGGGAACAATATGACAAAACATTGGCAGGTTCCTGCTGCAGAAGGGTTGAGGCTATGGTGTCTGAGTCATTTTCCTTGATTGTCACACCACCCCCAACTCCACTCAGAGTTTTTTTTTAAAAGCCACGTAAGTTCCTATAGATTTGCAAAAACAGTTGATAAAATTCTACATGCCTTCGTGACTAACACTTATCACGCCGGTGTCAGAAAGGTACATTTTGAAGAAGCATGCCAACAACTTTGTCTTGATAGGCAAACATTAGACATATTCCCAGAAAAATAAGATACAAAGTGTCTAACATCACCACTTCAATTGTGGCTTTTATTTATTTCTTCAAAAGGCTCCATACCACTCTTGGTTAGAGAGAATCCTGCTGCAACTCTTGTGAAAATGATTTTACTGGAACGCCACAGAATCTACATGATTCAAGAGCATTGATTTTTAAAACCTGGCAGAGAACATCCGTCCTACTTTCCTTTTCTCTTTTGTGTAGAAATGATTTTCTGGAAATTCACTAATAATTCATATTAATGAATTTTTCTCAAAATTGCCTCCCGTAGCTGGTCCCTGAGCCCTGGCTGCCCAGTACTCCCAGAGTCACCTGGGCCCAACCTTCTGTATTTCTGGAAATCAGTGCTCTGGCAGGGCCAGAGTCAATATGGAGTGGATATATTGGTGCCATCCTGATCTCTTTCAAGGCAGTTTCATATTATCCACCACGGGACCAACCGCAGCCCTTTAAGGGAGTGTGGGTGGTGGATACAGGCATCAGTGGGAGCGTTGGCTCACCCAGGCTCTCAGGTGGGACGAGCTAGCTGTAAGCAGAACCCAGGTCTCTGGCCAGCCATGCCCGCTCTGTGGGGGCTCCTTTCAGTCGTGTTGAAGCCCACCTGGAAAGGAGGGGCGAGTGCAGCCAGCAAGCTGCCTGGTGCTGTCCCCTCGCCTGGGTCTACCCTGTGGTGCTCTCTGCACTGCTCCCTTTGTGTTCCTAGCACTCCCTTTCCACTGACTGCCGCCTCTGGTCCTCTGGGCACTATGTCACTGTTTCCCATTTGGTTCCTTTAAGACCGTTTTCTTCTGCTCTAATGACTTTCTTGACAGCTATGATTCTTCTGTCATACAATGAGGCTGATGATAAAAACACATGATTGTAACAAGTATGAGTTATTAGTAACAGCTGTGATTCACAGATAAAAATAAAACTAAGAACAAGGAGAGTTTCCACAGTTTTCTAATGATTCCAATAATTCTGCGTTGATGGATTCGTTGTCATTGTTATGCCCACTGTTAGAGTTAGGGAATGATTTTATGTGAACTCATGAATGAGTCCAGTCACTGAATGTGAACGTTGTCTAAGGGGATGGCTTTCTGAAAGGATTTCTTAACAACAACAAACCAGAAGCAGCGAATACAACCATTATTTATTTAATGTGTACAGTTTGCTAAGAAGGCAAAGTGTTAAGTGTTTTATTTTAACATCTCATAAAAATATATGAAAATTTTCTTTTATTGTTCCATTCCACAGATAGTGAAGTAGGATTGGCCGCAAGAAACAGTCTGTTTCTAGAACACCAAACAGGGAAGGAGGGGGTGATTTATTTTTTGGCCGGGAGCAAGGTGGCATAGTTGCCTTACAGCCAAGCTCGTCTAACAAAGGAAAACTCTGCCCTTATGTAGGCTTAAAACTCTAGATATTACATGGGAAAGGGTCTTGGGCTTACAGTTTTAGAAAGTACATGTGAGAGGCTTGAGATTGATGAAGTAAGCGTGGGGGTTTGAGCAAGATTGAATGGGAACAACAGAGGGCGTTTCACCCTATCTCCCCCACCCTAAGATCGCCTGAGATCTTAAGGGTAGGGGGGTTCATCTTTAACCTCCAGACCACTGACCTCATGCCTGCTATGTCTCAACTTTTACTTCCTCCTTCTTTGAGACAAGAGACAGGAAAGAGGGGTTTCTTTCCTCAATAGAAAGGATTCTCTGTTTCTTCTACTAAAGAAACAAAGCTCTAATATAATTTAACATGTTCCTTCATGCAAAAGCAACTGTGTGTGGGACTTTGGAAAGTCACAGGCTTTGTGTTACAGATCTAGGGATTTTAAAGTGAGATGTGTCTTTGAAAGGACATTTCTTTAATGTACAGCCCATGTTATTTGTGCTCTGCCATGAATATGACAAAAGCCAACTGATGCGGAGTCTGCCAACATATGAGAACTAAATTGTGTGCACATGAGGAGCTGGGTCTGTGCAGTTAGCAATGACGCTTTGTGATTAGTTAGGATGCAGAAGTGGAAATTCTGGATCTGTTGCATATTAGAATAGAAAATTGCTTCTTCTAACCAGACGTTCAAAAATAGCTCTTCAGGTGGTAGCTTATGCTGAAGAAGAATCATGTATAATTCCAAATTTTAAACACAAATATCATTGCAAGTATTTTGAGACAATGTCTAATTATCCTATAGTAATCAAGATGTTTTAAAAAATTCTACATCATGCCTAAGGGTTCCTCATTCACTTCTCCCTTCACCCAGATTCCAACAAGTTGAGAAATGGTGCAAATTTCAGGGATTAAAATATCCCCTTCATTGCTGATAAGGCTGAGTCAGAGAATTATTCTTGCATCCAATACAAAAATGAAATTGTTTCTAATCCCACCTGAATTAAACTGACAGGGCAGAGATGACCTGCTTAGTGAGCAGGCCACGTTCAGCAATAGCAGATCAAAGACCCGTATGTCTCATGATCTTCAAGAAGGGGCTGGCAAGGCCAGAGATTCTGATCCCATCACCGTGTGTTAATCTCCTGTCAAGAAAAATAAAGAGCTACTGAGAGAAAAGCAGATCCTGACTTCCCTCCATTTGTAGGTAAGTACAAAATCCTGTTGTGTGGCATGAGGCAGGAGCCCAGAGAGATGGAGGAAAAGCTGCTCCTCTAGAATATGAAAATACAGTTTAAAGGGAAAGAGATTAACCAGTGATTCAACGCATTCAGTGATGTCACTCCGCCTATATATCTGGCTGACTTCTGTCTGCATGACCTCCTGCTACTCATTGTGGGTAACATGGGAGACCTTCACCTGCAGGAAAATAGAAAAAGGTATGTGCACACAAACACTGAATTCATAATAACACAACAGGCATATCGCAACATACCAGATGCTCTCGAAAAGCATAAATTTCATTGTATCCATATAGATTAGAAGCTTATGGATTCTGATGAGGCAAGATTATTGCTGACTGAGTCATGAGGGGGATTTCCATGGTTTAGAAAATTATGTGCTTTTAGTGAATTCTCATAGTATGCCAGACACAGCACTAGGTCCTGAATACACAGAGCACAGTAACATATGGTCTCTGCTTTTCAGGGGCTTACTGTCAGGCAGAGGAGATACCAGGAAAGAGGAGCAGAGGGCCACGGCAGTGCACTGCAGATGCATGGATGAAAGCTCGCAGCAGCACAGGCATGGGTGTCTAATCAGGGATGCGTGTGAGCAGCAGGATGAGGAGCATGCTTTCGCAGAGGAAGAAAGGAAGCCACTGGAGAGATGAAGGATGCCTTGGACAGATAAAACAGTGTGGAGTAGAATTTGTTGCCCACCACCACCTTCAAATTTTATGCTCATAGAGGGAATTGCCTTGGAGCCTTGAAGATCATGGCCACACTCAAGCTGTCTATATTGGTTGGGGTTGGGTCTGTGTTCTGATGACTTGAATCAGTTTGGGACAACTTAATCTCACCTGGCTCATCTGCTGTCTACTCAACAAACGAACATTTTGCAGCAACTCTGTATGCTGCTCTTTTTTTTGCTCCTATGCTTAGTGCCTTCAGGGAGTGAACGGAGTAACAAACATAAAGGCAAACTAAAGTCAAACAAATATCAGTATATTGAGCATTAACTGGGTCACCCACTGTTTTAGATACTTCATGTATACTCTTATTTAATTTTCTCTTATTGGTATAAAAATTGGTTCAGAGAGGAAAAGCAAGTCAGCCAATGTTATATATAGTAAATAGTAGGACAAGCATTTTAGTTCCTGCATTAGAATTCCGTGTTCAGAGTCCTTTCCACAGTGTTATATCATATCTGTCACGGTGTTCCAATGAGGACATTTCTGTGAGATGGTGCAAAGCTACAATGTATCTCGTGTAAGTGTGTGTAATACACAAGTTTTGTCTGGTGAATGTATTTAAATTTAAACAATTCCATATAAAAATTACCCATTATAAGTGTGCAATTCAGTGATTTTAGTTACTTTGAGTTGTGTATCATCACAGTCCAGTTTGAGGCATTCCCATCACTCTGACAGTGGCCCCTGCTCATTTGCACTCAGTTTCTGCTTCCACACTCAGCCCCATGCAGACATTGATCTGCTTTCTTTATATATAAATTTGACTGTTACAGATATTTCATGTAAATGGAACATATAATAAGTAATCTTCCTTCCTTCTTTATTTTTTTCTTTTCTTTTCTTTCTTTCTTTCTTTCTTTTTTTTTTTTTTTTTTTTTGTTGTTGTTGTTGCTGGGACAGAATCTCTCTCTCTGTTGCCCAGGCTGGAGTACAATGGCACAGTCCTGGCTCACTGCAGCCTCCAACTCTGGGGCTCAAGTGATCCACTCTCCCGAGTAGCTGAGACTACAGCCACATGCCGCCATGTCTGGATACTTTTTATTTTTTATTTTTTTAGAGATGCGGTCTCACTATGTTGCCCAGACTAGTCTTGAACTCCTGGGCTCAAGTGATCCTCCCACCTCAGCCTCCCAAAGTGCTAGGATTACAGGTGTGAGCCACTGCGTTGTGTCTGTAGTCTTTCTTATACAGCTTTTTTTCTCACTACAGTTAATGGAGCTTCTTGTATATATAGATTAATTCATTTGTCTAATTTATGAAGTCTTCAGTCATTATTTCTTCAAATAATTTTTCCTCCCCTTCCTTTTCCCTCTTTTTCTGGGACACTTATAGGCTTATGTGGTTATACTGGCTATATTTCTATAGGTCTTTGAGACAATGTTTATTTTTTACTTTCAATTTTTCTTTCTCTATTCTCTTCATATTGGATACTTTCTATTAATCTGTCTCTAAATTTACTGATTACTTCATCTATCATCTCAAATTGCTATGGATTCCCTTCTCTAGGAAACCTTTCATTTCGGGTTAATTGTCAACTCCAAAATTTCCATTTGGTTCTTTTTTATAATTTGTATATGTATATTGAGACTATTTGTGAATTCATTGTTGTCATAGTTTTTTAAACTTGAACACCTTTAATGCTATCAATGTATTTACAATAGCTACTCTTAAATCCTTGATTACTAAATCAAAGCCTGGCTCAAAATAAACTGTCTCCTGTGACGTGCAGCCACTGATAGCTCAGCTTAAGGTCTTTTCCTTGTTGTTCTTGAATATCGGTTTTCATACTTACTTCCTAAGGTTGGTACCCGTATCAGCCTAGCTTAGTGGCCTATTGCTTGAACACCTCTAACCAATAAGGCTTCAAGCCCCTGCTCATGGATCAGAGATCCAGTCATTTTCAAGTCGCTAGGCTTTGGCTTTTCATGGGGCCCTATGGAGTCTCCTATGTACACATGCGTAGCCCCAGGGTCAGCCAGGAGAGTGTGAATAACCTGAGTCCTCTAGTCTCCACTGCATAGATATGCAGCCTGAACCAGGAATATGTGCTTCCCAACCATGACCACAAACTCAGGCTCATAGAGACAAAAGTTAGCCTCCCACTTGCCCCCCACTCCTCCAAAAGTCCCTTCCCCAGAGGACACCTTGGAAGTGGGCATTACTGCTGCTCCACGTCAAGTGGACTTCCTTTCATCATGGCAGAGGACAGAAAGCCCCATCCTAGCAGAATTTCCATAGTGACTGATCTAGGGCTGAGTCCCCCAGGCCAGAATGCCACACATTACCACAGTTCTGATTCAAAGTTGAGCAGTTTGCCAATTTCCAGAGTAATAATGATGGTTATTGAAAATTTTTTTCACCTTATATTCGCTTTTTGGGGAGAGAATTCACTGATCTGTTCTCTTTGCCGTGGCCAGTCGCCTTACTATTTTTGCAGCTGCTCTCAATATCTAAAATTATCTCAAATAAAAAGTTTAGGCTGTGTGTGGTGGCTCACGTCTGTAATCCCAATAACTTTGGGAGGTGGAGGTGGGCAGATCATGAGGTCAGGAGATTGAGACCATCCTGGCTAACACAGTGAAATCCTATCTCTACTAATAACACAAAAAATTAGCCCGGCGTGGTGGACGCCTATAGTCCCAGCTGCTTGAGAGGCTGAGGCAGGAGAATCACATGAACCCAGGAGGCGGTGGTTACAGTGAGCCGAGATTGCACCACTGCAATCCATCCTGGGTGCCAGAGCGAGACTTTGTCTCAAAAACAACAACAAAAAGAAACTTTAATTAATTATGATATTTCTTCCTTCCTATTTTTTTCTTTCTTTCTTCTTTCTTTCTTTCTCTTTCTTTCTTTCTTTTCTTTCTTTCTTTCTTTTTGTCATGAAATCCTAGAACAAAAAAAGCAGAAGTTTGTTAACAATTCTGTGTAATTCATCCTCTGCAAGTATGAATCTGGTAGAATTCTCTGGAACACTGACTTTGCTAGCCATTAAGAGTCCTGGGCCCTGTCCCATCGACGGGGGGTGGGGAAGCTGGAAGGTGGGAAATAGTATCTGCTGGAGCCCTTTCCCCACAGCAGAGGTAGATTAGTAAGATGAACTTTTTGCTCATAAATTTGAGACATCCTTTAGCATGTCTAGCAAAAATAGTTTAAATAGAGTAGAAAAGGTACAAAGTTAATAAAGTTCTTATTTGGGGGATGATAACAAATGGATGGATATAACAAAGGCTGCTGCATTCTGTTGTAATAAATGTCCAGCTTTAGGGACACCCAGAATTCAGTAACCTGAAATGAATAAAAGTATCTGAAGTGTATAAAACAATGATAAACCACACAGAATCACTTACTGTCTCCTAGGAGATGAGCCCTGGACCAGCCTGTAATAAGATGGAAATGAAGAGAGCTGCCGACTAAATGAAGAAACGCTCAAAAGGGGCAGATTCTGATGATGACACAGGGGCCACGGAAGACTGTGGAGACATGAAGAGGGCTGTGGATGGGGAGGGGAGGGTGTGTGCCTGAGAGCCCCGTTCATCCCCTCGCCCACCAGGGCTCCGCAATCTGACTGCTGGGTTTGAATCCCAGCTTCGTCCCTCTACTGGCTATGTGACTGTGAACAAGCTACCTAAAGCCTCAGCCTATCCTCCATGAAAATGGGGATTCAAATGGTACTTTTCTTGGGGAGGCAGGTGGTTGTGCAAATCGGTGATTTAATACATGTAGTGCCCTTTGAGTTAGAACATGGTGCTTAATACATGTTCAACAGCGTTTGCCGTTTTATTATGAGCCAGGCTCTTTTCTGCATGTTGCCTTATCCTCAATCAGAGCTTTACATTTGAGTCACGACCACCAACCAGACACATCCAGGATGTAATTGATCTAAGGTAGTTGACATGCTGGTGGGAGGGCTGCCATAATAAGGTACAAAAACTGGCTGGCTTAAAGCAACAGAAATGTATTGTCTCACAGTTCTGGAAACTGAAAGCCTGAAATCAAGGTGCTGGCAAGGCCGCACTTCCTCTGAAAGCTTCCTTGCCTCCTCCTAGCTTCTGGGGGTCGGCCAGCCATGCTTTGGTGGTCCTGACTTGCAGCTTCATGGTGATACTCTGTCTTCCTGGTCACAGGGCAGTCTCTGAGTATGTCTGTCTTCACAGGGCTGTGTTCTAATAATGACTCCAGTCACATTGGATTAGGGGCCTCTGTTATAATACTACTAATTTAAACTAATTATATCTGCAATTACCCTATTTTCAAATAAAGTCGAATTCTGAAATACTAGGGGTTAGGACTTCAACATTGATTTGTGAGGGACACAATTCAATCTATAACGTGTTGCCGAAGGGACTAACTATTACAGCAGACATAGAAAGAGATCTTAACTGAACTTCTATCAGACTAACGAAGAGACTCCAAAGAATTCAGCTGCCATAAAGCCCAAACCCAGGGTTTCTGGTCAGGGAGGCAACAGAGACCTTTAACATTATGAGATTTCAAGCCAACCTCGTCAGCAATACTCATTAGAGGTTTCATTCTTTCCCTAGCCCTCCCTGCCCTTCCCTCTTTACTCAAGCTCCTGTGTAAGCCACAGCCCCTCACTGTTCAGAGATCCACTTCTTTCACGTACTACTAGATGTGTGCAGAGAAATTTTGTCTTTTCTGCTGTTAATCTGTTCATTGCCATTTAATTCATAGGCTCCTGACCACTGGGGTCTAAATTGAGAGAGGAAGAGTCTCCTTCCCAACACAGTAAAGAGAGAGAGCCAAAAGGGACATTTGAGCAAAGGCCTGAAACAGGGACAGCGGGGCATCAAGAAATACTCACCTTCTACTCGGAGTCTTGTGCCCAGGCTTGTGATTCATTCCAGGTTTCCTAGGTTACAAAAATACATACTAGTGGGACTAACATGGAGATTAAATTGAGGGAATCTTTTGTGGGTTTTTTTGGTTTTTGACATGGAGCCTCACTCTGTTGCCCAGACAGGAGTTCAGTGGCATGATCTTGGCTCACTGCAACCTCTGCCTTGTGGGTTCAAGCAATTCTCCTGTCTCAGCCTCCAGAGTAGCTGGGATTACAGGCTTGCATCACTGTGCTAATTTTGTATTTTTGAAGAGATGGGTTTCACCATGTTGGCCAGGCTGGTCTTGAACTCCTGACCTCAAGTGATCCACCTGCCTTGGCTTCCCAAAGTGCTGGGATTACAGGTGTGAGCCACCATGCACGGCCCGCTAAATTGCAGGAATCTAATCCCTTAGTTGCAAGAGTCTGATTATCTCAAATGCAGAAATTTAAGTTGCTGCAGACATCTTGCTTGTACCCGGCTTGTTGGAAGATGCTGATCAAGAACAATCATGAAAATACAGAGTGTGAAGTATTTACTCCCTTTCCTCCTTTCATAGTTGTGTGCCAATTAGGTTTTGTTGCACAACAAACCATCCCGAAATTTATAAGGTGTGAAACAATATATATTTATGATTGGTCATGAGGTTATGGGCAGTGGAGTAGTTCTTTTGCTATGGAACTATTGGGGTAGTTAGCTGTAGGTCTGGTAAGTTGGGTAGAGGGTTTGTCTGCTGAAATGGCTTAGACTCTGTTGTGTGTCTGGAGGTCATTTTTAAGCAGACTGGGGTCTCAACTCTCCTTTTCTCACCATCTAACAGGCTAGCCCAGGCTTGTTCTTATGAGATGTGAGAAAAAGAGCCAAAATGTGCAAAACCTCTTCAAGTGTAGGCTTAGAAGAACAGGCATGCCATTATTGCACCACATTCTATGGGCTAAAAATAAAAATAAAAAGCACAAGGACAGCCATATTTAAGGGCTTGGGAAATAGACTCTACTTCTTGATGGAAGACTTAACAAATTCGCTTTGTAAAGAGCATAAATATAGGAAAGAAAGGTGAATTCTCTTTACAATCAAAGTGTACATCAGGAGTCGGCAAGTGTTTTGTGTAAAGGGCTAGAAAATAAGCATTTTTGGTTTCGCAGGGCATATATTCTTGGCTGCTTATTATTATTACATTTCTGCTTTCTCTCCTCTTTCCTTTTTATCCTTCTTGCAGAATCCAGCCCCGCAGGAACTAGTAGATATTCTTTTGTGTGCAGAGACAACAGATCACATGAAAGAAAGTCACAAGTCGCAGAGATAAGAGAAGAATTCAGCTGGACCTGGGGGACCACTAACTACTACCAAGGCGCGGAGTCCAGTAGTGGCCCCTAATGCTGGGATGCGCTGATATTTATTGTATACAAGGCAGGGTGGGCAGGGTAAGGAGAGTGAATCATCTGATGTGATTGATAGGGTCAAGCAAATCAAGTGCTTAGAGTACAGGAGCCCCTCCCTTTCAGGTAGCCGCTGCAAGAAAGGGAGGCACAGACATCAGCATCTTTCTATGCACTTATCAGAAAGATCAAAGGCTTTTGGGATTCCTCTGTTGCTTCTCACGACTTCTAAGAACTTAAAAAGAGCACCAGGTGGGAAAGCGGAACATGAAAGTGAACAAGGATGGTGACCATCAGAGCACAGCACCACAGAGAGGCATTTAAGCCCCTGGATGTCTGCAGGCCGGCCTGGCAATGTCAGGCCTTCCTCAAGAGCCAGGCAGAGCAGAGTGTTTTCTGAAATCCCCCAGTGAAAGGGAAACTCCTCTTCACGGCCTGCTAAGGAGCAGGCGCCTTCCCAGGCTCTGACGCTACCGCAAGGCTCCCACTCTCGCCTCCTGATCACTTCTCACAATGTCCCTTCAGTTCCTGACCATATTTCACCCGATTATGTCTATACTGTAAGACTAAAATGATTCTATTCTATAATGCTAAAGCAAAGATTAATAAAAAATCATGATTTAGTAAGATTGATTATATAATTGATTATGTGATTGTTTCTAAATATATTTGGCATCATTGCTAAAACCAAGTAACCAGTTATTTATTATACTGGGACAGATTGTGCCATCAGTCTCTTGCCTTGGTGCCTGGGCAACTTTCTCCCCACCTTCTCATTTCTTATACTCTCTGACTTGGAGTTTGTTGAGCTCTTGAATGTGTAGATTCATGTTGTTCATCACATTTCAGAAAATGTTAGCTATTTTTTTTTAATATATATATATATTTTTTCTATTTCCTTCCTTTCAGGTAATCTCATTAAATGTTTGGTCATCTGCTTAAGGGTATCCCACATTTTTCTGAGGCTTTATTTATTTTCTTTTATTCTTTTTACTGTCTGTTCTTTGGATTTTATATTCTTTATTGATCTATTTTCAAGTTCATTGATTTTTATGTCTGCCAGCTGAATCCTACTCTTCAGCCCCTAAATTTAAAAATTTTAGTGATTTTTAAAATTTCAGTCATACTTTTCTAGTTTTAAATTTTTTATATTTTTATCATATTATCTTCTATTTGATGAGACATTATCATACTTTTGCTTATTTCTTTGAGAATAGTTTCCTTTATTTTTTAAATTACATTTATAATGACTGCTTTGAAATCTTATACTAAGTCTGACATTTGGCCCTTTCATCGGAAGTTTCTGTTCCCTGCTTCTTACTGTATGGGTAAGATTTTTCTGTTTTAAAAATATTTCGTATTTTTTTATTGAAAATTGAGGATTTTCAGTAATTCACTGTAGCAACTTTGGATACTTATCATACCACATCTTCTAGGACTCGCGATTGATGGCTTCTGCTTGTGTATTTGTTTAGCAACTTGGTGAGATTATTTTAGCAATGCCTACTGATCTCATTGTGTGGAGAATCTGACGTCACTTCTCCAAGAGCATACAGAGCCGTGGACGTGAACGCAGCTGCCCTAGGATGGCAGTGTGTGGATGTGAGCTCTTTTCGAATATCGCTTTCCTTTGTCCCTCTGTCAAGCTGTCTGCCTCTACTGGTTTTGAGCCTGGGTTCACTACTTATCAAGTGGTTACTCCTTTTTTTTTTTTTTTTTTTTTAACAATTCCCTGGAACATAGTTTTCCCTACAGCCCAAGCCATTTAAATATTATCTCTTTTTAGGGATAGTTTTTGAGACCAGTCTTTGAGGTTTGCCCTCAAAGGACAGGAGGGGAAACAGGAGGGCTCTTCTTAGCCATGTCATTCTCTGGTTCTCCCTAGTAAATTAATGGGCTTACAGTTTAGCCTGTTACTCTTCTGGAGAGACCAGCCTCCTCTTCAATGCTTGACAACAAAATCGCCCTTGGTTTTAAGAGAACGCTTAGGCTTGAACTTCTCCATATTCTTTTCTAAATAATGTTAGTCCCTTTGTGGAGGGCTTTGGAGTTCTGTTCCTATGACCTGCCTCTCCACTTGGGCAGTCTCTGATTCCCTGCTCAGGGAGTGAGCCACTTCTCTGAGACTGGCCACTGCTTTATGAGTTGTGTGCTGGACTGTGGTGATGGCCTCTGGTCCTCTTGGCTTACCTCTCTCAGCAAGAAATGTTTGCTCTGTGTCTAAAATGTGCCAAGGATTATCAGGGCCCCCATATTCTTGGTCTGTCATGCTCTGGGCACAGGCTTCACATTCTGTGTGGGGGTCTAAGAGTAGGAGGAAAGCCCCAAACCTCTTAGTCACATTTGCTTGGAATTTAGCCTCTACAACATAGAGCTGGGCGGGGGATGAGTGATGCTGTTAGATTACCCCTCCAAGGGGGAGACCACAGCCCTCAACTGGGAGCCTGCAGGAGAGGGAGACCCATCTCTTTGGCCTCTCTGACTCATGGTGGAATTTCCATCACGCTAAGTTGGAAGATGAAGGAGGGAAGAGGTGGGCAAGGCTCAAAAGCCACAGGCGTCTGCTGTTCCTACTTAGATTGGTAGATTTTATTGAATAAATATGTTATTTTCATTTGGTGTTGATCTGATGACAGTTTCTAGAGATTTGAAATAATTAAAAAACATATTTTCCCCTAGTGATAGCTGATTTGATTGGAAAAGGGTTCACGCAGTTCCTCATGCTGTCATTCTGTAAGTCTTCTTTTGTAAATAAGCATTTTAAAACTACAAAGAAAAGAGACAGAGAGAAAATCAATAGTTTGACATTTATTTGCTTGTAGCTACAGTTGATTTAGTTAGTTGTCTTTATCCCCTTGATCTCTAAAATTCTTCAACAAAAGACTCTTTTATACCTGAGTACCAAATATAATTAAGAAATTATTGTAATTGATGCTTGGCTTAATAAGCACTTACTAAATGAGAAGCTACCTCTTAGACAATGCAAATTCACACGAGTGTAGGTAAAGAGTGACAGGTACATTCTGTAAACAGCAGGAGTGAATAATTTAGCTGGAATCTGCATGCTTTGTGGAAACCTGAAGCTGGCAGTTCTTTTAAAGAAATATCAGGCTAAGAATTCTAGAAGAGATAAGCAGAGTTATTAAGAACCTTGTAACACTGGAAGCTGTGCCACGTATTTGCATTTCAATGGTGTCAGCCTTGGCTCACATTCCTATTTCATATTCACCTGCCTACTTGCTTTTAATATTCTCGTATTTTAGTCAAAATCCACTGTGGTCTTTGATTTGGAATTTTTCTTTAGAAATACCTTAATATAAAGTACAGACAATATTATAATAATCATCCTTATACCTCCACCCAGAATAATTTGTTTTAGGTCTTTACTTTAAAAAAGGAATGCTAGCTTTGATATACTTTAAGATGCCTTGGTTTTTGTCTCCAGTTCAGTTTTCCTCTTCAGAAAAAAGGTTAATATCACAAATTTGATGTGTGTTCTTTCTTTATATATCTATATACGTACATGTACACAAGCAAGCATGTACATACATACACATGCCTGCACACACACATAGAGGTTTGCTTCACTACTACCTGCTTATAAATGTGCCTACCAAATTTCTGCCCACAGTCTCATGTCTTTATTTCTTTCTAAATGAATGAAAATTTAAAGTTAATGCCTGGAATTTGGCATGTATGACCGGGATATGGTAATTCCACTACTGTGGGTGGAGAGAGTAATAAGAAGACATATTTAGAAGAAAGGCATTAAGCCTTGGTTTTTGTGTTTGAAGTGCTTCTAAGGTATTTGGCAGGTAATCTATAAACATATGCACATATGTAAATCTGGTGAAAGAGATGTGTCTAAAAAAATCTCAATTTTGGACACAAGTAATTACGAAATTATTAGTGTGAATGAAAACACTTAGGGATAAAAATTTTTCTGAGCCTCAGAAATGCTTATACCAAATACCTCTAGCAAATGAAGTATTAATCAAAAGTCATTTAAAATACTCTATTAGAAAATCAAAAAGAACAAGTGAGGTGTGGTCTCTATCCCAGCTAATGGTCAATATATACCCCACTGAAGAAGGTAACCATGACACTAAGACAAGAAATGCCAGCAGAAGAGTAAATATTGCATGAAAGAGACAATAACACTGTCATTAGTCATAGATAATGCAACATTCTATAAGAAAAACCTCCAGAAAATGAAAAAGTGCTAGTCAATAGGATAATTAGATATATAGGAAATATGCAACATCCCAGTTTCCTGTAACTCAAGAGCAACACATTTGAAAATTGACAATGTGACAAATGAACCACATTTGAAATTGAATAAAATGTCTAAAGTACCTAGAAATATGCTTAACCATAAATTTTAAAAATTGTATGGAGCAAATTATGAAATGACACTGAAAGTTAGGAAACAGGATTTAAATAAATCTAGAGACATGTGCATACCCTTGTTTTGAAAGGTGACCGTTTTCCTTCAAATTGACTTATTAAGTTAGTACAATTCCAATAAAAGTCCCAACAGATTTTATTCATGAATCTTTAAAAAGTTTTCAGAAAATTAACAAAGCAAGGAAATCTACATATTTTTTATTTAAAACAATGTTATAAAAATAATTAAGAAGGCAGTATATTTGCTTTTTTAGATAGCAAAATGTACTGAAAACAATTGTAAATAGACCAGTGTGGGGATTGGTGACAACATTTTAAAAGTAGAGAAGAGAGTAATAGTTTGCAGGGTTTATGGATGGGTCAGGGAGAGGAAGTGGGGGGGTGAGTGTGATAATGAAAAGACAACATGAAGGATGCTGGTAGTGATGAAACTGTTCCTATGTTGACTATTTCAATAGAGGAAGAGGATTTATCTGATTGTTGAGTTGAGAAGTAGCTTCCTTTGTTCAAGACCTTCTCGGGATTCCTCTTTCTCAAAGCCAAGCTATTCTCTGCTTCTTTACTCTGCAGTAAAGGTCTATGATTCTCTATTTGTGCCTATGATTGAATGTATATGTTCACTTTGGGAGGCCGAGGCGGGTGGATCACGAGGTCAAGAGATCGAGACCATGCTGGTCAACATGGTGAAACCCCGTCTCTACTAAAAATACAAAAATTAGCTGGGCATGGTGGCGCGTGCCTGTAATCCCAGCTACTCAGGAGGCTGAGGCAGGAGAATTGCCTGAACCCAGGAGGCGGAGGTTGCAGTGAGCCGAGATCGCGCCATTGCACTCCAGCCTGGGTGACAGGAGCAAAACTTCGTCTCAAAAAATAAAAAAAATAAAAAAAGAAAAAAAGAAAAAAAAAAGAAAAGAATGTATATGTTTCAGCCCAGTGGTTTCAAGATATAAAGACATACTCTTCTTAAATAGTATGGTTTAGCAGTAATAAACCTGATGTTTTGATCTCAAGATGTCTTTTTGTTCTATTATTTCAATGGTTCCAAACTCAGAAGGGGAAGGCATCATTATTTCTCACTCTTCCAATCCAGTATATTAGTTTTCTGTTCAAGATCATTGACAAATTAAGGAGAACTTTTCTGGGTGGGAATAGTCTTTGCTGATGTATGAATACTTCAAAGGAAAATTGTTCTTGCTTGGATAACAGTGTGTGGAAATGCCTTTTCCAATTAGCAATGCCTTCAGGAAAAATGCATGATTAAGAAGCTTACTGACAGAACATTTCTTTGTTTTCGAACTGATATGTTTTTTGCTCTTTCTCATGCAATGCAAGTGTAGTACACATCTCTTTATTTTTCTTTTAAAAAATATAATGAAAAAACTATGACTTTTTTTAATTGGAAAGATTACCCTCAAATGTTATCATTTTAACACAGTATTTGTACCAAATCTCTTTATTCTTTTACCTATATGGATGTTTTTCTAGATACTTTTAAGGAAAATAAATGGGAATGCAGAAACAATGCAAACTGTCTGAGGATAATGACCCATAGAGAATCTTAATAAACTAGACAGCATCATGAAATATAATTTCCAGCAATAATATAATGATAATGCAGACTATAAAAATTATATCGTGTTCTAAAATGATACTGATGAATTTTGAATTGAAAAGCATAAGTAAGATAGCAATAAAGTGGATATCATGATGTCTTCTTGGGAATATGAAAATTATTCTATTTCTTGAATCATAATTGCATCCTGGTGGTGTGCCAGAAAAAGCCAAGTTTCTGTAAACAAGCCTGGGCTAATATGAGTTCAGGCTTCTTTCACTGTATTGAGCAGTGTGGCATAAGGGGACTAGACAGCCTTGCCCCCACAGATGAGGAAGGAGGCTTGTCCATTTGTCTGTGACAATACCTCTTTCATCTGTAGACACACATGGTCTTGGTAAGTTTTCCCCCAGGAGAGTTCAGCATTAATGTACTTGGGCCACTGTATTTCCACAAAGTCTGTAAATTATTTTTTAAAAAGGTGGGAACAGTGTGAGCATCTTATGCATAATCAAGAATTTTGCATGTTTGTGGCTGGGCGCGGTGGCTCACACCTATAATCCCAGCAGTTTGGGAGGCTGAGGTGGGTGGAACATGAGGTCAGGAGTTCAAGACCAGCCTAGTCAAGATGGTGAAAGCCTGTCTCTACTAAAAATACAAAAATTAGCTGGTCGTGGAAGCAGGCGCCTGTCTAAGCTACGTGGGAGGCTAAGGCAGAGAAATGCTTGAACCCAGGAGGCAGAGGTTGCAGTGAGCCAAGATCGTGCCACTGTACTCCAGCCTGGGCAACAGAACTAAAAAAAAAAAAAAAATTTTTTTGTAGGTTTGCAACTTTGTTAGAGAAAAGAGAGCCTGACTCTTGGCAATACAAATGAGACACCAATGACCTATGAACAGTGTTTCTCTATGGGTTAGGATTAAACAGTGAAGGGAACTTATATGCAATTTGGAGAGTAGAAGTGAAGATGAGGCCAGTATTTCTGGTGGTTGCAGCCAGGTAATTGGACAATTTGAGGTATACAGGTACCTCCTCATGTGTACTTCTTGGCAACTACCAATCACTGTGCTGTGAGCTGAGAGTATTGGCTGCAATATTCCTGAGCAGGGCTGCCCCAGTGGGCTCTGTGGATACACTTTAACAAGACCATCTCTTAAAAATTGATTAAATAGAATACAGAATATCTTAATATAATGTCCAAAATGCGAAAAATATAATACAACAATCACTCATAATACCAAGAACCAGGAATATCACAACATGATCAAGAAAAAACAGCTAACAAAAACAACACTGAGACAAATTACATGTTGAAGTTATCTCAAAATGATTTTAAAGCCAGCATTATAAAAAATTATAAGGAATTATGACTTCTGAAACAATTTAAAATGTAGGAAATCTCAGCAAAGAAATAAAAACTAAAAAGAAGATCCAGAGGGAAAGTATAGAACTGAAAAATTCAATCACCAAAACAAAATGACCAAACAAAATGCTCACTGAATGATTTTAATAATAGGGTAGAGAGATGACAGAAGATAGAATCAATGAACATGAGAACAGATAAATAGGATTTGCCCAATTTAAACAATAGAAAAAAATAAACTGAAAAAAATTAACAAAGTATCAACTATCTGAAGTACTATAATGAAAAAGCTAACCTTTGTTTTATCAGAGACCCTGAAGGAGAGAAAAAAGAATGGGATTGAAAAACTTTATCCTAAAAAGTAATGGCTATAATTTCCCCAAATTTCAAGACATAAGCTAATAGTTTCAAGAGGCAAATAAAACCACAATGGCTATACCCAAAGAACCACATAAAAAGACATCATTATTAAGATGCTGAAAATTAAAGACAAAAAAAAAATCTTAAAAGCAGTCCGAGAAATAACATATTACCTATATGGATACGCCAATTCAAATGTCAGTAAATTCATTTGAAATTTGAATGCCAGAAGAAAATGGCATATTTTTCAAGTCCTGAAGGACAAGGAGTGTCGATTGTGAATTCTATATCTGGTTAAAGTATTCACTTCAGAAATAAAATGAAAATAAACACGTTGTCAGATGAAAAAAAAGCTAAGAGATTTTATTGTTGGCCAATCTACTTGTAAAGAATGACTAGAAAAAAATATAACAGAAGAAATCATATAACTTCAGAAAGAAGAGAATAAAATTAGCATGTATAAAAATAGAAATACATATACAAGAATGTCTATGAGTTTTTAAATCATATTTTATTATTGAAGCAAAAGTTATAATGTCAACTAATGTGGTTCTCAATGAATATGGATGAAATACTTAAGATAATTACATTTAAATATTGTATAGAGTAGAGGGACTTAAATGGAAGTAAGCTTTCTATGCCTCACTGAAAGTCATAAAATGTTCATTCCTGTATCTCGCTCTCTCTCTTTCTCTGTGTGTGTGTGTGTGTGTGTGTGTGTGTTGTGTGTATATACATGTAAATATAAATATAGGGAGATAATTAATAATCTCTACAAAAACTCTCCAAAGAGATAAAATCATTATAAATAAATGACTGAATCATTTAAAATGTTTAAATAAACAATAGAAAAGGCAAGAAAAGAGAAACAAAGACAGAGGCAACCAACAGAAAACAAATAAAATGGCAAACTAAAACCACAACACGTCAATCGTTCTTCCTTGTATGTGTGTATCAATCTGTTCTCACAATGCTATAAAGAGCTACCTAAAACTGAGTAATTTATGAAGAAAAGAGGTTTAATTGGTGGTTCCCCAGGCTATATAGGAAGCATAGCTGGAAGGTCTCAGGAAACTTAGAATCATGGCAAAAAGCAAAGAGGAAAAAGGCATGTCTTACACTGCCAGAGAAAAAGAAAGAGAGAAGGGCGAGGTGCTATATACTTTTAAAAAACCAGATCTCATGAGAATTTGCTCACTATCATGAGAACAGCAAAGGGGAAATCCACCCCCATGATCTAATCACCTTCCAGCAGGCCCCTCCCCCAACACTGGAGATTACAATTTGACAGGAGATTTGAATGGAGACAAAAATCCGAGCCATATCAGTGTGAATGTGATAAATACACCAATTAAAAGAGATTAATTGAGTGCATAAAAAATGATCCAAGAATACATTGTATACAAAATAACTCACTTCAAATACAATGGCATAATTATGTTGAGTAAAAGAATAGAAAAAGATATGCTATGTGTATCATTCAGGATTCTACAGAGAAACAGAATCAATAACATAGGTATGAGTATTGGCTCAATTGATTATGGAGGCTGACAAGTACCAAGGTCTGCAGTTGGTGAGCTAAAGACCCTGGAGAGTGGATGGTGTCATTCTAGTTCAAGTCTGAAGGCCTGAGACCTAAAAGAGCTGATGGTAGTTCCAGTCCAAACACCAGCAGGCTTGAGATCCAGAAAAAGCTGATGTTTCAGTTTGAGTCTGAAGAAGGGAAATAACTCAAGTCCCAGAGTGGTGCAGTCAGGCAGGAGGAGTTCCTTCTTACTTGTGGGAGGGTCAGCTTTTTGTTCTTTAAAATTTCCAACTGATTGAATAAGACCCAACTACTTCAGGGAGGACAGTCTGCTTTACTTAGTCTACTGATTCAACTATTAATCTCCTTTAGAAGCACTCTCACAGAAACACCCAGAATAAGCCTATCCAAATGTACGGTCACCCCATGGCCCAGTTAAATAGATACCTAAAAATAATCATGGCACCATGGGTACTTTAGACAAAAACATAAAAGCAGTTATGTTAATATCGAATAAAATAGATTTCAGTGAGAAACAAAAAAGTACATGAGATGGCCGAGCACAGTGGCTCATGCCTGTAATCCCAGCACTTCGGGAGGCTGAGGTGGGCAGATCATGAGATCAAGAGATCTAGACCATCCTGGCCAACATGGTGAAACCCCATCTCTACTAAAAATACAAAAAAAAATTAGCTGGGTGTGGTGGCATGCACCTGTAGTCCCAGCTACTTGGGAGGCGGAGACAGGAAAATTGCTTGAACCTGGGAGGCAAAGATTGCAGTGAGCCGAGATCATGCTACTGCTCTCCAGCCTGGTGACAGAGCAAGTTCCCTATCAAAAAAAAAAAAAAAAAAAATGAGACAAAGAGGTACATTACATGAAAAATAAAAACATACGTCTATGTGGATCCTAAATGTGTAGGTGCTAAACAACAAAGCCTCAAAATATAAGTTGAGGGCTGAAAGGAGCAATAAACACATTTACAATTATAGGGGGTAGAGGCTTCTACTATCTACCCACATCAATTAAGATAAATATTGAACAGTAAAGATGATATAGAACTAAACAACAGTAAAGATATAGAGCTTAACAACATTCAGCCAAAATGATCTAACTGACATATATAGAACACTCCTCCTAATAGCAGCAGAGCATACAGTTGACTCCAACAACACAGGTTTGAACTGTGTGGGCCCGCTTACATGTGGATTTTTTAAAAGTTACACTGAGTTTGCCTACCTTTCCTGCCTCTCTTTCTACTTGCTCCATCTCTTCTGTTTCTGCCACCCCTGAGACAGTGAGACCAACCCCTCCTTCTCCTCAGTCTATTCCACATGAAGATGAGGATAAATACCTTTATGATAATCTACTTTTCCTTAATGAGTCATAAGTAGATTTTCTATCCCTTATGATTTTTAATAACTTTTTTCTAGCTTAATTTATTAAAATAATACAGTACATAATACATATGATGCATACAATATTTGTTAATTGACTATTTTATTGATAAGGTTTCTGATCAACAGTAGACTGTCAGTCAAGTTTTTCTGGACTCAAAAATTTCACATTAATTTTCTACTGAATGGGGGAGTTGATGCCTCTGAATCCGTCATTGTTTAAGGGTCAATTGTATGTTTTTCAAGTGCCCATGCAATACTCACTAAGATAACTCATAGCCCAGGAAATAAAATAAATGACATAAATTTAAAAGGAATGAAATAATACATTGTACAGCATGTGTCCTATGGTTATATCTGAATCAAATTAGAAATCAAAAACATAAAAGAAAGAAAACTCTTAACACTTAGAAATCGAACAACACATTTGTAAATAATATATGAGTCAAAGAGAAAAAGTCCCAAGGGAGATAAAAATGAAAACACAGAAGTAAGTAAAAATGGAAATATGACACTTCAAAATATGTGGGTACAGCTAAAGCAAGGCTGAGAGGAAAATTTATAGTATTGTTGTAATCGAGCCAGTTAGAAGGAAAGTGCCATGCTCTGAGTTCCAAATTAAAAGTCCTTTATTTGCCAGTGACCTAGAGATGGCTAACGCTCAAAATTCTCTCTGACCTGAGGAAGGGGCTTGATTTCCCTTTAAACTTTGATTTAGGTAGGGGAGGGTGAGCCTAGCTGGAGCAGAATTTTACAGAAGCAGAACAAGCAAGTTAGATGAGGAAGCTGGTAAGCAGGGGGCAGGAGGTTTCCAGGATTGTTGGTTGCTAAGGGTATTTCCATACAGTCATCAAGGGAGGTAGCAGGGGGAGCTTTCCATGCAATCAATCACCGAGGAAGGTATTCACAATAGCAGGTAGACTTGCCTAGCAGGATGTGGTTACAGTGGTCACTGGTACTGTAAACAGTGGGAACTGCTCTTAACGGTTCAAAGCTTTGAGTGCAGCATGACCCAGTAATGCACCTGAGTGGGTGGAGGCAGGGAAGGAGAGGCTACAGAAAGCTTGTTAGGTTTGCAGCTAAGATGGTTAGGTTAGTAAAAATTAGGTTATCACAGTACTACTTGCTTTTATTACAAAAAAAGGACAGGTCACCAATCAATCATCTAAGTTCCTAACTCAAGAAATGAGAAAAATAAGAGCAAAGTAAACTCAATGCGTAAGGAAAAAAAAAAATTACATAAATCAATGCATTTGAAAATATGAAACAGAATAAATCGATAAAATTAAAAGCTGGTTCTTTAAAAAGTAAACAAAATTCACAAGCCTCTAGCAAACCTGACAAAGAAAGAAGACACAATTACTAATTTCAGAAATGAAAAAAGGAAATATCAGCACAGGCATATATCAAAAGGCTGAGAATACCACCAATTACTCAGCACATATAAATTTTACAACTTTTGTAAAATGCAACAATTCCTCAAAAGGTACAAACTTCCACAACTCACCAAATATGGAAAAGATTTGGACAGCCCCAAAACTATGAAGGAAATTAAACTTGTAATTAAAATACCTCTTCAAAAGAAATCTTCAGACCCAGGTGATTTCACTGAAGAATTCTACCAAACATTACATAGTTCGACATTTAAAAATCAACCAATGTAATCTACAAGATCAACAGACACTGAACAAAAATTAATCATATAAATGAACACAGAAGAACATTTGACAAAATCTATAATAAAAAATTCTCAACAATTTAGGAACGAATTTACAGAGTTCCTAAAGCACCTGCCAGTAGCATCACCATTAAAGGAAAAGACTGAAGCATTTTCACTAAGATTAGAAATAAAAACAGAATTTTAATTATCATCACCCTTATTAAGCATAGTACTAGAAATTCTAAAAAGTCCATTAAGATAAGAAAAGGAAAGAGAAGGAAACAAATGGGAAAGAAGAAATAAGACTTTTCCTGTTTTCAGGTGGCATGATTCATGATGCAGAAAATTTCAATGAATCTCCAAAAAAAATTCTCCTATAACTAATAAGTGAATCCAGCAAGGTCACAGGGTACACTATTGACACACAAAAATCAATTTCATTTCTTTATACTAATAATGAGCATGTGAAAACTGAAATTGAAAACACAATACCATGTAAAATTATTTCAAAGATAATAAAATATTTAGACATACACATAACAAAAGAAGTACAAAATCTGCATTTTAAATATAACAAAATGCTAATTAAGGAAATTTTAAAAACCCCACATAAATAGAGAGACATATTATGCTCATGGGTTGGAAGTCTAAACATAGTGACAATGTTGATTCTCCTTAAATTGAGCTAAAGTTTGATGCAATTATGTCAAAATCCTAAAAATGATTTTTGTAAACATAGACAAGCTAATTATGAAATTTATATGGAAAAGTACAGATCCTAGAATAGTGAAAACAATCTTGAAAATCAGGAATGAGGTGGGAGCATCTCCTCCAAAAGGTATATGCAGATGGCAAACAGCATCTGGAAAGATGATCGACTTTATTAGCTATCAGGAAAATGCAAAACCACAATGAGCTATCACTAGACACTTACTAGGATGAATAGCATTTAAAAAACAGGGAAAACATTAAATGCTGGCAAAGACACAGGGAAACTGTACCACTGACACACTGCTGATAAGAATGTAAAACCATAACAGCCACTCTGGAAAATGGTTTGTTATTTTCTTATCAAACTAAATATGCACTTATCTGGTAAGCCAGCAATTTCACATTGGAGCATTCATCCCAGAAAAGCAAAGATTCATATTCACTCAAAAATCTGTACAGAAAGATTCATAATAGCTTTTGATTCATAACCCTCATAAACTAGAAACATTCCAAATGTCATTCATTAAGTGAATAGTTAAACAAACTGTCATGCATGTATGCCATGGAACACTACTTGTCATTAAAAAGAAAGGAATTATTGACGTAATATTTCAATAAGCCTCAGATAAATATAGTAAATGAAACAAGCCATTTCGAAAAGGTTATATAGTGAATGATTCAACTTACATTTTTGAAATGACAAAATCTAGAAACGGAGTATAGATTAGTAGTTTCCAGGATCAGGAATGGCTGGGAGGTGGTTGGCTATAAAAGAGCAATGGAACAGATCCTTTGGTAGATGGAAATGTCTGTACCTTGACTCTGAACGTCAATATCATGGTTGTTATATTGTGATATCATTTTGCAAGATGTTATCATTTGTGTAAACAGTGCATAGGATATCTGTAGTTTTTTACAACTGCATGCAAATTTACATTTACCTAAAAACAAAGTTTGATTTTAAAAAGGAAATTTGAAACGAAACAAACATAACCCCTTTCCTGGGGATTTTGTTCCTGTCAATCAGCAGGAATTTTTTTTTTTTTCCAGGATCCATTTTCATTGCCAATGACAAGTACACACTCATCCTTATATCCTTCCCAGGTTATTTTGAAGAATTGGGTCTGGGCCAGCACAGTTGTGATAGGACCACATTGTTGGTTATGACAGCTGTTAAAATGGGACCACTGCAGCATTCTCATGATGGGCACCATTACATCCACAATGAACACTGATTGAGCATTGGATTAAAAAGGGCATACATATCATGAAATTCGATAACGACATCAAAAATCATTTGGTCTTTCCCTTTAATATTGCAGAAGATTAAACAGAGGCCTAGATTATCTCATCCAAGATTAAAACACTAGGTATTGGCAAACTCACAACTAAAAGCAAAGTTCAGGAACCTTAAATCGATGTTCCAATCTGTAAACTAGAAAACAGCACATTAATTTCTTTGCTCTCTTTCTTTTCCATCATTAACGGATTCTTGTTTTGATAAAGAGATCTAAGGATCTGTAAAGCTTCCCTCTCATCACTATATATCTACAATAAGGATCCACTTTGTTGTGTTTTCTTCTGTAAGTTTTATATAGGCTACAAAACTATAATTTTGAAATGCATAGCATCGTAAATTGTTTACAGACATAAATGGAACAAATATTTGTTCAATAACTGAATTATTTTCAGAGTTCATCCATCCTTTGCTCTCTGTCATGTCTTTTACTATGTTTGTCTTGGCTGCTTTTCTAATTTTTCAATTTAAATAAATTTTACTATTTCTTGTGCTGCTATCTCATCACTATCTTGAAGTCAACTTTGAATTAACCGAATGCATGTTCTATGTCATCATCTAGGTCACTAAATGAGAAAGAACGTGAATCAATCTTTCAGCATTCTTAGGATCACTGTGATCCAGACTAGTCTCTGGACCATCTAGGATGCACTGTTTTCAGTTTAGAAGTTTCTTTCGATGAGTATATTTTTTGAGGAATGAGTAAGGAATACTTCCTGGTTGTATACAGGGAGATGAATTATGGTGGTGTTTGTAAAGACTGCTTGACTATAAGTCCTGACTCTGATGAACTATAAAAAAATGAAATCATTGGATACTAAAATAGGACAATTAATTTTTTTATATCTGTAATATTTTAACACCATTATGAAGTGTAAATCCTAGCTTTACTTTTTGCTTTAAAAATAATTTAAAAGAGATTCTTGGGTCCATCCTAACTAAAATAGTTACAAATGATAAATAAAGATAAGTATATTATTTTGTTTTCTAAAAAAAGTCTGGCAGATGGAGTGAAAAATGATAGAAATTCTCATTTTCTCACTTACCTCCTTCCCCTTCACTCCTACTTCACCTCCTACTTTCCATCCATAGATATTTATAGACATTTAGCAGAAAACTAACACGCATTCTAGGCTTTCTTCCTAATTCAAGCAATGCCATCTGTACAATACGTACAGAGGTATAGGTATCTTCAAAATGAAATTTATCCTTATTTTCATGAGCCAGAAATACACAGTTTTTTATGATTGCTTAATACAATACAATTTGATTTCTTGAAAACAAGAATGTTGTGGGTACATGGATTCAAATAGACAAACTTTTCATGCGCCCCTTTGCAATCAACCCCTCTATTTACTCCCGGCCCCTCTCCACACAGCTCTGTTTTCTATCCCTATAGTTTTGCCCTTTTTTGGCAATGTTATTTAAATGGAATCCTACAGTATTTTTCCTTAATACAATCATTTTGAGCTTCATCTCTGAAGTTGTGTATTCGTAGTTTGCTCATTTTAATGCTAAGTAGCATTCCTTTGCATGAATATACAACGGTTTCTTCACTAGTTAGAAGATAGTTTCAGTGTTTCCAGCTTTTGGTAAGATGCATAATGCCAATAGGACCATCATATAGGTTCTTTAGTTTTTTGTCTAGGGAAAATGTTTAAGAGTAGGACTGCTGGGTCATATGGCAAATGTGTGTTTAGTTTAATAAAAAATTGCCAAACTCTTTTCACAGTAGCTGTACCGTTTGCATTCACACCAGCAATGCATGAGAGTTCCGGTTGCTCTACCTGTTTCTTGTCAGCATTTGCAACACTTGATAGTGTCAATTATGTTTTTGCCGTTACACAGAGTGTACAATATTTGCTTTTTAAATTTGCATATTCTTAATGCAAATTTAAATGAAAATTTTTTGGGTGCTTATTTGACATCCATGTATCTTCTTTCAAAGATACTTTCTTTCGAAATTCAAAACTTTTGCACATTTTATAATTAGATTGTTTGTCTCATAGTATTGAACTGGAGTTATTCATATATTCTGGATACAAGTCTTGTATGTTTGGCAGGTACTTTTGCTTAGTCCCTGATATGTTTTATTCTGCTAACAATGCCTTTCAAAGGGAAAAAAGATTTCAATTTCGACTATCTAACATTTTTTTTCTTTTCTAAATAATGCTTTTGATACATGTCAGAGAAATCAAAAATATGTTCTCTGTTTTCTTTTACAAGTTTTATAGTTTTACCGGCCAGGAGTGGTGGCTCACGCCTGTAACCCAAGCACCTTGGAGGCCAAGGCGGGCGGATCACCTGAGGTCGGGAGTTCAAGAAGTTTTATAGTTTTAAGTTTTACATTTAAGTCTGTAATCTACTGAGTTAATTTTTGTATATAGTGTGAGGTGTGGTTCAAGGTTTGTTTTTATAATTACATATATCTTTTCCATCACAATTTTTTGAAAAGGTTATTTTTTACGAATTACATTTTCAGTTTTTTAATACCAATTGAACACGTATGTGTAGACCTTCTTATTGACTCTCTATTCAGTTCCATTTATCTGCTTGTCTACCCTTTCAAAAATACCAACTGTCATAATTAGTGCATCTTAATATGTCTTAAAATTATGTAGTGTGAATTCTTCAACATTGTTCATTGTAAAAATTATTTTGGCTATTTTGGTTCCTTGCCTTTTCATATGAGTTTTAGAATAAGCTTATTGATTGTTATCACAGTTTCTACTGAACTTTTGTTTTGTGGTTTTCTTTAATTTGTAGTTCGATTTGGAATAATTTACATTTTAACAATATTGAGTTTTTCATTCCATTTACATAGTACACTTCTCAACTTTAGGTCTTCTGTGATTTATTTCATCAATATTTTGTAGTTTCTAGTATTTTGCACATATTTTATTAGATTTATATTTAAGTATTTTTTTGTGCTTCTTCTTCTTGGTTTTAATATTGGGAGTGGAGAAGAGATTCAGTCAATTTATCACAACTTAAACTGGGTTACATATTTTGTTGTTGTGTTTACCATCAAACTATCACTGGATTCACATTCTTCTAGTGTTAACTCAAGCTTAGCATGGGAGCCTATTTATCACCTTCAGGTTTAGAATTTCATCAAGTACCTGATCCTCAAAAGGGAATCTCTCTCCAGTCTCACCCTCTCCCCTGACTGTAGAGTGCTACGTTCTTGGTCCAGAATGTGTTAGGCAAGCCCTCTACCTCTGAGTCATAGTGGTGGAGCTTTGTCAGTTGCTCTGCCCTTCTGCCAGTGGTAGGCAATCTCCAGTTCCCTGAGTTCAGGATGATTTCCTACCTCTCCCCAGAATTAAAAGGTTTCGTTTTTGCCTCTTTTCAAACTTCAGCAAATTTTCACCTTTGTTTTGGGGGCAACATGCTTTTCCTGCTCTTCCACCAGTGGCCTAAGGCTTTTGCACTGTAAGGATGATTGATACAGGTGAGGCTATCTGCATTTCCTGCAGTAGTAGCTCCTCCCTTTTTTCAGACCTATAACCTCCAAGGGAATCTCCCTCTGGTTTTCTGCTTCACTCAAGTTGGTATTTATGAAGATCATGGAGAGAAGCCTGTGAGTGGGTGTTTGAGACTCTGAAGGTTCTATACTCTCGTGTTAGTCTGCTGTTGGCCTTTAACAGTTCATTAAAAATGTTGGTTGGCATCTTAACTGCTTATCTGGTTTGCATGGCAATTCTGCCCACCTCTGCCTCAAGTCAATGCTCACATCTCATCAGTCCTTGGAAGTGCTTCTTTTTCCTTATGTCTCAGGCTACTTGATTGCCCTGCCACCTCAGCTCTCTGATTGATATCAAAAACATTGATTTTGTCAATATCTGGATCTTCTTTGTTGTTAGAGTAGAAGTGTAACATTGTTTATTTTTTACCACCTAAAAATAAGCCTGTGTTCTCTCGCTATATTTTAATAGAAAGTAAAATTTCACTTGTCAGATCTCTTACTTAAAAGTTATATTGTGTAAGACTTTGAAATATATTTACCTCAGCTATATAATGGAAAACAAAATATTATCAGTCTCAGAAAGAAACATTGTAGTTATGTCTAATAACTTTTACCAAAAACAAAAGAAGGAAAGAAAAAAAAGAAAATTTAAAACTTAAATAGAACCACCATACTAGCTTGCAACAATTTGTGAGAAGCCGTGTTTACACCCTGGGCTAGAGTGTAAATTTAGAATATTCCTAATGTCTCTTTGCCTGTTCATCGAGTTCAACAAATTAGATCTGTATAACTGACACATTTGTTGAGCATCATAAAAAATGTGCCCTGCAATATTCATTCATTCCTTCATGTGACAGGAGGGAATGCAAAAGAAGTTCAGCAGAGTCAAGATATGTTTACTAAATTGTACCTTCTGCAGCCTACCATAACTCAAAAAGCAAAAATAAAAATGAGAAAAGAAATATTAATTTCCAATGTTTTTTGCCAAGAATCACCTTCCCAAGCCTAAGACTCTAAAAACTAACTGCCAAATATAGAGGCTCCTCAACATGTAGAATTTCCACTAACAAACTCTCACAAATGCACACTGAAGTATGTGCGTTGTACCAACTCCGCTGTTTGCTGATAGTTGGAAACAACCTTCTCAGCATCACTCAGAGTTTTCAGAAATTTTGTTCTGTGTGTGCCTTTTGGTCTCATATATCAAAAAGCAATGGGAATGTTAAAAGGAAAAGAGAGACATCATTAAAATTAATATGAAAATTCGATCTATACAGAAATTTAAAAGAGAAAGGAAATAGCATTTGATGTACTTATGGAATTAATTATTTAAAAGGAAAAAAAATTCAGAGGTCAAAGAGTGATTCACATATCACATGAAAACGATTATTAATGTGCACTCAGAAGAATTACAAAATATAAGACAAACTGACTAACAAAATGAATGTCAAAAGTTTAAATATATTTTCAGATCATTGGTTAGTCTACCAACCAGGGATTGTTGGATGTCTTTTTTAATTGAAAGGTTTGTACTTTTAAAGATGAGCTTTCAGTTAGCCTTTCAGAACTTACTTTTTTTTTTTTTTTTTTTGGTAAGAAGATACTCTTCCACATAGTTAAATTTTGAACCATACTGAGTGGGGTTGCTGAGAGACAAAGTGCAGCCTTCCAAAATGTGAGCAGGATGCAGCATATACATATACACACATGTTACACTACCAGGTAAGCCTCAGACAGCAGACCTGTGAATACAGTGAGATAGAGCAATGTGAATGAAGAGCTTGAGAACATCCCCCTAAGTAGTGCGCTAAATGCCACAGAATGGCAGAGGAAATGAGGTTACAATGATAAATTCTGCAGATAAGCAACACTATAACCTGCTGTGACCTTTCTTACCTGTAGAAGTGGATTAGACAATAGTGAAAAGAAGAGGGGAAGGAATCAAATGGACACAAGTTCGTGCTACTATTTAGAGTAGGACAAGCAGAAAAGCAAGTACTCGATCACCCAACAGAGACCTAGGCTGGAGGGGTAGGTCTATGAGTCATGTCAGCCTCATCTCACTGCCAAGAGTGGATGGGAATTGTGAGGAGGAGGAGTGCCCTGGGCTGCACTCACATCGCATGGAGAGAAAGATGAACCGAGTACAACCGAAGTTGCCACTGATTCTATTCATTTTGTCTCCCTCCCCATCCCTACCACACATGGTTACCTTAGAGACAACAGCCAATATCAGAGAAGCAAAGGGAAGCACGCGGTGACCTTGTGTAACTTACACATGTACCACTGTAAACATGCACACACACAAACACACACAAGAAGAAAGAAAGACAAGGTTAAAAACAATAGTAGAATATGATTCTTAAGAATCTCTAAAGGAAACAGAAGAGATCTTAAAATAAATAGCCATTCTCTTCAGGCAATTAAAGTAAATGTGAACTATGTGAAAAAACATGACAAAGACATAAAATCAAAATAGAAAAATGAGGGCAACTGAAGATAATATGCAAGCTAGGAGAAAGAAAGGTAAAAGAAAGCTAAAAGCATTCCAGAAATGAACTGCACTGAAGACCTGGTCAGGGTCGGGGACTTAGGTGAATTGCAGAGGATGGACTAGAAAATGGGAAGGAACGAAGAGAGAAAATACTGGGGAGAAGTTGATTGATGTATGAGTCTGGCAAAGGAAAGGTAATTCCATATAATTAGTGTTTTCAGAATGAAGAAACAGAAAATATATTTATTGTTTTAAAAATAAAATACCCTTAGTTAAAAAATCACTTCGGTCTGAGTATGTAAAAATAATAATAGATCTGGATGATCAACATTAAGTCATATTCCCATGAAGTTACTGAATTGGGAAGATAAAATAAATAAAAGCAAAAATGCTTTGGTCCTTTTAGCTAAAATCTCAGTCATCCTTAAGAAGAAAATATAACTGACCTCATACTTTTCCACAGAATTTCTTCATAACCAAAGTGAGGATGGTAATATCTTCACAGTGGGTAGGGGAAGAAGATTTTTTGAATTCCTCAGTTCCCTGGCCAGATATGTTCTTTTCATTTTCCAATCTGACTCTTCCGTTTGTAGGAGAAATCAGAAGATGTGGGAGGTGTCAGAACGAGTTTTCTGGGCAGAGCGCAGCATGAATCAGTGAAACAAAAGGAAGCAGAATTGTTACAAAGTAGCCCATGGTAACAACAGCAAAAAGTGTTTGTGAGATTGGAACAGAGATCATTTGTATAGAAATAGCACATCCTGTGGCCTTTCCACTTATCTGACTTACGCTTTGCCTCGGAGACAATCACCCATTTAAACAATTAGCATCATTCGTGGGGCTCTGATGGAATTAAGTGACCGTACTTCCTCTTGAGCTGCTCTGTCCTAGGAAAATAGAATCCTTCCCCAAACGGATCTGCTCATGAATGATGACGGAGAGAAAGTGAAACGGATGCAGCAGAATTTGTTCATGAATTAAAATTTAAAATCAGAATTTTATTTTATGGGAATAGAAAATAATAAGTCAGCTGGGAAAAATAAGGGTTCATTGAACATTTGCTGTTTTTCTTTAAAATTTTTATTATGGAGCTTAGGAGTTGGAGGGAGGACAGACAGAGAAGAGTAAAAGAGAGATGAAGGCTAAGAAGAAAGAGGCAGAAAGCTCAGTACATTGGACAGCAACAAAGGAATGTTAAGGGCAGATGTTTGAAAGATAATGGAGCCAGAGTTGGTAACCAGTTTAATGATCAGTGTTATCTGCAGAGAAGGATAGTAATGACACTTAGGCTAATTAGGCCTACAGATCCTTTGAAATGATCAGGGGTTTGGCTTAGGCTCACAGAAGGCTGGGTTGAGAAATTGGACTGAAAGCAAATATTACTAACTTGATTGAAAGTCAATGAATTGAAATGGCATCTCTCTACACTACCACCTCATTGCCATCCTGGGAAGGAAGCTGCAGCTGGCCTGGTTTCAGATGTTTAGAAAATGAGTCTGTGTCCAGGTGCGGTGGCTCATTATAATCCCAGTATTTTGGGAGGCCGAGGTGGGCAGATCACCTGAGGCCAGGAGTTCAAGACCAGCCTGGCCAACATGGTGAAACTTCATCTCTCCTAAAATATGCAAAAATTAGTCAAGCATGGTGGCATGTGCCTGTAATCCCAACTACTAGGGAGGCTGAGCCTGGAGGATCACTTGATCCTGGGAGGCAGAGGTTGCAGTGAGCCCAGATTGCGCCACTGCACTCCAGCCTGGGCAACAGAATGAGACAAAAGAAAAGAAAGAAAGAAAAAGAGAGAGAGATAGAAAGAGAGAGAGGGAGGGAGGGAGGAAGGAAGGAAGGAAGGAGAAAGAAAGAGAAGGGGAATGTCGTGAGGTCCAATTATTTCCTAGGTAGACCTGTACTGAGCTGTCTTATTTTCTGCCCTGGCCTCACCTCTGCTCTCTACCACAACTAGTGTCCTCATATCCCCAAACTTCTCTTCCCAATATTTTCACAGATCAATCTCAATATTCTGACTGACTCAGAGAACACTACTGGTGGGGCTTTAGACCCAGACAGAATATGAAAGAGTGTTCTCTGCTGTAACTCAATGGATTCCCAGAATAGACTTTCATATCCCAGTATTTGAGCATTCTGCAAAGAAAACTGACTCCTCTTCCAATACTTCTAGAATGAATCTTAAAAGTTACTTAAATGTTTCAACATATTGACAAACTTTCTGTTTAGTTCTTTAATGTCTTACTCTTAAATACATAAAGACAGCTGAATATAGCCTCATGTATTGGGTTTGGTTTCCCAAGAAACAGATGGAAATCTACATGCAGAGAGTTGACTGGAGAGTTCCCTTGCAACTCACAACTGTAGGAGAGACAGAAGGGAAACAGTTGGGCAGAGAGAGCAGTCAGATTCCCATACATGGGATGATCCATCTCTCAGATGATCCCGCAGAGAGCTGTGGGGCTGAGGAATCTTTAGAGTCATCCAAACGGAGAAAAAAGGGACAGACTTTTGACCCCATATCCGGGGACTGGAGGTCAGTTGCTCTGGAGTGGAAGAATAACTGGATGATGTAGGTCCTTTCAGCCGTGCCCACAGAAGTCAGAATCCATCTTCTACCAAAAAGATCCAAGGTCATGTTGGACAAGTTGAATCAGCTGTCAACACCATATAAAGATGTTCTTCAATTGCTATAGGTCTTAAGTTATCTCTGCCTTCTCACTGAGGCTCCTTGGTCTCAGGAAGGGGTACTTCACTGCTTTGTTACACCTGCACTGGTAAGATGCTGATGGAAGGGCATCTCTGTAAACTGAAGCCTTTCACTAGGGTTCAGCCAAAAGGGAAAGAAAAGGGATCATAAGGGCCGGGTGCGGTGGCTCACACCTGTAATCCCAGCACTTTGGGAGGCCGAGGCGGGTTGATCACGAGGTCAAGAGATCGAGACCATCCTGGTCAACATGGTGAAACCCCGTCTCTACTAAAAATACAAAAAATTAGCTGGGCATGGTGGCGCGTGCCTGTAATCCCAGCTACTCAGGAAGCTGCGGCAGGAGAATTGCCTGAACCCAGGAGGTGAGCCGAGATCGCGCTATTGCACTCCAGCCTGCTGGGTAACAAGAGCAAAACTCCGTCTCAAAAAAAAAAAAAAAAAAAAAAAAAGGAAAAGGGATCATAGTATGACTTACAATGGAAATAATGGGCTTCCAGGGGCTATATTTATGCTTATAATTATAATAGAGTTGACTCAAATTCAATTATTCTATCTGGATGTATTTAAGCTTTTCTACTATGAGCGTGTATATATATATACACACACACACACGAGATAGAATATGCATGCCTTCTCCACACCATCTCCTTATTCCCCCACTCTGCTAACATATATATATATATATATACACACACACACACATATACAGGCTTAAGTGTCATTACTATCCTTCTCTGCAGACATATATATATATGAGGGTATATATATATGAGGTGTATATGTATATATATATAGTAATATATATACATATACATAGAAGTAATATATATACATATACATATGAAGAGAAGGATAGTAATGACACTTAAGCTAATTAGGCCTATAGATCCTTTGAGATTCACAAATGTATATATATGTCTCACTCTGGAGTCCAGGCTAGAGTGCAGTGGAGCAATCTCTGCTCACTGCAAACTCTGCCTCTCAAGCGATTCTCGTGCCTCAGCCTCCCTAGTAGTTGGGATTGCAGGCACTGCCACACCAGCTAATTTTTGTATTGTTAGTAGAGACAGGGTTTTGGCATGTTAGCCAGGCTGGTCTCGAACTCCTGGCATAAAGGATCTGCCCACATCAGCCTCCGAAAGTGCTGGGATTACAGGAGTGAACCACTGTACCTGGCCTCTCCTAATAGTTTTTTTATTTTCCTTTGGAATTATCAATCCTCCCAACTGTCAGTCCATGAGGTTGAGATGAGGGGCACATCACTACCAGCCTAAAGTTTAAGCATCTGGCTCAATCATCGCCATAGGAGTGGTGTGAGGAAAGGAACGCAGTCCAACTCTGTCCAATTGCAGTCTCCATGTGTCTGATGTCTGATATGGTGACCCAAGCCATCCATGAGACTGACACTATAACTTTGGTTGCAGCTGAAGGGAAAGCGATGGACTAACTTCTCTGAATTGCAAAAGCCTAGGCTGGGAGCTTCTGTGGGCTCCCTTGCCACAAGATGAGAGCCCCTGATTGAGCACAGAGCTAACTTGGAGGCACACAAGTTAAAGAGGGCATCGTTGGGTCCAAATTTTTCTGAAGCATCAAAACTAACATTTAGTCAATAAATTCTTTTTTTAAAACTCTGTTTGTGTTTCAGAAATATCAGTATCACCTAAACAGAAATGTCAATTTATAAACAACTCATAAAAATATATGCCTTTGGCCAGTCGTAGTGGCTCACGCCTGTAATTCCAGCACTTTGGAGGCCAAGGCATGTGGATCACTTGAGGTCAGGAGTTTGAGACCACTCTGGCCAACATGGTGAAATCCCGTCTCTACTAAAAATACAAAAATTAGTCAAGCATGATGGTGTGTGCCTGTAGTCCCAGCTACTCAGGAGGCTTAGGCAGGAGAATCGCTTGAACCCAGGAGACAGAGGTTGCAGTGAGCCAAGATCATGCCACTGCACTCCAGCCTGGGTGACAAAGCGAGACTGTGTCTCAAAAAAAAAGTATGCCTTTATATCAAAACATTATAAATATGATTAAATTATAACTCTGTATAGAGTTTAGTATAACAATAGCAGCACAGGCACAAGGTACTATGATATGGTAATAT
Organism: Aotus nancymaae; assembly: GCF_030222135.1. NCBI lineage: Eukaryota > Metazoa > Chordata > Mammalia > Primates > Aotidae > Aotus > Aotus nancymaae. The sequence continues at coordinate 22,650,654 of NW_026988455.1, forward strand.
TTAAACCTTGCAATAACCATATACGTGGCTCCAATTATGTTCACCACTTTATAGAGCAGAAACGAAGGCACAGTTTAAGCTACTTGTCCAAGATTATACTTCCCGGGTCGAAACCCCAGGTCTGGCAGTTACTATAGTACCGTAACTGCTGAGTTATTAATATTATAGTAATTGCCAGACCTGAGGTTTCAACCCAGGAAGTTTGGCTCAGGGAGCCTCATCAAAAGCATAAATTTCTGCAAATTAAATTATAATGTTTAAAAATGGGTGGCTTGATTTAATCCCTTTTGTCTATTTTCTCTTGTGCTTTTGAGGTCTTACAAAAAAAATCTTTGTCCATACCAATGTCCTGGAGTTTTTCCTCAGTGTATTCTTCTAGTAGTTTCATAGTTTCAGACCTTAGATTTAAGTCCTTAATCTAAGGACATAAGCAATTTTGATTTGATTTTTGTATATGGTGAGAGGTAGGGGTCTAGTTTCATTCTTCTGCATACAGTCATACATTTTCCCAGCATCGTTTATTGCCCTTTCCACACTGTATGTTCTAGGAGTGTTTGTTGAAATGAGTTGCCTGTAAATGTGTGGATTTATATCTGGGTTCTCTGTTCTGTCCCATTGCTCCGTGTATCTGTTTTTATACAAAATCAACTATGCTGACTGGGTACAATAGCTTTGTAGTATATTTTGAAAGTCAGGGAGTGTGATGCCTCCAGCTTTGTTCTTTTTGCTCAGAATTGTTTTGGCTATTTCAGGTCCTTTGCGGCTCCACATAAATTTTAATATTGTTTTTTCTATTTCTTTGAAGAATGTCATTGGTATTTTGATAGATTGCATTGAATGTGCAGCTCGCTTTGGGTAATGTTGTTATTTTAACAATATTAATTCTTCTGATCCTGGGCATAGAATATCCTTTCTTTTTTTGTGTGTCCTCTTCAATTTTTTCATCAGTGTTTTACTCTTTTTTCTCAAACAGATTTTTCACAACTTTGTTTAAGTTAATTCCTACATATTTTATATTCTTTGTAACTATTGTAAATGAGATTTCTTTCTTAATTTCTTTTCAGATTGTTCACTGTTGGTGTGTATATAAATGCTTCTGATTTTTGTATGTTTATTTTGTATCCTGTAACTTTGCTAAATTTGTTTATGAATTCTAACAGTTTTTTTGGAGGAATTTTTAGAAAGCTTCTGCACACCAGAGGAAATAATCAACAAAGTAAAGAGACAACCCACAGAATGGGAGAAAATATTTGCAAGCTATCTGTATGACAAGGAATTAATAACTAGAATATATGAGGAAGGCCGGGCGCGGTGGCTCAAGCCTGTAATCCCAGCACTTTGGGAGGCCGAGGCGGGTGGATCACGAGGTCAAGAGATCGAGACCATCCTGGTCAACATGGTGAAACCCCGTCTCTACTAATACAAAAAATTAGCTGGGCATGGTGGCGCGTGCCTGTAATCCCAGCTACTCAGGAGGCTGAGGCAGGAGAATTGCCTGAACCCAGGAGGCGGAGGTTGCGGTGAGCCGAGATCGCGCCATTGCACTCCAGCCTGGGTAACAAGAGCGAAACTCCGTCTCAAAAAAAAAAAAAAAAAAAAAAAAAAAAAAAAAAAGAATATATGAGGAGTTCAAATAACTCAACAGGAAAAAAAACTTACCTGATTAAATAATGAACAAAAAATCCGAACAGACATTTCTCAAAAGAAGACATATAAATGGCCAACAAATACATGCACATATACTCAACGTGGCTAATTATCAGAGAAATGCAAATCAAAACCACAATGAGATATTATCTCATCCCAGTCAGAAGGGCTTTTATCAAAAAGAAAAGGAATGGCAGATGCTAGTCAGGATGTGAAAAAAAGGAACCCTCACACACTGTTGGTGTGAATGTAAATTAGTACATCCACAGTGGAAAACTATATGAGCTTCCTCCAACAACTAAAAATAGAACTACCTTATAATCAAGAATTCCACTGCTGGGTATATATCCAAAAGACAGTAAATTGATACATCAAAGAGATATTTGCACTTTCATGTTTGTTGCAGTATTCACAACAGCCAAAATATAGAATCAACCTAACTGTTCATCAATGAATAAAGAAAATGTGGTATATATATATGTAATGGAACATCATTCGGCCACAAAAATAAATGAAATCCTGTCATTTGCAGCAACATGGATAAACTGGAGGTCATTATGTTAAGTGAAATAAGCCAAGCACAGAGAGACAAATATCACATGATCTCATTTGTATCTGGGAGCTAAAAGAGTGGATCTCATGAAGTAAGAGAGTAGATTGGTGATTATCAGAGGCCAGGAAGGGTAGGGGGAAAGGAGGATGAAGAATGATTGATTAATAGGAACACATACGTAGTTTGATAGAAGAAATAAGACCTGGTGTTTGATAAAACAGTTGGGTGATTATAGTTAACATTCATCAATTGTACATTTAAAAATAGCTAGAAGAGGCTGGGTTCAGTGGCTCACGCCTGTTATCCTAGCACTTTAGGAGGTTAAGGAGGGTAGATTGCTTGAGGTCAGGAGTTCAAGACCAGCCTGGCCAACATGGTAAAACCCTGTCTCTAATAAAAATTTAAAAATTAGCTGGGTGTGGTGGTGGGTGCCTGTAATCCCAGCTACTCAGGAGGCAGAGGCAGGAGAATCGCTTGAACCTGGAAGGCAGAGGTTGCAGTGAGTCAAGATTGTGCCACTGCACTTCAGCCTAGGTGACAGAGGGAGATTCCATCAGGAAAAAAAAAAAAGCTAGAAAAGAATAATTTGAATATTCCTAGCAATAAAAAAAGATAAATATTTAAAGTAATGGACATCCCAATTACCCTGATTTCTTATCATGTGTATCCAAAAAATATGAACATTTAATATATGTCAAGTTAAAAATGAAAAAATAAATAGGTGCCATGAGTTTTTGAAATAATTTATACTGACATGTGAATTAAGACTTGGTACTGTATCCTGTTAATAATTTTCTGTATAATTTCAGATACATGATTTATCCTCTATGGTATGCTCTGCTATAAGTTGGTGCTGGTAAGGCAGGCCAGCTGCTTATTTTATACAAGGAGACACTGAGTGATAATAAAGTATACCTGTATACCTGGTACATAGTTGTCATTTAAAAATGTGATAGTGTAGCTTTAATAGCACTAGTCTTGTTTTCTTTACATGTTTTAGAAATAGTCCTACCTCACAATGCCATTACAAATTCAGGTGAGCAAATAAATAATAGGAACAGCTTATAAAATGGAAAATCTACCTTTCTAGGCATGGCCTTTAGGGATGGGAGTAGAGGCCATTCTATCTTCTCCCCAATCACTTTTTATATTCACCAGGGAGCCAGGGTAGTATCTGTGTGATGCTGGTGAGTGTATTTTACTGGGCTGAGTTTCTATGGGTGGAGTTACAAAGGGATAAAAACTCACTGCCTCTCTCTTCCCTTTTCTGCTAAGGCAGAGTGGGACATGGAAACAGGTTGACATCCTTAGAGCAGCTTCAACTCCTCCATCTCCATTCTTTTCTTTCTGGGGCCTTGACAGGCCAGTGACTTGTTAACTCAGTCTAAGACACTAGAGGCCAATGAGTTCTCTTTTTCTCTGAGCTGAAGTCCTGTAGTAATCACAGAAGAATGTTGGATGCAGCCATTTCTTCTGTAATCATTCAGACAGCTAAGATTTGTGGCAATAGAAATTGAGTAGAATTTATTGGCTTACAGAAAAACACTGCTTCTCAAGCCAGTGTCCTGGAGTTCACATTCTAGCTGCTGGAGCCTAATTTTGACTTCCATTCAGCATTACTGTCCTTTGTACACAGCTCTATTGTGAAGGATGGGAATGGGGAGACGGGGATGGGGACCTAGGGTATGCTTAATTGGGACATCACACAGGACACCCAAGGTGCCGAGCAATGCCACTACATCACATTCCCATCTTGCGGAGGCTTCTAACCCCAGATTTGCCATGATTTTGGTGTGTGTTTCCTCAATATGCATCTTGATTGGTACTTTGGTTTCTTAATTTTGATGGAGACCACAGAGGATTTCTAAGAATGTAATCTCCTGAAAATTGTTGGGTCGATCAGTTCTTTCTGAGTGCAAGGGCAGTCACTCAGTGCCATTACCAGAAAATCTTCCTGTGTTGCAGTGATAAACTCCATTTACTTTTCCCCTTTTCTTGCTCCCATTCAAAAATTAATGAATCAGACCATGGTGTCCTTTAAACGGTTAGAATTATTTGGTACTCCTGGCAAGGGAAACCCAGTAAGGGGATTACTTGTATTCATTCAAGCCTTTAAGAATACTTTCTAATTTGGAATTTTAAGTCATCCCCACTAGAGGACATACTTGAATTCCTTGGCTCCTCAGTAAACAGGTGCTTTATCTCTTTTACTTATACAACTTCTCTTTAGCATATACAGGAGGAAGAACAGATGGCAGAGCCTCCAGGCACTTGGGGTTGAAGAGCAACATTTTGGGACTCTCGCATACGAGTTGCTTGCCGGAAAGCAAATTAAGAAAAAAAGCAAATGTCACATCTGTTTTCACGTCTTTTCCCTTCATAGAAGTGCTTTCCTATAATATTTCTCTCAAATATTCATATGAAAAAGTATAGGAATTACGTAACAGGAAACTTTAGAATAGTCTAAATATGCAAGACAGCCAATAAAAATGATACTCTGAGTATGTATTTACTGGAGTAGAACAGTGGTCATATAAGGTTCAGTGAATAAAGGAGGTTTCTAAATAGTCAAAAACAAGCGAATGAATAAATGAATAAAAAAGAGGCATTAATAAATGCTGAATAAAGATTTGCATTGTCTCCTTGGATTCAAAAAAGAGTATTTCTGAGACAGAAAAGAAAAATAAGCTTTCACTTGTGAGAATCCTGCAGCAGGTATTTCAGGAGGACTGAAACTTCCAATATTAAAACTCAACATTTTAGAATGACATTTAACCTTCCAAAATGGTATTAGGAGTACAAGTTTAAATTCTTGTAACTCTTGCAAAGTGAGGCATTTACAATCCTGTTAGAGATCCTAATGAAATTTTGACTACACCTTCATTTCAAGATACAGTGTAGACTCTGTGGCCAGACTGCCTGGCTTCAAAATTGGGCTGCTCCACTGGCTTCTCATGTGCTGTTGGGCATTTTCTTTATTTATAAAAGAACAAAAATAACAGTTGTGCCAGCTGCTGTTGGCAGCCTGCTTGTATTGCCTCAGCCCCTCTGAATGCCCCCACCTGACCCCTCTTCCCATATTGCTCTGCCTGAAAGTATTCTCTGGCCATGGGGCCATACTTGCCCTCTCTCTCTAGGCAGGCAGAAGTGCAAGAATCAGTGCCTCGAGAACACCATCAACCAACAGGAGCCTGTGTGCTAGCAGGGAGATCCGCTGTCTCAGTGGAACAGCTGTGAGTTGTGTTTAAAACAGTCTTACAGAGGGTCCGCGAAGGATTTGAGCCCCAGTCGCTCACAGCAGTAGTATGCTCATTATTGCACTTTTCCCTTCTTTTCCCTGTTTCACTCACAATTACTCTTCTCATCATGTTTCTGAGGGACTGTTAAGAAAAACTGCCTGTGTTTCAAAGATAGGATTTCCCAGTGCCGTACCTACATCCACGTCCCCATCCAAGGACCAGAGGGGTTTCAAATGTAAAGTTCCTTGTCTAACTTTCCTGAGTGTGTGGGCTAGGCAGAAATTCCAGGTGAGCTCCTTTGTTCAGAAAGCCTGCCAAAAGCCCTGGGAGGAGGGACTCTAGTTGCGGACCTAGCAGCCAATCCAGCCTCAGAGTCGAAGATCAATCACTCCAGAGAAAGTTTAAAAAACACTCCTCTCAATGGACAAGAACATGAATGGGGCGGGAATAACTCTGGGGTTAAAATCCCCTACCCCTTACCTGTGCAGACTCCTTCTCTGGATCCCCCCACACGGCAATGTGGGAGCTGTCTCTCCCTCTCTCCCTATACAGATGCCTCCCTTGAATCTTCTCCCACAGCACCATGGAAGCACTCTCTCCTTCTCTCTCTCTCTGTATAATAAATTGCTCTCTGCAAAACTCTTTGGGTCCACAATATTCATTGGAAAGTTAAGCTCACCCCACCTCCAGGGCCCGTTCCCCAATTCCTGGGGCAAGGGAGGCCAAAGACCTGGGCACTTCAGAATGGGGAGGGAGCTGAGTCCCTTTGCCCCTCTGATCAGGGAAACTGGGGACATCTTTGTGACACCCCCACAGCTCTGCTCCCTTCCCCTGGTTACATCTTTGGCAATCGTTGGGGAGGGAGTTGAGCCCTTGCCTCCAGTCCCCCAGTTACATCTTTAATCACCTTTTTGCATCCAAAGCTCTTCTCCAAGGGGAATCCAATCTAAGACGGTAGCATTTACCTTATGGAGTTGTGGTGAAAACTACATGAAATGATGCACAGTAAGAAATAAGCATGGTGCCTATCCAAAGTGAGTGGCCTATTTCTTTCTTGGCTGTTTTCAGTATGCTGATGAGTGCATCAAAATCATTCTTAATTTCTTTTGATTCATAGCATTTCCTTTTGATTCTTTTATATATCTTCTGTCTCTCTGCTTATATTACCCATCTCTTCCTATACTGTGTCTAATTTTTTATTTGAGTCTTTAACATATTAATCACAGTTTTAAAATTCCCTGTCAGACCATCTAATATCTGTATCATATCTAAATCTGGTTCAGATCCTTGCTTTGTCTCTCTGACTGTGTTTCTCTTGTAAATTTCAGTGAAAATCTGAACATGATATACCAGGGAATAAAAACTGAGATAAATAGGCCTTTCGTGTGAAATTTTATGATAATCTAAGAGGTGGGCTATGTTTAATGTTTGCTGTAGCTGTGGGTGCTAGACCCTCACATTCCTTTAGGGTTCTTGTCATTGTTTGCACTGTTAACTTTGAGCTTCCTTGAATACTTCTCAAAGAGAGCTTTTATCTTGCAGCTCTTTTTGCTATAACCCACTAATACTGGACTAGAACCCTGTTGGTGAGACGGTAAAAAGTCATAGGGGAGAGAAAATACCGTTTAATCTCATGATTAAATCCCACTCTTTTAGAGGCCTTTCTGGTACGTGGCCTCCTTGGTATGCAACCTTCATAAATACTTTCTAGTTTTGTTTGTTTGTTTTCTCCCTCAGATGACACAGGAAAGCTAGAGGGGTCTGGAGTCAGAAAAATATCCTTCCCTCAGGTGGGATAATACTCAGTTATCCTTCACAATGGAGAGCAGGCCTTTGTTATGGAGAAAGCTCTAGAAGTATTTTACAGTGGGGACTCTTCTCCGCTGTCCAGAATCTAGAAGGGAACTTTCTTTGCCTTTCTCTGTTTGAGAATTTCTTGCTACGTTTTCTGCAGCATTTCTAGGTGTTTTTAAAAAGAGATTTTAAGATGATCTAATCTGTCATTGTGCTAGAAATGGAAGCTTCTCAGTCCTTTCTCTAACACATATGTATTCAGCATAAGCTATGTGCCAGTCATTGTGTTAAGCTGTGAGAAAAAATTAAAAAATAACTTAGATATATATTTTGCTTTTCCAAAATCTACAGTCTTATGAGAAAAAAAAAAAAACGGTCTTGCACAAAAAGTATCATGGGGGAAAATGAGTGTTTATTGGATAAGCATCCCTTTGTGGCCATCTCCTAATAAAATCACAATAGGTCCATTTTTCAATACATACAGCAAGTCAGGATGCTGAGACACAGAGTCGCCAGAGAGAAAGAGGTTTAATTACAAGGTTGCCAAATGAGAAGATAAGAGGAAATCTCAAATCTCTGTCCCCAAGGACCTGGGGCTAGGGATTTTAAAGATTTTGGAGTGGGCTGAACTGTGGAAATTATTGATTGGTCAGAGTGCAGGGTGGAGTCATGGGACAGGGAAATGAGAAACTGCATTCTCATGCTGATCCTTTTTTTTTTTTTTTTTTGAGATGGAGTCTGGCTTTGTTGCCCAGGCTACAGTGCAGTGGCACAATCTCAGCTCACTGCAACCTCCGCCTCCAGGGTTCAAAAGATTCTCCTGTTCTCCTGCCTCAGCCTGCCGCGTATCTGGGATTACAGGTACACACCACCATGCCTGGCTAATTTTTGTTATTTTTAGTAGAGATGAGGTTTCACCATGTTGTCCAAAATGGTCTCAATCTCCTGACCTTGTGATTCACCTGCCTCAGCCTCCCAAAGTGCTGGGATTACAGGCGTGAGCCACCGCACCCGGCCTCTCATGTTGATTCTATTGTTCTGTGGAGGTTTTCAAACTGGCTTGCATCAGCTGTTTCACTGGATTTCAGAATCAGAAAAACATCTTAAGCAACCTTTAAACAAAAGCCTCATAATTCTAATGTCAGGTATTTTATCTATAGGAACAATAAGCATGCAAATCAATTCTTTTTTGTTTGTTTTTTTTTTTTGAGACGGAGTTTCGCTCTTGTTACCCAGGCTGGAGTGCAATGGCGCGATCTCGGCTCACCGCAACCTCCGCCTCCTGGGTTCAGGCAATTCTCCTGCCTCAGCCTTCTGAGTAGCTGGGATTACAGGCACGCGCCACCATGCCCAGCTAATTTTTTGTATTTTTAGTAGAGACGGGGTTTCACCATGTTGACCAGGATGGTCTCGATCTCTTGACCTCATGATCCACCCGCCTCGGCCTCCCAAAGTGCTGGGATTACAGGCTTGAGCCACCGCGCCCGGCCTCCGCAAATCAATTCGTAAACAAAAGTCTTAGGATCCTAACACATGAGAAAGCCTATCCAGAGAATCAGTGGGGAGAGAGGTGCTCTGTATCGAGTGCTACCTTTCAGCAACAAGGAAGTGAGCCAAAGTGCAGCCTGATTAATGCTTAATTAGAGCTGTGTTTCTATCCAGAACCCAGCACGAACAACACTGTGGGAATGGTTTTACTTAACAGGAGCTATATTCTTTAATGGAGTTTGCTACTTACTCAGCGTCCTCAATTTACATACATATCCTGGGTAATTTTCACTCAGGTGTGTTAACTCACGATAACGAAAAGAGTCAAATTCTGTAAAATATTTTAAGAGATTTATTTTGAGCCAAATGTGAGTGACCAGGGCCCATGACACAGCCCTCAGGAGGTCCTGAGAACCTGTGCCCAAGGTGGTCAGGGTATAGTTTGGTTTTACATATTTTAGGGAGGCATGGCACATCAATCAAATACATTTTAAAAATACATTGGTTTGGTTCAGAAGGCGGGACAACTCAAAGGTGGAGGAGCTTCCAGGATATAGGTAAATTTAAACATTGTCTGGTTGATAATTTGTTGAGTTTATCTGAAGATCTGGGATCCATGGAAAGGAAATGTTCAGGTTAAGATAAAGGATCATGGAGAACTCGTTTTATTGTGCAGAGGAAGCTCTCAGATAGCAGACTTCAGAGAGAGCAGGTTGTAAAATGTTTCTTATTAGACCTAAAAGGGTGCCTGGGTCTTAGCTGATTATCTCCTAGATTTGGAAAGAAAGGAAGGAAAACAAAGCGGGAACGGGACTAACTATAGGATGTGGATTTTTCCCACAAGAGACTTTGTGGGGCAGTTTCAGGGTAAGGCAAAGAAATATATTTTGGGGCTAAATATTTTTTCCTTGTCTCTTAATGTTATGCCAGAGTCAGAATGGAAAGTAAATCACGATACATAGGGTCAAATAAGACCCATCTGATGAGAATTTATGGTTTGTAGGGCATGACATCCTAGACCCCTTAGGTAGGAATTTGGGCAAAATAAAAAATTAGAGCTTAGTCCTCACTCAGAAATTTCAAAGATCCTTCATCTCCTGACAGGTATCCTCCATCTTCCTTTTACCTCCTAGGCTTCATAGCTTCAGCCCCTTTTTATGCATCAATTTAAGGCTTTTGATTAATTAAAAATAAACTTTATAAATCATAATTCATTTGGATATCTGAATTTTTCTATTAATTTATGATATATATCATAAATATATGATATTTATAATATGTGATATTTATATATTTATGATATATATGATGAATTTTAAAAATTTTTCACCCGTTTATATTAAGAAATGAGTTTAAAAATAAAATGAAACTTTTGCATAAATGGTACTGTCTCCAGTTATAAGAAATGTCTGGTATATGATAAATATATTCCAGAATACTTTTTTTTGCAAGAAATTATTATATCTCCTGAGAATCCGAGCTGATTTTTATACATCAAAGGGATTTTATTTTTTACAGTAAGTTCAGATATACGAAGAAAATTAAGAATCGAGAGTTTGTCTCTTTTATTCAGAAAGTTACTCTATTTTTCAGCCTTCCTTTAATTAGTAGAAAATGATACTCTTTCCATTTTATGCATTTTACTAAATTAAGCAAGCAAAGTGATAAAAAGAAGCCAACTAAAAGCTTTGGTTCCAGTTCATCAAATTTAATTTTAATTATGAGCGGTTAATCAAAATAAGGCCCTGGAGGAAAGGCTCAAGCAACTGGGATTGCTTAGACAGAAAATAGAAGCCTCAGGAAGGTGTGGGGACAGAGGATGACAACGAGGCCATCAGAGCCTCTGTGGGAGGAGTGGGCTGGAGCCACAGCAGCAGAGATTTTAGGTTAGAGTTAGAAATGGTTTATCTGAGGTTCTTACTGAATTCTAAAATGAATGTATTGTTCAGAAAGTTGCTTTAAATTTCTTACAAGAACTCTGTAAGATGAGTGTTTTTACCTTGTAAAGGCTGGAAAAGTGGAGAAAGTTTCCAGAACTCACACAGCTACTCTATAACTGGGCCAGGATTTGTTATACCTAGATTTTCTCATTCCAAGACCTAAGGCCAGTAGTTCTTATTAAACTTCCCACCCTCATTCTGTCCAAGGGCCAGTGAATAAACTCGTGGACATATCTGGTGCACTAGACTGTGTTCGTTGATGAGACTCCACCAAAACCATCTCCAGGAACCTTTGTGCAGTTCCCACGCTTCTGGAATGTTGATGGGACTGGGGGTCCACTTTCACCCCCATATTTATACCCCTTTGGGAGAAGACCGGTGGATGTTCTCACGGGTCATGGAAACCCTCAAGAAAAAAAGGGAAAATCTGCATACTTCATAAAGTTCCTGACCTCTTTATAATGCAGAGTGATCAATTTCTAGAGTAACAGTCAATGGATGAAAACGCCATTTAACACCCAGTATCAGATTTTCGGGGTAAAATTATTGTCAACTGATGAATAGAATTAAATTACAAGAAATGGACACGCACAAATTTTTATCTGATATTGTATACACATGAAGATACATACACTTAGACCTATTCCTACATAAGTAATGTATTTAACTTGAATGCTGCAGCAATTTCAAAAGGAATTCTCATATTGTAGGTCAAAATGATTAACAAACCCTAGTTTCACCATTTTTCTGTATATAATTTTGATTCCCAAATAGTATTTTAACTGACGGCTGTTATTATCACTCTTCCTGATAGAACTTGGCTCCACACTGTCAAATACTGGACACACTTTCACATATTTTTCTAAAATCTCAGTTAAATTTCAGTTGGTCAGCAATTATTAATGTTGCACACTAGTAGTTGAAAGGTATATAATTTATTTACAGTAAGATAATAATGTTTTTGATAAGTATATCTCAAGTTTTTGCTAAGGATACCCTTAATTACAAAGAATTTGAAAATAGCCTGATGGGCTAAGCTGCTTCGGCCTGAAGGGGGTGCTGTCCTACACAGCTCAGCACCGGCTTCCCACAGCCCTACCCGGAAAAGCCCCACTGAAGACAATCACTATGCCCATGGCCACAGCTCCCTTTCCGGGCATCAGAGTGGGCACATCACGGTCCAGCCCCTTCCCTGCTCAGGGCAGTTTGAGAAGCCACCACAGTTTCAGAGCTCCTGGAGTGGCCAGCGGGGCCTTGGAGACAGCTCCCAGTCTACCTGGCCCCTCTGCCCAGTCCTGCTTTTTCTTTTCTCAAGACCATCTCCCAAAAACCTTCCCACACTCAGATTCCTGTCTTAGAGAATGCTTTGCAGGCACCAAGCTGCAACAGTTCCACACTGCTTGGCCCCTCTTCATCCAGCCCAAATAGTCTCACCTGTTACTGCCGGTGTGAGGTGAAGGGCACCAAAATAGACCACTTTGGCATAAAATTATTTTGAACTGGAGGCAAATTAAAATCAACAGATGTAGAAAAAAAAAAAAAAAAACACCTTCTGGGAGCATCCCTTATCTGAAGCTTGTCTAAAACCAGAAATTTCTGAGAAATGAAGACTGCTATTTATCCCCTCTCCCAGGAAAGTTTTATGAACTAGATGGACCTGCACAATTAACCCTTCTCCTCCGCTAGATTTCCCCATGTTTACCTTCACACAGGTTGCATCCCTTGAGGCCCTTTTCCTTTGTCTTGTCACTTCTCTATAAATGTATTGTTCCTTTTCAAAATGCTAAATAAGCCCAAGTTCTAAGCCCCACCTTTGAGTTACACACCTCTGAGTGCCCCATTTGTAAGCAGGATGCAATGCACATGTCAGTAAACCTCTGTTTTTCTCTTTTTAACCTGTCTTTTGTTAGTTAGATTTACAGAACTTCAGCCAGAAAACCTAGGAGGATTGAAGGAAAAAGATTTTTTTCCTCCTGTAAGGAGAAATGATCTCAAATAACCTGCCAGCATTTTCTCAGAATGTCCTAGTGTTAGGCATTGTGCTTTGAGCAGGGAATACAGACAGAAGTGAGACCTAATCATTGCCACAGAAGAGTTTAAGCTGTGGGTGAAAAGTTCCTATGCCCATGTTCACAATCACTGTCTTTCTCACTCACTACCCCACATTGTATTTTTCTTTTACTATTGACAATTCAGGCCATTACATTCTCAGATGGGCATACAAATATCTTACAACACCTCAATTTCCTCTGGCTCCTGATTATATCCCAGTAGTGGCTAATAATCTCCATCTCGTTTCTTTCTAACCCTCATTTCATATGGTATTTTCACAAACACTTAAAGATATACAGAAAGGCACTAGATATAATGCTGAGTAAAGGAAAGAGAAAGCCAGTGGAACCCACATCATCAATCTTGAAAACCCTTTGAGAATTCTCTTCTGGATCGCTATCAATCTCGCTAGACTGCTATAATTTCTATATTATTTTCCTAAAGCAAGAATAGTCAGAGAAAACAAATCAACAAATTAAAAAAAAATATTCTATTTATAAATGAATTGTGTTTTGCTTTTCTTCTTTATCTTTAATGCAAAGCACAGCAGCTCCCCATCATTATGTAACGAGTTGGCAATGGACAGGTCTGAACTTCCCAGGCTATGGGACTTGCACTGTTAGGTGTGTGTGCACATTTGTGTGTATTTAAATAAAGCAAATCATTTTACTTTTAATGTAAAAATACTAAAATGCACAAATGTTTTTTGTCGTCTAATTTTTACTCAGTCTCAGAATGTCCCCCCATTGTAAAGAAAACATTGTTTCTTCCTTTGTTTGGTAAAATGGGCATCGAAGTGTTGGAGGAAGTTAATTTGGGCCTACCTTATTACAGTCCAACTGGCCTGAGCTCTGTGACTCTGAGAATGGTCATTTAGTTGTGTTAAGCCTCAGTTCTCTGTGGATATAAGCACTACCTGTGACCTTGCTGTGAGAAGTAAGTGATTGACAGGAAGAGCAGGAAGCTTCTGGAAGGTACCTTGCTTGTGATAGGTGCTCAGCCAATGGAAATTATTTTATTTAAGTTGAGCAAGTTTAGAATTTTACATTTAAAAGAAAAAAACGTATTTCTACTGTACAGTAAAAGAGAACCCCATCTTTTTGAGCATCATTGTAGAAGAAGATGCAGGCAACATAGGTCATCATTTTCAATCGAATTGTGAAAGTCTACAAAAACAGTGATTGCTTGAAGTAGGCTTTATACCTAAAGATGACTTCTTTCTACAAGGCTTCCAGTCCTCAAAATAGGCATTTGTGATTTCATTTGCTTCAAGGATATTTCACACTTAACGGACATAACATTAGGAAAATAAATTAGTCTGATTGCCCAGGTGCCGCTTTTGAGAATCTCTTGATAATATTGTGTTGCAGTGAAGCAGGAACGGCCTCAAGAAACAGACCTCTCAGACACCAAACTAGGAAGGAAGGGGTGATTTATTTCAGCCGAGAGCAAGGCAGCATAGCTCCCTGAATAGCCGAGCTCATCTAACAAAGAAAAACCCTGCCTTTATATAGGCTTACAACTCTAGAAATTACACATGAAAGGGTCTTTGGTTTACAGCCTTAGAAATTACATGTGGAAGGGTCTTGGTTCATGGAGTAGGCATAGGGTATGTGGCTTAGGTGGGGGTTTGATCTTGTTTAGGTAGAAACAGTGCCTTCCGGAAAGATTCCTCCATACCATGCTTGCAAGCTATAGAGAGATTACGGTAATCAGTAGGGGGGTCTTATTTTTACCCTGGCTGGTGGCACCAACGAGTCCCCTTCTGGCTGACTTCTAGCTTCTCCTTTTGAGATACAATGCAGAAGGCTGAAGAAGATTTAGGGGCCCCTTCCTCAGCAGCATTTGGGGCGAATATCTATCTTTTCTGAGTACTTCTGTCCTTGACACAGCCTCTATTAGTATGCCAACATTTCCCTCAAGTTGCTCACTGGCAAAATTCTTCTCCGGATGGGATCAGCATTATTCATGGCCATCTTGTTCACTTAAGTCATTAACATCATTGAACCAAACTGGCTGGATTTTTGAGATATCACATACGCAATCCTGGAGAGTCTTGACCATTTCTTCCTCAATTTGTTTTTTCACTGGCCAAAGAAACCTATAGTTTATGAACAGATGTTTTACAAAAATGTATTTTGTGGGGATTTTGTTATGTATATTCTTTATGGTCCTATAGTACTTCTGGGCAATTTACATAGTTCCCACTACCTTCTTCAGTTGCAAAATAATAAATTTAGGACTACGTTTTCCTCTGAAAAACCAGAATCTCAACCCTAATGTATTTCAGAATAATATTTTTTTAACTGGGTGAAAATCAGATACTGCAGTTCTACCGAATAAATCCTCAAACAAGGCCAGGCATAGTGGCTCACGCCTGTAATCCCAGCACTTTGGGAGGTTGAGGCAGGTAGATCACTTGAGGCCAGGAGTTTGAGACCAGCCTTGCCAACATAGTAAAACCCCATCTCTACTAAAAATACAAAACATTACCCAGGCATGGTGGTGCATGTCTGTAATCCCAGCTACTCGGGAGGCTGAGGCAGGAGAGTTGCTTGAACCCGGAGGGTGAAGGTTGCAGTGAGCCGAGATTGTGCCACTGCACTGGAGCCCAGGCGACAGAGTGAGACTGTCAAAAAGCAAAACAAAACAAAACGAAAAACCTCAAACAAACCATTTTTTATGTTTATGAGATTTTTCAAAACTGTGATATCATGTATCTCATAATTAAATATTTATTGAGTATTGATAGTAAATACTAAACAGTAAATTTTAGAGCGATCTGTTTCCCTCAGCAGATGGCCTGGCTTCCCAAATCTCACAGTGAAACAGGATCTGTTAGCAAATGAGGGTTTCGTTTAGTTTTACATGGTATGTTTAGGCCATAGGAGTGATGAAGTGGGGGTTCTCACTGTCAGTTTTATAGAGCAGTCATTAATTCCAGGGCAGAACATGTGAGTGGTCTGAAGGTGGAGAGAAAGAAGCACAATTCTTTACTGCAGGTCATGAGGAAATGTCAACTTGGGGACACAGGCACATGGCTGCTGCAGGAGACCGCTCTCATGTTAGTAGCATGGCATCAATCACTCAGCAAATATCAGCTGTAATTCAACAAATATCCCTTGAAGGCCTACCATCTTCTAGATATTAGGATATAGCAGCAAAGAAAGCCAGGAAGGCCACTGCCCTCATAGAGCGCACATCCTGGTATGAGAATTGGAAGACAAAGCAGATTTAGAAAACCAATGCAGACAGCGATGGCACTACGAAGAAAAGAGAACAAAGTAATGACCTCTGTGCATTGGATTTGGGAAAGCCTCTCTGGGAGATGATAGATGAGCTAGTCCTGAGCATTTGGAAGATGCCATGGAGAAATCTTGAAAAAAGAGCCTCCCAGACAGAAGGCATACATACACTGGCACAGGCACACAGTCAGAACCACGCTCAGGACAAACCACAGTCAGCAAATAGCTTCATAGTGATGAAGGAGAGCCTGAGTGCTGGGAGACTGAGTTGGAGAAGCAGACAGTAGCCATTCTAGATGCAGCTTTGCAACCCAGAGCCAGGAGGTTGGTGATGCCATCAGGAGACTTCATGCAGGAAGTCACTCTGACTGCTATGTTCAGAATAAATTGTAGGGGAGCAAAGTTGGAAGCAGGCCAACTTCTAATGACTCAGACCCCTTAAGGAACACAGAAAAAGGGACTACTCACCACCTTGTTAAGATCTTTTGTCTTCCTGTGGAGTCTGAAGAGTTACGGACAGATTCTTCTCAAGTCTAAAACTCTGCTCTCTTTTGTATTGGATTACCTGATCTCTCTGGCTTTGGTGGTACCAGAGATTGCAATTAAAACTGATGAAATCTGCATAAAGTCAGTAGACTATAGCCATGTCAATTTCCTAGTCTGATGTTCTACTAGAGTTACTTAAGATGTCACCATTAGCAAAACCTGGGCAAAATGTACAGGACATCACACTGTACTGTTTTTGAAACATTTGTTATTTATAATTATATCAAGATTAAAATGTTTTAGATGTCATAGGGGACACTTAAATAAACACTGTATAATGTGTATTTTCATTGGCCTGCCTTTAGTAAATCTACCAGTTGATAATGCCTGCATAAGGTAACCAAGTTATATGTTTGCTGCTAGCACACTGAATAGTCTATCCTTGGCCTTAGGATAGTTTTCAGAATGGGGGTGATGGACAGCGACATTGGTGGTACTGGTATGGAAATCCATGAATCCATGCTAATGGAATAAATAGTGGTGGCCAAGACCCCTAGGCAGCCCCAGGGACAAACTGAACAATTGGGAGACTCTGGACATAGTGGTGTGTTTTAAACAGTGGCATCTTTAGAGGTGAGCTAAATCCATGGAGCACAAGTGGCTGTGAAACAGCCTTACAGATTGCAGTGGTCCAGGTGCTGGCTGTAGCAGACAGAGAGATGCTATTGAAAGAGGTAGATGTTGTAGAATGAAGGGAAAAATACAAACTACAGTCTCATTAAAAATTCTTTTCATGTACAATAAAAAAATTTTTAAATGTCTTACTTACCCAGAGGTTGGCTAGTTTGTGAAAACCAAAAATGAACCAAAACCATATGTTAGAAAAAAGACAAACATTTAATATTTAAACTATGATTCTTGGAAAATAAAATAAGTGCAGATGAAAAGACAATGTAGAGAATAGAAAAAAATATTTTAAATCATACTCCTGATAAGTATAAGATACAAGATACCTAGTATAAATAATACATAAAGAATTTTTACAACTCTTATAATTAAAAAGACAAATAATCCAATTAAAAATATAGGCAAAGAATTTGAATGGGTGTTGCTTCAAAAAAGATATGCAAGTGGCCAATAAGTGCACTAAAAGATGCTCAACATCCTCAGTTAACAGGCAGATGCAGATCAAACCCACATGAGATACCGCTTCACATAGGATAGGTATGATTATAATGTTAAAAAGAAACAATGATTGAGAGTAAGGATGCTTTAAAAATGGAATTTTAAAAAATAGATTGGGGTGGGAATGTGAAATGGCACAGCCACTTTAGCAGTTCCTCAAAAAATTAAACATAGAATTTTATATTCTAAACATAGAAATAAAACTTTAAAATAGAATTACCACATAATCCAGCAATTCTACTCCTAGATATGTGTCTAAGAGTAATGAAATATACGTTCTCACTAAAGGTGTACATAATTGTTTACAGCAATATTATTCATAGTCACCAAAAGTGGAAACATTCCAAATGACCATTAACTGATGAATAATAAAAAAATGTGATAAATATATATGAAGGACTATTATTCATCCATGAAATGAATAAAGTACTGTTAGACATCAATCCTTGGATACAACATAGGTGAACCTCAAAAACAATATTCTAAGTGAATGAGTGAATACTAAACAGCCACATATTGCCCACTTATATGAAATGTCTAGAAAAGGCAAATCCATAGGAAGTAGACTAGAGCTTGTCAGAGGAAAGGAAGCAAGGTGTCTTTTGAGGTGCTGAACATATTCTGGAATTAGAAAGTGGTGATGATTGTATAATGAATATACTACATCCCTTAAAATGAATACCTTAAGGGATAAAATGTATGATATATGAATAATATCTCAATAAAAATTTATAGGGCTTTTTTTGTTTTTACCAAATGGATGCTAAAGTTAAGAAATATGAGGGCACATTAGTAAATAGCTAAGTCAGATATGGGAGAAAAGTGAGACAATTTAACACTGTCTTTTGCTTACTTGGTTTTTTTAAGCCAGGTTGTACTTTTCTAAAGAATATAGTACACTCTTAAATATTTCATGCTTTAGCCACTTTGGGGACTTTTTTCTTCTCACCATGTCTCAGTTGTAGAATAAAAGAATCATGCCAGAGGACAGACAGCAGATGATGAACATCAAATCAATTAATTTGGCTTTTAAGTGTTGTCAGAAAAAATTCAACAGTAGAAACTCAAGTTGACATATTTTGGATAAATTTGTGCTTCTCTGTTCGTGCAAGCTTTAGTCATTGTGATAGATTATATATAATTACACTGGACATTTGGTATCTTGCCTCGTTAAAACATGAATCCCCCAGGTGCTTTATGAAGGTCCTCTGATACTGTTAGTTCCATTAGGAAGACCATGAAATGAAAATACTGAACTACTGACTGATCTCAAGCTAAATGTGCTAAATCACAGTGTTTTTCTTATTTTTCTCCGAATGTAAGGATTTATGGGCTAAGATGCTGGCTTGTCAACTGTATCAGAGAGGTCCATCCTAAGTTACTAATAAAAGATCTATGGAAGTACATTTTTTCAAAACCTTCACAATTTCATTCAAACAAAGAAGACTAAACATCATATGCAACAATCTGGGAATGATTTCTATAGACTCCAGCAAAACCAAAAAAAAAAAAAAAAAAAAGCCTTAAGGAATGTCACTGTGAACTATGCATGTTCCTCCTGGGACCCAAATAATCCTTCCAGCTGGCATTGTGAGAATATAGACACACTGGGCTAGACTTGCCCTGGGAAAGGCATCACATTCCTGAACTGTGGTATTTTCTGAAGGCATATTTGGATGGAAATACTTGTGTGTGTGTCTGTGTGTGTGTGTGTGTCCTACTAATGCTTTCATATTAGTAGATTTTGTTCAGAGGCCATAGAATGCTAAGAAACTGAACTTAGCGACTAAAACACAGTTTATAGTGGGGATATACTATGAATCAAAACAAAACATTAGCTGAAAAGCAGTAAGATTTCAGATTGAACAGTAAGGTTATCTTCTTTTTTAATCAGACTCTCATAGGAAAGGCAGAAAATGTGTAAGATAGGGAATAGATTCATAACAACTTAAAAAATATTTTTAAAAATCATCAGTAGCATTTTTAGGAGTTTTTAAAAATATGAGATGAAATAAAAACTAGAGAAAATAAAACATTACTGAAAATACATAAGAGCCTATCAGTTTTATCAGTGAAGCCCAGGAAAAGTTCCAAGATAAAAATTATCAATATCAAAAGAAAATTACACTATTTTTCAACAAATGATGTTTGGATAACTAGATATACACATGCAAATAAGAAAAGATAAAAAGAGGCTGGGCTCGGTGGTTCAGGCTTGTAGTCGCAGCACTGTGGGAGGCTGAGGTGGGGTGATCACTTGAAGTCAGGAGTTCAAGACCTGCGTGGCCAACATTGTGAAACCTGTCTCTACCAAAATACAAAATTAGCTGGGCGTGGTGACGCACACCTGTAATCCAAGCTACTCGAGAGGCTGAGGCAGGAGAATAGCTTGAATCCTTGAATCCGGGAGGTGGAGGTTGCAGTGAGCCAAGGTCGCACCACTGCACTCTAGTCTGGGCAATAGAGAGAGATGCTGTCTCAAAAAAAAAAAAAGAAAGAGAGATAAAAATATACCTTTATTTTATAACATGCACAAAAATTAAAATAAACTGAAGCCCTAAATGTAAGAGGTAGAGCTATAAAACTTTTAGAAGAAACCTAGGAGAAATCTTTGTCTCTAGGTTAGGCAAATATTTCTTAGATACGACACCAAAAATAACATATAAAAATATAATAAACTTGACTTGATCAAAATTAGAAATATTTTCTCCTGGATAACTGTTAAAATAATTAAAAGAAAAGCCACAGACCGGGAGTAAGTATTTACAAATCACATGTCTGTCAAAGGACTCATATCTACAATATATAAATAACTCTACAAAACCCAAAATAAGAAAGCAAACAATCCAATTTTTAAAATTGGGCCAAAGATCTGAACACATACTTCACCACAAAAGATACATGGGTGGCAAATAAATACATAAAACACACTTAACAGTGTTTGTCATTAGGGAAATGCAAATTAGTAATACCTCGGTGACACATCATTGCACACCTATCGGGATAGCTAAAATCCACAAGAAGGGCCGGACATGGTGGCTCACACCTATAATCCCAACACTTTGGGAGGCTGAGACGGGTGGATCACAAGGTCAGGAGTTCAAGACCAGCCTGGCCAATATGGTGAAACCCCGTTTCTACTAAAAATACAAAAATTAGCTGGGCGTGGTGTGCATGCCTGTAATCCCAGCTACTTTGGAGGCTGAGGCAGGAGAATCTCTTGAACCTGGGTGGTGGGTTCAAGCTTGAACCCAAGCCTGGGTGACAGAATGAGACTCCATCTCAAAAAAATAAATATAATAAATAAAATCTAAAAGAAGAACTGCTGACACCAAATGCTGGAAGAGTGTGGAGCAATAGAATTGCTCATTCATTGCTCATGGGGCTGCAAAATGATACAGTCACTTTGGAAGACAGTGTGATGGTTTCTTATAAAGTTAAATATGTAGTTACCATGTAATTTGCCAAGTGAAATCCAAGGTATTTACTACAGCAAATCAAAAACTTAAATTGGCATAAAACTCTGTATTTGAATATGTATAGCAGCTGTATTTGTAATTGCTGAAAACTGGGGAAAAAATCAACAAGATGCTGTTCAACAGAGGAATTGATCAAGTGTGATACATGCATAAAATGGAATATCATTCAATGATATGAACAAGAACAATGATTGATTTATTCAACAACATGAATGAAACAAACATATTTTGCTAAGTGAGAGAAACCAGCCACAAAAGGCTATATATAGTAAGATTTTGTTCATATGTTACTTGGGAAAACAGAAACTATAGGATGAAAAATATATTGCTCATTGCCATTAGTTGTGGGAGGAGAGGATGGCTGACTACAAAGGAATCACACGGGGGGAAATTTTAGGGTGATGGAATTGTTCTGTATGGTACTAGGGTAGGATATCTGACTCTATGCATTCAACACAAAAGTGAACTTTAATTCACACCCATTGGGAAAAAAAAAACAACCACCAGGATGTTCCGAGAGACTAGGATGGAAATCAGACTGTGACAGATGAATCTAGCTATATTACAATGTATGACACAATTTAACTACAGAGGAGAGTGGAAAATGGAACTTTGGAAAATAGTGTTTTGAACTGGAAACTACATATCTGAAGATAAAAAGAACTATATGTAAATAATATGTTCTAGCTGGTGAATATTATTTCATATAAATACAAAGATCTCAGACTAGTCAAAACAATCTTGAGAAAGAAAGAAAGAAGCTGGAGGACTCATATTTCTTAATTTCAAAAGCTGTGACAAAGTTGCAGTAATCAAAAGAGTGTGATACTGACATAGAACAGGCATATAAAACAAAGGAATCAAATAAAGAATTCAGAAATAAACCCATACATTTATGAACAATTGATAAGAGTATTATTTAATGGGGAAATAATAGTCTTTCTAAGAAATAATGCAGAGACAACTGAGTATCTACATACAAAAGCCTGAAATTAGATCCCTATCTCACACTGTATACAAAAACTAACTCAAAAGGGATCAAGACCTAAATAAAAGAATGAAAACTATAAAGCTATTAGAAAGAAACATAAGTCTTTGTGACTTTAGATTAAGAAATATTTCTTGTTTACAACACCAAAGCACAATGCACTAATAAAAAATCGATTTCATTACAATTTTTTAAAAAGTTGCTTCAAAAGACATCCTTAAGAAAATAAAAGTCAAGCCACAGACTGGGAGAAAGTATTTTATTTTCTGATACTATATCTGATGAAAGACATGTCCAGAATATATATGGAATTCTTATAACTCAATAACAGAAAACAAAAGGGCTAATTAAAAGAGGCAAAAGATTTGAATAGACAAGCCAGCTAAGAATGTACAAGTTGCCAAAAGGCACATGAGAAGATGTTCAACATCATGTGTCATTCAGGGCAGGCAATTTCAACTGCTATGAAGTGCAGCCTGCGACCTCTAGAATAACTATAATCAAAAAGACAGATGGGAACAAGTGTTAGCAAGGGCATGGCAAAAATGGAACTGTCATACATGCTATTAGGAATGTGAAATGGAAAACAGTTTGGTAGTTTCTTAAAAGGTTAAGCATAAATTAACTCCTCAAACCAGTAAATCCATTCCTAAAAATCTACGCAAGAGAAATGAAAGTGTGTGTTCACATACAGATCTACATGTGACTGTTCCTAGCAGAATTACTTATATTAGTCCTAACTTGAAAAAAGCCAAGCATCTACCAACTGCTGAATGAAAAAAATATATCCATTTGGTATATCTATATGATGAAATATTATTCAGCAATTTAAAAATCCACAAAATACCGGCAAATGCTCAAACACAGAAGAACCTCAAAATCATTATGCTAAGTTAAGGAAGGCAGACATAAAAACTTACATATATGATTTCATTTATATGTACAGAAAAGGCAACTCTGTAGACACAGAAAATAGATGAGTGATTGTCTGGGCCTGGAGCAGGATGGGAGGATTGGGGAGCGAATGCTAATGGATACAAGGGTTCTTTGTGGAATGATGAGTATATTCTAAAATTGGATTGCGCTTATGGTTGTGCAACTCTTCAAATTAACTAAACATTATTGAATTGTGCAATTCAAGTGAGTAAATTGTATGGTACATAAACTATAACTCAATAAAGTTTCTTTTAAAAATTAGCAGGATCTTGACAAAAGATAGGCTATGAAACAACCATTAAGGTAAAGAAGTAAAAACTTACTGTGGGGTTACTGGTTTTTTTTCTTTTCTGCTGCTCGTGCTATTGCCAGGTAAAGGTGCAATAGCCAATCTCTCCACAAAGTAGGCTAATCTTCTAGTGCATTCAAGTGTGGATATCAGTGTGAAAAGAGCAAAGCCTACAATATATTCAGACTCCTGCAAACAAGGGCAAAATACCGAGAAAGAAATAAGTGCTTCGAAGCAGACATAAAAGTTGCTTAACAGTGCCTTTATTCATTTGCAAATGCTGGAAATGCCGGCCTCACTTACGTCTTAGTACAACCCATCTCTCTTCATTTAAGGAGACAATATTTATGCAAATAGATAAAGATAGTTGCGGATACTCAAGGCTCAACAAACATTTTGAACACGATTAAAAATACGAGAGAGATCGACTGATGCAAAAGAAGCAGATGAAGAAAACATCAATAGCGAACACTGTAAAACAGCGAAATAAGGAAGTTAAGAAGGTGTAAGGTGTGTTCCCGAAAGCAGAGTGCTGCAAAATCATCAGAAAACAAAACAAGAGTTACCGGATATTTTTTTTTTTTTTTTTTTTTTTGAGACGGAGTTTCGCTCTTGATACCCAGGCTGGAGTGCAATGGCGCGATCTCGGCTCACCACAACCTCCGCCTCCTGGGTTCAGGCAATTCTCCTGCCTCAGCCTCCTGAGTAGCTGGGATTACAGGCATGCGCCACCGTGCCCAGCTAATTTTTTGTATTAGTAGAGACGGGGTTTCACCATGTTGACCAGGATGGTCTCGATCTCTTGACCTCGTGATCCACCCGCCTCGGCCTCCCAAAGTGCTGGGATTACAGGCTTGAGCCACCGCGCCCGGCCGTTACCGGATATTTTTTAATGAATAAAAAAATTCGCCGGGCGCGGTGGCGCGTGCCTGCAGTCCCAGCGATTTGGGAGGCTGAGGCGGGAGGATCGCTTGAGCCCAGGAGTTCTGGGCCGTAGTGCGCTATGCCGATCGGGTGTCCGCACTAAGTTCGGCATCAATACGGTGACCTCCCGGGAGCTGGGGACCACCAGGTTGCCTACGGAGGGGTGAACGGCCCAGGTAGGAAACGGAGCAGGTCAAAACTCCCGTGCACCTGGCAAGCACTCCTCTGTTCTCTGTGTCTGCTTAGTCCTCTGCAAATGCTCCATCAATGAAATCATACACTCTGTGTCCCTTCGAAACTGGCTTTTTTCACGCAGCATGTGGTGGAGATCCATCCAAGTTGCAGTGTGTATCAATAGTTTCTTCTTTGGATTGCTGAGTAGTAATCCAAACCGTACCAAATTAAACTCTTCTGCCAGTTTGTGTAATCATTCATGTATTGAGAAGCGTTTTAATTGCTTCTAGTTTTCGTCATTACAAATAAAGCTACTTAGGATGATTAAGTAAAAAGTTTTTGAGTGCTCATGTTTTGCTTTCTCTGGCATGAACATCCAGGGGTGTGATTGTTGGGTTTAAATGACATGTAGTTTCCATTTTCAAGAAACCGTCAAGCTGTTTTCCAAAATCTCTGCACTGTTTTACATTCCCACCAGCAATGCAGGAGAGAGGCAGTTTCTCCGCACGCTCACTAGAATTTGGAATTGTCACTATTTTTTATTCTAGCTATTCTATTTCACGTGCGGTAATATCTTACCATGGCTCAAATTAGCATTTTCCTAATGATGATAATGTTAAACATTTTTTCATATGCTTATTTGTTACTTAGCTATCCTCTCTGGTGAAATTTCTGTTTGCGACTTTTGTCAATTTTTTTTTTGTACAGTGTCTCGGTCTGTCACCCAGGCTGGAGTGTCGTAGCGGGCTCTCGACTCACTGCAACCTCTGCCTCCCGAGTTCAAGCAATTCTCCTGCCTCACCCTCCTGAGTAGCTGGGACTACAGGCACCTGCACCATGTCGGGCTAATGTTTTTGTATTGTTAGTAGAGGCGGGGTTTCCCCATGTTGGCCAGGCTGGTCTCGAACTCCTGACCTCAGGTGATCCGCTCACCCAGCCCTTTTGTCAATTTTTTAATGGCAATGTTTGCTTTTTCAACATTGAGTTGTGAGAGTTCTTCATACACTCGAGGTATGAGCCTTTGTTAGATGTGTGGTATGCAAATATTTTCTCCATCTCTAGAGCTTGTCTTTTCATCCGCTTCACAAGGTCTTTCTCAGAGAAGAACATTTTAATTATGATGAGGTCTAATGTGTCGAGTTTTTAATTGATCATGCTCTTTTGGTGTCATGTCTACACTTTTATCAAGTACTGGGTCTGGAAGATCTATGTTATCTTTTAAAAATTTATATCTAATTCTTTACATCTATGATCAACTCTGAGTTCATTTTTTATAACTTATGAGGTCTACGTCAGGGCTGTTTTTTTTTAACTGCCTATGTATATTCAATTACCCCAACACAATTTGTTGAAAATACTATCCTTACTCTATCGAATTACCTTTGCAACTCTATCAGAAACCAATTAGTCAGCCAGGCAAGGTGGCTCACACCTGTAGTCCCAACACTTTGGGAAGCCAAGGCAAGTGGATCACCTGAGGTCAGGAGTTCGAGACCAGCCTGGACAAAACTGGTGAAACCCTGTCTCTACTAAAAATACAAAAATTAGCTGGCACCTGTAATCCCAGCTGCTCAGTAAGCTGAGGCAGGAGAATTGCTTGAACCTGGAAGGCAGAAGTTGCAGTGAGCCGAGATCACACCACCGTACTCCAGCCTGGGTGACAAGAGCAAAATTCTGTCTCAAAAGACCAAGTAGTCATATTCGAGTTACTCAGTTTCTAGGTTCTTTATAATGTCCTGCTGATCTCTGAGTAGCTCTCTCCACCAGCACTATACACTCCTGGCTACTGCAGTGACAAACGTCTTGAAATTGGTAGGCTGATTCCTCACATTTTGTTCTTTCTTTCTTCAGAATCTAATTTCCTTGCCTTTCATTGTAACTTTTATTTCCTTTTAATATTTCGTGTTTGTCTTTCGTTATTCCTAAAATATCACCATGTAACTTCTAAAATAATCTTGCCTATATCTACAAAATATATTTTTGAGGTTTGGACAGAAATTGTGTTAGATCTGTATACTAATTTGGAGAGAATTGACATCTGTACCATGTTGATTCTTCTAGTCAATGAAGGCAAAATATCTTTCCATAGACTTAAATATTTGATTTTTTTGTCAGCATTTTGAGCTTTTAGTGTTCAGATCCTGCACATCTTTTATTAGATTTGCAACTATTTTTTAATGTTATGTGTCATCACAACTATATATGCTAATGGAGTTTTTAATTTCAGTTTCCACATGTTCATTGCATTTGTCTCATATATAGATCATGTATCTTATAAAATTGCAGGACTCATATGTTGTAGAAGACTTTTTTGTAGATTCCTTGTAATTTTCTATGTATCTCATTATGCTATTTGCAGATAGACTGTTTTATTTATTATCTGTAGGTAGAAAAAGTTAGGTCATTCATTTATTACCTAATCACTGCCTAACAGCCCCAGCTATTATTATTATTGCACTGGGGTCTGGACATCGACATGTGAATTTTTCAGGGACACAAACATTCAGATCCTAACACAATTTAAAAAAGAGACACAAGTTTGCATTTTACTGGTAAATTTATTTCATAGGTTTGCACTGGCAAAGTGCAGGTTAGTGACAAATTCCAGTGTACTTTCCAGGATAATGAAAGCTGTCATTTGTTGATGGGAGCCAAAAAAAAAAAAAAAGGTTAAGCAGGGATTTTCAAGGTCATTCTATTCTTTTCTTGTTGAGATTGATTCTAATTTTAATGCATTCTCTGCCCAGCTTTAAATATGGCAATGGATTAAACAAAGTAATATTGATTGTTGCATCTGTATCCAGGACTTTTGCACTGAATGTCCTGGAATCATGAAAATCTCCTTGGGTTAGAACAGCTCACCAGGAACCTCTTCCCTTCTGTGTATGATTATTTTATCTTTTCAGATGACTCTGATTTTTTTTATGACAGAGTAATAACAACAGCAGGGACCTGTGCTAAAGCCTCATGGGCAGGTGACCAGGGCCCCACTGACAGTGAGATTTTGTTGTGCCCAGATGGTCTGCAGCCACTGTGATATGGCCCTGCTTTGTTTTATGAGCTTGGACCTCACGGCCTCACCCTCCCTGATGCTGCCCACCTGCTTCCTGACCCCAGATATACTGCCTCACCTCTTCCCACATAGAGTATCTTAATGCTGAGTTTGCTTTGATCAAGTCAGCCTATGTCGTAATATGGAGGCCCTTCAACTTTAAAGGTTCCTGTGTTGCTACTGTTTTTCAGCTCAGATCAAAATGAATAAACTCAGCCAGTCAGCAAGGAGTTTAGAGTCTGATGGGGAAGAAGCAAGTGTTCAGGGCAGGAAAGAGTCAGAAACAAAGGCCAGGACTCTTCCAGAAGGCCCACAGCATACTTGTCAAGTCTCGCTGCCACTGCTGGCTTTCAGGCAAGGGGTCTCTGATTGGAGTTTCGTGGATGCTACTTGAATGTGGATTTGGCACCTTTAATTCAGAGCAGCCTCTGCTTACCTGCTCAGTTCCACCCCACCATCCATTTTCCCAATTCCTTTTTTTTTTTTTTTGAGACGGAGTCTTGCTCTGTTGCCCAGGCTGAAGTTCAGTGGCAAAATCTTGACTCACTGCAGCCTCTACCTCCCGGATTCCAGTGATTCTTCTACCTCAGTCTTCTGGGTAGCTGAGATTACAGGCATGCAGTACCACGTGGACCCAGCTAATTTTTGTATTTTTAGTAGAGACGGGGTTTTACCATGTTGGCCAAGCTGGTCTCTAACTCCTGACCTCAGGTGACCTGCCCTAATGGATCTCATTTATTAGCTTTGGGGGACCTCCTGCTAGAGGCAATCAGGACCATCCTTCACTCCCTGGCAGCTGGGAAACAGCCTCCATCCTCCAGCAGCCAGTAAGGACCTTAGTCGTGGGAAGCCTGACAAGTATGTTAAATCAGCCCTCCGTCCTGATCCCAATAATCCAATTGTATCTACTTCAGATCAAAAGACAAGGGCATTGGCACTTTGCTATGTTACTAGAAGTATCATAATTAACACTCAAATCAGTTATGAAATTTCTTAGAACTCACACTAAATTTACAACTGATGAAGCTCATTGCATTTCCTTGAATGTTTTTGCTCATTTTAAATTCTAATGTTAAGCTGTGATAGATTATTTTATTAAGAGCTGAATGAACTTACATATTTGGAGGATGAAGACTTTTTCTCATCCAAGATCCAGTAGAAAAAAAAGTAAGGTAAATGTGCACAGCATCCATTTGTTAATGCAGTCAGTATAGTCCTTGTAGCAGGAGAGGATGCTATGCAAGGTCTTTTGTTTGAAAGATGAATCCTATGGATGCGGCAGAACTACAGTCTAGCCAGAAGCAAAATTTTTCCTACACCATTAAATTCTTCCTACATAGTTTTAATCTATGTTGATTCTACAAAGCACATGTTTCCTAAAAAAAATTCTACCACATTTTGAACAGCTATTTCTTTGTTTCTCCTACTGCATTGGGCTATGTTATGAGGTTTATTTTCTCAGGGAATATATGAACCCACTTTATTTCAGCATGTGAAATGCACAAATGTAAAGGCTGTTCATCTGACAGCCAGTTGGTCAACTAGTGCTGAGTCCTGGAGGTTCCATGCACCACCTGCTGCATCCCCACGAGGATTCTGACACTGAAGCAGGTAAGTGGATACCAGCCAACATGTGAGGAGTCTTGCCGTGATCATCAGCTGCAAAGACTTTATGTCTGAAATCACTGGGCTAATGTGTCTTAAATAACTTAGAAAAGCTTTTCTGGCGGGGTGCGGTGGCTCACGCCTGTAATCCCAGCACTTTAGGAGGCTGAGGCGGGCGAATCACGAGGTCAAAAGATTGAGACCATCTTAGCCAGCATGGTGAAACCCCGTTTCTACTAAAAATACAAAAACTAGCTGGGCGTGGTGGCATGCGCCTGTGGTCCCAGCTACTCGGGAGGCTGAGGCAGAAGAATCTCTTGAACCCAGGAAGCGGAGGTTGCAGTGAGCTGAGATTGCGCCACTGCACTCCAGCCTAGTGACAGAGCAAGACTCCATCTCAAAAAAGAAAAGAAAGAAAAGCCTTTCTTAGAGCATTTCTTTGGGATCTACGCATGCAGGGGCATTAGTGATGCAAATGATACATTCCCAATTTTTGAGTGCAAGTTAAGAAACCTCAGTCACAATCACTTCCTTGCAGTTGGTTTAAGTCAAGAGTAGGAAAAAGTGAAGAGGAAATGAAAGTAGAAAGGCCCACATTTTGTCTCGGAACGGGGAGCAGGTTTTGTGGAGGAGGTTTTGTGGTGGGAGAACACCCTGGAGCCCAAAAGCGAAGGAAAGAGATCCATCTAACTGGCAGATGGAGCAGAAGTCATGGAAAAAGTTGAGTGTTGCCTGCAGGTGCAGAAGAGGAACCAAGAGGAACCAAGATAGTTGGTCCTTTGATGAATTAGAAATAAAAGAGAGACATGGGAAAAATGAGACTGTTAGAAGTGAACAGAGGCCTCCAGGCTCCCCATTTGAGCAGTGACACAATTGGGATTTATAGCAGATGAGGTTGCAGAGATGCTGTCTATGTTGGGTATAGAAAATGACTGATCTATTTTGTGTTTTTATTTTTATTTTTGTTTTTTTAGAGACTGAATCTCACTCTGTTACCAGGCTGGAGTGCATTGGTGCAATCTCGGCTCACTGCAACCTCTGCCTCCCAGGTTCAAGCAATTTTGCTGCCTCAGCCTCCTGAGTAGCTGGGACTACAGGCTCATGCTGCTACGCCAGGCTGATTTTTTTGTATTTTAGTGGAGACGGGTTTCACCGTGTTGCCCAGGCTGCTCTCGAACTCTTGAACTCAAGCAATCCGCCCACCTCGGCCTTCCAAAGTGCTAGGATTACAGGCGTGAGCAACCGTGCCCAGGCTGATTCCTTTTTAAATGGTGAGAAAAGAATTATGATTGAATGATGTGATTGTCAGTCTGCTGGTAAAACTGGCTCCCAAGTCTACCAGGTTGGCTGTGAAAACAGTAATGCCCTGAATCTTATTTTCAGCCATTTAAATATAAAATAGGCATAGCAGAAGAGTCACAAAGCTTTATTACTTAGGGTAACTTTTAAAACAATTTACTATTCTAATTGTGACATGAATCTCTTTTGGATCTGTCCTTTTAGAGTAAAATACAAAGCATCTAAATTTCACAAAAGTAAGAAAATGATCAGTGTGGAGACAGAAGATTGAATTGATAAAATCTCTGATTAAATATGGCAGGCAGATGGGGCTTCTGAAACTAAATCTACTTAGAACAAGTAAGAAGGGGAATGCATAATTCCCACAAAGACAAAGAGCAGGAGAGGAGACTAACCCAGGAAGGTGTTTGGAGATTAGAAATCAGAGGTCAGAATGGTTACCGTCCTACCTGACAGACAGGACTTGCAGAGAAGCCCTAAAGAAAGCCAACTTTGCCGGGCATGGTGACTCACGCCTACAATCCCAGCACTTTGGGAGGCTGAGGCAGGTGGAGTATGAGTTCAGGAGTTTGATACCAGCCTGGCCAATATGGTGAAACCCGGTCTCTACTAAAAATGCAAAAATTGCCTGGGCATAGTGGCACGTGCCTGTAATCCCAGCAGCTTGGGAGGCTGAGGCAGGAGAATCGCTTGAACTAGGAAGGTGGAGGTTGCAGTGAGCTGAGATCATGCCACTGCACTCTAGCCTGGGCAACAGGGTGAGACTCCTTCAAGAAAAAAGTAAAAAATAAACAAACAAACAAACAAAAAAAGCGACTCCAACCATGGGGCTGGAGATGCCCAACAAAGGAAACAACACTTCTCATGCCTTGCACTTAACCAGGGAGATAACCAGAGATCGGCAGGCATTTGAGGAAGAAAGACCAGCCTCAAGGACCAGAGTGGAGAGACTCAGAGAAAACAAACTGCAGGAAACAGAACAAAATCAGCTTTTAAAACTGTAATTAATATTCTCAAAGTAATAAGAACAGATTGAATGTATGAACCAAGAACATGTAGCTATAAAAACATTAAAAAGGCCGGGCGCGGTGGCTCACTCCTGTAATCCTAGCACTTTGGGAGGCTGAGGCGGGTGGATCACGAGGTCAACAGATCGAGACCATCCTGGTCAACATGGTGAAACCCCATCTCTACTAAAAATACAAAAAATTAGCTGGGCATGGTGGCATGTGCCTGTAATCCCAGCTCCTCGGGAGGCTGAGGCAGGAAAATCACTTGAACCCAGGAGGCAGAGGTTGCGGTGAGCTGAGATCGCACCATTGCACTCCAGCCTGGGTAACAAGAGCGAAACTCTGTCTCCAATTAAAAAAAAAAAAATTAAAAATTACGTATTATTTTTTAAAAACCCATAAGTTAAAGTAAAATCTAATTGAATAATTGCAAGCTAAAGTTAAGGAAATCTACCAGAAATCAGGGCTAAAATAAACAGACGTGGAAAATATGAGAAAAGTAATAATACTAGATAATCCTGCTAAAGGTTTCAACTAAATGCTCAGTGTTACATAATGTTAAAAACAACAACAAAGGAAAAATAGAAAAACAAACATTAAAGAAAATTCTCCATAATAGAAGCATATGAGTTTCCACATTTAAAAGGATCACTGAGTCTGGGCAGGGTGGCTCATACTTGTAATCCCAGCACTTTGGGAGGCTGAGGTGGGAGGATTGCTTGAGCTCAGGAGTTTGAGACCAGCCTGGGCAATATGGCAAAACCACATCTGTACAAAAAATACAAAAATTAGCCAGACGTGGTGGCATGTATCTGTAGTCCCAGCTACGTGGGAGGCTGAGGTGGGAAGATTGTTTGAGCCAAGGAGGTCGAAGCTGCAGTGAGTAGAAATCACACCACTACACTGCTGCCTGGGTGAGAGTAAGGCTGTGTCTCAAAAAATAAATAATAAATAAAGGAGCCACTGAAAAGGGCAGAACAAAAAGCCTAAATTATTCCATACAAAGCACCCCATGTATAATTTCAGACTATTAGCAATAATGACTAGATTGTAAAATCTTCCAAAGAAAAGGATCATATAGATAACTTTGTGAGAACCTGAATGACATGGGACTTCTCAGCAGCAATTGAAAAAGACAATGGTTCAACGTAACTACATGTAGGTCATTAATTACTCAGCTCAGTTGTCAATAATATTTACAAAGCCTCTGTACTATAAAACTTGAATATTTACCTAGCAACAACCAAAGTACATATAACGTTGTTTTGGTTCATTTTTACACTGCTATAAAGAACTGTCAGAGACTGAGTAATTTATAAAGGAAAGAGGTTTAATTGACTCACAGTTCCACATGGCTGGGGAGGCCTCCGGAAACTTAACAATCTTGTGAGAAGGGGAAGCAGGCTTTCTTACATGGTGGTAGACGAGAGAGAGAGAGAGAGAGAGAGAGAGAGAGAGAGAGAGATAGAGAGAGAAAGAGAGAGTGAGCATGTGAGGGAGGAACTGTTAAACACTTACAAAATAATCAGATCTCATGAGAACGCACTCACTGTCATGAGAACAGCATGGGAGAAACTCCTCTTCCCATAAGTCAATCATCTCCCACCAGGTTCCTCCCTCAACATGTGGGGATTATGAGAATTATAATTCAAGATGGGATTTGGGTGGAGACACAGAACCAACCTATATCAAATGTGTTGCTAACTTAGGATCTTAGAACTAAGGCATAAAAGAAATAAGTTTTCAGAGATGTATTCAGAGGACTGGAGTATGTTCACCTCTCACAGGGAGGAAGGAGAATGTTATATCCACTTGGATCAGCCTAGAGACCTGAAGTCTGATCAGAGAGATCTAAGTGGCTTCCTTGAATCTGAATGGAGACAATTAGCTAGTGTTGAGCTTATACTTGAAAAAGTTTCAAGTGAGAAGTTGTGGACGATCAGAGAAAAGAAGTACTTTATATGGGATGTGTACACTTACAGATGCAGGTGATGGAATACAGTATTTAAAAAGTCCTAAGCATGACTTCCATAGAAACTCATAGATGAATGCACATCAGAGATTTTATTCAACTCATTAATCGGTGAAGGAGCCAGTAAGTTAACAAGGTTGGCACAAAGAACATTTATGGAGTGGGGTGTACCTGGAAAGTATGATAAATGAGCATGTAGATAAGATGACTGGGTGGACTGAGGCACGCGTGACATTGAGATAACAGGCTACCCACTCTTTAAAAATTTAATTTCTATAATTTTAGTAGAGACTAAAAAAAATTAAAAAAATTAGTACAGACTAAAATTTAGTAGAGACTAAAAATCTAAAAATAAAAAAAAAAAATCTAATTTCAGTATTTTTAGTTTCACCATGTTGGCCAGGCTGGTCTCAAACTCCTGATCTCAGGTGATCCACCAGCCTTGGCCTCCCAAAGTGCTGGGATTACAGGCTTGAGCCACTGCACCTGGCCTACTAAAAATACAAAAATTAGCCAGGCATGGTGGCATGTGCCTGTAGTCCCAGCTACTCAGGAGGCTGAGGCAAGAGAATCACTTGAACCCAGGAAGCAGAGGTTGCAGTGAGCTGAGATGGCGCCACTGCACTCCAGCCTAGGCAATAAGAGTGAAGCTCCATCTCAAAAAAAAAAAATCTTATTTGTAAGTGTAAAACTTTGTTTTTTAAAGAGACAGAGTCTCGCTCTGTTTCTTAGGCTACAGTGAAGTGAAGAAATCATAGCTCACTGTAGTCTTCAATTCCTGGGCTCAAGTGATCCTCCCACCTCAGCCTCCTGAGTAGCTGTGACTACAGGCATGCACTACCATACCTGGCTAATTTTTAATTTTCTGTAGAGATGGGGTATCATTTTGTTGTTCAAGCTAGTCTCAAACTTCTAGGATCAAGCAATCCTCCTGCCTTGGCCTCCAAAAGTGCTGGGATTACAGGCATGTGCTATCACACCTGGCCTATTTTCTTAACATAAATGTACATTTCCAAAGGACTAGATATGAGCTACTCAAGAAGAAGGAAGTCTAACGATGCTGTCAAGTGAGATTCACCCAAGAGGAAGGTTATTTTAGCAGAAGCAGCTGAGGGCATTAAATGTGGTGAAAGGAGCTCTGAGCACCAAGCACCACCCAGGTCGAGGGCCTGAGTCAGTTATTTTCATTGGGAAAATCCATGAAGTCACCAGAGGGACTGATAGAGACAGAGAGAGACAAAGACAGATGCCAAGTTTGCAAATCAGCTGCCAGTTCTAGCAACGGCAATACAGCAAGACCGTTATCCATCAATTAATCTTCTCCAAATGATTAATAATATTTTACTCCCCAGGGGAGCTGTATTTTTTCCTGGTTGGAGGAAATGGGCAGAAAAAGGAGAAAAAAGGAAAAAGAAGAGAGAAAATGAGGGGTCGGATCCTGTTTCCCTTTCCCACTGCAGTCTTGCTGCCCTGGAAGAGGAGACATGGCTTAAATATGTTGACATTCTGACTGCTGTACAGAACTAAACATTTTTGTCCTGAAATTTATTTGGTGATACAGAGTAACCAGAATTCTTTTTGTTATTTAAAAATGATGTGAAATATTTTGCGGTTACTCTAGATTACAAGGAGGAGTAAGTAGGAACAAATTGCAGTGTGGGTTGAAGGAGCAGTGGAGAAGTATAAAGTAATTTCTTTTTGCCTTCCCCGGAGGGAGGCCCACTGATTCCATACCATTCCCCTTCTTACACCATAGAGATGAGAAGGTTGTGGGCAAAGGAGGAGTGCGTGTTTACAGGTGCAATGGGGTAAACAGTATCAGAGAGCAAAATCTTCATCTTTAATAGCAAGAAGTCAGCTGATAATATCTGTAACAAAAAGGTAGGACATGGTGAAATCAGAGGAGCAAATAACAGAGGAAACAATTAAGACTGTTTCTGGAAACCGAGGGTGAGAGTGGGGGTGAGAGGAACCTCTTTCTCCTTGTAGACTCATTTGACTCACTTAACCAAACGGTCTCGGCACTGCATGTGTTTCAGCTGAAGAATGTCACATTTAGCACACAGGACGCCTGCAGGAGGAGAGGTGCTGGGGGTGAGGGAAACAAATTCCAATAGAAATGATACTCTTCTATCAGTAAGTTTTAACATGTTAACTGAATGTCAAACTGTTCAGCTCCATCATCTAAATCAAGTAAGTTTAAGGGAGAAAGGAAAAGAGAGTGTCACAGTATGGGAGGGGCATGCTCTTGGATTTTGTTTAAACAGTCAGCTTTTTAATTCATGAACAAAATTAACTTGATGCAAACATAAATTTACTAATGTAATGTGACATCAGACAATCACTTAACACCTATTAACCAAGTACCATAGACATTAGCTAAACCATTTGCCATTTCATTTCATGCTTTGACTTAAAATATAAATCAAATTTTATGAAACATTTTGAGTAAACCTCCTCAACTCGGCCACAAAGGTTTGGCATACCAGGCAGTTTTTCATCGTAAATGACTTTAACATTTCCAGGAAAGATGTCTTTTAATTTTTTAAACTACCTGTCTTTCTTCTCTTCAGTCTTACAATGAGGTAGAACAATTTACTTGAAAGTACAGATATGGCTTTGTATAATGCTGATAATTCAGAATGAAATTACCCAATTCATTCTTTCTAGTGCTGAACAAAGCTTAACAGGAAATAAACAGGATATCATAAATTGTAACAGTGGATTCTAGAACTATATGGCAGAAAATAATACGTTTCTGCCCCAAATAGCCTACGTTCTCCATTCAGGTGAGAGTAGAGAATAGTTATTTTACAGGGGGGAATGTGAATGCTAAATCTGTTATTTATGACACAAGTTCTCACTCATTTCTCTCTTCTGGTGAAGCACAGCTTAGGCTTTGCAGATGAGGTCACAATACATGCAGAGGCTGCCCACTGTAGATGGTGAAGCCACCATCACCAAGCGTGTGTGTACAGCTGACTCTGACCTGCTGAAATTGGTCAAATCAGCCACTTCTCTCATTACAGTGGATACAAGAGCTTAGCCATGATCTGTTCTGCTGCTATGAACCGTTGCGGGCTGCCTGTTATGGACTGTTTGTGGTTTAAGTCTATGAGTACTTTGGCTCTGAGGTTCTGCTAATAATTATGGCTGTATTCCTTTCTCATAAGTAAATCTGACCCAGTCCTTTGGGGATATGTAATGGAGCTGAAAAGATGCTGAAGATAGTATTTTCACCACTTTCCCTAATTCACGGAAATCAAAATAAAGCATTAAATGTTTACCAGCTGAAGGGTGGATTCTACCCTCACCAAGGTACTGAGGGAATCAATACCAGCTGCAGCACTAACAGCACAGTGACTGTTCAAAGAGCCTTCTCTGCACTACACATTGTGTTGGTGTTTTACATACAGCACTTCCTTTAGTGCTCATAACCACACTGTTAGGTCAGCCTCAGCAGCGCCAACAAATTAAGAATTGCCAAAGTCACGCAATTAATTGAGGGCAGAACCTGGATTTTTACTTAAATCTGTATAAAATTATGAGAATGTGTAGCTTATACACAGTGCTATGGAGCGCCTGGGAATCTCAGGTCAAGAGTCCATTATACAGAACTAACCATTACTTCACATTCCCCATAGCAGGTTTACACTTGCACTAGGACTTCTAGATATAAAGAATACAAGAGTAAAAGGGAAAAGATAACTGTAGGTCCAAAAAATATATATACATCACACACAGTGGATGCTTCTTGCTATGCCTAGCAGTGAGGGCTCAACCAGAGAAGAGGAACCTGCAGGATATACGTATTTATGTGCATGTGTATGATAAAACATTAAGGAATGTGTTACATCAACGGCCTGATGACAAGGAATGACATGATGCAGTTGTGGTCCCAGGACAGGCAGGGAGGGAGTGCCATCAGCAATCTGTACCCTGACAGGCACGTGCTAAGCATGTTGTCCATAGGCAGTGGTCAGCAAGGAGAATATGGAAGGAGGAAAGAGCAATTTCAGATGCAGTTGCTTTTCGGAGTTGCTAGATCAGGAGGCTTAAATTCTCTTTTAAAGACACCAACTGATGCTGTCAGGCCACTCGGACAATCTCACTTTGGATTAACCCTCCGATAATCCCAAAAATGAGAGATTTTAATGGCACTTGCAGAGTCCCTTCACAGTAGCACCTAGGTTCACATTTGATTGAATGTCTGGGAGAAGATGCCTGCAGGCTACACAATGGGCTGCTTCCTTCAGTTCTCACAGGGTAATATCCCTTGGAGCCTGCCTTAACCAGAAACATACTAGGAAGGGAGTTCTGGGACTGTATTGTAGCTAAGCCAAGATAGTACACCAAAGAGCCCATGCATGATGCACTTAGAGCTGTGTTTTGCACAGCTCACGTGTGACCTAATGTTACTCTAAGAAAAATCCACGAAGTAGGAGCTGTGTGCTAATCCACTCTACAGGGGAGGAAACTGAGGGCTGGAATGATTAAACAACTTGTCCAAACTTCCACCAATTGGAAATGGTTAAGCCAGGAACTGAACAGAGCCATGAACTCTTCTGGATAGGGATCGGCTCTCAAGACCTGTCTGAGACCGGCCATTGGTCTTCCTTCAGTGTCAGATTCCTTTCAAGGCTAGACACAATACTTACGTGGTCTCTATATTCAGACAACCACTCATGAAATTAAAAAGATGTACAGCCTTCATACAAAGAAAATCAAGATTTTCTGGGATTTGTAAAGGGGGAAATAATATAGATACACCTATCAGAGTTTAAATTACTTTTATCGGGCCGGGTGCAGTGGCTCACACCTGTAATCCCAGCACTTTGGGAGGCCGAGGTGGGTGGATCACGAGGTCAAGAGATCGAGACCATCCTGGTCAACATGGTGAAACCCCATCTCTACTAAAAATACAAAAAATTAGCTGGGCATGGTGGTGCGTGCCTGTAATCCCAGCTACTCGGGAGGCTGAGGCAGGAGAATTGCCTGAACCCAGGAGGCGGAGGTTGCAGTGAGCCGAGATCGCGCCATTGCACTCCAGCCTGGGTAACAAGAGCGAAACTCTGTCTCAAAAAAAAAAAAAAAAAATTACTTTTATCTAACTCTTAGAGAGAGCAGGATCAAGAAAAAAATGTTTTCCACCTATTTCCATCCATTACTAGTCATTTTCTGTTTGTTTCAAAAAAGCATTTCTTCTACCTGAGCCTGCTTTTGCTTCTAGTAAACAGCGTGTGGGAGTAAGGGCTCTGCAGAGAGACGTGCTTTACAGACTGAATTCCAAGGCCTATTCTCTGCCTGCATTTCATTTCATAGCTCTGCATCTGTACTAATAGTTTTGTTCTAAGCGTAACTCACAAGTGAAGAGTCGGGCTGTCCACTCCTAGTACTCACTGTCAGCCTCCTGTCAGACACTACTATGTTTTATTTTTTATTAGCCACCAGCTTGACTTTTTCAAGTTTTGATGTATATTTAAAAAAAATTCTGTAGATGGTCAAAGCCTGCAGCAACGATTTGGGAGTCCAAGTGTGAGGTTTTTATTTTTTTTAATGAGGGGTTTGGGGTACAGCATCCTTCACTGAGGCTGTTAGTAACAGGGGTGATGAGAGATCATTTTCACCATGGAAGTTTCACCTGGCAGTTTCCTCAGCTGCTCCTATAGCCTGGGGTTTAACAAATGTCCACAAGGAAAAAATGTCAGTGGCCTTGTGAGCCTCTCCCAGCTATGGGTCCTGGTGACGCATAGCCTCCAGGCTGTTTGTTGATCCCGGGTGCTGAAAAAGCACTGATTCTGGGAAGCGAAGCTCAAAGCTCTTTCTATGATGTATTCCAACTCCAGTGTTCTGCAATGTGCTCCCTGGAGCTCCATTTACTGGTGACTGCAGACCCTGCTGTGTGTGATTCAGAACCGTCCCTTGTAACCGCGGGAGAAGAGGCTAAATGGAAGAATGCCTGTATATCCCACCCCACGCTGTCACTTCAACATTTTCCTAAGTGGCTCCTAATGGCTTCTCCCTCCAGCAAATCAGCCACATGGAGCTGAGTCAGGGCTACTGCTTTGCTGGCAGCTGTTTGGGGTAATGCAGAGGTCACCACAGAGAGGGGATGTGAGAGGCAGCCAAACACCAACTCGCACAGGTGAGACCTGGGAAGCAGAAAGCAGCCCCAATTCTCCAGTCCACTTGGCACAGAGAAATCCTGATGCCCCCTAGGCAGCACCATTGGACCTGAGGACCCGCAGGCAGAGGTATAGCCGGAGACAAAGGATAGAGCATCGGGGATGGCTATGTTCATTGGCAGACTTCATTTCACAATGCATGTGTACATCAAAGCATCATGTTGTGTGCCATCAACATATACATTTTAAAAATGTGTCAACTATACCTTGATAAAGCTAAAAATAGGGAAATAAAATCCACAGTGCTTGCAAATGGAGTGGCTGTGAAGGGGGTAAACGGTAAATCGACGTTGACCTCTTGGCTCCTGCAATACAATCTCTTTCTGAGCCTCCCTCATCTCTTGCAGGGACTGCTCTTCAAAAACCCCAAACTGGTCTGGTCTGGTGCCATTTCTCGCTCTACAATTCAGTTCTCATAAAGAAGCCAGGCCCGGTCCTTGCAATGTACACCCGATCTTGTCACTGACTTGCTGAAAATCCTACAATGGCACATCCCCTGCAGCCCTACCACCACCCCCACCACCCCTCACATTTCACATGCACTCCCTCTGCCCAGCCACGTGGCTTCCTTAGCTCCACAGGCCATCCACAGGGTAGCACAGGGCTTGGCTGTGGGAGCCTCTGGACAAGAGGAGACCACCATTGTTGGTAGCCAGGGGACCGAGGAGAGAAGGGTTCTGTGCTTGCTGTCCACCAATATTTATGCCAGGAGAGGGTGCCCAGGGAGAGTCCAGGAGGACAGCAGGGAGAAAATGAAGACCCGAGTGGCCTGAACCTGAAGCAGCATTGTTTGAGGGTGGGGAAGAAATTGGAAAAAAATTAAACTGAATCTCGCATCTACTTCTAGAAGTAGGTGGGAAGGGAGGTCAGGCTAGTCTCTGCCTGAGAAGCTGGGAGGTGGGTCCTCAGAGGAGAGTTTAGACCCATGAAGGCCAGGAGGTGAAGCCTGGGAGGGGTTGGGAGCATGGGGGAGCTTGTTCATGACAGGAGTTCAGAGGTCATGGTGCAATAATCTGGGAAACACTGGAGAGCAAGTGCATTGCTGGGTGTGAAGAGGGAGGGCCTGTCACCTCCAATTCTACCTCAGGCAGGAAAGGAAGTTACAGAGCCCCCATGACAGCCACTTCTCCCAGTGCAGGGACAGCGCCAAGGGCTTCTGCTCTGCTCTGAGGGTCAGAGTCCACACGAGGTCACGGTATCTGTGACAATGCGGCTTCAGCAGCATCCATGCAGACCACTGGGAGATGTGTGACTCAGCACCAGGATTCATGCCTCTGCTGTTCAGGGAGCTGTGTTAGGTGATCTTCTTGGTTTGGTGAGTCTTGCAGTTCCTCTGTTTCAATGAGTCAAAATAATAAAAAATCAGTCACCAACTCTCAAAAAAAAGTAGATATTGGTATAGCAGGAAGTATGCTTGAAATGTGTCAGCTGTGTTTTGATGTCCTGGGAATATTATTTTCCTGAGGTGGGTTTCCACCAATTGAACCATGGGCTTCATTGCTTCTGGGAAAAGCTGGATACCAATGAGAATAACAGAGCCATTCCCAGAGAGATGCAGAATTTTGAGTGTCTAGTAGGACAGTGAACTAAAAATCAGCCAGGATTTGAAGTAAAAAGGAGTTCTACATGTCGAAACTCTGCCTTCACCTGCCAAAAACACAGCTTTCAAGTTGGAGCGCTATGTGTGGTATGTACAGTGGGTAGAGGAACTCAGGATTTGATGTGAAGGAGGAAGAGGAAAGTGGATGATATTTGGCATGGAGCACATAGCAGATACACGTGTCCTGGACACCACTCTCTGGGGCAGAACCCTGGATCCAAGAAGTGACAGGAACATGAAGGAAGGCCTGAAGGAATCAGGAGCTTCAGGATCAAGTACATGTTTCTGTCTGCACGGCCGGGGGAGGCTTGGTGGTTCTCAGGGAGGGCCTTCACCCAATGCCACCACTTTCTGCCTCTCCAGGAGCTGTAGAGTAACATTGGAGGAGAAATGTCCCTAGAGAAACTGACACCTGGGCTGGTTCCCTGCACATGGTGTCCCAGGCACCCAGAGCTTTCTGTGTGCCACCTGAGGGCTGTGCTAGTGATGTGTTGTGTAACTGCCTCCAAAATTCATAAGCTAAAAAGACAACTGAATTTCTTCTTCTCATAAATCTGTAATCCCAGAAGAGCTTGGTGAGTGTAAGGCTGGCTGCCTCGCGGAGATTTCGGACACGCCTCCTCCCCTCGCCGGGGAGTTCGGGCACGCCCCCCTCCATTGCCGGGAGCTCGGACACGCCTCCTTCCCTTGCCGGGAGCTCAGACACGCCTCCCCCCCCCCCCCCGGAGCCCGGGAAAAAAGCCCCATCAGAACCTACCTGATACTATTTTGTCCTATCTGGGCCCCACTCCCTGCCTACTATTTTGTCCTATCTGGGCCCCCACTCCCCTCCATCCGGGTCCCACTCCCCTCCATTTTGTTTCTTCCGGGTCCCATTCCCCTCCATTTTGTCCCACTCACCTTGGGCATAGCCTCCACTCCCTATAAAACCCTGTGCCTGAGAGGAGTCCGCGCGACTTCTCCGGCTCCTCCTGTCGGGCTGCAGAACCTCGTCCGGGAGCCTGAATAAAACCCCTTGCATTGGATTATTTTCGTGTTGGCCTCAGTTTCTTCATTTCGTCCTCGGCGAGAACAGACCTTACAGTGAGGACCACACATCTCTGCTGCGGTGGCTGGGCTGATCTGGAAACT
This sequence comes from Aotus nancymaae, assembly GCF_030222135.1. Classification (NCBI taxonomy): domain Eukaryota; kingdom Metazoa; phylum Chordata; class Mammalia; order Primates; family Aotidae; genus Aotus; species Aotus nancymaae. The sequence goes on from NW_026988455.1 coordinate 22,692,927, forward strand.
CTCTCACTCATTCGTGGGGAGCAATGGGGATGGGTCAGTGGGCTCCTTTGGTGCCCCTCCTGTCTCCATGTGGTCTCTCCTGCCTGGTGACTCCAGGGTGGCTGGACTCCACACAGGCCAGCTCAGGGCATCTAAGGCACATTTCCTGAGAGAAAGAGAGCCAGGTGGAAGCTGTCTCACCTTTGCCGGCCTAGCCTCTGAGGCTAAACATGTCATCTCCTACACATTCTGTTGGATGAGGCATTTATAAGGTTCATCAGCTCCAGCAGAGGAACACAGACCTCATCCCTCAATGGAGGAGCATCACAGGCTCTTCGTCAACAAAGAGCTGTGGCCTGGGATATATATGGACATGACTTTTTGGGAAAATACAACCTGGTACAGAGTGGGGAGGTGGGATGTTGTGGTGCTGGCAAAGACAACGGACAAGAGAGGTCTGGGGTGAAACTGACAACTTATAGGCAGAGGAGGCAAAAGACCAGACCATGAATTTCATCAGAAAATGCTAACCACAAAAGCCAGTCCCACGGTGGACATTGACCCAGAGACAGACCACCAGAGCCTTCCTGGCTCTCCACAGGAGCCAGGCCCAAAGTGAACTCCCTCATCTTCCCAGAGACAATAAAGGGCATGCATGAAAGCGCTTTAAAAAATGGAACTGTTACCTTACGTTGCGGCACCTTTACTTGAAAGACCTGGGCGTGGGAGGTAGCTTGATGAGGCAAGTGCAGTTTCCTGCCTCCTGTGGCTATGAAGGAGCACACATATACAAAGGTTAATAGTGACGGCACGTAACAAAGCACAGATCAGAAATACAAAATAAAGGGCTACACTTTCCTGAGCACTTGGATGTGGGTGGGCATCACAATTTTTATGCATGGCAGGAAGAACTGACATCTCTCTCCCAAACACAATTGGAAGATGCAAAAAAATCAGATTAGTGAAGACTGTCCCCATGACTCTGGCCACAAAAAGAGAATCCATAGAGGCCATGTGGTGTCCAGGTGGCTCTGACATTCCAGGTGGTCCCTTGGCCGGGGATGGGAACCCATTGCCTCAGCAGAAGTGAAAGCTCCACTGTTCCTCGAGGTCAGGACAGAGATGGGAAATAAAACCCTGTTCCCCCTTCAACACGTAAATGCTTCTTTCTGCACCATTTCTTCAATAATTTTCCATCTCCATGCAATTTATGGTTGTCTTACACCCAGACACCATTTTAAAATAAAGTTAGAGTAAATAATAATGCCTTCGGTGTGCCTGGAAACACATGCAAAGAACACACTTCATACACATACTGGAAATTGTAGCGGATCCTCCCCCTTCATCGCTCTCTGGGCTACATAGGCAGAGAAAAACACCTTGTGTTCATCACACGTGACACAAGCGCAACCATGTGATGCTTTCTGGCCAGGAAATGCTAGGTGGAGTAAATTCGTAAGCGTGTTCTTGCCTGAAACTGTCATGTTGAAATAGGACTTTTTACAAAATATTCATTTTTAGTGTGTTTTTGTATGAAAATGCCATTATATTCCTTAGAAAGTAGTCTTCCAGAAAGTGGCATAAGTTTTCAAGAGCTGATATGCTAAAATGTGGTTATGCAAGCTGGCCTTGTTTAAAGACTTTTGTGTGCCCTGACAGCAGAGGCATTCCCCAGGGGTGTTCAGTGAGTCAAACAGGCCTAACGAAAAACCACAGAATACTATACAGCCACAAAAAAGAATGAGATCACATCCTTTGTAGGGACATGGATGAAGCTGCAAGCCATTATCCTAAACAAACTAACGTAGGAACAGAAAACCAAGCACCTGATGTTCTCACTCATAAGTGGGACTTGAACATTGAGAACACATGGACACAGGGAGGGGAACATCACACACCGGGGCATGTCGGGGGTGGGGAGTGAGGGGAGGGAGACCATTAGGACAAATTCCTAATGCACTGGGGACTTAAATCCTATCTGATGGGTTGACAGGTGCAGCAAACCACCATGGCACATGTATACCTATGTAACAAACCTGCACGATGTGTACATGTATCCTGGAACTTAAAGTAAAATAAAATAAAGTAGAATAAAATAAAATAAAATATAAAATAATTTTAAAAAGAAAGAAAGAAAAATGCCCCATGGCAGGGGTCCCAGTTTTGCTCGAGAAGGATGGTCATCTGACTGAGGAACATCCAGAAGGAGTCCTGACTAAGGCCCAGATTTTGAAGGGTCTTGCACTTGTGGAGGAAAAAAACTGTGTGCCTTTGCTAGAACTTCAAACTTTCTTCTTTATGCCAATAGGAGGTAGAGTCTCTGGAGCCACCTGGCAGCAGCCTCATGGCTGAGAAGATGAAGATGCTGATGAAGACCCAGACAGTAATAAAGAAAGAAAAAGCATCCTGACTGTTGCATTAGCAAAGCCATGGCCCCGAAGAGCAAGGGGAGGAGTACAGCAGGCAGCCACACGCATGACATGCATCTGCAGCTTGTGAGCAACGCATGAGAACAGGAATCACACAACGGCATTGCCTTCAGCTTCCGTGTGCTGTGGCTCACTCCACACCAGCTCTGCAGGCTGCCTAAGCCAGAAGTCAGTCTCTGCCTTTAAACTTGCTCACTTCTGGGAATGGAGATACCCACTGATTCCTTGTCCTACAACCTCAGTTAATGTTTAATGTCTTTGCAACAGCCATCTGCCAAATTCAAGAAGACCCTGGAACAACCTAATTGGAAACATTTCCCTCTTATCCCTTGAAAAACTATAGAAAAGCAATGTCACACAAATGTTTAATTTCTGATTTCTACAATTTCAGATACCAGGATTTATCTGTTACCATGACAACTAAGAGCTTTATACATGTTTTCTAGCTTCTGCTATCTTCTGGAACTTATCTACATTTCAGTATTTGCTTAATAATTTTGAGCTGACGCTAGTAACATAATTGATTGTGTATGTGCTGTGTGTGTTGGCAGGGGGTGGGTATAACTGATGTCTTTGTTTTTCAATGTGAGCAATTTTTAATAAATTTTTATATTTAATACGTACATTAAATGTCCCATTCCCTCTGACTGGATTCCAGCTAATTCATTGCCTGTCCCTTTGTTATTATTCCCTCCAAACAGAAATCATCACTAATGTGATTGTTCACTGCAGGCATTATCAGGCCATGGACATTTGTGGGGAGAGGCATTGTCAAAACAACTACCAAACTGAGTTTATCAGCACTAGCTGTGTTAATGACACCTTGTGGGAGACAGTACAAGCAGTGCTTTAGGTGAAAACTACAGCCTTAAGTATTTATAGTAAGGAGTAGCAAAGCTAAAAATTGATGAGCAAATTGACTAATTAGTAATGAAAAGCTAAATAAACTCAAAGAAAGCAAAAAGGAGATAAAATTGTGAAAATAAAAAGCTATAATAGAAAATCCAAAATCAACTTCCAAAAAAGTTGCTTTTTTGAAAAGATGCATATCATTTGGGTAATTGTGTGCTCTGGCTTGCCCAGGATAGTCCCAGTTTCCCTGCTGTCTGGCAACACGTTTTCATTGCTTACCTCTCAAATTATTTGTTATTGAAATATTATTAATAGTTGGATTCTACTTACCCAGGATGAATTTGGTAAACCTCTGTTTTATATTTCCAGCTTCTTTCGTGGTCTCATCTCGCAGTATGTGTGATTAAACAGAAATCTCACTGTAACGTGTGTTTCAGTCTGAGAGACAACCTGTGATAAATTGCCTCTCTTTTTATAATCTTTTCAAGAGAGGACATGACTAGCACCTCCCCTAGAGAGACAGCATGTAAGGTTAGCTGATCAATTGCACGTGCCTAGACACAAACAGGGACAGATAACTTCTCTGATGGTGGGAACATGTTTGGCCCTGCCACTTTTGCCACACATTTAGTGTACCAGCAAGTTGCGGCAGGGCCACCAGGCTGCCTCTTAGTGAGGACAATCATTAAACATGGGAGGTTAAGGGTCAGGTATATGAGAAATGTGTATGGGAAATGGAAGTAGACCAATTCTTTTATAGAGCATAGACAACCTGAACATGCTTGTTATGGCATTCTTCTCATCTTATGTAGGGTAAATTTATAACTATTTATTATATTGTTTTGCAATTAAGTATTTTGTTTTGCAACAATGAGCTAAAAACTTGAAAAGTTTATATTCAATGAAAAATTATATACAGAAATTCTATTTCTCAAGAAGATTGATGATGGATAGTTACCTTGCACAAAACATTCAGTGACAAAGACCTCCCACCATGGGGTTCATGGAGAACGTACAGAAATCAGAAGTGACAACATGGAAATCAGAAGACATAAATAATTTAAAGGTTAAGAGTCATTATAAGAAGACAATACCTGAAAGTGAAAAGTGAACACATCTTCAGAAATGTGTTAACATAGCATGCTATGAAGAAAGACTTTTCATTTAGATCAAATAGCTGTTTTCACTTTCATGTTCAAATTTTCTTAGCATCTATAAAAAGTGAAGCTATAGCTGTAAATGTTTTGTCTTCTGTTAGCAGAAGAACGTGGTCAACAATTGAATAATGCTGGATTTCTATCAATGAACTGGATTCCTCAAATAGATCATGTATTTAATTCCAATACTGGCTTCATCTTTTCATCTAATCTATGGAATCAAAGTAGGTCTTTGGAAGTTTATTTCATGAAAGGTGAAACATCTGATATTATGTGCATGTTATCAGGACTTTAGTTAAAAGCTCAACCATGAATATGAAAGTATTTGTATCTGTAATGATAACAAAGAAAATTTTGTTGGTGGCAAGCTTCATGGAAAAAACAATTGTTGCTGAGTTTAAAAAAAAATCTTTTGGCAGAAATCTACTAGAAAGTGATTGTATACACAAAATTCAAAATTTGCTCCAAATAAATTGCAATATTCTGCCAACTGGAACAAAACTATAGTTCACAAAATTTACAAAATTTTATCTATCCACAGCTGAGAAGCTGAACAACAAAATGTGTGAAGAAGCTGACAATTAAATTAAAAATAGCATAATGAAATGTGCTTTATCCCTCTTCTTCGCTCAACACAAATCTTATTTTAAGTCATTGAATCTTTGAAGTAACAATTTTATATAGTAATCCAAGTAATCAACAATTATATTTAATTTTTATAAATGAGTCTTTCAAATTTAGTTTTGTATTATTCCAAATGAGTGAAAAATCTTAAAACACAAGAACATCTGCAAAAAATACTCAAAGAAAATTGTTTGACCGACAATTTTACAGCATCTAAATTTGGCAAAATATTCCCAAAAAATATAGAGACAACTTGATTGATAAGTTTATCTTGTAAGATTTGGTCAATGAAATATATTCTGAGGGAAGGCATATGGTAGCACCTGTATATTTAGCACTTGAGCTAAAATATTTACATTTTATTTTTATTTTTATTTTGACAGAGTTTCGCTCTTGTTACCCAGGCTGGAGTGCAATGGCACGATCTCGGCTCACCGCAACCTCCGCCTCCTGGGTTCAGGCAATTCTCCTGCCTCAGTCTCCTGAGTAGCTGGGATTACAGGCACGTACCACCATGCCCGGCTAATTTTTTGTATTTTTAGTAGAGACGGGGTTTCACCATGTTGACCAGGATGGTCTCGATCTCTTGACCTCGTGATCCACCCGCCTCGGCCTCCCAAAGTGCTGGGATTACAGGTGTGAGCCACCGCGCCTGGCCTAAATATTTACATTTTAATTTAAAAATTAGAACTGAGAATAACTCCTGCCAAACTCTGCTGACATTTTGAGTTAAGCCTATAAGACCCTGAACAGAGAACCCAGCCATGCCTTGCCAGATTCTGACCCACAGAAACTCAGATGAGGCATTTGTGATGTTCTAAGCCACTGAGTTTGTAGTAATTTGTCATGCAGCAAATTAAGCAATAAAATGATATGGTTTTTAAAATCCTAGAAATAAATAATTAAAGAACAAGAATGGCATTTCATAAGGGGAAAGACATAAAGGATCAATAAATATATGAAAGATATATTTAAATTTAACATCTAACAAGCAGTGCAAGTGAAGCTATGATGAAATGATATTTGACATCTATTAAATTGCCATTATTTGGGAAAACCATCTATACCAAGATTTGGAGATGATATAAATCAAGAATCTTGTATATACTGTGCATAGAAATGTAAACTAACATAACTACTTTGGTAAATAATGTAGCATTTTCTGGTAAAGTGGAATATTTGAATATCTTATTGTGACTAGGAGATTCTCTTCCTGGGAACATTCCCAAGAATGTTGCAAGTGTGCATTAGGAATGATGAATACGTTCAAAATGGCACTGTTTTTGTTAGAAATACCTTGGAAACAACCAAAACGCCTGTTAATCCAAGAATGGATAAATTAACTGTGGCACAGACATGTGAAATATTATGTAGTCAACACGGCAGCACACAGAGCCATATGGATCAATCTTAGCAATACACGGTAATAAAATGGAGCACATTTCCATAGGTTAAATATAGCAGGATGCCATTTTGAGAAAGTTAAGTAAATTAATTATAAGAACCTTTAAAAAGGGTTTTAGAAAGTTTCATGCTAAAATAGTATTTTGCAAAAGCATCAGAATCATAAGCACAAATATCAGGAGAGTCGTTACCTCAGATGGCGAACAGAGGGAGTTTGGGTAAAGAAGGAACACATGGGAAGATGTAAGTGGCAATTGGATGTATAATTAATGTGGCCTCTGGGAAACTTCTAGTAAATAGAATATTCAATTTTGCTTTCATTTTTTTCTATCTAATTTGCTTATAGTTCATATATAGCAATATAAAAACATTCAAAGAAATAAAAAAAAGTTATCCCACCACGAAAAAAATACTTAATTTTCTTTTTTCTTTGTTTTTTTCATTGTGTCTATCATATGTCAATAGATATTTTTAACAGTTTAATTATGTCAGTAATTTATTGCGCATTTTTCTCTTTTTATAAGTGGCTTTTGGATATAAACTGAATGCCACAACCTCTGATGATTTATAGTTACAGATGCTCTAGAGGATTAATGCAGTATCATGCTGTGTGTCAAATTTCTTGGAAGAAATCTATGAGGAAATCACTGAGTATTATTAGGGGCTCAATCATGTGACTGAGTCTAGCTTCTAGCACACTGTTACTGCATCAATAAATTGAAAAAATAATACTAGTATATGCATTTGTGTTTGCAAAGGTATTGGATTTGTCTATACTGTGTGTGGCTCAAAATACTGGGGAAAACCTGCCTGCAGTCATCTGCAGTGACCCAGCTGTGTGCGCTGAGACTGACCACGTGTCCTCCAAGAGCAGAGTTTCCTTATAGATGAAATGAGAAACCGGATTTGATGAGCTCTAATCTCCTTCTAACATCTCAAGTTTTGTAAACTTCAGAGTGAAAAAGAATACTTCCAAGCAAGTTAATGAAAATACTGTCACTTGGAAATGTTTTTACTTTTGTGGTCAAATTTTTGTTGCTAGAAAAACAACACACAATTCTAACTTGCTGCATTTTGGAGGCATAGAATATAAAAAATTGATAGTAAATGGAAGACTCTGTTATTCATTTTTTAAAATGAAAGAAGGAAAGGCTAAGACAATATTGGCAAACTGGACAGCTACAGAAGGAGTGTTTAGCCACCAAGACAAAAATATGTGGACATCATGTGAATAAGGGACCTGGGTGTGCTCCTCAAAAAGAAGTGATGGTTGGGGCAGAGATATAGAGTCTGCCTTCAAACATTTGAAATATTGTCATAACTGAGCAGGATTAAACCTTCCCCATGCAATTACAGAGACAGAATTAACACAAATAAATAGAATCAGACAGTGAAATAACAAATATTCCCCCCAAAAAACCTTTTAAATACTGAATTTATTTAAATTCAAAAAATAGTTTCTCATGAAGCAATGTAATAGTTGTATAATTATCAGAATTTATGAAGAAATATTCTAAAATTGGCTAAGAAGTTTAATAAAATGACCCAAATTCCTTCCAATGTTAACATTCATTATATTATTCTGATATTAGAACATTATAAAATAGTACATAATTTTTTAACCCTCTTTATTTTTGCATATGAAACTTATGCAAACATATTTTTATGTAATCCTACAGATAATATTTATGTTTTGTGTTTGAATTTTAAGCGTCTACCTATTTTCTGGAAAAAAAATTCTGAAAGGCTAAACATTTCCCTTCAATGTAACACTGAAGCAGAATTAGTACCTTAAACAAACATGTTTTCATTTGATTTAAGACATTATCTAATTTTCCTTGTGACCTCTTCTTTAATTATTTGTTTAAGAGTGTGCTACTTTCTACATATTTGTGCCTTTTCAGTTTTCCTTTTGCTATTGATTTCAAGTTTTATTCCATTGTGGTCAGAAAAGATACTTAGTATGATTTTAATCTTCGTAAATTTGTCAAGATTTGTTTTATGGACTAAGATGTGTATAACCTTGTAGACTTATTTGGAAACTATATAAAAAACTCTTAGAACTTAATAATATAAGGACATGTAACCCAAGTAAAATAGGGAAAGAATCTAAATAGATATTTCTTCAAGGAACATATACAATGGGCCAAAAAAACCCATCAAAAGATGCTCAACATCATTTAGTCATCAGACAAAAGCAAATCAGAAACACATTTTAAACCATCTCACTCTTACTAGACTAACCATTAAAAAAAAACAAAACAGAAAATTAAAAGTGTTGAGAGGACGTGTAGAAATTAGAATCCTCATACATGGGTGGTGGAAATACAAAACCATGCAACCACTTTGAAACACAGTTTGACATTCTTCAAAAAGTTAACCATAATGTTACCAAATGACCTAAAAATTCTGCTCTTAGGTTTATACCTAAATAACAAAAAATTAAAAATATATGCCCCCACAAACACTTGTTCATGAATGTTCATAGCAACATTATTCTTATTAGTCAAAATTTAGAAGCAACTCAAATTTCCATCAATGAATGAATTGGTAAAAGGTGGCATATTTATATAATTAAATATTATTCAACAATAAAAAGGAATGACATACTGATACATGCTACAATCTGGATGAACCTTGAAAATACAATGCTAAATAAAAGAATGCAAGCCCAAAACACACACACACACACACACACACACACACACACACACACTCAAACACACAAGCCACATATGGTATAATTCAATATGTATAAAATATCCAGAATAGGCAAATCTATTAATGGCCACTTAGTACCAGGGAGAGGGGTTGAGGAAAATGAGGTGTAACTACTAATAGATTACTAAGTTCCTCTTTGGAATGATGAAAATGTTTGAAAATTGATTGTGGTAATGGTTGCAAAACTCTGTGGATATCCTAAATAAACCACTGAATTAACAATTTAAATAGGCAATTTATATGTTATATAAATTATATATCAATAAAACTGTTTCATAAATATTATATACAAAAATATTCACAGAGGCATTGAGAAAAAAATGAAAAATCAGTAAGAATGTCCATTAGTGACAACTATATTAAAGGGCATCTTTTTAATGGAATATTACGTGGTCTCCCAAAATAATATTGCAGAGAATACACCCACTGATGTATTCTGAATTCACTCACTGATGAGGAGCAAGCTCTGTGCAACTGAAAAAACAGTTTTCTAAACATGTTCGAATACCATATTCCAATTTTTAATTTAAAGAGTATATATTTAGGCGGGGCACGGTGGCTCATGCCCATAATCCCAGCACTTTGGGAGGCTGAAGTGGGCAGATCGCCTGAGGTCAGGAGTTCAAGACTAAGCTGGTCAACATGGTGAAACCCCATCTCTACTAAGAATACATAAATTAGTTGGGTTGGTGGTGTGTGCCTCTAATCCCAGCTACTCAAGAGGCTAAGGCTGAGGTAGGAGAGTCGCTTGAACCTGGGAGACAGAGTTTGTGGTGAGCCCAGATGGCACCACTGCACTCCAGCCTGGGCAACAGAGGGAGACTCCGTCTCAAAAATAAAGAAAAAAAAATTTCTTAAAGACAAATAATTGGGCCACAGGATGCCCAGATGGCTGGCTAAACATGACTTCTGGCTGTGTCTGTGAGGGTATTCCTGGAAGAGATTGGTGTTTTAATTAGTGGACGGAGTAAAGCAGATGACCCTCCCCAATTCGCATAGGTATCACCAGTCCGTTGAGGGTGTGAATAGAATAAAAAGGCAGAGGATGGTTGAATTCACTGTCTGCCTGACTGCTCATGTATATGTTTATTAACTGATTATGTAAGAGCACTACAAAATAAACAAAAGACAGATCTATTTGCCAAAATCATCTTTGGAAAGTATGGTGAAGAAGAAGAAAATATGAGGATGGGAGGCCAACTGGACCTTTTTTTATTTTACATTCTCTGAAATTGCTGGAATTTTTGACGAGAATGTATTTTTACATGATGTGGACAATGAGATATAAACAGATAAACAAATAGTTAAACAGAAACACTGAGTGTATGGAAATGAGTTTGACAAAGGCCTGCCATTTGTTCAGTGTCCCCTGACTCAAACAAGCGGGGTCACTACTGCTGGTACAAATGGCTTCCACTGGGGACTTTTCCGGCAGGCCAGTCATAATCATGGTTTTGAGGAGGACAGAGGTTTTACCCTGAGAAAAGAAAAGAGGGGGTATCCCAAGGTTCTGTGCTTTTTGTTCTCTTTACATGTATTGAATTACTTTCTTCTTCTTTTTCATTCATTTCTATTTTCATAATTCATTTCCATTTCTTGTGACTTATTTCTGTTTTTAATTGTTTATACCTATTGATAAAAGAGAACATACCAAAGTGTATTCATCGGGGGCCAAATTAGAATTAGCTAAGGAGGATTTATTTTTATTTATTTATTTATTTATTTATTTATTTATTGCATTTTAGGTTTTGGGGTACATGTGAAGAACATGCAAGACTGTTGCATAGGTGCACACGTGACAGTGTGATTTGCTGCCTTCCTCCCCTTCACCTATATGTGGCATTTCTCCCCATGCTATCCCTCCCCAACCTCCCACCCCCCACTGTCCCTCCCCTATTTCCCCCCCAACAGACCCCAGTGTGTAGTGCTCCCCTCCCTGTGTCCATGTGTTCTCATTGTTCAACACCCACCTATGAGTGAGAACATGCGGTGTTTGATTTTGTGTTCCTGTGTCAGTTTGCTGGATTTATTTTTAAAGAGAGCCTTTGACGTATGCAAAAAGATTGCAGGGTTGCCTCAGGGATGGTGCAGCTGTATTAGTGAGGTTTCTTCTGAAGGGAAAAAATAGGAGATATATTTCTATATGTACATTTACATTTATCTATATAAGTTTATTATATGATATTGGCTTACTTGACTACAATGGCTGAGAAGTTTCCATGATCTACCATCTGCAAGCTGGAGACCCAGGAAAGCTGACAGTGTAGTCTGAAGGCCTGAGAGCCTCAGAGCAGGTGATACGTATGGATCCCAGTCCAGGTCTGAAGGCCTGAAAACCAGGTGATCAATGTTCCAGCTCAAGCACTGAGGCAGAGATTGAATTCAACCATCCTCTGACTTTCTGTTCTACTCACACTCTCAACGGATTGGTGATTCCTATGCAAATTGTGGGGGATGGGCATCTGCTTTACTCCATCCACCAATTAAAACACCAATCTCTTCCAGGAACACCCTCATAGACCCAGCCAGAACTCATGTTAAGCCAGCCATCTGGACATCCTGTGGCCCAATCAAGTTGACACTTAAAGGCAACCATCACAGCAGCAAGAGAGCTATGACCACCCTTAGATCTAACAGGATCAAGGAAGAGCTGGTTCAGAAACTGAAATGAGAGTTTGAGAAACAGTGATGTTCAGTAAAGAAGTCCAGCCCTCCAAAGGTTACCTCACTTTGTGAACACCAGAGAAGCACCTGACCTCTCTCTGCTCTCCCTATAATCTCTTGCCAGAGGTCCCCACTGGGAAACTCATGGGAATCCCGCAGACATTGGCCTAGCCTCCTGGGGCAGAGAATAGGATAAGAAGAGTCTGAATATGGAAAATAGTGTCAAATTCTGGATAGAACACTTTGACCTCTATTTGCTGTGCAATGTACCAACTTGCTTTGTGAACTTGACATTTCCTGCAATTCTTTTGAATTGCAACCTATTCTGATTGGCATTTTAAATGTCAAGAATAGTCTAAAACAGGTTCAGCCCAATTGCTCAACAATAGAGAGTTGTATTTACTTTATGCAAGGTCTCTCACGACTACAATTTGCACAGTACTTTCTTATCCAAAATTGCTTTTGACAGAACTCTTGTAGGCTTAATTTAACTTTTATCTCAATAGTTTTAGAAATGAAGCACTCTTTTCAAATACTGCCCACAATTCATTTTTAATTGCTCTTTCAAAAGCAATGCTTGAAAACATTCCCACCGCAAAACTCAAATCATTTTTTATTCCTTCACAGAAGATGGGGAAGGGAGGAGTCCACTGGCAGAAGGGACCCATTCAGGTCAGCCGCGTGACTGTGAGTCTTCAGGAACACCTTGCTGTTCTGTCTTTCCAAACCAAGCGTGCTCTTTCTGTTGGGCAAAACAGGGCTGCACTTCAGCCCACGTGGAAAATAAACATCCTCCCCATGGCCCTCTCACCCCAGCCCCCACATGAACAAAACTCATTGTTACGGCTATTTTCCTTTTGAGAAATGCCTTCTAACTTATCTAGTGGAAAGTGTGTGTTGGACTATGACACACGAGGTGACCAGGGGACCCAAGAGGCCTTTCACGAGCTGCCTTCTGCCTGACACATCTGCCATAACGTCAGTAGGCTCAGCAGCATTCCAGTGTCGGGTGGAGGTGTCTGTTGTGTAGGGGACCTGCCTCAGACTGGCCCTGAAGTGCCAACATGATGTCCTCACAGCACTGCAAGCTGCCCTCAGCCCACCTCTGAGTTTCCTAGGAATCCCCTATGATGGCTTCACAGAGAAACAGAAACTTCAAGTCTCCTTTACAAACGGCTCCGGTGGATATCCAGGGCAGCTGGAGAGCATCCTGATTCTGCAAGCTTCTCATTTCAACTCAATGTCACCTTCTTAGAGACAACCTCTTTTCTTAACTTTTCTATGCAAAGAAGCACCAACCCCATACCTTTCTATCATACCACACAATGTTTTACTCTCATCATACAACTTAGTATATAAAATGGCCTGGCTTGTTAATTTTCTTGGTTTTTGTCTGTTCCCTTTGTTTAGAATATAAAACACCTTAAATGCAGGGAGCGTATTTGTCCAGGCATATAAAAAAGTGTTTGAACTCACACTGTTCAACCAAAGTATAATGCAAGCCAGATACGTAATTTTAAGGTTTCTACAAGATTTTTAAAAGTTTTTTAAAAAATCAAATTATTTTAAATAACATATCTTATTTAACCTAATATATTAAAATATTATCATTTTAACATGTAATCAATATTAATATTTCTTTAACAGCTTATCTCAATTTGGACTCTATGTTTCTGGAACTCAAATGCCACAGGTGACCTGTAGCTGCTGTAATGCACGGGGCTGATCATAGATACTCAGTAAAACCTGCTGAATGCCTTAAGGCATAAAGCATTCAGCACTGTAACCTGAATCAGAAGAAGACTTGAGGCAATGTGACAACTGATACCCTAGTTGGTCCATATGATTTTATAACAACAGCTATACTTCATTTCCTTTTTTGTCCCATTCTGTATATTTGCTGGTTTCATTGTGTTTCTGTTCCCTCCTCCTTTACATTTTGAGTCTAACTGTGCTTTTCAGTTCTACCAGCATTAATGTTTTCATTCTTGGTCGGGTGCAGTGGCTCATGTCTGTAATTCCAGCACTTTGGGAGGCTGAGGCAGGTGGATCACCTGAGGTCAGGAGTTTGAGACCAGCCTGGCCAACATGGTGAAACCCTGTCTCTACTAAAAATACACAAATTAGCTTAGCATGGTGGCACACCTGTAGCCCCAACTCCTCCGGAGGCTGAGGCAGGAGAAGCACTTGAACCCAGGAGATGGAGTATAGTGAGCAGAGATCATGCCACTGCACTCAAGCCTGGGCAAGACAGAGCAAGACTCTATCTCAAAAAAAAAGTATTCTTTACAGTCAATTTCTTTATAATAATGTAAAATTAGTGAATTATGAGACCACTCACTAAGATGCCTTATTGTACATTTTCTCTCTTCACCAAAAGGCAGCATTCAAACTCTATCGCTTCTCTATTCTTCCCCACACAAGAACTCTGATTAGGAGCCCTCCCTTATTCCACCATGCACATTTGTAAATCTTAAGATTGGTTGGAGAGGTATTTTTTTGTGTCAAGCCACTATTAAGATTCTTTTATCATATAGTATGTTTCACTTCAGATACTCACATTGAACCTTTCCATCTCAATCCCAGTCTCATCACCACTATCTACTAACTGTACCTATTGTAACAATCTGTGCTGATCACTGCTTGCTAATTATCCACTGCTGTTTTGACATTTGTTCTGCTCCAGTTAATATTTGGGTTAAGAGCTTCAGGCACCTTTCTCGGATAAGATTCATGAGCTGAATTCTCTCTGAATCCCTACTTTGCCCTGACAGCTAAATGATATCTTTAAAAAAAATCTTTATTGAGTTATAATTAACATAATATAAAATTCATCCATTTAAAATTACAATTAAATTGAGTTTATTATATTCACTGAGTTGTGCAACCATTACCCCAGTCAATTTTAGAACATTTTGTCACCCCAAAAAGAACTCCTGTTTTTATCCTACATCTATTACCAGTCATTCTCTATTTTCTCAGGCAAACATTAATCTACCTTCTGTCTTAATAGATTTGTCTATTCTGGAAATTTCATATAATCGCAATTATACAATATGGTGCCTTTTGTGACTGGCTTCTCTACATGGCATGTTTTTCAGACTCACCCATGTTGTAGAATGTATCAGTACTTTTTCAAATTGATGAATAATGTCCATTGCATGAATATACCACATTTTCCTTAGTCATTTCTGTCAGTAAATGTTTCAGTTATTTTCTACTTTGAGTTATTTTGAATAATGCTACCTTAAACATCTGTGAATAAGTTTTTGTGTGGACATAATATATTTTGTTTTCTCTTAGGGATATACCTAGGAGTGGAATTGCTGGGTCATATAGTAACTCTATGTTTAACCTTTTGAGAAAACACCCAACTGTTTGCAAAGTGTTTGCACTACTTTATATTACAAGAGGATTCCAGTTTCTCCAAATCCCACCCAACACTGGGCGACAGAATGAGACTGTCACACAGACACACGCACACACACACACACACACACACACACACTTGAGCATATTTTTGTTGTATGTATTGGTCATTTATTTACATGCTTAAAAAAAGTGTCTATTCAAATCCTCTGCCCATTTTAAACTAGATTATTAACATTTTAGTATTGACTTGCAAAATTTTTTTTTTATCAATGATCATTTTAATCAATGTGTACCAAAAATCTAAAATAAAAATACAAGAGGCACCTCATATTTTTTAAAACAAGTTATAGAGACACAAATTCCCTAAACTTAGGGGGGCCAGTAGAAGGAGAGGGGACTTATTTGGAAATGAGCAACTTTTAAAAGCCATTAGTTTTATAAAAATATACCAAATACACAAATCACATAGGTGAACAAACTTCTTTCATTGCTATAACACCAAATGAATATTAAGAGATGTGAAATTACATTCATAGTTGACAGACAATTTCACTGGCATCTCACAGCTAAAAGATGTCAACATTTACCAGTCTGACTTAAGAACAGTACTCAGCCTAATGTACTGTTACATACCATTGCCAGAACTCCTAAAATACTGCAGCTGTTTAACAAGCATAAATGGATTTAAGCCTTCGACTTAAAGGATAGCAGGCAACAATGTAGAACTCTTTCTTATTTGAAATTCATTTGATTAAAAAAATACATTTTAAATGAATATTTTCAGTCTGCACTTTTAATAAGAGATATTCAAATAGTCCTGTAATAAACCCCTCCTTAGATGCCAGATAATCACTGTGCAGAGATTCCTTTGTGAATAGTGCTAGCGTCTTTTTTAAGCATCACCCAAAGATTTTTCATTTATAAAACGTAAAAGTCCTTCCAGATTTGCAACTTTAAATACAGCAAAAATTCATTGCACAAGTAAATGATTAGGGAAAAGAAACAGCTAAGGCATCAAAAAGAGCATTTTAAATATAAATGAATTCATATTTAGCCTCTCAGATTAGCAAGAGGCTATTTACAGCTATGGTTTACTACATAGCATTCATCTGCAGAATTAAGTGTCCATTTCTTTAAAAGGGTTAATTGTATATAGTACCTAATAATTGATATTATTTACAAGGGATTTCCCTGTTTTATGAATGTTTTTTTCCCCTTATTTTCAAAAAAACATTAATTTATTCCCCAGGTTAACACTGGTCTTATCTTCATGTGTTTGATTACAACTATATTAGAAAATTGCTTTTAAATTAAGTGATGGAATTTTGAAAGAGTTTCTTTGATTTAAAAAAAAAAGACCTAATTTTAATTGCACAAGGTAACATTTTGTGTAAGTTATACCACTGATGGGTAATGCAATAACCAAAGGATTATAGGCTAAAATTCAATGACTTTTTCAGAACACTTCAACACAGCCAAAAACATACAATTGAGTAAATAAACAGCTAAGAACATTTAACTTCACACTAAGAAAGAAATTTACATACTTGAGCCAGTAAAATGTCCACTCGCCAAAGAAGTTGGTCCATTTTTCCCACTGCTCACAGGAGGTGAAAACATCGCACTGAAATCCAGTAAATCACTCAGCTCTTTGTCCGTCCCTAAGGCAGCCATTCGCTGTTGGTGATGCATTTTAGCAAAATCACACAAACCGCCCGCGCGCGAGAAGGGGCTCTCCGTGCACCGCCGGCGCCTGCGCCTGCGCCCGCTCCCGCGCCGCCGTTCCCATTCACATCCGGGAACTGCGGGCTTATAAAGAGAAGGAGCTGCGGCCGTGGCTGCTCCTCCAGACGATGACTGGGAAGGCGCAAAAATTCTTTATATATTCTCGATTATAAGCACCTTATCGATATGATTTGCAAAAATTTTATTCCATTCCATGAATAATTTTTTCACTTTCTTGATGGTATCATTTGCAGCACAATTTTTAAAATTTTGATAAATTTAATGTATGTAATTTTTTCTGTTAATGGTTATGCTTTTTATATTATATATTGCTTAAAACCAAGTTACTAAAATTTGCACTTAAATTTTCTTCTGAGAGTTTTACATGTTTAGCCTCTGCATTTAAGTCTGGAATCTACTCTGAGTAAATTTTTGCATATGATGTGAGAGAAGAGTCCCAAATCTTTTTTAATGCATGTGGATATCCAGTTGTTCCAGCACCATTTGTTGAGAAGAAAATTTTTTCCTCATTGAATTTTCTTGGCACTATTGTCAAAAATCAATCACCAGACCAGGCACAGTGGCTCATGCCTGTAATCCCAGCACTTTGGGAGGCCAAAGCGGGCAGATCACTTGAAGTCAAGAGTTCAAGACCAGCCTGGCCAACATGGTGAAACCCATCTCTACTGAAAATACAAAAATTAGCAGGGTGTGGTGGTGTGCACCTGTAATTCTAGCTACCCGGGAGGCTGAGGCAGGAGAATCACTTGAACCCGGGAGGCGGAGGTTGCAGTGAGCTGAGATTGCACCACTGCACCCCATTCTGGGAGACAGTGAGACTTCGTCTCAAAAAAAAAAAAAAAAAAATCAATTGCCCATAAACAGAAGGCTTGATTTCTAGGGCTTATTTCTTTCAGTTCAATGATATGTGTGCCTGATCTTATGGTAATACTACAGTCTTGCTGACTGTAGCTTTGCAGTACATTTTAAAATTGGAAAGTGTGAGTTCTCCAAGTGTTTTTTTTTTTTTCAAAATTGTTTTGGTTATAAGTACATCTAGTATTTCCACATGAATATTATTGTGAGCTCATGAATTTCTTCAACAAATATTAGCTGACTGGAATTTTTATAAGGATTATGATAAATCTGTAGAACAAATTGAGGAATATTGCTACATTAACAATTGTTTTCAATCCATGAATTTAGAATATCTTTTCCATTTATTTAGATCATTGTTAATTCTTTACCAATGTTCTGCAGTTTTCAGTGTATGCTTGGTCCTTCCCTTTTAAATTTATTTCTAAGTATTTTGTTCTTTTTGATGCTATTATGAATTAGATTTTTTTCTTAGTTTGATTTTCAGATTTTTAAAAATTGTACAAAAATATAATTGGATTCTATAAGCTGACTTTATTCTTCAACATTTATAACTTATTTACTCATTATAATATTTTTGGTGGATTCCATAAGATTTTCTATATACAATATGTCATCTGCAATTAAATATAATTTTATATATTTTTTTCCAATCTAAATACAGTTTTTTCTTGCCTAATTGCCCTGAATAGAAATTTCAGTATAATGTTGAATAAAAGCAGCAAGAGGGCACAGCTTTGTCTTTTTCTTCAGAGTAAAGGGAAAGTATTCAGTTATTCACCAAAAGCATGGTATTTTCTGTGAGTTTTTCACAGATATACTTTATCAGGTTAAAGAAGTTTATTTTAATCTTAGATTGTTGAGGGTTTTTACCTTGAAAATATGTTGAATTTTGCCAGGTCCTTCTTCTGCATCTACTGAGTTGATCATATGGTTATTTTTCTTTATTCTATTAACATGACATATTTTACTACTTACTTTTAATTGTGATAAAACACATAAAATGTATTATTTATAGATTCTTTAAGTGTATCATTCAGTCGTATTTTTTCACATTGTTGTGCAACCAATCTGATCTTTTTTATCATGCCAAACTGAAACTCTGTACCCATGAAGCAACAATTCTCCAATTCCTCCTCCCTGAAGCCCTGGCACCATCATTCTATTTTTGATTTTTATGAACTTGACTACTGTAGATACTACATGTAAGTGGAATCATGCATTATTTACCTTTTTGCAACTGGGTTATTTCACTAGGCATAATATCCTCAAGATTTATCCATGTTGTGGCATGTATCAGGATTTCCTTAAGTATGTACACATTTTGTTTACCCATTCATTTGTTGATGAACGTTTGAAGCTTTCTGTTTCTTGGCTATTGTGAATAATGCTGGTATGAAACTGGGTATACAAACACCTCTTCAGAGTCCTGTTTTCAATTCTTTTTCATATGTACCCAGAGGTGGGATTGCTGGATTATATGCGTTTAATTTTTTGAGGAACCACTATACTGATTCCCACGGTTGCTACACCATTTTACTTTTCACCAACAGTGCACAAGTTTCCAATTTCTATGCATTCTCACCACCACTTGTTATTGAGTTTTTTGTTGTGTGTGTTTTGTTTTTTTGTTGTTTGTTTGCTTTGTTTTGTTGTTATTGTTGTTGTTGTTATGAGACAGAGTATCACTCTGTAGCCCAGGCTGGAGCACAGTGGCGCAATCTTGGCTCTGCCTCCCGGGTTTAAGCAATTCTCCTGCCTTGGCCTCCAGAGTAGCTGGGATTACAGACATGCACCACCACACCCAGCTAATTTTTGTATTTTTAGTAGAGATGGGGTTTTCACCATGTTGGCCAGGCTGGTCTCGATCTCCTGACCTCAAATGATTTGCCCACCTCGGCCCCCTCAAAGTGTTAGGATTACAGGCGTGAGCCACCGCACCCCGCCAAGTTTTTTGTTTTTTTGATAGTAGCCATTTTAATGAGTCTGAGGTGATATCTCATTGTGGTTTTCATTAGCATTTCTCTAATAATTAGTGATGATAATCTTTTCATATGTCTGTAGGCCATTTGTATATCTTCTTTGGAGAAATATCTATTCAAGTTCTTTGCCATTTTTAAATCAGTTTATTTGCTTGTTTTGTTGTTGTTTAGTTGAAGTTCATTATGCATTCTGGATATTAACCCTTTATCTGATATATAGTTTGCAAATACTTTCTTCCAAGCCACAGGTTGTCTTTTCAGTCTACTAAATGAGTCCCTTGATGCACAGAAGTTTTTAATTTTGATGTAGTCCAGTTTATTTATTTTTAGTTTTTTTGTCTGTGCTTTTGGCCAAAAAAACATTGCCAAATTCAATGTCATGTTGCTTTTCCCCTATGCTTTCTTCTGAGTTTTATAGTTTTAGGTCTTATGCTTAGGTCTTTGATCTAATTCAATTAGTTTTTGTATACGATTCAAGATAAGAGTCCGGCATCATTTGTTTGCTTGTGAATATCCATTTTTTTCAACACCATTTGTTGAGGAGACTCTCTTTTCCTATTGAATGATCTTGGGATCCTGATGGAATAGCATTTGACTATTTAAGCCAGGCTATATTCTGGGCTCTCTATTCTAACCACTGGTTTATATAACTCTTCAAGGTAGTACTGCACTGTTTTAATTACTGTAACTTTGTAATAAGTTTTGAAATCAGGAAACCTGAACATTTTTTTTTTCTTTTTCAAGATTGTTTTGGGAGTTCAAGAGGTTTTGGAATCCTTCAGATTCCTTAAGAATTTTTTTGATGATTTTTTTCCTTTCTTCAAAAACATCACTGAGATGTTAATAAGGATTGCTTTGAATCTGTAGATTACTTTGGGTGGTATTGCCATCTTAACATTATGTCTTCCAATCCGTAAATACAGAATATCTTTCCACTTATTTGTGTTTTCCTTAATTTTATTCAGCAATGTTGTATAGTTTTCAGTGTACAACTTTTTAGCTACCTTAGAGTTCATTCTACTGTTTATGTTGCTGTAAACATAATCATTTTCTTAATTTTCTTTTCAGACTGTTCCTTATTAGTATATTGAAGCAAAAATGCTTTTATGTCTTGATTTTATATCCTGTAGCTCTGATGATTCTGTTTATTAGTTTCAACAAGTCTTTTGTGGAATCTTTAGGGTTTTCTATATGTAAGATCATGTCATCTGTAAACAGTTAATTTTACTGTTTCTGGCTGGGACTTACAATACTATATTGAATATAAGTGGCAAAAGCAGCCATCCTTGTCTTGTTTCTGGTCTTAGAGGAAAGGCTTTCAGTTCTTCACTGAAAGTGAAGTATGATGTTAGCTGTGGGCTTTTTATGCATAGCCTTTGTCATGCTGAGATTGGTTCCTTTTAGTCCTAGTTTCTTAAGTCTTTTTTTAACCTTAAAGGATGTTGAATTTTGTCAAATACTGTTTCCATATCGATTTAGGTAACGATGTGTTTTGTTTTGTTTTTCTCCCTGATTCTGTTACAGTGATGTATTATGTTCATATTTCATATTAAGCCATTTTTGCATTCCAGAAATAAATCCCACTTAGTTATGATGTATAATTCTTTTATACATTGCTGGATTCAGTTTAATATTTTATTGATAATTTTTACATTTACATTCATGAAGATATTGATTTGTAATCTTCCTTTCTTGAAATATGTATCTAGTTTTGGTACTAAGGTGCCTCATACAATGTGTTAGGAAGTTCCTCTCTACTTCTGTTTTCTGAAAAATGCTGCAGATAATTAGGTATTTTTTTTTAAAAAAAGAGTTTATTTAGAAAGTATCATAGTGTAAACAAACAAACTGTACCACTTTGATTTTCTTGGAATAGAAGACTCATGATGCAAAGCTGAAGCCACTCTTGACAGTTGTGCTTCTCTAGGAGGTTGGAGTTTTTTGTTTTTTTTTTTTAATCTGTGAACCACACGTGATTAATAAAGATTTCCTTTAAGGCAGAGGCTGGTCGAGATGCTGCTGTTATCTTCTGCCCCAGTGTGAGGGGTCTTGTTTCTAAGATTCCTACCACCAGTTACTTTGGGCCAAGTGTCCACATCCCCCTGCACATGGGAGGTGGGTGAAGGGTGTTGGACGCAAAGTGGTTACTATGGGAAGTAGCTCGATAGTAAAAGGACAATCACCTATCTTAGAGCTTAGTCCTACAAGTGCTTATTCCCGAAGGAGATAGTAAAAGAGTTTACTCACAAGGATAGCATGAGTTAGAGGACGCTGGCATCAACAGCTGCCACAGCCGTGCACATCAGGACCAGAGCAATCCCGCTGACATCTGTCTTTGGTCTTGAGATCAAATGCATCCCATTCTTCATACATTAGAAGGTTGACCTCCTTGAAGTGGACCAAGTAGAGCAAGCCTTTAAAAGGACTACTGAGGAACAGAATCAGAAACTCTCTAGTTAGGGCCCTTCAGCAGAGCTGCAGAGCCTCCCTGGATACCCAGGCCTTGGAACGCCTATCTGGTCTTGTCACCCCAGGAGACAAATACAACCGGAATCTTTCTATGAGTTAATGAAATACTCAGAACGAGCCTCGTGGAATTTTCCATGCCTACACTTTCTACAGGAGCTATCCAGTCTTAAAGTTCACATGGACTCTGTCTCCACGTTAACGTGATGAACTAAAGAAATGTTTGACCCCGTGAGAAACAGAAGGATCCCCTGAACAGTAACTGATTTGACAAGTAACAAAGTCATGGCATCAGCATTCTCTTACTCAGGCACAGTCAGAAGTACCTCTGCTTTCACTATGGCTAATCTCTCACATTGAGAGGGTATTTACAGAACAGAAGCTCCAGCAGTGGCTGTGAAGGTATCTTCCAGAGGTGTGGGTTTTTGCATTTAAATCTGCTCCATGCTACGGACTAACCACAGTGACCTTAAGATCAGAGGAACATCAATGCTGCCACAAGGACACCTTTCCAGAACTCGTGGGCACTTAACAAATTATGCTTTGGATGTGCTTTCTTTCACCAAAATCACTCAGGAGTCAAAAACAGTCCCGCAATTTGATTTCCCTCAACTCTATTTTAGTCTCAAAGGAAACCATTTAAATTTCATCAAGAGAGGGTCAAAGGGGATATATTGCCACTGAAAATATTTAGTTTACACAGTGACCGTGAGTTACACATTTACTTAGAGAAACTAACAGTCTGTAGAGTGTGTTGGCTTGAGAAATACACACACAAAGAAGATATCGCACACTCAGTACGTTCTGCTTTCTGAACAGCCACCACCAGGAACCCAGTGGCCTCTGTGGGATTGAACTCCTAGATGCAGGGTGCAGGAGCCCGGCAGGAGAGGTGACTTCTGCATTTCTAGAGTTCATCTTTCGCTTGGCCAAGGACAAAGCGGTGTAACGAGTCAAGATCTCTGCCTCCACTGTGCTCGCTGACTTTCTGCCCTCCTCGGAAAAGCAACAATGTAGGGTAGCCTTGAACCGAATACTTGCTGTAACTATTCCGTTCAGTGGTGCAGTCTACTTCAGCTACCTTGACCCCTGCCAGACCAGGGAATTCCTTTTTAGAGAGTTCCTCCCAAGTGGGAGCCAGATTCTTACAATGACCACAGCATGGAGCATAAAACTTGATGAAGGTTATTCCTTCTGCAATGGTGTCATCGAAGTTCTTCTCAGCGAGTGCCAACACAGTGCCCTTGTCAGCCTCAGGCTCGGCTGCCAGCACCAGGGCCTCTGAGGGCGTGATGGTCTCCGCGGCTCCAGTCTCTGTGCGCTGCAGCTGTGACTCCACGTATTCCCTCAGTGACTCCAAATCCCGCTTTCCCTTGTACTGATCGACCTTTTTCCCATCTCGGAACCAGAGAAGAGTGGGATAGCCACGAACCTGGTTTCCGGAGCAGAGTTCATAGTGCTGTGTACAATCAACCTTGCCAATCTTGACAGTTTCAGAATGTTCAAGGCCCAGAGCCAGCTGCTCCCAGGTTGGAGCCAGAGCTTTGCAGTGACCACACCATGGAGCGAAGAACTTGATAAAGTGGTCGCCTTGTGCAACGTGCAGCTCAAAGTTGCTCGCTGAGAGCTAATACAGACCCTGCTTGAGCTCAGGGGCTCTGGGTGGTTCCGCTTCTGGCTCTGGTGTCACTGGCTCCTCGTTCAACGTCTGTAGCATCCAGTCTTCCAGTGTCTGGAAGTCCCGAGGAGCCTGGTACTTCACAGCTTCTTGGCCTGGCTTGAAAAACTTTAAGGTAGCGTATCCTCGCACCCTCTGGGCGGAGCACACGTCAGAGTTGGCCGTGCAGTCCACTTTAGCCACGTAGACTTTGGCATCTTCCATGCTGTTGTATTTGTCTCCCAGGTCAGAACATGACCAAGTGCGCGGCGCTCTGGATCCCGTGCGTGAACATGTCGGCCGTGTACAGGTGCTTGCTGTGCGGGTCTTGCTCGTCCCCTCCGTCTGCCGCAGCCTCCTAGACCCGGGCTCTCCAACGCCCGCCGCCGCCATGGCTCAGCAGCAGCAGCAGCAGCAGCACGGTCAGGGCCGACGGCCGGGCCAGCGGCGGGAGGAGGCGTCCTGGGCGCGCTGGCTTCGCTGCTGGGCTGGGCGCGCTCTCGCCGCGGCCGCCGGTCCCTTCGCAGCGCCCTGCGCCCTGCGCCGGAGAGGCCGCTAGGAATCTTTTTTTAAGTAAATGTTTGGTAGAATTTGGCAGTAAAACCATTGGACCTGGTGCTTTTCTTTTTGAAGTGTTTTTAATTATTGACTCATTTCTTAAACAGATATGAGCTTACTATGATTATCTATTTCTCCTTGTATCAGTTTAGGTGCATTGCATTTTTCATGGAATTGCATCTTTTATCTAAATTATCAAACTTGTGGGCATAGTGTTGTTTATAATATTTTTACTGTCCTTTTAACAGCTATGGGATCTGTAGTGATGGTCCCTCTTTTATTTCTGATATTAGTCATTTGAGTTTTCTTTTTTTCTCGTTAGCCTAACTAGAGGGGTGCCAGTTTTACTTATCTTTGCAAAGAACAAGCTTTTAACTTTATTGGTTTTCTCTACTGTTTCTATCTCATTTATTTCAGCTTAAATTTGTATTTTTTCTTTTCTTTTCACTTGCTTTAGATTTATATTGCTCTTCTTTCTCTAGTTTACTAAGTCTGAAGCTTAGTTTATTAATTTTTAAAATCATTCTTTTTCTTTTTTCTTGGAGATGGGGTCTTGCTCTGTCACCCAGGATGGAGTGCAGTAGCATAGTCTTGGTGCACTGCGACCTCTGCCTCCTGAGTTCAAGTGATTCTCCTGATTCAGCTGAGTAGTTGGGATTACAGGTGTGTACCACTACACCTGGCTAATTTATTACGTTTTAGTAGAGACAATGTTTCACCATTTTGGCCAGGCTGGTCTCAAACTCCTGACCTCAGGTGATCCACCCACCTCAGCCTCCCAAAGTGCCGGGATTACAAGTGTGAGCCATTGTGCCCAGACTAAAAGTATTCTTTTCTGATGAATGCATTCAATATGTTTCCCTCCAAATACTGCTTTCTCTGATGCCAAATCTTGACAAATTATGTTTTCACTTTAAAAATTAAAAAAAATTCTCCTGCCACTTCTTGACTGTGTTATTTAATCTCTAAATATTTTTGAATTTTTCAGCTATCTTTCTATTACTGTTTTCTAGTTTTATGCCATTGTGGTCTTAGGGCATACTTTGTATGATGTCTAGTTTTTTTAAACTTTTGTGTTTTGTGGCCCAGAATATGTTCTGTTTTGGTGACTATTTCATATGTGTTTGAGAAGAATGTGTATTTTGCTATTATTGCATAAAGAATTGTATCAACGTCAACTAAATCCAGTTGATTCATGGCCCTAATTTTAAATCTATTTACCTTTTGGGGTATTTTTAAAAATAAAATCTGTGATTATCTTTCAGTGAATGCCTTTGGATCATTCACATTAGTGATTGTTGATATAGTTGTGTTAATATATACCATGCTTATAACTATTTTCTATTTGCTGCTTCTGTTCCTTTTTCCCTTTTATTTTTTATTTTCCCTGGTTTTTTTTTTCTTTTGGCTTTTTTAAATTCAATTTTATCTTACCTTAGTGTATCAATTATATTTGTTTTATTTTTAAGTGTTTACCCTAGAGTTTGCAATATATGTTTACATCTAATCTAAATGTAGTAATTCTCAACACTATATTGCTTCACAGGTGGTGGAGATAGCTTCCAACAGAGTATTGTCAACTCCTCCTTTCTACCCCCTGTAGCAGAGGTGTCCAATCTTTTTGTTTCTGTGGGCCATACTGGAAGAAGAATCGTCTTGGGTCACATGTAAGATACACTAACAATAGCTGATGAGCTAAAACAAACAAACAAAACTCATAATGTTTTAAGAAAGTTTACAAAGTTGTGTTGGGCCACATTCAAAGCTGTCCTGGGCCACATGTGGCCAGTGGCCTGAAGACTGGACAAACTTACCCTATAGCATTGCTGTCATTCATTCTTTTTATACATAAGTGATAATCACACAATGTATTGTTGATATTATAATGTTGAACAAACCGCTATTAGATGAATAAAGAATGAGAAAAACAAAAGATCTTTACCGTGTTTCTTCTTCAATTCTCTTTCTCTATGTAGATATGAGTTCTGACCTATATCATTTTTCTTCTTTTCAAAGAATTTAACATTTTGTCCAAGGTAAGTGTTTAGGTGACAAATTCTTTCAGTATTTGTCTTGAGATGTATTTTTCCTTTACTTTTGTTTTTATGTTATTTTTTATTTTACTTTACTTTTGAAGAACAGTTATACCAGACACAGAATTCTCAGTCAGTAATTTTCCCCCAAAACTTTAAATATTTCACTCTACTCTCTTCTTGCTTGCATGGCTGATATAATTCTTATTTTTGCTGCTCTATAGGTAAGGTTCTTTATCCAACTCTGGTTTCTTTCAATATTTTCTTTTTCTCTTTGGCTTACTTAAGTTTAAATATAATATGCTAGGTGTCGATTTTTTGCTATGAATCCTTCTTGGTGTTCTCTGACCATCCTAGATCCTGAGTGCCCTGTTTTGGTGTCTGTCATTTATTTTGCAAAATTCTCTCAGCCATTATCACTTCAAAAATTCTTCTGCTCCTTTCTTTCATTCTTCTCTTTCTGATATTCTGATTATGCATGTTATAATTGTCCCACAGTTCTTGGATATTCTGTGTGCTATCTTATTGCTGTTCATCGTTTTCTTCTCTTTGCACTTTAGTTTGGGGGGTTTCCAATGGCATATCTTCAAACTCACTGATTCTTTCCTTGGCCTTGTCAAGTGTACTGATGAGCCCTCAAAGGCATTCTCCATTTCTTTTACATTGTTTTCGATATCTAGCATTGATTCCTTCTTAGTGTCTCCACCTGTCTGCTTGTACTACACATCTGTTCTTATATGATGCCCACTTCATTAGCATCCTTAGCATATTAATGATAGTTGTATTTCTGGTCTGATAATTCTAAAATCTCTTCTAAAGCTATGAGTTTGGTTTTGATATTTGCTTTGTGTCTTCACAGTTTTTTCCCCTTACCTTTTCTCATGCATTAAAATCTTATGTTGAAAGCTGGAAATGATGGATACAGTAATAGGAGCTCAGGTTAACAGACTATTAGTGTGAGGTTTTATGTTTATCTGGGTAGAAGTTAGTCTGTGTTTAATGTTTGCTATAGCTATAGACATAAGAGATTTCTATTTCCTTTAGTTTCCCTGTTATGATCTCCTCTGTTGCCTTTGGGTTTCCCTAAAAATTGTATCTTAAGCAGAGTTTGTGTCTTGCAGCTCTCTCATTTGTAACCCACAGTTACTTTATTGGAGTTTTGTTGATATGGTGGTGAGATGTTGGAAAGGTTAGGGATTCTGTAATCTCATCATTAAATATGTTTTATTTAAATGTGCCTGAGTCCCTGGATTGTGACCTTCAGAGACATTTCCTAGTCTTTTTATCCCCTTATGTTAAATTGGAAGGCCAAGGCCAGACAGGGCTTGAGACATCCCTTTCAACTGCACTCCTAGTGAGCAAGGTTCCAGCAAAGTATTTTCCCTGAGGGCAAACTCCTGTCTCTGAGAACAGGATGCTCTGGTGCTGTTTTAAAATGGTTGCTTTTCCCTGTGCCCTGCCTGAAGCACAAGAGGATTTTTCTGCCATCTTTACCATGAGCGTTTGGTCACAACAGCGTGGTGCCCCTCCCTACCTCAGGAAAGTTTAACTCCCAAGCTAGTCTTTATTTCAGTCTCTTGTAATTTTCCAGTTGCCATTTAAGTTCCCTTTGCAGTTTCTGTCTTCAGTGATGTCTCTGGTCCTGGTGAGCTATGGCTCTCCGTATTACCTGTCTTTTCTTCTCTTGACATGCAGTAGACCTTCTAGTTTCTAGACTACTTATGGAGAATTGTTGTTAATCCATTGTGGAAGTTTCTTCTTCTTGTGAGGATTGGAGTGAGAACTTCCAAACTCATACTGGAGTGGAAAGAGAATGAGAATTTTAAACAGTTCTATTTCCTGATGTACCAAGAGTAAACCTCATTCAAAATTATGATCTTTATGTTAATTATTTACCAATAAGTAAATTAAAGGTAGCCTGGTGTTCAACCTCCACTTCACTCTTTCTATTGTTCTTTCTTGAACTGCAGAGGGTGAAAAAACAAAAAATATTATTTTCTAGGCTTCCTTGCAGTTAGGGTGCTGTAGGTGATCTAGGTTCAGCTAAAAAGATGTACCCACTTCAGGTCTGGAAGGGGAAAGTGAAGCTGTATTTCTTCTGATTCTACTGTTCTGTGTTTGGTCATGAAGACATCTTTTTTTTGTCTGTGTGTGTGTGTGTGTGTGTGTGTGTGTGTTTTCCCCTATGTTAACAATGCCATCATACCCTGTATAGTAACATTTTAGTCAACAATGGACTACATATATGACTGTCACCCTGTAAGATTATAGCAGAGATTAAAAATCATGCTATCATCTGGTAAAACTTTGATGACCCTGACAATGTATAGGCCTATGCTAAGGTAAGTACTTATCTTGTAGGGGTTTTCTTAAGTTCAAAATGTAAAACAAAAAAATTCAAAAGTAGGAAAAAGATTATAGAAAAAGATACAAAGAAAAAAGGTATCTTTGTATAGCTGTAAAATGTGTTTGTGTTTCCAGCTAAATGTTATTGCAAGAGTCAATATTGCAAGATTTAAAAAAATAGTGTATAAAGTTAAAAAGTTACACTAAGATTATTATGGAAGGAAAAAAAAATTAATTTAGTGTAGCCTAAACAGCTAGTGTTTATAAAGTCTACAGTAATATGCAGTAATGTCCTCGGTCTTCACAGTGACTCACCACTCACTCACTGACCCACCCAGAGCAACTTCCAGTCCTGGAAGCTCCAGTCCTAGCATGTGACCTATACGGATGGATCATTTTTTAATCTTTTTTTTTTTTTTGAGATGGAGTCTTGCTCTGTTGCCCAGGCTGGAGTACAGTGGTGTAATCTTGGTGCACTGCAACCTCTGCCTCCTGGGTTCAAGTGATTCTCCTGCTTCAGCCTCCTGAGTAGCTGGGACTACAGGCACCCACCACCATGTCTGGCTATTTTTTGTATTTTTACTAGAGACAGGGTTTTGCCATGTTGGCCAAGCTGGTCTTGAACTCCTGCCCTTGTGATCTGCCCACCTTGGCCTCCCAAAGTGCTGGGATTACAGGCTTGAGCCACTGCACCCAACCGTTTTAATCTTTTATACTGTATTTTTACTGTACCTTTTTAGGTTTAGATATGTTTTGATACACATATAGTTACTATGGTGTTACAGTTCCCTACAGTGTTCAGTGAAGCCACATACTGTACAGGTTCAGCCTAGGAGCTATATATAGGTAGGCTATACAGCCATATAGGAGCCAGGTTTACCCAGACAGCCTAGGTGTGTAGTAGGCTACACCATCCAGGTTTGTCTGAATACACTCTACAATGCACAAAATGGCTTAAGGGTGCATTTCTTAGAATATATCCCCATTCTTAAGTGATGCATGATGGTAATTGAGTTCCAGTATCCATTCACTGGCTTTCAGAGGTCAAGACATAAGAAATCTACTCTGCTGGTTCAGTTCATGCTGAAGCTGGTGGTAGGATCAAAGGCTGAGATATGCGTGAGGCTGCTCATGATGACGGTGTGATATGGAACCAGCAATGCCCTCGTGCAGAAGCAGCAGCAGCTCCCCTGCTGGCCTAAGTCAAGTGCGGTTCTTGGAATCCCGAATGTTCAAGAGCAGCAGTTCTCAGCCTGGCTATACACCAGAGCTGCCTGGAGCAGCTGTATGAATCCCACAGTCTGTGCCACAGGTGCTTACTATTTTATACTCTGGGAGTGAATTCAGCACCTCTCTTCAGTGGGTATTCATGCAGAGGGGTGGAGAGCTTCTGATCTAAAATCTGTACCTTGGGGCCTTCCAACAAACCTGTAAGCTATTTGTTTTCCTGTAATACTTATTTTCTTACTGAAACTAGCTGAAGTAGATTCTGTTTTGTGCAACTAAACTCTGACTAATACATGTATTTGGCAGACTTCCAGGTTTTATATAATGAAGCCCTTAAAACTTGAGAAGCTACAAAAAGGACTTACATTATAATTTTATATCATCATGTTTCCTGCAGTTTCACTCCGGCGTGGCTTATGGATAATGGCACACTGTGGTATTAAATAACAGCACTACAAGGCATTTTCAGTGCAGTGATACAGTTCCAACCATAAACAAGAGCAATCAAGTCTGGCCCTCAGTCAAACTAAAGAATGGTCCCAATGTCTATTTCATTCCTCAGTGGTCCTTCCTGCCTCCAGGAGTTAATTTACTTTCCTTCAGGAGTCATTGATTTATCCACTAAGTTGTTAGCTAATGATGCTCTCTGAGTCTTGGCCTTGCTGAAGGCATTGAGAGAACATTTACAGAAATAAAATTGAAAAATAATGACTCTTGACTTAATAGAATTTTATACCTTGCAAGCCAATGAAGGAAATTCTTTCGTGTGACTGAGAGTGAAGACAATATGTCAACATTTCCAATCCCTTTTCAGAGTCTGTTTTGACAGGAGCTGCTTCTTCTAGCCATTAATTAAGTTGACCCTAATATGAGTGGTTCTTATAACATGCTGGAATGTTTTGGATACATGACATGAATTTTCCAAAAGAGTAGTTCACAGAATGCAATGCCTTTGCTCAGCATACAGTATACATAGTAAAAGACCCTTGCCACCTGTCACTTGCCTACATTTTTAGGATCAATTATCAACATTATTTTAGGTAAAGCTTGATGAAAATATAAGTATCATTGCTCTTTTACCCCTTTGTATGATTGGACATGCTATTCTCACGCCTTGAAATACACACACACACACATTTGAACACCCAGGATGTTCTTGCATGTTCAAATTCTAGTCAAATGTGACCAATGTTGGGTGGCTCCCCCAGGGTGTCCATCTTTCATAGTGGCAGCTATTAAGTTGTGAGGTTGAGTGGATGCTGCATACACTTGTGGAGAGCAGACATGAGAAAAGATGGGCAGAGACGACAGGCAGCTTGTGTCTCCCAGATCTTCCTGAGAGCCTTCTCCAAACCACTGGCTTTGTGGTGGCCAGTAGGCATGTGCACACCGGGAGACACAGCTTTCCCACCCAAGCCTGCCTGCCCCGGCCTTTCTGTGGGCCTCCAGCCAGTTGGTGAATAGGCTTCAAAGAATGTACTGATGACCTGATTGACTTGCAGAATTCCATCGCTGCTTCCAGGGAACCATACTGCCTTCTGCCTGCCACCCTGCATTCATAAGCAGTGGGCCTTTCAACATAAAAAGAATATAGTGGCAGCTCAGCCTGCAGTGGTGATGAATCTGCATCTCACACCAAGCAGCAGATGCCAAGTGAACTATGCTAAATTTCTTTTGTTTTTCTACCCTTTACTGTAGCAGAATGGAAAGCTTGGGTTTGCAAATTACTCTTGCTTCCTGGTTTACAAAACTCACTCGAATAAGGGAATGTAGTCAGAATAATTGTCTCTTTAACATTAAATACTTTTTAATGCATTTTTAGTGTCAGCATGGACCAGCTTCTCTCCCACAAGGATGTAGGAAGAGGGAAAGAGGTGTGCATGGGGTTGGGATTTCCCACCGATGACACGGAATGCCTCACCAGCAGTGCAGGGATGGTCCTCGTACAGTTCCACTGGGATGTTTCCCTCCACTTACCTCTCACATGCACCCCATCTCATCTATGTTGAACGTGTCTTCTAAGAATCATACTCAAGACAGAGTCATGCATGCACACGCATACACACACACACACACACACATGTGACTGGTAAAGGGTAGGGAGTGGGAGAGACAGGAAGAGCCATTGGCATGATGTGGGTTGGACAGTCCTGAAAGTAGAGGGGGAAGGAAATAAGGTGGGAAAAGCCTCAGCCCACAGCACAGCTCTGAGAAAGTCCTGGCCAGCTCAGTGGTGAGCTCCAATGCAAAGGTTGTCTAGAGAAGAATCCCACATTACATAGAAATAACCAGACCCTAGGAAATAGCTGCTGCTTTGGGACAGTAGGTTCTCAGCTCCAATGTTGCAGCCAACAGCTCTCTTAACAGCTGAATGGCAGGTCATTTCTTGATGGTGAACCCACGTGGCGCATGCTTGGGGCTGCACGGCCTCCTGTGGAGTCCCTCGTGGAGTGAAAACAACGCTTTCTACCCACTTCCTGCTTTCCAAAGCACCGAGCATTCTCTAAGATACTATGCACTTGCAGCGTTTTTGTTTTTGCCCCTTTCCCTCACAAACACTGGAGTATCAGTTCCATGAAAGAAAAAATTTTTTTCCGGGTTACACTTTCCCCTGCATCAAGAACTGTTCTTGGCAAACGAGAGGTGCTCAAGAAGTACTTGTTAAATAAATACAGAGAAAATGCCAGTCATTGAGTTCCTACAAGGTCCCTGGGCATTTGTTAGATTCTCCGTACACATTTCTTATGTATGTTCACAATTACCGTGCAAGGAAGGCATTGTATCCATGAAACACAGGAAACAGGAGGTGATGGAGATTAAGTCCCCTGCCCGAGGCCACACCATCCTGGATCACAGGTGAACGTTGCCTCTGAGGCTGGCACACCATCAATCTGCGACAAGACAGCAATTTGGAAAGAGATTTTTCTCTTAATGGCACATTTCTTTGGAAGAGAAGCTATATTATGTCTTCCTCACATCACATAGTGAGGAAGTACTCAGTTACTTTCTTTTAATTTTACAGGCTAGTATTTGTATTCAGAAGCCATGGAAGCAATTTGCCTGCTGAATCCAGCATTCTGTCTTGTGCTATTTACTTGCCGATGGTCCAAGAACCAAACTTAAGCAGTTTAATTTTCTGCCACAGTTTTAGCTTGCCTCTGGGTAAATCCTCTGGATTCTAAACATGAAGAGTTTTCCAGTTTTCATACCTGCCAAATACACATGACTTATTTTCCCACCTAGACAATTGCTGATTTAAATAATGTTTCAAGCTAGAATCAAGATAAAAATGTATTTAATATTGATTTAAAACATCAAATCTAAAATGCTTGTGTCGATACATACCTAAAGAGATTTTTCCTTAAACATATAATCACGTTCTACAATTTCATAATAAAATGAACTTAAGAAGTAAATCAAGGCTAGTTACAGACATTCCACATGACCATACAAAGTGAATGTGACTATATTCCAGCAAGTGTAATAATTCATGAATCATCACCATGGTCTATTAGGGGCAATCTGGCATCAAGGGTTATATTTAGATATACTGGGAAGGAATAGTTTGTTTTCTATCAAGTCTTTTAGTAAAAATTTTCAGTTCATGATTCTTCATATTTCCTGCTTTCCCACATAAGTTTCAATCTCCAGCTCCCCAAATATTTTTACCACCTTTAGCATCTTTTAAAGGTCTCTTACCCAAAGAGGAGAATACTAGCCAGCTGCTTGAGGGTGGAGGTTGGGAGGAGGGAGAGGATGGAAAAACTACCTATCGGTTGCTATACTTATTACCCGGGTGACAAAATAACCTGTACAGCAAACCATGATACATGATTTACCCATGTAACAAACCTGCACATGTACCTCTCAAATAAAAGTTAAAAATGAATAAATAAAGGTCTCTTTATCACTGTTCCTCAGATAACCAGTCCTTAGGGGCCTCTTGGTACTATCAGACATGGTCTGTTCGGCAGTAAGAGCTTGAATGAATATGTGCCCATGCTACGACTTAGCATGTGCATCAACCATAAATCATAACAACACACGTTAGCCATAGTAGCCCCCAAACTCAAAACCACTCAAATGTCAAACAAACAAACAAACAAACAAACAAACAAACCTAGGCAACAGACTGTGAAGCGTTCATACCATGAAATTTGATTTTGCAATGAAAACCAACAAGCCACTACTGATACCACAGCATGGATGAATACAAAAGATACTGAGTGAGCAAAGGCAGATCAGAAGAAGGCATATTTTAGGTTATCATTACAAAGTGTGTAAGAAGACAAAACTGAAATGCAATGTTTAAAAATGCATGAATGGTACAAAGACTGTTTGTTTTAAAATGTGAACATTAATAGCATACAAGAGTGAGTCACCTTTGGAAAGAGTAAGTAATCCTTTTTGTGTCACTACAGAGGAAGAGCTAAGACTTCGCAATTTATAAAGAAAAAAGGTTTACGTGACTCACAATTCTGATATCTGAAAAAGTTCAAGATTGGGTGTCTGGTGAGTACCTCAGGCTGCTTCCACTCCTGATGGGAAGCTGAGGAGTGCCAGCATGTGCAGAGATCACACCGCAAGAGAGGAAGCCAGAGAGAGGGGTGGTGCTGGGCTTTTGTCTTAAACAGCCACCCCTCATGGAAATTGAGTGAGAATTCTTGGACACCAAGAAAGATCATTAATCTACTCATAAAGGATATGCTCCTATGACCTAAACACCTCCCATTAGGCCCTGTGTCCCACACTGGAGATTGACTTTCAGCAGGAGATTTGGTGGAAACAAACCAACCACATCCAAACTATAGCAGGGAGCAAGAGTGGCTTCTTCTGCAATACTGATGAAGCTTATTTCTGGACCAGTGGCTGTGGCTACATGTGCACGTTCACTCTGTGATAACTTGTGGAGGTGTGCATTCAGTTTGTGCAGTTTTTGGTATGCATGTTTTACTTTCTGTATGCAGAGTTTTATGAACTCTGACACTTGCAAACTCCACCGTGCTTACTCTCTCACCCTCCCTCCCTCCCCTTCCCTCCTTCTCCCTCCCCAGTGGTTTCTGTAACAATTTCCTCAACATGACATAAAGGAGGTGGATTAGATGATTTCTAAACGCAACTCCAGTTTTAGCATTTTATGATTCCAATATGCTGATGATTACTTGTAAGATATTATTCTGCGAGAAAACTGCATCTGTTTCCTAATAGATATTTTAACTTTTCTTGGGATTTATTTTCTTGATTTTTGTTATGATACTGCTGATGCAGTTATCAACTGCTCTTTCAGCTTGCTTGACAATTGGTGAGATCATGCACAAAGCTGGTGGTGACAAGGGAGAAAAGCTGTTTGCTTCATTTTCTTCTAACAAAATGTCAGTTGAGACAGAAACTGGTGGGGAGGAGAATATAAGAGGGTGCTCTCCTTTTCCTATCTCAAGGGCATCAGGACTGTAGGGAGAGGGAGCAGGAGCAAAGGTCAAGTTTAAAAGTTATCCTGAAAAAAGTAGCTAACAAAAAACATGGGAAAATAGTTTCAAATTTTGCTTTGTTCTGTAATTCATTCACTTATTTATTTAGAGTTCAAGAAAGGCCCTAGTTTTATTAAGGAAAGAGTCTACTGCCATTTGAAGAAGACAGAGAAAGGAATAGACTAGGAACCATGAGGAAGGTCCGAGGGTGCTGAGGCTGAGGCTCCTTGGGAGGAGCCACAGTGCAGGGTCCCAACCTTAGACTTGGTGGTTCAGCTCCGAGGGTCTGCCTGGTTCCATCTCCAACAGGGGACTCGCACTAACATGGCTTTCAGAGGCCGAAATGGCAAAACCAGAAACCTCACCTTCCCTTCCAGTGAGGGCTGCAAGCTCTCAAATGGACTGAATGGCCACATCTACAGCTGCCACATGGAAAATCCAACATCAGCATATCCAAGCATGGGGATTCAGAGAGACTTCAGAAGTTTTCTCAGTTGTGCTACTTGGAGGTCCTGTAGTGACCTTGGGGGCAGGTAGGCAAGCTATTTAGGAAGGTGTCAGTTTTGTTGAGGGCCTTGCTTCTGAGACATTCTTGATTCTCTGCATCTCCTTCTCTTAACTGCCTCTTCCCAAACAAGGATAGTGCAATTGATGAAGTCTCCACTTAATCACAGCCAGATTCTGGTCTTGGCCCCTCAGCCTCCTCATTGGCATGATTGGACTTGGGGTCCCACCTTATAGTAGTGCCTCAGCTTGGGCTACCAAAAGCAAATATCTTAGACTGAATGGGTTACACCACACATAAAACAAATTTTTTTTCACAACTATGGAAACTAGAATCTGACGTTAGTTTCTGGTGAGAGCCCTCTCTCCCTTATAGACAGCTTCCTTCTTGCTGTGTGCTCACATGACAGAGAAACAAGGAGCAAGTCTTTCCTGTCTCTTTTCATAAGGGCACTAACCCCATCATACCAGCCCCACCCTCATGACTTCCTCCAACCCCACTGCCTCCCAAAGTCTTTGTCTCTAAATACCATCCCACTGGGGGTTAGGGCTTCAATATGGGACTCTGGAGGGGTGGACACAACTCAGTCATTATAGTTGTAGTTGTAGTCAAGAACAAGTACAAGTCAAATTGTAGTCAAGTAATTTAATTTTTAGATGGCCCTGGAAAGAGAGTGGCACCTTGCTGGCCAGGCCCAGCCCTCATCATCCTGACCTTGGGCTGGTACTTGCAGACAGCCTGAGGAACATGCTGGGGATGCAGTCCTGGCCCAAGGAGATGGAGCCAAGAGCTTGGTGCTGGCATTTAAAACAGGGATGGCACTTCATGGAGAGACGCCAGGGCTGGCTTCTTTCTCCCAGCCACAGCTGCCAATGGGGTCCTGGTCTACCAGCCCATCTGTAGGCCCCTCCTGGGGAGGATTCCCAGGGTCTTTCTCACTCATTCCTGAGGACAAGCCCAATAAGGGGTCTCCTTCTCTAGTGAAGAGGCTGCCCGCCATTGTCCTGGGCTGGCTGGAGAGTGGCCGGTGCAGCCACTGAAGTGTCTGTGGCCTCCCACAGGGGAGGGGAGGGCAGGCGTGGGGAGGAAAAGCACATGTGAGGATTTGTTCTAATGTTTTTCTTAAAGTTTTACAGTTTATGTTTTATATTTAAGCCCCTGATTTATTTTGAGATTTTTTTTTGTATAATGTGTGAGAATTAAGTTGTTTGGTTTTTTTTTTTTTTTTGCCTAAGTATGTCCACTTCTTCCAGCATCATTTGTCAGAGATGTAATCTTTTCCTCTGTGAATCCCCCTATTAATTCATGTGTACCTCTGCCAAAAATCAGTTGCCTACTTTACTGACGACCCTAACTCTAACCCTAAGTCCTGTTTCTGGGTTTTCTGTTCTGTCCTGGTCTATGTGTCTCTCACTCTCCTAATAGCCACACCTTCTTGGTGGTTGTAGTTAAATAGTAAGTGCTGAAATTGCATAGACTGGTTTCTTCCACTTTATTCTTTTTCAAAAACATGCTTTAACTATTCCAAGTCCTCTGACTTTCTGTATGAATTTTAGGATAATCTTGTCTATAGCTACAAAAAATCTTGCAGGCATATGTACAGGAATTACAAGAAATCTGTTTATCTATTTGAGGGAATTGGCATTAGAGGAGAATCACTATATTGACTTCCAGTGCATGAGCACTTATTTTAGCCTTCTCTGATACAGCTCCAGTGGGAGTGTCAGGCACCTCATTCCAGCCTGACAAGGCTAAAAATCTCTTTGCTGGGGCAGGTGGGGTTGGGGGCCACATATTGTTTTGTGTGGTATTTGGCTGGAGAAGAGTGGTTACCATCTAAAAGTGTTCTGTCCTGCTGGGCTGCCCCTTTCCTGGTCCTTTGGCTGGAGAGAGAGAAGGCTTTTCTTGTCCTCACCTGTTAACATTTCTAGGTTGCTGGATTCTCTATTATATAACCCAGAACATATGAAGTAAAAGAAAAAGAAAAGAAGAAAGGAAGGAAGGAAAGAGGGAAAGAGGGAGGGAATGAGGGAAGGAGAAAGGGAGGGAGGGAAGGAAGGAAGGAAAGAAGGAAAGGAGGGAGGAAAAAAGGAAGGAAGAGAGAAAGGAAGGAAGGGAGGGAGGAAGGAAGGAAGGAAGGAAGGAGGGAGGGAGGGAGGGAAGGAAGGAAGGAGGGAGGGAGGGAGGGAGGGAGGGAAGGAAGGAGGGAGGGAGAGGAAAGGAAGGGGAGGGGAGGGAGCACCCAGGGAACTTACCACTAAGTCGTTCCTCAGGTCCCAATGTCCTTAGCTGGTCTGCTGTCTTCTCTCCACCTTTCAGAATCTTCTTAAGTTGATTAAAACACCCAGGGTATTTATTTGTACGTAGCAGGAGCATGAGGGAAAAGTACATCTACCTCATCTTCCTGCTTAAATTCTATTGTTTAAATGAGATGTATATGATTTAGCTCAAAGACAGAGACTGAAATAAAACTTGCTTAACATAGGCAAAAATGTACAGAAAGAACTGCAAATAATTTATCTAAATTTACAAGCAATCATAATGCTCATTAAAATCTACGATAACTTTCTCTGGTCTGAGTCACTTTCTTTTTGAATGTGCTTGATGCTTCCTATTCTAATGAATTTGACAAAAGTAAATCCCTAGCATGATATGGTAAACACTGTTGAAAAATCATGCAATGATCTTTTAACAATCAGCAAGGCAAGGGCATGTGTTTATCTTTGATTCAAATTCGCATTCACAATGCCTAGAACCAGCCTTGCTGTGTAGAGCCTACTCAGTTAAGTTAGAGCTGCCAAGTTTAGCAAAAAAAAATATAGGACGCCTAGTTAAATTCTAATTTCAAATATAAAACAAAACACTTTTTTAGCATAGGTACATCCCATGCAATATACTACACATAATTACAATAAATTACTCATTGTTTTCTTGAAATTAAAATTCAACCGGGCATCTCTTATTTTCTCTGATAATCCTAATGTTTTCGTTTGTTGGGTGCATCAATACACCATTATACTATATGTTCATTTATTCATTCATTAATGCAGATTCGTACCTGTAAGGTTGGCTGCCTTGTGGGGCATTCGGACACGCCCCCTCCCCTCGCGGGGCGTTCGGACACGCCCCCTCCCCTCGCGGGGCGTTCGGACACGCCCCCTCCCGTCGCGGGGCGTTCGGACACGCCTCCTCCCCTCGTGGGGCGTTCAGACATACCTCCCTCCCTTGCCGGGAGCTCAGACACGCCTCCTCCTCCCCCCCCACCGCCGGGAGCCCGGGAAAAAAAAAGCCCCATCAGGACATACCTGATACCATTTTGTCCCATCCAGGCTCCACTCCCTGCCTACTATTTTGTCCTATCTGGGCCCCACTCCCCACCATCCGGGTCCTACTCCCCTCCATTTTGTTTCATCCAGGTCCTACTCCCCTCCATTTTGTTTCATCCGGGTCCCACTCCCCTCCATTTTGTCCCACTCACCTTGGCCACAGCCAATCGGACGCCTCCACTCCCTATAAAACCCCGTGCCTGAGAGGAGTCCGCATGACTTCTCCGGCCCTTCCTGTCCAGGCCGCAGAATCTCGTCCGGGAGCCTGAATAAAACCCCTTGCATTGGATTATTTTCGTGCTGGCCTCAGTTTCTTCATTTCGTCCTCGGCGAGAACAGACCTTACAGTACCTAGTTTGCTTCTTCCCTGTCCTTGTGTACTTATAACTCAGTCTTCCCTATAAAGTTTAGTTCAAATGATGCCTCTTCCCCAAGGCCTTGCCCCAGGCCACAGACTCTTTAATTTCCATAGCTTTACATTTTTCTTACATAATTTATTACATATATTCATATTATCATTATTTATATATATGCCAATCACTCTTGATTATGAATGATGATTGAAGGTATGACCCAAATCTAATTAATTTGTGCATGTTACACAGTGCCTTGATCACTGCAAGAGCTCAGTCAATATTTTAAATCAGTAAATGAATTTTTGAATCCCTATGGAAGCCATACTTATAATGAGCACAGCATACGCTTTAATTCCTTTGGAGGTCAATGAATGTGCTTGATGTTTCCCATTCTAATTAACCTGACAACTGTAAATCCCTAACTGGATATGATACACACTGCTGAAAAATCACACAATGAAAGACCTGATCACAGTGTCTTTTAAATGGGATGCAGCTGACTTCACCATTAATATGTTTTATTTTGCTTAGAAAAGGTCATTGACAAACAGAAATATGACCTTGAAAGCAAACTTGTCTTGAAATCAATAATTTTGTTCATTTAAAAGCTACAGTTTATGTGTTCAGAGGCAAGTTTTATTACAAGCCAAGAATGGAGAATGTGGCATGAGGAACATTTCCACCACATAGGAAGAGGGGACACAAGGGTAGAATTGCATGGAGAATATTTGGAGGGTTATCAGGGTGAGGAGGGAAACTGTGTCCCTGAAAAGAGATCACAGACGCAGTCATCCTCCAGATTTTACCGAAAGCAAGGGTGGTGAAAAGCAAAATCTCTGATAAAGTAGTACTAAAAATCTCTTCTAAAGAGTGCCACTTCAGAAGCCAAGAGCGAAAATATGTACAAGAGAAAAGCATGATCTGTTTGCTTCCGTCCTCATGGTACAACTTATATAGGGGGAGACCTAATGACTAACCACCCAGGAGTCATGGGCCATTGGCAAGGGGTGGTTTCCTTGATCTGGTGGGCATTTAATGATGAGTGAGAGAGCAGACAATGAGAATGTAGAAAAATGAACAACTCCTTTGAGAAGTTTTGTTGTAAATATGGGTATAAAGAAAGGATCATGGCCAGGAGGAGATATGGAAATCAAGGGAAAGTTTTGTAAAGATGGAAGAACTACTGCATATTTTATGTTAAAGTCTCCAGTGGAGACTCAAAAAGGTATAATGCAAGTGAATAAGGAGAAGATACAAGAGCAAAGGGTCCTTGAATAGGCAGGAGGGGTTAGTCATTCCCATGGGTAATGGGGCTGGCCTCAGGGCTAGGGTTTATCTGTCTGCACAGGAGGAGAGGTAGCACATAGGTGTGCAAAATGGAGAGGAAATGATAGGTTTGGTGAGAATGAGAGATGATTCTGCTCTGATTGCTCCTAATTTCTCAGCAAAGTAGGCAGCAAACAATGTGGAGATAGATGAGGGGAGCAGTCATTGGAGATCTGAGCAAAGGAGAGAAGGCATGAAATAATTATTTCAGTGGGGTAGCAGGGAGATCAAAATGTTTAAAGACAGCACCAAGCTTTCTTAACATTTGGTCATAAACAGAATGTGAATTTGATTAGCATGGGGTTTGTGCTTGTCTTTCATTATATTCAATTGCTTGAGTGTAGACTAAAGTGGGTGGGAAATTGTGTCTAATCAGGGTTGAAGTTATGCAAGGGAAGTTTAATAAAGGTTTAGAGGATCTTGAGATTTGAGAGAGTTTTTAAAGGAATGATTAGCTAAATAGATAAAAGAATCTTCTGTGGTTAAAGAATTGAAGGTATAGTGGCAGAGATGAACAGTCAAAAGGTAGAAGAAGGGGGTCAATGAATTGGAAGTCTGAGTGTTTTTGAAAATTGTTGGAGTAGAGATTTCAGAAACAGTGAACTTGAAATACATTGATATTTTTGAGGTGATAACTGAAAAGTTTCGTGGCATTTCTAAGAGAGTGGATGATGAAGGTGGTGTAGAGGGAAAAATCATTAGAAATAAAGAAATCAAAGTGTTTAGTGAATTGTCCATTGGCTTTTTAAGGCACCAAAAATGATTTTCAAGAAGAGACTTGACCATGATGATATTTTTATAGATGACTCATGGAATCACAAATATTTATAAAATAATTTGCAAAACATTAATTATATAGTATTAGAGCTTTCTTAGACTTGCCATTTAATAAAACACTTCTGTCATTTTGGATAACATAATTGCTCCTACTGAAATCACCTTTGCAAAATTACAACAGTGAGAGAAATTCAACATAAATGACTCCATTGTGCTGCGGTCTTACAAACTAACTGTGCTTGCTCATAATTGGGAACAGGCCAACCTAACTATGGGAGAAATTTTGTTTATAGTTTAACTCTAAAGCAAGGATGATAATAGTTCCTTCCTGAAATTAACCCCCTTTCGTTCAAGGACAGAAACTACCTTTGTAAAACAAGTTA
Source organism: Aotus nancymaae (assembly GCF_030222135.1). Classification (NCBI taxonomy): domain Eukaryota; kingdom Metazoa; phylum Chordata; class Mammalia; order Primates; family Aotidae; genus Aotus; species Aotus nancymaae. Next base: position 22,735,140 of record NW_026988455.1, read on the forward strand.
AAGACTATAAGGTTAAAAATATGGCAGGGGCCTGAATTCTGCAAAGATATAGGCATAGCTGAGTGATAACCAGTCATTGTTTTCTAGCTTGCTTTTCTAGAATCGCTTACTGCTCAGGAGTCATGTAGCTAAAGGTCACAAGATGTATAACTTCCCTAGTTGTTCCTATACATAACATCAGTACTGAGAAACCTAAGATTGGTCTTCGAGCTATTTTTCAGACGACTGGATTCTGGCAGACCAACAGACAGCACCCAGGTCTGTGACTCATACCAAGGAACAGACTCAACCCATCCTGTGCCCTGCCCTCAACACTCCACCTAGGCACTGACTCAGTACACAAAGACAGTTTAGACTCTCCTATGATTTCAACCCCAACCAATCAGCAGCACCAACTCCCTAGCCCCTGCCTTAGCTTCCAAGTTCTTAGAGGAGTGGATTTGAGAAATATCTCCTGCATTTCCACTTAGCTCCCTTGTGATAATTAAACTCTTTCTCTGTTGCAATACTGTTGCCTCAGTGTATCAGCTTTTCTGTGCAGCAGGCAAGAAGAACCTGTTAGGCTGTAACACAAGTAAATACTGAAACCATAGGTCACGTTTTATTTTTTTTCCAATCAATCTTCCCTATGATCCCCAAAAAATTTCTCATAATGAATTAAGAAGGATATAAACACATTAATTATTTACTAGTATTGTGACAAGAGCCACAATATTAATATTATTGAGCATCATTTCATCATCATAACCAGCATGGGCTCACATAGGAGAGATTCTCCATAGAAGACAAATGCTGAAACACCACTGAGATGTTCATAACTGAACAAAGTGGATACAGAAAGATTTCAACTGAAGGGATCATCTAAAGACCCTTTCTCAGGGACAGAAGAAAACAAAAAGAGAGGGAAAAAAAAGAAGCAACAAAGTTGAAGATTCTATAAAACCACTGCCAAAAACCTCCTGAATGTTGGGATAAGCACCTGTAAGCCTTCTTGTTCTCAGTACTTTCATATTTCCACCTGTGGATTTATGGGTAGATTTTTCTTACCCTTATTTTCTTGCTCTATAGAGAGTCTTCTGTGTTCAGGAACTATGTCCAGCTATGCAAAGAGCAGGTGGGTGCTGTCCAGATTTCTACAGATGTGGAATAAAAGTTATAGAGTGATAACATCTCGTTCCTGGACAATAGTCCACAATCTCCTTCTTCTGGAATGCTGGCCTCATGGGCTAGAAGCACCTAACTGAGAAAAGAGGCAGAGAGCATAACAAAAGACCTTAGTCATGCAAGAAGAGTCAACCTGGTGATAGAAAGGTACCATTGTCTTTTAGCTTCTCCACTTTGAAGCTGGCCTTGAAAGGACTACTTCCTTTATCCCTTTTCTTATGCACTGGACTTGAGGACTCATCTTTCCTACACCACCAACTCTTACTTCATTAAGGACCAAATCATGCACCTAAATGATCTTGTTTCTGTCTACTGTTCCAGTTAGCCAATGCTGACCTTCTTCAATTTCCTAGAACAGGTCAAACTATTTGCCACTTTTGGGCCTTTGCTGATTTTCTTTCCTCTTCCTAAAACATCCTCCCTGATGCTCTTTTCTTATCCTCCAGCCTCTACTCACTTTCTGATCTCATTCTCGATCTCAGCTTCCATGTCACTTCTTAGAGAAGTCTTCTCCGACCCCCCAGTGTAATGAAGATAGCCCTGTGTTAGCTTTTACTCCAGCACACAGTTTGTTTCCTGCATTGTCACTGACCGCTTCTGCAATTGTTTCCTTGTGTATGGTCCTTCTAACCAAGTGGAATACCATAGCCATGAGAATCAGGCTCACATCTGTTTTGCTCATGTTAGGATCTCACTTGAAATACAGCCTGTCACACAAAATCAACAGTTGATAAATATTTGTTTGGTGAATAAGTTATAGGTTTCTAAAAGAAGCTCCTTTTAGTGATATTATACCCACATGCTAACTCAATTTTTCCAAGGCAGAAACTTTCTCCTCCCCAAATCACTCTTACCTTTTTTATAGCTGAATTCTACAGTCCACAACAAATCTCAGTAACTTACAGTGTGACTTCCTAATCTCTCCAGTCTTTCGCAGTCTTCTTTCATTCCACATCACATACATCCACCCCCAGAGAAATTCTAAAATACCAAGAAAGCTACATGCTATATATTTTAGACTTAAAACCCCTGGCTGTGTTGACAATGACTGTAGACGTGCATGCTTTGGATAAGTGCCTTCCATGGATAGGGATCAACATCAGTATGGCTTTCAATGTGTTTCTTTATGTCACACCCTGGTGAAGAAACAAATAGAAGAGAATGCAAAAATCAAAAGCTTTCTCTTTCCAGATGTTCAAGAACTACTTTTTTCTTTTGATTCAAGACAGAAATTGCATTTTAAAAATACTCTTTATTACACTACTTTTCAGTGTTCTATGTTCTTCACATGATTCTTAGAATACGCCAATGTTTTACATAAAATTATCCTAATTTTGGCAGTAAGGAAAGTAAAACTCAGAAGTTAAGTAAATTACTCAAGATCAGAGAACCAGTAACTGACACGAGATTCGAAAAAGAGTCAATTTGATTTCAGTTTTGAGTCTCTAAACCTGGAATGCACTTTGTTTTAGTCACTTCATCTGTCCCATATCGCCTGCCCACTGAACTTTGGGCTATTTTTTATGAATTATCCCATCATATTATTTACATAGATAATGCTTAGGAAGGTTATATCTAACACTTATGAAAATCCCACCAGTGTCAAAGATCTTACTGCTTTTGCCCTCTTAATCATTTGGTTTGGAATCATCTTGACAAAAAGTCAAGATGTTCAATGTGAGTCACTTTTGGGGTCAGGTGAAAGGATACATTCCCATAAGTCAGTGCACATCACAGTCTTTCTGCTCACGAGTGTGCATGTGATCTCTGACATCTTCCAGGCCTGCATGGCATATTTCAAAAATGGGTGGTTAAGTGAGGCCCTACTCCCTCTATTCCAAACTGGAGCGCAGAAACCTTTAGCTCAGGCTCCTTGACAATGATATTTAAGGGTTCAGCCCTCCCTGGGCACCTCACACAGCTATCTTTCCATCCAGATCACTGGGAGGCAATGATGCTGAGGTCTAAACTCTTCTGGTCTTGGACAGGCAGCACACCCCCTTACCATACATTGGGCCATTTCCACCTCTTATCCTCTAAACATTTACATCTATCATATTCTCATTTAGAACGATCCATTAAATTTTGCCCAGGAGAATGGGATGCAAAAAGCTAAAAGGGGAGAAGCATAAAAATTCCTGTATTTTCAAGGAATGTAGGTGTTCTGTTCTGGAAAAAGAGTGGGAAAAGAAGACATGCTTTATTTTGACATAAGGAAGACAGGGTATTAAAACTTACATTAGTAACATCAAAGATCTTAGATTACCATGATTGATACAATACTGATGAAAAAGTTTAAAATAATGCCCAAATAACCAAAATGTGACACAGAGACACAAAGTGAGCACCTGCTATTGGTCTTGAACTCCCGACCTCAGGTGATCCACCCGCTTTGGCCTCCAAAGTGGTTGGATTACAGGCGTGAGCCACCACACCTGGTCAGCACCTGCTATTGGAAAATAGTGCTGACAGAATTGCTTGACAGAGGATTGCCACAAACCCTGAACTTGTAAAAAAACACAGTATCTGCAAAGTGCAATAAAGTGAAGTGCCATAAAACAAGGTATGTCGCTCAAGCCTGTAATCCCAGCACTTTGGGAGGCCAAGGCGGGTGGATCACGAGGTCAAGAGATCGAGACCATCCTGGCCAACATGGTGAAACACCATCTCTACTAAAAATACAAAAAATTAGCTGGGCATAGTGGCGTGTGCCTGTAATCCCAGCTACTCAGGAGGCTGAGGCAGGAGAATTGCCTGAACCCAGGAGGCGGAGGTTGTGGTGAGCTGAGATCGCGCCATTGCACTCCAGCCTGGGTAACAAGAGCGAAACTCCGTCTTAAAAAAAAAAAAAAAACAAGGTATGTGTGTATCTGCCCAAAGTTCCTGTACTTATTTTCCTTTCAATCATTTCTCAGCTTGCCCCAAATAAGCTTCTATTTCCACCACTCAACCTAGAAGAAATTACTCTTGTCTAAGGAATTTTTCTGTGTCACAAATGATGTCCATGCAGCTAAGCACAATGGGCCTTTCTCCATTGTTATTTTATTTGACTCTCATAAACATCTGTCACACTGACTATTTCCTCCTTATTAAACTTTCATTCTATCCCAGAAAGCTATCAGTTCAAAGGTGTCTGATTTCCCCAACCCCCTTTATTTAATATGTAAAGTGATTATCATTAGAACTCACTATATATGTGAGTTCAAAAAATATTTCTCCATGCTTCTTAAAATAGAGAGTTTTTTAATTTTTCTATTGTTTTATGTTATGGTGAGCATATCACTAACTTGAGAGGACTTCTGGCCATGAATATCACCCTTGTAACAAATATGTCTTGACCATCTTAAGGAAAACCTTATTACACATCCATAAATGCCTAGCTCCAGTCTGGGTTCAAATCCTGTATCCTTCACTTCTGGCCATAAGAACTTGGGCCTACACCACTTATTCCTCATGTGTGAAATAATCATCATCAACTACATCTTAAGGTTGTTTGAAAATGGCATGCATTCATACAGATAAGGGTCTGAAATGTGTTACTAAATATGAGCTCTACAGTTATGCCCAGTTTTCCTTGGCAATTTTATTAGAGTAATTGATTTTGTACCAGGGTCTCTTGATATCACGATTATATGAGGAATACACGACCATAGTTTTCTCCATTGGAACCTGGTTCTCATAACTTAAATAAAAAACAATATGAGATTATGGTGAACTCCAATTTCCTCAGTTAGTAAAAAGATTAATCAAAGAAGAGATTAAAAGTGCTCGCCAGTATTGTTAGGTGGGTATCACAAGTCACCTTTATTTGTGCACATTTACTAGCAGGCAGTGTTGACTTCTTGGTGTTTTAAAGAGGTCTTTAGATAAAGCAGCACAGAAATCAAGACCATCAAAGAAGCTGGGTGCAGTGGCTCACTCCTGTAACCTCAGCACCTTGAGAGGCCTAGGTGGGTGGATCACTTGAGGTCAGGAGTTCGACACCCAGCCTGGCCAACATGGTGAAACTTCATCTCTACTAAAAATACAAAAATTAGCCGGGCATGGTGGCATGAACCTGTAATCCCAGCTACTCAGTAGGCTGAGGGGGTAATGTTGCTTGAACCCAGAAGGTGGAAGTTACAGGGAGCCGAAATCAAACCACTGCACTACAGCCTGGGCAAGAGAGCAAGACTCTGTCAAAAAAAAAAAAGAAGAAAAGAAATCAAAGACTCTCTTCCATATATAACAATATATCTGCTGGTACATCATGTACTAGATGTACAGCTACATCAAAGAGAAAATCTAATTGCTGCATATATAAAGTTTTAATGTAGCCATAGAAAGGAAATACATATCTTCTTATATTTTGATGATAATAAAACAACAAAATATACTGAATACGTCTGTATAAATACTACGGATGAACGAGCTGACGAGAAGCAAGTGCTGGCAGAGTCGGCTGTAACATATATTACACATCAGTGGTTTATCTACGGTTGATGTCAAGTTAAGAATTCTGCAGTAAGTACGGAACAGCAGAAGATGTCTCACAGGCCCATAAGCCTTCAGGCTGCACTGCACTGTTTCTGGTGGGAAGTCTGACTTAGTGTTTGCTGTGGAAACAGATGCCTGAGCTCTGCCCTCCTCCTCTGTCACCTCCTCTTCACTAGTTCACCATGTTCTGCTTGTCAATGTGATTCTCTCAGACAAATGAAGCCACAGAAAACACACCAGGCACAATTTCATCCTTGACATTGAGAAAGCAATCTTCCTTATGATTAAATAATAAATGCTTTAATTATAAAGCTAAATGAAAAGAATGACTCCTGGGACAGAACACCCAAAGTGCACTGCTTAAACTTACAGATGGCCAGATTCAAAATAAAAAACATTTCAGGCTGAGCATAGTGGCTTACACCTGTAATCCCAGCACTTTGGGGGGCTGGGGTGGGTGGATTACGTGAAGTCAGGAGTTTGAGACCAATCTGGCCAACATGGCCCGTCTCCATTAAAAATACAAAAAATTAGCCAGGTGTGGTGGTGGGCGCCTGTAATCCCAGCTACTCAGGATGCTGAGGCAGAAGAATCGCTGGAACCTGGAGGGCAGGGGTTGCAGTGAGCCGAGATCGCACAACTGCACTCCAGCCTGGGTGACAGGGTGAGACTCTGTCTCAAAAAAAAAAAAAAAATTAACTCACTTTTTAAAAAAAAAGTCATGAACACATATTTTTTTTTAAACAAGAGGGAAAACTTTGCTTCTTCTCCTCAGAAGTTGCAATGTGTGAGGACCATGACCCGACAGTCCACCAACAGCTACATATTTAGCAATGGGATGAACAGCGACACCAGCTGCTTCCTGTGTAATACCCTTTGGGGAAGAAAGTCAAGGTAAAGCAAGGTACTAGTTAAAGTAAGGATTAATTGAGACTGTGCATTATTAATGATAATAAATTTTAGATTCCACAGAGTCTGGAGCCACCCCTACTGGAAACAGACTTCTCAATAACCACACGAAAGCTCAAATGCCATTGAAACATCTTTGATATCGAAGATGTTATGCTGCACATAAGATCTGTGCTCCTTGCCTATCTATCTATAAGTAAATTTAAGTATTGTTTGTATACAATAAAATGCAATAATAATGATATCTAATCCATGGAAATTGAAAGAACAGAACTAAGCACTAGAAAATAGTCTGCATGTGAGGAAGTAGTTGGAATCCATTTTTGTCTTTCATGGTACTGATTAATTTTAGAATAGTTAAGAATGCCTGACATAATTTTAAAGATAAGCACTAAGGGATACAAATAATATTGGGTTAACTTCCAAATGAGAAAAGTGAAAATAAACTGAAACACAATTCTAGTTGTATTAAAGACGGTGGTGAAAATTTTAAAACTTGCCAACATTTAGTGGAAAGCATAGGAGAATATGATACTGGGGTAAGGAAGAATTTCTTAAATAAAATACCAATAATAAAAACTATTTATAAAGTTGATTGAATACAATTTAAAACTTATCTTCTTACAAGAAAGAATAAAGAATACTAAAAAGAAAAGTCACAAACAGCGAGATGTTTGCAACACGATAATTTGAAAAGAAAATTTTAAAAAGTTTATGATGTTTGCAACATGATAATTTGAAAAGAAAATTTTAAAAAGTTTATGATTCAATAAGGAAAAGAGAAACCCAATAAAAATTGCACAACCATGAACAGTGATATAAATGATGAAGAAACATATCAAAAAGTGCTCAGCCTCATTTTTACTCCAAGTCTTACTAATGTAAATCGCAGTGAGATGCCATTTCTCATCCATCAGAGCAGCTAGATTGAAAGGCCAGTTAATAAGCCTGAGAATGAGAAAGAAGCAATGGAAACCCTTGGGCCTAGGAGGTAGATATAAAAAGGCCTGATCCCTTTGGAAAACAATTTGCATTGCATAATCATCCCACTCCTGAGTTTTTGTCTTGGCAAACTCTTGCACATTCCCACTAAGATTAAGTACAGAAATGCTCATCAATCTGCATATATTCTGAAGAAAAACAGAATCTGCTCTGGGTAATTTTGACTGAAGAAGGATAAATCACAGAATATTTTGAAGCTCAGTGAACCTAGGAAAGGTCTTCAGAAGCAGACTAAATCAAACTTTGAAAAATGTTGGAGAGAGACATACCACAGAAACAGCCTGGAGAAACAGCCAAGGCAGATGCCAAGCCAGCTGCCACAAGCTCCAGAAACCCACAGCAAATGGCCTGGGTAAGGGCTGCTGCAGCCTGCACTCAGCCCCCATACTGACAGTAGAAATTGCTACCTCCTGCAGAACCTGCACCTTTCTGAGCTCAACTCCTCATGGAAAACTGCATGGATGTCTTCTTGACCTGCACGTAGCTGCAAGACATATTTGCAGAAAACAAAGCTAGCAATGTGAGAAATTTCCAAAATATGAAAAAGGAAGAATGTTATTAACAATATTAACAAAATGAGAAAAAAAATCACGTTCATCTTAATAGAGGCAAAGAAAACATGTGACATAATCCAATACCCATTTATGATAAAACTTCTCAGCAAAGTAGGAATAGAAGGGAACTCTACCTAAAAAATGGCATCTAAGTGAAAAGCCCAGAGCTAAAATCATACTTAAAAGTAAAAGGCTGAATGCCTTCCCCTTGGGAATGAGGCATGGATATTGGCTTCCACTGCTTTCATTCGGTGGCAATGAAAAGAGTCAAACTCTGTAAAATATTTGAAGAGACTTATTCCAAGCCAAATATGAATGGCTGATGGCCTGTGACACAGCCCCAGGAGACCCTGAGAACATGTGCCCAAGGTGGGCAGGCTACATCCTGGTATTACACATTTTAGGGAGATGTAAGACATCAATCAATACATGTGAGATGTACATTGGTTCGGTCCAGAAAGGAGGACAACTCAAAGCAGTGACAAGGGGGCTTCCAAGTCATAGATGAATTCAATAATTTTCTAATTGGCAATTGGTTAAAAGAGTTAAGTTACTGTCTACGGACCTAGAATCAATAGAAGGAGATGTATCAGTTAATATAAGGGGCTAGGGAGACCAAGTTTCCCATTGTGCAGATAGAATTAATAGAAGGGAATGTTTCTTATCAGCCTTAAAAAATCTGTTCTATCAGTCTTCAGATCTCTGTTTTAATGTTAATGCTGGTCAGCTGTGCCTGAATTTCAAAGGGAGGTGGGTATAATGAGGCATGTCTGACCCTCGCTTCCCATCATGACCTGAACTAGTTTATCAGGTTAACTTTACAATGTCCTTGGCCAAAGAGAGGGTCCATCAGTTGGTTGGGGGTGCTTAGAATTGTATTTTTTGTTTACATCAGTATTGTGCTGGAAGTTCTAGCCACTGCAATAAAGCAAGAAAAAAAAAGGCAAAACAATTGAAAAGGAAAAAGTTAAAATGTTTCTATTTGCCAATGGCATAATTGAGTAAGTAGAAAATGCTAAGGACTCTGAGGCAGCTACTATAACTAATATGCAAATTTACCAAGGTTACAGGATACAAAATCTACATACAATAATAATATTTCTACCTACTAGCAACAATGAACAGAAATTGAAATTTTAAGAAATACCATTTACAATAACAACAACAACAGCAAAAGCCCTAAGATTATAAGACATTTGCAAGACCTGTAAAATAAAAACCACAAAGTACTGTTCAGAGAAATTAAAAACAAATACATGGAAACAAATATCATGTTTCTAGTTTGGAAGAAACAACATTATTAATGATTAATGGGGGTTTTAATAATGATTGGGGTTTTAATCACTCCAAATCAATCTACAGATTCATCACAGCAGGGATTTTTTGGTAGAAATTGGCAAACTGATATACAAATTTGTATTGCAAATGACCTAGAGTAGCCAAGAAAATCTTGAAAAATAAGAACAAATTTGGAGAATATGCACTGCCTGATCTCAAACTTACTGTAACAATAAAGCAACCAGGATATGTGACATCGCTGAAAGGATAGGCAAGTAGGTCAACAGAACAGAATAGAAAATTGAGATACACAGGATAGCCAGCAAGTCTTGGAAAAATAAGTAAACATGGAAAACCTGTAAGTCTACACATGTGCAATGACTAGATTTTCAACAAATATGGCAAGCTAGCTAACTCAGGGAAAAATATTTTCAAAAACTGGTGCTGGAAAAATTAGATATCCACGTGAAATTAAAAAGCCTTAAACTAAAAACAAAATATAATTTCAGATAAATCATAGATTAAATGTTAAATTAAAAAAACTGTTGTTAAAAAGTAGAAAATATAACTTTGCAATCTTGTATGAAGTAAAGATTTCTCAGATGAGAATACACTAATCATAACATTAAAAATAATAGAATTTAATAAAATTTAAAATTACTGCTCTTCAAAAAAATCATCATTTAAAGAACGAAAATACAAACCAAAAAGTTGGGGAAAATATTTGCAATACATATATGCACTAAGAATTGTATCCAGAAAATATATTCTTATAAAAGAAAAAACAAACCAATTTAAAAAAAGGCAGGGGGAAGTGTGGGCAAAAAAATTAAAAAGAGATTTCACAATATAATCAACATCATTAGTCATCAGTAAAACAATTAACATTACAATGAATTACCACTTCAAAAGTATTAGAATGGCTCAAATTTGAGAGATAGGCAATCCAAGGTATTAACATGCAAGACAGAATTTTCATGCAAACAAATGGAATTCATACACTGCTAGTAGATCCACAACCACTTTGTAAAACTACTAGCCGTTTTTTAATAAATTTAAACATATACTCATCTTTGAGCTAGAAATTTTACTCCTGGATAAGGCATGTGTCCACAAAATAGTTTGTATAGACATTTATGAGTCCACGACTGGAAATCCCCAAATGTCCATCAACGAGTTAACACACATATAATAGAATATGATTCAGCCATAAAAGGAGACAAATTGCTTATATACATATATTAGTCCGTTTTCACACCACTATAAAGATATTAGCTGAGACTAGATAATTTATAAACAAGAGAGGTTTAATTGACCCACAGTTCCACATGGCTGGGGAGGCTTCAGATAACACAATCATAACGGAAGGGGAAGCAGGCACCTTCTTCACAAGGCAGCAGAAGAGAGAAGAGTTTGTGGGAGGAAATGTCAAACACTGATTAAACCGTCAGATCTCGTGAGAACTCACTATCATGAGTACAGCAAAGGGGAACCAGTCCCATGATCCAATCATCTCAGGAGGCTTTGAAACAGATCGCTAAACAGACGTCTTCACAAATATTCAATACTACCTTCTTGAAACACTTTTCTTCATTGGCTTCTGAAATAACAGACTCCTAACTTTCCTTCTACATCATCAGCCATTTCTCAGTCTTTTTTGCTGGACCACCCAGTTCTTCATAACCTCTAATGATGGTGTGTACAAGAGCCTAATCTCTGGATCTCTCTTCTGTCTACTCTTCCTTTCTGTGTGATTTCATCAAGTCCCTTGGCTCTAAACACCAACAGAACTGCATCACACACAAATAGCTTTATCCAAAATAAGACCCTCTATCACTTTCTATTATCCTTTTACTTTAATTTGTTTTCTTATAGCCCTTATAACTATCAGATAATGTGTGTGTGTGTGTGTGTGTGTGTCTACATGTGTGTAAGGGTTTAGTATCTGCCCCTACCCTACAAATATATGCTGCATGAGAGTAAACCTGTATTCACCGTGGTATATTCCTAATGCCTAAAATAATGACTATTAACTACACAGAATAAATACAAACACATATTGAGTGAAGGAATAAATAAATGATTGAATCTACAAATGCCCAGAAAAATGATGTGGAAAAATAGCCATGATGAGAGTAGTTACATCTCACAGGGGGAATCAAACTTAGCTCTGATTAAAATTGGAATCGGGGAATGTTCAACGAAGACATGTGCTGGACCTCTAAGGCTGAACTTTACATAGTGGTTACATTTTCACGTAGCTATTATACTACAAAAAAGTGACTGATCCAATCACCTCGTTTAATAGACTCCATCCCTCTTGCCTTCTTGTAACACTGGGTCCAACAAATATAAAAATATGTATTAGCTAAAACTCTTCAAAGTTCTGAGTGTAAATATCTTTGATATTATATTTTCTGTGCAACCAAACCATCTTTCACGATGAAGAATTATTATTTTTTTAAATACAGGGAGTCAGAAATGGGAAAAAATTTACAAACTGTACAGTAGTAAAATTGAAAATAAACCTCATAGGTAGATTTGAAATACAAGCTACTGTGATAAGGCAAAAAAAGAAGTAAAACTTAAGTTTAAGTCAATGTGAACTTAAATGCAGGTGAATAAGAACCAAAATCAATAAAAATCAGAAACTGGTTAACAGACATTTACGGTCCTTTAGACAGCTCTATGAGAAGTGGCTCCTGTAGAAGTGAAGGATTTCCTGCTTCTTTTCTCTTGAAAGAAGGGATTATAAATACTGAAGAGCTAGAGAATTTTAGAAAAAAATTACAAGTTAAATATGTGCTAAAATTTGACTAACATGACTATAAAATGAAATATTTTATGACATGTCCAAGACTTTAAAAAAAGAGTAAAACTCAGAGAAATTTAACAATTCAATAAAGTCCAGTCAAGGAAAAAAAAGAAAAGAACAAGAAAGCATGGTAAGTAGAAAACATAAAATAAGACGATGGAAGTAAACTATATATGGCTCTGATCTAAATAAGTACAAGTGCATGAAGAAGATTCTCAAAAGACAGATATTCTATGATAAACATTTTTTAAAATAACTATTTTGTTTACAAAAGACAGGCCTATAACACAACAACAAGTGCAAGTCTAAAGAAGGGGATGGAAAAAAGCCGCTAAAAGGATAAAAAGATATTTCATATTGATAAAAAGCTACCATCTACTAGTAGATATAAGAGCTATAAATATATCTGCACCTAACACATAGCTTCAGAATATATTTTAAAAATTAAGTTCAGAGTGAAAATAAAAAATGTGCAATTCTAGCGAGATAACCCTTTTAGCCTGAAATGAACAGATGAGATATACAAAGTAATTATAAAGTACAGAGATTTCAATAGCACAATTAAAATACTTGATCATAAGTACTGTTTTGATAAACCATATGCATACTTATAGTTATAAATCAACTGGAATATGCATTATTTTCAAACAAAAAAATGTAACTATATGCTAGGTTATAAATTTAAAAATAAAAAACTATGTAATATTATAAATAAATTGTGGCAAAAGCAATGCTTTGCATCAATGTTGACTATGTAGATGACTACTGAGTTAGTGTCAATTTCATGCTGATTTAGGGGAAAGGTCATATTCCTACATTATACTCTGCACAAAATTAAAATAAAATGGACATAGAGTAAAATATAAAAATATGATATCAGTAGAAAATACAGGAAAAATTTTATGATCCTGGCATAAGAAATACCTTCTCAAGCAAGACACACAGAGACAACACAAGTAGTTAACGGAAAGATTTCAATTCAAAACTCCCTTATGGAAAGACGTATATATAAGAATAAAAGAAGAGCCATATGTCATAGACATTAAAATATTTACAACCAATAAACTATCAAAATATGAACACTGAAAATTTGTTTAAAACTTCATGCATTCAACAAATAGAGGAAGATTTCCACATGCAAAGCAATGTCTGAGGAGCTGAGCAGTTCGTAGTCAATGGAAAAGCAAACTCCTTGCTTTACTGCAGCTTTGATGCACGTGGGAGAAATTGGAACCCAACAGAAAAGTAAATTATTATAGTATATTATTAGGAAGTTGTGGGTGATATAAAAGTAATAAAGTAGGGCACGACAAGACAGCAGCAAGTGAGAAGAGATACAATTTTAGATAAAACGCATCTCTAAGAATTGATGAAAGAAGTGGAGCCACCGAAAGATTTGTAATAAGACGCCTTTAGGATTGGACCCTGTGTAATTGTGCAAGCTGGAAGAGAAGTCTAGACAAGACCTGTGGCTCTGGTGTCAGGACTGAAATCACCAGGGTCAGTTGGGGTAACGTGGACATGGAGTGGGAGAGGATAAGGACACACTACAACCCTTGAGGACAAACTGAAACCCAGGAGGACAAAGTGGGTCTCATTGCCCCCAACCTCAATGAGGCCGATGGCTTGTAGGAGGAGCTGAGGCACGTCACCATAGAACTGCACAGTTACAAAGCCCAGGATCTTCAAGAGCTAACGCACTGGCAATGTGGACACTGCCTTGCACCAAAGAGATCAGAGACAATGTGCAAAACCTGCAACAGCGTAGGGGGTCTTACCCCAATCCTGAGAGCATTGAAACAGCCTCTGCTTCCCTTCAGCCTTCCACACTTTGCATACATTTCTAATGCATGTAACCAAAGCCTAGAAGGATACAGGGAAGAGAATCTGGAAAATATAGCTCCCGCTTATCTAAGGTGACACAGTGCACAGTCACCATGCAGAGTATCTTCCTCCCTGGGAAATCTGATATGCAAGCAGAAACCTGGATGAACAGAGAATAATTCATTCTGAGGTCTGAGAGAAGAGAGCAAACAGAGGGTGAAGGCCTGAGATGAGGCATGCTGACAAAGTATCCAGAACAGGAAGGAGGCTAGTGTAGCTGCAGGAGGATGAGTGGGAGAGAAAGATGTCATCAAAAAGGTGCCCCAGGGATTAATTATTTGGAAACTTTGATCAACATCAAACTTCATTTTCTGTGCATAGAAGGCATCCAATAAACATATTTAAGTAATTGATACACAAATAATTTTCTTCAGTAATATTGGAAGCTAAAGAAATTCAGTTGGTTCAGAGAAAAGCTCTCACGTAGAATATTCAAGTTCCTAAATTGCGACTTCAGGTGTTTGTATGTGGCAGCTACAACATCTTTTCAGCAGCATATGAGGGTTGCCTTATTTGTTTCTCCATAAAACTTGGAGAGACAAGGATGTAGATGACAAGGCCAACTTTTGTACACTAATCCTATCTAAGACCAACATCTTAGACGATATAGACAAGGACTGTATGAGAAGGGTTAACATCAGATGATAGAGTCAATTCAGACCTAATGCAAATCCCAGGTAGTCTCTGAGATGGATATTTACAGGATAGAGAAGTTAACCCCAGACAACAGCTCAATGGCAGCTCGATGGCTAAACCATAAGAAGACTATAAAGAAGCAAAATAACCTATATAGTTAAGAATGAGAGCAAGAGCCTACACTGATTCACATATAGAATATAAATTATCTGACTTATGTGTGGGTGATATTCTTGTTAGAACCTATATAAGGCAGTAGCTCTCCGGGAAAGAGCTACACTGATTGGAGCACCTAAGACTGCCATTAAATAAACTACTCAAAGCAGTCAAAATCCTAGAGAAAAGTTCATTACAGAGAAAGTATAAATTAAAAGTACAGGTGGGGCTGGGTGCGGTGCCTTACGGCTGTAATCCCAGCACCTTCGAGGCCGAGGCAGGCAGATCACCTGAGGTCAGGAGTTCGAGACCACGCTGGCCAACATGGTGAAACCCCAGCTCTACTAAAAACACAATAAAGTAGCTGGGCATGGTGGCATGTGCCTGTAACCCCAGCTACTTGGGAGGCTGAGGCAGGAGAATCACTTGAACCCAGGAGGTGGTGGTTGCAGTGAGCTGAGATCATGCCACTGCACTCCAGCCTGGGTGAGTGAGACTCCTTCTCAAAAAAAAAAAAAAAAAGTACAAAGTACAGGTGGGAAACTATCATATTCCATGCGATGTAAGCCAAGATAACTTTCTACTTTTAGGTCCTTAAAAACCTGAACCTAGATGACTGAGGATTCAGTGAGCACACAAAGAAAGCTCTTAGCTGAAATATAAGTGAATAAGTAGGACAGCCTGCTACCCTTATTGTATTTGAACAATGGAAACACCTGCCATATGGATAGGCCCCATGAGACAGAAACACAGACTAGACATGGATAAACAGCACAGTTCAGGCCACACATCAAGTAACCTCCAAAACAGAGGCAAAGAAAGGAAAAAAGACTCTGTCCACTGAAGAGAAATTTCCCAGACTGGTAACTGTGAGAACTCAGGACTTTGGATGAGCAGGTAGACAGCAGTTATCCCTGATGGACTGAGGAGGGCAGGCAAGTCAGTTATGTCCAAAGTAACACGACCGAGAAGGAGGCATCACATGCAGAAAAGTACTCTGAAATCATCAGTTCTTGTTCATGTGAAAAACATTCAATGCTCTAACAATTTGGTCCTCAAGTGAAAAATAAATAATAGGCTAATGGGCAACCAATGTGGAAAAAAAACAACAGGAGCAGAAATACACCAAATAGAACAAAGTAACCTACCAATCAGACATGTTTCGATGCCCCAGAAGAGATGACTCAAAAGTCAAAATAAAGAACTAATGAAATTAACTAGAGTTTTAATATAAATTAACCAATTGGTAGAACTATGAACTAGATAGGTCCATCAAAAATTGGACATCTGCAACAAACTTACCAATTGCATGGTCAGAGAAGTATTCATAACAACAAAGTATTTCATAGAAACAGCATCAGATATATCCACTATCCAAGGAATATGTAATAGAAAAGGGAGCACAAGGAAGATATACTGGGGGAAATCCGACAGACTACTTTGAACCTGTGATTGAATCACAAAGAAAAAAGTATGAACTATGACTTAAGACTAGGACTTACACACTTGATTGCACCCCAAAGCACTGTAGTTATTGCCTAGAACATCAAAGAGGCAGACCGGGAAACATTTTTATAGCTAGGGAAATGAAGGCATGAGCCAATTCGAGGGTATATTATGGAAATTTCATAGTTTTTAATGCAGCTATGAAAGAATAAATAATTGAAAGGTTTAATGGCTATAAAAGAAACAACTACCCAAAAAAACAGGAATTGACATAAATGGAAAATGGAACACTGCCAAAGCCTCTCCACAATCATAAAACTATTAACACAGCCAAAATATAGTCCCATACCTGTGTTGTATGACATCAAAATTGCTTATAAAGGTAAAAGGGTAGGGATTCATTAACCAAGCAAAGTTCACAAAATGAGCAGAAATGTATAGAAATCAGGGATAACATTTTCTTGTTACCTCACAAATATCTCAAACTAAAGAGACTTGGATGAGAATAATGTATGCAGTGAAAATTGTTAGCAACTCTCTTGACTTATATCATCAATTTTTATAGTAAATTAAATGAAAAATATAAAACATAATATAGACAGGATGTTTAGTGCTCTGACTCAGTCTCTTGACAGTAGAGGACACCATGTGGATTATGGGGACCCAGCTATCCTGACATGGCAGGTCACTGCATTAGCAGTAGACCCAATAAGAATGATAAGACCATTTAATGTCCCAAGAACATGAAAGTGCTGCTAAAGCAACATCACTGAGAGCCATTGTAAAAGCAGAAGAAAAGAACAAAGGTAATAATATCTAAATCTTCATGGACATTGAACATGGACTTATCAAGCTGAAAAGGCACTTGTAATGACTGAAACAGAGACAATGTATAAAGTTAATGCCTTTTTTCCGGTTTGGGGACTGCGTTGGGTGCATATGGGTCTCTTTTCTTTTTTATTTATTTGTTTTGAGACAGAATCTCACTCTGTCGCCCAAGCTGAAGTGCAGTGGCATGCTCTCAGCTCACTGTAGCCTCCGCCTCTTTTCAAGCAATTCTTTTGCCTCAGCCTCCTGAGTAGCTGGGATTACAGGTGCACTCCTGAGTAGCTGGGATTACAGGTGCATGCCTGGCTAATTTTTATTATTTTTAGTAAAGATGTTGACCAGGCTGGTCTCGAATTCCTGGCCTAAAGTGATCTACCCATCTCGGCCTCCCAAAATGCTGGGATTACAGGCGTGAACCACCAGGGCCTGGCCCATATGGGTGTCTTAATAAGAACTGAGTTGAGTCCCTGGACAGGTTAGAAAATTAGACACGCCTAAAAAGTATGTGATTATGACAATATGGATTTAGATCTAGGGTATGGCATAGCATATTGGATTGACTTCGAGGCAGGATTGAGTTTTAGAGTGTATAAGTACTTTAATTGTTAAGTCTGATTCCCAGTGTGTGGTAGCCATAATACTTTCTCAGCATCAACATGTGGGAGCTGTCTAATTTTCATTTCCGTAGAAGCTAAAGCCAATTTGGTGAGAGAGGCAGAATTTGCAGTAATCATATCTAGAGATGACATCAGAGGCTCTCTTGATTGCATACTGCCAGTCACAGTGAGGGCATGGAAGGTAAGCTGAAAAGAGAAACAAATCCCCAGTAAAGGAGTTCACCAGACAGACTAGAAGAACATAAGCCTTTATAACTCAAAACTACTTGCTCAACTGCAAGAAGTAATGCAGCCCCTCATCTCTCCTAATGCCTGAAGGTTGGATGGATGGTCCAAAGCTGTCTAGATGTTGGTCTTGACAAATGCTCTTATAATAGAATCAGACCTGGAGCGATGCCTTTGGCAGACCACCAGTAGAAGGCAACCAATGGACAATTACAGACACCATCAAGAAACTACAGCGTTGTGGTTTAAAGAGGTGCATGTGTGTTGTGTGTTTTAGCAGTTTCTATTCAAATCATCTTTTTTTGCTGTTCCATTTAGATTTAGGTATGTTTACTTTAGAGAGCAAACATATTGGTAACGACATGACTTATTCTTCACAGTCCTACTTCAGACCACATTGCTTGGGACTGCATGACTTATGGGATGGAGCCTAATATGACTCGCCTTTCAAAGATAAAGCAAATCTCTCACAAAGTTTTCTATAGAAACAGGAGACTGATGAAGCTTTTACTAAAGTGAGAATTCAATATAAAGAGAAATTATTAGAAAAGTATAAAATTATTCACTCCAAAAAAAAAAACCTACTTGAATAAGCATCTCTAATATATATTTCAGGGTTAGCTCTAATATATCTGAAAGTTTTAATAAATAGGGAAGTTTTCTGACAAGCCCTCTCATTGCCATTGATTGCCTTATATTTACAGAAGAGCAAGGTCTTTCTGTAGAGGAAAATGAACCTTTAAGTTTTATTCACACTTCATCAAACTCAATGTGGATTCTAAAATTCTTTCAAGTTTCCTGCCAGTAGGAATTACTTTTTATGCTAGGAACATCTTTTCAATAGAAGTTACAGGTTACAGACAAAGAAAAGGCATGAACATAAATCAAAGTAAGGCCATAAGAAAAAATATGTTTCATCAAAGGAGTGAAAATCACTTTGAAAGATGAAAGAAATAGTAAGTACACAGACCATGGCCAGAAAGGAGAGATAAAAGAAAAACAAGAAAGAGGAACAGGATTTTGGAAGACTATTGAAAAAAATAGCATGTGGGTGTGAATGTGTGTGTACTCCCGTGTGTGCGTGAGGTTTGTCGTGTTACAGCAGCCAGATGAAAGAGATGAGGCTGGAAATCCCTCATCTTGAACATCAAGTGTTTCGAGGCTGGATACATTTGCATAATTTACTCTGATTGTTCCAAAGGGAAAAGGATCTTACAATGACAAGTAAGTCTGAATCAGAACAGTAAGAACTGACACACAGTCACAATATACACACCCTTAGAGCTACAGAGGTAGTTATATGAGAATGTCAGCAGGATGGGAGGTGGGAGGAATCTCTAATGGAGGCAAGACTCAAAAGTGGTTCATGCCATCGTAGGGCTGTCTTCATGAGGGAGGCTCTACTAGATATGTGGACGTGGAGTTATACTTGGAAGCAGAATGGGAACAAAATGCAGAGGAAGGCTCTCACAGCCATGGATTTATCCACATACTCTCAGCAGTGCCATGACTTTATCCATTAATAGATGCCATGCTCATGCTGCTCGAGGTCCATTTCTGTAAGGATCAACATCTGTCCTTTACATTTGGGACTTGTGTTAAACACTGCAGATAAAAATTCTACATTGACTCTGCAACTAAAATCTCAGGCAGGATAAAGAAAGGAGAAACACGCAATAAAGTCAGATGGCAAACAACTCAACTCCCAATCTTTTTAGTACTTTGGTGTTACAAAAGTTTTAATAACAGACATGTACTATCCTGGGTGGATTCACCTACTGTAGAAGTATGGCAATGGGTAGAATTCAATAGTTGCCTTTATACGTATGTGGCATGCGTATCAGTCCTGTTTTCTGCATCTCATGAAGACAGCAGTGATGGCTGTGATGTGTGCTTCATTATAGACTCAGGGATTCCTCAAACTCCAAGCAGCTCTGATCTACCCTGGGCAGTGATTCAGGCACTCTGCCCAAAGAATCATGCCAATTGTTTCTGTGAAATATTTGAAATCTACTTTCTTAAAATCTACAGAACATGAGAAGACTGTCCAAAATGTCCATATTATTTGCTGATGTGTTATAAGATTCAAAGTGCGAAATCATTTTAAACTACAGATATTCCTCAGTACTCTGTAACTCTTCTTAAACATGAGAATTAAGCAAAAAGTAGAAATTTTCTTTATTTTTCAACTAAATTTCATACAAAAAAATTATTGTCAACTCAAGGAGTAAAGAGTATAATAGATTTTTCTGGCCAGGTGTGGTGGCTCAAGCCTGTAATGTCAGCACTTTGGGAAGCTGAGGCGGGCAGATCACTTGAGTTCAGGAGTTCAAGACCAGCCTGGCCAATACGGTGAAATCCCGTCTTAACTAAAAACACAAAAATTAGCCAAGCATGGTGGTGGGCACCTATAGTCCCAGCTACTAGGGAGGCTGAGGCAGGAGAATCTCTTGAGCCTGGAAGGCAGAGGTTGCAGTGAGCCAAGATCATGCCACTGCACTCCAGCCTAGGTGACAGAGCGAGACTCTGTCTCAAAACAGAAAAAAAAAAGGGGGGGGTGGGGCTATTCTGCCAAATGACTATTCCACTATTTCTTCCTCTGTGAACCCCCCCCCTTTCGTTACCTAATCCTGTTTCAAAGTCAGGTTTATAATCTCTAAAGAAGGCATTATCCAACATGCTTAGCCTTTTCTTACCAAGAAACCAGCTCCTCATTCTTCACTCTAATAACTCTTTTCCATTTTTACCCTCATGAATGGGATTAAATAAAAGTTAAATATTTGGAAGACTATGTATTCCAAATATATAGTACTACTTTCACTAACCTTTGATAAGAAGCGTATTTTTCTATTGTCTATATGTCCAATGTAATATTCAGCCTAGATCCGATTTTATCAGGTATTAGAAATCTTAGATTTTACTTACTTATTTGAGTTACCATATTGATTTCACTGTATTACTCTCCACTCTACTCCAGTACATAGAGACCTAAAGCCAAAATCAATGTGTTTGGCCCATATTCCTGTGATATTTTTACTGATAGTTACTGACAAAGTAAGTAAGTTTTTCTTTTTTTTTTTGGAGAGGATAGCTTTTAGTAACAGGGTTCCCTTTTATGAACTTTTCCCAAATATCCCTGTAAAGGCCCCAGAATGAAAGTATCAACCTCATGACGACATGTTCTGACCAATTTTTGTGATGCACTGTCCTCCTGCCAAGAACCTGTTATTCTAGGATGGTAAACTGTGAATCAGAAAAGGAAATCCTATCTAGACAATCCAGTAGCTGTGGAATCACTTTGTATATCCTCCTTTCACTAATCCAAAAACGATACTTTCAATTTTGAAAGAGAAAAAAAAACTATAACTTTTCAATTCCTGAGGATATTTAAAAATTTCTAGAAATAGTTTATGGTGTTATTATTGTGCTTATTCTCATTGAAATTTCCAGAAATGAGTAGCAATGAATTTGTCCCTGTTTATCAATAAAATGTGGAGTCTGTTGGGGATAATTTTAAGGGGAACATAATAAAGCATCCAATAGTATTGTTGAAAAAAAATGTCAGTCCTATAAAAGAAAAGAAATAGAATTATACCCTAATGAGGCATCCAACAACCAAGGGTGTAGGCCTGCAATTATGTTACAAAAACTTTATGCGCTATTATAATTTAGTACACGGTTTTCTAGCACCAGTCACAGTGTTACAACACATTTATTAAAACAATGTTGTCTGTAACAGAGGCTCAGAAAATGGGTGAATATATTGGAAACTTTTTTCTCTATAAGGACGACATATAACTCAAATGTGGAGTTCAAGACATAAAACTCAAATGTGAAAACAGAAATGTGAACTCATGTTCTTGTAAAAAAAAATCTCATTTCTAGCATTGCCTCTATTAACTTAAAAAAATATAATTTATAAATTTAGAAAAAGAGAGGAGACATTATTTCTTGTAAAAGGTGACCATCTCTTAGGGTAGAAAGTGGGCCTCCAGCCAAGACCAGAGGCAGGCACTCTGAAGGAGGAGGGGTTAGGGCAGGAGTTTTATGCTGAATGGGTTGGATAAATATACATACTCAACAGGTTACAAGGGAAGCTATGAATATTCATGAAGGTGGTCCTTACACATGCTTATCAAACAAACATGCATGTTCACTTTTGGGTGGTGACTTGACAGTTAAATGTATTATAATAACACCCTATACATCAAAAGGTCTTTTCAGAACATGAATGCACGCAAGTGCACAGCGTCTGCAAGCCAGCCAGAGGCAGTCCATTGTGAGTGGTCTTCCTATCAGGAGAAAGTTACTTAAATCAGTCTCGTCCAATCAAAGCTGTAATTATGGCTGGCAGAACAGGCAGTAAGTTAGTCAGCATTTGGTGGAACTGCAAATTGTTTTAATATTACTTATCTCAAATGCAGAGCTTGTTTACCTGCTGGAGAAAAGGAAAAGCCTTGGGGCAGCTAGAACATAGTTTATTCATTAGGTATAGAGATGTGTAATTTAGCCCTTGACTGGTATGGTGTTAGGTCTTATTTATAATTTGGTATCTTACTGTCACAAAGAGTCTCTTCTGTCAGTCTCTTGATCTCCATTTTAACACTAAGACTGGTCGCTTGTTGTGTCCAAACCATAAAAGAGAGGGAGTAAAAAGAGGCCTGTATGACCTCCCATACCATTGTGGTTGGGAACTAAGTTTTTTTTCTGGGGTCCCCTTGGCCAAGCGGGGGTTTGTTCAGTCCGTGTGGGCTTAGAATTTTATTTTTAGTTTACATTTCTAAAATTACTGAGAAGTGATTTCAGCTATTACTTGTGCTCAAGAAAAACAATCTGATCTGTGGGGATTGCTCCCATGTGAAGCCCCTCGGAATTGGGCCTCACCATATGGTGAGCTTGAGCCCGGACACAGTTTCCCATTGGAGGCAGTCGAGACCTGGGAAAGTTAAACTGAGATCAAAGGATATCTAAAAACAACTTTGCTAGACGATGAGGTGATACCTATGTGTCTGAGTAGACATTGTGTTTATTTTCTGTTTCTGCATTTTATGACTTTGTCTACCTATTTGCTGGGTCCTGTGCTTGTTCTTGTGACTGCTATTTGCATAGATAATAGGCTTACTGCCTCTCTGGTGCCTTGCATAGATAGTTAACTTTTTAATGTTAGGTTTCCCCAACCTGATAATGAGACCCATCTGGACGACTTGATTGTATCTGATTATATATGTGATTTTACTATTGTGTTATCTGCTGCCTAAGCTTGTATCCCGAGGACTTTCTGTTCCCTTTGATGTATGAGATAATGGTGTCTGTTCCTGCAAATGAAGTAGGACAAAGATATATATACTAACTGTGTGCAAAATAAATTTGCTATTTGAGCAATCGCTCACTTGGCCCTCCAGACCTCGCATTTCTTTCTCTCTTTTCTTCCTGTGCACTCCCCTATTCAGGTTGGAACCCTCTTGCTGGCCAAGAGTCCCCGGCAGACGTGCCGGCCTCTTGGGAGCCCAGACTGATCGTTGTTTCTACTAAATGAAAACTGTAGCTCTGTTAAAAGACTACAGGCATTTCCACAGGCAGAAAACATCAAGTTGAGGTTAGACATCTTTTTATTGGCAGAATGAGAATAGTTTGAAACATATCCTACATAACGCTGGAGCAAAGATGCTGCTTGAAGGGGCCCTGCCACTAAGTTCAAACCATTTGAGCAACACAAAGAGACGAATAATCCCATGAAAATCCATGAGCTCGTAAGAAGATTTTAAAAGTTGAACTACTGTGAAATACCCCAAAGGGCAAGTATGGAAGGATTTTTAATGTACAGAAATATGACATAATGATAAACGCAATCATGTGTATATTGCATCAAGTTTTAGTAACTAACACAGCAATGAAAATCAATCATTAAGAGATCTGTTGACCCTACCAGAATCTCTGGGACACAGCTAGGGCAGTGTTAAAAGGAAAATTCATAGCACTAAACATCCACAGCAAAAAGTTAGAAGGATCTCAAATTAACAACCTAATACCACAGCTGAAAAGAATCACAGAAGCAAGAGCAAACCAACTTCAAGGCTGGCAGAAGACACGAAATAACAAAAATCAGAGCTGAACTGAAGTTAATTGAGACACCAAAAAAACATTCAAAAACCAATATATTCAGGAGTTAGATATTTGAGAAAATTAACAAGATAGATAGGCCACTAGCTAGACTAATAAAGAAGAAAGAAGAGAAGATCCAAATAAACACAATTAGAAATGACAAAAAGGATGCTACCACTGACCCCACAAACAGAAAACTAACCATCCAAAACTACTGATAAACAACTCCAGAGAAGCTGCAGAATACAAAATCAACGTACAAAATTCAGTGTCATGTTTACAAACCAACAACAGCCAGGCCAAGAGCCAAATCAGGAACCCAATCTCATTCAAAATTGCCACAAAAAATAAAATTAATAAAATACCTAGGAATACTGCTAGGCAGAGAGGTGAAAGATCTCTACAACGAGAATTACAAAACACTGCTCAAAGAAATCAGAGATGACACAAAGAAATGAAAAAAAAAAAAAAAAAAAACACTCCACACTCACGGACAGGAAGAATCAGTATCATTAAAATGGCCATACTGCCCAAGCATTACAGATTCAGTGCTATTCCTATCAAACTATCAATGACATTATCCATAGAACTAGAAAAAACTATCTTAAAATTCACTTGGGGCTGGGCGTGGTGGCTCATGCCTGTAATCCCAGCACTTTGGGAGGTGGATGCAAGTGAATCGTTTCAGGTCAGGAATTCATGGCCAACATGGTGAAACTCCACTTCTACTAAAAATACAAAAATTACCGGGGTGTGGTGGCAGATGCCTGTAATCCCAGCTACTTGGGAGGCTGAAGCAGGAGAATTCCTTGAACCCAGGAGGTGGAGGTTGCGATCAGCCAAGATCGTGCCATTGCACTCCAGTCCGGGTGACAGAGTGAGACTCCATCTCAAAAAATAATAATTAAAATAGAAAATAAATAAAATAAAATTCACTTGGAACCAAAAAAGAGCTCAAATAGTCAAGATGATCCTAAGCAAAAAGAACAAAGCTGGAGGCATTACATTATTCAACTTCAAACTATACTACAGGACTACAGAAATCAAGACAGCATGACGGTACAAAAACAGAAAAATAGACCAATGGAACAGAATAGTCTGGAAATAAGACTGTACATCTAAAACCATCTTATTTTTGACAAACCTGACACAGGCAATGGGGAAATGACTCCCTATTTAATAAATGGTGCTGAGATAACTGGCTAGCCATATGCAGGAGATTAAAACTGGACCCTTTCTTTACACCATATACAAAAATCAACTCAACATGGATTAAAGATTTAAATGTAAAACACGAAACTATAGAAACCCTGGAAGACAACCTAGGCAATACAATTCTGGACATAAAAACAGGCAAAGGTTTTATGATGAAGATGTCAAAAGCAATCACAACAAAAGCAAAAAGTGATGAATGGCAACTAATTAAACTTAAGAGCTTCTGTGCAGCAGAAGAAACTATCAACAGAGTAAACATACAACCTACAGAATGGTAGAAAATATATGCAAACTATGCATCTGACAAAGGTCTAATACCCAGCATCTATAAAAACTTAAATTTACAAGAAAAAGATAACCCTACTAAAAAGTAAGCTAAGAAAATGAACAGATACTTTTCAAAAGAAGACATAAATGCAGCCAAGAAGCATATAAAAATGTTCAGTATTATGGATGATTTGAGAAATGCAAATCAAAACCACAATGAGATACCATCATCTCACACTAATCAGAATGACCATTATTAAAAAATAAAAAAATAACAGATGCTGGTAAGGTTTCGGAGAAAAGGGAACACTTATACACTGTTGGTGGATGTGTAAATTAGTTCAACCATTGCAAAAAGCAGTGAGATGATTTCTCAAAAAGCTAAAAATAGAACTGACATTCAACCCAGTAATCCTGTGACTGGGTATATACCCAGAGGAATGTAAATCATTCTACCATAAAGACACATGCATGTTCATGTTCATTGCAGCACTATTCAAAATAGCAAAGACATGGAACCAATCTAAATGCCCATTAATGACAGATTGGATAAATAAAATGTGGTCCAGGGAAGCGGTGGTGGCTCACGCCTGTAATCCCAGCACTTTGGGAGGCCAAGGAGGCAGATCACGATGTCAGGAGATGAAGACCATCTTGGCAAACATGGTGAAACCCGATCTCTACTAAAAATACAAAAATTAGCTGTGCATGATGGTGCATGCCTATAATCCCAGCTACTCAGGAGGATGAGGCAGGAGAATCTCTGGAACTCGAAAGGTGGAAGGTGCAGTGAGCCGAGGTTGTGCTATTGTACTCCAGCCTGGTGACAGAGCAAGACTCTGTATCAAAAAAAAAAAAGAAAAAGAAAAAGAAAAAGAAAAAAAAATGTGGTACATACTCACCATGGAATACCATGCAACCATATGAAGGAACAAGGTCATGTCTTTTGCGGGAACATGGATGAAGCTGGAAGCCATTATCATTAGCAAACTAACATACGAACAGAAAACCAAATACTGCACATTCTCACATTTAAGTGGGAGTTAAATAATACTCATGGACACAAAGAGGGGAGCAACACACACAGGGGCCCACTTGAGGGTGGAGGGTGGGAGGAGAAAAAGGATCAGAAAAAAAATAACTATTGGGTTCTAGGCTTAGTACTTGTATGACAAAATAATCTATGCAACATACCCCTGTGACATGAGTTTACTTATGTAACAAACCTGCACATGTACCCCTGCACCTAAAAGTTAAAAAAAAATCGGTTTAACTTTGTTCAGAGTATGTAGAGTAGGTTATGTAGCAATAACAAATAGGCCCCAAAGTATGAGTAGGTTAAAGTACAAAAAAGTGTATTTCTCTTTCACATATCAGTTGCAAGTGGTTTTCAGGTTGCCAAGGCACCTCTCATGCATATGATCATTCAGGAACTGATGTCTGCTTTGCCACCTTTTTTATGACTTCAGCATTGTGTTACATTTTCCAGTCAGCCCAAGGAGGAAAAGCTGAACGTAGACACATCACTCCTGCTCACCTTGCACTGGCTAGAATTTAGTCACATGGTCACCCCTAAGTGTAAGAGAAATGCAGGAATGTAGGTTATCTGTACACTGAGGATGCAGAGAAAGTGGGTTTGGGGATCAGCTAGCCACTCAGTGCAGAAGAACATCATTTTAGTCAAGAAACAGAGCTATAAAAAGGGTTGTGGTAAAAATGTGTTAAAGTGGTTTAAGAAGAAATGAAAAGATTGTAAGAGAACAATCTGTGATGTACCATGTTGCAAGAAAATGTAACTCTGAAATATCCATCAAAATAAGGGCTAAATCTGGCCAGGCGCGGTGGCTCACACCTGAAATACCAGCACTTTGGGAGGCTGAGGTGGGCAAATTACAAGGTCAGGAGCTTGAGACCAGCCTGGCCAACATGATGAAACCCTGTCTCTACTAAAAATACAAAAATTACCTGGGTGTGGTGGCAGGCGCCTGTAGTTCCAGCTACTCCGGAGGCTGAGGCAGGGGAATCACTTGAACGCAGGAGTCAGAGGTTATATGGTGAGCTGAGATCGCACCACTACACTCCAGCCTGGGTGACAGAGCAAGACTCTGCCTCAAAAAAAAAAAAAAAAAAAAAAAAATTAGCTGGGCGTGGTGGTGGGTGCCTTTAATCCCAGCTACTCAGGAGCCTGAGGCAGGAGAATTGCTGGAACCCGGGAGGTAGAGGTTGCAGTGAGCCGATATCACGCCACTACACTCCAGCCTGTACAAAAGAGCAAGACTCCATCTCAAAAAAGAAGAAGAAGAAGAAAAAAAAGCAGGGGGAGGGGTGCTAAATCTAATAAATGCCAGTTTAGGTCAAGTAACTTTGTATTCTTTTTAACAAGTCTCAGACTCTAATTCCAAATTTCTAGTTGATTACCTAAACATTTCCTCTCAGTGGCTGTGAAAGCCTGAGATGGCAATTTTCTTTCTCTGGCTGGGGTAAGTAAAAATGTGTAAACCTAAGCAAAGAAATAAAGCAAACTCATAGCCCCAGTCCTGTGGTGTATAATGTATTCCACTGATACAGCAACAGTTTTCTAATCCCAGTGCTCCTTTTGTGCAGGCTTTGCTTTTAAAATGTTTGAAGCAGCTTATTATTTAAGTGCAATTTCTTAGAGTTCTAAAAGCTGCTTAAGTGATCAATAAAGTTTTGTTATATTTGTAAGTCTAGGTAGTTGTTTGAAGGTCTTTAGAGAATCATATGTGTTACCTTTTTATGTTTGTAAAGTCACGATCAAAAGAGAATGTGTTTAACAATATCTCTTCACTAGATTTTAAAATGAACTGTGAGTTGAATAAAAATTTATTATCCCAAATTTAATAAATTAAGTATTAACTAAAAACACTAGTACCAATAATTTTAATTTTCTTTGGACATACATTTTCCTCATACACAAAAATTCCAATTGGGACAGAATCTTAGACGTGTTATAAACATCTTCTACTCTCAAGTAGTCAGTTCAATGACCAAATCCCCCACTCTATGTAGGCACCCAGTGTGAAAATGCACACCTAATAATAGAGAAGAAACTACTCACGAATACTCTGAACGCAGAGAGATTTCTAGAATGCCAGAGAACAGGCTCTACACGGGAGGGGACACAGTGTGCACACATTCTAAATTGGGTTGGAAAGAGGGAAAACTGGATTTTGTTTTACCCATAGGACCATCCTTGTGATGGAAATAGGGAATATATTAGTCCCTGAACTGATTGCAGGAGGTCAGACGAGCTAGTAACTCCCACATCCTCTTTTCATGCTTTGGAGACTCTGATCATAAAATAGCAATTACTCATTTGAATAGTGGATATTGCTTAAGTGCAGAAGATCTAAAGGTCTTACTCTAGACCATGCTGTCCCCAAGGCACAGGAGTGTGACTTTTGGGCAACAGGGCATTGTTTGGCTGGAAGCAGGTGAAGGGAACCCAGGTGGAGAGGAGGAGAACTTATCCCTTTCACAGCTCCCTAAGGCCTCGTCTCTGGTCTCAGGAGACAAAAGCATTTTTGTCTGAGCTTACAGCTCAGGTTCATACCAATGCTCTTTAAAAAGTCACCTGATGGCCGGGTGTGATGGCTCATGCCTGTAATCCCAGCACTTTGGGAGGCCGAGGTGGGTGGATCATGAGGTTAGAAGTTCACGACCAGCCTGGTCAAGATGGTGAAACCCTGTCTCTACTAAAAATACAAAAAAAATTAGCCTGGCATGGTGACGGGTGTCTGTAATCTCAGCTACTTGGGAGGCTGAGGCAGAGAATTGCTTGAACCCTGGAGACAGAGGTTGCAGTGAGCTGAGATCGCACCACTGCACTCCAGTCTGAGTGACAGAGTGAGACTCCAGCTCAAAAATAAACAAAATAGTCACCTGCTAATGGACCACCAACATGGTAGACCATAATACTGGACACTCCTTTCACATTTGTGAAAAAGCCCTTCTAGAATATCAAGAATTAGGGGAACGTGCCAAAGAGATGGGTACAGAAAAGAAATGTTCTTGGCTTATTTCTTGTCCCATCATTTTTATTTCAACATTTGTCTTATGCCTGCTTTAATTACTTCTCCATTCTGTCCCCACTTCAGCCTTCAGTGGAGCTGCCACTTCCCTTTGGTTTCTCTAATGCTACCAACAGAGCTGCCATGCAAATGTCTGCTGTTCAATGCTGTAAGAGACTCCATGGAAGATACTAGCTAACTAACCAAGCTAAAGGTTAGTTCTACTCTAAACTAAGCTCTGGTTATCCACTCCAGATTCAGGCTGTCCAACTTCCCTCTAAACTATTTTTATTTGTATGTTTTTATTTTATTTATTTATTTTATCCATTTATGTATTTATTTATTTGAGATCAAGTCTCACTCTGTTGCCCAGGCTGGAGTGCAGTGGGGCAATCTTGGCTTACTGCAACGTCTGCCTCCCTGGCTCAAGCAATTCTCTTGTCTCAGCCTCCTGAGTAGCTGGGATTACAGACATCCACCATGATGTATGGCTTTTCTTTCTTTCTTTCTTTTCCTTTCTTCCTTCTTTTTCTTTCTTTTCTCTCTTTCCCTCCCTCCCTCCCTCTCCCCCCCCCCCCCTCTCTCTCTCTCTCTCCTTTTTTTTTGATGGAGTCTCACTCTGTTGCCCAGGCTGGAATGCAGTGGCATGTTCTCGGCTCACTGCAACCTCCACCTCCTGGGTTCAAGGGATTCTCCTGGCTCTGCCTCCCAAGTAGCTGTGATTACAGGTGTGCACCACCATGCCCTGCTAATTTTTGCATTTTTAGTAGAGATGGGGTTTCACCATGTTGGCCAGGCTAGTCTCGAACTCCTGACCTCAAGTGATCCGCCTGCCTTGGCCTCCTAAAGTCCTGGGATTACAGCTGTAAGCCACTGCACCTGGCCTTCTAAAGTATTTATGAATGTGCAGTGGAAGTAAAAATTTACAACATTGAAAAATAAGTCCATCAGGCAATAATTTGCCAGAATCTGACAGGCATTTCCATTAGCTAAGATGCCAGTATTTCTTCACTTAGCAATACATCTTGCAGGAAAATTGTACACAGGGGTCCCCCAGAAGTGGCCTTGATTTGCAGCTGGCTGAGGAGATGGCATTGGATTGAAAAATTTTGGCAGCAGGATACAGTTGATTTGGAAATTAAAATACAGCACCTCACCAGCCCAAAGTGAGGCACTTCCAGAAAGTTAGAAGTGTGATGTGGAAATGCAAACTCTACACCTCCCATGCTCCCCGTGGCCTTCAGAAGCCAGACTGCTTCCTGCTGTCTCCCCAGCAACACTCATCTGTTGTCCCCATTGCTGTCAACCAAATGCTCTCCATAGTCATATGGAAACTGCACCAGATAGAAGATGGGCAGACTGTAGGTGAAGAAATGCGTTGTGGCAAATTGTGCCCTAGGAACTGCAGTCTCCACCACAGAGCCCTAGAAATAGGGATACCAGGGAAGAGGCTCGATTGATGTATAAAAATGATGACAATATGTCATACTATGTATTTCCTCAGTGCATCAGGAAGCAGCCCATGGGAGCACAGCATTCCTAATTTTTCCAGAAGAGTAGTTGTAGATGAACACCAACTGGACACCAGGAAGGGGGCTAGGGTGTAAGTCTAGTGCAAGGCATGCAACAGAGGAAAGCAGAAACAGGGCTGACAGTGCTAGGTGACAAAAATAGTGTCTTACAGGACAGCATCTCTTTTGAAATGAAAAGAAGCCGGTGAGGCACCTGTTGAAGTGGTGTAGATTGACACATTAAAAAGCATTAACTGTAGGAATCAAAAGACAATTTTAGAAAGTGCAATTAATATATTTAAGTAAACAATGTCTAAAAAAATTTGAGCACCCAAAAATCATAGTTGAAATAAGCTAATATTAAGTGGGAGAGGGTGAGACAGCAAACCATGTAGGACAATAAGAAAAGCAATAACATGATTAAAAATCTACACTGAGGTAACTGGAAGCTGAATTGACAGTGTGGGATATTGTGTCAGTGATTTAGTGAAATGAACATGAGCTTTTCTAGAATGTATAGTGCACCTTTCAAACACAAACCAGTCAGGGCCCAGGGTCTTTCTATCATTATTCTTTGTCACGTGGTTTTTGTGATTATGGTCACAAAATGCCTGTAGCAACTCCAGGCTTTGCATCCAAAGTCCAGGCAGGAAGGAGAAGAAAGGGTAGTATCAAAGGGCAAACAACATTTTCTTCCCTCAAAGTGGCTCGATGTTCTATAACTACGTTGCCACTCGCTGAGCTACCCTTTGCAGGAAAAGTCCACAAACTTCGTGGCTTCCGCCTTATATTTTATGCAGCTGAAACTAGCAGAGTTCTTTCCAGCCTTCTTCACAGGTTCTCTGAAATTCTCAGGCAGGGAACTTGGAAGCTTGATGAAAAGCAAAGCTCTGCTGGAAATAAACACCATGTTGTATTCAACATATCAGCTCCTCCAGTCACCTGAGGTCTATGATAGAGCTGAGCTCACAGCTCTTCTATCGTTCTTTTCTGACAAAGCTCTGTCATTCAAGCATATAGATTTTAGGTAGCCCAACCCCACTGGTTTACCCTCTGAGTCCTAACCTATAGTTGGCAATATCTAAGATGTCACTTCCTAAACAAAGATGCTTTGTTTCCACTGTGATTGTTCTTTTTTGTTTTTGTCCTAATTTAATGGACCTTTGACATATAAACTAAGGAGTAAGATTTACATAATATTTTTAAAAACTAATGATGCTGCTGAGAAAAGTACCTGTACTTTTTTCTATTCCTCCCATTAAGAACAAATAAAAATCCTGACGTTATATATAAAACAAACACAGCAAGACTCTGAAAAGGGGCAAGAAAGCAGAGCATCTAGTGACACAGAGATCCAAAGAAACACCGGTGAATTCCCCTGGTATTATTTTTGCCTCAGATATCTTACATTAGGCAATGGAAAATCTAGTGACCTGGAAACATTAACAAGCATGGACAAAAAATGCCCCAATAAAAGCCTGCTCTCTGTAGCCAAAGGACTGTGAAAAGGGTACCCTAAAAGGAGAGAAAACTTTGAGATAACAATCATTTTGCTCTAGCCAAACAAAACAGAATAAAGGCATACATATCTGAAAGGAAAGAATAAAACTGCCCCGATTTGCTGTGATATGAAAATCCCAAGGAATCGACAAAATTAACTCCATGAAATAATAAGCATGTTCATTAAGGTCTCAGCATATAGGATACATGCACACACAGCCCTCCATATCTGCAGGTTCTGCAGTCACAGATTCAACCAGTCGTGGATCCAAAAAGATTTGAAAAAATAAATTAAAAGTAACAATAAAGTAAAAAGCAGTGCAAATGAAGATACAGTATAAGAACTGTTTATATAGCATTTACATTGTATTGG
The DNA here is from genome assembly GCF_030222135.1 of Aotus nancymaae. Taxonomy (NCBI): domain Eukaryota; kingdom Metazoa; phylum Chordata; class Mammalia; order Primates; family Aotidae; genus Aotus; species Aotus nancymaae. The sequence continues at coordinate 22,768,129 of NW_026988455.1, forward strand.
TATTATAAGTAATCTAGAGAGAGTTTGAAGTATATGGAGAATATGCACTGATTATATGCAAGTACTGTACCATTTTATATAAGGGACTCAAGTAGCCACAAATTTTGGTATCCATCTGGGATCCTGGTACCAATTCCCCATGGATATCACGAGATTAATCTACTAACACATAGGCACAAAAACTAACAATACAATATAATTTAGTATCATTTGAAAAATACTTAAGTCTAACAAAAGACTTATGTGCTGAAAACTAAACAATGCTGATGAAAGAAGATCAACCCAAATACCCATCAATGATAGACTGGATAAAGAAATGTGGCACATATAAACCATGGGATACTATGCAGTTATAAAAGAGAAGGGACATGGATGAAGCTGGAAGCCATCATTCTCAGCAAACTTACACCAAACACTGCACGTTCTCATTCATAAGTGGGAGTTGAACAATGAGAAAACATGGACACAGGAGGGGAACAACACAGATCGACCTATGAGGGGGTGGGGGGCAAGGGGAGGGAGAGCATTGGACAAATACCTAATGCATGTGGGGCTTAAAACCTACATGACGGGTTGATAGGTGCAGCAAAAGATCATGGCACACGTATACCTATGTAACAAACCAGGACATTCTGCACATGTATCCCAGAACTTAAAGTAAAATAAAAGAGAGAGAGAGAGAAAAAAAAAAAAAGAGCCTGACACCTCCGTGCCCTCTCTCACTTCCTCTCTTACTATGTGCTATGTGATCTATGCACAGGCCAGTTCTTCTTTGCCTTCTGCCATAAATGAAAGCAGCCCGAGACCTTCACCAGATATAAATGGCCAAACTTAAACTTTCTAGCCATTACAACTGTGGACCAAATGACCCTATTTTTTTTTTTTTTTTTATAAATTACCCAACATCAGGTTTTCCTTTATAGCAACACAAAACAGACTAAAAGAGTGTCTTTAAAAAGTAGACATAGACAGCTGGACGCAGTGGCTCACGCCTGTGATCCCAGCACTTTGGGAGGCTGAGGCAGACGGATTACTTGAGGTTGGGAGTTCGAGACCCCCTGACCAACATGGAGAAACCTTGTCTCTACTAAAAATACAAAAATTAGCTGGGTGTGGTGGCACATGCCTGTAATCCCACCTACTAGGGAGGCTGAGGCAGGAGAATCGCTTGAACTCGGGAGATGGAGGTTGCAGTGAGCCAAGATTATGCCATTGCACTCCAGCCTGGGTAACAAGAGTGAAATTCCATCTCAAAAAAAAAAAAAAACAGTAGACATAGATTTACTGCATGAGCAAACAATTGCACTTCTAGGTACATATCCTAAAGAAATAGACTTTTGTTCACACAAAAACCTGGACACACATATGTATTATATTCTTATATGTCATAGCTAAAAACTGAATATAATCCAGATGTCCTACAGTAGGTAAATGGTTAAATCTATGGATGTATTTGTGGTACATCCATGCCATGAAATATTACTCACCAAAAAGAATAAACTATTGATATATGCAGCAATACAGATGAATCTCCAGCAAACTATGCTGAGTAAAACAGCCCGTTTCTGAAGGTTGTATACAGCATAATTCTATTTATGTAACATTCTTTAAATGAGAAATAAATAAAAATGAAAAACAGTTTAGCAGTTGCCAAGGGTTAAAGGGCGCGTAGAAAGGGACAGGCAGGAAGTGGTTGTGACATAAAATAGTAACACGAGAGATCATTATAGACATAAAAATTTCTGTATCTTGTCTATTTGAAGGCAAGATACTGGCTTGCTATAGTAGTATAGGTTTGCAAGATGTTACTGTAAGAAGGAACTGGCTAAAGAATATGCAGGATCCATTTGTAATATTTATTACACGAAAATGAATCCATAACCTCTTAAAATAAAATGTAAAAAAAAAAAAAAGAAAACTAATTGTACTCAAAAGAATAAACATCTTTTTTATTTACCATCCATGTAGTTATCCTTTCTGGTGTTCTCTATTAAATTTTATCAATTCCTATTTCCGTTCAGCATCATCTCTTTCTGCCTAAAAGATTTCTTTCAATATTTCTTATAGTACATATCTGCTGATAATGAGTTCTACCTCTTGCATATCTTTATTTTGCCTTTGTTTTTAAAGTATTTTGCTAAACACAGAATTCTAAATTGTGATCAATTTTTTTTCTTTCAATGCTTTAAAGATGTTGCTTTTCTGTTTTGCACATTTATTGATTTCTACAAGAAATTCACTGTTACCTGTGGATTATCTGTACCTTTGTTATCTGTATCTTTGTTGTACTATAGGTAGTATGTCATTTTTTTTCTCTGCCTGATTCTCTATACCACTCGTTTGAGCAAATGAAATATCACGTTAAGTTACTTGGAAATAGTTTAATTTGTTTCCCTCTTGCTTTAAAAATTCTGTAGGCAGGACAGAAACAATGATCAATTTAGGACTATTTATTCCCATCTACTCAGGGAAGATCCTTTGTGTACTCCATCCGGTGTCCTTTGGATAGTGGTTTTCCACTCGGATTTTGGTGAGAACAGATGCCTTTCTGGGCCTTATGCGAGCACCACCCACCATGACCTCTAATCCTTTTGGGTAGGTTTTCCTTAGCCTTCCTCCCATGCATCCACTGAGCAATAGTGAACTCAATATTTAACGAGAATCCTTGGCAAATGTACACAGTCCTCTCTTTGTCAGCTCTCTCATCCAGTGCTCTATTCTGTGGGTTCCATATGCCCTGGCTTTCTTAGAACCTCAGATCCTTCTCTTCAAGTCAGGGAGTTGGATGGTCTATGCCTGGGATTCCTCTCCTATGTGGTGGTGATAGCTAGGGCAATCGTAGAACTAATCTCATTTGCTTTCCTTCATTCAGAAATAAATATCTTTGTTATCTGGCTTCCACCTCCTTGCATATGTTTCACATATTTTATTCATATTTTGGTTGTCTCAGGCAGGAAGGTAAATCTGGTCCTTGTTAACTTTATTTTGACCAGAATGTAACCAAAACAAATGGCACTAATAGGCTGAGTAAAAGACAACAAAAATTTTGCTTCCAACAAGAAATGCCCTTGAAATATAAAGCACAAATAGGTTAAAAGAAAATGGATGGGGAAAGATACATCATGCTAACAGGAATCAAAACAAGTCTGGAGTGGTTATATTAGTACCAAAGCAGATTTCAGAACAAAGCATATTGCCAGGAATAAAGTACATCATTTTTAAAGTGTCAAATAATTAAGGAACCATAACAATCCTAAACATATTTGCACTCACTAATAGAGCCTCAAAATATCTGAGGGAAAACTGATACAACTGCAAAGATTAAAAAAAAAAAACCTCACAAATGCCAGATTTTTGATACTCCTCTCTTAATAATTGATAAGTTAAAGGAACTAGAATACAAACAACCATTTTATATAAAACAAGTAGACAGAAAATCAATGAGGATCTAGAAAACTTGAATAGCACTATCAACCAACTTGACTGAACCGACATTTACAAAAGACTCCCCAAAACTCACAAAAAATTTTAATTGCACACTAAAAATTGACCATCATAGGATATTCTGAATCATAAAACTAGTCTTGATAAGTTCAAAAATATTTAAGTCATATAAAGGATATTCTCAGCCACAATGGAATTAAATTTGAAATAAGTAACAGAAAGACCCTGTAAAATCTGCCAAGTATTTGAAGATATTTAAATAAGACTTAAGTCACAAAACAGATTATGATAGACAACAGTAATTCTGGAAGGGTTGGGGATAGGAAGGGGGTGCGTGATGAGAAATTACTCAGTGGGTACAATGCATTGTATTCAGGTGATGGATACCATAAAAGTCCTGACTTTGCCACTATGCAATCTATGCATGTAATAAAATTTATACCCATAAATTTATACAAATAATAAAAAAGAAAGAATGTGGTTACACACACACACACACACACACACACCATAGAATACTACTCAGCCATAAGAAAGAATGAAATCATGTCTTTTGTAGCAACATGGATGGAGCTGGAGGCAATTATCCTAATTGAAATAACTCAGAAACAGAAAGTCAAGTATTGCATGTTCTTTCTCATAAGTGGGAGCTAAACAGTGAATACACGTGAATATATGGAGAGGCATAACAGACATTGGAGAATAAAAAAGGTGGGATGATGGGAAGGGCATGAGAGCTGAATTACTTACCAGGTACAATGTCCAGTCTTTGTGTCATGGGCATGCTAAAAGCAAAGTTCACCCCTATGTAATATATGCATGTAAGAAACCTGCACTTGTACCCAACAAATATGTAAAATTTTAAAAACAAAAATAAATAAATTATAAATAAATAAATATTTACAAAAAGAAATTAAAAGGCCAATCCTATCCAGTGTAATAGGTTAAGGAAAGTTAAAAAAAAAAAAAAAGACAAAGAAAATAAAAGCTGTTTTTGGAGATGGTATGATTCTCTAAATACTGATAAAAATATGATGAAATAAAAAAAATCAGGCCTCTAGAACTAATGAATGACTTTAGCAAAGTTGCAGATAAATACGCAAAAATTGATTTTATCTCTGTAAACTGATGACAAACAATTGAATGCTGAAATTTTTTAAAGGAGGTAATACCATTAACAATAGCATCTAAAAAATAAAATACCTACAGACAAATGTGACAAAATAAGCTAAAGACTTGTAACACCAAAGACTATACCATATTGATGAGAAATTAAAGATGACCTAAATAAATGAAGGGATGTACATATTCATGGGCTAGAAGATTCAATATTGTTAATACGTCAGTTCTCTCTAATTGTAACTATATAATATTCAACACAGTCTCTATCAATATCCCAGTAGGATTTCTGTAGAAATTAATCACCTGATTCTAAAATCCAATGAAAATGGAAAAAGCATAGAATATGTAAACAATTTTGAAAATGAAGAATAAAGATGGAGGACTAATGTTACCTAATTTCAAAACTTACTATAAAACAGTAAGAATCATGACAGTGTAGTTTTGGCATAAAAATGCACAAATAAATCAGTGGAACAGTATAAAGAGTCTAGAAATAGACTTGCACACACACACACACAAACACTAAATGATTTTAAGCAAAGTTTCTAAAGCACTTTGGTAGAGAAAGGATAGTTTTTTCAATAAATGGTGCTTAAAAAATAGATTATCTATGTGCAAAAAAATGAACTTCGATCTGTATCCTTTGCACAATGTATAAAAACTAGCACAGAATGGATTATATACCTATATGTAAAACTTAAAATTATAAAATTTTCAGGCAAAAACACAGGAGAAAATTTTTTGATACTGGCTTAGGCAAAGATTTTATAGCTGACCAAAAGTATGATCCACAAAAAAGAACTAACTGGTAAATTGGACTTCATTAAAAGTAAAAGCTACTGCTCTTCAAAAGACAATTTTAAGGGAACAAAAACACAAGCCAAAGACTAGGAAAAATATTTGCAAAGGATATATGTGTTAAAGAACTTGTAACCAGAATATGTAAAGAAGTCTCTAAACATGATAAAAACAAACAATCCAAATCAGCTCACCAAAGTGAATTGGTGAATTGGACAGATACTTCATCAGGGAAGATACATGGATGGCAAATTGGCACATGAAAAGATGCTCAACATCATTTTCATTAGAAAAAGTCAAATTAAAACCTGAATGAGAAACTACTACACATCTGTAATGATGGCTAGAATATAAAAGGCTACCCACACCATGTACTGATGAGGATGTAGAGGAAATGAATTTTCATACACTGCTGGTGGGAATGTAAAATGGTACAATCATGTTGGATAACAATCTAGCAGTTTCTTTAAAAAGATAAATGCATACCCACAATATGCTCCAGTCTACTCCTAAGTGTTTATCCAAGATGAAATAAAGCATATCTCCATACAAATATTTATATACTAATTTTCACAGCAGCCTAATTTGTAATAGCCAAAAGGTGAATGGATAAACAAACAATGGAATAAAATCATATTAAAAACAGGAATGGAAGAATGGTAATTCCACAGCATGAATAAATCTCAAAATAACTATGAAGAGAGAAGAAAATCAGTCAAAAAAGAATGCATCATGTATGATTACATTTTTATAAAATTCTAGTAAATGCAAAAGAGTGTATAGTAATAGCAGAGTAGTGACTGGGAGTAGGTGAGAGTCATAAAAAGAAGAGGATTACAAAGAAGCATTAGGAAATTTGGGGGAATTGTTGATTATCTTCATTATTTTGATTGTGATGATGTTCTTGCAGGTATATACATATGTCAAAGCTCATCAAATTATATTTTTAAATATGTGCACTTTATTGCATGTCAATTCTATTCCAGTGTAGCTGTTAGCAAAAAGTAACAAAGGTTTGTATTGTCCTAATAATGAAAATCCCTACATCCAGATACAGTCCCTATGAGCAAACTACAATTACGAAATGAAATTTCTTGTTTCATGAATGTAGGTCCAAAAAGCCACTCTGATTCTACCGATGAATTGTGAATATAGTAAACATAAAAATAGCAAAAATCTGTGTTCTAAACTAGGTTTAGGCTTTTTTTTTTTTTTTTTTTTGAGACGGAGTTTCGCTCTTGTTACCCAGGCTGGAGTGCAATGGCGCGATCTCGGCTCACTGCAACCTCCGCCTCCTGGGTTCAGGCAATTCTCCTGCCTCAGCCTCCTGAGTAGCTGGGATTACAGGCACGCACCACCGTGTCCAGCTGATTTTTTTGTATTTTTAGTAGAGACAGGGTTTCACCATGTTGACCAGGATGGTCTCAATCTCTTGACCTCGTGATCCCCCCACCTCGGCCTCCCAAAGTGCTGTGATTACAGGCGTGAGCCACCGCACCCAGCCCGGTTTAGGCTTTTACACACGGGTTCTTTGAAGAAGTGTGACGGCTTATTTTTTAAAGTGGACTTTTGTTTATTTTAATGATGCCCTGAACCTCCTCAAAAGAAATCGATGAGTTTTGAGTATAAGAAGAGTTAATAAAAGCACTGAGAACAAGTACCTGAAACTGACATACTCAAACAACACTTGCTTTTTTTTTTTTTGCAGATTTAAAATAGTATCCAATCATTCTGTGATGCTAAACATATGTATTAATGTATTTACATTTTTAAAGGTAGAAGTGGCTGATATTCTTTAAACTCAATGGCAGTTTAAATTCTGGGCTCCTAACAAAAAGCACAAATCTCCAAGAAAAAGAAGGAGACCTTTTTATCAGACGTCCAATGTCTGATTCCCCCAATCCCACAGCATGTCCTGGCCTTCTTGTGGGCATGCTGATCAGCAGGAGCATGTTAGCATTCACTCCTTCCATGGGAAGATTAACTGCAATGCAGAAAGAGGAGGAGGAGAATGTAGCAAGGGGAATATATTGCCTTGTGGCAAAATGGGCACTGGGCTGGCAACATTTAAAACTGTCGACATGGGCCGGGCGCGGTGGCTCACGCCTGTAATCCCAGCACTTTGGGAGGCCGAGGTGGGTGGATCACGAGGTCAAGTGATTGAGACCATCCTGGTCAACATGGTGAAACCCCGTCTCTACCAAAAATACAAAAAATTAGCTGGGCATGGTGGAGCGTGCCTGTAATCCCAGCTACTCGGGAGGCTGAGGTAGGAGAATTGCCTGAACCCAGGAGGCCGAGGTTGCAGTGAGCCGAGATTGCACCATTGCACTCCAGCCTGGGTAACAACAGCGAAACTCCATCTCAAAAAAAAAAAAAAAAAAAAAGCATGCTTTATTGTGCCCCTTAGGGTTGTTTGGGTCTGATGGATTCATTTTGCTGTGAGGGTCTCAATGTGGGCAGAATTGGAACATGGGCTTGTTAGTTACCCTCCATAAATTGAAAGTGAATGCAGAAGCTACTGCCTTTGGAATTCAATTCTGACACAATCTTAGAAAGGGTTTCATTGACTGTTGCAAAAAAATATTTAAGTGATATTAAAAATTAAAAAAGCAAAATATAAACTTCCAGTGGAGTGAAGCCCAATGCACTTCAGTGATATAGATGAAAATTCCAAAAGTGGTAACACCGTTATTGATGTCTGTTCATCCTCACAGTAGAAGAGGACACGAGTGGCCAGGGACAGAACCAGTATTCTCTGTCTTCCAACGCCTTCCACCTTTGCCAAGGGCATGGATTGGTCTATGGAACACAGACATTGGATATTTAAAACAGTCAATGCGTGTTTCCTAAATAAGAGACACTGGTAGCTACAGTGGTAGATATGCCATATACTGGCATAGTTGGCCCTTTCTCTTGGTGGTTTTGCATCTGTGGATTCAATCAACCATAGATGGAAATACGCACCCCAAAAATTGCATCTGTGCTGAACATGTATAGATTTTTTTCCTTGTCATTATTCCCTAATCAATACAGAGTAACAACAATTTAGACAGCATTTACATTGTATTATTATAGAAATGATTTAAAGTATACAAGATGTGCATAGGCTATATGCAAATACTACAGTATTTTACAGAGGGATTTGAGCATTCATAGAGTTTGGTATCTGCAGGGATCCTAGACCCAATCTCTCATAAATACTAACAGACACCTGTATTTTATTTTAATACTTCTTTGTCCTCTATATTGTGCTACCTGATCTTTCAATTCTCTAACAATATACACAGTTTGTAAATAGATTTTTTAGTCTTTCTTGACCACTTTATTCATCCTTAAAATTATGAGCTCTCACCAGATCAGTGGGCTGAAGAGAGGGTCTTTCAAAACACCTCACCTCACCCTTTGAGCCTCTCCTCTGTAGGTGGCAAGCAAGATATCTAGGTTAGGGGCACAGCTGTGGCTTTAAAACCCATGACCATGGGGGTGTTCTGAAAAATATACTGACCTTAAACTCTTCTGTATTACACCTGGGAAACAGATTTAATTTTAACTGAAAAGTTGTAAATGTTATATTTTAATCTGATTCAGCTGAGACAATTAAAATTCAGGGGCCATGTCCCTTTCTGTGCAGGTGCTTGAATTGGGCAGGGTTATTATCAAAACACCAGGGGTTCTGTCTAGGTCCTGCTCCTTGACACACAGGAAGCCAATGACTGAGACAGTGAGTACTGCCAGAGAAGACAGATTTAATTGGGTGCTATAGCCAAGGAGACGGGAAATCAATCTCAAATCCATCTCCCTGACAGACTAAAATTAGGGACTTATATAGCAGAGAAGAAATGTAACTACATGCAGGAAAACAGGAATTAGGGAGGGGTAAGGAAGAGGAACTGGTCAACAGGAAGTAGGTACTTAGGCAATTATGGTGGGTGAAAGCTCTGATGTCTTACTGTCCAGATGCAGTGATCTGGTAAGTTTTAGTTCCATGATACTATCTGGGAAGTCTGATTGTTGGTTTCCCAAGAAAGGAACTCAGATAAGACAAATGTAACTTTCTAAAGATTCAAGACTGGGAGGGTCAATTTCTATGTTTATTCAAAAGAAATAATAAACATTAGTTCTATGGGAAAATTGGATCCGTTTCAGGGTTATTGGGCAAAAGAGAGTAAATGGTTAACAAACATTTATGTTAGCACTTAAAACTATATCCTGTTTCTATGTGCATAACTATTTCCTAAAGTCTGCCAGTTACAGATTATTCTGTATAAGTTATCATAAAAAGTTTTCTGCCAATATTCATTGTTTTATTCACCAATAGCATAGCCACATGAATTCTGCTATAGTTATTAGAAAATTAAAATAAAATACTTGGTAATTAAATAAGTTTCCTTAGAGCATTAGTATATTATTTCTATGCAGTACTATTTGGAAAATTGTAAAAGATAAACCAAAATTGTAGGACAATTTGTACAATTTATATAAGCTTTGATAAATAAACATTGAGAAAGGGCCTGACTGCAGTTATCTTCAGACTTCAGTATCTACATCTTTGTGAAAAGTAGAATGCCTGAGGGCTTTAAGTTATCATAGAAAGGATAGTTGTTTTGTTTCCATAAAGATTTGAACCTCCTACCTCCAATTTCAGTAATATTACAGCATAATCAATGTGTCTTTTCTTTTATGATTTCCAGCAGTTCTTATTGCCAATTAGCCCTCTGAATGTATAAAGCACCCATTTACAAATTGCACATTTAAATTACTTGGCAGGTGGATATCAATGCTAGATCTCTGTGTGTGCTGGTTGCAATAAAGGAAAGAGAACAGTAAATAAAGGGGGATGTTTAGACAGACATAAAAGCATTTTAATGAAATGATTGAGGCAGGTGCACTGATATATGAGGACGTAGGAAAATGTAGCTAAGCATTTTATAAAGAGGTAAAACTGAATCAAACAGGAAACCACAGCTATTTCCTGTTCTCTAATTTATTTTTATATCTATCTATCTATCTTTCTTTCTTTCTATTTTTAGGGACAGGTTCTCCCTCTGTTGCCCAGGCTGGAAAACACTATGTGGTCATAGCTCACAGCAGCCTGTATTTTTTTAAAAAGCTTTTTATGTAGAGATAAGGTTTCACTATGTTGCCTAGTCTAGTCTTGAACTCCTGGCCTCAAGCAATCCTCCTGCCTCAGTCTCCTGAGTAACTGGAATTACAAGCCCAAGCCACTATGCCCAACCTTTTCCCTAGAGACTTGCTCATGTGTGGATTTGCATCACCTACCACAGATTGCCAGGATGTCATATTTTATTGCTATTACAACGTCAGTATATTAGAGATTGCCTGTATTTCATGAGTCTGGACTGGTACATTGCCAGTTATGCTTTTTGACTCTTCTTTTTTTCCCTGATGTAAAAAGCAAGTTGTATGGCATCCATGTAGATAAAAAGTAAAGGTTAACTTTTCCAGGGAGCTCACTGAATGATTCTGAAGGAGCTTCCTGGAATGGCTTATAGGTGTGCTGAGCTCTTACAACCCCCAGTAGCTACATAGCACAGGCAACTGAATACTTGGCACCTGCTCTTTGGAGATGGCCAGTAGTTGAAAATGTTATCCACTAGCTGTCAACAAAGCCAATATAAAGACTCATAGAGATTGTGTAGTTTTGCCTGCAATACAGTTGTGCTGTTTGTCAGTAGCTTTGAGAGAATGTATATAAGTACTGAAAAATAAACAAAAACACAGCTGGTTATATGTGAAAAAAGTATACATAAGTATCAATAAAACTATCAGCTTCTCTACTTATCCTGCCTCCCCTTGGAATTCTGCTACTGTTCACTTACATCATTAGATAAAAATCAATCTTTAAGTAATGAGATTTTCTGTTGCTTCCCTCCTATATATCTATAGTTATATTACTTTCCTTTGGGGCATGGATTTTGTTTTACGTCTTCTTGATGGCAAAAGTTTCTGCTAAGGAGCATTCCAGGAGACAGTGACAGGCATCTTTTCTTTTTGAGTCAATACCTTGGTCATTTATGTAATGATGAGTACCCTAGAGATTCAGCAGATGCTGTTCAATTTGCAAATAAATATTTGCATATCTGTTTTGCGATCATAAAGTTCCAATGACTTAGTCACAACAATCCAAGGTGGAAGCACGTTTGTGTGTTCATAAATTTGGACGGGATGCTAAGTGAGGCAAGGCCTTTGAGATGCATGGGTTGTTAGAGGGCTGAGTGTGTCTGAGGTGAGAGGGAATTGGTTCAGATGGCCAGAGCCAAGCCTTTATGAGGGCAAGTGTAGGAATCCTAATTCTGGGTTTCTAGTATATGTGTTAGGAGCATCAGATATCAGAAATCTAGGTAGACAAGAGGACCAAGTCAAAAAAATGCTTTAAGTCATGGATCAGGAAGTATCTGAACCAAGGCAAGAGAAGCAGGGGCTGCGTTTTAGGAGACTGAAGACCTAATGGGCAATGCACATGCACAGGCAAACCCTACAGAAGAGTTTCAAACATGCACAGCAATGTTCAGCCCTCTCTCTCCCAGATGGTCAGCCTGGGCTGATAGCTTATAGGTGTTCTTTTGTCCAGGAAGGCTGAGCACTCTTGACTGAGGGTAGGGGTATGCTCTGGAGGCTATTTTGCATCGCTCACCACAAAGAACTGATGTGGTCCTGGGAGGAGGTCCCCTGACAGGATAGCAGAAAGACCCCCTACTGCTGAGTCTCTCTAAGCACATTTCAGCTATAATTGGCATCAGAATCAACTGAGAAGCTCATTGCAGATGCGAATTCCTAGGATCTCATCCTTGACTCACTGAATCAGACTCTCCAGGGCTGTGCTTGGGGTGACCGTCATTTGCACACAAGTTTGCAAACTGCTGAGCTCTTTGTGGATGCTGTGTTCAGCTTCCTATCTGACCCACTATTTGATGTTGTGTTGCAGTTGCTTCTCCAGTCAAACAATAATGATAATGTATATTCCAACTACTGGTTAAAATAACAGGAAATTCCTTTTAAAATTTGAAATTCCTATCCAGAGTTTATTATTCTATTTTTTACTGAACCAGGGTAAACTCTTTCCTGGCCTCCAGCTGGGAATGTCATCAACATCAGTATTTTTCAATGTATAATAGATACATCAAAAAATGGCTTTGTAAGAGTTTTGGGTTCATTCTCTCCACCACCACCATCACTACTACCACAAATTATGGACAACTGTATAAAAGACACTGTGTTATTCATTATGCAGGATCAACATGTGAGTAAAATGCATTTCTCCAGTAATGTCCATCTAAGAGCTCTTAAAGCACACCATATAATTGCAGGCAGGGTGTGTTCATGGACAGAATATAGGCTTTGAACAATACAACACAAAGAGAGCACCTCTGTGACAAAGGAAGTCAGGAAGGCTCCACAAAAGAGACAAGGATGGGCTGGGTCTTTCATGCTGTTCAAACGTGCAGAGTAGAGGAGAAAACAAAAGGCCTTCTGGGATGGTGTACATAAGGGTTTGCTAGTGGGAAGAGGCAGATGTATGTTCCAATTATCCATAGGGTCCAATGCGACAGGTGTACAAAGTGCAGGGTGGCTGGTAAGATGATGCTATGGTTTGAATATGGTTTGTTTTATTTCATATTGACATGTAATTCCCAATGTTGCAAGTGGGACCTAATGAGAAGTGTTTGGGTCATGAGCCGGATCCCTCATGAATGGCTTGGTGCCATCCTAGTGGTAATGATTCTTGCTCTATTAATTCCTGCAAGACCTAATGGTTAAAAAAAGCCTGACACCTCCCCCTACTCCTTCTTGCCTCTTCTCTCATCATGTGATCTGTATGCTGGCTCCTCTTCACCTTTCACCATGAGTGGAAGCTTCCTGAAGCTCTCAACAGAAGCAGATGCCAGTGCCATGCTCCTTGTATAGCTTACAGAACTGTGAGCCAAATAAACCTCTTTTCTTTGTAAATTACCCAGCCTCAGATATTCCTTTATGGCAACACAAATGGACTAACACAGATGAAATTATTTTCTCACACATAAAAAAATAAGAACTTTGTTTTTTGAATAGCCTTTCTTTGAAGTAAGGTGAGCATACCATATATTTTACAATTTGTAAATGTTTTACATTTAATTATAGCTTAGTTTATTAAATCAAATAAGTCAAATAAGATATAAACAGAAAACATTGCAGATTATTTTTATGTGAACAGAACTGCAAATAAGATACCTGTGCTTGGATTTTCCACAAGACTGACAAGATTGCACTTAGTCAAACGCAGGAGTTCGGTCCCATTCCTGGGTGCTTCTTTGAACCAGCCCACACTGGCCTCAAACCTATCAACAACAGAACATATGCTCAGTACACATCCTATACAACTGTGCCAGAGAATGAGCAGGTAGCCGTGGCAAAGCAGACCAGAGCTCATAATTGCTCATGGGACACTGCAACCTGCATAGAGAATAGCTTCTCACGCTCTCCTCACTTGAAATGGATGCCCACCTTCACCACCCAAGATCAGAAAACCCCCAAGCCAACCTTTGGAGACTAACAGCAGAATCTGCCCCCAGCTACATGATCTGGAATTTGAGTTACATTTTTCTAAAAATATAAACCAAGCCATACTCATGGTTTCAGCTTCTATTTATTTCCATGAGAGCATCTCCAAGGCAGCAAACTATTGGTTGCACCCAATTTATAAATAGTATTTTAATAACTCATTGGAGAATTAATCTTATACATACTTCTGCATTTGTCCTTAAAATCCTGGAAAGAGAATAGACAGGGAAGGTGTAGGTAGAATACAAGCAGAAAAATTGTTAAGAGAGAGGTAACACAGTGTTAGTCTCCTGCCAATAAAGTCTCACATTGCAGAACAGCTTCAGCCACAAGCTTGATTGGTCCTGAGGAGTATTTCCCCCACTCAAGGCAAGGTTTCTTTCCTTCCACAGTCTGGGATGCTGAGACAAGAGTCTCTTTACTGTTTACCCACCCAGACTCATCCACCCCTACCCACCAGGCTCACCCATCCCCCCATCCCCCAGACACTCCCAACTCCCACCCTCCAGGTACACCCAATCCCTACCCTCCAAGGCTCATGCAACTCCAACCTTCAGGCATAGCATCCCCATCCCCCAACCCAAGGGCAGATGATTGAATCAAGATTGAGGGATGATTAGTGTAGGTATCATTGCATAAGCAATGTAGAGTTATGGGAAGTTTGCTGTCCCATCCTCCTCCTTGTGATTAGAAAGAACAGGGCATATGGAAGGAGCTGGAGCTGAGTTGGGGACACTGCCAGGGTCAGCAGAGAGAGAGCAGCAGGGAGAGGAAAGGAGCTTCCCAGTGTGAGAAGCTCCTTTGGGTTCATTCCTCTGCATTCCATCCTATACTGATAATCCAAGGAGAGAAATTCTAATGAAGGCTTTGTTTTAATAAAAATTGCATTAACTTTAGCAGCTGTCTAGCACGGGTGGAAAATAGAAAAATAAATTCGAAGGAAGTTATGTACCTGATGAAGTGATTTTTACATCTATAGCGTATTTCAGGTTTCCTGACTTTTTATCCATCTACACAGTCCTGATACATTCACCCAATGTGGGCTATGAGAGATCTGAAACTGAGAGCCATAAATGTGTCACCTCATGCCATCAGGCTGACAAACGAGTGCAGGCTCTGCCTAGTTTCTCTTTGGTTGGCAAGCACCTTCAGAAAGAAGTAGGAGGTGGTGCTGGCAACTGTATGGAAGTGCCTGTATCTTGACAGGCATCAGATCCAGTCCCTCTACACATAGGGGCTAAACACACCTCTGGACAGAAGCTCTAGTCTGTAGAAATGATAAGGGATATGTATATACTATCCCATTTCTTCCAGGAATTAAATGATCATCTCTGCAAACCTCACTTAAAAGTGTGTGCATCAGAAACTTGAGGAGAACAGACGTCTGAATATAGCCAGCCCACCTCTTTACCCACTCCTCCATCTGCCAAGCAAAGAACTCTGGAAGGACTCCAAAAGCCAGTCTCATGGCCATGATGAATCTTCTACATGACAATAAGAATACACCAGCTTCTCTTCATACCACATTTGACATCACATACAACCATTATTCTATAAAGTTCTGATTAGAACAAGTTTCTAAAGGAATTTTTATATCCATGAATGAACTGAAAAGTAAAGTGGCAAAGAAAACTATTTATACTGCAGGAGGGTTTAACGTATTTTCTCCTGGATCCAGTACCTAAAGTTTTATAAGCAGTCTCTGCGTAGTTCTGAGACTTCTCTGAAAAAAAAAAAAAAAAAACTTGCATCTCCCCTACATACTTCTTTGAATTTGATGTTTGCTTTTTATAATCAGATTTTAGATGTTTCTTTTCTCTTTTGAAACTATTTCTCTGTTAAAGTCTTAAAGGCAATTAGATGGAACATATCAAATTAATCAATACCTGAGTGATTGATCAGCCATCTGGAACAACTAAGTAAGCCTTTCGGAGAATAATCTTCTAGTGGGAACGTCGAGCCTGATCTGTGCTCCTAAATGCTGCATCTATCTAGGCAGAAAGGGCTACTATGAAGCCTGGATGGCTCTTGTCAAGGATGCATCCTCGTCACAAAAATTTCAATTCAATACGTGAGTGTATACTATTAGAGCAAGAAATCAGGAATAAATGTTTCTTCTTAGTGAAACAACTGATCTTTTCATTCAAAGACAGAAAAACTTTAAAATATTTTTATTTTTAAAAATATTCATGATCTGAGAATAACATAACTAGGTCATTTGACTAGATACATGTTAATCATGTTATTATTTGTCCTTTTTGTAAAATTAAAGGTCAGGCTAAAAGCAGTACTCTACAGTTGTATTTATCACTGTTATCTGGATGTCTAACTCCAGGCAGGACACAGATGGGGCTCAAAAAGTATGTGTTGGCTAATTGGTAAAGTTACACGAGACTCTGAGGATCCTAAGCCCATCCTGAAGCTTGCTGCTAGGTAATAAAGAGCAAAGTCTGGAGCTAGAATCCCACTCCTCTTTGCCAGATTTGACTTAATGGCTCCTAGCCTAGCTCAGTAGACTAGAAGGTCTACCAGGACCCCAGCTACCCTGCCTGTCTTTGAATCAACATGATTGTTTACTTAATGTATGGATAAATTGTTTTATTTTACGATTTATCAAAGTAATTTTTGTCCAAGTATATTTGTTATTTCGTTCTCTGATTTTCGTTTAAGAGCTAACCACTATCTTTTAATGTTAGCCTTGTATTTGAAGAGCAGCTTCAATTTTTTTAACTGCACTAAAACAAGACCTTCCCCAGGTATTTTCTGAGGTCCATACCTCTGTTACCTCATTCAGGATCCACGGTTTATTCTATTTCAATGTATAAGGAACTATCACCATATCAGCTTAGACTCCATTCTTTCATCTGCCCTCCAAAAGATTGAGGAATACATTGACCTGACCAAAGACAGCCTTCTACTCTGCGAGAGTGTCTTCTAAAATGTTGACAGCCAGACTTATCACCAATTTTATCCCTACATACAAAAACACACTCCAAGAAAAAGTGATGAATGGCCTGTCTCATTACTGCCATGCACAAAAGTTCAGCAGTTACAAACTCCCCCATCCCCACAGAGTTAAGGATTGATGTTTTAGTGCCTTACCCTTAAATAAAAACCAACAAATAAGAGTCAACAGAACTTGAGGAGAACCTTTAACAAAACTGCTAACAAAAAATATGGAAATGAAGACAAAGAGAAAAAAGAATAGAAAACTCAGAAGAGAGATATTGTAGGGAGCCAAAGAAACCTTCAAATTAACAATAATTCTACTCCTAAGGAAGACAAAATAAGATAATGTGTCCTTGGAAAAAGAAAGATAAAGACATGGGTTTTGGGAACCAGGATCCAGTGTAGGATAGAGGAAAAGGGAATTCCCAGGATGAAACTGGAATGATGTCCAGGATTGAATCAATGCAGTAGGCCTGTGACATCAAGAAGGCAACAGAGGCTTTGGAAGAAATGTATGTCTCCAAGGGGGAGAAATAATCTGACAGCTTAATTAATATGTTTGACTTTATTTGAAGGAGCTTTTCAGTTTAATCAGAGGGTTTAGGAATGATAGACCCATTGGGATTCATAGACTCTAAGTGTTTCTATTATCTACAGCTGTGTAACAAACCCTAAACTCAGTGGTTTAAAATTATAACTTACTGTTACCTCTCAAGCTTCTGTGGGTTGACAGGGCTCAGCAGGGCTCACTTGAGGGCCTCTCCTATGATTACAGGCAGATATTGGCTGAGGCTGGAGTCACTCCAAGGGTCAGTGGCGGAAGGTACCAGATGATTCACTCACATGTCTGTGCTTGGGTGCTTCCTGGAACAGCCAGAGAATTACCAGTCTTCTGTTTCTTTTCACACAACCTCTTCACATGCTAACTTGGGCTTCCTCACAGCATGGCTACCAGGCATCTCTTTCTGTGCACACGGTCTCCGCATGTGGTAACTTAGGCTACCCCCCACTACAGCCATGGGTGGCAGGGTAGTCTCAAGGCAGTCATAATCCCTGATTCTAGCAGCTTCCTCCAGAGTATTCAAGGCACCTGAGTGGAAGCTGCAAAGTTTCTTGTGATATAGCCTTAGAAGGACAGGAAGGTCACCTCCACTACACACTTTGGTCAAAGTCTAGCCCTGATTCAAGAGGTGGACTACACAAAGTCAAGAAAACTGAAAAGTGTAGTTCATTGGGGGCCATATTTGTAAACAATCTCCAATGTTAATCAAATAATCAAATAATACAATTACCCCAAAAAACATAATGTTAATGTGAACAAATATGTACACATGATTGCATAGATGAGAACAATTTTTACAGGAACTAAGTAAACACTAAATATTGATTTAGCTTAAAAAATGCTATGGCTATACTGACAGAATGGGGTTAGGAATGGCACGTGTGAGGGAGGGGAGGGGGAGTGCAGCATAGAGGATCCAGAGAGGACGATGCCAGGGAGACCAGCAGGGCCTAGAATTGAGAGGACTCATTCTCAGGTTCACACAGGGTCAGGGCCAGCACCCAGTGACCCGTCTTTCCATTCTGCTCCCTCAAAACTGAACCTGCCTCTTACTTGTCTCTGCCTAAGCAGCAAGAGAGGAGTTTATTTCTGATTTTCATCTTCCATGTAAGAAATCAGTAAGCCATAATTAAATTTAAAAATTAAAGAGTGTGAGTACAGAATTTCAGTTTTAGAAGATGAAAAAGTCCTGGAGATGAAGAGTGGTGATGGTTGTACAACGTGGGAATGTACTTAATGGCAATAGGCTATACACCTGAAAATGGTTAAAGTGATCAATTTTATATTATGCATATTTCACTCTCTATACAAATAGCATCTTATCTCTATTAAGTAAAACATTAATATGTTTAAATTAATCTATTTGAATATTTGTAACGGTTTTAAAAGCTTCCAACAGAAATAAAGATACCATGAGGAGAGGAGAATCAAGGAATATCTAATAAGGTATGTTATCTAAGTTAAAAAGAAAAAATAGGTAAGTAGCTAAAATAGTTGAATTGCTTTCTCTCAAAAAGGAAGAATCAGTAGTATGGCAAGAGATTACTGTTTCTTGTTCCAATATCTGTGGCACTGTTTAAGTTTTTAAACCATTTTCATGTATTACTTTGATAAAAATAAGAACTTACAATGAAAGTTAAAACTAAATCATTTGAATAGTAGGATAAATCATCCTGGTTTCTATACTTTATCTCTAGGAAAAACAAATGACCTGGATAATCTACAAAGGGCTAATTTAAACTTTTGATTCCATCATCTCCTGCTATTTACTTTTACTTAGTTGGATGCTACTTCAGGGGCCTGCTCCAGAACACTGACCTTCACTCTCTGGAGGATACACCTTGGTAGACATAATTCACAGAAACAAGCAAGTGTAAGAGAATAGTACGCAATTCATAAGGGCAACAGGCAGTACTTAGAAAGAAAGTAAATCCTTCATGGTAAAATAAGATGCTTTCCCTCATGAATTTCAAGTTAAATTTGTTTTTTTTTTTAAATGACAGTTATAGTGGATACATGCATTTACTGAAAAAAAGATAGATCATAAACTTGCTGAAGGAGATACCAACTATCGTGATCAGTTGTATGCCACGAATCAATCCCTAATATATAGTAAATCCACTCAATAAAATGGATGTTTATCTAATCTAGTTGGATTTTACGACATTTGCATGGCTTGGTGATTTATACCCGAAATAATTGTGGAGAGTTTTATTACTAACAATGTTTCTAAGTGTCACACGGGAAAAGCGCATTCTGTCTAGAGTTGGTTTACCTCTTAAAAGTCCATTATCTTGGAAGAGGATTGTCAATCACAAGTTACACTTTATTAATAGCTAAGTCAAACTGAAACTTTATTCACTTAACAGAGTCACAAAACATATTTCTACCTGAAATGGAAAGGATTCAAACAAAATATAGCATCCAAATATATACAGTTTGTAATAGTCTACTACTATTTATTTTTGTTGTCAAAAGAACATATTTCCAGGGAGACATATAAACAAATGGTACTAAAATAAGTTATATTTGCCTGGCTTGAGTATCTGTATAATCAATGTACAAGCCTGTGAAAATTTTCAATTCCAAGAGCTATGTGGTTTTGATTAATAAAGGGAAATTCTTTTTTTTTTTTCCCACAAATCTTGATTAGTAATTCTCAGTATTGTTCTTCCCCTCATTAAAATGAGACAAACTCATTCCAGTCTGTCTCTCCCATTGAGTACACTATTGACAAGAGCCAAGAGGTGGAAGCAACTCAAATGTCCATCCAGGGATGAATGCATTGCAAATGTGGTATATACATGCAATGGAATGGTATTCAAAAAGAAGAAATCCTATTAACATTCTCAAACATGAATGAACCTGGAGGACATTATACTAAGGAAAATGTAGCAATCACAAAAAGGCAAATACTACATGATTTTACTTATACAAAGTATCTAGAAGAGTCACATTTTTAGAGACAGAAAGTAGAATGGTCATTTCCAGAGGATGTAGAGAGGGAGGAACAGGGATTTGGTGTTTAATAGGTACAGAGCTTTAGATTTGCATGAAGAAAACTTCTGGTGATTGTTGCGTACTTATGTAAACATACTTAACACTGCCGAACTATACACTTAATTATGTATGGTTAAGATGGTAAGTTTCATGTAATGTGTTTTTAACTAAAATAAATAAATAGTAATGGGTAGCTGGCAGATTGAGAAAGTAGACCAAAATTCCAAATACCACAAAGGTAGTGGAGAGTTTCCCATTTTTTCTTTAATATTCCCCAGACTAAACCCCAGGGATCCTTAAGCTCAGAAGTGGGAGCTACAGCGAGCTCCAGGAAGTATACAGCAGAGTGGTATAATTGATACTCAGTGTGCAAGAGGACTCTTGCAAAATCAGAAATTACCAGGGAGATTGTGGAGAGGAAGTAGCATGAGAAAAGATTCCATAAACTCATTTATGAACTCTTGGTCCCATCCTCAGGAATTGCACAATTGTGGATCTGATCCTAACCGGCAGAACAAGCCTTTGAGACCTAAACTATGGGATAAAATGACACACAGGTCCCAGGCTGGTCCCTAAGTGGTGCACACACAGGAAATGTCTGAATATAATGCAAAGTCTCTGATAGCTGGACTGGCATAGGAATCAAAACCCAGAGGAGGCCAGTAGGAACCTGCAGCCTGAACCCAAATGAGTGGAATGTCTACTAGAACACCTATATGAACAATCTTGATAAGATATGAGCAAGACCCAGAGTTTCCTAACATAATATCCAAAGTGTCCAGGATACAATAAAACCCTACATTGACTAAAAAGATTCAAGGAAATCTCAACTTGCATGGGAAAAAGCAATCAACAGTTATTCATGTCAGGATGACATAAATGTTGAAATTGTCTGGCAATTACTTTAAAACCGTTAATACAAACGTTCCAATAAGACACAGTGAACATTTTTGAAACAAATGGAAAGGGAAAATTATCCAGCAAAGGGATAGAAGATATAAAGAAGAACCAAATGCCAATTTTAAAACTGAAACATATGATAATGAAATTTTTTAAATATATTGGATATCAAACCACAAGGAAGTCAGAAAGAAGCTGGTGAACTTGAAGACAGAGCAATAAAATTATAAATCTTAACAATACCAAGAAAAAAGATGGAAAAAATAATAGAGCTCCAAAAACTTATGGGACAATAACAAACAATCTAACAATGGAGTCACTGGAGTCCCACAAGAAAAGAAACTGGAATGCAAAAAATAATATTTGAAGAGATAATGATGAAAAATTTCCCAAGTTGAGCGAAAGATTTGAAAACTACAGATGTAAAAGCTCAGCAAACACCAAACCAGCTGATCTCAGATAATTACACATCTAGACACATCATAATAAAACTGTTGAAAAATAAACACAGAGGAAATGGTCTGAAAAGCAGCCAGAGAAAAATAATGCATTATTTAGTTTGTATGACCTTGGATTTCACACCAAAAACCAGCAAGGCCAGAGGGAAGACAAACAGTTTTTGTTAACAGTGTTGAAGGAAAAATACTGCCAATTCAGAACCTATACTCAGGAAAAGTATTCTTCAGGAATGAGACTGAATTGTAGACACTCTCAGATGAAAGAAAATTGCCTAAATGTATTGCCAGGATCCTGCTGTAGAAGTACTAACGTCAGAAGTTAGGAATGTGAGGGAGGAAGTGGGTAGGATTATAAAAGGGGAACGTAAGAAACCCTTGTGCTCTGACACCCTTTTGTATCTTGACTGTGTGCACGCATGAACCTAGAAAGACAATAAAATTGTATGTAACTTACACACTCACATATACACAGTCACACTGATGTGTACAAGTAAACTGGGGAAATCTGAAGGAGATGAGTGGCTTGCATCATTGTCAAGAATATCACATACCTACCATCCACCCCGCCCCCACTACACAGATTATATACTGTCTCCCCCTTCCCTGTCCCAGCAACCAAGAGAAAGACTTCGAACCCTGCCCTCAGCAGCCATGGCTGCACCCCACCAAATCCTTCACTCACATCCACCCACATTATTTTCCATTTGATTGGTCCATCTTCAAGTGAGACTGTTGGGCAGAAAGTCAGCAAAATGTTACACTGGAGGAAATTGGGCAAAGTATACAAAGTATTTCTCTGTACTGCTTCTTCCAACTGCATTTTAATCTACAATGATCAATACAATTTTCATTTTAAAAAGTAACAATAACTGTCCAAGAGGCTGTCCAAAAGGAGCCTGGAAGACATGGGAACTGAACGCAGTGTTGTATCCTGGATTCGATCCTGTGACAACAACACAGATAGAAGTTAAAGGAAATCTGAATAAGTTATAGCTATTAATAATTATGTATCATATGGGCTCATTAAGTGTATCAAATCTACCATACTAATGTATGACTCTAATAATAAGAAAAACTGTGTTTGGTGGGTACTATGGGAACTGTCTAATATCTTGGCAATTTTTCTGTAAATCTAAAATTGCTCCAATGTAAAGTTTATTTTAAAAAAATAAATGGGCAGGCTTGGTGGCTCACACCTGTAATCCCAGCACTTTGGGAGGCGGATCACGAGGTCAAGAGAGCAAGACCATCCTGGCCAACATGGTGAAACCCCATCTCTACTAAAAATACAAAAATTAGCTGGGCACGGTGGCACATGCCTGTAATCCCAGCTACTCAGGAGGCTGAGGCAGGAGAGTCACTTAACCCCAGGAGGCAGAGGTTGCAGTGAGCCGAGATCACACCACTGCACTCCAGTCTGGGCGACATAGAGAGACTCTGTCTCAAAAAAATAAATAAAATAAACACATGGATATATATGGGTTGGGCACAGTGGCTCATGCCTGTAATCACAGCACTTTGGGAGGCCAAGGTGGGTGGATCACCTGAGATCAGGAGTTTGAAACTAGCCTGGCCAACATAGTGAAACCCATCTCTACTAAAAATACAAAAAAAAATTAGCTGGGTGGGGTGGCGTGCGCCCGTAGTCTCAGCTACTCGGGAGGCTGAGGCAGGAAAATCGCTTGAACCCAGGAGGCAGAGGTTGCAGTGAGCTGAGATCACACCACTGCACCAGCCGGGGCAACAAGATCAAAACTCTGTCATAAAATAAAATGACGTGTGTGGGTAATACTATTTTCTGAAAACAATCTTGTGTGGCTATACTAATATCAGACTAAGTAGACTTCAGAGAAAAGAAGTTATCCAGGACAAAATGGGACATTAAATAATAATGGAAGTGTCAATTCACCAAAAAAATCCCACTGTAGCCATTCTAAATGTGGACACACCTGACAACAAAGCTTCAAAATACATGGAGCAAAAACTGGAAGAATGGAAAAGGCAAATAGTCAAATCCACAATTATAGTGAGTAATGTCCATATTCTTCTCTCAGTAATTGATAGAACTAATACACAAATATTCCTAGCAGTTCTACTCAGGATTATCAAAAACTGAATCCATAGTCTAAAAAGATTGTATACTTGTTCCATTACATGACATTCGCAAAAAGACAAAGTTATTGTGACAGACAAAAGATCAGTGGTTGCCAAGGCTCAGGGGTTGGGGGAGGATGTGATTAGAAAGGGGTTGTACAAGGGACTCTGGGGGTGTTCCTGTCCTGGATCCTGATTGTGGTTGTGGGTACAAGATACTGTGCAATGGGCAAAATTCACGGAACCCTACATCCAATAAAGGTCAACAGTATTATGTATTAATTCAAACATTTTTTAAATGCTAAAACAATTGGACAGAAACCGCCTTCACACAGAAATTCTAAATTGTTTGACCTGCCTGGCATACTGTAGGCACAGAGTAAAGGCTCAACTAACATTAGTGGACTCACTGCTCACTCTGCTCCTTCCAGCAAGGTTGATGAAATATTAAGGTTCTTTCCAGCTTCTTTTGATCTCCCTAGGGGACCTCTCTCACTCCTGGGATTTCAATGCCGTTGACATTAATACTACACATAATAATAAAACGCTATGATTCTGCAAGAATAGGTCTTTTTAGATGGGTTGGCTTATTCTGATTCAAAGGGTGGGGAAGAAGAAAAGGTGAGGAAGCCACCACTGGGTTAAAAATGAGTTCCCTCCCTTCTCCCCCTTCATCCTCCCTCCCTCTCTCCCTCTCTCCCTCCCTGCCTTCTTCCTTCCTTTGTTTATTTTCATAAAGATAGCTGACTTTCTGGCCATTGGTCTCACTGAAGAAGGACCAATCAAATAGAAAATATGGTTGAATGTGAGTGAAGGATTTGGTGGGGTGCAGCCATGGCTGCTGAGGGCAGAGTTCAGAGTCTTTCTCTTGGTTGCTGGGGCAGGGAAATGGAGAGACAGTATATCTGTGTGTTTGTGTATGTGTGGTGTGGTAGGTATGTGGTATGCTTGTGTGAGTGATATGTGGTGTGTACAGCATATATGTGTGGCATGTCTCTGTATGTAGAATATGCCTGTGTATGTGGCATGTCTGTGTGTTTGTGTATGTAGTACATGTTTGTGTGTTTGTGGTGTGTGTGTGGTGTTTGTTTGGTATGTATATGTGTGGGGGGTGTGTGTGGTATCTGTGTATGCTGTGTGAGTTGGGGTATTTCTGTGTGTATCGCGTGTATGTGTGGTGTGGTGTGTGTTTGTGGTGTGTTATATTTGTGTGTGGTGTGGGTGTTGTATGGTATGTATGTGTGTGGTGTGTGTGGTATATGTGTGTGTATTGTGTATGTATGTGTATTGTGTATGTATGGTGTGTGGTGTGTGTGTAGTATGTGTGTGGTATGTTTATGCATGTGTCTGATGTGTGTGGTCTGTGCAAGTGCACTGCGTGGTGTGTTTTGTTGTATGTAGTATGTATGTGTGGTTTGTGGTATATATGTCTGTGTGTGGTCTGTGCAAGTATGTTGTGTGGTGTATGTGTGGTGTGGTGTGTTTCTGTGTGTGTGGTATGTATATGTGTGTGGTGTGGTATGGTATGTGTGGTGTGTATATATACATGCATGGTTGTCTGTGTGTGTGGTTTGTGCATGTGTGTTGTGGTGTGTGTGTGGTATGTGTTTGTGTGTACAGGGTGCTCCTGTGGAGGAAGAGTTGGACCCATGAACTCTGGGGATAATCCTCTACTTCATGGTTGGCTTTTTGTTGTGCTTTGCATTGTAATTCCCTTCCGCTGATGCCAAACACCCATTCATGTTTTCAGTCAGGCTTTTGGTCAGGTGTGAGCATACAGTGGAGGGCTCAGGAAGGGGTCTGTGTCCACTACTGATGGGGTGCAAGAGGCTTCCTTATGTCTGACACCCTTCTCTGCAGCCACTGTGGGAAGCCATGACATGGAGGAAACATCTGCAAAGCGATGATGCTCCAGGTGTCTCACGACTCACATCAAGACTGCGGAGAGGGCCAGGGTGCACGCCATGCTTTGTGCAGTGGGAGTAAATGCATGACTTCCTCCATGCCCATCTGAGATCCAGGAAGATGGAAGCAACCGGCGAGACTGGAGACAGACTGTAAGGGTCCAGCCAGTGGACCATGAGCTGCCCACATGGGAAAGCAGCAGCTCGGCAGTGGTTAAATGTTCCTGGGTTCCAGTGCCTGTCTTTGCTACTTACAAGCTGAACGATCTTGGCCAAGTTAACTTCTCTGTGTCTCAATGTATTCATTTGTAAACAGAGACAAAAATAAAGGTCCACTACTTTTTTAGGTAGTTGTGAAAAATAAATGGGTTAACATGCAGCAAATGGGTCAGAAGAGTCCGGACACACTATTACTGTTTAGCAATCATCACTCTGATTTTAACTATATATAACTCAGTCTCTCAGTCTCCCCTTATTAACTTGTGAGCTCCTTTAAGGAGGAAACAATGTCTTCTTTTTCTTTATATGCCCAGATTGCTGGCATTTGGAAGGTGATCAATAGAAATGGACTAAGTGTCAATTGTATTGTAATATGGATTGTGTGTGCATGTATGTATATGTGATGTGTACATACTACATATATGGAATATGCATTGACTGTTATATTTCAATAAGGGATGATAGGGATGATCACCTTAATCTCGGCTCTGCCTGACTTTGTCTTTTTAAATGACAGGCTCTGAGTTAGCCAGTGTGGTGGAAACATAACCCCACCTCCAATGTCCTGCTGTTTCCACCACAGGGGTACTCACTTTCTGAGACAGGATGGGCAGGTCTGGCCTACTAGTTTCCCATGAATGATGAAAGCTGTGGATCCTTCATTGACATTTTCTATATTCCAACCCAAGATCAATATCTCTCGTGCACTGTAGTTCATCCCTCATTTATAAGAACAGTAAGGGCCAGACATGGTGGCTGACACCTGTAATCCCAGCACTCTGGGGGACTGAGGCGGGCAGATCACCTGAGGTCAGGAGTTCAAGACCAGCTTGACCAACATGGAGAAACCTCATCTCTATTAAAAATACAAAATTAGCCAGGTGTGGTGGCACATGCCTGTAATCCCAGCTACTCAGGAGGCTGAGGCAGAAGAATCGCTTGAATCTGGGAGATGGAGGTTGCAGTGAACCGAGATCACGCCATTGCACTCCAGCTTGGGCAACAAGAGTTAAATTCCATCTCAAAAAAAGAAAAGAAAAGAAAAAAGAGCAGCAAGGACTAAACCAGGAAGAAGCAAAGACAATGAGCCAGGCAATTATCTCTATCAGATAATGCTAGAACCTTGGGTGCAGAGTGCACATTTCTTAACAATACTTAAATGTCTGCAGGTATGCAGCTGTTTTATCTTACAAAAATGAGAATGAGATTTAGAGCTTGCCACTGCAATGCAGCTGTCCTCATTTATTCCCTTAGCTCTTTGTAGACTCACATGTTTTAAAGTTAGCCTCACTGACTTTTCCTTGCCTACCACCTGCTAACAAATTCTTTAGAACTAAGAATTCATTATTGTACTGCTTTGGAAATCAATCCAATTAGATCATTTAGCAACTCTCAGAGAATAAAATTCTGAATGCTTTTTAAAAATTTACTTTGAATAAACAAAGGTTTTATATATTTATGGTATACAACATGATATCTTGATATATATATACCTTGCGGAATGGCTAAATCAAGCTCATTAACATATATTGGCTCATACATTGATCTTTTCCTTTTGTGGTAAAAACACTTAAAATTACTTTCATAACCATTTAAAAAATATATATAATTTTATTAACTATAGTCACCATAATGTACAATAGACCGCTTAAACCTTACAAAATTTTGTTCTTTTGACCATCTTCCCAATCCCCCCAGCCCTCAAAATTTTTGCAATTCACATTTTTCATTACTACTTTTTATTTTCCTATGCAATAAAGTGATTACAGATTTTTAGAGAATCATGCAAGTGTACCTTTGGCCCCAGTTCTTAGAGAACTAAAAAAATCAGAATCTCTGAGGACAGAATCAAAGATAGATGATTGATATAGACAGACAGATAGAGAGATGATAGACAGTGTGCTCATTAAGTGAATGACTTGCTGTAAAGTCTGGGAAGGAAGACAGATAATTCATGTGTTGGAAAGAGTCCCTGGTATGGAATTTAAAATTAATTTCCTACACAGATACTTTTCCTCATTGAAACAAGTTCTTTTTCATAAGTCTTTCAGGTCAACTTAAAAATCTTGTTTTTCTATTCATGAAACAAATAACTGTTTAAAATAATAGTGATCTATTTTTCTGACTAATTTATATAGCTATTTAAGAAATTAACTTCCCCTAATTTATATGGCTATTTAAGAAATTAATTTTCCCTAAACAAGTTAACATTGATTATAAAAGTTTTTAATTAAATGTTCTTAAAATATCAAAACCATATGGAAGAGTAGTTTGGCCTCATAATGGTAGATGCAAATAGTTCATTACTGGTATCTTGGTATGCTATCCATGGTTTTCTGTCATTTGGGGGTTTTAGAGATGTCATTGCATAAGATTCAGTTCTGATCATTTCTAAGGCACCACATTGTCCTCCTATTTTATTTCAGACTTTTCCTCCAGCCTCTCACTGGTGTGGATGGGGTAGGGTTGCTCTGAAGCAGGCAGTCCTTCTCCCTCTAGGGGCCTGCTCCTCCAGGCCAGGAGCAGGGAGGAGGGCTCTGGAAGGAGGCAGTGAGTGCCTCACAGGGTGTTCACCTGCTAGGGGATGGAAGTGGTTCTAGGCCTTCTCTGGTTCCTGCTGGGTCTGTGTAATGCCACACGTGTCTGCTGATGTGCAGTCTGACAACACAGTGCTGACCCCCTCCCCACTACAATGCCCTCCAGAGAGGCAGTCATCACTCTCTTTGGCCTGACCAGAGCACACACACCCCAACTCCTTCTCCTAGTTGAGTAACCCTGTTCAGCTGGACAGAGTTAGGGAGTTTCTCTTCTGTGCTCTCCTACGGTTTTGTAGAACTGGGAAGGGGAGGAGTGATACCCTCATCTTCTTTCCTGGCACATATTTATCATGCTTCAGACACTCCTAACACAGCCTACTTCAGAACACCCTGACCTTCAGTAATCTTGAGACAGTGCATTGTCAGCAGTCTTAGTGTTTGTGTTGAATGCCACTAAGCCCCAAGGGGATGCAGGTTGAGCTCTCCCATGAACTTCATTGCTAGTCTACTTCATGTCCTGGCACCAGAGATTTACAGATTCTAGAAGTCAACAAGAATTCAGCTGAGGGTGGAGGTGCCAGTCTCTGCTTCTTGCAGAACACTCCATCGTTGACAAGTGATTTTCTCAAGGTTCCAATGGGGCCACAGGGAGAAAACACTTCTCCCCTTTCTCCCCTCCCATGTCATGCGGAGGAACAGGAATGGCTTCCAACTGTGAACACAGCATGCCCCTCACTGATGCCCACATCCCAGTCTCCCTTTTATTTTGTCTAGAAGCCAGGCATGAAGCTATGATCTGCATTCTGTCAATAAACTTTCGGAAAGGTGGCTGCTTCCACAGACTGGCTGTTCTTGTGAAATACAGAGTGAAAGTTTTTGCCTTTAGCCTCAGCCTTATCTTCATTTCAAGACAACATAAGAAATCCCAGAAGATGATATTCTAACAAATTAAGTCAAATTCTTTTATAGTTTTCAAACTGATATCACAAATCTACTATCAATTACATAGTTTACATTTAAGTCATAATTCTAATTTGACAGATTATCCAGTAGCTTTGATACATTCAGGTAATTTAAGTAACAATTACACAAACAATATCCCAATGGAAATCAAGCATATCCCTAAAGTTAACACAATGGAAACAATGCCTTTAATTGGAATAACTTTATCAATTCTATATTCCTATGCCTTCTGAGAGTTATAAACTAAAAATAGGTTTGCCATCTTATATGGGCTGAGGTTCCCACTTCACAGGGGTGATGATAAGGTTATTTACAGACAGATTTTGTGCTGCGATGAACTTGGAAGCTTCTCACTCTCAATATAATTCTTCCTAAGCTGCAGGTGGATGTGCCCCTTCTTATAGCTCACCCTTCTGTTCTGTCAAAGGGAAACCCTTAGCTCATGCCTTTACTCAGGATTTAATTTCACACCCAGTGCATTTTGTACACCAAGTAACCTTTTCAGGTTCATGTTTTTCCAGTTCTTACTGTAATCTCTCCTGAATTAGGATAGATAAAAACATGCACCTCTATCTCAGCTGCAGTTATCCTCCATGACTCGATGCTTCAACTGACCTCTTTATTGCAGTAATTAAGAGGTTGCATTCTTCTTTCTAATTTCTTGTCTAGTGCTCTAGTCATTCATTGTCATCTTGTCTATTGCTTGCACACCACAGTTTGATAGAAATCACATTAGATATTTTGTGTACCTATTAAATCACTGATTAAAACTGATATTCTAGTGGCAATCTGAAACTATCTTGGTTCACCTTCTTATCCAAATGAATTCTATTTGGTCAGAGTGTGATGCTAATATAGAGAGGGTTATGGCCAGATCTTGCTGCTACAAACAGCTTCCTCTTGAAGAAAGTAATATCATAATTCAGTCACAAATTTAGCCTGTAAATATGTTTTCTTTCACCCACCTGCTGCTTTAAACATGTTTAAATCGGACCCCAGGTTACCACAATTCCCTTCATGGCATTTTTTACTCTTTTAAGTGTCTGGCAGCCTGCTACTTACAGGAATTTCACTTTGTGATTCTCAGATTATGACGGAAAGTAGGCATTACTGGTTTTCACACTTACATGTATGTAAGAATGACTTTGAAGAACTCTTCATATATAAATTTTCCATATGCTAAGGCAGTAGATGTGGAGTGAGGTTTGGGAACACATTTTTAAACTAAAATCTCAGGGGATTCTGATGTCAACTGTCAACAGAGCAAACTGCAGAAAAATTCTGCATCACGGGCTTTGGACTTGAATAGATATGATTAGAATTTTTGTCTTCTGAGTTATTTGCTTACTGTGCTAGTGTCCTTGAGTATATTATTTCAGCATGTCCCAGAGACCACTAATTTCTTTGGAGCTACGTAGAGCAACATGACTTCTCCATCCTTACTCTAAGAGGACTATGCTTGCCATTTACAAAGGAAGTAGAAACAATTTTAGAAAATTTTTTATTTCCTCCCCTATCATACCCACTGTTTTCTGCTGCCTTAGAATTAAACTCCTGAAAGACTTAACTATAAATGTAGTCTTGCTTTCCTCTCCTAATTCTCTCCTCAACCCATCATGATCATGTTGATTTGACCATGGCATCAGTAAAAATCTAAGGAACTGTTTTCAGTAGTCTTTTACTGTTTTTAAGCAATATTTGACACAGTTAACCATTTCATTCTATTTCTAAGTATAATTTGGAAATACATATGTAAATATATATGTCAATATAATATACACACATACATATACCTTTCCTAGAGACATATATTTTATATAGAAACATGTTTTAAAGTATGAAAGAATATACAAAACACAATTACCTTGGTTTTCTTTTAGGAGTGGTTAGCATTGACAATTTGGGAACAAGGCACTTTAGCTTATCTGTAACTTTACTTTGATAAAGTGAATAGGCTCATAGATTATTTCTGCAGTTAAAAATGCTTTCAATGCTGAGAAATTCAAAGCTTTCCCCCTAAGATCAGAAACAAGGCAATGATACTTCCTTTCACCACTGCTTCTCAATAACATACCAAAAGTCCTATCTAATGCAATAAGACAAGAAAAGGAATAAGATATATTGATTGAGAAGAAAGAAATAAAACCATCTTTGTTTACAGATGGCATAATCATTTATGCAAAAAATATGAAAGAATCAACAAAAAAAAAGCCTGGAGACAATAAGCAATTATAGCAACGTTGCACAATGCAAGATTAATATACAAGTCAATCACTTTTCTATATGTCAGCATGAAATTTGAAATTTAAAACATATTATCACTACATTTGTAACCCTAATAATATAATGAAATTTCTAGGTATAAACTGTAAAAATATGTATAAGATCTATATAAGAAAAGACTATAAAATGCCGATAAAAGAAACCACAGAATAACTAAATTAATGAAGAGATATTCTGTGTTCATGGACAGAAAGAGTCAATATTGTCAAAATGTCAGTTTTTCCCAACTTCTTCCTAGAGACACATATTTTGTACATAAACACGTTTTAAAGTATGAAAGAATATATCAAACACAACAATTACCTCAGTTTTCTTTTAGGAGTAGTTAGCACTGACAACTTGGGAAAAAGGCACTTTGGCTTATCTGTAACTTTACTTTGATAAAGAGAATAAGCGCATACATTGTTTCTGCAATTAAAGATGCTTTCTATAGATTCAATGCAATTTTCATCAAAGTCACAAAGTAATTTTGTGAATATCAGCAAATTAATTTTAAAGTTTATATGAAAGGAAAAAAGACTCACAATATTGAAGCAGGAGAATAAAGTTGGAGAACTGACAATACACAACTTCAGGACTTACACTAATTAAGACCATGTGATAGTAGCCAAATCGATCAATGGCACAGAATAATAACAAGTCCAGAAATAAACGCACATAAATATAGTCAAATGATCTTTCACAAAGAGACAAACATCATAAAGCAATGGAGAAAATGCAGTCTTTTCAACAAATGGTGCTGAAATACTTGGACATTTACATGCAAAAAAAATAAACAATGAGTCTTGACACAGGCCTTACACCCTTCGCAAAATTAACTCAAATAAACCAATCATAGAAACAAGTATAAAAGACTATAAAACTTCTCAAGGGTAACATAGAAGAAAATCTAGATGACTTTAATTTTTGTAATAACTTTATAGATAAATCACCAAAAACATAATCCATGAAAGAAAAAATTTATAAGCTGACTTCATTAAAATAAAAAAAAAAATCTACTCTGTAAAATATACTGTGAAGAGAATAAAAAGACAAGCCACACACTGGGAGATAATACTTGTAAAAGAACCACATGATAAAGGACTCTTATCCAAATATACAAGTAACAAACAGACACCTCACTAAAGAAGCGACGGAGATGGTAAAGAAGCGTATGAAAAGATGCATCATATCATATGTCATTGTGATAATGCAAATTAAAACATATTAAAATAGTTAAAATCCAGAACAGTGACAGCAAATGCTAATGAGGATGTGCAACAAGAATACTCATTGCTGCTAGGAATGCAAGATATTATAGCCACTTCGAAAGACAGTTTGGCAGTTTCTTACAAAACTATACACACACTTACCATAAAATCCAACATGATGCTCCTTGATATTTTACCAAATGATCTGAAAATCTACATCAACACAAAAACCTGCACACAAATGTTTATGGCAGCTTTATTCAGAAATACCAAAACTTGGAAACAACCAAGATGCCCTTCAGTAGATGAATAGATAAATAACCTGTGGTATATCTAGACAATGGAATATTATTCAGCACTAAAAATAAATAAGCTACCAAGCAATAAAAATACATTGCAAACCCTTAAATACATATTACTAAAGGAAACAATCCAGTTTGAAAAGGCTACATGCTATATGATTTTAACTGGGTAACATTCTGGAAAAGGCAAAACTAGAGAGACTATAAAAAGATCAATGCTTGCTAAGGTTGCGGGGAAGGAGGGATGAATCAGCAGAGCACACAGGATTTTTGGGGCAGTAGAACTACTCTGCCTCCTAATGGTAAATACATGTAATTATACATGTGTCAAAACTCAAATATACAATACCAACAATGAACTCTAATGTAAACTATGGATTTCAGGTGATAACGATGTGTCACTCACTGCAGATTAACCCACAGCAACAAATATACCACTCTTGGTACAGGATATTGATAGTGATAGTGGGGCTGCAGGATATTATTGATAGTGGGACATTGATATAAATATGTGGGGAGGGGTACATGTGAAATCTCTATCTTTTGCTCAATTTTACTGTGAACCTCATCTGATCTAAAAATAAAGTCTATGTAAAAATATATAGAGAAACCTTAAACCTTTTAAGGAGAAACCTTAAAAACATTGCTAAGTGAAAAAAAAGTCCATCTAAAAAGGCAATGCACTGTATTATTCCAACAATATGACATTCAGGAAAAGGTGAAACTATGAGGACAGTAATGAAAAAAAAACAGGTCAGTGGTTGCCAGATGCTCAAGAGAGTGTACAAGATATAAATGAGAGTGAGAGATATAAATAGTGAAGCACAGGGAATTTTTAGGGAAATGAAACTATTCTATATGATACTGCAATGATATATACATGTCACTGTATATTTGTCAAAGCTTATAGAATGCACAACACAAAGAGTAAACCCTAATGTAATATATTTACTTTATTTAATAATAAGGTATCAATATTAACTCATCAATTATTGTAAAAAGTGCCACACTAATTCAAAATGTAAATAATAGAGAAAACCGAGTGGGGGAGGGGATTAGGAACATTCTGTATTTTCGACTTACTTTTCTATAAACTTAAAACTCAAAAAAATTAAAGTCTTTTAAAATTATCTATAAACATAAAAATAAGAATAGAACAAAGCAGATAAACATGACAGATAATGAAGAGAAAAATCAACCAATCAAAACTGATGCAGGTATTTGAATTAGTAGACAAGGCCATTGAAACACTTATTATAAATGGATTGTATACTTTCAAAATGTTAGAAACATGACAGATACAATAACCACCCAATCAAGCTTCTAGAGATGAAAACAGCATTGTGTAGAATGAAATTGTACTGAATTAGGCTAATGTGGATTAGATGTTGCAGAAGACTGACAGGTGAACTTGAAGACATGAAAACAGAAATCAGAAATCAGGCTGGGCATGGTGGCTCATGTCTGTAATCCAAACACTTTGGGAGGTCGAGGCAGATGGATCACCTGAGGTCAGGAGTTTGAGACCCGTCTGGTCAACATGGTGAAACCCCGTCTCTACTAAAAATACACTATTAGTTTGGCATGATGGTATGCACCTGTAACCCAGGCTACTTGGGAGGCTGAGATGGGAGAGTCACTGGAACCTGGGAAGTGGAGGTTGCAGTGAGCAGAGATCATGCCACTGCACTCCAGCCTGGGTGACAATAGGGAAACTCCATCTCCTAAATTAATTAATCAATTAATTAATAAAACCCAAGATGAAAGGAAAAAATTAAAAATGTATAAAGCATCTGTCAACTATGGGAGTTTCAACTAGCCTAGTTTACATGTAATCGAGTCCCACAGATGACAGAATAAAGTACAGAGAGAAACAAAAATATTGTTTAAAAAAATTCCCCAAAATCTTATATACATGATAAAATTCCACGGACGCAAACAAACTTCAAAAACAAGATATGAAGAAAACAACATCACGGTACATCATATTCAAATTGTTCCAAACATGTGACAAAAAAAAACTCTTAAAAGCAGCCAGAAGAGACACAAAATGAAGAAAGACATCAAATTTCTTCTCAGAAAAAATAGAAATAACGACACTGGGGCAACATTTTTTAAATACTGAAATTTTTTAAAAATTATTTTTGAAAACTTTTAATCTAGAACTCTGTAACCAGCAAAAATGTTTCAAAAACAAGGATAAGCTAAATACATTTTTCAAACACACAGAAGTTAGTGGAATTCATCACTAGTGCACCTGCACTACAAGAAATATTAGAGGAAGTACTAGAGACAGAAAGAAAATTATACCAGAAAAAAATACATACCTACACAATGGGATCAAAAGCACTAGAAATGGCAACCACATAAGTAAATATAAACTATTTTCCTTACAATTTAAATGTCTCTATAAACAAATGGCAATGTAAATGAAAGTAACAACATTGTCATTTAAGATTTATAATATATGCAAAAGTAAAATGCATGATAATACTACAAAGGTGAAAAGGGAGAAATAGAAATATACTTTTGTGAGATTCTTATACCACAAAGGAAGAGTATAATGTGGATGAAGGTAGGTCGCAATAACCTAAAGATGTTTACTATCAACTTTAAGGCACCCACTAAAATAACTAAAGTGTTATAATAAAATACACAACAGTAGACAGAAGTAGAATCATAAAAACATTCTATTAATTCAAACAAAAGCAGAAGAAAGAAAGTAGAACAAAGAAGAGATTGGACAAATACAAAAATATCAAGATGCCAGACTAAGCCTTACCGTATCAATAATCACATTAAATCTAACAGTCTGAAAAAATAATTAAAACTCAGAGAATAAAGGCTGGACATAAAAGTAATACTAAACTATATCCTGCCAACAAAAAAGTACTTATAAATATGCAAATATATTTAAAGTAAATGGATAGAAAAATACATATTATCCTAATCCAAAGGAAGCTGGATGGGCTATACTGACATCAGACAGAATACTTCAAAGCAAATAATGTTACAAATAAAAAAGATTTTATGTCATAATGATAAAAGTGTTAATTTATTAATAAGATATAACAGTCCTAAATATTTACACACACACAGAACCTCAAAATTTATAAAGCAAAAATAAATAGAAATGCAAGGAAAATAAGAAAATCCAAAATTAGTATCTGTAATTTCTATTTCCCTCTCTTCATAATTGATGGAACAAAGATAGAGATAAATCAGTAAAGATAAAAAAAAATTTAAGCTACACTATCATACCTTGACCTAGCTGAAGTATACAGAACATTCCAACTAACAACAGCAGAGTACATATCATTCTAGAAGTATATAACAACAAAACATATACCAAGATAGACCACATTCTGTGCCATAAAACAAATCTCGGTTTGAAAATATTTAAGCTATACAAATATGTTTTCTTACTATAGAAGGAATTAGAAATTTGTAGCAAAAAAAGGAGGAGGAGGGGCCGAGGCTGCGGCCACCAGAGCCCAGCTTGGTCTGGGAAACCTGGGGGCGGGGCGGACAGGGCGCCTTGCGGTCGGCGGGTCGCGCTAGTGCTCGGGTCTGGCCGCCCTGAGGCTCGCGCTCACGCTCGTGCGGGTCAATCGGTCGTCTGGGCCTGTGCAGGGCCCGGGCCCATGGCGGCGTCAGCGGCTCTGTCGGTGGCCCTGTCTGGCCTGGCGGTGCGTCTGTCGCGCTCGGCGGCGGCCAGCGGCTCGTACGGCGCCTTCTGCAAGGGGCTCACGCACACGTTGCTCACCTTCTTCGACCTGGCCTGGCGGCTGCGCATGAACTTCCCCTACTTTTACATCGTGGCCTCGGTGATGCTCAACGTCCGCCTGCAGGTGCGGATTGAGCAAGTGGCGGCAGAGGCCCGGCTGGAGGGGCGTCCTTGTCCCCTCCCGCCCCCGGCCGGGTCCCAGACATGAAGGACAGCTGGACCGTGGCGGGGGGCGGGGGCGGGGCGGCCCGAGCCCCTGGACTCTAGACCTCCGCCGCCCCGGCACGACCACCCAGCCCTGGCCCTGGCCCCGGGAATACCGGATCGCGCAGAAACGCACTGAACAGGCCCCTGCCATCGGGCTCCAGAAACTACCTGGGCTCGGCCGACCTGTTGCCTCACATTGGCCAAAGCGGGGGAAATCGGAAGGAGGCAATTCTGCTGTGGCGACTTGACTTTCCAGGCCCCGAGCAGAAAGGCATTGGCGTTTGTAGACCGTGACCCGCCCCTTCTCTGGCCTTGCCTGGGGGCACCTCTGGCCCTGGACCTGCCTGGGCAGAGGCAGAGTGAAAGGCCCGAGCAGGAGGAAAGGAAGGGCCTTCCTAGGAGAGGCACAGCACGGACAGAGGCTCATGGGGTGGGGGTGCCCAGTGATCCGGTCCTGGCTCGGGAAGGGAGGTCCGAGTTCCCTGGGAACTGAAATCTGCTAGCAGCACTGTGGAGTGCATTTCCCCCTCCTAATGACAGAGGAAACTGAGGCTTGGGGAGGTGGGGAATTTGCCCTTGACACGCAGATAGGAGGAGGAATTGAGTGTGCCCCTGGGCCTGCAGGTCCCCACACCTCTCCCCAGTCTTCTCCAAGACCTGGCATGGTGGGAAGAGGGGTGGGGAAGCAGAGAGGAAGCATAGGGCTCCTAGGGCACTAAGGAAGACAGGGGCCCGGGGGAGGGAATCTGGGGGTCTAGCTTTCCTTGGAGCAGTACGGAAGGTAACAGGGAAGATCAGGAAGACAGACAGTTGAGATGGGAGACCGGAGAGATGGGCCCCAGGACCCCTGGGGAGCCAAGCTCTCCCCCACAGAACATAGCCTCCCCACCCCACCTGGAGCTTCACCAAGGGCTCCTCAGCAGTGAAGTGGCACAAGCCTCCCAGTTTGGTGGCCGAGTGGAGGTGGTGGTGGTGTCGTGGCTCCTGGAGACATGACATAACCAGGAGGTGAGAAGGGATAAACCAGGGGTGGGCCTGGGCTGAGACTCATGGCATGACCCCAATTCTCTCTCCTGAAGCTCGACCCACCATCCCCAGGATCACACAAAACAATCTCATCCTCACAGCTTGGATTGGTCCTGGGGGCCCCCTGGTGTGCTGCTACCTGGTGTACCACAATGGTCAGGAGCAGCCCAGAGGGGAGCCAGGAAGAGATCCTTGCCCTCACCCTCTAACCCCATTTCTGCATCTCTTGCACTGGTACCCCGGGGTCCATGTTCCCAGTTCTTGGGAATGAAAACTGCAACAGTCCGGCCAGCTCCAGGGACAGAGTGGCCCAGCCACCTACCATGTACCCTCCTCAGCTGCCCACTGGACCCAGGTCCTGAATGAAGCTGTCCACCTGCCTCACCCCAGAAGAGGCTAGATGGTGGCTGCCTCGTGCCCCCTGCAGTCTCCCACAGCTAGGGCCTGATGGCGTGCCTCCTTGTGACAAGTCTCCTGGGAACCCCTGACCCTGTTGGCCCCTCTCATCCACCCCTACCCTATCTACCCTGGACCCCCTCTGGGGGCCTGTCAGCCTGCTGGTCCCCCCCCCCCACAGATCTCTGGAGGGCAGCCTCCATGGGACAAGAGTGACACAGGGCTGGAGGACAGGAATGAGGGGCCTCTTGGTGTCTGATGCACAGATGTGGCCCTTTCAAACCCTGGTGTCACCCTCCGGGTGACTGGATCCCCAGCCCCAGCCTCTTCCTGGGCCAGTGAGGAAGGGTGGAGGAAAGCTCTTCTCTGAGTGCATACGTGGGAGTGTGGGGGTGCCTGAGCCCTCCCCGTTCAGGGGGCTCGGCTTGGGACCCTGGAAGCTGCTTCCCTACTGGGAGAAATGCATGTCAGAGCCGCAGGGGTCCCTGTCCTCAGAGATCCCCCTCCCACTTCAGGGAGCCCCATCCCATAAGAGGGGCACAGAAGTCCACGTCTGCCCACTCCCGGTGGCTTCTGCTGTGGCTGTATTGGCCTAGAGGGGCTGGTTGGGGAGGGGCAGGGCTAAGCCCTCAGTGTCTGCTCCTGTCCCTGCTTTTTCACTTCTGCTGCCTGAAGTGGTAGCCCCGCCTGCTGCTCCTCCACCTCCCTCCCTTTCTCTTCTCTCCCCAACGAGGTCCTTGCTGTGTGACAGGGTCTCCATGCACTTTATTTGCAGTCTGTTTTCCAGGCAGCAGAGCTTCTACAAATGCAGACACAGACCGGAATGACTTATGCTTTTCTGTATGTGATTTACTGTATACTGGTCAGCACAGGCTGGCCAGGGAGATGTTCTTGTTTCTGGTGTTGTCACGTCTTGTTTTCTCTAAGTTAAAAAAAAAAAAAAAAGTCCTTGATTTAATACACTAAAATCCCCAAAAAAACCCCAAAAACAAACAAAAAAAACAAACAAACAAAAAAAGAAATTTGTAGCAAAAAAAGACTTATGGAAAATCACCAAATATTTCAGAATAAATTACCGTACTTCTCAGTAACTTGGGTCAAAAACAAATCAAAGGAGGAATTAAAATGTATTTTGAACTAAATGAAAATAAAATCACAACATATCAAAATCTGCGGAATGCCAATAAAGCAGTACACAGGAGAAACTTTAGAAGAATAAATACCTATATGAGAAGAAAATATAAGTCTGAAATCATTGACTTATGATTCCACCTTAAGTAGAAAAGACAAAATGAAACTTACAGTAGAGAAAATGAAATGAAGATCAAAAAGGAAATCAATAAATAGAATACAGAAAAGCAATAAAGATAGTTCCTAAGGAAGACAAATAGAATTAATAAAACTATAGCCAGATGAACCAGGAAATAAAGGGAAATGACAAAAAATATCTGCCAATATCAAATATAAAGAGGTAACTTTACTATCCATTTTTGCAGATATTAAACATGACAAAGGCATGTGATGAACCAATGTACACAAATAAATTAGACATCTTAGATTAAATGGATAGATTCTTTGAAAGACACAAACTTCCAAGCTCATTTAAAAAAATAAAAATAAAATAAAAAATAAAAATAATAATTTGGAGAGTCCTATATCTATTTCAAAGGTTTATTTTGTAATTGAAACTTTTTCCAAAAGGAAAACCTCAGCCCCAGATGGCTATGCTGGTAAATTCTACCAATTTTTTATGGAAAAAATAAGAAAAATTATTTACAAAATCTTCTAAGTCATTTTATGAGGCCAATACCACTGTGGTACCAAAACTAGACAAAGAAAACTACATATCAACATTTCTTATGAACATAAATTCAAAAACTTCAAATAAAATCTTAGCAAATTGATTCCAAAAATATATAAAAGCATAATACATTATGACCAAGTGAATTTTACCCCAGGAAGTCAAGCTTAGTTTAAAATGTTTAAATCAATGAATGTAATTCACCATATTAACAAACTAAAAAATAACAACTATTTGATCATCATAAGATATGCAGAAAAATGACTTAGAAATATCATTAATTAAATCCAACATTCATTCCTATTAAAACTATTTGCACCTGAGATTAGAAGAGAATTTCCTTAATGTGGTAAATACCAAATAAAAAAATTCATCACTAAAACATACTTAATCATGAAAGATTAAATGTTTCATCCCTCAAGTTGTTACTGAAACATCAGGGGTTTCATCAAGATCCTGCTGCTCAAAATGCAGAAAGCCAATCACTGAGACAATAAGTACCGACAAGGAAGAAGGCTTTAATTGGGTCATGCAAAGGAGGAGATGAGAGATCAGTCTCAAATCCATCTCCCTGAAAACAAAAACTAGGGGCTTATACAGCAGGGGGAAAAAATGTAACAATGTGTAAGAAAACAGGAATTAAGGAGGGGCCCAGAAGCTATCATGATGAATAAGAGGTCCAGCATCTCATTGTCTAGATGTGGTGATCTGTTAAGTTTCAGTTCTTTGACACCTTTTTTGAGAGGCCTGAAGGTCATTTCCTAGGGAAGAAACTCAGATAAAACAAAAGTTTCAAGTTTTAAGACCAGGAAGTCAATTTATATGATTATTTATAAAAACAAACAAACAAAACACACACACACACAAATTTATCTTGGTTTGGTTTCAAAATCATGCCAAGACAGGTATGTCCTCATTCACAACTTCTACTCAACATTACACTTGAGGTTTCAGTCAGTATAGTAAGATAAGAAAAATAAATAAAATGCATTTATATTAAAGGAAAACATAAAACTATCATTATTCACAGAAACATTGTCTATGTTTAAAAAAAAGATAATGAAATACACAATTCTACAAAAGTAATAAGTGATTTAACAAGGTTCAGGATACAAGATACAAAAATCAATTATTTAGAAAATACAAAGAACCTAGACCATCCAAAACAACCTGAAAAAAGAATAAAGATAGGGGATGTAATCCTAGCACAGTGGGAGGAAAATGTCTCTACTAAAAATACAAAAATTAGCCAGGTGTGGTGGTGCACACCTGTAGTCCTAGCTACTCAGGAGGCTGAGGCAGGAGAACTGCTTGAACCCAGGAGGCAGAGGTTGCAGTGCGCCTAGATCATGCCACTGCACTCCAACCTGGGTGACAGAGAGAAACTCTGTCTCAAAAATTAAAAATAAATAAATAAAAAAGACAGAGGAATCACAATATAGAATTCAAAGAATTATTATAAAACTGCAGTAACAAAGACAGTGTGATAGAAAATCATGTTCGAATAATTTTATATCCGTATATAAGAAAGAAAAATTGGCCCATACTTTGCTCCACAAAAAATGAACTCAAAATCATTAACAGACCAAGACTGTGAATGTAAAACTATAGAACATTTTAGAAAAAAAAAAGAGGAGAAAACTTTTGTGACCCTGGCTTAGATAAAGATTTCTTAAATATGGTACCAAAACCAGCATCCATAAACGAACAACTTGATAAATTAGTTTTTAGTC
This sequence comes from Aotus nancymaae, assembly GCF_030222135.1. Taxonomy (NCBI): domain Eukaryota; kingdom Metazoa; phylum Chordata; class Mammalia; order Primates; family Aotidae; genus Aotus; species Aotus nancymaae. The sequence goes on from NW_026988455.1 coordinate 22,810,306, forward strand.
ACAATTAAAACTGCCCGTTCTTCAAAGGATACTCTTATAGATAGTGTCAAGAGAATGAAATGACAAACCACAGACTAAGAGAGTACATTTTCAAAACATATATATGATAAAGAAGTTTATTCAGTAAATATAATGACAAAGGAAATTAAATAACAGTAATAGCAAAACAAAACCTTATAATTTGTAGTTGCTATATAATAAAGTAAAATTTTGCTGTGCTGTGTGTTATTTAATATAATACCTCCCCAGTTCTGTTTAAGGCAGAATAACTGCCTTCCTGCAAACCATTGAACTTTATCTGTTCTCCCCACATTCTTAGCAAAGTTTCCAGGCACCTAAAAATTACTTTCTTGTTGACCAGCTTCAAGGTCACAGAGCAGATAGAAACTGTGCAATGTGTTTCTCAAAATGTTACTTTTCAAATGTAAAGTACATCACATGACATGTTATGAGATGATTAACTGTTCTTTGATCTGGCTTCTGTAAACCTGTTTCCTGCTGCATCATCCTAGGTGCATAAAACGTACCCCAGTTTCTTAGTCCTTTGCTCAGACTTAGGAAGTGATTCCATTAAATAAGATCCTCCTGCAACCCCATGTCTCTCCAGATCTCTGATTTCCCACTACAATAAAGAGCTCTCAAACCCAATACTAAAAAACACAATTTGCTTTTAATGGGCAGAAAACTTAAACAGATACTTCACCAAAAAAGATGAATGTTTTGCAACCAAGCAAATGGAATATCATTAGTCATAGGAAAAATTAAATTAAAATCACAATGGGAGGGTCCTATGCACCTAATACTCAAAGTAAAAGCACTGACCACACCACATATTGGAACAGAGGTAAAGAAGCTCAAACTCTCCTGTTGGTAGAAATGTGAACTAGCACAACCACTATCAGTAACTTTCTGTGGATTTATTAAAAGGTTAAATGTTTCACATTTAAAAAAAATTCTACATGTAAGTAAGATGCAGTGTTTTTCTTTCTATATTAAAAAAAATGGAAGTATACAGAGACAGAAAACACTGGTTATAGGGCAATGGGTGGGGGGCAGGGAGCCACGGAGGTGGGGGGAGTGGTAGTGGGGACACGCAGATCAGAGGATATAAAGTAGCAGATATGTAGGATGAATAAGTCTAGGGGTCTAAGGTAGAACATAAGAATTATAGGTAACAAAATCGTACTATGTATGGAATTCATGCTAAATGAGCAGATTTTAATTGTTCTTGCCATACACACACACACACACACACACACACACACAATGTGTTAACTATGTGAGATGATGGACATATTACTTTGCTTCACTGTAGTACACTTTTAACTGACTATATGTGTCCCACATCATGTATATCTTAAATATACACAATAAAATTTATTTTTAAAAGAGTTGAATGTGATGCCACTCTAAAGCATTTCCCCTGAGAGGGAAAAAAAAAAAAATAGAAGCTATCTAAATGTTCTTCAAAAACTGAAAGGATAAACAAAATGTGCTCTATCACACAATGACACAAAAGAATGCAATACTAATACATGCAACCATAAATGAATCTCAAAAGTGGAAGAAGCCAGACATAAAAGTATATACTGTATGATTTCATTTATGTAAAATTCGAAAAGAGCAAAATTAATTCAAAATGAAAGAAAACCAGTCAATGGTTGCTTGGCCATAAAAGTAAGAGAAAGAAGGGATTACAAAGAGGTAAAAGGAAAGTTTTGGGGATGTAGTTATGTTAGCAGTCATGATTATGGCGACTGATTCATAGGTGTGTACTTCTGTCAAAACTTTTTAAATTGTACACTTTAAATATATGCAGTTTCTTACATATCAGTCATACCTCAAAAAACTATAAAACCACTAAAAAAAAAAGCACTGAGAAATGTGCATTTGCTTGTTTGTAGTAACCAAATTTCTAAGGCAGGGGTGCTCACCAATGCGAATTTAGTAGAACAGCCACAAAAGGGAGTACTCTAAAGCTTTAAAAAATGCTAAATATCTCTAGATTTCCACTTGTAACCATGATAAAATAGGTCTATCAGATCACCATTGCCACCAGGAACAACCAGAAAACCTAGAATGAGTATGTGTGGTTCATATATTACACATAGATGCAGATGTTAATATATAGATTCTATCCATCTACCTCTATGTATTTCTAGACAATGATAATCTGATAAAACTTATCATGTTTACAAGTGAAAGTGTAGAGATAGTCATTATATTTAAAGCTCCATAGTGCTCCTTTATTACATCCTACCATACCTTTAAGAAAGGAAATTGTAATTATAATACCTGTACTACAAAGAAGACATATTTTAAGCACAGATCTTAGATTTTCCACTTCGCACATGTGTAAGCCCTGGGGTCATGGTAGGAGGAACAACGCCTCACAAAAAAAAGAAAATATGAGGTTGAGGAGGCCTGACTAGGGATAAAGACCTCGAGGCATCACTGCTCTCGGGTCCTCACTAGGAAAGCACTGAAACTTCTAACTAAGCTGGCAAACATAGCACAGCCAACTGTTAAATTTTGAACATTTTCAACTTTCTGTACTCCCATGGATGAGTTCCTGCTAAAGCATTGCATTTTCTTAACTCTGAGCATTGGCTCTTTTCATTCTTAACAACTTCCTTACAGCATACTTACATCAAATTCAATCATTGTTTAGAGAGAAATCACGGCAAGAAAAATCATTTCTTCATCTACCTGTTTTTATGCTAGGGCGCCATCTGCTGGCCAATGCCTTTCTTCTTACTTTTAAAAATTGTTCTGATTAATTTGGTGAATTCGTAACTAAGAAAAATTAGTTTGGTTGAGCACATCAGCGTCCATGCAGAAATCTGGCCAAGCTATTTTACCATTACACCTTTTGAGGTAAAGTCAAAAGACTAAGATTCCTTACCACTGATCGGCCGGGCGCGGTGGCTCAAGCCTGTAATCCCAGCACTTTGGGAGGCCGAGGTGGGTGGATCACGAGGTCAACAAATCGAGACCATCCTGGTCAACATGGTGAAACTCCGTCTCTATTAAAAATACAAAAAATTAGCTGGGCATAGTGGCGCGTGCCTGTAATCCCAGCTACTCAGGAGGCTGAGGCAGGAGAATTGCCTGAACCCGGGAGGCGGAGGTTGCGGTGAGCCGAGATCGCGCCATTGCACTCCAGCCTGGGTAACAAGAGCGAAACTCCGTCTCAAAAAAAAAAAAAAAGACACTGATCTAGATTGGGCGAGGCGGGGGATGGGGGTAGGGTGGGGGTGGGGCAGGGGTGATAAGATGGAGGGGCTTCTCAGATACAGGTGTGACAAGCAGGCATCTGCTTCGTCCATTTCGCAAACAATGCAACAGATCAAGGGTCCAAAAAATGTCCATTCCTTTTGACCCTCAAATAAATATTTCAAAGGGCCAGAGATGTGGGCAAACACGTACATGTATGACTATAAATGGCTTATTTATTAAACCTTGGCTATATCTATGGAGATATAAAGGCGTACATAATATACATCAATTATAATTTTATATTACAATTTCAAATTATTGAGAATAATATAGAAAAATGTCTAGGATACACTGGTAGGTAAAATAAATTAAGAAACTAAACGATTTTTTAAGTATGATGTCAATTAAGTACAAAATATATAAATTTAAAATAAATTACATAGAAAGAATGGTTAGCTATGAATATGGTATAGGCAATACAGTTTTAGTATATTTTTCTGAGTTTTGATAATTCCAAAAGATATATAATAAATATCTTTCACTTTTATAATAAGATAACTCACATATTTAATGTAAACCCATTTACATCTGAAACTTACTGCAATGGGATGGGAAAAATAAAATCGCATACTTTACTTCCACCTAGTGGATTTAGGAGAAATTGCAATCAGAAATCATAGGTTCTCTTTAAAAGATAAAATATTTAAAATCATAACCAAAGGTAAGAGGAGAGAGGAGTGGAGAAAAGGGGAGAGGAGCGGAGGTGAGGGGAGAGGAATGGAGGGGAGGGGAGAGGAGAGGAGACTGGAGGAGGGGAGGGAAGAGGAGACTGGAGGGGGGAGGGGAGAGGAGACTGGAGGAGGGGAGGGGAGGGAAAGGGAACAAAAAAGGGTCATGTGGGCAGCAGCTGTATGGAAACATGCAAAATCTAAAAACATTAATATTTTAAGCAAAATGTTATCACTAGTATTTATACAGATTAAACAAGCTCTATTTAAATAACAAGGCTCAATACATCTTCTTTCATTTTATACTGGATTACCTCTACTTCTTTCATCCACGACGCCCCCATCAGCCCCCACTGTCCAGCAACTGCTCCCCACTGGCTGGTCCAGTCTTCCCAGGCCTAAACCACCATGCTTTGCTGGCTCTGTCCCGACCTGTCGCTTTTTGCTGGGGTGCTTGGCCTTCCTCAGGTCTCCTTTAAATATCCTGCTGCCCAAATGAGTTTTGAGAGTTCTCTGTGCCCTTAAAAAGATCAAATCTAGGCCGAGTGTGGTGGCCCACGCCTGTAATCCCAACACTTTGGGAGGCCAAAGGAGGAGGATCACAAGGTCAAGAGATCCAGACCATCCTGGCTAACATGGTGAAACCTGATCTCTACTAAAAATACAAAAATTAGCAGGCTGTGGTGGCGTGCACCTGTAGTCCTAGCTACTCGGGAGGCTGAGAATCACTTGAACCCAGGAGGTGGGGGTTGCAGTGAGCCGAGATTGACTGCACTCTACCTTGGCAACCCCGGGGGAAAAGAAAAGATCAAATCTACATTTTAACATGAATCCTTTCAAGTTGTTCCCTTGTTTAAAAATCTTCAAATGTTTCTTGTCACTGAAACTAACATCTAAATTCCTCATAGTGCCATCAGAGGCATGGGATGATCTCAGCCTTGTCTCCGTTTGCAGATCCATCTCCCTTTATCCATGGTCACCATCACAGCAGCTTCGAGGGCTTCGAGGGCTTGCCATGCCCTGTGCACTTTGCCTTCTCACTTTACCAACTTGCCAAACCCCTGTGCACAGGCACCTGCTCCTTTGTGAAAATGAGTCACCTGGAGAAATGCAGATGTATCTATAATGATGGAATCCTAAGACATGATCTTTCCAATGACTAGTACTAAGGGAAATTTTATGTGCATGTCTGTATCTAAAGATCTATATCTAGAAATAAATGTATACTGACACAACTAACTTTGGAATTAGAAGCTATGCTGCTGAGAGCATACAAGGTTGCATATTTCTGGGAAGATAGGAGGTTAAAATCTCTGACAAAAAAAAAAAGTGTTTTTTTCTTTATGCCTGCAGGTTTTGCACATGGCTTAGAAATGAAAGCCAAGGATAGAATTTGAGTTATGAGAACCTGACCGGGTAGAAAAACAGAGAGGTGTTCAGAGAGGAAGGATGAAAACCAGGAGCTGGAGAGTCCTGAGAACCGGCGGAGCGCTCCATTCAGGGAGAGGAAGTGGTGATCCATGACAAAGCCAGGACCCGGGAGGCACTCTGCACTGGGCAGCTGGCGGCATGCACAGAGGAACCTGGTGGAGAGGTCAAGGCAGAAGCAGGTTCTGCAGGATAGGAGAGCGGTAGCTAAGGAAACCAAGGCAGCCAGTGTGGGTCCCTCATTCAAGAAGCAGGGTGGAAGGAAACACAGTTCCCTTCGAGGCTGAAAGGACCTTCTGAAAGATCAGGGAGAGCAGCAGTCTCTGGCCCCTGACTCCACTCCTCAGTCAGGCTGGGATGTGCAGAGCTCAATGTCCCCCCAGCCCTGGCTTGCAGGGGTAGGGGCTGTGCCAAGGCCAGGGGCCACCATGAGTGGAGGCAGATCCAGAGTCCAATAGCCCCAGCCGGCTGGGCCTCAGCCCTCTGCCCAGATCCCACAGCCCATAACTTCCTTGAGATTAAAAAAAAAATAAAAGACTCCTCAGGGACACACAGAGTCTGAGAGGTACAGTCACTGCCACCACCAAGGAAAAACAGTGAAAGAAAAAAATATGAACGTTTAGCTCTCTACACTGAAAATGTCTTCCTTCCTTAGAAGAATCCAATCTTCACTCCCTTAACCACTGAATAAGAGGATCACAGAACACCCCAAGAAGCTGCACGGGCTCTGTTTAAACCAGAGCTTGACTGAAATTCACAAAGAAGCAAATAGGCTTTTAAAAACTGAACAACCAAAGCAGCCTATCCTGTCCCTTCTTACCTGAGCTGCCTCCCTGTATTAGGCAACCCCTTAACTGGAATTATTGTCTCAAAGTCTGTGTAGGAACCCCAACCCAAGAAAACAATCTTAAGGATAGCAACCAACTCTTTAGATTGACATGTTAAGTATTTTAAAATGCTGCACACCGTTTAATACTAATGGATATTAGGACCATACTATGCATTATACATTGGAGGAATAAAAGTAATCTGTGGATTATCTCCTCCAGAAGTTTGCCAACATGCCTAAAATTTCTGCGAAAATGTACGATGTTGCTCTTCAGAAGAAGCTTTTAAAGTTTTTTGAAGTAACATAGGTCTTTTAGAAATGTAAGCAAAACCTCATATATAATTCATAGAAAAGCAGTGACTCTTTTTTAGAAAAGAAAGTGAGGGCTCAGCATTTCAACCACTAAGATATCATTCTCTTAAAACTCCTCTATTCCACGGTATAAAGCCAGAATACCTCTGTGCTTTGGAATTACATGACCAAGAAACTTTTGTTCCTAATGTGATACTGCTGGAAGAGTTAATGCCTTTATCTGTCAAAATATAAAACTCCAAAGGAAAGACAGAGAACACTTACCACTGTGCTGATGGAATTATTACCAGAATGTTCGTTCTTTTGCACCTAAAAACTCTGCAGGATTAATAAGAAAATTTAATCAGATTTAATTTAAGAAAATTCAATCAGATACAGAGAGTACATATAGACAACTTTATCAAACAATAATTTTAAAAAGCCATAACCTGAATGAGAAATTCAACAAAGACATAGACATCATTAAAAAAAAAAACAACCAGCCAACACAAACCTTAGGAATGAAGAACTGAATGAATGAAATAAAAAGTACAACTGAGCGCTTCCATGGCACACTAGATCAAACAAAAGAAAGAATTTCTGAACTTGCAGACAGAACTTTTAAAATAACACAGCCTGAAGGAAAGAAGGAAAAAAAAGAATCAAAAGAAAGCCTATGAGACTTGTGCCATGTCATTCAGGTAACAGATTTTGGTGATATAGAAGAGAAACAGAGAAAAGAGACAGACAAAGACACAGTAAACTTATTCAACAAATGAAAAGCTGAAAATCTCCCAATTCTCGGGAGAGATATGGACATCCAGATCCATGAATCTTCAAGGGTTTCATACATATTCAAGCCAAAAAGGTCTTTTCTCAGGCACATTATAATCAATTTGTCAAAAGTCAAACACAAATAAAAAATTCTAAAATTAGCAAGAGAGAAGCATCAAATCACAAGTAAGCAAGTCTCCACATGACTATCAGGAATTTTCACAGCAGAAACCCTGAAGGCTAGGAGAGATTAGGATGACATATTCAAAGTGCTAATGAGAAATCTGTCAGCAAAGAGTACTGTACTTAGCACAGCTACCCATCAGAAATTAAAGAAATAAAGTCTTTCCCAGACAAGCAAATGTTGATGGAATTCATCACCGTAAGACCAGCCTGACAGGAAATGCTTAAGGGAGTGCTTCAATCGTAAGTGAAAGAACAGTAACTACTAATACAAAAACACAGGACACTATTAACTGTTAAAAGTAAATTCACACTCAAATTGAGAATTGTACAAAAATTAGAATGCTAATTTTTGCTCAAAGATGAGTGAAAAGTAAAAATGCACTTTTTCCAATTTATGAGTTCATGGAACTTTGCTGTGGACTGAGTGTATTCCCCAAAATGTCAATGTTGAGGCACAACCCCCAATGTGACCGTACTTGGAGATAAATAGGTAATTGGGGTTAAATTAGGTCATACATGTGGGGTTCTAATCAGATAAACAGAAGAAGAGGGAGCTGCCTCCCATCCTCCACATACAAGCATACCAGGAAAAGGCCGTGGGACAACACACTGAGAAGGTGGCCATCTGTGAACCACGGAAACAGTCCTCATCAGAAATGGGAACAGCCGGAAACTAGCTCTTGTACTTCCCAGCCTTCCAAGCTGCGAGAAATTAACTTCTGCTTTTTAATCCACTCAGTCTGTGGTATTTTGTTTCATCAGCAAAGCATAATATGACAGGAATGAAGGCTAAGACAAGACCCACCCCCAGCACTCCTCTTTGCTTCTAGACCAATAACCAGGCTCAAGTCCCAGCAGGCCCCTAATGGTGAGGTACAAAGTGTAATCCAAGGAGGGGCTAAGCTCTAAAATAACTACTTGACTTTTCTGATGTATAAAGACAGAAATCCAAGGGACAAGTGTGAGAATGAATAGTGAGAGTGGGGTAATGGAGGAAGGAACACAGAATTGGGTCACGCTGAATTTGTTGATTAGGCTCACTCAGCAGAGGTTCTGCATTGAATGTTGTAGCTCAGGGAGGTAGAAAGGGCTCTGACTATTTGTTTGGTTTGTCATCTGAAACATGCACCAGAAGGTGGCCCACAGTGAGAGAACGGGCAATGCCAGACCTGCTTTGGTGGAATGGATCAGATGGGATTCACAGGTATAGCAAGACTCTACTGTTATGGTGGATCTGTCATTTAAGACCTACTCACTCACACTATAACAGCCCAGAAGGCACATGAATATTCTCATGAACATGAGAAATTATTTGTGAGGGAACTCAAGTGTAGAGAGCCAGAGTAGCCCACCCCCTATCGGGGGATCAGCAGCAAGGCTGCTGTGAACTTTGGGTGAACTCCAAGAGAAGCAAAACCGTAATAGGGGAATGTGTATGTCTCGAAGTGCAGTCAAACCTAGAGATAGATAACCAACTTTCATTGACCTTGCTGCAAGACAGTTGTTAGTTGAGGTATGTTAACTGAAGTATGAGAATTATAACCACAGGCTGTTGTGGGTAACTGCACCCTCCCTCTGCTATGTGCTTTGTGAACATATAAAATAAAGTACTTTGAGACAGGATGGGGACGGAGAAACCAATACTTTTATTTTCCTGGACTGCCTGGCCCCACTTTTCTATGTTTGTCTTTGTGTTTTTCTTCATCCCCACCATTCCCTCTTAGGTCTTCGAACCCTTGTGTAGCACAGCACATGCCAGACTGGAGTATTCAGTAGAGTAACATGCTGTACAGTTTGTAACCTAGGAGCAATAGGCTATACCATATAGTCTAGGTGTGTACCAGGTTCTACTATCTAGGTCTATGTAAGTCCACTCTACAATGCTTGTATGACAATAGAATTACCTAACACATTTCTCAAAATGTATCCCCGTCATTAAGTAATGCATGACCGTAACAAAAACTGGTGGAAAAAAAATCAAGAAGAAAATAAAGAACAACATAAGCAAGTTTCTAAAAAAAAAAGAAAGAAAAAGAGGTAAATAGCAGACAAAAAGCTAAAGAAATAGAAAGCTGTTACTTCTAAAGAGTGAAAATCTGGGGTGAGAATTGGCGGCATAGTAGATTGTGGTTTTTCCTCACAAAAATTTTAAATTTAAATATGCATAAATAATTAAAAGAACCTATCAGCCGGGCATGGTGGCTCATGTCTGTAATCCCAGCACTTTGGGAGGATGAGGTGGGTGGAACACCTGAAGTCAGGAGTTCCAGACCAGCCTGGTCAACATGGCAAAACCTCATCTCTACTAAAAAATTACAAAAATTAGCCAGGCGTGGTAGTACACGCCTATAATCCCAGCTACTTGGGAGGCTGAGGCAGGAGAATCACTTGAACCTGGGAGGCGGAGGTTGCAGTCAGCCAAGATGGCACCACTGCACTCCAGCCTGAGCAATGGAGTAAGACTGTCTCAAAAAAGAAACTATCTGTAAAATGTAATACAGCAACTGATTAGAAAAGTCATGATTATAGAAAGAGATGCAGAAAACATATTCGATGTAATACTCTGATTTAACAAACTATCAAAAAATTTCCCTTATTATACGAAGAAAAACAAAAGAATATCTGTAATTCAATGTAGGTTATCTCTTAAAAACCACCTGGTACAGGAAAAGAAGACCATCATCGCCCCTCCTATTCAGCATTGAAGGGAGAGTAGCCTAGCCAGTGCATTAAGACAAGGAACAAGAAAAAAAAGATGCATCTCACAATAGAAACAAAACCTCTCTGGTACCTAGATATAAATTTATTAAAAGATATGCAATGTCAATTTCCCAGCTGTGATGCTGCACTATAGTTATGCAGGACATTACCATTGGGGGAAAGTAGGTAAAGGACATAAGGAATCTCACTGAATTACTTCTTACAGCTGTAGGTCAATCTATAAATACTTCCAAATAAAAAGTAGAAACAAAAACGTAACTCTTTATGACAACAATTTTACAGTAGAAAATAAAAGACCCAAGTATATGAGCAATTTGTACCATGTAAATAGGTACTGAGATTAAGTATCAGCAAGATACCAAGCCTCCTAGATTAATCCATAAATTCAACACACTTCTAATCAAAAACCCAAACACTTTTTTTTGGTCAAATATGATCACCTAAATCTAAACTCACAGTGAAGTAGGTCAAGAATAGCCTAGACAATTTTGAAGAACATAGAAGTAGAAAGACACTCTAATCAATGTTTATTATAAAGCTGTGGTATTAATATTAATGAGTCTCTGGTACATGGAGACACAAATATATCCCAAGAATAAAAATAAAAGCCAGAAACAGATCCTTTAGAAGGGAATTTGGCATACCAAAGAAGGGAGATTTCCAAGCAGTAGGTAAACATGGGATTATTCAACTAATAATGCTGGGACAACTGACCATCATATGGAAAACAATCACATTAGAACTTCAGGGTAGGAAAGGAGCCCCTGAGACCTCAACGGACCAAACTAAAGGAGACTGTTAAGTTTGATTTCAGAATATCTAAAACTTTTATAAGACTAAAGAGATCTACAGAAGTGAAGAATAAAAGCTCCTCTTTGATAAGATCAGAATTATATACTCAGAAAAATATCTTGCATCACATTTTAAAATAAAAAACTGAATATTTTCATGGCAACAGACGTATATGGTAAAATTATAAACATAAGCAAAGGAAAGACAATCACCAACTTCAAGACAGTGGTTATGTGTATGAGAAGCAAGAGTAAGTGATGGATGCCAAAGGATTTCTTAAGATGTATTTGTAATATTTTATCTATCTGTAAAAATAAGTTTGAAGTAAACATAGCAAAATGTTAATGCCTATTAATTCTGGGTGGTGGGTATATAGGTGTCTAATATCAACTTTCTGTATTCTTAAAATATTTCTTAATTAATGAAAATACATACAATACAGCAAAGATAGCCAAGAGAATACAAAGTAAGAAATAGATGAGACGCTGGAAGCAAGGAGGGAAGAGGTTCAAGTGAGTGGAAGCTCCATAATTTATACTGTATGGGTCAACAAGTGTTGTTTATAGTTGATGAATCAGAAAACAGGAGTTAAGCATACTACAGTATCTAGAATTATGAAGGCAACCTGCAACAGATTTAAAATCAGAAAACCACCAGGTAAGTAAAAAAGAGTCTGTTGCTTGTCAAGCGTTTGATCATTTGAAATATTAACACATGCACATTAGTTTGAAAATATATATATATTTATATTTATATGTTTTATATATTTTTTTTTGAAAAAAGGGCAAACATTAATGCTTAAATTGGAGACTAAAAAATTCCTCTACCATCCCTAGAATACATTTAAAATCAGGAGCTAAAGCTGTTACTCCCGGGAATTTCTAAATGTTTTGTTTCAGATAAAAAAGGAATACTACATATAAAGCACTATATACAGCAGGTTACTACCAGAAACCCAATACAAGTAAGTACTTCAAGTAGCAAAATCAATTTACCGTGAAACGATGTTGTAGTTGAGGGCGGGATGGTCTTTCAGGACAGGAGGAACAAGAGGTTCTGGGTGCCACTCTTCAATCAGTTCTTCCTTTTCCTACAGGAGAAAAAGAGTTAAAATATAGCGCAGGGGTAGTCCCTTTTTTTTTTTTTAAGACGGAGTTTCGCTCTTGTTGCCCAGGCTGGAGTGCAATGGGGCGATCTCGGCTCACCGCAACCTCTGCCTCCCGGGTTCAAGCGATTCTCCTGCTTCAGCCTCCCAAGTAGCTGGGATTACAGGCATGCGCCACACTGCCTGGCTAATTTTGTATTATTATTATTATTATTATTTTGAGACGGAGTCTTGCCCTCTTACCCAGGCTGGAGTGCAGTGGCGTGATCTCAGCTCACTGCAACCTCCACCTCCCAGGTTAAAGCGATTCTCCTGCCTCAGCCTCCAGAGTAGCTGAGATTACAGGCACGAGCCACCACGCCAGGCTAATTTTTGTTATTTTTAGTAGAGACAGGGTTTCACTATGCTGGCGAGGCTGGTCTCAAACTTCTGATCTCAGGTGATCCACCCTTCTTGGCTTCCCCAAACGCTCGGATTACAGGCATGAGCGACCGCGCCTGGACCCTCTGTGCTTTTCTAAGAAAAGCAGTTTATCATCCACTTAAACATGAGTGGGAGGAAGCACACCACTCCCTGAGCAGGACGAGAGAGCTGTGCGGTTCATGAGTGCTGCGCGCTGAGGCTGAGCTGGGGGCAGAAAGCGAGAGCCGGTCTCAGCCCCTCGCCCTTTCTTGTCTCCCAGGATCTTCTCTCCCTGGATCAACTTCTGTCCCAGTGTCAACTTATCTCCCAGTGTCAAGGTCAGCGGAGGGAGAGGCCCAAAGGCAGGAAGAAAAACAACAGTCTGAAAGGTAAGGCTCTGCCGGGCACACTAGAGTTCATTTGATCTCCTCTGTCCCCGGAGAGAAGCGACTCTGTCTGAGGAAGTCAATTGAAGAAGCCCTGAGGTGGGGGCTCCTAGGAAGGAAATCAGAACCCCGGGTCCCTCTCAGATTCCGTGCTGGCATGAAACCATGGTGGGCCAAGGACTGGGTGTTCCCCAGCAAGTCACAGTGTAGGGGGAGGACGCCAATGCCTGTCTGAATCAGGAGGAGGCTGAGGGGGCTGTGGACAGCTGTTCAACTCTGCTAAGGCTGATTCCTCTTTGAGACCACCCCAGTCCTTTCTCCCCACAGGGCAGCTGTGAGGACTATGGGGGTGGGGGGGTCTGTGTGTGGAAGCCCTTTGTGGACAACAAAGCCTTGCCCTCAGTGCCTCGCTGTCACTGTCCAGGCCATGTGGCCTTGGACACAGACATGTGGTTTCCAGGGTCTGACTCCCCATGGTCTTCTCAGGGCTGGGGAGAGGAGAGCGACAGGGAGCGCCCCAGAAAGAGGCTGGGAGTGGGCGGTGAGGCGGGAGGCAGTGGTGCAAGGTGGGAGACAGAGCAGATGTTCGCCAGCAGCTGTGAGCTCCCAGACAAACACCACAAACACAGACCTGCGGGGCGCGGCCCTGCCGCCGTCAGCTCCCACCTGCCCTCCTCCTCCCTTCCCATCACAGCCCGCTGCCCCCACGCTCCCCAGAGGCCCAGCAAGCTGATTTTACCCACCTTGGTCCAGGTGCCTAGGGCTGCAAAAGGGAGGAGGATCAGCAGAAGGAGGGCCAGGCTCTCCTCAGGGAGATCCCTACCCGGACTCTGTGGCCTTGGGCCTCAGTGTTCTCATCTGAGAACACTCATCTCTCCAAGGACCCGGCCAACCATCAGGCTCTGAGCCACAAGGCATGTCTCCTGCACCCAGTCCCACCCCTGCAAAGATGCCCCACCCCTTTCACCAGCCTCCTAGCTCCAGAGGGGAAGCATGACCAACCGCACCACACCAACCTGGGCCCGGTTCTTCCTCAACAATGAAAGGGGCCAAAGAATGCCTGCAGCCTCTCTGTCACTCAGGCTCTGTCACTCAGGCTCCGTTCCTGCAGCCTCTGTCACCCAGGCTCCGCTCCTGCAGCCTCTCCATCACCCTGTAAGGTATATTGCTGAGTTGAAATGAGGAAACTGAGGCCAGTATAAGAAAATGAAAATCCAATTTACTCAGCTCCCGGGCGAGGTTCGGCCGGTCCGACAGGCGAGCCGCTATTGGTAGCTAGGTGGGGCTATTGGTGGGTGGGCTGGCTAAGGACGTCTGCGGCGAGCTGCTGTTGGGCAAGTCTTTGGCGGGATTTTTAAATTTTGGCAGGGTTGCGTGCATAGTTCAGTGCTGAGTGTAGAGCTGGGAGCGGAATGCAGAGGTGGGTGTGGGGAGCCCAAATGGAGAAGCCAGATGCTGAGTCATGCATTCGGAATGATGATGTGTTCTCCGGCGTGGAGAGGGATGGGTGTGTCCATTTGGCTCCTGGCGGGGCAACCAGCCTTACACACCCAAGCTCCGTTCCTGCAGCCTCTCCGTCACCCAGGCTCCATTCTTCCAGGGAAGACCTCTTCTTGGGGTTCTGAGGAATGGGGTTTTACAACTGACAGGAGGCGCTGATGCAGAAGTAGGGTCAGGGGAGATACCAGGGGAGATCCATCAACATCATCCTCACCTCTCCCAGCACTTGTTCAGCTCAAACCAAAAGCTCCACATTTAAGGGCTGAGTGACCGAAGGCAGGTCATTCATCGTCTGAGCTGCTCATCTCTAAGGGGCAAGTGGGGGATGAGGTTACCGTTTTGCAGAGCTGGTGTGAAGATCTGTTGACACTGTAAACTGTGAGAATCCTGTCCGTCCCAGTGCCCAGCCTTCCCTGGCATAAAAACATCTCCCCATGAAAGAAGAAAGGTGACTACCAGGCTAGAAGGGGGCTTGGATAGTGCTGACTCCATCCCCTCATCCACAACCGGCCACAGCAGCCCAGAGACAGCGGCTGGGAGACAGGGCTGCAGAGTCAGGGCGAGGACGGGACAGTTAAGTCTTGATCTGTCTCCCAGGCCAGAACTCCCTGGTCTGGGAGACGGTGGGGCACACAGCGGTCACCGACAGTCACTCCTTCCTCTTTTGCAGACGCAGCAAATGCCTGCCCTATGATGGCATCTGGAGATGCCAGGCAAGAGTAGGCACGGGAAAGTACGCCACGGGCCTCTGGAATTGCGGCTCTGTTATTGAGGACAAAACAGCAGCTTTCCTAGAGCGCAGGGCGGGGCACCAGCAGGAGTGGGAACAGCTGGGGTGGGCCCTGGGCTGGTGAGGCCGGGCGGGGGGTGAGGCAGACTGAGGGCCAGGGTTTCGAAGACCCTCTGCCCGCTGTCCCCCGAGGCCCTCTCTCCGGCAGAGGCGCTGGGCTATGATGAAGCCGTCACTGCCACCTGTGATGGCACTTCTGCCAGAATCCAAGAGGGATGGAGGAACGAAAGTCGTGGGAATCACAGGTCCCTAAATCAGGCTGCCCCCACAGTCAGCGGCCTCCACAGGTCTTTAGTGCCAGCCAGCTGCCCTGTGGATGCTCCTCAGGCTGAAGAGGGGGGCACTGTTTACGGCTCCTGCTTAATTAAATCAATAAACCACCAATGCAAATCTGGCGGAGGGCCAGCTTTTTACAATGCACCATGCAGAGGGGAAGCTGAATTAACAGCTGCTGCAAGAGGGCAAGAGGGGAGATGGAGAGACTGAGGAGGAAGGGGAGGAGGGCCTATCTGGGAGGGGCCTAGAAGAAGTTGAGAGTCCAGGTCCCCAAACTCCCTCTCTGGACTACATCACAACCCATCCCTGCAGTACCTAGAAGCGTCCCATTTCCTCTTTCAGGGGCTCCTTTCGCCCTCCTGCCACCATGGCTGCAGGAAAGGCTCTGCTATCAGTCATTTACACTATAGTGAGAACTTGAAGCTAGACAAGACTGCAGAGATTCAGTGCCATGTTGGCTCAGGGCAGGCTACTGGAGCATTCTGCCAGGTCTCTGTTCCAGTGCTCTCGGGCCTGGGCAGGATGGAGCTCCAGCAGGGAGCCAGATACGTGGCCACAGCTCTCCTTCTGTTCTGCACTCCAGGAAGATCAGGGGAGACCTGGTTGTCAGGAAGCCCGTCCATTAAGGGAAGCTGTGTGGTCTGGGACCAGCCCCTGGCCTTCTCTGAGACTCATTTTCTCTATCTGGATCACCAGTGGCTCAGAATCTAGAAACTGTAAGTGACTTTCTAG
This sequence comes from Aotus nancymaae, assembly GCF_030222135.1. Lineage (NCBI taxonomy): Eukaryota > Metazoa > Chordata > Mammalia > Primates > Aotidae > Aotus > Aotus nancymaae. The sequence continues at coordinate 22,826,465 of NW_026988455.1, forward strand.
CTCAGATACTCTGCATTGGGATCCCCTAAGGGGAGATGCACCTCCTTGATAAGCCTGGGGCCCAAACTGAGCCAGGGTCATGGTCAGTCCATGTTTGGGGCCAGAGTCACTAAAGTCACTGGCAACCTGCCGGATGCGACCTGGGGTCCAGCCATGAGCCCTGAGCTCCCTCCATGTTCCCATCTGTAACATGGGAATAATGAAAGGCGTGGACACCACACATGGGAGTAAAGTGTACTAATGAATGCTCTCAGAGCCTCGGATGAAGAAAGGAGGAGGCCTCTGCAGGGGCCGGGGGAATGGGGAGGCAGCTTTGACACCCCTGCTCCACCTGGACCGCCAGGCACCCCTTAGGCAGGGAAGCCGCACTTCGACCTCCAGTCTCTGGTAGAGCCTTCCCAGCACTCCCTCTGGGGCTGTGAGAAAATGCTTTCCCCTTTTGAGCCCCAGGTTCTTTCCCTCTAAATGGCTCTGAAACTCTGTGACTCAGTTTCCCCATGGAAAGTGACAACATCTCATGCTCTGTCCCTCCATCTGACTTGGGTTTACAGAGCCTGTGTGTGCTCAGCGTGATGAGGGGCACAGAGGAAGCATGAGGCAGGGTGCCTGCCTTCAGGGGGCTATGTCTCCCCTGGACAGACAGCGGGTAAAGAGATGAGAGAAATTTTGCATGCACAAAGGGTATGAACAATGGCCACATGGCCCAGATGCCTCGGCAGGGAAAGCAAATGTAATCCACCCCAGTCTCCCTCTCCCTGATCCTGGCAGGCATCGCCAATCCATGCAACTCTTTCCGGCTGAGATTGGATGCAGCCTGTTTCAGGTGCTCCAGGCAGCTCCCAGCCTGATCACCTAAGTTAGCAAGCAAAAGGGGCTGACCTGCTCTCAGGGGTCTAAGGGTCATGCTAGGACAACCACAGGAGGCTTCCTGGAGAGAGAACTCTTCACCTAGGCCTTGAAAGAAGAATCCAGATAAAGAGGAGAGAAGAATGTGTTCCAGGTGGCAGGGGCAGTGTGAATACCCCTGGGGGAGAAATTGGCACAGCACACCTGGGGACAGTGGGATCTGCTGCCAGAAGGGAGAGAGGGTCAAGAGAGTACAAGGCAGAGTGGGAGGTCGGCGGGTACCGAAACCCAGAGGCCAGTTTCACTGGGGAGGTGGGTGCCTCTCCCCAATCTAGTTGATGGGACCTGCCAGCCTTCACCTTCTGCACCCATTCCCCAGGCCGGGGAGGTCCTTGAGGGGTCTGCGGGTGAGTGAGCTGGTGCTGGCCATGGCTGTCCACCTCCTGGGTGACAAGGAAATTTCCAACCTTGTTAAAATGACATGTTGGTGCCTGTTCTCAGAGTTACAGGCTGGGTGCCTAAGATGCATAAACCACGTCCTCTAGCCCGGCTCCCTGGGTGATTTACAGCAGTGTCCAGCCCAGTCTAGCTGCTGGCCCAGGGGCAGCCTACAGGGAGAGGTGTCCTCATTACTCACACCAGAGAACAAACACAGAACAGCCAGCTTAGACGCCAGCCCTTGCCAGGGGCTTCTGGAGCCTTAGGGTGCAGGAGGTACACAGGCCAAGGGCAGGTGGACCATGCAGCCCCTTTCCCTTCCCAGCTGGCTTCTGAGCAGAAGTCGGGGCCCCTCTCTGTAAGGACTGCAAATTACACCCACACCTCCCATCTCTTTCCACTCACACTTTCCTTCAGAACCTATCTTAGCTTTCGCTTCTATCACGGAGTCCACCAGGATTTACCCCTAAGAATCAACCAACTGCAAAAAGTGGCAGGAGACTTGTTCATAATTCGAACCCAAGGCTCACATGCTGTGGGAATCTGGCAAGCCAACCCTCCACCCAGGCCTCGGTCTCGCCACCTGTCACTGAGGAGTCAAAGGGGTGTGTAAAGAATGTTTCTGGCCAGGCGCGGTGGCTCATGCCTGTAATCCCAGCACTTTGGGAGGCCGAGGCGGGTGGATCACGAGGTCAAGAGATCAAGACCATCCTGGTCAACATGGTGAAACCCTGTCTCTACTAAAAATACAAAAAATTAGTTGGGCATAGTGGCGCGTGCCTGTAATCCCAGCTACTCAGGAGGCTGAGGCAGGAGAATTGCCTGAACCCAGGAGGCGGAGGTTACAGTGAGCCGAGATTGCACCATTGCACTCCAGCCTGGGTAACAAGAGCAAAACTCCGTCTCAAAAAAAAAATGTTTCCAGAGGGAAGAGTCTGGTTGCCTGGCTGGTCTAGAGCCACTGGGTCATCTAGAGTCCATCACCCGGTCCTGTGGCAATCAGGGCTTGGCCCGGGTGCTGACCAGCCACCTGAGGAGGCTGAAAGGCCCAGAACCTCAGACACCACCACTGGAGGAGCTTCAACAACTATCACTCTCCCAAGCCTCATCTTTCCCAGGTGGGCAGTGGAGGCCCAGAGAGGGTGATGGTATGCCCAAGGCCACACAGCAGGCACCCACAGCTGGGGCTCACACCTTAGTCAGGTCTTGCTTGGTGATGTGGTTCATGGGTGCAAAGGCTTTGCTTGCTGTTCCATCTCTGTCCCTCCCTTGGGAGCCCCCTCTGGAGGGACCTCACTGGGCCTTGTTTGGGAAGAACATAGAAGAAACAGAAGAAATGGTCCCCATCTGCCAAGAGTCTGCTATAGAGGTGAGAGGAGGGATTCTGGTGACAGTGGGAGCCACAGAGAGCAGCCTCCCCACTGACTTCTCCCACCACACTGCCTGCCATTCCCCCAGAGAGAAGTGATGCTTTATTAAAACTGCCCCTTTAGAGGAGACTACAAAGTCCTTTCCTGGCATTTCAGTATAAATGAATCTATCAAAAGTCTGGGACTGAAGTTTTCTGGGACTGAAGGGGCTTGAAGTCAATGACAGGACCTGAAGAGTAATGCCCCTGCTCCTTTGGGGGAGCCTCTGCTTTTCTCTACAAGTCCTCCCCACAGGCAGCGCTGTGGTCTCATGCTGGTTTACAGCTTACACCCATGTGCACACTCACACAAGCATACACACACAGCCCACAGCCAAGGCCAGAGTGGCAGCGCCAGCCTAGTGAAGACCTTCCCAATCTTAGAGCGGGCCTTCTCGGGGGTGCGGGAGCCACCTGGCCCTAAGAGGCACTCAAGCCAAGGCAGTGGAATGAGGCAGAGGGGACTTGTCCGCCTCAGAGAGACTAGAACACTGACCATTCGCCCTCTTCCTCCTCCACTCACTGCAAGGCCTACTGGCCTGAAATACAAGTCCACAGATGTCCCTTCCCTGCCCTGCTTTCAGTCCCTCCACTGGGGCTCTGGCATTTGGAGGTGTTCTCTGAACAACTCATCACCAAGCTCCAGGGCTCCCAGAGCCCCCATGGACCAGATGCAGCCAACTCTGCTGCTGGCCCTGAGCTGCAGGGTTCCAGGGCAGCACCCGCAGGGCCAAGAGTGGACGTGAAAAAGGCAGGAAAAAGGCAGCATGAAATGTCCTCACCCAAAAGGAAGTCTCCCCACCTGCCCTGTGGAGAGCGTTCAGGCAGGGCACAGGGGACTCGGCCTGCAAACTGGCACCCCCAGAACCTCTCTCCCTCCCTCTCCCTCCCTCTCTCTCCATTTCCTGAGTTTGCATGCTTTCTCTCCTGGCTCTCCGCCTCTCTAATTGTCTGCATTTCTCTCCATCTTCTGGTATTTGTTTGATTCATTCTCTGTCAGTCGCTTGGTGTCTCTCCCTCTGGGTTTGTCTGTAACTCTGACCTCCTCCTTTTCCGTCTCTATTCCTCTTTGTCTCAGTCTCTGTCTCTTCTTTCCCTCATCCCCCCGCCCATCGCCTCCTCTCCTCCCTCTCCCCTCTCCCCGCAGCTCCCAGCCCTGCAGAGTTTCTCACTCTGGAAGCCAGTGCTGAATCGGTGTTTCTGAGCTCCACTGCGAGCTGGCAGGAATTCACTCTGCCTTCCCAGCAGACCCCTCCCAGAAGGCCTCCTGCACTATTTCCCCACAATTCCACTTTGGGATTTTAAACATCTCCTGGGTGCTCGGCTCTGAGCCACACCCTAAGGCAGGGAGGGAAGGGGAGGCAGCTCAGATGGTTGGGGAGAGCTGCTGGGCCAGACACTGTCCCGAGCACTTTCCACACACTAGCCAGGTCATCCTCACATAGCCAAGACGGTTTTCAACTTCCCCATTTCACATGCAAGGAAACTGATTCACAAAGAGGTGAGAAGACCACCTCTGAGCCACGCTGCGGCTCAAACCCAGGTCTGTCTAACTCCAAAGCCCATGCACTTCCTTACCTCCACTTCACAGGTTGAGAAAGCCAGCCACCCAGGATTCAGGCTGGTTCTGAGGCAGGAGATGCTCATGAAGCGAAGACCATCGTGGGGACCGTGCTACGCCAAGGGCCAAGCAAGGAGCCCAGGCCCGTGCAGGCTGTTTAGGCTGGGGTCAGGGAAACCTTCGCAGAGATGTGGTTTGGCTGTGTCCTCACCCAAATTTCATCTTGAATTGTAGCTCCCATAACCCCCACGTGTGGTGGGAGGGACCCAGTGGGAGGTAACTGAATCACAGGGTGGTTTCCCCCATGCTATTCTTGTGATACCGAGTGAGTTCACACGAGACCTGGTGGTTTTATAAGGGGCTTCCTCCTTCAATCGGCCCTCATTCTCCTTGCTGTCACCATGTGAAGAAGGACATGTTGACTTCCCCTTCCATCATGATTGTAAGTTTCCTGAGACCTCCCCGGCCATGCTGAACTGTGAGTCAATTAAACCTCTTTCCTTTATAAATTACCCAGTCTTGGGTATGTGTTTATTAGCAGCGTGAGAATGGACTCCATGGGTCAAGAGGAGAGGTCCCCCCCAGGAGGGCAAGGGAGTGAGTGAAAGCCTGAGATGGGCCCGGGAGAACCAGGAGAGGCAGCTGAGCCAGGCTGGGGAGGCCCTAGCAATGTCAGTGGAGGGGCCTGGTCTGCAGACTGAGGAGGCAGATGCTGAGGCCCATTGCCCTCCCGTCAGAGCTCTGGGCCGCATATGGATGGCCCTTTGAGACAGTGCCCTCTGATTTGATTTGAGGCCGTAGAAAATCACCCAACCAGGTGAGAAGAGCCTGGGATGGACCATCACAAAACCATGGTCCTGACCAGCCTGCTACAGACCTACTGTGTGGCTTTAGACAGCCCCACCTGATTGTCTATCCCACCCTGCGGGGGATGCTCGGATTCTTGGGGAGCCACTCTGAGGTGGGGAGGTGCAGGTTCAGATGGAGTAGGATGGAGAGGAGCCAGGGAGGGGAGTCAGGATGCAAACTGCAGTGAGGCCCAGCGGGATGCCCAGCAGAGCCACACCCTCTGTCTTTGACAGGAAGCCCAGCTGCCTCAGGCTTCCCTGCCTGCCGCCCAAGTGCCTTGGTCTCCACCACCCTGGGCCCTGTTCACACTTGAGGCAGCGCCAGTAAGTGCCCCCTTTCCTCCCGCAGGTATCAGAGAAGTGCCTCCTATCCTTGAAGGAGGAACGGTGTGAGAGCAGTCCCTAGTCATGGCACCACCCAGCTGGACTCAATCTCTTCTAAGTCTGCAGCAGGCCAAGGAGCAGAGAGAGATGTCCCTGGCCCCCAACAAGGGGTCAGCATGGAACCCTGCCCACCCCAGATGGCTGCCTGGGACCCTCAGGGACAATGCAGTGTGTGCACTGGGATGGCCAGGTCCAAAAACCCTGTTGTGCTTTTGGAGAGGCTGGATTCTCACAGGCTGAGGGCTGCCCGGCCAAACTCTCCTCCCCAGGATCACAGACCCACCTCCCAGATGGCTTCCCGGGACCCTCAGGGACGAGGCAGGGTGCGCACTGGGATGGCCAGGTCCATAAACCCTGTTGTGGTTTTGGAGAGACTGGATTCTCACTGGCTGAGGGCTGCCCGGCCAGACTCTCCTCCCCAGGACCATAGACCCCCCTGCCCAGGCGTGGGGACCAAGGACACCTGGGGTCTCCCTGGAGCCTCTCCTGTCAAGGAGTCATGCAAGCTGTCTAAGGGGTCAAGTGAGGAGGAGAGGGAAATCCCTGGTATAGTTACTGTTGTGGGTACCAACTACAGGCTGCGGCCCTGGAAGCTGTCCCAGAGCCCTGTCCCTGCCTCGGGCCTTCTCAGCCTAGAAGGGCGGGGACCCCAGGGAGCTCTTCAGTCCCAATCTGCAAAAAGAAGAGACCTCGGCCCAGTACCCGCTCCTGCCACCAAGTCCAAGAAGGGAGCTCTCTTCAGAGGCCCATCCCCTGCTGTTCAGATGCCCCACCTAAGGCCTGGGCTCAGAGTCTCTGGGGTGCAATCCCTGGCTTGGGGGCTGGGTGGCCCCTCACAGTCTAAAAAGAGAAAGGGTGACCCCTTGCTCTCTAAGAGGAAGAAAATGCAGCGTTGTAGCCAGTAGAGGGACAGGGCAGGCTCTCTGGTGCCAATCCCCAAGGGTGGGGCTCTCAACTCTCGGACCCTCAGGGCATCAGGTGCCTCAAAGCAAAGACTTCTCCCCTAGTGCTGATCTTGCTGGGCCTTAGCTTGACGGGGGAGGGTGGAGGAGGGAAGGGGCAGGAGGGAGGGGAGGGAGAGGGTGGCTGAACCAGAAGGGAGGGCCTAGGGGTAGTGGGTAGGGAGCAATACCTTGGGGGGTCTCATGTGTAAATCTGAATAAACACAGTTGTGTTGGAAATGCTCTCCGGGCTGCTGCCTCTGTCCTCAGGGCTGTGCTGCTCAGTGGAGGGGGTGTGTGAAGGAGTACAGAGGGACTAGGAGATGCCAGGTACTGGGTACCCATGGGGGCCAGCCCCACTCATTCCTCCAGGTGTAGGTTGCCCCTTCAGATGCTCCAGGAACTGACAGATGCTGAGGAAACCCTGATCCCTCCCACCACCCACTCACAAGGCCCCGCCTGCTTTAGTTATCAGCATCCCTGGAAAATCCTGGGATGCTGAGAGCTGGCTGGCTCTTGTTCTGCCCAGTGGGACCTGAGGAGAAGGCAACTGCCCGCAACATGGACACTGGGAGAGGCAGTCACTCCTGCTTAACCCTCATCAGGAAGAGCTCAGGCCCTGGGCTGAGGGGAGATGTCAAGGCATCCATCCACACAGGTGTATTTGGGATACGACGGTGGGTGGGGAGCAGGGGAAGTCCTTCTGCCAGTTTCTGGGCAGGAAAGAATCTTGTCCAACTGGTGGAAGCAGATGCTTCTTGCTGTCGCCACAGGGACTGGCCTCAGGGGCACTCGGGGTCCTGCATGGAGCCCCCACAGCTATGATTCCCTTCCCATATGATGACTGAACTCTTGTGTGTTATTAATGCAGACACAGATTTGAACCCAAGAGGTGGATGTTGCAGTGAGCCAGGATAGCACCACTGTACTCCAGCCTGGGCAACAAGAGCAAAACTCCACCTCAAAAATAAAAATAAAAATAAATTAGCTGGGCTAATCCCAGCTGCTCCAGAGGCTCAGGCAGGATAATCACTTGAACCTGGGAGGCAGAGGTTGCAGTGAGCCAAGATGGTGCCACTGCACTCCAGCCTGGGCGGCAAGAGCAAAACTCCTACCCCCAAAAAAAAAAAGAAAGAAAAAAATAATTATCCAGGCATAGTGGCATGCTCCTGTAGTCCCAGCTACTTGGGAGGCTGAGGCAGGAGAATTGCTTGAACCCGGGAGATGCCCACCATCCCACCCAGCTAATTTTTCTGTATTATTTGTAAACATGGGGTTTCACTCCATTGGCCAGGCTGGTCTCACAACTCCTGATCTCGGGCAATCCATCCGCCTCAGCCTCCCAAAGTGCTGGGATTACAGGCGTGAGCCACCATGCTCAATACATCTCTTTCAATAAGCTTCTGCACAGCAAAGGAAACAAACGACAGAGCAAAGAGACAACCTGCTGAATGGGAAATGATGTGTGCAAACTGTTCACGACAAAGGACCGAAATCCAGAATATGCAACGAGCTCAAATAACCAACAATTAAAAACAACAAATAATCCCACTAAAAAATGGGCAAAGGACATCAAAAAATATACAAATGGCCAACTGACGTATAAAAAAATGCTCACATCAGTAATCACCAGGTAAGTGCAAATCAAAACTACAAGGAGATACGTACCACCTTACCACAGTTAGGATATCTAATCTTAAAAATACAAACAGCAGATGCTGACATGATGCGGAGAAAAGGGAACTCTTACACACTGAGGTGGGACTGGAAATTAGTAACGTCGTTATGAAAACCAGTATGGAGATTTCCCAAAACACTAAAAACAAAACTACTACTTGATCCAGCAATCCCACTACTGGCTATTTATCCAACATAAAAGAAATCAGTATATCAAATCAGTATACACTCACATGTTTATCACAGCACTATTGACAACAGCAAAGATATGGAATCAACCCAAGTATCCACCAACGAGCAGACAAGGAAAACGTGGCATATATACACAATGGAATGCTATTCAGCCAGAAAAAAAAAACATGAAATCATGTTGTTTGCAGCAACATGGATGAAGTTGGAGGTCATTATGTTAAGTGAAATAAGTTAGGCCAGCCATAGGAAGAAAAACATCACACCTTCTCACAAATATGTGGGAGTTAAAAACGACCACGACAACAAAAAAGAGTTGACCTCATGGAAACAGAGAATACAATGACAGGTATCAGAGGCTGGGAAGGGATGGGGGTGAGCAAGAGAGGTTGGTTAATGGGTACAAACATACAGTTAGAAACAGTAAATTCTAATGTTCTATAGCAGAGTACAGTCAGTAAATTCTAATGTTCTATAGCAGAGTACAGTCACCATAGTTAGCTCAGGCTGGAGTGCAATGGCGCCATGTATTTGCAGTATGTTAGCAAATACATACTGTATATTTCAAAGTAGCTAAACGAGAAGGCTAGAAGTGTTACCAGCACACAGAGATGATAAATCTCGGCCAGGCACAGTAGCTCACGCCTGTAATCCCAGAACTTTGGGAGGCTGAGGCAAGCGGATCACCTGAGGTCAGGGTTCCAGACCAGCCTGGCCAACATGGTGAAACCCTGTCTCTACTAAAAATACAAAAATTAGTCCAGCATAGTGATGCATGCCTTAATCCCAGCTTACTCCAAAGGTTGAGGCAGGAGAACTGCTCGAACTAGGGAGGCAGAGGTTACAGCAAGCCGAGATTGCACCACTGCACTCCAACCTGTAAAACAGAGCAAGACTCTGTCTCAAAAAAAAAAAAAAGATAAATACTCAAGGTGATGACTACTCCAGGTACCCTGACTTGATCATTACACATTCTACGCATGTTAACAGGTATTCATATGAGGCCGGACATGATAATAACTCACGCCTATAATCCCAGCTCTTTGGGAGGCTTAGAGGGGTGGATGACCTGAGGTCAGGAGGTCAAGACTAGTCTAGTCATCATGGTGAAACCCCATCTCTACTAGAAATACAAAATATTAGCTGGGTGTGGTGGCACATGCCTGTAATCCCAGCTACTCGGGAGGCTGAGGCAGGAGAGGGCTTCAATCCAGGAGGTGGAGGTTGCAGTGAGCTGAGATCGTGTCATTACACTCCAGCCTGGGCAACAAGAGCAAAACTCCATCTCAAAAAAAAGAAAAACAAAAACAAGTATTCATCATATGTATCCCATAAAGATGTAAAATAGTATGCATTAATAAAAGGAAAAGACTGCTAGGAATTTAGCAATGTATTTCTATGCAAAGGCTTAAAGCAGATATATAACATCTCAACATAAGTGAGAACATACAGTCACTCAACTTGCTTCTCTTATTAAATGTTACATTTTCCCTGTAATACAGTAAGCCCTGGGCCCTCTTATCCCTTGACTCCACTTCTGTGGATTCAACTGACCTCACATTTTAAAAATTCGGGAAAAAAAATGATGGTTCCATCTGTACCAAACATAAATTTTTTACTTATAGTTATTCCCTAAACAATACAGTATAACAACTATTTGTATAGCATTTATACTGTATTACATACATAAGCAATTTAGTGATTACTCATACAGGAAGATGTGCACAGGTTATATGCAAATACACCAATTTATAAAAGCAACTTGAGCATCTGTGGATTTTGGTATCCACTGGGTGGAGGAGGTCCTGGAACCAATTCCCTGATATGGAGGGATGGCTGTATGAATTTTTTTCCTATCAACCTTTTATTTTTAACAATGGCAGAATATTCCAGTGTATGGGTATAATAGTAATTTACTCTACCTTAACTCCATTTTTGGACAGTTGTTTCTAATTTTTCTCAATCACAAACACTGACACAATGAAAAACCACACACATACATATTTGTATACTATCCAAATTAATCTATACGAGAAATTCCTAGCAGTGAAACTGCTGGATACACAGAGTACACACACTTTAAAATCTGTTTTAGACCGGGTGCGGTGGCTCATGCCTGTAATCCCAAGACCTTGGGAGGCTGAGGCGGACAAATCACCTGAGGTCAGGAGTGCAAGACCAGCCTGGCCAACGTGGTGAAACCCCATCTCTACCAATAATACAAAAATTAGCTGGGCGTGGTGGAAGGAGCCTGTAATCCCCAGCTACTCAGCAGGGTCTGGCAGGTGAATCGCTTGAACCTAGCAGGCAGAAGTTGCAGTGAGCTGAGACCACATCATCGTCCAGCCTGGGTGACGAGCAAAACTCCGTCTCAAAAAAAAAAAAAAAAAACAAAACTTCTGTTTTAATGCACCCATCCTCCAAACAGGTCCTACTAAGTACAGTCCCACCAATGATGCAAGTTATTTATTTAAAGGCTATGCATTTAGGTGAACCTATCCTTATGGACTAATATTTTATTAGGGTCTTGCTCTATTGCCCAGGCTAGAGCGCAGTAGCATGATCATGGCTCACTGCAGCCTCGACTTTCCCAGTTCAACTGATCCTCCCACATCAGCCTCCCGAGTAACTAAAATTACAGGCACAAGCCACCACACCCAGCTAATTTTTTTTTTAAGTCAGATCTGACCATGTCAGCCTTTTACTTAAAACTCTAACTGGCTTCCTAGTGCCTTAAAGACAAAAGTTTATAATGTAGTCACAAGAGTATACATATATAGTTGGTGTACATACAGTTTAATACCCCTTAAAAACAGATACATTCAGAGAACCTCATTGTGAACATCATAGAGTGTAGTTACACAAACCTATATGGGACAGCCTACTATGCACCTAGCCTGTGTAATACGGCCTAATGCTCCTAGGCCACAAACCTGTACAGTATGTGACTGAACTGAGTACTGTAGGCTTGCAACACAGGTGTAAGTATTTGTGTATGTAAACATATCTAAGCAAAGAGAAAGTACAGTGAAAACATGGTACAAGAGATAAATGGTATGCCTGTATAGGGCACTTAGCATGACTGGAGCTGGCAGGACTGAAGGTTGCTCTGGGTTGAGTCTGTGAATGAATGGGAAGGCCTAGAACATTATTGTTCATAGGGGTGGGAAATGGTCTTCGTGCACGAAGTCCACTTCTGGATGGAGACCACAGAGAAATCACTGGTCCAGGTAGGTCAGAAACACAAAAGTCTAAAGGAAAGAGAATTTTTTTTTTTTAAGATGGAGTTTCGCTCTGTCACCCAGGCTGCAGTGTAGTGGCACGATCTTGGCTTACTGCAACCTCTGCCTCCTGGGTTCAAGCAATTCTCATGCCTCAGACTCCCAAGTAGCTGGGACTACAGATATGTGCCACTGCGCCCTGCTAATTTTTGTATTTTAGTAGAGAGATGGGGTTTCACCATGTTGGCCAGGCTGGTCTCAAACTCCTGACCTCAAGTGATCCACTCACCTCGGCCTACCAAAGTGCTAGGATTACAGGTGTGAGCTAATGTGCTCAGAAGATTATAAAGAAATTGTATTTTTTGTAAGACTCTACGACCTACTTAACTCTGACATACACATATTGTACAACCTTAATATCTAATTATCAAATCTGATAACCAATGTTCTGTAAATTACCAGCTATTACAATATTTTGGTGTTTGCCTGTTAACCAAGCTGAGGGGGGGAGGGGGAGGTTGGAAGAAGCCTCATTTCACCTGCCGTTTCCAAAATTTCACAAGAGTGTTCAAAAACTCAGTATGTCCAGGTATAAATCTCCAAGTTTGTCTAATTTTCACTGCTTAACAAAAGCGACGTAGAAAGCAATTACCGTACCCTCCATCAATCTTTTCAGATTGCACAGAATTCCTTCCAGAAAATTCCAATAGAAAAAGAAGATGGCCGCTTAGGAGGAACTCGGGAATGCAGCTCCGAGAGAAAGCACAGAGGGTGAGTGGACGCCGTATTTCCAGACTGATTTTTACTGCCCACAGACCAGGAGATTCACAGGCAGAGGAGCCACACGGGTCGCCAGCGCCGCTGGTTTGAATGGTGCAGTCGCTGGGCCTGCGCCCTGAGGCAACGGCTCACTGTACAGAGTGAGAGAGTCTGAGTCCCCTATAAGCCAGCAAGGGGAGCTGAAACGGGGAGCCAGGCCAGCGCCACGAATCTCAGAGCTGCGGCTTTAGCCAATGCAGCGGCTCCAGAGGCAGAGCAGATGAGACGGTGCCCCCTCTTAGCTGGCAAGGGGACCTGAAACAGGGAGTGAAGCCAGGAGATTCCCGAGCAAAAAAAGCACCACTGCAAACACAACTGAACCCAGGATGGTCCAGCTCTGTGGAGGAGGGGCGTTCTCCATAGGCACCCTGCAGTTCCCAGGGCAATCTACCAAGGCAACCCGCCACTACAGAGACTCCGTCACTACAGGGGTGGGCCAACATAGCAGCAGTTCTAACTACACCCATATAAACAGGACTGCAGGGAAGTTCACACGGAAGCTGGGCGGAGCCCACAGCAGCTTAGCGAAGCCTCTGCAGGCTGAGTGTGACTAGGCTGCCACCTTGTGGGCAGGGAAAACAGCAACCACGCAGGGGAAAATCATAAAGCCCTAACTCCCTGGGACAGAACACCTTGGGGGAAGGATAGGGGGTTTATGAGTTCTGCCGCTGCATACTTAAAATTACCAAAATCAGAAAGACAACAACTACAAAGTCAACAGGTGGATAAATCCACAAAGATGGGAAGAAACCAGCGCAAAAAGGATGAAAACACCCAAAACCAGAACACTTCTCCTCCTACAAGGGATCACAACTCCTCACCAGCAAGGGAACAAGACTGGATGGAGAATGAGTGTGATGAAATGACAGAACCAGCTTTCAGAAAGTGGATAATAAGAAACTTCCATGAGCTAAAAGAACATGTTCTAACCCAATGCAAAGAAACTAAGAACCTTGAAAAAAGACTTGACGAAATGCTAACAAGAATGGACAACTTAGAGAGGAATATGAGCGAATTGATGGAGCTGAAAAACACAACACGAGAACTTCGTGAAGCATGCACAAGTTTCAACAGCCGAATTGACCAAGCAGAAGAAAGGATATCAGAGGTTGAAGATCAACTCAATGAAATAAAACGAGAAGGCAAGATTAGAGAAAACAGGGTAAAAAGGAATGAACAAAGTTAACAAGAAATATGGGACTACGTGAAAAGACCTAATCTACGTTTGATAGGTGTACCTGAATGTGACGAAGAGAATGCATCCAAGCTGGAAAATACTCTTCAGGATATTATCCAGGAAAACTTCCCCAACCTAGCAAGGCAGGCCAATATTCAAGTCCAGGAAATACAGAGAACACCACAAAGATATTCCTCTAGAAGAGCAACCCCAAGACACATAATCATCAGATTCACCAGGGTTGAAATGAAGGAGAAAATACTAAGGGCAGCCAGAGAGAAAGGTCGGGTTACCCACAAAGGGAAGCCCATCAGACTCACTGCAGATCTCTCAGCAGAAACCCTACAGGCCAGAAGAGAGTGGGGGCCGATATTCAACATCCTTAAGGAAAAGAACTTTCAACCCAGAATTTCATATCCAGCCAAACTAAGCTTCATAAGTGAAGGAAAAATAAAATCCTTTGGGAACAAGCAAGTACTCAGGGAGTTCGTCACCACCAGACCAGCTCTACAAGAGCTCCTGAAGGAGGCACTACACATAGAAAAGAACAACCAGTACCAGCCACTCCAAAAACACACGAAAAGGTAAAGAGCATCAACACAATGAAGAATCTGCATCAACCAAAGGGCAAAACAACCACCTAGCATCAAAATGACAGGATCAAATTCACACATAACAATATTAACCCTAAATGTAAATGGACTAAATGCCCCAATCAAAAGACACAGACTGGCAAATTGGATAAAAAGCCAAAACCCATCAGTGTGCTGTATCCAGGAAACCCATCTCGCATGCAAGGATACACAAAGGCTCAAAATAAAGGGATGGAGGAAGATTTACCAAGCAAATGGAAACCATCATTCTCAGCAAACTGACACAAGAACACAAAATCAAACACCACATGTTCTCACTCATAGGCGGGTGCTGAACAAGGAGAACACATGGACACAGGGAGGGGGAACACTATACACGGGGGTGGGGGAGTGGGGGGGACAGCGGGGGGGTGGGGAGTTGGGGAGGAATAGCATAGGGAGAAATGCCAGATATGGGTGAAGGGGAGGAAGGCAGCAAATCACACTGCCACGTATGCACCTATGCAACAATCTTGCATGTTTTTCACACATACCCCAAAACCTAAAATGCAATTTAAAAAAAAAAAAAGTAAAAAAGACAGGTATTCCCATTTTAGTATGTATGTCGTCTTTCGCACAAGTCACTGGAGAGTGAAAGCCTTTAAAACATTTAAATGTTCCTGGTATTGCTTTCTCATGAACGTGATAAAATAAACAAATAATCCATATTTACCAAGACTAAAAACACTTCCACTACATACGGAAAATCTCTCCAAAAACACAAAATCTAATTCAAAAATTATAAATAAAAAGAGAAATGTAAAAACAATTGCATAAAGAAACTCTGAAATGCATATCGGTTGACATTACTGAAGTCATTACTCAAAAGAAACCTCTGTAAAATCGAGAACGCACAATCAATGCAGTAAGATGTTGGAGAAAGCCAAACCGGAGGGGCTGCGCAGTCCCGCATTGCAAATTTCAACACATTCATTCCTAGACAAACGCATCCAAGGTCACTCACTAAGGAGAAGAAAAGTGCTTGGCTCTCTCTAGAGCACTCAAGTTTCGCCGCGCGCATCAGGAACGCGGCTGCGTCGGCGCGAGGACTGGCCGGTGGGTGTTCCGGCAACCTACAGCTTGCAAGGACCACGGCCATCCCCCGGGCCTAGGAAGGGTGGCCCGAGGGCAGGCCCGCGTCCCCGGGGTGACCCAACCCGCCCCTCACCCCGCCCCGGGATTATGCAACGCTCCCCCTCCCCGCGCCCGACTGCGCAGCGCCACCGCCCCCCGCCCGCAGCCCTCTTGCTCTGCTTCAAACAAAGCGCGCGCTAAGGGGCCGGCAGCGGCCAGGGAAGTGGGGACAGGAGGGTGGCGGCCATGTTGGCGGGGGGCGGCGGATATGCGGGGACGGAGGAGTACGGGCCGGCGAAAAAGGAGCGCGAGCCCGCCCCGAGGCCCAGGCCCGCCCCGCCCGGGTCCCCGCCGCGGCCCGGCGCGGGCGCCGCCCGAAGGACAATGCTCCGCCGGGCCCCGCGCGGGCCGCGCTCACCTGAGCCCCCGGCCAGGCCGCCGCACCCCTGGACCGCCCGCAACCCGCACCCCCTCACGGGCTTGCACGACCCACGCTCGCCCCCGCGCGGACCTTACCTGCTGGCCGCTGAAGCCGCCGTCCACAGGCCCGCGGTTTCCGCCGTCGCTCGTTCGCCCTCCCGCTGGCCCCAGCCCGAGCCAGAAGGCGTCTCCCCCGCCCCGCTCCCTCTCCGCGGACGCCGCCGGCTCCCCAGCAGCCAGCAAACCCGTGCACTGCGCCCGACCGACTGCAACCGGCCCCCAGGCGCCGGGCACGGACGGCCCACTACGCAGGTGCGGTGGAGCGGGGCGCAGGCGCGGTGGAGCGGGGCGCAGGCGCGGTGGAGCGGGGCGCAGGCGCGGTGGAGCGGGGCGCAGGCGCGGTGGAGCGGGGCGCAGGCGCGGTGGAGCGGGGCGCAGGCGCGGTGAAGCTGGGCGGGGCGAGGGAGGGGGCGGCTAAGGCGGGGCCCGAGCTCGAGACTTTCGGTTGCACGCCGGGAATGGGCGGCGGCAGGCGCCCGGAGCCCTGGAGCCTGAGGGGGCGCAGCTTCTCCCGGAGGGCAGGCAGCCAGAGAAGGGCTTCATTTTCGCGCAGTAGGACTTTCAAGAAAGGATAAGCGGCCGGGCGCGGTGGCTCACGCCTATAATCCCAGCACTTTGGGAGGCCGAGGCGGGTGGATCACGAGGTCAAGAGATCGAGACCATCCTGGTCAACATGGTGAAACCCCGTCTCTACTAAAAATACAAAAAATTAGCTGGGCATGGTGGCGTGTGCCTGTAATCCCAGCTACTCAGGAGGCTGAGGCAGGAGAATTGCCTGAACCCAGGAGGCGGAGGTTGCGGTGAGCCGAGATCGCGCCATTGCACTCCAGCCTGGGTAACGAGAGCGAAACTCCGTCTCAAAAAAAAAAAAAAAAAAAAATACAGAAATTAGCTGGGCATGGTGGTGTGTGCCTGTAAATCCAGCTACTTGGGAGGCTGAGGCAGGAGAATCACTTGAACTGGGACCCATGAGGCAGAGGTTGCAGTGAGCTGAGCTCATGCCACTGAATCCCAGCCTGGGCTACAGAGCAAGACTCCATCTCAAAACAATAAAAATTGAAAATTTAAATAAAGAAAATGAAGAGAAAACTCAAACACAAAGGATTAGGATTGGCTAATCAACACTGGAAGAATGGTACTCTCACTTTTTTTTTTATTGTGATAAAATATACATGACAGGCTGAGTGCAGTGGCTCACGCCTATAATCTCTGCACTTTGGAAGGCCAAGGCAGGACCACTTGAGCCCAGGAGTTCAAGACCAGCCTGAGCAACATAGGAAGATCTTGTCCCAAAAAACAAAAAAATTAAAAATTAGCCAGGCAAGGTGGCCCACAGTTGTAGTAGTCCCAGCTGCTCAAGAGGCTAAGGTGGGAGGATCACTCTAGCCTAGAAGGTCAAGGCAGCACTGAACTGTGATCGGAGTGAGATTCTCTCTCTCTCTCTCTCTCTGAATATATATATATATATATATATATATATATTCCCTCAGGCTGGAGTGCATGCTGGAACCTGGGCATCAGAGACATGGGCTGGGCGTGGCAGGATGCATCTCCCAGCAATGGTGTGACCACTTCTCCTGTCCTCCCCTGGCTCTGATGACACTGTGAAGCAGCAAACCAGGGTCCAGAAGGGACCTCTAAAGATACAGTGTGTGCAGGGACCCTGCCTGGGGTGAGAGCAGCTGGAGGTCTTGTGGTGATTATCTTGCATTGCCCAGGTGAAGATGTTTCCCTGACAGCACTGGCCACAGAGGAGGCCTCTTCCCTGCCCACCAGTCTCATAGCCTTCCAACTTTCCCTCCTGCCACCTGGGCCAGCCTCAAGGGTCTTGGAGGGAGGTTCCCATTGCTACCAGGTAACCCCTGCTCCTGTCTCTGGCATAGAGCAAAGTTGCCCTTGCTATTAATGGGGTAACACAGATGAAAGATCATGCCTGTTCCCATTCCCACCACTTATATATCCTCCTCTCCTGGACCCCACAGCCTGCGTTGGGGGAGCATCTGCAGGAGTGGGCCTTGCCTCCCTGGAGCACCTACTGGTGACCCATCCTCCCTGGGGTCTGCTATCCTACTGACCTGAGTGTGCACACTGCTGACCTCCTTACTGACTGTTTTAGGAGGATCATTCCTTTCCCAGCCTCCTGTTTCCCTGCAAATGCTCTGGAGCAGGGGTCCCCAACCCCTGGGGCCACAGGAATGGGCTGCATAGCAGGAGGTGAGAGGCAGGCAGGGGAGTGAAGCTTCATCTGTATTTACAGCCAGTCCTCATTGCTCACATTACCCCTGAGCTCTGCCTTCTGTCGGATCAGCAGCGGCATTAGATTCTCATGGGAGTGCAAACCCTATTGTGAACTGTGCGTGTGAGGGGTCCAGGCTGTGTGCTCATGAGAATCTAATGCCTGCTGATCTGCCACTGTCTCCCATCATCCCCAGATGGGACCATCCAGTTATAGGAAATCAAGCCCAGAGCTCCCACTGAGTCTACATTATGGTGAATTGTATAGTATTTCATTATATATTACAATGTAATCATAGTTTTATAATGATAATATAATAATAATAGAAGTAAATTGCACAGTCAATGTAATGCACTTGAATCATCCTGAAACCACCACTCACCTCAGTCTGTGGAAAAAATGTGTTCCACAAAACCAGTACCCAGTGCCAAAAGGCAGAGGACATCTCCTCTAAGGCATTGCAGTCTTTAAACTTTTGAGTTACCATGGACCCTTACATAGCCTGATGAGCCCTAAGTACCCCTTAGAACTGCTGACGTGTGTTGCTTACATTCAGAGTTGGAGGAAATGCTAAATCTTAGTGAAAATAAAGATGCATTTTCTTCTATCCAAGCTCCTGAGTACCCTGAATGCCATCCATGGGGCCCTTGGAGAAGCGCTGGGACAGGGATATGTGTACAGATTGACAGTCCAGAGTTGCCACCAAGGAGAAGCGTGTGCAAAGCATGGGCTCAGCAACAGGGTCTACTTCTTCCATCCCCCGAGCCTGTCTTCTGCTTCACTTTGCCAAGACTCTGCCTTGACTCAGTGTTGGAGCAGGATGCCAGATGGCAAGATGGGCTTATGGGCTGGATCTTGTGTTCTGTTGAGGCAGAGCCCATGGCAGCTGTAAGAACTTTGATGGGGAAGGGGCAGGGGTGGGATCAAACTGTAAGAACTTTGATGGGGAAGGGGCAGGTATATGAGTGCTATGGCATGGAGGGCTCCCCCAGACTGTGTCCAGGCCAGCCTTGCTATCTCTGGGAAAATGGAGCCTGGCAGAGCTGAGGAGGCTCCATGGCACCAGGCCTTGTCCCTCTTGGGCCTGGGCATGAAGCTCCCCAATGGTGTGTGCCAGTCCTGGGACCACTGCTACCGGACATCTGTCTTCCTCTAGGGTGCAGAGTCCCTTGCCAAGGTGGGTGGGACGATGCCAGCCCCTAGGCCTTGAGGCTCCTTTCCTGATGGAGTGCTACTATTTGGAAGGGGTAATTTTTGTGGTCATTTAAAAAAAATCATGGTAAAATACACATAATGTAAAATTTACCATTCTTTCTAACCATTTTAAAGTGTACAGTTCTGTGGTGTTATGTATATTTTCACTGCTGTATAGCCAGCACCACTGCCCATTTCCAGAAGGTCTTCATCCTCCTCAACTGAAACTCGGTGCCTATTAAACTCTCTGCATCTTCTTCTCCCAGCCCCTGGCAACCATGATTCGACTTTCCGTCTCTGGGCATTTGACTACTCGTAGAATTGGAGTCAGGCGATGTTTGGGTCTGGTTGGTTTTACTCTGCAGAATGTTGTTTCATCTATGTGGTGGCCTGTGTCAGAAGTTCCTTCCTGTCCAAGGCTGAAGGACACTCCATGGTAGGTTTACACTGCATTTTGTTTTCCCACTCATCGGTGGAGAGACACTGGGTGGCTCCCACATTTTGGCTGTGGAGAATAATGCTGCTGTGAATGAGGCAGTTAGAAGAGGGCATTTGGAAGTGTGAAAGGTGCCTTTGGGAATTTTAATTTCAGCTCCCACAAATGAGTGAACTTGGTCTTTCTATGTCTGGCTTATTTTACTTAACATAATGATTTCCAATTGCATCCATGCGGTTGCACATGACAGGATCTTACTCTTTTTCATGGCTTTGTAGTCCTCCGCTGTGTATCTGTACCATATCGGCTTTATCCATTTGTCTGTTGATGTTCGATACCTTATTATTATCGACTGTAGTCACCCTGCTGTGTAACAGATCTCTTTTCTTTTTTATTGATATTTCATAGTTGTACATATTTTGGGGCATATGTGATATTTTGATATATCACATGTATATAATATATAATGATTGAATCAGGGTCATTGGGATATCAATCTCCTCAAACATTTATTTTTTCTTTGTGTTTGGAACATTCCAATTCTAGTTATTTTGAAACATATAGGCCAGGTGCGGTGGCTTACGCCTGTAATCCCAGCACTTTGGGAGGCCGAGGCGGATGGGTCACCTGAGGTTAGGTGTTCAAGACCAGCCTAGTCAACATAGTGAAACCCCATATTTACTAAAATTGTAAAAATTAGCTGGGCACAGTGGCAGGCATCTATAATCCCAGCTACTCAGGAAGCTGAGGCAGGAGAATCTCTTAAACCTGGGAGACAGAGGTTGCAGTGAACCGAAATTGCACCACTGCATTCCAGCCTGGGTGAAAAGAGCAGAAATTCCATCTCAAAACAAAACATAACAAAACTCCAGAAATATACATTATTGTTAACTATAACTTTTCTACTCTATTTTCAAATACTAGACTTATTCCTTCTACTTAACTATATTTTTTTATCCCTTGTAATCGCTTTTCTCATGGGAGGAGTGTGGCCCTGATGGTGTGGGGTGGAAACCTGCCCCTTGTTGGAACCAGGATTGATTATCACTGCACGGGAGCTGAAGGTTCCCACAGGCAACGTCCACCCTTGGCTGTGCACCGGAGAGCCCAGGGCTGCTTGTTCCCAGTTGTCCTGGCAGAGCGCCTCTGGGAGGATGGTGAGGGGAAGAGGAGATGCATTCTGCAGGAAGAAGTATCACAGTAGGGGTGGGGGAGTCTTCTGTGTCTCCTAATTGCCTGACTGTCATGTGACTGGTCAGTGTGTTCCCAGTATTACATAGAGCAGTCATCCAAAGAGAGGCAAATACTTAATGGCAAAAAAGACCTCAAAGTACAGGCAACAAAACAAAAATAGACAAATGTGATTATATGAAACTAAAAACTTCTGCACAGCAAAGGAACCAATCAACAGAGTAAAGAGACAACCAGTTGAATTGGAGAAAATATTTGCAAATTATTTATCTGACAAGAGACTAATATCCAGAATATACAATGAATGGAAACAGGTCAACAGTAAAAGAATAAGCAAACAACCCCCGCTCCCAAATAATCTCATTAAAAAGTGGGCAGTGGGCCGGGTGTGGTGGCTCATGCCTGTAATTTCAGGAGGCTGAGGCAAGTGGATCACCTGAGGTCAGGAGTTTGAGACCAGCCTGGACATCATGACGAAACCTTGTCTCTACTAAAAATGCAAAAATTAGCTGGGCGTGGTGGCAAGCACCTGTAATTCCAGCTACTTGGGAGGCTGAGCCAGGAGAATTGCTTGAACCTGGGAGGTGGAGGTTGCACCAAGATCATACCACTTCACTCCAGCCTGGGCAACAGAGCAAGACTCCATGTCAAAAAAGAAAAAAACAAGTGGGCAATGGACATGGATAGATAATTCTCAAAAGAAGACATGCAAATGGCCAGCAGGTATATTTAAAAATGCTCAACACCACTAATCATCAGGGAAATACAAATCAAAACCACAAGAAGGTATCATCTTACCCCAATCAGAATGGCTGTTATTAAAAACACGAAAAATAGCAGATGCAGCAAGGATGTGGAGAGAAAGGAACTCTTTACATTGTTGGTGGGAGTGTAAATTAATACAGCCACTATGGAAAATGGTATGATTTCTAAAGCGAACTAAAAATTGAATTACCATTTGATCCTACAGTTTCACTAATGAGGTTTTATTCAAAGGAAAAGAAACCAGCATATCAAAAGAATACCTGCATCCTCATGTTTATTGTAGCACTGTTCACAGTAGCAAAGATAGGGAATCAATCTAAGTGTCCATCAATGGACAAATGGATAAAGAAAATGTATATGTTCACAATTAAATACTATTTGGCCATAAGAAAGAATGAAATCATGCCATTTGCAGCAACATGGATGGAACTAGAGGTCATTATGTTAAGCAAAATAAGCCAGATACAGAAAGAAAAATATCACATATTCTCACTCATATGTAGGAGCTAAAAAAAAATCTCATGGAGTTAGAGAGTGAATTATAGATACTACAGGCTGGGAAGGGCATGTGAGTTGGGGGAGGTATGAAGTGAAGTTGTTTAATGAGTGCAAACATACAGTTAGATAGAAGGAATACATTCTAATGTTCAATGGCAGAGTAGAGTGACTATTTAACAATGTATTCTATATTTCAAAATTGCTAGAAGAGAATATGTATTAATATGATCTCAATACATATAAATGATAAATACTCAAGGTGATGGACTCCCTGAATACCCTGACTTTATCATTACAGATTCTATGTATGTAACAAAATATCACATGTGCCCCATAAATATGTACAAATATCATTCATCAATTAAGAAAACAAATTCAAAAAAATTTGCTGTTGCACTTAGTTAAATAATTATATTTAAGTAGTTCTCTACCATGCCTTTTTAAGAATGCTGAATTAATAAAGTACCTTTCAGTAATTACTTATATAAATATATTACCTTCTCTTTTAATTTATAGTAGTAAATTTTTTCAATTTGATAATGTTTGGAATTTTAGAATTAAAATCATTACTAATTTTCAAATATACTTCCATATTCTATTCACCACAATGTTATTTAGAATTTTTGCGTCTGTGGTTATAAATGACCTGAGTCAATAATTTCTTTTTTTTTTTTCCCTGTACTTACTATGATGGTCTGAAAGTGATGACATATTTTAAAGTTGTGATGAAGCAATTACAAGAAATAAAATAGTGGTATATATTTCTCTATAATTTGAAATGATTTCAATTAATAAAATGATCTGATCTTTAAACATGAACTATACTCAGATATGGATCTATCCATCTTCTGTATTTTAAAAAATCAACTTTGGCAAGATAGTATTTACATACAATAATTGTACCTATTTAGTGTTCATTTTGACAGTGTGTGCACCCATGAAACCACCAAAACAATAAAAATACAGGACATTTTTATCAACTCTGAAAGAGTCCTTATGCCCCTTTGCTGCCCATCCCTGTCTCTGGCCCTATCCTCAGGCAGCTGCTAATCCAAATTTTGTTACTTCACTATTAGTTTGCATTTCTAGAATCTTTTACTCAAAATGACTGAATTCACATTGTTACGTGTATCATTAGTCTATTCCTTTTTATTGCTGAATAGTTTTCTAATTATGGATATACCACATTATATCTATTCACTTGATGACAAACATGTAGGTTTTTTCCAGTTTCAGGCTATTGTGAATAAAGGTGTTGTCAACATTCATGTACACATCTTTGTTTGGACATAAGTTTTCATTTCACTTGGGTTAAATACTGGAGTGGAATGGCTGGGTTGCATGGTAGCTATGTGTTTAACTTTTTAAGAATTTGCTGAAGTATTTTCCAAAGTCTTTGTGTCATTTTACATCCCTACCTGCCACACATGAGTTCCAGTTGCTCAACATCTGTCGACACTTGGTCCTGTCAATCATTTTAATTTTAGTAATTTTAATGACTGTGTAGAAGTGTCTCATTGTGGTTTTGATTTGTATTTCCCTGGTGGCTTATGTTGAAATCCTTTCTTGTCCCTATTGACCATTTCATAGCTTATTTTATGAATATCTCTGTTGAAGTCTATCGTCATTTTTATTGAGTTGTCCTTTTACAACTGGGTTATAAATTTCTTTACATTTTCAGAAACAAATCTTTTGTCAGAAATCTGTTGTAACTATTTCTTCCCATTCTGAGTCTTCTTACTTTCTTAAGTGCTTTCAAAGGACAAGAGTTTTTAATTTTGAAACTTCCAAATTATGATTTCTGTCTTTTATTGTTCATTATTTGTGCATACTACCTAAAAAAATATTTTCCTATAGTTCTAGTAGATTTTAAATGATAGCTCTGTAAATGATATTTATAACTTATGATTATTGATTTTTTTTCAGTTTTTTCATTAATTTTGATCAATTGTATCTTACTAGGAAATCATCCATTTACCGTAGGTAGTATTCTCTTCTGATCCTATGAATTGATTCAGTACCCATGTCTCCTTTTACTCATTACAAATCTTGTATAATTTTGCTATCTCTTATCTCTTTGCCTTATTTGGGTTTATGTGAGGTATTTAGTTTACTAAGGTTTTAAAATATTTTCATATTCATTTTAATAGGAAAAGGATAGATTATTTTATAAATTTCATTGCCTGGGTAAATTTACATATGGTTTTGGGCACAACAAAAGAACAATAAAATAGAATGGTTTATGCCAAAATGTGTTTATTTTTACCGCATAGCTAAAGTCTGTAGTTAAGTTGCTGCTACTTTTGACTCAGTAACATCAGGACCACTGTCAGTGAATCTTTTGGCCTTTCCCCAATGGTTGAAAGAAGATCACCACTGCTGGAGGCATAATATATAAGGCAGGAAAAGGGATGGAATTGATGGTAACAGCTAAGTCTGTCTCTTTTCTTAGGAAATAAAGGTATTCCTGATACATCTACCAGTGTTTTGCTTCTCTTGGGCTGAAGCAGGTCATTTGGCCACTACCAGTTTCAGAAGATGATGATGTTGCAGCACTACTCACAATAGCAAAGACATGGAATCAGCCTAAATGCTCATCAATAGTAGACTGGATAAAGAAAATGTGGTACATATACATCATGGAATACTATGCAGCCATAAAAGAAATGAGACCATGTCCTTTGCAGGGATATGGATGGAGTTGAAGGCCATTATCCTTAGCAAACTAATATAGGAACAGAAAACCAAACATCACATATTCTCACTTATAACCAAACACCACATGTTCTCACTTATAAGTGGGACCTAAATGATGAGAACACATGGACATAAACACACTGGGGCCTATTGGAGGGTGAAGAGTGGGAAGAAGGAGAGGATCAGGAAAAACAACTAATGGGTTCTGGGTGATGAAATAATCTGTGCAACAAACTCCCATGACATCTGTGTAACAAACCTGCATATGTACCACTGAACTTAAAATAAAAGTTAAATTTAAAAAAAGGTAAAGCAAGCAGTGATAGAGGAGTTTGGGGACTGCATGCTGGTTCAGAAAAGCAACAGTATCTGCCACTGTGGCTATCCATTTGCAAGAAGAGCAATGAATCGTTTTCCCAAAAGATATACAAACTACACAGAAGAACACTTAAAATATTATATGTGAAGCTTAAGTCTTAAGATTAAAAATTCAGAAACCATAAAAGAACAGAGACACGTTTAAACATGTAGAATATAAAATTATGTGAATGGAATAATATCATACACAAAGTCGAGACAAGGAGTAGATGTTTTTTAAAAAAGGTTTTACTCCCTTTAACATAAAAAGCTGTCATAAATTAATAATCCAAACAATCAAAAAAGAAAAATATATAAATAGTTTATAAAAGCAATTTACACAATAGCAAATTCAAATGGCCAAGACACATTTAGAGGCATATTAATATAGAAATTATAATTAGTTGTCACTTGGAACTTGTAAAACTTCTCAAGGTTAAAGAGTAACAGTGGCCGGGCATGGTGGCTCATGCCTGTAATCCCAGCACTTTGGGAGGCTGAGGCTGGTAGATCATTTGATGTCCGGAGTTTGAGACCAGTCTGACCAATATGGTGAATCCCCATCTCTACTAAAAATACAAAAATTAGCCGGGTGTGGTGGTGGAAACCTGTAATCCCAGCCACTCGGGAGGTTGAGGCAGGAGAATTGCTTGAACCCAGGAGGCAGAGGTTGCAGTGAGCCAACATGGTGCCTCTGCACTCCAGCCTGGGCAATAGAGACTGAGTCTCGGGGTTGGCGGGGGGAGAGTAACAGCGACTTTTAGTAGGGGGAAAGATGTACATTTATACACTAATATTGAAAATATAAAAAGCTAGTCTTAGGACAAAGGAATCTGGCAACATCTGTTAAAATAACACATACCATTTGATCAATCCCACTCCAAGAAGCATATGCTACAGAAAAAAGTAAGCTCCGATAGGTCATGATTGTACTTGTCCAATAATTTCTCAAGGATAGTTATAAAAGATCATTTCTCTTTATGACAAAAATGTGAATGACCAGTCGCAATATGCTCAAAAAATTGTAGTATATCCACACCATGGACTCTCTTCAGCTAGTTAAAAATCATTAAGTGTAAAAGGTGCAAAAATGAGTATATAATCCTTCTTATGTATGACAATGAAAACACAAACTAATATATGTTACAGATGACATATTAATGTGACTGTCTGTGATTGTGAATATATAGAAAAATGTAAAGTGGATTAGCTTTGATTACCTGTTGACAGACTGTTGGAGTGGCTGGAGTTGCTTTGAATGGAAGTACAAAAATCGAGAAGACATAAAATATAAACGTTACAGTTAGGCCAGGGGTGGTAACTCATGCCTGTAATCTCAGCACTTTGGGAGGCTGAGGCACAAGAACTGCTTGAGGCCAGGAGTTTGAGACCAACCTGGGAAACATAGCAACACCCCATCTCTACAAAAACTAAAAAAATTAGTAGGTATTGTGGTGTGTGCCCGTAGTCCCAGCTACTCAATAGGCTAAGGCAGGAGGATCACTTGAGCCCGAGGGGTCGAGGCTGCAGTGAGCCAGGATTGTGCTACTGGACTCCCACCTGGGTGCCTGGGCAACAGATTGAAATCCTGTCTCTAAAGTAAAGAAATAAAGTTACACTTATGCCAAGTTATATATGTATGCATGTGTGTGTGTATGTAAATATTTATTTTAATAAAAGGACAGGCAAGTGTTGGATGGTCTGTTTTTCTCCGCTGGTTTGAGACATGGGCTTGAAGTTAAATCAGTGAACAAAATGAATTATATTTATTATGAAATCTGCTTCTATAGGAAGACTTTTTCCAATGTATCAAATAGGTTTTCTTTTCTACTTGAATTTTATGGCATTTAATAAAATGATGTATTCTCAGAAGACGTATTCTTCTCAATTCTTTGTCTGGTATACAGTAAGGTGTGACTCATGGACAAAGATTTTTCCATATACAATATATAATGTACAGTAGTCACAGGGCTTCACTGTAGTATGAGTAACTTAAAATTGGTTCTGAGTTCTGTGAAAAGACTTTTTCACTTTCAATAAATACACTTTTACGCATGTGTAAATGCTGAAGAATACTGAGAACTGATTTCTGTGTGAAGCGACTCTCACATTTGCTCTTCTGTTGTCTCCTGGTGGAAACGTCCTGATAAATTCCAGGTGAAGTGTCTTCAGTTACTGTTCTTATAGGCTTTGTTCTCCGAATTGTTCTTAATGTATAATGGGATTTGAATTATTGTTTTTTCTCATGTGTGAATTTACTATGTTCAGGTCATTAACTTTTCAGTGGAAGATTCCCTAGTCATCATATTCATCAAGTTTCTCTCCAGCATAAATTTTCTGATATATAATGAAGTATGACTTTTAAAGAAAACCCTACCCACATTCAGTACAAACAGAAAATTACTCTCCCCTATGAATTATCTGATGCATAATTAAATGTTTGAGTATATGTTTTCTTATATTTTCTGAATTTGCAGTACGATTCATTTTTAAAAAATTAATTTAAAATGCATTTTTGACTGGGTTCAGTGGCTCACATCTGTAATCCTAGCACTTTGGGAGGCCAAGGTGGGAGGACTGCTTGAAGCCAGGAGTTTGAGACCAGCCTGGGCAACAAAGCAAGGCCTCATCTCTCCAAAAAAAGAAAAAGAAAAAAAAAAAGCCAGGTGTAGTGGCACACGCTTCTGGTCTGAGCTACTTGGAAGGGTAAGGCAGGAGGGTTGCTTGAGCCTAGGAATTGAAGTCTACAATGAGCTATGATCATACCACTGCACTCCACCCTGGGTGACAGAGTGAGACCCTGTCACTAAATCTAAAAAAACATTAAAATTAATAAAATAGAACAAAATGCATTTTTATTAAAACATTTAAACTGTAAAACTGTCTTAAAATAGTTTGCTGTAAATACAGATGAACTATAATAGAGTGCTGGCATAAAAAGAAATGGTTGGCTTGGCATGGTGGTTCACGCCTGTAATCCTAGCACTTTGGGAGGACCAGGTAGGTGGATCGCTTAAGCCAGGAGTTCAAGACCAGCCTGGCCAACATAGTGAAATCCCTTCTTCCCTAAATATACAAAAATTCACTGGGCGTAGTGGTCAATGACTGTAATCCCAGCTACTTGGGAGGCTGAGGCATGAGAATTGCTTGAACCCAGGGAGGTGGAGCTTGCAGTGAGCCAAGACTGCGCCAGTGCACTCCAGCTTGGGTGACAGATCAAGACTCTATCTCAAAAAAAAAAAAGAAGAAGAAGAAAAAAGAGGAGATATGGCTAATGTACAGTGTTTTCCCAAGTAAAGTCTATATTCCACATGCCTCCAATCTATACTAACCTTTGATTTCTACTTAACATTTAGCTCTCCCAATTCACTCATAGTTTTCCATAATTTATTCCTCAATCAATTCACAAGTGCCCCTTGAGATGCAAGAAAGTCTTTCTTTCTTCTAGAGATTAATCCTGTGTTGACCAAAGGTCAAGTAGCTCTTTTATAGCTTTTTTCTTTTTCTTGGGAGTGTAACAATCTATTTTCTAAATATGTGCTTGAGAATAAAGGTTGAGAATCACTAGCTCAGTAATCCTGCTAAGTTAATTTTTCAAAACTTGGTACTCTATACCAGTCTTCATTAACCCCATTTTCTATTAATTATATAAAGGAAAAATCATAGTATTAAAAAAGACATCGGAGAAGCTTTTAGTCAATCTCTTCCACTTGCTAAAAGTTGGCAGCTACCAAAAGAAAATTTGAAACCACCAGAGGTAATTTTCTCTTATGTATCAAAGTTTGTAAAGGTTTTAACAAATGAGTGAATGCCTTAAGACTTTTAGCAACAAAAGATTGGAATAAAGTAATGCTTCAAATCTAAGCATTTTCATTTACAAGTCAGTAATTTTGGTAATTTAGAAAATATATTTTTGGTCTTGACACTTCTTCAATAGAAACAGCTATCTCTATGAGTTGAAAACTTGTGCCTGGCAGAATAGGTGGTACAGACTAGTACTTCCTTTGAGAACTAAAAAAGGTGGATGAAAATATTAAACACATTTAATGAGTGTGGGGTTGGCGTGTCAGGGGCGCCCAGGGCTGCTGCCTGCCCCTCTGGTGGGACTCTGTGGTCAGGAACCACTGAAGGGAACCTTAGGCCCAGGTTGGGAGGTGGGAGAAGAATCAGGGAAGATGAACATAAGTTCGCAAGTGCAGGATCCTCAAGCTGCCCACTGCTGTAACCAGGGTCCTCGCAGTCTGGTGACCACTACAATCAAAAGTGGCCAGGGCCAGTCCCAGGGAGGGGGACCCCGAAGGCAAGGGCTGGCCTGGGTCACACAGCACATCTATGGCTCCAGGCCCAGGTACTGGCAGGGGACACATAGGGCCTCAAAGGATCTGGTCACATGGTTGGCAGGGACAGTCCCCACAGGGCAGGGTTCTGCACCCCCTCTGTCCTGGTGCTGGTCCCTCCTGGGCATCCCCAGGGCAAGCAGGAGCAAGGGCTGGGCAGGCAGGAGCCACTTCCCCAGAGGGCTGTGCCCAGGGGCCTTCTGTCAGGGAGAGCTTTATATCTGCAGGGGTTATGGAGGCTGAGGGACAAGGGGACAGGCCTGTCCCTAGGCCAGGTGGGACCCATGCAGGACACCTGCTGGGAACAGGCTCTGGTGTCCCTTTGGGTGCCCAGGCTACTGCTGGAGCCAAGTCCTATCTGGGATGGTGACCTGGGCAGCTCCAGTGTGGGCTCAACATCTATGGGACACAGGGTCCTGAGACCTGCAGCAGAGGAACCCCCAGAGACTCCATGTAGAGCCCCACACTGGAAGATTCCCACAGAGACCCCACTAAAGGGACTCCCATATTCACAGACTTCAGATTCCCCACGGTGACCCCCTGAGGCCCTAACAGAGAATATGACTGAGACCTCCCATGAAAACCTCCCAGAGGGATCCCCCGTAGAGAAACCCCTGACAGAGACTCACACAGAGACCCTTCAAAACTGACACAGAGATCCCCACAGAGATCCCCCCACCCCACAGTGACTCTAACAGAGACCTCCAAAAGAAAATATATCAAGGTCACTTTATCACCCCCTAAAATACCAAGCACTTCACTCACTTGGTTAATTGAGCAGCATCTAACTCATTACCAGCAACGTCTTTCTCCTGGTGGTCCTCTGCCTTCTTCCAGGTAAGATTCCTTGACACATCGAACAATGGACAAGCCTCCTCCATCAGACAGCATCCAACTTAGCAACAAGCCTCTTCCATCAGACAGTGTCCAACTTAGAGACAAGCCTCCTCCATCAGACAGCATCCAACTTAGAGCAAACCCCTGACCCTCTGACCCTTCCTCAGATCACCCAGTCACAACCCCCATGCTGATACAAAACTGTAAGCATTGATAATAGAAATGGTGAGAGTTCCTCTGATGTCGTCCTTTTGAGACTGCCCTCAGCTCCTCAGGCCATGCCCTTCCCTCACTGCCAAGGGAATTCCCCCGGCTCCTCTAGGTTGGCCTTGCTCATGGGGCTCCTGCAGGCCTTGGGCTGGAGCACATGAAATGGGAAGGATCTCGGTTTGGACGCAGCTTCCTCAGAAAACCTTCTCCGACTCCCCTGTGAGGCCAGGCCCCCTGTGTTGGATTTCCAACCCTGGCCCTTCTTCCCTTGTGACAGCCTCTGCACCCTGGGCATCTTTCTCCCAGAACCCTGAAAGCTTCTTGTGGGCCCAGTGAGGAGGGAGGCATGCCTGACCACACTCCCGGAACTTACTGTAGCCCTGCTATAAATTGTTTCACAAAATCTTCTTAGTTAATGGGTAGAGGAATCAATGCTTCCCAATCTACCTCATACACGAGTTGCATCACTAAAATCATCCTTTCATAAAGGGTCTGAACTCTTTTCAGTACCCAATATAATGAATATAATGTTTCAAGGAAAATCTTTAAGAATAAAATGGCATTGATACTTCAAATTTAGTGTATAAAGCAATTTCTGAATTCAAATTATTCCATCTAAGTTTCTTATTTTATAGGTCAAATATGAATATTCTTGTAAGTGTTTAATCCTTCAAAATAAAATTCTGGTGTTTAGAGAATACAAACTGAAAAGCAATTTTGCTTCAAAATATTTTTTCTAATGTGCCACAAAATTATTTTTAAAAACTATTACCAAAGAAGATGTAGCTTTTGTCAGGCCTCCAAATCCAAGCCTGGCCATCATAGCCTTGGTAACCTGCAGGTATATCTCCTAATGGTCTTCAGGAGCCAGAAAGTCTGAAGTAACCGGATGGCCACAAAAACTAGTTCCTGCCTCAACTGATTGCTCTCCCCCTGCAGACTTCGACCATTGTTCCTGCTCAGCCTTTCGAAGCTTCCCCCCAGACGTTAGGTTTCTCAAGACTCCCACCCCTGTTAACTATGGAATTTACTGTGCCCTCTCCTCTGCTTGCAACTGATACCCCCCACCCTTATGATCATGCCTGTTTGTAATAGATAACCCCTTCCCTTGTGACCATGCATCCCGTGACCTCTTTCCTTTCTCCAAAATAGATGACCACCTTTAACTGACCATTTGCCCTGACCTATGTAACCAGTCCCCTTTCCTATTTCCCTTGCCTAACTCCTTTTTTGGACTTGGCCTGCTTGCACCCAAGTGGGAAGTGAAACGACCTCATTGCCCACACAAAGCCTGCTTGGTGTTCTCTCTATGTGAGTGATGCACCTACCAGTTCTAAGTAATTTAAATATACAACTTGCAACATATATATATACTGTAAATCCACTCTTTTAAAAATGAGGAGCAGCTATATGTTTACTTTCACATCTAAAATGCTGAAATATGGGGGAAATTAGGGAATCACCACAAATGTCCAGAGGAAAATGGAGACCCAGAAAAGTCCCAAGAAGATGTTAAGTTTATACGTCAGGATAACCCTTGGCAAAGATACAAGCTACACCAAGGATGAAAATATGATTTTCAGAGTTAACACATTATTAGATTCAAATATGTAATTTTGACAAAAAAAATCTCAAGGCATACAAAGAAGCAGGACAATATGGTCCACTCAAAGATTAAAAA
Source organism: Aotus nancymaae (assembly GCF_030222135.1). Lineage (NCBI taxonomy): Eukaryota > Metazoa > Chordata > Mammalia > Primates > Aotidae > Aotus > Aotus nancymaae. The sequence goes on from NW_026988455.1 coordinate 22,858,599, forward strand.
AAAAAAAAGAGCCGGCTTCCGGCTCGCTTGTCCCTTTCCCGGCCGGCGGCCGAGGGGGCATCATGAAGCCGGCTGGTGGCGCTGCGGCTCCCAGGCGGCCGCGGGCGGGAGATGCTGCCCAAGGACCCTAGATGCTTCTTTAGAGCATGAGCTCGGGCAAGAGTGCCCGCTACAACCGCTTCTCCGGGGGCTCCACCAACCTCCCCACCCAAGACATCACCGCCGGGACCAGAATGGAAACGACCTTCGGACCCACCTTTTCGGCCGTCACCACCATCACAAAAGCCGACGGGACCAGCACCTACAAGCAGCACTGCAGGACACCTTCCTCCTCCAGCACCCTTGCCTACTTGCCACGAGACGAGGAGGACAGCATGCCCCCCATCGGCACTCCCCGCCGCTCTGACTCTGCCATCTCCGTCCGCTCCCGGCACTCGGAGTCCAGCATGTCCCTGCGCTCCACATTCTCACTGCCCGAGGAGGAGGAGGAGCCAGAGCCACTCGTGTTTGCAGAGCAGCCCTCGGTGAAGCTGTGCTGTCAGCTCTGCTGCAGCGTCTTCAAAGACCCCGTGATCACCACGTGTGGGCACACGTTCTGTAGAAGATGTGCCTTGGAGTCAGAGAAGTGTCCCGTGGACAATGTCAAGCTGACCGTGGTGGTGAACAACATCGTGGTGGCCGAGCAGATCGGAGAGCTCTTCATCCACTGCCGGCACGGCTGCCAGGCAGCGGGCAGTGGGAAGCCCCCATCTTTGAAGTGGACCCCAGAGGGTGCCCCTTCGCCATCAAGCTCAGCGCCCAGAAGGACCACAAGGGCAGTTGTGATTACAGGCCCGTGCGGTGCCCCAACAACCCCAGCTGCCCCCCACTGCTCAAGATGAACCTGGAGGCCCACCTCAAGGAGTGTGAGCACATCAAGTGTCCCCACTCCAAGTACGGGTGCACGTTCATTGGAAACCAGGACACTTACGAGACTCACCTGGAGACTTGCCGCTTCGAGGGCCTGAAGGAGTTTCTGCAGCAGACGGACGACCGCTTCCACGAGATGCACGTGGCGCTGGCTCAGAAGGACCAAGAGATCGCCTTCCTGCACTCCATGCTGGGCAAGCTCTCAGAGACTGACCAGCTGGAGAAGAGCCTGGAGCTCAAGTTTGATGTCCTGGACGAAAACCAGAGCAAGCTCAGTGAGGACCTCATGGAGTTCCGGCGGGATGCGTCCATGTTGAACGACGAGCTGTCCCACATCAATGCGAGGCTGAACATGGGCATCCTAGGCTCCTATGACCCTCAGCAGATCTTCAAGTGCAAAGGGACCTTTGTGGGCCACCAGGGCCCTGTGTGGTGTCTCTGCATCTACTCCATGGGTGACCTGCTCTTCAGTGGCTCCTCTGACAAGACCATCAAGGTGTGGGACACGTGTACCACCTACAAGTGCCAGAAGACACTGGAAGGCCATGATGGCATCGTGCTGGCTCTCTGCATCCAGGGGTGCAAATTCTACAGCGGTTCTGCAGACTGCAGCATCATTGTGTGGGACATCCAGAACCTACAGAAGGTGAACACCATCCACGCCCACGACAACCTGGTGTGCACGCTGGTCTCCTCGCACAACATGCTCTTCAGTGGCTCCCTGAAGGCCATCAAGGTCTGGGACATTGTGGGCACTGAGCTGAAGCTGAAGAAGGAGCTCACAGGCCTCAACCACTGGGTGCAGGCCCTGGTGGCTGCCCAGAGCTACCTGTACAGCGGCTCCTACCAGACAATCAAGATCTGGGACATCTGAACCCTCGACTGCATCCACGTCCTGCAGACATCTGGCAGCAGCGTCTATTCCATTGCTGTGACAAATCACCACATTGTCTGTGGCACCTATGAGAACCTCATCCACGTGTGGGACATTGAGTCCAAGGAGCAGGTGCGGACCCTCACGGGCCATGTGGGCACGGTGTATGCCCTAGCGGTCATCTCGACGCCAGACCAGACCAAAGTCTTCAGTGCATCCTACGACTGGTCCCTCAGGGTCTGGAGCATGGACAACATGATCTGCACACAGACCCTGCTGCGTCACCAGGGCAGCATCACTGTGCTGGCCGTGTCCCGGGGCCGGCTCTTCTCAGGGGCTGTGGATAGCACTGTGAAGGGTTGGACTTGCTAACAGGATCCAGGCCAGGCCATGGCTTCCATTGGAGCGGCCGGCCCTGGACCTTTCTGAGCCAGGCTGGCCACATGGGGTGCCCCATGGGCACAGATGGACAGGCTCTGGCAGCCATATGGTGCCCTACCTGCCCCATGCTCGACGATCCTCCCTCTACTTGGCACTGTCCTCGCTGCTGCCAGGACAGAGCCCAGTCCATCTCCCTGGGTGCCAGGTACGACACTTGCCCGGGCCCACCCTCCATCCCCACCCTCCATCCCCACCCTAGATGGAGCGAGGGCCTTTTTACTCACCTTTTCTACTATTTTTAGACTGTGTGTAGATATGATTACTTCCTGGTTGAAATAAACACTCCACAGACTGTGAAAAAAAAAAAAAAAAGAGCCAACAGAAATTGTCCCTGAAAAAGACCCGATGGCAGAGCTACAAGAAAGACTTTAAAATTCAAAACATTTGTATTAGAGACACTCAAATAACTAAAGTAGGGCATAAAATTGTCAAGAAAACAATGTATGAACACAATGAAAATATTAATAAAGACATTGAAAACCTAGAAAGAAGCCAAAAAGAAATTTTGGAGCTGAGAAGTGTAGTAACTCAAAAAATTTACTAGAGGGCAGATTTGAGCAGGTAGGGAAAGAATTTATGAGCATAAAGACAGAACAACGCAAATTATTGAATCTGAGGGATAGAAAGGGAAAATTCAAGAAAAGTGAATGAAGCCTAAAGAATCTATAAAATTCTCAGTAAAGGTAAGTGCATGGACAATTACAAAAGCTAGTTATTTAGCTCCACTTTTTGCTTTCTACATGATTTAGAAGACTAACACATTAAAAAAATAATTATTGGCCTAAAAGCTAGACTATGGTCACCTTGATTTGTAACTTCACATTGTTTGCTATATAATTTTAGAAAGTAATGCATAAAAACTATTAGTTTAAGTTTTTGGGCAGCAATGTACATAAATATAATTTTGTGATATCAGCTGAACAGAGTGTAGACAAAGCTGTTAAAAGGACATATTTTTGTACATTATTTAACTTATGATAGCATAAGCTCAAATTAGAGTATTATAACTTTAGGATGGTAAACATAGTCACATGATAACCAAAAAACTGGTTACAGAATATACACAAAAGGAAATGAGCAATAAATTTAAATGTTTCACTACAAGAAAAAATGTATCTAAACGCAAAAGAAGACAGTAAGGCAGGAAATGAAGGAAGAAGCCATGAGCCAGGGAATGTGGGTGGCTTCTAGAAGCTGGAAAAGTCAAGGAAACATTTTCTTCCAGGGCCTCTAGAAGGAAACAGTCCTGTCAACAGCTTGGATTTAACCCACTGAAACTCATTTTATATTGCTTCCAGACTGTAAGACAATAAATTCATATTATTTAAGCTACTGAGTTTGTAATAATCTGTTATAAAAGTAAATAGAAAACTAGTATAATGTGTCAATGTTCAGAAAAATAATGGAACTAGGTTCATAGTCAGCATTTTCATGAAGTACATTTGGTTTTTGCCTCACTAATATGAGTGAGAAATGACCATGTGAAGTTTGATGTGCAAGTTAAAATTTTAAAGATAATCACACATATGCAAGAAGTATATTTGATAACTTCCAAACCAGAATGAAAAATAAAAACAGAATAAAGAAGGCTTTATATATCCAATGGAAGGCAAGAAAGAAAATGAAGAAAAGCAAAACACAAGTGAAAAATTTTGGCTGGGTGCGGTGGCTCATGCCTGTAATACCAGCACTTTGGGATGCCGAGACGCATGGATCATGAGGTCAAGAGATCGAGACCATCCTGGCCAACATGGTGAAACCGTGTCTCTACTAAAAATATAAAAAATTAGTCAGGCATGGTGGCACATACCTGTAATCCCAGCTGCTTCTGAGACTGAGACAGGAGAATTGCTTGAACCCAGGAGGCGGAGGTTGCGGTGAGCTGAGAATGCGCCATTGCACTCCAGCCTGGGTAACAAGAGCGAAACTCCATCTCAAAAAAAAAAAGAAAGAAAAAATTTTAAAAATATAAAAATATTATCAGTGATACCAATAAAGCTAAGATTAATCTACTTTAAGACGGGACAGTTACTGTTAGACTGGATATAGTGGCACAGATAATTGAATATTTAAGAAAACAAAATGTCAGCAAATTCTTATAGAAATAAAGCTGTTGTGCGTGTATTTATATTAGACAATATAAAATTAAAGCCCCAAATTATTGAAAAGGGACAGTCCACAAAAGCAAACAAAAATAAATTCATCAAAATATGCAAAGAAGAACTGATATGCATCACACAAAATTTCCAAATACAAAAAGAAAAACAGAACTGCAAAGAGAATTTAATAAATCTATAGTCGTCAAAGGAGAGATTAGTTCAAATAAATCATAAGCTGACAGATCAAATACACCATACTTTATTAAGAGGTAAACTATATCAAGACAAATAATAAATCTGATATGTATTCATAGAGAATATATAAACATGTAGAAACCTGCCATTATCTCATGGAGAACGCTTATCTTTTCAACATGAAATATTTGCCAAAAGTAGCCGTGTACTAGTTTACAAAGGAAATTTCACTAAATTTCAAATAATTGATATCTTGTAGGTTATAATGCAATTAAATCAGAAATTAACAATACAAAAATAGCCTTTTAAAACATCTATATTTAGATAATAAGTGTTTAAGGAAATCAGGAAATAAAAAGGAAATTGCAATAGAAATTATAGAGTATTGGCCGGGCGCGGTGGCTCAAGCCTGTAATCCCAGCACTTTGGGAGGCCGAGGCGGGTGGATCACGAGGTCAAGAGATCGAGACCATCCTGGTCAACATTGTGAAACCCCGTCTCTACTAATACAAAAAAATTAGCTGGGCATGGTGGCGCGTGCCTATAATCCCAGCTACTCAGGAGGCTGAGGCAGGAGAATTGCCTGAACCCAGGAGGCGGAGGTTGCGATAAGCCGAGATCGCGCCATTACACTCCAGCCTGGGTAACAAGAGCGAAACTCCGTCTCAAAAAAAAAAAAAAAAAAAAAAAAAAAAAAATTATAGAGTATTTAGAAATAACTGATATCAAAATTGAGCTTCATATACTTGTGCATTTATTTTTCTCTACAAATATTTATTGAGTGTCTACTGTAAACTAGGCACAGTGCATTCTGGTGTCAACAAATCAGATTGTTTTCATGGAGTTTATATTCTCACATATTTGAAAGTCAGCTGATAAATGATAAATAAGTAAATATTTATTATAATTTCTAATAGTGATAAATGTTACAAGGTGAGGGAAATAGAGTAAGAGGATAGTGAGCGAAGGTTGTGCAAATTTTGGACAAAGCACTTAGGGGAAGCTTTGGATGTGACATTTGAACAGCTGTAGATGACACAAAGCTGTAAACCAAGTGTCTGGGAGAAGAACAGTTTGGGTGCAGAAAACAGCGAGGATAAAGGCTTTGATGAAGGAGCAGGTTTGCAATGTTCACACAACAGCAATTAGTCACCAGAGCCCCAGCAAGGTAAATGTGCCAGAAATTGATGGTAAATGAGGTCAAATAGGAAGGCAGAGGCTGGATGTGGGGCTTTGCAGGCTCTGGAAGAAGTGTGGACGGTATTTTGGATAGTATTTCAATGGAATTTTACCTATGCACATATCTTAAGTCCACATATAAGATGTCCCTAACATCTCTGGGGCTCCCTGAGCAACTACCGCTAAGGGAGGCAACTACAGTTCAGACCTTTGTCACCATCAATGAACTCCACTTGTTCTGAAACTTCATAGAAATGGAACCACAGGAGAAATTAGCACAGAAGACTGGGGAGGCTTTTTCAGAAATGCGGCAAATCCATGAGGATGAAGACCTCACACTAGCATTTTATAAAGGAGAGAGTGACCAGATGAGCCAAATGTTGCTAAGAGATCATCCGGTGATGACTGAACAATAAACTTTGGAATTCATAATGTGGGAACTGGACTGTTTGTGAACTTAAGAGCAGTTGTTATGGGATGCTAATTTAACAAACAAGTCTCATTCAATTGGGTTAAAGAAAGAACAACTTTTTCTGTTTTGTTTTTATAATCCAGATTTGGTAAATGGAGAAGTAGCTAGGAGAGTAGAAAGAACATTGGACTATCTGAGAGGGTCTATATTTATTAATTAATTTGATAGGATATATTGCAACATGTTTCTGTGCCCAAAAGTAGATGTGATTTTACTTTATTTTTTAGAGATAAAGTAAGGAAGCTTAGAGAGAGAAGGAAGGGGAGTGTTCTCACCTAGTTTGTGCTCTATAACAAAATACCTAAGACTGAATAGTTTAGAAAGAACAGAAAGCTATTTTCTCACAGTTCTGGAGGCTGAGAAGTCCACAGTCAAGGTGCTGGCATCTTGTGTGGGTCTTCTTGCTGCATTCTCACATGGTAGAAGGTGGCAAGGCTCAAGAGAAGACAAAGTCCCTCACTGAAGCCCTTTCATAAGGGCACCTAAGCCCATTATAAGGGAGGTGCCCTCATGGTCTAATCTCTTAAAGGCCCTTTCTCTTAATACTACCACACTGGCAATACCTGAGTTTTGGAGGGGCTACATTCAAACCACACCAGGGAGTTTTGCAGATTTGGGGAGTAAGAAGGATAAGTTGTCTGAGAGAGAGAGAAGACAGATAAAGAATTCCAGGCAGCCTATCTAGGCCGTGCTGAGGACTCCACTTGACGTTGGTGAACACGAAGTTGAAATGTGACTGAATGTCATGACTGTGTGCTTGCTTCTATCATGTTTATCTCAAGGGTTCTTGTCACAGATTAAGCACATTGTTTAACCAGTGCTGGGGATTTCATAGGCAAGTATACCACAGGAAGAAAGAGGCAAGACCATTGAGATTATTTTCAAAGGCATGATTGCTGTGTGGCACCAGAACGTTTAGCCAGGAAAGTGTATACATGAACAAGATAATAGATAAATAATGGTCAATGGCTTGATGGGTTCCATGGAGAAAAATTGTTTGCAATGGTCGAACTAGTGAAAGTGGTCTGGAAAACCGAGAAGTTGTGGTCAAAGGTTAAGAATCTCACAATTAATATTTTGGAGGAAACACTGCTATTGACAATAATCAGGTCTAGAATTTAACCAGGGGACTGTGTTTCTGAGATGAGGTGGCAGGAAAGAGCACTGCTAGGGAGAAGATGCAGAAATGAAGGGGTGTGGGTGTAAGATGCTTTTGTCTACATGAATGTTGATGAATTATAATGACGGCATGGTAGAGAGAGGGCAGAAAGCCAGATACTAAGTTCTTTAAGGAATAACAGGGAGTAATATGTAAATAATCACCAAAATAAGTGGCAGGAGGCACAAGTCCTATGACAGGGACTTCAAAGTCAGAGGGTGGGTAGTGAGGGAGGAGTGATGACAGTCATGAAGTCTTAATAAGGAAGAAGAAACACATTTTCCTCTTCTGGGCACAGGAATAAAGGAGTGTGAGAGAAATCAGCACCATTTGAGATGACCAAAGGGAAAGGAAAGCCCTTAAGAAAGAAACACTTTTCATTAGTTAGTTAGTGGGAGACCCATTTAGAGAAGAGGTTGAGGCTTCATGTCTGTGGTTTCTGCAGGGAGCAACTGGAAGAGTCTGGGGAGTGAGCAAGGCCCTTAACCATTGCAATGTTGGTCTAGGGATGATGGCTGAGGTGTCCAGGGCTGCAGAGCATTTTGGAACTGATAAGACTAATCTGTTGGGTGTGTGTGGATCAGCAGTTCTAATTGTGGCTTCTTTTGTGAAGTTAGGCCATACGGTGGGCAGTACTGTGGCCAGAGGAGGAACTGGGAATTAATGAAAACCAAGGTGGAGGCTACGCTGGGGAGGTAAAAAGAGGACATTCGTAGTATTTCTAAACTGGGTCCTATGGCTCTAGACTGGGTCCTAAGCTAAAGGGACCAAGGTTAGCCTGGGGTCCATAGAAACTCCAGTTCAGCTGACTCAGTAAGCAGCTTGTGATATGAAGCACGCATTTGCTTGGTGCATTCTCTATGATATATATTCCTCAGAGTCTAATGTAAAGTCTCTGAGGGTCGATTGTCTGGAATTTGCAATGACAATCTTTCTTCCCACTGGGAGACACAACTAGCCCTGAGGTCTTCTGTCCTCAGCTCTCCTTTAAAGTGTATCATCAGAGCCATGAATCATGCTCCACCCTCCCCAAAGTCATCTTAATGCCAGTGGCTCTCTCTCAAGCTGAGACCCCTCTCAGTAACTCTTAGGACATGATGGATGACCAGAATGAATGGGAACCCAAGATAATCCTGTCTGAACCCATAGGCATGCAATGTCTGTGATGTCTGGGTTTATTAAACTCAAGGCCAACAAATGAACAATGCATGGAATGAAGAAGAGGTAGGTTTGGCCAGGTTTCAAATAGTCAAGCTAAGAGACACTTGCTGGTGGAACACTCAGGACCACTATTGTACTTCAGGCTACATTTTGAACCACTGATCTAAACTACTTATGCACAAGAAATCATGCACACATTTATCAATTCAACCTTCTCTAAACATGTATTTTCTGTTTCAGGAAACTGTTAAGTCAAAAAATATAACACAGTAGTCCCCCTTTATACACAAGGGATCTGTTCCAAGATACCCAGCAAATGCCTGAAGCCTAGGAGAGTGCTGGACCATATATATAATGTTTTTTTGATCTGATAATTGAGATAGCTATAAAGTGACTAATAGGTGGGTTATATAGACAGCATAGGAACACTTCACAAAGGGATGATTCATGTCCCAGGCAGGATAGAGCATGTCGATGTGAAATTCATCATGCTGCTCAGAACAGCATGCAATTTAAAACTGATAAATTGTTCATTTCTAGAATTTCCTATTCATATTTCTGGGCGCTGGTTGACTGCTGGTAACTGAAACCACAGGAAGCGAAACCGTGGACAAGGGAGGACTATTGTACATGGTCCATGACTGGAGCTTATAGTCAAGTAGGAGGACCAATTGTCCAGTCTCTTTTCCACTGCTACAAAAAAAAGTGCTTCAGGGCCTTTGCAGTAGTGTCTGAAAACAAAGTGCTAACTGTTCCAAGACTGCTGGGTGGAAGGCAATATATCAATGTTAATCAACCATTTTAAAGGCCTCTTTCCCCATTCTCAGTTGAGAACAGGGAACACCTCTACTACTTTCTACCTTCTCTATGCTTATTAATGATGTAAAAGGTCACTTAGAAGCTGTGCTTTCTGATGCCTGAACATACAGAGAGCAGATGCAACCGTTCAGAGCACTCCAGACATGTCTGCTGGACTAGTGGAAGTGCTCGTGATTCTCATAACAGTGGGGTGGGAAGCAAAGCTTATGCCCAGTAATTTTTAGCTGTTATTTTGCTCATTCCCTAAAAACACTGTAAATGCATAACAAATCAATGGGGTTGCTGAACATGTGCTGGATTTGTCTTTCTTACAGTTGGCATCTTTATTTAGAAAGACATATGTCAGCCTTCTTATTCTTTGTTCTCCCACAAATATCTTACAGTATTTGAACTTTCTTGTCTAATGCTTTCACTGGGTTTAGGGAGGTGCCATTTGTTTAGTGGAAATGCTAATAATTATCTTGGATGATGTAGATTCATGAGGTGTTAAAATTTCTCTTTAGTCTGTTAGCATCAGTCTCTCTGATCTTGATGTCAGCTTCAGTGGGTGGTATTCAAGGAATATGTATAAAGAAATTTCTCTCTCCTTCTTTCTTTCTTTTATATACACACATGCATGCATACGTCATGCATGCAGACTAACATAAGCATGGGTGTATTATTGGTGATCTATGGTTATGCCAGAAACGACATAAGTCTCTTTTTGCACCAGGTGATGAAACAACTGAGAATGTGTCAGAGAAGGGAATGTTGCTATCTGTATCTGTTAGGGTCTAGGCTGAAAACAGGTGACCATTCTCAAGTAGTAATTTTTAAAAAATTGATAAAGTACTTTCAACAAATACGTGGGCATGGTTTTGAAAAATCAGTACAGAAGAATGGAGCACCCTTAGGCTATCAGCCCCGCCCCGAAGAGGCAATAGGAGGGAGTAGATACCATCACCTGGTACCCTACTGAGGGTGGCTGTTTGGAGAAGGCTGTCAGACAGGGTTTGTGGCCTACAGGAGTGGGAATGGCCAGCCTGCAGCAACCCAGCAGTGAGAAACTCAGCTCCAGCCACTGGAGTTTCTCAGAGCAATTCTCCATGGCCACAGCTGACTGGAGCCAGAAGACAGGGGAGACCCTGGTATTCAAAGAGAGTGGAAAAGGGTCTACAGTGCTAGAGGGGATGTCCACCACATGTTTCTCTGCTCAGGGATGGCGTTCTATAAGATTGGTTAGTTACTTACTGTATTACTCTAATATGGCTTCAAAAATATGCCGGACTGGGACATTCGGATAAGATAACACATGGAATCACTCTTACCTGCAACAGCAAGTTAAGGAAAGAGAATTCCCCACTCCTTTTGCTATTCTCAAGAGGTTGGATCTGTTAGTAATAACAAGATGCCTCAACAGCATAAAAGTCTTAATTCCCAACTAAGGTGTTAGTTTCTTGGCCAAGCATCTTGGGTGTCCAAACTTAGAACAGAAATGATATCTCCAACATAGCATTCTCTTGTTTCTAGCTGTATTGCTTAGCACGAAGGCATCCCATCTGGATGCTAACACACACACACACACACACACACACACACACACACACACTCTCAGGGTCTCATCCCTTATGTTATTTTCATGATGGCTAAGACCTAGGGCACTGGGCACTTTACAATGATTGGAGAAACACTTAGTACGTGCTGAAACTCTGCCTCAGCTTTACAGAGAAATACTGTCTGGAAAGCCACCTCTTCTGCACTTGGAAATTAGTTAAAACCTGAGGAGAAGACTCTGAAAGTAACGTCTCTCTTTGTAACTCAAAAATATGCAATTCCTAGAAAAAAATTGCATTAAACTTAATGGATGATATACATATAGGAGTTTTGTTTGTTTGCTTGTTGTTTTTATGTTCTGCAAAAAACAAAACAAAACAAAAAAAACGCATTTGTTGTCAATACATTTAGATCTCACTTTGGATCAAAACAGCAAAAGCTACTGAAGACAAAAATGTCCTGGCTGCACCCAGACCTCGAGGCACAGTAAAGAGATGGGGAACCTTCGCTTAGCTAATCTGTTCTCCTAAGACAGTTCTGCTGTGTTTCCTGCCAAATAATGGGGAGAAGATAGAGACCTTGGGAGGGTCCTTCCAGCAGAATCAAGAGGAGAAATTCTCAAAGTAGCTTCCTCTCCCCTGAGTGATGTCAATAGATATCACCAAGAAAAGTATGCAATGGTTAGACAGGTTGAGAAATGTCAGGTTCCATGAAGTTAAAATAGGTTACTTCACTGAGAACTTTGTGAATCTCCAACAGATTGACATGGTACATACAAAATTATCCAAATTTACTTAGCTATGGAGACATTTTATTTAATTTTTAAAGGAAACATCTAGAAAAGAATAAGGCTCCCAGAAACATGCTTTGAAAAACACAAACCTGAATTTTGTCAAGACTCTGATACTGACAGCCTGCCCAACAAACACAACCAAGATAAGGAAAGAAGTGCCTCATGTTTGTGGAAGTGAAAGATCTGTCAGAATTGACTTCTCAAAATAGCTGAGATACAAACATTTTAAAAGACGTTTATTCATGAAACAAGGGCAAAAACATGGGAAATGTGTGTTACAATTTTTAAATGGATGGATTAAAATAATGACATTCCAAGGCAAGTCTGCACCAGCCTTGTAAAACGTACCTGGAAACCCCTGTGTGTCCACACAGCAGCCCAGTGTAGTTCTGGGGTTGCCATTCAAATTCTCATTGAGCTCTTCCAGGCATAGTTGAGACCCCTACACCTGGCCGCAAATGAAGAATGCTCAGCCTGTTATGTGGCTCCATCTTCAGCAAAGAGGAGCCCCACATACCCTCAGAGCCTGGCCCCATCCCTGTTCTCCCACTCCCCATCTCAGCCTCGTGGCCACTGCATCACATGGGGCCCAGTCTCAAGTCCTAGTAAGCCAGTGGTCCATCCAGATATAAGGAGAGAGTTAAGGACACTGCATAGTGTTTTTAATCTTAGAAAAATTTTTAAAAAATTAGAGTGAGCTTTAATTTTTATTGTTTCTGAGGATTTAGTAGTAAAAAGTGTGTGATGAAACTACCATAGAAAATTCTTTCCTGAAGAATTTCATTCCTGAAAGACCCTCGAGGAAATTCTCCATATAGGCCTGAAAAACTCTCATTCCTTCTCTTCAGCACATTGACCAGCTGCTGGGAATGAAAAAGGAGCATCAGAAGTCTGGTTCTTGTATAAACAGCAGATGATAAGAACATGAAATATTTGCAAATTCTTTGCTAGAAGCTCTGCTTTCTCTTGAAATGTTGCTTGCTTGCTTTTATATGTTTTCATTAAGGTATTTCTTAGAGTCCTCAATGGGGTTGGAGTGTTAAGACTTTTAGCATAGACTCTTTCATGTACACTTGGTCCCTTCTTGCTGTTGTAACAAAAACATCTTAGATGGGCTAATTTATAAACAAATAGATTGATTTCTCAGTTCTGGAGGCTAGGGAATCCAAGGTCAAGGTACCAGCAGATTTGGGGTCGGCTGAGGGATACTACTTGAAGATGGTGCCTAGTTACTGTATCCTCCCCTGGTGGAAGGACAGATCAAGAAAAGGGACAAATATTATCTCTCAAGCCCTTTTATAAGGGCACTAATCCCATTCACAAGGGTGGAGCCCTCATGGTCTTATCACCGCCAAGGGCCCCACCTATTAATGTTATCAACTTGGGAATTAAGTTCCAACATACGAATTTTGGAGTGACACATGCATTCAAGCCATAGCATATCCCCAAAGTAGTGAAGACAGCCAGATCAAGGGCCTGGGATCATTGGACAATTGAAGATCCTCACCTTTTGGCAAAGGTTGTAACCAAAAAAGAGGCAATATTTGTATATCATTTGGCAATGTGTTTGCAGGCAATAAAGAGACAATATTAAAAAATGTATAATGGTGAGTTTTGTCTCTTGGTGCCCAAACTTATATCTTTTTCCAAAAAATATAACCAGGCCGGGCTCACTGGCTCACACCTCAAATCCCAGCACTTTGGGAGGCTGACGTGGGTAGATCACAAGGTCAGATGTTCGAGACCAGCCTGGCCAATATGGTGAAACCTCATCTTTACTAAAAATACAAAAATTAGCTGGCCATGGTGGTGGGCATCTGTAGTCCCAGCTACTCAGGAGGCTGAGGCAAGATAATTGCTTGAACCCAGGAAGCAGAGGTCGCAGTGAGCTGAGATCACACCATTGCACGCCAGTCTGGGCAACAGAGCAAGACTCCATCTCAAAATAATAATAATAATAATAATAATCAGAGTAAGGTGCAGAGAGAGGCAAATTATTACAGATTTTAAGACAGAAGTGAATCTCTGAAAAGTATATAATAAATGGATATTTGATTTTAGAGATTCTGTCATTTGCCCAGAATTTATATGTCACTTACTATGTGCCAGGCTGTTTTGGGTGCAAAGGAAAAGAATTAGACAATAGTTGTCCTTCATGGAACCTCCTGTCTTAAAAGGGAGAAAAATGTTTGTACAAAGTCACAACATATAAAGTGGTAGTATACAGAAAATGCTGTGAGAATGCAGACAAAGCAGTGGGAAAGCCAGCATCAAGTGACAGATAAGACCGCCTACAGACGTCACACTTTTAGATACAATTTGCAAGCTCTCTAGCAGTTCCTCAGGCCAAAAAGAAAGGAGCAACATTCTAGGCAGAGGAAAAGGAGGACATGACTTGGTTTGTACACCCCCAGAAGCAGATCCCAGTACAAAGATGTGCAAGAAGTTTATGTGGGACTGTAGGGAACACAGGTAGGTAAATGAGAAAATGTTGAAGAAAAGAAAGGCAACTGGAGAAAAGAGACAGCATAAAATTAGCAAGCAAAGTGAACAATTGGAACCTAATTTCACAGGGAAACTGGGAAATGGTGAAGAGCACACACCTGGAGGTGAGGGAGCTGGGGTATTTATACAGTCATATACTGCAGCCCACTGGCATTGGTCATACCTGGCCTTTCTTTAGAAGGGCAGTGTAGTTTTTGACTTGGCTTTGGAGAATTCCTAAAGGCCCAAATACACAGATACTGGAAGTCAGAAGTCAGTGGAGTGTTCTAAATAATAAGGCCTGGAAAATTAGGCAAGGCAAGAGCAGATTCTGCTATGAAATGTGAGTCACTAAGATGCAAACAAGGCAAATGGCAAGTGTGTTCACAGGGCATTCTCTAGGGTTGGTCAGAACAGCCCAAGATAAGCCTGGTGATGCTATTGTTTTCTTGTTTTATCATACTTTGACAGGTGGGGACTGTTATGGTTTGAATGTGTTCCCCAAAACTCGTGTGTTGGAAATTTAATCCACAATGCAATAGTGTTGGGAGGTGGGGCCTAATAAGAGGTGACTGGGTTATCAGGGCTCTGCTATCATGAATGGTTAATCTTGGGAGTGGTTAGTTAGTCAAGAGTGGATTGTTATCAAATGAGTCCAGCCTGGTTCTCTTTTACAAGTCCTCATTTGCCCATCCACCCTTCTACCATAGGATACCATGGGATCATGTAGCAAGAAGGCCCTCAGCAGATGCAGCTGCTTGATCTTGGACTTCCCAGTCTCCAGAATTATGAGTTAAGTGAACCTCTATTCTTTATAAATTACCCTCTGTGTGGTATTCTGTTATAGCAACACAAAATGGACTAAGTTAGGGGCTCATGACTAGGGAGAGATTGCTGCTCCCAGGGCCAACTAGTTTTCACAGACAGCAAAGACTCTCCTGGGAGTGGGCTTTTTACACACAAACCAACCAATCCAGAGTCCGTGTTCCACACCACCTCCTCTGTCTGACTCTTACACTACAGGAGGCAATGTTCTTCTGCCTTAGTCATCCCAGGGTCAGTAGCAGATAACTAGAGACATCCCTTCTGCCCAGAGTTTATGGGAATTAAACTAGAAAATTCTAAGCTGCTTACTCTGCCTCGCCCATCTCTTCCTGTGAAAACCACAATAAAAGCACTTTCTCATGTTTTTCCCTCTGCCTCCTGTGCCTCCTGGCCAAGCCTGGTGCCTCCCCATGTGGCCCAGCATAGAGCACTTCCTGTTTCTAGGGAACTGTGAGCAAAAACTTCCTCTTCCATATCAGTCATTTCTGTGTTGTGTGCCCTAATGTACCTGCTTAAGACAAATTTCAGGTACATTTTAGCACAGAAGACACAGTGCAAAGAGCCATAGGGGGCTAGGGCAAGGGACCTGGAATGTCTCCTCTGTGTCCCTGGAGATTTTACTCCTGGTGAGTACACACATTTGCATAGTAATTACCCTTACTAAGTTGAAAGGCGAATTTGCTCAACTGGATGCAGTCTCTGATGACAGTTTTCTTCGATGTCTTCCCTCTCTCCTAGCCATAGGACTCTATTTTCTTTGTGGCATTCAAGTTCCTTTGATATGTCTGAATGAAGTCTGTTTCCTCCAACCAGCCCCTTTACGCTGGAAATACAGATCAGGGGGACATGGGGGTTGGGGCTAACATTTGCCGAGTCCGGGATGCTGGTCCCACATGCTGCAGTGTGAAGTCTTCACAAAGACAGTGGCTTCCCTCGATGGACTTCCTGCCTGAGGGGGGTCATCAACAACAGCAGCAACAACAAAAATCAGCAAAGTGGTCATATAAACATAACAGTTGTCCTGAGCACAAGGTCAGCTGGAAGAAGGACAAGCAAATACTTTCCTGGGTTTTATACACAAACCAACCAACCAACACAGAGTCCATGTTCCGAGGGCTGAGTCACCGTAGTAGGTTGTTGTAATCGTCTAGTGAGAGATAGCTTAGCCTCTAGTGGGACGGGCAGGCCTGGGAAAGGGAGGCAGGGAAACCAGTCCCAAAGGGTTTAGGAGGTGACTGTATGAAAGAGTGAAACAGTGGGCATGTAGAAATGACAATGACAAGGAGGAAGAGGAAGAAAGAATGATTATTTAAAGTCTTGCTTAAGCTGGGTGCGGTGGCTCATGCCTATAATCCCAGCACTTTGGGAGGCTAAGGGGGGCGGATCGCGAGGTCAAGAGATCGAGACCATCCTGGTCAACATGGTGAAACCTCGTCTCTACTAAAAATACAAAAGTTAGCTGGGCATGCTGGCATGCGCCTGTAGTCCCAGCTACTTGGGAGACTGAGGCAGGAGAATTGCTTGAACCCGGGAGGCGGAGGTTGCGGTGAGCCGAGATCGCACCATTGCACTCCAGCCTGGGTAACAAGAGTGAAACTCCATCTCAACAACAACAACAAAAAAAAGTCTTGCTTAATTAGGTAGTGGTGTTTCTAACCAAACTAGAGACCATAGAGAAAGAGGTGAGTTTAAAGAAATAAAAAAATTAAGTTTTGGACTTAGGTATCTATGTTAAAATCAAATGGTTATATCTAGTAAGCTATCTGAATTATGAAATACTTGTAAATATCCACACCTTGGCTGGAGATTAAATTTGGAAATATCCCATGGTAACTGAGTCCTGGCTATGTACAAAGCCCTGGAGTCTGAAATGAGATAGAAGAAGAAGCAAGCAAAAGGAATTCACACTGACAGCTCTGTTGTCAAAGGTAAATCTGTTATTACAGCTCCTTGGCTGAGTATAGACATGTACACATTAACTGGAAAAAATAAGTGTGGTATATCAGACCAGCCAGTGCTATCATGGAAATCTTTGTCATGTTGGTTGAGAATGAAGTTATTCTTACTTCAACAGAAACAGAGGCCTGAGGAGCACTACTTTTAAAGTTGTTTTCTAGGAGACCCAAGCAGTGTTGCTAATAAACAGTTTTGTTTTGACAGCTTCCATTTGCTATAAATATAGTTCCAAGGAGAGTGTCCAATATTTCCTGATTCGAATCCAGTCTGAGCTGGTGTGTTCATTGCATGAGTCATGCCGTTAGCTGCCAGGGGCCACAAAGGCACTTAACGGAATAAAAGCAAGCTGGGAAGAGAACCAGGCTTCTGGGATCACAGTTGCTTGGGATTTGGAGATTCTCTGATAGATTTGCTTCTTTCTTCTCATTACTGTTAAAAGCAATCACACCATCCAGGGTTCCAAGGAGAACTTCTACATTAATAGATAAATATTTGATCAAACACAAGACCTTTCTTCTTTCCTTTTTAATTCATAGTGTTAGTGTATTTCCACCGACAGGCTGCTCATGCCAATTCTGCTACTCAAAGTAGCACTTTACCAAATGTAGGTAATTTCGTCAGAGGAAGCTCTTTAATGAAGAAGTTAACATATTAAATATAACTACATGAAGAACCTTTCATTTTATTCTAAATAAATATATTCACAATTAAATTAGTTATTGAAATGAGGAAATCACATGCAAAAGCATTTCAGTTGAAGGTGTCTGTCTTAAAATAGTCATGTAAGGGGATCTTAAAATACCTTTATGAATGACAGCAGTTTCTGGGGCTAAGGTCACAGAAATAAAGATCTGAGCCCACATTCAACAATCTTATAAATTATAAAAGAATGTTTAGACATAAAATCTAGACAATGAACATAGAGATGCTGCAGTGGCAGCTTAGAAGAGAAGGAGGAATTTGCAGTCCTTTCTCAAATTACCTTTTCATGAATGAGAATAAACTCATACAACAATTAAATAGGGCATGTGTTCTTGTTCAGGATGCTGTTTTAAAGTTCTCTTCAGCAGTTTACGTGGACTTTGATATCATTACAC
Organism: Aotus nancymaae; assembly: GCF_030222135.1. NCBI lineage: Eukaryota > Metazoa > Chordata > Mammalia > Primates > Aotidae > Aotus > Aotus nancymaae. The sequence goes on from NW_026988455.1 coordinate 22,876,595, forward strand.
TCTGATTAAGGTGCTAAATAAAAATAGGGTAAATACTTCTTAGCTTCCACTGGAGTGACGGTAAACCCAAATTACAGTCAGCACCACAGTAAAGAGCTATGCTGGATGAAATCCGGAACCACATTTGTGGGAAGGACACAGGACCGGCCCAGTGAAGTCACTCTTCAGTGAAACAGCAGAGCTCACATCATCCTTCCAGGAATCCTGCAAAAGAAGCCACTTGGGATGCAGTAAGATGACAGCAGCTTTCTGGAGGTAAGATGACAGGCAGTTTTTTCTTTGGCCAGATGTTCTGGTTACAAATCAGAAAGCAAACTTGTTCACACAGATGAAATAAGGGTGCAGAAAAGGATGACGATTTGTCCTGTTTATTCCAGCCCTTTTTACTATCAGACTGCCGCTTTTACTGATTCTTCTTTCTGTCCATGAAGCTCACCCTAGAGAGAATTTCTGAGAATAAACGGAGCTTAGTGAAACTTCTAGAAAATAGTATAAAATACTAACGTTGGAGCTAAAGATTTCTAAGGTTGATGAATTCTAGGTGAAGACAAAGAACAGAGTGGAACCTGGAAATGGGGAAATGAGAGAGGATGAAAGCCACAGTACAGGTTAAAGCACTGGGAGTCTGTGTTGCTGGAATTCAGGCTGAAGGGTGGATATGAGGTGGGGTGAGTAAGCCAGGTTTCAAAGCCATGATTGAATGAGGTGGAGTTTTGAGGATGTCAGAAAAGAACAATAAAGTGGGCATATAATCTAGGCAATACCATTCAGGACATAGGCATGGGCAAAGATTTTATGACGAAAATGTCAAAGGCAATTGGAACAAAAGCAAACTGACAAATCGGGTCTGATAAAACTAAAGAGCAATGGCTTCTGCACAGCAAAAGAAACTGTCATCAGAGTGAACAGACAACCTACAGAATGGGGGAACATTTCTGCGATCTATCCATCTGACAAAGGTTAAGTCATGTTTATCAATATGTGGATCACTGATGATAACTAAACTATTCGAGAAAAGTTGTTAACTAAATGGCTGCATGACTTTTGGTGGGAGATTGTATTGTAGCTCAGGAAAAATTTACTCCTTTTGTTGCACCTGCAACCCTGCCCAGGAGGAATGCACATCCTTGTCCCAGAAGCAAAGGGCTGGGTGACTTGCTTTGGCTTATTGGCATGTTAGTAGATGTGACTGTGCCTGTCCAAGCTAAGAGCCAAACACATGCTGCTTTGGGCTCACTCTGTGTGCTCTTACTGCTCAGAGCCACGCTTCCTAGAGAGTGTTACACCTTCAGCCTGGAAATCCAGGAGAATCAGATCTCTGCTCTACCCAGCTGTGGCCTGCAGTAGAACTGCCACAGCCCACCGGCAAGCTTGGGAGTGAGAAATAAAGAAGCGCTTGCTGAGGCCGGTCGCGGTGGCTCACGCCTGTAATCCCAGCACTTTGGGAGGCCGAGGCGGGTGGATCACGAGGTCAAGAGATCGAGATCATCCTGGTCAACGTGGTGAAACCCCGTCTGTACTAAAAATACAAAAAATTAGCTGGGCATGGTGGCGCGTGCCTGTAATCCCAACTACTCGGGAGGCTGAGGCAGGAGAATTGCCTGAACCCAGGAGGCGGAGCTTGCGGTGAGCCGAGATCGCACCATTGCACTCCAGCCTGGGTAATAAGAGCGAAACTCCGTCTCAAAAAAAAAAAAAAAAAAAAAAAAAAGAAGCGCTGGCTGTTTCACACCTCCTCACACGCAAAGGAGCCTTGGTAAGCCTAATGGCTGACTTCTCATAATAACTGTGGAGGCGGGATGACATACGCAAAGTGGAAAGAAAGAAAAAACTCTCAGTGACAAATTCTACATCCAGCAAATCCATTTTTCAAAGGAGAAATTAGGCATGCTATAATTTTAAAAAGAAAAGGTGACCTGATCTGAGAGATTTGTCACTAGCTGACCTTCTCCACAAGAAATGCTAAAGGGAATAAGTCATGTTGAAATGGAAGGAAACTAAATAGCTACTCAAATCCACACTGAGAAATAAAAGGCCCTGTTAATGTAACAACATAGGTAAAAGTAAAAAGCCGCATAAATGTACTTTTGTTTGTAACTTCTTTGTTTTTTTCTTTTCTTTTTTTTTTAAATGAACTCTTGCTCTGTTGCCCAGGCTGAAGTGCAGTGGTGTGATCCTCTGCCTCCTGGGTTCAAGTGATTCTCCTTCCTCAGCCTCCCAAGTAGCTGGGATTACAGGTGCACACCATGTGCCCAGCTAGTTTTTGTATTTTTAGTGGAGACAGGGTTTCACGATGTTGGACAGGCTGACCTTGAACTCCTGACCTCAGGTGATTCACCTGCCTCAGCCTCCAAAAGTGCTGGGATTATAGGCATGAGCCACTGCACCCAGCCACTTCTTTCTTTTTCCCTATCTGATTTGAAAGACCACTACATAAAGCAATAATTATAAATCTTGAGTGACGGGCACACAATGTATAAAGATGTAATCTGTAACAATAGCAGCATGAAAGTGGGAAGGAGGACCAGAGATCATAGAAGTAAAGTTTTTGTACATCCGTGAAATGAATTTGGTGTTAACTCAAACTTGACTGTCGTAAACTGAGATGCTTCTTAACGGGAGAAGCAGGGAGGAAAGAGCACCAGAGATTCTGGTCTGCATGGTCTGTGCTGATGTCTCAGTTGTATTCATTTCCTGTTGCCATTGTAACAAATTACCATAAACTTAATGGTTTAAAATAACGCAGATTTAGGATTTTGCGGTTCTGAAGGTCAGAAGTTCAAAATTAGTTCCAGTGGACTGAAATCAAAGTGTTGGCAGGCTAGATTACTTCTCCAAGATATAGACGAGAATCAATGTTCTTGCTTTTCTTAGTTTTTAGAGGTCATCTGCTTTCCTTGACTCAGACCTCACATGACTCTGATCTCTGCTTCCATCTTCACATCTTCTCTGGCTCTTTTCTGGCTCCCTCTTATAAGGACCCTTGTGATTTCAGTTAATACCCACCACATGATCAGGATAACCTCCCCATCACAAGAGACTTACCTGAAACACAGCTGCATAGTCCTTTTGACCACATATGGTAATTGTCTTAATCCGTTTGTGCTGTTACAACAAACTATCATCAGCTGGGTGCTTGTAAAAATAAAATTTCAGCCAGGTGAGTGCCTCATGCCTGTAATCCCAACAATGTGGGAGGCTGAGGTGGGTGAATCATTTGAGGCCAGAAGTTTGAGACCAGCCTGGCTATCATGGCAAAACCCCATCTGTACTAAAAGTACAGCAATTAGCAAGGCATGGTGGTACATGCCAATAGTCCCAGCTACTCAGGAGGCTGAGGCTCAAGAATTGCCTGAACCTGGATCAAGGGGTTGGGCAGAGGGGTGCTGGTAGAGGTTGCAGTGAGCCAAGATGGCACCACTGCTTTCCAACCTGGGCAACAGAGCAAGACTCTGTCTTACACACACACACACACACACACACACACACACACACACACACACACACATTCTCACAGTTCTGGAAGCTAGGCAGTCCAAAATCAAGGTACCTGAAGATTTGGTGTCTTCTCAGGACCCACATTTTGGTTCATGGTCTGTCCCTTCTCCCTGCATCTTCACATGGTGGAAGGAGCAAGGCAGCTCTCTGGGGCCTCTCTGACAATGCCACAAATCTCATTCCTGAGGAAAGAGTCTGCCTGAATTACCTCCCGAAGACCCCATCTCCTGATACCATGACACTGGTAATTAGGTTTTCAAACAATTTTGTGGGGGAACACAACTATTTAGACCACCACAGTAACATATTCATAGACTTCAGGGATGAGAAAATGGACATCTTTGGGGACTTTATTCAGCTCACCACAACAGATACAAGGGGTCTGTAGGTCTCCCTGTTCGATACTGAGGTGCAACCAGGGTTTAGAATGACCCAGGCAGAGTCTGGGATGCTTAAACCTAACAGAATCTTCAAGGCTCCAGGGACTTCATAAACCTGACCACACCCACTCCAGACTTCCAGAATCAGGATCTCTGGGGGTGCTGCCTGGGACTGTCACTTTGTAAAGTTCTCTCACATGATTCTTATGTGCCCAAGGTTGTAAATCCTCTCAGAGGAGCCATCAGCAGTCTGTACAGCCCAACGCACCACAAAGTCCCCTGAGAAGTTTCGAGAATCCCTGGACACTTGGTGACATTCAGAAACCAGGGTTCCAGACAGACCTGCACCTGCTCCTTCAGGTGTATCTTTTTGGCAGAACTTCTCAAGTAATTCTAATGCCCGTGAAGGGTGACCGGTTGCCCTGTGGAGTGCTGTGCTGGCCTGCAGATGGATCTAAACAGCCCCAGCAGACCAGGCTGTTTATATGGAGAGTGAAGCATGTGGCCAAAGAGACAGCACGTGTGTAAAGGCTTTGCTTTGGAGTGAGCTCTTAAAGGAAATGATTTCTTTCAGAGCCAAACTCAAGACACCTGGCAGGGAACCGTTTGAAGATCAGCATATACTTGGCCCTTGGGAAAAGATATGGAGCCTCCAAAGACGGAGATGTGTCTGCAGGACTTAATTGTTGAAGAATCACTAAGATCCTCTCTAATCTATTTCAAAATAATATCGGCTAGTGTTGCTATAATTGATGTTACTAGAGGAAAAGTTTCATGAAAGGGAATGTATCTTAGCATGACAAAAATGCAAAATTAAAGTGTAAAGTTAGTTCCTTTTTTTTTTTTTAATGGAGTCTTGCTCTGTGTCCAGGCTGGAGTGCAGTGGCACAGTCTCAGCTCACTGCAACCTCTGTCTCCTAGGTTCAAGCGATTCCCCGGCGTCAGCCTCCTGAGAAATAGGACTACAGGCGCATGCCATCACACCTGGCTAATTTTTTGTATTTCAGTAGAGACGGAGTTTCATCATGGCCAAGATGGTCTTGATCTCTTGACCTCATGATCCGCCCGCCTCGGCCTCCCAAAGTGCTGGGATTACAGACGTGAGCCATCACACCCAGCCAGTTTCATTTTTAAAATTCAGAATCACAGTAGAAAAGAATGTAAAACTTATTTTAAAAATTAGAGATAGAAAAAACTCTGAAGACATCTTGTAAAATAGGTAACCTGCCTCATAAAGCTATGTGGTAGCTTCTCAAGCTTCTGTTATTCTATCTGAAAATGGCAACATGGCTCCTTGGCCAGTGTACTCATATTGAGGTATAGTGAAGACCGATGAGGGATATACAAGTTAACCATTCAGATTATTACAAGCAAAGGGCAAACAATGTGTCTGTCATTTAAAAAATTAGAATTTACTGAGATAAACAGGGATAACTATATTTTAAAGATCATCTGCTTATTTCCACATTTTTGAGTTGGATATGTGAAATGTACAATTAATTATCATCATAAAAAGTTGACTAAGACACTCAAAACTGAAAATCCTAAAATATCTAGAGAAAAAAAATGAGACTAACATGGTCCTTAAGTCCCAAATGTAAGCAAACACTCACAGATTTGTCTCTTGCAGCCTGGCATATCGGCCATGTCTAAACACCACTGAACTTGATTCTCACTTTTCCTGTAGGCAAGTAGCAGCATACGACTGTCTCGACAACATTCCTGACCTGTAAGTCTTCAAAGCAACAATGCTCTACTACAAAAGGAAAAAAGACCAAGACCACAAGTAATCCATTTTCAAATTGTCATTCTGATCCCTTCTCTGAGTGAGATTAAAGGTTGCTGCTGTCTGGAGGTCTATGGCTTCAAATTAGGGGTGAGATCACCAAAAAAGCTTAAATTCAAACTTCAGATTTCTGGCTTCACTATGCTCCTTGGTTAAAAAAATAAATAGTTACCCATTAGACATGCTATCAAGAATAAGAATGGATCCGGTGTATATGTAAGGTATCAATAATAAGATATCATTGACAATATTGCAGGACACTTGTATCCAGTGGTGGTTAAAAATCCAGCCTGGCCTTACAGTAGACATTGAGCTACATGTCAAGGTCAGTGATCAAGTTCAAGGGAGGCAAGCTCTAGCCCCCCATCCAAATCCAACACAGCTTACTTGTGTACAGCCTGTTAGCCAAGATGGTCTCTGGATTTTCAGTGAACGAAAACACATGAAAAGAACAAATATACTTTATGATGAATGAAAAATAAATGACATTCAAATTTCAGTATCTTTAAAGTTTTGTTGCAACTCAGCCATGTTTATTTCTTTGCAGATTATCTATGGCTGGTTTCGGGCTGTAAGGGCAGAGTTGAGTAGTTATGACAGAGACCACATGGCTTACAAACTTGCAGGTATTTGCTATCTGAGCATTTACAGAAAAACATTGCTTGACCCCTGTTATAGATCATGGACCTCAACCCTGGCTGGACAATGCAATCATTCTGAGAGTATTTAAAAGAACTGATGGTAGGTCTTTCAGAGAAAGTTTTTTACGTATTTGTCAGTTTTGATCTGGGAGCCCATGAAAGTTCATCAGTTGCCCTGTGGAGGGCAGCACTGGCCTGCAGATGGATCTAAGCAGCCACAGCAGCCCAGGCTGCTTGTCTGGGGAACCGGATGATTAAGTGTGACTTCAAGTTGTCCAACCTTCTCCTTGATCCTCTTCCTTTGACTTCTGAATATTTCCTTTGTGGGATTCTTACTACAACAATGCCTTTCCAGGGAACACCCCTTGCTGCCCACCCTGCTCCTGCAGATGTGCAAAAATGCACACACTCAAAACATCCTCTCTCAAACATGTATGTGTGCACACACACATACGTACGTGTGCACATATAAACATACAAACACACGTGCACAAATATTTACACACACACCCCTTGTGTGATCTTTGGAGCTCAAAAAAGTGGAAAGAGGATTCTATGAAATTAAGTTTCTTATCCAAATTACGCGCATGTCCTTCCCTTCATTGAATCCTCCTGGACCCTTAAGCTTAAAAAATAAACAGTTGTTCTTTGACGCAGATCATGTTTCAAGCTCTAAAGCCAGGGTGGACAATGTTTTGGCTTCCCTGAACCACATTTAAAGAAGAATTGTCTTGGGCCACACATAAAATACACTAACACAGCTGATCAGCTAAAAAAAATCACAGAAGAATTTCATAATGTTTTAAGAAACTTTATGAACTTGTGTTGGGCCACATTCAAAGTCAGACAAGCTCAGTCTAAGGTTGTTTTGTTTCTTCTGCATTTGAACCCTTAGGGGGCAGTGGAAACTCACAGTTGAAACGCTTCTCTTTAAATGAGTGGTTTGTGGTGTGTTGTGTGTGTGTTGTGTGTAGTGCAGTATGTGGTGTGTGCTCGTGTGTGCTGTTGTTTTGGTGTGTGTGTGGTACCCATATATATGGTGTGGTGCGCATGATGTGTGTGGTATATGTGTTGTTTGTGTGGTATACAGTGCATGTATCTGGTGTGGTACGTGTGTGTGATGTGATGTGTTTGATATGTGTGTTGTGTGCAAACTTGTATGTGTGTGTATGTATATGTATACACCACATATATACTTGCACACAACAGTGTATGGCATGGTGTGGTGTGTGTGGTTTGTTTGTGTGTGTGGGGTGTGGTTTGTATGTGTGGTGTGGTGTGGTGTATGATGGTATGTGATGTGTATGTGGTGTGTGGGGTATAGGGTGTGTATGTGGTGTGTGGTACACTGTGGTGTGTGTGTGGTGTGATGTGGAGTGTGTGTGATGTGTGTGGTGCAGGTAAGGGGGTGTGTGGTGTTATACGATATATGTGATGTGATGTGTGTGGTTCATGTATGCAGGGTGTGTAGCATTATGTGGACTGTGTGTGTGATGTGTGGCGTGATGTGGCATGTGTGGTGCATGTACGTGGGGTGTGTGGTGTGAAGTGGTGTATGAGTGCAGTGTGACGTGTGATGTGGGATGTGTGTGCTGTGTGTGATACGGTGTGTGTGTGAAGTACAGGTGTTCCAGGGGGCCCTTGCTCCACAGACACCACGGTGAAGAGAGGAGCGGCTGGGTTAGGATAGGAGGCAGTGCCTGCCCAGCCTGCGTACACAGGTGAGAACAGCAGGCTCAGCTCTCAGTGAGTCTGGACTCTGGTTCTCAGCAACAGCATGAAGAGGCCAGAACCCTGGGCAGCGACAGTTGCCTGGCATCATTGCCACCTCGCCTTTCACTTCAAACCTTCCCATCTGGGTCACCATCAAATGGAGAGGAGCTAGGCTGAGTGTGCTTTCTATGGACGCTCCTTGCAGGGCTGGAGGCATTTTCCTTTCTCCTCTAAGCTCCTGTGCTTCCTGTCATTGTCACCAGCCAGGGACAAAGCAATGCATCTTGCCTTTTGTCTTTTTTGTTTCTTTTTTTTTTTTCAGTCAGAGTCTTTCTCTATCACCCAGGCTGGAGTGCAATGGCACGATCTCGGCTCACCGCAACCTCTGCCACCTGGGTTCAGGCAATTCTTCTGCCTCAGCCTCCTGAGTAGCTGGGATTACAGGCATCCACCACTATGCCCAGCTAATTTTTTTGTATTTTTAGTAGAGAAGGCGTTTCACCATCGAACTCCTGACCTTGAGATCCATCTGCCTTAGCCTCCCAAAGTGCTGGGATTACAGGCGTGAGCCACTGTGCCCGGCACGTGTCTTGTCTTTTAAGTCTGTTTTTATGAACTCCCACTGATTGCAGAAAGCTAGCTGAGTGCGTGGTGCTGCTCCCCCCTCTCTCACCTGTGGACAGGTGAATGTGCCGCCACACTCTTTCAGGGTTCCACTGCTAGCTGCCCTGATGTAACCTCTCTGCTGGTGGTGGGGGTAACGATGACTGTGCTGATCTTCTTTGGAAAGGACAATGGAAAAATCTGGCCCCAATCCTTTAGCCTGGACCATCTGATAAGAAGGTTCTGAGAGAGGTTGATAATGAAGTTCTTCCAGGTGTAAATGTGATTTCGTTCACAGACAAACAAGGCTTTGGAAGAAAAGAAGGGTACACTCACACCTGGGTGCCCTGGTGGCCTGGAGGGGTTACAGTGCCCAGAGCACACTTTGCTTGCTGCTGTGTGGGTCTCTGGGAGCCCCACTTCCTCCTCTGTAAAATGGCCACGTTGCCTTACCTACTCCAAGAGCATTAGGAGAATTAAATGAGACCATGTGTCTGGGAAGGCTTTGTAAGCTAAAGCCATGGGTGTGGCGTCTGCTGCTGCTGCTGTCGGCAAGGACAGTGTTTTCTGGGAACTGCTGCTGCTCCTGCATCCCCTCATCTGGGCTGATGCCTGCTCTTTCCTCCTCGCCTTCCAACAGCGCCTCAGAGCTCAGCCTGCACCCCAGGGGATCTGGCATTTCTGTCAGTTGGAGGGCACAGCGAATCAGCTCCCAGACCCCCCAACCCTCTATGCCAACCCCCTCCCCAACCCCCTCGTCCAGGCTTACAGGAGTTATTCTGAAGGCTCCTGGCTGCTGGCGTGGCCCCTTGGCCTGTGGAAAGTGAGACAGTGTAAGTCATGGCAGCTCTGCAGAGCTGGGGTGTCAACACTGAACTGTTCTAATGGGAACACTGAGAAACTTGCCTCTGGGTGGCCTCTCGGTTCCGTCTCTGCTGTGCATTTGTTTATTTCAGAGCCGGAGAGACAGCAAGCGCTGTGTTCGTTCACCCACATTCTGGGCCTGGGCACACTGTACCAATGTTATCCTTTATCTCGGAACAAGCCTTCTGGTGCCAGTGTTCCTTTGGTTCAGCCCTGGGGATGCAGCATGTCCCCATTAGCTGGTCACAGAGCCAAGGATTGAAAGAGGGGGCTGCCTCACTCTGCAATGGCCCTTGGCTGCTCCCAAGTGAATCTGACCTTTTTCCTTGATTATTTGTGTCATGGTCTATACATATCCGGTTTCTTCTTACTCCAGGGTCAGGCTGCAGGTGAGATGCTGTGGCTTGGACTCATATAGATACACTGAGTATGTTTATTAGACTCTAGGGACTATTTATCACGAAAGGGAACTAGTTCTCCCAGAAAGGCAACTCTTGACTTCTCGCTGCCCTCCCAGGGGCTGACAAGCTTGCCAAGACATTCAAATCCACTGCCAGGGTTTCTTTTCAAGACAGACACCTATCTACAGAACTGTGGCTACTCAACTTCTCCACCCTGTCAGGAGCCAAAGAGCAGCTGCCATAACTTCAAGTTCGGGAGACCATCAAGGCATCTAGACTTCTGGAAAAACTCCCTGGGTATGCATTGCTGGAGGGATTCACATCTTCTCCAAGGTGCTGTCTTCAACTATACAGCTCTCAAGTGCAGGCCATGCCATCTCCCCTGCTCAACCAGGGAAAAGCAATCGCCTGGAAGGCACTGGACCTGCCTAGAGTCATGACTGATATAAAATGAGGTGCAGGAGAATTTCACTCCTCTGAGGTGTCTTACCTGGGGTGTAGGTAACTGGGTGGCCCCAGTGCACACGCAGGCCAGTTTGTAAATGGTGTGAGCTCTTTCGGACAAATCACAATGAACTTGTTTGCATATTGAACAAAAAAAGATCGTTTTCTTTCCCTCTTGTTCAGCTTTTTCCCCCATACATTCAAACAGTAATAAGATACGAATAATAACGGTGTTTGTGTGACCTAATCCAGCAAACAAACTCAAGCAAAGGTGAGAAAGGTGGGCAGATGTACCCTGAGCTTGGCAGCCGATCAACTGCTGCCTTCTCCAGGGCTGCTCCAGGATGTCCTCTGACTCAGCGAGGTGGCAGCGTCCTGAGTCACAGATCCCCTGGGGGCCTTGCACCTATCCAGGACTTGGAGGGCATCTGCAGGTTTAGCTTTGTCTGAGATCTCCCTCTTCAATATTAAACAGGCTCCACACAAGAAAACCAACAGTGTGCAGGTTGTAGTCCTGACTGTAACTAATAATTGCTTCCAAAACAGAGAGAGGTGTCAGTGCCAACTTTCCTGAGAGGTTACTAAGATCAGAATTGTCTTTGTATAACACCTCTCTGTGAGTGTCCATAGACAGGACAGAGCTGGGGAGGAGGAAGACCTCGGGGCAGGTGCTGGGTAGCACCTGTCAGACTTGCGTCTCAGCAGCGACAGAGCGGCAGCTGGTGCAGTTTACTGTCGCAGGCAGAGAGGAGCTGTTCACGGCTGCTAGCTTAGTAATTTGCAGATAATGAGCTCCTGGTAGAAGCCTGTGGGTTTCAGAGCATATGCTCCAACAGATGGGCTGGCCTCAGCAAGGGTGGGGGTGCACTCGGACCTGTCAGTCACTGGCTTCCAGCTTCTGGGAGGGAAGAAGCCTGGCAGAAGGCAAGGTTAGCCACAGAAGCACGTTTCCACACAGGCTGGACATGGCCCACCGTGATCCCCTCACCTTGCAGGCACCTGTGGAGCCGCCTGCCTTTAGATCCCAAGTCATGACACGAGGAGCAAGCTCTTAACTAGATCTGTGGTTCTCCAAGTGGGTCCCCAGATGGGCAGCAGCCCCAGGAAACCTGTCAGATATGTGAATTACAGCCGTTCCAAGTCTGGTGGGTGAGAAACTCGGGTAGGTCTCTCAATCTGTGTTGGAACACACCTCTCAGAGGATTCCTGGATGAGCTGAGGTTTGAGAAGCACTGAACAAGCTCATTATCCCCATTAGGACCAGAAGAAGTGTGGGATCTCCTCCTTTCCACCCTGATGTCTTAGGTCCAGTGTATTGTCGGACACAAAACGTGATCCAAGTGGAATTCTTGGAGGGGCTGCAGAAGGAAAGGGACTCTGCAAAATAATTTCAGCTTCTCTCCTGAAAGTTGTTTCAGATTGAAACACTGTATCAAATCCCAGAAAGAGAACACCTGGCAGGGAGGTTATTTTCCACACTCCTCAGAAGCAGGACCAGCGTCTGCCCTTGCAAGACCCCTAGAAGAGCAAATTCTGGAGAGAAATAAAGGACTAATTTCAGCTCAGTCTTGAATTTGCGAATATTCCATTTATTAATAAAACAAGATTAAGCTTGCAGTGCTACGGATCTTGCCAATTAAAAAAGCGGAGCAAAGGAAAAAAAAACCAGAAAACAAACAAACAAACACAAATGCAAATAGTTGCTGAAGAAATTGTTGCAGAATCAGTGCTCTCGGTTGGATTGGTGAGATCATCACCAACCCTGCAGCAGCAGCAGAGTCCTACAGAGGCTGCTGCAGAGGCTGCAGGCCATTTTCAGGCACAGACTTTGGAAGACCCAATGGAGACCCTGAGCCGACCCAGAGTAGGAAGCTCCTGCTACCACCCACCCCCAACAATCCCATCCCAAGCAGAGGACATGCCCACTGCCTTGGAAGTTGAGAGAGAGACAAGAATGACATAGTACTATATGCCAAATTGACTTTTATTAGGTGAAGTGTTTCTCCAAGTCACTTACGCTGACTGAGCTTTTAGTTTCTTCATCTGTAAAATGGACCTGTTAATACCACTTTCAAATACATTTTGCAGGTGTTAAATGAGACGTGCTGCAGGTAGCATCTGGCCCAGACTGATGCCGTGGTTTTGAGAATGTGGATTGCCACCCATTAGTGGAAAGGACAATCAATCCAGTAGGTCATGGTTCTATTTGATTTTTTGTTGTTGATTCTAAATGATTTACTGGGGATTTGTACTTAAATCTTCTGAGTCATATTTGATATTAACTTTGTTATAGTTTTTCTTTATCATACATAGTGAGGATAAGCTTTTCATGAAAGTTTTGTTTCAGTTGTATCTCATACATAAATGTATTTCCTACTTGCAGTTGTAGACCAAAAAAATGAAAAAATGTTGTATTAGATGGTCAACAAATATTTTTCTCTTTCTTCCTTCCTTCTTCATCCTTTCATCTGTCCCTCCGAAAGGCAAGGTGACCACCTCCGTCCCTCTGCATCAGCATTAACGGTGGATACAGTAACATGGAGGGAGGAGTCCTCTTCATTGGGTCAGGGTGTAGATCGTCACCTTGGCATGCGGCCGGGCTGCTTCTTGGCTCTCTGGAAGGGAAGTCGTGGGTCAGCACACCACATGCACCCAGCCTGTGGCTGGTGGGACCACAGGGGTCCCAGAACGAGGAACTGGGAGTGCTAGTGGGCAGCTTATGGATAACAAAGAGGAAATGGAGTACCCACCCTACTTACTTTCTTGCCATGCAGGTAATTAGAAAAGAGTCCAAAACTCAGAGGACATCAGGAGGTAGTGTTGTGTGCATGTGTGCATGCGTGTGTGTGTGTGTGTGTGTGTGTGTATAAAGAGAAAGAGAGAGACATGTGAGAGGTGTGAGTGTATATGAAGGAGGCCAGGGAATTCTTAGCTAGGGCTGCATGGGGAATTCTCAACTAGTGCTACATCACCTGTCTCAGTGTTTGAAGAAAAAGCAAATATGAGTGGCCTGAATAGACAAAAAAGGGAATGAATGGCTGGGTGACAGCCCGAGATGAAGGGTCACTGGGCTGCAGGGACAACAGCCCATCTAATTAACTGAAGTCAACCCTGTGTTGCCAACACTCTCAGAAATAGTGATTGCCCCTGGGTGGTGGCTTCTGACCCTCCCCAAACTCCAGCCCTGCACAGCTGGGGACACAGGTCCAGCTGTCACAGCACACTGGCCCTCATTCCACTGAACAATGATCTTGACTCCTGGGAGCAGGAGCCACAAAGATTTAATACATGTTCTGCCCTCCTCTTGGTGGGCCAGCAGTCATCCAGCGTGGACATACTGCCAGAGCTGCCGCTCTTTCCCTTCACTTGCAGGGAAGTTTTCCCTCCCCTGTTGGTACAGTGGAGTCAGCTGGGCTTGGAGCCATGGAACAGACCATGATCATTTGGGCAGAAGCTCCCTCCCTGCATTTCCACTGCTGCCCCATGGTGCAACTCCCCAGGCCTTATTCCGAAGAACTAGGACCATCTATCTGGCCTGAGATACTGGAAGGGAAGCCTGCTTTCCAGAGAATGCAGCAGGTGTCTGACGTTGGCCAGCTCCCCTGGGCTGGGCCATGGGGCAGGACAGCATCCAGGTGAGCAGCTGAGCACTGTTTCTATAGCCCCTTGCTCGCAGCTCAGGGCAAGCTGTGTTTTAGGACTGCTGTGGAAACCTAGCACCTTGAAGACGGTGGCCGAAGTCCTGCTCCCCACTCCAGGGCAATGCTTTTCAGCAGTTTGGTGTTTCTCCCTTGATGGTTTCTACCAGAAGCCTGCAGGAGGCAGGATGTCTAGACAGAGGGGAAAATACATATCATGTTTTCCTTTTCTTTTTATCCTTTTTTTTTTTGGCAGTTGGAGTTCAAAAGAAATAAACTGATGTTTATCTGAAGACAAAATATCTTACCCAATACATTTTCATTGCAAAGGCATTCTGAGAAATATTTGGGGAGAAGCGTGCTAAACTGTGATGGACTTACATTAAGCATTTTCAAAATGATCTGAATAAGTTAGAGTCACATTTTAGAACTTCATTTTCCTTTTCTCATCCCATCAGAGTGTACATTAGCTAAACTGGCAATTGACTTAGACTTTGAGATAGGAGTTAAGCTAAAGGCAAACTTTGCTTTCAGGGCTGCAGGTGACACACTGATATTATGACTACTTTCTGAAACCTCATTGTCAAAATCCCTTCAGTTTTAACAGGTAACTCCACTTTTTTCTTAAACAATGAATCTGCATTTTTCTGTATGGCACCCAAGAATGAACACTTTATTGTGAATTCATCCATTCAAAAAATATGAATGGAATGGTGTTAATCCTTATAATTCCAGCAACCTCCCTCATTAGCAGTGTGATGAAAACATTAGGACATAGGCTTACAACTTTGGTGGCACATCAGAACCACCTAGAAAGCCACGTAAAATTCCCAGTGTTTAGGCAAACTTACTTCTGGGTATTGCCATATATATATATAATCTTTTTTTGAGATGGAGTTTTGCTCTTGTTGCCCAGGCTGAAGTACAATGGCACAATCTCCGCTCATTACAATCTCTGTCTTCTGGGTTCAAGTGATTCTCCTGCCCCAGCCTCCCAAGTAGCTGGGATTATAGGCGCCCGCCACCACCACTGGCTAACTTTTGTATTTTTCATACAGATGGGATTTCACCACCATTGGCCAGGTTGGTCTCGAACTCTTGACCTCAGGTGATTTGCCCACTTCGGCCTCCCAAAGTGCTGGGATTACAGGCATGAGCCACTGCATCCAGCCTGCCCTAAATAATTGAAAGCAGGGACTTGAACAAATATTTGTATACCCATGTTCATAGCAGCATTATTTACAATGAACAAAAGGTGAAAACAACTCATGTGTCCATAGATCAATGAATGGATAAACAAAATGTGGTCTGTCCATACGATGAAATGTTATTCAACCTTAAAAAGGAAGGAAATTCTGACACATCCTACAACATGAATGATGCTTGAGGACATTATGCTAAATGAAATAAGCCAGCCAAAAAGAGACAAATATTGTATGATTCTACTCATATGAGACACCTAGAGCAATCAAATTTATAGAGACAGAAAGTATAATGAAGGTTGTCAGAGTCTATGGGAAGAGGAGGATCAGGATTTGTTGTTTAATGGGTATAGAGTTTCCAAGGGGTATAGAGTTTGGTTTTGCAAGATAAAAACTGTTCCAGAGACGGATTGTGATGATAGTTGCACAACAATGTGAATGCACTCAATGTCACTTAACTGTACAACTAAAAATAGTTAAAATGGCAAATTTCATATGATGTTTATTTTACCACAATTATAAAAAATCCTAATGTTTAGTCCCTACCCCAGATCTAGAAACAGATCCCAGGTACCAGGCTCCAATGTGCAGCCCAGATGGGAAGCTAGTGCCTCAGGTGACTTCACGGCTACGAGCGGTCGGCAGGTTTCCGTGGGGCTCCAGTGGAGTTGCGGAGGCTTGCCTTGAAGAAGCTGATATGCTGCAAATAAGTAAAAAGGAGGAATTCCAACCAGTTCCCCAGATTACTTGTGGAAGTATTAAGGTCATCTTTGGGGGTCTACCTCTGAATTTACATAGATATTCATCCTCAGTTACCCATGCTCTCTTGATTTAATGAATGTGTGTTGAGAACTGCGATGTTCCCACAAAGACCCCTGCCTACATCCTAGTCGGGAAGACAGAGAGAGTTTAATATCTATGCAAAATTTATACAGTACACTAGAAGGTGGTAACTGTAATGAAAAACAATGAGCAAGTTAAAGGGAATTAGGAATGGGAAGATGGGATGGTAGAATGAGGCAGTTATTTGGAAGTTATTATTTTTAAAGGGTCTATTTTGACTGGATACTGTAAGGCTAAATAAAAGAGATTTTATTTACATAAGGACTGTACTCCAGTGGATACATCTGTTTCTCACAGGAGTAGAAATTAGCAATGCTGAAAAGACTTTACCTGTGTTCTAGAATTAAACAGATCAGTAAATAAATTATAGATGATGAGATCCAGGATTCTCACCCACAGAGAAAGAAGTTACAAGTAAGCAAGAGGGAAAAAACACTAGAATAAACCCTATTCTTCTGGATTACTGTTGGAGATATCAAAATGAATTCTGTTTGTTTTAATGTGTCTACAAATGAATATACAGAAATAAATATATATGTATGTTTACATATGGGTTAATATACATACACTTTTTTTTTCTATTTCTGCCTGCTGAGAGAACTTAGAAACTGTGACATCCTAGTAGCAATAAGCACACACCAGCACCTAGAATTTGGTGTCTAAAATCATTCTCCAGTTAAAAGAACCAGGGCCCCATAGACAATGTCTGATGCTAGGGCTGGGGAAGGGAAAATGGAAGGTGAGCTTGGAGCCTCTTATTGTGCCAGAAAGTGAGCAAGTGATTTAAAACAGTTGGAGGTTGGAGGTGGATATAGGAGTAGCTAAAAAAAAAATAAACCTGAAGGAGCCGCCAATGGTCAGAGCTGCAACAATTTTAGCAAGGAAAAGAAATGATTATTGTGCTTGTTTGTAACTCAAAGAATAAAATAAACATCCATGAGTTTATGTTGGTATAAATAAATGATTGACTACATAAATAAGATGGGAGAGAAGAAACACATTTTTCCTACAGAATAATTGCAATTAATAAATGCAAAAGGACTGAGAGAAATGGAAATCACCATGAGGATCCCACAGCAATAATTGCTACAGGCAAGGCCCCCTGATGAATGCTTGATATTTCCACAGTCTCAAAGTATTTACCCCCAAATATTTCCTAATTACTATGGTAGTTTAAAAATATCTCCACAAATTCTTTTGCACCCTTCCTTTCTGGAATTGAAACTTAGTTGCCCTCCCCTAAGGAACAAGGCATGGAAAGAGAAAAAGAGTGACTTTTCCATGGAGAAATCTGGCTGACACCACCTTAACCAAGTGATGAGGGTGAACAGGCAAACAAGTGAAGGGGTGAATGTGATACCAACATCACAGGTGGTTGATATCATGCCCGACTTCATCTATGATGAGATGAGACAGACACAGCCCCCCTATGGAATTATCCCTCAAGATTCATGACTTCTGTGGCACCACGAGAAAACAATAGACAAGCTGAAATTGGGGGAAATTCTACAAAATACTTGACCAGTATTATTCAAAAGTATCAAGGTCATAAAAAACACTGAGGAACTGTCACTGATTAGAAGTGACTAAAGAGACATGATGACTCAATGTGGCGTAATATTCTGGATGGGATCCCGGAACAGGAAAAGGCCAGAGTGAAAATCTGGTGAAATCCGAATAGTCTGCAGTTTAGTGAATTGTGTTGTACCAATGATGAGTGCACCATAGTTTTGTGAGATGCTGCTCCGAACTTTCTTGTAACCCCTTCGTAAATTTGAAATTATTTCAAAACAAAAAAGCTACATAAAAAGAGAAGGAACCACTGCCCTTGCAGAGGTTTTGACAAGTAATAAAAAAGTAATTTCCTGCATGAGGCCAGACTTCCACATGGGAAAACCCAAAGGCTGGTTCCAGATGCTCCTCTGTGAGACCAGGGCAACCTGACCTCTTCTGTGTGGCTCTGTGACAAAGGCTGACAACTGTCCCTCTGGTAGTGGGTGAGAGGAAATGAAGGTGGAGGGACAAGCTTCTCTCAACCTCAAAGCTGAATCATGGCTGGACTATGGTCCCCTCCACAGTGGTGAGTTCCAACAGGACAAATGCAATCTGTCGACATTTTCTCTGCTGGAAAAGAATCAGGTCCAACTGGAGGCACCTGTCAACTTGAGCTGATTACAGATCAACACAGGATGGTTGTGGACTCCTGAAACTGCTGTTGGGGTCTTCAGTTTAGTCTTGGGGTCTTCATGTTTATTTCTCTCTGATTTCATCTCCGTATGTCAGGCAAAGCAATTCATCCACAGCAAGGAGCAGATGCACCCTGCCGGCTGATAGAGCGACTCCCTCACTCATCAAGATAAAAATCAAACTGCGGCCGGGCGCGGTGGCTCAAGCCTGTAATCCCAGCACTTTGGGAGGACGAGGCGGGTGGATCATGAGGTCAAGAGATCGAGACCATCCTGGTCAACATGGTGAAACCCCGTCTCTACTAATACAAAAAATTAGCTGGGCATGGTGGCACGTGCCTGTAATCCCAGCTACTCAGGAGGCTGAGGCAGGAGAATTGCCTGAACCCAGGAAGCCGAGGTTGCGGTGAGCCGAGATCGCGCCGTTGCACTCCAGCCTGGGTAACAAGAGCGAAACTCCGTCTCAAAAAAAAAAAAAAAAAAAAAAAAAAAAAAACTGCAGGAGAGGACTGCTGTCATCCTGACATAAGCATTGTTTTAAGTTTGACACTCAGTTTTATCTATATGAATTTCATGTAGAAATAACTTTGTAGAAGAATACAGGGGCAGAGGAGGGCAATCAGGGTTGGGGGAGGGAAGAAACAGCTCTGATGACCTGGAAAAAGATCCACTGGTGATTCTAGGATTTATCAAGATTTCTTCTTTTCTCTTCCTCCCCAAGAGATTACTGAATGAATGGTTGTATGAATTGAGTCCATACAACGTGTACACAGTCATTGACATCATATCTGAAATGGAAAGAACACAGGAACACAGGAGACCTGGCTCTAGTTTGAGCTTTACTGCAAACTGTGTCTCTGGATAAAGACCTCAACTTTTCTGGGTCTCATTTTCTCAGCTATTAGCCAGCAGGTTCGAACAATGGTAAGTTCTGGGGATTTTATCCTGGTATTTCTTGTATAATTTTAGGAACCAGCTATGGGACTCAGTGAAGTTATAGGTAGAAAATTACTGAGTATTACAGACACTATCTAGCCCATTCTATGTAAACTGGTTCACACGCACTGCACACTACATGCAAAACAGAGGTGAGTTAATGCAAGCACTCTCTTTAGAATTTCTCTGTAATCCCAGATGAAAGTTAGCAGAACATTGATAAAATATTTTCATATGATGCTAACAGCCTTCCCTCCCGCTCCCTCCCTCCCTTCTTCCCTTCCTTCCTTCCTTCTTTCTTCTTTTTCTTTCTTTCTTCTTTCTTTCTTTCCTTCTTTCTTTCCCTCCCTCCCTCCCTCCCTTCCTTCCTTCCTTCCTTCCCTTTGTTTTTTTCTTTTTTAAGATGCAGTCTTGCTGTTGCCCAGACTGGAGTGCAGTGGCACCATCTTGCCTCACTGCAACCTCTGCCTCCTGAGTTCAAGCAATTCTCATGCCTCACCCTCCTGAGTAGCTAGGATTACAGGCTTGCCCAACCATGTCCCACTAATTTTTGTATTTTTAGTAGAAATGGGGTTTCACCATGGTGCCCAGACTGGTCTCAATCTCCTGGCATCATGTGATCTACCTACCTTGCCCTCCCAAAGTGCTGGGATTATAGGCATGACACATCGAGCCCAGCCAATCTTCCCTTTCATAACAAGGAAATATGTGTGTGGGCTGTGTGTGTGTGTGTGTGTGTGTGTGTGTGTGTGTGTGAGATGGGGATGTTGATCAAACAGGTCAGTTTATTGCTGTCTGACAATCTCCTGGAAATGACTCTTACATAAGCAATGTTGAATCCTCTGGGTTCAAAGAACATGATTCTAAATCTGAATGATCAGTTTTGGCCTCCTTTCTTTTCTAAGACAAGAGACAGCCTCTAATTGTAGCATACCACAATAAGAAAATCAGCCTAATTAATTTAGTTGAAAATTAATTATCTCTCTTTACCCAGGACAAGGAGTAAAAGGCTTTGCTCTCTGAAGACCATCCCTCCCACCCTGACCGAGGACTCTAGGGACAGGATGAGGAAGCACACGCTGTGCCAGGCTGCCACCCCAGTACCATATGGGCTAGATTGACTTACGGGGTAAAGAGAGATGAAGCACAGGAGCCCATCACAGAATGCATGGCTGGGCCCTGCTGTGCTGTTGAGCAGTAGTGTGCTCTCTGTGTGTGCAAAATGGCAAGGCAAGAGGAAGCTTGGCTGAAATCAGTGCAAAATACAAAAACACTTCCTTAGTGACCTGGCTTACCCTCATCAACCTGTTAATTCTTATTGTTAGCAAAGGATTCCAGGGTGTTTTTGAACATCAAACACTGCACAGATAGCAAACCCACACTTTGACAAATGTTAAGGAGAAACAAACCAAAACCATTTGCTCGTAAAACACAGATGGATTGAAAAGACTAAGAGGAAAATAATCTGGGCAAAATAAAATTGGAGTTAGTAAAACACAGCACATGCAAAAACCATTCAGACATGGGGAACAAATGTACCGGGGTCAGATCACCCAGCCCTGTTGTTAAACCTCTTATCTCTACCATGAACAGCTAATGGCAGTGCAAATCCTATGTAAGGCAGTGTGCGTTGCCCATTCAATAAAGGAAAGCCCAGGACATGGGCCACTGTGGGGCAGGAAGACCTGTCAGAAGCACAGTGCATGCATACAAGGTACTTCCAGTATGCAGGGGACAGCTGTCCCCAGCTCACCATGCCTGCAACTCATTTGTGTCCACTGTATACCAGAGGAGGGTCTAGTAAACTTCAGTCTGAAAAGCGAGTCATGTAAAACAGTTACAACAATTGCTAGATTTGGAGATCATTCTTCAAATATATCTCTTTCAAAATATTTGTGATATTCTTAAGCACTGTGCAATGTTTTAACATTTGCGTCTCAACTTTACAACTCACTTATTGAGATGTCCTTGAATTTATCAATATTTTAGCTATTTACTCAGAGTAATTACACCAAGAAATCATTGGCCTTCATCGTGTATATATATATATTCATCGTGTATATATATATATATATAAATTTTTTTTTTATTGCACTTTAGGTTCTGGAGTATATGTGCAAAACACGCAGGATTGTTGCATAGGTACATACATGGCAATGTGGTTTGCTGCCTCCATCCCCCGGTCACCTATATCTGGCATTTCTCCCCATGTTATACCTCCCCGACCTCCCTACCCGCCTGCTGTCCCTCCCCTATTTCCCCCCAACAGACCCCAGTGTGTGATGCTCCCCTCCCTGTGTCCATGTGTTTTCATTGTTCAATACCCGCCTATGAGTGAGAACATGCGGTGTTTGTTTTTCTGTTCTGGTGTCAGTTTACTGAAAAAGATGGTTTCCAGATTCATCCACGTCCCTACAAAGGACACGAACTCATCATTTTTTATGGCTGCATAGTATTCCATGGTCCTTCATCATTTTAATCCTAAATAATAACAAATGCATGGATTCACTTTGGAAGAAAGTCTCCAATTTTATAGTGAAAAAACTCCAAACATACAGTCAGTAGGAATTCTTATATTTACCCTCAGCAAACCATTCCAGATTAACTAAAATAATATTGTGGCTTAAATTTGTAAATAATTTGATTATTTTGTGAATGTTTTCCTGCAACAAAAATAAAGTTAGGTATCAAAATGGATGTAAATTTTCTCATCAACAGTCTGAGAGCTATTTTGAAAATGAGTTACATACAACTCACTGTACTTGCTATACACAACTCTATGTGTTACAAACAGTCCCTTCGATTACCACTTGTTCTGTAATCCAAATTGCTCTGTCACCATCTGTCAGCATTGAGGTGGCTAGTTGAGGTTGTAAAGCAGCGGGAGGCAGGACGGTGCTTAAGCTCTTCAGAACCGCTGGGTGTGGGGGCTCACACCTGTAGTCTGAGTACTTTGGGAGGCTGAGGCGGGCAGATCACTTGAGGTCAGGAGTTCAAGACCAGCCTGGCCAACATGGTGAAACCCCATCTCTACAAAAATACAAAAAGTAGCTGGGCATGGTGTCATGCACCTGTAATCCCAGCTACTTAGGAAGCTGAGGCGGAAGAATGACTTGAATCCGGGAGATGGAGGTTGCAGTGAGCTGAGACCATGCCATTGCACTCTAGTCTGGGGGACAGAGCAAGATTACCTCTCAAAAAAAAAAAAAAAAGATAATCAGAACCTCCAACCCCAAACCCTCACCCAAAACACATTATTTTATTTCTTGTCTTCCTAATAAGTCTCAAATATTTATCCTACTGTATGGTCTAAAATCATCCGTCTTCATAGCTGCCCCATCTCCTTGCAAAAGAAATATAATCAGAGACTGGGGTTCTGCACTGGATCCTCAAAAATCCCATAAGAAAATGGATACTACAATTCCACATTTAGGTTGATGCTTCTGTCTGTTTGATTTCTCTTTACAAATGCTACTTCCCACCACACTCCTTCTTCCATATTCGACACATATTTCTTATACTTCAAGAGGCAGTTCAATATTCAGTCCTAGGAAAAATGTTCATGGTTCTATTATTTCATCCTAAGTTAGGATTTTTCTCATGTGCTTATATAAGGTGTTGTGCTTACCCCTATCTCAGTACTTAACATATCATTTTGGAACTGGCTATTTATTTTACCCACTAATTTCAGTGGAAGTCCAAAGACAGATCATTTATTTCTGGAACTTTATGCGTAAATACCTCTGCGTGTGGACCGAAAGCCTCATGAAGGCAGCCACGCTGAGCACTCCTGCAACATCCCTGCACCTTGTCTATCCCTTGGCACTTGCCAGACAGACATTGAACACATTTTTGTCCAATGAACTAATGAAGTTGCACTTAGTATAAAAAGCATAGTATACTTTATAGTTGATGCTGGCATAATTGCACAATGTCTTGTAAGAAAAGCTATCCTTCTACAGCAGAAGTCAGCAAACTATAGCGCCATTGCCTGCTTTTGTGTCCTCGCCAGCAAAGAACAGTTTTTGCATTTTCAAATGGTTTTTTTAAAAATCAAAATGAGAATAACATTTTATGACATGTGAAAATTACGTGGAATTCAAATTTTGGTCTTGATAAATAAAGTTTTATTGGCACACAGAGTCTTGTTCATTCACGTGTGTACTGTTCATGGATGCTTTCCCAGGGCAACAACAACAGGGCTGAGCAGCTGTGGCCAAGACCAGATGTGCGTTCTCCTTCCCTTGTACTCTGGTGCACTACAAATTACAGTGATGGCCTTCCAGTGCTGCGTACAATGCCATACTATGACATTTTATTCACTTAATTTCAGTGCATCTTCCTACATCTGCCAAGGGAGGAGAAAAGCAGATTCCAAAAGTTAGACTTTCAAGGCAGAGTGGAGTGTAGATCATTTTGTTATGAGATTAGAAGGCAAAGCACGTCTTCAGTATGCAATGATCTTATAGCTGTGCTAAAGAGTACCATATACATTGATGTTACCAGGCAGGCACTCAGCATGGTATTCCCAACTGCAGGCAGAAAAATCATAAAATGTAAAATAGAATACTTTTTCCAGAAAGAATACTTGTTTGAAGAGTTGAGAACATTGAGAGGAGCCTCGAAAACCAACTAAAAAGCAAGGTAAAAGTATAAAAGTATTGTGGGCAATTATAAAAGGCAAAATTATAGACTATTAGATGATAATGAAAGTTGTATCAGCTTGGGGATGAGAAAGCTCTTTAAACAAGACTCAAATTTTGCAAACACATAGAATTATTTAAAATTTTCTGCTTCATTAAATGAAGAACTTAGATTGTTCAGAAAATTTTAAAATCTCATTATAAAAGAATACAAATTAAAATTATACCTGTTAGACTGGCAAAGATTCAAAATTTCATATCTCACTAATAGGTCAAGACTGGGAAGAAACAGGTCCTCTTTTTCACTGCTGATGGAAAAATCAGTGAGTCCAGCCAAATCACTTTACAAAATGAATTTGAAGATGTTTTCCTGCATTGTCAGCACCGCCCCTGCTCTAAGTTATGTGAGTAGGAAATTGCACTGACACCTACTGAGCCAGCCTGGGCAGGACCAGGGGGAGCCGCATGGTGGCTGCCCCCTGTCCTGAGCCCACCTGCCTGCCTGCCACCCTGTCTCTGCCTCCTGGTTCCTACCAACCCATCCACCTCTCTGGGACCACTGGGCATTAGCCAAGGAGGAAACATGCTGGCCATCTGCTGAGTGCTGCTGGCCACACAGTGGGCGGTGCTGGCCCAGGAGGCTGCTCTACACTGGAGGTGGTGAGTGATGTACTGACTAGGATGCTGCATTCCCCTGACCTGCCCACAGGGGGAGAAGATCATGCCACTGTCCACCGGTTGCACAGGAATCCCAGTGCAGGTTCATGCTCCAGCAGATGGGCTGGCATGGGAAGGAGGTTGCTTTTGAGGCCTATGTAGCTCCATGACTCTGGAAACCATTTTTGCTGCCAGGCTGACTGTCCAGTGGGTCTGTGCTTTGCTGGTGGATGTTCTTCCTGAGGAACTCCAGCTCTCCTGCTTCTGGAAGAGCCCCCTCAGAGGCACTGGTTGTGAATAGAGTCTTCGGAGTCAAGGTTCTGAGTCAAGGCTGTGCTACTGGGAAGGAAGTTTCAGAACCCTCAGGCATAACCTCTTCCAGGAGCTGTGCCAATATTCCCAGGAGTCCCAGAAGTTCTGCCAGTTGGCAGTGCCAGAGTGAGATTATTCTTTCTATACAGTGTCCCTGTGTGTCACCAACAGTGTTGGGAGCACGTTCAACACAACCCAGATACTGGAGGGTTATGGAATCCTGCTGCCTGACCCACCTGTCAACATCACAGTCATTGCTGTGGCCAGAAAGCCCTGCTGGCTCAACGTCACTTGGCAAGACACCCACTCCTGGAACTTAAGTTTCTATAGACTATGGTTTGAGCTTTGATATCTGGCTGAACAGTCGAAGATGTTCATAACATGGATGGCCAAGGATCTCCAGCATCTCTGTGTCATTCACAACACCTGGAAAGGCGTGAGACACCTGACACAGCTTCAGGCCCAAGAGGAGCTGGGGCAAGGCTTATGAAGCGAGTGGAGCCCAGAGGTCATGGGCACCCTTTGGGCAGACTCCAGGGGTCCTCCAGCTGAGACCACCTCCATGTAAACACCTACTACTAAAAAAGATGATGACAATATTCTCCCCAAAGGTTCTGCAAATGCAAAAAGCTTCCTGGGTTAAAGAAGACATGGAGGTTGCAGAGTCTGAAAGACAGTAAGACCTGCATGCACCTGCTGTGTTCTTTGGAGTGGCTGGTCCCAGAGAAACTCAGACCCACCCCAGTGCTTGTTCCTCTCATCTCCCCATCAGTGCCTTGGAAGCGACGCCACCTCCAGCCATGGCCGACCAGATGCCAGGGACCCATGGAGGCCTAATGCCATCAATAATAGAGACTGCTTCTTCCCCAGATAGCTAGCCAGGTGGCACATGGCAGGCTGGGTGTGTAAACCAAAAAAGTATCCAAGACAGCGCCCAATCAACTTAAAAGTGTATTTTGCCAAGGTCAAGAACATGCCTGGAGGAAACAAACATGGAATCATAGAAAGTTTGGTCTATGCCTTTTTCCAAAGATACTTTTGAGGACTTCAGTATTTAAAGGGGACAAGCAGGCTGGAGGGGGAAGAGGGAGGGTATGAGCACATGACTGAATCCATATGTGGCAAGAGAAAAGGAGTAGGCAGAGGAATAGTCAATGATGTATTCATCTTGTGCTCAGTAAGTCAGCACTTTAACATAGGGCAGCTACCTGTGGTGGTGTTTAACCTTGATCTGTAGCTGTCTGCCTAGGAACAAAAGGAAAGGCAGCTTCTTGTGTGCCTCAGCTTTCTGCCCATGTATTTTCTTTTGGAATGATGAAGTGGGGGTCAGCATGCTGCACCGTGTGGATGACAGAGCACAAAGGACTCAGCAGAAGCCGCCTCTCACTGTCCTGCCAGCTCATCTCAGGGAGTGGGGGCTTTGGCTTCACTTTTATGGAAGAGCCTGGCAGAATGTTCTAGATTAGATGAAAATCGGGCTGCTGCAGCCATTCAGAATAAAGAAGTGGTTGAGTTTTTAAACCTCTTTTCCCAAAGACCCTGCTCAAGAGGGTTAGAGTGAGCTCAGGCCACCATGAAGAGGGCCGTATCAATGCTCTTTTGGATACTCTGGAGGGCAGAGCTAGGCAGCTGGGAGGGGGCCTCAGTGTGAAGGAGAAGCTGCTGACTGCCCACCCCCCAAACTTGTGCACAAGCTGCACCATTGTGCAGGTGGGATGGATTTCCAGCCAAAGCCTCCCTCAGTCACCTTGCTCTGACCCTCTGTGCGGTTACATCTTCCAGCTCAAATTCTGAAACCTCAGTGCCTTTGCAATTCCGTTTTCCTAGACCTGAGGACGGCTTTTACTTAAACCACCTAGACTGCAGAAGAACCTCTTTCTGCCTTTCTTCCCCACAGCTGGGGGTGTGGGTGAGTGAATAATACAGTATCTTGGGGTCTGATGGTTTTAAATGGGGAACAATAATTAGGTCCTAATTAGCATTTTGCTAAATGTTGATGATAATCCTAGGCATTTGCTGAATATAGAAGCGAATGTATTGGCTTTGGGTTTCAGGAGGAGAGAAGCAAAGGAAGGAGAGGAATGGGGGACAGGATCTTCATGGCCTCCTGTAGTAGGGTGCTGAGGGTGACCCCAGCCTCTGAAAACCAGTGCTCTCTGTCTCTCACCTTCCCCAAAGAAGAGCTGGCAGTAGAGAGGCCTTCCGCCAGCACTGAGATCAAAACTGTTGTATCTCATGTTTGTTTTCAACTGAACCTGAGTAGCAGGGAAGATATTTTAACAGCAGGGAAAACAATGTGGAACAATAAAGGAACCCGGCAAGAATGCGTTTTGATTTGCCTTTTAAAAAGACCACCAATTGTTTTCTCTGGGGAAGGCGGAAGATCCAGTATTCGCCATGTCAGTATAGAAATAACTTGTGGGGGAAGCACAGGAACCTTGTTTAGCCCAAAAGCAAGTCAAGTGAAAAAGGAGGAGGAGAATAAGTAATTTTCCCTATTAGAGAAGAGATTCTAGTTTTATTCTATATTTATAGTATGCCTCTTCTCTGAGGAAAACGCACCCACTCCCCCAGGTAAACGAAGGAAGGGTGTCCCACTCCCTGTCCTAGTGCTGAGAAGTCTCCCACTCTACCAGGCAGGGCTCTAGAAATTCCCCAACCTAAAAGCTGTGAGCCCTCTGCTGTCAAAGGGGAAGTTCTTTTTGTTTAGTTCTTTGACTTGGATTCAGCTTAGCTAGAATGAAGCACCCACTAACGGTCTAGCCATGACATGGTGACCGACCACTCCAAGTAAGTTTTCTGGCCAGGATTTGAAAATTCACTGGTATTACTGGGTACCCAGACAGTTAACCCTCAGGCATTGGGATATCCCAGAGTAGAGATGTGATTAAAATCAGTCGTGTAACCACAGACCCAAAATTTACCCGACCATAGAACCTTCTGAGTACCTTTTAGAAAATCCTTTTACCCTTTTAGAAAACCAACCACCACCACCAGACAGGTGTAAAGGATGAAAATCACCCTGTCTTATTTGCCATTTGCCAGGTTCAAGCTGTTACGATATTCCACAAGTAGTGATTTTCATTGTTGGGTTTGTCTGTACATTTTAGACTCTGTTGCTGCTTGTGGCAACTTATCTTAAGTTAACAAAATTGAAGCAAGAGTGAGCTGTTTTTTAAAACTAAATGAAAAATAAAGATTGGCTGGGTGAGGTGGCTCATGCCTGTCATCCCAGCACTTTGGGAGGCTCAGGTAGGAGGATCACTTGAGGACAGGAGTTCAAAACTAGCCTGATTGACATAGCGAGACCTCATCTCTACAAAAAGAAAAATGTTTACAAATTACCTGGGTGTGGTGGTGTGCACTTGTAATCCCAGCTACTCTGGAGGCTGAGATGGGAGGGTCAGTTGAGCCCAGGAGTTCAAGGCTGCAGTGAGCCACGATTATGCCCTTACCTTCCAGCCTGGGCAACAGAGTAAGACCTTGTCTCAAAAAATAAATAAGTAAATAAATAAACATAAGCTTCCTGTTTGTAAACTCCTAAGAGATTGTTTCCTTTCCTCACCAGCATTAAGAAAACTGAAGGAATTTGGTGCACCGTGGCCCCTTTCTCTCCTGGTGCGAGGTGCTTCGGGAGCAGCAGCTTAAGGTGCAGACACAGCCAAGTCCGAGAACCACACCACACACAACCAGTCCTGAAAACGACACAGAACTGTTATCAAGAAACCCCGATCACAAAGATACAAATCTCTTAAGGAGATCGACCCCAAGTTCCTAAGGAACGTGCGCTCTGCCAAGAAGCACAACAAGAAAGGCCTAAAGAAGATGCAGGCCGACAACGCCAGGGCCGCAAGTGCAGGTGCCGAGGCCATCAGGGCCCTCGTAAAGCCCAGGATCCCACAGGTTGTCAGCCACAAGCTGGATGGACTTGCCTACATTTTCCACTCCAAGCGTGGGAAGTGTGCTCATGCCCGCATTGCCAAGGGGCTCAGGCTGTGCCGGCCAAAGGCCAAGTCCAAGGCCAAGGATGAAACCAAGGCCCAGGCTGCAGCTCCAGCTTCAGTTCCAGCTCAGGCTCCCAAAGCTGCCCAGGCCCCTACAAAGGCTTCAGAGTAGACATCTCTGTCTGCCAACGTGAGGACAGAAGGACTGGTGCGACCCCCTGGGCTGCCGTCTGCATGGGGCTGGGGTCCTCCTGTGCTATTTGTACAAATAAACCTGAGGCAGGAAAAAAAAAAGAAAGAAAAGAAAATGGAAGAAATTTGCTTTGAGGGATACAAAATCTTTAGAAGCTGTTGGTCTCCATTTATAAAGGTGAGGAGATAATCATATCATTTAGGTCCCTGGAACCAGATGTTTAATACTCTTCCCGAAATTACAGGTGAGAACTTGTTAGGGTAATTGTGGGCTAAATATAGGCTGTTATCAAAGGGATGTAGCTGTTATACATTAGCAAACATTCATGACAATAACAACACAGCAATGTAGCTAACATGTATTGAACTGTTACCCAGTGCCTCTCCCACAGCTAAGCACTTCCTAGTGTAGGGAGAAGCGATTGGCTATGGTTTCTTGATGCCCAGGGTTCTCCTCTACAGGCACAATCACCCCATTCTGCAACCTCTGAGCTCAGTAGGATTGACACAGACGGTATCTGGCTTTTCTTCATCTTCATAACCTGACAGTAGGGTATTTCCCTGTCCCCCATGCAGTGCATAAGCCAAGATAAAACAAAACATGAGAAGAGCATGAAAATATTGAACCAGACCAGCTGATAATTTTACATTAGCCTAAATTAATGCTCCAAATGATCCTCTAAAACCAGTACTGCTGTTATCCTCACTGGCAGTCAAACATTAGACACTGACTGCTTTCTATGGCTCATGTTAGCTCTTCTCAGTGCTGGTTCCTTTTCCTGGCATCCAGCACAGGACTTTCTTTTCTTTTCTTTGTTGTTTTTTTTTTGAGACAGAGTTTCACTCTTCTTGCCCAGGCTGGAGTGCAATGGCGTGATCTCGGCTCATTGCAACTTCTGCCTCCTGGGTTCAAGCAATTCTCCTGCCTCAGCTTCCCAAGTAGCTGGGATTACAGGCACCTACCAACACACCTGGCTATTTTTTCATATTTTTAGTAGACATAGGGTTTTACCACGTTGGCCAGCCTAGTCTCAAACTCCTGACCTCAGGTTATCCTCCCGCCTCGGCCTTGCAAAATGTTGGGATCACAGGCTTGAGCCACCGCGCCCAGTCTGGACTTTCTTAAAGCAGCACCTTCAGTGTATGTGAGGTTCTTCAAATGTTCCAGAGCCACTGCATCTGTTCTCCCCACTAGAGAAGTCCCACTTTCCCCTCAAACCATGTCAATAATTACACAGAACATCAGAAGCCACACAAGTCCAAGCCCTCCAGCATGTGAGATAAGATGCTTCACGTCAATATTTAAGATGGTGCTTTTTCTCCAGCAATAAAATTGAGTCACCGCACATTAAGAAAGTATCACACTGTCTCCACGCTCTCTGTTAAGAACAAAATAACCCTTCTTTTAAAGTAGTCCTCAAAATTAGGTCTGCCCCTTCCATTAAGGGTATCATCTTGGTATTTTATTGCCTTTTAAAGTTGCTTGTTATTTTAACTCCACCATTTTACAATTCAAAGTTGCTTCTATAAAACTGAAGGTTATCATAGGAAAGCCTTTGTGAAAAGCCTCTGAAGGAGCCTGACTCCTGGTTCCCTTTCTCTCAGGGAAAACACCAAATCTGAAAGGACACTGAGAATCCCTTGAGGTGACAGGTTCTGTCTTCAGCCTGTTTGCATAGGGCTCGAGACTTCAGCAGCCAGGCCCTCATTAGGAGGGAAACATAAAAAAGAGAGCTTTGAAGTTTTCCTCATGGGACTTGGCACATCTGCTCTGGGACACTGGACCCATCTGTGAGACTCTGGACCCAGCACCAGATGTCCATCTGAGAAAAGTCCAGTGGCGGATACAAGGTCCAGAGGAGGGAAGGGATGGAGCTGAGAGAAGAGCTGGGGAGATAATGGAGGAGGCAGCTCCAGAAGTAATTCAGAGCAGAGGCCCTGCTGTAAGGGCACTTTAGGGACATTTTAACCAGCATATTTTTCTTTTTCTGTGTGTATGATCATGCCATTGCACCAGAACCCTACACATCTAAAGAAGCCTACATGAAAGATCTCTCTCAACTATTTTAAATATTCTAAATGATCAAAAATGCATTTGTTACAGGTAAACTGGCAGCCAGCAGCTTTTATTATTTCTTTGTAATTTATAAGATAATAATATGTCTTTTAACCAAGAGCAACTTAGATTCTAGTAAATCTAATCTCTCTCTCAACACACATATACATTATGTTACAGATATATAATGCCTGCAAATTTGAGGAAGGATATTGACGTGTTTGCCAACATATTTGAAAACTCAAATGAAATGGATGATTTCCTAAAGATGGTTAAGCTGACAATATTACTATTAAGAAATTGTAGAAAGCCAGAGAAGATTTTTAAAATAGAAAAATAAAAAAGAAGAAGAGAGTCATGTGAAAGGTCTGCTTTTTAAAAAAGTTTCGGCACACATGATTTTAATGTTGGCTTCTGTTTCTTCCAGATTTTCTCCAGAGAGAAGAAAAATTCCAAGTTCATTTTTGATGAGGCTGTCATAATTTGGATATCAAAAGTAGTTGAGAATAGAACACAAAACAAAACCTATAGAGAAACTCTACTTCTTAAAATAGATGCAATAATACTACCATAGATGCAACTACAAAAAAAAAAACAAAAACAAACCAAAAACCCAGCAGCATAGTGAAACAAACATATCTCATGACCTAGAGGGCTGTCCTGGAAATACAAAGTGGCTCATCATTAGGAATTGTATTGATAAAATCCACTAAATTAAGACATTGGAACATCTTAATAAATCGCCTGAAAAGAAGGCAATGGGTAAAATTTAACATTGAATCTCATTGTTATACAATCAAACAAGGAAATCCAGGATAAAATAAAACCTCTGAACCCAATAAAATATATATACCAAAATCTGCAGCAGACATCAAATTTAATAATTGTTTAAAAAATTTACCACGTGTTTAATCTAGAAATGGGATCATATCTGTAAATTAAGAAACAGTTATGTGTGCTGGAAAGAACAAGACTACACATCCTGATTTTCAGCCAAGATTATATATACTTTAACAGTACAAGAGAATCAATTGAATACATTTTAGAATAATTTACTAAGAATGTCCCAGTCATGATAGCAAATAGCAAAAATCCTATCAAATACTTAGTAAGAACACAGTAGCACATGTACGAGGACCTATTATGAGAAAAAATGGAATTTTTTTGAGACAACAGAGGGGAGAAAGTATATCCTGAAGCTATGAGTGTATTTTGGTATAAAGCTTCCAGCTAAAAAAAAAGCCCCACTAATGACTTCGTTTTCTGACAAAATGGCAGAGGAAAAAAAAATTTCCTTCTACTTTATTAGCTCATGTTTTCACCCTTCTAATGGCTGTTAAACTCACCCGCTAAGTTCTCTCAGTTTTAGCTGCTATATTTTTTATTTCCAGTATGTCTATTCTATTTTTTTATGTTTTTATTCTCTGCCAAAGCATTCAATCCTATCTTTTAATGCCTCAAATATATTAATTATATTTGTTTTGATGTCCCTGCTTGATAATTTAATCATTTGATGTTCTGTGGCTCTCTTTCCATTGTTTATTTCCTTTCTTTGTCAGGTCAGGTTTTCTCTCCTTGAATGCCCAATTATTTTTGATTGAGTGAGAAACATGGTTACAGAAAATTGTAGGGCTCATTCTGGTCTCTAGAGGATAAAATCTTCCTGCAGGAAGATGTTGCTTCTGTCAGGAAGCTAGAAAAAGAGGCATGAGCACTCCTGCTTCACCTTCATCCAATTAGAAAACCAGGAATTGAGGAACCTGAGATTTTGGAGAGGGCTGTTTACAGGGCATTCTCACTTTTAAGGTGGAGACTTCTGAGTTCCAAACAAAGCCTAGGCTGTTTACCAAGGTCCTTCCTCGTTGCAAGTTCCTGAAACTTGCAAGCATCTATAGAAGTTCAACTTGGTGCTACATCATCAGGATATCAGCTCAGGGAGTAGTTTAGAAACTACTGATGGATTATTGTTATTATTATTATTATTTTGAGATGGAGTCTCACTCTGCCATCCAGGCTGGAGTGCAATGGCATGATATTGGCTCACTGCAACCTCCACCTCCCGAGTTCAAGCGATTTTCCTGCCTCAGCCTGTGAGTAGCTGGGATTATAGGCATCTGCCACCATGCCTGACTAAATTTTGTAATTGTTTTAGTAGAGACAGGATTTCACCATGTTGGTCAGGTTGGTCTCGAACTCCTGACCTCAGGTGATCTGCCTGCCTCGGCCTCCCTAAGTGCCAGGATTATATACGTGAGCCACCATGCCCATCCAATTGTCTTTATTTCTTCTGTGGTCAATTGTATTCACTCCTTCCAAGACTCTGATTGTTTCTTTCTTTTTCCTTGTTTTTCTTTTTTCTTGGAGTGTGAGTTTATAAATAAAACATATGGATGATTTATTTAGAGAATTCACAAGGCTTTTGTCTGCCGTTAGTCTCATTTTTGGCCTTTCCCCAGGATTTGAGGGCTTCTTGCAAGGTCTCAATACAGGTAAGATACGTTACCTGGTGGCTTATTTGAGGCTATAAATAATGATAAGGGAAGTTGGCAGGCCTACGCAAGCATCAGATACCAAACAGGGCCCTATCTCAGGGCCTCTTTTGTTTCACGAGCCTTAGTCTCTCCTAAGCAGGCATTTCTGCCTTTAATCTGGGAGTAAATACCAGCTCTAGGAACAAAAGGTGGAAAAGCCTACCATGACCCCAATTCTATTCTCAGAGTTGCTCTAAGTTTATTCTATTTGTGTATTTCAATCCCAGGATCATGACCCAAATAAACTGCTTGCATTGAATCTGCTCTCAGGTCTGGTTCTGGAGGAATACTCTAGGATATTCTCCTGAATTCAACACTTGGCCTCAGAATCCAGAGATTTCTTTTCTTCAATTCGCCAACTAAGGGTTTGGAAATATATTACACGTCACTTTGTATTTTTACAGGAAAATAGAGCATATACACTTCAAAGCTGCCAGAATCACCGCTGTCCATTTTATGACACTGTAAAATGAGGAAGGCTTTTGCATAGATTGCACTGCACTATCGTTCTTGAATCTTTCATGCACTAACCCTGACCTTGCCTTCCACAGCAGACCCAGAAGAAACACAATTCTGTAATCTAGTAGGGTCCATTTACTTTTGACTTCTGCACAACTCTGGTTTTTATGAAAGATTTCTCTCCTATGCTTTAAGTAAAATTGCAAAACCCGCAATTGCTTTTGCACCAATGTAATCGCTAATAAAATAATGCACAGCATTGTATCTGTTCATCATGTTAATTAAATAATGAGTGACCGATCACCTATTTGGTTCCAGGCCCTTTAGGAGATATAAAGTCCATAATCACAACCCATCACAAAGTTTATAGTCTAGTGAGAAAGACACAAGAACGGTAATTGTGACGCGTGAGACAAGGGGCATGAGAGGAGAACGTTCAGCACCGTGATAGCCCAGGAGGGTTGTGGGTCCCTGATTTCAGCAGCAAAGAAGCTTCCCAGGATGACGTGATCTGAAGGATGAAGAATAGAGCTTTGCTCATCAGAAGAACGAGGTGTCTGAAGCAGAGAAAGCAGCATTTGTGAAATATATCCTTTCATCTGCTAGATCAGTGATTTTCAAATTTTTTTTTTTAAAGAAACAGAACAGGCCAGGCCTGGGGTCTCACACCTGTAATCCCAGCATTTTGGGAGGCCTAGGTAGCTGGATCACTTGAGCCCAAGAGTTCAAGACCAGCCCAGGCAACTTCACAAAACCCATCTCTACTAAAAAATACAAAAAACAGCCTGGCATGGTAGCGTGCACCTGTAGTCCCAGCCACTTGGGAGGCCTAGGTGGGAGAATTGCCTGAGGCCAGAAAAGTCAAGGCTGTTGTGAGCCATGATCAAGCCATCGCACTCTAGCCTGGGCAAGAAGAGTGAGACCCTGTCTTAAAATAAATAAATAAAGAAACAAAACAGTTGCTTCAAACACAAGTTTCTTGGCATGTCCAGTAGGTCCAACTGAGAGGCTCTGGGAATTTGAGGAGTGGAGCTGAAGACCATCATCCTTCCCTTCAGAATAATCTCCTTGCCAAACTCACAGTTTCAGTTCAAAGTTTTCTTCTAACTCTGGCAGCATCACGTCCTCTTTTGTCCAAGGCAGCCCCAGTGCAAGGGCATCCCCTAGTGCTATGAGACATGCATTCACTTCACTGAGTCCACATGACTTAGATACCGCTCCATAAATTAAAGAAAATTACTCCTACCACCAGCTATCCTGGGAAGGACCACTCCAAAACATTGTAGGAGGAATCCTAAGAGCTGGATCAAAATGCCTTTTTGGAAGGGGCTCCATTGCATCGATAGGCACAGCTAGTGACTCTGACTCACATGCACAGCTAGCGAGTCAGAGAGGGAACGAGTCAGCAAGAAATAGGAAAGCAAAGAGAGGAATTAGTCTCCTTAGGAACATGAGATTTTATTTTATTTTACTTTTTTTTCTTGAGACAGAGTCTTGCTCTGTCGCCAGGCTGGAGTACAGTGGTGCGATCTTGGCTCACTGCAACCTCTGCCTCCCAGGTTCAAGCAATTCTCCTCCCTCAGCCTCCCGAGTAGCTGGGACTACAGGCAAGCGCAACCATGCCCAGCCAATTTTTGTATTTTTTAGTAGAGACAGGGTTTCATCATGGTCTCGATCTCTTGACCTCATGATCCACCAGCCTTGGCCTCCCAAAGTGCTGGGATTACAGGTGTGAGCAACTGCACCTGGCTGGAACATGAGATTTTTAAAAATATATGTTCAGTTTTATTTATTACTTCTTAGATGTTGGGAACTGAAGTCAGAAATGGAGCAGAAAGATAAGACATTGCTCTGGAGGCCAATGTTCAAGTCGGCTGAAGAGGCAACAGGTCGTTAGTTGTTAAGGGTAACAGATGTATAATATTTAATTTTAAGTTTTTTATAAAGTGTCCTGGTTGGGGCAGTGAAGCCTGGAGGCCTGGAGTCAGTGTGTACTGGGTCACAAGAGCCAATTTTAAATTGTCGGGAATTTTACAGGTGAGTCATTAAACCTAGCAATTATTCAAGATTAAATAACAGAAATTTAAAATGAAATAGATCAGATTTTTTAGAAGAGAAATACTCAAAACATATTAGTTTCTGATAATTTCACTGCATTGTAAACCTATGCTTTTGAGATCACTGAAATCTGTAGTGTATGTCTGGGTGAAACACTGCATGATGTGATAATAAAGTATTGCATAGTGACATAATGCACTCTCATCTCTCCACGACTCTGCTCAGTGATGTCACGGTGGTAGCTTGAAGGATTTATGTCACAGGATTTGGCAAATGCTACAAACCAGGGCGTTTTTGTTTGGAGAGCAGGTCATTAAACTTTTACCAGTGAGCCAGTGGGTCAAGGGCACGGTGTCTGGAAGCAGCCGCTTGAAGGTCCAGTTCAGTCAGTTGCTGGCTGTGTGATCTGAGCAAGTCATTTCCTCTTCTTGTGCCTCGTTTTCCCGTATGATTATTTTGAGGACTACATGAATCAAAAGCTGTAAAGCACTTAGGACATTACCTGGCACAGAGTACCTACTATATAATTGTTACCCATTATTGGTGCTGTTGTTGTTAGATTTATTTGCATGATAATAGTAATACACTTCTTATAAATGTTTGACACCTTCCTAAACCCTCACAAACACACACAAAAACAAGGCTTTCCCAGTATCTATCCACCAAGTCTACATAGTTATAGAATCCCCAGCTATTACCTGAGAGCACAGCCCCTATTATGAGGGCAATCTTCCCTGCTTCCTTTGACAGATCTGAGCCAAGTTTTGCAATCCTACGTGTCAAGGAACAACTGCCTATAGCCTTTCCTAAGAGACAACTGAGGCAGCCTTGCCTCTGCCTCTTCAACCCTCTTCCTCTCTGCTAGCTGGATGTGGACACAATGGTGGGATTCCCAGCAGTCATTTTGTACTCTGAGGTGACTTTGGGAATGGAAGCTCCATGATGAAGCAACAATATGGAAGTCACTTGGGTCCCCAAGGACTCCACTGAGCAGGGTCTCCCCACCAGGCCTTTCCTGGGAAAGAGAACTGAGTGTCTGTGTTGTTGATGCTCTTAGAGTGTGTTCCCTGAATCAGCTTTAGCCCTGGTAGGATCAAATCTGTGCATAGCAACCAATAGAAGGAGTGGTGTGCACCGGGGTTCTCAGGATGAGAAGGAACAAGACATGGCGTGGTAAAGACAACTTATGAGAAGCAGGAACCTAGAGCCAGAACCTCAGCAGAGATAAACTTCTTGGTATGGAAAAAGAGGAGTGACTGGCTTTTATGAAAATCTTGAAACAGAGTTACACCAGTCTTCCCATTAGTCTGTTCCACGTGGCATCTGGGTAACAGATTTAACATCTAACTCCCTGCTAGTCAACAAGCCATGCCTCTAGAATCCTGGATCTTGGAAATCCGACTCCTAGGCTGAGCTACTGTTTCTGGTACCACATTCTGACATTATCAGATTAGAGTCAGTTCTTTGCTCGTTTCTCTCTCCCCTTTCAAACCTGATGAATGGACTTTCTGGGGAGCTTTTCATTTTATGTCTTGAGTGTAATTTGAATTTTTCTCATCGTGTTAATTTTAGTTTCTACCTAGCAACAAACAGTGGGCTTCTCCATCACCTTTCTCTCTCTTCAGACCTCCTCGTGAAAGGACAAGGCCGCCATCTTGTTGACCATCTGGCCTTCCTCCACAGCTCTCTGTCTTTCTCAGCCAATGTGCCCATCAGCTTCCTTTCCTATTTTGGGTGGAGGGTTGTACAAGAAATAAAGACAAGACACTTCCCCTGGTAAAGAGAAACCCTAAAGCTAGCTTGGGTAGTGTTTTAAAATGCAGGTTTTATTATGATTCAGGTAAGGTGAGGCCAACAGATGTAGTGATAATTGCCGGTGAAAAGATAGTATTGTACTCACAGATCCCAAGAGGGGGACACACCACAGCACCAGGGCCACATGGGGAAGCATGGGGTCCGTCAGGAGGCAGAGAGGGTGAGGAGAAAAGGTGGGTAAGAGCTTTTACTGTGGTTGCTGTGGAAAGAAACGGACAAGGCAGAATAAGCAGGCTACGCAGATTTAGCATCATCTGGCTTGAACAATTTCAGTGGGTTTCAGGTATAGGCTTTGTCTTGAGTTGTCTGGTCCATGGTCTTCAGGTAACTAAGGCAGAGGAAGATTGGCCGAAGTGTAAGGGCAAGACTGGGCTCTTTTGCCTATGAAAGACACACTACTGGGACGTGTTTGCTACCTCTAGGAATTAGCTGACTCTAGACATTTTCTCCACAGTCAGCAGGACCCCTGATTCTGGAGCATCAGTAATACAGAAAGTAAGAGACTGTAATGAATACAGGAAGGCTTAGCAGAGACAATGATTTGGCCTTGAAGGAGGAGTATGTGGCCTGGAGAGGTAGAGAGATGATTCTATGTCAAGTAAAAGCACAAAAGGCCTGTCTTTGAGAAAGATGACGGGGAATGAAGGATAGGGAAGAAGCAGGTGGCAGGGACCGTCAGCTGCCTGCTAAGAGCTGTGCAGCCGCTCTTGTGGTGGCCAGCTAAGGAGGACAACGATAGCAGGTGGAGCCAAGGACTTTCAAGCCCTTGTTGAGTTCCCAAAAGAAATATGTGCCTTCTCATTCCAGACAACAAGTTCTATGACATAGCAACCTGCCCTCTTACTGAAGACAAATAGTTCCAAGCTTCTCTGAGACTTGCAGCCCAAAGCACTGCAGACTGAAACGTGGCTGGCATAATGAAGGCAGAGGGCTGGCCAGACTGGCCACGTCTACCAGAATACCAAGCTGAAGGAAAACAGGAAGAGCCGTAATCATAATGTTTTAAAGAGATGACTTAAGGCACTGCATAATATTTAAAATAAGCATATATTTAATAATTATTATAAAATATATATTGCATAAGTAAAAATGCATAAAATGGACTCAAGAGGAAATAGAATCAAGAAAAAGATCAAATAGAAAATAACTAAACCCATGAATGGAGTGTGGGATGACGTCTTTGGGCTAACCTGGGCTGCCCTCATGTCACTCAGCTCCCGGAGCCCAATGGGGAACCTCTGATAGTGAAGATAAAGAACAGAGAAGTCTAAGTGGTTTAATAGAGTGGCCACTGCACTTGACAACATTGGATGCAGGACTGAGAAGGTAAGCTACCTGGAACTCCCATGACCAGGACGTTGCTGGTGCCTTACGGCGAGAGTTGTCAATAGAACAGGCATGGCAGAGCCATGCGGACCCCAGCAAGCAGGTGCAGCTTGTGACTCAGGTCTTCGTGCAGGCTGACAAGTTGGTGTTCACAGACAGAAGTTTGAATATTACATGCCATAACAGATGAAACGAATCTTTCACTCATGGTTTAAAAAAAAAAAAAGGAGACTATTTTTGAGATTTGAGGACACATATATTTTTGTGGTAAGGACAGCTTGGGTTCTAGAGCTGTGATAACGCCATCTGATTTTTTTTCTTACCATAGCCATGTTTGATTATTATTATTCTTCACAATTTAATTATGAAGAAATGAAGGCTTAAAAAGTTCAAGTACAACTTACTTGTGGTCACAGAGCTGAAAGTGATAGAGCTGTTAGCTACAAACACACGTTTATTATAAAGACTAACAAGCAGCGGGGTGAAGTTTTAACAGAATTTTTGTTTCTTTAATCTGGCCTCAAAATCTTCACCTACTTTTGAAATAACCTTAAAAGCTCCTCCTGAATTAGCCAGCAACTGATTTTACTCCCGTATTTATAAATAGATCCGACAATTTTTATCAGATTGGATAATAGAACAGAACACATAATCTCTATAAACACAGGGATTAACTATTTTTTTTTTATCTTTACTGTGGGACCTGGATCAAAAGTTCTCATGAATTTAGGGTACTACATTTCAGAGAAGAGTTGCAAAAGGGCCGTTTGCAAAAATGGGGGTGATATGGATGTTGACAGCCAGGGATGGGACGTGGATTTATTGGCTGCCACTCACCTTAAGACTCCCAGAGTGGGATGTGCACCCACTCACACGGGGGTCAGGTTAGTGACACGGCAAACAGCCCTGACCACACCCATGGCACACAATACTGAGGGTTTTCTCCACGTAGGTCCATGCCTGGATGGGACCAGGGACTGCCATTCACTTCATCTAGATCGGCCACCTCCTGAGGCTCTGTTCAAGGTAAGCAGCGTGTCACGCTGGGCAAGACCAGCTCACCCTCTTTACTCCTTTCTGGTGATACGAGGGATCTCCTGCCTGGGCAGGAAGGGACTCTGTCTCATTGTCCATCATATGTGAGCCTTGCTCAGGTGTGGATCCTGGTAACACACAAAGGAGAAGGCATCCAGAGGAGTCCTGTGATCCACATTCTTCTAGCATGGGCCACTGACTGCTGATATCTACCAACTGAAATGCAGGGCACAAAACCCCGAGTGAACAAAAGAAAGAACATCTTTTTATAAGGAGAGATGATTCAAAGGCCCTTTCCTAGATGAACCATGTTACATCAGTGTATGTCCTTCAGAATATAAAACAGATGGCTCTGAATATTGATTTTTAAAATATCATCCTCCGAACAGCTTTTCAAGGCGGCGGCCTCACGCTCTGCCTTGTTTCTAATTGTGCAATGTCCTTATTCCCAGAGCTGCCCCAGGGAACCCCTGCTCCTCCCCACTCTGGTGCATTGTGTGAAGGCTCCCATAGCACTTGATTAAAAGAACATCCCCCTCTCCACCCGAGACCGTCTCCTAAGTGGGCTCCTACGATCCCCCCAGTGGCTCTAGGCTTAAGCAGCCTGAGATGTTGCCTGATACCTTTCTCCAGCAAAGCCACACAGGACCAGTACCATAGAGGACTCTGTCTTCCTGAGCCCAGAGGAGTGTTCTGCCATAAGACCCAGATGGTTGCTGCAGCCTCCTGCCTGGCTTGTGGGTCAGATCCTGCCTGATCTAATGTGTCTAAATCAAAGCTTAGTTCCCAGGTGCCTGCTATCAGATTTGTCCATTAGGTCAGCTGGATAATGGACCTCATTTACCAGTTGTTTATCAATGCTTGGCTTCAATGGGCCATGTGTTTGCTTCCTGTGACTGCTGTAGCACCTTACCTCAAACTGGGTGACTTAACTGCAATGCACTCTGGAGACCCGATGTCTGCACACAAGGTGTCGGCAGGACCATGCTCCCCTGAAGACTCTGAGGAGGACCCTTCCCTGCCTCTCACAGACTCTCCATTCTCCCTGTGTCAGCATCACTCCCCTCTCTGCCTATCTGCATATAGCCATCTCCTCCCGCGTGTCTGAGTCTTCAAGTCTCTCCTTGTAAAGCCACCCATCATTGGAGGCCGAGCCCGCTGTAATCCTGTATGACTTCATCTTAACTTGGTCACATCTATAATGACCCTGTTTCTACATCAAGTCACAGTCACAGGTACTGGGAGTTAGGACTTGAACCTGCCTTTTGGAGGAATGTGGTGCAGCCCACTGTGTCTCATTGTCCATCATATGTGAGCCTTGCCAAGGGAGCTGGAACCATTGTTGGCTGCGTGCCACGCAAAGCCATCTGCTAGAGTATCAGAGACCCATGCAGCCCTCTCCATCAATGGATCAGGAGGGGTCATGTGGATGGGACAGATTTCATCACTGCTTTTTGTTGTTGTTATTTATTTCATTCCACTCACTGTTTTTATTATTTTAGAGGGAGGAATGGGAGGAGGTGGAGGATGGGATGACCTCTCTGGGCTAACCCAGGCTTCCCCCATGTCATTTGGCTCCTGGGGCCCAGTGTGGAACCCCTGATAGCTGCTGCTGAAAATCCAGGCTGGTTGTGGGCCTGAACCCCAGCCCTTGGCAGATCATAGCCATGGTCCCCCCAGCCACTCTCTACCACCTTCACTCTAGGAACAAAGTGCAGATTCCAGAATGGGGGCCAGCCCTCATCATGACTGCCATTGAGGTCTGCCTGCCTAGGCCCCCAGCCCTGGGGCAGTGGCTCCTAAACTTTCAGATAATAAAAATCCCCTCTGGGGTTCAAACAAACAAATAAACAGAATAGGATGTCAGGACTCAAAACCTCCCAGGAGGAGCTGGGTGCAGTTTATGTTCGCATTTCGTCTCGTGATTCTCCTCATCCATGACATTGGGAGCCACTCTTAGAAGAATGTCTCACCATCTGATATAATTTGGATGTCCCACCCAAGTCTGATGTTGAATTGTAATCCCCAGTGCTGGAGGTGGGGCCTGTTGAGAGGTGTGTGGGTCATGGAGGTGGATCTCATGGCTTGGTACTGACTTCCTGATAGTGACTTCTTGAAAGATCTGGTCATTTAAAAGCGTGTGGCATGTCCCCACTCCCTCTTGCTCGTGCCTTCATGATGTTATGGGCAAGCCCCCACTTTGCCTTCTGCCGTAAGTAAAAGCTCCCTGAGGTCTCCCCAAAAGCAATGCCTATGCTGTGCTTCCTGTACAGCCTGCAGAACCGTGAGCCAATTAAATCTCTTTTCTTGTAAATTACCCAGTCTCAGGTCTTTCTTTGTAGCAATGCAAGAATGGCCTAATACACTGTCCTAAGTCCTGGGCTTGTGATCAGTGTCACCCAGCCAAACTCTGTCCCTAGGCATGTGGCGCTGAGTCACAGTAACAGCAGGGCCCACTCCAGTAGACCTGCTGCTCAGGGCCTGTCTGGTGCCCAACTACAGCTCTAATTTTGTGAGTGGACCTAGGGCTTCTAATGACCGTTGAGTTCAGAGTTAAAGGGGGCGTCTGGAATGTATGTCTGCATGTGTGTGTATGTGCACACATGTGTGTGCACATGTATATGTGTGCATCCAAGAGTGTGTGTGCAAGTGCGTTCACAGGTGTTTTGTTAATGACCCCCTTTGACAAGAGACGGGGGGAGATGAAGACTGAAACAAAAGTAAGACAACCACAGTCACACACTACAGCCTGCTATCTCCAGGTTACCCGCCCTATTGTAAAATAAAATACTGCGATGAATCCCCCTTGGGGGATTTGGAGAGCCTCCTAAGGCCCTGGTGTGGAAGGAGAAATGGACCAATATGTACAGCTAAGCTCCTGTGCACAAGAGGTTAATGGTAACATGGGAATCTCCACCTCCAGCAC
This sequence comes from Aotus nancymaae, assembly GCF_030222135.1. NCBI lineage: Eukaryota > Metazoa > Chordata > Mammalia > Primates > Aotidae > Aotus > Aotus nancymaae. Next base: position 22,919,684 of record NW_026988455.1, read on the forward strand.
TGGGGTTTACGATTCAACATCAGTATGCAGTGGAGACTGTCCTATCAGTAGTCTGCTCGAGGACTGGGACCAGAGATACTGTGTTGGCCCTCCTTGCATGGAAGAGTAAATGCTGGCCTCCTAAGAGTGGAGAAAGCTGGTTAGTGTGTCCCTGGGGAGGGTTGCCTCATCAAACACAGATGTCCCTGACTTGCGAAGCTTCCATTTAAGACTTTTAAACTCTAGATGGTGTGAAAGCAACATGGCATACAATAGAAAACGTGCTTTGGGTACACATACAGCCATTCTGTTTTTCACTTTTAGTTTAGTATTCAATAAATTACATGGGATATCAACACTTTATTATAATACAGCCTTTGTGTTAGGTGACTGACCATTGTGGGCTAGTGTAAGCGCTCTGAGAACATTTAAGGTGGGCCAGGCTAAGCTAGGATGGTTGATAAGGTAGGGGTATTGAATTCATTTTCCACTTAAGATATTTTCAACTTATGATGAGTTTATCAGGAAGTGACCCCATTGTAAGTCAAGCAGTGCATATGGTAATTTTTTGTGGAACATATCTATATGAAGACATTATGACTTATCTATCTGGAATTCACATATCTGCCCAGCCTACCCACGAGGTCCCCAGGACATGGCAAAGACAGCCTATGGGTGGGCACAGTTCATTCCCCTCCTCCCAGTCCAGCATCCACAGAGACCATCAGGATGGTGTGGGAACAAATCCCATTAGACTCTCCAGACACCCAGAGCTTCAACACGTTTAGTATTAATAGTGGGATAATAAAAGAGGAAGAGAAAACAAACCCTTTCCAGTACCAGGCAGCTCACTGAGACACAGAGCATCTCACGAAGTACTCCCTCAGAGAGACCCTAAGCAGAGGTGTGGAAATGAAACCTCTGTGATAGGAGGGGATTAAGATGTTTGCCAAAGCTCTCGTCATTAGTAAGCAACACAGGTGAGGAAGGAGCTCAGGGCGTCTCGTCTCAATTGCTTTACTCCATGACCAACCTTGCTTGTCTACCACATTTTTCCTTGAGTTGCCAGCACAATTTTCCCACTCTCCAAGTGGCCCAGCTTGAAGGCTAGCTGAGCTCCTAGCTCCTGCTGTCCCCTGTCCATCATCCATTGCTGGCCAGCATCCCAGGCATAGACAGAGCGGAGAGAGTCTCTGCCTTCAGTGGGGGAGAAGTGGTACATGTTGAAAGGGTGCTTTAATGAGAAAATACAGAATTACTGGATGGGAACAGGACAAGTAACTAACAGTGGTGTAGAAAGGCATGATGGAAAGATTTTCTGAAGATCTGATGTTCATGCTGAGCCTCAAAATTGACTAGGAGTTACTGAGCCAACACCTGAGGGAAGAGGGGAGCCTGAGGTATAAGGAACAGCAGGTGCAGAGGCTTGAGAGGAGTGGGAAGCCACTGCATATTCCAAGAGCAAGGCCAAGGTGGCTGAGACAAGGAGCGAGGACCAAGTGGCCAAAGATGAATTAGAGCCTCAGGGTTGAGGTTCCTGACGCCAGATTTTATCCTTAGTAGAACAGAGCCCAGAAGGCTTACAGTTGCCCTCTAGCACTGAGGCAGGCTGCTTGGGTTGGCTGCTTTTGCACAGCTTCTGTATTAGTCTGTTTTCACTCTGCTGATAAAGACATACCTGAGATTGCATAATTTATAAAGAAAAAGAAGTTTAATGGACTCATTGTTACACATGATGGGGGAGACCTCACGATCATGGTGGAAGGCAAGGGAAGAACACAGTCACATCTTACACGGTGGCAGGCAAAGAGAGAAATGAGAACCAAGCAAAAGGGGAAACCCCTTATGAAACCATCAGATCTCGTGAGATGTATTTACTACCATGAGAACAGTATGGCAGAAACTGTCCCCATGATACAGTTTTCTCCTACCAGGTCCCTCCCACATCATGAAGAAATTATGGGAGCTACAATTCAAGATGAGATTTGGGTGGGGACATAGCCAAACCATATCAGGTTCCCAACTTCCCATGTCTCTTTCCAGGGCCATCTGCCAGGGTCTCCCAGCTGTGACCTCCCACGTGCCTTGGAGCTCCTGGCTGAGAGTCCTGGGCTGGCCTCTGACAGAGTCCCCGGGACCCATCCCTGTAGCCTATCCTGCCCCAGTGAGCAGGCTTCTGCCCCATGCTGGGTCACTGTCTCCCACAGGTTCTGAGATGTATTCCTACCATGTGTCTATGCCTAATGTCTGATTGACCCACCCTCTTTTTGGAAAGTATACCTAAGACCTGCAGAGTATCTGTCAATTTTGCATTTTTCAGGACAGATAAAGGGAGAAAAGTAAAGAGAATCTCCTGGCTGGTTCAACGTGATTCCTGGCAGAACAGTCTTTCTAAGAAGGACAGATAGGGCTATGGGACACATGGGTGCTTTTGGAAAGAGCCATCATTGCCTGGAAGCTGGTGGCAGAATGGATTCAAAATCCCAGCAATACTGTTTGCTTGTTGGGTGATTTCCCAGAAATTATTTTTTTTCTCCGTGGCTTATTTTCCCCACCTGTAAGAGAAGGTCAACTACAGCGCCCACTGCACAGGGCTGTTTTGAGGACTGAGGGCGATAAGCCAAGTGTAGCCTTTAGCACAGTCCTGCCTATGGTCTGCACCCATCAGACATTAATTCTGGGTTTGAACTTGGGGCTGGCTCTACCCTGAGCCTTGCATGGGGGTAAAGGAGAGTAGAACAGGGCTCCACACTTCTACCTCATCCTGGTCGTCAAATGGAGTAGAATGTACATCCTCCAGGGGTCACTGGAGTGCAGAACAGGACAGAAGGAGGTTGGGTCTTGGAGGAAGGGGAGATGAGAACTGCCATGCAGAGGCAAGAAGGCAGGACATTGGAGGAAAGAGATGTTGGATGTGTGAAACCTTAGCCTGTCAATTTAAAAAGGAAAGAATCACAGAAGTGTGAAAGAAAGTGAAGAGGCTGAGTTCTGGATCCTGGCTGCTCAGTCCATGAGGTTGCAAGCAGAAGTGAAATGCTCACCTTCCTTTCCTCTCCATGACTACACCAGGGCATGAACTGACCACTCTCTTACCCAAACACCGCCCAGACCTGGTCTCCAAAGTGCACCTGCTTCCTTAGGGAATGCTATAGTTCAGCTACGTGTGAAGGAAGGGGAGACAGCTAGAACAATTGACCAGGGCTTTTGTCCTGCTGCATTTTTCCAGAGGCAGAAAGTTGAGGCGGCCCTGAAGATGCAAATATTTATTGTAACAAATTCTATGCCAGCGCTTTGCCCTGAAGCATCTAGGGATGAAAAGACCACAGAAGACATAGGCGCTATCTCATGTTGCTCAGAGTGTAGTCGGGGAGACACATTTTGAAACTCATCAGAAGAAAGACTATCTCAAAAATCATAAAGAATTTGAGATAGGGAGATGGTTGTCCATTTACCTATGACCAAGATGTGGACCTGGCTGCAGGGAGCTGATGCAATTAATCCTGAGAAGAAAAGGTAAAACTGGTGTGAAGAGAGCAATACACCTGAACAAAAAGCGCAGAGTTGGGTTAGGCTGGAGATGGACTGCGGGCTTCCGTTAGCCCCTCTTCTTCAGTGCTCAGCAGCACAAAGTGCACAGCAGGTCTGGCTGGAGAGGAGATGGGAAGGTGTGGAGAGGGTGGGCCGAGCAGGCTTTGCACCCGGAGATGGGCATAGTTCTAACCAAAGACCGAAGCCAAATGCCACATTAGCAGTCTTGAGAGAGACCCTGACCATGGTTGTAACAATGTGTGAATCTTTACAAAATGATATAGACATCTGTCATCTGGCAAAGATGAAGCCTTGGAAAGGGTGAAGGGCTCAAGCACTTCGGGGATGAAAGGTACAGAGACAGTGGGAAGGCCAGGGGCAGGCATGGCCACCAGTGCCCAAGGTGAGCAAGAAAGTGATACCAGGGGCTGATGGTGGCCCCATGTGTGTTAAGCCTCTGTCATAGGCTAACTGTGGGCCCCAAAGTCTATCTGTTGAAGTCCTAATTCCCAATCCTTCAGAATGTGACCTTATTTGAGGATAGGGTTTTTACAGAGGTAATTATAAAGTTAAATAAGGCCATATGGGCCTTATTTGGGCCAATCTAACTCGTGTCTTATAAGAAGAGATGAGGACACAGACACACACAGAGGGATAACCATGTGAAGATACAGGGAGAAGATGCCATCTGCAAGCCAAAGAGAGAGGCCACAGGAGAAACCAACCCTGCCGACACCTTGATCTTGGATTCCAGCCTCCAGGACTGAGAGGCAGTGAACATCTGCTGCTCAAGTGCCCCCATCTGTCATGCTTGTTATGGCAGCTGAGCTGAGGAGCACAGGCTCCCTCCAAACAGCCAAGGGCCAGGCTTCCCATGACACCAAACTGGGTTCATGAAACTGCATGTTTAAGATTTTTTTTTTAGCTCAGAATATCAGTTCTTTATCTGATTAACAAAACAAATAGTTGTTTAATCTTGTTACATAAACAATCCATTATTGATTAAATAAAAGTAAATAAGTATAAAACTCCCAGAATGTATAGTACAGATAAAGGAAATAATAAAACTCTCCTTGGGGTAAAAGAAGAAATAGAAGCTGGATATACTTCACTCATTTGGGGATGTTACCTTGAATAGAATAAACTCTTAAAGATTAGAATGTCTTCTCCAAAACAATTTAATTTATGCTATTGGTTCTACTAATCACACTTAACTCTCATAAGGAGACAGCCCAGTCCTCAGGTTTGCTCATTTCTTTTCCTTTTCCCTATAGTGATATCCAGAAACAAATGCAAATGCCCTAGTGAAATGTATTACTGTATTGGGTTTTTCTATGCTGGGGAATTTTTGCCATCTCATAGTTTCATCTGCTGTGCTCCATCTTCTGAAACTTCTCCTTTGAAAAACTGTATAGTCCCAGCATTGCATGGTTTTTGCTTGGCTTCAGAATAAGCTTATTTGACTTTTGCTTCTAGGGAAATGGAAGAGGTAACATTTCCCTATTCCTCTCACTAAGTACAACTAAAAACCTTGCATATTATGTTAAAAAAGAAAACAACCTAACAAGAATATGAAAAGTGAAGAGAAGAAGGCAGACCAGCTATGGACCTTGGGACAAGAGAATCAACATGGTGGCATTCCTAGGTCATCTTTTTGCTTCGTGTAACTCTGAGTTGAAGCAGAAGAAGGCGTGGACAAAAACAATACCTTAGCAGATGCTTGCTGTCTCTAGTCAAAGGACAAGGAGAGACACAGCCTAACAAAAAAGAAAATTTTAGACAATAAATACTCAACTGTTAGCCAAATTCTACCAAAAAGCTGTGGCACAAACCCCATCCATGCCAGCAAAAAATAAGAAGTGTAGACTTCCAGTCCCTCTGGGAAGAGGCACCCCAAAATTCCCCACCCCTCCTCCTCCTGCTAGAGTGGTGTAATAAAAAGACAACTAACACAGAAAGCTTAAAAAAGATTCAACTTCTCATACCACAAAATCCACATTTCCAGTTTTCAATAAAAAAATCACTCATCGTACCAAGCACCAGGAAAACTTCAAAGTAAATGAAAAGGACAAACAAAAGATTCCAACGCCAACATGACAGAAATGTTAGAATTCTCCAACACATATTTAAAAGCAATCATCATAAAAATGCTTCAGTGAGTGATTATGAACAAGCTGAAAAACCATGAACAAATAGAAAGTCTCAGCAAAGAACTAAGAGACATAAAAAAGAATCAAATGGAAATTTTAGAACTGAAAAACACAATAACCATTAAAAAATATATGTGGAAGGACTCACAGCAGATGGAGGGGCCACAGGAAAGAATCAGTGAAGTAGAAGAAAGAATAATATAAAAAGCCCAATCTGAGAAACAAAGAAAGAAGACTTAAAAAAAAAATGAAGGGAGTCTCAGGGACGAATCATAAACCCACAGATTCGAGAGGCTGATTAAATCCCAAACAAAATAAACTCAAATAAATCTACAACAAGACACATCATAATCCAATATCTGAAAACTGAAGATAAAGAGTATATCTTGAAAGCAATGACAGAGAAATGAAACCTATCTATAGGCGAAAATATAGCAGGTTCTAAAAAATTCTAATGACAATGGACTTTTCATTTGAAACCATGGAAGCCGGAAGGAAGTAGCACTGTGGTTTTCAAGTGCTGAAAGAAAAGAATTGTAAACCCAGAATCCTATGCTTGCTATGTAAGTTATATAAGTGAATGGATTCTATACATGATTGAAGTCAAGACAGCCTTAGAAGAAGGAAACTAAGGTAATTAGTTGCAATCAGACATACCCCAAAAGAATGGCTAAGGGAAGTTCTCCATACAGGAAGGAAATAATAAAAGAACTTTGGAACTTCAGGAAAGAAGGAAGAAAACAATGAGCAAAAATATGGCTAAATAAAATAGGCTGCCTTCCTGTTCTTTTTTTTTTTTTTTTTTTTGAGACGGAGTTTCACTCTTGTTACCCAGGCTGGAGTGCAATGGCGCGATCTCGGCTCACCGCAACCTCTGCCTCCTGGGTTCAGGCAATTCTCCTGCCTCAGCCTCCTGAGTAGCCTTTCTGTTCTTAAGTTTTTAAAATTATGCCTGACAATTCGAGCAGAACTTATAACCCTGTTTGACATGGTTCTAAGTAAATATAGAGGAAATATGTAAGACAATCATAAGTAAGTGGTGAGAGGAGTTTGTAAGATTTCTAAACTTCATTTGAAACGGTAAAAAGGCAACAGCAGTAGACTCTGACAAGACATGTATATATAATGTAAACCTAGCACAGTTAGCGAATGAGCATATCAAGAGAGAAACCGGAAAACACAATAATTAAGTTAAAATAAAATCTTTAAAAATATGTTTGAGTGACCCACAGAAAGGCAGGGGGAAAAAGAAAAAGGAACTGAGAAAACAGAGAAAAAAATAAAATGATAGACTTAAATCCCTAACATGACAATGATGACTTTAAATATCAATGGTCTAAATAGATCAATTAAAAGGGAAAAAATGATGAGATGAATTAACTGCATTACCAATTATATGCTATATAGAAGAAGTTGTGTGCACTTCAAATAGATGGTATAGACATATTGAAAATAAAAGAATAGAATGGCTTATGTTATGCAAATATTAAAACAGTAGTGGTTACATTAATATCACATAAAGCAGACTTCAGAGAAAGAATAATTATTTGACATAGGGAGGGTCATTTTATAATAATGATTAAAAAAAACAGTTGGGTGTGGTGGCTTCAAAATTCTGGGGTTACAGCTTACTGTGAGGTTATGGCCCAATAAACCCATTCACAAGTTGAAGATATTGTTAAGTCAACAATGCATTTAATATGCCTAACTTACCAAACATCATAGCTTCGCCGCCTACCGTGGCTGTGCTCAGAACACTTCCGTTAGCCTATAGTTGGGAAAAATCATCTAACACAAAGCTTCTTTTATAATAAAGTACCAAATGTCTCACATAATTTACTGAAAACTGTACTGAAAATGAAAAACAGAATGGTTGTATGGCTACTCAAAGCATAGTTTCCATAAATACTTTTGTACTATTGTAGAGTCAAAAAATTGGAAAATGTTAAGTCACACTATTGCAAGTTGGGAACTGTCTGTGTTGTAACCGACCACATGGAAAAATCACCCGACGACATCAACTGATGTAGAAAAAGCACTTGGCAAAATGCAATACTGATTCATTTTAAAAAAGAGAGAGGGAGAAAGCAAAAAGAAAACTTTTAGAAAATAGTAATAATAGTAATAAGGGAGAAACTTCCTCACCTTCACAAAGAGCATCTGTAAAACCACAGCTCGCTTTATACTGCATGGCGCGAATGCTTTCCCCCTAAGATTTGGAGCCATGCACGGATTTCTGTTCTCATCATTCTTAGTGAATATAGTGCTACACGTTTTAACCAGTGCACTAAGGCAAAAAAAAAAAAAAAAAAAAGATAATAGAAAACAGAATGCAATTAAAGAAATAAAACTTCCCCTACTTGTAGATGGTTTGTCTACTCACAAAATCCTGAAGAATCTACAAAAGCACACCTAAAACTAATAAGTGGGCTCAGCAATATTTCAGGATAAAAAATAAACATACAAAACTCAGCTGTGTTTCTGTACCCTAGAAGAGAATATGCGGACACAGAAATTAAATTATAATACGATTTACAATAGCTAAAAGAAATGAAATACTAAGGTAAAAATCTAATGAAGTATAAACAGAAGTTGTATTGCAGAATGCTGATACAAGAATCAAAGATCTAAACAAATAAATAGAAATATCATCATAGATTTAATTATAGCTTCAAAGACATAAGAGAGTGAGTCTGTCAATCCTTCTCAAATTGATCTATAGTTTTAAATAATTTATTTCATACTCTATGTAGGACTTTTGTAGATTGAGACATTATTCTAAAATGAGTACAGAAAGACAAAAAAAAAAAAATCAAAAAACAACTAGTACAGCTAAAAGAACTTTAAAAAAGAATAACTTAGAAGTAATTAGTCATCATGACCAGTATGGAAATCTGGATTTGGCCACCCACTGGTCCCACGTGCTGCAGCAGATGGCTCCATCTCACAACCTCAGTTTCCCCAAATTTAAAACTGGAGGCAGAACCGTAATCTCTCTAACGTGCTCTTGTAGGGGTGAAGTGAAGTGAAGCACGCAGAGCCCCTGCAGCGTGCCGCACCCACCCGCGTCCCGTGCTCCCGCCCCAGCATGACAGCCCCGGCGGGTCCGCGCGGCTCAGAGACGGAGCGGCGTCTGACCCCCAACTCCGGGTATGGGACCCAGGCGGGGCCTTTGCCGGCCCCTCCAACACCCCCAGAAGAGGAAGACCTTCGACGTCGTCTCAAATGCTTCTTCATGAGTCCGTGCGACAAGTTTCGAACCAAGGGCCGCAAGCCCTGCAAGCTGATGCTGCAAGTGGTCAAGATCTTGATGGTCACTGTGCAGCTCATCCTGTTTGGGCTCAGTAAGCAGCTAGCTGTGACATTCTGGGAAGAGAACACCATCGCCTTCCGACACCTCTTCCTGCTGGGCTACTCTGACGGGGCGGATGACACCTTCGCAGCCTACACGCGGGAGCAGCTGTACCAGGCCATCTTCCATGCAGTGGACCAGTACCTGGCATTGCCGGACTGGGCCGGTACGCGTCTGTCCATGGCAGGGGTGACCCTTGGGCCAATGGCTCAGGGCTTGCTCTCTGCCAGCAGTACTATCACCGAGGCCATGTGGACCCAGCCAATGACACATTTGACATTGATCCGATGGTGGTCACTGACTGCATCCAGGTGGATCCCCCTGAGCAGCCCCCTCCACCGCCCCAGCAACGATCTCGCCCTCTTGGAAGGCAGCTCCAGTTACATGAACCTCACATTTAAATTCCACAAGCTGATCAATGTCACCATCCACTTCCGGCTGAAGACCATTAACCTCCAGAGCCTCATCAACAACGAGATCCCGGACTGTTATACCTTCAGCGTCCTGATCACATTTGACAACAAGGCGCACAGTGGGCGGATCCCCATCAGCCTAGAGACCCAGACCCACATCCAGGAGTGTAAGCACCCCAGTGTCTTCAGGCACGGAGACAACAGCTTCCAGCTCCTGTTCGACGTGGTTGTCATCCTCACCTGCTCCCTGTCCTTCCTCCTCTGCGCCCGCTCGCTGCTTCGGGGTTTCTTGCTGCAGAACGAGTTTGTGGGGTTCATGTGGCGGCAGCGGGGATGGGTCATCAGCCTGTGGGAGCAGCTGGAATTTGTCAATGGCTGGTACATCCTGCTGGTCACCAGCGACGTGCTCACCATCTCAGGCACCATCATGAAGATCGGCATTGAGGCCAAGAACTTGGCGAGAGCTACGACGTGTGCAGCATCCTCCTGGGCACCTCGACGCTGCTGGTGTGGGTGGGCATGATCCGCTACCCGACCTTCTTCCACAACTACAATATCCTCATCGCTACGCTGCGGGTGGCCCTGCCCAGCATCATGCACTTCTGCTACCGCGTGGCCGTCATCTACCTGGGCTACTGCTTCTGTGGCTGGATTGTGCTGGGGCCCTATCACGTGAAGTTCCGCTCACTGTCCATGGTGTCCGAGTGCCTGTTCTCGCTCATCAACGGGGACGACATGTTCGTGACGTTCGCTGCCACGCAGGCGCAGCAGGGCCGCAGCAGCCTGGTGTGGCTCTTCTCGCAGCTCTACCTGTACTCCTTCATCAGCCTCTTCATCTACATGGTGCTCAGCCTCTTCATTGCCCTCATCACCGGCGCCTATGACACCATCAAGCATCCCGGCGGTGCAGGTGCAGAGGAGAGTGAGCTCCAGGCCTACATCGCGCAGTGCCAGGACACCCCGACCTCTGGCAAGTTCCGCTGCGGGAGCGGTTCGGCCTGCAGCCTTCTCTGCTGCTGCGGAAGGGACCCCTCGGAGGAGCATTCACTGCTGGTGAATTGATTCGACCTCGACTGCTATTGAACCTTAACCCCTGGACTTCGGAGACCCCCGCCCCCCCCCCCCCAACCGCTGGCTTATTTATTCTTAGGATTTTCTTTTCTTTTTTTTTTTTGAGACGGAGTTTCGCTCTTGTTACCCAGGCTGGAGTGCAATGGCGCGATCTTGGCTCACGGCAACCTCGGCTTCCTGGGTTCAGGCAATTCTCCTGCCTCAGCCTCCTGAGTAGCTGGGATTACAGGCACGCGCCACCATGCCCAGCAAATTTTTTTTGTATTAGTAGAGACGGGGTTTCACCATGTTGACCAGGATGGTCTCGATCTCTTGACCTCGTGATCCACCCGCCTTGGCCTCCCAAAGTGCTGGTATTACAGGCTTGAGCCACCGCGCCTGGCCTAGGATTTGCTTTTAAGGATCGGCTCCCTGCCGCACCCAAGGAGGGCCTGGATCTTTCGGGTTGGACCCTTGGGGGCAGGGAGACAGGATGGGGAGGGTGTTCAATAAAAGGGAAAATAAAATTTAAAAAACAAAAAGAGGTGATATCACATTCATGGAGAGGATCCTTGTCAGAAAAGAGGGAAGCCAAGCCTCAAGGCACATCCCAACTTGCTCTAACTCCCTGTAAGCCTGTTTCCAGTAATGTGGGGCTAGTGCATTTCTTCTCATAATTGTAGTAGGAAGCTTCTAAAAGGGCCCCAGTACCTTTGGTGTTCACAGCCCTGGTAATAATACCATCTTCTTGAGTATTATTGAATGCTTCTTGAGTATCAGTGAATGATACCCATTGAGGGTGGGACCCAGTGACTTGCTTCTAACAGAGACAATATAGCAAAAGTGGTGGGATGTCACATTCATGATGACGTTATAGAAAGACTGCATTCTGGCTGGCTCACCCTCTCTTGTTTTATGCTGTAACTCTGCAGAAGGTCACAGTGTGAGCTGCTCTCACAGTACAGACACCGCTTGCCAAGGGACACACAGTTCGAGCCAGCAGACCGTGAAGATCTGAGACCCTCCACCTAACATCTGCAGAGAATGTCATCCTGCTCTTAGCCATATGAGTGAGCTTGGCAGCAGATCTGCCCCTTCCACAAATCTCGAGATGGATGCAGATCCACCAACATGCAGACTGCAATGCTGAGACCCTGAGCCAAACCACCCAGTGAGGCCACACCTGGATTTCTGACACTCAGAAACTGAGAGAGTCTAAAAGTTTGTTGTTTCAAACCACTAAAATTTGTTAAGTAGCAATATGTAACTAATATCATTGTGTTAGGTCTTAAACCATCCTGAAAATCTTCTTAGGTGAATCCTTTACTTCCATTGAAATACTCCCACTAACACAAATAAAGTGGGGATAAGAAATTGACATGAAATTCCTAATGCCTATACAGCAGTATTAAGTGTCCAACTTTAGACCTGTATTATGTACCAATTACTGTGTGCATTTCATACATGGCCCATGAGACAGGCTATTGCTTCCTTCATCTACTTTGCTACTTCTTATTTATTTTTTAAATGGGGCTAGGCTCTAAAAAAAAAATCAAGTGGCTCCTTTTACGAACTGCCAGCTATTCATAAATTGTTCCAGTGCTGATAAATGGATGTGTGCATGTCCCTAGGGTGCTGCAGCCTGTGGTGAGGCACTCTGTTGCCTTTCTCTGAAGCTTCAAGGGCAACTGTCCCTGCCTGAGATGAATTGATCATCATCCAGGCACACAGGGCAGAGGGAGGCCCTTGTCTCCACTAGCCTGGCACACCAGGAACAGTTACGATTTTTCTTTCATTGTACTCCCCAGACTTGGGAGCTCTAAGGTACCTTTTTCGTGAGCTTTTCATTCATTGTTTGCTGTCATTTCTGTCACTTCCTTCTAGTTGTTGCAGCACAAATGGAAACGCAGCAGTCTCCTGCTCTGGCTTCATGTCTCCACCCTCCTAGGGTGCACAGCCAACAGACTTTAAATGACTAATTTTCTGTTTTCTATCGCAAAGGAGGACAGGAAGAGAGCACTTAGTCACCTTGTAAACCAGTTTCAAAATACTGTTTTCATAGACATTTTACTTGTTTTCTTTTCTTTTAAATTATGATAAAGATTTTACATAACATAAAATTTACCTTCTTCACCATTTTCAAGTGTACTGTTCAGCAGCATTAGGTACATTAATAATGTTGTACAATCATCACCGTTAACCATTTTCAGGATTTTTTTTATCATCCCAAACAAAAACGCAATATTCATTCAACACTCATTCCCCTTTCCTCCTCCCCCCAGGCCCTGGAAACCATCATTCCACTTTGTGTCTCCTTAACTTGGACTTCTCCAGGGTCCTCCCAAGAGTGGAATCAGGCAGCAGTTGTCCTTTTGGGTCTGGTTTGTTTCACTTAGCATAATGTCCTTGATGCTGCTTATTTATGTTGTAGCATGTAACATGATTTCCTTTTTTTTTTTTTTTTTTTACAGAGTCTCACTCTGTCATCTAGGCTGGAGTGCAGTGGCACAATCTTGGCTCACTGCAACCTCCACCTCCCAGGTTCAAGTGATTCTTCTGCCTCAGCTTCCAAGTAGCTGGGACTACAGGTGCATGCCACCATGCCTGACTAATTTTTGTATTTTTAGTAGAGACGAGGTTTCGCCATCTTGGCCAGGCTGGTCAAGAACTCCTGACCCCTTGATACGCCTCTCTAAGTGCTGGGATTACATGCATGAGCCACCGTGCCAGGCTGATTTCCTTCATTTTTAAGGCTATGTCCCATTATACGGATAGGCCACTTTTGTGACTCTATTCATCAGATGATGAACACTTGGGTTTCTCCTACCTTTTGGCAACTGCAAATAACACTGCTGTGAATATTAGTTATTTTCACAGACATGGTGCCCAGGAATATGTTTCTTTTCCACCCACCATTCCAATAACATGACGTCCCTTCAGGACTCAGAGCTGACTGAGGAAGAATGCCAGTAAAAGGAAGGTCACTTGGGCGATAGACTTAACTTGATTATTCTCTTCCTCTTCTCTTCCTTGTCTTCCTTCTTTTTTCCATCATGCAGGTTCAAGACACTTAGCTGGGAGCCAAGGGGTATGGAGATGAACACACAACATCTGTGTCATGTGCTCCTGGGCCAGGAGCAGATCACTCCTACACACACACATACACACACACACGCACACACACGCACAAATGGTGGTAGGACTTACAGTTGCATGGTTGCTGGTTTGAGCTCTATGGACGAGGAATGGACCAGCTGGGGGCACAGAAAAACTGATCAGTAACCAGAAGACGTGGGAAAGCATGGCCTAGGACCTTGGCAGGAAATGAGGCAAAACTTCGACGAATTTGGAACCAACGTGGGTGAGGTGGAAAAGGAGAATAGGGCATCCGCACGTGGCAATGCATCCCAAGTGGCTGAAGCATCAAGAAGGTGGACAGAGAAAGGGAGAAAGACACACCTAATTAGACAGGGAGATTTGAGCACATGAAGAAGGACTCTAAGTGTTGTGCAAAAATATTCCACTTAGACAGCAATAAAGTCATTAAAAACATTTTTTACCTTACTGCAAACTTACGTCAAAGTAAAAATTAAAGTCCTTAAGGCAAAGAAGCAACTCCAAAAACATAGCCCAATTAAGTGTTAAAAACCCATCCTAACATGACTACACAACAAGCCATCAGTATCATGACACCATAGCAGGGCAGGTAGTGGTGCCCTGGACTGGATCCTGGAACTAAAACAGGACAAAATTTTAAAAACTGATAAAATCCAGCCAGGCGTGGTGGCTCATACCTGTAATCCCAGCCTTTTGGAAGGCTGAGGCAGGCGGATCAGGAGGTCAGGAGTTTGAGACCAGCCTGGCCAACATAGTGAAACCCCATTTCTACTAACAGTACAACAATCAGCCAGGTATGGTGGCATGCACCTGTAGTCCCAGCTACTCGGAAGGCTGAGGCAGGAGGATGGCTTGAATCTATGAGGTACAGGTTGCAGTGAGCGGAGACTGTGCAACTGTACTCCAGCCTAGGCGACCGAGTGAGACTCTGTCTCAAAAAACAAAACAAACAAACAAACAAACAAAACAAAACAAAACAAAACAAAGCCTGATGAACTCCAAATAAAATCCACAGTTTAGTTAATAGTAATGTACCAATGTCAATTTCTTAGTTTTCACAAAAGCACCATGATAATATCAGATATTAATGATGGGGGAAAGTCAGTAAAGGGCATACAAGAAGTCTCTGTAATATCTTGTAACTTGTCTATTAAATCTAAAATTATTCCAAAATAAAATTTATTTTAAAATATTGAAGCCCTAAAAGTCCACAATGATATCCTTTAATCAAATCAATGTTTTTCCTCTTCCTGCGCTTGCCTCTAAATACTGTACATATTCATTTTTATGTATGTGAAGAAAATACTGAATAGACTTTATAATTGACTATTTTACTTAACAGTTATTAATATTTTATGTATTGCCTCCTTCTTTCCCTGTCCTTCTAAGACAATCATGGAACCAGTAATGAGGGCCTGGTGTGTATGTTACACAACTTTTGCATGGCCAGGCTCTCAGATACAAACGTGCACACACATAAACAGGGACCATAAATATCTCCCCTTCTTCATTGTGATATTTATTTATTTTTAATTTTAATTTTTTTGAGATGGAGTTTCACTCTTGTCTCCCAGGCTGGCGTGTAGTGGCATGATCTCGGTTCACTGCAACCTCTGCCTCCTGGCTTTCAAGCAATTCTTCTGCCTCAGCCTCCCAAGTAGCTGGGATTACAGGCAGTTGCCACCAGGCCTGGTTAATTTTTGTATTTTTAGTAGAGACAGGATTTCACCATATTGGCCAGGCTGGTCTCAAACTCCTGACCTCAAGTGATCCGCCCTCCTCGGCCTCCCAGAGTGCTGGGATTACAGATGTGAGACACCGCGCCTGGCCCATTGTTACATTTATATATTTGTCCAACTTATTTCCTTACTTCATGGCACAGGCATCCCTATAGTTCAACGAATGCGGATCTAACTCAACATGTTTAATATCTGAATGATACTCTATGTTAGGTGTGCAGTCAACTTATTTAAACTTTTCCCTGTTGGTCGACTTGCAATTTTGTGCTGGAATATGTCTAATTGTACCTGTGGCATGTGCGAATGACTTCATTTCTGCAGACTAGATGAACAGAAATGGAACAGATGCATGTGTGCACATCTGTGTGGATGGGAAAATATAAAAAACAACATATAAATGCTCTCTCCTTTACGTCCTCACCAACCGTGGATAATATTAATATGATGGTTTTTTCAATATGATAAACTAAAATTGATGTAATTATTTATTTTCATTTACTTTTCCATGCTTCTATATAAGAGTTGGTATTTTAAAAAAAACATGCTTATCAATCATTTGCATTCACCGCTCTGTGTACTGACTATGAATAGGACTCATTCACTTTTTTTCTATGTTATTTCACATTTATTATAAGTTTGTAAAAGTTCTTGATATGTTGTCCCTATTAACTCTGTTACAGCTCGAGTAATGTTTTTCCCAGTTAGCCTTGCCTTTATTTTGTTTGGGGTATCCTTTGTTGTAATTAAAAAAAAAAACCCCATGGTCAAGTATGTATGACATATTGAAAAAGCAGGACTTGGGCAGAATTATGAAATAGACTTTTTCCCTTACACAGCACATGTCAAATGTTACTCCCTTCTCAGGTTCCAGGAAGCACCTCAGGCACTATCAGGATTAAACCATTATGGTCATCTCTGGTTATCATTCCCTGGTCTAATGATCAGATATTGAACGTCCAGCCCAATCTAAACCTAAGACTTCCACTCTAATCTGGGGCAAGGCTCCCCCCGCCATGGCGGCTCCTGGCCAGACCCTCAGAATCTGAAGAAGGGGTGATTCCTAATCTTCTTTTTCCTCTTGTCCATTCCCTGTGTTGGTCTCCAGGGATGGCCAGGATGGCGGGTAACATTTCAACTGAACATTGGTGCCTGCTGGACAGCACATGCCAACACTTGGATTTTCTTTCTTTTTAACATTGTGATAAAATATGCATAGCATAAAACTGACCATCTTAGCCACATTAAAGTTACAGTTTGTTGAATGGCATTAAAGTGCATTCACATTTTTGTAAAACTGTTACCACCGTCCATCCCCAGAATTTCATCTTCCTAAACTGAAACCCTGTACCCATTAAACACCTCCCTGTTCCCTTTCTCCCCCTAGCCCCTGGTGACTGCCATTCTACTTTCTGTCTTGGTGAGCTTATCTGACTCTCTTTTCCCATTGGGAGCTCCTGCGGGTTCTCAGAAGACAGTCCCTATGGTCCTGTATCCTCTGACCCTAGCAGAAGCAGACACAACCTGGGGCTGTCCCGGGCCCTGCTGCTGGCAAGGCCCCCAGGGTCCTCTGTGGTTCATGCCTGAGATGTCCATCTTCTCTCAGGACATAAGTCACTCTGTCTCTCCCAGTCTGTCCTCCCAGAAAGCTCTAGGCAGCTTCTGACACTGAAATTTCACCAAGCCAGGGTCAGGCACCAGCTCCAGAGCACATATGGTCAGCTTTTCAGGGGTTTCTCTCCAATCATCCTCATTTGGCATGAGCTGGGGAAAACACGCCAATCCCCACAGGGAAAGGTGACAGGTGAAGTATCTCCGCAGCTGCTTCAAAGAGATCTCCTTGCACCCTCCTCACAGTCCTCCTTTGGGGCCCAGGAGGCGGAACAAGTTTGGGGTCGCCCTTCACAAGTCTTGTCGGGAAAGTGGCTCACTCTGGTAGGACGTGCGGCCCTTTGCTCTTGGATGCAGCTTGAAATCAGAAGATCACCTGTGACTCCCTGCTGCACATGTTATCCCATCCATTATGAATTAAAAACAGGAGATTTTGAGAATCAAGTCAGAGAGGGGTTCTGGGAGGCCCAGTGGGGATGTGACAAAGAATGTCTCCTCAACCCAGCTCTACTCAGGTTTTCCTGAACTCTTTTCCAACTATGTCTGACTTTTGAACTCACATGTTCCTGTCTGCATTGTTCAGTTTTAGCAAGAATCTGGCTAAGTCAGTTTAGCCGGGAACCCCACCCTCGATACTCGGTCAGGTTCCTTATCCTCCACCACCCCCAGGTGATATCTAGTCACCCCGGTTTGTCTTCAGCAAGAATCCTCTTACGTCAGTTAAGCCAGAATATGCACCCCCAAGCCCTGATGTTTCTTCTGAGTAATTTTCCATCCACTGACCCCCAACTTACTCCTTGGTGATAAATTCCCACTTTTCCGTGTTGTGTTTCAGAGTTTAGCTCAGCATCTCTGCCCCACAGCAAGATCCCATCATGAATATTCTTGAATAGATGTTCCAGATCTCTCTCCTCTTCCGCAAGCGGGCCTCACGGTGGGGGTGTGAGGGTGCCTTCTGGGCAGGGAGAATAATATATTTTGATATATTATTAATTTTAAATGTGCTTTATTTTATTGAGTCATTTTTAAGCATTATTCTGGAAAAGGACCCACGGGCCTCACCGGACATCCAGAGATGCCAGGGCTGATGATAGCCTAGGCCTCTCACCAGCAGGTGACTTTTGTTTGTGATGAGAATGTCTGACCTCACTCTGTAGGGAAACCTGCATGTTTAGGTGGTTGGACGTTGGGTTTTGTGTCATTGGTTAAAGTAATCAGAATAACCCACCGAAGTCTTACAAGGGAAGGCTGGAAAGTTGAAGTGACATTTAAACTGTGAGGGCCCATTGATAAGAAAAGAGTTTAGTGACCAAGTGCTCTGAATAAAAGCTTACTAGACATGATGCTTGCTTGGACAAAATGGCACTGAGGCCAAGGACAGCTTAGTGATAGTCAAGAGCTCTGAAATTGGGTTAAGGAGTTTTGAAACCTTGAAAATAAGGGGAGAGATGGTCAGTCTGAAGAGAGAATTATTACCAACCTTCCTATCCTCATAGAATTACACTTTATGACATTTTTTTCTGACATAAACTGAAACTTATTCTAAAATAGACAAGTGATTATTTTATGAATTGTAATTCATAGGTCAAACTCTTTTCCCTTTTGAATAGGCACTTCTCAAAAAAGATACACAAGTGACAAGCAAGCACATGAAAAGGACCCAATGTCATCAGTCATTAGGAAAATACAAATTAAAACCAAATTGAAATACCACTGCACTGACTAAAATAAATAAAATTAAAATGACCGATATTTCCTAATGCTGACAAAAAACCAATCCATGGAAATTATCGTTGGAAGTGCAAATGATTTATCTATTTTGGAAAATTGTCAGCTTCTTATAAAGTTCAAGTTATATGCCTCCCCTATAATCCAATAATTCACTCCTTTGTATTTACCCAAGAGACATGAAAGCATATCTGCAGAATTGCAAAATAATGTTAAAAGCAGCTTTACTTATAATAGCCTAAATATAGAATAAATTCAAATGTCCATCAAGAAGGGAATGTGAATGAATGAACTGTAGTACCTCCATACAATGGAATGCTCTTCAGCAATGAAAATGTGTGAACTAGTGATACAGGTCACAGCATGGATGTGTTTCACAGGCATTAAGATGAGTGAAAGAAGGAAACACACAACAGAGTGAGTACTGTGTGATTCCATTTACATGAATTCAAAACATGCCAAAGCTGGCCGGGCATGGTGGCTTACACCTGTAATCCCAGCACTTTGAGAGGCCAAAGCAGGTGGAGACAGCTCCCTCTTCCAGGAGTTCAAGACCAGTCTGGCCAACATGCTGAAACCCCATCTCTACTAAAAATACAAAAATCAGCTGGGTATGGTGGTGCATACCTGTAATTGCAGCTACTCATGAGGCTGAGGCATGAGAATCACTTGAACCCAAGAGGAGGAGGTTGCAGTGAGCCGAGATGGCACCACTGTACTCCATCCAGCCTGGGTAACAGAGACTCTGTCTCAAAAAAACAAAACAAAACAAAAAAAACCATGCAAAAGTAATCTATGGTGGAAAATAACATGACAGTGGTAACCTCAGATGGTGCAGGGGTGAGTTACTGACTAGAAAGAGCACAGTGGAGCCTCCATCTGTCAGGAAGGGCCTTTATTGCCAGGGCTACTGTTGGGGCTGGTAGGAATAAACATGGCTTGGGATCACTCTCTGCTCCACACAAGCTGAGCTTTGCTAGCACCAGATTCCAGCCTCAGGGGGAGAAGGACGCCGCCAATAGGCCCCGCCAGCCCATGGATTCCAGGAGGGAGGGGAGGTGAGGAAGAAGGAAGGCGCATCTGTGATGTGCTCATGGGCAAGCTGCTGGCTGAGTTTCCCAGAGTGGAGACTTCAGGCTTGGGGTGGGCCTGGGCATCTCCTCCGAGCCCACACAAGGAGCACAGTGGGTCTCCACTAGCTGAACTCTTCCCTGGGAGAGGCTCAGGGACAACCAGAGAGGCCCATGTCCAGGACCTTGAGAGTCCTCTTTCACTTTCCATCCCTGACCCCAAAATTCAAGACTATTCCCTCTCAAAGGGGGCCGAGTGGGAGGTGTGGTGGGCAGTCAGGGTCGGTCATAGACTTCCAGAGCCCACCCACCTCCAACCCCTTCCCAATTCCTAGGAACCTTCGGGTCCCACTGAGAGAATACCTGTAGTTATCTTGCCACATGATATAGACCAGTGTTCCTCTGCTTTTTTTTTTCTCTTAAGGAGCCTTTTAGACATTTTTCATCTATTTACTCGTTTCCAAAAAGAAATTGTAATACCCCAGATAAACTGTGTATCTGTTCATGTACCCTCTATCCTAGCTTTACACATAAACAGAGTAACAATTTTTGTCTTATCCTCCCCACAAATCAATCTGTGTCCTTTTGAGAATGCATGAATTTGATGAAATGGGCTGCCATGTTTTAGATTTAGGCCAGAGTAAGGGATGACAAGAGTCCCCAGAGGGGCTTTTTGACCCTGCAAAATGGCTGCAGGGTCTGTGTTCCTGCTTGAGAACTTGCGCTAGTCCTGTAAACCTGAAAACTTTAGAGACATGCTGTGGCTCAATGTTTCTGTCCTCTTCCCCAAATTCATGCGTTGTCCTCCTAACCTCCAATGTGATAGTAGGACTGGGGCCTTTGAGTAATTAGGCCATGAGGGTGGAGCCTTATGATGGGATCAGTACCCTTGTTAAAAGACCCACAAGAGCTTGATTTCTCACTCTCTGCTCTTTACCTTGTGCAGATGCAATGAGAAGATGGCCCTCACCAGAACCCAGGTGTGCTGCCCATTATTCAAATATTGTTTTTCAGGAAAAAAAGAAAAGCAAACAGAGATCAATAAAAATGAAATTTTCTTGTTCCCTTCTTCGATTTTAATTGTGCCAAAAGCCAAAATACACATTTCATATCCAGTCCAAAATACAGGAAAAAATGTGCAGAAAGATGTTTATCTCAGCTTTATTTGTAACAGGATAAAGTGCCTTAGTGTTTCCCAGTAGAAAACTGGGAAATGACAACCTTTTTATATATCGTATTCTGCAGCCATTAAAAGTGATGTTTCTGAAAACCTTCTAATAACACTGAAAAATACTTATGTGATAATCTTAGGTTATAATCTAACCTAATTAAAATATTTTAAAAAGCAGGACAAAAATTCAATATTTTGTGTGACTTTAGATACATTAAAATACGTCTAGAAAATATAGCCAGAGGAAATAAAAACTTTCATTGCCTCAAATTACCTCAAAGCCCAGGGGAACTGCCCATGGCCAGGGAGGGTGAGTCCTGGAAGCCCAGAGGCTGCTGACTCCCAGCCCAGCAGCAGCTGGACCCTCAGCCCCCAGTGCCTGTTTTCTCCTTCCACATGAGTTCGAGTCCCAGCAACTTGTGATTGACGGGAGCAGCCCTGGCCCACTCGGGGACTGGCCTCTCCTCTTGGAAGACAGGAAGATGCTCATGGATGCTGGCTGTGAGGCAACCTGAGGGCTCTGAAAATCTCCTGTGGGGCTAACACTGGGGCCAGAGCCTCAGCCTCTGAGACCTGAAAATGGGTGAGGCAGAGAAGAAAGTTCTTGAGATGTCCTGGTTAGTCACCCTGATCCTGGGAAATGCACGCTCACGGCTGAATTAGGGAGAATCAAGTCTCTTGGCCAGAAATACAAGCCATTATGGCCAGAGAAGCACTAAGCACACACAAATACACATATACGTGCACCCACAATCACAAAGACTTACACATATGCACAATACACACGTATGTACATGCACACTAACTCATTACACATATGAACATGTGTGCACACAACACCCTGTCCACATACACTTATGTACAGACACCCAAATGCACCCGTATTCAATCTGATCTCCCTGAATAGGCTAAATCTCTCCTCTTACAGGGTTTTTAGTGTTGGGAACTTTTACTTGGTAACACTTAGTGGTTGCTATTCGTGTCATTAGTTGTTGAATGTCTCTTCTACTAGAACAGGGGTCAGCAAACGGTAGCCAGCTTTGTCCTGAAGCCTGATTTTGTAAATAAAATGTTATTGGAGAAGATCAGGTGCCTACAGGGTCATATTGCTGTGGATGTGAGTAACTGATCAAGATCAACATATTTTGGTTCATTTGGATGATGAACTTAACAGAGAGCTTCCCTATGCTCTCAAGACCTGCATTTTTAGCTATTTAAGATTTTTTTTGGTGTCTGGGAGTGACAATTTCTTTGTTATAGGGAAATATTTTTTAAAAATGCGTAAGGAGTTAATATGAAATACTGTGTTTTCACCGAGTGAAGGCTAAAGGATGTAGAAAGAGCCTCTGTGTGACTTTAGGGGTGAGTGGTGGAAGCATCCAGTTACTGCAAAGCATGCCACCACGGATCTCAGGAGAATCTGCACCTGGGCAGGGAGCGCCACTTTCTCACGGTGGAGGGAGGGGAGTGATTGTTCTGCCTTTGTTCCATTATATTAAAATCCTAATTTGAATTTTATGAGGTCCTTACATTTGTTGATCTGCAACTTTCTTCACGTTTTATTGTTGCAAGATATCTACATGCATACATTCTTTATATCTAGTTTTAAGGTTACATATAATTAAAATATATAATATTTAATGAAAAAAATTAAACGTGGCTGACTGGCACTGCAGCCACGTCACTTTTTCAGTCTCTTGGATGGTGGTCCACTTAACCCGCCCGTGTTGTCCGTGAATCCTTGCAGGGATAGGCGGAGACGTTTAGCGGTTGGGGGACCGTTATCTCTCCCCCATGCCCGTTGTTGGACCGTTATCTCTCCCCCATGCCTGTTGCTGGGGAGGGACCAGTGGCAGCTGCTGGGGTTGCCCTGACCGTTTTTGTTGTTGGGAATGGTGGCTGGCAGCTCCAGGTGGGAAAGAGCTGCTTACTCCAAGAGCTGCAGGATCCTTGCTGTGCGTCGCCTTCCACTCCATTGTTGAGTCTGAGGAGCTGCGGACGTGGCCTTTCCTCAGCACCTGAGAGACCGCCTTGTCTGGACAATGGGAGCAGCCAGATACTGGGCCAGGGAGCACTGCTGGAGCTGGGTCAGGCTTCCCAAAGGGAAGGAGGCCTCCTGCAGTGCTGTGTGCACTGGGCACCCCTTTCTCCTCCTTCTGCCGCTGGGTTTCTGCCTGATCGTCCACCTCCATTGGTTCTTCCAGCTCTTCTTCTGCCCTCACCACCGTCTTCAGGATCGGGCCCGGCACCTGTAGGGAAGGAATTTGGAGGGGAAATTTGAGTCTTAGACGAGGGATCCTCAAGGGGCTTCTGCGTGTGAACGTCATGGTCTGCCGCTGGGTTTGTACCTGATCGTCCACCTCCATTGGTTCTTCCGGCTCTTCTTCTGCCCTCACCACCGTCTTCAGGATCGAGCCCGGCACCTGTAGGGAAAGAATTTAGAGGGGAAATTTGAGTCTTAGACGAAGGATCCTCACCGGGCTTCTGCGTGCAAACATCATGGAGTGGGGTACAGACAGCACGGGTTTCTTCCTTGAGGGGGGCTTGCAGACTGGAGGAGGCAGGTCCCGCAGTTGGGCGCTTGAGTTCGGGATATTACGGCTGACTGGAAACCAAGGCCCAATACCTTGCTGAGAGTACAGGAATCGACAAGGGTATAGGGCTCCCGGGGCAGGCACACGCTCAGGAGCTGCAAGGTGAACCTCGCCAGCCGAAAAGTCCGCATAGACAAGAGGAGACCATTGCGGTTGCCGCTGCTGCTGGGTCCTGCGGAGAAACGAGGAACACAATTTACTCAGGACATTTCCCGTAGTCACAAGTTGTGCGCCAACAAATATAGAGTCACCCACTAGTCTGTGGTGGCTCAGACTAGTGCCCACACTAGTCTGTGCGGGCACTGGGCAGCTAGCTGGACTCTAGCCCCAGGGATGTCCTGCTCCTGGGGGCAGGTGTGTGGCCCTGGATGGGCCCCACTGTGGGGCTGTGGGGCATGTGGGGCTGATCTGCCAGAGCCCTTCCCACCTGGTGTCTGGCCCAGGTGCCAGGCTGGCACCCAGTGGCCATGTCTTGGCTGGCCTTGTCCCCTGGGTTACAGGGCCAGACCCTACTGGAAGCAGAGCTCAGGACTAGCCAGATCCTGCCAGGTTCCCCTAGGGCCTCCTCAGCGCCTCTCTGCCTCCTGGAGCCAGGCCCGCCTTCTCCATTGCGGTCCTGGCCTCGCCGGGCAGATTTCAGGAGAGGATGCGTGCCCCGGCCTGACTGGTTGCCGCCCCTTACCACTTCCCTTCCCAGTGGGCAGGGTCTCCACTTCTTTTTACAAATTTGCCTGAGAGCTTTCCTCAGGTCATTCAGGTGATCATGACCCAGCCAGGCTTTGAACCCAGGCTGTGTGATTCCACAGCTGGCACTCTGGCTGCTGTGTGCCTCCTCCTCATGGGTACAGCATGTATTCTTAATTTTCCCCTAGTCCTAGGGTACTGAGCATCGTGGCATATCTGTAATAAGCACGTGCACACATAGAATGAGGTCTTCAATACATAAGTTGACCATGGCCCACTCTGGGCTCCAGTCCTCTTCAAAGATGTAGCAAACCTGAAGCTCCATTTCTCATGATTGGATTATGTGCTAATTTCCTCAAACCTCTGTACCTAGTTTGGTAAAGCAAAGCCCACCAAACGGCAGCGATGAAGGGGCCTTTGCAAGATCACTAGAACTTTCCTTGCCTCCAGGGCCAGGCAGAGCCTGGGCCTTCCACAGAAAGAACTGGAGAGATAGACTCACTGCTGAGGAGGCTGCTCCTCTTTCCTTAGGTCTGGGAACAATTTTTGCATTTCAAATAAGCTGCTTGTTCCCTATGGGGGGCTTCCAGATCTAGGGATTTGTAGCTGCTTTGAAATCATTTGCACCCAGACTTCACCAGCACCACCCAGTGAGCCTCTTTGTGTTGCCTCTGGCATTTGGCTTGAGTTTCAGCGGACTCCTTTCTGGTGGGACTCTGTGTAAGGTGGCTGCATGGACGTGCTTTTATCCTAGTGCTCTAGGACTAGGAAGGAAGAGTAGAGAAACAAGGAGAAGGCAGGAGACGAAGGCTTGTTATGAGCAAACGTGGACCACCTTGACTTCATGAAATTACTATTTCAATGATTTGCTTAAAATTTTGTTGTACAAATTGCAAAAACAATTCAAAGGTGACTTATGGAATATTTACAAACCGGAAAACTGAAAAATCAGACACTAACAGAATTTATTGCAGTATATAAAATAGTAGATGATCCTATGGAATGAGACTGTTCTTAGATGAAAGAATATGACTAAAGATTTCATGTTTCTCAAGTTATACAAATTTAGCATAATTACAGGAAGCAACTGAATGAGATGAAGAAGAATATAATTTTTATTTTAAAATTTTGATGGAAGACAAAAGAAAACATTATTAAGGCTCTATGTGTGTGTGTGTGCATATATGTGTGTGTGTGTGTATATATATATACACACACACACATATATATAGCCCTTAAGGCATAAATGTATATATATATGTATATAGACATATATAGAGAGCCTTATATATAGTCATATATAGAGAGCCATATATATATATATATGAAATTATATATATATAGCCATTGTTAAGGCTATATATTTATATATATATATGATTATATATATATATACAATCAATACAGTTAAATAAAAGGTACAGGTTAGAGGGTCTCAGAGTTGATGATAGTATTTGTCACAATTTGATAGTTAACAAATACATGATTTTACTTTAAGTGGGAGAAAGTTTATTTAGTAAATGGGCCTGGTAGAAGTGGTTATTTTTCTGGAAACAATGTTGACCTCCTACTCACCATCTCACCCCAAAGTAAATGGATAAGAACTTCTAAGTGTAAAACAAAACAAAGAAAACAACATTTATCTAGATTGAAAACTTAAAAGAATGCATTTTTAAAATAACTTGGGACTAAGGATACCTTTTAAACCAAGATAGAAATCCCCAGACGTTTTCAAGGACTATATTATTATTTGACAACATAAGAAGTTGTAATTCATTTCTGGCAAATACATTCAATAAACAAAGTTGAAAAGTGAAATCGACTGGGAAAATATCTTCCCAATGCATTAGTTACATAAAGAGCTATTATCCGTAATATTATCCCTAATATTTAAAAAACTTCTCAAAAATTGGTAAGAAAACACACAATGTCCCAGTGGGGAAGTGGTACCACACAGTCTGCGCTGTTTCCACTGCTCAAAGGCCTGAGTATCGGGGCAGCCAATGCTTGTCTCCCTCTCCTCTCCCCTGCTGTGATGCCCCCTCAGAAGGCATCTCCCCATTCTTAGTGCTTCACTGATAGAAAAATACTGCACTTCCCAAGCAAGACTCTAGTTCCAGACACGCTTCCAGAATTCTCGGGAAACCCCTTTTCTCCCCTGAAAATCCTGCCCTGTACATTACATATCCTGATTTTTCTGTTGGGGGTCCCACTATGGCATCATCAGCGGATGGGGCACAGTCTCCTGCGGCCTGGGAGGAATCCCTCCCAGAAACCAGGGGGTGGGGACTTCTGACTAAATTAAGGGAAGATTGTCAAGGAGAAAGTCAACAAAAAGTGAACCTTCTAATTTCAAAAATATTATCCTCATTCCACTTCAAATTAAGGGACTTGGAAAAAGCGGAGTGGGGAGCTGGGTGTTTGTTTAATGGGTTCAGTGTCTGATATTGGGATAATGAGAAAGTTCTGGGGATGGATTGGCTGATGATGGTGTGAAAATGATGTGAATAAACTCAACGCCAATAAATCCTGTACTCAAAAATGATTAAAATGGTGGTTTATGTTAAATCTGTTATACCCCAATAAAAAGTAAATAAAGTTTTGTTCCCAGTGGGCAGGTGAGTAGGGGAAACTCTCTTGCCACCTGTTGGCAAGAGCCTGAGAAATAATGGGCACATCAGCAGTGTGAGCTCTTCCGAGGGCAGTGCTGACAGCCTGGGAGACTAGTGAGTGTAGCAAGGGCAGGCGCAGGTCCCGGGTCCTAGAGTGTGAGTGTGGTGAGCGGCATTGAATTCTGCCTGCCTAGGAGGTGTCCTTGAAGGTGGACCTGAGTGAGCAGAGGTGAGCTCTGTGTGTCCTGTGAGCAGCAGCAGATTATCTGTCTGCCTGTGCAGAGAGGAGAGAAAGCCAGGATGATGGGAGCTGGTTTGGCTGAGAATTTCCAAAGGCCCAGGAGCTCCTTAACCTTACATTAAAACACAAAAGACAGCTCAGGAGAGGCCATCATACCTGGCTAATATCTGCATTTTTAGTAGAGACAGAGTTTCACCATGTTGGCCAGGCCAGTCCTGAACTTCTGACTTCAGGTGCTCCGCCTGCCTCTGCTTCCCAAAGGGCTGAGATTGCGGGCATGAGCCCCCATGCCCGGACTTCATTAATCTTTATTACTAATTTTTAAATTATTATTGTTTGTCTCTGCCCGTCAACCATTGTGCTCATCACTCACCTGACAAATATCATGTCCTGAGTAGATACTTGTAGAATGAATGAACACCATTTCGGTTCAAGATCTAAGGATTGGAGACATAATGGTGGAATGGCAGGTCAGTGTTTTGTTTCAAAGTTTGTTGAAATAATGGTACCATGTCCTTGTGGCCCCCAAGAAGTCCAGACAAGGTTTTGGGTCTGTGGTAAACAAGGAGGAATTTTTTGTTTTAGTTCAGAAGCACTTCATATGGAGAATTTTGTTGTAATATATATATATATTTCCTGAATCCTAAATCAAGCAACTCAAATTGTTACAAAGCTGTAAAACCAGGATTAAATAGAATTCATCTAAAAAATGTTTTTCAGAGGAGGATAACTAAATCTAGCCACCAATGAAATTTTTTCCCAAAATAACAGCTTCTCTATAAACAAACTGAGCTCACATCTACAGGTGTCTGATTTCATTGATTCAAGTGATTTCTGCCTTGTGGGTACCCCTCAGCAGCCAGCCTCATCCCTCCTCTTCTCCCCTTGGATTCAGTCCCTTCTCCTGAGTTGGGAGGTTGTCTGGACAGTGTCCTTGCCATCTGCGTTGCTCCTCTCCCCACCACCCATGTGCATTTGCTCTACCGTCTCTCAGTGCACTTACAAGGATGCTCTGGCCACACCGATCAGGTGTCTCCATCTCTGCCCCTTCTCTTTCCCCTGAGTACTGTCCAGTGTTTGCTGGAACCTGTGAACTTCTTGTGAATGATGACTTCTAAGAGCTTCTCAAAATGAGCCTCCATGTTCTAAACAGAACCTGCAGTCAGGATTCCAGGGGCAGTCAGTGGGCTCCCACCCCTGGAAGTACTTTGCTGTGAAAGGCGTAATGTATGGAACATAGAGGTCACTTGGGGCCTTGGAAAGACATTGAGGCAGGAGGTTACTGGCTTACCAAGTCTGAATTTCTGAAGAGAGTTAGAGGAGGGATGAATTCAATGTAATTCATGAATTACTCATGAATTTCTAGAAAGGTTAAGGAATGTTTCTTTGAGCCCTTCAGGATGGGATCTCTGAATGAGAGAGGTCAAGTGGGGAGGATGGAGGATGAGGATGGAAGTGGGAAAGTGTGCAGTCGCCCTGCACTTGCTTGTCTAAAAGTGATGAGAAGGCCTCACCCAACTGCAGGAGCCACGGCCCTGACCCATCACTCCCCCATGTTACAGGAGACAGGACTTGACCATCCTCCCACAGGTCAAATCTATTGTTAAGCAAGGTGACAGTGCAAGATGCTTTTCCACTCCTGACTCCACCCTGGCTAGAGCCCCTGAATGCTGTTAGCTTGTTCTGAAACTGAGAGACAGTTTAGCAAATGTTTCATCACATTCAAGGTTTGCTGAAAATACTGGCACATTCCCCATCTAATGAGGGAATTGATACAAATAACTCAGGGGCATTAGCCTTGCTCTCCTCATAAGTAAGTATTGCTGCTGTAGAAATTGAATCATTTTTAAACTAAGAAAAGAGATAAGACGGAATATGATGGTGTGATGAGTATCCTGGTTGCTGATTTGGGCAAATGAGGGCTGGCATGTGAGTTTTGATTCTTCTCTCAGGACAAGGAAACCCTCATGACTGACAAAAGCAGGGCCGGTCCAGATCATCAGCACCGCTCCGAGGCTGCCTTCCAGTGACTGAAGTTTTAAGATACATGTTCATTCATGTGCGCTTCATTCAACTCCAGTTTGTCAGCAAAACTCCAGTTTGTTATCAGTCCACGAGAAGTCAAGAGAGTCTTTTCCTTGCTAACAGTCAAGAAAGTGATTTTTGACATGCTCTGGCGCCATCCAACGAATGCATCAGTTGTCTGCTGGCTGCTGTTACTTTGTTAACTAAAACCAGGAATCAAGGCCGCCAACTATTTTTACTGCAGACACAGCACAGCCATCAGAAGTGAGCACCTAGTAAGTAAGCTCTTAAAATGCATCAAAACCTCACTACATACCCCATAAATATGTGCTATTTAGTTATTTGCAAATTACAAAATAAAATTAAATTAATAAAATTTAAAATAAAAAGTAGCCTATAATCCCAGCACTTTGGGAGGCTGAGGCGGGTGGATCACGAGGTCAAGAGATTGAGACCATACTGGTCAACATGGTGAAACCCCGTCTCTACTTAAAATACAAAAAAATTAGCTGGGCGTAGTGGCACACACCTGTAGTCCCAGCTACTTGGGAGGCTGAGGCAGGAGAATTGCTTGAACCCAGGAGGCGGAGGTTGTGGTGAGCCGAGATCGTGCCATTGCACTCCAGCCTGGGTAATAAGAGCGAAACTCCATCTCAAAAAAAAAGAAAAGGAAAAAAATAAAAAGTAAAGGATTTTATACAGGCATTCCTGGGAGATATTGCAGGTTCTGTTCTACACCACCACAGTAAAATGAATATTACAATAAAGCAAGTCACATTAAAAAATAATTCCAACATTCTCACTTGCAGCTATGTACACATAACTATATGTGTGTTTATATATCATTCTATCTGTCTGTCTGTCTGTCTGTCTATCTATGACTGATTTTTTGTACCTCCTACTGACACAAAGCAAACTCCACTTCTTTTCTGATAGAGACTGGCATCAAAAGGCCTGGTTTGCCCATCCCCACCAGGATCTCACTTCTTCTGTTTTACTTACCCCACAAAATAGATGTTATAAAATGTAGTCACACTTTATATATTCCTGTGATAATATAGGAATATATAATCGCGTGTCCAGATTGAATAGATAGAAGTGTTCCACTGTGGGGAACACACTCAGGTTTCATTTGCACATATCAAGCATCCCCTGAAGAAAACAAACCAACAGGGAGACAGAACTGGTGAGTGTTTCCAGAATAGCTGCTTTGCCCTGTCTTCAGCTGAGAGAAGCATCCAGGCCTCCCTTCTACAGATGAGGAAGTGGAATGTGGAGATGCTGCCTACCCCTTGCACCCCCGGGCTCACTCCTAGCTCTGTCTGAACCTCTTTCTCAACCATCCCAGCACCTGGACTTGAACCCTGTCTCTGCTATCAATTCAGTGTGGGATAAATATTCTGGGACCCACAACATCCTCTTGAGCATTCAATGCTTTTGCTCTTTCATGTTGCCCATCAATGATGATTTCTTCCTGCATCTCAGATGCCATCTCCAGCATTACTCTCATAAGAACAAATGACTCCAACCCAGCAGAAGGTTGGCTGTGCAAATCCTGATGCCACTGGGCATTCTGGTAAGGCCAGCAGCAGCAGGAAGAATGAGGCAGGACTGAACCTCCTGGGGTCCTGTCCTACATATAAAGAAGAGAAAGACTAGGGGCCAGCCTTCCCCAGGGAAGGACAGAGCATGCGCTGAGTAGCATGAGGAATGCATGAGCAAGCCATACCATTCAGGTCCTGGCAGCAGGCAAGGAAGAAATGCCATGAGATTCCAGTCTATGCAGTACCTTGGAATCAGTACTCTTCCTGAGGAAGAAAAGAATTTCTGGATCACAGTGGCAAACAGATGAATACAAAACTCCCCTCTTGTAAAACCCACAGAAGGAGGCAAGCAGCTCTCAGCACACCACTGCTTTAGTGGAGGCAAAGCAGCTCAGAATGCTTAATGTCCCCTGAGGATCCACAGTGCACATGGAGCCTGCTTCTGTCAAAGAGCCCGATGACTCCACTGCTCCATTATTAATTAAAATGCACCAGCGCTCTGGTTTCATGCAAGTCATCTAAGGGTTTGCTCACAGTGCTCCCCATGGGCAGCCCCAGCAGAAGCTGCAGGAGGCAAAACTGGCAGATCCACACCCACG
Organism: Aotus nancymaae; assembly: GCF_030222135.1. Taxonomy (NCBI): domain Eukaryota; kingdom Metazoa; phylum Chordata; class Mammalia; order Primates; family Aotidae; genus Aotus; species Aotus nancymaae. Next base: position 22,950,888 of record NW_026988455.1, read on the forward strand.
GTGGAGGTGGCCTCCTGCTGCCCGCACAGGCCAATCCAGGGATGAGCCAGGGAGTGGTGCAGAGCCAGAAGCTACTGGGACATGGCTTCTTCTGCAGGTTCAAGGTGGAACTTCAGAGCACCAGCAAGGTTTTGAGAAGATTGGGGACAATGTTAATTAACAACTTATATTTCTCATTCTCTCATATTTCTGAAAGATGACTGAGGCAATTGCTCTATGGGAAAATCCAATCACTTACTGACAGTATATTGATTGTCAATCATTAATTGCCTTCATGAAAATCTCCTATAGCAATTTTTCCTGAAGCACTTAAAATATCATCAGATTAAAGAACTGTTTCTATACCATTTCACATTCAGGAATATATCTGCTTCCCCCAGGAGGTATAGCAGTCCCTGCAGATATAATCTCTACCCACAATAGTAAACAAAATAAAAAATGTCCCATTTAGTGTAAGTGAGAGAAGGGCAGGCTCCTGCTGCCAGCATTACTGAGGGCAGGTTGATTCATACACAACTAACATGCTTTCCCTCTAGGAAAGTGGGATTAATAACAACTGTTTTCTCTCAGGTAAAGCAACACAAGATATACTCAACAAAGTGTTTAGAGTTCTTCAGAAGAAAGCTACAATAAAATAACATAGTGCTTCAGCTATCTTCAACCTAGTGCCTGACCCACATCTGAAGCTCAGATTTAGGAGATGAAAAACATCAGTCCTACTCAAGCATTTTAGATGAACACTTATTTAAGGAATTTAAAAGATTTAAAAAAAAAGATTTAGAGAGTTAAATAAGAGAAACTGATTGTGTGTGTGTGTATATATATCTTTGTACTTGGACATATGTCTGTAAGTACATGTACATGTGTATGTGTGCCTATGTGTATAGTTATATCTCTATACATGAATGTATGTATGTGCTCATGCATGCATTCACACTTCTGTGTGTGTCTACATTTTGTTTTCTCCAGCAGTGATCATTTCTGGTCCAGTTTCTTGACTGGCACCAAGTCAAGCATTGTCCTCCATGTCATCAGCTACAGACCAGATAATCTAATGTGAGAACTGATCTTAGATTTCATTTACTTTCTGGACAGGTCTCCTGTGTCCCTTATTATTTAAAAAAGACTATTCTTAGATTTAGCTTATTGTGTCATATGCAAGAGTACTCTTTGTTACTGATGATGCTGACTTAGCTCCGCAGAATGCCTGAAGTTCAGAGCCTCCACAGAAGACAGTCTCCCAAGCCCCCTATCTATCCTGCAGGTTACACAGTGAGCACCTTGTGTACGGAGTGCTGGGAGCTTCAGCACATGACTGGCTGTCCACAAATGCCACCAGCTCACTGGGCCTGCCCGAAGTCCCATGTCCTGCCCACTCCGCTTCATCCTGGTGTCAGTTATTGACAGTGGGTCCTTGGCTGGTGAGAGCTTCCACACTGACCTTCCTCATTTTGCTAAAGACCATCTGGAGGCACTGGCTGGGAGGGCACTGAATTGAGAGGTCTTCTATGATGATAAAATTGTAAGGCCTGGGGACAGCACCCTAGTTATAAACTTAAGGCACTGTAGTGAGAAAAATGCACTTTGTGCTTAGGAATCACGTGTTGCTCTGTATTTCAGCCAGAGATAGGGAGTTAACTGAGTCCTATCCACAGATGCCACTTTATAACACAGAAGCCAAGTTGAACCCTTTAGATGAATGTCAACCCCATTAAACCGTACAAGAGGAGGGATGTTTAGTTGAATGTTAAGGAAACTGATAGGGGCTTTTCTGCAAAGAAAAGACATAGGAAATCTGCTCTTTGTAATGCATAGTTCTCAAGGGTGAGCCCAGAAAGAACTTTATCTTTATAATTAATAAAAGGCATATTAAACAACTGTCACTGACCCTTTGAAGAAATTGCTTAAAATTTTGCAAATATTGCTTGTAACTGAATAAATGGCAATAAACACCTTCAGTAATCCAAAGGAATGAGGACTAGGACCGATACGGATCACAGAACACTATTCTTTATTCAAATAGCAGTTTAAAATAGAAACGTTTTGCTAGCTATATTGTAAATTCTTTAGCTTCAGATATTCTTGATAACTGCATTATTTATTCCAACCTGCTTGTTTGATTTGTCACTTAAAACTATTAAAAATGCATATTTTAAAGGCATAGGACATGATGGCGTGAGTAGGGACGTAAGTCTGAACACTTGGCTCACGAGCCCATAGACTTGTGACTCTGAGAAAACAACTTCATTTCTCTGAGCACGAGGATACCTTTCAATAAGCGAAAATACTGGCCTCATTGAGTTTTCAGGGTGTTCCAATGAGGTAAATAATGTGAAAATATCATGTGCTGTGAATATTATTATTAGTCAGGGCGAATATTAATAATTGCATTTTAAACATGATATATTTAACTCCTGCTCCAAACTGCCAACCACAATGATACAAACAAACATCCTAAAGTATCGACCTACAGAACAACAAAACCAATCCTGCATTTGACTCTGAGGTTAGCACTTTCTTCTGAAGCACTGACATGCTGATAACAGTCAGTTTATTCCATTTGCAGGAGAAAACATTTGGACATGATGTTTTGATTGACTAAGACAAAACAGCCGGCCACCTGCCTGCATCAGATACTGTTCAGTGGGGCAGTTTAATGTCTTCTTGCTTAAAATGGAGTTTCCAAATGAATTCAAGCATTAGAGACATGACTGTTTTGCGGGGGCATAATATTTCCAATTGCAAAGATTCACGGGTCTCAGTATCTGTTGATTCATGTGATGTGAAGGAGGGAGGGGCTCCTCTACTCAGCTCATTCACAGTCTTCTTATGTGTACAGTGTTGACACAGGGCCCTGACACCTGAGTCATCTTAGCCATTTCATTTGTTCATGGGCTCTGCAGGCTATTCGAGTGGCTGGACCTTACAGAGTGTGTAGGGCCATGCGATCATGTTCCAGATGGTTTAACTGAGGCGTGGGGAGTAAAATGAGGCCATGGAATCTGAGGGTCAATAAGGAACCAGAATCCAGTCACTAACTGTTAGCCCCATACATCTTCAGTCCTGTGTGCCGAGTCTCTGACTCAATGCAGTGAATGTGCAGTCAATACAAGGCCAGTACTTGAATTTTTAAAAAACAGACAAAAAAAAAAAAACCAGAAACAAGAAAAGTCTGGAAGACCTGAGCCATACACAGTCCGGACAGAAGTGGGAAGGATGGTGGGCAGGTGCAGGGCTTCCTGTGCAATGCGTGCTCTAACACCCAGAGACAAACTGAGAATAGAGGACTATTGTTGCCACTCAGACACAGCATCCTCCCAGCGTCGGCAGAAGCTGGGTTCCTGGCTGTTGGGCCAGCGAGGCTTCTCACACCACCTCTCAGGAGAGTCACAGGGAGAGTATTGGCACCTGGGCTTAGGGCCACACAGGGCTGGGTGGATTGCCAGCAGGTCACTGTCACGAGAGAGGAGCTGGGCCTGCCACCACCAGGAGGTAAGCTGTGGGCGTGGACCCAGTTACCCACCATCACAGCGTCACATGCGAGTGCCTCACGCTTCCCGCCTCACTTCCCCACTCTGCAGCTTTCAGTTGAGTCCGCTTGCAGCTTTGTAGGTAAACGAGTTCGTGGATTCTTCTATGAGTTCATTTTTTGTTTATCTGGACAGGCAAAACTTTTTTTGCTTTTCTCACCAAAAAAGTACTGGGTTCTCATCTATCCAAAGGCATATTTCTGTAGAGCTACGAGTCAATTAAATTACAAATCAAAGACTATTTCTGATTGAGTCATGTTGATTCCTTGTAAGAACTTAGGGTAAGTCCCCAGGAAGATCCTTTCTCAGGGAAAGAACTGCTTCTAATCAATCCATGTTACTGAAAGTTGGCTTTCTCTATATTGAATTATCCTGAAACAGGGAATCCCTGGAACTGAATATTTTGTCTGAATTTGCACCCTGTAGTGGGAAGGTGGGCAGTGCCCTGCACAAGGAGCTCTGCCCTGTGGTTCAGCAGAAGGAGGGCAATTCAGGCCAGGGAGCCACGTCCTCATTTGGGGGCGGTGTGGCCTCGGCAACCCCAAACAGATTCGCAGCCCAAACTACACAAACACTGACCTGCATGGCACAAAGCAGGAGATACCTATCTCTTGTGAAAACAGACAAACAGCCAATCACCCTCCATGCTTCAGGTTAGCAAGAGCACCGTCCCAGCAGGTGGTTAATTGGCATGTTGTGGCATTCCTCCATGGTCCAACCCACCAAAACAAACCAGGCTTGTGGGTGACCCAAGGGGAGGCTGGTCTTCTGGAAAGGGAAGAAAATGCACCTGGACTCTTTCCCACTCCAGAGGAGAGTCACTGGGTTTACTCCCTGCAGTGGTTTTCATTGTTATTAAAAATAATAATAATAACAAACACAAAATTAAAAATAAAGCTCGCAGCACCACAGTCATTGGTGCAGCATTGTGCAGTGGTGCAATGTTAGCAACCAAGCACTATTTACCCTCTGACTCTTTCAATCTATGTGCATTTCACAAATATTTACTAAGTATCATGGAAACACAGATAGAAAGATGTGATTCCCTACCCTTGAGGAGCAAGCAGTCTAATGAGGAGATAGACACATAAACAGACACTTTCAACACAATGTCAATGCACTATAATAAACACACAGAAAATGTCCAGCAAGCAGGCGGGGAGGGACCCCCTGAGACTTTGCATGGGCAGGTCCCTCAGGGAAGGCTGGTTAGAAGAGGGGAGAGGAAATGTGGCCTTTGGTGGGGACAGGAGGTCCCAGGAGTGTTAACGCTGGAAGGATTCCATGCAGTAGAACAGCTCATGCAGTGGCTCATGGGAACCACAGACCTGTAATGTGTGGGAAGCTGGGCATAAAGGTGGCTGGGACTTGGGGAAGGTGTGTAGAGCAAGTGGGAATAAGCCAGACAATGGGGGAGTCTCATACAGACCTTGAGTTGGAGATGCCAATACCATGCAAGCCAGCATCCTCTGCTTTGGTGGGTTGGTAAGATTGGTGATTGCAGCCTCAGAAGCAGAATACCCGAGTCCAAACAACACAGCCAAGCTTCAAGTCAGGGCCCCCATTCCATCCAGGGCAGCCTTAAAAGACAGATATAGAACAGGAGAGCCATCTGCAATTGTAAATTTTCTAGAAGCCACATTTTTTAAAAGTCTAAAGGAGCAGGTAAAATTAATTTTTATAATAAAAATGATTTTGCCCACTATAGCAAAAATATTAACATTTCAACATGTAATCGGTTCCCAAAAAGTATTAGTCCATGATTTTTCATTCTTTTTTTTCCATTCTAAGTCTTCAAAGCTCAGTGTGTATTTTACACATACAGAATGTCTCAGTTCACAGCCGCCACATTTCAACAGCTCAATAGCCACACGTGGCTGATAGTGGCCATGTGAGCCAGCACAAGTCTAAAGTCTGAAGTGTCAGAGACACATGTTCGCCATTCAGGACATAATTGGACTGAACACCACACCTGCCGATATTTCTTTTCCAAAAGGTAGGCAGAAGCAAAACAAAGTCCTCTGCCAGAAGACATCCAGTCGTCTAGTATTTCAACTGCAAGCTATAGGACTAAGTTGGTGGGAAAAGTTGTCTTAAAATAAACACGTACTGTATAATTTTCCTTGATTTCCAAAGCTTCGAGGGGAGAGGGTGGCACAGGGTAATTTGCATTTTAATAAACACAGCCTCTTGCAAAACAGTCCTCAACATTCTTGATGAATGCCTCCCAATAACAATAATTACCATCAGAAGATGCCATGCCAGCATTCTCTAATGACTGTCCTCCAAGGCAGGCCATGTTTTGATTGACTGAAGGCAAAGCTGTTAGGTAACTTGCATGGGGCCATGCAGGGAGCTGGGTTTATGCAACTTGTTTCCCAGAAAGACAGGAGTTTAATTTCCCTGTATCAGGCCACAATAGGGTTGGTATTAGAAGTAGGACTACAGCACCAGGATGTGTACACAATCTTTCAGGACTTAGGACCTCAGGAGGGGCCCTAGTTGTCCTTCTTTAAAACACATGGCAGTCAGTGGTGATGTCAGCAGCCCCATGTATTGTGCCAGCTCTGCCATACTGCCCCATCCCATGCTGGATGGCTCCACTCTACTCATCCAAGGATGGGTGTACGGTTGGTTGAAGATTTAGCCGTATCTGAGGGTCTGCTGAGTCCTACATGTTTTCACGGCTTAATCCCTCAAGTCCTCATGCAGGCTTGTACCTGGCTTGTAGAATTCCCATCCCGAGCACTCTGTGGTCTTGGGCTCCTTTCCAGTTTTCAGTTTTGAAAACAGTATTGTGGTATTTGCCAGCAGAAGATAACCCCACACACTCTGCCAGGGCCTTATAGTAACTTTGTAGAAAGGCACTCACAAGAGATGCTCACTCACTCTGAGTCACCATGTACCAAGCACCAAACTGAATACTGTGCCGGGATGAGCTCAGTAAACCTTCTGTGCCCCTCCATGAAATGGGTCTGGTCATTATCCACATCATACAGACAGGGAAACCAGGGAGGCTGTGTAGCTTGCTTTTGTAGCTCAGTAAGACCTGCCAAAGTCAGTTGATTCCAGGGGCAAAGGTTTAAGCTACTAGACACGGCATCCTTCATTTGGCTATGGTTAATTTCTTGTCTTGTATGGTTAGGAAAAAGAAACACCATGGCAGATGGAATTCTACAGTGACTCCCAAGATTCCCAACCTCTCACATCCATGCCCTGTGGAATCCCCTCCCTTAAGTGAGGGAGAAACCCTTGAATATGATGGAACAGCCCTTTCATAATTAGATCACCAGTTGGCTGACTTTGAATTGATTAAAAGAGACTATCCAGGGATGCCTGACCTAGTCAGGTAAGATCCTTAAAAGGCCTGGGTCCTTTCTGAATAAGGAAAGTTTCTAAGCATGAGAGAAGCTGTGGATGGAACCAAGTAGCAACGTACCCCAGAAACCTCTAGGAGCTGAGGGCAGCCCCTGGCCAGCAGCCAGCAGAGAATGAGAGCCTCAGTCCTACAACTTTCAGGAACTAGAAGACCCTGAGCTGCAGAAATGAATGCAGGCCAGCTAACACCCTAATTGTAGCCTTTGGAAACCCTGAACAGGGAATCCAGCCTGGATTCCTGACCCATAGAAACAGTGACGTAATAAATGCATGTTGTTTTAAGCCACTAAGTCTGGGGCAATTTTTTACATAGCAAAAGACAACTAATCCACATACTTTTCCTTCTGCAGGTAGACTTATCTGATTATCAATACTTGCAAAAGGGGCATTAGAAATACCTTCCTTTAATTGGTTGCCCCATTTTTGCAGGCTCTTCCTCATTGGCAATGTTATTATTTTAAAAGTAATTAATAAACTTTAGAGCAGATTCAGGTTCATAGCAAAACTGAGTGAAAAGTACAGAGATATCCCATATGCCCTCTGCTCCCACACATCCACTGCCCCCTCATTATCAACATCTGCCCGCCACAGAGGTCCATCTGTTACAATGGATGAATCTACATTGCCATATTCACCCAGAGTCCATAGTTGACATCAGGATTGACTTTTGGGGCTGTACCATCTATGGGTTTTGACAAATGTATAATGGCATGTATCCACCAATATAGTATCAAACAGGGTGGTTTTACGTCCTAAAAATCTTCTGTGCTCAACCTATTCATCCCTCTCTCCCTTCTAACTCCTAGCAACCACTGACCTTTCACTGTCTCTATAGTATTTCTTTTTCAGAATGTTATATAATTAGAACATACAGTAAGTAGCTATTTCAGGTTGACTTCTTTCACTTAGTAATATGCATTTAGGGATCCCCCATGTCGTTTCATGGCTTGATACAAAGACGTATTTGTATCCCTTCAAAATCCATATGTTGAAACCCTAATCCCCAGTGTGATAGCATTTTGTGATGGAGTCTTTGGGAGGTAAATAGGTCACAGAGTGAAACCCTTATGGTGAGATTAGTGGCTTCATAAGAACTGGCCCGAGGGAGTTTGTCTTCCCTCTCTCTGCTCTCCACTGTGGGATGACTAAAAGGTGACAATATATGAATGAGAAGAGGGCCCTCACCAAGACCTTGACCACACTAACACCCTGATCTTGTAATTCCAGCTTCCAGGCTGTAAGAAATCAATGTTTACTATTTAAGCCACCCAGTGTATGGCATTCTGCTATGGCAACCCCACTGGGTTACATACAAGGCTACTGTCCTGGCTGCCCCTTGTAGGCTCAAAAGTTGGACCACAGACGATCTGTGTGATTCAGTAATGTGTCCTTGTTCCGCAGTATTAGTTTAATTCTAAAAGGAGTACTTTAAAAACTCACTAAAGCTTTCATTCCTTCTTTCACACAAACCAAAGCAGCATCTTCAGCACTGTGGGATGTGATGAAAATATGGCACCCTGGAGGCAAAGGAACCCTTTGTGCAAATGCAGACGAGAAACATCAGCTGTGATCTGCAGGACATAGAAGGGCTTCCTCCCGCTCCTCCCAAAAGGCTCTGCTTCCTCCAGCTTGCTCATCTTCTAGGTGTGAGCCAGCAAGGTTTGATCACCCAGATATGAAGTATTAATGTTGGGCTCTTCTCTATTAAGGAAGATGTGTGGGAGAGGCCTGTGTTCAAGGTCCTTAAAACCATTCTGGGTGAGCCATCAGCTCCTTAGAAAGAAATCACAAAAGATCCCAAACAATGGCAGACTCGTCCTGCCATCTTTTGGGCTGTTTGGTAAATAGGCCCACCCATTCTATCTCCAAAATATCTCCCATCAGATCCACATGGATATTGACATCCTCATCTTCCATCAGGTCAGGGTTTCCACCAAAGCCTCCATCCGGGTTTTCCTGAAAACGTCCGGTTTCTCTAAATGTGTGCATGAACACAGTGTCGGGCATGCCTTTCTCCTCTCCGTGATGCCCAGTGCTTTCACAGCCAAGGCCAGACTTCCTAGTGGAATAGTAAAGTCCCTCTCAACTCGGCTTCCACCTGCATCTGCAGCCCTGCTTCCCCCACACCATGCTGCACCCTGAACTCCTCATGGAGAGCCACCGTGTTTCGCACCTGCTGTGCTCTGGGCCATGTCACTGGGCTTGCTGGTCCTTAGGCTTGGAGCACCTCACACCATTTGCCCATCTCTCTGCTCCTCAGTCTTTGAGAATTGGATCTGGCAGCTCCTTCCCAGGAAGCCCATGAGAGCCTCCGCCCTGCATTCACACAGACCCTGCACTCAGTGGCCCCTGCCTGTGCCCCTCAGCTCCCGGCCCAGCTTCCATGCAGCTTTAGCACAGTTTACCAGCACCATCAAGACCCTTCCGGGAGGACAGAGAGCTCTGGGAGGACAGAAAACACCTGCCTTCTTGGCTGTTCCTCTGAAGCCTAGCACAACACTGACACTTGAGAGATACTGGTTGAATAAAAGATGGAAGTGAAAAAGAAAGACAAAAAAGAAGGATAGAAAGAAACAAGGAGGGTGGGGGAAGGGAGGGGGGAATAGGTTTACAAGGAAAAATGATGGATGATATGAGGATGAAGGAGCGATGCCTGTTTGCTCCCGAAAGCTCCAACTGACAAATTTCTAGTGTCATTAAAAGTGGCTTTTGTCATCATTCTTTTTCCTCATTTTCTAAACTCCACATTTAAGGCCTATCTAGGTGCAAATGGAGGGGAAAAAGAGTACCAGTTCCATTGCCAAGCAAACTCAACATACAAGTTAGTCACAGATCTGGACTGGAACACAGGTCTTTGCCTTATTTTTGAAGCATTTAAGGTTGGGACCTTGACAATCAAACTTGACTTCTTAAATAAGGTTATGTTTACCTGGGTTTCTTCTAAATAATCACACCCTCACTCAGACTGTGTTTAGAAAAGAAAGGGGAAATTAACTGCTTGTTACTCAAATATTAAGGGCTCCTTCCTGCAAATGGATGCTACTTTGTCGATCAGGCCACACCTGGGAAAATTCTTGGCAGTTCTGTGTCTACACAGGAGAACACCCTCCTAATGGGCCATGGGTTTACATTTGCTGTAGAAAGATGTGACTGCTATGCTTGATACCCTGAAAGAGTGATGCTATAGGCCAGCTACCTGACACTGCAAACTACGTCCCTCCACAGCTATGGAGTGGGGAGTGCTAGTTCCACAGTGAGCACTGCAGGATTCTCTGTGTTCCTGCTTGAACTGAAAAGGAGGCCTTGCATTTGGGCTGCCAGGATGGGGACTGTGTGCTGGCTTTCACCTTGCCAATTGGCAAGGTTGGCTTGGCCACCCTGATGGATCAAACACTCCTGGGATCAAAACAGAAGCTCTAGCTCCACCCTCAGCCCTCAGGCCCATGGCCACATGAACAGTCTGAGCAGTGTATTTGCTGGCATGAACTAAAATAGGAGGACAAAAAGGGAGGAGCTGAGGGAGGGATTTGAGCAGAGAGGAACACAGCCCTGTGTGAGGGCCCTTGGCCCCATGGTGGGCTGTCACCAAGAAAGTAAGAGGGAGGGGGCGGTCCCAATGTGAATGCCACCAAAAGAGGTGGTAGAGGGCTGCTGTCCCTCCTTCCCTCACCTCTGATCCCACTCTTGGAAGCCCTGGTCCTGTTGGGGCACTGGCCCTATGGCCCATGTGGCAGTAGCCTGTTCCCAGCTGCCACTCAGCTCTCCACTGAATGGAAGCAGATAGTGAGTCAAGGCATTACCTACTCAAGGTAGAATCTTCTAGAACCTTCTATACTCAAAGGAGTGAAGTGGTTAAAGAGAAATCACTGGGAGCAAGGTCTCTAGATGGGGTTTTCTTCTCCCCCACCCATGCCCACAACTCCCATGGCATAAGAGGTCATTTTATAAACTTGCTGCTGGGACAGCCTTGTTCAAAGATATTGTGATTGGATGTATGAACCTAGGAGATTTATATGACCAACTTTTACCCAAAGGATTGTCACATGCCCCCCAATACTGGGATGACACAGAAATACAGTCTGTCAAATTTATACAAATCCAAAGGGAAATGAAACATGTAAAACTGAGGCCACAGCCCAGGTTTTTGTCATGGCTTCAACAAAGCAATGCCACATCAGCCTGGCTGAGCATAGCACATTGTCCTCATGATAATGTGCAAGATTCCCTACAGACTGCAGACCAGGGCTCAGCAAGAACATGGTAGGAAAACGTCCCACAGCAAAAAAATAAACAAATACAGATTAGAGGTGTTTAACAGGGCCAGGTGCACAGCAAGTCATCACTGGATGGCAAATCTAAACACAGCAAGTCACTACTGCATGGTGAATCTAAGCTCTTACAGTTATCACTGCAGTTAACGCTGCAGATACCTGGCACGCAGTGTGTAAATTCAGGCTGCCAGCACAAAATACCATGGACTGGGTGGCATAGACACCACAATGTATTTCCCACAGTTCTAGAGGCTGGACATCCAAGATCAAGGTGCCAGCAAGGTAGATCTCATTCTGAGGTTTCCACCCTTGGCTTATAGGTGGCCACAGTCTCTCTGTGTGCTCAAGTAATCTCTTCTTTGTGTATGAAGTGGGAGATGGGGGAAGCCTTCTGGTGTCTCTTATGAGGACACTAATCCTATTGGATCAGGGCCTCACCCTTATAACCTCATTTAACCTTAATTACTTCTGTAAAGGCCCTGAACCCAAATGCAGCCACACTAGGGGTTTGAGCTTCCACATATGAATTTTGGGAGGATACAAGATGCAGTCTATGTGATGGAGGCACAGTCCAGTAGCACTACGCTGAAGTTATCTGATACTGGGCATCTTTCTCTATATGCTGACACTTAATTCACAATTTATCCCTTGGACTCAGGCCAACTAGCCAGGCATTATTAAAGAAAAGTCTATCTGGTTCAGTAAAATCTTAGGATAGAATTCTATGAAGCCTATCAATTGACTTTTGACTCCAGAACCATTTTGGAAATTTGTAAGAGGTTGTAGGGAAAAAAATATGTGTGGGAAAAACATTTAAATGAAATCATAGCGCACTTTGGAAATCCAGGTTACAGAACATGGTGTGCAGGTGTGAGGGTCGCCTGCTCATGGTGGGAAGACAGGCATTTACAGGGGCAGGGGGTCTGCCCACACGTCCCAGCGCTGAGCCCTTGCCGACTCTCAGAACCTGATCATCCAGTTGTCATGTCTCCCACCCATTTACTGTAACTGAGAAATTTCCCAGGCAAGGCAGGGCTGAAGCCTAAATATATCTTCAAGCCCTCATGCCTGTCTCCTTGAAAATATTTCACCCTTGCTTCTTGGCTATTTCCACCAACGTTGTTTTGTTCTGAAAGTGAATGCCCAGATAGAGACATTCTGTACTTCAGCTGCTTAGTGTTTTTTGTTTTTTTGTGTGCTGGTATTAGCTCTTTAAGCAGGCTGAAACTTTAAATGAGTAACTCTCTCTGCTCACCAGGCACCGTGCATTCCCTGCCCACGATGAAGGAAGCAGCTCATTCCATTTCCACCCCAGCGAAACCCCTGCATGCAGGCTTAGATCAGCACCAGCTGCCTGCAGGATGGAGACCAAGCAGCACGCATCACACGGGAGCCTCTCCGCAGGTCCTTGGTAGAAGAGCAGCAAGACTTTTCTTGAAAGTCTGTCCTGAGATGAAACCTGAGAATAACCTGTAATGCATCCTACAACGCAGTGCATTTGCAAGTCACGGGGTGTCGGCACCCGTCGTGTAGCCTTGTGCATTCTTAGGGGCTATTTCCATGACCTGGTTGGGGGTTCAATGAGCAGCTTCAGCAGAAAACTGGATTTCTTCTTCCTCCAAGGCCTTCTTGTTTCCAGATTACTCTGAACCTAATTTTCATTGTGTGCACCTACCCTGGCAGGCTGTTTTCCCATTCTCCCAACAATCTTCATACAATCTCACTGATGGGCAGCACTTCCATTCCCTTGCTTACCTAAGCCATTAAAACCTGCAACAACTCACAAAACCACAGAAAGTAACAGAAAATACCAGAAGATAATCAAATGAATCAAGATCCCCAGAAAAAAGTACATAATATAATTCAGTTTTTATTGCATTTAATTATAATGTCCACTGTTATTTGGCATTCCTTATCATTTGGCATTCCTTATCATTTGGATCTGCATGTTGAATAAACACAATATCCCTAGACCTTTGAGGGTTTTCTAAATAATCCGTTGTTGATTTTCTTAGGTACCGACCAGATTACCATGAATATTCCTGACAGAATACGCTGACAAGAAACAAAAACAGGACAAGCCTAAAATAGAGGCTCCGGTAAACATTCAGGGAAAAGTGTATTACTGACATGTGAGAGCTCGGTTTTCAAGGTTAATAAAATAAAGCTGACAGAAGTCCTGATGCCTCACATGACTCAGACCCATTTCTCCTTTCCTTCCTAGCAAATACCAGTGGGCAATTTAATGAACAATCTTTGAATTCTGATTCCTGACTCAGAAAGAGAAACAAACCCCTAGAGCAGAAAACTCGTTGGCTGACAGGAAGTACTCCATGCATGTTTCTGTAACACTGGAATGCTTCTAATCGCATGAGGACATGACAGCTGGCACGCTGGGCACTGCAGTGAGTATCACAGGAACAGCCTCCACCAGTCCACATGCAAATAAGAAGGAAACACAGCCTTCATTCTAAGAGGTTCTCCGAGGTCACACAGGCAGCTTCTCCCAGGCTGTTTGTGAATATGGAAGGAAAATGCTCTCAGAGGACCCATGCAAAGAAACCTATTTATCCTTGTTATTCAGCATGATCTAACGTATTTGACCGCATATACTCACCTTTTATTTTTCTAAAACTCCTGCTACATCCTCAGAACTAGTTTCAGAGTACTCAGAGTGGGGCTTGCTGCACCATGACCAACAACCTGTCCTCCAGCTTTGTGCTTTTACAATTCTATCATGATACTAAAGTTCTCATTGAGAACTTTATCTTGTTAAAGTTCTTTAAGAAGCCCCAAGTCCTGAATTCTTTTTTTTCTTTTTAATTTAAGCACTAAACATTTGAGGTTGATTCTTACACAGGGTGACTCTAACCTTGAAAAGTTTAAATATGCACACACATATGTGTTTTGGTTTGCATGTGCAGGGCCTGGCGGATGCAAGCCTTATGGTGGACATTGACAAGCAGCAGCTGCTCTGTTCCTCTGGGAAGTGGGTGCCCAGGATGGCATGCAACGTATTCCCTGCTCAGCATCACAAAAGGTCCAGAAGAGCAGACACGGTCCATCCGCTCCTGTGATGCTGCAGCTCTGGGGGTGCTGCTGGAGAGGTCAGTGTGCTGGTCACAGACTTCTCAACATTCCAGCAGAGAGTGGTGATTTGGATCACCTCCCTAACATCCATCCTACTCCCAAGTGAGTGCTTGAATCCCAGCATGAAAATTTACTTTCTTTGTGGGTCATTGATTATTGAATGGACATATGGCTTGATTCAATCCTGTGAGTTGTGGGGAGACTCCCCTTGGAGATTTTTTTCTGGAAGGATTTATGGCTTCAGGTGGGTTCCCTGGAGATGATTTATCAGGGTGTGTTCTTGGGAACAACCACCACAAGGCAGGAAAACAGGAGAGGGCAAAGCCTGTTCAGCTGGAATGTGATCTCCAAAGGCAGCAGAGGATCTGAGAGAGCCCTTCAGAGGCCATCACAAATGGAAGCCAGGCAGTGGGCATTTTCCTCCTTGTGTCTGGTCACTGGTGAGGGCTGTCTCTGGAAAGTGGGCATCACCTGGGCTATGTGTCCCCTTTCCTTAGAGGGTCTCAGCTGTGAGCCTTCAGCAGCTGGTACCACCCACAGTGGGAGAAGTAGCAGCTTCGTCCTGATGAGGTTTCCTGGGTGCTGCATCACCGTCCGCTACAGATCCCTGCGTGGCTGGGACTCCCTTGCTTTGTATGGCAAGTCCACTCCATCTGAAAGCAGCTCCTCTGGTATTTTCGTCTATCTTCTTCTTGAGGAAACACCCAAGAGATTTAATGGAAGGAATCATAGCTGCAGCCACTGCAAGTCCTCTCCACAGTGATGCTTCTCAGAAGTCTTGTCCACTAGCTATGATAGGTTCTCCTTGCTCTTGGTCTGCTGAGAACTGGTCCCTGTGACCCTCCTCATGGGGCGACCCACACTCTTCTCCCTGAGGTCTGAGCTTCTGTTTACCAAGCCCTTCTCAGACTCTGGCTGCAGTGCTTGTTTATTTGCCATCAAAATGAGGCAAGGGAGCACCAGTTGGTGCCTGGGGCATCCCCTGAGTGCCAAACATTTTTTCTCCCTGCCCCTGTCGTGCGAAGCAGCCCTCCCTCCTCTGGCACTCAGAGCCTGTGACCCCTCCAGGAAATGGACTCCTCTTCTGCCTCCTACTCTGTTGATTGAAAGTCTCAAAAGTTTAAGTAAAGTTTAAGCTTCATGGATTCTTGCTGTTATCCCTGGTAGAAGCATTCCCTCTCTGGGAAGAACATCTCTAGATCCACAGAACCTAAAATTGCTGGAAGGGAAAACAGAAGTTATTCCACAAATAGGTCTGGGGAGGGATGTAGTAAGCAGATCCATGCTTACTTTCACCTCTTAGATCCTAGACCTGCGTCCTGCTCCTCAGGGTTGGGGGATGCAGCTCTATAAAATGATGCTGGATAGGACAGTACCCTGGCCTTGCCCAGGCTCATCTCCATGCTGGCACTTCTCTGGGCCTCCTCTAGTTTGTATCACTGGACCGTCAGGCCAGCAGCTTCTGGGCAATGTGGGAGGTGAGGACCAGGGGAACCAGGTGTGTGTGCCTGCTGCTGTACCACTTTTTCTATAAGGGTGCAGCATCCCCTGTAGGTCATCAGATTTTCATTCTGGCAAAGGCTTCCCAGGCAGGAACATCAAACCCTTAACCAGAACATAGATCAGTTTCAGTCAAGAAAGATCTTTTTTCTTCCAGGAAAGGGATCCAAATGTAAGCAACTTGACACCCCATCATTGGTTGGCCTACTTGAGGTATGGTGCCATGTTCCAGCATCAGGGGGGTGTTTCGCATAGACAGGAGCTGGTCAGCCCTGAGGAAAGGATGCCAATTCTACGAGGCTCATGCATAAGCCCCGCCCCCACCACCATGACTACTACCTGCATCGTGCCAGCACTGGGGTCACCAGTATCAGAGGCTGGCTGATGCCACCTGTCTCATCCTTCTGTCCAGCTGGTTGTTTGGTTTCTTTTACATGGCAATTGCTCTCTGGTGGGTGTTAGCACAAGGTACAGAGATTTTCACACTCCATGCCCAGCCTGTGAACCATCCATGCCTTCTCCCCAGATCACCTCTTTCCCAGTCTCCTGCCCCTCTTCCTTGAGACTCCCAAGTCAAATCACAGAATATCACCCATAAACTCAAGTACATTCTTACATCAAGCTCCTTCTTTCTTCAAACAAAGTAGACTTCCAAGTGAGCTACTCAACACTCCAACCACTGGGAGAACCTCTGCCCACCAATGTTGATACGGCCACCTGGGAGGGATGTAAGCAGATTCATGCCTACTTCCACCTCTTGGTTTCCAGACATGTGTTCTACTACTTGGGGAGTGGAAGGGCAGGTCTATAAGCTGATTCTGGAGGGAGGGTGTATACTGCATCCTAGAGGATGATGCCCCAGCTTTGCTCAGGGTCATCTCCACGTTGGCACTGAGGAGGCTACAAGGTCCTTTTTATATCAGTCTGAATTGTTTTTGTCTTCCTTAAAGATGATAGCATTGTGACTGATAAATGTTATTTCAAAATTGAACTTAGGGAAAGCTCAAGGAATGAATGAAAAAAATGAAAGAGAGAATTAATAAGATGAATTGAAATTTTTTTCTGACCTTAGTCTTCCTTTTCAAAAAAAAAAATAGAGGATATAATGAAATGGGGACAAAATTGTTGAAATATATTGGTGTCCTTTCCTCTTTTGCCTTTGTTTATACTGACCTTCCTCTTACTGTGTTGGTGGCATTCAATTGCTTCAGTGATATTTACGTTTGCTACTCTATGAATACGAAGAAAGATTCGCTATTATATTCTAACATCTGGAACATAATTTTTAAATCTGCAGCAAGACATTTGCTTTATAAGTCAAGGATTTTCCTTTTTTTTTTTCTGTTTCCATTAAGATCCAGGCCTGCACAATAAGACATTAAAGTTCAGCATTAGCCAGGGCTGGAGAGAGAAGGACATGATAGAATCGATCTTCTTAGATCTCCACGAAGTGAGAGCGAGAGAAAGAGAGAGAAAGGAAATCAAGCAGAGAGCCGTATGTGCCCTGCCATTCCTCCATGTGGTGAAGTCAGGGATGTGAGAAGGCATGGGGTAGGCATCAAAACAGAAAGCTCAAAACAAAGGAACTGTCTCCCATTCCCATGTGGAACCTCAGGGTGCTGTTCGGTCAGCTATGAGTGACACGAGGGGCCAAGGGACCTTATGGGTGTAGACACCAGAGGTCAGACAGTGATGCTCAAGGTCCCCAGTGGGAACATGCCCCAGGAAGCCAGTTGGAATGCATCACACTTCACCAGACATAAGCCATAGATCAGCCACAGGAAGAAGAGAGACAAGATCTGATGCCCAATCCCCTCCCACTAGGAAACTGAGAGAGCTCCTTTGGTGGCTTGCTGTCATAGTGGACAGGGAAAATGGGACAAAGGGAATCTAAAAGGCAGAGCACTGCCAAAAAAGAAATCATACCACCAAAACGATAGGATTCAAATCTCAAGAGACAGCGACATGTTAAACATGCAATGTGATGTCTGAGTGTAGCTGACTCTGCAGCAGCCTGCTCAGATCATCTTAGATCCTCTTCCACTCCCAGCTGCAGCCCACTCCAGCCCTGTGCGGAGCAGGTCAGAAAGTGCCAGAAAATCAACACCCTGCGGGAGCAGCCCCTGGCCACTGACAGTAGGATGGTGGGATGGGCGTATTCATACCCCAGCTCCTCAGCTCAGGAAGGATCAGTCTAAGGCACGTTGTACACTGGCTTCCAGAGCTCCCCAGTGGGGTCGGGCTCCAGTTGCCCAGAGTGTTTAAAGTCTTCGCTAACACATATTTTACTGCCTGCCTCTCCATTGCAGCTTCCTGGGATGACCTTGCAAAGGAACTACCTGCACTCACAGTCTTGTTATTGAGCCTTTTTCTGAAGAACCTGAACTTAGAGGATGGACTCCTGCCTCCTCTCTACCTAGTGAGATGAGAGTCAGTGAAGAAGATGAAATTATCTGTTTTTAAAAAACGCCGTATTGGCTCTGCACAGCCAAGTCAATGAGAGTAAACATTCACACCATTATAATAATAACCACACTTAACATAATTTTTTGAATTCTGGAAGCATCATTCACTTAGACAAAGAGTATTTATCCACTTAAAATTATGCATAAGGTGTGATTTATAGGCCAACTTAAAATGTTTTTTGGTAACATGGGATTGAAAAGCACAAATAATCTCAGGGCCACATTCAAACAGCAGCTCACATTGTCTTCCCCATCAACGGTCTTCTGAACTAACCAGTTTGGCTCATGTCCTCTTGGGTTTCCTTTGACTTCTGCAAAAGGCCAAGATGTTCAATCTTAAAAGACTAAAACAGACAAAGGAAGAAAGGCAAAAGTATTGAGGGACACTTATTAATTTATACTATCATGCATTATACACCATGTATCTAAGACCCGCCAAGAGACATAGTCTCTGCAATGGCCTGGAAATAGAAAAGTGAGTAGTAGGGTCTCTCTCTTCCTTGAGTGCCATCACAGAAGATAGGCACATGCCTTAGCTGTAAATGGAACACAGTGTGATGGACACCCACAGCAGACAGAGCACCCTTCCCCTCGGGATGCGAAGGGTTAATTTATTTGAGATGGAGTCTCACTCTGTCGCCCAGGCTGGAGTGCAGTGGTGTGATCTCGGCTCACTACGACCTCCACCTCCCAGGTTCAAGCGATTCTTTGGTGCCTCCGCCTCCCGAGTAGCTGGGATTACAGGCATGCACCACCATGCCTGGCTAATTTTTTTGTATTTTTAGTAGAGATGGGGCTTCACCATGTTGGCCAGGCTGGTCTCGAACTTTTGATCTCAGGTGATCCACCTGCCTCAACCTCCCAAAGCGCTGGGATTATAGGTGTGAGCCACTGCAAATGGCTGATGTGAAGGGTTATTAAGGAAAAGGAACACATCAGTGAACTAGTTCTATAATAGTGCTGAGGATAAATTATTCCAAAACTCAGCGGCCTGTGACAATAAGCATTTCTCTTCCTCTCTCACAGGTAAGTAGGCTGTGACTTGCTGGCCATGCCTTGAGGCTATGGCATGTGCCCAGGTGTGTTCCATGTGGCTTATGCTCCTTGGACCAGTGACTCAATGAGGCACCCTTCCACTGTGAAGACATGGTGTCATATGCCAAAGGGCAAGCCAGAACCTGCAATGCTTCCTCATCTGTCAGCATAGGATGGGCAGGCTGCCGTTTTGGCCCACGTTTCATTGGCCAAAGCAGACACATGGCTGATCCCGAAGACCCTGCAGTAGGAATGTGAACTCCACACTGATGACTGGGGGACTGGGTGTCTGTGTGCCATGATCCCAAGGAGTGAAGGAAGGAGCGGACATCCCAGGTAGAAGCAGCAGCAAAATCTGATCATCCTTTCAGGTTCAGGCCACATGCTTAGCAAAACGAAACACAGGGTAGGCATGTGTAAACAATGCTTCAGCATCCTTAATCACTGCAGATCCACAGTTGCCACCCCTAGTAGACTTGAGAAGGCTTCTAAGTAGCTTCAAATGGTCACCTTGAAGGTCAGAGTGGCAGAAAGGTGGACCCAGTGCTAAAGTCCTGTTAACAAGAGGCATTTCTGTATCAGAGACGTTGAGGGCTGCAGTACTTACACAGACGGCCAGTCTGATGGTGAAGGTTCATTCGAATTGGACCCATGAGAGTAGCGGGGAAGCAGTGCTGCAGGCCCTGGGAATGGAGACAGCTCATGACGCTAACCTTCTGTTTTCTTCCAAGGGAGATGCCACCAGCCAAGCAGCCGGATTCTGCACCTGGGGCACTAGCGTGGGGGCATATAGCCAAGACTGGATTTGAACACATTCAATGGACAGAGGGTTTTCTTCAGAATTGGCTTTGGATCTGAAATTTCACCTTCCTGATGTTCCCTACCTTGTATGCACCTACAGCCACCTGTCACTTCGCAGAAGGGAAGAGGCTACAAGTTCAAAGGAGGTAAAGGTGAGAGTCGGTGAGTCCGGGAGGCAGGGTCATGCTGTGGCTGGCCAGGTATAAAACCACCTAGGCTTGGCTGCATTGTTTCAACACTCCATCACCAGAAACTTTGAGGAGGGATCACTCAGCTTCCAATGTGTTTTAAATAGCTGAGCTTTTTCTCAGACCAGACTTCATGAAGGACCTTCAAACAAACAACAAATGAAAGCTTGAATTTAAGGAGGATTTGGGAATGTTAAAGCTCTAATTCATCCCACCCCTTCCCCTGGAGGTCATGCATATGGAATTCCAGAGTTCTGGGATAGGAGAAGCACAAGCAGAAATGGATGGGAGAGACAGCATTTTAGCCCCTTCCTGCTCCCACTCCACGGCAGTCTGAACATGTCCTTTTCACAGTTCTGCCAGGAGGTCCAAGCGATAGAAGTTAGATAGGCTGGGCATGAGGAAATGTGTACTTTCAGTTTTCAGGGGCTTCCTGCCTTTTGTATTATGGCAGCAGGCCATGGAGGCAGGTTGCAATTTATTAACTAATCACACGCCAAAGCAATGCCATCTTTCCTTTGAAAACACTGTTTATTTCCTGTCTTATGCCATTCAGGCTGTTGTGGCAAAATACTGAACACTGCAAGGAATAACAGAAACTTATTTCTCACAGTTCTGAAGGCTGAAAGTCCATAATCTAGGCTCTGGCAAATTCAGTGTCTTGTGAGAGTTTACTTCCAGGTTCACAGGCAGTGCCTTCTTACTGTGTCCTTACATGGTGGAAGGGTCACAGGAGTTGTCTCAGGCCTCTTTTTTGTTTTTGTTTTCTGAGACAGGGTCTCACAGTGTCACCCAGGCTAGAGTGCAGTGGCGTGATCATAGTTCACTTTAGCCTTGACCTCCTAGGTTCAAGTGATACTCCTGCCTCAGCTTCACCAGTAGCTGAGACTACAGGCACATGCCACCATGCCCGGCTAATATTTTTAAAACTTTTATAGAGATGGGGGTCTCACTATTTGCCCAGGCTGATCTCTAATTCCTGGGCTCAAGTGATCCTCATTCCTTGGCCTCCCAAAGTGTTGGGATTGCAGGCTTGAGCCACCAATCCTCTTTTATAAGGGCACTAATCCCATTCATGAGGGCTCCACCCTCATGACTTCATCACCTCTGAAAGGCTTCACCTCTTAACATCATCACCTTAAGTGTTAGGACTTCAACATATAAATTTTGGAGGACACAAACAGACCATGGCATTTTCTGATCTGATTCTTAAGTATATTTCTCAAATCATATGACATTAATTAACACAAAACTTAATTAATTCTTTAAAAATTTTCCTAATGTAATCAGTTTTTCTTTTTTTCTAGCTCAATTCACTGGATATTTATTGCGTATTCATCACAAAATTTTAAATAAATCTTAACAGACATAATGATACCAGTTATGATTCTTGTATGACCACATCAGTACATGAACTGAACTCTTACTATATGCAAGACACTTCAGGGAGGGTTCAGCGTCTGTATTAACTCTCATCCTCATAAAACCCTTGCTAGTTACTTATCATCAACCCTAGTGTATAAAACAAAATGAAAGCTTATGATAAGTATTTGTAATCAAAGAGCAGGGAAACTTGGAAAAGTTATTTTGATTCGAAAGCCTAGACTTTCTCTTGACACTCGGAGAACCGAGCCATATGAGACAGCATAGATGCAGGGCTGAAATGTGCAAAGGGTTCAGTCCACCACCACGCAGAAGAAACCAGCTGGCCAGAGGCAATAGGAAAGGCTTCGTGCAGCAGCCTGGACTGACCTGAGGCAGTCAGCGACGTTTAGGGACAGAAATGTCCAAGTCCTTTCCCCCAACTGGCTCTGATGAAGAAGCAGGTGAGAAAAGGTGAGATTGCCCCACACCTCGTTGTCCGTGTGAAACACTGTTTGCTTTCCTTTTTTCTGCCCTGAATATAGCTTTAATTTCACTTAACAGTCCCGTGAGCCCCATTATCAAATGATGCCCCAGATAACTTAGGGCTGTGTGCTACAAAACAAGTTCCCAAGAACAATAGAGGGTGGAATTATTTGGAAATACCTCATAATACATTACCTTCTCCGATATTCATATTTCACATCGTGCACTAAACATCTAAGAAGCCCTGTAGTCAAGAAACTCGTAGAAACTCGTTATATTTAACCTAGAATTTCCCAAACTTTTATCATGGCTGAACCATCTTTCATCCAATGCCTGTTCCCTATTACTGGAATGAACACAGAACCCTTGTAGACTAAAGCAAACAAACACTCAGTGTTCTGGTGTGGCACTGGAGGATGTAACCACCCCAAATCCAGGACCATCATTACAAGGCAAAGGGTCCGTGCAGCCACACTCTGCACCTGGACGTCTGGTTGGATGCTGGCCCGTGAGTGCCCTGGGAGCCCAGGTGTCCCAGATGAGGTGGCTACCACAGAGGCTCTGGATCCTCCCCCTGGTCCGTCCCTTTGATGCCAGGCCCTTCTGCTGTGATGCTGGGCTCTCTCTTCCTCACACCAGGCCTGCATTCTCTGTGCACTTCAGAGTGAGACTTCAGTGAGGCCACCAGACTGGTTTTCAGCTTGCATTTCTGTCCTTGATGCCACCTACTGAGTTGTCCCTCAGCCCTGTGCCTTTAATCTCACAAATCCACCCTGCCTAACCCACCCCTAGATTCCAGATGCAGCCCAGGCTCTCTTTACCTGCTGGAGTCCTCAGACCTTGATGGGCTAACTACGGCCACCAAATGTGCTTCTATAACTATCCTGTCTTCCCTAAGGGCCGGACTGCTCAGCCTTCAGAGCGGAAAATGTGTCTTCTAGTTGCCATTCTTCAACTTGTTTTAACCCATGCCCCCTTTGATAATTACAAAATATCATGCCTTTCATTAATTTCCTTCGACACTTTAAAATTAATCAAATACTGCAATGAAAAGCAAATGTAACCGATGTCTGCAACCTACTCAGAAATACAAAGCATAAGAGGAACTCATGGTGGATACAGACATGGCTAGCGGCACAGATGTGTGATGAAGCAAACGCTATGTAGCAAAGGGGTGATTTAGGGTGTGGATCAGTGGTGTTCACTGTAAAATGATTTCAACTTTTTGATACATTTCAAAATTTTCATAATAAAAGGTTGGGCAAAAGTTCAAGTAATGATAATTCTACAGTATGTTTTGTCAACTGATGCAGAGCACCCACTTCGCTTATAGACAGGGGTGTATGTTCCAGGGAGATGGGACTGTGGGTGCCTGTCCAGCCAGGAGGAACTGCTTCTGCTGCTTGAGTCTCTGTGGGAACTTTGGGACTTCATGCAAACTGCTGTTTGAGGAAGTGTTGCTCCTGCCCCAGCTGAAGCCCTGCGCACTGTTCCAGCTTATCTGTCGGATAGGAGGCTGACACACATGTTCTGCCGGGCCTCACCTCTGCAGACTGAGCTCTGAGCTGTGCTCGGCTGGCCCAGCTTGCCTGGCTGCCATTCACGTCCCCACATCCCATTGTCCGTGAGCCTATCCTCCCAGAAGCCGCCTGGGTCACGCACTAGGTCCCACGGGAATAAAAGGATTGTTGTTCCATGGGGTACTTTCCCAATCTAGTTTCCATCTGTTTGCCACTGGAAGGGAGAGCAGAGTTAGCATCACGTCCCGAGGAAAGGAAGGCTCCTGCGTGATGAATTTGCTTAGGAAGCAAACTGTGCGCAATCTACGCCTGGGTTAATATTGGTATGCTAGAAAATGTGCATATAGAAGGACTATGAGAGCTGCTTAAACAATTCCTGCTGTTACTTCCTTCTGCATGAAGAGACAGAAGATGGGATGTGTGGGGAGGGACGGCCCAGGAGGGGAGAATGAAGAGAACCTGCCCTTTGACGGAAGCATTGGTGATCCTTATAATCACAGGTTCAGTGTTACAGGGGCTCTTGTGAACTCAAGGGCACTCCAAGAACTGCAAGTGGACACTGTATTCTCGAAAGTAACATGCATTTCAAAAAAAAAAAAAAATGGCTACAGGCAGCAACTGTCTAAGTCTATTTTAAGGGAAACAAAAGGTCTTAAATGCCCACCCCCATGCCCCCAGATTAAAAGCAGCTAGGTGTAGAGTGAACAAATAGTCAAGAAAGCTGAGGGGCTATCAGGCTCACCAGGAATGTGTACAGAATAATGGCTATAAGTCTGGTGCCCCATATGGCTTTGAATATCTAGCTAGCTTTGTATTCAATTAATACTTAACTCCATGGCCAAAAAGGTCACTAAATAACTGAACCACAGAGTATCGGAGTGATGCTCTTGAATCTGGAGGGAGAGAGTTTGTAAGTGACGTGTGGTGGGTTCATTTTATGTGTCCGCTTGACTGGATCATGGGGTGTCCTGATACTTGCTTAAACATTATTTCTGGGTGTGTCTGTGAAGGTGTTTCTGGAAGAGGTTAACATTGGAATTGGCAAAATGACTTAAGAACATGGGCCTTCCCAGTGTGGAGGGGTCTTAGCCAATCGGTGGAGGGACTGAGTAGAGCAAAACAGCAGAGAAAGGAGAAATTTACCCTTCGTGCTTCCCGTCTGCCTGCTTGAACTGGGACATCCCATCTCACCTTCTCCGACCCTTGGACTGGGATTTGTATCATCGGCTCCCCTGGTGCTCAGGCCTTTAGAACCACATTGAATCACACCATGGGTTTTCCTGGCTTTCCAGCTTGCAGACCCAGGGACTTCTCATGCTCCGTAATTGTGTAAGCCAATTCCTTATCATAAATCTCTCTCTCTCTTTACACACACACACACACACATACACACATAAACACACACACAGTCTCTCTCTCAGCCTCATGAAACCCTTGTTAGTTACTTATCATTAACCCTAGTTTACAAAACAAAATGAGGAAATCAAAAAAAATATGGGGGTGTGTGTGTGTGTATGTGTGTGTGTGTGAGAGAGAGAGAGAGAGAGGGAAAGAAAAAGAGAGATCCTTTCGGTGCTGTTTCTGTTTCTGTGGAAAACCTTGACTAATACATGAGGCATTGCTGGCTTCTAGGGCTTCTGTATGACCAGAAAACACCATAGCCTCTGTGGATCTCTGGCCCAGCTTGACTGGTGAATGCCAACCACAGAGAACACTTCATCTGACACATGGTGGGACCAGAAACCAGTGTGGGGACACAGCCAGCAGGCCCTAGCTTCTGGAGGGACCGTAGCACAAACGCCCTATCAAACATGAGCAAAAACCAGACAGCAGCAAGACTCCACAGCGGCTGCTCTCTGGTTAGCGCCAGTGAAGTCATCAGCAGCAGGAAAGCAGGGGAACTAGCTTAGGCATTCACCAAAACCCAGCTCCAGGCCTTGCGGCATCGTAGTAGAGAGAACAACTGCAGTTCCACCTGGCCCTGCCCGCAGAGGCAGTGGAATGTGTATTTTGTTTAATACTCCATGTGGTTGCTCTCTGCCTCCCAAAAGGGATTTAAGACATTGTCAGTGAGAATAAAATAAAAATAGACGGTATAAGCAAAGCAGAAGGAAAATCAGGCAGGGGTGTAAGATGAAGTGAGGAATGAAGCCAGCATCTGAAGCAGCTAGATTTAACTATATGGAAGCATATGAGATATTTGTCACAAATTCAATATCCTGAGGAAGTGGGACCCTAGTGGCCTAGTCATCCTAACATCTGAGAATTACTTCACTGGACATAGGAAATAAAGAACTATGAAGTTACTTAGCTGTGAGTTCTTAGTGCAGAGTTTGAATCTTCTGAAATGAAATGAGATACCTGTGTGCACTTTTATTTTTTAGTCAGATCATTTAAATGCTGATCAAATTATCAGAGGACTCCAGGACCCAAAACCCATTCACCGTTAGTACCACTGCTAACCTTTCCAGAAAGCCATGGGAGGATGGAACTATGATCAGGGGATGCGAGATGTGACAGTGTTAACCGCACTAGATACTAAGGATCAGCATCTGGGCTAAGCGTGCCCCATGCACTATCTCACTTTAGTCCTAGAAGCAAGCACTATCATCACTGTCATTTTATAGACGAAGAAGCAAAATCTTGGAGGTTAATTTCCCCCATAGTTATGCGGTGGTCAATGTCAACATTAATTTCCTGACAGTCTGGCTTCCAATAAGCAGGTATGACTACCATAAACCCAACTCACCACAGAGAGGATAGGGGTTCTGCCAAAGCACCCGCTCCTCCACTACCACAGTGTCTCACAGAAGCTTCTGGTCCCTGGTGGGCAATGGCTTAGTGTCTGCAGTTTGTGTGTGTGCTTAGTCTGTCTCCCCACCACTGAAAATCCTCCAGGAAAATAGGCTCGTTCCACATTTTGTTCAACATGGTGTTTCTATATCTAGGGAACGGTAGCCCCTAGACCCAGAAATCTCAACAGGAAACTCTTCCCTGTGACTAAAATGTAGCATAGATGGAGGACTTCAAGGCCTCTAAGGGCACAGAGTCAGGGATCAATCAGGTACCTTGGCGTGACTAGGACCTGGAGCCCCCAGATACATTGTTCTGTTCAAGAACCCTGAGAAATACATGCAGAGAGAGACAGTCCAGAACTCATTGAGATTTAATTCAGAACTGGGGTCTGATTTTACTTAACAAGTAAATAAGGCCCTAGGACATTTTTTGCACATTCATGTGTGTACCTAAGATTTATACACCTGTCCCATCAATAGCCCAGGTGTACCACTCCTCCTCTCTGTGTGAGGGAGCCCCTGATAAGTGAGGGGAGACAGGGAAGTCATGTGAGCTTTCTCCCTCACAGCTGGGCCCAAGGTCACTGTGGCTGGTGGTCCTGAATGTACAGGGTCCTCCTGACATGCCCCCAGCCA
Source organism: Aotus nancymaae (assembly GCF_030222135.1). NCBI lineage: Eukaryota > Metazoa > Chordata > Mammalia > Primates > Aotidae > Aotus > Aotus nancymaae. Next base: position 22,977,945 of record NW_026988455.1, read on the forward strand.
TCCAGCAGTTGGGGAGAGTCATCCCTGTTTCTTCTCACAGACTGTCTGCCCTCCTGGTCCTCATCTCACAAAACGCACACCCGATTGCCTTGCTGAGGGAGACAGCATGTTTCTGATGGAACTCAGGAAGCTATTGAACTCCAAAGGGGAAAGGTGGGAGCTGGGAGAGATGGAAGCATGGAGGTTCCAGCCCCCTGGGGATGAGAGGCACCTCCCAGGCAGGCAGTCATGATGGCTTTCCTAGGCTCCTTTGATCAAAGCATCCTCTTCCAGCACCTGCACAGCCTTACCCTGCTGCTTGTGAACTGTCCAGTTAAGCTGTCCTCTCCTTTGGATCCTGGTTGTCACTACAAATCAGATGGAGACCCAGCTTCCAGAAAGTTCTTCTGGACTCCTAAGTCTTTCCCCTGAGAAAAGACTACAAATAAAAATAGGTAGAATCATCAGTTTTTAATCAGGAGATTATATTTCAATTATGCATATTTTTTACTTAATTACTTTTGTGTGTTGTCCTGGTTTTCCGAAAGTTCACGTCCTTTTCACATTTGAGAAAGGAAAGTATATATTTCAGCATCACCCTTGAATGGAATGAACAACCCTTGTGAAGAAGCCCCAGTTGCACTCCTGTGAGTCCAGGCCACCACCAGCACCAAACAACTTGTTGGAGAATCTGGGCTTTGAGTCAGCTGAAATGTTAAATGCATTTTTGCTATTAAAACATCCTCCCTCTTTGGTTTAAATATAGTGATGAGCCACACTGGAATAAGGTTTTTGTTCACCAAAAGTGTCTCCCAGAATAGAAACTGCCCCAGTATTTTTCTTGGGACGTACATCACTATCTGGCAATGGTCACTGTTGACATTTTAAGCTAATGTGCTCTGCTAGGCAAAGTTGAGCCCAAAAAGCAAAGATTTGTTTGCTATTTTCTGTTTTTTTTTTTTTTTTTTTTTTTTTTTTTTTTTTTTTTTTCCCCAAATTCTGCCAACTGGGATAAAGACACACTTACTAGTCGAATGCACTCAGCAATTGGACTCTTTGCTTGCAAATTCCTGAAACTCCAGGCACTGCCCAGGTTGGTCTGGCATTGTGGTCTTCAAGCTGGGGCAACTGACCCAAAGCCTTTCTTAGCCTTCTCTCTGGCACTTGCAGCCTCCAGCAAAAGAAAAATTAGGACAGTGTTCTTTGCATGAGGATAGAGTTTCACATGCTCTGATCTCTTAAGAGGGGCACCACTCCACAGATAAAAAACAGCCAGCCAAAAATTAGGCAGCTGGCCCCTCTGTCAATCCAGGTTCTGGGGTCTGAGTCTTAAAACACGGCACCTGTTGCAAGTAAGCAGTTGCAATGGGCCTGCAGCTGTGGGTGCTGGTATGCAGCCAGCTCATAGCAACAACACAGCAGTCCTTGTCAGTCTGACACATGAGAATGGGAAAATAAATGCATTTTGTCACAGCTCCTGCTGCCCCACAGAAAGAAACCCTGCACAATTTACCAGGATCACTACAAGTCATCATAGAGAAACATTCATTTGACCGGGTCAGTTAGCCTCTTGGACACCTTTCTACTGGGTTTCTATGGTTACCATGTTCATTATTTTTGTAGAACAAAACACCAATTCACAACCTCCAAACCACAATCTCCATCAGATGCTGCAAACCCAACCCCCTGCCCTTCCTGCTTTCCTCTGGCATCAGTAGCCAGGATGATAGGACTGTGCCCTAGAATGAAACCACTAAGCATTTAGGCACTTCACATCTGTCCCTCCCAGGGAGAAGCCTGTAAGCACAGAGAGAGGCAGGGATCTCAGGATCGAGGGGGCTGGGGAGAGACAAGGGGTTGATATTGCACCCAAATCAATGATAATACTTATATGTTCATCTTAGCTTGGGATCCAGAGCAATTATTTTTATCCTAGCTACCATTGTTGATACTTTGGCTAGATTGCTTTTCAAATGAAAAAGTTTTAGCAATGAATTACTTCTATAAAATAATTTTCAAACCAGTTCTGTGCATGTCGTGATCAAATTCAGGACAATACTGCAAACAGAGACCGTAAATCCCTGAAAAGATTTGGAGTGTGTATTATTATCCATGTCTCATCCACTACTTGAACGCAGACTCGGAAACTCTTGCGCAGTGGCCCTTTTCTCAGAAAGAACCAAATGGTGCCGCCCTGCTAAAAAATGATCCTGGCAGTGGCCCCCCAGGCTCCTAGTTAATTCAAAACACCAAATGACACCTCAGCTTCCAGAATGGCAGGGGCTCTGCTCTGCTGCCTAGGGCCCTCCACCGGGTGCCCCTTCTGTGGCTCCCGCTTTGTCGGAGACATGCTGTGTAAAACAGGGAACAGGCAGCCTTGACATCCTCACAAAGCACTCTCCTTGGTACTGTTCCTCTTATTTTATTAATATGAACATTAAAAGGGCACTGTCTTTTTGATTAGGTTGTTCTCTCTCCCCTGTGTCTTCAGTTCTATATAGAAAAAATGGCATATTTTATTATGCTCTGAAGTCTCCATTTTAGTTTACTCTGGCAAAGCCGTGGCTCAGAGTGAAAGTCGGCAAGTCGCCCAGCAATAACACCTAGTGTCTATACCAGCAGGGCAACGGTGAAATGGTTATATTTGAACGAGTTTAAATAGAAGCGATTTTCTCACTGGGGCCTCCAAATGTTGTATTTGAGTGAGTTTAAACAGAAGCATCATGCACTGAGTTTGTTGAGAGTCCACCTTTATGCCGGCATCCGAGAGTCAGTTAGAGCTCAAACGTCTCAGCCAAGAACAAAGGGCGGTCAACATTTTTATACCAGTTTAGGGTCAGGGGGCGGTAAGGAGATTATTATAGAAGCAGAGGGATTAGGTTAGGGGAGAAGGGGGGCGCCTAACAAAAAGTTTTACTTAAAATTGTTTTTTGATTCAGGATGTGGAGTAACAATATTAAATAACAATTACACAGTTACAAATACAGGATGTACGGAGCTGGTCAGCCCTATTTTTCAAAAAATTAATTACAAAAATACCAAATGTCTCAGACCACAAACTTTGAAAACAAAATGCCCTACATAACTCAAAGTGAACAAAATAAAATTAACAAAATTATTTAAAATATATTCATTATGCTAAACTAGAATATTTCAAAATAATCCAGGATTTGTGCCCAACTCTCTTCTGACATGATGGATGGTTGGCCCAGGGCCTGATTTTAACAGGAGCTACGACAAGCAGGAGCATTACGAGATGAAGGGAGATTTGGGCCAACGTTTGATCTTTGAAGGTCAGCCTTCCTGCGTACGAGGCAGAAGTCAAGCTGACGTCTCCTGGTTTTGAGCAAGCGTGTTCCAGGAAGCTGATTTGTTATTTTGGCAAGTGACTCTTTATCACGATGCATTTGGGGGAGTTGGGAGTCAGGTTTCCTGTTGCAGGGAGTTCTGATAATTCCTGGTATTTGCATAAATAGGCCTTCAAATATTGATGAAAAATGTAATGTGGGAAGGTGAATTGTAACACTATGTGGTTGAAAACTCAACAAAAAGAATACACAGAGATACAAAGTTGGGGGGAATGCAGTCTGTACACTACGAGGGTTCTTTGAATCCATGCATGGAAATTTATTGTCTCCATTTTTCTTCCACACCGAACACTTAAAGTTCAAAAGCTGGGAGAGGCAACTTTGATGCTGAGAGATGAGATCTCCATGACATCATACTGAAATGTTCGGATTTATCCTCCAGCCGCAAATCAGACTCATGCATCACTTCTTTCTGAAAAACAAATTTAAAACCACCATTTATTTCTTATCATTTATACAAAAATCCTTATGAAAATGATTAAAGAAGGTAATGGAAGCACAACTCCCGTGTTGACAAGGACAGAGCAAAGAGATTCCATAAAAGCCAGTTCCCTTCTCCTCCTTTCTTTTGAAAATCAAACCAAACAAAAATATCTGGCTACAATGATGGTGAAATAGCAGAAAATTATTTACCTTCAAAATTGCAGACAACATAAGCCCCGCTCACAGTTCAAAGAAATGAACTTGTAAATATTGTGACTTATTAAAATAACAAGACTATAACTCACTTCACCTCCACACAAAAAATCAAAACAACACTCGCTTAACCTCCACGAGAACCCTGAGAAGTTGGCAATGCAAAGGACAGCTCTTTTTGCAGGAGCAGGCAGGGAGAGGGAGACTTTGCCTCATGCATGTTTACACGAGGCTTAAAATAGATTTTGAGTGCCTGATGCTGCCCAGCGTGTTAGTGTGGCTCCAATGCCAGCCTTCCCAGCAGCCAGTGGACTCCGACCTTGGCCCCTGCACCGGTGACAGGCAGGCCCCACGAGCATGTGCCAAGGAGCTGGTCCACAGTGCTCCCTCCTCAGGGACCCAGCACCAGAACTGGACCTTCATCTGGCTGTCCCCAGTCACTCCCAGCTCCTTCTCGGGCATTTTCACTTTCTGGGCAGAAGGACAGGTGGGCTGTCTCTTCAGTCTCAGCACCCAGCTGTCTCGGCCAAGCATGGAAAGTGAAAGCTTGCTGCTGAGAACCACTCAGACCTACAGGAAGAAGCCCCGAGGTTTCCGTGACCACAGGTCCTTTACCAGAAAGTGGGGACTGAGCCTAAGTATCTCCTACCCCTGCCCCGGTGTGCATTTCCTTGGGGCAGAGGGGCATCTCAGTCTTGCCCCTCTCCTGGGGAGGGGGAGGGTTCCACATGGCCCAGAAGTGCTGAGGGACCAGCTCAAGCTCCTTTTGCCCCGACACTTCTCACCAGAAAACTCAAAGCCTGCAGCGGCTACCCCTCGGCCAGCTCCTGTGCACAGGTCAGGAAATCAGAGCCACCGTCAGGCAGGGCAGGCCACACGTCCTTGAGCATTTTCCAGGTCAGAGCCTTCTCAGAGCTGAGGCCTGGTAAACCCGCAGTAAGGAAAGTGCATGGAAGCCTGGGCTGCTCCCGCTTCTGAGGGAGAGGGGAGGAGAAGGGCTGCTCACCCTGGTTCCACCTGGAGCACTGGGACCTGTTCTAGTCCAGGCACCACCTGCCAGTCATCAAGTAACAGCTCAGCACAGCCTGGCAAGGCCAGCAAGCCACTGGGAAAACCAATTATCTCAGCAGGGCCCAGCAACAAAACCTTCTCTCAACTCAGGTGAAAGAGAGAAAATACTTGTCTCTAATGTCTCTGTGTGTGTACATACAGCACACACATACAGACATATATGAACATATATACTGAGAGATATCTACACATATATATACAAGAATATATTTAACAGTAAACATGGCACATTTATTAAGTGTACCACAAGTACAGGAAGCTGCATATAGCAAACGTGAAGCTTAATGAAGTCCTATAAGGCAAACATGCTTGTAACCCCCAGCGCCCACTCTACAGCCTTCCCACTCCCTTACAGAACCCCACTCCCGAATCTCTCCTCCCTCACAGGGCACAGCTGGGCTGAGTCTTATGGCCATTAGTTCTCTAGTTTTCTTTGTCATTGTATTACCCAAGTGAGATTCCTCCACAATGGAGCTGGGTGTTGCCTTTTATCTTTGGCTATGCCATATAAGTCATAAGTGCCTACGCCCGATGTAGACATGGATATACATATATACACATGTGCATATGCATGAGTATGTAAGCAGATGCCGTAACCTGCTTAGAACAGAATCCACACTCCCTGCCCTTCAGGCTAGGGCCTTGCTATTTGGAATGCCATTTATTGGATAAACAAGTATAAATTAATACTATACTTTAAAAAAAGAAAACTGCATGTGGGGCCTCAAGCCTGAGCCCTTAGAACAATTCCCCGAGTGAGTGTGAAGCCACCCCCAGAGTCAGGAGGCCTCCATCTGTGTCTCCACCACTCCCTCTGCAGCCCCATGCTGGGTGATCCGGGAACCCCAGTGAAACTGTCTCCAGCTCCTACCAGATTCCCAGCTTCTTGAGGAAAGAGGCTGGCAGGGCTCAGCACATTGGCCACAAAGCACAGCCAGAGAAGGAATCCAGGGTTGCGTAGGCCAACTCATACCTCCTTGATGCGGTCAACAGCCAAATACGTGTGAATTTTGGGACCAGCTGTTACACACAGCCATTATTAAAAATTGAAATGGGCTGGATGTGGTGGTTCATGCCTGTAATCCCAGCACTTTGGAAGGCCAAGGCAGTCGGATCATGAGGTCAAGAGATGGAGACCACCCTGGACAACATAGTGAAACCCTGTCTCTACTAAAAATACAAAAATTAGCTGGGCATGGTGGCACCTGTAATCCCAGCTACTCGGGAGGCTGAGGCAGGAGAATCGCTTGAACCTGGGAGGCAGAGGTTGCAGGGAGCTAAGATTGTGCCACTGCACTCCAGCCTGGCAGCAGAGCAAGACTCCGTCCCCCGACCCCCTACACCAAAAAAAATATTAAAATGAATAGATTTGCAATAAAATAAATTAGATTAAAATTCAAGGTAATAACTGCCACGTTGTGTTATTATCAGTGCTCTCTAGGCTGTATGTCTGTTTATCTGTCTGGTGATATATGTATGTCACCAGACTTTAGGTGGTGGCTCTGCACACTCTTTTCAGCTCTGTGTTTGGTGACATGGTATTGGTTTCCCATTGGCTGTCATGGGAAGATTTATACCACAGACAACAACAAATGTTACAAACCAGGTGTCCTATACATACACACAATATACATCCATCCATACGGACATACCAAGCACAGATATATATACATGCCATGCTTATATGCATGCACCACACAACCACACACAATACACTGTTGGCCTCCCCCAAAATCCCCAAAGATTAAGAATTGGAAACCAAGCATTTTTTAGGCAGCCTTCCGACCTGAGAACTTGGGTGGCCTCCCAAGTCTGAGAGAAGTTGAGATATCTCATCCCCACCACAGGGAGGTGGCTCTGGGCAGTCCCAGAACCTGATGCAGGGCTAGTGGAGGCTGCAATGTGGCCAGGGCTGGCCTGAGAGGGCTCAGGGCCCTCTGAGCAAGCCCTGCTCATGCCCAGGGTCCTTCAGTCAGGCAACACTAGCTCGAGGTTTTCTTGGGTGATCTGTGCCCCTGGCAGCATCTACTTCCTTGGAGGTACGGATGGTCTGCAGCACCTCCACACCTGGGACTCCACCATGAGCCCTGCCTCTGCCTTGACAGCCTGTTTTTTGAGGGGGCTCTGCCTGGTGCTGGGGATAGACAGGAAAATGCCCCTGCTCATCCATCTACCCCCTTCTGATCTCTTTCCATCCCAGACTGGCACATAGCTCCTGGAACCCTGGGAGTTTGCTGTCTTCTGTGTGTTAATGAGACAGTTGGTAGCTGGACTCTAGACAGCTTCAGGATGGGGTCTGGTGGCCAGAAAGACCAATCATGATGCCACTTCATCCCCAACCCAGAATGGGGGGAAGGGGCTGGAGACTGAGTCATTCACTAATGGTCAATGATGTGTCAATCACACCTGCATCATGGGACCTCCACAAAATCCCCAAACAATGGGGTTTGGGGAGATTCCAGGGTAGTAGAAGCATCCACATGAAGTGGGGAGCTGTGCACCCAGAGAGGGCAGGGCAACTCCACACTCGTTTCCCCAATACCTTCCCCTACGCTTCCCTTCCATTTGCCCACTCCTGAGTTGTATCTCTCATAACAAAACCGTAATTGTAAGTAGAGTGCTTCCCTGTGTTCTGTGACTCATTCTAGCAGGGTGCTAAGCCTGGGGAAAGGTCAAAAGAGCCCCTGATTTCATAGCTGGATGACCCTTGGACCTTGTGGCCAGTGTCTGCTGTGGGGCAGACTTGTGGGACAGAGACTTTCACCTCCAGTGTTCATGGAGTGAACTTGTTGGACACCCAGATGGCACTGGAGAACTGGAGAACTGAGAATTGAGAACTATCACTTGGAATGACACCGGACAAGTGCAAAGTCAGACAAAGTCCTGTGTCCTCTCTAAGAAGGCCAATGCCCCTAGTTATTCTTTAAGCCTGAATCCAAGGGTGTCTACTATGTTCTCCTTCTTGCCTGTGAAAGACAGCCCCCCTGCCCTCCACTCCACTACCTGGAAGGCCTCAGAACCTTTCCCTGGCATTCCTCACTACAGAGAGGCTTGGATAGGTCTAGCAAGTTAAGACTTCCACAGGCCAGGGGATCTGGGCTCACCCATCCTCTTTCTGTCCCCTGTGCCCACCCACATCTCCAGGGCCCAGACCCCAGCTCCAGAGCCTCTTCTCACAAATGCACCATGCCCAGCTGTCACACCTGGGACCCCATGGTGCTCTATGCTTCCTGCTGCGTCTCCTAGCAGCCTCTGCTCCACCACTGTCACCTGGGCAATTCGCAGCAAGTGCATTCAGACCAGCGGCACTGGCAGCAGGGAGGCAGGCCCGGGGCAGAGACAACAGCCAAATCCTGATGTCGACATGCAAAAGATGCCACACCTCCAGGGACATCCAACAGGCAGCCCGTTCCAGCCAGTTCCAGGGGATGAAAATGCAGAGATCCTTTACCCACCTCCACCCCTTCCCCAAGCAAAATTGCCCAGTGCTCCTTTGAAGAGTCCGAGGTTACATATAATGGGCTTCTGGAAATTTCTGTTTGAGGTGTCGCCCACCTCTCACATCCAGCTCCTTATAGGCACCTCAGTTTTGCAGGAAGGAGGAGGAGTTGGGGGAAAGATTAAATAGAAGATGTTGGCGGGAGTAGGGGGAAGACGAAATGACAGCAAGATAAACACGGGGTCCTGGGCCAACAAGACCCAGGGTTGGGGCTGGGTGACCATAGCCAGCCATTTGATGGCTCTTTTTAGAATAGAGATGAGCAAAATCTTTCTTGTCGTGGAAATGAAGTGAGGGAGGCACGAAGGACCTCTGTGAATGTGATGAGCCCACTGAGGAGCGGTGAGACCACCAGGGCAGGTGGGGCTGTCCTGCCCTTTGGCCCCTGCCTGGGGGAAAGCAAAGACCCCAAGAGCAGCCAAAGATGCTGGGAATGAAACACAGAACAAAGATTCAAGACCAAAGCAGAATGAAGCAGTGGTGTGTGAGTCTAGGGGGCCATCCTGCAGAAGGGTGAGGCGGTCACTGACACTGTGGGGACGGAGGCACAGACACAGTGTCAGATGTCTGTGCCTTTGCCTCATCCTCTGTGATGCGCTGATAACACACACATTCAAAATGTGCCTTCTGCCTCTCAGTGACTCCCTAACCCAGATAGGCAGGCTTAAAGATGCTTTCAGTCCCTGGGTATGTTTGCAGACAGAAGTAGACAGACATTGACCCTGGAAAGGATAATCATCTGGTATTTGAATGTTTCTGAAAAGGCTTGTTTTTGTCTGAAATGACATAGCTGCCCCTACTGGTTTCGTCCACCCTGTATGTCCTGTTCCTTTCACTCTGGAAACACAACAAATGGTGCGTAAACAAGCTGGGCGGCTCTCTGCACACTGTTCTTTGAGCCTGGTCCACACGGAGTGGCTCCCACAGCTGATGCAGGATCCATAGCTATGAATCCTGGACAACACGCCGCATGTTGCAGGAGGATTGTAGCAAAGTCTCCCCATACCCAGGTGACCTGTGAAGCTAATAAGAGGTCTCCAGGGGAGGCCAGGAGGCCTGAGGCTACTCCCAGGGTCAGCCAGCCAGTGCTGTGGGAGACCTCTCCAGGCAGGCAGGGCCGGATGGATCCATGGAGCCCATGTATATTTCTTAGCATTCCAACCAGATCCCTCAGAAGTCAGTTGCAGAGAACACATAGAAATCAGCACGTGTTTCACAGAGCACTGATCCAGCTCTCTGCATAAGGCAGTGGTTTTTTGATAGGTGCACAAGGGGCCATGAGAGGTGATTGCTAGAATGCAGATTACCAGCCGCTACCCCAGAGATTCAGACTTGATGACTCTGGAGTGGGTCCCTCCCTGTTCATTCCCGGCTCCACCACTGACCTGTGTGTTTCTGTGTGACCTCTGTGCCCCTGAGGTCATCTGAATGAGGGGCACTGTCTGGATCATAGGAAACTAAGGTCCTTTTAAAAATCTATTTTCCAGGTGCTGTGATGGTTCAGTAATGTAGTCTCTCAGGCCTGGTGCACAGTATGTGGTCAGAATGCATTGCTTTTGTTAGCAGGATAAGGTGTCACATGCTTCTTGGATTCCAGGGATTCTTTCCTCTATCTGTCTACAACGGTAGTCCTTAACCTGGTTATCGGATTGGTTCCATACATAGATTTTGGGAGAAATTCTGTTGAGACAGCGTCCTTACAGTTCCTGTCTCTCAGCAACAAGCCTGGCCCTCTGTCCCCCCGCCCCCACGGTGATAAGACCTAATCTGCCCTGTGCCCTGTCAGGCCACCTTCGGGGAAGAATTTCACAATTCTAGTGGGACAACAGGGGCCCCTTCACAAGACAGTTATGTAATAGAGCTCCTATTTGCAAACAACCTGTCTCCCTGGCTGACTTAAGCAGGAAAGAAATTTACAAAATGCCATTAGAAAGCTTCTATTTCAAGAGGGCTGGAGGATCACATGAAGAGGCTCTGGGCCCTGGTGACACAGGTGGCTCAAGTAAGGGACTCCCCTTTGGCCTCTGCCACTGCTGCCCCTGAGTTTCCCACTCCCCTGCAGGAGGCAGGACTCTGCCTCCCAGGGTGTCAGGCAATCTGGACTGGCAGCTGACCATGTGGGGTATGTACCCCAAGAAAAGTGGGGTGCTATTGCTACAGAAAAGAGGAAGAGGTGCTGAGGACACACACACACACACATTTGCACACTCTCATACACATGCATGCACACACACAATCATACATCCTTAATCACATGCACAGTCATACGCTCATGCACATATCATATACACACAATCACTCACTCCTCCTTACACACAGACCCATACACACTCATGCATATGCTTTCACACATACTTTTATACATATGCACAAACACTCCCTTACACTGTCACACACACATCCTACACACTCATACACATGCACAGACACACATACACAAGCTCACACTCATGCCCTCTCCAGCCCTTGCTGTGCCCCAGCCCTGGGCATGGCTCAGGTGCAGGCTGCAGTGGAGCCCGTGTCTGGAAGCTGGTGGCTGAGGGCTGCATGGAGCTGACAGCGCAGCGGCTGCTAGAGCTGAGCGTGGCGGTTGTGAGGACGAGAGGTGACACTCCTTCCCAGGAAAAGAGAAATGGGGAGTGGAGCTGGACGGATCTGTACCACCTGCTGGGTTTCAAGAGACAAGTGAAACACGACTGAGTGACTGTTAAAAGTCCCTCTAGGAAGACAGCAGCCTGAGACAGCACTTAACGGAGGAGTGGCCCTGGCAGCCCTGAGGGAGAGGGAATTGCTGGGCAGGGAGGAAGCAGAGAGCCCAACCTGTTTGGGATATTTTTCAGGATTTTTGTAAGCCGGTTGTGAAAGTTTTTTATTGTTGAAAATTATACAAACTTACAACTAAACGCATTACATTAAAACTTCCAGCCTGGTGCTGACCTTGCCCCGGTGTGGCATGTCAGCATCATGGCTCCTCCTCCCAACTCTGCCATCAGTGAGGGAACTGGCATCATGGAAGTCGGCAAAGGCTACAAATGAGGACTTCTGTGCTCTTCTGGAGAGCCGGTGAGACTCCTCTATCAGCACACCCCCGGCGCGAAGGCACATTATTGCAGGTTACCTGCAGTGGCCCCTGTCATTCCCACGGCGGGCTCGGGACTCAGGCTTTGGACCCCCAGCTCTCGTCCCATCACTCATGGGCTGGAGCCTGTTCTCATGCGAGATGGGGGCACTGTGCATGGTCCAAGGGCTCCAGCATCCAGAGAAACCCCTCAGGCCAAGAGTCAAGGGCTATGAGTAGGGCTCGGGCAGCTTCAGCTAAAAGGAGCTTCTCTAGTTCAGCCTCTACCTTTCAATGCACTTTGTCCCTTTTATCCCTTCTGTGCTCCTCCTGTGGCCTGACACCATCCACAGGTACCATCCATTTACAGGATCGTCCACATCACTCACCCCCACTTCACACGTGTGACCCAACTGCCCATTGGCTTGGCTCCCTCCCGGCTGCCTCCTGCAGAGCCCTTTTCACTAAGGGAAATCTGTGCCCTGTGGTCACAGGAAAGCCAGACATCAGATGGTGCAGGTGGGATGAAAAGAATTGAGCTCAGAATTCTCTGGGGGGTTTACAGATCACAGTAGACCTGAGCACAAAGAAGCAAGCACTTTTCATCAACTTTGTATGCTTTTATGTCAAAATGGGCCCCAGCTGGGCACACTCCCATACTTCACTTCCAGACACACCAGCATTGTAAGAAGACAGCAGACAGCTAATGAAGGGCCTGGTGAAGGTGACGCCCCTTCAGCTCCAGCGCTCCACGGCCACATCATGCCTCCTTTCATCATCTCAGGACAAGTGGGGACCTGGCCGGGCTCAGTCTGCAGAGGTCAAGCATGTCCTCTTTCAATGTATTTCTCTCTCATCTAAGAGCACAAGTTTAAGATCATTATTTGATTCATCCATGAATTTTCTTGCAATCTGAGTGTAATGTATTAACAAGCTCATTCCATTAACTAATTTTCTTTTTACAAAGAAGTACAGTAGCCTAGGAAAAAAACGAAACAAAACAAAAGGATGCAGGACTTGACCAGAGGAGCCATGCTGAGCTTTCTTCCAGTATATCTGCAGGTAGCACTTTGAGAAAATAAGGCCTTTGGATAAATTTGCCTGAAACAAGTGATTCCAGTTTCCCCTATTACAGACAGGGTTCTTGACTCTCTTGGCAGGTGAATGAGTCAGATGGGCAAATTAATCAGATGGTGAACACCCAAGACCCAGCTCCAAATTCAACAACACCAGCTGCCCTGAAACTATCATTACACGCTACAAACCCAAACAGGCCTGAACTCCATAACCCCACTCCCTGGGCAGGCCCAGTGCCAGGCGGAAAGTTCCAGGGAGCCAGCCCATCAGAACGTGAGCTCCCTGCATCCACACACACCCGGCGCCCCAGACACAATCATCATTATTATAACAGCAGCAGCAACAATGCCTGCCTCTGTAGGCTCTCTCCCTCAGCCAAGCTTGGACGCATATTAAGTTATTAATGCTAAGGAGGCCTCCCGTGTTGCAGATGAGAAAACAGAGAGGCGGAGTTTTCTGAACAGCAAATTGTTGATTGCATTACAATGGTTAGAAATTGAGACTGATACACCCATGATTAGACTCTGCAGTGATTTTAATATTTGAAGAGCTATAAACATCTTGACTTCAAGTTAGAGACCACTGCTAGAATTCTATATGGACTTATATGCATGCATTACTCACTGTCAAACTCCACTTGCTCCCTGATTTCAGATTGTAAGAGATCAGGCGTCTATTTAAGTGATATATCTACTTTTTCATAGCATTGTGATATGGCAAAATCTATAGTAATTTTAACTTATTTATATAAAGGGTAAATAATCGCTAGTGATTTCATTCTGACAGTGACTTTTTTTTTTTTTTTTTGAGACAGAGTCTCACTCTGTCACCCAGGCTGGAGTTCAGTGGTACGATCTTGACTCACTGCAAACTCCGCCTCCCAGGTTCAAGCAATTCTCCTGGCTCAGCATCCTAAGTAGCTGGGATTACAGGCGTGTACCACCACACCCAACTAATTTTTGTATTTTTAGTAGAGACAGGGTTTCACCACATTGGCCAGGCTGGTTTTGAACTCCTGACCTCATGATCCATCAGCCTTGGTCTCCCAAAGTGCTGGGATTACAGGCACGAGCCGCTGTGCCCAGCCCCTGACCCGTGACTCTTATCAGTAGTGCTGTGATTGCTAAATATACCCAGGCATGGGCTATGTGCCTATCCAATCAGTGCTCATTTCTTGTCTTCTCTCATATTCAGATCCAAGTCTTCCCATTTTCTACTTTGCCTTTCATTCTCTCTTTATTTTGTCTTTTGACTTTCTAAGCTTGTATCCCTTATAACCATTCTCTATTCCATGGAAACAAGAACAGGTGTAAGCAGGAGATGCTGATGAGGAAATTCCGAAAGGGACTTTTGAGCCTCTTCCATACTCTATCTTCTTTGTTCACAGAAATCTCTGTGAGTCTGGAAAGTGGTCCCGGTCTCCCACAGGAAAATGCTTACACATGAGTGAAAGGGCTTCTCCTAAAGGTGGGCATCCTCTTTCTTCATGCCCATCTGCCTTTAGGAGAGGTCCTTTGTGGTTCAAGAACCCATTTCTCCAAGAGTGACAGGAAGGAGGGCAAGGAACAAGGAGAATTTGGAAACATGGAGGCAGAGGGGTTGGCCTGGAGGCTGAGGATATTCCTGATTGTGGGGAGGGGTGTGAGTCTGGGGGGCCTTGGGAAAGTCGAGGTCAGTGCTGGAGCTCATAGAACCCAAGGGGAGAGACGTGGCTGCCTCATACACCCAGAGGGCTGTGTTGGGCTGCACAGGCTGCAGACTTAGCCAAAGACCTCAGTGCCCACATCAAACCCGGCAGCTCTGTGTGTATCTTTCCACCATAATTCAAGTAGTTCTGAAATAAAAATTAAGCATGCCTCTGAATGGGTATCTTAGCAGCCATCCTGATGGGCCAAATATGAGAAGCCCTTACCATGTTTTCTGGGCACTGTGTCAGGCCCAGAGGTACACATGGGAGCCAGCTGCACATGCTGAGACTGAATTTCTTGCCAGTCAGCTTAGTGGGACTTGAAAATTTGTTGTTTGTGATTTAGAAAAATAATATGACATTCTTGCATTTGAGTGCAGTGGAGTGTATTAACTAGGATCAAATTCAACTGCATAGAACAGAAGTGACCTGACAGCAGCTTAAAGAAGAGAGAGATTACTTTTGTCTCATATACAGAAGTCCAGGCCAGGCATGGTGGCTCATGCCTGCAATCGCAGCAGCTTGGGAGGTTCAGGTGGGTGGACCACCTGAGGTTGGGAGTTCAAGACCAGCCTCAGCCAACATGGTGAAACCCTGTCTCTACTAATAATACAAAAAAAATTAGCCAGACTTGGTGGTGGGCACTTGTAATCCCAGCTACTCGGGAGGCTGAGGCAGGAGAATCGCTTGAACCTGGGAGGCGGAGGTTGCAGTGAACCGAGATTGCGCCATTGCCCTCCAGCCTGGGCTGCAAGAGCGAAACTCCAGCAAAAAAAAATAAGAAAGAAAGAAAAGAAAGAAAGAAAGAAAAAGAAAGAAAGAAAGGAAGGAAGAAAGAAAGAAAGAAAGATGCCTGCATCCCAGGCAGGAAGAAAGATAAAGGTGAGAGGACTAAGGGGAGTGTGCCAGCAGCCCTTCCCTCTTTTAAGATACTTTCCTGGAAGCCCCAGCCAATATCTGCTACTTAAATCTCAGTGGCCAGAATTTAGCGCAGCCACAAGTGTCTGCAGTGGGGGCTGAGAAACATGAATTTTGTAGGTGGACTCACTGTTACTTCTTTTTTCTTTTTTTTTTTTTTTCTCTTGAGACGGAGTTTCGCTCTTGTTACCCAGGCTGGAGTGCAATGGCACGATCTCGGCTCACCGCAACCTCTGCCTCCCTAGTTCAGGCAATTATCCTGCCTCAGCCTCCTGAGTAGCTGGGATTACAGGCACGCACCACCATGCCCAGCTAATTTTTTGTATTTTTAGTAGAGACGGGGTTTCACCATGTTGAGCAGGATGGTCTCAATCTCTTGACCTCGTGATCCACCCGCCTCAGCCTCCCAAAGTGCTGGGATTACAGGTTTGAGACACCGTGCCCAGCTGTTATTTCAATTAAATAAGGGTTCTGTGGCTAAGGAAGAAACAGAGATAGGTACTGGATGGACAAATTACACTCTGCCCACAAAAAGTAAAATTAATGATTCATATGTGTACCTATAAGTCTATTTGCACCAGATTAAAACCTCTTGACGTAGTGATGAATGGTTCTTCATTACCTTGCTTCATTTTTATTTCAGAACTACTTGAGTTATGATGGTATTATAGAAAAGCTTCATAACAGTTACTTAGCTATTGATAGTGAAAGTGACTTACACCACTCATCTAAAACATCTCCAGGACTCTGTTCTCCTCAATGAAGATAAGTTGTTCTCTCAACTAGCAGTGGGCCAGCAGCAGACAGCAAGATCAGGATGCATTTTGGATCAAATATAAAATAGAATATCTTTCTATCCCAGACATGCTTTGAAGAGGTGTGTCAGTCCTATACTTAAACCATGATAGGAGTAATCTGATTCAAAAATAGAATTGACAGAGAAAAAGAAGAGAGGTTTTACTCAAGTATTTAGATAAGATTTCAAAAAGAAATAAAATGAGAGGAAAATTGTTAAAGAGAATATTCCTTGCCCAAGTGAATATTTAGAAGTGAAGTTAGTTTAACTATGACAGAATAACAGGGCTAAGTGATTATGTCTTGAGGAGGAAGGGAGCAGAGGGGTTGGGGGAAAGCCCCAGGCAGAGAGGGTTGGTGGTGGGAGGGAGAAGGAGGTGGTATGAACCACTGGGAAGGCTCGGCTGCCACCCTCTCACCTGGGAACAGCCAACCCTTCCTGGTGCTCCTAGAAAAGAAAAGCCACAATCTCTTCTCATTTACAGAAAGGAAAAATCCAGATGAGTTTGTATTCAACCAAATGCCTTTTTGCCAGCATAAACTGTTTGCATTAATTTTCTGGAATCTGATATGCCTTTGAAAATTCCCAAATGCATCCAAGTAGAAGCTATTCCTGCCGGTTGAGAAATCCTCCCCTGTACTCACACAAGAGTAGCCACAGCTCAGGGCCTCTTCTTTGTCACTGGGAGCTGTGCAGAGTGTCTCCTCCTCATCCCCTATCACGTAAGGACAGTAGGTGTCTGGACATTGCCTGGGGGCAGACACAGAAACTGACTTGCACAGCAGACATGAGTGGGTGCCACGTGAGATGCAGAAGCCTCATTCCCACATCCCAACCCATTAGCTGCTCCACCTAAAACCACCTTTCCTGTTGCATCATGAGACTATCATTGCGACTTGGGGTTGGGGTTTGGGGACTTGCTCTATTGGTTCACCAAAAGTTCTTTTATTGGGACAAAAGCGTACTCCCGTGGAAACATCTTATTACTTCAGCACAAAACAGGAGAGTGGAAGAATAATGATATCAGAACTGAACAGGAGCAGCTAAACATATGCTGAAGGGCCAGAAAGGACCAACTTCCTTTCAGGTAAGTTTGTATTCATCTTTATAAAAGTCCATGTCAGAATACAGGAGTGCAGCAGGTGGGGAAGGAGATTGCCCATAGCAAGTCCTACTCCTACCCGACCCTGATTAAGAGGCAAATGGCACCCACACCATAGGTCCAAATATCTTAAAGTTATTAATCAAACTTACAAACTGCTAAACAGAGTATGTCCTTTTCTTCCACCTTGACAAATATACCTCCATAATGACTTGGACACCCAAGCTGAATCTAGAATTTTCTTTCCCGCTGGAGGTGTCAGCATGGGAAGATCCAGTCCTCAGTTCTGGAGGGGACACATTTTGGTGAGGGAAAGCTGTCTGGCAGGTGACTGCAGGCTCTTCATAGGCCTCTTCCTTGGGTCCATGGACACCTCACATGGTGGTCACTCTTGCCCGGTCTAGGGGTGACACTGCCCTGGAAAATAGGATAACTGCAAGAAAGCCTGTGAGTAGTTGCCCAATCTGTGGTATATGCAAATAATTGAATTCAGCGCACTCACCTATATCATTAAGGTTGGAGGGATCCCGAAACCCTTCACAAAAGTGATTTCCCTAGGTGTTAAGGAATGGATAGACCTGAGAAGGAAGGCTTAGACCCCCAGGCAAGGAAGTGTTTGAGCAGTCTGGCTAGCACAGGCATGGTGGGAAAGCATATCAGAGTTCAGAATATAAGATGGAAAAGGAAGGTTGGAAACGTGGTGGAGAGCCTGGGTTGCTCGACTGTGGGCGTGTTTTGAGCTGAACTGCACCCCCTCCTAAGATGCCTATGTTGAAGTCTTAATCCCCAGTGCCTCAGAATGTAACCTGATTTGGAAATAGGGTTTTGCCAGTGCAGTCAATTTAGAATGAGGTCCTTGGCAAGCGGGTTGGGGGGAGGGAGTTAATCAAATATTACCGGTGTCTTTGTGAAAAAGGGGAGATTCAGACACAAGGACAGATGCAAACATGGAGAACGCCATTCAAAGGCAGAGGCAGAGGTCAGGGTGATAAGTTCACATGCCAAGGAACCCACAGGCTGCTAGCAACCCCCCAGGAGCGAGACCTGCACACGTTCTCTCTTACAGTCTCAGAAGGAACTGACCCTGCAGACACCTCGATCTTAGACTTGCAGCCTCCAGACCTGTGAGATGATGAATCTCTGTGGTTTAAACCGCCATGCTGTGGTGCTGTCATGGCAGCCCTAGCTGACTGACGCTGGGAGTTTGCTTGTGCTCTGCAAAGTATGGCGAACCATTAGAGGAACACAGAGGTGACATGTGGAAGTCGCTTTCTGGGATGATTAGTGTGGCACATGTGAACGAAGTGGAGGGAGCATGCGTGGAGTCAGCAATGGTGTCTGGCTGGTCTCCTGGCCTCAGCGGTAGCAGGGTCTGTGGCTCCCTGCAGGTGGAGGGATGTGAACACCAGCCATGGCTGGGGCAGTTCCTGTCTGCTCATTGCCCTCCACCGTGACCCTTACTTAGGGTCCTGGCAAAGGGCAGAGCTGGCAATGACAGTGTTTATAGCAAGCATAAGGCCTTGGCAATGCAGAGCGGCTCAGCACACCAGCAGCATCACAGCCGCTGGTCCCTTAGCCTACAATTGACTTCTCTGTGGATGTGGTGATGGGGGTACCAAAAACCCTTCCATAAAGCAGGCCATTTAGGAGGGCCTCAGATCTTCAATAGCACAGGATTCACGGTGTCTCACTGCAAGGTCAGTGCAATGAGAACAGGGCCTGGCAGAGAAGGGAGAAACCACAATGGTATCTTACCTGAACTTGCACTGTCACAGGCTTACCATGAGGGTTAAGGCCACTTGCCTCCACCCAATAAGCAAATAACTTGGGTTGACTCCCAGTGCCTGTTGGAAAATCAACTTTATATTCTCTGTCTTCACATGAACCTGAGTCCATCAAAGACTTTAAGAGGAGGGGGTTATGTGAGGATGGGTGGTATGAGGAGAGAGTTTGCAACACTCTCCTAAAGACAGGGAGGAATCAGTAAGAATGGATTTCACAGCAAGAGCAATATCAGCATTTGTAACATCCCCGCCCAGTGAGCCTCTCTGACCTCCATCACTGTAACGGTCACCGGATGTGGCAGAAATTTGATGATGCCTTGGAAACACAGGACTGAACGTCTCAGGGTTTTGAACAACCAAGATTTAGTTCCAGTCCATGAAACATGGCAATGCACATCAGCAAGGCTCTTTGCTCACCCCTGCTGCTCAGAGGCCAGGCCTAAAGGCAGCAGTTTGAATGCTGGCCATGTGGCAGGCAAGAGAGCTCTGTGTGGCCTCACACTGAAAATCAAATGCACATCCTTGAGGTGCTCTCTGCTCCTAACTCATGGCCACAATGAGTCGTGTGGCGCGCCAACGCCCCAGCAAAGCCAGAAATAGCTACTTTTTGAGTCTTCCTCATGGAGAACAGAGAGCAGCAAGGTTTGGTGATCAACATGGACGCTTCCCCACCAAGCTGCAAGATGGGCATTATCCTCTTATTCACACATGAGGCTCAGAGGAGCTACGTGACTTGCCTGAGTAAACATCTAAACTCAGACCAATGGATTTTTTAAAGGGTGTCTTTTCATTCTAATTTGCTTCTCTCTCTCTCTCTCTCATGCACACACACACACGCACTTCATATGTATGCCCATATATTCTCATCTCCTTTCCTTTTCATTGTGTTTGGGCAAAACAGGATTCCTAAGCTTTAGACGGCTCTCATTTCTCTGGAGCTTGTTCTGTACTGAGATGTGCATCTTTACAAATTGAAACTGATCTTGAAAGACTCAAAATACTGAACTCAAAATAGTTCAGTTCAAAGTGCTGTCAACATGAGAAATAATAAGAAGACTCTGATTCTGCCGCATATCTAGGAGTGCCATAATTTTGTAGTATCAAAGAAATTAAGAGTGAAAATAGAACAAGGCTTAACTCTTGCAAATGTTCACTCTTTGTATAGTAAAAGCCTTGTGGCTTGGTTCTTTGGGCAATTATGTCATTCCCCACAGGACTAACTGTCTGGTTGAAGTGCTGTTTTAAAGCTAAGCCTTTCGTAGATGTGAGGGGGTTTTAATTTCAAGGTAGCAAATTGTTAAGAATGATGAAATCCAAGCCAACATATGAAATATTAGGAGGATTTGTGCTTTAATGTGTAAGCTCCATTGTCAAGGAACCAAAGGCAGTGAGGGAGGATGACTCAGAAAATACATATTCTGAATAATCCTGACATCAGAGAGAGCTGACAGGAAAATGCCTTTGATTACTAGAAGACAATTTGGGAAAATATCAGCTGTCTATTCTTGCCGGAATCGCAAAGGAGTTTGAAAAGATCCTTTTGGGTGGAGTAGTGTGAAGGGAAACAAACTCAGAGTGGGATGGTGAGTAAAACTCTTCTAAGAAGGATTGCTATGAATTGCCAGAGAGATGAAAAAGTAGTGAAGGGGAAGGTGTTGTTGAGGAAGGAGTTCTTTTTTTTTTAATGAGTAATATTAGACCTTGTATTTTATGACTTCAAGTGAAATAAAGAGACCTAACTTCTGTTTAGGTCTCTTTATGGTCCCATTTTTAAATATCATCTGAGTGTTAGATAATGTTATGTTTGTTTCACTCACCAAATACTGTTTTTAAAACTCACAGAAGAAAGCCTAGTCTTGTTTGTACCTGCCTTTTCCATCATTCCTTCCTCTTTTCTGATACTCCATGATTCTTCCTTTCAGCTTTTCCTTTCTGCTTGAACAGCTGCCTTTAGCAATCATTCAAGGTAGGTCTTTTAGAGACAAATTTTTTAGTTGTCCTTTATAGGGAAAGGTCTTTATTTTCCTGAAGGATAATTGTTGTGGGTTTAGATTCATTGTTGACAATTCTTTACTTTCAGTCCTTGAAAAATGCTGTACCACTTTCTTCTGGCCTCTGTGGTTTCCGATGAGAAATCTGCTGTCATTTGAGTGGGTGTTTTCCTACAATGATGCATCATTTCTCTCTCTCTGCTTTTAAGATTTTCTTCTGTGTCTTTAGATTTTGAAAGTGTAATTATGACATATCTTGGCTTGGATTTCTTCGACTGTATTCTATTTGGGATTTGTTCAGCTTTTTGAACAAAAAAAAATAGCAGAAAACTCCCCAAATTTGGCAAAATATATAAACCTTTGTTTATGTAAACAAAATGTATGAACCTTATGTCTGTCACCCCCACACTCTCCTGAGACTCCCAAAATATGAATGTTGGATCATCTGTCAGAGTCCCACATGTTCCTGAGGCTCTCTTCATTTTATTTTTTCTAATCTATTTTCTTTCTGTTGTTCAGATGAGGTAAATTCTACCCTCTGTCTTCAAGGCCACTGCCTGACACACTGTCAGACTGCAGATGGGGGGAACGTGAATAGGATTGGTCCATAGGATCATTACTCATTTGAAGTTTGTAGTCATGATTTAAGATGAAACCGGTCAGTCTGGTAGAGTGATAGTTTTAAAATCAAGTTCTGCTTGGATGCAGACAGAAGGAAGAAAGATACTTACACTAAAGCAGGTTAGGGTTGGGCAGGGAATTTCACTGGAGTAGAGGGCATCGGGAAGTTGATTGTGATGAGAGGAAGTGAAGGGATCGTCGAATGGAAGATCTCAGTGAAGTCTAAATTGCCTTGCAACTGAAAGAATAGGAGGTGATACTCAAGTTTTGAATGCTCAGAGTTGAGACCTTACATATTGGTGAGCATAAGATTCCAGATATGATGGAGGAGTGACTGGTGGAAGTGGGAGAAAGGAGAATGTAGATGAAGATGAAGGAGTGGCAGAGGAGTAGATATCTGGCCAACAACGAGACCACCAATATCATTTATCTCCCAAATGGGGAGGTGTGAAAATGAAAGTGGTGCCAATGACAATCACACCAGGACGATAGGCCTAATGGACACTCCAAAAGAAACCATGACATATGGCCACCCTCAGCACCCATGAGGTTGGCAACACCAGTGTAGAAGATCATCAGAATGTAGATGATGATCAGGATAAAGTGTGCACAAAGCTGTGCCTGGATCTAGTGTCTGAAATGACTGAGGAGGACCAAGTAAGGAGACAGTGGCAATGACTAGGGCAGGGGATGTCAGAGGCCAGTGAGACACATCCTTGAGCATCAGGACTTCTGGTTAGGAGAGAGGGAGAAGAAAGCCTTGGAAGGAACAGTAAGAAAGAGGAGAAACCAACTCCACTTCCTGATCCTGATGTAGGCAGCATGTGAGAAAGAAAAACAAACAAACCTGTGTCTGCAGTGACAGGGTGTTCCCAGAGAACAGCCAGGTGTCAAAAGATGAGAGCAAAGATCAGAGGAGAGCTTGATGGGGCACAGAGCAGAATCCTGGGGACATGCACTGGACTCAGGCTGGCCAGAAGATGGGGGCGGAGGGGAGGGATGCACCATAGGGTCAGATTAGAACTTGCACAGGGGGCATTACATTTGGAGTGGCACCCTAGGATGTGTGTCACGGATAGATGAAGACTGGGATGAAGGCATGTGGGCAACAGATGGGATTGACCAATCTGAATGCTCAGCTCAGTTGTGTGGCTCCTATCATGTTGAGGAGAAGCTAGGTGGTGACCACCAGAAGAGCCCATGCTGTTGTGAAGGCTCAGGGTGATGGGTTCCAGAGTAATCCTTGCCTTCTCTATGCCATCTCTTAACTCAGCATTTTTCTTTAAATTCTACAGAGAGACTACTTGGGAGTCCCAGGAGGGAGGGGCACTTGCATCCAGAAGGTTGAGGCTGCCGTGAGCAGTGATCGCACCAGTATACTCCAGCCTGGGTGATGCGGTGAGACCTTGCCTCAATAATAATAAAAAAATTATTATTGTTATTCTAAGGTGATGTTCAGTTTCTGTTTTGTTCTCCAGGGATATTTTGGTCTACCTTTAAGTGAGCTATTGTGTCAAACACATCCTCCTTGCCTTCAGGCTTTATTTTCTTAGAATTTGAGGATTTAAGAATCACATGTTGCAACAATATAACCAAAAGACAAACTTTAAGTAAGCCTACAGGATGCCATTGTCTGGCTGACTGAATAAACGTAAATGTTCTGAGAAACCTTTACATCACCACCAGGCATAGAACAGCTACAGAGAAACTGCAAGATGGAAGGTGTTTATAAACAAGACTTCAGCATGTCGGGCTGCACAATAAAAAGGAATATTGATGTCTTCCATCTAGTGCACCTCTCAAGAGAAATCAGAATAAATAAAACCGTCTCTTACTAGCTCCAGATAAAAATTTTCTGATTTCCCAAATCATATTTGAAGGGAACAAGGCAGGGTAAGTTGTTAGTCCCCATAATGTGGTCAGGACTTGGTGAGCAGACAGAAGGAAGGGGATGCAGTTTCCAGGAGGGGCCTCAGAGCTGCTCATCCCTGACGTCTGGCCTGTGTAGATGGCAGCCTCTCAGATAATGGTTGTGAACAAAGCTAGTTTATGATGCTGGTCTCAAAACAAATCTCTTTCAACCTGCCTATCCTCCCTAAGTCGTTGAAGACAGTTATTATTAGGCACTCCTAAATTCTGAGTGTTCTTTTTCTAACCTTGTGAAAAAAGTTATAAAACTGGAAGCTGTGAATATTTAAGAACAAAAAGTCATTTTAGCTAATTTTTTAAAATTTTCTTCATGTTTATTTAATTAAAAAAGAAAGGCCTCCATCATTGCCGTTAGTTGCTCCCAACTCCTAAGCCTGCTCAGTCTTTGTGACAGCTGCTGACAGATTGTCCCTCCAGATGGATTAGTAGGCTTGTAGATGGCACTCATCCTTCCGAATACTTTAATCGTCTAACCATACACACCAACTTCATATGAATGAGATGATGGCAATTCTAAAGGTGCCTGTTACCTGGGCATCCACTTCCAATGCCCACGTGACCCTATTGCTCTGAGGAGGTGTCAGGCACTGGGAATTCAAAGATGGAATACACAGCCCTCATTCCCATCATCTGGTGAAGGAGCACACCTGCATTGTGGTTCCTGTCCCAAGTGTCTTTCTGGGACCCAGTTTTAATGACCACATGGAATCCCATTGCTTGTGTATCTAATTTCCAATGTTCCCTCTTTAAACTGCAGTCTAGCTACACTTAACTGCTTATATGGTTCCATCTCTATTCTATTTCATCTATCCAACCCTTTTGTATAAGGCGGCAGGATATGAATGAATTCAATGTAAACAGATAACTCTCGATACAACTTGATAGCTGCTATAATAAATGAATGCCTAGAGAGATTTCAGAATCCTGGGGACTTGCACTAGACTCAGGGAGGAGATTAGGGAATATCTTCCATAAGGATTTGATATAAATGAAGAATTGTGTGTAAAGGGTCAGCTCTTGAAGAAACGCTTTCATGTTGCAGTAGCTGGGAGCACTTCCGTATGGGTGATGTATATGGCTGAGGTAAGTAAATGGCAGGGTGGGAGTCTGGATTGAAGGACAGAGCTCTGATCACAATCAGCCCTAAATACCATTGTTAGAAAATATAAATATTGTCTGAGGGTGGGGGGGAGTCGCTGAAAAGATGACATGCAGAAGGGTGGCATCATCAGATCTGTGCCTTGGGAAAATCCTTGACATCGAAGGTGAAAGGAAAGAGAACGATTCATTTGCTATTGCAGAAATTGCTTAAGAATTCATGTGGTACTTCTACGCCAGGTAGTGATGGGGTAGACAATTGGGACCAGCCCCAATTGGGGTTGAGATCCCACTCCAAGGAATGCACCCTAGGTTTGTCAGACACATAGCAGGGAGTGGAACCGCAGTGTGTCCTGCAGGCAGTGGTGTTACTACGATCCACTCCAAGCTAGGAACCACCTAGTGTCTCCCAAGTGACAAATGGAAAAAAAGTGTGCTCTGTATTAATGCCATGAAACCCTACACAAAAACCACTGTGCTTCCCTGCATGGATGAATCTCAAACTCATAACTGTGAATGAAAAACAAAATGAAAATAAAGGAATAGAATACATACTGCTCACAGAGAGGGAAACCCAGGGCACATGTGTCAGAGAGGAAACTAAGAGAAAAGTAAGGAAGTGATCACTCTTTCCATTTTTTTTTTTTTTTTGAGGTAGAGTTTTGCTCTGTCTTGGCCAGGATGGTCTTGATCTCTTGACCTTGTGATCCACCTGCCTTGGCCTCCCAAAGTGCTAGGATCATAGGCGTGAGCCTGGAAGTGATCACTCTTAAACTGGGATAGGGGTTTGCCTTCAGAAGAAGGAAGGGGATGTTACCCAGAAAAGAAAACTCAGAAGCTTTCAGAATTCAAGGAATATTCTTTTGCTTGACCTGAGGACTGGTTTATTCTGAGGTTGGTGCAAAAAATAAAAAAATAAAAGAATACATTTGCAACAACCTAATATATATGTGAAATTTATACTACTTTCTTGAGTGTTGTATTTCACAACTATTGTAAATTTTTTTATAAATGTGGATGGTAAGAAAGGGTGGAAACCTGTCATAAGATAATGGAATGATATGTTTTAGCAAGAGAATCCGTAGGGTTGAGTGGGTGACCAATGGAATCGAGAGGCTAGGGAGCAGCACCTAGCATCACCTCCAGGTGTGTTGTTGAACAGTAGGTGGGGTGGTAGCTTTGCTCACCACACATGAGTTCTAGAAGGAGTGAGTCTAGTGGGCTCAAACAGGAAATCATGAGTTAGGTTTTAGACTTGTCTAGATCCAGATGCTCTGGTCTACTAAGAAATTGGATACTGGCCTAGGGCTTGAAACGAAAGTATGGTTGGGAGTTTTGGATTCGAGAGGCATCAGCATTGGCAATCAACATAAGACATCAAGAATGCAAATGCCTAAAAAGTGTGTGTCTGTGTGTGTGTGTGTGTGTGTGTGTGTGTGTAGATTTATTATTAGAAAACTACAAAAAATCAGCATGAAAAGCTCGTGAAGAACTTCTCGAATCTAAGCTTCTAGTTTGTAGGGGAATGGTGGAGACAAATACCATAGATTACAGAGCTAGAAATAAAGGATCAAAGTGAAAGAGGAGAACAAAATAAGTAGCTGCTTTTGAAGGACCCTAAAGGGAAAGAGAAGGGAGGTGCCTATGAAGGGGCATGAGTTCTCAGGAGAGTTCCTTCTGGTCTGTCTTTAGCTACGGCAGACGCTGCTACTACTGGGCAGAGAAGATGATGCTGCAGCACGATTCCTGCAGGGGCAGGAAAAGACGGAATCCAAACCTCAAGCGCTGGCACTCCTCTCACATAGGAAGAGAAACACCCTCCTACTGCAAAGAGAGGGACAGCAGCTGGGACAGCCCATGCGAGAGCAGGAAATGGGGTCTTAAACCCTCCCAGCTGATTTTAGATGGCTGCAGAAGCACAGAATGTCGAAGTCCTAGGAGATAAAATCAACAGCTTAAACGACCTGGGGCAATTTTACTTCCTTCCAACCTAAAGTCTGTGTACTTCCAACATCACAGTTTATGCGAATTGCCACTTTGTAAGGGAAATGAATATTTGGGAAAAGAAATAGTGCAGCATCAATGGTGACCCCATTGATCTTACTAAAATTCAAATAATTTAAGTTTTGCAAAACGCCAGTGTGGTCAAAGAACAAATATGCACTGTAAAAAGCAGCAGATTTCACTTTAAAATATGAAATATTAAAAGAAGAAATAAGCAGCATTGCATCTGCTCTTGCTTGCTTGCTTTCCCTCTCTTCCTCTCACCCTCCCTCCTTCCCTCCCTTCCTTCCCTCCCTCTCTCCTTCTTTCCTCCCTTCCCTCCTTCCCTCCCCCCTTCCTTCCCTCCCTCCCTCCTTCTTTCCTCCCTTCCCTCCTTCCCTCCCCCTTCCCTCCTTCCCTCCCTTCCTTCCCTCCTTCCCTCCCTTCCTTCCCTCCTTCCCTTCCTTCCTTCCCTCCCTCCCTCTTTCTTTCCTCCTTCCCTCCCTTTCTTCCTTCCTTCCCTCCATTTCTTTCTTCCTTCCCTCCCTTCCCTCCTTCCCTCCCTTCCTTCCTTCCCTCCTTCCCTCCTTCCCTCCCTTTCTTCCTTCCTTCCCTCCCTTTCTTTCTTCCTTCTTCTCCCTTTCTTCATCTTTCACTTCATTTCTTTTTGTTTTTAGAAAGCGTGCATTGTTCCAAATTTTCCCTTGAAGTCTATTCTCAGGTTTGCAGTTGACATGTACAGAAAAGAGAATTGATAACCTCAGGAGAAAACAGATGCTTGTTACTGTCTCATAAGCATTGCTGTCCCCAAATTAATTAGACCAGGAAGCTCGTAGGCTGACAGTTTATCTACCTTTTAATTCTGACTGGGGTAAGACTGAAATTCCTTTGAGAGAACAGGAGCGAGGGTGGCACTGAATGTATTACAAATGACCCGCCATTTGATGTGTTACCAAATCACTTTGTCAATTTTTTATTCACCTTGGATGAAGTGTACTGCAGACAAGACACGTACATTTAATTACTGGAAGTTTGGAATCTAGGGGTAAATTTTCATGCATTCATCTGCCATGATTTTGGAAAACAAAAACAAAGCAAAAACTCTGGTACTGAAAACAGTTTAGAAACCAAAATAATCACGTTTTCAGAAAACAGACCCACCATGTGGTAGAATGACAGGTAATTTTAATTTACTTCTTTATGCTTTTAATTATTATCTGATTTTCTTTTTCAGCCAGCATGTATTACTTGTATAATGGAAAGAAAGAAAAATAAAGCCGCTACAGTAGCCATGTTCTGGATAGCCTTCCATTCAACCAACCCAGTCAGACACCCCACTGGTTCTCCAAGATGTCTGCATACCTGTGTTCCAAT
Organism: Aotus nancymaae; assembly: GCF_030222135.1. NCBI lineage: Eukaryota > Metazoa > Chordata > Mammalia > Primates > Aotidae > Aotus > Aotus nancymaae. The sequence continues at coordinate 23,005,916 of NW_026988455.1, forward strand.
CAACTGGGCTGCTGTCGTCCTAGCCTCATAGAGCTCTGGGACGCTGACACGCACCCACATTGTTGGGCTCACATGCATGGACTTCAACAGCTGAATGATGTGCTTAGTGTGAGGGATATTAGCACAGAAGTGTGTAGCAGGCAGAAGGGCTCTGCATAAAGCCAAAGTCACCTGCCAGCTGAGGACACCAGATGAGTTGGCAAGAAAGCCAATGCCACATCTAAAGCCCTGATGGTGCCAGGATGATGTTCTCCAGGACTCACCAGCCACCCTTCCCACATCTGACTGGAGCATAGCAAACACCTGAACATAACCAGTTTACATCTGTGAAGGATTTGAAGGACCATGCTAATGGAGTTCACCCTCTGGGCATATTTCCACATCAACAACCAGGAAGCCCTCAATTTAGGCTTCCCAAGAGCCAGTTGTGTTTCTGCTAAACCCACTTGTGCTATTTCTACTTGATATTTGTATTAATTCAGATAAGCCAATAATAATGGTAACAAGTACTGAATGAGTGCTTACTACGTGCAAGGCTAGCAAAATTCATTAAATGCTCATAAAAATTCTACTGTGCATGTACTATTATCCACCCCCCTTTTTTTCAGATATAGCACATCTGAAAGTAACATGCCTAAATTCACATGGGGTGCCAGGTTCAGAACCCAAGATGTCTGGTTCTGAGTTTCTCCCCGAAACACCATGGAGAACAGAGTTGAAGCAGTTGGGCTGTGTTGCATTTTTCCTTCTATTATGGGAGGGTGAAGGGATGGTCCTAGAGGAAATAAATTAAGGCATAATTCTGGGCTTTGGGGAAAATAGACTAATGCTATTTGCTTGGAGAATACCTGTCTGTGCAATACTTCAAGCAAGAAATCCATGGCTTACAACTGCTTGTGTAATCAATTTACGTTCATGCAGCATGGCTCCTGGGCAGAGGTCACATAGGACTCCCTTCTATAGAGCATCAGATGAACTCATAACTTAAGCTTCCTCCTGTTATGTACTACAATTGCTTTTGCATCTCCTGCAGCTTCCTGTTAATTCTCTTAGTCTTCTTACCATTCAGTTGAACAGTTCAGCAAATGCCTGTCTTCACTGCACCCCTCCTTCCCACCCTGCTCTCTGCAAATCCTGCTCCCATCTTCCAATCCTGAGGTCCAAAGTCTGTTTTTAGGTTTGTGAAATTTCTAAAAGCTCTTCTGGCTTCTGGGCCTCTTGACAGCCTGATTCTGTCCAAAACAATGATGTTCTTGGCCTCTTCCCCACACCAAAACTGGCAGATGTTCCAAAGTAAAAAGCAGCCCATTAAAGCTCCCCTTCATGCCACCACACTCCTCCCAGATGCAGGCTCTGAGAAAGGGGTTCCTGTGAGCTGCCTCGATGGCTCTTCAGTGCATTTCAGCAGAGTCTTACATTTTATCTGGTTTTTTCAGTGGCTCTGGGCAAGAACATTGATCTGTTATAAACTAGTTTATCATATTCAGAAGCAGAACTCCTACAGTTCTTTCTTTTTTTTTTTTTTTGAGATATAGTCTCACTCTGTTGTCTAGGCTGGAGTGCAGTGGTGCAATCTTGGCTCACTGCAACCTCCACCTCCTGGGTTCAAGTGATTCTCCTGCCTCAGCCTCCCAAGTAACTAGGATTGCAGGTGCACACCACCACGCCCAGCTAACTTTGGTATTTTTAGTAGAGACAAGGTCACCATATTGGCCAAGCTGGTCTCGAACTACTGAACTTGTGATCCGCCCTCCTCAGCCTCCCAAAGTGCTGGGATTACAGGCGTGAGCCACCACGCCTGGCCCCTATATTTCAATTTGGAAAAGCAAAAACAAAAAAAGAAGTGACTTACACCTACTGTAGTGCTTCTACATGTTTTCAGTTGCACAAATGCAAATGTATTTCGTTTTCAGTCTTTTTGTTGATACAAGGTTGCTGTTCTTGTTTTGAAAAACTCACATGATCTTATTGTTCCTAAAAGTAGACAATTACTCTAAGAAGTCATGAATTGGTAGGGCTGAAAGGAAATTTGGGGAAATTTAATAAAATTTTCTTATTTTTAAGGTAAGAACTGATGGCCTTAAAAGACAGATAATTGAAGCATGAGAAAGCCTCAGATTTTTCTTCTGCTTCTCTAGCTTTCAAGTTCTTTCTCTCTCTTCCTATCTTATGACTTCAAACATTTGGAAAAATAGTTCATATGGATAATGAATGAAGTTATCACGTGACTTAGAAAAATGGAGGGTGGATCCCAAATAGAACATCCCCATACCTCTGGGCTATTTTGCTCATGCTGCTGTCCAGACACCCCTGGGATGGTCAAACAGAGTGGCCACTGAGCACCTCCACCTGCAGGCATTTGTTCACACAAGAGATCCTCTAACCTGTAGGTTTAGAGGAAATCAAAGGTGCTAGAGCCAGCCAGCATTCTGCAGCTCCTGGACTTGGGAGCAGGAGGGGAACTCAAGCACACAAAAATGCATTGTGTGTCCTGGGCCTACCTAAGCCCACTGTACTGGGGATCATGACAAAGTGTTCTAGACTAAAAGAAACAGGAAAGAAAGGCACCATCTTCATCTCCTCCCTCCCTTACCTCCTACATCCAATTCCCCCTTCCAAGTTCCACTGGTTTTAATTGCAAAATGTATCTTAGATTCAACCACTTTTCCCAAGTGCCACTGCTGCAACCCCAGATCCATCCTTCTTTATCTCGTGCCTGGACTGTCGCAGTAGCCACCTAATGGCCTTCTGCTTCCGTTCCTGTTCCCCTTCAAATTATTTTCTCCCACATTACTGTTTTGTAACATACCGACAGTCTTGCCACGGCCTCACTTAAATCCTTCAGAACATACCGTGCATGTGGAATATACTCAGAGTTCACACCCTGGTCCACCCATCCCTCTTCATGCCCATCTCATGCCACAGTCCCTGCAGTTCATTGTGCCCCTGGCATGCCCGCTTCTTCTGTGCCTTCTGATTGCCCTTTTCCAATTCAGCATGTTTTCTCTAATGGGAAGGCCTGCACCCACTCCAAAAGCACCCATGTGCATGCCTGGGTCCACAGCCTGGCACCCTCAGCTGAACTATCAGCTTCTCAGTATGCCAGCCTTGACCCTCCCTTTGTCTCTGTCATTGACGTAGCTCATTTTTTTCAGAGCCTGTCTCGCACTCCTACTCCTTCACTTTATAGTCTGTCTAAGTCATTCATTCTTCATAATGGCAGGATCATGTCCATTTTATCTCCTTCTGTGAAACAAGCCCCTGGTCGCCTGGCATGCACTAGGTACTCTCTAACGGAATGCACTTGTGGGTAAATACATGCATGAAGATATAGGAGAATATTTTCTTCACCTCCAGAGTTGATTGGATTGAGTAAAGTTTTCTTCCAGAAATACTGTTCAAAGGTCTGGAATGACTAGCCAAAAGATGGAAGCAACCCAGGTGTCCATGGACAGATCGGTGGAGAAGTAAAATGTGGTCTCTTCATTCAATGGAATATTATTCAGCCCTTAAAAAGACAGAAATCCTGACATATGCTATGGATGAGCCTCGAGGACATTATGCCCAGTGAAATAAGCCAGTCCCCAATGACAGAGATTGTATGACTCTACTCATATAGAAAAGTCAAATTCATAGAGACAGAAAATCAAAGCGTAGTTTCCAGGGGCTGGGGCAGTGGGGAAACAGGTGCTAGTATCTAGCAGACATAGAATTTCAATTAAGGTTATTCACAGTGAATAACTTTAACACTGCTCAACTGTATATTTCAAAATGGTTAACAAGGCGAATTCCACATCATGTGCATTTTGCCGCAATTATAACTACAAAATGTAAAAAAGTGATAAATGACATAAAAACGGACGTTCTACATATTATATGTTTGTAAGAACATAGAGAAAGACATAGGTCTCCTGACCTGGAGAAAGAAGACTGAAAACGGACGAGAGGAATCTTAAACATTTTATTTATACTGCATAGATTGTTTGATGATTACAATCTGTTCACATTCTTAGAAAGAAGTCCTCAACAAAGCCACAGATCCCATGAAAAAGTGGCAGAGGCGCAACGGGGATCAGGTTTTAAATGCATTCCTTTTATTCTCTTACCAGTAGACACACTCGCAACTAATTTTTCATGACAGACCATGTCACCACACTGGATAGGCCCTCTTGGCCTAAAAATGCCTATTTTGGTCACTTATCCTATGGGCTCTCCAGTGAAGAAAGAGACTTCTCACCCCTGTAGAGAGAAATAACTGTACTAGACTCATCGAGTGGCAATCCCCAAGTTGGAGAATATTCCTGACGGGAAACTTGAGGAAACTGCAGGCCATTTTTTGCCCGACATACTGATTAAAGCCCAATGCTCAAGTAAGAGGAATAGAGTTCTAAGCTGGCAGCCCACTGAAAGAAAGAATCTCACTCCTCCAGAGAAATGTTACAGGCAGTGCAGAGCCTCCAGAACAAGTGGGCAGCGGATATTTGACATCTTCCAAGGGGAGTTTATAAGTTTATTTTTTTGCTCAGGAGTTGGAAGATTCTATTCCACCCTGCTGTCAAAGGCAGTTTCAGGATGAGTGGATTTTCCTGCTAAACTGCTTGACATGATTTATTTGTTTTTGTTTTTGTTTGAGATGGATTCTGTCTCTCGTTGCCCAGGCTGGAGTGCAATGGTGCAGTCTCGACTCACTGCAACCTCCGCCTCCTGGGTTCAAGAGATTCTCTTGTCTCAGCTTCCCAAGTACCTGGGATTACAGGCATGCACCACCACACCTGGTTAATTTTGTATTTTCAGTAGAGACGGTGTTTCACCATGTTGGTCAGGATGGTCTCGAACTTCTGTCCTCAGGTGATCTACCTGCCTCAGCCTCCCAAAGCACTGGGATTACAATGTGAGCCACCGCACCCAGCCCCTTATCATGATCTATATATAGGCCGCTTGCCTGTGTAGAACTCCTGTGTAGAGATGACAGGGATTCTTGCAGCAGGATAACCCCTGGATTAGGAAGGAAGGGAGGGAGGGAGAAAGGAATAATAACATGTATCAGATAAAGAGGCTGGAAAGGGGGATACTTCCGGACCAATAATCATATAATAATCAGGATCTTTTAAGAAATCTTACAAAATAAGTATTGCTTAGCACAAGATGTATAGGAAAAAAAGAAAATTAAATGAGGCATCTAGATTCAGGCATCTACAAATTTGGTGGAAGCTTCATTTGTTCTGAAAATTAAAAAAAATAATTTGCAAAATTTAGGAAGAAAAATCCCCGTGGAGTCTTAAAATTTTGCATTAGCAATCATTTAATTTCTAATTAGGTTAAAATGAGGAGTTATCAGGGGTGACTTTTGTACTCCCAGATTCTCCTAACAACTCAGGTGTGTGTTTATTTTTAACACAATATTGAGAATTTATATTTTTCTAAAATTACGTTTGATTTTCTCTAGTTTCAAGACTGATTGTATTTTACAAATCTTTATCTGTAGTTATATTTGCCTTTCGTTTCTAACATTGTTTATTTGTGACTTTCCGCCTTTCGATCTCCATTTTGCTAGGACTGGTCTGCGGACGCTTCCATCTCTCACCTTCCAAACTCCCTTCCTTCCCCTTCTCCTAAGTTTGCTGGGTTGTTCATTTTCTGGTCTTCTGAGTTGGATCTTGGCCTGTGAATGTCCATATTCTTTTCCTTGCTCCGTGTTCCTCTCCACACAACTCTAGCTACATCTCTCACCCCCTGACGCAGGGGCATTTTCAGTGTCATTTAATGCTAAGTACTTTGCCCTCTCCAACTGCCATGTAGCATTTTCAGTTTCATTGCAATAAACCAGGATTTTATGGCGTGAGGTCTTGGTGTCTACAGGACTCACACGTGTACGGCTGTTCCCTCTTTGTTCAGTCCTTCACCCTCACCAAGCCCTGGTCTTCTCTTTGGGCCTCATCTTGTTTTCCACACAGATGCCTGGACAGAGCCATGTGTCCTGGTGGTGTTGCTGGCCCACTGGGCAGGGTGCTCAGTCCCATCACCGACGTGGCAGTACCCATAGCCCTGCCTTCATGGGACACATCCTCCTTCCTAGTGCCAACTAAAGATAAAATAATCAAGCTTTCAAAGAATTAAAGTGAGTTTTATTCGGAAGCCTCACTGAGGACTATAGACAGAGGCCAATCACCTGGGAGCAGTTCTTTTTTTTTTTTTCTTTTCTTTTTTGAGACGGAGTTTCGCTCTTGTTACCCAGGCTGGAGTGCAATGGCGCGATCTCGGCTCACCGCAACCTCCGCCTCCTAGGTTCAGGCAATTCTCCTGCCTCAGCCTCCTGAGTAGCTGGAATTACAGGCACGCGCCACCATGCCCAGCTAATTTTTTGTATTTTTAGTAGAGACGGGGTTTCACCATGTTGACCAGGATGGTCTCGATCTCTTGACCTCATGATCCACCCGCCTCGGCCTCCCAAAGTGCTGGGATTACAGGCGTGAGCCACCGCGCCCGGCGGGAGCAGTTCTTTAGAGGGGATCTATCAATGGCTTTGGCCAGGGTTTCAGCCCATAGCTCAGATACAGGTAGTGAGGGTTCAGTATCAGCAAAATCCCATCAGACTTGCTAGGAAGTTACATTAAAGCAGAGCCAAATCAAGGTTTAAGAGTAAGAATACACTTACAGATGATAGATCACAGAGGCATAATCACTAACTGGTCAAACGTTTCCTTCTTTTTTGAGACAGGGTCTCCCTCTGTCATCCAGGCTGGAGTGCAGTGGTGCGATCATAACTCACTACAGCCTCGACCTCCTGGGCTCAAGTGATCCTCCCACCTCAGCCTCCTGAATAGCTGGAACTATAGGCATGTGTCACCACACCCGACCAGACATGATTTTACGAGTAGGAAATGCAGGGACTAGGATCATGTGTTTTTTGACTATAAGAATGTAGGGACTCCGGTGAGAGACATGGGTGGCTATGTGCTCTATCTTGTTTTGTCTTCAAAGCATCCCACCAGAGAGCTGCATGTTATCACAGTGTCAGGGGCTTTGTAGAATTACACTGTCTAGCAGAAACTAGCAGACGTGGCTTCTTACCTTTGCTACTGTGTCTCACAGTGGACAAGGTGGCTGTGTCCCTCTCTGAAGCCTGCCTGGCTGGACTTCATGCCCCACCAGACTCCACACCCAACCAGCGCTTAGAGATTGGGGGCAGCTGCTGGAGTTTGCCAGTCCAGGGCTCAGCGCTCTTTATGCTTCTTCTGCTGGGCTCTTGTGTGCATTTTTGAGGGTGTCACATTTGATCCACATCTTCACGAATTTTTTATAGGAGGAGGAGGGCCCGTGTGAACTCCTACTGCCCTGTGTTTACTGGAAAGTAAAGCTAACAGCCACCTTCCCCTGCCTCCGCCTATTTGAGATCTCAGTAAGAATGGTAGTGTCTCTACACTGGGAACATCACTTTCCATTTGATTGATACTTTTGAAGGATGAAGAGAAAAGGAGAAGATTATAATACATGAGTGAGGATGTGTGTGTATGTGTGTGAGAGAGAGAGAGAGAGAGAGAAAGAGAGGCTAACTAAATCCTAAGTGTCCAGGAAAAAGCCTGATGCTGGAAGAACAGAGTAACGAAGCTGAGCTCTCCCTGTCTCTCAGCAGCTTTATTGATTTACAGTTGACATAAAGCTCACCTTTGTAAAGTGTATGGTTCAACAGTTTTGATTATATTTACAAAGCTATGCAATTATCACCGCTCTCTAATTTTAGAACAATTTCATCACCTTGTACCAAGAAAAAACCTTGTACCCATTAGCAGTGCCTCCTCCTTCCTCTGCACTTTGCCTCCTCCACTCCCAGCAACCACTACTCTACTGTCTGTGAATTTCACTCCTCTCATACCTCATAGAAGTGGCTTTTATGACTAGCTTCTTTCACTTTTTGACTCTGATGAATAACGTTTCTATTAATATCCATTTACAGGTTATTGCGTGGATGTGTGTTTTAATTTCTCTTGAATGTATACTTAGCAGTGGAATTGCTGAGTCATATGGTAACTTAAACAAAGTGGTTTTTTAAAAAAATTAATTTTATTTTAATTTTAAGTTCTGGGATACATGTGCAGGACATGCAGCTTTGTTGCATAGGTAAACGTGTGCTGTGGTGGTTTGCTGCACCTATCAACCCATCGCCTAGGTGTTAAGCCCAGCATGCATTAGCTATTTATCTTGATGCCGTCCCTCCACATTTCCCTCATCGCAGACCCCAGTGTGTGTTGTTCCCCTCCCTGTGTCCATGTGTTCTCATTGTTCAGCTCCCAATTATAAGTAAGAATATGCGGTGTTTGGTTTTCTGTTCCTGTGTTAGTTTGCTAACTAACAATAATGGCTTCCAGCTCCATCCATGTCCTTGCAAAGGACATGATCGCATTCCTTTTTATGGGTGCATAGTATTTCATGGTATATATATACTGGCTTTGTATTTTAAGGACTGTTTGAGATCGCACCCCTCACGCACTGCTGGTAGGAATGTGAAGTGATACAGCTGCTTTATAAAACAGTCTAGCAGCTCCTCAAATGGTTAGACAGAGAGTTACCATATGACCAAGCAATGTTACACCTACGTATATACCCAGGAGAAGTTAAAACTCTTATCCCCACAAAAATGTGTGCATGAAGGTTCAAAATGGTATTGTTTATAATCGTGAACAAGTAGAAAGCACCCAATGTTCATCAATTGATAAATGAATAAATAAATGGTGATAGACCCACACAATGGGATATTATTTGGCACAAAGAAGGGGTGAAGATGCTACAGCATGGATGATCCTTAAAAACATTCTGCTAAGTGAAAGAAGCCAGTCACCAAAGACCATAAGTTGTATGAAACCATTTTTTTTTTGAGGTCGAGTCTTACACTGACTCCCAGGGTGGAGTGCAGTGGTGCGATCTCGGCTCACTGAAACCTCTCATCCTGGGTTCAAACAATTCTCCTACCTCAGTATCCCAAGTAGCTGGGATTACAGGCATGCACCACCGCACCCAGCTAATTTTTGTATTTTTAGTAGAGATGGGATTTTGTCACTTTGGCCAGGCGGGTCTTGAACTCCTGACCTCAGGTGATTTGTCCACCTTGGCCTTCCAAAGTGCTGGGATTACAGGTATGAGTTACCGCTCTCAGCCCCTATGAAACGATTTCAAGGAAATCTCCAGAAGAGGCAAATTCTTAGAATCTGAAGGTGGAGGAGTAATTGTCTAGGGCTGAAGTGGGAAAGAGGGGGAGGGTTCTTTATTTTGACATACTGCAAATGTTCTCAAGTGAACTGTTATGATAGATACACAACTCTATTAATACATTAAAAGCCATTAAATAGCATACTTGAAATGAGTGAATTGTATGATGCATAAATTATATCTTAAACACATGGGAAAAAACCCTCCTGTTAAGTACCCTATATCCTGAATGCTGTCACCTTTATGTGAATGAACCGTCCTGGATGGAAAAATTCTCTCTTCCCTCTTTCACATGGGTTGAGTCACATGGAGAACTTGCTTTCTTTACCGCAGTGGAGAAATGCTTTTAAACCAGCATTTAGCATTGCTGGCTAACTTTGAAGATAAATCCAATTTATCCTGCATGTAAGAAAAATTGACTATTGTCAAGGCCAAGTGAGAGAGAACAAAACTGTTTGTGACTGAAGCCCTCTCAGGGATATGCCAGCCCAGCTATCATGGGGGTCTGCCTTAATCTTCCCCACGGTGAGTCAGATAGTGTGGGTCCCTGTGTGTGCCTGTAGGTGGCTGGCTGAGATGGGGCAAAGGATGTGGGATGAAACTCCAGGGGGACAGACCACCAGGACCCTCACTGCTATGACATAGGCCATCAAGTCCCTGTCACTGCCAGGTGCAGGAGTGAAAACGGAGTGAAGGAGCTGATGGAAAGGTGTTGGCTGGGGCCTTCTCGGTCTCTGCTTACTGCTGCAACACAAAATTCTGGAGTTGAAGACACCCCTGTTCTCGGCCACTGACTTCGCTAATGAGGTAATCAAGGCCCTGAGAGTTGACCCAAGGTCTCAGATGGCAATACAATTGACACCCACAATGTGCTCTGTATTCCAAAGAGCAGGTGCCAAAGGCCTGTCCTAAAATACCAGCAAGATTCTCAAGGGTTTCTTTTTAACTCTGAACATCACAAGAGGTCTATATCTTCCTCTCCAGATTAATGGGATTTAATTGGAGATTCAGATATAAACTCATCTACCTATGGTTAATTGATTTTCAACAAGGATGCCAAGTTCATCCTTATGCAATGGGGAAAGGATACTCTAGTCAAAAGATGGTGCCAGGACAACAGGATATCACATGCAAAAGATGCACAAAAATTAACTCAAAATGAATCAGCAGCCTAAACAGAAGAGCTAAAACCATAAAACTCTTAGAAGAAAACATAGGGATAAACACAGGATAGTTATTTTTGCTAAACATCTCCCCGAGGAAGTCATTAAATCTGAAATGATTGAGAGTTAGTGGCCAGGCCAGATCAAAAATAATTTTTAACAGCTTTGTTGAGATATAATTCACACACCAAACAGTTTACTCAGGTAAAGGGTCAGTCAGTGGTTTCAGTATAATACATTATTAACTTTCAAAACTGTGGTAAGATAAAATACAACATTTGCCATTTTAACCATTTTAAGTAACAATTCAGTGTCATTAATTATATGCCCAATGTTGTGCAATCCTCATCACTATTTCCAAGACTTTTTCATCACTCCAAAGAGAAACTCTGTACCCATGAAGCAATAACTCCCCATTCCCTCCTCCTCTCAGTCCCTAGTAACCTCTAATCTAATTTCTGTCTCTATGAATTTGCCTATTCTAGATATTCCATATAAATGGAATCATATAATCTTTTTTTCTTTTGTGTTTGGCTTATTTCACTTGACATTATGTGTTCAAGGTTCATTCACGTTGCTGAATGTACCAGAAGGCATTTCCTTTGTTTTTGAATAATCGTCATTGTATGTATATACCACATTTTATTTATCCAAGTATTTTCTCCCATTTTGTAGGTTTTCTTTTCACTATCTTGATAATGTCCCTTGATGCACAAAAGTTTTCAGTTTTGATGAGTCTAATTAATCTATTTTTTCTTTTGTCACTCATGCTTTTGGTGACATATCTAAGAAGCCCTTGCTAAATCTTAGATCATGAAGATGTATTCCTATTTTCTTCTAAGAGTTTTATGGTTTTAGCTCTTCTGTGTAGGCTGCTGATTCATTTTGAGTTAATTTTTGTACATCTTTTGCATGTGGATATCCCGTTGTCCCAGCACCATCTTTTAAAGAGAACGTTCTTTCCCATTGAATGCACTTGGCATCCTTCTTGAAAATCAATTACCATAAATGTATGAGTTTATTTCTGAACTCTCAATTATATTCCATTAATTTTGATGTCTATCTTTATGCCAGTATTACACTATTTTGGTTATTATATCTTTTTAAATCAGGAAGTATGAGTTTGCCAACTCTGTTTTTCCTTTTTAAGGTTGTTTTGGCTACTCAGGTGTCTCTTGCAATTCCATATGAATTTGAGGATCCGTTTTTCCATTTCTGCAAAATGGCCATTGGAATGTTGATAGGGATCTGTGGATCTGTGGGTGGCTTTAGGTGACTGGAACAGTGTTGAGTATTTCTAGCTATGGTACGGAATGTTTTTCCATTTATTTAGGTTTTCTTTAATTTCCAACAACTATTTTTAAACACCTTTATGAATCCATGTGGGATCAGAGAAAATAGAAGAAACAGCCCCTGTCTTCTAGAATGCCTCTAGGAATGAGAGGGAACTTTTTTTTTTCTTATTTAGACTTCTTAACATGCAAAAGTTTGTGACAGGATTAAGAACTATTAATGTGAATAGTTTAAATTATTAAAAGGCACACACATATGTGCACATACACATACACACACTCACGTTTATTGTTCTTTAGTTATGTTTGATCTGTGACTCGAAGAATGTTGTGTGTGTGTGTATGTGTGTGTTGTGGTATGAATATATTTGGGGATACATGTGGGGTGTGTATGTGGAGGTGTGGTGTGTGGTATATGTGCTGTGTGTGCATGTTCCTGTGTATGTGCATGTAGCATGTGTGGTGTACATGCACATGCAAGTGTGTGTGGTGAGTGAAATGATATGTGTGTGTGTGTTGCTGTGTTTGTAGATGGGCATGACTGGGGTCTCCAGGGTAAAGAGCTGGAGTATCAGCAGTCTAGGGAAAGGGGCTTTCAGGGAGAGGGAGTGACCAGGGAGGGAAGGGAGGATGCCTGGGAGAGCACTTACCTTATGGCTTGGCCTGAGAACCCTGGCACAGCCACTGCTGTGCTCACCGCTGAAAATGAGCTCTGTGTGATCATCAGCCCTTGGTGTGGACATCAGATTCACAGTGTAGGTGGCCGTGGTGCAGGAGCGTGGTGTGACAGTCCACAGTCATGCCAGGAAAGACAAGGGAGTTATCTTGCATGATCTTCTCTCTCCTAGAGCAAAGAAGTGAAACCGAAGAAAGGAGGCCGTCATGGACAAGGTGCCGCCAGGGCCAATTCAGTCAGAGTTCCGTGATGGCTTCAACACTTTTGTTAGATGAGAAGTTGTACCAGATGGTTTCTCATGTCCCTTTGAACTCCAAGGATAGAGAGACAACCTAGTACTCCTAAGGAGAACAATGACCATGTCACCATCAGTGAAAGGGAGGAGAACAGTCACAGAGGGTGGCCCACAGCACTGGGGCCTGTTGGGCAACACATTGACTGAGAAACTCAGCCCCGGGTCCCACTGGAGCCCCAACAGAAGCTGCAGCCACCCTGAGCTAAACTCCCCTAAGGTGGCCCCAGCGAGGGCACAGCAGACCCACGTCCTTTGAGTGCTAGCAGCCCTGGAGCACAGGACAGCCTTGTGACATGTGGCCGAAGACCTCAGTCAAGTGCCCGAGCCTCTCTGGGCTTTACCTTGTCTTCCTCAAGCTGAGGTCAGTGCAGAAGCTCCCTGAGAGCCCTCCGTCAACTCTGTAGTGACACTACAAATCGGTGTCATTTGTCCCCCTTGACTTGGCCTGTCATATCCACCCAAGGGTGTGTACATGGCTGTGGGCACTGATACAATGTAGTGGGGACCCTGAAATCTGGGGAGATCTCCACACCCCCAAATCCAAACAGGAACACTGACTGTCCCATCTCAAGGTTGTGAATGTTTTCAGCAAGAAGTTAGGAGAAACAGATGCCAAGTTTTACTTCCAGACATCTGTGAAGACAGAACCTCCCGGTAAACTCCCGGCAACAGCTGCAGTGGTAGACACACAATTGGGTGCTTACTGATGAGACTGGAATCCTATCTCAAGTCAGCTGCTTGGCTCTGTACTTGTGTTTCTTATGGTTTACTCTGCATGATTTCCAATCTAGCTGCCGGTTTTGAGAAAAGGGAAAAAGTCAGATCTAGAAGGAGTACTTTCAGTTTCACTGTGGTTTAGTCACTTAACCCTAAATAAAGTGAGCCCACAGCACAGCATTCAAATGGGTGGTGGCATCCTGGAGCTGGACACACCGCACATGCCTGTGTTGGATGGCCGCAGTCCAACCCTGAGTCTGGATGCGCTGGCCTGGGAGCCCACAGCCCGGCCTGCCTGACATTCTTGGAGTAGCCTTCAGACCTTTAGGGCAGCCCTGGTCCTTTGAGCATCCGAGGAAGAAGCAAATATGACAAGCTTATTTCTGGACTCTGCTTCGAAGACACAGGAAGCCGTGATTCAGAGGACGGCCCTGTGGACCTACATGCGCTAAATGAAATTTCCTCTTAGGAGATGCCCTTGCCCCTCCTCTCCTCTTCACCTCTGTGGGAAAGAGTCCAGAGCCTGGGTCAACAAGATCTGTTCTGTCTCTGCCCTGGATTTATTCCTTGGGCCTTGGCCTCAACGTTGGGGAAAACACAAAATAAATCCCCTGTATCTTTTGGAGCCTCAGAGCAGGCAGCAACATAGGGACATCAGACAACCCAAAGAGAGGGAACCTCACACCTACACCCACTGGGAAGAGGGTTTCCAGTGTTGACTTCATGTTGGCCCTGTCCATGCAGAGATCCCTGGAAGGCACAGTGGCACCAATGTGACCTGCACCAAACCCACCTAGTCTCCAGGCATCCACTGTGACCCCAGACAGCATAGGTTCCATCTCCAGGTGCTTACTAGATCCTGAACAGTCCCTCCTCTCTCCCCTCACACCCTCCATTCCTGTCTCCAGGCATCCACTGTGACCCTGAGTGGGCCCCACTCAAACTCTAGACATCCATGGTGACCCTGCACAGTCTTCACCTCATCTCCAGGCATCCAGTGGACTTTTCCAGCACAGTCAGATAGTAAGGCTGTTACCAGGAGAACCACAATTTGGTCCTCAATAAGGGAGATGTGTTATTGACCTCTGTGTGCAAGCCCCATGTAGGCAATGGCCCTGCCCTCCTGAAGGTTCTGTGCCTACGGAATGGGGCTGCAGGCCACCCGTGGTCCTGGGAGGGAAGAGATGGGTCAGGACATACCTGAGGAAGCAGCTCATCTGCTCAGGGACTGGAGAAAATTCCACATCTCAACTTCCTCTTATAAATTCACATTTTAAGAATGTACTTAAACCAATACGCCTTCTGTTATTTCTTTTTTTTTTTTTTAATTCTTTTTTCCTTTCCAGAGAAATGTCTAATGGCCCTGAGATAAATGCCAGGATGAAAAATTTGTACATTCCCACACAGTGACTTAAATTAGCTCTGAGGTTTGGCTGTAGAGAAAGAACCAGTAACTGGTTGTATTTGGCCACTATGGGTGAAGTGTGTCTTTGAACTATGCGGTCACTGTTAGTCCGGTGTACCTAGGTGTTTGCGTAGGCAGAGAGGCCAAAAGAGAGCTGGGGACACTATGGAAGGTGTTTCTGTTCTCCAGTCTTCTTTGGGTCTCTTCTCACCCCACTTCCAAATTGGAGACAAGCCAATTCTGTTTTACTCTTTAGCTCATTTTCCACATTAAAAAAATATACTGTCCCAACACAGGCAGGCCAGGTGGGAATGCAACCCACCTGAAATTTCTGTTGTCACCTGGAGCAGTTGCTGAAGCCCAGGACATCCTCGAGCCTTGGGCTGTGTGGAGGGTGACTTCAGAGAGCCACAAGGGCTGCACAGAGGCCCTCTCAGCTGTGGACACTGGACAGGCGGAACATGTCTGCGTGGGTCCGTGTTCCCATCCATAAAATAAAATGGAGATGATGGTGAAGGTTACTTCAGTCACTTATTCTGCAGTTCGTATAAATAAAGGGATAGGCTGGAGGCTGACAGATGTGAACCTCAAAGCATTTTAATTTCCCAATCACATGGCTGTGTTATACACTCAAAACATGAGTAAATAGAAATAATGTAATACATTTGTAAAAGATAAGCCAAGGCCAGAGAGATCTGCAACATTGATAATGGACAAAGCAATCATATAGAGAATTAAGTAATAATTCCCCCAAGCCCATATTAAAGATATGAACAGTGAATAGGAAAATGGGCAACAGACATGAACGTGAAATTTGTCAAAGAAAAACTTTAATGTTCAGTAAAATATTTGAAAGATGCTTAACAGGCCTGCCCACCCCCAGCCACGCCTCTAGACGGAAGGCTCCCAGCTGCTGTGGGGTAGGGCTTGGCCAGTGCTTCCAAGCTCTCTGGCAGAGTGTGAGGCCCATTGCTGCTCGCCCATCCTCACATTTTATTTATTTTTATTTATTTTTTATGTTTATGGGTTTTTGGTTTTGAGATGAGGCACCACTATGGCTCACTGCAGCCTCGACCTCCCGGGTTTAAGTGATTCTCCCACCTCAACCTCCCAAAGGCTGGGATTATATTCATAAGCCATCACATCGGGCATGCCCACATTTTAAAGAGATTCATTCAAGCATTGTTAATAAGAATTTTTGAAATATTTAAATATATAGCAATAGAGAAATCGATGAATACAGCTTTTATACTTGTATGATAAAATATTTGCATCAATAAAAATAAATAATTGTGTAACAACACGGATAAGTCTTTATACCATTGTGCTAGGAGGAGAAAGCAATGGAAGAATGATACATACAGTTAACGCCATTTCTGTAACTTTCTAAAATGTACAATTATTATTGGTTATAGTTTCTGTGATATTTTAATAACATGCTATAGTTCCATTATAAGTAGGAAATATATTAAACCATTGGAAGCAGCATTGTACCAGTGGAGAAGAAATGAGGTCGTCTGTCAGGAGTTTATTTAAAGAACTTAAGGCTGGGTGCAGTGGCTGTCACCTATAATCCCAGCACTTTGGGAGGCCGAGGTGGGCAGGTCACCTGAGTTCAGGAGTTCGAGACCACATGGTGAAACCTTGTTTCCACTAAAAATACAAAAATTAGCTGGGCGTGCTGGCACTTGCCTGTAATCCCAGCTACCTGGGAGGCTGAGGCAGGAGAATCACTGGAACTGGGGAGGCAGTGGTTGCAGTGAGCCGAGATCGCACCACTGCACTCCAAACTCGGCTACACAGTGAGATTTTGTGTCAAAATAAACAAACAAAAACACTTCAGTTCTGGGTGTCATGAGCCATGATTCATTTCTTGGAAGAAAAACATCTGAAAACAAATATGGCAAAATATGAACTCATGTGAAGCCAGGTGGTACGCATAGGCATGTTGGTTCTGTTCTTTCTGTTTTCATAATAAACTTTTAAAGGGATGGTGGCATTGGATGGTTTATGAACCTCCAATCCAGATGTGGGAGTAGCTACAGGCTTCCAGATCCAGGGGAGCAGAAGGGCTTCACCGGACCCTGGGGCTCTTCGTTTACGTCTTTGAACACCTGTTCTCTCCTAGCCCTCCCCAGGGATGCAGCCCATGCCTCACCATGCCTCCTTAGAGCTATGAGTTCATCGGGAATTGGGATAAACACAGAACTTGCACCCTGTCCCCTGCCTCACACCGCACACTTGATGTTCCAGCATCCTGAACTTCCAGTATCATGTGCATCCCTTTCTGACTCTGTGCATTTGATCCAGGGACTCCCCTGCCTGGCACACCCTCTTTGCTATTCATCTGAGCCCCTGTCACGTAACTCTGGCTAATTCTTACAAATGGTAAGAGTTAAACCAGATGCCACCTCCTCCAGGAAGGCTGCTTGGCTTCCAAAGTGGGGTTTGTTGTAAGGTGTTACCCCATTGTTGATAATGGCCTGTTAATGTATTTGTCACCTTTGGTGGGTGGGAGTTCTTTGAAGACAGACCTATCTAAGTCACCATTGTACCCAAACCCTAGCAAAAGGCCCAATTTAGAAGCAGATTCAGTGTGTATTTTTCAAATGCATGCACCAACCTTTTTCAACCTCCTGCTCCAAACATCTGCAACATGGATCTGTGTCCATCTGTCTGCACATTTTAGATAAATTGATGGTCTGTAGTGAGAGCTGACATCATCCCCAAGTATCTACAAAATGTCACCTTCTCCTCCACGGAAGCGGCCTTTAGGAGAAGCTGTACACTAGAGTCTAACAAATCCCTTGACCTACAGGAAGCTTCACACTAAAAGTCCTCAGCCTGGCCTGGGAAAGTGAAGCTCTGTTGTTATGTCTCAACACCTGGGATACCACTCAGGAAGAGCAGGAGCCCCTCTCTGCCTGCAGCCCCCAGGAGCTCCCCACTTGCATGCTAGCCTACCCTTTGGCTTTAGCAACTCATCAAAATTTCTTGTTTAATGTCTCTGCTGGCTTGCAGGGTAGCTTCTACCCAGGTATGCAAATGTCTGACTCCTGTGTCCCCTGCTGGCCCCTGTCACTCTTCACAATGCCATTTGTCCTGTGATCTTAGTTCTCCGATGGGTTTGTGGAAAGTTGTAAATTTTCTACCTGTCTAGTTTTTTCCCTGTTGTAAGGACAGAGCTCACTACATGTGGAATCTAACTCTACCTAGAGCCAATTATCTGTGTGGAAGTGTTTCGGCCACTACAGCCTCCCAATAAGCGTGATATTACAGGGTGTATGGAGGAATGCAAGGGCATCCCCTGGTTCCCTATTATCCACTCCCTCAAGTCTGGGTTTACAGCTTCTCACACCAGCTGTCAGAACACCACGGGTGGCAAAGTCAGACGTCAGCAGGTGCCTGGCCCTGGACAGGCAATTCACCTGCTTTGGAAAACAATTTGTCAGTTTCTTAACAAGTTAAACATACACCTAACACAGCAGTTCCTCTCCTAAATATTTACTACAAAGAGCTGGAAGCATGAAAGAGTTGTGCAGGAATGTTCTCAGCAACTTTATTGTAACAGGCCAAACTGGAAGCAACCCAAACGTCCAGCAATAGGGAGTTAGTAAACACAGTGTGTGTCTCCAAACTGTGGGAAATTGATTGATCAGCACTAAAAAGGTAGAAACTGGAAATACACAGACAAAAAAAAAAAATGAATACATCTCAAAGTAATTATGCGGAATGAAAGAAGTCAGAAAAAAAGTAAACCAGGTGTGATTTTTCTTTATATAAATTATAGAAAAGCCACATATATCTTCAGTGTCTGAAAGTAAACCAGCAGGTGCCTGGGAGTGGAGGAGGGGATAGGAAGGGGCCCAGGGCATTTTGGGGGGTGATGAATATGAATATGCTCATTACCTTGGTTGAAGTGATGATTTCACACTTATCACATTGTATACTTTGAATATGTGCGATTATTTGTATGTGATTATAGCTCTATAAAGCTGAAAGAAAAAGTGCCAGCAGGGAAAATATTTGTGCGGATGGAGGTAGAGAGGAAGGGGGTACACTGTCGAATGGAGCACTGCAACTCAGCCCCAGCTAATTGTCACCATACAAGACAACGGGCATAATGTCGTTAGTGTCCTATTTTTCAAGAAAACCTAGAAGATAAAAAATTTATGTATGCTAAATTATTGCTAATTCCACTACCCCCCCCCACCCCCAACACACACACAAAATGTTGCAGGCCTAAAAAATAAAGATATAAAATAAAATAAAAGATTAGAAGCCAGCAGGCCACCTGTTTGTGACTTGTAATATAAATATTAATGCATGTAAACACACTAATTTCTCACCTTCCAGAGAACAGGGGCACACACATTGATATATATTTCTAAGAAGTCTACCAAAGATTTAAGAGGCAGAAGGTTCAGGCAAGACAGGAGAGTGGACAGGCATGGAAGCTTCAGAGTCCAAATGCCTGGGTTCAAACTTCAGTTCTGCTTCTCATCTGCTGTGTGACCTTGAGCAAGTTACTTAACCTCTCTGTGCTTCAGTTTTCTCCTCTGTAAAATGGAGATAATAACCATATCGACCCCCATGGAGTTATAGTCAGTTTAGAATGCATTAATACAGTTCCATTATTTAGAAATGTCCCTGCTATGCCCTCCTTTCCCTCTACTCCAGCATGAAGCAGTATGTTCAGATATTTGGAATTTAAATTGTCGTGCCAAAAATGTGATCTTAAATGAGATGTAAAATGCCCTTCAGATAAATTTGAGCCACATCTCTTGTTGGGTATGACATTGGCTCAGTGTGAGATGGGAGAAGTTGGTTGCTTTTTGATG
Organism: Aotus nancymaae; assembly: GCF_030222135.1. Lineage (NCBI taxonomy): Eukaryota > Metazoa > Chordata > Mammalia > Primates > Aotidae > Aotus > Aotus nancymaae. Next base: position 23,025,509 of record NW_026988455.1, read on the forward strand.
ATTGCTTCATATTTTGATCCCCCCCATTGCTGTAATCTCCATTGCAAGCCTGAGGAAAGAAGGTTCAGGGCTGAGTGCTTCTCATGAGCCAGCCCCCTTGGGAAGGTCTTGCTCTCGGCCTACTCCATTCATCCATTAAGAAATACTACTGGGCGTTGGCTAGGCCCCCCACTCAGCTCAGACACTGGCAAGATCACTTTCCCTGACAGTCAAATGTCTATCTTCACTTGTCTTGGGTTTTTAGTGTTCCTTCTTATCTGTGTCCTTGTGGTAGAGACAGCTGAGCACCTTCCTCCCACTATAGTGGCCTCACAAGTTCCAGAAACTCGCCTACCCGGCTCAGGTCTGCAGGCAGGTAAGCCTGCTCCTCCCTGTCCATTGGCTGCTGTCCAGATCAGCACTCCCCAGTAGAGCTCTCTGCATGCATGAAACTGTTCTCTATCTACCATGCCCGACATAGTAGTTGCTGCCACATGTGACTATTGAGCATGAAGGTATCAATGTTTACGTTTATTTCACTTTGACAAATGTAAATAGCCACCTGTGACTAATGACCACTGTATTGGTCGTTTAGATGCCGAGTGCACGCTCTTCCTCCTGGCACTGGTATTTCAAGATGGTTCACACCGAGTGCTGAGATGTGCAGTTGCAGGCACCTGGGTGTGCAGTTTTGCCTCAGTAACTAAGAGAAGCTGATGGCATCTGGGGCGGCCCCTACTATGGCTGAGGTCTGTTCCAAGCATTTTCAACAACTCACTTGGTTCTCCTAACAATCCTATGGGTTATCATCTCCATTTTCTGGGAGAAGAAACAGAGGCAGAGTGAGATTAGGTCATTCTCCCATCATCAGGCGGTTATGATGATGAAGCAGAGTTCCATATAGACAGTCTCGCCATGCAGATTTCACTGTGGCTGCAGCTTGCTTGCCATGTAGCCACAAGGCTTCCCATTTCCTTCCCAGGCATCTGTCCTTATGTGAAGCTGCACTGTCTCTGAACTGCTTCCCTGAGCATGGCCCAGGCTTATCAGGGTAGCATCTGGACTCTTCTTTTCAGGTTCCTTTGTGCCCTGGAGAACATGGCTTCCACCCAGAAACTCCCAGCACCATTTTTGCAGGGCACATGTTTGGCTCCCAAAGTGGCCTCTGGGGTGTCCAGGGCCCTGAGAGAGACAGCCAGGGCGCTGGCAGCCAGAAGCATCTGGGAGCCTCCTTTCTTCTATTGTTGAAAAAAATAAGGAGGTTGGGGGGCGCTGCCTGTGCCACGAGTCTGACCCAGAGGACTTCTAGAGGGAGCAGATGTCCAATCTGGGGCTTCCCAGTCAGCCCCCCCTTGGCTTGGCACCTGTGCCCTGCTCGAAGGGCCTGATTAAGCTGCAATGCCACCGAACAGATGGACACAGTTCAAGGCAGGCCAGCAATTGCACCGTGTGACTAAACACGTGTGCTGTGGGCAGCACTCCCAGTTGGCAGGGCTGTGCAGCCGCGGGCCCCTCGCCCTGCTGACCCTCGGCCTCAGACTGGATCATGGCAGACCCTGCCTGGTGCAGATGATTTTGGCAGTCACTGCTGAAACCACGTTTTCCTTCTCCAAAAGGTTTTTACTTTGGACTGTTTATGTGTTTGGGCTTCTTTTGCTTTTGGTTTCTCATCAGGCTTATTGACACATCCAACCTGCGGGTGCTTTCTAGATATGGGAACTTAGGTTGATGTGTTAGAAACAGCCAATTGCCACCAGTACCTGTGCTCTCCTTTCTCCTGGCACACACCTGTATGGTTTTTGCCAGTGTTTTAGTCTACTTTTGTTGCTGTAGTGTAATATCTGATGCTGGGAAGTCTGTAAAGATAAGAGGTGTATTTGGCTCAGTTCTAAGCCAGGAAACATGGCATCAGCATCTGCTTTTGGTGAGGGAGGCCTCAGTCTGCTTCCACTCATAACAGAAAGAGAATGGGGAGAAAGCATCTCACAGTAAGAGAAAATGGAAAAGAGAGGGTAGGGAAGTGCCAGGTTCCTTTTGACAATCAGTTCCATGGGATCTAATAGAGAAAGAACTCATCACCAGGACAGCACCAAGTCATTCATGGGTCATCTGCCTCCAGGACCAAACACCTCCCAACAAGCACCACATTGGGGATCAAACTTCAACAGGAGATTTGGAGAGCCAGGCACCAAACCATATCAACCAGGTTCCCTTGGGGTAGAATGAGGCCAGTGCCCTGAGGTCTGGCCAAAGAAGTGTGAGCAGGAGTGTGCCCCACCTCCCAGACCTGCCCATGAAATCTCTCACATGTAATCCCTACTCTCTTTTTTCATCTGCCAGGTAAATGGAGCGATTCCAGGAACCATGAGGAAGGCCAAGTCACAGATGGAAGAAGCCTAAATTCCTGAATGACCATGTGGAGCAGAGAATCCTCCTCATCTGTGTCCTTGTGGTAGAGACAGCTGAACACCTTCCTCCCACATAGAATGATGTTGTAAGAATATATTTTTATTTCATTAAGCTCCTGAAAGGCAATCTTGATTCATCTGTTGTAGCCATGAGTCCACTCTGACTAAAATTCATAATCACTAATCTTGCTATGGTTTATCCACTGTTTCTTTCTATAGAATGCTTAGAAATGAGCATATTACAATAAGATGAACTATGTCAACTTCAGAATAATGCTGGTCAAATTTTGCTTTTCTTAGACAAAGTTTATTTATACATGATCTTAATGGCAGCAAGGATGTAAGGGAACTATAGAGTACCTTACTGGTTAATAATAAAAGAAGCAATTGAATCTTCACAGGAGGAAAGACATGTGCTTCTGAGCCTCAATCCCATCACTGCTCAGTCTCTGGCAAAAGACTAAATAATTTTCTGTTGACATCGTTTTGGGAAAACACTATGGACATATAAGTGATATATAAATATAAATGGATATAATATAAATGGGTTTGGAGTGGCCTTCTTCTTTGCAAGGATGTCATAGTTACTATATCTATATAAACAAGAGAAATCACATTTCTGCAGAGCAAATATATGCAAGGTCCCTAAGGTAGAAATGAGTCTTTAAGCCATCCTGAGAGGGCCAGGAACTGAAATGTGATAGATAGATATAAGGAAGAGGTGTAGGGTGGAGGTCGAGGTGGCAGGGAATAGGTCGTGCTGAGCCTTTGAGGTCATTTGTAGGAGTTCAGATTGTTTTTCTGAAACACAAGGAAGAACCATAGGAAGGTTTTAAAAATGACTGAATTTATGATTTTTAAAGTCCAGCTGGTAGCCTAGGTATAAAATAATTTGCTGTGAGTCCAGCACGAATGTGTCCCAGGCAAGAGACAACCTGGATTGGAATAGAGCAGCTGGAGAAGCTGGAGACTGCCCAGCCTCCTGGTGTAGCCCCAACACCAGCATCTGAGTCTGTTTGCTGGGGAGCTGCCCATAGGCTGCAGGAGCCCACCCTCCCCACTCCTGGGAGATGAAAGTGCCTGAAGAATTTGGTCTTTCTCCCTATGGCAATGCCCCACCTGCCAGGCTTCCTTTTTTCCTGATAGGGACAACCCTAAGGTGTGACTCACAGAGATCTGTGTGGGGCTTGCTGGATTCGTCATCCAGCTCGATGTTCTTACCTTCCTGGTCCTGCATCCTCACTTTTCTCACAGGTGAGCCTTTTACAGGAATATAAAAACACTGAAGTTGAATTTTCTCCTGGCTTTAACCTTATTAAAAAGAATTGCAAGTTGCCAGTTGGTATACAGAGAAGCATCCAGAGATGGATGTGATTTACACAGGCCATAGAATTCTGAGTTTTCCAGGGAATTACACTAGAGTTCTTGTAGGAAAAAGAAACTCGCCTTCTGCAAATAATTTTACAAGATCCCTAAACATTCTTAATGACATGCTGAGAAACCTGGAACACATATGAGGGGTCCAGTCTCCCAAGTACGCATGTAGCTATTGCAGTGGAGAATCATTTTCTTGAACCATCTCTTGCATTCGTAGCAAAGAGTCCCAATACGAGGAGATAAAGGACCAGAAATCCATGCATATCATTCCCAGAAGCCATCAGTCAGAGTGACAGAACTCCATAAATGCTGGGAGAGCCTGGCTCCAACTCTCCAAAATGTGACTTTAAAAAAGGTATTTTATACAACTATCATCTATATATTAATTGTGTCCCACACTTAGAGAGCACACGAATCTGTACATCAATTTTACAGATGTGGAAAGTAGAGGGATTTTCTTGAAATCAAGACAGGCCTCATTAGAACAGCCAGAGGCAGAACAATCCTTGTGTTCCCATTATAATAGATGTCCACCCCCCAAATCACCTAGGTTCTTCTTAGAGCAGGGACCATTTCCATCCATCTTGCAGCCCCAGGATCTAATCCGAAAAGCAGGAACAAGTCACCAAGGCTGTGCCTCCATAGTCACCTTTATCACAGGGTTTTCCTGGATGTGCCATCACCAAGCTCCTCCATCACACTCTGGATAGTACCATTGCACATGTCACTTTATGTTTAATTATGAAGTGCCTTGGCATGAACTTCTTTGGATTTATCTTATTTGCCAAATTTGGGGAGTTTTCTGCTATTCTTTCTGCAATTACTGTTTCAGTCTCACTCTCTTGTCTCTCCTTCCAGAGCTCTGATTATATCCATGTTAGTTCTTTCATTATTGTCCCAGAGATTCCTGTGATAATTTTTGTCTTTTTCCCGCAATAGTCTATTTTCTTCTCATTGTTGAGATGGAGTAAATCCTATTAATCTGCTGTCAGATTCACTGACTCTGTCTCTGCCATCTTCCCATTCAGCAAGTCTGTTTTTGTTTTGTTCCTTTTTGGGGGACAGGGAGTTGGTGATAGCATTTCTTCAGTTATATAATTTTCATATGGTTATTTTTATATTATCTATTTTTTGCTAACATTTTCAATTTTTTAATTTTTGTTTCAAGAGAATTTGCAATTGCTTGTGGAAGCATTTTTATGGTGGGTGCTCAGATATTTCCAGCATCTGATTCATCTTGGTAATTCATCTCTGGTTGTCATTTCTCATTCAAGTTGTAGTTTTCCTTGTTCTTGCTATGGTGAGTGATAATTAATTGGTGAGTGATAATTGATTGTATCCTGCAACTTTGGGTTCAGACTTTGGAGGACCTTACTGAGTCTTCTTTTACTAGCAGGTAGTTCTCCTGCTAATGTGCAGTGTAAGAGCCAGGGATATATACACACAGGTTCCATCTGGGTGTTCTCTTTGTTCATGGGTGGAAAGGAACCTCAGCTCTTTCCACACTCCACCAATGCTTTCCTGAGAAGTGGAGACCAATTCACACTGTCATATTGCCTCTGAGTGAGAGTGCAAGTTTAACTACCCACTGGGTGCTGCTGATACCAGAGAAGGGGAGGGGAAAACAAAAGCCAACCAGGCCCATCTGCTTCGAACATGTTCTGCTTCATTGATGCTGAGTGGGAATGAAGGGTCAGCAATCCTGAGCTGTGTGTGGTTCACAGAGCAGCAGTGGTAGCATGGCCTTGTTAAAAATGCAGAATCTCAGGCCCTGCCCCAGTCCTAGGGAATGGGACTACATTTCCACAGCATTCCCAGATGATTCATGTGCGTATTAAACTTAGAAAGCACTGATCTAAATACTTACGAAGATGAGTGAGAAGCAATGACCTATCTAAAACTTCTGCAGTTACATTTACTTTTCTGTAAACAGTACGAGGAATCGCCAGGCCACAGACACTGCCTTGCCTGAAGAAATTTTGTATTAGGCTGAAGATGACTAGAAGACTGGCCTCCTCTTGTGGTTGCCTTTTGGGTATTATAGAAGTTAGCAAAGCTCTGCTCTCATTCACTCATTTGTTTCAAGTGACAATGTTATTAAAGGCCAAATTTCTGCAAGAATACTCTCTTTGAGGTGTAATTTTTACTTTTTTAAAAAATCTTCCAATTACCAATAAATAATAAATGAAAAAAAGTCCTTGAACATAATGTGAGCCAGAATTTGTCAGACCTAGACCTTGGCATGCATTGCTGTCTGCCTCACCGTTATTCCTTATGTGGCTGACATGCTTTGTTCCTGTCTCCCCACCCAGATCTCATGCTGAATTGTAATTTCCAGTGTTGGAGATGGAGCCTGGTGAGAGGTGATTGGATCATGGGGATGGTTTCCGGTAGTTTAGCACCATCCCCCAGTGCTGTCTCGTGATAAGAGTTCTCACGAGATCTGGTTGTTTTAAAGGATGAAGCACCTCCCACTTTGCTCACTCGAGTGCTCTGTATTGCTCTCTGTCTCTCTCTCTCCTGCCCCACCATGTGAAGAAGGTGCCTGCTTCCTCTTTGCTCTTCTGCCATGATTATAAGTTTCCTGAGGCCTCCCCAACTATGCTTCCTGTACGACCAGCAGAACTAAAGTTAAACCTCTTTTCTTCATAAATTACCCAGTCTCAGTAGTTCTTTGTCACGGTGTGAGAATAGACTAATACAGTGGCTTTTCGTGTACAGTGTGAAGTGAAATTACTCATATCCCTGATGGTTTCCTGATCCTTTCCCACACCCACAGCAATTTTCTCACACATCTTTGAAGTGTTCCAGAATCCAGCATTAATTATCAATGTAAGGAAAAATAAAAGACTTTGGAATAAGCAAAAATATGACTGGGCATCCTCTCAATGGATGAGGGTGTCCCTTGGATAATCTGGACCATTAGGGATCAGAGACTTTTCTCCGAGCTGTTTAACACTGCTGTAGAGATTTTTGTGAACATGTGGGAAACTGATAGTAATGCAAATAATTGTCCATAGACATGTAAATCAATTCTATCCCAAAGACAAACAACGACTTTCACTCCAAGCCAGTTTTGCTTCCATTTACGAATATTCTTAATCCATAAATCACTATTGGATTCTCCTTTGAAACTTGTGTGACCTTTTACTAGTTTCTTCACTTCAAAATGAGTTAAAGAATCTGCACAGGCCTTGGTGATGTTATTACAGCTCGTGTTTGATTTTTGTTCCTGATTTTTCTAAAAATATATATTTTATTGCATTTTAGGTTTTGGGGTACATGTGAAGAACATGCAAGATTTTTGCATAGGCACATACATGGCAATGTGGTTTGCTGCCTTCCTCCCCATCACCTATATCTGGCATTTCTCCCCATGTTATCCCTACCCAACTCACCACCCCCCGCTGTTCCTCCCCTAGTTTCCCCAACAGACCCCAGTGTGTGCTGCTCCCCTCCCTGTGTCCATGTGTTCTCATTGTTCAACACCTGCCTATGAGTGAGAACATGCGGTGTTTGATTTTCTTTTCTTGTGTCAGCTTGCTAAGAATGATGATTTCCAGGTTCATCTATGTCCCTACAAAGGACATGAACTCATCGTTCGTAGGCATTCTAAGAGAGAAAGTGGTGCTTTCTAGATGTAAACTCTTTGAAGGCAAGAATGGGGTCTTTATGCCTATAGAGGTCACCCTAAGAGTGTTGCATACAGAGGTAGACTCACCTGATCTTTCAGGTAAAATCTTATCAGCGAAAATCCCCAAATCCCTGTTGTTCACATTTGCCCTGCCTTACAACCTCTGCCTGAAATCACAAGCCTCTCCAGACATCATCACTTGTTCTCTTAACCTTTGCAAGATATTTGGAGGGAAATCTAGATAAGCACAACAAACATCTCTGATGACCTAAGGATGGCACCTTTGAAGAATTTTCATTGCCCCTCAACTCACGATATCTGACAACTCTTGTCAAAATGTGAGTTCTTGACCTGCTACCGATTGTTTCTGCTAGCCTCCACAGTCTTGGATTTAAGAGCTACTGTCAAGCATCCTTCCTGTCTTTGTTACACAAACAAATCTGCTTTGCATTAACTTCTCTTTAAAAAGTGTTTTGAAATATCATTAGAAAATTCTTTGTGATCGTAGGGAGAACAGATTGCACAGAGTACAAACGACTCTGTTCTCGCATACCCAATTGCTTTTTGCTCTTGCCTATTGAAAACACGACTGCAGGTGTCTGGATGCAGCAGCCAAATGACTCAGGTCAGCAAAGTTCACCCTTGAGAACCCCCATAAGCCAATTATTTTCACCCCTTTCTCTTTTCTACTCAAATGTTGGAAACACTATTGGATAAAATTCAGTGTTCAGAGAGCTATGAAAGCAGAACAGGGCCTTGGGTGTTCAGTGGCGGGACTTTTAAAGCCAGGCTGGTAGGTCTGTAAGTGTCACTTTGCAACCACTGCCTACAGCTGCACCTCTCCAGGAATGCAAGAGAAAGGAGATCTGAACAGCAAAATTTGTAATAAAACCAAAGTCTTAGCATGGTTGAGATAAGTTTGCATGTACAAACAGCTTTCTCCTAAAAATGACAGGAGACCCACGTAGAGGAACTTCTGCCACAAGGTTGGGACCAGAGCAGCAATGGGTCACTTGTTCCATCTCCTCTCTGTTAGCCCATCCCTGCCTAACAGGTGGCCCTCTTGTCTGTGAGCCTCCGGAAAAGACATCCTGACGGCCTGCCCTAGAAACCCCTTAGCAGGTTCTCCAATGCCTGTTTTGTTTGTTTGATTTTTGTTTTTCTTTCCTGGTACCAAACTCTAATCATTCTGCAACAATTGAGTCATTTTCTTTTGTTCATTCCTCTGTGGCATCCAACCTTGTGCCACCCTCTGTGTGGATTAATTTCATCCACCTGAAGATCGTAAAGTAGACCCATTTCAACTCTGCAGTTCAGGCAGACAGCTTCACTTCTCTTAGTATTCTATTTGTTTTGCAGAAAACAAGGGCACATTTAGTGTCCTGGGTGTCGAGGCCAGCATAGCTGGCCTATGCTCCCAGCTCTCTCTTGGGGTGCAAGTACAATATTCACCTTTGAGGGTCTGATTTTCCATTTATGAGATGATGTCATCTACACTGTCATACCTCCCAGAGCTGGTCTACGTTTTCAAACAAAAGTAGAAAATGGGATCTGGGTCCTAGCGGGGCATGTCCAAATGATGGAACTGGATATAGGTGGAAGAATCTTTAAGGAGGCGGCTGGGCCCGACTTCATTAGGAAGAGAAAGAAGAAAAATGAATCACAGGGGTCTCTGGTGTGGCCCTTGTGTTATCTTCCATGTGTTCAGGGATAAGTTTTTCGGGAAGATGGCAGGCTATCCTTCCACGTCCCATGCACTCATGAGCTTTTGGGATGCACATCTAGGTGACCACGGTAGCCACTTCTGGGTGAAGGCCTGCTGTGGGTTTGCTCTCCCTCTATTCACACAGGGCCATCATGAGCCGGGCATCACCCGCTCTACTTCTGATGGTGAAAATGAGGGAAGGATGGGAGTGAGCTAGCAGCTTCTGCCCCTCCATGAGTGGTAGAGCTGGATGAGGCCTGGGAAGAAGAGGCGAGGCCAGGCAGGGTGACTGGGCAACAGGGCATGAGACGCTGAGGCTTCGACTGCATTCAGACTTGCCACTGACCGCTGGGGAAAGCGGGGTCTTGTGTGTTTCCAGACCATACTCTGCAGAGCAGGGGAGACCCTCAAATCTTTGAAAAGGTGAGTGCAGAAGAGGATGGCTGAAGCTCCCCCCTTCTTTCCAACTGAGCCCCTTGGCCTCCAGTTCACACATTGAGCTTATGTTCATATTTCACCTAAAACAAATTTCCACTGACTTAAAAAAATAATAATAATCTAAAGTACTGAGCGCAGTGGCTCACACCTGTAATCCCAGGACTTTGTGAGGCTGCGGCGGGTGGATCATCTGAGGTTGGGAATTTGAAACCAGCCTGGCCAACATGATGAAACCCCATCTCTACTAAGAATACAAAAATTAGCCAGGCATGGTGGCTGGCACCTGTAATCTCAGCTACTCAGGAGGCTGAGGCAGGAGAATCGCTTGAGTCTGGGAGGCTGAGGTTGCAGTGAGCCCAGATGGCACCATTGCACTCCAGCCTGGGTGACAAGAGTGAGACTGTCTTAAAAAGGAAAGTGCCTGGCCTAAAGGATAAAACCCAAAGTCCCAGAATAGCATCCCTGGCACCCATGTTTCAACTGGCCCCTTCCTCTCCCTCCACCCCTGTGGGCCTTTGCAGAGGGGTCCCTGCTCCACCCCTCTGTTTCTCTGTGCATGCCCTTCCTCCTTCCCTCCGCTGTGACGTCATTCTTGGGAGGTAATCTCCGGGCAGCCTAGGATGAAATAACTTCTCTCTCTTTGCTGCCTCCATAATCCTCTGCAGCTTCACAGTAGAACAGTGGCCCTTCTGCTGTCTGGAGTGTGAGCCTTCTGTATTCCTACTCCTGGCATGGGCCTGGGACCTGGCACAAAGGAACAGTCCATAGTTGGCTGTGTATGGATGTAAGAACTTAAGGTGGGTGCATAGACCCGAGAGGGATGACACGTGGACTTGTAATGGTCTGCATGGGTCTTCTATTCAGGAACCAGAAAAGCAGCCCAAACATGGCCTTTTCCAAATAGAGCTTGCTAAAGAGGTTACTTACCCCAACACTCAGTAAGCTTTGAGTGACTTGCCTGGTTTGATTAAATGCCTTTTTTTTAATTCCCGCAGGCCCCCCCTCCGCCACCCCGATTAAATGGCTATGCTTTAATGTTATTTCTTTCTAAACATACTTGATTTGTTCTGAAGGAGGAGCTGAAATCATAGAAAAAAAATTGCCCTACAAGGATTTTTTTAATGTCATAAATAAAATACATTTATAATACTTCAACCTTTCGATGTTTGGAAAACAGACCCCCAGGTGACAAAGAGTTGTAGCACATGAGTATCAGTTTGAGTTACAAGCCAAATATTAAATAAAAGTAAGGAGTCATAAAACAAACGTTTTTAAAGCCCTTTGCTGAGTCTGTGAATGTCACACACCTAATAGATCATCTGAAACACTCTAGAGGAAGACGGGACCCAGAGAGCAGACCTGACCAACCCAAATCAGCAGAAAACCCAGTCAGGGATACCAGATGCTAAAAGGAAACAAATCACCGCGTGGGCTGGTGGAAACTCTGCTTCTCCCCATAGCCTGCTTTCTCTAGCAAATGCCCTTGGAAACGAATCAATAAAGAAAGCCGTATATTATTCCTCCTGAAAAAAATGTAGCAGCAATAACTCCAGTGCTGGTGGAGAGGAGTGCAAGGTCCCCCCAAAGGCAGGGCAGGGAGAGGGACGTAATCAGAGAATCACATTCCCAAGACTGAAGGCATCCTCTGGAGTCCAGACTGCAGGTGGGAGGGTGCAGCAGGAGCGCCGACAAGTTGTGCTCTCATAACCACCACGGGCACAAAGGATTTCCAGCTAGGATGAGTGCTCAGAGGCACAGCACCAAAGGCAGGTCCCACCCAAGGGGTCTGTGCCCCTTTTCTTTTTCTCAGTCCAGGTCCAGTGCATTGGAGATGGTGCAGGGGTACACAAGAAAACACTGGGATTCCTTAGGGGGTGTTGTTTTGCAAAGGAGGGTAGGTAACCTGACTCAGGAGGTCTTCAGGGTGTGGACACATGGAACACCTTCAGGGCTCTCCAGACAGCCACCGTCTTACTCGGTGGCCCATTATTCTCACCTGGCCTGTTATAACTGCTCCTGTCACGCCCCTGGATCCCTTCTCACACATGCGCACTAAAGTCTGTCGTCACCACCGGCTCTTCCTAGAACATCTGGGCTTTTGTCACTCTACTGCTTTAAAGCTGCTGCTGCACAAACATTGTCAAAGAGACATAGCCCACCTCCTAACCTGCAGGACGTTGCACAGAAATGTCTGCTTGCTGAGCTTGGGGGAGGCTGGTTGGCACCCCATAATTCAAGACCCTCCTCTTCAGCTTCCATCTATCCACAGCTGGCTCTGCTGCACTTCCTCAGCTTCCACACTCTGGCCTTGTGCCTGAGGGCTTCCCTTCCTTCTTTCCTCCCCCATCTTTCTCTCTCAGCATCTCTCACTTTTCTGGATTTCTGAATTTCTGTGTTGGCCCGGGCTACAGTCATCTGGAGACTTGCCTTGGGGAAGATCCACTCCTGAGGTCATGCATGTGGCCGCTGGCAGGTGCTGAGATTCTTATGGCTGTTGGCACAAGACATCGGCCTTTTTCCACATGGGCGACTTACAACATGGCAGTGCATTCAGTAGAGCAGGTGAGTTGTGAAGACTTGTGGGGAGAGGTGGGTGCAGAGAGAGAGAGCTAGAAGAAAGTCACAGTCTTTCTATCACCTAATCTCGGATGTGACCTCTCTTCTCCTTTTCCATATTCTATGTTGGAGCTAAGCCATAGGTCCTGCCCACCCCCATGGGGAAGGAACCCCAGGAGTGTGAGCATCAGCTTAGCTTTCACTGCCATTCCCTCCAACGAGGTGTCAGGGTCTCCTCCACAGCCAAGCACATCCTGTGTCACGCTATCTTTCACTCTCCAGTCCTTTCCATATCTCCTTCCTGCTTTCTCTGGGACCAAATACCTCTAGTTTTTCCTTTATTCCTGAGTTTCTGGCTTCTGCCCTGATCAGAACCCCTAGGCCTGCTAGAAAGCTGACTTCCAGACGGCTGGAGTGATGATAATACTATCGTGAATGTATCTGGTTTATTTCTTTTAGAAGCTCCTGTACATTCCATATGTGTGATCTCATTAGCCTTCTAGCATCTCTGCAAACCAGAGGAGTGACAGGTGTTTACAGGGAGGGCTTGGGCCTTAAGTAATCTCTTCAAAATTATAGGGTGAGTCACAGGGAGCACAAGGACTTAAATAGAAACTGCTTGGGTTGCAATGTGGTCCTTTTTCCACTCGGTTGATTGGCAAAGAGTTATTCCTTTTTTCCACCAACAAATAAATGTTTACACCACCCAGATAAGCGCGTTCCAAAATCTCCAGCACTCACTCACTGGGGCCGGGAAAAAATCAGTATGCTTTTTAGTCTGGCATAGAAGGTCCCTATGCAATAGCTCTTCGTTCATCACAGGCCTACCCACTTTTTTTAGCCCCTTACCCACTCTTTGAACCCCTATACTACAGCTAAACTTCTGTAGCTCTTAGGGCTGGCTGTTGCACCTGGCTGCCTCCCAGGACTGCACTCTTCCTCCAACCCTCAGCTCAAATGCTAAGCCCTTTCTCTTCCAGGCCCAGTTGTAATTATTTCTGTCCATGGTTTTAGTCATGAAGCTGAGAGAAAAGAACGTGCCTTTTAATCTGCAATTTCAGCTTGAGCAGTGTTCTGCTTACAGCTGTGGAACGAAGTACCCCAAAACTAGTTGTTTAAAACTACTATTTTATTTTGCTGATTTGTGAGTCAGGAATTTGAAAAGAGCTGGCTGGGAAGTTCTAGCTTGGGGCCTCTCCTGGGTGACCATCAGATGTCATCCAAAGGGCTGGTGGGCTGGCCTTGCACGATGGCTTGCTCACACGACTGGCAGGTGGCACAGGCTGCTGGGTGCAGCCGGACTGCGGCTGTCAACTACAGTGTGTACACATGGTATGGTGATCTTAAGGTAATCACACTTCCTACATGGAGCATGGCTTGTCTTGGTCCTCAGAGAACCAGGCAAAGCACAGCTTTTCTGACTGAGCCATGGAAGTCATTCAGCATCAATTCCACTGCATTCTGTTAGTCACAAGTGAGTCGCAAGGCCAGTCCAGACTCAAGGGGATGAGAATTAGACTCCACCTCTTGATGAGGAATGTCAAAGTCACCTTGCAGAAGAGCACATAAGACAAGAGAAATTGTCGCAGACTTCTTTGGAAACTATAATCTACGACAACGAGCATGGTACTTTTGCTTAGTAATTACTTTATAAACATTGAATGGCCATAAATAAAGCTTATTTCTCCCCTAGGCACTTGGTGAGAATAAATTGTAACAGAGCGTGGTGGTCCCAGCCGCTCTAGGACAGGCTTTCCTTGTGCTTGCTTCTGAACCAACATCAGATGTCCCAGATGCTGCTTAAAAAGGCAGATTTCTGATCCACAGTCAGATGTGTTATCCATTGCGCCATTGGCCCATGCCGGAATGGAGCCAGCAAACCACATTGCCATGTATATACCTATGCAACAATCCTGCATGGTCTGCCCATGTACCCCAGAACCTAAAGTACAACAATATATATATGTAAATAAATAAAATTTTAAAAATAAAAAAAAAAAGGCAGATGTCTAGGTCCCACTCCAGACTCATCATCTGGCACCTCCGAGGGTATTGTCTAATGTGTGTATTTTAATCAATTTCCCAGGACAGTTCTAACATGCTACCCAGGAGAGGTAGAGGGAAAATTCCACACGGGGTTGTATTAGTTACCTATTGCTGCATGGAACATGCCTCCAGGACTTGGTGATTTAAAGCAGCAACCATATATTATCTCCTGATTTCTGTGGGTCTGGAGTCTGGGTGTGGCTTAGCTGGGTGTCTCTGACCCTGGGTCACTCACAGGGCCACAATCACAGTGTTGGCCCAGGCTGCGGTCATCTGAAGACTTGTCCTCAGAAGGATGTGTTCCTGAGGTCACGCATGTGGCTGCTGCTGGCAGGTGCTCAGATTCTCAGGGCCGTTGGCAAAAGACATCGGCCTCTTTCCACACAGGGAATTCACAACATGGCTGTGTGCTTCAGTAGAGCAGGCGAGCTGTGAAGACTTGCGGGGAGAGGTGGTTGCAGAGAGGGAGAGACAGAGGAAAGTCACAGTCTTTCTATAATCTAATCTCAGCTGTGACATTCTCTTCCCTTTTGCTATATTCTACTAGTTAGGGCTAAGTCATAGGTCCTGCCCACCCTTGTGGGAAGGAAACCCCAGGAGTCTGAGCATCCGGAGTTGAGGATGACTGGGCCACCCCAGTGGCTGCCTGTCATAGGGTTACAGAAGTGTGGGATTGGGAGCAGACCACCAAGGAGTTAGCTGAAGGAAACTAGAGATAAGCAGAGCTGGGCATAGCTGAGTGCAGACTTGATTGATTCTGAAAACAGAGGGCCAAAGGGGTCTGGACCCAGGAGAACTAAAGAAACTGCAGCATCTGAGATATTCCCAAAGCTTCCAGTGGCAGGGGAAGTCTTGACTGCATCTTTTTAAACAGGACAGGACTTGACTAGGCCGGGAGGAGAAAGTAGGAAAGGACAGTTCTCATTGATTTTATTAGAACTTCTTTCCAGATCCTGGGTGGGAATGTTACGAAAGCAGAAACTCCGCTTCGGCATGTTAGAAGCATGATGCAGCAGTTTTTGTGTCAGAAGAAGCCCAGTGTATCACAATAAAGTTTGTGGTCCAAGCACCCCTTACCCCACATTCTAAAACAGATCCCATCAGTGATTTGTTCTTGTGAGATAAGAAAATGAAGCCAAATGCAAATCTAACCCAACCTCCTAACCTAATGCTATGAACAACAAATGGCTTCAGAAAGGGAAGAAAGAGACAGAGACAAAGAAGCAAAAAGGAACGAGGGTTTCCGAAGACCTGCCCAGCTTTGGCTTGTGAAGTTCTAGGCAACTTTCTACTTTGTGAAGGAACAACATCCTGAAAAATAATATTTTCACCTCCAATGCAGAGAGAAGCAGCTCAACACACCATTTATTCAAGCTTTCTGCAGGAAAGGAAAGAGGAAAGTAAGAAAGGGCAAAGAAAAGAAAAAGAAAACTGTGAAAACCAAAACAATCTAATCCGAAAAAAAACACAGACTGAAAACAAGTTTCCTCGAGCGTTCTGAACTGCAGGGTAAAAAAATAAAGGAATGTGAATTTAGTTATTAATAGAAGTTTCAAATAAGGGATTTCTTTTTAAAAGAAGTGAGACTTTGGAAATAAGACACCAAATTGAGGCTTAAGCCACCATTTACAGTTAATAAATTAATTAAGAGCAACGAGAGACAATATACACAAGTGAAAAAAGAAAATCGTGTTATATTGACTGTAAAAAGATTTTGTTAATCTTCTTATTTACTCTTTCATTTTAGGATAATGGAATACCAGGTAATTTAGACCAATGCTTCTGTTGAAAGGAACCCAAAATGCCAATCTATGTCTCATCCATCCATATCTATACGTAAATACATATGTCTACATCTATATCCATAAATATTTATCTCTACCAATATCTAGCTCTCTATAAAGGTTTAAAGGCAGTAAACAGCTAAGCAGATGGTGAGAAATTAGCCAACTGAAATCCAGGGAAGTTCTGGAATCTAGCAAATTGAGCCAAGCACTTGAAGCTAATTTTTGTCCTGGGGACAATTTCAAAGTCTGGAAGCAAGGGTTTAGAATCTGAATTATATTCTTGCTGACCTCATGGCATTAGGAAGACAAAGTTGCACAGAGGTGCCCAAGGACCTGGTAAAATAACCCCTCAAAATGACACTGAAAGACACCAGGAAAAAGTATCTTTCATGGTGTCAAAGGATTATTTACCCCTTCCCAAAATCACTAAGACTACCCATTGTCACAGGTGAATTTTTTTTTAACGTTTGAAGTAACAGAATATTTTGGTGCATTTAAACTATATCCGAAAGCATAGCAAAAATAAGAAGGTTAACACAATTTTTTTTACAGTCAGTGTAACATAATTTTCCTTTTGTAATTAACAAGCCTTGTCTGGGCAGTAAGACCATAGCTCACTTTTGTTTTCTTCTTTTTATTTTTCTGTAGTAAACAATTCTACTAAGTGATTAAAAATACATTAAATATACCTAACATGGAAGATCAAGGTAATGAATAAGTTTACAAAGTGATAGGATAAGCAAGAATATCTATTTGATTTCCAAATATGATCAAAAAGTCATAAACTTTTGAACCACACAAATTCAAAGTATGTGGAAAATCAGATCTTGAAATCCAAAATCGTGTGTAGAAAGTGCAAATAGAGAGGGTAAAGCAAAATACAAGAGCCTGGGAGAGTGAATGGCCCAGTTGGGAGACCAGGCAGAGGCCACTCTTAGCCAAGAGCCCCTGAATGTCTGTCCAACTCCTCTACCCTACCAGACACAGAAGATTCACAAACCAGATAGTGCCTTAAAAAAGAGTGATGATTCTGCCATGGCTCTTTGACATACTTCTGGACCATTTTTTGTCCTTCTCTTATGCACATGTTAAGTTCCTTCTTGCTTTCAGATAAATAATTCAGTATTTTTAAATATCCCAAAATGTTTTGTTGTTAAGTCTGTTTTATGCAGCAAAACAAGCATTCAGTGAACTCGCACCTTGCACCAGGAATATGCTAACCATTTAGGTAAGAACTGGTACAAGAGGGACATAGGATCACAATCTAAAAATTGTGGGAGCAAGGTCCAGTTGATCTGCCTAGCACAGAGGGCTGAGAGAGAGCAAAGCCTTTCACCCAAACACACTTCACCTACTTCTTAAGCTCACTCAGGTGCTAGAAAGGAAGAAAACTACTCCACGACTGCCCTTCTGCAGCAAGAGCAAATATGAGAGGAAGCAAGCAGTTCTGTGATTATAGCTACTTCACATACAGATCCATCTCAGAGACCTGGGACCCTTGGTACTCTTACCTTGGGAAGACCCGGTGAGAAAATGTAAGGCAGTGACACTGACCTAACTAACCTTACTAATTCTTAAGAATGATAACCTTTCATCAACAAAAGGGAGACCTTTTCCCTCAACCTGTAGTTTCCAGCAAAGCTCCCATATTCCTGGAAGATCTGTCATGGGTTGCAACCTTCTGAAGCATTTTTAATCAATATCCCATATTAGGATTATTCAAAGGCCCCAGTGAGTTTTTACGGTGTGCCTGCCTCCCAGCAGGCAGGTCAGCTCAGAATGGACAGAGCTGTCCACCTCCTTCTTTCCCTCATGGCCTGAGTTATTTTCACTAGGCTGAGAGGGCAGCCTCTTTGACAGATGAACCAGGAACAGAGGAGAACTGCTGGGTGATTTCTCAGGAGTAGGCAGGTTCTTAATTCCCTTCTCTGTTATACTCCTCTGTCCTCTGAATCCAGCCCAGCTGCTTTCATAAAAGCCTGAAAGCATCCTTCTATGTCTTTGCCTATTTTGTAATAAATTACGCTCAATTTCCATTTCCTCTTTTCATCAGAGCACTTGACTTCCTCCAAATATAAAACCCAAGGTCATTTCGGTTTTAGACTGATAAAAAGTTAGTTTCATGCATGCATTCTGCTTTATCCACAAGCCTCAACCAAAGGTTTAGGAATAGGGTTTCATCCTCAGTGAAAGTAGGTCGACTGAGAATCATTCCCTGGCTCACTGACAGTGTTGATTTATGCAGGGGATGCCTTTCTGCTAATTCGAATTAGTAGCTGATTGAGAGGCTAGTAAACTGTACAGATTCTAATGCCCAGGGAAGGAGAGAATGCCTGTTTCTTAAATTCTTATTCCCAATACATGCATTGCTTCAGGCAATTGGGCCACCAGGAAGCAAGAATTAAGGAAACAGAACACATCAATCATCCAAACATTCTAGGGACCTGTCCCATGTTCTGTGTCACTCCCAGTATGAAATGGAGACATTTTTTATAACATTCTCAGCCATTCTAAAGACAAGGAATAGGGAGAAACAAACTTGGGGTTGAAAACACTACCAACCAGGGTAGGGCTATCTGTGCACATCCTGGGTTGGTTTTGTGACTTCAGCGATTAGGTAGAATGATTGGTGAATGTACTTGGGAAGAGATGAAGCACCAGAGAAATAGGAGCTAAGATGGAAATTCAACAACCCGGTTTCAGAAGAGCTGGGCTCAAGTCCTGTTCTGCCCAGTCCATGTGAGGTTAGGCAGGCGAGATGCAGCCTGAGCAGCCTGCAGTGTTCTCAGCACTTCGTTCTCCTGGCTTCACAATGTCGACCAAGACTAGTATCCGAAGTGGGCTCTCAATTCCTCTTGGCTTTGACACTCCAGTTCTGAACTGTCCTCCATTTCCTAGCTGCAGAGTTTATAGAAACAAGTGGCGCTCATCTGAGAACCTCTCCGAGTGCTTGGGCTGACAAAGCAAAGCACAGCCAGAATGCAGGCAGCTTCAGCCTCCAGCATCCTTGACCATCTTCACAAAGGACGGGAGAGGAAGCGACATCAAAGAAAGGGGCCATTGTGAAAGCTTTTCTATTGATTGTCACTGTCCCTTTGAGTTAGACACAGACTTTAAAAGTAGGGCCATTGTCTGACCAGGCTCCCTGTTAGTGCACATTTTACCTGGACCCAAAGGATCTCTTGTATCCTACAACAAATGTTGTAGCCAACTGGGCAGCTGCCAATCTCAAAGCACACGGCTTCCTGCCAGGTGTGATCAGGTACAGTTCATAATTATGTCAAGAGATGGAGAAGGGAACAGTCACCCTCCCCCTGGATTCCAACCAGCCTGCCTGGCACCCTGTGGAAGAAGGAAGGGCTCGCTGTCCAGGGCCATCATGGCCAAAAGGGCAGCTGGGGCCGGGGTATTATCGGAGTGGGCTGAGCCCCTGGGAGGGCTGAGCAGAGGACGGCCCCATGACATGCAAGCTGGCAAGTCAGGGTTCAGGTTGTTGGTTCTAAACTCTTGACCATGGATGACATGGTGATATGACCTTGAAGCTGGAGTTTGGAAAATGATGTTCCCAAGATACCACATGGAAACATGCATCAGCAGCCAACCTCGTATTTCCATCACTTCCCCCAGCCCTCTCCCTCTCCTTCCCTCCCTTCAAGTGCGTCTTATTCTTCTTCTGTTCAAAGAATCAGGGCTTTCTTACAATGAGGATTGGAGCAAAAAAGCAATTGGCATTCAGGGCTAAAACAACCAGTGATGAGAGGGAGACAGATAGGGCTGGGAAGATGCAGCCACTAATACAGAGCACAGCAAGGTGAATGAGCACTCCTGGAGGGGAGTCGGGCTGTCCTGGAGTACCCTTGACCTGGCGCCTCTTTCAGAGGCCAAGCCACATAGAGGAGAACACATTGTCCCAGGAAAGACCTGTGGAGGATGGCATTCTCTTGAGTCCACATACCTGTATTTCAGTCTGTTATCTGGGGTTCCGAGATTGAAGAAGGAGCTCTACATGTCCATTACCAACCAAATTATGTCTAACAACAGATTCCCACCTGTTTGTATGTGGTCACAGCCAGAACCAGCCCAGTCAAAGGGGAGAATATGAATGTGACTCATTCATCCCAAGTTTCGCAGGGAAAGGGCCAGAAACATTTCCCCCCTCACAACACCCTCTTTGGAAATGCTTCTTCATACCTGGCCACTTGTCAGCAGTCAGAAAGTGACCTTCAATCCCAAACAAGAATGCTGTGTGAATACCAAAGTCTTTTTATATTCTGGCAACAAAAAAATAAATAACAAAAATAACATGTACTGTAAGTGCCTTTAAGCCGGCAGAAGCACAAGCATTTGTGGCCAATGACCCATGTTGCTGGCAAAACAGAAACATTTTGTACCAGCATGTGCTAAGGACAGCTCAGTCTACTCTTTTGTTTTGAGGACAACTTGGTCAGAGAGCAAACCCCTGGGTTCTGTCCGTGCTGCCTCGCTAGAAATGTGCCATGGCTCAAAATCATGGAGGAGGTTTGGGCAAAACCACCTGCCTCACGACGGTGCTTGTCACAGCTCTGCAATGCATGGGCAAGAAAAGAAATGTCCTTGCTTGGGATGCAATGTCCTTTCCCTTCTCCAAAGCCCCACATGCGCTTGCCCTCATCATGAGCAAACTACCCCTCACTGCAGGCACTTCTCTCCTCTGCAGTCTTTCTTTTCTCTTCCCTTTCTCGCATCAGCTGTTCGCTGAGGACCCACTTCCCCAACACCCACCTTTCACACTAGAAAAGATGCTCAGCTTCCTTGCCCACAGCCCTGGATCTGGAGAAGGGGCTGGCGCTCTTCTTGCAGAAACTTCATTGCTCCTCCAGATGCTTAGTTAGGCTTCAGCCTCTCTCAGAAGCCTTTGACTCCCATTCCAGTGGACCTTTGGTTTCCATCCCATTCATCTCTGCCACCCTCTTCACCTCCTGCTGGGGGCAGAGACCCATCCTTTCTTGGGCTTGCTCACCCTCTGAGGATGAGGAGACCTGTCTCAGTGTCCTGCTCTCCCACCATTGTCCCACATAAATGCAGCACCCCTCCTGCCATGCGTCTCTCGGTGCCCTTGCATTTGTCTCTTTCTCTCCAGGGAAACTTCAGCTCTTCATCCTGCTCCATCATCCTGCTCAGCCATAAGAAGCAACTTCTCATCCATTCAGCCTTGGTCATGAGATTGTAGCAGTTCAGTCCCACCTTCGGGCCCCACTTCTAATTCTGGTTCTCTTGTTATTTCCACTACGTCAGTGAAGGACGTCCATCGATGTGGCAACATCACAGTCCTGCCACCCCCTCCTGCCCAGCCTGCACCCATGCATGGAGTCAGTGCACACATTCCCTTCCTTTCCATATCACCCCATCTGAGGCCAGGCACACCACACAGCTCAACACTGCAAAGTGCCTACTGATGGCACCCTAACTATTACACATTGTGACTTCAGTCACAGACGTACCTCACAGATACGAGTTCAGTTTCAGACCACCGTAATAAAGCAAATATGGAAATAAAGTGAGTCACACACATGTGTTGGTTTTCCAGTGCATACAAGTTATGTTTACACTGTACTGTAGTCTATCAAGTGTGCAATAGCATTATGTTAAAAAAAATTCATACCTTGATCAAAAACATATTTTATTTCTAAAATGTATTCACAATCATCTGAGCCTTCGATGAGTTGTAGAGTTTATGATGATGGAGAGTCTTGTCTCGAGGTTGATGGCTGCTGACTGATCAGGGTGGTGGTCGCTGAACATTGGGGTGGCTGTGGCTACGTCTAAAACTAAGACAGTAGTGAGGTTTACCACGTCAATTGACTCTTCCTTTCACACAAAATTTCTCTGTAGCATGTGATGCTGCTTGATAGCATTTTACCCACGGTAGAACTTTCAACACTGGAAGTCATCCTCTCAAACCTACTGCTGCTTTATCAACTAAGCTTATGGAATATTCTAAGTCCTTCGTTGCCATTTCAACAATGTTCACAACGTCTTCACCGGGAGTAGTTTCCATCTCAAGAAACAACTTCCTTTGCTCATCCGTAAGAAGCAACTCCTCATCCATTCAAGTTTGATCATGGGATTGCAGCAATTCAGTCACATCTTCAGGCTCCACTTCTTCTTCTTCTTTTTTTTTTTTAAGACGGAGTTTCGCTTTTGTTGCCCAGGCTGGAGTGCAATGATACAATCTTGGCTCACCGCAACCTCCACCTCCCAGGTTCAAGCAATTCTTCTGCCTCAGCCTCCTGAGTCCTGGGACTACAGGCATGTGTCACCCAGCTAATTTTGTATTTTTGGTAGAGACAGGGTTTCTTCATGTTGGTCAGGCTGGTCTTAAACTCCTGACCTCAGGTTATCCACCCACCTCGGCCTCCCAAAGTGCTGGGATTACAGGTTTCTCTTGCTATTTCCACCACTTCTGTAGTGAATTCCTCCCCTGAAGTCCCGAACCTCTCAGAGTCATTTATGAGGGTTGAAATCAGCTTCTTTCAAACTCCTGTTTATCCTATTTCGACCTCCTTCCATTCATCATGAACGTTCTTAATGGCATCTAGATGATGAATTCTTTCCAGAAGGTTAACCACTTTTTCCCTTTAAAGATACTACTTCTAAGCTGTAATTAAATAAAGTCATGACCATTTCTAGCTAGAAACCCTTTCCTTGCTGTGTTCCTGAGAAGTTTTATGGGTTACATTGTTGGAAGAGGAGGAAAGCTTTGCTCCAGGAAGACTGCCACTTCCTTTGCCTGTTTGGAAATGGGCAATGGCTCCGTTTGAACTTCTTTTTATGAGGCTTGAGTCTGTAACCTCTGAATCCTGCGTCAACAAAGACTTCACCAGCCTGGAGGCCTCTGGAGGGTCAGAGGAGAGAAGCCACGTTCCAGCACAGCCCCTGGCACAGCAGGCTCTAGGCCTCTGCTGTGTCCACAGACCCACGCAGGTCACACCGTCTTCCTCACTCAGGACGGGTCCCCCTGCTCACACACCTGTGCAACACACGTCTTCCCAGAGAGACTCGCAATGTTGTCTTGTGGGGAAAAAATTATTGGAATTTTTTTGTTTATATATATATATATATGGAAAAGTATGAAAGAATTTTCACAAACTAACCACATATGTGAAACCAGCACCAGAGGAAGCAGGACATTCACAGCTCCCAGAAGCCCCTCACGGATGCTTCCCATCACTAACCGGAGGGGAACCACTCTTCCGACTTTTAACAGCAGGATTAGCTCAACCCACGTGTGCTACATCGAGACAATCACTCAGTAGGTGCCGTTTCACTCATACCTGCCTTCCCAAAAGGACCTTTTAATACAATCCATGCTGTTCCTTCTTAAGGCAACCCGTTTTAATTCCAGGAGCAGTCATGCCAAAAGCCCTGTGCAGGGGATTCTCCCTCTCACCTAGGCAAAAGCTGAATTTGCCTGCACTGGGGTCTTCCAGCCTCTCCTCAGAGTGGGGTCGTGCGGGTGATGGCACTCTCACTCACAAAACACACAAACCAGGGCAGACTCTCGGAGTCGGTGCAGGCTTCACTGGTATTCCAGACCTGAAACCCAGGTGAGACCGGAACCCCTCAAGAGGAAGAGAGTGAATAGAAAATGCAGGGGCACCCCAGACAGGAAGCCTGAGTTTCATGGTGAGCCCCCTCTTTCTTCCCTCCCCCTCTCACCCAGCCGTGCACTCTCCCTCCTGGACCTCTTCCTGCCACCATCCCTCCACCCCCTTGGCCGGCCTCTGTCCCAGCCTGCCTACCACTGCACCGCCTTGCCCCAGACCTGCCACTCTCTAGTCCTCCCTCCACGGTGTGCATGGAGGGATTTTTCCAACGCAGAACCTTACCCTGCCACTAGACCATTACAGACATTAATAGCTCCACATGCCCCTGGCATGGCCTCTTCCTCCCCAGGCCACCCCCTCATACTTCATACTCAGTCACACTGAGCTCCTTGGCCTGTGGAGAGGCCATTTTCTCTGCCCAGCACAGTCTTCCTGCCTCGGGTCCCTTCATCTCTCAGTCCACATATGGACTCTGCAGCTTTCTCTCCATGCAGCCTCTGCTTCCTATGGGGCCCAACCCTGTGCCCAAGAAGTGGCATTGTAACTGCTGGCCTCACCAACTCTGCACACCACCTGAGGGCTGGGATTAGATTTCTGTGTTTTGTTGCTTTTTCCTCCACAAAAATTCCTGATGGATACCTGATATGCAAAAAAGACTAATTGAATAAATGAATGAATGAATGAACTGTCAAACAACCCATCAAAGTAGGTCAGTGCAAATCTATGCCTGGCTGTCTATCAGCTGCCCAATCAGACCTTACTCCACAGGCCCTCTTCCTGAAGAAAAATGCACCAGTTGTACCAAAAGTTATCAGAGTGAAAACAGGGCCTTCGTCAATAGCATAGAAAAAGTAGCAGCCTCAGGGTGGCTGCTGGTTTCTAAGAGGCAGAGGAAGCACCCTGGTGCTGAGACAGATGGAGGGGGATCTGTGTGATCATTTCCACCCTTCCAGTGTCCTCCCCGCTGCTCTCTGTGCCATACGCTTTAGGGGTGAAGGCTCCACGAATGCAGACAACAAGGAAATCACAAAGGATGACTGCCAGGAACAGGAAGTGGGTATAAAAATAGCTTCAATGGGACACAGCTGCCCCTGGACTGTGCAGCAGTGAGGGAGGAAGCAGGAGCAGACAGACGTGTGTATGTCCTGTGTGTTGTGACCAGCTGTAAATATCTGGCCCTATATTTTTTCCTACAGTGTCTCCTTTTCAATTTCAGGAAGTAGGGCTTGTGGCCAGAGGTGGGGGCACCTGGGCATCAGCTTCCACCAAGAATGACATAAAAGAAATTACTGTTTCAGCAAATGAATTCACATCATCATGAATTTGTGATTCATTATTATGAATCACAAATGCTGCAAATTCATGACCATATTCAGAGATTGAGTGTCTCACAGGGAACATTGCAGAAATCGCAGCCAGGCTGTGGAAAACCGAGGGATGGCTGAGCAGAGGACTTGGGCTCTAAAGCAGCCCTGCTCCCTTCCCCAGCCCTTCTCCCTCCCCCAGCCCCTGCTCCCTTCCCCAGCCCTTCTCCATCTCCCAGCCCCTGCTTCCTTCCCCAGCCCTTCTCCCTTCCCCAGCCCTTCTCCCTTCCCCAGCTCTTCTACCTTCCCCAGCCCCTGCTCCCTTCCCCAGCCCTTCTCCCTTCCCCAGCCCTTCTCCCTTCCCCAGCCCCTGCTCCCTTCCCCAGCCCTTCTCCCTTCCCCAGCCCCTGCTCCCTTCCCCAGCCCTTCTCCCTTCTCCAGCCCCTGCTCCCTTCC
Organism: Aotus nancymaae; assembly: GCF_030222135.1. Taxonomy (NCBI): domain Eukaryota; kingdom Metazoa; phylum Chordata; class Mammalia; order Primates; family Aotidae; genus Aotus; species Aotus nancymaae. The sequence goes on from NW_026988455.1 coordinate 23,050,785, forward strand.
CCAGCCCTTCTCCCTTCCCCTGCCCCTTCTCAGGTTAAATTTCCATTGGCACTTCAGGCCTGGATGTAATAAATCAACTGCTCGTACAGGCAACAATCTGGAAGCCTTTGCTTGTGATCAAAGCAGGAGCTAGACCAGTGACCTCCCCAGTATAACAAATTACCCATAAGGCCTGAAGGCTGAAGTTTACAGCAAATCTCTGTTCCTCATTCCCCCGAGACTATCTTTAATAAGTAACAAGACCCCTGACCCCCTAGTCCAGCTTGGCATATGAATGCTTACAGCTTGTCCTATCTCTCCTGGATGAATGAGATTGGACAGCATTCCACAGGCTGGGCCAGGGCACTGGGTGGCTTGCTTTGTTTGATTGGGTTTCTGTCTGAAGACCACTTTTCAGAGCCTTTGAGTCCTTGCTGACACCTTCACCATGACCACCTAGAAGTCCCTGTGTCACCCACTGCTCTCCAGCGGTAGAGATGCGTGGGAGAAGACCAACTATCACTTTTGCCTCTAATCTTCAGAGAGGGAGCCCAAAGGAGTATTCAGGAATAGTGGGCTATATGATAGAAAGTTCTGGGAAAACTTCTGGGGGGCTGGAATTTGAATGTTTCCCCTGCCTGTTTTGTGAAAAGGACCTTTAGCTGAGACTCAAAAGCTCTCTGTCTATCTAGAACTATCTGGGACAAGCATGGAGACCACCTGGATCACGGGGATATTTGGGCTGGATGCCAGGCTCAGCCCCTTACTGCAGATGGCCATGGTTCTGGACTGCCTTGTTCTATACTCAGTTTGGTTAAGCTGAGAACTGGTCTCCCGGAATCCTCCCCTGCATGGCTTGGGGACAGAGTTGGCCAAAAGTGGACACTGGCCTAGGATCTGGAAGCAGGGTGGGGCAGCATGTGTCTCTGGTGGACAGGTGTGGAGGGACCGGTGGGTGCAGCTTGTCATTGCACTCCTTTGCTCTATATCTGATTCTTCCCACCACCTGGCAGCTCCAGGCCACCCACAGACATCTACTGCCCAGTGGTGGAAGCTGCAGAGGCACCTGCTCTCCATAGCCTCCCTCATCAGCACCCCTTGGTGGTCTCACTCCTGCATCTAGGCACACCCAGCTTCCCAGATTTCCCTGCAAGCTCCAACTCAGTCACCCATGCCAGTGGCTCACAAGATCTGTTTGGTGACTCTCCTAATTCTCCAACATCCTCTCCATGCCTTCATTTCCCCGGCTCTGCCCCAAGTGTGGGACTCCTGGTACCTCTAAGAAACCCTTATTCCATGACCTTTTTGGGGGCTTTGCTCTCTTGATTGCACCCTGACTGATGTGACTCCAAGTCCTCAAGCGAGTTGGAGGAGACTGAGTGGGACTGTTGGGATCTCACAAATCCAGCCCCCTAGTGTGAACATCCCTGCCATCCCTCCAGGCTCGTGCTGCTCCACAGTTCCTAAAGCAAGTGTCTGAAACTGCGGGCTCCACGAAGTTGGGTCCCCTGATTTGGACTTCTCTTGCCCAGGTGCCTGTGTGGCTTGCACTCCCACATTGCTAGATCTCTACTCAGGTACAGTTGACTCCAGCTGGCCAATAGATGTCTTTGCTTTTCCAAGGCCTGAAGGTGTAAGATGGCACAAAGCTGTCCATGCTGCTAGCCAGGAGAGGCTCCCAGGAACCCACGATTAGAATTCTACCCACTGGGCAGCTCTCATGCCTTCCAGCAGTTCTTTTTGTGCACTCCATCTTTTCCAATCTGCTGAAGCTGCCAACTCCGTGGTCTCCTTGGGGTCCTTTAAAAAGGCTTCATTTGATTAATTTTTCAAAATAGACTTGAATTTGAAAAACGTTGAGTGTTCCAATGGTCTGAGGTTTCACTTCATTTGATGTGATGTAGTCTCTGAAAGGACATTCAAAGGATTGTTTGCTTTGGCTAAAGGATGCTTCATTTAGTCTTATCCTAAGGCTTTGCTGCAACACTAGCTAGGTAAAATCAAAACATGTCCACTGTTATTCTGAAAAGGAGAAGAGATGACCAGGATCCAGAATCTCCAAACCCTGAAAATCCAAGAGCACAAAGATCTCCACAAATCACACCGCCACTTGAGAAGTTACCATGGTTCAACTGGATGGATGTCAGGCACAAAAACTGCTCTATGCCTGCTCCACTCCCCCATCTTGGTGCAAGTCTCCTGTCTGGCCACTCCAATCAACCAGCAGTGACATTCAAGTTCCCTTTACCCTTTCTCCCCAAGATACCCACTTTGCATGTCACTGGTCTACAGCAGCCCTATTTTCTACAGTGAGTTTGGAAAGGGGAAGCTGGCAGGTAGTGAGTAGAGACTCCATGTCTCCATAAAACCCCTCTAGCCCTGACTGATGTTGTCTGTCCTCGGTGGGGAGGACAATTGGAGGACATCATGATTGAGAACATCAAACAGGAGGACTTGAAGATATCCATTCCGGGAAGGCTGATGGGTGATTAAAGTGTGGGCCATAGACACATTGGTGAGTAAATGCAGACGGGAGAGAGGAAGAGTGATGGAGCCATGAGATTCACAGTAGATAGTGAAATTTACAACTTGTCCCTTATCCTAGAAGCTAGAGCTTTATAACAGCTGCTGTCAATTAAGTAGCATAGTGAAGCGCTGCAGCTCAATGAAAAGCATCAGAGAAATGCCGTGTCCTTTCCAGCACCCCTGTGCTGCCTCCTCTGCAGGGAGAAGCATAGCTCTCACTCACCCACCTCCCACCTCGGGAACTAGGAGGGCAAGGTATAAGTGTCCTGAGCTTCCTGCTACAAAGCTGTTTCCAAAGAGATGCTGACAGATAGAGTGGTATGCCTCCAAGGAGCAGGAAAATTTCCTCCCAGTTCTGAGTATACAGGAAAAACTCCATGGGCTGATCATACACCCACAAAAACTCAACACGAAATCCTGCCAGAAAGACTTTCTCTTTTTGTGAGCCTCCACAAGCTTGTGTGTACACATTTTTCTCCCTGCCTTTCTGCTGTAAAGTTATGCTTCTGTATTTAGCAAAGTATGTCCACACAGTGAAAGCGAAGAGTTCTAAGTAGCTGATGTTAAAAAAAAGTGCTGGGCCCAGTGCCCAAACCTTCCCTGCTTCACAGAGGAAAACATTTTCAACGTTTAAAGATACGCTTTTCCTGGTATTTATTTCTGCATATCTTTGTAATATACTATTCTTCTATTTCTTGATTATTCAGTATTTTAGAGTATCTTATTGGCTTTCTGTTAAGGAAGGTGAGAAGGCAGTTCTTTTACATCACCCCAAGCCCCACCTCCTTGCCTCCCCTCCCCGCAGGCAGAGTTTACATTATTAATATGAGGTGCGGATCGTGCCCCACTGAGGCCAGTGGCCAGCTATGAGCATGCCTCTTCTCTCACAACACTTCATACTTGTTTTTCCAGGAGTTAAAAATTGACTCGGGCTTTTGTTTCCTCAGTTTTCCACGTGCTTCTTGCTAACATTTCTAAAAACATTAACACATCTGTTAAATGCCTAAAATTATTTCCAAACACTCAAATACAGTAGGTTTTTTTTCCCTAGAGACTTTTGAGACTTCTTCATCTGTCTCTTGTGTTGGGTCCACTGTTTCCAGAATTCGATGTTATCTCGTTTCTCCTTTATTTTATTCAAGTCCATTATCTGGTAGATTTCAAAGGAAGTACTCAGGTCTATGGCCATACCACCCTGAACGCGCCCGATCTCGTCTGATCTCGGAAGCTAAGCAGGGTCGGGCCTGGTTAGTACTTAGATAGGAGACTGCCTGGGACTACTGGGTGCTGTAGGCTTAAAAAAAAAAAAGAAAATACTCAGACAAAAAGACAGATGGATAGATAATGATGAATGAATATGTATATAAGTAGATGACAGATAGAGGATTAGTACATAGATAAATGATATAGGTAGCTAGATGATTGATAGACAAATCTTGTTTTCATGTTTTAAAGTATCTATAATCTCTCCCACCCTCTAGACCAATACTTGGTAATTTTCCTTTAGTAGTACATTTTTCCTTCTCTACTGATGCAGTACTATCCTTGATCTCTGAGACCATTCAATATTGTTTTTCAGTTATTTAGCTGTCTGGTTATTTTTGTTTCTTTTGCATACCTGCTTTGAGATTTTACCCCTTGGTGTCTGTCTTTCATGAAAAGACTTTCTCTACAGCATCTAGTGACCCTCGGCTGCCCACTCATATTGCAGAATGGGACATTAATTAATGTAAGTATGGATTGGAGTTTGGTGGGGAGGTGATATAGGAGAGGGCTTGCGGACTGGTACAATGGGTGCTAGCCTCAAGCCAGGACCCATCTAATGCCAATTCCTGCCAATGTTTTCTCTGGGAGTTTTTCACTTTCTCCAAGGAGGAATTCTCCACACTTCTGCCCAGGTGAGGGCAGGGTAGACTTGTGGAAGCAGAGTGGGAAGAGGGGCTGGGTCCCAGGTTCAGGAGGCTGGCTTTCATGTATTCTCTTTTCAGTCTCAAAGCCCCCCACAGCCCTCTCTGGGTCTACCATTCCCAGCCTAGCAGCACTGTCTGTTCCTTCAGCAGGTAGTGAGTAGAGACTCCATGTCTACTCACTCAACATATGTTCCTGCCTGCTCTTTCCCTCACTTTCTACTCACTCAACATATGTTGAATTATGTTCCCTCCAAAATTCATATGTTGGAGTCCTAACCCCCGAGTTCCTCAGAGTGTGTGACTAGATTTGGAGATAGGGCTGTTACAAAGATAATTATTTAAGATAGGATTGCTAAGGTGGGCCCTCATCCAGTGTGATCTGTATCCTTATGAAAAGGGAAATCTATGTGTACAAATAGATGCAATCGTACACATAGAAAATGCCATGTGAGGATGCTGCCACAAGCCAAGGAACTGACAGAAGGTAGGAGAGAAGCCTTAGGCAGAGAGAGGCCTGGGGCCTTCAGAGGGAGCGTGGCCCTGCCAACACCTGGATCTTGGATTTCCGGCCTGTGGAACCATAAGACACTCCATTCCTGTTGTTCTAAGCCACCAAGTGTGTGCTACCTTCTCATGGCGTCCCTAGTCAGTTACCACCTCCTATGCAGACTGTGTCCAGACTGAGGAAGGAAATCCTTAAAAAAAAAAAAGTCCTCTTTGAGATTAGCTTCTGCATCCAGGCTGGGCAGAGGCAGTCATGGAGAGGTGAATACCTGGCAGGTAGCTATGACGCCTTCTGCAGGGTTCACTGCAGAGACCTTCCCACTCTGTGGCATGTGCCACAGGCCGCACAGACGGGAAGAGGGAACTGTGGTGCCTGAGATCCTCCAGGCAGACACTGCAGGGGCCCTGCAATGAGCCCAGGGCTTTGCTCACCTCCTTCTGCTTGCACCTTCCAGTGGGTGGTAGGAGAGGGGACATTCCTGATCAGGATCTGCTCAGATAAGGCACTTACAAAATGTGTCGCGATGCTTTACCCTTGCCATCCCTGCTGTCTTTCTCTCTACAAGTTAATAAGGTTTTTGTTCCTTTCTGGTGATTTTAGAGAGTCTGGGAGACAGAGGGGCAGCCCCTGAGTGTAGTGAGCTGCTCTCCCTAACTGGAGTCTCCTCTGGTCTCTGTAAAGCAAGCATCCATGGCACTAGTCAGCCACCCCTCAGCCAGATGGTGCGGGCATCTTCACTGGGACTGCCAAGGTGTTATGGGTGAAAACGTCACCTTCCTGCAGAGTGAAAAGGAAGCCTCTTAACTAGTTCGATAATAATGACTAAAAGCATGTGGTGTCCGTGTACCTCACACATTACACCAGGGAGTGTAGTTTCATTTCTCTGCCCTTGAGTGTGGGCAGGACTTTCACAAACATCCCAAAAAAAATAGTCACTAGACAGTGGAAAAACCTGACAGATGCCACCCAGACCAAAAGGTGGAGGTCAGCCTCCCACACGGTGTCCTGCCTGCTTTAATGTGGAATAATACGTGGAACACTTCACCTCTGTGCCATTCTTCTGAAAACCAGTAACTGTGATCCAATCAGAGAAAACCTCAAGCCAACTCAGCCAGAGGAAAATCCTGCGAAAAAGCTGGCCAGTACTCGTCAGGAGTGTCAAAGTTAGAAAAGACAAAGGAAGAGCGAGGAGCTGTCACAGGCTGGAGGAGAGACGGGAGTCCCAACAGCTTATTGCAATGCGGTCTTCAAGTCTGGGTCCTGAAACAGAAAAAGGGAGCGAGTGAGTGGACAGATAGGGAAACCCAAACAAAGTCTGCCCTTTGGCTAATCGTATTTTACCCACGATGATTCCTCAGATTTGACCAACAGGCACTGTTGATACAAGACTTTGACATGAAGAAAGTGTGTATGGAAACTCCACCCATGTAAGTCTTCTGTCAATCTAATGTTATTTCACAGAAATTTTCTAATTTTCTGTGAAAATTAGAAAAAGGACTTGAAGCTCAATCTCTCCATTTTTCTTTATGTTTTTCTTTTATCCAACTGAGCTGGTTCCTGTGCCAGCCTTGCATCAGCTCCTCTGGGGCTTCCCCTTCCAAGCTTCTTCCTCGCCCACCATGGGCATTTTGGCCTCTATCTGGGGCTCTGTGAGCACTCATCTTCCACGCAGAGCTTCCAGCTTGCTCCACACCCCCCGCACAACCCATCTCCACACTGGAGGAAGGAATACGGCCTGGAAGAAACCTCAAGAGTCTTCCTCTCACTGCATGAACTGCCCTCCCCTGCTGCTGGGCTCTGGACACTCTGGCTGTGCCCCAGGGCCTCCCCGGCTGCTCCTCTGCTCCTCCTGGACAGACCTTGGCATCAACTCTGGACTCCAGGGCCTCCTTCTGAAGGCTCCTGCCTGCTCTTTCCCTCCTGTAATTCCTGGTTATCGTGTTCACGGATATGTTCATTTCTTATTCCTGCCTCCCACCCAAATCCTCAAGCTCCATGGCTCCAGGGTGATGCACATTTTTTTCATCAGTCCCCCCACCCACCTCCTGGAAGGACCCGGAAGAGTGCTTGGCACATCAGGGACACTGATGTGCTGGCGTGCTCCCACAGTCCCTCTCCTGCAGGAAGTGGGTGCTTCCTGGGAGGAGGCTTCCAGGCTTTGCTGCAGGAATTTCTTTGATGATGAGAATCAGGGAAGCAGCCCAGAAAAGGGAAGAAAGTGTGTGTGCGTGTGTGGGGGGTGTATGATGTGTGTATGTGACACAAGCGCATAAGTGTGTGTATAGGTGTACATAGTATTGTGTAGTGTGTGTATGATGTGTGTAGTGTGGTGTGTGTGCATGCTTGTGCATATATGTGTGTGGTGTGTATAGTGCAGCATGTGTGCATGTATGTGGTATGCATGTGTGGTAGATGTGGTGTGTGTGTATGTGTGTGTGTATAGGTGTGCGTAGCATTGTGTAGTGTATGTATGAAGTGCATAGTGTGGTGTGTGTGCATATCCACGCATATATGTGTGTGGTAGTGTGTGGTGTGTGTATGCATATGTGTGTGTGAGAATGTGGTATGTGTGGATAGGCATGGGTAGTGTGGGTGTGTGGTGTGTGTGATATAGTATGTTTACATATGCATACATGCACTCACACTACACACACAAGGCTTTGACTTGGAATCAGTCAAGGAAGAGTTAATAAGAGAAATTCAAAGACCTATGGCCTCCCCGACCCCCAGAGACCTCTAAGGAAAAGGCCAGGCTGGCCTTGCGGGTGAGCAAACAGACACCACCACGCTCCAGTGAGGAAGGCATCTCGGTGCCCCGCTTCCAGCTGGACCTGATGTCACTCAGCCAGGGGTGAAGCACTCAGCATGGCCTAAAGTGAGGGCTGGAGGGGATAAACAGACGGCCATCTGCACCATCCGAAGGAGCACTCACCACACATCCTGTTCGGAGGGGAAAGGGCTGAGGACGTCCAGATACAACGGCTTTTCTCAGGCACACTGATAAACCATGTCCTGCTTATTAATTACAAACTGCCTTCATGGAATGCGCTGGACAGCTGAGCACTTGAGTTAATCAAAAGATACTACAGCTATCTTTTGATTATCTGTATGAATGAACGTGTTAGTGACTTTTAAAAGTTTAGAAAAGTAAAACGATGTTTTTACCGAAAAATATCTTGATGATAACTCAATTATTTTGCCATTTAGAAGTGTGCCTACACTTTGTAAAGGCAGAAGTGCATTATTTTGAATGTCATGCACAAAGACTAGCAAAAATTTCAGGATAGGCGGGAGGGCACAATACTTCAGCTATGACGAACACAGAAGAGCAATGCGCTAGCAAAGCAAGCTAAAAGAGTACAGCTTGTTATTTGCAAATAAAATGTTGCTTTGATATTACCTCCTTAAAAGCAAAAAACCCAATTCTGAAGGAACAACAAGTATTTTTCCATTTCAAAAGCAGAATCCAAAAAGTAGAAGCGTGTTGTGTTTCCATATTTGAAAGTTCTTGCATGCAATCAGAAATAAATGTAACTTGCTCTTCCTACTTTAATTGAAACAGCTTTTTACAGAAAAATAGTATGAAGGATACAACTACAGTCAAATCTCTGAATGACTCCCTTCATTTAAACGAGGGCCCGTGAAGATGGCTCCCCAGGGGCCCCCTCCTTGCCTGCCCTGTGTTCCTATGATAAACTGGGCTTTGTGTGATTGAAATCTTGGACCCCTGAGACATAATTTTTGATGGTGGCCTTTCTGTTGCCATTAGCAAGGGAATTTAGAAATCCATGAACACAACGTGAGAATGAGGGCACCAGCATACGCGGAGCTCCGCTGCTGCCTCTGAGAGGCTGGCGTTTGAGAAGGAGCTCAGACTCACACCCCTTTGCCCTAATCTTCCAACATGAGGATCCCTCTGCACACTCACCCTGCTGTCTAAAGGTAGCACCCTCAAATACTGCACATGCACACCAGCTGAGAAGGCCAAGTACCCCTTTTGTTTCTGTCTTGCTTTGCAAGGATTGAAAATTCTCCCTCCCTGAGCAATATAGCAGTCATCTTCAAAAGTAGGACATATCTCAGTTGGGAAGCTCTGTTTCTGGGACACTGCCCTGAGGGTGTTTGTGAATGTGGCCGCCCTGGGAGGAGAGCTGCAGCCGCCAGCAGGGACAGCTTCAGCTGAGGCAGTCTGGGATCACAAGACGGGTGCCTTTTTCTCTCATACCACTTGCCTGGCATCAATTCACAAAAGATGTTTCTTGAATGAATGTTGGAACAGTGGGAGTTCGAAATAAGAGGCTGTATACATCTCTGCCCCAGCGACACTTCCAACATTCCAGGAATGAGGCCGTATTTGTCTGCTTGGGCTCCCAGAACAGAACAGCATAGACTGCATGGCTTACATGATAGACATTATTTTCTCACAGTTCTGGAGGTTGGAGGTCCCAGATCAGGGTACTATCATGGCGGGGTTCTGGTGAGGGCTCTCTTTCTGGCTTACAGACAGCTGTCTTCTTGCTTATCCTCAAGTGGCGAAGTGGGGAAATGGGGTAAAAGGGAGCGGATAGCGAAAGACTGAGGGAGAGAAAGTTCTCAGATCTCTTATAAGGGCACTAACCCCATGACGAGGACTCATTCTTACAACCCCATTTAGCCTTAATTACCTCCTAAAACCCTGTCAAGATACAGCCACATTGGGAGTTAGAGCTTCAACATATTAATTTGGGAGTGACACAATTCAGTGCATAGCGAAAGTTTTAAGACGTCTGCTCCATCTGACACTAAAAAATGCACATCCTTTCCCTCCTCACCCCCCAACTTGGACTTCTCAGACAACACTCCCTGGGTCTCCTCCATGCCTTTCCGGCCCCTCTTCCACTTCCATCCTGGCCACCGCCACCCTTCCACCTGGTCTCCCAGCTGCTTTCTCTCCTCCTGCTGCACTCCACCCCAGGCAAGCTCATTATAACACATGGCTGTCTTGATTGCTGCTTCTGGCATCAAGGAGCAACGTGACGAGCTGTAGAGTCACACCAACCTAAGCATGAATCCCAGCTCTGCCACTTTCTAACTATGTGTTCTTGGCCACATTAGCATCCCCACCTCCCAGTTTCTGTGCCAGAACCGTGAGTAGAGTTCACTCCCCATCCACCCAATCCGGCGTTCAGCACCTGCTGTCCACCCAGACTCCACCTTGCGACATTCCTTGGCCTCTTCTCTCTTCCTGTTTTATCTTTCAAATGTTTATTTTGTCATCATTTCCTTGCTTTTCTAATTTTTATTACATGCATATATATCCCTCAAAATAGATATTGTTTAGTTTTGCAGGTTTTGAACTTGAAAAAAGAACCATGTTGCAAAGTACACATTGTTCCATGGTACTGTGATTGGCCCGTTTGTGTGTGTTTCTGAATCTTATTCCCATGCATAAATACGTTGATCTCGCTGTTTATAGGTATAACAAGACTTTTAACACAAAGTGGAAGTCAGTTTTGCAAAGATCTTAGTGCTTTCTCTCTACATGCCCCTGGTAAGTCTTGCTGCCTAGGGTAACCGTGGCTGTGCTAGAGACAACGCCTTCCTTGATGAGGGGCCCTGGCCTTTCCTTCAGCATTGCCTGGGGAACGCAGTGCTGGGGACTTGCCTCCCACCCACACCCAGCAGCATGCCATGCAGTAGGAGGAACCAAAAGGTGGTGGTTGTGAGTCAGGGCCAGGGGAGGCTAGGGTAAGGGGCCTGGAGAGGCCAACATAAGGACATCCCACCTCTGTCTCTACGGGGCTGGGGTGGAGGGACAGGGTACCCAAGCAGAAACAGGAATAGAGGAGGGGATGTGAAGTAGGGAGAGGACTGCACAGGTGAGACAGTGCATCAGAGCCTGCGACCTGCGAGCCGAGGGCACCAACCCAGCTGTCTGGATTTGAGAATAATTCATTGAAGAGGCAGCACCCAGGAGAAGCACCGTTCCAACCTATGGGTGCTTTAGGAACATCCTCTGCACTCCGACTGCTGCGTGGGGCATAGGCTGGGCAGGAGGCTGGGGTGAAAGAAGGAAAGCCATCCTGGGCATGAGGAAGTGCTCCTGCCCTGGGCAGATACCTGCTGCTCACTATGGAGTTCTCCCATGTCCCAGCCGCATGTTCACACCAACATCGTTTCTATTCATCTCAGAAAGGCTCCACATTAACTACAGATTGACTCCTCTCTCCACGGTAAGGAGGAAGAAACTGAGGCTGACAGTTGTTCCATCTGTTACTCACCACCCAGTAACTGGGAATGGGTAGAACTAGGAACTGATCTGTAGCTTGGGTTCCAAACCTGTCATGAAGATGCCCTGCTGTTATGGAAAGAGGGATCGATGTGTGAGATGTCAAAGGATGACACAGACCGGGCTTGGCAACTGATGGAAAAGAACGACGGGGGAGATGGGGCTGACCCGCATGCCTGGGTGGACCATGGCGTTATTTCTCTGGAGAGGAAAAAGGCAGTAAAAAAGGAAGATGGGGCATTTGAGGGACTGAAAGATTTCTGTGTTAAAATATCTCTAAAGGAACACAAAAGCGATTCTGGAGTTCTAGGGAGAGTCAGAGGTGAGCTATGACTGACCTTGACAACTCTTCCCCCGCCACTCATGTGGTATTCACTGATGCCAGGGAGGGCATCAGATGCACAGATGTGACCTAGCTGGACCCCACACCCCTATAAAATGGGCTCTGTCCCCCATTCATTCCTTCCACAGTGTGCGCAGACCACCACCCTGGCTAAGTGCTGCTCTGGGATGGGGCCATGGCAGCCGGTGAGGCAGGTGCAGGGTACTCACCTTGTGAGAGTGAGCAGAGAGCACAGAAGCTCCCTGCAGAATCATCAGGAAGGGCCCCTCTGAAGCAGTGACTGAGTGAAGGGAAGAAGCAAGCCATGGAGAACCTGTGGTGAGGGCAACATCCCTGAGGCAGGCGCCATCTTGCAGAGCCCAGGAACAGAAGGAAGCCTGTGAACGTGGCGGGAGCAGACAAACCCTGGTAGGAGATATGATGTGTGGAGAGGAAACTGGGCTGGCTGGTGGGGTCTTTGTAGTTTGATTTTATTCCAGTGTGTTGGAAAGCCATCGGAAAGTTTATGCAACAGAGGCATCTCTTACTGTAAAGATACAGTAAGAGACCAGTTAGTTAGCAGACCAGTGGGTAGTCCAGGTGAAAAATAATAATTGCTGAAACTAGAATGGCAGCATAGAAAATGGGGAATGTGGACAGATTTGGGAGATATTTTCAGAACTAGTTCAGGATGGGAGTGTGATGTTATAGTATCAGGATGGAAGAGCCCAGAGGAGCTTCCTTGGCTTGGGTTATGGCATATTTACGGTATTAGTCTTATATTATACCTCAACAGTGATATTTCTGTAAGATATGTAACCATAACATAGCTACATTTGCATGTTACATTTACACATTCATTGTGTGTAAGAATATTTATATAATACTTGGAACAAATCGAATATTTCATAATTACCCAGGGGGTAACCATCATAAATAGTTTGTAGTTTATTCCTCCATCCTTAAATTTCTTAAAAGTGCAATTATGAAATATTTGCATTTTTAATATTGGGGCAAAAATAGAGTGAATAAAGAAAAAAAGACCTAACGAATGCTAAGTTCAATAAATCACGGCAGGTGTCAACAGTCCTGCTGAAGTTGATTGACAGCAAGCTCTCTGAGAGCCTGTGAGTCCACAGCCGGAATGGAGTTGTGCTCCGCTCTGACAAGCCAACCCGCTACCTGCCCATTGTGGGAGAATTTCTAAAGGGCAGTGTGTTACTGTAGATCATATTACAGCAGGTTAATGGGGTATTTTAATTTTAAAAACCTGAACTATTGATAAAGTTTTTCCAACCCTAAATGGTGGGGAATAGTGAAGGTTTTCTACAGCTGTGCATGTTATCTTACAAGAAAAACGCTTATAAATCCCTGCCCTTCCTGACAAATCCCCTTTGCATTTAGGATCAGGGCCAGGAGTGAAGGGATTGCGCAGTGGTGGATAATTCTGGCATGATGGGAGAGCTGTGTGAAAGGAACCTCGAGTCACCCAATCTAATTCTGTCATTTTACGTGGAATGAAAAGGGACTCTCACACCACCATAACCTTTTATTTAGGAGAGGATATTTGTGGCAGAATGCAAGAGGAATCCAGACTTGAATTCATGTTATCAACAAGTCCACATTACCACCGAATAAAAGAGCAATGGGAAAGAGTTAATTCACAGATTATGCGAGACCTCACCTGGATTAATCATTCTGGTATTTTCTCCTTATTTAGAAAAAAATCAGAATGTTTTCCTAAAGTAGTCCATAAATTTTCCAAGCAGTCTTAGTACAGGAACCCGCTCCATGAATTTTTGTAGTTATGCAAAGCCTAGAAGAATTCAACAGTGGAATAGCGGCCACATCCAGGAACTTGGTCCTGTGGAAAGAAAATTCAAAAGAAATGAGGTCACTCCTGATTGAGGGAAAGGGGGCTACAGTGAGAACAATCACCCAGGGCCCCGCCCTTGGGAGCCCGGCTGTCCTTGTGCAGCTAGCTGCACATAGACATCACCGACACAGGGGAGCTAGGAGTGACAATCTACATTTTTAAAATACACAGTAGCAGGCGTGTGATATTGTGATCTATATGAGAAACATATATTCGGTCTCTGCCCTGGTTTCCGGCACACAGCTCCTAAAATCTTTGGAATCTCCAGAGTGCTAAGAATGTCTTTTGTGTGTTAGTGAGAGCACTGATGGCTGGGGGCCTCTAGATAGCTTCAGAATGAGTCTGGTCATGAGAAAAGAGAAAGACCAAGCCATCATTAGAGAACTGGGACCTTCAGCCCCACCCAACCTCTGAGAAAGGCTGAGTTTATCACCCATGACCAGTGGTTTAATCCAATCTTGTCTACCCATCGGGATGCTCATGGCCCAGGATGGTTTTGAATGCAACCCAGCACAAATTTGTAAACTTTCAAACACTATGAGATTTTTTCACTTTTTTTTTTTTTTAGCTCATCAGCTATCATTAGTGTTAGTGTATTTTATGTGTGGCCTAAGACAATTCCTCTTCCAACGTAGCCCGGGGAAACCAAAAGATTGAACACCCTTAAGGAATGATGCCTGTGTAATGGAGCCTCCATAATCCCAAAGGACAGAGTTCAGAGAGCTTGTGGTTAGCAGAACACACAGAGCTTCCTAGGGGTGGCACCTGGAGAGGGCACAGAAGCTCCACACCCTCCTCCACGCCTCGCCCCATGCATCTCTTCATCTGTATCCTTTTTAATATCTTCTGCAATAAATGGGTAAATGTAGGTAAAATGTTTCCCTGAGTTCTGTGAGCTGCTCTAGCAAATCAACGGAACCCAAGGAGGGGGTGATTGTGGGAACCCCGATTTATAACCAGTCATTCAGTATAGGCTGGGATCTGAAGCAGGAGGAGTCTTGTAGGACTGAGCCATCATTATCTCCAGGCAGGTCATGTCAGAACTGAATTATGGAACACCCAGCTGGTGCCCGCTAGAAAATTGGTTGGTGTTTGGGAAACGCCCCCACGCCACATCTGAGGTCAGAAGTGAGTGCTGAGTGGTGTGTGACAGCAGAGAGAAAAACAGTCTTTTTTTTACTTCAGAGGGTGCTTTCCTAAACATGATTGGAAACCCGTAAACCACATAGGAAATCATTGACAATCTTTTGCATTTAAAATTTTAATATTTTAAATAATTTTAAATCATTGAAAATGTTTCCAATTTAATAATTATGTACATCAAAAACATAATGAAATTTATATTAAAAAGCTAGACTGAAAAACATTCTTACACATTTAGTGGAAAGAGTTGGTGGGCTTAATACTTATACTCCTGCAAATCAATAGGGAAAGGCAGCCAGAGGAGGGTGACAGGCAAATTCACAGATAATAGACAGGCTGATGACCAATTAACCTGTGCAAGGAAATTCAAAATAAAACAACAACCACACATCATTTTTTGTTAATCCATGCAGAACAAATGTTCGACATTGTAACAACCAATGGTTGGTGGGAGTGTGGGAAAACAGGTCTCACACTGTTATGGGAGAGTCAATTATTGTAACTTTTCAGGAATTAGACAGAATTTAATAGTCAGAAGATCTAGCAGTCCTACCTCTAGAAAGTTCTGCTACAGAAATACAAGTGGCTAATCAGAATAAATAAATAAATAAGAATGACCATTGCATTAATGCTGTCGATAGCAAGACCCTGGCAGCAACTAAGCGCCCCCCAATGGAAGACAGCTGAGTGAATTATGACATGCCCAATCTATGTCATAAAACATTACATAATTAGTATTTTTTTTAAAAGTAAAGAAGGCTTATATGGATTGAATTAGAAATATTTCCCCAGGCCAGGCACGGTGGCTTACGCCTATAATCCCAGAACTTTGGGAGGCCAAGGCAGGTGGATCACCTGAGGTCAGGAGTTCGAGACCAGCCTGTCCAACATGGTGAAACCCTGTCTCTACTAAAAATACAAATATTAGCTGGGCACGGTGACGGGTGCCTGTAACCTACTTGGGGGTCTGAGGCAGGAGAATTGCTTGAACCCAGGAGGCGGAGGTTGCGGTGAGCTGAGATGACGCCATTGCACTCCAGCCTGGGCAACAAGGGCAAAACTCCTCCTCAAAAAAAAAGAAAAGAAAAGAAAAGAAAAGAAAGAAAAAGAAAAAAAAATATTTCAGCATTTTTTTTTTTTTTTTTAGACGGAGTTTCGCTCGTTACCCAGGCTGGAGTGCAATGGCGCCATCTCGGCTCACCGCAACCTCCGCCTCCTGGGTTCAGGCAATTCTCCTGCCTCAGCCTCCTGAGTAGCTGGGATTACAGGCACGCGCCACCATGCCCAGCTAATTTTTTGTATTAGTAGAGACGGGGTTTCACCATGTTGACCAGGATGGTCTCGATCTCTTGACCTCGTGATCCACCCGCCTCGGCCTCCCAAAGTGCTGGGATTACAGGCTTGAGCCACCGCGCCCGGCCAGCAATATTTTTTTAATGGGAAAAAAATTTTAGAACAATGTCTATCAAAAGCCTCTATTTTGTGAAAAAATAAAAAGCAGCCATCTCTAATCTCTCTGTGTGAATCTACACGCAACACATACCTTTCTTTGGGATAAGAATAGGAGATCTGTGGAAAGTTCACACCAACCTGGTGTGAATGGTACGCTTAGCAAGTTTGCAATAGAGTATATTTATATTCATTAATGCTTCCTTATATTCCTGTGTCATTTACACTATTTCCACAGCCATATGTTAGTTTTGTATTTCAAAATATAAAAGAAAATCTATCCTGGCCAAAAGCAATCACTGATATATATGCATAGAAAAACTAGAAGGGTTGGATTATATTGTTATTTTCTCTTTTTTTCCTGTATGTATTTATTAAAACGTAGCTGCAATAAAAATATATTACTTTTAGAAAAAGAAAGCAATTAGTGTAAATGTATACCACCCACAACAAAGGACTCATTTCTACACTGGAAAGTGCCTGCTAATTTTGGTGCTGGTGAACAGAGGACATTACTCTCGCATGACTATATGTGAACTGCAAACCCTCCCAATTTGTAATGGGATGAGAGTAGTGAAAGGGCAGGCGTCCTTATTCATGTCACTCCCTTTCCCTGTGCAAAAATTCTTCAGACACCATGCTGGTCACCTTGAGGCTGCGGAGTGGCAAGTGCATCCTCAGGGTGCTGTGCAGCTAGCCCTGCCACTGGGCAGCTGACCGAACACAGCCCTTTCCAGACGCTTATGAGTTTTTTTTTTGTTGTTGTTTTTTGTTTTTTGAGACGGAGTCTTGCTCTGTCACCCAGGCTGGAGTGCAGTGGCAGGATCTCAGTTCACTGCAACCTCCGCCTTGATGGTTCAAGCTGTTCTTGTGCTTCATCCTCCTGAGTAGCTGGGATTACAGACCTCCACCACCATGCCCAGCTAATTTTTGCATTTTTAGTAGAGACGGGGTTTCACCAGGTTGGCCAGGCTGGTCTCGAGCTCCCGACCTCAAGTGATCCACCCGCCTCGGCCTCCCAAAGTGCTGGGATTACAAGTGTGAGCCGCCGCACCCGGCCATGAGTTTCTTTACTATTAGGGACAGGTAGTTGTGCTTCTTTCAGATGCTCCATGTTCAGATTGCTGTGATTCTGAGGCTGCGCTGGATTAGGGAACCTGCTCTGTGACTTTTGAAGAGCAACTCTGTCATGCAGGAATGAGCACCTACAAACAGAGGAATCAGGAAGGATCCTGAGGGCTCTCCAGTCCGCTTTTGGAAGCCCACGAAATAAGGCCTGGCGAGGTGACACAGCCCAAATACAGGGGCTGAACCAGAATTAACTCACATCTTCTGAATCTACATAGGACAACGCACTATTCATCAGATCAACTGCCCTTCTCCTGGATGCAAAGCTGGGCCACTCTCCCTGCTTCTTCTTCAGGCTAGTATGTGCATGATTGTAATGCTGGCCACCCTGAGGACCAGTCCATCCAGAGCCTCCACACAGAGCCTCCTGACTTTTGCTCCTCACATGTCCTCAGATTGCAGTTGTGAAATATGGTGGGCCAGAGTTTCAGGGGAGGGAGCAATCACCACTGGACCTCGAGAGTTCAGTGGTTAGTGCTTGACTAATAGCAAATGCCTTGGCATTTCCCCAGACCACACAATCGCCCTCCTAGTACTGCATGAGAGTGTGGTCAGAATTCACTTGCTTTACTCCAATACATTCTTTCCACATGACCCATTTTGGCCACACAATATGGGAGGACAGAAGAAGTCTTGGTGTGTTTGCAGAAAAGATTCTGACTGTAGAACCAAAAGAGGCTAACTCAGCCGACGCAGGATGAACAGTGGTATCAGACACAGGACAGCCATGCAGCCACCAGCCTAGGGGGCCACCATCCACAGAATGAAGGGGTGTGGGGCGGGATGGGCCAGACTGAGACCATGCAGGTATAATGATAAGGAAGGAATGTGCTGGGGGAATAGGAAGCAGAGCAAGAAATATCATCACCCAGCAATGATGAATATGAGAATAAATATCTTAGCAAACAAGATTACAAAACAAACAAGCAACGGAGTCCTGTCATCTTGGAGTCACCTACAGGACATGGTTACAAGCCCTTGCAGGAGGTGGAAAGAAGGCAGAGGAATGAAGTGGGCCTGCACCCCCAGCAGTCAGGAGGGCAGGCTCACAGCAGGCTGGAGCCCCAGCAGGCAGCTCGCCTCCTCCCCTTTCCATGGATGGCCCCGGGAGAGGATATTTAGCCCTTCTGTTCTCCTCCATGACACCCTCAGCTCCCCGGCTACAGGACCCCTCTGACTCCCAGCCACGACTGTTTCACTCTCTTCCTTGCCAACAGAACATAAACTGAGAGCTGATTAGCTGAGGAAAGAATTATGCTTAGAGCTGATAAGGCAAAGATAAAGGAAAACTGGATATCTGTATGCAGAAGAATATGCAGATAGACCCCTATCTCTTACTGTATTCAAAAATCAAATCAAAATGGATTAACGACTTACATCTAACACCTGAAACTATGAAGCTACTAGAACAAAACATTGAGGAAACACTCCAGAACACTGGTCTGGGCAAAGATTTCTTGAGTAAGACCTCAAAAGCACAGGCAACCAAAGAAAAAAATGGACAAATGGGATCACGTCAAGTTAAAATGCTTTTGCACAGAAAAGGACACAATCAACAGAGTGAAGAGACAATGCACAGTGTGGAAGAAAATGTCTGCAAACTACCCCTCTGACAAGGGATTAATACCCAGCATATATAAGGAGCTCAAACAGCTCATAGGAAAAAAACAAGTAATCCAATTTAAAAATGGACGAAAGATCTGAACAAACATACAACTGGCCAACAGATACACGAAAAAATATTCAGCATCACTAATCATCAGAGAAATGCAAATCAAAACTACAATGAGATATCATCTCACCCCAGTAAAAATGGCTTTTAAATAAGTATGTGCTCATATATAATCCCCACTATCCAGCTTTCTAATTTAATTGATAATATATCTTAAGTATTTTCCAAATGAGTACAAATAGATCTATACCTTTTTTAAAAATGTGGCTTAATATTTTATTTTTATGGATATAAAAATGTGTTTAATCAGACTCTTAGAGATGAACATTTATATTGTTTCTATAATTGCAATTTTCAAACGATGATGCAAAGTATATCCTCACACTTAAATATATGATTTTAGGGGGAGAGGGATTTGCCCAAGTCAAATACATTTCAAATATATCTTATATCATCAAATCTGCAGAATTAAAGTTGTATGCATTCTTAACTTTGACAGCTATTGAAGAATGCTTTTCCAAAAGTGTTCTGAATTATATCCCACCCACACTATATTATGTGTCCTTAATTTCCAGTTGTTGAAATTTAAAAATGGATCTTCATCTTTTTAGGCATTCAATGACTATGTGCATTTTTCTATAAAAAATATTTTGGCAACCCAAAAAAGGAAATCTGGGTGGCATGTAATTCAGCATTGCATGCTATATGTGGGTGTGTCTGGCTGTTTTCTCAAGTTTTCTTTTTCATAGTCACTTTTAGAAATAATCTACTGTAAACTATTTTTGTTTAGTAAAATTTATACAATCTCTATCATTTTTTATTATTAAATGTGAGTCCATCAGATCATTTCTGAGCCTGTCTCATCCTCCCCATCCTTAATATCTAAACTTGGGTGACTTACATTTGACCCTTTTATACCGTCTGCCTGCATGACACTGACATTCTTTTGGGGGCAGGAAAATGACCTATAGTTGATGTGTCTGCATCAGCCTCACTAAGGACTAATGTGGGACCTTGTCAAGTTGCTAAACCACTCTATGCTTCGGTTTCCCCTCACCTGTGAAATGAGGATAAACCAATTGCACAGATTTATTGCAAAACTGAATTTGTGGACTGCCTGGTAAATCTTCAAACAGAATCTTAGTCGCTATGATTTGGATTTCGTTCTCTCTATGTGAAATAAATCACCACCAGCCCACACTTAGCCCAACCCTTCATACAAACTCTCTACCATTGCCAAGTTCGTTATTTTCATTAAGCTCTTGACTCCATTTTTCATTCCAGTAGTATTTTCAAAAAGGTTCATTCATGTGACTTATGTATTAGAAAATGTCAAAGGACATTGTTATGCCTGCTGACCAAGCATAGAATCCCTAATTCCATTTCTAACACCCTGTTAAAGAGACATTTTCTTAAGAAACCTGAAATTAGACCTACTTTTCCAACTCTTGGTGACTTCGGTTGTTTGTCTGGATGCCAAGCCATTCCTTCTCATCCTTGACATTGACCAATCTCCCAGGAGGGTCTCGGAGTTAACTGTTTTGTAGTTATCATTTGGCCATCCTTTCAACCTGTGATCCATTTCTTCTTGATTTCAAGAATATTAAACAAATTATACAGCGAATATTAATGAATTCTATGTAAAGAAGCAAAATCACTTTAATCAGCCTTAATCTCAGCTTCTCTTTTCTCATGAACACTCAACACTCCCCATTGCCCCCAAATTAAATAATTGTAAGTAACATATATTTATTAAGCATTATCTACTTTCCAGGCATCACAAAGTTGTAACCACTTATTTTATTCAAGCTCCCAACAGCCCTGTGAGACATGTCTTACTAATTAAGGAACAGAGGCTACCGCCCTGTGCTTCTGAAGGCTGGTCGCTGGTCTAGTAGCTCATCCCACGGTGCAGGGCAGCAACTGTGTAGGCTCTAGGCTCCTCCAGTACCTGCCTGACTCCCTGAGTTTCTCTGGGTCCTGGGCCAAGTTAGTAGGTTGGCCCTTGGCCAAGTATTCCAGTTTCATCTGCAGGTCTGTGGGTCAGATGCAGTAAGAGAGAAGTGTGGGTGTCCACTTTGCCCTTGTGGGTCCCAGTTTGTTTTTAGGAGCCCCCGAGTTTCTCCCTCTCAAGGGCTTCTTGTTCTCCATTTTGCAAATGGTCTGACAGTGACATCAGGTTGAACTCCAGCAACAGAGCAACCCAGAGTATGAACTTCTTCCCCATAACTCTGCTGTGCTCTAATTGTCTGAGAACAATTATCTGCTGTGTCTGAGCCTCCAACCAGACCCTCCCAGACCATTGTCCCCTTAGCTTCTCCTACAATTGTTCAAGGTCCAATTCTCAACACAGAACAAAAAAGGAAAGAAAAGAAAAAACCAAACCCTAATTCCATAGGACTCCAAGCAGTTCTGTTTTCCTGATCAAATCTATTAATAACAAATATCATGTATTGTTAATCACAAAAATGCATCATATTAAATTACAAAACTTTATCCATCTTCCTTGCTGTGCCTTCCTTCTTATGTTGTATAAAGCAAAGGATATATTTACAGCAGCCACAGTAATGCCAATTTCCCTTCCTTCTGTGCAGGAAAGATGGATGACTTCCCACAGCAGAGAGCCCGCTGGCACCTCTCCCGGAGCGAAGGGACCAGGCAGTGTGTGGAATGTGTTGGAGGATGAGTCACTTCTGTGCTCTCCATCTCCTCCTTCCGCTATTCTCTCAAGGGAAGCTACCCTTTTCCTCCTTGCATGCTCATCTACATCACCTAGAACTCAAGGAGAGCTCTCCATCCACATTTGGGTAGGAAGAATGTGAAAAATCAGCTCTGCTATATAATGAGGATTGATTGGACTCCAGTGCTGAGAGAACAGGCTCTTTCTGGGCAACACCAATTTCTACTCTCTTTTCTTTCTTTTTTTTTTTCATTCATTTCTAAGGTTGCAAACGTTTATTGAGGAAATAAAAGTGAAGCAGGAAGGATGAGCAGAGAGAGAAAGCTACATCAGAGTGGAGTCATGGCTGGGCGGTGATCATCACCCACTCTCCTACAGGCCTTAGGTTACTCCCAAGAATATGTTTCAGGCTGTCAGTTTCCTCGAATTGTAACTTTGGTCATGGACCTTCTTCCCAAGCAGGAAATGTCACCACATCTCTTAAACCATGCATGGGATCAGGCACAGCCTGGAGGAGCTCTGGAAGGAGGAAACCAACTCTGCTTTTCTGCTTCCTAAGCATTAAGGATGATGATAACCCCATTAAACAGCCATTTCTGGAGGAATGTTTAATGATACTGGAAAGTAGACACCATATATTAAGTCCTAAAAACAAGATGCAAGTGTTATAAAAATTAAAAATAATGAGCACAGGGGTTTGTAAGACATCAAATATTACTATTCATTAGTTTTGAGTAGTCAGATTTTGAGGGTTTTTTTTGTATTTTTTAAATGTTTTATAATGAATATGTATTACTTCTATAATTAGAAAAAGTACTAAATGCTATTGTGTAAAAAAGAGAGATTTTTAACTTTGCAGAAATAAAACTTTACCCGTAAGTTGGGACTTAGTACCATGGTAACGTATAATTCACAAAAGATCCAGAGGATATTTACTTTTAATTCAACTTGTCTAAAGTTAAACTTAGTATAGTTTTTCCCAAACTTGGTCTTTTTCTGGTTTTTCTGTCTCAGTGATTATCCTTCCGCTCGTTGAGTTTCACAAGCCAAAATACTTCCCTCTCCCTAGTCCCCTTAACCAATACAACGTTATCCTGCAAGTTGACATCTTAAAGTATCTCTCAACTCCATCATTCTCTCTTTTTACCTCCAGCCACTATTCCCACCCACCCACACCCTACATTCACCCTCACATCATTTCTATTACAAGAGCTCAAGATCCACTTTCTCCACTTTCCTCTGGTCAATTTCACCCCAGAACCATTCCACATCCCATATTGCTGCTGGTACTGATGGCAGTTCTCTACTAAACATCCAATTCCAGTCAAATGTCAAACCTGTTCCTTCCCTGCCTGGCCTTTACTATCTCAAAAAATTGTAACATCATTCAACTAACTCATCCCCAACCCTGGAGACACCCAGTACATAGTCTATGGAAAGGCGTGTCAACCATAACTCCAAAATATATCCTAACTCTATTTTGTTCCATCTCCATTGTTACCACCAGAATCCCAACCAACATCATCTCTTGTCTACCACACAGCAGTAACCTCCTAACTGGTCACCTGTCTTTCATTCTTTATCCTACAATCTGTGTATGACCCAGGGATATATTAAAAGCAAATCAGAACAAAAACATGGTTAAATCCCTCCAGTGCATGTTTATTGCACTTAGGAAAAAAGAATGGACTTCTTTTCTTGCACAATTTGTTGCTGCTCACTTCATGGATATCACCTCTTACCCCTTTGCTCACCTGGTTCCAAACACACTGATCCCTTTCTGTTGGTCAAACAGACCGACACTGATCACAGCTTGGGAACTTCGTGCTCACTGTTTCCTCTGCCAGGAAGGTTTCCCTCTGGCTTTTTTAATGATCTGTCCTTCTTTATCTTACAAAGGTCAGAGAATATATAACTTCCTAAAAGAGGCTCTCCTGTCCTGCCTTCTTGTAGACAGGACCAACCCCTAGCCCTGCATCCCTCTCAATCACGTTATCTACTTTTTTTTCCTCCTTTGCACTTATCACCATTTAAACTAGTCGTCTTAATCAAGGGTCTGTGATGTTACTATCAGTCTCCTTCTACTAGAAAGTAAACTTCATTTTCTTTAGTTCACTATTGTTTCCCAGGGACTAACAAAGTGCCTGTGCTTATCAAATTTTTGTTGAATGAATAAATGAATGTATACATTTCCCTGTTATAGATTTCATAGTTCAAATTTGGATTAATACGGATAAGCTGAATACCTTACCACATTTTCCAAAGATCAAACTGCCTCCTGGCAGTGAGAGCTGGTGAAGACATTGGCCCCATTCACAGAAGCATGCTCAGGCTCCCTGTATTAGTTCATGTTCATGCAGCTGATAAAGACATACCCGAGATTGGGAAGAAAAAGAGGTTTAATTGGACTTACAGTTCCACATGGTTGGAATCATGGCAGGAGGTGAAAGGCACTTCTTACATGGCAGTAGCAAAAGAAGATGAGGAAGAAACAAAAGTGGAAACCCCTGATAAACCCATCAGATCTAAAGACCAGCCCCCATGATTCAATTACCTCCCCCTGAGTCCTTCCCACAACACATGGGAATTCTGGGAGATTCAATTCAAGTTGAGATTTGAGAGGGGACACAGCCAAACCATATTACTCCCTGGCCGTGGCTTCGAGTGGCCTGAAGATGCCATCTGCTGCTCTCTGGCATCTGTGGCATGAGCTGGAGGAAGCAAGCAGCTGCCACATGATAAAGCAAAGCAAACAGGAAAGGCTTCACTTTTTGCCAGTGTGCTTCTACCCTGATCTGAGAGAGATTCTTTGTCCTTCAGAGTTGAAAAAATCAAAAGCATTCCAGAAGCTGAGGGGAAAGTGTTGGTAGACGGGAGTGGTGATAGGATGCTGCTGCTTCTTTCCTATGTGTGCTGTCCTCACATGCCAATCCTCAGAGTGTTCTTACCAGTACTAGCCTAGCATTGTGCCTGGGGGGACAACTCTGGGTTGACTGGGTAAGAAGTGCATAACCAGGACTCAGGGACACTGGCTTCCCATGTCCTGTCCATTTTCAGAGAGCAGCCCTTAGGGAGGTATTTTTGAGAGCAATGACGATTGTCAAACTATAGCAGAGTTCATCAGTGTGGCCAGGCATAAGTCAAACAGTCCAGATCAACAAAGCCAATTATGTCATCATTTTGCTTCAATTTCTTAAAGTGTATTTTGGACACACAGGCGTTCAGGGCATGGTATATGAGGACAGAACATCCATGGCAGAGAACCAGACCCTAGGGTCAGAGGATAATCTGGGCCTCATTGTCCAGAGTGAATCAAATCTTGGCTTCTTCATGTCATGAATCATAAAAGTAATAGCTCCAGGTGCACACTCCTGGAGAGGAGAAGATATCACTAAAGCAGGGGCAGAGTTCTATGGCGTGACCTCCCGATTTCACCTGGTATATTCCAAGAGTTATAAGGTCACAATCAAAATAGAAGGAAAACCACCTGATGAAGCAAATCCAGGGGCAGGAGTAGAAGCAGATTTTCTAGATGGGTGGGGTTACATAAAACTCAAGTCCACACCTGAACACCAGGGCCTTTCCATTTTCCACCCAGGAGCATGTCAGCCCCTTTCTAAAATCACCAGAATGGGCAACACCCAGACCCCAGGCTCCAGCCCATTCAAGTCATTCTTCTAGACAAATATTATTTGTCAGGGTAGTTGGCTTGATAAGGTTTGAGCTCACAAGGTAGGGGAGATGAGACAACTGAGGAGAATAACCAATATTACAAAAGATAATACATACCAGAAGTGACGGCTCACACCTGTAATCCCAGCACCCCGGGACACTGAGACGAGAGGATCACTAGAGGTCAGGAGTTTGAGACCAATCTGGGCAGCAAAGTGAGACCTGTGTCTACAAAAAAAGTACAAAAATTAGCTGAGTATTGTGGTTCATGCCTGTGGTGACAGCTACTTGGGAGGCTCGCGCAAGAGAATTGCTTGAGCCATGGGATTTGAGGTTGCAGTATAGCAGCACTGCACGCCAGCCTGGGCAACAGAGTGAGACACTGCCTCTTAAAAAATAAAGAAGTAAATACAGTTTTTAAAAAGATAATACATTGGATAATTTGCATTATATGAAGAGGAACTAATGGACTGAGACAAAGAGAGAACTTAAATATAACAAATATTCTTGATGAGGGAAGAGAGGATATTGATGTCAGGACAAAGGGGCAGAAGTATTTCTAAAGAAAACCAAGAAAATGCCAGGCTTGAAAAGTATGAGTACAAAATCTCCATGTATAAAATTAATTGTTGAATAAATGTAGCTAGAGAAGGAATGTTTAAGTTGAAACATTAGGTGAAGAACTCCTTTTAGAAGGCATCATGAAGTAACAGAAAGACAAGAAATATAACGAAAAGTAATGCATGTTATAGATTCCAATGCTCATATTCTATTCATATACTATACAATATTTATGTAATATTAAATATAGTATGTAAATCATACATGCTACTATACATATTAGGAAGAACTGTTTAAAGAAATGAAGAATGAAATTTTTACTGACTTAAAGAAAAAGGAAAGCTCTCAAGTTAAAAGGTCTAACCATGTACCAAAGAAAAGATGCATATGGAAAAATCCATACTAGAAACACAGGTCTATTTAACAATATTACAGACATAGAAAAACTCCAAAAGTGTTTGATGAGAGGGGTTAATCACTTCCAAAAAAAATTTCAGAATCTGAATGTCATCGATCTTTCAACAATAGCATGGAGAATAAGAAGACAATAGAGTTATACTCAAATACCTGAAATAAAAGAATTCAAAATGAGAATTATATATTTGGCTACACTTGCTGAAAAGGCAAAAACAATGGTCCTAGGATTATGTTCCTCCTGGTTAGAGGATGAGGAAAAGAGTGGCTTTACAATAGAAAGTCTTTTTGACGATACTCAGTACCAAATACTTGTAATTTTGACCATACTGGCCAAACACCAAGAGAAAAATTCACATCCTACTCTCCGCCCCTGCTATACTGTGATTACAGTGGACCAAGCTGAGAGCTGATCTTCCACTCCACACCATCTGTACCTTATAGCAACACGAAGTCTCTCTTCAGTTTCTCTCTCCTTGGTTTCTCTGCTCAGGAGTGTCCAAGGGGCACCAGGAAAATGGGAATAACCACCGATTTCCATCTCCTGCTTGGCAGAGCCAGGTCGTGGTAGTGGTGCTTTGATTCTCCTACATGGGTTGCATCGGCAGGACGGAGCAGGAGCTGATCTTCCATCTCCCTCCAGGCAGTGGCAGGTGGTCCTCTAACTCTCTCACCAAGGTAGAGTCTAAGTGGCAGGTGGCAGCCAGTCCAGCAAGCTGAGTCCCCTCCAACATCAACTAGAAAAATAAAGCAGTCTGTGTGGCGCCTGGCTAGCACACCATTTTCCCCCCACCTTGGTATCAGTGGGGCTAGATGGAGAACCCAACATCTGCCCTCACTCAGCATCAGTGAGGTGAAATGAAGTGGTGGGAAGGAAGGTTAGTTGCCACACTGTGTTGCAACAAAGTGATGTGAGTCAGCCTTCCGCTTACCCTCTGCCTGGTTTCAGGGTCCAGCGGTGTATTAGTCAGCGTAGCAGACACTCAACTGTTAGGAGTATCTGCTACAAATGGGGAGCTGAGCTACACCTCCTCACTCAGAGACAATGAGGTAACATGAGCCAATGTCCCATCTTTTGGGGAAAGGTGTCAGTGAGGCCCATAGGGAAAGTGAACTTCCACCTCACTTTATCTGCAAAGACGCAGTGTTATTAAACAGTTCGTTCTTGCTAGAAGGGTGTCAGTAGAGCCAGCAGAAAGCTGAACGTGCACACCCAACTAGCCCTGGTGCTATACTTCAACACACTTGCTACCTCATAAAATAAATACACAAATAAAAGATTGCATAAATTTCTGAGTTTCATAATTCAATTTCCAAAATGCCCAGGATACAACTGAAGATCACTAATCAAATCACGAACAGGAAAATCGTAACTTGAATGAGAAAAAACAGTCAACAGACATGAGCACCATGATGAATCTGGTGTTGAAATCATCTCATAACAATTTTAAACCAGCCACCATAAAAATGCTTCAACAAGCAATTTTGAATTACTTTGTAACAAATGAAAACACAGAATATTAATAAAACAACTGGTGGTATAAAAAAGAACCAAAGAAAATTACAGAACTAAAACTGCAATCACCAAAATACAATTTAAAGAAACCTCGGTGGATGGACTCATTGGAAATGAAAGAGGATGCAGTCAGGAAACTCGAGGACCGATGAATAGAATGGGTCCACTCTGCACAACACAAATAAAATGGACTGAAAAAAATCAACAATGTCTCAGAAAACTGGGGGACAACAGCAAAAGAAGTTACAATAATATCTCAAATTTTCAGAAGGAGAGGAGAGAGAGAATGGAACTGAAAGGGTATTTGAAGAAATAATGGCTAAAAATCTCACTTCAGTGACAGATCTGTCTATAGATTCAAGAGGCTGAGAAAAATCTCAAATAAGATAAACTTAAAGAAATTCACACTACAGACTCATCATAATTAAACTTCGTTCAACTAAAAACAAAGAAAAATTCTTTAAAGTATCCAGAGAAAAACAGCATTCCTTATAATAAAACATGAGTTAAATGACAGTAGATTTCTCACTGGGAGTGTAGAGTTAAGAAAGAAGTAGAATCACATTTTTCAAGAACCAAAAGAAAAGAACTAACCCCAAATTCTAAGTCTGATGAAAACATCTTACAGTAATGAAAGATAATCTCACACAAGAAAAGTAAAAGAACGTGTTATAGCAAACCTACCCTTCAAGAATGGCTAAAGAAATTTTCCAAACAGAAAAGAAATAATAACAGAAGAAAGGTCAGAAAGAAAGAAAAAGACCATCAGAATAGGTAAAAATAGGGTTAAATATGAAGCACTGTTTTTCTTGTGAGTTTTTAAAATTATATTTGATGGTCGAATTAAACATAACACAATATAATGGGGTGCTCACTGTGCATGTTACATAGATGATTATATTTTTTGTGGACAGATTAAAGGAACCTAAATGGAAATAAATTTTCTGTACTTCATATAAAGCATTGAAACATCAGTACCGGCACATTATAAATTATGTATGTTTATTATAGCAGCTGGAGTAACCACTCAGAAAACTATACTCAAAAACACTACAAATAAATCAAGAATATGTCCTTAAAAAACGTTTAAGCAACCCAAAGGAAAGAACAAAAGAAAGATAGATGAAGGAGAAACTGAGGAAGCAAACAGAAAACAAGCAACAAAATAAAAGAGAAGCCCTAGCATATCAATAATTACCTTAAGTATAAATGATCTAAATATAACAATAGAAAGACAGACTGGCATAGTGGAATATATATATATATATATATTTCTTTTCAACCTATATATATATACACACACACACACATATATATACATATATACACACACATATATATACATATATACACACACATATATATACATATATATACACACACATATATATACATATATACACACACATATATATACATATATACACACACATATATATACATATATATACACACACATATATATACATATATACACACACATATATATACATATATATACACACATATATATACATATATACACACACATATATATACATATATATACACACACACATATATATATAGGTTGAAAAGAAAAGGATGGAGAAAGTTATACTATGAAAACAATGAATGTGTGTATATATATATGTAGGTTGAAAAGAAATATAAATATATATATAGGTTGAAAACAATGAATGTATATATATAGGTTGAAAAGAAAAGGATGGAGAAAGTTATACTATGAAAACAGTGAAAAAGCAAGAGTGATTGTAATAACATTAGATGACGTAGTACCAAATAAAATTACTAGAGATAAATGATAAATGGAGACATCATAAAAACGATAAGAAAATCAACGTGCTGAAAAGACTTAAACAATTCTGAATAGGTATGCACCAAACAGCAGAGCCTGAAAATATAGGAAGCAGAAACTCCTATTAGCATTAGCCATTAGGGAAATGTAAATTAATGCCCTTACAAAATACCACTATATATTTGTCAAAGTAGCTACTGTTAAAAAAAAACAACAGTGATGGCACCAAACACTGGTGAGGATGTGGAGAAACTGGATCATTCATTCATGAATGATCATGGCTGGTGGGAAAGTAAAGTGATACAGCCACCCTGGAAAATAGTTTGGCACCTTCTTAAAATACAGAACGTACAACTACCCTACAACCCAGCAATTATGCTCCTGGGCCATTATCTCAGATAAATGAAAATGTAGATTCACCCAAAAACGTGTACAAAAATCTTTGCTTTATTTGTAATCATCCAAAACTGGAAACAATCTGGATGTTCTTCAGTGAGTGAGTCATTATACTGTGGTCCATCTATACTATGGCATACTAATGAGCAATGAAAAGCAATGAACTATTCATACACAAAATAACTTGATGAGTCTTAAGGGAATTATGTTGAGTGAAAAAGCCAATCTTTGGTTACATACTACATGATTCCATTTATATAACATTCTTGAACTGACAAAATTATAGAGCTGGAGAACAGATGAGTGGTTGCCAGAGGTTGGGCGGAGGTGGGCAAGAAGGAGAGCCTGTGAAAGAGTAGTGTGAGGAGTTCCTGTAGGGATGGGACTGTCTTGTACCTTGATTGTGGGGCGGTCACACAAATCTGCACAAACTGCACAAATTGCATAGAACTGGCCGGGTGCAGTGGCTCACACCTCTAATCTCAGCACTTTGGGAGGCCAAGGTGGGCAGATCACAAGGTCAGAAGATTGAGATCATCCTGGTCAACATAGTGAAACCTCATCTCTACTAAAAATACAAAAATTAGTTGGATGTGGTGGCTCGTGCCTGTAATTCCAGCTACTCCGGAGGTTGAGACAGGAGAATGGCTTGAACCAGGGAGTTGGAAGTTGTAGTGAGCCGAAATCACACCACTCCACTCCAGCCTGGAGACAGAGTGAGACTCTATCTCAAAAAAAAAAAAAAAATATTGCATAGAACTAAACACACACACATGTACACATATAACTGGTGAAGTCTGAATAAAGTCAATGGATTGTTTCGGTATAAATTTCCTGTTTGTAATATTGTACTAAAATTATACAAGATGTAACTTGAGTGTAGAGTATATGGAATCTGTATTAATTCTTAAAACTGCATGTCAACCTGCAATTATTATCTGAAAATAAAATGTGAAAGACATAAATATGTGGAGATCTAGTGATACAGCCTCACACATACATGGCTATCTAGTAAAATTAATATAACACCCCTCTCAGAACATAATAAGGATTCATAAAATAAGCAAAGATATATAAATTGAATAATTTGATGACTAAGCTTAAACTCATAGTCACACATCAAACGCAGACCAACAACGACAGAAATGGAGACCTTGCTTTGCTCCTGTTATGAACCTCATATGCATATTCTAATAGAGTTCACACATTCATTCAATTGTTTTTCTGTAAAAAACAGAGAGCAGAAGATATGTGTAATATGTAAAACTGACCGGGTACCACACCTGGGATATACAAGGAGTGACTACAAATGACTGAAAGATACCAATAAGCAATTCAAAAATGAAGATGGCCAAATTGCCAACAAGTATAGGTAGAGATGTTCAAAATCACTGTTTTTTTTTTCTTTTTTCTTTTTTTTTTTAATTGTAATTTAAGCTCTGGGGAACATGTGCAGATCTTGCAGGATTGTTACATAGGTACACACATGCCATGGTGGTTTGCTGCCTCCATCCCCCCGTCACCTACATCAGGCATTTCTCCCAATGTTTTCCCTCCCCAATCTCCCACCCCCAGCTGTCCCTCCCCTAGTCCCCCACCCCCAACAGACCCCAGTGTGTGACATTCCCATCCCTGTGCCCACGTGTTCCCATTGTTCAACACCCGTCTATGACTGAGAACATACAGTGTTTGGTTTTCTGTTCTTGTGTCAGTTTGCTGAGAATGATGGTTTCTAGATTCATCCATGTCCCTATAAAGGACATGAACTCATCCTTTTATATGGCTGCATAGTATTCCATGGTGTATATGTGCCACATAATTGATGGGCATTTGGGTTGGTTCCAGGTCTTTGCTATTGTAAACAATGCTGCAGTGAACATACATGTGCATGTGTCTTTATAATAGAACAATTTATAATCCTTTGGGTATATACGCAGTAATGGGATTGCTGGGTCAAATGGAATTTCTATTTCTAGATCCTTGAGGAATCGCCACACTGTCTCCCACAATGGTTACACTAATTTACACTCCCAACAGTGTAAAAGTGTTCCTATTTCTCCACATCCTCTTCAGCATCTGTTGTCTCCAGATTTTTTAATGATCGCCATTCTCACTGGCGTGAGGTGGTATCTCAATGTGGTTTTGATTTGCATTTCTCTAATGACCAGTGATGATGAGCATTTTTTCATATGTTTGTTGGTCTCATGTATGTCTTCTTTTGAAAAGTGTCTGTTCATATCTTTCCCTCTTTTGAATGGGTTGTTTTTTTTTTTCTTGTAAATCTGCTTTAGTTCTTTGTAGATTCTGGATATTAGGCCTTTGTCAGATGGGTAGATTGAAAAAATTTTTTCCCATTCTGTTGGTTGCTGGTTCACACTGATGATTGTTTCTTTTGCTGTGCAGAAGCTCTTTAGTTTAATTAGACCCCATTTGTCTATTTTGGCTTTTGTTGCCATTGCTTTTTGTGTTTTAGTCATGAAGTCCTTGCCTGTGCCTATGTCCTCAATGGTGTTGCCTAGGTTTTCTCCTAGGGTTTTTATGGTGTTAGGTCTTTTTTTTTTTTTTTTAAAGAAAGAGAGAAAGAAAAAAAAAAGAAAAGGAAGAGAAAGAGGGAGAGAGAATGGGAATATTGCTTTATTTCCCAGACTAGAATGCAGTCTAAAAATGGGAATTGAAAACCTCTTTTATGCCAATAATTGTGCTTAACAATGGAGACAGGAAGGAATAAGGGAAGAAAATAACAAACAAGCAGCCAACCAATATCAACCAATATTTCATTTAAACCTATGAAATGCTATGCAATTATTGAGGAGTAATTTACTTGCAATTATGTAGTCACTTTTGTAATAGGTGTGATATGGTACTGATAAGAATGTATGTTTTATGTATTTGAAGTGGAGAGTTCTATAAATGTTTATTAAGTTGACTTGTTCCGGGTCTGAATTCAAGTCCTGGATATTCTTGTTAATTTTCTATCTCATTGATCAGTCTAATATTGACAATGTGATGTTACAGTCTCCCACTATTATTATGTGGGAGGCTAAGTCTCTTTATAAAAGTCATTAAGAACTTGTCTTATGTATCTGGGTGCTCCTGTATTAGGTGCATATATATTTAGGATCGTTAGCTCTTCTTGTTGCATTGATCCTTTTACCATTATGTAATGTCCTTCTTTGCCTCTTTTGATCTTTGTTGCTTTAAGGTCTATCTTATCAGAGGTGAGAATTGCAACTCCTGCTTTTTATTTATTTATTTATGTTTGCTCTCCATTTGGTTGGTAAATCTTCCTCTGTCCCTTTGAGTCTTTGTGTATCGTTGCATGTGAGATGGGTCTGGATACAGCGTACCGATGGGTTTTGACTTTTTATCCAGTTAATAATATATATGAGTATAATACTGCCATTTGATGCTAGCTGGATATATTTTTGGAAAGGCTGATACTGGTTGTTCATTTATATGTGTAGTGCTTCTTTCAGAAGCTTCTGCAAAGCAGGCCTGGTGATGGTAAAATCTCTAAGTACTTGCTTGTTTGCAAAAGATTTTATTTTTCCTTCGCTTTTGAAGCTCAGTTTGGCTGGATATGAAATTCTGGGTTGAAAGTTATTTTCTTTAAGGATGTTGAATATTGGCCCCCACTCTTTTCTGGCTTGTAGGGTTTCTGCTGAGAGATCTGCTGTAAGTCTGATAGGCTTCCCTTTGTGGGTAACCTGACCTTTCTCTATAGCTGCTCTTAGTATTTTCTCCTTCATTTCAACCCTAGTGAATCTGACGATTATGTGCCTTGGGGTTGGTCTTCTTGAGGAATATCTTTGTGGTGTTCTCTGTATTACCTGGAGTTGAATATTGTGCTGTCTTACTAGGTTGGGAAAGTTTTCCTGAATAATCTCCTGAAGAGTATTTTCCAACTTGGATTCATTCTCTTCGTCACATTCAGGTACACCTATCAAACGTAGATTAGGTCTTTTCACATAGTCCCGTATTTCTTGGAGACTTTGCTCATTCTTTTTTATCCTTTTTTGTCTAATCTTGACTTCTCGTTTTATTTCATTAAGTTGGTCTTCGAACTCTGATATCCTTTTTTCTGCTTGATCAATTTGACTTTAAAACTTGTGCATTCTTCGCAAAGTTCTCATGTTGTGTTTTTCAGCTCCATTAATTCACCTATATTCCTCTCCAAATTGTCTATTCTCGTTAGCATTTCATCAAACCTTTTTTCAAAGTTCTTAGTTTCTTTGCATTGGGTTAGAACAAGTTCTTTTAATTCACAGAAGTTTCTTATCATCCACCTTCTGAAGTCTACTTCTGTTACTGGAATGCACTTGTTCTCCATCAGGGCTTGTTCTGTTGCTGATGAGGAACTGTGATCACCTGTAGAGGGAGAGGCATTCTGATTTTGGGTATTCTCAGCTTTTTTACGCTGGTTTCTTCCCATCATTGTAAATTTATCCACCTGTCGTCTTTGTGATTTCCGACTTTCAAATTAGGTTTCTGAGTGGACATGGAACTTGTTGATTCCCAGCGCTGAAATCTGAGCAATCCACTGTGCCAGCCAAAACAGCGGTGTTAAGATTGATGGTGCTTTTCTGCCCTGGAATCGGCCAAAAGGGGACCCAGTCCCGCTCACTCTGCACCCAGAGCTGCTGCGCTGAGGTGGCAGCAAAACCGCAGCGCCAGCCACAAGAGTCGTACTAGCGACCCGTGGGGCTCCTCCGCTGGGAATCTCCTGGTCCATGAGCAACAAAAATTTGTCTGAAAGTGTGGCGTCCTCTCGTTCTCTGCACTTTCACTAGGAGCTACTATCCCGAGCTGCTAGTGGTCAGCCATCTTGGATCTCTCTCTCGGCGTTAGGTCTTATGTTTAAATCTTGAATCCATCTAGAGTTAATTTTAGTGTAAGATGTAAGGAAGGGGTCCAGTTTCAGCTTTATGCACATGGCTAGCCAGTTCTCCCAACACTATTTATTAAACAGGAAATCCTTTCCCCATTGCTTGTTTTTGTCAGGGTTGTCAAAGATCAGATAGTTGTAGATGTGTGGCATTACTCCCGAGGCCTCTGTTCTGTTCCATTGGTCTATATCTCTGTTTTGGTACCAGTACCATGCTGTTTTGATTACTGTAGCCTTGTAGTATAGTTTGAAATCAGTTAGCGTGATGCCTCCTGCTTTGTTCTTTTTGCTTAGGATTGTCTTGGCTATGTGGGCTTCTTTTGGTTCCACATGAAGTTTAAG
Source organism: Aotus nancymaae (assembly GCF_030222135.1). Classification (NCBI taxonomy): domain Eukaryota; kingdom Metazoa; phylum Chordata; class Mammalia; order Primates; family Aotidae; genus Aotus; species Aotus nancymaae. The sequence continues at coordinate 23,085,827 of NW_026988455.1, forward strand.
TGTTTTTTTCCAGTTCTGTGAAGAAGGTCAATGGTAGCTTGATGGGGATAGCATTGAATCTATAAATTACTTTGGGCAGTATGGCCATTTTCATGATATTCATTCTTACTAACCAGCAGCATGGAATGTTTTTCCATCTGTTTGTGTCCTCTCTTATTTCCTTGACCAGTGATTTGTAGTTCTCCTTGAAGAGGTCCTTCACATCCTTTGTTAGTTGTATTCCAAGGTATTTTATTCTCTTTGTAGCAATTGTGAATGGGAGTTAACTCATGATTTGCCTCTCTGTTTGTCTGTTATTGGTGTATAGGAATGCCTGTGATTTCTGCACATTGATTTTGTATCCTGAGACTTTGCTGAAGTTGCTTATCAGCTTAAGGAGATTTTGAGCTGAGACGATGGGGTCTTCTAAATATACAATCATGTCATCTGCAAATAGAGACAATTTGACTTCCTCTTTTCCTAATTGAATACACTTTATTTCTTTTTCTTTCCTGATTGCTCTAGAACTTTTAATACTATATTGACTAGGAATGGTGAGAGAGGGCATCCTTATCTAGTGCCAGTTTTCAAAGGAAATGCTTCCAGTTTTTGCCTGTTTAGTATGATATTGGCCATGGGTTTGTCATAAATACCTTTTATTATTTTGAGATACATTCCATCAATACATAGTTTATTGAGAGTTTTTAGCATAAAGGGCTGTTGAATTTTGTCAAAGGCCTTCTCTGCATCTATTGAAATAATCATGTGCTTTTTCTCTTCAGTTCTGTTTATGTGATGGATTACATTTATAGATTTGCATATGTTGAACCAACCTTGCATCCCTGGGATGAAGTCTACTTGATCATGATGGATAAGTTTTTTGATGTGCTGTCACATTTGGTTTGCCAGTATTTTGTTGAAGATTATTGCATCGATGTTCATCATGGATATTGGCCTGAAGTTTTCTTTTTTAGTTGTGTCTTTACCAGGTTTTGGTATCAGGATGATGTTGGTCTCATAAAATGAGCTGGGGAGTACGCTCTCTTTTTGTATTGTTTGGAATAGTTTCAGAAGGAATGGTACCAGCTCCTCTTTATACATCTGGTGGAATTCAGCTATAAACCAGTCTGGACCTGGATTTTTTTTGTTGTTGGTAGGCTATTAATTGCTGCCTCAATTTCAGACCTTGTTATTGGTCTATTCAGGGATTCAACTTCTTCCTGGTTTAGTCTTGGGAGGGTATAAGTGTCCAGGAATTTATCCGTTTCTTCCAGGTTTACTGGTTTATGTGCAGAGAGTTATTTGTAGTAATCTCTGATGGTAGTTTGTATTTCTGTGGAATTGGTGGTGATATCCCCTTTATCATTTTTATTACATCTATTCAATGCTTCTCTCTTTTTTTTAATTAGTCTGGCTAGTGATCTGTCTATTTTGTTGATCTTTTCAAAAAAACCAACTCCTGGATTTACTGATTTTTTGAAGGGATTTTTGTGTCTTCATCTCCTTCAGTTCTGCTCTGATCTTAGTTATTTCTTGTCTTCTGCTAGCTTTTGAATATTTTTTATCTTGCTCCTCTAGCTCTTTCAATTTTGATGATAGGGTGTCAATTTTAGATTTTTCCTCTCTTCTCATGTGGGCATTTATTGCTACAAATTTCCTTCTAGACACTGCTTTAAATGTGTCCCAGAGATTCGAGTGCATTGTGTCTTCATTCTCATGGGTTTTGAAGAACATCTTTATTTCTGCCTTCATTTCATCATTTATCCAGTCATCATTCAGGAGCCAGTTGTTCAGTTTCCATGTAGTTGTCCAGTTTTGGGTGAGTTACTTAATCCTGAGTTCTAATTTGATTTCCCTGTGGTCTGGGAGACTGTTTGTTATGATTTGCATTCTTTTGCATTTGCTGAGGAGTGATTTACTTTCAATTATGTGGTCAATTTTAGAGTAAGTGCAATGTGGTGCTGAGAAGATTGTATAAGTAGATGTCTATTAGGTCTGCTTGGTCCAGATCTGTATTCAAGTCCTGGATACCCTTGTTAATTTTCTGTCTCATTGATCTGTCTAATATTGACAGTGGAGTGTTAAAGTCCCCCACTATTATTGTGTGGGAGTCTATATCTCTTTGTAGGTCATTAAGAACTTCCTTTATGTATCTGGATGCTCCTGTATTGGGTGCGTATATATTTAGGATAGTTAGCTCTTCTTGTTGCATTGATCCTTTTACTATTATGTAATGCCCTTCTTTGTCTCTTTTGATCTTTTTTAGTTTAAAGTCCATTTTTTCAGAGACTAGGATTGCAACTCCTGCTTTTTTTTTTTTTTCCCCTCTCCATTTGCTTGGTAAATCTTCCATCCCTTTATTTTGGGTCTATGTGTGTCTTTGCAAGTGAGATGTGTCTCCTGAATACAGCACAACAATGTGTCTTGACTTTTTTTTTTTTTTTTTTTTGAGACAGAGTTTTGCTCTTGTTACCCAGGCTGGAGTGCAATGGCGTGATCTTGGCTCATCGCAACCTCCATCTCCTGGGTTCAGGCAATTCTCCTGTCTCAGCCTCTTGAGTAGCTGGGATTACAGGCACACACCATCATGCCCAGCTAATTTTTTGTATTTTTAGTAGAGACGGGGTTTCACCATGTTGACCAGGATGGTCTCGCTCTCTTGGCCTCATGATCCACCCGCCTCGGCCTCCCAAAGTGCTGGGATTACAGGCATGAGCCACCACACCTGGCCGGGTCTTGACTATTTATCCAGTTTGCCAGTCTGTGTCTTTTGATTGGGACATTTAAGCCATTTACATTTAACATTAATATTGTTATATGTGAATCTGATCCTGCCATTTTGCTACTGGCTGGTTGTTTTGCCCATTAGTTGACACAGTTTCTTCATTGTGTCATTGGTCTTTGCCATTTGGTACATTTTTGCAGTGGCTGGTACTGGTTGTTCCTTTCCATGGTTAGTGTTTCCTTCAGAAGCTCTTGTAAGGCAGGTCTGGTGGTGATAAAATCTCTCAGCAATGCTTGACCCTAAAGGATTTTGTTTCTCCTTCATTTATGAAGCTTAGTTTGTCAGGATATGAAATTATGGATTGAAAATTCTGTTCTTTAAGCATGCTGAATATTGGCCCCCACTCTCTTCTGGCTTGTAGAGTTTCTGCCAAGTCTGTGAATCTGATGGGCTTCCCTTTGTGGGTGACCTGACCTGTCTCTCTGGCTGCCCTTAGCATTTTTTCCTTCATTTCAACCCTGGTGAATCTGACGATTATGTGCCTTGGGGTTGCTCTTCTTGAGAAATATCTTTGTGGTGTTCTCTGGATTTCCTGGACTTGAATGTTGGCCTGCCTTGCCAGGTTGGGGAAGTTCTCTTGGATAATATCCTGAAGAGTGCTTCAGCTTGGATTCATTTGCCCCATCACATTCTGGTACACCAATCAAGTGTAGATTAGTTCTTTTCACATAATCCCATATTTTTTGGAGGCTTTGTTCATTTCTTTTCACTCTTTCTCTGGTCTTGCCTTCTCATTTTATTTCACTGAGTTGATCTTCAATCTCTGATATCTTTTTTCTGCTTGATCGATTTGGCTATTGAAACTTGTGTATGCCTCACGATGTTCTCATGCTGTATTTTTCAGCTCCATCAAGTCATTTATGTTCTTCTCTGAGCTGGTTATTCTAGCTAGCATTTCATCTAACCTTGTTTCAAGGTTTTTAGTTTCTTTGCATTGGATTAGAACATGTTCCTTTAGCTCAGAGAAGTTTGTTATTACCCACCTTCTGAAGCCTGCTTCTGTCAATTTGTCAAACTTATTCTCTATCCTGTTTTGTTCCCTTGCTGCTGAAGAGTTGTGGTCCCTTGGAGGAGGAGAGGAGTTCTGGTCTTTGATAACTTCATCCTTTTTGTGCTGGTTTCTTCCCATCTTCATGGATTTTTCTATCTTTGATCTTTGACATTGGTGATTTTGGATTGGTCTCTGAGTGGACATCCTTTCTGTTGATGTTGAAGCTATTCCTTTTGTTTTTTAGTTTTCCTTCTAACAGTCTGGTCCCTCTGCTGTAGGACTGCTGGAGGTCCACTCTAGACCTTGCTCGCCTGGGAATCACCTGTGAGGTTTGCAGAACAGCAGGTATTGCTGCCTGATTTTTCCTCTGGTAGCTTCATCTTGGAAGAATACCTGCCATGTCACAGCCAGCGCTCTCCTGTATGAGGCATCTTTTTGGTTATAAAGGGGTCAGAGAGCTGCTTGATGAGGCAGTCTGTCCCTTGTCTGCCTGCAGAGGCACTGCTGGGCTGTCACAGACTCAGTCCAGCTGCTGTGTAAGCTTCTTCTGGCTTTTGTTTACACAGGTAGGTTTAGACCTGCCTCAGCAGTGACAGATGCCCTTCCCCCCACCAAGCTCAATTGTCCTGGGTCAAGCTCGAACTGATGTGCTGGATGCAAAACTCTCAAGCGAGAGGGCTTCAGTTTGCTGGTCTTTGTGGGGATGGGGCCTACCTAGCTGTATCACCTGTCTCCCTGCTTTCAGCTACCCCTTTTTCTGGGGAGCGGGTAGCTCAACCCACAGGTGCTCTTGGTGCTAGTCAAAACATTCTCCCAGATCTGTGCTAACAACCCCTGGTGCCTGCTGGAGCTGCCACTCAGGTCTGTGTTGGTAACTCGCAGTGCTTTTCAGCCCAGCAGTGATCTCTTGATCTGTGGGTTGCAGAGGGCATGGGAGAAGCACAGTATCTGAACTGGAGTGCCAGGGTGGGGGAAAAGTCCCCGATCCTCCAGCCAACCTGCCCTGCCATAGTTTGCCCACCTTGGGCTACACTCACTGTCCAGCAAGTCCCATTGAAATGAACCTGGTACCTCGGTTGGAAATGCAGAGATCACTCACCTTCTGCATCTCTCTCACTGGGAGTTGCGGTCCAGAGCTGTTCCTATTCGGCCATCTTGGCGGAATCCAGCCCATAGTCCAAAATCACTGTTAATAGGAGACATGTGAATTACGAGAGCAGGGAGATGGCACTTTTGACCTCTACACATATCAGATGGGCAAAACTACAAATATATTGAGTGATACCAGTGAAAGACTAGTGAAAATGGAAGCTGTCATACTCATGATCAAAGCCACAAGCATTGCTGAAAGCAACCAGGCATTGCTTAGGAAACCAAGTGTGTTTAGAACTGAGACAGCAATTCCACTTCTAGGGTAGCTCCTCTTCTGGCGCCTTCACCCACAGGCCCAGATGGGACATCTTTGTGGACTTCCATGACTGCACTGTCAGTGGCAGTGGAGGGAAATGGATTAGCAAAGTGTGGGTGATGCAGACTATATCAGAAGCAACAGCTAGACTTCAGACAGCCAACAGTCTCACACACACACACACACACACACACACACACACACACACAGTGACTACATACACAGGAAGAAGCAGAAAAAGAAACATAGTACTTATATTCTACATGGATTGAAAATCAATGTAAATGTACAAAACACCATTTAGCAAGGATACTTACACATTTGTAGCATATAGCATATGAGCATGAGTGCCTCTGGAAAATGGAGTTGAAACAGGAATAAGGTATTGGAAATAAATGGGACTTTGCATGGACTGATGCCTCTGTCTTAAACTATAACTAAAGGGAAATAACATAAGACCATTGTAAGAGGTAGAGTGGGGGAAGGAATGAAAACAGGAGTCTTTCCAAGTGCTTGCCTCTCGGTTGTTTCCCGAGTATGATTTCATAATTCTGTGTCCTCAGACTCTCTCCAAGTGCCACTCACTCTCTGGGGCCCAGATGACACTCTCTCACCAGGATAAGAGCCAAGCCTGGGGTAAAGAAGAACTCAGGGGACAGGTTTGGGGGCTTGGGGCAGAGACTAGCTCGCAGGGCAGGTGGGGGCAGGGAAGCCTGCTTCACGTCTTGGGTGTTTTCTCTTTTTCTTGCCATGACAGGGTGACGGAGTCACAGCCCCGGTGTGGAGGCCAGGCCATGCGGGGCCAGAGTCCACCCTGCAATAGGAGACCCTGCCAAGGCAAAGTGGCCTGGTAACTTAGCACTGTTTCCTGGGGAAAATGCAACCATTGTTTTTACACAAATCATGCCTGTATCCCTGGCCAAGGCCATCTGTAAAAAGTCATTTTCTTCAAAAGCTTGAAGGAAAAGGCTGCAAGAGGTGTGCTCTGGCTTCCAACTCCCTATACACAGTTCTGGGCCAAGTACAGTAAGGCCAGCTGAGCAGGGTGACCCCAGACGGTGGAGGCAGAGCCACAGCCGCCAGCAAACAGGAGTAGCCTGCTGCACCAGGATCCTTAGCCTGAGCTTGGCCACAGACCCATTCAAAGCTTTGGCTACTTGGTGTCCCCCGAGTTTTACTTTTCCTGATAAGCCAGAAGATCACAATCAAATGGTTGGAGGCCATGGGCCCTGTGAACACCTTCTCCAGAGATTGCTGTGGTCCTGGAATGCCCGTCTCTCCTGTCCTGCCCCAAACCTCTCACAAGCAGATAGAACAGACCATGTCCTCCAACACATCATCCCCAAACAAAAGCTGGGTGGGCCCTACAGCCAGCCTCCCTCTTCCTGGCCAGCTCCCACAGGTCCAGCCAGGCGTGAGGTTCCCACCCCACTGTCCTCCTTGTCCCTGCGGGAGGGCACTGGAACTGGGCCTTCTAGCCAGGCGAGCGTTGTGAGCGATCAGATATGGAAACACTCCTACAACCACCGGGGCACAACCAATGGAAATCCTGAGTCCTGCAAGGGACTTCAGTTATATTATTAAATTTTAAATGAAGAAAGTTTGCATTTTAATTCTCAGTAAGACATCTGGACAATGCCGAGCTGCATTTTGCAAAGGAGTGTGCCGCTCAGAAGCTTTCCCTACCACCGCCCAAGCCGCCCCACACTGTGTAGGTCAGGGTGCCAGGAGAATTTGCGCCTGAGCCTGATGAGGCTCCCTCACGCACCAACGTGCTCTGAGTCCACTGTCGTGTCCAGTGAGCCACTCAACCTGAAGCCAAGGGGCTCAGGGGCATCAGAATGTGTGACGACACCCCCGCTGGAGCAAGTCCGTGGGCAAACGCCCCGACGTTCTCCCTGAGCATGGGAAAGGCAGGCGCAGGGGCTTGTCCTTCCAAATTCCACGGTCAGCTTGTGGGGCATTCACACCATCCTGCCTGCTCTCCTGGGCACCTAGCACAACACTGTGGTCAAGTTTGGCCTGAGCTGGTGCAGGGCCAGTGTGTGGGGAAGGGCCCTCCCTGTGGCAGGCGAGGCTCCCTGGACCTGGGTGCAGGAGAACCCCGGGGATGGGACGGAGCAACCTCAGAGGCAGATGCCAGAGAAGGGCTCCCCAGCACTGGAGCAGGCCCTTCCAGGGGCTCCCAATTCCCAGCTTACCTATTAAAAGCTTCATAACCCTGGCACAGGAGGTTTGCTTATTTACTTTTGAAACAGCCATGCCACCTGGGCTGGAAGCCACCCTGCAGAAGCCTCCATGGCTGGCTGTTTGCTCTTCTAATGACTCTAGAGTTCGGATAACCAGAGTTTCTGATGCTGACAGCAGCTGCAGTGTGTCTCCAGCAGGACGCCTGGGGCCGGAGCCCATGCCTCAGCCGGGGCCGTCCAGCACACTCCCTGAGCAAGGAGGTTCAGTGAACAAGGGAAGCATCTCCTTCCACCCAGAAGGGAACACCTATTGTCTACCTCATGGAGGCCAGGAAAGAGGACATTTCCTTCAGCCTCATCTCTACAAACTTTCTCTAAATCATTTCCTCTTCCCCCTCCACTGAGTCACCTCCCCAGGACTGGATGAGCTGTCGGGGCCACTGCCCATCTGAGGGCCTTGAAGGCAAACACAAGTGGGAGGAGAGATGATGAGGGTTATTCGCAGTGCCGGGGGAAGAGCCTGCCCGTAAGGGAGGGGCCCTGACTTATTCCACCCCACGATCTGTGCTTGGGCAGGGAAGGTCTAACAGTCAGCCTGGGCTGCCATAGCAAAGCACCACAGAACTGGGGGTGAAATAACAGGCATTTATCCTCTCAGTCCTGGAGGCTGGAAGTACTAGAGCAAAGTGTCAGCAGAGCTGGTTTCTCCAGAGGCCTCACTCCTGGGCTGGTAGGTTGCACCTTCTCCCTGTGTCCTCACATGGTCTTCCCTCTGTGTGTATCTGCGTCCTCACCTCCACTTCTTATAGGACACTGGCTATACTTATATTGGATTAGGCTTCTAAAAGGAAAATTAAAACTTGGGACTCCAGTTTACTCTGCCAAAAGAAAAAAAATTAAGCTGAAAGCTGAGTCCTGCAAGAAGCTGCCTTTCCTTTTGTTCCTAAGCAGACAGCTACAGATAAAAGGTTGAAAATGTGCACAGGTAACTGCTCTATGTTCACCTTACCTTACGTAAAATGCCAATTTACCGAGTGCAAGACGCATACATAGTTAACTGTTCCCCACTGGCTCCTTTCCTCTTGCAACATGTGGATTTAGTAATGTGACCATACCCTCCCTCTTTGCCCTCCAGCCTGCTTTTCCCCTTTAAATACTGAAGCCCTCAATATTGTCTTTGGAGAAAGGCACAGACCTGTCTCCTGGGCATGAGTTATCAACCTTGGCAAAATACGCTTCTAATTGATTGAAAGCTGTCTCGGATATTTTTTGTTTATTGGTCCACCCATATGAACTCACTTTAACTTAATTACCTCTTTAAAGACCTTGTCTCCAAATATGGTCACATTCTGAGATATGGATGTTCGAACTTCAACGCAGGAATCTGTGGGGACACAGCTCAGCCTGTGGCGGAGGACGTCTGCTAGCAGCTCATTCTGCAGGCCGACCTCACCTGCAAAGCATGGTCAAGGTGACAAGCAGAAGCTGGCCTGGGGCGAGGTACTCTAAGATCAGCCTCAAGGGTAGAGATGTTCTGCAAAGGGATTGAAAACATAATAAACTTGGTAGAGCTTGACACTAGGGCATCTTTTCCCATCTTATACACTAGAGCAGGGATCAGCAAATACTGCCCGGGCCAAATTCTGCAAATTAGATGAGCCACCTGTTTTATAGGTAAGGTTGTCCTGGAGCACTGCCACGCCCCTTCATGAACCTGTCATCTGTAGCTGCTTTGAAAAGTTGAGGAGCTGTGGCAGAGACCACACGGCCCCTGAAGCCCAAAACATTTGTGGAAAACATGCCAGCCTTTGCAGTGGAAGGTCAGCTCCCTATGAGCAGTGATTTTTGCCTATCTGCCCACAGCTGTGCCCCAGCATCTACAACTCTGTGTGGCAAGTACCAGGGGCTCAAACAATACTTGTTGGAAGAACAGGTCATTTTGCATATGTGGAACTGAAGGTGTGGTGAGGTCATGGCCCAGGAAACCTCTTGAATTGTCCAACCCGAGCCTCTTGCCTTGGTGATAGCCACCGCTTTCATCTGGTGTGTTCTACAGCGTCCCCACAAGACCACAGCAAGCACAAACTGCCCTTTCTACCCGGAAGGGCCTGACTGTTTCCTTTCTTCCCCTGCGACTGCCCCTAGTGACCCTCGGGGCTTTTGCACACAGGGTATGTAGGTTAGAATTCCATTGCCCCACTGCTTACGGAAGACCCACTGCCACTGCAGTCATGAGCACTCCTCCAACACCTTCGCACTCTGGAGCCCCGTAATGTCACCCGTACTTGATATTCTCTAAGACCCCACTTAGAGCTCAAAGCAAGTAGGGGTGTTGGCCAAATCATTGGCTAGATCGCTTCTGATCAAGGGGCTTAATCAACGTAACCTGTGTTGAAGTTCTAACCCCATATCTCAGAATGTGACTGTATTTGGAGACCAGTGGAAACAAGGTCTTTAAGGTGGTAGTTAAGTGAGGATTCTGTCCTTCCACTCAGAATCCACATGTGGACGCTGAGGAGTCAACCTTCCTTCCTCCCTAGATTCCAGTCTTAGGTATCCTTAGGACTTTTCATTACCACAAAGAAATCCAGGGGCTTGGAGACACAGTGCTCCCCATTCCCTGACCCACAGCTGTGGTTAAGTTTAAGTGGTTCTGACCCTGCCTTGATCACAGATAAGCTCAGAGTCCTCAAGGATGGACCTTGATTTTTTAGGAGCCTTTGTTCCTGAACCTGCAGGTAACTGGAGCCCCCTCACTGCAATGCAATGACAAGAGTCCTCCTCCAAGGCTGGCTCACTGGCTGGGAGGACAGATGCAGATCATTTCCCAGGAATGGCCTAGAGCATCCTATAGTTCTCCAAGGTGTACTTGCAAAATAAACTCTCAAGTGCCCAGGTTCCAGGAGTCTTCGGACACGCTCTTGAGCTTGAGAGATGAGAGGAAGAGCCAAGAGGAGGCGGAAGACGCAGTTTCCTGGATGGTGTCGACATTCAGGTTCCTGGAAGTGGCCTCAGATGCTAGCTCAGAGGAGCCTCCAGGACCCCTACGGGGCTTCCCACCCCGCTTCATAGAAAGGCCCTGCAGAAGCAAGACCGAGAGCGTCCTTCCAGAGCAGAGGGACCCGAGCTGAATGCTGCTTCTCATGCTTCTTGGGTATGGAACCAAGGGGAAGCCTCACTTTCACTTTGGAAAGTGAAGTGGCAAATATCGGCCTTGAGCAACTTTTGAGAGAATTATGGCAGTAGTCCATGTGAGCACTGAGGAGGTTAATAAACACTGAGCAGGTGCAAACCTGGAACACAGCAAGAGAGGGGCAAGCAGACAATCCTGAAAAACAAAAGGAAGGGAAAAGAACAGGATATTGTCTACATATCTTAAATCTTTTTTTCAAAAGTTTTATCAGGACAAAGTGGAAGCAACTAGTTGAACTTTGCCTCCCAGACCAACACTTACACATGCACACACACACACACACACACACACACACCTGCAGCTCTGCACAGGGGCTGATCATCCTCCTAGCAACATGGTTCGGACAATTCCCTGATTGAGATGCTCCCCACCTTGGCATTCTGCTCATAGAGTCTGCACCTCTCTCACACTGAGAGGTCAGCCTGAGAAGTATTTTCTCCCTCCGCTGCATGGACTGGCTCCACCTTAACAAAGAAAGCCACACAGTAAGCTTATTTTAAGACAGGTTTCAGCCCATGACAAGCAGAACTAAATAGCTGGCTCTGGCAAGGGTGTACCAGGGCACCTCACCGAGGTTCTGTGATGCCTCTGTTTATACCTTGGCTCCTTCACAGGTAAAACATTTCAACTCCAAGACCACTGCGACTGCATTAGTTAAGTTTAGCAGTGTGCTGTGTGAATGTGCAGTGCTTCTATTATTAAGTTGACACGAGAGAGGTAAATATTTCCCTGGTGACATGCAGCGGCCCTGGTATCCATGGACTCCTTTTCAAATAGGGAAGCTTGCAGCACTCTAAAAAGGAACCAGGGGACCCCAAAGAATTTGTGGATTTGAAGATATCCAACACATGCTCGAAATATCTTTCCTGTGAGGTATTCAGAAAGAGCTGAACTCTGAATAGGAAGATCTTATGATCACAGGAAGTGCAAAGGGCTGGCTGCACCACTAGCCCCCTGGGTTCCCTGGCCAGGCACTTAAGGAAACTGCATTGCACCTGTGTCCACCAGCATGTCCTCTGCGCACTGGCATTAGCAGTTTCAGATTCAAAAGTCCCATGATGCTAGCTCAGGAACTCCAACTCACTGGGAAACACAGGAAACATTTCTCTTCCAAAACGACTTTAAAAATTTCAAAAGTAATGAATAGCCTGAAAATTCAGAGAAAATAAAAGAGTATAATACCTAATATTTATTGATCATTCACTATGTTCTGGGAAGTAGGCTTGAATTGTCTTATTTGATCTCACCACATTCAATTACATAAGGAGAGTTACCAATTTCTTTTTCTTTTTTCTTTTTTTTTTTTTGACTGAATCTCACTTTGTCTCCCAGGCTGCAGTGCAGTGGCACAATCTCAGCTCACTGTAACCTCTACCTCGTGGGTTCTTGTGCTTCAGCCACCACACCTGGCTAATTTTTGTATTCTTAGTAGAGTCAGGGTTTCTCCATGTTGGCCAGGCTAGTCTGGAACTCCTGGCCTCAAGTGATCTGCCTGCCTCAGCCTCTCAAAGTGCTGGGATTGCAGGTGTGAGCCACTACACCAAGCCCCAATGTCAATTTTCATTCATCCCTTCAATAATAAATACTTACTGAGTGCCTACTTTGTACAGCATGGTTCTAGCTGCCAGGCAGGTGGCAAAGGGTGAGATGATATCCCTCCCCTGGTGGAGGTGATAATCTAAGAGAAAGAGACAGACCACAGCAAAAGTCACAATGTGATGATACTATGTCGGGCAGTAGGAAGCATCTCAGAGAAAAAGGAAGCAGGCTTCAGAGTCAAGCAGAGAGCAGGGCAGGAGGGACTTCCGGGAGAAGAGGACATCTGAGCATGGGCCGGAGAAAGAGAGGCACAGTTAGTCAGGACATGGGAAAAGCTCACCTGCTTGGGGGAGAGCAGTGCTCAGGCTAGAGGCAGGAGGGTACGGAGGACTCAGGTGGAGGGCAGGGAGTGAGGGCCGAGGGCCAGGTGGACATTGAGGAAGCAGCTAGGGCCTAAGCCTCAGGGCTCATAGGGATGCATGACATCTTGGACTTTAAGGGGTTTAGAGCATTACAGAATTTTCAGTTCCATCCTATTTCACTTTTTTTAAAAAAATGCTGATCACACTCCACTAAATTGACTTTACTATCTATTCATCCAGTTATGAACATGCTATCGGAAAGCCACACTCTTGCAGGCAACCCTTGCTCCTGAATTATCCTTATCAAAATATGGAAATTAGAAAAGAGACCTAGCAAATTTGTTCTTTGTACAGAGGTGGAAGAACTGACTGCAAACTGATCTTATAAATGGAACCAAATAATGACCCCTTGATATTTTACCTTCTAGACCTTTGTTTTATAACGAAGGAAGTCTACATGACTCCAATGCCCATGAATGGCAACTGTAGGGGCTACCAGGTTTGCCAAGAAGCCTGAACTGTCAGCGCCACCCTGTCCCTGGCAGGCAGCTGACCGCCCCAGCCCTCGTGTCAGCTCTGCGATCACAATGCTCGGCATTTGTTGGCAGCTGCCCATGATAACGGGGTGAAGAAATTCTGATCTACAGATGCTCATACAGGGAAAAGGCTCCCTCGAGCCCCACATCTCCAATTCTGGTTGGGTGTGTGGCAGCTCTTCTTATCTCAAACTGGCATTCCTCTCCATGCCTGCTCATCACAGAATTCCTGGGTATTAAAAGAATATGGAGTGTCACATCCTGGAACCCCATGTTGCCATGGAGGATCACGCCTGAATTCCCCAGAGCAGGTGGACACGGACGGTCTCCAGACAGGGTCACGAAGCACCCACAAACCCACTTCGCCCCAGGTGTCACTACCCTGTCATAAAATCCTTCCTAGAAATGAAAGTGGATTCTGCTATTTCCCTATGAAGTCTAGGCCCACGTTTGAAAAACAGTCCATCATCAGCTGTCACCCTCACCTTTCCAAAATCACACAGTCTTCTTTTCTTATGGTTGACAGCACGGAAGACTTGAGTTTGGGCACAGAAACCTGTGGATCCAGCCCTGGAGGCTCAAGTGGATCTTGAAGGTCCACTAAGCCAGAGGCCTCAGCTTCCAGCCAGGGGCTGGGACAGGCCAGCGAGCAGCTGCTGGCAGGACAGCCTCTCCTTTAGGCTCCCTGCCAGGAGGTGAGCTGGCTCCGCGCCGCCCTGGGAGCACCTTCTCCACTTCGATGCTTTTGGACAGGCCTTCCATCAGAAACTACCCAGCCGCTCCGCAGCCCCGAGTAACCCTGCTGCTCCTCCAACACCTTTCCCCAAGCCCTGTCTCCCTCCCCTGAGGCCTTGTGGGGAAGATGCATGGAGGGGACTAACAGTGATTGAGACCTACTGTGTACTTAACATAATGTTCAGTGCTTTACTCAAATTATCCAATGGTAATTACTATTTTTATCCCCATGTTACACTGGGAACTGAGACTTGGCAAGCAAGGCTCTGGGTCCAGAAGAACTCTGTTTTCTTTTTTTTTTTTGAGATGGAGTCACGCTCTTGTCGCCCAGGCTGGAGACGGGGTTTCACCATATGGGTCAGGATAATCTTCTTCTCTTGACCTCATGATCCTTCCACCTCGGCCTCCCAAGGCTGCGAGGTTGATGCCCACGTTCTCCAACACCCGCCTGCAGTGGACACCCTGCAGGAGGCTGTGCTGTAGTGATTCATGGGGAACAAAATGAAATGTCCTGGTGTGCCTCTCAGCCTTACGGGTGTCACTTGGCAGTGGGTTACTTCGGCCCGCCAAAGAGTCCCAGGGCTATGATGGCTTCTGGGGAGAGCTGCAGGGCTATGCACAGTGGTAAGCAGAGGTGCTGCGGCTGCTCTCTAGGCGTCCTGTTCTCCCTGCAGCCCCACTGTGCCTTTCTGATCTACCCCATGTGCAAAGACACGGTGAGTCACAAAAGCTGACCACCCTGCCAGATATGGAACCAAACAGCACATCTGATTGGTGGCCGGTAGGGCCCCTGAGTAAAAGGGCAAGAGCTCACACTGCTCACCTGCTATGGCAGGGCGGTGGAGGGAGGCTGCAGAGGGAGGGTGGGAGGTGGAGGGACCAGAGGTGGAGGCGGCGCTGCTGCAAGGTGACTGTGGGGAAGGGCCCCAATGGGGGCCTGCTTTGCAGAGGGAGACTTGGAAGCCGCTGGGCTGCAGACAGCAGACCCACGCAGAGGACTGCCTTCCCACATCAGTGGGCGTTTTCCCTCTCTTTGTTTTTGTGATATTGCTCAGGGCCTGCAAATTTCTTTTTTTTAAGAATTCTCTTTCCATCTGCTTGTATTTCCTCTGCTTACTCAGTATGTTGATTCACTGAGGTGACTGAGCTGTGAGCAGTTTCTCACCAGATACCAAAATGTACACGTATGGGGGACAGTGTGGACTGAGTTTCCCACGGCTGCTGAGTGTGTGTGCTATAAATGTGGGTTCAGACATATGGGCCCAAAGTGTCTCTGAGTGGACATTTTCACACTACCTGCACACACGCAGAGGAGATGCCAGAGAGAATTTTTGTGTGTTATCTCCATCTCCCATGCCTCATGTTCTAGAAAAGTGTCCTGTCAGTCTGTGAGAAGGTGTGTGTGTGTGTTGTGTGAGAGGTGAGTGGGGAGGTATGCTGTGGGTGTGCATTGTGTGTTTGTTGTGTAGGTTGTGTGTGGTGTGTGCTCTGTGGGTGTGGTATGCTGTGGGGTGTGCATAGTGTGGTATGGTGTGTTGTGTGTGTGGTGTGTGTAGTATGTGTGGTGTGTGTGGTGAGTGCTGTGGTATGCAGTATGTGGTGTGTATGTGGTGTGTGGGTTGTGAGTGGTGTGGGGGTATGTGGTATGTGTGTGGTGTGTGTATGTGGTGTGGTGTGTGTGAGGTGTGTGTATGTGGTGTGTGGGTTGTGAGTGGTGTGGGGTGTGGTGTGTTGGGTATATGGCCTATGTGTGGTGTGGGGGTATGTGGTATGTGTGTGGTGTGTGTATGTGGTGTGGTGTGTGTGAGGTGTGTGTGTTTGTGGTATATAGCATATGTGTGCTCTCTGTGTGATATGGAGTGTGTGGTGTCTGTGGTATGTGAGTGTGTGGGTGGTATGTGTAGTGTATGGTGTGTGGTGTGTGTGGTGTGGTGTATGTGCCGTGTGTGTGGTATAAGGTTTGCAGTGTGTGTGGTATGTATGTGTGGTGTATGGAGTGTATGTGTGGTGTGGTGGTGTATGTTTATATGTGATGTGTATATGTATGTGGTAGGTATGTATGTAGTGTGTGCAGTATGACGTATGTGTGGTGTGTGTGGTGTGTGTGTGGGGTATGGAGTGTGTGGTATGAAGTGTGTGGTACATGTGTGTATGGTATGTGATATGTGTGGTGTGTGGTGGTGTATGTGGTGTGTGTGCAGTATGAGGTGTGTGGTGGGTGTGTGTGGTATGCAACATGTGGTATGTGTGGTGTGTGTGTATGTGCGTGCTGTGTGTGATATGGGGTGTGTGGTGTGTGTATGTGTGGCATGTGGTATATGTGGTATGTGTGGTGTGTATGTGTGTGGTATGTGATATGTTTGTGGGATATGTGTGCTGTGTTTGGTATGTGTGATGGTGTGTGTGTGGTATAGGGTGTGTGGTGTGTGTGGTATGAAGTGTGTAATGTGTGTGTGGTATGTGGTATGTGTGATATGTGATGTGTGTGCTGTGTGTGTGGTCTGGTGTTGGGGGGATGTATGGTGTGTGGTGTATGTGTGTGTGGTATGGGGTGTGTGGTGTGTATGTGCTGTGATATGTGTGTGGAATGTGGTATGTGTGGTGTGATGTGTGTGGTGTGTGTGTGTATGGGGTGTGTGGTCTGTGATGTGTGGGGTGTGTGGTGTATGTAATACGGGGTGTGTGGTATCTGTGTGTGGTATGTGTGATATGTGGTGTATGGTGTGTGTGTGTGGTATGGGGTGTGTGGGGTGTGTGTGTGGTATGGGGTGTGTGGTGTGTGGTATGTATGGTGTGATGGTGTGTGTGTGGTAAGGGGTATTTGGTGTATATGTGTGTGGTATGTGCTATGTGTCATGTGGTGTGTACTGCATGTGTGGTATGGGGTGTGTGGTGTGTGTGTGTGGTCTGGTGTGTGTGTGTGGTATGGGGTGTGTGGTGTGTGTATGTGTGTGGTATGGGGTGTGTGGTGTCTGTATGTGTGTGGTATGGTGTGTGTGTGGTATGGGGTGTATGGTGTGTGTGTGTGGTCTGGGGTGTGTGTGTGTGGTATGGGATGTGTGCTGTGTGTGTGGCATGTGGTATGTGTGACATGTGGTGGGTGTGCTGTGTGTGTGGTATGGAGTGTGTGGTGTGTGTGTGGTGTGGTGTGGTGTGTGTGGTATGGGGTGTGTGGTGTGTGTGTGTGTGGTATGGGATGTGTGTGTGTGGTATGGGGTGTGTATGTGTGTGGTATGAGGGGTGTGTGTGGTATGGGGTGTGTGGGGGGTGTGTGTGTGTCTGTGATATGGGGTGTGTGCTGTGTGTGTGGTATGTGGTATGTGTGACGTGTGGTGTGTGTGCTGTGTGTGTGGTATGGGGTGTGTGATGTGTGTGGTATGGGGTGTGCATTAACAAATTCCTAGGCTCTCTTCTGGGGGTCACTGGGTGACCCAGGCAATCCTTGAGCTGGGCATGTCACTGAGGGCCAGAGTGGGGTAGCACTCCCTCCCATCCTCTCAACAGTCCCCCTCACTGTCCAAGATGGCACCTTCCTCTACCAGCCACATGGGCTCTGCAGCCTGGAATACGCATCCCTTTCACAGCCTCCTCGCAGCCTGTTCAGTGGCACCCTGCAAACCTAAGCTTTATGATCCTTGCATCAAGAACATGGAAACTGATCACAGCACCAAAAAAAGTTCCACTGTGAGACAGGTATCTTCTGTTTAAGATAGCACCTTGGGGTTATACTAAACTCCCGACTGCAGCCACACTGTGGGCACCCTGTTTTAAAAGAGTGCATGTACACCTGTATGCATACATGTGTGCAAAACACACTCACAGGTCTCTGGGGTGCAGAGGGCCTCACTGTGCCTGGGCCTCCTCACACCAACACGTGAATGACTATGAGCTTCGAAACCTTCCCAGGAAGCCGGGTTTTTTTAGCGCGTCTCTGACTCCCAGCGTGGTGAGGTGAAGTCAGAACTCCCATGTGCCTTTCCTCACCAGGACCTCCCAGAAGGCCCTACACCACTGCTTTTCCACGGTGGCCGCGGACCACAGGCATCACCAGGGCCACTTGCCACGGGACGCTGCTCCAGCCCACGCCATAGCCTCCAAAGCAGACTCTCTGTGGACCGGACCCTGATCTGAGCTCCAATAAGCTCCCAAGGGCAAGCTTGAGCTCCTGCACCATGGGCAGAAGCAAAGGAATCATGGCCTGGCAGTGTAGCCCATGGCAGAGATGGGGCAGAGCGCTGTTTCTCATTTTCCTTAAACAGGAGCAAGAGCGGCTTCTACCGGGGTCCCATGCTTCAGGGGGTCCCATGCTTCAGAAGGCCTCATGCAGATTACCCGCACCACCAGGAGCCCATACCCCATCCTTCCAGGAAAGGACCCCACAGTTCTCTGCACAAATGCTCTGGCCACTTTCGTGGCCTGTTCAGGCCTTTCTGGTTCAGACATATCTTGGGTGTGCACACTTGTACGCTCATTGGGTGGTCAGGAGGCAGCTGTGTCCAGGGGTGTGGACAGAAGTTGGATGTGAGTGGCCGGAGGGTGGAAGGGTTGCCTGGCAGGGAGAATTGGCCCGGTTTAGTGCAGGCCCCACCCTGCCCCAGGCTGAGCTGTGCATGCGGGCTGGATTCCCCACTGCTCTGTTGTGGATTGAGGGACCTCCGCCCTGCACACACCTCAAATTCTGACATCTGCTTTCCAGAAATGGGAAAGAATCAATTTCTGTTGCTTTAAGCCACCCAGGCTGGGAAGCCCTAGAAAATGAATGCAGAGGCCTGTTTTGCTATTTTCACCTGATTTGTCCTGCTCTAAGCAGCGGTTGTCAAAAGCATGGTCCTCAGACCAGGACCATCAACATCACCTGAGACTCTGTTGACAAAACAAATGCCAGCCCCAGCCAAAGCTATTAAATAAGAAAATCGGGGAGTGGGGGAAGCGATTTGTGTGTTACGGAGCCCTCCAGCAGATTTGATTCTGCTCCATTCTGAGCACTGCTGGAGAGGAGGTGGAATGTCAAGGAAAGGGCAAGATAGGGACCAGAGGATGGGCCTGCAGGGACCCATGGCTGCTTCTTGTGGCATTCCCAGACAGCCATGCTGGGCCTGTTGGCAGGAGGGAAGGCAGTCAGGCCTGAGGGGGTGGTGTGCATACCCCACAAGGTATGTCAGCTCCCAAAACTTGAGAGACTTAAGAATGCACCACCACACCTGTGTGTGGCCACACATCGTATTCTGCAGAACTCCGTGGGCTCTGTGTCTTGGGCCTTATGTAATAATCACAGTCCACGGCCACTTTGTATGGACAGTGGGAACAGTGCCAGTGGGGTGCTGTCACAGCTAAGGATGACCATGCCTGTCCCAGTTGGCTCCTAAAGGGTACATCTCCAGCGTTTCTGCAGCTCCAATGGCATGGCATGGCAGGCACGGCCCCAGCTGGCTCCCGGCTGTGCCAGGTCCTCTTGGCTCCATGCCTCTGCACGTGGTGTTCCTGTCTGCTGGACTGTTCTGTCCCCACTGAGTTATTGTGTAAAGCGGCGCTTCCATCACCTTTCCTCAGCCACCCTGTTCTCTGTGCCCACTGCCTCCACTGCTCACTCCATCTCAGCATCCAGCGAGGCCCTCAGGAGATCCACCCACACAGCTACCCCTTTCCTGACTGTCGTCCCCCCAGCTGCCTCACTTTGTTCTCCTGGTGGGCCTCTCCCTCCCCGAATCACCACTTCTGTTCAATATATTGCTTAGTCACTGGGTTTCAGGATGCACTTAATATATACATGCACAGCCAGAAGGAAAGCTGACTCTTCCTCTTAGAAGCCTGGGCTGGCCATTCTAAAGTGGCAACAATCTCCAGATAATTCCTCAAACCCCGATTCCTTCACTGCCGTGGACACACAACCCTGTGGAGATGATATTCCTCTTGATTAAAATTTTGCTTTAACTACCATTTAGCAGAAAAATAGAAGGTGCATGGTGGTTTGGGTTATGGATGTGGAAACTTCTGAATGTAAGGTCACCTCCCTGGTCCCATGGCAGTCTTGAAGCCAGGTCCACCTCGAGCCGGAGCAGAACCAGCCGCCTCCTCCTGGCTTCTCCGGGTGGAGACACACACTGGCCCCTTGGGGCATTGGACATAGGTCTATTGGCAAGGACTCCGAGGCCGCTTCTGCAAAGCCCAGAGCCAGGACCTGCAGAAATGGCTAAAGGAGATTGCTTTTCCTTCATCCCCTTTTCAGGCACACTCATTGGAAATTTTCTTGGGCTCCTTCCAAAATAATTGATGCTTTAGGAAGAAATAGACAGATCAACAATCAGAGCCAGATGCTGAGTTGGATCCCGAGACTGGGCACCTGGAGTCCATGGAGAGACATGCTCCCTGAGGAATCTTGGTGGCAAATAGAACAAGGCCAGCCTCAGGTGTAGGGCTGGGAGGTGAGGAGGGGCGCTCCTCCCTGGAAAGCAGCTGCTGCCTGCTCAGGTCTGGGGAGGAAACGAAGCTTTCTGCTCATTTACTCACCGCTCAGCATGCACAAAAGGCAAACAGGGAGACAGTTTTACCGAGAGAACCATCTGTGTGGGTCAGCTCAGGCCGCGGTAATAAAGTGCCACAGACTCAGATGCGTAAACAGCAGAGCTTTATCGTCTCGCATCTCTGGAGGCAGGACGTCCAAGACGAAGCTGTCACCAGTGCTGGTTCCCTCTGAGGCCTCTCCTCGGCCTGCCAATGGCGTCTTCTCCCTGCACGCTCACATGACCGTCCCTCTGTGTGTACCTAATCTCTTCTTCCCAGGACACGGGTCCTATTGACTCAGGGGCCCCGTAATGACCTTATTTTACCTTATTCGCCTCTTTAATAGTCCTGTCTCCAAACACACTCACATTCTGAGGTCCTGGGTTCAACTCCAACATACGAATTTGGGGGAACAGAGGTCAGCCCATCACATCACCCCAACCCTCAGTTGGAGGGTGGCGTGTCTACCCATCTAAGAGGTCACCATGTTTCTGTGTATGAGAAGCCCAGGTGTTTTGGGGAAACACAGTAGCTCCAGCTTGCAATGGTGTGCCTGGAGCAGGGGCCAAGGCTGCCGGGATTCTAGGCTGGCCCCACCTTCAACTTTAAAGGAACGTGTTGAGAGGTTCTCTGGACTGTACACCATGTTCTTGGCCACCTGACGGGGAGAAATAGGGTAAAGAAAGTTGTGTGATGAGGCAGAGGATCTTCCCACACTCAGGGCAAGAGGAGGCTGGGATGAGGGATTGAGCTGATCCCCAAGGGGGAAGAGAGAGTGTCACACGCTCCAGACCCTGTGATCATCCTCAGCCTGCGGGGATGGCGTCCTCCCCTCTGGAGCTAACTTATCCTGCATCACCTTCTGGGCACTTCCACGTTATGGGGAGAGGAGCAGATGCTCCGGCCCTTAGGATACCTGAGCCGGTCTTAAGCAGCCAGTCTGGACCTGCACAAGCCTGACTGACTTCAGGATGTAGCCAGACCACAGATGGTGGCCTTCCTTCTTCACTCTGTGTCCTTTCTTATGCACATGGCTCTGAAGCCCTCTGCAGCAACTTTTAAAGGGAAAAAATAATTTTTAAAAAATGGCATGGAGCAATTGACAAGTCAGGCTGAGAAGCTGAGGAGGTGTGGGCTGGGGAGGAGAGATGTGGAGGGCCCTGCAGAGGACAAGGCACCCCAGGACAGAGAGGGAGGACCTTAGGAGTGAAACCCATGTGTCCGGGCACATGGCTGAGCTGGGAGCGGCAGGACCCAACCATTTAATTATTTACTTACATATTTAGTCCTTTTAAAATTTTACTTTTTTATAAAACATTTTAAACTTTTTTCTTTCTTTTTTTTTTTTTTTAAGAGACAGTTTCCCTCTATGTTGCCTCTCCTGGCCTCAGGTGATCCTCCCACCTGTTTCCGCCGTAGCTCAGCTTACAGGCGTGAGCCACCACACCCGACTGAGGAAGAGTCTTTAGGCCTTGGGGAGCTGTTGTCCCCCGTAGTCCTGTGGACTTATGTGACTGATGAAGTAGCCAGCTGGAAGGCTTCAGGACAAGGGCTGGAGATGTGCCTGCCCTTCTGCCACCAAAAGCAAACGTGGTAGGGGCCCCACAGGACACTGAACCTCCGCTCCACAGATGGGGAGGTGCATGGATGCCCTCGTGAGCTGCCAGTGCTGCCTCCCCTGCCCTCAGGACCCTTCCTCCACAGCTGGCACTCTGCGGGGTCTGCCGAGTAGGAAGGAGGAATCAGGCTCTTGAATAAAGATGGGAAGGCCAGGTGGCTACAGTTCCTAAACACGCACCCAGGGCCTCTCGGCCCAAGGCAGGAGAGCTTCACAGGCAGTTTAACTCACATGCCTGCTGACAGCTTCTGTCAGAAAAAGAGTAGAAGAAAAAAAATTAAAGTGAAGAAAAAAGGGACAGAGAAAGAGATCAGTGCGGAAGCTGCCTGGCAGTTTTTCTCTCTGTTTGCAGTTTCTAAGAAGAAGCAGAATTTCCGGGCACACACAGGACTTCTTGGTTGCCGTGGGCACAGACACTCAGCAGGAGCCGGCGAGGAGCTGGCCAGGCCTCGGGGAGCCACTGCCTGGACACCCGGGGAGCTGGCCTGCCCACTTTCCTGTGGACCCAGTGACAAGCCACTCCAGGAGGCCCACATCTAGGTGTTCCTCAGACTTCAACCCCAGCATAAACCCAAACAAGCCAGGGGTTGAAGGAGGTCACGTCGAAGCCCTACCGAAACTTGGCAGTCAGATGTTAGGGAGCACTTGGCCATGCAAACCAGACTCATGGATTTACACAACAAACAGGACGTGCCCAAGCCTGGTTGTTTAGACTGTTCCCCCATTGAAGTTTTAATTGTAGAATTCAGGCCTCCTCCTTGGATGCCCTGATCACAGCCCAGCCTGGGCCGGCTGGCACTGCAGGAGCAGATCCTATCAGCTTCCTCCGGCTGGGACGTCATTAACACTGGCTTTGTAAGCAGCGTGCCTCAGTGTCCAAGAGGCACTCGAGGGTCTGCCCGGAGCAGGAGGATGTGCAGTACGGCTGCTGCTCGCCCAGCCCCGCCGCCCAGACCTCTCCACCAGGTGCTTCCCAGAGGAAAGTGGAGTGCTCCTGAGAGACCTGGGCAGCAGGAGGCAGGACTAGTTAGGGCCTGTGTCCCTGTGTATGGACAGAGGATTGGGCCACATCTCTCCTTTGTGCACTCTGTTCATTGATAACTGCTTGCTGAGCATCTGGGACTGCAGGGGACATGCCTGTGAGAGGCACAGTCCTGGCTCTCTTAATGTTTGCCGCAGGGTGGAGAGGAAGGAGCCCAACGCCAGGCCGGAAATGTCTTGTTCAGAGAAATGGTGACAGCAGCCATGGGAAGGCCAGAGGAGGAAATGCTGAACGGAGCGGTCCCCTGTGAGGACAAGATCCTTCCAAACCGGGCACCTCCGATCAGCTTTCAGCCCAATCAGCAGTTTATTTCCAGTTCAGTGGGGTGCCCCAGTTAACCAGTTTGGAAAGACTCTCCTCATGTTTGGGAAGAGCTGTGCTCACACCTTGAGAGGGGGATTGGATTTCAAGCCTTTCATGAGGGTGCAGGGTCTCCAGGTTCCCCAAAATTCTCCGAATGGTTACTTAATTTACCACCTCAAGGGGCCTCTGAACAGCATTCGGAGAACTGAGGAGGATTTTCCCATTTCACAGATGGAAACAGAGGCTGGGGTCGTCCAGGGATGGCCCAGGACACAGGTGAGCAGGGAGAGACAAGATCCCCAGGGCCCATGCTTGGCTCAGCACTGCCCTGAGAAGTCAGGTTGGGGCTGCAGAGAGCACACTGGCAAATCCTCAGCCTGACCTATGATGCCACAGCCTGACAGTTATGGGCTGGAGAAGAAATAACTTTTTACTTGTCTACTTTATGCCTGATACTTTACGTGCATTGACTTACTCGATGATCATACCATCCTCATGAGATGTACAAGGTTAACCTTGGGAAACTGAGCTTTCTAAGAATTAGTAACCTGCTGTCATCACATGGAAAATGACATATAAGAGAGTGGAACTCAGCCCTCCCTGTGCCCACAGTCCACCCTCCACCTTCATACTGCCTGATGGTGCTCAGAGAACTCTGGCAGGGTCTGGGGTGGCGAGAGGGAGGCCTGGAGTCCCTCCAAGGACTTTGAGACTCTCAAATGCAGGCACCCAGACCTGCAGCGTCAGGATAGAAAGCCAAGACTCCAGTGTGAACCCAGGGCTCTGTGAGTCCACAGCCCCCCAGGTGAGAAGAGCTAAGAGAGACAGCCCAGCCCCCCACAGGGGCCACATGCCCAGAGCAAGTGCAGGCAGGCCACATCAGCGCAGGCAGGCAGGAAAGACTGAGAATCAGGGCCTGCCTCAGGCCTGGCATGGGGGTGGGCTTCGAGACACTCCACCCGGGCAAGGAGAGATAGACGCCGTGCACCTGGTCCCAACTGGGGGACATCTGATCACCTCTGCTCTGTACAGTACACATAGTAGAATGTGGGACAGATAATTCCAGGGAGCTGCCCTTTCTAATTAGGTGGTGAAGTCAGCATGAACTTCAAACAGGACAAAAATAGGATTCTAAAAATAGCCCTGGGGGAACTGTGAGAGTAGCTGGAGGTACTGTCTGGAAAGTTCCAGAGCCTGGGCAGGACTGTTCCCACATGGCCTCCAAACTAAGGGGAAGCCTCAGCTGACCTCAGCAGACCTCCAGATGCAGCAAGAGCCCAGAAAGTCAGGGTGTGGGATGGGATGGGTGGGAAAATTGCACAGGGCTCCAGGGGTGCACGCCTGCACATTTATGGCCCTGGGAGTCTTTCTCACGGTGCTGTCTGCTTGATGGCTCTTTAAATATTGCACTGAGTTGCACACATGCTCCTATGTACATGGGCTGTTCCTGCAGGTATAAGCGTATGTGTTTATTATTGTTTATCAGGGATGTGATGGGTCTCCAGGCCTTCCCAACAATCCCTATGCAGAGCGCAGTCCCTGCACCAGAGCAATGGCAGTACCCAAGAGCGGGCTAAAACCATAGGCTCCAGCCTGCCCCAGACTCTCTGAGTCAAAACTGACATTTCTACAGGGTCCAGGGGTGACTCGGTGTCCAGCAAAGTGTGAGAAGCCCAGCTCCAGGCTTGCCCCAAAGCACAGGGATGGGGCTGAGGGTCTCAGGGGGTTTTCCTGGGCTGGGGTCCAGCCCCCAGCACACAGGGGCTGCTGTAGGCTGGGGTGAAGGATAGGGACCTGAGGTGTGGCTGTTGGCTGAGCAAGGCCTGGAAGCTGGCCACCTCTGGAACGCGAATGCTGAGAGTCTGGTCCAGGTGCTGGCCCAGGGCTCCTGTTGGCAAGCAGGCAGGGGCTGCAGTGCAGCAGATGCCTGTCTAGGCTGTCTGGGACCCCTGATGTCACTGTAACACACGGAGGCATTCCTGAATTCCCGGCTCCTGCTCACTGAGGAAGTCCCAGCTCCACAGGACCTTCCAAATAACTTACCAAAGCTCCTACTACACCACAGGACAGGCCTCCACAGGGATTGCGATTGGTAGGCTCCTTCATTCAAGGGCTCCCAGACTTGCTGGGGGACAGATGTGCAAAGCAGGTAATGGCAGAATACCATGGGGCTGAGGGACTGAGCTTCAGCTCCGGAGTTGCCAGACCACAGACAGCAACCAGCGAGGCAGCCAGGTATAGCGTAGGGGCCCAGCTAGCCTGGAATTCTTGACTCCCGGTACAAGATATGCACTTTTCTTTCTCTAAGCACATCTTTCCCTTTGTGTGAAATTGTTGTTTTAATTGAAATGTAATTTACATCCAACACAGAGCATCCACCTTTAGAATAGAGTCTGGCCCTGTCCAGCACAAGCATCTTCCTATAAAATCCCCACCAAGGCTTTGTCTCCTTGCAGTCAGCTCCTCCCTTGCTGATTTGCCTGTTCTTTTCTTGCAACGTATTTTCCTACTTTCTCTAATAAATCAGCCTTTCTCTACCTACAAGCGTCTTGGTAAATTATTTTTACTGCCCATGTGCGCTGGCCCCAGTCACTGCCCATGACATAAGCCACAATTTGTTTGTGCTGCAGCATCTTCATGTATATTTTTGGCAGATACGTGCACTCATTTCTCCTGAGTATATTTCAAGGAGTGGGGTTGCTGGGTCATGGAGCATTTGTGGTAGGTGTTTGGTGAGCCTTAGTGGACACTGTCAAACAGCTTTGCCCCTAGGAATGCTCAGTCCCTGAGGTCCTAACCAAACGGGAACACTGTGATGGTCAGTCAGCTCTGGTGGGCAATGCAGACGTCCTCCTCTGTTGTCTAAGCCTGCATGGGCACAGCTGTGGGCCCAGCCCGGTGAGCCCGGAGTCCAACCTCCTACAGCCCCATGAGCTGATGACTCTCTGAAACCCTGCCACCTCCCAGGACCCCTTGGCTATAAGCCCCTGTAACCCATGAGACCCTAAAGGTAACCCTCCCATCCTGGACTCTCTCCCTGTCCCCTTGGTGATCCCCAATCTTCCCCCAACCAGAGGCATCATCTCTCTATTCTGCCCTGCTCTCTCAGGGTGAATCCACGTACCTCCTCAGGGAGTTTAGAATTTTGCAGATAAAGCTTAGAACAGGGCTGCTGTTAGGCTCAATATCACAAATCCCAATGAAACCAAAAAGCGCCAAGGCCTGGCTTCTGTGTTGCAGTGTGTTGTGTTGTATTGTGTTGTGTTCTGTGTGTTGTGCTGTGTTGTGCTGTGTGTGCTGGGCTATACCATGTTGTATTGCACTGTGTTGTATTGTGTCACACTGCATTGCACTGTGTTGTATTGTCATGTTGTATCTTTAATGGGAAAAGACATAAGAAAAAAATTCAATTAACATATGCACAAATCACCCTGGCACATTATCACCCCTTGGGTGTTCTTAGTGGCCAGTGAGTAGATTTGCCTGGTTCTACCAAGCAAGACCCAGAAGGGCCCTCCAAAGGTCTTGCCTGGGGGTCTTCAACCAGGAGGACTTAGACACATCACCTCTATCCACTGGAAGCCAGCAGGCAGTGGTCTTGAAGCCTGAAGACGCTTGGAATTCACCCCGAAAATTTAAACAAAGTGACAGTTTAAACATAAGCCCCCATGGTTGGTGCAGTCATAAATGCAGCCTTGTGTGAATGCATTCAACAGAATGCCAGCCCCTCCACTTGGTAATGGAAGAGTGTCTTGCAGCTGCCTGAGGCCTTAAGGAATCAATGCTTAATCCCTGAACATCAGCCCAGGGTTCACCTTCCGGGCCCCAGAAGTCCACTAAGGGGCCCTCTTTTTGGCCACAGCAACTTGTAGCAGGGGACAATTCACAGGGAAAAAGTATTAAAAGGTGGCCCAGTCCCTCAATCATTCTTCCAAGGAAGGAAAGATTCTTGTTTTCTGTTGTATTTCACTGGCTGTGTACAGCTTTTCGGGGTGCCTCTGTGCCAGGTGGTAGAGACCCGCCAGAGCACCCACAGAGCGCTGCACAGGGGACTTTCAGAAGCATATATTCAGGTGAGTGGGCACGGGAGTCCTCACTGAGCAAGTCCTGCAACCATGAGAATGCCTACACCCACTGTGCGGGGGGGATGCAGGCACTGCTGTTCACCTTCCCCTGCGTTTCCTAAGGGCCCCGTGCACTGACTCCCTTTCCATAGAACATAGATCCCAAGGAGATAGACACCCCAAACACAGACAATCCCATGTCATGTGAGGTGTTGTCAGCACGATTTCTTTGGTAGCCCTTAAGTAAATAGATTTGCAGCCTCTGGCATACTTTCCACTGTGAGAGAAAATAGCCGAGTAAATTCAGCATCTGCCATAAGGACACAGGTACGGGAAAGAGGCCAGAGCATCCCTGGACACGGTTTTCTGCCAAGCCTCAGCCATGTGTCACTGAGGTTCCAGTTCTGAAACAAACAAAGTGGGCTAGGGCCTGAATGTCAAATCAGCAGGGCGTATGTGGTCTTTAAGGGCATTTGAAGAGCTGTTTCCTCTTCTGCCTTGATGTTTTCCTGCATGTTGGACCATGCCTACATTCACAGAAAACAGCACAAAGACAGCGGAGTCTTCGGGGCTGTGCTGTCACCTACAGAAAGGCACAGGATTGGCTGCAGAGGGCAAGGCAGGGAGCAGGCAGGGTGGTCCAGGCCGACTCCCACCAGTCCATTCCTAAGAAGCAGCGGTGGCATCTGCCTAGAAAAAGGCATCTCTGGCCAGCGTTCTTGAGCATTCATGGGACACATGGCAGGGAATTTGGTGCCATGACCCAAGTTCTTTATCTCTTCAAAATAAATTGAAGTCAAAGAAAAACCAATTTATTTATTGGTTTTCAATCATCTAAAGAATTATAAAGCTTGCTTCAAAAAATGTGCCTGCTTACTTAGCATAATCTAACTTTCAGTGAATACTTTCAGCCATGCAAGTTCTGGGCTAGCGACCTACTTAACAGGACTAGAGAAGAAGGAATAGGGAAGGGGCCAGTTTTCAAAAGTATATATATTCAGCTCAGATGTCTTTGGACCAGATGTCACAGAGAGTACTGGCCATTACATGACTGGTAGAGAAAGTTATTCTGAAATGCAATTACCAAAAGAAATGTGACATTCGGTGCGGTGGCTCATGCCTATAATCCCAGCACTTTAAGAGGCCAAGACAGGCTGATCTTGAACTCCTGAGCCTGTAATCCCAGCTACTCAGGAGGCTGAGGCAGGATAATCACTTGAACCCAGGAGGTGGAGGTTGCAGTGAGCTGAGATTGTGCAACTGCACTGCAGCTTGAGCAACAGAGGAGATGCTGTCTCAAAAAAAAAAAAAAAAAAAGAAGGAAGTAAAGAAAAATGAAAGAAAGAAAAGAAAAAGAAATGTGAAACACTTTTTATTAAAATAGCTAAATGGCTGGGCATGGTGGTTCACACCAGTAATCCCAGCACTTTGGGAAGCCGAGGTGGGCAGATCATGAGGTCAGGAGTTCCAGACCAGCCTGGGCCATATGGTGAAACCCCATCTCTACTAAAAATACAAAATTAGCTGGGCATGGTGGTGCACGCCTGTAGTCCCAGCTACTAGGGAGGCTGAGGCAGGAGAATCACTTGAGCCTGGGAGGCGGAGGTTGTAGTGAGCCAAGATAGCGCCACTGCACTGCAGCCTGGATGACAGAGGGAAACTCCGTCTCAAAATAATAAATAAAATAAATAAATAAATAGCTAAATGTATGAGTATTTTCTACAGGCATACACTTTAGCATAATTACATGTTGAAATGACAACTTTTCTGAAAGGGCATCTTTCATCCAGCCATCCCGGCACGGCCTAGCATCTCTTAAGTTTCTGCTAATAACTCTGGAAGCCACCACTAGCTCTGCAGGCATCTTTGTGTTTTTGCTGTTTCCCTTTGCCTGTGATTTCCATGCAAGCAGCTATTCACTGGCTGCAAATTGGTAGTGATTTAAATGACCAGAAATATGTTTACAGCTAACACGAGGATGTATGGACAGCAAAGTTCATTTAGGAGCCTCACCAAGGCCTGCAGGCGAAGGAGGAAGGGGAGGACAGAGAAGGAAGAGAAGCCTTGGGCAGACCTGAGTCCCAAGTCCTGAGCAGTCGTCAGGACCCCAGGAGCAGGCAGTTCCTGCAGGCTCCTCTCAGAACTGGCACCCATCGTCAACACACCCCACACTGTCACACACACTCAACAGGCCAGGGTTAGATGGGAGCCGCAGGACCTCCCACCTGCATTTCCACCAAAACACTGATGAGAACACCAACATGCACTCTTAAGGGCCCCTCTCCATCACAGCTGGCTTTCCCTTTTGGTCCATTACAAAGTCCCCATGAGTTTTCCAAATGGCCCTTTTGGCCATGACATGCCGCACGCCACAGGAGGAGCAGGCGGGGAACACGCAGGGCTTCTGCCCTGGATGGCCTCCCCACGCCCTCCGCAGGCTCAGGCACCGCAGCTCTCATCTGGGTAGTGCTTGGCAGAGGCGTTCTTGGCCGGGGACCAGCATCGCTGGAAGCAGGCGGGATGGCTCTGACTTGGCCGGCTGCTTTGTAAGGTCAGGCAGTCCTTATGTTAATGGGAAGTAGGGACGGGATACACATGGAGTGGAGAGGAGCGGGGCTTGGGGGAATGGAAACACTCTGGCCACAGAAAAACAGCTCTGATGCAGCTGAGCTCCTTACACATGCCTTGGTCTTCCTCATCAGGGCCTCTCTGATGTACCAATGCCCTGAGCCTGCACCACTCCCCCTGTCACTCGGCCACCCTGGGAGGTGGAATAATGCCCATTTGTCTCAGGTGGGGGCTTTGCTGTTTCTAGCACGCTGGGCATCCTCTCAGAGAGGGATGAGAGACAGCTGCCGGTCCTTTGGCATAGGCCCCCACCGAGGACATGTTGACCTGTCCTCCCCTCAATCTGCCTGACTCAGGGTTTACTTTGACCAATAAAGTCTGGAAAAAGCGGAAAGACATGACGCCAGGTTTTGGGCCAAGGCATTAGGAAATGGCCATGTCCTTTCCCTTCTCAGGGAATCCTGAGCCATCATCTGGAAGTGGGCTACCCACAGAGGCTGTGCTGAAGCTCTCTGAGCTGTGATCCTAGCTGAGCCCAACCACCACCCCATCAACACACCAGACATGAAAGTAAAGACCGTTTAGATTCCCAGACACTCATTTTCCGGCAGACTGCCACCACGCTGGCTCAGCCATGCCACCTGAAGCTGAAGAATTTCCTAGCCGTGCCCTGCCCTAGTCCCTGACCCCCCAAAATCAGTCTCGGGGCACTGAGTTCTGAGGTTCTGCTACCCAGTGGGTACCCTGATGCCTGCTCCAATGTCCTCCTAACATAGATGCTATTTCCAGGCCCCCACTGGGCTGACCGTGAGGTCTCCCTTGACCATGTTAGATGAGCACAGAAGTTCTCTCACACTGACCTGGTGTGTGTGTGTGTGTGTGTGTGTGTGTGTGTGTGTGTATGACCAGTGTGTGTGTGGCGCACTCTGGGTTTAGGGTTTGGGATCCAGTCTTTGAGGGCATCAAGAGTTGCAAGAGGAAGGGAGGGAGCTATGACCAGGACAAATGGCCCCTGGCCCTGAGTGGGATGCCTGGAGCTTTTCTCCTTGGATCCTTTGCCTTGAGGCCTGGACACGTGGAAAGTCGCCCTGTCCACTATGTAGGACCAGCCCTCAGCTCAGTTTCTCTGGGATAGGATTTCTCGACGTCGGCACAATGGGCATTTGGGACCAGATAATTGCTGTGGAACCCTCCTGTGCACTGCGGGACATTAGCAGCTTTCCTGGGCTCTACTCCTCCTACCGGTTGTGACAACACGAAGTGTCTGCAGACATCACCAAATGTCTCCTGGGAGTACAACTGCCACTCCCTCCGTGGTTGAAAATTTCTGTCCTAGTATGTTCTGGCCTTGTCAGAAAGAAATAATTCCTAGTCCACTATAAGTGGCAATGCTAGCAGGCCATACTTTGCAAAATTTATTCCTTCAATTTCAGCTTTTGGAATCTTTTGTCTTTTTCGGATTTTCTGGCCAATTCCTCTTCCCTTACCCCTCTGTGTGTGTGGTCCTGAGGGGAGAGGAACTCCCTGTGACCTTTCCTGAAGAAGCCAGAGGGGCTGGGAGTGGCACAGCTCACTCACTCACTCACTCCAGGCTTCTCTCTTTCCCGCCTGAGGCTCTGAGTGGGAGGACACTGATGAGGGAAGAGGAAGAGACTGGGAACCAGACCCAGCTCCAGCTGCTCCCTGCCAGCAGGTCCATGCCTCAAGCACCTACCCTCTTCTAGGCCTGGCCTTCCTGCCCAGCAACCCTGCAAGCCCTGATGCTTCTGACTGAGGTGAGGCTCAGCCTGCAGGGTCCTCTCCCAACAAGCCCAGCTTCCTTGGAAGGCGAAGCCATGGAAAAGGAGTGCAGATGAGGCCCAGCTCTTGCCATGCAAATTGGCAGCAGCAATAATTAATACCCCAGTCCACCCTGGATAAATACCTCCCCCACACCCCACGACAAAAGAAAAGCAAATATCTATGGGAGAGGAATTCACCACTGCTCACAATGATTCAATTGCCTGGTAACTATTTAACAGCTGCATCTTTTGCTCTGGGGAAGTGACCCAAAAGTCCCTTAGAGAAAGTGTGTGGTGAAGAAACCGGGGGCCAGGGAGGCCACGTGCTGGAGGTGCCTGTTTAGATGTCAGTGTGCACTGGGTACGTCATCTTTAGGGAGATGGGGGTGGGGGTGAGTTTGGAGTGGGCAGAAGAGGAGAAGGGAGATGAGAAAGTGGGAGCAAAGCAAGGCCATGCTATCCAGGAACTTAGGAGAGAACCAGCAAAGGGAGATGGGAGCCACGTCAGGCCACGTCAGGCTGATGGGGTAAAGGGAAGATTGCTTAAATTTTTTTTTTTTGAGACAGAGTCTTGCTCTGTCTCCTAGGCTAGGGTTCAGTGATGCAACCTCGGCTCTGGGATGCAGCTTCTGCCTCCCAGGTTCAAGTGATTCTCATGCCTCAGCCTCCCAGGTTCAAGTGATTCTCATGCCTCAGCTTCCCAAGCAGCTGGGATTACAGGCGTGTGGTACCATACCCAGCTACATTTTTTTTTGTATTTTTTTTTCCTAGTAGAGACGGGGTTTCTCTGTGTTGTCCAGGCTGATCTCAATCTCCTGACCTCAAGTGATCTGCCCACTTCGGCCTCCCAAAGTGGCTTTTTTTTTTTTCAATGGGAGATGCATCCTGTTTGAAAGGGGCGAGAGGGGAGGGTGGGTTGTCCTGATGAGAGGAGAGCTGTGGGAAATGGAGAAGCCCTGCAGAAGCGAGAAGCATGAATGCAAAGCCTGGTGTCGAAGCTGCTGCAGCAGGGCCCAGCCACCTCCTCCCAGAAACTGCCTCAGATCCAAGCTCAGGCGGCATCTCCACTCTCCTGGCTGAGGGCACCAGAGACTGAGACTCCCCTATTGCCATGGGAGCCAACACCAGGGACATCACCCCCCTCAAACCACGGTGATGCCCTTTACTTGCCTCTTGATGATGGAAGTGAAAACTCAGGAACATCTCTTTCATTTAGTATTTCTTCTTCACTTGAAACTCAACGCCCAAGAAGAGGAGCCTTGCTAACTGTAGCTGAGGGGAAGAGTGCTCATATTACGATTATTATTCATGACACACACTGGCCCGAGAGGAGCTGCAGAAGGCTTCCAGCTGAACTTGTGTGAGCCAGAAGAAATGAACCTCGAGTGTGGGTGTTGCAGAGACACACCGGTGACCAGGATGTGGCCCCGCTGATGGCGAAGTGAATGCAGAGAAGTAAACAAGAAATCACGAGATGCCCTGTGCTAAGCTTGGCTGTGGGTTCTGTGGAGGGACTTGGGAGTATAACCTGGGCCTCCTATTCTTGTCTAGGAAGTGAGGGAGATTTCTGGAGAAACAACATCTAAGCTGCATATCTAAAGGACTGCAGGAAGTGGCCAGCTAAGGCAGAAGGGGCGTCACTCCTGCCCCTCCCTGCTTAACACCAATCGCTCTATTCTTGCTGGGCTTCCAAGGAAGGAGAAACACACTCCTTTACCACCGGCTTCTGTCCAGCCCGTCTCAGAACATCCTTGTCAAAAAGCTTTTAATAGCCAGACTGGATTCTTCCTGTTGAACTCTAGGGCTATTTCCTCTCAGTCTGTTTATCTTCATGTCTCTTATCTGCGATTGGCAGCACAGGACTTGATCACTTACTTGGGACATTACTTAAGGAGGAAACTTGTTAAACCTTAAAACACCATGTAAGACAGTGTCATGGGTTTGTAAATAGCGAGTTCTCCAGACAGGGGCATTAACAGAAACATATGACCTCATACCTTGCACTTCTATTCAAAGGAGTTACTATTCCTTTATATTTACTTGGGTTATAAAGGCATAACCAATTTCAAAATCCAAAATGTACCTATGAAGTGGTTCTTAAAATGATCCAACAAAAACTGTAAAATTTTGAATGAAAGCAGGGCACTGGTCAGCCCTTAAAAGCATCAGCAGAATATTTTATGGCTTCATTTATAATACTGATGAAATTCTCCTTAGATGAAAGTATACTGCATGCATTCAGAATTCAGATGCAGAGCATTCCCAAGCTATATGCTTGTTGAAAATACCTTTCTACACATATTTAAACATTTACACCCACATGCATTTAAACAGCATCCCCGGTTATTCCATTTCCTTGCTTTTCATAAATATGAAACTGAGCTTACAATGCATGCTTTTTATATTCATGTACATATTTGGGTAGTTTCCATCCTAATGAAGACAAAAGCCTTCTAGCACTTGGTAGTATAGTAGGGAAATTATAATTAGCAATCACTCACTATGTATTTCAAAGTAGCTGGAAAAGAAGATTTGTAACATGCCCAACACAAAGAAAGATAAATGTTTAAGGTGATGAATATCTTAATTTCCTTGATATGATCATTACATGTTTTATACAGGTATCAAAATATCACATGTACCCCCAAAGTATGTACAACTATGATAGATCATAAATAAATAAATAAAAATAAAAGACGAGAGCCTGACCACGCTATGTTCAATCCACAGCCATGCCCCTCACTGTGCACCTGATCTCCCCATCCCACACCAGGCCCTGAGAGACGGGACAGAGAACAGGGGCAGGGCTTTGCTGTCTTAAACACTGGTCCTCATTTAGTTATCCTGGCAATACTTCCAGGCCCTCTGCCCCAGTGCCCCCCATACACTTGAGATAGCCCATCCTATCTCCCCAACCCTGCAGGTGGCTCTGTGCAGAGGTGAGGTCACTGCTCTGTGCCTTGATGGAAGGCACTGGGGCAGGCATACACCATCCGTCACTGCACCCAAGGCCATGTACCATGCAAGCAGCCCTTCTCCCTTTTCCACACGGAGGCTGTACATCTGGGGACAGATTTCAGAATTTAGGACACCCTGGTCCCCTCTCCAGGGCTTTGTCACCTGCCACACATGTCCGTAAAGCAGCAGAGCTTCTGTGGACATGTCTCAGCACGTTCAATCTAGCGTCAGCAAAGAAAGCCCATTCTTTTCAAAGTCAGTGGCTGCAGCAGACACACTCTCTTCAAGCCTATGTTTCCCAAGCTAGAGGTTAGCTATTTCTTGCCAAGTAGGAATGCTGATTTCCGATAGCCATTAAGGCATAGAACCTCCCCACCCCAAGGAAGCAAAGCCACCCTCTTCCTCCTCCCACTCACTCAGCTCCCATTACTGTCCTGCCTAAGGAACGTCTTCGCTCTGCTAAAAGAAGAAAAGCCACTGTGTCCTTGCAGGTCACACCCTTGCCCCTTAGTTGCATAAAGAGCTACTATATGCCTACAGTGTGCCAAGCACCGGTGCTTTCCCTGTGGCACCTCATCACACCCTAGAGGGCAGGTGCCATTTAGAAATTGCTGGTGCTGTTGGCATCTTGTACTCAAGATGAATCCCAAAGCCACACTCCATTCACTGGCAGCCTCGCTGGGAGCATGGAGGCTTTCCTGATGCCCATACTCCACAGAGAAACCGATGGAGACATGTCCATCAGGATGAGAAGAGAGATGGTGGCCATAGGGAATAGAAAGGACATTCCGCCTGAGCCATGGTGCAAGGGGAGACAGCCATGGGGAGAGGACAGAGCAGGGAGAGCAATAATGAATCAGGAAAGAAGGTCTCTTGGGCCCCTGGAAGCTCCAGTCTGGGGCACAGGATCAAGAGGCACTCACTGGCCAGAGCTGAAAGGCATCTGCTCTGGTTTCTGGATGCCTGCCCGTCCACCAACTGCTGGTGAGATGTTCTTGTTTGAGGGTGGATTTTATCTGCACAAGCTCCCCAGTGGTGAGGGTCCCAGGAAACAAGTGCTACGCAGACATTCATGAGGTAAAAAGGCTGCCCACTTCCCCACCCAACCTTATAGATGCTCAGAGGAGACTGATGTGACCAAGGTACCAGCTCCCAGGTGGGGCGGGACTGGCCCTCACAACTCCGGCATTCCAATATCCTGTCCTGTGTGTGCTCTGAGGGTGAAAGACCCCAGAGTGTGGTCTGCTATCTTCTCAGCAGCAGCAGAGGTCACTGGAATCATAACATTTCTCCAGGATGGGAAAGAAGGAAGCAGCAGTCGCCTACATCTACCGGAAACCCTACCAGCGACCAGATGTCTTACAGGCTTCCCAGCACGCTTTGTGGAATCATCCAGTCTGAAGTCAGGCCTCTCCAGGATGCAAATCCTGGCTTCTGCCTTGGAGAATTATTAACTATGGGGTTTTTAAGGCAGCCACTTGCATTCAGCTCTCAAAATCATCAAAGGCATGAAGCCCATAGGGTGCAGACTGTTATCATGCCAGGTCACATGATAGACGAGAAAGCAATCCCTGAGGTCAGAGTCACTCCCACCAGGCCTATAAAAGCAGTTAATAAAGTATAAGGATGCCTCTCAGAGAGGCCAGGTGGTGGCAGTTTTGCTGAACCTGGAGTGTTCCGGAAGCGGATCATTTGGGGTTGTTTATGATTGATGTTGCTCTGGTGAGTGGGTAGTAAGGAAATCCACCTCATGTGGCTTCTTGTCAACCTTGAAGCTTACTAGTATAAACAGACCACGCCAGATGTCCAGATCCCCAGGAATGGTCAGGGGCATGACCCTGCTGCCCACGGGCTGGCTGCCCTATTTGCTTCCAGCACCTCTTGATAACCCCCTTCCTTTCCCTAGACCAGTGGTTCCCAAACTGGGGTGCTCAGACCAGCAGCAGCAGCATCGCCTGGGAGCTTGTTAGAATCTTGCATTCCCAGGTCCTCCCTAGACCCACTGAATGCAAGTCCCTGGGCTACCTATACCTGCTTCTAACAAGCTCCCCAGCCATCCTGATGCATCTGAATGCTGGAGAACCATTGACCTCTAGGCTAACTCCTGACTGGGCTCCATGCTCCCAGAGGTTTCTTCCTCGAACGAAGTCATGTTTTCTACACATGGAGAATTACCATTTCAAATCCCCTATGGCCACGTCACACTCCCCCTTATGTCTGGAGACTCTTCCCTTGCCTTTTGAATAAAATCTCACCATTTTCAAGGCTCTTTACTTTTTAAAAATTGTGGTAAAATACGCATAACATGAAATTTACCATTTTATTTATTCTCAATACAGAGGTCAGTGGAATAAGCACATTCACATTGTGGTATAACCTAACTGCCTTCCATCTCCAGAACTCTTTTTATCTTGTAAAACTGGAACTCAGTCCCCGTTACACACTAACTCCCCATTTGCCTTTCCCCCAGCCCCTAGCAACCACCATCCTAAGCTCTGTTTCTGTGAATTTGACTACTGAAGGGATCTCATACAAGTGGAATCACATGGTATTTGCTTTGTGACCGGCTTATTTCACTTAACATAGGCCTTCAAGGTTCACCCATATTGTAGTATGTCAAAATTTCCTTCCTTTCTAAAGCTGAATAATATTTCATAAAATGTATATGCCACCTTTTGTTTATTAATTCATTTATCAGTGGGCACTTGGATAACTTTTTTTAAATCGTGGTAAGATATACATAACATGAAATTTACCATCCTATCCGTTCTCAATATAGAGTTCAGTGGCCTAAGTACATTCACATTGTTGTGTAACCATAACTACCTTCCATCTCCAGATTTCTTTTTATCTCGTAAAACTGAAACTTTGTCCCCATTACACACTAACTCCCCACTTCCACCACCTAATTGGTGGAAATGCCCCTTGGGCTGTTTGTTGTAAAAAAAACTGCTATGAACTTAGGTGTACAGATACCTCTTCTCAGTGCTCTGCTTTCAGTTCTCTCAGGCGTATACACAGGAGTGAAATTGCTGGATCACATGCTGATTTTATTTTTAATTGTTGAGGAACTGCCATACTGTTTTCCATAAGGAGTGCCCATGGAAACTATCCTTGCATATCCTTGCACTACCTGGTCACAGTGTATGATCCTTTTAAAATGCTGTTGAATTGTTTGCTAGTGTTTCATTGAGGATTTTCGCATCAATATTCTTCTGGATATTGGTCTGTAGTTTTCTTTTGTTGTAGTGTCTTTGCCTGGCGTTGGGATCAGGGTAATACTGGTCTCATAGAATGAGTTTGAAAGTGGTCCTTCCTCTTCAGTGTCTTGGAAGAGTTTGAGAAGGATTAGTATTATGTTTTCTTTATATGTTTAGTAGAATTCACCAGCGAAACCATCAGGTCCTGGGCTTTTCTTTGTTGGGAGATTTCTGATTACTAATTCAATCTCCTTTTCATTACTGATTTAATCTTCCTATTGGTCTGTTCAGATTTTGTATTTCTTCATGATTCAGTCTTGGTAGGTTGTATGTTTCTAGAAATTTATCTATTTCTTCTCTGTTAGTCAATTCATTGGCATATTATCGTTTATAGTTTTTGCTTATCATACTTTGCATTTCTGTAGTATCAGTTATCAGTTGTAATGTCCCCTCTTTCGTTTTTATTTTACCTATTTGAGACTTTTATCATAGTCTAGCTAAAGGTGTTTCCATTTTGTTTATCTTTTCAAAAACCCAACTCTCAGTTTCTTTAATCTTTTGTATCGTTTTTCTAGTCTTTGTTCCATTTATTTCTGTTGCGATGTTTGTTTTTATCTTTTTTCTGCTGACCTTGTCCTAGTTTGTTCTTGTTCAAGTTCCTTGGGGTACAAAGTCAGGTTGTTTATTTCTGACCTTTCTTTATTGTTAATGTAGACATTTATCAGTGTAAACTTTCCTCTTAGAAATGGTTTCACTGCATCCCATAAATTTCGATGTGTAATATTTTCATTTTCATTTGTTTCAATATTTTTTTTGAATTCCCTTTTGATGTTTTCTTTGACCCACTGGTTATTCAGGAGCTTGTTGCTTCATTTCCACGTTTGTGAATTTTTCAGTTTCCTCCTTTGATTGATTTCTAGTTTCATAATATCATGGCTGGAAAAGATCCTTGATATGATACCAATATTCTTGAATTTGTTAAGACTAGTTTTGTGGCCTGACGTATGATCTCTCCTGGAAAACATTCCCTGTGTGCCCTTGAGAAGAATGTGCCTTCTGCTGCTGTTGGATGCAATGTTCCGTGTACGTCTGTTAGGTCCATTCCGTGGAAAGGATAGTTCAAGCCCAGTGTTCCCTCTCGCTTTTGTGTCTGGACAATCAGTCCATTATTGAGAGTGGGGTACTGAAGTTCCCTACGGCTGTTGTAGTCCTGTTTTTCCCTTCAGGGCTGCTAGCATTCACTTTATATATTTAAGTGCTCAATGGTGGACACACATTTTTATATGCTGTGTATCTGGGAATGTCTGGATTTCTCCCTCATTTTTGCGTCTACTGAAGGCCTGCAACTTTCTGCTTTATTTCTTCTGCCTGACCCCTGTGCCCATACCCCCTGCAGCTCTGCCCCTAGGGTCTCCAACCTGATATCCCAAGCAGGCTGCCCTTCCCATCAACACTCCAAGATGCGTGGGACAGAAACCAGTCCCACAGGCATCCTGCAGACAAGCCAGAACTCTGCAAACATCTGTCCCAAGGGAGGTACCAAGAATAGGGTAGCTTCCTCCCGACTGTGCTGGAGAGGAGGTGGGGCAGAGGTGAGCCAAATGCCACTGATTTTTCTGCTGCTTTGAGTGTGGCTTTATGCTCATTGGGAGTTTGTGTGATTGCCACAGATCCTTCACCACTTCCTAGAGTTCCCACGAGGTGACCCGGGACCGTGCGTTGCCCCTCGCCTGGTGCTTCCATAAAGGAGCAAGCGTCTGCAGCACCCTAGGCCACTGTCCTGCTGACATCACTCCTGCATGGCCTTTCCCTTTCACTAAATCACCTCAATACTGCCTTTCCTCTGATGAGGCCTCCCAACCTTCACCTCCAGAGGTTTCAGCAGCTTCGTCCGTCCTCTAGGGCCCTGGGCACAGGTCTTTTTTATAACGTGTGCCCCATTCTGTTCCAGCAGAATTGCTCTCCTCCTCCAAGCATGAGAATCCCTGGGGACTTGCTGGAGCTGGAGTCCTAGGACCACGTCCTTGTGAATTCAGAAAGAATATCTGGGCTAGAACCCAGAAATCCATGTCTCTAGCAGGTCTCCCAGCTGATTCTTCACAAGGAGACTGTGGAAAAATAGAGCCTTATTGAGCAATGTCATCTCCCACACTCAGTGAAATTCTACCGGATAAAAGGGTGATTGATTGCCAAGATTTTTGCCCACTTACTGCATACAGACACTGCTCTGCACACTAGATGGATATTAGCTCAGATAATCTCTCAGTAACCTGTGCAATCAGTCCTATTATCATCCCATTTTACAGATGAGAAAACTGAGGCACAGAACGCTGAAGCAGTTTCCCCAGGTCACTTAGCTGGTAAGTGGAGGAGTCCAGCTTGAGCCCAGGCCTTTGTCTCCTTGCTCTTAGTCTTCATAGCGTTGCTGTCTGTGTTTAATTATTCAAGGGTGTCTCCTCAGAGACATCATGACACCATAGCATGCCAGCAGGCTCAGCCACTTGCACACCATAAAGGCTTCATCTCTGGCTATGTCCACAGCAGAAAAAAAAAGAAAAGTAAAAAATAAAATTGTGACTACTCCCACCAGGACATCCCCGCAGGTAGACCAAAGGCCCTTTTTAAGCTCTTCACTCATCCTGCTCCAGCAGCACTTGGTACTGTTGACTACAGGCTTCTGCGAGAGCTCTCTTGCCTGTTTGTGAGGACGTATTCTCCAGTTCGTCTCACTGCTCTGTTTTTGTGGGTGCTCTCCTCTGCCCTTCCATGAAGTGCTGGTGCGCATGGGGGCTTGCATCTAAACCCTCTTCTCCTGGACAACCTCACCATCCACATACCGGCAACTCCCACCCGTGGGAGTTCTTTTCAGAACTCTCTTCTGCATCCCAGACCCAGAACTCTGCTCACTACTTCTCTTTGGACAGACCTTTAGCCCACCCAGTTCAGCACATGCGACGCTCAGCTCAGGGCCCACCTCCCAGGTATGCCTTCCTTCCAGCTCCCTGCCCATTATCCAGGCAGGTGTCCAACCACGCATGGTTGGGTTCTTAGGACTCTGAGATGTGGTCTTGGACACACTGATCCTCATAAGCGTTCCATCCATATTTGTAATCCATCAGGCTGAGCTCACTTTTTCGCTAAACCACGCCCAACTGGCAGTGGATGATCACAACTGGAGTTCATTTGATCTTCATACAACATTACAAGGTGGCTGCTTCTCATGGTTGGCAGTGACTCAACAAAGCACCAGTGGTTAGCCCCACCTCTTACAGCCCTGCCCTCCACCCTGCCTTGATTCTTCTGGATCACTTCTCACCATGCTCCAAAGATCTGCTCAGACCACCCCTCCTCCAGAGACTGCCGTGTGGTCCTTGTACCAAAATGATGACCTGTGGGATGGGACTGCAGGGGCTGCTTTGCAGAGCTGGTGAAAAGTCGAAGGAGGGACTGGCTATGCACCCCGATCAGGATGCTGGTGTGCGGAGGAGGCTCAGAGGTGGGCCTCTCCTTTCTCTCTGTTCCACCAGTACCAGCGCTCTCCATTGACAGTCCTGTCCTCCATGCAGGGACAGCCCATGTGTTCCCTGCCCTCCCAAACACTGTGGGGCTGTGAGGACAGGGACCTTGTCTCCTGCCTGTGGCTCCCCGCAGCCCGGCACAGAGCTACTCTCACAGTGGACATCAACAAACATTCGCTCAAGGATCAACTGTAGAGAATGGGATGACAAGAGAAGCAGTTTTAGGTCAGTGGTTCCCAAGCTTTAGTGTGCATCACAGTGCCCTGGGCAGTTTGCTTCAATGGAGCTTTCAGACTCTGTAGGTCCAGGTGGGGCTAGAGGCCACCACTGCTGGCCCTGCCACCCTCCCCGGGAACCTCATGTGATAGATGCTGAAAGGGAGGGTACGAGACGTTGAGAAACCTTCCCCAAACCGCGGAGGCTGACCCTTCAGTACCCAAAGTCACTTTCTGCCAGTCCACCTTCAACTTCGGGCACAGCTGCTGTGGCACTCCGGACAGCTCAGAGCCTCCTGGTGCAGGATGGCCCCACTCAAGCTCGGTGCACCTTCAGCATCCTGCCCCTAGGACACTGTGATGCCAGGGAAGACTGCCAGGCCTGCAAGCACAGCCTGGAGTGCAGGGAGCTAACAGCAGCAGAGCAGCACAAAAACCTCTGCTCCTACCCCTCAGGAGAGTGAGACCACCAGGCACTGGGCATTGGAAAGAATCTTCCAGGGGCTGCCATGGTCCCCCCTTGATAATATGCCCCTCCTCCCGTCCCTTCTCTCCCCCACCCCTATAATCCTGTAATCGCTTCCCAAATAAACTCCTTGCAAACAAACTCTTGTCTCAGGCTCTGTTTTAGGAAAAGCCTAAACCAAGCCAAGTGCACAGTTAGGTGGAGGAAGCACAGTGCTCAGCACCCCGCCCTGGGTTCCTCCAGCCCTGGTTGGTCACTGTCACTGTTTTCTAAGAGGGTCAACCACACCTATACCAACAACCCGACTTGGAAGAATGGAAACCCAAGCAGAGGTTCTGTATTCCCCAAAACAAAGATGAGACCCGGATTGGTTTGGCGTTTGACTAACAGATATTTACTGGGTATGTACTATGTACAGGTGATGGACCACGAGTTAAGGGTCTATAGTGGCACACGATGTTCTGAGGGGACCCCTGCAGTCTACAGAAGGGAGAACACGAGGAGCATGGGGTTAAGGTGCAAGACAGAGAAGAAGGACATTATCATTTGATTCCACAAAGAGGTGAAGGGAGAGAGATGCTTGGGCAACCTGGCTTCCAGCCCTGGCCAGGAAGCATGGGGATGCTGGTGACGCTATCTTCAAAGATGCACAACCAACCGCAGCTCAACCCCATCCCACCTCATGACACCTGGCTGCCAGCAACCTGGCTCCAGGCCCACAGAGGATGCCTCTGCCCATTCGCTTTGCTGTATTCTCAGAGATAGAATTCCTTTGGAAGGACTGATAGGACAAGAGAACTTCTTTCTTAATGAGATGCCACCATCTTAAAGTATCAAGCTTTTATTTCTCATAACTGTCCATAACAAACCACAAATGTCAGCCCGCCCGTATCTTCAACAGAACACAGACACCCTAATAGCAACATAGCTTACTTAAGTCCAGCCAGCACTTTCCCAACACCTCCCCTATAGGAGCCTCTCTCAGAGCACACTACCCGCACCGGGCCCTTTTAAAAAGCTGGAGCATGGTGGCGAGCGCCTGTAATCCCAGCTCCTCAGGAGGCTGAAGCAGGAGAATCGCTTGAATTAGGGAGGCGGAGGTTGCAGTGAGCCAAGATCGCGTCATTGCACTCCAGCCTGGTGAGAGAAGTTGGCTCCTAACCCTGCCTGCCAGAAGGGCTTCTGACTGTTGAGCCACTTCCTCGTCTCTCCCTTCCTTTCATTTCTCTACCCTAATAGGGACCAGCTAGGCTTTGGGGTTTGAATAAAAATATTTTTAAAGCCAGGAAGGCAAATTTCCTGTCTGTCTTAAAATTCCTTGTGTTCGCATTTCTCCCTTGCTTCTTCTTCGGTGAAAACACTCGCGGTGGAAAGACCGAGAGGTTGCAGAGCCACACCGTTCCGAATTACCGGCTGATGTCCGAGAGGCATGCAGCTTTCCCTCTGAGGGTGGACCCGTATTAATGAGACATGGTCATTGGCTGGACCATGGAGGCTGAGTGGTTTGGCTCTCTTCACCTGCGCCCAACCTGGCCTGCACATCCAAATCGCCTGTGC
Source organism: Aotus nancymaae (assembly GCF_030222135.1). Lineage (NCBI taxonomy): Eukaryota > Metazoa > Chordata > Mammalia > Primates > Aotidae > Aotus > Aotus nancymaae. The sequence goes on from NW_026988455.1 coordinate 23,129,335, forward strand.
CAGTTTGTAAGTCTCCAATGCCCACTCAAACCAGTGAAATCTGCATCTCTAGGGTTAGCACCAAGACTTGGGCAATCTGGATGCTCCCCAGGTGATCATCACGTGCAGGCAAGGCCAGAGCAGAGGCTCTTTTCCAATGATGGCCTCTGCTCCGGCCACTATCTTATGAATGTGTGCAGCTGATTCCAACAGGAGCAGGACGGGAGACTTCCCTCCCTCAGCCGAATCCCGTCCCCTCTCCACACACCGAGACTAACGGGGCCGTCACTGTGTACCCACAGCAGCATTTTTCAGCGGGGCACTACAGCGGTTTTGTCAAACCTGAACGAATTATACATCTCTTTTAAAGAAACAAAGAACGCATCATAGATCTCCTGCATTCATTCTCATTGTAATGTGACTTAAATCTGAAAATCACGAAATTAGGCATACATTTCATACATTTTATAGCTTTTAATATAACTATAAACCAAAATAAATATTATTTTGTTTTTAAATTCAGTACTATAAAACTGCAAACCCAATAAAAGACAAATAAACCACATTAATTTAATGTGACAGGTGATGTCGTTTTGAAGAAACTAATTTACCGATATTGGGTTTAGAGCCTATGCTCTTGCCTCAGGGCTAGTTTTATAGACGATGTTTCTGGATTTTAATTTCAATAAAACAAATACAGAGAATGTCTGTCCCATAACTACGCTGTTCCAAGGATGTTAATAACTGGAAGGCTTTGTTTCCTGGCCAAGGATAATCCATCCTTCCAACCCGGCTGAATCTCCTCTGGAGACACTTCTCTTTCAGGTCCTCGATCAACAGTCTAGCTGTCACCTGTGTCCTTCTCCATCCACAGTTGAACCCATTGACATGTCTCGTCAGCTCCTCTGCAGTTCTCCCATTGCCACCCTCTCTGGTCTGCCACCCTCAGCTGTCTGCCATCCATTTTCCACCCCACATAAATCAAACTAGTAGACATTATCCCATAGTTTTATGTGTTGTTGGATTCCCATTGCATTTGAATATAATTCACATTTTTCTTTGTCCCACCAAACCCCCCACGATCTGCCCACTGCCTACTCCTGCAACATCTCGCGTGCTGCTCCACTGGTTTTCTTTCTGCTTTCCCCGTGCTCAGGCCCTGTACACCTCTGGTCTTTGTGCAGATGCATCTCCCTTCACCGCTCCTGTGATCCTTCCTAGAGTCAACTTCATGCCACCTTGTCACAGAGACTGCAGCAGCCTCTGAATAACAGTCACTCTGCCCTGCCCCTGGAGTCTATGGAGCACCTGGTATGACCTGCTACTTTTGTCTTTATTTCTTTGTTTGTCTGTAGTATTAGTTTAGCTACTAAAAGTTGCTGTATCAGATAAACCCCCAAAATCTCCTGCTTTACAAGATATAATTCAAGTTTACTTTGCACTCATGTAAAATCAAAAATGATTGTTCCTGTTTGGCAGGTGGCTGTCCTCCAAGCAGTGACTCGGGGACCCTGGTTCTTACTACTTGGGGCCCCTTCACCTTCACGACACAGCTCCCAACTGTGCCAGAGAGACAGAAAGTGGACACAGCCTCAATCCTCAGGAAGCAGGTCTCTGACTTAGGCACGCACAATTCACTGAGTATGGTAGAGAAGTCTATTCCCCAATGCTCTCTTTACTCCAGTCTCCGGGTAGCAGATTTTATTCACTTGGCCTTTTCAACTTCATTTATTGGGAACAATGCCATAAGTAAACATGCAAACATAGCATGGACGTCATTGCCCTTGTGTGATGGACACACAGATCATCTCTGATATGCTTGTGTTAATATTGAAAATTATTATCCAAACACAAGCCCAAAACGATTGCTTGTGCTTCTATAAATGTACAAATGTAGTGGAAGTAATGAAGTCTACCCAAATGTGAACAAAGACAGACAATTTATTCAGAGCTTGCTACAACAGGACAGCTGGCCACTGTCACTTGTGTTTGCAGAGGATCCCAGGCAGGCTGAGGGGTAGGGAAGCTTCACCATAGGAAAATTGAAGGCCCGGGTGGCCCTACTGCAAGGCTATCAGCCTGGGGAAGCTGGAGTGGTCTATTAGAAGAGGGGGATGTCCCATGGGATTAAGGCGGGGTGCCTATTTGACAATCTCTGGTTGGTTCTGAGTTGGAAGCTGCAGCAAATAATGGGAAGCTGGCAATTTTTGACCAAGTTCTGATTCTTCTGGGCCAACTGCTGCAGAGACTGTGAGCTAGACCTCTATTGCCATACATGGTCTGCCATTGTCTATATGTTCAGTGCATCTGTCTATCTATCTACTAATACCTGTTGTCTATATTATGCATTGTCTATTGTCTCTCTATTATCTATTATCCATCTATCTCTTGTCTATCTACCTACCTGATCTTCCACTGATGAGCTCTCCATTTGAAAAAGTTTGTGTAGACAAAAGTCATATTGCAGCAACATGAATGATCCTGAAGGATACTGTGCTAAGTGAAATAAGCCAGGCACAGAAAGAAAAATACCACGATTCCATCACTTACATGTGGAATCTGCAAAATCCAGAGTCACAGAAGCAGATAGTAGAATGGTGGCTACCAGGAGCTGAAGGGCAGCAGGGCTGGGGAAGGTGTTGGTCAAAGAGCACAAAATCTCAGCTAGAAGAAGTATTAATAGCAACTAATAATTAATATTAGTATTAATAAATTCAAGTGCTCTATTGTACAGCATGGTGATTATAGTTAATAACAATATATCGTGTACTTTAAAATTATTAAAAGCATACATTTTAAGTGTTCTCACTGTAACTAATAAGTGTATGAGGGAATGCATATGTTAGTTAGCTTGATTTAGCCATTCTGCAATGTATACATAGATCAAAACATCAGGTTGTACGCTATACATATGCACACAGGCACACACACACACACTCAACACATTCTCACACACCCACACAAACACACATAAGCACTTACACACTCCACCCCCCACACATACCCACACACGCTAACACACACAGGCACATACACACTTGACACACACACTTGGCACACGCACGCATACATACACATATCCACTCATACTAATATATACACATGCACATGTACACATGTTCACAACCACTACCACACACCCTCACACACTGCCACATGCACGCAGATTCACACACACATACACACAGAGCACAACCACATGTCACATGCACTCACACTCACACACATTCACATGCTCACACCCAGCACAGCCACACATACATGCATTCAGACTTATACACGCCGCATGCACATGCTCACACCATTCATGTGCTCACATGTGCACCTGCACTCGTGCTTCTGGTGTGTCAGCCACAGTGGAGAAAGCTGCAGCAGCAGGAAGGCAGGGCTGTGGGTCCCTTGGTGCCTGACACACCATGTCATCGGGCTAAGACTGGGCGCAGCTGAGACATCCTTGCTCCCTTCCTTTGGGGACTCTCTTGCCACCCTCAGGAGCTGCCCCTCACTGAGGCACATCTTAGAGAATCCCCTCCCTGGGCTCTGTTCCTGGGCTTGCAGACCAAGACACGCTCCTTGCTCCTAAGGGACCGGATGCCTGCCAGAGCCCTGATCATGGAGCACTCATCACCCTGCCCCACCAGCTCACTGCTCACTACCTAGCTGGCCATGTTCCCAACAGCCACAGACTTCCCCAGATTCCAGGTATTAGAATGTGGACATCTTTAGGGAGACTATTTAGCTGACGATTCTAGATAAATACCAAATAAAATGAAGGTGGTTTGGATAAGTTTGTGCATTTATCAGAGAACGTCTTTCCCTGAAAACCCTTAAGGGGCTCCTGATGGAGTTAAAGGTGAGTATTTTAATCTGGCAATTTTACATTCCACAGGGAGTAAGAGCAAGAAGGAGTGGAAAAAGGCTCAAAGTAGGTCTACAGAGCGTTCATCTATGAGATCAGAGCTGAGCTGGCCGGCCAGGCGCTGTGGAAACACGTTCTCTTTCTCTCTCAGCTGCTTCTATTGCACCTGCCTGCTGGATTAAGGAGTGACTAGATTTTCCTGGACTCAGAAGCTTCTCAAGTCTTGCTTAAAATAGATGTTTTTAGAAAAGCCAAGTGGAAAAAGAAGTGTGGATCTATTAATAGTTTATAATGGACTTAAGAAATAAGCCACTGTTTGACTGAATCCATGGAGAGGAACAAAAAGAGACAGCACGAAGGTGAAACCAGTAGCATGAGATATTATTTTGTTTCCTTCCATTGGACCTTCTTCCCACTGCCTCACCACCAGCCTCCATGGCAGTGAATTTAAAACTCAAGTCTCTAAGCCTCAAAGGCAGCCCCTGTAATCGTGATTTACATGACTTCAAACCACCAGTTAATGTCTTAGAGGCACTTATGGTCATTGTTCGAAAAAATAACTACCTAGAGTCCAATGGTCCACATGGATCCAATGCAGAAATTTGCAAAACTCCAATGCTGGATTCCTCCTTGGCTCTTACTTTTTCTTCTTCCATATGCAAAAGTGACGAGCAAAGCCCGCCAGCTCCTCCTCTTGAACCATGTCTCCCGTCTGCTGCGGGCTTTCCAGGACCCTTGCTGATGCCTGGTCCCCGCTGCACTGCCTCAGCTGGACCTACTGTGGCTCACCGACAGCTTTCCCACTCAGCCTCTTCTCCATCAACCCCACCCTAGAGGGCTTCCCACTTCTCTGGCCTTACACCTCCTGCTCTCCGTGCCACAATCTTTGGCTTTCTTCCATTTCCTAACACACACGGTGCCTTCTTTCACATTTTGAAGGCCACGCTGTTCCCTCCACCCAAACACTCTTGTTCTTAGTCACAATGCTGCTCTCACGCCATCAGCCTGAATGCCACCCCCTTGTGTCACATGAAGCCTGGGTTCTCCAACTCTGGCCCTCCTGCTCTGCACTGCTGTTTCCTTCGGGCTGTTTTCACACTCTGTAATTGTTTACTCTTTTATTGGTTTAAATCCTTTTTCCTGAATTGGACCACACAGGGAGAGAGATGCTGTTTACCTACTTCCTGGAGTTTCCTTCCATGTCCACCAGGCTGACGCTTCTGGCCACTCTCCATCTCTCCTTCCTCTTGCGGAGGAGAATGAGGGACTTTCTGAGGAGAGGAGCAGAAGTACTTTTTGCCAGCAGTCCACTGGTCTACACAGGTCTGAGGTAGGCTCTGTCCCCGGCAGCAATGTCGTAAGGACAGTCCTTGTGCAAGGAGGCCTAGGCTCCCTCACCCGGACACAGGTCAGGTGAACCCATGCTCCTGGATGCCCAGTGCTGGTATTTCTTGCCCCAGATAAGACTTAGACTTATCACTTTCAATGCTGACATCCTGACTGCCATGTTCAGGGGTTAGGGATTCAACATGTGAACTTGGGGAGATACAATTCAGTCCATAGCACCATGGGAGATCTCCCCACTACCTGTCTTTGACCCAGATCAGGTGGAGTGAGGCCCACTAACATCTATATTTCACCTGTGGAGTGTGATAACAAAGGAGAGCACTTCCTCCAGAACCCAATCATCATGTGCTCTGGAGATGACATTTTAGGTACCTTGTGACTATCCCGATACTTTTCCTTGAGGCCCACTTGAACGGAAATTGAAAAACGAGCCCATCTGCTCCTCCCTTCATTTCTTTGTCTGGTCTAATTTCACTGTGATGATTCAGGGAGCTTCCATAGAAAACTAGATGGGTGATGATTTGTTCTGAAATACCACATCCTCAAAGAAAAATCCAATTTACAATGGAGAGCAACAAAGAGCTGTAGGATCAGGAACTGGAAATTGATCACTGGAATCAATTTCTAGTTCCTGATCCTACAGCTGTTCGTTGCTCTCCATTTTAAATTGGATTTTCCAAGTATTGTTTGGCTCTGATGCACATGCCTAAACCTAACCTACTAATGCCGATCCCCGCCAAACAGAAGAAGTGTTCCCAGAGCCATGACCTGTATCCCTGGGCTGGGATAATAACACTTCAACGTGAATGAGGACAGGTTAGGTGGCCTCCCTGTCAAGGGCCCCCATGAGTGTGCCAGGGATAAACACTTTTCTCTCAACTGATTTCCCTAAGCAAACTGATTCCAGGAAGCAAGAGAAGAAAAAACATTTCAACAGAACAGCTCCACCTGTGTGGAGCAGGAACTGGCAGATCCTGAATGCTCTAAGAAAAAGAAAAATGCATTTGAATTTCTTAAACTCTTTAAATATTTGAAGATATGAAATAACGCTATGTGACTTTGAGACACTTACATAGAGATAAGCCTGTTTCTCAGTTATTACCCGGGAATCGATTGATGTTTGCATTAGAAATATTTTAAAATGTGGCTGAATACTTTCCCATTAGAAGGGAGCCACAGGCAGGCTCTTAAGCTTTAGAATCAGACAGCCTATTATGATACTCACGGCCTAGTACAAATCTCCCCTGACAGACTGTCCATGGTGTGATGTCAACAGGCCAGAGTGTTACCCAATATCTGCACAGGGGCTACCATGCTCCTCCAAACCCTCAGCATTGCCTCCCTCCACCTCACTTACCGCACTCCAGAGCCCCCGAGCCTCTGTTTCTCCAGCATTCTGAGTTTCCACCTCACGGTCTTTGCCTTGGCTGTTGCCCTGGTGTGGAAGACCCTTTCCCCAGAAACCTACCTTCCTGTCTCATTCACTGTGCTTACAGTCACCACTCAGACAGCCCCTATTTGACAGGCTGGCTTATTTGAGGCCAGGCTTCCCTGGTCACACTTCAATCTCTTTCCCCTTTTCTCCTGGTACTTAGCACTGATTGTCCCCATCCCACCCAGAAAGGAAGAGCCTGCAGGGCATGGATTTCATTCAATCCCTTCTGCTTCCTGCTGTGTCCCAGGGACCTAGAACAGAGCTGCATGCAGCCGGTGCTTAGAAAATATTGGTTGAGTGAATAAGCAGATACAGCACACACCCCATCATATCATGAACTCCCAGAGAGCAGGCTCTGTCTTGTTCATATTCATGCCGGCAGCCTGTCGGCGGACATTCAACACAGGCAGGGGTTTGATGGAATGCAGCTCTTCCACAGCTGTGCATGCAGCTGCTATGGTGTGTTTCTCTTTTCTCAGCTGGAGTCAGGGCTGGACTCCACCTCACTCATCGGGGGAAGGACGCTTGGAGACAATTATCAAATGTTGGTAAATCTTTGGTGCTTTAGAAGACACATCCAGAACGTTCAGAAACTAAGAAGCTTCGTTTTCTTTCTTTCTTTTTTTTTTTTTAAAGACGGGGTTTCACCATGTTGATCAGGCTGGTCTTGAACTCCTGACATCAGGTGATCCACCCACCTTGGCCTCCAAAGTGCTTGGATTACAGGCGTGAGCCACCACGCCTGGCCCAGAAGCTTCGTTTTCTATCTTTGTCCACACAAGTGGGAGAGAAGGGGGGCGCGGAGGTGAGAGAGTTTCTATCTTCTAAATTGGAATCATAAAAGGAATTTGCCCTGTTTTTCTGAAGAGCCCAGTTAAGCATTATATCAGGCCCGGCAGAGGGTCATAGTGTGGTAACAACCCCAAATCGCAATGACTTAGCACAGTCAGAGTCTGTGTTTCACGCATCCCAAGCTTGTCCTGGGCCCAGGTGCTTCTCTGCATGTGGGATTGGCATTCAATGCCATGCATGGTATTTCCGTATCAATACACATTTCCTCAATCAGGGAGGCAAATATTGGTAATAAAATACTTCCAGGCCACTGACCAAAGTGAGTCAGGCAGCCACAGCCAGCTCAAGGGGAGCAAGAAGGACTATTCTCTCAGGTGAGAGCCACAGAGGGGCCGTGTTGGTGAACAGTAGTCATATGGGCCACAGGGTCAGTCTGTTACTTTCTAATTCTAGAGAGACCACCCTGGGGGGCAGCTCCCTCTGAACTCCTCTGGAGATGGAGCCCCACTCTTCTGAACCCCAGAGCAATTACCTAGAGATGAGTGAACCATAGCAGACCCCTGTTGGGGCTGCCCCAGGCCCAGACAGACACGTACCCCTCAAAGCCACAGAGCTGCTTCAGGAGATCTAGAGGGAAGCTATAGACAGGAAAGAAGAGGAAGTGCCCCCACCCCACAGAGTTGCAGCGCGCAGGGCCTGGGAAGGTGAGAAGTCCAGGAAAGGGACTGAGGACAGGCAGCTGGGGAGCTCGGGAATGAGGACAGCACTGTCCGGAAACTGCTCAGAAAGAAGAGTGCTGCATCGCGCCAGGTGTCCTCCATGTGACCTTGCCACTCACTCCCTCATCAAGAGGTGGGCTGCATTCCTCCCCCACCCACCCCCACTCCTTGAACCTAGATGGGCCCGGGGACTGCTGTGACCAACAGAATGAAACAGAATGAGCCTGAACCGGCTCCCAGCAGAGCCCCTACGTGTCCCAGCAGCCTCTGCTTCTCCTTTCCTGGAACGCTTGCCCTTGGAATACTCCTTCATGGAACCTGACCGTCATGCTCTGAGAGGCCAGTGTTGCAAGAGGCCACATACTCTGGTCAAGGGTCCCTGGTGCAGTTGCAGCCGATAGGCAGCACCAGTGGCCGGCCACCTGTGTGTCCAGGTGACTCCAGCCCAGCTGCCTGACTGCAACCACAGGGAAACCCAATCTAGAAGCACCCCGCTAAGCCCAGTCAACAGAGGAAGTGCTCACTCATAAGAACAGATTGTTGGTTAAGCCTGAGGGTACCTGGTTATACAGCAATAGGTACCTGGAGTCAGGGCTGAAGACGGACCACTGGATCTAGGCATGTCAAGACCGTCGATGATTGGAGAGGAGAAAGTCAACCTGACTGCAACTGATTCAAGTGAAAATGGAAGGAGAAATAAAGACCAGAAATCAGCCCAAGGTGAGGTTTGCTACAGAGAGGAGTAGAGAAATGGGGCAGCAGCTGGAACGGGTAAAGGACGTGGTTTTCTTTTAAAATAGGAGAATTATCACAGCGTGTTCATATGCTGATGGAATGATTCAGTAGAGACACAAAACGATGGTGGAAGAGAGTAGGGGAAGATGCTACAGTGAAATTCTGGAATAAGTGAAAAGTTCTAGAAAATGGTAGTGGTGCTGGCCTTCTGCAGGAGCAGCAAATGCTCATCCCCACTGACGAAGCCTGTCCTGATCGGAGGAGGCCGAGAGCCACCCTGCAAGAGGGTGGTGTCCACAGCTACCTGGAGGCTGACGGGCATGGCAGGGAGCGTGTGCTGGTTCCCATTGGGTGCTTAGGCTTCGGAAAATATGCCACACCTTTAGAAAAGAGTGAGGAGGGGGAAGGAAGGGTGGAAGGGAGGAGAGAGAAGGGCCGATACGGAAACCTCAGAGTGCAAGGCAGGGAAGTGGAGGAATTGAAGGCAGCCTTGTATGTCCACAAGGACTGTGCTCTCATGGGCTGGGGCCTATCTGGGGAGAAGGCAGCATGGAGCAGGGACCATCCCAGAAAATAGAGACTTTGGTTACAGTGCAGCGTGGCCACCACAGCGTGGTATAAGAGCTGAGGTAAGAACTTTCTTCCTGGAGGATACATGAGGGCTTCATGGAGGAGGTGACATTTAAAGGGGATGATAAAAGATGAGAAGGAACTTGCTAAATGGAGGGTGAGTGTCAGATATGAGTGAGCACCATGTGAAAAAGCAGAAACAGAGGGAGAAGATAATGTGCCATCATGCAGGAGCTCGCAAGCTCAGTGTGTGCAGGGCCTGGAGCACACAGGCGGGAACCTCCCAGTCTCTATGAAACGGACAGGTTTCACACCAATCCAGAAGACAGACCTTGGTTTTAAGCGCATTGCACTAAATCTACTCTTTTGAATATACAGCAAATTTTAGTAAACCAGGGTGTTTATTCATTCTTCCAATTAATAATTATTGTGTGTAGTAGCATTAAAATTAGTTTGGGCTTTATATATAAATGAAATATAACATTAGCTTAAACAGAAGAGAATTTTATTTCCCTTTCATTTAATTTTTTTCAGTCAATTAAAAAAATAATTTTCAAAAGATGTATTTTTTAATTAATTTATTTTTAACTATTTCCCTTTCATTTAAAAAACATCACTACAACTAACAGACATCTAGAGGTTAACTTCAACATGCATCAGGAACACAGGCTTTGTTCTAGATTCCACTCCATCATTTTTAGCATTTTGCCCTGTCCCTTGAACTTCAAAATGGCTGCCAGAGCTCCAACCATCGCATTTATAGTCCAGGGCACAGCGCCTCTTTTAAGAAGACATGCCCACCCCAGCTTTTGCTCTACCCTAGATTTGCTAGGGCTTAGCAGCATGCTCAAGAGAGGATCTCAGCCACTGTGCGATCACCTCTTCTCTTAACAGACTGGCTGCCTCAGCTGTCTCTAAGGTGTGGACGGGCTTCATCATAGCATCTATTGCTTCCACCACAGCAGATAGTAGCAATTCTGGTGTCCACACACTCTCTAAGAGTTCACTTCTGGTCTCAGAGGAAGCCCTATGCTGCAGGATACCAAAAGTGGCCTTCCTCAAGGCTATCCCAGAGGTTGGGATCCAACCAGGAAGCAGAGTATGGACTTAACATATCAGAGGTCAAACTTGGACCCATAAGAGGCTGGAGACAGGTTGCTGGAAGATAAACCACCCTCTCCTCTTCAAGTGGGCTGTTCCTGTTTGAGAGCAGCACCCGGTGACCACGCAACCTGACCTGCCTCCCTGCAATGCTGAGGCAGCTCTGGGAGGAACCAGCTCTTGTTTGCCCTCCATCCTTCCTGCCTCTTAGTCCCTTTTCCTCACTTTTGCTGCCCCAGGATTACACTTCCCGAAAAAATCTTAGTACTTAAGCCTTGCCTGGGGCCTATTTTCTAGGGATCCTGGACTGAGCCAAGGACTTCCCCACAGTCCACACAAGGTCCTGCTTCACATCACGTGGAGGAAAATGTGTTCACGTGGCCAAACGTAGCTGCAAAGGAAGGTGGGAAATGTGATCTTTCCACTCTTGCGGTACTGAGTCCAGCCGAAACTTGGTGCGCTAATGAAGGCATTATACGGAAGGAAGAGGAGAATGGATGCTGGGGTAGGCAGCCAGCAGCCTCCAGCACAGGGGCCTACAATGGGGAAAGCGCATGTCTGCTTAGAATGCATCATCCAGCAGTTTAAGAAACTAAAAGGAGTTTCTGATGCATATTCGCACACGAGACAATGTGCTCATGCCAACACGCCTGTAACTGGGCTCTAAATTCAGACCATCCTTTACAAAGCAATGCTAAGCACATCTTCCTGGTAGCCCTGGTGATTTCTGAGGAACCAGCGCAGGAGAAAGAGCTATAAACAGACACAGCTCCACACCCATCCTGGAAGTGACACGTTTCCAAGGAAAGCACGAGGCATGGATCCCTCCTATCTGCAAGCAGTTAACCCACTCTGGTATCGATCCCCTTGATGCAAAAAGTGCAGGGGGATTGCTCCACAGCTCACATGCCAGACGGTGTGCAGTGCTGAGAGGCAGCCTGGCCTCGCAGGAGCACTGGAGACTGCCAAAGCTCTTAGGGAGAAAAGCACGTCCTGGGAAAAAGCCAACTGACATGCGCGCAGAAGGAAAGAGGAATAGGTGAAAACAGTAACTGGTGTTTTCTTTCCTTCTCTGTTTACACGATGACGTGTACATTTGCATACAAACTGTCAGCCTTCCAGAATAACGTGCTGCTGTGCTGCGTTTGTGATTTAACTGTTTCTGAATTTGAAGCTAAAACCCCTTGACGGTTTTCATTAAGTCTTTGATTTGGGAACTGGAAATTTTCTAGTGAAATGAAATAAATACATGATAGTTTCCATTTGTGTAAAATTTGAAGCCTATAAATGGAAATGAAATAAAATTTCTGTAAGTATTCCAGGACCTAAACTGCAGAAGAAAAGATGTAAGATGGGCCAAGTTTTTTGTTCTATAGGAAATGATATTTCAGTGACCGTGGGCAACTGCAATAAAATAAATCCACCTGGTGTCAATCAGAGCACGTGGAAGGGAGGTGAGGAGGCACAGACAAACGGTGCTCAAGTGCGCCAGCAGATGCTGGCTGGCTGGCTGTTCACAGTCATCACTTCAGTAAACCCAATAGGCAGCCTTGTCAGGGACGGATTTCCATCCCCAACCTACAGATGAGGAAGCCCAGGCTTGGGAAACATAAGGGGCTTTTCCAGGCCAACACTTAATATAAATTTACCATTGTGTCACTTTGTGTCCAAATCAGCTGCTCTTTCCACCATAGCCTAAAAACCAGCTCTCCTCAAAATAAAATCACTTGCATCCATCCCTTCTGGAAGGAATCCCTGCCAGAGAGGTTAGACCTCTTTTATTTTCTGCTCACCCTTCATCTTCCACACCAGAGAAATGGCCCGTCAAATAATGAGTGGTCAGTAGGGTATCGGTATTCCTCATTATCCAAACATCAGCATCCGAAGCAGAAACCGAATGGCTTTGGCTCCTGGAGGAGACATTTATCCATGTTGAATAAAATGCATATGCATGCACACTAAGGAAGAAAGACGAAGAACTTCCATCCAGAGAGATGTCTAGTCACTCACCTTCATTGACTGATGGATGATCAGTGTCAGCACACCATGGGTGATACTAAACAGAAAGTGACAACTCTGGACTGGTCATTGTCTTACTTTGCATCAAGCTCTCTGTTCACCCATGAGCAAGCTTTCAGTGAAAGCCTAGCAGGAGTCACACAGGATGCCAGGCGGTGGGGACACCGAGGTGAACCAGAAAGAGCCCCTGCACCTAGGAGCTTGCAGTCCAGGGGACGGCACCACGCAGGCACACACTCATGGAACTTCAGTGGCCGGGGAGCTGTCCATGAAGGAGAGCGTCTCCTCCAGGCCATGTGGGGACATCGCCCTGCTGGATGCGCTGTGCTGAAGGCCTGAAGCACTATGTGCTGCCCGACCGCCGTGTCCCCCATCTTAAGGCACCATCTGGTCTATAAAGTAGGCATCATGGCTCTCCCGATGCGGCCTGCAGAGCAGACATGGTTACCCGGCGTTAAAGCACCTCACCGGTGTTGCACTCTTTCACCCACATTTTCTGTCTCCAGGCTTAGTGTTTGTTCCGGGTCACCAATGCCCTTTTCTGAATTATAGGTTTTGTGAACAGTCACTAAGCAACAGACTAGGTCAGAAAATGGTTTGCTTTTTCTTGCAAATGTACCATTTACATATACCATGACCAGAGTGCTCCCAGCTGCCTCCTTAGAAACCATACACATGTGTGGCCACAGGCAGCATCAGCGTCCTCTAGAGGTTATATATATTTCGTAGTTACATTGTTCCTACTTAGGAGACATTCTTTTTATTAGTAAAATTAAGAGAGAAACATAATACTCCAGAGTCCCACTGAAACAAGCCTTGCTCCCAAAAAGGAAGCAAGGAAGCTGATCCAAGATTTTGAGTGAGTCCTCTATGGCCTCTGACTTTTTAGGTTTCGGTGGGGCTGGGAGAAGAGGAGGGACAAAATCGACAGCTTTGACATTTACATGCAGCAACTTTTAATAAAGAGCCATGGGGAGACGGCAGTCCCCAGTGAGCAACAAGACACGTCAGCAGAAACAACACACATCAGAAGGAGGAGACACAGGCCTCTGTGTTCTTCCTCCTGGGAAGAGTTCCCGGGCAAGCGTCACTGCCTCACACACCCGGGCTCACCCATGGGCCAAAGGTTCTTATCCCAAATCATCCAAGGTGCCTCTTGGCACTGGCGTTTCTGAAGACCACATCTGTCTGTATTTCCTTTTCAGGAAAATAATTTGTTGATAAGAAAAAATGAGATATTTGACAGTAAAGTTCCTATAGTGTCTTTTTTAACAATGGTCTGATAAACAATGGGAAGACAACAGGGGAGGCCCAGTAAGTAACAAGGAGGTGGCACAGCCCAGCACAAGCCTGGAGACGCGAGGAGGGGACAGCAGCACCCACCCACCCCGCCGGAGCGAAGCCAGGAGCAGGTCCGTGCACCTGAGTTCTTAAAATGTCACAAACATCATCCCCTACATGCATGGAGAGAATCAGTGAGATAGCAGCTGAGGAGAGGCATGATCCACACTCCCTACTGTCATGGACAGATAGCATCCTGTCACAGGTGAAAAAAGCTTTCAGACATTTAATGATGATTGTCAATTTGATTAAAAGGCAGAAGAGCAGACAGCTTAAAAAAACACCAACTTTAAAAAGCTCTAGCCAAGCTCAGAAGAGAGAAAGAAAGGGCTTAGGTGCCAGAAATGAAGCAGAGATTCCAACAGAGCAGAAGCGTACTCTTCTGTGTCAGGACACCTAGACATGGGTGAACAGTGCTGGCCGCTTGGGGTCAGAAGCAGGTTAGTGGATCCACCCAGAGAAGTGAGACCCAGCGTCTATCTTGGGGAATGGAAGGACCATCCTGCCTTGTGAAGAAGGAGAGTAGAGAAATTCCAGCTGCCAGGCCAGGGAGGTGTCAAGAAACACTGTTATCTGCCTGCGGCTCTGAATGGGAAGGAAACGGATTCCCATGAGAAATCAGAACCTCAAGCTGTACCACCTGCTTGTAAGGGTTCCAATTTGCGCTCTTCATGTGGGTTCAGGGAGTCTTGAGCCAAGAAATGAATGCAAAAACTTGTCCCGAATGGGTGAAAGGGCCCCCAGCAAAAGGCAAACAAAGCCATCTTGTGGGAACATTTTCACAACCTGGGGCCTCCAGGATGGCTCAGGCTTGGTCTCCCACAGGCCACATCCATTTCCTGCTGAAACTCTGCTGCACACAGAGATCCCAATCTCTACATTTCCCTCTGAAGGGAACCAGAGCCCCATAAAGTGGGGCTGACTCCAGGCCGAGGGCAGCAAGGCTGTAAGATGCACTTAGGATACTTTTTTCTTTCCTGAAAGCAAGGAAGCTACTAGAACTATTAGGGCCATGTCAAAGGAATTAGAGCCGTAGACGGGACAATAAGAACAACAGCAAAGATAATAAGGCAAGGGATAAACACAAGACATTTCCATCCTGAGTACATAATGGTATCTAATTTAAAAAAATTCATTACAGAAGTTAACTCATTATTTTGAAAACTAGCAAAGAATCCAAAATGTATACTGCTATTTTAATTTAAGATCTTTAAGATGGAGAGCACCCTTTCACATATCAGGACAGACATGAGATACAAATGGGTAAAAATGTACAGGTCCTGGGGAGTACATGGCACCCCGGGCACCACACACACACTCTGAGGTCAAGAAGTACACAGAGAGAGAATGAGAAGGGGACCCGTGGCCAACACCTTTACTGGGCCCAGGGCATTATCCAAATAGGATTCCCACAGGGAGTTTTAGTTTGTGGGTCTAAAGCAAGCAGACATGAGTTTCAGGAGGTCATGCAATGGCTGAGAGGTAGTCACTGCTGTCCATCTGCACAGTCCATGCAGGCTGTGAGGGTCAGTGGCCAGTCAACCAGGGGGAAGTGGTCACCAGAGAGCAGTTGTATACACAGATATCTGGATGGAGCCACCATAATGAGGAACTAGAGGACATGGGTATAGAACTGGAAGCTGTGTCAAAGGTGACTGGGTCCTCGTTTTGGTATGAGAAAGTCCAACTTAAAATTTAAAATGGATACTGAGGCAACATAAAATTATAACCATTTATACACTGCCTTTCCAGTGTAAACTCTTCCACTGCATATCAAATAACTAATGAGGGAAAGTTTCTTCTTTAGAGAAATCTTCCATTCTATAAATGATGAAAAATACTAGAAGTAGAACATTCTAATTTTCCCCCTTTAAATAAGTTAATGTATGAGGGCAGTGGGCATCAATGGTTTCTTACATCTCAAAGAGAGGGATTCCATGTCAGCATCACATGCCACCTGATGGAAGTTCACAACATTATCTGTGCACCCATCAGATCAGTCAGTGAAATCTAAGTGTGAATAAACCTCTGAGTCTAATTTTCAATATAGGAAATACAGAGAATAGAAGAGCAAGTTAAATAAAAATATGGAGAGGAAATTAGCAAGATCCAGACTATTGTGAATTCTGTAAAGCAGGTGATTTGAGAGAACAAGAAAGGGGTAAGGAGGGAAGTTACCGATTTAAAGAACGTTATAATACGTAGCAAAATTTCTCAATGTAAGGATCTTATGTGAATAGTCACTTAAAAATAGATTCAAAAGAGTATACACCACAAACAAGTGAGGTTTGCAACACAAGCAAAAGCAGTTCAATATTTGCAAATCAATTAATGTAATCTGTGACATCAACAGGCTAAAAAAAACTATATGATCACATTAACTGATTCAGAAACAGTGCTAAAAAACACAACGTCTCTACATGATTTTTTAAAAACCTTTCTGTCATGTACAGTAGGAATGGAGGGGAACTTCCTGAACTTGATAAAGAACATTTTAAAAATCTGTACATCTAACATCTTAGTTAATGATGGGAAACTGATTCTTTTCCTCTAAGTTTGGGAAGACAAAGATACCTTCTCTCATCACATTTACTCAACATTTTGTTGGAAAACCTAGCTAGTGCAATAGGACAAGAAGAGGAAATAAAAGATATGTAGATTGGGAAGGAAGAAATAAAACTATCTTTGTTCACAGATGACATGATTGTCTATATAGAGAATTCCAAAGAATCAAAACAAACAAAACCTCTTAGAATCAAGAGTAGTAAATTTGCAGGACACACGGTTAGTATACAAAAGTCAATCACTTTCTTATATATAGCAATGAACAATGAGAATTTTAAATTAAAACCACAATAGCATTTATAATGGTATCAAACTCTGAAATATTTAGGTATAAATCTAATTTCTAAACGTGCAGGATTTGTATGCAGAAAACTACAAACTCTTAGGGAGAAAATCAAGACTCATGGCTGAAAGAATCAATTATCAGTTCTTTCCATTTTGATCTATAGATTCAATGAAGTTCCAATAAAATCTGAGCAAACTGTATTTTCTGATTCTAACATACATATGGAAAGGCAAGAGACTAAGAATAGCCAACACAATACTGAAGAAAAGAGAAAAAGAGGGAGAAGTAAGAGGCAGAGACATAGGAAGAGGAAGAGGAGAAGGAAGGTGGGGGCAGCAGCAACAAAGTCACAGGACCCAACAGTACTGATTCTGAGACTTACTATCGTAAAGCTACAGCAACCGAGGCAGCATGGTACTGACAAAAGAGTAGACGTGAGGTCAGCAGAACAGAAAAGACAGCCAGAAATAGACCAACACAAATACATACGGTCAACCGATGTTTGATAAGGAAGCAATGGTGATTCAATGGAGAAATGATAGTCTTTTTAACAAATGATGCTGGAAAAATTGAATGTTCATAAATGAAAGAAAACACAAAAAGACGAGCCTAACACAGACTTCATACTTTCACAAAAATAGCACAAAATCTATTATAGACCTAAATGTAAGATTATAAAATTCCTAGAAGAAAACGTAGGAGAAATTTTACATTTTGGGTTTGGCCATTAGATATTTTTTAACTTTTATTTTAAATGCTTTCAGAGTACAAACATTTTTTTTTAACATGGATGAATTATATAGTAGTGAATTCTGAGATTTTAGTGCACCCATCACCCAAATAGTGTACATTGTACCTGATGCATAGATTTTTTCATCCTTAGCCCTTCTGCCACCCTTGCCCTTCTGAGTTTCTAGAATCCATTATATTACTCTGTATGTCTTTGTGCATTCATAGCTTGGCTCCCACTTATAAGTGAAGGCATAAGGTTTTTGGTCTTCCACTCCTGTGTTACCTCACTTAGAACAATAGCCTCCAGCTCCATTCAAGTTGCTGCAAAAGAAGTTATCTGTTCCTTTTTTATGGCTGAGTAGTGTTCCATGGTGTATGTATGCCACATTCTCTTTATCCACTCATTAGTCAATGCACACCTAGGTTGCTTCCACATCATTGTAATTGTGACTTGTGCTGCAAGTGTCTTTTTTAGAGTGGCTTATTTTCCTCTTGCTAGATACCCAGTGGTGGGATTGCTGGATAGTATGGTAGATCTACTTTTAGCTCTTTAAGGAATCTCCATGCTGTTTTCCATAGAAGTTGTATTAATTTATACTCCCATCAGGAGTGTATAAGCTTTCCCTTTTCCCCACCTTCTCGCCAACATCTATTAATTTTCGATGTTTTAATAATGGCCATTCTTGCAGGAGTAAGGTGGTATCTATCTCATTGCGGTTTTCAATTACTGAGCATTTTTTCACCAGTTTGTTGGCCATTTGTATATCTTCCTTTGAGAAATGTTCACTTATGTCCTTTGCCCACTTTTTGATGGAATTGTTTATTTTTTTGTTGCTGATTTGTTCAAGTTCCTTGTAGATTCTGGATACTAGTCCTTTGTTGTATGTATAGTTTCCAAATATTTTCTCTCATTCCGTGGGCTGTTTACACTGAGTATTAGTTCTTTTGCTGTGCAGAAGCTTTTTAATTTAATTAGGTACCCCACGAGTTTTTAAAAGTACCAGAACCATGATCAATGAAAGAAAAAAATGATATATTACATTGTATTAAAATTTTAAACTTCTGCTCTGTAAGACGCTGTTAACAACAAAAATAAGTCATGAATTGAAAGAAAATATTAATAACATATGTCTTGTAAAAGTCTCATCCAAAATACAGTTTAAAAGCTCTTAAAATACAGCAATTTAAAAAAACTACCCATTTAAAAATCGGTTTAAAAATCTAAAGAGACATCTCACCAAAGAAGATATACAAATGGCAAATAAGCCTATGGAAAACCAAAAATCAGAACACCTCTCCTCCTCCACAGGTTCACAACTCCTCACCAGCTAGGGATCAAAGATGGTTGGAGAATGAATCTGATGAATTGACAGAAACAGGCTTCAGAAACTGGAAAATAACAAACTTCTCAGAGCTAAAAGAACATGTACTAACCCAATGCAAAGAAACTAAGAACTAGAAAAAAGTTTAGATGAAATGCTAACTAGAATAAACAGCTTAGAGAAGAACATAAACAACTTGATGGAGCTGAAAAACACAGCATGAGAACTTCGTGAAGCATGCACAAGTTTCAATAGCCGAATAGATCAAGCAGAAGAAAGGATATCAGAGATTGAGGATCAACTCAATGAAATGAAATGAGAAGGCAAGAATAGGAAAAAAAAAGAGTGAAAAGAAATGAAAAAAGTCTCCAAGAAATATGAGACTATGTGAAAAGTCCCAATCTACGTTTGATAGGTGTACCTGAATGTGACAGAGAGAATGAATCCAAGCTGGAAAACACTTTTCAGAATATTATCCAGGAGAATTTCCCCAACTTAGCAAGTCAGGCCACAATTCAAGTCCAGGAAATCCAGAGAACACCACAAAGATATTCCTCAAGAAGAGCAACCCCAAGGCACATAATCATCAGATTCACCAGGGTTGACATGAAGGAAAAAATGCTAAGGGCAGCCAGAGAGAAAGGTCAGGTTACCCATAAAGGGAAGCCCATCAGTCTCACAGCAGATCTCTCAGCAGAAACCCTACAAGCCAGAAGAGAGTGGGGGCCAATATTCAACATCCTTAAATAAAAGAACTTTCAACCTAGAATTTCATATCCAGCTGAAAGCTTCATAAGTGAAGGAGAAAGAAAATCCTTTATGGACAAGCAATTGCTGAGAGATTTCATCACCACCAGGCCTGCCTTGCAAGAGCTCCTGAAAGAAGCACTAAAAAAGGAAAGGAACAACCAGTACCAGCTACTCCAAAAATGTACCAAATGGTAAAGACCATCAACACAATGAAAAAAATTCATCAACTAACAGGCAAAACATCCAGCTAGCATCAAAATGGCAGGATCAAATTCACACATAACAATATTAACCTTAAATGTAAATAGGCTAAATGCCCCAATCAGAAGACACAGACTGGCACATTGGATAAAAAGTCATGACCCATCAGTGTGCTGTGTCCAGGAAACCCAATTTACGTGCAAGGACACACATAGTCTCAAGATAAAGGGATGAAGGAAGATTTACCAAGCAAATGGAGAGCAAAAAAAATGAGGAGTTGCAATCCTAGTCTCTGATAAAGTGGACTTTAAACCAACAAAGATCAAAAAAGACAAAGAAGGGAATTACATAATGGTAAAAGGATCAACGCATCAAGAAGAGCTAATGATCCTAAATATATACACAACCAATACACAGCACCCAGGTACATAAAGCAAGTTCTTAACAACCTACAAAGAGACTTAGATTCCCACACAATAGTAGTGGGAGACTTTAACACTCCACTGTCCATATTAGACAAATCAATAAGACAGAAAATTAACGATATCCAAGACTTGAACTCAAATCTGGACCAAGCAGACCTAATAGACATCTACAGAAATCTCCACCCCAAATCCACAGAATATACATTCTTCTCAGCATCACATCATACCTACTCTAAAATTGACCACATAATCACAACAAAAAGTCTCTCAGACCACAGGGCAATCAAATTAGAACCCAAAATTAAGAAACTAACTCAGAACCCCATAGCTTCATCGAAACTGAACAACTGGCTCCTGAATGTTGACTGGATAAACAATGAAATGAAGGCAGAGATAAAGATGTGCTTCGAAACCAACAAGAACAAAGACACAATGTACCAGAATCTCTAGGACACATTTAAAGCAGTATCTAGAGAGAAATTTATAGCAATAAATGCCCACATGAGAAGTGAGGAAAGATCTAAAATTGACACCCTATTATCAAAATTGAAAGAGCTAAAGGAGCAAGATAAAAAAAACTCAAAAGCTAGCAGAAGACAAGAAATGACTAAGATCAGAACAGAACTGAAGGAGATAGAGAAACAAAAAACCCTTCAAAAAATCAATAAATCCAGGAGCTGGTTTTTTGAAAAGACCAACAAAATAGACCGTTAGCCAGATTAATAAAAAAGAAAAAGGGGAAGAATTAAATAGATGCAATAAAAAATCATAAAGAGGATATCACCACTGATTCCACAGAAATACAAACTACAATCAGAGATTACTACAAACAACTCTATGCACGTAAACCAGTAAACCCAGAAGAAATGGATAAATTCCTGGACACTTGCACCCTCCCAAGCCCAAACTAGGAAGAAGTTGAAACCTTGAATAGACCAATAACAAGGGCTGAAGTTGAGGCAGCAATTAATAGCATACCAACCAAAAAAAGTACAGGTCCAGATAGGTTCACAGCTGAATTCTGCCAGATGTACAAAGAGGAGCTGGTACCATTCCTTCTGAAACTATTCCAAACAATAAAAAAAGAGGGAATCCTTCCCAAATCATTTTATGAGACCGACATCATCCTGATACCAAAACCCAGCAGAGACTCAACAAAAAAAGAAAACTTCAGGCCAATATCCATGATGAACATAGATGCAAAAATCTTCAATAAAATACTGGCAAACCGATTGCAACAGCACATGATAAAGCTTATCCATCACGATCAAGTAGGCTTCATTCCAGGGATGCAATGCTGGTTCAGCATACGCAAATCTATAAATATAATCCACCACAAAAACAGAACCAAAGACAAAAACCTCATGATTATTTCAATAGATGCAGAGAAGGCCTTCAACAAAATTCAACAGCCCTTTATGCTAAAAACTCTCAATAAACTAGGTATCCAAGGAACATATCTCAAAACAATAAAAGCTATTTGCAACAAATCTACAGCCAATATCATACTGAATGGGCAAAAGCTGGAAGCATTCCCTTTGAAATCCAGCACCAGACAAGGATGCTCTCTCTCACTGCTCCTATTCAATATAGTATTGGAAGTTCTAGCCAGAGCAATGAGGCAAGAAAAAAAATAAAGGGTATTCAATTAGGAAAAGAGGACGTCAAATTGTCTCTATTTGCAGATGACATGACTGTATATTTAGAAGACCCTATCATCTCAGCCCAAAATCTCCTTAAACTGATAAGCAACTTCAGCAAAGTCTCAGGATACAAAATCAATGTGGAAAAATCACAAGCATTTCTATACACCAATAACAGACTAACAGAGAGCCAAATCATGAGTGAACTCCCATTCACCATTGCTACAAAGAGAATAAAATACCTAGGAATACAATTAACAAAGGATGTAAAGGACCTCATCAAGGAGAACCACAAACCACTGCTCAATGAAATAAGAGAGGACACAGACAGATGGAAAAACATTCCATGCTCATGGTTAGGAAGAATCAATATCGTGAAAATGGCCATACTGCCCAAAGTAATTTATAGATTCAATGCTATCCCCATCAAGCTACCAATGACCTTCTTCACAGAACTGGAAAAAAAAAAAAAGCACCTTAAACTTCATATGGGACTAGAAGAGAGCCCACATAGCCAAGACAATCCTAAGCAAAAAGAACAAAGCAGGAGGCATCACGCTAACTGATTTCAAACTATACTACAAGGCTACAGTAATCAAAACAGCATAGTACTGGTACCAAAACAGAGATATAGACCAGAGGAACAGAACAGAGGCACTGGAGGCAATGCCACACATCTACAACCATCTGATCTTTGACAAACCTGACAAAAACAAGCAATGGGAAGAGGATTCCCTGTTTAATAAATGGTATTGAGAAAACTGGCTAGCAGTGTGCAGAAAGCAGAAACTGGACCCCTTCCTGACTCCTTACACTAAAATTAACTCCAGATGGATTAAAGACTTAAACATAAGACCTAACACCATAAAAACCCTAGAAGAAAACCTAGGCAAAACCATTTAGGACATGGGCATAGGCAAGGACTTCATGACTAAAACACCAAAAGCATTGACAACAGAAGCCAAAATAGACAAATGGGACCTCCATAGCTTCTGTACAGCAAAAGAAACAATCATTAGAGTGAACCAACAACCAACAGAGTGGGAAAAAATTTTTGCAATCTACCCATCTGACAAAGGGCTAATATCCAGAATCTACAAAGAACTTAAACAGATTTACAAGAAAAAAAAAACCTATCCAAAAGTGGGAGAAGGATGTGAACAGACCCTTTTCAAAAGAAGACATATATGAGGCCAAGAAACATATGAAAAAATGCTCATGATTACTGATTATTAGAGAAATGCAAATCAAAACCACATTGAGATACCACCTCATGCCAGTTAGAATGGCGATCATTAAAAAATCTGTAGACAACAGAGGCTGGAGAGGGTGTGGAGAAATAGGAACACTTCTGCACTGTTGGTGAGAGTGTAAACTAGTTCAACCATTGTGGAAGATAGTGTGGCAATTCCTCAAGGACCTAGAAATAGAAATTCCATTTGACCTAGCAATCCCATTACTGGGTATATATCCAAAGGATTATAAATCATTCTGTTATAAAGACACATGCACGCGTATGTTCATAGCGGCACTGTTTACAATTGCGAAGACCTGGAACCAACCCAAATGCCCATCAACGATAGACTGGACAAGGAAAATGTGGCACATAAACACCATGGAATACTATGCAGCCGTAAAAAATGATGAGTTTGTGTCCTTTGTAGGAACATGGATGAACCTGGAAACACAATTCTCAGCAAACTGAGACAAGAACAGAAAATCAAACACCACATGTTCTCACTCATAGGCGGGTGATGAACAATGAGAACACATGGACACAGGGAGGGGAGCATCACACACTGGGGTCTGTTGGGGAGGGACAAGGGAGGGACAGTGGTGGGGGTGGGGATGTCAGGGAGGGATAACATGGGGAGAAATGCCAAATGTAGGTGATGGGGGGATGGGGACAGCAAACCACATTGTCATGTGTGTACCTATGCAACAATCCTGCATGATCTGCACATGTACCCCAGAACCTAAAGTACAATTACCAAAAAAAGTGTTGTAAACTTAAAAAAAAAAGTTGCTAAAAAGACATTTTAACATAAACAATAAGATAAAATTAAGACCAAATTGTTATGTCAATAAATGTGAAACAAATTTATTTGCTTAAAGTAAAAGATGCTTAGATTTGATTAATAAACAAAGCTCAGCTACATGTTATAAAATTTAACATATATAAAACAATGTTAAGAGAAAAAATGTATTAGTCATTCACATTTGTATTACCAAATAAAAACTAATAATTTTTATATGATTGATCAATCATTCTTCCCCAGAATAGAATACTACTTAGGAACACATATATTTTAAGTATTGACCTCAAAAGAAATGGAAAACCTAATAAATCAGTAACCATGGATGAAGTTGAAGAGGCTATTAAAAAGCCAGCTGGGCTCAAATACACCTTATTCAGATAGTTTTTTTGCAGAAAATTTTGAAAACATTCAAGGAAAAAATAATTCCAACATATAAACTTTCCTAGAACACAGCAAAGAAAGAAAGCGTTTAGATTATTTTTTGAAGGCCAGCACAACACTGAGACTAAAATTTAACTAATATGAAACAGAAATCAGATCAGCCTTACATAAGAAAGCAATAATAAGGTCTTAATTATATTTGCTAATATGTTAGCAAATATAATTAGTGTGTAAGAAGAATACACTATGACCAAGCTGAGTTCATTCCAGAAATGCAAAAGTGGTTCTATGTTAAGAAATCTGTTTATACAATGCGTTTTATTGGTCAGGGTTCAGCTACAAAAAACAAAGTCTTCTTTAGCTAGCTTAGCACATGATGGGATTAGTGATGGGGTGTCGAGGGGCTCACAGAAGCAGAGACAGGACCGGAGAAATAGATGCTGGGATAAGGTTTGGGAAACAACTCCCAAAGCCATATCCCTGAATCAGGTCAGTGAGGGTGGTCCTGTCCCTCTGCAGCCAGAAAGCTTCTGGCTCCAGAAGCACACTGTCACCACCAAGATGGAGACACAGCCACTGCCATGATGGAGGCTGCCTCCAGCAGAAAGCCAAGAGGATCCAAACATGGTCTGACAGGACAGACACTGTGCTCCACGGTCCCATCTCCTCGCTGACATCAGCTGAAGGGGTGCTCTGCATGCTGCTTGTGAGTATTTGGGGCACTGTAGACTGGACACTCTGATCATCCCTTCACAGGCAAACAGCATCTCCACCAACTTGGTTGTCACAGCACCAGCAAATGCAGCAGGAGTGCAGCCTTCCCAGCATTCTGCCTTCCAAATCTCAGGCTGCGGCATCTGACTATTTAAACCTAAATAAAAACCAGAGCCTCACTGGAGAGGAGTCTCAGAGGCATATGTTTTATTTTTCCCATCTCTGATGTAGAGGAGGGCAGTGTGGATGCAGAACACTGAGTTATTACATTTATTCCCAGCTACACTGCAGCTTCTCCAAACTCTCATATCCCATTCTCCCAACAATCGCACTTCCAAACAACAGCAACAGCAGTCTGCTCCTTCTACCTGAACGTGATTCTCTTCATGTGAAAGGAAACACTCTCCCTGATGTGCTTTGTGTCTGTGTCCCCACCCAAATCTCGTGTTGAATTGTAATCCCCAATGTTGGAGGTGGTGCCTGGTGAGAAGTGATTGGGTCACGGGGGCAGCTTGTCATTGTTTCACACCATTCCCCTTAATGTTATCATGGCAATAGTGAGCGAGTTATCCCAATATCTCATTGTTTAAAAGGGCGTAGTACCTGCCCTGTCTCTCTCTTCCTTTGGCTCCTGCCTCATAAGATGAACCTGCTTCCCCTTCACCTTCCACCATGATTGTAAGTATTCTGAGGCCTCTCCAGCCATGCTTCCCTTACAGTCTATAGAACTGTGAGCAAATTAAATATTTTTTCTTTATAAATTTCCTAGTCTCAGGTATTTCTTTATAGCAGTATGAGAACAGACTAACACACCCCCATCCTCTCCTCAGAAGAGAAGACCCAAGTTCCATCATTTAGGACTTCAATCTCAGAGTGAGGCTCATATCTCACCTAACTCCATAAAACTTCAAGACCGAAGTCCTATAATAATCTAAAGGCTAAATTATAATGACAGCCACCAATAGCATACCCTAAATTTTTAAAAAATATAGGAGAAAATTTGGTTAACAGCTATAAATATAAACCAAATAATAAAGGAATGTGTATGTGAAACAGTCCTAATTTGCACAGTTTGTCATGAGGCCAATGTGGTGATATATATACTTGTGTGAGTATGTGTGTGTGTGTATGTGTGTGTGTGCATGTGCATAGAGGGGGGAGAGAGAATAAGCTGATATACATTTAAGCTTAGTATTATTTTTATATATGTAACTGCTTATTGAGATTTAACCCACATACCATACAATTCAAACACTATAAGTGAACATAGTAATGGTTTTTAGTATATTCACAGACTTGAGCAAACATAATCATAATTACTTTTATAACATTTTCATCACCTCAAAAGTGAACCCCATATCCATCAGCAATCACCCCTCATTTTGCTCCCAGATTTCCCCATTCCAGTCCTAGACAACCATTACTCTATTTTCTGTCTCTTGAGATGTTCCCATCCTAGATATTTCATATCAATTGAATTATTACATAGGTGGTCTTTTTCAACTGACTTCTTTCACTTAGCATAGTATTTTCAAAATTCATCCATCTCATAGCATATATTAGTGCTTCCTCAATTTTTATTACTGAATAATATTCCATTATATATGCACACTATATTTCAGTTGATAGGCATTTATGTCATTTCTACTTTTTGGCTATTCTGAATAATGCTGCTATAAACCTGTATGAATATACTTTTGTGTGGAGAAAGATTTTTTTTTTTGAGACAGAGTCTTGCTCTGTCCCCAGGCTGGAGTGCAGTGGCATGACCTTGGCTCATTGCAACCTCTGCCCCCCAGGTTCAAGCAATTCTCCTGCCTCAGCTTCCTGAGTAGCAGGGACTACAGGCATGTGGCACCATGCCCAGCCAATTTTTGTGTTTTTAGTAGAGACGGGGTTTCATCATGTTGGCCAGGATGGTCTCAATCTCTTGACCTTGTGATCTACCCTTTTTGGCTTCCCAAAGTACTGGGATTACAGGTGTGAGCCACCATGCCTGGCCAAGATTTTTATTTCTCTTGGGTATAACTTGGAAGTAAAATTGACTGACCAAACATTAACTCTATGTTTAACCTTTTTAAGAACTCCCAGGTTAGAGGCCAAGGCAGGAGAATTGCTTGAACCCAGGAGACGGAGGTTGCGGTGAGCTGAGATCGCGCCATTGCACTCCAGCCTGGGTAACAAGAGCGAAACTCAGATTCAAGGAGAAAAAAAAAAAAAAGAACTCCCAGGCTATTGTTTTACATTCCCAACAGCAGGGTATAAGGATTTCATTTCCCCCACACCTTCACCAACATTTGTTATTATCTGCTCTTTTAATTATGACCACACTAGTTGATGTGAAATGGTATCTCATGGTTTTGCATTTCCCTGTTGGTTAATAATGTCAAACATATTTTCATGTGCCTGTTGGCCAGTTTTATATAGTGTTGGGAGAAATGTTTAGTCAGATTCTTTGCTCGTTTTTTGAATTGGGTCTTTTTATGTCTTTTTTTAAAATAGAGAAGAATGGAAGGAAATATATATTAATGCAGTTTATTGTATTAACTTTTTTATTTGCCATCTCTGTTTCTCATCATTTCTATATGTTATAGGCCCCAAAATACATTTATACAGTTTATAGAACTGCTTTTTAAAACATTTAAATAAAAAAAAGAAATATACATTTGTGTTGTGTTTTATAATTACATAAATACCTTTACAGGTACTCTTTGTTTTTTGGTGTGAAGATTTGAATTGCCATCTGGGGTCATTTTTTCATCCTAAAGAACTTCCTCTGCTCTTTCTTATAAGTCTTTCTTCTAGGAATGAATCCCAACAGTTTTGGGAGTGGGATTCGTGCCTTTATTTTACTTTATTTTTGAATGATAAGTTTTGCTGGCATAAGATTCTTGGTTGACTTTTTTCTTTTCTTTCAACCCTTTGAGTACAGCACCCATTGCCTGCTAGCTCCATTGTTTCTGATGCTGAGTCAGCCGTTAAGAGTATAGGGGAGAGGTCCTTTGTACACAACAGCTATTTTTCTGTTGCTGTTTTAAAGAGTTTCTCTTGTCTTTGGCTTTTAATATTTTTACTATAATGTGTCTGGATACAGATTTCAGTTAATCCTACTTGGAGTGTGTCAATCTTCTTACATGGTAGATTAATGTTTTTCTCCAAATTTAGGAAGTTTTCAGCCATTATTTATTTGGATATTCTTTCTACCCCTTCTTATGCCTCTCCACCTTCTGGTGATCCACTATGTGTATGTTAGCATGTTTGATGGTGTTCCACATCTCTGTGAATCTCTGTTCACTTTTATTCAATCTTTTCTCTCTATGTTTTTTTGGACTGAATAATCTCTATCAATCTGCCTTCAAGTTGGATGTTTGTGCCAATTCAAATCTACTCTCAGGGCCCTCTAATGCATTTTTTACTTTAGTTATTGTAGTTTTCAACTCATGAATTTCCATTGGT
This sequence comes from Aotus nancymaae, assembly GCF_030222135.1. Lineage (NCBI taxonomy): Eukaryota > Metazoa > Chordata > Mammalia > Primates > Aotidae > Aotus > Aotus nancymaae. The sequence continues at coordinate 23,157,746 of NW_026988455.1, forward strand.
TTCTTTTTTCTTTCTTTCTTTCTTTTTGGACAGAATTTTGCTCTTGTTGCCCAGGCTGGAGTACAATGGAGTGATCTCAGCTCACTGCAACCTCTGCCTCCCAGGTTCAAGCAATTCTCCTGCCTCAGCCTCCTGAGTAGCTGAGATTACAAGCATGTGCCACCATGCCCTGGCTAATTTTGTATTTTTAGTAGAGATGGGGTTTCCCCATGTTGGTCAGGCTGGTCTCTTAACTCTCAACCTCAGGTAATTTGCCCACCTCGGCCTCCCAAAGTGGTTTCTTTTTTTATAATTTCTATGTATTTCTTTACTGATATTTTCTATTTGATGAGAAATTGTCATCATGCCTTCCTTTAGTTCCCTTAGCATGGTTTTCTTTAGTCCTTTGAGTGTACTTACAATAGCCATTTTGAAGTCTTTGCCTGTTAAGTTTGACATCTGAGAATTCTCACTGGCAGTTTTGTGTGGTTTCTCTGTGCGTGTGTTTGAGTCACACCTTCTTGATTCTTTGCATGTCTCACAATTTCGTTGAAAATTTGACATTTTAGACAGTATATTATAGCAACTTTGACTATTTATCACCCTGACACTGGCACACACACATCAAAGCTCATGATTGTGGTGTTTATTCATTTGTTTATAGTGACTTAACTGACTATGTTAGTCCCCTTTCTCTGCAATGTGAAGCTTCTAATGTTGTTCCACAGACAGTTCAGTCACACACACACGACACTCGTGGGCATATGCACAGTCACCCTGGGGTGACAGTGATTTTTTTGTTTATTTGTTTTGTTTTTGTTTTTGTTTTTTGAGATAAAGTCTCATCTCGCTCTGACACCCAGGCTGGAGGGTTGTGGTGCAATCTCAGCTCACTGCACCCTCCACCTCCTGTGTTGAAGTGATTCTCCTACCTCAGCCTCCTGAGTAGCTAGGATTACAGGCACATGCCACCATGCCTGGCTAATTTTTGTATTTTCAGTAGAGATGAGGTTTCACCATGCTGGCCAGTCTGGTCTCGAACTCCTGACCTTAAGCGATCCTCCCACCTCTGCCTCCCAAAGTGCTGGGTGTAAGGCCGGTTGCCTCACCAGGAGCTTGGATGCACATCCCCCCCACCTTTTTACCGAAAGCTCAGACATGCTTGGGTTCTTCCCTTTTCCCCTTCTTGCACAGCCTGGCTTTCCCTTAAAGAACCCAGTATGCAAGCGGGGTCTTGTGATTCTAGCCAATAGTAGCCAAGTCTTTCTAGCCAATAGCAGCCGAGTCTTTCTAGCCAATAGCAGCCGAGTAATTCTAACCAATAGCAGCCAAGTCCTGTATGCAAACAAAGGCTTGTAACCTTACCCAATAGCAGTCCTGCTCTCCCACAACCAATTGAGCTCCTCCACTCCCTATAAAACCCCACGTCTGAGAGGAGTCCGTGCGACTTCTCTGGCCCCTCCTGTCGGATTGCAGAACCTCGCCCAGGAGCCTGAATAAATTCCTTCATATTGGATCTTCTTGCATTGGCCTCAGTTTCTTCCTTTTAAACTCAGCAAGAACCCAAGAACAAACCTTACACTGGGATTACAGACATGAGCCACTGCACCTGGCCAACAGTGGTTTTAACAAAACTTTCTTGGAATATCTCTTTCCTGAAGCCCTGTGTTCAGCTGTATGCCTCTGTTGGCATCACATGCAGGTCTTTAGACTCCATTAATTACCAGTTACCTGCTGTATTGTTTTTGACAGTGCTTTGGTGGCATGAATTGTCTCACAATCTGATCTAATCAAATTTAGGGTCCTTTGTAGGTCAGTCTCTGGGGTATGTTCTGACTGAAAGAGGGTTCCTCTGAGCTGTTTATTTTTCTTATAAACTAGTTGGCCTGTAATTCAGTTTCTTTTCCTCTGGACTTGCTAGCCTCCTCTTAATTGCGTATCACCAAAATCTCCACTGTTTTCAAGAGCACTCTTAAGTTTGAAACTTTTCACATTGTTTTAAAGTCAGTTCCTTCTGGAAGAGCTTTAGAGCTCTCTCTTCTTATTGATTGCCCCTCTCTCTGGGCAAAATCTCTGAGTAGTCACTACCCCAAGTGAGAGGTAGGGACAGTGGCCCACGTCTCTCATAGCCCCACCCTGCTTCACAAGCCAGGTGCTGGGTGGGAGTGATAGCTTCTGGTCTGCTGGGCTTGCTTCTCTTGGGGTGGAACTTCCACCCTGCCAGCAAGGCAGGGTGAGGGGGGTTGCCATCCGAGTATTTAATACTCGCAGCCTGCCATGGCTGGTGTGAAGACTTTTCCCTATAAGCAGAGGCTGGGTGTAAGAAGGGACCCTTCCCCCAACCTCCACTTCTCGGCTGCTCTCACTTGGAATTTACTCTCTACAATATGGATCTGAAGGAGAATGAGAAATGCCAGTAGACTCTCCTGGAGATATATCTTAGTCCTTGACTTGGAGCTAGAGAGCGAGGGAGCCCCATCTTCCATTCACCGCTATCAGGAGTGAAGCATCCATCACCCTGAGCCAAAGGCAGGAGAGGGAAGAGGAAGTCATGACACTAGTGCCCCAGACTCTCACCTCTCCTACCAAGATTAGATTTTTTGTATTCCATTAGACAATTTCCAGAGATTTAAATTGCGAGCTGCTTTTTAAAAATCATTCTTAACAGTGTCGGTTTCTATCTGGAAAATAGGAGCATAGAGTTTCACACCACCATTTGACAGTAGCAAGTTTTATGCAGCTCCCATTGTTGGTGTTTAAACCTCTCTTTTTCCATTACATACTCTGCTGCCTTTACACTTACCCAGCTCCTCAGCTGGTCAGTATTCTTCTCCTGTGGCAGGGAACCATTATTCTAATGGCTTTGAGCCCTTGAAAGTCCTACCTATTTTGCTTTTCTGCAGTCTCACATTGACCTTGATCACTAGAGTGGGCAGTAAAAGGAGAGGTTCCCCTGGTCCTGTCTGACTGCCACCATTATTAGGTAGCAATCCAATTCATGTTTCATTCAAAAGATCCATCACTCTAGCCAAAAGAGTAACCACCTGCCTTTTACCTTTTGCTTCAATTGAATGAGAAACCCCAAATGGTAGGCTCAACTTCCAGTTCAATGGAAACATTATTTTGTTCCCTGGTGGAATAATTTCTCTTTTTCATACCAAGGCTACTTAAATGAACAGGACCCAAAAGTAAAAAAAAAAAAAAAAAAAAAAAAAATTGGGTGTTGGTTATTAGGGGTATTGGTGAACAACGACACTCCCACTTCCTCCCTTTGGCTACAGGAGAAGTCATTCTGGTTACAAGAAAGCCAGGCCCATATGCTGGTTGCTGGTACTAAGCACCTACCCTTCTTGCTGGACAGTGTCTCAGGTATAGCATGGTGTTGTCATCCAGACGATGCTGTCATGAATCCTCAGTGGACCACTTGGCTACTCTACAGAGCCAGATGTGTGATGTGTCTGGGTTATGGGCATATTGTAAGACCAGAGAATCCAAATTGCCTCATCTCTTTTTTTTTTTTTTTTTTTTTGAGATGGAGTTTCGTTCTTGTTGCCCAGGCTGGAGTACAACGGAGCGATCTCAGTTCACTGCGACCTCCGCCTCCCAGTTTAAGCGATTCTCCTGCCTCAGCCTCCCAAGTAGCTGGGATTGCAGGCATGCGCCATCACACCCGGCTAATTTTGTATTTTTAGTAGAGATGTTGGTCAGACTGGTTTCGAACTCCCGACCTCAGGTGATCCGCCCGTCCTGGCCTCCCAAAGTGCTGGGATTACAGGCATGAGCCACTGCACCTGGCCTGCCTCACCTCTTCTACTTTAAAATTTGTCTCTTAGCCATAAACAATATTGCATGGAAAAAATGACCATGAATAAAGTATTCTGTCAGTCCATGCATGGTTCTGTAGCAGAAACAAAGCAGACACTGTAGGAAATTCAATAAAAGAAATAAATGTCTCTCCCACTAAAGAAGCATTACTAAGTTGCCCATGATGGACAGAGTCTAAGATAATTGGCCTACCATCATGTGGTCAGTAGGTCTTCCAAGGAAAGAAGACATATTGGTTCGAAGCGTAGTTGCTGCTGGTAGAAGATCATTGCCTGAAAGTGGAAGAAATTAGAAAACTGGGAGGTTCGTGTTGCTGAGTCCATGCCACAGAAGTATTTGTGTTCATGAGCCTCCTGTGACTGGGGAAAGGAGCCAACTCCCATGCTCAGAATAGGCCAGGCTTCACACTTATCCCCCAGGTCTTTCCAGGCTCTAATTGGCTATTAGCATCACATGGGAAGATTTTAGGAATTCCCAGGTCACAACTCCAACTGGCTATATAAGAATTTCTGGGCCAGGCGTAGTGGCTCACACCTATAATCCCAGCACTTTAGGAGACCGAGGTGGGTGGATTACCTGAGGTCAGGAGTTCGAGACCAATCTGGACAACGTAGTGAAACCCCATCTCTACTAAAAGTACAAAAATTAGCTGGGTGTGGTGGCAGGTGCCTGTAATCCTAGTTACTCGACAGGCTGAGGCAGGAGAATCACTTGAACCCAGAAGGTGGAGGTTGTGGTGTGCCAAGATTGTGCCATTACGCTCCAGCCTGGGCAACAACAGCAAAACTCCATCTCAAAAAAAAAAAAAAATTCTGGGGATGGGACCTAAGCAGCAGTAATGTTTAAAACCTTTCGGGTGATCCCAATACACAGCCACAGTTGTAGAAACACAGGGTTAGCTATGGACGTGGGGAGCATGAGAAGGTGTCAGGGCCAGGTAGAAACTACTCCAAGACAGCGATTACAGGATGCGAGAGGTGCAGATCTGTGAGAGCTGAGGCCTCCGAAGTCAGCAGGGCTCCACCTGTGCTTGGGGGTTCCAACATTGGTAGCACATCGAAGTCCACTCCATTCTCAGGGTGCAGCTTTCTCCAAAGGAGTAGAATAGAGGGCACAGAAACAAAATAAAAAGTAGAGGAAGACTGCATGCTTGGGGAACCATGGGAAGACGGACTCTGAACCTTCTCACAACACCTGTTCAACCACGTCGAAGAAAATAACTTGTCTCCTCACGCGCTTTCACTTACCAAAATAAACTCCAATTAAAACAGAGATTTGGAAGTAAAAGTTAGCAATAAATGTAGTAGATTAAAATACCAGTGTTGTTTTCTTTTTATTTTGTAAACTTGGAGTGGAGAATATGTTTAGAATTATTAACTGAAACCCAGACTCCACAAAGGGAAATATTTGTGAATTTAATAACATAGATATTAAAAACCATTGTATGCCCAAAATATCACCCTAAACAAAGATAAAAGTAAAACAAATTGTTTAAAAATATTTGTAGTCATTTAACAAAGTGCTAATTTCCTTGACAAAGAAACTATCATGAATCAGGAGAATTAAAATTCTGACAAATTTTAATAAAGAAATTAGCAAAGAATTTTGACAAATCATGGAAAAAGAGCAGATGGTCAATAAACAGATGAAGATGTATTCAACATCAACTGCTGGCTGGGCAATCACTGTCACTCTCACATTCCATGCAGAGCAGTGGTTGCAGCCACAGGTCTTGGGGAGAACGTGCCTCGGTGTGAACCTCGGCTCCACCACTGTGATGGCAAACAGTCCTGAACTAAAAGCAGAAACACCTTTGCTGGTGAGATCGAGGCTGCCTGCCCCAGAGGTGTTGTGGTCTTGAGAGGCCTGGGCAGGAAGGAAGAGTCCTCACATTTGCTGACAAGAAATGACCCATCTCTCAGGAACACTTGAGTTTCTTCTCCCAGGACAATTGTTTCAGTCGTAAGGATTGAACAATATGTAAGATCAATAAGAAAAGGAAGGCAAAGCCATTCCACTTGTAAGAAAAAAAGGGCTCCAAGGCCAGGAGATCGCCTAAGTGGGCCTGGAGGTCCTTTCCCAGGGGTACCTTTTTCTTTGTTAAAGGAAGACCACCCCGCCTAGGCAGGGTCTGTCCACAACCCAGGCTCCCAAACATGCCCTCCTCCTCCCACAAACCATGAGCTCCTGTGTGGAGATGCTCTCAGAGAAGGACCAGCACATTAATTAGAGTTGTTCAGCCTGGTGAGAATGCAAGCACAAACTGTTCCTGGAAATAGATTTTATTTAGGGAAAATCAACTCAGAAACGACATCAAGATGGTAAAACAAGCATATTGACCTCCTTTCCTTCCACATCCCTTAAAATGATGGAATACATCACACACCTACACACACATAATCACACCTACATACACAGTAATGTATCACATAATCCTACACACACCCACACACATTTACACCTACACATCACACAGTTTCACATATACTCACACCCACACACACTCTCTCTTTTATGCATACACACACTCACACGCTCATGATATATACTCATACACACCTACACACATTCACACATGCCTGCACACACTCACACTCACATGCACATACACTCATGTCCATACAGTCATCGCTAAATATCTTGGGTGGCTTCTCCCACGGAGCCTAAGTTTTCCAGCAAATTTTCTTTATCTAAACACTTCTTTAATATTTTTACTCTATTTTATGAAGTTAATGCATATATATGGTACTTTTAAAAAATAGAGAAAGCTCTAAAACATTGCTGAGAGAAATTAAAGACCTGAGTAAGACTCTTGGGACAGAGGATTTAATATTGTTAACATGACAATTCTCCCACAATCAAGCCATGTGGATTCAACACAACCCCAGTGAAAATCGCAACAGGCTATATTGTAGAAATTGGCAAGCTGATTCTAAAATGTATACGGAAATGCAAATTATCTAAATCAGCTAATCAGGTATGAAGAAAAAGAACAAAGTTGGAGGACTAACGCTTCCTGGTTTTAAGACTTATTATAAAGCGACAGTAATCAAGACAGCGTGATATTGGCATCAAAGTAGACAGACCAATGGAACAGAACAGAGTCCAGAAGGCAATACACACACACGGCAACTAATCTGCAACAAAGGCAACTGCAAAGCAGGTCACTGGAGAAAGGATAGTTTTCAACAAATGGTGCTGGAACGATTGAATATCAGTGCGTGGGCACACACACACACACAAATGAGCTTCTATCTGCTCCATGCCTTGAACCACATGAAAAAATCAGCTCAAACTGAGTGGCAGACCTAAGCTTAAAACCTAAAACGATAACACTTCTAGGGGAAAACATTTGTGACCTTGGATATCAGGTTAACAAATCGGATTTCATCAGAATTAAAACTCTCTTTTGCAACAGACTCTGTTAAAAGAATGACAGTGAAATGATGAACTCAGAAAGAACTCAATAACAAGAAAAACAAACAACTCCACAAAAAATATGGTCAAAATTCCATAGAGTACAGTATGAAAATGGAAGGGGGTAGATAGCTTTACAGTGGAGTAAGGGAACAAACACTCTCTCACTAGGAGATGAAGGTCAACATCAACAGAGATAAGTTGTGTTGATAGTATGTGACCTTGATGTTATGTGATGAGAATGGCACTTTATCACTGTGGTCTCCTCCCCAAAACCCATAACCTCTAGTCTGTCTGATGCAACTCTCCATCAGAGTCAGGCAGGCATCTGGAAGTTTCAGAGGGAGAAGCAAGTGACACCTACAGATGCCTGCAGGTCTTTTAAAACTCCACCGAAGACAAGAAGAAAATATACTTGAAAAATACATCAAGAAGGGGTTAGTTGAAACATAAAATATTTTTCACCATCACTGCAGTTTACAAGATTCTCATCCCATAACATCAAGGGCACATACTCTCAACATGACTTATCTCTGTTGATGCTAACCTTCATCTTCTGGGTGAGGAAGTTGGTTAACCTATGAAATTTACTAAAGCATAGTCTCCCAATTTGGTCAATCCTATCTAAGACCAGAAGAGAAGAGCAGCAGCCTTCTTAGAGTCCCATCTATATCTAAATCCCATGGCAATCTAAATGTATGAAAATCACAAAAGGCCTTCTAGGAGGCCTGGCCAGGTGTTCCTGGAGATTGAGAAGGGCTGTGGATCTGCAGGTCCATATTCATCTGAAGTGTTGCTAAAAATATTTAGAAATTCAACTACCAGCTCTATGCAAGACATTTCAGACTTTTCCATTATTAGTCTTGATTTCCTCTTGTGATTCAAAACCAAATTTCTGATGTCTGCAGACAGCCGACAGTGGGACGGCCCACCCTCGCCTCAAGCACATGTTCTACCCTGGCCTCAGCGTTGTCTCTGGCCCCACCAGCCAGCCACCCCTGCCCTGCGTCATCCCTCTAGGGTCTTGTTCAGGAAAAGCCTCAGTCATCTCTAAGGCCAGCTCCTCCTCCTTCCTTCTGTTTCCACATGAAGCTCTGGCCTTGATTTCTTTGGAAGGTAGCTCCGGATCACCATCCTTCCGCATTCCTAAGCATCTTCAAGACCACTCCTGCCAGACTGCATGCTTTTAAAGCCTTGCTCTGAAGAGCCCCCACTGTTCCTGGCAGACCCTGCCTCCTGTGTGCCTGCCATGTCACTTTCAGGGACCTCTGCTGTGTGCTGCCATCGAGTCAAGCATTACGTACAGACCCAGTGTTCACTCTGAATGGTGACTCCCCAAACTCCCCTCCCGGGCAACCTGTCCAGAAAGCCTGGCATCCTGATTGCTGCCACCTCTCCCCGCAGCACATTTTGGCCCACGTGACTACTTGCTGGTGATCCTCCTGTCTGCTCTGCTTTTCCTCCTCCCTGCTCCCCTTATTTAACCTTCCTCAGTCTGCGATGCCCAGCCTGGATTTCAGCCTAGGCATCTTCCCATTCCTGAAAGCCTAACACAGTTTTACCCTAGCTCAGAATTTAGCAGGGCCTTTAAATGCCATTCTTTTGACATAAGATTGTGCTTACATTTCATGATGGATAAGGAAGGGAGATATTTTTATTATCCTGTTTTACAGAAGAGGTAACTGAGGCTCAGAGTGGTTCAGTGACTTGCTCAAGGGGCACCTCAGAAGCCGTGGATTCAGGATTCCAATCCCGATCACTAAGCTTGTGCACTCAGAACTTTTCATCAACCTGGTATTTGTGCCTTCGGTTCCCTGGGGGTCTGAGTAAAAGAAAGGGGGTAGAGGGGAGGCAGGCCACCCTTTGCGCCATGCTCCAACCTTTCCTGTCTGTTTTATGTTGACCTTTCATGATGCTTTTTGAACAGATACAAGCTTAAAAACTATGGCCGTGTACCCTGCTACTGAATGATGTGGGGATCAGGACCACGTCTTCTCTCCTAACCTCAAAGTGCAAAGCACTGCCCAGAGCACAAAGTGGGTACCACATACCTGCTCATAGGGTTGTCATTTAAGCTGAAAATTGGGCAGAGAAAGGATGACATGCTCAGGAACTCACACCTAAAAACCCAGTCAGTGGTACGTGGTGGTTTTAAACATGCCCCGAATTCCCTGGCTCTCACTTGCGAGAGGTGCAGTTCATCTCCCCGCTGCTCCTGGCATCTGGGCTCCATGACTTGTTGACAAATAGAGCATGGTGAGGGCAGGGCACCGTGCCAATTTCTGAGCAGGTCCAGACTTTAGGAAAGAACAGCTTCCACATCCTGTCTCCTAGATGTGCTCTTGGAGCCTAGCTTCATGCAGAGGGGAAGCCACAACCCCCACCAATCCTACCACAGAGAGAGCAGCAACTTGCCGGCAGCATGCACGCGCCTCCTGGAAGTGACTCTGCCCACGCCGTCCAGCAGACACAGCGGGTGAGGGGTGAGCATGGAGAACTGCTCAGGCCGAGTCCTACCCAAGTTACAGATTCCTGAGCAAAGTAACTGATGAGTATTGTTTCAAGCCACTAAATTTTGGGGTAGTTTGTCACATGGCCATAGATCATCAGAGCAGATGTCACTGGCAACAGAACAGAGAAGCGAGAGGAAAGAAAGGCCGGAGAATTTCCAACTGTGTCGGTCGACTCAGCTGCCAGACTCATCAGCAGGGACTGGGTGGTTTCCACAGCAGGCAGTCACTTCTTACTGTGTGGGAGGCCGGGGGGGTGGTGCGGGGAGGGCAGGGCAAGGTGGATGCCAGCAGATCCGGTGTGTGGTGGAGACTGGCTTCCTAGCTTGGAGAGGCTGTCTCCTCTCTGTGCCCCTCTATACCTGTCTGTGACCAAATCTCCGCTTCTTACAGGGAGCCCAGCCAGATTGGCTTAGAGCCCACCTAACAGTCTCATTTTAACTCAATCACCTCTGCTGAGACCCTATTTTCAAATAGGGTCACATTCTGAGGTACTGGAGTTTAGGACTTCCCAGATCCTTTCTGGGAGGACACCATTCAGCCTGTGTCACTGGGATGGATGAGGGGTGAGAGCAGCTTTTAGTGCTTTCATATGAACACATAAATAAAGTGCCTCCTAATGCTGCAGGTGCCCCTCTAGGGAGGGGATTGATATGTTCAGCTTGGCTTATTCTCAAGAGCCGCCTTTCTGAGAGCAGAATGTGCAGCTGCCACAGGCCTGGGATCTCCATGGACATGAAGGTGCCCAAGACTGTGACCTCCCTGAGAAGAAACAGGCCCTGCCACTTACCCTGTTGGCATTCTGACATCACAAGAGAGCCGGCCATTTTATTAAGCACATGATACATGCTGCAGTGGCTTTACAAAGATGCCCTGTGTAATCTTTGCAGCAATGCTAGACACAGGGATGAGATTTGATGCCCGTTCCGCCAGCAGGGAGACAGGCACAATAGAGTCCTGTGGCTAACGAGGGACAGGGCCAGGCTGCAAGCCCAGGCAGCACAGCTTAGAAGCCCTGCCCTTAGCAGCCGCATGGTGCTGCCCATGGGGCCTGTCTTAATGCCCAGCACCAAAGGCAGAAATGAAGAAGAACCGGGGAACCATTCTCCAAAGCAGTTTTCATCTCCGAATTGTGAATGAGAACATTCAGACCTGAGAAATGAAGAAAGTGACCTTATATATTCCTATTTTAAAACATGCATTAAAACCTTGAATTGTGCCTGGCAGGCTGTGAGGTTCTCATTACCACTGGTGACCCAAAGACTCTGGCCTGCACTCTTCCAGCGGATGATTTTATGGGTGAAAAACAATGAAGAAGTTAACAGAAAATAGTCAAATTGCGATAAATCCTAGCAATAAAACATAAAGAGTGTGGCAAAGGAATACAACGCAGAGGAGATCATTAGATAGAGCCCTTGGGCAGGGGGTTGTGTGTGAAGGCGCGAGAGGAATGCACTGGGCCAAGTCTCACCCCGAAGTCTGCCGCTCTGTTAATTACATCAGTGGTCCTCAAGCAGATTCACGCACCAGAATCACTGGGGTGGGGTGGGGTGGGGGACTTGTTAAACAGAGACTGTGGGGCCCCACCCAGAGTTTCTGACTCAGCAGGTGGGTGGGGCCTGAGAACCCTCATTTCTGAAAATGCTGCTGCTCCTGATCCAGGGACCCCACTTAGAAACAGTTGAACCCCCCACTGAAGTCTCCTTTCTCCATTCTCCTGTGTTCAGGGTTTCCTTCTTAAATGTCACAACAACGAAAGCAGAGGAATGGGACTTGAGATAATTCAGCCTCTTCCCAGCACAGAGCTCCCAGCCCATATCTCCCAGTGGCCGGATAGGTGGCTTCCATGGACACAGGAGGACTCACAATGAATGACGGGCCCCGGCAGAGCAGCGGCTTCCTGAGACTGATGATCTCATCAATCCAGACATTAAGGGCTGCCCCAGCTTTCCAGGAACTGCTCTTTTCTGCTCACATAAAAATAGCCATTTCTCATCAACTATTTAGTGGGGCTCGGATCGCATCAGAAACCATTAGCCACATGAAATGGGAGCTTTGTTGTTGGTTAGGGGAAGTGGATGGAAGGGAGGAATCAAAGCCAAAGTTACATTTCCCTCATTATATTTCAGGGGAGGGAGGCATTTTAGCCCTGGATCGGCCAGTGTGAGCTAAGCGCCCAGCTGGGAGCTGGGAGGACGAGCTGAGTGCAGGGCTGGCCTCTGCCCCCAGCCGGCTGGCAGGGGCTGCAGGCGGGGCCTGAAGTGCACAGTGCTCCGTTCCCCACCAGGCTGAGAGGAGCCTATTCTCTACCTTCCCTTTGAAATTCTACATTGCAAGCAGGCGATTCTCTGCTCAATTTAGCCTGGCTGTGGTATCGCCAGAACCCCAGTGAGTTTCCCATTTCTACATGCTGTCCTACACAGTGTTCTAAAAGCACTCTTAAAAAAAAATGCCTGTTCCTCAGCGTTGGGTTTGCAAGGAGAGACCCCTAGAAGCTCTAGGACTTGCAGCATCATGTGCTTGCAAATTTGGAAGATTTTTTAGGAATTTAATGTGGACGTATAAATTGCATAAATAGGCTGTGTGTGTGTGTGGGTGTGTGCACATGTGCACACCCCTCTTATGTGGCTTCCTTTGAAAGGATTTCCAAGCTTTCTTTCCAAATGTTAAGGCTGCTGTGTTCACTTCTCCCAGGCCCCAGCATTCGGGTTTAAAAAATGAATTTCCACTGTTTTATTCGTTTGTTTAGACAGGTCTTTTTGTTGCACACTTACACTACACATGAGCACCTCTTAAATATAAAAATTCAGTCCACCCCAATCTTGCCTTTTCTTTTTTCAGGCCCCCAGGAAAAAGTGCTGCTGAGATCATCCAGGACTCAAATTAGGTAAGGGGTTAAAGGATTCTCAGCTTTCCATCTAAAATATATCTAAATTTCTTTATTAGGGGATGATATTTGAGGCTTCTTCCAAGAACTCTGAACTAATCTTAGGTGGCGTCAGAGAGTGTGGACATTTTTGCTGAGACGTGAAATGTATGCAAACCCTTAAACCCACAGTGGTTCCTGCCACGTGGTACCTCCCTGTTCACTAAGCCTGCAGCAGCCTCCTCTGTAAAGCTGGTACCTACTTTGTGGCAGTTGAAGGACAGGACCAGCCCTTGTGCACCGTCACATCCTGACACATCCTGACACATTAATGTGTCACATTAATGACACATTAATGCCTCCTCCCAAGCAGCGGGGAGGCGTGAGGGCCATGCCTCTTGATGACAGAGAAGAGTGAGTGTATTCTTTAGGGTCCACCAGAGAAACAGAACCAGTGGGTGTGTAAATACAGAGAAAGAAAAGCTGGCTTTCATGAGTAGGGATGCTGACAGGTCCCCAGATTTGATATTTTCAAGGAGGAAATCCCTTCAAACTTCCAATTTGAAGCCTGGCAAGCTTGAGACTCAAGAAAACTGATGTTCAATATGAGTCTGAAGACAGGAGAAGACCAATGTCTCAGCTCATGCAGTCGGGTGGACGTTCCCTCTTACTCAGCCTTTTTGCTCTCTTCAGGACCTCTGTGGACTGGATGAGGTCTCCTCCTTGAGGATGCCCCCTGATTTACCAAGTCCACCAATTCAAATGCCAGTCACATCCAGAAACACCCTACACACACGCCCAGAATAATGTTTGGCCAAATATCTGGGCATCTTGTGGCCCAGTCAAGTTGAAACATGAAATTAACCATTATACTAGGGATGTGAGAGATCACAGGATGCCCCCAGATGCAACGCCCTGGGCAGGCAGGTGGGGTTCACTGGACATCTGAGGGGCAGCTGAACCTACAGGTGCTGCAGACTCTGCTAAGGGGACAGCTTCACCTGCCAAAGCTCCTGGCCCTAGACAGTTTCTGAGAGCTGCGGCCATAACACCATGGTCACCTCACCCCAGCACAGCCACATGCAGTCAAATTTTCTGGACCATTCCCTTGAGACCGCCCAGGAGCTTGTATGACCAGGCACTGCCTGTCATTTCCACCTGATGAGCTGTGTTTCCACCTGATGTAGCTATAGTTCAAGGCAGTGTTGGCTCATGGGGCTCAGCCACACCTTGATCAGAGATCAGCTCCACCAGTCACCTGGCTGCCTGCCCTCCACATGCCAGGGTAGTTGTCTCTGCATAACCCACATGCTCAGCAGCCACTTCTCCAAATGTGCCGGTCGTTGTGGAACACAAAACACTGATGGCCTGGATTGGGCTTGGAAGACGTCTCTGCAACTCTGCATAAATGTGTTCCAGCCTCTTACAGGATTTGGAAGGTTTGAGGTTCAAAATCTTTTCTCCCTAGTTCTTTCTCAGCACTAACTTCTCAGGGTCCTTCCCTACATTTCATCTGGACCCTGAGGAAGTCAGCACTTCAGGGCATGTGAGGCTTCAACCCCTTGTCCAGCTGTGGAGCAGAATGTACCCTGCGAAGGGGAAATTTGTAATCTGGAAGGTCCCGTGGCTTCCCCAGGCTTGAGAAGCTTCATCTTCGGTGGAGATTGTTGAGAGAGGTAGTGAGGGGCCTCCTTCAGGCTTTGCGTGCAGAAAAAGCCTCTCATCCACCAGGATGGGCAGTCAAACGGGTACACCATCTGCAGCAAGCCTGCAAGAAAGTGTCTGTCTGGCTCCTGCAGCGCGCACAGGAGTCTGCATAGTGAGTCTGGGGGCTGCGGTGAACCTAGCCTCCATTCCCCTCCTATAGCCGGGCTCCTGGAGGCGGGGACACTGTCCTCCCACACAGCAGTCACAGGATGTGTGTTGGTTTCCACCCCTGTTATCTGGAGGGTTTTGTATCTACTTTCTCTGTGGGTGTTTCTCCTCAGCATTAGAGACAAAAAACAAAAGTAGCCACACCTGGTGGCTGAAAAGAGACAGAGATTGTCAAGCCTGGCCCTGGGCTTCCCACCTGGGACTCCATAGCCGCCCCATCCCCAGTCCTCCTCCCCACCCCACCATCTCTTCCTCATTCTACCTTCCCCACCCCATATCCCTCTTCCTCCCCACCCCATATCCCACCTCCGCTCCACCCCATCTTACCCCCACTACCTCCCTATCTCTCTGCTCCCAGCCCTCCTCCCTGGCCCCATCTCCCCTATCCCACCCTGCACCTGGAGAGGAAGGTTGCTCTGTGCCCACACCTCACATCTGGGGAGGGGACCCCTGGCTGTTGCCAGGCCAGCCTTGCCCACACTCTGAAATGGGGCACTCCAGCATGTTCTCTGCAGCTGCCTGGATGTGTCTGCTATCTGTGGTCCATTACCCTGGTGAGAGGGCCACCCAGCTTCTGCAGTGACAGCCCCTGACTGCCCCCGCAGGTGAAGCCCTCCCCCTCTGCCAGGGCTACAGCTTCCTCAAAGCATAGAACTGTCCCTCCTCATGTCTGTACTGCCAGCCCCAGACCCAAAACCAACCTTGAAGTTCTTCCCCAGGTCAGCTCCTCCTCACTGCTGGCCACTATCCCAGGGGCACTGGCCACTTTCCTGAGGCCAAGCCCCAACTCCAGCTTGCCACTGAGAGTTGCTTCTCCAAAACAGAGTGGTCAGCCTCCAGGACAAATTCCAGTTCCCAGCCTGGAAGATAAACAAACAGGGGCTCCTTGAAATGGTTTAGGTGGGAGTCCACCCAGATAAAAACAAACTCAACTCCAAACTTCACTGAGCACCTCTGATGAGCCCCAGTGCCAGAAAGGAGCAGAAGTGTGTTCAAGACCACAGCTATAAAGGGCTGGGCAGCACCAGGCTCTGGATTCCTGCATCCAGGCATCTCTGTTAACACTTTCCAACAAAGCAACAGGTCCCCATAGGGTTCAAACTCAGGTGTGCAGCTCTAGCAAGCAGGGAACCCCTCATTTGGCAGGAGATGCTCAATGTGACCGAATGGATGAACTTCCTTCTCTGGATCATCCAGGGACCGCCCCACGCATTTGTAGATTTAGCTTTCAGACTCCTGCCGTCCTGCCCTCATGCATGGCTGATGATCTAAAGTACTGATTAATATTTCTTTAAAGTCAAATTTCTCAGCACATGTCAGGGTGGAAATTCTATCTGTCCTCCATATGCCAGGCATCATTCCACAGCAGCTGGATGGGGAGGAAAGCTTAATCTCTCGGAACCTGCATAATATCTTTATAAAGATACAACTGGGCGAATGTCATAAAAATGTTCAGTTGTGGGTGCTGAGATGTCAGATGCCTTGCGTGCTTCCTTACTGCCAGGACACACTCCAGGGAAATCCCGGGTGCGCTTGAGGCCACATGACACACAGAGAATGCAGGCAGTAATGCCTTGCCTTGGAAGGATGAAGCATTTACAATCTTGATCCTGGAAAAAAAAAATTAAAAAATGACTGCCTTGAGAATGTGATGGATACTGCCCCCACAACCTGATGTTAAACCAAGATTTACTTAGAGCTCAGGAAAAGTCATTTGAATGATGGGGGCTTTTGTCGATCCCTTCGTTTCTCTGAATAACTATGGAACTCATAGGTCTGTGTTTCCCCACAAGGACTGTCTGCCCTGCCATTTGTTTTTTCTTTGTTATTTTTGCAGAGGCAGAACTGACCGCTGCCTTAAACACTTTTGACAAATATCCCTGGAGCTAAAACCAGCAGCACGAAAGCCACACCCAGGAACCAAGCTCCTGCTGCCTGCTTGGGGAACCATTACGTTCATTTTGCTCCCTGAATTGCTGCCATGCACTGGTTTCATGCAGTGTTCCTTGCACACGTATGAGATTGGGTTATGCTCAGGCGCATGGGCAATCAGCACCCACTAGATATGACAGGTGAATCTATTATCTGCTCTGCATAACATATTCCCCAACATTCCTCACTTAAAGCAACAATAATCTTTTATCACCTCTCACAGGTCCTGTGGGTCAGAAATTTGGACAGGGAGTGGCAGGGTGGCCTGTCTTTGCTGCATGGTGTCTGGACCCTAGACTAGGGTACTGGAAGCAGAGACAGGGACCATCTGAAGGATGTTTCCTTGTAGATCTGGTTGTCCATGCTGGTTGGCAGTTTTTAGCTGGAACACCCACACGTGGCCTCCCTTTGTGGCCTGGGCTTCCTCAGAAGATAGTGGCTGGGTTTTAAGAGCAAGTGTCCTAAGAGTGAGAGAGACAAGAGGCCAAAGCAGAAACTGTAATGACTTTGATGATCTGGTTACAAAAGGCACACACCACCACCTCTGCCATATACTATTGATTTAAACAATTACAAAGGCCTGCCTATGTCCAAAAAGAGGGAACACAGCCCCCGCCCCCACCCCACCCCCGCTGCCTGGTAGAGGATGGTCTATAGACAGGTCTGATCATCTTTGGAAAATGCAATCTACCCCAATGGCAGACAAGCAGAGCTGACTGTCCAATCCATCTCCTGCAATCAACGCTATTCCGCTGTGGTGTCTGTCAGCCTTGCTTAACATCTCTCCAAAGCCCAGTTCTATCTCAAGACAGTCTCTGTGATTCTACTTAGTAAAGAGTGCTCAATGGCCTGAGTCCTCTCTTGGGATTGCTTTTGTGCTTCTCTAAGATAAATATCCAGAATTTTAAAAAGGAAGAAAAATAGCTAGTGCCTTCAAGATCTCCCTTCTCTGAATCATTACCGATTGAGCTAATGACCACTGATAGTGAATTGGAATTCCTCTGAGCTGACGGAGGGCACTGTGGTGAGTAATTGCTGGCATATTGTTTTACTATGTTCAAGGTCTGCATGGTGGAAATGCCTCATCACAAGGATGCATCACCCATGGAGAGAGGCCACACTGCACAACGGCCTGCCTGGGGCAGCCACCTCAGCAGCCAATGGGAGCTCAACCTGGAGCTGAGCTGCTCCCAATGACCATTCCCCCTGTTTCTCCAGACACTCTGATGGTCACTGTCTCAGTGGGGCATGTACCAGGTATGGGGTAAGTGGGCCGCCGTGATCTAAGCCCCAGGTCATGTCTCTGCAATGCTTCATGCATGATGGGCATGGCCCAACCAATCCAAAAAACGGGGCCCTGGGTGATGAGGCTTTTCTGTCTACCCACTAATTACAGTTTTTAGTGAGCTGTGTCTGGCCACAATTCCAAAATTCCATTCTGACAGCCTACACCATGTTCTCCAGCAAGGGAGTCCTTTACTACACGTCAGTGTGTGGGATCAAGTAACACAGACAGATAGATCAAGGCCGTTGACAGTCTTTAATGAAGTGGCGGGGGCCAGAGCTGGGCGGGCTCCTCTCCAGGCCTTTGTTTTGCATGATGCAGGCCACGCTGGAGACTCAGTTGGTGGATCAGAGAGGCATAACCCTGGGCACACAAACACTCAAATAATCTCTCTTGGTTCTACAGAAGCAAACAGCACAGTGCGAGGGAGGATTTATGACTTCTTTCTGGCAGATTCTTATTTGCCTTGAAGAATCCAACAGAGGACTGCTGCCTGGAGGAACCCACACACTGCCAAGCATTAATCTACTCTGCAGAAAACCCACCAAGGACACTGTGTTGCAAGGGGACAGCTTTGAACTCCAGCTGCCACAGCTGGGGGAACATTTGATAGTGGAAAGCAATAAACAGTGGTGGGGGGAAGGTCATCTGGTTGAGAATATTTAGGAACATTCCCCTATAGGCAGCAACACAAAACACATTTACATCTGATTGTCTCTCTTCCTGAATGATCAGTTTCTGCCTGATGCTGACTAGGGACAGAAATATAGACAAGCAGAATTCAGAACCCCAGGGTGGGGTGAGAACACTCTGTTTTTTAAGACTTTGAACAACAACGAAGAGAGACAAAGAATTCTCCATGGCTATTCTGCCAGGAAGTAACCCACCAGTGCAGCTGCAGAAGAAAAACCATCCAGGGCTCAAGACCAAGAAGGGAGGTTGTCAGGGCCTGAGCCTCCCTTGCCTCGGGTTTACTGATGCTCTCAGGGCTGGGGTAATGCCGAGGTCATCCAGAGGTGACTTGATTGAACCCTCTGTGTGCACATTAAGTCAGTAAACCGCACCGTACCATTTCTACCAGGTGGTACTGGCTTTTTTTCTCTGGCCATACTGCTTTTTTGGTGGAGTCTTTATAAAACCACCCCTTCCCAAATGCAATGCACTAAATGCCTCAAGGGGTGTAAACGTAAAGATCCGCCCTACTCCATCCACAGGAGCAGTCCATAAGAGCAGAAGGAGGTGCATATACTTGTGGCTAGTGTTCTAACACAGGTAGAAACACAGCGCAGAAGATACTTGCAGAGAAGAAAGTAAATTCCACGGGGGGCAGACAAGGCCACACAATTCTGTGCCAAATGCCACATGGTCCCTGATCCTAGAATGCTGGGCTCATCAGGACCTTGTAGATATCTATTGGTGACAGTGTTATCTCTTTTTGTTTTTTGTTGTTTGTTTGTTTGTTTGAGACAGAGTCTCACCCTGTTGCCAGGCTGGAGTGCAGTGGCACCATCTCAGCTCACTGCTGCAACCTCCACCTCCCAGGTTCAAGCGATTCTCCTGCCTCAGCCTTCGTAGTAGCTGGAACAACAGGCACATGCCACCACCCCCAGGTAATTTTCGTATTTTTAGTAAACAGGGTTTCACCATGTTGGCCAGGATGGTCTTGATAGCTTGACCTTGTGATCTGCCCACCTCTGTCTCCCAAAGTCCTGGGATTACAGGCATGAGCCACCAGGCCCGGCCACAGTGTTTCCTCTTAATGTTAGTATTTAGTGGTATCACTATTAAATATTTTAACCTTGGAAGACCCATAAGGGGCATTTGAAGGCACATTTTATGACCAGGCTGCTTCACTCAGAGGAAGCCCCTGCACAAGGGTGCATCTCCTCACTTGGGCTTCCCATGGGTTCTGATTCAATGAAGAGCACTGAGTCAGGACTGAGACATGGTCACATTGATGCCAAAGGGATGCCACGCCACCCTGACACTGCCATGCAGACTCAGGTCCAATTCTCGGCTTAAGGCTCAGTTCTTCACAAGTGAGTCTCACTTCAGACACCAGCCACAAGCTCAGGGTCCCCAGATCACCTACACTTCTGCTCAGCCAATAACAAATTCCAGGGTTCCCATCAAGTTTAATCACATGGTGGAATGACTCACAGAAGTCGGGAGAGCTCTAGAATCAAAATTATGTGGGATACATCTTGGGACCATGCAGATGAGAGACACAGAGGGTGAGATTTATGAGGGTTCCAAAAATGAAGTTTTCATGAGCTCAGGTTGTATCACTCTCCTGGCACATGGACGTTTGACCAACCAGGGACACTCACCTGTACTTCAGGTGTCCAGAGTGCCTATTGGGGTCTCACTCCGTAGGCATGATTGATTAAACAGCCCTGTGATTAAACTCAATCTCCAGCCACAATCTCCAACCGCATCCCCTCCCCAAAGCCAGACCGATAGGGGCTCAGAGCCCTAACCCTCTAGTCACATGTTGGTGTTTCTGGTGTGACCAGTCACATCCCGAGTCTTCCTGTTCTCAGGAATTCTGGTGTGGTCACAGGGGCCTACCATGAGTAACAAAGGCATCCTATCACTCAGGAAATTCTGAGGTCTTAGAGGGTCCTTCCCAGGAACTGGAGACAAAGGCCAGCAAATGGTCTATTGTACAACAAAGTCCAAGCCTCCAACTCAGGTCTCTCGCTTGAAAGTCTTCTGTCACTCCCATGGCTCTTCACTCTCATCAGACCAAGAAGGAAGAGCGCAGTCGGGGTGTCCCAGGCTCCCCCGGAACCCACCCATCTTCAGACTCTCCAGCAATCCAGACACCTTCGTCTGCAGTTTCACCCCATTCTCTGGGTTCCTTACTTTTTCATAGTCATGACCTGAGATTCTCTGTCACTCCTCAAAGCCAGACTTGCGGCTTCCTAAACAACTGTGCTGGACTCATGCACCTCAGTTTCCAAAACTGGGTTTTGTTTCCAAAGCCCTTTTTTTTTGAGACAGAGTCTCACTCTGTCACCAGGTACCAGGCTGGAGTGTAGTGGCACGATCTCTGCTCACTGCAACCTCCACCTCCCGGGTTCAAGCAATTCTCCTGCCTCAGTCTCCTGAGTAGGTGGGACTACAGGTGCATGCCACCACACTCAGCTAATTTTTGTAATTTTAGTAGATACGGGGTTTCACCACGTTGGCCAGGATGGTCTCGATCTCTTGACCTTGTGATCCGCCCGCCTCGGCCTCCCAACGTACTGGGATTACAGGCGTGAGCCACCACTCCCGGCCCTCCAAAGCCTTTTGACAGGCCACTCCCCTTCCACTCCTTCTCTGGTGCTGACTCACAGAGCCCCTGCCTTAGTCACCTGCGGTCCCGCAGTCAGCCATGACCCCACTCACTTACCCATTTGTCACTTTCCCTCCCTCAGTCTTTCTTCCTGGAAAGGCTTTCTCTGGTCACCTGAGTCCCAGCCAGTCTCCCAAGGCTTTCTCAGCTGCTTTTTACCTCTTGGTGAATTTCGCGACCTCCCTCACCCTTCCACTGAAGCAGGTGTCCTCCTTGCTCGCTTGGCAGTCTGCTCTCATGATCTGGACTTGACATCACTGTATTGAGCTGTACACATTAACTTCTGCCAACATGGGTCCAGTCTTGTAAGAGCTGGGTTGTATTTTCACACGTGCTGACAGTCTCAGCTCTTAGGGAAGTAGCTCCCGCACTGATGGTGCCCAGGAGTGATTCTCAGTGAATTTGCAGCTGGTTTTACGTGGTAGACCATCTCCTTTTTTATTCTGATAAAATTCTTGGATTTTCTTGAACTCTGTTAATATTTCTGCCTAAAAATAAATGCAAAGTAACCAAATTTATGATCATCTCCAAAAATAAAATACAATAAAAACTTGGCTTTTCCTCTAAGATTTAACATAAGGTTTGAGTTATGTGTCTTTTTCAAGTCTCCATTGATGGAGGTATTCATTAATCTGTTCTCAATTGCCTGTGATCCTGCCTTTTCCACAGTTAAACATCTCCAAATGACAAGGAAACAGAACTTCAGCATGCAAATGAGATAACCAGGGGATCTGACTGAGCAGAATTGAAGACATGACTGTAAGCTTAGTCAGCATTTTCTTCTAATGGCACCAAGTAGCCCACAGTATTACCTGTGCATGTCTCATCATCCAGGTCAGGATAAAAGGACATCTCTGGAGTGTCAAGTTTCTGTTAACATTCACTTGGGTGGATGTTTAAGCTCATTTTATTTATTTATTTATTTTTTGATACCTACTTGTCTTCTAGAAACATTTTTTTATATTTATTTTATCCCAAGAATCTTTGACATGAAACAGGAAAAAAAAAATGTGCCAACATCTTGAGTGAGTCACTATCAATGAGACATGAGATATTGCTTTATAAATTCTCCACCAGGGGTTTGCATCAGAGCCAGCTTCTGCTACCAGGGCACCCACCGTAGTGCACCCATCTGGTAAGCCGGGTGTAAGGTCTGTTCTCGCTGAGTGTAAGATGAAGAAACTGAGGCCAGCACAAAAATAATCCAATGCAAGGGAATTTATTCAGGCTCCCGGGTGAGGTTCTGCAGTCCGACAGGAGGGGCCAGAGAAGTCACGCGGACTCCTCTCAGACCTGGGGTTTTATAGGGAGTGGAGGCGTTTGATTGGTTGTGCTCAAGGTGAGTGAGACAAAATGGTGGGGAGTGGGGCCTGGATGGAACAAAATGGCAGGGAGTGGGGCCCAGATAGGACAAAATGGTAGGCAGGGAGTGGGGCCTAGATAGGACAAAATGGTAAGCAGGAAGACAAAATGGCAGGCACAGAGTGGGGCCTGGATAGGACAAAATGGTGGGAGTGGGGCCCAGATAGGACAAAATGGTAAGTAGGGAGTGGGGCCTGGATGGGATAAAATGCTATCAGGTAGGTCCTGACGGGGCTTTTTTTCCCAGGCTCCCGGTGGGGGGAGGGGGAGGCGTGTCCGAGCTCCCAGCGAGGGTAGGGGGCGTGTCCGAGCTCCCCGCAAGGGAGGGGGGCGTGTCCGAGCTCTCCGCTACGCAACCAGCCTTACACTGGGTATCTGTGAAACAGAGCAAGCCTGGGGAATGTTCACCTGCCCCATTTCACAGGCCAAACACAGTGGTACTGTATTCTAGGCTCACAGGAACCTACAGCATCAGCACAGCCACACTACTTTTTGAAAAGGTGATATTCAAACCTGCACTTCCCTCCTACACTTCCTTCCAGAAAGCCCATTCCCTGAGAACACTTGCAAACCACTAATGACTCTGCATTGAGTGTAAGCACATCTGTGAACCAGCAAAGACTTCCCAGAAGCTCCTGGAATCCTCATTGAAATAACAAGTCCCCATTTTGTGATCCTAACACCACCAGATGGGATCCAGGTAGGTGTGCAAGACCTTGGATGTCCCTGGAAGTTCTTCTTCATGCTTAATAAATCCCTTGGACCACCTTTCTCGTTGCCATTCACTTCTTTCCAAAAATTAGGGGAACACCGCAGGACATCTCTATTCACATGGGTTCTAGGTGGTTTGTTTGTGCTGTCTGTGCTGCTGGGATCAGAGCTGTGCCTTGAGGTGTCCCTGAATAGTCAAAGTACCACATGAGCAGGAAGGAGGCTTGAGCTTTGCTTTTGGTTACAGGGTATATGCACAAGGACTACTCAGAATTTAGAAGTTATATCTCTTTTCTTACTCCCAGCCTGTGACGTGTGAAACGTGACCTGTATTATAATCCAGATTCTTCCAGTAACTTGTGGTGAGAAAGACCTCCAATGAGCTGTATATCTCTCTGTCTCAGTTTGCTTATCCATTAAATGGGTTTAAGAAGAATGCCTACTGCACAGGGCAGTTGTTTGATTAAGGGGGATAATTATAAAACTGCTTGCCCCAGTGTAAAGACAAAGAAACGATAACTATTGATAAAGACAGTATCTATTCTTTAATGCTTGTTTCCCAGTGAAAACAACTGGCCTCTTTTCCAATCATTTTGGCAGCCAACCCCAAATACACCAAGGCAAACACTGAAATGGATGGAATAGAGACATGAAAGCAATGAGTTCTGGGGTCAAAAGTGCTGTTGCACACAGGGTGAGGACAGACAGCTCTCCAGCCACAGGGAGCCTTGGGAGCTGCCATGGTCCCCCAGGAGCCAGGAGTGCAATTGGCCTCTCTCTCCTCGGTGCTGTATCACCTGGGCAACACCAGATGTAGACTGGGACTAGGGACCCGTGGGCCCTTCTGAAAAGAAGATGTAGCCGTCTTAGACCTGTTTTTAATATAAGAAAACCCCTGTAGCCATATGCATTGCTCAACCGTGGCCACAGCATGAGCAAAGCCCGCATCCATCCACTGCATCTAGGAAGTGCTTCTGCATGGCCTTTCCTGTCCTCGGGCTCCTGCGCTCTCACTCTTGAGTGCCTCATCCACTCGGCAACCCACAGAGAACCTGATGTTGGTCAGCTGGGGCTCGCCTTCCTGAACCATCATGCCAAACACCAGCAGTCTTACGACTGCCTCAGAGGGGACAACCTCCTGGACAGGTTGGTGACAGTCTACAAGTTCACTGACTGTCTTCATTTGGGCACAACCTTTTCTCTGACGCAAACCAGGCACGAACTTAAAAGAATATTGACTTCAAAGCCACTGCTATGCACCTTTCCCCAGGGACCTAACCCCCTTGGGGTGTCCCATGCTCACCTCGTGTCCCAAAACATGATGCAACCCATGGGAAATTGAATCACTTGCCAGTCACATGAAGGTCCCCTTGCTATTCAGCCAGCACAAAGGTCTTTGTGCTGGTCAATACAGCTGCAGGATTCTAGTTTTCCAAGAAGAAGCAAGTTGATGGAAGCAAACACTGAAAGTGGAAACAGGCAGAAGCTTGTCGTGAGTATTTTCACACAGGGAAGATGGGGCTGGAGTGTTTAGGATGCCAAGGTAAGCAGACACACAAGCAGCCTGCTCATGCATGCACTCCTCACTTCATCAGCGCCCCAGGGAGAGGGAAAGAGGAGCTGGGCCCTGGGCCAGGGAACCAGAGCCGAGTTTCCATCACTCACATGGAGCCAGCTCAACTCAGAACTCCAACTGCAGACAGCTTCCCAGGACAGCCCAACCTCAAGGCAGCAGAGATGCTGGATGGTGAGAAGTAGGCAGAAAGGGAGAGCAGAGACATTCATCAGCTTAAAGAGAAATCCATGACCCCCATCTTCCTGGATCATCTTTTCCAAAACTTAAAAACAATGCAACACAAACCCTGGGGTTACTAATATTTCAGGAATCTGTATTTGATTTCCTCCACTTTTGTAAAGCAACATCAAAGTACTGAAATTGACCTTCCTACTCCTCCCAGAATAGGGTGTATGCCTCACCATTCAGAGGCAGAGCCAAACTGAGAATGAAAAACAGCATCCCATCATCTAGTCTTGCCCAGCAACTTTATCCCAAGCTCAATGAGATGCTGTCCCCAGAGCTGCAGTCAGGGAGACTCCTCCAGTTTCACAAACACACCCTCTTGTAATTTCCAGCTCTTTGGAGTAGCAACTTGGACAAATTGAAAATGGCACATGAAACATCTCTGTGCCTTTCAAAGGAAGGGGGCATCTCTAATGAGCTTTTGAAAGGAAGCATGGCATCGCCCAATGGAAAGAAATGTGTACTGACCACCCAGGCTTGCAGATGAGGCTCTGCGATCAAGAGTGGATATTTGTTTCTGATTCCAATTCTCAGGAGTCAGGAGACCTACAAATGTACTCAGGGCATCCAGACAGAGGCAGATTGCTGCTGGATTGGAAGCAAAGGACCTGAAGTAAGTTGGACCTCTAATTCTAGTCCAACTTACTTCCTTCTTCCCCCAGGTCCATGACTCTGGCTTTGAGACAGCTGCTTTCCCAATTGTGGTTCATGGGAAACCCACCCTAACTGAGGTTCCCACCTCAGACCAAACTGGAAGGAACCCTTGCCAAGTCCTTCAGCGGCCGCAGGGATGAGAGTCCTACGCAAATATGAAATGTGGCATGCAGTCTCACAGAAGAACATGTTCTCACCAAGGATCGTTACAGAGAGCTGCCTTGTTCAAAGGTCCAAGACGGCTTTGGCAAAGGGGATCTCTCTTTCCATATTTGGCCAGAAACATGGGTTGACAGCAAATGCTATGATTTTGAAATACGTGGCATATTATTTTTGCGAGATAGTCTATCTCTGGTGGTATGTTCCACCGCTGGTATCAAATACTGTTAAATGTTGAAGTCAGAAGATTTTAAACCAAAATAGGAGATAGCAATTAAGTAATGCTGTGCCCAATCTGTTGCCGTTGGAGGCTGGTGCATTATCACAGGTTAAAGGGCAAGTGGGGAATTTGTAACAGATATTAGTCATGAGGTTAACCCACCAGGCTCACGTGGGAGAAGAAAGAAGGAAAAGGCTATAGAATTGGGATGTCTGTCTCCCCCGTCTACAGATGTTGCAAGTGGCTCTGGCTCTAAGAAACAACTTCTTGTTTTAGGACGTTCTAGGAGTGGCCTTGGCAGGTGACTGGAGATTTGAAGAGAAGAAAGATAGAATTTTGTGCAATCTTTGACACATTTTCTGACCATGTCTGAATTTAAAATGCCCCCAGTTAGACTGGTGCTTTGGAAGTCCATTTTCTTTTTAAGATGAGGATATTGAAAGAAATTCACAGGCACAATTTCCTCAAGTCAAAAATATAACCTGGTGAGTAGCAACTAGATGGGAGGAAAGTGGGATGAACACAGAGTGACCTTCACAGTGCTGAGACCTGACCTCACCTGCACTCCACACTCTGTGGGGCAGCTCTGGGCTGCAATCCTGCATGCTTGCCACTGAGGCGTGGCCAGCAGCTGCAGAAGGCAAAAGGTGCCTGCAAAATGAAACAGCCACTGTGACAATGTGGCTCTGTCATTTTGCAGACACTTTTTGACACAGAAAAAGCTCTGGCTGCAGATTTAACATGAATAGCCAGAGGCCTGCAGGGTCGGCACCACTTCAGCTCCTGTCTGGTCTGAGTGGTCATGGGGGCTGGGGCTATGACAGCTGACTCTTCATAAAAGCATCTGTCAGGGGCACAGTGTGGACCTTGCTAGACTGACATCTGGTCAAGGGTCTCCATGCTGGAGGAGGAATCATACTCTCTTTTTGTGTGGGTTTTTCTTTTTTTCTAGATCAATAGATATCACAAAGAGTTTTGGAAAATCCTAACACACCTTTGGACTTTTGGACAAATAAAGGTCTCTCCCTACAAGTCAGCATAGAACAAAGAAAGCAGTAAGGAAGCCTTGAGTTTCCACAGTTGGATTCAGACTTCAAGGCGAAATGCAAGTAGGTCATTTACCTAACTATAAATATGTGATCTCAGTGTTGGCCAAAAATGGGCAAAACTTCCTTAGGAAGCAAGGGTGAGAAAAATGGGATCCAAGAGCTAATCCAGGAACCCAGAATTCAGCCCAGGATTGCAGGGGGCTTTTGAAAATAAATGGACTTCCGAAGGCTTCAGGTCCTGACCAGGTTGAAATCCCTGAGGACCGTGGCTGTAGAGGAGCACAAACAATGATGAGATGGTGCAGGGTAGGTCACTGGCAGAAACTGACTGATATTTGTTTCTTTACAATGTAGATTATCAAGATTTGGAGCAGAGATTCTCAGGCTTGGCTCCCACCAGAATTCCCTGGGCAGCTCCGAAAGGTCCCCGTGTTCAGGTGTCCCGTCAGACCCACAGAGCCGGAATACAGAGGAGCCCAGGCATTAGGCCTACCCTTCTCACCCACAGTGAGATTTCACAGGGATAAAACAATCTGTGCATGTATAAGCAGGTTAACTCTCTTCAGGTTAAATCAAACCTAGAGGAAGCAAATGACAGATATTTCCTGATCTCCAACCCCCAGGCACTTTTCTTCAGAAGATAATGAGTCATTGCCGAGCAAGTGGCACTTTATTCCCCACTCACCTTCCCACGGGGACACAGACGCAGTCAGCCCTGTCCTCCTGTGCCATGTGGGTGTGGGGTGGGGAGGTGGAGATCTCTTCTCCCCTGGCCTGCTTCTTTCTCATCTGCTCTATGGAGGACCCTATGTCCTCAGACATGTATGAAAGACCCTCCTGAGAACAATTCCAGGCTGCACAAAACAAATTCAGCAGCTGAAACAAGGCTCTGCCCTCATGCTCAGGAAGCACTTAATCCGGCACCTACACCTCTGCTCCATGCTTTTCAGGGAGCCCACACATAAACTCCACAACAAAGGGATGATGAGGGGTAGGTAGCCACTTGATCACTTCTGTGCTAGAAAGGAGGCACCGTGCTTTCACATGGAAGATCCAGAGAAGGTGGGACCCTTGTCCTCCACCACTGACAATCAAAGAAATGCAAAGGAGTAGAGATGGGTGAGTGCTGGGGGTGGGATTTGAAGTTGGACCTGCCGACGCCACTCCGGCATTCTCTCCACCGATTCTCAGAACCACCCTGCAGATAGTGCCCTGGCCCTGACCTCTGAGAAGGTGCTTCCAAGGGCCCACCGATCTCATCTGAGTGGACACACTTTTTGGGAGTTTACAGACTCCTTATCTGACTGGGCTGCTTTTCCATAGGGCCGTGCATGAAAAAGGTCAACCCTCATGGTGGGGTTTGCCATGGGATTAATCCAAATAACGAAATAAGTGTCCTGCAGTCACGAGACCTGGCCTGTAGTCAGGAGACTGAGATTCAAATCCTGATTCAGGACATGACAGCCTTTTAAATCTCAGGCGAATAGATACCTGGGCCTGCATGTCCCAAAAACCCTGGGGGCTGCTCAGAGGAGTTAGCATCCTAGAGGATGATCCTTGTCAGGGATCCTCTGGCAGGCCTGATACCTGGAGCCTGCGTCTCCCACACCACACACCTGCACTTTACCTCCCATCGGCTCTCCTGTCCCTGACAACCACCTTCTAGTCAAGCCCCTGGCACCTTCCTGGCCTGGCTAGGACTCCACCAGAACCCCCAGCTCAGGCAGATCCTTGCATGTAGAAACTTCCCTTTCCATCCCTCCTTAACTTCCAAGTGGCAGTCCCAAGTCCCACCCCTAGAAAGTGATGTAGCAGGCTGCTTTGCATTAAGGTGCTATGACTGACACCAGAGATTACAGTTGCAGAGGACCACAGTTGTCAAATGGGCCCTTTCCAGTTACAGCTGAGGAAACAGGCCTACACACAAAGGGCCCTGTCCCTAGTCACACATCCAGCTGGAGCCAGAGAAACCTCTTCAAGGAGCTCTCAAATCTCAGGCTCCCATTCCTTCTATAGATAAGCCCGCCAGCCCGTGCAGCCTCTTTACCCAGCCTCCCACCCAAATACAGAATGGTGAGCTGTGGATTCTGCAGCACTGTTTCCACCAAGACAGAAAGAGATATCTTTCCCCTCTGCAGCCTCCATGTCAGGAGAGGAAGCCAGACTCAGCATCTGGGCTCCTGCTACCAGCTGGGGAAACCCTGTACAGAATGTACATGAGAACTCCAGAGGCCCGGAGGCGCTGGCCCTGGTTTCATTCCGAACCCCTTACAGGCCTGATGAGTGTATGGACCTTTTGGGACCCGTCTGCATGGGCAGCATTTGCTCTGCAAACAGCAGAGCAGCCTTGCCCATTAGCATGTGGTGCACACGTGTTTGCTGGCAGGGGTGTCTGCACATGGCCTGCTGAACAAACACATCTTAAGACTTAAAAAAAAAAACAAAACTGGAAACTGTCATTAATAATCTGATTTTTAACTTTATAGGGCTTTGGCCCCAAAGGTATCAGACTTCTCTATTACCACATTTCAGTCCAGCTTGCAGCTCACACTTGACACGGTGTTTAATCTTGGCACATCAAAGGGACAACTCTGCTACATTTGTTGCTGTTGTTACCAGTGCCTGAATCCATCTGCACTCTACCGAGAAACCTACTGCTCCAGACACAGGAATTCCACCCGCTTCCCACCTCAAGGCTCTCAGATACTTCAAAGCCATTTCCTTAAATAAATAAGTAAGAGAAAAGGGGAGAGAACAAGGGTAAAGTTTTTGCTGTTGTTTGTTTTCCAAAATGTTTCACTTCATTAAAATTATAGAAGTCAGATCCAATATGCCTTGGGGTGTCCACATATGAAAATGGCCATCCTATTTTACCCTTATAATAAATACAGAATATTGTATGTTTCTGTGAACTTTCAGAAGCTCCGAATATTCTGGAAACTTCGCAAGGACAGAAAAGTGTGGTCATATGCCATCACTCTATTAGAAACGCGTGGCTCAGAATTGGCGCAGAGGAAAACAGGCCTGTCTCCCAACCCACGGCACTCGGTGTGAGGTCATCTTGTGTGAGACGCTGTCACCATCTGCAGTGACCCCAGCAGGTGCCAAGAAGGCCACAGGGGCAGGCCCTGACCCCGTGCACTCCTTGATGGTTCTCAGCTCTCACATGGAGACCCGCCATTCCCTCCTTACGCACCATGGGAGGTCATGCCGTGTCCACCTCCAAGGCCTACCAGGAGTCCCTTGGCCTGTGGCCAGCTGGGAGAGTCTCCCCCATCATTGTCCACACTGCTTCAGGCCACTGTCCGCCCTGGATCATGTACCTTTGCATATAGTCCTGTCTCCCTCCAAAGAC
Organism: Aotus nancymaae; assembly: GCF_030222135.1. Lineage (NCBI taxonomy): Eukaryota > Metazoa > Chordata > Mammalia > Primates > Aotidae > Aotus > Aotus nancymaae. Next base: position 23,188,089 of record NW_026988455.1, read on the forward strand.
AAGACCTAAATGTCCAACTCACACCTCAAGAAACAACAGCCATGAAACACCTGGGCGGAAGAGCACTCAGAGGAAATGGGTGGAGTCGCTCACAGCCACCACTCTGAGCGCCTAAGGATTGGATTAGGAACGCTTCATCAGCCCAGCCCTTATGGCAGAAGGTGACAGTGCCCTACCAGGCCAAGAGGAACGGGGACTCCATGGGACCACCCTGGAAACATGACCCACGTTCCTGACAGCATGAGGACCTGGTGGCCAGGGGTCTAATGATGCCCCTCACCTCCCTCCAGGGAAATGTGAAGGGTGAGAGCCAGAGGAGCTATCTTCCAGTGGCTACACAGAAGGGCCTGCAATACCACAGGCCAAGCGAACCTCAGGGCCCGGAGAGATGTCCCAAGGGACCAGAATCCAGATGCACCAGACTGAAGAGCTCCAGAAAGTCTGTATGGGGACTCAAGACACCACCAAAGCCACGTGAGCACATGGCCTCCTCACAGCAGTGCCTGTTCAAGGAAGGCTTATGTTTCCCTTTTATTTTCTCCCTTCAGCCACCTTGAACTCTCCAGAAAACTTGGGCAGTGGGAAGGATGAAGAGGAGCCCATGAGAAAGAATAGAAAAAGTGGTCCCCACCCAGATTCCCAATGCTGACTTCCATCCTGAAAATAAAGATGAACTGTTCTGGTGGCTGAAAGTGACTGAGGACTGTTTATAACCTAAGAGGGAGCAGACAGGTCAAAGGGCTGGCCTGCTCCTCATTCCTACAGGAAAGCCACCTCCTCCCCCCTGAAGAAAGTATAAATGACAATGGACAAAATGCAATGTTGTGTCTTCATTACAATTTACTCAACACGCAAGTTACATGTATTTCAGGCACAATGACTAGGACATTTGGCTCATGGCTAAATTTCAGTAAATATTATTGAAGGAACAGGTTTATTCTCCTAAAAATGAAATATCTAGGTTAGATCATAGGCAAAATACCACATTCAGTAAATACAGTTCTAAGGATATCATAGCCATAAATGTTGCCCACTTGGTCCCCTCCTCTGGGACAAGCTCCTTGTCATCCTTCAGGGTCAGACTCCAGGCTCAACTGCCAATGCCCCCAAAGGCAGGCCAGGCTTCTCCTCCCCGAGGCATAATAACAATAATCACAGTAAGAGCTGCAGCCACCGCCTTCCTGTGCTCAGGGCTCTGAGTTCAGCCTCCAGGTGGATACTTTCTGGGTGCCTCACCCGGGAGAGAGATGCCATCAGCCTATTTCACAGGTGAGGATGTGGACACACAACAGAGCAGAACATGTTTACAACTCTGTCCTTTATGATAAAAATGTCCAAAGTCCTTATGAAATGAGACAAATGCATTTCATGCATGGACTGAAACTGTCCCTTACCGCACAAAAATATTCCCCTGCTGTGAATTCGCCTGCCATCAGCTCAAGTGTCCACAGCAGAACAGAACTGCAGAAACTCGAGCTGTTTCCTCACCTTGATAACCACAGTATTATCATTGTTTGTTCAAAGCAAATGTGAAACATAGGGACACCAGGGACGTGCATGACCCCAGGGCAGTGTGGGAATCACAGACCACACCTGCAGTGAACCGAAAGCGTCCTGGGCTGTTATTAACTCCCACTGGAAGCAAACTCCTGTGTCTGACCAACTGTGTTACTGGGAGTTCTTCAAATTTACTTCCTTGCAGACTACATTTATTAAAGTATACATAGAATAAGGTGCCAGTTTGAGGCTTACGTATATATTATCCCAATTCAACAGTAGGCATTGGAGCCACTGTTTGGAACACAAATGTTTCTCCAGGGAGAAGTATTTTATCACTGGCATCACTCAGAATCACTGGTGCGTGGTGTTGATAAACAGAAGACAGACTGGTTGGCCTTATTTTTGTTTTGGGATTCTCTAAAGACAATGAGCACCCTCATTGCCCACAGGGAGGGGGAGAGGAGGAGACCACGCCCCTACTCCACCCTGCCCTCAATGTGCCACTGCCCAAGGTTACCGGGAACAGGAGCAGAGCCAGGATGGGGCACAGTGGTGTAACTGGGACTGTGGGTGCCACACCCAGTCCACATGGCCTTCCCCGGGAGCCTCCTTCCACCACGACTCACAGTTCTTTTAGGGTCACATCCCAAATAACCTCCCTGCACCCAAGTCACAGCCCTGGGTCTGCGTCTGTGGAAAACCCAAACCAGGACAAGTGGGTTTCTCCTGTTGATGTCCATGAATGCTCTGATCTAGAGAGGGCTTCACAAACACCCACAGGTACCTGCTGGCCTTCTTGAAGACCTTTCCAGATCAAAGCATTCAATTCTATTTGATTTCCTATAGTAATCTTTTAAAAAATTACTAAAAGCACGCTCTATAACCACATGATCCAGCAATTCCACTCCTGGGTACATGCCCAAAAGAACTGAAAGCAGGGACTCAGACACATATTTGTACACCCATGTGCATAGGAGCATTAATCACAATAGCCAAGATATGGAAACAAGGCCAGGTGCAGTGGCTCATGCCTGTAATCCCAGCACTTTGAGAGGCTGAGGAGGGTGGATCACCTGAGGTCAGGAGTTGGAGACCAGCCTGGCCAACATGATGAAACCCTTCTCTACTAAAAATATAAAAATTAGCCTGGCATGGTGGTACATGCCTGTAATCCCAGCTACTCTGGAGACTGAGGCAGAAGAATCACTTGAACCTGGGAGGTGGAGGTTGTAGTGAACCGCTATCATGCCACTGCATGCCAGCCTGGGTGACAGAGCGAGATTCTGTCTAAAAATAAAATAAGATATGGAAACAACTTAAGTGTCCATTGAGGGATGGGTGGAGAAACTAAATGTGGTACATCCATACAGTGAAATATTGTTCTGCCTTAAATAGGAAAAAAATGCCTGTGATAGGCTACATGAATGAAGCTTGAGGACCCATGCCAAGTGAAATAAGCCAGTCACCAAGAATACAAATATTGTGTGATTCCACTCCTGCAAGGTACCTAGAGTAGTCACATCCATGAGCCAGAAAGTAAAAGGCCGGTTGCCAGGGGCTCGAGGAGGGGAATGGAGCCCTGTTGCCTAATGGGTAAGGAGTTTTAGTTTTGGAAGATGAGAAAGTTATGGACGTGAATGGTGGTGATGGTAACACAACAGTGTGAATGGACCTAATGCTACTGAGCTGTACACTTGAAAATAGCTACAAGGGCAAATTTTAGGTTATGCGAATTTTACCACAATTTTTTTGACTTTAAAAAAAAAAAAAAAGCCGGACGCGGTGGCTCAAGCCTGTAATCCCAGCACTTTGGGAGGCAGAGGCGGGTGGATCACGAGGTCAAGAGATCGAGACCATCCTGGTCAACATGATGAAACCTCATCTCTACTAAAAATACAAAAAATTAGCTGGGCATGGTGGCGCATGCCTGTAATCCCAGCTACTCAGGAGGCTGAAGCAGGAGAATTGCCTGAACCCAGGAGGTGGAGGTTGTGGTGAGCCGAGATCGTGCCATTGCACTCCAGCCTGGGTAACAAGAGCGAAACTCCATCTCAAAAAAAAAAAAAACTTCATAAAAAAATGTGAAAAGCCCATTCCGGATCATGTGATGTAAGTGAGCAGCCCTGGGCACTGTCCGTCACCCAAGAGCATGACTCAGGGTCACAGTCGATAGGATCACTCAGAGGCAAAGGTCAGTGCTGAAGTCAAAGGACACTGCTGGTTAGTGGCGGAGTGCATCTTCCCCAGGGTTCAAAGCCGAGGTCCCGCCCTGCCGGCTCAAGACAGCCAAGCACACTGGGACCGCGGCCTCACTGTGGCTGACATCGAGTGCCTACATACGACTCGTCTGTCACAATCCATTAATGCTGCTGATTTGCCTTTCTTTGGTGTTAAGGTTTGTTTGCTATTACTTTGAAGAAATGTTTGGTTTTGTAGCTGTAAATGCTACAAGCCCATCATGGAGTTCACAGAACTATGGATAAACTCCTGGTTTACGCTTTTATCTTAGTTTGGACTCCCCTAAAACCTCGGAGACAGGATTCTAATTGCTGGGAGAGAGAGGCAGCCCTGACCATGAGCTCCTGGGTGGGAGGGGTCCACGCTGCTTTAAGGAGAGGCCCTCCCTGACCCTCACAGAGCTGCCCCTGGGGAAGGGAAGGGGAACCCTGCACTGCGGCTGGGCCCCTCCCCACAGGTTTGCAGGTTGATATCCAGTGGGGCAAACACTGAGGTTCTGGTGGAAGTCACTGGTTCCCAAACAGGAGAGGGCATCCAAACTCTCCAGAGGGTCCATTCCCGCACGAATTGTGAGCCCTGCCCAGGAGTCTCTGATTGAGTTGGGGGCAAGGGAGACTGAGGGTCCAGAATTTTGACATATTCTCAAGTGATGCTGCTGCTCTTCCCAGGACATTCCCTTGAGAACCCATAGACCAGGTCAGCTGGAGGCCTCCGCCTGGCAGCCCCTGCACTAAACTCGGTCCCTTGGCCAATCCCAAGTCATTTGCCGCTGTCCCAGACACATGTCTTCACCTGTACTGTGTCCCTGTGTCCTTGTAAACTGGGAAGATCTTACAGGATGGGTTTGAGAACTGAATTAAATTCAAGAGTGTTTGGAAGGCACCTGCTTCCTGCAGCAGCTCAGTGCATAGCATGGCGACACCAGTTGGTCCTGATGCGCCCCCAACCCCGGGGGCAGAAAGGGGGCCCCTCCACAGTGGCCAGGAAAGTGACATCAGCTCAGCTGAGAGGGTGCTGCCCTCCTGATGCCTCATGGATAGGCGTGCCCCATGGCAAATCCACTTATTTTCATAAGAAAACAAATAGGCCTGTGTTACAGACTAGAGAGCTAAGAATGCGCCCACATTTTGAAGATGAATAAGACTTCAAGATAACAAAAGATTTCTGCTTGTGGTTGGCCTCTTGGGAATATGCCCCATACCCCATTCTCTGTTTTGTGACTGGGGAGGTCTGAGGACTGTGGCCGGGAGGCTGGAGGAGAAGGGAGCAGTGTTCTGTAACTGGACTACCAGGCTGAGTGCCTCGGGCCCTGCCAGGAGATACTGGTCCTAATAGGGAGAAAGAGTCCAGCAGGGCTGGGAACCAGCAGTCCAGGGGCAGCTGAGGTCCCCATACCCACTCAGCTCATTGGTAGACGGAGGAGGAGTGCTCCACCCAATTCTCCTTCACTAGTGTCAAACCCTTGTGGTGCTCAAACTGTAGCTCCCTCCAAGTCCTGGAGTGCTGTTAAAGGATGGCCCCCACCAGCTTCTGCTCAGCCCAGGTCAAGGTGGGACCCCAGGCTCCAAATTTCCAACCAGTTCCATGGAGGTCGATGCTTCTGGCCCAGGGCCCACACTTTGGGAGCCACTGGTATGACCTAAAGGCATCATCAGCGCACTCCAGCTGCTTAAAGAAGAGCTTCCAGTCCCTTGGGCAACTGTTCCAGGCTGACAAACAGTAGAGGGAGTTCTGGGCTTTCCTCCCTGGCCCCACCTGCTCTCAGCCTGCTCACAACCTGCACAGAAGCTCAAGGGACCAGATGGGAAGCCTGGCATTGCCTGGAGCCTGGGCTGGAAGCAGCCATCGCAGCCCCTCCCAACACCAGGTGTCCTATTGCCCAGTGCATCCTAGGCAGCCATCTCCCTTCTCTGCTCCCCATGTCACATCAAACAGGGACAGGTCCCCCCGAGCTGCGTGCACTGCTTACCCTTTAGCCTCTCGCTGACCTGACTGGCTCCCAGTCCACCTGTTGCAAATTTTCCCTCCTTAACATTCTGTATTTTTTTGAGGAGAGGAAGGTAAGTTTGCTTGGGAGGGAATATGACCTGGGATTGGGTCTTGGCCTGGTGGGCAGTACCCCTCTAAGATGCCGACACAAAATAAGCCTGCACACGATCCTGGAAAAGTAAGTATTCTAATAGGGAAGAAGTCCAACCTGGTTCCCCGAGAGGAGTCTTAAGCCCCACAACCCAAAAAGAGGACGACCTGCATCATCCTCAGCAGGCAAACGCCCTTCAGATGAAGCAGTCCCAGGAGAGCCAGGCCCTGAATTCAGATCCTGCCAGGACCCTGCATTGCAGTCAGTGAGGCCTCAGCTGCTCCCCAGGTTCCAGGTTCTTCTCCCTGAAGCCTGGGAGATCTGGGCACTTCAAAGCACACACATTCCTACACAAGCGGCTCTCGTCACAGGGCATGCAGGTGTGAACTGACACTTGCACAAAAGCTCTGCACAGCAGTGGCCTCACCCACCCCGCCCTGTCCTGCTCCACCTCACTCCCCAGGGAAGTCACCTGGACCTCCAAAGGAGCCCGAGCTGGGTAACCTGACTTTTAAGCCCACTTTACTATCAATTAGCCACTAGTTGGCACCTTCTCCCATGCCAGCTCCTTGCTGGTTCTGCAGAAATAATGCACAGAGGTCTCAAGTCTAGTCCACTTCGTGAGGGCAAAGACAACTCTTATGTGCACACATGCACACACACAGGCACACACTCCCCACACAGACACATACACGGGAACACACAAGCACATGCACACAGAGACACGTGCACACACAGGCTCACATGCACGCACGCACACGCACACGCACACGCACACACACGGAGGGGCGGGAATCGCACAGCAATTGTGCAGGCAGGTAAACGTGTTCAAACAGGCAAGGCACTGGAGCACAGGTCAGAAAGCACTACAGTGACTCAGACCAAACTCCAGCTCCCCCAGACTTCGTGACCTTAAACAAGTCATTTGAAGTGTCTGCGTCTCAGTTTCCCTGCAAACACTATTGAAACAGAATGTTCAGAAATCAGATTCCTCCTGCAAGAGCCATTCTCAGGTGACCTTTATCAAAAAGTCAACTGAGACATCTGAGGCCTAAGGAATCAGCACTGGGCTGGAGGAGGTAGGGGGGCCCACAGCCCCACCTCCCGCCCCCAGGGAGCCTTCCTGGCTGCCTTTGATTGGAGGCCTCTGAAAATCTGTAAGGAAACTTTAGTCTTTAGAAGAACCATCTGAAAAAGTTATTCTGACCAAACCCTGTGTGTGGAAAAGAGAGCCACGATCTGCTCCAGACCCCACCACAGGCTGTCGTCATGAAGGATGGAAAAACGGGGGTTTTGCAGAGCTCAGACATTCAAGGCTTACAAGGAGCATGCATGTGGAGCCATGAGGCTCTAGAAGCAGGATCCCCCAGGGCTGGTGCCAGTTCAGAAGAGGCATCATCCATGAGATGGGGTGACCCCATGTGGGTCAACCAAGTAGTCAGGGTCCCCATGCAGTGTGGGTACAGGTGTGGTGCCAGACGTGGGCAGCCTGGCTTGAGTCCTGCCCAGGCACTGGCCTGTGGTCAATCTCTTCATCAGCAGTCTCTTGCCCTCAGTCACAGAGCTCTGACTTTGTTCTGAGCATCACTGTGTCTCTAAGCCTCACTTGTCAACTCAGTGTGGCCTCCTGACAACATCACAGCCGATGGGATCAAAATCAAAGTGTTGAGGGAACTTCTAGAAAGTCTCCTAAAAAAAGAAGAAATGCTCCTTAATCCTCTCTTTCTCCTTCCTACTGCCTGAAATGCAGACAAAATGGCTGGAGCAACAGAAGTCACCTTGGCCCATGAGGTGACAAAGCAGGAGGATGTCCTGGGTAAGGACAGACCCTGGCTGTGTCCCCCACTGAAGGGAGGCACAGGCAATGGGCTTGAGGTGGGGGCAGGGACAAGAATTTGGAAGCTTCTTCTGACACTCAGCTCTACAGGATTCTCTCTTCCCAAGCTTCCCACTGGGTCCCAAGCCCAGCCTGCAGGAGCGCTTTTTGTACCCTCCAACCACTGCTTCCCTTGTGTGCCCTAGTCAACTCCCACCCAGACTCCTAGTCACTACTGTGCCTCTGTCACTGGTACCCCATATCCTGCCTATGTTTTGGCAAGAGTGGTTCTTACTCTGCTCAAGGTCGAGATTCCTCTGCTGCACTCGCGACTCAGAGGCCCCTACTTCCACTGTGGTATTCCTGCCCCATGCTCTCTCCGTCACCGGGCCCCAACCACAATGCCACAGGCCTCCAGACTTCTCCCAGGCTCAGTCTTTGCACACAGGCACACAGCTACACCTTCTCCCTAGCTTTTCCTCCTCATTGCCTTCCACACTCTCTCTTTGATCCGACCTAAGCCATAGGGTACACAGGCCACCACGGTCCATCCCCTCCACTCTCCCCTCCACCTGCCTGTGGCCTCTGCACTGTTGTGCCCGGTGAGCTCTGATCTGTCTAATACACACCTCTGACATTTGACATGGGTGCCACTGCTTTCTTCCTGAACTTCTCTTCCCCTTGGCCTTCATGAAGTCATCCTCCTCGATCCTTCCTCCTCATTCTCCTTGGCTTCTTTCTCCACTTCCCCCCTAAACATTGGTATTTCCCTATGAGCCAGCTTTCCTTTACCTTCTGCCACTCTCTCTGATGAATTTATTCAATACCTCTGATTTTTTTCAACTTCTGGCATCTTCAACCCAGACTTTCCCCGACCTCATCTAGTTTATCTTACTCTGTTAGACACCACCAACATTGCAAACACCTGGCCAAAGCCCAACTTACCAAATTTCTCCAAAACCTATTTCCCAGCATTCCTGACATAAACAAATAGCACTGGCATCCCTCCCCTCAAGCCACCAAGTTAGAAACTGAGGAGTCCCCGTTAGCTTCCTTCTTCCCCCTATTTTTAAGGGCTGTGGCCCCTGGACTCTTCCATGAGTCCAGCTTCTCAGACCTCAGTATCTCTGTCTTTTTCTAAAATCCTTTAATAATCCTATATAAAGTATCCATTGTGTCACATCTAATAACACACAGTGTTCACCAGCTAAAAATTGTACTCCAAAAATTTCCTAATAATCCTGTTGTTTGCACTTGAAATATACCATCTGGTAGATACTAAGTAATGCAAGATAAGAGTCCCAATTTATTTGATAAAACTTCGTTTAATGCTTAATGTATCCAGAGTATGCTCTAACCAAAGATTTAAACCATGCCTTGTGGTTATTTATAATATGGTGTCTTGGGTAACATGGATTCTCAATTGCAAAGATTTTTTTAAAACTCTTAGGTTTTGCCTCAGAGGCATGAGGAGCCTGGAACTTTATCCAGGGAAGATACCGTTGAGTGTGAAGCTGGTTATGCTGAGAGTGTTATTCATTAATATTCTACATCTTCCTCACAAGAGAGAGCATTTTCTCATGGTTCTAAACCCAGGCTTCTAAACTGAGGGAGCTGAGCAGTTACCCCAGTCTAGTGCTGGTGATGAATGCATTAGGCTGCAAGTAATGCCAGTTTAACGTGGTGTAAACAACCAGCAATGGCTCATTGGCTCAATAGCAATGTAATTAATCTTTTTCAAATTGCGTACTATAGCTTCACTGATTTTCTCTATTGTTTTCCTGTTTTCAGTTGTTTTCATTTCTCCACTTGTCTCTCTGACTTCCTTTCTACTCCTTCTAGTGCATTTCATTTGCTCTCCTATTTCTAGCTTCTTATGGTGAATGCAGAGGTCATTAAAGTGAGATGTTTTCCTTGTATTCATTTCCTATTGCTGCTGGTATAAATCACAACAAATTTGGTAACTTAAACAATAGACATTTATTATCTTATAGTTGTGGAGGCAGAAGTCTAAAACGTGTCTTGCAGGTTAAAAGCGAGGTGTCAGCCCTGCCCCTCTTCCAGAAAGAAGCCATTCCTCTGCCTTCCCAGCGTCCAGGAGCACCACGATCCTTGACTTGTGGCTTCCTACTTCATCTGCAAAGCCAGCAATGTCAGGTCGAATCTTTTTCATGCTGCCATTTTTCTGGCATTTTCCCTCTTCTTTCTTGTTCTTACACTTACAAGGACCCTTGTGGTTACATAGGGTTGCATGGATAATCTAGAACAATCAACCCATTTTGAAGCCAGTTGCCTAGCAACATGAATTTCATCTGCCACCTCAATTCCCCTTTGCCGTGTAATATAACATAGTCACGGGTTCTAAGCGTTAAGATGTAGGCTTATCTGCAAGGTCATTATTCTGCCTACCACAGTTTTCTACTACCTGCATTTTGTGCTCTAAATTTACCCCAAAGTGCTACATTAGCTGCACCAAAAATTTTGATATGTTCTATTTTTATCTTCATTTAGTTCAAAATGTTTTCTAATTTTCCTTGAAACTACTTTGACTCATGAACTATTTAGAATGTGTTATTCAGTTTCCAGGTGTTGGGGATGTATTAGTCCATTTTCACACTGCTAATAAAGACATACCTGAGACAGGACAATTTACAAAAGAAAGAAGTTTAATGGACTTACAGTTCCCTGTGGCTGGGGAGGCTTCACAGTCATGGTGGAAGGCAAAGAGGAGCAAGTCACATCTTACATGGATGGAGGCAGGTGAAAAAAGACAGAGCTTGTGCAGGGAAACTCCCATTTTTAAAACCATCAGATCTTGTGAGACTTATTCACCATCACAAGGAAAGCACAGGAGAGACCCGCCCCCTTATTCAATCACGTCCCACTGGGTCCCTCCCACAACACATGGGAATTGTGGAAGTTACAATTCAAGATGAGATTTAGGTGGGGCCAAACCATATAGAGATTTTCTTGATGTCTTCCTGTTATTGATTTCTAGTTTAATTATAGTCAGAGGGCATACTTTGCAGCATTTCCATATGGTCTATCTTGATGAATGTTCCATGGGACCTTGAAAAAAATATGCATTCAGCTGCTACTGGGTGGAGTGTTTGATCAAAGTACTTTAGTTCAAGTTGATTGATGATGTTGCTTAGTTCTTTTATATACATTGCATGATTTTCTGTTAAGATGTTTCATCAGTTACCAAGAGAGAAGTGTTATGTGTCCACTTCTAATTGTGAATTTGTTCATTTCCCCTTTCAGTGACATCAATATTGCTTCATGTATTTTGAAATTCTGTTGTTATATGCCTACACACTTAGGATTGTCATGGCTTCTTGAGGAATTGATCTTTCTTTTTGCTTTCAAATTTAACAGAGTTTAAGTGAGCAAAGAATTATCCCAAAATTGGGCAGCACCCTAACCAGAATGGATTCAGAGAGACTCTAGGGCTACCACATAGTCAGATAATATTTACGCACAGTAAAGAAATGTGGCTTTTTTAGTCATTATGTAATGTCTCTTTTTATTCCTATTAATTATCAAACTCTGACTTCTAATTTGTCTAATATTCCAGCTTTCTACTAATTAGTGTTTATCTGCTATATCTTTTTCCTTTCTTTTACTTTTATTTATTTTTGTTTTTTGAGATGGAATCTCACTCTGTTGCTGGGCTGGAGTGCAGTGGTGCAACCTCAGCTCACTGTAACCTCCGCCTCCCGGGTTCAAGTGAGTCTCTTACCTCAGCCTCCCAAGTAGCTTAGACTACAGGTATGCACCACCACTTCCAGCTAATTTTTTTTGTTGTTGTTGTATTTTTAGTAGAGACAGAGTTTCACCATGTTGTCCAGAATGTCTCGATCTCTTGACCTCATGATCCACCTGTCTCAGCCTCCCAAAGTGCTGGGATTACAGGTGTGAGCCACTCCATCAAGCCTCCTTTCTTTTACTTTAATTTACCTGTACCACTATATTTTAAATGAATTTCTTGTAGCCCACATTTGGTTGAATCCTTCTTTAACTGATGTGTTTAAGCCAAATGCATTTATTGTAATTATTAATATTTTGGATTTAGGACTACCACTTTCTTATTTTTTCCTGCTTATTCCGTTTGGGTTTTATTCTTCTGTTTCTCTTTTTCTATCTTCTTTTGAATTATTTGAATATTTTTATAATTCAATCATAGTTAACTTATCTATTGGGTTTTGGACTATATCTCCTCATACAGTCTTCGGTGGTTGCTCTAGGGATCACAATACGCTTGCCAGTTGTTCATAACCCACTTAGAGGTATTTTAACACTGAGAGTGGAAACGTAGAAATCTCATCACCACATACATTCTTGTACCGTCCCCACTTCCCACTGTAGTTGTCACATATATCTATAGCCACTGAAAACTCTTATCAGATAATAGCTATACTTGGTAACTAATTTTCTTTTTTTTGAAATGGAGTCTTACTCTGTTGCCCAGGCTGGAGTACAATGATGCAATCTCGGCTCACTGCAACCTCCGCCTCCCAGGTTCAAGTGATTCTCCCACCTCAGCCTCCCAAGTATCTGGGACTACAGGCACACACCACCATGCCTGGCTAATTTTTGTATTCTTAGTAGAGATGGAATTTCACTATGCTGGCCAGATTGGTCTTGAACTCCTAACCCCAAGTGATCCACCCACATTGGCCTCCCAAAATACTGGGATTACAGGCATGAGCCACTGCACCCAACCAATACTTGGTAACTTTTATCTAATGTGTGTCACATTTTGCATTCTCAATCCTGGTTAACTGTATAATTATCCAGAAAGTTGTACAAATTCCAGAATCTCCACCACTATAAACTCTCACCTCAGCATCAAACCCATGCCCAATCAGCCACAAGTATATTTTATCCAGTTGCAAAAATGCCAGCTCTCCTGCCCACTCCACCACTGAATCAGCATCATAGCCTCCCAGATTTCAGCTTCCCTCCCAATGTGTTTTCCAAACCGTCAACGAAGTCCCATCTCTAACAAAAATATGGCCATGCATTAAAACACCTCTAATTAGGCTGGGCAAGGTGGCTCACACCTGTAATCCCAGCACTTTGGGAGGCCAAGGCGGGCGGATCACAAGGTAAAGAGATCAAGACCATCCTGGCCAACACAGTGAAACCCCATCTCTACTAAAACACAAAAAAATTAGCTGGGCTTGGTGGCATGCACCTGTAGTCCCAGCTACTCAGGAGACTGAGGCAGGAGAATTGCATGAACCCAGGAGACAGAGGTTGCAGTGAGCTGAGATCGCACCACTGCACTGCAGCCTGGCACCTGGCAACAGAATGAGACTCTGTCTCAAAAAAAAAAAAACACCTCTAATTAAAAGCCACTGTTTTCCCCTTGCTTGCTTGCAAATCTTAGAAATGTGCTTACTACTTTTAAGAGAACAAATAATGTTCTTAAATCTTTAGTGTTGTCTTAAATTAAATTATATCATTAGTGTTATTCTTATTTTGTATTTAAATACATTCAAATGAAAACTATATATAAGCACATTATTCTCACACTCTTACTTAACCATAAAAACAAATATAATTTCATACAAATACAAGCAAAACTATAAAACCAATAATATCATATTAAAGTCATTTATTTAATGTGGATGATGGTGCTGTTTTATTCTAACTAAATGACTGACAATGATAAAAATGGGACTTCAGGTCCAAATTCATATTTAATGTTTAGTTTTATTTGTTAATAATAATACCATTAAGAATGGTTGGTGAATGAAAGAATAATAAGCTCTTTAAGGCTTTGTTCATTAGTTTTGAACAATCACATCTCATAGTTAACTAAAAATGCCAGCCAGCAATCCCCAAAAATCTCACTTTTATTGAAATGTTCTTGACAAATTAGTTGAGTTGACTTGTTCATTTGAAAATGCAATAGGCATTTTGCCACTACTTAAATCTGCATTAGATTTCTAATGTAATTATTTCTGCAAGTAAAATTAGAAATTCTTCAATAGTTTCTCCAACTCTTTCAGCTGATAAACCATGATGAGGTGAGACAGGGCGTGCCAAGAACATACATTCACAACGTGACTGCGGCATGACAAATGAGACGAGTTCTATGGGTGCTGACAGCTTGATTACCTTGTTCAAGGTGATGACTTATTTTCACCCTTCTAGTCTCCTTTCAAACTACTGTGAAACCTCTTTATGACATCACTGTGCCTTCCTTGATGTGGAAACGATCCTCAATAGAAAATGCCTGTGGCGCTGGAATCAAGTGAGTGTAGTCTCTGTCCTCTTGGTCTGGTTGGCTCTCCAGATGATCCAGAATAGACCTGTAATATTTCATTTTAAAATATCACCAGTATTAAAAACTGGAAAGAGCACACAGGTTTCTGAGAATGGATCCATCGGGGGTCTCCAGTATCCTGCACAGCTCAGTTTGAGAAAGGCTAATTTACAAGATAAATTCTGAGCCCTTAAGTACATTGGACGTGGCCCATCTCAAATCAGGATAAATTCTCTATTCTTTTTCTCATCTCCACCATCATCCTGAGCATTCCTCTGCTCTTAACACACTGTCTTTCTCACTGGCCATCAAATGCCAGTTCCCTTGTAAATGCTGTTGGTCTAAGCGTCCTTCCACTTCCTTTGCACAAACACGTTTACTGATCCACTGAGATGCTTCAGACCCACTCAGTGATGCTCCCTGTCTCCCCCACACCCCAAAGCAACACCAGCAATTCCCTCCAAGTGTCCACATCACCATCCCAGCATTTGGCAGGTGACACCATGCCAATCAAGTCTCCAGTCTTTCATCTCACTAGAATGCTAGCTATTACACAGAAGAAACGGTGTCTTAATCAGTGTTCATTTTCACAGGCCCAATACAGTTCCTGGAAATGGCAGGAAATATAAATGTGTAATCAATGGAAAAAATAATGAATACATAAAAGCACTGGAACTGGAGTATGCAAATGGAGGCCTGGGATCTGGCTTACATTTCTCAGTTGTTAGAATGGTAAGCAAGTTCTTTAACACACATTAGTCTCAGCTACAAAGCAGGAATGGCAGTGCCAAGCTTTCCCATGTCACAATGATGCTGCAAGACGCAGAGTCAACTAGCAGTGGTACGTGTGAAAGCATTCCTAAAGCTAACTGTAGAGTGCTAAAAATGAAAAAACACAGAAAGAAAAAAAAGAAAAGATTATTGTGACCATAACACTATAGGGCTTCTCAAGCACATTTGAACCTGAGCATCAGGTTTAAATTTAGACTGAGATGAACGGTGGCACTTAAAAACAATTTTTGACTTTTTTTTCAGATAATTTAAAAATCAGATCGTTTCCAGCTAAAAGTCCTAATCCATATATAGCTTTGTATCGGAATATACTTCTCTACTGATTTATGTTCTATACATGGTACAAATAATTTTTCATTTCAGTTGGTATAATTCTGGATAGGACCCAAGAATACTCACAGCCACATGGTTCTAAGAACAAAAAACACCCAGCACACAGATAATAGAGTGAAGCCCATGGTGTCAATTGAGAGCTCAATTAGTAAAAGAGGTCAGTGGACCCAGACATGAGTTTCAGGTCTGGTTCTGCCATGTTTTCACGGGTAACTTCAGGCACATTAATTAATGTCTCTGAGCCTCAGCTTTCTCATCTTTGTCAGGCTTGCTGGGCTATCATGACAATTACAAGAGACAGTGCACATTGTCTATTTCAATAAAATGTCTGTTTCAATGAGATGATTTATCAGATACAGGAGGATAATCTCATTCAATTATCGGGGACCTGTCTTCCTGGACAAGTTCTTTGGAAAGCCAGTGGAGGAAGAAAGACCCACATGGGGAAGGGCTTCTGTGAATGTGTCTTGCTAACTGGAGGACCAAGCTGAAGGCAGGGGTTGGACATTTGCTGGATAATAGGGAAAATCTTGAGAAATTGGTCTGGTGAAGGAAAGGAAATAATGTCGCTAACAAGACAATAGAATTTTTATTAAAAAATAGAAGTGTTTGGCTGGGTGAGGTGGCTCATGTCTGTAATTCCAGCACTGTGGGAGGTTGAGGCAGGTGGATCACCTGAGGTCAGGACTTTGAGACCAGCCTGGCCAACATGGTGAAACCCCATCTCTACTAAAAATGTAAAAATTACCTCGGTGTGGTGGTGCACGCCTGTAATCCCAGCAACTCAGGAGGCTGAGGCAGGAGAATCACTTGAACCCGGGATGTGGAGGTTGCAGTGAGCCGATGTGATGCCACCACACTCCAGCCTGCATGGCAGAGACTCCATCTCAAAATTAAATAGATTAAATAAAATTTTAAAAAGAAATAGAAGTATTTAACCACAATCTTTACAAGGGGGTGTTGGTAAGTAATATAAACTCTTTCCTTGGTTTTCCCAAAAATTGTGAGGAGAAGTCCGTACCCCCTTCTTCTGAAATAGCATTTGGAAAGACTGAAGATAGGGCTCACCACCAGAAATTAGATTTCAAGCTCCTCCCACCTGTGCACAAGATGAACAAGTGAGACCTACCTAGCTTTATTCTTTCCCATCAAATCATCAGTATAAAATTTCCCTTCAATGGGCACTTGGATGTCCCTTCTGCCTCCAGCCTCCTCTTCTCTACTTCCAGGAGATCTTTTCATCCTGCTCCTACCACTCCCATTATACCCTGAGGTTTCCACTGAAGTCAATGTTAGGTGTGTACTTTCCGTTTGGGGCCATCTGCTATATAAACAGGTCTTGAGCTAGGAAGGCTGGCTGTTTCCTATGGCTTAACTTTGATGTGTTAATATGTACCTGTCTCAAAGCCCTTTCAAGAAGAGGAGAAAAAGGGGAGGAGGAGGAAGAACAGAACTTCCTACTAGCTATGCATCTCTTACTAATGCTTTGCAGGCTTGTGGTCATCTAGGAGATTCCTTGGTGGGCCTGGAGCTGTAGCAAGGCCTGCACTGTGGATGCTCTCACAGGCTAGAGGCCACTATTATTATTATCGGCGCTATAACCCTGCTGATATTGGTACAATGAACTTATAGCTTGGAAGTTGCTTTTTCCCTTAGAGGCCTGGCCTTGAAGTTGCCCCGGGAAGGTATCAGGGCCCCCAACATCTGCCCGTCAGCCTCACAGCTGGCGAGCCTAAGAGCTGCTTTGAGGATCAAAGAAATTCTGGGATGATACAAGACTCACAGATCAAGGAGACTCACCTGTTCTTTCAAAGGGTCTAAAAGAATGCCCTGTTCAGGGAGGCACTGAGACTAGCAACGTAAGTGCGAGGTTTCCATTTCAAGATAAATGATGCAAACTGATGCACTGCACGCATGGCCAAGGGTCCAGAGATGAGCACGATGCTTGGGAGGCAGCCCAGAGGAGCTCAGGGGCGAGGACTCTGGGGCCAAGGCAGTTGTAAGGTGTCTCTACAACACAGAGAGACTGTGGAAAGATGAGAGGGTGAGCAGCAGGAGGAGAAAGAAGAGGGCAAAGGCAGAAATACAGCAGCATCCTTTGGGGCTAGGAAGCAAAGCCCTATAAATCACATGTCTTAATGGATGCCATTCTGTCCTCTGCAGGAAAGGCAGGCCTAGCTTAGAGAAACTGCTGACTACATACAGGAAAATAACTACATTTCTTGCACTGAATTTACACACTGTTTAAAAAGGAAATATGAAATGAGGATCTTGTGCCCTTTATTCCCAAGGGACACTGGGCTCATTGGGGCCAACAGCTTTTATCATCTGTGCCACCCAACTCTCCCCCAGGCTGTGACTTCCTCTTTTCAGCAACTGCTGTACCCAGTCAGAGGGAAGCAGTGAGTTCACACAATCCGTTGCCTCTCTGTGAGCCAGGCAAGGGGGAATTTATTTCATTTTGACCCAGATCTGTTTGTAGTCACATCATACAGGGTGAGACTCAGCTGCTCAGCTCACCTGACCTAGGATCCTTCCAACATCAGCCAAGCTTGGTTTTTAGGCAGTCTCAGGATGAAGGTGCATTTCCCTCCCTAGGGGATCTGCTTGGTTTTTAGGCAGTCTCAGGATGAAGGTACATTTCCCTCCTTAAGGGAGCTGCTGTGACAACACCATGAGGACCAAGGCCCCAGACTTCCACCCTCTACTCGGCTCTCCAGAAGCCCAGGCCTCTCTCCTCGCCTCATGTTCCCAGGGCACTGCTGCAGTGCCTGACCGCCAGATCTTTTCCCATCAGGAAGACAGAAAGAGGGAAAGAAGGAAAAGGTAATGTGCCCTCCTTAAAGCCATCTTTCTCATCAGGCCTGGCTGGTGGCAAGGAGGCTCGGAGATACCATCCCTTTATGGGCATGTGGCCACATGGAATGACACTAGGCTCTGTTCCCAGAGAAGAAGAGAAGCGTGGATATGGGGTGGTGGCTCCTCTCCCTCTTCCTTTCCCTGCCTTTCCAATGGGGAACTGAAGCGATTTATCAGTGAACTAGAAAGTTTGGCTACAGGAAGCATTTATTGAATGCATGCATTGGCTGAAACATCCAAGTAAGCCATTGAGCCTATTGATGTGAAAAGAAATACTTTATCTTTTCTAAGGCAAATCAGATCTTCCCCAAGCCCCATGTACTAAGTGGAAAGACCAGCATCAGTCCCATCTCATGGCTCCTTCCCCATCCCTTGAGTTATTGAATGCTTACACTGTCCAGGGAAATGAGCAAGAAGCCACACTCTGTTTCCCTTCAAAGCAGCAGCACCCGGGTTCTCCCTGCAAGCTTGCCAGCAAGTCAGAGTTGGCTGGCCTCCTGGAGCTCTTCCAAATTCTGCTTAAGCTCTTTTCCTAGATTCCTGGCAATCTCTCTTTCTGTTCAGCCCTAAAACACAACAAGCTGTTAGTTGATTTTTGGGCAAAGGAGTCCAGAGTACAGACACAGACTCCCCTGCTCCTCCTGAGTGGGAAAGAGATGTTATCTTTCATTCTCTTAGCAGGGAGACCCCAGTAGCAGGAACATAAACCTCAATTTCTTTCTCAGAAAATTCATCCTACTATAGACATTTCTACTTAATTCTGTGGTGCTTTTTCTTCCTTTGAGACGGAGTCTAACTCTGTGGCCCAGGCTGGAGTGCAGTGGCACGATCTCGGCTCACTGCAACTTTCTCCTCCCGGGTTCAAGTGACTCTCCTGCCGCAGCCTCCTGAGTAGCTGGGATTACAGGCAGGTGCCACCACGCCCAGCTAATTTTTGTATTTTTAGTAGAGACTGGATTTTATCATGTTGGCCAGGCTAGTCTTGAACTCCTGACCTCAGGTGATCCACCTGCCTCAGCCTCCCAAAGTGCTGAGACTACAGGCATGAACCACCACCATGCCCGGCCTGTGGTACTTCTAAATGTACATTTTGACAATCTACAAACAACTTTTAGGGTAAATAAGATTGCTCTTGAATTTTCTAAAAGAAGTGATATTTAAGTCATTCACTTTCAAAATGACCAATTTCTTCTTTCCCTTTCCCAATTCAGGAAATGTGTATGTCGAACCTCTCAGGTTTGCTGGGCACAGTCCTAAATCAAAGATGTGGACCAGGAAAATCCCATGGGAGTATGCAGGGCTGGCTTCCAGGATTCCTTCATGCTTAGGGAAATTGGCTGCAGCGAATTTAGGTGTGAAAGTTTGAAAATAAAAAGCACGCACAGACCTACTCCAGGACAAATGCCTTGCTCAGTCTTTCCAACTCCTTATGGCCAATCCGTAGAAAGAAGGGCCAGAATATTTCAGAAAAGTTCTGCACCGAAAAAAAAGAAAATGATGGTCATTGCCATTTCTTGGTGCTGAGGCAAAGAGATTGGTTATCTCTGTCTGCAGATTCCCTCATCCCCGGCCAGGGTTTGGTTTGACGAAGATGCATTGTCTAATTTTTATATGGAGACAGAAGCATTCCTGTACTGCTCAGATCCTACCAGAGTCTCCCTATGGGATGTTTTTTCACAAAGACTTAGGTCAAGCATGACTAATCTCTAGTAATTTGGTTAGTTGAGTTACTCCTGATTACCTCTCCTTTCAGACACCTGGGACTGGGAGGAGCTTCCTGGCTGAACCACGCCCTGAACTTCCAATCCAATGGGTGGCCTTGGCGGAGTAGTGCAGAGCGTGGCTGCCTTCCACAAAGAGTGCCAGGCAGATACTCTCACATGCTGGCTGTGATTTTTTTACATATATCTCTGGATATGTCTTGGTATTAAGTATTTAGACGTTTAATATATTACAAGAAGCAGAACTTTGAGTCATCCCATCTGATGAGAATCCTTCGTGTACATGGTGCTCATTATTTGGCAACTGGATCTCATCCACAACTTTGTGATGACTAACACATATCTTTTCCAAATAAATCATTTAGCAGATGTAAGGTGGTTCTGCTGAGTTTCTGTTAAGATCCACATTGCAGAAATCAGCCCATTTGCAATGGAAGCCTGGCTGACTAGTGAAGGCAGATGCTCTTAAGTGAAGAAAATAGCCTCGTTCAAAATTTAAGAACAATGAAGTTCATTTCTAAAATACTTTGAATTGTAAGTTCAAATGTGAGCGAGTGCATGAAGCAATTACACGGCTTAAACACACACACACACACAAAATTGAGGTTTAAATAACTTTTTAACTCAGTGTTTCTTCTGACTAAACACAGTTTGAAGTATTCCTAATTCATTTTCTCCCTACAGAGAGCAAAATCAAACACCCTTTTTAAATCCTGAATCTAGAGGAAGTAGGCTAGATCTCTTTAGCCAACTGGCAAATGGGGCCTTTCTTCCTGGTGGGCCTTTGTGGCCACGTAGTCCCTTCCCCTGGGAGACGCCCTGGCCCTCATTGCCATTGGTTAAATGCACTGGCTACTACAGACCTCTGATCCCTCTTCACCAGAAGCAGCCTTTGATCTTGAACAACTTGAAGACAGTCTTAAGTTTACGGCAGCATGGAGAGAAACCCCTCCCAGGTCAGAGCTGCTCTTTCCTGCATTAACCCAGAGGCTGCCTGGCTCTGCTCCGTGCCCAAGGCAGGCAAGCGGAACTGGCTGAAGCTTTCGGGGCAATAAGTGGGAGACTGCTCAGAACCCACTTCTGCTGTGCTCAAATCAACAGTCCCTCCATTGCCTTGGCTCTACCACACAACGGCTAAGAAGGCAGCAGTGTGTGCTCAAAAACATTCAGGATGTCTTTTAAAAAAGTTTAAAACATTCACAGGGGAGGTTTTGCTGTGTTACACGGGCCGATGTTTCATATTATCTTCATGCTTTCCGAGATTGTGCTTGGGGTGGATAAGCCTCCTAATCTGGTTTCAATCCAAGGTCCAGGATGTGTGTTTTCCCCTTAACTGTGATCATGAGCGGAGCCAGTGAAGGGTGATGGGCATAGGCACACACATGCCGGCTCCCATGTGCATGAAAATCAGAGAATGAAAGGAACATGATTCTCCACCCTGATAACACCCAGGGGCTCTGCCAGCTTTGAGGTGCTCTCACTTGACTCTCAGGAACATTTTCAGACCACCAGGGCATTCTTTTCAAGTAAACAGACAGTAAAGGGCCTGGTGAGTGAGTTGGCTGGCGGCATCCTCCCGCCCACGTCGGTTCAGAGGTTCGTGATCCACTCACAGCCTCATTCAAAGGCTCCAAGCACAGAAAGCCTTCCAAGGTGCTGGGGACATAATGGTCAACAAAACAGAGTCCTGAACCTCAACACCATCCAGGCTAGCAGAGAGACCAGCAGACCAACTTTAATGCAGCATGACAATTGCTAAAAGAGGGGCAAGACAAGCAAGCTGCCTGATGAATGACACCACGAACCCTTTCCAAGTAGCTGGAG
The DNA here is from genome assembly GCF_030222135.1 of Aotus nancymaae. Taxonomy (NCBI): domain Eukaryota; kingdom Metazoa; phylum Chordata; class Mammalia; order Primates; family Aotidae; genus Aotus; species Aotus nancymaae. The sequence continues at coordinate 23,209,529 of NW_026988455.1, forward strand.
ATGGAATCTCAGAGCCTGCAATGTCCCCAACAGCTCCAGGGCCCAGAGCTGGCATTCCCAGTGACTGCCAGGAAAACAGACATCCACGCTATGACCATTCAGTGTGAAAGCTCTGGCTCCTTCTGCTCTCTGGCAAAGCTGCTCTCTCCCTTGTGCTGTGATGCAGAAGGGCAGCCCGAGCTGGGTGGCTCTGCAGAGAGCATGCCCAGTTTGTCTAGCTGCACCTGGCCCAGGAGCCCAGGGTGGGGGGGCTTATGCATCTGTCCTGAAGCCCCCTCCCCACCATGCATGGCACTCGAGGATGCCACAGCACAACTAAGAGGGCTGTCTGCCCTACCAGGATCAAGGATATCCCCACTTCAGAAGCGGTGATGCCTATGCTAAGACGGGCAAGCTAGAAGGAGCTCATTAGGTCAGGGGATATGCCAGGTGAGAACACCCCAGGCAGAAAGGGGCCAGGCTGGTGTGTAGGGTTCAAGACTCATTCAATACAGCAAACATATCCTGGAGGAGGTAGATGGAGAAAGACACAGCTACAGACACGAGCACAGACAGACACAAGGAAGCCATAGGGAAGAGCGGGAACTATCCCAACTAGGAACCAGGCACTGTCCCAGCTCCGGGGAAGGGTCTCAAAAAGGAGGCGACATCTCTGCATTCTGGAGTAACCAGGCCTTCAGCAAACTGTCAACTAATAAACAGCTGACATGGAACTTATGCAGGCTGCCATGGGGTGTGGAGAGTGAGCGGAGAGCTGAAGGCGGGAGGGGGACGGCCAGGCTGGATGAGGAGAGAAATTGAGCTTGTGGCTCTCACTCTTAAGTATTAGTGGTTTTGTTATTTTTGTTCTTTTTAAGGTAAATACTATATTCAAATTCCCTTATCTGGGTTTTTCTTCCAGCATCCCTTTACTCCCACTCCAGGAATCAAGGAGACAATTGCAAAGGGCTCCCCTGGCTCTCTGGTCCCTGCCCTGCTCCTGTCTCTAGTGTGGTCAAGGCTGTGAGCGTTCTGTTCCTCTCTGTCACCAGGGTAAGCCCTCCATGCCTTGTCCAGGGCTTGATTGCAATGCGGAAAACAGAACAGGGGCCCGCTGTGATGATGACCACCAGTGCTGGGCACCACAGGCCAAGGGGCTCACCAGGGTGGGTTCTCCTTTCGCAAGTCCTGTGGGTCAAACCCATGTCCTGAGTATCGGTTACCCAAAATCACACCCCGCACTTGAACCATTTGTAATTTTTCATAGTTTCTGGATGCTTGGTTCCCTTTCAAAGTGCCTGGATAGCAAGAACTCTGGGGCTCTGGGGCTCAACTTTGGCTCATTCCATTGCACAGTAATCCCTTCTCCATGCAAGCACTGGTGCCACGTAAGTTCTTGCATGTGGGTGAGGGTTGAGCTCCCCCATCTGCCCCGCTGCCCCACAGCATCACCAGCTGGTTGGCCACACATACTCGCTTCTCCATTTGGTATTGGCTTAATCACCGAGGAGCCAACCTCATGCCTATGGTTTCCTAAGAGGCTCAGAGTCAGCCAGAACTCAGCAACAGCCTGTATCCTGGGGAAGCTGCAGCCTACCCTCAGCCCGGGTTGAGCTGTAGGGTCTCATCACCAGCCCTTTCCTGCATATTGTGCCGGCTGAGTGGTGGCTGCTGTCTGCGGGCTGGGGTCAGCAGATTTCTAGTAGGGAGTGAGGCTGACCATACAACTACCCCCGAACACACATGCAGAGACATACAGTCCTGGGGATTGAGTCCTCCACACATAGGGAAAATCAGGTCTCTGGACTCCGAGTAGAGGCAGACCACATGACTTTGAAGAGCTACAAGAGACCTGCAACTCCCCTGCTCCTTTCGAATGCAGCCTTATGATTGGATCAGCTTCAGAAACGTCCATGTCTGAAGAACGTTGTCTGCCAGTGAATACCTGAGTACCAGAGGCGCCATGCTGCCTGGCATGGTGATGCAGATCCCACGCAGGCTGTGGCTGTAGGCTGTTTCCAGCAGTTTGAGGACAGCTCTGGGAGCTGGGACAGCCTTGAGCACACAACTCCTGGGGAGCAGGGAGGTAGGTCAGTCTCATGCATTACTAAGGAGCAGCTCATGAGCAGCTTGAGTCCTCTGAAACCAGGAGTCCCAGACAACAATGATGACAGGAAGGAGTCGCAGTCACTGCGTGCAAGAGATTGGCTTCTCAGTGGACTCCGGTACTGGGTGGGAGGGGATGGAAGAAAGGACAGTTGGCAGTCTCTGCCTGAAAGATGGCTCCTTGTGAGCCAGACCATAAGCATCATGATACCCCTCCAGGAGGGTACCCCTTGGAAACATGCTCTTGCTTGTAGGACCCTTGAGAAGGCACTGCTATTATTCTTGTACCCATGACCAGACAGAAGGTGAGAAAGGTTAAGAAAAGTCAGGGCCAGCTGCAGTGGCTGACGCCTGTAATCTCAGCACAGGAGGACTGCTTGAGGCTAAGAGTTTGAGACCACCCTGCACAACATAGTGAGACTCCATTTCTACAAAAAGAAAGTTGCTTTAAAAATTAACTGGGCATGGCAGTACATGCCTATAGTCCCAACTACTCAGGAGGCTGAAATGGGAAGATGACTTGAGCCCAGGAGCTCGGGGCTGCAGTGAGTTGTAACCTAGGGCTCATGTTCCTCACCTCTTCCCCAGACCATTTCATGACTGCATTCCTGCAAATGGCTTCATCGGCCCCAATGAGCATCTCAGACTGGGTTGCTGGTGTTGGTTGGAATTCAGACACTGGGTTGGGGGATTCCCTCTGGGACCTGGCTGCACTCTCTTTATGGGAGCTGGCAGTTTTGGGGACCCACGGCACCTTCCCTGTGGGAGCAGAGGGACAGGTGGAAAAGACTGCCTCTTAAGGAAGGATGCTGGTCCAAGCCCTGGGGGTGCTAGGAATGGGGAGTGACTCTGATCTGCAAGAGCTTGAAGGGCTTCCAGAGCAGGATTCTCTGGACTGGAGTCCAGGGTCACCGGAAGAGAATGGGGTGAGAGTCCCGACGCTACACTTTCCCTGTAGATCCAGTGGGGTTCAGCCTTGATTCTTTGGTTCCAATGGAACAATCTTGCCAACACCATGCTCCACATTGCAAGTGAGAGTTTTCTTCTGGTCACACACCTGGACTCTGCCCACCCCCAGAAAGCCCATTCCCCAAAGACACTTGTGTTTCTGGCAAATAGCAAGCCACCACAGGATTTCACCCCCACCCTGCTGAACCCCTGGTTTCTTGCACGAGATCTTGAAACTTGACTTTCCTTTGTCATAAAGTCACAGTCTGGAGGCTGCGACATCGCCCACTGCCTTCTGTGGCTCCTCACCTAGGCCCGCCGTAGAATCACCCACTCACAAGCTTCCTTGGAACTCCGGCATCTGGCAAGACAGGGCCCTGCATAACTGTGTTTTTAAACCTGGCAAAAATTTAATCACAAATTTCAACAATGCTATAGCTACAACTGCTCAACCCAGCCAGTTTGGATACCCGTAACATCCAGAAAAGAAAATGCAACTGAGACTAATGAACCGTCTACCCACCCATGTCTTTTAAAAATGGAAACTTATAGGCAAAATCAGTATGAAAGCTCTCCAAATAACTGGAGCAGTCCATGTTAGGAAGGAGACGAGCACTGGAAGCGTGGTGCACAGGGGACGCCAGTATGACATTTGGGTAGTGCCCATTGGGAATGGAGGCGGCTACAGAACCAGGATTTGGGGTATTTGGTGAGTACTTATGTCTCCAGACTGAGCACCGGGGCTGGGCCGGCTGCAGAATGTGGCCACAGAAGGGCATGAGGCCCTCCCCCATTGGAAGTCATGTGTGCCCATCCAGCTGCATATTCCTTTGAAAAAGATATCTTTTCCCAATAAACCAAGCCATTCTTCCTTGAGGAATCTCACAGGGACCCCCAGAGCTAAGGTCCAAATATATTTCCTATAACACTTATCATGTTAGAATCACTCCCATAGGCTAGGGAGCGATACTATGTATAATTAGTAGCCCCTGGAATGAATCTCTGCCCTACAAAGCTGAGATTACAGTATAATTAGTCCTGTCCCCTTCAGCATGCAACCCTTTAAGCACACCAAGAGAACTTATTCATAATAAAGCAGAATTCCTTAGGCCACCAGGATTAAGCCAAGAAGAAATCTACTCTTTGATGCTTGAATAAGTTTAGAGAAAAACTTAAGATCATAGAATAAACAGTTATTTTAAATAAGACTGTATTAACTGAGAAGGCCCTTGATGTGTGAGAGGTAATATGTATGCTGGATGTCTGGAGCTAGAAATTTGAGGACAGTTTCCTCTTCCAATTCTTGCCAGCTCTGTAAGCTTGAGCACAACTTAGTTGACCTAAGTCTCCGTTTTCTTATCTGTAAACGGGATAACAGTAACCAAAGTGGGTTGTTGAGGGGGTTTATATACACTATACCCAGCACAGTGCCCCGAATGTTTTTGCCTCTAACTTGGACTAAACAGAATATACTAAGCAGTGACCTCATCATAACATATTTTTGAGATGTTTCACTTTTCAGAACTTGTCTTTGATTGCTTTGAAGAGCAGAGATTGACAGAATACGAACTCTGTTTCATGATGTCAGCACTAAGGGAACTCACGATGCCCCCTTTGGTCAGAGCCCGGTGGCTGTGGCCGGCCTGTTGCACAGTGGGCGGCTTGCACTTGCGGTCCATGGCTCGTAGGAATCAGGTGACCGAATGGCTGGATGTGGATTCTTCATGCTGTTGTTGCAGTTGCTTGCTGCTGCATAACAAACCGCCCCAAAATGGAGTCTTAAAGTAGCAGTGATCTCTTGGTTCTCCATGCTGTGTCTCAGAAAAGCACACAGGGCTTGGTTAGACAGCTGTCTCTGATCCACATGGCACCAGCTAGGGGCCGCTCAGCTCAACTGGAGGATTCAAGGTTGTCTGGACTTTGCTTCTAGTTCTTGGATGGCACGTCTCTTTTCTCCTCCTAGTAACCACTCCCTCCAGCAGGGCAGGACCCCAGAGGCACAGATGTGAACTGCCAAGACCCCCTAAGGCCTAGCCTAGAAGAGGCAGGACCTCACCCTCTAAGGCCTAGCCTGGAAGAGGCTGACTGTGACTGGCCCTCACCTCAGTGTGGGTCTGTCACAGTCAGGATTCAAGGATGGAGAAATGGGCTCCACTCACCGCTTACAAGATTCAGTAGCACAGGACATGGCCGAAGGCCATTGCTCCTGAGTCACCTTCAGGAGCAATACACCTAAACTCCTGTATTGAGGAGGGGTTGGTGCATCTGCACCTAGAACCCAGCTGCCTTCCTCCAGAGCTGGGCATGACCAGACCTCCCCTTGATCGCCCAAGGTGAGGAGAAAGCAGAAGGCCCCACACTTGTTTTGGCCACAGGTACAGGAGAAGGATCAAGAAATCTCAGCAAAGGAGACAGAAGTTGGCTCCAGGGAGTGCAGAGAAGAACAGGAAATGGGAGGGCCAGGAAGTGAGGGAGACCTTGAAGGAGGAGGGAGTGGCCTCCTCCTTCAAAGGAGGACTGAACTCTTTTCTGGGAGCAATTACAAGAAATGCTGAAAAGCAGTTACCCTTGGCAAGGGTCTGCGCACTGGAGAGGGCTCCCACTTGTCCTGATTTCCTGGATCCGGGCCTTCTAACCTTGCACCTGGATCACAGTTTGTTCCCCGCAGAACTATCTGGGTGGTGGACTTATGACCATTCATTTTAAGTCTTTTTTGAAAGGCATCTTTACCACCCGCCACCTTCCCCCTCTCCCACCTGAAATTAGAGAATAAGAAACCCCAAAACAGCACAGGCCACTTAATGACCCCAAGACCTCTTTGGTACTCTTGTTCTTGAATGTCATGGGTAATTAAAAAACATGGGGAGGGATCTCTGATGTCGAAGTTCAGTGATGGTTTTAGAATTTAAATAAGATGTTGGGGTCTCTGAAAGCAAGCTGCTCGTGGTGCAGTCACCCCTGGATGAATGCGGGGGAAGGATAATTGGACTGTTTGAAGGTACAGTTCTTGAGGCTGTGATGATCCTCCACATGTACCTGTTTGTTTTCTAAAGAGGATGGGGCAGACCTTGGCACAGCCTCCCACTGAAGTGGAATTTGGAGGTTGGAGGCTTGAGACTGTCAAATCTAGGCTCTCTGGCCTTGGATCCAGAATCCCTGAGTGACAGTCAATGAATACAGCAGGCCTGACTCTGATTCCCCTCTGGCCTTGGCATCTTGCATTCTCCCAGCCCCCACTCAGCACTGGAAGGCCCCAGAGCAAGGCCTGGTCCTGTGCACCTTTCCTCAGCAGTGCACAGCCCCATCTTCCACCCTCAGCCTGACCTTCATATGCCCTACTCCTTGTCCTCCACCTGCCGTCACCCCAGGGGCCCACAAGCAGGACTGCAGATGCCGTGTCCAGGGGCCTGGTAGGCTTCCAGTCTCTGATACTCAGTCAGCCCTGATTGAGACATACACAAATATGCATGCAGATATATGTGAATGCATACCACATGCACACATAGACACATTAACACACAAGTGTCACACATGCAAAAGCATACACATGTGTAGACACTCACACACAGACATACACTGGAACCACCCTCAGACCCAGTAGCCAGCACAGGAAGGTGAGGCCTGCTCTAAACAAGCCTGGCAACACCCTTTCCCATGGTACTGGTCCCATTTGGACATGCTGAAGGATTCCAAATTGACCACCACAAATAAGAGAAGTCAAGTTGTCATTGCAACAAACACCTGGACCCCTCCCACCCAGCCCACCATGCTCAGATGCCTGGACACTTTCACATACAAGAGAATTATGCCTGCAACTATTTGGTGTTCTGGGCACCTTGCCAGGTATTTGACACACCTCACTCTGTTTGTTCTCACAGCCTCCCCAGGAGAGGGGCTGCCAATCGGATATATTGCTGCCCTGCTCATTAACACAGCACAAATGGCCTCCCTGTCAGGTGCCCTGGATACAGATGGCCCCAAATGGGTACCACACTCTGGCCATGCAGCAGAATGTCAGCCTCTGCAGGTGCAGTCAGGGTAATGGGCTCCCAGCTGCTGCAAAGCCCTGGGCTGGTCACCCTTACCTGCCACAACTACAGCCCATGTGCTCCTTTCCCGAGGAGCATCTCTCCTTGAACTCCTTCCCCACCCACTATCAAAGCAGAAAAGGATGCTACCAGCTACTTTCACTTCCTTTACTGGAGCATTTCAAGAAATCATTCCAGTTCATGGAAACTTGTGATCTGGTGACATCTTCCTCTTGTAACTCCCCCCATCCCAGCCTCAGTTTTGGAGGAATTGTGCCTCAGCATCCTGCCAAATTTTACTTCTGGGAAGAGTGTCTGACAGTAATCAGTGTCCTTTCATAACAATCTCCATTAGAAAACAGTAAGTTACCTGATATACTTCCCTGTGTGCTGGTCCTAAAAGGTTTTCAGAGCCACTGAGGCCAGAGCCCAAGTCTGATTGCTCCCTGGCATGCACTGTGTGGGGCAGACATTTGGGGAGCAATTCCTGAGGATCTGATGTTTTCTTTACCCCAAAACAAGGAAATTTCTTAATGCATTACTATTGTGAAATTAAAGAATGTCAGGCTTCCCTAGTTACTTGTCACCCCAATCATTGTTGCCAAAATTTCTATTCAATACATGAAGGTAGTCAGAATAACCCTTGCCCCCTTAAGGATTAAATTTGAATACTTATACTAATAACACACACAATAGGAAAGAAACAGTAAGAAGAAGAATACAATTGGAAATTGAAGACTCACTTAAAATCTATCCTAACGCAGTTCCTCAAAAACTTAAAAATAGAATTACCATATGACCAGCAATCCCATTTCTTGGTATATCCTCAAAAGAAGTGAAAGCAGGGACTCGAGCAGATGTTTGTACACCAAGATTTATAGCAGTGTTATTCACAATAACCAAAAGGTGGAAGCAGCCCACATGTCTATTGAGTAATGAATGGTTAAACAAAATGTGATGTATACAAATGGACTTCAAAATGTTCATGGAAAGACAGAATTAGAAGATACACATTTAAAATATAGACTTTATTTCTCAGTATAAGCTCCATCAATGTCAAGACACTTTTGTAAGTGATTTAGTTCGTTCCTAAAGAACTGAGGGTCCTGGAAATGTAACCGTGTCAATGCAGTCTTTTTTACATTATTAACTGAAAAAAAAGAAAAAACAAGTGTCCTTTACAGGTGTCTTAAGAATAGGAAACAACAAGAAGTCATAAGGAGCCTTCATTAGTCTGCTCTCATGCTTCTAATAAAGACATACCCAAGACTGGGTAATTTATAAAGGAAAGAGGTTTAATAGACTCACAGTTTCACATGGCTGGGGAGGCCTCACAATTATGGAGGAAGGAAAAGGAGAAGCAAAGCACTTCTTACATGGCAGCAGGCAAGATAGCATGTGCAGGGGATTTCCCCTTCATAAAACCATCAGGTCTCTTGAGACTTATTCACTATCATGAGAACGGCATGGGAAAATCCACCCCCATGATTCAATTACCTCCCACCGGGTCACTCCCACGACACGTGGGGATTATGGGAGCTACAGTTCAAGATGAGATTTGGGTGGGGACATGGCCAAACCATATCAGAGCTAAATCAAGATTGCAGGGTAGATGCCTGATGATTTCCCATGGAAACGCTGACAAAATCACCCTTGTTTGATGAGAGGAATGAGCAGGAGCATTGCCGTGATGGAGAAGGACCCTCAGCATAGCTTTTCCAGGTGTTTTCCTGCTAAAGCTTTGGCTATCTTTCCCAAAACACTCTCATAATAAGCAGATGTTATTGTTCTTTGACCCTCCAGAAAGTCAGAAAGCAAAATGCCTTGAGCAACCCAAAAAGCCACTCCCAAAACCTCTGTCTTAGACCAGTCTGCTTTTGTTCTGATTAGACCACCTCCACCTCTCAGTAGCCATTGCTTTAACAGTGCTTTGTCTTCAGGATCATACTGGGAAAGCCATGTTTCATGTCCTGTTACAGTTCTTCAAAGAAACACTTCAGGATCTTGATCCCACTTGTTTCAAATGTTCATTGACAGCTCGGCTCTTTGCTGCTAATCTGGGTGCAATCATTTTGGCACTCATCAAATGGAAAGTTTGCTCAACATTAATTTTTCAGTCAAAATTGTGTAAGCTGAATCAGTTGAAATGTCTATGGTGTTGGCTATTGTGTTTGCTGCGAACCCTCAGTCCTCTTCAACTAGGGCACAAAAAAGATGAATTTTTTTTTTCTTGAAAATTGATGTGGATGGTTGGCCGCTTTGGGCTTCATCTTTAACTTCATCTCATCCCTTCTTTATTTTTTTTTTATTGCATTTTAGGTTTTGGGGTACATGTGAAAAACATGCAAGATTGTTGCATAGGTGCATATGTGGCAGTGTGATTTGCTGCCTTCCTCCCCTTCACCTATATGTGGTATTTCTCCCCATGTTATCTCTCCCCAACTCCCCACCCCCTGCTGTCTCCCCCACTCCCCAACAACAGACCCCAGTGTGTAGTGCTCCCCTCCCTGTGTCCATGTGTTCCCGTTGTTCAACACCCGTTTATGAGTGAGAACGTGCAATGTTTGATTTTGTGTTCTTGTGTCAGTTTGCTGAGAATGATGGTTTCCAGGTTCATCCATGTCCCTACAAAGGACACGAACTCATCGTTTTTGATGGCTGCATAATATTCCATGGTGTATATGTGCCACATTTTTCCTGTTCAGTCTATCATCAATGGGCATTTGGGTTGGTTCCAGGTCTTTGCTATTGTAAACTGTGCTGCAATGAACATTTGTGTGCATGTGTCCTTGTAGTAGAACGATTTATAATCCTTTGGATATATACCCAGTAATGAGATTGCTGGGTCAAATGGAATTTCTATTTCTAGGTCCTTGAGGAATCGCCACACTGTCTTCCACAATGGTTGAACTAATTTATACTCCCACCAACAGTGTAAAAGTGTTCCTATTTCTCCACATCCTCTCCAGTATCTGTTGTCTCCAGATTTTTTAATGATTGCCGTTCTAACTGGCGTGAGATGGTATCTCAATGTAGTTTTGATTTGCATTTCTCTAATGACCAGTGATGATGAGCATTTTTTCATATGCTTGTTGGCCTCATGTATGTCTTCTTTCGTAAAGTATCTGTTCATATCCTTCGCCCATTTTTGAATGGGCTTGTTTGTTTTTTTCTTGTAAATCTGTTTTAGTTCATTGTAAATTCTGGATATCAGCCCTTTGTCAGATGGGTAGGCTGCAAAAAATTTTTTCCCATTCTGTTGGTTGCCGATTCACTCTATTGACTGTTTCTTTCGCCGTGCAGAAGCCACTCCTATTCAATATAGTACTGGAAGTTCTAGCCAGAGCAATCAGGCAAGAAAAAGAAATAAAGGGTATTCAATTAGGAAAGGAGGAAGTCAAATCATCCCTTCTTTAAATTAACCATTTGTAAACTGCTGATTTCTTTGGGGCATTGTCTCCATAAACATTTTATAAAGCATCAGTGATTTCACCATTCTTCCACGCAAGCTTCCCCCTAAGTTTAGCATTTGCTCTTGCTTCAGTTTTAGCAGAATTCATGGGGCTCTGGTGGGGGCTTTTTCCAAACCAATGTCTCATCCTTCTTAATGCTTCAAACTAGACCCTGCTCAGACGTGTCCCAAAAAGTCAGTACAAGATGATTTTGTCACAAAAACAATTTTGAAATCCATACATAGTATTTTTATAATACATATATACAATAAACTTCTTAAAGACCCTTTGTATTTACAACAGAGCATTATTCAGCCTTAATAAGGAAAGAAATTCTGATACATGCTACAACATAGGTGAACCTGGAAGATATCATGCTCAGTGGAATGAACCATCACAAAAAGATAAATACTATTTGATTCCGCTTATATGAGGTGTCTAGAGCAGTCAAATTCATAGAGATGGAACATTGAATTAAGGGGCTTAGGGAGGAGGAAATGGGAGTCTTTGTTTAAAGGGAATAGGGTTGGTTTTGCAAGAGGAAAAAGTTCTGGAGATGCATTACACAACCATGGGAATGTAATTAATGCCATAAAAGCGTACACTTAAACATGGTTTTGATGGTAAATTTTATGCCATGTTTATTTTACTTCAATTTAAAAATACATTTTTCTCCATTTAAAAAAATTCATTCTAACCAAACTATCAGCTATGATTTTCTGGCTACTGCACTGCATGTTGCTATTCTCTTGGGGAGTTTTGACTGCACATGCAAAACACCTTCAGGGAGAATGGCATTAGCCAGCGCCAAGATCAAAAGAGCAAACACAAGACCGAGTTCTCGTATTTCCAGTTTAGCCATCAGCACTTAGATATTCTAACAGCCTGCAATGAGGAATGTAGCCACAGATAAGTAACTGAGCCACAAAGTAGAAACCAGAAGTATCAGATGAACAGAGCCACATGATTCTCAGTAGCCTGAAAGTGAAATCAACACAACTGTTCATCAATAAGCAACTGGATAAACAAAATTTGATATATTCATTCAATGGAATGCTACTCAGCCATAAAAAGGAATGAGGCAGTAATATGTGCTACAACACAGATGAACCTTGAGAACATTATGCCCAGTGAAAGAAGCCACTTACAGAAGGTCATATGTTATACAATTTCAATTATATGAATTTTCCAGGAAAAAAAAATCAATAGAGACAGAAAGTAAATTAGTGGTTGCCTGGGGCTAGGGGTAGAAATGGAGATTGCCTGCAAATAGACATGAGTGATCTTTTGGAGGTGGGGTGGCAGAAATTGACTAAAACTGGATTATATTGATGTGTGAACAACCCTGGAAATTTACTAAAAATCTTTGAATTTATACTTAAAATGGGTGCATGTTATGGTAGGTAAATTCTACTTCAATATAACTGTTAACAATTTAAGTTAAATATATAGAGACATATACAAGCACACATATATATGTAGCATACTATATATATATATGGCATATATATGGCATATATATGCCATCGATATGTGTGTGTGTGTGTATATATATATATATATATATATATCTGTGCCTCTATTGACATATGCATCTCTCAACAGAGGCATAGTCAATGAATATACTATCTCTGGGTGGGAATACAATCCTGATTCTTAAGTTGGACAAAGGAACGTGCACCCTGCTGCACTCTGATGTCTAAAGCAGGTGACTTCCTCCTAATTATCCCCTCAAATGCCAGCACTTTAGGCACTCAGTGAATGTTTAACTGTGAGTACTGTGAACTGCCACTGTTCAAAAGCTCTCTGGAGACATCAGACGTCCAAGACAGTCAACGAGACACGTTAACCACCCATTACCCTATGTTCTCTAAACACTGTAGCTATATTAGACTTGATTTTCAGAAAGCAACATCTCTGCTGCAATGAGTGACGGCTACTAACCATCACCAGGCCATCCTGATATAAACCTTATTACAGCAGACCACAAGAAAGGTTAAATGGGGAGGCTTGGGAGGAACAAAATCACGGATACATGGAGGGAAAATGCATTCTGAGAAGTTTCCACCTCCACATGCAGACCGAGACGCAAAGCCCTTCCCAATTACAGAAGTGCAAAATTCACTGGCAGAATGGAAGTTATTCTACTGGGTGGTATTTCTCTCTAGCGTGCTAAGCCAGTGGGGCTTCCGGATACCAGCCCCCACAAGGCATCTGCCAGCACTGTTGCCTCCAACCGCAGCCATTCAGCCTGAGCAGCCAGGCTGGCATCTGTTGTCTGATTGGGCGGAAAATTTTGTCTGAAGAAACGATTTTGTTAATTAGAATAGAAAAACCACCACTCAATTGCTTCATTGGGAAACCAGGTCATTTTTAAATATTTACAATTGAGCCACGGAGGTGGAAAGGATAGAATACAGGTCTCCGTGATCCAGGGTGGCCTATGTCACCATGCCCTTCCTTTCCTTACTCCCTCCTCCCCAACCAAGCACCCAGCCCTCCAGGCCAGCACAAGACTTAAGCCCACTGCCGACCTGCTTTTTGGAGCAAGCTGACAGCTCAGGTATACCAGATCAGCTGGTGCATGGGGCAGCACCAAGGACTCAGGCCAGTCTGTGACAAAATAAATGACAGTAAAAGTATCATTTCTCAAATGTCAAGTGAGTGTTCAAGAGTAACCATCTGGGGCTGGGGGCAGAAGTGCGGACTGCCTGCAGATAGACATGAGTAGTCTTTTTAGGGTGGGGTGGCTGAAATGGACTGAAGCTAGATTATGTTGATGTGTGAACAACTCTGTACATTTACTAAAAATCTTTGAATTTGCACTTAAAATGAGTGCATGTTGTGGTAGGTAAACTATTCTTTAATATAGCTGTAATTTTTATTTATTTATTTATTTATTTGAGACAGAGTCTTGCTTTGTCCAAGCTGGAGTGCAGTGGCACAATCTTGGCTCACTGCAACCTCTGCTTTCCTTGTTCAGTCCATTCTCCTGCCACACCTCCCAAGTTGCTGGGATTACAGACATGAGCCACCACACCCAGCTAATTTTTTATTTTTATTTTTTTAGTAGAGACTGGGTTTCGCCATGTTGCCTGGGCTGGTCTTGAACTCCTGACCTCAGGTGATCCGTCCACCTCAGCCTCCCAAAGTGCTGGGATTACAGGCAAGAACCACCATGCCTGGGCAGCTGTTAAATTTTTAAGTTAAATATTTAGAGAAGCATATACAAAACACACATATTATTTATTATATATGTAGGATATATAATATGTGTTGACAAACTGAGATAAATATGCAATACGTGGTCATTTATGAAGACTTATGCATATATTTGTAACAGGTCTCAGCTGAAACCAAACTGGGATTTCCACTCGGGCCAACAATGGAGGGAGTGAGTCCCTGCTTAGGGTTTGGCTTTGTTTATTGCCTGGCAGAAAGGAGAAGGGATTTTGTAGCAAGTACCTGGAGGAAAGAGATGTTCAGAAGAGGGTATAGCTCCCAAGCTCTGCGGGGAGGATGAGCAGGGGCCCAGAGCAACACAACGTTTTCTATGAAAATGTCAGTGAGCCCTGGAGACCACATGACAAAAGACAAGTGTAGTAGAAAAGGCACCCCCACACCCTCCATTTCAGCCAGAATTGCTACATCATGTCAGGCCTGCAGGGGATCCTGACCCCGAAAGGTTTGATGCTTAGGAACACCAGAGCAGGAGCAGGAACGGAGCCTGTGGACACGCTAGGGCAGGGATGCTGATGGAGGTGAGGCTGGCAGAAGACAGACCAGGTACACCCCTAAAGCGCAATGGGACAGCATCTGATGGAGCTGCAGAACTGAGAGTTCCATGTTATTTTTGTTTTGTAAGCACAGAGAAAGTTGCTTTGTGGAAGGAACAAAACACTACTTTGCCTGAATCCTGGCTAATCCAAAATCAATACATGCTGCGCTATTACCCAACTCCAGATGACCCAGCCACCTCAGAAGCTTGTTGTTATTGCCTCAATGATAAAAGTGAGCTATAAAACATGGTCACCATCACCTTGTCAATAGTACCCCCTCCCCCTCCACTGCCCCAAGTCATTCAGGCATGTGCTCCCCACTCTCGAACCCATGACGGACCCCCATGGTGAGCCTCCCCAACCTCAGATGCCACTGCTCTCTGAGACCTGCCCACTCATATCCAGCTGGGAAGCTGTTTCTCCAGAAATATGTTGGCTCTTTGAATTCAACGTGAAACCATTGGATGTCTATAAAGCCTCATGCATTTAGGCATACACAGGACTTTGTTTCCTGAGGAACTCTACGGCAATGGAACTATTTATGGTTCTCTGTCGATGGTTGTCCATCACTGTTCTGCTATGTCCGTCCTGTCGGTCATTCCAGCGACCAGCTCCTGGAGCAATGGTAATCCGAGACACAGCTCTTGGTCTTTGTTCCAGCGTCATCATAGCCTGGGAGCACAGGAAGGATAAATAATAATTACAGCGCCACTATGTCAACAGGACGGTATTTTGTCTTGGTTGGCTTGTGTTTTGCTCATTCACTGCTGAAACACCATTGGTTACTCGGGTCCACGAGGGAATGAAGGAACTGATGAACAGGAAAACAACAGGAACTGTCACTCGACCAAAGCCTTCTGTGCTGCTCTAAGAGCCGGAAACCCAAGGGAAGGCTTTCAGGGTAGAGAATCAAGAGTCTGATTTTTAATTAACGGTAGACATCAGCCCCTGATGAAAATTGACCAGGATCTTGCAAAGAGTTTGCATGATCTTAGGACAGATTTCAAGACCACTGAGTCACAGAAAAGATCTTGAGTCCAGGAGGCATCCCAAAGGGTCCTTCGCACTTCTGGGTAACAGATAAGAATGTCTTCCAAATGAAATAAACTCCTCTAGATTTAAGATTGCTAGTAAATGAATACTTCTAACACTTCTCAGTATTTCCATTGATTATGAAGCAAAATAGCTTATTTGCAATTGTTAACATTTTATTCATTCAAAAAACGTTTTTGTGTTACTATTACACTTTACTCTGCCCATATTTTTCACTATGTACCATGTTGGATGAATTACTGATTTTCCCTTCATAAAAACTGCCCTAGACCTTCTGTAAAGCATAAAAGAAACTCTGATTCCTAAATGCTTCAGGTATCAAAACAGCCAGAACTCATCCTCCTTGGGAGACATGGTGACAACAGAAGACGCTTAGGTTTCTGCCCTTGCCCTCGTGGCCTGATGAGAATTTGCTTCCATTCTGAGCAGCCCACTGGGTATGCACACCCCATGTCTGCTGTTCTTCTTCATCTCCCCCACAAGCCTTTCCTCAGATCTGACACAGCCTTCGTGAGCTAGACCCAATGCCCCTCTCCCAGGAAAGGACCCCATCTCCTCTTCTCCTTCCCTGGTTGTATGGAGACCTCAAGTCTCAGACTTCCAATGAAAAGTCCTGACTTGACACAATATGATTTTTTCATTTAAAATGAGTTTTAATCCTGTTCTTTGCAAGCTGCACTAGGGACACTGCATATAAGAAAGAGCTCCATTGTGAAAATATCCTGTCACCTCCTAACCTTGGCAATCACACACCCCAACAGTCCTTCCTGTGGAAATGCAGGGGACACTGGTGGGAGCCCTGGCTGACTGCTCAGCTCAGTGTCCCAGCCCAACCCCACTACACAGCAACTCTGCCATCCACTCCCCAGGAAGCTCTCCAGGTATGACTGTTGGCTGTGCGACACCAGTTGGAGAAAATACCTTACATGTATAACCAAGTGAGAATTGATTTTAGAATTATTTAAGAATGTTTACATTGGAAACAGTTGTATCGTGACTTAGGAACTGGAAAATGAGGCCATTGTTGTCAGGCCTACACCCCTCCATGGGTACACCCAGCACGAGCGTGGACGCATCCTCCTCACTAGATCGTGAGCCACCTATGGCTGAGAGGTGGGTCTAACCTTCCCCACGTGTGGCCGAGATGACGTCCCTCCTGCCCTGGAGACCACATTTCCCAGCCTCCTGGAAAACAGTGTGGGTCGGGGGTGGGGGTGGGGGGCGGTCCTGGGAAAGCTCTGGGAAATTGAATGTGAGCAGAAGTGACACGCATCTCACTCCGCCCTGGCTCTGCAACCTCACATGGGATCCTTCACCCTGTTTTTCTCCTCGTCCACCTCCTGGATTCAGAGAATACAGCTGAGAACCCCAGGGCCTGGGAGGATGGCAGGGCCAGCTGATGGCAGGAGTGCGGATCTCTGAGTGAAGGTGTGGAGGGCAGCGTCTGTCCCTCCCCTGCAGCCAGCCCTCATGGGCCGGGATGCCAGCAAGAAAGAGCTTTGGGCCTGCGGGTGGAAGCTGACTCCCTGGACTAATATCTCATAACATCTGCCATGCCCCTGCCAGGGACTCCAAAAACCTATGTTGAACAGACAAAATCACCAAGTGAAGAGAACACGGAAAGATTTCCTGACAAAAGAATTGAGAGTGAAATGACTCTGTGCCCAGCGGTGGGTCCATAGAGCAAATGACCCCACTTAAGGTGTCAGGTGTCCAGCTGCAGTCCCAGCAGAACCTGTTTCCACTAATCCCAGACACAAGAGACCTGGGGAACATTCCCAACATTAAGCAAGCACTGAAGAGGCCTGGAACTACGTGCCCAGTTCTGTGCTCACTCCACCCCGCCCGACCAGGGGACACACAAACACGAAGGCACAGACTCACCTACGGTCTTGCAAGAGCCAACCGTAGGCTCTTTCCTCAGGGAACGGGGCCCAGCAAGGGTGTGGCACTAAGCTTGCTCTAGTTGGCAAAACTCCACCAACCTCCAACACACAGTGTCCTCACCTCACCTCCAGCCCAGCCAGCATAACCTTTAGACCACAAACTTTGTCAGAGGTTACACACACAGCGCAGAGGCCGGGCTTGCCAGGGAGAAACAGGCAGCAAGCCAGTGGCTTCTGCCAACAGTCCCAGCCAAACCTTTGTGACAGGACACTGTAGAAAGTGACTCCTGGGACAGAATAGATAGTATGGTAAGGGTAAAAGGAATTGATGCATTCAGGGGCTGTTCTGAGTCCTGGGGGTGCAGAGATGGAGAGACCCCCTGAGAAGCCTGCAGCTGAGAAGAGAAACCTCACCAAGAGAGCGCTGCAACTGGCACAACCAAGCACTGCCAGGCATGCATGTGCCCTGTGGCATCAGAGCACAGAGGAAAGCACACGCATAAGGTGGTCAGGGGAGCTTCTGGAGAAGGTGTGGTTTGCATTGTGGGTGCTCTGCTGGCCTGACTTGCGACTTCCGTTTTCCCACACAGTTGCTGGCCCTACCACAACGTCGGACTCTGCATGAGGGTGCTCCCTGCATACTCCACTCAGTCTAATCATGGGGTGGGCCAGAGAGTTTGGGAATTGATTGAGAGCCTGCCTGGGAAACAGAACTGGTGATGGGGGGCAATGCGGAGGTCAGAGGGTAATCTCCCCAGCCTCTGAGCCTCCAGAGGGGACAATACCAAAGCCGGTCCTGCACTTGCCCCTGAGGTCTCCAGGGACTGTGCTCCAGTGTCCAGTGGTGACAGCTCATCACATACAGCATGCACTTCCCACACTCCCCAGTACTTCCTGAAATAGCTTCAAGAAGAAACCCTTAGAATCAAAGAAGTCCTTAAAATCAAACTCGTTTCAGGAACACAGGTTACCGAGGAGGGAACACCCAAGAGAGAGTGAGAGTGTCAGATGTGGGTGGGGCCCTGCCACACACAGTCCCCGCATATGGAACAACATCTGGTACATGAGAAACAGCTCAGGGCTATGTGGCTGAGAAGCGGGCCAGGGCACGTCACAAAGAGGCTGGCGTGCACGCTGCCATCTTACCCGTGGGTATTACAAAAGCATCCATCCAAAGATGTGTGCAAGGAGGCACATAGCCCCTTTGTTACTCACTACTGCCACGTGGAAAGCTTCCGGGCATCCCTCAACAGCGCTGCACTACCTCTGTATGCCGGAACACTACTCAGCAGTTAAAAGGAACCGACTACAGATGCATGCAGTCGGCCACACAGATGAGTCAAGAAACCGGAAATGAATATACTCCATGATTCCATTTATGTGAATTTCCATAAAAGACAAAGCTAAGCTATGTTGATAAAACACAGCCAGTGTTACCTTTGGGGAGTTGGAGGTGGGGACTGGCTGGGAAGGGGCAGGAGAGAACTTTCTAGAGCGATGGTAATGCTCTATATCTCGACAGAATTTGGATTATGGAAGTGGATGTGTTTGCCTAAATTCATCACGTTGTTCTGTTAATATATGAACATTTCATTGAATGGAAATTTGACCCCTTCCCCCCAAAAAAGAACAGTTAACAAATACTGAAATCTAGTCAATGACATTCATGCTAAAGTGTTAGGGTGGCGTGTACTGAATGCATCACGAATTGCATGATACCTGAAACTTCCATGCAATGCATTAAAAAAATGAGATGGACATGGGTGATAGGGTGGAGAGATGGAAACACGTGGTAGAGCAAAGATAGGAAAAGGTTAATCATGGGATCCAGGTGTCAGGAGGATGGTGTTCACTGTACAATTATGTCAGCTTTTCTGCGTGTTGGAAAGTGTTTGCAATAAAATGTTAAGAGAATAAAGGAACTAAGGTGCCATGCCAATATCAAGACTGACACACATTGCAACAGAGGCATGCGGGTTCCTAAGGGTGGGTGACATCATCACACTGACATTGAGAAGGGCTAGGGAGGAACCAGGCTGGTGTCAGGCAAAATGGTTTCAAACACAGCAGTTAGCAAGCTGTCTTGCATTGCACTGCAGAGGAGCATCAGTGAGATAGGTGTGGTTTCGGGAGACTCCCAAAATGCAGGGGTGCCAGGACCCAGGAGCCAGGGACAGGAAGTCAGGATAACACCTGGTTCCTGGCTGGAGTTGCTCGTGGATGCAGCCTAGCTCCTGAGCTTTAGATGGGACAGCTCTGTGTGTCTACAGGACAGGGTGGCCTCCCCTTGAGCCTTCAGCCTCTGTTAGCGACTGTCCACGGGAAGCACTTAAATACCCAGAACTTCAGAACTTAAACAACACTCAGAGCCAAACACATGTCTTTTCCCTGCAAATCCCAGGACCGGCCCCGTGAGAAAGAGGTGGGGAGATGCAGAGCTGGCTCCCCACCTGTTGTACGGAGCTTGCCTTGCCCAGAGTTGCTCTGTAATGCCCCTGGCCTGGCATCAGCAGCACCCACTTTTCCTACAGACCAGCTTCAACTGAGGACCCTTGCAAGTCTCATGTCCACTCTCTGTGCTCCCCTTTCCTATGGGCGGGGATTTTCCGAGGGTGGGATGCTGCCCATCCTCAGCTGGGGCCTGCATGACTTCATGGGAGTCAGCAGGCCACCAGGCATGACTCACTCCCATGGGAAAACCTGGCCCTGCCCAAAGGTGCACACACTAGCAGGTGGGCAGGCTGGAATCCAAGCCCAGTGTAGGTGGGCTCCAGAACTTGGACTTTTTCCGCTACTTCCATGTGATGGCAAGCCGAGGGAGGAAGAGGAAATACATGTCAATTCATTATTTGCAAATGACAACTTCCCCAGGACACTGAAGCCTAGGACAAGCGTGTGGTTTCAGGTGCCCTGGGCTCTTTGTCATCTGTGTGATTTCTTCCATTCACAGGCAAAAGTGAGAATGTGTAAATCAATTCTACAATGCAAAAAGAGTTACCAAGTACGTATTCACTGGGAGAACAAGACCCGTTTTAAAAACAACGGGTCCACATGCTGGCATGATTTTGCAAAGTGGTATATTCATTTCTTTTCAAAGAAATGTTTTTCTATGCCAGGCGTGGTGGCTCACACCTGTAATCCCAGAGCTTTGGGAGGCTGAGGTGGGTGGATCAAGAGGTCAGGAGTTCGAGAACAGCCTGACCAACATGGTGAATCCCCATCTCTACTAAAAATACAAAAATTAGCCAGGCATGGTGGCATGCACCTGTAACCCCAGCTACTCAGGAGGCTAAAGCAGAAGAATTGCTTGAACCTGGGAGGCTGAAGTTGCAGTGAGCTGAGATCAAGCCACTGCACTCCAGCCTGGGTGACAGAGCAAGACTCTGTCTCAACAAAAAAGAAAAAAAAAAAAGAAATGTTTTTCCAGCTCTCCATGACCACAGTGACTTCCCAGATATACACTGGTGAAATGCCTGCTGGACTCTGTTGTCGCAGCTGACCCACACTGGAGCTTCAGTCCCGGCCAACTGAATGAATATGCTGGAAGGAGCCATCAGACCGACCCACAGAATAGCTTGAATCTAGAGACTACATGTAGCAGGTTAGGGTTAGGGAAATCCCTAGCTTTAACAAAAGAAACTGAACACAGTGACCTACTCCAGGGTGCTGCAGGATATGTCTGAAGACAGATGCACCTCAAAGGACCCTGGATGTCCCCATTCTACTCAAGGAGACAACATGGCCCAGAGCATGGATGCCTGGCTTCTGAAGCCAGACACTCTGGGTCCAGATTTCAGTTCCCTGCCCTTACCAGCTCTGTGAACATGCCTCAGTTAACTCATCTGTGTCATGAGGATAGTAACTGCACTTGCCTGTGTGGTGGCAGAAACCCAGTGGACCCTACACATGAGGTGTCCTTCACGCAGCCTACTCCTAGACAGCCCCCAACACACGCTGGTACAACTGTCGACGTTACCCATAGATAAGAAGATGCCAGAGAGTCACAAAGCCAACTGGAATCCTACCCACGTCTCTGGGGATATCCAAGCCTACAGTTGTTCCAGCTTCATAATTGCCCGGACTGTTCCCATCCACTTTCTCTGCTGGTTGTGAAGGAAGTCCCAGGGCAGCTATGAATATTGGCAGAAAAAAAACACCACATCATTAATTATAATCCTAATGGCTTCTCTGAATAAATGAGGGACTCAACAATCCAGAGGTTGCAATGCAGGTGTCAAAAAGAATGCAACCTTTGATTTTCACAGACGTGATGCTGTGCTCAAGGAGTCAGACCCAAACAGAGGCACACTGCATGTTGCAACGATATGCCTTCCAAGATAGACGAAAGTCAGCTACGATGTCAGAGATGAGGATGGTCCCCATTCTTGGAGGATCAGCACCTGGAGAGAGCCTCTGAGGGCTGATATTGTCATTTCTCTGGCTGACAACACACGTGAGCTCACCTTGTGAAAAGTCACCATGCTGTGCAATCATGATGTGTGCCCTTTTCTATGTGGAAGAGGTAGTTCAATAAAAAGAGTTCCCCTAAAATGCGATGATCCCCACATCGTCACCTGGAGAAATATCCAGGGATGATCAGAGAGTAGGAAAAGTGTATTGCAAACAGCATAAAAAACATAATTAGTGTGAAAATTCTGGGGGCCAGTGCTGGAAGAGCTATGTGTAGCATTTCAAATATCAAAGAGCAGTGGGAAATGGCTCTCTGTCACTTTTATTAGGCAGCCTACACATTTCCGTGCTGGCTCCCAATGTCCCTGCCCGGGTCCCAGGCCCCTTCTCTGAGTCACCAGCCTACATGCTCCTTTCCCATCCTCACCTCTCTACCCAGAAAAAGGGACGTGTGGCCCAGCGCCCTCAGTGCCTAGACAGCCTCCATGCCTATGTGACTGGTGCCCCGCCTTGATGGTGGCAATATTTTTTAAATAATTCAAAAGATAAAAATCTAGGTTCTGAAAACAAGCAAACAATTCACATGAAACTATTAACTGTGGTTGCCACCAGGGTCAGCCTGGTGGAGATAAGAAGGGAATGTTGACTTCTTCAATTTAAAAGAGAGAGAGAAAAAAATACTTTTTTAACTTTTATGTTGGTTTTGCTATATTTTTAAAAATTATTACAGAAGAAATAACTCATTACTTTAAATTGTATACACATTGAGTTTTAAAAACTCAGTGGTAACAGACTAATCAGAGTAACTCTGGAGAAATAGCCGGTTGTCCTGGCTTTTCAGTCAAGGACAAAACTCCTCCCATGGATCCTGGAGGGGCTGCTCAGGGCAGAGCTCCCGGTACTGCACAATTTCATAATTGAGCTCAACTTACATTAGTGCAATTCTCATTGTCTCAAAATGTTATGCGGGTGTTTCAGCATATTTGTTTATGTTTACATGGTCTTCCTCCAACTTGTTTGTAAGTTCCTGAGGCCAGATCCCAGGAGATACTCTTTCCCAAGGGATCTCTGATCTCTTAGATTCTCCCAACCTGTGGCCACATTTCGGAAAGACCTTTAGCAAGAGTATTGTAGGATTGAGACTCTAGACAAAGGTCTGGTCTCTCCATGAAAACCATCACAGGAACACTGGGGAGGCTGCTATTTTTCAGAAATGGCCATGCCTGTGTGTACATGCCTGTGTGTATGTGCATATCCTCTACCACATGCTGTCCTCAGAATGTGACCAACACTCCTCCCCCTGGGAAGTCTCTGTCCCTACCCTTGAATCTGGGTAGTATATACACATCAGGAAAGCCTGGCAGTGGGGATGCTGTGGGGTGGCCAAGGTGAGGTCATAAATAGCATGTAGCTTCCTTCGGGTTCTTTGAGGACTCATCCTAGGAACCCAGTCACCATGCTGTGAGGAAGCTCAACTAGCCATGCAGAGAGGAACTGAGGACCCTGTTGACAGCCCACATGCCTGTCAAGATGCAAGAATGAATTACTACCAGTCAGATGTCCCAGCTTGGGCCTCAGACATGGTAGAGCAGAGAGGAGCCATCCCCTCCATGCAGTCTCCAAATTCCTGACCCACAGGACCCACTAGTAGTTTCTCACACTAAGTTTCCAGGTAGCTCACCACCAACCAGTTACTGACAGCTCTTGTCACAAAAGGAAGGCAGCAGAGAGAAAGCATCCTTGGAAAGACCTGTTTTTGACATTGACAGGCCTGGAACTTCCTCCCCACACCCCAGCAATCCTGCTGGTGAGCAACATTGTGAAATACAGGCAAATTTCAGCCAGTAGCTCTGATAATCTCTGGTTCTCCCCAGTAGTTCCTGAGAGTTGTGCTGAAGCATGATGGAAATTTGTTGCATCCTCAGTTCTAATAACCACCCTGAGAGCCGAGTACAACTCTCTCTGCAAAGGAGAACAAAGACCTAGAGAGTCCAGGTGACTGGTCGACAATTATCAGCTCACCTGGCAGAGGCCAGCCTGGGACTACGGCATCAGCATAATCCCTTCTCCCAGAGCCTGGCCGGCTTCGTTAATGACTCTGCTGCCAGCTCCCACACACAATCCTGTTGTGGCCCAGGGGCCAGGCAGCCTGGCCAGCTGGGAGCAGCAGCTGTTTCCCAGCTGTGGGTAGTAATGAAGTGTTGTACAACCTACATCTCCCCACTCCATAAAGCACATCTGGGGCCCACCCTTCTTTCAGGGACCCCCCCACACACATGGCTGCCTGGGAATTGGGGTCCAGCCACCCTGCCTGAGCAGATGGCTACAAGACGGGTGATGGGAAGACTCTTTCCCAGAGCTGGTCTGGGAAGGCTCAGCCTTGTGACTCAGCATCCCATGGGACTCTGGAGCCCAGATGGGGTCGTGAGCTGTGCAGGTCACTCTGGACCACACAGCTTTGTCCAGTTCACACCCACCTAAGCCCACATCCTCCTTATACTCAGCACACTGGGTTGAGCAGTCCCCAGGGCCATGGGCAAGACCATGAGAAGGATGCAGGCTTTGAAACCTGATCACCTGGTTTGGGGTTCCGCATGCCATCCTCACTGTGTGACTTCAGGTAATGCAACCTCACTGAGCTTCATTTTCCTAAAAAATGCAGCCCATCTGTTCACCTGTAAGGTGGAGCTGCTGGAGCCTGCCCATGGGGCCACCAGAAGATTCAAGGGGACATGTATGTGGATTGCCCAGAGCCCTTTCCCAGTTTGGGATGAGCACATGTGTGCATGCCTGTGGTTTTGTGTGTGTGTGTGCGTGTGTGCATGCACACACTGGGAGAGATGTCCTGCTATGGCTCGGTGCCAATTCTGAGTGTGGGCCTCCAGGGTCCCAGGTCCTGCTGCCCTACGCTGGGCCCCAGGACACCCATTGCTCCTTCCTTCCCAGCCCTAGGAAAACCATCAGCCACATGATTGGACAGGGACTTTTAATGACTCCCTGTTTTTCTAAAGAGCTTTCCAGAGTCCCTCCTGACCTCTCTGGTGGCTGGGGGCCAAGAGACCAGAGCTCTCAGTGACAAGGCGTAGGCCTAGCCCATGTGGCCATAAGTCTCTGACTCTCTAGGGACCAAGGAGCTTTCTGGGAGATAGCGTCAACACCAGACGTGACTGTGAAGGTTTTCTTGGAGGCTGGGACAGAGAAACAACTCTGACATATGAAGTTTGAGACATGCCTCTCTGAGTTTCCTGCAGCTGAAATTCCCGTCTGTTCTCTGCTCAAGCCAATAGGGGAGGCCTGGGGAGATGGCACCATACCTCCCAGGACTGTAGGTCATTCCCTTTCCAGAGGGCAGCTCTCAGCCATAGCACAGGTTTACAGAGAGAGCAGTGGGAAATGGCTCTCTGTCACTTTAATTAGGCAATCTTTGGGAGTTTTTATTTCCTTCCTGTAATTTCCTTTTCTTTCTGCAGCTTTTTAAATGCTCACTTTTCTTTTAAAACAGGATCTCTGAGCCCTGGAAACTGTAGAGATGGTTCTGAGTGTCAACAACACCTTGGAGGTGGCACAACAGCATTTGCAGATGTGTAAATATACATGTGTGCAGTTGTTTGTGCATGTGCATGTGTCTACATGTGTGGGTGTGTGCATATGTGTGTAAGTGTGTACATGTGTGCATGTACATGTGTGTGTGCCTGTCCGTGTGCACATGGGCATGTGTATATGTGCTGTGTTCATGGACATGCATTGGTACATTTGTGCGTGTGTGCGCATGTGCCCAGTGGTTTCACATGCATGAACATGTGTAATTGTTCACTCATGCATGCGTGCATGTGTATGTGTTTACAGTTTCCCATGTGTTTATGTTTGCACACCCACGTGCATCCCCTGGAAACAGAGCCCACAGCTTTCGTCACTTTCTCAAAGGAGCCGTGACCTTAGAGAAGGTTCTGCCCACTCTTCAAGAGTTGTTTACCTCAGTTGATTATCTCTCTTCATCTTTTTACTTTTCCATGGGAAACAGGCAGCCCTGGTGCCTTCAACAAAAATGACACCATTCAACTCCCTTCTTTCCCCTCCAGACCCTTCCAGAACCCTTCACGTCTTTGTCCTGGTTTAGCAGAGCCCTGGATTCCAAGGTGGCCAGCAGAAGCAGATCAGCTGCTTTTGCCACCAATGCATATCCAGAAAACAATAAGCAGTGCCCTGGAGGCTGCCCCAGAAACCAGCGGGGGCCTCCTCATCCCTGCTGTCTTCAGGACGATTCCACACAATGCCATCCTTCTGTCCCATGCTGCCATGGCTGCTAGGAGGCCATACTGGAACATGTCCAGCCCTGGCCTGTGGGGGCTCAGCTCTGCACAGAACGCCCTCCACAGACTGTGTGGAAAGTGACTCCACAGAGGCCAGCAGCAAATGCCCAGGGCAGAAAAGACACAGCCAGTGTTCTGACCATAGTAGCAAACTGTGTTCTCAAACTATCTGTAGTGAAGGACTGGGAATTTTTTGTTGTTCTAGCCAATTCATTGCCAATGGACACTTTTCTGAAATACATTTTGTGAAATGAATTGCTGGAAACATGACCATGAGCTTGGATGTTGCTCCTATAACCTAGTGCAGTAAAAGTTTCTGCTTACTCTCAATTTCTGTGCTTACCTCTCCGTGGCCCAGTAACAGAGGGCAGCCCTGCCCCTGCCCACATGCCAGGCTTTGTGGAGTCCTGGTGTGAAACTCATGTGCTTCTCCCATCCTGAGACTGGTGGAGTTGGGGTATGCATACTCCACTCTGAGAAGCGTCAGTTGAAGAATTCCCAAGTTATCTCCTGGCACTTCTGCCTGCTGTGGGCTCAAACTAAGCAAGTGTGATGGTGAATTTTATTTGGCAATTTGCCTGTGCTAAGGAATGCCCATATAGCTGGTAAAACAATATTTCTGGGTGCATCTGTTTGAAAGTTTCCAGAAGAGATTAGCATTTGAATCAGTAGGCTGACTAAAGAAGTGGACCGATGCAGGTGGGCACCATCCAGTCCATTGAGGGTCCAGACAGAAGAAAAGGCAGAGGACACTTAATGTGCTCTCTCTGCTTAAGCTGGGACATGCATCTTTTCTTGCCCTTGGACGCCAGCACTGCTGGTTCTCAGGCCTGCAGACTTAGACTGGAATTACATCACCAGCTGGCCTGGGTCTCTCACTTGCAGATGGCAGATTGTGAGGCTTCTCAGCCTCTATAATCACATGAGCCAATTCCCATGAGAAATCTCTGTATGTGCGCACACACGGACATCAGATGGCCAAGGCCCGCAGTGAGGGAGCAGGGCCCTGCCCAGTGTCTGAGCCAGCAATGAGCCCTCCTGGGACAAGCTTCAGGGAAGGATTGCTCAGGAGTTTTGGTGGAGAAACAGACATACAATTTGCTGGGGGGAATTCCGGGAGTCAGCACGTTCAGAGATCTAGAGGTACAAAAGGTCAAATCGTGTTAGGAAAGGCCAGGGCCCCAACATCAGACTGGCCCCTCACTCCAAGTCCATAAGGCTGCTGTGGTCCCCACTGGACCTCCAGAATCTTTCCCTGCACATCTCATGTGTGGTTCAGGGAAGGATTCTGGAGGTCCAGTGGGGACCACAGCAGCCTTATGGACTTGGACTGAGTGGCCAGTCTGTTCTCTGCTCCTTCCAGCAGCAGGAGAGGCCCATGCGGTCAGTCCCAGCCTGTCAGCTTTCTGCTGGGGACTGGGAAAGCTGACGATGCCAAGCCTAGGATCCTGCCCTCTGAAGTTTTCAGATGAGGAGTATGAGGCTGGCTGGCAACACCCCGCCTTGCCTTCTCCCACAGCTGCCTCTCACAGTGCCTGTGGCGTCCACAACCCCTTCTCAAGCAAACCACCGGGAAAACAGTAATATCGCATTGGCATTGGAAGCGAGGCCAGACATCTGACTGCACGGGTGGCACCCTCTCCTCCTTGTAGCTGCAGATTCTGTATCTGTCAGGCCGGACCTGGGGAGGGTTGGCAGATGGACTGACCGAGGTGGGCAGCTAGCCCTCCTCATGCAGCACTGAGACTCGGGGCCCTGCATCCCTGCAGTACTAAGTCTCTCTGAACAGGCCCTAGGGCTTCTTTGAGGTGATTGTCAGGCCTGCAGGACAGGCATTGGTTCTCCATCTTTGGGAGCTGGGATGCTCCTCTGGCTGTGGCCTCCAGACAGCGCATCCCTTGCTCCATGATGGACCCAGCACTTTGTGTACATGCCCCCCTCCCATTCTCTCCTCTCTGTGATCCACAAGTCTCATCACCACCCTCCCCTGCTCTTATGGGGAAGCACCACAAGGACCAGACAAATCCTGAAGTGATGTTCTTGGCCCAGGGCCGTGCAGCCCATTGACTTGGCAGGGCCGGGGCTGGGGCCTCACCCGTGCCGAGAACAGCTGTTTCTCCATCCCAGCTGGAAAAGCCCAAGCTGACATTCGCATCACAGTTGGATGAAGCCTAGAGTGACTCTACCCAGCAGCAACTTTCCATCGGTGCAGCCAGCTCAACCCAAGCCTCCCACAATCCTCACACCTGATCAGGAGCAGTTTCTGCAGGAGTCGTGGGTGTGAGGCAGAGGGTGCCCAGAACCCCTGCATCCCCAGGAGAGTGGACTGGTGTGGGCCAGGCCTCACCTCCTCCCTAAGCACTTTCTTGGCACTAACACATTAAACTACCATGATGGTGCCCTCACTACTGAGATAAGGAAACAGGCTGAGCGTGTCTGTGGCCTACCACACTTCATTAACTTCCTGGGGTTCTGACACCAGGACTCAAGTTTCCTGATTTGCGTTCAAGTCCTCTATCCATAACTCAAGGATCTATTTCGAGGAATAAAAATAAAATAAATATAAATGTTTTCCTCCTGGGATAAGCACACTTGTCAGTGTGGTGTCTGGCCCTCCCCCACTGAGAGTGAAGTCTATGGGCTTTTCCTGGAATCTGGGATGCTGCTTCCACCAAAGGCATATGATAACACCAATCCTTGGGGATTGATCAAGGTAAAAAGATAGACGCTGGGCTTTTGTGCAGCGTCCCAGGGGCCATGCAGCTTCTATATTTTCTACCACCCACTCTGAAGTGCTGGGCCTCCATAGAAGATGTCTACCCTCAGGCCTCCATGCTGTAAGGAAGCCCAAGCCACACAGAGGTGCTCCAGACAGCTGCCCAGCTGAGCCCAGCCTTGCAGAGCTTCCAGCCCAGCCCTGAGCCCCAAGATAGAACACACCCAGGTGGTTGCAGGCCCCAGCTATGGAGTCACCCCTCTGGGTGAGCTTTCCAGCCCTGCCTGAACACCTGACCCACAGAACACATGAGACCAGTGAAATAGGCATTCCTTTATGCCAGGAAGCATGGGCTGAGTAGTGACACTAGAACAATGGATCCGTCTGCAGCAGGGAGACCCAGGCCTGCATTTCTCCAGCAGGGGTGATCACACATTCTCACCAGCCAGGCCTAAGCTGAGATGTGCAAGGGACTGCCCTGGCTGATGGCTGAAGAGTGAGAGGATGATTCCAACC
Source organism: Aotus nancymaae (assembly GCF_030222135.1). NCBI lineage: Eukaryota > Metazoa > Chordata > Mammalia > Primates > Aotidae > Aotus > Aotus nancymaae. Next base: position 23,238,712 of record NW_026988455.1, read on the forward strand.
CCACTCCACTCCCTGCAAAAAGGCTAGAGTCAAGAAGATGGAAACAAATAAATAAATCACCTGTCACCCCACCAGAGCCCCCAACTATGAAATTTTGGAATGAGACACATGGGTGGTGATCTTCACATGCCCAGGACCAGGCTGGCCATGGTCAGTGAGCTTAGCCTCCTGCCACCACAAAACATGGCCCCACTCCGTGATGGATGCCCAAAGCCTGGAGCTGGAGTCAAAGACACCGCAAAAGTAGAGCTGGTAGCATTCCCGGGACAGGAGTAGGGCTGTTTGTGGTGAGTCCCACAGATCGTGGTCCCCCTGAGGCTCTTAGACCAGATCAGAAGTAGAAGTCCTGCCAGGACACTCTCTCCAAGGACACCAAAATTATCCTGTCCCTCCTGGAGCCGCTGTAAACATTATGAACCAGGAGAGAATTTCTTTGAAGTTCAAACCTTGCCTACCCACAGAAAGGGACTCTCCAGCCAGACAGCTCTTCACAGGGCAATTAAGATGTTGTCTCCAGGTATCTGGGCAATTTGCAGGGTTTGCTGTGGCTTTTCCTGGCAGTCAGCTCTCTGGTGCCTGCCAGAAGGCCAGGTACAGCCAGGCAGTAGCCAGGAGGCCCAGGGCTGGGGCTGCAGCTGGGGAAGTCTGGGACCCCTGGGGGCAGCAGGGCCAGTTTGGAGGCTGCAGATGCTCCCTCCCAGGGCTGTCTCAGGCCGGCAGGGGCACACCTGAGCTCTGTGCTTTGATGTCCTGTCTTTGCAGACAGCTTTCTTAGCTCTCAGTGAAACTGTTAGAAGTGATTTTTAGTGTGTCTTTTATCAGAGACCAGAGGAAGAAGTTGAAAGTGGGACTCTGGGGTTTTCAAAAGAATCTGCAAGACTGAGGAGGGGAAGAAAAACCGCCCCAAGCCCCAAAAGGAAGCAAACAAATGTCTAAAGTCTCCCCGAGCCTCGAGGCCACGGTCCCAGGCCTGTGATGTGTGTGAGGGGAGGGGTGTGCTCAGAAAAGCTGCTGGGTTCACAGCTTGGGGTTTGGGCTGTGGTTTCACTTGGATCCTGTTAGAAATCTAATTATAAAAACCAAAGGGGCGGGTTCTCAAAAGCCTGGCAATGGGGCGCCCACCACCCTGAGCCTACTCTTCTGCCTGAGACCTCCCAGAGAGTGCAGGCTCCTGGGCTCTGCAGGTGAGGTGGGAAGGCCTCCAGATGAACAAAAATGCAAAATGAGAACAGACAGCCGCAGCGTTAGCAACCCACAGCTGGGACTGAGTCCCACCAAGCAAGCGGGGGCCTGGACTCCCTGAGGCCACAACGACCCAGCCGTTTCTCAGGCAGAAGTTGCTGCCACAACCCTTGTGGGCCCAGCTGTTTTCACAGTGCTATTTGCCATAAAGGCTGTCTTTCTTCTAGTTTGCTAAGTAAGAGACCTTCTCAGCAGCCATCAGTGTCACAGCAAAGCCCCTGGGTCACCAGGCAACCCAAGCTCCCAAGGTCAAGGACATGTGAGAATGATGTGGTACCTGGCCAAGAATGAGGTATTCCAGGACAGGTGCCTGCAGGTACGGGGCAGATGAGGGGGACTGCACCCTGCCCTCAGGAGCCACCACCCACTGCACTGATGGACCCAGCAGCCTAGCTGGGTTTTATTTTGGTATAATACGCACAACACAAAATTTGTCTTAATTCATTTTTCAGTGTACATTCAGTGGCATTAAGAACATTCACATTGTTATGCAACCGTCACCACCCTCCATCCTCAAAACGTTTGCATCTTGCAAAACTGAAACTGTCCCCTTCAGACAGCTCCCCAGCCCCTGATCCCAGCCCCTGGCAACCTCCATTCTACTTTCTGCTTCTAGGAATTTGATTATTCTAGCTACCTCAAATAAGTGGAATCATACAGTTTTTATAATTTAGGCATCTGACCGAAGATAAAGCTATTTTTAAAGCCATTTCAAAACTGGGTGCCGTGGCTCATGCCTGCAATCTCAGCACTTTGGGAGGCCGAGGTGGGTGAATCACCTGAAATCGGGAGTCTGAGACCAGCCTGGCCAACATGGTGATCCCTCGTCTCTACTAAAAATAGAAAAATTAGACCCCTGTGCAGGTGCACAGAGAGCCCTGCGGTGGCATACGCCTGCAGTCCCAGCTACCCGGGAGGCTGAGGCTGAAGAATCCTTTGAATCTAGGAGTCGGAGGTTGCAGTGAGCCAACATCTCACCACTGCACTCCAGGCTGGGCAACAGAGCAAGACCCCATCTCAATAAATAAATAAATAAATAAATAAAGACATTTCAGTTGAATTGATACAGTCATTTTTACCCCTTTCTCCTTTATTTTTCAATTAATAAATAGTAAAAATAACTACTTCAGTGTACAGTTCTATGAGCTTTAAGATGTGACAAGATTGTGTAACCACCACCACAATTAGGATACAGAGATGTTCTATCCCACAAGAAAACTCACTGCACCACCCCTTTATATTCACGCCCTTCCCGCACCCCAACCACTTACAACCACCAATCTACTCTTTGTCCTTAGGTCACCTTTTCAGTCATATACATGGATGCAGTAGCCTTTTGAGACTGTCTTCTTTCACCCTAATGCCTTGGAGGCCCATTCAAGTCGTTGCAGGGATCAATAGTTTGTTCTTTCTTACCGCTCAGTTGTGTGCCACAGTATGCCGGAAGAGAGCATTTGTCCTTTTTGGCCCGGCTTGCTTCCCTTAACATGACGACCTTAAGATTAATCCATGTTGTGGCATGGGACAGAACTTCATTACTTCTTACGGCTGAATTACATTCCATGTATGTTGTTTTAAAATGTGCTGGGGATTTGTTTTAATCAGGTGTAGTAAGAAATTCAGACACAGAAAAGACTGTCAGGAGGGAGAAAGTTAATATTCCCAGACCCTGGGCACAGGAGGCAGGGCACGCCACACCAGGCTACACCAGGAAGCACCAGGATGGGTCAGGAGGCAGGGGGCAGGGTCAGGGGATGCAGATGTGGGCAGGAGCCTTTATTGGGGTTTCCGCAGGAAGGAACGAGTGAAGCAGGGTAAGCAGGCTTAGGGTTGGCTAGTTTGCATAATTTCGGCAGGCTCTAGGGTGCAGGGGCTGTCCCTAGATGTCTCATACCTTGCCCTGGGGTGATGAGTGTAGGGAGATAGTGGCCTGGAGTGTGAGAGCCGCATAGAGGAGGTGGTTGGAGTGGCTTGGGACTGTCTGGTTTGCTTATGAAAGGCATGTTTGCAGGGGACCTTCACTGGAAATCACCTAGTGCCTGGAATGAACAGTCCCCCCCAGGGTTGGCAAGGTCCCAGATGTCACAGCATCAGGAAATGGCAAAAATGTACAAACTAATTAATATATATGTACAGACCACATGTTGTTTATCTACTCATCCATTGATTGGCTCTTGGGCTGCTTCTAACGTTTGGCTATTGAAAGAATGCTGCTAGCAACATCGACATACAAGTGTCTGTCCAAGCTCCAAGCAGCCTAGATATATTTAAAGTGCAGGTAGAACCTTTTTTTTCCCTTTTTTTCAGAAAATGAGGAAGGAGGTAGCACCAAAATCAAGGGTTGAAATACAAAATAGTCTTAACCCAATGAAGATGTTTAGGACTAAGTTCTCACCCTCAGCCCCATTTTTTCCATCATTCTTGTCCAAAAGAATCAGAAACCCTATGCTATGCAGTCATAAAAAAGGATGAGTTCATGTCCTTTGCAGGGACATGGATGAAACTGGAAAACATCATTCTCAGCAAACTGACACAAGAACAGAAAACCAAACACCACATGTTCTCACTCATAAGTGGGTGTTGAACAACGGGAACACACGAACACAGGGAGGGGAACATCACACGCTGGGACCTTGTGGGGGTGGGGGGCTAGGTGAGGAATAGCAGAGGGTGAGGGGTTTGGGGAGGGATAGCATTAGAAGAAATGCCTAATGTAGATGATGGGGCAATGAATGCAGCAAACCACCACCATGGCACGTGTATACCTATGTAACAAACCTGCACGATCTGCACATGTATCCCAGAACTTAAAGTGTAATAAATAAATATTTTTAAAAAAAGAGTCAGAAACCCTGCTTCTAGACTAATAGCCACCACCTAGCCATCTTCTCTTTCCTGAAGCAGAAAATGGCCCAGGTCCATGGCTCTGATTACTGATAGTGAGTGACCCATGTGTAGGTGTATGGAGAGCCCTTTGCCAACACAAAAAGCTATTCACAAGCCCAAAATACTGAGGCACTGTGACCTCTGAGGCTGGATCCCCTTTGCTGTTCCACCACTGAGCCCCTGCCTGGCTGCACCATGAGCGCCAGCACGTGGATCCCTGACTGTAAGGTGAGGGCAGCACCCTCGTGGCCCTTCTGGGCTTGCTGGAGACATTATGATGCAGTATCATCAGGAGTCAGCAAAATAAGGGCATAGATAATGACCAGATTTTTCAAGGAAAGAAAATACCAGTCATTACTAAAACCCTTAATGACCAGTTTTTCAGAATTTCATTGCACTCTTTCTTGGGTTATTTTCAAAAACAGCCAACTCATGCACAGCAACGCATGTGATAACCATCTTCTAGAATTAAGGAGGAAAGGCACATCTGACTCAAAATCGGCCCAAATATCACTAAACCCTGCAGTTGCTGAGGTCAGCTGGAAACTCTTCCTCTTCCAAGCCCCAGCTTCTCCTCATTCAGATGCTAACTATGACTCTTGTGAATTTCTCAAGTGGCTTGGAGAAAATGAGAGAAAGGATGTGGGTGCCATTTGGAGATGATCGAGGAAAACTAAAAGAAAAGTTAAGTGCTTGGACAGTGCCCTCGAGCCTGCGGGTAGCTCTCCTGCAAGTAGCCACTGTGGCTAGAAGTCCAGGGAGCCATTCTCTGGCTTTTCTACATCCCGCATTAAACTTGGACTGGTTTTTTTGCCCCTTCCCAGGGCTTGCCAGCAAGAATAGCAAAAAGAGAAAGGAAAGTCTCAAATTCAGAGAAATTGAGCTAATTTGAGGAACATGAGTCTTGATCGTGTTCTCATTTATATAACCAACTCATTGGTTTCAATCATCGTCATACTTGACATCATGGAGCCAAACAGAAACGTTCTTCATTCATTCACTGGGCAAGATAAAGAACGATAAAACAGGAGCGGTGTATGTGAGGTGGAGGCAGGACCCCTGTGTGGCCCTACAGGTTAGGCGCGGCACGCTCCCCACTGAGGGAACCTCAAAAGGAGGCCAAAATAAGGAACTGTTTGGCCAGAGTTCATCTAGGGCAGGCTCTGGGGCACAGAGCAAAGTGAGAGCAGGGAAGAGTGTCCTGAAAGGACATCAGCAAGATCCCCAGCAGAGCATGTGACAAGGTCTCCGAGCAAGGCAGGCATCCTCAGAGCTGGGCCAGACTGAGGCTGCAGAGGCAGTGCCCCAAAGCTGATGTGTCCCTTACAAGGTCTTCGTCTGTCACCAGCCCCATCCTTGCTGCTCTCAGCAACCCATGCACACACACACTCTGCTGCCTGCTGGACACGATTGGAAGGGACCAAGCTGGGAAAGCCAGGACACATTCACAAATGAGAGATCAAGTTAGAAGACAAAATGCATGGACTAAAGTGTGAACGAGGCCAAACACTCTCTCCCAGCCGTGCAAACTCCACTTGGTTCTATCTCAAGGAGAAGGGTTTTGAAATAGCGTGCAGATAGAAAGGAGTGTGTGTTCATAAGGAGATCTGTACCTTTAAATGCAAAGCAACATTTTAAAAAATGTAGTAGAGTATCTTTTTCTCATGCAAAGTTCAAGTTGAGAAAGACCTTTGGGGATGGAACAGTTGCATAAGCACGGGATTAGCTGTACTTGATGATAAATAAATGAGTGACAACTAGTGAGGCAAGCCTAGAATATACTGAGCAGCTACCCGCACCCCTATGCTAGACTTAGCTGGAACCCAGCTTTTTAATTTTATTTTAGTCTTCCTTGATTTTCGGTCACTCCCACTACACACCTGGGTCTTCTGCCACTCATAGTCCATGAGTCTCCAGGCCTACACTCTGGGGCACCTCAGTATTCCAATGTTCTGTTTCCATGTCTGACTTCTCCACACTGCTCAGCTCCCCTGGGTCTTCATCATAGCCTGGACCCAGCTTGGAACAAGAAGTACATAATAGCTCAGTAAATATATGCTGAATAAGTGACTAAATGCCAGCCCTTGCCAGTGCTCTCTGGGTTAACGTTCACAGCCACCCTGACTGGGGGCATTGTTACTGTTCTCACATTTACAGATGAGTAAATTGGCCCAGGGAGGTTGGATCGCTTCCCCTGGGCCAAACATCTGGTTAGTGACAAAAACAGGATTTAAACCTCAGTGTGACCAAATCCAGAGTCTATGCCTTTGCCTCCTGTACCTCTGAGAAAAACCTTGAATGAGTCTTAGAAGATTCAGAAAGATCCAGAGAGAGCCCAGAGAGCCAGTTGCTCTCATTGTTTGGTGCCAATGAAGGCTCTTTCCTTTCAGAGGTGGCCAAGAGTAACAGTGTTAGGGCCGAAGTTTTTATTCAATTGATAATCAGTGAGACCCGAGTTTTGTTCCATCTCTGCCACTCACATCTTTGTGTCTCTGAACAAGGAAATCACTTCATTTCTCCAGTATTCCTTTTCCTTCATTCAGTCATAGAGTAAACACTTTCCAAGTGCCCATGATGTACCAAGTAATGCATTAGGTGCCAGAGATGCAAAGATAAAAATCCCTGGCTGCCTGTCTTCAGAAAGTTCACTAGCTAGCTAGGAGACAGGCCTGCAAATCAGCAATTATAATGGAGGTTTGTGCAAATCTACACAAGGTGCAAAGAACACAGGAGAAGTGACATAAGGCTATAGAAGGTCAAGGGGTAGGGAAGAAAGGCTTTATGGAGGAGGGAGCCTTTCAACTCTCGAGCAAAGCCCAAGGCCTGGAAGCTCCCTTCCAGCTAACTGCACAGGAATTCTGGACACCAAAGTGCCATAAAGGGAGGCCTTGGGGGAGAGGGGACTTCTCCTCGAGGATTTTGTGCTTTAGGGTGTGCCACAGCTAATGGTCATCAGAAGGGCTTTGAAGCCAGCCTGGGTGGCCACTTCTCCCCAGTGTGACCCTCCCTACACTTCAGCTTCTTCAAGTGGGAAATGCCCATTTCCCACTTAGCAAGTGCCTCCCTGCAAACAGCAAAACCCTGAAGAAGGTGGTGACCCATGTCCTGAAACAGGCAGGGACCAGCAGTGACCTCCTGCCATGGGGTGATGGGATGAGGACACAGCCCCAGGTCTGAGCATCCTGGATGCTGGCCCCCTGCATCCAGCATGATTCACTCAGACACAGACCTACTGTGGTGGACACTAGTGGGGACAAGAGGCCACAACACTCAGAGCTCACAATGATGGGAGCCAACAGAAGAGTTTCTGCAAGGCTGCTGTCCCTGCTTCTAGTGTAGGGCCTAGTGTTGCTATAGGTCAATAGTTCTGCATACCCAGCACCCTCCACCAGCTGGTGCAAAGGGTCAGGCTTCACTGCTGCCACTGAAATCTTGTGTGTGGCACACAGGCCTGGGATCCCTTAATAATTCATGCTTCCTGGGGCCTATGCCTTTATTGGCCCCTTTCCCTGAGGGCAGACAGAACCTGAGATTTGCTTCCAACCAATAGGATATGGCAAGCATTAAGGCAGTCCTCGGTTGTCATGAAAGTCCCAAATCAGTTGGTTTTGAGTTATCAAAAAGGAGATTACTCTGGGAGGGCCTGACTTATCAGATGAAAGTGCTCAACAGAAGGACCAGGGCCCTTCTTGACATGAGAAACTGTCTCCCCATTACTGGCTTTGCGGAAGGAGCTGCCATGATGTGAGTGGGCCATGGAACAAGGACCTGAGGAGACCTAAGGAACTGAGAGCAGACCCTGCTGTCAGCCAGCAAGAGTGTGGGGACCTCAGTCTGACAGCAGGAGGAGGTGAACTCTGCCAACAACCTGAGCACAGAAGCAGATTCTTCCCCAGTTGAACCTCCAGCCTCCAGATGAGACCTCAACCCTGTGACATCTGGATTGCTGCCTTGGGAGACCCTGAGTAGAGGACCAAGTCAAGCCATGCCTGGGCTCTTGACCTGTGGAAACTGTGGGTGCTGTTTTACTCTATTAAGTTTGTCTTGCAGCAGTGCTAAACTAATATCCCAGGGCCTTCTGCAAAATTTCATTGCAGCCTGGCTAGATTGGTATCATTCTGTACCACACCTGGGCTCTTTCTGGTTCATGTAACCCCTAAAACCTCCAGGTCCCAGTAAAGACTGGGAGTTTTCAGGATCTCTCTGGAATGTGCAGGGCCTCTAAAGACATCCAGATACCGACCTGGCCAACCCACACCTTGCCAGCCACTGCCATTGTACTGCCCAGTATCACATCAGATATGGCCCAAGTTGCATTCATGATTTTCCTAGTGGTTTGCAGGCTTGCTAGACTGTGTGCTGGACCAACACGGATATTCCTGCAACCCCAAGCCTAGCCAGATGTTCCTACCACATCCTTCTTCCATTCCTGCACATCCCACTTGAAAAGGTTGCCAGGACCCAGAGTCAAGCCCAAGCCCTGCCCTCTCCTTCCTTCCCTGTTTTTGGTTTGTAAGAAGCTGCCTCATCCCCTAGGATCTTTAGATCCATTTCATTATAGTCAGAAATGTCTCTGAAGCACAAAGTAAGGCTGAACATCCACAACTGAATAAGAGTTTTGTCTTTTGAGCACAAGCAAAGCGAGGTCTTGTCATGTTAGAAACAGACACCTCTGAATGCCTCTAGGCCCCTGCTGGGCTCACCGGTGGAGGCTGGACCACAAAATGTGGGCCAGATAATTATCCAGAGATGTCTAAGCAGATCACCAAAGACAAGACCATCTCCAAAAGGAAAAGTAATTAAGTTGAGTCTGAGCAGCAGTGCCAAAGCCCAGGCCAGTGCCACAGACAAGGTGACAGAGGCCCACGCTGGTCTGTTACTGGGCATGTGCAGTTTAAGAAACCCTTACCTGTTCTCACTTGTTTGCTATGCCTCTAAAGAAGCTGTCAGGCTTAGAAAAATCACAAAAGGGAACCAAAGAAAAATAGGAAACTAACAAAAAGTGACAGCATTTGCCAATGGCTTTCCAACGCCAGCTTTGCATCAGCCGGGAAGGTTGTTAGTAGGTGGAACTGCTTCTGCTCTTGCTGCTTCCATGAAAGTTTCTGGTGTTTCTGTATTGCACATTCTGATTATGAAATTTTAAAACTGTAATAGTGTCTAAAGTGACTATGACCAGAAGTGTTCTTTTTTACAGAAACTGAAATTGCAGCTGTGGAGGGAACGGGGGTGCCTGAGAATGCCGACTTCCCTGGGCCCTTGCAGGGTGCCTGCAGCCCTCTCCCCTGCTCCTGGCAGCCATGCAGCAGTGACCTCGTGTGCATGTGCCTTCCAGGTCCAGCAGCTGCAGTGACCTCGTCACAGGAACGCTGCTCACAGGGAGTCTACGGTGAGCCAGCATGCTTGGTGCATTTGCACCTGTTCATGTGAAATGAACAATGGATGGAACATCAGATCAGCCGTTTCTCTAAAAGTGGTCATATCAGACATTTCTAAATGTTTCACTGCCACCAATTCCAGGCCAGAACAAGAGCTTTTAAAGCGTATTTTGCACTGGGCATGGTGGCTCACTCCTGTAATCCCAGCACTTTGGGAGGCCAAGGTAGGTAGATAACCTGAGGTCAAGAGTTTGAGACCAGCCTGACTAATATGGTGAAACCCATCTCTACTGAAAATGCAAAAATTAGCTGTACATGGTGGCACACACCTGTAGTCCCAGCTACTTGGGAAGCTGAGACAGGAGAATTGCTTGAACCTGGGAAGTGGAGGTTGTAGTGAGCCAAGATCGTGCCAGCCTGGGTGACACAGCAAGACTCTATTAAAAAATATATATATTTTTTGAATTAGAGTTTGTCCTGTGCCTTCATGTTATCTCTATCCTTCCTGAGAAAAAGAAATCCATTCTTTCCAGTTTTCAGTTATAAGAAAACTAGATGATTATTTCATTTATGTTAAAATTCCATGTGCATTCAGTACAAGCAATAATGTCATTATTTTGTACATAAAGACACAGGTATTAGATTAGTGCTAATAGTGTCTCCCTTTCTCACAGCACACACTGGTTCAGAAGGACACCAGAAGGCTGGCCTGCTCAGAGTCACACGTCCTTGCCCGCCTATAGCCTGGCCCTTTCTCCTCCTGTCCACCGGCCCGTTCCACTCGCCACAGAGGCTCCTGACAGCTTCTGTGCCTTGGATTTTGGAGTCAGTCTGGTGAGGTGTATAGACCCCTTCACAGAATAATGCTTTTAAATGCATGAAATGCGTGGGATTGAAAGGGGAATAAATAACCTCATGTTATTGCGCATATCTTTATTGTGCTTTGCAGATATCGCTTTTTTCTTTTTTTTGCAAATGGAAGGTTTGGCCATCCTCCTGCATAAGCAAGTCTAACAGCGCCATTTTTCCAACAGCATGTGCTCACTTCTTGTCTCTGTCACATTTTGCTAATTCTCACACTATTCAAATGTCTTCCTTATTACTACATCAGTTATGATGATCTGTGATCAGTGATTTTTGACTGTCATTGTTCTGGGGCACCACAAACCATGCCCATATGATATGGCGAACTTAATCAATAAATACGGCATGTTTTCTGACCGCTCCGTCAACCAGCCCTCATCTCTCTTCCTCTTCTAAGACCTTCTCATTCCCTTAAACACAACAATATTGAAATTAGGCCGGTTAGTAACCCTGCAATGACCCCTAACTGTTCAAGTGAAAAGAAGATCGTCAGGTGTCTCACTTTAAATCAAAGACTAGAGATAATGAAGTTGAATGAGGACAGCATGTCACAAGCCAAGACAGGCTGGAAGAAAGGCCTCTTGCACCAAACAGTTAGCTAAGCTGTGAATGCAAAGGAAAAGTTCTTGAAGGAAATTGAAAGCACGACTTCAGTGAACACACAAAAGGTAACAGAGTGAAACAGACTTATTGCTGAGAGGGAAAAAGTTTTCGTGGTCTATACAGATCAAATCAGCCATAACATTCCCTTAAGTGAAAGCCTAATCCAGAAGAAGGTCCTAACTCTCTTTAATTCTTTGAAGGCTGAGGGAGGCGAGGAAGCTGCAGAAGAAAAGTTGGAAGCTAGCAGAGATTAGTTCATGAGATTTAAGGAAAGAAGGCATCTCCATAGCATGACGGTGGCTACACCAAGCAACAGGTTTTCCATGGTCATAAAACAGCTTTCTCTTGGAAGAAGAGACTGTCTAGGACTCTCATAGCTGGAGAGGAGAAGTAAATGCCTGGCTTCAAAGCATCAAAGGACAAGTTGATTCTCTTGTTAGGCACTAATGCAGCTGGTGACTTTAAGTTTAAACCAATGCTCACTTGCCATTCCCAAAATCCTAGAGCCCTTAAGGATTCTGCTAAGCTTATCCTGCCTGTACTCTAGAAATGAACAACAGTGCCTGGGAAATAGCACATCTATCTACAACATGGTTTACTGAATATTTTAAACCCACTCCTGAGACCTACTGCTCAGAAAAAAAAGATTCCTTTCAAAATATTACTGCTTATTAATAATACACTCAGTCACCTAAAAGCTGTGATGGAGATATACAAAGAGATTAATGTTGTTTTTATGCCTGCTTACACTACATCCATTCTGCAACCCATGGATCAAGGAAGAATTTCAACTTTAAAGTGTTATTATTTAAGAAATGCATTTTGTTCATAAAGATACAGGCATTAAATTTATATTAATAGTGTTTCCCTCCCAATAGATAACTTAATAAATAGGGATTACAGTGATAGTGATGAAACTAGGCAAAGTAAATTGAAAACCTTCTGGAAGGGATTCCCCATTTTAGATGCCATTAAGAACATGTGAGAGTCATGGGAGGAGGTCAAAATATTCCAACCCTCATGGGCAACTTTGAGGGAGGGGTTTGAGACTTCAGTGGAGGAAGTCATTACACACTGATATGGTGGAAATAACAAGAGAACTGGAATGATGAAGATGCTGTGAACATTGGTGAAATTACAACAAACAACTTAGAATATTACATAAATGTAATTAATAAAACAATGGAGGATTTGGGAGACCGACTTAGATTTTGAAAGAAATTCTACTGTGGGTAAAGTGTTATCAAGCAGCACCACACGCTATTGAGAAATCTTGTGCGAAAGCCTCCTTTCATTGATGTGGCAAACTTCACTGTTGCCTTGTTTTAAGAAATTGGCACAGCTGGCCGGGCGTGGTGGCTCACGCCTGTAATCCCAGCACTTTGGGAAGCCAAGGTGGATGGATCACCTGAGATCAGGAGTTCCAGACTAGCCTGACCAATATGAAAAAAAAAACCCCCGTCTCTACTAAAAACACAAAATTATCCAGGCGTGGTGGTGCATGCCTGTAATCCCAGCTACTCTCAAGACTGAGGCAGGAGAATTGCTTGAACCTGGGAGGCGGAGGTTGTGGTGAGCCGAGATCAGGCCATTGCACACCAGCCTGGGCAACAAGAGCAAAACTCCATCTCAAAAAAAAAAAAAAAAGAAAGAAATTGGCACAGCCACCCCAACCCTCAGCAGCCACCACTCTGATCGTTCAGCACCATCAATATCTAGGTAAGACCCTCCATATTGAAAGAGATTACAACTCGCTAAAGGCTCAGATGATCATTAGCAATTTTAACAATAAAGTATTTTTTATTCAGGTATGTATTTTTTTAGGCTTAGTACTATTACACATCTAGCAGACTACAGTACAGTGTAAACATAACTTTTTTTTTTTTTTTTGAGATGGAGTCTCGCTGCAACACCCAGGCTGAAGTGCGGTGGCGCGATCTTGGCTCACTGCAAACTCTGTCTCCCAGGTTCAAGCGACTCTCCTGCCTCAGCCTCCTGAGCAGCTGGGATTACAGGCACCGGGCTCCATGCCCAGATAATTTTTGTATTTTTAGTAGAGACGGGGTTTCACCATATTGGTCAGGCTGGTCTTGAACTCTTGACCTCAAGAGATCCACCCGCCTCAGGCTCTCAAAGTGCTGAGATTACAGGCGTGAGCCACTGCACCTGGCAAACATAACTTTGATATGCACTAGAAAGTCAAAAAATTCATGTGACTCACTCTATTGCAATATTAATTTTATATGCAATTAAACATTTTATACTGTACAGGCCTACCTTGGTCGCAGTGTGTCCAAGGTGTGCCTGTACAGTAAACTCATTCCATAAAAAATGTTTCCTAAAACTTTGCTATGTTCTTCTTAAGACACTAAATAACAGTAATCTATTCATTACCCTATTGGAGTAATGCTGAGCATACATGAAATATCAAGATGTTTGCAACAACTACCCTGAAAGGACATTAGCTGCGCTTCTACCAGAGGTCAGAGGTGCCATCAAGATAGGAGAAGGAAATGCTGAAGTGCAGTTAGATGTTAGTGAAAACCAAGATGGAATCTTCCGTTGTATATAATGTTAGTGAAAACCAAGATGGAATCTTCCGTTGTATAGGTTCAGAATCCCCCTGGATTTTATCCGTGGTCTTGCAAGACTGTGAGGTGTCGTCTTCCACGTCCCCAAGCAGGATGACATAGTCTGCAGCATTTGCTTCTGGGCCTGGTTCCCTGGAGACACCCAGGGCTGGGCATCCCATTGTGTGCATGCACCTTTGTCTGGATATGGGAAAGGAGGGGAAGAGGAGGAGAAGGAAGGAAATGAAGAGGGAAGAAGGAAAGAAAGGAAGAAAGGGGGAGAGTGAGAGAAGAGAGACCATGGGACCCTCCTTTCTTCACTTCATCAACAAGGGGCCAGCAGGCAAGGACGGTAGGTTCAACTTGTCCATGACCCTCAGACCCAGACAGACCCCAGGTCCAGGGGCATCCCCCACAGGCCACTAGGACCTGACCTTCCCCAAATGTTGGAAGGAAACGTCACAAAGCTCCACTGCAGCCAGACATTCTTTTCCAAGCCCACCCGACAGTCTCTGCCCCAGGGCCAGCTCCTGATGTGGAGTGTCCTTGGTGTGAGCCCTGCAGCCCCCTCTGAGCCCACCTCCCAGCCTCCTCCACTCTGCATTAAGCCGAGAAAGGGAACCTGTACAGAATGTGGGCCACAGCCAGGGGAGGAGAGAAAAGCCCTTGGAAAACACTAAATCATGCTCCTTGTTCCAAAAGCCCCAAGGACAGCAGAATTATCTGGAAAATGAATTCCCAAAAAATGATTCATGGAGGGGAAAAAGAATTTTTCCTAGGATTCTTCCTTCAATTTAAAATTTCTAGGCAAGTACACATTGCAGCCCCATAATGCATCCTTTCTCCATTAATAATCATGATTTTCAGGAGAGAGGGTCATTCTTCCTGTTATTGTTGGTCATGCCTGCCAGTAAACAAGCTGTGTGTGCTGTGTGGGGGTCAGGGCAGCGCACTCAGACCCTAAAAGCCAGACCCCGGGTGTCCATGACCTTGGGCTTGCCCAGCTGGACGGATTTCCATGCACTCCACATCTGGATTCCAAGAACAGACTGACATGCAATGTTCCAGATCAAACAGATGTGGATGAGAATGCCCCGTCAGAGAAAACACCGCCTATTCTCTCCCAAAGGCTAATTTTTTTTTAAGGAGAATAAATAATTACAAGCTACTTTTGCAATGTTTCTATAACCAAAGTGGGATTTGTAAATCTCTGAACTGTTCAAGCAGGCCTGCCCCCAACCCCCTGAGTCATGACAGGAAAGGAATTATTTATAGCCCAGGACACTTTGTTTACATACTTGGCTAGTTCCTGGGCAGAGTCTTTCCTCCACCTGCACAGTAAAAGTTGCTCATCAAAAATAGAAAATTATTGCTTCCTTTTCAACTTTCCCTGAAAGCACCGAGAAGAGGAAAGGGGAATGCAAAGGATATTTTTACTAAAGGATTCTTTCCTCTCCAACTAAAATATTATCCAAATGTTGCTTCCTTAATGCCCAGAAGGAAAAAAAATCCTGAGCCCTTTTGTAGATGTATTAGAGACAAAGTCCTGAGACTCCACGCACTATTGTCCCCAAGGCCCAGGGGGGTTCTCAAACTGCCTGGGAGATGCTGTGAGGGGCTGTGAGAATGTAAAGGAACCTACCACCCAAGCTGGGGCCTTGGGACCAGCCTCTGTTTCATCCAGACCAGCCCTGCCTTCATCTATTGTGCACATTGGGCATTAAGACTGCTTCTACTGGTAAACGGGAGTTTGAAAGTGTCAGAAATAGATGATCAAGAAGGCCCTTGGGGCTTCCGGATGAATGCACCATTCTCTCACTATGTCCTGTATGGTTGCCATCAGTACAGAGCGTGCAGGGCCAAGCTGCCTCCTGCCCAGCCTGCTGGAGATGCCACATCCACAGCAGGGTGAGACCTAGAGGCCACAGGAGAAAAGGGGGAAACCTGTCAGTTCCCTCCTGAGATTCGTGATCTACTTGTAGAGAGAGATGACCCAGAGAGCCAGCTGGCGGGAGGACAAGCAGCTGTAAAGGTGCAGGAAAGCAGCCACGCAGAAGGTGGCATGGGGGATGGGAAGCCTCAAAGAGGTGAAAGCCAGGACAGCTCCTCAGGGCAACTGGACGTGCTCCAGGTAACGCAGATAATGCAGGTAACCCGCTGAGCAGCCACCAAAAGGCAAGAGCCATGTTAGGAAGAGATCAGATCGGTCAGACACACCACAGGCTGCTGAAAAGCGGATTCTGTTACTGAGCATTAATCATTAGGTTGGAGAGATTGCTGAGAAGTACTTCACACTTGAAAAAGACATTTTCAGGAGAAAATGAAAGGAAAATGTGGGTGGGGAGAGATCTGATTATTCTATTTATATCTAACCGGGTAACATGGTATATATGACACATACAACAGCTAGATGGTTGGATGGATCATCTCTCATAGGAAGGTCTTGAACCAGGAACCGCATGCACCACACTCAAATATTACACATGAATTTCCAAAGACCAAAATCTTTAAAGCACCAACACTGGAACTTTCTTAGACTAAAATGATTCAGCTAGATAGCAGAATTCAGCTATTTGCAAGAGTCAAAGGGGAACACGTTGTTTTATAAGTTAACTAGAAACATTTCTTAAGCCAAACTAGACATGGAGTTATTGACACAACCAGAGGGCAGAGCTCACCAAGGGCACTGACCCTGGTCGCTGCTCAGCTCACCCAGGACCTCACACACTGCCCGCGGCCGCACCACACAATGGCGGGACACATGTGTTCCAAAGCTGACCAAAGGCAGGTGAAGGCCAGAGAGCGTGTTACCCACTGACACTCGCTGGGCCCCGGCCACAGAGGCAGGGCAGAGCCACCAGCTCCACTGCTCCACCACCCCCGGCTCGCTTGGTAAACACACTCAAGCTGGAAGCCTAGGGTCCTGTTCTTCTCATGAGACTGCAGGAAACAGGACGGATAAAGTTTACGAAAATCTAACATCCTACGGTACGTGGGATTTATTTTTTTTTTAAACACTATCCAGGCTGGTTTTGTTCTCCCCACTGTTTAACTGTATTTAGTATACAACCTGTAAATAAAAATATACGTGGGCTAGCCCTGATCCAGGGCTTGGAGGCAGTATCATCTCTGCAGCATCTGCGGCAGAACCACTGGGGAATCATGAAGATTCCTGGCTCCTCCCTGCCCTGCACACGCACTCACAGACACACACACACCCCATTCACACACTAGACACACACCATACATATGTCATACACATACATACCATGCACACTGTAAACCCACACATACCACACACAGCACACACCCCACCTACACACACCACACACACACCGCTCACTATACATCTCACACACACTATATGCCACCCACACATACCCCCCCAGCACATACCACACCACAGACCATACACACCACACAAACCCACACAAGTACACCACACACACATACACACACCATACATATGCACATAACCCCCCACACACAAGGACATAACACAAATTACACACACACTACACACACATACACACACTATACATGCAGCACAAACTACACACACAACTACACACATTACACACATCACACAAACTATACACTCCACACAGTATACACACCTCACACACACGTACAACACAAACTACACACACACTCACAACTACACACATTATACACACCACATAAACTATACACCCTACACCGTATACACAGCCCCAATACACATACACACAACACAATTTACACACACACCACATAAACACAGAAACACACATTATATGCACCATACAAGCTATATACCCCAAACACATCCCACACACTATACACCCCACACACACATACACACCACACACATGAGTCCTGTATTAGAATTGTTAGGAAGTGGGACAGAGTAACCTGCATTTTAACAATCAATCCTGAACTCTGAGAGTCACAGCTTTTACATGAGCCAGGCTTCAAACCTTTAAACCCCTTCGACTGGTGGGCAGCATGGAGGAGTGCTAGAGGATAACACAAAGTGTGTCGTGCACAGCACCCCGTGTGGGCCAGCCTCCCATGCCATTTTCATGACAGCCCTAGGAGCTGGGGATTGCCACTGTGAGTCTCAAACCCTGCAGGTGCAAACATACAGAATCCTCCTATCTCAGGAACGCCTATGGTTCCTGATGAAGAAATATATATGCATGTAGCTAATCTTGGCAATTCGAGAAGCAAAAAAAAAAAAAAAAAAAAAAAAAAATGTCCTGTAGTAAAGAGGTCATGGCCCTTCTTGTGGTGAGCTCATCGGTGGTCCCAAGCACCAGCAAGGTTCTCCAGGCACTATCTGAGCCTCCCCACACCCTGGGGCAGCCCCACCTGGCCCTGCTCTGCCTCCTTCCCCTCTTGCAACAAAAAATTCAGTGTCAAGGCAAAGACTGATAATGAGGGTGATGTAATTAAAACTCCCCAGGACCAGACTCTCCACCCTGACTTTTCAAAAGGTCTATTCATCCCATCAGTATCTCAGAAGGATGGGCCACATTCCTCCCTCCCAGACTCAGGAAGCTATGGGGACAGACCCAGGGGTGAGCTGAGAGCTCCCACACCCAATGGAAAGGGCCCCTGCTCCATCTCCCTCCTCTGCAGGTTTCTTTGGAGAGAAGAGGTTGTTCTTCCATTGAAGGGAGGTGGCTTGGTAAGAGTAGGATGAGGAGGGATCTTTCAGGGATGAAGCTTTGCTTTGGTCCAGGAATTGTGGGGAACTAGCATGTCCTGTTTCCCCAGATTACTGCCGGCAGGGGCTGCAGGGCCCCAGGAGACACCCCACACCTCCTACACCCTTCCCCAGCAGCTCCAAGGCAACTTCTTCTCCCTTTTTTCCCTCCTTGGCCTTCCGGAGGGGTTTGAACAGTCCTGCATGCTGTGCTCCAGGAAGCATAGGAAGGTGATGACTATTTTAGGCAGTGTCCCTTCTCTTCACCTTGACTTCAGCAGCACTGAGTTTTCAAACCCCGTCTCAGTGTGTATGTACCTTCCTGTTTTATTTAATAAAAGCTAGCTCACCAAACTCCACCCTGGATTAATTCACTGAAGTCACAAATTCACTTGAAAGAATTTATCCAAGAGGTCTGTGGATGGAAGTCAAAGAGTCTGCAAACTTGCATGAGGAAAGAATTCCATCTTCATTTCTACCAGCCTCTATTGGAATTTAGCTTTGTCTTCACTGTAAGTACCTTCACAGTAGAATTTGGGATAGCTGTGATTTTGTTACCACACAAGTCACAGTTATTTGAGCAGCTCATTAAAATTGTTGCAGATACCATAAAACTTTATTTATGTATGTATTTATTTATTTATTTAGAGGCAGGGTCTTACTTTGTCACCCAGGCTGAGTGCAGTAGTGCAATCTTGGTTTACTGCAGCCTCTGCCTTCTGGGTTTAAGAACTCTCCCTCCTCAGCCACCCGAGTAGCTGGAACTAGAGGCACAGGCTACCGTGCCTGGTTAATTTTTGTTTTTTATATTTTCTAGAGATGCGGTTTTGCCATGTTGCCCAGGCTGGTCTAGAACTCCTGGGCTCAAGAAAGCCCAAAGCACTGGGATTACAGGCATGAGCCACCACACCCAGTCAAAATTGTGTATATTCTACCAATCCTTATAGACATGGGTCTTTAGCTAAAAATAAAATAAAATATTAAAAAGACAATAATTCTGTTTTTTCCTCTTGGAAAAAATCAGTAGGAAATCGATGTGTATCTACAGTGGAAGCATCAGGAGGACAGGGCTTTGCTGATGCTGCTGCATTGATTACTGTGTTCCCAGTATCTAGATTAGTACTGTGCTGGTGGGTGTTTAATGAGGATAGTACTTACTGAATTTAAAGCACTGGGTAAACTAGTAAGTGCTCACAAATCTGTGGATTTTATTGACTTTTTTAAACTACAAAAGTAATGCATGCTTAGAAAACATCAAACATTAAATTTATGTAGCAAAAAAGACGTCTTCCTTATAATCACCCCACCTCCCCTCCACACCCCCTCTGCCAACCTGTGGTCACTCCTGCTAGCAGTCTGGTGTGAACGCTTTCAGACCTTTTCTCACTTATTTAAAATGTGTAGGTTGGGGAGGGTGGCTTTTTGGGTTTTGTTAATAAATATATAACAAGGTAACTGACTAAATGTGTGATTTGTATTTTGCCTTTCTTTTTTCCCGTTTTTAGCAAGAGAAACCCTGGAGCTTTCAAGCAAAACCTTTTCATGACTTGGGTGGAGGTATGAAAATAAAGTATATAGCAACATACTTCTTCCAGTTTTTTGTGCTTAAGTCTCCAAAAGAAAGAAATTGCCATGCCGGATGTGGTGGCTCACGCCTGTAATCCCAGCACTTTAGGAGGCCAAGGTGGGCAGATCATGAGATCAGGTGTTCGAAACCAGCCTGACCAACAAAGTGAAACCCCATCTCTGCTAAAAATACAAAAATCAGCTGCACGTGGTGGCACACACCTGTAATCCCAGCTACTCAGGAAGTGGAGGCAGGAGAATCTCTTGACCCCAGGGAGGCAGAGGTTGCAGTGAGCCGAGATCATGCCACTGTACTCAGCAAGGGCAACAGAGTGAGACTCTGTCTCAAAAAAAAAAACAAAAAAGAAAAGAAATTGCCAGGAGATGGAGCTGGCCTGAAGGCAGTGTACAATATAAATGGGCCTTCATGTTCTGAAGACTCAGCCCATGATAAGAATGAAGCTACATGTCTCAGACAGGGAGAGAAACTAGAGTCTAGGTCCTATGGCTGGAGGTGGAGAGCAGAGAGAGCACTAGGCTGCATTCCCTGGTTTAGGTCACCAGGGAGAAAAGGTGGGGAGATGAGAGGAAAGAACCCCTTTCCCTACAACCTTCAAGTGGCAGGAACCAGGAAGCCCCAAGAGCCAGATAGTCTAACCTAGCCCCAGGCCAGCAGGTGAGCCTATGGATATGGTTTGGCTGTGTCCCCACCCAAATCTCACCTTGAGTTGTAATAATTCCCACATGTCAAGGCTGGGGCGAGGTGGAGGTAATTGAATCATGGGGGCAGTTTCCCCGTACTGTTCTCAGTAGTGAAGAAGCCTCACCAGATCTGATGGTTTTATAAATGGGAGTTCCCCTGCACATGCTCTCTTGCCTGCCACCATGTAAGATGTGACTTTTTTCTCATTCACCTTCCACCATGAGTGTGAGGTCTCCCCAGCAATGTGGAACTGTGAGTCAATTAAACCTCTTTCCATTATAAATTATCCATTCTCAGATATATCTTTATTGGCAGTATGAGAACAAGCTAATACACCTATTAAGGAGAAGTGGAGTCACAAGACCTTCCCAGAATGTCTGGGGCAGGAAACTGGGCAAGGCAAACATAGCCCCGACACCAAGCTTGCCAGGCTCCAGGGGATGGCTGCAAGGGGATAGACACCGGGCTCCACCCCTGCCTGGTAGTGGAAGGACAGAAAATCTCTTGTTTGGGTTGTATAACCCCTGGGGGTGTTTGGGTGATTGAGGGAATGAGGAAACATCTTGAGAAGGATACAGGACCTCCCATTAGTCTGTATCTGGGGACTCGAGCCGATGCTCTGAAGAAATCATGGCAGCTTTTGTATTCCAACATACCTAATTTTATCACTTAAAAGTTTATCCTAGGCCAGGCGCAGTAGCCCACACCTGTAATCCCAGCACTTTGGGAGGCTGAGGCTGGCAGAATCTCTTGAACCCAGGAGGCAGAGGTTGCAGTGAGCCAAGATTGAGCCACCGCACTTCAGCCTGGGCAACAGAGCAAGACTCTCCCAAAAAAAAAAAAAAAATGTATCCTAGCTATCTTCCCAAACCATCACATATACAGACACCTCAATACTCTAATCAATAAACAGAATTCTAGACTTTGTATATACCATAATTTATTTACCAATCCTTTATTGACACTCAGTTATGGGTTTCCCCAATTATTTCCCATTATAGACCAGGCTGTGGTAAAATTTCTTGAACTTGGGTTTTACAATCAGATGCGATTCTTTCTAAAAGCTGGAGTCCTGAGTAGAATGACTAGGCAAGTAAGGTGGGCAAAGTTCCAATTGTGTTGACCCATGACAAATTGCTGTCCGCAAACAGTATGTGAAAGCGACCACTTCCGCAAGCATCCTGTTATTGCAGTGATGTTATAGATTAACTTGGGGGAATGTGGTATATGAGCAGTTTAGCTTTTTACCTAAGAGTCTCCGGTGTCTTCCTCTGTTCAGGTCTTCTTTTAGACTTTTCAGTAAAGGTTTTTCATGTCCTATATACAGGTGTATTAGTTTCTCCAGGGGTACTATAGCAAAGTCCCACAGACTGAGTGGCTTAAACAGAAGAAATACATGGTCTCATGTTTTTGGAGGCCGGAAGTCTGAGATCCAGGTGTCAGGAGGGCTGGTTCCTCCCCAGGCTGAGGGAGAAGTGGCCCTAGGCCTCTCTCTCAGCTTCTGGAGATTTGCAGGAATCTCTGGCTTTCCTTGGCTTGTAAAATAATCACCCGATGTCTGCCTTTATCTCTATGTGGGGTTTTCCCTCTGCACTGGTGTATGTCCAAATTTCCCCCTTTTTTATAAGGTTACCAGCCATGTTGGGCTAGGGGGCCTTCCCTACTCCAGTACGACCTCATCCTAACTTAGCTAATTAAATACAACTAAGGGACTACACTTCCAGAGTCTGAGGTGTTGGGAGCTAAGATTTCAACATCTTTATGTGGTGGAGACACAATTCAATCCATAACAATAGATATCACATGTGTCTTTTTATGTGTATTACAAAATACAGTAAGTTTTCAATAACAATGTGAAGAGGATCATTTTTTTAAATTGCATCTTCCCATCGCTGGCATTTAGAAAAATGCTTATATTTTGTAAATTTACTTTGTATCTGGCTACAAAATTATGTCATATTAATTCAAATAAATTTAGTCATTGTGGCTGGGCATGGTGGCTCACACCTGTAATCCCAGCACTTTGGGAGGCTGAGGCAGGCAGATCATGAGATTAGGAGTTTGAGACCAGCCTGGCCTATATGGTGAAAGCCCATCTCTATTAAAAATAGAAAAATTAGCCAGGTGTGGTGGCACATGCCTGTAATCCCAGCTACTCAGGAGGCTGAGGCAGGAGAATCACTTGCACCTGGAAGGTGGAGGTTGCAGTGAGCTGAGAGTGTGCCACTGCACTCCAGCCTGGGCGACAGAGCAAGAATAAAAATTTTAGTTACCTTGTATTCTCTACATGCAAATAAATAATTAAAATTGTGTCTCTCACTTTTAAATATTTATGTCTCTTTTTCCCTGTTCTTTCAGTGGTCTTAAGACAATGTAAAATATCTAAATTTGCTGTCAATATACAAGTATTTTTTCTGACAATAAGAGAAATGCTTCCAAAATGGCATTATTAAATATGATTCTTACTATATCCCTATTTTATGCACTTTTAAAAATATTTACATTTCAAAGTTTACATACACAGAGATTAGAAACTGTGTGTGTGTGTGTGTGTGTGTGTGTGTGGTTTAGCTTCTAAATAGATGGAATTCTAGGTAATCCAGCAAAGCTGTGGCCATTCCACTGGAGGCCTGCTATGTCAGAGTCTCTGGGGTGCGTTTTCTCTTGGATGAGATTCTTCAGAGAAGAATTCTCCAGTCTCTTTTGCAGGTACATGCCCAGCCTCATGTATGGGCGCCAAGCAGAATGGTGAAGGTCTCTCCCTGTGCTGAGTGAACTCTCCTCTCGCTTTCCCCAGCTGAGTCTGGGGTTTCCAAGGGCAGAGTCTTGCCATTCCATTTCTGCTGCGAATACATCTCCCACTCCTGCTGGTGTGGCTGGGGTGGTTGCATGGCCATATTCATGAGTAAGATTAAGAAATGACTTTCTTTTTTGTTCTATTCAATCTCACTCTTAAGTGGGTTTCTCCCCTTGTGGAATTACATGCAAAGGTTTTTTTTTTTTTTTTCCTTTTAATCCCCTGAAAAATACTTTAAATGTTGTGGGAATTGGCCACCCCTTCAAGGTTACATTGGTCTATAAAACTGTGTGTGATGCCTTTTATGGAAGTGGAACTTTGACATTTTTATTTCTTCTGTAATGTTTGGTACATTCAAAATTCTTCTCATTCTTGAGGCAGTGTGATTGTGTTTTCTGAGAAAATCATCAATTCTATCCGAATCTCCAAATTTATTGATTTAAAAAGGACATCTTAACCTCTTATAATTGGACTCTTTCCACCTCCAAGGCGGTATTCTCCATTTCCTACTTGATCGGGCTTGTGAGACAGTTGTGTGTGCTTGTGTGAATGCTGGCGGAGGGAAGAGTTACCAGACTGAGAGTTCACGGACCTCATCTACTGAGTTTGTTTTTCACTCACATGACATTTCAAAGAACACTGCATCTGTTTTCCTCACTTATTTCCTTTTCTTTAGGCTTACTTTGCTTCTATCTAGCTTCATGTTCAAATCTTTTGAATCATGTATGTGTCCTATGAAATGATTTTAGGTGATAAATTTTTCTTCCAGAGACACCTGGCTCTGTACGATCAGCTCTAATTGTTTTGCCTTTCCTGTTCACATCGAAACACCCTGACTTTAGCTCTGACTTCTTCTCCTATACAAAAGTCACCTTGAATCTTGTGCAAATCCAACTCGAGGAAAACTAAGCCAGGATTGCAGCTCCTCTGGGTTGTATTCTCTTGCTTAAGCCAGTTTAAATCCAAGGCAATACTCATAGAAGAGGACATCAGGAATACAAAGAGAGCCTCAGGGGCCGGGATGCCTGTGCCTGGTTTAGGGTGCTTTAATTCAAAGGTACCAAGCGGAAGACCAAACCAGGCCAAATCAAGGCAAAATCAGACAGTCTTTGACAGTGGCTGTTGGCCACTCCGTAGGGAAAAGCCCTCCCTGCACAGCAGAATCAGCACCTTTCTGGCAGGCTGGGGGCAGAGCACGCTGAGTGAGAGTCACCTGGCAGAGCAGGGAAGTAGTGGGAGCCCACAGCCAGGGCAGCTGCCCCCTGCTCGAAGGGCCCCACAGCATAAGGGCCCCTGGAGTGGAGTGGCTGAGAACCACACCCGTCTTCCTGGACCTCATGAGAGGCCCTCTATTCCAGATAACTTTGACAACATCTCTGAACTGTTTAATGTTGTTTGGGGCTACAGATGGTTTCCAGGACACGACCAAATCACACACAATTTGAGATTGATTTAGGAGCTAAAAAGTGTTGTATGGAAAATGCAAGCAAACTCTTCTCCCTTCCCCATCAGTCTTTGTATCCTAACACCTCCTAAACCCCCAAATTTACGACCTCCCTCCATCATCTCACTGCCTTATCATGATGGTCATTCTGCAATCAGGCCTTTCTTTATTTCTCCTCTGGAAGGAACTCCTGGGGGCTATCCTGAGTTTAATGCCAAGACACCTCTGCAGGTCTGACAGTCACTCAGATCATAACCTTTGGGCCCTGTTCCAACCACCTTCCCCAGCCCACCCCACCTCACCCCATCTGTCTTGCAAGCCCCATCAGCCTATCAAATTTTACGACCTGTCCTTCACTCTGCTTAGTGTCTGCAGGCCCAGGTTGCTAAACAATTTTACACAGCTGTGCAGCCAGACCAGAAGTCGGCAGTTTCATATCTGTCTGCAATAAAGTTGGCTTGATGAAGTGATTTCTTGGGTTGCTCCATTTAGGATTTCTTAAATCGGCTGAGTCTGACGCTGCAGATTTAGTAGATATCAAAGGGGAGGCCAGAGCAGTGGGCCCGCATTGCCCTTACACACACTGGCCCTGGAAACACTCAGACTCCACCTGGCCCAGGAAACCCGAAACTCTCCTTGTGCAACAGGTGGGACCATAACCATGGCTGTCAGGGAACTAGTTAGGAGTAATTCATGGGCTGTATCTAGTGGCCCTTGAACCTCTAAATGCAAGGAAATCTGACAGCTGCTGGAGCCAGTGTCTGCCCAGGTTGCTCCAGCATGCCCTACCAGGAAGTCCAGAGGTCTCGCGCACATCTGTCCTGCCAGGAAACTGATGAGGGCCAAGGACTAGGGGTCCAGAGTGCCCTTAGTCTGCCCAGGGGAAGGGACCATCCCCACAGACCTATAGAACACAAGACATGCATTGCATGTATGCACCCGTGCTCACAGCAGTGGAACTCACAGTGGATGACAGGTGGAAGCAACACAAGTGCCCATCAGCTGATGAATGGATGGACAAAATGTGGTCCAGCTGCACCATGGAGTATTGCTCCATCCCCAAAGGAAAGAAATTCTGACACATGCTGCAACAGGGATGACCCTGAGGACTGGATGCTCAGTGAAACAGGCAGATCACGAAAAGTCAAATACTCTATGATTCCACTTACATGAGGCGCCTAGGGGAGTCAGATTCACAGATATGGGAAACGGAATGGTGGTTGCCAGAAAATGGAACAGGGGGTAGCTATTTAATGGGTAAGGAGTTACAGATTTATAAGACAAAAAAGTTCTGGAGATCGGCCTCTCAGTACAACAATGCAAATGTACTTAACAGTACTGAACTGTGCACTTAAAAATAGTTAAGATAAGCAGCCACGCACAGTGGCTGACACCTGTAATCCCAGCACTTTGAGAGGCTGAGGCGGGTGGATCACCTGAGGTCAGGAGTTCAAGACCAGCCTGGCCAACATGGTGAAACTCCATCTACTAAAAAATAAAAAAAAAAATTAGCCGGGCATGGTGGCAGGAGCCTGTAATCCCAGCTACTCGGGAGGCTGAGGTGGGAGAATCACCTGAACCTGGGAGGCAGATATTGCGGCGAGCCAAGATCTCGCCACTGCACTCCAGCCTGTACAACAGAGCAAGACTTCATCTCAAAAAAAAAAAAGAAAGAAAGAAAGAAAGAAAAATGGTTAAGATAGTACATTTTATGTTGTGTGTTTTTCACTACAATTTAAAAAGAAAAAATACATTGCAAATGTATGATATGATCCATATTATACTTGTCATTAAAAGTGCTTGGAGTTCCTCAGTTCTTAGACTGCACACACCAAGAATCCCATCTTGTTAAGTCCGGTACTGCTGGTGTGGAATTCAGCAACACAGAACACCTTTCAGCTGATGTTTTAAAGTATCTGTCCCTGAACTTGCAGGTGACAGTGATTCAAGACCTGAGCTCTGTCTCCCACTGGGGGTTGAGGTGCATCAGCCCAAAGCCCCATAGCCAGGTAGGGAAGAGCTGCAACAAGGAATCCCCATGCGATGGTGGAGCCCTGTCCCTGCTTCCCTCCTGCCCCCTTCTGAAGAGGAAAATACTTATAAGATGCTGGGGTCAGGGCAGGAAGATAATACTCCCTTCCAAGCCCGGGCATTTGCTTTGGTGGCCCCGTGGTGTGGCGAGATGCCCTTAGCCACCTCCTTTCCTCTAATGATGTGGGTTGAGTGCACTGAGCTACGCAGCTCCAGTGACTGCCAGGGAGCAGCAGCGAACCAAGCACCAGAAGTAGCAGCAGTTAGCACCAGGCAGCCCTCAGAATCATGGCTAGGGGGGCTTCATGAGGGTGGGTGGGATGAAAGTTAGGCAGCAGACCTAGGTAGAGTAAAGGGCGCATGGCCTGCCTCCTCATTGTACTTTTCTTCTTGACAAGGACCCTAAAAGCACAAGACTGGGGACCTATTGCTAGAGAAAAACCACCCCCAAACACCTAGAGACCCAAAATGTAGTGTCTTAAAATAACCACCACTTTTATTTTGCTCATACATCTGCAATTTAAGCAGTACCCAGCAAGGGCAGCTTGCCTCTGCTCTCAGCGTCAGCTGCGGCGGCTGGGAGGCGGGAGGCTCAGCAGGACCACTCACTGATGTGTTGGGCAGTTGATGCCGGCCTGGCTGGGACCTCAGCTGTCGTGGCCTCTCCGTGTGGCTGCTGGGCTCCCTCCTGGCATGGCAGCTGAGGTGCAAGAACAAGTGCCCTGAGAGTCAGGCAGAAGCTGTGTCATCTTTTCCAATCAAACCTCAAATTCACACATTGTCATTTCCACCACTAAAGCCAGCCCGTATTCACAGGTGGAGGGTTAGACTGTATCTCTGAATGACAAGTGTCCAAGAATTTGCAGATACATTTTTAAATCACCACGCTTGACCAGTTACTCGTCTCTGACTACGGGCTGCTCTCTGTGTGCCTTAGTTTCCCCGTGTGCAGGTCATCCTGAGGCTTACACAGCTGATGTAGGCAAGCCTCTCAGCACAGTGCTGATCCACTGGGGGATATTTGCTATTGATCATCCAACCCTGCAGAGAGAGGGGCTGGTTAACATTTTTGTCATTTTGTAAAAGAGGAAGGTAGAGCACAGTGAGATGTTGAGAGTTGTTTGAGCACACCAAGCTAGTCAGGGAAAAGATCAAAACCAGAAAATAGTGTCCTCAGCCAGTTGAAGGAGTTTCCAAAAGTTCCTGAAAGCAGATAAAGGCTTTTGCTCTTTTTGTGGAGAAAACCATGGCTGGGAGGGTGCGGGAGAAGAGTCACAGCAGGAGGCCTGCGATGGAGCAGGAATGGGAGCCAGGAAGCCAGGAGGCAGAGCAGTCAGCTGGGAGATATTGGGAAACATGAAATACAAAGGAGCCAATATGAAACGCTGAGGAGGCCATTTTTGCAAACTAGTACACTTTGTTAATGATTTGCACACGAGGCAATGACCCTAATGCCCCTGAGGATTTGGAGAGGGCCACATAGTGAGAGCCAGCCCTGAAGTTGCAGACAAGGAATCTAAGAGAAAAGCGGCCCTTCCGCTGCTCTCAGCTCAGACCCCACACCCCAGCTCCAACTGGTCTCACCATGTCCACCATCGCCTCTCAGGCCTGCAGGGACCACCCAGTACAGCTTTCTCCCTGTTAGAATTTGCAAACCACTTTCGAGGAACGTGGCCCCTGTCATTCTCAGGACCAACCTCGAGACAAGACAGTCAACAAAGCACAGCACAGCAGCCTCAGCCGCGTTCCCAAGGGCCTTGGCCTCAGAGAGGTCTTGGGCTCTCGTCTTCAGCGGGGGTGCAGCCTTGGCATCTCTGAGAGTGGAGGAGACCAGGATCACTCTGGCGGCTCTGCCTAGTGACTCACCGCGATGTTCTGGTGTCTCCTGAGGACACCTCGCCACTTATCAGTCACTGCCCTGAACACCCTGACTGAAGGCAAGTCTCGGAGGTGAGTCAGTTACCTTCACTGAAGTGGGGTGAGTGAAGCCACGTGCTGACCAAACTTGTTCTGACATTTCTGTGTCCCCAAAAGAACTGCCCACACCACTTCCCCGGGGCCAGATTCCTGCCCTTAGAGGCCCTCCTGAGTCCAAGTCCTCAACTCACCTAGTAGGTTGTACATGTGCTCTCTGGGAGGGAAAGTAATGAGTTACTGGCTCACTCTTTTAGGGGGATTACATCATTCCATTAGCTAGTAGGGAAGAGTGTATTCCCCACAGGGTCTTGGCAGCCTGTCCTACCCTAGATGCTCTTCTGACTGTGAACTTGCCACTCACCCTTCAAGAAGGGGAACCTAGGTCCTGCCGTCAACCTGGGGGAACCTCTGTGCCTGCCTCCCTCAACAGGGCTCAGCAGACGTGGCCTGCCGTGCCTGCCAAGGCATTAGCCTGGCTCATTCCCTCAAGATGCTTGCTCTGAAAGAACAGCTGCCATGTTGTGAGGAAGCTCAAGGCTCACAGAGGCATGGGAAGAGGTTTCTGTGGCAAAACCCTGGCTGAGCTCCCAGCCACGGCCAGCACCAGCTTTCAGTCAGAATGCTCTCTTGGACGTGAAACCTTGTAAAGCCTCCATAGCTACTGCCACAGGTGTGGGGAAGACTTCATTCCCCAAAGAAATGGAACAAAGAAGTATATTCCTGCCCCCAAAAACTGCAGGGGAGGAGTCTCCATGGGGATCTCTCATGTCTCAGGCCCTATGGCAGACAGTCTGAAATAGCTCACAGTGATTCCTAGCTCTAAGAATTCATACCTTCCCCATATATGCATGCCTGAATATTTTGTGTGACCATGTGTGTGTGGGAGGTGTATATGTGTGTATGTATGTATGTGTATATATATATATATATATATATGTCTGTGTGTGTGTGAGTAGGTAGGTAAGTGTATAATTATGCATGTGTGGGTGTGTGGGTGTCTGTGTATATGAATGTGTGTGGTGTGTGTATATGTGTATGCATGTTCGTGGGTATACATATATGAATGTGTGTGTATATGTGTGTGAGACTATATGTCTGCGTGTGTGAGAGACCATATCTGTGTGTGTGTGAGTATATGTAAGTGGGTATGTGTGCATATGTGTGTGTATGTGTGTATGTGAATGTGTGTGCAAATATGTTTATGTGTGCATGTGTGTGAGAGTGTGTGTATGGATGTGTGAGTGTATGTGTGCACAGATATGTATGTGTGAGTGTATGACTGCATGTGAGTTTGTGGGGATGTATGTGTGTGCACATAAGCTAGACCTAGTGAATGACAAATAAAATGAATAAATGTTAATAAAATATGACAAAGCTGGCAGGACGTCATTTCCAAGATCACCTTGTAAAAGATTGAGGTTGTCTTGCTTTTACTGTCTCTTGCCTTCTCAGCTTGCTCATTTTGATGAAGTAAGCTGTCATGTTGGAGGGTCCCATGTGGCAAGGAACTGAAACCCTCTGTTCAACAGCCTATGAGCCAGCAGCTACATGAGTGAGTCTGGAAGTAGATCCCTTCCCAGTCGAGCCTTGAGATGACAGAGCCATGTCTGACACTTTGGCTGCAGCCTGTACCACACCTTGAAGCAGAGGATCCAGCTAAGTTTTGCTCAGATTCCTGAGCTACAGACATTGAGATAAAAGATATGATTATTTTAAGATATAGTTTTTTGGGTTAATGTGTTATATAGCAATAGATAATTAAGACAGATTTTAGGATCAATGTAATGCTGAGGTTAAAAAGTGCCTGAAAATGCAGAAATGGCTGCAAAACTGGACAGTGGATGAAAGTGAATGGATTTTCAGGTGTGTGATACAGAAAGCGTAAATTGCCTTGGAGAGATTGTTAGCAGAAATCTCAGCTTTGGGAACGCTGCCAGTGAAGGTTCAAGAGGAAGTAAGGGACACGTTACAGGAAACTGAAAGGAGGGGATTCTCATCACATAGTGGCAAAAGGTTTAGCTACACTGCTGCTTGCAGTTATGTGGAATGCAGAATTTGGACCTAGCAAACTGTGTCGTCTAGATAAGAACTTCAAGCAAAACGTTGACGGCATTACCTGGTTCTTCTTGCTGCTTATAATAAAATATGAGAGTAGAAAACTAAACCAAAGAAAGAACTGTTAAACAAGACTTGATGACACTGAGAATTCTCTGCATCTGGGGTGGGGCAGGCTGCCAGGGCCCTATGGGGAATACACTCTCCCTGACTAGCTCATCTTTGCAAATAGCAAAAGATGCTAAAGTTAAAAATATCCAAGCAACATTCAAAATTGTCTAAAAATAAAGGCAATATGTGATTGTGCAATCTTTTGTTAAAATCTCAGCATAATCATAATATCAGAGTACTATTGAGACACATGAAGGGCCCTTTTAAAAAATTACGTACCCACAGTCCCTCTCAATTGAGTCATGGGGTCTGTAAAAGCATAAAGGTGTTATCCCTAATCTTTCTCAGCAGAAGTTCAAAGTAGAGAAGAACATATCTCAAAGAGATAGGTAACTGTGGCTTTGAAGCCACAGTTTAATTTGTCTGATGAAGTGGGTTCCAGTGAGATTCATAGAAAACCCACAAAATGTTCAAGAAAACTACATCAGCAAAAACACTTCCAGCTTGAACTAAAAGAGACAGAGCCAGTACAAAATTAAAAGGGCAATTGGACCTCAATTTTTGACTGGCATGAAGGAGTCTGAGAGAACGGCTCAGAGGCAAACATCTTCTGTTTTTCATTAAAAAGTAAGTATACTAAAAGGACAAAAGAGCCCAGAGGGTGGAGCCAAGAGCCACAAACAATGATTCCCAGGCCTTGAGACCTAATCAAAACAATTCCAATGTTTGCCCAGCTGTACTTCAGAATTGCTATGGACCAGTGCCTCCTGTGTGCCTCCCATTTCCCCTTTTTTGAACAGAAAAGATTATACTATTTATCCCATGCCTGTCCCTCCACTGCATGTAGAGTGAGGGAGGGAAAGATAACTTGGGTCTTGAGTTCATGAGAATAAAATTTTAAAACACTGTACTTGACAGTCTGTATTTATGCAACTTCATCTAAGAAGTTTCACTCATACCCTGGACTTGATTTAAATGATGAGATTTTTGACTCTGAGTTGGTGCTGTAATGTAATGAGATTTTGGAGGACCTTGTAGGACATAAATTATTAAAAGCCAGGAAACAGCCTAAGTCAGGCAGCTCCCAAAATGGTTCCCAGTGGTCTCCAACTCTTAGAGTTTGTATTCTAATGATCCTCTCTCTTTGGGGAGGGAGGAGGCTGAACCTGGTGAGTAGCTTCTAATGAACTAAATACAGCAAAGGTGATGGGAGGCCACTTTGAAGATGGGGCTATGAAACACTGTGACTTTCCTCATGCTTGAGCTTGAGTGTGCTCTCCTTCACATGCTCAGTTTGATGAAGCAAGCTGTCATGTTGAAGAAATCCACATGGCAGGAAGCCAAGGACCACCTCCAAACAACAGCCAATGAGGAGCCAAGGCCCTCAGTCCAGGAGGCTGCGAGGAACTGAACCTGCTTGTGAGGATGCAGTATGCAATGGACTGAATGTTCGTGTTCCCCAAAATTCACACGTTGAAGTCCTAATGCCAACATGATTGTCTTAGGAGGTAGAGCCTTCAGGAAGTGATTATGCCATAAGGAGAGAGTCTTTATGAATGGGATTACATGTCCTTATGAAAGAGGCCCCAGAAAGCTCTCTCATTTCTTCTGTCATGAGAGGACACAGAGACAACATGGCCATCTCTGAACCAGGAAGCAGGGCCTCAACAGACACTGAATTTGCCAGCACCACGATCTTAGACTTCCAGCCTCCAGAACTGTAAGAAATAAATGTCTGCTGTTATGCTATTCTTTGTTATGATGGCCTGAACTGACTGAGATATAGAGCTTCCTCCATTCAAGCTCTAAAATGACTACAGCAGCCCCAGCCAACACCACAGGGACCCTGAAGCAGGGGACCCAGCTAAGCCTGCTGCACCATTGTATGTGCCCAGATCCCTGACCTGCAGAGACTGGGTGGTGCTAAGTGCTGCTGTTTCAAACCATTGTGTTTGGGGGTATAATCTGTTAAGTAGCAATAGGTGACTAAAACATCCCACTTTTCAGGGGAATAGGGGATTATCTGGGTACAAGTAATGACCTTGGACCAGTGACTCCAGGAATCCACATCACTGGAAATATTTATTTGAAATGAGGTTGAAGGGGTGGTCCTGATCTTCCCATACCAGGACCAAGATAGCTCTTGTGCACACTGCTGCTTGTGGATGGAGGCTAGGGTGATGGCTTCTGACTCTCCATAGCTCCCCATCACTCCCATGAGGACTTCCATTACCATGACACCTAGGATCTACACCTATGCCATGCCTCCTTGGTCCTTGAGAGCAATGCCACTGTCCCTAGGGACCTCAGAGCCTCTGCCCACTGGCAGAGAGGGACCACCGCATCTGCACAATGACCCCTCAGCCAGATTGAACTCTGTAGGCTCCAGCTTTCCCTGGGCAAGTGTAGGAGAATTAATGTTAGGGGGTCTTGATGGGGTGAGAGATGCCTGGCAGGGAATTTCCTCCCTCCCCTGCCCCACTGCCAGGCTGTTCTGAAGTCCAGTTGCTCTCTTGGCCCATCTGAAATGCCCCACAAGAGGCAGCAGGTGGCTGTATGATGGTGCAGCCGTGGCCATGTGGCCACTTATCCTCCCAGGATACCCCACAGCGACCCTGCCCCTCACCCTGCTTCCCTGGGCTTGCACTCCCCATAGTCATCATAAGAGACTTTGCCTCAGGCTCTGTTTTCAAGATGAAGACAGCACTTCAAAAAAGCTAGATGAGGCTCTAGGCCAGGCCAGGCTGGAGGATGACAGCACCAACTGTGATCCGGCAGCAGGAGTGGCCACCAGAGTTTCTCTCCCTGCATGAAGTTCCTGAAATGCCCCAGCAGGAGTAAAGGCTCTGCATTCCCTAGATGGGGTGGAGCAAAGGGGCTTTTCTCAGTGCTCAATGTGAGTCCCCAGCAACCAGCAAAGAGGGGATGGCCATGTGGCCAGGACTGACAGAGGAGACCCAATGCCCAGGGCCACCAGGGAACCTTCGAGTTCTGCCAACAGCTGCCTGCTCGCCTTCTATAAGACATGAGCATGGAGCTGTGCTTCTGTCCCATGTGTGCTCCAACAGTAGCTCTGGTGGGGGAGCAAAGAGGGAGCCCAGGGACTTTGTGACAGTTTTTCACTGTAAGCTTCCTTAAATGAACAACACTGCCATGAGCCAGCATTAATTGAACCAGCATGCAAGTGTTCTAAGTGGCTGCCTCTATGTGTATGTGTTTATAGAGATATGTAGATGTGCATGTGTGTGCATATATATGTGTATGTGTGTACTTGCATATCATGTGTGCATGTGCGTTCCGTGTCATGCTTGTGTGTATGCACATGAGTGTATCTGCATTGTGTGCATGTATGTGTATATGTGTGTAGTATATGTGCATGCATGTATATGTGTGGGTATGCACATAGGTGTGTGTGGATGTGGCTGAATGCACGTATGTATGAGGGTGTGTGAATGGGTGTGCAGGTGCATGCATGCATGTGCGGGGGGTGCATGTATGTGGGTGTGTAGTGTGTATGGATGTGCATACATATGTGTATGTGGGGAGTATGTGTGAATATATATGTGTGTATGCATGGAGGCCGTGTACATGGGTGTGTGGTGAGTGGTGTGTGCACATGCATGTGTGTATGTGTGTGTGTACACAGGTACTGGTCTAGTACAGGTACACAGGTAGTGGTCTAGTCCTCCCCAGCATGCTGAGCCATCTCTCAGGGCTAGCCGGCTCTGCTGGGCCACGTGTTCTGCACTGAATCCTCACAAACAATGCTCCCAATTTACACAAATCCAAGGCACAAGGAGGTAAAGTCCCTCATCCAGGCCATGGGGATGGCTACACAGCTTGTGTGGTGACACAGACCTGCGTTGAGATCCCTGGCCTGTCTCAGCTGGGCCGAATGGCTCACCTTTCCTCTGCCCTCCTCTGTAACGTGAGGACAAACTGCTCACCTGCTGGACCTGTGGGGAATCTGACAGCTCTCTGGGAAGAAGCCTGCCTGGTGTCTGAGACAGCAAGTGCCCCAGGAAAGGAAGACTCCACTTTCTCCTCCTTCACTCACAGGCACGTCCTCCACACCTGCTCTGTGCCTGGCACCACGTTGGTGCCATAAATCCTGCTCCTGGAAGCAGAGCTCAAGCACGGACTCATGTGATTTCTAAAGGGTTTGCTTCTGGGTAGCCCAAATGGAGGGAGAGATGCAGGGCAGGAAAGGGGAAGAGGCCAGGGTGCAAGTTCAGGAAGAGCCCCAGCCCCTACCTGATCCCACCTGCAGCATCTATCGACAATGATATGTTTAAACTGTGACGTGCTTGGTTAAGTTGCCTTGAAGTGTCTGTGGTGCTCACTGCAGAGGCCCTAGCAGGTGAAGACAACCCCAGGCCCCCAGAGCAGAGGGAAAGCAAGGCCTCTCACCCTCCCCCACCCCGGACTCCCCCGACCCGGCACTCCATCTCCCCAGGAAGGAGTGTGGAGAAACAGCCCTGTCTACACTGGAGACAACCCACTTCCAGAAGCTCCTGTCCAATACTTTTACCCTTGATTTTTCAGCCCGGAGCATTTTATGGGAAATATAATCCACATGGCATTGAGTCACTGGGCCTGAGCTCAGCAAAAGTTGTTTTGGAAGAAATGTTTTCTATCCACCAGAGGCCCCTTTTCTTAGAAACAGGAAGTCATTTTTAGCCAAGAGTAAACAAGCTTGGTACTAAGCAGGTTAGTTTTTCACACAAAGCTCCTAACGGACTTTGTGGACGTCTTAGTCATAGGTTGGATTTCCTTTTCGGACTCTTTTCTGTTGACTCTTGATTGTTGAAATAAGATGAGATTGCACTGGACCTACTGCCCATGAGACCCCCACCAAGCCACCGTGTGGACGTGGCATCCATGGCCCAGGGCAGCAGCAGAGACCATGTGACCTCAGCAGGCCCAATAACACTAACAGCTTCCGTTGATGAGGGTACCAGTACTTGGTGGCAGCATGCTGTAATGGTAAAGAAAATGAGCTGTAGAATTCTGAGCACATCGGCCGGGCGCGGTGGCTCACGCCTGTAATCCCAGCACTTTGGGAGGCTGAGGAGGGTGGATCACAAGGTCAAGAGATCGAGACCATGCTGGTCAACATGGTGAAACCCCATCTCTACTAAAAATAAAAAAAAATAGCTGGGCGTGGTGGTGCATGCCTGTAATCCCAGCTACTCAGGAGGCTGAGGCAGGAGAATTGCCTGAACCCAGGAGGCAGAGGTTGCGGTAAGCCGAGATCGCGCCATTGCACTCCAGCCTGGGTAACAAGAGCGAAACTCCGTCTCAAAAAAAAAAAAAAAAAAAAAAAAAAAAAGAATTCTGAGCACATCACTCAACCTCTCTAAAGGTCACGATCCATGTCTATAAAGAAATGCTGACACCCAACTGACAAGCTTGTTGTAAGAATTCAAAAAACCAATGCCAATGTGCACACCCGTCTCAGTACAATGCCTGGCGTAGAGCACATGCTTGCTAAAGTAATGTCGCTACTGTGGGTCACATGAGATTCACCAACAGAGAGAACAGGGGTGGGAAGGGGGCTCTTTCACATTTGTTTTAATCCCTAGAACCCAGTGCTGATTATGGCATGTGGCATGAATGTCATTTACTATGTATTGAATTAAAAGAATGAATGAGGACACAGAAGCAGTCTGCCCCTAAATATTTAACAGCAATCCCAGCTACTTATGCTTCTCCTTCCAAATGTATTGCTTCTTCAGCTAAGACAGCAGAAGAGACGATTTAGTGACGGTTGTTAACACTTGGCCACAGGTAAACATAGAAATAGTCCAGAATGTCACAGGTCCAGGGCAAAGGACCAACAGGGACAGTTTGGGTCATGAGCAAGGTAGGTCTCAGAGGTGGTGTCGGTGATCAGATGGTGATGAAGTTCTAGATGCACTGAGACAAGTCTAAACAGTAGCATGCAGTCCAGCAACTTGTACCAGCATCCTCAGCCTCTGGCATTCATGTTTCTCCTCCTGTGGCCTCCACAGGTGCAACAAGCTAGCAGTTTACTTAGACCTCTGCCTCACCTTTCTTCTTTTGCGCTTCAGCCTGTGCATTCGCTTCTTCCTCCACTTGGCTCTCACGGCACAGAGGTTTCCCAGAAGATGGCACTAAGGCCGAAAGACATATTGATTTGATATTGATCAGATAGAGTTTATCTCCCTGTCAAAACACAACAGGAAAGTTTTACTGGTTTTGTTTTGTTTTTTTCCAGCTTAGCGTGGATGTTCCAGGTGCTAGAACCCAACTGTGGGTTATTCAGACAAAGCCCTTGCTTCCAATCCACTGGAGTGGGCAAAAAATAAAAATAAAGAAATGGAAGCAATGACCTTAGGTGAGTGTGAAGCGGCAGGCTGCATTTTCTGAAGACGGCTAAAAACATCTAGCATCTCACCGTGTCTTCCGTAGTATGGCCTTGCTAGTCCCTGTCGAGCGCCTCATCTCTCCTACTTGAATCTGGGCCAACCTCCGGGACTTTGTCAACCAAATGCAAGTTCTGGTTCTTCCAAGCCCAGGCTATTAGCGGCCTTGCAGCTCCTTGCCAACTCTTGGGACCTGGCCGTTGGGATGCTCCCTCTTGGGACTCGGCCACCACACTGGGAGAGGCTGAGTGGAGAGGGCTTACGTGGGCACTCCTGAGATCCCAGGCCGAGAGGACAGCTGAAAGCCAACATCTCTGGCTAGACACACAGATGAAAGCACCATGCTGGACATCTGCTCAGCAGAAGCTTCAGAGACTCCAGGCCTGGTCACCGTCTGATTGGATCCGAAGCCTCACCATTGTGAGGATGGTGTGGCCAAGCCCGATCTACCCACGGCACCATGGGAGAGAATAGCAAATTGCTGTTCTAAGCCACTGAGCTTTGAGGTGCTTATAAATGCAGCCATGGTCAGCCAGAACAGTGAAGAGGGTGTCAACCGGACAAAGAGTGAGTGCGAGGACAGGACTGCAGGAGGAGTGGGAGGAGGGAAGGTCTCTAAAGAACCACTGTGTAGTCGAAATGCAGGTGACCAGGAGCCGAGCATGCAAAGGTCAGGAGAGCACAGGAGCAGTGTGGCAAAGCTGCTCAGGCGGCACGAGCTGGCCTGGGGTCGGGGGGCAGCTGGGGAAACAGTGCATGGGTCAGAAGGGGCCAGGGTAGCTGGTCACGTGTACCGGGGCAGGGAGTTCACAGGAAGGTATTAGAAGCAGTGGCGAGCCTGTGAAAGGCTTTAAACAGAAGGCCCTGTGGCCTGGCGCGCCCAGGGAGAATGGATTAGGCCTGGAGGGTAAGGAAGGAGGTGGGTGCTGGGAGGCCACCCCCATGCAGAGTGGGGAAATGGGAAATGACATTGGCACCTCATCTCCTTAGTGACCAATGTCTGCTGAACTAGCTGCTCAGGGGCCCATCTCTCTTGGTGACAGACCTCTGGGGAGGGACACTGGCTGGGCAGGAACCTATACTGCTCCCCAAGCAGGGTTGATGCCAGCCTATGACGACTGCTTCCCAGAGTTATGTTCCTCAGTGAGCACCAAGCAGTGATGTTCTGGATCATTTTAAGAGAACCTGAATGGCTCACTGGTGAGGTTCTTCCATGGAGGGGAGCAATGCACAAAGGCTTCCAGATGGTGCAGCTGAGCTCCTGCTGGCGGCTTGACCACTGAACACTGCTCACACTGCCTTCAAACTCGCAATCACTTCAATAAAATGCCAGGGAGAACTCTTTCTAGAACAGTGGCTTTCAAACTTCACTCCGGCCCCAGGAAGAAATGCATGTTGCCTGTCAGCCAGCACCTCCAGACACGGCCGCCTGCCAAGGACAGAAGGCTCACATCACAGGCTTCCCACGGGCAGAATGCACTGGTGTTTCCTCTGCTCTGCTCTCCCACACATTACAAAAACAAAAACAAAAACACTGGTCACTTCCCACTTATGGCTCTGAACCAAAAGTTTTAAAACACTGTTCCTGAAGCCCCAGTGATAAGAAGGATGGAAGACCCGGCTTTCAGGGGGGCACCTGACCCACGCTCCAGCCCTCACCTCCCTCTGTGCCTGTGCCTCACCGTCAGGCAGGACAAGCACCCCCTTGTTTGGGCCCTGGGAAGAATAAGAAGATGGA
Source organism: Aotus nancymaae (assembly GCF_030222135.1). Lineage (NCBI taxonomy): Eukaryota > Metazoa > Chordata > Mammalia > Primates > Aotidae > Aotus > Aotus nancymaae. The sequence continues at coordinate 23,277,696 of NW_026988455.1, forward strand.
CACGTTCTTCCTTCAGTGATGAAGTGTTAGTGTGCACTAACCTGAATTGGAGAAGCAGGAGGGTGAGACTTTCAGAGACCAGCCCCAGTCCTCAGTCCTCCATCACAAAACTGGCACCAGGTAGAACCCCCAAAACTATCAACACCCCTCCCAATTCCGCCTTCCATGATTCAACCCTTCCCTGGGGAACTTTGACATATGAAAATGAGCATTTCACCCCACACAATCTAGATGCAAAGACAAGGGGCCACTGAAGACACATTTTCAGTGTTGCAACCGGGGCTAAATTTGTCGATAGAAACTACCTGTGGCCTAGATTTATAGGCAATTCTTTCCCTGGGATCTTCCCTGAGGACCATTCAGCAAATGCATGTCTGCCAAATGCTTTTCAAATCTTCTCCAAGATGTAATGTTCTGTTACTCTTCAGATGACTTTTTAAAAAATTTTTAAACAATGCAATCTCTTACAACCAAAGCTTATATAAGAATGATTTTTTAATTTCAGAAATAATCAGTTTGTATCTCTGAAAACTCTATTTCATTTTACAAGGAAGGAAAAATGATTTTAGCAACACAACACACATATATACGTTAAATTTTTCAAACGCTTCTTTCCCAATTGTTTGGCTTACATATTTTTATTTACACAATTAACCTACTTTCACAATTAATAACATGAAAGTGTTTTCCATTCACTAAAGGCTATAGGCCTTCATTTCACTAAATTTGCAGTAGACTTCAAAGAAAGACGAACCGTGGCTCAAGCCTATAATCCCAGCACTTTAGGAAGCTGAGATGTGCAGATCACGAGGTCAGCAGATCGAGACCAGCCTGGCCAACATGGTGAAATCCCGTCTCTACTAAAGACACAAAAATTAGCTGGTGTAGTGGCGGGTGCCTGTAATCCTGGCTACTCAGAGGCTGAGGCTGGAGAATTGCTTGAACCCGGGAGGCAGAGATTGCAGTGAGCCGAGATTGCGCCATTGTACTCCAGCCTGGTGATAGAGTGAGACTCTGTCTCAAAAAAAAAAAAAGAAAGACAAACCCAGGGAATCAAGACATTTTTGATTACTGGAAATCGATCCCAAAAACCATACTATGCACACTGAGCTCAGCTCCCTTCCCACATAAGGACAAAATGAAGAACTGTTGAATGAATTTTTCCAACAAACTTAAATAAGTTGGAAAAATTCATTCAACAGTCCTTTGAATGTTGAGGACATTTGAATTTGTTTTCAAAGTTTTGCTTTACACAAAAAGTGGCATCACTGAGGACTAAACGCTGACTGTTTTTCTTCTTTTGCCCAAATTCCTACCTTAGGGGCCTGGAGAGTCACACTCTACAAACCACAAATCTCATGAGAGGGATTTTATTTTTAACCCTACATAACGTGGTGGCTTACTTTCCAACCTGACTCTGGTGTAATATCACATAACAAGGAAGGAAATCAAAATATTTTAACCCCAAATATATTTTCTTGCTATATCTTGAAATTGCCCTACAAAGTCATTTCTTATGGGGAAAAAACCTACGTTCTATAGAGAATGCCCTTTTCCTTTTCCAGACTTTTTTCCTGATCCAGGAGAGAGTCAACTAAGAGCCTGGCACCTTTTTAAGTCTGATAAGGGACATTCACAATCTATTCTCTCTAAAGCCTGCTACCTGGAGGCTTCATCTGCATAATGAGAACCTTGGACTCCACAACTGCTTATCTTTTTTTTTTTTTTTGGAAGAGAAAAGAAAAAGAAAGAAAAGAAGAAAGAAAGAGAGAAAGAAAGGAAAAAAATGAGAGAGAGAAAGAAAGACGAAAAGAAAGACGGAGAGAGAACGGGAATCTTGCTCTATTGCCCAGGCTAGAATGCAGTCTTAAAAGGAGTATTCGAAACCTCTTTTATGCCAATAATTGTGCTTAACAATGGAGACAGGAAGGAATAAGGGAGGAAAATAACAAACAAGCAGCCAACCAATATTTCATTTAAACCTGTGAAATGCTATGCAATTGCTGAGGAGTGATTTACTTCCAATTATGTGGTCACTTAGAATAGGTGTGATGTGACACTGAGAAAAATGTATATTTTGTGGATTTGGGGTGAAGAGTTCTGTAAGTGTTTATTAAGTTTACTTGTTCCAGGTCTATGTTCAAGTCGTGGATATCCTTGTTAATTTTCTGTCTCGTTGATCTGTTTAATATTAACAATGTAGTGTTAAAGTCTCCCACTATTATTGTGTGGGAGTCTGTCTCTTTGTAAGTCATTAAGAACTTGCCTTATGTATCTGGGGGCTCCTGTATTGGGTGCGTATATATTTAGGATCATTAGCTTTTCTTGTTGCATTGATCCTTTTACCATTATGTAATGTCCTTCTTTGTCTCTTTTGGTCTTTGTTGGTTTAAAATCTATTTTATCAGAGACGAGAATTGCAACTCCTGCTTTTTTTTTTTTTTCCTCTCCATTTGGTTGGTAAATCTTCCTCCATCCCTTTGTTTTGAGTCTTTGTGTATCCTTGCATGTGAGATGGGTCTGGATGCAGTGTACCGATGGGTTTTGGCTTTTTATCCAATTTGCCTGTCTGTGTCTTTTGATTGGGGCATTTAGTCCATTTAAATTTAGGATTAATATTGATATACTTGAGTTTAATACTGCCATTTAATGCTAGCTGGCTGTTTTGCCCATTAGTTGATATAGATTCTTCATTATGGTGATGCTTTTTACCTTTTGGTATGTTTTTGGAATGGCTGATACTGGTTGTTCCTTTCTGTGTGTAATGCTTCTTTCAGAAGCTCTTGTAATCTATTGATCTATTGAAAGTCAGCCCTCGACACAAGGGTTGGATTGGGGTTTCATACGTAGCAGAGCAGCTCCCCAGAAGCTCTTGTAAAGCAGGCCTGGTGGTGATGAAATCTCTGAGTACTTGCTTGTTTGCAAAAAGTTTTATTTTTCCTTCACTTATGAAGCTTAGTTTGGCTGGATATGAAATTCTGGGTTGAAAGTTCTTTTCTTTAAGGATGTTGAATATTGGCCCCCACTCTCTTCTGGCTTGTAGAGTTTCTGCTGAGAGATCTGCTGTGAGTCTGATAGACTTCCCTTTGTGGGTAACCCGACCTTTCTCTCTGGGTGCCTTTAGTATTTTCTCCTTCATTTCAACCCTGGTGAATCTAACGATTTGTGCCTTGGGTTTGCTCTTCTTGAGGAATATCTTTGTGGTGTTCTCTATATTACCTGGAGTTGAGTATTGTCCTGCCTTGCTAGGTTGGGAAAGCTTTCCTGGCTAATTTCCTGAAGAATATTTTCCAACTTGGATTCATTCTCTTCGTCACATTCAGGTACACCTATCAAACGTAGATTAGGTCTTTTCACATAGTCCCATATTTCTTGGAGACTTTGCTCATTCCTTTTTACCCTTTTTTCTCTAATCTTGTCTTCTCGTTTTATTTCATTAAGTTGGTCTTCGACCTCTGATATCCTTTCTGCTGCTTGATCAATTCGACTGTTAAAACTTGTGTATACTTCGCGAAGTTTCGTGTTGTGTTTTTCAGCTCCATTAATTCACTTATATTCCTCTCTAAATTGTCTATTCTCGTTAGCATTTCATCAAATCTTTTTTCAAGGTTCTTAGTTTTTTGCATTGGGTTAGAACATGTTCTTTTAGCTCACAGAAGTTTCTTATTATTCACCTTCTGAAGCCTGATTCTGTCAATTCATCACACCCATTCTCCATAAGGCCTTGTTCCCTTGCTGATGAGGAGCTGTGATCCCCTGTAGGAGGAGAGGCATTCTTATTTTGGGTGTTTTCAGCCTTTTTGCACTGGTTTCTTCCCATCTTTGTGGATTTATCCACCTGTTGTCTTTGTAATTGCTGACTTTCAGATTGGGTCTCTGAGTGGACGTCCAGCTTGTTGGTGACGAAGTTTTTTCTGTTTCTTAGTTTTCCTTCAGTGGACGCCCCTCCCCCACAGAGCTGGACCTTCCCGGGTTCAGCTGTGCTTGCTGTGAAACTCTCAATCCTCAGCGCTTCTGATTGCTATTTTTTTTGTGGGGGTGGGACCAGTCGAGCCTGATCCCCTGGCTCCCTGTCTCAGAGCCTCTTCTTCTTTTTTTAGTTGAACAGTTGACTCTCTTCCAGGTGTTCCAGTCACCTGCTGAAAAGGCACCGGAATCTGTATAATTCCCCCTGCAGCAACCTACTGCGCCGGCTGAAACAGCTGCGTTGAGATTCATGCCTCTTTTCTGCCTGGGAATCTCCCAGTCTGGCTCCCTGCTTCAGTCCCCTTTTCAGTCAGCTGAATGGGCGATTCTGCCTTCCTGGAGCTCCACACGCCAACTAAAAGGGCACCCAGTCCCGTATACTCCACACTGAGAATCGCCGCGCCATCCAAAAGAGTCACGCTAGCAACCCGTGGGGCTCCTCCGCTAGGAATCTCCTGGTCTGTGGGCAATAAAAATTCATCTGGAAGTGTGGCATCCACTCACTCTCTGCACTTTCACTGGGAGTCACAATCCTGAGCTGCTGCTAATCGGCCATCTTGGATCTCTCTCCACACAACCGCTTATCTTAACCCAGACAATTCCCTTCTATTGATTCCAGGTCTTCAAACTCTTTCAACCAATTGCCAATTAGAAAATTTTTAAATCTACCAATAACTGAAGGGTTCCCCACTTCCCCCAACCCCTTCAAGTTGTCTAGCCTTTCTTGACCAAACCAATGTACATCTCAAATGAATTTGATTGATGTCTCATGCCTCCCAAAAGTGTGTAACACCAAGCTGTGCTGCTACCACCTTGGGCACAAGTTCTCAGGATCTCCTGAGGGCTGTGTCACAGGCCATACTCACTCATATTTGGCTCAGAATAAATCTCTTCAAATATTTTACAGAGTTTGACTGTTTTCCTCAACATCATTTTGCACAAGTCTCTCTAGAGGTAACTAGGGGTCGAATTGCATGTGTTACTTTGATGGAGAAGGCCAAATGGCCCTTCTCAGATGGTGCATCATTCTAAACTCCCATTTAAATATTAGTGGGTAGTGACCAGTGTTTCTGTTTAAACTATTTATACTAAGTAATATATGGGAATGCCTGTTTCCCCACACTAATGTTACCATATTTTTTAAAAATTTCTGGAATTTCTGCAAAGTTTGATTTTTTGTTACTCTTTTTTTAAACTTTTTATTGACATATATTCTACATAGTGAGGCGTGCACAACATGAGCCCATTTACGGAACGTTCTCGATTCCTTCCAGACACTGCTTCCCTCTGTCACAGGGTAGGCGTGTGCTCAGCTTCAGTGGATACCGTCAAACAGCTCCAAGGTGGGCTGCACCAGTGCGTACATCAGCAGTGGATGGGAATTGGTTGCTGACACCCTTCCCAACACTGGCCCTTGTCAATTTTAGGGTTTTTTTCACTTGGTCAATTTCGTGGCTGTATGTGATTATATCACCTTGTAATTTTCCCTGATGACTAATGAAGCTGAACACCTCTTTTTGCTCATGGTGATTTGGATTTCCTTTTCTGATTGGGCTGTTCCAAGGCTTCCCATTGATTTTTTTTTTTTTTTATGTCTTGTCATATTGATTTGTAAGAGCTTTTTATATATTTCGAATATGAGTTCTTTGTCAGATTTATGTATTGTAAATATCTCCTTCCATTCTAAGGTTGCCTTTTAAATCTTGTAATATTATCCTCAGAGGAACAGAAATGCTCAATATTAATAGAGTCCTACTTATCAACATCGCCCCTTTCTGCACGTTTTGTGTCCTGTTTAAGAAATGTTTCCCCGCTCCAAGATGATACAAATATTCTGCTTTTCAAAGCCTCATTGTTTGTGCCTTTTGCATTTAGAACTGTGATTCATTCTGAGTTTGAAAGGAGGTGGGAGTCCGATGAAATATTTTCTATCTGGATAGAAATTTTATTCATCATTTGTTGAGAGAAGAAAATGTTCCCTCTGTACTACAGTATCGTTTTTTGTGTAAATCAAGCATCCATACAAATAACCTTACATAACCATTCCTAGACCCTATATTTTGTGAACTAAAAATACAATTCTAAACCCCTTAATGACTGAACAAACTCCCTCTTGGCCAAGGAGGCCCCAGAAAAACCATAAAAACTAAGTTTCATGATGGAACAGGAGGTCAGACACACCTCATTAAATTATCTTCCTTTTGGGGTTTAGACACAACAACTGACCAGCATTAATGTTAAAATAGAGATCATAAGACTCACAAAACAGACTCTTTGTGACAATAAAACACCAAATTACAAACAGGACCTAAGGCCATGCCAGACGAGGTTAAGTCACACACCCCCTCCACTTACAGAGTTAACTCTGTTGTAACTGCCACAAGCTTTTTCTCTTTCTCTAGCAGCTAAACAAACAAGCTCCAGCCTTGAGATAAGCAATATTAAAGCAATTACAACTCATGCAGCTCACAGACGCTGACTAACTGGACGCTGACTGACTGCCTGTTCCACCAGCCACAGCTCCAGCACTGGCTCCGGCTTGTTTGCACTCGAATCCCTTTGTGTCCAAAAAGACCTTTTGACATATAGGGCCTGATTGTAATGCATTTAAATGTTCAGTCTCTACCCCAAGGTAGACATGAGTCGTATGTTACGAGCATGTTGGTTCAGTGCACATGCATCAGGACCGCCTTCATGAATACTCCTAGCTCCTCCTATAACCTGTTGAATATGCCTGTTTATCCAACCCATTGAGCACAAAGCTCCCGCCCTAATCCCTCCTTTGGGGTTCCTGTCTCTGGCCTTGACCAAAGGCAAGCTTCCCAGGCCTAAGGGATGGCCACCTTGACGGCTGTAACCCTTTACAAGAAATGAAGTCTCCTTTTCCAAACGTATAGATTGTGTCATTTTTAAGTTAACAATGTTTTCTGTAACACTGAGCTGTCCACTCGTGTGTAAACACCACACTGTCTTAAATCCTCTAGCTTTCTTTCTAACAGATCTTTCCTTCAGATAGAGTGAGTCGTCAGTTTTATTCTTCTTCCACAAGGAGTTTGGGCCTTTGGATTTCCTACATTTTAGGATCAGTTTGTCAATCTTCACCACCAACAAAAAACCCTGCTCTTAGCTGGGAGTGGTGGCATGTGCCTGTGATCCCAGCTACTTGGGAGGCTGAGGCAGGATAGTTGCTTGAATCTAGGAGGCAGAGATTGCAGTCAGCCGAGGTCATGCCACTGCACTCCAGTCTGGGTCAGAGACTAAGACTTTGTCTCAAAAAAAAAAAAAAAATTTCCGTATAGCTCTTACATATTTCATGTGCTTAAAAGCTGTTTGTATTCCCTTGTCTGAGAATCTTTATTAATATATTTTAATCATTTTGGACTATTGATCTTTTTGTTATTGATTTGTAGGAGTTCTTTATAAATTAAGAAAATTAGCTCCTTGCCTAAGACATGAGTCGCAAATATTTTTCCACATTTCCATTTGTCGTCAGACTTGGATTCTGCTCTGCGTTGCCCACATTATTCTATTTTTATGTGTGTCAATCTTTTCCAGGTTTTTGTGTCTTTCTTAGAAAGGCCTTCCTCACTCCAAAGTTATCATTACAACTGTTTAAAAACAAGCATTCCTACTAAGAAGAAAACAGCCGTTTTAGCAGAGTGATGGAATGTGTGAATATTCCTTCTGTTACGTATTTCCTTTAGTATTGCTATCACATGTGGGGATACAATTTTGAAATAAATGCCATGGCCAAAGCATGGTATTGGTGCTTCTGAAATATTCTAGAACCACATTACTAGCTATGGCACAGACTCCACATGCCTTGATGATGACTAGGCCTGAAGACCCTTCACCTACACAGGCCACTCATGGCATTAAGAGGTGCCTTAGCAACAGATAATCATTATTACACCTTTTCTTAAATTTGACAAAGTAAGGGATTTGAACCGCAGTGGGTTCAGCCTACCAGCAGTTCACATTCTACCTCCCCTCCTAGCGGAGAACAGGGGTATAAATTATGTTGTAATTTTGTGTTCTTTCTTATAGCAGGCCCCCCAGCATCAGGCCCACAAAACCTGGACTTACTATGTCTATCCAGGAAGCACCAAATAGCATCTTGCACTGATACCACGCTCTTAGCAGAGTCCAAGCTGCTGGACGCAACCTGGAGAGGGATCTTGGACAAGATAAGGCTAGAGTGGAAAAGGAAGAAGAGGGAGTAAGAGTTTGGAACAGGATGATTCTGGAGGCAATTAGGTCATAACTTACCTGAGGACAACTTGAACCCAAAGCACTGTCTTTCAGAAGTCTACCAGGTCAGCCCAAATCCAAAATCACTCCTGTAGCAGGCAGCAGAATCAGGGAATGGAAATTAGCAGAAAACAAGGCCAATTCTAGCTCAACACGAGGACCAGCTTTATCTGAGTAGTCACCCTGGGAGAAGCCCTTACTGGCCTCCACTGCCTAGGGGGCCAGCTGGACCCCCAAACCGGTTTATGCAGATGGGGGTGGCCTTAGCCACAAGGCATCAGCAGCCAGGTCTGGACATCCCCACACGGAGCAGCCCTGAGCTCACCCATGCCAGGCAATGGGCAGCCGGACTACCCTGACACTGAGATCCAAGCTCCCCTATCCACCCCCAGCCCCACATGGCCCCTCATGGCCCATCAGGGACTCTCCCAACCTTTGTGCAGCAACATTCTCAGGGTTTTTCCAAGAAAGGCTCCTTCAGCCTTGCCTGGGGAAATTACAGAGCAGTGGGTGGGAGGTGGAGAGGAGGTCACCTCCAAACAGCTTTGCATTTTCAGCCACAAGCCTCTCACCACTTCCTGCCTTTCTCAGCATTACAGAAAATGCCTCTCTGATTTCAGCTGTGGCTCCAACAGTAACTCTAAAGGCAAGACCCCGGACAAGTAGCTGCGACATTCTTAGAGGTGTGCACCCCATTTACGAATTCCTATTTTAGAAGAATTTGCATGTGAATGAGTTTCTGGGCATATACAAATCAACCCTAAAATATTTGAGGACCATTAGCTCAGGGCTCCAAGCTACCAGGCTGATAGAAATACTCAGCACCTCCACCCTTGGGGTTCCTAATACAACTCAAGAATTCCAGGCCTTTTCCCTTCCCTTTCAAATGATGTGAAAAGCCTCACAACACTGCAGAGACTCCCTAAGGCTAGCAAATGTGGATGTCAGTGTAAACTGCAGTAGTTAAGTTTATCTTGTATCATCGGCAAGACTGGTTTCTAAAGGTCACTTTTCTGACAAAGGAGGCGAGTCCTTGTTTTCTAACCAGAGACATTCAATGAATTCTTTTTCAAGTTCTCCTGCCCATTTAACATGCAAATGCTACAGAATAATTGTGCCATATTGTAAATTGTGATGTAGGGGCAAAAAGCAGGGATTATTTCTGGATCAAGGATTGTTGCCGTCTCACTGTCGATGAAGAGGCGCCACGTGTATCTCCACACGCTCCCAACCCTGTATCTTCTTTTTTTTATTATTTTTTAATTTTATTTTATATTTTTGAGACAGGGTCTTGCTCTGTCACCCAGGCTAGAATGCAGTGGCACGATCTCAGCTCACTGCAACCTCCTCCTCCCAGGTTCAAGTGATTCTCATATCTCAGCCTCCCAAAGAGCTGGGTTTGCAGGCACATGCTACCACGCCTGGCTAATTTTTGTATTTTAGTAGAGACGGGATTTCACCATGTTGCCCAGGCTGGTCTCGAACTTTTGAGCTCAAGTGATCCTAAGCCTCCCAAAGTGCTGAGATTACAAGCATGAGCCACTGTGCCCGGCCCCTGTATGTTTGTTTAAAAGACAAGAAAGAGCTAGAGGTGGACACTCAGACCTTCCATGGCAATTCTCCTGGCCTCATGTGTGCAAATCACCAGACAGAGCTCTCTGGAGAGGGATGCGGGCACACGAGGGCCCTTCCAGTTAATAAAGAAAGCCGAAAATAAGACACGTGAACAAACACACTAGAGAGAAGGGTGCAACGTGAAGGCACCTCGGCTCCAACTGAGGAAGGTAATGTATGTCCGTGGGAGGATAGAGAAGAGCAGAGGCTGAATGTCCCCTGGAAAGAGCTGTGGAGTAGGTGAGGCTGAAGTGGGATGGGAGAAGGGGAGTGAGGGTTGAGGGTTTGGAAATGGTCAGCCCTGCAGGGAATTGGGTAACAAGATGACCTGAACCCAAAGCACTGAATGTGCCAGAGAAAGAGGAAGACTAGGCCGGGCTCAGTGGCTCATGCCTGTAATCCCAGCACTTTAGGTGGCTGAGGCGGGTGGATCACAAGGTCAGGAGTTCAAGACCAGCTTGACCAACATGGTGAAACTTCATCTCTCCTAAAAATACAAAAATTTGCTGGGCATGGTGGTGTGCACCTGTAATCCCAGCTACTCAGGAGGCTGAGGCAGGAGAATTGCTTGAAACTGGGAGGTAGAGGTTGTGGTGAGCCAAGATTGCACCACTGCACTCCAGCCTGGGCAACAGAGCGAGACTCCATCTCAAAAAAAAAAAAAAAAGGAAATGAAAGAGGAAAGTTGAGTGAATTCAAAGCAGGCAAAGTGAGCACATCAAAGAAAAAGAGGTGACTGAAGAGCTCAAGTCCCAGCAGCCAAGAGGCCACCGTCCTACTGGGACTGGATTGCCACTGAGAGAGGAGAGTACGGACCTGGGACTATGACCCATGGCTTCCGTCGGGAATGAGCGTCTGAAGCAAATGATGCCTCTAAGGCAGATGGTAGCCACTAAGTGGGTGACATGCTCTGTGTTAGGAGAGCCTGGTGGGCAAGGCTGAGAAATTCAAGCTGATAAATCACCAGGCAGGTGTTCTAAGAATCCAGGGCCTGTAGCTGGAAAGAGTTGGAAATCTCTCGTGAGACCTACATGCAAATGTTGACCTCCTGCTTTACCAAACTGGAAAATGTGCCTTGCTCCCATAAATGCTTTAGCGGGGAGCATCACTGACCTTTTCCATTCAGCCGATCATGAGTGTTAGACTTCTCGTCGAGTTCAAGGAGGAAACAGAGACTGGAGTGAGGAAATTAAAAGCCAATTTATTTAGCTCCCGGGAGAGGTTCTATGGTCCTGGAAATGGGCCAAAGAAGTCGCGCTTCTCTTCTTGGGGCGCAGGGTTTTATAGGGAATAGAGGTAGCTGATTGACTACGGGGGAAACAAAGACAAGGTAGTTCTATTGGGTATTAAAAGACTGGGGACGGGCGAGGTGAACAAAGCGGGAGCATTTCCATTGGGTATGAAGGGAGTGAGCACGGACGAGGGGCTGGCCGAGGACGTCCGGGGGAGCTACCATAGGGCAGGTTCTTGGCGGGCCTTTTCAAAATTTCTGGCGGGTGCAGGGCTGAGATTGGAATGTGGAAATGGGCAAGGGAGAGCCCACGTGGAGAGGACAAATGCTGAGCAATGCGCTCAGAATGATGACGTAGTTTTTAGGCGCGGAGAGAGAAGGGCGTGTCCATTCGGCTCCCAAGGAGGCACCGGCCTTACAATGAGTTCACAACACATTGACGTTTTTGCCAATCACTGCTGAAGCCATGCACACATATGGTCCCTAACAGTGCAGAGTTTGTTATTAAGAGATAGAAATCGGTGCCAATGGAAGTTAGAAAGCAAGGAGGGACGTTCCCTATTCCAAATTATATCCAGGATCACAAAGTTGGCTTTTGTTTCAATCAGGAGGAGCATCCATGGAGACTAGAACCCTGCTCCTGGAAGTGTGGCCTGTAGTCCAGCAGCCTCTCCTAGGAGCAGGGTAGCAAGCCAAACCCTCAGGCCCCATCCCAGACCTGCTGCATCAGAGCTCTCATACCTGCAAGCTCCCCCAAAGGCTATAGCATCCCCATTTAATCCTGAACATAATCGACCCAGAGTGAAACCCAGGCTCCTCCGGCCTGGAAAGAGAGCAGGAATCAAATAGGGGGTTATAATCCTGTCTGGACCCCTCCTGAGTCCCTGATAGCGTGGCATGAGCAGCCCAGCCTGGCCCGTCCCCAGGAGCCTCCATGGAGCCTCTGAGCTGGGCAGACACTGACCGAGGCTGCATCCATTAACTGTTCCAGGGCTCTTCCCAACCATGGTCTCAGTTAAAAACCCTGAAGTCAGCTGCCCTGGGCTGAGGTCCTTGGAATGCCATGGGCTCTCTCTGCCCACACCCACCCACTGCCCTCTCCTCACTGTGGAGGCCGGCAGCTGCCCAGGCTCACCCGCATCTGAGTCAGCCACGGGCTTGGATGGTACTGGGGACGCTTGCTGCAGTTCTGTGTTCCAGTCCTGCCTTTGCCACGGGGAAGTAGAGCAATTGCTAATGTAAAACCGTGGCTCATCTGGGCTGTGGAGGGCAGGTGGTCGCAGGCAGCTGCGTGGGTTTCTCTTGTGTGTGCGGTGTCATTGCTGCCTGTGCTCTGGGCACAGAGGAGAGAAGGTGCTCATCAGTCATTCCATGGTGACCCCGTCCCCCGTGATAGGAATCCCACAGCAGCAGGCACAGGTAACACCCCGCCCTTAGCGTACAGAACACGGCTCCTAATGCTCTGTGGAATTTGACAAAGGCATCTTAAAATAAAATGTGTCATCTCAAAAGAATTTTCTCCAAATTTGGGACCGTAGGCCCTGGCTCTCAATCTCCAAAGATTCTGAGGATTCAGACTAGTCTCTGATTTTCTTCCCTCTCCAAAATAATAGAATCCAGATTGGCATAACTCCTTAAACCAGCCATGATTTTTTGAGCAGAGTTTTAAAATACACTCAGTTATTCTAAAAAGTGACAAATATAAAAATTTTTAAGTCTTGGAAGTCCAATTAAGCTTCAGTCACCTGACTGTTTAGAATGTGAGCCATCAGTGCACATGGCAAGGTGAGAATCTATTACAGCTTCTCCTGCCTGCATGCTGGAAACACAGCTACGCTAAGCTAACACTGCAGAGGGCTTCCGCATGGGCATGGACTCAGGTCCCGAATGCTGCAATCCACGAAGATCTGTACCATGTGCAGGAGAGACCATGACAAGCTTGATTAGGGTGGGTCTGTGGGTACCAGGTTCCTCCCTTATAGTCTCCCCAAAGTCACCACTCCTGTAAATGAGTTTAGGGAAACCTGGGAGCTGTGACCACACCTAATAAGAGCAACATGACTGCTGCCCTGCCATGGCAGAAACATTTCTCAGAGTGTACGGGTCAGTAAGCACGGTAGCCACTATTCATCAGACGCTTAGAGCAGGTCAGTCATTGTTCCGGACTGTCATTGACTGAAGTCATTTTCAAAGCATCACCCAGGAACAGGTAAAAATACAAACTTCACACCCCATCTCAGACCTGCTGAATCAGGCTCTCCTGAGCTGAGACCCAGCAATCTGAGTTTTAAGAAACCTCTGAATGATCGTGGTTCTTGCTAAAGCTTAAGGACCACCAGCCTTCACCATCCCGTTTCTGTGATCCAAGTGTGATTTGTTGCCGAGCACAGATAATTGGGAGATCTGAAAAGTCAAAAAGCTCAGTGCAACTGTGTCAGTCAAAAATCTCCAAAGGAAAATAACCAGCAGAGCGTGTATAGAGAGAGAAAGTCTAGGAGACTTTGCTCACATGATTACAGAGACTGGCAAGTCCAAACTCTGGATGGTGGGCCACGGGCTGGAGCCCCAGGAGAGCTGAAAGTGCAGGCACGTGAAGGCTGTCCCCCGATGGTGCAGAGAAGTCCAAAGGCAACTCTCTCCTCCCGGACAAGACCAGCCTTTTGTTCTACACAGGTCTTCAATGAAGTGATGAGGCCCACCCATATTATGGAGGACAATCTGCTTTCCTCACAGTTCACTGATTTAAAGTTACCTTCACAGAAATACCCAGGAGAATGTTTGACCAAATACATGGGCACCCCATGGCCCAGCCAAGTTGGCACATACAATCCACCATCACACAGCTCCACACACCTGACCAGTGGGGAAGCCAGGATGGCAAGGCAGACTTGGTAGGCTAGCAGCTGCTGCCAGTGACACCACCAGCTCATCCAAGCTGGCCTTTCCCGTCCAGGTCACTGTGGTGGTGAGGAAGACCCTGTGGCTATTCTCTGAGCAACAGTCTTCCCCATCGTAAAATGGGCCTGCACCCTCAGTGGCTAGAGGAAGGGGAGAAGTCAGCATCTTTCATCAGCACCCAGGAAGTGGAGGTGAGCTCCCTTCCTCCCAGTTTTCTGCACTGAATGCTCCCTTTGCACAGGAGCAGCTGGTAGGCTAGAGAAATGACTGCCTTGCTGGCACCACTAGGCAGGGCGTAGGCATTGCCCACCTAAGTGAGATGCAAATTTCACTAGGGACGTTGTGTGGTGGCCAGGCTTTCCAGAATTTAAAATATAACCACTTTATCAGGTCTTCTTTTAGTAGAACCTAGACCTGGAAACCATCTAAAGGTAAGGCTCTTGCCTCAGGGTTACAGCCTGTCAAGGTCCCGGGTGTTTAAAAGTGACAGAGACTGTAGGTGACAAAGGACCAAAATAGGACTGAAGGTCCAAAGGGAACTAAAACCTGATGAATTCTTTTCTAAGTCAATTAAGTTTTAATTAATCTAATTTTTCAGTGCCCAGTTGCAGTTATAGTTATAAATTCAAATTAGCTTCAGCCAGGTGAAAATACTTGCAGATAATTTAACAACGAGCAGAGATTTGAGAAACTGCAGCTTTACCCTCAGGGGCAAGACGTTCATAAGACAGTCCTGCTATCCTCAGCCCAGGAGCCCAAACCCACTACAGCGGGAGAACAAAAGGGATCTGGACTCTGAGCCTCTCTGAATTGCTTCTCATTTGCATAAATTTGCATATCACCTTCCAGCAGCTCCCACCCCAGCTGAATCAAAGGAACCATGGAGTGCTGCATTCTTAAAATTAAGCTGCAGGCTGTGTCTCTGGCATGACATGTCTGCAGATTTTCAGGTTGATTACATTGATCACATCACAGTTTAGCAAACTGGGCACAGGAGGAGACAATACCTTTGATGGGAGCTGCAGGCCTTCCAGGGCTGTTCTGCAGCAGGGAGCAGCTGCAGGCCGGGTGGGCTTCAGCCCCTTCAGGGCAGAGCTGGCTCCACAGCCGGCCCCTGATCCTACCCTTTGGGGTCTCCACCCCCTCCCATGTCCCCCTCCTCGTAACTGGAATGGGTCATGTCATTGGCTGCAGAGCCTGTGGATTTACATAAGAACACCTTATTTCAAAGCTGCCATTCACCCTACCATCTCAGAGACACTTAGCAAAATCCAGCTTTCCTAAAAATGGATGCTCCACATTAGATGGCATATATTAGCCCTCATTAAGCCTCTTACTGAGAAAGCCCTTAAACCTTTTTATACAAGTTCCGCCTATCCAACTTCCCTTTCACTGTTCAAGCCTGAGCCAATAGACTCGAAATCGCCCTTCCTATTCCCGGTCTCTGCAGCTCCCAGATGCACCCGTGTGAGGGGGGACACACAGGGAGTGCCGTAGGGGCAGGGAGAACATACTAGAGCTTCTCCGTCTATTTTTTAAATCTCTTACATGGATGAGAGGTGTGTTCAAACAAGGTTTACTGAGAGAGTACACGATCCAATGTAGAAAAACTAGGGAGCCTGTGCAAGAGGTGGCACCTCGGTGCCTCAGCCTCCACATCTGCTGCCTCGGCAGAACCCTCCAGCCATGGCTCCTTAGCACCGCTGACTGTCCACAGTACATTTCCACTGCTCATCTTCGTCAAGGTTCAACTTCATCAAGGTGTGACTGTGCTTTCCATTCACTCCAGCCGCCCTCCTTGTTTGCATTAAACTGGGAGAGGGGGCGGTTTGTTCCAGGGGAGGCTGTGCAGCACCAAGGGTTACAGCCCTGTCTCCAGCTCCATGCCCTCTGGTGAGACCTGAGCAGGAGCTCAAACTCTAAGTGCATCACTGCCCAAGCCAGACCATGGGGCAACTTACAGTTTCTACCTAGAGGGCTATTGTGCCAATTAAACGTGAGGTGCCTAACATAATGTCCATGTAGGTACTCAGTGACCACTGGATGTTATCAAGATCACTTTACAGAAAGTGTGTTTTCAAAAATGCATGCCCCACTAGGCTGTAGGTATGCATGTGCCCATCTGTGCATCCTTCAGTGATGAACACATCAATTGATCTATGGATTTGCCTAAGTATATAGATCAATCCATCTTTCTTATTTGTTCCATAGGGATTTGTAACTGCAACTTGAGAGGAAGGTCAGGGGACTGTTCCCTGCTGATGCCCATGTGTGGGTAGGACACCCCTCACTGCCTCATGATCCACAATAAAGGACTTTCTGACTTCTTCCCTCTTCATCCAGTTTCCACATTGGTAGGTAGGTTTCCTCTGATGTGAGCTCACAAGGGACACCAAAGAAGCTTTGAGCAGTTCTTCATCCAGGGTTGCCATTTGGTAAATTCCCTCCACATAGCAGCACATCATGCCCTTGCAAGGACGGGCAGTCCTCTGAGCATGCTCCCGTTATGAGCCTTTCATACCTTGGCCTGGTAGACAGCCCGATGGAGGCGTCGGCTCCTTCCAGCCTCCCTTCAGAAGTCCCCTTCCCTCTCACGCTGCCTCCCTGGACACATCCTTCCTGCCTAAGAAAACAGCATGGCCCAAGCGCTGTCATGCAATGGTAGAGAAAGGATGGAAAGGGCATTCTCCACTCTCAAAAACCGTTCGCCCCTCTCCCTCCAAGCACACGAAGAAAAAGGTGACCGATGTGCCTACTACAGCTGTATTGGATGGTTAGTTTTCTACCCCAAATTCACACCAGAGTGCACCCAGCTATCCTATGCCCCTACTAGCCCAGCTTCAGTCTCCCAATTGAGGGTGCACCATATGAGCACCATGCCTAGCACACATCTCTGTCCCAGGCAGTTTCATGCTGGCCCCTTGGAGGCTGGGGAGCGGGAGAGAGAGCCAGAGAGACCGAGGTACAACAGTAGCCATAATCCTGCTTCAGTGCACGTGTGCCACTGTGGCTGCTGGTCCCTCTCTTTTCCTTACGCGACCTGTCTCTCTCCACACAGTCTTTACTATCCCTAAGTTCTCCATTCATGTCCAAAGCACATTCCAGGACTTGCACTCACCTCGGCACTCTGAATCACGGAGACATCTGCCCCAGCTTCGTGTCCTCACCCAAATTTCTTCTAACTTATCATCTTCATCTTATTCAACCGCACATTTTTTTTTTGTTTCTACATTATCTCTCATTTAAAAAAATCCAACCACCTTTATTATGTACTCATCCCCATAGATTTTCACTGTCGCCCCCTCTCTATTAACTGGAGGCCATCATCTTGTACCACCATTCATTTTATTCCTCTATTGTTTCCTGCTGTGTTGACTGCCACTTGCCAAAGAACTCCACTTCTGTCTGAAGATGGCCCAGCAGACACCCTGGATGACTTTTCAAGCATTTGCTTTTTAATATACGGAGCTGACCCAGTAACTTCACCAAACTTCAACTCAGACATTTTAGTCTTCCATGTTTGTTTGTCTGTTTGTTTTGAGGCAGAGTTTTGCTCTTGTTGCCCAGCCTGGAGTGCAATGGCGTAATCTCAGCTAACTGCAACCCCTGCCTCCTGGGCTCAAGCGGTACTCCTCCCTCAGCCTCCCGAGTAGCTGAGATTACAGGCACAAGCCACCCTGCCTGGCTAATTTTGTATTTTTAGTAGAAACGGGGCTTCGCCATGTTGGTCAAGCTGGTCTCGACCTCTTGACCTCAAGTGACCCACCTTCTTCCACCTCACTAAGTGCTGAGATTACAGGTCGGAGCCACCGCACCTGTCCGAGTCTTCCATGTTTTGATGATTAAAATGACATCATGGATAAATAGGTCTGCTGGAATTAATGTGAATTATTTTTCAGTCAGTATTCTCTGACAGGTGTGAGAAATGGAAATGTTCTTCAAAGTTTTTATCTTAGACTAAATTATAAGGAGTTACAATCTCTTGCTCTATGGCCATTATCCTCTATTAGCATAAACATACACACATGTATATATATTCTCTAAATCAGCTACGTCTTTAATCAGCTACCTTGACTCGCTCCGGCATGTCTGAACAGGACTGGGCAAGCTCCAAGCAGGAAGTAAACTAGCCTTGCTGAGTGATCCATTGTCTCCATGTGGATTTTTCCTGACGTTGTAAATCCATTTCCAACAACAGGTGTTATATCTCAGTCTTTCTTCCTGGCAATTGAGACAAGAAGGAACTGTAGGTGTAGTAAATTTCACATCATTCTTCAACTCAGAAAGCCCCTATGATGTCCCTTGGACCCGGGGTAAAAATGTCACAAACTCCCTGAGGCTCAGTTCTCGGCACTTCATCCTAAATGCGGCCCACAATCCTCAAAGTGGAGGTTGAATAAGTGATGATCTACTGTTATTATTAATTTGTATTTTTATGAAGCTCTTTCCTTCAATGACCTCGAAGATCCTAGCTTCCAGGCCCATAACCTCATTCATGGTGTATCTTGTGAAGCGCCCTGTGGAATTAGGTACTGAGTTTACAAATATTTGATGAGCCTGGCCAACTTCAGAGGACAGTCCAAGAAGATTCATAACGTGACTGTAAAGCCAGGCCTTGGCAGCATCCTCTCTTGACATGTTATTTGGTTGACAGAATCACAAAACCAAAAAGTAATTAACAACCCGGAGGAACTGATAATGATGCGGATGCTGCATTCTCGAGACAGGAAGAAAGCCTCTGTCTCAGCAAAGCTGTCACCAACATAGGAGAGAGGTCAGAACCAGAGCACCCACAAAAAGTTTGAAAAGAGACCACAGTTTAAGATGAAGTCCCTTCAGTTATTTGCACTTTTTCAAATTCGGGCCTGCACAGTGTCTGGAAGCTTCTAGAGGCTTTGAATTCTCTATAAACGCAACCCCCCTGCCCCCCGCCACCACCAAAATGGATATGGTCCTCTTAAACTTCTGGTATTTGAATTTTATCGTTTGTTATTTTCTGCTTTCTTCACTCTAGATAAAAACACCTAATTTTCTCAAAATTGGGAGAGTATTTCTGAGCCTCCCCACAAACAATGCCTGTGTCCTTGGATTACTTGAAGTGTATGTTGTATGGCTGCTTTGAAGTCAAAATGTCCTAGAGAGGTTCAGTTTCATAGGAGTCAATCATGGTACAGTTCTGATCTTTTGCAATTGTGGTCAAGTTCTGATCTTTCGAGGCACTGAAAGGGATTGCTGTGGTAGTGTTTGTTTTTGTTTTTATTTTTGTTTTTGTTTTTGTTTTGCTTGTGATAGGGTCTTGCTCTCTCATGCAGGCTAGAGTGCAAGGGTGAAATCTCAACTCATTGCAACCTCCGCCTACCGGGCTCAGGCGATCCTCCTACCTCAGCCTCCTAAGTAGCTGGGACCACAAGCACCTACCACTATGCCTGGCTAATTTTTGTATTTTTTTGTAGAGACAGTGTTTCTCCATATTGCCTAGGCAGGTCTTGAACTCCTGGGCTCAAGAGATCCTCCTGCCTCGGCCTCCCGAAGTGCTGGGATTATGGGGCAGAGCTACCACACCTGGCCTGCAGTAGTATTTTGAAGAAGCTTTTTAAAATCCTGATGGGATGGACAGTTGGATGGAAGGATGAAAAGATGGAGGGAGGTGGGAAAGGAAAGAGGAGGGGAGAGGAGGGGAGGGGAGGGGAAAGAAGGGGAAGAGAGGGGAGGGGAGGAAAGGTAAGGGGAGGGGAAGGGAGGGGAGGGGAGGGGAAGGGAGGGGAGGGGAGGGGAGGGGAAAGAAGGGGAAGAGAGGGGAGGGGAGGGGAGGGGAGGAAAGGTAAGGGGAGGGGAGGGGAGGGGAGGAGGATATAAGCTGGTAAAGTTTGAGGTTGGTCTTTGCTTACTTTGACTCATCAGTCTTTGCACAGTCAGCAGTACTTCCCCCCTGCTCTCAGCACAGTAGTCAACCCTATCCCCACTTCTTACTGTTACTGTTTTCAGGACTCACTGGTTTGAATTCACAAATCCTGTGGTTTTACACCTAGCTACAAAGGTCAATATTTACAGTGTGCTAACAACACCACACGATAATGAAATTCCTCCCAGCTAAATATCAAATCTCAGACCATTACATGTCAACTTTCAGTATAACCTATAGGTCCAAAGGATACAAACCATGACCAAGGGTAGACCAGTAGGCCTTCAGAGGAAAAGAAATTAAGTGGAGTCTTACTGAAAGCATGCTTGCAACACGGAGCTTATACATACTGACCCCATAATCCTCTAAGAATATGTCCTAGGGAAACCTTTAGAAATATGAAGATTTAAGTTTAAAAAAAGCTCACCTTGGAATTTGTCTTAACAACGTATACTGGAAACAACCCAAATATCCAATATTAGGGGAATTATTATATTTTATGATGTATAAGGTGATGGAGGATAATACATAAATATTAATACATAATATTTAAAACCTCATTTTCAAAGAAATCTAAATTTATTAGTTAGTTCTTATAATATAAGCATGCTATGGTTTAAATGAGAAAATACTGGCCAGGCACAGTGGCTCAGCCTGTAATCCCAGCGCTTTGGGAGGCTGAGGCAGCCGGATCACCTGAGGTGGGGAGTTTGAGACAAGCCTGACCAACATGGAGAAACCCAGTCTCTACTAAATATACAAAATTAGCCAGGCGTGGTGGCACATGCCTATAGTCCCAGCTACTCAGGAGGCCGAAGTAGGAGAACCACTTGAACCCAGGAGGTGGAGGTCTCAGTGAGCCGAGATTGCACCATTGCACTCCAGCCTGGACAACGAGAGCAAAACTCCATCTCAAAGAAAAAAAAGAAAGAAAAAACAGAAAATTTCAAAAATATATACACAGTAGTTATTTAAGAAATGGAATATGAAATGTACCAACAATAAGGATCCCAACTGGTTATCTCTGATTAGTAGAATTGTCAGTAATGTTACTTTTCTCTATCTGCTTTTCTATATTCTCCAAGTTTTCTACAAAGACATATTACTTTTTAAAATTTTTTATTTGTACCCTGTACTGTATCAACTGATAACCAAAGGGGAAGAAACAGCAACAGCAAAAGAGCTTATGACGCAAGGCAAAGGTCTTAGACCCACCCTCCCCGTCCATCTCTCAGGGGAAGATCTGATAGCTGCTCCCGGATTCAGTCGTCTGTAATTGCCTGTGATAGAAGCCTCTGTTCTGACAGGTTATCAGCTGTGAGAAACATCAATTGACTTTCCAGTTGAAAAGTGAGTATTTTGCAGCCAGGCACGGTGACTCACGCCTGTAATTCCAGCACTTTGGGAAGCCAAGGTGGGTGGATCACAAGGTCAGGAGATCAAGACCATCCTGGCCAACATGGTGCAACCCCATCTCTACTAAAAATACAAAAATTAGCTGGGCATGGTGGCACGTGCCTGTAATCCCAGCTACTCAGGAGGCTGAGGCAGGAGAATCGCTTGAACCTGAACCCAGGAGGTGGAGGTTGCAGTGAGCCAAGATCACGCCACTGCACTCCAGCCTGGGCTACAGAGCAAGACTCCATCTCAAAAAATAAAAAAGAAAAGTGAGTATTTTGCTAACTTATACTACCCTCTTTTCCCAATGTCTGGCATTATATTTATGATTTTAGTTAGTTTGTTACCTTTGAAATGCTAAGGATATCTTTCAATATCTGTTTTATCAGCTTTCAGGAGTCATTCCTGACACCTTATTTTCTAAGATGAAAAAATAACAATGAGAATAGCAATTCTACCACCTTTGTTTGACTTTCCTACCTTTTTCTAAATGTTCCTTTCCCCCTACCTTTTACTTTAGACCATCTTCACTTTAGTGACAAACACACAGCATGTGCTCTGTTTATTAATAATTTCTTTTTCTTTTTTTGAGACAGAGTTTTGCTCTTCTGTCCCAGGCTGCAGTGTAGATGGCACGATCTTGGCTTACTGCAACCTCCACCTCCCGGGTTCAAGCGATTCTCCTGCCTCAGCCTCCTAAGTAGCTGAGATTACAGGCATGCACCACCATGCCAGGCTAACTGTATTTTTAGCAGAGACAGAGTTTCTCCATGTTGGTCAAGCTGGTCTCAAACTACCAACCTCAAGTGATCTGCCCACCTCGGCCCCCAAAGTGCTGGGATTACAGGCGTGAGCCACCACAATCAGCTATTTGTAAATAATTTCTAACAATTAAAAACAAATGAACACAATTCACTTATTTATTTATTTATTTCTGAGACGGAGTCTTGCTCTGTCACCTGGGCTGGAGTGCAGTGGCGCGATCTCAGCTTACTGCAAACTCTGCCTCCCAGGTTCAAGCGTTCTCCTGCCTCAGCCTCCCAAGTAGCTAGAACTACAGGCATGCACCACCACGCCTGGCTAATTTTTTTGTATTTTTAATAGAGACGGAGTTTCACCATGTTGGCCAGGCTGGTCTTGAACTTCTGACCTAAGGTGATAGGCCCACTTTGGCCTCCCAAAGTGCCAGAATTACATTCACATTGTTATAGCTATAAACTATTGTTCAATTCTGAGCCAAATGGAACCACCCTAGGAATGAGCTTCCTCCTCTCCAGGACCATTCTCCCACCCTGCAGGCCAGGAACAATATTCCCAGCAGGAAGATCAACTAATTCCTCCTGTCGTATAGCTCTTCAGGGCTTCATTTCATAACATCTTTTTATTTGTTTCGTATTTGCACTACGACTCTCTTAAGTTGCTTATCATTTTACCCTGTGTTTAGTTACTTGGTTTTCTTTTTTTTTCCTTCTGCATGTGGCTTGATTATAGTCTCAAAATTATTCCAGGCCCAGAAACACAATTTTGCTCCTATTGAGTTCTTTTCCCCTGGATATCTCTTTTCCAGGCTTTCCATCAAGGGTCTCTCAGATGCCTGGAGCCAAGCTTTAGTTGAGCAGTGCTGGGCCCTCGGCCTTGAGTTCTAAGAAAGGCAGCTGCTTTTAGGGGGACTTGAGGGGGCAGTACTGTCATTCCTGAGGCTCTCCCGCCATGAAAGATGATCACGCCCAGTTTATATGTGAGGACTGGGAATGTGTATACCCTTGTTTGGTTTGAATGTTCCCTCCAAATCACGTGTTGAAACTAAATCTCCAGTGTGGCAATATTGAGAGGTGGGGCTATCAGAGGTGACTGGATCGTGAGGGCTTTGCCTTCAGGAGTAGATTAATCTCTTCATTGATTAACAGATTAAAGGGATATCTCAGTGGCTTTATGAGCAGAGGAAAGCATGTTCAGCCCCCTTACCATGCAATGCCTTGCTGAGCATGCTAGCCAGTCCCCAACCGCAAGCAGGCCCTCCCCAGAGGCATTCGCTTAACCTTGGATTTCCCAGCCTCCAGAACAGCAAGAAATTCCCTTTCTTTATACATTACCCAGTTTCAAATATTCTGTTACAAGCAATGGGAAATGGACCAAGACAGCCCTCTAGGTCATGTGGCTCTGATAAAAGTCAGAGGGGAGTCTAAGCCCATCTGATTCCTAGTCCTGTGCTCCCAGGACACAAGTGGCTCTGAGCCCCTCCTGACAGGTTTCAGGATGGGGATGCTGTAGCCAGCCTGGCCACTCACCAGGCACGTGTTCACACTGTGCATGTGGGTAAGTAATAAACCAGAAGCAAAAATTACAGACGTACAGGATGAGCAGGTGGATCCCTGCAGCCTCCCTTGAGAGCTAGAAGGAAATACTGAACAGGGGCTAATGTCGCTCTGTCCTCTGACACTGAAGCCAAGAAACAAAATGCCCTACAGAGGGGAGGGCCTGGATCTCTGCACCAGTGTTCTCATGTATAAACCACAAGGAAATACAGTTTTCCGCAGGCCTCCCTGGCTTCTGTCGGAAGCACTGGTACTCAGGCCTCCTGTTTGCTGTCCCAGTGAATATGCAGAGAGAGGCTGGGGTTAAGCTGCAGGTGAGCCATGCTGCACCTCACCTATGGAAAGAGGGAGCTGGAAGTGAATTCTTGGTTTGGCGTCTGTGCCCATCCCGGCAGACTCCCACAGAGCTGGCATGGGGGGCTGGATGAAGGAGCACCCTGGGATCCATAGTGCGGGGCAGGGTACATGGCAGCAAGATGCAGGCTCCCTGCCAGCCTGGGCTCACCCCGAGAGGGCTCTAGGTCTGGGATGCCACTGAAGACTTGCCCCTGTTAGGCAGCTGCCGGCCCTGTGCAACTGCCTCCTGGAGTGTGTACCCCAGTGCTGGAGGTGGCTACCTGGGATGGGTGCAGTGGCTCAGGAAGCTGAGGCGACACTGATCCTGGAGGGAGGCCAGCTGGGGGCTGTCTGCTGACCACATCTCTGCAGCAGGGCAGCAAGGACTTCCTGGAAGGGAGCCTGGGTGCATATCAGGGTCCACCAAAACTTCTAGGAAGCTGCACATCATCAGTATCATAGTCGTAAGTGTCCCTTACAGAGGGGCTTCTAGGCATCCTACATCTGATGTCTAACTTACCAAGTGGGAAACTCAAGCATAAGGAAACTGAATGATTTGCCCATAAAGATGAAGGAAATAGTTTTATAAAAGAGAAGGCATATAGTCACCAAGAGACTGAGGATGGTAGAATTTGGCAGAACTGCTCTTGGGAGCTGCCTGGGCATGTTTTCCGCGGGCCTCCCTGGCATGTTGTTCAGAATCATGTGAGAGCATTGCTCACTCTGACCTTGATGCTCCCTGAGGATGAGGGCTGAGCCTGGAGCCGCACAGGTGGCAGGGCAGGAAGAGCAGGCCGGCTCCCTGGGGGTGGGAACCGGCAGGGAGGCTGCAGCTCCGGGCAGGAGTGACCAGGTAGTGTTGGAACGTCTGTCTGGACATCCTGCAAGAGGCTGAGTCAGCAGGCAGCTAAGTGTGATTTCGCTGGAGTGCCTAGAGCTAGATAGTAAGAGGAAGGAGCATTTTTATTGTCCTGTCAGAAAATAATAATGCTCTTGTGGCCGGCATTTGCACATTCTTCATTTCCCTACATATCAAGAGCTAGATCCTCTACACCACATTGTGGGAATTTCCACCCGGGTAGTTCCTGGGCCTCTCCCCACCCTTCCCCAAGAGTTTGTCCAAGTGGTCCAGGTTTATGCAGGGCCAAGCCACTGGAGAACCTCCCAGGGCACACAGTCCCTGACCCAGGTCCAATCTTTTGCCCAAATGGGCACACAGCTGCTGTGAGGATGCTGGAAGCCAGAGGTGGAGCATCTACGCCCACCAGACCCCCAGCTCTCCCAAAGAACAGGACACAGCCCTCCTGCCGGACAGACGCACAGAGAGCCCTTGCGGATGTCCCACATCCAGGGGAAATCTGTGTCCCCTGCATCGTTCCTCTCTGTGGGTACAGGTTGCAGTGGAGGAGTAAGACAGAAGGAAAAACAGAGCAGCTCAATTCCATGCTGGCATCCCGAGGATGACAAGGGAGGCACGCAGATGCTGACACTGTGCCCACTCCCGTGCTCTGGAGTCAGGCCCGAGAAGGAAGATTTATTTTTGGTGCAGGTGATAAGGCATAAAAGCCTGCACACCGCATGTGCCTGTGTTTTGTGTGGCAGGAACACATGTTAGCCGTGACCAATGAGAACACAAAGCCATTACTCGATGCCCGCAGAGGGAGGCCTGGCCAGTTCCTGTTGCAGAACAGCAGCCCAAGCTGTCTCCAGGGAGAACCCCCAGCCTGCAACTTGATTCACACAGCACGGATCCAAGGTTCCACCCGTGCCTATTCAGTGTCTCATGCTCCAGAGAAGTTCACGGAGTGCTGTCCAGATATTCCAGCCCAGCAAACCTTCTAAAGAAGAAGCAGGCACTGACTGGCCCTCACAGTCCCCTGGCTCTTTCCTGGAGCCAGAGTTCTCGACAGGACTTGTGGAACAGAATGTCAGCATTTGCTTTGTCTGGAAATCTCAGGAGCATGTGGATCTGGCCTCAATCAACAGCCCAGAAAATCTGCCCCTGGCACTGTCAGGACATCACCCTGTTCCTGCTAAAAGCACAGCAAGGGCTGCCGATGTCCACAAGGGGCCTGCCCGCCAAGGCAGATTCTGTCTCCCGGGGCCCCTGAGCTCTGTCCAGCTGCCAACACATTGGCTGTGCCCAGAGGAGGACAAATCATTTTGTCCAAGGACTTTATTATGCAATGACTCTAAAAATCACCACGTGAAAGAGACTTTTATTTCTCAAAAAACACATGCTGTTGGAAACATTAAATGTGATGTTATTTCCTATGCTGTATATTCAAATACTTTATTTTTCTGGATAAAAATGCCAGGAAAATAACTTGCCTCTCTTGAAGAACTAATCTACCTTTTCTTTCTTTTTCCCTTTTTTAAAATTAAGAACTGGCACTTTAAAAAAAAAAAAAAACCCTTAGCTGTCAAGAAATGAGAGTTAAATATTATCTCCATGCCAGCATCCACTTTATCTAGATTCCCGATGTGTTCGTTTCTCTTCCCCACTTTTCTACTAAAGTCTGCCAATGTTCTTGATTTCACTTTAACTTCTTGTGGAGCCTGCCAAGGCACCTGCAGGCCCTTTGAAAGAAAGGGAGGAACTAAAAGGAAATGAGCAGAGGCACTTGTAAGTAAGCAAGCATAGGGCTCGGCATTTGTGCCTCGTCATCTGAAGCAGCCTTGTTGAGGGCCGAGAGCTGGAAACAGCAGGAGAAGAACCCCTGGGCCACCTCTCTAAGAATCCATGGGCTGTCCTGGGAAGCACGTGGTTTCCCAGTCTGGAGCAAGAAGGGTAAGAGTAGGGAGCGTCAGACATTCCCATTATCTATTGCTGTGCAGCAAATCATCCCAAACTGAGTGTCTTAAAACAACCACAATTATTTTATGCTCACTTCTGGTTTCAGGAAGTCTCAGCTGGGTGGCTCTGGCTTAGGGCTTTCTGCAGTGTAGTCAGGCAGTAGCTGGAGCTCTCAGGGGTTGGCCAGGCTTCCCATCATGTGGCCTCAATCCTTCCCATGTGCTCTCTCCCCATGGGCTGTTTTGTGCTTCCTGGCAATATGGCGGTCACAGGTGGCAAGACTTGTTGTGTGTTATTAATGCTCCGGGCTCCAGTGAGCACCTTCCAGCAGCACTCAGCGTAGAAGCTGCAGTGCCTTTGAGGGCTCGTTCTCAGGAGTCAGGCACCATCCCTTCTACTGGACGCCGTGGATCTGTCAGTCCTGAAGATAAGCCTGGATCCCAGGGGAGGAGGTTGACCTCTCACCCTTCACGGTAAAGGTGCTGAAGAATGTATGGGCGTGTCTCGGAACTGCCACCCACAGTATGCAGCAGTCACTGGCCCCAACCCCAACTGGAAGGTAAAGAGGCATAAGACAGGTGGACTTCTCACATAGTCCAGGGAGGTGATGACAAACACAGCTGGAGCTTCTGCTGCCGGCCAGGCGTGCCTCTACAGAGAGGCAGTGCTGGAGAAGAAAAACACGCTCCACTCTGAGAACAATCCACCACCTAGCATGTGCCACACAGACCCTCTCCCAGAGCCCTGCCAGCCCCTCACCGTGGGCCAAGCATATGCCTGGATCTGGCTAGAATCACTGCACCACCAAGGGGCAGCCTGCAGGCCCTGTTACCGCCTGTGCCTGCCAAGGGCACACTTAGCTTTTGCTTTAGGGGAGGGACAATGAGGACACTAGAGTGTTATTAGCCTCTGGCTCCAAGGCTAAGAGGCAGCACAATATGTGCTTTCTCATTTAAAAAATAATAATAATAATTTTTTAAAAATCAGAGCTAAATTCCTACTCTGAAACCTATCTCTTTTGCTAAATTATCTGGAAATCGTACCTTCAGATGCCCTGTGGTTTTTGAGCACTTTAACGTGCTATGGCAGATGAAGGTGGATTTGCAAGTCACTTGGGCCTTGGGAAAGATGCCAATCTGAAAGAGGTGAGCCCAGGCGTCTCCCCAGAGCCTGATAGTGCTGGCTGCCAAGGGCTCTGTGCTCTCTCTGGGGGTGTCTGTGACCCCTCCCTCTGCCTCCAAGGCCCTATGTCCCAAGATGTCATGGGGCCCCGCAGTAGATGGAGCCTGCCTGTCCACATGCAGGATTTCACGGCCCTTGATACCTGCGGCAAGGATTCTGACTTTTGTGGCTCTGACGCAGATGCAGAGGTGAAACCCAGGAGCAAGCTACAGCTGACCTTCCCACAGTGCCTTCCCAAGACGTCGCTGCCCACGGGACCCCCCGTGTGGGAATGACACTTTGCCAAATGGACTCTCTACTAGCACCTTCTGACCTTGGGAAGCCACACAGGAGTCAACTGAGTTCAAGTGTGTGTGATAGAGTGCCCTGAGAACATGCTATTTCTTTTAGGTTTCTTTCAGTTTCTTTCCCCAGTTTCCTGAGCACAGGTCACAGTCACATCCCCAGCATGTTGCAATGTGCTGAGTGAAGATTTTTCTGAACAGCAATGATTTCTTTCGGATCTTTTTCTTAGATTCAGCAGACCACAGGGAGCCATGCATGGTTCCAAGCACCTGCAGGTGCTCACACATGGTGGTGAGGCTATTCCTGCTCCTCAGCTCTCAGACGAGGACACTGAAACTTAGAGGGGCCACGTAACTTCAGGTAACCCTCCCTACTTTGGGTCATCCTGCTCACTGACTTTGCAGGACAATGTGCCATTCCTGAATTCTGCCTTTTATGGGTTCTGGTTTTTATTTTTATATTGAGCAGGCAGAGTCGCTCCAGAGTTACTAGCAGAAAATCAGACTTGGCACACAATCAGCTTTCAGGCAGCACAAATATCATGGGACAGAGAGAAAGTCTGGATTCAGATGGAGAATGAAATGAGGGAATCCACTCTTTTACTATGAGGAGGCAGTTGCTGAGAAGGCAGGTCCCTGCACACATCCTCGGGCCACATCTGGACTGGAAGCAGCTACTCTATCATTGAGAGGGGGCCACGTGGCTGGGGCATCCTGTGATGGTTGGGGTCAGGCAAGCCGCCAGTCAGCCTTTCTCACCTGCCTCCCAAGAAGCCAGAAGCCAGAGCGTCACCAACAAGCCTTCAAGCGTGTTGTCCCCGGCAGCTGGGCCTTTGTGCCTGAGGCTACTTGTGTCCTGTGATCCACAAAAGCCCCTGACCCCCTGCCGCCCTCCCCCAGCCCACAAGGCAGATGCCAGCGCCAAGCAACCAGGACGGTCACCGCTGCCTGCTGCCCTGAAACCTGCTTCTCACTAAAGCTATGCCGTCTGTGGAGTCACGGTGGAGGGCTGACCAGGAAAAGACGTTATCTGTATTAGCTCTTCCCATTCGTTTTTCTTAAAAATTATTTTATTACCATTGTTATCTTTTAAAATAGAGAGCGGATCTCACTCTGATGCTGGGGCTGGTCTTGAACTCCTGGGATCCCAGCTCAGTCTCCCAAAGTTCTGAAATTCCAGGTGGGAGCCACTGTGCCCAGCCAAATCTTTTCACTTTTAAAAAATTATTTCTTTCTTTAAATTGACAAGTAAAAATTGTATCTACTTATAGCTTACAACGTGATGTATAACTTTGATATATGTATATACTGTGGAATGGCTAAATCAAGCTATTTAACATACCCATCACCTCACATAATTATTTTTTTGTGCTGAGACACTTGAAACGACTCTTAGTAATTTTCAAGTATGCACTACATTGTTATGAACTTGAGTCACCATGATATACAATCATGTACTTAATTCCTCCTGTCTAAGCACAGTCTTGAAGCCTTTGACCAGCATCTCGCTGTCCCCCTGGCCCTCAGCACCTGGAACCATCATTCTACGCTACTTCTATGGGTCTCACTTCTCCATTCTACCTGCAAGTGAGATCATGCAGCATTTGTCTTTGTGCGCTGGTTA
Source organism: Aotus nancymaae (assembly GCF_030222135.1). Lineage (NCBI taxonomy): Eukaryota > Metazoa > Chordata > Mammalia > Primates > Aotidae > Aotus > Aotus nancymaae. The sequence goes on from NW_026988455.1 coordinate 23,307,494, forward strand.
TTTCACTGAACATAATGTCCTCTAGGTTCATCCAAGTTGTCACAAATGACAGGCTTTCCCTTTGTTTTTTTTTTTGAGATAGAGTCTCACTCTGTCACCCAGGCTGGAGTGCAGTGGCGCAATCTCGGCTCACTGCAACCTCCACCTCCTGGATTCAAACAGTTCTCTACTTCAGCCTCCCAAGTAGCTGGGATTAGAGGCGCCCGCCACCATGCCTGCTAATTTTTTGTATTTTTAGTAGAGACTAGGTTTCACCACTTTGGCCAGGCTGGTCTTGAACTTCTGACCTTGTGATCCATCTGCCTCAGACTCCCAAAGTGCTGGGATTACAGGCGTGAGCCACTGTGCCTGGCCACTTTCCCTATTTTTTAAGACTGAATCATCATACTGGGCACACAGCCCCTCCCAGCAGTTCAAGCAGTATTTCAGCAAGAAAGGAATTTCAGAGAGACCAGGGCTTGCCATCAAACCCATAAAAACTTCAATGCTGTGTATTCTATGACATCAAAAGCCTTTAGATAAATTGAAATGACCTTATCAAAGAACAGCAAAATAATTTTCTCCTGGTTGATAACTTTTCTTAATTTTTTTTCAGTTTGGTAGCAAACATCTCCAACAACTTTTTCCCACATCTCCTGTACTTGGCGTTCAGCTCCACTGGCCCTTGGAAGGCCGAGTTCCAATGTTGCCTTCTGGAGCTGGCACCAGAGCCAGCGGACTGCTGGGGGCACATGTGGCCAGGCAGGCAGTCTTCTTGGTGTTTCTATTCTCCACCTGCCTCTTTATATATATATATATAATATATACATATATATAATATATATATTTATAACATAAATATATATATTTTATATATACACACACATATGTAATCATATCATAGATATCATATATACATATATATCATATCATATATAGTTACAATATATCATATATATGTATATACTTAAGCTTCTTTGCATGAACAGCAGTTGGGATCCCATCCAGCAAGCCCCTTTCATCATTTGGGTCCAAGGCGGAGTCAAGGGAGCTTATTTGTTGTTCAGTGCTCTTCTCAACAGCCATGTCTCTTCATCCTCCTGCAGACAGAGGGCACTTATGTGAGTTCTGGAGCCAGAGAGAGACCAGTTCCCCAGAGGAGGAACAGAGCTTACGCAGATGCCTTCAGATATGTTCCTTTCTAAAGCATTGGCTCCAAGGCGGTGTCCTTACAGCCCCTCCAGATACAGCTGGGTGACCTCCAGTCCCCGGAGAGCTGGGAGCATACCCTTGTTGTTGCCACTGACATTGGCGGAGTCATTGGTAGGCCAGCTCAAGTCTCCTGAGTTCCAGTCTATACTTTGGAAACAGCCCTGCTGCATCTGACATTGTGTAAAAACACATACGGCAGGTGGTAGGTTTCTATGCAGCCTACACATTCTGAACAGAAAGCAAAGATGGCACGCATCTGCCCCAGAAGTCCTGAAAGGAAGTGATTGAAACTTGACTGCTGAAATAAATGTGATCAGCCCTTTCAATTGAGAGCACAGGTCTGTGGAACCTTCCTGCAGCTGTTGATCTATGCCAGCCCTACCCATGGTGCCTGTTGAATGGAATTCATGGGAGTTGTGGGACATCTCTGGGTTTTGCGCCATCAGGATCTAAGAAGGCTCAAAGAAGACACCCACCTTCCTGCCATCGATGTCTGGTGCAGGTGTTTTCACCCTTTGCTGGTTGCAACGCAAACCCCATGGTCTCCATGCATTCCTTGGCACTGGCCAGCCTCCAGGGTTGGAATAGAGACCTTGAAATAACACCAGCCTCTTGGCAGCTGAGGTGGCTGCATTGCCTCCTGAAGCCACAGGTCAGCATGACCCCATGCCTGACTCTGGCCCCCAGGACCTCTCTGGCAGCAAGGTAGCTGTATCCACACTCTTCTTAAGAACATATCTAGGTCCTTGAGTCCAGCCTACCAGGCAGCCAGTGTGCTGAAAACACACACAAAACTCCTATCATGACTTCACAGCACAATAAAACCCAGCTTTCACCTTTCCCCCATCTCCAGGGATTCTGATTTAGCTATTCAGGGATGGACGAGGCCTAGGCATCTCTTAATAAACTCTCCAGGTGATGATACAAATGTGTAGGCAAAAGGGAGAGGCAAAGAGCAAAAATATCATCTAATACCTAGCAGGAGAAGCGATCAATTTAATGCAATGATCCAGTTATCACTCAGTGTGTGAAGAGACCAGCTCATCGTAAAAAAGCAGCTTGTTAAAGGCGGCCACCACCACGTTGCACAAGGCCATCTCTGGGCCGTGGGTCTCCTCTCTCCTGTTTGCTAGCTGAGCCCCTTGTTATTCTGCTTCTACAACCAGATCAGCTGTAGACTTGTTCTATTGGCCCCAGGGAAACCTTCCCACCTAGTGACCTGACAGCCTCCCACAACCAGAGCGGAGACTCGGATCTCTCCATCTGAGTCACCTTTGGGATGACACCCTATCCTTCAGGCTGGCCCAGGAGAGTGTTCGTGCCCAAAACAGCAGCCCCGTCTCCCCCTCCACACACTCCACACTGACAACATAATCCCAGGTGGCAGGGATTGTCCCCATCGCAGATGTACTAGGAGCTAATAAGAATACCAGGCCTGGACCAGAGCTGCTCTAGGCCCAAGGGACTGCTGGGCGAGGTGCCAAAAGGTCCCGGAACTAACGACTTCCAGGTGTGTCTCTACCTGGGAGGGGAATCAGGATGACCACACAGATGGTCCACACCTCCACTGCCCCGTTTGGCCCTTTTAACATTTATATTTTGACATGATCTCAGACTTAGAAAAAGAGTTGCAAGACTACTACAAAGAATGACTATGATCGTCATCCAGATTCCCCAAATGGTGACATTTTACCGTTTTCGTCTTCTCTCTCTTCCTCCGCCACCCCTTAATTTAGATATGTGGAGAGAGAGAGAGAGTTGTAATTTTTTTTTCTGAACTACCTTGGAGTCAGTTGTAGGCATGATGCTTCTTTACTTCTGAATATTTACTGTTTATTTCTTTTAAAAAGTTGGAGACATTCTGTTTCATAACCACGGTCCAATCCTAAAACCCTGGAAATGAACATGGATGCAATTGTACCATCTAATCTGCAGAACTGATTCCGATTTTGCCGGTTGTTTTGACAATAGCCTTTACCGCAGAAGATCTTCTCAAGTGTGTGTTATTGGCAGCTGGCCTGTCTCTCTGTCTCCCGGCAAGTCTCCAAAATTTCTCTGTCTTGCAGGACCCTGGCATTCAACTCAGAGCAGAGGTCATCAGATGTTTTCTTGAAGTTCATGCATTTTTGTCAGGAATATTCCCAGAGTCCAAACTTCCTGCTCTCTGGGCACCCTTGCAAACCCACAAAGTTGCCATGGGACCCCACCAGGCACATGGGAAGCTCCTGAGGTGTGGCAGGTGCTTTTCCTACTAGGATGGCTATTGCCATCCTCCTTCTGCACTGCCTGATTTGGGGGACTGACTTCCAACCCTGTGTTCTCTCGTGGTTAAAACCCATTTCATCACACACAGTGAAGTGCAGGCCAGGGGTCCCCTTCCAATGTTCTCAGCAGTGGCCAAGAAGAAACAGCAAGCCCGGGAAGTCAGACATCCTGCCAAGGAACAACAAGCACACGGGGCGCGCTGTCTGCCAGCCTGCCTCCTGCTGCAGTCACCTTGTCGCTTCATGGCTATAAGTGTATTTAATTTACCCAGCACATAAATTAATATCGCACATGCTGTAGCAAAGACATCCTGTGGAGCCCCAGCTGGAACTGAACCAATTGAATTCGGGGGTGCCAGTGTCCTTGCTGGACATGTAGGGGACCTGGGCTCGGGCACCCCAGCCGTGGGCATGATTGTTATGTAAACACGGAGTGCAGCGCCAGGGTGGCTTGCCCATCTGCTCCTCTGCACACTTCTTGCCTACACTAATCATTTTCCATCCTCTTAGGTGAAAACTTGGAAAATGTAAGGGCTCCCAATCTCCTTTTCATTTGCAAACGAGCCATTTCAGCTAAGCGTGGCCCCCTATTCTTCTCTGGCATTTGTGTTTGTGAAAAGACCCGTCTCAAATTTCTGGGGCAGGAGCAGCTGCTACGAGGCCTCTTTTCACTTGGCCTGGCTCCCCCAGCCCTCTGCCTCCCGCCCCCTCCCTCCTTTTGTCTCTGTCAAAGCCAGCTCCCCTCTTTGACCCCCGGCCAACTCGGAGCCTCCTCCTTTGTCAGTCTCCCCAGACAAGTTTCACCCTAAATCAAGCATTGTTTGGGCTCCTGAGGCCAGCACGTGCCCATATCCCCTAATCTTTTAATTTCACCCCAGGAAAAAGCAGCTGTTAGTGATACACGCAATGCACAGCTGTTGGCCGGGCCTGCTGCCTGCTCCAGAGAACAATGAAAAAGAAAGGGCACTTGCAGGCCTGCAGGAATATGTACATCTCCCTCTCTCTTTCTTCTTCTTAGGATTTTTTTTCTTTTTGCAACAGTTGGCAGCACGTGCTGTGAAATGCTGCCCTGCTAGAAAAGCCACCTCCCGCGCCACGATTTTTGTCCCCACCCTTTCAGTGCTCCGCACACCATTTGGTTTGCAGTTGGGCTCATTTAAGAACCAAACTTTCAGTTTCAAAGATCCCTGGCGTGTGGCATGATCCCTTTGTTACAAACATGCATCTGATGAATTACAGGGGACCTAGACAGGCAGACAGAAGCTTCCTACTCACTGACTGGCACATGCCCACGTGGGCCTGCTGGAGCTCCCCACGCTGATGTTCATGGGGACAGGGTGGGGTGAGGGGGTCTGTTTAGGGGCATCTATGCTTCTTGGGACCTGGGCATGCATATGACCAGAGGTCAGGAGGATCTCATGGAAATACACGTTACCAAAGCCAATCAAAGTTGGCCTGGCGCCAGGGAGGGGGCTCCATGAAGGTGTTTGGGGGCACCTCATCTTTGCATGCTGAGTCCTTGCTAAAAGGTAACTGGTAGCTTGATTTTCTGGAGCCTTTCTCTGGGCACACCTGCACCCCCAGTAGCCTAAGGCATTGGGAAATGAGAACAGAACATCACAGTACTGCCCTGCACTGCCACTGTGCCCCAGAGCAAGGTAGCCCATCTTCCCAGGGAGGGAGAGCAAGAGGCTGGAAGGACTCGACAGCACACTGCTCCATGGGACTTTCTGCAATAATGAGAAGGTTCTCTGAACAGGGTCTGCCGTGTTCACCACAGCCACTGAGCACTCAAAAAGCAGCTTGCACATGTAAAAGACTAACTTTTAAAAATGCTAATAAATTTAAATTAAGGTAGCCACAACTGGCTGGTGGCTATTACATTAGACAGCACAGCTCTATCGATGAGCTTTCAAACTTTGAATCACCCGAGAAACAAATTCAGATGCCTGGGTTCTACTTCCACAGTGTGTGATTTAACTGCTCTGAGGGCAGCCTAAGCATGGAGATTTTTAAGGCTCCCCAGGTGACTGTGATGGGTAGAAAAGTTGGGGCCGTGTCTTAAGCTTCCAGCTCCAAATCTGGGCTCTGCATAGACAGACAGTGTATTTGGAAGGCACATATCTAATTTAGCCATAAATGTTCCTTGTTTGTAAAATGCAGGAGATTTTTAAAGCAATTACCCAGTTGGTGACTCCTAAGAGTCAGGCTGTACTCAGGCATTCCCCCATCCTGATATTTGTCCCTTCTCTGCCTGCCCTGCCCAGGTTTCAGGGCTGTCCCTACCCAGAAGTGGCCTGTGCAGTCACAGGTTGGCACAGACCCCTTTCCACTCACTTTATCTCACCTGGTGGGTCATTGAAAGATGCTGGCAGAAACCCGACGCTCAGCAGAGCATATGGTGAGCCACACACCTGCCTCGTGGGCACCTGCTGGGCCTCCCAGGGGTGTGGGGCGGCTGTCTCAGGCTCTCCAGGCCACGGCAAAGCGTCCGACTCATTTGCATGCCGGACGCCTGCCACGTGCCTGGACTATGGCAGATCTGACACGGCATGTCATTGCTTTGAAGACCAGCCAATCTGGAGGAGCCTGCGCCTCCAACAACAAAGCCGGCAGCCCATCTAAGACGCGTGCCGGGGCCCTGCACAGGAGCAGGCACACATGTGCACACACGGGCGACAGACACTGCCCTCCGCAGACTGTCTTCTGTGACTCAGGACCTTGAGAAGGTCGTAGCTTGGCAGTGGCCAAGGGGTCAGCCCCCTGAGCTGTTTCCAGTAGTCCCTAAAGACGCTGTCCAGGAAAGCTAGACTCAGCCCACACTTTTATAAGTCAGATCCTGGTAGCTTCTGTTCTTTGACATTTCCTTTTCAAACAAGGAATCACTCTATGTTCTCATTCTCTCTAGAGCTAAGCAGAAAGGAAATGAGTGGCCATGTTTTGATAACGCTGTCACACGCTGCTTCATTCTAATGCTGATAGTTGCATTAAGTGAAAGCTCACTACAGCTGAGCTTTCAAACGCCTCCGAAACAAGCGAATTATCTTTTTGCCAGATGCAGCGCAAATAACTGGAGACCTTTGGCTCCCCCTTTTCGCCGCATTCGTGGATAATAATGAGGGCGAGTGTGAAGGGCTGATCCAATTTGGATGAATTCTTTCCCCTGAGGATCCAGCCCTTCACTCTGGAAAGGGTTAAAAGTCAATGCAGCCACTGATGCCCTCTCCCCTCTGCCCTTGCAGGGTGACGACTGGATAATCGCATGAATGCCTGCCACGGCCCGAGGCCAGCAGCCTCCAGCCCACCTCAGCCATCTGTCCAGGCACAGGGACAGCCATGCTCTCAGTGGAGGCAGGGCTTGGAAAGCACAGAAGCTGGGCCATGTGGCAACCCGGTCAGTTCACCAAGGGCGGGGAGAGGAGTCCCGTAAAATATTGTGACACTTAAGGCCTGGCTAATGGCTGCAGCAGAATGCTGGGTGGCCGGCTCACATCCCTGTGCCCAGGCTGGCATTCCTGCCACCCGCCAGGGCCAGGATAGAGTGGAGGAGGCCTTTCAAGTTGGAAGAGATGACTGCTTTCCTCCAGCAGCCAGCAGGGCTAGGGAAGGTAACAGGCAGGCATGTTTTAAGGCCATTAGCAAAGAACAATGGGAAGCTGAAAGGTAATCCCAGTGAATAGAAGACACAAAGTGGGCTTGTGCCAGCAGCCTCGGGGTCAGCTCATTATCCCAGACGGCAGATGGAGGGGGCCTGGTTGCTGGGCAGAACTACGAGCTGCCTGCTGGGCGGGGAAGGCAGGCGCTGCGAGCCCAGAACTCCTCCCATCAGCAGCATCAGCGGCACCACCCTGTCCCAGAAGCACTGAGCAATGAACTCACCAGATCAGCTGACCCAGAGTAGAGGAAATGGACACTCACGGGATGTGTACACTGGGGGGATGTGCACACTGGGGGATGTGCACGCTGAGGGGATGTGCTCATTGGGGTGATGTGCACACTGGGGGATATGCACACTGGGGGGATGTGTACACTGGGGGATGTGTACACTGGGGGATGTGCACACTGGGGGGATGTGCACACTGGGGGATGTGCACACTGGGGGGATGTGCTCATTGCAGGGATGTGCAAACTGGGGGGATGTGCACACTGGGGGATGTGCACACTGGGGGATATTCACACTGGGGGGATGTGCACACTGAGGGGATGTGTACACTGGGGGGATGTGCTCACTGTAGGGATGTGCACACTGGGGGATGTGCACACTGGAGGATCTTCACACTGGGGGGATGTGCACACTGGGGGATGTGCTCATTGGGGTGATGTGCACACTGGGAGATATGCACACTGGGGGGATGTGTACACTGGGGGATGTGTACACTGGGGGATGTGCACACTGGGGGGATGTGCACACTGGGGGATATGTACACTGGTGGGATGTGTACACTGGAGGATGTGTACACTGGGGGATGTGCACACTGGGGGATGTGCACACTGGGGGATGTGCACACTGGGGGATGTGCACACTGGGGGATATTCACACTGGGGGGATGTGCACACTGAGGGGATGTGTACACTGGGGGGATGTGCTCACTGTAGGGATGTGCACACTGGGGGATGTGCACACTGGGGGATGTGCACACTGGGGGATGTGCACACTGGGGGGATGTGCACACTGGGGGATGTGTACACTGTGGATATGTGCTCACTGTGGGGATGTGCACACTGGGGGATGTGCACACTGTGGGGATGTGCACACTGGGGGGATGTGCACACTGGGGGATATGCACACTGGGGGGATATGCACACTGGAGAGATATGCACACTGGAGGGATGTGTACACTTGGGGGATATGCACACTGGGGGATTTGCACACTGCGGGGATGTGCACACTGGGAGATGTGCACACTGGGGTGATGTGCACACTGGAGGATCTTCACACTGGGGGGATGTGCACACGGGGGATATGTACACTGGAGGATGTGTACACTGGGGGATGTGCACACTGGGGGATGTGCACACTGGAGGATGTGTACACTGGGGGATGTGCACACTGGGGGATGTGCACACTGGGGGGATGTGCACACTGGGGGATATTCACACTGAGGGGATGTGCACACTGAGGGGATGTGTACACTGGGGGGATGTGCTCACTGTAGGGATGTGCACACTGGGGGATGTGCACATTGGGGGATATTCACACTGGGGGGATGTGCACACTGGGGGATGTGTACACTGTGGATATGTGCTCACTGCGGGGATGTGCACACTGGGGGGATGTGCACACTGGGGGGATGTGCACACTGGAGAGATATGCACACTGGGGGAATGTGCTCACTAGGGGAATGTGCACACTGGGGGATATGCACACTGGGGGGATGTGCACACTGGGGGATATGAACACTGGGGGGATGTGCACACTGGGGGATGGGCACACTGGGGGATGTGCACACTGGGGGACGTGCACACTGTGGGGATGTGCACACTGGGGGGATGTGTACACTGGAGGGATATGCATACTGGAGGGATATGCACACTGGAGGGATGTGCACACTGGGGGGATGTGCACACTGGGGGATTTGCACACTGGGGGGATGTGCACACTGGGGGATGTGCACACTGGGGTGATGTACACACTGTGAGGATGTCGACCCTGGGGATATGTGTACACTGGTAGATGTCCACACTGAGGGAGTATATACACTGGGAGGATGTGTACACTAGGGGGATGTGCACACTGGAGGAACCAAGAGAATGTACATACCAGGGACATAAGCACTCTGTTAATCACAGCTGGTGTGTGCACACTGGCCAAGGCAGTTGCACTCATTATGACATCCACAGAGCAATGGCATCAGCAGATCTTGATCACCCTCCATGGAAGGACACCCTTCAAATCTGCATACCTGGAAAGCCACCCTCAATGGTGGGATAATGAGGGAGCTGAACCACAAAGCCTGCAGTTTCCTGTCCTCCTCCTTGGCCTGCTTTGAAATCTCTGTTACATCCTTCCTGCTGCCCCTGCTGCCCTGTGATCCCAGCAGAATCTTGTGCTTTTTAGACTTTGTGCAGTTGAGTTTTCATTCTTCTGCAGCCTCTTCACAGGAAAGTGAACCAACCTCGGAGCATGCTCTCAGCAAAGCCTCCATGACCAAAATCCACACTGGAGTGCATTTTGCCCCTCTGCTTCTGGGCAGTCAGCACTCCAACTGCAGCTGCCTCACCATCTTCTATTTTCTCTGTGCTAGAAAAGCAGTATTTCAAGAAAACTTCTCTGTGAGCTTTCCAATTTTAATTCAGCCTATTGCTTAACAGCAGTCATATAGAATAAATACCAGTGCTGAACACATGCTGAGGCTGCCATAAAGAAAGCATATGGAATTGGCTTTGTTCTTCTAGACTAAGGTTAAACAACTACAATTTTATTCAAGGGAGACCTTTATAACCCATTCATGTGATAGAGCTTGCTATTGGGTGTATACAGTGATACATCCATAAATTTTGTGGGACAGCTTCTTGACAGAAATGCAATGCTAGCAGCAGCCTGCTCTGTTCCTTCAAGCTTAATCCCTACAGTAAAGCAACAGGAAGTATTGGTCTTTTGCAGCATCTGTATTATGGTGTCTTTAAGAGCCAGTGTGTGCTGCAGACAGAATTGCATTGGCTATGCCCACATTGGCCATCATCAAGTTCTACCTAAGTGTTTTCTTCTAGATTTCCCTTTTTTAACACTGAGTGTCAACGCAGTACAAATCTTGCACATAAAATAATAATTTAAAAAATCAATCTCTTGACAATGGTAGGAACCTTCCCAGTTGAAAGGAATTCTCTTTCTGTGCTTTCTGTGTCTATTTGCTGGGGCTGCCATAACAAACTATCACAGACTGTGGGGCTTAAACAGGAAGTTTATTTCAGAGGCCAGAAGTCTGAGATCAAGGCAAGGTTGGTTCCTAAGGCTGAGAGGGAGAATCTGTCCCAGGCCTCTTTCTAAGCGTCTGGTGGTTTGCTGGACATCGTTAGTGCTCCTTAACTTGTAGATCTCTGCCTGCATGTTCAAATGAAATTCTTCCTGTGTGCCTGTGTCTCAAAGTTGCCTTTTTTATAAGGACACCAGAACCAGTCATTTAGGATTAGGTGCTCCCTAATGATCTCATTTTAACTTGACTATGTCTGCAAAGATTCTGTTTCCAAATAAGAACCCAAGGAGTTGTCATCAACATCACCACCATCATCACTACCACCATCACGACATCATCATTACCTCCACCATCACTTTCATCACCACTATCTCCACCACCACCACTGCCACCATCATCACCACTACCATCACCACCATCATCACTACCACCATCACCATCATCACCATCACCATCACAATCACCACCATCATCACCACCATCATCACCACCATCTCTGCCACCATCACTACTGTCACCATCACCACCATCATCACCATCACCATCACCTCCGCCACCACTATCACCATCACCACCATCTCCACCACAACCACCACCATCACCACCATCTCTGCCACCATCACTACTGTCACCATCACCACCATCATCACCATCACCATCACCTCCGCCACCACTATCACCATCACCACCATCTCCACCACAACCACCACCATCACCACCACCACCATTACCATCATCACCACCATCTCCACCACCATCTCCATCACAACCACCACCATCACCAGCATCATCATCCTTATATCTAAGCTTTAAACTGATCCTCTGTGAGGTACCATGTTAAATGCTTTATCTGAATTCACTCTTTTAGTCCTTTTTATAGCCCACTGATACATGTAGTATTATTATCTGCATTTTACAAAGGATGATCCCGGACCACAGAAGGTCACACAGGCAGGTGCCGAGAGGCAGAATTTGAATCACAGCAGTCACGCTTAGGGACCTGTGCCCTTAAGAAAATATTCAGATGGGCATTGTCTGCAGTAGCAAAAGCCAGAAACCAGTCGAATAATTCCTATAAGAGAGCACTCTGAAATGATTGACCAGCAGATATATGCCTCAGCATGCAGGCATCGCAAGCAGAAAAAAGCAAGTCACCAAATTTATACTGTATAACTTTATTTACAAATATTCAAAAACAGACAAAATTTAGCCATCTATTGCTTGGCGACTCACACATTTACAGTAAAACTTTAAACAAGACAGGGTAATGATTAACACATAATCCGGGCCGGTGGTTATTGCAATGAAAGTGAAAAAAAAAAGAAGAAGAAGGTTATGGGACCATTTAGAGGTCAGGGTAACATTCTAACTGCTAACCTGGGTGTGTCTTCATTTATTATTGCTATTTCTATATATTTGTAAGTTACAGATACTTGTGTGTGTATATAGTTCATTTCAGAATTATTTTTCAAGTTCTTTAAAAAAAAAAATCTCCAACTAGGAAAAACAAATCCCAGAAGGGATGATGAGGAGCATCTCTAGAGGCTGCTCTGGCCAGAGGCTCCTGCCTGCGGCCGTCCACCCTCCACATGTCTGGTCCTAGGTGCCTCTGTCTCCCCAGAAGACCTACGGTGGTGGACATAGTGAGTATAAATCTTAGTCAGGCCCAACACATCACATTTTGTTATTTTTGTTTAATTTAATTTAAAGCTAATTCTAGGGCCCTTTCTTTCTTCTGGGTAGACAGGAAACCCTTTCTCAGATTTAGGAGAGACTGTAGCAGCCCTAAACCTGGAGAAGCCTCTCAGCACTGTAGGTGGGATGATGGATCCCCACAGCCCCGCACACTAAGGATGCAGGACAGCTGGCGCCAACGTTCCTAGTGACCGGACTCACAGAGCCCTCACGTCTGTGGCCCCCTTACCTGTCAGGGCACTGTGGAGGGAGGCTCCCCTTCTTGTCTTCCCCTTTCACCCCTCCCCCTGAGCATGGGCTGCTTGTCCCAGGTCCAGCCTCTGCTGGGTCCACTGGGACAAAGGGCAGCGTGACACATGACAAAGGAGCCACCCCTCTCTTTGCCCAGAGCACTGCCTGGGCAGAGCAGATGAACTGTAAGCACTTGGTGCCCACACCAGAGCCACTTGTCTCTGATCAATGCCCTCGGTTGTCCTGGCTCGTGCCCCCAGCTGACCTTCCTGGGGGCTCCAGACTATCCAAGGGGTGATTCACCTCAGCAGAGGCTGGACCTGGGCCAATGCTCAGGTCCCTCCCCCCCAGGTCTCTTCCCAGTAGCATCCACCTCTGCTGGCCTTTGGGTCCCCCCCACAGCCCCCACTTGAGGGCACAGGGCCCATCTGCAAGCAGAGCCAAACCCTATGGCCAAAAAGGGGCCTGACTTTTGGGTCACCTGGGTTTGTTCGGTCAACTGGGTTTGTTGACATTTGCAGGTCTACAATTGCTAAGCAGTCACTCAAAACCCAATAAGCTTCAAGAACTGATTATTGTTTAATAATCCATTTGGAGGCCAAGCTTGACCTGAATGCCCATGTGTCTTTATTTACCCGACTTGGTTTCACTGTGAAACACTAACCCATTTGCTTACAGGGTGCTCCCCATACCTCATGGGGTGGTATAGGGTGTGTGGTATCCACACCATAATCCAAAAAATTTCCAGGTCCAAATGCTGTTTGGCTCCAAAGGTGCAGGTGAAGGTCCGTGGGCACATAAAGCAAGCACAGCACCAGCCTCAAAGAAGACCAGGATCTCTGCGAGGCCCCACTACTCGGCCACCATTGCCGGCATCTGCTTGTCATTGGATGGTGCAAGAAGTTGTAAACACACACAGGAACACATCAAGTCTCATCTGCTCCCATCTCTCTCAAACTGGAGTAGATACATCCACAGCTTACCCAGGCTCATAGAAGACCCAGAGGGAGGCCTCCAAATGCCTCTCGGAGCAGGGCTAGGTCCTGTGAATCCTGCCTGCTCACTGCCTGCTGTAAAGGGCTTCTGGGGGCCTGTTTGTCCTCTTCCTACCCCTCTGATGATCCTCCTAAGGCACATGCACAGGCATGCACACCCATGCAACACAAACACACAGTTGTACACACATGCACACAACACACATATACATGTGGGCACACATACATGCAGCACTTAGGCGCACACACACACACACACACACACACGCACACACACCCTATGTATCCAAGTTTCTCTCAGGACAACTGTCCATGGGACTCTATAGCAACCAGCTGCAGCATGCACTCATGGTTTTCAACTCAGAATAATCCAGATTGTGCACATGGTGTGACCCTAAGCCTGGCATCTGCCCGCAAAACCACCAGAATTTACACAGCCAAAGTCACACTGCCTGGGAAGGCCCCTCCACTTCCTTCCAGGATTTTATTCCACGTAGCTCTGGATCCCCTCTTCTAGAATTCTTCTCAAAGCTAATTTCAGAATCAACAAAGAAACATAACCCATTGCGCACCTGCCATGAGGAAAGCGAAGCAGTTGCCGAAGTCAGATGACTACTTCAGATCGGTCCGCTGCCTGCTGCACATCAAAGGTTTTGCCTCTCCAAGGGGGATCCCCGCACACAGTTCAGCTGCCTGCCACATGGAAAGGTGACAGCCATGGGGCCTCTGTGAGAAGGTGGGAGGGCATCCCACTGGATGCAGGTTGAAGGGCTTCAGGAAAATGCATTTAAGTGTTCTAAACCTGGAAAAGGGAAAATTGGAATTTACCCTTGTCATATTCAAAGAGCTCACAGCTGAGTGTTGGTGCCTATTTCGTATGGACAGGTTCCAGAGCCCTTAGGAAGTGGCTGTGGGCTCCTTTATGTTTTCCTCCCACAACATTGAGACCAACCCAAGGAATTGACCCCAATCTTGGGATCCACAGGCTGCCCGGCCACCTGCTGGGCAGTGGCAGCCCTCCTTCCCCTCTTCCCATCTGCCCATCTTATCTCCTGTGTCAACACACATTTCCCAGTACCACTGAGTGTCCTGAAAGCAAGCACTCAGCCACCTCCGGGAACTGGCTGGGCGTGATGCTCTGAGGGGAGCAGGTGCTTGGCCAGGACAGACTTGGCAACAAACCTCCAGCAAGTTTCACAGGGGGAGACACAGCCAGGGCTCGCTGGTCTGGGGGATCCCGCCCAGCCCCTGCAGAGCAGAGCAGCAAGGGCGGGGTGAGCCTCAGGCAGAACATCTTTCCAAAGGTGGGGGCTCTGTGGAGGGAGGCCGGGCTGTAGGGCCATTCCATCAGCAATTTTATAGGAATGCTGAAATCAAACAGCCCCTTTGATCATGAATAATTTTAACATTCTCTGTACTATCCTGAAATGAAATGTTTGGATAATATGATGTACCTATAATGTGATAGATAGATGATGGATAGAGAGATGATAGAGAAATAAAGATGATACAGATAGATAGACCATAGATAGATGATGTAACAGATAGATGATAGTTAAATAGATAGATGGTAGATAGGTAACTAGAAAGATCATATATGTAATGCTTTAATAGTAATATAAAAGAAAATTAAAATAGATATAATACACAATAACATCTATTTTGATAGTAAATGTTTAGGTACAACTACCCCAGATGACAAATCAAGTCTTCAGATGCATGCATTCGGGTAAAATTTCCGAGTATTCCGCCAGACCGTGGGCCTTGCTTTGGTGATTCCAGCGTTCACTGGGGCTGTGGTTTTCTGAAATTATGAACAAAGCTTGGCAAAGCTTGGAGCAAAACAAAGTCTGGGTCCTCCCTTAGTCCCTGCCGTAGCTGCAGCCCTGGGAAATCCAGTGTCTATTAGAGCCATGAAGAAGCACGTGGTGTTGACAAAACACAGGCATGGGACCAGACCAACCCCCAAATACAGATCTGCCATCCAGATGAGCAGCCGATGGAGCGAGGACAGCCACAGTGCCGTCTGTCTGTGTGGGGCTTTCTCTGCCTTGCATAACCTCTAGTGTCCTCAGCTCTGGACCACAAAGGCAGTAGTCCCTATGGTCATTGTTTCAACCAAAAAATGCCCCCACAAATTTCCAGCATGCCCCTCTAAGACCCACTCCCACGGTGAGCACTGACACAGACAGCAGAACCCAGCCCTTCAGTGAGAGGAGGCAGGGGCAAGCCCTTTGCCACTGTCCACGCCCAGCCAAGATTCCTAAGCTCCATCCTCAGCACAGGCGTAGGGCCTTTGGTGGACCCTCCGAGTCTTCCTTGTCAGTCCCTGGACTGTGTGACCAAACCTGTGCAGAAGCACAAAATCCAGGCCACAAACAAAAAGGTCAGCCCTGTTCTGAGTGCCTGGGGGTCCAAGCAGGCAGCTGGTTAGCTCTGCCTCTGACACGCCAGCCTCGCACAGCCAGCAGCGTGGGCCCCAGGCCAGCTCAAAAGTACTGGAGAGTACCTCACATGTTGGCCAAAACCTGTAAATTAACCATCAACTCTGTGTCCATGTGTTTTAGATTCTAAAGAGTTGCACTTGGATGACTGGGTTCTGAACCAGGAAACCTCCTCCTTCCCCAGTGGCCCCAGCACTGCTCCCAGCACCTTGCACCTTTTTTTCTCATTTCTTGTCCACTTTGCTTAGTTCTGAACATCTTCATTCTAGAGGCCCCTTGACTTCCAGAATGTGAGTATGCAAATGGGATGTGGTGCCCATGCCCTGACGATAATCAATGAACCCACTTTTGCTCCTCTTCTGGGGTGTTCCTCTGTGTAGGTCCCACAGAGAAGACCACAGCTGTGTGGGAAGGTTAGGTAAAGCTAAGGTTAGCCAAAGCCATGGGTTGCTATGTACAACCAAAGTCAGCACCTTTGCAAACCAGGATTCATAACTAAACATGCTGGCTTTTCTAGCTTTATTCAAACCACTTCCCAACTAAGATTAGTAAGTACACAGACAGAAATATCACATTCTGGCATAAATATGGGTCTCTTTCCAAACACGAAACAAGCTGATGAACCAGTGAGAGCCCCAATCTTTGACTGGCTCATGAACTCAGTATTTAAAACAGTCACACTAGGCTTTTGTGGGAACTACTGATACATATTTAAATCTTTTAAAAAGGGTAAGTAAGAAGAACTCATTCTAAAAATACCTCTGGGGATGCTTTCTGGGCTAGTACTGAAGCACATGGCCAGAGCTTGCTAACTCGGTGCCCAAATCTGGTGTCTGCTGACAGCTATCGTCAACAGTGAGGAAGTTTCTCGGGATCTGGTTTTCCCCATCTTTAGATGAGGCCGGGTGCAGCGGCGCATGTCTTTAATCCCAGCACTTTGGGAGACTGACGTGAACAGATCAGTTGAGCTTGGGAGTTGGAGACCAACCATGGGCAACATGGAGAAACCCTGTCTCTACCAAAAGTGCAAAAAACTAGCTGGTCATGGTGCTGTGCACCTGTGGTCCCAGCTATTCAGGAGGCTGAGGTAGGAGGATCACTGGAGTCCCAGGAGGCAGAGGTAGCGGTAAGCCGAGGTGGTGCCACTGCACTCCAGCCTGGGTGAAGAGCAAGACCTTGTCCCAAAACTAAATAAATAAATGAGGCCAGGAATGATATGGACACATCCACCCAGGAGAGATGAGGACAGTGATGGTGAGGGGCCAAGTGACATGACAACAGAAGGTGTCAGAGCTGCTGGGAGCCTCTCGGGCTGGGAGGCACCTTGTGTACAGCAGCCCAGTTACTGCAGTGGGGCCACCCCAGTGTGCTGTGCTGGGCAGGGCCTTCCCAGGTCTCTGCAGCAGGGAGCAGAAGCGGGGTGTTCCTGGGCCAGCTCTGTTCTCCTGCAGCCCATCATCTGGACCTAAAGTGGCCAAACAGGTTTTCCAGGTGGCAGCTGAGCTCCTGCAGGGCCGGGAACACTTTGTTCCTAGCAGTGTCCCGGAGGGCCGTGTTCACGAGCCAGGTTCAACGTGTGATGGGAGCCTGACAAGGAGGGCGTATCCTTCATGTGTCCCCAAGCGTGACCCGAAGCACTCCAGAGCAGAAGAAAGTCACCCTCTGTTGGGCTAAATGGTCTGTGCTTTTAGAGCAAAGGAAAGAGAGAAAGACCAGAGGCTCTCTCCTCTGTGCCCTTCTCAAGAGGACCTGAGACCCCACCAGAGAAGAGGCCTAGACGGGCAACACGTCTCTAGCAGGGCCCCCAAGAATTACATTCCGGAGAAAAGAATGCCTTACCTCATTCTTTGCTTAATTGTCCATGGCAGTGGTTCCAAATCTGGGGAGGTATTTTTGATACAGATTATCAGGCTCCAACCCAACTAGAATCTCCGCAAGAGGAACTCAAGAATCCGTGATTCTGATGTTACAGGTGTGCAGGACTAATGTTCAGGCGCTGTGACCCACACTCCCAAGATTTCTGGGGGTCCCCCCTCCCTGGTGTTGATATGATAAAGCCTGAGGCATTTCTAAAAATATCAGTCAGCTGGTTGAATTTCGTCTCTGGCCACGACCACTAAAATTCAACTGAGTCCTAGAGCAAAATTCGGAGATGATGCATTCTTCATTTTTTTTTTTTTTTTTTTTACCAGGAACCTTGGCTTCCCATCCCAATGCCATCCATTACCATTAGCTAGCTGTGTGCTCACCTGCCAGGGCCAGCCTTGCATTTGCGGGGGACTCATACACCCTCCAGTCCCGGACTTCCATGACTGGCCAGGGGCACTTATAACCAATAAGCCACTCGCATTGGTAAACCTGATTTAACTCAGCCCTCCTGGTTTCTGTGTTTCAAAATCAGAAATCAGCCAAATGTCACTCCCCACCTGGACGGCCCGCTCCGGAGGAAGGGCTTTTAGGCCAGGGTGTCTGCAGCTCAGCTCGGCACCCGAGGGTGCAAGGAAGAACCCAGTAGGTACATGAAAGACACCTTGTTTCTCTTTCTTACTGCTGGTTCTCAGCCCGTGTCAGAGAATTATCATAGCCCCTACTCCCTCTCCTCTTCTCCAAGCTTCCGTTCTTGAAAGCTGCTTTCATTTGCCTTCCTTCTTCAAGAAGAAAGGAGCTAATAGCAGTTGAATTTTACTGTGCCCGGTGCTTTCATTATGTGCTATCTCTCAAAGCATCCTATTTCTCAAGCAGCCTTTTGTAATATTATCCCTATGAGAAAGTAAGGCCCAGAGAAGTTAAGGACTTTTTGCAAGGTCACACAGCTGGTGGCAGAGCGAGCATTCAGGCTCCAGCCTGCATATGGCAAAATTGGCCCTTGAGCAAAGCTCATTGGAATTCAGGTGAAATGCTCTTGTTTGAGAAATTGTCATCTCTACGGGGCCCGATGCCATGAGGTAGAAGAACAGCCCTGTGCCCGTCAGGGCCCACACGCAGAGCCCAGGGCAGGGCACCCACACAGGAGAGCCGTGGCACTCACAGAAGCCACCCTCATCAGCCCTGCAGGACCTCACGAAGCCTGGCTGATGCTCTTCCCTCCAGTCCCACCCTGGGAAGCCAGTGGGATAAAACGTTCAGGGAGAAGGGGGTGCTGACGGAGATCCCTGGGACTTCCTCGAAGTGCCCAGATAGCCCACAGAAGTGCCAGGAGGGTGAGCCACAGCAGTTGCTGGTGACCAGCAAGGAGACAGCGTGGACGCTGAAGCCCAGTTCTGGGGATTCTTGGGCCTGTTTTCTTTGTGCACCGTCTAGGGGAGGTGGAGAGGTCAGTTCCTCTTAGACCCTTTCAAAAGTCTTCTGAAGAACCTGTCCACATATTGTTCCTCTTCCCATCCCCCCTTCCCAACACTCCAGGTGACACCTCAGATGGATGTTTGTGCTTGGACTTGTAGTCTTAGTCCAAGCAATGACCTCCCACTGGGCATCTCAAGCATCAACTGCAGCACTGCGAGTGTGTGCTTTGCTGCACGGAGGCAGATCCCCGGGGTCCTGCTGTCACTCCTTGGTCAGCTAATGGACGGTGTGGGAGCATGGAGCAGGAAGCAACTCTGGCAGCTTCCATCCAGAAACTGTGCAGTGAGCTCTGCAAGCAAAAGCAGGACAAAGGGAAGGGCCTGGCTGACCCAGGCACAGTGCAGCCCAAGGGACACCTTGCTCAACTGCCTCTCACAGAACAGCAGCCACTGGGGCCCTTCCTCACAGCCTCAGCCACAGGCCAGGGCAACCGTGGGCAGGGCGAGAATCGGCAGCCACTCAGCTGCCCTCCTATCTGTAAAATGAGAGAGAATGTGAGGCTGAGACTACAAGACACAGCACAGATGCCTGCCTGGTAGAGTACACCACGTGGCTGCTAATCACTGCATGCCGACCTCCCCCACAACCATGCACCCTTGGCAGATGGAGAAACTGAGGCTGGCAGCAGCAGTGACATTGTTGGTGTCCGGATAGCACCCCCGAGGCTGGAGTACAGCCCCTGGGAGAGCTTGGCCCCTGAGGGTGGCTTCCAGATGGCCTCTTCGCACAGAGTCAGCTGCTTCTGTTTTCTTAGGGATCTTTAGCAAAGGAGACAGATGACCCGCTTGTGTTGTGCAATTTGTGCAGTGCTCCCGGCCTCCGTCTCTGGGGTCACTGTCTGCTGCCGTGGCCAAAACAGCATGTGCTGATTTGTAAATAAACACAGTGAGGAGCCCCCTGAGCCCGCAGGAGATGATGATGGTGCTGGGGGCTGAATTTCACAACCACCCGTGTCTCTTTTTGTTTTCAATTAGCTGGGGAGGTGGCTGCCTGCTGGAGGGCGGGAGGAGAGGCTGTTTTCCCTCTAGTTCTCGGGGCTGCCCCAGGAAGAAGCCGCTCCACAGACAGGCAGGGCATCCCTCCACTGAGATCTCACGCCTCCTGGGGTGCCCTCTGGATTGGTGGATCAGTGGATTGCTCGCTCCAGGCCCAGCCCAGCTGCATTTGGCAGGAGCGCAGCAAGAACCTTGTCCTGGAGCCAGGCAGAAGCAGGTTCCTCTGTTGAATGCAAAGGGCAGCTCTGCATTAGCAGGCTATTCAGACATGAAGATGCAATTTTAAGAGCCCTTTACTAATGACAAACATAGTGTTTAGCACAACAAAGGATAAACAGGGATTATGACAGGGAGAGGCCCTTAGATCTCAGTGTTCCACCCAGCGAGCAGGAATGGCCCAGCCCCGACTGAAGGCAGCAGCCACTGAGCCCTATTGCAGGGCCCGTGGGAAGAGAAAAAGAGAATGGCCGGAAAGGAAGATGACTTCTTTCCACGCTATGGGCCAGCTCCCCTAAAGGTGGCCTGTCTTTGCACGCTCACACTGAACAGAACGCTGCACAAGTCTTCTGCCTGTCACATGTCCACCTGGCATGTGTCCCCTAGTCCCTGCTATCTGTGGAATGCTGTGTGCAAAGCTCCCTGGCATGCACCAGGGAGAGGAGCATTTGGTGGCCATACCAGAGTGGCAGATGCTCTCAGAAGACAAAAGGCACGCAGGCTCTGTTCTCCATGAAGGCCTGGACAAAGCTGCCCAGGGAGGGCTCAGCCTCCTGCAGGCTCCTCCACTTCCTGCTCTCTGCCCCTCCCCCGGCACATGGGCAGAGCATGGGCCCCCTTGCTGAAGGAGAAAAGTATCACCTCCAAGAAGTCTCTTACTGCAAATTCAAATTAACTGTGTACTTTGATTCCCAAATGTCATCACTAAACACTACAAAAAGCTTTAAGAAAACAATACAGAGAGAGCTCTAATCCACCCAAAATTGTCATTCTGGAGACGACAAGGCTTTGCTGAGACATGATGCTTCCTAAGTGATAGCCCATCATTTTTGGATGATTCTGTTGAGTAAGTAGCCCAGGTGTAGTGGCTCCTGCCTCTAATCCCAGCACTTTGGGAGGCCGAGGCAGGCAGATCACGAGGTCAAGAGATCAAGGCCATCCTGGCCAACATGGTGAAACAACGTCTCTACTAAAAAAAAAAAAAAATACTAAAAAAAAATACAAAAATTAGCCAGGCGTGATGGTGCACACCTGTAGTCCCAGCTATTCTGGAGGCTGAGGCAGGAGAATTACTTGAACCCGGGAGGCAGAGGTTGCAGTGAGCCGAGATCACGCCACTGCACTCCAACCTGGTGACAGAGTGAGACTCTGTCTCAAAAAAAAAAGAAAAAAGAAAAAGCAACAGGGGTTTTTTAAAACCCTGGTGGACATGTGACAAGATTGTCTATCAAATACATGAAAGAATCTGGGGGCCACACGTGTCTTGGTACAAGAGGAGCAAGTATGCAAAGCATTCTAGTAATGGCACCTTCAGCTTCTTGTCCTTGAGACTTCGCTTCTCCCATCCCGACGTGGCACTCACGGGCTCCCCTCTCCCTCTGGAGGTCACCCAGCTTTCTCCTCTCCATGTTTGGCACCTCAAGAGCATGGGGGCCCAGAGGGCAGAGAAAGGAAAGAGACTGCACCCCATATATCCCCTACCCTGCTGAGGAGCACAGAAGGTTTGAAAGAGATGGTAAGATGAGGGCACTGATGCCAACAGGACTCTGAATTTGATCAGAAGGATCTCAAGGAGGCCTAGGGGAGTGCTGGGACCTTTCAGCACAGGGAGAGACAGCAGCCCTGAGTATGACTGTGAGGAGCTCCTGTTCTCAGGAAGTGGCCAGTCCCATGTGGGTGGCAGGCCGAAGTTGCCCGGTCTGGGCAGACAGACCCCTTGCCCACCAGCCTCATGTGGCCTCAGAGGTCTTTTCCAGTGTTCGGGGGACCACACAGCATGAGGCCAAAGCTTCGCTGCTCCATTTTCACAGCGGAGTTCTACATGGAGCCGCCTAGGGATGTGGTGCCAAGGGGCGCGCGGCCTGCAGGGTGAGCAATGGCCCCTTACTTGTCAGATATTTGGAGAAGTGGAAACTGCTAAGAAAAGGAACCAGAGCCTTTCAGTGCCATGGCCTGAAGGGAAGAGACACTTACGGGGATGACATGGATGGAGACAGCAACCCCAGCGAGGTCCACTGCCTCCTGGGCCGTGTAGCCTTGGGTCAGGGCACTGTAGGAGAAGGCGCCTGAGCTTCCCCTAGAAGGAAGTGGTTCTGCATCTGTTTTCACTACAAAGCCACCGTTCCTGCTCCTTGGCTTCCCTCCCTCCACCATGATGCCTCTGAATTAGACCCACTGGCCCCGGGCTCGCCTCCCCTTCCCCCTGCCCCCCACTTCAGGATCACAGACGAAGGAGGTCCAAGTCAGTCCTTCACCTTGCGCGGCCCGGCTGCAGTGAGGGGAGAGGGGCAGGGATGGGTTCATGTGAACATCCTGGTGCAAAGGTCACAGCAGAAGCAGACACCTGGAGGTGCGTCTGCAGACGCGAGGAGCAGGAGCTGCAAGTGAGAATGCTCATTCTTTCCTTCTTGGTTCATCTGCCCACCTCCTGGGTTTCCCCACATTCCAGACACTCCCCCGCCTGCCTCCCCCACATCTCAGCATCCATCAGGGTCTCAGTAAGGAGCTCAGTGGGTGCAGCCTGGCCCAGGACTCACTGGAGCTCCAGATCACCCTTGTCTCTCCTGGGCCAGCCACAGGCTCTGCGCACGAGACATAACACCTCCATCTCCATGTCCTCACTATACACTTGAGGTGCCACAGCCACATGACCCTGCTGGCAGGCTGCCATGAGGATCAAATCAGAGCATCAGTGCCACCCTCTGTGACGTCAGTGCATGATGGAGCCTGGGCACCTTGAGCCCTCCCTGAACCCGGCATGCACTCAACCTCGCCACGCTCACCACCCACACCCAACATGGGACTCAGAATTCTGTGTCTTTCTTCAAGAAAATATGAGTGCAAACCCCGTGAGCCTGGACCCTCTCACCCACCCTCTTGAAGCAACAGGATCACAGAGAGGAGCTGGCTTTTATTAACCACCAACAGTATGCTGAAGTCTCCTCTTCTCAAGGCTGCCTAGTGGAATCTCTTTCTGCACAGAGCAGGCATCTTGAGAGAAGAGGGAGCACATCGCACATATGGAGCGTCTGATGCAGAAGCTACCACCCGCCACCCACACCCTGTGCCACGCCTCCCAAGGTGGATGGAGAGTGCCCAACATGCCCGCCACCCACACCCTGTGCCACGCCTCCCAAGGTGGATGGAGAGTGCCCAACATGCCCGCCAGCCACACCCTGTGCCACGCCTCCCAAGGTGGATGGAGAGTGCCCAACATGCCCGCCAGCCACACCCTGTGCCACGCCTCCCAAGGTGGATGGAGAGTGCCCAACGCACCAAGAAGACAAGCCGAGCCGAGTGCCTCATGCTACCTGGGCAGCAGGACACATGTGTGATGCTCCCGATGGAGATTAGGGGTTCTCCTGGGCCTGGAATTTGTAAGATGGAGCAAACAGTTCTGCATAGTCATCAATTCCAAAAGGGCCTTGATAACCTTTTAGGCATTCCAAAGAAGGAAAATCTTCCAAGTTACTTTTCAGCATATGGCATTTTATTACTAATCGATCATGCAATTTTTGTCATCTTTTTTATTGTAAAATTACGAACTATTTAATTCTTTTTGAATGTGCCATCAGGGTCAGGCCCACGTTGAGAACAGAGGACACAGGCACAGGGTTAACAGAAGAGGGACTCACGAAGGGATGTGTCCACAAGGGCAGTGCAGCAGGCATGGCCTGAGGGGCAGGGATGAGGAGTTAAGGAGAAGAAGACGCTGTTACTAAGCGCCAGCCTCTAGGGGCACAGAGCTGGCAGAGAGGCCACGGAGCAATGCGGAGGAGCCTGGCAGAGAAGCAAGCACGCAGGCTCAGCAGAGCCTCCTCAGCAGGGAGGGCTGGTTCTCCCTTCTCCAGGGCCCATCACTGTACAGATGAAGGGTGGCTGCAAAGCCTCTGCTCCTGCTCCCATGGAGAAGTGGCGCCAGTTCCCAGCCCCATGAACCTGGTCTAGCCCCATTGACTTTTCCAGGGGATGTACCAGGAGAGACGCACACTGGAGGCTCACAGAAGCCTGGCAGCTTCCACCTCCTCCCTTGCAAACTTCTCCCTCTGGAAGAAAGTCCACAGACCCCAAGACAATCAAAATGGAGACATGTGTGATGCTCTGGTCGATGGCCCCTGCCAAGCTCAGCCTCTTGGCCACCCTCATAAAGGCCCCAGCATGGGAGTGAAGCTGTCTTGGACTTCCCAGAAAAATCCACCTGCCAGATGTGGTATCACAAGTAACCTCCGTCGACTCTGTAGGGCAGGGACCGACTGACTGTTCAAATCCCTGACCCACACAATTAGCTGATAACAATAAAATGATGGTTGTTCTCAGTGTCTACATGGTAGAGGGGAGGTCGTGTGTGTGAAGCAACATCACCAGGACCTAAGTCTCTATTTCACGTCCAGTCCCAGAGCTCTCCACATCTCCAGCAGCACTAAGCTGTTACAGCAGTGACACGGCATGGGCATGGGCTCTCTGCTGCGTCCAACCTTGTCAAAGCAACACTACCTGGTTTTTACCATAGGAACATACTGATGTGCAAATGCACTTTCACATACACCTCAATACATGCAGGACTCATGCTCAGGCTAATGTGCTTGGGCAAAGAGGCATTATTAGCAAAGACGGGCATTTAATTGTTGTTGGTTTTTTTTTAATTTCAGTGAATACCTACTGAGGCTTTAATAGATCCCGGGTACTGTTTCTGGGATTCTGGTGACAGAAACTGCTTTCCACTCGAGGAGATCCTCTGTCTTCATTGTTGGAACCAAACTCTCGCGCAGCTTGGTCCCAAGAGTGTGAGATTCTGACAGCAGAAACGCATCATCAGCCCCACGGGCGATGGAGCCAGTGACTGATACTCTACCACACTGGTCCTAACAGAAATAAAGAGAACCAGCCCTGCTCCTGCTTGCATCACCAACTGTGGACACCTGAGCCAGCCTCAGTGTTTTCAGGTGGAAGCAGGCACAGCATCACCAGTGTGGGCTTCTCCCAGGGGCTGGAGGACCACATGGAGAACGTGCATGACCACAATCATAGTGCACCACGTGCTGTGAGCGAAACCAGCTCCTCACAGCCATGCTTTGTTAGAACCTGTAGCATCAATCACATGCATAATCCCCAAGAGGGAGCCCCAGAATGCGCTGTCCTCAAGCAGCACATGTGCTCCCCACCACTCCACAGGGCCCAGTGGCCCATAGGGTGTGCCTTGGAATGCTGTGCTGGACACGGATGGGGCATCACTCACCTTCTCTGTGCTTCTGTGTCCTCATCCTCTGTATTAGTTTGTTCTCACACTGCTATGAAGAAACACCTGAGACTGGAAAATTGATAGAGAAGAGTTTGAATTTGTTCATGGTTCCACAGGCTGCACAGGAAGCACGGGGAGGCCTCAGGAAGCTTTCAGTCAAGGCAGAAGGGAAGGAGGGGCGCGAGCAGGAGGAATAAAGGGTGGGGGCAGGTGTTACACAGTTTTAATCAACTAGATCTTGCCAGCACGCACTATCATAAGAACAGCACCAAGAGGGAAGTCCTCCTCCGTGATCCAATCACCTCCTACCAGGTCCCACCTTCAACACTGGGGATTACAATGTGACATGAGATTTGGGTGGAGAGACGGATCCAAACCATGTCATCCTACAAACGAAAGAGCTGAGCTAGACTCCCCGACGGAGCCCCTGACCCTGGTGCTGCCATCTGTGATGGTCACTGTGGACATGGTCAGTGTTATCCCTCAAGCTACAGACGGGCGCCTTCGGAGGTGTCTCATCACTGCCCCGGCAGCACACACTGTCTGCAGTGCTCACTGCACAGGTGGTTCTTCTCAAGTGTTGGGAAGGACTCTGACGCTGTGTTCAGACACAGCCTGTGGTGAGTTCACGGTGGCTGCCCAAGAGGAAGGAAGTGGTGGCAACTTACATGTCGATGCTTTGCTAACCCAGGTTTCTAGGAAGTCCGGTGGGGAGAGGACTGCCTGTCATGCAGATGGACTGAGAGAGAAGTGACAGCCAAGCTCTCCTCCTCAGAGGCGGGGCCTGCACCCCACCGCTAGCCAGCCTATGAGGCTGAAAAGCAGCTGGGCCTCCTCGGTCACTCCATGCTGAGAAGACAAAAGGCCAAAGTGACCCAGTCTGTGACCGGACCTGAGCTCTGACCCCAGGTCAGAGGGTGTGCTTCCACCCACCCAGCAGCCAGCACTCCAGGCAACTCCACGCTCTCAGGGCCTGGAAATTGAAACCTCTTGCCGAAGGCAGTGGTTTGTTCTTTCACTCCAGGGGTCTAGGGAAAGCATCCAGCGGCGTGTGTGCCCACATAGGCAGGGCCTGCCTGACCCTGCAGGAGATCCCAGTCCCAATATGTCTTCGCAACCATCACTGCCTCTCAGTGGGGTAGTTCTAGGAGCCATCATTTTTGCAGGGCTGGGTGAGACTTTGGAATTTGAAGAACAAAATGCATGTTTTAAAAAAGAAGTTTCCAGCAAGCTGGGCAGGCTTCCAGCCATGGACCCTCCTGGTTGCAGCTCTGCAGCTGAGAAGACACGCAAGGCAGCGCAGGCCTGAGTTCCTGCAACAGTGCCTGGGGTGGCTGGCTACTTACGCTGCCAAGTCCCGCCTGACCTATACAAGGACAGCCCCTGTCCTCCTTGCCTTCCAAGACCGTCTGTTTCAAAGGTTTATTCTCACCAAGGCCCTGCCACCTGGGGCTGAGGGCGGGAGGATTGGGGCTCTGGCCTCCAGGATCTCAAGGTTTCGTTGACGATCAACAGTGAGCTGGCATGCCAGAGTCTCAGACCAAGCTCGGCGTGCGCAGGCTCTGCCGGATTGTGAGGCAGCAGGGAGGAAGGTCCAGTCACTCGGCAGGTCAGGGGATGCTGCAAAGGGTGTGGATTAAACTGGGCTGTCAAGGAAACAGGGAGCTGGAGGAAGAGTTCTACACAGAAGAAATGGCCCCTGCAAAGCCATGGCACTATGAGGTGTCAGGCTGCAGGAAGAGCGGGCAGCTCCACAGTCTGGAGCAAGAGTCCTTGGGTAGGAGGAAGCTGGAAGGTCACTGGCAACAAGGCCTAGGTTGGGAGGAGAGATCCGCTGGGTCACCCATATGGCCAGAGTGGAGGGGACCTGTCACAATGGAAGTAGAGGAGAAGCCAGAAGTGCCTGGGGTCTGTCACTGAGGGGAGGAGAAAAAGGCGGGTGTCCAGAGAGGGAAGGTCTGCGGGCACCGGCAGGGGGCTAGCCAGTAGAACACAGACCACACCGTGGTGGGCAGGAGACAGAGGCATGGAGTCAGCTCTGGGGCTCCTGGGGAGGTCTCACCTGCTAGGCTGGAGGAAGGGTAATGTGGCAGGAGGGGGCCAGGGAGGATTCTGGAAGGAGCAGTTGCAGCAGAAGGATGGAAATTAGGGTCGGGGGCCTCTGCTGAAGCCCAGGAAGGAGCTGCGAGAAAGGAGTGGGCATCGCAGCCAGTGGCCACGCGGGACGAGGCAAGGGGAGCAGAAAACATGGCCCTGGGATGTGGTTCCATCGAGGTCAGCAGTGTCCCAATGACAAGGGATTCAGCAGGGTGAAAAGAGCTGCCCCGAAAATGCCACACCCTCATGATGTACATGAAAGCAGATGCCAGTTGGGTTAAATATATCAATATGCTTTAAAAACTGTCAACTTACCAGCCTGACCGACGTGGTGAAACTGCATCTCTACTAAAAATACAAAAATTACCCAGGCGTGGTGGTGTGTGCCTGTAATCCCAGCTACGCGGGAGGCTGAGGCAGGAGAATCACTTGAACCTGGAAGACAGAGCTTGTGGTGAGCCAAGATCACACCACTGCACTCCGGCCTCGGCAACAGAGCAAGACTCCATCTCAAAAAAACAAACAAACAAACAAACAAAAAACTATCAACTTAATAGAAACATATGGAAGGAGATGTCACAACCTTGGCACAGGACAACCGCCCTAAGTAAAACATGAAAATCCAGAAGCTCTCAGAATATTGCTACCCAGAAGCACATTAAACTGAAACATGTGCGGAGGGTGAAAGAGAACACAGAGTTTTAAAACAAACAGTAAACTGGGAGGAAATATTTAAGGCCTCCATGACAAAACTAAGGGTTATGGTCCATAATACATGAAAAGCCTTTAAAACTTAGTTAAAAATAAAAGACAAATCAATAAAAACACTGGCAAAGCAAAACTTTGTCAAACATTGTCAAACTTTGCAAAACTTTGCAAAACAAAGACAAACTGGTGACAGCAAGCGTTTCCCAACCTCCCTGACAGGTGACAGACAGACCCACCGGTCTGGCCAAGGGGACAGGGCATCAGCTGCAGCTGAAGCACATTGACTCCTGTGCCCCTCCCTTCCCTGCTGCAGCTGCCCGAAGTCCAAGGGCAGGGCTTTAGGAAGAAGACAGAGTAAGCAAGAAAACGCAACTTGATCGTGTTAGCTCCTTCAATCGTGGAGCCTATCTACTGTAAGAGTTAGCATTAATTTGGGTTGAATTAAGTTGGATTAAATGTATGAGGATTAAATTTAAAGTAACTTTTAACTACAGTACTACTTTTGACTCATCCTTAATATTTTCAAAATATTACTAACATCCAGCATTGGAGAAGTCGTGAGAAAACAGACGTTCCAATACTCTATTGTGGAAGTATAAATTAGTACGGTCTTGTTGGAGAATAGCTTGGCAACAACTATAGAAAATTTAAAATACATACTTAGCAATTCTAAGAATCTATTCTACAACCATATTGCTAGTGATGTAAATATATAGCTATGTATTTCTACTGATTGCTCTATATGTTTATATATATCTCATTGCAGCACTGTTTGTATAAGCAATAAGAAGTTCAAACAACTTAAATAGCCACCAAAAAGGCATGAAGTTAATAAAAGAGGACTCGTTCTAAGGAATATGATGGAACTGACAAAATCCGTGAAAAAAATCTCTATGTGTTAACATGGAAGACGTCCATAATTTATCACATGAGAAACCAAATACTGACTGAACATCCTAAATCTGAAAATCCAAAGTGCTCCAAAATCCAAAACTTTTTGAGTGCTGACATGATACTGAAAGGAAATGTTCATTGGAGAATTTTGGATTTTCGATTTTCAGATGAGGAATGCTCAACCAGTGAGTATAATGTCAAGATTCCAAAATCCAAAGGAATTCAAAATCTGAAACACTTCTGGTCCCAAGCATTTCAGGTAAGGGATACCCAACCTGTAGCAGGATATTTATATTATTCAAAACAGGGATTTTTAAAATTTATTTATTTATTTATTTTTGAGATGGAGTCTCACTCTGTTGCCTGAGCTAGAGGGCAATGGCACCATCTTGGCTCACTGCAACCTCCACCTCCCAGGTTCAAGTGATTCTCCTGCTTAGCCTCCCGAGTAGCTGGGATTACAGGCACGCACCACCATGCCCAGCTAATTTTTGTATTTTTCGTACAGACAGGGTTTCACCATGTTGGCCAGGATGGTCTTAATCTCTTGACCTCATGATCTGTCCACCTCAGCCTCCCAAAGTGTTGGGATTACAGGCATGAGCCACTGCGCCCAGTCTAAAATATGGGTTTTATTTAAAACACACTATATGACTATAAGATTGTTTATGTGCAGTTATTTTGTATGTTTACATGAACCCCCCCACACACACACACACACCCACAGATACACACACAATTTAAAAATACCTTGGAGGATAAATTAGAACACCTGAGAGAGAATGATCTCATAAGATAGGTATAAATTGGGACTTTCTCTTTGATTATATTTTCCTGCAATATATTACTTTTGTGATACAAAAGAAAAAAGTAGTTGATAAAATGGAATAAGACAGTGCACGTAAAAAATGGGAGTGAGAAGAGAAATAGCAAGTGGCCTCAGGTACCTGTGGACCTTCGAGGTTAACTCCAAAATCTCACCGTATGTAGGCATACATGCATTTTTCTTTTCTAGATGTTCTGTGACTTTTATCAATTCTTAAGAGTGATCCATCGGTCAAAGAAAAGTTAGAAGCACCGATACATACTATGTTTTCAAGAAGTTTGAGCATAAGGAAAACACACATCGAAGCCACTTGAAGGGAACAGTATGTCAGGAACGTCCCTGTAAACTT
The DNA here is from genome assembly GCF_030222135.1 of Aotus nancymaae. Classification (NCBI taxonomy): domain Eukaryota; kingdom Metazoa; phylum Chordata; class Mammalia; order Primates; family Aotidae; genus Aotus; species Aotus nancymaae. The sequence continues at coordinate 23,337,894 of NW_026988455.1, forward strand.
GGGATAAACGCTGCACCAGATGACACTGCAGATCTTTCAGAATCTTCTGAAAGATTCCATATTAATCTAAACCAAAGAAAAAGTGGACACTTTCATAGGCAATCAGTCTAGTTTTCCAGCAGCAAATTTACCCACTGAGATTTGCATCTTACTAAAAGTTTGGCTGAGTGTGAAATTGCAGGATACAAATCATTTCCCCTCAAGGTGTGGAAGGCATCCTTCCACTGGTGCTTCCCATGGCTGCTGTGCAGGAGTCGAGGTCAAGTTCACTTAAATCCTTTGCATAGGACCTATTTTCTCTCTCTCTCTCTCTCTCTCTCTCCCCCTCCCTGCCTCTTCCAGCCCCCTTAACATGCCTTTGGTATCTTCTCTTTATCCCTGGTATCCTGAGTTTCATGAGTTTCATGATATTTATTGATGTGGGTTTGCTTTTTTGTCCACCATTGTGCTAAGCACTTGATGGTTTTTCCAGCATAAAAACTGCCCTCCTTCCATTTTGGCAAATGTCTGTGATAATTTCCTCTCTCTCTCTGTGTTTTCTCTTTCTGGAACTCTTCTTTTGTCAGATGTATCTTCCTGATTAATCTTGAATTTTCTTCTTGTATATCTCTTTGTTTTTCTGTTCTATTTTCTGGAAGGTTTCCTCAACACCATTTCCCAAACACCTATTGAGTTTTTTTTTTTTTTTTTTTTTGAGACAGAGTTTCGCTCATTGCAGGCTGGAGTGCAATGGTGCGATCTCGGCTCACCGCAACCTCCGTCTCCTGGGTTCAGGCAATTCTCCTGCCTCAGCCTCCTGAGTAGCTGGGATTACAGGCACACGCCACCATGCCCAGCTAATTTTTTGTATTAGTAGAGATGGGGTTTCACCATGTTGACCAGGATGGTCTCGATCTCTTGACCTTGTGATCCACCCGCCTCGGCCTCCCAAAGTGCTGGGATTACAGGTGTGAGCCACCGTGCCCGGCCCTATTGAGTTTTTTTTACTTCTGCCACATATTTTGCCTTTCTAAGAGTTCTTTTACGTACCCTAAAAGTTCTCTTTTTAATGTCTCACTATTGGCTATTTCTTTGTTTTATGCATTTTCTTTGCCTTGTCTTTGTTTTCTGATGCATTGTACTTCTTTCTCTGAGTTCCTTTTTTCTGTTTGTTGCTGTTTCATCTGTGTGTTTATGTCTTCCCAAAAGAGGCTCTCCCCAGCTGCTCAGGTGTCTAGGGCCTTCTCCTTCACTAATTAAGGCCCCATTTGGCTAACTGGAAGCTCAATGTGGGTGAACGGAGATTGTCATAGGGTCACCTCACTGAAGGTTTATCAGGTGGGAACCTGGTGGTCATATGTCAATTAATAGGTCTCTTTTCTTTGGTTTCTTAGTTTCACCAAAGAAGAATTGACATTCCAGCCAATGGGCATAATCCTGGTGGCAACATTCCCAAAACTGAGTGGAGAAAGAGGGCTGAGTGGAGGGGTCTGACTATTCAGAAAGCAGGTTTTCACTTAATTCACCTACTCTCCATCTGGGTTCTGTGTCTTCAACTTTAACTGGAATCTCCAAGTTCAGAGCCTCTCCTGCCTTCTGAAGGGCGGCTGTGCCACACCCTGGCCTTTGGTGCTTCTGATTGCAAGTCTCCTAGGGTTCTGTGTGACCATTGCTGCAGTTGTAAAATGTGGTTTCACAGTTCTCTGATGCTTTCCTGTTGAAAGGTAGGGATGTACGGACCCTTCAATCTGGCAGGCTTATGATGGCTTCAAACAACAGATTATGGTTAAAAGAAGGTCAATGTGATGTCTATAGCAGCTGTCACCTAGAGACTTGGAATGTTCCCTCTGTGCACTCAACCACCATGCTGTGAGGAAGCCCCCGCCACATGAAGAGGCTACATAGAGGTGCTCTGTTGACAGCTGAATCTAGCCTTCGAGTCTTCCCAGTGGGGGCTCCTGATAGAGTGGATCAGACATAACGTCTCCCTGCTTTGCCATGACTGAATTTCTGACCCACCTTATCTGTGAGGATGATAAAATGATCTTTATGTACTCTCGTTTGGGTTAGTTTGTTGTGCACCAACAGTAACTGGAACAATCATAAATGTTCTTCTTTGTTATGCCATTACATCCCCCCTCCCCACCCCACACACACTTGCTGGTACATAGGTTTTAGTTAATACCTATGTATTAACAAAACACACAGGTATTAACTAAGCTAAGCCATGTACTTTCCATTTTTCGAAATTGTGTTGACATGTCTGATCTGCTGGTAACCACATCCCTTTGGATTTCTATCTTTTCCTATTCATTTACTATAATTTTGTGATGATTCAGCGGGAATGCAGAAGAACACACGTGATCAACCTGCCCATTTTAACTAGAAATTGCAGCAAACCTTTCCTTAGTGCTTCTAAATGAGTAAACCCAGAGCCAAATTAAAATCACTTCAGGTAAACTGAGGCAGCAACTTGGGAAACAGGTGTGCCCAGGGTCATCCTCCACCACAGCAAAATCACTGCCACATCTGTAGAGTCATTCTGAGCCAGTCACCTTTCATTGCTTTGTGTACATGTAGAATATCAAGAAGAAAGGGGGAAGCTTCCTGCATTGATCTCCATGGTGCTTAGAGCTCACCACTAATTTAAAATAAAAACTTGATCCGAAATGAGGCAAAAAAGCTCCCTAAAGAAAAAATATCTCTCAGTGGAAAGTAGCTGAATATCCTGTGAGTTGGGGCTGGGTCTTACTCTGGGGGAGGGGTGGCTGCGGCCCCACAGAGGCAGAGGCTTGACATTGGAAACAGGGAGTTCAGGTCCCCTCGGCCAATGGAGCAGTCACAATGTGACCCCCACTCCCCCACTGGAGTGACTGTGTGTGGCACTGATGGTGACTTAACCACCAACTGTAAGTCTGGTCAGCTGACTTTAATTGTGAGTTCCAGCTGGGAACAGGTAGAGTCTGGGGTTTCATACTACTTAGCTCAGTAACTTTACACTTAAAAACATCATTCCAAGGTCACAGGCTGCATCCATAAACCTGGCAGCCCTATCAGATACTGCTCTGTTGTGTGAGTCAGCAAGACCTGTCACGACTCCTGAAAAACAACTCCAAACACCCGCCGCCCCGCCTCCCCCATAGTTCCACGAACTTGAAGAGAGAAAGCACAACCATGGTGATTTTCAGTACACTCAGTGGTACCCAGAGCAGAGAATTGCTACAAATCCCTGAATGCCTGGCTCGAGCACCATTTGGTTTTATAAAAAGCAAGAGACTGAACAAAAAGCCCAGCCGGGGACTTCGGCTCCCAGGCTCTAGGTTGCTGAGGCCACTCCCATGCTGTATACCCTCCCTGGGGCAGGCTGCCTTCTCTGGGCTTTCCAGGCCTAGACTAGCAATTGTTGACCTGGGGTGGAACCACCCCACCTGCCCTATCTGGCCCTGTCTCTGTGACTAAGGGCTGCTCCTGGGAGCCAGTGCCTGGGGGCTGCTGGCTGCCCGGCAGTAGGTGACCCATCCTCCACCACAGAGTATCCTTCCCACGAATATCAGGGGTCCCATCCCCCAGTGCCGTGCTCTGACAGTGCAGTCAATGCAGAATGGAGACATGAGTGGGTGACCCTAAGGGGCCTCACAGCTCTGAGATCACCCAGTGTTTCACTGTGAATATTTCTAATATCTAGAAAAGTGGAAAGAATTGCATCCTGAGCTCCATGGCCTGCATGCACCATGAACATTTGGCCATACGTGCTTTCTCTCAAATCTGTCCACCCACTCATCAGTCCATAGTGCTTTGTACCGACTTCAAAGACAGGGACAGGCATCCGTATCTTTGCCCTAAGCACATGGGTGTCAGTATCATTAACTCAGCTCCACCTTTCTTTGATTTTTTTGGTAACATGTGGGTAGTGCAGCAGGAACATGTGCTCCATTCCTAGACAGAGAAGGGAAACATCCGGCCAGACTCATTTTGGAAGGAGTGATTAGCTCACCATACAAAGAACTTTGTTAAAAGATTGCTTCAAGGAGATGCTCTGGGCACAGGGTCCCACACAGCAAAGAAGGTAGTCCCCAGTGCTGACTCTCCCAAAACCAACCCTCTAGCTCTCCCCAGCCCCACTCCTCCACCCAGACAGTTTCACACCAGTGACTGCACTCACAAATATACAGTGTGAGGGACCTGTAAACTCGGAATCCACAATCCACAGCACAGACAAGGAAGGTCCAGCAATGGCAAGTAGGGGCTCCCGGTGCTTCTATTAGGAAGCCTCACCCAGCGAGAGTTCAGTTACCAACCCTGTATTCACACAGCACAGTCCATCCTGCTCTGATCTCACACCCAAGTTCTGCCTTGGTGCGTCCCCAACTGGACATCTTCTCAGACTCAGAGATATGACAGGTCACTTCCCTGTGACTGGAATTGAGCCTCCTGGTTTCTCTCACATGTGGGGACAGTTTGCTCCCTTCTTCCAAACAGATAGCCATGCTCTCCGTCTTACCGTAGCCCATGAAAGCAGACACTGAGCTGGAGGCCACCCAGAGCCCTGAACTTGGCGCCTTCCTCTTTCTTAGATGAAACTCCAAAGCCCCACCCCTGCAGCCAGTCCTGAGTTTCACAGCCTGCAACAGCAGCAGTGGTCCCGGGCTGGCATCACAAATGCAGTCACACGTTCCCAAGAAAAAGGTATTTGGCAGACCACCTCTTTACACAAGAGGCGACTGAGCTTCCCAAAGCTGAGCCACTCGGGAACAGAAAATGCTGTGGCGCATGTGGCTCTGCCTGGCTGTGTTGTCCCCAAGCACAGGCAGAAGGAGGCCTAGGTGGGAACGCTTGGCTGGGTCTGGGGTGGGCAGCCCTTTCCTGGGTCTCCTCTCCTCCTGACTTCCTCTGTTTCTTCATTCTCTTATCTGAGAACTGCCCACCTGACCTTTATACCCTTAATGACAGAGAGAAGCCTGGGCCTCCCAGCAGGATGGGGCTTTAACAAAGGAGATGATCCCCAGTCAGAGCCACCAAGCCGGGCCTCAGCCCACCCTCCCTGTGCTCGGCTGCTGTGGAGTCAGGGAGTCACCAACTGTGAAGGGTTTGGAGGAAGGGACCCCATCTCTCAACCGGAGGAGAGTCACAGAATTCAGGCTACGTTTTAAAGCCACGACCCACCACACTCATCCCTGAAATCAGTCCATGTGGGTGCCTACCCCGATGACGTCTCAGGACCTCTGCTCTGAGGCATCTTGCCTTGAGCGGTGAGGTTTTGCATTTTTGCTCAGTTTAACTCAGGTTTTATGACTCCTACATCTTGGAAGGAGACAGGGAGGAGGAAATGTTGGGGCGAGGCAACCTCTCCAACATCACCGCTACCCCTGCCTCCCAAAGCTTCAGAAAAACAAGTCTATCCACCAGAAAGGGCAAAGCATTCTCCCACAGGCAAATCAGCCCCACAAACGCAGAAGGCGCTAATAAACGTAATCATAAACTTGGAATCCACAATCCACAACATGTCAAAGGATTTGGAAGAAAACCTTAACTCTTGTGAACTACATTAAATTCTAATCTCCTAGACATTCAGAATGAAAATGCAGCTTGCTACAGCTGGGCTCCCGCTGTGTCCTTTGCAGACTCAACACCCATGGCATGGTGCTGTGCAATAAAAACTTTAAGTCAAAGCCTGTACACAGAACAGATAGAAAGACACGCCCAGGATTGTTCTGGTAGCTCAAAATAAATACACATGCATGCGTCTGGATTCCATCTTTAGAGAGTTTTAGCCCCATTTTTCAAAAAGCCCCCAATCTACTCATAAAAATTGGGTGTTTGTAGCCACTAAATCTAGTAAAATCCATCTAAGTTTAGGCAGATACAAATATGCCGACCACAGCACATAGCCAGGTCTACAACGAAGGAAAACGTAATAACACATGGAAATAATTGAGTCTATCAACGTCTCCATTTAAAACTCCCCCTTTGACATGAAGATCCATAATAAAGTCATTTAAGGAGTCCACAATCTACTTGGTATGTTCTAATCAAACACCCCAGCCTCTAAAACCATATTCCAGTCCTTGTATACCATATGGTATTCTGCATGTTTCTCCTCCTAGATTTTTTCAATAAAGCATAGTGGTTGTCGGCTGTCAGTGAAAGTCAACTGTGACATCTGTGGAGTTGAACATGGAGGATGTTCATGGGCTGTCTGATTCTGAGCAGGTTCTTGCAGCCTGGAGGTGAACATGCCTGGAGTTACATTTTTATGCATGGGGGAGGGACAATTTAGGATCCTTTTGGAAATACACAAAATATTCAATGACATGTGATATGGTTTGACTATGTCCCCCCACAAATCTCATCTTGAATTGTAACTCTCATAATTCCCAAGTGTCATGAGAGGGACATTGAATCACGGGAGGTAACTGAATCATGGAGGCGGGTCTTTCCCATGCTATTCTTGTGATAGTGAATAAGCCTCATGAAATCTGATGGTTTTATTAAGGGGAGTTCCCCTGCACGTGCTGTCTTGCCTGCTGCCATGCAAGACATGACTTTGCTCCTCCTTCACCTTCCACCATAATTGTGAAGCCTCCCCAGCCATGTGGAACTATGAGTCAATTAAACCACTTTCCTTTATAAATTACCTAGTCTTGGGTATGTCTTTATCAGCAGCATGAGAACAGACTAAAAATACACTATGCTTGTGTTCACTTCAAGTTTGCAAATTTAACACTAATGTGGAATTTCATTTTGACCTAGGCTCTTTCCTGGTGTGATCTTTGTCTGTAGTTCTGAACAATCAGAGTTTCCAAGAACACAGTCAACTAAAGGACATCATTATATAAAACTCTTTGACTCAGTTATTATTTTCCTACTAAATATAATTATTTACTAAAACAATTAAGCATAACTGTTAAGGTGATGCCACTTTGACCATCTGATGCAGCTACAGGACAGGTTTAAAGAAAGGTCAATACAAGAAAAACAAGTCCCTTTCCCTTGGTCCCTCCAGGGCAGTGCTGGCATCAATAACTCTTGATGACTTTATTCTCCTGTAAAGGACTAAGAAGATGCTAAGAACTAGGAAGTCCACATTTTTCTATGTAAAGTGTTGTATTAGTTCGTTTCAGCTGCTATTACAAAATACCACAGACTAGGTGGTTCATAAATGACAGAAATTTATTGCTCTCAGTTCTGGAGGCTAGGAAGTCCCACAGCAAGGCACTGATAGATTGGGTGACTGGTGAGGGCCCCTTCCTCATAGACCATGACTTCTCACTGTGTCTTCACATGGTAGAGGGGGTAAGGCAGCTCTAGGGCCTCTTTCACAAGGGCACTAATCCCATGCATGAGGGCTTCACCTTCATGACTTCATCACCTCGGAAATGCCCTACCTCCTAACACCATCACTTTGGGGGTTAGAATTTCACCATATGAATTCTGGGGGGACACCATCAGACCATAGCAGTGTCTGATCTCAGCACTTCCTTCTCCATCATCTTGTGAAAACAAAAGGAAAGAAAAGCAGAGCACCACGCTGCCCCAAGTAAAGACACACGTGTCCCTCACTCATTCATTCTGTAAACATCCTTGTGCCCATTACCAGCTAGACTCTGCAAACAAGGAACACTAATAAGTGTCCCTGTCCTCAATGTGTTTGTAGGAATATTAGCCAAGATGAGTTGACACCTATGAAAACAACTCTTAACACTGAGAGACCTAATAAGCTATAAGTTTGTTTATTCCTTCGTCCTAGTCTACCATAGGTTGGGGGAAAGAGCGCTCCATACAAACCTTCAGGGACTCAGGCTTTCCCTCCTTAGTGGCCCTGTCACCCTGAGGGCCTCAGAGGTCCCCAGGCCCTCTTTGTCTATCCAGCAAATGAGAGGAGAGAACGTGAAGAAAGACACAGAGATTTTAAAAAGCAGCCACATCCGCCCACATCCCCCATGGAGGAGAACATCCCAGGGCCACAGGGTCCTGCAGCAGAGGCTGGAAACACGGTGCCCATGAGGAAGAGAGCATTGACTAGACAATAGTCACCCCAATGAGGAAATAGAAGTCCTTTTTCCACCTGCATTTAGCACCAAACTCCTTTCTGCCCAGAGCTGTGCTTGCAACTAGAAGTGTGCATCCAGAGCTTATGTTCTTTCATTGGAACTCCAAATCCAAGGACATCCTTCCATTTCAACCACTTCATTTTCTTCTGACAATTTTAGAGACCTAATAAGCTATAAGTTTGTTTATTCCTTCGTCCTAGTCTACCATAGGTTGGGGGAAAGAGCGCTCCATACAAACCTTCAGGGACTCAGGCTTTCCCTCCTTAGTGGCCCTGTCACCCTGAGGGCCTCAGAGGTCCCCAGGCCCTCTTTGTCTATCCAGCAAATGAGAGGAGAGAACGTGAAGAAAGACACAGAGATTTTAAAAAGCAGCCACATCCGCCCACATCCCCCATGGAGGAGAACATCCCAGGGCCACAGGGTCCTGCAGCAGAGGCTGGAAACACGGTGCCCATGAGGAAGAGAGCATTGACTAGACAATAGTCACCCCAATGAGGAAATAGAAGTCCTTTTTCCACCTGCATTTAGCACCAAACTCCTTTCTGCCCAGAGCTGTGCTTGCAACTAGAAGTGTGCATCCAGAGCTTATGTTCTTTCATTGGAACTCCAAATCCAAGGACATCCTTCCATTTCAACCACTTCATTTTCTTCTGACAATTTTCTTTAACAAGGACAAATGTTCCTTTCTAACACATTTAACCAGAACAGAGCAAAGTGTAAAGTAGAAATATAAAATACGTTTTCAGCAGGGAATAATTTTTTTTCCCTCTAATGGACCTAATCATTTAGTAATTGACCCTTTTCAGGGCCTACCTAGCATGCAACTCTTGGCTTCTAAAACTAAGCCTGAGATAATTTTATCCAGCTAACCTCACACAGCCAGGAAGCAAGGGAAGGGAGAGGAAAACAGAGGCTATGGACTCCGGAGCCCCTTCCCCAGCACTCTGAGAGGTCTCCAACAAGGGGGAGATTTTTGTTTTGTTTCGTTTTTTGCTTGGAGACAGAGTCTTACTCTATCGTCCAGGCTGGAGTGAGATAGCACAATCATTCATGGCTCACTGCAGTCTTGACTTCCTGGGGCTCAAACAATTCTCCCACCTCGGCCTCCTGGCTAACTTTTTGTTTGCTTGTTTGTTTGTTTGTTTTTGTTTTTGTTTGTAGAGACAAGGTCCCACTGTGCCGTCCAGGTTGATCTTAAACTGAGCTCACATGAGCCTCCCGCCTCTGCTTCCCAAAATGCTGGAATTACAAACATGAGCCATAGTGCCTGGCTGAGATATGATTTAATACAGCACTCTCATCGGATACTCAATGTTGGCCCTCACTGAGCAGGGGGTAGACAATCCCGGCCCGATCAGAGTAACAAGAAAGGAGATAAACTCTGTGCAAGCCTTCAGGGCAAGGCTGTTATCTGCGTCATCAATAACAATGATAAACCCTGGCCTGGCCTGAGCTCTCCCCAGGACCCACTAAACGCCCTTCATCCCACATTCAGTCAGTTCAAACGCCAGAGGCGTATTGCTGGGTGCCCTTCTGGGTGCCACTAAAGGAAGAGAAAAAATCCACCATGAGAGTTTTAGAGACTTAAAAATCTGCACGGCAGAAGCTGCAAAACGACAGCAGGCTCAGTGCCGACTGGAAGCAAGCATGACTCTCCATGACCCCACAAGCAGCTATGAGGTCCTGGGCCTGGCTGATCTGCGACTGTGGAACGGTAAGATTCAGGATTCCAGGAGTGTGATGGCCAAGAGCCCCCGCCACCCCGCCCCAGGCAGAGGACTCAGCTCTCAGCAGCACGAACTCCACAGAAGCTTGCATAGGGTCTTGGAAGACAGCAGGGCTTCTGCCAACAGAGTCCCGTCTTTCTCTTCTCCTCCCACTCACTCCTCCCTCCACCGCTTCACTGGACTTTGAAAAATATCATGGATGGGGCTGTTGGGTATAGGGCCAAGAAAGGGGCTAAAAACCTCCAACCCGAGTAACTATCATTAACACTAAGATCATGAAAATCAAGATAAGCCCTCTACTCTCTGATCCCCATCCCATAACAAGATTTGCAGGGCAAGTCTGGGAGGGAAAAGAACCAAGTTCAATAAATGTAAATTGACAGGCGCCCCTGTTCACAGTCTATTCTAGATGCAATTCCACGCGGCTCCCCCAAGACTAAGATGGTCCCCTCTGATGGTGCTGCTTTCTTGGGGAAAGGTGTAGACATATTCTGGCTGGCCAGTACTTGCTCCCTAAAATAGCCTGTGGACTGTGCCCTCCTCCAGCCAGGGAGGCGGGACAAACAGCTCCTCTCCAGCCCAGCCTCATGCTCCTGTTCTGTGTTCCTCACTGACCTGGACGCAGGTTCTTCCACTCCAAAGGGACGCATAGTATCTCTGCAGCTCTGCCCTGAGCAGCCTCCTGTTATGCAGGGCTACGAAACAGGCCCTCACCACCAGAGCATGAGGTGCAGCCCGAGAGGTGGGGACAGTGGGTCTGGCTTTTTCGCACAAGTTGAACCAGGGTTCATGTTCCTGCAATGCCAGGTCAAAGGCACAGTCACCAAGTTCTCCTCCAAAGGCCTGAGTCCTTTGGAACTCACTTCCGGGGGGGCCAGAGCAGACCCATCCTGGGTCCTGGCACAGGGACAGGGCCATAACCTTAAGACTCTTCCTGCTACGGCCAGGAAGACACCTCCTGCCACCAGGAGCCAGGGCTGGAGAGGGCTGGGCTGCCTGCCTGGCTCACACCAGGAGTAGTGTGGTTAGGACCGAAAAGGGGAATCTCAGGCCTGTCTGGAGCACCTTGGGGATGGAGTCACGGGGGAGGGTCTAGACAGTGGCTATTCATTGCTTCTCCTTCCTGCCCTGCAGAAACTTCCTCCTCAGTCTGAGTTGGGAAGGGCCCGCTGCATCTGCCTCCAAATCCCTTTCCTGCTGGTCAAAGGCAACCAGTGAGGGCCGGAAATCCAGCTGCCCACAACATATCCTGCCATGGTCTCACACAGAGGGCATGGGGCCTGGGGAGGATGAACAGGAAAGACAGAAGGGGGATTCCATCCCACCAGGACAGCAGATTCAGTGCCTTCCACGAAGGCAGCTGACTGTGGTAGGTACTGTCATTTCAGGGGCTCACGATGGGCCTTTGGTGCCTCCCAGGAGCCCGTGGTGGCAGTGACTGCACAGAGCCACCCAGGAACATGGGACCACCTCTGTCCATGATGTGGTCCCCACTGGGCAGGGCTCTGGGGCTGAGGCACGATCCCTGCTCCTCCGTGCAGGGATGGGACTGCCTGATAGATGTGTTTTTCCCACTGCCCCGACTCTCGCCAACTCCTGGAGAAGGGGAAGTCTGACATACCTCATCCCCAACAGACAGCAGTAGCCAGAAGGCAGGAGCCCTGGGGCCACCAGAGGAAAAGCCCACCAATGGGCCCTTGGTTATGATGAAATTCCACTGGAGCGCATCTTACCAGAGTGTCCCAGAGACCCAATCCCTCCCCAGATAACACCCAGACTGAGCACTCACTTCACCTACCCCAGCTTCTGCTCAGGGCCTCTGATCTGGGGCTCTTGGGGTTGGGGGGCTGCATCCTCTGTTGTAGGGGGCCCAGGCTTGGGCCTCACAGGTGCTCCAGACCCATCCTCCTTCCCCCACAGCCAGGATGGGGATCAAAAAAGCCAGGAGAGCCAGGATAGCAGGAACAGGGAAGCCACCGGGAGGAGGAAGGAAAGACGGAGGGGCGGATACCAGCAGCTGCTCTTTGAATGAAGAGAAAGCATTTCAGGCAGCCAAATAGAATGTCAGCAAACCTCAGAAGCAATTCACTCCCCCATGCCCAGCCTTATGGGGTTCCCACTGGTGCACCAGGCGAGGGCCAGGCCGACTCGGAACATTCAGTACAAATGCTGGGCTGCCAGCTTGTCCCTAAAATAAAACTCCAGCTGTTGGCCACGGAACTGCTTGGAAAGTAGAGCCCCCTGAGACAGGAAAGGAGTCCTGCATGGCCGAGAAGCAAAGCTGGGAGAAGCGAGGCCTGCTTCCATGTGACCGAGGTTGGATGTGAGAGCCGTGTGACTGCAGCCAAAAGCTGCTGGGTGAGACCCCAGTGGAGCTACAGGAGGGCACGCCGACCCTGGAGCCATCCTGCCATTCCCATGACGGGTTCTTCCGAAATTGACATCCTTCTTTTCCTGCACTTTGACCCCCACCTGGTCCCAGCAAGGGCCCTTGGGCCACACGGGGCAGGCTGGCTGGCATAGGGGTCCCTTTCTCCATTCTTCGATATCCCGAGCCTTGAAGGAGTGAAGCTGGGGCCCCAGGAGCCACACTGCGGGGACCAGTCCCTAAGCAGGCAGGCGAATCCACATAGGCTGTAGAGGAAGGCGAGGGAGGAAGGAGCAGGCTCAGATTCCTCAGCACAGCTGCCAATGCCCATCAGTGAAGATGCTGCTGCAGGGGAATCAAGCTCACACTTTCGGCGAGTATGAGTGTGGAGCTATTGAATGACATGGGATGCACTGAAACAAAAAACAAGCTACCCGGAGACTTCCTCCTCTGTGTTGCCGTCCATGTACAGGGGAAGTACGACATTAGCAGGTCCTCCAAGTGTGTGTCCATCTGTACATCATTCCTCCGCCCCACACTGTTGCGTGAATATGTATGCGCAGTTCTTGCCCTCATCAATGAAACAATGACTATTTGTGAGTCCTTCCTACAGGTCCAGCACTGTCTAAGCACTTGCTCTACATTTTCTTCTTTAAACCACATAGTGACCTAAGAGGTAAACACAGTTATCATTCTTGCTGTGCAGATGAGGAAACTGAGGCAGGGAGAAGTGACATAGCTTGCCCTAGCCTAGGCAGCCGGTGATAGGGGCCTGGATGGAGACTGTCCTGTGCTTTGCCCATGCTACCCCAGGAGGCGGCAGCTGGTCAGAGCTGTCCACACCATGCACACTTGCCGGGTTTTTCTATGGAGCCCACACTCATCCACAAGGATGGAAGAGGGATGCTGCAAGGAGGAGCAGGGGGAGGTCATAACTGGGAGGGCTGAGCCTTCAGAAAGTCCCTGGGCAGATCCCAGGCCACCTGCTCCTCTTCCTCCAGGGCCACTGTGTGGGCTCAGGCAGGTTGGCGAGCACTCAGGGCCTGGGGCTACCCACCTTTAACATGGAGCAAGGTGAGCCAGGCCACATGACTGTGACTTGGGTTAGAGTCACTCCTAGACTGAAAAAATTACTCCCAGACAAACAAGAGCCTGCCCCTGGGGTCTGCATTTTAGCAGAGCGGGGAGTGCTGGATCACCAAGACACCATACAGAAGTGAGCCCTGCAGAGATGCAGTCTGGAACAAGGCTGTCAGGAACCAGCAAGCCTATCCAGACACACAGGCCCAGACACACACCTCTACAGACACACACCTCTACAGACACACAGGCCCAGACACACACCTCTACAGACACACAGGCCCAGACACACACCTCTACAGACACACAGGCCCAGACACACACCTCTACAGACACACAGGCCCAGACACACACCTCTACAGACACACAGGCCCAGACACACACCTCTACAGACACACAGTCCCAGACACACACCTCTACAGGCACACAGGCCCAGACACACACCTCTACAGACACACAGGCCCAGACACACACCTCTACAGATACACAGGCCCAGACACACAACTCTACAGACACACACCTCTACAGACACACAGTCCCAAACACACACCTCTACAGACACACAGGCCCAGACACACACCTCTACAGACACACAGCCCCCAGACACACACCTCTACAGACACACAGGCCCAGACACACACCTCTACAGTCACACAGGCCCAGACACACACCTCTACAGACACACAGGCCCAGACACACACCTCTACAGATACACAGGCCCAGACACACACCTCTACAGACACACAGTCCCAGACACACACCTCTACAGGCACACAGGCCCAGACACACACCTCTACAGACACACAGTCCCAGACACACACCTCTACAGACACACAGGCCCAGACACACACCTCTACAGACACACAGGCCCAGACACACACCTCTACAGACACACAGCCCCCAGACACACACCTCTACAGACACACAGGCCCAGACACACACCTCTACAGGCACACAGGCCCAGACACACACCTCTACAGACACACAGGCCCAGACACACACCTCTACAGACACACAGCCCCCAGACACACACCTCTACAGACACACAGCCCCCAGACACACACCTCTACAGACATACAGCCCCCAGACACACAGGCCCTAGACACACAGCTCTACAGACACAAGCCCCCATGTGCATTTCAAACATAGCTCTGCAGCTGCTAAGGGGAGAGCAATCTGTGTGAAGCACTGGCTGTGCACATCTACCGTCTCTACATGAATGGCAGCTGGCACTGTTGGAGGAGTGCCCCGATTCATACGTGGGGCAGCTGGAGCTGTCTACAGAGCCACCCAAGGTGAACGGTGGTTGGCCAACATTAGCAACTCAGACACAACGGGCTTCTGAAGCTTCTCTGGGCACACATGGGCAGTACCCCTAATGGCTTAGCAGAATGAGGGTGCTGCAGGGGGCCTCGACCCATGGCCTGGACCCTGAAATGCATGGCACTGACCAAAATCCCAGAACCTTCCTGATTGTGTTTTTCTTAAAAGATGCCACCCACAAACACTAGGTCCCTCCACCCTCGGGTGATCTGCTGGGCTGGCTGCTATTCAAGTGGCACCCTGGGCTGGGTGCTGGGGAAAGCCATGCTGAGCACCCCTGACCAACTGGAGACACTCTCAGTCTGGCATAAGCCGCCTACACTTTATCTTACCATAACAGCAGATAGACGTGATGGCTGGGTACAACCCAGGCTATGGGTTCCTGAGTCTGAGCTGGCTTGTTCAAGGCCATTTGGACTGTCACTCCCTAGCCAACCCAGGCCAGCTCCATTCCTCCTGCTCCTGCAAAGGGCTCTGGGTGGCTCTGGTCCTGCTTCTCCACACAAAGTTGCCTTTGCAGGGTTGCCTTCTGAAGAAGTTTCTATCTGTTTTCAACAAGGTACAATATAAAAACTGACCACAGCAACTCCTCCCGCACACCTCCTTTCCACAACAAACAGTAACAAAGGAAAAAATTCTCTTCGGAGCTGACAATGGAAAAGAAAGACTTTCCCTCCTGTGCTTGTTTAAATTGACTCACTCTGTTCTATTCAGAACATGCCAAGTGACTAATGGACACAGTAGAGGCACAGCTTTAATGGGAAAAAAGGTGGGGCAGGAGAGTTTCTCAACCATAATTGTGGGATTTAGGTATTACACAGCTTTTAAAGAAACTGAGGTTACTGGAAAGTGTGTTGCTATTTTGGTAGGTGGCTCCATGGCCTGGCTTTCACTATGGAACATTGCTCACACCTACTGTGAATATCATTCCCAAGTTCGCCCAGGAGCACCCTGGGCATCGTCCTCCCACTTTTTAGCATTCGATCAAAGTAATCCTTGACTTTGACTTTACAAACCTGTTGTTAATATTAGAGCTCAGCTTTAGGCTCTGTCTTGCAAACTTTCCCCATAAAACAAAAAATTTATTGTTTTGTTTTGCTGCTGGTACATTTTAACTTATGTACGATTCAACCCATTTTTTCCTACTGGAAATGTTGTAAAAAATAAATTCGGAAATACGTGCCATGTCTACTTATCTTGATGAGCCGGGTGTAGGAGTCAAGAGATTGGATACTAGAGCACTTAATTTTGTCTTAAAGATTTTTTTGAAATCTTGTGTATTCACAGAGAAAGCAAAAGAAGGGCATAAAAATAAGAAAACTGGTAAATCACACTGCACACAGCACTGCACAGTCCTGGCCAGTTCTACAAATCTGTCGCTCAGCTGCCTCCGAGCCTCAGTTTCTTCTTCTGCAAGGTGGGGACAATGACGCCACCCAGTCTGTCATCATGAAGATGAGCTGAGTGATGCACGTGGCTGGGCCACATGGAGTGAAAGCACTCGGCTTCTGGGTTTAACTCCATCCAGTGACCTGCTGAGCACAGGAAGAGAAGCACAGATAGGGCAGCATGACAGCGGGTATAACCGTGGCCTGAGCACAAGGACATGTCATATGACGGGGTGTGGCTTGCTACGGCTGCCATAACCAAGTATCACACACAGGGCAGCTCAAACAACAGAAACTGATTGTCTCACAGTCCTGGAGGCCTGGAGTCAGAAACCAGGGGTCTGCGGGGTCACGTTCCCTCTGAGACTGCGTGGGACCCTTCTGTGCCTCCTCCTAGCTCCTGCCTGGGTCATCCCTCCCTGGCATTCCTTGGCTTGTCCATGCACCCTCCAGTCTCTGGCCCATCTGCACAGGGCCATTTTCCCGGTACATCTGTCTTTTAATTTTCTTATAAGGATACCAATCATTAGATGAGAGCCCACCTTAATGACCTCTGATTACATCTGCTGAGACTCTGTTTCCAAATTAGGTCACCTTCACAAGGGCTGGTGGCTAGGATGTCAGCATGTCTTTGTGGGGAGGGGATGCACAATTCATAGCAACAGGGAGCATGACTGACCAAGGAGCTGACTGGCTTCCAAGACCCCTCAGCTGGCATGGGTCCACACTAGCCTCTAAGACTAAGGATGTGATGGAAAGCAGGCTTCAAAGTGTCCTGCCAAAGGGTCTCTCAGCCCTGTCCTGGGGATGCAGCTCCATGCAGAAGGGAGGCCCTTCAAAAGCACCCTCACTTGCCATCCCATGGAGGTCCCCCAGGGCTGAGCCTGCTCCAAGGCCTTCCAGGGAATCAGGTATGACCCTGGAGAGCTGGGGTGGCACCATCCTCATGGCTATCCTGGGCACCTTCACCCCCAGATCAGAGGCAGGGAAGAAGCTGATTAGGGACATGCTATCAAGTACCTGGAACTGTGGGCAACTGGAGCTCTAGCCATGAGGCGCTCAGGGGAGAGGGTATAGACCCAGGGTCATGTTATGGATGGGCAAGACAAGGGGATTTATGCAACAACCCTCAGCTCTCCTGGAGTGAAACTGTTCTCAAGGGCGTGACTCCCACAGCCAGGCATTGCCAGGCTGGGCCAGAACGTTTCTGCCAGAGACAGAATGCTGCAGAGGCAGCAGGTGGACGCCCAGGAGGCATGGGCAAGGAGGTCTTTCCTGGTCCCTTACCGTAACCTAACCAACACTGCATTACTGGGGTGTGAATATTCCAGGCAAGCCCAGGTCACATTGATTTGGGATGCAGCCACGGCTTAGCCAAGCACCTCAAAGATCCCCCTTAAGGAATAGAGGACCTACACCCCAACTGCTGGAACCACTCCCTGGCCATCCAGGGACAGCCTTGCTGAAGCGCACTGCCTCACTCCTCCCGGGCAGTCTGCTCTGTGGCTGGCCCACCTTGAGGTATAAATGCCTGTCCTCTTGGCCTGACTCAGGACACCTCTGCAGGACCACCTGACTGAAGCTTCCAGTGCCCCTGCAGGTTCAGCTGAAGCTCCCTGTCTCCTTCCTTCTGCAGGCGTTAATCCCAAGAGTGCCCCAGAAGTCTCCTCCTCAGTCAGTGTCCCTGGGAAGGCCACCCGCAAGACCCTGCTGCATTTGCCCTCCAAGCCAGAGTACTCTTCAAGCGTTTCACTTCTCAGGATCTCTGATAAGAGCTGGAGCTGGAGCCTCCCGCCTCCCCCCAGCCCTTTCTGTGATGGAAGTTTACACGAATCTTTAAACAAACTTTGGTGGGATCAACATGGTCAGAATTCTTTCAACATTTGCCGGCATTCCGCGTGCCAGTCCTGAAAGATTTCTAGCAGCAAACATTCCATTTCCTTGTAAAACAGACAGATTTCCCTTTCTATGAGCTGCTAATAAGCACATGCAGACCTGCGTGTCAGCCACATAAGCTCAGGAGAACGGAGGCTCCTAGCTGGGCCTTGGAGACCGGCACGCTCTGCACAGCTTCCAAGCTGGGACTCTTTAAAGACCTTAAAAGCAAAAGCCAACGCTGTCGCTTAAAACCAGCAGTCACATCCTGAAGGAACGAGGAGTCCAGACTGCCCAAAGTTTGCATGTCCAATCAGGCCCTATGCCAGATGCGGCGGGCAGCAGATCTGTGAGGGGTCACCCACTGCAAGTCAGGCACTGCGCTGTTCTCACTTGACTCCTCTGTGCCAATCCAGGAGACACTTTCAGAGGCAAACCTCCAGGAAGTTCCAGCCACGGGCCACTGGGCCCAGCAGCCTCACCTGGGCACTTGGAGATTCCGGTATATCAACTATGCCCCAACCCCCTCCAGAGGGTGGTGATCCAGGGACCCCAGAGCCAGAAGGTCAGGCCATCAGCTGTACCCATTAAAGCAGGCCACATCGGAGTGTGGCCTGCAGCAGCTCAGAGAAAGCAATCATCATTCCCTTAGTTCAAGCTCACTTACACTGGGTCCACAGCAAACCTTGGCTACAGGCTTCCAGGTTTGACATCTTATATTTTTAAAGGTAAAGACGGGAGCATACAGAAGGAGCCCAGCCATGCAGGGAACAGCCCTACCCTTCAGTGTAATTTGTATGTATCCGTTTTGGGGTGAATGTTCCCAAATGTATAAAGATGTTAAAATTAACAGGTAGAGTAAGGGAAAGGCAACTACTGAGGGTCCATTCACGTGGCCTATCATGCTTTTAGCAGGCTTCTGAATGCCCACGCTTCACTTGGCATCACCCTGACAGCCCAGCAGCATTGTAAACACCAAAAGGAGTTGCTGAAGGCAGTTTTTCCTACCGCGACTCAGAGCCATGGCTCATTTCCCAGAGCCAGCAGACACATGGAACTATTGAGAGGAACACTCACTCAGAGGCCGAAGAACATAGTGAAGGGCATGTGCTCCTGGCCAGGCACCTCCTCCATGAGCTGCAGGTAGCTGGGCAATTGGTCCTTACCTCAGGAGAGCCAAAGGGTCCTAGTGGACCAGAGCAATGTTGTTTCCAAGATCTGGCATATAGGGTGAGGATCTTCATAGAACACGATCAGGAGCTGCATTTTATATCCAGTTTGAAGTTTGGAGTTTGTCAGGCCAACGCTTCAGGACATTTCTCTTTTCAGTAAGATGCTGTCTGTAACTTGGGACAGTGCCACCAAACCAATGGCCGTTTCTGCAGACCGGGCACAGGGTCCATCAAGTTAGAACTTCTGGAAAGGGCCCCACACAACCTGGCTGCCGAAGGATGCCCTGAATAAGAAAAGTGGTGAGTATGAACAGCAATGCCTCAACACTGCCATGTGCTGGAAGGAAAGTCACCATGGGACCATTTCACACCTTGCTCATTGTCTTGGTCCATTAACAGAGATACAACAAAATCGCACAGACTCGGTGGCTAATACACAGCAGAAATGTATTTCACACAGTTCTAAAGGCTGGAAAGTTGGAAAGATCAAGGCTCTGGTGGGTTCTGTGTCTGGTGAGGCCTGCGCTTGGCTTCCGACATGGCTCCCTGTTGCTACACCCTCTGGAGGAGACAGAGAGCCTGTGTGAATCCTCTTTTATAAAGGGCCTAATCCCATTCATGAAGGAGGCACCCTCATGCTTTCATCGCCTCCTAAAGGCCCCACCCCTTAATACTATCGCATTGAGATTTAGAATTCAACATGCATTTGGGAGAGGAAGCAAGCGTTCAGACCATAGCGTTCCACTAGGGAATGCCCAGCAGAGCCATGGGGCCAGGTCTACAGCAAAGTCTTCATTAGGGCAATGTTTGGTGCAGCCCTGAGGGCAGGGCCACCTTCAAAACCCCAAAACTATGAGAAAATAAGTGTGTGTTCTAAAGTACCCCAGTCTCCAGTACCTTCTCATAGCAGCATAATCAGACTAAGAAACTCACCAAACATCTATTGTTTTCAGCCATTGCCTGGTCTGACCCTGTATTTGTCCTGGTCTCAGGAAAGCTTTTACCCCGAGATTTTTCCAACACGGTAAACTCTACCTGCTTGTAGCTGGGCCCTCCTGCTCTGAGCACAAGGAGCCCTGGGTCCGTACTCTCTGCCCATGAATACCAGAAACTGGAGCCTGTCTGCAAGAATGTGCCTGCTTCTGGAAAAGGGGGGGCAGGGTTCCATGCACAGAATAGGGACTATTTGTTCCCCTTTGCCAAAGAGGAATGTTAGAGATTTCTTCCTTTCTTCTACAATCTGGCTTAGAAGAATATTCTTATTAAAACACACACACACACACACACACACACACACACACACACACACACACACACACACACATAGGCTCACTGTTCCTTCCAAATGGGCAGTGCCATTGTTTTTGACAAACTGAGACTTCAAAACATGATTTTTGTAGAAGGAAACCTTTTTTTTTTTTTTTTTTTTTTTTTTTGAGACAGAGTCTCACTCTGTCGCCCAGGCTGGAGTGCAGTGGCACGATCTCGGCTCACTGCAACCTCCGCCTCCTGGGTTCAGGTGATTCTTCTGCCTCAGCCTCCCCGAGTAGCTGAGACTACAGGTGCGTGCCACCATGACCGGCTAATTTTTTTTTATTATTATTATTTTTTATTTTTGGTAGAGACAGGGTTTCACCATGTTAGCCAGGCTGCTCTCGAGCTCCTTACCTCATGATCCGTCCTCCTCGGCCTCCCAAACTTCTGGGATTACAGACATGAGCCACTGTGTCCAGCCTGTAGAAAGAAACTTTTTAAACAACTAGATGGTTGCTAGTTTTTCTAGAACTGGATGCTCGGAGGGAACAAAACAGAGATGGAACCAAATCCAAGAGCAACTGCAGCACGAGGCATCTCAGAGGCCTGTGGAAGGCATGCTGCCTGCAACCAGCTGGGTTTTATTGTTGACTCCTTTAATACTACAAAAACAGTGCATGTGGCTGGAACAAGTAACATAGCACACTTGCATGAGGGAGCACTTCTGAGTCCTCTGCTCACCCCCTGCCCCATGTCCAGGACCCGAAGCCATGGCGCTGACCTGTCCTGCAGCATCCTGCCTTCCTGCATCATGTGCACGCACACACACCCCAGAGCCCACTCGGGGCAGGACACGCTGGGCACTGAGTGGACACTTGCTGCTTTTCGGCAATTTAATATTTCCTGGGCATTCTTCCAGATCAATTATCATAAATCTGTCTTGTCCCATCATTCATCCATCGATCCTCCTCCCAGGAACATTCAGGCTATCCGTCCTCTTTTGTGCTTTGTACAAAGCTGCAGTGATACCCTGTGCATATATTCATACACATCAGTTCACTTATTTCTGAAGGATAACTTCCTAAAAAGGAGACTGCTGGGTCAAAGTGGCCAGACATTTTACACTGTAAAGAAAGCCACCATGATGGTTTCCCTTGCCTTTGCTGAGTTTCACCATCCCAGCAATGTAGGGAAGCGTGCCCATTTCCTTGCAACCGGCCACCATTGAGGTTGTCCGTTTTTGAACGTTGTGCCAATCTCAGAAGTGGAAAATATACATCATTGTGACTTTCATCTTCATTTTGCTGATTACTAGTGAAATTGAGCATCTTTCTATGTCATCTTGCCAACTGAGGTGGCCTCTTCTTCCAGTTTTGTAATCTTTGCCCATTTTTGGTTTGTGTTTATTTGTAAAGTTATTGTCATATTGTGGACACTAAGCTTTTATCTTTCACAGAAATTCCAAAACATTTTTCCTGGCGTTTCTTAGTCATGTTACTTCTTGCCAAACAGAAATGTTTAATTTTTATGCAGCAAGTTTGTCCCTGGCAAGATCAAATCTGTCAGCCTTCAAGATGCCCATTCTATTTTCTGGTCCTGCATATCTTAAAGGGCAACTCCCTATGCCAAATCAGACAAATGTATGCCTAAAATTGCATCTGTCACTCTCAGAGCCGCGTGTTTTTACAAGTGGTTCCTCAGGCTTTCTAAGACTTTCTGTCCCCCTCACCCCGGAAAGCTGTTGCCACATGACTGCCCATGGGCAAAGTTTCAGATCACCAGGGTGCCCTGGCCAGGAACTCAGCATTTTCCTTTTTCCTGGTATTAATTACCATGCACAGAGAACACTCTTTCTGAGTCCAAAGATTGCTACGGATACGTCTCTTATTTATGGAAACTTTCTGAGCTCCAGAAAGAAACTGCCTGAAAGCACGAAGCTAAGCCTGGGGGCACTCAGTCACCAAGGAAAGGGACTTTGGGGAAGTCAGGGTGCTGGTGAGTGCCTGCATGGGTGATTTGGTACCTGCCCCACACTACCTGGCTGCATCCAGTGCTCCCAAAGACCCCACAGAAGAGCAGCTCTGCAGGGTGTGACAGAGGCCGGGGCTGCAGAATGAAGCTCGCATAGCCTGAGCTCTGTCTGTGCCACAGCATGGGCCACAGTAAGATGTTCCACTGGCATGTTCTCAGAATAGCCCAATGTCCAATGTCACAAGTAAGAACCAGAGTTTGTGAGCTCACCCAGCTGGTTAGCAAAGTGACAGAGACTCCAGGTTTACACTGATCCCAAGGTCCTGGTACTTGGCGGTCCCCCACATCCCCCACCGCCCTGGTCTTTGCCTCTCCCTGGGGCACTAGGCATCATTTAGACCCATGAAAGGACTCACTCCCTGTGCCCAAGCCAGTCAGCTCAGAGGAGAATAGGGGAGCCCCTGTCCCAGGGAAGGCAGAGCAGGGCCAGGGAGGAGGCAGGTGCCACACAGTGAGCTGTGCCTATAGCCAGCTGGCCCAGCACTCCTTCCTGGGTTTCTTCCTGTGCTGAGATGTGGGGTGCAGAGGCTGATCCCCTCTCAGCTCTGAGTCTCCTTCAAGACAGCTCACCGCCAAGGAGCTCAGCACATGTTACTGAAACCTTCCACTGATGGCATCTCAGCGCCTCATGGCAGTGGCGCCCTCAGCCTGCCTGGGAGCAACTGAATCTAGGTTCCTAGATGCACCCCCTCCCAGACTGAGCTCAGTGTCCCCTCCTCAGGGAAGCTGTTCCTGCATCAGAAGGTGTGATCTTGCACCACTGTGGGGCTTTCTTTCCCACCCTCCTCGCACTTTGTCATTGCGTGTTTACTTCTGTGATCACCGGCTGGGGTGCTGTTCTCCTCCCACAGGTCCATCCACCCGAGGGTAGTCTGTGCCCCTTGCAGTGGGCACATGAAACGTGGTGGGTGCATAGCATAGCACCAGGATCCCCTCCACTGAAGCCCCAGCCAGCACCATCGCCCAGCCCCACGCTATTCACACCATGGTCAGCAGGGCCTTCAGTGGCCGACACCCCAGCCTGACATTGACATAGTTCTGGGCACTCATTGGATTCCCTGTCCATGCTGAGAAATGAAGGGAAGGAAGACAATTTCCCTTTCAAGGTTTCAGGGCCTGCAGTTGATCTGGAAAAATAACGCTAGGAGCTGTGTTCACTCCCTGGGGCGTGTCAAAGCTCTCTTTATCTCCCCTGGAAGTTCTGACATCAGGCAGTTCTCCTGTGCTCCCAGACAGAGCAGGAACACAAGCTCTGCTTCTCCTGCTCCTCAGAGAGGTTTTGTTGGGCTGGAGGTCACACCCTGTGGGCATAGGCAACTCCCCACCCACCTGAGCTGAATGTTCCCTAATTTCCACAGGAAATGTGAGCGAGCTGAGAACTCAGCTTGGTGGTGCAAGTCCCATTTGTATTCACCAGCAGATCACATGGGCATCTGGGGCTCCTCTGCCTGCAGTGAGTGCCAGCCTACTGAGTTAGGCTGTGGGAAGAGGCTTTGCAAGACTGGAGCCTCTCATGTGAGCAGAAATGCCCCAGGAGTCAGGGACCCAAGGGACCAGGTCAGGGGGGCAGTGAACCACCACAGCTTGCCTGCTGCTGACCTCTCTATAACCATCAGCCTCTCAGGGTTCCTGTCTCCTCAAGACAGGGGACTCTCTGACTCAGGTTGCACCCATCTCTTGGGTGCGTGGCAGTTCCACAGCATGACATCAGCTGGGTCTCACGCTTTTCAGATCCAGCAGGGCTCTGCTCAAAGCCAGCAGGGGCTGCAGCCAAACATTTAAGAAATGTGAAGTGTGTGCTAGCAAAAAGCTGCCTGTTGTCTAAGGATGAAGAAAAACAGTGTCCCAGTGGAAAGGGTTAGACAGAAAAGCTAACATTTTGCTTCAGCTAAAACAACACCCATTATTGACAGCCTTACAAAGGCCAGTGTATTATCCTACTGCTCTGGGCTGCTGTTTCAACAACAGTGGAAAATGCCTGGAGAAGGGAGAAAGCCCACAGAATCCACGTGGCTCAATGCTCTGTGGTGTCACTGCGGACTCACCAAGTCAGCAGGGCAGCCAGGGTGGTTGTCTCATTCCTGCCTCCACAGCGTGGGGGAACCCACGGGGCTGTTTTACACACAGGTTGCCTGTACCTGCAGGCCTGGCTGTGGTGGCCACGTGACCACCGTAATGATCATGAAGTGAGCACTGCAGCAGACCCCCCTCCATGCAGCCAAGCTAGGAGAGTGGCCTACTGCAGAGGGCCCGGGGTTGCTGTTCTGGAGCACCGTCTGCAGCCAACCACAGGCAAGGCATGACCCAGCATGCTGCCTGCGGGCGTACCTGGTGCCCTCCCTCCACCCCGGACCACTGGCTCCTCACCTGGACTCTCTGTTCCCTGAGGGTAGAAGTCCCGGCCAGCCCATCTGGGACCCTACACTCCCCCACCATCTCTTACGCATAATGAGAGCTCCCTAAACATCTGCATGGTGACTGCATCAGCCCCTCTGCAGCCATCAGAGGGACCCCCAGAAAACAAGTCTGAGTCACCCTTGAGAATAATCAGAAGCCAAGAGCCAGACAGTGAGACCTCTTCTGTGCACTCCAGAATGTTCCATGGAGGCTGTCCATGTTCCCAGCCACTATAAGGGGAAGGTCTGGCTGGGCACAGTGGCTCACACTTGTAATCCCAGCACTTTAGGAAGTTGAGGTGGGAGGATGTTTTGAGGCCAGGAGTTCGAGTCCAGCCTGGGCAACACAGTGAGAAAAAAATAAACAAAATTATTTGGACACGGTGGCATGCACCTGCAGTTCCAGCTACTCAGGAGGCCGAGGTGGGAGGATCACTTGAGCCTGAGAGGTCGAGGCTGCAGTCAGCCATGATCGTGTTACTGCACCCCAGCCTGGATGACAGAGGCAGATTGTCTCAAAAAAAAAAAAAAAGTAAGGCCTTCTGAATGACTGCAAATGAGCACAGATGCACACCAGCCCAACAGCACCTCCTGGAAACAGGCTTGCTGCACCCAAGGCTGTTGACCACAGGGGCAGGACTGAGTGGTCCAGCCCCATGTCCCAGCCACTACCCCCTGCCTCTGCCCTCCTTGGGCATAGCTCCTCCAGCAGAGGGACTAGGGGAGGCAACACTCAGTTGCATCCTTTGCAGTCTGGGAAACATTCACAACATCCAAGAGACAAAAAGTTAGAATGAGATTTCTGCATTGCCCATTTGGGGTTTTTTATTTGCCTCCATAAATATTTTAAGAACTGTGTTCTGGACTCACCTCCACAGAGTATGTCACATGGAATGGGGCATGCCCCTGGCCCACAGGGGTTTACAACCCCAGATGAAGAAATGCCAGGGGCCATCAGCACCCAGGTTATGAAGGACACCAGGTAGGTTGCCTCAAAGTGCCCACTTGGAAGTCACAGGAAGTGAGAGCTGAATGCTGGAGATTCTGAGGCTCTGGTTGTTGTGCTGGGTAGAGATGGGGGCCAAGTGAGCTCTGAGGGCCCCTTTGTACCCCAAATCCACAGTCCTCAGAAGCCGTGCCCATGGGGTGCTCTGTGCCCCCACAACTAACAGCAACTCTGAGCCTTGAGCAAGGCACCCTGGGCCCCAGGACAAAGTCAGGTCTCCCAAAAAAGTAAAATGTCCTCCAACATCAACGTCACGAGCAGGGCAGCAGCCCGGAGGAAGCTCCTGCCGGCAGTGGACTGAGCGCTGCCGGGCTGGGAGGCACCCTCTCGATTTACTTTTGTGGAGGGTAGGCAGGGCACCTGGAGAAGGGGAAGCTGGTAGACAGAGCTGCCCTTAACACTGCCACAGGCTGCCGGCAGCACACTTTGTTCAGAAGTAATAACAGCTATTAGGCTGCATAATTGACCCAGAGGGAAGTCATCACCGCCAAGAAACAAAGGGCACTCAGTGCTCCTGGCTGCAGACCAGCTGGCTGGGGGGCGCCGGGGCCTCCTCACCTCAAAGCGGCAGCAGCCATCAGTGGGGGGTTCTGGCCTGCTCCCCTCCTGGGCTCCCGGGTGTTGGGCTGCGCACTCACACTCTCCCTTGCTGAGCAGAGCCGAGCCACTCTGGAGACCCAGGCTGAGAGGCTAAGAGCCCGAGAGCCTCACTTGGTTTCCTTGCACTTTCTCAACACAGCCCATGGCTGCAAAGAGCCTCCTGGTGTTCCTGAGCCTGCCAGAAAGATCTGAAATGCAGGCAGGTGTACGTCTTAAATGCCAAGAAAGGAGGCAGCAAGGGAAACCCACAAGCTGTGTTTATGGGAAACCAGAACAAAAAGGTAAACTCCAGCCCAGCGCAGAGATAAAAATAACAGCAGGACAGGAGGTCCTGCCAGAAGCAGGCTGTGCTCGCAGCTCCTGGTTGCCACCGGGCCTGGGGCCGGGACCCGAATAGTGAGGACAGCGGGCAGTTCACCCACAGCAGCCATGGGGGCTGGCTCCCTCCTCGTTCTAGCTTGGACAATTTCTCTCTCCCGCTCGCTGGCTCCCTGCTTCTGCAGACGTCTGAGAAGCTTGGTCGGGATACAAAACTCCTAGCAGAGCTTTCGACCAGGCCTTGTAAACAGTTCACAAACGGGCTTCAGGACGGCTGCAAAGCGCTCCCCTGCACCTGTTCCAGATGCCTGGAGTCATCCCCTCCCTGGTGACCTTGAGCCGGTCACTTCACTCCAGGCACCTCAGGGGTCTCCCTTTCCCAGCATGGAAAATGATACCCAGCCTCTGAGGTCATGGCAAGAGAGAACCATTAATGGCAGGGCTTTAAACGCTGAGCTCTGCTTAGTGAGAAGCCCTTTGTTTACAGAGGCGTTCAGGTGCAAGGCTGGGCCTGATCCCCGTCTGCCCGGGTCAGAACATCCCACCCCAGCCAGGGAGTGTGTCCTGGTGGGGACCACAACAGCCCCTGCCAATGCTGCTGCCATTGCCAAGGCCGGGTCAGCTGCCCTTAGGTGGCACTGAGCCTGGGCCACGATTTCTTGATCTAGTTGCCAGCGTCGGTTCTATCTGAGGACTCAGCAGAAGCAGGATATATAAACACACGCACATGCATACACACGTACGTATATACAGATAGTTGCTTCTGGTTTATGACACGCAGCCTTTGCAAACATATTTGTAACTAACTGAAGAGCAGATTTATCCACACGCCTGCATGGCATTCACTCTGCCAAAACCAAAGCTAGGGAGGCCCCATGGCTACTTGGGACCTTCTCTCCTTTTGTTTTCCAGTTAAGAAAAACGGTACCTTGCCATGCACCAAAAAAGCTTTAATCCCACAAAGGCTGGAGCTTCACTTTCCCCTGGCTGAAGCAGGCCGAGGCTCCACTTCCTTGCTCACCGCACCACGCTGCACCTGGGGTTGCTGGTGCATCCCGAGTTCGTTCACTGTGCTTCCTGGAAACCCCAACAGACCTTCCCCTCCTGAAACTTTCAGTGTGGCTGTATTCAGAAATGCACGTTCCTCTGACAGCAAGTAAAGAAACAGTCAGAGTGCAAGAACAGTTTCCCGGATCCCCACCTCCCGGCATCACAGGCCCTGTGGTGGTCACTACGCGTGAATAGGAAAGACAGTCCAAGGCCAGACTGCTTCAAGGGGGCTGTCAGCCTCTTGAAGGCTTGTAGAGAGCACAGACCGGAGCCCCACAGGAGGTGAAAAGAGGAGATCTTGAGTGAAGCAGCGGCTGCAGGCACAGTCGCATGGTGGGAAAAAGAACATGGTGCACGTTCCAAGTGCGGGGAGGAAACTCACGTTCACTACGCATCCCCTCCAGGCAAGGCCCTGCCTGGGCACAAACCCTTCATGCACCTTGTCTCAGTCTTTGCAACAATGATAGTAAATGGTCTGAGCGGCGTTGCCGGACGGAAGAGGAGACGGGAAAAGGCTGGGACCACATTCAATTAGTGGGCAGGACAGTGAATGGGGGTGCCAGGGATCTGCCTTCCAGCAGGTGTGAACTGGAAGGCCGGTCCCTTCTCCACCAGGCCAGACCCCAGCCAGAGGTCTCCTCCTGCCCAACTCCTGGCAGATATGCTCATGGCAGTGCTCGTGCTGAGGCCCAGAGCTTTGCCAGCCAGGGAACAGAGCCTCTCGGAATCTGCTCTCTGCTGCCAGATCCTGGCCCTGGGACAAACAAGACAGGCTCCAGGAGAACCCTGACAGCTGAAGTTCTTTTTCACTGACTGCTAACCTGTGCAAGACCAAGCAAGAGAATCAAAGCAACCAACTTGCAGCTCGGAACAGAACATACTGTGCACCGGCTGCTTGTCCATCACCTCACCAGGGGATTCCGGAAGGTGCAATGTTCCCATAACCTGATCATTTAATAGAAACCAAGCGTTCTGTCCATTGCTTTTCCTGTACTAGCTTGTTTATCTAAAGTAATTTGCAGCCCTGAAAAAAATAAATAAACAGGGCAAGTGCTAGGTAAAGAGGACGCTTGTAGAAAAAGTGATTTTGTTCAATTTTACCCTGTAAAAAAAGGCAAAAAGTCTCCTTCAGCTTTGAAATAGGGTCTTCTCCTTGCATGTTTATAAGACAGATGTCAGTCTCCATGGAAAGGAGCAGAAGCGAGCAAAAGAGGCCGCAGCCTCATCCAGCACATGGCTGGATGGTGACAATGTCAAAACCAGAGGGAGAAAGGCAGAGCCAACCTGTGCTGGGTGACATCCAGACATTCCCACAGACCCTTGAGTGGCCTCAAGAAAGAACCCAGGAGAATGAAAAACATCAAGAAAATCACTGTTTGTTTTCTCGTGCCCACTCTTTAAGAACGAGCTGCCAGGCCTGAGTGGGAGGCTCACAGGAGATGTTGCTGCCACTGAGCATGGCATGCTGGCCCTCCTTGCTGGCACCTCTGCCATTCTCTGCAAGGACAGAGCAGCCCCCTTACTTTTCACTCATCCTTGACCATCTGAGGTTGGTAAAGCCAATGCTGCTGACCTAATTTAATAGCTGGGGAGTCTAGCAAGATTGAATGATTGTGCTTCACAGTACACAGGTATGGATTATGGACACATGTGCCTGTGTCTGTGTGTGCGTGTGCATGCCTGTCTGGGAGGAAGCAGCTAACAGAACAGGTGATTATGGAACCTAGGGAAACTGGTGCCCTATAACTGGGAGAGCCTTTAAGAGCCCGTTGGCTTTAATCCTTAGTTCACAAGCAGAAAGGCCTCTGGCCATCCCTGAAGATACTGAGCACTGAGGCAGGGAAGGCCAGCAAGAGGTGCCCAATGTACCCATTTGCATTTCCACCCAAGTAGAGCTCTGTGGGGAAATTTATGGCTCGATGGGGGCCAAGCCTGAACCGACATTGAACTTGAACAGAGCTCGAGCTCCAGTTCCAGGCTGATCCTGGGAGATGGGGCCGGCCTGCACCGGGTAACATCCAGACATTCCCACAGACAAATGATTGAACAAATGATTTTGTTCAATCCCCCTGGGGGAGGGGGCCCCAAGGTCAGATCCCGAGTCAAAGGGTGCATTGAGCACCTCAGAGCACACAGGTACTGTGTGGGGTCAGAGGTCTTAAAAATGTGAACATTAAAGCTCAGAGAGGTACCAAAGAGTCTGAAGTCACAGCTGGAAAGCCGAGACAATCAAGAATTCAAAATGCAGTCCCCAGCTTCATGTTGGCTCCTAGCCCAGAGCTCTGGCCCCGTGGCCAATAAGGGCCAAGGCGGGACAGCGTTCTGCCTCCTGTGTGGCAGCATAGCACTCCTGCCATTTTTCCACCAATGCTGCATGGGATCGGATCGGCAGAAGACGGCCCCCTTTCCCAGGATCAGCCTGGAACTGGAGCTCGAGCTCCTGTTCAAGTTCAATGTTAGTTCAGGCTTGGTCCCCATTGAGCCAGAAATTTCCCCACAGAGCTCTACCTGGGTGCAAATGCAAATCCCCCCCCATGGAGTGGAGGGCTCCTCTCTCCTCTCCAGGCCCCGAGTATGCTCAGTGAACCAGCAGCAGCCGCAGCAGCACTATTCCCAGAAGAATTTTTGGAAAAGCTGCCCTCCTGAGTGTGCAGGAGATCCCAGGGGACTGACAGGCAAGTTAGAGACCAAGACAGGCTGCTCTTCCCAAGCCCAAGGAGACTCTGAGATCAAGGAGCAGCCAGCCAGAGCCTGGAGGAAGCCGACCAGCATATCCCCTAGGGAAACTGACCCACCTAAGAGTGCCCTGGCTTTCTCTCTGGCAAATTATTCCCCAACCCCTGGAGAAATCCCTGGCAGACTGGCCCGGCCTCCTCCCTGGCTGTAGTTGGTCCTGGTCTCACGTGGTAAAGCTGCCATGATGCAGGGAAAGGCTCCTTCCAGCACCCCTGCAGAGAAGGAAAGCTCTCGCTGGTCTGGAGAGCAGCTTGGCTGGCTGCAGGGAACTCCCTTCCCTTAAAAACCCAAACAGAAGCCAGGCAACACTGGCCAGCACTCACTGCACCTTTACCAGTGCAGTCATTGTTCGGGGTTTTGTTTTTGTTTTGTTTTGTTTTTGAGATGGAGTCTTGCTCTGTTACCCAGGTTGGAGTGCAATGGTGTGGTCTCAGCTCACTGCAACCTCCGCCTCCCAAGTTCAAGTGATTCTCCTGCTTCAGCCTCCCAAGTAGCTGAGACTACAGGTGCATGCCACCACACCTGGCTAATGATTGTATTTTTAGTAGAGATGGAGTTTCACCATATTGGTCAGGCTGGTCTCAAACTCCTGACCTTGTGATCCACCCACCTACGCCTCCCAAAGTGCTGCAATTACAGGCATGAGCGACCATGCCTGGCCGAGTCTTATTTTTATTTGGGGATATTGGATTTTGTCTTAGTTCATTTGGGCTGGTATCACAGAATACCACATACAGAGTGGCTTATAAATAACAAGCATTTATGTCTCACAGTTTTGTAGACTGGGAAGTAGAAGATCAAGGCACTAGCAGACTCAGTGGGTATCTGGTGAGGGCTTCCTGGTTCATACGTGGTGCCTCCTCACTGTGTCCCCATGCGGTGTAAGGGGCAGTGGGTCTCTCTGAGGTCTCTTTTATAAGGGCACTAATCCCGGTCATGAGAGCCCCACCTCTATAACCTATGACCTCCCAAAGACCATACCTCCTAACACCATCACCTAGAGGGTCAGGATTTCAATAGATGAATTTGGGGCAGTCCACGAACATTCAAACCACAGCAGATTTACTTTCTAGCACTGGAAGGAAGGCAGGATTCTAAGTCAGACAGGCCTCCCTGTGGGTCTTGGCTCCTCCCATTGCTGGCTTTGTTACTCTGAAACACTTCCTGCCTCAGGCTGGGTTCCCCAGAGGCTGGGATGGGGACCCCTCTTCCAGTGATGGATGGGGGTGCTCTCAGGAGAAGGGGTGTGAGGAGGGAAAGCTCAGCCAGGATGTGGCCTGGGGCTGAGCCCCCAGGGGCTCTGAAGTGTGAACTGCATCCAGAGCTGATCCCACTTGGAGGCAGCAGGTTGGCCTTTCCTGTCTCCTTTGCCTGCGGATCTTTGGCTGGAATCTGGAGAGGGAAAGCCCCCACAGCTCCCTCGTGCAACTCTGCGGAGAAGGAGCAGCAGGTATTGGTTAGCAGTGACGCTCTCAGGGGATGAGGGATGGCACACCTGTTGTCAAAGGCGTTCTGAGCTGGCCCCCATGTCACTGGCAGCCAGGCTTCAGTGCAAGTCCTGGCACCACTCATAAACCTCCTGCTCCCCTCCTTCCAGGCACCTGGGGGGTGTGCTGCTCTGCTCTCTGATTAGGCACAGCCCCCATGCCTTGCTTTGGCCAGTGGTGTGGGAGAGGCAGGGGCAGGTACATGGGACTGAAGCCAAGCACTCTGCCAACAGCAAGCCAGCCCCAAGCCTGACCCATCTGGGGCTCTTGGTTCCACTCAGCTCCTCCGGCTTGCACTCCAGCCAGGGCCAAGCAGGAGGAGATATTGCCCCAAGTTCCCACAGAGAAAGGAAGGTTCACATTCTCAGATGTGTGGTGGCTCAAAGACCCAAGGGGATGGAGCTGATATACTCCCAGTGACCGGGGGACTATTACCAGCCCTGGGCTGAGGGCTGAGGGCAGGGGATGCCCACACCAGAGCCATGGGACAGGGGCTCCTGGCAGGAGGTAAAGTGCAGAGGGACAAGGCACCCCTGGGGACTCAGCCGAAAGCAGGAGCGAGAGGGAAGACACACCCCTACCTCCCTCCCCACAGCCCTCTCATCCCCCACCAACACCTCTCACTGGCCAAATCCAATGAGAAGCCAGCAGGCTGGGGCCCATGCAATGTCCTCCTGGGACACGCAGCCCTGCAGCACAGACAGGCCACAAAGAGGGCATGAGGGGAGGGGGCACCTGATGGAGAATGATGAGCGGAACTTGGACCTCTATGCTGGAGTCCAGAGTTTAAAGCTCAGTGTATTCATTGATATTTTCATTATTCAAACTTAAATCATAGCATGAAATGATATTTTAATTTTTCCCACAGATAAGGGAAGAATGGTGAGCTGCAGGAGAAGCCTAACTTGATTTGAAACCCCCTCCTCACAGGCAGCAGGCCCACCTCACCACACCCAGCTGATTTACTTCCTGGAGGTGAGTGGGGGTCCCCTGGCCCTGCTGAAAGCTGCTCTTTGCAAAAAGAACTTCCACAACACGTCTACTCGCCCTGTGGTATAACAGATGTTCCCACCTTCCAGATGTTTCAGATGAAGTAGAGAATAGCTGATGGGGAAGGGCCAAAGGGAAATCAAGTCCAGAGGGTTTACTTCTCGGGGAGCAGGAAGCTAAGACTGGGTGGAGGATGTGCTGGGACACAGCCTTGCCCCCATCAGCTCTGAGAAGCAGGGGTGGGTGCAGGCCCAGTTACAAGGCGAGGCAGACACCACAGTGCCCAGGCAGCAGTGTTCTTGTGCGGAGCCTGGTACCATCAGGTGCCAGTGGAGGGTCCAGGAGCTGATAATGTCCCCTCGGTAAGCCGCTGAATTAAACCTTGTGCTAAGCTGAGGCCTGAGCATCTCTGCCTTGGAATTCATCTTAGCAATTCCTATTGCCTCTAAAAATCCCCTAAAGCCCTTTTCTAGCAGAAAGCAGTAGCTGTTCCCCAAAACTGCAACGGCGCAGACGGTAACATTTTGTTCTTTGAAGTTATTTCCCCTTGAAATGAGTTATGTAACCTAAATGAGCCTCACACCTGATTCAGGAAGATGAGTCACAGCAAATCTCCAAAGATGGCCCCGTGGCCACCCTTCCGGGACTCCTGCTCTCAGGTGGTCTTCTGCCCTGTGTAGCCCAGGCCAGCAGCTCCCACTCACCCACAAAATGCAGTGGGAGTGGAATATCCCCATGCAGGATGCTCTAGAGAGAGACCCTGTGATGAGGGCGCGTGGACAGGCCCCGTGGGGATGGAGCGGCAGGGACGTTCAGCTTCCCAGTGAAGACCAGCCTCGCAGCCCCACCCCATGCCTCCCATGGCACTTCCTGAGCTCCTCAGCCAATCCAGCCCCCACACGACTGGCAGGCAACCTTGGGCAGCCTCAGGTAGAGCAAGGGCACCGCCAAGCCCAGGCCAGCCGGTCTCCAGAGCTGAGAAGCACCCCAAGAAGTGTGTGTGGGTGGTTTGTTATGCAGGGACACAGACAGAAGTGCCAAATTCCCCCAGGAAGCTGAGCAATTCCTGTCCCCATCTTCAGGTCAACAGATACCACTGGGTCAGCCCAGGGCTCTAAGTGTCTTGGACACATTGGGACTGTTAGAAGCCCACCCTGTCCCCACAGGCAGCCCACATCTAATACGAACCCCAGTCCCTGGGCTGCCATGCCCTCCACCGTGGCCATCCTACTCCTGCTTAGGCTCTGACAACTTTCTCTCTCTCTCTCTCCTTCCACACACACACCTTCCCTCTCTCCCTCTCCATTCACCCATAGAAAGTGTGCCCTTGGGTCCCTGAATCTCTCCTACTGCAAGAGTCTGAGCCCAGGCCCCTGGGCTGGAAAAAGCAAAGACAACACAAGCAAGCCCAGCGTCCGCTCTCTACTCCTGGGCTTCCTGCAGACCCAGCCTTAGGAGAGGACTGAGGCGGTGACCGGGAGCAAACGTAGAGGATGTCCCCAGGACAGTAACCGTCCTCATTTCTGTGCATGAGCTCCACCTGCCTCGCTTTTAAAGCTCTCCGCTAGCCCATCACCCCCACCTGGCCTGTCCCCCAGGATACTCAAGCCCCTAAACACTAAACACGGTGTCTATATCTGTTTGTGCTACTATAACCAAATACCTGAGACTGGGTAATTTATAAAAAAAAAAAATTGAAATGTATTTCTGGAAGTTCCGGAGGCTAGAAATCCAAGATCAGGGCACCAGCAGGTTCAATGTCTGGTGAGGGCTGCTCTCTGCTTCCAAAATGGCACCTGTTTGCTGCATCCTCTGCGGCGAGGAGCACTGCGTCCTCATGTGACAAGAGGGATAGAAGGATGAAAAAGAACCAAATTCCCTCCATCAAGCTCTTTTATAGGGCACTAATCCATTCACCAGGGCTGAGCCCTCATGCCCTAAACACCTCCCGTTAGGCCCACCTCCCAACACCATTGCACTGGGAATTGCATTTCCAGTACATGAATTTTAGAGGGCACATTCGGACTATAGCACGTGGCCTCATCCAGTGGGCTTCAGCAGCTGTCCTCTGAGCCTGCAGTGACCACTGATGAGTGCCTATCATGACAGTCCCTCGGAGGATGCAGCTGGGGGCGTACCCCTAGGCTCCTAGTTCAATCCCTGTAACCCCTGCCTGATTTTACTTGGGCCTCGTGCCACACTGTTTGACCTCACAGGGGCACAGTAGGAGGCTGGCGACCAGAGGAAGCCACCAAGGTCTGCTCAGGCCTCACTTTAGCTGCCAGGGCCCTCTTGGAGGGCCATGAAGATGGAATGACCCATTTGCCTTGGAATGGATTTCCCAGTTGTGGGGTGGTCTGCTTCTCTATCAACATAATCAGAATCGAGACCCAGGAACCCAGTGTGGACAGGTAGCTCCAGATGCCTAAGTTCCTGTCTCAGGGTCCCCCAGCTCCAGCAGCCCCTGTGGGTGGGCAGTTGTTTCTCCTGAGTCTTCTCTGAGCTCTTGGAGAGACTGAGCATACCCAGGGGCCTAGGGGCCACATGGAAGGAGAGCAGCTGCTTGCCCCTGCTTATGATGGTGAAAGCAGAAACCCTCTCACTCTTCCCTGCATGGGTGCCAGGGGCATTCACATGGCCTGGCGGGATCCCAAACCCTCAGTCAGCCCAAGTGGATCATTTGATGACATGTGGGACAACTACCAAGTCCCTGGACTTTATCTTGGTCATTGTTTTGGCTTTGAAGGGCTAGAACTTGAGTGATTTGCAGAAATTTGAGGACACCGTGGTTTTAAGTGGTCTTCTGATTGCTGAGCCCAACCCGCAGTTGCATCGTCCTTCCTGGAATGTTAGCATCAAATTCTTGCTCAATGTAGGAGTTCTATGAATTACTTTGCTGCTGTGAATCACTCTAGGGAAATTTAATCTTGCTGCAAAAGAGGATACTTTCTCCGTAGTGTATCTGTTCCTTTCCTTTCAATTTTGCTTTTTACTGTGATTTCACTGTTGTTCCTTAGAATTCTGTTTATCTAAACTGTATCACAATAAAAATGCAACACATTTTAATTATTCTCCTGAGTTTTCCCACTTGCCGAAGATAGGCTGTAAATGAGTGTCCCCATGCCACCATTGTAGGGTAAGGATAGTGTAAGTGTCAAAAATCAGAATCAATTCTAGCGACCATGTCTTCTCACTAACAGGCATGCAAACCTCAAACCAAAGCAAACTCTGAAAGGTGAAAAATGAATCATGAAACTCAGCAGCAAATCCCACCTCCTCTGGAGGCGGTGAAGTAAAACCACATCAGTGGCTCGGTATGAGATCAAGACGGTCGGTAGTTATAGGACGAGAGGCCCACTTTGAGGGGGGAAATAAAAGCTTTGACATTCTTTCAGCAAGTGTTCCCATAACTGAGTGACTTTGTTCTGTCTGCCTCGGCTTCCAGACAGCAAGACACAAACCTTTCCTGGATCTCATTGATCTGCTTGTCCCACATCCAGAGGCTAGACAGACAGACCATTGCGTCGACCCCTCGTAATGGGAAGTCACGAGCAACAACCACAAAATGAGAGACGCTTTAACCAAAGACTGTAGTACAAGAAAATTAGGCCACGGCAGGCGGAGACCCCGATTTCCCATCCCGTTCCCCCAGCTGCTTCCTTCTCTGGACAATCATGAATTCTGTGACCATCCTGCTTATGTCTGGCCCACTGTCTAGGCCTCAGATGGCAGTCCAGAGGGGCTGAAAGGCCCTTGATCAACTTTCAACCAAAAGACCCTGGGTCAACAAAGCCCTGACCTGCTGAGGAGATCTGGACCTCTCTTCAGCAAATGAGTTCACCTCTCTGAGCCCATTTCTCTGTCTGTGAAGTGAAGAATAAATAACTACCCTTCCTTCCGACACTAAGAAACTGTGATTTGATAGCACTTGGGAAATTTCATTTAAGGGAAAGGATTTGGGGATGAAAATCAATGATTCAGTGGCCCTTGGGTCTTTTAATCCCTAGCTGCAGGTGAGCAAGAGAGGATTGCCCGTATTCTGTAGAAATAACATGCTTCAATCAGAGCCAGAGACTGGACCACAAGCACAGGTCTGCCCACCAGTCCCATGGTGACCTTGGAAGGGCCTCCCTGTCCAGACACCACCTGCAGCAGACCCACCTGCTCTGTGTAGGCCACCTCTTTAAATGCTAAGGTGGAACCCAGCTCTGGTAGGTCCCGGGGTCCACAGGCTGACTCCTCTGTTACCTCCATGCCAGCCTCCACGCATTCCACCTGCAAGCAGAGCCTCCATTCAAGAAAACACGCAGTTCACGCAGCAGGACCAGCACATCCAAAGCCCCAAGATATGAAAGGGCATGATGTGTCTGGAGAGGGGGGAGCCCTGTGGGACACAGGGAGGGGTGAGAGTGGGGGAGATGGTGCAGGTAGACCCAACTGGAGCATGAGAGGTGGGGGGAGGGGAGGAGGGGCCCCTGATGTTCCTGGTAGTCGCGCCTTATTGCTGAGTAACAAATTAGCACAAACTCAGCAGTTTGAAACAGTCCCTGTTTATGGGCTCACGGGTCCATAGATCTGAAGTCAGGCAGGCTCCACTCGCTTTTCTGCTCAGGATCTCACAAGGCCTGAACCAAGCTGCCAGCCAGACTGGGGTCATATCTGAGGCTCTGGGGAAGAGTTTACTTTCAGCTCATCCCTGTCGTTGACAGAATTCAGTTCCATGCATCTGTCGGAATCAGGTCCCCATTCCCTTGCAGGCTGCCTTCCAGCCAAGCGCCACTCTCAGTTCCTAGGAATCACCCTCAAATCTTGCTCTGTGGCCCCCTCCCTCTTCAAAACCAGCAATGGTGTGTCCAGTTCTTCAGACATCCGCAACGTCTCTGGCTCCCTCTTCCCCAACCAGCCAGTGCCTGCTTTTAACATATTCATGTGTTAGGCTTGGCCTGTGCAGAACATCTCCCTGTTTTCAGGTCATCTGATTAGTAACCTTAATTACGTCTGCAAAATCCCTTAATCCCACAATTGTGGGAATACCACCAGGAGGTGGAGGTTGGGGGTCTGTGGTAGAATTCTGGCTTCTGATGAGATATCAGCTGGGATTCCACTAAGATAAGTATGACAGGTTCATCTCTCCGTCAATGGGCGTCCAGGTGAGAAGCAGGTAGACGGCAGCAGGTGCAGGTCTGACCAGATGCCCATCGGCCCTACTCAGAGGGAATTGCCTATCTTGGATCTGGATGGGAAAGGGACTCGGGGGCTTTGGGGAGTCCTTCTGAGACATTTACTGAATTTCTATAAAGAGAAAATTGCTCATCTCTGGCAGGTTTTGTGGAATCCCATGCTCCCTAATAGCCAACAACCCTTCATGTGACCTTCGCTGATTTGTAGCCTGACAGTCAGCTGAGTCTCAAGGAATCCATCCCTTCTTTCTGCTCTGAAGGCAGCTCTGCTGGATGAGCCTATACTCCATGAGAGGCATAGACAACACGCAGGCTATCTCCTTTCCACAGCACCTTCTTCTACCTGTTTCTGTCGGGTTGTGTCTCCTAGGATGATGCTACTTCTACGATGTCAATTCTAGTGCATTTTCCTCCATGTGAGAAAGAGCTGAGGAGGACTCAGCCCACTCTGTTCTCCTAGAAATGCTGTTCTATTCTGAAGCTCAGAGGGGAGTCTGTGGGACAACTGTCTTATTGATTGTTCTCAGGCTCTGCTTTCAGGTTTGCACAGTCATCCACCAGCGTTCTGCCTGCACCGCTTGCCTGATCCTGGTCTCAGGGATGGTGGCAGGTGGCCCTCATCCTCTCCCACCCTTGTATCTCCACCTTCCCCCACAAGCTACCCAGCTCCCAGACTCTCTTCCCTTCCACCCAAGATGAACAAGCTTCTGGACTCTGTCAGATGTCGTGAGGGATTTAGGGAGAGTCAGGAAGATGGAAAAGGAAGCCCAGGTGAGCTCCCACCAATGCTCCTTCCGGCCACGGCCCACGACACAGACGCAGACTGGACTGAACCAAAGCAGCCACATGTTCTCCACGACTCCAGGGGCTCCCCTGACCAGGAGACTTCCTGCTACCTGCAAGTCTACACCAGCATCCCTGAAAGTATGGGATTCAGGCAGGTGAAGGTAAAGAGCTGAACCCTGAGGACAGGGATGGAAAGGACAGAAGCAGAGCATGGGCAGAGCATGGAAAACTCTAGCCAAGTGAGCACTACACCTTGGGCACGCTGGGACACATGGAGCCCACCCATGTTTGCACAGGCTGTGACACTGTCTTCACTGGGAAACTTCACCTCCTTTTCACTGTTATAATAGCCCCAGTCATCCATCCACAAGCCCACCTCACAGGTCAGGGCCTTGGTCCCCAAGGAAGGGCATGGAGTGAGTGAGGGTGTACGTGGCTTTTTGTGCTGGGCCAGGCCCCTGGTAGACACTGACTTTGGGCTCAGTTAGACAAGGTGTCCACTGGACCTCCACACAGCGTCAGGGCGTGGTGAGCTTGAGCAGATAAATCTGAGATGCTAAGTGGATGGAACAGCCACAGGAGGGAACTGGAGACAGCTCCAGTTCAGGCCAGAGATCTGGGGCCTGGTTCACAGCAGGAGCTCCATAATGGAAGTGAAGGTGGAAGGGGAAGGGGGAAGGAAAGGGGGAGGAAGTGGGGAGGAAAGGGAGGATGGAGGAGAAAATAGATGAGAGGAAAGAGCAGAGGTGGAGGTGGAGGCAAAAAAAGGAAGAAGGGGAGAAGGCTGAGGGGAAGGAGTAGGATTTGGAAAGCAGTCTGCAGAAGGCACTAGCAGTGCTCAGGAGGGAAGCACAAGTCACAGCTTGGGAAGGCTTGCACTGGAGAAAAATCAAACGAGTAGGAAGAAATGGGAGATGCGAGAAGGAAGGAAGCAGAGGACACTTTTGATGCCCAGAGGTCACGGAATGCAAACTGTGACATATTTTTTAGTTGGCCAGTGAGAGTCTCACAAAATTAGCCATGGGTATGGGAAATGGTGTCCTCACACTCACCTTTCTCATTCCTGTCCTCACCATATTTTCTAGGCAGGATGAATAGGAGATGGATGGGCTTGGGAATGTGGAGCCATGGCCTCAGCCCAACACTCTCAGGACCTTCCAGGCAGGCAAGGATCGGTGGCGAGGCCGTGCCTAGCACTGTGCCTGGCACAGCATGTATGCTTAGGAAATGCCAGCTGAATTAATGAGGGGATGAGTGAACAAATGCTTGAACCACATGATGGACAGCCTACGTCCCACCCTTGTAGCTAAGGCAGTACCTGTCTCAGCCAGCACGAGGAGCTCACAGGGGTTTTAAAGGCCTCTGCCGCCTCGGTGCGCAAAAAGCCATGCATCTTGGTGGTGCAGCCACCTGCTCCCATGATCCCCATGATCTAGACTCTGCCACCCTATGTGGGTGAACTTTACTCACACACTATTACTTGATGAGAGAAGTGAAATTATTTGGCATTTTGTTCTAGTTGATAAAGAAGGAAAGTTTGAGCTAGACCTAAAAACCAAATATAAATTCACCCTAGGACAGAATTCAAAGCCGAGTTCCAGGCACCCTGAGGCTTCCAGCTGGCCCTGCACACAAACTTGATCACTCCTCTGGCGGCTGCTCGCAGCTCGGGTGCACCAGGCAGCATCATGTCTCACTGCCCCCAGTTAAGTCGCAAAGTCTCCATTGTGACAGTGGAAGGACAATTCCCTTTTGATGTTTTGGGGGTCATACTCAAATGAGGAGTACAGGGGCTTGTATCTCAGAAAAGCAAGTGAAAAACACAAGAATCTCTAAAAAGCAAAATTGAGTGTCTGTCTACTGAGCTGACCCTACCAGCCTTGCTTTGTTTGCCAACATCCTTGCTTTTCCCCTGAAAAATTCATTTTTAACTTTTTCTCAAGTGGCTTCAAAACCAATGCACATTGTACTATTGAGGCTAATGGTTTAATAAAATATATAACACAGAGAATTACAGCCCTTAAAAACAAAATAAATCTCAGAGATCATTTTGTCCTATCATCTTGCCAAGAGAGGAACAAGGAGACCTCAGCTCCCTGCGTGGGCGGTGCTGGGTGTAGACAAGGAATGCCTGACTCTCCAAGCTGCTTATGCTGTCATACGGTATTCCTTTCATCCTCACGATGGGTGCCTTGCCAGTGCCAATTTTAACAATGATCAGATGCAAAACTTAAAAGAAAAAAATTAAAACAGGCACGTTTTACTTTCATTGCTCTGGGGGCAGCAAAGGTTTGTTTTAGACATGTGACACTTAAAATCCTGCAAACAGTAGACATCTTTCTAGTTTAGTGAGGGCTGCAAGGTAAAGAAGACGCCCTAGCTGGATATCAGGCTGGAATGTGTATTATCACCCGGGCACTGGAGCCTGCTAAAGCAGAGACAAGCCCTGTCCCTGTCAAGGGACATGTCCCGGCAAGGTCATGTGGATACATGGGGGCTGTAATAGCATGGTAATGAAAAGGAGAAGGAAACAAAATCCAAAGCAGACTGAGCCGAATACAGCTTCTTAAACACTGTGGGGTGTGTTTATGTGTGTTATAGCATATGTAAGAGGAAAAACAAACACTCGGAAGGAAATATTAATACACCAAAATTTGCTGACAGTTACAGACGCTTCTAACCTATTTCTTTAATGTTTATGTATCTTACAATTTTTCTGCAGTCGATACGTACAACTTATAAAGGTGGCAAGTTATCTAATGAAAATAGCCTTCTTTCCAAAATAAGCCTGCCGCAAGTGCTCCAGCACCTGGAATTTTGTGGCAGCAATGTGCTGGTCCTGAAACCAGACTGCTAGTCCAAAACCCACTCGTTCACTTGGAGTTCTGTGGTCTGGAACAAATATCTTCATTAGCTTTTAAGTATTAACATCATGAGCATTCATTCAGTGTTTTCTAGATGCGAGGCATTGCGCTTGTCTTTATGGGTCACCTCAACACACATGTAGTAATAATTACCATGTACCAAGGGCTTATATATGTATTATCACATAGGGTTGTTAGAAGTATTAAATGTAATTACATGTTTGTAAACACTAGATATTTTATTACCTGCTCTCTGGATTAGTTCATGTTAATAGCATTAAAAACCTGTTCATCAAAAAAAAAAAAAATTTAGCACAACTTTTGGGCATGGCACTGTGTCCCACCATGTATTTCTTCCCCTGCAAATTCTCCTAGCCCTTGGGACTCCAACAGGTGGCCTCACAGCAAGCTCTGATCAAAAAGCCAAGGGCTGCCAACCTCATGTTCTACAAGAGTCGCTTGGCCGGCAAGAGGGTCTGCCTACCTGCTCTGCACAACGTTCTGCTGAATTTACTCATTTAAGGGTCTATTTTAATCATGTCCACTTTGTGTTTACAATAGCATGTTCTGGTCATTTTGCCAGAATACAGACTGTTAGACAGGCCCAGCCCAAGACTCTACCTCAATAAGAAAACCTTGAGATTTCAAGCAGCAAATAGGTAAAATAGTAATGAAAATTGGGCACAAGCACACCGAGTTTTTATCTGGGCTTCTGTCTCATTGAGGAGTAGATGTTTTTAGGAGCTGATAAATGGAAAACAGGATGCTTTCATTACAAGAAAAGTAATTCAGTCAAGTTTTCCTGTTGCCTCAAGAATGCTGGTAACTTGGAATTTTAGGCAGTGGCACTTGATGAGGTAAATCAGCCACCCCAAGGACTGAAGACAGCACACCACACCTCCTCTGCCCAGAAGGCTCAGCCTGCTTGGCCGCACAACAGCCCACATGTGTTTCTCCTGCTGAAAGTGGCTAGTCGTGCACAGAATGAACTCAAGTCATATTGGTCTAATAAAAATGATTGATTCCATCAGGAGACTTGCCCCTAGATCCTTCTTAAAGAAAGTCTTGGCCTAAAATATTTCATTTTTTCTTTCCTGTGAGACTTTAAGTGGAATTGTGAATAGCAGCAATCCTCGTAACTCTGATGTGGGCAGAGGACACTCAAAATAGTAGACGGCAGATGCCAGGCCCCCTCAGAATTGCTCATGCCTATTTATATAGATGCTGCCTTCCAATTTTTTCTCAGATCTTCCAAGTTCTATCACAGCCATGACAAAGTAATGACTCATACTTAAATGCAGTCATCAATGTCATATTTGGTATTAATACCTTTGTAGCATTGCTTTGTGTCAGAGCATTTAAGAGGAAAAAGTCCCCAAGAGCAGGAGCAGCCTGCCACCATCCTCAGGGACCACAAAGGGCAGGGCCTGCAGAAGGCAATGCTCATTGTGCAGGAAAGCCTGCGGCCTCCAGCAAGCTGTTCAGATAAGCAGCTGTGGGAGGGAGGGGGAGGGGGGCCGAGGGAGGGGGAGAGGAGGCAGAGGTCACTGTTATCGCCTTGAAAGGCAAGGCTTTAGCTGCTGCACTGATGTCTTATCTAAAGTATGCTCCTGTTTTGCGAGTTTAAAATCTTCCTAAAAGGAGAAAAGTAGGAGCTGGGCCCAAGCTCTACCCCAGCACTGGGCAGCATGCCCTTCCTCTGCCAGCGCCGACGAGCCTGTCATTCTTGCCGACAGGAAGACGGAACAGGTGCCATCAGTTCCACGGAGTTCCAGCAATCCTCTGAAACCCTGCACACCACCTCCCCCGACACAAAGATCCCCTACCCTCAATAAAGAGCATAAGTTTGTTTCAAAAAGTTTATTGTAAAATTCAAAGCTTCAACAGCAGCATCCTCTAGAAAACGAAGCATTGCCCGGATCCGTTTTTGAAAAAGCAGCGCAGTCGGCTAAGTCCTTCACGCTCCTGCAACTGTACCAAGTCCAGGGCGCCGCTCCTTCCTGCCGAGCGCAGGCTGCTGAGTCACGCCTGCCCGGCCAGTCTGTCCTTCCCGGCCCTGCAGCCAACGTCCCAGCCTAGGCCTTCCTGGGCGAGCAGCCGCTCCAGACACTTGCAGAGTCCTCAGCTCGGGCCAGCCTGGCCCTGCCGCCGCTGGGCCCCTCCTCTGGAGGCCGCACCTCCTCGCTCTCCAGGCGCCCCCCCCGCCTGCCAGTCTCCACGCCGCACTCGGGCACCCTCCGAGGGCCCCTCCACAGAGCCAGCCGCGCTCTAGGCGCCCCGGGGCGTCACCACGTCGATTAGACCAAGGTCCCCGCCGGGCCGTCACTCGGGGAGGGTGATGCTGGGCACCCAGTCGTTAACGCTGCGGCTCTCCTCGCAAAACAGGCTGAGCTTCTCCAAAGCGGGGTCCTTCCAGGCGTCCTCATTGGGGTTCTGCGGAGAGAGAGCAGGGTCAGCCTGGCTGGCCCCGGGCCGAGGCGGGAACGACACCGGGGCGGGGACGGGACGGGACTGTACTCACCGAAATGAGGATGCAGTGCAGGTCGCCCGGCGCGCCCGCCTCCTCGCCGGCGCCCACGATCGCCGCCAGCCGCTGCACATCGCCCACGCGCACGATGTCGATGTCGTTCTCGCAGCAGAACGCCTGGATCAGCGTAAAATGGATCTGCAGCGCGATGTCGCCCTCGTCCTCCTCATCGGCAGCCAGCACACAAAAGGTCACATTGTCGGGGTCCCTGAGAGGTCAAGGCGGGGACCAAGGTCAGAACCCGCGAGCAGAGGTCTCCCGCCGCCACCCCTCCCATCCACCCGTCTCCTCGTCATTCACCCCCGCCCCGGTCTCCCAGCCTTCGCCGTGTCTACACTTACACGTTCAGGACTTTGGCTGACTCGTAGACGCCGGCAGTGAGGCAGCCCTGGCGCTGGGCCGACAGCAGCAACTCGTGCAGCGCTTTCCCGGCACCCTGCATCCTGCGGAGGAGCCAGCACAGTGAGTCGGGGCCGGCCGGGGGAGGAGCCCCCAGCCCCGGCCACCCGGACGCACCCGTGGCTCCCCAACTCCAACCACAATCCAGAACCGGCTCAGCGCCCGCACCCCGCCTCTCCAACCTGGATCTGCCGCCGGTACTCCCGCGCTCGGCTCCTACCCCGCGGACTCCCACCCTGGAGGACCCTGAAGGCCGCCGACCAACCAGCCGCTTTCTCCGAGCCTTGAGACCCACCTGGCTGTGCTTTCCGGAACTGTGTCCTGGCCGCGGACTTCTTCCAGAGTCATAGCGCGATCGACGAGCAGCAAGTTATCCACAAGCGGAGAGCGCGGAGGGGACACGGAAGAACAC
Organism: Aotus nancymaae; assembly: GCF_030222135.1. Taxonomy (NCBI): domain Eukaryota; kingdom Metazoa; phylum Chordata; class Mammalia; order Primates; family Aotidae; genus Aotus; species Aotus nancymaae. Next base: position 23,382,893 of record NW_026988455.1, read on the forward strand.
ACCGTGAGTTACAGCTCAGCTCGGCGCGTCTACCACTAGCGACTGCACCCCTGCTACGCCGCGCGCCCTTATATAGGCTGGAGTGTGCTGCGCCGCCAGCTGGCGCGAGGCTGCGCGCCTATTGGCCGGCACCCGCTTTCTGATGTAAATGAGGCGGCGAGTCGGCGGCTCGTGCCAGAAGGCCACGTGGGGAGGGGTGCGGGGGATGACAATGCCTCAAATCTGCCGCTTTTGTCGGGGTGTTACCAGGCAGACTAGAGCCTGCAGATTTCATCTCGCCTTTTTTTTTTTGAAGTCCTTAAAAGGAAAAAGTAAAAAAAGCAAAAAAAAAAGCAACCCACAAAAACCTTGTTTCCTAATATGATGCTACAATTTGCGAAAAGCACCTTTATAGAATCAAAAGGAATTTTTTTTCATTTATTTTTATTACTACCTTTCTATTTGTTTCTTTCCTTTAATTTGAAGCTTATGAGACTGTTTCATTGGAGCCGGAAATTAAGGTAAAAACAGGTAGTGCCAGTTAGGGGCTTGCAAAAGGCAGTGGGCACAGCCCCCTGCAGCTGACCACTAGCGTCCCGAGAGCGCCGGTGATGCCGGTGATGCCTCTCATGCACACTCAATGTGTATATTGAGTTGTCGCTGGAAGCTCCTACCCCACCTCCCCGCCCTTGGCCGAGCGCGGCGGGGCGCCGGAGAGGGGGGCGGGCGGGGGCGAGCAGATTGCGGCCGGCGCACGCCGCTCGTTTGCATTTCTATGGAGGGAGCACAATAGCAGAGGTCTGGCGTGTGGCGGTTTGCAGTAGGGACAATCGAGGCTTTCTCTTCATAGCAACACTATCCACCTGCTGCCGGGTGGGGTGGGCAGGCCCCCGCCGCGCGTGGGGGTCGCCGAGCTGCCCGGCGCGTGGGGTCGAGGCTGCGTGTCACTCCGTGGTCCCTGAGTGCGCGCCCCCTGTATTGGCCCTGCTACATGTAATTCCCTTCCACCCGTTTCTCGCACGAGTGCCCAGCAGCCGCGCGAGTTGGGAAGGACTGGGAGCTGGTGCTTGGTCTACACGGCTGGACGCCCTCTGGCCGGGACCCCGCAGCCAGAATCTCTTTCCCGGGGCGCCATCTACAGGCAAGCTCGAAAGATCCTAAAACCCCTTTTCTCCTCCCCTCTCCCGAACACACACCCCCTTCCACTGGCCTGGCGCGGGGGAAGAGCGGTGGGGGGAAGGGGGGCGGCCACGGAGCTGCCTGGCCAGGCCCACTGAGCCCTGTCCAACATTAATAGGAACCCGAATAAGGGCTGCAAAACGCATCCAAAGTGGCGCTGCAGTAACTGGGGAGTAGAGGGCGAAAGGAGATTCCCATCCAGTGCTGATGGAGTAAGAGCCTGTTTGTCTTACGCTGTGCTGAAGTATTTTAATTACTTAAATACGCATATGTAAAAAGCCTTTTTTTCCGGCAATAGAGTAAGTCTGGAAGAAATCTTGGGAGAGTTTAACAGGCTAGAGGTTGCTGTCGCTTGACCATACACGCTGGCACTTTCAGAGGGTTCACCCACTGAGCGCAGCACTTTTGGTGTCTGTACCTTTCTGAGCTACGTGGATGCGCGCTCCAGGGGTCACCTCATTGCTCCCCTTTTTGGGGTCAGGCCTGGGAAACTGGCTGGGAGAGTGGCGGGCCGGGTGGATTCGATGGAAACCCTGGCCCTGCAGCAAGACTGGGGCGATAATGGGAAAGTAAACAACGGCGAGGCTTTGTTCCTTTCTTTCAGGCTTTCTTCAGGTGGGTGGTGAATGTACAAGGTACTTCTGAACCTGTGGGGAAGTTTTCATTCTGCGCTTGCGGGCAGGCGCTTTTGCCAAAGTGAGAAGCTGGCTTCTTGCGCCTCCCAGCGGCTTCCCGGCGGAGGAGAGCTGCAAAAGCCCCTCGCTTCCAGGATTTTAAGAAGGAAGAGCTTGCTCTAGCATTTCTGAACACCAGAGGGTGTCTCGTAAGGACGGGGAGTGGGGGGCGAGGGGGAGTGAGAGGGAGCGGGCCCAGGCGGCATTTTGCCCCGTTTGTTCGCTAGTTTCTTTTCTTTCTTTCTTGGTGTATAAAATGATTATATGCCTTGATTGGATAAAATATGTTAATTTTAAGTTATTAGAATACAGGTATTACTCTTAAAACTATTAAACGTAGTTTAACATGTACCTATGTTCCCAGGAAAATGGGAAGATTCTTAAATGTATTAGTTCCAGGTCTCCAGGCAATGCTGGAAATAAGATTTGCTTAACAAGCTAGCACCCCACCCCTCCAATTCATAACACTAGAACTCTGCCCACATGCCAGGCAAGAGAAAACAAGGGCTAGACCTGAAGCCTCAGCCCCTCCTCCCAGAGGAAAGCCACTACTGGATACTCCTGGCTTTGGGTTGGGGGTGGGTGCCTTTCACATCCTTCCTGAGCCAGCCTGGACCAGAAGGGATGATTGACAACCCCTGGGGCTGTTCTACTCTGCTCACATTTTTAAGGTATTCAATTTCAGGAAACTGCCTTTTTGACATATGATACAGCCTCACTTTGCTTTATTAGGTCAGTCCCAATGGCCCCAAAGCCCCCATCTCAATTAGAGAAGAACCATTTTGTCTGCAGGCAAAGTCGGCCTTCCAGCAGACCCACCACCATCCTTCAGTTCAGACACATGCTGAAGCTTCTGGGCCTGGAATGCCCCAATATTGGGGAGCGGGCAATGCCCACTAGAAGTTTGATGATGCAGACTGTCCCACTACACGGCTTTGTGGCCACAGCTCTCCCAAACTGCATGCAGCAAGGGACTTGACCTGCTCTGTGCTTCAAGTCACAGGTGGCTGAGATGTCCTGAGTTTCCTGTGACTGCACCCCTAAACCTTCCCCTAAGCCTCTATAATGCAGGTGATGGTGACTTACTTAAAGGGAAATCCTCAGAGGTGCTGTGTTTTAAAACCTTTTTGGAAATGTTTATAATTGAACTGTTTTTATTAACACATTCTCTGAAATGTGCTTGTCACTCTTTCATGGCTTAACTAGGTCATTGATAAACTGATACCTTCCATTTGGGCACAGAAGGAGGGTGAGCTTTAAGTAAGCAGTAAGCTTTATGAGACATTTCTTACTGTATTTTCACAAGTTACTTATGTGTGGAGAGTGCACAACATTGTCATTAACTAGCAGGTGTATGCCCTTATCCTACCCAAGCAATGTGCCAGAAGCCACTACAGCTCCTCCAGAGGCTGTGGGCTTCAAGCTAACTGCACGCTAGCCCCATGCAGACTGCAGGTAGGATTTCTTTGGCCTATGAGGTATCTTAGGCAAAGTCAAATTCACGGCCATCTTTCCAAGTTAGCTGCATTCATATAAACACCTGGATTTCTAGCTTCTGTTGGAAAATGGGAAGATTTGGCCATCGTGTGCCTAGAGTCCCCTCCCCACCTTGATAACCTTCAGCAGGAGTCAGGGGCACTGGGATCTCGCATTGGGCATTACTCTCCCTTTCACTACAGTCCCCACCAGAGGCTTGCTGAGGACACCCGGTTGTTTTGTTCATTTGCATCACCTTCCTGTCGTCTGCAGACATTTGCGCTTGCAATCAAGAAACTGAACTTGGAAGCACAGAATAAAGGGGCCAAGTTCCTAAAGATGAAGCCAAAAAAGTTAAGCACCATTTGTGTCTCAGCTTGTGCAGGACAGTGTCCTATGTCAGAAGCGGGCTCTTGGAGCACTCTGGGCTGGCTCCTTTGCAAACAGTCTCGTGTTGCCCTCACTGTTCCCCTCATCTAGACCCTTTTCCGGCCAGAACAAGTCTCCTCGGGGTCCTTTGTTGGGTTTTCTTTGGTCCAAAAAACACTTGAATGATAGGGGGCAGGAGTAAGTCAGTGTCAATCATTAACTCAAAAAAGAAACCAAGTTTTCATGCAGACACATAAAACTATTACTTAAAACCCAGCAGGGGCATCTCAGATGCCTTTCAGCATCTGAAGGACACCATTGCATTGGCCCTCATCACCACCATGCCCTCCTCCTTACCCAGGGTGAAGCGCGGATCTGCACACAGGGAGGCTTCAGATGACAACTGAAACAAGGAACAGGAAGCTAGGAAGGGAAGACACCTCCCACACACACCCCTAGCAAAAGCTGGACGTTTCCGGTCAGTCATCCTATGGAAAGACTTTCTGGAAGGAGCAATTATTCTTGGGTGAGCACTTACATAGCATGAGAGAGGTTAACATTAGCCCAGCGAAGTCCTTCAAAGTAATTGGGAGGGAAGGATACATTATTTATGCATTTGTTCCTTTCACCATCAACAGTAAGAAATGATTCATGGCACCTGTCACAGTCCTAGGTAATGACAGTCACCAGCCCACACCGTAGCTGAAAACCCCTGAGAAGCCACAGATGTGCAGTCTTCCCAGCTTGACTGAGCACCCAAGTCTTCTGAACCTGGGTTCCCCAACCTAGCAAATAAAAATAGTGCCCTTTACCCCTCATGAACCTCACCGGGGTCTTAGAAGGTTGCTCCTGGTCAACTATTTGGCCCATAGATGGCTTTAGTTTAGTGGACAGTGTCCCAAAAGACTTAGAAATTCAGGTCTGACTTGCTCATTCATGTAGGGGAGAGTTGATGGCACACATCATCTCTGTCACCATACGCATGTACCAAATGTCACATTAGGCCCTGCTGGCACGTGTATGCCCTGCCTGACATTTGCAGGCACTAGGGATGGCAGGAAACTTTCTTTTCTAACAGATTTCTGAAAATGTTAACATGTAGCATATAATAGAGTAACAGAAGCATAGAACTTCCAAAGTAAAGCTTTCATTCTTTTATGTTCCAGAAGCTGAAAGGTATTAACAACCTCCGGAAGGCACTATGACATTGGAGTTTGGACTTTGTGGAGCAGAACTCAAAGCTGGGCTTAGCTGCTTGTTGACTTTGACCTTGAGCAAAAAGTTAGCAGATGATTTAGAGTGTAAGGTAAAAAGAATTCATGCTTGTTAACCCATTAAACGCTCGTTAGTTAAGCTCTCTAAAAAAAAAAGCCATTCAAAAATGTATATGACAAGCAAATATTTCTTGCAGTGTTTCTTAAAGTAATGAAAAATTAGAAACCATTATAAGGGGCTAGTGCTAAATCATGGTGTACCCATAAATGAAACATTATGCGTCCACGAAAAGGGGTTCTGAAGAGTAGTTCCTGGCAAGATGTAATATGAAAAAAGCAAAATACAAAGTTGTGCGATTCTAATTTTGCAAAAACTTTCAGCGTACACAACTATCACTGAATAAAATCACAAAGTAGAAAATGGTGATTATATCTTGGAGTGATGAGAGTGTAGGTGATTTTTAATTTTCTTGACTAGGTTTTTCTGCAATTAAACATTCTGCAGTTCAATCTTATTTAATACAAATATCTAAAACTTCTCAAATGGAGTAACTTCAGTGTTTGACATCCTCGGCCTGATGGCTGCGGAGATTATTGCGCAGAGTGATCTTTGACCATACGGTCACAGATCCAGAAGCCAGACGTCTGCGGGGCTTTGCTTCTGAGAGGGAGCTCCCAGACTGTGACCTTTGATTCCCGCAAGCCTCCTCTTGCCATCTGATTCCGGTCTGCTCCTGTGACTAAGTGAAAATCATCATAAGTGCACTCAGAGGTTAACTCTGGCCTGACTGGGAGGGAACGTGCTGGCCACATGCTGGAGGCAGGAAAGAAGGCCAGCAGCCTTGTCAGGAACAAACGCCCTGGACGGCACTTTTCCACAGACATGCGGTTCCCCGGGACCCTTGGGGAATCCTCTGCGCATGCCAGGGCAAGCAGCAATGGAAGGAATTATCTTTCACTCCTTTCTTGGTGAAAATATCTATTTTCCAGAAATGAATTACAGCAATAAATTATGAAAATTGTTTCCATCATCTACAAAACACAGCAAGGAATTCTAAAATTCGCAAACCTGTCGTGTACCCAACCTGTGTTTGAGACACTAAGGTGTGATTTAATTTCTCAGTGTTTGGATTTTGTCTGTTTGAGAAGTGTGGGGCCCTCCTTGAGTACACTATTATTAGTAGTATTGTTATCATTTTATTTACCAGATTTTTCCAGGACTTGCTGTGCACCAGGCACTGTTCCAAGCACTTTGAAAATATCATAATTCTCATAACAAACTCGTTAAGTAGGTGTTCTTATCACCATTTTAGGCATGAGGAATCTTGGACACAGAGAGGTTGAACAACTTGCTCAGGGTCACACAGCCAGGAGGTGTCAAAGCTGGGTGTTCGGAACTCCTCTCAGAAGCAAGAGGGAACAGATGAACTTCACTGTGAAACCTTTTCTTAAGCCTTTAGAACAAACCATTTGCCCACCAAGGACAAGGCGAGCATCCAGGTGAAAAGGAGGTTTCAAAACCAGTTTTGGTTCTCCTTAGGAACGGTGAATCCTGCCGTGCCTGTCCTGATATCATGGTTGCAGGGTGACATCTTGTGGTCAAAAAGAATATTGCTTCCAGCCCTAAAAAGCGTCTACACTTCAGCTGGTCTAAGCCCTTCCAGGCCTACAAGCACTGCCCGTTGAGAGTGTTTCCTGTGAGCCCGTGGGCTCTCATCACACATTAAGGTTAACATCCAGAAGCAACAGACCCTGGTGGCAGTGGGCTCAGACCCCACTGTGCCACCGCTGGGTAGCCCCTGAGAAGGTAGGCTGGCTCAGAGGATGGTGCAGTTTGGTAGTCACAGGGCAGTGTGAACCACCACCAACAAGGAGAACAGACCCAACCTTCAGGGAGCCTTCATGTGTCAGCTGTAATGTCCATGCCCACTTCACAGATGGGAGCACTCAGTTTCAGGGAGATTAACGCCGTGCCCCAGGTCACACAGCCAATGATGGAGCTGGGATTCTAGCTAGCATGTGCCAGACCTCCAGCCTCATGTTCATCGGGCCACACCACAGGCAGGACATTGGCTCTCAGCTGAAAAGTTACCCTGGGGCACAGCCCCTTGTGTAACTCAGCTGTGCTTGGCAGTGTGTACACCCTGCTTTTCTTACAAAATCAGGAATGCTCTGAATCTCCTATGATGTGGGGTTTTGAATTCCCCTCATCAGCCACATGATGTGAAGTATATAGGTTATTTTTTTCTTACTCACAAACCCACAGGCAAATTTAAACTTGGGAGGGACCTACAAGGTGACTTCCTCTGAAACTCTGTCTAATTCCCCAATCTCTTCAGCAGCCCCTGACATGAAGAGCCTGCCACAGGTGAAATCCCACATGTGGCATGACAGCGATCCCAGACGATGTGAACCCCACTTGCTGGTGCATTTCTCATGCACCCAACACAGCCCGCGTTACCCTCTCAGAAGGAACAGCAGTTGCAGATCCTTCGTCTCCAAAGCACGCAGGTGCACCCTGAGGATGCCCATGGACCCATCCAGGGCCAGCAGCCTCAGCTTCCCCTGGGAGCTAATTAGCCTCATGGAATCTGAATCTGCCTTTTAACAAGATCCCAGGGTAATGAATGTGTGCACACAAGTGTGTGGTCGTTCGTTCGCCAAAAGGTGCAAGGTATAGGGTAGATGGGAGGCGCCGTTTCAGAATGTAAGGGGCAGGATGGTGTGAGGCCCCCAGGGAAAGCCACTGTCAGGCAAGGGAAGATGTGAGAAATATAGACTAGATGCAGAACCTTGAGGCTCATAACGGTCATTGCCACTCTTCAGATTACCTCTGAATCTGAGAACAGGTGAGGGGACAGGCTGCACATGAGCCCTCGGCTCTGCTCTCTACTGATCCACAGTAATGGCATTTTGACGTTGCACAGGGAATTCCAGCTAGAAACTGCATTCCCAGTCTCTCTTGCTTCATGGGGTGGTCTTGGGCCCCAGTTCCTCTACATCCCTTGCTCTAACAGAAGTTGTTCGCCAACCAACTAGGTTCCTTCTCCACTTTGCTGTTGTGATTCAATCATGCAGTCACAGGGGAAAGGGCCTGGGGTCCTGCATGGCTGTGTGGAGCCGAGCCTCTGTGCTAGCCCATACACTCTATTGTGTACAGTAGACAAGACACGATCTTCTGTCTTAAGCCTCTGTATTTTGGAGGTCTTCTTAAAATTTTTAATTTTGACAAAGCTTCAAGTATAGAAAAATTATAGAAATAGTAAAACAAAGTATTCCCAAGTACCCTTCCCCAAATTCCCCCATTTTACTATATTTGTTTCAGCCTTCTCTCTCTCCTTCAAGTATATATATTATTTACTGAACCACTTGAGAGTAAGATACAGACATGATGCCTCTTTACCACTAGATACTTCAGTGTGTATTTCCTAAAAACAAGAATATTATCCTAAATCTGCAAACTGTAGTAAAATAATAAAATTTAGGAAATTAATATTGATGTAATTAACTAATCTACAGACCATACTGAGATTTTATCAGTTGTTTCAATGATGTCCTCTGCAGCAAAAGAAAGCCCAGGGTCACAGGCCCATTCGGTAGTCACGTCCCTGTCATCTCCCTGAATCTGAAACTTCCTGAGTCTTGCTTTATGACAGTAACATTTCATGGCATTGACATGTGTTTAAGAGTTCAGGCCTGTTAATGTCACAGACTCCTCTCTGCCTCCACCCCCCACCCTGCTGGGGCTTGGCTGCTGTTTCCTGCTGTTTCCTACTGATTCGATTCAGGTGATGAACCATTAACTGGACCCTCACCATGGCGAGGCTGTGTCCTTCTGGGCATGTTGTATCAGGATCACATGCTTTGACTTGTCCTCTGATTCTTGATTGTCATGGGGTGTCCTCTGGCTACTGGTTTTCATGGGGTGATGATCATTTGACCGAGGTGGTGTCTGTCAGATTTCTCCAGCCTAAAGTCACTATTCTGCCCTTTGGAATCAGTGAGTATTTGCAGGAAGATGTCAGAGGTCATCGGAGCAGGGTGGCTGCGGTCACCAGTGTACCTGCTCTGTTAGCACTGGAGCAAACTCAGCAGCAAACCTGGGCTCTTTCGCTTATCAAGAGTTGTTGAGTATATACATTCACAGCCTTCCCTGATATTTTGAACAGATGGGAAATTTTTATTAGTTCACCCCAAATCCACATTAAACTGTAAAATTAATTTTTTTAAAAAACAGCCCAGAAGAGAGCCTGGATGGTGCATTTCCATTTTACTGAAGAGTCTACAGCAAGCAATAGTTTGTGACCGAGCAGACAGTGGGCTGCTCTGCACTCTCGGTTCACTCTGGACCAGACAGCTCCACCCGGCCCTCCCGCTTGTCTTCTCAGGCTGGATCCCACCGCTGTTGCTTTTCCCCAGGATAACTGATTTAAGCAGCCATCCTACCTGGAGAGGCTCACCCTCCTCTTGGAGGCGTGTGCGTCCCGGCCCCCGCCTTGCTTTAGGATGCAACAGGAGCTAAGTTTAATAGGAAGAGGATGGCAACCCTGTCGGAGCAGGTGCCCTGTACCTGGGTTTCAGCCGGGGCAGCTCCCCCATGCTCTCTGAGCTCCATTCACCCCTACTATTCCCCAGCTTGCCTGTGCTCCTGCTGGCCACTGGCTTTGAGCATCTCCCTGCCCCACCCTTCAGGACCTACCCAGATGCCACCAGGAGGCCACCTAGGGCCAATATGCCCTAAGGGGAGAGTCTTGGATCACGGGTTGTGCTTCCTGCCCTTTTCCACTCCTGGGTAGTGGTGGTCACAGCCTTCATCACAAGGCTGTCCTGCCAGGCCTTTGAGTCACTCACAGAGTCCCGGATTGTCCCATACACTGTCCCCAGGAGAAGAGGGCTGGTGAGCAAGGACAGTGTCTGCCTCACAAGGATCTGAGACCACTAGCAAATGACAGGCCAGATCCAGGAAAGGGAAGAAGGAAGGATGGAAAGAGGCAGATTCGGCAAGGAGAGGGACCTGCTGGGCCACGGCGGGGGTGGACCTGCCACACCAGCACTGTGTCAGGCTCTCAGCTGGTGCCAGGCACTCTCTAAATAAGAGAGTGGGTAAGCAGAATGAATTCTAGCAGGGAAGGAGATAGAATATTTTCTCCAACATATGTCATAAATATGCAGTGTGACGAGACTTCCTCACTCCGTTTATGTCAGAAAATGTGGACGTTTCCCTCTGTAACCAATATGGAGCGACGTGCAGAGACCCACTGCCTTCCCCAATGGGTACTGCTCACTCCAGCACCTGGTGACAGGAGGGGGACCAGCGCTGGTAAAAGTGGTCCCAGTGTTGTTAGGACACTGCTCAGCAAGCCACTCTTACACAGACATGACCAAAGGTGCCAATTCCCAAACTATTAATATAAGTAGACCATCCCAGATGAAGCCTTTTCTCAAAATTCCACAGAAATAGGTCACATCATCTAGGGATTCCTTGAAATGTAACCTGAATTTTTCACCCAGCACCTTGCACTGAGCTCTTTAGTGACAAGAGGCCTGGACTTCATCATTTCACCCACAAACTCTGGTAGGGGAGAAGTGATCACTCTGGCTGCAGGTTCTGGACAGCAGGCAAGACCGAAGGCCCCAGGCAGAAGCCTCTCTTCCCTCCAAGCCACCCTAGAAGGAAACAGTGATGCTCCACCTGCCACCAATCTTCATCCCATCCGGGGCACAGGACCAGTCCCGTGACCTATTCCCATGCTGGTGATGGTTGCGTGCTGCTGTTGCAACACAGAGCATGTCAGCCTGGCGGGAGACCTGGCCCTCTCCAGCCGTCGCAGCACAGCGTGTCCAGTGTTGGGAGCTGGCCACTGGTCTGCTGCACGCCCCGCTGGCCGGCAGTACAGAGACACAGTGCCCTCCAGAATGCAGCCTCATCTGGGACCCACCCCTCATAACCCAGAAGCTCAGGGAGTCGGCAGGAGCCTGCTGAGAGCCAGCCTCTGAAAAAATTCAATATCCACTGAATTGCAGCTCCTGCATGGCCTCGGCCCCTCCCAAGGTCACAGCTTCCAAGGCCGCAGCTCTCCCCTGCTTCCAGAATGTAAGAGTACTGGGCTCCTAGAAGACTTGATATCTGAGAGCGTCTGCCCTCAGATATCAATAGCGACTTTAGGCTGGAGAAATCTGACAGACACCACCTCGGACAAATGATCATCACCTCATGAAAACCAGTAGCCAGAGGACACCCCATGACAATCAAGAATCAGAGGACAAGTCAAAGCATATGATCCTGATACAACATGCCCAGAAGGACACAGCATCGCCACTGTGTGCCCCTGAGCAGTCCTCGCTGGTTTTCGCTAAGGGCCAGCTCTCGTGTATTCGTGGGAAAGAAGGACAGGCCGAGTCAACGCAGTTCAACCTCTGCCACAAGCATTAGCTGAGCGCCTACTGTGTGCAAGACAGTAAGCTGGGGCCGGAGATCGAGCAGTGGACTGGGTTCTGACCTCTGGAAGCCCATAGTCTGGTGGGGCATCTCCCAACCTTGCCAGACATCAGGTGTTCTCCCTCTTCGTGTGTACCCCGGATAGGAGTGTCCCAGAGCCCCAGAGACAAAGCCACAGAAGGGAGTGGGGAAGAGTCTGGAAGATGCCTAAGGCATTGGGCGAGGGACGGCCCACAGCTCGTGTAAACACAAGCTCACAAAGCCTGGGGTGGGAATGCAAGAGTGAGGAAGGCTGGCCTCTCCTGCAGGCTGCAGCAACCACAGGGGGTGGAGGGCAGATGCGGCGCTGGAGCAGCTTCTCAGGCTGACGCCTGGCAGAGCCTCAAGCCAGGGCAGAAGGGATCAAGCCGAAAAGTGTTTCCTTTTTAAATCAATCTGGAAAATGCTGGATTGAAAGAAGTCTGATTCATTACCGCAGGACTTACCGCGGCTTCCATTATATCCAAGGATGCTTTGTATTTCCAAGAGTTTGGACACGCCACAGGTATCGAACATTTGACCACAAAACCCTTTGTTGGGGACCATGAAAGGAGGATGCTGTGGACCACAATTGGGGACCAGCTCCCAAGTAGCTCCCAGCTCTAGCACCGCATCGGGGTTGGGTTCACATGGAACAGTTGTTCTTGAAGTATGGCCCCTCACCTGGGAACTCCCTAGAAATGCACATTCTTAGCCCCACTCGACCACCCGAACCCTGGGACCCAGTGATCTGTGTTCTAGAAACTCTGCAGGGGCTTCTGATACAGGCTCCAGCTGGAGGCTCACTGCAGTGGGTAACAGGACATCCGCTGTGACACCTGCCCCCCACCCACCCCAATTCACCCCTGGTGCAATTCTACTGCTTCATGACCCAATTCCACTCCTGCCTGGGCAGTGAAGCTTCTCTGCCTGACACCTCCTCCTTCCACACTCCAGCAGGAAGACTCCCTCTGCCAGTTTCCAGGACTCTCACATATACCTAGTATTGTTCTATAGCCATGCTTTTATTATTTGGTGATTGTCTGCCTTCTGTCACGGAGCAGGGTGAGGTCTTCCATCCTTGACTCTGAACGCTGTCATGCACGTGGAGCATCGGGGCCGCCATGTCGTGCAGGGAAGCAGTCTCCATGTCTCTTGGCCAGGGCGGGACAGTGGAAGGATGGCATCAGCATAGGCATCCCCCAGAATGAGAACAGAGAGCAGAGCTTAACCAGGGGAGTGTGGGACACGGAGAAGGAAGAGGCAAAGGTGGGCAGCCTGGAGGTGGACATAGGGAGATGTGAAGACACGATCTCAAAGGAGGAAGAAATGCTTAAGGAACAAATGTGAACCAACAAGCATGTGCCCATGCTGCCAGCTGCTGGGCCCGCTGCACAGCTGACCAGGGCCCTGTTCTCACTGACCCACTGAGGGGGACAGACACACAGGGCCAGATGGGAGACCCATAGGGTGCCATGGAAGAAAAGAAACAAGGCCTCCCTGATGGCTCCCAGAGAAAGAGGCCTTCTAACTGTGATTGGGGAAGGAGAGAGTTCTCCAAAAACAACAAGAACAAGAGAAAATGAAACCTTAGAGGAGCTTCCCTAGAACCACTGGCTGCAGCCCTAGCCTTGCTGGAGTGGGGGCCAAGAGGCCATGCAGTCAGGTGTCTAGATACCAGGTCCTCAGCGCCACTTCCTTCCCTCACCCTGCCCATCCCCACCGGTAGGGCCCTTCACTCTCTGGGGGGGCCTGCAGGGGCAGAGGTTTCCCTCTGGTGTCAGGATAACTGAGCTCAGCTGAGCAGATGGGCTCAGCTAGCCCACACCGCAGCTGGACCTAAGGACAAGATGGATCTGTGGCAGAGGCTTGTGCTGGAGTCAGAGCCCCGGAGCAGAGCCGGTTCCGCCCCAGCCCCCCGGGGACACAGATGTCACCCCCAGCATGTCCAGGCTCTGATGGAACTTTTATTACTGGAAATTGGGCCAAACTAAGCATAAATAATGTGATGACCCCTGGCAGGCTGCTTTTGTGGCAGCTGCCAGGGTCATTTCGAGGCCAGCTGCTGCCCAGTGCAGCCCCTGCCCCTGGCTCGTAATCACTCCTGGGCTCAACTAACAGGGGCAGTGAGAGGGGGGTACATTTTGCAGGCTTCATGGATGCAAAAGACAGAGTCCTGTCTGGTACCTTCTCAATGGTTTCTTAAATACCAGAAGGTTTTAACTGGGGACAAGGGGTATCCCCAACCTGAAATTGTGTGGCTCGTGTAAGAAGTCTACTTGTAACTCAAGAGGTATGATATTTTAAGGGAGTCTCCCATGAGTTTGAATATATGCATACACGATTTCAAACAGTAGCATTAACTCAAAATTCCAGAAGCACACTGGAAGCACCAGTTTCTACCCCAATGCCCACAGACTTACTTGGACTGGCCATGCCCATCTGTTTGCAACAAGGCAGAGAAAAGAAATAAAGAAGGAGTGGGAGGGCTTACCCCAACCTGTGCAGAGGCCTCTGTGGCCAGCATCTTCCACTCAGCTACCAGTCCAGCTTCGGTGGATCAGAGGATCCAGTCCAAGTTAGCAGACAAAGCCTCTCTGGCAATGGTACAATACCCACCCAAGCAGGATTTAGGATGCATAGAGACATAACGGCCTATATTTCTGGGAACTACAGAAAACATAAGAGATCGATTTTAAAGTGCACATTCTATCATCTTTATAACAACTTGGAAACACTCCAGAAGCTGCAAAACAGTTTTCACCATTCATGAACCACACACACCTGACTCTAACATCTACCTGCCCTTCATTCAATCCCCGCCACCCTACCACCACGGTCATCCTATCCCTTAGGGGCCAGAAATAGCCGCCAGCCAGGGACCCCCACCTCCTTGGTGGGGAGACACCAAGGTCAGTCTATGGTTTGTGGCCAGACCAGGTGGGTTTGGCCCCACCTCCTTGGTGGGGAGCACCTGGACCTCTCATTTTGTCAGCTGTCCCATGAGGAGCACCCAGCTGTGACTGAGTTCAAAAACTGTAAATCACATACAGATACATACTACTGGACTAACTACTGAAAAGCGATGTCACGTGACTCCTTCTTCCTTGAACCACTAAAAGGTTTGTGATTGTTCACCTGAATCCCTTCTAGAACAAAGGTCCCCCTGAGTTGAAAAGGCCCCTTTGTGATGCTGTTTCATTTTTGAGTGCCATTGAAAACATTAAAATATTCAATAATAAAAATAACATCAACTGAGCACTTCTGTATCCGGCGCTGTGCAAACACTTCACTTCCATACTCTTGTTTAATTTTCACAACAGCCTTCTTATGTGGCGGCACTCCTATTATTACCATTTCAGCTAATGGGGAAACTGAGGTTCCCAGAAGTTAGGTAATTTGCCAAAGGTCCCAGCAAGTGAGTCAGGACAGAGCCCTGGTATTTTGACTCTTGAGTCCACCCTCTTAATCTCATTGGAGTATTGCCAAATACTCCAAAATATTGGCAATACTTCAAAATCTTAAATTCTTAAAGGTAGAAGGACCCTTTAGAATACGTGGTGAAGACAGGACAAAAACTTCCTTTACCAAACAAGTGTGCGATGCCAATCAGCTGCCTGCATCAGTGAGAGGAAAGGGTTTTCTGCTGGAACAAGCTGACCTGACACTGGCTTGAAGACAACGGAATTTGTTTCTCTCCTCACAGCTCTGAGACCAGCAGTTCAGGCGGGACTGTGCAGGTGCCCAGCTACCAGGCCCCTCCTGGCTCATTGGTCTTCATTCCCGGTTTGAGATTCTTTGTCGCAGCAGCCGTGGGAGACCCTAAGGGATGTCATGGTCACTTTAAAAGACATTTAGAATTTCTCTACATGGTTTCCAACAAAAGACGGAGCAAAGTTCCTCTCCCCTTAAACATGAGACTCGCATCTGAGAATGCAGTGAGAGTGATGCCACCCGCTCTCCGAGCCCAGGTCGTAAAGGAGACATCCTGGCTCTCTCAGGATCTTGCCTAGGATCCAGCTGCCATGTTCTGAGGAAGCCCAGGCCACATGTTCTGGCCAGTGGCTCAGCTCAAATCCCAGCTGAAAGCCAGCTTCAACCACCAGACGAGAATGTAAAGAAGCCTGGAGATGACTCAGCCACGGCGATGGCTGCACAGGAGGGACTCTAAGAGGGAGCGCCCAGCCAAGCCCAGAGCTGGCAGAGGTCATGAGCAAATCACAGCTGTGGGCGTGGGGATGACTGTCATGCAGCAGTAAAGAGCTGAAGCCGCCCTGGGCTTCCGGAAGGGAACAGGCTGTGAAAGGAAGACACAAGTACCTGGTAGTCACAATGGGCGATGCGACTTCAAAATTAAAAAGGATAATGAAAATAATAATAACTAAATAAACCTAATAAGAATCATAATTTAAAATAAAAATCTTTAGGTATTTGGTGGAATTCCCCAGTGAAGCCACCTGGGCCCAGAGTTTTCTTTATGGAAGGAAAACTATTTCCTCTTCAGCAAGATTTGGTCATTTGCGTCCTTTAGGAATTTGTCCCTTGTTCTAAGTTGTGAGGTTTAGTGACAGAAATGTGTTCGTCATATTCTGTTTGTGCCCTTTTAACATCTGTACAATCAGTAGTGATGCCGTCTCTGTCCTTCTTGGTGTGATAATTTGTAACTTTTTTTCATGGTCAATCTGACTAGGGGTTTATCAATTTTACTTCTCACTTCAAAGAATCAGCTTCCAGCTGGGCATGATGGGGTGCACCTGTACTCCCAGACATACAGGAGGCTGAGGCAGGAGGATGGCTTGAGCCCAGGAGTTCAAATCTAGCCTAGGAAACAAAGAAAGACCCCATCTCAAAAAATTGATGGATTGTCTCTATGATCATTTTCCTATTTCATTGATCCTTGTTATGATCTTTATTATTTCCTTTCTTCTGCTTACTTGGGGTCTCTTTTGTTCTTTAACTTCTGTTTTTTTTAAATGTGGAAACTGAGATCATCCATTTGAAACCTTTGATATGATTTCTCTGTAAGCACTGTTTTAGCAGTATGCCACAAATTTTGATATTTCTTTTCATTCAGTCCAAAATGATTTCTAATTTCCCTTTTGATTTCTTCTTCAATCCATGAGGTATATAGAAGTGTCCATTTCCAAATATTTAGAGGTTTTGTCTACAGCCAATCACCCTGAATGTGCCACATCTTGTCCCAAATATTTAGAGATTTCCCAGAGATCTCTCATTATTGTTTTCTCATTTAATCCCATTGTGGTTAAATAACATTTTATGGTTTGAATCCCTTTAAGTGTATTGACACTTGTTATATGGTCAGAACTATAATCTGTCTTGATAAATTGTCTATATGAACTTGAAAAGAATGTGTTTGCTGGGTGCAATGGCTCATGCCTGTGATCCCAGCACTTTGGGAGACCAAGGCATGGGTATCACGAGGCCAGGAGTTCGAGATCAGCCTGGCCAACATAGTGAAACCCAGTCTCTACTAAAAATACAAAAAAAATTAGCTGGGGCGTGGTGGCAGGAGCCTGTAATACCAGCTACTCAGGAGGCTGAAGCAGGAGAATCTCTTGAACCCAGGAGGTGGAGGTTGCCTTTTCTCTTTTTTTTCTTTTATTTTAGATTCAGGGGTACATGTGCAGGTTTGTTATCCGGGTATATTTCATGATGCTGAGGTTTGGGGTATGAATGACACCATCACCAAGATACTGAACATAGTACCCAATAGTTAGTTTTTCAGTCCTTGCCCCCTCCCGCCCTCTGTGACTCCCAGTGTCTTTTGTTGCTACCTTTATGTCCACCAGTACCCAATGTTTAGCTTCCACTTGTAAGTGAGAACATGCAATATTTGGTTTTCTGTTTCTGTGTTAATTTGCTTAGGATAATGGCCTCCAGTTGCATCCATGTTGCTGCAAAGGACATGATTGTGTTCTGTTTCATGACTGCATAGTATTCCATGGTGTATACATACCACATTTTATTTATCCAATCCACCACTGATGAGCACCTGTGTTGATTCCATGTCTTTGCTATTGTGAATAGTGCTGAGATGAACATGCGAACACATGTGTCTTTTTGGTAGAATGATTTACTTTCTTTTGGATATATATCCAGTAATGGGATTGCTGGGCCAAATGGTAGCTCCGTTTTCTTTGGGGAGAAATCTCCAAACTTCTCTTCACAGTGACTGAACTAACGTACATTCCTTCCAACAGTGTGTACAAATGCCCTTTACTCTGCAGCCTCCCCAGCATCTGTGATTTTTTGACTTTTTAGTAATAGCCATCCTGACTGGCATGAGGTGGTATCTAATTGTGGTTTTGATTTTCATTTCTCTGATGATTAGTGATGTGGAGCATTTCTTCATACTTTCCTTGGTCACTTTTATGTCTTCTTTTGAGAAGTGTTTGTTAATGTCTTTGTCCATTTTTAAATGAGGTTATTTGGATTTTGTTTGTGGAATTAAGTTCCTCATAGATTCTGGATATTAGACCTTTGTTGGATGAATAGTTTGGGAATTTTTACTCCCATCCTGTTGTCTGTTTACTCTGTTGATGATATCTTTTTTTTTCTTTTCTTTTCTTTTTTTGAGACAGAGTCTCACACTGTCACCCAGGCTGGAGTGCAGTACATGATCTTGGCTCACTGCAACCTCTGCCTCCTGGGTTCAAGCGATTCTCCTGCCTCAGCCTCCCGAGTAGCTGGGATTACAGGAGCCCACCACCACACCCAGCTAATTGTTTTGTATTTTTAGTAGAGACAAGGTTTCACCATGTTGGCCAGGCCAGTCTTGAACTCCTGACCTCAGGTGAACCACCTGCCAGAGCCTCCCAAAGAGCTGGGGTTACAAGCATGAGCCACCGCACCCAGCAGATAATTTCTTTTGCTGTGCAGAAGCTCTTTAGTTTGATTATGTCCCCTTTGTCAGTTTTTGGTTCTGTTGCCATTGCTTTTGGGGACTTAGCCATAAATTCTTTGTCAGACAGTATTCCCTAGGTTGAGAAGAGTATTTTTTAGGTTTTCTTCTAGGATTTTTATAGTTTGAGGTCTTACATCTAAATCTTTAATCCATCTGGAGTCAATTTTTGTATATGGTGAAAGTTAACTTTGTATATTTTATATAGGGGTCCAGTTTGATAGGAATAGCATTGAATCTGTAGATTGCTTTGGGCAGTGTGGCCATTTAAATGATATTAATTCTTCCAATCCACAAGCATGAGCATGGACTATTTTTCCATTTGTTTGTGTCACTGTAGTTTCTTTCTTCAGTGTTTTGTAGTTCTCCTTGTAGAGCTCTTTCACCTTCTTGGTTAGATGCTTTCTTCAGTATTTTCTGTCTGTGTGCCTATCGTAAATGGGATTGCATTTGGCTCTCAGCTTGAATGTTATTGGTTTATAGAAATGCTATTGATTTTTGTACATTGGTTTTGTATCCTAAAACTTTGCTTAAGTCATTTAGCAGCTTTTGGTGGGGTCTAGGGTTTTCTAGGTATAGAATTATCTAATCTGTGAAGAGACATAATTTAACTTCTTTCTTTCCTACTTGGATGCCTTTTATTTTTTTCTCTTGCCTGATTGCTCTTGCTAGCAGTTCACCTACGTTGACTAGGATCTGCCTTTTCATTAGCTAGCTTAGGTCACGTGCACTTAATGGGGTTATTGCCATGATTGGGTTATTGCCATGATTAGGTTTAAATCTATTGTGTACTATTTGCCTTCTATTTGTCCCAGGTTCTTTATTTCCATTTTCACTTTTTGTTGTCTTCTGGATAATTAGATGGATTCCCTCCTTTTTCAGCTTAATTTTGTTGTTGCTGTTGTGTTGTTGTTGTTGTTGTTATTGTTTAAGTGATTGCCGTGGGGTTTATAGTATCTGTCTTTAACCTGTTAGTCTTTCTTCAAGTGACATTATACCACTGCATGTATTCTGTAAGAAGCATAAGATAGTATACTTCCATTTCTCTCATCCGGGACTTCATGCTATATTTGTCACACATTTTACTCATACATACGTTATAAATCCCACATTGCCCTGTAATTTTTGTTTATACAATTACTTTTAAGGAAATTTAAATCATAGGAAAAAAGTCTTAGAATTGCTGTAAAGTTCCCTTACTCTTCGGTTCCTAGATCCAGTTTCCCACCTGGGGTCATTTTCCTTCTGCCTCAAAGACGTTTGTTTACCGTTTTTGGCAGTGTCATTCTGCTGATCAGAACTGTCCTACTCTTGTATGTCTGATAACGTGTATATTTCACCTTCAGTTTTGAAGGATATTTTCTCTGGGCATGGAATTCCAGGTTGATGGTTGGGGTTTTGCTCTGCGCTTTACAGGGGCAGCTCCTCCAGGTTCTCTCTTGCATCCTTCCCAGTGAGAAACCTGCTCTCGTTCTGTGCATTTCCTTTGTATTGCTTCTCTGGCTGCTTTTAAGATTAGATTATCACGTGCCTTGATTCATTTTCTTCATTTTTCGTGTGTTCGGGGTTTATTGAGTTTTGTAGAGTGGTAGATTTATACTCTTCATTAAATTCGGACGTTTTTCAATCATAATTTGTTCAGATATTCTGTCCATCCCTCCCCGCAACGTCACAGGAGTGGAAATCATGTATAGTTGTCCTTTAGCCCAGTGATGCTTTTTAGGTTTTTTTAACCCAAATGTTAGTCTTTTTTCTTTTTTAGTCCTTCTTCCTCTAGCTTTTTGAACATAAGAAATACAATTATAATAACTATCCTAATGCTCTTGTCTGCTGATTCCAACATCAGCATCAGTTCTGAGTCAGATTCAGTTGGTTGGTTATTCTCCTCATTTAGGGTTAAGTTTTCTATGTCTTCACAGGCATGGTGATTTTCTACTCAATGTCAAAAATTTCCATTTGATCTCATTGGATACTAGATTATTTCTGTATTCCTACAAAGGTTTTTTTTAACTTTTCTCTGGGAGGCAGTTAGGATTCTTAGAAATAGTTCAATGTTTCAGGTCTTATTTTAAGATTTGTTACATGAATCCAGAGCAGGCTGCAGTTTAGGGCTAACTACCCCTCACCACTGGGGCAAGGCCCTTCTGCGTACTCTCCCCGGTGCTCTACGGATTCTGTCTTTTTCCAGCCTGGCTGGTGCGAGCAGGCACTATTCCTGGCCCTGTGTGAGTTCCCAGTACAGCTCCCTCTAATGCTTTGCGTGGGGTCCTCCCCAGCCCCGGGTAGCTGCACATAAACATTCATTGATCAACACTCTACTGAATACCGGAGGGTCCCTCGGAAGATCTGTGGCTTCTCTCTCTGCACAGCCCTCTCTGCAGTGGTGCCCTGCCCTGGAAAGACCAGCTGCCTTGGACTTCCTAGATGCCCAACTCCCCTTCCTCAGCCCTGGCAGTGTGCCAGGTTCCAACATGCGAGCTGGAGTCTGGAAACTCTCTCCAGGCAGCCTGCTGGGAAACCACAGGACTATCCTCATTTGTCTCTTGCCTCTCTCGGGGATCGTCCTTCTCTGCCTCATGTCCATCATCATGAACACTATTGTTTTATATACATTTGTCTGATTTTTTAGTTGTTTCAAGTGGAAAGGTAAATATCATGTATTGCCCTTTCTTGGCTAAAAGTGAAAGTTTTGCACAAGTACTTACTTTTAATCATCCTTTTCTAGCACCTTTATTCCAAAAGCACAAATGAAGTGTCTGCTTCAACTTCGTACCTCCCAGAGTCTAATTCAATGCCTTGTACGTAGGATGTGATCAGCCAGTGCTGCTGATTTATTGAGAAGAAATGGTGTTTCTTTGTTGCAGGCAGGGGAAATGAAGAAGATGAACCATTCCCAGCTTTTCCAGAAGGAGATCATCAAAATGTGGTTTCTGAATATAAAACAGTACACGATTTTGTTTTACAGCTTTTTTATTTAGATGTGAATGGATATACACATTTTTTAAAAGGCAAGGGTTATCTGACCACTTTTTGGATTGTGCTGTAGGACTAGATGGATCGGATTACTATAATCACTATAATCTACTTCAACCTGGGAGTTTATTTCTGAGGAAATGGGATGTTGTATTTATAAGGAAAGTTGTATGTTTATTTGGCAAACATTGGGCATCCTCCTGGGCCTTGGGGCCCCGTGCAGCAGCTCAGGAGGGAGCTTCAGCACTCCAGCCTGGACAGCCCTTCATTGATGGGTGGGCTGACTGTGTGGGGCCTGTCAGACACCCGGCCCCAGGTGAAATGCACCATGGAGAAGAGAAACCACAGAACAGCAATCATGACAAGTGCAAAGAAAGAAAAATACAAATGACTAGGGGGAGCCTAGGCAGTCAGGGAAGGCTTCCAGCCAACACCCAGTGCACCAACATCCAATGCACATAAACCAGAATCCAAAGAGTGTCTTTCCTTCTCAGAAACCCTGCCACCTAAATTCAAAGGAAGAAGATGTTTTTCTGGTGGCTCCAGTAACATAGAAGGCTCCTCTCTCACAAGGGAGTCAGCAGGTCACCTTCCTACCAAAAAAGGGAACGAAACTCCATCCCAGGCATCTCTTCCTTGATGATAAAGACACCAGGCTGGACCAGGAGATGTTCATGTGCTTGCCCAAAGCTCCACTTCCCCTGGGGCCTGCCTCATGCAGGGCAGCCTTCTTCTTCTTTATTAACTTTGGAAGTGGAGAGAGCAGGTGATGACTGCTCATTCCAGGGATTTGTTTGTGAAAGAAGAGGCTGGAGCAGCAAACTCAGTGGATGTGGGGCTGTGGGGGGAGGTCGAGACAGTAATGAGCGTGACCTTGTCTCCAAGATGGGCAGAAGCAGCCCGAAGATGGCTACTCAGATCCCTTCGAGAGAGGGGGCAGCAGGATGCTTGGGAAGGCCCAGGAGGCAGGCCTTGTTGGCAGCCAGGGCACAGGGGAAGGGGTCGCCTCCAAGAAGGGCAGAAGCACATCTTCTGCTTCACCAGGAAAAATGGACAGAATGGATACGCAGGGTCGCCCGGTGTGCCGTAGACTTTTACACTCACTTCTACACTCACTGACGTCACCATTTTTCCCATTCTCCTACCCTTGGAATCTTTTCCTTTTTTAGACACAAAGTCAGGATATTTAAGTGTGGCGCTTAAATGGTTTAAATGTACGCATTTATTTATTTGCCTTGCTCCCCAGATACTTGATGGTGATGTACAAATATAAATGCATAGCTCTGTGCTGCATGATGAAATAAAACTCGTGCGAAAAAGAAATCAGAAAGAAGCACAGAAATTGGAGGGCGGTGGCTGGTGGGTGGTGGCTATCCTTGCAAAAGACAGGAAGTGTCCTCACTGGAAGGAGGTAGAGAAAGACCCAGAAGGTGTCTCCCAGAGTCTTAAATATTCCTGAGCTCTTAAATTATCTCAGCAGGGAGGCAGAGCGAGAACGAGAACAGAGGGAGAAAGAGAAAGACAGACAGACAGGCGTACCCTCCAAGAAAACTAAGCACTGGCCATTGGCCAAGCCACTTCTCCAGCACCTCAGAAATCCCTTCATGATGAATCCCACAGACCAAGATAGCCCGTGAGAGAGACCAGCTTCAACATCACATTTGATTCCACCTGTATTTCCAGAGTGTTGGGAAGATTTTGCAACATAAATCTCAGCCTGCCTACATCTTCTGAATGAAATTAATTTCTCATGACTTTTTAAAAATGAATCAAAAAGTAGTCTCACTTTTCAGGTAGTGTTATGAAAGCCTTCATGCTCAAAGTAAACATCAAAAGAATAGTTTAATCAAAGAAGCAAAATGACAGTCAACAACACTCTTGATCACCATGAGCTGGAGATTTCAGTAAAAGTATCCTCAACTTCTGCAGGACAAAAGCCAGAAGTAATTTTAAACAGATCCAGATTTATTTTATTATAGATCAGAGTCATGGCAGGGGTTCATCAAAAGGTCAATATGTCGATTGTTACTGTAAAGAGCGTTTTTTTATCTTCCATCCACTCTCACCATTTTTCTTTCTTTGGAGGTTGTGTTAGTTTCCTAATTGATATGGTTTGGCTGTGTCCCCACCCAAATCTCATCTTGAATTGTAGTTCCCATAACCCCGACATGTTGTGGGAGGGACCCAGTGTAAGGTAATTGAATCATGGTGGTGATTCCTCCATGCAATTCTCGTGATAGTGAGTTCTCATGAGATTCAATGGTTTTATAAAGGGCATCCCTTCCTCTTTCTCTCCACACTTCTCCTTCCTGCCACCATGTGAAAAAGGATGTGTTTGCTTCCCCTTCCACCATGATTGTAGTTTCCTGAGGCTTCCCCAGCCATGCTGAACTGTAAGTCAATTAAATCTCTTTCCTTTATAAATTACCCAGCCTCAGGTGTGTCTTTATTGGCAAAATAAAAGCAGACTAATACAGTAACATTGCTGTAATAAACTATCAAAAACTTAGTCCCTGAAGACAGCAGGCATTTCCTATTACCTTACAGTTCTATAGGGAAGTCCTAACAGGTCTCACTGGGCTAACATCAATGTGTCAGCAGGAGCAGTTCCTTCTGGAGGCTCTAGGGGAGAATCATTTCCTGCCTTTCCAGCTTCCAGGGCCACCTGCATTCCCTGACTGGTGGCTCCTTCCTCTACCTTCAAAGCCAGCAACGTCAGATTGAGTCCTTCTCACATCCATCACACTGATGTCCTCTCTGCCAATCTCTTCCACCTACAAGGGCCTTCATTATTACATTGGATCCCACATGGGTATTCCAGAATAATCTCTTAAAATCAGTTTATTAACAACCACAGTTCCATCTGAAACCTTAATTCCCCTTTGCTCTGTCAGGTAACATCGTCTTGGGATCTGAGGATTCAGATATAGACATCACTGGGGCATTATTCTGCCAACCACAGAGGTCCTTGTGAGAAGAAAAGATAAAAGTCATATGATTGGAAAGGAAGAAATGTAACTGGATTTATTCAGAGATATGATAATCTTCATGGAAAAATGTAAGGAATGTACAAAAAGCTGCTAGAACTAACAGTGAAATTGGCAAGATTGTAGGATACAGGTTCGATTTTTAAAAATTCATTGGATTTCTATATACTAGAAGTACATTGAAAGTTGGAAATTTTCAAAACACAATAAAATATTGGAAAATTAGAAGTGTTTACAATTACATTGTAACATTTACAATGACATTGAAGAATATTAAATACTTAGGAATAAATTAAACAAAAGATGCACAAACTACAAAAGAATCCTGAGAAAAATTAAAGAAGATCTAAATAAATTGAGAGGTATACCATGCTCATGAGTCAATATGGTTATGATGTCAATTCTCCTGAAACTGATTTAGAGATTTGGTGAAATCTCAAGTAAAGTCTCAGAAGGTTTCTTCTTTTTTGTAGAAATCGAGAAGCTAATTATAACATTTACATGGAATGCGAAGGACCTAGAACAATTTTGTTTGTGGCCAATGTGATTTTGGAAAAGGAGAATGAGGTTCGAAGACTAACACTACTCATTACGAGATTAACTATAAATCAACAGTCACCAAGACATTGTAGCGTTAGTCTAAGGGGGAAAAACATACAGATCAAGGGAACAGAATAGTGAGTTTAAAAATAGATCCACTCATGTAAAGCCAATTAAAATTTTGACAAAATTCCCAAGGCAATTCAATGAAGAAATGATAATTTTTTCAACAACTGGTCCTGAAGCAACTGGATGCAAATTTGTCCCCTGCGAAAATGGAACAATTAAATGCAACCCCTACCTCACACTATAGAAGAAGACTAATTTGAAATGGATCATAGATCTTAATGTAGAAGCTAAACTATGAAACTTCTAGAAGAAAACATAAGAGAAAATCTTGGTCACCTAGGCATAAGCAAAGATTTCTTAAACTGGACCCAGAAAAAAACAAGAACTATATATTAAAATTTAATAAATTAAACTTTATCAAAATTAAGAACATATGCTCTTCAAAAGACACTGTTAAATAAAAAGGCAAGCCATAGACTGTGAGAAAATGTTTGCAAACAATAGAAAGGACTTCTATCCAGAATATATAAAGAGCTGTTACAATGCAAAATGAGAAGATAAACAAGGTAATTTTTAAAAATGATCAAAAGATCTGAGCAGACAGTTCACCAAGAAGATATTAGATGGCAGATAAACCCATTAACAGATGCTTATTATCATTGTTACAGACATTAAGGAAATGCAGTCAAAATACAATGAAGTGTAACTACATACTCACCAAAATTTAAAAGTCTGGTAATGCCACGTGCTGTCAAAGATGTACAGAAACTGAAACTCTCACACATGGCCAGGGAGAGCATAAAATGCTGCAGCCACCTCAGAAAACCGTTTGGAAAACAGTTTCTTAAAAAGTTAAAACATATATTCATCACACGACACTGCAATGCCACTGCTTGGTATTTACCAAGAGATGAAAATAACATTAACAGAAAGACTTAGGTATAAATGTTTGTAACAGTTTTATTCATAATACCCAAATTCTAGAAGCATCCCAAAAGTCCATTGTGGCTGAATGAGCAAACAAATTGTTGCAAAGCCATTCAATGGAACGCTAGTCCACAATTAAAAGGAGAAAATTACTGAATCACTTAATATGGATGAATCCTAAAAGCATGGGGCCGTGGAAAAGAAGCCACATACATCAGACTATATACTGTATGAGTTCACTAATATGAAATTCTCGAAAATGTCAAGTAACAAAAGCCCATCAGTGGTTCCAGGGGTTGGCAGGCAGGGAAGGTACAAGGGAAGTGCATGGAGTGATGGAAGTGTTCTCTATTACAATTGCGGTGGTGGAAACAAGGCTGGAAGCATTTGTTACAACCCTTTCTATTGTATGCTTAAAATTGTTGAATTTTATTGGGGTATAAATTATACCCCAATAAAACTGACTAAATTGAAAGACAAAAGTATTTTTAAGCACATTCCAAATTTAAGGCCACTAAGTTGAAAGTTGAAAGGAAGATGATAGTTTGTGGATCATGTTAATTTAAACCAACATGTCCAACTCTCAGCCGCAGACCGCATGAGACTCAAGGCGGTTTTGAATGTAAACCAACACAGATTTGTAAACTTTCTTAAAACATCATGAGTTTTGTTTTGTTTTGTTTTGTTAGCTCTTCAGCTATTATTAGTGTTAATGGAGTGTATGTGTGACCCAAGGCAATTCTTCTACCAATGTGGCCCAGGGAAACCAAAAGATTGGACACCCCTGTTTAAAAGGTTTAAATTTTAACACTATTATTTAAGGTTCCCAAAGCAAAAACTGGGGGCACACCGCCATCTAGTGGTCAAATTCCTCAATTACAATATTATTCTAGCTTACCACAGGGTGGAGGTTTATCCCAGAAATGCTAACGCTGTCGTTTGTTTAAAGATAATGCTATCCATTAATTTGAAAAAGTTCGGTAACACATTCATTTATGTCCCCAAGTTAATATCTATTAGTAATAAGAAAAGTTGAAAACTATAAGAAGGAGAGATTATTACCTACCTTTGAGCAACAACAAAAACCTGCTTTAAAGACATTCACATTTTTATCAGGAAAAAACATTACCTGTTGTGAACATTATTATTTGCCATTTATCAGGAATTTTCAGCCAGTAAAAAATATTTAAAAATAAATAAAACAGAAATAGGATGTGTAATCACATAAAAGAAGGAAATAAAATTATCACAACTGGAGAATAGTGGAATAATACACAAAATACAGAGAATCACCTTAAAATTCATATAATGTATTAAGTGATTATGTATAAGATTAAATGTTACAAAAGTAATAGCTTTTCTATAACACAAAAGTCACAGAATATAAGCTATAATGGGGGAGATCGTCCATTAATAATAGCAGAAACAAAAATACGTTAAATGCCTATGATCTTCAAAGCAACATAGAGAAACTAAGGAAGAAAACCATCAAAACCTACTGATTGAGGTACAAAAAAGGTTTATGTGGTGAGACATATATCATTCCTTAATGGAAAAACTGCATTTATCCTACATGTTTTACGAAACTCCAGTCAAAATTTAGTACGGTATCTTTTTAGAACTTGTTCATATAATTGAGGCTAGTCTAAATGCTGCAAATGTATACATGCATTAATAATAGAATACATTGTGGTGCATGCCTTTTCTTTTAACTTTGTATACTTGGCATAACATGGAATGCATTTGTTTTGAGACAGAATCTGGCTCCGTCACCCAGGCTTCAGTGCAATGGTGCAATCTCAGCTCACTGCAACCTCTGCCTCCCGGGTTCAGGCGATGCTCTTGCCTCAGCCTCCCGAGTAGCTGGGACTACAGGCATGTGCGACCACATCCGAATAATATTGTAATGTTATTTTAGTAAAGACGGGATTTCACCACGTTGGCCAAGATGGTCTTGAACTCCCGATCTCAGGTGATCCGCCCACCTCAGCCTCTCAAAGTGCTGGGATTACAGGCTGCACCTGGCAGAATGTATTGTTTTGCAATTTGCCTCCTACAAAGAACATTAGCATTTTTAGATGCATTTGTGTAACTGCCTAGGGTATTCTGGTGTAGGCTCATAACCTAGATTGTTCATTCTTCTGTGAATGGATATTTACATCATCCACTTTTTTACAATACAAGCAGTGCAAATGTAACCATTTTTTTTGTCTTTCCTGGTGCACAGGTGCACATGTCTGAGCACAGACTTGCTAGGTCACAGGGCATGCACTGAGCTTTCCAAAGAGTCACTGCCCAACCCCCAGCCACAGAATTATCTCCTCTTGAAAGACTAGATATTAACATATGATACCGACTAAATTGTGCCTTCCTCTCCTTTCTAATGTGGAAGCTTCACCCCTAGATGGATGGTATTTGGAAGCGAAGGCTTAGGGAGTGATGAGGGTTGGATGAGGTCACAATGGTGGGGCCCTCATGACAGGATTAGTGCCCTTATAAGAAGGTAAAGAGATTCCCCCCAACCCCTGGGCACAGTGAGAAAGCAGCCTCTGCAACCCAAGAAGTGGCCCTCACCAGGAACCAAGTGTCCCAGCACCTTGATCTTGGACTTTTCAGCCTCCAGAAGTGAGGAAATAACATTTCTGTTGTTTAAGGCACTCCGTCTATGCTATTTTGTTATGGGACTATGAACAGCCTAATACAATATACCTCAGCTATAAAACTGTATTTCACTGGTAATAACTAAAATTGTACTGTCTTAATTCAGAAATGTTCACCAAAATATGTTGCAGGTTCTGATGGTATTTTCCATTTTTTTAATTTGTATTACCGATATTTTTCTAGAAATTTTCCCCCAAGAGTATAATATATCAAATACTTTATTATATCTGGCTCATAATGTTATTTTATGTTTTCTCATTGATGATTATAAATTTCTTTTGTATTTGAACTGTGAACATTATCGGGATAAAATATGTATTCAATGCTTTAACTTTTAATGACTGACATGGTTTGAATATTTGTCTCCTCCAAAACTCATGTTAAAATTGAATCCTGGCTGGGAGTGGTGGCTCGCGCCTGTAATCCCAGGACTTTGGGAGGCCAAGGCAGGTGGATCACTTGAGGTCAGGAGTTCAAGACCAGACCAGCCAACATAGCAAAACCCCATCTCTACTGAAAAAACAAAACATTAGCCAGGCGTGGTGGCAGGAGCCTACAGTCCCAGCTACTCAGGAGGCTGAGGCACAAGCATTGCTTGAACCCGAGAGGTGGAGGTTGCAGTGAGCCAAGATCGCACCACTGCACTCCAGCCTGGGCGACAGAGCAAGACTCCATCTCCAAAAATAAAAAAAGTAAAAAAGAAATTTAATCCCTAATGTGGCACTACAGAGAGCTGGGGAATTTAAAAGGTGATTGGGTCATGAGGGCAGGATTAATCCAGGGATTAATAGGTTACTGGATTAATGGGTTATGATGGGAGTGGGTCTGGTAGTTTTATAAGAAGAGAGACCTGAGCTGACACGCTCAGCCCCTTCACCATATGATGTCCTACAACACCTCAGGACTCTGCAGAGTCCCCACCAGCAAGAAGGCTCACACTAAATGTGGCCCCTTGAGCTTCATCCTTCTCAGCCTCCATAAGTGTAAGCAATCAGTTCCTTTTCTTTATAAATTTCCAGGTTTTAGGTATTCTGTTATAAGCAACAGAAAATGGACTAAGGACAATGACTTTTTAACATTGGCATCCAACACTTATGTCATTAGCAACAAAAATGAGCCACTCATTTTTCTTAAAATTAGCCATCTATTTCATTCCAGAAACAGATATCTGTTTTATTGTAAGCTACTACAGGTTATTCATTTTTCTGTACCTGCTGAAAATTCGTTCCAAAAATTCTTCATCAGAAATACAAATCTCTTCTGAATACATTCAAAAACATCACGTATTCCATCAGTGGCATTTATTCCTAGGAAAGAGACCTTCCTAAAAATCCTGCTGTTCAGGTTGCTGCCTGCTGTAACCTCATGGTGCCAGGTGGCTGGGAGCCTGCCTTTGACCCTGATCTTGTGTCCTTTGCTTCTTTAATTTATTTTTTTATTTTGCTGGAGGGCATCCGATAGCAGCTTTTTCAGAAAAGGTAACTGCAAAGTGAGCTCCTTGGGAACTTGCACGACTGAAAATGTCATTTTTGCATCCCCCTGGAGCACTCACCCTTCAGAGTCTAGGGT
Source organism: Aotus nancymaae (assembly GCF_030222135.1). NCBI lineage: Eukaryota > Metazoa > Chordata > Mammalia > Primates > Aotidae > Aotus > Aotus nancymaae. The sequence goes on from NW_026988455.1 coordinate 23,412,889, forward strand.
CTAAGTGAAATGCTTCCCTGGGATCAGGGAATCACATTCTCATTGCATTCTAGCTTCCCGCGTTGCTGTTGGGAAGACAATTAGTCCTTAGCTTGGGTTCCATTTTTCTCACTGTGAGACTTGATCTCAGTGTTTTGACGTTTCAGGATTTGTGTTTTATCAAGGATTTGTGTTTTACCAAGGGTCTTTTTCCTTTCATTTTGCAGGGGACTCAGTGAGTTTTTTCAAACTGGAAACTCAAGTCCTTCTGTTCTAGGAGTTTTTAAATGCATTTCTTTGATAATTTCCTCTTCTCTGTTTCCTTTGATCTCCATTAGTAGAATTTGTTCACATCATGAAACTTCTGGGTTGATCCTCTAATGTTCTTCACTTTCTTTCACATTTCCTTTCCATTTTCTTTCTTTGTTTTTTTCTTTTTCCTTTAAGACAAAGTCATGCTCTGTCACCCAGACTGGAATACACTGGCATGATCTCAGCTCACTGCAGGCACCATCTCCACCACACCCGGCTAATTTTTTTATTTTTATTTTTTTAATATAAAGACAAGGTCTCACTGTGTTGCCAAGGCTAGTCTCAAACTCACGGGCTCAAGCGATCCTCCCACCTTGACTTCCCGAAGTGTTGAAATTACAGGCGTGAGCCACAGCGCCCAGGGTTCACTTTCTTTGTAAGTCTGTCATCTGGGAGGTATTTCCTATTCTTCCATCATTTTCAACACAATTTTCATTTCCATGTTCTTTTCTCTTTTTTCAGTTTTCAAGACGTATTTTCACGCTAAGAATGTTACTTTTTGTTTTTTCCCAATTTTATTTATTAGCAGCAATATCTTCATTTGGGAATACACGTTATAGTTTCTATAAAAATTTATTTTCATTTTTACATTCTTTTTCTTTTCTCCCTCCTGTTAATTTCTTTCTCTTGAGTTTTCTCACTGTGCCTTCTGTTAACATTCTTTCTTCAAATGTCCGATTCTTGGCTGTCTGGTTTTAGAACGAGGTGCTGAAAAGCTGAAGAGTCGGCCTCCCAAAGTACTGGGATTATGGGCTAAGCCACCATGCCCAGCCTGGCCCTTCATTTTCGTACTTTGAATAACTTGCAATACTTTGCAATGAAATAGTTTATTTTTCCAAAAATGAAAAGATACAACCTCTTATTTCAAGAAAAGCAAACGGCTTACTTTTGTTGTTAGTAGATTTTACTCACAAGTTTCATCACCAAAGGTTGAAAGTGATAAATACTTATTTTATCAGAATGGGCAGTTGTAAAGTTTATGGTTCAAATAAAGAAAACGTATAATCATCAGCATGAAACTGTATAACAATATTATGAATCAGCTACATACAATAAAGCATTTGGGAAAATGCTTACCAGATAATAAGTCAAGCTAACGTTTAGAAGATACCATCACAACTTAAGGATTTTACTGTAGAGTTAAAAATAATTTGACATTTTCCATCATAATACATTTAATAGAATATTAATAATAATATTGATGTGAGCATATCACTACAATCTAAGTTTATGGAATCAATTTCTTACAAATATATATCTCACTGAAATAAGAAAACAATTTTGGTGAAAATATATAAATCAAGACAGTAAGAGTTGAATAATAACCAATGAAACTTAACTCTTTGGCATAAAAATTGTAATGATTTACTTAAAATGTAAAATCCAAGATTTTTAAGATAACTTAGTGGTTCCATGATGCTATATCTGAAAGATATCATACTTTGTTGTCGGTGCACACAAAACATGGTTTTAATGAGAAGTATTTACATAAATAAGTTATCTAGTTTTGTCTAGGTGGTGCAGTGTAATACAGAGAAAACACAGCTTTCCAACCAGAAGGTAGAAAAAATAGGTTGGCTTAATTTGTTACCAGCCACAACATTGGATTTTTTTTTAATCTTTGAAAACTGCAATAAAAATTATAAATCATCTCACTTACATTATGTATTTTCTCGATAAACTTTATGTTTTCAACCAAATATCAAATCAACCTCAGAGAGGAGTAAGTAATATGTGTAGAAAAGGGAAATTAAAATAATGAAAAATGGAAAACTATTTAGGCTCCAGGGTATGGCTGCAGACAGAGTGGGAACTTTGCTGGGCTTTGCAGTTTCACCTCAGTAGAAATTGTGAAGTGGAAGTCATTAAACATTGGAAAATGAAAACTTTTCTAGAGATGTGGCCTTAGTTGAAGAAAGTTTCCATTGTTAAAGCTAATAACAGATTAATCTGAGGAATGGTAAAAGTGACTGAACATACAAAACACAATGAAAATCTTCGTGAAAACAGAGCAGACTCTGTCACAGTACTGATGGACTATGATATTCCAATTGAAACAAAACAGATGGAAATCTCAATTCTGAGAGAAAAACTATTAGGTTGTCTGAATGCATTTTACAAAAATACATGTGTTGTATAACGATAAGAATAGAGAGTACATTGAATATTATTTTTTTAAGAGACAAGGTTGCCCAGGCTGTACTTGAACTCCCTAACTCAAGCAACCCTCCTGCCTCAGACTACAGAGTTTTTGGGATTACAGGTTCACACCATCATGCCCAGCAAGAATACATTGAACCGAAAGTTCCTTCAAGTTACTGAATCATAAAATTTGACTGAATGACAGATTGTGGGTTGAATGTGAGTTAATAAAATTAGGTCAACTGAATAAATCTTTCATACCAATAAGCAATTTTCACGTACTTAAGATGGTCTTCTCTGAACAGTGTTAGAAGAGCTAAGCTCTGTCGAATTCACTGCAGCTAGTTCAGCAGAATCTGAGCAAGGTTCCCTCTCATGAGCGATACTGTGGAGAGCAGAAGACCCTCCAAGAGCAGACCCTCATCTACATAACGCGATGGTCACAAGAAGGCTCAGTGCAGCTTCGTACGTTCAATCAAGGTTCAGACATGGGCCCCATTTGGTGACATCTGGAAGCAAACCAAAGATTGTGCCAGTCATTTCAAAACTACGTCAGATGACTCAAACATTCTTAGAATGTTTTGCTAAATGATTTGCACTACTGATTTCATCACTTGACACAGTTTTTATGTAGAGTTCAGTTTATTTAGAAAATAAGAGTTTCTATATCAATCTATGCATCCTTTTGCATTGTCAAACATGGTGAAATCCCTACTTTTTCCATCCCATCTCCTGCTGGCCCCTCTCGAAGTCAGGCCTGACCAAAACCCATCTTGAGAGTCATTGCTTCCTTCATTCAAACCCTGGGATAAAATGCTATTAAGCAGGAATTGCTTATCAATATGGCTCTTTAGTTGCAAGGTAGAGAAACTGAATCTGGTGAATTTAAGATAAAAAATATTGGAAGGCTATTCAGTAGATGGTCATAATGGAAAAGCTGGGCAGCTGGGCTGTATTAGTCTGTCCTCATACTGCTAGTAAAGACACACCTGAGACTGGATAATTTATAAAGGAAAGAGGTTTCATTGACTCACAGCTCAGCATGACTGGAGAGGCTTCAGGAAACTTGTAATCACGGTGGAAAGGGAAGAAAACATATCCTTCTTCACAAATTAGCAGCAAGGCGAACTGCTGAGCCAAAGAGGGAAAAGCCCCTCATAAAACCATCAGGTCTCATCACTCACTATCATGGGAACAGCATGAGGGTAACCACCCCCATGATTAAATTACCTCCCACCAGGCCCCTTCCATGACATGTAGGGATTATGGGAGCTACAAGTCAAGATTTGGGTGGGGACACAGCCAAATCATATCTTGAGAAGCTTGAGGTCTTGAGAAGCTTAAGGTCCTCAGCAGAAGGGCCCCATCAGTCAGCTCTTGGGAACTTTCTACAGGAGGGCTCACTTCCCACCCCTCTCTATTTTTGTGTGTCTCAGTTCAAGATGCAAATTTCTAAGAAAGAACTAGATTGGCCAGCTGGGGTCCCAAGCTCACTCCTATAGTTAGGGTGGTCTGTGTGCTCTGATCCGGAACTGGGGACAGGGCACTTCTCTTGCCTAAGGAAAGGTAAAGGGATGCTGAGCTCGATCTTCCCAGGAGGGCTGGGTTTTAATGTCCCTGTGGGGACAGAACAAGGGCTTGGTCCACAGATGTTGGAAAATTTTGACTGGGATCGCCATATAAAGCCCAGGACCCTAGAAGAGCTACATGCTCAGTGGCAGAAGATACTAGGAAAAAAATCCACCCACTGGTAAAGGGAGACAGCAAGAAAACATGTCTTTCTTGGTTCCAGCTCTCAGCTGGAAATATTCCCTCTGGAAAGTTTATCATCTCAGATCTTAGTATGGGTTTGGCCTTTGAATGTGTACTACCCAAATCACCCAGGAAACCTCAAGCCAAGAGATGAATGTCCCTGGTTTGGTGGCTCCCAAGAAACATGAAAGAAGCAAACTCAATGTCTCTGAAAGGAAGCACCTCAATCCAGGCCCCAGAGAGTTCATAGAATAAAGTCCCACCAAATATGAGTTCACAATCCAAAATTGCAAAACAGGTGATCCATGAGCTCTTCAGGCAAAAGATGGCAGAAATAACAAACAGCAGAGGCCATCGCCCCCAAACTGCAGATCTTGGAACTACTAGATTCAGAATAAAAGGTAAGTTGGGGAAAGAGATCAAAGAAGGAATTGAAACATGAAAAAGGAACAAAATGCTATGAAGAAAGTAAATGACTATTCAGGTCAGATATCAAATTATTTTTCCACTCTGCTTTTCTTTGTTCCAAAAAACTTGAATGTGGATCTATTGAGTTATAAGTTGGTAATGTGTTAAAATTATTTTTGACAATAGATCACTATGTGTTTATTTGATGTGTCACAGAAGTAGTACAAAAACATAGTGAATTACCTATTTTTTACTTGTCTATGCCTATCCACATATGCTTGTATATATGAACAAAGTGTCTTAGTAAGTATAGAAAGAGACAGAGATAGAGACAGCTAGAGATGGAGATAGAGATCCAAAATATGATTACAAGCAATAGTCAACTCTATCACACTTCAGCAGTAAGTGCTCTTCTCTTACAGATAGCTGAACTAATTGAACTAAAAAAAGTCCCATCCATGTGAAAAAATTAATTTCTAAAAAAAACTTTACACTTTGTGTCTAAAAGTATTTTTCACAATGTGTAATACATTTTTATTGCTTTGCTCTAATAATTGTACTACCAACTGAATCCAGAAAAAAAAATTTATATTTTAAATTTTGGAACCTACAATCATGAGGAATTTTATTTCAATTTCTATTGAATTATTGCATATGTTCCTGTATTAGTTTCTTAGAGCTGCCATGCCAAATTACCGTAAAATTTGTAGCTTAAAACGACAGAAATTTATCTACTCAAAGTTCTGGAGGCCAACAGTCTGAAACCAAGATGGCAGCAGGGCCACATTCCCTCTGAAGGCTCCAGGAGAGAACCTTCCCTTGCCTCTTCCAGCCTCTGGTGACTGAGGCATCCCTTGGCTTGTGGCCACATCATTCCACTCCTTACCTCTGTCTTGATGAGGCTGTACTCCTTCAGTGTATGCCTCTGTTTCTCAACTCTCCCTCTCCTTTCTCTTATAGGGATACTAGTTATTGGATTCAGAGCTCCTCCTAATCCAGTATGCTCTCATCTTGAGATCCTTAACTTAATTACATCTGTAAAGATGCTATTTACAAGTAAGGTCACATTCATAGGTACCAATGGTTAGGACTTGAACATATCTTTCGGTGGGACACAATTCAACCCACTACAGTTTCCAACCATAAAAAATATGTCATTTGGTGGGTCGGGGGTGGGGCTCATGCCTGTAATCTCAGCACCCTAGGAGGCCAAGGCAGGTGGGTAACTTGAAGTCAGGAGTTCGAGGCCAGCCTGGCCAAAATGGTGAAACTCTGTCTCTACTAAAAATACAAAAATTGGCCAGGCGAGGTGGCTCACGCCTATAATCCCAGCACTCTGGGAGGCTGAGGCAGGAGGATCATAAGGTCAGGAGATCGAGACCATCCTGGCCAACACGGTGAAACCCCATCTCTACTATAAATACAAAAACTAGCCAGGTGTGGTGGCACACGCCTGTAATCCAAGCTACTTGGGAAGCTGAGGCAGGAGAATCGTTTGAACCAGGGAGTCGGAGTTTGCAGTTGAGCTAAGATCACACCACTGCACTCCAGCCTGGCGACAGAGGGAGACTCCATCTCAAAAAAAAAAAAAAAAAGAACAAAAATTAGCCAGGCATGGTGGCATGCACCTGTAATCCCAGCTACTTGGAAGACTGAAGCATGAGAATCACTTGAACTAAGGAGGTGGAGGTTGCAATGAACCAAAATGGTGCCACTGCCCTCCAGCCTGGGAAATAGAGTAAGACTCAGTCTCAGACAAACAAACAAACAAAAAATATGTCATTTAGGACAGAAGTTTGTGAGAAAATCAGGATACAAATATGAGTTCAAGAAGGATATTGATGACCTAAATATGTAAAATCTGTATTTATGTAAAAATTTTAAATATGTAAAATGATGTAATTATGTAAAGTTTCTGACTATTAATTTTATGGATTTATTTTGTCAGGTCCAGTGGCTCATGCTTGTAATCCCAACACTTTGAGAGGCCAAAGCAGGGTTGCTTGGGACCAGGAGTTGGACACCAGCCTGGGCCACATAGTGAGATCCCATCTCTGCAAAAAACATGTTTTAATTAGCCAAGCCCTGGTAGTGTGCACCTATAGTCCCAGCTACTTGGGAGGCCGAGGCAGGAGGATCACTTGAGCCCAGGAGGTTGAAGTTACAGTGCTCTGTGATTGTACAACTACACTCCAACCTGGGTGACAGAGTGAGACCTGGTCTCTTAAAAAATAAATAAGTAAATAAAAATAATGTATGCCTTTTTAAAGAGAAGAAGATGAGGGTTAACTTTACTCCATACTAAAAATTACATTCTTCAAAACTCTATAAGCTTATGATGACGTTTTTAGTTGTTAATTTTATAATATACAATGAAGTACACGGTTTTTCACAATTCTTATAGGGACTAGTAAAGAAACTTGGTTTTGTTTTGTTTTGTTTTGTTTTTTGAGACAGACTTGCACTCTTGCTGCCCAGGCTGGAGTGCAGTAGCATGTTCTTGGCTCACTGCAACCTCCACCTCCCAGGTTCAAGCGATTGTCCTTCCTCCGCCTCCCAAAGTGCTGGGATTACAGAGAGCCACCGCGCTGGGCCTAGAGAAAAAACTCTATAGCACGCCTGCCGGTGGGAAGTCTGGGGCCTCCAAAGCTGGGTCAGGAGCCCCCGTGTGAGGAGGGGGAAGAACCTGGCCTCGGGGCAAGGGAGACGGTGCCGGGAGAAAGAATTACCCCCCAGGAGCCTGGCACACCCATTCTCAGCCTCGGGGGACTAACCTGCACCCTAAATAGGGGCTGGTGGCGGAAGGAGGCATCAATATGCCAGGCTCTGGCCTCAACCAGAAAAGGGTTTGTTTTGGTTTTTGTTTTTAACCAACATTGTCCTCCTCACCTACGCGTGACTCTGTCCCAGCCTCCAAACAAAGCTGGCTCTGCAGGCTCCAGGCCAGCTGCGATGGGCTGACATCATGGAACAGAAAATTACCACCAAGAGCTTGGTGACATCACCAGCATAGATCAGCGGGAAGTAACCAGGGCCTCAGACCAACGGAGCCAGCTGTCAGCCACCAGAGACTAGCTGGAGGCTTGTCCCTGCCATCAATGAGGGCCCCCTTTGGCCACGGCATCAAAAGTGGCAGGTGAGAAGCCCTCTCCTTTGCCCTCTTGTGAGTGGCTGGCTGTCAGTGTTTACCACTTTCTCTTCCCTCAGCCTCCGAGACACCCCACTTCTCAGAGGCCATGGTTCCCTGTCTGTGTGGTGTGGAGCCGCGCGTTCTGGTGCCTGCCTAGGACAAGAGTCCTGTGGGGCCCCAGCACAGCCCCGGCCAGCTGGGACAGACCCGAGGCTACTTTGCCAATGGCCTCTCCTCCGTTCCGGTTATTTCCCCGGGTGTCCTCTGCAGTTCTGGGGCGGCTCTTCACATTAGAGATGCAAAAATGCCAAAAGACACGCCCCGTGTCTTGGGGCCTGTATGGACCGAGATCCGAGCGCTCCTTCCCTCCTTCCCCATTCAGCAAAATTAAGGGCGAGCCATGTGAACCATTGTGCGAGGGACAAAAGCAGATCCGATACTGGCGATTTTCAATCTGATGGTATTTATTGAGCCCCTCGGTGCTCCCTGCACATTTCCAGTGCTGAACATTGTGAAAGGAAATTAAATCTTGAGATCCCAAACTCATTAAGCCAAAGTGAGAAGTCAAGTTGGGACCTGGAGCACACAAACCTGCCTCCCCCTTTTTGGTTCCTAAATAAAATGACACAAGATGAAAAGCTACATGCCTCCCCCATATTTTGCCCACAGAGAAATCCTTAGTGAGCTGCAAGATCTTTTGAGGTGTTTCTGTTAAAATTTCACCATGGCAATGTAAATGGATAGCTTATGTCTACAGGTCTGTCACCTCACTGCCCACCAGACACAAATCCATATCTGATCGTTCCCTTTCCCCATTTTGTCTATGTTATCTTATGTAAAATGCAGATTCTCTGCATTTTTCCTCTGCCCCATTTGTCTACATCATCTTACGTAAAAAAAAAAAAAAAAAAAATGCAGATTTACTGAGCCAGACAAAGGCATGAATGACTATTTTTCCCTACCCACCTCTTACATGATAACTGTGTGCTTCTCAATACTCTGCCCTTTCCCCTTTAAATTTGGAGTCCTCAAAATCATCTTCGGAGAAAGGCATAGACCTGTCTCTTGGGTGTGTCCTTAACTTTGGCAAATAAAGCTCCTGAAAGGATTGAGACTTGCCTCATCATTTTTCTTGATTGACAACACAAAGCAGCAAACCCAGGTCCCTGACCTCATGCAGGTTCTTCAGCCCCAGGGGCATGCGCAGTGGCCTGATGTGAAGTCATTTTGTTCATGATGGAAAAGCTATTCCCTTCCCAGCTCTCAAGCTGTGGGACAATGTCATCAGGACGGCCCATCCAGGCTTGTGTGTGTGTTTGTGTGTGTGTCTGTGTGTGTATGTGCACGTGCATAGGTGTGCTGAGGGGCAAGGGTGGTGGTCCTGCCCTTGGGATACTGACATCCTGTCATACTAATACTCTGATTGCTACATCTTATCATCTTCATGCTTGTCCCTGACATCTCTTTCTGTCACTGAGATGCAATGTCACCAACATACATTGAATCAGGACTGACAATGTCAGAAACAGACGAGTTAGACCACATATATATATAATACTTTTAATAATTGAACTGTTCACTTTGGGAGAAATAAAAACCTAATTACATATATTAAAAGAAAGGCAAGCCAGCCCAGGAACGAGGTAACACAGTCATTTATTAATGGTAAGTTTCATTGGCGAGGTGACGGATTCCCTAATTGTAACTCATAACTAATATTTTAATAATTTTTAAATTTTTGATTATTGTAACAACCCCTAAGCAAGTAACTACAGAGGAAAGAAGCTGTCACAGAAGAGGCCATGAAAAATATGAGTAAATTAATCTGGAATCTAAATATCGTGGGCAGACCACAGCATGGTTAATCCTTAGCCTGACCTTCTCTCTAGGGAACCAAACAAAATGTAGTGAAGTGGAAAAGATAATTTCTTAAACTGATAACTGTGACCTTAAAGAATTCTGTAACTATGACACCCAAGTCATACCCAGTCTTTTTTAAAGCCTTTCTCCAGCTCCTGGGGCCCTTTGCAAATTGCTCATTAACTCCCCAGGGTCACACAGTGCTGGAAGGAACAAGAGCTGTTACAGCAAGTCAGCCTCTGAGGCTGACCAGCTTACAGGCCTTGGAGAGACTGAATTTCATCAGGAAGGGAGGAGGCCAGGGAGCCAAGGGCAAAAGGAAGTCCTTCCGAGGAGGGTTGATGGAGCCCTCGTCCTATGACCACGTGGTGGCAGCCCCAGGAACCTGGGGTGGGAGGAGGGCACAGCTCTGGACTTGGATGCAAGCTTGGCTGTTGGAGATGGGCCTTGAGCTCCCTGCGTCAAGCCCCATCCCTGATAAGAGCAAGCAGCTTCTATAAATGCTAGTTGAATGATGGAGTTGGATTCTATAATTAATAACTTGGGCACTTTCCATAGCACAAAGCCAGATGTCCCAGGACAAAGATTTGGGAACCATGAGAGTTGCAGGGACTGAAGAGTCCCTCCAGCAACCAAAAGCAACCACACCCAGAAGCAGTGATGAGGAAAGTGACCGCCAAAAGCATGTCCACACAGAACTAAGAGCTGGGAAAATACTAGCTACCAGGGTGGTAGCCCCACACAGCTACTAAGCCCTGGAAATGTGGCAGGTGTCACTGAGGAGCTGAATTCTACATTTTAATTGAATAAAATTTCAATAGCACTTACCATCTGTGACTGTCAAATTGACGGTGTAGCTCTAGGGCAATGGCAAGCCACCAGGCATGTGGAGCAGGAAGATGACACCACTGGGTCTGCATTTGACCCGTCCAATCTGCACAAAATGTCTGGTTTTGTGCCATGGGAAGTGCCCAAGTTTTTTGTGTTTTTAACAAAAGGTAGAAATCAAAATTGTATTTGCAGTATGATCCACATTTTGACAATTTTATATACATTTGTTGGAAATAGATGCTCGGTGTCTCAAGGAAAAATTAGCACTGAGACAAAGGATTTTTCAGCAATGCAATTTTTAATTCCTGGACTGCAGGAGGGTATCTTTGCTTGCCATTGTGCAACAAGAGTACAATAAACAAAGGAAAACAGACAAATTTATCCCTTATGCATTTGGGATCATCCTTACTGCTGTGACTGATCTCCGTTGGCCGGAGCCAGACCTCACAATCTAAACTAAAACCCGATTGGCTAACAACTTAAAACTTTTCTAAACAGATAAAAGCAATGGGGAGCTGGGACATGCCTGTGAGCACGTCCAGCACAGATATCTTGGTTAAAGCACAAAGACATAGAATGTACTACATGCCTGTAAGCATGGCATGTCTAACAGCTACATAGGATAGGGCTTAACAAAGAGTTATTAGCATACTTATTCTTTAACAAGAAAGGAAACTTTAAAAAGGAACTTTTCTATTTCCCACAACATTCATACTTACATACACACATACTGAACAGTTTGGGAAAAACTGCAGCAAAATATCATAGTAGGTTAAAACTGCTATGGGACTATAAAGTTTTTTTGCTTTTTTTTTGCTTTTCTCTATTTTCCATGTATACTACAACAAGCATAACATACGTTTTTCAGAAAATAATAAACATCTTTATTTTTCTAAAATTATACCGTCCACTTTTAAAAGCATTTAATTACAGCCATAAAAAACATGAAAACAACCCAAATGTCCATCTATCTGCAAATGGATAAACAAATTGTAGCACATCTATAAACAAAAGACCACTCGGCAGTGAAAATCAGCAGATCACTGGCACACACAGCGTGCATGAGTTTCCGAAATGTAACGCTAATGTAACATTTAGGTGGACTATTCCTGGAAATGTGGGCATCAGCAAGTCAAGAGTTTGGGTTTTGTTTTTTTTTAAGAGCATCTAATAGGACTGGTACACCTGATTACAACGATCCGAGCACATTGCCAATTTTGAACAGGAATCCAAAAAATAGAAAGTTTGGGTTTTACTGAGCATTTTTCATTTTTGGTTTACTTATTTATTTTTTTGAGGCAGGGTGTTGCTCTGTCGCCCAGACTGGAGTGCAGTGATGCAATCTCAGCTCACTGCAACCTCCGCCTCTGGGACTCAGGTGATCCTCCCTCCTCAGCCTGCTGAGTAGCTGGGACCACAAGTGCACATCAGCATGCCCAGATGATTTTTGTATTTTTTGTGCATGCAGGTTAATATCTGCTGACAAGGACATTTCCGCTCCTGGTCTGAGAGCAGATCTTGACTATAGCCGTACAGGTTCCTGGCACACCTGGGCACATTAGCATATTAACCAAGGACAGAGAAGAGACAGGGCTGGGACCCCTTCTGGTGTGAGCTGGAGAGAGCATTTTTTTACTTGTATTTTAGGTTTTGGGGTACATGTGAAGAACATGCAAGATTATTGCATAGGTACACACTTGGCAGTTTGATTTGCTGCCTTCCTCCCCTTCACCTATATCTGGCATTTCTCCCCATGTTATCCCTCCCCAACTCCCCACCCCCCGCTGTCCCTCCCCTATTCCCTCCCAACAGACCCCAGTGTGTAGTGCTCCCCTCCCTGTGTCCATGTGTTCCCATTGTTCAATACCCGCCTATGAGTGAGAACATGCAATGTTTGATTTTCTGTCCTTGTGTCAGTTTGCTGAGAATGATGGTTTCCAGGTTCATCCATGTCCCTACATGGACACGAACTCATCGTTTATGATGGCTGCGTAATATTCCATGGTGTATATGTGCCATATTTTCCCTGTCCAGTCTACCGCCCATCGATGGAGAGAGCCTTTTACTGACTGCGCCCGAATCTCAGAGCGACAGCCCATTACCTTTGCCCTGCAGGACGAACTCACACAGCCAGCAGGGGACAGAGCCTGGCCTAATCCCACCCCCTGCCCACTCTACCTGCCTCCCTTTCCAGACCACCCTAGCTGAGAACACCTGCACTATGGCCATGACTTTGCAAATACTCCCCCTGGGTGCACATTGAAGAGGACCCAGGGGCGGTATTTCCAGAATATATTTCCAAAAAGATTGCACAGGTTACACACATCTCATTGCAGTGACACAAAGTCCTGAGGCAGCAGGGTCCTCACTCTTCCCTGGAGTTCTGGCAGGTGACTCCCAATGGCCCATGCCTTGTGTCGTCCCCTTCCCTTCCATGTCAGCAGGACCTGCAGGTCACTTGCAACTGATAAAGCAGGGCAGAGGTTGTCCCTCTGGGATTAGGGTGCAGGATGTAGAAGGCTCCCTCCAGCTCACATCATCAGGAAGCTCCTCCAGGTGGCCTTGCAGAACAAGCTATACGGTGAACTACACATGAAGAAGACCATCTTGCAGAGAGCGGCCTCCAGCCCACAACCAGTGAGGAGTTGATAAAAGGATCTTTCGAACAGCTTTATTCTCATGAATTTGAAGTTAGAGTTGAAAGACACAGTCCTAGGAGAAACAAAATCTACCAAACCTGACCCACACACAAAAATAGAATATATGAATAGCCCTATAACTTACAAATAAATGAAATTTATAATTCAAACCCCTCCCACAAAGATTACTTCTTAGGGAGAAATTCTTCCAGAAAGTGGTAAAAGAGGGAAGAGTTCCCACACAGTTCATATGGCCTGCGTGATTGTGAGCCCTGAACCCAACGAACGCGTGAGGAGAAAGGACACTTGCGGGCTGATCTCTCTTAAAATAAAGGCACAACATCCCCGACAACATATTAGCAACCTGAATCCAGCAATTTATAAAACAGGGATAACAGACCATAACTAAATTGAACGTATTCCAAGAATGCAAAGTTGGTTGAATATTGAAAAATCGAAGTATATTGTCATATTAAAAATACAAAGAATTTTTAGTCATATAAAATCATTTTAATAAAGGCAGAAAAGTATTTGATAAAGTTCCATCTATTCACTGAGAAATAAAAATAAAATTCTAAGCCCCACAACTGAGTGAATGGACCCCTTCCTGGTCAAGGGGTCCCTAGGGTTAAAAACTTCAGTGTTTATAAAGATGTCAATTATCTAGAAGTTGATCTGTAAATTCAATGTTTCAATGTGATTCCATTCAAATTTCCTGTGTATGCCTGTTGGGGGGAGCGTGTGTGTGTGTATGTGTGTGTGTGTGTGTGTGTGTGTATGTGTGTAAAAACTGAGTTTCCGGCCATGACGGTATAAGAGGTCGGACCCACCTCAGTATGCTCTCTTCCTTAGTAATCTTTAACCAGAATTATTTCCTGAGGAATAGGCAGAAACTAGCTCTGGAAAACAAGACACAGACAATCATTAGCCAATCACCTGAGGCCTCAGCCAAATGATTTCTCCCTTTTGTGCTTTCGTCACCACTGACAAACATCCCTTTCGGAAAACTGACCACCATCTCTTGAGTAATTTGGGCCAATTTACGGAGAAACCGCAGTGAGGGTTTTTTTGTTCTCCATTTCGCCTTTAGACATCAGAAGACCTAAAACTCCACCCTTGGATGGTGCTAACACTGCCCGTTTTTAATATGTGACCCATGAAAAGGTGTGAGGCTCAACTGTGTATGTTTCGCCTGTCATGAATATTCATGACTCCTCCCATAGCGTGTTGAATATGCATACTTAGCCAGCCTGTTCAGCATGAATTCCTGACTTACTCTTCCGCTCCCTGCAAGCGCCTGCTCTCGGTGCGGATGCTGTGCTTCCCAGCCTGCAGGATGGCCGACCTACGGCTGCAACCCTTTATGAGAAATAAAGCTCTCCTTTATAAATTTATGAACCTTGTGATTCTTCAGTTCACATCATATATATTTTTTTTTTTTGGAAAATATAGAAAAGTAGTAGAACAGGTCCTTTAACTGATACAGGGTAACCATAAATACATAAATGTTTATTTGATAGTAAAATGTTGGGGCCAGGCGCAGTGGCTCACACCTGTAATCCCAGCACTTTGGGATGCCGAGGCAGGCCGGTCACCTGAGGTCAGGAGTTCAAGACCAGCCTGGACAACATGGTAAAACCTTGCCACTACTAAAAATACAAAAATTAGCCAGGCGTGATTGCACGCATCTGTAATCCTAACTATTCGGGAGGCTGAGGCAGGAGAATCGCTTGAACCCAGTGGGTGGAGGTTGTAGTGAGCCGAGATCACGCCACTGCACTCCAGCCTGGGCAACATAGCGAGACTTCATCTCAAAAAAAAGTTGAAATCCCTTCCTCTGGGATTGGGAGGAAGATGGATGCCACTCTTGGCACTGCTGATCAGCACTGCGCAGAACCCAGTAGCCAAAGAAAGGCAAGACAAGGAATAAAGAGTGCAAGGATTGGAAAAGAAGAAATAAAACAACCAGTAACATGAATACTGCGATTTCCTAGGATGAAAATCCAAGAGGGTGGACAGGAAAATTGTTAGAATTAAAAAGTATGTGGAGCAATTTTCCCAGATAAATATCAAAATTCAGAAATCAGTTATGCATCCGCATACTAGCAAGAAACAGAGATTTATTTTTAAATATGTCACTTATGATTATACCAAAAGTGTCAAATGCTTGGGAATAAACCTGATGAAAGATGTGCAAGCATCTATATAGCAAAACATAAAATGACATTAAGAAATTTTTAAAAAACCTAAATAAATGAAGAGCTATACCATGTCTGTGGATGAAAAACTTCAATGTTATAAACATGTCAATTCTTTAGAAGTTAGTTCATAAATTCAGTGTGATTCCAGTTAAATTTCCAATGGGTGTGTGTGTGTGTGTGTGTGTATGAAACTTGACAAGCTGATTCTAAAATACATGAAAATGGAAGAGCCAGGACATTCAACAAGGTTGGACGACTTGTTCTAGTGGACATCCATTTATGATAAAGGCTCAAGAATTAAACCAATGTGATACTGGCTCAAGGATAAAAAAGAAAATCAGCCAATGGAACAGACTAGAACAGACAATGACATCACAAGAATATGATTGTTGATTTCCGAGGAAGGTGGTCTCACAAAGTGATGGGGTCTTTCCAAGGAGTTCTATGGACGTGAGATCAGACATGACCCTTGGCCACTGCCTCCCACATTCCAGGCGCACTGAGAATCTATTTGTAAAAGGCAAAACCCTAGAGCTTTGGGTTACTTTTAGAAAGTAACGCAGAATGTCTTCAAGAACTTGGGATTTCCAAAGACTTCTTAAATTGGATGTAATAAACTCTAACTAGCAAAGAAAATACTGAGAAATAAATATTTCTCACAAGTACTACATTGAAATGAAAAGCTTTATGTATCAAAAGAGACTATGAAGAAAGCAAAATGGGCAAAGCCAAATGGTAGTGTTTAGAGATGGTGCTGAGAGGGTAGGGTGATAAGGGGAGTGGGAGGGGTGACTATAAGCAGCTGAGCAGCAGGAGGAGGATGAGGAGCTCGACAGGCAGGAGGCACAGGAGGACAGGAGAGCACTTGAGGCTGGCCACGTGCCATTTCTTGAGCTGAGTGGTGTTTATATGAAGGTACGGTTGGTAACAATTAATTAAGCCATAACTCATACGTTTTCTGAGCTTTTCTGAATGGGTAGCATATTTCACAACAGAAAGAAGTAAAAATACATGCATAAATATTTAATTATTTAAAAAATCCTCTTGGACAGTTTAAGTAGATTGGTTTCTTGAAATGGATGATAATGACATGTGAGCGCTACATATTTTTTTATTTTGTTGGGGGGAGACAGGGTTTCCCTCTGTCACCCAGGCTAGAGTGCATGCCATGATCCAGCTCACTGCAACCTCCACCTCCCTGCAACCTCCACCTCCCAGGTTCCAGCGATTCTCCTGCCTCAGTTTCCCAAGTAGCAGGGACTACAGGTGTGCGCCACCACAGACAACTAATTTCTCTACTTTTAGTAGAGACAAGGTTTTGCCATGCTGGCCAGGCTGGTCTCGAACACCTGGCTTCAAGTTATCCACCTGCCTCAGCTTCCCAAAGTGCAGGGATTATAGGCATTAGCCACTGTGCCTGGGCTATAAGCTGCAATTTTTTAAGAAAAGAAAAGGCTCTGCAGGAGCTCACGGAGGAGAATGTGCTGTCTCTCCAGGCCAGCCTATTACATTCGGGAAAGGTGCTCACACAGCAACTCAGATTCAGCACCTGCAGTTAAAAGCCTCTTGCCTCATTAATGTCTGTCTGCCTGGTCTCTGCAAGGACTTTGCCCAAATAAACATCAGCTCATAAAGTCAAACATGCCTATTTGTGACTGCTCCACCCTGCACTGTGCAGACCGCAATGAGATACCTATGTGTCCTGGAGAGACAACTCAGCAAGACACAGTGACAGGGAAAGTCATCTGACCAGGGGAGTTCTTTTCCTTGACGTCTAATTCTTCCAGTCAGGTGGCAAAGTAGTCAGTGAGGAAGAACAACGCAAAATGAAAAATTCCATTCTGCACAGTGGAAAAACCCAGGGTTTTCAAGAACACTGTGACCAAGCAGGGCAAAGGGTGCTGAGCAGAAGCAGAAGAGCCCACGGGAGCTGGGAATAGCCAGGTTGCTGAGCCAGTGGGACACCCACGTCTCTACGTGGAAACCAGCCTTCTAGGAGCTGGTTCCGGTGTTTACTGTTTGAGTCAGATGTCCCTGAGAGTAGCTCTAAAGCTGGGATAAAGGTCCCAGAGCAAAGTACTCAGTTAAGAACCCCCTGAACAATTAACACGGAGAACAACCTTGCTCAGGCCCCTATGTGCCAAAGGACTTGATGAGCCTCAAGAGCAAGGGGTTGCTAGGACTCTGTTGACGACTCCATGATACTTTCATCATCTCCAAAAGCCCAATGGCGCACACAACCACAAAGCTCAAAGAACAAAGCCAACATTTACTTGGCCCTAAGTTCAAATTATTTTTTGGGCATTAGGCAGGGGATGGAAAATAAATATTTAATTTTCCTTTATATTTTAAGGAAATTTCCTTTATATTTTAATTCATGGAAGTTACTAGAACCTGAGATAAGAATGCATTATGGGCCTGGTACAGTGGCTCACGCCTGTAATCCCAGCACTTTGGGAGGCCAAGGCAGGTGGATCACCTGATATCAAGAGTTCAAGACCAGCCTGGCCAACAGGGTGAAACCCTATCTCTACTAAAAATAACAAAAAATCAGCTAGGTGTGGTGGCAGGTGCCTGTAATCCCAGCTATTCAGGAGGCTGAGGCAGGAGAATGCCTTGAACCTGGGAGGTGGAAGTTGCAGTGAGCTGAGATCTCACCATTGCACTCCAGCCTAGGCAACAAGAGCAAAACTCTATCTCAAAAAAAAAAAAAAAAAAGAATGCATTACATAGGGAAATAGTTGTTTAGATTTCCCTTGCTATAGAAGAAATTGATATCATAGTTCCTTTTAAAGTGTAACCCTGAAAAAGACTGGCATCTGTAACAATTTAAAATATAAAAAAGAAACATATATAACTTTTTTAAAAAGACATACAGTAACAAGTGTTGGTGAAGATACAGGGCAACTGGAAACTTAATACATTGCTGATGAGAATGTAAATTGATGCAGCCACTTTGGAAAACAGTGTTGTAGTTTATCAAAAAAGTTAAATATAAACTTACTGTATAAGCCAGGAATTTCACTCCTGGGAATCTATCCCAGAAAAATAAAAACATTCACTCACATAAATATTTGTACATGAATGTTCATGGTTGCATTATTCATAGTATTATTCATAATCACCAAAAGGTAGAAACAACCCAGTGTCCATCAGCTGATGAACGGATAAATAAAATCTGGTATATCCATACCACAGAACACTGTTCAGCAATAAAAAAGAATAAGACTGCTGAACACATGCTGCACCATAGATGAAGCTTAAAAACATGCTGAGTGAAAGGAGCTGGCCACAAAAGAATACATATTGTGTGATTGCATTGATATGAAATGCCCAAAAAGATCAAATCCATAGAGACAGTAGCAGATCAGTGATTGCCCAGGCCTGGGGACCAGGGAGGCAGTGAGGATTGAGCGCAAATGCTCCAAAGCTGTTTTGGGGGGTGATGAAAATGTTCTAAAACTGGATTGTAGTGATGGTTGCATAAGTCCATATATTTACTAAAATTGATTGAACTGTACACTTAAAGTGGGTGAGTTTTATGGTATGTAAAGTAAAAATAAAGCTGTGTTTTTGGGGAAAAAAGCAGAATGCACAGATGAGTAAGGAATGGGTTATTCAGCAAATAGTGTTGGGGATATTGACTACGTATTTGGGAGAAAAAATCAACTTACGTTCTAACTCATATCACACGCACCAAAATAAGACAAGTTTTATATTAGTCAAAACATAAAAATGATTAAATGAGAAATATGGCTAGTAGGAGACTCATTCCAGCATGGGGAAGGCTCTTTAAGTATAAAAGCAGAGGGGGAAAAAAAACATGAAGGAAAAGATATACTGATATTTGACTGTGAAAAAGTCAAATATCATCATATTTACCTATATATATATATCTCAAATAAAATTATAAGATTAAGGATGAACCAAAAATATATGTATGCTACAAATATGACAAATATATATATACAAATATATCAGGTCTTTGATGTTTGTGTATAGAAATTAATAAGAAAAATCCTAACATTGACAATTCCCAGAAGAAAGTTTCCGAATGCAGACTCATGGCTGGAGAGCAAGCTCACTTCTGCAGCCCGGCACCTCTGGCTCCTTGGTGACTTCCACAGCTTACCCACACTGCATGCACACATATTTGTTCTGATCCAGCCTCATGGAAAGACAGAGTTGGTGGGGCGTAGGGGCTCTGACCACACCGAATGCTGGGTGGCAAATAGCAGGGCAGCACTGTGTCCTCCAAGCTCTGATTTGGCCAGTGGCACCACCCTCACTCCTCTTCCCACAGACCACCTCCTCCGAAGGAAGGGTTCTGCCCACTAATGTGCAGAAACCACCCCTTGATAAAAGCTGTCTCCCCGAAAGAGGAAAGCTTCAAGCAATTATCGGTTTTCACATTAGCTTGAATGTGTCTATCATATTCTTCCTATCTAAAAGCAGGGAGAGAGCAATGCAACACGCTGGGCACTCACCTAAGGTATCTGATTTGGGTGGAGAGAGGCAAGGATCAGCTCACGCAGCTAATGAGAAAGGCAGGAAGCCTGAGACGGTAACCCAGGCTGGCATGAACTGTGCGTTCACCATTTCAGACATGCGAGAAAGCTCAGATTACTTTATTTTCTCCAGATTACCTTCAATCTGGCCCTATCATTCCACAGGGCTGTGAGAAAATTCAGTCTTCCTCCCCTGCCACACTGGGAGTGTGGAAGTCTCAGTAACTCACAGGCACGATGCCCCTACCCCAGCACCTGCCCACCACAGGACCCTGCCCAAGGGGCCAGCATCCTGTGAGGCAGAAGCCATTTCTTGCTGTGGCACCAGGCCAATATTCCCCTCAAAGACATTGTTATGCCCAGGGTTCTGTTGGGCCCTGGGCGTGGTCCCCACTAATCCATGGCACCCCAAAATCTCCCCACCTCTGTCCTTCCCTGGAATTGCTCTCCTGCTATCAGAACACTCAGCATCACATCTTCAGTTAACTCAAGACTGAAAACATGCACACCACACACACACACCACACACACCGCGGACACAACACATGCCACACACCCACATACACCATACGTATACCACACACACAAAACACACACATGTACCACACACATATACATCATATACATACACACCACACATACACATACCACACACACACACCGTGGACACATCACACATGCCATACAGCACACACACATAAAAATACACCACACATGCATACACCATACACATACACACCACACACACACATATGCCACACATACATACCACACAAGCTGTGGACACACCGCACAGCACACACATATACATGCACCACACACACACCATGAACACATGACACATACCACACACACACACACACACACACACACACACTAACCCATTGACTTAGCAGTGCCTGCCTTCCATCTCACAAAAGCTGGTAAGGAAGCACATGGACTTAGTGCTCTGTTTAGAACCCAGGGAGGGAAGCATGGAATGAATGAAAATGAAGCAGCCTGGTGTGGCGGCTCATGCTTGTAATCCCAGCACTTTGAGAGGCTGAGGCAGGTGGATCACCTGAGGTCAGGAGTTGGAGTCCAGTCTTGCCAACGTGGTGAGACCCTGTCTCTACTAAAAATACAAAAATTAACCGGGTGTGGTGGTGTGTGCCTGAAATTCCAGTTACTCAGGAGGCTAAGGCAGGAGAATTGCTTGAACCTGCGAGGCAGAGATTGCAGTGAGCCGAGATTGTGCCACTGCATTTCAGCCTGGGCGACAAGAATGAGACTCCATCGGAAAAAAAAAAGTAAATGAAGCTGGAATCTATGATCCTGGCACCAGCACTGCCCTTACTCATGGCAGATTTCAGTCACAGAGCCGCATTTCCCAAACCCGGAGAGGAGACAGTGGATATGCTTGATGACTCCATCCTGGATTTTAAAACAAACAGGAAGACAGAAGGGCTGGAGAACAAAGGTTTAGAAAAGCTCCAGACCAGTATTGGTAGATTCCTTAAGGCCCAAAACCTTTTTGCATTAAGAAAAATGCCCAGGACTGTGGAACTTTGTCTAATATTCAATTTCCTTACCTTAAGTGATTAAGATTCCCCCTAAAGAGCACTGGTTCTCAAACTTATGCACTCTTCAGAACCTCTTGGGCAGTTCATTAAAACACATCTGCTGGGCCCACCCCCAGAGTTCCCTCTCAGCAGTTCTGGGGTGGAACCTGAGAATGTGCATTTCTAATGAGTTCCCAGGCTATGCTGCTGTGTAAGCCAGACTGAAAACCACTGCTCGAAGTACACACTACTCTCACAGCTGGTAAATAAGAAATGTTCTAAATTCACCCAGATGCCCTACTTTGAAACACTGATTGCAAACTCAAAACTCTTCTAAGGATTTCATTAAAATTACGAGACTAATATATCAGTTGTTCTTGAATGTTTTAAACACTTTAAACAGCAGCTGAACACTTCCATGCATTATAATTATTACAAATATAATCAGTACGTTCAAAGTAAACATTTACAAAACAGGCAATATTGTGGATCTTAAATGGCTTTTTCATGATCTCTATTTCAATTCGGATTTCTGTTTCTGTTATCTTCATTCCTTATTTTTTCCCAGGGGCACGGTTTCACTCCCCTGATTAGAGAGATGGGTCATAGTCTCAGAGGCTGAGGCTGGCAGAGGTTTCAGTTATTGCCTGAAACTCAGTGACTTAAGACCAGAGACACACACCTTGGGTGCACCTTCCTGGGCAATTCCCCCTGAATCACTTCCCAGCTGGGCAAGCCCCTTTTAATAGTTCTACTTCGTGTGTTATGGCAGGAACTGTCCAAATGATAAACCTTGAGCAGCTGGATTGCTGTAGGATTTTGTGACATAGGTGACATGGTCTTTTCTGCAGCATATACTTAGTCTGAGCAATTTGTCCAACAGCATGCTGGAACCACCACATACTGGTTTGCCAGAGTCAATTGTTGAATTTTTAGGAATCTCACAAGCTGATTATTAAACATAGCCTTTATTAAATGTTAAATTATGTAAACTTAGAATTAAATGCATTATATTAAGAACAAAGGGGCTAGGTGAGGTGGCTCATGCCTATAATCCCTGCACTTAGGAGTTCGAGACCATCCTGGCCAACATGGCAAAACCCCATCTCTACTATACATGACAAAAATTAGCCTGGCATGGTGGCATGTGCCTGTAGTCCCAGCTACTTGGGAGGCTGAGGCAGGAGAATCACTTGAACCTGGGAGGCAGAGGTTGCACTGAGCTGAGATCATATCACTGCACTCCAGCCTGGGAAACAGAGTGAGACCCCATCTCAAAAAAAAAAAAGAAAAAGAAAGAAAGAAAAAAGAACAAAGGTAATAAATACTCAAAACTTGTCACTTCCTATTTATGTTACTAACGTCTATGCCCTTGACAATATTCACATCTAATGTATCTGCATGATAGAAACACTGTACAGTAACAAACTCCTGTGCCTCTCCTCCCAGCTCCAGGAATGTTCAGTGATGTTGGCAGCTTGACATCAGCCATGGTGAAAGTATTCATTCCACAGAAATCAGCATGCCCTACAAATCAGCAGGGCCCCCGACCAGGCAGTTATTAAACAACTGACATTGAGCCTATCTTCACACAAGAATGTGGCAATAAATGTACTTTAAAACTACACATCCTGAGAGTCTTTTGTGCAAAAACTTAGAAAACTATCAAGCCATTTTTGCAAATGCTTGCTTTGGGTGGGAACTGCCTGGCCCTGGATGGGTCAGTTACAGTTATAGCCTGGAATCAGTCTGAGTCACTGAAACTTGGACTTTTTTTTCCTCACCAACCATAAAGATGTGTAGGAGAGACAGACAAAGGTGTAGAGACTTCCATCCCATGCCACCGCTGAGCAGCAGGGCAGCCCTGAGCGCAACCTCTTCCTGTCTGTAAACCTCAGCTTTCTCATCTGTGCAATGGAGATAATGACACCTATCTCGCAACGTACTTGTCAAGTCCAAGCAAGGAAGGCACGTGCAAATTATATGATGCTACTTAAAGTGATTGCCATCTATTTAAAATATACTTTTTAACAAGGATGCAAACATGGAAAGGGAAACTGCCCATTGATTACAACTGAAATGATACTCAAGAAGGCATCACTCCATAAATACGGATGGCAAAATTGTACTTAGGAATACCAAAAGCTGACTTAGAAAGTCAGACAGAAAATATACTGGAGAAGAGTTTAAATAAGTAAGCAGCTATCTCTGTGGGAATAAATAATCTGAAAGCTGATATTTCATGCAGATGCTTGGGAACTTGTCTGCCCAATAAAATCTTGAGACACTAAAAGCTGTGGTGACATGACTGGCTGTGTTTCCTAGGAAAGAAAGAAGAGTAGACTGACATATTAGGAAGGGAGAGGGAGTGAAGGATGCGAGACAAAGAAAGAAAAGACAGGTTTAAAAAGAGAGAAAGAGGCTGGGCATGGGGGCTCACGCCTGTAATCCCAGCACTTTGGGAGGCCAAGGCGGTGGATCACTTGAGGTTAGGAGTTTGAGACCAGCCTGACCAACACGGAGAAACCCCATTTCTACTAAAAATACAAAAAAAAAAAAAAATTAGCCAGGTGTGGTGGCACATGCCTATTAAAGGAGAAATTTCTTGAACCCGGGAGGCAGAAATTACAGTGAGCCAAGATCATGCCATTGCACTCTAGCCTGGCCGACAAGAGTGAAACTCCATCTCAAAAAAAAAGAGAGAGAGAGAGAGAGAAAGGAGAGGAAGGAGCATGGTGACTCACACTTGTAATCATAGGACACTTTGGAGGACTGAGGCAGGAAGATCCTTTGAGGCCAGGAGTCTGAGACCATTTTGGAAAAAATGACAAGAATTCATGTCTTCAAAACTAAAATAAAATAGCCAGGAACAGTGGAGTGTGCCTGTGGTGCCAGCTACTCTGGAGGATAAGGCAAGAGGACTGCTTAAGGCCAGAAGTTTGAGGCTGCAGTGAACTGTGATGGCACCACTGCATTCCAGTCTGGGCAACAAAGCAAGACCCTATCTCTTAAAAAATAAATAAATAAGAAGCAGAAGGGGAAACTGAAAAAAGAAAAAGAAAATAAACCCTCTGTAGAAGTTTGCAGCAGTGAAATAAGTGATTGCAATAGCACAAGTGACAGCAGGGTTAAGGTAGATGGAATGATACTGTATTTGTGCCTTATATGGCATGTGATATAGCACACCATCACTTTATGTAGACTGTTTCTGCAGGATGCCATGGACAGGCATGCACAGCCCTTGGTTGAAGGTAAGGATACATATTCTAATTCTAATGTCTGCATCCCCTATGGGTCTATTTTTAATTTAGGTTGTTTCTGTTTGTTCTTATTACTGTTACCTTGTCTCCTCCTGTGTTTGACTAAATTTCTTTACCAGACATTGTATTTGAAGTTATTTGTAGAAATACTTTGAGACCTAAAAAATTTCCATGACTTCTGTAG
Organism: Aotus nancymaae; assembly: GCF_030222135.1. Classification (NCBI taxonomy): domain Eukaryota; kingdom Metazoa; phylum Chordata; class Mammalia; order Primates; family Aotidae; genus Aotus; species Aotus nancymaae. The sequence goes on from NW_026988455.1 coordinate 23,437,636, forward strand.
GGCTCCTGGCCAAAAAGCAATCTGGAATTACCTAACTTTTTTTTCAAAACTTGAGAGTTTCTGAGCCCCCAGATGTCTCAATACCAGGCCACAGTCTATTCAAAGTGGTCTTCGGTTTTTTCTTTTGTTTTGTTTTGTCTTTACCTCTGATTCACTGTTACTCCAACAGTGTAGCCTTTTGGGGTTCCAGTCTAAAGCATGGGAGATCACCATGGGCACCCCCAGGCTCTGGCACTCCAGCTTCCTCCCACATTCTTCCAGGATGTCAAATGCATTGGTGGGCCACTCAGCCATTTCCATAGCAAAAGTGACTCAAGTTCCAGGCTCATGTCTCTAAACTTCTGTCTTCACTTGCATCTCAGTCTTGGAATTCTTCACATCCTGGCTAGCTCTCTAATGCTCTCAAGCAAACTTTAAAACATACATTTTCCAGCTTTCCTACTTGTCTTCAGCAGAAGAATTGGGTTGGATTAGTGTATCATTGTCAGAAAGTCTCCAAATCAAATCTTAATGTTTTAAATATTGAGGGTCTCTTATGTCAGAAAAACACCTACATGAAGAGATAATAGAGTTTAATTAGTAAATATAAATTAATAATATGTTTTAATACATATAAGTGTAAATTAGCAAATACGTAAAACCTAGGCTGATGGTAAAGATGTATTTATTCACTGATTCATTCATTTATTCAGCCTCTCACTATGAGCCAGGTAGAGTTGAAGGGATTTAGAACTTATCAGTGAACAAAGTAGTTGAGGACCCTCTCAGGACTGCATGTCACTGAGACAGGACATAACCTGTATAATCCCCTTTAAAATGTACTTTGGATGTGTTCTCCAAGGCACAGACTCATATGCATGCTTCCCAAGGTGCACTTGGGCTGCAGGCATGGAGGGGGCCCATGGCTTAAAGCCATGACCAGAGCGCAGGTGTTTCCAGCTGGGTGATCTGGAGAGGGAGGCAGGTAGGGAGAGGGCAGGGCTGGGGTCAGGCTGGGCTCTGTCCCTGCAGCTGTGGCAGTCCCTTCTGCACTGGCGAGGAGAGGACCGGCCCTGTCTCTTTTCCCTCCTTGGTTAATATGCTAATGTGTCCAGGTGTGCTGGGAGCCTGGCTGGCTCAGGAGGCTAGCAAACCCCATCGAATGCCTGCCCTCACAGGCTCTATGAGAACGCTTGGCACTGTCAGCAAGAGTGTTACCCTATACTCGTCTGCCAAGGGACCACCCTCTCCAACTCATCAGCTTGCCTCCCGAGGGTTTTTTGAACACAGCTATTACCTTCAGCAGCAACCCTGAGCTTTCTCTATCTTGAAAATGCCTTCAAATGTTCATAGGCTGTAGCAGTTCTGTTGTTCATGCGCTCTTCAATGAGAGCAAAGGGTGTGATTGGCCAGGAGTGGGGAAAGAAGCTGTCAGTCTATGAGGAGCTCCAGGTGGCTGACTGCCCTCAATGTCCCCACGTGCCACGGCCCAGCCAAGAGTATGTTCTCCTGATGGCACCAGTTGAGTCCATGGCCTGCCCGCCTGCTGCCTCCTCTGCAGCCCCCTCTCATTCTGTCCTGCAGGAATCTCCCCCTCAGTCCTGCCCACTGTGCCTGGGTATCTTTAACTGTGCACTGGGTATTCTTTGGAAACCTGCCTGTAGACACACTCAGAGGCCAAGATGATAACACTTTCCTGAAGAGAGGACTTGTCTGTGCCCTTGTGCTGGCCTCGGTTCAGTTTCAGGGACTGCAGTGTTCTGGGCCATGCAGGTGACGGAGAGCTGGGCTGCAGGCATGGAGGGGGCCCTTGGCTTAGTGAACTTTTGGGGTTCCTTTTCTGCATCCACCAGTCTTTGACCAGGTCTGTTTACTGCTCACTCCAGGAGTCAACAAGACCACAGAGGAAAAGCAGATCCAGGGGCTACATGAGTTTCCTGGGTTCTAACCTTCTTCTAGACCTTGGCTGGGTAATTTTTCACCAACCTGTTCACTTTCTGATGCTCTAGAGCAGGACACTGCATTTTATATTGTGTGAGCTTTTCTAGTTCTCCTCTGCAGGACAGTGGAGCTAAATTACAGGATCCACCACTATCAGAGGCAGAAGCTATGTTCTTTATGGAGAAAGCTTTCAAATCACACAGAAGTGTGCACAAAGGAAAAGTGAACATTGGCCCTTCCACTCACAGCCAACCCATTTCTATGGGGAGTGGCTGCTGCAGTTGGAATGGAGTCTGTGTGTGTGCATACATGCATAAGTTTTGATTCCTCAACTGCACGATCTCCTCATCATAGGAGAACCAGGCGGCTTGATGGCTCTGCTCTGGGAGCTGCTGCTATGACCACAAGCACTCCCATCCTCTCTCAGGACCATCCCATGTGGCTCACCATCCATGATAGCCATGTTCCCACCCCTTCTCCAGAGGGTCTGGCAGCTGTATTTTCATTCCAAGGTACCTAACTTAGAAGTGCATTGGCCGCATGTTGGCATCTGTCCTGACACAGGGAACTCACACTTGTCCACACTGCATGATCATCCACACTGCTTTCCATTTTGGTTGCTGAGGACTGGAAGGCAGGCAGACGTGCCACCTCCATGGGGATTTATTACAAGGGATGAGGACTCCAACGCCTCTTTGGCTGGCTGCGGCATGCAGAGAAATTTCCAGGCGCAGCACGTTTTCCAGTGCATGAACAGGAGCAAGCGCTGCCTCAGATGGGCAGCCAGCGACAGTGGGAATCTGTCATGCCCTGTGCACCTGCCTCCTGTCTGGTCCCCATTTTAACAAGCACTGGTATTAATGGCTTGGCCTTAGCAGGTGCCCTGGGAGGCTGGGGCAGGTTCAGGTCTGAGCAGTGCAGCTCAACTCACAGCCCCCATCAGCTCCGCTTTCAGAGCAGGGACAGTGGCTGTCACACACATCGCAGAGCATGGGCCAGCACTGTCTTGCTAAGGCTTACACCAACAATAGAATTGTAACTTCACTTGGGATGGATTTGTGCCCATTTCTCTCCCCATCATCAGACACGCTGGAGACACACACATCAAACAGGGCCACCTGAGCCTTCTGTCCCCATCTTCACTACTGAAACTGCTTTCAGCTGATTTTTTAAAAATTCTTCACTATCACACACATGCATTTACACGTTTTTTGCAGATCTGGGCAAGTATTGGCTGTAGGTAGCTGTAATTTGGGAGAAGGATATCGAAACACAAATCCATGGTTTTCTCCATATTGCCTCATGACAAATTATGTTTTACACATACTTTATGAACTGCCTTAACTCCTTCCTGGAAGGAAACAGGTGTCTTAGCCTGCACGCCTCCAAAAGCAGCCCCTGATGCAGGTAGCTTTTTGGAAGGTAGGTCCAAGAAGCACAAGGGAGGGAATGGGGAGCTGAGCCAGGGAGAGGTGAATGGCTTCCAGGATGCATTCACGGGCAGGTGACTATGGGAGACTGGACCTAGTGCCACTACAGATGCTCTGAGGACCTGCAGTGGAGAACTCCACTGAATTGTCCCTGCGGGTGACAAGGCAGCCTGCCCAGAGTCGCCAACTGCCCTGCACTTCTCTGTCACACCAGCCTGCATGAGACGTCCTCAGGGACCAGAAAAGCTCTCAAGCAAAGAGTCTGCTGCAGTGCCGGGATGCGATGCTGCCCACCTGCTGCAGCTGCAGAACCCAGGCAGGTGGCAGGGATGTGGGGAGGGGCACCAGCACATTGGTATCCTGGGATGTTTAGAAAGAAATGAGACCACAAATCAGTGATCCTTTGATATGAGCTGTTTTTTTAAGTATAGGAGTAATTGACCCCAGTCTTGTCTCCATTCCACGGTAAGGGCATTCAGGAGATCCCTGCTCACATTCACATCACCAGGTGAGAAGGAGGCAGGGCTCACCCCCAACAGGGTCTGCTGTCAAGCAGGGGTCTTCAGGTATCTGGGGAGATGGGTTCCAGGGGCAACGGCAGCAGTCACCCTCCGCACAGTGAGAGATGGGAAAGGGTAAGATGACCTCCCCCAAGACAAGCAAGACAACTCTAGCCAAGAAAGGAAGCCACAGCCTTCCCTTCTGTGAGGTCAAGGTTGGCAGGTGTGAAGAGGGGCTCTCAAAATCTTAGAGGGTTAAGACAGACTTCCAGTTAAAAGTCGTAGGATAATCATTGGCTCCCTCCCCAAATGTTCCTAAAATAAGCATACAAGACAAAAAGGTAAAAACCTACCTATACACAACCAAGGACATGGATTCAAATATGTGAAGAACTCCTGCAAGTCAGTAAGGAAAGAGCAGACGTGCCAGTAGAAAAGTAGGCAAAATATTTGGATAGTACAATGGGTATTTTTATGGGTCCACTTAACTGAACCTCAGGGTGCCTAGATATGTGGTCAGGCATTATTTCCAGGTGCATCTGTGGGGGTGTCTGGAAGAGACCTGCATTTGAACTGGTAGACCGAGGGAAGCAGGTGGCCCTCCCCAGTGTGGGTGGCAGCATCCAATCCATGGAAAGCCCAAATGGAACAAAAAGGTGGAGGAGGGTTAAATTCACTCTGCCTGTTGGAGCTGGGACATCAATCTTCTCTTGCTCTCAGTGCTCCTGGCTCTCAGGCCTTCGGAGTCTTCTGAAATCCATCTGAAATTCCTTCTGGAATCTACACCATCAGCTCTCAGGCCCTCAAACTACACCATAGCTTTCCTGAGTCACCAGCTTGCAGATGACAGATTGTGGGATTTATCAACCCCCATAATCATGTAAGCCAATTTCTCATAATAGATTTCTTGTGAAAGACTTGTATGAGGCTGGCCAGAGTACCGCTGCACATAACCACTACAAACTGAAGCAATTCAAATTCCATCATCCCTAGAATAGATAAGATATATTGAAATATAGAATTAAATATAATCATATATTAGGCAAATTATATATTATTAATTACATATAAACCATGTATATGTTATGCATAATACATGCATGAATAAATTATTATATAGAATATATGATATTATACAGCTATAGCATTACATTATGTGTTTTACAATACATAAATATATTATTATACATATGTATATATTTTAGTGACACTTACATCATGCATGTGGCATATTACACAGTGGAATCAGATGTGGCAATAAGAATGGATGGACCTTGCTCGTGAGCACCTGGGCGAATCTTACAGCGAGGTCTTAGCATGGTGTTGGGGGTGGGTCAGACACAGAAGGGACACTGTGACCCAAGGACAGAGAGACTGGCCACACTAAGCTCAGTGGCCACACTCTGCCACCCTGAGGATGTCATCAGGCTCATTCTCAGAAGGAATTAAACTGAAGGAATGGGCCAGGGTCTGCTTGTTCTCCTCCTAAGTCTCTGGTTCTGTTTGGCTTTCTGAGCTCCGTGCATCAATTACCTTGGTGAAAATAAGCATTAGTTTAAAGAAATTTTTAAAGACCAAGCAAATCAACTCAGGGAGTGCAGGATGCCCAGGAGCATTTGAGTGGAGCTGCCTGCATGTCAAGCAGCCACAGGGAAGACCCAGGGAAGGCAGCCCTCATGAACAGGGCTGGGGCAGAGGGCACCCTTTCAGGCACCCATGTTGAAGGGGCTATGGGTGCTGTCTACTGCCCTCATGTGAGTCTCGTCCTTTAAACCTCATTTTCAGAGCTTGTATGAGGGAGCCTGGCAAGACATACCTAGAGATGCACGTGTCAGCCAAGAAGCCACTCTGGGAAATCAGTTTCCTGGGAGGCTTAAGGACACGAAGTTTATGTTTTCACAGAAAAAGGAGAACCAAGCTCTCCCCCAACAGACATACGCACACATATGCAAGCACACATACCCACAGACACGCGCACACACATGCATACACGCAGAGGCATGTGCACACACGTGTACACATACATGTGGTGCACACATGGACATAGGCCTGTGTGTGTGCATAATCATACACACATGTACAAATGCAAACAGGTACACAGCACATGCAGGCACACACACATGCCTGTGTGCACATGCTGGCTGCACCATGCATGTGCTCTAAGGGGCAATATGGTGGTGAAGCATGGCAGTGACCATGGCAAAGCAAAGAGGAGGGAGAGGAACTGGTGACCCAGGTCGAGAGCAGGGCAGGGTGCTGTGCGGCACTGCCCTTTTCTCTAAGACATCATCCTTTCTGGTTCACTGAGGGGGCAATGGAGGCCCCTCAAAGTGACCTCGGGTCTTAGCTCAATCCCAACAGCTAAGAGGACTGCGGACCAACGCAGCACTTCCTCATCTTCCTCCCCCCGTACACTATCTAACCAGCTCTGTCCCCATGACACAGTGAAGGAAGGGGGTAGATAGCAAGGGCAGGCAGCTGCCCGGTGTTGGCAAGCAAGACGGGGGCAGGAGCCGCCCTGCCCCAGCCACCTGGCTTTCATTACCAGGTAAACACCTGCCTCACTTGGCACTCCACTTTAACCCCAACAGCTGTGAGGCACTGAGAGCCTTAGAAAGCCAGGGCCCTGCCAACAAAATGGGGCCTGTTGCCACAGAGCCCCTCCCTCTGCTGGCAACCTGCAGACACCAGGTGGTCCCTGCACCTTCCCTGCTCTCCCGCAGAAGCCCTTACCCCCATGCCCATCACCCTGCTGCCCACACTGAGGCTCGGGCTCCCCGACAAGCAGGCAAGGGAGCACCCAAGTTGGTGGAACCGAGCCTACAATAGTCCCCACCCGGTCACTCAGCCATCTCTGACCACAGCTCTCCACCAGAGACCCCATCTCCAAAGGCTTTCCCTGGCACCAGGGCCCTGCCCTTCTTGGGGCCCCGCACTCACCCTTTGGAGTGTAGAAGGAACGAGCAAGCCTATGTGGGAGAGTCTACACAGGGCAACACCGCTGGACATAGGCCCACATATGCTGGGGACTATTCCCAGTGAGGTCCCCAACCTGGAGAAAGCTGTTTAGAGGCACTGCTATGTCAAGGGCAGGACAGGCCTTTGCAGAGTGCTGAGCTGTAATCCAGGCACTCCCTTGGCTACACACTGATAAGAATACTTACCAGTTTCCAGAGATCTGTTGAACACATAGGCCCACGTATGCACCTGGACATGGGCCCACGCATGCATCTGGGCCCTCCTTGCAGCAAATATAGCATCGTTGCCATTTAAGGATGTGAGAACTGGAAATGACAATTGCTCAGGAATTTGCCAAGAGACTGGAAAACAGACCAAGGCTCAGCTCTGCCTGCAAAGCCCATTACTCCAGAGCTGAGGAAAGCAGGGCTGCAGGCTTGCCAGTGGGTCTCAGGACAGTTTTCTTTTATTTTACAGGTGTCTCTGCTCCTTAGGATGCTACTGCCAGATGCTCAGTGTAACATCGATGCTGTGTAAGAATACTAAGCCAGGAGAGACCTGACTCACTGTGCCTGCAGCCTGGACCCAACAAACAGGCTCACAGGGCGGTGAAGTGGGGATTGCTTTAAAAGAGTAGTGTGTACAGGGAGTGGGGACACTGAGGGTGTTTCTGCACACCTACTACACTCAGGAAAGTGTCTCACGGGGTGAGACAGGAAATTCTAAGACCTCTGCTTCTGAGGAGCTTCAAGTCTAGAAGGCAAGGCCCTCAGGCACGAGATAACAGCAGTAGCCACCTGGGCCCAACCTGGCAGCTCCTGGTTATTTGAGGAGTCCCCGCTCCCTTGGGCTCACAACAGCCGCAGACGAGGAGCTGCTCCTGTCAGGTCCCTCAGCTACCTGCACAAGGTCCTGTGCATCTTGGTGCTTGGTGTTGGCTGAATTTAGCAAGATAGTCTCACTTGATTCCAAACGGCCCCTACCTGCTAATGACCACTCCCCAGAGGGCTCTGAGACGCTACTATTGACTATGAAATTTCATAGTTCAAGGGCAAAAACAGGTGTCCATGTGGAGTGCTCTGAACATGATGGCTGAGAGGCAGCTTTCATCTTGGGCATGAGACACTGTAGTGTTGTGCCCACGTTATTTTCTCTGCCATAGATTATACAAGACATCAGGGCGCAGAAACACATTGTGTGCTTTTAGAAGAGCAAGAATTGTATTTTTTTTCCCCCTCAACATGATGAATCCCGTAATAAAGAACAGCTGGCCCTGAGTAACAGCCTGGAGGAATTTGGTCGCCAGGAGTAACCCAACGACACGTGTCTTTCTGGTCTTGATCAAACGTTACTTATTTACAACAGAAATACCCGGGCTTCTCCTAGGCTTCAAAGACAGGAAGCCGAGGGAGCGCCTGGATTATGGCTCAGCACTCTGCAAATGCCTGTCCTGCCATTGACATAGCAGTGCCTCTAAACAGCTTTCTCCTGGTTGGGTACCTCACTGGGAACAGTCCCCAGACGCCCCTCCAGCAGGCACTGAGCCAAGGCAAAGACCCAGTGGCCATCAGCGTCACCTTCCTACATAGAAGTCCATCCTGGTCACTTGCTGATGTTCTCTACAGAGACTCCATGAGCCTTCTGAAGCCCATATGGGGAGGCACAGCCTGCAGGACACTCGGCTTCCTGATTAATCGGATAATCAGGCAGGCCAGGGCGCGGAAATGATCACAGGACTAAGATGAGCTCTCCCCACTGTCCTGGGCCAGGGCAGAAAGGCTGCCAGGCCACGCCCTGCCTTCATGGTGGAGGGCAGCGAGACCAGCACAAGCTGACCAGAAGAGGAGGCCCACCACTTACAGGCTGGCTGCCAGGGACAGACAGCTCAAGCCTCTGAGCCTCAGCCTACACACTGATAAGAATATTTACTAGTGTTCAGAGAACTGCTGAATGCATTAGCTGAAGTAACTGACATGGCCCTGGGACCATGTCTGCCCAAGTCAGCATACAGTAGACATTTCCCAAATGTCTTTTCTCATATTGCTTTCCTTATTTAAAACACACATATCCACATATGTATTATGGGAAGTAGAAAAGTTCCTTTTTAAAGTTTCCTTTCTTGTTAAAGAATAAGTCATAAATGTGCTAATAACTCTTTGTTAAGCCCTATCCCATGCAGCTGTTAAACATGCCATGCTTACGAGCACATAGTACATTCTATGTCTGTGTACTTTAACCACAATATCTGTGCTGGACGTGCTCACAGGCATGTCCCAGCTCCCCATTGCTTTTATCTGTTTAGAAAAGTTTTAAGTTGTTAGCCAATCGGGTTTTAGTTTAGATTGTGAGGTCTGGCTCCAGCCAATGATATAAGACACAGCAGTAACGATGACCCCAAATGTGTAAGGGATAAATTTGTGTGTTTTCCTTTGTTCATTGTACTCTCATGGCATGATGGCCAGCGAGAGTACCCTTCCTGCAGTCCAGAAGTAAAAATTGTGTTGCTGAAAGATCCTTTGTCTCAGTGCTGATTTTTCTTTGTGGCACCGAGCATCTATTTCCAACATGTATATACGTGTGTTTTTACATATATATGTTCATTGTAAAAAAAAAAAAAAAAAGCAAAAGGCAAATACAGAGAAGCAAAATTAAAAAGAGAAAGAAGAGAGAAAAAAAGGAGGCCACCTGTGCTCCCACCTCCCACATCTAACCGTTTCTAGCAAGTTCGTCTACTTCCTTCCTGTCTTTTCTCTGCACAGACACACCTACATATGTGAGGGGTGCATGTGTGCTCCACCCTTCCTATTTTCATGTAATATGCCATGGCTACCTTTTGATGCCATTACCTGTTACTCTCCAGGGTTGTGCTAAATGCCTGTGTTTTAAAATCCGCTAGCTACAGATGCACTGAAGTAACTTCACTCACACTAGTGCCAGGAACCCCTTTTCTTTTCCTGTTTGTTCACTCCGAGGCCCATCTTTCAAAATCATCTTCTATCTGGTGAAATCACACTGTGCTCTCTGGAATTTACTCAGAGGATTGAGTAGTTTATTTTGCTTGTGATTTTTTAATTCCTTCTTCTGAAATTGTGACACCAAATTGGATAAATAATGGTGTCTTGAAAATTGTATATGGATTCCTTCACAACTGAGAACCCTCTCCTTTCTGCACACTCATCAGGCCTGCTTCATGGGGCCCCAAGGATATCTCCCAGACCCGCTGTCTCCCACCCTGTCCCCCTTCCTCTCGGCCCCACTTGGGACCTCAGACCTCCTCAGGGCCCTGCACTTGTCTTTGGGTTCTTTAAAGTCAAGCACTTTATGACATCCTTAGCCCCCGGAGGCAGTGCCCTCCTTCAAGGACTTCCCTTCCTGGTGGCTTAGGGACAATTGATGCCTCTCCTCACCTGCTGGCCATTTGTGACCCCTTGGCGGGTGTGGGTGTCCATAAGGCTGGGACAACCAGGGGTCCCTGGGGGCTCAGAGGGTGCGAAGCAGGGCAGGGGCTCCTCACTGCCATCATGAGTACATCCTATACCTGAGGGCAAGGTGAGGCAAGGCCAAAATGTAAGCACAACCCCAAGTGCCAGGTGGAACTTGACAGCTGTCAACAGCACAACAGTTGCACAGAAACTGGGACATCTGTCACATTTCTACTTGCCTGACAAAGTAAAGATTACAATGTTTAATCTAAAAAGGAAATTAAACCTCACTGCCTTGATTAAATATTCTGCACTTATTTCCACCCACAACCCCAGTAAAACTCAAGACACACACAGGGTTCTGTGTGTGTCTCTACACACACACACAGCCCTACACACACACAGGCCTACACACATACACACACAGTCCTACACACACACACAGCCCTACACACACACAGCCCTACACACACACACAGCCCTACACACACACACACACAGCCCTACACACACACACAGCCCCACATACATGTACACAGAGTCTCACACACAGCTCTACCTGTGCAGATATGCATGTACAACCTGGAACTGTTTGGGAGGGAGTGTGGCATGCAAAAGGCAATGGTTTTTCCATCTCCCATGGTTTTTTTAGGGCTGTCCATTTCAGCTGTCATAAATTATGACCTGAGCTAACGCAGGCAAAGTTATTATGTTACCATGTGTTCATATACATCCTGTGAGAGCTGGAGCCAACCAGCCCCCACCACACAGACACCTCCACACCCTCGTCTGCAGGCAGGACTGGCTCCCCGTCCCCTGCTGTTAGCATCACAGCTCCTTCCACAGACTCTGGTGCAAGCAAGCAGCTTAATTACTTACCACAGGAGCTTCTGGAAAGAGCCAGCAACGCTTCCATGGAAAACCTCCACAGATGGCTGCTTCCCTCACCTCAGCTCTTCACCTGGCTGCCCCATCAGCCCAGACGGTAACCCCATCCTCGCTGAGCCTCACCTTAAATCAGACATAAGTCCCCCATGGACTCTGCCCTTGCTGCCCCCACCCCACATACTCTGGGCCCCACTTCCCACATGAGCAGGAAACGCAGCTTTTAGTATCCTGTGGCGGATGATGGAGGGCGGCAAGATCTGGGATCTGGTGTTCAACGCCTGGATGGAAATCATGAGTGATTCTGATTATTCCTGAGTTTCTTATTTTCTAGTTGACAAATATTATTTTTAAAATTGTCAAACAACAATGAATAAACATTACTCTATTAATCATGAGATCATCACCTGATGAAAATTAGGCAAGAAAAGGAAATTGAGCTCTGGAAACCATTCAAGAAGAGACCTGAAAAACAGAAGCCAATCTAGCTACGACATCAAAAATGAGGACCCAGTTAACTGGTAGAAGGCATTTCTTACAAGCCGCTCAGGGCACGTGGCAGCTGGTAAGAATCACTGGACTGGATCACTCCCAAGGCCCATGCTGTCCTCCAAGGCCATTTATGTTCTTCTCCATCATCAGCTATGTGAATTTTTCATTAAAACAATAGCTGCTGTTCCTGGATGACCTGTTATAAACCATACTAAATCAACCTCCTCCCTAATGTCACAAACTGCCACCCGCAGTGTCACTGCCACCTGCATTACACACGCCAGGAGAGATGCCAGGTTTGACTGGCACAGCTCTGGGCAGGGCTGTCTGCTTGGGCCAGGAGAATCCTCTCCAGCCCTGCGTGACCCTCTCCTCAAGCCCACCCTTCCCAGCATCAAGCCACAGACACTGAATCAGAGGGACACCGGCCTGCAGCATGCTGTCCCAGACTCCACGTCTTGCCAACAACCTGAAATATCACCACGATTTTGACCGTCACCATGGCAACTGGAAAGTTCTGGGGAAGTTGGCCAGGAGACATCTCCCAGGATGCGCCCCCAGCCTCCTGATGTGCAGCACTGTCTCCTGCATCTGTTTAGACTAAGGACTGTCTGCAGGGCTGAGGATGCCCATGCTGGAGTCTTCCAGCCTTGTGGGAAGCAGCATGCCCTCCTGCTGTGAAGCCGTGGGTGAGTTTCCCTGGGGGTGAAAACTAGATGATGTCCCTATGTCAGGAGCGAGGAGCATGCCTGGGAAACTATAGGAAAGGCTTTATATTAGTTGAGGTTCTCCAGAGGGACAAAACCAATAGGATATATGTATATATAAAAGGGAGTTTATTAGGAAGAATTGGCTCACACAGTTAAAAAGGCCAAGACCCATGCTGGGCCGTCTGCAGGATGGTTTATGAAAAATGTCAGTTCAAGTCTGAAAGTCTCAAAACCAGGGAAGCCAACAGTGCAGCCCCTAGTCCTAGGTCAAAGGTCAGAGAGCAACCAGCAACCGGGAGGCTGCTGATGCAAATCCCAGAGTCCAAAGCCAAAGAACCTGGAGTCTGACGTCCAAGGACAGGAAGCGAAAAAGCCTCCTGCTCGGGAGAGAGAGAGAAAGTGCTGGTTATGCATCCTCCTTCTTCTACCTGCCTTGTCCACCTGTCCCCCTGCCAGCCGACAGGAGGGTACCTGTCCACACTGAGAGTGGGTCTTCCTCTCAGTCCCACAGACAAACCCAGAAACCGCTTCACCAGCCATCCAGGTGTTCCTCAAACCAGTCAAGTTGACCCCTTTTAACCATCAGAGGCTTCATGCCATCATTGTGAACAGCAGTTCACGATGGGCCTGGAGCCATAGTCCCCAACACCAAGGTGACTCCATCCCTATGCAGTATGGTGAGGGGCAGAGACACCTGGGGATGATAAAGCAGCTCTCATCAAACAGCAACTACAGACTCACTGGCACTCCCAGGGCCTTTCAAGCCAAAGAGCCGTCAGTGGCGATGACAGAGTGTGGACAACACCCAGCACTTAGGAAGGGACTATTGTGTGCTGAATGGAAACCCTGGCCAGGAATTCCAATTATGAATGGCAACCTTTGTCACTAGCATCATTACAAACCATCCATGTTCCACTGGAGTTTTCCTCACGCGTGGAGCTGGGCAGCTGCATTCCACTACACAAGACAAGAGACAGGTGGACCAAGACCCCAGCCACTCAGCTGGAAGCTTCTCTCCCATTTCACATATTGTCACATAGCGAAGAGGTGGCATTGTCCTCCCCATTTTACAGACTACAAAACTGAGGCTCGGGGAGCTCAGACAGCTCTCAGGTCACTAGATGGCAGAACCTAGATTCACAGCCCTTGTATTTAGCATTGTTGAATAAAATACAGCCCAGTTAAATTCGCTTTTCAGATAAACAGTCAATAAACATTAGTGTAAATACATCCCCAATATTGCATGGGACAATATTTTTGTTGGCTAAGCCTGGCAACCTTGTTGCAACTGATGTGTGCTCCCAGCACACTGAAGCAGGTGGCCACTCATGGGCTAGGATCCTGTGCTGGTTGCTGGCTGGGGCCGAGCCATGGATATGTGGAGACCCCGAATCCTGGCCATTCTCAGGCCATCTGCACCACCATGGAAAACCTGCTGGCTCTGGGAAGAGATGATACTCGGCAGAGAGGCTGTGAGCCTGCCCCATGAATGGCCACCCCTCCTGGGCACCAGGTCTTGCTGTACCCCAAGTGAGGGCCATGGAATCAGTTCATGATGTCTGCAGAGACTCCAGGCCCCAGAGGGATGCAGGCTGATTCTCACTACTCGGGAACAGTGCTGTTCTCATAGCTAATTGGAGGATGATTCTTCTTCTGGCTCAATTCTGGTCCAGGCATGTTCAGACACCTAAGCCCGCTGTGTCCAGCAGAAAGCATGGCCCTAGAGGTAAATGTGATTGAACCCCTGGTGCTGTGTGCACCCATTTTTGTCTTTAAAGCCCTAAAAGTAGAAGCCTCCTGGACCCATGAGGGAAGGATGGCTCCCAGCCAGGACAGCAGATCGCCCAGGGGCCCTCAGAGTTGCTTTTCTTGTTTCATGGATTCCTGGCTTAGTTCCATTCCTAGCAGGACAAAGGGTTTTTTTTGTTTGTTTGTTTTTTTTTTTTTTTTTTTTTGAGATGAAGTCTTGCTTAGTCACCCAGCCTGGAGTACAATGGTGCAATCTTGGCTCACTGCAACCTCCGCTCCTGGGTTCAAGCCATTCTCCTTGTCTCAGCCTCCCAAGTAGCTGGGATTACAGACACCCACCATCATGATCGGCTAATTTTTTGTATTTTTTTAGAGACAGGGTTTCACCATGTTGGCCAGGCTGGTCTTGAACTCCTGACCTCAGGTGATCTGCCTGCTTCAGTCTCCCAAAGTGCTGGGATTAGAGGCATAAGCCACCACGCTGGCCCCGACAAAGTTTTTAAGAGGCAGTTACTTGGAAGTTTTTCATTGTGTTGCCTGCTAATGAAAAAACTTCCATTCCACAAAAGACCCCCAACCAGAGAGATTAGTAGACAAAAAGCAAACTCTCCAGGACAATCTGTGCAGCACAGAAAAGAGCATAGAGCTGACTTTCAGGGCCAGTGATACAGGAATGGCCTCACCAGCTGCATCTCAAGCACCGTGGGACTGCAGCTGCCCTCAACCTGTGCTCTGGAGGAGGTGATAAAGGGCGGTTGCCTCAGTGGGCCAGCAAGAAATTAGACAGTTATCCACCTGGTCATTCAACCTAACACCAGAGACAGAGTAGTCACTCAAAGAGGGCATCTCATTTTCTGAACTACATCACTGTTCATTTTTAAAAGTCAGCATACATATATCTGTGCATTTTTATTATATACACATAACTATTGTATTTATATACAAAACATACACAAAGACTTTTAAAAGATAACATAATCCTGAAAGAATATTTGCAAATGTTCTGCTAAAAATGCTAGCTTAACTATTTATAATAGCCAAGAGATGCAATCAACCTGTGTCCATCAAGGATACATAGGAGAAAGAAATGTGGTACATATACGTAATGGGATATTATCCAGCCATGAAAAGAAAGAATGAAATCCTGTCATTTGCAGCAAAATGGATGAGCCTGGAGGACGTTATATAAAGCAAAATAAGCCAGGCACAGAAAGAGAAATACTGCATGATCTCACTCATATGTGGGAGTTAAAAAAAAGTTGAGCTCATAGAAGTAGAGAGTAGAATTGTGGTTACCAGAGGACAGGAAGGGTAGCGGGGAGGGGAGGATGGGGAGATGCTGGTTGACGGGTACAAAGATACAGTTAAAAGGAAGAATAAGCTCTAGTGCTCTACTGCACAGTAGGGTGACTGTAGCCAACAATAAGTTCTTGTATATCTCCAAATAGCTAGAAGAGAGGCATTGTGAATGTTCCCACCGCAAAGAAGTAATGAAGTTGTAATGGTTATGCTAATTACCCTGATTTGATCATTACACAATATATACATGTAATAAAATATCACATTGTATCCCACAAACACATACAACTATTATGTGTCAATTAAAATTAAAAAATAAGGTTTTTAAAATGCTGGCTTAATACCGCATTAGCTAACACTCCATGAACGGCATACCCAGGGCACGGCTCGTGTTGACAATGCTGATGTCAGTCCCTCTTTCAGTTTCTTGCTCTTGTCATGTGCATGGGGCTCCAGTGAAATCTACAGACAGTGTCAGCTCTGCCAGCTCTGTCATTGTCTCATTGCCAGAGAAATGATTAATAGAATCTTTATTCTGCGGTCTCTTGGCGGGAGTCTTACTAAGCTATCTGTCCCTTACATGAGGGGGAGGGTAGCCGCAGGACTTGGGAAGCAAACAGGCGCTGCCAGAGGGCAGGTGCACACTCAGCATCAGGACAGGGCAAGGTTGCTGGTTTTTAGAGAGAAAATGGAAATGCTAACGTTTTCTCCCGCCCACCACCCCCAACGCGGGGATCATGAACCCTTCACTTGGGAGTCCTCGGACACAGCAGGTAGCAGCTATCTGAATCTCCAAAGCCTAGAGGATGACCCACTCGGACATGAGTGCAAATCTAAAGAAGGGGCAGTCTCTTTCTCCTTCCACATGATACCTGAGAGCAAGAACCACCATCCCCATCACAAATACACCATTGGTTTCTGCTCCAGCGCCCTGGAGATAAAGGAAGGATCAGTTTCCAAATCACTCAGCAGTCTGTGGGCTTGCTGTCCTGGTCATCTCTGTGCTGGGCTCCTGCTTCTGCAATGTCATCTCTGGCCCTCACTGAGCAGCCCTGAGGCTCATTCTGTCACCATGTCCACAGATGTCCACTCCAGCCTTGCTGACCTCTGTGACCCTCCTTGTGGGTCCTCTCCCTGTGTGATTTCACTCACTGGACAAGAGCCTACATCACCACTCCCATCAAAAGCAGCTGAGCCTGTCCTTTACTTTGTTTATTTTGCTTAAGCCTTTCAGTTTCCATGCCCTGCCCTGAGACTCTGATCAAGGTGCCTTTCTATTGTGCCCTCCCTATGGTAGCTAGCCTCTCCCTCCTCATGTTCTGTATAGTCCCGTCCCACATTGAATAGGGCTGACCTGTGTCATCAACAGATATCACAAACATGCTTAACTTCAGAGGCTAGCTCATAAAACATTGAATCTTCTGCCTTGCTCTCTCTGGGATTCCTCACTCTGGAGGAAGCCAGATGCCATGCCATAAGGACACTCAAGCGGCCCTGAGGAGAGGTCTGCATGCCTCCTGCACACAAGCAGCACCAACTGTCCAGGTGTATGGGGAGCTGCTTGGGAGGTGGAACCTCCAGCCTCAGTCATACCTTTAGATGAGACAGCAGCCCCAACCACCAAGCTAACTGCTTTCAAATTCTTGATCCACAGCAACTATGAGAGATCATAAATGCTTATTTTTTATGATTCTAAGTTTTGGAATAGTTTGTTATGCAGACACACTGAAGAATTCTGACTACCCAACTAAGAGAATGAAAAGTGCATATTATAACATATATCCATACTTACATATACTCATACACAGATTTTTGAATCAGATTATACTAAACCAATTGTACATTTAAGGTATACTAGCTGCTGTGATAACAAAATTTTAGCCTGCACAGCTAAACAAAATAAAAGTTTATTTATTGCATGTATCTTTAGCCATGTGGGTGCTCCTGTTTGGGTGATTCACCTCCCAGCAGGGATTTCTGGACCCATTCACTGGGCAGCTCCACATTTTCAGTGCTGACTCTGTTCAATTCAATGGGCAGATGGCCAAAGAGAGTGTGGGGAGTCACATCCACTTCTTAATCCTCTGGACCAGAAGTGACACTCGCCCCATCCACTCATGTTCCCTTGGTGAGAACCAGACACTTGGTCTTCCCTAGATCACAGTTCGTGGGTGCTGAGGAATGGGGTCCTGGCTGGGAGCCACTCCCAGCAGTTAGTCAATGCTGTAGAATATTTAGTGGTTAGCTATCCATCCCTTCCCTTCTATGTTCTGATTCATTTGCCTTTTATTAATTAAAAACATATTCTGGGTATGTCATGGAAAGACTTTAAGATGGTCACCTCCCCCATGATCCCTGCCTCCTGATATCCACTCCCTTGCACAATCTCTTCCCCTGGAACATAGACTTGTTTCTAACCCCTAGAAAGTGACAAAGGTAATGGGATGTACATGATTATGCTCCATAAGATAATCATATCAGTCTTGCTAGGAGACACACTCCCTAGCTAGCTTGGAGGAAGCAAGTGGCCACATGGAGAGGGCCCCTGTGACAAGCAGCTGAGGGCAGGCTCTGGCCAACAGCCAGCAGGAAATAAGGCCCTCAGTCCCAAAGCACACAAGGAAGTGAATTGCTGCCAACCATGTGAGTGAGGAAGCAGGTCCTTCCTCAGTCAAGCCTCAGATGTGACTGCAGCTCCAGCTCATAACTTGGTTGTAGAGGACCAGCTAAGCTGTATCTGGACTCCTGACCCCCAGAAACTGTGAGACAATAAATGCTGGTTGTTTCAAGTTGCTTAGCTTACCGTTGTATTGTTATACAGCCTTCGATTACTAACTTAGGCACCTTCCCATGCGTAGGCATACTTACCCACTTCTCTTTAAAGCTACATGTATCCCAGTGTGGCCAGCCCATGCTGTATTTAACTTGTCCCTGTTGATTGACATGCAGATGGCCTTCTTTATTTTCTACCATTGCATATTCATGGATTTTGCACTCCTGTATGTTAATATAGATATGACTCATACATGTTCTCAGCTAACAGGGCTGCCCCTGTAAAATTGTGATATACCTATTGCCAAATTGCCCCCCAAAAGGAATATCATGGTGGTAGGTTGAGTTTTAACCAGAAAAATAAATGCTGAGCAGAACATTCCAGTTGGAGGAGAGTGACTGAGGCCAGGCAAATGCCTGGAAAGACCTAGGGCCCAACTGGGAGAAGGAACCACTCAGGGGCTGCCTCATAGAGAGAGTGAAGAGGAGGGAAGGGGCCTAAATGGTTTCACATGGGAGCCCGTGAATACAGTCTGAGAAGTTGGAAAATAAAAGTGGGCCCTGAGGGACTGGTGAAAGACTTCCTCGAAGTTGGAAAGTGAAGAGCTGATGCCTTTGCCCTTTGGTCTCACCGGGTGCAGATCCCTGTCTCTGGAGCTGGTAACGAGGGTAGAAGCTCTCCACTGGACCTTCCGATTTGTTTTTCTTGTATGGTCTCTCTGGGGGAATCATCTGGATGTAGAAAAATGAAATAATTGGGTCAAAATTCATATAAAATTCGAGTAGCACATCCATACAAATATATGCAAAGAGTTTCATGGAAGGCTTTGGAATCACAAAATTCCAGTTTTTCTTCTTGGTTGAATCCTCCAGCAAAGTCAGCCAGTCCTGGGTCATGGACTTTGAAACTCAGGACAAACCAGCAGCAATTGAAGCAGGAGGCCCTCTGCTCCCGCCCCAGCGGCTCCCACCCCAGCTGGGTGAGGCGCTGCCCAGGGCTCCGGGCCTCGCTGGTCCCCTTCGCTGTGTGCCTGGCTTTGCCCTCCCTGCTGCTGACAGCCCAGGGACCTGCTGTCTCGGCATCTCCTGCACATCCTCTCTTCCTCCTCATGGTTCCTGAGGTCACCAACACTGAGAAATGGAAGAAATAGTTAAATCTTTGGAACCAACTACTTCCGCTTTTGTCTTTGTCTCCTCAGAGATTACAGATAACAATTCATAAGGCAAATGTGTCGCTGCGGCCACAGGAACCCAAACCACTGAACTGCAGTCACCAGTAACAATCACACTGTCTGGGGCTCAGTGGCCCCGCTCTCCACAGGGATGCTCACACCTAAGCTTTGAAGTCGCCCCTCCACCTGGACAGATGGGAAGGCGCCTGTCTGTCCAACACCCTGTGCTCTGGAAGGCGTGTTCAGAGCAGACCTTCTGAAGAGAGGCATTTTTCAAAAACATAAGGGACAGTTTGCGCCTCCAGCAGCGCTCCTCCTCCAGTCCTCACACCTGCATCCCCATCTTCTCCACTTCCCTGTGTCTCTCTGCCCTTCTCTTTCCATCTGTCCTTAGCCTTCCCGTCAGTTTCCCCAAGGCAGTGAAACCCGGGCTCCGGAGGGAAGGCGCTGAGTTTCATGAGGTTCTGGCTTTTTCCCCAAAGGCGAAAAGACAGTCCAGCTTCCTGGATGCATCCCGGCCTTTTGCTGATGTTAAGGGGACTGTTTGAGTCTTAGATATCTTAAAACATCAGTAGCTGGAGTGGAGATTTTGGGGACACAGGTGGACAGGGCAGCCGCGCACGTCACACATGCAGTTGGAGTCGGATGGCCAGACACTGGATCCCACTCAAATGGGACCGTCTTTCTCCCTCTAGTGACTCCAGGTAACCATGGAGACATCAGCAACATGATCAGCCTGAGCTCTTCCATTCCCAAAACGAATCTGACCCTGTCAGCCTCCACCCCACCAAGCGGGGCTCAGCCAGGCGTTCTCTCAGGCGGCTGCAGCCAAGACTGAGACTGGGCGGGGCCATCTCAGTGACCTCTCCACTCACAGGTCCAGCCCCAGGCAATGGGGACAGGACAGCTGGGTCACCTCTTTCTCTCTCTCCTTTCTCTCTCTTTTTTTCTCTGTCTCTCTCTTTGTGTCTATCTCCATCTCTCTCTTTTTTTCTCTCTCTGTCTCTCTCTGCCTCACTCTTTATCTCTGTCTCTCACTGTCACTCTCTCCATTCTCTCTCCGTCTGTCTCTTTCTCCCCCTCCTCTCTCTCCTCTCTCTGTCTCTCCTTTCTCTCTGTGTGTCTCTCTGTCTCTCTCTATCCTCTCGCTTTCTTCTCTGTCCTCCTGTCTCTCTCTTTTCCCTCTCTCTGTCCTCTCTGTCTCTCTCTCTCTGAGTCTGTCTCTCTCTCCTCTCTCTTTTTCTCTCTCTCTCTGTCTATCTCTCTGGTCTTTCCATGTGGTTTCTCCACTTGGAGTCCTCTGAATTCTGACTTTTTACATGGAGGCTCCAAGAGCAAGTGTCCCAAGGGCATTGGACACAGAGATGTGGCCTCTTTTATCTGAGCCTCAGAACTCACACAAAGGCCCATGCAGGTTCAAGAACAGGGAGCACAGAGTGCATTTCTTGGCCAGAGGACCGTCAAATAATTTGCAAACATGTTTTAAAAGCACCACGCTGTCCACCCTCCCAGCCAGCCTGAGGAGTAGTGGCGGTCCCCAGGGAGGAGGTATCTTTCTGAGACCCAAGATGCTGACCATCCAAAAGCCTCCCCACCCTCTGCTCTTGGCTGACACAAGGAAGACCCTCAGCCCAGGACGCAGCCCAGAAGGAGAGGACAGAACAAGCTGCTTCCCCACATCCTTCCCTCCAGCACACCGCCCTCCGCAACCCACAGAGCCCAACAGGCGGCTTTCAACCTCCAATCTGTCTGTCTGGGACCTCCGTGGAGGTGACACTCTCCAGTTGCCCTTCCTGTCTCTGCCTGCTGAAAGATGAGCTTGTCAGTGAAAGGAATGAAAACATGGGTTTAGCTGGGTTGAAAAGGAATAAATATATCTGTGTAAAGCATCACTTAGGCTTTTTGTAAAAATATTTCCATAAAAGTGATTTTGGCAACAAATAGGAGAATGTTCATCTCAGAGGGGCTTAAATAATGGTGACACTTACGGATGTCACAGAAGTGCCCTTTTCCGAGCTGACGCCATTGCTCAGTGATGTCCTCCAAGCCAGGCATGCCCTTCAGTCACCAAGTCTAAAACACTCAGCACAAGGCCTTTAGAGCCACACACTGCTCACCTCCTAGTTACAAAGTAGCCACGAGAGCTCTGGGCATCACGTGAGCATCCCAAACCAGAAGGAAGCTGTAGGGAAAAGGACCTGGAGGCTTCAGCTGACTTGTTTTTCACCTCTCCGTGTGCGAAATAGGGTTCTGTGCCACCCCTACAACAATCGGTAGACTAGGAAAGGAGGTTGTACAGCTAAATAGCTTAATCCAAAGGGACTGTGGGAAGTCTAGTTTCTCTGAGATCAAGGGCTCTTTGCCTGCAACTTTAATACAAAATTGGATTCTTTTGGCAAGAAAGGAAATGAGGAAATTCCATTAAGTAGGAAAAGTCTGTGTCTTCCATGAGCATAATCAGGGAATTCCAGATTTTAGACTGGCTTCCTATTTCAGGCAGGGTCTGTGTTTGGAGTTCTAAATAAAGTCAAGTCACAATTATCTTTGGAATTAGAGAAAGAAAGAGCGTGAACAAATGCCCGGTAAAGCTAACTGTAGCCTGACATTTCAACCCCTTGTCCCATTGCTCCATTGGGATCCTCATCCCTTAGCACATGCTTTTTGAAATGTTATAACATCAAGGAAAGTGATCTGATGCATATCTACCGAGGAGCTACTCAACAGAATCCCGCTGAGTCACTGTGCACCTCCATGTCCTCGCCTGCTGTCATGCTAGAGTGAGGATGACCAGGTGAGGCCGGGAGCAGGACGAGGAGTGGGCAAGCCAAGGCCTGAGTGATCCACTAGCTACACTAAGACCTCCAGCAGTTCAGGGTAGTTCCAGTCACTGCAGGTGGTCAAAAACTTTCCTCACTGAGTCTGTGAGTTTCACAGGCATTGCATTTCTTTCAACACTGAGGAGAACTGCACATCATCCGTAGGCTGCAGACTTTCTTCTTATACTCACGTGGCCATCCGAGAAAGCTTGCTGGTCTGCACTTGTGCTTCACAGCTCTTGTGTTTGTGTCCACGCCCTGCTGAATGCTGAGCCCCTGGGAAGGGCCTGCACACATCGATGTGCTCCACACACCAGACATGAACTGGACACACGTCTACCCCTCAGCCTCATGGTTTTACTCCAGATACAGGATGAGAAGTTTTTGCAGGCCTCTGACTCTTCTACAAAGAGGAAGTGCTTAAGCTGGGGCAAAGGCAAACCACTTCCTGCACCTGAAAGTCACTGCCACAAAACAGCACTGAGGTCACCGGAGAAGTCACCAAGTCTAAAACACTCTTTTCTGCTCCCACCCTGTAAACATTTCCATGATTCCTGCCATTCCCCTCATTTCTCTCTGACCCCTTCAACCCCAGGACTCAACAAAGACTACTGAGTGCCTGACCTGCACAAGACACTGAATTCAGTCCAGTGCGGGAGGCACAAGGGTTAGAAACACCCACCTAGGCTGGGCACGGTGGCTCACGCCTGTAATTCTAGCACTTTGGGAGGCCGAGGTGGGTGGATCACCTGAGGTCAGGAGTTTAAGACCAGCCTGGCCATGATGGTGAAACCTCATCTTTTTAAAAAAAAAAGAAAAAGAAAAAGAAACACCCGCCTATCTCCTGTGTGCCACACCCTGCCCCGTGCAGACTGAGGCATCACTTTGGGCTCAGTCTCAGCCACTTTTTATTTGAAAATGTTGTTTTCCAGATCATTGTTCTTTTCATCCCCAGTAGTCATAACCATGGAACATCTTTCAACCAAAATATTGGACACCTCAGCAACACATCCAGAATTCCTATAAGGTTCTTGTTTTTGGTTTTTGGTTTTTGGTTTTGTTGTTGTTGTTGTTGTTGATGTTGTGAGATGGGGTCTCACTCTGTCACTGAGGCTAGAGTGCAATGGTACGATCTTGGCTCACTGCAACCTCCACCTCCTGGGTTCAAGGGATTCTCCTGCCTCAACCTCCCAAGTAGCTGTGATTACAGGCACCTGCCACCATGCCAGGCTAATTTTGTATTTTAGTAGAGATGGGATTTCACCATGTTGGCCAGGCTGGTCTCAAACTCCTGACCTCAAGTGATCCACCTGCCTTGGCCTCCCACAGTGCTGGGATTACAGGCATGGGCCACTGTGCCCGGCCTATAAGGTCCTTTTTTATAATTTCTATTTTTTTATTGATGTCCTCCATTCAGTGAAACATTATTTTATACTTTGCTTTGGTTCTTTAAACATATATATATGTATATGTATTTTTTTTTGAGATGGGGTCTTGCTCTGTCACCAGGCCAGAGTGCTGTGGTGTGACCATAGCTCACTGCAGCATCAAACTCTTGGACACAAGCCATCACAAAACTCAAGGCCTGTCTCAGCCTCCTGAGTAGCTGGATTACAGGCACACATCACACCTGGCTCATTTTTAAGTATTCTATAGAGATGGGATCTTGCTATGTTGCCTAGGCAGATCTTGAACTCCTGGGCTCAAACAATCCTCCCGCCTCAGCTTCCCAAAGTGCTGGGATTACAGTAAACATATTTGAGCTGACCTAAAAAGTTTGTCTAGTAAGTTTGGCCAATACCTGGGCTTCCTCAGGAACAGTTTCTACTGTCTGCTTTTCTGCTTTTTTCCCTGTGTCTCACAACGGTCATCCTTTCTTCTTTGCATATTTCTTATCTTTTTTGCTAAAAACTGGCATTTTAAATAATAAAATGTGGCAACTTTGGACATCAGATTCTCCGGCTCCCCAGGGTTTGTGGTGGTTGTTATTTGTTCAGAGATCTTTCCGAGTTAATTATGTGAAGCCTGCACTCTTAGTCAGTGAACAACCTGGACAGAGATTTATTTCCTTAAATGCCTGTATGATGGTTTTCTATAACAACTTGACCAGGCTAGTTGGTAAAACTAGCCCAAAAAGGTGGTAAAACACTGTTTCTGGGTGTGTCTATGAGGACATTTCCAGGAAAAATTTGCATTTGAATTAGCAGACTGAGTAAAGAAGTCCAATCCTGCTGTGGTTTAAATGTGTCCCCCCAAAAGTATATGTAGGATGTTTAAGCCCAGGGCAACAGTGTTGAGAGGTGGGACCTTTACGGGGTGATTAGGCCACAAGGACTCTTCTCATGGATGGATTAACTTGGTTACCATGGGAGGAAGTCCTGATAAAAGGATGAGTGTAGCCCCCTTCCCTCTCTCTCTTGCCTGCTCTTGCCATTCTGCACTCTGGCATGGGATGACACAACAGGAAGACCCTCACCAGAGGTGGGCCCCTTGGCCTGACTTTCCCAGCCTCCAGAACTGGAGGAAACAAATGTCTATTCTTTATAAATTGCTTAGTTGCAGGTATTCTGTTGTATAGCAGCACAAAACAGACTAAGACAAGCCCTTATCAATGTGTGTGGGCACCATCTAATCCACTGACAGTGAATTTTGTCCAGATAGAATAAAAAAGTGAGGAAGGGTAAATTTGTTCCTCTGCATGAGCTAAGATATCCACCTTTTCCTGCCTTCGAACATCAGCACTCCCGGTTCTTTTTGTTTTTTTGTTTTTGAGACAGAGTCTTGCTCTGTCGCCAGGCACCAGGCTGGAGTGCAGTGGCGTGATCTTGGCTCACTGAAACCTCTGCCTCCCAGGTTCAAGCAATTCTCCTGCCTCAGCCTCCCGGGTAGCTGGGACCACAGGTGCACACCACCACGCCCAGCTAATTTTGTTTGTATTTTTAGTAGAGACGGGGTTTCACCATGTTGGCCAGGATGGTCTTGATCTCTTGACCTCGTGATCCACCCGCCTCAGCCTCCCAAAGTGCTGGGATTACAGGCTTGAGCCACCACACCCGGCCGCCCAGTTCTTAAAACTATGGGCTTGGAGGACTAACAGCACCAGCTCCCTGGGTTCCCAGGCCTTTGGGTTTGGACTGAATGATGCCGTGGAAGCACACCACTGGCTGGCTCTCCAGCTTGCAGACAGTAGATTATGGAACTTTTTAGCCTCCATAATCAGGTGAACCAATCCATCATAATAAATCTCTACATCTATCTATCCATCCATCTATCTATCTATCTGTCTATCTGTCTGTCTGTCTGTCTGTCTATCTGTCTATCTATCCATCCATCCATCCTATTGGTTCTGTTTCTCTGGAAAATCCTGACTAATGGAGCCCAAATCCAGTGTGTCCCCTGGTCTTTGCCACAGGGCTCTGTGTATGTGTGTCTGGCATGCCTTCAACACTCCACCAGCCAGTTTATTGCCAATTCTGCTTTGACTTTCACTTCCTGCTGGCACAGGGCCTCAAGGTCAGCCAGAGGTGACAGCTCAGGGCCTTCTTAGGTCTTTCCTGAGCCTGCACAAACCTCTGAGCATGTGCACAGCCTTATGCATGCTTTGCAAATTACCCTAGTAATTTGCAAAGCTAGTAGCTTAAGACAACACCATTGTATCATATGACATTTCACAACTGTAGGGTCAGGAACGTGGGGAGGACTCAGGCGTGTGACTTGCTGTATGGGATCTCTCATGTGGTGATAGGCAGATATCAGCAGGGCTGGAGTCATCAGAAGGTTGACTGAGCCAGCCATCCAGGTGACTCACCAACCTGGCTGGACACTGATGCTGGTTGCCAGCTGGTAGCCCAGGAGTTGTTGAATGGAACCTCTCCATGTAGCCTCTTGCTGTAGCCTGGGCTTCCCACGGCATGGTGGTCTGAGAAGGCTCAGGCTTCTTATTTGGTTGTTCAGATCCTCAAGAATCTAAAGCCAAAAGGGTTTTAGCAAGCCCAGCAGGAGGGAGCTGCCAGCCTTCTACCACCTAGCCTTAGTCACAGGCACCACTTGGTTGTACTCCTGGTTGGCTGGGTACTCTTGGTTAAAGTAGTCTGAAAACCTCCTTTTGCTTCTCATGCCACCCTGGGGGCTTCCTGGGACATGCCCTGGCTGCGTGAGGACTGGAACATTTGCTTGTGAGAAGTAAAGATTTCAGTCCAGGAGGGCAGGGGCTTCCAGATTTTGCTTCTTGACCAGCTGCAGACCACACAGTTGAGCCCTCCCAGGTCTGGTGAAGGGAACAAAACTCACTACCTGCCCAAGTTCCTGTTCTGACCTAGTTTCTCTGCATCCCTGAGGCTACAGTTTCCAAGAAGGCCAATTCCTTCTAAAACCAGACTCAAGGCTGGATTTAACACCAAGGGATTTCAGTTATTTCTGTGCATCTGACAATGTGAGGACTCCTTCCTTCCCGCTCCCCAGAAAAGACTTGGGTTAAGATTTACCAAGACTCAACAAAGCACAAAAAAGAAGTGATTTCTCTATGAGAGGTCTCACTCAGGTGCTGGGCTGTGCCGTCTCCCAGCTCCAGGCCCGCCCTCATGTACGGACAATCAGGGGTGAGAGAGTGGCTGTGCCTCGTGCTAGGGACAGATGTGCTAAGGCCTCACCTGTTACCATCCTGGCAGGGGTCACCAGGCTTTCTTGAAGTCTCCTGAAGCTGAGAGTCACACTCATTTTCCAAAGGTCTAGCAGCAGATATGCAAAGATTAACTATGTGCTTGTCAGAAACTGGTAGCATTTTCTGCTGTCTGTGGCAAAAATACACTATCCCAAGGGCTAGTATCCAGGAGGCAGAGGATCCAGGATACATCCATCTCTCCTTCCTCCAAGCCTGTGGCAGGTGGCTTGCCCTTACCTGGGTGGCATGGAGCCAGTCCTTGACCTCCCCAACCCTCCCTGCCCCTCTTCAGGCTTCCTTCCCAGGCACCTGACCACAGCTATGGAGGCTAAAGGCCCTTAATGGACAGCAGTAAAGCTTCAGCACCTTGAGCACAGTCTGTTAACATGGTGATTTGTCTGCAGCCCCCCTGGGGTATCAAGTGCACTGGGACCACAGACAGCAGCCCTGTGAGGTGTGTAGGCTGCTGTTCCTGCCCAGGACGAAGAGACAGCCTTCAGGCCCCCAACCTTCTGTGCAAGGAGATGGTCTACTTTGCTTATTTTAGATGTTAGAACACACATATGCTTTTGTTTGTAGGAAAAAAAAAAAGACTGGCTGAAAAAGGTTTGAAGACGTACATGTGGCCCCCAAGAATATGAAAAGATGCTCAATATCACTAATCATTAAGAAAATGCAAATCAAAAACCACAATGAGACACCATCTCACACCAGTCAGAATGGTTATTATTAAAAAGCCAGAAAATAACAGATACTGGCGAGGTTGTGGAGAAAAGGAAAGGCTTCCACACTGCTATTAGGAATGTAAACTAGTTCAGCCACTGTGGAAAGCAATCTGGAGCATTCTCAAAGAATCTGCAGTAGAATTATCACTTGACCCAGCAATTCCATTACTGAGTATATATTCAAAGGACCATAAATGGTTCTACCATGAAGACACATGCGCATCTATGTTCATCGCAGCACTATTCACAATAACAAAGGCATGGAATCAACCTAGATGCTCATCAGTGGTGGATTCGATAAAGCAACTGTGGTATGTATACTTCATACTACACAGCTGTAAACAAAATGAGATCATAGCAACATGGATAGAACTGGAGGCCATCATCGCAAGCAAATTAACACAGGAACAGAAAATCAAATACCACATGTTCTCGCTTATAAGCGGGGGCAGGCGCATCAGCTCACAGCTGTAATCCGAGTATTTTGATAGGCCAAGGTAGGCAGATCGCTTGAGCTCACAAGTTTAAGCCTGGGCAAACATGGAAAAATGCTATCTCCACAAAAAATACAAAAATGAGCCAGGCTTGATGGTCTGCACCTGTAGGTCTAGCTACTCGGGAGGCTGCAGTGGGAGGATGGCTTGAACCCACGAGGTGGAGGTTGCAGAGTTAAGATTATACCACTGCACTTCATCCTGGGCAACAGAGCCAGACCCTGCCTCGATAAATAAATAAATAAATAAATAAATGGAAGGTAAACATTGAGTACAAATGGACACAAAGAAGGGAACAATAGACACTGGGGCCTATTTGAAGGTGGAGGGGAGAAGGAGGGTGAGGACTGAAAAACTGCCTACCTGGTACTATGCTTATTATCTGGGTGACAAGATAATCCATACACCAAACCCTCATCACACGTAATTTACCCATGTAACAAACCCACACATATACCCCCGAACCTAAAATAAAAATCGAAAAGAAACAAGTCGATTTAAATTTAAACTTTAAAAAATAACAAATTAAAAATTAAAAAAAAAAAGGAAAATATATCTCAGATAACAAGCATGCATCTAGTAGACCTCCAGGGGCACTATTCCTTAACCAAGGCTTGGCCTCACTGACTGGGCTTTCTTCCAGTGCTTCCTGTGGGGAAGACAGTTCTAGGTGAGGGACCATACCTACCCACGCCGTCAGCTCTGGGCTTACTCCCTGGCCCTTCTCAAGGCACCTTCTCCCACTACCACAGCCTCTCTCTCCTCTCCTCATCCCTGAAAGTGTCAAAGCCTCTTAGAGCATTTGGTCCAGAGAAGCCGAGAGCAGCCCAAGGGCTGGGATGAGGGTGGAGATGAAGACCCAGAGCTGAGTGGGAGCCCCAGGCCAGGCCACCTAGAACCCCTGCTCTCCTGCTCCTTCCTCATTGGCTGGTGAGACACAAGCCAGAAACCAAGAGACTAGGTGCTCACCTCCCTCTGTCCAGCTGTCCCCCACCCCTGGTGATCCTAGAACACGCATCAGTCCTACTGTGTTCCCAAACCTCCTTCTTCTTTCATTTGGCCACCACCTACATCCACAGACAGCTGTAGTAAGATTCAAGCTCAGATACTCTTCGAGGTACCAGCACTATTGAAGACCAGAGCCCTAAAGAAATTAGAAATTCTCACGGTGGAGTGACAGGCACCGTGGCAGGGAAGAGGCCTTCCTTGTGCCCCTAAAATTTGCAGTTCCAAAGCCAGTTCTGTCATTGAGACCAAATGCTATTCCACGGGCCCACTGGCACTGAGCCAACTGGGCAGAAGCTTCCCTGGCAGCCTCCCGCCAAGGTTTCTCAGCCCCAGTCAGCACTGAGAATGAAAAGGAAATGTTTTTCCAGATCAAGGATTTTGTATTATGATATTAGAAAGAGTAAGTCACCAGCCTGGTGCAGTGGCTTACACCTATAATCCCAGTGCTTTGGGAGGCCAAGGCAGAAGGATCATTTGAACCCAGAAGTTCAAGATCAGCCTGGGCAACATAGCAAGAACTCACCACTACGAAAAATTAAAAAAATTAGCCGGGCATAGTGCCATGTGCCTGTAGTCCCAGCTACTCTGGAGACTGAGGTGGGAGGATCACTTGAGCCCAGAAGTTGGAGGCTGTAATGAGCCATGATCATGCCATTCCACTCCAGTCTGGGTGACAGAGCAAGATCCTGTCTCTAAAAACAAAAACAAAAAGAAAGAGTAGGTCACAAGCAGCACAAGCAGTGGGCTATTTACAGGGCAGCCACGGCCCTTCATTACGGTCTGTCATTCATCCAGCCTTTTAGGAACAGCAGATGCCTTTGGATATCCAAGGGGGAGGGGCAGAGAGAACCAAGAGACATGATTCTAACGTGGGCTAGCTGCCGTTTCACACAATTTAATGAAAGCGAGACTCGATAATTGCACAAGAAAAATAAAAGCGTAAAACATATGAGTAAGTTCACAAAAAAAAGCATGCTTTTTACAAACCACCAATGAATCAATTTTCTGCTTTAAAAGGCAAAGCAATAAATTACTTCAAGTTGGCACTGACAAAGGGGACCAGCACCACATGTGGTAGCATCATGGGGATCCTCTCTGCCTTAGGACTGAAGTCAGGTTGTGGGGGCGAGCGGCAGGAAAACTGACCTCAATATGGGGGTGTCCTGGAGTGGGGCCAGCAGGCAGTCCCACAGCGGAGGCCCACCCTTTCTCTCTCCTGGAAAATACATTTCGACTGATGGCTGCTGTCTTTCTCTCTCCACTGGGTTTTTCCAGCACAATCTTTTGCTGCATTCTGTATCTGCTGCAGTAAAACAGACACCCCTCATTGCATCTCTAATTTAAAAAATACCAGTAGGCTTTGTCAAGGTCCTCTTTTTCCTGGGCTCCACTTCTCTCTCCGACCTTGAGCTGCCAGTGGCCCCTTGGCCCTAATGTCATTAGCACGTGGCTACGATGCTTTGCAAACCACTTTACTTAATGAAGAAGGAACCACAGCTTTCTGCTTAGCAGGAGCAGCTTAGCATGGAACGAGTCTACTCTGCCCACCTGAAATGCATTCAAGAACAGGATTTTTTCCTTCCAATTCACTTAGAGCCTTTGAAAATGAAATATAGGGACTTCAATTTCCCTCTGAGCTGAGAGTATTTGTAGTTGAAGAGGAACAGGCTGGGTCTGGGGAGTTTCTGTATTAAATATTGTTACATTATGGGGCAAGAATATTGTGAGGGTTTCCCACTGTGCCTCACCATTGCTTTTGTGTTACCCACTGCTGGCACCAGAGAAAATAGCAATTTTTCTGAACTTGACATTAAATAAGAAGATTTCAAATATAGTATTCCACACCAAAACCCTGCCCATATTAAGTCTGGCTGAAGCACATTGGTTTCTCTTTTGGCTGATACAATTTCCTGCAGGTTCACCGAGTGTGATGGTTTGAACAGATTGTGGCAACAGATGGAAAAAATAACCATCTGATTTTGACATAACGCTGAGAAATAGATTTGATGAGCAATAATTAGAAGAAGCCATACACAGTCAGAGACGACAATGTCAAAACAGTGAGATTTGCTATAGGTCAGAAGAGGTTTAAATACAGAATAGGAAGGAAAAAAGAAACTCCTATAAAAGAGTGTGAAAAAAGGATTCTGAAATAGAGAAAACACCTATTTCTAAGGCTGTGCTGTCTTTCTAGAAGATCGTTTGCTAAGCCCGGCGAGGTGGCTCACACCTGTAATCCAAACACTTTGGGAGGCCAAGGAGGGTGGATCACGAGGTCAGGAGTTCAAGACCAGCCTGGCCAACATAGTGATACGCTGTCTCTACTGAAAATACAAAAAAATTAGCCAGATTATGTGAATTTGCAACCCTTTGGTTCCCAAGAAATCCTTGAGCTGGTCATATTAACCATTTCGTAACGTTAAAGTCTGTAAAATGAGGCAGGGAAATGCCTCAAGGTACATACATGTGTGGTTACAGTGATGACACAGCAACACAAGAGACTGAGAAACACCCACCCCTGTGCTGTAGGCTGTCACGGCGAGCACGGAGGCTGAGCTGGCGGGGGCTGCAGGAGGCTGCTCAGTGCTGGTTATCTCTGTCCTTCAGAGAGCGGTTTGCTGTATTCATTTTCAGTTCTGTTCAACACAACATGTTAAAGTTTGAATATTTAAATACAGTGTTTAACCCAGTGTAGGGCCCACAGTAAGCACTTGGTTGGGACAATGTGTCTTTAGACATCGTTAGGTGTCTGTGGTGAGATGATCATCCTGGTAACCGTAAATGAATGGCTGTTTGAAGCTGCCTAAACTCTTCCGGACTCTTAGGAAGACCTTGTTTCAGTGCCTGTGGCTCCAGGATCTGGACTGATCCTGGACGGGGCCGAGC
Organism: Aotus nancymaae; assembly: GCF_030222135.1. NCBI lineage: Eukaryota > Metazoa > Chordata > Mammalia > Primates > Aotidae > Aotus > Aotus nancymaae. The sequence continues at coordinate 23,469,534 of NW_026988455.1, forward strand.
CAGGAGAAAAGGAGCTGAGATGCACCCAAAGGCACAAAGGGAGAATGTCTCTATGTACAGGAGTCTCTTCACTCATATGAGCTTGGAGCCCAAGACCCCTATTTTTTAAAGTATGATAAAGGGTGGTAACTATTATAACTAAACAAATAGATCTCCATTTTCACCTGGCAGGCAAATGCTTCCAGTCATTAAGCAGTATTAGGAATATTTAACTTAATTATAAACACAATGACACCATCTATATTATGTTTAAAGAAGAATACACAGAAACTGTGAAACTGCCTTCCAAACATAAGAGAAACATTTCTGTGCTTCTCTTCTGCCTTCCAAATAGCATGGTCCATGCTAACTCTAAACAATGCAGGGAAGCTTCGCTGAGGTGACTCCACAGCAGTCCACCAAATCATTCCATTCCACAAAGTGCTGGTGCCCAGCCCAAGAGCCATCTCCCCTACCCCACCCCCATATCCACACCCAACTCACAGCCATCGACCTGCATCACACTCCCTCAGACAACTAGGTCCAGGAGCCGTTTCCTATGGCCGGCTCTCCTACAAGACCAAAGGCTGAGGGAGGCTGTCTTGGACCATTCCTGCTGCCATAGCAAAACACCTGAAACTGGGGAATGTATAAAGAATAGAAATTTATTTCTCAAACTTCTGGAGGCTGGGAAGTCCCAGATCGAGGTGCTGGCAGGCTGGGCATCTGTGAGGGTTGTTCTCTGCTTTCCAGAGGGCGCCTCACTGCTGCATCCTCACAAAGGCAAAAGGGAGTGGCGCTTGTCCTCACATGGCAGAGAGACGGAAGAGAGCGAACCTCCTCCCTCAAGCCCTTTTAGAAGGGCCCTAGTCCCATTCAAGCAGGCTCGGCCCTGATGACTTCATCACCTCCTAAAGGCCCCACTTCTTAATACCACAACACTGGCAGCAAAGTTTCAACATGTGAATTTGGGGGGACATTTTCAGACCATAGTATAGGCCAAGCCAGCCATCTAAATCAGCAAACCCAGGTCTTCGTTCTTAAACATCAACAGATAACCAAGAATTACTGGACACCTGGGAAAACTCACAATAAGAGAGAGGAACTTACCAAAGAGGCAGAACAGCTGACCAGTGTAAAGTCTGCTCTCGCCGAGGATAAAACGAAGAAACTGAGGCCAGCACAAAAATAATCCAATGCAAGGGAATTTATTCAGGCTCCCGGGTGAGGTTCTGCAGTCCGACAGGAGGGTCCGGAGAAGTCGCGAGGACCCCTCTCAGGCACGGGGTTTTACAGGGAGTGGAGGCATTTGATTGGCTGTGCCCAAGGTGAGTGGGGCAAAATGGTGGGGAGTGGGGCCTGGATGGAACAAAATGGCAGGGAGTGGGGCCCAGATAGGACAAAATGGTAGGTAGGGAGTGGGGCCCAGATAGGACAAAATGGTAGGCAGGGAGTGGGGCCCAGATAGGACAAAATGGTAGGCAGGGAGTGGGGCCCAGATAGGACAAAATGGTAAGCAGGAAGACAAAATGGCAGGCATGGAGTGGGGCCTGGATAGGACAAAATGGTATCAGGTAGGTCCTGGCGGGGTTTTTTTTTCCCGGGCTCCGGAGGGGGGGGTGTCTGAACTCCCAGCAAGGGAAGGAGGTGTGTCCAAGCTCCCGATGAGGGAAGCGGGGTGTGCCCGAGCTCCCCGCGAGGGGAGGGGGGTGTGTCTGAGCTCTCGGGGACCCAACCAGCCTTACAACCAGGAAGAAACTCAATAACTGCAGGGACAGAAGAGAATGTCAAGTAATTCCAACTAGTTTCCTCAGACGTCAGGGAAGGAGTGGAAACCACAAAGAGAACCAATGCTAGTTAAAGTATTCAGTCTTAAAGGAGAAGTGTCCTGCTGTCTGCAGTCAGACTGTATTTCTTAAAATGAGATGGATTAATGGCTGGGTGCACGGATCCCCTGGTGCACAGATGTGGGATAAAGCAAGTGTAGCCACCTGCTAATTAGGGAATTAGTGGTGGGTATCCAAGCATCCACCATCCAATTGTTGCACCAAAATTTCATTTTGGAAATTTCCCTATTAAAATGTGTGGGGAGGGAAATGAGCACTCAGGGGAATGAGAGAAGAGATGACGGTGGTTGAAAGATGTCAGCACAATTTTGGAAGCTAAAGAGCAGATGGATGTGTGGTTCTGACTTAGCAGACCAGAGAGAGCTAAGAGCATGGAGGGCAAGAGCCAAGCAGCCAGACAGTCTTGTGCAGGACTCAGGGAAGGCTCAGGAACTGGAGGTCTCTGAAGGTTGAGATGAGCTGGTGACCAAAATGGAAAAAACTGGGTGAAAAGCTAAGCCACAAAGAGACTTCCTTGTCCATTTCCCATTGTGTCCAACCAGGTATAAACTGTTACTTTCTGTCCTCAGAGATACCAGGAGCAGGGGAGGGCAGGGGCCTGGCAGTGAAAATCTATCACGGTAGATGAGGAAACCTTCCAGCCCCATGCTTAATTCAGCCTGAGAACAAGGCAGCCAGGCAGATCCTCACCGGTCTCTAGGCAGGAGAGTGGAGGATTCCAGGGAAATGTACAGCCAAGGAGAAAAGTTCTATTGATATAGAAAGTCAGGTGCCAAAGAAGTATCCGTTCCCTGCCCAAACACTGTAGTGAAGTTCTCAATAACTCATCAATAATTAGCAGCTCCTACTTGATTTCAGGTGTGTAGCCAGGATCACCATGGGGGAAGCCTCACCGCCAGAAGCAAGAAATGAACACATCAACCCACCCAGGAGAAGGAACTCAAAGGAAGCAGAGGAAATGGAAGAGAATTCAACATTTCCCCCCAAATTAAAATTAAGATCCTCAGAGAGAACAGATAACATTGTTGTCATGAAATAAAAACAGCATACTACCAAAAAGTAACCTTTTTAAAATAAAAAGGAGCTCTTGGAAATTGAGCTTTAGATTGCAGAAATAAAAAAGGTTATGGAAGTAGCAGAGAAAGTGGTCGGATTCTAAAAGTAGAAGAGGATGACCAAAAAGGCCAGGTGCTGTGGCTCACTCCCAACACTTTGGGAAGCTAAGACAAGAGGATCGGTTGAGTCCAGGAGTTCAATACCAGCCTGGGCAATATAGCAAGACCCCATCTTTACAAAAATTTAAAAACTAACTGGGCAAGGTGGCACCCATCTGTAGTCCCAGCTACTTGGGAGGCTGAGGTGGGAGGATTGCTTGAGCCTGAGCGCTCGAGGCTGCTGTGAGCTGTGATTGCACCACTACTCCAGCCTGGGCAACAGAGTGAGACCCCGTCTAAAACAAAAGAAAACAAAAGATGGATAGCAGCTAAGAAAAAAAGTTAAGAAAATTAAAACATCAATTCACAAAGACCAACATCTGAATATCAGGAGGTATAGAAAGAAAAAAATCAGAAAAAAGAAAATTATTAAAGTAGTCCATAAAGTGTTCTTAGAAAAAGGAAACAATGATTAAAAAACATCCACACCGAGGTATATCATGAAACTTTAGTACATCAGAGATGAAGAGAAGATTTCAAAAGTTCCGGAGAGAAAAACAGGTCTGAGAATCAGAATGGTCATGGCCTCTCAACAGTGGCGCTGTCAGAGAGGGAAGCCATGCCTTCTGCACAGCCAACCTGGAGTCCTACTTGGACCGTGGACCTTGTTGGAGGTCAGTGAGAGATGTGCCCCATCAAAATGATGGTGTCATCTAGGAAGGGCAAGATGTAGATGTACAGAACAGGGCATCTAAGCAGAAGAGGAAGTGGGGATGCAAATAGGAGGATAACAGGCCTCAGGGTCCCGCCCCGCTGTCTGAATGGAGCAGGAAGGCAGTCAGCTCTGAGAAGCACATCTTCAAGAAGAAATGGGCTACAAGCCATGAAACTAACAGGACAGAAAACCTCAGTGTTACAGTGGAGGTGAGTGCTAAGGAAAATGCATTAGAAGTAACAAAGTTCTAACTAACAGGACAGAACTAACAGGACAAACTAACAGGGCAGAAAACCTAACAGGACAGAAAACCTCAGTGTTACAGTGGAGGTGAGTGCTAGGGAAAATGCATTAGAAGTCTCAAGAAAACAAACACGAAAATAGCAAAGCTGTGGCCCAACAGCACAGCAAATTAAGAGGTGGCATGATTTGGGGGAACTGACAAATGAGAAGAGCAGAGTCCACTTGTCTTTGGCACAGGGAGCATTCTTCTTAAAGGGCACCAAGTCAGTGAGTCAGAATGCCAGGTTCTTCCCTAGGACCTGGTTCAGTCACATCTTTCATTCTGCAGGGAATGTTAGTGGTGAAATTATAAGCATGTAAATATTCTTTGGGGTTGTTCTGTATTTAAAATCAATCTATATGGAGTACAATATAGAAAACTCAAAATTGTAAAAAAAGAATCCCACGACAGGTGGATAAAGGAAAAAGGAAGGTAGAATACTAGTGGGAGGAACGGCAGGATGCACAAAGCATGTGTTTCTCCTCTCACTAAGGGAGTGTGAGGGTAACTCCACGTGTCCACTGGAGTGGGCCTTGGGGTGCCCAGATTGAACATTCTCTCGGGTGTGTCTGTGAGGGAGCTTCTGGAGCAGACTGGGATCATTAATTCGTGGACTCAGTAATGCAGTTCCCCTCCCCAACGTGCATGGGCCTCCTCCAACCCATCAAGGGCCTGAATAGACCAAACAGAGGAAGAAGGGAAGATGTGTCCCCTTCCTGCCTGCCTACTTGTGTTGGGGCATTGGCCTTCTCTTGCCCTTGGACTGGGATTTACCCCATTGAGTCCCCTGGTTCTCAGGTATTAAGATTAGAATGAATTACACCACTTGCTTTTCTGGGTCTCCAGCTTGCAGAAAGCAGACTATGGGACTCCTCTGCCTCTATAATTACTGAAGCCAATCCCTTACAATAAATCTGTCTACATGAAGGTACTTAGGTAGACAGATTGATATAGAGACACATCACCTGTTTGTTCTGTTCTCTGGAGATCACTAATACAGTGGGGAGTCAAATGAAACTGCCTAAAACTGCCTACAGTGAGTGGGAAAAACCAACCCTCAGGCTGTGTTTGACGATATATAGGAGACCAACAGGAAACCTAGTAATAGTACGGTTGACCCTTGAACAACAAGGGTTTGAACTGCGTGGCCCCATCTATACACGGAGTTTTTTCAACCAAACACAGATGGAAAATATGGTATTCACTGAAGGCAAAACCGTAATATAGAGAGGGGTCGACTTTTCCTACATGTGAGTTCTGTGGGCTGAGTTCTGGACTTGAGTATGCGTGGATTTTTGGCATATCCAGGAGTCCAGGAACCAATCCCCCATGTATAGCAAAGGATGAGTATATTAGCATTTTCAAGTATTTAGAAGGTATAAACCAAAAATAAAATTTGACAGACCCCTCCCCCTGCAACCATCTGAATGAACTTCCTCCTCTGCCAGGGCACCCCAAAATTTAACCCGAAAGACTGGTTCAGGCCATGACAGGAAGCAGGGGTTGGATGTGCCTCATTATACCCCTCCAGCATCAACATCAACACAGACCTTAAGTCTGATAAGAAACATTCACAGTCTATTTTTTCTGAAGCCTGCTACCTGGAGGTTTCACCTGCGTAATGAGAACCCTGGTCTCTACAACCCCTTATCTTAACCCACACATTCCTTTCTACAGATAATAACTTTTTCATCCAATTACCAATCAGAATATGTTTAAATCTACCCATGACCTGGAAGCCCCCACTCCCACTTCAAGTTGTCCCGCCTTTCCAGATGGAACCAATGTACGTCTTACATGTATTGATTGACGTATTATGTCTCCCTAAAATGTATGAAAGCAAGCTATGGCTTAACCACCTTGGGCACATGTTGTCTGGACAGCCTAAGGCTGTGTCACGTGAGCACATCCTTAACCTTGGCAAAATAAACTTTCTAAATTGACCGAGACCTGTCTCAGATATTTTGGGTTCACAAAGGGACCAGGAGATGTGGGGCCAAGTGGATGCCAAATCCTCATCTCTCAGCCCAATAAATTGTTAGCTACTATCTACTCCTGATAAATCAGGAAACAGAGTATCTTATTTTAGAGTTACAGAGGTAATTATCAGAATCAAAAAATGCTTTCTCCTAAGATTGGGATAGGAGACAGGGTGGGAAATAAATGTTTAATGTACTTCTAGACTGTTGGATTTGCCTTTGTGCACGTGTTACTTTGATAATAGTTTTGAATTATCTTTAAATGAATGAAGTAGAGCTGTATAGATGCATACTAAAGGGTGTTCCTGAGATTGCAAACCAAAATTTAAATTGTGCACACTTTTAAAATAAATGAGAGAGAAAGAGAGACAGACTGAGTGATTGCTGCCAGGTCTTTTAAGAGAGTACATGCAGGTGAGGGGCTGGGGAGAAAAAAGAAAAAAGAAAAACAACAGAAAAAGAGAGTACATGCATATTTGTGTTTGAGGGGCACAAGGCTTGGAATAAAGCGTATCTAACATTAGGATTGAATGTCCCAGAAGTGGGGGAGAAAGAAGATTGTCGTATTTTCTTTTGTTTACTTCTGTTTTATGTGGTTACTTTTGATATGTGACATAAATTGATAAATGTCTACCTTGTAGAGTGCTTTCTATTGAAACTAAGGTTTTCACTAATAGCTACTATTTTTCTAATATCTTATTTTTACTCTTAAATTTTGCCTCAATCATAGAAAATTCTACCTTTATTTTGGTTACAACTCAATCTTTGCAAACATACTGTCTTTCAAAAGGATTCAGGTTCTGTTGAATAAAGTAACAGTTGAGTGCTTCCCAGGCAGGCATGACGTGCTGGCCTTGAAGAGGGCTGTCTGGCTCTGGAGGCGTGGGCAGGAAAGCAGCAGGTCTGAGCGTCTGATAATGCTTGGACAATGGCCTGATTTGAACGTACTTTTAATTTCTGCTGGCAAGTCCAGAGTTCTTACAGCAGAGTCTTTCCATTTGGCTGCTCCCTACAATGGCTTTTCCAAACTGAATGCTAACCAGGTGGGGCTATTGTTGTTTGCGGGCAGGTGGTGCCTTCATTCAAAGCCTACAATTTCCTTCTCTAGGCCAGGGAAAAACACAGCATGAGAGCACTCTGTGTCCGGTCAGTGCCTCCAATCCAATATGATGAAGGGTCCCAAGTGAAGGAGAAGGCAGATGCAGAGACTCGTGGGAACAGCGAGTAGGCAAAGCTCGGTGCCACGAGGAGATGGCTGTCAGTCACCTGACAGTCACAGACAGAGAAAGGAGAAAACCATGGGTTCATAGGAATAGCAATGAGGGTCTTAATGTTTCTCTTTGAAAAATCCAATTCTTTGTACTCTCCAAATTCCCGAAGAATCAAAGGGAATGAGAACCACTGAGTTCTCCCATGCCCAGGTTCACAGCACCTTTCCTGACAACAAATAACTGGGTGGGGGAGCAGGTGTGAGTTGCCCTTGCCTTTCTGAGGGGCCGGCCTGCAGTTCCTCAGGCGGGAGCCACCCCTGCGCCTGCTCAGCCTCACTGCCTAGTCTGCGCACAGCACCCATGGTGGCCTCTTAACTGCCTGCTGGAAGTCGTAACACGCATTAAAATGTGTGTGGAGACTCTATTGGAAAGTCCAAACACGAGGTCAAAATCGTGCCCAGAAAGGAGAAGCCAGTGAAGAATAAACTTAACTGACCTGCCCTGTGTCCTCCTTCGTGAAATGAGGACAGCATGGCCTGCCCTGCATATTTCTATGGGAAACTCAAGCTCTGGTGTTGTCAACGACAGAACTCAGCCTGCAGGCAGCATCTACCCCTCAGGAATGCTCCACTAGGACTTTTGCTATGTTTGATACACAGTGTAGAGAGCGGGATGGGGGGTGGTTCTCCCAAGCTGGAACAGGGCCCCTCTTGAAAGTTGAACACACCATCATTTTTAATTACAGATACTTCCCTTTACTTCTTTGCATTTTTGTAATTTTCTATTTAGGATAAATTCTAAACATTAAAGTGCAGAGTTCAATGAATTTTGATGTAGGAATACACTCAGGTAACCACCACCCAGCTCCAGATACTCAGGACTTTCAGCCTCCCACTGTGCCTTCTCTAATTCAGAACCTACCCGGGAGTAACTGCTATTCTGACATTGATCCCTTTATTATGTTTGCCTGTTCTAGAACTTCTTATGGACAGAATTATATAGTAGGGGATCTTTTATGTATGTCTGACTTCTTTCAGGATTCTGTCTGAGAGACTCACCAGTTTTGCTACATGGAGTTTTTCCCTTTTCATTACTGTGTAGTATTCCATAGGGTGACCATACCACCATTTATGTCTTTCTACCACTGATGGACACTTGAGTTGTTTCTAGTTTAGAGTCACAATGAATGAAGTTATCATGAGTATTCTTATATATGTGCTCTGGTAAATATATGCACTTAATTTTGTGCATTCTTTCCAGAAGAGGAATTGCTGGGTTACAGAGCATATGAGTATTTAGTTTTAGTAGTACTGTTCTGTATTTTCCAAAGTGGCCATACTATTTTACACTCCCAGCGAAGATGAATGAGAATTCTAGCCACTCCACATCCTTGCCAACACTTGCTATTTTTAATTTTAGACATTCTAGTAGGTGAGCAATTTTCCACTTAAATTTATAATAGCACTAATTACACTACAATGAGTATGGCAGTCTCCTAGTTGTTCATGAGTATCTATTTTTCCATACCTTAATATATTAATTATAGACTTTTAGCTGGTCACATAGTCACTCAGCTAGCAGCTATATTTCCAACTCCCCCTTGCAGCTACATGTGGGCCCCAGACTAAGTTCTGATCAATGGTATGTGACAGAAGTGATGTGTGCTACTTCCTGGTATTGCACTGAAATCTACTGATCATACTCTTCGTCTTTCCAGCTGGATGAATGGTAACATCCAAATGGGTGACAGCAAAGCTGCCCACCAGTCCTGGTCCACACGTCTACCTCCGATAATGTTATGTCAGAAGTGGGCCGGGCACAGTGGCTCATGCCTGTAATCCCAACACTTTGGGAGGCCAAGGTGGGTGGATCACGAGGTCAGGAGATCAAGACCATCCTGGCCAACACGGTGAAACCCTGTCTCTACTAAAAAAATACAAAGATTAGTTGGGTATAGCAGCATGTGCCTGTAATGGCAGCTACTTGGGAGGCTGAGGCAGGAGAATCACTTAAACCCGGGAAGCGGAGGTCACAGTGAGCCGAGATTGAGCCACTGAACTCCAGCCTGGTGACAGAGCTAGACTTTGTCTTAAAAAAAAAAAAAAGAAGCAAATAAACTTCTGTCTTGATCAAACCATTGGATTTTTATCATAGCAGGGAATCGTGTATCCATATAAACACTCTGTGATTGCTCATTTGCCCTCTGGCTTGAACACACCTGGGCAGATGTTGTTTCTGTTTGTTTAGCACTCATCGGAGGCACCTGGAGGTCTCAGAGCCTTTAAAATCCCTTTCAGCTTCCTTCTTCCAGCTGGAGGACATGTTCTAATAACCCAGGGGGCCTGACAGAGACCGGTATGGATTCTCTATTTTTGGAGATGCTGGCCAGGAAGGCCACACTCTTAACAGCAAACTTCTGGGGTGGGGGAAGGGACAGAGATAGGGTAGGGGGTCACAGCATGGTCTCAGAGGCCACTGCACGGTAACAGTGGAGGTGCCGCCCACCCACGTCTCTGCAGAGTATGGTCACATTCAAAGGACATCTCAAGACTTTTCTGGAAGCTGCTGGCAGGTCCTAGACCCAACCTTCCCACAGCCCCTCAGAGGACCCCATTTCTCCACTTGCTGTGCTGACTCTCTCTCTAGGCTCAGTCTGGACACTCCACCCACCACTACAGGTGAGAAGTGGCAGACTGGCTTTTTCTGAAGACATCTCCTGCACTGCCTAAGGCTCCACCCTGGGTGATCTGGAAATGACTCTCAGCCCACTATGTGCCTGTTCCCACCCCACCACCACCACATTGAGAAGCAGAAGCAGAGAAGCCGCTACTTATATCCACCTGGCTGTGTTGGAAGCTGAGTATTATTGGTGCTGCCATACTTGACTTTCTTTCTCATATGGGACTTAACTATTATCTATCCAGTTACCATGCTCATCTGCATATAGATGGTGTCAACGTTCTGGCTGGGAAATGAAAGCAGAGAAACTTTCCAAAGCATGGCCTCAGTATCCACACACTCGGTGTTTCTGAGGAAACTAGAAAATAGATTGGTTAACATGATCTTTGATATGCTTGAAATTAATATGGGGGGGAAGTAAGGGGGTCAGAGGTAAGGCAAGATTGGAGTTCATTTAGCTACTTTCATTTTTATTTTTTGAGACGGAATTTCTCTCTGTCGCATAAACTGGAGTACAGTGGTGCCATCTCGGCTCACTGCAACCTCCGCCTCCCAGGTTAAAGCGATTCTCCTGCCTCAACCTCCTGAGTAGCAGGATTACAGGCGCACACCACCAGGCCCAGCTAATTTTGTACTTATAGTAGTGAAAAAAGAAAACGGTGTTTTGCTATGTTGGTGAGGCTGGTATCGAACTTCTGACCTCAGGTGATCTGCCCATCTTGCCTCCCAAAGTGCTAGGATTACAGGCATGAGCCACTGTACCCAGCCTGCTACTTTTATATGTATGTTTGAAGTGTTCAAATATACATATAAAAGTAAGCCCAGTAAGCAGCCAGGCTGGCATGGGAGGGAGGGCGCATGGGGCCAGGCAGGTGCGCTGGGGGTGGCCTGGACCCTCCATGGAGCCCCCAAGGGGCAAGCTTATCTATGAGAAAGTGTTAAAAAAAAACAGTAAAAATGCAAGTTTGGTCACTTTGGGAGACATGAACAATCATGTTGAGAGAAGGGAACAGGGAAGAGGGTCAGAGGGAGGAGGGAAGAGGAAGACCTAATGATGGCATCCAAGTCCCTCGTCCTAACGGTACCCAGAGCACCTTTAGATGCAAGTGAGCCAACAGTACAAGCTGAAGTTCTATCGCTTACAACCAAGGGTGCCATCTCCTTCATTAATGCAATAAACGTGTTTGAGGGCAATTTTATACAAGCACTGCGCCAAGAAGCTCTTGAGTTTGTAGCCTGGGCACTGTAGAAAGCTTTTCGGAGTTTTTACTGAATTCTCTCACACCCTTCCATACACATTAGGAAACAGGCTAGAGATGACAGAATTCCGGAAGGTCACGACACCAGAAGTGTGGGCTCCAGGACAGCCATGCCAAGTTTCTTCTTTGCCCTGGGCTGCCCTCTATCAGCTTCTGAGCATGTGGGTCTAAAACCCAGGAGAGGCTTCAGCAGTTGTTGAGAAGCACACCCCTCTTGGTCCCCTCCCTGCCAGGTGTTCCCAAGGTGGCTCTAGGCCTGTCTAGACGTTGGCCCTGAAGGGCATGCTCCTGTAGGGGCAGCCGGCTCCTCTGCAGGGAGGTCTGTCAGAAATCCAGGGAGGTGGGCAGAAATCCACTTTCTCATCTAATTTCCACCCATCCATCCTCGTTCTGCCCTTCATAACACCACAGAATAATCCTTCCTCCCTGGACAGTTTTGCAGATATTGGGGTTCTGCTGACTTGTGCTCCACACATTGATTTTCTAGGCTGAAGACTACCAGTGCGTCAACTCCCCTCCCACAGGCTACTGCTGGCTGCCTTAGACAGCAGGCAAGGGCACGGAATTCTAGATGTGTCTCACTAGTGAGGAATAAAGGAGAGTCCCCCCAATCTGGGCAATGCTGGCATGTATAGATCCCAAGTGTGCATCCCTCCTTGGGCATAGAATGCTGTCAAACCAGTTCTGTTCTAATCTGTTCCCGTTATGTTTCAATCCAAATGGGATGTGGAACATGGATTTGTGGACCCCTACATTTGGAAAAGAGCTTGGAAAAGGCATCTTCTCTAGTTTTTTCCTGTAATAGTCGTCTGCGCTAAACCTGAGCACACAGTGCCACAGGCTTTAGCTGCCATTCTCTCTCTCCGTGCTCCCCAAACCCTCCAGGAAGACCACGCTGTCCTCACGTTTCCGGATACGGAGGGATGAGGCCCAAGGTTACCTTGGAAACTACAGAGCTGTGAGTCAAAGGAGTCTATCAGATTCCAGGTCCCGACTCTTCAGAAGGAGGGTAGTGGCTGCCATGCAGCAGAGGGAGGAGGGGTGTGTGCTCCACCCCACCCTGCTTGACACCAGCTTTGTCATCTTAGCCTTTGCTGCACCCAAGCCCTATTCTCAGAGCCTGGGCAGTAAACCACAGGAACCACAGGATGCCCCTGAAGGGAACTCTGTGATTGCTGGGCCTGGGACTGGCTTCCTTTGTAAACTCTGGCTCTCAGAGCCAGTGCTCAGCAGGAAAACAGCCTCAGAGTCAGAGCCCCTGCCTCTCAAGAGCAATCCGAAGTCCAGGGAGGAATCACCTCGCCTGGAGAGGGGCTCCCCAACTCCTCACATTCAGGGGACATCCTGGCTGGTTCCATTGGGAACTGTGTCCCCTTCTCAGGACTGTGTTCCTCTATAGGCCTGCCAGCCTGGCTCGTCACTGTGTGAGCCTGTCACCTCTCCCGGGGGCAGAGGGAGGCGGTCTGGAAGGAGCAGCACCATCTCTGAGGGCCCCCAGATCCCCAAACCCATGGGCTAGTCACAAACATGTCTCACCACTAGCCGCACAGGAGGACCATTTGCCATCTAGAGTGGAAAATGATGAACATTTAGCAAAAGGCTTGCATGGGGGTGCAGGGAAAGCAAGACTCCAGGCAGCGCGAGCCCCTCCCCCTGGGGAATGGAAGCAGCCCAGTGTGAAATATTCTTGCCCAAAGTCAGCAGCCCAGTGTTCTGGTTTCCACGTGCCTCTACAGGTCAGATTCTCAGCAGAGCTGGCCCAGGGTCTGGGAGTGAAGAAAACCTGGGGTATTTGCGGGAGACCTGGAAAGGGTGGGGTGCATCTAGGATCCCAGAAGGGGCAAGCTTGGCTATTAAGAGCCGGTGGGGAAAAGGGTGAGAGGGTACCTCTTAGTCCTGGGAACGGGTGCTTGACTCAGCAGAGACCAAGGCAAGGCTGAGGGACATCCCTCTGGGCCTGGGGAGAGGCAAGAGAGATGGGAGCTGAGGAAGAAGGAGTGGGGAAGAAAAGTGGGGAGAGGGGGAGGGAGGTGGAAGAGTGTAGCCAAGGTGAAGAAAGAGGAGGAAAAACAGAAGGGAGGAAAAAAGAGGTTGGGGGAGGGGAAGGAGGGAGGTGAGCAGGGACGCGGAGGAGGAGGAGGGAGGAGGAAGAAAGGGGCGGGGCCAGGGGAGGGAAGAGAAGGGGGAGGGGAAGGGAAGAGAAAGGGGAGGAGGGGGGAAGGGAGGGGAGCGGAGGAGGGGCCTGCGCGCCCTCGGTTCCCGCGCCGGCCTCCGCGCCCTCGCGCGCCGCAGCATCCCCGCCACCAAAGCTGCCGCCGGGCCTCCTCGCCGCCCCCTCCTTGGCCTGGCCGCCTCCCGCCGCCGCCGCCGCCGCCATTCCTGGCGCCCTAGCTCGCCCAGCCGGGAGCAGCCGCGGGCAGGACGCGCGCTCCAGGTAAGCGGCCGGGCTGTGCTGGAGGGAGGGTGCGCGGGGCCCGGCAGGTGCGCTGGGGACGGCCTGGACACTCCTCAGAGCCCCCACTCAACGCCCCTAGCCTCCTCCTCGGACCGTCGGAGCCCTCCCTGAACCCCTGCGGAGCCCCTTCCCGGGACTCCCCGGATCCCTGGACTCCTTCCTGGATCCCCCCGGACCCCTCCCGGGTCGCCTCCCGGAGACACCTACCTGTCCAGGGAGCCCTCCTTGGACCCCTCCAACCCCCTGGACCCCTCTGCGATCCCTCCCCGGCCTTCTCCCGTTCCTGGGTGCCTCCCCAGTCACTGCGCGCAGGTGGCTCCTCTGGGCGCGGGGGAGCTGGGGCGTGCTGCAGACCCTGGCCAGGAAGGGGGCGTCGCGCTTGGCCAGGCGCCGCCGCGCCCGGCGTTCCCGGTCCAGCCCCGCCAGGTCAGGCCCGCTCTGGCCAGCCCGGACTCCGGCCGGGCCCCTGCGGGCTTCTATTTTGGTCGCGGAGGCCTCGGCCTCTGTGTACCGCCGCGCACTCAGACAGGTGGGGCAGGTCGGGCCACTGTGGTCTGGTCGCCGCCTGGGCAGTGAGTGCTCTGCAGGCCTCGGTTTCCTTTAGGGTTTTGGCTGCATTATTCTAGAACAGCCCTGGAGAACCACAAGCCTTAGCCCGGGCTGCACCTGTTGCAGCCGCCTGGTGAGCTGCAAGGGGCTGGCTCCACTGGGGTTATGCCAGTAAAAACATGTAAAGGAGGGTTGAGCTCGTAGTTGTCCTCTTTATTTATCTGGCTTAGTATTTTGGGGGGCAAGTGGGGGTGGGTGGGTGAATGAGAGTCTGTATGTGAGCAGTTTGCCTCAAATGAGGCCTGGTGTTGAGGGCTGGGTCCTGCTTTCCGGAACGTTTGCCATGTGAAGTTGCTTTGCTTTTGTTTTAAAAACCTCACTCTGTGTTGAGCACATCCCAGGCTCGTGGGTGGCCAGGTCCTTAGAGGCCAAGCTGGACGTGGGGCCTGGGGCCAAGCATCTCACCCTGCTGTTCTGAGCCTTTTCAAATTCACCAGGCCAAATTCGCCACTGAACGGACGTTTCCTTTCCTGGGGGTGAGGTGACACCGGTGGCCTGTCACCTCATATGTGTCCTAGGCCTGGGGCCTGCCTGCTGGCTGCCCAGGAGAGGTTATTTGGGAATGTTTACTGTGTCCCAGAAACAGGCAGCTCTGGCCAGTGCAGGGGCAGGATTCTGGTAGAGATGATAATGCCCTGATTGTCTTTTTGACAGTTGGTGTCTCTATATATCATGTCTTGGTAGTCGTCAGCCGGAAGAAGAAAGCATGCGGGCTCTGCATACCCACGAGGGAAGCTGGGGTGGGAGGGTGAGGGACGCACTGGCCTGTTTCTGTGGGCAAAGACTGCCCTCCCAGAAGCCCAGACCTTCAGACTGAGAAAATTGTACCTGGTACACACAGTAAGTCAAACAAAGAAATAAAAACACATCACCAGTGCCAGGAGCAGCCCTGCGGTCCCAGGAAGGTGGGCTGCTTAGGAGTTGGTAGACAGAGGAACTCAGTGGCTGTATTTCAGAGTGCAGATAGGCAAAGGCCATCATGGGGAGGCAGAACCCCAGCTGCCATGTCGGCCCAAGCTCTTGCAGCACAGTGAAAGGGAGGGAGTCCATGGGAGGGGGCCCACCTCCTGATAGGCACACCCAGAGTCTGCTGAAAATGCAGCCTTGCACAGACCCCTCCCTGAGCACCTGAGGTCCTGGGCAGCGGCCTGTCCTGGGCTGAAGTGTGGAGTGCAAGACCAGTGACCATGTTGCACTTGCTGTCCAGTGGATCTGGGGCCAGGGAGTTGTCCTTGGTGACATCATCCACTTGTGGACAGTCCTCCCTGTGTGGACCGCTGGAGGGAGATGCTCTCTAGAGCTGCCTTCCCCACACCAAGCAGTGTGTCTAGGCCAAAGCTTGGGAGTGCATGCTAATAGCTGGCTTTGAGCGGGGAGGGACCGGGCGCTGCTGCCAGCACAGCAGCAAAATCAATAATGCATTGCAAAGATCAATGGTTTTCTCTATCTTCTGTGCTTCTGGATTGAGCCTGTGCAGGCTTCTGCCTCTCTCGGTTCCATTTCTGGTGGGGAGGGAGCAATGATTGGGTCAAGGAGGGTGGTTGCAGATTCTCCTCCTGACCCCCTAGAGCCAGAGCTCCAGGGGAGGACCCATGGAGGTGAAACTTACTGTGTGAAAATATAGAAATAAACATGCCATTGGCTGACCATCGAGCTTAGTTGCTGAGAGAAAGGCTGCTGTCTGTTCCCAACCAAGGCAATGATTTCTTCCCTGAACTTGGACAATTCCAGGAAGAAGACTCACAGGTGAGAAGGGAAGAGGCAGAGGCACCTGGGGTGGGTCCTCTCTTCCCTGGGCCAGGGTCCACCCTGGGCTTGGCAGGTGCAGCGTCCACAGCCCTGCCTATGGCATCCCCATCACCATGACCATTGCCATCCAAGGTCTAGGGCTGTCCTGGATGTCTCAGGGTGTCACCCAAGAGCTGAGCTTGTAAAGCAGGCTCCCCTGCACACAACAGGGAGAGGTTTGCTGGGGACTTTGCTGTCAAGAGATGACATGGGAAAGCAGAGATTTATTAGGAGGAGCTATCTGCTGATTCAGTCAGGTGGAGAAGGTGTGCCAGGGCCTTCCCTGGAAGCTGGGTGGTGTTTTCGGCACACTAATTAAGGTGATCCTTGGGATAAGCAAATTGCTTTGCTGCATGTGGCTCACTTTCCAGCTTTTGTGACCCTCCCTGAGTGAATTTGCATTTGCCTGGGGGTGTCACGGCAGGGGCCCCAGCTTTCTACTGCCTTGCTGTGATTATCCCTGGGGAATCAACAACAGTGTGAGGGTGCAGAACCCCACAACCACCTTCCCACAGCACCTGTGCAAGCCTCAGCTGGGGGTGGAGGGGGTGGGGTGCAGGCAGTGTCCTGTTATTTGGTCCAGAAGTTTCAGCTGCTGCCCATGAAAGCAATGACTGCATCCCTGTCCTGGATTGCATCTAAGTGGCACCCCGAGATTTCTGGCTTTGATCAAAGCCTGATCCAGAGCTCTCACTTGGATCAGCACTTGATCCAAGTATCACTCCTTTGAAAAAGAGGCTATTGATGTGTCTCCTGGACATTTGTGGAGTGAATGACGATTTTAAGGAATTCCTTAATTACAGCATTGTGGTTATGTTAGAATAATCTTTACCCTTTAGCCATAGATACTGAGTGTTGGTAGATGAAATGATGTTTGGGATCTGCCTCAGATTAGTGTGGGGTGGGGAAGCAGAGGGGATGAGGAGGGATGGGATTGTCTGAGTGGACAGTTTGGGGTCTGGATGAGAGTACCTGGATTATTTGTTCTGTTCTGGCTACTTCCATGCACTTTCAAACTTCTCCATCATAAACAGTTAATAATGATCAGAGATCTCCAATTCCCCTCTTAAAACATGCCATTGGATCTTTTACTTCATGATGATACTATTAAAAGGTTTACTTTAAAAAATGCGCCAGTGTCTTAGGTAGAAACATCGTTCCTTAGTGTAGACTATAGAGAATGTGCCCTTTCCATGCACCAATGCGGGTGCTTAGCACAGAAGCCCATCTGGAAGGACACACACCTGGTATTCAGCAGATCATCATGGAGCTGCCTGTGTGGACCTGGGTGCCAGATGCTGCCCCAGGCTCTAGGGACATAGCCCCGACTGAAAGCAGCACTCCATAGTTAGCAAAGGGTGGGGCCTGTGTGCATGTGAGGGTGTGTTGGGGAAGGAGAGGTAAGAGGAAGAGGGAACCTATGCTTTCCTCTCGTTGTACTTATGTATGGTTTGTTTCTGTTACAAAAGAATTATTTTTGTAATTACAAAATGAATTTTTAAAAAGTGGTCTTCATTAGGTCATTTTAAATAGAATTTGATTTGTGGAAACTGATGTTTCTACACATCTTAATAACAGATGAATTGGCTTCTGTGAGGCAGTCAGTGAATCAGTAGTTATTGACCCTCTGAGTATGTGCTTTGTGGGCTATGAAGGATAGAAATCAGTACACTACTATCTGCATTAGGGGAGACAAGACGAATACCCTGACCATTAAATATTAGTACAGTCCAGCGACAGAAGTACCGAAACGAACTGAGTCTAGTCGGGAGCCTGTGCCCGGTGGGTCCCCATTGCCGGTTGGCTAACCTGGACCTGGGGCTTGTTCAGGCATTTTCTGAGGTGCCTTTGTTTTCTCTTTATATTTAGTGGAAGATATATTAAGTAACCTAAAGCTATAGCAAAAATGTAAAAGTGGTGTGTGCTGCAGAGAAGTCTACAAAGTGAGAAGTACAAGTTGCTTAGAATTCTGATAGTTTTTGTATTTTCCTGGTCTGTTGCAAGAAACTAGAGTTGCTTGAGCAGCCAGCATGTAATCTGCCTGATGTAGAGTCTGGGTGTTTGTTGGGCCCTCTGATTTGTATGTGTGTTTTGATTTTGTTTGGAAGGACAGAAAGTTTCCCGTTAGCCTGCAGTTGGTCCACTTGGTTCTCACTGGGAGTTTGGGAGCTTTAGTTTGTTGTTGTTTCTGACCGGCGTGTCCCATGTGCTGGGAGGGCACAGCTCGGTGCTGCAGCTGGGCTGTGGCACATGTTCATCGCCGTGCTGCCGGGAGCCGCCTGCCTTCTCAACTGCACAGAACCACCCCATGGGTGGATGCACATTCTTACCCCGCATCTGGATCACACTTGTCCTGTACGGTCCCCTCCTTCTGAGGGCCCACAAAGAGCTGAGGCATCTGGGGAAGTCACAGTGCCAGCACCTCTGGGCCCTGGCAGGTGATGCTACTGTGTCTTAGGTTCCGGATGTGAAGGAACTGCTCACCTTTCAGGGCCCTCCCAGCTCTTGAACCTGTCTGCTTCATGAAGTTTCACTGCTTCCCCAGAAAACATGTATTGAATGCCAGTGATGGCTGGGGGCTGCTGGGGGTATGGTCAAGTGGAGGGAGATGGGAGGCTAATGAGAGGGGAGATAGATAGTTCCAGATCTAGGCGCTCAAGGGACCAGCGGTTTGTTGAGGGGTGGTTGTTATTTAAAATCAGATGGCCCCCATGCCCTGCTGAGCCCTAGATGTGGGGGAGGTGAGGAATGGTGAGGGGACACTTAGGCACACATGAGCAATGGCAGGAGGGCTGTGTGGGTGGGCCTTGCAGGAGCTTGGCAGCCTGCTCAAGGTGGGAGGCAGGCCGATTCCAGGCGTTCTGCCAACAAGACTGTGATGGGTCCCATGAGGGCTGTTGCAGCAAGAGAGGGGTCCAGGATGACCCAAGGGTCTTGGATGGGGCATTGGAAGGGTGAAGTTGCCATCACCCTGAGACTGAGGTCTTCACGAGAGCAGTTGTGAGGATTCAGAGGGATGGTGTGGCTCTCAAGATAGTACAGGTGAGAATCCTACTGAAGTGTCCCAGTGCAGGTGAGGAGGAAGTTGGAGAAAGGGGTTTAGAGTTTGGGGGAGAGCTCTGGGCTGGGACCCTAATCTTGGCAATATATTGTAGCTGTAGAGGTGACATTTTGAAAGCTGGGAGTTTGGATGAGACCACTAGGGAGTTGAGGCAGATGGAAAAGAGAAGTCCGAGGACTGAGCCTGGGACAAGAAACGAAGAAGGTGCAGCCAGCCAGGTAGGGGAAGAACCGGAGGGGCCTGGGGGCATCCTGGAGGCCACATGCAGCTTGTGTGAGAGGGAGGGTGACAGCGGAGGTCACAAAGATGAGGACCGAGGACAACCTGGGGTTTATCCAAGTGGTCCAGGGTGGTGGGCTGAAGTATCGGCTGAGTTTCTGAGAGAAGGAAGGAGGGGAGTTTGGGCCAGCAGGAGCCTATAGCTTTTTTGAGAATTTTGCTGCCTTGAAGGGGAGTGGGGAAGTGGAGGGGGTCATGGGTAAATGGGGCTGAGGAAGGCCTGCTTAAAACGTTTGCATCCTGAAGGGAAGGATGGAGCAGAGCTGGAGGAAGCCCTGAGGTGGGCAGGAGGGACAGAGGCTGGCTGGGGCCGCCCCGTAGGTGAAGGATCCCCACGAGCTGCTGTTGACTCTCGGTGTGTGCCGTGCCTCCTCTTGGCCCAGGGTGCACAGAAGCATGAGGCTGTCCTGTCGCTGGTGGACTGTGAGCATTTTCCTCATGACCTTCATGAGTGGTGGCATTGTCTCCAGGCAGGGATGGCCTGCATTTTGCCTGCAACACTGACTCTCACTTCCACGTGGATTGAACACTGGAGGAATGGGAGAGTGCTTTTCTGAGAGTGGTCCCCGCACCAGTGGCATTGCATCCCTGGGAAATGCAGTCTCTCTAGCATCCAGAACTGTGGGGTGGGACCCGTTATCTTGTTTTAACAGGCTTCCCAGAGGCTTCTGAATTGCTACCCTAAGATGAAGACCCGCACTTGGGAGTGGGTGGGACATGCCCATGGGGAGACAATGGTGGTCCCCAGGTTGGATGCACCTTAGGCTCGGGGTGCTTTCCACACGAGTCCCACTAGAAGTGATGTTGTCTTACTCAGTTTTATTGGCATGAATTATGACAAAATATATTCACTTGAAGTGCACAGTTAACTGAGTTTTGAAACGTGTATAGCCATGCAACTGACACCATAATCAGGATATAGACCAGGATTTGATAAGCTTTGGCCCTGCAGGTCAAGTGTTCTGGGCCCATTTATTTTGGAATCGTCTGTGGCTGCTTTTATGCTATTGCAGCAGAGATGAGCAGTTGCCACAGAGACCAAATGGCCCTGAGAACCCCCCCAAATTCCCCTGTTGCCCCTTTTCAACCCCCTCTTCCTAGCAGTCACTGACCCGCATAGATTAGATTATTATAGCTTGGATTTATTTCTCCAATACTTTCAAAGTAGGAGGATATATTTGACAGTTGCTCCTAGACTTGTGATGGGATTACATCCTAATAATAAACCCGTCATTAAGTTGAAGATATCCTCCTAAGTCAAAAATGTGTTTGATACACCTGACCTGTCCAACAGCATAGCTTAGGCTAGCCCACCTTCAACGTGCACTGAACACTTACATTAGCCTACAGTTGGGCAGGGTCATCTAACACAAAGCCCTTTTTATAATAAAGTGTTGACTATCTTATATAATTTATTGAATGCCGCACTGACAGTGAAAAACGGAATGGTTGTGTGGATACTCTCAGTACCGTTTCTACTGGATTCGAAAAATCATAAATGAGACCATTGTGAACGGGGGACCATCTGCATAATCTTTGTGTCCAGCTCTTTTCACTCTGCACAGTGCTTTTGAGATTCTTACATGTTGCTGTGCATGCCAGCACTTCATGTCTTTTTATTGCTGAATAGTTGGTGGACGTTTGGATTGTTTCCTCTTCTGGGTTATTGTGAATAAAAGTGCTATGAGCTACAACTCAACAGCAAAGACAGCCGGTTAAAACGTGGGTGACTGTGTCAGCAACAGTGATAGACAAACGGACAATAAACCTGTGAGAAGGTGCTTAACATCATTAGTTATTAGGGAAATGTGAATCAAAGCCACAGTGAGGTACCACCTCGAACCCTACTAGAATGGCTTTAATTAAAAAATAAAGCGGGGGGATAACAAGTGTAGGTGAGGTGATGGAGAAATTAGAACCCTCAAAGATTCCAGATAGAAATGTAAAATGGTGTAGCTGTTTTGGAAAAAATTTAGAGATTCCTCAAAAAGTTACAAAATTACCATATGACCTAGCAGGCCCACTGCTAGGTGTATACCTAAAGGAATTGAAAGCAGGGACTCATAGACTTAAATGTGGCTGTTCATAGTGGCACTATTCCACTAGCTGAAAGACAGAAACAACCCAGACGTCCAGCAGTGGTTGAATGGGTAAGCTAAATGTGGTGTATTCATCCATGGCCTATGATTCAGCTATAAAAAGGAATGAAGCACTGATACATATTACAATGTGGATTAAACTCAAAAACATTATTCTAAGTGAAGGTAGCCAGGCACAGATTAATAGCTGCATGTTGTATTATTCCATTTATATGAAATGTTCAGGATAGGCAAATCTTTCCAGGCAGAAAACACATTAGTGGTTAATATAATATATTATATTATTCCATTTATATGAAATGTTCAGAATAGGCAAACCTTTCTAGACAGAAAGCACATTTCAGGGGCTGGGGAGGTGGGGGAATGGAAAATGAAGACTTAATATGCATGGGGGTTCCCTTTGAGGTCCTGGAACTAGATATAGTGGTGATGGTTACATAACATTTTGAATGTACTAAATGCTACTGGATTATACTCTTTAAAATGGTAAATTTTATCTCATGAGTATTTTACCACAATAAAAGATGATATAAGAAATGCTATGAGCATTCACAGGCAAATCTTAGCGTGGACATATGTTTTTATTTGTCCTGCGTAACTGCCTACAAGTGGAATTACAGGGTTTCGTGGTAAGTAGATGTTTAACTTGATTTAAAAACTGGCAAACTGCTTTCCAAAGCAGTTGTATCGTTTTACGTTCCCACTGCTAACGTATGAGAGTTGCAGTTGGTTCACATCCGTGCCAACACTTGCTGTTGTCAGTCTTTTTAATTTTAGCTATTCTAGTGGAAATGTGGTAGTGCTGTATCCGGGCAGTTTTGGTTGAGCTTTCATGTGCTTATTAGCTATTTGTGTATATTCTTTTGTGAAGTGTCTGTTTAGATTACTTTGATTACTTTGTCTCTTTGATTACTTTTTAATTGGGTTATGTCTTCTTATATGTGAGTTATAAGTGTTCTTTACATCTTGATTCAAATATTTGTATTGCAAATATTTTCTCTCAGTCTATGGCTTGCCCTTTTATTTTATTAGTTATATCTTTCAATGGACAGACTTTCTGGTTTTAGTTGTTTTAATGGTTTGCGCTTTTTGTGCCCTATTTAAGAAATCTTTGTCTAACTCATAGTGATAAAGACTTTCCACGTTCTCTTCTGAAAATGTGGTAATTGTAGCTTTTGTGTTTAGGTCTGCAATCCATTTCGACTGGACGTCGTGGCTCATACCTGTAATTCCAACGCTTTGGGAAGCCGAGGCGGGTGCATCATCTGAGGTCAGGAGTTTGAGACCGGCCTGGCCAATATGGTGAAACCCTGCCTTTACTAAAAATACAAAAATTACCCGGATGTGGTGGTACACGTCTTTACTCCCAGATACTGAATGTTAAATCATTCTTACATTTCTGTAGTCCCAGCTACTTGGGAGCCTGAGGCAGGAGAATCACTTGAACACGGGAGATGGAGGTTGCAGTGAGCCAAGATTGCGCTGCTGCACTCCAGGCTGGGCAACAGAGTGAGACTCAAAAAAAAAAAAAAAAAAAAAAATCTGCGATTTTCGAGTTAATTTTTAATGGAAAGGACGAAGGATTGAGGTTCATTGTTTTGCCTGTGGACATCCACTTGTTCCAACACCATTTGTTTTAAAATAACAACAAGAAGCCTATTCTTTCTGTAGTGAATTATGTTGGTACCGTTTGTAAAGTAATTGGCCATATCTGTGTGCCTTTGTTTCTGGATTCTGTTCTGTTCCATTATGACTTATTTCTCATAGGTCCCAGTGCCACACTGTCTCTGTAGTAAATCCAGAAGTCAGGTAGCATGACAATTTTGTTTCATTTTCAAAATTGTAGTGTCAGTTCCAGATCTTTGCATTTTCACATATACTTAAGATCAGTTTGTCAGTTTCTGTGGAAAGCCTGCTTGGATTTTGACTGGAATTGTATACTCCTTAGATCAATGTGGGGAAAAAAAAATTGTAATAATATTTGGTCTCTTGACCAGTGAGCATGGAATCTCCCTCTATCTATTTTCATCTTCCTTAATTTCTTTTAGCAGTGTTTTGTAGATGTGAGTGTACAGGTCTTGCACGTTTTATCAGATTTACTCATAAGTAGTTCATGTTATGTTCATGGATTTAAAAAAAATTATTTTCCAGTTGTTACTTGTGATGTATAGAAATTACAATTGATTTTTTATATTTTTTGTTTATACTGTGAACTTTGCTAAGTCTCTATTTTTGTCGCTATTATCAAAATATAATTGTTTTTTTCTATTTTTTGTTTATCCTGTGAACTTTGCCAAGTCGCTGTTTAAGTAGCTTTTTTTGTAGTCTCTCAAGATCTTTCATGTAGATAATTCTGATGATTATGAATAAAGACCAGTTTTTTTCTTTCCAGTTAGAATCCTTTTTACTTCTTTTTCTTCTTTTTTTCACTTCTGGGACCTTCAGAACAAGGGTTAATAGAAGTGGTAAAAGTAGACATTCTTGCCTGTTCCCAATCTTAGGAAGGAAGAATTTCAAGTTTTTCGTTGTTGTTGTTGACGTTAGGTAAAGATATGAAGTGCATTTTACGAGATGGTGGTAGTTTTCTAATTTGCTGCGAGCTTTCGTCATGAGTAGGTGTTGAATTTCCTCATGTACTTTTTCTGTATCTGTTGAGATGATCATATGGTTTTCCATTTTTTGTTTGTGAATATGGCGAATTACACTGGTTAACTTTTGAATGTTAAATCTTTCTTGCATTTCTGGCAGAGATCCCACTTGGTCATGATGTACTATCTTTTTATATATCGCTGAATTTGATTTGCTACAATTTTATTAAGGATATTTGTAGCTATAGCAGAGGAATGTTGTTTTCTTTTCTGGTACTGTTCGGTTTTGGTATCAAAAGTAAACTGCCCCACACAATGATTTGGGAAGTAGTTCCTCTTATTATTTTTGAATAGTCTGTGTAGGATTGGGATTCTCTCTCTCTCTCTCCCTCCCCTCCCCTCCCCTCCCCTCCCCCTCCCCTCCCCTCCCCCTCCCCCTCCCCTCCCCTCCCTTCTTCTCCCCCCTTCCCCTCCCCTCCCCTCCCCTCCCTTCTCCCCCCTTCCCCTCCCCTTCCCTCCCCTCCCTTCTTCTCCCCCCTTCCCCTCCCCTCCCCTCCCCTCCCTTCTTCTCCCCTCTCCTCCCCTCCTCTTTCCTCCCCTCCCCTCCCCTCACCTCTCCTCTCCTCCCCTCTCCTCCCCTCCTCTCCTCTCCCTTCCTCCCTTCCTCCCTTCCACAAGGTCTCACTGTGTTGTCCAGGCTGGAGTACAGTGGTATGATCATAGCTCACTGCAGCCTTGACTTCCTGGGCTCAAGTGATCCTGCTGCCTCAGCCTCCTGAGTAGCTGGCATTACAAGCCTGTACCACCATGCCTGGCTAATTTTTTTGAATTTTAGTAGAGACAGGGTCTCACTGTGATTCCCAGGCTGCCCTTGAACTCCTGAGCTCAAGCCATCTTCCCACCTTAGCCTTCCAAAGTGCTGAGATTGCAGGTGTGAGCCACTGTGCCCAGCCTTTCTGGGGTTTTCTTTATGGAGAAACTTTTAATTATGAATTCAATAGGACTATTAAGATTTTCTATTTCTGTTTGAGTCAGTTGTGGTCATTTGTGTGATTTATTGAGCTATAATTTTTTATGGAGTGAAATCTATCCTGTTAAATGAACCATTCTGTGAGTTTTGGTTAATGCATGTGGTTTTGGTAAATATAACCATCATCAAATCAAGATATGAAAAATTTTCATAATTCCAAAAATTCTCTCATGTGCCCTTTTGTAGTCAGTTTCCTTACCCCAGACCTGGCAACCACTGACCTGTTTTCCACCCCTCTAGGCTTTCCAGAATTTCATATAGGAATTATACAGTTTGTAGCCTTTGAGTCTGGCTTTCACTCAGCATAATTGTACAGGTATTTGAGCAGTAAATAAAGCAATCAGATCTATGTCTCAGGAGTAACTCTGACATTTCAGAGTAATGAATTAGAAAGACAAGGATTGGAGACAAGGGGAAGAAGTTATGGGACAAGAATGCTAGGATGATGTTCGTGGTGGCCTTGTTATAAATGTTATGCTGAATGCTTTCTATACGTCTCATGGAATTTGCACCACAGTCCTGCAAGACTGGGTCAGTTCTTCCCTCTCGTTCACAGCTGAGAACAGAGGGAATAAGAATGTTATTCTTGAGACAACTCAGCCAAGACGTGGTGAAGCCAGGAGTTGTGATTTGACGCTCCTCACTGAGGTGCCGCATCTAATGCACACACCAGGAGGTGGCAGTTGGTTAGTGTTTTAAAGATTTTAAAGACGCATGTACCCTTTGGCCATTGGAGTCTGAATGTGCTAGAAATTTAGTTTATTTGAAGAATCATGAATGTTAAGAAGGATTTATTGAAAAGGGTGTTTCTCAGTGTTTATTAATTAATTTCTCAGTGTTTATTAATAGAGAGAGAAAATCCAGATACAACCTGGGCAGCTACCGACAGTGAAATGGTTAGGCAGGAGGTGCCATAGTAACATTGGTCACTCTTTAAAAATCTAGTGTAAATATGCCTAATGAGATGAGAAGTCAGCATAATACATCATGTGCTAAGAACAGTTCGTGAACCAACATGCACAGCAAGAACTTATAATTGCCTAGAAAGCACTAGACTGTGTCCAAAATGCGAGTCAGATGTTTAGTTGGTGACGTGCCTTCTGTTTCCTCCTTGGTGCTTGTCTGTGTTTCTCTGATTTTCTGCAACAATACTTGTTATGGAAATCACAAAGGAGAAATACAAAGGAAAAGGTTGAAAAATGTAGCTCAAGAACACACACACACACACACACATTCACACACGCACTACATACTACACACATACCCCACCACCATGCACCCAGTACACACACATCAGTCAACACACACATCACACCACACACCCCATATCACACACTACACACATGCCCCCCACACCACACACCCAGTTTACACACATTACACACAATACATCCACACACCCACCACACAATACATCCACACACCACACACCACACCACACACCACACACATACCTGCCACACTATACACACATAACACACAACACATCCTTACACCACATCACAGTCCACACACACACTCACCACACTACATACACACATCACACCCACACACACTACATATACACTGCATATATACACTACACTTCGCACCACGCACACCCCATACCAAACACTACACACATACCCCCCATGCACACACACACCAGACACATACCTCCCCACCCCACACACCTAGTACACACACCACACACACTACACACACCCACCATGCAGTACATACAAATACCATGCCACACACACACACATACAACACACGCTGTACACATCCACACCACACACACCACACATCAGACCCCATACATAACACCACACAGTCATGCTGCAGGTGTTACAGTGCATAGTGCACACACACGCACCCCACATGCATCGGAGTCTTGAGAGCCTTGCACACTTCTAGACTGGTCATGCGTGCCTCGTTGCCAAAGCAGGCAGGTGTTTTGCAGCTTATTCTGCTCCTAAAGGGCACGCAGGCAGTGAAGCCGGCCCTCCCAGATGCTGTGCAACCACAGGTGGGCCTGCAAGGCAGGGTGGCTGCAGTGTCCTCTTCAGGGCTCTGGTTCCTTCCATGCCTGCCACACTGTGCTTGGCCCTCAGTGGTTGCTGGGGGACTGTGGGATTATTAAATGAGATGACTCCTGTAATATCCCTTCTTGCCCATGTTTGAACTGAGATGCATGTGGAATTCAGAGTGATGTTTGAAAGCAAACATCAGAGAGGTTTCAGTGCATGGACAATATTGCTAAAACATTTTTTACTACAATGCAAAAATTTCCTGACCATCAGGAAGCCTGGCTGTGTGGATGTCTTATGCCTGGCTGCCTTCAGACACTGACAGTGATCCACATTCATTTTTATATTGTGAGGCAGGACACTCACACGCACACACACACATTGCACACACATGCACACATGCCACTAAAAGTTTTGCTCACAACAGCCACCCTTAACTATCTGTGATACCCTCTGATATTTTTATTCGATAGCATTTGTTGAAAAACTGCAACCCCCAGGCTGAAAAATACTGACCCCCCATGTAACATCTGGCCCTATGTGTGACTGCATGGAAATTAAACATTTTAGTATGACATCAATATGTGTGCACTGTATATTTTTATCTTATTTCTCACGTTGGCTGACATTGACCGTGTACTCCTCTACCGCTTGATTTTCCTCTCAGTGAGATTTCTGGGGCGGGCATGCCTTAGAGCCTTCAGCACAGTGCCTACCCCAGGGCCTGATGTTGGACCGTAAGCCTGAGAACAACAGGGCAGGGAAACTGGGTCAAAGCAAAGCTCTTGAGCAGGCGGAATTGGATATCTGGCTCTTCTTTGAATGCTGAGGGCAGTGGCTTGGGTTTCAAATGTGGAATCCTGCAAAGCCGCCCAGCTCCCTTGGTCTCGCCTGTAAGCAGCGGCTGCCTCCTAGATGTTTTGTGGGGCTGAGGCAGGGACCTGCCATCCTTATATTCCAATTCCATCCACAAGAGCACGGTTGGAGCAGGGCTTGTTTTTGCCGGCTTGGCAAAACCAGAGAGGTGGTGAGAAGGCAATTTTTTAAAATAGACACCAGTTGCTGCAGGACCTGGAAACAAGCCTTTGGGGAGACGCAGACATTTGTTTACAAGTAGCCATTCTGTGACTCCAGCCAGTGGGCACAGGTTTTAATTCAACTGGAAGAGAGTATCATTTAATAATTAGCAGATTTAGAACTGCAGAAGGGATAGATGGCTTAGCACAGATGTCTCCTGGTGGAAATGAAGGACCCCTGAGAACGCAGACACAGTCTCTCCCCTTTCTCTTTTCTCAGTGAGGAGACCATGCTCAGGCCACAGTGCCATTCTCCAAATAAATGGTGGTGTCATCTGGAGACTTCCACTGAGACGTCTTGTGTCAGGACTACGATGAAGCCTTTTCCAGCGCTTATATTGTAGTTTCTAAAGATGGAAAAACACTTTGCTAAGCCCTGCCTCATTCATAAACTATGTCAGGCCGGGAGTCTGTCCCTGCTGTTGTCACCCTCCCCAAACTGCTGGGCTGGGGGCCCTCTCCTTGTTTCTGGAGGAGGCAGAGCATGGCTTCTGCTGCACAGGAGACAGTTGCTACAGTGCAGTTATCCTGAGCTTGGTGGGGCCTTCTGCTGTCCAGGGCTGAGAATGGCTGGGAGGCTTCCCTGAGGATCGAAGCTGTTGCTGATGCCTGTGTAAACCCTAATGAGTGTGGCCCGTGCTGTTCTTGCGCTGTGACCCTTCCAAGTGCTTGTCTGATCAGAGCTGACATGAAGAGCAGATTCCATGGTTTGAGTCTGTGGCCTGGTGATCATCAGAGTGATGCAGGTGTGGCCCACTTGCTGGCCTTACTGGTGCACATTCTCTGTGGACGTGTCCCAGGAGGGCAGCAGGACACAGCCAGCCCTTGGACGGTGGACATTGCAAGTGCTGTGACCCATGTGAGCTGGTTGGTTCCCAACTGGCTTTGCTGCCTTCTTCCTGGAGCAGCTAGGTCGGCCCCGCAGCCCACTGCTTTGCAGTGGATCCCCTTGCTCATCTGGGCCGTGACCCCTCTCCTGCTTCCTTTCCTCTCTTGGAGTCAAGGGAAGGTCATCCGCAGGAAGCAGCAGCGACGAAGCCCTCTTGCCGGGTTTGCTCTCTGTTTTCATCTTTCCATCTCCTCCTTCTTCTGCAGTGAGATATTTGCAGAATTTACTGTGAAGCACACCTAGCCTCAGTGTGCGGCCCTTGAATCTTCACAAATGGAGCCAGCCGTGCGATGCCCGGGAAGAGGGGCAGAGCACAGCAGCCCTGGGCCCCCGCTCACCACTCCCTGGCTGATCACAGCACTGGTTAATCTTGGCTGGCTTGACTGTGTGCCTTGGATTCTGTAGCACGTCTTCGTGTGTGTCACTCAGCATCCGTCTGTGACATTTGGCTTGCGCTCACCTAGGGCCTTCTCTTCTTGCTTTGCCACCTCGTATTCTGGTGTGTGTGTCCGCCACAATTTAGGCACATTTATATCCACCACAGGTATCTGGGCTGTCCGCTCGGCTGCTAGTTTGGAGCTGTTAGGAATGGGACTTGGAACGTCCTTGAGCACAGGCTGTGTTTTACCTTTTATTCTCCTTTCAGGAAACAGGGGCCTTCTGGTTCTTATGGCTTCACTTCCTGGGGCAGGTCTGGCCTCCGTGGTGGCACCTGTGGTTTAATTTCGTCTCAGACCTTGCACGTGGCACCCTGTTTCCAGCCTTACACTGAACCCCCCCCTCTGAGAAGAAGCCCTTGAACCAGCTCCTGCTGCTTGCTGCTGGGTGCCACCTCCCTCACTGGGCCCTTGGGGGTCTTTCTAGCTGTGCCCTCTGTGCGTCCTGCCCCATCTCTACCTGCTCACCCAGGCCAGGTGGGCACCTCCCTGTCATTCCTAACGCGGTGTTTCTCAGGTCTGCAGTTTCTGTCTCTGGCTGCACGGGGTCTGCCACTCAGTCTGCTGCCATCCACCCCTCAGAGAGTGTGCAGTGCCTGCTTAGTGTGTGCCAGGTTCTGGGATGGCGGTGAGACGTCGGGGGTTGGAGGAGAATGGACAGGACATGTTACTTTTAGCAGGAGAAGGATGTGTGGGTGTATTGATAGGGGATACAGGGGCTTTGAGGAGATCTTGAGGGTGGAGCTGTCCAACGAGGACAGGCCTGAGGTGTCGAAGTCACAAACACTGAGTTAGAACTCAGAGCAAGTAGGAAACAGCTGGTGGCTGAGGTGGGAGAAAAGCTGTAGTTGTTTTAAAACATGGTGGCAATATCACCATTGCTATCACTGAGATGCAGGGTATCTGTCCCCTTGCTGTGGATCTGGGTTACCTCCTGACTGCCTTGATTGGTGGAATGTGGTGGGTGTGAGGCTGAGTGACCCCCAGTGTGGCTTCCCTATTGTTCACCAGGATGCTGTCTCTGGGAGCCCTGTGATGCCAAGGAAGGAGTTGGCCCTCTGGCAGCCATGCTGTGAGGAAGCCCAAGCTCGACGGACTGCCATGGGGGCTCCAGTGGGCAGTCCTGGTATTCAGTCCCTTCCACTCAGCGCTCTCATATATGAGGGGACAGGCCTTCAAGGACTGTAGCCCTTGGTAGTTAGGTGTGTCAGCTTCAGTGTCCTTGGACATTGGAGTAGAGATAAGCCGACCCTGGACGGGGCCCACTGAGGCTCCTTACAGAATTGGGAGTGTAGTAACATGTTGTAGGCTGCTGAGTTCAGGGTAACGTGCAACACAGCAACAGTGACGGAAACAAAAGTGGTGGCTACCCAAGGGAGGGGAAGGAAGGGCCTTGCGGTGGGGTGGGGGATGAGGGGCCTAGGACTCAGGTTTTGGGTGGGAGAGTGGAGTGTGAACAAGGGAAAGACCCCTAAAAAGGGTACAGTGAGGATGATTCATTTCATCTCATCCCACACATTTTCACAGTCTGTATATTGTGGGCTTTCTTGCTTTCCCTGTAAACGAACCTTGAAGGAAACGTAATCCCTTTTCATAGGAGCACAGAGGACACAGGGATGAATCTCTTGTAGCTGTCCATAAAAAGTACCACAAACTGGGTGATTTCCAACAAGAGAAATTTATTCTCCTAGTTGTGGAGGTCGGAAGTAAAAATCAAGGTGTCAGCAGGGCCGTGTTCCCCCAAGGCTCTAGTGGGGCCTCCTTCCTGCCTCTTCCCACTTGTGTTTCCCCAGTGTCCCTTGCTTGTGGTGCATTGCTCCAGTCTCTGCTCCAACATCACATGGCCTCTACATCTCTGTCTTCCCCTCTGAGTGTGTCTATAAGGACACTGGTCCCTGGATTTAGTGCCCACCCAGATAACCCAGCGAGATCTCATCTCGAGATTCTTAATTACATCTGAAAGACCCTTTTAGCAAACAAGATCACATCTTCAATCTGTTAGAGCACACAAGAAGGCGACTGAAATACTGTGTGGCTGGGCTGGTGGCCCTGGTGGGTGGAGACGGGGCTGGCAGGCTTTCACCTTCTCCAGGATATATTTCAGCAGGGCTTTATCAGCAGGAAAATGGAAACCATGGCTGCTTTTTGCCTTTGTGGGAAGCTATAGAAATAAGAGTACAGTGGAAACTCTCTGCTTTGTAAAATAGCTTCATGTTGACTCAGAGGGGAAACAGGAAAGGTGCCTTCTATCTTTTTTATGCGAGTTTTTCTCCTGTCGGTGGGGCCTTTGCTTTTAAGGAGTGTTTCTACAAGAGTATTTGTTGGATATTTAGTGAGAACAGGAAGTAAGATGTGCTGACTAACTTTTCCATTATTTTAATGGCATTTTTATCGCTCAGAAAATGAGACAGAAAGCAAAGAGTGAAAGCTTTCATTGTGCTGGGTGAACGCCATTAACAACCTGCCTTTCTGAGTGTTTTTCTCTGCCGTTTTCAGGTACACACACACACCCGTGAATGCGTAAGTACACACACATCAGGCCGGGCACCGTGACTCACACCTGTAATCCCAGCACTTTGTGAGGCTGAGCTGGGCAGATCACGAGGTTAAGAGATTGAGACCATCCTGGCCAACATGGTGAAACTCTGTCTCTACTAAATACAAAAATTAACTGTGCATGGTGACATGTGCCTGTAGTCCCAGCTACTCGGGAGGCCGAGGCAGGAGAATCTTTTGAATCCGAGAGGTGGAGGTTGCAGTGAGCAGAGATCGCACCACTGCACTCCAGGCTGGTGACAGATTCCATCTTAAAAAAAAAAGTACACACACATCCATAGAGGGGGTGTTTCCCCAAAGCCGCGGTCATACCATGTATACCTTGCGTTATTTGCTCACCACTGTGTCATAGAAGTGCATGTTCTGCAGTGTGCTGGAAAGCCCCTGTGTGCCCTTATGTGTGCCGTGTGCCCCTGGGGCCTTCAATGGAAGTCTCTCCAGTCTGCCACACCCTTGATTGCTTTTCCTGGTGAATATTACTGTTATCAGTGTATCAGTCAGCAGGACATGTGATGGCCCCTGTGAATGGTGGAGCCCAGAAAAAGAAACTGGCAGGTTTGTAGTAGGCTGTGTGTGTGTGTGCGTGTGTGTGTGTGTGCGTATTTGAATGTATTTGGGCATTTGTGTGCATGTGTGTGTGAGTGCCTACCTGCACATGTGTGCCCATATGTTCCAGAATAGCAGTGCACAGCATGCTGGAGGTCTGCATTCTGGGAGAGCTTCTTGGATTTAGGAGTCTCTTCTCATTAGGAGGCTTACTGAACTTATTTTACGGAAGTCTTAGTTGTATTTTTAGCCAAAAGATAAAACTCAATCCCACTCTCCTCCGTGCCTTCAGCTTGTGTAAAGTAAAATGGCCTGGGCGAGAATTTGACATGGTGCCACAGTGGTGTGGTGTGTTTCTCTGGGGTCACATATGTTGGCTGTCCTATCCCTGGACAGGTTAGCCCAGTATCCCAGCCAGATACTGTGTATGTGCCCAGATCCTTCACAGGCTTGAATTTTTGTTGGTGCCACGTGCTCATGGGGGCTGCCTTCCACAGTCAGACTCTGCTCTGAAGTGGGGGTTGTGGGCATCTCTGGAGCCAGGCATGGTACCTTTGCCATGTTCTGATTGATTGTGTCGGTCAGGGTCCTGCAGGGAAATGGAACTAACAGGGGGGTGTGTGTGTGTTTGTGTGTGTGTGTGTGTGTGTGTGTGTGTGGACATTACAAGGAAATGCCTCACGTGGTTGTGGAGATGCAAGTCTGAAATATACAGCAGGCTGGAGACCCAGAGAAGAGTTGCAGCTCAATGGAAGTCTGTCTGGAGGCAGAACTTCCTGCTTCTCTCCTTGGGGGAGGTCAGTCTGTGCTATTCATGCCTTCAACTGATTGGATGAGGCCCACCCTCATTGCAGAGGGTCATTTGCTTTACTCAAAGCCTCTCTTTTAAATGTTAATCTCATTAAAAAGTCGTACCTTCACAGAAGTACCAAGAATAATGATTGGTCAAATGTCTGGGTACTGCGGCCCAGCCAAGTGGACATGTGACATCAGCCATCACACTGGTCAGTGCTCCCCAGTGCTCCACAGGGCTCCTGCCACGGGCCCTGTGGCCGGCTGTGTTTTATAAACAAGTGTGGGCCCTAAGTAAGGTGTGTGAGCTTGCTCAAGATGTATAGTACGAAGGTGTTGTCCTGCTCCCAGAAGCCTGCCCCAGAGCAGGCAGGGCTTGCCACTCTTGCTCAGAGGTCATCAGGCCAGCGTACGATGGCCGAAGTTTGGCACTTCTCACATTCTGATGGCACCGGGAGTGGGTCTGGGGCTTATGCAAGCTGCACTCACACCTCAGCTGACCTTCTGCTTCTTCGGATGGTTGCTTCCGTCCGGTCACCACTGGCCCCATATTTAAGCATGAGTAATATCTTAGGTGCCTCTGGGGATGATTCCTGTTATCCTTTTTCCAAAAACTACTTCATCTTCCTGTCAAAATGTGGCCCGCTTGGACATGCTAGAGGCATTTATTAGCAGAAAGCCTTGGAGCTCTGCCTTCCTGATATTTTCTTTTTCTGGGAAAAAAAATATTTGTGCAAGCCGTGGTCTTGTCATTGTTTCCCGCCCTCTGTGAGCCTGCTGACATTGGCCTCCTGTGCTCTTACCAGACCTGTGTACCATCCTGTGAATTCGGCCATAAACAGTCACGGTGAGGCAGGAGAAACAGCCTGGTGGTCCACGGCGGGCTTGGTCTGGACTGGATGGGAGCTGCCCAGTGGATCAGTAGGGGAACGCAGAGGGGTGCCAGCTCCAGGACTGGTAAAGGTGGCTCTTCTCTTCCTTTTCCATCAGATGCAATGTTGGAGTGAATGAATGATGGATGGGTGAATGAGAGAGAGTGGAGCTGGTCACAGAGGTAGGAAGGACTCAGGTCACTGGCCGTGTGGTGGGAGTAGGGGGCTGAACCCGTGCCAAGGCAGTGACCCTGGGGCCTGTCCTAGTGTGGTTGGGCTGGCAGGAGTGGGTGTTTGTTTCTGGGACTGGTGGTCGGTATGTGTCCTGTTCCCTGCTTCTCGCTGGCTGAGGCTCAGAGAGGTGACACCACCAGGATCTGGGGACCCAGCAGGCCCCTTCTGGCTCTCAGCTGGGTGGGGGAATGGGTCTCAGCACCACATACTTTCAGGCCCCTGGGAGTTCCTGCCCAGCCCCTGTGATATTGGTTCTCACAAAGCCACATCTTTCCTGGCAGCAGGATGGTCTCCAGGTTGTGACCAGTCTCCTCTGGCTGCAGGTTCTTTCTCATCCTGTACCTCAACCCTTTCCCCCAGGAGAGCCTCCTCCTGGGTGGGCCTGGAGCTGGAGAGAAAGAGGCGTCTGGTGATCACATGGTGTCAGCTAGGGCAGCTGTGAAACCCTGCCTGTACCCCCAAGTACCCTCCTCAGGTTCTAAAGCCAGAGTTGCTGCTCTCAGGAGTGCTTTCTGTGACTTTTCAGGATGGGACATCGGGGGCCTCTGCAGCAGGGAACCCTTTTGCAGGGGCCGACAGTCACAGATTTGAGAGCAGAGTCTTCGGTCTTGACCCCAGCCCAGCCTTTCCATAGGAACGTGATGGTGTGCTAAATAATCCATCTGGTTTTTTCATCTTCTTTGAGGGACACGTGTCTGTCAGGCAGAAGAGGCTTGGGGGACAGTGGCTAAATATTTCATGGTTTAGCTCTTGTCCTCGTCCAGGGTGAGCTTGAAAACTGTAATGGAGTGTACACACTGAAAAAACAAAAATCACCTGCAGTTCTGAAGCCAAGGTGGGTTCTGCAGGTGAATTTTAGTGCTTCTACTCAGAGAGAGAGAAACTCATGTAAAGGCAGTTTATGCCGGCTGCTTAGTTGCTGCTTTCTTCTATGTATACAAAGGAACATGGCTAGAAATGAAGAACATGGAGGCATTTCGGTCTGTTTATATTTTATTTGTCCAATGTAATCTTTGTGATGTTCTTATTTGGATTCGAATGCTAGCGATTTCTAAACTCAACCACAAACACAGGGTTTAAACGAAGGTTAATTACTGCTAAAATGCTTGCGATGCACAGGGCTGGGTAAATGAGTCAGCTTATGTTTATCTTCGGAGTTTTTTGGTGCCAGGTATCTAGAAGCAGCAGTTTGCATTTCAGCATCTTTGGAGGGAAGGTTCTTGGCTACCAAAAGGGAAGGCGAGAGGACTTGAGCTCAGAACTTGGTGCCATGCATCTGCAGAGTGGCTGGAACTCCTTTGGACTGGGATGGAGACCGTGAAGGCAGCCCTCGGGGGACCCAGGGTGCTGCTGTGGGCATGGTACCCCCTTCTCTCCACCCCATTTTGCTGGGAGATGCCTGGGGATGACCTGAGAAAGGGGACTCAAACTTCTGTCACTGAATGACCAGCCTGGAGGCTCTGAGCCCTCTGACTGTCTGCCTTCACTTCTTTCTTCTTTTTGTTTTTCTGTTTTTGTTTTTGTTTTTTTGTTTTTTGTTTTTTTTTTCCAAGGTGGAGTGCATTTCCCAGGCTGCAACTTCAACGTCCTGAGCTCAATCAATCCTCCCACCTCCTGAGGTGCTGTGTCCTGAGTAGCTGGACCACTCCTGGCTACTTTTAAAAATTTTTTATAGAGATGGGGGTCTCACTATGTTGCCCAGGCTGGTCTCAAACCCCTGGGCTTAAGCACTCTGCTCACCATAGCTTCCCAAAATGCTGGGATCACAGATGTGAGCCACCATGCCTGGCCCTTTCCAGTACTTTGAGGTCTACAAGATGTATCTAGAAAATTTACTGCTGTGGGAAATGAAGACTACTTAAGTTGAATGGGGGAAAAGGGGAAGGGCCTGGGGTTTTTCCTTTTGATTAACTGTCATAACATTGTCCTTCAAGCAGCTGAGAAAGTTTCCTGTTTTCTTTAGACATCATTAAGACCGACATCATTAGGCCCTGAAGCTCTTGCAAGACAACTTTGATGCTATATGAATTCTACCATTTGTTGTTTTGAGACGAAGTCTCACTGTCGCCCAAGCTGGAGTGCAATGGTGCGACCTCGGCTCACTGCAACCTCTGCCTCCTGGGTTCAAGCGATTCTCCTGCCTCAGCCTCTTGAGTAGCTGAAATTATAGGCATGGGCCACCATGCCCGGCTAATTTTTGTATTTTTAGGAGAGACAGGGTTTTGCCATGTTGGCCAGGCTGGTCTCGAACTCCTGACCTCAGGTGATCTGTCTGCCTTGGCCTCCCAAAGTGCTGGGATTACAGACGTGAGCCATCACACGCCTGGCCAAATTCTGCCATTTTGCTAGCGCTGATTCAGCTCTTAGGCCTACCACGCCATTAGGACTGTTGACTCCACTCATTAATTTTTGTTACAAATCTTACAAAGGTGGGTGCTTCTCGGTGTTTAGGTCCACATTCTATTTTAAGGCTGTATATCTGGCTTTCATAAATTGTTATGGGACACCCAGTGATCATCCCTGTCATCTTGTGTCTTGTCTCCATCATCCTCTCAATCCCAGCTAACTCTGGCATCTGTCTCCTCCTCCTTTCTGGCCTTCATCGACTTCTTACAACAGTCAGAAATTGTGAAGGACTTTTACACCCCAGCCCTTGGTGGCTGCCATCTTGTGTTCTTTACCCCCTACCAATGCCCTCATCCTTGGGATGTGTCTTACTTTTCAGTTGCCTCTTGTTGGAAGCAAAGAGCATGACTCTCTTAAAGTCAAAAGGATGGTACAAATTGACCCAAGGTTTCTGTTTCACATTTAATCATGTCATTAGAAGCCCCTATTTCTGTGTGCACCTAAGCAGGCATGCACCTGAGCTGGCCTGCACCTCAGCCTGTGTACAGCTGAGCCGGTGTACACCTGAGCCAGCATGCACCTCAGCCTGTATGCAGCTGAGCTGGTGTACACCTGAGCCAACATTCACCTCAGCCTGTATGCAGCTGAGCTGGCGTGCACCTCAGCCTGTATGCAGCTGAGCTGGCGTGCACCCGAGCCATGTGCACCTCAGCCTGTATGCAGCTGAGCCGGCGTGCACCTCAGCCTGTATGCAGCTGAGCCGGCGTGCACCCGAGCCGGCGTGCACCTCAGCCTGTATGCAGCTGAGCCGGCGTGCACCCGAGCCGGCGTGCACCTCAGCCTGTATGCAGCTGAGCCGGCGTGCACCACAGCCTGTATGCAGCTGAGCCGGCGTGCACCTCAGCCTGTATGCAGCTGAGCCGGCGTGCACCCGAGCCGGCATGCACCTCAGCCTGTATGCAGCCGAGCCGGCGTGCACCCGAGCCGGCGTGCACCTCAGCCTGTATGCAGCTGAGCCGGCGTGCACCCGAGCCGGCGTGCACCTCAGCCTGTATGCAGCTGAGCCGGCGTGCACCCGAGCCGGCGTGCACCTCAGCCTGTATGCAGCTGAGCCGGCGTGCACCCGAGCCGGCGTGCACCTCAGCCTGTATGCAGCTGAGCCGGCGTGCACCCGAGCCGGCGTGCACCTCAGCCTGTATGCAGCTGAACTGGTGTACACCTGAGCCGGCGTGCACCTCAGCCTGTATGCAGCTGAGCTGATGTACACTTGAGCTGGCGTGCACCTCAGCCTGTATGCAGCTGAGCTGGTGTACACCTGAGCTGGCGTGTACCTCAACCTGTATGCAGCTGAACTGGTGTACACCTGAGCCGGCGTGCACCTCAGCCTGTATGCAGCTGAGCTGATGTACACTTGAGCTGGCGTGTACCTCAGCCTGTATGCAGCTGAGCTGGTGTACACCTGAGCTGGCGTGCACCTCAGCCTGTATGCAGCTGAGCTGATGTACACTCGAGCTGGTGTGCACCTCAGCCTGTATGCAGCTGAACTGGTGTACACCTGAGCTGGCGTGCACCACAGCTTGTATGCACCTGAGCTGGCGTGTACCTCAGCCTGTATGCAGCTGAGCCAGCATGCACCTGAACTGACATGTACCTCAGCCTGTCTGCAGCTGAGCTGGCATGCTCCTGAGCTGTCTTGCACCACAGCTTGTATGCAGCTGAGCCGGCTTGCACCTGAGCTGGCATGTACCTCAGCTTGTCTGCAACTGAGTCGGCGTGCACCTGAGCTGGTATGTATGATAAATATAGGGAAAATCAGACAAGAAGCACAGCAAGCCGTTGACAGCACTGCTATCTGGAGAGCGTGGTTAGGAGGGACTTTAGCTTTTTGCTTTTTGAACTTCTTTTATTGTTGTACTTTTATACAGATATAATTTTGTTAATCTGTTCTGGCAGAAGAACAAGAGGTTTTAAAACTGTGGTAAAATAAACATAAAATATCATTTTAACCATTTTAAGGGTATAGTTCAGCGGCATTAAGTACGTCCATATTGTTGGGCAGCCGTCACCACTTTCCATCTCCTGAGGTTTTTCATCATCCCAAACTGAAGCTCTGTACCCATTAAATAGTAACTCCCAGCCCCCATTCCCCGTTCTGTCTCTGTGACTGACTACTCTAGGGACCGCCTATAAGTGGAATCATACAGTATTTGTCCTTTTGTGTCTGGCTAAAAATAAGGGTATTTTAAAAGACATTTCAATCAAATTGGTGCATTTTATTTTGTTTTTCCTTTTCCTTTATTTTTAACATTAGTACACAGTAAGAATGATTATTCCAGTGTGCATTTCTATGAGTTTTAAGGCATGGGCGTAACCATCACCACAATTAGAATGCAGAGACAGTCTATCCTCCCAGAAAACTCCCTGTACCATCCCTTTATATTCACACCCTCCAGATACTTATAACCGCTGAGCTACTCTTGGTCCCTATAGTTTACCTTTGCAAGAACGTGATATAATGGAACCAGGCAGTACATAGCCTTTTAATACTGACTTTTCACTCAGCACAGTGCCTTTGAGGCTCATTCAAGCTGTCGCAGGTATCAATAGTTTGTTCCTTTCTTTGCTCAGTAAGTAGTCCATTGACTGAACAGAGCTGCTGTAAACATTTGGGTATGAACTTTTGTATGAACATACTGTTTTATTTCCTTTTGATAAGTGTC
The DNA here is from genome assembly GCF_030222135.1 of Aotus nancymaae. Taxonomy (NCBI): domain Eukaryota; kingdom Metazoa; phylum Chordata; class Mammalia; order Primates; family Aotidae; genus Aotus; species Aotus nancymaae. The sequence goes on from NW_026988455.1 coordinate 23,509,029, forward strand.
CAGAAGTGGGATTGCTGGGTCATATGGTCACTGTGTGTTTATCCTTATAAGAAACTGCCAAAATCTTTTCTAGTGTGGTGGTACCATTTTGCATTCTCACCAGCCACGTCACTCTGTATCCTTACTAGCACCTGGTGTTAAGTTTTTTTTTTTCTTAAGCCATTTTAATGTGTATTTAATGTGCTCATTGTGGTTTTAATTGCATTTCCTAGTGGCTAATGATGTAAAGCATCTTTTCATGTGCTAATTTGCCATCTGTGTGTCCTCTTTGGTGAAGTGTCTGTTGAAGTCTTGCTCATATTTTAATTGAGTTGTTTATTTTCTTGATATTGAGTTTCGAGACTTCTTTACATATTCTGAATACAAGTTCTTTGTCAGATATGTGATTTGCAAATATTTTCTCTCAATCTTTAGCTTGCCTTTTAATTCTTTTAACGGTATCTTTCACAGAGCCAAACATTTTAATTTTGATGAAGTTCACTTTAACAGTTTGCCAAATGTTGATAAAGTTCATGGAAATCTGACCACTTTTATGTTGTTGGTCTTGTACCTCTGACTTTGCTTAACCTCACTTATTAGTTCTAAGAACTTTTTTGTACAAAAAGAAATCCTTGCAATGTTCTACATAGGCAATCATGCTGTCTGTGAATAGCCCATTTCATTCCATTCTTTTCAATTTGTGCCTTTCCTGTCTTTTTCTTGCCCCATTTCTTTAGCCAAGACTTCTGGTGCAATGTTGAGAAGTAGTGAGAGCACATCCTTGCCTTGCTTCCAACTTTAGATGGAGGCGTCTGTCACCATGGAGTATGATGTTAGCCGTGAGTTTTCCATAGATGCCCTTTGTCAGGCTGAGAGAGTTCCCTTCTAGTTTAGTTTACCAAGAGGTTTTATCATGAATAGATGTTGAATTTTTTCAAATGCTTTTTCTATATAAGTTGATATGCCTGTGTACTTTTTCTTCTGTGAATAAGTGTATTGCATTTAGAGCATTGAGTCAATCTTGTGCTTTAGAATCAACTCCCTTGGGCTGTGGTGCATCATTTTTACATATGGCTGGATTCAGTTTGCTGATACTTGGTTGAGGATTTTTGCGTCTGTGGTCATGAAGGGTATTGTCCTATAATCCTCTTGTACTGTCTTTTTTGGATTTGCTTCAGGGTAGTGCTGGCCTCATTTAAGTTGAGAAATGTTTTTTCCTCCTCTGTGTTCTGGAAGAGAGTGTATGTAATTGTTGTTAGGTTCCTTACATGTTTGGTAGAGTTTGCCAGTAAAACTATCTGGGCCTTTTCAGATGTCTTTTTCAGAAGGTATTTAACTACATATTCTATTTCTTTCATGTTTATAGTATTGCTCAGGTATCGATTTCATCTTGTGTGAATCTTGGTGGTTTGTGGTTGTGCACAGAGTTGTTTGCAGGGTTCGTTTCTAATGTCTGTGGGGTCTGAAGTGATAACATCTCCTTCTTTCTTGATACTGGGAATTGGGAATGTATTAACATATGAGGACCTCAGAGCTAGTGTTTTAAATGCAGCCTCTATGTAGGACCAGTCTAATCAAGACTGTAGTCTATAGTACTAGGTATTACCAAATTCTGCTGGGGCTGGATTCCCTTGGGTTATGTGGTGCTCCCTGGGGAGTAGCAAATGAGGTGCCTTAGGAGGGACATCAAGGCTTTTAAGCCCTGGGGTAGCATTTGGTGCCTCAGTGGTAAGTTAATAGGAGCTACCCCAGCGACCTGCAGGACTTCAGTGTCTCTGGAAGTTTCAGATTGCTGCCCTGGAGTATTACACAAGCATTACATGCCAGGAGAATCTGGGCAGCCTCCTAGCAGAGTGAAAAGAAACCTGCAGCCACTACCTAGAGGGGGGATGAGACTTTCACCACTTTTTCAGGATGTTTGAGGTGATTATTCTGAGTGGCATGTTAATAGGTACTGATTTATTTATGTTTTGTTTATTTCCAATGAAGGCCACAGATTAGCCTGTTTGAAAAACCAAAGGAAAATAAGGCCAAATGGAGAGTGGTGTTTAAGCAGAGGTTGCTTTGCTGTCGCTTTTCATTTGCTGGACCGGGGACTAAAGATAGTTGATGGTGTGTCCTTCTGAATGCTCTGTTGTCAGCTTTCATCTTAAGTCATAAAGTAGACATTTTTTCATTGACGGACTTTCGGGAATTTGGTTCCTGACCCTGATATTATAGCATCTTCCTATGCGAGGGAAAAGGTCAAGTTTTGTAGTAATTCTTCAAGTGAGATTAATTTTGCTTCACTTAATTAAAAATCTGTGTCATGCTGGGGTTTAAAATAGAGTGATTTATGAGCAATAAAAAGAAAACAGGCGTCTGCAAATGCAGAAGGTTTGGAAATACCCATTGCAGGTGGAGTGGAATCAGGTTCTGTGCAACCCTGGAGCCATCCTAGGGTGCTGAGTTTTCTCAGTGATCAGTCATTTGGATGAGCAGGCCTGACATCGCGACTACCGTAGTCTCTCGGTATCTTCTCGCAAATGATTCTATTTGGACAGGCTGGCTCTCTTTCTGCTGCAGGGATGTGTAACATAAGCATAAACGTCTGGCTACACAGCTCCAGCCTTGGGACAGCCCTTGGTGCTGCTCTCCAAGCCTGAGGCTGTGGGACGTGCCACTGCCAGCTCGCCTGTCCTCACTGTGGGCGTATCCTTGTAGCAGTTTATAAGAATCATGCGTTCCCAAGTGTGATTGCCCCCATATTAAACAAGTAACACATTTACTGTAAAAATTTCAGGTAACTCAAAGGAGGAGAATGAAATCAACTTCTCTACCATGTATGTCCTTATGTAACTGACCGCTCTATTCTCCTTTGGAGCTGAATTGTAGGAACCAGAGAGCTGTGAACTCTAAGAATGCTGTGATATAGGGACCTTGGGTGGAGCATCAGATATGTGTGTGTTTTCAGGAGGTGATCCAGGCTCTGCAGTGTCAGGAGCCGGGAAGCTGGGGACGTGAGGCATGAGGAGAAGGGTAGGCATGTAGTTGTAGTAGGGCAAGGGCTGTGTACCCATGTCCTTGTGTGGCCACCAGGAAGGAGCGAGGCATGATGCACAAGCTGGGACAGGAGTGCTCACATCTAGTCATGGAAACTTTTCAGCCTGACCAAGAGGGAAAACCCCCGTTAACTTCACACATGGGGCTGTGAATGCTGCAGATGAATAATTGTTTCTTTCTGGGAGGTTGGTGACATTTTCGTTTCTTCTCTGGTTGCTTGTAAGAATATCAAGGCCCTTTGTGGCCTTGTCTTCTGGAGCTGGTGGCTCAGAACCTTCTAGTTATAGAATAACAAGACTGCTGAGGGGAGGGGGCAGCATCCTTGAAGAAGGCTCCGATAATGACATCGAACTCATATTGGTCATCGTCATGTATGCTCTGAGGTGAATGCTTGTGACCTGGTAGCCACCTCCCTGCTGCACACAAGGGCAGAACTCACCAGAAACACAGTCCATGCAGGGCTACAGAGCATGTTCCCCCGTGGTGGGTTTGGGTACTAATAATCACTGTGTACTAATTCCAGTGGAAAAGTGCAGTTGGCTGTGGCTTGAGAGTGTGGGCAAGCGATGCTTCTGGAGCATGACCTTGTGCACACAGGAGCTGCGTGCTCCCTCCATGATGCACTGTGTGTGGTCTGGATGGAAAAGTTACTCACGGAGGTCGTGGGCAGTTCTCCGTACGTATGGAGAGCGGTCAAGCATGTGCTCAGGGGGGACTGTGAGTGTTAGTGTCTCCCAGGTGTTGTAGGTGTGGGCGCCTGGGAAAAGCCAGAAGGGAAAGGCCCCAGGCAGCCCCCTCTCTGATGTCATGGATTCTTAGAGGTGTTTGAGGAGCCCAGAAAGAATTCCAGATTGGCAGAAAGAATGTTTCTGAAAATGAGTCCGCATCATTGCATGTATACTCAGAGTGGTGTGATCACCCTGCTTTTTGTATGAGTCAGGGAAAATCATGTTTGTGCATGTCATTGAGCATTTCGTGCGCCTGGTCCCTTGGTGTGTGCCCCAGCAGCGGTGGCACTGTGCTGCAGAAGCCCTCAGCCAGCCCAGGGTGCACCCTACGTGGCCCCACTCCTCCGTGGTTCCTCGGCCACCTCAGCTTCTCACTCTGTCACACGGTGGACCATCTCCTCAAGCCCCAGCACACCAGTGAGCCCACCTTCCCCCCTGCCTCCAAGAAATGCAGGCATCACTCCTGACGCCATCTCCAGGCTTCTCTCATTCCACACCGTCCACCTTCACCGCTGGCTGAAGCTGGTCTCCTCCTAAATCTGTGGACTCCATCTCCTCCTCTTTCCGCCTTGGACTTGGGCATAAGCAGCCTTTGAGTGGAGCACTGGGGCTGCCCAGGGCTCACCTGTCTCTGTACAGCTCTATGGTCATAGATATCTGAAGGCAATGCAAATAATCCTTGTCCCTAGACATGCAAATGGGTTCAGCCTCCTGGAGAGAAAATTGGCTCACCATGGAAAAAGCTGGTATTGTGTCCACTGGAAATCCATGTCAATATTCTTTTACTCTGTATTACTTTTTTCTTGAGGTGAAATTCACATAACATAAAGTTAATCATATTGAAGTAAGCAGCTTCATCGCAGTTAGTACATTTGCAATGTTGTACAACCTCTATGTAGCTCCAGGACATTTGCAGCACCCCAAAAGGAAACTCCCTAATTATCACTCCATCATGGCTCAATCCCCATTCCCCCAGCCAACCCCATGTCATTTTGTGATTCTTTGAATTCTCCTCTGAGGTGATTGTGACATCTCCTTGGCTCTCTTGTGAGTGATGATTTAATAATGTTTTTGAAGCATGGTCATTTTTTTAAGTGACCCATTAGCAGCCATCACCCCTGGACTGAGCCTAGAGCATTCTCACCGGATGGATGATGCTGGTTTCTTGGGGGCTGAGGCGCCTCCTGTCTGTTCGCCACGGAATGCAGCAGACTAAGAGCTCTTTTTAAAGTGAGAATCGGCATCCTGACCGGATGGATGGACGGTGCTGGTTTCCTGGGGCTGAGGCCCCTCTTGTGTGTTCTCCGTGGGATGCTGCCACTCTCACTCTTTTAAAGTGAGAATCTGGTCCTGGAGGGCAGGGAGGAACATTCTGTGGGTGGATCTTCCCAGTCTTGTCTGTAAGCCTGAACCAGTATGAGAGATTCTTGGGTGATATGTGGAAATGTGTCCCCTTCTCTCTGCCCCTGACAGGTTGGTCAGTGAGTAATGGTTAATGATCATGTGCTTGGTGCTTTGTAAAACGTGAAATGTTTGCAGCTATAGAGAGGACATGGTGTCAAAAACAGAGATGCATCCAAATAAAGCAAGCAAGGTAATATAATTTAGAGTAGCTTATGCTTCCATGTACACTGAGGGCAGGACCCTCGCCCTGGGGGTGCTCTCCCCCCTCCCCCGCTGTGGTAACTCAGACTTATCCAGCCCTGTTCCAAGGAGGCTGAGGACCCCTGCAACCCGCCCATTTCCTAATGGACCCAAAGAATGAGGATGTGGTTTTTGTCTAGCGCTCACCTCTGTGATGGTTGACCTCCGTGACTGCCTGAGTTGCTGTCAGTTTCCCCTGGGGGTGCCTCACTCTGGGGAGACCAGTGGGTTTTGAACTCGGTCCTCAGTGTCTCTGTCCTCTCCTTTGTTCCCACAGCTTTGCAGGGAGAGGACCCATCCCTGCCCTTCCTAGCTGGGGTGTTGCATCTCACATCTGAAGGGTCTCTCCTTATTGCTGAGCTCCTGTCTTTTCCGGTCCAGATCCCAGGCATTGGGGAGGTGGCCAGAGGCAGCCTGGCCGCACCCTGCTGCTGGACTCGCTATGTGGTGGCCCCTCCTTGCCCCTGAGGTCCTCAGCCCCACCCCAGCTGTTTATAAGCATCTGAAACCCAGGTCAGAAGGCAGGATTTCCAGCTGTTCCTTTTTTCTCACAGGTAGCAGCTTGGTGAAATAATTCAATTTACAATTAAGCATTTTTATTTTACATCTTTAACATGATTAGACTGAAACTGTCCTTGGTCCCCTGAGAGCATAGTGCATCTGAGAGAAGAGAGGAAGAAACAGGCTCACAGTGCGGTTTTGTGGTAGTTTTCTTGGGGGCGGGGAAGGTGAGTCCCACCCTCCATTTTTGACTAGTGTTCTGATTCTGAAATTTTTTAAAAAAGCACATAGAGCCCCAAAAGCATGTGTCTAAGGTGGAAAGTGAAGAAAGTGCCCCCATTTCTGCAAGGGTTGAAGTTAAGCCCTTGGCTCTAGTTGACAACCATTTGGTTCTTTCTTTAAATTTTTTTTATTATTATACTTTAAGTTCTGGGGTACATGTGTAGTATGTGCAGGTTTGTTACATAGGTATACACGTGCCATGGTGGTTTGCTGCACCTATTAATCCATCATCTACATTAGGTATTTCTCCTAATGCTATCCCTCCCCTAGCCCCCCAGCCCCCGACAGGCCCTGGTGTGTGATGTTCCCCTCCCTGTGTTCATGTGTTCTCATTGTTCCACTCCCACTTATGAGTGAGAACCACCATTTGGTTCTTTAAACACAACACAGTGAGAACCACCATTTGGTTTTTTAAACACAATTTGGTTCTTTATTCCTTGTGTTGTGAATAAACGTTGGAGACTGGTTGATGCTGATTAGTTTAGTACCTTCCCACCTCCGCTGCAAAAATGAAAAAGCAGCAGCAACAAAGGGCTGGTCATGACCTGGATGAGAAAGAGAGAGGTTGAACTTGATCATGGAAAGTCCCCAAGTAGCTCTGCTGAACAGATTTAGCACCTGGAGGTGTACTCCTGTCTGTGAAGAGGACCAGACAGATCATACAAAACATCGCTGGTGTGAGCCTCAAGTAGACTTTCAGCTCAGAAATGGGCTTGGTTGATAAGATGGGTTAAGCATGTTCCATTGTGGCTTTCCCACTGTGAATGCAAGGAGCAGCTATTCAACGATTCTGAAAAGAATATCGTAGGAGGTGGTTGGGGAGGAAGATTAGAATTGGAAGTATTCCTGAACAGGGCATGAGTCTGCCATTTTTCCCCATCTGGTATTCCCCAGTCTGAACTCAAAACATTGGAAACCTGAAAGTGAGTAGTGGGATGCAGAGAAGAGAGTGCCAGAAGCCTTCTAGGTCTGGCCCAAGGACTAGAAAGGGACATTCTAGTGTTCAGAGGGTGCAGACCCTTTTGTTCTGTTTCCCTTGTCTGTGTTCTCTTACATGCTCCTCCCTCCCTCCCTCCCTCACTTCCTTCCCTTCTTCCTTCTCTCTTTCCCTTTCTCCCTCCCCTCCACTCCCGTTCCCTCCTTTTTTCCCAGCACAGTCTTGCTCTTTTTCCCAGCTGGAGTGTAGTGGCACAATCACAGCTCTCTGCAGCCTCAAACTCCCAGGCTCATGTGATCCTCCTGTCTCAGCCTCCCAAGTAGCTGGGACTAGAGGCACATGCCACCATACCCAGCTAATTATTTTTTATTTGTAGAGACAGGCTCTGGATTTGTTGCCTTGGGGTCTTAAACTCCTGGCTTCAAGTGATCCTCCCACCTTGGCCTCCTAAAGTACTGGGATTACAGGCATGAGCCACTGCATCTGGCAGGGAAAGCTTTAAATAGATGTTGTTGGTTTGTTGTTGTTTTGAGTTGTTTGCTGTAGACTGGTATTGGGGGATTTTTACTCCTTCAAATTGAAACATTTCATCATCTTGCCAAAAAAACAAACAAAAACCTATTTTGTAAAGAAAACACAGCTCTCCTTATAAGGCTATGCCACAAGGAAAAAACATTTGCACAGTTTATAGCCAGTTGCCTGCTGCTGCTCACATCAATGTTATTATAAAGGAAAAGCATTGGTGACCACTTCCCTTGGAGCCTACTTCTCTGTAGAAACTAGCCTTGTGGGCTTTTGTATTGTAAGTTAATGTACAGATAATGATCTTAATTACCATGATTTATAATAGCACCTTGTTTAAATTTTGGACTGAGTTAGCCAGACGATCTATACCTGTAAGAAATCAAGTTTCAAGGATTTGCAAGCATTCACGCCAAGCGATTTCTGGCATTTCTTTCTGGGTGTGCAGACCACCCCGGGCAGAGAGGAAATGATTTTAGCACCACATGCTTCAGTTAGGGATTCAGCAAAGTCTGAGAATTTCCCATCTTAACACAAACCACGTTTAATGCATCCCTAGGAAAAGCAGGTTGGTAAAACTCATCCTAGCCTTCTTAACATTATCCATTTGTATTCAAGAAATATACATCCGCCCTAGGATTCAGGCTTCCCAGGACTCTGGGGGCTTATGTCTAGGACACCATGATTTCTATCCTTATGCTACTCTCCTAGTATAGGAGAAAAATGTTTGGAGGTTGATTCTGGCAGCCTTCCTGGTGTGCCCACACCTGTCCTGGGAGGGTGATGAGTCACTGTTGCCTCCTCAGTAAAGCCAGGACTCAGAACTGCAGCCATTTGCTCACAGTCATCCATCCGAAAGACTCAAACATACAATCTGGAGCCAGACTGCTGCTTTATGTATTGACCTGCTCCTCCCTATGGGGCATTTTTCAGTTTCACAGAGTCAAGAGTATATAGGGTAAAACATTTTGTTGCAATTAGCTGCCCCCAATTTCTGCTCATTGCCCCTAGCTAAGAGGTACCCTTGTAGATTCCTGATATCCCTGGCATGCTGCTTGCTAGAAAAGTCATTGGCAGCAGGGAGAGGCTCACACCTCCACACTACCTCCAGCCTTGTAATTATTTTCTCTGGTGCTTTTGAAGGGGAAGAGTGGCTTCTTGCTTTAATCTGCATTTTTCTGACCTCCAGGGAGATGCACATTTTCTTGTTCAGTTGCAGTTTGTAGTAATCTTAGAAAAGAGACCTTGGGGCTTCAGGAGAGTACTGAGGGTTCCTGCAGAACCCCCAAGTGTGACTGCAGGATTAGGCGGTGGGGTTGTCTGCCCTGGGAGCTGTCTCTCTCCATTGTGGGGTGTGTGGGACAGCAGGTTGCCTGCTCCATCCTCCCCCTTGGCGTGTGTGGTGGCCACATATGAGGCTGGGTGTCATCTTCAGCTGGCCCTGCCAAGCCCTGCCTGTCTGCTGGAGGAGGGTGGCTTACACAAAATGCCCAGTGTGCTGAGTTTTATGCTGGAGGGCATGGTTTCTCCTGGGTGTGTAGGATGCCCATGTGTATGAGGGGTGTGGTTCGCCTTCAGTGTTGCTTCTCCCCTTTTTCCTTGCTCTGCGGCTTCCACGGGCAGCTGCACATATGGGGCTGGGGTATCTCTGACTTATTTCTGAGCCATCTCATGAGCTGTGGGCCTGAACCGGCGGGACCTCTGTTAAACCTGTGAGTACCAGTCTTCCAGGCAGCAGAAATCAAAGCTCTTACCTGTGCATCCATTACACGGGTGTGGGACACATTTTGGAGTTCAAGTTGTGTGTAATTGATAAGCAGTTGTCAAATAAAAAACAAATTCAGACTTAGTAAGAAGAGGCTTTCTTAGGAGTATGCAAAGGAGGGAATGGACTATCGCAATAGGGCAGGGGCCTGGCCACGCGCTGACCATGAGATCACACGCGTCTCAAAGATTAGACCAAAGGGCTCTTCTTTGTAGGGTGGTGTAGATGAGGCTTAGAACCAGAAATGGGATGTGGGAGGAAGGTGGTGGAGTCAGAAGATGCCTTACCTGAGGCCAGCCGTTTGTCAGAGGGGCTGCGCTGGCTCCATGGTGCCCGAGGGGCCTGGGGGAGGACAGAAGTGAAGCAGGGTTTGGTTATGAGCATTTTGTTGTGAGTGATCAGGAGGGGGCGGGGGACGCACAGTGCTGCTGGTCATGGAGGGGTGCAGAGCAGGCATTGGTGGGTTTCTGTGTCTGGCCTTATCCTGGGTGGATGTGGGCATCGTGAGCCTTAGCTCAGTCCTGTGGGGAAGGGGCTTTTTTTTTGTAGCGGCTGTGTCTAGAATACAGAGGGCAGGGGATTCCTTACTTCCTGCTGTTTTCTAGGAGCACTTGACATTGTCACAGTTGTCACCCAGAGTTTTGCAGAGAATAGGGCTTGTTATGTGGTGACTGGGTGCTGGCCTGGGATCCTTCATGTTAGCCTCATGGGCCCTCAGATCTTAGCCTAGGTCTTGTGGTGTGTGGTCCTTTCTGACCAGCTAGAGACCTTGGTCCCTGCTTCTAGGTAGGTGGGATTTCAGCCAGGTGGAGACAGGAAGGAAGGTGCCTGCCACACACAGGGGCAGCCCCTAAGACCTGCAGGGAGGATGAGGGTCAGCTTGAGACCCAGGGCTGGGGAGGGGCAGAGCAGGGGCAGCTGCAGGGAAGAGGCCTGGGGTCTGCAGAAGGATTGTCATCCCTCCAGGAGGATGAGACCCTCAGGAATGTAAGAGTCCCTCTAACACCCCTGCAAACTCTTTCTCACATGGATGTGTTCCTGCTCTATCAGTATCTCACTCCCTGAAATGACTTTCTCCGATTGTTTCTTTGCATGCTCAGGAGGGCCAGGGACTTTTGATGCAACTTGGCACACAAAAGGAGCCAAAAGCATTCCCTGACAGAATGGATGAGCTGCATCCAAACCCTGACTCCCTTAAGCTGCCCCAGGGACCAGACACTGTTCACTGGAACAGCAGCAGCATCACCCGAGGGCCTGTTAGAAATGCATGTTCTTGGTGCCCCGCCAGAGAGCTACTGGACTGGGGCTCCAAATAGGGCCCAGAGATCTGGCATTCAGACCCTTGCCAGGGCTCTGCTGCAGGCCACAATGTGAGAACCACTGACCAGAGGCACATGGGGTCCCCAGGAGGCCGCGATGGCTCAGAACTTGCCTCTGAGCTGCTGAGGAGTAGTGGGGTGGTTCTTTTCCCGGCGTGTGAGTGAGTGGGGATGCTGGGCTGCAGCTCCCTTGGGATGAGGATAAAGACCATGTACAGTGTGTGTTTGAGTGTGCATGTGTGTAGGCACATGTATGTAGGTAGGTGTGTGAGTACATGTGGGTGTGTGCAGTATGTATATGAGTGTACATGAAGGTATATATGTTTGTGTATGTGTGCGTGTGTTTGTGTGTGTAGGTATATCCATGTGGACATATGTATCTATGTGTGTATATGAGTGTGTGTTTAGGTGTATTAGGTATGTATGTATGTGAATGTAGCATGTGGGTATGTTTGTGCACATATGTGTGTGTGTGCATGTGTGTGTGTCTGGGTTTGTATGTGACTTTGTGAATATACATGTGTGTCTGCTTACATGGGGGCATGTGTGTGGTGTATCTGTGTGCATGGGTGTATATGTGTGTGCGTGTATTTTGTGGGTGGGTGTGTGTCTGCATGGATGAGTGTCTGTGTGCATGTATGCATGTGTGGGATGTATGTTTGTGGTGTGTGTGTGGCATGTGTGTGGCAGGCAGTCTTTTAGGTGGGCCCAGGAAGGGAACTGTGTGACCAGCCATGAGTCGGCCTTCCTGAGGCTGTATGTACCATGTGAAATTTGTAGGTTCCACTTAAGAAAAAGGGGGTGCTGCTCTGTGGGTGACTATGGCACATAATCTGTTGCAGTGTGCAGGGTAAAAATGTCACTAATACGGAAGCTCAGAAATCAGGGACCAAGTTGTCTTCTGATCCCCAGACCACTCCACAGCATGAGAAACCTGTTACTGCTCTCTTGACTGTCCTCACAAAAGCCCATGTTCCTTGTGCAGCCATTCACACACATACGTAAGGCCACCGTGGAGTGACGGGCTTGCCTTGGCTGCCCCTCCACAGCCTGCCTTTTTATTCTGTCTTGGGCAGTTCCCTTTCCACACAAGGTGACCTCCTCAGGGTTTGTTTTTTGTTTTATTTGTTTTTTTTTTTTGAGATAAAGTCTCACTCTGTTGCCCAGGCTGGAGTGCAGTGACACAGTCATAGCTCACTGCAGCTTGACATCCTGGGCTCAAGCAATCCTCCCATTCCAGCCTCTCGAATAGTCGGGACTACAGGTGTGTGCCACCATGCCTGGCTGACTTTTTAATGTTTTGTAGAGGTGGGATCTCACTGTGTTGTCCAGGCTGGTCTTGAACTTCTGGGCTCCAGAAATCCTCCCTTGTCAGTTTCCTGAAGTGCTGGGATTACAGCCATGAGCCACTGTGCCCGGCTGACCTCCTTATCTTTGTAATGGCTGCATAGACTTCAGTGTTTGGATAGACTATTTGATCCTGGTCAGCTGCTGATGGACTTTGAGGGTTTCCATGGCTTTGCTATGATGCAGAAAGCACCCTAAGCACCCTCATACTGTAGCTTTGTGTCCAAGTGGAATGTGATTCAGGAGCATCCCGTGTGTCACAGTCAGGTGGCCACAGAGTCTCCTCCCCCACTGTCGGGCGCCAGTTTTCCCCGCCCATCACGGGCTCTGGTTGCTCAGCTTTGTAAGTTACTACTCATCGGAAAGATGAAAACGGCTGTCCTGCTTCAGTTTGTTTCTTTTATCATCAATGACATTGAACAGCTTGTCCCTTCACTTGCCATTTGAGACTGTATGCCCTGTGAATGGGGACTTTGTGATGCTCACTCCCTGCTCCAAGAGGCCAGTAGAGGAGGGAAAAAGCCCTTTGCATTTTCTCAGCGTGTTGCTTCATGTTTCTCCTTTACAAGGGGGCATTAGTAAGCCCTCCCCTACTTTAAGATTATTAAAAAACCCTCCTGGCTGGATGCTGTGGCTCACGCCTGTAATCACAACACTTTGGGCCAAGGTGGGCAGATCACTTTAGGTCAGGAATTCAAGACCAGCCTGGCCAACATGGTGAAACCCCGTCTCCAGTAAAAAAAATACAAAAATAAAAAATCATGTAATCCCAGCACTTTGGGAGGCCGAGGTGGGTGGATCACGAGGTCAAGAGATCAAGACCATCCTGGTCAACATGGTGAAACCCGTCTCTACTAAAAATACAAAAAATTAGCTGGGCATGGTGGTGCGTGCCTGTAATCCCAGCTGCTCAGGAGACTGAGGCAGGAGAATTGCCTGAACCCAGGAGGCGGAGGTTGCGGTGAGCCGAGATTGCGCCATTGCACTCCAGCCTGGGTAACGAGCAAAACTCCGTCTCAAAAAAAAAAAAAAAAAAAAAGTCAGCCAGGTGTGGTGGCATGCACCTGTAATCTCAGCTACTTGGGAGACTGAGGCAGGGGAATCGCTTGAACCTGGGAGGCAGAGGTTGCAGTGAGCTGAGAATGTGCCCCTGCACTCCAGCCTGGTGACAGAGCAAGACTCTATCTCAAAAAGAAAAACCCTCCCAAATTCTGATACCTGTTTGGGTTCTTCTTTTCTTCTCCCTCTCTTCATTGCCTTCCTTCTCCTCCCTGATCTGGGTTTTTAAGAATGTAATTAATTTTAAAACTTAAGAAGTGTTGGAATATTGAGTACTAGCACTGACATTGTCTTCACATGTGATTTTAAATTAGGGACTGATTGGGAGCTTTGTGCCACAGTGTTCTTCTTGACTGTGGCTTCATTGTGAGTCACAGGGTTCCTGGGTAAGGCCTCGGCCCACCCTGGCTGCCTCCTGCCCTAGAGCTCACACTCAGCGATTGTGTGCCATGCCAAGGAGATGCTCTCTGCCACCTTGGCACCTGGCCAGGAGTAGAGGGGAGGAGAGATGGGTAGGTGAAGGAAGGTGCAGATGATGCCTCCCTCCCAGTTCTTACTAATCCTTGTCCTTTAGCTGTGATGCCTCCTCTGGCCTTACCTGGCTGGGTGAGCTGTACCCTGTGACTGATGGTTCTCTAGGACGATGCTCCTGCAGTCCCTGGGGGACATTTTTGGCACAGGGTTGGGGTATGGAATTGTGTGTATGTATATTGCAAGGGAGTCTGGTAGTTTATGTTGCTAAAATGCGCCCTTTTCTAACTCTGTTTCAGACTCTGCTAACACCAGATAGTAGAAAGAAACCATATCCTGAAATGTTTGACAACACTGATCATTTGGTAAGTGATGGCGTCCACCTGAGAGCCACAGTTCCTTTTGGAATTGGCTCTTCAGAGGTCTTGTCCCGGTGTTCCACCCCTCTGTCAGCAGCGATGCCTGTTCACTGTTGACCTGCCAGGCAGGCGTCTGGAGAGCAAGGGAGGAAGGCCTGTCTCCGGATGCTCAGGTGGTTCTGTCTGGAGTGGTCAGGGTCCATTTAAGGTATGCAGCTGTAAAAGAAGTCAGAGTGGGTGGGGGCCAGGGAGGCCATGAGCGAGGCGATGCTGGGTACGGGTCGTTTGGTGGTGAGCCCAGTACCCAGCCTGAGCACCGGCTTCCCTGGTAGGAAGGGAAGGGCTCAGGTGGAGGAGGTGCCCCGGCCTGGACTGTCCCCTGAGAACTGGTGCCCCTGGGAGTTCATATTGGGTTGTTGAAGGTGGTCTTTCACCTGACCCTTGGAGTCTTCAGTGGGCAGTTGCTTCTCTTTCGTCCACTAGCTCACACCCTTCATGCCCCATGTTCAGGGAGGTCTGGGGAAGGCGGTGGCTTGGGCTGGGGTGAGGTGGAGGGGGACCCCTGGGGCTGCTGCACCATTGCTCCCACCCCTGCCCCTCGAGTGTGCCGAGTGGAAGAAGGGGCTCTGTGTTATCTGAGATTCCAGAGCACTGGGCCACATGGGCCCTGCTGTGGACAGGCACGTGGGGGTGAGCCTGTATATCATGGCAGCCCTAGAGAGCACTGGCCCTCCCTGTCACAGATGAGGCCACGGAGGTACAGCGTGATGAAGTGATGTGGTTGTAGGCTATGACCCAGGCCACCCATTTTCTCTGGCCCTGTCCCCATCCCCTCCCAACTATTGAGATTGGGCTGCCTGCCTTGGAGGGCTGCTGGGCCATGGGCTGGCCCGTCACTTCATGGGTTCAGTTTCCTCTTCTGTAAATGTGAAGGGGCAGAGCTGCCCTGGGCGGCTTCCTGGAGGAGCGGGGCTTCCTCACCCGTGCTGGGCACATGCCTGGGTGGAGTCCTGTGCCAGGGCTCCACTGGGTCAGCTCAGGGCTGGGGGTGCTGTGGAGTGGCTACACCCCCCCACCATCCCGAGGATGGCCTGGGCTGGCACAGGTCACGTCCCCGTGCTGTGCAGGATCGCAGGCTCCGTCGGACTCACCCTGCGCAGAATGCTGCCCTCAGCCTCATACCCTGCCTTCACTATGGGGCACCGACTGTGGTTTGACACTTTCACTGGATGTGGGAGATACCCTGGGCAGCCCTGGGAGGGACCATCGTCAACTCATCAGCCGCCTCTGCAGGCTTCTCGTTTCTGTCTTGTTTACATGCTCAGATGGAGCCAGAAGAGAAGAGGTCATCAGAAGAATCTGCTCTGTTTGATCTGATAGAGGGCCCACCTGTACAAGGCCCACTCCTGCTAGATCTGGTCATGGAAATAGAAGAGGGAGTGGAAATTGGGGGGGCGGGGGTGCTGACCTTGGCCACAGCAAGCTGGGGGAGCCTCAGCCACTTGCATGCCACTTTCTGTGGCCACTCCTGGAGATGTGGATTAAAGGTTGATGAAGGTGTATCTGTGTTAGAAGGCATTTCCAGATGCGACTTTTGCTGTAAGAAGTAGGATATATAAGTCCTTGCCCTTTAGAAAGCTGGGTCGTGACTCTTACCACCTTGGGAGTGCCTCGGCCCTCCAGGTCTTGCCCAGGCTGGGATCTTCCTGGCTTTCACACATAGAGAGTCTGCATACACAAGACCATTTGCAAAGGACATACTGAAGATTAAGACATATATTCTAGAACTTGGGTTGAAGTGGAAACAAAAATAACTTTTAAGGGACCTTTTCCAGTGTGAAGTGGCCCATACAAGCAAGTTTGCTGGCCTCTGGGTGGGGACAAAGCAGGCATTGTGGTTCTTGGTGCCACTGTGGGCCAGGCTCTGTGAAGCAGGGTCCTGGCGAGAGGACAGCCTCCACAGGAAGCTAACCTTCAGGGCTGTGTGTCCACCCAGCGAGGGCCAGGACCGGATGGATCCGGGAGGTCTGGCTTAGACTTGTCTGGGCTGCTGGAGTCCCTACTGCAGGCCTGTTGGGCATGGCTGGAAACAGCCTGAGGGCCATTGCCTGCCAGCAGCTTCCCTAGAAGCATGGGATAAGACAAGCAGCAAAGGGCTCTGTGTCCTCGGAGGAGGGAGCACAGGTTGGCTTGGACATCTGTCTGGGGGAGTCATAGAGCCACAGGATCCAATGCTGTCTTGCATGTGATTTCTTTTCTTAGACCCAAACTCTTACACTTGCATGTGCTTATGGGGAGAAGTTCTGAGTGCAGAAAGTGAATTCCTTTGAGTTTGGTGGTTGTTTTGATACTACCTGCATTTAGGCTCTTCTTTCTTAAGTTAAAACAACCTGTAGTCTTTATTGTAAGGGTCGTTACCAAGTTTAAAATGAGGAAACTGAGACCAGCACAAGAAGATCCAATGTGAATTTATTCAGCTCCCGGGCAAGGTTCTGCGGTCCGACAGGAGAGGCCGGAGAAGTCGCATGGACTCCTCTCAGACGTGGGGTTTTATAGGTAGTGGAGGCGTTTGATTGGTTGTGGGAGAGCAGGGTGTGGGCGGGGCAAGCTTGCTATTGGCAGGTAGGCAGGGTTTGAATGCTGTTGGGTAGATTTACAAGATTTGACTGCTATTGGGTAGATTTACAAGACTTCTTTTGCATTTTGTTGGGATTCTTCAACGGTTGGCTAGGTGCCAAGTGCAGAGCCTAGTGTTGAGTGCAGAAGTGGGCATGGAGTAATGACGTGGTTTCCAGCTGCAGATGGGGCATGTCCAGGCTCCCGGAGAGGGCGGGGGTGTGCGCGTGTCTGAGCTCGGGGGAGGTGGGGTTGTGTGTGTGTGTCTGAGCTCTCAGCGAGGCGACCGGCCTTACATTTATGAAATGCACTGTGTGGGTGCTGCCCAGCCTCCCTGGGGTCCGAGAGTGCCCCACGGCTTGGAGGCAGGGTTACTTCACCTGCACTGGGATGGAGTCCTGTTCATAGGAGCTGGGCTTTATTTTTAGCAGGTATAGTTCCACGACTCACAGAGCTGAGAGCAAAAAGACAGTAGGTTTAATTAAATGACACTGAAAGGAGAGCTAATTACTTCTGCATGTTTCAGGAGGCCCAGGAGGGTGTCCCAGGTCCTCTACTGCAGCCCTGTGAGGCTGTTACCTGGAAAACGCCCAGGACCCCATCCCTGATGGGCTCTTAGGGTTCTGAGGCATTGCTCTGACTTATGATAAATGATATGAGCTTTGCTATCTGAAGCCTGGCTTTGAAGATAAGCCGTGCAGTCTAGAGACAGTGCAGCAGGTCAGTGTAGAGGAAGCATGGTAAAGCTGTGCATCCCAAAGCTGCGCATCCCAAAGCTGCTTTAACAGGACAGGACATGTAGGGTACTAGCACCATCCAGCCGCCTCTCATACACAGGAGGGGCCCACAGCCGAGGGCTCATCTATAGTAACCAGAAGCTTCCACACCCTCAGCACACTCAGATCCACAGTGCCTCCTCATTTCAGTGACTGTGTGGGCACTACTGCCTCCTTATGCCTCATAGGGTCCCTGTCCAGTATCCTAGCTGGATGCCACACCTGACACGGAATACCAGAAGTGTGGCTGATCAGAGCCGAGATGCCTTGAGTGACTCACAGTTTGCACACAGAAGACAAGATGTACTGCCTTGTTTATGACCTGTGTACGAGACATGTAGATGGATTGTATTTTGGATGTGTATTGGGTTAGACAAAATACATTACTAAAGGGCTGGGTGCGGTTGCTCACACCTGTAATCCCTTTGGGAGGCCAAGATGGACGGATCACGAGGTTAAGAGATCGAGACCATCCTGGCCAACATGGTGAAACCCCGTCTCTACTAAAAATACAAAAATTAGCTGGGCGTGGTGGCGTGCGCCTATAGTCCCAGCTACTTGGGAGACTGAGGCAGGAGGATTGCTTGAACCTGGGAGGCGGAGGTTGCAGTGAGCTGAGATCGCATTAGCGCACTCCAGCCTGGCGACAGAGCGAGATTCCGTATCGCCCCCGCCCCCCGCCCCCCCCCGTCTCTGTGTGTATATGTATATTACTAAAGAAAATATAATTTTTTAGTGCGACTTCTAGGAAAATCTGAAATCATACCTGTGGCTCGCTTGGTATGTGTGGGATCTAAACTGCTCTTTGGTGCCCTTGGATTTGACTTCCTCTCCTGTCAAGGCCCCACCCCTGTAGTTGGGAGCTACTGACTGGTAACAACCATATCAGGCTTTGAGAGTATTTTTAGCCAGCTTTAAGTGCTATTATTTTGCATTTATGCAGACACTACAAGACAGCCTGCTGGGCCTTACCAAATAACCAGGGACCACTGAGACTGCGTCTGCAGAGCACCCAGGCCTGTGCTTCAGTGAACATACTCCTCCCCAAAAGGCCCCGTGTTATCTGGGCTTCTGTTTCTCTTGCTTTCTGTGGGTAAGACTTACACAGCGTGATTGTGGCTGATTTTCCATGTCCCAACTGTACTGTGAATGCATCAGTTGGCGTGCTCAGCCTACAGGTTAGTGATGGTTTGTGATGAGCCCCATCCTGCGTTCCTGTGAGAGGAGGGTTCCCATGTAACCCTTTCAGGCCCTGACCTGCATTTGCTTTGGCAGCCCCTGGGGTCTCACTGAGGGGCTGCTATCTGTGTCGCCGAGGGACACACACTGGAGTCCTGGGAAAAGCCCCTCAGGCACTCCTACATCTGGACAGGCTATTTATATCCCTCATAAGGGCCTGTTTTTCTTTGCAGAGAGTGAACATGTGGGCGATGCTGTCATGCCCACCAGTGGAGCCCGTGAAACAAGCCTTTCATTGAATAGCTTTCTGGGTGCATCTGACACGTTCTCATCCGTGTGCAGAGGCCTCGCAGTTTTACATCTGCCCTGCTGCCATTGTGTGGATCGCTGCTTCTCAGAGTGCAGGTGGGCTGTGGCCCCCACAGCAGCCTGTTCCTGGTGCTAGGGCAGCCTGGCTGGTCTGGGTAGGCACACCCTACCTCCCTGTCTCTATCCCACATCACCCAGGGCAGGATGGGTCCACCATGGCCTGGCATGCCAGTTCACTGAGCTCCCGCCCTGGGTCCTGGACGCCTGGGCAGTGGGGCCTCAGCAGAGGAAGTAGCATTCTGCTGTTGGGGCAGACAGACCCCAAAGGAGATCAACAGGTCATGTATGATTGGAGTTACAGGGGGAAAAATAAAGCAGAAAAAGATGCCAGAGGAAGTGGCTGACTCTTGTAATCCCAGCACTTTGATAGGCTGAGATTGGAAGGATCACTTGAGGCCAGGAGTTTGAGACCAGCTTGGGCAGCATAGTGAGACCCCCCATCTCTATAAAAATATAGAAAATTAGGCTAGGTGTGGTGGCTCACGCCTGTAATCCCAGCACTTTGGGAGGCTGAGGTGGGTGGAATCACGAGGTGAGGAGTTCGAGACCAGCCTGGTCAATATGGTGAAACCGTGTCCCTACTAAAAATACAAAAATTAGGCATGATGATGCATGCCTGTAATCCCAGCTACTCAGGAGGCTGAGGCAGGGAAATCGCTTGAACCCAGGAGGCAGAGATTGCAGTGGGCGGAGATTGCAGTGAGCTGGGATTGTGCCACTGCACTCCAGCCTGGGTGACAGAGCAAGGTTCTGTGTCAAAAAAAATACATACACACACACACACACACACACATACACACACACACACACATAAAATTAGCCAGGCATGGTGGTATGCACCTGTAGTCCCAGCTACTCAGGAGGCTGAAACGAGAGCATGACGTAAGCCCAAGAATTTGAGGCTGCAATGAGCTATGATCACAGCAGCCTGGGTGACAGAGCAAGACCCTGTACAAATAAATACAAATAAAATACAAATAAATAAATAAATAAAGCAGAGAAGGAGATGAGACTGGTTCTGTAGGGGAGCTGGGCCGATGGATGAAGCGAAGGCCAGCGCCGTGCCTGTGCATGGGGAGGAGCACTATGTGCCTGGGGAGCAAAGGAGCAAAGGCCCCGAGGCAGATGAGAGAGAGTCTTGGGGGTCCAGGGAGCACTGAGGTGGGAGTGGAGGGCAGTGGGCTAAGGCAAAGTCAGGAAGGGCAGGGACAGGAAAGGAAGTGGTGGGTAGGGGAGCTTGAGGGGTTTGGGGAAGACCCCTGGCTTCTGGGGAAAATGGGCCCTGGTGGGGGTGCCGGGCACCCAGTTAGAAGGCTATGAGGTGGTCTGGGAGAGTGGTGCTGGTGCGGGCATGGTGCAGCAGTGTCGATGAGGAGGGGCTCCTTTGGGCGCTTATTTGGAGGTGGATCCAGGAGACCTGCTGCTAGCTTGGATCCGGGGTGGGTTATGGTGGGGGTTGGGGAGCACAGAATGCACTGGGGTTTGGCCTGAGCTGTTGGAAAGATGGGGGCTCTACGTGGGCTTCCGCCTGGGCTCTCTCGGAGGCCTCTCAGCTTTGGAGAGGTGCAGAGTGTGGTTTGGGGACACAGGAAGCTTGAGGTGCTTATTAGTGGGGAGGAGGCTGTGGGGTACCTAACCCTGGAGTTGGGGAGACATGTGAGGACTGGCCCGAGGGTGGGTCCTGACTAGAGCCGGGGCGTGGAGCTGTCCCAGGGCAGGCCTCCTCAGAATGCCCTTGTTCCTTCACTGTCAGGTAGAGACATGTCTGTACCTGCTCCTTCTCCATGCTGGCCTGCAAGGGTCACAGGAAAGGCCAACCTTCGGGGGCTCCCACTGAGACTGGAGGGGCAGACAGGCAGCGTGCAGTGGAGGGTCAGGGTTCGGACTGGCTGCTGGGCTGTGGTGGGAGGGGTGGTTTGGGAGGTGGGGTGGGAGGTTCGGACTGGCTGCTGGGCTAAGGTGGGAGGGGTGGCCTGCGGTGGGGCTGGGAGGTGAGATGGACAGACCCGCAAGGGTAGGGCACATGGCAGGGCTTGGAAGGGAAGACGTCTGGGGACTTGAGGGTCTCCTCTCATCTCCTGCAGTCTTTGGGGGCAGCGCTCATCCCACAGGGGCACCCCTAGCTGCTACTTCAAGTCCTCTGAGCTGGGCGCAGTGTGGGCAAGGAGCCCGCCTGAGGCCTGGATGCAGCGTGGCATGGGGAGTAGAAGGCGGTTCCCAAGGGTAGGCACCTTCCTTTCCCACCAGCGTGCCTGGCACACAACCACCTTTTCATGCCTCAGTCTCCTCCTGCTGCTGCCTTGTTTTAGAAGGCGTGGCTGCCAGGGTCCGGGATGTCCCACATCTCTGTCAAGGGGAAGCAGCTACTCCTTTATGCAGGGAGCTTCGGAGCCCTGGAGGCAGCCCCCTCTCTGCCCTCCTTGGTGGCCTGAGAGAGGCCCTGCGGTGTTCGTGATGGAAATAGGATGGTGCGTCATCTTGTCTTCTTTAGCCTATGTTGGGCAGGGCAGGGTCGTGGCCTTGGAGCAGGCCCTGTTCAGAGCCACTCAGTCCATCTCAGGGTTTTTTGTTCTTTGGTTTTGTCCCTTACGGTAGGCCAAATGATGGCCCCCGAAAATACCAGGTTCTAACCCCTGGAATCTGAGAGTGTGACTTTGAAGTTAGAGTCTGCAGATGGGACTAAGTTGAGGATCTTGAGATGGGGAGATGATTCTGGATTAACTGGTGTACCCCAAATGCACTCACAAGTGTTCTTCTAAGAGGCAGTAGAGGAGGTTAGGCACAGAGGGCACAAGACTGGAGTAGTGGTGGGTGTAGGGTGGATTTCATCTGCCAATTGGGCTAGGCCTCGGGGTGCCCGGGTAAGTGGTCAGGTACTATTCTGGGTGTCTGTGCGGGTGTTCCTGGGTGAGGTTGACATGAGAATCCGTAGACTAAGGAAAGCCATGGCTCAGGAGGCAAGGTGAACAGACCTGCAGGGATAGAACACATGGCAGGGCTTGGAAGGGAAGGGGATCTGGGACACGAGGGTCTCATCCTGTCTCCTGCTGGGGGTTCAGTGCTTGTCCTGCATGGCACCTCCAGCTGAGCCTGCAGAGACCTCTGAGCTGGACAGAGGCTGGGAGCGTGGATAGGGAACACGCCTGAGGCCTGTGTACGGCATGCAGAGTAGAAGGTGGGGTAGAAGGTAGCCCTCCCCAGTGTGAGTCGGCCTCACCCAATCTGTAGAAGGCCTCAGTAGAACAAAAAGACCCAGCTTCCTGAGTCAGAGGGGACTTCGCCTGCCTGGCTGCCTGCGAACAGAGGCACCGGCTCTTCCCAGGTCTCTAGCTTGCAGATGACAGATCCGTAATCACATGAGCTGAGCGCATAATAAATCCCTGTCTCTCCCTGTGCACATCCTGTTGGTTCTGTTTCTCTGGAGCACCCTGACTAACCAAGGAACCACAAACCAAGGAACACTGCAGCCACCAGAAGCTGGAAGGGGCCAGGAAGGGAGTCTCCCCTGTGACCTCCAGAGGGAGTATGGCCCTGCTGACACCCTGATTTTGGTCAGTGAAACTGATCTCAGAATTCTGGCCTCTAGAACTGTGAGGGAATACACTTCTGCTGTTGTAAGCTACCCAGTTCATGGTCACTGGTGAGAGCTGCCGCCGGAAAACCATGCAGGCAGTGTAAACAGTGCTTCCGTGAACACCCTGGCCGCGCTCTGGAGCTGTTGTTCAGTGCACGAGTTTCAGGGAGCAGCACTCAACGGTCCAAAGAGCGTGTGTCTCTTCATTGTAATGCATCTTGCAAGGTCCATTTCTGAAAAGATCCAGTAGCTCATCCTTTCCCCTTGAGCACGGGGAGCTCCCTGTTCCCAGCACCCTCTCTCGGCAGTGGCCTGAAAGACTGTAGACGGACTTGTCAGTCTTCATGCGCAGAGTGACTTTGTGGCCTTGATGGCATCACCCCAGATCCTGGTGAGTGTTGAGTCCTTGTTGAATGTTCTGTGGCCATTTGGATCTTCCTGTGAGTCGCCTGTTGTGTTTTGTGAGCCTGTTCTGTCGTGACATTCAGCCCTCTCTTGCCAATCTATAGGCACTCTGGATTTGTTATAGATATTGATCCTCTTTTCTTCTGCTTGGAAAACATTTATTCCTAATTCTCTTCTTGGCTAGTTTCTTTTATTGTATCATTTGCTGCCCAGATTAACTCATTTTATGGTCAAATATGTCTCTCTCTTCTCTTAGCGTTTGTTAAGAAGATCACATGGGTTGTCTGGGGATTTTCTGGCAGGAGTTTTTTTTTGTTTTGTGTGTTTGAATTAAACTCTTGAACGTGTCTAGAATGCTTTTAACATGAAATAATATCCTTGGGGTGGGGGGAGGACAATTTTGTTTCCTTCCAGTGTGCCAGCACTAATTAGTCAATAATCCGTCCTTTGACCAATGAATTGAATGTCAGCTCTGTGATCTGTTAGGGTCTCCTGTAAACTGGGTTCCAACTGGGGATCCTCCATTCCCACTTGCTGGCCTGCTTGTCTCTTCATGTGCCCATATCCCGTCAGTAGCGGCTGCAGAGCATGTGCTGATGGCTGGGAAGAGTCCCCTCGCATGCTGTGTGTGTGATGACGTGCTTTATGAGCTGTGATGGCAGGAGTGCTCCTGCGTGTGTGGGTATGTGTTTGCCTGTGTTTCTTCTTATGGCTCCTGGGCAGAGCTTGATAAAGGCAGGTACACCGTAGCTGTGCTGCAGGGGCAGCCAGGGAAGAGGCCGTGGAGGTGGAGAGGGAGGCCCAAGTGAAGCAGGAAAACAGAGACCACCAGGTGGATGCAGAATTATGCCTGTGTTAGGTATAATTTCTAAAAGGCAAAGTGTCCAGGGCAATCAAGGTAAAGCAGGTTTTATTATGGGGGAAGCAGTGAAAAGATAACTCCTTATGTCAGGGACCCGCCCACTGCTTTGATTTCCTTTGGGGGCGAGTGCCCTGGCTCTACCCGTGGTCAGGGGATGCATGGGCATGCAGTGGGGTAAGCATGTCACTGCAGCTTAGGTGCCTGTACCTGGCCCAGGGCTGCATGACCCTGGGCCCCTGAGGATGCTCACGCCCAGGCACTGCCTGGGCCCCTCTGACAGCTGGCACCCCAGAGTCCCCAGATGCTCTCTGTGTCCTGTCTTCTATGGCACTGCTCAAGTGTGGCAGACCACACCCAAGCAGAGAGCCCAGGAGGTCAGGACCTACTGTTACCCGCTGGTGACCCCAGCCCTGCCCATGCTGTGGCAGGAGGGTAGAGAGTTTCAGGTGCTGGCCCATACAGGACTCACAGCCAGGAGAGGAGGCAGCCAGCTCCTGGCCACCAGCTCAGAGGCAGGCGTCGGGTGGGGTGCGGCCAAGGCACTGCAGGGCCAGGGCCGTCCGCCACCCGCCTACCCCGGGCAGATCCTCCTCTGGCAGCGGCTGCTGGCCCGACCTGCTTCCCGGGTGGCTATTATGGGCGGGTGGAGTCCAGGCTGTGTTTTACAGGGAGGGCTCATTTTCTGTCAGACACCTGAAGGCTCTGCAGGGACAGCAGGACTGTGGTACATCTGCTCCGAGGTCAGTGAGAAGGTGGACAGAGCAGCCAGGCCCTGTGGGAAGGGGGCCAAAGGCTGGGCCCGTGGGCACCCCGGTGGCCCTAGTGATTAATCTCCTTGTTCACCCCACACGCAGCTTGTGGCTGGAGTGTGTGTCCAGGTTGAGCACTGGTATCCGTTCTTCTTTAGGGCTCCCTGTGACCTGGGTTCCATCTAGGGGGTAGTGTGGGTGGTCATAATCCCACCACTGACCGGGAAGTCTCACTCGTGAAGCTGTGAAGAAGTCTTCAGGGGACCTGATGGGGCTGGGCTGTGGGCTTTGAGTCACCTCCTGGGGAGAAGAGCTGCCTTCCTCCTGGGTGGCTTCGGTCCCAGGTCAGGCAGAGGCTGTGCAGGCATGATGTAGGGATGGATGCAGGGGGCCCGCCTGCTGCTGAGCAGGGTCCTGGTGGGCATCGGAGTGAAGACCCCTGAAGTCTCACAGGCTGTGTGATGACAGGCTTGTCCCAGCCCAGGCTCGAGGCCCAGGTTTGCAGACGACACTGGCACATGTGTGAACCAGGGTCCCCAGCATTGACTCGCATCTGCCCGGGTCTGGTGGTTCCTCACTGGGAAATGGTGAGAAGGATGGGGAGGGCCGCAGCCATGCCAGATGCTGTCTGGTGCTGATCCCTCTCCTGGATGGACATAGTTACGACCCCCAGGAACTCTCCCCTCCCCATGCTTTTGTCCTGACAGCTCAGGGTGGATAGGTTTGATTCTTTGCTAGCTCTTGGGGCCTGTGGAAGTGAAACTCATTGTCTTTTCTATATTTACCTTAAGCTCTGTGTTTCTAGCAAGTGGAGGAAGAGGACCCTGGCCAGGCAGATGGTTTATTTTTATGCATGGTTTCAGATGGTGCCTGCCCCTCCTTTCCTCCGTGCTGCTGACCGTCTCGCTGCTTTGAGATGTTGCTGCTGCGTGGTTTCCTTATAATTCTTTCTATTCTACTGCATTTTAACAAACGAAGTCTGTATTCTTCTGCAAAGCTACCATGTTTAACAGAGGACTCTTGGAGCCTGTCAAGCTTGGAAAAAGCAGGTAGCTCCCTCCTTTTCTGGCAAGTGGACCAGTGGGGCTGGAGCGGGGGCTCCAGCAGCCCCCACCGCCTGTGTGGCAGCCGTGGTGCTCAGGGTCAGTCCACTGAGCCCCTCCCAGTGCTCTAGCCAGTGACCTTGACCCAGGCCACACAGGGGCAGCAAACCATGTCTCTGGCGTGAAGATGTGGCCTGGGCCAGAGGAAAAGGGAAGGAAACAGCTCCAGCTCGCTGAATGCTGATGACAGGGAGAGGCGATCAAAAACATGCTGAGCTCACCAGCCAGGCCATTACTGGTGCACACATCCATAAACTGCAAGATTTCAGGCATGTTAAATAACAGAGCCTTGCAGTCAATGAGGAAAGGAAGTGTTTAAACACAGCCGTAGGATGGGTGCCTGGTGAGGGACTGTCAGTACTGCCGACGTTTTCAGCACATCTGCCTCCAACCCCCCCCAGAGATCGTCCCCTGGGGAAGGTGGTCATGGCTGTGAGCCCCCCCCTGCCAGCCTCTAGCCCTCTGTCCGCACAGTGGAAAGCCTGGAGTTGCTGGGCTTCTCCTTCACTTAGATCTCAGGGCTGGGTGGGATGGGAGTGTGGGGGTGGGGGTTAGGGCCCAGGCAGGAAAGCTGGAAGCAGAGTGGTTGGACAGGTATTGGGGGCTGAAATGACAAAGAGGGTACTGAGGACATCCAGGGACAAAGCAGTCACAGCCTTCATGCAGGTCCTAGAAGTCCTGAGGAGGAGCCATGGGGTGATGGGGAACTGATCCTCTCCCTACCTGCTGCCTCCAGGCTGCCCTCACTTCCTTCCCATTATCTGGGGTATTCTGATTCTGACACAGTGATCTGGGGGTGGACTGTCATGTGGGAATGGGGCCCTGGCCTGCACAGACAGACGCCTGCAGCGAGAGCTCAGGGTTGCCTCTGCCATCAGCACCTTGGCCACATCACCCTCCCTGCTGAACCCAGACACATCAGGCTCTGTCTTGCCTGTTGTTCCGTCTTCCTGGGAAGCTCATGTTGTTGGTGCCGAATTCCTGAAGAGTCCTCCATGACGGTCGTCTGCCACACGGAGCCATGGAAGTTGCCCACTGCCGGGAGGAACAGTGCCACCAGGCTGAGTCCTGCATGTGTGTGGAAGTGGAGGTCAAGAGTTGGTATTTGTAAGGTCTGGGAGTTTGGCTTAAGGCAGATCTTTCAATGTGGGTGGCTGGTCTGATTTGGATTGGGACATGTTAACAATGTATAATAAGACTTTAAGATCAGTGGACACAGCAGAGGGTGTGAAGCCAGCCTGATGGTGGTTTGCTGAAAGAGCGGCTTGCCCAGTGGAGTGGCTTGTTGTTCTTAGAAGGACTCCCTGGGTGAGCAGGTCAGATGACTTCGGGAGCTCTGAACGTTCAAGTTGCATGCTGCTTTGCCCTCTTGGGTGGAAGTTTGCTGCAGTAGACCAGTTAAAGCGTGCTTGTGTAGTTCTGACACCTCACCCTTCAGGTCCAACTCAGTCTCCTCACTGGGCCAGCTTATCTCCTGTAATTCTCTTGTCACCCTGTGTGTTCCTACTCAGGACTTGTCACAGTGTGTCATCACACACATGCAAGCACACGCTGTGGGACGCTGATGTCCTGCCCACTGGATGGGTTCCATAGGGTGGAGCCAGCCCCACTTTGTTCTGCTGGCACTTAGCATGTTGCCTGGCACGTAGCAGGTAGTTACTTAAGAAATATTTGCAAAGGAACATGAATAAGTCTTGCACAAGGTGCCGGGGAGCTCAGAGGAGGAAGCAGCCTGTTTTTTCCAGGAGACCAGGGGACACTTGACCCAGAAGGTCCCTGGCTGCTGTGGAAGGTGCAGCCTCCCTGGGGGACGAGTGTGGAAGGCAGGGCCCAGGGGGCAGGATGATGGGAACAGGCGATGCATGGGTGTGGGTGGGAGGTGGATCAGGCAGCACTGTGAGGATAAAGGATTGAGATTTTAAGCAAAAGGCCGCAGAGAGCTGTTGAAGGCTTTTCGGCAGAGGCATGTCAAGACCAGATTTGAAGTTTTGAGACACTCATGCAGCTACACCGTGGGGGTGGGTGAAAGTGTGGGTGGGAGAAGCCACGGGAGCTGGGGAGGAATGGGAGGGAGGGTGGTGTGGTCACTGCTTCCTGGTAGGGGTGGGGAGGGAGCTTTGACTGGGTCTTTGGGGCAGAGGAGCCAGCACCACTCCAGGGCTCATCCCAGGTGGTGTGGATGGAGGTGCTGCAGCCCAGATGGCTCCCGGGGTGAGGGTCAGTCTCAAGGGGAGGACACCAGGCCACTTATCATGTCTCCATTCCCTGTGGACTGCCCTTGGTGGGTTTAAGAGCAGGCAGGTCTCCCTGTGTGTCCCAGACACGGCTCCTGACCCAGCAGGTGCGTCCACTTTTCAGTTGTGGTGAAGGTGACTGAGGGGCAGTGCACCAATGTAGAATGACTGTATGGCGTGTTTGTGGGCTAAAGTGAGTTAATGCTTAAATTGACACTAAGATGTGTTGAGCTTGATAGTGGGTCGGCCGGTTCCCATTCAGCCAAAACTTGTGCAGTTGGGGGCATCGCTGACTTTCTCTTTGTAAAGAGAAAATATAGGACCTGCAAATAGGCTTTTAAAAATAGACACTTGCTCTTGCTTTTTTTGCAAATCAGATTGACCTTTCAGTGCACTCTGGGGTCCAGCCAGCTGTGATGATCTTTGGACCAGTGAGCCGCTGACCGAGCTAATAACACCTTTTAGATGGAAATGGAATAGATGTTGTACCACGTCGTTTGTGTGGGTGGCAAATGCAGGTGTTTGAAACCATTAGCTTCTTTGCATAATTAAAAACCTTAATTTTTTGTGAAATCTTGAATCACAGAAGAAATGGTTCTTTCCAATGTGAATGTTTCTCTTAATATTACCATTACTTTAAGAAAATTGCCTTCAGGTCTCATCCTCTTAGGCAGTTTACAGGCCAGAGTGGTCTCCACTCTCAGCCACTAGATCTTAGAGGATTCAAAGAAACCCTACTCTTTAAACCAGGCAACTCATATATTCTGAATCTATAAACACGTCTTAAAATTGTGAAGCCTTTTGTAGAGGTTATAGAAGTTCTTAAAATACATACATCGTATTCAATTCTAGTCAAAGAAAATAAAGAATACTTCGATTTATTGCTTTGGATATCTTTAACACTAGAAATGTTCTTTGTCTCAGGAATGACAGAATAAAGTGCTTCATAATGTGGGTTTGACTGGTGTAGCTTCCAGCCCGTGATGCGCCGGGTTAATATTTTATCTAATTGCATGATTCCAGCTCTGTCATGAGCAGGAGTTCCAGTGGCCAGGCTCCCGCGGTGAATGTCAGGTGCTCTGCTCACCTTGTTCCATTCTGTGATGCAGCCATCACAAGCCGCCGCAGGAGGTGCTCCGCCCTGAAAGCTCTCTCCAGGCCAGCCTGAGCCTGGCAGCCATGGAGCACAAGGCCCGCGACAGCTGAGGCCCCCAGCCCTTCACTCCTCGCCCTTCCTGGGTCTCCAGTTTCTCATCTCCAAACTTAAAGCTTGGGTTCATGGTCACAAGAGGCTCCCAGGAGAGAAGGAAGGTGCTTGGCTTGACTATTCTCTACGGTGTGACTGTTCTCTACAGCTTGCCTTTGTTGCTTCCCTCTTCCCTCTTCCACACTCAGCCCCCAGGGAGCCTGCTCCCTCCACAGCAGCTGCCCACCCTTCTAGGTAAAGTGTCCCCTGCTTTCTCTCTGCATCTTGCTGAGATGGCCCTGCCCCTCTGTCCCTACCCCTGTGGGTTATTAGAAACCTTCCAGCGAGAAGAGCACGGAGCCTGGTGCCAAATGGCACTATGGGTGTTAGCAGGTTGGATGGCTCATCCTTGGGGCTGAGTTGCTCAGTTTAAGGAATTTTAGACTTGGCATCTAGGTCCAAGCATGTCCCTGTTCTGGCTATGTCCCGAGCTGCGGGTCAGGGCAGAGCACCACACCTTTTATACTGTATCCCTGTCTTGTTCATCTCCGAGGCTCAGAGACCTAATTTGTGTGGCTGTCACCTGTGCCTGCTCAAGTCACGTTGCTACCTTCCTTCAGCACCTGGACACATCAGCCAGAC
Source organism: Aotus nancymaae (assembly GCF_030222135.1). Lineage (NCBI taxonomy): Eukaryota > Metazoa > Chordata > Mammalia > Primates > Aotidae > Aotus > Aotus nancymaae. The sequence goes on from NW_026988455.1 coordinate 23,538,679, forward strand.
CTCCCTCCCTGGGACCCTGAGGCAGCACCGGGAACCTGTGCCCCTTGCTGGTGGCACACATGGGTGGGTGCCCGTGGTCACTGATCCCAGCCATGTCCCAGGTCTGTGCCTTCCTCTCCCAGGGTGCACTGCAGCAGTGGGAGTCTTGTCGCTGCTGCCTGCTAGAATTGGGGCTGGGTGGGGGTGGGTGCAGGGGCTGCGATCTGGAGGCTGTGTCTGCAGTGTCAGAGACTCAGGGCGAGCCTCACACCTGCTCTGCTGCTTGTTCTGTGGTTGTTTGCTTATTCAAGACCAAGTGTGAGCAACCAAGGTTGGGCAATACTCACTGCATCTCGCTTTCTTACAGGCTTGAGGGCAGATGCCTGCTGTTGTGGGAGGAAAACCTGGTCTACAGAAAAATAAAAACCGCCAGAGCTGCACGAGCCACTCCTCAGTGCACTGTGCAATGCCCACTAGTATCAGGCCACTCATGCGGGTGGGCATCCTGGCCGACAGAGCGGCCAGGGCCCCGCAGTCCCTAACAGAAGAGGCCATGTGCTTCCCGTTTAGGGTCATTTGGCCAGCTGGGAGCAGGCCATCTCACTGCAGCGCTGTTCAGCAGCTCTATGCATGTTCACCTTCCAAGTTTGCCCTCATTGCTACCTCTTGACTGAGCTGCCTTCGTGATTCCTGTGTCCAAGGCTGGACATGAGAGCTCAGAGGGTCCGAGTGATTCGCCCAGGGCTACATCTGCTTCTTTGGGACTTCCCCTCTAGCCCCATTCTCCCGTGGCCCTCGGCAGCTCACCCATCCTGCCATGGAGCCCCAGACGACTGCAGTAGTAGCCCGGCCTGCAGGGTCCTCAGGCACAGAGGAGCTTGCCCTTGGCAGGCCCCCAGCCACTGCATAGGTCGACAATAGTGTGCACGTCTCGGCCCCCCACGGCCTCATCTAAGGCAGCCTTTCTCCTCCTTCTTCAGCCCTGGGGCTGGGCCCTGCCCCACAAGCCCTTGAATTAGCCCACACAGGAAAACAATTGGGCCCACATTGCTGAACAGCCCCGCTGTTTAAAAGGAAGAGAATGGGACAGGCTTGTTCCACAACCTGCAGACAAGGCTTACCACAGGACCTTGTCCCTGCGCTGAAGGACGCCTTGTTGTGGCTGGAGCAGTCCTGGCCTGAGACCCGACTAATAACAGAGCCCTTGAAACGCCTGCGGTCAGGACAGATGTCCCAGGCAGGCAGAGGCCCTGTGTGAGGATGGGACGGCCGGGACAGATAGTATCCTGAGTGCCCATCCTGCCTGGCGGCTGGGGACACGCCGACCAGCGTGGGGTCAGGAGCATGGCCCCAGGAAAGGTGAGGCCAGCCGGGCAGGGTCAGGGGCTTAGGTTTTCTTTATCATTTGGTAAATGGTCTTGTGTTCCCATTTCTCATCACTCACTGGGGTCGAGTGAGAATGAGCTGAGTGAGTGGCCTTCCTTTTAATGTGAGGGGACCGAATGATCAACTGCCGTTCCAGACAACCAGAGGAAAAACACACTTGAGTGGACCTGACAGGCTTCACAGAGCTTTGCAATTCTGTGCTTTGAAGGCAGCAGAGTGCAGGATGTTGTCTGAGAAGTCTGTCTGTCTGTAGCTGGCCAGCGAGCATCCGAGAAGCCAAGGCTGAGGCTGTGATTCTGGGGAGCTGGGTCGGGGTGGGGGTGCTTCCTTGGCCTGGGGCTATCCCTGCTTTCTTCTCAGGGGCAACCAATTCCGTGTGCTTTGGGAAGCAGCACAGCAGATATGGACACTGGGCATCTGGCAGTGTTCATGCCCTTCCTTTATTTAAATTTCATTTGTCTCTAAGTTTCTGTGTTTTGCACAGCCTCTGTAAGGAAAGGCCAGGCCTGCAGTCTGCGGGCGTGGCCCTGTCTGGGGTATACCCCAACCAGGTTTTTCGGGAGCTGGCAGCGGGCGGGTCAGGGCCAGGTGGGGCGTGGGTGGAGCCTGCGGGACTTGCTCTGCATAAAGCCATGGGTGTGGCTGCTGTTAGGATCTTTGCTGACACAGAGGCCTGGGTGGCCTTGTTGTCACTGGGTTTTGTAAATCCAGGTACATGCTGGGCACTGTGTCTAGTATGGCTCAGGTGTGTGAAAGTCAGAGAGCCCTGGGAGTCTGACGTCTCTGTGGGCTGGGGAAGGGAGGAGGGCCCAGAAACAAACCAGAAACTCCGCAGCTCCTGCTTAGGAGCCTCAAGGAAAGAAACAGGGCAAAGCAGCCAGAAGGCTGGGAACTGGAGTGCCAGTCCTTGGACTAGAATTTACATAGGAATGGGGGCTGTGAATGGAGATGTTTGTAATCCTTCCAGAATTGGGGTAAAATTTGCATTTCAATGACTCATCAAGTCAAGATTCCCATGGAATGTACTGGTTTCCTGGGTATTTTCCAGGTCCTGTTAATGGTCATTTGCATGTTTACTCAACCAGCATTTTTAAAATTAATGTTGCCTGTGACTGTCTTTATCCTGACTCTGTTAGTGGGGATTTCTGTTGTCCACATGCCCTGGGGGATGTGCAGCCCCGTGCGCTCCCCGCGTTGGCCTGGCCCTTCCCCCATGCAAGGGGCCCAGGTGGATTCTGAGCTCTGAGACTGGCATCGCAGCCCTCAGATGGGTTTGGTTGGGACTTCTCAGTATTAAAAATATATGTATTATAATTACCTCGCAGCATTGGAAGGCATCATCTAAAAATTGAGGGTTTTTTCTTTCAGGAGAAAAAAATCAAGCCCATACTAGGCCACGTTGCAGAAGGCTGGGAGGTGCAGTGCCCCTTCAGACAGGGCCTGGCCCAGCTGCCCTGCCTCCCCTTCACATTCCCTGATGGGACCTGGGAAGCTTCATTCAAAGGTTCATGGCTGCACATGCCAGGGATCTGCAGGAAATGAATAACGCCCCGAGGTACCCACCTCCTCATCCCTGGAACCTGTGAACGTTTCCGTTTGTGGTAAAGGGATTTTGCAGATAGGATTAAGTTAAGGACCTTGAGATAGGGAGATTCACCTGGATTTTCCAGGGTGGGCCCTAAGTGTAATCACCGAGTTTCTTATGGGAGAGAGGCAGGAGGGCAGAGAAGAGAGGAGCTACACTGCTGTCGGAGGGAAGAAAAACTCACTCTCCTCTCTTAGTTCTGTTTCTAGGACCTGTGAATTAAACTGACAAAAGACATTCACAGGAGAAAAGACAGCCTAAAACATTTTTACATTCATGAAGCTTCATGAAAGAAAATGAAAACCCAAAGAAGCAGTCAGATTGGGAGCCTGCATACTATTTTGACAAAGGTCTCAGTGGAGATTGAGAAGGCGCCCAGTGCCATTGTGCTGATGTCTTCCCTTCTTGAGGTTTCTAGGAGCCTGGCAGGCTCCTAGGCTGTGACCCCTCCCTCTGCTCCATCCATGCATGCTGGGTGGGGGTGGTCATGCATCGTGGAGCCGGGTGGCACTGGGTGACCGGGTAGACGGGTTAGACCTTGTTGCACATTACTGCTGCTCCGGGGCCAAGGTCTGGCAGGTCTTAAAACATGAACAGCTGGAGACAATGTGGTGTGCATGATCCACGTCACTTGGCACTCCTGGTATGCCCCATGTGTCACAGCATCTCTCCCCAGAGTGAGGCAGTCCACGAATGCCAAGTGCTATGTGTGAGTCATGCACAGATTCCTGCTCACATCTGCATGGAGGCTTCTGCAGCTCTTCATAGTGTCCATGCCACCCAGCCCAGAGGGGAGTAGTGGCGCTGGCTGGAGCTGCCCAGTGTGACCCACATGTAGTGCAGAGCTGCTGGGGTATGCTAGTACCAGCATCCAGAGCCTTTGAAAGATACTGTCTCAGCCCTGGGACAATCTGCACCTCGGGCGGTGCTCTTGTGTGTAGTGTGACAGCAGAGGGCTTTGTGTCACCCTGTTGCCCCTGGACCCTGTGACCCTCTGGGCTTCTGCCCTGGGTGATATCCACCCTGTACTTGGACAGACTCTGATTGCTTCTTTCAGAAGCCTGTACTCAGCCATGTGCAGGGGCAGAGATCCCTCGCAGAGGGCGTTAAGTGAAATGCCAAGAGGTGGCTGCATCTGACCTGCTGTGCCTGTGCACAGTCCCCATCAGGACAGATACCATGGGCTCTGAAGGCCGTAGCATGTGGCACCAGCTGTGTTCACAGTCTGCAGTGGCTGCTGGTTGGACAGAGGTCATGGGAACCCCTCTCTGCTGATTGGAGACCCCTCCCCACTATCAAGGACTCTGTCAGTGGTGAGCATGCTGCAGTGGCCCACTGGCTGCTTGGCCCCCTGGGAGTGGGCAGGTCTTCTGGCAGCTCCACATTCTATCTGTCTGCTGCTGGCTGCTGTCTCTGCAGTTTGCACTCATATGGGACTCGTGGCAGCCTCAGGGGGTCACTGCTACATCCATACCCCTAGAGCAGGGGCTAGCACACATGTGTGTCTAGCCTGCTGTAGACAGTGAGGTGAGAAGTTCTTGTGAAAAGCTGGCTTTCGCCCTGTACCCAGGATGCACCAGCAGCACCCTAGAGCCAGCTCTGCCTCGTTCCCAACCATGGTGCACACCCAACAACGCTGCTGTGTTCGCACCATGGTAACAGAGGTCCCCTTCAGGTTGTCCCATAAAGGTGGGGTCACTATCAGGACACGACTGGATGCAGAAGAGATTTCTGGCCCTTGTGGATAGTGCTGTCATGAACACAGGTGTACGCATGTCTCTTTGAGACATCTTTGTATACATACCCAGTGTGGAATTACAGGATCACATGGTTATTCTAATGTTTTAAGGGACTGTCATGATTCCCACAGTGGCTGCACTATGTTGCACTCCCACAGCAACGTGCAAGAGTTCCAGTTTTTCCATATCCTCACCAATACTTGCGTTCTGGGTTTTTTTTGGTAATAACCACTGTGATTGGTTTGGGGAGGTTGGGGGTTGTTTTTGCTTTTTAACCTTATTTTCACACAGGTATTAAGTATCATCTGCTGCAGACCAAATCCATTTTTACCATCAAGGATGTGCAAATCCCCAGAGGGTGTGCCCCGCTGCACTGGTGACTAGAGGTAGAGGCAGGGCACTCAGAGCAGAAGGAGCCATGCAGCCAGTGGTCTTATTGCTGTCCTCACACTTGCCTCAGGCAGTTTCAGGACCTTACTATGGCTGCCCTGATTATCCTGAACTGTCAGATCTCAGCTCCCTCCTCCCCAGGGTCCTGTCTGCAGATCTCCAGGCTTAGTCAGTGTTACAGTTCCACTATCTGGTAAAAATGACCCAATCCATTATGTGGTAGTAAATTTAAATAATACTGCTTGTTAAAACATGCGCTCTGAATGAAGAGAACCCCCAAACAGGCTTTGTGTGAGCAACATGGCTGTTTGTTCACCTGGGTGCGGGCCGGTTGAGTCTGAAAGAGAGTCAGCGGAGGGCAGAGGAATAGGAGTTGGTTTTATAGGTTTGGGGGAAGCAGTAGAAAGTTGCAGAAGTTACAGTTTAGGACGGTTTTTTGCAAGCTGGGAGGGGGTCATAGGGTTGACCAAGGTCGGTTACAAAGTCCAATGGCCTTGTCAATTGAGACCGGAATAAGAAACGATAGAAGAATGTCTCAAGTTAGTTAGGCACCGCAGGGGTTGATCATTTCTTCCAGGAACTCATCTGGGGTGTATGCACAGGTCACAGAGATAACCGTGCCACTCGTGGTGTGGTCAGTCGGCCTAAAAGATCTTACACTACTTACATAAGTAGTTAACATTTATTGTGCTGAGCAGTGTTATAAATAATCCAAGTACCTTTTGCAGCCGACTCTGTCTTGCAGATGGAAGTCGAGGGGCAGAGGGCTAAGTGGCCGGCCCAGGGCTGCACAGCTGGTAAGGGTGAGCCCAGAGGGTGCACCTGTGCCACCAGGCTCCTGTGCTGTGTAAACACGCTTCTCCTGGGGGAACAGATAGACAGGTCAGGGCTTGTCATAGCAGAGCAGCACAGAAGGGAAGGTGCACTGAGGTATGGACACAGAGATGAAGACAGCATAGATGAACCAGAGCTCATATTAGGGTATTGACTGTGTGGATCCCAGTCCAGCCAAGGGGGAGGGGCCGGGAACATGTCCTTGAGGATGGTGGGAATGTGCTCTGGGGGCTTCAGGGCCACCTTCTTTTTTGCTGGGGTGAAACCATCGAAAGAGAGAATCTTGCTGAGTACGGTGGTTCACACCTGTTATCACAGTGCTTTGGGAGGCCAAGGTAGGAGGATCACTTAAGCCTAGGAATTTGAGGCCAGCCTGGGCAACATAGCAAGACCCCATCTCTACAAAAAATAAAAAATTAGCTGGGCATGATGGCTCACACCTGTAGTCCTGGCTACTCAGGAGGCTGTGGTGGGAGGATCACTTGAGCCCAGGAGTTCGAGGCTGCAGTGAGCTATGATTACACCATTGCATTTCTGCCTGTGTGACAGAGTGAGACCCTGTCTCAAAAAAATAAATAAATAAATAAATAAGAATCTGGGGAAACTGCTGTTGTTTCGAAAAAACATAGTTGTTTGTGAGAACAATACTGAAAAATGCCTCCAGTAAAAAAATTTCAGATATTTCAGATACAGGAAAATTCAAAGAAGATATTTAAAATGCCCCCTAAAATTCCACCTCCCAGAATTAGTTCTGGCATTTTGGTGTCCCTCCTCCTGGAGGTCGCTCTGCCTGCATTCGTGGGTGGTGTTCTAGCCAGCCCTGGGTGTGCCCCTGCTGGCTGGCTCATCCGCAGGAACAGGAGCAGGAGCCGCCAGGGTTAGCAGTCAGCCTGGGAGTGAGCCTGGAACGTGCCGGCCAGGCCATTCCCTGGGTGTGGCCTTTCATGACTGGTTTTTTTTACATGAATAAGCTTGCACTTAAGTGCTGTTTTGTCTTCTCCACTTTGCATTTAATAGAATGTTTATCTGTACTTGTCAGTAAACATCGTCAGGCATGGATTGTACTGCCTGTGTAGCATGTGATAATACTATTATTAATTTAACCTGTTGCTGATGGGTGGATATTTGTTTTTATTCCCCTACTAGCCCCAGATGGAGTCTTGCTCTGTCGCCCAGGCTGGATTGCAGTGGTGCAACCTTCGCTCACTGCAAACTCTGCCTCCCAGGTTCAAGCGATTCTCCTGTCTCAGCATCCCTGTAGCTGAGATTACCGGCACCCTGTCGCTGAGATTACAGGCGCCCGCCACCACCCCCAGCTAATTTTTGTATTTTTAGTAGAGACGAAGTTTCTCTACTAAACCCCAATCTTGACCTCTTGACCTCAGGTCATCTGCACGCCTCGGTCTTCCGAAGTGCTGGGATTACAGCTGTGAGCCACCACGCCTGGCCTACCTGATGGAGCATATTTGGATGACAGATTTTTACTGTTAGGGCACCATGGAGATAAACATCCCTGGGCAGGGCATCCCTCTGAGCTTGTGGGGTTGCTGAGGCCCCGGAAATATGCCTGCTAGACTGCAGACATCAGAGGCCGGTTTCCCCCTCCCCAGTGACTGTGGCTGGTCCTATTCCCTGCCTGGGAAGATGTGGGCTGTTCATCCTTCCAGCCTGGCTGCTGCCCCCATGCAGGCTCCTGTCCTGGGTGGGTTTTGCAGCTGGACAGGAGCCACCCCTAAGGAGGCAGTCACAGTCAATTGTCTCCCACTGAAGCTTAAAGGGCATCTAACTCACCCAGTAAGCAGGGTCCGGGCCCTTTGACATGGTGTGTGTGTGATGGGGGTTGCTGTCTGGAGGGTTTACTCTTCAGCTGCTGTGGAGCAGGGGCGGATGCTTTGAGTTTCTGGCCTGCAAGTGGGAGAGTATTCCTGAAAACCCTCCTAGTTTTGAAAAAAAATTTTTTTTTTGAGACAGAGTTTTGCTCTTGTTGCTCAGGCTTGAGTGCAATGGCACTATCTTGGCTCACACAGCCTCTGCCTCCCAGGTTCAAGTGATTCTCTGCCCTCAGCCTCCAGAGTAGCTGGCATTACAGGCATGCACCACCATGCCTGGCTAATTTTGTATTTTTAGTAGAGACAGGGTTTCTCCATGTTGGTCAGGCTGGTCTCAAACTCCCGACCTCAGGTGATCCAGCCACCTCGGCCTTCCAAAGTGCTGGGATTACAGGTGTGAACCACTGTGCCCAACCCTAGTTCTGAAGTTTTGTGGTGTATGTTCGGACTGTCTGGTAATTCCCTTTCCTGTGTGAAATATTTCCAGAACTTTCTGTCATCTGCAGATGCTTTGGGCATGACTTGCCATCCCACCCTGAGGCCTGTCCTCCTCAGCCAGGATTGTGACTGCTCCTACCCACAGAGCTGCCCATCAGGGTTAAGCAGCCATTTGGGAGGCTTTCATACAGGTTTACAGAGTTTTTAATGAGATTTTCTTGTTATTTGCATTTTCAGAGTGCTACTGTTTGACACAGCTTGACCCCAAACAGAAACCCACAGCTGCATTCTTCTGAGCATGTAACTGGCCACTCCTCATCCACCATGTGGACTTCAGTTTGTGAACTGCTTAATTTCTTTGTTGTGCTTCTTTTTAAAGCTAGCAAAAAATTATTGCACCATGCGCTCTGGAATGGCCTGTTAGTAGCATGCACTTCTCTGGAACAGCATGCTTCCTGGGCTTCCGGAGGCTGGATACGTCCCTTGGCCACTGTGACCCGGCTGGGGCCCACGAACTTGCTCTTCATGAAGTGCCCACCAGGCTCCTAGCTTGAGGTGAATTTGAGATTCTGTTAAGAACCGGATTTGAACGAGCGCAGCTCAGCCCAGGTGTGCTCAGGAACTGGCTGGGAGCTGCCCTGCACTGTGTGACCTTGAGCAGATTCCATGCCTGTGCCTCACTCTCTTCCTGCCTGTGATGAAGGGGCTGGTTTCTTGTGCTTCTTTGTTCCTGTGACTGGATATCTGTAGCCCAGAGATTCATGCAGGCTGTGACGGAGGATGTGTGCCTCCCCTCTGCTGCCCGCCTGGCACCCTCTCCAGTGGCTGGGGCATGGCACTGGGCTCTCGTCCCTCCAGTTCAGGTTCCCCTGCAGGGACTATGTTTGGGCAGTGCTGGGCAGCATTGAATATGAGGCCCAGAAAGAAGCTGCATGGGCCTTGGCAGGGGCCGACTGAAGCTGCTGGCCAGTGGTGGTCCTGAACTTGTGACCACTGAGAGGGTTGGGAAGAGCCTGCCCAGGAAATTGTTCAGTGTGGGGGCTGTATCCCTCTATAACAGGTCAGCTGTGGTCAGATGGACAGCAGCATGCCCTCAGTGACGCATGCCAGTGAGAAGGGCCTGGGTGTTGGAGCCAACGTCTTAGGTCAGCCCTAAGCCATCCATGCTTACAGAGCAGAGCCCACCCCTCAGAGCCAGGCGGTCCTTCCACAGGTGGTCACTCTAGTGGTGAGTGCATCCCTGGGGGAAACACGCCTCCTTCCTGGGCTCTATAAGAGACAGAGCAATGGCCAGGTAGCCCCTCCACTGGAGCTCTCAGACCTGAAGATGACTGTGTGTGGGACAATGAGTGACGATGACTCACTAGCTCCCCTCCCCATGTGTGACCCAACACGTTGCACACATTCTGAATCATTGGAAGGTGAAACACTGCTCGGAAAATGAGAACCCCCACATGCGGTGGAACTGGCTTCCTGTTGGAAGGAGGGACACCAGCATGGGGCTCTGCGGGGCCAGAGACTCTTAGGCTTGGGCGCTTTGAAGTCTGCCCGGCTAAATTCCACTTGCAGATGCTACTGAGCTTGGAGTGGAGAGGGGCTTCCAGGTTAATAGGACCAGGTTCCTGTTAGCAGTGCACTTGAGGTCTGTTCCTATTCAGAGGCTGCAGAGTGAATCCTGAAATTGGAGGTTCACTTGATTACCTCAGTGGGGAATTCCTACCTGGGCTCCATTCACACTGAGAGGACAGCAGAGGTCACTCACCAGGCCCCAGATGTCTCGGAGGCAGGGGCTGTGGTTTTTCTGATACAGGCATCACACTGGGGTCACACTGCCTCCTTAGTCCATATGCATTTGACCCTCTTCCAGCATCAACAGCAATTTGGGGTTGGATGGACTGACTGTGTCATTTTAGGCTGCCCCCCTCTTCTGACTCCCCAGGAAGGGAATTGAGGAGCTGCCTCACTTGGGCTGGAAGCATCTGAAAGAGAGGAGAAGAAATATCAGTTCCCTTGCACTGCAAGGGAGGACGGATTTAGTGAGTTGAACTTGGGGATTGATTATAAGTCATTAGAGAAGAGTGAGTCAACCTCTGACCCAATACTGGGCTCATGACATTCAGCTAGAGGGTCATTTGGTGATTTGGAAATAGATATTGATTGAAATTCTGGCCATCCACATGGGCAGTAATTGTCTTAGTGGCAAAGAAGGAACTCACTGGGGACAGGCTTAGGCCTTTGCAGGGGGCAGGTGTGGCCTGCAGTGTTTGCTTCTTACCGTCATAGCCTGGTGTTGTGGTTGTCACATTGTCTATTTTTTAGCACTTTCGTGACACTGGTCACCTGCCCATAGTGACCACTTGGTCCACTGTTGATGGGAAGTGAGTTGGCTTGGTTTGAATATGGTTAAGAAGTAGTAGAGTCTCAAAATAATGAGCTTAGTTGAAGTTGCTTCCTCTGATACTGAGGTCGAAGGGGAGGTTCCTGTGGGCTCAGGGGCTGTGGGGGCTGGTGGGCTGGTGGATTAGGTTGAGGCTGTGTGCACCTGGCATCTGCACATGATGGTAAGACAGAGTTTAAGGTCAGTACCTTAAACTCTGACCTTGAGATGGGAACAGACAGCCCCAGATGATGAAATGGTGGTGTTTCCCGCCAGGAGTGAGGCAAAGCTGGGGCCTTTGCAGAGCTCTGGCTGGAGCTTGGGGTTCTCTGGTGGGTTTGCCACGCTGGAGCTAAGGCTGGCAAAAGCCATGTCCTGGGGAGGAGGCCTGGATAGTGAGGGAGAGCCTCCTGGTGACTCGGGACCCCGCCGACTCTATTTTGGTTATGAGCTGTGGTCTTGCTGGCCTAACTTTGTAATTGCAGTATATATATTTAAGGAATCACTATAGATGAAAGCAAGGACAGTGGCATTTGGTGGTTTTGGGACTTTAAAAAAAGAAATTCCCACTTGGACTGGGGCCTGTCCTGAGGCTTCTGGGCCTGCACCGTGGCAGAGCGGGGAGGCCTCTGTCGCCTTTGCAGCTGGGCTGAGTCTGGGGGCAGCAGAGGAGGAGGATCCTGGCCTGGAGGAGGTCCAGTCCCCTGGAGAAACTGCATGTGCTTTCCCTGTGGACACTTGGTGGGGACCAGGATGCCTCTGGGTGCCGGGCACCTCCCCAGGCCACCCATAGTCCTGAACCAGCTCAGGGTTCCAGATAGTTCCAGCAGATTCTGCAATGTCTTCACCGCTGGCAGATGGCAAGGAGAAGGAGCCATTGTTTCTGAAGGACCTGTTTCTGCCCTGGTGTCCCTGGAGGAGGAAGCTGCTGGCTCAGGGCAGGTGGATCCTCAGCACAGCTGGAGAGCACTGCGCCAATCATGGTCCTGGGGTCACTGCAAGACCCAGAAGGGAAGGCGTCTCAGCTCTTTCAGTGGTTCTAGATGATTGTTGCATTTTTCTGAGCCTGTTTTTTCTCCTCCCAGCAGTGCCATAAAACCTGTCTCCAGTGGGGGCATGCTGGGGGAGTGGGGTGAATGAACAGCTGGTGGGGACACAGGGTTGCGCTTTTGGGATTCCTGCCCCCGATGTTGAGGCAACAGGCTTGTAGGTTGTCCTTGCCCAGGCCTCTCGAACACTGGGATTCAGTCAGGTCTCAGCTATGACAGTTAGTGAGGAGCCTGCCAGGGAGCTGTGGACATGGGAGGCATGGGTCGCCCCTTCCCCGCTGTTAGGGCCATGTGCTGCTTCAAGGTGACTCACAGCCTGACCCTTGCAGAATCCCGTAGAACAGTCACCTTCTCACCTTTGCCTTGTGGCAGATGTTTGTTATTCTTCCTGCTTATATTTTCCGTGAGTGAAGACCAGCTGAGGGGAGGCATCTGTTCCTAGGGGCAGGCCTGAGGTTGCCCTGGCCTTCGAGTTGAGCCACAGTGGACAGCCAGGATTTCAGTGGGTGGCTGTTGGGGATGGACTGGGGACATACCTGGCAGAGGCGGCACGGCTTGGGTGACACTGGGAAAGGCAGGAAATCTGGCAGGTGCAGGCTGGATCTCAGTCCTGGCTGCTGGTCACATGGGCTGCTCTGAAACCGGACAGACCCTGGCCTTACTTGGGAGCTGCTAAATCGGAATATCTAGGGGGCTAGGACTAGATAGGTGGTGTATTCTCGACGTTCCACAGAAAGTGGAAAAGGCACACATATCAAGTTGTAGGGCTTCCTTTTGGGACACTAGATTGGGGCTGGGACCTGGCTCTACAAGCCCTGGAGAGAAACAGGGGGCTTTGGAGCAAAAGAATAGTACGATGCGAGCTGCCTTGTAAGAAATAAGCATGATGGCTGTGTGTAGGGGGAACGGGGGCCTGGGGCACAAGGGCTTTAAGAAGATGGGGCTCTTAGACTGTGGTCATTCCCTTACAGGTAGCAGGAGCCAGGTGGAGGCCTTACAGGAGGGATGGTGGTATGAACCATGAGCGTGAGGGAAGCAGGGGACATTGGGCAGAGGTGGGGGGAGGACAGGAAGAGGATGCCCGGGGGCCCAAAGCCAGGCAGCACCCAGTGAGGAAGGTGATTAGAAGGGTTTGAGAAGGGTCCTAGTCAGAGAAAGAAAATGCTCAGGAATTAAGGGGGCAGGGTTCTGAAAAAAGGGGCTTGAAGGAATTTGGAGTCAGGGGATGGAAGCATCTTGGATTTAAATCATTCCAGACTCATTGAGCTGAGGTTAGCAGTAAAAGCTGATGTGGTGGTCATGGGCTTTAGAAAGAAACTTTCGATTTAGGCATAAATCACAGAGTTAAACCATCGTGGTTTGGGCCACCATTATGGGGATAGTGCTCATTTTGTTGCTTGTTTGTAATATTGCGTTTAACATCCTTGCCTTTCAAGTCCTTATTTGTTCAGTTTCATCTCTGGTGGTAGGGCTGTGTCCTGTCCTCTCCCAGGGAAGTAGCTGAGGGGAGGAGGAGGTGCTGAGGGAGTAGTGGAGGGAGGAGAGATGCTGGGGAGTAGCTGGGGAAGGGAAGTACTGAGGGAGTAGCTGAGAAAGGGGAGGTGCTGAGGGAGTAGCTGAGGGAGGGGAGGTGCTGAGGGAGTAGCTGAAGGAGGGGAGGTGCTGAGGGAGTAGAGGAAGGAAAGGAGGTGCTGAGAGAGGGGAGGTGCTGAGGGAGTATCTAAGGGAGTAGAGGTGCTGAGGAAGTAGTGGAGGTGCTGAGGGAGTAGTGGAGGAAAGGGAGGTGGGGAGAGAGTAGTGGAGGAAAGGGAGGTGCTGAGGGAGTAGCTGAGGGAGGGGAGGTGCTAAGGGAGTAGCTGAGGGAGGGGAGGTGCTGAGGGAGTAGCTGAGGGAGAGGAGGTGCTGAGGCAGTAGCTGAGGAATAGGAAGGGGCAGAGGCCTATTCTAGGTCACAGAGCTGGGATGTGGCAACGTGGGAATCTAAACCAGGCAGGTTGGCCTCGTAGATGGCACTGCAGCCACCACAATATACTTCCTCCGCAGTTGGGGGAGAAATTAATAAGCAATTAAGGTTTCTAATAGGCTTGAAAGAAGCATAAAAAAATGTTTGAGCTAGGTGACTTGTGTTTTATAGCAAAGATTGTATTACTTTGCAAAAATGACTTCAGCTCAACTAACTGGAAATTTTAGGAGAGACTCAAATGAAAATAAATCATGCAAATTATGCGTGATTCTTTCCCTTCCCAGTACAAAGGAAGCAAACTTGTCAGTGTGATCAGTAGAAGCCCTGAGCCTCTGTTCAAGGAAGGCAAGAGAATAACACATTGCTGGCAGTCTCTAAAAAGGTTATACAGGTTATAACGACTATTAAAGTAAGAGCCCAGCACTTGTGTCTTCTGTGCTAACGTTACTAAGAGGTTTCATCAAGATGGAAATTTTCATCAACAGCAGACAGACATGATAGAACCACAGGATCTCCCCCAAGACCATCTCCCAATACCCTCTGTGTGGTGCCCAGACTTCTGTAACATCACCGTGAATGTTCCAGACAGAAAAGGTTCTTGTCCAGGTAATGCTGGAGGTTAAAGAAAAATGAATTGTAAGTGGAATTACAATTGGAAAGGATCTGAATGTCCCACATTATCATACTTAATTATGTAATATTGAACAGCCGTGACAGGCTGCCGAGGGCACTGTATAAGAAACAGCGTGGGGGTGCGCACATGTGGTGGGGCAGAAACACACAGGACCAGGATGTGATGCGCATGAGCTCTCCCCCTCCAGCAGCCCGTGGGCTCCAGCCTCTTTCTTGGACTTCAGGTCCCACCTTCTGTGTTACAGAGCCAGCAGGCCCCCGCAACACCTGCCCTCCTGTGCGGTTGCTGTGGCCTGCCCTCCCCAAGCCAAAGACCAGGGGCTGGGAGTCAACAGTCTTCAGCTGACTCACACCTTCACCCCATGCCCTCCAGAAGTGAGTGTTGAATAAATGAGTCAGAGTTTCTTAAAATGAGGAATTCCAACAAAATGCCAGTCAGACCAGAAACGTATGTCATGTCTGTCTGATGTTCTTGAAAATTTCCATTCTGGTGAAATCTTCCTCTTAAAGTTAGTACAGAAGACACCATGCTGGGGTCTTACTTTAATCAGCGTTACAACCTATATAACCTTTTTAGAGATAGTTAGGAATGTGTTTCTCTTGCCTTTCTTGAATTTTTCAAATTTTCTACAGTTACTGTATTTTACTTTTGATATCAGACTTAAAATATTTTAGTTAGAAAACCACGTGCTTAAGGAAAGAATTTGAATAGTTCTAAAGAATCCAAATCATGAAAAATAAAGCACACTCCTTTCTCAGATCAAATTCTCTTCATAGGCATCCCCTGCCAGCAGGTTCTTGATTAAATTGTGATCTCTTGAATCATCCTTCTGATGAACCTGTGTGCACACCCATTCACACACACACACATGGCCACACACCATGTGCCTGCACAGATGGAAACATATTACACACATTTTTGGGAACCCTAATTTTACCGATCAATGGATCTGGAGTGCCCTTTCGTACAATTGCAGCGTTATTCTTTTTAACAGTTGCATAATGTTCCATCCTCTGGAATGTACCATAATTTGTATACAAAAAGTTCTATGCTATATCTGTGTGTACCCATTTACACAGACACACACACACTGATGGACTTCTGGGTGTCTTTGGAGTTTACCTGTTGAATAACCTTGTACCAGTCATCTCGCACACACGGGGTATATCCACACTGCATTCTTGGTAGAGAACTGCTGGGTCGGAGGTTTTGGAAATAGCTTCTTGGGAGATGTTGGCCCACAGGGCGTGGGAACGTGTCCTCCAGGCCCTCCCTGTGCACTTTGTAGCCAACCTTAATCAGCTGCCCTGCTCAGCAGAGTGTAGTGGCATCGTGTTGTAATATGCATGCCCACTCAGTCGGGGTGTGTGCTGGATTAACAATTTCAGTGGAGGGTCCCCCATTGCTCTCTGCCCCTGGAACTTCCTTACCTGCTTCTGGGCCAGGATGAGGAGATTGAGCAGAAGAGGCTCACGACCCCCTCTGTGTCCACAGCAATAGCAGCACTGCCTGTCACTGTTCCTAAGCTCTGCTCCCAGGAGTCTATGGGGGCATCTTTGGACCCGAGCAAGGATGTGCAGGAGGAGGCTGGTGGAGCCCCCAGTCCCTGGCAGTAGGGGGCGTTAGATGTGCGAACAGCTGTACCCTGCTTGCTGTATCTCTCTTGAGTCTTCTTTGCTAGGCGTGAATAACTGGCTTCATTTCACAGGTGGTAAGAATGATAGTTAATGCTTTCTAGTGCTTAAACAGCATCAGACACCTAGGAAAGCACAGGAAGCATTAACTATGATTAGTCATGGATCCTTATAACACCCTAATGAGACAGGCACTATTAGTATGCCCACTTTTTTATGAGGAAACAGAGGGTCAGAGAGGCTCAGTAACTTCCCCCAGGAACATACAGCTTGGAGAAGGTAGGACCAGAACCCAGCTTCCTCTGATTGCAGAGCCCCTTGCTCTTGCTTCAGCCCACCTGTGTCTTCTCTGTGTGCTGAAGAACACCTGGTCCTTGCTTAGGGAGGACGCCCAGAAGGCGAGGTCATGTCTACAGGATGGAGGCCAGATGAAGGCGCTGCCTGTGATTCTCTGCTGCTGCCATCACTGGCCACTAAATACCTGGGTGTTGGAGCCCCACACTCTCCTTCACTCTTAGGGGTGCACCAGGAGAGGGTGTGAAGGCCATGAGAGGGAAATGCTTTTCTCTCTTCTGATTAATTTCGTTGCTTTTTGGTAAATGGGCCATTGGATTCTTTTTACCTGTGCTGTCAGGAGTTGGGAGGTGCGAGTTGAAACAGCAGGATGAGTAATTACATGAGAAGTGTGGGTTTGCATTCTTCATCAGGGTAACTAATAACTGTGGGGTTTCATGCTGAGGAAGAAGAAGCAAACTGTGTTCGTGTAGAGTGAAGGCAATGTGGGGCCAGGGCATGGGCAGTTCACTAAGGAAGGAAGTGTGTTCCCATTTAGGAATCTCGGGGTTGGCAGCTGTTTTTGGAGGCTAGCTATGAACCCCAGCTGGGAGGCAGGGCACGAGGATGCCAGTGTTCAGGTGGAGTTGTTGGAGGCTGTTGAGATTAGACCCCAGACCTGCTGACATTTGTTGTTGGATGCTATAAAATTACCATGAATATGATACGTGTCGTAAACCACAGGAGGAGCAGTTCTGGGTCTTTTTTATTCAAGTGAAAAAGACTTATTTCATTTCTAGAAAATAGAAGTTTTTCAGTTTTAAAATCCTTGATGTTCACATTATTTACCTAAACTTCTTATTTATGTATGAATCCCTGCCTTTTTTGCCTTGAACTGTTTCTGGCACAGTCCCCAGGCGGCCACTGTCCCCTCTCCCTCCCGTGTGACAGGAAAGCCTCGTGAGAACAAGCGATGTGACACTTTGCAGGTGCCCACAGCAGTGTGGGGTTCCCTCTTTGCTTGTCCAGCAGTTGTGTCCAAATGCCCAGCCCTGCCCTGGGAGTTTCAACAGGAAATATCGGTGTTGGTTCCTGGATGGATGTGGCCTTTTCCAGGATTCTCATAGCCGCTCATGTGAACATACTTTTGCTTATAAAATTGGCCGTAAGAGGTATCCGCTACTGGAGAGAAGACCCCAGAATCGGTCTCTGGAAGCTCCGCTGTGGTGGGGCCTGATGAATTGTGATTGTTTCTGATCCCTGTCCTGGTGGCTCCTTCGCTAACTCCAGGTGCCTGCTCCGGGTTCAGAGGATGTGTTGGCCCCCAGGGGTTAGGGGACTGGACGTTGTGTGCCTGAATGGCCGTGTTTAAGGTCCTGCTCCCTGGGAGGCGTGTGCAGGGCATCTGTAGAGGAGGAAGCTGTCTGGTGAGGGGCCTGGGTGGGAGGGATGGGGGCTTTAAACCTGGGTTTCCAGGGAGAGTCGCCTCCTTCCCAGCTGGCTTCAAAAAAAAGCCGTGGTCTTATAAGCTCCGAAAGCAAAAGGAAAACAACAAAAAAGAAACCCTCTGCACCACAGAATATGCTGGAGTCTGATTCCGAGGTTTAACAATTATGTGGCTCCTGTATTAATAGAATCATGGAGGGATCAGGGTCGGCTCCTGAATGTCTGTAGTCCTGCACATGGCTCTGGTTTTGTGATTCTGATTCTCTTGATCTAATTGTTGGTGCTGTTACTGCACCCTGCAATCCCTGTCTTGAGGCTGCTCTCCCACACTACAGAGGAGTGACAGCCACACTATGAAAATCTTGCCACATCACGGTGGACATCCTTCTGTTTGGCTGAAAATCAACTATCCAAAAATAAAGGAAGATGAGCAGCTCTTTGGTTCTTGTAATTATGCTACATGTGTTTCTGCTTTTTCCTTGTTTGCTTTATGAAGATAAATTTTAAAGGATACGTATCTGGAGCTAATAGACAATTAGATGGTGGTTTTTGGTTCACGGACTCTGCTAACTGGAATGACTTATTTTGCAAGAAAATGCACCTGGTCAGGTCCTGGGGCTCATCTCCAGCACCGGGTGATGGGCTGGGCTGCACTTCCCCTCTGTTTGTGGGTGGGTGGTTGCACAGCCCCTCCCTCCTGTCTGCCCCAGCGCTGTCTTCCCCAGCACGTACAAGCCAAGCTGATCCTGGGTTTAAGGAAGTCTAGAAGTTTTAGAAAACTCACAATAATTTGTTTTCAGTGCCTTTCCAGGAGTGTTGCTGAGTTTAAGTGGATGGACAGTTTAAGGGCTTAAACAGCCTTATTTCCTGTTATTTCCACAGCAAAGATTTCTGAAGACTTCTTTCTAGAAGTGACTGGAAAGTTTCAAGAGGCATAAGATACAGGTAAAGCCACTTTATTCATGATTTGTAATTTCAGTTGAGCAGAGTTGATAACGTGTAGAGGCCTCAGTTGGATCTGGCAGGTGGTTGGTTGCTTGGTCTCTTGGTCCCTGTATATCTGGTGGGGCAAAGCTTCAGACTTGGCTGCCGTCCCTTGGGCTCAGCAGTGGGGAGGTGGGGGCTGGGCACCCGCAGGGATGGTCTGTCTCTGTTCCTGCCCTCCCACTGCTTGTCCCTGCTCCCGCTCCCCGTATTCTTCCCTGCTCTCTCAGCTTCTTCTCCCGCTGGGTCTTGGGCTTATGGCAGCTCTGCGGCTGATGGCCCCTGGTGTCCACACCAGAAATCTTGCTTTCTTCTTTTGGAGGGTACAGGGAGGTGGTTGGTAAGGTGTGGTGTAATGAGAGGGCTATCCAGGTCACCCTCCTCAGATTTGGGCCATTTTTGTGATTAATCTTGATTTTGGTCCATTCCAAGCCAGGCATTTTCACTTTCAAAGGAGAGAGAAATAACCAGCTTAATTTGTAAAAACAAAAGTGAAACCCCCATTTTCTTCCTCGTTTTCATACTACTCAAGTATGATGAATGGGCACCACAAGGATTTGATTCTGCTGGCTTTTAAAGAGTCCTGCTGCCAGTGTAGACGGTCATGGTTCCTATGCATGGGACCGTGATGAGAACACATCTTGCCAGTTAGATAGGGCGGCTTTAATTAGCACAGCGTTTCTGCTAGGGCAACAGCTCTTTCTGTGCTTACTGGCTAGATGTATTATCTGGTCCGTTGGGGTGGGAGCTCTGTTTTCTTACATTTGTTAGATCACTTTATTTATTAGGAATTGGCACTTGTGTTACAAGTATTTTTTGTTAGTGTTTTTTCCTTCCTTAAGTCACTTGTCTTTGAGTTTTGCTTTTTGTTAATCTCTTCATTAAAAAAACATTTTGGAATCTTTAGCTATAAGGTAATTGAAAGCAGGGACAATTTAATCTACTCTGTGCCGTATTAACTAGTAATAGAGTTCCAGTGTGAGAGCCCAGGAGGACTGGCTCCTTCTGTTAATTTTTACTTTGCTGTCACAAAAACCATGAAGTATATATGGGGAAAAGAAGCCACTTCTCATTTTTTATGTAAATTAAAAAGGGTCAAAGGTATGGCAAGAAACAGTCACCCAAGGCAAGAAATGGATTAGCATGTGAAAAATTGCATTACACACAGCTCCACACATTAATGTGGCAGGTTTCAATTATCGGTCTACTGACAAGTGTAGCATGGATGAAACATAGTCTCTTAATGAATTAAATTTTTTTACAGAAGCAATATAAAAGTATGATTCATTTTTAAAAAAACAAAGAAAAATTGAGTTTCCTGGCTGTTGTCCTCTTCCTCCTTAGAAGTGACCACTGTTAACAGTTGGCTGTCTGTCCACGTTCATGTGTATGCATCTGTGTGTGCTCTTGTGTGTGTTCTTGTGACTCTGTGTCTGGTGTTTGTGCATGTTTATGTGTGTCCGTGGCTGTGTGTGTGTGTGTATTTGTGTGTAGACTGACGCATCCTCTGTTGACACGGGTGGGTTGTGCCTTGAGTGTCGTTGCTCTGCACCTGTCTTTGGTGTGTGCTTCGCTCACAGGCAGTCTGTGTAGACCGGCTTTAGTCTTTGTAACGGTGTTGTCTTCCTGGCCTGCCTGTTAACCAGCCCCTCATTGAGGAGCATCCCCTCTGGTTGCACATGTTACTGTCGCAGCATGGCGGGGTGGTCCTCCCACACGTCGTTTTGCAGGCCTGCAGCTGTGCACACATAGTTTGTCTGTAGGATTGCTGCCCAGGATTTGCCAGGGGGTCAGTGTGTGCAGACATCTGGATAGCTCAGAATTGCCCCCAGAAGTCCTTTACCCCACACCTTCCCAGCACTGGCTAGCAGCAGACTTTGAAATTTCAGCCTGCTTTGTGGACAATAAATGGGTATTTTCTTTTAATTTACATTTGTTTTGTGGAGTTAAGCACCCTTGGAGTTCTTTTTTATTTTATTTTTATTTATTTATTTTTTTATGTATTTGAGACAGAGTCTTGCACTGTCTCCCAGGCTGGAGTGCAGTGGCATGATCTCGGCTCACTGCAACCTCCACCTCACAGGTATAAGTGATTCTCCTGCCTCATCCTTCCAAGTAGCTGGGATTACAGGTGCCCACCACCACGCCCAGCTAATTTTTGGTATTTTTAGTAGAGATGGGGTTTCGCCATGTTGGCCAGGCTGATCTCAAACTCCTGACCTTGTGATTCACCCGCCTTGGCCCCACAAAGTGCTGGGATTACAGACATGAGCCACCACGCCTGGCGGAGGTATTTCTGAAGGTAGGAAAGTTTTATAAGATAGGTGGAAAATTAAGAATACAAATAAAGTCCAAAGCAAAACCCTTCTATATAGTATCTTTTATGTAATTTTGCCCTCCTTGCAGGTCAAGCTCTGGGGACTAAAGCACCAGTTTTAGTGTCATATCAAAGGCTCTAGCAGTGTAAATGGTGACCTTTGGCATTCTGAAGCATCTCTGCCTGCTGTGTTATATCTGGTGTTGAGCTCTGCTGGGTGCCAGTGGCCCCTGAATTGTCACTGTCTCAGTCAGCTCAGGCTGCTCAAAGAAAATGTCATAGACTGAGTCACATAAAAACAGACATTTATTTCTCCATTCTGGAGGCTCAGAAGTCCAAGATCAAGGTGCTGGCAGATTTGGTGTCTGGTGAAGGCCCTCCTCCTGGTTCATAGACAGCGTCTTCTCACATGGTTGAGGGGTGAGGGAGCTGTCTGGGACTCAGAGAGTGTAGACTGATGGGACACTAATTCCATTCCTGAAGACTCCGCCCTCCTGACCCAGTCACCTCCCAAAGGCTCCCTCTGCAGAAACCATCACATTGGTGGTTAGGATTTCAACATCTGAATTTAGGGGTAATACAGACATTCAGACCATAGTATCACCTTTGAAAGACATGACCCCAGGCATCCCTTTAGTGCTGCAGGGTGAACACAGTCCTCCCTGAGGGGCTGGCCAACCACTTCCCAGTACAACCCCACACTTTCCCCGGGAGCCAGGTCCAGTAGGGAGACTGTTGGCTCCCCTGTAGGTGGCAGCAGGTCAACATTAGGCCAGTGGAAGATGATGATTTTATTTTTGCTAGCGCTAACCTGTTTGGGCCCAAGGACTCATGCACACACCCACACCCTCCAGAGAAGACAGTATTGTCTGTATCCAAGTCAGAAGAGTAGAGCGATGTTGCACAAGTGTCATGACATTCTGCATCTCTGCCATGGCGGCTGCTGCTTAGAGGGGTCCCCACTCTTCCTCTGAAGCGCCCTATTCCTGCTGCCACTCGGTATGCATCCTCATAGCACTTGCCCTACCGACATTGCTGATAGATGTGTCCTTCACTCCCACCGCCCTCTCTTCCTGGGTTTCCCGTTCTGTACATGCTGCACCCACGGCTTTGGGAAGTGGGTGAGGTTAGAGCATGTCTGAGACATTCTGGCTGTGGCTTGCTTGCCCCTGCAGGGATGTGGCTTGAGGATGAAGTGGACCGGACCTGGCAGCTGCCCTGCTGGGTGTGTCCAGCCCAACACAGGTCCAGGGCTAAGCATGTCCCTGCAGAGCTGGAGCGCTGGTCTCCATGGATCCATTTTAAATTCTAGGAAAACTGAAGTTGGAACAATAAGCTGTTTGTTATACTTGTGACCTGAACAGCTCCTGAAACCCATTCCTGATTCCTGATGGGATAAGGCCATTTTTATCCTCAGTTTGCAAGGTGATGACATCATCACTCTAACTGGAGGTGGGAGAGGGGTTGCTGGGGAAGAGGACGTCCCAGGGTAGGGATGCTAGGTGGCTAGGCACTGGCAGGGCATGGTTGGGGAGGGCAGTGATGTCTTCTGTTCCTTAGCACTTGGCTGCCTGCTTCCAGCTTGGGGGGAAGATGTGGTAAGTGCTTGTCCTCCACTGTCCTCGTTGCAGGGCCTGGAGAGGCTCTAAGCTTTACCTGCCCCATCTGGGCAAACCCCTGAGATAAGAAATAAGCCAGAACATGCCTCCCCAGGCAATGTTTGCAGTGAGCTCAGGGGTCCAGGTAATGACTGCCTATGTTAGATTAGCCAGTCCACAGCTGTCACTAGAGATCCTTTTTCAGTTTCCCTGGGACACCAGCCAGGGCATTTTAATGCCAATGTTACATCCTGTTGCTGGCAGAAGCACTGACACCTGTGTCGTAGTGACTGGTGTCCCCTCTGTAATCCGCCCTAGCTGCCAGACAGCTGATCCCAGGAAGGAGCTGAGACATGGGTGGTTGGACAGTCCCCAGATGGCTTTTTGGTCCATGGTTTTTGCCTTACAGGGCACTTGGCAGCAGTCACTATTCACATCTAAGATGCAACACTAGGTCAGAATGTGTGTGCTGCAACGGTGACACATGCACAGATGCACATATACACACATGCACATATAGATGCATACACATGTCTGCATACACAGACGCATGTATGCGTGCATATTGCTGTGCACACATACACACATGTGTATGCATAAACAGATACAGATATGTGTACACAAACATGCACACAGGCATACACATGCACACGCAGATGTACACATGTACATAACACACCTGTACAGATGTATACAGATGTACAAAATGGATAGGTGCATGTATCTCTGTGTGTTCACGTACACACATGCAGAAATACAGATGCACATGCATGCACATGAACAGATGCATACACATAGATGTATAAACATCCACATATATGTACACCCACACAGACATATATGCACAGTGGTTGCTGGGTACTCCCATTTTCTCTGCTGTGACCTTCTCCCTTGATTTGAAGTCCCCTGGGGGTGGGAGAGCTGCCATCTGACAAGTACTGACAGGCAGGAGTGTGGGGCTCAGAGCCCCCTCGGAGTTCCATTCTGCTGACATTTAAAGTGGGCTCGTGCACCCTCATGAACAGCCCCAATTACATGTAAGTAATGGGAGTGACATTTCATAACCCTGTCTTTCTAATGGGCTTCTGTGTCAAGTTGTTCTTCTGAATGGGAAGGGCAGCAATTTCACACTGTCAGGGCAAAATGCACATGCATACGGCTCAGCTCCCAGCAGGATGCCATTGCCTCTCAGAAATGGTGAAGAAAGCCAGCAAAATGGGCTTTTTCTCCTTTTGTTTTAATTTAACAATTTAGAGTGAGGTCTTTAACGTAACACCCATCAGTGATTATGGAGCCACTGTTCTGAAAGAACTCGTGGGGCTGGCAGATCTGTGAGTGTGATGTGTGCTTTGCTTAAAGCAGTTTCTAAATTATATGAAACAATGCATTTTGTTGAAAAAGGAAAAAAAATCAAACCCCTCCAATGTCACAAAGAAAATGCTCAGCCCCTCCCCCTCCCCAGGAGGAGGAGTGTGTGGTGTGGACCTTCTATCCTGACCTTTGGCTACTCGTGTGGATTGTTTTAAAAGCCATTTGAGAAGAGCAGCTGGGTCTGATCTAGGCCATCGAGAATCTGGTGTCTGCTGGTGAGGTCAATACACTGCAGACCTGGATAGAAATCCATGCCAGAAAGCCTAGTGTCAGTCATTGTTCTCAGGGCAGTGTCTGGAAGCCAGGTGGGTGTGCCCATGCCCTGCTGAGCTCCTACATGGCAGCGTCTGGAAAAGAAAAAGTTTTTTTCCTTCCAACGTAACCAGTTTGAGTAACCACATAAATGACACCAGTCTTGACAGCCCTTTGTAACCATTTAAAGCCACCCAGGAGACAGAACCTGCTGGCTTCCACTGGGGCACCTGCTGCCATTTCTGGAATACCTTCTCTCAGGCACATTCATTCATTCAGGGATGGCTTAGCCATCCCTGGGTTAGGTTGTGGATACTATGGCAAGATTTGTTTTAAAATGTCTCTTCACTGGCTATTTTGTTTTGTGGAACTTTCCACTCTTGGCAGTTTACCTTCGTCCTCTCCAGGTCTGGCCCCAGTCTTCTCACTGAGATGTTTGTGTTTCTCCTGTTCTGCCCCAACTAAGTCAGGGAGGCATTTTCAGGTCCTTAGGTTAAGTGCTATGAAAACAGAGCAAGAAGGGGATGGAGTGTGGGGGTCAGGAGAGGAGAAGAGAGACTGTGGGATGGAGCCAGCCGCCAGCAGCTCCTGGGGGAAGAACAGTCTGGAAGGGGGAGCAGCAAGCACCAAGGCTGCGAGGCAGCCTGGGAGGGGTGGGGTGGAGTGGGGGAGACTGGCCACACTAGGAGCCAGCATTCTGCATTAAATCCTGTGCCACTGCCCAGCACTTGGCTTTGCGGGGAACAATCCTATTTTTACAACGTGTTTGAGCCCCTAAATGTGGCCGCTCTCGGGACCCAGGCTCTGCACAGATGCAGCTCACTCTTCCCGTCCTTGAGAGCCTACCTTCCAGGGGTTGTGTCTTCTGCTTCTGGATCCACTGGGCTGCTGTCCCCAGGCTGTGAGGAACCAGAACATGGGTGTCTTTTTAAGGTTAATTCATGTTATGAAAGTAACTAATGCATGTAATAATAAAGTGAAATAGTTCTTATTTAACGAGAGAAGAAGCAGCACTTGCTTGTCTGTCCCTTTGTCCCTTCCCTGCTGCCCTGAGACAGTGAGTTTCAACTATTTTAGCCATTTGGTATATTCCTTCAAACTAGATACACCTACATTTCTTGACTCTTCCATCTTAGATGGTGTGTTATGATGGAAGACAGGATTGTGTTCTCTGACTCTTGTCCCCTCCCCTTCTTCTCTTTTTCCCCCAGACCCCCAACGGAGTTAGTTGTAATTTTTCTTATGGGGGCTGTGCAACTGCACAGTGATAAGTGCACTCTGGTTACATTTCCATTCATAGGTCACTCTTGCTCCCCCTGGGGTTAATAACTGCTTCATTTTCTAATCTGTGTATCTGTTCTAATTCATTTTCAGACTCTTTGTAAGAGCCTTAAAACGCATTTCTGAGAACAAAGCCACAGATGCAATCAGTAATCCGTTGTGGCTTCTCCTGCTCCGCCCCATTGGAGCCTCTGCCTGCTCCCCGGCCCCCGCTTTCTCTGTCTCTCCTTGACTCACTTCCTAAGAAAGAAGACCTGGGAAGCAGCTCCCTTGTTTTGGTGGAGCAAATCCTGCAGTAGCTTTCTGAAAAAGAATCTGAGGGAGGTAAAACATTTGAGAACGTGTAGGTTTGAAGCAATGTTCTGCACGTACTCATGCTGGTTGAAAATTTGACTGGATGAGGAATTCTAGGTTTGAAGTCATCTTCCCTGGGATTCAAAGGCATTGCTTTGCAGCCTCCAGTGGGGCACTCAGAGGTAATTTCATTGTGGCCTGTTTCTTTCTGGGAGCCTCATGTCTTCCTTTGATCTCTCAGGATTCTCATATTTCCGTATAATGTGTCTGGTGTGGGCGGGTTTTCATTCACTGTGCTCCTGGGCGCTGTCATTCTGAAAGCTCAGGTCCTTCTGTTCTAGATATTTTCTTTTTATTACTGCTTTATTCCTCTTGTTTTGTCCAGAGTTCCTGCCAGTTCCGTGTGGGACTCCTGAATGGATCCTCCAGTTGTCTGTTCACCTTTTTTCTTCGCTGCTACATAGTTAACTTCTAGGAAACCTCATTAGTTTACTTTCCAGCCTTTCATTTCTTTCATCACATTTTCACTTTTAAGCTCTTGCTTCCATTTTCCAGATTGTGTTTCTTTGTGACTTCTTCCAGGCCCTGGCTCAATTGTGGTCTGAAAATCAAAACAGCACCAGTGGTGTATGAGAGAGCTGGTGGTCAGCACAGCCACTGTTCAAAATTAAATACATGGACTTAAAGTGAAACAAATTGTATCTTAAAAGGTAAAATACTCAGAACGCTTTCTTTTCTAGTATTGTGTGCATTCTGCTGTTATCTGTGTGGCTGTGGTTACTCGCCTCTTGTATCTGAGTGGCAGTACCGTGTGCTGGGTGCTACTCTGCACCTCTCCCCAGCTTAGCGACATCATGCTGGGAGCTTGAAAGCAGCATTTACACCACGGAAATCAGCCTGTGCTGCAAGCTGGGCACCTCCACCCCCACCGCTCACCCCACCCTCCACCCCTCCGCCCACCCTGTTGTTACAGCTTGCCAGCACACCATTGGTTACTACTTACCTGTTAATAGATTCCCAAGTCACCTCCTTCTTCCATTTTTATCCTTAAAGTTCATATCCTTTTAGAGTCATTGCACTGGATTTCCAGAGAGAGTTGAGATATATCTCTGTTCTAGACACCAGTTTCCAAAGAGAAAAATTCTCTCCTGGCTCTGGACTCAGCCTGAGCTGACTGCAGCCTGCTTATTGGGACGCCAAGAGGACTAACTGCAGTTGGGGACCTAGGTAAGAATTAGATCCTCTGCAAACCATATACCTCCAACAGGGACCCAGCATCTTTGGTATTTGACCCTAAATGAGCCGGGTCCTGTGAGCCTTGCGTCTCTGCTCCCAGCCCCCTGGTGTGGGCGTTCACCTCTTTCATGTGTCCAGGCCATGAACCCTCACCAAGGCTTCTTTTGTGACTGGCAAGGAACTCCTAGGACTATTCCTGTTGTTACTGATTTTAATAGACTTTATTTTTCAGAGCAGTTTTAGGTTCGTAGAATAATTGAGAAGAAGGTGCAGAGATTTCCCATACGCTCCTTCCCCACACATGCACAGCCCCCTCAAGAGTGGTGCCTTTGCTACAGTCAGTGAACCTGCATAGGTGCCTCATCACCCCACACCTGTACTGGACATTAGGATTGCCAGTTGGTGGTGTATGTTCTGTAGGCTTGGACAAATGCATAACTGACATGTGTCCACCATGGTAGTATCCCTGCCAGAGTAGTTTCCCTGCCCTGAAAACTGTGTTCCACTTCCTCATCCCTCTCTCCCCACAGCCCCTGGGAACCACTGATCTCTTTACTGTCTTCATGGTTTTGCCTTTCCCAGCGTGTCCTATAGGCGGAATCATGCAGTATGTACTTTTAGAGATTGGCTTCTTTCACTTTAATGATAAGCTTTTAAAGTTCCTCCAGGGAGGAACTTTTCGTGGCTTAACGGCTCATTTATTTTTCATGCTGAGTAACATTCCCCTGTCTGGATGTAGCGGTTTGTGTGTCCACTCGCCTGCCCCTGGGCTGCCCTCACTCACTTCCTGTGTGGCTGCAGGTTTTATCTTTGCAGGCTCTGCGTCTGTCTTCAGAACACCTCCCATCCCATGGCAGCTCATCGCCATTTCTTTAGCGTGGGTGGACCTTTGCCCAGCTGGGGGACACGCCCTGCGGGGGTTGCTTCTGCTGTGTCCTTGCTGTGGACGGCTTGGCTTTGGCTGGGACCTGGGGCTGGGTGTGCTTTGGAGGAGCCAATATCAGTTCATTGGGCTTCACTGCACTGTGACTGCAGCACTTGGACCAGGCCACTGGTATCCTTGCTGCATGCATGACTAGAGCCCTCTCTGAGGCCCTGCCTGCTGCAGGCCAGCCTCCTCCTCCTTCTCTTCCTCCTCTGGTGTCACGGGAGCCAGCGTGAAGTCTCCCACTGTTTGAGTGTGCAGTTCTCTTCTGCTGGAAGGGATGGGAAGTGTGGCCACATTGTCACTTCTGACTCTCACTGGTGGTGTGACGTGTGTCACCTGGAAGGGAGAAAGAACACACACCTAAAATGCCAGGAGACCATTGGTTCCAAAGGAGGGTTAGATCGTTTTTAATGGGAGCTTTTCTCTTGAGGGACTGCTTATAGCTTGTCACCACTGTTACCATCCTTTTCTATGTCTGTCATAGCATCCATGAGAACCGAGAAGAGCAAGGGCGGTAGGACCCTGCAGGGCTATGGGATCTTTCTGGGTGCCAGACCCAGGGCTGGTTGCTTCCACACAGCCCTACTCCAGGGTGTGGGTTCCATGGGGCCAGGGCTGGTTTGTTCAGAGCAGGAGCTCCATTTGTATTTGTCAGAGCAATAAACGTTATTGTTATCAGATGCTAATTGATTCATTATGTATTAATATAATTATCTGCTAAATAATCATTTAGCAGATAATTCTCAGAACAACTTTGTAGGCCAGGTGGGTCTACTTCTGTTTTACAGACAAAAAGTGACACCATTATGGCAAGGAACCGCCATTGTGCCTGTAATTCAGAAGACCTGAACCTATAATTTATTGAGTTTTCTTCAGTGGGAGCCTGTGTAGAAAGCATTAATGGTTTGGGAGCTCAAAGCAGAGCAACTTTTGGGAGCCATTGCTAATTAATGATCAGTCATACAGAGGAAAAGCCTCTTAGATAGATGCATGAGACTGTGCAGTGGGATTTAGACCGGCAACTTTAGAACAGACACATCTGAAAATGTTCTAAATGGTGTTGACAGGCAGCAGAGACAGCCGTTACACAGCCTCGCAGAGGGGCCGAGCCCTGTGTGTTCAGGTGCAGCCAGGACAGTGCAGTGCGGGGAGCGTGGACGAGGAGAGGTGGATGGAGGTGGAGTAGGGTTGTCCATGGCCTTGCTGGCCATTATGAAAAATGTGGGCCTTATTCTGAGTGAAGAGAAGGTGTTGAAACATTTCACATGGGGAAATGATATGACATGATTTATGATAACAGCATTAGCAGTGGATTGGAGGGAGATTGTGTTAGTTTGGAATGATATTTGTTGGTAACAAAAATCTGCAAACAAGTAATTTAAAGAGATTAACACTTTTATTAGCAAGTCTGAATAGGGCCAATGTCAGTTCATTGGGTTTCACTGGGCTGGGACTTAATAGACTTGCTAATAAATAGACAGCAGAAAGCAAGTACAAAGTCTCCGTTATGTTATCAGGGGCTCACAGGCTCTTGTGGGTTTCCACTTGGCCGTTCTTAGAATGAGACTCTTATCTTCATGGTCACAGGATGGCTGCCAGAGCTCCAGCCATCAAATTCTAGTTCCAGGCAGCAGTAGGAGGAAGGACCGAGGGAATTGCTAGCTGAATCAGCCTCCTTTAAAGAGCTTTCCTGGAATTGCCATCTAATAAATTCCACTTACATTTGTTTGGCCAGAACTGCCACCAGAGAAGCTGGGAGATGTAGTGAGCTGGGCACACTGCCAACCCAAGTAACCTCGGGATTTTGTTAGTGAGAATGCAGGAACATGGTTGCTGGGGCAGGAAGCCAGTGATCTCTACCATGGAAGCAAGAGCGGAAGCAAAGTAAGGGAGTAGGAGGCTGTTGGAGAGGCCAGGATGAGAGGTGAGCATTGCTCAGAGCTGAGTGATGGTGGAGATGGATAGAAGGAGACAAGCCCCAGATGTATTTGAGGCTGAGTAGCAGCACCATCTACGGAGTGGGGGTGGGGTTAGAGGTAGATGGCGTCGGCCCCTGACTGCTGGCACTGTTTTTAGGTGGGGGACATGGACTGTCGGAATTGTCTGGAAGCAGAGTGAGGTTCTGTTTCAGCTGTGTCTGGCTGGGGTGTGGAAGGTGGCTTGTGGAGGTGGTGGGGTGGAGTGGGGTTCTGGAGTCTGGAGCTCAGGGGTGTGGTTGTTCCATGACCCCCACAGGACTCCTGGATAGAAGGGGGAGCAAGGGACTCAGGGATCCCAGGTTGCTGTTTTCAGTGAACTTTTTACAGAAGTATAATGTTAAAGTGCCTAATCACTGGGTGCCCAGCTCAGGACATTCTCATAGAGTGAACCTGGGGCAGCTGGCCCCAGATCAAGGTGCTAGAGCCCCTTGGGCCAGTCCTGTGGCGGGTTAGGCTATGGGGCCCAGCAAAGGCACACCAGGACAGTAGCCATGCAGTCATCAGAGAATGCTGTGGACATGAGAGATGGGGCCGGAAGGCATGTGCACATCTCCCCCACCACCAGCCCCACAATTTCACTCAGCAGCATTAAGCCTGTTCTTTTACTAAGGGTTGCTTCTTACTGGGCAAACCAGAGTGAGTTACTGTCATTTCTATGGTGCACAGACTTCTTTAGGTGAGACTGGAAGAGCTAGCAGGGGCAGAGGTCAGACACTCCTGCGTGGTGAAGCCTCACGTGTGTGTGTTTGTACAGGTGTACATCTGTGCATGTGTGTGCACTCACATGTACATCTTAGCTGTCTCTGCAGCCTCTAGTTTTTCTGCCTGTTTCCTCACTGAGCATTACAAAGGCAGAGTCTCTAAGGGAAACTGAAACTCGAGTTCCTTCATTTTCATCTCATTACCAGCTGGACACAGCAGCCACACAGGAAGGAAGCTGGGCAGCCAGCGGCCGTGTGTGTCTGCCGGGTGCCCCACATCACCCTTAGGACCCCTCCATGTGTCTGTCCTGCATTCTGGGCTGGGAGCTGGAGGAGTGGGAAGCACTGATTCCTGAAGACCCTGGCCTCGCTTTCCTGTGTCCATGTGGGCTGTCCACTTCTAAGGCCCTCTTTTCCCCCACCACCCTCCCTGTTCCTCAGCAGATGGACCCAGGTGAAGACCCAGGGCAGGCAGAGGGGCTATAGGGCGGTGAGAAGCCCAGGTGGGGACCCAGGGCAGGCAGAGGGGCTGTAGGGCAGTGAGAAGCAGGTTGTCGCCCACCACGGGTCCTGACTCTTCTTTCTCATTTCCTTCCAGCATTTCTTAAGGCCCTAAAGAAGTATCAGGGGGGCTTTGACATTGTGGTGGTGAGAGTGGCCCCTCCTTACCTGGAGAACTGGGAAATGTGGATCTTCAGGGACCACGTCGCTCACCAGCTCCAGGCTGTGCTGTTGGACCTGGTCCTGGGGCGCTGAGTCGCATCCGCAATAGCACACTTGCCTGGCCACTTGCTGCCGTGAGCCTTTGCGGCTGGAGGCCCTGGGGCTGCCCCTACCTGATGAAGATGCGCACCCCCATTAGGGGGCTGCTCACAGCCCTTGCAGTGGTATTTGGGACAGCGACGGCGTTTGCACCCATGCCCCGGATCACCTGGGAGCACAGAGGTGAGTGATAAAGCCTGCAGGGGTGCTGATGGCATGGGATGGGGACCTCACTCCCTGGGGTGCTGAGGTGGATGGCTGTGAATGGGACAGGGACCCCACTTCCTGAGATGCTGAGGTGAGTGGCTGGGGACAGGATGGGAACCCCACTTCCTGGGATGTTGAGACGGGTAGCTGGGGATGGATGGGGACCCCACTGCCTGGGATGCTGAGGTGGGTGACTGGGGATGGGGCAGGGACTCTACTTCCTGGGATGCTGAGGCAGGTGGCTGAGGATGCTGGCATGTGATTTGTTGGATTCTCTGCTCTGAGAACTTCTATCTGAGCAGGCAGGCCTACGCAGCTGATATAAGAAGAGGCTGTGACAGCTGTAGACACTCAGCAGGCCTCGTGCAGACCTCCTGATTTGTTTTCTGAATTTGGGGACCCCTTGACAGGAAGCTTCCCTCCCTCATACCTGGTGATGTTTGAGATGTGCTGCTGAAGCACCCGCCCCTCGGAGCGTCTGCCCCAGGCGCCTGAGAACAGTGAGGCATCATGAGGACGCTGGTCCCATGTGCAGCTGAGCCTCATGCCAGCTGCTTTGCTTTGCTGCTATTTAGTTTTTGTTTTAGTTATTTCTTCTCTTCAGGGATGTGTCTGGGGACCTGGGTTTCTGACTCAGTGAATTGAGAGCTCACTCCCTGGGTCTTGAGCAAGGTGGTGCTTGCAGGTGGCTGAGAGCTGTCAGCATTATAGGCTGTTGTTGTGCCAAGAGAAAACCTGCTACCTGTGTACATCTCCATTCCACACTGAAAACTTAGAACAGAAAGCGTGAACACCTGACTCTCTTTGTGTTTTCTTGAAGTCAGGATCTGGCTCTGTTGCCCAGGTAGAGTGCAGTGGGACAATCATAGCTTACTGCCGCCTCGATCTCCTGGACTCAAGAAATCCTCCCACCTTGGCCTCCCAAAGTGCTGGGGTTACAGGCACCCAACACCACACCTGGACCACCTGACTCTTAAATAAGGCAGACTCTTGGTAATATGTAAAAACCAAGGTCATCATGCTCAAATTGATGCCAGGAAAGTTGAAAAGAAGAAACAGGTCCTAAAAATGTAATGCTGATACATTTATATTATTCTTAAGCAGCTATTGCTCAAGTCTTCATATTCCTAAGTAGCTGTGGATACAGTAACCTAATAAGCAAAGAGATGTCACTTGTTTCTCTGGGCTGTAAGTTTGTGGTGGTGGTCACTAAGAATTGCATGGGTTGATGGATATATTCTCCAAAATCAATTTTGTAAAGATTTTGAAGTAAAACATTCTTTTCCTGAATAAGAAAATCCTAAATCATTATATTCTCTGTACACCTAATCTGTGGATGACTAAAGGCATGTAGACCAGAGCCGGGTGAGCAGAGAGTGGGAGCTGTCACAGGAAGCATCTGGCAGAGCAGGGTTTGGGACTCTGTGGGATCCGAGGGAGCAGGAAGGGACATCCGACTCATAGCCTCAAAGTGAGCACACCAGCTCTCGGCTCGAGCTTTAGGGCGGCGAGTGGGTCCCATGTTCACACTTGCTGGCCACGTTGTGGGTCTGCCATTGACTGAGGCCGACCTCCATTGCAGCAATGCCTATTGCAGCAACACACTGCCCTTGAGACATGACTGCACCCAGATGTGGTCATTGTCATGGAGACGGACCCAGGATGTGCCCAGGCTTACAAATGCTTCCATTGCTCTTCTCTTCCTCCCACTCTGACCCTGCCCTTGCATCCCCCAGAGGTGCTTCTCATGCAGTTTCACGAGCCGGACATCTACAACTATTCAGCCTTGCTGCTGAGCGAGGACCAGGACACCTTGTACATAGGCGCCCGGGAGGCGATCTTCGCTGTGAACGCACTCAACATCTCTGAGAAGCAGCATGAGGTACGTCCTGGGCTCCCCTGTGTGTCCACACAGCCCGGCTTGAGTGGGAAGCCTCTCTTCGCCCCACTGCAGGGCTGAGGGCTGACTCACCTGGAGCTTCCGTCCTGTAGCTGCGACCGTGCAGCGCCATCTTTGGGTGTCCACCAGCAGCTCACCCAGGGACCACCCTCTTTTCATTTTTTGTTTTTGAACTTCTTATTATGAAAAAAATCTCAAACATACCTGTGAGTAGAGACAGCTGTGCTATGAGCCCTGTACCCACTGCAGCTTATGCAAGGCCAGGTGTTCAGTCCTGCCCACAGTGCCCGCCACCTCCTGGGGCATTGAGGCACACCCGACACCACATTCTTCATCTGGGTATCTCTTATTGGAAAGGGCTGCTTGTCGTGCAGATAACCAAAAATAGCGTCTCCAAAATCTACGTCGTCATACATCCAGCCGGTGTTCAGATTTCACTGACTCTTTCATAGATGATGCTTGTTTAGCTTGTTCAGATCAAACGTTTAGTCTGAATCGGGTTGCAACCAGGCTGTTCCCATCCATTACAACTGGTCACCCTGTCCGTTCAGTCTCCCCTTCTAGGAGCCAGCCTCAGTTTCCTTCCTGAGAAAGCCACTCTGTGCAGCCCATCCTGTGTCCCAGCCTTCACATTGCTTTTGAGTCACCAGTGTCTTTAAACATTTTTAAAAATCAAATCAAATTTAAAATTTGTAGCTCACTGCAGCCTCAAGCTCCTGGGCTCAAGTGATCCTCCTGTCCCAGCCTTCTGAGTAGCTGGGACTGTAAGCATGTGCA
Organism: Aotus nancymaae; assembly: GCF_030222135.1. Taxonomy (NCBI): domain Eukaryota; kingdom Metazoa; phylum Chordata; class Mammalia; order Primates; family Aotidae; genus Aotus; species Aotus nancymaae. The sequence goes on from NW_026988455.1 coordinate 23,572,822, forward strand.
CCACACCCAGCTCCATTCACGGTCTTTAGCATGCGTCTCTGTCTTCACATCCCCAGCTGGGTATCAGGTCCAGGCTCACCACACTTGGGGCCGTGAGGGGCGGGCTTGTCCATGGAGGCAGGTGTTACTCCTCCTGAACCTCAGTGGCCTTTCACCATTGCAGTCTAGATACTCTTCTCATCAAAGATTGCTAAACACAATGTTCTGATTCTACCCCTCTTTTTCCACTTTTAGCTGGAAATCGTATACAAGGGGAAATGCCCATTATCAGCTCTTTCGGTCCGTAGAGGTCCCAGTTCCTTTGGGAAATGCAGAATCGATGCTTGGAATCTTTGCCTTTGTTTACCAGTTTTCAGAATAATGAGTTAATGAGTCAGTTTCCCCTCTAAAGGGCAAGAGTGAGTTTTTTAAATTGATTTTTAGTGTCACAGTGAACTCATGGATTTAAACATATTTGCTGTGCTTTGATCCATCACAGTGAAATCCCTACCGCATGCTCAAATTGTCACATCCACGGCCAACGGCAGCCTGTGTGGGTTGGCTCCTGAGACCTCGCTGTGTGGGGTAGTTTCCTTTCTCTCTGGAATCTGTTCCAGGTTCATGTTGGACATTTTCCGCCCAGATCTCTTTTTGTTTTCGTCTCCAGGTCTAGCTTATTTCTCAATTTTGGTTTGACACATAAATGGGCTTCTGAGCATTATGCTCTGAAAACAAAGTATTCAGCTGGGTGCAGTGGCTCATGCATGTATTTCCAACACTGGGAGGCCACAGTAGGTGGATTGCTTGAGCTCAGGAGTTCAAGACCAGCCTGGACAACATGGCGAAACCCTGTCTCTACAAAAACTACAAAAAATAGCCAGGTGTGGTGGCTCAGGTCTTGGGATTCTGAGTTGCTTGGGAGTCTGAGGCACTTGGGAGTCTGAGGCAGCAGCAGGATCACTTGAGCCCAGGAGGTCGAGGCTGCAGTGAGCCGAGATCATGCCACTGTAGTCTAGCCTGGGCAAGAGAGTGAGACTTTGTCTCAAAAAACAAAAACAAAGTGTTTAGCACTGTGAGGCACTCTGAGCAGAAGGATATGGTGGTCTCACCTCACTCAGCTCTTACTCTTGGCATGTCTGTTAAATTCTCCTCCTCCGACTGCCTTTCTGACCACGCAGGCTCGCTCTCAGTCTTGTGGGAATTGTGGACAGTGTGTTTGTGCTGGCCCCACAGGTGGTCAGTGAGAGCCAGCCATTGCTCTGTGAATGATACCATGGTGGTCCCTTGGGGTTGGGGAGAGGCTTGGGGACCTCTTAAACTTAAAAAATAAAGGCACCCCAGCCAAGCATCTGTGAAAATCGTAATCAAGGGCCTGTTGAAGTGCATGTTCCCTTGTCCCTTAATGCAAGTTGATGAAATCATCTGTACTTTAAATGCTGAAGGAAGTTGCTATTTTAAATGACATTCTGTTCTGCTTTTGTGAGTCCTGATCAGGACTTCCATTTCCATGAAAAGACATTCTCTTGGTACTGTGTCTGCTGCCTGGGTGCTGTGCAGGAACCCACTGAGTTAGATACCTAGACTGGAGCTCCCCTCCTCACACTCTCCCTCCTAGAAGCCCTGTGTGCTTCCTAACCTCTGAGCCCTGACACCCACTATAAGCCTCTGGGTGGAGAACAATGTATTGTTACTGGTTTCTTTTGTATGAGTTATGGAGCATCATGGAGAAAGATGGGGCATTTTGAGGAAGTCAGGGATAGGTATAGAAGCCTCTGTTCTTTCCCTTCTGTCTTCTGTTGCTTTCTTTTTTTTTTTTTTTTTTGTGAGACGGAGTTTCGCTCTTGTTACCCAGGCTGGAGTGCAATGGCGTGATCTTGGCTCACTGCAACCTCCGCCTCCTGGGTTCAGGCAATTCTCCTGCCTCAGCCGCCCGAGTAGCTGGGATTACAGGCACACACCACCATGCCCAGCTAATTTTTTGTATTTTTTAGTAGAGACGGGGTTTCACCTTGACCAGGATGGTCTCAATCTCTTGACCTCGTGATCCACCCGCCTCGGCCTCCTAAAGTGCTGGGATTACAGGCGTGAACCACTGCGCCCGGCCTCTTCTGTTGCTTTCTATCCTGTGGGGGCTTTGGAGGGCAAGGGGCTAAGGCTCCCACCCCATGACAGTTTCTGAACACGAATCGTCCCTGGTTTGAAAGAAGGGGTGGTAGGAATGTGGATCTTAACTAAGACGGTGTCTGAGCTGAGCTGGTGGTGTTACTTCATCACTTCCTCCTGCTGCCGACATGCAAGTTTAAGGAACCGTAATTCTTTCTTTCCACTGATACAGTGAATATTGAGCTTTTTTTTTTTTTTTTAAACCTAGACTGTAGAGTTACTTTTTTTTTTTTTTTTTGAGGCAGAGTCTTGCTCTGTTGCCCAGGCTGGAGTGCAATGGCGTGGTCTCGGCTCACTGCAACCTCTGTCTCCTGGGTTCAAGCGATTCTCCTGCCTCAGCCTCCCAAGTAGCTGGGATTACAGGCGTGCGCCACCATGCCAAGCTAATTTTTGTGTTTTTAGTAAAGACAGGGTTTCACCATGTTGGCCAGGCTGCTCTTGGACTCCTGACCTCAGGTGATCCGCCTGTCTCAGCATCCCGAAGAGCTGGGATCACAAGTGTGAGCCACCATGCCTGGCCTTTAGAGTCACTTTGAATGGATGCAAAAAAGCCCACTTTGATATATGAAAATACTTACGGTTTAGGTATTTCACAAATAATTTAATTTTCTCCAGTTTCACTAGTTTGATTTTTGCTGCTGTTTTGTGGTGTATGATGGAAATTTGGGAGCTGGTCTTCCAGATTCCACTTGTTTCAGGATAAGGATCACAGTTGAGGATGTTCATGAAGGCCCCAGGCTGTTACCCTGCTCTCTGAACCTCGCTTGCAGTCTGAGAATTGATCATCTCAGGAGAAACCTCTAGGCTCTAAACTCGAATATGTTTTTTAAATTGTGCATTTTTATGCTAGTATCTCTTTAAAAGAATATGCACCAAAATGGACTCTTTCCCAACAGGTACATTGGAAGGTCTCAGAAGACAAAAAAGCAAAATGCGCAGAAAAGGGGAAATCAAAACAGGTAATTTCTTTTGTAAGCTACAAAAAAATCCCATGCAAGTATTTCATGGTTGTTTTAATCTACCGAATGCCAGGACTCCTGCAGTGCAGACCAGGCATTTTCTCCAGGTTCTGTTCATTCTGCTGGGCTTGGTTACATTGTTGTGATGCGTCTTGGAGCTCATCCCTCTATTCCTGAGTATCGGGATTGGGTTTCTCAGAGCAGATACCAAGGATGGTCAGCCTTTGGGGAATATTTTTTTAAAGTTTATATGAATTGAATGTATTCAAACGGCCTGAGACTTTGACTACAGAGTACGACTTCTGAAGCCCACTGTGAATGGTACAGAAATTCCAGGTTGGTTCTGCTTCCCTGCACGCAGAGGCCTTAGGCTTGGAGGAGTGCTAGGCATGCAGTTTTTCTCAACCCCTTCACTGGACTTGTGACAGAGGTGCCCCATTTATTCTGCCTGCTGCACTCAACCTCTTGCAGGAGGGAGCACATGAGCGAATGAGTGAAAGATCTGGGTGGCTGGCTGGCTGGCTGTTTCGGGTGCCAGCAGGAGCAGGCTTTGTGTGGGCCCTGTGGCGGTACCCAGGTTGGGGTGCCTGTGCCCCCCAGACCCAGAGGGCATGTTACAGTGCTCTCTTATCTCTGCTCTCTGTGGACAATGGTGTGTTATAAACTCAGTGGGCCCCTTGCCTCATTGCATGGGGCAGCTGCCCTCTGCCAGTAAGGGCAAAGGGCCAGTAGGACAGCCTTTTTTGGGTACCCACATTCAGTGGGTTCTGAGCTCTTGTCTGGCGTCCAAGAAGAATGAGGTCTCATGGACACTTGGAGGATGGTGGAGTCAGAGAATTTTGTTTAGTGATGGAAGTGGCTCTCAGTGGAGAGCGGGGCTGGGGAGGGAACAGGACAGGCAAATAATCTTCCCTGAAGTCTGGCCATTTATGGCCAGCTCTTCTCCAAAGTTAAGCCATTTCTCCAAAGTCCATCCGTCCCTCTGAAGTCAAGTCACCTCTCTCCAGTCCAGCCCCTTCTCTTCTCTACCAACTGAGTCTGGGGTCTTTATAGGCACAGGATGGGGGGCAGGGTGGGCTGCTGTAGGTTTTTATGGAAAAGGCAACATTTGATTGTAAAAAGGCATTATTCAGAAAGAACCAGTCATGAGAGAGCAGACAAACAGAAGTTCTCACTCTGGTCTACAGGTTTCAGGCTTTTTGGCTCAAAGGTGGGGTTTTTGCCAGGGACCTGCCCCTATCTGCCTAGACTTTCTCTGCTTCCTTTCTCTATCACTGCGACTTTTGGATTCTTGGCACACATCTGTCCCTTTGGTCCCTCAGGTTCCTCAGTGTGGTGCTCATTCAGGGAGCCCTGGGTGGAGTGCTCATTCCTGTCTGCAGGTCTAGGTTACCCTTGTCACCCTCTGAGCCATCATGTCCCTACCTGGCATTGGGCTGTCTTCCTCAGTGGTGGTCGAGACAAGCTGAGTTAAGAGCAAAAAAAAAAAAAGAAAGAAAACCCAAGAAGTCTTTGCTAAACTTTCCTAACGAAATGCTTGTGGGGTCCAGCCCTACAGGGTCCCCTCTCTACAGGTGTGGAGATGAGAAACTGTGGAAATAAAAGACACAAGACACCGAGAAAGAGAAAACAGAGCTTGGGCCCAGGGGTCCACTGCCAACCGAAGCGTGGAGTCCGGCAGTGGCCCCGAGGGCCTGGACACTCTGACTTTTATTGAGTACAAAGCAGGGGGCAGGGCAGGTAGGGCAAAGCATTGGTGGTCAGTGATAGGGTCAAGTAAATCACGTGCCTTGGAGATAGGGGCCCAGGACTTTGAAGTAGCCAAGGCGAGGAGAAAACTTAAGCGTCAGTGCTTTTCACATACTTGTCAAAAATATCAAGGACATTAAGATTTATGTTACTATTACTAATTCTTTTTTTTTTTTTTTTTTTGAGACGGAGTTTCGCTCTTGTTACCCAGGCTGGAGTGCAATGGCGTGATCTCGGCTCACCGCAACCTCCGCCTCCTGGGTTCAGGCAATTCTCCTGCCTCAGCCTCCTGAGTAGCTGGGATTACAGGCACGCGCCACCATGCCCAGCTAATTTTTTTTGTATTTTTAGTAGAGACGGGGTTTCACCGTGTTGACCAGGATGGTCTTGATCTCTTGACCTCGTGATCCACCCGCCTCGGCCTCCCAAAGTGCTGGGATTACAGGCTTGAGCCACCGCGCCCGGCCACTAATTCTTATCTTCTAAGGAAAAGAGGATCCAGGTGCAGAAGTGGAACATGAAAGTGGACATGGAACATGACCACTGAAGTGCAGCATCACATAGAGACAGTTAAGCCCCCAAATGTCTGCGGGCCTCCCTGACGCCGTCAGGTCTACCGCAAGAGCTTGGAGAAGCGGAATTTTCTCCTAACTCCCCCAGGAAGGACACATCTCAGCCATTTTGGATGCCTTCTTCCCCAGCTGGCTAAACAGCGGGCACTTTCCCAGTGCTGGTGCTGCTGCACAGCCGAGGCGCCCTCCAGCAGCCCTTACATGGGCGTGACAGAGGGCTTAGAGGATCTTGCCTTAGGATCACTTTGTTCACAATGTCACCTCCGTTCCATGCTTCATTACCTGATAATCATTAGTAAAATTAAAAGGTTATATTGAGCGTGTGTGTGTATATATATATATATATATATATATATATATATATATCTTTATGATTTTATGTGAGTAACTAAATGATTATATATGATCATATATAGGAATAACTATGTGCTGATCTTTCTAATTCTTTTCTAATTCAGTATTCATATGGGAACAGGCTGAGGCTTCAGACCATTGCCTCGGCACTTGCGGGGATTTCCCCCCACAGATGCTAAACACTTGCACTGAAGTCTTTCTCTTCAAATCCAAAGGTAGTTTAGGAAATGAGAGGAAAAGCAGGCAGTGCAGTGTAGCCCCAGTTTCCGGGGGTGTGCAGGTGGGTTGGGGTGAATAGTGAATTACTTCCAACCTGTTTAAAAACAGTCAAGCAAAAAGAGAACTCTCCTAATTTGGGATCATTTCAGACTATAGCACATGTAATCTGAGTACTTTCAGCCTAAAATAGTGGGTTCTGAAATGGCATCTTTGTTTTCCTGCTTGGGCCTTTCTGATGCCAAGCCATGCTCCAGGCTTTCCTAGTTCAGCCTTTCCATGGGGGCTGGACTGGAGCCCTGGGTTGGGTAGACCTAGAATTGCTGTTTCTGTGCAAGCGGGTGGCAGGGTGAGGTCTCTAGGAACAAAGAGGGAATTCTGTAGGGTGGACACGTCCCCAGGTCTGGCAACAAAACAAATGGTCCATGTACTTAGCGAGAGTAAAATGTATTGCTTTCAACAGTGGGTGTCCCAGTAAGAGTTGAGATAAGCATTCATTGAGTTTTTTTTAGTCACCACAACTTAGTGCTGAGTATCAATTAGGGACTGAAACAAAATCCTGCTTGGCACCTGAACAGCCTGTGGACATTGCAGAGATACAATTTCTCAGGCCAGCTTCAGCTTTAGGTTTGCCCAGGGGAGGAATTGGGGTCAGTGACCCTCCCACTGCACGAGAACCGGCCAGTGTGTGAAGAGGAGCTGCAGAGGGTCTAGATGACAAGACAAGGTTGAGAATGCACACATACCTCGTTGGTCCGAGGCCACGCGTGAGCTGGTGTTGGTGAACTTGGGTCTGTGCCCCTGAGATGAACAGCATGAGCAGTTTGAATGGTGGAGGGCATTTGGGCTGGAAAGTTGCTAATGGTGCATTTCTCTTCCCCGCAGACAGAGTGCCTCAACTACATCCGGGTGCTGCAGCCGCTCAGCGCCACTTCCCTTTACGTGTGTGGGACCAACGCATTCCAGCCAGCCTGTGACTACCTGGTAAGGCTGATGGGTACCTCCTTGTGCTCACGCTAGCCTGGTCAGCAGTGAAAGTAGAAGGGGGCTGAAGGCAGACATAAAGTTGTCTCTACCCTAAAAAAACAATAGGATTTTCTCTGGGCCAGCTGCAGAAAATAGGGGCAGCTTGTGGCCCCTCTGAAAGCCTTGCATAACTGCTGTCAGGGGCACACAGCCCACTTGGTTCCTCTAAATGTCGGTGTCCATGGCCAAGGGCGAGGCCTGGGGTGAGGCTGCTGGGAGCCCTTGAGCTAGTGCAGCCCTTGGTGCTAGTGCAGAGCATGCCATGGCAGGGAGCATTCTGGAAAGGACAGACAGCCCGGCCGCTGTGGGCATCTGGGTCAGGTGGAAAAGACAGGAGGAGCATGCTGGAAAGGACAGACAGCCTGGCAGCACTGGGCATCTGGGTCAGGTGGGAAAGTCAGGACATGCTCCTGGCTTTTGTGTTCTTGGTTGGTGCATGTGTGCTGTGGCTGTGAGATCTACCCTTCAGGTGGGCTGTGGTGTGCAGCTTACTCACTCAACCACTCCTGGGTTTGCCCACTCATGGGCAGCGGGTGGAGTGTGCTGAGCTCCTTGAGAAGCAGGTCTGGCCTCTGTCCCTCACCGAGTCCCATCCTTGACTGCCCAGCCTGGTATCCGGCACCTCCCCCTGTGTGAGGGTCCTTTCTATCCAGATAATCTGATGAGCAACGTGATGATCGTCAGAAAGAGAGGGGGAAGGAGCATTTTTAAAAAGTCCATGTGAACATGGAAAATGAAGCACATTTTTGACTGTGTGTCCCTGGGTTTTAATGAGTCCTGATAAATGTAAAATACGCCACAGTGAAAAGCATCATTTGCTAGAACCCTAAATTAATTGGAATTAAAATGTTTTCCAATCTTAAGTCAGAGATAAATGACAAGACAACGTATGGCCTCATTAGAGACTTGCTGAGGAAGCCTGGTATTTGCACACAGACGTCTGGGATGAGATTCATAGCAGGGGTCTACCCAGTTGCCTGTACCACAGATGTTGGCAATGAAAGCTGATAGGGGTGGGAGGTGCTTTGGGGATGGTAAGACCCTTAGTCCTCAAAGACAGTTGTTTGTATTTCTTTTTGCGTAAAAAATGCAGTTGGACTAGGAACATTTTGCATATCAAAGGATTTTTCTGGCTAAACTCAATTTAATCAGAAGCTTAAAGTTCTGTCATTTAAACTTACATTCTGTAGATAGGTTAGTTGAGGTTAGAGGATAGTGTATTTGGTTTAAATTTAGAGCTATAATTTTTCCTAATTTTTAATAAAAATTTCACACCTACAGAAAAGTCGTATCACTTGTGTATACTGGCAACCTAGATTGCACAGTTGGGAGCGTGTATGTGCCCGTGTCTGCCTGTGCATGTCTTTGTCCACATGTGTGTCTGTGTGTGCACATATGTGTGCTTGCTGCACTATGACCCATGACTCCAAATGCCTTCACAGGCGTCTCATAAGAATAGTGACATTTTCCTATGTAACTCCAGTTTTGTCATTATTTCTAAGAAAATGTTCAATAATTCCCCAGTATCATCTGGTCTCCAGTCCCTGTTCAGATTTCCTCAACAACCTCAAACCTCCTTTCAAGGTATGATAAATGGTCACATCGAGTGGAGTTCACATTCCCTAACCTAACAGGTGAAGAGCCGTGTGCTGTTTTAACTGGCCTTTCAAGGGTGTCAACTACGGCATTCCACATGGCCTGAGCTTTCCTGCTCTGCTTCTGAGAGCGCGTTTCCAGCCAGCCTTTTGTGGCAGAGGTGCTGGGCGTCCTCACCCCACCGTGGGCCATGACCGTTTTCTTCAGCATCCCCAGGCTGTTGGCTGCCACCGGCATCCCCACACATGTTCTGTGTGCTCTCTGGCTCCCGGCAGCCTCAGCCCTCCTTTCTCATCTGTGCTATCCAGATGGGTTTCTTCTGCCACTTGCTGGGTTTTGCCTGTGTTTCCGCTGGATACTCTTTCTCACTCATTTGTCCACGCTTCTCACATGTTCAGGGATAGAGATACCTCATCTGCTATTCTGAAGGCATTTTCCCCAGTTTGTTATGTATTTAACCTTGCCGTGTTATTTCCTTGTGTGGAACTTTCCAATTCTCTCTGTGGTTGGCTCTGTGCATTTTTTCCTTGTGTGGCTGTGGGCGCTCTGGCCAGGTAAAGAGATGACCCCTAGATGGAAATGCCAGCCCCTGCTTCATTTTACTGCAGTGCTGTTCTGTTTTTAGTGATCAGATTGTTGATTCATCTGGAATATATTTTGGTGAATGGAGTGCGGTAGGGATTCTGCCTGTTTATGTTTTTCTGTTTCCTATTTATTGGGCCATCTAGCTGCTTAGAATGCCGTCTTTATTGATGTTAAAATTCTGCACAAGGGCTTCCGCTCACATACTGAGCATGTTCTGTATTTGGTTTGTCCTGGCGGCTTTCCAGCCCTAGAGCCATCAGCTTTGTCATTTCCATTTTGAAGATGAGTAAACTGAGGGTCTGAGATCTTGGGAAGCTTGCCAGGGCGTCAGAGCAAGGGCACTGAGGTGCTGATGTCCAGACCCAAGCTGAGCAACACATGGCCTGGCTCTGGTGGGCGGGACTCCGGTGGTGCCACACCCACCTGTAGCCCTGTTGGTCTTCGAGAATAGCAAATTTGTAAAATTAAATGGTACAAAGACACATTATTACCACAGAAATTCAGCCATTTGATGAGGTACTCTCTTTTTATTCAATTGTAGAGCTTAACATCCTTTAAGTTTCTGGGGAGAAATGAAGATGGCAAAGGAAGATGTCCCTTTGACCCAGCACACAGCTACACATCCGTCATAGTTGGTGAGTCCTGCCCCTCCAATTCCTTCACCCAAAGATTACAGTGGCATGTTAATTACCAAACAGGATATTCAGATCTTCTGTGAAGTCCTGTCTTCCTTGGCTTTGTTTAAATACGAGCTATCCTTACAAAAGACACACATATCTGCATAGACCCTTTAACTTTTGAATTCATTGTTCTCAAAGATAATAGCTGCCATGGTAAATGTCACTTTGTATCCATCGCTGGCTCGTGTCATTTGGATAATGCTAGCATGGTGAGCAGATGCTCCTGCTTGAGAGGGAGGTTTTGACCAAGCCACATGCTGTCTGTGGTCTCGCACCCCTGAGCAAGTGGCCATAGCCTCGTGTGCACCCACTGTTGCATCTTGCCAACATTTTCCTGGATGCGGGAGTTACTTGCGTTTACTTATTGCCCTACGACTCTTAAAATGCAGCTGAACATGGAGCATAAAATTATCCTCATCAAAGTGAGAGCATGCCTGTGCTCCTAGCTACTTGGGAGGCTCAGGTGGAAGGATAGGAGTTTGAGACAAGTCTGGGAAACAGCAAGAATTCACCTCAAGCCAGGCACTGTGGCTCATGCCTGGATCACTGGCGGTCAGGAGTTTGAGACCACCTGGCCAACAGGATGAAACCCTGTCTCTACCAAAAAATAAAAAAATTAGCTGGGCATGGTGGCCTGTGCCTGTAGTGCCAGCTATTCGGGAGGCTGAGGCATGAGAATGACTTGAACTGGGAGGCGGAGGCTGCAGTGAGCTGAGATCGCACCACTGCACTCCAGCCTGGGCAACAGAGTGGAACCCTGTATCAAAACAAGAAACCTTATCGTGGAAAAGAAAGAACTAGAAGACACAGGACACCCCAAAAGTTGAGGAGACTGTCTTTCCCTTTCCCCGGGGTCGGGGTGGGGGTGGGGGCTTAATTGGTTTATAAAGGGAACCACTGTGTTGAATGTCTGTCCCAGTGTTGGTGCCATAGCCTGAGAGGTTGGTTCCCTTTTCCTCTTTTCTCCTGGACCCCTGCAGATGGAGAACTTTATTCAGGGACGTCGTATAATTTTTTGGGAAGTGAACCCATCATCTCCCGAAATTCTTCCTCTAGTCCTCTGAGGACGGAATATGCAATCCCTTGGCTGAACGGTAAGGAGGAGCAGTGCACCTTAGCGGGAGGTGCGGTCTCCTTGTGAGCGTGCACACATTGATCTCTCCTTTTGCTGTCTCTGAGCCCTGAGAGTCCCCGAGCTTGTGTCAGCCCCTGTTTGCGGGGGTGGGGGGGGACGCTTCCCGAATTGCTCAGCAATGGCCAGAGTCCCAGGGTGCCTTGTTTGCTGTTTTCTCTACTAACAGTGTACTGTCTTAAGATGGCTCGCCGCTAACCCCCCAAAAATGGATTTGGGAGACTCTCATAAAAGTGAGAATCTGATAGTAAATGGCAAACACAGACTAATCAGATGGGGACATGGTGTAATTTCCAGAGTGATATTAAAGTGTGGCATGAACACTGGTGTGGGCCCTGCCTGCAGGCCAGCCTCTAGCACCCGGTCGGATGGGCTCTGGGTGCCTTGCTGCTGCCAGCAGCACATGTCTGATTTCCATCTTCAATGTGCAGGAAGAAGCTGGCGGCTGTTCATGGGGTCTTTTCTTGTGGGTGCCAGCCTGCAGAGCCCTGGGTTTTGAACCTGTTGACCTCAGGGCAGATCCCAAGACCCAAGATTCAGGGACAGCTGGCTATTCCTCGGGGTGGGGCAGGATCTGGTGGTTAGAGTTTGTTTATTTGAAGCATGTGTTATTTAAACCTGCAAATACATACCTTATGTAGGTCTCTGATACTGATACCATCTGGTTCCCTGCCTTGTAATCAGAAGGCCCAGCCTCACTTCTTCTTGGTAGGATGCGCTCCCCAGAACCACTATTGGGGGCACCTCTCTGAGGCCAAGGAGGTGGGGGTAGGGCACCATCTGGGCTCTGTGCTGTCATCATCCCTGGACCCTGGAATTTCTGCTTGGGTTATGGCATGTGCACACTCCAGATATCCTTGCAGGGAAGCCCTCAGGCCCCCGAAGGCAGTGCAGGCCAGCCTGGTGACCTCGTGGGTGCAGGCAGTCCTCCAGCTCTGTGTTCCGGGATAATCGCTGACCTCTCTCTGCAGAGCCTAACTTTGTGTTTGCTGACGTGATCCGAAAAAGCCCAGACAGCCCCAGTGGCGAGGATGACAGGATCTACTTCTTCTTCACGGAGGTGTCTGTGGAGTATGAGTTTGTGTTCAGGCTGCAGATCCCACGGATAGCAAGAGTGTGCAAGGTGAGTGCCAGGCAGTCTGGCTTTGCTTGGCCCCTGCCATGGCAATAGTGTGCCTGAATGATGAGGGCTCTGACCTTCGTCTGAAATGTCACTTCCCCTAGCACTTTATTTCCTTGGGCCTCAGATGCGCCTCTCAATAGGCCTTATTTCTGGGGGTTGTGGGGACTGGAGGAATGCTGGCCCCATGTGTGACCCATCAGCCTGTTCTCAGGAGGTTCTGTTTTTTGATGCAACCTCCTCAAGCCTTCCCAGTGTATAAAAAGCAAAGCTTTGTGGAATATATTCACCAGAATCTGTTGGAATTTCACCATTTGGCTCTTAATCTACCTAAGAGTGAAACATTGACTGACAGCTTAAGATTAAGAAGAGAGAACCAAGACCGAAGCGTGCCAAAACACAAAGCTTTAGGTACATACTGAGGGAGGGAGGGTGCCTTTAAAGTGACACACTGTATGCACAGTGCTCAGCACAAGAGAACGGCCTGTGGGCTTGACTGTAGGAAATATCAAGGCTGCTCAGTGGCAGTTTCTGGGAGGTGGATTGTCAGGCCTCAGAGGAGCCGTGGGAAACCATGAGAGCCAGCCGCTGTGTCCCTGGCCAGGCGCTCAGCTTGGAGCAGGTAGCTGTTCATCCCTCGTGGAAATTGTTAGATGGTTCCTGCATGGCCCTTTCTTATATAGTGATGACCATCAGGACGTCAGAGAAGCAGGGGTTCCTTTCATGCCTATGATGCACAAAGTGGGTGCTTTTGATGCCGTTCCCTTAACAACCCCTCACATAAAGAAGAAGGTGGGTGATGTGCACACCTGAGTATCCACCTGGTGCTCTGCCTCTGCCCAGGCCTTCTCTAACCAGGGCTCACTGACCAGATCCTCCGCCTGTCCCCTAGCCATAGCTGCTATGCTCCTGTCTTACAGACCAGGAAACCATCCTGCCAAAAGTGTGAGTGTAGGGGGCAGGCCAGTGCCCCTTGAGGTGGGGAGGGTGCTGCAGGGCCAGGGCTCTTCGCAGGTGTGCACAGTGAGTGCTCAGAATGTTCTCAGAGCAGCACTGGCCAGGGGGCTCGAGCTCTCTCCTGCCGTCGGGAAGCCAAGGGTCAGACCTGCCTTGACCTTAACTTATCCAGCATTGAGGGTTTGCAGCAGGATCAGTGAGCACATCCAGTGAGACACAGTGCAGCCAGCCCCACCCCCGACAAATCTCTGCAAGTCATAGCTGCACAGCTGTCATCCCCTCCAATCCCTTTGTATTTTTTCTCCACAATTGTTTGAACTCCTAGACTACTGGGGTGGTTTGCGCTTGGCCCCCACAGCTCCTGCCTACCACCCAGGCACACATGAACCCTTTGCCTACTCCCCATGACCTGAAAGCCAAATGAGACCCATGATGAAAAATGTGCTAGAAATGATTCTTTGCTAAAACATCAAGGAGCAAAATGAAGTCCTTTTATAAAAAAGAGAATTTGGCCTCCTGTAATCACACAGCAGAGATGAAGAGGGAACATTTTCCCTGTGTTCACAATAAGTAAGGCTGCTTCTATTTCATATTCTTCTGCACTCAGATTTTATGGTTTCAGTATTTCTCACCAGACCACACACAGTCATGCATAGTTTATAATTGTGTCTTGGTCATCAGGTTGCTGAAAAGCATTTATAAAGAACCCAGTAGGTTCAAAGCACTTTAGCAGATACTTTGGGTAGAAAGGAAGTGAAGGATCTATTCCTTCAAGGGGAGGAAGGTTTACACATTTGCCCAAGACAGGCTGCAGGGCTGTGGCTGCCCCATGGAAGGAGGCTGCCACCACCTGCCCCACCCAGAGCATGTTCATTGATGGATCATGTGTCAGGAGTCACACAGGGCCAGGGGCCTTGGCAGTTGGAAGTGTTGAGCACGGAAGCACCTCTGTGGTTATAGGACTGAGTGCTGGGCACGCGCAGGCATGGATGATTGAATGAGCTTTCACTGAGCGGGTTTTTGTCCGTTTTGTTTTCCCTTGGATTTGGGATCCAAGCTGGAACGTAGACGTGGCACTGCAGGCCACACATGTAATTGTCTGCAGCCTCTGTCCCCTGGTGCCTTAGCTTTGTTTTACTCAGACACAGCTGCGCTGTGCTGGGCCATGGAGAGGTGCACCTCTGACCTTAGTGCCTGCTCACGGGGGATCCGCCCTCGGCCCACCATGTACTTGTTGTTGGGTTTCAGGGGGACCAGGGCGGCCTGAGGACCTTGCAGAAGAAGTGGACCTCCTTCCTGAAGGCCCGACTCATCTGCTCCCGGCCAGACAGCAGCTTGATCTTCAATGTGCTGCGGGATGTCTTCGTGCTCAGGTCCCCGGGCCTGAAGGGGCCTGTGTTCTACGCACTCTTCAGCCCACAGCTGTAAGTGCCCTGGGTGGAGTCCCCCTCCTTGTTCCCCCCATGCTTGCCAGGCAGTCCCATCACCTCTTTCCCCTCCCCAGGAACAATGTGGGGCTGTCGGCAGTGTGTGCCTACAACCTGTCCACGGCCGAGGAGGTCTTCTCCCACGGGAAGTACATGCAGAGTGCCACGGTGGAGCAGTCCCACACCAAGTGGGTGCGCTACAACGGCCCGGTACCCAAGCCGCGGCCTGGAGCGGTAAGCTGGGGCATTGGGGGCGGGCCGTGCTTTTCCTTTTTAACAGTTTATTTTCCAGTTTATTTTCAAGACCCAGAGTGTGGAGCCCAGTGCAGGCACTGGGGCCTGCCCATGGGCTGGGTACCTGGCCATTGCAGGGCTCTCTGCGTTAGGACTGGGAGGGCCAATGAACACAGCTCATCCTTCTTCCCTTTGCATGTTACATAACAGCCATTGCTACACTGTTGCACAAACAAGAAGGCCGTGACGCTGGGGCAGCTGTTTTGCAAAATTAACATTGCATAACAAAAAGGTCAATTTCATTTTCAGTTTCTTACAGAGAAACATAATTTTCTGGGCAAAGGCCTCTGCACTGTCCACTAGTCAACAGGAGTCACGTTTTTTCCTCCTAAATATAGTGAATGTTGTGTAGAAATTGGGAATTTCCAGTCCAGTTCCCTCCCTCACATGGTGAAATGGGTGTGTGAGGCATGTGCGTGGCCCTTGGTGGGGCTGTGGCCTACCTGTGGTGTCCTGGCCCTGAGAGCTCACTGCAGCCAGCACCAGCTCCCTCCCAAGGGCATCTGTCCCTGACACCACCATGGCTCCTTCTGTGCATAGCTTAGTAAAATGTGTTAACTAGTGGCCACAAATTTTGGTTTACGCACATCAGGGAGCTAGAAAAAAAAAACCTCAGACTCTTATGCTGTTTAAAATTGGCCTGTTTTTAGCAATGTTTAGCATTGTTTTCATGAGAAAGCTGCAAATCAGTGTTCTGTTTTTAAATTTCAAAAGCTCAATAAGTGTTTTCACTTACAAATAGATAAAAATTCCTTCCCTGAGTATGTATTGTGAAGTGCAATTCTCTCTTGCAGATGTGTTTTATAACTGTGTCCTCTGTGGGCTGGGGAGAGGCCACCTTTCCGCATAGTAAAGTGATTCACTGCAACCCTCATTTCAAGGAATGCATTGCGTGGTTTCCAGGTTTTGCAGCCCTCCTGCGTTGGCTGCTTGTGTGGAAGCGCCCATTGGGTGTTGGGAGCACGAGCACGTTAACAGCGGGGGGTTTTCTCCCTGCAGTGCATCGACAGCGAGGCGCGGGCAGCCAACTACACCAGCTCCTTGAATTTGCCAGATAAGACGCTGCAGTTCGTCAAAGACCACCCTCTGATGGACGACTCGGTAACCCCAATAGACAACAGGCCCAGGTTAATCAAGAAAGATGTGAACTACACCCAGATTGTGGTGGATCGGACCCAGGCTCTGGATGGGACTGTCTATGACGTCATGTTTGTCAGCACAGGTGGGTTCCAGCACCTCTGTGTCTTTTGGTAGGAAAACCAGGAAATCCAATTATTCTTATGTGAGTGGATCCACTGCCTCCCTCGAGGTGACCCGGGAGGTTTGTGGGAACGTGAAAAGATTTCTGAGAAGTCACCACACCAGGTGTCTTTCAGATCTGGGACCACCAGGCAACTAGGGGTACTTCTTAAAAATAAAAATGCAAGTCCTGGCCTGCATCTGGGCTGAGCTGGTACAGAGAAGTCCTGGCCGCTGAGGAGTTGGGGCAGTGCCTGTGCAGGGCGCAGGTGTGAGCCAGCCTGGGAGGAGGCGTCAGCCCGGCGTTTCCTAACTGCTGGCAGAAGACCACGTCCCTGCTTCCTGGCTGAGGAGCCAGGTTTGAAATGTGCCCTGGCATGTGGACTCCGAAACAAGCACTTCTGGAACAGGGACAGGGGCCCTGGGAGCCTCCCAGCCGACCTCACATGCCCCCTGCCCTCACTGCCTGCCTAGGGCCCTTACCAATGACACCCTGAGGGCTGGTGGAGCGTGGGAGCCCCCTCATATGGCATCCAGCCTCAAATGTAATGTTGACTGTTGATGAGGATTGTTGGAGTCCACCGTGGAACAGTCTGCTTTCCATGGAAAAAACTGGAATAACCCATAACACTTGAGTTTCCAATTGTTTATTTTGCCACAGGCTTTTCCATTTTTTGTTTCTAATGCAAAATCATCATTGTTTTCTAAGTAGCTTGTTGAGGGAATGACTTGAGAGTGAAGAGTGTGAAGTTTGCCGCTGTGGTCACTGTCATTGGTTTCTGTGCCTGGGTTAGTGTCACTGATTTGTACCTTTGACTCTGCAGACCGGGGAGCTCTACACAAAGCCATCAGCCTCGAGCACTCCGTGCACATCATCGAGGAGACTCAGCTTTTCCAGGACTTTGAGCCGGTCCAGACCCTGCTGCTGTCTTCAAAGAAGGTAAAGTGACACAGGCAGCCAGACCAGGAGGCTTCCCCACTCGGTGGCTTCGATTCTGGGTGACCGGAGAGTTGCCAAGCTAGGGTTGGGCTCCTAGGCAGGCCCCTCTGCCTATCTGCCTTGGATGAACAGACCTTCAGACTTTGACACAAAGCCATTCCGTGAGCCGTGGGATCTGAACTGGGGAAGGCAGGAAGGCAGACCTGGGGAGACGGGACTGTCTCTTCAAAGTTGCTGGAACGTCATTGAGTTGTTGATGCAGGTTTACAGGCTGTGGAGAGGTGGGTACTGCTCCATGAAAACATCTTTTTGTACCCTGAGCTTGGGGGGTGTGCAGACTGCATCTGTGGAGTGTGATAGTGGTAACAGCTGACTCGTCAGCATGGAAACTCCTCGAGAAGTGGTTCGTCTCATCTGTAAAGCTCTCTCCACCTGTGGCTGAGAATCTCTGCTCTGGCCTGCAGTAGTCCCAAGCAGCCCTTGGCAGGGGTGGGTGGGCATCCACATTGGCCTTTGGGGGCTGCCTCCCTGGACCTGGGTCCTGCCAGAATCTCTACCCACCTTGTGGGGTCCAGGCCCAGTCAGGCCCCTCCTCCCTCAGCCGGTAGCAACAGGTAGAGGAAGGGGCCCCTGTCCGGCCAGTTAAGAACAGAGTTACCCTTGGCAGGTGCGTATTTGCAAATGCCCCTCCAGGTCTCCCATCCTCTTCCCTCTCATGTATCCACAAAGCTTCGGGAACCTGGGTCCTTTTACATGGTCACCTCCTCTCTCTGCTAGTGGAGAGTTCTCCTTCAGTTCTGAAAGGGAAAGAGAATGAAATAGCCTGAGTGAGTTACAAGCAGCCGGGTAGTTGGCATCTGTTCCCCAGCCCCTCTGTCTCCAGGACACACAGGGAGCCCTGGAAATTTGAAGGGTCGGTGCTTTAGCCACTGGCCCCGGGGCCTCATCCCAGCCTCATTGTTGAAAGAAGGGGACCCAGAAGCTCTTCTGCGGCCTCAGCCAGGCTGGGCAGGCACCTATAACGTCTGAAAACCGTGGACTTCTCATTAGAATAAAGATTGGGCCCCTGGTGTGAACATTTGTGAAAATGATACTCTGTTCCAGGGGTCACTTAGGGACCTGGGCTGGTGGAGGTTTCCAGGGCACCTGGGCACTGGTCCTCAAAGGCAGAAGGGGGTAGGGAGAGGAGGACCACATGGAGGGCGTTATGGATCATGCTCACCTGCCATTACCCAAAACTCAGTCATGTGGCCACACCAGGGTGGCTGGCCACAAAGGGAGCCTTGTGGTGCACAGGAGGAGGAGTCAGTAGTTTTGGGGAAGCGCTTGCTGGTCCTGCTGGACCACCCAACCTGCCTGTCTCTGTAGTACCCTGTATTCGTGGGGACATGGCTTGTTGCCTGGCCAGGCAGGAATGCATCCTGCCTGCCGTGGGGTCCTGTGCCTTCTCCTTGGGCCCCAGTAGGCTCCAGGTGTGAGTGGAAGACCCAGCTATGTGGCCATGGGAGCAGGAAGCAGCTCTTCAGTGGTAAAAGACTGGATCCCCTTGGGGCAGGCCTTCCCCCCACAGCCCATCCCACCCTCCACCACCACCCTCAAGCCTCTCTTTGGGATGAGGAGTCAGGCAGGCCCTGCTTGGCCACCCAGGGCACCCTGCTCTGCACTGCATGGTGTCCACGCCACCTTGCAGGTGTCCCCGACAGGACCCAGTAGGACCAGCTGGCCCTTGGAACTTACCCAGCTTGGCTTTGCTGCCGGAAAATATTTCCACCACCTCCACAAGCTGTGTGATGCCTGAACTGTGATCTGGGATGTCATCCTCAGTTCTTCCCACAAACGTGGCACACATGTGGCTTCATCTGCCCAGGTCTCTGCTGCTGCTGCTGCTGCCGTGAGGCCGGTGCCAGGCCAGGTTCCCACTGCTGTGTGTTGTCACAGTTTCCATCCTTGGGGGCTTTTCCTTTCTCCTGTGGATCTGTGCCCACACAGCCGGGTGTGTGGCCTGGGGCCTCCTGTGTTGGCGCCAGGGCCTGCGATCCTTCAGCCACACTCTGTAGTTGACTCTGAGCGTATCCTCTGAAGATGAAGGTCATGTTTCATCTGACTGTAAGCCACTAAGTTGTGCGTAAATTTGGGAATCTTGTATTGTCAACCAAAAGGTGTTCCTAGGGCGTTGAGGTAGATGCCCTGGGCAGAGGCTAGAGAGTGTGCTCCACGGGCCGCCTCCAGGTCTGCTGCACGCCCCCGAGCTTCAGGTGGGTGCGGTATGTGGCACCCTCCTTCCAGCTGAGTTCTGTTAAAAAGCCGTCAGCAGTCCTGGTTGCCTGTGTGCTGGGCACTGCTGGTGCCAGGTGGACTGATGGGATGGACCTGAAGCCAGTGTCACTGGGAGCCAAGTGTCCCAAAAGGTGGGAGAGTCTCACCTGCCTTCTGCTGTGGGTGTGGCTGTGGCTGCTCTGGAGCTTGGAGGTTGATTTCCCATCTGTGAGTTCTTCCCATTTACATGTAGACATGTGAAAAGCAAAAGGCATCATTCCTCCTTTTATGTTATCACATCCTCATCCTTTGCAAGTCGTCCGTTCGGCATCCCTGTTACGTTAGGCCCCTGCTGGGTCCAGACTCTCACCAGAGGCTCCCCGCCCACAGGTGCTCACATGCTGGCTCTGGGGACAAGGTTGGGCTTCGAGTGGTGTGCCTCAGCCTCTGGCTGCAGCCCCTTCTCACCTGTGGTGAGGCCGAGAGGATGGGAGTGTCAGGCTCATGCACCCCCCTCTACATGGAGAGTTTTGGATGTGGGGTCTGAACAGCCTGCTCCCAGCTAAGAGAAACACACGCAGAGAAGCACTCTGCTGGTGGGCAGGACCCGAGCAGTGGGTGCCCACACAGGGGGCAGAGGGGTTTGGACCCAAGGCCCAGTGATCCCTGACGTAGCACGTGGATTCTGTCAGGAGGTCGCAGACCTGCCTTGTTTTCCTCTGGTTCTGAGTACCTCTCCTCCTTACTGCAATGTCCCCTGAAGGTGTGCTCTAGCCGCTTCCCACACACTGGTGCAGAAGCAGAGGCCCTGCTGCTGGATGCCTGTTTGCCTGACACTAGTTCTCCTGTCTCACACACGCAGGGCAGGAGGTTCATCTACGCTGGCTCTAACTCGGGTGTGGTCCAGGCCCCACTGGCCTTCTGCGGGAAGCACAGCACCTGCGAGGACTGTGTGCTGGCACGGGACCCCTACTGCGCCTGGAGTCCGCCCACGGCGACCTGCGTGGCCCTGCACCAGACCGAGAGCCCCAGCAGGTACGGGGCGGGATGTGCTGCCCGTGGATGCCCCCCGTGTGTGCAGGTGAGTAACATGTGCTGGTTGTTTTGCAGGGGTTTGATTCAGGAGATGAGCGGCGACGCTTCTGTGTGCCCGGGTGAGTGGCTCCTCGACATCCCGTTTCCTTTGGGCGTGGCGAGGTCCTGTAACCATTTCACGGTGCTTCAGTGCTGTGGCATTTGTGTGTGCTTTGTTTTTCTTTCTCCACTTGGAGCAGAGGTCAAGTTCCTGTAGCAGACTCGTGGTCTTCTCTGTCTTTTTTTCTTGCCAAAAGAGTATTTGAAGCCATTTAGAGTGTATCTGTGTACTGGAAAATGGTCTTCCAAAACCGTCCTGTTTTCTTTCTGCTTAGCTTGGGGCTCGTTAAACAAAACCTAAGCTTATTATAAATGGGGAGAAAGGATCCCATGAGTGGTTAATCCCCAGGCAGTGGAGGGGCTGGAGTGGTGATTCCCCTGGGGCTGCAATCTGGGATTTACCCACCTGTGGGTGTCTGAAATAGCACCATGCCCAGAGGGAGGGATGGAATCACGCCAGGATGCCCCATCCCCAGAAGCCACCTTCCAGGGTGCTAAAGGCAGACTTGACCCTCGGTTCTGTGTCCTCCTGTCCCTGACAAGACAGCTGTCATCAGACTAAGAAAAGTTTAGACATCTGGGCATGGTGGTACACACCTGTAGTCCCAGCTACCAGGGAGGCTCAGGTAGGAGGATTGCTTGAACCCAGGGGTTCAAGGCTGCAGTGAGCTTATTGCACCACTGCACTCCAGCCTGGGTGACAGAGCGAGACTCAAACTCTAAAAAGAAAAGAAAAGCTGGCTGGGCACAGTGGCTCATGCCTGTGATACCAGCATTTTAGAAGTCTGAAGCAGGAGGATCACTTGAGCTCAGGAGTTCAAGACCACCCTGGGCAGCATGGTGAGACCCCATCTCCACAAACAGCACAAAAAGTAGCCAGGCCCGGAGGTGCACACCTGAAGTCCCAGCTACCTGGAGACTGAGGTGGGAGGATCCCTTGAACCGGGGAGGTTGGGGCCGCAGTGAGCTGTGATTGCACCACTGCACTGCAGCCTGGGCAACAGAGCCACACTCTGTCTCAAAAAAATAAATAAATAAAGGAAATAAAGAAAAGTTTAGGCAGGAGGAGAGTACTGAGATGCAGTGAAAGACCAGCCTTCCTTGTAGCCACTAGCAGAAACGTCTTGTGTCTGATTCAGAGTGCTGACACTAGGCGCAGAATGGGCTCTGCTCAGCCTCTCCAGCCTGACGCGTTTTCTTCTGGGACACAGGGGTGAGAAATGGGATTTCTGCTGCTCAGAGCTGTCTCCAATTTCTTTGCCCCCGCTGGGCTGTCATCCAGGGCTCATCTTTGCTTTTTGGTCACGCATGTCTTTATCTCCTTAGTTGTTCTGGAAGATTCCATGTTGCTCCAGTGGGTGAAACTCTTGCGTCATCTTGTGGGTATTAACCTATTTTTTAAAGAAGTTGTTAAGTAGCAAATGGGATTGTTGACACTGTGCACATTTATTTTGATGTTCCAGATAAAAGTAAAGGAAGTTACCGGCAGCATTTTTTCAAGCACGGTGGCACAGCAGAGCTGAAATGCTCCCAAAAGTCCAACCTGGCCCAGGTGTTTTGGAAGTTCCAGAATGATGTGTTGAAGGTCGAGAGCCCCAAGTATGGTCTTATGGGCAGAAAAAACTTGCTTATCTTCAACCTGTCAGAAGGAGACAGTGGGGTGTACCAGTGCCTGTCAGAGGAGAGGGTTAAGAACAAGACGGTCTTCCAAGTGGTCGCCAAGCATGTCCTGGAAGTGAAGGTGCTTCCAAAGCCCGTGGTGGCCCCCACCTTGCCAGTTGTTCAGACAGAAGGTAGTAGGATTGCCACCAAAGTGTTGGTGGCATCCTCCCAAGGGTCTTCTTCCCCGACCCCAGCCATGCAGGCCACCTCCTCTGGGGCCATCACCCTTCCTCCCAAGCCTGCGCCCACCAGCACATCCTGCGAACCAAAGATCGTCATCAACACGGTCCCCCAGCTCCACTCGGAGAAAACCATGTATCTTAAGTCCAGCGACAACCGCCTCCTCATGTCCCTCTTCCTCTTCTTCTTTGTTCTCTTTCTCTGCCTCTTCGTCTACAACTGCTATAAGGGCTACCTGCCTGGACAGTGCTTGAAATTCCGCTCGGCCCTGCTGCTCGGGAAGAAGAAGCCCAAGTCAGATTTTTGTGACCGTGAGCAGAGCCTGAAGGAGACATTGGTGGAGCCGGCGAGCTTCTCCCAGCAGAATGGGGACCACCCCAAGCCAGCCCTGGACACTGGCTATGAGACCGAGCAAGACACCATCACCAGCAAAGTCCCCACGGACAGGGAGGACTCACAGAGGATCGACGAGCTCTCTGCCAGGGACAAGCCCTTTGACGTCAAGTGTGAGCTGAAGTTCGCTGACTCAGACGCAGATGGAGACTGAGGCCGGCTGCGTGTCCCCACCGGTGCCTCGGCTGCGATGCATCCAGGCGTGGAGAGTTTTGTGTTTCTGCTGTTCAGTATCCAAGTCTCGTGCAGTGCTGCGTAGGTTAGCCCGCGTCGTGCAGACAACCCTAGTCCTCTGTCTGTTTTCTCTTGGGTTGAGCCTGTGACTTGGTTTCTCTTTGTCCTTTTGGAAAAATGACAAGCAATGCATCCCGGTCTCGTGGTCCGCAGTCAGTTGGAGCACTTTAAGAAGTCCCGCAGGTGGCACGGAGTTCCTGAGCCCTTTCTGTAGTGGGGGAAAGGTGGCTGGACCTCTGTTGGCTGAGAAGAGCATCCCTTCGGCTTCCCCTCCTCCTAGCAGCCACTAAAAGATGATTTAATTCCAGATTGGAAATGACGTTTTAGTTTATCAGATTGGTAACTTATCGCCTGTTGTCCAGATTGGCACGAACCTTTTCTTCCACTTAATTATTTTTTTAGGATTTTGCTTTGATTATGTTGATGTCATAGGTCATTTTTTTTTAATTACAGAAGCAGGTGTTTTAATATTTAGAAGAAGATATATATCTTCCATATTTTGTTATATATTTGGGATAAAATATGGCTTACTTTGCTTAAGATTCTCAGGGATAAACTTCCTTTTGCTAAATGCATTCTTTCTGCTTTTAGTAATGTAGACATAAACACACCTCAGAGCACACTCACCTTTTTCTTGTTTTAACTTTATTCTTTGAGGGAAGCATCGTTTTTGAAGAAATTTTCTTTCTGTACTTCATTTTTCTTTTTTTTAACTTTTACTCTCTCGAAGACGAGGACCTTCCCATGTCCGTGAGGGGGGTTTTGAGCAAAGGAAGGTGACTGGGGTGAGCTGAGTGGAGCCAGGCTGGCCCAGAGCTGAGACGGGGAGCACAGTACAATCTGGTGTCCACAGCTGTCGGTCTGATCCTCCCATTGAGACAGATGGAACCTTCCCAAGGGCGCCTTCGGTTCTCTGAATATCTCCTTTCTCTTCTTGCTTCAATTTCATACCCACTGCCTGTGCAGACTCTCCATTCAGACTCCCTGAGCTGCCCACCACTGGAAGGCAACTGGGCCCCTTCGAGCACACAGCGCTGTTCCTGGCACTGTCCTGACGATGTGAATGGGTGGTACGATTTCAACGCTGGTTAATTTCATACTCCATCTCCCTGCTTTGTAAATACCCATCGGGAAGAGACTTTTTTTTCCATGGCGAAGAGCAATAAATTCTGGATGTTTGTGTGCGTGTGTGGACAGTCTCATCTTCCAGCATGATAGGATTTGACCATTTTGGTGTAAACATTTGTGTTTTATAAGATTTACCTTGTTTTTATTTTTCTACTTTGAATTGTATACATTTGGAAAGTACCCAAATAAATGAGAAGCTTCTATCCTTGATTTGGGGAAGACGTTCCTTAGCAGAGGCTGTGCAGCCTCCTGCCCCTGCATGGCCCAGGCGGGACAGCTGGGCTTGCTCTTTTCTGTCTGTTTCCTGCTGTGTTGTGCCCTCTCTGGCCTGGGACGTGCTCCTGGCGACTTCTTCCTCAGTGCCCTCTCTTTTCTGTCCTCTCTGTCTCACAGCCTCATCTCCTAAGCCCCTCCCTCCTCCTGGCTCCTCCTCCCTGTCCTGTCTGGGCCATGCAGGGGACGGGAGGCCTTCTTCTCCCCGGACCCCCTGGCCAGCCTCGGGTGCAGAGCCCGACAGCAGCTCAAGCGTCTCCTTGCTGCCACCCTTCCTGAGTGACCAGGCACAGCACGTGCACGTCCTGGGGACCTTCCACCTCTTCTGCCAGGCCACAGGTGAGTCGGGCCCTCTGTGTGCTCTGTGCCCCATCCATCTGTCTCCTCCTGCAGGTGGGTGGTGGGTGGGGGCATCCTCCACATCCCTCCACATGTTCCTTTACCTTCCTTACCTGTCGTGGCTGCATCCCTTGGTTGAGCCATTTCACGCTTTCACTGTGGGTCCATCCTGAGGGAAACTGTAAACAGTATGAAGCCACTTCTGGTATACAGGGGTCAGCCGATGTTTTCTGTAAAGAGCTAGATATTTAGGCCTTGTGGCCACGGGCTGTCACAGCCACTCAGCTCTGCTGTTGTATTGTAAAAGCAGCCATGGTCAGTACACAATGAGTGGGCAAGGCTGTGTGCCAATAAAACTTTATTCACAAAAATCCATGGTGGGCCAGATTTGCCCCAAAGGCCCCAATTTTCTAACCCATGGTATATAGGATTGCTTCTCCCTTAAAAAATTATGTTTTCAAGAGACAGGGTCTCCGTTTGTCACTCAGGTTGGAGTGCAGTGACACAATCACAGCTCAGTGCAGCCCCTGCCTTCTGGGTTGAAGCCATCCTCCTGCCTCAGCCTCCAGAGCCAGAGTGCTTCTATTTCTGCTAACAATTTGGAGGTTGATATAAGTGGTATTTGGAAATTTTTTTAAAAAATTCAGAGCTTCCAGATTGGGAGTTGTTTTACTGACTTGCTTTGTGGTATTTAAAAGCAGAAAAGATTGGGGAGCATAGTCCCCCTGCTTTGGGAGGCCAAGGCAGGAGGATTGCCTGAAGCTAGGCGTTCCGGAACAGCTTGAGCAACATAGCAAGACCTGATCTCTACCCAGAAATGCAAAAAATGAACCAGGCTTGGTGGCACGTGCCTTGAGGATTGTTGGAGCCCAAGGGTTTGAGGTTACAATGAGGCACGGTGTCGCCACTGCATGCCATCGTGGGCCACAGAGCAAGACCCTGTCTCAAAAGTCACCATCATCATTTTAAAATAACAGCAGAAAAGACTGAGTCTAGTATACTCCGTGGGGACATAGGAGGCATTTGCCCTGGATTGGAAAATATTCTGATGGAATGTCTGCTCTTGAAAGATAGCGGAAGGTCCAGAACCACACTTCAAAGATTTATCCGGTGCTTCCGGCAGTGCTTGGTGGCCCTGGTGGCCACTGTGTTGTTGTCTGACTGATCAGTAGATAAAGAAAGGAGGTGGCATCTTAGAGCCTGCCCGGGGGAGGAATGAAGTTAATGAAGAGGAAATGCAAACCCAATTGCTCCCTTTTTAAACATTTTAAACATACTGTCAGTAGCTCCTGAGAGTTTTAAGGTGCTGCCCTCTCCCGTTAAACAAGCTCTGAGAGCCCCAGGTGGCCCATGTCTGCTGAGCCCAGAATGTCTCTTAGCAGTCGGCATCGGACAGGAGAAGCTGCTGGTGCGCGTGGAGCGCTGCGGAGACGGAGCTTTGCTGGGCTGGCTGTGTGGCTCCTGCCCTTCACTGGGTGCCATGGACCAAGCCTGTGCTGAGCCATCTCTGGCTGCTCTCAGCCAGGTAGTTCAGTTTGCCTTGGGGCAGGCAGCCCAGACAGCTTCGTGTCTCCATGGAGCCTGTGTCCTGTCACAGCACTGAAGTCCTTCAGGCAGACCCAGGAAGCTCCTTCCTGGTGGGGAGGCTGGAAAGCGGGTATTGGGTCCCTGTGACTGGCCATGGACCCAGGGCTCCTTTGCTGGCAGGCACAGGCAGAACGTGTGGTCAGGAGCAGTTACGTTTTTTTTTTTTTTTTTTTTTTTTTTTTGAGACAGAGTCTCTCTGTCGCCCAGGCTGGAGTGCAGTGACACAATCTTGGCTCACTGCAACCTCCACTTCCCGGGTTCAAGTGATTTTCCTGCCTCAGTCCCCCAAGTAGCTGGAATTACAGGCACATGCCTCCATGCCTGCTAAGTTTTGTACTTCTAGTAGAGACAGGATTTTGCCATGTTGGCCAGGCTGGTCTCAAACTCCTGACCTCAGGTGATCCACCCGCCTCGGCCTCCCAAAGTGCTGGGATTACAGGTGTGAGCCACCACGCCTGGCCACTGTTACGTTTTTAAATGTGAGGCTCCCAAGTGTGCTCCCTGTAGCTAGTCATGCACACAAGCCCCCTGGGGTCATAGGGAATGAAAGACAGGTGCCCAGGGAGAAGGGACTTTGCTGTTACAGCAACAGAAACCACTCCAGGTATTTCAAGCACAGGGAATTTAACACAGGGAACTGGTTACAAAGGTGTTAGAAGGGCTGGGAACAAAATGGGAAGGTGAGGTTTCTATTACCAGCAGTGGGCAGGAAGAGCGAGATGTCAAACACTGTTACTCGGTCTTGCTGTGCCACCGAGGCTGTGGCCACGTGACCTGCAGCCTCCCCCTGCCCGCCACGCTGCCTTCACCACTGCTGGAGGTCCTACGAGAAGCCACAGAAACGTTTCTTCCTTCTGACTTCCTGTCTCCTGTCAGTGCCTCCCGTGGGCAGACCTCACAGAAATCTGGCAGCCACAGATCAGATCTGGTGAATATAGCCATGGGCTTGTAGCAGCGTGGCCGGGAGCAGTGTGTAGCGGGTAGGGGAGCTGAGAGAGTAGCGGGGTCCTTTCCCAGCACTCAGGAGGGACTGAACAGGTTGGGAACTCAGGCCTCCAGTCCTCTGCCACCCCTTTTCACGTGGTCTTGCTCTCCAGAGGCATTTGGCCCCATCTGGGACCTTCCCGTTCCCTTGTTCCACTGAGGCCACAGCCTGTGAGACCTCCCCATGGAGAACCAGCTTCGGAGAGAGTGGCTTCAGCCCTTTCCGGGGTGGCCCAAGGCCAGGGCATCATGGGCATTCCATGAGCTCAGAGGGGTCGTGGTTGTGAATTTCCCCAGAATAGGCTCCAGGGTTCTGTTGGGGTCTGCAGATGCTTCCTGTGGCAGAGGCCACAGTGTGGCTTGCAGGTCCCAAAGACTTTCCTGAAGAGAGTGAGTGCCATCTTCTGCCCTGTGGGCCAGGAATGAACCATTCCAGGTGAGGCCCAGGGCCTGGAGATGGCATTACAATGTGCTCAAGGCCCAGGCCTGCCGCTTCCTTCTGTGTCCTCCCGCAGCCACCCAGGGCAGGGCTGTTTTGGAACTTGGCTGGGTTTTTCTTTCCTGTAACAGCTGTTTTCATGGTAGTTGTCACAGTGGTTTGGGGGCTGTCTGATTGAAGGGCTAGCATAGTGTTTTTAGAATATGAAACTTAGACGACATCCGTGGCATCTTCCGTTCTCCATGCTGTGTCCTGGTGCCTCCAGCTTTGCTGGGTGACCCTGTGTCTTGGGGAGCATCTCACCCCCCAGAGGGGGCTGACTGATGGAAGGTCAGGTGGTCAAGGTCACACTTGGGGACTGTGTCTGCCCCAGAGCTGGTGGAGGCCCATGTGTCACCCAGGAGACGTCATCCCCACCTACCCCAACACGCTGTTGGCCAGTGCTCAGAAGGTGGCCCCATGGACTGGGCCATCCAGGAAAGATGGGGGCCCTTTGAGACCAAAGCACTCCCTGAAGGGGAATCAAGGTGGGTCTACCACACGCAGCCCATGGTGTGTGCAGAGGCTGCCAGGGCACAAGGGCCCAGCGTGGGGTGCAGTGGAGGTGATGTAGCCACATGGGCAGAGTAGTGTGGAAAGGCCTGTGTCCTGTGGAAGGGAGAGCTTGAGGCCTGATGGTAGGGTGGAGGTCCACTCTCGTCCTGCACCCAGGGGCCTCGCTGCCCATCCAAGGGAGGGACAGGGCCACACCTGTGGGCCCATGTCGGGAGCTAGGGTGGGAGATTGGCTGCCAGTGCCCCTCTCCACCTAGACGCATTTCTTCCCTTCTCCACCACAGTTCTTGCCTCTGGGAAGGGGAATTATCAATGGAAGATGATACAAAAGATCCACTGATGCCTCCCCCTCCCCCAACAGCCCCCCGCACAGTCCAACCTTGTCCCTGGGGCATATTGGGACAGTCCTGAGAAGAGAGG
This sequence comes from Aotus nancymaae, assembly GCF_030222135.1. Taxonomy (NCBI): domain Eukaryota; kingdom Metazoa; phylum Chordata; class Mammalia; order Primates; family Aotidae; genus Aotus; species Aotus nancymaae. The sequence continues at coordinate 23,601,393 of NW_026988455.1, forward strand.
TTATGACACCATGGTTCCCTGATAGGAACCATGCCTTTGCAGTGCTCAGGTGAGATGGTACAAGGTGTCACCCCCAAGCATGGTCCCCTGGGCTCAGTGACAAAGGGGGTGGGCAGGTCAGGACTGCACTCCCTTGGGGCCCGTATCCTGGGAACCGCTCGCCCGGCAATCCTGAGTTCTGGGGGTCTAAGTGCACCAGCAGGGCCTGGAGCAGCTAGGAGCAGCCACCTGCCTCTGTGCACTGTGGCCGCACAGGAGGGACAGCGACCTTGGCAGCGGCCTTGAGAGCATTCACAGCTGCTGCACAGCCATCCTGCACCACTCTGGCCCTGGGACGGATTGCTGTCATGCAACTAACAATGCGTGTTTCCTGTAGTTACCCTGGTGCCAGCCGTGAAGGATGGGCAGGGACACACACACCACACCCGAGACACACACACACACCCCAGACACATAACCCCCCACCCCAGATACACATCCTATCCCAGACACACACCACACCCCAGACACATACCACACCCCGATACATACCACACCCCAGATACACCACACCCCACACACACCACACTGCAGATACACACCACACCCCAGATTCATACCACACCCCAGATTCACACCACACCCCAGACACACATACCCAATACCAGCCACACAGCACACCCTAGACACATACCACACCCCCCATACACACACCGTACCACACCCCAGATACACACACCATACCACACCCCCCATACACACACCGTACCATACCCCAGATACACCACACCCCAGATTCACACTATACCTTAGATGCACACAACAGCCCAGAGAGATACCACACCCCAGATTCACACCACACCCCAGACATAAACACCCAATATCAGCCACACAGCACACTGTAGATACACACCACACCCCCACACACACACCACTCCACACACCACACCCCGCACACACACAAGCTACACACATTATGCCACCTATACCACACACACCACACATATTGTACATATACCACACACTAACACCACACACACTATACTGTACCCCCTCTAAACAACACACACACACAACAGACACACATCACCTACATACCACATACACCAGCCACACACACCACTGACACACCACACACACCACATATACACACATCAGATACACCACAGTCCACACCACACATGACACGTTTCACAACATACATCACAAATTACATAACAGACACCCACACCACAAACACAATCATGTCCACCACACACACACACCACATGATGCACACAATAAATGCACAGCACAAAACACATCATGTACACCAAATCACATACATCACACACAAACACCACACAGACCATGCACACTACACATGTGCACACATATCAACACAGTACACACACTGCACACCACACCTAAAATACAACTATCCCCATACACACCATACCAAACACAACCACTCACACATGCACCACACACAGCACAGCATACCACACACATCACCCAAACACCAAACATACCACTGTGACACGCACACACCAACACACATACTGTAGACACCAAAGCACATATACCACATATACACCACATAGACACATGCACGCTACCCACACACAACGTTGTTCACACATACACAACCACACACACACACGCATTGTTGACTTAGGATCGTTTCAACTCAGGTTTATTGGGATGCAACCCCATGGAAATGGAGAGCATGTGTATTGACAAGGAGAGGAAAGCGGGCTGGAGCTGAAGGAACAAAGTCAGCATGCTGCCAAGCTCTGCTCCTCTGAAGTGATGAACCCAGGTTCCTCATGGATCACTGGGACTGCAGATGGGTGAAAAATGACCCCTCACCCCTGGGTCAGCACATAGCGCGTCTGGCATGCATATGGAAGGATCGATGGAGATGAACGGTGGCGTGGGTTGTGTATACATGCACATACAAATCTTGAGCTTATACGTTAGTGTACACCACATAAATAGATTGATAGAATTTTTTTTTTTTTTTGTATTTTTAAAACCAGAACATTTATTGCGTGACTAATTGGTGAAATTCTTGAGATGAACTGGATGCTGCAACAGCTGCCTTCTTGGGTTTAGGTGTTGTTCCTTCACGGAATCCATGCCTGAATCTGCGATATACAATTTTTAGGTGCCTCATTCGACCAGTCCCGGTGGTATTTCGTCTTTTAGCCTTGGCACTCCAGTTACACTTTCCCTTGTGCTTGGCGGGGTAGCCACATTTGCCGCAGGTCGACTTCTGAAGGTGGTAGGCCTTAGAGCCACAGCGGCGGCACAACGTGTGCGTCTTATTACGACTCTTCCCAAACGATGATGTTCCCTTCGTCATCCTGCTTCTGTGACCGGGACCAGAAAGACCGGAAGACAGGTTGATAGAATTTTTTAACCAAAGCGCCATCTTCGCTCTGTCAGGGCCCTGCTCTCACCCCTGCCAGGACTCTCTTCCATGTCGAGTTTAGACCTGTGTCGTTTTCAAAGCTACTAATGGCTCCCCCATACTTCAGGCAGCATTTGGATATTTGGATTTGGGACGGCCTTTTAGTTTTGACTACAGTGTTAGAAATCAGAGCCCTTGGAGCCACTGGCATCAGAGGGCAGCAGCAGAAGGCACCCTTCGGCCTCTGAGGGGCCATAGGGTCTGGAGAGGGTCCCCATTCCTAGTGGCCACAGTGGCTTGTTGGCACTGTGTGTTCCAGCTGCTCTGTGACATTTCCCTTTGTTTCAGACTCTCCTGAAAGGCCACGGCCATCTTGGGAATTAGTTGACCTTGCGTGTTGGGCCAGCCACCCTTGCCGGCCAGGACAAGGCGGTGCCATCACCTTCCTGTGCTCTGAGGTCCTTAGCATGTTAGATGAGGCAGCTTTGCCAGAAGCTGTGCGTGTGTCTTCTGTTATCTGTGATAATTCCATGTGCCTTTACAACACAGCTGTCTAGTTACCTGGGGTCTGGAAATGCCCTCGGTGCCTCAGTGGTGCCTTCCCACAAGCCCCCGTGGAGCCAGCAATGCCTGCAGGTGCCTCAGTGGTGGTACTCGCTCAGGTCCCTTTGCAGAGAAGGATTCCTGCCCACATTGATAAACCGGCTTGGCCAGTAAATGGCAGGCATGAACAGGGGCATTCCAGAAGCACTAGTGCTGGTCCAATGCCCTGGGTGGTCAGAGCGTACCTGAGTAAAATGTTAGGCTGCGTCGCCCTGATGACTGTCAGGAAGAGGAGGACTCAGAGAAGGGAGCTGTCAGAATTGCTGCCTGTATGGCAGGGGTCTCACTCTCCCCTCCCTCCTCTCAGGGCCCCTGGCTACTCTGTGACTTGGAGAGGACAGAAGGGATGACCAGCAGAGCCTTGGGGCATACCCCCAGCTGGATGGTCCTTGTCCCCAGAAGGGTCCCCAGAGTCTGGGAGGGAGGAGGGGCCAGGGACCCAAGCCCAGGATTAGAAGAGACCCTGCCCCAAGGCGAGAGCAGAGATGGGCTGGGGAAGCAGTGGGCTGCTCAGGGAGAGAGCAGACATGGGCTGGGGAAGCAGTGGGCTGCTCAGGGAGAGAGCAGAGATGGGCTGGGGAAGCAGTGGGCTGCTCAGGGAGAGAGGCTGGGTGCGGGTGTCAGAATGAGGCCTGGGCAGCAGGCGCAGGCAGGGACAAGCCGGGAGTCCCATCATGGAAGACATGATGGCCAGTGGCCAGCGCTGGGTACAGAGAAATGGCCCCTCTGGGAATGTGCCTCGTTACCCCATTAGCTGCAGGAAGGCTACTTGGACATGAGTTTGGGAGATGGGCTGGCCCTGAAGCAGTCAGCCTTGAGGTTAGAGTGGGCCACGTGCAGTAGGGATGCCGGGAGGACACAGTGCTGCAGGGGACAGCACCGGGGGTACTTGCCAGGATGGGCCTCAGTCACTGGATAGATGACTGACCATCCCTCCAGGGCCTCCTCAGGGCAAGGCCACTGCTCAGAGGGCACCTGGTTTGTTACAGAGTAGAATCAGCTCCACTTTTGTGATCACATCCATAAAGCTCTGAAGCTATGGTGGACCTGGTATCAGCCGGCCCTGTTAGAGGCTTGGGGTGGGAGTGAGCAGGCGGGAGGTGCCCCAGCAACAGGCCGAAGTGACTGCTGGAGCCCAGGCCACTGGCAGCCTCCCTGGATTCCTGAGTAGACATAATAAACCCAGCTTTGGTGGATAAACCTGGCCCTTGCTTATACCAAGGTGACCAGTCTTCTCACAACAGTCTCGGCTATAAGAGAAAGATCGTGCCAGCAGTTAAAGTTTATTTGCCTCCAACTTAAGCCAATTCTCTAAAAGTACTGGTCACAGTGACAGGCAGGGGCAGGAGGCAGCATCCATCTCAGGACCTCTACCTGAGATCTTCCAAGCCAGGACAACTTCGCTTCTTTGAGAGCACGACCAGTGTCCCCTGACTAGCCACTGGGAAGAGCCAAGGCACATGCAGGTTGGTGGCTGCTGAGCCCCACAGCATCAGACTAGCCTCCTGTCCCCACCAACAGAGGCCAAGGCCAAGGGGGTGATCTGGGAGTAGGACCCCAGCCTGGCCTCTCTCTTGAGGTGACAGGGTTGGATGATTAGGGGGCTTGGAGCACTGGCCCGAGCAAGAAACCAGCAGTGTTTCCAGGGGCCCCTGCTGGGAGGTGGAAGACAGCGCCCCACTGGCGGCCCAGCATTCCAGGAGCTCCCAAGCAGGCCTCCGGGGGACGGACTTGGGTTGCCACTGCCCTGTCCCGCTGAGGGTGCAGTGCTGATGGGGTGGCCTTGCACGCTGATGTTAACTCTCACTTTCCCTCTCTCTCATGCATTCAGAAAGAGTTGGATAGTTTAAAAAGGAATACACGGAACGTAAGTACTTTTTAAAACATCTTTCATGTCTTATGATGATCAAACACAGATTCAAATAGTATTTACTGATGCCTCATGCTAGCAGTGAGCACAGGTGCCTGTTTCTGCTCCCACCCCCAGAGTGTAGATCTTTGGAAGGTTTTGCAGTCAGTGGTCCCATGATGGGGCTTTGGGTGACAAATCCAGTCCAGCTCAGGCTACCCAGATTCTTAGTCTCAAAGGCTTGGTCATGAGACCCTTCCAGAGGCTCCTGTGACTCAGCGGCTCCAGTCTCCTGGGTGGTTCTTGGTGCAGGTCACCACTGGGTGGTGCCAGCATATGAGGGAGGAGACTAGGCTTTTATAGAACTCACTTCACTGTTCAGAGAAAAGTGTTACTTGATGACAACACCTCAAAAAAATCTGTTTCTTAAAGTGAGGTTTTACCTGGATGCCCATTGGCTGGGGAAGGGAGTATCTATTTCCCAGTTGGTGGGCACCTAGAGAGACATGTTTGTACGTGGATGTAATATGGACTTGTGTTTGCAGATAGATATGTGGACTTATCTGTGGCTAGATTCCAAAACATTTTGAGTGGGAAAAAACAAATTATAGAGTGTTAAGTGTTTTTTTTTTTTTTCTGCTCAAAAACCAAACCTGTCCACAAGGGCTTGTCCAGCAGGCCAGGGCCAGATGGGCTGCCATGCAAAACAGTTTTGGAGCACCTTCTGAATTTCCTTGAGTTCATAGAATGTTTCCTTCAAAATAACACTTTTTTTATTGTTACTATTATAAAAGCAATGATTGTTTGTTGTAAATTTGTAAACTCCAGGAAAGGATAAAGAAAAAAATTTAAACTCCCAAATTTGACCATCCAGAGGTAGTTACCACCAGCATCCCGGCCATTTTTAGGCCATTTCTGTGTGCACATACATGACTGTATCTACATGCACACATGTATACACATGTGTATACATATATGCACACATACTCCTAGATATTCTTTCACTTAACAGTATTTTTCTGTATTGCTGAATATCCTTCGATGAGACTTGGAATGAATGACTTGTGACCCACTTCTTGGACATTTCCCAACTCCTCACTGATAGAAACACGGCTTCACTGGGCTGGTCATTACCTTGGGACTCATTCCTAGGACTGTTGAGCTAAAGGGTCTGAGCTTGGTCAAGCCCTTGGGAGGAACACTCTCTGATGATCATGGACAGTGGGGAATTGTTGACCAAGAGACTGGACAAAGGTGAGTAGATGCTACAGTCAGTAAAGCAGGGAAAATTACTAAAGTCACCTTAACTGGCGATCTCTTCAAAAATCCAGCACGTGCTAGAGAAATGAAAATCTCCCTGGCCACCACTGTCCTCCCCAGGGAGGGGAGCATGGGTCCTCCCACACTATTTAGCACCTGTATCTGGATGCAATCCTCCCCTGACACTTGAGAACGAGGCCAGTTTGTGTGTGTGTGTGCAGGTACTTTTGACTTCTTTGGCTCTGGAATTTGTTTTTCCTGCTTAGTGTTCTGAACTCCTTCCTCTTCACTGCTGAACGTTCATGAAGCCACATTTCGTCATTCCCAGGTTGATGGGCATCTAGGGCAAATTTAACTTCTAAAGACTAATTCTTATGAGGTGTCATGGTCAAGAGGAGCATGGCCAGCGCTGGTCTAGGTGGCTCATGGCCCACTTGGGGGCCTTGGTGGGTTTCAAGGAAGGAGAGCCAGGTCACTGGGCAGGATGTAGGAGGCTATCAACCCAGTCCACGCTGCTGGGGTGCCTGGCCTGATGAAGGCTGCACCTGTGGGAGCCAGAAGCAGCGGCGCAGGCTGGCCAGCCTACCCAGCTCACCACAGGCGGGAGCTTCAGGGACAGAAGGGCACCTGCACCCCCTCACCTGCCCTCCAGGGCCTGGCCTGGCCCTCCTCGTCATCCCAACTCACTCTGGGGCTGGAGCTTAGGGAACGCAGCCCCCCTCACTCCTTTCTGCATTTGAGTGGAAGCCAGTGTGTGAAGCAGATCAAAGTGGATGTGCTTGTTTTTCCTTCAGTAAGGGACAGGGAGTTTAGCCAGTCCCAACATGGCCAGCAGGCCCCTGGAGGGCCACCAAACTTCACAGGGAAGGAAGGCTGGGAGGTGACCTGCTGACCAGACCTTGCTTGTGGGCCCCCTCAACACTCTGTTTTTTACGGCCCCACCCCAGCCACCTGGAACAAATATGGGGTCTGTGGGTAGCCCTCAGGGTTGGCTGTGCAGCCTTTTTGCCCTGGGACGAGGCTAGCCTCCCCAGGTGAGGCAGCCTGGGCCACAGGGGAACATCCCTGTCTCGCCCACCCTCCTGATCTCTCCCTCAGACAAGCTGAGGCCAGCCAGGCTGCACCCTGACAGGGTCAGACAGACTGAGAGTATGTGAAGTAATTGGCCCCTCTACTTTTTTCAATAAGTAATTAAGATCAAAAGCCCAGACAATAATAACTGAGGTTTAGGGGAGAAGTGGCCAATGTTGGGCCCAGGGTCCATGCTGAAGGCTGGAAGCCCATCCTGGATATGCTGCACTCGGCGGTCCCAGCGTTCTAACTCTGCAGGGCCCAGCCCTTGCCAGGGTCTGAGCTCTCCAGCCCCCTGTGGTGTCTGCTCCCCTCCAAGCCTGCCCCAGGTCCCAGTATCTCACTTGGAGAGACAGGCCCTCATGGTCCCCACTCTGGCCCATCCCCCTCCGCACACAGCTGGCCAACCTCTGGGCCTCTGTGCTGTGGCCTGGTGATGGCAGGGCCTTTGGGATGTCTCTGTTCAGGTGGTCATAGGACATGAGAGTGGCAGCTGGGCCAGGGTGAGGTGGGGTGCTGTTCCAAGACCCAGAACCATTCTGCAGGAAACTGGCACAGTGCTGCGAGAAAGGGGGTCATGGGGGACACAGGACACACAGATGTGCTTTGAAAAATGGCATTTAAGGTCAGAGAGCAGAAGTCCACAGGATGAGGGCCAAGGCCAAGGCTCCCACTGGCCATGGGGAAGCCACCTGCAGGGGAATCCCAGGGACTGAATTGGGAGTTGTCCCAAGTCACTTCGGGTCCAGCTGGGACAAAAGAGATAACCCCTTATCCCCCCCCGGGGTAGCTTCGAGTCCTAAATGTGGACTCAGAGCTGGAAACGGTCTGTGCCCCCAGGTCCTGCAGATATCCGCTTTGTCTGGGAGAAGAATGGGCGAGCCCTGGAGACCTGTGTCCCTGTGCAGACCCATGCACTGCCCGATGGCAGGGCCCATGCGCTTAGCTGGCTGCAGGACGCCATCCGGGAAAGCGCCGAATATCGCTGCTCTGTCCTCTCCTCAGCAGGGAACAAGACTTCGAAGGTGCAGGTTGCTGTGATGAGACCTGGTAAGTGATTCCCATGCCCACTGCAACCCTTTTAGGTGATTTTTCACTACTTACAATGGTAGTGAAAAAAACATGCTGTAAAGGCATGCTTGCACGGTAGCATTTTGGGTTTGGGATTTATTGGCTTTCTACTGAGAAAGGTGGCCAGTGGGCACTAAGGGTGCTGTAAATGCCTGCAGAACTGTGATCTGGGGACCCTGCTTGTCTTCCAGAAGCGACCCACCAAGAGAAGTGGACCAGAGAGCTCTCCGCCTGGAGGGCTGTGGCTGGGGAGCATGACCGGATGATGCAGAGCTGGAGGAAGGCGTGGGTACGTGGCTGCAGCTGGGCAAAGAAAGGGGGCTGGAGCCGGGCCAGGGCCCCTGCCACCTCCATCTTTCAAGGGCCCCGTTTGCATGGACCCCACTTGCTCCCTCTTAGCCACGGAGCAGTTTGCTTTATGAAACCTGCAACTCTGCATGGGGAAATCCCATGTCTTGTTGCTGATGCTTCAGGAGATCAAGGGGCATCTGGCCCCAGCACTTACAGGAGACTGGAGGCGAGACTGGGAGGGACTCACGGGCAGGGGTGTCTGGTTAGGTGGGCCTCCACAGCCACTGCACGCCCTGGACAGAACTCTCAACCAGTCACTACTTTGAGGAGAGCAGGAAACCTGGACAGGTGAACTCTCCAGGTGGCTCCTGGCTGGGTGCCTCACCTGCGGCACCTGCTGGAGGGGTGGGGAGTGGCTTCCTGAGCTAAGCCCTGGCAGGTTTAAGCTAAGCCCTGGGCTACAGCATGGAAGTTGCAGGCAGCGAGGCAGAGGCTCCCTAGACAGGGCTTCCCCTACGGAGACAAAGTTGTCCAGCCCTGGCTCCCAAGTAGCCAATACAGAAGACAAAGGCAGGGATTCGTCACTGTGTGTGCTAGCACCCGGCCGTGGGGTCTGTGAGTTACGTGGCTGCCAGCAGATCCCCTGAACTGTTGCCACCAAACGCTAAGCACTTGCAGCTGATCCTCTGTACTTCAGCACACACAGGCTCCCTCTCTCCAGCTCTTCTCCCTCTCAGGACAACCTGGGAGTTGAGTGAATGTGTTGCCACCCTGCCTTGCTGTCGTATGAGAGAAACACTCCTGCTATTTGGATCTTTAGACGCTAAGGAGGGACACCACAACAGGGGGCTGAGACCTTGAGTGCTCTGCCTGGGATGGGCTACGAAACAGACTGGGCTGCAGAGCAGGAAAGGCCCATCTGTTCTGACAAGGATTCAAAGACCACATTGTTCTTTCAGGAAAGCTGTAGCAAGGACACCTTGTAGCCACCAGGAAGCAGACCCCGACACCAACCTCGACCCCAAGCACACCCTGCTGCCACTGACCACAGCCACCCCTGGAGAAGGCCTGGGCCCCCACAGCAGTGAGCTGTCTTACCTAAGCCTGCTCCGAACACAGCCATTGGGCTACCGCCTGACGGGTACCTCCCAAAGGGGGGACAGTGGAGATGCACTGGACCCGAGCAAGCCTGCGACAGGAACCAAGACTTGAAAAATAAGTTGCTTACCTGGGACAGGATGTTCTGTCTGGCACAGGCGGGTAGCTAGGATGGCTGACAGGCTTCGACAGCCGCTCTCTTGATCTAAAACAACTGTGTGTTGTGTGTAGGCTCCTCTAGGGACAGGCAGCAGGCTCTGAAGGCCGATCTTACACTGCCCTAGTGACCCCTTTACAGAGCACCCCCACCCCTAAGAGTCAACAGGGTTAGCATGGCCAGCGCAGATCGCTGCTTTTATTGATGCAAATCAAGCCTGCCACTTCTCCCACCTGCAGACTTAGCCAAGGAACTCTAAGATGCATGACCGGGACAAGAGGTGAGACTCCACATGAAAATGCCTTGCTTTAAACCTTGAATGACTGTGAGATGCGATCTGGGAGTGCATCTGTCAAGTCTTTGTGTTTTCTTCACTAACCTCAAAATACTGGGCTCTATTTTATCAAGCGCTGCAGTTTATGCCTCTTGAGTGTATCCCGTCAATACTCAGTTTCTGCAACAAGACACTGAGCTTGACGCAGAAAGCCAAACAGGTCAATTATGCAAATCTCCTGGTGCCACATTAAATTTCTTGACAATGGAATGAGTCTGATGTTTTGTTCTACCTGCTTTTCAAGTCTCTAATTATTAAAGCTGTATCTCTGAAGACTCTGTCACTGTGTGTGTGAACTTGTCCTAAAGCTGCTCAGCCTTTAATCTTATACACACGTCTCTTCTTGTCTGTGGAATGACAGTTTTCATGTCTATCATCATAAAACCAAAGCCTCTGTTACAAGTCAAGCCGCACCCCTCTGCTGATCCTAGCAAATACTCATTGTCTTCCTAGCACTATGACAATGGCCTGTTTTGCACCCCTTCTTTCTGGAGCCGGACAAGGTCTGTAACAGCCTTTGTGTGGGATCAGCATACATCACCTGCCAATTCCTTCAGGATTCATCACAACAGAGGTGTCCTGAAGATGCTGGAGACGCCCTGGTTGTCTCCACATGTTCTCCCTCCGCATCCCAAGTCGAGAGGCCCAGCTGCCTCCGAGGTGTGTGCTTGCCCATCCAGCTAAGGATGCCAGTCTTGTTAACAGAACCATCACATACTCACAACCTGAAGTTTTCCTGTAAAATATCCATCAGCTTACTGTGGTTCTTGCTTTGGGTCTGGCTCCAGCCACTACAAACTGCTGAGTGAAATGCTGTGGGCTTTGGGCTTATATTCTTGGTGCTGTTTTCTGTACCTTCTCCTGAAGTCTGGATTTTGAGCACTTTCATGCTTAACAAAATAATTACATACTTGAAGTTTTCGTAACGTGGAGTGGGAAATTTAGTTATGAGAATGAATTTTTGAGTCTTTGCTCTGCTGGAAAAAATAAAAATAAGAGTTGTACATTGTTAAGTGATTGTACTTGGCTCCCCTGGCCCAGAGCTGTGTTCATGCAGCACCATCTGCATGCTGAGGGAGCTGAAATCACCTGCAGCAGTGGCCTCACCTGGAGTTCTTCACTGACAAGAAAATGATAGCATCACCAGGCAACCCCGTGACGAGTTTGGTTAAGTCCCAGGACAAATAAAGCTCTCGGCAGCTGCATGAAATGTTAAAAGGCCTACTTACTCTGTTTAAGCTGCTTTTATCTTTAGATTAACAAAACAAATGTCACAGACCTAGAAAGCTCCCAAAAGGGGCTTTGAGCAAAGGAATTAATCTAGTAGATATCTTTAATTTTTTGATTTATCAAATTTTAAAACACTAGCTGCTGAGTGCAGCTGATAGGCTATTTTATTTTTTTCCCCACGAATTAATTTTGGAACTTTTATTCTCAAATAATCTCCTATTTTCAAACTTACCACGACTGATTTGCTACCTACTGATGAGGAGGCAGGGAAGACCTCTCCTTTCCTGCTGGCCCCACTGACTGCCCTGAAAAAGAAATGAGTGGCGATGACTCGCTGCTTAGGACTACTGATGGCCTGGCTGACCACATTGACTTCCCATGTCTCACCAGCTCAGAATGTGTAAAGAACAGCAGGGCTCACGCTGGGCACTGTGAGCTCCACAGATGACAGGGCAGATGGTGCTTCATACACCAACCTCTGGTCACATTTCCAGCCCCTGCCCATAGCATGCCATTTCTGACTCATTATTCCAATTTTATTTGCTCATCACAGGCCACTTCTCAGAGGTACAATATTGGCATGACTGAATTCAGTTAAGAGCACTTTCAAAGCCAAAACAATAACCTGCTTACATGACAAGCAAAAAGCAATGAAAATTCTTTCCTGCCATTGGCTGTGGTGAAAAGAACGCAAGCGCAGGTCGGGACTGAGCCAAGATCTGCTTCTAGCAGGTCTGTGCAGGGTTGGAGGTTTTGATAATCACCACTTCCAGACCTAAGAGTGCTAGGGGTAGCAGAACCCTCCCTGCCCTATGTGGCCCCCTTTACTTCAGGGCCCAGACTGTCCAAAAGGGATAAATTAAGACATAGGAATGATCAAGTAAAACAGAGACCACGGATAGCCTAAAATCACCAGAGTCTGAAACAAAATGTAATAATTACTCTTTATTTAAAATAAATAAGCCCTCTTACTTACAGGGAAAATATGAAAGTAAACTCTGTCCTCCTGGCCTCTAAGACAGAAACCACATTCAGAATATGTTCATTTAAAGGAAAGATTTGTTGATTATCGAACAAATCTAGGTACTTTAATACACATTGTTTCCTTGAAAAATAAAGACAAAGGAATAATTTGTTGCAAAAAGTCACAGGTTAGAAAACCAATTTTCCTTCTGAGGCTCATTTTGGCAAATCCCCCAAGTGTCCCCAAATCGTTAAAAAAAGCTACATCCCCTGAGAAAGGGCCTTTTCCCATAGCCCTCTCGCTCTGATGCCAGCAGCCCTGCATCCCTCTGCCAAGTAGCTCCCTGCAGGATGGTGCTGTTGCCAGGTGGGAATGGCCCTCCATGGCCACCTCCAGCAGGCAGGAGCTCGGCACCTGCTTTCCACAAACTCATTCACTTGGCTCAGTTATTCCGCAATGGAGAGGAAGTTTCTTTAGCAGCCAAAGTATTCTAAATATCACATTTTCCAGTATTTGCCAGATCCACAGTGTGCTCAGAAAGCCAGACTGTATCATCAGGCTTTTAGAGAAGATTACCATCTATGCATCTGAGCGACCTTCTTTGACAGGCTCTGCAGCATTCAAGGCCTGCAGACACTGCTTCATGTGTCCTTTAATGCTGATCAATTTCCAGATTTAACAGTTATACAAATTACGTTGTCATGAAAAACTGAGAAGAAAAAGCCTCAAAGTATTTTTCAGACCTCCCCTCCTTACCCAAAATACAGACAAGGCAAGAACTCTCATAAATTCATATTCATCATTTGAGAGATTGAAGCCTCCAAGGATTGTTCTAGCTCCAAGACACATCGACTGTATGCTTCATGTTTTTTCCAGATTTCAACTAAAATGAGAAAATGGCACGAGTGAGGAACAGGCATCAACAAATTGGAAAATTCCTGTCTGAAAACCAGCAGCATGGGCAAGGGAGCTTGTGGCCACTGCCCTGCAGCTCACGGTGCTCAGAGGTGCCCTAGCAGGCGTTCTCCCACTGTTCTCAGCCTGCTGGGCCGGGGCTGCCCCTTACTGAGCAGAAGCTGGCTGGCAGGGGTGGGCAATCCAGGGTAGCTAGGGCCTTCTGTGGGTAGGCTAGGAGAGGACTGAACCTCTACTTGACCTTCCAAGCCTCTCTTGGGTACAGCCATCCTTAAGGCCACCCACTGTCAGGAGACATCTGACTTGAAGTCTGAGACAGTCAGTGACAAGTCCTTCCAACTTCAAAAGTCTGATAATACCTCTTAGGAAATGGGCTGGATTTACCATGCGTTATTACAACCAGTCTCAGCTGGACTTACTGGGCCCTGCTACTCAGCTGGTCTTGCAGCATCAATGGTCAAGCTGCCCTCCTGGGGACTCTAATTAATTAAAGTCAATAAGTAACTTGGAGGACACTCAACCTGACATGACTCTCCCTTAGGCACTCACTGTAGTGTGGCTCTTCTTTTTCTGTCAGGGCTGGGGGGCCGTCTTCTGCAGGGCAGCTGGGGTCCTGTGTGGGTGGGCTGGGAGGTGACTGAGGCCTGGGCTCTCCCACCAGCTCCTGCTGCACATTCTCCAGCATGGTCTTGTACGCCTGTCGGGCTGCCATTGTCAGCTCAACCATCTTGTGGAACTGATCCTTGGGCACAAGTGAGAGCACACAGGTAACATCCCAGCTACAGAGGATACGGGTCCCCTCAAACTCAGCAATGGCACCCTCCAGAGAGAAGCAGGGGTGACACAGGGCAATGTGGACCCCATGCTTGTGGATGAGTACCAGGGATGCTGCCCCAGAGTGAAGAGTGGGCTAGGCCGATTTCTTGGACCCGCCTGAGGTGCCACTATGTCGGCAGCAAGCCCAGAACAGAGCTCAATTCAGAACCAGACACCTCATGCTGTCAAAAAGACAAATGCTACCTTTTTATAAGAAGGTTCTGCCTCAATGGTGGCTTCTCAATACCAGCCTACTGGAAGTTCTGGGGTTGCTCTGTGGGTGAGCCCACAGTGGCCACCTGCCCCACTTCCTCCCATGGGCAGTGACTGAAGAGGCCTGTGCCCTGTGCGCTTACCTGGGCCCCATCGTAGCTGAAGATCCCCACCACGCTGACAGGAACTGCCTTGTTCAAACTGCGCCCCAGAGCTTTGCGGTTGAGAGCAAACACAAAGGGAATGTTCTGCTCACAGGCGTAATCAATAATTGTGTGCAAAGTGTCATCCAGCCCACCTGGTCAAAGTACAATGAAAGATGACAGGAAGACATGTCATATGGAGTGTGGTATTAATACTGGTCACAAAGGGCTTTTTTTTAGCAACACACCTGTCTATGATTTTACACCCAAGGCAGAAGCCCCCTGAAAATACCAGGAGAGAGCAAGCTGCAGCCACATGAAGAATCAACTCTCCAAAAATATGGGAAAATATGGAAAGAAAACACACAGCTGGTATTATCTTAACAGGGAAGGTTAACTATTTGTTAGTATTACTGAAACTTACCACATGCCAGGCCACTGATCAACTAACTGCTTCACACCTATTAGCTCCTGTGTCCTCCCCCAAATCCCAAAAGGCAGAGAGATGCTTGTGTTCTCACTGACAGATGGAGAACCAGAGGCACAGAAAGGTTAAACTTCCTTACTCCACATTGTACCCCTGGTCAAGGCACAGGTGTGGCTCCCGGGGGCTCACTACCCTCTATTCCCTGACTATACTTCTGGGACAGGGACCAACCAAGGCTGATGCACCAGCAAGAGGAACGAGGTGAAATGAGCACCGTGTGCAGGTGATGCACCTGGCCACCTGAAACCCAACAGCACCTGAGAAGTACTCCTAACCGTGTGAGAAGTAAATAAGGGGCTTTGACACAAGTCTCTATACGTTCACACAGCAGCCAGCTGGCATATGTAATCAAAGAGATGACTCCATTTACAACACAAGTTGGTAGGAATGAATTTTTCAAGAAACATGAAAGAGTTATAGACGTCAACATGCTGTTAAAGAACACATTAGCCTGGGCAACATAGTAAGACCCCATCTCCACCAAAAAAAAAAGAAAAATCTGCCCAGTGTGATGGCATGTGCCTGTAGTCCATCTACTCAGGAAGCTGAGGCAAGCTCAATCATTTGAGCCCAGAAGTTCAAGGCTGCAATGAGCTGTGATCATGCCACTGCATTCCAGCCTGGGCAACGGAACGATACTTTGTCTTTTAAACCATCCCAGCCACAGAAAATGTGAACAAATGAAAAGTCACCTATGCTCCTGGACAGAATGATCCAAAATGATGAAACGTCAACTTTACATTAATCTAACACTTGAAGACAGCAGTCCCCAACCTTTTTGGCACCAGGGACTGGTTTCTTGGAAGACAATTTTTCCACAGGGGAAGATGGTTTCAGGATGAAACTGTTCCACCTCAGATCATCAGGCATTAGTTAGATTCTCATAAAGAGTGTGCAACCCACATCCCTCATATGCGCAGTTTACAACAGAGCTCGTGCTCCTATGGGAATCCAACACTGCGGCTGCTCTGACAGGAGGCGGAGCTCACGCAGTAATGCTCACCAGCCCACTGCTCACCTCCTGCTGTGCAGCTCAGTTCCTAAGAGGCCACAGACAATACCAGGGCTGAAGACCAGGAGCTGGGGATCCCTGCTTTAAAATACTTTAAGTTACTATAGATGGGATTTCTTTGAGAGATAAAAAATATGGAAAAAATATAAAAAGATGTCAGGCTAACATGGTCAGGTATGAAAGTTTACTATAAAGGTACCACAGTGTAAACAAGGTTATGCAGATAAACAGAATGGACACAAGACACAACCAGAGTTTAATGGAAACAGTACATGAGGAACAGCATTTTGGATTAGTCAGGGAGAAGATCCTGGAGGACTGGGTGGGCTCATCCAGTTCATCTTAGACCACAATAAATCCCACCTAAACATATACAAATGAAGGAACCAGGAGATAAACGGAATTTTTAAAGCAAACCTTGTAAACACTGGAATGAGAAGGCTGAGAAATAACACGATACCTAGATGCAATTAAAAAAATTAAATGCCAATATACATAATACTTAACATCTCTGCATGGCCAATTTTTTTTTTTTTTTGGTAACTGACAAACCAGAAAAAACACTTGCAACTTGTACTCAAAGGGAAAAGGTACAAATTAATCTAAAAGAGCAACATCCCAAAAGCACATGGGCAATGAACATGAACAATTCACAGAAAATGCCAAGCTTCTGATGCTGAGACCCTCCCTCATAAGAAAACTGCTAATAAAAACTCCCGAAGAGGATGCCCACACCTCCCCACCCTGGGAGGAGACACAGTGGTCTCTGGAGAAAGGCACAGCATATGCCTTCAAGTTACCAATGCACACAGCATTGCAGGCCAGGCACCTGCCCTACAGGATACTCACCTAGTCCTTATAGAACACCTGTAAGAAACAACTGTTTACAATTAGCATAGTATTACCTGGAACCTAATTACATATCAATCCTCTCATTTCAAGAGAGGAACTTCTACAATGCATGTCCTACAATACTGTGGAAACTGGGAACTCATTCTGCATCTAGTTGGTTAGGAGATTAATTTCTAAGCTCACAGCCCTTATTCTGCCCACCCCCTGCCCCTGATCCACCCAAAGCATTTGTAAAGTGATGAGGAGGCAGCCTCCTGGAATAAAACTTTGAAGAAAAATAACCAGTTCCGGATGGGCTGGAAAAAGGGGAGATGGGGCAGAGGTTGGGTGGAGTGTTCTGTGTTCCTTAGATATAATTATAGTGAAATCTACATTCAGTTTGTTAGGGGAGATATACGAAGTCCCCCTAACGTCAGATGCATGTCTCTCACTGGAGGGTCTCTGCCTGGTGTCCACTCCAGCTCCTGGGAGTGCATTTGAAATGTTACCTGAGCAGTGTGCAGGAACAACCTAACACAGCAGGCCTGGCTACTGTCCTCTCGAGTCCTGCCTGCCAGGTTGGCCCTTGGCTGGGGTCTGTGAACTTGGATTTTGAGAGGGTTCCCACCACCCTAACTGGTAAGAGTAACTCACTGTGCCTCCATAGTGTTTTGTGGTTTCCACTGAACACCTGCTTTCCTTCTGGAGTCTGGACTTCGTATGTGCTAGGCAGAGGATGACTGTGTGACTGGCTCCAAACAGAAGCCCAGGCGCTGAGTCTCTAATGTGCATCCCTGGTTCCCAGGGGCTCTCAACTCGCTGGGGAATTAAGAGTCTCCCATGTGATGTCACTAAAAGTGACTTTTGGAAGCCAGAGCCTGGTTCCCCGACACTTAACCCCATGTGCCTCTTCTCTTTGCTGCTTTTGCTTTGTGCCTTTTCACTGTAGTAAGTCACAACTGCAAGTACCACTCTATGCTGAATCATGTGAATCCTCCTGGCACATCACTGAACCTGGTGGTGGGCTTGGGAACACCCAATACAAGCAGCAGTAAAGTCCAGACTGTTCTGCTCAAACAACCTCCAACCCATTGTTATTAGTGAGATGAAAGCACATGGCAAGGGCCAACTACTGAAGTTCCATAAGAAAGCTCATGTCAATCAAGATGCTCGGCTCAGATAATTTCCATTTCAAAGTTTAAGTTTAGAATTATTAGCAAAATGCCACTCAGAGCAAATACAGTACTTCAATGTAATTCATCAATTTTTATCTTTAAGATGATCGCAAGCCATTGGGTATCTTATCTGACAAATATTTATAAGATATACAATCAAGTCCCTCATGCCTCAAAACAAAAACATGTTGGAACCAATGATTAAGCAAACGCATTTTAAGTGCACAACAAATCCTTATGATGCTGATCAAGTAAAAACCTAGCCCCATGCTCTGGCAGATGCAGAGAAAGGGAATGATGGCTTCTAAGAAAGTGGTGTGGGGGCAGGTGTGGTGGCTCACGCCTGTAATCCCAGCACTTTGAGAGGCCAAGGCAAGCAGATCAAGAGGTCAGGAGTTTGAGACCAGCCTGGCCAATATGGTGAAACCTTGTCTCTACTAAAAATACAAAAATTAGTTGGGTGTAGTGGCATGTGCCTGTAGTCCCAACTGCTCAGGAGGCCGAGGCAGAAGAATCGCTTGAACCCGGGAGGTGGAGGCTGTAGTGAGTTGAGATCATGCCACTGCAATCCTCCAGCCTAAGCAACAGAGTGAGACTCTGTCTCAAAAAAAACAGGCTGCGCGCGGTGGCTCATGCCTGTAATCCTAGTACTTTGGGAGGCCGAGGCAGGCATACCACCTGAGGTGGAGAGTTCAAGACCAGCCTGACCAACATGGAGAAAACCCATCTTTACTAAAAATACAAAATTAGCTGGGCATGGTGGCACATGCCTGGAATCCTAGCTACTCGGAAGGCTGAGGCAGAAAAATTGCTTGAATCTGGGAAGCGGAGGTTGCAGTGAGCTGAGATCCCGCCACTGCACTCCAGTCTGGGCAACAAGAGCAAAACTCCATCTCAAAGAAAAAAAAAAAAAAAGAAAGTGGGGTGACTGTGGGTTGAATGTGTGTGTATATATATATATTATTTATTTTTTTTAAAAGACATAAATCCATAGAAGAATGTGGGAGACAACAGCAAAAAGTTTCAGCAAATGGACAACTGAGCTAGCCAACCTAAGCCAACAGTGAGAAAAGCCTAGAATAGCCAGTCCTGGACCCCAGAATCCCCCAAAGGCCAGGAGTAGGCAGCACAGGGTGATGCACCGGTGAGGAGGGCTGGTTGAACACTGGCAAAGAGGCAAGTCGCTCAGCTGCAGCCCTCTGAAAAGGCATGGCACAGGTTTGCAGGCTATGACACACCACACATCTAACGGTGGTGACCTCAGGATGAGCTCACAGGGTGAAGTCCGCCTGTCCCTCCAGCAGGCAGTGAGAAGTCTTCCTTGGAGATGTGACCAGCCCTAGGGGAGACAGAGATACCCGGGGCACTTCCGACATGGAAGCAGCCCGACCACATCGTCCTACAGCAGAAGTTCTCAGTGCACTCCTCAGAGCAGCAGCAGCAGCAGCAGCAGCACCCAGGAACTTGCTCAAAGTACAAATTCTTGGGCCCACTGGACATACTGAAGCAGAAACTCTGGAATCTGTGTTTTCCCCAGCCCTCTGGGTGATTCTGATGCTGGGTACATTTTGAGAACCATCACCCTCAATGCTGCTCACGGCCTTCAACACCAGCTACACACCCGGATTTCTAGTCGGCTGTTTACTGGCTCTTAAATAAGCACAGACAACTAAGGGATAGTGGACATCTGTGGAAAACCTCCACCACGAGAGGCCAAAACAAACAAAGCAAACTACTGGGAGGAAACAGAGGCAGTGCAGTAAGAGCAATTCAGCATCATTAAAATTCTCAGAGAGGCATCCATGAGGCAGCAGCAATGTGATAAAAAAAGGAATCTTCAGAGGATGAAAACAGCTCCCCAAAAATAAAAATATCAGAAGTAAAAAGTTACACAGAAAGTTTAGAAGACACAGTTGAGAAATCCTAACAGAAAATAAAACCAAAAGGAAGAGATGAAAAGAAGCAGGAAACAAATAATGTGAAGACACCAGTCCAAGAGGCCTGACCCTGACGCAGTTCCAAGAAGAGCTGGCAGGGACTGGAGGAGAGGATTTAAAGCAAAAATTCAACATGTCCCAGAGCCAAAGACACCGGATGCAAACTGTCCCACATCCTGTAACAAGGCACTTACAGTGAACGCACATAGAGCAGGGGGTACAAAAAGATCACAAAGGATCAAGAATCAGAGACTCTGGATTTCAAGCAAGAGGTTCAAAATATGCCTCCCATGTATCCTTTTCTCCTAAACCACTGGAGGAAAGTGCTCCAACAAAACAAGAGTGCACCCCAAGAAGGAGCCATAAATACTACCTTATCGGGAGCAGGGTGAGAGCCAAGGGTATCCCTGAGTGCCAAACGCATGAGGTACAGCAAGCTGGGAATACAGGTTTCTTTAGCAGATAAAACTGCAAAATGCCTGGTATAACCAACTGTCTTAGAAGAGACCAAGGCAGCTGGCTGAGGGCATGAGGTTTCATTAATGCTAAGTATATAGACAATTAAGCAACCACCACAAAACAAGGACAATAACCCAAACTATACTTAGGGTAAGTAACAGCAAAGCCCTTTTGCTCTACTGGGGAGTTGACAAATACTTAAAACTGAAAACATGTGAAGTAGTAGCTCACAAGCCTCTTATATGGAGATATGGAAAGGGAGGGAGCCCAAGCCTGCCTCTCCCTTAACAAACCCTATAGGACTATTTGACCCTTTAGCTATGGACTTGTACAACACTGACAAAAACAGCCACGGAAGCATGTGGCCTGTCCTCTTCGATGACCTGGAAAGGCCTCTGGGCACATAACCAGATGGGTGGGTCACTGAGATCCCATCTGTCATATTCTGTCAGCAGCGATGGTAGACCCGTACCAAGTTAGGACAGGGAAGAGCTGCCGGCTGGGGGCCTCGGCCATGTCAGAAAACCTCCAGGCTTTAGGTAGGAAATGATAACTGGAAAACGTCATCTGCGGGTTCAGTCACAGGATGTGGATGCATTATCTCAAAAAAAAAATTGAATTTTACACTGCAGGAGAAAGGAATGGGGCCAGGGAGAAGCTTGTGAGTTCCCTAGCCTAGATGGAGATGAAGGATAAGAGCGATGCCACATCACTCTTATCAGTTCTCCTATTGCTCAATTTGAGGACACAACAGGGACAGGCAAGTCCTCCAGAAGCCAAGAAAGCACAAGTGTAGGCCAAACATGAGATGTCACAAGTGAGGGTTCACTGTCACTTGACCCAGCATATCACATCCAACAAAACATATATTCCAGTTTAAGTAAAATAAGAAAATATTTGGACAAAGTCACACCTGTAACAAGCAAGCAGATGAGTCAACCACAGACTGAACAACTAAATGTCAAGTAGACAAAAGCCTTAGGTAGGTACTCCTTGGCTGCCAGGCATAGCATCTCTGTGGTGTGAGTGATCAGTGACCATCCCAGCCCCATGGTGGCGGCCTGCACAACAGAGGCATGTCTTTCCCTGATGCCAGAGGCCTGCGTGGGCTGGCTAGGCCCGCCGTGTGCAGGACCACAGGACCCACCTGCCCTACAGAGGGCAAGGCACTTAGTAATGTTCAATGCAGTTGGGAAACAATTCATCAAAACAAAAACCACAAAGATGAGCTGTCAAGGCCTGTGGCACAGTATACCAGGTGTGTGGTGACCACGAGGATGGCACACTAGGCACTCACACAGGGGCCACATGTCACAGGACCACGCCGTGCCTTTACCTTTCGACTGTATCTTCTCACAATTGGGAGAAATAATGACACATTTCAGTTTTTTGAGCTTCAGGTGTTTGAGAACTTCCCTCAACCCCAACACGAGTCGACGTTTAGTCTTGGCCTTGACTGGATCTTTCTGGTACATACGGTCTTGGAAACGGACCAGTTCTTTGAGTAGGTCGGTAACACAAGCATCCACTTCTTTACAAAGTATCTGGCTGCAGTAACTGAAAGAAACATCAGATATCAGGAATTGTGCCACTGGCTGTGACACTGCAGCAATGCTCCCATCCCACTCCAGGGAGAAGAGACGTAGAATGCACCAGACAAGAAGTCGTTTCAGCGAGTACTACTAACCAGAACTGTGAAGCTCCTGATGATTTAAATTTACAAAAGGTAAATACTGGGCTATTTCCCCCCATTCCCAACTACAAGGGAGAAATTTCTCTGGGCGCTGCCCCCTCAAACATAGTTTGCCACAGGTCCCCATCTCAGCCACTACCCTGTGCATCCCCCTGTCATAAAGACAAATGCCAGGAGACTATCCTGGAAGAAAAGTGGGCAGGGGAGAAGATGGAGTGAGTACACAAGGTTAAAAGAATCCTGCTGCCCTAAGAAATTATACAGAGATTGAACCATGAAAAAGGGGCCCAAGGTGATGCATAGTCACCTCACTATCCATTCCCCTGACTTCAAACCTGGGCTGAGGGCCCCTCTTCCATCATTAATACCACAAGAACCTCAGTAGAAGCAGATACAGACACAACGATTAGGCTCTCCCTGAACGAGTGTAACCAGGTTCCTGGCTACTTTCAACCACAAGAGTGAAAGCACAGTGTGGCCCAGCAACATGGATTTACAGAAGAAATCAATGCCATACTGAACTGAAGCACTTCCCTCTTCCGACAGTCCCTGGCAGGCAGGGGCTCACTTACTCCCTGAATCTGCGGCTGTGGATCTTAGGGAAGGTGGCTTGATAGGGAGCAAGGTGGGAGGCCTCTGTGTCCCTCTGGAGTTCTGTGCCTGGTGGCTCCTCTGACTTGCCCTTAACCGCAGGAGTGGAGATCGGTTCGTCCATCCCCTCTGGCCCTTTGTGGAGGAAAAAGTCATTATAAGACATCGCTAAGGCCCAGTGCACACACTGAGGGGCTGGCTCAATACAGTCTTACCGATGCAACCAGACTCTGCACACAACCACCATATCCACAGACAACATGCAGAGAGGTTTACAGAAGGCAGCAAAAACAGACAAGGATGCCTGGGGAAACCAGAAAAGCTGGTGGAGGCTGTCATGCCTGAAGGTGTGCCTCCCCACAATTTACTTATACATTCATTTTTATTATGGTAAAATATACGTTAATATTACCAGTTTCACCACTTTTAAGTGCACAGTTCAGCGGCCAAATTTATTTTTTGATTTTGAAATTTAACCTGAAGAATCGCATTATCAGGAAGTTTTAAAGAATTGGCCTTTAGTTCTAAGTTTTTTCTCAAATGCTTGAGATCATTTCTTTTTGAAATAATCCTTTAGAAAGTGCTGAACTCCAACATTTAAACTATTACAAACTCAAGAGGTGTGTATTCAAACACACCAGGTCTGATGCAGTGATAGCTTACTGTCCCCAACTAGTTACTTCTCCTGACTATCAAAATGCAATTGCATAAGAGATCACCAAGTGAGGGAATGAAAAAACATATACCAGACCTACAAGAACGACAAGCTCAAAAAAGATAGTACCCCGTGGCCCGGTGGAGATGGGGAGCACCTGAAACTCTCAGCCATGCTGGGGCTGTAGCTGGTAGAACAGTTAGAAACCCATTGGGCAGGAGGTACTAAAGCAATTCTGCTCCCAGGTAATGCCCCAAAGGAATGAGTGCTTGTGTCCTTTAAGACACATATAACACTGTCCACAGCAACCCTATTTCTAATTATCCCAAACCAGAAAATGCTGCATGCCCATCCGCAACCCTGTAAGCTCGTCCAGCTGAATTTTACACAGTAATGAAAATAAACGGCAACTCCATGTCGCCAACAAGGCTGAAGGACAGGGGACAGAGAGAGCAGCACACAACACACAGCTGCACCAGAGTCACGTCCACAACCCTGGGTGGGGTTGCCATCAGGGAAGGGTCTCCTGGGGGAGGTCTCTGACCAGAGGGCATGGGAGATTGCTGAACTGTTTTGCTTCTTGATCTGGGTATGGTGGTTACTGTGCAAAGTCCTCAAGTTGTACACTGATGATTTAGGCACTTTTCTGAATGTATAGCTGAATAAAAAGTTTGCTTAAAAACATACATTCGTGTTCATGTCCCCACATCTCAAATACTTGCTGGTAAACAGCTGTGCAGCTAGCGATGTTCATTCTCATGACCACTTTAAGTTGGAGGACCATCTAGCACCACACAGATCAAATTTGGTGGGAAGGGAGGATCCTCACCTCTGTCCCTCACAGACCCCAGAACGAGAGGCACTAGAAACACTCCCCTATCCATGGGGACCTCCCTTCCCTGTAAAGCTGGGAGCTCAATGCTGACCCACTTTCACCACAAAGGCAAGAGGAGTCAGCCAAGTCCTGGAGAGTTTGCTCAGCACAGCTCATCCTTTCTGCAGCTGCTCCCATCTAAATTATTCTTAAGGCACAAAGTGAAGTTGGTACCTGAGGCCTCTGCCTGCTCTGGAACCTGGTCGTCACCACCACTCTCTCCATCTTGTGTGTCATCACTGGCAAAAACTGGACTTACAGCATTTTCTTGGAGACGCTGCTGTTTTCTCTCTTGCCGTTCTTTCAAAATAATCTTAAAAATTAAATAAACAATTAAAATGCCTAAATATTTGTACTTAAAAGATAAGCTCTTCTGCAAATTAGACTGCCCAAGTTCAACCTGTTGGCAACACGCCTATTTGTGCTCTGAGAGCAGCCAAGTGCGCCCCAGCCTCCAGGGAGCTGACCCAAACCTCCCCGCTGGTTTTGGAGTGGCACATTCCTCCCCAGGTATGCAGAGCAGCCACACAGGAAAGCCATGAGCTCTGAATCCAATTCTGTAGCTCAGCCCTCACCTGAGCACCTACACCACAGGGTTGCTATAAGAATTCACCGGAGGGAGGTGGCTCATGTCTGTAATTCCAGCACTTTGGGAGGCCAAGGCAGGTGGATCATCTGAGGTCAGGAATTAGAAACTAGCATGGCCAACATGGTGAGACTTTGTCTCTACTAAAAATATAAAAATTAGCTGGGCATGGTGGCACATGCCTATAATTCCAGCTACTTGGAAGGCGGAGGCAGGAGAATCGCTTGAATCCAGAAGGCTGAGGGTGCAGTGAGCCAAGATCATGCCATTGCATTCCAGCCTGGGCGACAAGAGCAAAACTCCGTCTCAAAAAAAAAAAAAAGAATTCATCAGAGGAGCCTGTGACTGTCCTCCTGGAAGGTCTATAAGGAAGTATGCACTATTCACTGACTTTGAACATCGGATAGATCAGCTAGGGTAGGATGAAGGGGGATGATGAGGAGGAGGAAAATGCAACTCCTCCCATTTCTGGTTTTCTGTCCGCGCCACTGCAAAGTTAAAACAAGAAAAGATGTTCCTTTCTTCTCAAGTAGCTGAAGCATTCCCCACATAACATGTTCCTCACGTGTCATGCTGGGAGGGTGAGGAATCATTTGTTAGAGTATCATTAACATGTTTTACTACAACATATTCAAGTAATGTTTAAGTCATAAAATCTAGAAATCTAAGTGCTGGGAGGGTAACTATGGAAACGTGAAACTAAGATTTCTAGGGCCTTGCTTTGGCTGAAACACCTACACACCTTCTTCAGTGAGGTTGGCTTCTTGGCCTTGGGGATCTCCCTCTGCTTCCCTTTCTTTATCAGGGGGGCGCTGGAGTCCAAGGGATTGTGCGGGGTCTTCACTTGACTCACATGGCGACCTCTCTCCCCTGATGCACATTCTTTGGAAAGGACTGGCACTGCTCCAACTGAAACACAGTGGGAAAAAGGCCTCATGGTCACCTCCCAGATGCTCTACCCAGCTCTTGGACTGCAGCTTGCCCAGGGGCTGCCTCGGGGTATCCAAAGGAGTTTGCCATGTCATCCCCAGCCTGTCCCAACAACCCTTCTCATCTTTGTCAAACAATCTCTTACATATTCTTTTCATTGGCAATTTCTAAATGAAATTTATTATCTTTCAGATGAGATCCCCAAAAAGTATCAAGTAATTTAGGAACACCTACCTTCCTATCCATGTCATCAGATCTCCCATGTTTCCCAGTATAGGCTAATACTGCCTGGATCTCATTTTTTGACTCAGGGCAGTTCTAGGTGGTCTGCACTCACTGTTGCTACTGTGAACACGCCCCTCTCCACTACCATTTCCAGTTGACAATGCCTTTGTGGAAGCTGGCTATTGGTTTCTATATGTGTATCTTGTATCTAGGTACCTTATAAGGCCACTATAAGATTCTATTAATATTTCTAGTTAATTCTCTTGAGTTTTCCAGACATGTTTTCCCAAATCCCATCATGGGCAGTTGGTAATCCCTCTACATAGCCAATGAATTATTGTGATTACTACTGAACAGTTCAATTTTATTCTCCTTTTCTGTTCTATTGCCCTTATCGATAGTTATTTCAAGTAAACAGTTAATTCCTATATAGTTTTTTCCCCCACTTTTTGATCTGGAAAATTTCCAAACATACGCCAAAGAAAACAGAATGGTAAACAAACCCCGCGTCTATGTCCAGCTTCAACAGTCACCAACATTTTTCCAAATATATTTTACCTGCCTTCCTTTAATTTTGGAACACGTTTTTAAAATAACCGGTGCTTTGGCAATCAGGCAGTCCCACTAAGTCTCACCTGTCGGATTCACTGCTTCAATGCAGAATGTAACCTGCACAGGTCAACTAAGATAATGGTACCTGCCTCCCAGGCTGCTCTGGCCTTAGTAAGCACAACTGCTTGCATCTTTGGAGCCTTGTTTCCACATGGGGTTTGAACATACATGTGACTGGCTCAATTCTTTTTCTCAGGTCTTCTTGGAAAACCATGTGTGGCTCATATGTGCTCACTCACCCAGTCCCCAACGACACCACCAAGTTCAGTATCTCACCTGGGCTCCTGCAAAACCTGCCACAAGCCCTCCAACTCTACACCTCCTGCACCCCACTGCCAGGCACCTCTTCACAAAGCACTGTGGGCCTGAGGATAGTCCTTTCCTCACAGCAGAGGAAGATCAACCATTCCCTCCCACAAAAACAACCACCAAGTTCAACATAACTGCCAAAAACAATCATATCAGCCCTCTGGAAAGTGACCAAAGGCTTCCAACAAACCGAGGAGTGCTTACTTCTTAGATGACTAGCCTTTGGATCAGAACAGTATGAGTCTGGACATTCCTTTCTGAGGCTTTTCCCAGCTTCTCCCTGCTCAGCTTTGGCTCATTCAACCAGGTGGCAAGGCTGTGAAAACCAGGAGCTTCCCTGTCAGTGCCATAAGGGGCTTGCTGAATTCAGAGTGTGGTCATTTAAAGCGGTGATTTCAGCAAATGGGGAAGGCAAGGGAGCATGGCCAGTAAGAGGCTGCCATTTTGAATAGGCAAGCAACAGACACCACCAGGCCAGTGAGGACTTACATGGAGTCCAGGGGAAGACTCACTACAGGGATGAGCTATGGGGTGGTCAACCAAGAATTCTATATTCAGCAAAACTAACCTTCAAAAAGTAAATGCAAAATAAAGACATTCCTAGATAAACAAAGACTGTGAGAATTTGTTGCTAGTATGGCTTGTGTCACTAATACTAAAGGAAGCCCTTCAGAAGAAATACAACCAGAAGGGATACAAGATGGCAAATGAATCCAGAGGAATAAAGAACACCTAAAATCGTAATTATGAAACTGGTAAATATAAATTTTTCCCTTATTTCTTCTCTTCTTTAAAAGATATGGCTATATAAAGTAGTAGTTCCAACACTGCAGTGTTCAGTTTATAATATATTTAGATGTACCATATGACAATAGCATAAAGGGAAGGAA
This sequence comes from Aotus nancymaae, assembly GCF_030222135.1. Lineage (NCBI taxonomy): Eukaryota > Metazoa > Chordata > Mammalia > Primates > Aotidae > Aotus > Aotus nancymaae. The sequence goes on from NW_026988455.1 coordinate 23,629,048, forward strand.
GAAAATGGAGATATATTGGAGTAAAGCTTTTCTAATATATAAACTAACACGTATACTGTAATCCATATAGCAACCACTAAGAAAGTTTTTCAAACTAAACTTAAAAAAAAAAAATCAACAAGAAATCAAAAGTGTACTCTAAAAATATTTAACACCAGAGGCAGTAAAAGAGGAAGCAAGGAACAAATAACAAAGCTGACAAAAACAAGCAATGGGGAAAGGACTCCCTGTTCAATAAATGGTGCTGGGATAAGTGGCTGGCCACGTGCAGAAAATTGAAACTGGACTCTTTCCTTATATGATATACAAAAATCAACTCAAGATGATTAAAGACTTAAATGTAAAATCCAGAACTATAAAAATCCTGAAAGACAACTCAGACAATACCATTCTGGACACAGGAACTGGCAAAGAGTTCATGACAAAGACATCAAAAGTAACTGCAACAAAAGCAAAAAAATTGACAAATGGGATCTAATCAAACTAAATAGCTTCTGCACTGCAAAAGAAACATGAAAGTAAACAATCTACAGAATGGGAGAAATTTTTGCAGTCTACCCATCTGACAAAGGTCTAAGATCCAGCATCTATAAGGAACGTGAACAAATTTACAAGAAAAAAACAACCCCATTAAAAAGTGGGCAAAGGACATGAACAGACACTTTTCAAGAGACATACATGTGGCCAACAAGCATATGAAAAAAAGCTCAAAATCACTGATCATTAGAGAAATGCAAATCAAACCACAATGAGATACCACCTCACAATAGTCAGAATGGCTATAACAGATGCTAGTGAGGTTGCAGAGAAAAAGAAACACTTATACACCGTTGCTGGGAGTGTAAGTTAGTTCAACCATTGTGGAAAGCAGTATGATGATTCCTCAGACCTAAAACGGAAATACCATTTGACCCAGCAATGCCATTATATATCCAAAGGAATATAAATCATTCTATTATAAAGACAAATGCATGTGAATGTTCACTGCAGTACTATTCACAATAGTAAAGACATGAAATCAACCTAAATGCCCAGCAACAGTAGACTGGATAAAGAAAATGTAGTACATATGCACCATGGAATACTCTGCAGTCATAAAAAAGAATGAGATCACGTCCTTTGTACAAACATGGATGGAGTTAGAGGCTGTCATCCTTAGCAAACTAATGCAGGAACAGAAAACCAAATACCACATGTTTTCACACGAAGTGGGAGCTAAATGGTAAGAATAACACACAGACACAAAGGGGGAATAGACACTGGGCCTACTTGAGGGTGGAAGGAGGGAGAAGATCAGAATAACTATTGGTATCAGAATAACTACAGACTTAGTAACTGAGTGATTAAATAATCTGTACAACAAACCCCCATGATTCAAGTTTACCTATAAAACAAACCTGCATGTGTACTCCTGAACCTAAAACAAAAGTTAAAAAAAAAGGAGAAGCCACAGATTTAAAAAAAAAAAAAATAGTGCTTTTTGAAATAATTACTTCAAAAGGAAGAAACATTTAAAAGCCTCTGGTGGAAAATTTGCACGTTGCCTTTTATGACATACTGTGTGTTTTAACAGTCTTGGCTCTTAAGATGTGTCAGAGGAAAGAGGCAGCCACATCAGCACTAACTCAACAGTGTTCCCAGCGGTGCCCGATGCACAGGCTGCAATACATGGAATGCAGCTTCCTGACCCTGACCCAGACAGTAAAGATTTTCAGGAACTCGGGGTACCTCTATAGGTAAGGAGATTTTCAGCTACACAATGTCATCAATCAAGTGGAAAGCTCATCTTTTAATAAGATCAATTTTTAAAAATCATCCTATTTTAATAACTTAAAAATGTTTTAACTATGGAAAAATGACATAAAATTTACCATTTTAACTTTTTAAGTGAATAATTCAGTGGCATAAATTATATTCATGATGTTATGCAACCATCACTACTATCCATTTTCAAGACTTTTTCATGCTCCAATGAATACTCTGTCCCCATTAATAACTCACCATTCCTTTTCCCCTCAGCCCCAGGTATCCTCTAATTTATGTTTTCATGATTTTGCCTATTCTAGATATTTTTTAGTGGAATCACACAGTAGCTGTGTTTCTGTGTCTGGCTAATTTTATATGATATAATGTTTTCAGGTTTCATTCATGTATCATGTATAAGAATTCATTCCTTTTTTAAGGTTGAATTATTACACTGTGTAGGTACACCACATTTGTTTACACCATCACGTGGTAACAAACATTTGCGCTGTTTCTACCTTTTGGTTGTGAGTAATGTCATAGCAAACCCCAGTGTAAAAGTGTCTAAGTCTCTTATCTCTTGGGTAAATATTAAGGAGCAAAATCGCTGAGTCATGTAATAACTCTGCATTTAGCATTTTAAGAAGCCACCAGGTTGTCTTCCACAGTGGCTGCACCATTTTACGTTCCGACTGGCAGTGTACAAGGGTTCCAATTTTTCCATGCCTTCACTGACACTTGTTATTTTCTGTTTTAATTTCCCTGATGACTAACAATGTTGAGAATCTTTTCACATGCTTATTGACTACTTGTGTACCCTTTTTGGAGAAGTGTCTTTTCCAGTCTTTTGCCCATTTTTAAATTGGATTGTTTGCTGTTCAGCTGGAATTCCTAAATATTTGAATATTAATCCCCTATCAGATATATGATTTGCAACTATTTTTTTCCATTTTGTAAGTATTTTTTTCACTTTCTTGATAATGTCCTTTGGTATGCAAAATTTTTTAATTTTAATGTAGTCCAAGGTTTTTTTTTTATTGTTGTTGCTCATCTTTTTGGTGCTATTATCTAAAAATCCAATGTCTAATCCAAAGTCATGGAGATTTACCCTGTTTTCTTTTAAGAGTTTTATACTTTTAGCTCTTATATTTAGCTCATTGATCCATTTTGAGTTCATTTGGATCTATGGTATGAGGTAGGAGATATGACTATCCTTTAGCATGTGGAAATCCAGATGTTCTAGTACCATTGTAGAGACTGTTCTTTATTCTTTTCATCGACTTGGCACACTTATGGAAAAATCAATTGGCCACAGATACTCTACTCCACAGGTCCATATCTATGCTATTCCAGCATCACATTGTTTTGATTATCTATAAATAACTTTTGATAACAAGAGGAAATGTTAACACAATAATCTAGCTGAAAAAGACTTCCAACCACTTGCCTGAGATAGACAAACTCTTACCTGAGACCACCACTGGTTTGGAGGACTGCTTTGCATGCTGAGAGTGCTGCTTCTTCTCCAGGGCTGTCAGCATGCCCCCCAAATCCAACTGCACTGGAAGCTGGCTCTTCTTTACATTATTTTTAAAATTACCCTGAAAGTTCAAAATTCATAAGTTTACTTATAAAACTATACAAACTGTGCTTTCATTTTACAAAAAAACTGATGTAATTAAAGACAAAATGAAATAAGGTTTAGAGACTATAAAGAAGAATTTTTAAAAATTCAAGTAACAGGAAAATAGGGAAAAAAAATCAATCCCATATTATCTGCCAATATTACCATGGTTGTTTATGTCATTCTTCTTTCAGAAAGTTGGGTTTATATTAAATCAACTACACTTTTGTCTGTATCTCCATTGTGAGTGGTTAACAATGCACATCTATAGACAAGACACTAGCACTTATATAAAGTCTTTGGCTACAAAGTCTGTGTATGAGGCTCCTTGGTTAGTACTACTGTCTCATTAGCACCATTTTCTCTCCAAATGCCTCTGTAAACCAACAAAATGTCATGAAATTATAGAGATGCAACCAAAAGTCTACATAAGCCCAAATCATACTCAGCAAATAGTATTAAGTGCAGGCTCAAAGTCTGATATGCTTAAAACAAGTATTATTTTTGACATTGTTGTGATTTGGGTTTTGAGACTATAAAAAAGTTGTACAAGGAAGCCCAGTGATATGTCCTAAGGCATGGCGTCCCATTTGCTTAATGCCTCCATTCCACTCTCTTGCCAAGTGTTCTCTTCCCGGACACCAAAAACCGTACTGGCTGAGGGCTCCCATCAGGGGAAAGTACCACGTGCAACAAAGGACAGGCAAGGAGGCCTGCTGCATGGAATGAAGATGAGCAAATTATGACACTGAACTTAAAGTTAACTCACACAAAGGTTTAGAATTTTATTTTTCACGAATCCAGAAACAATCGTTCCCCCTTTAAAAGGCAAAATGACAATGCATATCCTAGCAAATAAATGCCTACAAGCACACAAGTTCCCCATCTAAATTATGAATCACAGGGTCCCTCCTGAATCTACGTTGTAGGTGGTGGAGTGTGGAAGGGCAATCACTTCCACTTTAGCTTCTATTTTGACTACACAGAGTAAAACTGTGGTGCCTCTCTTATTTTTCTTCTGTTAGATACTACTGACTTGCAAAAAAATTTTTGTTTCCGAAATAAACTGAGTCAACTTTTTTCCTTTAAAGTATCATAAGGCAGTATATAGCCCCCTTCTTTCTGACTTAGCAAATGCAGTTACCAATAATCTTATTATAAAATAATCTTATAAAGTAATAAAATCTTATTATTTAAAACATTTTAGCTTAAGAGTAATTCTGTTTCAACATGCTAGGTGCAGTTCTCTAGTGAAGGAATGAATCAAAACAAAACCACCTGTCTCCATACGGAGATGTCTGGAAAGCAGTTTTTCTCAAGCATTTAGTTGAGCCAGAAAAGTTAAGCCTAAAGCAATTGTGGTTTCAATCTAAAAATTACCTGTGGCTGCTGTTTAGACTGAAATTTCGGTCTCTCTATTCTGTCTCTTCTTTCAGATGCAACTGCCAGGTTAGGAAATTCCTCAGCATCCTAAGTAAACCACACACCCCTTTAGCTCTTTGTTAATGCAAACACACCAAGTGCAACCTTTTCCTTGCTTATATTTTCATTCTTCAATAAGGTCCCACAAAAGTTCTTAAAAGTGATTTAAAAAAACAGCCGTGAAACTCTCACGTAAGAGTTTCTACTTTACACAACTTGGAGCAAATTTAAAGACCACAGTTCTAATACCCCTTTGCTCAAAAAAGAGAGTGCCACCAACGATCTTGGTACACTTGAGGGATCTACAGAACTGACCTTGGACTACCTTGGCATGAGAGTATTCAAGTACCTGTTCTTCAAAAGACTATGTTTTTCATTAGAGAAACTGTCTAGATTCAGTAGACCTGCATGTTATATGTGCTGAACCCAGGATAGTAAATGGAGTCAAAGGCAACGGGCCTGCTAAAAAACAATTTTTAAATCACTTGAAAATGCCTATGTCATTCTGTCAGTATTTTAGGTGCCTTGGAAAAAGATAGGAAACATGGGGCAGAAATGTAAATTATTCACTGGCCTAAACCATAATGCTCTGCCATGGTAGGTTTTCAAACATTTAACCCATCTATTCTCAAATGGATGTTACAGGAGCCTTGGGAACCCCCACCCCAAGTCTGTGGGAATGCCCTGGGCTTGCCCCTAAGCTGGGCACCCAGGCAGCACCTCTGAGACAGTCTTCGGCCTGCACAAGCAGCCAGGCTGCCTGAGTCTGGTACAGCAATGTAAAGAAAACAACCAGGCACGTAATTAAGTCAGAATCCAGGCTGGCTCCTTAGAGTACAAGACATGCTTGCAGTATCATGGGACAATTAAAGCCATCCTTTTGGAAGTTCCTGAAATCTTCCTGACTCAGGCCCTCAATGATTCTATAGTATTCTACATTTCTCTCTATAATGAAGCACTTTATAATAAGACTTCTGGATAGAAAAGAAGGCCCTGCAAAAGCCAGCATTCCAAAGCAAGGGAAAAAAAAAACAAAACAGGAAAAGAAGATAACTGAAGGGAACTATTAGTAATATGGCACACAAACTATTCAACTCTGATACAAGTAGTTTTGTCTCCAGACCATGCATTCATTCAAATGTTCACGGAGTGGCTGCTCTGAGACAACTAGGAAGCCAAAATGAAGAGGTAAGAAGAAAGAGTAGCTACTGCTTTCTTTAGCACTAAGAAAATGATCATTAAAAGGCCCTGGAGATTTTCACTTAGGAAAGCAATATGAACTCATATTTCTATTAAGAAAGACCCACTTATTATATTACACAATGTGAGTAATAAATATAAATGTACTTCAATTCTTGGAGGCTCTTGAACTGTCAGGACTTCATATTTTGATGCAGACTTCTCTTTCTTTTTCTTATTCTTTCTTGAGTCTTCATTTTGTTGAAGGTCACTACCTTGTGATGCTTTAGACTAGAACAAAAATACAAAGCAAAAATCCTCAGTTTTTAGGGTGATCAATAGAATGTTTAATACTATGCATCAGCAAAATTAAAGTATCAACTCCTATAATCACATGGCAATTTTATTCAGAGTTAGGTTCCTCATCTCTTTTTAAAAGAGCCAGCATTCATTAGAATAATTCTGAAGGAAAAAAAGTTTGTTGGAATAGTTGTAATACCCAATTCCTTTTGAAAACTGGTAGATTTGGATAGAACCTCATTTTCAGCTTGAGGAGATCATGGTGTTAAGGACCTTACTGATCCCAGCCTAAGCTCTCCCTGTAATTCCAGGCACGCCACTTCCACCAGAATGGCCCAGTGGTTCCTCATCTGTACATCACACCTGTCTGCACAGCAGAATCACCCATGGAACCTTCAAATCAAATACCTGGGCCCACCCCAGGACTTCTAAATGTGACGTCATCATTCCTACAGCCCCCTAACCCCACGGGCCTCTATTCATCCAGGTCAAATGTGCTTTAGCCACAAGGCCTTTGCACTGAAGCCCCTTCACTGGAATTTCGCTAGGCTGGGACTGCTCCCTCATCTCCAATTATCCTTTGCTCTCTACCCTTGGACTTTTCTCTTCAGAGCACTGATCACTCTCTGACATATCCTACGTCTGTCTGCATGTTGTCAGCCTCCCTCCATCAGAATGGAGGCTCTCAAAGGGCAGGGAACTTTTTGTTTTAGGCCCTGCTTTATACCCAGTTGGAATTTACACTTCAGAAGTAAAAGTCTCAGCAGCTTTTAAAAAGAGTATGTTTATCCACTGACCCATGGGAGTGGTCCATGATATTTTTGTAAGTGAAAAAGACAAGTTTAAGGGTAATGTGTATAAAATGATCGCATTTTGTTTAAGAAAAAACAACAACAGAGTCTCTTTGTTCATATTTTCATGAGCCTGAGACAGGACATATGCCTGATTGCTAATGCATGTTTCTCTGAAGGTAGGCATCAAAAGTGTGAGAGAGATGACCTTTTCCATAAGTAGATCCTTGAAGTATTACATTTATTATTTCTGTAATAAAATTTCACAATACACAAAGTTAAAAAAAAAATTCTGATCACTATCAGTCCAGCTATGTAAAATGCAAAATGCAAAGCTATTTGGGTTGTAAGATAACAGGAGATGCTGATATTCTTCTTATCTTTTAGAATTTTTATAAAATAAGCTTTTCTTAGAACTGTAATTAAGAAAATAATTTTTTAAAAAGATCTTGGGAAAATAAAACAAAATCTGTTAACTCTTAGAATGCTAACTGCATATTAGGAAGACTGGCTCTCAGAGAGACTTGGCAGCTGCAACAAAGAATTAGACACTGGCCTGTTGTCCAGCCTGCCCCTGGCCACCCAGAGACAGGCAGGAGGCTTCACTGAGAGTTAAGCTCAATGTGTGCACAAAAGGAAGGGTCTCTCCCTTACACATACTGCTCTCTCTCTCAAATACACGCACAGAGCAGCAAGGAACAAGCACACATCTACCTTCACTGTAATTGTTACCCTGTAAATACACAGCTACCATTTATGTGGAAGAGCTAATTACATTTTTGGAAATAAAAAAGTATCCACTCAAAAAGACAGAAAACCATTATGCTAAACAAGACTGCATTTCAATCTAAAATAATATAGCCATACATAATGAAAACCAAGAACGTAGCTAGACCAATTAAAAAAAGGCTCTTGAAGAAAGAGTTCTAGGAATCAATAACAATGTAACTTAAAGTTGGGTGTGGTGGCTCACGCCTATAATCTCAGTACTTTGGGAGGCTGAGGCAGGAGGATAGTTTGAGCCAAGGAGTATAAGACCAGCCTGGGCAACATGGCAAAACCCTGTCTCTACAAAAAATACAAATACTAGCTGGGTGTGGTGGTGCATGCCTGTAGTCCCAGTTACCAGGAAGCCTGAGGTGGAAGGATTGCTTGAGCCAGGGAGGTCAAAGCTGCAGTGAAAAAAAAAGTACTTAAAATTACTTAAGGGAAAAAAATCTATTCTAAATGTTATGTTATAACAAGTAAATAAATTCCATTAACCAAAAGCCGTGTGTGGTGGCTCACACCTGTAATCCCAGCACTTTGGGAGGCCGAGGCAGGCGGATCACCTGAGATTGGGAGTTCAAGACCAGCCTGACCAACATGGAGAAACCCTGTCTCTATTAAAAATACAAAATTAGCTGGGCATGGTAGCACATGCCTGTAATCCCACTTACTTGGAGGCTGAGGCAAGAGAATCACTTGAACCTGGGAGGCGGAGGTTGCAGTGAGCCGAGATCGTATCACTGCACTCCAGCCTGGGCAACAAGAGCAAAACTCTGTCTCAAAAAAAAAACCAAACAAAAAAACCCCAAAAATCCATTAACTAAAAATCAGTAACATGTACCAGGTGATCACAAACAGTGGAATTCAATTATTTTGCTACTAGTACTCTTATACTGGTAAAAGCCACTTAAATTCAACAAAGACCAGGGGAAAAAGAAGTGGAAACTTTACACACCAGAGCATAAACTTATGCCAACATTTCTTCTTTACATAATTCAAACCGGTTTGCAGATACTTTAAGTAGAGAGATCTAAAACGTACATTCTCACTCATACAAAAAAGCTATCACTTGTATTTCTTGACTCACTACCTATTCTTTATTCAATGTGCAAGTACAATAAACTCAGACTACTAACTACAGTATAGAATGAAACACATTTACAGTTAGGATTTGGAGGGATTACAAAAAGACTATCCTGGCTGGGCGTGGTGGCTCACACCTGTAATCCCAGCACTTTGGGAGGCTGAGACAGAAGGATCACCTGAGGTCAGGAGTGAGATCAGCCTAGCCAACATGGTGAAACCCTGTCTCTACTAAAAATACAAAAATTAGCCAGGCATGGTGGCGGGCACCTGTAATCCCACCTACTCATGAGGCTGAGGCAGGAGAATCGCTTGAGCCTGGGAGACGGAGGTTGCAGTTAGCAGAGATCGTGCCACTGCACTCCAGCCTGGCGACAGAGCGAGACTCCATCTCAAAAACAAAGACTATCTAGTGGCACAGAAAATCAACATAATCAAAATGTGATGCATATCTCTTTTTCCCTCATCTTTTTTATGGTAGTACCATATATATATAACATAAAAGGTACTATCTTAACTATTTTTCTGTGCACATTTCAGTGGCATTAAGTACACTCACACTATTGTGCAACCATCATCACCATTCATTCCCAGAACTCATTTCCTCTCACAAAACTGAAACTCTGTACCCATTAATAAACAACTTCTCATTCCCCACTTTACTGAGCCCCTGGCAACCACTATCTTACTTTCTGTCTCTAGTGATACGTACCTTTTTGGTAGGATGAACAATGTGTTTTTCTTTGTTGTAGGAAGGATCTGAAGATAAAACTGCAGAAGATGGTATGCTAACATTTTTAGGATCTGCTGATGAAGCAATGGTCTTTAAGTTTATCATAGAAGTGACAGTTTTAGGGGCTGGTGACAGTTCTGTAGATAATGTCTGTCGAACAACATAACCCATTGGTGTCCAAGATAACTCTGCTCAAAGATAACCAAAATTGTTGGACAATCTCAACAGTAAAATAGAAAGTCCTTAGTTACTCAAACATGCATTACATGAGGTAACTGCTTGGAGCATAAATAAATGTAGGCTATCATTTACAACGTCCTCTTGGAAACTATAGTAGTCACTAAATTTGTTTTTCTTCCTGGAGCATGCATGCTGAATTTTTTCCCTTTTAACTTGTAAGGTTAATTTTCCTGGAAACTGGTTTTATAACTTGGGGTTTGGAGGTGGGTAGACAGTTTTAGTTAAACAACAATCCACAATAAATGTCCACGTGACAAGCACACAGAATTAACGAACTAAAGATCAAATTTTGGCCCTACTAACCTTGAAGTGTACCTTTAACATCAGAAGTCAAAGATCACTAGACTTCAGCTATCACAATAACTGGTAATTTATTTCTTTTAGAACAGAGCCATAAGTACAGCAACACTACTCCTTTAGGTGCCCATCAAACTCTATATACAGACAAAACAAAAGGACAACTCCTTTAGGTGCCCATCAAACTCTATATACAGACAAAACAAAAGGACATCTATCTATCAAAAGGAGTTGTCCTTTAGGTGCCCATCAAACTCTATATACAGACAAAAAAAGGACATCTATCAGGTGATCCAGGCAGGTGAACACCTGCTAGCAGCCTGTGGCTACCCTCAAGGGTAAGGCAGACTATTCTCATCACTAGAGAACTACACATCCTCAGAGCAGCCAGTGAAATACAGACCATTACTCAATCACATACACATCAAACATGAGAATACAAAAGAAAACACCCTATGAATACATTTGGAATCATTTTGTAAAAATGTCTTCTGTTAGGACAAGCTACTGTAAAAATTTCAAAGCAGGATACATGGAACTCTCTCTGAATGTATTACTTCTTGGTCAGGACAGGACAGATGAATAGTCCTCACAGTATGGCAGGAGGCTCCCAGGACCCTTACAGGGGTCCATGGGGTCAAAACCCCTTTCCTGGAGTACGAACGTGTTAGTTGCCTTCAATACTCTCCCTCTCTCACAAGAACACCTGGGAGTCTTCCAAATGCTGTATGAGGCAGGACCACGAGGCAGGTGAACGCCGTGGCAGATCTACAGAGCCAGATGGCAGAGCTGCACAAGTGGAAAGCAAGGCTGCTCTCTGCACTACAGTTTTTTAATTTTGAAAAATGGTTTTCATAAAAATATGGTATGTTAAAATGTAATACACTTATTATTGTTATTTTCAAGCAAATCAATTATTTAAAACATTTGTTTTAACTTTGAAAGGGCAAATATTGACAGGTATCACCCAAATAAACAGGAGCTCTTTGGGGTTCTCAATCTTTAAGGGTTTCAAAAACTTTTGAGACTAGGCAATACTAAAGGAAGTAGTCATTGCTGAGTTCATAAAATTTCTCACTGAATCGGAAGTATTTCATTTAGAATTCCTGTCTCTTATTTTTTACTCCTTGTGTGTGGATGTGGGATCTCATTTACTTACTTTAACTTTCTAAACTAACATTGATGTTAGGTTACCCACAACTCATTAGCTATCTTAAGGCTTTACAACAGAAACCATTTCAATTTCACTGGAGTTAAAAATGAACTCAGAAAATATATGACATTTTAAAAATTAGTATTTTGTAGCCACTTTTACCTCTTGTACATGAAGGAGAATTGGTAGCAGCATTAGCAGTTACAGATTCATTTGGGTTATTGTTTTTCACCATTTCACCCTAAAAATCAAACACATTAGATGTCAATAGAGAAATGTAAATTAAAACAAGGCGATACTACTACATACCAAAATCCAGAACACTGACAACGGAAATCCTTATTCACTACTGGTGAGAATGAAAAATGACACAGCCACTTTGGAAGATATTTAATAGTTTAGCAACTCCTTACAAAACTAAACATACTCTTACCATATGATCTAGCCATTATACTCCTTAGTAATTAACCAAAGGAGTTGAAAACTTATGTCCACACAAAAACCTGCACACAGATGTTTAGAGCAGCTTTACTTATAACTGCCACAGCTTGGAAGCAGCTGAGATGTCCTTAAGTAGGTGAATGGGTAAACTGTGGTATATCCAGATGATGAACTATTATGGATCCCTAAAAGAATGTACTATCAAAGCCATGAAAAGACATGGAAGAAACTTAAATGCACATTTCTAAGTGAAAGAAGCCAATCTAAGAGGGCTACATACTATATGATTCCAACTATATAACATTCTAGAAAAGACAAAACTGTGGAGACAATAAAAAGACAGTAGGAGGAGTTGAGGGGAGGGAGGGATAAACAAGTAGAACATAGAAGATTTTTAGGGCAGTGAAACCACTCTGTACCATACTACGATGATAGACACACATCATTATGCAGTTCCCCAAAGTCTTAGAAGACACAACAACAGCAACAGTGAACCCTAAAGCAAACTATGGGCTTTGGGTGATGAGGACATGTCAATGCACATTCATCAATAGTAACAAATGCATCACTCTAGTGCAAGATGTTGATAATGAAGGAAGCTGTGTGTTGTGTGCAGGCAAGGGGCATATGGGAAATCTCTGTACCTTCCTCTCAACTTTCCTGTGAATCTAAAACTGCTCTTGAAAATAAAATCTATTTTTTTAAAAAGCCAAAGCAGTTATTTTCCATTTCAAATTCAAAGTAATCACTTAATTTTAAAATATAGGTTTCCTTGCCATTCTTAAATTCTGCAAAATGTATGCTAATTAAAATTTCCAAATATATAAGTACATAAAGTGAAAAGTTAAATTACTTCCTTCAACCAAATCTCACTCCCTAGAGGAAAACACCACCCACATCTAAAGCTTCATTAGTATCCTTCTATTTCTTTGCCTATGATATAAACATTTGTGTATCATATTTTTATATGGATTCCCATAATGGAATTATATCACACATAATGTTGTGGCAACTTTTAAAAAACTTTTAACATATCACTGACAAACTTTCCAAGTTGGCACAGATGTACCACACAATTCTTAAAGCTGCAATGATCCCATGTAAATGAGAAAGCCATCATTCACTAGGCCCACACACTAAAGTCTAACAATCCATCAAAATGTCTGTCTACAAAAACAACAAATGTAAGCCTGCAACGTATGTGCCCCCCAACCCGACCTTTTTTTTTTGGGAGACGGAATCTTGCACTGTCGCCTGGGGCTGGAGCGCAGTGGCACCATCTTAGCTCACCTCAACCTCCACCTCCACCTCCCAGGTTCAAGTGATTCTTCTGCCTCAGTCTCCTGAGTAGCTGGGATTACAGGCACAGCCACCATGCCAGGCTAATTTTTTTTTTTTTTTTTTTTTTTTTTAAGTAGAGACAGGGTTTCACTATGTTGGCCAGGCTGGTCTCGAATGCCAGACCCCATGATCTACCCGCCTTGTCCTCCCAAAGTGCTGGGATTACAGGTGTGAGCCACTGTGCCCGGCCATGTATGCCCCCTTTAATAAAGACAGAAAGCTGTCTCATATATTAAACATAAGATATATAATGACACTATGTGTATGGGGGGTCAAGTACATTAAAAGTCTCCTCCAACTGACTAACAACACCAGAGGTAAAAGTAAATTAAAAAATTCGAAGCTGAATCCATTAAGTAGACAATGGATGTAAAATAATTTTAAAAATTCATATGCTTCACAAATTTACCCATTTGCCAATTCATAACATGATCTGGGAATAAAAAATAAAATTATTAAAGCACAGTCTTTTTTAGTAAACATAACTTTTGTGCTTACCAAGGCCAATAAAAAATTAGAAATAGTTTACCTGTTCCAAGAATGGTTAAATAAATTATATATGTCAGTATGAGAGATCCAATGCAACAGTTGTTTTAAAAAAATACTGAATCACATAGAAAAAATACCAACAAAGTTTTAAAAAATTCAAACATAAGACTACACATATTTATAATTTCAAGTTGAGGGAAATTCCTGCAAGAGACCATTTTTAAAAGATTATATGTTAAGCAAGCTTTTATTTTGGTTGTACAGTTTCAGACAAATTTTGTGTGTGTGTCATTTATAGACATTACTTATATCAAGAAAAAGTGTCTTAGAAGGAAAATAAAGTTTTTAAAAGCCCACACATAATTCAAAAGTATATGGGACTCTTAACAGAGCAATCAGTATGTGTATCTTCTACCTTAGTTCATGTTTAAACACATTAACAGTCACAGGTAATAAGCGACCTTGATATAAAGCACCAGTCACATTCCTGCTCACTCCATGAGCCAACCCTGAGGCTTACACAGCATCCTGGACTACTTCTGTAGGGCACTCGTGAGAGGTGCACGAGATGAAGACCGGGAGCCCAGTGGCTATTCAGCCACTGCACAGACCCAGCCTGGAGCCCCTAGAGCAGGCCAGATGGAACTACGGTTTTTAGACAGCCATCAGTTGACCAGACTTCTCCCAGCTCCTTGACAGGAAAGCACTATGTTACAACAGTGTGAGGGGACAACAACATGAGGGTCCTGCATGCAAACTGCTACACAAAGGTGTATCTTCTGCACATTACCAGTAACTGTCACTGACCCTTCAAGGCCTTAGTGTCCAGGCACCTAACAGAAGTCTAAGGGCAGGAAACAAATCCTTTCTCAATTCAAGAGGTAAGCGAACAAGTGACGCCTGTTTTTTTTTTTCCTTCTTCTTTTTGCTTGCCTTCATACTGGCACGTATCCCACCACTCCTTCAGTGGAAATTTATCAGAAGCCATTTTAGGGACTACTAATCAGATGCTACTTATTCTTGGTAGTCTCAAATCAATCTATTTGAGAGAAATACCTCAACATGGTGGACTAAAACTTTGAGATCAAATGTTGAACAAAGTGAATTACCTGCTGTAATAACTTTTCCTGAATTTGCTGTATCGTTAACAAGACAAGGAGGTAGATAAAAGCCTGCAAAATTCAGAAGTTACACTATGTAGTTTTAAATAATATGACATTAAGTCCTCACTTAACACCATGGATAGGTTCTTGGAAACTGTGACTTTAAACTAAACCATATAAAACAAAATCAATTCCTTTTTTTCATCAACATCATAATGAAATGATGGTGAAGGATATGTTAATGGAAGACCTGCTATACAGCTTTCATTTAAAGTTGCAGTTTCCTTGAGCAGACAAATTAAAAAATAATAATAATAAATAAATAAATAATAATAAAGTTGCAGTTTCCAAGAACCTATTAACAACATTATGTGAGGACTTAATGCATTTCGATTTTTTAAAAAGTCTTTTTTTCCATATTGGAAAAAGTACTAACAGAATGCTAGAAGCAGTGTGTCCAAAATGGTCTGTCAAAGCAGCTAGACTCTGCCAGAATCTTCTCCTTCTAAGGCACTACAATACCTTTCAGCTACCAGATAAAAAGGAGTATACTAGGCTGGGCGCAGTGGCTCACACCTATAATCACAGCACTTTAGAAGGCCAAGGCAGGTGGATCACCTGAGGTCAGAAGTTCAAGACCAGCCTGACCAATATGGTGAAACCCTGTCTCTGGCTAATAGAAAAAAATTAGCCAGGCGTGGTAGCATGTGCCTGTAGTTCCAAGTATTCGGGAGGCTGAGACAGGAGAATTGCTTGAATCTGGGAGGCAGGGGTTGTAGTGAACCAAGAAACCAAGATTGCGCCACTGTACCCCAGCCTGGGCGACAGAGTGAGACTCTGTCTCAAAAAAAAATAAAAGGGTATACTAGGTGATTCTTTTAAAACCACAGCCACACCAGGTGTTATAGCCTCACTGTAAACTGTTCTAACAAAGAAGGTCATTTAAATGCACAATGAAAGGCTTCCCCCACGCATCCTCCCCAGCTCCATGGACGTCAAAGCCCACATCAAGATTCAATGTGTAATGTTTGAAGTGAGACAATTTAAAAAGTGTGTACCAAGAAAAAGTAAGGGAGACAGAAACCCTCACCTCACCTTTGATAACACTGCAGCTGGTTTTACTACTTCTCTTAGAAGAGAAGTGTTGGTAGAGGCAGAGTGGACAGGTCCCCACTTGGGTTGCTTCTGTAACTCTGACATATTGTTCTCTGCACCCTGCAGTTCAGGAAAGTCCAGTGTGGTAAATTCAAACTCAGGTTTGGAGGTAGATACATTTTTTGCAATGACTTTCGATTTCCTGTCTGTTCGCTTATGGTAACCATCTGTAATTACAAAATTAAAAGTAGGAATAAAAATTTACTTACTGGAATATTATGCAGCCATCAAAAACGATGAGTTCGCGTCCTTTGTAGGGACATGGATGAACCTGGAAACCATCATTCTCAGCAAACTGACACAGGAAAACAAAATCAAACACCGCATGTTCTCACTCATAGGCGGGTGTTGAACAATGAGAACACATGGACACAGGGAGGGGAGCACTACGCACTGGGGTCTGTTGGGGGGAAATAGGGGAAGGACAGCGGGGGGTGGGGAGTTGGGGAGAAATAGCATGGGGAGAAATGCCACATATAGGTGAAGGGGAGGAAGGCAGCAAATCACATTGCCACGTATGCACCTATGCAACAATCTTGCATGTTCTTCACATGTACCCCAAAACCTAAAATGCAATAAAAAAAAAAATTTAGTTACTGTTTGATGACTGGTACTCAAGCAAAAATTGCAGAGTATAAAGACTATTGCTATTAATGCAACAGGTTGTTGTCAAAACACCGTAAGTCTCACCAGTGTTGATAACCTTCCTTTGTAAAAGTATAAACTTTAAATGATCAGAAGTATCAATCACTCTGGTTGGGCCATCATGCAGAAAAACCAAAATGCACTGCACATTTTAGGAGTATGTATAGTCACGCACCACACAATGATGGTCTGGTCAACAATGGGTTACATATACAACATCCCCAAAAGATTGTAACAAAGCTGAAAAATTCCTATTGCCTACTGGTAACGTCATGGTGTGAGGCATTACTCATGTGTTTGTGGTGATGCTGGTGTAAACAAACCTACTGAGCTAACAGGTGTATAAAAGTATAGTACATACAATTATGTAAAGTACATAATACTCGATAATGATAATAAACAACTATGTCACTTGTTTATGTATTATACTTTTTATCTTTGGAGCATATACTCCCTATACTTACAAAAAAAAAAGAAAGTTGGCCGGGAACAGTGGTTCACACTTGTAATCCCAGCACTTTGGGAGGCCAAGGCGGGCAGATCACTTGCAGTCAGGCGTTCGAGACCAACCTGGCCAACAAGGTAAAACCCCGACTCTACTAAAAATACAAAAATTAGCTGGGTGTGGTGGCATGTGCCTGTAATCCTAGCTACTTGGGAGGCTGAGCAATTCTCCTACCTCAGCCTCCCAAGTAGCTGGGCTTACAGGCATGCATCACCACACCCAGCTAATTTTGTATTTCTGTAGAGATGGGGCTTCTCCATGTTGGTCAGGCTGGTCTTGAATTCCCCATCTCAGGTGATCCACCCACCCTGGCCTCCCAAAGTGTTAGGATTATAGGCGTGGTCTACCACACCCAGCCTTGTATCTTTTTACTATATTTTTACTGCACCTTTTCTATATTTTGATACACAAATACTTCCCACTGTTACAGTTACCTACAGTATACAGTACAGTTCTAAAGGTTTATAAGTTAGGAACAATAGGCTATATCATATAGCCTAGCCAGGCAGTAGGCTATACCATCTAGGTCTGTGTAAGTACATTCTAAATGTTCCCACAATGATGAAACGAAGGACACATTTCTCAGAATGTGTACCCATCAGTAAGTGAGGCATGACTGTAATTCTAAGGCTGATGAAAAAGATTACCTTAACGTGACTGTGCAGCTGGGCATTTTAATTATTCTTAATATACATTTTAGAGTACTGCAAATTAAAGGGACTCTAATGAATTTTCTGTGCTAGTAAACCTTCCATCTTTCAGTTTGCTGGAATAAACTAGAGGGAAGCAGGCCTCATAAAATGCATAACCTCAGGCCAGGCATGGTGGGTCACACCTGCAATCCCAGCACAGGCAACACAGGGAGGGAGACCTTGTCTCTTAAAACAACAACAACAACAATAAAGCATAACCTCTTTCTCATCTTTCTCATGAAATGCAGTGGATAATAAGATAGGCTGTAGCTCCATGAAGCCCCTCATTTAATTATAAGACCAGAGTTATTACAGTTAATACACTTCCCTTGTACCAGATGGTTTATAAGTGAAGTCAATGAAAAGAGGAAAATGTATATACCAAATAATACAAATTATAGGCACTTCAGAGCCCACAATGCAACGAGTACCAAATTATAATCCCATCCCTGGGAAAAGACCCCTAGAATCGCTCAGGAAGTCTGACGCCATCAGCTGTGTCAGACCCAGGTCTCAATTCTTGGAGTAGTCACAATGAACAAGCCCAGAGAAACAGCTGTATACACAGCAGGAATGTTTCTCGGGCACATGGGGTAGGCTGGCTTATACTACATAGTTGGTTATTTTTACCTGATTTCAAACTATTCTCAGCATAAATGGACAAACGATGTGAACCTCTAGATGATTTTATCTCAGATGATATAGTTCCATCAGCCCTTTTACTGTCAAACTTTTGCTCATCATATGTTTTTTTCTCATCATAGGTTTTTTTCTGCAGGAAAAGATTAAAAAGCAACATGAAATAAGAAAACCATCACTATAAAAAAGGTTTAAAGTAGCAAAATATTAAGTATTCACAATATAATCATTTTTTAAAAGACCAAATTATTTTTTAAAAGGTTAAATACAAAAAAAAAATACACAGTGCTTAAACATGAACAAATTTACCATTTCTTTACATCTTAAACATTAAAGCAACCAACTAACGGACACAACAAACTCCATCATTACTCACCTTAAACAGAGCTTTCATTTCTTGTGGTAGAGGACACATGTTCTCATTTCCATGCTTCACGGTTTGAAAACTTCGGTAACAACTGGGTTGGTTATAGTGATAGTGGGAGCCAGGCACTGAGTAAACATTCTGTGTAGAGTCAAGGGTATAAGAATAGGCATATGGATGAAGAGCTATCTCAGAAGATATATACTGAGGTGGAAAAGCTGAAGCTCCAAAGGCCATGTCTTCAGTGTATATTTTCTGCCTAAGTAAAAAGTGTAAACTTTAGTTGCAGATTTCATACAGCAAACCAAGAAGCTTTTCTGTAATAAACTAAGTCAAACTTCTTAACTTATTAATATTTTTGAGATCATTCACTCCAGCATTCGATCATTCACTCATTTTAAATATCCCTAATTAAAAGCCAAATAAAATCTGAGTGTTTCTTTCTCACCCTGCAAAGAAAGATGTCGACACTATTTTTTCACTAATGAGCTGGAAGTTCATAAGAAACATCAACAGAGCCAGAATATGCTCCAGCAGCTTTTTACTCAACTGCTGCCGAGTATTTGGGAAAGCCTTTCCCAGCAACCCTGGCCAAAATGCCCCTAAAGACCATTATCTCGGCCGGGCACGGTGGCTCATGCCTGTAATCCAAGCACTTTGGAAGCCAAGGCGGGCGGATCACCTGAGGTCGGGAGTTCAAGTCCAGCCTGACCAACATGATGAAACCTCATCTTTAAAAAATAAATAAATAAATAAAAGAAAGATCATTATCTCTGCTGAGGGGGGATCCAATGGCCTGCAATGCCTCCCTCAGGGATCCTGCAAATGGTTTTCTCCAGCCCTTCCCTGCTCCAAGCCCACCACCACATCCTGCGCTTTGCTGACTATCAGAACCAGAGTGCAAAGAAGATACCGCATGGCGCTGTGGCTGGAAACTACACAGTTTACTAACAAGATGGATGCCAGCTTTGAAAACTGCTATTGTCTCAGTTTTTCCCAAGCTGCTAGAGTAAACCAAAATATAATTTAAGACTGATTTTTCTTTGTTAGTCAATTTGATGTAAGGCTACAGGTTTCAAACTTTTTCCCACAAAAGCTGATACAATGACAAAATGCTAAGCAACTGATTCAAAATACAAACAGTAATCTCCTCATTCCAACAAATGTTTGTTAATTTCCAAAGCTGTTCCAAAACGTGCTAGTATACTAAAAGGCAGAAAAATCCAAACCTAATCGTGACACACCCTATAAGATCTTCGCTGTTACACTGTCAGCAGATAAGAGCATAGGTACTGCTTACTAGAAATCGTATTACTGATCTGCTGCAAGTAAGAGACTACACTAAGAAAGGGAGACTACAGGCTCTACCTAAAATATAATAATGTTTACTGCTTTCACTTCTATCCAATACTTAATCATATATTACCTCGTCTCACTGTGTACTATTTCGTGATATGTTAACTTAGATTTCTAAGATCTTTTAATTATAGGTAATTAATTTTAACATGAAATACTCCTAATTAAAAACCAAATAAAACCCTTTTTACTGACCTTTGTCTGTCCCATAAAACAACTGGCCTAGCACTGCTCCAAACATATAGCACTGAGGACTAGCTCTTTGTAGAGAAGAGTAGGCTCAAAGCTTCATCCCACTGCCTATATGTTCCTGTGAATTCAGTGCTGTATTTTGTTTGGGGCTCAGAAAAGTAAGCCGGGGTCAAGTGTCAGTGAAGGTAGGTAACATGTTCTTCATAAGAGAAGATGGGTTGATAGAAAAAAAAAATAGTGAAAAAGACTATCCCAAGTCCAACAAGCAGATAAATAAACAGACAAAAGAAACGTAGCTAAAAAAGGAAAGCAGGGACAGGGTCCATTGTTTTTGACGGCTGCTGTCATCCAGGAAATTTTCATCCAGGAGTCAGGAGTCCTTGGTTGGGGTCCTAGCTCTATTACAATCCAGTTTTCCATTCTAGATAAGTCATTTGGGTTCTGTCCCCTCACTGGTCCTTCCTCCTCTAGACAGTTGGTATTTTCCATTTCCATCCAGTGCAAACACAATTACATGCAGAGAACAATACTAAATATCAAAACAGTAATTCACAGCATCTGGTGTGGCTTCAAACGGCGTGTCTGGAAAATTCTAGACGGCAGGAGTGGCCCAGATGACCCTAAACCCACAGTGACACACCTGTTTCTCATTCACTGTCATACACTGCCCTATCCACACTGTAAGTCAAACTGTCTGAGTACCTGTACAATACCTGCTGGTCTCCTGGCTCCACTTCCCTTTGCCCCTTTTCTACCAACAGCTTCCAGGTCTCCCAGGACCTCCCTCTTGTCTCTTCCTCCAGGTACTCGTTGGGTCTAGGCTTGACCATCACATGACTTAAAAAGCTCCCTGGCCTGGACTTTGCTAGCTTGGCTCTCACCTGCCCTCCAAGGTTCTATCTCTGTCTCTTTCCCTGGTGCAGTCTCCTCTGCACCCTCCTTATCTCACCCATCAGACATATTCTGAGTCAGAACCTCTCATCCTTCTGCTTAGGACTTGATGTAAATACAAACAATCCAGCACCTTCCCCAGTCCAGGCCTCCATCTCCAATTTCCAGGTCATTTCCACTTACCAATTTCACTTGTTCCCAATTCTGTACATATAAATCCCAAATTTAATATCTAGTCCGCAAACCAGCCCCATTTACAACTTCTGTTTTCATGAATGATCCTACAATTATTTCCACGTATTCAACTGAATATCTTTATAATATCTTTCCCACCAAAACCTGTATGGACACTCATGGAGCTCTTTTTTATTTCAACAGGTCTCATGTAGTTTCTTTACTATTTCCAGTACCTAGAATCTGGTCAAAGCTTTCAAGACCCTCTCCTCTAAAAATCTAACCAGAATTCAGGAGTGATTACAATGAGTCCATTTAAAACACTACCAGAAGTTTTCTATTGCCTACCCAGCAAACGTAAAACTTTTCAGCTGTACTATGCAGGCTTCCAAACTACTGACAGCTTCCCCCCAAAATCATCATCTTATTCCTCTACTATCTCCCAAACATATCATGCACATGGTCCCTTCAGTCAGGCCAGGACCCAAAGAGGATGGAGTTTCTCCTCCATCCACCAAACTGACCCAAGCCATGTGCTCAGCTGTATGATGCTATATACCACTAGTTCTTCTCATAGCTGATCTGCTTTAACTCAAAAGCATCAACTGGTGCCAAAATTTTCATAGTATATTGACAGATGGTGATAATGCTCAAATGTCTCTTGTCAACAGCGGTAGCAGTTTTGGAGAATACCACGTTAATTCTGGTTCTGGTGCTACCCATCTGAATCAGTATGAACAAACATTTCTAGCTTCAGTTTCCCATGTGCAAAAATAATTACATCTGCCTGCCACCTCATGGATTGTGGTAACCATGAAAGAAGAGAAAGTATACAGTAATACTCAAACAAAAGGCCCACATGCAGGTGGCACAGGACTTGTCATAAAGGATGGACCATGACAATGGACATTACTTGGAAAAAACTTTGTCTGCATAGGCAAATTTGTTTATTACATCAGTAAATAATCAGTATTTTTCCAAACATGGCAAATGTTTGGAAGTCTGTTAAGACTACTTCTAATGATATTTTTTTTGTCTTGTCCTATAACATAAATGTGGAAGAATTTGGTATGTTCATTTTCATCTCCATCACTTCAAAACTATGGAAGACTTCCAATAATTAATTCCAAATGAATAAATGAGTATCTTTGAGTGCACTGTGAAAGGTACTGGAGGGGAACAGATTCTTTAAAAGGTTACTGTACCTTCTTTAAGGAAAGATGAGGGAAGGGGACATACAAAGATGACTTTGTTATGTAGTTGAACAAGAAAGAGGAAATATTTGTTTCAGAAACTTCCATTCCTTTTATCATGGCAACAAGAGATCTCCATTTACATGTAATCTCACTATAGCAATGAAATTTTTAATCTACATTAGAATTACCCAGATAATCAATTCTCAACTACTTGACGTCTCATTATTTCACCCCCACTTTAAAGGTTCTTTTCTTGGCCAGGCGCGGTGGCTCACGCCTGTAATCCCAGCACTTTGGGAGGCCAAGGCGGGTGGATCACGAGGTCAAGAGATCGAGACCATCCTGGTCAATATGGTGAAACTCTGTCTCTACTAAAAATAAAAAAAATTAGCTGGGCATGGTGGCGCATGCCTGTAATCCCAGCTGCTCAGGAGGCTGAGGCAGGAGAATTGCCTGAACCCAGGAGGCAGAGGTTGCGGTGAGCCGAGATCGCGCCATTGCACTCCAGTCTAGGTAACAAGAGCGAAACTCCGTTTCAAAAAAAAAAAAAAAAAAAAAAAAAAAAAAAAAAAGAACTCTTCCTCTTCAACTTAATACCTTCCTCATCCTTGTTTTCTTGCCAGGCATGATTACTGTGAGTCTATCTTTTCCTTGGTGATAAATCAAAGCTAAAAAAGAAGAGTTAAGAAAACTAATTTTTAAACTCAGCACTGCCCATTCTTGAGTCTGTGATTAGTCTCCACTGATTTTACTGCCAAAATGTTGCTTTAGCCATGTGAATGTTTTCCACCACTATTCTGAGTAACTGGAATACCACCTAGCAGATGGCTTTGAGTTCTTGTCACTGAGATATATTTTTGTATTTTGTTATGTGAGACACTCGAGGTAGGGAACAACTCAAGTGAGACCCATGTCCAACTCCCCTTTATAATGGATGAAATACAGTGGAAAAACAGTATTCCTACCAAAGACCAAATTCTAGCATATAAAGGTAGGGTTTCAACTTTTGTCAAAAAAAATACAACTTTCAGTATTTCCTAAATACATCAGACGACTTGATGATTTTATTATTCATTACAATTCTCATTCTTGCAAACGTTATTCTAGAATTTATACATAGTACAAACTATTTTCAATCACACCATGTGGGCACAAAAAAAGGAAACAAGTATAAATCATATAAAAGAAGAATAAAGCACAATAATTCTTAGATTAGAACTATACCTGATGCCAATATTAAAAACTGATCTACATATAAATCTACAAAATTATATGAAAGATTAATATTTTGTCTAAATTCAGCTAAAAGTGGAAGCCATTTTGTAAATACCTAGAGAATGAATCTTGAGGAGGAAAAAGAAAATATAAGGAAAAATGTAAGCCATCTTTGGACTCAAATTTAGAACTTAAACCTGAAATGTGTAAAATTCACCTCCAGAGAACATATATAAAGCAAAATTGTGGAGAGCCAATGTCAACAATTTCCAAAGAATTATCCACACAGAGGCAGCTATGGTTGCTAGTCCCCTCCCCTTCCCTGAACAAGATTTTAAAAAGTTAAATCCTAAAAATGAGGAGTATGTTTATTTGGTCCCTCCTTTGCCCTTCCCCCCACATTTCATCTCCCATTAGATACATGATATATTTTTAAACCATATGAACAAATGAACCTTAAAACAGTACTTTTTTTTTTGAGACAGAATCTTGCTCTGTCGCCCAGGTTAGAGTTTAGTGGTGTGATCTTAGCTCACAGGCTCAAGGGATTCTCCTGTCTCAGTCTCCAGGATAGCTGGGATTACAGGTGCCCGCCACCAAAGCTGATTAATTTTGTATTTTTGTGGAGATGGGGTTTCACCATATTGGCCAGGCTAGTCTCAAACTCCTGACCACAGGTGATCTGCCTGCCTCGGCCTCCCAAAGTGCTAGGATTATAGGCGTTAACCACAGTGCCCAGCCTGAAACTACATTTCTTCTAATACATGCAACACAGTCTCTATCATGCCTTTGCCCAAAATAACAATGAGTATGGAGAAAAAAACGGCAGTTAAAGCTTTTGTTTTTGGCACAGGACACAATTAAGTTATGCTACTGGCTCAGACTCTTCTTGGCTGAAGAGCATTCTCTCATCATTTGCAGAACTTTAGTGCAACAACTGATGAGTATTTGAAAGTCTAATCACCATTAAATCCAAAAAGCCCCTTGGTAAGACAGTTATTAAGATACATGTTCAGCAACATGGTGAAACCCCGTCTCTACTAAAAATACAAAAAAAACCAAAAAACCACAGTTAGCTGGGCGTGGTGGCGCGCGCCTGAAGTCCCAGCTACCCGGGAGGCTGAAGCAGGAGAATCGCCTGAACTCAGGAGGCGGAGGTTGCAGTGAGCCAAGATCGCGCCACTGCACTCCAGCCTGGCAACAGAGCAAGAATACATCTCCCCCCCCCCCAAAAAAAAAAAACCACGAAAGATACCTACTCGGTCACTGGTGGTTCCTGAACAAACGGATAGTATGTGGCTGCAGAGCTGGGGAAGACACATGCTTCTGAGGACTCTAACCATGTCACATTGAGCCCGGCAAATCTGGGGACAAACGGTTTGACATCTGCTGATAACTTGATGCCCTGAGGAAAAAAATTAGGTTTTGAGTACAAACATTCAGAGATCAAGCAAATGTAAACAAGCAAGCAATACCGAAGAGGCGTTCCTAACAGACCCAGAATTGTTCCCAATGTTGTTCAAAAACTTCTGCCTCGTAAAGGCAAGAATCTGCTTGCTAATGATTTCTCCCCAATGTTTTTTTGTTAGAAAAGGCAGTAGTCCAAATATTAAAAGTGAAAAAGAAGCACAACCAATTAAAGTAGAAATAAAACTTAACCCAGATTATATAGTTAAGAACACAACTGACAATGTTTCCGGAATTTTAATCTTGGAATAAGAGATTCAGTTAGAAATAACAGAACTGTAGAAGGCACACAGTATAACTACTACAGTCAAATATACACGTGGAATGTTTAACTACAGCACGCAAAACACACTGCAGACGTTTATTTTCATTAGATTTTCTTGAAAAAGTTGCACAAAAGCATTCACATTTTACTCATGAACCACTAAGTCTTGTTTTATTGAAATACCAAAGCTTGCTTTGCTAGAAAACCTTATCACCACGAGGCTTTGAAATCTGAATTCCATAAATTTCTTTATTGAATTTTTTTAGTTACGTAGTAAGATTCACTTTCACCGAGAATTTTGGGTCTAAAAGTAATGCATTCGATCGCCAGGGCTCCATCTAGTGGTAATGCTGAGTATGTACAGCGGAGAATGACAGGAAAACGGAAGGTCCTTTAAAACAATCTATCCGTTCCCAAGAACGCGGGAAGCTCGCCAGAATCTCCCCGCCCCGACTGCGGGGAGCGCGGGGCAGGGCGGCAGTCACTGCTCTTGGTGACACCGCAAGGTGGACGCGGCGCTAACTGTGGGCGGGGTCTGCGGCCGCTGACCACCACCCCAAGGCGGGCCCGGGGCGGGGCGCGGAGATAGCGGCCACCAGGTAGGGTGCTGTCGTGCCGTTACCAGCCTCCGACCCACGCTCGTTGAACCAGCCCCGTCACCGCCCGACCGAGCCCCAGTGAGAGGCAGGCCGACGGGCTGAGGCTGCCGAAAGAGCGCCCCCAGCCCTTACCTCGCTTTCGGGCTCCCGCAGCCCCTCCGACGCCATGGCTCTAGGCGTGGAGGAGGCCGCGCCGGGGAGGCCAGCAGCCGGCCGTCGGTTGGCCTGAAAGAGAAAGCGTTTCCGCTCTCGCAGACGACGCCAGGAAGTGCGTCACAGAAAAGCGATAGAGCCCGGCCTTCCTTCCGGCCGGAAGTACGCGGCCGCGGCGGCACTGGACCTGCGCGGGTCGCACGTGGCTAGCAGTGGGGAGCGTGCGGGAGGTGCAGACCCCAGGAATCTTTTGGGCTGGGGACTCACCGTAGCTTACGGGAGGCTCAGATGTGCCCTTTAGTGCTGGGATATCCGAGATAGTCTTCACCAAGGCAGCAGCGAGAGGCCGTGATTTACTCTGGTCCCCTGAACCTCACGAGTCTAGCGTTAGGGCGGCAGATAGCCCGGAGAGGCCATTCGCTGAGGTGACCTTTGAGCAGTCACCTGAAGAGGAAGGAGGTTTACTAATAAGGAGGCCGAGATTATACCTACCCCCACCACTGCATTTCCCTAAGGTTTCCTCAAGATTGGTGACTTACAGGAATTGCATACCCTGTCTTACAAATCTGGAAAGCCTCCAAAGTCTTGTAAATTTCCAGAAACGCTGTTTGGAAGTAGCCACAGAAAATTTAAAAATCCCTCGTTTCTTTCGAAAATTAAAAAAAGTGCTAAGACGTGGTCAAGAGATGGAATCGTAGTTTAATTTTCACGAGGGAAAAAAGCTCTACACACAGCAAATTCGTTAAAATAACTTTTGTCTTAAACATATCAGGCGAGGCGGGGATTGGAGGTTGACCAAACGTACAGGAAAGAATGCAGAGCGGACTTCAATAGATGGAAGAGGAACTTCCTTCTCACTCAAAGGCTTAGAGGAAAGTGCAAGTGGATTTAAGAAACAGAAAATGTTATAGGCAAAATAAGCCTTTTGAGGAATGGGGAATTTATTAGGTTGAAGCAAATTGTAGGTTTTCTCCGTCCCTTGCACAGACTGACTCTACCATTGAATACCAAGTATTTCAAGCAAGCTCCAGTTTTTCCAGATTTCTGTCCAAGTATGTCCCAGTTTGCTACACAGCCTCTAACAGAAGTGAACCTTAGGGTCTGGTCTGGCAGGAATTTATGCTGGGAGTGGTGGCTGTCACCTTCCTTTCAGCACTATTGAGTCTAAGGTGTAATGAAGTTTACTTAATTTTGTCATGTTTGTTAGTTACCCTGGACATGTCCTGTGGTGATGGCAGTGAGGTGGGGGAAGTAGATTCTAGGAATGTTGCTAATCACAAGCTTCAAAATTTATTGCTCTCATGTGTAAAGACAAACTTTCTTAACTAAGGGACCTTGTGTATGCTGGCTGCTCATTTAAGATATTTCTATAGCATAGTAATTAGGATAAATAGCCTACGTCTGCATTTAACTCTGAAACATTTCGTAGCAGCTAAAAAGGCAAAGGTGTTTTACAGTGCTTTTGAACTTCTAAAAATACGGTGATAACACGTAAAACTACTGTGAAAATATGGTAAAATCTACTTTGGCTTTAGTTTAAACGTATCCCTGGTTCTTAATTTCTTCATTAAGTGAGTTAGTTAAATGCTATCCCCATCATATTATGCTATTTTAAACTCATTTAACATTATCTTTAACTTCCTCAGAGCTAAAACTATAACACTGAAATCAATCTCGATAGTCACAAATTAATTTTAAGAAAATATACCTCAGAGATGTGAAACAGTGATAAATGCAACATACAAACTTTATTGAACAAAAGTAACAGGTAAAGTCAAACAGGCACTTAATATTAAGAGAAAAACTGACTGGAAGAACTTTTATCTTAAACATCCTAACAGTAACCTACTTGCAGTTGCATTTAACTGAGCTCTGTTGCTGTGAAGAATACAGCTCATGCACAGGTATGGATGAAAGATTTGTACATTTCTCAAGTATTCACTGAATACTACCTTATATACACATATACATTAAATTTGAAAAAGATTTGACATTCCCCAGGTAAACTTCATTTTTGTTGATCTTTTGGAAGAGGTCGTCTAAACAGAAGAATATGTGGTTCTGTGGAAAGAAAATGTTTTGTATCATTTTAATATGGTTTCCATATACTCAACAGAAATTCAAATGCATTCTCAACTAAGCCAGAATAAAATAAACTAAGTCTGCTATTAACTGGTTTGAGGTATCTAAAATGAATTTTACTTCAGAGTTACTGTCTACAGTAAATAAAGTAAAAGTAAGATTACCTCTTTATAGGGGAAAACACCTCTTTCAAATCACCTACAAGATTTCAAACTAATGCTAATCCTCACAGATTCTGTTTCACATACTCCAATCCCAAGAAAGTGATAGTCCTTTTAGAGTTTTTGATGCAATGTTTTTCTTTAACAGCAGAGTAGAAAGCAAGATAGTTTTAGTTCCACCTACCTCAGCTTCTATAGTACGTCTTCAAAGTTAGAATTACTGATAATCCAAAAATAGAATTTAATCCACACTGTTTTAGTATAGTTTACTATTTAATATGTGAAAAACTTCTGGTAAATACCACATAATAGCATAAGGTACCCATAAGCACATTTGAGTTAATATGCTATTACCTCATTTAAACTTCATGTGGTAGATAACCATCCTTTAAGAGGGCTGAAGAGTGAATCACTTTAAATTAAATCAATATCCACACGTAGAAAAGAACACTTGTCTTAGGATATATTTATAGTAAAATGCTTTGGGATACTTACTATCAACGATGATACAGATTTTAAAACATATATATTTTTCAAAATTTACTTTTTACATGATTTTTCAAGTAGAATAATGCATTACTTTCAATCCTGTGGTATTTTATTTACCAGAAAATTGGAACTCTCTCCAGGGTCAAGAAATTAGTTAAAAAACAATCGAGGCTGGGTGCCATGGCTCATGCCTGTAACTCAGCACTTTGGGAGGCTGAGGTGGACAGATCAAGAGGTCAGGAGATCAAGACCATCCTGGTCAACACAGTAAAATCCCATCTCTACTAAAAATACAAAAGAAAAAAAAAAAATTAGCGGGGCGTGGCGGCACTTGCCTGTAGTCCCAGCTACTACTCGGGAGGCTGAGGCAAAACAATCGCTTGAACCCGGGAGGCAGAGGTTACAGTGAGCCAAGATTATGCCACTGCACTCCAGCCTCGGAGACAGAACAAGACTCCGTCTCAAAAACATAAAAATAAAAATAAAAAAACCCAAAAAACAGTCAATCAGAAGAGTTACTTTGAGGTATCATTTGATGTCAGTGATATTTTAAAAATTTTGATAGCCATACCACCAATATTTCAACAATTAGTGCTTTTACTATAATATAGCAAAACTTACCTGGTTCATGAATCATGTAATGAACCCAGCCTAGACTCTGTTGGACACCAAGTCTCCTCCATTCCTCTTCAGACATCAGATGAGTTTTAGGTACTTGTTTGGAAAGTTCTCTGGGTAACATAACATGCCTGTTAAAAGATATAGCCAAGTATTAGTCCAGTTCCTTTTCTACAATTGTCTCTTTATACATGTACCTTTAGCAACTCTATGTTGCTTTAATATTGAGAACTACACTCTACTACCTATAATTCTAATTTGTGATGGCCTATGTTCAAATTAGGAAGCTAAGAGTGCACAATTCCAAAGCAGAAGGCATTTTCCTTAGGATTAATTTTTTTCTCTTAACAGAATGCTTACTAGTTGCCTTAATCTTCAGGAATAGAACCTCAAAATATAAGCTGAGCATATGGCTACCAGCCACCAAATCATAAGCCAACAAGATGTAAGAAAATGTTTAACTTATATGGAAAGTGTTCTCAAAGGGAAAGAACATGCTGAACTCTTTCTCCTTCTTGTTGAATGCACATTAATATATGATAAGGGAGCCAGAGCAGGAATCCAGGACCATAGAAGCAACTGTAAATTGAGAATGGCAAAGCAACGAGGTAAGGACCCAGCCTAGTCCCTGACTGTAGAGCTGTTATCCCTGCCCCAGATTATTAGATTTTTATGTAAGGAAAAAGTCTGTTACAGTTAATATGGGTTTCCTCTTACTCAACATAGCTTTGTGGTAGCTACTAGTCCTTGTATGCTCCAGAAGTTGCTTTATACTTCAAGTACTTTATTCAAAATTAAAAACAGAAAACCACTAACTGCACATACACATTGTGTGCAACCTCAGTTTTCCAGTTAACTTATTGACTTATATCCAAAACTTACATTGTTCAGTTTCTTAGGCAAACATGGAATAACCTTCAAAGTTAAACCATCAATATGTACAATTGTAGCCTTATGAAATTCTCAAAAACAAATCATTGTTAATAGCATCCCAAAGCATTTTGTCAAAGATTTGCCAAATGAATCTCCTTTCCAAATTGAATAAGAATTTTTACTCAATCATCATTAAAAAGGACTTTCTAAAAGTCACAATTCTCAGCCCCATATCGACCATCTCCAGAAGTAGCAACAGTTTTATAACTGTTTTATACTTTATAACCACCAGCCCAAATTTTGAACCAGTGTAAGATATCTGCCTGGCTAGGGATGAATGAGGTGCAATATGGTCACATTCAGACACAGTAAACTGAATGCCTAACCTATTATAAGCACCAAGCCGTCATTGACTTAAATTTAGTCTGTGGCTGGTTATTTAAGTACCAATTTATTTGCAGGGCAAAGTGAGCCTCAGAAAAATTCTATTATGTTGCTAGATTGCCTTAAAGCCACCAAGTCATAGCTTACTACCATAATTTGTAGCGTTTTTAACCAATTCCAGTGAACTATATGGTGACTTTTAGTAGTTCTTACCAGTAATCACCCACATTCTTGAAATGCTACTTTAACATCTAACTTTTAAAGCTCTACAAAAAAATCTGTTATCTTATTTCTATCTTCTATATTGTTGATTATTCTCAAAGAGAAATGTAGTGCTTTTGTACCTTTTCTTTCAGATTTACAGAGTAAGTAAATCTACCAAGTTATTTAGATAGAAATTACCACCCTTTTTTCTCCATAAACACAGAAACAGGCTCTCCTCCATCAGCGTTTCTTTATAAAGGAAAAATGTTTAAGTAGCATCCAGCCCATATGAGGAGTCTACCTGTATTTTGCCACAGAGAGAGTTTGCAAACTACGCGTAAGGACAATTATTTCCAAAATCTAACGTTTCAGTCGACATGCAAAACAGTGCTTATTACTAATTTGTAAAGCTGCCCAGAGAAATCCTCAGTTCTTCGCCTGTAAAAACAAGACTTCCATGACGTGGGGGTGGGGGCACCCACTGTTATGCCCTTAGAAACATAAGACCCTCATGTAAAAGGACTCGGAAATTAATTTTGTAATCAAGAAAAATCAAAGAAAACTGCACACTAGGAAAAATACTATCCTTTGAAATATACATTGCATGCTGCCCCATTATATATTAATACAAACCACCCTAGATTCATGCCTTAGTGTTATATTATCACTAGTTTCCCCTTTAAAATTATTTGTGGAGATTACTATCCTGTTTCATAAAGGTTGGTGGCCTGGTCATTTAATACCAGCTCTAATTTTTATTGGATTAAAATAAATCACTTCAGAAATGTAAACTTGCTTCTATACATTCCACACACAAATCTGTTGAGTATATTAAAACTAAAATATGGACTTACTGCCATCAGAAAGAAGTCTGAGAAATAGCTTGATTTTCAATATTATGCCCTAAAAGAAACTCGTACCAACTCTTAAATCCTTATCCTAAACGCTTGGCACCAGATGCGTTTCAGAATAATTTTCCAGGTTTTAGTAAGGTTATTATGGTTTACATTGCGTTCCTTATTGAATATTCTCAATAGGGCTCTTAACATCACATAATTGAACACTAGGCCAGCATATTACACGATTAGAACTGTATAGTTTATTATTACTACAAGGTTAAGACAATGTACTTGAAATTTACCTACAGTCAGAAAAACATGAGATTTTTCTAGCTAGGAATACAAAAGGGTGCAATTATTACTACCCATAGAAATCTTCAGTAATCCTCATGTGAAAACAGACTTCCATGCTACTAGGGAGGGGGAGAAAAAGCGAAGCCACCCACTGTTTTGTTATTTCTTCCTTAAATAGCATTCGTAGAAATCTAACCTACAAGGGCAGCAGACAGAAAATAAGGTCGAAATTTGGCCAACGATGGTATGCGCTTTACCTCCCCTTAATCCTGGTAGTATCCCAGAATACAATGTTCTAGTCACCACCTAGTAAGACAAGGGGTTGACTGGTCTTTGAAGCCACGCCCTAAATGAGTATCCCGCATACACTAAGGACAACAAATTTTAAATGTCCCTATCCCTTTCTCCCAGGGACATTTAAAATTTGTCTGATTTTACTGATCGATTATAGCCACTACTTTCTAGTACATCGCTTCAGGACTCAAATGCAAAAGTTCCTCGAAGCCAAAAATTTGGCCAGTGTACACTAGCAGAAAATAATGCCCAAAGTCCCCTCAAGTTCTTAATCGGCCTTAAAATGAAACTCCTTTAATAATGTACTCAATTGTATGTCTGCAGCTAACCTATAATGGCCTAAATCACCATACCCAATAAACATTTTCAAATCCCCATCAAGCTCATTTTTCGGGGGTCCCCCTCCAAAGCTAGTTCTTAGTACCACTCACTTCAAAAACAAGAAAATGAGGTGTATTCCTTTATGCTAACAGATGAAAATTACCATTGTAAACCAGAAACTAGTAAAAGTTCCATCACCCAGGCAGCGAAGGGGAAAAAGTGTGTGGCATGGCTGCGAACGGAAAACGACGGCTCTAGGTGGGTTTTCCGGGTCTGGTTCAAAGAGCTGGAACTGAGACCAGTTACTGAACGGTCTAATTACTTCTGCCACAGCCGAGAGGAGAGTGACAGGATGGTCACTCGGCGTCGCCCAGGACCCGGGGCCCCTCAAGTTGCGCTGGTTCCTATCCGGGCACTAAACGCCGCCCCCTGGGCGCTCTTCCCTCACCCTCCGCGTACACCGAACAAAGGCCCAACCGGCCGGGTACGGCCGCGCACCCAACTTCGGCGGAC
Organism: Aotus nancymaae; assembly: GCF_030222135.1. Taxonomy (NCBI): domain Eukaryota; kingdom Metazoa; phylum Chordata; class Mammalia; order Primates; family Aotidae; genus Aotus; species Aotus nancymaae. Next base: position 23,662,335 of record NW_026988455.1, read on the forward strand.
TGCCCGGGGCGACAGGAGGAAGCGACCACAAACCCCAGCCCAAGCCCTCCGGTCCCGGACTCCGCCCCCAGGCCCCTGGCCCCCACTCCCTGCTCCGCCTTGGGCGCCCCGCCCGCGGGAGCCGGCTCCGGGTCTGAGAAAGCCGCTCACCGGTACTCGTAGTGCTCGTCGAAGTACTTGTCCGAGTAGTAGATCTGCTTGTGGGCCATCCTGCTGGCGCGCTGATGGAAATGAGAGAGCACGAAGAGCGGGCACAGCAGACAACTCGCACAGGTCTGTCCAAAGCAACGACTCGCCAGAGACTAACGACCGCAGTCCCAACGATCCCGATTTGAATCCGACAGCCCGCCGCCGATTGGACAGCAGCGCCGACCAATCACCTTCTGCGGAAGTCAGCCGGCTACCAGCCTATCGTCGCCGCCACCTCGCGGTTTCGGCTTCCCAGATCAGCCAATCAGAGACCTGTTGCGAGGTTGCCCGTTGGAAGAAGTGGAGAATAGGTACGGCACTTTTGACGGGCAGGGGCGTGGCCAGAGGAGGGCGGAGTCGGGACGTTCAGGTCAGTAGATCCTGTGCGCAGGACCGTGGAATGTTCCAGGACACGGAACCGTTGAAGCAGAGGACCTGAGGGTGGAGTAAGGTATCACGGGTTTGGTGATGACGCAGTCGGTCGAGGCCGGAAGCGCGGGCCTCAAAGCTTTAAAAGGAAGCTGTCTTGCGCGGTTTTGGCGCTCTTCGTGCAGCCTTATATCCCTTCGAGCTCAAGCCAGAAACCTCGGTCTATTTTGAAAAGTAGTAGAAAACAGAAAGGCTCTGCGGTGTCGGCTGGGTGAGGGGAGCGCCGGCGGCCGCAGCGTGGCTGTGTCCCGCGGAGCCGTTCCGCCTCCCCTGCACTTGCTGAGCTTCCGGCCTGGCCCGTCCGGGGCTCCTGGCGCGCCACAGGCGAGTGTGTGGAGAGTGGAGGCCGCGGAGCCACGGGTAGTGGCGGCAAGCGCCAGTGGTCCCGCCACTCGGGAAGCCGAGGCGGAGGGTCGTTTGAGCCCAGGAGGTCCAGACAGGCCTGGGTAACAGAGCGAGACCCGGTCTCTACAAAGAAAAAAGATATGGGCGTGAGACCCAGCATGCTTTCTGTAGCTTAACCTACTGTTCAAAACCAAGGCAGACCCAAGCCATGGAAAGCTTGAGGGAATAAAATAATCTGCGGCGGCCAAGAATAACAGTGCTAATTAATTCCTGGGTAAGGGGATTAAAAATGATGTTTAAAAACTCTTTTGGTTTCTCAATATTGACCGTAGTTTAAAAACACATGTTCAGCTGGGCGTGGTGGCTCACGCCTGTAATCCCGCGCTCTGGGAGGCCAATGTGGGTGGATCACTTGAGGTTGGGAGTTCAGGACCAGCCTGACCAACATGGAGAAACCCCGTGTCTATTAAAAATACAAAATTAGCTGGGCATGGTGGCGCAAGCTTGTAACCCCAGCTACTCGGAAGAATGAGGCAGGAGAATCTCTTGAACGTGGGAGGCAGAAGTGGTGAGCTGAGATCGCGCCATTTCCCTCCAGCCTGGGCAACAAGAGCGAAACTCCATATCAAAAAAACAAAAACAAAGCACGTTCATAGAAAAGAAAGTTACTGAAAGAAACTTACGCCAAGATGTACGTAGTGGTTGTTTTTAGATGACAGAATTAAAAGTGATCTTTATGGTATTTTTCACATTTTCCACAATGAACACGTGTCATTTTTATATTAATTTCATTTTATGCTAATGGGTTCAGGGCGGCTGTGACTAAGAGACATAGACTGGTGGCTTAGACGAAGTCCCCCAAACTAGATGCTGGAAGTGGGAGGTCTGGGAGCCAGGGAGGAGAGGGCTCTGTGGGAGCCCTTTTCCACACTGCAGATCACGGACAGGTTTTTGAACAAGTGAGGAAGCAGGCCCTCCAAGGCTATTTATAATCTGGATCCTGAGGGCCCCACTCTCATGACCGTCTAATCTTGATTACCTCCCAAAGGCCCCACCTCCTAACTTCCTAATAACAATCATTGGGGGAAGAGGGTGTTTGAAATTTCTATTTTTTTTTTTTGGAACCAGTCTCACTTTGTTGCCCAGACTGGAGTGCAGTGGTACGATCTCAGCTAACTGCAACCTCCACCTTCAAGCCCTTCTCCTGCCTCAGCCTTCGGAGCAGCTGGGATTACAGGCCCCCACCAACATGCCCAGCTAGTTTTTGTATTTTTAACACAGACGAGGTTTCGCCATGTTGGCCAGGGTGGTCTCAAATTCCTGACCTCAAGTGATCCGCCCACCTTGGCCTCCCAAAGTGCTGGGATTGTCATAGGCATGTGAACCAGAGCAACTCCATCTCAAATAGGAGCTGGGTAAGATGAGGCTAAAACCTATTGGGCTGCATTCCTAGAGAGTTAAGGCCTTCTAACTCAAGGATGAAATAGGAGGTCAGCACAAAACACAGATCATAAAGACCTTGCTGATAAAACAGGTTGCAGTAAAGAAGCCAGCCAAAACCCACCAAAACCAAGATGGTGATGAGAGTGACCTCTGGTCATCCTCATTGCTGCACTCCCACCAGTGCCATGACAGTTTACAAATGCCTTGATAACTTCAGGAAGTTACCCTATATGGTCTAAAAAGGGGAATCATGAATAATCCCCCCCTTGTTTAGTGTATCATCAAGAAATAACCATAAAAATGGGCAACCAGCAGCCCTTAGGGGTCTATGGAGTAACTATCCTTTTATTCCTTTAGTTTTTTAAATAAACTTACTTTCTCTTTGCACTGCGGTCTCACCCTGAATTCTTTCTCGTGCGAGATCCAAGGACCCTCTCTTGGGATCTGGATCAGGACCCCTTTCTTGTAACAGAATTACAGGCATGAGCCATGGCGCCCGGCCTGGAATTGCCACACACAATTTGGTGGGTAGGAGCACACACATTCATTCACACATGATAGAATCCTTCAGGTGTCAGATTAAGGATTTCATCTTCTGAAAGGCCTTTCTTAATCACTTTCTCTAGAGAAAGTCCCTCAGTTTCCCCATTATGCCCTTGCCACAGACTCCACTTGCCTCCCACCGTTGCAATTGCATGTTTGCTTAGGTGGTGTTTGTCTCCCTGTCTCCACTATAAAATACTCTCTGTGAAGCCAGTGTAGAGACCATGTCTGTTTTGTTCACCACGCAGTGCCCAGCACATAGCAGAGTCCCTTGCACATGATAAGCAGACAATGAGAAGTAAATTTTAGGTGCAGTGTAATAACATAAGCGTAAAAAATTCATATAATTACTATGATGGCAAAAATGTGAATAAACTGTTAAGGAAAATGCACAAGGAAATTACTTTCTGGTAGAACCTGGGGAAAACTTCCTAGAAGATATATTTTTAAATAAATGTACAGATGCTCCTCAATTTACAATGGCATTACATCCTGACAGGTCAAAAAATTGTAAGTTGAACCATTGTAAGTCAGGGACCATCTGCATTGTGAAAAGTTTCAAACACATGGAATAATGGAATCAACTCCCATGTACACATTGTGCATCTGAATATCTGAAATGCTCCAAAAATCCAAAACGTTGAGCAGCACTGACATGAGTTCAAAGGAGATGCTCGTTGGAGCATTTCAGGTTTTCCAATTAGAGATACCAAACTGGTAAATAGAATGCCAATATTCCAAATTCCAAAAAACCCTGAAACACTTCTGGTTCCAAGTGTTTTGGGTAAGGGATACTCAACCTGTCCCAATCATTTAGCTTCAGCAATTACTGTTTGCCAATCATGTTTCATCTGTTCCCCTCTAACTTTTTTTCTAGATTATTAATGAAAAGATCCCAGATATGTCAGTTCACTCCTAAATAAAACTTTTCAGTGTATGTTTATGGTGTGCATCTTAGGAAAATTTTTAAAAAATAGTTAACAATGTCATTATTACACTTAAGAGGTACTTAATACTCTCTGATAGCTGGTTTAGATTCACATTTCCCAGACTGCCCCACCAGTGCTTTTTACAGTTTGTTTGTTTGACTCTGCTTTCAAACTTGGGCCTACATCTTGCATTTTGCTATCATCTCTTTTAGTCTTCTTTAAACAACCCTCCCACCACCCTCCCCACACATACCCCTGCCACCTTTTTTTTTAACATCAGTTTGTCAAACCAGGTCATTTTCGCCCGTGGAACGTTCCACATTCTGGATCTGTGTAATTGTTCCCTTGTGGTGCAGTTTCCCTGGTTTTTCTATTTCTTGTATTTGTTAAAATATGGCATTTAGATCTAGGTTAAAACAAAAGAATTTACCAAAAATCCCCAGTAAGTGGCAGACTCATATTTGAACCCAAGCAGTCTGACTCCAGAGTTGGGCCTCTAAACCACTATTCTGTTGTGTCTCTTAGCGTTCCACAGGTAGATAACCAGGAGGGCCAGCACCATTTCAGTAGAAGTATTGGCAGTTGTGAAGGCGTGGGGAAACATGGTACCCACAGAAAATGCTGAACAGGTTGGGCTTAGATTGTAAAAATCATGGAAAGGAAAGTACAGGAAGTGAATGTAGGAGGATGAATGTGGTAGACAGAAAAATGTCTGTCTTCGTCCATTTTCTGTTGGTGTAAGGACTACCACAGCCTGGGTAATTTATAAAGGAAAGAAATTTATTTCTTACAGTTTTGGAGGCTGGGAAGTCAAAGGTCCACATCTGGTGAAGGCCTTCTACCACATCATAACATGGTGGAGGGCATCCCATGGATGGAGGGCTGAGGTGTCTTTTCCTCTTATAAAGCCATCAGTCCCATCGTGGGAGCCCCACCCTGATGACTTTATCTAATCTTTAATTACTTCCCAAAGGCCCCACCTCCAAATACCATCAACATGTGAATTTGGGGATTAAGTTTCCAACACATTAAATTTGGAGGACACATTCCAACCACAGCAGTGTTTGTGTCCTAATATTTGGTATTTGTGAATGTTACCTTACACAGCAAAAGAGGCTTTACAGATGTGATTAAATTAAGGATTTTAAGATCAGGAGGTTATCCTGGATTATCAGAGTGGTCAAATGTTATCACAAGGGGCCTTAGAGGAGGGAGACAAGAGGGTCTGTGAAGGAGCTGGGATGAAAACAGAAGACAGAGTAATATGACCACGAGGCAAGTGCTGCAGGCAGCTTTTTGAAGCTGGAAAAAAGAAAGAAATAGATTTCTTCCCTAGAGTCTCCAGAGGGAACTCAGTCCTGCTGACATAATTTTAGCCTGGTCAGACCTATTTTGGATGTCTGACCTCTGTACCTATAAACTACCTGTGACTAATGGAATATAAACAAAATCCCAGTGTGATGTTCACTGCAGCTTTGTAATTGTAGATACCTTTTTAATTGTAGATACCTTTTCTCATTTTAAGGATTTTTTCATTCCTAGCTTGCTGAATTTTTATCATAAATAGATACTGCATTTCATCAAATGCTTTAAGCCTTTTAGTTTTGTACTTAATTAAAAATTATTTTACAACTATGAATATAAATTGTAAATATAAAAAAGGTAAAAAAGATTTCCTTAAGACTGCAGTCTTAAGGAAAAGTCACATGGAAATATTATTGAAAACTAAATAGCTGAAATAAAAAATTTACTTTGGGAGGCCGAGGCAGGTGGATCATGAGGTCAAGAGATCAAGACCATCCTGGTCAACGTGGTTAAACCCCGTCTCTACTAAAAATACAAAAAATTAACTGGGCACGGTGGCACGTGCCTGTAATCCCAGCTACTCAGGAGGCTGAGGCAGGAGAATTGCCTGAACCCAGGAGGCGGAGGTTGCGGTGAGCCGAGATCGTGCCATTGCATTCCAGCCTGGGTAACAAGAGCGAAACTACGTCTCAAAAAAAAAAAAAAAAAAAATTTAATAAGTAAACTGAATGCACAGTGGATACAAATAAAGAGCTAATTATCGAACTAGAAGATTATGTTGAATACCAGCCCCAGAAAGCATTAGGAAAGAATAAAGAGACGGAAAACATGAAGTAAAAAGACATGGAAGCTAGAAGTAGAGGTGATAACTGTCATTAAAGAAGGTTCCCAAAGGGAGAGAAAAAATGAACAGAAGGGAGGAAATACTTGTACATGTAATGGCTGTAAGTTCCCTACTTTTAGAGAAAGATAAAATGCTTTCGATTGAAAAGGCGTATAGAGTGCTGAACAGTATAGATAAAAATATATAACTACAAAAAGATTATAGTGCAATTTAAGAAGATCAAAGACAAAGGGAAATTCTAAAAGCTTCCAAGAAGAAATTGCAGATCACCTACGAAGCAGCAAAAATAGGCTGACAGTCGAAATCTCAAAAGCCTCACTGGATCCAAGAAGTAAATGTGTTGCTGTTTATAATGTATTGAACGAAAGTAAAAACAAATTTGCTAAAACAATGCAAAATATACTGGAAATAAAGCAAAGTTTTACTCTATGTAAATAATGTTATCAATTCAGAAACCAATGTGGCTAGAATAGAGAGGTTAAGAGGGAAGTTAGTGCATGCTAAGGCACTTACCTTTGCAGCTGCTGATAAATTTAGGAAGTTGAAAGAGATTAGGAGTCCATTACCAGAACTATTGGCTACATACAGTTGCTTTGTTTCTATTACCATCTGCAATAGCAAAACTAGATGCTTTCAAGTACTGCTTGCCTCCTTGGGGAAGATCTGAAATTATTGTCACAAATACTTCCCTTCCTAGTATGCATGCCCCTTTGCAAAGTGACTTCACTGCTCTTTCCATAGATAGGTGAAGTCTATTTCTTCACCCTTGGTCTGGTCTTATGACTTGCTTTGGCCAGTAAAATGTGGCTGAAGTGATGTTACACCACTTCTAAGGCTAGTCCTTAAGAGGCATGGCAGTTTCTACCTTCCCTGTCTTGAAAGGCTGCCTGTGAATGTGATGATCAGGAAGACACATAGACTAGAACTAAGTTGCTTGTGCATCATTAGCACCAGCTGCAAAACATGTTCCTACTGTAAGAATTAAAGGAGAGAAACACAAAGGGTGCCTTGACAGTCAACAGGCTTATTTCAAACTTGGGTGAGACTTCTGACTGAGTTAGGTCAGAAGCTGCACTCTTATACACTAAGTTTTTAAAGATTCAGGGTGGGAGACTTTATCAGAGGCTTGCACTGCTTCTGTGTCTCTTTGTTGTGCTTATCTGGGAGGGAGAATTGTGTGTCTGTTCCTATACATCTTTCTGCAGCTGCAGGCATATCCCCCCTGAGTCTGCTTTTAGCTCCCCTATCTTAGTGCACCTGAAGGAAAAGGAATGTGCTTATTAAGTCCCACTGTTTTACTGGATCCTATTATATAAGGGTGAAGTTTGGCAGTTACCCAAGAGACTATCCCCCCACCTCCCTCCATGCCCGAGCTGTCTTCTCTGTGTTTTACTGTCTGCTCTTTCTGGCTGCTTGTAGTTAGAAGAGAAGTGATTTCCTTAAAATGCACGAGACTAGAAAGAGAGCTGGAACTTAAAGTGGCAGTGTTTGTCCAAGATGACTGTTCTCTTGCTCTATCGTTCCAGACCCTATAGTTATAAAAAGGACAAGGGTCAATGTATTCTTTCTGGCTACTTCCTGCTGATGGTGGGGGCGGAGTGTTTTTTTGGTCTTGGATTCACTGCAGGAGCAACACTGTCTGTAGATGTTTTTGGGTAGTTGTCTGCAAAATGGCCATGATTCTGTTGGTTAAAAATTTTTGGAAACGGTTGGTTAGGCAGGGTAAAAACATTGGTCCTAGGCTTTTCAGCAGAGTTTTTTATTAGGCCTGATGCAACATTTCTTTCCTAATGACAGGCAGAGGTGCATGTTTGGAAAGACCCATGTATTATTTTTTGTTAGTAACTGTTATTCCTGCTATGAGGATGATAATTAAGCAAAGTACTGCAGTAATTGAGATTCTCTGTTCAATATTCCACCCTGAGGATGCTATAGTATATAGTCCTACTGCAAATAATAGAGTTAATAAAGCAATTCCTGCAAGGGTGACATAGTAAATAATTTCTGTTAAAAAAAGTTTTAATATTTGTCTTAAAAGGAGAGGTAGAAATGATAACAAGTATTTGGTGAGGTAGGGTTGAGACTGAGTAAGATGAGTAGTTTTCACTTAGTTATCTTTTATGATTGTCAGCTTAAGATTTCTTTCTTTCTTTTTCTTTCTTTTCTTTTTTTTTTTTTTACATTGCTAGGACATTTTTCTGGACTGTTAGAGATTGCTTTTTCAGCCCTTTAGGCTTTGACTTGAGTGTGATGTATCCAAGAGTTGATTTCTGTAATGGATATAATTTAAACTGTAGAGAATAATGAAAAACATTAGGCAAGACTATCATTTTTTTTTTTTTTGAGACAGAGTCTTGCTCTGTTGCCCAGCCTTGAGTGCAATGACACAATCTCGGCTCACTGCAACCTCTGCCTCCCAGGCTCAAGCAATTGTCCTGTCTCATCCTCCTGGGTAGCTGGGACTACAGGCAAATGCCACCATGCCTGGCCAATTTTTGTATTTTTAGTAGAGATGGGGTTTCACCGTGTTAGCCAGGATGGTCTTGAACTCCTGACCTTGTGATCTGCCTACCTCAGCCTCCCAAAGTGCTGGGATTACAAGTGTGAGCCACAGCGCCGGGCCAAGATTAGAATTTAACAACAAGTGTGCTATAGTTTTGGAAACATTAATTTTCACTCTTCAGTTTCCCGTTTTTATTAAAAGACAAATCATGGTAGGACTGGTTTGCTTTATTATACTTGGCTTAATTATTATATACAGTGCATCAAGAATAATTATTTGCTACATAGGCCTTTTAAATTGGCTTTGATGGAACTTTATTATATAGAAGGAATTTGAGAGAAGACACATTAAAGCCCAGCCTAGCCATGAATTTGTACCATTAAATACCTGAGTTGGGTGAATTCCTCTCCTCTTGAGGTTCTAAGATAACTTGGGGTTCCTAGGCTGTCAGAAAGTGACATTCTTTATTTACCACAGACCAGAAACCCTGAACAGAGACTGTGTACACAGAATATGAGGCCAGTTTCCAAGGGCTTTCTTGGCTTCATAAGTGAAGTTCGATTCCTTAAAGGAGAGCATACCATTCCAGTCAAAGCCTTGGTAAAATAACCAATTTCTTCAATTGTATTCTGTTACAAAAGAAAACAGATTCTTATTGCACTGATACAAACAACCATATTGTTGTAATTTAAGAATACTTATAATTAGTTTTCAAACTCTAGAGGAACTAGGCAGAGGAAAACAAACATGCTTTAAATTCTATTTACAGGAGTATATTTTACTTAGTTAAAGGCTGTAGCTAGCTTAAGGCAAGTTTTCTTGACTCTGAAAAATAAGATAAAGGTTGGCAGTGTTCTAAGCAAAAGATAGAAATTTGTTTTTGTTTTCTATTAGTTTAGTCCATTTTATTAACCTTTGTTTGCTTGATATTTATAAACATTTTTGCTTTTCATGAGTTCTGTTTGCTTTGTTGTTGTTGCTGTTGTGAGTAACCTGCATTTGAAAGAACTTGTTAAAGTTCCACAGCTTGAATATAAACCATGTTTTGAAGAAAATTAAGGCAAAATAACAATCATCTGTAAAAAAATGTCCAGTTTGGATAAAATTAGAAACACAATTGGCAAAGAAATTTGGTCATTTTTGTGGTTTACAATCACCCAACATAACTTTAATTGTGATTAATAGCACATATTTAGACACGAGAGCCTTAGACATCCCGTACAGTTTTGGAACACATATTAATATTATTCCCTAAAATATAACCTATTAGAAATTATTTTGGCAATTTTATGTTGCCAAATAATTCTGTTTACCTCTTTTCATATGGTTCGGGGTCCTGCGCAGCACCCAAAGCCAGGGGTTGGGAAAGACAACCTTGAGACTAAAGTTTGATTTTGGAAAGACTGTTAAATAGGTTTAAAATTTAAAACACGTGGTTTTATGAAATAGAATTTTAGGTAAGTTGTTTTATGTTTGTTTGTTTGTTTTGTTTTATTTTGCCAAAATGATGAGTTAACAATCTGGAAACCACAAACTACTTATTAGCCTTTTCTATTATATGAAAATTCTGTTTAAGAGAGAAAGTTAAATTTTACCCTTGCATTAGTTTGTTATTAATGTTAACCCTAATTTTAATGAAACCTTATAGATAATTTTATTTAATTTTAACCAGTTTGACTATGAAGTAAGATTTTTACATACCTGTTATAACCCTTGACAAATTTTGCTAAAGAGTAGATTAGCATTTTAAGAAAATCTTGTAGTGCTTTTATTTTAATGTTCAATTTACAGCAAAAAAAACATAATACCCTTTTGAGTTCAGTTAATATGTTTACACACAGAGTTTTCTTTGCAGGATTAACTTTTACAATGTTTTTACAATTTACTTAAACCATTCACTTTATTTAATTTTATGACTTTTTTATTCATAAGCAAAACGTATATTTTTTTGCCTTATTATAATGTTAACTAAAAACATTTTTTATTATTTTTATACATTTTGCATACAAATCCATGTTCAGCAGTTTTAATTACATGTTATAATAGTAACTTTTAGCAGTTTTCTTTCTTTTTCTTTGAGTTTTTTTTTTTTTTTTTTGAGACGGAGTTTCGCTCTTGTTACCCAGGCTGGAGTGCAATGGCGCGATCTCGGCTCACCGCAACCTCCATCTCCTGGGTTCAAGCAGTTCTCCTGCCTCAGCCTCCTGAGTAGCTGGGACTACAGGCATGCGCCACCATGCCCAGCTAATTTTTGTATTTTTAGTAGAGACGGGGTTTCACCATGTTGACCAGCATGGTCTCGATCACCTGACCTCGTGATCCACCCGTTTCGGCCTCCCAAAGTGCTGGGATTATAGGCGTGAGCCACTGCACCCGGCCTGAGATGGTATTTCAAAAAACTGAAACTCTTGTTGCCCAGGCTGGAGTGCAGTGGCACGATTTTGGCCCACTGCCACCTCTCCTTCCTGGGTTCAAGCGATTCTCCTGCCTCAGCCTCCCAAGTAGCTGGGATTATAGGCATGTATCACCATGCCCAGCAAATTGTTTTGTATTGTTGCTAGAGACGGGGTTTTGCTGTGTTGGTCAGGTTGGTCTTGAACTCCTGATCTCAGGTGATCTACCCGCCTTGGCCTCCCAAAGTGCCCCAGCACACACAGGCATGAGCTACCACACCCAGCTGCAATTTTTAACTTTAATGTAAAGCCTGTTAATTTCGTTCTTTTTTTTTTTTTTTTTTTTTTTTTTTGTCACTTGAAACTGTAAACACTGACTCATTTTGTAATTTGGGCGAAGTAACTCTCAAATATAATGCTTTTTTAAAAATCCTAATACTTGAGTAAAATCAGAAGGTGAGTGCTTAGGTAGAAATAAGTAACTGCTGAACCAGTGGAAGTGAAGTTCATTTGGGTAATACTCTTTATGATACGGACAAGTCAAGGCTTATTAGTTCCAAAAGTGCTGGCTTTATTTCTGTAGTCACAGAATAGTGTAAAGGCAAGGCTTACGCAGCTCCTGGCTCCCACATGAACATTATTTATTCAGTATGCCAGATTTTCTTAAGGTGCACTAGCCGCTCAGGATATTTTTACTGGTGGGAACTGAGATTTTCTAGATGCCTAAATTAACTGCCAATTCTGGTTTATCTTTGGGACATGCTCATTGAAACGTTGAAACAGTGTTATCACTCAACTTGAACCCTAACTTTTGTTCCCTTATTATCTTGTTAGATTAATGAATATGTTTATATAATGAAGACAACTTTCTTTTGCTTTTTTAGGCTAGAGCTTCAGCATGAGAATTATACTTTGACGCAGAAAAGCAGGTCTACAAGTGAAATATAATAAAGTATTCTAGAAAGAAGGAAACTCTACCTTATAACCACAAGAGAAAAATATGCGGCAGTAAGGCCTGGTTCCTTCTTCCCTCATTGCTTTGTGATTTTTTTCCTCCACCTTTGGGAACTAAAATCTCTTTGCTTAAATACTGAATTTATAAATTGAAACAGACTCTTGGGTTTTGTTATAAAGGCAAAATAATAATACTTCTCTATATTTTATAGGGTTATATAGTATAATAATTCGAATCCATGATTGGAACTAACTGAACCTACGTAAATACTAATCTAAATGACATATATAGAAAATGTGCAATATTCTAAGTATAAAAAAACTGGACAAGTTTTATTTTTAAAATTAGATTAGAAAATGTTACATAACTTGGAACTTTAGTAGTGTAAGGCCGGTTGCCTCACCGGGAGCACGGACGCAGACCCCCCCCCCCCCCCCCCTTCTTTTCAAAAGCTCGGACAAGCCCGGACGAGCTCAGGCAAGCTCAGACATGCTCAGGCTTGTTCCCTTCTCCCGTGCTCACACAGCCTGACCTTCCCTTAAAAGAGCCCAGTATGCAAACAAGGTGTGGTAACCCTAGCGTCTTAACAACCAATAGCAGCCAAGTCTTAATAACCAATAGCAGCCGAGTCTTAACAACCAATAACAGCCGAGTCTTAACAACCAATAGCAGCCAAGTCTTAACAACCAATAGCAGCCAAGTAATTCCAACCAACAACAAGCCAAGTCCTAGGTAAAGGCTTGTAACTTACCCAATAGCAGTCCTGCTCTCCCACAACCAATCGAGCTGTTTCACTCCCTATAAAACCCCCTCTCTGAGAGGCGTCCATGCGAATTCTCCGGTCCCTCCTGTCGGGCTGCAGAACCTCGTCTGGGAGCCTGAATAAATTCCTTCGCATCAGATCTTCTTGTGCTGGCCTCAGTTTCTTCACTTTAAACTCGGTGAGAACAGACCTTACAAGTAGTGTATACTTTTGTTTTATAGTATAAATGAAAATAACCTAGATGGCAAACTATTCAATTATCTGAGCAGAAATTATAAATGGAAGATGTACTCCAGAGCTATATGACTGAGGGACATTTCAACCTGAACTCCCCAGTGGCAAAAGTAGTATATAAACTAATGCTAGTGTATATACATTGGGTCCTTACTGCTGTGTCCTATCTCCATTGGTTGGAGTTAGACCTCACAGTCTAAGCTAAACCCAACTGGCTAGAAACTTAAAACTTTCCTAAATAGGTAAAGGCAACGGAGAACAAAAGGAAAAGAGGAAGTTGCTTGCAAAAGGACTTAGAAAAGTAATAACATTTCCAAATAAGGAAGGGGCATAGGCTGCAAGCTGGGACATGCCTGAGCATGTCCAGAACACATATCTTGGTTAAAGTACAAGGACATAGAATATACTTACTCCCTTATTAAGATAGGACTCAACAAAGAGTTATTAGCAAAACAACACCCAAAAAAGCCAAAAACAATAAGGCTTTGAAGGAAGTTAGTCTTTAAAAGAAACTATTATTTCTAACATTTATTACTTACTCTTTAACAAGAAGGGAAACTTTGAAGAGGAACTTTTTACTTTCCACATAGACTTTTTGATAGTTCTTGTTATTTAATCTTTTCAAGAACATATATAATACTATGTCGCATGTTTGGCTTGAAATTTTTTTTTTTCCTTTCTTTTGAGATGGAATCTCACTTTGTAACCCAGGCTGAAGTGCAGTGGTGCAGTCTCAGCTCACTGAAACCTCTGCCTCTTGGGTTCAAGTGATTCTCCTGCTTCAGCCTTCTGAGTAGCTGGGATTACAGGCGTGTGCCACCATGCCTAGCTCATTTTTTGTATTTTTAGTAGTGGCGGGGTTTTGCCATGTTGCCCAGGCTGGTCTTGAACTCCTGAGCTCAGGCAATCTGCCCACCTTGGCCTCCCAAAGTGCTAGGATTACAGGCGTGAGCCACCGTGCCCATCTTGGTTTTTAAATATTTTGATAACTGTTGCTATAGACTGAATCATATTCCCCCAAATCCATATGTTGGTGTTCTAACCCCCAATGTGACTGTATTTGGAGATAGGGCTTTTAAAGGTAATTAAGGGTAAATGAGGTCATAAGAGGCCTTAATCCAATAGGATTGGTGGTTTTCTAAGAAAAGTTTCTCCCCTCTCCCACCTGTTCCTCTTCTCTCCACTAGCAAGCACTAAAGAAAGGCCATGTGAACACACAGTGAGAAGGTGGCCTTCTGCAAGCTGGAGCCCTCACCAGGAACTAACTCTGTCAGCACCTTGATCTTGGATTTGTAGCCTCCAGAAGCATGAGAAAATAAATTTCTGTTGTTTAAGCCACCCAATCTATGGTATTTTATTATGGCAGCTCAAGCTGACTAATACAACTGCATTTTCGTACAATTGGTTTTGTTCTGAATATGCATTTTATTTTACATATTTAAAATACTGTTCTGAGAAGGGGTTTGTAGACTTCACCAGACTGCCAAAGGAGTGCATGGCATAGAGGTGGATAAGAACCCTTGGGCTCACTGCGTGTATGGGTGAGCCTGTGATTTTCCTTGCTTTTCTCTACTTTGGAGGCTGGAAATTAAACCACTCAACTCCCCAGCCTCTCTTGCAGTTAAGAACAGGCACATTTCTGAGCTCTGGTCAGTGAGGGATAAGAGGGGACTGATGAGATGTTCTATGGGAGGAATTTCCTTCTGGAATAAAATGAAAAAGCCTTGTGAGCATAGACATTTTTGCCTTTCTTTGCCTGTCTTTCTGCCTGGATCATGATGTAGTGTCTAGATGTGGAACAAAAATTTTGCAGTTCTGAAAGTTGCACGTCAAAGATAGCAGTCTTGACAGCAGCCTGGAGCTGATGCATTGATCTTGGACTGACCACTTCTAGATGTTTTGTCAGTTGAGGAAACTCAGCACATTTGGCTAAGCCTCTGTAATTCGGTGTCTGTTATTTGAAGCTGAAAGTAATGCTGACTGATAATCCTGGCAAATTAAGACCCATGTCTAGCAGTGTTTTTCAAACTGGGATCCCTGGACACCCAGAATCCATGAATATGTTCTTAAGAATTTGAGAGCTCTGAAAGAATTCTTTCAATGTTGTGTGCTCATGTTGATGATAATCCAAAATATATACATACAAATAAGAATATATTTGTCTGTTATAAATCCTAAAGTCTCTGTTTTTTTTTTTTTTTTGAGATGGAGTTTCTCTCTTGTTGCCCAGGCTGGAGTGAAATGGCACAATCTGGGCTCTACCTCCTGAGTTCAAGCAATTCTCCTGCCTCAGCCACCCAAGTAGCTGGGATTACAGGCATGAGCCACCACGCCCAGCTGATTTTGTATTTTTAGTAGAGACAGGGTTTCTCCATGTTGGCCACGCTGATCTTGAACTCCTGACCTCAGGTGTTCCACCTGCTTTGGCCTCCCAAAGTGCTGGGATTACAGGTGTGAGCCATCGCGTCCAGCCATTTCTTTTTCTTTTATTTATTTATTTATTTATTTATTTTGAGAGAGTCTTGCTCTGTCGCCCAAGCTGGAGTGCAATGGTAGGATCTTGGCTCACTGCAACCCCTGCCTCCTGGGTTCAAGCAATTCTCCTGCCTCAGTCTCCCAAATAGCTGCGATTACAGGTGTGTGCCACCAGGCCCAACTAATTTTTTTTGCATTTTTAGTAGATATGGGGTTTCACCATGTTGGCCAGGCTGGTCTCAAGCTCCTGACCTCAAGTGATCCACCCGCCTCGGCCTCCCAAAGTGTTGGGATTACAGGTGTGAACCATTGTACCAGCCAGCCTCTTAGTCTTAACAGGTGATAGTTTGCACTTACGAGACATTTTTATAGACTAAGACTTTAAGTCCGTGTTTTTCAAGCTAGGATCTATTGTAGGGATATGGACATGCATTTATAGGCATCCTTGAGAAATTATTTTTATCCTAATGATAGGGTCCTTATTTATTGAGTTGTAGAAAAACTGATTCATGACAAAACTCCTGGGAAAAGTTCAGTTTGAGTTCCTAACAACTGAAAAATGAACTTCCAGAAAGCAATCCCATTCATCAATCAAGGACAGCCATGGCAGAGTTAAGAGCATGGGTTTTGAAGTCCACAGATCTCGACTCACGTGCTGACTTATGAGCACTTTCTGGTCCAGTGACCCTTGACATGTTCTGGAACTTTACGGACCTTCAGCATTTTCACATGGGATGATAACTGTCCTTACTTTGCAGAGTTGTTGTAGCAATTAAGTGATGAGTATCAGGTGCTTCACAGAGTATAGTACACCATAGACATGCAATAAATGCTGATTACCATTCTGTTTTGATTCAAATACCTAGTGAAGAATCACTCACATTACAATCGCTTTTTATTATTGGCTAGCCTAAAGTCATGGGACAGAGAAGGTGAATAGCAAAACGGAAAGAAAAGGGGGAAAAGGTAGAAGGCAAGGTGAAAACTGGGAACCCTCTCTTATGTTTGTTTTAGAGCTTTATCCTGGTCCTGTCAATGATCAGATAATTGGAAGGATCAAAATTAGACCAAACTTGGTATTGGGCCAAAATTGAACCAAAGTTTGTGGCAAGAAGACTTGGGGCAGAGATATGTGACTAAATCACTTGAAATATACCCAGAGCCCAAGAATATTTATGCCCAATATGAATGCTAACCAGAAGCCCCTTAGTGTAGAAGGTTGTAAGGTTATTGTTTTTTGCCGCTGACAGCAAATATTGATGTGTTTTTCAACACCAATTCCCCAATTCTCTGACACCAACTGGGTGTTCAACAATTCAATTACGTTCTGTCACTAATTCCTGCAGCTATCAGCAGGCCCCACAGGTAAAGGCCTCAGTCTCACAAGACTGCTCCCCAGCTTCAGTTGTCAGCTACAATGGGGTGCCCGGACTATCCACACTTCTGCCTAGCTGACTGCAGGTTTTGGGGTTCCCATGACCCTTTTCTCAGTTTTGATAATTTGCTAAAACTGCTTACAGAACTCAGGCAGACATTTTACTTTTGTTTCCCGGTTTATTATAAAGGCTACAACTCAGAGACAGCTAAATGAAGGCAATGCATAGAGCAAGGCATGCCCGGTAGTTGCTGGCACAGAGCTTCCAGGCCCTCTCTAGGCCTGCCACCCCCCTGGAACCTCCGTGTGTTCACTGACCCAGAAACTCATCACCTACCATTCAGGAGGCTTTATAACCCACTTCTAGGCCCCTTCCATTTGTGGGAGGCCAGTGGGTGAGGCTGAGAGTTCCCACCCTCTTTAGTCTTTCTGGTGACCAGAGGCTAGTTAGAACCATTCTAAGTCGTTACAGTAACATAAACTCAGGTGTAGTACTAGATATAGTGGAATATGGCTTGTAATGAGTAACGACAGACACTCCCCTCACTCAGGAAATTCCCAGGGTTTTAGGAGCTCTGTGCCAGGAATTGAGTACAAAAATCAAATAGATTTGTGTAGATCACAGAGAAATTCAAGGTAAGCTGAATGACTGTTTAGTCTATTTGTGCACAGGAACAGAATACCTGAGACTGGGTAATCCCTAAAGAATAGACATTTATTTCTCACAGTTTTGGAAGCCATCTGATGGTGGCCTGATCTCTGCTTACAAGATGGCACCTTGAACACTGCATTCTGCAGAGGGGGACACTGTTCTTCACATGACCAAGGAATTGTTGGGGGTGGGGACCAAACTCACCTTTGTATAATGAACCCACTCCCACAATAATGCTATTTACTCATTCATGAGGGCAGAGTCCTCTTGGCCTAATCACCACTTACAGGTGCCACCTCTTAATACTATTACAATGGCAGTAAGTTTCCAACACATAGTCTTGGAGGGAACACATTCAGACCATAGCAATGACCAATTATGAGAAGATTCTTCTGCTATCTTGGACTCAAAAACATGGACATTTATTTATAAAACACACCTGGCCAGCACCGAGTCTCCCGTTTGCCAGCAAGATAATCCAACCTGTATCTCCCTGCTTGGCATCAGATTCACCTTGGGATGCACTTGCTAGATGTCGTGTTGGGTTGTGCTCCACTGGGGAGCAGTGGGGTCCTCAGTCTGAAGACTCACGAGCAATGCATAACCATGTTTAGTCAGAAACCTCTTGGGAATATTTGTATGGAAAGAAAGTTCTAGATGTGTGTTGGCAAGTCAAGGGGTTTCCCAACTTCAGTCTTCACTCCATGAGATTCTTGGGCTGCCAGTCCAAGGGTCTTTGTTCCTGGACCACAGGAAGTGATAATGCAAGTTAGAATAAGAACAGCTCTTTGGTTTTTTTCAGGAAAGTGAATCTTTATATAGAGACACCCAGAGATGGAAGGCAGCTAGAGTCATATACTGTCACCTCAGGTTGCTGTGATTCTAGCTGTCTTCCATCTCTGGGTGTCTCTATTCTTGACGCCGTCGAGGTCAGAATTCTCGTTCCTGAGAATTTTGGGTTTCCGTGGCTTTCTCCCCTTGGCCTGATTGTTCAGATTGACCAACAATTTCATGAGTTACCTACTGCTGCTCCTGCAAATTTCTTTTTTGCTCCAGTTAGGCTGAGGTTAATGCCTATACCAAATAACCACAATTGATGCTTTTTCCTATTTTACTGAAGTTAATCATTTATATGTTAGTCTTAACATATAAGGTTGTGTATATCATGAGGGCAAGATCAAGTCTTGTTCATTTTTGTCTCTCCAGGGCCTGCGCAATGCTTGGTTTGTAGAAGGTACTGAGTAGCTCCTAATTGTATTAATGAGTGTGTTTTTTTCTTTGACTGATCTTTGGAAAATTTATTTGTCTATTACTTAAGTGGCCATCTTTGTCCTCACCTGTACTTTTCCTTCCGGTGCTACTTGTGATCTGAAATAGCCACAGAAAACCAAATGAGAAGAGTGAGTGTGCTGTGAGAATGGTTTTGAGGGACTCTTATAAGGATTATAGATAGTTAGAATTTTATGTTATTTATTCTCACTATCCAGATACCTTTTACTCTAAATTTCTGCCAGTATGCTGGTTTGTTGGGATTTGCAAGACTAGAATTTTCCAGCAGAGCAGAGTGTTGTTAGAACTTGTATCAAGCTTCTCTAGAACTGGCAGCCTCCTTGGAGGGACCCTTGAAGGCAATGGACTTTTCCCAGGTAGTGGCAATGGGAAATCACTTGTCTAAGAATCATGGAAACAGATGGGAAGTCTTCGATTTCAGCATGGGGTCATTTTCTATTCCAGGAAATGTTGGCCATTTTCTAGTTAAACTTGTTCATGCTTTTAAGGTCCCAGCTGTAGTCTTCAGAGATAGTTGAAAATTAGCTGGTCTAAAACACGTTCCTGGTAACCAGTGAGCCATCACATCTGGCCTTTATTTTTATTTTTATTTTTTTTATTTTTTTTAATTTTGAGATGGAGTCTCCCTCTGTTGCCCTGGGCTGGAGTGCAGTGGCACAATCTCAGCTCACTGCAACCTCCACCTCCTGGGTTCAAGCAATTCTCCTGCCTCAGCTTCACAAGTAGCTGAGATTACAGGTGCCCGCCACAACACCCAGCTAATTTTTGTACTTTTATTAGAGACAGGGTTTCACCATATTGGCCAGACTGGTCTCAAATTCCTGTCCTTAAGTGATCCGCCTGCCTTGGCCTCCCAAAGTGCTGGAATTACAGGCGTGAGCCACTGCGCCCGGCCAGTTATGCTTTAAAGATTGAGAAAGTCTTGACTTGTTTCATACTGCTATAACAAAATAACCCTGACACTGGGAAATCTGTAAAGAACAGACATTTATCACAGTTCTGGAGGCTGGGGCGTCCAAGATCAAGGCACCAGCATCTGATGAGAGCCTTCTTGCTGCGTTCTCACGTGGCAGGAGGCAGAAGGGCAAAAGGGGGAAAACTCTGTCTTCAAACTGTCGAAGAGCAGAAGAGAGAACCACTTCTGCAAGTCCTTTTTATAACCACATTCATCCATTCATGAGGGCAGAGCCCTCACGACCTAAGCACCTCCATTTAGGCTTCACCCATCAACACTGTTGCACTGGGATTGATTTTCCAACTCACGACTTTTGGTATACACATTCGCACCATTTTGTTACAAATACAGGTTCCTGGGGCCCACCCCCAATGGGTTCCAATTTAGCAGAACCCCAAAACCTGCATTGTTCATAAGCACCCCATGTGATTTTGAGTTGTGGTTGTTCACTGGATCACCCTGAGAAATGTCATGAGTGTGACTTCACAGACTCAAGATTTGTGCTCAAGGCTTTTGTCTTGCAAACCTTTTGTTAGCCTTGGAATATATTCAGCAGCGATGGAGAAGGGAAATGAGGAGATCCACAGGTTCCCTCTCCAACATTAATAGTCCATGTCAACTAGTAAAGCTTTGCATACTGCCCTTGCACTCTTTGACCTGTTGCTGGTTCTTCTGATTTCTGAGGACAGATAGAAATCCTGACAAAGGTGGGAATGAGGACTGAAAACAGCAGGTAGGAAAATATGCATGCTCGGTCACTGCTTGTTCTCCACAGCCCTTGGCCTCAGTCCTAGCTGTCTTGTTGCTGACAGGATGATACACCCAACAGGTAGAAATGCTTGCCTGGCTTCTGACAAATTTTCGACAACATGATAGAGATCAGAAGCTCTTCTCTACACTGATCAAGTGATGAGTTCAGATTACACGTGGTTGCATTTTAATTCACCAAATTGAAAATTAAATTTTATCTTTTGAAAGATTTGTTCCCTTCAATGAGTCATTCTAATAAATGTAACCTGAAGGCCAACTGATCCTTTCCTAATTTAGATGACTTAGAAGGTTTAGCTAATGTTGTTAATGTAATTACTTCTTTTGAGGGAGTTTTCTCTCCAGTTCAAGGAGAACTGAAGAAGAATATATCTTTTGTTAATAAGGTGGGGCACAGTGGCTCATGCCTGTAATCCCAGCACTTTGGGAGGTTGAGGTGAGAGGATAGTTTGAGCTCAGAAGGTCAAAACCAGCCTGAGCAATCTCGTCTCTAATTTTAAAAAATTTAGCCAGGTATGGTGGTGTGCCCCTGTAGTCCCAGCATCTCGGGAGGCTGAGGCAGGAGAATTACTTGAGCTCAGGAAGTTGAGGCTGCAGTGAGCTGTGATCATGCTGCTGCACTCCAGTCTGGGCAACAGAGTGAGACTCTGTATCAAAAGAAAAAAGAAAAAAAAGTAACAATTTTTTTTAAAATCAGGAAGAGGTAATGTAAAAGAAACACATGGATAAACTTATTTTAGGAATCAAAGTGACTTAAAGTGGGAAGTCTCTAACCCTACCAGCAATGAGTCATGTGTGCCCTGTTTGTACCAGATTATTTCTGCAAGGACATTTAAAATTAAAAACATTACCTGTGAATACAATACGATCCTTTTTCTTTTTTACAATATGTTGCATATATATTTTAAGTGCTAAGACAAATACAAAGGTATATGTTAAACATCAACTCTGCCAATACAAATAATATTTTTTATGGAATGCTAAAGGGTAATCTGCAAGTTTAATTCTGTTATTCAGAGGAAGATTTTATATTTAAAAAATATCATTTATTTTTCAAAATCATTCCAGAAAGCAATTCTAGATAACATCTATAACCCCGTAAGGTGACCAACCATTCTGGGTTTGCCTAAGGGTAAAGGGTTTCCCAGGATGAGGGCTTTTAGTGGTAAAACAGGGACAGTCCCTGGTGAAATGAGCCAGTTGTTCACTCTACACCCAAATAAGACCTGGGGTGAGAGGGTGGATGGGTGCTGGGCTCCCAATTCTTTTGCCTGTGGGCATCTGTAGCTTTCCCAGTGACTCACACCAGGGGACTGTTGTGGAGAAAACATTGTGTATAAGACAGACAAGGGCTTGTCCACACTGAACTTGCAGCTTCCCTTCCACTGGGTGGGTCAGATTCAACACGTAAGCAAATAGGATGATTTCGGGTGGAGATAAGTGGTGGGAAGAAAACCAAGCCTGATGATGTGACCAGTTAACAGATGGGAGGGTGGGCATTGGTTCAGAGCAGGTGTCCAGAAAAGACCCCACTGAGGAGTGGCCTTTGCCACTGTATAACAGGAAGGGGACAGCCAGGAAAAGCAGAGCAGGAGAGCCAGAAGGAGCTAGGCCACCCAGGACCCATGGGGCTTGGCGAAGAGTCTGGATTTTATTTTAGATACAACAGGAAACCATTGAGGGCTGCTAAGCAGGAGGGTGATCTGATGTGGTTTGTGTTTTAATATGCAGTGGTGACTGGTTTGCATTCCTCGTGTGGCTTAATTGTATGGCTAAGATACACAGACGGTTTCAAGACATGTTGTTGTACCCGAGAGAGCTAAGGAATGTGCCACACTCTGAGATTGAATTATGAGTCCTTTATTAAGCCGGCGACCGACACGTGGCTAACACCCAAAATTCTCTTGGCCCCTAAGAAAAAGGTGGTTTTTTATACCCTAGTATAAGAGGGAGGGGGAACCTGGCTGAAGCAAATTTTTCACAAAAGCAGAGTAAGCAAAAAGTTAAAAGATAAACTAGTACATGAGAAATAAAACAGTGCCAGGTGCAGGGGTAAAGCTGTCATGAAAGACATACAACTTACAGATAATGGGGGCTCTGGGCGCTGGACAGCACCTGCATTCCCAGGCTCTGCTGGTAACTTAACTTGGCCTCTTACCAATAAATGCATTCCTGGAGGTGCCCAGTGTCAGCCTGCCCCAGCTACATTCTATAGTTATATACTTAATGGTGGGAAAATAACTAAAATGAAGAAGCTAAGATGGAGTCTGTCTGGCTCAAGAAGCTAACATAAAGCCTGGACAACTTTTAGTCTGAGAGAGAGAGTTAGTTTTAGCTGGCAAAAAACAAGTTACAATACAACCTTTCCTGTGACCTGCCCACAGGAACCCACAGAAAATGTGTGTCCTTAAAAATGAATGATACGGTCTTTGCTATAGGGACACAAAAGCCTACTCTTACTAAGAAGATGTTTACAACTCATGAGAAAGGGAAACCTAAGTGGTGTTTTTTGGATAGTTTGAGGAAAGCTTGCACAGAGGCAGGAGATATTAAACCACAGCAATCAACACTATCATTTAAAGTGTTATATAAAACGTATTTGGGATGAAATCTTGATCTTTTTACCTCCTTATCCTCTGCAATTCTGATAATAGCCACGAGAGGGCTTGCTATTACTATTGTTTATAAACAGTAACTTAGGATGGACTTTGCTTTGCTTTTTTTGCTGAGGGTTTGGAGGCAGTGGTGTTCTTATTTTATTTTACTTTATTTTGAGATGGGGCCTCACTCTGTCACCTACGCTGGAGTGCAGTGGTGCGATCCGGGCTCACTGCAACCACCACATCCTGGGCTCAAGCAATCCTCCCACCTCAGCCTCCTGAGTAGCTAGAACCACAGCTACCATGGCTGGGTAATTTTTTCCATTAAAATTTCTTTGTTTTTTATAGAGACAGGACTTCACAATGTTGCCCAGCCTAGTCTTGAACTCCTGGATTCAAGCAGTCCGCCCACTTCAGCCTCCCAGAGTGCTGGGATTACAGGCTGAGCCACTGGGCCCCGCCTGCAGTGGTGTTCTAAGTGAATATTTAACAACATGCTCTGGGAGAAGTGGAGGAAGCCCTAGTAGCATTGGCCAATTTCTTTGGTGTAAATACTCTTCCAGTGTCAGATTTCAGACTACCAATGGTTTAGTAACAGGCTCACAGGATTTATAATAATTTAACCATGGGGGAAAACAGGTCTCCCTGGGCCAACTCCATCATGTCACTGGTTGTAGGGTGTGGGGAGTGAAATGATGGCGAGAGATGAAAATAATCGAATGTTCTCAGGGTTTAGTCATGAATAGGAACAGATAACTAGAAAAGCATTATCCTGAATGTGGGCTCATCTCATTAGTAACTTTCAAACTAACAAATAAAATATTTTAAAAAATAGCTAACAGGAAGCAGGAAAAGTAGAAAAATAAGAGGACACCTTCCTTTAATCCAGTTTGAAAGATACTCAGAAAAATATTATATATCCTTCCTGGGAACAAGTATTAATACTACTAAAATCCTTGAATCATGTGCACTTAATATCAATTTCTAATAAGGTAGGACATTGTTTTAACTTGTCATGATTAGACTTATTTTATATTTTATGTTACTGGCTCAGTAAGCGGTTGAATCTACACAAGAAATTCAGAGAATGGAATTTCTATTTATTTTGGTATATTAAATATGTTTGTTTTTCAGTATAAATATGAAGTCTTCAGTATGCTGGATAAGAAGGAAAACATTTTAATTATTTGATTTTCTAATGATTTGACCCTGTAAACCAGGTATATGTGAAACTTTAAAACAAAAAATTATAATTAAAAATTGAGAAACAAATATTGGGTCCAAAGTAAAAGGAAGGTATTAATTTTATTACTCACAAACCAACATACTGAGAAGTGACAACCCCCCCCCAAAAAAAACCATAATTAAAAAGTCAAAAAACAATAAACATTGGCATGGATGTGGTGAAATGAGAACACTTACACTGTTGGTGGGAATGTAAATTAGTACAACCACTATGGAAAACAGTGTGGAGATTCCTTAAGGAACTAAAAATAGATCTACCATTCGATCCAGCAATCTCATTACTGGGTATCTACCCAAAGGAAAAGAAGTCATTATATGAAAAAGACACATGTACATGCATGGTTATAGCTGCACAATTTGCAACTGCAAATATATGGAACCAATCTTAGTGCCCATCAACCAACCAGTGGATAAATAAAATGTGTTATATCTACATCATATACTACTACTCAACCATAAAAAGGAATGACATTGTGTCTTTTGCAGTGACTTGGATGGAGCTGGAGGCCATTATTCTATGTGAAGTAACTCAGGAATGGAAAATCAAATACCGTATGTTCTCACTTACAAGTGGGAGCTAAGCTATGAGGATGCAAAGACATACAGAATGATATAATGGACTTTGAAGACTTGGGAGAGGGAGTTTGGGAGGGTGGAGAGGGATAAAAGGCTACATACTGGGTACAGTGTACACTGCCTGGGTGATAGGCACACTGAAATCTCAGAATTCACCACTAAAGCACTCATTCATGTCACCAATAACCACTTCTACTCCTGAAACATTAAACAAAATAATAATTTAAAAAAGAAAGTAGATCTGACGTGTTCTCACCACATATAATGGTAACCTGTGACATGATGGATGTGTTAATTAGCTTGATTGTGGTAATCATTTCACAATGTATTCATACATCAAAACACGACACTGTAGCTTCGCACGGTGGTTCATGCCTGTAATCCGAGGACTTTGGGAGGCTGAGGCAGGTGGATCACTTGAGCTCAGGAGTTTGAGACCAGCCTGGGCAACATGGAAAAACCCTGTGTCTACAAAAAATACAAAAATTATCCAGACATGGTGTTGTGCACTGGTAATCACAGCGACTGAGGCTAGGGGATCACTTGAGCCAGAGAGATCCAGGGTATAGTGAGCTGTAATTGCACCACTGAACTCTAGTTTGTGCAACAGAGTGAGACTGTGTCTCAAAGCAAGCAAACAAACAAAAAGGATGACCCAGTACTCCTGAAATATATACACCTTTTTATCAATTACACCTCAGTAAAGCTGGAAAAAAAATAGCCTTTGATAGTTAAAGTCAGTTCATTGTGGCATCTAAGGAGTTTGACCCAGTAAAATAGAAGGGTAGAACAAATGAAGATGGTGGAGTGGGTTTAACATGAAATGAATGATCCAGGGCACATATTTCCAAGGCAGGAGGTGTGGTCCCC
Organism: Aotus nancymaae; assembly: GCF_030222135.1. NCBI lineage: Eukaryota > Metazoa > Chordata > Mammalia > Primates > Aotidae > Aotus > Aotus nancymaae. Next base: position 23,688,016 of record NW_026988455.1, read on the forward strand.
AGAGCCACAGCAGCATCTGGGAAATTGTTGGGCGTGCAGAGTCTCAGGACCAACCAGATGTGCTGATCAGAAACTCCAGGGTGGTGCCCGGCAGTGTGTGTCTTTAACAAGTTCTCCTGGTGATTCTAAGAATCAGGCTCCTGGAATTTCTTTTCTTATGAGCTGCAACTTTTATTCTGTCCTTGTCTGTATTGGCCTAAGGCCCAAACGTTATGTTTTGAAAGGGAGCTGCTGCTTCTATCTATTCTATCTTTTATAAAATTGTATTATGCAATAAATTTTAGATGCAAAAGATGCTATTTAATGTACATATAAAATCAAAAGAAGAATAAAGTCAACACTTATGCTCCTAACAGTTTAGGAGCTAGAATGTTACTGGCATCTTAGAACATTCTGTTGCATTTTGAAGCAACTGTTTTTTTTCTTTTTTCAAGGTAGAAGGCAACTGGAAGTGAGATATTATTTTTATAAAATCTCTCTCTTTTTTTTTATTACTTCAGAGTCCACACAGTATTAGTTAGACTTAAACTATCTCAAGGTTTAAGCATGGTTTTAATTTAATGCATAACTTCCAGTTTTGTTTTCATTTATAGTGTACTCATCCTCATTAGTGTTCTGTAAAGTCAGCCCTTCTTAAAAAATGGTTCGTTTCTGTAAACTTCAGAGTCCACATTATTGGTTAGTTTCAAAGTTGAAACATTTTAGTTTTATTCACAGCTTCTGATTTTTGTTGCAATTCATAATGTCCTTGTTAAAATTGTATGGTTTAGTCTTCTGTTTTGGTAAAACTGTCTAGTGTTTAGGAAAAGACTGATTAAAACTAGCTATACAGGCATTAAAAGTTAATGCCTTTGTTTCATTTTTACCCACATATCAGTAGTTACCATGGTTACTGAGAAGGGTTCAGGTAGTGCAAACTTGCAAATGTGCTAATATGTTTTCCTGGTCCAATCTCTCAGTTGCTACAAAATTACAGTAGCTAGTTTCTAGGGCGAGCATTTTTTTCTATCCTAGGTTAATTTGGGGACCTTGTAATCTCTTATTTCACACCCTTAATTCAACCAACTCACTTGCACAAAAGGGCTGTTCCATATGCAGTGGGATAGACCATGGTAACCAACCCAGAGAATAATTTACAAGAATGACAATCCTTCTTTCCTGTCTATATATTTATTTATATTTCATCAATAATCATCTCATTTCATAGGTGAGATAGAACTACATTCTTCAAGTCCTGATGTCACTGGGGATATCTGAATTACTTTGGTTGCAAGCAACAGAAACCAACTGGAGAAGGAGGTGCTTTGTGGAACCTGGGACAAGGATGCAGCTGGAACAAAGGACTTGAATGCTTCAGAACTTTGTCTTCTCTTGGTTGTTCCCTGTGATTTTTTTTTAATGTGGTAAAATTTATATAGCATGAAATTTACCATTATAACCATTGTCAGCGTATAGTTTAGTGGTATTAGGTGCCTTCACATTGACCTGCAACCATCATCACTATCCATCTCCAGTACTTAGTCATCTTCCAAAGCTGTCTCTTTAGCCATTAAACAACAACCTCATTCCTCTCTTCCGCCAGCTCATTACAACCACCATTTTACTTTCTGTCTGTATGAATTTCACTACCCCAGGTATCTCACGTATGTGGATTCATTTGTCATTTTGTGCTGGCTCATTTCACTTGGCATAATGTCTTCAAGATTCATCCATGTGGTAGTATGTGTCATAATTTCCTTCTTTTCTTTTCTTTTTAAGAAAGGGGTCTCAGTCTGTCACTCAGGCTGGAGTCCAGTGGTACGATCCCAGCTCACTGCAACCTCCCCCTCCCAGGTTCAAACATTCCTCCTACCTCAGCTTCCTGAGTACCTGGGATTACAGGTGTGCACCACCATACCCAGCTAATTTTTGTATTTTGGGTAGAGATAGGGTTTCGCCATGTTGCTCAGGCTGGTGTCAAACTCCTGGACTCAAGTGATCCGCCCACCATAGCCTCCCAAAATGCTGGGATTACAGGCGTGAAACACTATGTCTGACCTCCTTCATTTTTAAGACTGAATAATATTCTATTTTATGGATATACCACATGTTCTTCATTTATTCTTCCATCAATGGATATGTGAGGTACTTTCATGGTAAATAATGCTACTATAAACATGAATATACAAATATCTCTTAGAGTCCCTGCTTTCAATTCTGTAAATCAAAAATAAAATTCTAAGCCTTCACCCAACTGAATGGATGTCCTCTTGGCCAAGGGGTTCCCAAAGAAACCTGAAAAACTAGTCCAGGCCGTGATGGGAAGAGAAGGTCAGACATGCCTCATTATACCCTTTTCCCTTTGGAATTTAAACACAACTGACTGGTGTTGCTGCTAAAAGAGAGATCCTAAGACTGACAGAACAGACTCTTTGTAGCAATAAGATATGAAACTCCAACTTGATTCTGGTATAGCATCACATGACAGATAATAGGCCCTAAAGGAAATCAAAGTATTTTACCCCAAAATATATATTTTTTGACATATTTTGAAATGGCCCTGAAAGCTGTCTTTTGTGGAGGAAATTTGCATTCTGTGAAGAACCTCTTTTCTAAGTCTTTTCCAGAGAGTCTGACACCTTTCAAGGTCCAATAATAAGAGACATTTACTATTTTTTCTCTCTGAAGCCTGCTTCCTGGAGGCTTCATTTACATAACAAGTACCTTGGCTTCCACAACTCCCTTTATCTTAAACTTCATGCATTTCTTTATGCTAACTTTACTTCTTTAAGCGAAATCTAACTTTTCAACCAATTGCCAATCAGAAAATCTTTGAATCCATGTATAACCTGGAATCCCCACCTCCCCCCACCCCAGTTTGAGATGTCCAGCATTTCTGGGCTGAACCAATGTATACTTTATATGTATTTATTGATGTCTGTCTTATGTCTCACTAAAATATATCAACTCAAGCTGTAACCCAACCATCTTGGGCACATGTTCTCAGGACCTCCTGAAAATTGTGTCATGGGCCATGGTCCTTAACCTTGGCAAAAACAAACTTTTAAATTGATTGAGACCTATCTCAGATTCTTTTGGGTTTACAGTTCTTTTGGATACACTCCCAGGAGTGAAATTGCTAGATCATATAGTGATTTTATGTTTAATTTTTTTGAGGAAATGCCATGCCATTTTCCACAGTGGCCACACTATAGTAGAAAAGCCACACAACAGACCTCTTGAACATGAACTGGGAAGGAAGGGGTGATTTATTCAGCCGGGAGCAGTGCTGCATAGTTGCCTAACAGCTGAGCTCACCTAACAAAGAAAGTCCCTGCCCTTTTAAAGGCTTACAACTCTAGAAATTACATGTGAAAGGGTCTTGGGCTTACAACTCTAGAAATTACATGTGAAAGGGTCTTGACCCATGAAGTAGGCATGGGGTGGGGGTTTGATCCTGTTCTTTATGACCTGTATCTTGTGATGACCTCCTGTCTCATCCAATGACTTAGCATGCCTTAGCCATCTGGGAACGCAGTCCAGTAGGTCTCAGCCTTATTTTACCCAACCCCCCAATTCAAGATGGAGTTGCTCCGTTTTTTTTTTCTTTCTTTCTTTCCTTTGGAGTTGCTCTGGTTTAAACACCTCTGACAGAACTGCCAGCTAAGTAAGAACCGTGGCTTTTATTCTGAGAATGGAAGCCATTGGAAAGTTCTGAAGAGAGAAGTGAAATCATCTTATTTATAATTTTAAAAGATTATCTGGTTCTTATGTTGTCAAGAGATTGTAGAGAGGAAAGACTAGAAGCAGGATTCCTAATTAGAAGACTACTAAAATAGGCCAGGAGAGGAGATGGTGGATTAGACCTGAAGTATTGAAGGTAGTAAGAAGTTCCTTTGCCCATGTCTTATTTACCTATTTTATTGTTTTAGTTCAATTTTTTCTTTTTTGTTTTTTTTGTTTTTTTTGTTTTTTTTAGTGACAGGGTCTCAGTCTGTTGCCCAGGCTAGAGTGCAGTGGGGCAATCATGGCTCATTGCAGCCTCGACCTCCCAGGCTCAAGTAATCTTCCTCCTCTGCCTCCCAAGTAGCTGGGACCACAAATGTGCACCATGAGCCCTGGCTAATTTTTTTATTTTGTATAGAGACAGTGTCTCCCTATGTTTGCCAGGCTGGCCTCAAACTCCCATTTTGCCCATGGTTTAACTGTGTTGTTTGTTCTTTTTGTTGTTGTTGTTGAGCTGTAGGAGTTCCTCATGTATTCTGGATATTAATCCATTACCAGATATGTGATTTTCAAATACTTTTTCCCATTCTGCAAGTTGCAGTTGGCTTTTCACTCTGTTGATCATGTTCTTTGATGCATAAAAGTTTTTAATTTTTATGAAGTTCAATTTATTTTTTGTTGTTGTTGTTGTTGTTGTCTGGGCTTTTGGTGTTCTGTCCAAGAAAGCATTGCCAAATCCAATGTCATAAAACTTTCCCCCATGTCTTCTTCTAAGAGTTTCTTAGGTCTACTCTTATGTGTAGGTTTCCAGTAGATTTCGAGTGAGTAGAAGGTAGGGGAAAGGTCCAACTTCATTCTTTTGCATGTGGATATTAAATATTTCCAACACAATTTGTTAAAAAGACTGTTCTTTTCCTGTAATTCTTGCCTTTTATGAAGACAAGCTTCCTCTGAATCTTGGGTTCACATGATATACAAGAGAGCTCCTAATGGTATATATTATCCATTTAGTCTATTGGATAGAGACTACCATTCTTTCTCGTTCCAGTTCCAGATGTTGCTATCCTAATGGATCACTTATTGACTTAGTATCCAGAGGGTTGAGGCCGCTTGACTGCTGAAGACTCCTTGCTAAAATCATTGATTCAGCAAATATTTATGAAGCACTTCCAGGTACCTCGCAGTGTTTCAAGTATGGAGATACAGCAGTGACAAAGCAATGTCCTTGCCCCCAGAGAGCTTTCATTCTAATAGTTAAGGGAATAGAGAAGAAGAAAGGGTAGCTTCAGAGAGAGGGTTGGAAAGACAATCCAAGAGATGTCCACTACAATAAATAAATAGCAATCTATTTAATATAGCAAATATTAATAATAAATATAAATAATAAAAATAAATATATTTAATAATAATGTTTAATACAATATGCCACTTCCATATGTGCCAAGAAACTATCATATTATAATTATGAATTCCTTTTTTTTTTATTTTAAAAAATAGAGATGGGGTCTCCTTAAGTTGTCCATGCTGGCCTCATACTCTTAGATTAAAATGATCCTCCTCCTTCAGTCTCCCAGTCACTGGGATTACAGGCGTGCACCACAATGCACCTGGCTTGTGAATTTCTTTTAAAAAGATCATTTATTTGACAGATAAATTAACCCACATTATTTTTTAAGTTACATAAACACCATTTCCAAATGAGAAGAACAACTTTTATAAGGAAAGATAAAAGAAATTTTAAGAAAGGCAAGGCAAAATAATTGGGTACGACAAAACAATAACTTTGAGAGAAATTAATTTTAGCTGGACTAAAGTCACAAAGCTGAACGTGTTTCGGTAGTCTTTCCATGATTAGTGGGGCTGCAGAGGGCAGGGAAGAGTGGGAGTGCATGCCTGACTGAGAATACTTGAGCAAAAAGAGGCCTGGAGACTTGAAAGCAGGTCATGTGTTTGGGGTGCTTGTGTGTAGTGTGCACACATTCTTCTGAGATGTCCTTGAAGGAGCTTCAGGATAGCTTAATAGGTAATCCCAGAGAGCTCTGCCTTTCTTGCAGAAGTGGTGGTGCTCTCATGAGCATGAGGTATTTTGCAGGAATGGTAACATATTAGATGGTGCAGTCTCATAGATCCAGCATGAGGGCTGAAAGGATGAGCTTCACATTAAGACCTGTGTGGAAATTTGCTTCCACCACTGTATATAACATTAGGAAAGGTATTTAATTTTTCTGAGTCTTAGTTTTTTCATCTGTGCAATGAATGTTAGAATCAGTCTCTTAAATTTTCAGAGAAGTGTTTTTTTCCCTTTAACAATGCCATTTATTTTACTCCAAAATATAGAATTGAGCAGAGCTTGGGCCATCTCTATTTCACGCAGTGCCCCCTGGGAAGAATGGCTGGGATGCATGCATTTGGAGGGCTCTGTGATGCTGGCTGTTGGCTGGTAGCTTGTCTGGGGCTTTGGTTCCTCTCCATGTGGGCCTCCACAGACCTGCTTGGGCTTCTGTATGTCATGGTGGCTGGCTTCTAAGAGCAAGTGTCCCAAGCGAAGGGAAGTTTGTCTTTTTCTCTCTGATTCCTCTCATTCTAGGTCATCCTTTCTCTGTTGTCTTCTAATCCTGAGGACACGATCTATACAATTATTTGAGCTCCTAGCCATTTTTTGGCTTTCAGGAACACATACCTCCCCATTCTGAGGCCTAAACTGGCATTATCATATTCTTAGCTTTCTGCTCTGGTTGGTGTCTTTCCTGATTCCCTCAGCCCAATTCTTGCTATTTATCTTTGCCTTGTCCCCAGTGTCACTCTCACAAGATAGATGTTAGTTTGATTCCCTCACTCATGATTCACCCATGGAACTGATCTGATTTACTCTATGGCTTGATTCAATGTGCTCTTCCTTCCAGGTAGCACCATTTCTGCTAGATCTCTGCCTCAATCTTGCATCTCTTGTATAGGTATAGGATTTCATAATAACAACAAAAAACAGTGGGGCACTTACAGTAACAGTAGCAGAGGAGGCAATGGTTTGGAATCCCAGTTCTGGGGTTTACTCATCAATGTGTTGGACAAGCCATTTACCTTCTCTGAATCTCAGTTTTCTTATTTTAATATGGAGATAACACCAATAACACATTTGCTGTGCAATTGTGAAGAATAAATGAGATAATTTATCCAAGGAGCATAGTGACAGGTCAGCGCGGGTCAGTTTCCTCCTCCTTGCTCTTTCCTTCTGTTACTCGGAAGACCCAAGTACAGCCTGCTGGGTCTTAGTGCTCAGCTTAATGCGGAGTATTGGACTCTTCAATACTCTGCATTAAGCTGCTGGGTTGGGACAAAGGTGGCAGGGTTGGAAAGGCTTGGTCAGGGCAAAGAGCAGGGATGCAGAAGTGCCACCCTAGCAGAGCAGGTGGGGTGTGGCTTTGGGGCTGATGATCATGTAGGACTTCCAGCCAGGGTAGATGCCAAAGACCCAGGAGTGGATGAGGCTATGACGGCACTGAGGCTGGGCTCCTGAAAAGCAGGACATGGGGCAGAGCCCCTGATAGTGGCTGATGAGGAGCCGGGTTTTTCTTTCGTAGCCAGGAGACCTGGAGGACCAGGCCTCGTGATTCTCCATGTTGCTTACTAGGATAGGAGTACATGGTTGGTTCTTCCTTTAGATTATCAGGGACAGAAAATTTGTTAGGACAGATTGTAAGAGTGATTCTGGGTGTGCAGGAAGTTTTAAGTTTTCCCGTCTGATGAAGGAAGGGCTGAGGGAGGAAATGGTTTGTAAGACAAAGAGAAACGAAGACAGAGATGGTCCTCAGGGTCAGTTACATCCTTATTTTAAAGCCTTAAAATAAATTTTAATACGTCTCATGATAAGACACAGAAAATAAAGGTAAGCAAAAATATAAAATAAATAATACCTGTATTTAAATGTTGTCTTGTACCTTCCTATCCTTCCATCTGCATACACACTGCATACACCCTACGCAAACATCACACACACACAATGCAGCACACACATACACCACACACACACCACAGGACACACACACACCACACATGCCACACACATACTGCACAGCACACACTCAGCACACATGCACCACACACCATACACACACACCACACATATACCGTGTAGCACACACACCCCACAACACGCACATACCACATACACCACACACATCACAACAGCATGCACTACACCACACACACACTGCATACACACACCACATACTCCCCACCACATACACCACAACACACCACACACTACACATATACATGCACACTGCACACATATACACACCATGCACACACGCTTTAAATCAAAATGAGAGTGTATCAAGCCTAGAATTTTATAAACAGTGTGTTTTCAATTTATACTGAAACTGCACCAAAACTACTGAAAAGTAACAGTTTTATTTATTTGTTTATTTATTTTGAGACTAATTAACTTTCTGTCTCTAAGGATTTGCCTGTTCTGGACAGTTCACATAAATGGAATCATATAAAATATGTGGGGGGCTTATGTTTGGCTTGTTTCACCTGGCAGAATGTTTTCAAGTTTCATCCATCAGCACTTTTCTTTTTATGGCTGACCACCATTCCATTATGGGGATATACTATACTTTATCTATTCATCAATTGATGAATAGATTTGGTTTGATTTTCCTTTTTGGCTATTATAAGTGATTCTATTGCAAACATTGTGGATAAGTTTCTGTGTGAACGTATATTTTCAATTTTCTTGGATACGTAACAAGGAGTGGTATTGTCGGGTCCTATGGTGACTCTATGTTTAAGTTTTGAGGAATTTTCTTGCAGTTTCCCAAAAAAGCAGCACGATTTTACATTCTCACCAGCAATGCGTGAGGATTCCAGCTCCTCTGTATCATGGTCAACACTTATTATTATTTGACTTTTTGATTATAGCTATCCTAGTGGGTATGAAGTAGTATCTCATTTTTGTTTTGATTTGCATTTTACTAATTACTCTATGTTCTTTGGAGAAATGTCTATTATAATCCCTTTCCCATTAAATTCTTCGTGTTTTTTTTTTTTTTTTTTTTTTTTTTGAGACAAAGTCTCTGTCACCCGGGCTGGAGCGCAGTGGGGGGATCATAGCTGACTACAGACTTGAACTACTGGGTTCAAGTGATCCTCCTGCCTCAACCTCCCAAAAAGCTGGGGCTGAAGGTGCATGCCACCCCCTAATTTTTTAAAAACTACATTTTGGCCGAGTATGGTGGCTCAGGCCTATAATCTTAGCACTTTGGAAGGTCAAAGTGGGAGGATTGCATGAGCCCAGGAGTTGGAGACCAGTCCTGGCAACATAGTGAGTCCCCGTCTCTACAAAAAGTAAAAAAATTAGCCAAGCACGGTGGTGTGTGCCTGTAGTCACAGCTAATCAGAAGGCTGAGGTGGGAGGGTCACTTGAGCCTGGGAGATTGAGGCTTCAGTGAGCCATGGTCAACCCACTCACTCCAGCCTGGGTGACAGAGCAAGACTCCATCTCAAAATAAAAATAAAGGTAAAAATAAATAAATTAAAAAAAAATAAAAATAAAATAATTTTTGTAGAGACAAAGTCTCACTATGAAACTCCTGGCTACAAGCAGTCCTCCCATCTCGGCCTCGCAAAGCACTGGATGTGAACCACTGCACCTGGGTAAGAGTTCTTTATGTATTCTGGATACTAGACCTTTACAGGATATATGATTTGGAAATATTTTCTTACATTCTATGAGTTCTCTTTTTACTTTTTTGATAATGTTCTTTGAAGTAAAAATGTATTTAATTTTGTTGAAAAAGCCAATTTGTCTTTTTCCCCCTCTTGTTGTTTGTACTTTGGGGATCATATCTAAGACACGTTACCCAATCTAACGTCGCAAAGATTAATGCCTATTTTTTCTTCCTCAAGTTCTACAGGGTTAGGTCCTACATCCAGCTCTTTAATTCATTTTGAGTCAATTTTTATATGTGGTATGAGGAATCTAACTTCATTCTTTTACATGTGGATATCCAGTTGTCCCAGCACCATTTGTTGCTCTTGGTACACCTGCTGAAAGTCAGTTGACCATGGGTATGAGTGTGTTTCTGGATTCTCAATACTATTTCATCATTTCATTGATCTATATGTCTACCCTTATTCTATTATCACACAGTCTTAATTACTATAACTTTGTAGTAAGTTTTGAAATCAGGAGTGAGTCCTCCAACTTGTTCTTCTTTTTCAAGATTATTTTGACATTCTGAGTTCTTTGCATTTCCATTTGAATCTTAGAATCAGCGTATCAATTTCTGCAATAAACTCTTTTTTGTGCAGCTAGAATTTAGGTAGGGATTATGTTGAATCTGAAGACTTATTGGGTAAGTTTTGCCATCTTCACAATATTAAGTATTTCGATCCGTGAACACAGGGTGTCTTCCTACATTTAGGTCTTTAGTTTTTATCCATGGTGCTTGGTAGCTTTCAGTGTGTAAGTCTTGAACTTCTTTGGTTAAATGCATTCTTAAACATTTTATTCTTTTGTAAATGGAATGGTCTTCTTGATGTGATTTTTGTGTCTTCATTGCTCGACTTTTCCAGCTTCTAGGGCCACCTGCATTCCTTGGTTTATGGCCCCTTCCTCCATCCTCAAAACCAGCAACAGCAGATCCTTTATCTCACATCCTCTGCTCCTTCTTCCATCCTTGGATTCCTCTCTCTCAGCCAGAAACCTTCGCTTCTGTTAGGACTCAAGAGGATTAAACTCACCTGGATAGTCCAGGAAACTCTCCATATCTCAAAGTCTGCCCCCTTCAACACATTTGCCATATAAGGTAACATATTTACAGCTTCTGGGGATAGGTGTGGACATCTTTAGGGGGCTGTCATTCAGCTGACTATGGAGAGTAAGGGGATAGGAGAGGTGCAGGGGAAGCACTCAGAGTCCCTGGATGTTCCGGAATCCAGTCCAGCCTAGTACAAGGTGAGAAATCAGTCCGAGACACTAAATTCACTCTTTCCCTTTACTGACTGTAAGATGATAGTACAATTAAGCATGGGTGGGAGAACTAAAAGGACTCCTCATGGCTGGGAGGATTAAAAGGACTAAGTCTTTGAAGGCATCTGGCTGGCATGGGTCAGCCAATACACTCTGTGAAGGCTTCTGGTACCTGCAGGATTAACACTAGGGAGAACTCTGAAAACTGCAAACACCAGGCAAACCCAAGTTATTATAGTGAACTTGGACTGGCTTAATTTGTAGGCAAGAATCCTGATTTAGGATTTTCAAAAGAATATTTGTTTTAAAAGCAATTTGATTTCACTTTTCAAATGCAGTAAGTTTAAAAAAAGATGCAGTGAATAATGTTACTTTAGAAAACTCATTAAAACTATGTTAAAGTAATGGATTTCAGTTTTTAAAGCCAGTCTGTTACCTCTGCAGGTGGCATTGTTTCAGGATGTAGAAGTCACGTGGAGGCTTAGAGCTGTGCCACATTCTTAATTGGACACCTTGTTGAATGGTAATTGAAAAATGTCTTCACGCCCTGCTGGGTGCCTCCCGGAGGCTCCTCCGTAGTGGGTAGGGATAGCTTTGATGGTGGAGGCACTTGCTAGCAGAATCTCGGCCATGCATGGTCCACATGGCCAGGCAGTTGCCTCTTCTCTGCGGAGCCAGCTGCTCTTGTCTGTAACCACTCAGCACAAGAGAAAGATGGAAGAGAAAGGAGGTGTTCAGCACCTGGTGCATGGCTGCTGCGGTCTCCCTTCCTCCTTCCCCCATTCTTCTCCAGATGGCCTGTTACGGCTATGTGTAGCCACTGACTAGGTCTAGAAATTACATATTTTTTCCTTTGAGATTTAAAAAGGAACACACACATGCACACAGACACACTTGCAGACACACATGTATGCACATACACCTGCATACATACATACACATGTACACACATGCATGTGGACATGCACACTCATACACACTTGTGTACACACACCCGATCACTCATCCATATGCTCACACATGCACACTCACATACACATATGCACACTTACATGCTCACATTACAGCAATACCAGGTCTCAGCCCCAGAGATTTTTATTTAATTGATTGGAGTGGGTCCTGGGTATTATTATTTTTAAAAACTCAGCTGGGTGCGGTGGCTCATGCCTGTAATCACAACACTTTGGGAGGCCAAGGCAGTTGGATCACAAGGTCAGGAGTTTGAGACCAGCCTGGCCAACATAGTGAAACCCTCTATATTAAAAATACAAAAATTAGCCCAGAATGGTGGTGTGCACCTATAGTCCCAGCTATTCGGGAGGCTGAGGCAGGAGAATCGCTTGAATCCGGGAGGTGGAGGTTGCAGTGAACCAAGATCACGCCACTGTATTCCAGCTTGGGCAACAGACCAAGACTTCATCTCTGAAAAAAAAAAAAAAAAAAAAAAAAAAAAAAACTGAACACACACACACACACACACACACACACACTCCTCAAAACCGTGGACATAAAAAGTTGTGGTAGTTACTCTATTATACACAGAATGACAACATTTCACATTGCTCACAGATGCTTTTCAGAATTGATTGACAGGGAAGGCTTCTACCAGTTCTGGAAACCACAACTTCTGTTTGTTTTCAGTGGTGGTGGCCTCCCAGGAGCCCACTTGACTATGTGTGCACCACGATTTTTGGTGAATGGAGTTGGTAATGACAGAACTTACTACAGCTTGGACCGCAGCTGGCCGTGCCTGCATGGTTCCTCTCTGTCACCGTAGCTGCCTTCTGGTGGGCTCACTGGGGAGAACTGTGGGTGGGAGGCAGGTGAGGGATCAGGCAGCCTCAGGCAGGCAGGGACTCTCTGTTGGTGGCCACTACTCCTGCCAGGGTGGCTTCTCAGCAAGACCCTCCCCTCTCACTGTAGGGCCCAGGGCATGACCAGCCCCGGGGGGGTTTGCACCAGCCCTTATGGTTGCCAGGTTATATTTTTGCATGATCTCCTTATTAAACTCTCTTCCACTTACCCTAGTGGAGGAGGACTTGTCCACTTTCTGCTGGGACGCTGACTCGAATGAGAGACTGGAGTGAAGTGTGTGGTTGGCTTTGTCTCTGAGGTACACTGTAGGCTGTGTGTCCCAGGGGACTCTGCAGGCAGGCTGAGAGGGACAGGCGTAGCACTGCTCGGGGCGCTGGGCTGTGGCAGGGAGTTGGCAGTCAGCGTGATGATCTTGGGGAGGATGGAAAATTAAAGTAGGTGGGGGTGCATTCTGAAATACATGATGGCACTGAAAACATGGTGCAGCCGGAGGAAAAAGCCCAGAACCACTTATGTGCACTCATACCACACACTCACACAGGCCACACACACACACACCACACTCACCACATATACACGCTCACACATGCCACACTCGCACATGCCACACTCACACATGCCACACTCATCACATACACATACCACACACGCCAGTCACGCCACACTCACCACATACACATGCCACACCCACACATGCCACACACACCACATACACAGCACACACACACGCCACACTCATGCCACACATCACAGACACCACACTCACACATGCCACTTACGCCACACCACATACAGCACACACACACGCCACACTCATGCCACACATCACATACATCACACACACATGCCACACTCACACGTGCCACATACACCACACACAGCACACTCACAACACACCACACACACCACACACAGCACACTCACACGCCACACACACCACATACACCACACACAGCACACTCACATGCCACACACACCACATACACACACCACACACAGCACACTCACATGCCACACACACCACATACACACACCACACACACATGCCATACTTACCACATACACACCACACACAGCACACACACACCACACACCACATACACACACCACACACACACCACACTCACACATGCCACACACACCACATACACACACCACACACAGAACACACACACCACACTCACACACGCCACACACCATATACACACAGCACACACACCACGCTCACACATGCCACACACACCACATACATACACACACAGCACACACATGCCACACTCTCCACACACACCACATACACACATCACACACACCACATACATATGCCACACACACACCACATACACCACATACATCACAGCACACACACACCACACTCACACATGCCACACACACCACATACACCACACACAGCACACACTTAGACATGCCACACTCAAACACAGCACACACACACCACACTCACACATGCCACACACACCACATATACACATGACACCAGTACACACTCACACACCACACTCACACATGCCACACATACTACATACATATACCACACACAGCACACACTCATACACACCACACATCACACACTCACAAATCATACACATGCCACACACACCATATATACACAGCACACACACACCACACTCACACATGCCACACACACCACATACACACATCACACATACACAGCACACACTCCACACACATCACATACACACACCACACACAGCACACACAGACAGCACACACACATGCCATGCTCACACCACGTACACCACATACACACATCACATACAGCACACACACACCACACTCACACATGCCACACATACCACACACAGAACACACGCACATGACACACACATGCCACACACCACATACACATCACACACAGCACACACACACACCACTCATACACACCATGCATATCTCACACACACACACCAGACACACACTGCACACACACCACACTCACACACACCACACACACAGAGCACACACCACATGCACCACATAAACACAGTGCACACAGCACACACACACCACACTCATACATGCCACTCATATCACACACACACACCATACTCACACACCAAACACACCACATACACACATCACACAGCACACATACACCACACTCATACATGCCATGCATATCACACACACACACCACATACACAGTACATACATCATATGCACTACATGTAACACACACATGACACAGACCACACATACACACACATACACCACATAAACACACCACACACACTACACATACTACACACACACAGCACATAAACACAAAGCATACATGCCACACACACCACACTCACACATGCCACACACCACATAAACACATATACCACACTCGCATACACTACACGCACCCCTCAGGCACACCACATACCACATAAACACACAGCACACACTATACACACCACACACAAACACTAATACCACATACCACATATACTCACACACCACACTCATGAACAACGTACATACCACACACTACACATACCACGTAAACACACACACCACGCAGTCACACACACTGCATTTACACATGCCACACACCACACACACTCATACCACATCACACATCACATAAACACAGACACATATCACATAAACACACCCACACATCTCATACACACTACACACACCCCACACTTACGTGTGCCATACACACACTACATAAACACACCACACACTCATAAACACACCCTGCACCATCACATACACCCTCACACATGCCACATATGCTTACACACACTACACACGCATACTTTACTCACACACCACACACATAAACACACCCCTCACAGACACCATGCATTCACAATACACCACACAAATGATATAAACACACACATTCTCACACACACCACACGCACACACACAAAACCACACTACAACGGGGCAAGCACATCTAAGCCTAAGATGCAGCAATTCGGGAGCTGCCGGGTGGAAAAGGGAGGAGGAGATAGATGGAGAGGTCTGAAGTGGGCAGCGACATAAATCTGGAGACTCCTTGCAGACACTGATGCTAATTATATTCCACAGACTGAGGAATGCAATTGACTCGCTCTAGTGGAGGCTCAAAGCATGCGTTTTATAAAGGTGTGCTAGCCACTGTTTTGGGGTAGTTCATCAATTACAAAATACCTGTTTGGTTTTCTTAAGAAATACTGCTTCTGATATTTTTATTGCCTTTGCGTTTTGCAGAAGGCTTGGCTTTGGCCAAAGAACCTGGAATTAATTCCTCCACTCTGTGTTATGGCAAAACATGTGTTACCATGGTTTCTTACAACAAAATTTCAATTAGCAGATGGAGCTACTGAGAGGAAAGTCTTATTGGGGTAGAAATTTGGAGGAGAATTAAGGCAAAAATAACACATTTCAAGGCCCTACCATTTAGAATGATAATGAATTATTGCCAACAGTATGGTTGTGTATCAATCTTTGTGTTAAACATTCTTAATTGATATATATCTAACAAAAATTAGTAAATTCAATACCAGAGTTTAGTTTACAATATGCTTAATTTTAGTCTATATTTTTAAACTTGGAGAATGTTGGATAGAGGTAGATGAAATACAGGAACTTATTTAGAATTCACTGTGGATAATCATAGACTATTAAAACATTTTGAAATGTTGAAGTGAATCAACAGAGATGTTCTAAATCATCACCAGAATTTAAATTATGCTATCTTGGTAGAGTATTTTAAAATTGGAAAATTAGAAGGTGGAACTTAAAGTCAGTAGTTTGTTATTACCAACAATTTGTTCTCCCCAAGATAATATAATATTAGATGAGCACATGCAGTTTAGAACAAAGACTGCATTTCCCAGTTTCCCTTGCAGCTACACGTGGTTGTGTGACTCACATCACAAAGGGGTTCAGAATATTTCAAATTCTTAGAACTGTCCTTAAGATCCAGCAACCTTCACCCTTTGCTGTCTTTTTCATTCATTGCTTCCTTTTGCTTTCCAGCATGTGGTGCTTCTAAAACCTCTAGGATTGATTCATGTGCGAGAGAAATCAATTTCCATCTACAGGAAGTAGAAACTATCTGGAGTTTGCTTGTCACTTGCGGAAGAGCCTGATTCTAAGTGTTGCAAATTCTTCCATGAATTCTATAGGTTTGAGACTTTAAAGGAGCAGCCGGTGTACTTGATAAGTTCTCCTGGAAGAAGACATTGAATATCATGGTTTATAGGGAAACTCAGATGCCTGGTTAGCACATGCTCTGTTCACCCACCATTTCTTGGTACCCACTAGGAATAGGAAGGCATGTGACTATGGACATGAGTCAAAGACTTGTGTAAGTGGAAACTAGCTCATATTTCAGGCAGTTATGTTTGAGGTCAGGATTGGTGAACAAGATGAACCTGTATCATAATAGACCCATTTGTAAAAGGAATCTCCTGCATTTGATGGAGTCTGTTGACACCGCCTTATTCTGTTACTCAGCAGACCCTTGGTTTTGCTGTATTGCTGTCTCCAGGCTTCAGACATCCTGAATCACATGTGCGACCCTCCTCCCTGATTGCTCCTCTCCAGTGCTCTCTAGCTGATGCAGGTGTGGCCATTAATCTAGTGTGGAAAGCCAGACATCCAGGCATCACCCTCAACCCTGCCTCGACCACAAGTCCTCCCCATTTCACATCATGACTCCCCCGGAGCCACCCTCTTCTCTCCATTTCCAGGTTTCAGCTGGGGTCTAGGGCATCAAGGATGGCTGGTCTAGGCACTCTCCTCCTGCCAGGCTTCTGACACCCTCTCTTGTCCACCTCTCCTCTATCTCCACAGAGTGCACAGTGACCACATCACTCCTTGCTCAAAAAAGCAGGGGCTTCCACTTACCACCAAGGTCCAGATCCTTCAGTGTGCAAGAGGGCTTTTCCTGGCTTGTCCTGCTGGCCTCTCTGGAAACTCCTGCCTCTATTCTCCCTTCCTCTCTGCTGTTCATCCACACTGGCCTTTTTCAGCTCTCCTTGTTCCCTAGACCCCTCCTGCCGCAGGACCTTAGCCCATGCCATTCCTACTTTTGGGAACCCTCCTCCCATCTTCACAGCTTTCAGATCTCAACTCCCACATCACTTCCTCAGGGAGCCTTCCTCATCCCTCCAGAGGGATACATAGATTTTCAGGGAGGAGCTGTGTTAGTCTTTGTTCTCATTTTATTCCTGGTTCCTAGTTCTGAGCCAGGCACTTAATTCATGCTCACTAAGATGTTGGAGACATGTGGAATAACATCAATTATTAAAATCATCTTTGGCCCCTTCATATTTGCAGTTTCAGGAATCTGGAGAAATGATGTGGCTCAACTATGCAATAGCAGGCTTTAGCCGTACCAAGTTGTTACATTTTGTAGAAACACAATTTGGTTATCCAATCACCGTGTATCTATGGGTATATCCATATTCTTGTAATTCAGATTTCCACTTTATATCAGAATTCTACTACACATAAATATTGAGAAGAGTCATTGGAAATGTGGATTATTATTGAATGCAACTTTAAAAATATTTCCCCCACCCCCATTTTGGTACCACAGAGGTCCCTATAATTGCAAATTCAGTGGTGCTGTTGGAAACACAACATATTTGCTGCTCTAGTGAAGGACACCCCCCACTGGGCCAACCGCTTCTGAAGACCAGGGCTCTGCTTCTCTTCTTGGATTTCTGGTGTTAGCATGATGCTGGCTACACATTTGATAGGTAACAGGGATTTCTTAATCAATGGAATGATTGAAAGAATTGAGTTATAAGTTCAGTCAATCAATCTACTTATCCTATCTATCTATCAATCAATCATCTATCCATCATCTCTATTGTCTATCAATAGCTATCTATTATATATATCATCTCTATCAATCATCTCTTTCTATCATCTATCCATCTTCTATCTTCTATCATTTATTTAGCTAACATCCTATCTATCTAAATATCTATCTTTCTTCTTCTTCTTCATCATCATCATCATCTTCAAAATAGATCCCAAAGTGATAGTCTAGCAGAACTAAAGAGAAGATTCCTCATACCTCCTCTTCAACTGCATTCTTTTCCTGGCTCCACCTCCCTTTCTGGCCACCACCCCTCCTCATATTGCTTCTCTATTTTATGTTATTATCGCAAGTGTCCTCATAAGCATGGTCTCTGTGTTCTCTCTGCCCACTCTCCTGTGCCCCCAGTGCAATCTGCCACAGCTGCACTTATCTAGGTTGCCAAGGAATGCATACTTCTCTCAATCCAAGGATCCATTCCCCTCCCCCATCTAACCCAGCACCATCTGGCAGAGCTGGGTATGCTCTCCTCCCCATTTTCCCCTTGCTTTGGGCAACTCCTCCTCTCCCCAAACCCCAGATGTTGGATTACCACCCAGATTCAGGATTTGGGGTTTGTTTTCTTTTCTGTCTACACCCATGCCTCGGTCTATGGATTTAGATATCACAGAAATGCTGACAATTCCCAAATTTACATGCTGAGACCTTACGTCTTCCTTCCACTCTAGGTTCCTGTACCCATATGTGGTGGGTGAGCAACCCAGACAATCTTCACAAGCTGTCCCTCCCATGCCACCAGCACCCCCAGCAGCCACTTCTTAGTTAGCCTTCGCTCATGTCAATATTCTCCCACATTCTAACAGCATTGATTTCTTGTGCCTGTTTTTAAATTTTGTACAGTAGAATCATGAAGTGTGTACTGTTTCATGTGTGCCTTTGGAAGGTCTCACATTGTTGGCTTCAATAAGATGCCCACTGGACTTCAGCAGAATAAAAGCTGTCCTGGCTTTCCTGGGATTGAGGGTTACCTGGGACATGGGCCTTCAGTTTTAAAACTGGATCAGTCCTGGGCAAATGAGATCAATTGCTCACCTAAGGCTTGAGCTAGTCAACCACGTGCTCAAGTGTGAAGGAAAGAAATGCCATTTGACTCACAGGTAAAATGCTGGAAGTACACTGTGAGCCTATGTGTCTACACTTGTTCTATAGTCAGTCTCAGCTCTTTGAGAATGTGTGGCTGTAGACTGTATTTGCTTTGTATAGATATCAGCATTTCTGGGAAAGAATGATGTATGAAATAATGAGGGCATCTACTCAGAGGCCAGGGCCTGACTGGGAGGGCTGCTTCCAGGCTGTTCCCTGAACTTGGCCTGGGCTGTGGAGGGCTACTACTTCCACAGCCAGAGAGCCAGGGAGCTCCGACTGCCCCACCTGCTGTCCCCCACCCTCTTTCACCCGGGGGTATCAGGGTATTTTAAAAAGGGATTTAACTCGGAACACTTCCCCTTGCCTGAGACATTTTCTATTCTGGGAAAAAAGATATCTACTGATGAAATGCACTGTGGGATTCAGACTTTTCTTTAGGAACATACTGTATTGTTTTGCAGACACCTGTCTTATTCTGAAAACAGGAAGAAAATTTAGAATAGGTCTCATCTAGGAGAAGAATAAGGAACGTAATTCAATGGCGTGAATGCTGTAAAGTAGGTTCCAAATGAAGAAAATTTAAGGCAACATTTAAGAGAGAGGTAACTGGTTGCAGGAAGTAAAAATTAAAGCAAGATTTTTCCCTAATGAAATCTGTCAGAACTAGATATTTTTGATGTTTTTGTTGCTGCATTACAAGGAAGTGATTCGATATATTTTAAAGTACATTCTGAGAGAGGGTGTGGGGTGTGTTAGAATACAGACATTGTGAAATATGTGGACGTTTTAGGAGGGATACACTAGGGTACAGGTAACTTTGAGAGAGAACCTGGTCCTCCCTCAGAGGTGTGAAGCCTCCGGATTGGAAGAGTTAAGACGTGAACCCAGGAGACATTGCTTTACAAAATGGGCCACAATTTGAAATTGCTGTGGGGATTGGGGCCCCTGTTGGAGGGCAAAGATGTGCAGTCAGGCTGCTTCCCTTCAGGTCCCGTGGACCAGCAGAGAGCAAGCTCACGATAGTTTCCACTTCTCCCAGGCAGCCCAGGAGAGGCCAGGTCAGTTTGCAGGAGGGAGGCCAGTGAAGTGTCCCTTCTACTTAGCACCAGGAAAGTCGGGACATTAAAACTGGGTAAAGGAAATGTCCTTTTCCTGGACTATTTCACCTGGTGACAAAGACTCTCCTTGACCAAATGCTAGTCAGGGTCCTCTGAGCCCTCTGCCCAAGTAGTTCTCAACATTTAGATTCCTGTTCTTTGCTGCACTCAGAACTAGCAATAATCCTGTCAAGTGGGTTTAGCCAGAACATGTCACCCTCAATACCTGATCATTCTCCATATCCAGTATCGGGTTCCTCATCCTCCACCAGCCCCCAGGTCACGTCTGGTCACACTAGCCTGTCTTCAGCAAGACTCCTATTAGGTCACTTTAGCCAGATTTCCCCATCACCCCTGAGGTTCCCTCCTAGTCATTTCCCATCCACTGCCCTCCCCCATCCTGCTCCTTGGCTATGAACTCCCATTTCTCCTTGTATTTGGAGTTATAATTCAGAGCCCAGTTTTGCTCTCCAATTGCAAAGTCCCACTGTGGTGGTCCCTATACCTGCCATGATCGTCCCCTCTGAATAAAGTCTGCTTTCCCATGCTTTAACACGTGTCACAAATCACTTTTGTTTTAACCCCTGTCTGAACATTTAGATGGATCCTGCACTTGGATGCCTTCTCGTGGACCTGGACATGTCTGGCCTCTGGGGGTAGGAGAGCAAAGCTGGCCTGAAGCAGCTCTGAGCACCTCTGTAAGGCCACTGGCCGTGCTCACACTTGTTCCAGTTCACTTGCTGGCTGGGATGTGCTGGGCCCTTTCTTATTTTTGTCTTGTTTTTAATGTGAGCTTGTGCTTACATTATGAAATAGTTTCTTCAACTACTATGCGGTAACATAGCTTGGTAAATTATGTAGGTTTACGAATATGTGTGTGTTACTAAAGATTAGCAGTGAGCCCAAACAGGATGAAATAATGGAAGTGGAAGTATCTGATATTAAAAGCTTCAGACAGATTTTCAGGACTTTGGAAATTGCTTCCTTTGAATACAGCATTACTTATTTTGTGGGCTTTTTTTTTTTTTTTTTTTTTGAGATGGAGTTTTGCTCTTGTTGCCCAGGCTGGAGTGCAATGGCTCAGTCTTGGCTCACTGCAACCTCTACCTCCCAAGTTCAAGCGATTCTCCTGCCTCAGCCTCCCGAGTAGCTGGGATTACAGGCATGCACCATCATACCCGGCTAATTTTTTATATTTAGTAGAGACGGGGGGTTCACCATGTTGGTCAGGCTGGTCTTGAACTCCTGACTTCAGGTGATCCACCTACCTTGGCTTCCCAAAGTTCTGGGATTACATTCATGAGCCACCGTGCCTATTCACATGGTGTTACAGTGACAATATTATCTGTTCCTTACTGGGGAGAGCAGTAAGTCTGTGGAGATAATTTTAGTGTTTAATTTTTTACAGTTTGGTACATTTGTTTTCATTGCTTAGAAAGTTTACTGACTGGATGCAATAAAAGGAAAATACAAGCAAGTATGGCCGAGGTGGATCAATGTTATTCCCAGATTTTGCTTTAGACATTCTTTGTCTTGCCTTTTAAGAGAGTGGAGAGGGGGCCTAGTAAGTGGGGGGCTCTGAATGCCTTCTGGAGAATTTGGACTTTATCTGATGTCCTTTCATGTGCCATTGTGTGTGTTTAACTTTCTAGGCCTGCTTTACATGAATTATGTTCACAACTTAATGAGATTTATTTTTAGTGACTTCATCAGAACTTTTATAGCCAATGGTATTGACTTTCAAAGTGGAATTGCCTCTGCAGAATTATAAGTAGTGAGAGAAATCTAACATGACTGACTTCATCTTGCTTCTAACCTCACAGGCTAAATTATTTTTTTGCATATTTTAGCACAGAGGCCAGGATAACCATGAGAGGAATTTATAGTTCCACTTAGAGTCAAGGGAAACTGACCTGCCTCCTTGTCAGGAGATTGAGGCCATTCATAAGAGGCGGTTAGAATTACAGTAGGGCCTGAACTTTGCTAAAGAATAGGCAGAATTAAACAATGACCTGCCATTGCGGAGCATGTTTTTCTATAAGTTGCTGACTGCCCCAGAGTCACGTAACTTGGAGTTGCAAGATTTATAACTTCCCCAACTACTCCTATAGATAACTACAGTGAAACCTAAAGAACTGGTCTTGGAGAATTTTTTTTTTTTTTTTTTTTTTTTTTTTTTTTTCAGATTTAGCAGCTCAGTAAACCGAGAGATGCCACCTGGTCCTGAGAACCTCCCTTTGCCCTGGATGACTAGGCTTCAGGAAGACAGCTTTAGAGGCTCCTGTGATTTCATCTCCAGCCAATCCATTGTTCCAGTGCCCGAGCCCACTACTTGCCAAAGTACCCTTAAGAAACCGCAGCCTCTGAATCCTCAAGGAGGCGAGTTTGAGAAATGTCTCCCTGTTTTCCTGCTTGGCTGGCCCTGCGATTATTAAATTCCTTCTTTGCTGCAACACCTGCTGTTCTCATTGTGTGTGTGTGTGTGTGTGTGTGTGTGTGTGTGTGTGTGTTTCACGGAATCAGGCAACAAGAACCTGTTTGGCTGTGACAAAAATAGGCATTAGGGAAACTACATTTTTATTTTAATAATTTTTATGATTTACCAAAGCATTTTCAGAACCAGCGAATTTGTTTTTTCCCTTCTTCCCACTCCCTTCCCTTCCTTTCTCACTTATTGAACATCTAGATGGTATAAAACAGATGTGGCATAAAAGGTATAAAACAGATGTGGTTAATTTGGGGTGTCACCTTGGCTAGGCTATGGTACCCACATAGATGGTCAAACGCAAGTCTAGAAGTCACTGCAAAGGTATTTTTTTTTTTTTGGCTGGATTAACATTTAATCAGTAGGCTTTGTGTAAAAGCACGTGGCTCTCCATAATGTGGGCAGGGCTCACCTAATCAGTTGAAGGACTTAAAAGAACAAGACCAACCTCCCTGAGGAGGAATTCTGCCTCCAGACTGGCTTCCTGTTGAAGCAGCAACACAATGTCCCTCAGTCTCCAGCCTCCTGGCCTTTCGTGCAGGTTTTGGACTTTACATTATAGGTTCACAATTCTGAGAGCCAGTTCTATAAAATAAATCTTCTCTCTCTCTCTCCACACACACACACACACACACACACACACACACCCTATTTGATCTATTTCTCTGGAGAATGCTAATACAATAAATGAATTCCATTAAGAAGTATTTTTTGAAAACCTACCTTTTGATGGGAATGATCCTGACATCTGGGCAAATTCATGCAACCAGGGAGCAGACCATCACAGACCAGTGTGCTGGGCACACAGTAGATATATACGTGTGTGGAGTGTCAGGGGAGACCATGGCTGGAAGTGACAATGTTGACTTGATGATAGGATAAGGCTTTTTAGTAAAGGCCTAATCAGGTCTGGATATTGAGTTGATTGATGCTTATGTCCTATAAGAACACCTGTCATGGCCCACACCTGGAGAGACAAAGTGAATGAGGACTGAGGGGGTTCCAGAGGATTGAGAGGTGATTCTGGTCAGCACACAGAGTTGGGTAGTCAGTTGGACTGTTGCCTTTGGAATCAACCAAGCCATAAATCCTGACCCTTAGGTGACTGACTGATGGTTTTTGCAAAGGAATTTTTTCTAACTGTATAAATCCAGGGTATTAGGCAGTAGGCAGAGTTCCTGGGAGGCACAGTGGACCACGACCTGCTGCCACAACCAGGAACAATGCAGCCAGGGGAATCACCCAGAAGCATCACGAGCCCTGTCCTGGGGGCCACAGTTACAGGGAGCAGACCCTGAACTCGCTCCCAGTCTTACCTTCCAGGACACGCCAGCCTCACTTGCTTTCTTATGAGCGTTCCACGCTCTGTACAGGGAAGGCATGACACAGGTGTGGGAAGGCTGCTGGGGGAGCCTGCCACAGCAGGAGCCATGCCCAGCTGCTCAGAGTCACAGCCCTGCTCCTTTCATCTTGTAATTTCTGCACTCAGTACATGCCCTGCAAATGCCTGCTCAGCACAAGTCCTGATCAAAGGAAGTTTTCTTTGGAAAAATAAGTACCTTAAGTTGCGCTTGAAAATAGGTTAGAAATGGTGTCACTTTGTGCGTCCCCAGTGTCCTCTAGCCCAGCAATCGCTGCAGACTGTTTCAAGGAAAGCTGCTACAGCAAGTGGAAGGGAGACTCTCATTAGAGATGAAACTTCCTGCCAAATACGGCTGAAATACTTGCTATTAAGGCATGGAACACTTTTGTTCCTAATTCTAAGCTATTTTCTTTATCTCCATTGATTATAAGTTCTCATTTTCTTTATAACATAAAATGTTAATACTATGTTATTTTAGTGATTTAGTTATCACTAGAGAATTATTTCTATGAGTGTGTGTGATTTCATCTGTTTTTACGTCTAAATGGTTCAGGATTTACTTATTATGTGAAAAGTCCCTTGTCACTGTGATGCCATCATGTCAAAATATAGTTTTGATGTTACAAATTTTGCAACCTCACTGTGGTGGACATCGGCCTGTGGACTTCCCTTCTTGAAATAGATCCCCAGTGCATTCCAGGTAATACAGGTTACGGTGGTCAATCACACGCTCCCGCCTTCCCTATGCCAATGGCCACCTGTGGCCTCAGTTGGCCATGCCCAGCTCTTTTCAGGGATTGGTGTGGTGATTGGGGGAGAGGATTTTGCTCTTCTCTTTGGATGTTGTGTATGAAAAACAATATGGGCTGGAGTTGCCCCTGGCCATCTTTGCCTTCAAGTGGAGAGAGCTGGCCTGAGGTGAATGTGACAGAAAGGAGAGCAGCCCCAAAACCTGGAGAGAACAGGTCCCGATGACATCGTTTGAATCCCCAAGGCCAGCCACACCTGAACCCAGACTCACACCTATAAGCCGATGAATCATTTCCAGGTTTTCTTTGCTTAAGCTAGTTTTAAAAAAATTATTAAAGTTAAAAAGATTTTAAATTGTAGTAAAATACACATAACATAAAATTTAGCATCTTAACCATTTTTAAGTGTATAATTCAGTGGCATTAAGGACATTCATATCGTTGTGCAACTATCACCACCATCTATCCCCACAACTCTTTTCATCTTGCAAAACCGAAACTCTGCTCCCATTAAACAGCATGTCCCCATTCCTCCTCCTGCAGCCTCTGGCAATCACCATTCTACTTCTATCTCTATGAATGTGATTACTCTAAGTACATTTCATCTAAGTGAAATCACACAGTATTTTTTTTTTTTGTGATTGACTTATTCCACTTAGTAGTGTTGTCAAGGCTCACCTTGACATGTTGTAGCATGTGACAGAATTTCCTTCCTTTGAAAGGCTGAATAATATTTCATGGTATGGAGGTAACACATTTTGTTTATCCATTCATCTGTCAATGGACAAGGGTGACTTCCACCTTTTGGTTATTGTGAATAATGCTGCTATCAACATGGATGTATTATTATTGAACTTTCAAATTTTGAGACCGTTGTGGATTTGTTACAGTGGGTAGATAGTCAGACATGAGCAGGGCAGGAGAGGGCCCCATCACCCAGGAATGTCAGGCAATCATCAGGTGACAGTCAGGTGGTTGTTGTCTCTAAAATAATAATTGGTCTAATTGGTAGCAGCCGGTGCCAGGGAACAGCTGCCTCCTAGAAGACAGAAAAACACCTAAGGTTGGTTATCAGCAGCTTCCTGATAAGATCTCAGGAGTTGGGTGAGTGGGCTCAAGCATGCGCAATAGGAGGCAAAATGACAGAGTTTAACTGGTGTATGACCTTCCCTAGAAACTGGACTGTTAAGGGAAAACGCCTCAAGTGAGCATGTGCACAACTTCAGCAAACACACTGCGCATGCGGCCCCTCCCACATGCTGGCAGGTCACTGCACGTGCAGACAGCCCACCCCAAGGGAAGAATTCGGGGAGAGGTAATGCAACCCTGGAAGCATGCCAGCGTAGAAGGCGCAAGTCAAAAGTGAAACCGTACACTTGAATTGGTCAAGTCGCCCTCTGGGCCCTCTTCCAAGTGTGCTTTACTTTCATTCCTGCTCTAAAAACTTTTTAATAAACATTCATTCCTGCTCTAAAACTTGCCTTGGTCTCTCACTCCGCCTTATGCCCTTTTGTCAAATTCTTTCTTCTAAAGAGGCAAGAATTGAGGTTGCTGCAGACCCATACGTGCCGCTGCTAACATACTTTGGTGCTGCGTGACTTGGATATGTTTCCTAGTACTAACAGATTGACATTGTAAACAAAGTAAAATCCTAAGCTCCTCTGCCAACCAAATGGACACTTTCTGGGCCAAGCACCTGAAAAACTAAATTTCAGGCCAGGATGGGAAGGGAGAAGTTAGACGCCCTCATTATACCTCCTCACTTTTGGAGTCTAAGCACTATTGACCAGCATTAACATTAAAATAGAGCTCATAAGACTGACAAAACAGACTCTTTGGCAATAAGATACCAAATTCCAACCTGACTGTGGTATGGCCTCACATACAGATAACAGGCCCTAAAGCAAATTGAAGTATCTCACCCCAAAATATATTTCTTTGACATATTTTGAGATGGTCCAGCAAAACCATCTGTTGTGGGGGAAATTTGCGTCTGTAGAGAATTTCCTTACCTTTCTAGGTATTTCCTAGATCTAGGAGAGATTTAACTAAGAATCTGACACCTTTTCAGGTCTGAAAGTAAACATTTACCATGTACTCTCTGAAGCTTGCCCCGTAGAGGCGGCATCTACATAACAGCTTTATCTACATCTCCGCTTCCACAATGCCCCACGTCTTAACTTCAAGCATTCCTTTATGCTGACTTTACCTCTTAGGCAAAGCTTAACTTTTCAAACATTTGGCAATCAAAAAATCTTTGAATCCACTTATGACCTGCACCCTCCTCTCTGAAATATGTAGGCCGAGGTGGGCGGATCACTTGAGGTCAGGAGTTCGAGACCAGCCTAGCCAACATGGTGAAACCTGTCTCTACTAAACACAAAATCAGCCAGGCATGGTGATGCAGGCCTGTAGTCACAGCTACTTAGGAGGCTGAGGCAGGAGAGTTGCCTGAACCTGGGAGGCGGAGGTTGTAGTGAGCCGAGATCGTGCCATTGCACTCCAGCCTGGGCGACAAGAGTGAAACTCTGTCTCAAAAAAACAAAACAAAAATAAACAACAAAAACAACAACAAAAACATTAAGCTATACCTGACCATCTCTGGTGTACTTAGGGCCTCTTGAGAATGTACCCCAGACCATGATCATTCCTAAAGGCTCTGAATAAGCCCTGTTAAGTATTTTACAGGGTTTGGCTTTTTTTTTTTTGTCAACAACACAGAGTTGCAAGAAATAATACAGAGAGAACTTGTGTACTTTTTGCCCAGTTTTTCCTAGTGGTAACATCTTGACAAAACTATAGTACAATATAGCAGCTAGGGAGACTAATAAAAAAAAAGAGAAGATCCACAAAATGAAGTGATTTTTTTGAACAAAAGTAATAAGAAAAATGTTCGCATTGATGCAACCCACTCCTCTTATTCAGATTTCTTCTGTTTTATTTTATATGTACTTGTCTGTGTATGTGTGCCTCTGTGTAGTTCTGTTACCAGAAAGGGATCTTGATCCAGACCCCAAAAGAGGGTTCTTGAATCTCTCACAGGAAGAATTCGGGGAAAGTCTGTAAAGTGAAAGCAAGTTTATTAAAAAAGTAAAGGAATAAAAGAACATAGCTACTCCATAGGCAGAGCAGCCCCTTGGGCACGCTCATTGCCCATTTTCATGGTTATATCTTGATTATGCTAAATAAGGGGTGGATTAGTCATGCCTCCCCTTTTTAGACCGTAGAGAGTAACTTTCTGATGTTGCCATGGCATTTGTAAACTGTCGTGGCGGGGATGGGATAGGAGTGTAGCAGTGAGGATAACCGGAGATCACTCTCATTGCCATCTTGATTTTGGTGGGTTTTAGCCAGCTTCTTGACTGCAACCTGTTTTATCAGCAAGGTCTTTATGACCTGTATCTTGGGCTGACCTCCTCTCTCACCCTATGACTAAGAATGCCTTAATCACATTATTATTATTCCTTTGAAAGTCTGAATAATATTTCATGGTATGGATGTAACACATTTTGTTTATCCATTCATCTGTCAATGGACGAGGGTCCATTTGAATTCCTCCTGGAATTGCAGCCCAGCAGATCTCAGCCTCATTTTGCCCACTGCCTATTCAAGATGCAACTGCTCTGGTTTAAATGCCCCTGATGGTTCTATGCAATTTTTATCACATCTGTAGGTCTGTGTATCCACCACCACAGTCGAGAGATGGAACAGTCCATGCCCACAAGCACCCCTGTGTTCTCCTGTCATGCTCTCCTCTCACTGCCTCCCTCCACCTTCCATATTGCGGGACAACCACAAATCTGATTTCCACTTCTATAATTTTGTCATTTTAGGAAAGTTATTAAATGGAATCATATAATAGGTAATCTTTTGGGATTGACTTTTTAATTTAGCATAATCTCTGGAGATTCATCCACATCATTGCTTGTGTCAATCATTCATTTAACAAAAATTACTGAGTAGTATTTTGCACTATACCACACATACCACAGTTTATTCACTCACTGAAGGACACTTGGGCTGTTTCCAGCTTTCAGCTATTACTAATAAGGTTGCTATAAATATTCCTGTGTAGGTGTTGTGTGAATATAAGTTTTTATTTCTCTGGGATAAATGCCCAAGAGTACAAATTATGGGTCATATGGTATTTTGCAGGTTTGGTTATATAAGAAACTGACAAACTGTTTTCAGGGTGGCTGTACCGTTCCATACTCCCAGCAATGTAGGAGTGACCCAGTTTCTCTGTTATCCCCAGTGTTTGGTGTTGTCACTAATTTTTATTCTGATAGATGTATATGTAGTGATATCCCATTGTGATTTAATTTACATTTCCCTAATGACTAATGGCATTAGACTTATTTCCATGTGCTTATTTGCCATCTGTATGTCCTCTTCTGCGAAATGTCTGTTCACACTTTTTACCCATTTTCTTTTTTTTTTTTTTTTAAAGAGAGAGAGAGAGAATAGGAAGGAGGAAAAAGGAAGAGAAAGAGAAAGAGAATGGGGAGGACGGAGAAGGAAAAGAAAGAGGGAGAGAGAATGAGAGTATTGTTTTCTTGCCCAGGCTAGAATGCAATTTAGTAATGGATATTGAAAACCTCTTTTATACTGATAATTATACTTAATGATGTAGTCAGGAAGGAATAAGGGAAGAAGATAACAAACAAACAGCCAACCAATATTTAATTTAAACCTATGAAATGCTATGCGATTACTGAGGAGTGATTTTCTTTTTTTTTTTTTTTTAAAGAGAGAGAGAGAGAATAGGAAGGAGGAAAAAGGAAGAGAAAGAGAAAGAGAATGGGGAGGACGGAGAAGGAAAAGAAAGAGGGAGAGAGAATGAGAGTATTGTTTTCTTGCCCAGGCTAGAATGCAATTTAGTAATGGATATTGAAAACCTCTTTTATACTGATAATTATACTTAATGATGTAGTCAGGAAGGAATAAGGGAAGAAGATAACAAACAAACAGCCAACCAATATTTAATTTAAACCTATGAAATGCTATGCGATTACTGAGGAGTGATTTACTTCCAATTATATAGTCACCTTTGGAATAGGTGTGAGGTGGTAATGTATGTTTTGTGTATTTGAAGTGGAGAGTTCTATAAATGTTTATTAAGTTTACTTGTTCCGGGTCTGAGTTCAAGTTCTGAATATCCTTGTTAATTTTCTATCTCGTTGATCTATAGAATCGTTAGCTCTTCTTGTTGCATTGATCCTTTTGCCATTATGTAATGTCATTCCTCGCCTCTTTTGATCTTTGTTGCTTTAAAGTCTACTTTATCAGAGGCGAGAATTGCATCTCCTGCTTTTTGTTTATTAGTTTATTTTTACTCTCTGTTTGATTGGTAAATCTTCCTCCTTCTCTCTGAGTCTTTGTGTATTGTTGCATGTAAGATGGGCCCAGATGCAGCATACCGATGGGTTTTGGCTTTTTATCCAATTAAAATATATATAAGTTTAATACCGGCGTTTGATGCTAGCTGGCTGTTTTGCCCATTAGTTGATATAAATTTTTTATTATGTTAAAGTTCTTTGCTTTTTGATATATTTTTGGAAAGGCTGATATTGGTTGTTCCTTTATATGTATAGTGCTTCTTTCAGAAGCTCTTGTAAAGCAGGCCTGGTGGTGGTGAACTCTCTAAGTACTTGTTTGTTCGCAAAAGATTTAATTTTTCCTTCGCTCATAAAGCTTAGTTTGGCTGGATAGGAAATTCTGGGTTGAAAGTTCTTTTCTTTAAGGATGTTAAATATTGGTCCCCACTCTTTTCTGGCTTGTAGGGTTTCTGCTGAGAGATCTGCTGTAAGTCTGATAGGTTTCCCTTTATGGGTAACCTGACCTTTCTCTCTGGCTGCCCTTAGTATTTTCTCCTTCATTTCAACCCTAATAAATCTGGCGATTATGTGCCTTGGGGTTGGTCTTCTTGAAGAATATCTTTGTGGTGTTCTCTGTATTACCTGGAGTTGAATATTACCCTGCCTTGCCAGGTTGGGAAAATTTTCCTGAATGATATCCTGAAGAGTATTTTCCAACTTGGATTCATTCTCTTCATCACATTCAGGTACACCTATCAAACATAAATTAGGTCTTTTCACATAGTCCCATATTTCCTGGAGACTTTGCTCATTCCTTTTCATCCTTTTTTCTGCATTCTTGTCTTCTCGTTTCATTTCACTGAGCTGGTCCTCGACTTCTGATATCCTTCCTTCTGCTTGATCAATTCGACTGTTTAAACTTGTGCATGCTTCGCGAAGTTCTCGTGTTGTGTTTTTCAGCTCCATCAATTCACTTATATTCTTCTCTAAATTGTCCATTCTCGTTAACATTTCGTCAAACCTTTTTTCAAGGTTCTTAGTTTCTTTGCATTGGGTTAGAACAAGTTCTTTTAATTCACAGAAGTTTCTTATCACCCACGTTTTGAAACCTGCTTCTGTTATTGGAACACACGTGTAATCTATTAAGCCTTGTTCCGTTACTGATGAGGAATTGCAATCCCCTGTAGAGGGAGAGGCATTCTGATTTTGAGTATTCTCTACCTTTTTACGCTGGTTTCTTCCCTTCATTATATATTTGTCCGTCTGTCGTCTTTATAATTACCGACTTTCTAACTGGGTCTCTGACGTCCAACTTGTTGATTCCCTGCGCCGAAATCTGAGCAATCCACTGAGCCGGCCAAAACAGCGGTGTTAAGATTGATGGTGCTTTTCTGCCCTGGAATCTCCAGACTCTGCACCAAGAACTGGCGTGCTAAGGCACCAGCAAAACCGCCACGTCGGCCACAAGAGTCGCCCTGGCGACCCGTGGAGCTCCTTCACTGGGAATCTCCTGGTCCGTGAGCAACTAATATTCGTCTGAAAGTGTGGCGTCCTCTCGTTCTTTGCACTTTCACTGGGAGGTACGTGCCCGAGCTGCTAATCATCAGCCATCTTGGATCTCTCTTTACCCATTTTCTAATTGACTTTTTAAAATTTTCAACTTTTGCAAGTTCTTTGTTTATTCAGAATACTAGTGTTTGGTTAAATACATGGTTTGCAAATATTTTCTCCTGGTCTCTAGCTCATATTTCTTTTTGAGTTTTACTTTTCTTTGGTAACTTTTCTTTTGTTCCTCAATTTTTCCAAATTATTTTCTCTACTTCTAGTCTCTCTCTGGTTGTTTCTTCCTGTTAAGGTTGGTAGAAGGATAACAGGAATTGGAGAAAGAGGAATACAATAGAGGGCGAAACTGAAATAGTAGATTTGAACATTAAGATAAAGAAGAATTAAAATTTCTTTCCTTTTTTTTTTTTTTTGAGATGGAGTCTTGCTCTGTTGCCAGGCTGGAGTGCAGTGGAGCAATCTTGGCTCACTGAAACCTCCACCTCCTGTGTTCAAGTGATTCTCCTGCCTCAGCCTCCTGGGTAGCTGGGAATACAGGTGTGCACCACCATGCCCAGCTAATTTTTGAACTTTTAGTAGAGACGGGGGTTCACCATATTGACCAGGATGGTCCCGATCTCTTGACTTCATGATCTGCCTGCCTTGCCCTCCCAAAGTGCTGGGATTATAGGCGTGAGCCACTGCACCCAGTCGAGAAGAATTAAAATTTCTATTCCTGGAAAAAACCTTGGGGAACTGGTGACAGTTGATGCCACTTGGGAGAGAGGCTGGTAAATGGAGCATACTTTTCATGATTGAATCTTCAATTCATTGTGATGTGTTACTTACTTGTAAGCATCTCTATGTCTCTGTCTGTCTTAGCAAAAGCAGAATATGACTTCCAAACAAATGTAAAAGAAAAAGAATAGGAAGAAAGGATTACCAATTTAATTGAAAGTAAACAGGAAACTAAATCAGATTAAATAAATAACCAAATATATCTGCGATCATAAGAAATGAAAATGAATTAAATACATTCAATAAAAGAAATTTCATTTGAAATAAGAAAAAACAACTATGTTCTATGGTTTATGAGAGAGACACCTAAAACATAATAAGCAAGATATGTTGGCAGGAATGTGATATACAAGTTTTTCTGATAGTAACCAAAAGAAAAATAGTAGAGAAATACAAAATTCGGACAAAGTAGATTCTGTCAGTACTTGATGATGAAAGAATAATTTACCAGGATGATACACCAATCTTAAAACTGTGTGACCTAATAACTCATCTTCAGGCTCTATAAAGCCCAAATATACAAAGACAGTGGCAGATTTTAACATCTCTTTCAGATTAATCAGATAAATATTTAGTAAAGATATAAAATATTTGAAGGGCAAAATTAAAAGCTGGAAGTAAATCACATTCTTAGAATCTTGTGCCAAACAAGTAAATGCTAACATTTGTTGACAGCTTGCCATGTGCTAGTGAGCACTCTAGGTTCTTTACATGATCAACTCATGCTAAATCAGAACATAATGAGGAAACTGAGGCAGCGAGAAGTTAAATAATTAACCCAGGATTACTCAGCTAGTAAGTACAGAGCTGGAATCCCTACTTATCTGATTCCAGGTTTGTGCTTACTAGCTGAGTAATCCTGAATTTAGAAACTCTGGATTTAGAAAAATTAGATAATGAATCAGCCATTCAACTCACGAAGCTAGACAAGGAATACAGGAGTAGATTCATAATAGTAGAAATAAAGAGGTAATAAATGTGAAAATGTAAATTAAAGAAATGGAAAACTAATTAAAAATAGAGAAGATCAACAAAATAAGTTATTTTTTAGCAAAAGTAATAATAAAGAAAAATACTTGGCTAACCAAATCAAGATACAAAAAACAGAAGGGTTTTAAACAATGTTAGTAAAAGAGGAGGCATAATTATTGATATAATACAGACAAAAAAGAGTAAGAGATTACAAAGATTAGCTTTGTGCCAATGAATTTAAAAACTTAGATGAAACTGGCAAAGATCCAATGACCAAAACTGACATAAGAAGAAAGAAATAACTTTAATGGTCTTATAATTGGTAAAGAAATGGAGTTTATGTGAAAAGTCTATCCATAACTTTTACCCTTCACCTTTTGCCCAGGGTCAGATAATTTATGAATGTGCTTTGTCAACATAGAGGAACATATAATTCCTATTTTATAATAGTTCTGGAGAATACAAAATGAACTATGGTTCCCTAAACCATGGGATTGGTATATAATATTTTTCTTAAAAAGATCTAAAAAGCATAATTGACATACAATAAATTGCACATCTACAGTGTAGAATCTGATTAATTTTGACATATGAATATGCCTGTGAAACCACAACTATGATTAATATAATTAACAGATCTATCATTCTCCCTTCAGAGTCTCACTCCTGCTGTTCCTCACTTCTCCCATTCCCAGGCAGCCACTCATCTGTTTTCTGTCACTGCTTATGAGTTTACATTTTCTGGAGTTTTATGTAAATGAAACTCTCTTTTTGTCAGGCTTCTTTCACTCTACCTGATTGCTTTGAGATTTATTCATATTGTTAGGGGTATTAATAGTTCATACCTTTTCATCATTGAGCAGTATTACATGGCTAAGCCATAATTTATCAATTCACCTTTTGATCGACGTTTGGGTTAGTTCCAGTTTTAGGCTATTACAAATAAAACTGCTATGAACGTTCATGTACAAGTCTTAGTATATCTCTCTTGTGTAATATCCTTCTTTTCTCTTGTGTAAATACCCTTCATTTCTCATGTATAGATAGGAGTAAAATTGCTGGGTCATGTGGTATATGTGTGTTTAACTTTTAAATAAAATGTCTCACGGTTTTTTTAAGTGGTTATACCATTTTACATCCCCACCAGCAGTGTATGAGAACTCCAGTTTCTCTGCATCCTCATCATCAATTGGTATGGTTATCTTTTTAAATTGTAGATATTCTAACAGGTATGTAGCGGTATCTCATTGTAGTTTTAATTTGCATTTCCTTAGTGATTAATACTGTTAAACTTCTTATGTGCTCATTTGCCATTTCTATATTTTCCTTGGTTGAAATGTATTCTCATATTTTGTTCATTTTTTATTGAGATGTTTGTTTCATACCTGCAAAATCATGATCAAAATAAAATGATCATAGTTTTATACCACTAAGTTTTGGGGTATTTTTTGATGCCGCAATAATAACCAGAACAGCTTGCCAGGCTAGAGGGCGTAAGAGACTACTCTACTATTGGCAAGAATGCAGGAGCCTGGAGTGCCTGACCATTGGGAGGACAATGGGCCTTCCCCTCGTGAGTCTGTGAGGAGACCACCAAAAACCAGGGACAGAGCAAGAGCAGTTTGGGAGACAGGATGTGTTGTCCACATTCAGGTAGTTGCAGTAGGAGGGATCTCGCGGGGCCACTGCCTAACTGCTTCAGAAGGGCTTGTTTTAGGTTGGGCTGCTATAATAAAATGCCATAGACTGGGTGGCTTAAACAACAGAAATGTATTTCTCATATTTCTGGAAACTGGAATTCTTCAATTGGGGGCCAGCATTTTTGGGTTCTGGGGAGGGCTCTTATATGGGTTGCAGACTGCCACCTTCTACATGTGCTGTCACAAGGCAGAGCGCAGAGAGGAGAGGCAAGCTGTCTTGTGACTCCTATAAGGGTACTGATCCCATTCAGGAGGGCTCCACCTTCATGAGCTCATCTAATCCTAAATACCTCTCAAAGACCCCTATTCCCAATACCATCACATCATGGGGTAGGGCTTCAACATAGGAATTTGGTCGGCACACAGACATTCAGCTCCTTACAGTGCTTCTGAGAGGAAGAGTTGGCATTTGATGGGAGATATGCTGGTCACTTAAAATGACTGTAAGATTTTTTTTTTTTTAACTTGGGAGTGGTCTGCAAGTTTGGGGGACCTGCCCAAGCAGAGGCAATGTTGATAAACAGCCTCTGCTGAGTAAATTTTTAAAGGGATAATGGGAAAGCAAAAACAAAGTTGTGGTTTTGTTGCATTATACCAGTTGAGCTTGTTGGATGTGTTTTATAAACATGCACAACACATACATTTTTAAAGGATCTCTAACATCCAACACACAAAGGAATATTGAAAAGCATTTACTATCTATTTAGGGCTGGCTAAGTAATGCACAACAGGCAGCCACTGTTGAAAATAATTTTTTCTCTGGCATTTCTCTATTACTGCTATTTATATGCAGGGCATCTTTATTTTCATATGATATTGCACACCTGTAGGAGGCGATACTGGTTGCCTTCTCTCATACTGAGGTAAGGAGATGGAGAGTGCGGGTGTAAGTGAGTCACTAAAGGAAGCATGGAGAGGATGTCCTCAGGGAGGGAACAAGCAAAGATTGCAGGAGTCTTCAGAGGAAGTGGGAGGGAAGGCAGGGAGAATGAGCCATCCAGGTAGGCTCCTGGGAAAACGGTGTCTTCCCTGGGGCCTGGACCCCACATGCTGCAGTCAGGTGGAAGCCTGGATCCTAGGTGGCAAAGCTTAGCCATGGCGTGGTTAGTCTAGGTAAGGGAGGGCAGTTCCAAGCACCCAGAGCCAGGAATGGAATCCAGAGCTGGTAAGTGCAACAAGTCAGTGCACCTGAAGCTAAGCTTTGAAACTGCATTGCACATACTCACTTGATGTTTCCTAATACCATTCCTTGTAAGAAAGTCAGATACTGTCTTGAGAGAATTAAGGTGAAAAAGGCAAAGACAAACAACGGTGAGGAACAGAAATCAAGGAAAAATCCAAAAGGGGAAAAAATGTTAGCGGTGTCGATCCTGTCCTCTTCACTCTGGCATCCACTTCCTACCTTTGGAATTTTGGGAATCTCAAAGGGAAAAATACTTTTTTTCCCTCAGCATCCATCCACTTAGTTTTGTGCTGTGTTGCTATTTCCTCCAGCATTGAATGTTTATATATCAAGTATTCAGGTGTTTAAAACTAATAGAGTTTATGGTACCAGAGATTCCTATGACAACAACACTGAATGTTTCAAATAACACAGCTGGTAAATGAGCATGCAAAACTCATGTTTCTGTGGAAGAAAAAGTCTGATGGAGGAATTTGCATTTTCGGTCTCTTGCCTTGTGGGAAATCCAGAAGGAGGAAGCCAAGTACGATGATAAAGACGTGAGATGGATTTTCCCACACTTCATCTGGTGGCAGCCTCCTTCCTCTATAGTCAGTCTACACCAAAAATTCTACTTTACCGGATGAGGGATGGGACATTGTTATCTAGGTGCTATACGATCTCAGAAATGCCCTGTTAGGCGTTTTGTTGTGGATACATCATAGAGTGTGCTTACACAAACCTAGATGGTCTAGCCGATTACACACCTAGGGTATATGGTTTGCTCCTGGGCTACAAACCTGTGCAGCATGTGACTGTATTGAACACTGTAGGCAATTGGAACACAATGCTAGGTATTTGGTTATGTAAACACAGAAAAGGTGTAGTAAAAATGTAGTATTACAATCTTATGGGACCATGGTCATATATGCAGTCCATTATTAACCAAGATGTTATTTTGCAATGCATGACTGTATTGTAATTTGGGGGAATTTTATTTCATATTTGCAGTTCCTGTAACACAACATATGAATAAATGAAGCAGCTATATCAGAGCTGTTAAAAAGGGGCATGAAGTAGAAGAAGCAGTGTGGAATATGGAGCCATTTTTTCCCAGGAGGAACACTGAACAATGGAAGCCCACGGACAACTTCAGAAGTAGATTCCCTCCCCAGCACCGCCTCTCTTCTCCCTGTTTCATCCTTTAAAAGAGAAAAGGCAGATTTGGATTCATGCCTTGGGAAGCCCTAGCTTGAGCTCTTTGATTGCCGAAAGGTCCTTGCTAGATGATCATTCTCTCTTGGGAGACGCGATAACGAGATGACAGAACAGATTTCGCTGTGTCACAGTTCTATGCTGTGTTAATAACATCTACTTTCCCCGGTGGGAAAGATGAGATCTGTTGTCAGTACCTTTGGTTAGAGTATTTCTGATTTCAGGGGTTTCAGTAGCCAGCGCTGTGGTTTTGGGCGCGAGCAAGCGCACGCTCTTTGGGTTCGGTGAAGTCTCTCGGTGCGCCCCCATGCGCCCTGGGCGTCCGCCGGCGCCTGCAGCACCCACGTGCGCCCAGCCTCCTCCGCTGCCTTCACAGCCCGCAGGGTTTACCCTTGGGGAGGATTTGACAGAAATAGTCACGACTCGGTAGATTAACCCTATGCAGATCGGGCTCCGTTTCCATAACCACCCAAGTCAAACCGCTCCTGGAGTGCAGGGTGAGGGTCTAAGTGGCACACATTCGCCATTAAAATGACAAAGACCCAGGGCCGAATCGGAATCGCTCATGAATCCGATGAGCTTCTCGGTGAAATTAAAATGGATTAAATCCTCTTACTAATGAGAACTTAGAAACGATAATACTGAAACAATTCATAGTCTGCTTTGCGGGCTGATATGAGTAGTGACATTTCAAGAGATAATGGTGCAGCAATTGGCGGGGGGTGGGAAGCAGTCAGATCTTCCCATTGCAATATGTCCTTAATTGGCTGCCATGGGTGGTGTGTATTAGCAACCACCAAAAAAAGCAGCACAGACTTAGAAATTGGCTTCCTTTTTTATTGTTGCCTTCTACCAAAATGTAATTAGTGCACTGTAACCAATGTACATTTATACATAAAATATATTGCTGCTATATGCAGGACTAAACAGTTCAAATTTCCTGCAAGCAATTTACCTATTTTTCATTCTCAAGTTTCTTTTTAAAAAATGAGGTTAGTGAAACCATATTCAACAATGACTTAAAAATTGGCATGTTTTGTAAATGTATTTTAAAATATATGTGGAATGTCACAGTGTTCACATATAGTGCTACAAACAGCTTTTTGAATTATTCATAATTTCAAAAGACATTTTCATTTTAATCCAGAGGTTACCTTGTTCATTAAGAAAAAACAAGTGAAAAAGAGAAGGGGAAAAAAAAGAAAAAAAAAACAAGTGATACATTAAAATCAATATGGTTTAATGTGGAGGAATGAAAGGTAGTTAAATAAAAATAAGTACAGTTTACATAAAATTTAACCTGTGTAAATCAATAGACTATATGAAATCACATGACTTCCCTTATCTGATCCCTCAATCTATGGTTAAGACTAATCTCTACTGAGTGGAAATTTTATTCTTTCCTCTTTTTATGACTTTTTTTCTGCTGATTCACAACGTGAGAGGATTTAAAATGTTTTCATATTGAAAAAAATGTCCAAATACGATAATAGACCATTTTCTAAAATGTGGATAAAAGTATTTTTAATGAATTTAAGTATATTATAGAAAACATTTAATTTTTAAAAATTTAGTGGCAAAGTCTAAAACTCTCTCAAAATTAGCTAGTTAGACACGGGAAAGAAGACAAAGCAGAGATATTTGCGGTGAGAATTGAAGGATGGATAACTTTTCAGAGTGGAGGGGGCCAGGACATAGAGAAGCCAGCCTGTGTGCAAGAGCAGAAAAGAAGGATGTAAAATCAGAGTCTCGGACAGCAAAGGGGCCAAGGGGCATCAGACTTGGGTTTCAGAGTGAATCCGTTTAACTAGCGGGAGACCTTGGGAGGTAACATAACCTCCCTAAGCCTTAATTACCTCATTCTAAAATGCAGAAAACAAAAGTAACTGTCCCATAGATTGTTGTGAGGAGCACATGAGCATAATTCCCTGAGGCTCGTCCAAGGTGCTGCTTGACTCAGTAGCGCGTTCCTTTTGATTGCTGAATTACACTTAGCATGGATGTACTACTTAGCACGGATGTACTACTTAGCATGGATGTACTACTTAGCATGGATGTATTGCACGGATGTCTTTCCACACACCGAAAGACACTTTGGTAGTTTCCCCTTTTTGGTTATTGCAAACGAAGCTGCTGTGAACATTTGTGTACAGGTTTCTGCATGGGAATAAGTTTTCTTTTCTCTGGGGTAAATGCCCAAGAGTGCAACTGCAGAGTTACATGGTAAGTCCATTTTTAGTTTTCAAAGGAAAGGCCAGACTACTTTCCAGAATGGTTGTACCATGTTATATTCACACCATGGAACATTTGAATGATCCGGTTTCTTAGCATCCTTATCAGCATTTGGTATTATCACTATATTTTATTTTAGGAATGTAGTGATATTTCTTTATGTTTTTAATTACATTTTCCTAATAGCTAATAAAGTTGAACATCTTTCCATGTGTTTGTCACTTGTATATTCTTTCCAACAACATGTGTCTTTATATCTTTTGTCCATGTTCTAATTGGATTGTTCACACTTTTTAATGCCAAGTTTTGAGAGTCCTTTATATATTCCTGATATGAATCCTTTGTCAGAGACGAGACTTGCAAATATTTCCCCAATTGTGACTTGTCTTTTCATCTTGTTAACACAGCCTTTTGCAGAGAAACATTTTTCATTTTAAAGAGGTTCTGTTTTTTTTTAAATCAATTTTTCTATTCATGCATTGTGGTTTTCAGCTCAAATCTAAGTACTCTTTGTCTAGTTCTAGTCCCAGATTTTCTCCTTATTTTTTCTAGAAGTTTTATAATTTTACACTTTAAATTAATGATCCAATCTGAGTTAATTTTTAAAAATAAGGTATCAGTTATCCGTATTCCTCCCCCCACTCCTTGGGTATTCAATTACCCCGGTATCATTTTTGAAAAGACTGTCGCTCCACCATTGAATTGCTTTAGCTTCTTTGTACAGACATATTTTGGAATTCTCTATTCTGTTTCATTCAGCTACGTGTCTATCCCTCTAGTAGTACTACACTGTTTTGTAGCTATAGAGTAATCCTGAACATCAGAAAGAGTGATTCTTGTCTCCTTATTCTTCTTTTTAGAATTATTTTGGCAATTCTAGCATCTTTCCCGTTCCATAGAAATTTTAGAATAAGATTGTATACCTTACTGATAAGAATTGTGTTAAGTCTATAGATCAGTTTAGGAAGAATTGACATATTTTCTATGATGAGTCTGCTGATTTGTGAACAACAGTATGTCTCTCTGAATACTTAGGTCTTCTTTTTATTTTTGAGATGGAGTTTCACTCTTGTTGCCCAGGCTGGAGTGCAATGGCGCAATCTCAGCTCATTACAACCTCTGCCTCTTGGGTTCAAGCAAGTCTCTGCCTCAGTCTCCCAAGTAGCTGGGATTACAGGCATGCGTCACAATGCCCAGCTAATTTTGTATTTTTAGTAGAGACAAGGATTCACCATGTTGATCAGGCTGGTCATAAAGTCCTGATCTCAGATGATCCACCTGCCTTGTTCTCCCTAAGTGCTGGGATTACAGGCATGAGTCATCATGCTCTGCTCCAAATACTTAGGTCTTCTTTGATTTCTTTCACCAGGATTTTAAATTTTTTTATTGTAAATCTATAAGTAAAAATGCAAGTGACTTTTGTGTGTCACACATAGGTCTTATATCCTGTGATATTAAGGATTTATTAATTTAAGAAGGTTTTGTTTTGCAAATTCTTTGGGATTTTCTAGGTAGACAATTATGTCATTTGAAACTTGGAATCATTTTATTTCTTCCTTTCCAATCTGATTGCGTTTTATTTATTTTTCTTGCCTGATTGCAGTGACTAGAACTTCCAATGCTCTGTTGAATGAGTGGTGAGAGTAGATATCCTTGTCTTATTACTGACCTCTTTCAGTGTTAAGTGTGATATTAGTTGCAGATTTTGTATCAGAAAGTTTTATTTTATTTTTATTTTGTTTCTGATGAGCTGAGAGTTTTTAATTATGAATGAATGTTGGAGATTTCCAAATGTTTTAGTTGCATTCATTGATATAATCATATGTTTTTCTTTTGTAGCCTCTTAACATGGTAGATTAGGTTGGTTTTCATTGGCAGATTTTATTGATATTAAACCAGTCCTTTTATGCACTGTTAGATCCAATTTGGGTCGGATCCCAAACAAGGGATTTTAATTCATGGAATATAAATGAGATGCATGAAAGATACTGGTCTTAGTTTTCTTTTTCTATGCTGTTTTTGTCTGGGTTTGGCTAAAACCCAGTATTACCCTAATGGTAATTTATTTCTTCCTTTTCAATCTGATTGCCTTTTATTTATTTTTCTTGCCTGACTGTAATGGCTAGAACTTCCAATGTTCTGTCGAATAAGAGTGATGAGAGTAGATATCCTTGTCTTATTACTGACCTCATTATTTCTTCCTTTTCAATCTGATTGCCTTTTATTTATTTTTCTTGCCTGACTGTAATGGCTAGAACTTCCAATGTTCTGTCGAATAAGAGTGATGAGAGTAGATATCCTTGTCTTATTACTGACCTCAGTCTTTCAATGTTAAGTGTGATATTAGTCGCAGATGCAGTATTACACTAGTAATACTGGCCTCGTAAAATGAGTTGAGAACTATACCTTCCTCTTCTATCTTCTGAAAGAGAGTGCGTAGAGTTGGCATTCATTCTTTAAATGTTGGCAAATTACTCCAGTAAAACATCTGACTTTGAGATTTCTTCCGTGGGAGCTCTTAAACTACAAATTCAATTTCTAGTGGTTGTAGGACTACTTAGGTAATGATATCATCTTGGCTGGGTTTTAGTGTTATTTTGTGGTTTTTGAGGAATTGGTACATTTCTTCTAAATTGTTGACTATGTGAATGTAAAGTTGTTCATAGTAATATTCCCTTATTTTTCTTTTAATGACTATAAGATCTGTTGTGATAGCCTCCATTTCATTT
The DNA here is from genome assembly GCF_030222135.1 of Aotus nancymaae. Taxonomy (NCBI): domain Eukaryota; kingdom Metazoa; phylum Chordata; class Mammalia; order Primates; family Aotidae; genus Aotus; species Aotus nancymaae. The sequence continues at coordinate 23,730,820 of NW_026988455.1, forward strand.
TTGATATTGGTGATTTATGTTTTCTCTTTTTTATCTTTGTCATTTGCTAGAGGTATATCAATTTGATTGATTGTTTTCAAAGAACCAGCTATTTGTTTTGTTGATTTCCTCTATTGTTTTCCTATTTTTAATTTCATTGACTTTTGTCTGTTCACTTTATTGTTTTCTCCCTTCTGCTTTCCCTAGATTTGTTTTGCTCTTCTTCTTCTAGTTCCTTGAGGTAGAAACATAGATATCTGATTTGAGACCTTTCTTATTTTCTAATAAAACTATTTAGTAGTATGAATTTAACTCTTGACACTATGTTTAATTGCATCCCGCAAATTGTGGCAGGTTGTATTTTCTTTCTCATTTGATTTTGTTTATGTGTTTTTCTTTTTACCTATATCTGTTGCTTCCAGGTTGCAGATTTTTTCAAGGCCCATTCTGAGATATACGAGAGTTGAAAAGAAAACCCAGGGAGCTCACCGTATTGTCATTCCTCAAGTCCTGAAGTCCATAGTCAGTTGCTTTCTTTATCCCTGTTTTCAAATTCCCTTTATAGTTATGTGCTAAGTTATTTCCAGGGTTTTTAGTTATGTTTACAGGAGAGGAGTAGGGAAAACTGAGTCTACAATATCTTCTTCTGAAGCCAGAAGTTTGTAACTGACGTTTTTAAAGACTAGATTATTAATTTTGATAATATATGTCCAATCCAGCTCAGGGTTTGTTTTTTTTTTTCCAAGGAAAAAGATCATTGCAAAATAGTAGATTTCTCTGAATGGTTTCCAGAGCTTACTTCTAGGCTCAAGGTAGGCCAGAGGTCTAGGTAGGCGGGACGCCCAGAGCTGCCGGGGAAATTCCTCTGGGTGGGATGCATGGCCTGATTCTGGTGCTCCACTGTTTCCTGACATCCGATGAAAAGCAGTAGAAAGGCTTTTTCTCCTTTCAAGAAAAAGAGGCAGTGTTGCATACACACATACTCCTCACTTGTAGGTATTTTATTTTTGAACTTTTCCCTCTATTATTAGCAGTTTTTGATTTTTATGACAACAGCCTACATACCGAGAGGTCAAATTTCAGTAACTTTCATTAGTTAGAAAGGCGGAGAACAAAACTAATTGAACTTGTACCCTGTGAGAAGTTCTGGGCCAGTTTAAATCAGTCAGTATAAATCAGAAGGAGGTTCACTGCATGGATGGAGGGAAAGAGAGCTCCTAAGTTAACAAGAAAGGGTCATCAGCAGGGTTAGAAAAAGACTGGCTGGTTGGCAGGTTTTAGAGAGGAGCAGAGGGACGTGGCAGGAGCTGCCCGGCGGGAGGAAAAAGGGTCACATTTTCGTGACCACAGGAGTGGTGAGACAGAGTCTAGGGCTGGATAGAGCAAACACTTGCTAGGTTTCCTGGGCAACAGGCCCCTCCCTTCTGGCTGTCTATTGGGCTCTGAAAGGCTACAGGCAGATAAAGCTACATAGTGATAGAAGAGCATGCCTGGATCAGCCGGCTCCTCAGAAAGGGGCCTGGGAAGCAGCATTTCGGGAAGGCACCCATGCAGGAGGACTTGGGGAGATAGAGGACAGGGAGGCTAGGGGTCCACTGGGTCCTGCATACCTGCTGAAGCTCCTTTGGCTCAGGTGTGTTGATGTACACAGATTGGGAGTTTGTGAAGCCACTTTGCCTGGCTTAGCAGGGCTGAGAACTGAAAGCCACCCTGCAAGACAGGGACTGCCATTCTTATTTGCTGAAGAAGAGTCAGCCAAGACAGGACACCTGCACATGGCTGCCCAGCCAGCCAGTGGCAGGACATGGCATCTTCCGGAATGTGTGGGGCTACCCTCCTCTGGAAGATGGTGACCCAGGAAGAGAAACAGACAAAAAGAGAAATCATAGCCTAAATCCCGAGCACATTTGCATTCCACTCTGTAGGGGTGACCCTGAATCCTTCATTCCGAGCATTTTCTTTCCTGCTGCAGGGAAGTCCATCTTGGGCAGTTGAGGGCCGTCTCAGATTGCATGGATTAAAAGCAAGGGAGGAGGCCAGGGCTGCAGGAAGCAGGCGTCCAGGAGGGATTCCTCCAAGGGGAGGTTAGAAACATCACTGCATAACAATGTTTGTGTATAAATTATAAAGTACTGTGATGTCAGAGAACATGGAAAGTGCTCTGGATGCTGTTACAGAAGGTGGTTGGCTCTGTAATATATTTAAGAGAGATTCGCATCCTCAAAGATAAATACAAAAGTGGAACCTAGTACTCATGCCTCATACCTTTTCTCCCATTATGTGGCCTTTTGGGGTAAATGAATAAAATGTGTGCATTTCCTCTGCTGACAGTCTGACAAATTAATGATGAATTCATAGCAGTAATGTCCCTGGAACCCATCAAAAATACCATGTGTTTAGTCAGTGTGAGGACATGGACTCTACTCATCAAGGTGGCTGTCCCGGAGAGGGCCGGAAGAGCAAAATGGCCCAGAGTCACGTGACTTTTTTGGAGGGTGGGAGAGTCCCTCTTTGCCATTCTAGAATAGTCCTGCTCAGCCTGTGTGGTTTATGTGACACTGGCCCACTTCTGGACAAGCAGATGCCTGTCCTTTGGCCACAATGATGGGCGCAAGGTCTGCCCTGTCACTCACATCAGACAAATCATCACTTTTTTCCCCTGGGAGTTTAGCTCAGAAAATCCCTCACTCTTTCTGGATGGTGATGACCAAAAGAATTCCAAGAGTCAGGAGCCAAAGGGGAATCTTGCTTCCATGTGGGGAGAGAGGACTTACCTGAGAATGAGGCCAGCAGGGAGGGAGAGACAGAGGAGAGAGAGAGAGGAGTGAGGACATCACTTGAACACCTGGATCCTGCCGTGACTGATGCTAGATACACTCGCTTTGGATTTCCCAGCCACACAAGCCAACACATTTCCCTTTTTAAAAAAGCTTATTTGAATTGGGTGTCTGTCACTTATAAATGAATGAGTCCCGATGAATACTGTTAGAGTAAAATATAACTGTTGTGCCAGAGTGGTCTGGTATTCTCAGCTGGGTTGCCCCTAAATGGATTCCATTGTTAGACTAAACACACAAACCTTTCATGGAGGCCTCATAAGATTGTTAATAGCTGCTTAGTTGGCTAACTAGAGCCAAGATGGCTCTGATCACCAGCTAGCAGCAAGAGGGCTACTGCCTTAAACCTGAATAGTGGGGTGCACTGAATTGTATTTCCCACAATTCATATATTGAAGCCCTCACCTCCAACATGATGGTGTTCGGAGGTGGAGCCTTCAGGAGGTAACTATAGATGAAGTCTAAGGGTAGAATCTTCATGATGGGATGACTGTCCTTATAAGAAGAGACAGGTCTTTTTCCTTCCCCTACATCAAGAAGGTGACTGTCTGTAAGCCAGGGAGAGAGCCCTCACCAGAACCTGACTATGCTGGCACCCTGATCTTGGACTTCCAGCCTCCAGGATGGTGAGAAAGAAATGTCTGTTGTTCATGCCCCACAGCCTATGGTATTTTGTTATAGCAGCCTGAGAAGACTGAGACAAGGAACTTAGAGAAGTCCCTTTCCGTGGGAACTGGCCTACTCTCAACATACTAAATCCTTTCCCCACACTTCAGAGGGGAGGCTTCCTTCAGATGAAATATGACTTTAGTGCAGTGGTGTGAGCCATTCCTTGTTAAGCTTCACCTACTAACCATTCCCTTCCCCTGTCTTCTTTGTGTTTTTCTTCCTGAAGACAGAGGGAGGAGGAGGCAGGAGCCAGCACCATCAAGAGGCACTCGGAACACTGCAGAGGGAGGGAGGGAGGGAAATAACTGGACTAGTGGAGAGCAGCCGGTGACTTCTATCAAATGACGAGGCCCCTACGTTCTCCAGAGACGAGAACCTCTGCCTTCCTACGCTGGAGGAGCTCACCCAAACTTCCTGTGTCTATAGCATACATTTGGGCTGTGAATTGCACTGGGAACAATCCATGTTCAGGGATGACTTGGGGATGTTTCATGTTCTCCATGGAGATGTCCCTCCACTTGAGATAGAGAATCACTGTCTACCCTGTTTGCTTGAGCTAGAGAAGAGACCAACAACCTTTTTTTTGTAAAAAGGCAGATGGTAATATTTCAGTCTTGGCAGGCCATACAGTGCTGTCAAAACCACTCAGCTCTGCTGCTGCGGTGTGGACAGTATGCAGACAGAATGTGAACACATGGGTGACGCTCTGTGCCCAGCTGGCTTTATTTATTAATTTGATTTTCTTATAATTTTCGTGTGTCATTAAATGATATTCTTTTGATATTTTTCTCAACCATTTAAAAAGGTAGGAACCACCGTGTTACGGCTTCTCTTCGTTTTGGTCATTTCCTTCAAGTTGCTTCTTCCTGTTGGTCTCTCGATTTTTCTTTATGAAGGGACTTGCCCCACGTGCACGTGGTCGCTGCTCACTTTGTGGGGAAGGGCGTTGCAGAGGCAGTTGGGAGCTCTGGATCTTGTTTTGGGCATGTCACTTGCGTATTTTGCCATGTGGGGATTTAGGGGGCCTTCACAGGAGAATCCCCAAGGTCAGCACTCTTTGGTTTCCTCTTGGGTTGGACAGAGGGCACACAAGGTTAGTTTTCTGCCAGAGGGTCCCAGCCTGGCTTCCAGTTTCTGAGAGCAAAGTAAAAGAATAAAGCTGGCAAGTTCCCCACAGTTATGATGCAAGTGTTTCTTAGACCCCCGTTTTCCCTAAGACTCTCCCCACCCTCAACCATGCCTGGCACACACCAGCCCAGAAGACTCCAGAGAACCACCCTTCAGTCTTGCGCTGGTTGACAGCTGGGATATAGTGGGTACTGGCCTGCCAAACCATCTTCCTCTTCAGGCCACCTGTTTCTTCACTTCCAGAGGTCTCTGGGGCCTCCAGTTTCTCAGCCTGTTGGGTGCTCCATAGTGAAACTCAGCCTGCTGCTCAGCTCTGCACAACCTGCTTAGAATCCAGCTCTCCTGGGCCTGCAAAACCAGATGCTTGCCAATGCCCCAGTCTTCTTGCTGTTGTCTCTCTCCCATTCTCTTTTTTTTCTTGTAGATTTGTGCCTTAAAAAATCTATTTATGGGCCGGGCGCGGGGGCTCACGCCTGTAATCCCAGCACTTTGGGAGGCCGAGGCGGGTGGATCACGAGGTCAAGAGATCGAGACCATCCTGGTCAACATGGTGAAACCCCGTCTCTACTAAAAATACAAAAAATTAGCTGGGCATGGTGGCACGTGCCTGTAATCCCAGCTACTGAGGAGGCTGAGGCGGGAGAATTGCCTGAACCCAGGAGGCGGAGGCTGCGGTGAGCCGAGATCGCGCTATTGCACTCCAGCCTGGGTAACAAGAGCGAAACTCCGTCTCGAAAAAAAAAAAAAAATCTATTTATTATTGCTTTAGCATAGTCTTGGGAGGGGATGGAATTAAGGAATGTGTTTAATCTAGCATCTTTTCCTCAAAATTCCAGTGAGTTTTATTGAAATACTCCATGTGCAAAATGATTATAATTAACACATGACTATAAAGTAATGAAACTGATAGAGCTTATGAAATATATGTTTTTACTTTATAAGCATATATGACTTCAAAAGATTTTTGTAAGTGACTATTGTGTGATAGCATTAATGATCTATTTACCGTCTATTTCCTCATCTTATTTGTCACCAGCACTCACGATCTGAGGTAGCATTGTGCAACCAGCGTGCTGAATTTTGCAGACTCCCTTGTGCCAGAGGTGGCTCCATGGCATAGTCTGGTCCTTGAGACATAAACCTGCTGTGGGTTTCCGGGAAAATTTTGCTAGCCTTTCTTCCTTGTTGCTTCCTTCTCCCTTCTGAATGGAATGTGGAAGTGATGGCTGGAGCTGCAGCAGCCATCTTTCACCCTTGACTTGAGAAAAAGGCCAAGATAATACATACTCTTCTGCTTCTAGACCTACTGATTTAGTGCTAGGGCTACTTGACTCCAGATAGCTTTTTGTATAACTAAAACATAACTTAGCATATGCCTTGGTTTTGCTAGGTTTTCTCTTACGGCTCCAAATAAATTCCTCAATTATATTTTTGGTGAACACGAGACAATATGGAAGTCTTCTTTAGAGCCTGACTGAACTCTGGCTGCCTGCTGGCTGCTGCCATTGTCTGTTTTTCTGAAGTCAGCTGCTCTCTAGTCCCTAGCATCAATGTAAGGAATGCAAAATGATGCTCTGTAGCTTTCAGAGTCTTCAGTAGCCTAGAGAAACCACAGAGGACAATGTTTTCCCTGGGGAAAAGAAAGAGTGTGATGATAACAATCTGCAGCTCTCCTTTCTGTCCTCAGGGAGATGTTGATGTCTGGGAATGCAATGGCCTGACAGGAACAGGTGAACTGTGTTTCTGAGGCTGATGCAACTGGCTATGATATGGTACTCCAGTGAGTGGGAAAGACAGTGCCTACAGGAGAACCTTTCTGTTCTGCAAGTTACAACTTAACTCTCCTGAAAGGGCAGTGGTCTTACACTGGAAGCAAGGCATTACAATGGTACATCTCCATCTTAATTTTAGGATAAAAGGGGGAATAAGACCAAAATAAAGCTAATGTATAGAGCTTAAAGACAAGGGAAACTCTAGATTGTGTCCTGAATGGCATTCATATTTACAATAATTTCCCATGTCATCTACTGTACACATCAGAAGAATTAATTATGATGATGGCTGGAGGAAATCATTCATCACAATAACATTTAATTATACTGGAATTTTTGTTTATTAAGGCAAAGTTGTTTGAAACACATTTAAGAAAGTTTTTCATGAGAAAGAATTGTAAAAAGTTTTATAGTTTTATTGCGTGGCTCTGCAAATGATTGAGTAAGGCATCCAGATGATCCCTGTATTCCTTTGCTGGGGCTGTCATGACAAAGCACCACAGACATTTACTCTCTGGGCTGGAAGTCTCAGACCAAGGTGTCAGCAGGGATGGTCTCTCCTGAGGCCTCACTCCCTGGCTTGTAGACGGCATCTTCCCTTGTGTCCTTACTTGATCATTCCTCTTGGGTGTCTGTGTCCTCATCTCCTCTTCTTATGAGGACATGAGTCGTACTGGAGCAGGGCCCATCCTAATGGCCTCATTTTACCAGAATCACCTCTTTAAAGACTCTGACTCCAAATACGGCCACATTCTGAGGTATTGGGGTTGATGCTGGTGGGGGGTAGGGTGGAGTGTGTGTGTGTGTGTGTGTGTGTGTGTGTGTTTGCATGTTGTGAGCAGGTGTGTGGTGTGTGGTGTGTGTGTAGTGTGTGGTGTGTGTCTGTGGCATGTATGATGTGAGTGTGGTATGTAGAGTCTCTACATGTGTGTGTATTTGTGTGTCTGCATGACATGGAGTCATGCACATGGCCTGAACACATCATCCCTGGACATAGAAGGTGGACATGTTCCTGGGCTATCTCTCTCTAGGGAGGGAAGGGCACGCTGACTGAACATGGAGAAGGTGAATAACAATGGGTGAGTTTCACACCTTGGGTTATGTGGCATGCATCGTGGTAGAGATGGGTCCTATAGCATGTGCCTCCTCAGGATGTCAGGCCTCGGGAGCTGGTAGGTTCCTCAAGAGCCAATCTTCATATTTTGGAGTGGAGTTATAAGGAGGGTGGTCTCCTGGAGTCACTGACTCAGTGCATCAGAGCCAGCAAGTTCACCTCTTGGCGTCCCCTCACCTGTCCCTCATCAGGAAGTTTTCATGGCCTCTCCATAAGCCACTGGATGGGGTGATGGTTGCCTTTGGGTTTATGAGAATGTTGTGGGGCAGGCGTGTGAAGGGCTTGGCAGCCCACCTGCCATGTGATCAGTGCTTGGCAAGTGGCTGCTGATTTGAATTTTTGTTTTCCAGGCTTGGGGGATGTAGAAACAGGGAGGGCCATAAAGGGGCAGGTCCTGAGACCCATGCACACTCCCCATCACCAGCTCTCATTCCCCATCAAGACAGGACAGCCTCAAACCTGTTTCTGTGAAGCTCGGTCCCTCTGGCTTTTCATTGCTCTGCTTTTTCTGCAGGAAAAGTTCATTGGTGGTTTTTCAACCGTCCTCACCAAAGTTCACACACAGCAGCTGCTGCGGCCAAGTGCAAGGCCTCCTCCAGGTTTTCAAAAGCTGACCTGACCAGGCACGTGGGCCAGGGCCAGATGTTCACCCAACTTAGGCCTCGCAGGGGCTTGCCGGTGTGACAGGTTTTCCACAGTCATGAACGGAAACGGTTTTTCTTTCACAAATGAAGACAGGGCCAGTGAATTAAAAGGGAAACACTTGGGCAATGTCATTTTCACTCTTTTCCACATTCGTTTTTCATTTTGTAGATATTTGTATATCAAATTGAATCTGAATGTCGAGATACAGTAACTGATGATAAAACTGTCAACTCTACCAGGCGCATATTCATTCACCAGCATGGAAACCGGGAGACCCTCAGGGGCCGTAGGGTGTTTTGGAATGGGGAATTTCAGGTGCACTGAGATGGCTGGTCACCCTGAAGCAAACGTCCTGACCATTAGCTCTCTTCTTCACACCTGTCCCTGTCCAGGTGTGTGTTGAGAGTGCAGAAATGGGTCTGAGGCAGCTGGGAAGGAAGTGGGGCAGAGCAAGCCCCCCCTGGAGCAGGCATTCATTCTGGGCTGGATGAAGCCCCAAACTTACACTAGCCAGGGAGTTCCTCATTAGCTTGGCTTGCCCTGGCCAGCTGTGGCTGCCTCTCCTGGCGTTTCAGCAGCCTTGATTCTTGATTTCACTGATTTCACCATGTGGTCCCGTAACAGGCCCCCTGGTGGGAATCTGCTGAGGCATTGAGAATTGCATCTGACTGGTACCTCCCTTTTGTCACCAGGACACAACTGAAGGGTTGGAGATTTGGTTTCAGCATGGCTCTTCCACAGCAGTGGATGCCCAAGGCAGCTAGGAAGGCCTGTCTCCTGACGCAGTGCATTTTCCCAGTTTGCACTGGGTGAGGCCCTCATAAGGTTTTCAGGGGTTTTCTGATCAAAGACAACCACCTTGTACATTAGTACAATCAGGAAGGTCCTGTTTCATTATACACAGTCAGGAGCTAAAGAAAATGCAATCAGGAAACGAGCCACTTTAAGGAATTATCCCTTATAATAATAAAGCTTGTCCCCAACAAATAACAGTCCATGAAAGTTGACTGGGTGGAAGAATCTGGATTCCAATCAGGATTTCTGATGAAATGTTACACAATCTGTTTGCCAGAATACGATTTCAGAGACACTGAAAGGGAGACTTCAAAAATATTTTGATTTGCTTCATTTGGGGTTTTCTAAACATTTACTGTTTAATATCTTTCAGATTAATGATTCAAATGCTGTTTATTTCTGACAACTTATGTTTGGTTTATACTTGCCATGTATAAACATCCAAAAAAGCAGTCTCATGTAGCATTTTCGTACTGTTTGCAATTGCTATCACTGTTTTATCCCATGATTCTAGTGTCTAAGTGACGGGAGGATGATGAATAGGTTCTAGAAGGGAGGTCGATGTAATCAAAACAGCATGAAAGCTCAGAGGATAACCTAGGAAGTGGCCATAGTTCTCTTTCTCACAGGGACAACCTCTAACAGTTTCTGGTGAATTCATTGTGAGTAGATGAAAGAAAATGGCACTAAATTAAATAGAAATATTCCAGCCAACCCGGCCTCTCAGGCTAACACCATCTCAGTGCTACAGATAACACGCTGATGTACTTACGGGGTCCCCCCTTAGCAACAGAGTTGCCATGGAAACACATTGTGACTCGCTGAGAGGAAGCAGGCATGAGGAGGCAGGAGGAGTTCGCTGGAATTTCTCATTGAAATAATTACAGTAGTTCTCAGTGTGTTTAAGAAATGAATGTCGCATGTTTTTAAAAATTTTTTTCAAAGCCTGTTTGTGACAGTGGTGCATCCAAAGGATCTTGCTCAAATGCAATTTTAAATCTAAATCATAATGTATTTTTTGAAAAGCACGATTGAGAAGCAATTGGGGGGGCAATTATTTTTTTTCTAGACTACAGAGAGACATATGTGTTTTAAATGTTTATCTAGATATGAAAATCCCGTGGAGGGGACTGGTTGTGTATGTGCACACAGGAAGGAGGTGTGTGGTGCTGTTTTTATAACAGGTTTGTCAAAGAGCTAACTCCATTATGTGTTCATTGAACCACTATGTGCCATTTATACTTCTGCTTAAATACTATTTATAATGAAATGACCACTTTCTGTGGTTGATCCCATTTATCCCGCATAGGCGGATCATGTCAGTGCTGGAACTAGGGTTAACCGTCTAAATGTCTGGTCTTTTAGGAAATTTTATGGTTGCTATGAGATATTCTGTTTATATTTAGAAAGCAGGTGGTTGTCTGAATCAGAACTAAAAGAATAATAAAATGGCACTAAGAGAATTGTTCCTAATTCTTTGCAGGGAGAACTTAATTTTTATCTTAAAAAATAAACTTTGATTCTGGTAGAAAAATGTAGGTGTCTCCCTGGTCAGAACTTTCAACATTTCATTAAGGCATAAAGGCAAATATGAAGATTGTCCAGAACTCTCACCTCTGAGGGATCATCACTATGAAGATTTCTGGTATTTTCCCCTCAGTTTCTATTTTAGGTGTTTGCATTGTTCTTCATTTTAATAATTGTGGTCAGATCAGCATTTAGGAGACATATATTTAACATGCAAAGTAAAAAATGGTAAGTACTTCAGCTAAGAAGAAAAATCAAAGCACAAACAGTGCAACAAATTTGACATAAAAAGAGGTTAGCTTTTTAACTCAAGAAGATGGTATTTTATGACGTTTAAAAAAAATTATGGGAGACCATCGTTTGGGACTGAGCTCCTGCCCAGGGCCCCAACAGATGAGACTAGGTCAGAATGAAGTCACTCAGGCTAGGTGGCATGTAATCAAACCGAACTTGAAAATAGGCCAATCTGCCCCTAGACAGGAGATTCATGGCGACTAATCAGAAGACACCCAGTTTATCTGAGCAGGCAAGATAAGGAAGTCACCTCTGCTTTAACCCTAGAAGGAAAGTAACTTGGTAATGACCAATTCAACTTTTGTTCCTTGTGTCTGCTTTTTTTGTGTGTGTGGCATTTTTCTGCCTATAAAGTTTATCTCCTCTGCTCAGCCCATCTGAATGCCTTTCTCAATCTTTATGTGGGTTGCTGCCTGATGCATGTATTGATAATAAATGCCAATTAGATTTTTTAATTTGTTGAAATTTTGGGGGTTCTTTGCAGAAATTTATTACAATGTTCACTGTAGCAACATTATTTTAAAATATATGTTATATGTGATGTTAACGTATTAAGGTGATTTTCTAGCAACTCAGCCCCCAGAACAGTGGTTTATAGTGACCAGCTCAGCTCAGATTTGCTGCGGCAGGTTTCCCAGGAATAAAGCGCTTTTCTTTTCTTTTCTTTTTTCTTTTTCTTTTCCTTTTCTTCCCTTCCCTTCCCTCCCTTCCCTTCCCTTCCCTCCCCTCCCCTCCCCTCTCTTCCCTTCCCATCCCTCCCCTCCCCTCCTCTCTCCCCTCCCCTCCCCCCTCCTCTCCCCTCCCCTTCCCTTCCCTTCCCTTCCTTTCCCCCTCCCCTCCCCTCCCCTCCCCTCTCCCCTCCCCTCCCCCCCTCCTCTCCCCTCCCCTTCCCTTCCCTTCCCTTCCTCTCCCCCTCCCCTCCTCTCCCCTCCCCTCCCCTCCCCTTCCCTTTGTTCTCTTTCTCTCTTTCTTTCAGCAGGGTCACACTCTGTCACCCAAGCCAAAGTGCAATGGCATAATTACGGCTCACTGCAGCCCCAAACTCCCAAGCTCAAGTGACTGGGACTATAGGTGTACACCACCATGCATTGCTAATTTTTGTATTTTTTATTTTTTTGTAGAGATGAGGTTTTGCCATGTTGCCCAGGCTGGTCTCAAACTCCTGAGCTCAAGCAAGCTTCCCACCTCATCCTCCCAAAGTACTGGGATTACATGTGTGAGCTACTGTTCCTAGCCACCATGAAACGTTTCTATTATTATTTCTTGAGTCATAATTTTCATCTATTTTGATGTAAAAATGTCCAGATTTTTAAACACTTGCAAGGTAAAGACCTCAGATCCAATACGATTATACCAATTAGATTAAGACCCTATATTTATCTGTGGGAGACATGTTCCAAGACCCCCAGTGGATGCCTGAAACGTGGATAGTACCATACCCTATATAGGCACAATGTTTTTTCCTATACGTATATACCTATGACAAAGTTTAATTTATAAATGAGGCACAATAAGAGATTGACCATAACTAGTAGTAAAAATGGAACAATTATAACAATATACTGTAATAAAAGTATGTGAATGCTCTCTCTCTCTCTCTTAAAATACCTTACTGTACCATACTGAGGATAACCGAAACCTCAAAAAGCAAAACCACAAATAAGGGTACACTGCTGTCATGAGGAAAGCATCTGACCATGCCCCTCGCGATGTAATCCCATTGTTTACACTTAGTGCAGAATACGCAATTGAGTCTAAATCCTCTACCATTTAGGGATCTGGGTGTGGTGGTTTTAGTTCACTGTGTTCAACACAGCCTCATTTTAGCTAAGAGGTGCTATGTTCACCTGCCCCAGGAGCTTCTGTGGGGTCTGCCATCAGAGCATGATTCCTTGGTCTAGAAACCAAAGACCAGCTGGAACAAAGTAATAGTAGGATTCTAATGAAATCTAGTTAACCAATGGCTGGGTTCCTTTTTCTGCAGACTTTGGAAGCTGATTGTGTTACTGTGGACATCTTAGAGAGTCTCTTGACCATCACTATGTACTGCAAAAAAAATGCTTGAGACAATTTATTATTTTTTCATGTTTACCAGAAACAGGATAAAGGAGGAATTTTGAAAACTTTTTTAATAGTGATAAAATATACACAACACAAAATTTGGCATGTTAGTTGTTTTTAAGTGTACAATTAGTGGCATTAAGTACATTCACAATGTTAGGTACCCGTCATCGCTATCCATTTCTGGAAATTTTTCATTATCCCAGATGGAATCTCCATTCCCATTAAACACCAACTCCCCACCCAGCCTCCATTCTACTTTCTGTCTCTATGAATGTGACTACTGTTGGTACCTCATATAAGTGGAATCACACAGTGTTTGTTCTTTGTCTGGCTAATTTCACTCAGCATAGTGTCCTCAAGTTGCATCCATGTTGTAGCGTGGGTCAGAACCACCTTCCTTTTCAAGGCTGAATAATTTTCCATTACGTGTATGGACCACATTTTGTTTCTCCATTCATTTGTTTTTGTTTTTGAAATAGAGTTTTGCTCTTGTTGCCTAGGCTGGAGTGCAGTGGCGCGATCTCAGCTCACCGCAACCTCTACCTCCTGGGTTCGAGTGATTCTCCTGCCTCAGCCTCCCGAGTAGCTGGGATTACAGGTGTATGCCACCATGCCCAGCTAATTTTTATATTTTTAACAGAGGTGGGGGGTTTCTCCATGTTGGTCAGGCTGGTCTTGAACTCCCGACCTTAGGTGATCCACCTGCTTCAGCCTCCCAAAGTGCTGGGATTACAGGTGTGAGCCACCACGCCCGGCCCTCCATTCATTTGTTAATGGACTTTTAGGTTGCTTTCACACTTTGTTTATTGCGAATAACAGTGCTGCTATAAACATGTGTCTACAAATACCTCTTTGAAACCCTGCCGTTAATTCTTTTGGGTAAATACCCAGGATAGGAGTTGCTGGGTGGTGTGCTAACTCTGTTTAACTTTTTGAGGTACTACCACAGTGTTTTTAGCACAGCAGGTGTATGGTTTTATATTCCCACCAGAAGTGCATGAGGGGTCCAATTTTCCCCCTACCTTTTTGGTAGTAGCTACCCTAATGGGTATGAAGTGGGGGAGGAAATATTTTTAGGAGAAGGTGGTAGGAGTTGGGGCAGAGACCTAATGGCCAATGTGGCTTCACCCACAGGACCAGCTCTCCCTCGTTCTGGAACAGACGAGGGACACTGTCAACCTCCCAACCCCTGCCATGGCCCTACAGATAGCCTGGTTCCCCTTCTCATGGAGAGCCTCCCCTTCACCTTCTCACTTCTCTTTTTGAGCCAGGCAAAATCACAGTAAGAAATCATAGTTTTATGTCTGGGTTAATTGAGTCTATACTGTGAATAAAAAGAAAGTGTTTGTATAGAAAACACTTTTGGGAAAAGAAAGTGGAAAGCAAACTCAAGTGGGGGCCGCTCTGCTGTGGACCCGGATGGAGATTCGAATGGCCACAGCCCCTACTATTCAGCACTGCTGCCATCTATTCACACTACCCTTGAGGAAAGAGACGCAAGACTCAGCAAACTTAACTCAGTGCTGATTCAGCCCCTCGAAGTCTTTTCCCAGGCCCTGGGTCAGTTGAGGGCCAACATTTGTTTACTAATAAGGTAAACATTTAAAGGAAAGTACCTCTCTGGAGTATTTCCATGAAGCTGTTTGTTGAGTTCAGATGCCACCTGAGGGGAATTGTCCTGAAAACTCCTAGGAGGAATTTGTTACAATCCCGCTTAGTTTCCTCCAGAACCTCTAGGGTTGTAAAACTCTGTTTTGTTTCAGAAATCGCAGTCGCTTGCGGGGAATGGCTGCTGTGTACTCAGTACCATGTGGGGTTAACGTGGTCTAGACTGAGAGGAAAAAGCCCTTGTTGGAAGTGCTTTCATGGTGTCAGTAGAAATATTATTTGCCTTTCACCCTTTTGAAAGGCTGGAAGAAACAGAGGCTTCACAAATTTTACTAGGGCGAAGCATGTCGGTTTATCTTCCTGCTTCACCAGGTGAAATGCCTCAGGTTCAGGGATTAGGGCCCCCTTTCCGTTTTGCTACAGAACTCTGAGGTGATGCTCAACATTTCTGCATCATTTTGCTGCGGAAAGTTCCTGTCTTCCACTCTCAGGAAAGCTCAAGTCCTACTCTTGACTTCTCCCTGCTGGGCTTTTCTGCATCCGTTCTCTTGGTACGCGAAACATCTGCCCACTCACACTCTGAACTGGTCCCTCTCTCCATCTTCACCACTGAATCCAGGCCCTCCCTCCCTGTCACCTGGCTGCCGCTGCATGCCTCAATCTAGTCTTGACTCAGCACTCAGAGGGGCGTTCGGGAATGCAAATGACGACATGGCAGTGCCGGGCTTTGAACCCTTCCATTGTCTCGACTCTCAGTGCCCCTGCCTGGGAGGAGGTCTTGCTTGACCTGGTCTCTGGCCTCCTTGCCTCCTGGTCACCTGCACACTCACTCGCCACCAGATCGAGCAGAGCACCCAACTCCTCTGCCCCCGGCAACTGCTGGGGACACCTTTCTCCCTTGCCTGAGGGGCTTGCTGGGAGTTAGAAAGGCACATAGTGGTTGTTGGAAAGGCCCCCGGGCTCAGGTGGTAAAACCCGAGCCTAGCCTGCTATTCTCCAAAACCACTTCTTACTCTCACAGGGTTCTCAGCATTCCCTACCACAATGTGGAATTACATGCAGATGTAAAAAATTTTTACTTCCTCCATTCTATTAATCTAAATGTCACATGCAAAATATATTATTTTATACCTTACATTTTTTGAGGAATTACTTTGTATTTTTGTCTGCATCTAATTTTCAAATTTTTGATCGTACTTTTAATTTTGTGATAAGTGTGGATTCGCATACAGTTGTAAGAAATAATACTGAGAGATCCCATGTACCCTTTACCCAATTTACCCAAAGGCCACGTCCTGCAAAACTGTAATGGAGTATCACAGCCATAATGTTGATATTGATACAGAACACTTCCATCACCACAAGGATCTCTCATGCTGCCTTTTTATAGCCACGCCTACTTCCTTCCACCCTTGTCCTCTCTTTAACCCTGGGGCAAGCGCTAATCTGCTCTCGGTTTCTGTGATTTTGTCATTTCGAGAGTGTTATATAAGTGAAATCATACAGTATGTAATGTTCTGAGATTGGCTTTTTCACATAGTATAATTATCCAGAGATTCCATCCAGGTTGTTGTGTATATCAACAGTTTGTTATTTTTATTGTTGAGTCATATTCCAGAATATGGACACATCAAATCTGTTTAACCATTCACCTGTTGAAGGACACCTGGGATGTTTCCAATTTTTGGCTATTACAAATAAAGCTGTTATAAACATTGGTGCATAGGTTTTTGTGTGCACATAAGTTTTAATTTCTCTGGGATAAATGCCCAGGAATGCAATTGCTGGGTCACGTGGTAGTTACATATGTTGTATTTTAGGAAACTGCCAGGCTGTCTTCTGGAGTGGCTGTACATTTCATATTCTCACCAGCAGTGTCTGAGTGATCTAGTTTCTCATTGTGGTTTTAATTTGCATTTTCTAATGGTTAATAATGCTGAATAATTTTCTGTGCTCATTTGCTATCTATGTGTCTCCTTAGTGGAATGTCTGTTTATGTCTCTGGCCCCTGTTCTAACTGGATTGTTGGGTTTTTACTATTGAGTTTTGTGAGATCTTTCTATATTTGAGATACTAGTCCTTTATGGGATATGTTGTTTGCAAATGTTCTCTTCCAAACTTGCCTTTTCATCCCTTATTTTTCTAAATGTCTCCGCATTTCAATGTAAATTCTATGAGATTCTAGGGGATTTCATGAGACAGACTCATGTTACCTTAGTTACTACAATATCTCAGTCACCAGAGGCATGCAGATTAAATGGAGAGTGAGGAGCAAATGTAAAAATGGTGACAGGCCTTTAATGAATTTTATTTAGTTGAAATCATTGTACACGTAGTTTTAAAAGTGTTTTTATTGCTTTGTTTCTGATTGCAAATAACACATATCAGTTATAGAAATGTGGAATGTGGGCATAAGACAAAGAAATGATTACTTGTGACACGATCATCAGAGATAACGGTGTCTGTTTGTATGCATATGCTAATGTACAACACATATACGTATTCGGATCTATGCATATGTATACAAACATCACATAAATAGATGTTGTCTGGCAGTTAATTTTTTTATTCCTGTTAGTCTTTTGTGTATTCTGACAGATGCCGTAAGACTCCTAGGTCAGAGATAAACCACATTATTACTCACAGCACAGCAAGCAGCCTGACCATCAGCATGTTTGTGTCAGATCCTCTTGCTCCGAAGTCCCATGGGACTGACACAGGGCACCCACACAGCACTTGCACAGGCAGTGAGCTGCACACAGGAGAAGAATGCAAGCTTGCAGGAATCTGTTGCTTTTATAGCAAGCAGTAAGCAAGCCTGCTCATTTTTCCAGAGGGAAACATGATCTCATCTTTCAGTGCAGCTTGCTGCAAATACAACCTTGAGAAGTGGTCTTGGCAAAGAGTAGTTGGGGACTCCCATTCTTTTTTTTTTTTTTTTTGAAATGGAGTCTCACTTTGTCACCAGATGGAGTGCAGTGGCATGATCTCAGCTAACTGCAACCTCTGCCTCCCAAGTTCAAGTGATACTCCTGCCTCAGCCTCCCAGCTGGGATTAACGGCTCCCGCCACCCCACCTGGCTAATTTTTGTAATTTTAGTCAAGATGGAATTTCACCATGTTGGTCAGGCTGGTCTCAAACTCCTGACCTCAGGTGATCCACCTGCCTCGGCCTTCCAAAGTGCTGGGATTGCAGGTGTGAGGCTCTGTACCTGGCCTGGGGCCTCCTATTCTTTTCATACCTGGTGAGATATGTAGAAGCATGAGAGATGCATAGAGGACTGTCTCTCTCAACACATAGGTGTCATATAACTGTTTTGCATATTCAGGAGCATAGCTCATAATGTTTTGTAACAAGATTGTTTTCCATGTAGCAAAAATATATTAATGTTTTATATAAAATACATATACCTATAACATATATTACATGTACACATCTATGTATATATCACTTTAAATATTTGTGATCAGAGTACCTGTTGTTTTCTGACACACTTGTTTATTTTTCAAAATATGTCAAAATAATGTATAATTTTTAAAGATTGCATAATATTTTTGCAAATGAGTCCACTGTAGTTCATTTAAATGAATTTCTATTATATGTTTAAATTGACAATAAAATTTTTATATAAAAAATTTCTTGATCATAATATGATTTTAGAATAGGAACTAGCTGAGAAGATCTATCTTACTTTAGGGTTGTTAATGAGACAGGATGGGTTGGAGGTTAAGAGTAGTGGGTCTGGAGTTGAAGATACATGTGTTGGAATATGGCCACTACTTACAGCTGTGTGGTCTTAGCTATGGTTTTAACCTCTTCTGAGTCTATTTTCTCATCTGCAAAATGGGGGTAACAATTTCTGTAGGTCTGGTGTGAGGCTTAAAAGGATCATCTTTGTAAATTCTTAGCTCAGTTTCTGTGCTGTGGACTGAATATTTGTGTCCTTCTAAATTCATCTGTTGAAGTCTTAATCACAGTGTGATGGTCTTAGGAGGCAGAGTTGTTGGGAGGTGATTAGGTCATGAGGGCAGAGATTCATGAGGGGATGAGGACCCTCATAGGCTAAAGAAACCAGAGCACTTTCCTTCGACCATGTGAGGACACGGTGAGGAGGTAACATCTGTGAACAAAGAAGAGAGTCCTCACCAGTCACAGAATCTCTCAGAACCTTGATGTTGGACTTCCAGCCTTCAGAACTGTGAGAAAGAAATGTCTGTTGCTTATAAGCCCCCGAGTCTGTGGTATTTTGGTATAGCAGTCTGAATGAATTGAGACAATCTGATAGCTAATAATACATATTTGCATAGTTGAGAGGAATCAAATTTCTCAATTAGAGAAGACAGCTATAGACTCTGCTTGCCTCAAACAGAAGCTATTGTTGATTGGACCCACTCATTCTTGCTTTTGCTAAACTGCATTTCCAAGAAGTTAGGAAACATAGCAGATGCATCATCTACTTGAGAGTAGAAAGGATTCTGAACCAGGAAAAGGTGCAAACCCTGTCAGGTGAGAGCCACAGTAACGTGGTGTATTAGTCCATTCTCACACTACTACAAAGTATTGCCCCAAACTGGGTAATTTCTGGAGAAAATAAGTTTGTTTAGCTCACAGTTCTGCATGGCTGGGGAGGCCTCAGGAAACTTACAATCATGGCGGAAGGGAAAGCAGGCATGTTTTACATGGCAGCAATAGGCCGGGCGTGGTGGCTCACGCCTGTGATCCTAGCACTTTGGGAGGCCGAGGTGGGTGGATCACCTAAGGTCAGGAGTTCAAGGCCCGCCCAGCCATCATGGTGAAACTCCATCTTTGAAAAAAAAAAAAGAGTGAAGGAAGTAAAGGGGAGAGAGTTCTTTATGAAACCATCAGATCTCGAGAGAACTCACTATTGTGAGAACACCATGGGAGAAACCACCCCTATGATCCAATCACCTTCCACCAAGTCCCTCCCTCAATACCTGGAGATTACAATTCAATATGCGATTTGGGTGGAGACACAAACCCAATCAGTATCATGTGGTCCTCCCTAGTACTCCGCAAGACTGGAAGACAGGTGACTGAGGAGAGCCTTCTGTGGCTCAAAGTCGTCATCAGTAGTGACCATTTCAGCCCAGTGCTCAGCAGAAATCCGGGGAACTATTGAAGCCAGCAAAGACCAAGAGATAAAAGTGCTTCTGTGGAAACCTCTGTCCCAGGGGTTGGAGGCTATGGGGGTTTGCACGGCAGCACTGTGACAGAGGAGAGAGGAAATGGAGCAGCTGCCAGTGTTCACAAAGATTGCCATGGATGGGATCATCTTCTCAACACATTCTCTAGGTAGATAGTACATCTGTTTTTGAAAGTGAAAGAGTAGTCCTTGTTTCAGAAAAGAGAACAAAAGTTTAGTATTTTTGAGGAATCATCCCCTTTGGTGGAAGTCATCTGATAAGAGTGAATTTGGACCTGTGAAAAATGGAGAGAAGCCCATTCCAGAGCAAGGTATGGGGTGACCATGGGGAGGAGATGACAGTGGCTTCCACTTCACAGGGTGGACCCAAGCTTGCCCCTACTGCTCTGGCCTTTGCCACCTGGATGCCAGACATCTTCCAAATAGCCCAAGGTGATTACTAGCAGGCAGGCAGTTCACATTTGCCAAAAATCCAGCAAATGGAAGGAGTTCTTCAGCCTTTCCTGCACTTTGAAAATGTCACTATCCCTAACTTTGGCATTCTTCTTGAAGAAAGAGAAGAAACTTTGCAATCCTTCATTTAAATGTAAAACTAGGGGTGTAAGCATTAAAAAAGAAAAGAAAGGAAGGGCAATATGAACCTCTTGGTTTCCCGGAGGCACAGGAAAGCAGGAAGATTCTCATATATTTTATCAATGAGGGTATCAGGATTAAAAATGCAGTTATTGTCGATTGCTTTCTAATTTACAAAGCACTTTTATATTCATTGGCCTCATTTAGAAAAAAAAATGGTTGTGTGGA
This sequence comes from Aotus nancymaae, assembly GCF_030222135.1. Classification (NCBI taxonomy): domain Eukaryota; kingdom Metazoa; phylum Chordata; class Mammalia; order Primates; family Aotidae; genus Aotus; species Aotus nancymaae. The sequence goes on from NW_026988455.1 coordinate 23,751,218, forward strand.
ATGGAATTGTGATTCTCATTGCATAAATAGAAAAAAACAAAGTTTAGAAAGGTGACAAAACTGGGGAAGCCCACCTTAGCAGTGGTAGATGGCCAGTGGATGCTGGTAAATGCTTAATAACCACTTTTCTGGAAAGCAAACCAACCAGCCATGATCAGTAGTGTTTGCTGATTTCTGTATAAATGCTGTACTGTGGTGAATTTCAAACCACTGATGATTCAACCTGAGGCTCACGCAATCAGTGAAAATTTAACAATTGGCTCTAATGAGCTGGTACAGGCTGGCCACCTTATGCCACTTCTTGGCAAAGAGCTTGAATTCGTGCATGTCTCTCTTTGTCCCAAATGCTTCTTGTGACACCTCACTGCCAGGGGAAAGTTAAGAGTAATAATTTGCATCCAGAGGAAGAATGAGGAAGTGTTTAAAATTGATAGGAAATTTTACCTGACATGTAGTATTGCATGAACCAGTATTTGAGACCACTTTTGCAAAAATTGTGACAGTGAGAGAAACCTGACATAGCTGACTCCATCTTGCTTCTAATATCACAAGCTGTCTTTGCTCATTCCTGGGTGTAGGCCAAGCTAACTGTAGGAGAAATTTAGTTTATAGTTTAACATTAAAACAAAGAGGATAACAGTCCCTTCCCAGAACTAACCCCCTCCTTGCTCAGGGACTAAAACAGCCTTTGTAAAACTAATACATTGGGCACAACTTTAGAATTATGGTTCAGGGGTCATGTAGCTAGAGGTCACAAGATTTGTAACTGCCCCAGTTGCTCCTATAGATAACATCATTATGGTAAAACCTAAGGCTTGTGTTTGAGGTATTTTTCAGACCTTGCATTTTGATGGGCCAGCTGGGGCCACCTGAACAGGTAATCCTTACCCAGGAACTGACCCAACTAGTCTTGTGACCCCCCCCCAACTAGGAATTGACTCAGCACAAGATGACAGCTTGATACCCCTGTGATATAATCCCCAACCCAACCAATCAACACTCCCTATTCCCCAGCCCACTGCCTGCCAAACTATCCTTGAAAATCCCTAGCCTCTGAATTCTTGGGGAAATGGATTTGAGAATTATGTCTGGTCCTTCTTGCTTGGCTGGCCCTGAAATTATTAAACTCTTTCTTTCCTGCAACACCTGCTGTTCTCAGGGCATTGCTTTTTAAGGGCAGTGGGCAAGCAGAACCCATCAGGCTGTAACATATTTCCTGAACCTTTGGATGCAGAATTCTTTCTACTTGCATTCTAAGGCTGAGAATCAGTTCATTTACTTGAGTCGTGTTGTTCCTTCCTTTAGTGTGACGATAACACAGTCACTGTATCTACTGGTTTTGTGCTAGATCTTGTTTTTTTTATCAGCACAGCAATATTTCTTACATTTCTGCAAGCCCCTCACAGCCTTCACAGGTGGGAGGGGAGTGGCTGGACCTCTTGTGAGGCTCCTGTGGCAGGTTTTCTGTATGTGTTGAGCTGCTATTCATTGTGTTTGGGTTTATGAAAGGCATGGGAGCATGTTGCTAAGGAGATAGCCTTTCAGGGAGGGACCCAGTGGGAGTCATTCTGTAGAGTGTCATGGCTGGTGATGGCTGCACATCCTGCAAATGCAGTGTCTCTGCTGCCTGATGATGAAGCAGGAGGTATTGCCAGCACAAGTGGCAAGTGGCCCACCACTGTGATCGTGGTGACCCTGCTGCATGGATGAGATGAGGCTACGCCAGATGCTGTACCAGGGAAGTCTCCCATCCGCACTGTGGGAAATTCAGTGTGCTGTCTCTTCAGGGCTTTGACCCTTAGAAACGTATTTTGGCATTTTAAAGTCATCTCAATCCCACCTGTGCCCTTTTAGGAAGAAGACAGAGGTAGTTATTACTAACATCGACATTTGCAGTTTACCTAGATGCAGAGTTTGGCTTCCTGACTATAGGCTACACAACAGCAAGCAATTCTGTTGGAAAAATAGTTGTTTCAGCCTTTCTGGCAAAATAGACTCACCCCAGAGTTAGAGTGTTGTGCAAACATGTGCAAACATGGTAGTTAGGGTTTTTTGGAGACACAGAACAAATAGGGTATGTGTGTGTTTGTGTGTGTGTGTTGGGGTGTGTGTGTGTGTGTGTGTGTGTGCATGTTCTGTCTGGATGAACTCCTGATGGAGTCACCCTAAAAACAGTGGCAGGGGAGTACCCACAAGTGACTGCCCCAAACTGTCCTGAGAAGGAAATGATTGGGATTTCTAAGAAAGAAGCACTGAATGCCAGGGTGATGAGTCCAAAGCATGAATTGGGGGAATTTACATACAAAGCACTTCCATGATCCTCACAATGTACAGCAAGAAAAGAGATGCTTTACCTAAGTATGTGTACAATGAGGGACTTGGGTTATGAAGTTTATACGAGAGTTTAAAGAATCTGATCCAGGGTAGGGAGTTCGTTTCTACATGTTTAGCAACATGTTTGATTGTTTTGTGTTTTGGGCACAACCTTAACAACTTTATCAGTGCCAAGGTTCTGCACGAGTTTGAGCCTGCAAGAGAAAACATGCAGCTGACTGGGTCACAAAGTGGTCAGGCCTGTATTTCTTAGTCAACACAAGGAGAGAAAGTAGCGGAAAACTGAGAGGCCCTGCAATACGTGAGGGGATTTATTATAGGAACTGGCTCATGATTACGAAGGCTGAGAAGTCCCGTGACATGTCATCAGCAAGCTGGAGGCCCAGGAAAGCCCATGGTATAATTTCAGTCGGAGGCTGAGGCTCATGGAGGTGTGGAGCTCCAAAGTCTGAGGGCAGGAGAAGACGAATGTCCCAGCTGCTCCCGGAGAGAGAGAACTCACTCTCCACCTTTGTCTTCTATTCAGGCCCTCAGGTGATTCGAGGATGCCCGTGGTGGTGCGGGTAGGTCTCCTTCACTCAGTCTACCAAGTCAAATGCTAACCTCTTCCAGAAACACCTTCCCAGGCACACCTGGAAATAATTTTCTCAGTAGCTCAAAGGTACCTTTTCTGTTTTCTCACATCGGGATCACTGTGGCAAATGTTGGTGGGGGATGAGAATAACTGCCCCTAATGAAGTGTGACTGTCCATTAGAACATGATGGACCTTAGAGAGTGGACTCTCACTCTCCTCTCCCAATCCTGGCCCAGACTTGAACCAGGGGCCGCTACGCACCCAAGTGATTCCTTTAGATCCCAAGTTGTAATTCATGTTTCCCTCTCTGTTTTCAGTTGATGATTGATAATACCCCCATTTGCCGAACAAGCTCTGTAAGAGTGTGCAAAATAGTACCATTCTACATAGGAAAAGAATACACATGCCATGCTCATGCTCACATCATTGGTATTATTGGATCTTATTTAGGACTTAAAAAAATCCTCAGAACTTTTCCCATTTTTCAATTTTACTGTGGGAATGAGGCATCAGAATTTGGTGGAGAGACTGAATGAAAGTCTTCAACTCTGATTAAGTTAGTAGTATAACCCTAAATAGATTCATTGTTTAATTTTTTAATTTTTTTTAGGAAATTGTTAAATTTTTCTTCTCTTATATATTTATTTTTAAAATAAAAATTGTGTGTATCTAAGGTGTCCAATGTGATGACTTGATATACCTAAACAATGTAAAACAATTACTATAGTCAAGGTAATTAGCATATCCATCACTTCACATAGTTTTTGTGTTTGTGTGTGATTAGAACACTTAATGCCTCTGTCAGCAAATTTCAAATGCATGATACATTATTATTAACTACAGTCACCATGCTGTACATTCAGTCTCTAGACTATTCATCCTACATAACTGCAACTTTGCACCTTTTCATCAATGTCTCCTCTGCCCTGCCACTTGTCCCTGGTTACCCCATTCCACTTGGAAACTTTGTCTTTTTAAATTATAAAAGTAATACAATATACAACACAGAAAGTATGGACTTGTGTTCCACTTTGCTGGCCAATTCTATTGTCTTTTCTCACTCTGCCAACATCCTTGTTCTTCACTAGCCTCATGCATCAGTGAGATGGCCACTCTCCTCCTTGCAACTGGAAGATGCAATGCAATTCTGATGGTGGCCATATATGAATGAGAAAATAGAATGAGAGAAAGTCACAAGAAGCACCGTGAAAGCAATTAACTGAAGCCCTCAGGAATGGGCTTAGTCCCCTTATACAGAGATCCTGGAGAGCTCCCTCACCCCTTCCTCCACGTGAGGACACAGTGAGAAGGTACCACCTATGAACCAGGAAGAGAGGCTTCCCCAGACACCAAATCTGCTAGTGCCTTGGATCTTGGACTTTCAGCCTCCAGAACTGTGAGAAATAAATTTCTGTTGTTTATAAACCACCCAGTTTATGGAATTTTGCTATAGCAGCTGGACTAAGACACCCTCTTTTCTGCTCCCCCAAGCCCCCAAACTCTAAGAAGCCCCAAACTGGCCTGCCAACCCCATCTCTTAGGCAGCATAATTACTCTGTTTGTGCTCATCATCTCTTAATTCTTACCACTTATTACTTTGTGCTAAGCTGGTTGTATACCTGGACTTCCTGTTTAAATGGAAGGAAAGTGTATTAGTCAATTTTTACACTGCTGATAAAGACATACCCAAGACGGGGCAAATTACAACAGAAAGAGGTTTAATGAACTTACAGTTCCACATAGCTGGGGAGGCCTCACAATCATGGCAGAAGGTGAAAGGCACATCTCACATGGTGGCAGACAAGAGAAGAGAGCTTGTATAGGGAAACTCCACTTTTTAAAATTATCATCAGCTCTCAAGAGACTTATTCACTATCACAAGAACAGCAGTGGAAAACCTGCCCCCATGATTCAATTACCTCCTACAGGGTTCCTCCTACAACACAAGGGAATTCAAGTTGAGGTTTGAGGGGGAACACAGCCAAACCGTATCAGGAAGGTGCCTGCTTTCATTACCATTGTCATTGATTAGCATACTGCAGGGCACGTGATGGAAGCACTAGGAAGCTTTCTTACAGGAATAAAGTTTTAAACAATATCTTTTGTGTCACAGAGTATAAAATGTACAATTTGGTGCTTTTTCCTCCTTTAAGCAAGCCAAATATCAGGATGGGATAATGCTATAGCCCAGTCCTCTTTAGGCAAATTTAATATATGAAATCAGCACTGAAAATGCTTTTCAAAAAGAATCTCACATTACACTATGATTTCTTAAAAATGAAGGGTATCCTGGTGAAGAAATCTGGTGGGCAAATCTTTCACCAAAAGCTTGAACTTAACCAATACTGGATCAAATGAACATGATGAAACGCTCTGAGGAGGACATGGCACCCTTGTTATTGGGAAATGCACACGGAGAGAGTTGGGAGTGAAGTGCCATGATGTTTGCAGTGTGCTTTCAACGGGTTCAAAAATGTGCTCAAATAGGAAAAGAGCAAGTGAATGTTGCAGAATGTAAACAATCGTGAATCATGAGAAGGACACATTCCTCTGATCTATTCTTCCAACCCTTCTCTAGGTTTGAAAATTTTCAGAGTGGAAACTTGGGGTTGGAGTGGGTGGATGGAGAAAACTGCAGGAGACTGAGGCCTCTGATGGGGTGGGATGCCCAGGAGGCTATGACTTGGAGAATGTATCATGACAAGGTGTCTGGTCTTTGGTCTGCAGACCAGACGTTTCATGTGCTGATGACATCCAAGCTCTTCTGTCCATGCAGTCACCATCTCTCATCATGGGAGGCAGCAGGGGGACAGACATTTCCAGGGGGGTCATTCTGCTTCCAGTCTCAGCTGTCCAGTTTATTCTCCATCCTACTTTCCAATGCTATAAACCTTTGTCCTGTGACCTGATGGTTTATCATACTTCTAGAGGTTTCTCCTAAACCAAAGAGTTAGTACAGACCCTTAACTTTGTCTGAGGGGCTCTCCAGCTTTCTCCCTGACTCTCTTCCAGCAGGTAGACATCCCTATGACTCTGACTCAACATCTAACTCACAGACTTGCTTAGCCTCCAGTCTGGTGACCTTCTTGTCACATCCCCTTGAGGCCTCTTCTGGGCCTGACCTTGACCCAACCAGCACTGCTGCTTCTCTTCCTCCATTCCCTGTGCTCTGTGAAGCTCTGATACAGATGCCCATTCTCTGCAGGCCCTCACCATGCCTTACCAATCTCCCCATGTGTACCTAGGCTCCCCGTGTGAGGGCAGGCTGTGAAGTTCCCCATATATAGTGCGGTGCCCAATGGGGATTGAAGGGAAGACACCTATAGGTCAGAATCCTGACCAGGTAATTTACTGAGAGCTACCACATGCTGTGCAGGGTTCTACTGGTGCAGGGTGCCCCAGGCCAGCACATCCTCCTCCTATTGGAAATGGCACAGTGACAAAGAATGTGCGTTCTGATCATTTTGTTGTCCATTCATCCACTGAAGGACACTTGGGTTACTTCCACTTTGGGTGACTGTGAATAATGCAGCTATGAACATGGGTGTACAAATATCTTTTCAAGTCCCTCCTTTCAATTCCTTTGGGTATAATACCAAGGAGTGGAATCCCTAGGTCATATGGTGATTCTATGCTTAATTTTTGGAGAAACTGCCATGTTTTTCATAGTGGCCATGTCATTTTAAATTCCCAACAACAAAGATTCCAGTTTCTCTATATCCTTGCCAACATTTATTTTCTGAGTGTTTTTTTTTTTTTAATAGTAGCTATCCTAATTGGTATGAGATGGTATTTCATTGTGGTTTTGATTTGTATTTCCCTAATGATTAGTGATGTTGAGTACCCTTTCATGTGCTCAGTGAACATTTGTATGTCTTTGGAGAAAGTCTTTTTCAATTCCTTTCCCCATTTTTAAATCAGGTTGCTTATTTTTGTTGTTGTTGAGTTGTAGTTTTTTTCTTTTTTTGGTAGAAAAATAATCTAGATATTAATCCCTTACCAGGTATACCATTTGCAAATATTTTCTCCCATTCCATGGGTTGCCCTTTTACTATATTGATTATGTCCTTTGATGCACCTAAGTTTCTAATCTAGATGCAGCCCAATTTATCTATTTTTTATTTCATTGACTGTAGTTTTGGTGTCATATCCAGGAAATCGTTGCCAAATTCAGTGTCCTGAAGATTTTCCCCTGTTTTCTTCTAAGAGTTTAATAGTTTGAGGTCTTATATAGGTCTTTGATTCATTTTGAGTTAATTTTTTTATGTGGTGTAAAGTAAGGGCCCAACTTTATTCTTTTGCATGTGAATATCCAGTCACATTTTCTTTACCCATTCATTTGTTGGTGGGCACTTAGGTTCATTCCATATCTTTGCAATTGTGAATTGTGCTGCAATAAACATATGAGTACAGGTATCTTTTTAAATATAATGTTCTTTTTCAAGAATGCTTTGACTAACAGATCTCTTGATATTCCATATGAGTTTTAGGATGGATTTTTCTATTTCTGCAATAAAAAGCAAAACAAAAGCACCATTGAGAGTTTGATGAGATTGCATTAAATCTGTAGATTACTTTGGGTATATTGACATCTTAACAATATTAAGTCTTCCAATCCATGACATAGATGTCTTTTTATTTATTTGTGTTCTCTTTATTTTAATAATACCTTGTAGTTTTTAGTATACAAGCCTATCACTTCCTTGGTTAAGTTTACTCCTAAGTATTTTATTATTTTTGATACTATCATAAATGAAATTGTTTTCTTACTTTTCTTTTTGGATTGTTTACTTTTAGTATACAGAAATGCCACTGATTTTTAAATGTTAACTTTGTATCCTGTAACTTTTCTGAATTTATTAGTTCTAACAAGTGTGTGTGTGTGTAATCCTTAAGATTTTCTACATATAAGATCACAATTATCTGCAAACACAGATAATTGTACTACTTTCTTTCCTATGTTTGTGCCTTTTATTTCTTTTTCTTGCCTAATTTCTCTGGCTAGAACTTCTGGCACTATATTGAATACAAGTGGTGAAAGCTGGTATCCTTGTCTTGTTTCTGATCTTAGAAGAAAAGCTTTTAGTTTTTTATTATTGAATATAATGCTAGGCACGGGACTTCTCATATATGGAATTTACTATGTTGAGATTGTTTTCTTCTACTTCTAGTTTGTTGAGTGTTTTCTATCATAAAAAGGTATAAAATTTTTTTGAAGCTTTCTATGCATCAAATCAGATGACTGTGTTGGGTTTTTTCTTTTCATTTTGTTTATGTATGTATTATGTTGATTTCTTTTCATATATTGAACCATTCTTGCATTATAGGAGTAAATCCCACCTGGTCATGGTGCATAATTCTTTAATATGCTGTTGGTTTCTCTGTGCTAGTATTTTGTTGAGGATTTTTTTCATCAATATTTCTTAAATATATTTATCTGTAGTGTCTTTTTCTTGTATGTGTCTTTAGCTTTATCGTATTTTGTCTTTGATATGGTTTGGATCTGTGTCCACATCCAAATTTCATGTTAAACTGTAATCCCCAATGTTGGACGTGGGGCTTGGTGAGAGGTGTTTGGATCATGGCAACAGTTTTTCATGGTTTAACACCATTTGCCTTGGTGGTGTCATGGCGAGAGTGTTACCATGAGATCTGGTTGTTTAAAAGTGTGTCACACCTTCTCCACTCTCTCTTCCTCCTGCTCTGGCCATGTAAGACATACCTCCTTTTCCTTCACCTTCTGGCAAAATTGCAAGTTCCCTGAGGCTTCTCTGAGCAGATGCCTGCCTCATGCTTTCTGTACAGCCTGGGGAACCAAGAGCCAATTAAGATTCTTTTCTTTGTAAATTACCCAGTTTCAGGTATTTCTTTATAGCAATGCTAGAACAGACTAACACACAGAGCAATGCTGCCTCATAGAAGAGTTTGGAAGTATTCTTCCTCTTCGAATTTTTGAAAGCATTTTAGGAGGACTGGTGTTAATTCTTTTTTAGATGTGTGGTAGAATTCTTGGTAAAGCCATCTGGCTCTGGGCTTTTCTTCATTGGGATGCTTTTGATTGTTGATTCAATCTGATAACTAGTTTTTGTATAGATTGCCTATTTCTTTATGATCCAGTATAAGTAGATAGTGTGTTTCTAGGAATTTATCAATTTCATCTAGGCTATCTAATTTGTTGATCTATAATTGTATAACAATTATGTATAATCCTTTTTGTGTCTGTAAAATTGGTTGTAATGTCTTTTATTTCTGATTTTAGTTATTTTAGTCTTCTGTCTCTCTTTTCTTTTTATCTTAATTTGTCAGTTTTGTTGATGTGTTTGAAGAAACAACTCGGTTTTGCTCGTTTTTCTCTATGGTTTTTCTGGTCTCTATTTTGTTTAACGGCTGCTCTAATCTTTTTTGTTTTCTTTCTTGCATTAGACTTGGGCTTAGTCTTTTGTTTCTTTTTCTAGTTCCTTAAGGTAGAAAGTTAGAATGTTGATTTGTAATCTTTTTTGATTTTTAAAGAAACTGTGATAATTTAAAAAATTTTCTTTTTAATTGACACATAACAGTTATACATATTTATGAGGCACAGTGTGATGTTTTGATGCATATACATTGTGTAAAAATCAAATTTGAGTATTTAGCATATCTATCACCTCATACATTTATTATTTCTTTGTGGTGAGAACATTCAAAATCCCCCCTTTTTTTTTTGAGACAGAGTCTTGCGCCAGGCTGGAGTGCAGTGGCGGGATCTCAGCTCACTGCAACCTCTGCCTCCCGGGTTCAAGCGATTCTCCTGCCTCAGCCTCCTGAGTAGCTGGGATTACAGGTGTGTGCCACCATGCCCAGCTAATTTTTGTATTTTTAGTAGAGACAGGATTTCACCATGTTGGCCAGGATGGTCTTAATCTCTTGACATCGTGATCCACCCGCCTAGGCCTCCCAAAGTGCTGGGGATTACAGGCGTGAGCCAACGTGCCCGGCCCCAAAATCCCCTCTTAACAGCTATTTTGAAATATACAATGCAATATTGTTAACCGTAGTCACCCTACTCTGTGTGAAACACCAGAACGTTTTCCTCCTATCAAACCATAACATAGTACCCACTGGTCAATCTCACCTTATCTCCCTCTCCCCATTCCAGCCTCTGATAACCACTATTCTACTTTCTACTTCTATGAGATCAACTTCTTTAGATTCCACATATGAGTGAGATCATGTGCTATTTATCTTTCTGTTTCTGCTTATTTAACTCAATATAAGGTTTTCCAGGTTCATCCACATTGCTACAAAGACAGGATTTTATTTTTTTTAATGGCTGAGTAGTATTCTATTGTGTGTATGTACCACATTTTACTTATCCACTCATCTGTCGGTGAACACAGATTGATTCCATATCTTGGTTATTGTGAATAATGCTACAATAAACATAGGAGTGCAGCTATCTTTTTGACATACTGATTTCATTTACTTTGGATATATACCCAGTAGTTGGATTGCTGAATCATATGTAGTTCTATTTTTAATTTTTTGAAGAGCATCCCTACTGTTTTCCATAATGGCTGTGCTAATTTACATTTCCACTAACAGTATATAAGATTTTCTTTGCTTCGTATCCATGCCAGCATTTGTTATTTTTTGTCTTTTTGATAATTGCCATTCTAATTGGATGAGGTGATATCTCATTGCAGTTTTCATTTGCATTTCTCTGATGATTCATGGTGTTGAGCATTTTTTCACATATCTGTTGGTTATTTGTGTATCTTCTTTTGAAAAAATGTCTACTTAGGTTTTGCTATACTTAGGATGTTTGGACCCCCGAAACCTCATGGTGAAATTTGATCTTTGGCCAGGCATGTTGGCTCACACCTGTAATCCCAGCACTGTGGAATGCCAAAGCAGGAGGTAGGAGTTCAAGACCAGCCTGGGAAACATAGAAAGACCCTCTCTTTACAAAATAAATAAAAAAAATTAAAGAAAGCAATTTGATCCTCAATATTAGAGGTAGGGCCTAATGAAAGGTGTTGAATAGCTCATGAACGGTTTTGGTGCTGTTCTTGAGGTAATAAGTGAGTTCTTGATCTATTAGTTCCCATGAAAGCTGGTTCTTAAAAAGAGCCTGACACCTCCTTTCTCTCTCTCTTACTTTTTCTCTTGCCATGTAATCTCTGCCTACACCAGCTCCGCATTGCCTTTGGCCTTAAGTGGAAGCAGTTTCAGGCCTTTATCAGAAACAGAAGTTGTAGTCTTGATTCTTGTACAGCCTGCAGAAGTGTGAGCCAAATAAATCTCTTTTCTTTATAAATTACCCAGGCTCAGGTATTCCTTTATAGTAACACAAATGAGTAAGAAAAATCTTTTACCAATTTCTAAATTGGCTTATTGGTTTTTGTGCTATTGAGTTGTTCCTTATATGTTCTGGATATTAACCTCATGTTAGATGCAGTTTGTAAATATTTTCTTCCATTTTATAGATTGTCTTTTTACTCTATGGATTGTTTCCTTTGCTGTGCAGAAGATAGCTAGTTAAATGTAATCTCTTGCCCAGACTAGTCTTATTAAGGATTTTCCCTATGTTTTCTTCTAGTACTTTTATTGTTTCAGGTCTTATTGTTTCAAGTGTTTAATCCACGTTTAGGTGATTTTTGTGTATGGGAAGAGATAGAGGTATACCTTTATTCTTCTGCATTCCTCTCTATTCATGAGCCATTCAACACCTTTCGTTAGTCCCTAGCCCTAGTATTGAGGATCAAATTGCTTTCTTTAATTCTATTCTTTTATATTTTGTAGGGAGAGGGTCTTTCTATGTTTCCAAGGCTGGTCCTTCTGTGAATGTCCAGTTTTCCCAGTACCACTTACTGAAGAGATTATTCTTTCTTCATTATGTGTTCTGGTGCCTTTGTTAAAAATTGGTTGGCTACTAGCATATGAATTTATTTCTGTATTCTCCATTCTGTTCCATTGGTTTATGTGTCTATTTTTATGCTAGTACTATACTGTTTTGGTTACTGTAGTTTTATAGTATATTTTGAAGTCAGGTAATATGATGTCTCCAGCTGTGTTCATTTTGATCAGTATTGCTTTATTTGAGGTATTTTGTATGTTCACAAGAATTTGAGGGCTGTTTTTTTTGTATTTCTGGGAAGACTATAATTGGTATTTTTACAAAGATTATATTCAATCTCTGGATCACTTTGGGAAGTATGGACATTTTAACAATATTAATTCTTCCAGTCTATGAGTATGGAATATCTTTTCATTTATTTGTGCCTTCTTCAATTCCTTTCATCAGTGTTTTGTGGTTTTCAGTATGAAGATCTTCTACCTCCTTGGTTAATTTGTTTCTAAGTTTTTTTTTTTTTTTGTAGCTTTTATAAATCAGATTGTTTTATTGATTTCTTTTTCAGATAGTTTGCTATTACTGTATAGGAATACTACTGATTTTTGTATGTTGATTTTGTATCTCACAATTTTGCTGAATTTCTTCATTAACTCAAACTGTATTTTAGTGGAGTCTTTAGGGTTTTCTATATGCAGGATCATGTTGCCTGCAAATAAACAATTTAACTTATTTCTTTTCCATTTGGATGCCTTTCATTTTTTTCTCTTGCCTAATTACTTTTCGTCTTTCCAAATGTAATCCTTTACAGATATACATTTTCCTCTTAGTACTATTTTTGCTGGACCCCATAAACTTTAATATGCTGTGTTTTCATTTTCATTTGGTTCAAGATATTTTATTTTCCTTATAGTTTCTTCTTTGACCTATTAGTTATCTCAGAGGGTATGGTTTAATTTCTTCCTATTTGTGGATTTTTCAGTTTTTCTTCTGTTATTGATTTCTAGTTACATTCAATTATAATTGGAAAAGATATTTTGTATGATTTCTATCTTTTAAAATTTATTAAGACTTGTCTTGTGGTATTACATATTGTCTATCCATGTGTACTTAAGAAAAATGTGTATTATCCTGTTAATTAGAACGTTCTATATTTGTGTGTTAGTTGATTTAGTCTGTAGTGTTGTTCATTTACTCTCATCCTTTATTAATCGTCTGTCTAGTTTTATCTATTATTAATAGTGGGGCATTGAAGTCTCCTACTATTATTTTAGAGCAATTTCTCCCTTCAATTCTGTCAATATTTGCTTCATTTATTTAGGAGTTTTGATGTTTGGTGAATGTATGTTCATAATTATTGTATATTTTTGATGAATTGACCCTTTTATCATTATATAATGTCCCTTTTTGTCTCTTGTAACAGGCTTTTCACTTAAAGTATATATTTTTCTGATGTTAGTATAGCCACATCTTCTTTCTTTTGGTTACTATTTGGGTGAAATATCTTTTTCCACTACTTCACTTTCAACCTATGTGCATCCTTAGACCAAAAGTCTCCTTTAGATGGCATATATGTAGACAGAATGCCATCTTAAAATAAAATTTATAGAATTTCAAAGGCAACAAATTACAGTTGTCCCTCAGGATTCATGGGTGCTTGGTCCAAGACACCTCCCCTCACCACCTCATAAATACCAAAATCCACAGATGCTCAAGTCCCACAGAGTGTCCTGATGAACCTGTGGATGTGAAGAGTTGGCCTCCCTTATCTATCAGTTCTGCATCGCTCAAATAGTGTGTTTTTGATTTGTGATTTGTTAAGTTTAAGGACATAGAACTTGCAGACATGGAGGGTTGACTGTATATGAAATGCAATTATCAATATTAAAAAATATATGTCATATACTAATTTAGATGCTTCTTCATTAATTCATAAAATATCCTCATATAGTGGTGGTAATTATTACTACTATAATTTTGAGGGAGTAAGAAACATAAATGATATTTTAAAAGACATGTAGCAACTATACTGTGATAACCAACTACTGTGGCTATTGCCTGCATCCATATACTATTGAAATGCTAAATTACAATTAATGACTCATTTTCCTCCCATTGGCATTCCATAGACCTCGGGTTAAGAAGATAGCTTTCTTAGAAGAATGTCCATTGGTAAGGTCAAATACTCACAATGAAAAAATGAAAAGGATAGGAAACGAAGCCACATGATTTTATTCATGTGTAAAAATATGCTCAGAGAATAAAAGAGCAGACAATGTTAGCCAAGGTTTAATTTTCTTCTTTATGTGTGCCTGTATCTTAGGTTTCTATTTAAATGACCCCCTAAGCCCTGTTCTTCCCGTTTCATAACAATTTCATGATTACTTGTTCTACATTTACCTTCTCACTTGGTCATGGGGCCATGCGGGCAGGCCCTGTTGGTCTTGAGCATTGTAGGTGGCATTCCTTCATGGTGAAGGCTCTGGGCCTTTCTCTAGTCAAGCTCTGGACTATGTGACTTTAGGATTTATTGTTCTTATTCATTACCATACATTTGGGTGGTCTTTCTTGAGATGTGAATGAGCCTGTAATGTGTTCCAGGCAGAGCTGAGATACTGAAGATACAGAGATGCTTAGGGCAGCCTAGCCAGTAGATACAAGTGTCTGTGGAACACTGCGTTGCCATTCACCAATCATTGCTCTCCCTCTCTGTAAGGATTGTGCAACTCCACCCTGCCGTACTCAGGCATGGCCATATGACTTGCTATGGCCAGTGAAATATAAGCAACAGTGATTTGTGTTACTTCCTGGTGGAAGCCTGAAGGGCTGCATGAGCATTGCCAGGACTCTTTCTTCTGCATACAATTGTGTGCACAAAGTCCAGATAGAGGTTACATTGTCTGCTTCATTCCTGAGAGTAGACAACAGGGACAGAGCCCCATCTGACCAGGGATGAATGTGTGGAAAGATCAGTAAACGAGTCATGGAAAGTTGAAGTCTTTTGTTACCATAGTATAATCTAGTCTAGTCTAAAAATACCAAGCCAATCACATGTTGACCTATAGCTCTATTCTTCTATCAGTTAATGCAATCATTACAGGTGGTGTGGACACTAGGTAGTATCAAATAATGGTGGTTCTAAACCCCCATTTGGAACATTTGGATTTGAAGGCTGTTTCCTTCTGGAACACAACCCTAGAGCAAGTGTCTGACTCAGGGGGGGAAACATGAGGCAATGCTAACCTATAATCACAACTAAATATTATCAAAAAGTAGCCTGCAGGCTCAGGGCAGGAAAATGTTCACATATATATTACAAATTATGTATCACTCATATATTATTCATAAATAGCATTACAGATTACTGTGGTATTACAGATCATTATCATTCATGTATTATTATATTATTCATATATAGCATTACAGATTATTATCAATAATTTCTCTGCTATTCTCTGTCCTTAAAAGGGAGATTTCAGGTGAATCTAAATGCAGTCATCTCCTTTTGAATCCATACTAACTCTTTAAACATATTACACTTTTCTGGTTTGATAAAGGCTGCCAGGAAAACCAAACACAATCAGCAAACCCTGCAAGAAGGTCACACAAAAATTATTCAAGTTTTTAAACAAAATTTTAAAATGGCTTTTTAGATTAGATCATGGATTAATATTAATCACCAATTTTCATTAGTTTTTGTATGAATTATTCTCTCAACGTTACATCTTTGTGACTATCATTCCACATTTGAACACTCCAACACTCTCTCCAGATGGGAGTCAGTCACACCACCACTGACTAACCTTTAATGTTGAGAAGTACCCTAAGGGAATAACCTTTACTGCAAAATTTAATGTCATGGGTACAGCTCCTTCAGAGAAACCTCAAAGTATAGTACATTTCATTTTAACAACTTAATAATTATCTCTCTTTTTCTAAAGTTGCAGATCTTTTATTTTGTCAGCTCTCTTCCTCCCTATCTCACGCCACTCCACCCCACAGCTATGTGGCTAGCAAGGTGCAGGGCAGCTGACTTAACGTAGCATCTTGCATGAGAAACAAATGATTATAAGGCCTAGCCCATAATATCACTGGAAGAAACACAACGGAAATGGCTTTACATAAAGTAACATCTTAGTTTCTATTTTTGATAAATGCATTTTCACACACCTTTTCTTAAAACAGGTTTTTTTCAGGCATGAGTTCATGCTATAAAATCGACTCATTCAAAGTGTACAATTCAGTATTTTTTAGTAAACTTACAGGATTATAAAACCACCACCACAATCCAGTTTTAAAATGTGTCCATCACCCCAAAAGATCCCCTCCTGATCCTGCCCTGACCCAAACCTCAGATATGTACTGATCTGCTTTCTGTCTCAATAGATTTGCCTTGTGTAAACGTTTCATAGAAATAAATGGAATCATACTGGTGGGCACCATGGCCAGGATGTGTAGAGTGGGAAGAGGGCCAGGGAGATCAAACTGGTTATCAAACAGACTTCCATCCAAGCCTCCTCATTTTAGCACCTCCCCTGCCTTTGCACTCACTTCCCAGATACCTGGTGTTGCTCATTTCTAAAGCTGCTGAGGTCAGTCATTCACAGCTCAGCCTGGAGTCAGAATCATTCACGGCTCAGCCTGGAGCTGAGTCCTGGCTATAGCCTTAACTGGCTGTGACCTTGGCAGGTTGCTTAGCTGCTCCATGCCTCAGTCTTCTTATTTGTAAAACAGGGGTGATGATAGTACCAACGTCGTTAGGATGAAAACACATTTAAAGTACTTAGAAGAGTACCTGGCACATATTTTTGGCTATTCCTATTATTTTGAGGGGTTCTTGGTTTAAATTCTTGGTTTTTTAAATTAGGATGTGGCCAGGGCTGGGAACTCTTTTTGCAGAGGGACTTTGTGTCACAGGGTTCTCCTGAGCTCCACAAAGCTGCCATGTCAGCAGTTTCGCTAGGATTTTGTCTTGCTAGCCCTCTCAAAGCTGACCATCTTGCTGTTCCCCAGATTCTGGGCAGGCATATATGTTCAGTCTGTTCTATCCTTTGCTTGGAACGTGTCCAGAAATTTTGTTTTCGGTTTGAAATTACAGAATTGCACAGCGGCTGAGCATTCAGAAGGCCTTGTTTAGGTGGGAATCAACTGAGTCTCACTGCCATCACCTGGGAACCACCCTACACCTACTGAGTCAGGAACCTTGGGGTGGACCCAGTAGTCTGTGGGTAAAGAGTCTGCAGGGGCATTTGGAAGCTTGCTTAGGTTTGAGAACCACAGAATATGGAATGGTTGCTCATGGCTTGTAGTGGGAAACACAAAGTCTTGATGGTCTCCGCTTCTCTAAGTTCTTCAGGTGGGGAAGGCCTTTCTGGAGCGTCTGCTATCTAGAGACTGATGTCCCTGTGTCGCTGTTACTGATTCTCATATGAAAGACAAATAGAACGCATGTACAAATTGTACCAATGTAGGCTTTCTGTGCATAGGAATATATAATTATGCACATAAATTAACCACATGAAAGTGAAATAATTCATGTAATTAATATACATAAACATTATACCAATATAGATTACATATAAGGATATATAATTATGTATATATTCTAATGCATAGCATCTTATATAATATGTTTAAATTATATCACACAAGGTAACTATATTATACATAATTATATGTACAAAAATATTTATCAAGAGAGAAAAAAATGGTAAACATTTGACAGCTATAGGGAAAACTCACACAGAGTCCGGCAGAAATGATCTAATTAAAAGTAGTTTAAACATTACTGTGCCTCCAGAACTGAGACTCAAGTTTAGAGCAGGCTACTAAAAATTTTTTTTAGTTGAAATAATTTTTAAAATATATTATATAATTATAAATAAACGTTTCTATAATTATAAATTAATATATTTATTCATATATAAAATTATATAAGTGCATACATATATTTAGAGGCAGACTCTCACTCACCAAGCTAGACTGCAGTGGGGCAATCACAGCTCACTGAAGCCTTGAACTGCCGGGCCATTTGTTGATGAAAGGTGTAGGTAAAGGTTCAAGTGCACAGGCAGACTGCCTCCCACTGAGGTCTGGTAAATCTCAACACTATTGTTTGGAGCCAACCAGTCGAATGTTGTCAGAAATTTGACATTCCTTCCACCAATCAGAAGCCACAAACTCTTGAATAATCATATCACAACTCTTCAATATGAAACACCATTTGCAACTATGAAGACAGCAAAGACAGCAAAAACCAAAGCTGCTGAGGTTGCAGGAAAATTAATATGCTCCCAGTGATTACTGCCAGTGGTGAAAACCGATCAAACATTTAGCAACGTCAATCCAGAGTTGTAGAAATGTTCATTTTCTTGTGAATTAGGTTCAGAAATCATTCAGTGGCTATAACACAAGCTGCATGTGCAAAGGCTCTCTTTTATGTCAACATTTGCAGTATTGGTAAGTCGGAAACAACTGAGTGTCCCGTGACAGCAGAGGGTCTAAGGGAATGATCATGCCTGGACGCCCCGGACCACTATTCAGCCGTGAAATGTATTTGTGGAGATTGTATTATAAAATGAGAAGTATCTAAAATAGGTCTTTTAGATGGAAAATGAGAAACATGAAGTTGTTTCCTCAGATACATATAGTAAGTACGCATATAGTCAGGGAACTGAAAGGAATAGAGTCTCGTTTAAATTTTCTAAATGAACATTTTTTCTTCAGGAAAAGCTGTAATTCATTGTTTTACAAATGAAATAAGGTTCTTACGTATTTCAATCCAGCAACTATTTTGGAGCACACAGTGGCCTCCTAGCTATACTGTTCAGTGCAAATTCTTGCCATTCCCTCTTCTTTTTCTGAGGAATTGTCCCTTGGGATTCTTCCTGTTGAAACAAGAACTGATTTCCTAGCATTGCCTGCTTTACAGTGTTTCTGTTTTCTCCCTCCCCTTTCTTATCTCCGCTAACTAGGCCAGCATGGGCCTGGGGATAGACTTCTCCCAAGATTTACTTTGTCCCCTTTCTGTATGTGAAGTAGGCAGTGACTTAAATGTGAAATATTTGAGGTAGTGGATACGTTGTCTAGCTTGATTGAAATATTCTACATTGTATTTATAAATCATAACATCTCTTTGTGGCCCTTACACATATACAATTGTAAAGTGTTACTTTACGGTAAAAGCAGGCAGCGACATGTCAATCTTTCCCCATACTGAGCCCTCATGGTCCGTTATGCTGCCTGATAACCATGGCAACAGTGTAAGGCAGTGGTAGGTTGTGTTTTTTTTCTCCCTCCCTAAGGGTGGGAACTGAGCAGTGGCAGAGCTTGTATGAGGACCCTCTTTGTATGATTATCTTTATGGGAACACTGGGTCAGGCTGGCTTTGGTGTGACTCCCTGCTCTGTTGCCTGCTAGCCCTGTCACTCTAGAAAGTCACCTGGCCTCTGCTGGCCTCATTGTTCTCATCTGTAAAATGGGGTAATAATAGGACTGTCATGGTAGGGTCATGAGGAATAATGGACCCACAGGAAGCACTCAGCATGGTACCAGGCCCAGTGAGCAGCAGCCTTTGAGGAACTGTAGCCCTCACCCCAACTCTCACATGTATATGGGGAGTTAAAGCTGTTTGGAGGGAGGAATGATAATTTAAAACTTAGATCATTGGAACCTTAGAAATACAGAATATGGAGGGCACTGGAGCCTGATGAGCCAGCGCTCTGACCCATCCTTGGAGCTGGCTGAGGCTCAAAGCCCTTCTCTGAGGTCAGGGAGCCAGGTCCTGGCCTCCAGTTGTGAGAAGCTCTCCTTGGTGCTGAAGCATTGGGTTCCACTGTTGGAAGCCCTCTTCTAGGGTATTCTTAACCTCAGGTATTCCTATATCTAGTCCTGCTTTCCCACTCCCACAGTGGGGAATGGGCATGTGGTCACCTGAGGGTTCCTGCAAAGCATACATCTGCCCTTCTGCCTGGGAACCCCTCCCTCTACTGTCAATATGAGGTGTGACTGTTTTCTAAACAACCTGTGCCCTCATTTGCTCTTCCCTGAGTGCCCAGCTATCTCACTCTTCCCACATCGTTCTGGAGAAGCTCTTTTCTGTTTCAGCCTCCTCTTAGGATGGTCCCAATCTTTGGCTTCAACAAAACTGGGACTCCCATGCCCCCAACACTGTGGTGAGGCTGGTCCTTCTTCCCACCTACCCCTCAAGAGACACCATTAGGGACCTGCTCCCGTGCACCTCTCTGTGATGTGCACCCCAAGGCCCCAGGCTGCAGTCTTCTCAGGGCTTTGAGAGCACTGTGCCTGCATCTGATCTTCCTTCAGTGGCCATCCTATCCTTCTCCGCCCCACATCCATTCCTGACTTCTGCTGGCTGTATCCTCCATGCCCTCCCTCCTGTGTCTTCGTCCTGGAATGGACCATGTAGCTAACAATTCACTATCTTCCATTTCATACACGGGCAGATGGATGCCCATATCTGGGCTCCTCTCTGGGGCTGGTTCGTGGTGCCATGCAGCAATCCCTTGCTCATCCTGATGCATCGGCAGCACCCTTCGTCCCCCTCAGCAGCCATTCTGTACCTTCACCTGCAACTCAAATGCCTTACCGAAATGAAATTCTCTCACTTTTTAAGTACACCCCTCCCTTTTATTCATGGTGAAAATCAGCTGTAACATCCAAATCAGACATAAAACCTTTGAGCTTCCTACCATGGCCACAGACAAACTGACGTGCAGGCACACTCAGCATGCACTTCCCCTCAGCCTTCCCAGTCTGCTCTGTGCCTAGGGGCTTCCCCTCCCCATGGTCCTGTCACCAAGCTCCCTGGACCTCTGGCTTCCCATGGGTGTGGCCAATGGGAGGCACTGACAGGAGATAAGAGTGGGGAAAAAGACAGCTAAGTATTTCCTCTCCGTGTGCTCCTCTCTGTCAGTATCTTTTGCCCTCTGAAACTTGAGCTGCTCCTGACAGCCTCCACTCCAAAATTCCAGCTGCAGTTCTACTGGCTCCAGTGACTCAATTTCCTTTCTGTTCCTTTGGTCCTAAAGCTGGAGATGGCCTCTGAGTCTTGTGAATCCCTGGTATATCACCATCCTTTTGGGCTACATTAACCCCTTTTTTATGTCTCTTATATTAAAATCTTTGCCTTTGAACCACTTCAAAGGGAAGGGACTCCTGTTTCCTACTTTGGACCCTGAATAATCTGCTCATCAAGTCCTCCCTTCCTCCAGGGGATGAGATGTCCTACCACTCCCACAGGGCAAGAGTCACCCATGCTCTTGACCTGTCTCCTTCCTGCATTGATTTCTCCTACTCTGCTCTGCTCCCGGCCCCTAAACACACTTCTAACTCTTCCATCCCCTGCTTTGTACTCTCTGCTGTACTGCTGGCTATTGGCCTATGCTCTACCTTTCATTTCATTCCATCTTCTGGAAAGTATGATCCTTTCATTCATTTCTTATCTCATTCAGCTCACACCATCCTGTTACCTAAGTGGAAGCCCCTCCATCCCCATTGCTAAGATGGCCAGCAATGGCTGATCAACACCTGCCGAGGATGGGGCTCAGCAGGTAACTTACACAAGCTGTGTGAATTGGGGTGATGCTGGAGTAAGACTACTCTGTCAGTTCCTCATTGTATTAGTCTGTTCTCACACTGCTATAAAGAAATACCTGAGGCTGAGTAATTTATAAAGAAAAGAGGTTTAATTGGCTCACAGCTCTGCAGGTGTACAGGAAGCATGGCTGAGGAGGCCTCAGGAAACTTACAGTCATGGTGGAAGGTGAAGAGGAAGCAGGTTCATCTATGTGGCAGGGGCAGGATGAAGAGAGAGCAAAGTGGGGAGGTGCTGCACACTTTTAAACAACCAGATCTGGTGAGGATCCTATTACAAGACAGCACTGAGGGACAGCTAAACCGTTAGAAACTGCCCCCATGATCCATCACCTCCTGTTAGGTTCCACCTCCAACACTGGGGATTACAATTCAACCTGAGATTTGGGCAGAGACACACATCTAAACCATATCACTCACACAGTGTGGCTCTGGCACATTTTGTGACTCCTCTGACCCTCGGTTTCTTATCACCCAGAAAAGGCTGTAAATCATTTATCTGTATCTATCTTGAACAGGCATGCTTTGGTGCCTAGGGACACTCAGTCAAGGTGGTTATGACTGTCATCACTGTACTTGTTAACTATCACTGGTTTTTTTCTCGAAAGTCTCTTCCATCGCATCCATCAAACCAGGTTTCCATATTTATCCTCCAAATTCTGACCATTTTTTCTTAGCTCCCATCTGGAAAGTCTGGCATTTCCAAGTTTCCACTTCCAGCTCTGACTGCTCTTCAGTGCTGGCCATCGCTACACGGAAGATCCTCACTCCTCACATACATTCAAAGCCCAGCCTTCGCCTTTCCCAGTGACCCGCCTGTGCTCGTCATCCTCATGGCTAATACTCAACTCAGCCCAATGGTCCAAGTTAGAAACAAGGGGCTTTGCTTGGCATTCCTCTCCTTGGAAGAGGCTGGGCTTCGGGGTGCCAGGGCCAAGCAGCCTTCACTTCAACTTCTCTGGGGGGCTCAGCTGCAGGGTGCCACCTGCTGGAGGCTGTTTCTCCCTGGGCAGCTCACACTAAGGAGGTGAATGGGGGAGAGAGTGAGGAGGTGCGTGAGAGCGAACGAGGGGCCCTGCAGGCCAGGGGACACTCTTTGTGGATGGCACTCTGTCCAGATCTCTCGGCAGGACCGAGGTGTGTGGGACCTGGGTCATAGCCCACTTCTGCCTCTGCTCCACCTGCAACCGCCCCGCTTTCCGTGGAGCTTGATCCCTAATAAGCATCTTGCACCCCAAACTCTGTCAGCTTCTGGCTGCAGACAGCCTACCTAACCTCATTCTCTCTTACACTTCCTCATCACGGAGACAGATCCTTTACCATCCCAGCTATCTTGAATCTGTTCCTCTCTTTCCAGCTCCACTGCTCTTGCTTTTATTGAAGCCCTCATTCTTTTTAACTTGTCCTGTTATCTCCCACTCCTTTCAACTTCCCAGAGCCACCCCAAGTCACTATCAAAGTGGTCTCCATAAAGGCAAACCTGACTGTGTGACCCCCGCTCAAGCCCCTATGTCCATCTGTTCTTGCATAGCTATGAAGAAATGCCAGAGGCTAATTTATAAAGAAAACAGGTTTAATTGGCTCATGGTTCTGCAGGCTGTACAGGAAGTATGGTGCTGGCATCTGCTTGGCTTCCGGTGAGGGCCCCAATTGTGGCAGGAGGTGAAGGCGGAGCAGGAGTCTCTCACATGGTGTGAACAGAAGCAGTAAACAGAGTGAGAGGGGAGTCGCCACATTCTTTTATACAAGCAAATCTCATGTAAGCTCCAAGCGAGAACTCACTCATCATCAAAGGAATGGTGTTAATCCATTCATGAGAGATCCACCCCCATGATTCAATCACCTCCTATCAGGCCCCAACTCCAACACCGAGGGTCACATTTCAACATGAGATGTGGAGGGGACACACATCCAAACCACATCACCCCTTTAAGCCTCTTTGAGTGCCCAGCCTCCTGACCTCCTCCTCCAACCCAACCAACCTACCAGGGATTCTGGGAGACTCTTGGCTGCTCAGGCCTGGATCCCTTACCCACACAGTTTCCTCCTGTGAAGTCCACCTGGAGGATTCCCACTGAGGTCAGGGGTCACCTCTGCATCCTCAGGTTGATCTTGCTCCTTCGGTCAGTTTTTGTATCTTACACATATTTAAAAATTCACATAGCTTTAACTAGGTTATAGCATTAATTTCAGATTTTCTGCCTTCCAGAAGGCAAAACCACCTTCCCCAGGGCCCAGCTCATGGCACATTCTCAGAAATCTGTGGATTCTCCCTTGGAGCCTCTAGAGGAACCAGCTCTGCCCACACCCTTGCTGGATCCCAGCACGACCCATTTGGACTTCTTACCTACAAACTGGAAGATAATAAATTGTGTTATTTTAAGCCATTGATTTTGTGGTAATTTGTTATGGCAGCCATAGAAAGCAAATACGTGTTTGAGCATTGATTTAAAAAAGAAAAACCACAACATACGGGAAAAGCTCTCACTGTAAACGACTCCAGACTGCGTAGCTTTGGTGAATCTCAAGGCTGACTTGAAAATGGAGTTTTTTTTCCTGCTTCCTTCCATGTTGTCAGAAGGCTATCAAGCAAGCCAGCATCAGAAAATGTCATTTACGTTTAGCGTTTTCTGTGCCAGCCATCTCCTCTCTCATCTGTCTTTATGTTGATCAAGCAGATACGTGGGCTTTCTGGTACAGGGTCTAAAATAAACACAAACAGCTCCCAGAAAGGGGAAAGGGCTTTCTCATGCGTAAGGTGTGTCAGCTTCTGCGTGGGGAGCACAGCCTCCTTCTGATGCTGAGAGGCCTTCGGGTTTTTCTTTTTCCACCTTTCTGCTATGTTCCAAAACATTGATACTGTTTTCCAGGTAAGTGAGGTTTTACCATACTATTGTGTTCTTGGAATATTATTTTCCTTCTCTGATTATATATCTTTTCACGTATAGTACATTTATATTGCTATTTATATTTTAAAATGACCAATTTCCCTCCACTGGCCTCATAATTAAAGAAATAAAAATCTCCTGTTTGCTAAAGGGTTAAGAGCGTAGCTTCGGATTTTTTTTCCTCCCTGGAGCCTCAGAATGTGCATAGGTGTTCTACATGCCTTTCACAAAAAAGAATCAAGGGCTAGGAACCCAGGTTTTGAACGTGCATTCAATGTGCATTCATAATAAAAGCTGAACGAGTGGCACATTCATGGTTGCTCCTTGATGTAAATGAACGGCTGAATGAAAGTTTAGGGGCACAGCTCACCTCCAAGAGAGACCCTCTTCACACTCAGACCTGACTAAGGGATCTCGAATTCCCTTGTAAAACTAGCTTTTCCTCTCCATAGCAGCTGGCCTCTTCCTCCCGGTATCTTTGTAATCCGCTGGGTGGTTTTTTTCTTTTTATTTTTTTTCCCACACTGCCGTTGGATAAAAGATCCCGCCTTTGATTGAAATGGAATCTTCCACTATTGAGCAAGCCTTTGTTGAATGAGTCATCGGGGCGGCCGCTCATTGGCTGAGGCCGCTGGAGCCCAGGGGATTGCCTGGCACCGGCTGCAAGGCCCTGCTTCATTCACAGAAACGCTGGCTCGCTCGCTAGCCTTTTCATTCACACAAACAGCATTTCATTCACATTTTGCTGTTTTTGTCTGCATCTAATGAAGATCTCGCTTTGGGAATGATAGGGCTGTTTCGCTTCAGATCTGGGGAGGACTCTGATAACCATCAAAATCTTCTATGGGGTGTGCAATTGCTGTTGCTATGCAAGCCAGGGGAAGGGAACAAATGAGTGCCGTGTGGCTGTTCTGCTAGGGCTGCGGCACAGGAGGCCAGCCGTGGGGACGCGCTTCCTGTGCCGGGAACGCCGCGGCTCCTCTGCGCTCCTGCGTCCTAGTGGTTGGCCTCACCCGCTCGCCCGCCATGAGTGATGCTCATTAAACGCTGCTCCGTAGAGCAGGGTTCAAGACTGGGGACCTCACGTGCCCCACATGTTCGGTCATGGGCGTGAGAGGACTCAGGGTGACCTGAGAGTGCGCTAGAGGTGAATTTATTCTCTTGGTCGGAAGTTGCGGGGAAACTTTGATAGTGAGTGTTTCACTGTGGAGCAGGTGATCTTAATGCATGAGGAAGCCTGGCAGAGCCCACTGAGGTCAAGAGTCAGCTTCAGTCTCGGGCAGACCTTTGGGGACGGCGAAAGCCTTGCTCTCCTAACTGAGAGGAAGCAGGCCTGTGCATTTTACTTGCAAGCCTGAGTCTGACTCCTGAAAAGAAGGCATATTTTCCCCCCTGTGGATATGATGTGCAATGAGAACAGCTGCATTTTTTCCTTCCTGACTGCAGGGTTGCAAGCAGCAACCGAAGGAACACTGAAATGTATTTGCAGCATTTCTTAGGCGTTTTTCCAGACCTTAAACACATTCAGTAGGGATAAAGCTTCAAATGCAGCCCCTTTTTTGGAATGGATTTCTGGAGCCTGTAGCCACTCGTCAAAGCAGCACTCTTCTTCTTTTTTGGAAGTGGATATTCAACTTAACCCTGGCTGAGAAAGACTGCTGTAAATTAGCAGGGAAGACCCCTTGATTGGCACTGTGCAGAAGTTCATATGCAGATTTTGTTTTTTGAGGAACTGCATTGCTACAAAGACACTTGTCATCGCTGCTCTGTTCATTTGAAAAGAAAAAGAAAAACCCAGGAAACTGGTATTTTATGTTCACCTGGGGGTGAATATCCTTTTTGTTTTTTCTATTTAAAAATTCCTGCTGCCTTCCAAGTCAGGATTCATCAGGATTCGCTGAAGATCTGATTCTTAAAAAGCCTTCGTCACATTTTAACGCATCGCTGTTAGACACTTTTACAGGCTCACACAGATGGGCTGAGCAGGCACGAGCAAAACCTAACAGAATAATGGGTTTCAGAAAGTTCATTTGACGATTTGAAGGAACTGGATTGGATTTACCTTTGGCACAAATGCAGAGTGCGGGGGATGGGAAGGTGAAAAATCAAAGGTTGGAAGGAAATCTCTGGGAAGGTAGAAAAAGGAAATTTGAGAATTGATTGGCTCTACTGTGCTGTCAGCGGGTGGATGTCGTTTTTTCTTCTTTTTTCCCTTTTTTTTTTTTCTGCTACAGGAAGTGATTTGCAGTGCTCACCGAGCCTTTGTTGAGAAGGGTCTCCTCTCGGAGTGAGTCATGCTTTTGCTGTGAGCAGCCCCAAGCAGCTGGGCGCTCCATCAGAAGCAACTATGACTTTTGCAAAGCAAACGTGCAACCCCAAGCAGCGGTCTCCCGGGCCGGGGCTGCGCGGCCGCTGCTGTGCTGGTTTTTAATGGTGGGAGGGCACCATCCTCGTGCTCTGCCCTCCCTCTCCAGAAGGCTGTCCCGGGGCCCCCACTCTCCGTCCCGCTCCGGGGACAGTGGCTCGCCTGCTATGCGCGGCAGCCCGCACCGGGGCCGGCACCAGCAGCGCCCGGGCGGATGCAGCGAGCCCACGGAGGGGCATGCTTCCACGCACCAAGTACAACCGCTTCAGGAATGACTCGGTGACATCGGTCGATGACCTTCTCCACAGTCTGTCGGTGAGCGGCGGCGGAGGCAAGGTCTCGGCGGCGCGCGCGACCCCGGCGGCGGCTCCCTACTTGGTGTCCGGCGAAGCGCTGCGCAAGGCGCCCGACGATGGGCCCGGCAGCCTGGGCCACCTGCTCCACAAGGTGTCCCACCTGAAACTCTCCAGCTCCGGCCTCCGCGGCCTGTCGTCGGCCGCCCGGGAGCGGGCGGGCGCGCGGCTCTCCGGCAGCTGCAGCGCGCCCAGCCTGGCCGCCCCGGACGGCAGCGCGCCCCCGGCGCCCCGCGCCCCGGCCATGAACGCCGCCAGGAAAGGCCGACCAGGCGACGAGCCGCTGCCCAGGCCCCCTCGGGGAGCGCCTCACGCCAGCGACCAGGTGCTGGGGCCCGGAGTCACCTATGTGGTCAAGGTGGGTGCGGGCGCGGGCTGCCCTGGAGGTCGGGGGTCCCCGGGCCTGGGTGGGAGCCAGTTCGGGGCAGACCCCTTTCCTTCCCTGAAGCCCAGGGTGCGGGGCGCACCCGCGACTGTCACGTTAGAGGCAAGAAAATGCGCACTCCTTAGTAATCAGCTAGCTTGACAGCGGTGAGGAGGAAACTACAAATGCGCTTTTCCCGTATCGTTTGGGAAAAGGTTTACCACTCGGGTGACCCGCTCCGTCCCGATTTTCCCTGGGCTCCACTTTTTTGGCACGCCTTTGCCACCTGGCTTTACAGATGTCCGGCCAGTGTCGTGGGCGCCCAGTTCTGGACAGCGGGGGTCCGGCCTGCCTAGTATCTAGGAAACGCGCTGGGGAGACCTGGGCAGCCCAGAGGAGGAGAGAGCACGGAGTGGCCCTACTCCTGCTGTGTCTTCCCCGGAGGGAGAGTGGGCACCTTCATCCCCCCGCAGCAAGAATTCCCAGCTCCTTGCAGAGCAGGCCAAATGCTGTGTTGCTTTCTCTTCGACGGGCTCTACTTTCTCACCCAGGCCAGGTTTTCTTTGGGTTTGTCTTTCATTCCTTAAGGAAAGGTTCTGGTTTACAGCAGCGGAACAAGAATTCTGGGACTACTTTTCTGGTGACTGTAGTCTTCCATTTAAATGTGCTAAAAAGGAACGAGGGCGCTGAGCTAGGAGCCACAGGCTGGAAAGGAGTTTTTTTCCTCCAACACAAAGATGATAAAATCACGATGTAGTCCATAAAATTCCACCCTTATGCAAGCGTGCTGTGATATTTAAGGAAAAATTCTCAGCACAGTTCAAGTAATCTGCCATGCGGTTATTTCCTTCTGTCCGTTGGGCAGCCCCGAGCTTTACCAGCCTCCACAGCCTAGCAGACATCCCCTGCACAAGGGGTTAAGGTTGGAAGTTGCAGTATTACAATCCTGCCACTCCAAGGCATGGCTTTGTATTGAAAAAGAAATGAGACACAAACTCTATCCCCTCGGTGTCCTCAGTAACACTGAGAAACCCGCAGGATGTCTATTCCGTAAATGCTGTAGATTCCAGTTAAAAAATCCAACAGAACATATCCTCAGGTAAAATGCAATATCTGGTAATTTTGGAACCAAAACATTAACAGAAATACTTAACTTTATGGGTTGCCTTTAACTATATAAAAAGTACTTACAGATGAATGGGACCATTGGTCTTAGAAGAGGGCCTCTTCACCTTTTCAGTCTGCCTTTTAATTTAATCTTGATTTTAGCTTCTAAGTATAATTATTTTATTTTACCAAAGGGATATAAATGAGCATAAAATATACATATGTGGTTGAGTTTATTTTAAGAGAAACTGAAGATTCTTCTTGTTTTGCTTATTTAAGTTATGTAACCAGGGGCCAAAAACAAAAAGAAATAACCAAAGCAAACAAACAAACAAACACCCCTGATGGCTTTGAGGTTGTGTTGACTTCTAGAGTGTGAGTATAATTGCTGTTTTAAAAAGACTACATTTCAAATAGACAAATAGACCTTGGCAAAGCTTTCTGTACCTGTCATATTAAACAGAGTAGTTTTCAAATTGAGGGAGAATTCTCAAACTTGCCTTTAAATTTTTGTTTTAGTCACTTTGCTTAGAGCTTTGCTTTGGCTTTGTAAAGAAAGAAGGCAGGCATCCAGTTTGAAAGGTCGAAAGTGGCAAAACCATGATGAATGTACTAAAATAAGACAGCTCTCCACCGACAATCTGTTGCTGTAAGTTTGTGACTTACCGGCAGCATCAGCAGCAGTATTCATAGTCAAAGGGCTGGATCTGCACAGAGCTTATCTGTGTCTTGGGATTACTTTGTGTTGTCATATTTAAGGGATTGCAGTAATGGCTGGCAGTGCATGGCATGATTAATTAGGGCTCTGTACCGTCCATGGTTTGCTTCGTTGTTCACTGACCGCTGTGAATGGTGGTGTGACGTGAACATAAACTCAGTCAGTGTCCTCCACTTTTCCGGAGAAGTTTGAAATCACGCAGAGAGAAAAGCAGACACTAAAGGACAGTTTCTTGTGTGCATGTTTGATTCAAATGATCACATGGCCCTCTGTTGGTGCACATGTGCAAATTCCCACATTGCCCATGTTGAGTTTAAAACCGTGAACTTATTTTATTGAAAAATCATTAAACTGAAAAAAAAATCTTAATTTGGCATTATTTAGAATTTTTGAATAGTTCTACTGGTATCTTTACTTTAAAAGATTTCTGGTAGATAGAAAGGGGCCTTTATCATATGAGTAGATACCAGTCACAAAATCTAAAGGTTTAGAGTTTGGGAAAGGATGAATTATTCTCTTCAATGTAATTTTTTTTCTAAATTAAAAATAAAGCCCTCAAATGTTTTCTAGTTTCCTGGAAAATTTGTATACTGTATAATAGATTTTCCCCTCTCAAAGAAATATCTACTTACAGGTGATATTAGGATATTACACAAACAAATTATAATTGAAAAATATTTCAACCTAATCTGAGAACAGGGACTGTAAAATACAGATGTCTGGTAAATTTTGATCATCTAGGAAACATTAAACTATTTGAGCAACAGCTTATAATGTGAATTAATGAAGAACCTAAAATTTAAAAATGGAAGACATTCCTTAGCAACACTAGAATTCAAAGCTCAAAGCACGTCTAATTGGTCCATCATTGAGTTTGCTGCTAAATAACAGGTTGGGCTAGGTACACAGGAAGGCTGCAGCTTACGCTGACCGGAGGTTGATATTCCTTTCAGTTGGGCCTCATTGGCAGCACCTTTTTACTCCCCTATGTATACCTGACATTTCTTTTTTTTCTTTTGGTGACGTAAGAGAAAGAATAAGAAACTATGCCCTTGAAAGAAATGAAAAATCCAAAAGCAAAGAGCAATGAATATTTTCATTAAATTTCCATTATAAAAGTATTCGATATTCCCTAAAGGCTGATAGAAACACAAATGAGTATTGATTATTGTGCTGACCACCTTTAAATGATCTTATCCTAAAGTCAAAACTAGGTAGGACCCCAATCACCCAAGGAGGCTGCTGGTCTTTAGCAGGTTCAAAAGGCAATATCCTGGTCTTCCACCTTCTCCATCCTCAGATCCACGGTGGGGAAACTGTAGGGAGGGACACAAACAGTGCAGGGGACAGGAGGCGGGGGTTCAGTTTTTAAAGAACCACTGGGCCATCTGAAGACAAGCATAGCCTTGACATTCAGCTTTGAATCTGCCTGCTAGGCGGGTGAGGCTGGAGCAGGAGGCAAGGCTGTGTGGGCTGTGCTGGATTTGCCTTTGGCCCCAGTGTGGTCCCCAGAAGAAGGGCCCCTTTTTAGAGCACATCACAGCACAGACTTCAAAAGGATAAGAAGCAACCATATTTAGGATTGACCCAAGTGCCAAGGGCAAGAATCAGGAGGCCCAATTTAAAAGCAATGGTTTTAGGTGCCCGCTGCTCAGAGCTATTCTAACAGCGTCAGCTTCAGTGAGCAAGCAGATTACGCCATTCATAAACACCTGTGAGGGCTCCAGCGAAGTTATATAGGTTTCAGCTTGTGGAGTGTTGTACATTTACTGACAGCGAAAATGGCGAGCTATTTATAGGAGATTTAATGATCAGAAAAGTACTGTATTATTTCCTGATTTGCTGGACTCTTCCTGATATGTTCCCCTTTTGGAACAAAGCTTTGTTTTTACAAAGACTCTTTAAAACTTATTTTATTTCTCCCATTTATGCATCTAGTGATATTTGGGGTGGTATAAATCATTTGCTTCATTTGTAAATGCTCTACTGCTTTTTATAGGTGGCCTTACATTAGCTCAAAAATTTATTCTTAATTTTTTTTCACTTGACCAAGTGTATAAAAATACCTTAAATTTTCATTTTCTTAGAGCTGTATTCTTTTGGTAACTGTGAGCAAAGACCATACAAAAGTTATTTTAACTATATTAAAATAACTATAATCAATTCTACTATAATATAGGAGAATTTTATTTTACTTCTAGACTGAAAAATTATTTTTTGATGTGGAGTTGAATTTTAAAAGTTGATTTTTTCTCAAAATTGTTTAAAAATCTTATAATATGGATGGCTCACATGTAAATGTCTAAATGGTTTGAAAAATAGTTTAAGAATTTCTTTTGACATTAATAGATAAAGTTATTAATTTGATCTGGATAGCGAATTCTCCCTTTTTATGTGACACAGCATAGATGTTTTAAAGGCACATACACATCCCACACATACACACAAACCACATGCATACCTCACACACATCACACATACACACCAGACATATGTACATGCACACCACACACTCACACAGGACCACACAGACACCACATACACATACAACACGCACATCCCACAGCCCACAGGTAGATGACTTGTGATGACTTTGGATGGGGGCTGTTTTCTTTCTTGTTAGAAAATAGGAAATGTCATATTTCTAGAAATATCCAATTATCTCAGTCATTTCTTTTATATTCATGTTTAAGAAAAAGATAAGCTACGATGAAAATTTAGTCCTATAAAGAACAGATGGTTGCTCCCCCGCCTCCGCACGGTGTCTTACCTTTGAGTGCATGTCATAGTTTTGAGGAATATGTGATTAATATCACTAAAGCAGAGTCCTGGGAACAGAAAGGCTTGACTGCAAACACGTGATCCCACTTGCAAGACTGGCTTTCCAGCCAACAGGCCGACCCTGTAGGGTGTGCCAGTGCTGCCGGTCTGCAGTGCCTGGCTCAGGATAGGGGCCATTAGAGCAGACACCTGGCCTGGTGAAGGTCCTGGACTGGTGAGAGGCAGGACACTGGGCTGCAGCTTCACCACCACCTTAGTGTGGGGCTTGAGCAGTCAGCTCACCTCTCTGGACCTGGCTGTCCCCGCCCTCAGCAAGTTGACGGCAGGGTTGTGCGAGGGTTGGGTTGGCCTCTACGGGTTGGGGGCCTGGCCGAGGTGGAAGTAATGGCATCAGGATTGATATCGTTTTTTGCTCCAACATCTAATGTAATTGGAAGAGATGAGCCCAGGGAAGCACACTGCAGTATCAGGAGCATGCTCACCTGGTGGATACCTGCTGGATCCTGGGGGCCAGGGCCAGACCCTGCAGTGCAAGGACCCAAGTCCATGGCGGGGCTCAGAGGGAAGCAACAAGGAGGAGCTGGCATGTTCAGTGAAAATGCCCAAGGGTAATCGAGTTAATGGATTATTCATTTCACAAATAAAGTGGTTGCAGATGCAATAGAAAGGAATGAACAGTTATGTGTATTTCCTGGGTAAAGGACAAGAAAACAATTTTGCAATTTATCATAAAAGTTCTACAATATGTGGTGGATAAATAATATCTTTAAGGTGGGAGGCAATGAGCAGAGGAAAGGCCTACTGAGTGAGTGGATGTTGACCATCGTGTGTGTGTGTGTGTGTGTGTGTGTGTGATGTCTGTGTGTGTGTGATTGTGTGTGTGTGATGTGTGTGGTGTGTGTGTGTGAAATGTCTCTGTGTGTGATTGTGTGTGTGGTGTGTGTGTGTGATGTGTGTGATGTGTGTGTGTATGTGTGATGAGTGTGGGGGAGTGTGCAGCTGCACAATATGCCTTACAAGTAGGTTTTGGTCTTACAAATTTATAATTACTCATTTTCCATTAAGTTAAGAAAAACAAACAAACCATTCTGACTGCATTATGATTTCCCCTCTCCCCTCCCCACCAAAACAACAGCGTGACAGGAGTCCACTGATGTATCATTAGTCCGTGTCTCCCAGTGCTAGAATTGGTGACTTTTTCCTGAATGACCACTTCAGAGTTGCAGAGCAGTCATGTTTATAAAACAAGCCGAGTGGCACCAGTTACACTGCGGTGGGAGGGATTAGGCATCCCTGTTTGGACCACTTGACCCCCAGCAAGATACCAGGGGACAATGGCTGTGTTTCCATGGTTACAGGCCACGCTGGTCTTCTTCATCTTTGTGAAGAGAGTAGGTGAGAAGGTGCTGGATATACCCCAGCCCTTCTGTACCACCTGACATGCCTGGAAGAGGGGACCAGCACTCTCTTCTTGGTAGGCGAGCATCTTATCAGCTCTGGCTGGAAGCTCTGGCTGGGGTCTCTTTTTAAGGCAGGTGGCAGCAGCTTAGATCCATGGATTCTATGATCTATGGATTCTAGGCTCAGACATGCCTTGCTCTGCTCCACAGCTGGTTTGGCAAATGCCACTGCCATCTAGTGAAGATTTGGGTTTCTAGCCATGAGCCCAGGTGCTTGTGAGGATCTGCAGTGAAGCCTAGATGCTGGAGGGAGAAGCTGCAGAAAAGGGAAGTCGAGGAGACAGTTTAAACAGGTGCCTTACCCCATCTTCCTTGGAGTTTCCGGGCGACTGACATCCCGGCAGCTGTCTGGATATCTGAATCTTCTCAAAACCAAGAAGAAAAATGTTCAAAGAGCTCATTGTTGTAATGCTACTTACTTCAGACTTGAAGCCATCCTTGGACATCATCTGAAATGCATGGTTTTCCCAAAGTGGAGACCCCTCAAAACAGGCTTTGCTCACTTTTGTGTACTGAATAGGCAGAAAAAGAAGCAAAGAGTCCGTTCCAAATTTCAAGAATTTAAACCTGTATGAACCCTTCAAACTTTGGAACTTGGCCTTCACCCAGCCTCACATCAGAAGTGCTCTCTACTCTGAGGTCATTCTGACAAACTTCATTTTATCAAATTCCATTAAATATAATTGCTTGGCAATCTACTGACAATATTGCTTTTGCTTTGCAAGCATTAAAAATTTCCAGTGCCACCCGCCCAAATAGAAACTTTCTGTTTTTTTCCAAAACAAACAAAAAAATTGAAACATGGTTCTAACTCTGTTGACAAGGAATTTTCCCCTAAGGTGGTATTTAGCAGAGGTACTGTATATTCTGGGCTTCTTACAGTTTTTACCAAGAAGGAGTCACAGAAGGCTTTTATTGCTTAAGATAAAACAATGAAAACGTGGTTGTTTTGAGTATTCTTTGCCTGGAAGACCCAGCCCCACACAAAGACTTATTGCCCCTCCTGAAGATGGACAAAATGTAAGTGAATTATGAGGGGTTTGTGTACAGTCATCCCTTGGGATTTGAGGGGGAATGGTTCCAGGACCCTCATGGATACCAAAATTTGAGCATGTTCAAGTCCCTGATATAAACTGGTGCAGTATTTGCAGATAACTTATGCACATCTTCCTATACTTTAAATACAATATCTCTAGATTACTAATACCTATTATAATGTAAATGCTATACAAACATTTGTTATACTGCATTGTTTTATTTATGTTACTTTTATTTTTGTATTATTTTTATCATGTATTTTGAAAAAATATTTTCATGAATTTGGAGGGCCAACTGTATTTCACTATTCCCTAGCATATGCATTTTTTTTGAGACAGAGTCTCACTCTATCACCCATACTGGAGTCCAAGGGCATGATCATGGCACTGACCTTTTAGGCTCAAGTGATCCTCCCACCCCAGCCTCCTGAATAGCTGGGACAAAGGCACACACCACCATGCTTGGCTAGTTGTTTTACTTTTTGTAGGCTTCCTTGTGTTGCCCAGACTGGTTTTGAACACCGGGCCTCAAGTGATATGCCTGCCTCATCCTCCCAAAGTGCTGGGATTACAGTCATGAGCCGCTGTGCCTGGCCTGCACATGCATCTTTCTAGGATTAAAGTGAGCAGTGCAGATGTCTCTTCTGGCCTTGGTGGGCCCTCCCTGCTGATTTTGACTGCGTGCGCTGTGCCTCAGGCTGGCAGAAATACAGATTGGCCCATGCCAGGCACATGGTTTAGTTCCTGAATGTGTCCCTGGGCTGTACCATGTCGAATCTCAAAGAGACCCTCACTACGCAGGGTTTAGTGCTGCCTCTCCCTCCTTGAGTCTTGGTTTGGATGCCTCTGGTCTTCCCAAAAAGGCCTCCATAACCCACTCATCAGGAAAGGCCTCTAAAAACTGGCAGCAGGAGAAAGAGCCTTGAGCCCATTCGTCCTGCCCTGCTCATCCCTGACCTGGTGGGAGGGGTGAGGGAGCCTAACCCACCTCACACCGATCTCCACCTCCTCTGCTTACAGCCCTGCCTACCTTGCAAGATCACTTGCCAACCTTGTAACATGCCTTGTAAACCACCCTTTTATAAAATTTAAGCATTTATTATGAGGATTTTAAAATATACATTGACATAAAAACATACATCAACATACAAAGCATACAAACACAACAAAATAAAGAGAGTGGTAAAATGAACCCCCAGATTCGCATCACCCACCACCCAATTTTAACAGTCACCAGATCAGTGCCATTTGCACCCCACCCCACCCTGCTCTATTTAGGAGCAGTTTCCAGACTTGCAGGCTTTGCCTGTTGCTCCTCTGCAGACTTACGTGGGCCTGTCTTTGCTCTGGTGTGGGTCAAGCGGTGGTCTGGATGTCCAAATTCCTTCTAGACATGAAGGCACTGCTCATGCAGTGGGAATGAGGGCCTCAAGCTGGCACGTGGTGACTGTCCTACAGGAATGAATATACAAGTGGTGTTAGTGGGGCTCTAGAATTGTGCAGGTCTGGGTGGCGCCTCTGCCTCAGTGCTTGGAGGGCACTCCATCTTCTTGACTAACAGGTTGCAGCTTGGGCTTAACAGTGATTAAGCCCAAATATGGCCAAGTGGTCCAGGGTCCCGAGCGTGCTCAGACACCCTGCATTTGACTCTGTATTCCCTGGGAAGCACTGTGAGCTGTGAGAAGGGGCAGGCCTCCTAGCTCTCAGGTGGGGAGGTGGGAGTCACACCTCCCAGCCTCCGCTGCTTAGTGTCCGGCAGGGCCTCTTTCAGTGTCAGAGGAGCCTTCTGGAAATGGGTGTTTTCCCAAGTTGTTTTTAATGTATTAGTCAGGTTCTTTAGAGAAACAGAACCAAGAGTTTCTTATGATAAAAGAGATTTATTATAAGGAATTGGCTTGCATAATTTTGGAGGCAGGCAAGTCCCAAGATCTGCAGGTTGAGCCAGACCCAGGAAAGCTGATGGTGTCAGTTTCAGTTCTGATGCTGGCCGGCTTGACATCCAGGAAAAGCCAATGTTTCAGTTTGATCTGAAGGTGGGGAAAAAATAGTGTCCCAGCTTGAAGGCAGCCCCACAAGAGGAATTCTGTCTTATCCAGGGGAGGGGTCAGCCTTTCTGCTTTATTCAGGTCCTCAACTGATTGGACAAGGGCCACCCAAATTGGGGAGGGCCATCTGTTTATTTAGTTTACTACTAATTCAGATGTTAATTTTATCAAAAAGGAAAAAACCCTCACAGACACACCAGAATAATGTTTAACCAAATATCTGGGCATCTCATGGCTTAGTCAAGTGGACATATACAATTCACCCTCTGAAACATGCATAAACTCCTGAAGTTTTTTCTAGAGTGGCCACTAGTGGACCTGAACCACTTGTAGGGATTTCTATTTCCTAAAAATATGGAAATTTGAGATAAGAAATGATCAAATAAACTTGCCTGAGTCTCAGATTTTATTACTATTTGGATTTATTACTGATGTGGGCATCAAATAGAGAAACATTTAAAAATTCCTCAGATGTTTGTTGAGAATTTACTGTGGATAGATGCTTGAGTACGGGTCTCAGCTATAAGATGTATAAACTAGGCCAGGCGCGGTGGTGCATGCCTGTAATCCCAGCACTTTGGGAGGCCAAGGCAGGTGGATCACGAGGTCAAGAGATTGAGACCATCCTGGTCAACATGGTGAAACCCCATCTCTACTAAAAAAATACAAAAATTAGCTGGGCATGGTGGCGCCCGCCTGTAGTCCCAGCTACTCCGGAGGCTAAGGCAGGAGAATTGCTTGAACCCAGGAGGCGGAGATTGCAGTGAGCCGAGATCGCGCCATTGCACTCCAGCCTGGGTAACAAGAGGGAAACTCTATCTCAAAAGAAAAAAAAAAAGATGGATAAACTGCGACTCTGCTCACAAAGGGAGCTGTGAGTAGGTCTTTATGGGGCTGAGTAGCAAGGGCCCATGGCTGCGGTTCTCAAGCTGGCTCAGGGTGTGGGGGCCCGGGTGGCCACCTGCTCCTGGAATCACACCTGACATGGTCCCTCGAGGTGGGACCAAGCCCAGCAGCAGGACATGTAGCCACCTTACATTGATGCTTTTGAGTCACGGCTGGAGACAGAGTTACCCAGGAGGGGAAACACGTTTTTGTATCAGGGTGTTTCACCAGTAAAATAAAAAAGCCATGGGTTTTCCCCCTAATTTGCAAACAATAACAATAATTTATTGATGTGATTTTTCTCAATTTAAGATTTGCTGTCATGGAAGTTCTAAAAAGTATGTCAGCACATGTTTCTATTTGGCTTTGACCAAATTTAAGAACAAATAGCAAACAAGTACTATTAGAAAGTGGAACTAGGCAGGGTGGCTCCTCTTTTGGGAAACTGGGCTGAGAATGGAAGGTCACTGGTCAGGTGGGTGAGCTGGCAGGGCCCGGGGCTGGGCAGGTGTCCCCGAGTCCCTCCTGCTCCCCACATGCTGAGAAGCCTCCATCCATCCTCTGACTGATGGAATCCTCCATCCATCCATATGACTGATGGAATCATTGTACCCCTTGCTTGGTCAGCATGCCTCACCCCTTCCTAGGGCTGAGTTCTCCAGGGTCTCCTCTGGTCTCTGGGACAGAGAAACTGCTTCTTTAAGGATTGTTGTTTGTAAGGAGGTGATGACTGCACTATCTAGAGAACTGAGCTGTGACTTTTTTCAGTGGAAGTAGCAACTCCTGTAATAGATAAGAACCTCATTTGCAGAGTGACTTATTAACTCAGGTGAGAGGAGAAAATAAGACACAAATAACAGCCAGTTATTTGGGAGAATTCTGATGTCCAGGTGTTGACCAGAACCTCTGTCCCCCTCATTGCTCTCCCTTCCCCCTCCTTCTCCCTCCTTTCCTCCCTTTCTCTCCTTTTCTCCCTTCCTCTCTCCTGCTGGACCCCCAGGGCGGGGTGTGCTGGCTAATGGTTAACATCTGGCTCTCGGGACAAAACAGTCATGATTTGAAGTTTCTCCGGTTTTTGTGCTGTGAAGAGTGACTACCCTACTGGGCCTGGGAGACGGGAAGAGGAGTGCAGTAGCTCAGCTGGTAGAGTCTACACCACACGGTACAGTGGACTCAAGCTCACCGTGTAGATGACAGCAATGTGTAATACAATAATTAGGAGGTGCTGCGTTTTTAGTGCTTATTACCTTTGCTTTTCTTATAATTACATAAACAGAGAGAGGGACACACTCCTTAGATCTGTTCCACCCTAAATCGGCCTTCCCTCCATCCTCCCTCCACTCGAAGCCCTCTCTCTTCCCTGTGCTTCCTTTCCTTCCCACTTGGCTCCCTCTCTTATTCACATCAACATGCAGGGATTGGCTTCTCCCCATCCATGGAGAGTGATCTTCAAAAGGTTCATCAGTGCCCCCTTGTACAAAAGCTAAACCCCTTTTTGATTCTTTTGCAGCCTGATTGCCCTCCCCGCAGACCCCGGTGCTGTTGGCTCACAGCATTTCCCCTGGAGGACTTCCCAGTCTCGGTCTTGATGTGTCTTCTCCTGTGGTTCTTATGCAGTCCTCCTGTCTTCCCATTTTTGTTTCTGAATGTTTTCCAGTCTTGCCCTCCCCATTCATCCATCTGTCCATTCATTCATTAGTGCATTCCTTCATCAATTTTTTAATCAACTGTTTCACTCAATGGGTATCTATTGAGCCTCCATTCTGTGCTAGGCCTGAGCTAGGGTTGGGGATAAACTGGTGAATTGTTTGCTTTCTGCTCCTTCGGTGCCAGTAGGGGAGACGGAGGAGAGAAAACACCAGGGGTCACACCAGTCGTGGTGACGTGGAAATCAAGGACGGCTTCTCTCAGGAGATGATACTGAAATGGAGCCCTAAATAATGAGTGGGATTATCTGGCAGGTGGGTGGGACATGTGTGTGTAGGTGTCAGTGCATGAGTGTGTGAGCCCATCTAGAGGAGGTGACAGAAGCAGAGTGTGCCTGTGTGGCTGGAGTGAGTGGAACCAGATAGGTTATGGGGTCAGACCTGCAGCTCACTGGACTTTGGCAAGTGTGGTGGGAAGCCACTGGCAATTTTCTTTCTTCTGTGTGGAGAAATGATTGCAAAAGTAAGAATGAAAGTAGAGACAACTGGAAGACAGTTAGGTGTGATGATGGCAGCTGAGACAAGCGTCATGGGATAAAGGCTACTGAAACATCTACCCAGTTCTGTGTCACTAACGGCAGAGCAACCTGCCCATCCACCATTTCGGGAGCCTCTTAAGTGTAGCATGTCTCAAAATAAATTCACGTTCTTTCTCTCTGGCATCTGTTTCTTGTTCATGTGTTGCTATTTACCTTCTCCCCAAATCTGAGCCCCCCAAGTCCTCCCTGAACACTTCCTTTTCCTATGCCTCTTACATCTGTTCAGTCACCAACCTCATTTCCACCTCTAAAGTTTCCAAGTTTTTCTTCTTTTTCCTTCCTTTTATCCTGATGCACGCCCTCACCATTTTTTTTTTTTTTTTTTTTTTTTTTGCCTTGATGATTGCAATAAACTACTGATCTTGCCAGAAAATTGCTTTGGGAAAGGCTCTTCTTATTAAATTAAAGAAAAAAAAATGATACGGTCTCTCTGAAATGTTTCAAACAATACACAAATGTTTGGGGTGAAAAGTGAAAGCTTCCTCTGAGCTCTCTTCCCTACACTTCTAACTTTATTCCTCTCAGAGATAATCCCCAACAAGGACCTGCTATGTATATTTCCAGGGTGTGTAAACACACACATACACATCTTTTTCTTTTTTTTTTTTCAACTTTTCTTTTACATAACACAAAACATTCTATATATATTGCTCTGTGACTTGCTTTTCTCATTTTATATGCTTTGACGATCTTGCAATATTAGTACCTATAATTCTGTCTCATTTTTTTTTGGTATATACTTGGCACTCAAATTATTGGCGAACTAAAATTTATTCCAGCAGTTCCCTGTTGTTAGGTAGGGAGACAGTTTGTACTTTCTCACAAATTATAAAATAGTAAATATCCTTCTATATTCATCTTTCCATTTGGGGAGGTATTTTTCACCGTGTGTATCATAAGTTTAATCCTTTCCTTCTCTTACTGCCTTGACTGTGGTGTTGAGTCCAGTCATCAGTTTTATTGGTGAAGGCTGCTTTCTTGCTCCTGGCTACAAAGTGAGCTCTTCTGTATTCAAATATCAAGAACATTTATTATTATATACATTTTTACAAGTTAAGAAAATTTTCCTATGATTCTAGTTTTTGAGAAATCTGAAATGGTTGCTGAATTATATCAGGGCTTTTTTCAGCATCTAGTAAGATAAATATGCATTTTCACCTTTTTCTGTAAATGTGGTGAATTATTTATCTTTCTAAAATACATGTCTGTCATCTCATCTGCCTAATTAAAATCTCTCTGCTGCTTGCTTGCCTTGCTTACAGAATTCAATCCAAATTCCTTATTATGAGTGTAAAAACTTTCAGTTTGGCCTCATTTTACTTCTGGAGTCTCATCTCCTGTGCTCCTACCCTCATCCTCCAACCATATGGAGAAGTTTGTTTTCTCCCAAACCAGTTGCACTTTTGGGATAGTTCAAATTTTTCCCCTCTGGGACCCTTCTCTCCTCATCTTGGCCCCAATTAATGCTCTTTAGCTTTCAAGACTCAGCTCACATAAGCAACTGGTCTCTCCTGTGTCTCCCATTTGGGCAGCTGGTGCCCTCTGCTCAGGCTCTCCAGAGCTCTGCAGCCTTCAAGTCAATCCATATGAAGTGAGACTCTAGCAGATGCCCAGTGCTGGAGCCCCTGAGAATCCAAGATGAATTGGATGAATGGGCCCCACTGTCAGGGAAACCATAATCTAAATGGGCTTACATGTGTGTGTCATCAGACCATGAATTGTGGTATGTGATGTGTTATGAACTGAGTGTCTGTGTCCTCCCAGAATTCCCCTGTTGAAATCCTAACCCCCAATTTAATGATGTTAGGAGGTGAGGCCTTTGGAAGGTGATTAGGTCATATGGGTGGGGCTTTCATGAATGGGATTAGTGCCCTTATAAAAGAGGTCCCAGAGAGCTTACTTGCCTTCTTTTTACCACGTAAAGATGCAGCAAGAAGACAGTCTTCTGCAACCAGTGAGCGAGCCCTCATCAGACACTGAATCTGTCAATACCTTGACCTAGGATGTCCAGACTCCAGAATAAGAAATACATGTTTGTAAT
Organism: Aotus nancymaae; assembly: GCF_030222135.1. Classification (NCBI taxonomy): domain Eukaryota; kingdom Metazoa; phylum Chordata; class Mammalia; order Primates; family Aotidae; genus Aotus; species Aotus nancymaae. The sequence continues at coordinate 23,792,861 of NW_026988455.1, forward strand.
GTAAGCCATCCGGTCTGTGGTATATTTGTTATGGCAGCCTGAGCTGTCGAGGACATGATGTAAGGCCATGGATTGTGGGATGGGTGTTCAGCTGATGTATTAGCCCATTCTCGAATTGCTGTGAAGAAATACTCGAGTCTGGGTAATTTGTAAGAAAAGCGGTGTAACTGGCTCATGGTTCTGCAGGCTGTGCAGGAAGCATGATGTTGGCTCAGCTTCTGGGGAGGCTTCACAGCAGAAGGTGAAGCGGGGAGCAGGCACATGGCAGAAGCAGGAGCAAGAGAGAGAGAGGGAGAGCGCTGACACTTCTAAATGACCAGATCTCATGAGAATGCACTCACTATCACGAGGACAGCACAGCAGGGATGCACAAAGGGGATAGTGCTAAACCAGTCATGAGAAACCCGCTCCTGTATTCCTGTCTGCTTCCACCAGGCCCCACCTCCAACACTGGGGATAATATTTCAACATGAGATATGAGTGGGGACCAGATCCAGACTCTATCAGCAAGCCTCTGCCAAGGCTTCTCTGAGAAGGAGCAGTGATGAATACTTAATATGTGACCTACGACAGAGGAATGGGAGTGGCTCCAGGGCACTGGGGGGATGTGCCTGATCAACAGTAGCTGGACTAGAAGGTAACCTGGGGCCTATTTGTATACTGCTGGGGATTAAGAACATAATTCCATGGAGGCACATTTTGAACTCTGTTCTATTTGTAAATTCATTGGTAATTGATCCTTCTAATACATATACCACAGCCCACCCAAAATCTTTGAAAGCTATTCAGTAGTTGGAAAGCATTATTAGCAGACCCTTGAATTCTGTGTTCATCTGTCCTTTCTCTTGACACCTAATTACAGGAAGGTTTCGGTAAGAGACTCAACTTTAATGATAGCCATGAGAGATCATTATTAAGTTAAAACATTGTATAGCCAAATTTTACCAGCACATTTCCAAACAGAAAGCTGAACCCCTTAACACTTTCACTTGCCCCCACCTCTAATTAAAAGTACATGGATTTATGAAAAAGAAAGGGGCAAATGAATGGATCAACAAGTATTCTTTGAAGGCTCAATTACACGTCTTATTCTGTGGAAGGTATTGCCGGTTGTTAAAGAGGTGCAGGGTGATTGCCTAAAAGGAACTTTAATTCAGTAGAACAGGAAAAAAAAATCTATGTTCCAAATAGGTGTTAATTATGTAGTAAGAGATCAGTGGTGGGCTGGGGTTATCAAAAAAGGCCTCACAGAGAAGGTGGGATTTATTATGGGTCTGAAAGGGCTATTCAGATCTGGGTAGGAGGAGGAGTGGAGGGTGCTCACAGCAGGAAAATCAGAGTGAGAAGCTCTTTGGAGGTGGGAGAGTGCACAGTGTTTGCCAAGGGGATAGGAAAGATGTGCTACTGAAGACTGGCTGTAGTCAGGGATACCTGACACTACATATTAGCTGTCATTTATCTGTAACACAGACTGTAGCACCTTAGAGTTGGAATGCACTCATTCAGGGTTAAAATCTTTAGGAAGCAGTCTCTGTGTGAAGCCCTCCCATGGCCAGGAGCTCCCTACTGAATGAAGTGACCAGCATGTTGCTGGCCATCATGCCTTGCACTCCATGACCTCTGTGACGGTTAATACTGATTGTCAACTTGATTGAATTGAAGCATGCGAAGTATCGATCCTGGGTGTGTCTGTGAGGGTGTTGCCCTAAGAGATGAATACCCTTAATCTGGGTGGACATCATCTAATCAGCTGCCAGTGTGGCCAGACTATAAAGCAGGCAGTAAAATGTGAAAAGACTAGACTAGCATAGCCTCCCAGCCTACATCTTTCTCCCGTGATGGATGCTTCCTGCCCATGAACATCCAACTCCAAGTTCCTCAGTTCTGGGACTCAGACTGGCTCTCCATGCTCCTCAGCTTGCAGATGGCCTATTGTGGGACCTTGTGATCATGTGAGTTAATGCTTAATAAAACTCTCTTTATGTATATATTTCTATTCCATTAGTTCTGTCCCTCTAGAGAACCCTGACTAATACAATCCCCCTCCATCTGGCTGACATTTGCCCTCTCAAGCCCTGCAGAATGGAGCTCCTTCCTTACCAGATGACAGTCCCTGAAGTAGCTAAAGGGGTGTTTTTCCTTAGCCTCCCCTTCTCCAAGTCAAACATTTCTCACTTCCTCAATAGTTGTAATCTTACTATATTTAGATTCTCTTACTTTTTACATTCTGGTTTGTAAATTAAATTTAGGACACCCTGCTCATAGTAAGGGATAGGGTTGAGTTACTGTGTTGGCCAGAGTTGGTGTATATTCTATCTGTAGAGTTTTGTCCTATCCTAAGAATAATTTGGGTCTTCAGTTCATATGCCTACATGACTAAGAGATAATTTAATCTTTGTCTAAGATACCACTATTCTTTTTTAAGGAAAGGGTGGTAGAGCTTTCTTTATGGCTTATTATGACCTACAAATGGAATTATTGATGGTTTTCAAAGTCACACATTCTTTTCTCAAAAGGCTCAATACAGACTCGTGTCTATCCTCTACCCTTCTACCCCCTACTATTTGCTATGGTCCACTTAACTACTATGAGTTTCTGCAGCCTCTGTCATCAAAACTCAGACTTGTAATTTAGAAAGCCAGTGGAATTGTCATTAGGAATTATGTCACCCACCCAACAATGTAAATGTCACACTATAGAATGGTAGGGTAAATTCTGGTACATTTACACTATGGGATGCTATGTAGCCGTTTTTAAAAGCGAACTAGAGTTCTATTACAGTTGAATTGAAAAGATATTTACAAGGAATTGTTGAGTGAGAAGAGCATGGTGAAACAAACATATGTATGAACCCATCCTTGTAACAGAAACAATAACAAGAAAGCATGTATATATCCACAATTATAGCGGGAGACTTCAACAGCCCACTAGACAGAATAATCTAGTAACTGATACTACTAGCAATTGACAGAACTACTAGACAGAAAATCGACAAGGATGGACAAAACCTGAACAAAATAATCAACCAACAGGATCTAATAGACATACATAGAGCCTTCCACAAAATCACAGCAGAATAAACATTCTTTTCAAGTATCCACGAAACATTTACCAAGATAGACCATGTCTTAGGCCATAAAACAAATATAACCAAATTTAAAAGAATGAAAGTCATACAGAGCATGTTCTCTGATGGCAATGGAATTAAATTTAAAATGGAATTAAATTGATAATAGAAAAACAGTAATAAAATCTCCATACTTCGAAATTAAACAACATGGCTGCAAATAATTAATGAGACAAAGGAGAAGCTTCAAAGGAAATACAAAAAATACATAGAATTGAATGAAAATGAAGCTACCACATGTCAAAATATGTGAGACATAACAACAGTGCAAAGCGGAAAATTTATAGCAGCAAATGCTTACCTTAGAAAAAAATTCTTCAAACAATAATCCAACTACCTCAAGAAACTAAAACAAAGGGTTAAAGCAAGCAGAAGGAAGGAAATGAGAAAGATAAAAGCAGAAATCAATAAAAATAAATATAGGAAATCAATTAAAAAATCAATGAAACCACAATCAGATTTTTTTGGAAAAAAAATTGACAAAATAGATTAAACAGCCTGAGGATGGTGGCTCACACCTGTACATATTCCAAGCACTTTGGCAGGCCAAGTTGGAAGGATCACTTGAGGCTGGGAGTTCGAGGCCAGCCTGGGCAACAGAGCCAGATCCTATTTCTGCAAAAAAAGTTTTAAAAAATTAGCCTAGTTTGGTGGCAGAGTGCCTGTCCCAGCTACTCAGGAGGCTGAGGGAGGAGGAGCATTTGAACTTAGAAGCTGGGGGTTGTAGTGCGCTATGATTGCACCACTGCACTCAATCCTGGGCAACAGAGCAAGATCCTGAAATTTTAAAAAATCATTAAACTTAGCAAGACTGACAAAAATTGAAAAAACAGTTTGGCAATATATTCGTTTTCTTGTTGCCAGTTTAACAAATGACCACAAATTTAGTGGCTTAAAACAAGAGAAATGTATCTTACAGTTCTGGAGGTGAGAAGTCTGCCCTGAGACTTACAGGACCACTATCAGCGTATCTGCAGGGCTCATTTGTTCATTTGTTCTGGAGGCTCTGGGGGGAGAGTCTGCATCTTGTCTCTGCCAGCTTCTAAGGCTTCTAACTGTGAGAATTCTTTGACTTGTGGCCACGTTAATCTCTGCTTCCACTGTCACTTTGCCTTTCTCTCATCTGTGGTCAGATTTTCCTTTGCTTATCTCTTATAAGGACCCTGTGGTTACACGTATGGGTCACCTGATAATCCAGAGTGATCTATTTCAGGATGTTACAGAACTGAACTGGGGTCCACTCGCCTGTGCAGTAGGGCCAAATATTTATTGAGGTTTGTAGTGGGAGAAAGGACAGTGTTAGTGGGAGGGTATTTAAGTCTAACCCTTACCTGTAGGTACCAAGTAAGGAGAATTGGGTAGCTTATGCTTGACACCCGACCTCCCAGATGGCTTAAAGGTAAAGGTTTGTGGAGGCAGGGAGGCAAAAGTTATAGGCAAAGTCTTAAATCAACACAGGTAGGCTATACATTGTTTTGACCTAAAAAGACAGGACATCTCCAAGCAGAGGCCTACAGGTCATAGGTGGATTCAAAGATATCCTGATCTGTTAAAAAAAAATTATATTTGGGGGCACCCACAGGCTCCTAAGAAGGGTTCCTGCTCTGTTTTAAGGATCCTTAGTCATATTTATGATGTTTCAGTTCAGGGTCTTCCATGAAGTTATTAGATGTCAGCTGGGATTATAATTGTCTGAAGGCTTGATGGGGGCTGAAGGGTCCACTTCGGGCTGGTGAACTCCTAGGGATGGCAGGTGGTGTCTGGCTATATTCAGGAGGGCTCAGTTCCTTTCTGCATGGCCCTCTCCATATCCTTCCCATAGGGATGCTTGAGTGTCCATATGATATGATGGATGGCTTCCCCCAGAGTGTGCAGCAATCAAGGCAGTAATATCTTTTATGACCTAGCCTTGGAAAGCACACACTGTCTCCTTCACGGTATTTTATTGATCACATGGGTCAGCCCCATTCAGTGGGGGAGGGCACTCTATAAGGGCACAAATGCCGGGAGGCCTCGGAAACATAAATGTTTTTGCCATGGATATAGACTCATGGGTTTTAAGCCGGAAGACACCATAAAGAGACCCTGGATGACAGTAAGAATCATTCCCATTGATGAGAAAAGATGGAATTTAATAGCTTAATAGGAATAATTTTCTTCTGCAAAGAGGTAGATGTGGTGGCATGAATTTCTTGTGCTAGACACAGTTTTAACAGATGGACCCTCAGGTACAAAGTCAGTTAACTAGAGCTGGGTTGACACTCTACAGATTTAGGAGGGAAAAACCCAAGGCAAGGAAAGTCCCTGTGAGGTGACCAGGTGGAGAAGCAGGTAGATGATGATTTGGCAACTACACATGTCTCACGTGGTTCACATGGCTCACGTGGCTCAGGGGCTGAGTTGAGGCCAGAGTCAGCAGCCCTTCTTCTCCAGTGGGCTACTTACGGTGGTGTTTTGGGCTCAATGGCACACAGGAACAAGTCCGGCATATTGGCTGGTGGTAGCAAGACCTTTTTGACATTCCATAGGGAATGGAGCTGCAAGCAGCCCTGTGAGGTGTGGGTGACACTCGCATGGAGCTGAGACCCCCAAGACCATCATTCTTGCCCAGGCTTCAGAGACAACTGGGCCTCTTCTTGGTCATTCACGCCATCCCAAGGCTGAGAGAAAGCTGGCTCCGTCGAACCAGAAACAGCACTGAGAACTCGGCTGGTGGCACTGGCTTCAGCTGCATAGAGAGGGGCTCAGCAGGCCACACAGGGTCATGCTGACGAGCGGTCTTTTTTGTGGGGTATGGTGAAGAAAAGCAATGCTCAAGGGGAGATAATGAATTTTCTAAGACTAAAGCAGCCAGCTTAGTGGCAGAGTGAAAACGAGAATAGAAGTGGAAGGGCACTGGAATGAAGACGGCTGCTTAGTTCTATCTGCCTCACCCACCAGCTAGAATGTGGCTTTAGCCATAATACCAATACGTATTTTTGGAATATTTCTTTGCTCTTTTCCTTTGACTTTGGGTAGCAGATGTGGTCTATTGCATTGCTGTGATTTTCAGATGAAATCAAGCACAGTGGTTTACTTTTAACCAAACCCCAGTCATACTTCCTCTCTCTGACTCAGCTTCCTTGTCGTACATGAGACCGATGACACACGCCACCAGCTCACATTTACAAAGGCATCCTAGGTCTTTTGATGAACACCTATATAGCACTTACATTAATATAACTTTTTCTGTGAGAGGAGAGATTTAAAAGGGAGTTGTCTTAGTAGGTGAGGAAACAGACACATGATTAGGGGAATAGCTGATTTCTTGCCTGAAGTGACTGTATGGAAGTTGAGAAATGCCTGGCAAAGGAGGCTGGAAAACTGAAAGTGGGTGGGCAGCACTTTTCACACCCAACCCTCTTTCCATGCCCAAAGTACCACGGGGCATCCCCTCCTCACAGGGCCTGTGTGCCGAGCTGGGCTGACACGCATTCCAGCTCGGAGTTGGCTTCCCCCTTAGCAGCGGGTACGGGGACTCTGTGGACACATGGACAATTTTACTTAACTCTAAATCAGGGGTGTCCAATGTTTTGGCTTCCCAGGGCCACAGTGGAAGAAGAAGAATTGTCTTGGGCCACACATAAAATACACTAACACTAATGATAGCTGATGAGCTAAAAAAAAAAAAATCACACAAAAAAAATCTCATAATGTTTTAAGAAACAGAACAGCTTCCAACCAGTCAGTAACCTCCCAGGGGTATCCACTATTCAAAGTTGTCCTGGGCTGCAAGTAGCCCACAGGCCTAGGGTTGGACCAGCTTGCTCTGAGCCTTCCATTTCCCTTGGATGCTGCCTGTCATATGGAGGTGCACATGAGCCTTGAGTTCTTTATCTGTAAAATGGGGGTAACAGCAGCACTGTCTTTATGGGGTCGTCAGGAGGAATGAAGGGAATGTCTGTGAAAGGCTCCGCGGAGTACCTGGTAGGTGGAAGAGGCCCACTGAGGGTCCGCAGTCTGAGCCATCTCCTGTCCTATTGCGAAATCCAGAGCTCACTTCCCCAAAGCCCCATGAGTCAGGGCCAATCTTGCCTTTAGTCATATCTCCTTTATTCAAGAGAGAATACTGCGATATCACAGGATAGTGACTCCAGCTCTGTGTCAGCTCAGCCTCTTAGCGCCTGTGAAATTTGTTCTGCTGAAGGTGATGTCGTAGCACTGCTCTTGCGGCCCCCGAGGTGGACAGGAGGTGGAGACTTGCTAGGGTGAAAGGTGGAGTGACTGCTGGCCCTCCCTGGCCTGAATGAGGGTTCTCAGCTTCACAGCTTCGGGAAATGAGTTTTGGGGCCACAGCAGTAACAGCGTGAGCCAATCACATAAAGCAAGGGACAAGGTGATAACCAGGGAGGAGCTTTGAAACACTTTGATGAGAGCAGCATGATGTCTGTGGTGTTAGTGTTGAAGTTGATGGCGTTCATAAACAGCTCCCAGCAGTCCTGCTGCCTTGTAAGCAGGTTATCAGACAACATTCTCATAATACCAAGTTATTCTGGGGGGATTGATTATAAATGATTTAATTTTTTGATGTTTGTTTGTATTTTCCAAAATTTTCTTCAAAGAACATACATTATTTATCAGAAAAAGGTGAGCATTAGAAAGAAAATAATTTCAAGGGACCCCTTAAAATAAATGATGTTTCATTCTTTTTTTATTGAACACAACATACATAGTAGACCAAAAACCTTAAATAATCATCTCAATGAGGATACATTTATATTAATGTTAGAAAAAGAGTAATTAACCTAATACTAGCCCTACTAACTGACACCTTACTAGCTCTATTATTAATAATAATTACATTGTGGCTTCCACAACTAAATATTTATACAGAAAAGTCCAGCCCCTATGAATGCAGAGTTGACCAGATAACCTCCACCCACCTCCCCTTTTCTATAAAATCCTTCCTAGAATCACACCCATGCAAACACCAACAGATTAAGATCTGCAGCAAATTCCCAGTCCCACCCCCTGAGTTCTTTTGTATTTCTTTTGTATTTGATAGTCTTAGGGGTATTTACTATTTTGACTTCTGTCACCATTGATTAGTTTATGGCAATTATCTTTTAAATTAAACAATACTAACAATATTTGGTCAGATTAGTACTATTAAGTATAGCCCATATTTTCTAAGTATGGATTGTTACTTTTAAATCAATTCAAGGTATGATTTAGAAAAGATTTCATAAATACGTAACTGATGGTGCAAAATCCTGTATAAAGTACATTAGACGAATTAATTGATCAAAAGTAGAGTTTTCCTTTGCTCAAATACATATAAATGCTTATAACAAATCATCTTAATTTTAACATGACCAAATCAAGTCATTTTGGAACTTCACATTATTCCAATGCCAATATCAGACGGATGTGCCATGTTACGTAAGCTAGAGAGTGGGCAGTGGTTGACTTTAAAGAATTGTGAGAAGGTGCTATTGCACACAGGTGTCTAGAACACATGTGGTGAACTTGCTAAGACAGTTGAACATAGATGTTGAGGATGTCCATGGTGGACCCACTAAGATGGCCAAGCCACAACTAACGTTAGCAAAACATAAATATTCTGGAGCAGAATTTTGCTGGAATTTCAAATGGTCCTGTAAATTGATTTTATTTGACTTCTACTTTTTACAGTACATGATAATTAATCTATGCCCAGGCAAACTGGCCACCACTGGGGAGAGGAAGAGCAACCCATAGGATTCGGTTAAAGAGATACCTCGTTCACGGGGCTGTGGATTCTCCCGTTTATAAGTGACAATTCACTAAGTCAGAGTTAAGACTTAGGAGCTTGATTACAGTGTCAGTTTACACCCCATATCTTTAATTCTAATTTTCCAGAGAGTAATTTGTAACATATGGCCACTTCCCCTGATACAATCTGAAACTATTCAAATCACTAGGAGCTGGCTCCATTAACAATATAATCCTAGAAAAGGAATCATCAAACATTATTGCAAATCCAGAAATCTGGGCACAACCTTACTGAATATGAATACTTTAAGTTAATAATATTTAACTTTCTTTTATTAGGGTGATATATGCTAATTGCAGAAAAAGTAGGACATAGAGAAAAACATAAAGAAGAAAATTAAAATCATCTATAACCATAATCCTCCATCATGACTTCTTAAAATTTCCATGAATTATTTTAGTCCTTATTTTTATTTATGCAAACTTGAGATCAGGCTCAAAGATTCCCCAAATTATTAAATATTATTGGCAGATGTAGTTTTTAATAGCTGCATAATATTCTATCTTAGAATATATAAAGAATACTTACAACTCAACAATAAAAAGAAAATAACAGAATTTAAAAACAGAAAAATAACAGAATTTAAAAACAGCCCAAAATTGGTCTTAGTCTGTTCCTGCTGCTATAACAAAAATACCTTAAACGGGGCCATTTACAACCAACAGAGGCCTGAAGTCCAAGATCGAAACACCAGCAGATTCAATGTCTGGTGAGGGCTTTCTGCTTCATTAATGGCTCCTTCTCATGGCATTTGCACATGGCAGAAGGGGCAAGTGATCCCTTGAACCTCATTTATGAGGTTACTACTCTCATTCATAAGGACAGAGCCCTCATGACTTTATCACTTACCAAAAGGCCCAACCTCTTTGTATTATCACATTCAGCAGCAGGTCTCAAGGTATGAATTTGTGGGGGACACCAGCATTCAGACCACATGAGGATTTGAATAGACATTTCTTCAGAAAAGACATACACCAGCCTGGGCAACATAGTGAGACCTCATGTCTGCAAAAATTTAAAAAAAATAGCCAGACATAGGATGTGGAGAAATAGGAACACTTTTACACTGTTGGTGGGAGTGTAAATTAGTTCAACCATTGTGGAAAACAGTGTGGCGATTCCTCAAGGACCTAGAAATAGAAATTCCATTTGACCCAGCAATCCCATTACTGGGTATATATCCAAAGGATTATAAATCGTTCTACTATAAGGACACATGCACACGAATGTTCATTGCAGCACAGTTTACAATAGCAAAGACCTGGAACCAACCCAAATGCCCATCGATGATAGACTGGACAGGAAAAATGTGGCACATATACACCATGGAATATTATGCAGCCATCAAAAACGATGAGTTCACGTCCTTTGTAGGGACATGGATGAACCTGGAAACCATCATTCTCAGCAAACTGACACAAGAACAGAAAATCAAACGCCACATGTTCTCACTCATAGGTGGGTGTTGAACAATGAGAACACATGGACACAGGGAGGGGAGCACTATACACTGGGGTCTGTTGGGGGGAGAGGGGGGATAGAGGGGGGTGGGGAGTTGGGGAGGGATAGCATGGGGAGAAATGCCAGATATAGGTGAAGGGGAGGAAGGCAGCAAATCACACTGCCACATATGTACCTATGCAACAACCTTGCATGTTTTTCACATGTACCCCAAAACCCAAAATGCAATTAAAAAAAAAAAAAAAGAGAAAAAAAAAAATAGCCAGACACGATGTCACATGCCTGTAGTCTCAGATATTCAGGAGGCTGAGGTGGGAGGATTGCTTGATCCCAAGAGATCGAGGCTGCAGTCAGCAATGACCACAGCACTGCACTCCAGCCTGGGAAACAGAGTAAGACCATGTCTTAAAAAAATTAATAAGACATGCAGATGGCCAGTAATCACATGAAATGATGCTCAACATCTTTACTTATTAGGGAAATGTGAATCAAACCAAGATGAAACACCACTTTATATCCTTTAGGGTATAATAAAAAAATAATAGCTGTAATTAAAAAGATGGACAATAACAAGTATTGGTGGAATTGAGAAATTAAAACCCAACTTAAAATTCACAGCTGGTGAGAATGTAAAATAGTGCAGCTGCTTTGGAAAACATGTTGGCAGCTCCTCAAGTTAAATACAGAATTACCATAAGACCCCGCAATTCTACTCACAGGTATATATCCAAGAGAACTGACAATGTATGTTTATACAAGCATTTGTGTACAAGCATGATTTACAATAGCCCCCAGATAGGAACAACCCAAATGCCCGTCAATTTCTGAATAGATGAACAGAAAGTGGTATATACATACAACAGAACAATATTCAGCCATAAAAAGGAGTGAAGTACTGACCATGCTACAGCATGGCGAATCTTAAAAACATGCTAAGCAAAGAAGCCAGATACCACATAGTGTACAATTCCATTTACGTGGACTATACAGAGCTGGTAAACCTATAGAGACAGAAAGCAGATTAGTGATTTCCCGGAACTGGGTGTGGGAGAGGATGGGGAGTAGTTGTTAATGGGGATGGGGTTTCTTTTAGGGAGTAAGAAAAAAGGTTCTGGAATTAAATGGTGATGGTTGTACAGCACTGTGAATACAGGAGTCTCCTCTTATCCTCTTATCCCTGGTGGCAATGTTCCAGGACCCCAGTGGATGTCTGTAATCATGGCTAATACTGAACCCCATATATGCTATGATTTTTCCTATGCATACGTAACTTTGATAAAGTTTAATTTAATTTAGTCACAGTAAGAGATTAACAACAATAACTAATAATACATTAGAACGATTATGACGACAAGTCAGCACTACTACTCCTGCACTTTAGGGCCATTATTCGGGAGAATAAAGGTTCCTTGAACACCGGCACTGCAGTACCATGACAGTCAGCCTGATAACTGGAATTGTTACTAAGTGACTAATGGGTGGGTAGCAGAGGCAGCCTGGAGTTGCTGGACAAAGGGATGATTCATGCTGTGGGTGGAGCGACTGGGGCTTCATCTCACTGATCAGAACAATGTATAGTGGAAAAAACTTATTAATTGTTTATTTCTGTAGTTTTCCATTTAATGTTTTTGGACCACAATTGATTGTGGGGAACAGAAACCACAGAATGTGAAACTACAATAAAGGGGGAACTACTACCTACTCAAAATCACTGAATTGTACACTCTTAAAAGATGAATTTTTATGGCATGTGAATTATACCTCAATGTAAAATACTTGTAAAAAAAATACAGCCATATTAAATAAAATGAACCAGAGATACATGGGGATTTGACTTCATCAGTGTTCTGGGGTCTAAAGGTAAGTAGCAGTTATCTAGACGAAGAGGGGAGGAAAAAATACTTTAGATGACAGGAGCCTAGTGTGACAAGGTCTGAGGAAGAGGGGTGCAGAGAGATCAATCATGCCTCTTCTTCTTGCATTTCTGATTATTTCCCTAGATTAGGTGAAAGGGATGGGACATTAAAATTTAAATGAAATCTACTTCTGAAGCATTTTACAATGCTTTATTTTACAATGAAGTTCATTGCAAAAATTATAATATTCGGAGAAGTAAGAAAATAAACAGAAGTCACCTGCGATCATACCCTGCAAAGCTGGCAGAGGGAGGAGAAGGAGCCCTCGTGCACCATGAGTGGATGTGTAAATTGGTGCAAGTTTTAGGAAAAGCGCACTGAAAATCCTTACCACACTAGTGTGTGTTGGGAGCTAGTCATTGTCTAGAATGCAGCATGTCTAAATTGCTTTGATTATGCACAGAGCGATGCCGCTTGTCCAAAATCTATGCCCTCTTGTTTAATTCTCACCATAACCCATTCTTCAGATGAGTAAACAGAGACTTCACAAGCTCAAGTAATTTGCTGAATGTTCACACATAACATTCCATGAAATGGGCCTTTAACTGAGGGCTATATGACTCCAAATTCCATTCTTGTCTTACTAAAAAGCAGAATGCAGAAATACATGCAAGTTTTATAGGCTTTGTCATTTGCCAGCCCAGGGAAAGTAACGTATGCCTTTCATAAATCTATAGCCTCAGGCTTTTAAAAGAACAGAAGATGGAGTGAAATTTGATCAGTGACTTTTTCTTCTTCTATGTCAGTGCTTGCCACATAGAAACAGTTAATCAATGTTGAATGGTGTAATTGTGGTAAATTCAGCTTAAAAGTGTACTACCAGATAATATTTAGACTTAAAGATCGGGTAATGAACTCATAGAATATACATTCATCTTAAGTAACCTGTGATTCAGTTTGGAAAATGTCAACTTATTGATCTTTTAGGAAATACACCTGAGCCCCAATTAAATGTTACTTGTATCCTTTCCAGCATGCTGCTCTTGACAGGAATAAATGGGCACCCAGGTAAACTGAGAGAAAAAGTTGAAATTTATAGCAATGGTGCTGTAGTATTCTTCTTTTCTCTGCCAAAATCTGTGGGGTTTTTTTCAACAATTTCTTTTGAAATAATTGCAGACTTACAGGAGATTCTAAATAGAATGCACTTTTAACTTTTTTCTTCCTTTGCTAAGATCAGATGCCATTTTAAAATTTACTTTCATTGCTCTTGAACTACAATGTTCAAGTTCTCAGACATCCACCTGGATTCATATAGCTGAGGGGAAGGCCTATTTAATCATGAAATATTGAAATTCCAGACTGATTTCACAGAAACACAATCAGACAACATTCAATTTCATTACAAATTGCAAACCAACACAAATTGGTGCTAATATGTGAAATAAAAAGTTAATGAAGAAATTATGATTCATGAGATTCCTGCATCATCAAATGAAGTACTATCAGCTTTCCCGTCCTACTCACTGGAGGGTTATCAAAAACATCTTTAACTTCGTTAGCCCTTAGTGAATACATTCAACGACATTTATTTTGTACCCATTACATGTGAGGCCTTAGTCATAGGCAGAGGAGTGAAGGCACGACCTGCCGATTGTGAGTGACAGAATGTGCACCTGGGTTCTGGAGCCTGTGCTAGGTGTCTGGGTGAAGGGGGAAGGTGGACACTGACTCAACATTTCGGAGGTGAGCTGGGGTGTCAGGATATCGTTGGGGAGGAAGGGAATGTCAACACCAGGGAACCTTAAAGATTTGGATTTCCTCTGTTTTGAGTTTCAGCAGTGTGACTTTCTTACATTCTCTGCGCCTAGCTTTCTGGCATAATAAAAGGGGAAAAAGGCGTGGTGTGAACTGGCAAATAAGTCAGTGTTAACAGGACACAGAGTATTCTCTTCTGAGAGCAGAAAGGTTTTTACTCGAGGAGTGAGGAGGGCTTTCTTGGCAACATGATATTTGATATGGATCATTAAGGATGGAAAAGATGTGAGAAGTGGAGAAGGGGAAAGCGGGAGGGACGGAGGGAAGGAAAAAAGGGATTCCAGGAAGGAGGAATCACATATGCAGAAATAGAATGTGTGAGGGCGCACGATGTTGCTGAAAACTCAGTTTGGCAGGAGAAGGGCAGAAGGTGGGTGAAGCCAGGCCAATTGTATATTCATGTTTATTACCTACTTGCCTGAGCAGAGTCAATTCTCAGTGAGTGCAGAACCTCACTCATTTTGTTCACTGATGCCCTACTTAGCACCAAGATGGGCGTCTGGCACAGAATAGGGCTCAGTCAACATTTACAGAATGAATGGTGAGGGTCGAAGAGCCTTTTTGTGTGTGTGTCAGTTAAAGAAAGGCTGTTGCATGCAGTTGAGGCTCTTCTCTTCTCATTTCTTTGTGATATATTTAATGAACATATCACAGTTTGTTCATTCATTACTCTGCTGATGGATATTTGCTTCTTTCTCAGTTTGAGGCTGTTGTGAATAATGCTACTATGAATATTTTTGTACATTTCTTTTGGTGGACATATGGGTTCATTTCTCTTGGATTGGAGCTTATGGGTCATAGGACGTGCACATGTTCAGCGTTGGAAGAAAATGCCAAACATTTGGAAAATGCTTTTCAAAGTGTTTACCCCAATTTATACCCACGTTAGCAGTGAATGAGGGTTCCTGTTACTCCACATACTCACCCACACTTGATACTGTATTTTTCACTTTACCATTCATGTGTATTTTTGCCACATCAAATGACCTTAAGTTTTAATGCACATATTTAAACTAGTATTTTTCTAACACTAGTTCTGACATCTGAAGGAAGACAGGACTCCATCCCAAAGAAGATGAGGACCTCTGCCTTCTTTCCCTTCCCCTCATTGCCATTCTCCCTCTCCCATGCTCACCCCACCTTCCAGGTTAACATGGGATTTTACTTCCAGACTATTCCTATATTAAAACACAACCACAGCACTTATTTAGACCTAATTAATTTCATTGATTCTTGTTTTCCATTTCTTTTTGTTGGTTGGACATGTGTGTGTATATATATATATACACACACATATATACATATATTCATTCTTGCTTGAGTGTACAGCCTCAGTTAATTCTTTCAGGGAGTGCTTCTGGTCAGCTTTTTTTTTTTTTTTTTAAGACAGTGTCTTGTTCTGTTGTCCAGGCTGGAGTGCAGTGGTGTGATCTCTGCTCACTGCAACTTCCACCTCCTGGGTTCAAGTGATTCTCCTGCCTCAGACTCCCAAGTAGCTGGGACTACAGGTACCAGCCACCATGCCCGGCTAATTTTTGAATTTTTAGTAGAGACAGGGTTTCACCATATTGGCCAGGCTGGTCTCAAACTCCCGACCTTGTGATCCGCCCGCCTCAGCCTCCCAAGGTCAGTTTTTTGAATCTGAAAATGTTCACTACTTAGCTGCAGTATACTGTAGCCGCATGCTGAAGTCCAAGTTCAAAATTTATTTTTCCTCAGAATTTGGAGGATGTTACTTCATTGTCTTTCGTGTCTAAAGTTGCTGATGAGTTTGTTGTCCATGTGCTCATTCTTTTTTAAAAAAATCATGTATTTTTAAAAACTGTGGTAAAATATACATGTAAAATTTACCAGTTTAACCATATTAAATGTAAGTTCAGTGGCATTAAGTATGTTCATATTGTTGGCTTGTTCTTTCTTACTTTATCTGATATTCCTCCCCTATCGCTGAACATTTTAGGATGTTCCCTTTATCATTGTTCTGACATCGCACCAAAAATGTAAGATTATTTTCGTCTATTTAAAAAATCTTGTTAAGCATTTAGTGCAACTTTTCCAATGAAGACTTGGGTTTTCAGTTCTAGGAAAGTTTGTCCTGTTAATTCTCCTATGTATTCTTACTTTTGTACCTTGTATTCGATGGACGACATAACAGCTGAATCTATCTTCCATATCTCTTACATTTTCTTTTACTCACCTTATCTTTTTGTATATCTGTGCTGTTTACTGTTCACTGTGGTTGATTCCTCAAGGTCCATTTCCCATTATGTAGCAGTAATATATTTTTGGAGTTGTGCACTGTCTCTAGGAGTGGTCTTGATTACTTTAAGCAAGACATTGTAATCACTTTCCCCTTGTAAATAATTGGTTCAGGAAGCAGAATAAAGTCCATCTGTACAAGGCATTCTCTTGGCAACTTTTATTTTTGGTTTCTTGGTGCTCTCTGTGCTAATGCATCAGTCCTCTGATGTATGCATGGTGTTTGTGAATTTCCTATTCAGTCCTATCCTGATTGGCTTTCCCTTTTTCAGGGATGCCTTAATATAGCTGGTCCGCCAACACACCCCTTCTTCTGTTTTAGGGATTTGCTTATTCTTTACAACTCTTCTGTACTCCTGGGAATGTGGGTGGAAGGGAGAGGCTGCTGTGTGCATGCAGACTGCCAACATCATCCGGAACCTTTAGTCAATTTTTAAATGGAAAAAAAATTTCTCTCCATCATGACATACATGTATTTCCTTCTCGATATTTTTGAGTTGGTGAAACCTATTTGTATTTTAGAATACTGCCTTTTGTTAGAGAAAAGATATGTCCTCGCCAGCTCTGTATGGTGTGGAGTGAGAGGGCATCCCCACATCCTGGAGTCCTGTTTAGATTCACACCAGAGCTGTCATCTCAGGGAGACACTGCTTTGAGACCAAAAAAAGGGCTCATTACACAATTAACAAAAATTACCAAAGCAACAAATACTTAACAACTCTGAAAAACTACAGAAAGCATAGTTGTAGGACTTTCAGGATGAGTTGCTATTATATATAAAAATCCAATAAATAGTTAAAAATATATTTTAAGAAAATGATCAAAAACTAAATTCTCCTTAATTCCATCACACAGAGGTAGCCCTGGTCAGCAGACGGTTGAGGTCAAGCATTAGGTCTAACATGATGTAGTCTGGGTTCAAATTCTGGCTCCTCCAGTGAAGACTGAAGCTTAGAACTCCACCTTTCTTAAGATACTACTGGTTCTCAAGGTGTGGCCTTTGATCAGATCATTAGCATTAAGCCCCACCCAGACCTGCTGAGTTAGAAATTCTGGGGTGGATCGCAGCAGCCTGCATTTAACAAGCCCTCCTGCGGATTCCAATGCATGCTCCAGTTTGAGAACCATCCTGTTAGGCATCAGTTTCTTTCACTTGTTCTTTCCAATTGCATAAGTAACACATGAATACATTCCTCTTGTAAACATTTAACACTGTAAGACATACACAGAGCAAAACAACAAAAGCCGCTCTTCACCACACCAGGCATGAGTCCATCTGATGGTCAGTGCAGTTCCCAGCCTGGTCCCTGTCCTTGTAGACTTTTCTGTGCATATGCACACATCTTTTATTATGACTTACTCTACTATTTCTCAAGTTCATGGGAACTTCAAGCTGTATATCCTCTTTCTTTAAATAAGAACTTTCATGAATGGATCCTTGTGAAAACTCAGAATCAGGCCCTGATATTAAAGAGTGAACACCAGGGCTCAAGAGACAAACCACACCACCACCCTAAGTCCCCCAAGAAGGGTGCAGCACACTTCGATGGAGTTCAGACATGTATCAGTGGCCTAACGGTTTAGTGGTACTTCCCTCCCGTCTGAAAATGAGGCATATATATTTTGAGTATAACCTTGCAGTTTACAAAGCACACTGACACATTAACTGACCCTGAAAAAGGCTAGTCTGCCACTTGGGTCCCTGGAGGTTCCAAGCAACAGGCAAAAGCAAGACCAATTTCAGAGCGGAATAATTCTTCCAGCTCTAAAAGCCATCTCTGACTGACCAGTTCTCCTATGACTCATGAACATGAAAAAAATTTGTTACACTTGGACCCCTGTCCCTCTGTCTCTAATTTTGTAGATTCTGTGGAAGCTTCTGAAGTTCTGCCTCCAATCATCTGTTTACCAACTCCTTTCACCTTCTGAAACTCCTGGGTGGGAATGTCAGAGGCATTTGAACCATAGCAACTCCATAGGGGCTGGGTAAAATAAGCCTGAAACCTACTGGGCTACATCCCCGGATGATTAGGCATTCTAAGTCACAGGATGAGATAGGAGGTCGTGACAAGATACAGGTCAGAAAGACTTTGCAGTCAAGAAGTCAGCTAAATCCCACTGAAACCAAGATGGCAACTAGAGTGACCTCAGGTCTTCCTCACTGCTACACTCCTACCAGCGCCATGACAGTTTACAAATGCCGTGGCAATATGAGGGAGTCACCCTATGTGGTCTAAAAAGGGGAGGCATGAATAATCCACCCCTTGTTTAGCATATAATTGAGAAATAACCGTAAAAATGGCCAACCAGCAGCCCTCATGGCTGCTCTGTCTATGGAGTAGCCATTCTCTTATTCCTTTACTTTCTTAACAAACTTGCTTACACTTTGCTCCATGGACTCACCTTGAATTATTTCTTGTGCGAGATCCAAGATCCCTTTCTTGGGTCTTGATTAGGACCCATTTCTGGTAACATCTTTCTAGCGACCATGCAAGGGACAATTCTGAGGAAACCCTCGACACAAAGGCTAATTTTGGGTAAGTGGTGGGGTCCAGTAGCATCTTTCTGGTGAACCCTAAACACAGGATACTGAGGAGACCCTGGGACCAAAGGAAAATTATCTGCACACACCAATTGACTGACTTTGGGTAAGTGGGATGCATAAACCTGAGTAAAGAATGGGATTGGGTTAGAGGCCAACGTAGGGGAGTTAGAATCTCTTCTAAGACAGAGTGGTTTAAAGGCCCCTCCTCTTATTGTTTTTTATTTTTATTTTTTTGAGACAGAGTCTGACTCTGTTGCCCAGGCTGGAGTGCAGTGGCATGATCTCACTGCAACCTCTTCCTCTCGGGTTCAAGTGACTCTCCTGCTTCAGTCTCCCAAATAGCTGGGATTACAGGCACCCACCACCACATCTGGCTAACTTTTGTGATTTTTACAGAGATGGGGTTTCACCATATTGGCTAGGCTTGTTTCAAATTCCTGGACCTCAAGTGATCGACCCACCTTAGCCTCCCAAAGTGCTCTTATTACAAGTGTGAGCCACCACATCCAGCCTTAAAGACCACTCTTAATAAAAGGCAAAAACGCTTGACTGAACTTGAGTTCAAGGCCCAACTTAGGAAGCTTAGAGTCTTTCCTAAGATTTAGGGGATTAGAGGCTCCATTCAGTAAACTCCCTCTGAGCTAAGAGTTTGAGACCACAGGATGTTAACTGCTATTCCTTTTGAATTAATCTGCCTTACACTCTTTGCTGACAGCTGTGGGTGACAGAATTAGGCATGTACAGGATCAATGGACATGGGGAGCTTTTTTCTTCCTAAAGGGGAAACTTGAGAGCTGATGGAACTGCTGGAAAAGATCCCTACATGACTGACAAATGTCCACCTGAACTTTTCAGTGTTGCTGCAATAGATGGGTATTTCTCTGGCTTCCCTGAGCTCTTCACCTTCCCGCCACCTGCTGCAGCCAATACATTTTTCTCTCTCCTTTCCCTTTCCTATCTTTTCTGTTACTCAGGGTGGTCATCTGGCCCTGAGACCACAAGTTGAAACTCCTGGTTGGAGGTTGAATTAACGTTGATGGGGCCCAATTGGGAGCAAGTTTGAGCCATAGGAGTTGGATATTGGGTGCTAAGCAGGACGGCTAGTTTGTTTAGTCACATGTATATTTCTCTGGCCAAAACAGAAAAAGATAATTTTCCTTTATGATGTGACTTGGCCCTCAGGGCTGTGGTGCAGTCAATAGGTCACTAGGGCCACTCACTAGGGAAAGGGAACCCAGAAACCTGGCATGCTGGCAAAAGGGTAAAAATTTCTTACCAGTAAGATTTTTGGCCTCTCTCTCTGTGCATACCAGTTGAATGAATGGTAAAAATCACTGTTTATCTCCTGTAAAGTTTTTATTAATGGAAAAAATATTTGTGAGGCTAGTCTTAAGCTGTGGTGAGTCTGATGTGCTTTGTGTCTTTCTGTATTGTTCTGTCATAAAGAAGGGTACCTTAGGATAGAACATGGCCCTAGGACTTCATAAGCCCAGCAAACTGGTCAGTTACGTCCTTGGGAGCTTGACTTTGTAACCACATGGCAGTACTTTCTCTTGGTATCTGCCATTACAATGGCATCCCAACTTCAGGGTTCAATTCCCAGCTTAGGGAATGAGTACTTTCTTGTTTGGTATCTGTGTGACCATTACCATTTGTTTATTCTCTTCTCCTCCAGGAACTGTCTTGAATTTTCCTTTCTCTGAGCCGGAAATACTGGCTATTTGGCTGGCTAAAGTCTGGTAATAAGAAATATAAATGACTTTTTAAAAGGCTGATATGGTTGAAAATCAGCTTAATTAATTTAAAAAATGGATATCCAAGCTATATGTATTTAAAAGGCCTTTATCTTTTTCCTCTTCTTGAATCTTGTTTTTATGAAAAAAGTTTTTCTTCTCAGTCAACTAACTGTTTTTCTCCATTTTTGTCTTCTTGCCACTGTTAATGCCTGCATGAGAGAACCTAAGGTAATTATTAAGGGCCTGAAACTCCTAGGGAAAAACAGAGGAAGTACCATGGACCCCTTTTTGGGAAAGTCGTCTTTTTTCCTTATGAAACCCCAGGAATTAAAAGTCGTTAGTTTCCTCTCAAAATGCTAAGGCTTTGTTCTGTTTTGCATTGTGTTATCTGATGTTTTTGACTTTTGCAGGTATCAGAAATTACTTTGCATTATGAAAGAGCTTGGTATATAATAACTAGGTAGAAAATGTAGTTTTGAGAATGGCTAATAGCAGTTATTGAAAAGTACTCAGCATCAGAAATACATGCTCTTGACCATCTACTAAGTATGGAGATATCCTCACCCCTCATTGAGAGATAAGACTCTCATGGGGAGGGACTGATTCCTTCTTTTTGGGATGCACAATCTGGTATAAAAGTGGGACCCTTAATTTGGGGGGATATGTTTTCCCTTTCAGCTGTGCCTGCTTATTAGGCCCTAGAAAATGCATGCTTTCCTGGCTCTGGGCTCCACCCTGAAGCTAGTAATCCAATTAAGAAACTGGTAAATGAAAAAATCTTACAACTACTGGGTCTTCTTCCATCTGTGTATTTATGTGTGTTGTGTGTGTGATATAAAAAAAAGCTTAATTGGTTTAAAAATAATAAGTGCTTAAATCAAGCATTCTAAGTAAAAAGGCTAATGCCTTTTAGTTTATGTAACTTTAGTACTCTTTAAGAAATGACACTTTTAAAGATTACTGGTAAAATTAGAATGTCTTCAAAATTTAGATATTTGGTCTAAATTACTCAGGTCAGATATTAGGCTTGCTGAATGCTTTAAGGTAATAAACTGTTTCTTTAAGTCTTGAAAATTTTTCAATTTACCTACTTTAGAGCATTAGATTCTAAATAAGGCCTAGGGATGTGTGGAGAGTCATGTTCCCTAGCTAGCCTGGAACATTGGACATTGCAAAATTAGAATAGAGAGAAAAAATCCTTTTAGTACTCATGGAGAGCAGAAATGTTCATGAATATCAAGCAGAACAGGAGTTAACTGCATGGACTGAACTAATAAAGGACTTTTAGTTTATGTAAGTAATCTTTTTAACTTTGTAATAAGATAAATGGACTGAAGTAATCTTTTTAACATTGCTTAAACTCCATACCTAGTACATAATTAAAATGTCTTACCAAGGTTTTCATCAAAAGTAAAAGTTGCTAAGAGTTAATTAACATTGTAACATGTAATTAAGATTACTGAAGAAACTGTTTTTACATGTATGGTGTGTAAGAAAAGTGTTTTTGGTAAAAGTTTATAAGAAGGCATGGGAATGTGGTTTTCTTGCCTAAATTTAGAGGGTTAAAGGATTAAGTTAGATTGGATAAAGCTGAAGGCTTAAAGAAGTTATGGAAGGGTCATCCTGTAAAAGAAAGGTTATCCTATGAAAAGTTAATCCTGTAAAAGAAAATCTGTGTGTGAACATAGTGGCTAAAGTTAAAGGGGTATTATTTAGTTTTTCCACAAATTGAACATTGAAATAAAAGCACAACAGATTTTTTTTTGAGCACTGATCTTTGTTTAAACAAAAATCATAAAAAGTTATAAAAAGTTAATAAGAATCTTGCCATATGGTCAAGCTGAGATTGAACAAATTTGTCTATAAAGAAGGTTTTATTTTTATAAAGGTTTTATTAAGAATTGGGTTTGGGCCGGGCACGGTGGCTCAAGCCTGTAATCCCAGCACTTTGGGAGGCCGAGGCGGGTGGATCACGAGGTCAAGAGATCGAGACCATCCTGGTCAACATGGTGAAACCCCGTCTCTACTAATACAAAAAATTAGCTGGGCACGGTGGCGCGTGCCTGTAATCCCAGCTACTCAGGAGGCTGAGGCAGGAGAATTGCCTGAACCCAGGAGGCGGAGATTGCGGTGAGCCGAGATCGCGCCATTGCGCTCCAGCCTGGGTATCAAGAGCGAAACTCCGTCTCAAAAAAAAAAAAAAAAAAAGAATTGGGTTTGATATCAATAATGCACTAATTCAACAGTGGCATTTGGCTTATTTGGTATGAAAATCATAAAGGAAGCATTGTGAAATGTGAAATGGTATTTGGCTTTTTTTGGACTGTATTTGTATAAATATGTTATTGGTATGTGTTCCAAAATTATGGAAACTCATATAACCCTGATATGACATAGTGTATGTTATTAATAATGAATTGTTACATAAAATTGTTGTATGAAATGGAAGTAATCAAAGTTTCTTTGTCAATTGTGGCTACCCTAAGACATTTTGTCATTCATAGACAATCGTTGTCTTATTTTAATCCTCTTCATAAGGTGGCTGATAATCAGCTATAGGACTTTGACAGGTATTCTTCAATGCAGGTTTCTAGTAACATTGGACATTGCAACATTAGAATAGAGGGAAAAAAACCTTTCAGTACTCATGGAGAGCAGAAATGTTCATGAATATCAAGCAGAATAGGAGTTAACTGCAGGGACTGAACTAATAGAGAACTGAAGTAATGTTTAAAATGTTACTGAGCCTTTGTTTTGGTTTTCAGCATCAGTGAAACTTTTCTTTTGAGCTATTTGTAGCTTTTAACAATTGAGTAAAGTGTACTTCTGTGAACAAATTTGGAGCATATTTGCTTTTCTCTACCTGATTGCTCCAGAATTTGCAAACTATTTGAGAGTATTCTTAATTTATGGCAATATAGTTATTTGTATAAGTGCAATAAGAATCTATTTCCTTTTGCAATAAAACAGAATTAGAGAAACTGGTAACTTTACTAAGGCTTTGACTGGAATGGTGTGCTTTTCTTTAAGGAATCAAACTGGACTTATAAAGCTAATAAAACCCCTTGAAAAAACTGGCCTCATGCCTAGTCTACAGCAGTCTCTGTACAGGATTCCTGATCTGTGTGATAAGTAAAGACTGTCACTTTCTGACAGGCCCAGGAGCCCCAAGTTATCTTGGGACCTCAAGAGAAGAGGAATTCACCCCACATATAGGTACTTGAGGGTACAAATCCATGGCAGGGCTCAGATTTAAAAAAGTCTTATCTGAGATTCCTTCTATGGAGCAGAGTTTCATCAAAGTCAGTTTAAAAAGAACTTATATGAAAAATAATTATTCTTGCTGCACTTTACACAAATAATCAGGCCAAGTATAATAAAGTAAATTAGTCATGATTGGTCCTTAGTAAAAATGGTAAACTGGAGAGAGAAAGATTATGTTTCAAGAACTATGGTACACTTGTTATTAGATTCTAGTCTTATTGGTTGTTTTGAGTTTTTCTGCAATTTAGGCTGATCTGGCTCATTCCTGTGAACCAACCAGTAATCTCTGACTGCTGCTCAGATGAAACAAAAGGGATGGGCAATGTAAAAAAAATCTGGATAAAATCAATATTCTAATTCTGGGTGCATTAGAATCAGCTAACAACCCCATATCAGCTTGGTTTCAACAGGTGCCCAATTCATGGAAAGATTTCTAATTTAGTTTACTTGGAATAATATTACTTATTTTGCTTTACTGTTGTGGAATATATTGCTGTTGTACTCTTTGTATAGGAATGCAGGATAAGTTTATTCAATATTTTCTTAACTTGAATGCTTATTAATCTTCTAGATACCACCTTTTCTCAGAACTCAAGAGTCATGAATGACCCTCACCATACTGATTCTTCCTGGAAGAGCTCCTTTCTACCCCTAATATAAGAGACTCTAATAGGCAGAAATGTCATCACCTCTATTCATCCTGATGAAGTTACAGAAGATGGATATTTGTCCTGCTGCAACCCTTAGGATTAAAGGTTCTCTTATAAAAGGGAGTGGGAAAATGTTACAGGCATTTGAACCAGATCAACTCCATTTTGAATAGGGGCTGAATAAAATGAGATTGAAACCTACTGGGCTACATTCCCAGATGGTTAGGCATTCTAAGTCACAGGATAAGATAGGAGGTCAGCACAAGATACAGGTCATAAAGACCTTGCTGATAAAACAAATTGCAGCCAAGAAGCTGGCTAAATCACACCAAAACCAAGGTGGCAATAAGAGTGACCTCTGGTTGTCCTCACTACTTTACTCCCTCCAGCTCCATGACAGTTTACAAATGCCATGGCAATGTCAGAAAGTTACACTATATGGTCTTAAAAGGGGACGCATGAATAATTCACCCCTTATTTAGCGTATAATTGAGAAATAGCCGTAAAAATGGGCATGGATTAGCCTATGGATTAGCTATTCTCTTATTCCTTTACTTTTTAAATAAATTTGCTTCCATGTAGTTCTATGGACTCTCCTCAAATCCTTTCTTATGTGAGATTCAAGAACCCTCTCTTAGGGTCTGGATTGGGACTCCTCTCCAGTAATAGGACAGATCTGCTGTCACTCTTGCCCTCAGACTATGCATGGTCTGTTTCTCCCAGGTCTCTGTAGCTGGCAGCTCACAGCTTTCCAGGGCAAGGCGAGAGGCATCAGAGTCTACAAAGGGTGACATCTATGACTAATCTTTCCCAACTCTGGTTTGGCTTCCTGCCCTTTCAGTGCGTTTGCAGACTCATAGTTGCAAGGGAAGGTCTTTGTCAGGCTCTCTATTACAAAATAATGGCTTTGTCTGTGTGCTATGGACTGTTATCACTCTTTTCTTATGGATTGAAGGAGCAATGTGTTTCATTTATTTTCCTCTTGCTCCTGATGAATTGAGTTTGCTTTTGGGGTCTTTGTAAATTGCAGCTCTTCTGATAGCTCTGATTTCTTGCCTACACACTCCCATTATTTCTTTGAATTCTTTAGCAAGCTAGCTCAGTTTATTCTATCAGTGACATTCTCATTTCTGTTACAGGAACTCTGTCTCCACCCCTAGATGCTTTTGCTTTTAACATTCTTCATTCAGAAAGCTAATATTATTCTGTTCCCTTGAGTTATTATTTTTAATAATAGTGCAGTTTGCTAATATTCCTGTTTCCCAATAAAAAGTTTCAGAAACTTGATTGGAATTTTTTTTTAATCATGAACTTCAGTTTTCACAAAGTCTGTTTGCCACCATCGTACCATCAATTTCTTAAGATTTGAGATTTTTTGGATGCTTTAACTGGAAGCTTTTTATCTAGGGTATATTGCAGGAAACCTGGAGGAGCCAAAAAGCCATAATGTGTTGAGATCCTCAAGGTAATCTTAAGTTTGACAAATAAAACACACTGAAACTTAAGCCATTTTTAGCTAAGTGTGAATTGTCACTGAGCCCTGAGCCATGTATATGAACGTGCTTCTGAGAACCTGGACTAAAGTGACAAATAATAATGGTATCTCCATGACACGATTTAGCTCTGCGTCCCTACCCAAATCTCATGTTGAATTGTAATCCTAAATGTTGGGGGAGGGACCTGGTGCAAGGTGATCGGATCAAGGGGGTGGATTTTCCCTTTGCTGTTCTCATGACAGTGAGTATGTTCTCATAAGATCTGGTTGTTTAAAAGTATGTAGCACCTCCCCTATCACTCTCTCTCTGTCCTGCTTCAATCATGTAAGACATGCCTACTTCCCCTTTGCCCTTCTGCCATGATTGTAAGTTTCCTGAGGCCTCCCCAATCATGCTTCCTGTACAACCTGTGGAACTGTGAGTCAATCAAACCTTCTTTATTCATAAATTACCCAGTCTCAGATTGTTCTTTATAGCAGTGCAGAATGGACTAATACACTCCAGCCATATTGTTACTGGAAAGGGGTCCCAATCCAGACCACAAGAGGAAATTCTTGGATCTTACACAAGATATAATTCAAGGCAAATCTATAGAGTAAAATGAAAGCAAATTTATTAAGAAAGTGAAAGAATAAGTGAATGGCTACTCCACAGGCAGAGCAGCTCCAATGGCTGTTGGTTGCCCATTTCTATGATTATTTCTTGATAATATACTAAACAAGGGGTAGATTATTCATGAGTTTTCTGGGAAAGGGGTGGGCAATACCAGGAACTGAGCATTCCTTCCCTTTTTAGACCATATAGGGTAACTTTCTGACATTGCCTGGCATTTGTAAACTGTCATGGCACTGGTGGGAATGCAGCAGTGAGGAGGATCAGAGGTCAGTCTTGTTGCCATCTTGGTTTTGGTGGGTTTTAGCCAGCTTCTTTGCTATAAGCTGTTTTATCAGCAAGGTCTTTATGACCTGTATTTTGTGCTGACCTTCTGTCTCATCCTGTGACTTAGAATGCCTTAACCTCCTGGGAATGCAGCCCAGTAGGCCTCGGCCTCATTTTATCCAGCTGTCATTCAAAATGGAGTTGATCTGGTTCAAATGCCTCTGACATGTTTCTTCCCTCCCTTTTCTAAGAGAACCCTTAATCCCAAGGGTTGTAGAGGGACAAAGATCCATCTTTTGTAATATCTTCAGGCTGAAAAGGGGTGATGATATTCCTGCCTAACTATTGGTTTTTCTCAGGGTAGAGAGGCGCTCAGTCAGAAAGCATCAGTTTGGAGTGGGTCATTCATGACTCTAGAGTTCTGACAAAAGTTGATATCTGAAAGATTGATAACTGCTCAATTTAAGAGAACATTGAGTAAGCTTATCCTGCATTCCTACACAAGAAGTACAACAGCAATATATTCTACTACAGCAAAGCAAACTAGGCAAAATTATCCCAAGTAGGCTAAACAAGAAGGCTTTCTATGAACTGGGCAACTGTTGAAACCAAGCTGATATGGGGTTGCTAGCTAGCTGATATGGGGTTGCAATATGTGCCTAGAATTAGAATATTGATACATATTGTTTTTACATTACCCGTCCATCTCATTTCTTCTGAGCTGCAGCCAGAGATCACTGATTGATTTACAGGAATAAGCAGAGTCAGTCTAAATTGCAGGAAAACAACCCTCAAAAACAACTGATGAGACCAGAATTTTGTAACAGGTGTACCATAGTGCTTGAAACGTAATTTTTTCTCTCTCCAGTGTCCCATTTTTACTAAAGATAAATCATAATAGGACTAATTTGTTTGCAAAAATAAGCCTTAGTCTTATACTTGACCAGATTATTTGTATAAAGTACAGCAAAAATAATTTTTTTACATAGGCTTTTTAAATTGGCTTTGATGTAATTCCTTTCCATAAAAGGAATCCTAGATAAGACTTTTTAAAGTTGAACCCAGCCATGGGTTTGTACCCTCAAATACCAAAGTTGAGTAAATTCCTCTCCTTTTGAGGTCTCAAGACAACTTGGAGCTTCTTGGCCCATCAGAAAGTGACATTCTTTGCTTATCACAGGTGAAGAACCCTGCACAGGAACTGTTGTAGACAAAGTATAAGGCCAGTTTTCCCAAGGGGCTTTTATTGGTTCTACAAGTCAAGTTTGATTCCTTATAAGAAAGTGCACCATTCCAATCAAAACCTTGGTAAAATAACCAGTTTCTCCAATTGTTTCCTGTTGCAAAAGAAAATATTATTGTTGTACTTACACAAATATTTATATTGCCATAAATTAAGGTAACTTACAAATAATTTCTAAATTCTGGAGAAATCATGTAAAGAGAAACAAATATATTCCAAATTTTGTTTACAGGGATATATTTTACTCAATTGCTAAAGGCTTTAAATAGCTCAAAAGAAAAGTTTCCTTAACTCTGAAAAAACAAAAACAAAAACAAAAACAAAGGATCAGCCACATTTTAAGCAGAAGTAAAATGGATGACTTCAGTCTTCTATTAGTTCAGCCCATTAATTTCTGTTGTGCTTAATATTAATGAACATTTCAGCTCTCCATGAGAGCCCTTAAAGTTTTTTCCTCTATTCTAATGTTACAATCCCCAAAGTTATCAGAAACCTGCATTTAATAATACCTGTCAAATTTTGTAGCTGACTCTAAACCACCTTTTGAAGAGGATCAAAGCAAGAGAACAATTGTCTGTGGATGACAAAATGTTTTAAGACAGCCACTCTTAAAGTAACAATTCACAAATTTTGGTTACATCTGTAGCAAATGTTAATTTAACGTAACAATTATAATTATTAGATAAATCTATCCAATCTTAATCAGTTCAACTGTAAGGTAAGATACTTACAAACCTTTTATAACTCCTTACAATTTTTATTAAAGAGCAGATTAGTGCTCTGAGAAAATCCTGTTGTACTTCTATTTTAATGTTCGACTTACAGAAAAACTGAACAGTACCCCCTTTAACTCTAGATAATATGTTCACACACAGAATCTCTTTAACAACTAACTTTTTATAAACTTTCCACAACTTGTTCAAACCTTTAAATTTTTTCTATCTCACTTAAAACAATCCTTTTACCCTTTAAACTCAGGCAAGAAATCCACATTCCCAGATCTTCTTATAATCTTTTACCAAAAGTATATTCTATTTTCCTTACACTCCTTGCATGTAGAACGGTTTCTTTAGTAGTCTCAAACAAACTAACTTTTAGCAACTTTTACTCTTGGTGAAAAACCTGGTTCATAAGTGATCATAATTATGTACCAGGGTGTGGAGCCAAGGACACCAAGACAGAAATGCAGATAAGAGCTGACTTTTTCCAGCATGGCTAGAGGGCATGGCTCTTCACATGTCCCCAGGCCTTATCTAGAATATAATGCTTCAAAGTAGAGAATCTGAACAATTTTTAAAGTCAAAGAAGCAGTTTGTGACCTTAAAGCGTTTAGCAAACCTAATCTAATATCTGACCTGTGTAATTTAGACCAAATGTCTAAACTTTGAAGACATTTTTATTTTACCAATAATCTTTAAAACTGGCTTTATTTTCTCAAAGCTCACTAAAGTCACATGAACCAACGTGCATTATAGTTTTTCTTTCTCTGACAAAATATTTTATTTAAGCTTTATTTTTAAACCAATTAATCAAAGCCCTTTAATATATAAACATCACACAGACTACACATATAAATACACTGACAGACAGAAGAATATCTGGTAGTTGTATGATTGTTTATTCACGTTTCTTAATTGGATCACTCATTTCAGGGTGGAGCTCTTGGAGGAATAGGGCCAGGAAAGCATGAAGTTTCTACAGCCTAAAAAGCAGGCACAGCTAGAAGGCAAAACAGATACCAAAAAATTAAGGATTCCATTTTTATACTGGGTTGTATATCTCCCAAAAGAGGGAATCAGCCCATCTCCTGTGGGAGTTTTATTTCTCAATGAGGGGGTGGGGTGGGGACATTGCCATACCTTCTAGGTGACTAACAGCATACTTCTCTGATACAAACATGCAAAGAGGCAAGTATCATCCCATAACTGCCATTAGCTATCCCCCAAAGTATATTTCCTACCTAGTTATTACATACCAAACTCTTTCATAATGGAAAGTAATTTCTGATACCTCTCAAAGTCAAAAATGTCAGAAAACACAATGCACAACAGAACAGAGCCTCAGATTTTGAGAGAGATCTATCCACAGTTAATTCCTGGGGTTACATGAGGAAAACAGAGGTTTTTTCCAAAACAGTGTCTGTGGCACCTCCTCTGTTTTTCTCAAGGAGCCCCAGGCTGTTAGAGCTTGAATATCCACTTTCAATTAAGCTTTCTTCTTACCACAGCACTGTTTAAAAAAAAAAAAAACTGTTTTAAATCTCTTATTACCTGACTTTAGCCGTGCCAAATGGCTAATATTTCTGGCTTTTGAACTTTACCAAAAGTAACCTCCCAGGTGCATAGAGAAAGGAAAAATTCAAGAAGGGAAGCCAGAAGTTGTTCATCATGGAGGGGAAGATAATTAAAAAATGGCAAAGGTCACACAGGTATCAAACCAGAAAGGACTCATTCCTTAAGCCAGGGATTGAACCCTGAACCCAGATCACCACTGTGAAAAGAAAGCCTTAGCTACTGAGCTGCAGCACTGGGTAGTCTTCATTGGTCTTCCCAGAAGGAGCCTAAAGAAATCAGTTTTGAGCTTGCAAAAGCTTTTAACTGCTTAAGACAATTTTTAGGGCTAACTATGACATGAATTCCAAAATTCCTGTTCATTGGATGGCAGAGACTAAGAGAAAGTACCGCCACGTGGTTACAAGGTCAAACTCACAAGGACATAACTGACCAGTTTGCTGGGTCATCTTGAACGGTAGGCTTATGGGGTCCTAAGCCCCTGTTCTATACTAAGGTACCCCTCTTTCTGATAGAAAGATACAGAAAGACAGATTTATAGCACAAAGCACAACAGATTCACTATAGCTTAAGACTAGCCTTGCAAATCCTTTTTCTGATGAATCAAAACTTTACTGAGATAAACAGTGATTTATACCATTCATTCAGCTAGTTTGCACAGAGAGAGAAAAAAGGGAAAGAGAGAAAAACAGTGCCTGCATCAGGGTGGGGAAGGTGAGGACCTCAGGGAGGCCAGAGACAGATCCACCCACCTCAGAAATGCTGAATCAAAAGTTCAGGAGGCAACTTGTCCGTAGTGAAGGGATCTTTTCCAGCATTTCCATCAGCTCTCAAGGTTCCCCTTTTGGGGAGAAAAAAGCTCCCCATGTCCCATGATTCTCTACATGCCTAATCCCTTCACCCACAGCTGTCAGCAAAATGTGCAAGGCAGATTAATTCAGAGAGAAAAGCAATTAACATTCCGTGCTGCCAAACCCATTCTTAGCAGAGAGAGACTTTACTGAATGGGACCTCTAACCTGCTAACTATTAGGAAGGACTCTAACCTTCCTAAGTTGGGCCTTGAACCCAAGCTTGGTCAAGCATCCTTACCTTTTATTAAGAGGGACCTTTAACCCACTTTGTCTTAGGAGAGTCTCTAACTCCCCTAAGTTGGGTGTCTAACCCAATCTCATCCTTTACTTAGATATATGCACCCTACTTACCAGCCAATTGGTGTTGTGTGCAGATGATTTTCCTTTGGGTCAGGGGTCTCTTTAGTGTAATCCCTTCCATGATTCCCCAGAGGATGTTACCTGAAAGTGGTCCCGATCCAGACCCCAAGAGAGGGTTCTTGGATCTCACACAAGAAATAATTTGAAGCAAATCCATAGAGTAAAGTGAAAGCAAGTTTATTGAGCAAGTTAAGGAATAAAAGAATGGAGATTTCATAGGCAGAGCAGCCCCAAGGGATGCTGGTTGCCCATTTTTATGGTTATTTTTTGATTACACGCTAAACAAGGGATAGATAATTCTTTTCCGGGAAGCATGTGGGCAGTTCCTGGAACTGAGTGTTCCTTCCCTCTTTAGACCATATAAGGAAAGTTCCTGACGTTGCCTGGGATTTGTCATGGTACTGGTGGGAGTGTAGTAGTGAGGATAACCAGGGGTCACTCTCATCACCATCTTGGTTTTGGTGGGTCTTCTGTACTGTAACCTGTTTTTATCAGCAAGGTCTTTATGACCTGTGTCTCGTGCTGACTTCCTATCTCATCCTGTGACTAAGACTACCTTAACCTTCTGGGAATGTAGCCGCTTAGGTCTCAGCCTCATTTTACCCAGCCCCTATTCAAGGTGGAGTTGCTCTGGTTCAAATGCCTCTGACAATATGGTGTGCCAGGAGCCGTGTGAGATATTTATACTTACAATAAATCCAGGACGTAGACACTATCATCACTGTTTTCTTTTTCTTTTTTTTTTTTGAGACGGAGTTTTGCTCTTGTTACCCAGGCTGGAGTTCAATGCCTCGATCTTGGCTCACTGCAACCTTTGCCTCCTGGGTTCAAGCAATTCTGCCTCAGCCTCCCGAGTAGCTGGGACTACAGGCGTGTGCCACCATGCCCAGCTAATTTTTGTATTTTTAGTAGAGACGGGGTTTCACCATGTTGACCAAGATGGTCTCAATCTCTTGACTTTGTGATCCACCCACCTCAGCCTCTCACAGTGCTGGGATTATAGGCGTGAGCCACCATGCCTGGCCATCACTGTTTTCATTTAAGAAAACTGAGGCTCAAGGAGACTTAATTGAAAAAAAAAAAACTAACATTAAACAATTAGAGAACAAAGATTTGAATTTTTCTGGCCTGAACAAAACACTGATGAGACAAAGCAAGCTTGGAAATTTAGATGACTCACACAGGCAAATCTCACACTTAACTGGACATCAGAATTTCCTGGGAAGCTTGCGGGAGGTTTGAGATTTGTGTTGGTAACAAGCTCCTGGTTGATGTTGATGCTGCCGGCCTGAGGACCATACTTGGAGACCCACTGCTGCAGACCCACAGCTCCCATGTATGTTGTTCCATGGTCCCCTTCCTTGAGTCCCAGCAGTTTATCTCTAATTCCTGCTTCTGCAGATTTCTTTTGCTGCCCACATGATGACTTTCTCAGGCGTGACTAGTAAATTCTAAGGTCTTTGAATGCAATGCAAGATTTAGTTCCTCCCTACCAGAATATCCTAACAGGTGCAGATACACGTTTATTAATTGAGTGATGCAGGAGATTTTGTTTTCATTTTATTTCAGATTTCTTATTTACTTATTTTACTTTAAGTTCTGGAATGCATATGCTGAATGTGCGGTTTGTTACATAGGTATACATGTGCCATGGTGGTTTACTGCACCTATCTACCCGCCATCTAGGTTTTAAGCTCCTCATGCATTAGGGATTTGTCCTAATGCTCTTCCTCCCCATTCCCCCACTCCCCAACAGGCCCCGGTTGTGATGTTCTTCTCCCTGTGTCCATGTGTTCTTGTTGTTCAACTCCCAATTATAAGTGAGAACATGTGGTGTTTGGCTTTCTGTTCCTGTGTTAGTTTGCTGAGGATGACGGTTTCCAGTTTCATCCATGTCCCTGCAAAGGAGATGAACTCATTTTTTTATGGCTGCATAGTATTCCATGGTGTATATGTGTCACATTTTCTTTATCCAGTCTATCATTGATGGGCATTTGGGTTGGTTCCAAGTCTTTGCTATTGTAAATAGTGCTGCAATAAACACGTGTGTATGTGTCTTTATAGTAGAATGATTTATAATCTTTTGGGTATATACTCAGTAATGGGATTGCTGGGTCAAACGGTATTTCTGGTTCTAGATCCTTGAGGAATCGCCACACTGTCTTCCACAATGGCTGAACTAATTTACACTCCCAACAGCAGTGTAAAAGCATTCCTATTTCTCCACATCCTCTCCAGTAACTGTTGTTTCCTGACTTTTTAATGATTGCCATTCTAACTGGTGTGAGATGGTATCTCATTGTGGTTTTGATTTGCATTTCTCTAATGACCAGTGATGATGAGCTTTTTTTCATGTGTGTTGGCAATGTGGGAGTTTTTATATGTAATTAGGAACCAAATGCTTCTATTATTATTAGCTACAATTGAATGACTGAATGATTGCTTAAGTATTTTAAAGTCATTTAAGAAACCCCTTTTTGCCCAGTACCAGATGCCTAAAAGGCAAATTAGTCAGCATACTACAATAAAATGTTCACATTATAATAGATTTGCCATCAGGTCTAACATGGATGATATTCCCATTTATGGGCACTGCTTGGAAACAACAGGCCTGGGACACCACAATTCCAAACGGACTTTAGAAGATGGCTCTAATAGTCACCGAAGGTAGAACTCACCAGGGTTAGTTATCCATGAATTCTTCTTACCTCTGGCCAGGAAAGTTTGGTGGCCAAGAAACAGGAGGATAGAATGATGTGTAGCTCTCCAAAGCTAGGTTTGACTTTGTCAAAACCAAAAAGCAATAGGTGCTCCAGGCAGTTCCAGCAACACCCCCAGATCTCATTGGCTTGGCTGGGATCACACACCTATCCCTGACCAATTGCTGAAGTCAGGAGGATGGATTTCAATGATGAACATGAACAAGCCCACCTGAGATTTGTTGGAGGCAGAGATTGGGCTGGTCTCACTGCCTCCACTTCCCTCTTTCATCCCTCAGCAGAATGAGATGACCCTCAAGAGGATCATTGAGGAGGAAGGTTTTAGATAGCTTCTAACTGGAGTCACCAGACATCTGTTGGTTATCTTGTGAGCAGTTCTGATCACACTATGGAGGTCTGGTTTTATTAAGCATGATCTTCTCTTTTGGTGGAAAATATTTTTAGTTTTTTTATTATTTTGAAGTTGTGCAAGTAATTAGTAAACACATTCTTGTTACATGTTTAAACAAAACAGAAGTATAACCACAGGACCAGCTGAAGCCAATTAACCATTGCTTAAGTTGTTACAGATGGTGCAGAACCAAAATTGCGTCTTCTATCCCTGGCATGTGCAATGGGAAAAAGCTTTAAACTCCTAATTGGTAACACCACCCACCTAGTAGATCGACTGCATTGGCATCACCTGGGACTAGATAGAAAAGCTATAAAAGCTTGACCTATTCCTAGTTTGGGGAGTCAGATTTGAGCCTAGCTTCCTGTCTCCTTGCCAGTTGACTTACCATAAAGCCTTTCTTTTCACAAAAGCTGGTGCCATACTATTGGTTTCTATGCTGATCAGGAAGCAAGTCTATGCTGATCAGGAAGAAAAGGCCTCCTTCCCACAATTCCTGCTCCCCCACTCTGGCAGCACCTGCTCCATCCAAGTCTCCTCTCTGTGCCTGCATGTCTCCAAAGGTTGACGCAGTGAGCCAAGTCTTCTCAGGTTCATACCCTTAGGTCATCCTCTCCCAATGAATTTGACTTGCTTTAACGAATAGAATGTGGAGGGAGTACTGGTATCTTTTGGAGAATCTAAGTGTGCATTGTTTTAAAAATGGCTGCCTTTGGTCTAAAATCCCTAACATTTAATTGAATCCCTAAGCCATAATGGCAGATTTGGAATTAGGTATTGTCAAGCCTTCTAAAAGTACATTTCAATGTATTGCCATTAAAAGTTGTTTTTTTCCATTCAGCCCAGTACATTTGGCAGACAATTCAGATGAGTAGATTGGCCACGTAATATGGCAGTGATGACAACTTTAAAAATGCATCGTTTGTCTGCATTGGCATTCCTGCCAGCTAGTGATAGTCCAGGACTTTTAGTGAATTAAAGCTTCATTTGCCTGAAGAAGGTAGCAAAGTTACTGACTGCTTCAGATATAATTATGTTCATGACAGGATAAGAGGACATTTATGCAATAGTGTTGCTGTTCTATCACTGGTATTATTTTCACCAAATTTGTGGTCTGTATATGAGTGCATATGAAATGGATTTCCAAGTGTCCAAAACAACACAGAAGCATGGCACAGAAGATGGAAAATTTTAATAGGGAATGCTTGTGTTGGGGTATATTGAATTATGGAAGAATTTCAGTTGCATTGCCATGTAGAAAATGAATGTGAATGTATTCTCCAAGGAGAGCCATGATGTAAAAGAAAAAAGCAGTAGTTTATCATGATGCAAGACTTCAAAATATAGTTAATGATTGTGAAAGTTGGCCAGCTGTTGTGGACCACCTCTGTGCAATTGCTGTAATTTGTCTTTATAATATACTTCTTATGCCGAATTTTTTAGGTTTTTAAAGTCTTTAAAATCTTTTCTCCCACTACTTTAAATTATTAGTATTATTTGTTTATAATTCACCATGCTATGCATTTCATCTTTGCATCATTTCCAATACTGGAAGTATAAATTGTGTAAAGACTTTTAGAGAGTTCTAATTTGTTTTACACATTTTCATGCAAATTTGACTCCACACGAGTGTATTATCACAACTTTGACTTTGTGTGTAAGCATTGTGTGTATACTTAAAAACATTGAAACTTCAGCGGGGCGAGGCAGCTCATGCCTGTAATCCCAACACTTTGGGAGACCAAGGTGGGTGGATCACCTGAGATTGGGAGTTGGAGACCAACCTGACCAACATGGAGAAACCTCGTCTCTACTAAAAACACAAAATTAGCTGGGGCGTGATGGTGCATGCCTGTAGTCCCAGCTACCTGGGAGGCTGAGGCAGGAGAATTACTTGAACCCGGGAGACAGAGATTGTGGTGAGCCAAGATCATGCCACTGCACTCCAGCCTGGGCAAGAACAGTGAAACTCCATCTTTAAAAAAAAAAAAAAGGAAATTTCTTTCTTTTTGTACATTTGCATTGGTGAAAGAATTTCTTGGTCTTATATCTTTGGGTGACTGCATATGTGGTAGTGACCCATCACAGCTTTTGATTGATTTCATTAAAAGACTTAGGTTGTCCATCACAATAGTTCAGCTGACAGCATTTATATAAACTTTAAGGATATGAATATGGTTTGTAGGCCCATAACTTATACTCATGTAATTGTCATTAGCATACCAAAGTGTATGTTGCAAAAATATGTTATTATTGCCTAGCTTATTGTGTAAACTGGCTTATGAAGTGGTTGTGTTTTTATATATTTCTCTAATAAATCCCCTTTGAAAATGTAAATAAATTTCTTTTAAATTTAAAATTTTTGTTTTAAATATTTATTTTAATATAATTTTATTTTTATTTTATTTTAAATAATTTAATTTTTTTCCAGAATTATATCTTTTGGATTTTGATCTTTCTGGGATTTCAACATTTGGGATTGTGTCATTCCAGATGGCGTCTCTCAGAATTATGACCCAGACTCTAAAATTTCACTCTATATAGGAAAGGAAGTGATAAATATCTTTACATATACAGTTTTATACACTTACACATGAATAGAGTTCTACACATAAAGTTAGTGGGTCAAAAGGTGTGTGTATTTTGTATATCCATAGATACTTCCAAATAGTCTTCCAAGAAGGCTTCACTAAATTTCATTTGCTAGAAGAATATGTGAGAAGGCCCATTCTTTTGTGTTCTCACCAAATTTGACCATTCTGCTGGGTGAAAACGTGTATCTTTTTCAGTGTTAATTTCAATTTCCCAGATTACTAGTCTTTACAGATGTATATTGGCCAATTGCCTTTCTTCTGTGAATTTCCTATTTGTACCCTTTGCCTATTTGTTTCTATGAAGTTGATGGACTAACTTAATGCCTCACAGAAACTCTGTGAGTACCCTGGATATTAAAGCTTTTGTTTAATTTATTACATTTTTCTCAGTCTTTCACTTGCCTTTTCGTGCTACCTATGTCATTTGTTTTGTTCTACAAAAACTATTGATTTTCCTGAGTTTACTTATGGCCTTTGAATTTTAGGTCTTGTTATAAAAATATTATTCTCTAGTTTCTTATTAATGCTTTTGTATCTTGTTTCTTAGGTTTGGCTCTTTAACCATTTTAGCCTTTATTTTTGTGTATGGGGTATGCTGGACATGCTGGGGAGAATATCCCATTCTGCACCACAGTAACACATGCCTTACACAACCTTGCATAATGGCACCAGGCTGGGCTGCTCCGTGGATTCTCTTCTTAATGTACTAGCTAATCACAGCATCACTTTATAGCTCATCTTTTCTTCAATGGTTCCCATGGACATGTGTGTTCCTTCTCCTGGACTGTCTTCTAATTCTTTGTATGACTTGCCTGCTCCTACATTATTTTCACAAGTTCCTTTTTATCTTCTTCAGACATTTCTTCCTGTTTTTAAGAATCTTCTTTTATTAAATATACTTTGGAATTAATTTCCCAGCTTCTGGGGAAAAAGTACTGTTGGGACTTAATTGTCATCAGAGTCAAATTGTAGATTAATTTGGGGAAGAATTGGCATGTTTTTCTATTTAATTTTCCAATCCAGAAAGCATGGCATGTCTTTCCACATAAGCGGGTTTTCTTTTATTCATCCATCTTTCATTAAAGTTTTCTTCAATTTGATTGTGTACATTTCTCATTAAATTCATTTTATGTTTTTTATTTCTTGCTATTGTAAACAAGATATTTCCCCATATTAAGCCCTGTTTTCTTTTGCTAGCATTTGTCTGATACAGAATATGTTTTATGTATTTAGTATTTTCTTTCTTTTCTTCATCACTTTATTTAACACATATATATTTTTAACCAGCGTGAAGGGCTTTGACTTTTAATTGGCAGATTTGATGCATTTATGATTATTGTGGTTACTGAGGTATTGGGAACTATGACTGATGTTTATATTTTATCTTTGCCTTTCATCTGTGCATATTCTATTTGTATCCCTTCTTTTTACTGGTTAGGCTATTTTTGTTTCTTCCTTTTGTTCTGTAGTAGTTTGAAAGTCTCTTATTCCATTCTATTTTTACAGCAGTATATAATTTTGTATATACATATATAAACATAATTTTTTACTGCTACCTGGAACTAAGCATTTCTGGATCTTCTTCCACAAAACTGAACAGCCCTTGGCATGCCTTTCCTTTTCTTCTCCCACCTCTCCTTGACAATGGTTTCATACCTTTTATATTTAGATCTCCTGGGATATTAGTTCCTGATCATTGTAAAAATACATATTTAAAGTTATGCATCAATAGTTATTAAGGCATAAGGCGTATCTGTAACTTTTGCTGATTTTTTTATCATCATTGTTTCTTCCAGCCCACATCCTCCTCTTCTTTGTATTCATTGTTTTTCTGGAATAATTCCTTCAGAGTGTCTGTAGGTGGTTAACTTTCTGAATCCTCGCTTTGCCCTCCTACTGGGATGCTAGTTTGGGTGCATATAAGATTCTTGGCTCAATATTTCTATTCTTCAGACTTTTGATGATGTTATTTGTCTTCATGTATTTGATGCTGAAAGAGAACATTAAAATTATTCTACGCCTCCTTCCTTTTTAAGTAAACTGTCTTTGTTTTTTTTTTTTCTACTCCTGGAAAACTTTTAGAATGTTTCTCTCTTGATCTGTGTGTCCTGAAATTAGGCTACTGTGGGTCCATGAGTGCATCTTTCTTCACATTTCTCCTGGGAGCCAGGAAAATGCAATCACCCTGTCTCTCTCTAAAAATAAACATTTTGTTTTGCTGATATCTGAATATTTCTTTTCTTCTTTTTAAAATTGTATTTTTCTGGAATTCTTATGAGGCAGATGGATCTAAACTCTAACACTTTCCATTTTCATTTGTGTTTCAGTCTTTTTGGCACCAGGAGATTTCCTGGGCTCCATTGTTCAGCTTTCATAATCCAGTTTTGTACATCTCTGGAGCCCACTGCTTGAGTTTTCTCTTTTTGCCCTAAGTCAATAGATTTTTGTCTCTGATAGCCAAAAAAAAAAAAAAAAAATTGATAGAGGTGGAATGAAAAAAATGAAACTCTCACTCCCAGTAGTGACTAAAGCTTGAAAAACAAAGTGCCTTGGATTACATTGTAGAAGAAAAGTATAGACTATAACATGAAATTTCAATCAGAATCTAAATTGTTTTTGAGGGGTAAGGAAACTTCACAAAATGATTTTAAATCTCTTAAGAAAATATACATACAAGAGACAGCAGTTGACAAATGAACAGAGTCGAATTCAGGTAAAAGTCCACACAGAAATAGGAATTTAATATACTGCCAAGTTGGCACCTCAGTTCAGGAAGAAATGAACGACTTATTAAATAAGTGGTATGAACATGAGTGACAGTCCATCTGGAGGCTAAATATCATGGCTCTTCTCATATCCTATGTAGAAAAACACATTCTAAATGAATTGAAAAGCTAAATGAAAAACAATAAATAAAACAAATAAATGAATGTAAAAATAATAAATATTGTTAAAGTAAAAGTTAGAAGAATATTAGTAAGAACTTAAGGTCAGGAAGACCTTCTTAAAGCAAAATGGAACTCTCAGAAGCCATCTAGAAAATGACCAACATATATGATTATAGTAATGACTACAGTAATAATTTTCTTTTTTCCCCAAATACCTGCAGCAACTGAAAGCAGTAATGTTTGTTAGATAAAATGTAGATGCCTCCAAAAGAAAAATGATTGAAAAAGAAGTTAACATCCATTAATCTATAAGAAAAACTAAATAATTGAATTGAAAACTGGGCAGAAAGATATCAACAATCAAGTAACAGAAAAATAAATACAAGTACTCAATAAACGTGAGAAAAATTACCTTATTAGATTTGAGGGAAATGAGAACTAAAACAGAATGAGTTACTTTTGCTCATCCTTGGCAAAGATTCAAAAAATTGACACTGTGCGGTGTTGGGAAGGATAGAGACCACTAAGCTTGGTTATGCATGGGTGCTGAGAGGACAAATTACTGCACACCCTTGACAGGGAAATTCAGGTCTGTAACATTGGTGCTGGTATTCACATTCACTGCAAAGGTGGTGTTGGTGGTAATCATGTACCTCCAAGAAATTAGGCCCAGGCTACACATAACTCTGTAAAAGAAGTGGTGGTATTATTTACATCATTCTGTGACTACATGTTAGTAGTGGTAACCACATCACTCTTCAATGTACATTGTGATATTTACATAAATCTGCAACCTCCGTTGTGATCTTGACCCTATGACAGAGGAGCAGGGCATCATCCCAAATATCTGTGGTGCTGATTATGGTCATATTTACATAACTCTGCGATGCTGGTTGTTATTCACATGATAGTGGTGACAGTGGCATTCCCATGATTCTGTGCCAGTGGATGTGGTACAAACAGCACTCTGTCATGGTGTCGGTGGTACTTACGTAACCGCAGTATTTTCATGGCATCCACATAATTCTACCATGTTGTTCATGGTATTCATTTCACCTTGTGATGTTGACGGAGTCATTCACATAATTCTGTGATGTTGGTGGTGGTATTTACATAACTCAGTGATACTGTTCATGATATTCACATAACTGTGACATGGGAGGTCACGGTATTCATATAACTCTGAGTGTTGGTATTGACATAGTTTTGCATCGTTGTTTATGGTGTTTGCATAACTGTGATGCCAGTTGTGGTTTTTGCATCATGCTGTAGTGTTGGTGTTGATGATATTCATATATTTCTGCAGCTTTGATTGTGGTATCCACACAAATCTGTGACATTAGCCACAGTATCCATAAACTCCGTGGTGGTGGTGGTTGTATTCACATAACTCTGTGATAGTGCGGTGTTGTATCCACATCACTCTGTGATGTTGGTTGTATTCATATAGCACCACGATGGTGGTCACAGATTGCAAAGTCTTTCATAGTGTTTACATAACTCTGGAACATTTGTTGTGGTGTTGACATAATTGTGTAGCACTGTAGTAATGTTAGTCTCATAACATGGTGATGTTGTTTGGTGATGTTTATGTAATTCTCCACTTGTGGTTGTGGTATTCACATGATTGCAATATTGGAATTGGTGGTGGGGTTCGCATAACTGCAAAATTTGTCAAAATAGTCCCATACTGCAACCTTCATCACAGTATCACATAATTTTGCAACATTGATGGTGGTACACATGTAACTGTGCTATGGTTCTGCTGCTGATAGTCACATAACTGTGACATTGGTTTTCGTACTTGCCTAACACTGTGACATTAGTGCTGGTGGTATTTGCATGTTTCTACAATGTTTGTGGTGCTATTCACATAACTGTGATATTGATCATTGCATTTACATAATTCTGTGATGATGGTGGTGGTTGTGTTACTCTTAAGTGCAAGTGTCGTGGCTGTATACAGGTAAATCTGTGACATTGTCGTTGCTGTTCATGTGACACTGCAGTGTTGTTGCTGGTGGTCATATAAATCAATGACATTACTCATGGTGTTCACACAATCTTTTGAAAGTGTTCCTGGTATTTGCATGACTCTGCAATGTTGGCGGTAGTAGGATTGACATGCACTGTGCAGTTTATCATGATGTGCATGCAACTCTGAGATGATTGCCATGGTATTCACAGAACTGAGATTCATCACGGTGTTAACATAATTGTGCATTGGTACTGCTGGTGGTATTCAAATGGCACTGTGACATTGCTAATGGTGGTATTTATATACTTCTCTATTGGTGGCAGTGGTATTCACATGAACCCACGACATTTGCCATGATAGTCACACAATTTTGCAGCATTGGCTGTTGTGGTATTCATAATGTCTCTGACAGTGAATGTGGTGTTCACATAACTCCCTTGCCAGTTATGGGATTCACATAATTTTGCATCATTGTTGCTGGTGGTATTTATGTAGTTCTGTGGTGTTAGTCATGGTACTATTCACAATATTCTTTGATGTTGGTCATGGTCATATATGGATAACTGCAAAATTGGCTGTGTTATTCTAATAAATCTGTAAGTTATTAATGGTGGCATTGACATGATTCTGCAATGACGGAGGAGGCAGTACTCATCTAACTCTGAGATGTTGGTCATGTTATTGAAGTTGATTCAGGTGGTACTCTACTCTGGTGGTCACGATATTCATATAACAGTGATGGTGGTTGTGGTATTCAAATAACCCTGCAACTTGGTCGTGTTATTCACATAACCCTGTGATGGTAGTGTTGGTGGTATTCCCATAACTATATCATTGGTTGCCTATTCACATAGCTCTGTCATGTTGAACGTGGTATTCACATCATGTTGTGACATCAGTAGTAGTGGTATTCACCTAACTTTATGATATGATAGTGGTGGGGATTATATTCATATAACTGCAGTGTTACTGCTGGTGGTATTCTTATAAACATGTAATGTTGGATGAGGTTGCAAATCATCACTCTGCAACAATGGTGGTGGCACTCATATAACTCTGCAACACTGGTCATAGTTTTTACTTAACTTTGTGATAATGGATGGAGTATTTGCATAATTCTGTGACTCTAGTCATGTTATTTATATAAATATACTCATTCCCTAGCATCCATGGTGTGGTTTCAGAACCCTCTAGGATACCACAATTAATAGATGCTCAGATTCCTTATATAATATGGTATAGTATTTATATGTAGCCTATATATATGCCCTATATACTTTGAATTCTCTCTAGATTATTTATGATACCTAATATAAGTGCTATGTAAATAGTTGTTATACTGAATTGTTTATTTGCATTACTTTTATCTATTTCACTATTTTCAATCCACAGTTTGTTGAATCTGTGAATGGGGGACATGCACACATGTAGACTGACTGTATACGTCCATGGTGGGGCAGGTATTTATACAACCCTGTAATGGTAGTGGTAGTGTTAACATAACTCTGAATTGTTCACAGTGTTCACATAACTCTATGACATTGTCGTGATATTTATATAATTCCACAGTGATTGTGGTGGTATTCGTGTAACTCTACCATATTTTTTTTGTAGTATTTTCACAATTCTCATAAATCTGGGACAGCATGGTGGTGGTGGTATTTCCATAATTCTATGACATTTGTGTTCAGGGTATTCACATAACTCAGTTTGAGTTGTGGTATTCATATAACCTTGTGACGTAGGTCATAGTTTTCATGTAACTCTGCAATGGTGACTGTGGGGTAATTCTGTGGCTTTGATGCTGGTGGTATTCACATACTTCTGTGACATTGGTCCTATTATTCACAAGAACCTGTGATGTTGGTTGTTGTAATCACATAATTCTGCAATGTTGATGGTAGCCTAATTAATATTTCTCTGTGACATTGGTCATGGAACTCACATAATGGTGGTGGTGCTATTCAAATATCTGTCTTGGTAGTGGTAATCTCTTAATACTGCCAGAGTAGTTGAGGTATTCAAGTAATTCCATGATGATGGTTGTAGTGGTAGTCATATAATTCTGATGGTGTTAGGTGTGATAATCCCGTGAGTCTGCAAAGTTTGCTGTGGTCTTCACATATCTTGGTGACAATGGTGGTATTGGTGCTGGTGCAATGGTGAGAATAATAATGACATTTATGGGTGTAGAGACAGGCTCAGGAAAATTTAAAGTTTATTAGAAGATAGACAAAGCCAGCCTCCAATTTATATTTTCTAAATAATTCAAATGCAGATTTTTCTGTACCATACCATGAGATCTCTTCCTGCTAAATCTAAGGCATTTATGTAAAAAATTTATTATCTTCAAACTCCCCAAAGGCTTTGGAACATAAAAATTGTATCTAGTTATTTATCCATAACTTTAGTTATGTCTGTATACTTACACATACACATTTTCATGTGTGAAACTGATCAAAATTTAGCTATAAATTTAGATGTATAAATCTGAGCTTCTAAAATTTTATGATCATGCAGAAGAGGACCTTCTGGTAAACCAAAGTAAATCACCTTTGAGAGTAATCTATAGTTCATAGAACCCAAAATGTTTATTAGACAATGACATTTGATGTTGATGAAAACGTTGGCCATATTATGTTTTCATTGTTTCTCTAAAAATTATAAACCTGTAGAAGTCTCATAAAAGACTAGAAATACAATGTTGAAATCTGGGTGGTGGTTTCATGACAAA
Organism: Aotus nancymaae; assembly: GCF_030222135.1. Classification (NCBI taxonomy): domain Eukaryota; kingdom Metazoa; phylum Chordata; class Mammalia; order Primates; family Aotidae; genus Aotus; species Aotus nancymaae. The sequence goes on from NW_026988455.1 coordinate 23,837,798, forward strand.
TATATGTTTAAATAATCATTGAATTAAACATTTAATATGCTTGCATTTCACAGTATATAAGTTATACCTCAACAAAAGCTTTAAAAAGTATACATCCAAATAAGATGAAAATACGAATAGGTTTTAGAATAGTCCAGTATAGTGCCAATCTAACCACTCACGATATTTTCTGCGGCTATGAGTTATTGCTTTTATAGAAACAAAATAAAGCCTCACCATAGAATTTAAAGTTAAAGTGTGATTTAAGAAATGTGTATGGCTCCCAAAAATGCCTTTGTGTAGTTAGGAGTTGTCTCTTTATCTCAGTTCTCAGGGCTCACTATTTACATTTTTTCCCCTTGCAGTACCTGGGGTGCATTGAAGTTCTGCGCTCAATGAGGTCTCTTGACTTCAGTACAAGAACACAAATTACCAGGTAAGCCCTCTTGAAAATGGACTTCTGTGATTTTACCTCAGAAGGAAATATCTCAGAGGTTAACAACTCAGACATTTTTAGAAGTAAAGATGGACCCTTGGAGGGTTGGTGGCTAGTGACAGTAAGTCAGGACTATCCTCGTCTCAAGACATGTGGTTGTTCATCCATGTTTGTGATGTGTCTCTCTCAACCAAAGTACCTTGAAGGACACTTTGCCCTTGCACGCTCTTTTTATAATTTAGCTGCAGACATATGGAGCAGCTGAGTATTTATGTTTGTTTCTTTAACGTGTGAAACTCGAACACAAGATTGGTATTTAAAAATGTACTGAGCCATGTTCTTTTTAAAAAAGAAAATCAAGATGTCAAGAGAGACTTTCCAACAGTATACACAGAGAGTAAAATGCATAGAATTGGAAGTAGAAACAACGATGGGAGTAGGTCATTCAGCAAGCAGACCGATTCTTTAAGGTGTCTGTGACTTCGAACAGGTTTTATATATTCTCCACCACCAAGTAGAATTGAAGCTTCTTGGGGACCAGTATTTAAGCACTTGTTTTTAAAAAATAAGATGCTATGCTCTGGTATAGCTCCTAGTAGAGCTTACATCTTTAGAAAAATGCCAGTTTCAAGCCAGCTTGAAAAGGAGAACTGGAAAGCTAGGACAGAGTCTGTGAAACTGCTACATTTCTGTGGTCAGGAGCTTAGGTTGCTTTGGCACTTATGCAGTCACTTAATTTAAATAGTAACCTCAGAAAAATACCTCATATTTACTTTATTCAAATCATTCTATTGTATATATTTGGATTAGCAAGCCAAGTGTAAAGATTGAGCTTTAGAAAGCAATTGGTTGTAGTCATTAGTTGCTAAGAAACATACACACCTCGATTCTGTTCTAAGTACCATAATAATACCTCTTCTTCCTCACTGAAGAAATTCATAAATAGTTAATGTTTTTTTTTTCTCTTTCCTAAGTGCCTTGAAACATACAGATTGTGAATGTATCAGTAATCTACATGAAGGAAGGAATCCACTTCCACATATTTGTAGAAAATGGTTTATGAAAATTTCAAAGACAATGGAATGGTATTTTGAATAGAGGAGTACTGTGGTTAAAAGTAAAAGCTTGAGTGTTTGCTTAGTCATTTATTCACCTTACTCATGAAAAGGTATGCCAGTGGCATCATCATGGGCAGAACACTGTGCCAGTGCCTGGAGGAATATGGGAACTGTGTGACATTGGTCATGTTCTCCCGTGTGGTGGTTGTTTTAAGGGAAGTACAGTCAATTGGGAGAAAACTGTCAACCATTCCTACTGGGTTCCCTTTCTAGATGCTAGGATTTCTGAGGTGATTTCATGCCATTTTAACTCTCCTGGTGTAATCTTAACTATCTATTGCTGATTGTGCACACACAACATGCTGGACAACATGGCTATCCTGCTTTGCTAGGCCTCTCGGTGTTGGAGAAAGGTGTATACACAAATGATTGAGGGGCATCTGAGGGGCACAGAACAAGTTCTGCTCCTTGGGGTAGTGGTGGGGTGGGAGAACAAGTGAATAATTCCAATTTTCTCTTTGATGAGGATACAACTCCTGGGACCCTCTGGGGTAGAACTCAGATGGGCAGAAGTAATAACATTGTAGAAGAAAGCAGTTGTAACAGGCATTGATGGATTTGGAGGTTTTGATGTCTTTCTTCAATCCCGTTCCGTTTAGATTTTTGGGAAGGTGACATAGCATAATGTGGCAAGTGGAGCATGATTCTTGTACTTAAGAAACTTCGTGTTGAATTCTGTTTGTGCCAGAATTGCCTTGGGTTTTACTAGACTTCTTGAGAACTACATTTGCTTGTCTCCATGATGCTTTCTGTCTCTTCCATCATTTTTAGCACGTGACATGTTTCTTACTTTAGCTAATAGCTGGAGGTCACTCAAAGGAAACAATTTGACAAATCAACTTCAGAATGAAGCCCTTTGCATCCGGTTGAAGAATATACAGCAATGTCTTGTAGATGTAGCACACTGTGGAGCTTTTAAGGTCTCTGTGGTAACTAAGTGTTAAACATACCTGTGATTAAACTCCACTGCCATGGTTTACTTTATATACTAAAGGGATTCTTGGAAGGTTATAGGGAAGTCTAATGTTCTAATTAAGTTATATTATACAGGCATCAGGAAAACTGGTTTCCAAAGGCATTCCAGTTACACCTTTTATTAAAAAATATTTTTATAAGGAGATAATTAATACCTACTGATCTGTTCAATTAAAAATTTTGCCCCTACAGCAGAGCTTCACTCCCAGCATTTCACTTTGTATATACAAATGTGAGGACTCCACCTCAGAATTGAGGTGTTTTGAAAATTACCCAGGAATATGCATAAAATCTTCTTAGTTGGAAACATATGAAAGGAAAATATCTTTCTTTTTGGAAAGGTATTTCCTTTTTGTTCTTTTTCAGTGTATTGGCTGGATTCTGAGGAGATATTTATCACTGATGTCAGTGTGTGTGTGTTGTAGTTCAGAGTGTGGCCTGCTACATAAACAACAAGGCGTAGGTATAAATGAAGGAACATGTGGATCAGCCATCAGTGCATGAGTGGACTGAATGCTATGAAATTGCATACTTTTCTGTTAGATAGTTCATGGGAGAGACTTTGCTGAGTTAGCTGAGTAACCATGTGATCTTGATCGAAAAGTGTTAAGCATTCAGTAGGGCTTTGAGTCTGCACAAACGAGCAAACAAGCCCTGGTGAGATGAAGAAGGAAACAGGAGCCTGGAGATGTCTGAATTGCGGATGTTGGTGAGAATCACAACCTGGCAGGCATGGAGGTGGTCTCCTTGCCAGCCCTCTGTATGGTGGGTTTCATCTTCAGCTTGAAGAAGAGCAGGCCAGACAAGACCTCAGCACAGCTTTGCAACTCTGTCCACCCTCTCTTCTCTTCTACGAGTTCACTTGGAAGACTTAGCACAACTCAACTCTCAGGTCACTTCCAGCTTCCAATATTCTATAAATGCTCTCAGAAAACAAAAGTCCAAGGTAAAAACTTTCACCTTGCAATCTTTCCACTCCATCATGTCTCTGAGCATCCTTACCCATGTGCATTCCATCCCAACTCTATGTATGTATTGTGTGCATGAGCCTGGGTGTGCACCCTCATTGGACTTCCTGCAATGGAGGAGCCAACCAGACTACATGCTGGGCACCATGGCACGAGGGAAGGACCTCCTTCACCTGTGCCTCCACTGTGACCTCTCTACCTCTCTCTTCAGACATTTTTGTGTTGCATGGATGTTTAATCACAAGTTCATTTGGGGATGGAAGCAATGCATATTGTGCAGTTTTAAGACAAGCTGCATTTACTAACAGGATATTTGTGGTGTTTGTAGAGAATTTCCTATCTTCAGGACCTGGCCCAGGCTGGGAGAAGCTGTGTGGAGTGGAAAATGGACACTGAGGAAGAATGGCAGGTAAGGTCAGGCCTCCTTGGAACCTCAGAGAATGTCAGAAGTTGAGGAATGCTTTGAAGGTTTCATTATACCTGCCCAGTTGGATGAAGTGTATTCCCATATACAGGGCAGTGGGATCTGAATATTTTTGTTCAGATTTTGTGGTAATAATTTCTTCTTTGAGAGTGGGTAGCATGAACTCTACTAAGTGGGCATGAATTGGCTGCAGCTGTTCTATGTTAATGAAGGTCATTCTGTTAGTGTTAGGGTGACTTTCTCATTTTTGCAAACACTGGAATGTAACTCTGAAGAGTCTCATATTTGGAAATCCATTATAGAAACCATGCCAAGATATTTTTATACCTGGCGCAGGGTATAGAAAACAAAGTTGACTTTTGCTCGTGGGCTTCCTTAGATCTGGTAAGAAATCTTATCTATAGATTAGATCTTTACAATTTCACTTCAGTCACGCATCAAGGATATATGCATGTTTTTTTTTTGAGACAAGGTTTTACTCCTGTTGTCCAGCCTGGAATACAATGATGTGATCTCAGCTCACTGCAACCTCTGCCTCCCAGGCTCAAGTGATCCTCCCACCTCAGCCTCCTAAGTAGCTGGGACCACAGGTGCATGCCACCATGCCCAGCTAATTTTTGTATTTTTTTTTTTTTTGTAGCGGTAGAGTTTTGCCATGTTGGCCAGGCTGGTCTCCAATTCTTGGGCTCAAGCAATCCATTTGCCTCGGCCTCCCAATGTGCTGGGATTATAGGCATGAGCCACTGTGCCTAGCCACCGTGTCTAGCCACCGTGCCTGGCCAGGGATAGGGTCCAAGAGATGAGTCATTAGGCAATTTTGCCATTGTGCTAACATCGTAGAGTGCGCTTAGGCTAGATGCTCTAACCTACTACATACCTAGGCTACATGGCATAGCCTGTTGCTCCTAGGCTACAAACCTGCACAGCATGTGACTGTGCCGAATTCTGTAGGCAATTGAAACACAGTGGTAAGTATTTGTGCATCTGTCATATCTAAGCATAGAAAAGGTATAGTAAAAATACACTATTATACTCTTATGGGACCACCTTGATATAGTCGGCTCATCATTGACTGAAATGTTTATGTGGTACATGTACTTGATAATAATATTTCTGAATTCCTTTTTCTCTGCAAAATAAACACTTTTAATGTTGATTTAAGTTAAATGTGCCAGGGAGAAGGAAAGGAGTAAATCTATTTTTATAGATTCTCTGAGGCTTGTTGAATCTCAGAATTAAAACAGAGAGCAGTGGTGTGAATTACCCACCACCCCACTCCACCCCAGCCCTGATCCCTGTGCATTTGGGTGGTGCACAATGGCTAGCTTTTGGATTTTAGCCTTACAGGCTCTTTCTAAATGTGCTTATTCTAAACACGTTTCATGGCCGAGCCTCTCTCAGCCTGCATTTGCAGAGGGGTGAGGCCTGGCAGGAAGAGGTTGGTGCTGTCTTGGTTTAGAGTCCTTTTTGAAAACACCAGCTTGCCTGTGTGTGCATGCATCCTGCCTTTGGCATAAAGTAAGCTGGATGCCTCCACTTCACTTCTGCACTGTTACTCTAGTTTTAATGCTAACTAGGATAATATTGTATCCTCCTATCTCCTTCATGAGCATTTATGTGCAAAAATGCATTAGACACAGGAGTGCAGGTATCATGAGTCCTCAGGGACCACAACCCAGGAAAGAAGCCCAGAGTCACAGGGCGAAGGGCCACGTACTCACCGCAGGCATGGGATACTACCCCAGAAACATGGAAGAGGGTCCCTGCAGGCCAGGGAGACTTCCCAGAGAAGGGAGGGAGCATTTAAGCCAGAGTGAATTTCTCCTCCAACAATATGGCAGCTGTAGGACTGAAGCAATTGCTTTGACTTGGGTTGAGTTCTCCAGCCAGCTCATCAGGGTGACTGGAATGTAGGTGGTCACTCCTGACAGTTTCTTAGCTGGTCCAACTGTGCAGCAGTTCTAATGCTTGCCAAAGAGTAGGGACCTGAGTTGGGCTCAGTGAAGGACCATGGAGCAGTCTGCACCCATCAGGCTCCAGCCTTCCTGCTGTTAAAACACCAGCAGAGCCCTGGGACAGAGGGATTGGGGCTCTGCTTCCTCCAGGCCTCATTCTGTTCTGTTTTCATGTTCAATTTCTCAACCATTATGGATCTAGTAGGTTTATTTTCATTTGTGTGGTTAAACAGACATCACTGCGGAAATGTCTGATCCAATTGTGGTGCAGGGAAGGGATCCGCGAGCTGTTTTCTTGGTTAGACCAAAAGTATCTTAAGTTGCATTCCCCCAGCAGCTCCTGAGATTTGGTGCGAGGAGACTATCTGGGATAATACTTAGGGAGCAGTGGCGGGGGTGGGCACAGCCAGTAGGAAGGGAGACCTGTCCCTGGGACCATTTGGAGCAGGGTTCTGCTGTGGGCGCTGGGCCCTTTGAGGAATTGTGTGAGAACTGGGGAAGCTGGGGTGTCTGCTCACTGACTGCCTCCCCTCACTATTGAAGGACAGTTCCCTGCTCCTTCAGAATGCCTGTGTGGGCTGAGAAAGCTGGAGAAGCCACCACTGGAGCAGCAGAGACCAGGTGCAGGCACTCCAGGGAGCATGGCAGCATTTACGGGAGTGTCTATGCAGCTCAGAGTGTCAGGACCTGCCAAGCGACAGCACTGAGGACTCGGCTCCCATGTCTCACTCTCTAAATTAGAATTTTCAGTTGAGGTGCCTTTAAAGAGCTACCTGTTTCAGTCTTTGGACAGCAGACTCCTGATCCCTTGGAGCAGAGCCTGTTGATGTAGGGTGAGCTTCCTACTCTAGTGGATGAGGAAAGGGTTCCTGGGTACCCACCCACACTACCACTCAGCAGAGACACTCATTCCACCAATGAGATTGACTGCTCTAAGGCTGCGGTCCTCATTCAGAGAATAAGATAACACCCTCACTTCAACGCTTGTTGAGAGACATAGAAATGAGACCTGAACGTGCTGGGGCTGCACCTGATACATAGTAGATGTTCAATAAATCTGCATGGGGTTGTTACCACAAATCTCCTTTTGCTACTCACTCCTGATAAAATGCTGTGTATAATAACATCAATTGCTGATTGGTATTGTTATTATTATTAACCAATTCAATCCAAGGTGTTTTTTTCTAACTGAAGAGAAAGATTGGTTTGATGCAACAAACTGAACTTATCAAAAATTTGTAGTGATGTGGCATTAATTTTCTCTTGAGCTGATGTTGTCTAGTATTTCATTCTGTGTTCCTGTTTTACTAATTCTAATGACGAGGATGAGGATGATGCTAGAAGTGAATACTTACCCTGCTCCAGACGCTGTGCTAACATGTCATTCATACATTCAACAAATATTTATCGAGCACATACCATGTCTAGTCACTGTTTAGATATTGAAGATAAAACACCAAGTAAGTGCTTACCTTCTGTTGTGGGGAGAGGGAAATATTCAAACATATACATAAGTAGGATATTAAGGGGAACCATGTGAACATGCCATTTTTATAGATGAAATGAACCAATATCAGTAATTTTATATAGTTCAGCACAGTAATTTCAGATAGCGATGAGGGTGTGTGTGGTCTTTTCTCAGTAACCTTGGGAGGCAGACTGTGTGTATTTTGGGGATGAGGATACAGGGTCAGAAAGTTTATGCAAATTGTCTAAGACTAGATAGCTAGGAAAAGGCAAAGCCAAGATTTGAGCTAGAACAGTCTGAAGCCAGAGACTACAGTCAGGAGTAGCCATTATACTGCTGCTTGAGTGAGAGGGTTTGCATCCTTCAGAAAGGCAGAAGGACTCGCAAACCCCACAAGTACGCAGTGCAGAGGGGCATCATTTGGAGGATGAAAATTACCTGCTAATTACAAGACCATCAAGATACATTTGCTGACCGCCATGGTGTGATGGTCTCGAGCAGGGTGCAAAAAAAAATGAGTATAAGTGTAGAGTCTGTGCGAGGCACTTGCAGTTGGCTGGGAAGCAGCGGGCAGTGCATGTAAAGAGAAGGGTCAGTCCTGGGGTTAGCATGGCCTCTGCGAAGACTGCACTGCCCACGTTCACCTGACTGTGCTCATCCTGGGCGTGGTGATGTCCCTTCTTTCTGTGCTTCAGAAACTCGTAGTTGAATTTCCCCAAAGAATAAAAGGATACATAACAACATAGAAGTCTTTAAAAATTTAATAGGAATAATTTATAGAAAAGATAAGGACCTCACTACCTCAGATAGCAAATGAAGGGTGGGATGGGGTGGGGAGAGGATGGGCTTGGTATGGGGATGGAATGGGCAACCCCCAAGGCGGTCCTGCTTCCTAGCTCGAGGTGGTGACAGCACAGTACAGAAGATCTCTGGATCACAGCAGAGGGGAAGCACTTCTCACCTAATGTGGGCTCCCCCGCAGCACAAATTCCTTTAAGAATTCGTCAGGTTGGTTGCAGAGGGGTCGTGGGGCTGGTCTGTGTTCTGTGGGTACTCTGACTTGGGACGGGGCCCTCAAGGATTTGCTATACATACTTAAATCATTTCATTTGCTAGAATAGTGGTTCTCAAACTGGAGCATAAATACATCAACATCACCTACAGAGTTAGTTACAACACGTATTGCTGAGCCGACCCCACAGAGTTTTGTGATTCAGTAGGTCGGAAGTGGAATGTGAGAATGTGAACTTCCAACAAGTTTTCAGGGGTTGCTGATGCTGCTGGTCCAGGTAACCCAGTTTGAGAACCAGTATTTTAGAGTTCTATTTTTAACTTAGGAACGATTTGCGACTACCATCTATGAAACCACAGCTTTGAAAATGAGTCTGTTTATTTTTTTTCAATTGATCCCACTCATCCAGAAATTTTAAAAATGGAGAACATAGATGACTTGGTGACTGAGAATGGCTTAAATAGAATCCATAAAATGAATCCGTGGTGTTCATTCCCCCATTCTCCTTAAGAACCATCTGGCATGGTGCATATTTATAATCCTCATGCCAGAAACACATTTGTGTCACAGTGTACCTCTCTGACTGCTCCTTTTCTGTCTCTTCCTCTGAGTTCACTTATCCCCCAGACATATCATTCCATAAGGATCCCTTTGCTCTTGACAGAGGCAGCCTCTGGTAGTAGGTTTAGAGTGTGACCATCTGGGTTTTTGTCTAGTCTCCACAACTTTCCAGCACGTGACTTAAGCCCTCTGTTTCTTAGTTGCCCCATCTTTAAAATGGGAATCACAATAGCACCTCCATCATAGGGCTGAGGATTAATTGAGCTAATATCTGAAAAGCATTTAACAGGCTGCCTAGGACATGCAAGGGCTCAAACATGTTGACAAATATTGATATTCTCATTTTTATTTGATCCTCCCCATATTGGTAATCTCATTGCTTCAAACAACACTTCCAGGTACTTAAGTCACAAATCTCTATCCCACCTCTGAATTTCCTCTTGAGGTTCAGGCCTGGGTTATAGTAGCCTAGCCTGCTAGACGTGTCTTTTTGGAGGTAGCCAAGCAGCTACCTGAGCAAACTTATTTCTCATAACTCCCCCCATTCTCCCCTCCATTACTCGGGTCAGGCTCGGCTCACACTTCCGAATTCTCTTAACCGCAATCCACGTGGTCTCCCAAACTCAAAAGCTTGGAGCTGGTTTCATCTCATCTTTCTCCCTGTCCAATTACGAATACCTGCTGATTCTCCCTCAGAAACTCCCTTGTCATTTCTCTCTCTTTCCCGTCTCCCTGCTTCAGTTTCCTTTGTTCCTGCTAATAGGTTAATGCGCCTCAAACATGTGACTCCCTATTAAACGTTGTTTATCCATTCTGTGCTGAACACAATGAAAACGTTCTTAACTTAGCATTCAGTGTTAAGTTCCACTTGCCTGGCTGCAGCACGCCTTTCCAAACATTTCTCCTAATGCCCATTCAGTGTATCCTCCACACTGAATGCCTGCTGTCCATTCTCCCGGTCCACAGTCCGTGCCCCACCATCACCCTCCAGGCTATATATTCAGCCACAGATGTATTTACTTTTGTCCTGAGCTGCAAGGCCACTGTGTCCATATTCATCTAGAGACTTTTATTTCATTGCACATCATATTGAACTTTTAAAGGCACAGACTACTTTTCATCTACTTTTAAAGACAGAAAGTCCTCACTTAACATCATCGATAGGTTTTTGGAAACTGCAACTTTAAGTGAAATGGTGTATAACAAAACCAATATTTTTTTTTCCTCTCCAATGGTATAATGAAATGACTTTGCCATACATTGTTTTGCTTAAAGCCAAAGTTTCCAAGAAACTATACATGACATTAAGTGAGGACTTACTGTATCATCTGCTGTAAAACACTTCATTATCGTGTAATCACTAAAAAAAGAAAAACTGTCTATTAAAATATGACACGATGCTTTCATATCACTTAGAATCAGTTTATATATATTAGAAACACTATTTGGGGTTTTTACAGGCAAAGACTTACATCATTATAACACTTGTACATCTCCTAAAAGGAAAAATAAGCAATATAAAAAAGTTATTCCTGGACGAGTGTGGTGGCTCACGCCTGTAATCCCAGCAGTTTGGGAGGCCAAGGCGGGCAGATCACGAGGTGAGGAGATTGATAACATCCTGACCAACGTGGTGGAACCTGTCTCTACTAAAATACAAAAAATTAGCCATGCGTGGTGGTGCGTGCCTGTACTCTCAGCTACTTGGGAGGCTGAGGCAGGAGAATCGCTTGAACTGGGAGGCAGAGGTTGCAGTGAGCTGAGATGTGCCACTGTACTCCAGCCTGGTGACAGAGCAAGACTCCGTCTAAAAAAAAAATTCCTAAAGTCTTCCTCAAATTCAGAGTCTGAATATACAGAATCATTTCTTGTCCCAGATTCATTACCACCAATTTTTTTCCCTAAGTTTTATTGTCTATTAGGTCATTTGAAGAGCACTGGAAATCAATAAAATTGGAATCTGAAAATAGATAGGGGAAATATTTAAAACCAAAGGCAGTTTTCAAAAAGATCAATGCCATTGATAAACTGCTAGTTAGATAGATCAAAAACAGAGAGAGAAATTCAAATGATCAATATCAAGAACAAAGGAGAGGCCATCATCCTTGCACAGACTGTGGACACTGAGAGAATAATAAGGGCATCAGGGAAAACTTGATGCCAATGAATTTGACAACTTAGATAAAATAAGCAAATATTTGAATGATACAACAACCAATGTTTGCTAGAGAAAAATAGATAATCTGAATAGGCCTACATCTATTAAATAAATTAAATGATTGTAAAAAATTTTTCAGAGAGAAAACACCAGGGTCGGGACCACTGATGAATCCTACCAAACATTTAGGAAAAAATAACATCAATTATCCACAATCTTTTCCAGAAGATAGGAGCAAACACTTTTCAGTTTATTTTAGAGGCAGTATTATCCCAATATCCAAACGAGAAAAAGGCATTACAAGAAAAGAAAACTTACGAACCTAGACACAAACCCTAACAATATATAAACAAATTGGATCAAGCAATATGTCAAAAAGAAAATAATGTACTATGCCCTGTAGGGGTTTTCCAAGAATTGTGCAGTTGAGTCAACATTAAAAAAATTCAGTGTAATTCCCCATATAGGCAGACTAAATATATATTCATATATATACATGTATATATATATATATATATATGAAAATCTCAACAGATACAGAAAAGCCTTTGACAAAATTCAACATAAAGCTCAACAAATACAGAAAAGGCTTTGACAAAACTCAACATACATTCATCATAAAAACTGTCAGAGCACCAGGAATAGAAGGCAAGTTCCTCAATCTGATAACAGGGCATCCACTGCAAATCTATAGCCAATATCATAGTTAATAGTGAAAAATGAATACTTTCCCTCTAAGACAGGGAAAAAGGCAAGTCAGTGCAGTAAGGCAAGAAAAAATAAAAGCCATTCAAATTGGACAAGAAGTAAAAGCATCTTTTTTTTTTTTTTTTGCAAATAACATGAACATCTACATAGAAAATCCTGACAAATCTACATGAAAACTATTAGAACCAATAAGTGAGTTTAGCAAGGTTGTAGGATGCAATGTCAAAATACAAATATCAATTGTATTTCTACATACTAGAAAAGGTCAGTTGGAAAATAAGATTCAAAAAATGACCATTTACAATAGCATAAAAACATAAAATATTTTAGTATTACATTTTAAAAAAATGCGGAAGATTTATATGCTAAGTATGATTGAACATTAATGAGGAAAAATTAAAGATCTAAATAAATGGACAGATATACTGTGTTCATAGACCGAAGACTCAGTGTTGTTAAAATGTCAGAATATTTCCAAATTGATTTATAGATTTAACATAATTCCAGTAAAAGTCCCAGTAGGCTTTTTGTAGAAATTGACAAGTTGATTCTTAAATCTAGAATAACCAAAATAATTTTGAAAAATCAGTTCAAACATAATTCACACTAGTGATCAATAATTCAAAAACTCATCAATACAGTGTGGAATTAGCACAAGAACAGACTTAAATGAAATAATTCTAAGTAATAAAAAACAAGATCTTGATATGCACAACAATGTGATGGCTCTCAAAAACACTTCGCTAATTAAAATAAGCCAGATACAAAAATCTTCATACTATATGATTCCCTTTATATGACATTCTAGAAAAGCTAAAACTATAGAGAAAGAAATTAGATCACTGGTTGCTAGGATCTGGTGGTGGGGAAAAGGGATATTGGTTACAAAAGGGGCATGGAGAAACCTTTTAGAGATGAAAGAACTATTCTATCTCTTGATTTGATGATAGTTACGTGACTATACATGTTTTTCAAAATTTGTAGAACTGAGGCTGGGCATGGTAGCTCCCAGTACTTTGGGAGGCTGAGGCAGGAGGATCACTTGAAGCCAGGAATTTGAGACCAACCTGGCCAACATAGTGAGAACCCATCTCTACAAAAAATTAACAAAAAAATCCCTCAGAACTGAACATCTAAAAACGGTTTATTATACCTCGACAAACCTGACTCTTAAAAAAGCTCTCAACTTTTTTGGAATTCTCTTTCAAATTAATCATACCCATTCTGCAAGCTTTGATGTGTATGTGCAGGAAATGGTAACTATATCATGACTGTTGCCTGGCCCACAGCAATTTCAGAAATGTTAAAATTAGAAAAAAAATACTCAGATCAATTCTAATGTTAAAATTAGAAAAAAGTACTCATCTTCTCTTTCCAACTGTACTTTAAGACCCTTGATGACACCATCTGAGTTTTGCTTTTCCTTATATCTCATGGGCTTTTAATTAACATTTATTGGGTCAATTAATGAATTCTACAGCAGAGAAGCTCCTTAGACTTGAGCTAATAGATGGGTAACGTTGTGCCATGGGAGACAGGGAATGCATAGATAAAAATCAGGCATGAAATTTAGAGAAAATAACTATGCCTTGTGGATCAAAATGTATTCGTTTTTTCTGATTATAAAAATAACACCAACAAATTAATATGTGCTTATTGATACAAAATTGGAATAACCTCCCATCCACAAACTCAACACTGTTAAGATTTTAAAATATCACGTTTTAATTCCAAGATGCACCCTTTTCACATGTTAATATCTGTGAAATCTGGATGCATTTTATATTCACGTGTCTTCACAGCTGCTTCTGCCAGGGCCATGGCAATTGTATGGTTGCTGTTGGTTCTGGGTGTGGGCATGCTTGAAGCTGTTTGTGTTGGCAGAATTAGGTCAATGATTGGTACACCAGCATTTCAGGGAAAGACAGTCCTCACTGTTGGCCAAAGTCCTTTCCCTGAACCCTTCTGGAAAGGTCAAGCATTAAAGCTTGCAGGATAGGCTTCAGTGGTTTGGAAGAAAATACTGAAAATAATCACGGAATATTCTTTGAAAAGCTGCTGTATCACCTACATTCTTGATGGATCAGAGGATGATATTGCATAGAAAAGCACAAATGTGAACAATTCTGAATCAAAGCGTTCAGAAGTGTTAAAATGGGAATGTGAAGAAGTTGGAGGAGAACTTTAACTTATTTCACTTACCTATTTGTTTATATATATGTAAGAGTGATAAAGAATAAAAATCGATCATTAGCAAGTCTAAAAGAATTCTCTAAAAGTGTAAAAGAAAAAGTCTAAGTGATAGGAAAGTGTTGTGTCATAGTCTTAATTGGCTATATTTTTTCTTTACTTGTGAAACATAAAATATGATCTATTTTACAATCACTCCTTCAATTCTCTTAAATAGAGCTTGTAATTTCTTCATTTTTTCTGTGCATTTTCAAACTTTCTATATGATTTATACTAATAGAAAAGAGATATAAGAATACGACGAAGGAATCCTCCTTTTTTTTTTTTTTTTTTTTGAGACCGAGTCTTGCTTTGTTGCCCAGGTTAGAGTGCAGTGGCGTGATCTCTGCTCTAGAGTGTAATGGCTCCATCTCAGCTCACTGCAAACTCTGCCTCCCAGGTTCAAGCAATTCTTCTGCCTCAGCCTCTCGAGTAGCTGAGATTACGGGAGCCCACCATCATGCCTGGTTAATTTTTTAATTTTAGTAAAGATGGGGTTTTCCTATGTTGGTCAGGCTGATCTCAAACTCCTGACCTCAAGTGATCCGCCCACCTCAGCCTCCCAAAGTGCTGGGATTACAGGTTTGAGCCACTGCGCCCAGCCTAAATTTTTTTTGGAACTATTTGAGAATGAGTTGGAGATGTCATAGCTCTAACTAGTTAAGTGCGTGTTTCCTGAGGACAATGTTATTTTCCTACATATTCACAGCACAATGATCAAATTAGGAATTTTAACACTGACAGAACACAATTACCTAATAGTCTAAATCCAAATTCCATCCATTGTCCCAATAATGTCCTTCACTGATGGTTTTTTCCCTCATTCCAGGATTAAGTTTAGAGTCACACGTTGCATTTTGTTGTCACATCTCTTGGGTTTCCTTGAATCTGGAATAGTTCTTTAGCTTTTCTTTGTCTCTCTTGACACTGACATTTTTTGAGAGTGCATGCCAGTTATTTTATAGAATTTCTATCAATTTTAATTCTCCTGTTGCTGTCTCATTAGTTTTGGGTTATGCATTCCTGGCAGGAGACGATGTAAATTGTTGTGTCCTTCCCAGTGCATTATCATGGAGGTACACGATGTCACTGTGGCCCAGTGTTGATGATGCCAACTTTAATGATTTAATTAAGATGGCATATTTTTACGTGCATTTTTGTTGTGATAGTGTTCCAACTGTATAGAAAATGTTGGATTCATCTTTCCTCTTTAGAATCATAAGCATTTTCTCATCATTAAATGCTGTTAATATATTTTTTTCATAATTGAAAAAGCACAAAGTCTAAAGTATCTAAAAGCAATGGAGATTGAACGCCATTACTTTGTAAACTTGGGTTTGAGATTCCTTGACGAATCCACTGGGAGGCATCCTCTGGTGGCCCACAGAGGTGACAGGCAGCCCTTGGAAATGGCCTGTGGGAACTCCTGGCCCAGCACATAGTAGGTTCTCAATCGTTGTCAAAATCTTAAATTTTCAGGAGTCCAGGGGAGTGACTAAAAATGAAGCAAGCTGCTAAGAGCACCAGCTCAGAAGATGTGACTCATGAGACAAACTCCATGTGAAAAAGTTATATTCGATAATTCCTCCTTCCTTTCTTCCCCCGGGGCCTTTTAAAAATGAAGATTAGTACATCTGCATCTGCTTAGCGGGATGGAAGTCACTTATTTTAGAAAACGCAGCTTCCTTTGTTTGGCGTAGTGCTTTGGGATAAAGTTCTTTCTCTTCATGTTTTCATTTTACTCCTTATAACCTTGAAACATGAAGACTTGTTAGATAAAGATTAGGAACTTATAATTCTTTTGAAGTAAAGCCTTTGAGCACTGAAAATTAAATTAAATTGGCCAATCTGTAATTTCCTGTAATTTAGTTAAATGCACTTTAATACTAAAATATCTGCTAAAAGAGATGTACTTTGTTGAATGATGAGTCTGATCCTGCCTCCTATGGGGAGGTGGCTTGTGGCCAGTTTTCTTTTCAAGAGAGCAAGCTCTTTCTGAGTGCTGCCTGTTGGTGTCCAGGGCTGGCTGGTGGCCTCCTCACCGTGGAGATCCTCTCCTCACCCGGGGGTCTCTGTAGTGTCCTCTCTGGTGGACCCTGTCTGGTACATGTGGTTGAACACCTGCATCCCTTCCTGTCACCATCACACATTGTCTCTGGTATTTTTATGAGGTCCTGGCCATTCTGTCTTGCTCTCTTCTGTTTCAACAAAGCAATCTTCATTTTCCCTCCTTGACATGGTCGACCTTTGGGACCCGTAGTCGTGTGCATTTTAGGATGATGAGCAGCTCCTCTCACCTTCACTCTCTAGATGTCAGTAGCACATCTCCCCTAACATTGTGACAACCTTCAGACTTTGCCAGATGTTCACTGGGGGTTAAAATGGCTGTACCACACTAACCTACATTCTACCACACTAACCTACATTCTTTAGAAATAAATTGTATTGCATTATAAAGGTAATATATGTACACTAGAGAAATTTTAGAAAACAAAGAAATGTACAAAAAGAGGACTTGGGGTTTACAGTTAATTTTCTACGTCACACTTTATACAAAATCTTGTGCCCTTCATTTTTCTGTTACGAGTAATGTTAAGTAATCATGTCAATACATTAATTTAATTGTATGTTGTATGCATATATTAATATTATCACTCTCTACCCCTCCAACCCATTTGCTTAGTGTTCATGGAAATTAGCTTGTGAACCCTTGTACCTTTAGTGGGAGCTGAGTCAAATCACAGATCTCCCTTGGGGGTGCATTGGATGGAGCCTGCCTCACATCTCTAGGCTCCTGGAACCCAACAGACCAAAGCAAGTAAGAATTTCCTGGCTTTCTAGGAATCTCCAATTATCTCGTGCCTACTTAGTAGCAGGCAACATTTTTATATGTTTGGTTGAATTCTTGTTTTATCTAAACAAGCCTCTCTCATGCGTATTCAACGTTTGTGCGGGTACTTGAAGAGAACTGGCTCCTTGGAAATCTATGTGCATAGCTCTCTATGTGTTATTTATTATTTTTTAGCTGTGGTTTGTTTACATCTGAGGCAGCACTTTCTGACATGTGGCCAGACGCCCACAGAGACTTTTAATAGCTGCGGAGGACAGGGAGTGCTGAGGGATGCTGCCTCGGATGTCCCACGAGGAACATGTTATCATCCAGGTTTGGAAGTGTCTTAGCTCAATTATTTATAGCCTCAGGCAGGAATTCTATCATTACAGGCATGAAAATGCATAGCAAAGTGATGATGAATTTGGAATACTGGAGGTCTAATTTTGCTCAGAATGAAGGAAGAGAGGAAAATCAATATGAAACTCAGTCTCTCTGTCCTTGCTCTGGAGGTGGGGGTGTCCGGGCTGCAACTGAGCCCTGTGACTGTGCCCACAGCTCTTGATGTGTGGCTTTCATGGGGATAATTGTTTTTGGCTTTTATTTAGTTGCTCCTTATTTTTTAAGGAAGCACATAAAGTTTACCGTTGTAATTATTTTTCACAGTGGCATTAGGACCATTCACATTGTTGTGCGACCATCACCACCCTCCATCTCCAGAACTTTTCATTTTGCAAAACTGAAACTCTGTCCCTGTTAGACAACAACTCCCCACTTCCCCCTCCCCCTAACCCAGCAACTCCCATTCTGCTTTCCGTCTCTATGAATTTGACTACTGTAGCATCCTCATCTGAGTGCAGTCATACAGTATTTGTCTTTTTGTGATGACTTATTTCCATTAGCATAATATCCTCAAGATTTATCCATTTTATAGCATGTGTCAGAATTTCCTTCCTTTTTAAGGCTGAATAATATTCCATTGTCTGTACGGACCACATTTTGTTGGTTCATTCATCAGTTAAGGATATTTGTGTTGTTTCTACCTTTCAGCCAGCATGAATAATGCTTCCATGAACATGGTGTACATATATGTGTCTGAGTCCCTGCTATCACTTATTTTGGATAGGTACTCAGAAGTGGAGTTGCTGGATCATATGGTGATTATATGTTTAATGTTTTGAGTAACCACCATACCATTTCCCACAGTGGCTGCACAGTTTTATACTCCAACCAGTTCCTATTTCTCCATATCCTTGCCAACATTTGCTTGTGTTTTCTGTTTTTTTTTTTTTTTTGTTGTTGTTGTTAGTGGCCAATCTGATGGGTGTAAGGTGGTATCTCATCGTGGCTTTAGCAGGAATGATCTTTTGCACTTGAATCATGCTTTGCTTTATATCCCAAAGTCCCTGGGCATGCAAGTTGACATTGGCTCTCCTCTTGAGTGGTCGGTGTTTGCTCATGACTGTAATGCCAGCTGTCCCAAACTGACCTAACCATCTCCCTTCCAGCATGCAGGGCTTCCGTTGCAAAGTAGATCTCCTCTCACCCCTACATCTCTACTGTGTGACCTCAAAGTGGCTACTTACTCTCTCTGGTCTCAGGTTCCACTAATGAAATGGAAATCATAACGATCCCTACAATATTAAAAGATTAATACATGCGAAGTTGTTGAAAAGGGCCAGACACTTAGTAAACACTCTGTAAATGTCAGTTGTGGCTGTTATTATTATTACTTCTACAATCTTCCTACCATTGGCATGTCGTTGCTGCTGGATCACCAGGCTTAGAGTCATCATCTTCAAATTGTGCGAGTTCTTCTTTGAAATGCTTCTTGGGGCCCTGCCTTCCTTCCACCACACCTTAGACCTTCCCAGGCCTTGTCACTTCACCCAAGGACTAATGCTCATATTCATCCCCTGAGAACGTGGCAAACTCTTCTTCCCTGACCAGGGCTTTCTGAAAAAATGGCCAGTTCCTGTTCTGAAATTGCTTTCAACATATTCAACATATTTTTCCCTAGCTTCAAAAGCTACAATGACTCCTAATGGCACAGCAAATTACATCCCAAGCCTGCTGCCTGGTGTTTTTGTTTTTATTTTGGGATTTAACTGCACAAATATTAAGTGTGTTGTTCATTGGGTTTTTTTATGTATGCATTCACCAAGTAATAGTCACCCAGATCAGAATACTCCAGACCAAAGAAAGCCCCTGTTCCCCACCCCATCAGTAACGCACCCCTCCCCCAAGCCCCAGTCACTTCCTTTGAGTGTTTTTGTGTACCAGAAATGTAAACACTTTTTCACATTTATGTGCTGGCTGGTTTAATTTCCTTTCTTTTGAATTACCTGTTCACATCACTTACCCATTTTTTTAAATTGGAGTCTCTTTCTTATCAATTTGTGGGAGCTTTTTGCATATTTTATATGTGCTGGAAATATCTTGCCTTATCATTTTAAAGATGTTTATTAGAGAGTAGCCAAATTTTTGATTCTTGATCACTTCATCCATGCAGTCAAGAACGTTTCTACCACTCCCCAAAATTTCTTGTGCCCTTTTTGAATCAGCAGCCTTTTCCAAACCTCCCCGAGGCAACCACCTTTCTGGCACTATTATTCTCCCTTTTCTAGAGTTTAATATAAATGGAATCATTCTGTGCAATTCTGTACAAATGGAATTATTCTGTATGAGATCTTTTGTGTCTGGCTTCTTTCACTTAGCTTAATGCTTTGAGAGCTACCCATGTTGTTGTGTGTTATTGCTGATAGGAATGCGAAATGGTACAGGTGCTTATGAAAACAGGTAGACAGTTTATTATAAAGTTAAAGATAAATCTACCATGCTATTCAGCAATAAAAATGTATGTCCACAGTATGTCCATGTTCATAGCAGCATTCTTTATAATAGTCTCAAACTACAGACCAATTATCCATTGACTAGTGAGCAGATAAACAAATTTTGATATGTGCTTGCTATAAACACTGCCCAGCAATGAAAAGGAATTAACTACATGAACTACTACTGATACATGCAACAACATGAACTAATTTCTTTTTTTATTAAAACAATAGATGTTTTTCATAATGAATCAAACAAGATAAAGATATAGAAAGAAAAGATAATGATAACCAGTGTTAATAGCTTTCCAGATTTTTTGATACACACACACACGCACACACACACACACACCCCCCCACCCCTCTTCCTTCTTTTCTGTTAGAAATGGAAATCATACCATCCCCATTATTCCACAGTTGACTTTTTTTTTTCTTGAATGGATCAGTAGATCAGGGTCTAAAACCTGATTTTTATAGTTGCAAATCATATGGCTAAATGATAATATAGTCAACAATTCCTGGTTTTGCTTTGTTTTGCTAGGCAAAACAATGCTGTGAGAACCCTCAATGTCCCTACACCCTTCTGTGATGAACCAGACTTCACAGGTAGGCCACTGCAGATGACTGAAGTTCACATGTCACATGCAATTTAGGAAAGTGGCCCTTTCTTCATAACTTTGCAGCACTGAGTGCTAATAATGCTATCAAGTTTTATCAGTTTTATCATCAAAACAGTAATTGCTATTGCTTTCCTTTGCGCATTTTTGCATACTTGAGATGTGAACACTTTTTCACATCTATGTGCTATCTCGTTTCATTTTCTTTCTTTCTTATGAATTACCTGTTCACATAACTTGCTCATTTTTGTTATTGGAGTCTCTTTACTTTCTTATCAATTTGTGGGAGTTTTTGCATATTTTGTATGTGCTGGAAATATCTTGCCATATCATTTAAAGAATGTTTATTAGACAGTAGCCAAATTCATGAAGACAGAAAGTAGAATAGCGGGGTCTCCAGGGACTGGCCAGATGAGGCAGTGGGGAGTTATGTGAAATTATTATTTAATAGGTACAGAATTTAAGTTGGGAAAGATGAAATAGTTCTGGAAATAGATAATGGTGATGGTTGCACAACAATGTGAATGTACCTAATGCCACTGAACTGTACACTTAAAAATGGTTGAAATGGTAAATTTTATATTAAAAATGTTTATTAGAACGTGTCTATCAGCCATTCCTTTATGGCTTGCAGTTTTCTTATCTTGACTATCTCCTTCACCGTAGATCAAACTAATCTTTTAATGTTTTCATTTAGTTTTACTTTTTATATATGGATTTTTAGTTCACCCATAATAAGATAACCAGTTAGTCCCAAGACTCCCCACTGTGTTGAAATGCCATTGGATTGTATGTTAAATTACCACATACTCTGTTTCTGAACACTTGATTTCAGTCTACTGGTGACATTTGTTTTCCATTGATGCATTTGTTTGTGTGCCATTAATTCTGGTTCTGATTTTGGTTGTGTTATAGTCATGCTTTTTATCTAGCAGAACATATTACTTCTTGCCATTCTTTCTTGTTGTTTTAAAATTTTTTTCCAAATTTTTGAAATGCACTCTAACATATTGTTCAGTACAAAAAAGGTCTTAATTAGGATGACAGTTATAATCAAATTAAATTGATATATTAATTTGGGGAGAAATTACCTTGTAATATGTATCTGGGGACATAGCATAAGCTTTCATGTATTCAGATTTTGCTTTGTGTCTCTCAATACAGTGCTATGCTTTTCTTCATGCAGGCTATATCTGACTTGTTATACTATGTCTTGCACAATTTTGTCCTAGATGTGCTTGGGGGATCCTCACCCTCCCCTCATCATTTCCATTTCTATTAGAGGAAAAAGATTCTTCCTCCTTTCATTCTGCATCACCAACTGTCGTATTTGTTCCCTTGTAGTTTTCACTCCTGAAATCTTAGGAAGGTCATCTTACCCAGTGTTCATGACATCACCCATGTTGGTTTCTTGCCTGTTTTCTTTCCCTGTTGTGGGTCCTTCTGCAGGTCACTCACTCCCCTTTCTCTGTGGCTGCACCCCGGTGCACCCCTAATCTACATGGGCCCAATTGACCTCTCTATTCATCATTTCTGTGTGCTCAGCTCACACTCTCCTCTCTGAAACCTCCTCAGCCTCTAAGACCTTGTGCAGCCTTACCACTTGGGGGAAGCCTCCCATAACCCCAATCCCCTGGAGTGACAGAAAAGTGGCAGGTATTGATCACACTGACCTCAGCATTCTTATTAACAGAGCACCCAGCCAAAATTACTGGGAAGGGGGGTCAGGTGCAGAATTACTTCCCAACCATAACCTTACACTGGGAGGCCATGGTCTTGCCTTTCTCCAAAGCCATTGCCACATCAGGTAGCATACTCTTTGGCTGGAAAATCTTTGTCACTTCTCTCCACTCCATGCATCTAGTCTCATGTTCTCATGTCACAGAGAGCCCAGTTCAAGAGCTTTGTGGTCTTGGCCAATGTCCTGGACTCTCTTTGCCTCTGGAGGAGAGAGAAGTAGGTGGAGATAAAATTTTATATATAATATATCGGTGGAGGTATATTTTATCACCACCCTGGAGTAAGGGCAACGTCCACATCTACTGTCATAGAAATCAAATGAGATGCTATCTGCAGGGCCTCACTGACCATGGTTCATCCATGCTGGCACTTGGCACTCCGTGTGTTTGCCTGTGGGCCTGAGTATGTGCGTGGGTGATTTTTTTTTTTTTTTTTGAGGCGGAATCTTGCTGTGTTGCCAGGTGCCAGGCACCAGGCTGGAGTGCAGTGGCACAATCTTGGCTCACTGCAATCTCCGCCTCCTGGGTTCAAGCAATTCTCCTGCCTCAGCCTCCTGAGTAGCTGGAACCACAGGTGTACGCCACCATGCCCAGCTAATTTTTGTATTTTTTAGTAGAGACGGGGTTTCACCATGTTGACCAGGATGGTCTTGATCTCTTGACCTCGTGATCCGCCCACCTCGGCCTCCCAAAGTGCTGGGATTACAGGCGTGAGCCACCGCGCCTGGCCACATGGGTGATTTTTAAAGGCAGGGCAGGTGTGTTTGGTTTAGTGTTCTTTTTTAAGAGCTGGGGCCCTGACCGGCAGGCCTCTGGGTGACATGCTCTGCCTCTCCCAAGCCATGGCTCTTGAGGGCTTCCTACTCCTCACTCCGAGAAGGGGCTGGCTGTGGTATGACCTCCTGGGTCACTGTGTGGACTGCTGAAGTCAAAGCAGTCAGGGGCTCCTGGCAGACTCTGACCCCTCCCTGTCCTCATGCCCCCAAGAAGACCTGGGACCTGGGAAAAAGTGACTCTGAAGCCTGGAAGAGCTCAATTCAGATTTTGACTCCACCAATATCGTGTGATCTGGGAAGAGTTACGAAACTTCTCTGAGTTTATTTCCTTTTATTTTGGTTTATTTTTCCCAAATGGGAAGGATCACTCCTTTGTCTTAGATATGGTGGTTCAGTTTGAGGGGCATAAAACTCAGCAGCTGCTTCCTTGCTTAAGAGCAGTGCTGGCTTGTGGTGTTGTGTGAGCTTTGGGGTCTGAAGCTGGTTCTCAAAGAGCCGGACACTCTGCCCCAGGTCCCAGTTCCCTCCTGCCTTACCCACACCCAGGCTCAGCCTCCTGACTCCGAGATCGGCATTGTACAGGGTACCTCCCAGATGTACTTCCTAGAAATTTTACTCTGTCTCACTCAGGCACTTTCTAAGGTTCCTTTTTGCTTTCTCTCCTCCTCCAATTCTATCAGTGGGGCTTCTTTTCATATAAGCATAGAAATACACAAATATGGACAGAAAGAGGTCAGAGATAAGGACTAAGATGGGACAGACAGCTTCTGGTGCACCCTCCAGTAGAACTGCCCTGGAATGGACAGGCTCTGTCCAGTGATCAGAAAGGGGAAGTCCCTCTTGGAGGCAGATGCTGCCACGGAACAGTGCCACTGAGTCGATAGCACTGTCTTCATAAATACTGTAGGAAGTGCACCTCCCACAGGAAGCTTTGCAGATGAGGGACACCATTCACAGTTCATGAAGAATAAACCAGCATCTTCTCTCTTGCCTTGCAGGTGTGGTCTCACCCAGAACGGTTTCTGCTGCTTCCGTGGTGCCCAGGCTTTTCTGGCAGCCTCTGCTGGGTCCTCCCCTGGGTGCTGTGGATGCATTGTGCCTGCTGGAATTTTTGTGCTCTCTGTTCCCATCCCTTTGCCATGACGATGACCTTACGCCTCTCCCCTACACTGTCCTGTGCCTGCTGTCCGTGTGGACCCCTCTCCGTCTGATTGTCCCATCAGCGTTTCCCCACACCTCATTGTGCCTCCCTCCTCTTTTCTGGTGGCCTTTCTACTGATTGCATTGTACCTCTTTCCCTGATATTAAAGATGCTTTTAAAAACAACAGATCCATTATGTCCATTGAGTCTTTATTTCCAGAAGTTTTACATTGGTTTCTTGTATTCTGTGTTGTTCATTTTTGTTGACAAAAAACAGTCAAACTCTGTAAAATGTTTAAAGAGGTTTTTTCCTTAGCCAAATATGAGTGACCAAGGCCAGAGACACAGTTTCAAGAGGTCCTGAGAATATGTATCCAAGGTCACTGGGTTAAAGCTTGATTTTATACATTTTAGGGTAACAGAAGTTACAGGCAAACTTCATTCAATACAAGTAAAGGTGTACACTGGTTCAGTCCAGAAAGGAAGGACAACTTGAAGCTTCCAGACCATAAGTGGTTTCAAAGATTTTCCTGATTGGCAGTTGGTTGAAATTTATCTTATCTAAAGACCTGGAATCAACTGAAAGGAGTGTGGGGGTTAAGATAAGGGATTGTGGAAACCAAGGTTCTTAGTATGTAGATGAAGCCTCCAGGTAGCAGGCTTCAGAGAAAATGGGTGGTAAATGGCTCCTATCCAACCCTGAAAGGTACCAGACTCATAGTTAAATCTCTCCTGGGTCAGGAAAAGACCTGGAAAAGGAAGGAGATTTTCTACAGAGTGTAGATTTTCCCCACAAGAGATAGCTTTGCAGGGCCACTTCAAAAATGTCAAAGAAATGTATTTTGAGTTAAAATACATCAATTTCCTTCAGGGCTTACTATCTTTCATGTTGGTATCTTACTGCTACAAAGATCTATGAATCTTAAGGTCTCTGTTCTCATCTTAATGCTGGTCTGCTGTACCTGAATTCTAAGGGAGGAACATATAATGAAGGATGTCTGACCCCCTTTTCCCATCCAGACCTGAACTAGTTTTTCAGGTTTACTTTGGAATCCTCTTGGCTAAGAGGAGAGGTCAATTCAGTTGGTTGGTGGGCTTAGAATTTTATATTTGATTTACATGGTCTAGAATTAGTTTATAATAATCATAATCTGTCATTGTCTTATAAATGCCTAAAATAGAATGTCAACAAGGGAGGAACATTTTGAATGAGCAAAGCGGACCACCACAAGAAGCAGGCACGTGGGATCCCCTGGTCCTCCCTCCTACACTGATTGTCTGGGCTCTGTGGTGGCCCTGATCCCCCTATAGGCACCCTAAGAGTAGACAGAGGAGCTCCTTAAAAGGGCTTCCAGGCTGCAGAGAGGCCATCTGACATCATACTTGTGTTTTCCTCTAAGCACTGCTTGGTGAGGGGAGGGGAAAGTTCTGATTTGCTCTGGTTAGTCTCACAGAGTATGTCCACATTAGTTCCTCCAAATGTAGGAGCCTGTGCTGGAGAAATTACGCCCATGACAAGCTGGTCTTCACCCTAGGAATCAGGGAAACGTAAGTTAGGCTCCTTGGATGAAAGAACTTCTGGTATTTGCTGATTACTATTATGTGTTTGATTTTGTTGCCATCAGTTTCCTTGATTGGAAAATAGGAAAATTAGTTTTAATTCCAGTTCTCCTGTGGACTTCCTGAGGGTTTGTGCCTCATAGCCAAGGACATCTGGAGCCCCTTGATGCACACATAGGCGTCATGTGGGTGGATGGGTGTGCACATGCACAGTGGAACCCATGGTGGTGAGGAGGGCATGCAATCACCCCATGGGCCGTGAATGTGTATGTGTATATACTGATTGTGTATATGTGTATATATTTATTATGTATATGTGTATATATTTATTTACACATAAAATCTATTTTAGGATCAGGGTATGTGCCTTCAACAACTGAAAGATAACATGCACAAGCAGCTTTGATTTGGATACTGTGTACTGTGAAATACATGTTTGGTCTTTGTCCTGTTTGCTGGCATACAACAAAAAGATTCTAAAATCCTTGGAATCTTCAAAGTAATGTGTCCTTTTGTATGCTAATAAGGTGACTGGTGGCTGGGGGCTGGTCACAGGAAAGGCCAAGGCAGGGTTAGAGGGTTGGGACTTCCAGTTCCATCCCCAATCTCTGGAGAGGAGAGAAGGGCTGAAGATGAAGTGATCACCAATGGTTAATGATTTAATTAATCATGCCTATATGATCAAAGCCTCTATAAAAACCCAATAAGACTGAGTTCAGTGAACTGCCAGACAGCTGAACATGCAGAGGATCCTCTCTAGGGTGTCATGTCCTGGGAGGGCATGGAAGCTCCATGCTCCTTCCCCCATACTTCTGTTTATCTGTTTATGCATCTGTTCATCTGCATCCTTTGCGATATCCTTTAGAATATACCAGTAAATATGTTTCCCTGATTTCTGTGAGCCATTCTAGCAAATTAATTGAACCCAAGCTAGGGGTGGTGGGAACCCCTATTTGTAGCCAGTTAGTCAGAAGGAGACGCAAAATAAACTGGAACTTTATTTTACCTCGGTGGGATTGAGATTGGCGTTGGAAGTAGGGCACAGTCTTGGGGACTGAGCGCTCAGCCCGGGGATCTGAATTGGAGGAAACCCAACTGCAGTAGAATTGATGTCTCATTCATGTGGTGGTGTGACAGCAGAGGAAAACAGTTCTGTTTCTTCCATGGAGATATTGATGATGGTAACATTAATAGTTAATTTGTGTGTGCCCTATGCCAGGCTCTATTAATGCTAAGTTTTATAGATTCATAGGTATGCCATTTAACCCTCACTGAAAGCCCCCAGTGCAGGTTTGACTATTAATCACCCATACAGATCCAGGGCTGGTGGTCTGGGCAGAAGCCACTGTGCTGTAAATCTGGAAATGTGGGATCCTGAGGGTTTTATTGAGGAAAGAACTTGTGTGGCTGCTCACTGGGCAGTCCTTGCCAGGCTGATGAGGAGGCGTTTGGGAAGCATTTCTAGAATGGGGTTGATGAGCCCTGTATCCTTATTTGGAGAGCCAATCTGTGTCTTTGGGAGGTGGGTTCAGCGTTAACCTTCTGCAGGTTTGCTCCCCAGGAAAGCCTTGTATGAAGCTGAATTAAACAGAAACTGGAGAAAATTCGGCCCCTGAGTGGAACGATTATGGACAACATGTCTGCGTGGCACAGGACTGCCCATCAGGGCTGCATTCGAATCCTGTTGTCTCAGACTATTTTTAGTGGCCTCTGAGACCTGTGTCTGTCCACCTAAAGAATTCTATGGATAAAGATTTTATTGGGCAGGTTTCATTGGCACGTTTCTTCACCGCCCCAGGGATCTGGCACGGGGAACTGCGAGAGCACAGGAGGCAGACTGGCCCCTCCATTCTAGAGCCGTCTGACTGCCTTGGCTGAAGAAGGCACCTGAAATGATTTAGCTGCCACTTTACAAGGAAAAGTGAACAGAAGTCTGAGGGAAGAGATCAGGGATTCACCCCAGGTTTATGTGATCAAGACTGGTGCAAAAGGGAGACGCTATGATGGAGACTTGCCCTGAGCTTCATGGGACGCACACAGAATGACTTCAGAGCACTTAGAACAAGTCCCAGAATGATATCAGGCCCCACAGTGGTCCCCTTGTCTTTCGTGTGTGTGTTTCTAAAGGGCAGAAGCTTTGGGGCTAAGACTGCTCACCTCACATGTTCATGCTTTATGACTAAGGAAGCAGATGTCATTGGAACTGAGATCTTTAAAGCCCGTGGCATTTAATCTCACAAGATGCATCTTTCCCAAAAGATAAGTAGTTCCTAAAAACTGACAGTGAAGATATGTGTGTGCAGGGTTTTCATGGGTCTCTGGATTCCACACTGTGTTAGGCAGCCCCGTCCAGGCCAGTTCAACCCCTCACGACTCCAGCGCCTTGGCGGTCCAGCTTCTTGATGGCTCATGTGAGGGACACGGCACCATCTCCCTCAGAGAACAGCACAGATTGGAGGCTCCTTCCTCATTGCCTGAGAACTTGGCTCATTTATGAAATTGTGGGAAAGCTGAGGAGTATGGATTTCTCCCCTTGACTGGCACATCAGCATCAGGAAGCAGTCAATTTGAGAGCAGAAGGCTTTTTCTAACCCAACTGTTAGAATTCTAAAGGAGAAAAAAAATTCAGTGAAAGTGTTTATAAGAATAAAGCAAGTCTCTGATCTGTCCAGTGAAGATGCCTCTGACATGACTTGTGACCTCAAGTGAAATTTATTAATTATTTACTTAAACCATAGAAGAAATATTAGCCTCAGTTTTGTCTCTGTTGGGCTTTACCTTTATGGTCAATACATTCTTAGTAATCCCAAGAGCTTATCTTTCACTCTGTGAGATCTCTTTCAGCATGGTTTAGGAATCTCTTTTCCAGTTTCATTATTTGGGCTTTTATGTGGGTGTATAGGATTCTTTTCTGGCATCTGTTTAATAATTACCAACCAGTAGTCATATATACCTACTGTGTATATTTAAACACTTTTCTGGGGTAAACCAAAGGCCGAGGCACAGAACAAGTTCTCAGGAGAATGCTGGGATTATAATGGCACCGATGAACTGCTAAGGTATAAGGGAAGTCAATTTCTCCAGTAGTGTGCAGATTCTGAAATCCATGGCTCTTTCGTTGTGTTTGCAACATACAAGATTGAAGTGGTTTCAACACATCTTGGTCGAATGACTTTTTAAAAAGTCAGGTTTGTGGTATTTTTGATGCCTACGATTTCTGACTCTCGGTTTTTCTGAATGGTTTGGTTATGGCTGGATGCTTAGTGTGCCGGAGCTGGGAGACTAATCTGCTTGGCTGTGGATGAAACTGGGAAGAAGCCATTGGTTCTGTGTCCCTCTGCCCTTGAACTCTCACTCCTGGTGCCTGGGCTCCTACGTGCCCTCGGCCTGGCCTGGCAGCCTCCCAGCTCTGTCCCTGCTGCAGATCTGGCTCTCAGACATGGCGCACCTGGCGTCAACAGCTTCAGGATGGAGAAAATGACCCACAGGGAAAAGAGAGAGGCCGTCCCCAAGATGAAAGAGTGAGTCATCTGTGGGCCCGCCCTCAGCATCAGTCTCCGTAATGAAGCGCGTCTGTGGGCTTCTTCTCCAAATAGTCCTCTTTTCGTTTTCACTCTCACCATCCAAGTCTGGCCGTCACAACATCAGTAACTTCCCAGCTCATCTCCTTGCCTGCAGCTTCTCAGCCCTTTCCGCCTGTCTGCATACCGCGTCTATTTCTATCTCATCAGGGACTACTAAAAAGGCATTGGTTGCTTCCTGCTCCTTGGCATATCCTGAAATGCCTCTAAGACCTGAATCAGAAAACTCCATGGCTCTGCCTGTCTCCCAGGACTCTGCACACCTGGCCCCAGCGAGCTGGGGCTCCTGCATGTCCACCGTGCTCCTTCCTGGTCTGGGCTCCGGTTTGTATTTTTACAAGATCTTCTTCCACTGCCTCTTTCAGCACCTGCTTCTTTGGCATTGAGCCTTCTTTGCTGACCAGGTAACTGACCTCTCGCTCCTCTGAAAGGTAGAATGATCTGGTCCTTCACAGTACACACGTGGCTGTGTTATCCTGTCCCCTCCACTACTCTGAAGGCTTCTGGGGGTGCAGCCTGGCTCACCTTCCCATGGAGGCAGGGCTGTGATGGGTTTGGTGTGTGGCTGGTAAGGGAGAGACCCAGGACTGCTCTCTTGTATGGGGTGTGAGCTGCCGGGTAGACCACGGTGCTGTTTTCTGCCCTGGGAAAACTAGAGAGAAATATTTTTGGTGGGGAAAATTAAGGCTGTGTTTGAAAACATCAAGTGTGTGATGATTTTAAGACATTGAAGCGGAGCTAGCCATTGGGTATGGTATCTATGTATAAAATTCTGATACTTAGAGATCAGTGGGCCGGTGGGGAAGGTGGGTGAGCCGCCTGCTCCTGAAGCATTCGGAGCCCAGAGATCGTGAGGCCCCTTCAAACAGGAGGGCGGGAGGCAACCTCAGGGTAAAATGGGACTCTGGTTATGTTTGCCTGGAGTTCATAGGGCAGAGGACTCCGACAGTTCAAGGGAGGGGTGGCCCTCCTATGAAGGGCTTGGGAAGAGGGGTGAGCATCTGTTTTGCCGCACTTTGCCCAATCCTCACCCTAAAGATACAAATAGAGTAAGAGCAAGTTCTTAGTGCCCTCTAAGTCCTCCTGTGGAGGAGGGCGATGGTTCCCTCTGGCTTCAGAGTCAGTGAGAGGCTTAGATGACCAGGACTTTGACACGCGTCACCAGGGCCTGTGTGGCCCCATGGACCGATGTCCAACTCACACAGGGAAGCATGCAGTGGGAGTGGCTGTGTTTGAGGAGAAACTGCCCTCCTGCTGCAGTCTGGCAGAGGTGCTGGTCCAGGGTGGGGTACCTGTGCGGCCCAGTCAGCTCTCTGCTGATGACAGGAGCCACGTTCACAGCAAGAAGCTTCCCACTGGTGTGGATGCTGGGAGGGAGTGCGTGTGTGGGGTGAAGAACAGACACTGTCCATTTCAGCCGTGGGTGCCCCCCTGCTCCTGGGGAGGAGTCTTCAAAGAAAAAAGGAAAGTGTCCCTGAGAGGAAACAGGTTGGGTGGAGCCCTAGAGGGGAGGTGCTCGCCACAGCTTAGAGGCTGGAGATTTAGTCTCAGTGGAGGCCAGGTGCAGTGGTTCACGCCTGTAATCCAAGCATTTTGGGAGACCGAGGAGGGTGGATCATGAGGTCAGGAGATCGAGACCATCCTAGCCAACGTGGTGAAACCCTGTCTCTATTAAAAATACAAAAATTAGCTGGACGTGGTGGCATGCACCTATGGCCCCACCTACTTGGAAGGCTGAGACAGGAGAATTGCTTGAACTGGGGAGGCAGAGGTTGCAGTGAGCTGAGACTGCACCACTGCACTCCAGTCTGGCAACAGAGCCACACTCCGTCTCACAAAAAAAAAAAAAAAGAGAGTCTCAGAGGAGACAAGTAACTCACACAGGGCATGAGGGCAGGAGGACATCCAGGAGCACCAAGGGGGTCGCCTCTTTCCCTGCAGGGTACTACCAGCCTGGCCAGAGGGTTCAGCACTGAGGCTGTCAGTGTCACCTCTCCACCCCTGACCTCTCTGTGACAATCACCCCCTACAGTCATCCCTACCCCACCAAGGGGTCAGGAGCTGCAGCTGGAAGGTTAGGAGGCACTTTTCTTCCGTGGCCACCTGGAGGTTCCCTAGGCAGGCCTTAGGGAGGGAAGAGGAGAGGTTTCCATGAAGTTTAGGGTTTTTACTGTTCTGCTGGGCCTGGACATGTTTATTACTAAAAATAAATAAATGGGGTGACACATACGTGATGGGAGACTTTTTCTTGTGTGGAGGTGAGTGGATTAGATTCAAGGCTCCGTCCAGCCCAGGGAGGAGCAGGGCCCACTGAGTACATGGAATTAGAAAGAACCAGGGGCGTGGGATATTCTTATTGCACCAGCACACACTCACTCAGGGTCCTGGTCACACAGGGGCCAGAAGAGAAGACAAGCGGGGGAGGTTTAGAGGCTGGAACTTTAGAGTCTCAGGGTTCTCAGAAAAGGCAAGAAACTCACACAGGGCATGGGGGCGGGAGGGCATTATGGTACACTGAGAAGGGTGCCTGTTTCCCTGCAAAGGGCTGTAAAGCTTCAATCTTTGGCTATGAAAATTGAATTTCAGCATAGGCTTTAATCTGCATTCTTGTTACAATTAAAGTTGGGTATGTCTTTGTATTTTTCAGAGCCGTGTATATTGCCTTTCCTGGAACTCTTTATCCATATCCTTTGTTCCACCCTCTGTTGGGCTTTTGATGGTTTCCTTACTGACTTTTATTAAGACAATTACCTTGATGACTGCGAAATGTTACATATTTTCTTGTGCATAATTTTTTTATGCTATTGAGTGTGTCAATGTTTTTCTTTTATGGCTTCTGGATTTTGTATCATTTTAAAGACAACTTTAATTATCTTTCCATTAAGATAATTAAAAAATATTCTTCCCAGTTTTCTTTACTCCTTTCATCATTTCATTACAAATGAATTGAATTTGTGACCCATTTATAATTTATTTGCATATAAGGCAAGGGATAGGAGCCCAGTGTAATTTTTTTTCCTGGGTAGCTGCCCACTCACTCAAATGCTGCCTCTTGGGTCACTCTTTCTCTACTGATATGCGTTGATCCACGCCAGTCACATAGGTCACTCCTTGTGAGGCCTTGGGATGGCTGTAGTGTGATGGATGAGGAGAGAGAAAGATGCTACTATGTGCCTTCAAAGGGTCCAGTTCTGAAGGGAAGATGGTGAAATCATGAGGACAATTAGCGTTCACATCTAGGGTTGGGCTGGCTTCCATGACTTTCAGTGACCACAGAGTTGCCAAATGTCCCATTTTCATATTAGCCGAGCTCTGAGGTCATGATTTGGCTCACAGAAACAGGGTCGTACTGAATAGAATGTTGAGAAGCAATCCCTCTGATTAAAAACGGGGCAAAATTGGTACCTGAGACTCAAATGGGGATTAAGTGGAATTACATAAAACTAAATAATGATTGCTAAACGAACAAATTTAAACTTTACTGCTTACCAAAATGTACTGCACTTAAACAGCAAGAAAGGGAGTTGAGAATAGTTACATTTAAAATTAGATTTTGAAGTTAAAGTAACTCATTCCAGGCATCTAAATATTGCAGTTATTAATAGTTATGCTGCATTTCTATTTCAAACAGAAATAGATACCATCACCGTGGTTGAAATGAGAATTCACACACACGTGTTATCATATGAACATTAGGAAGGAATTTATGCCAGTGATGAAAAGAGAACATTTTTCTAAAAAGCAGCTTGATTTGAAAACTCCTTTGGGGATTCTAAAGGCTCACAAGTGGGATCGTGAGGATTTTCCCTGAGTACATGAGCTCTGAGAACTATCTGGAACTTCTTCTATCTGCAAGTGTGCCCTGAGTCCTGTGCATTCTGTTTTGTGTGAGAAGGTATTGGGAAGAAACGTTGATTGTTTTCAGAGCTTTGTAGTTCCTTCTGACTGGTGATGCACAGTTTCTACCTCTCTTCCCCAAAAGGAGCACAGGAGCCCCAGAGTCCTGCTGTAAGCTCCGGGGCCCGACTGGATGAGACATTTGCTACTGTGTGTCTTTTTGGATAACTGTCCTCAAAGTCTGATTTTTTCTTTTAGACTCCATGTTGGTGGATGGTAAAATAAATATGGTGCTTATTAGGGATTTTTAAGGAGTGATTAAAGGGAGACATTTCCCCATATAGTATCTTTCTACCCTGCTGGGACCACCAGAGGTTTAGCTGCCTTGATCAATTAAGTATGTCATTTAATGTAAGAAATACAAGGCAGAGATTCACTGAATTGGTTTTCTAAAAATTAAACAGATAAACGTAGATAATGGGTTGATATAGTTCTGTAAAGAAACAATTTGACCTTCTTTAATAAGGAATTAGCTTTTAGAAAGTATGTTAGATGATATGTGATTGGTCACTTTGATAGAACCACAGTTAGAATATTATTATAAAATAAATAGGAATAAGCATAAACATCAAAAACATTTGTTTCTTGCTTCAGTTTTTCCATGTCATGATGATTCATTGCCTACGGTTTTCCTGGCATCTAAACTTTTAGGAAAATGTTTCCTTCCCTGCTCTCTACGATGCATTGCATGGCAAATGGGAAGCTTGTCCTAATAGCCTCTCGACTAACTGATATGGACATATTTCTTTTGAAAACACTGTGTTGTTATGGTGATTATTTTTCATCTACATGTTAGAAATTAATTTGAAGAAGTATTGAGCTTAGAAAGTTTATAGAATGTTTCTGAGGACCTGTTATCTTCTCTAATTCACTGTGTCTCCAAGTCCCTGTTGATTTTTCTCTATGCACTAGTATTTTCCCCTCCATGTGTGAGTGGGAAAGGTCACCAGCTCCTTTCTGGACCCCTGACTTGGAGCCACCTTTGCCCACCTCCCAGGCATTTCTCACTTAGGCTGGTTCATGAGGTTGAGCTGTGTTTCCTCTCCAGCATCCCCTTCCTGCCACCCCCAGCCCTCAGCTGCTACCGTCATGTCGTGCTTCCTCACCCTCTGGGGTCTTCCTGCCCCCCTGCAGAACCAGGTGTTGGACCCCTGCCCCCTGGCCCCTCAGCAGCAGGGCACTCTGCCTCCTCCACCAGGACCACACCTGCACACCACACCTGCACACCCCAGCAGCCCCACCAGTGCTGTTCCATGGAACTGCCCTGCACATCACCTCATTGCTGGCTCCTTTATACACCCTGCAGTTCCTCTTCTCCTTCCAAACCCTCTTGATTTTGTAAGATTCACTAAAGGCAGAAACTGGGAATAAAACTCAGATGACTACATTTCTTTTAATTTCATTCTAACTCAAGAAGAATCTTGATCAATCAAGGTGGTTGATTAGGTTTCAGCCTGAGGTCCTGACCAAAGCTAAGGAGATGGAGAGCACCACAGTGTCAGGAAGAGTACACTTTAGGGTGCTGCCTCACAAAAACAGAATCTTAGCAACATGTAAAACAAAGTGTAGGATTGACACAGATGACACTATTAGCATCCAGCCGCCACAACAAAGAGAACTAGAATAGTGCCAGGAGAGGTTTTACGATGCCCTGTCTGCGTTTTGTTTAGTTTTGTGTTTTAGAAAAAAAATTAAATGACTCCCAAACTGGCAGGTCGTTTTCTATATTGCAATAAACATGCGGTTATTTTCTTTGGATGTGCAAGCGTAGCATCTCTGGGTTCTATAGTCCCGACTGACACATGATAAAACGGCTTTTTCTTCCTGTCCTAGGGAAGCCATCAGCCGTGTCTGTGAAGCTGTGCCTGGTGCCAAGGGCGCCTTCAAGAAGAGAAAGGTACTGTCCTCAATGCTCTGTGTCTAACTGTGTCTCCTCCTTTGCTTCCTCTTCTTCAACACTCTGTGTCTTCAGTCACACAGAATTGTTCATTGTCCTCCTTTTGTGGCCTGGCTCTTGCTACTTCTAAGAGCAGAAAGGGCTTAGATTGCTTTCTCGCTCACGTGGTTGAGAACGGTTAGCTGTCTCTGTCCCAGAAGTAGACACCCTGGTTACTCACTCACTGTGGCTTAAACTCTGAAGACAATGGTAACAACAGACACTTAAAACAGGGTCAGCCTTTCCTTTAAGAGCTTTCAATTCATCAATTCACTTAATTACAACAACTGAGGTAGATGTCCCCAGTGGTGTGCTGGTAAATGTTTAACAACCAGCTCTCCAGGTTGGGCAGGGGAATGAGAAATAGAGTTTGTAACATTTTCTGATTTCTGTGATGTCAATACTTCTATTGTGGCTGATTTCAGTTTCTCAAAATGATATCCCTTGAAAATGGAGTCGGGAAGAGATATGTAGTAGCTCATGGTTACATAAAGTTTCCACCATACAGGTACTGTGGGCACAGATAACTTGATAAGCAGTTAGTAGTTAATGCAGCAAAAGAGTTAGGAACTGATGCGTGTTGAGCATTTATTGTCTGTTTTTTAAAGGTAATTTATTTAATGGTAAGTTTACATATATTTATTTTTAATAATAGCTGTGATTAATGGCCAGAATATAAAATTCTGAAACATTTGATAACGGCTTCCATCAGCTGGGCCAATCCAGCACACTAGAATACCACTGCATATCCCCGTGTTACAGATGAGGACAACTGTGGCATGGAGGGGACAGGGCGCCATGCGGGTGGGTGGTGTCTGAGAGCACAGGCTGCATGTTCAAACACTGCACCAGGACTTTGCATCCTGAAGACATTTGAGCCAGACGGGGTTAAAAAAACAACAACAAAGAACGCCTGGATTAGGAGAAACGATGAAAACCTCTTCAGTTAAGTGTCTGGTGAATACTCAACTAAATATCCGCAATCAAATCTTTTCTATGCCTAACCTGAATTATGGAGAAAATGTCCTTCAAAGACCCTCTGAATCTGCCCTGAGGCTGCACGTTCCTGATTCCAGATCATCTGGGTAGCTGCATGCTTGGCTCTGCTGACCCTAGAGCTCTGTCTTGTTTCTGTCTTCAGAGCTTGGGGACTTTCATGCACCCACAGGGCAGCTGGGTTTCCAGCAGAGAACGCTGAATGAAGACTCAGATGTGCCAGTTTGTGTTCTGGCCAGTCCATGGGGAACCAAGCAAGGCTCCAGAGTCTCCACTACAGGAACAAGGACGGTGACTGAGAACAGAGATGGGGAATCTCATCTTCTGGGTCCCAGCTCATCCTGGGACACGCTCATGGTTCTTTTGGTGGAAACAATGCCGATTTCCTGACTCCACCCAGAATCTCATGGGCCTAAGCATCTCTGTTTTTAAATAGCTCCTTTAGGAGATTAAAAAGGGTATGAACCCGGTTAGGAGCAAATTAGCATATCCAAAGAGAGAGTGTTCTAATCCAAAAAGAAAAGATGGGTTGGTTCCAAAGGGCAGTGCCATCCAGGTACCAGGGACGAAGGTCTCTGGCCCGAAAACACAGCTGACAGTTCCCTGCCAGGACATTTCTGACAGGGTAACGGATATACTAGGTAGACAGGCCATGTCTAGCTATCCTCGTGGTGGCTCTAGGCCCATGGGTTTCTAACAGGACAGTCCCTTGAGAACCCTGACCAGGGAGAGTGTTTGCAGAAAAAATGTGTGGTCCATTCCCTTCAGCCGGGAACATCCTTGCAGCTCTCTGGGATGCTTGTAATCCCCTAGAGCTGGCCTGCTTTAATCTTCCTCTAAGTTAGTTTGACTCTTCCTCTAAAGTAGGTGTGATAAAACCAGGTTGCTGAGCCTGCAAAATGCGAGTGGGCTTTCCCCAGATTTACATACAAGGGCTTCCCCGTGAGACACTTCCCAACAGGGCCAGAGAAAAGGCCTGGGAGACTGATACCTCTGCCTGCCTGCAAGAGTTCTCACCTCAGCATTTGCGTATTATATGATTTACAATTTGTATATTGCATATTCTAAAATTTGCATATTAGCTTTGGACACTCCCCGCTTACTCATTTCACATTTTGTCTTCCTATGCCCAAGGAGGGAGGAACAGTCAGTGAGAGTTTCAGGTATGGCAAGCATCTACATCCCCACCCTTTGAGATGGAAAACCAACAGCTAAAATAATGCTCTTTAATTTCACAGCCTCCAAGCAAAATGCTGTCCAGCATCTTGGGAAAGAGCAACCTCCAGTTTGCGGGAATGAGCATCTCTCTGACCATCTCCACTGCCAGTCTGAACCTGCGAACTCCGGACTCCAAACAGGTACATGGGTGCTCAGATCTCCTGTAGGGACCCTGCCCACAGCTCCGGTGATGAGTGTTTTGCAGGCGTCCTCCTTATAGCTTTAGTGAGCTCACATGGCATATGTTTGCCTCAAATTTTTACTAGTCTATGAACTTTGGCCACATTGAAGGGTCACCAAAAGAAGCATAAATAAAATTGGCTCTCTTTAACTCTGCTTTTTATTTTTTGGGAGGATAATGCATGAAATCATTGATGTACTAGCAATGTAAAAAAAAAAAATTATGTGTGTGCAAAGTCTCTTCTTAATGTCCTTGCCCTTATTTTTTTCTTTTATACCATATTTAATCGGTCTGACAGGCCACATTTTATTTATAACCTTTGAAGTGGACGGCATGTCGTGGTCTAATTGATGATTTTTTTTCTCCTTTAGTGGCTCATCGTTTTGGAGAATCTTGTAGTACATAGTGTTGTGGGGGTGATGAGAAGTGGTGTTGTCTATGGCATAGCCAGTGTGGAATTCATTTGGCGCTGACTGAGGCACCACAGCCACAGTGCTAAATTAAGGCTAATTTTATTAAGGATGGTTGCATTCCTGCATACTCATACTATCTATCTTTTAGATTTATCTAGTCATCATCAATTAATTTAGCTGGAAAAATGGGTGTTTGAGTAGCTATTCTAGCTACCAAAAAGGCACATTTGAAGGTCAAATGAGGTGCAGGAGGTACAATACTTGTGCAGTATCCAGGAGGGTGTGGAGTGTGAATCCCCTCCCTTGCTCTGCTCTGGCTCAGTTTCTGGGGCTGGCAGTAGGAGCTGGAGCTCGGATGGGACCTCTCTATATAATACTCCACCTAATTCTGACATTGTCACCAGGGATGCCTGCAGTGACCTTTATGTTACTATACATATTTCTATTGATTGACTTCCATACTCCCCAGGTTAGTGAGCAGCATCTCCAGCTTCATTCATTCCTCCACTTGCCACCAAGATGTTGAAATAAATCCTAGCTCTAGCGCAGAAATGGGAAGCAAAACCCAGGCTGTGTGTTGACATAACTAGATACCACTTCTCTCTGACTCCTTTTGTCTTCACAGGACTGATAGATAATTCCTTGTGTCTTTTTATCATAACTTGTCTAAGAGACTAGCTCACCAGCTCTGGAGGTTGTGGATTCTTTCTCTGGCACAGTTTGAGGCTGAGCTGTTCATGAAGGCTTGTGGACTGGGCTCACCTCTGCACTCTTCCTTCGTGCCTGGAGCTGTTCCTTTCCTATGTCTCCTGGACCTTTTGTTTGGCTCTCAGACTCCTTAAATCTGTGGGATCTTCTCCCTGAACTCACCTTCCCCGACTCAGTAAAATAGAAAGCAAACTGAGAGCAGTCGGGTGAGGCACTGGGCTGGCCCTCTCTGTCCTGGAACATGGCAGCCGCGGCGAGAGTCCAGTTTGTTTTTCTGCCCTTGGTTTGGGTGGATGGGGCAAAGTGGCAGGTTCTGGACACCCAGGTGACTTGAAGTTTTGTTGATGAGTGTGTGAAGGTTAGGTGAGGGGCAAGCACACAGGGTTTTGGCTTTCCCTTCTGGCTGACTTTTGGGTCCAACTGTAGCAAATCGAGAACAGCCTGGCTAGACACTCCCTTTGTGACACGGTAATTGCCCCATAAACTGCATACCTCGATCATACCTCGGCTTTCTGTTGAAACTGCTCTCTGTAACCCTAATGTGACAGGCAAGCAGTCCAAACCCACGCCATCTTGGCCCCTGCGACTTGTGATAAGTAACTAAGGTCTGTAATTTCCACCCTACCCAGGCAATGTGTAAACTAACGCTTATCTTGACTTCTGTGAACCACTTATGTAACAATCGGAATGTCCAAAGCCCCTCACCCTCATCCCCACCCAGGAGGTGGTTTATGGAATGTCCAAAGTCCCCTGGCCCTCGGAATGTCTGAAGCCCCTCACCCTCACCCAGGGGGTGGTTTATGGGCATAAAAGGTCTTGACACCTTCCTTTCGGGGCCATGGGTTAGAGAGATTTGAGTCCTCCTTGGCCGCCAGCAGTAAAGACCCTGTAATTTGGCCTAGTCTTTGTCTCGTTGGTGATTTTGTGCTTGCTGGGTTACAACACCTTCTCCATCCAGAGAGACAGCAGCAAGACAACAGCCGCTTCCCTCTACAGAGTTGAAATGAGATGCGATGCTCTCAGGGCAAAGCACGTGATTTAGGTCAATTAGCTCTAATTTTCTTACTCTGGCTTTCAATTTCTGTCTTACGCAACGAGACAACATACAATCACACAATAAGGCTCAGGCATCACGTCGACCTAATATGACTTTTATTATTTTTTTCCCAAATCATAGTTTCCAATTTAATTTCTAAACTCCCAGTTTTAGACCTGCCTTATAAAAGCAAAAATTAAGTAAGCAAAAATGTAAAACTTTGGGAACCATAATTTATCATTTTCTAGTGATTGCTATCTTAGGAGCCCTTTACCTTTGCGCCAAAGGGAAGATTCCAGAGAGCCGCAAAGGCCACTATTTTTAGTTGCACTCAGCTGGGGCTTGGGTGCAGCCTATGCGGCCAGCCTCATTTTCTGTTCACTTATGTACTCAGGGTTTTCTAGATCCTGAGGTTTTGTAAGTGCCAAGAACCAAAGTAGGCATTTAAAACTGTCTTATTTTCTATTATAATTCAGTTATATTTTATTTCAAGTTTCACAGCAGCACGTTTGGACAAATCCCTGGGATGTTTGATTACAGCTGTGTAAATTCTGACTGCCTACCGGAGGACAAGGGCCCGAGGGGACTCTGCAGAGCTAAACCTGGTGATGTCGGGATAGAAATGAGCTCTGTTCCCACCCCCGGAAATTCACTTCAGTGTCATTTCATTGTCTTTAAAAAGACAAAATTAGCACGGAAGACTTATGTAGCTTTTTAAATTTAGGGCAGCTTCTACTTTACTCAGTGTCTGCTAAATTCCACTGTACTCTGCAGTTTATAAAGCTAATGGAAATTTCCCATTTTAAAATTAACATAGATTGTCCGCTCTGGTTTTTAA
Source organism: Aotus nancymaae (assembly GCF_030222135.1). Taxonomy (NCBI): domain Eukaryota; kingdom Metazoa; phylum Chordata; class Mammalia; order Primates; family Aotidae; genus Aotus; species Aotus nancymaae. Next base: position 23,878,090 of record NW_026988455.1, read on the forward strand.
ATTGATAAATTACGAGAGTGCTTTAGATGGCGCCGAGTTGGATTCTTGGATGCCAGCTTTCTAATTTATATGCACATGATACAAATGGGATAAAATGGAAGATGGGCCACATTTCCTCGCATTCTAGCTGCGGGTTCTGTATCGGAGACCCCAGTGTGTTTTTGGAAACAGAATCTATAAGGTGCGATGTTTTGGTGTGTGAGTGAGACAGTTTCCTTCTGGAAGAGGCATGGTTGTTAAGACCCTGGCCTCGGCTTGGACCTCCCTCTCATAAGCAACTCAAGGTCAGACATAACCAGGTCCATGCACATTTGTGTCTTTCCACAAGGTCAGACTTTTATTACTGCTATTTTAATCATAAAAGCCATGAGCTACATGGAGTTCACTCCGTATCAGAGCTGTGGGCACACAGGCTCAAGCCACTCCACAGGTCAGTCAATATTGTAAACCATACGTAAGAGTATACTCAATCAATATATAAATGTTACAGGTTAGACATTCCACATCAAACCGCATAACATTTAACATCAAGAGAAAAAGGGATAGGAGTAGGGATTAATAAACCAATCCACGGCAAATGACACGGACAAAGAGAGTGTCCTGGTTTGATCCAGATGGACAACAATGTCTTTCAAAAAAGAGTCTTTGATGTGGGCAGAGCCTTCGTTGGCAGGTGCTGGGTGCTCATCACAGTGACAGCATGATGGTGTCTCTTAAGAAGACTGTTTCAAGCTGGTGAAGTCCTGCTGTTTATGACCAGAGTCCTCCCTCTGGTGTGGACTGATAATAAGAGTATGCCTTTTCATGCCCTTCTCTTGTTGGGTGCTGTCTTTATAAATTAGGTAAACATCTGGTACCTGTTGGGATGTTGCCTTTTAAAATGTGAGATGGAGTCTTTTTCTAAGATGGAGTCACTTATGTCAAGGGTGCTCTAGATGCCTCCTGTGTTAGATCATAGCTCTGCTGATCACCAGCTGTCTTAATTTGAGCAAACCACTTGGCCCCTCTGGGCTCTGGCTCCTCACCTGTAAAGTGGGATGACGATAGTTCTCACATCACAGGCTGCAGCGAGGCTTCATGGACACTGTTCTGGCAAAGCAGCTGGACAGCAGCCATCAGATTGTGAAAGGTGATCGATTGTTATTACTTTTATAATTGTTATTTTTATATAGGTACCAATTTTCAGGAAAACGTGTCAATTTGTAATGCCTGCCAACGGACAGTTGCTTTTCCAAAATATGGAAAGGGCGATAACAGCATGTTCTCGTTTCTTGTTTTGGGCCTGGCAGATCATAGCGAATCACCACATGCGGTCCATCTCCTTCGCCTCTGGGGGAGACCCGGTAAGTACCCTTGGGATACTCTTGCTCTTGTTGAGAATTTCTGAGAAGGGATCGATCCCTGCTTCAAAACTGTGCTTTGCAAGACACTGTGAAAAAAAGTTAATTGTGATGCCAACTAATCTCCCCCTCCTGATTTCCAAAAAAGGTCATCTTGGCCATCATTTTATTTTTAGGGGTAACCTGGGACAAGGACCCTACATTAGTTTTCATTACATTAGCCAAAAGCTGTTGAAAATCCTGGAAGCACTGGCAATCTTACGAGGTGATGAAACAGCTCCCCAGGCCTGAGAGTTGCCACGGGCTTCTCACGCTGTCACTCTGCCCTCGACCTACTTTTTGTTTATTTGAACTCCATATTAATATTTTAAGTCTGCCTGAAGAACATGAATTTACTTAGTCTGCTTTATTCATAGCCACTTAAAATCGGCATTTTTCTCTCCAAGGGTAATACCGTAGCCTTTAATAGTTTGCTTTGCCAACAAGGAGGGAGTTGCAGAGCGAGAGTAAGAGGGAGACTTGAGAACAGAATGAGAACATTCTATTTTTGCTTAATATCTTTAAAGAGGAAGGTGGAATAACAAGGGAATTTGTTTCCCACATTTGGGTGGGAATGCTACAATAGGATGTCAGCATTCAGCTTCAGAGTGGCCATGTCATCTAAACTGAACTGTTATGAAGGTGAACTCAGAAAACCACCTCCTGCTCCTGGGGCAGGGCAGTATCCATTGCTGTGGACAGCCCAGGCCTGCAAAGAAACCAGGCAGGAAATTGGTCACAAAGGAGTGAGGCACAGAAGGGGAAGGGAAGAAAACAAAGTCAGCCCTTTCCAGAAGTGAGGAAGAGGAAGGCTCACCCTCCAGAATGTTCTCATCTGAATTTTCATGAGTCTAGGTAAAGTTTCCACTGGTTTGGAGAAAAGGTTTAAAATTAAGATAATAGAGTCAGTTTTTCCTGGAGCTGAATTTATTCAATTGAAAAATTATCTTATATCCTAAGAAGACATCCTTTTTACTTTTTTAGTGTTAAATAGGCTTTTAATATAAAATAATGTCCTGGTGTTTTGCATTCTTTAGCCAAATTATGAGTAGACAATTTTCAGATGTTACATAAAAGTTGACTGGTCCAAGATCTCTTCATCTCAAGGTTGGGGACCCTGTCTTTTTCTAGCCTAAGGAGGGGCTTTTCCCTGTGACTTTTCTACTTTTCTTTTCCTATCCCTTCTATTTTGGAAACCGGATTAGAAAATTGCTGTTGGCATATTGGAAGCCAAATTGAAGGAGCAACTTCAAAGGTAGACTCCAGAGCCTTGACGTTTCCAAAGAACCATACAATCAGGCCACCAATCTCGGCATCAGGGAAGCAGTACTTCTCCCTGTCCTGCTGGGGCAGCTGCCAGAGGCGAATATCATGGCCATGCTGGGCGTCGCTCCTGCCTGGGCTGGCAGGAGCTGCCATGAGAGGCTGGGGCCCCATTGCTACCCAGCAACCCCATCTCAGACCTTTAAGCCAAGATCCCTCTGCAGGGAAAGGATTTGCCCACCCAACAGATGGTTCTTTACCCTTATATCTCTGCTAAATTGTCAAAGGATGGTCAGAGCACTGTTTAGCCCTGAGGCTGTGCCTTTCCATAGGGTCAAGTGACTTGGGCCCTTTTTCATACTTAGGGTCTTCTTGTTAAAAGTCAGCCACAATGCCTTTCCCTTCTTTTTTTTTCTTCTCTTCCCTTGTCATGCCTTTCCTTTCTTTCTAATCCGTATAATTTCTTACATTGTATTGTAAGATGAAAGTCCTCATTGAGATGCATATTTAGAAAGTGGAAGTCTTCCCCAGTTGAACTCATCAAACAAGGTCTCACTCTATTGCCCAGGCTGGAATGCAGTGGCACCATCACAGCTCACTGCAGCCTTGACTTCCTGGGCTCAAGTGATCTTCCACCTCAGCCTCATGGGTAGCTGGGACTACAGGCATATGCTTCTACGCCCGTCTAATTTTGTATTTTTAGTAGAGAGAGGGTTGCACCATGTTGCCCAGGCTGGTCTCAGACTCCTGGGCTCAAGTGATCCACCTGCCTCCGCCTCCCAAAGTGCTGGGATAATAGGCATGAGCCACTGTACCTGGCCCAAGGAGCACTTCTTCAGATGCTGTCTAAATGTATTTGTCCGCCTGTTTGCTGCCTAATTTGCAGTGGTTGCCTGACTGCTTGCCCCTTGTGATGTTTGGAACCATTGTTTCTTAAATTTGGAGGATAACCCAGTGTGACAGTTAAAAGGCAGATGTCTTGTAGATCTGCATTAATAGCTTCCTTCAAGAGCTTTTCTTAAAGCTGTTTTAATGTTGATATTGTGAGTGAAGATACAAATATCTAGATTGTTGGAAGCCAAATACACTGGTTTGTGTCGAAACTATTTTATTTTCAGGATGTACACAGGACTATACTTTTTTTTTTTCAGATTTCCTCATCGCCTCTTATTTAAAAAAAAATTGGAAACATTTAGTAATCTTTAAAATAATCCACAACCTTTTATATTTTCTGTGATTTCTTTTTTCTGGTTTATAAAATGTCATAACACAGGACAGGAAGCTTCGTTACTTTCCATTTAAACAAATTCAAATGCATTTTACATTGTGCATGAGATTCCATTCCAAATTGATTTGTAACCATGAATTTAGCACATAGAGGTGTGGGTGAGAGTTGGAAACAAAGGGGATCGTGCAGTTGGTCTTCTAACTCTCACTTTTCTAGAGGGCTAAAGAGCTTTTGTTGACCTTCTTATCTATTTTTCTTGAATCACGAGGGATGAAATTGCAACAACAGTTTTCTTTGTCACAAGGTTGGTGAAAAAACATGATAAACTAAGTAAAAAGCAAATAGAAGACTTTGCAGAAAAGCTGATGACGATCTTGTTTGAAACATACAGAAGTCACTGGCACTCTGATTGCCCTTCTAAAGGGCAAGCCTTCAGGTGCATCAGGGTAAACAACAATCAGAATAAAGATCCCATTCTAGAAAGAGTGTGTGCGGAGAATAAGGTGGATTTTTTTCACCTGGGACTTCCAAAGGATCTGACCATATGCGTAGATCCCTTTGAAGTGTGCTGTAGGTATGGTGAGAAAAGCCATCCATTTACAGTTGCTTCTTTTAAAGGCAGATGGGAGGAATGGGAACTGTGTCAACAGATCAGTTATGCAGTTAGTAGAGCCTCATCGGACGATTCCTCTGGCACATCCTGCCATGAAGAAAGTTGTAGCAAGGAACCTCATGTCATTCCTAAAGTCAGCAATCCAAAGAATATTTATCAGGTTGAAAACTTGAAACAGCCCTTTCAATCTTGGTTCCAAATACTCGGCAAAAAGAATGTGGTGGACAGCCGTGTTGGCCTCCTGGGAAACACCATGGCTCGCAGAAGCACCCTAAGTGTTACAGGCCTGCCGTGCACCGGGTGGACAGGTACCACTGGGTCAACACACGCCGATGACGCAGCGACTGGGCACGTGGTGGGCGAGAGCTCAAAGGAGCACTTTTATTCTCTCTAAAATAAAAATGAGTTTAAGGTTGAGAGGCCCATGAAACAAAAAATGACCATATTAGGGACTAGGGTGCACAATGGTAGATCCTCTCATACAGATCATGACTCTGTTCTTAGCTGTACTTTTAATTCTTATTTAATTTTAAATGAAGTTTTATGTAATATTCGCGAACGTACCCAGTACGGTAATGGAATGAAGGTATTGACCTGTAATAAGACTTGATGAACTATGAAAAGTAATGGTTTAAATAAATGTTTTTTTAAAAAGTAGGATTTAGCACATAACTGGGAGACATTTTAATAAAGCTGACAATTCTATGTTGCTAAGTGTACATGTCACTTATTGCTTAATGCTTCAGTTTACTCAGTAGGAAAATGGTATTTTGAAACGACAAACAAGATAGACGAGAAAATGTTATTAATTCCCCTCTAAAAAGGGCATGGTGTAGTCATAACCTACTGTAATTAGCAGTGTTAAAAGACCACCATAAGAATGCCAGAACAATGGCCAGGCTCAGAGTGTCTAGGGGAGTGGGAACAGGGATAGCATAGACACAGAACAGCACTTTGCAGCTCTGTCTTTGGAACTTAGAGTGCTAGGATGACAAAAACATTGTTTTGAATGGTAATATATTTGCCTGCTCTGCCAGAAAAAGATGAATATTGGCATCAAAAAAGCTTAGCCATTGACCATCTGAGAGACAGGGACATATTATGTCTCTCTGTTCTCCCTCCTTCCCCACTTTGAGCCAGAGTAAGAATGTAAAAAAAAATGTCCTTGTATTCATTACTAATGCTGACTCTAATTTTGTTACCTGAATATGTGCAAAAATAAATTAAAAATAAACTTCTTATGTTCATACTTTTTATTTAACTCTAACCCTACTTAAAATGAAGGTTAAATAGAAGTAAACATTGTAAGGCCAATGACATTTAATGTAATATTACTTTGCTATCATGGACAAAATTTGCTGAAACTAAGTCTCCATTCTCAATGTGATGCTGGCCTGGCCACCATGGGGCAGAATCTTTTAAGTTCAATGTCTCTCCATTACCATGGGCACCTGGATGACTCAATTCTTCCACTAATTTCTTCTATTCAAGCAAAAACCTCAGTTGTACATCATGTACAAATGTAATGTCAATTTGCTGTATGTGGGCAAAGGAACCTCCCTGTGTCCTTTTCTTTCTAATTCTTTGAAAACCTAGCACTCATAATGCTGGAAGCCCGATTGCAAATCCTGGCATTGAAATTGTGTGCAGAACTTGATAACACAGTGATCATCTAAATGATCCCAGATACTCTTGTGTTAATTTTTAAGATAATCAGGAAATTAAAATAAAAATTTAAAAAATGCTGGTAACATCTCAAACACTGGAGAAAACACCTGTCCAACCCAAGGGTTTCATGGTTTTCAGCTTGAGAAACACTGGCGCTCTCTTAGATGCTCTCTAAGGATCCTTCTGACATTCACGTCTCCTGAGTTCAGGAAATGTCTATGAATACAAGCTGTCACCCTTGTTTTTGCCAATAACTTCAGATTCTGACCAGATCGTCCTTGATGGAAATGACCAGAAGCCAGTTTGACCAGGTGGATGATCTTTCACTTCCTTTCCCTAGTGAGTCTGTGAATACACCAGAGAACAGTGTCCTGAGCAGAAAAGAAAACAGCTCAGCTGAGTGACTGGGGAAACAGCACCATTATCTCAGGAACCGCTGGAAGAATTCTACACTGGTGTGGTCTTGGGCTGTGTAAGATCCAGCAGGATGGTGTGTGGAGAAGTGCCCAGCACCACCCACCTGATCTGACAGCAGATGTCCCACAACAGTGACATGCCTGCCCCATACTCACTCTCTCCCTCATCCCTCTCTCCTTGGAGAGCTTTGTAGGGCACTGTGTAGAGAGAAAGAGATGTCTCCTTTGCCCACAGAAAAAGCAATGGAGGAAGTCATGACAGAGGCTTTTTGGTTCTGGCAATATCGGGAGTGTATCAATAACCTGAAAACCCTTCAAAGCAATGGCATCTGGGAAATGCCTGCCTGAATGGGGTAGACTTTTACCAGTTGCCCCATGGATACTTGAATGTTGAAAATATCAACTTTGCAGAGGAGTCCTTCCTGCTTTCAAGAGAATTATAGTTTCCTCTGCTTATTTGTTTAGGAATTAAAACGGACATGGCTGCCTTGGTCTACTTTTGAGGTCACCCTTTCCCCTATGCACTGATTACGTGAGAAGGCAGGCAAAGAAACTCACATTTCATACACAGGGATGAGACTTCTAAGTAGGGCTCATATTTTAAAAACATATTAAAGGATGAAGATCACTATTTATGTCCAAGAAGAAAAGAACCATTACATCTCATCCACCACGAAGGCAGTGTTGGCAGTCAGCCTTTAAATATTCACTCTGGTTTTCTTCTAGCCTAGTGGTTCTCAAAGTGTGGCCTCCAGACCAGCAGCAGCTAGAAACTTGTCAGAAATGCAAATTTTGAGCCCTTACCCCAGAACTACTACCAAATTGGAAACTCGGGCATGGCTCAGTGTTCTATTTTAACAAGCCCTGCAGGGGATACTGATACCAGCTCAAACTGGAGAACCACTGGTGTAGACAAAGGTGAAAGAAGTGGTTCTCTACTTTGGTTCACATTACAGTCATCTAGGGAGCATCTAAAAACTAAGGCGAAGGCCTCACATCCAAACCAATTAAATCAGATTATCTGCACATTGGGACACAGGTATCAGTGTTTCTAAAGTGTCTCAGGCAATCCGACATGCCTTTTCTCCTTGCTGCTCAAAGTGTGAATGCCCTTCTAACCAGCTCCCATGGATACTGAGACACTGCAGCTTCAGTATACATGGGAGCTGGTTAGAAGTGCAGGGCCTCAGACCCTACCTAGACCTGCTGAGTCAAAGTCTGCAATGTGAGACCTCTGGGTGGTTGCTACTCACATTATATAGCTTGAGTCTTCTGTGGGCAGTTCCTTAGGCAGCATTTGATTCTTCAGCTGTGTGGTAGTTGAGTCCCTCTAGACTCTCTGATTCATGCCCCGTGTCCCTAACTGTGTGGTGTCTCATTTGTGATTAGTGATATAGACATCTCTTTTTTCTTTAACAGGACACAACTGATTATGTTGCATATGTGGCTAAGGACCCTGTTAATCGCAGAGGTAAGTGGTGCTTGACCCTTATCATCTCTCATTTGTGTACAGCCAGCCTTCACATTATATACGAGCTGGTCCTCATTATCTCAGCCTCCTCCCCACAAATGAGCAGTGCTATCTTGTATTGCTAAGGATGAATGAGGTTTGCAAGGGTTGTAGGTCTCCTGGCTTGAGCTAGGAGGTACTGGACGTCTCTGACCACCAAACACACACCTGTATCCAGATTGCTAGTTTGGCACAATCGATTTACACACAAGCAGCCCCCCTGCCCATACTCTCACAGTGGCCTCGGTTACACCTGGAAGACTCCACCTGCTGCCTGTCCTCCTGCCCCACTTCAGCTCCTGGTGTGTGCTCAGTGCCCACTAAGCCACCCTGAGCTACTTCACTCTGCCCTGGCAGCCCTGGAGGCCAGTGTCTGCTTATACCCCTTTCAGCTTCTAAGTCCTCAGGCACAGGCTGGATGGGAGGAATCATTTATAAAACCAAAGCCCATTGGATGGTAGCATGCCTGGGGTGGGTGGGACTGACCAAGGCGCCCTACCCTGAAGTTCCAGGCAGCACAGCTGCAATTTAAAACTCATTGGTGAAATTACAAACGGAATTAATAACAACACAAAACAGCACTTCCTTCACTACCCTCCTACCCTAGGTACCAAGATTTTCTAGTTTGCTTTGCATAATTTTTATCCGTATACATATGCTCTCTTTTTAACATTTTAATACAAATGAGATTCTAATATTCTGTTTTGCTACCTTACCCTGCAATGCCATATCTTGGACATATTTTTAAGATAGCCCATATGGAACAGATGAACCAATCCATGATGTGGCTCTATGGAGAACTGTCCCCCCCGCCACCGTCTAGGGACCTTACAAAAATCTCAATGCTCAGGCCTCAGAGAGTGGGGCCCAGGCAACAATATTTTCTATAAGCTCTTCAGGTGATTTCAAGGCACCGCCTAGTCCGGGAAATAAGACTTAGGTCCAGATCCTGAAGCAGTTTAGCCCTGAGTCATTTGACTTCATTTCTCAGGGGCAAACCTAGGGTACTTTCTGCCCACAATACAGTCCCTGCCCAGCATCCTGGGATAAGGATGGATTCCACATGTCCCATGGCTGCTGCACCAGGCTCTCTCAGGTCTGCATGCGGTGATATTGTGAAGACAAGTGCCGACCTATGATGCAGAGGAGGCTCTGCACTGCTTTTGGTGCTCGAGGGCCCCACCAACACAGGGGCCGTCTTATGGACTGAATGTTTACATCACCCCCAAATGTACGTGTTAAAATAGAAACCCACAATATGATGGTATTGCATTAATTAAAGGCCCCAGTGAAAGGTGGTGCCTTTGGGAGGTCATTAGATCATGAGGGGGAAGCCTTATGAATGGGTTTGGTGCTCTTGTAAAAGAGACCCCAGAGAGCTCCCTCACCCTCATTCCACCCACGTGAGGACACCGCAAGAAAGCGCTGTCTGCAAACCAGGAAGAGGGCCCTCAGTAGACACCGAATCTGCTGGCACCTTCCAGCCTCCAGAACTGTGAGAAACAAATGTCTGTTGTTGAAGTCACCAGCCTGTGGTGTTGTTACAGCAGTACAGGCTAAGACAGGCCCTTTGTTTGAGATAGTTAGTGGGAGATGCTCGCTCGCTACTTCCACCTATCTGTTGCCTGTAACAAACTACTTCAAGCTTAGCAGCTTAACAACCACGATTTTATAATAGAATGTGGGTCAGGAATTCAGGCAAGTCTCAGCTGGTCAGTTCATCTGCCCAAGTGGCATCGACAAGGGTCATCGAATGGTTTTTAGCTAGAGTCTGGGCTAGTCTAGAAGGTTTAAATTGGCTTCGCTTCCACACCTGGGACCTTGGCAAGGATGACTATAGGTTCAGCCCTCTCCATGGAATCTCAGAGACTCTCCAAGTGGCCCCTTCATCCCTCACGGAAGTAGGGCTTTCTACATGGCAGCTTTAGGTTCCATGAGACCCAGAGCAGATGCTTCCAGAGCTCTGAAAGGCCAGGCTCAGCACTGCTTCCACCATAGATTTACTAGTCACAGCTGTCAGCCAGGCGTGGTGGCTCATGCCTGTAATCCCAGCACTTTGAGAGGCTGAGGCAGGCAGATCATGTGGTGAGGAGATCGAGAGCAGCCTGGCCAACATGGTGAAACCTCGTCTCTACTAAAAATACAAAAATTGCCTGGGTGTGATGGTGCACACCTGTAATCCTAGCTACCCAGGAGGCTGAGGCAGGAGAATCACTTGAACCCGGGAGGCGGAGGTTGCAGTAAGTGGAGATTGTACCACTCCACTCTGGCCTGGTGGCAGAATGAGATTCTATCTCAAAAAAAAAAAAAAAAAAAAAAAAAGCTGTCACAGCCTGCTCAGACGCAAGGGGAAGGAAGCCACATGTACCCTTCAAGGAAAGAGTGTTAAGGAATTTGCAGCCATCTTTATCCCTCAGCCCTCCTTTCACCACATGTGAGTAGGTCCCGCGTCTCGGATGACAGTGTGGGCAGGGATGGAGGGTCTAGCTGCGTCCCTCCAGCAGCCCAGCTGTGAGCACGCTCTGCTCCATCTCATCAGTGTCCCTATTAGGATGACTTCCTCTATGAAGGAGCCAGTGGCAGGGCTTTCTCCCACCTGCTCTGTTTTCCTTCTTCCTCCCCTAGGCCATGTAGAGGGGTTAATTTAGGAAGATTGACCTCTACCACTGGGCACAGTAGCAAGAAATTCTGGGTGTGAATGTTCTTATTTGGACGGTTAAACGTCCAAGTCCCCACACAGAGGCTCCTAGATGTATGTGTATGAGCAGGCCTTGTAGTGTTGTGGCTGCAGGCACAGCCCCTGGGGACCATCAGGGACAGACCCATCCCAGAAAGTCTTCTATAAAATTTTACAGTGGTGGGTTCAAGTCCTTTGCTGCTGTTATTGTTTGTCTTTTTCCATGCTGATTCCTGCTTCTCCATTCTTGCATGTATGTGTGGTTAATCTAGAATAATTCTAATGAGAATCTGTATTTGTCTCTCTGGTGTCAAGAATCCATTGCTTCTATAGTTAATCCAATCAAAGGACAAAAGCTCTCTGACCCAAGTCATTGAGTTGGATGGTAACCACCACCACCACCATCACCATCTCAAAGAGATAAGGGTGGAAGATGAGCCACGTTTCATGAAGTTGGTAAATTACAGCTAACAGTCAGGACCGGTAGGAGACCTAGGCGATGACTACTGCTACCTGTTGGGATGCAGCTGTTAGAAAGTCAGGCTTTGCTGCATTCTAACATACCATTTTCTTTTTACACTGGAACTTTCATTACTACTGGGTGACTCCCATCCCCTACAACCTTATGTATATGTTAGACAGTTCCAAATGGACTGTTTGGGTCACAAAAGTAGCTACCAAATGATGCTCAAATTAGGCATAGATGATGCTGAAATCAGACGTATAACTACCTACAGAAGGCATGTAATTCGTATAATTTATCATCGTAATAGTATCCCTGATCAGGTGCCCTCTGGTACTTCCTGGACCGAGATATGGAAAGTCCTTTTCTATACAGTAGTTCCCCCTTATCTGGGGGAGTATGTTCCATCCAAGCCCCCCAGTGGATGCCTGGAACCACAAACAGCACCGAGTCCTACACATACTATGTTTTCTTGATCTGATAACTGAGTCAGATACTAAGTGAGTAGCAGGCAGGTAGCATATGCAGTGCAAATACTCGGGACAGAGGGAGGATTCACATCCTGAGATGGATTAGACAAGATGGCATGAGATTCTATCACACTACTCAGAATAGTGTGTAATTTAAAACTAATGAATTGTAACTTTCGGAAAGTTCCCATGTAGTGTATATTTGAACTGATGTTGATCATGGGTAACTGAAACTGCGGAAGGCAAAAACCTCCGATAAACTGTGATGGCTGTGCTTAGGTGGTGCTGACCCAATGGGAGAGAAGCCCACGTATCCAGCCTGAACACCAGCTCCTAAGACATCTTGGTGCTCTTTTCCCAAGATTTTCTGAAGAACAGGAGGTCTTAGGACTGAGGGGACTTGAGTGGGGAGCTGACATGGGTAAGACGATGCTTCCCACAGTGAAGCTTACTTATCCTGGGCTTCTCAAATACAGTGGTTTCAACAAAAGGATTTCTGTTTCCTTTGGCCCCAAGAGGTGACTTGCTGGAAGAGGCCTTACATATTATGAACTCATTGGTGGAAGTAACACAGCACTGCTTCTAACTTCTCTTTCTTGGTAGCAAAGCCTCACGTGTATAACAGGTGAAAGCAATGACTTATGTTTTTTAACCAGGTGGTTAAATATTCCATCGAATGACATGGTAGCAGGTGAATTTCCTGATGGATGGATATTTCCCACTTTTGGCTACTATGAGCAGTGTTTTTTACAAACAAAGCCAGGCTCTGTGCTTTACATACCATGCCTGGGCTGAGACTGCTGAGCACATTTTTCCAGCCCTGGCCTCTGCCTGAAAGCCAGCTCTGGATCTCCACTTGGGAGTCTCACAGGCCTCTCAAACGTAGGCAGTCACAGATAAGTCCAGCACTTTCCTCCTGCAGAGCACCCGCTGGTCGCTATCAACAGCACCCCCTCCCTGACTTCCCCAGTTCTCGGCCTTCTTTTCTTCACCTGCAACTGCTGGCAAAGCCTTCCATCTTACCAGTCCTTGCTACTGCCCTGCTGCCCCCTGACAGGCTCCACAGTTCATCAGCAGGTCACTGTGTGCCTGTTTTTCCTCTCTAAAGGGTTTTGTTCACACGGGAGCCAGAAGGATCCTTTTAAAATGGTGCAATCTTGTTCCTCCTCTGCTCACTCCAAATAAAATGTCCCATTTCCCCAATGCCCACAGGACCCTCTGTGAGCTCACTCCCACTCCATCCCATCTCTCATCCTATGATCCCCTCTCCCTGCCACTCCAGCTACACTGGCTTCCAGGTCTTCCTTGACCCTGACTGTGCCAAGCAAGCTCTTGCCTCCTGGGCCCTGGGCCTGGGCCTTCTCCCATCAACCTTCCTGGACTTCTCTCTCTGACTCCCTTCAAGAATCTTCTCCAGTGCCACCTCTGGTGCCACCTCCCCGATCATCCTGTGTACCATCCTATACCAACCGTCTTCCGCCACCATCCTCCACCACTGTCCTCCACCATGTCCTCCATCACCATCCTCCACCACATCCTCCACCACCATCCTCCACCACTGTCCTCCACCACCGTCCTCCGCCACGTCCTCCACCACTGTCCTCTGCCACGTCCTCCGCCATGTCCTCCATCACCATCCTCCACCACATCCTCCACCACCATCCTCCACCACTGTCCCCCACCACATCCTCCACCACCGTCCTCCACCACTGTCTTCCACCACCGTCCTCCACCACTGTCTTCCACCACTGTCCTCCGCCACGTCCTCCACCACTGTCCCCCACCACATCCTCCACCACCGTCCTCCACCACTGTCTTTCGCCACTGTCCTCCGCCACATCCTCCATCGTGTCCTCCACGACTGTCCTCCACCACATCCTCCACCAAATCCTCCACCACATCCTTCACCACCATCCTCCACCACTGTCCTCCACCACTGTCCGCCACCATGTCCTCCATCGTGTCCTCCATGACTGTCCTCCACCACATCCTCCACCAAATCCTCCACCACATCCTCCACCACCATCCTCTAATCCAGGATGACTTCATCTCAAGATCCTTAACTTAACCACACCTGTAAAAACCCTTTTCACAGGTTCCAGATGCTCAAGGCATGACTTTTGGGGGGCCACCCTTCAAGCCACTACAGAGGTATATTGTTATGTACTGACTTTCAGTGTCCACTGAAACTCTCCCTAGATCCTGAGGCAGAGGCTTGTGCACAGTAGATGCTCAAACAATGTCTGCTAAATAAGTCTTCAGTAAATATTTTGCACATTTGGTTTTGTAGTCTCGTGCGAGAATTTCCCTAGGGTATGTACCTGGAGGCCAAATCACTGTTTTGGACAGCTTCAGCTTTTCCGAAATGGTCATTTTACTTTATAATCCCATGAGTGGTATACGAGGGCTCTTTTTGTTCAATAACTGGCCTTTTCAGACTTTTCGATTCCCAGAAATCTGATGGGTGCAAAATGCTATATCCTTATTAATTTAATTTCCCTATCTGGGACTAGGACAAGTATTAAGGAACTCTTCATAGCAGGGTGGCTGAATGTTGGATTTCTTACTCATCTCTGATTTTTAAAAAAAGGAAAGAAAATTGGATCAATTCAGAGTGCCTGGCTACATTGAATAAACAACCTACGGTTGGCTGAGCAGTCTGAGATTGAGGAGCCCTCATCTCTCCAATAGAATTCAGTAGTTTTCAATATTCCTTTTAAGGGATGTGGGTTATCAGATCACTAAGATGAAAAGATAGTCGACCTTGTTCAGCAGGATTTTTCCTCATTTGAGTAGTGACTTCGACTGTCTCCAAGGCTCCCTGTGCCCTGCCCAGCTGCTCTGGAACATGGCTGGATCAGAGGCAACTGGTGTCTGGATGAGCAGCCGCTGGAGAACCCCAGATGGACTACAGGAGCTGAGCCACCCTGGGGAGGCCGATGGACAGCACCTGGCACCAGTGAAGTGTGGGGCCGGGGTATGAATTCCTGAGAGTGGAGCATGGATACCGAGAAGTTTTTGCCCTGGCTCAGGCAGGGTCCGGCTGTTCACACAAAGCTCGCCAAGGCAGTGGCCTATGCCAGAAGTGTGGAAACAGCCCACTGTGAGGGACCTGAAGGCTGGAGCATCAGCTTACTGTTCTAATCTGGAAACTGAGGATGGCCTTAGCCCGTAATAGCAGAGGAGGGGCAAGATGGCTGTGCAGCGGGCAGGGTGCTCTGCTTCCAGCCCATGTGCTGGGACGTGGGGTGCAGTGGCGAAGTGAAGTGAGTTCTCAGCTTGTGTGAAATAGTTTTAACTGAACTAAACCTCTCAGAGAGAAACTGTACATTAGGGATTATATTCATCATTGCCATGATAGAAATGAAAGAAAATGGAAAGCTGGAAAGAAATGGAAGAGCTGGCTGGGCATGGTGGCTCACACCTTCAATCCCAGCACTTTGGGAGGCCGGGGTTGTCAAATCACTTGAGGTCAGGAGTTCAAGACCAGCCTGACCAACATGGTGAAACACTGTCTTTACTAAAAATTAGCTGGGTGTGGTGGTGGGTGCCTGTAATCCCAGCTACTCGAGAGGCTGAGGCAGGAGAATGGCTTGAACCTGGGAGGCAAAAGTTGCAGTGAGCCGAGATCACGCCATTGCACTGCAGCCTGAGTGGCAGGAGTGAAACTCTGTCAAAAAAAAAAAAAAAAAAGCAAGAAAGAAGAAAGAAATGAATGAAAGATCTGATAACATTTATTTCCACTTTGAAAACTTCACAGGCTGATTTCACAGTAAAAACTCTGATCATTACTCATGTAAGGTAAGAAATCAGCCCTTCCATTCAAGACAGTTAAGAAATGGATTTCCAGGATGGAAAGATGAATTTTTATACACTGTAATAATGATGGATCACACCTAATGTGCTTGTGTCTTGAGATACTGACTGACAGTGTAATGCTTTCAGGGCTAAAGAGACAGCTTAAACTTTTATTCTCTGTATTTTATCCTTTTTGAAGATAAAAAGATATCTTTTTAAAGACATTTTTATAATACACATAATATTAATACAGGAATGTACATTCATAATTTATAAATAGACACTAATTGGGGATGCATGGCGGGAGAGTTCTTTGTGGTAGGCATGAGTGAGAAGCAGCCTGGATACCTGTGACTTAGAGAAGGGGTTCAGTGGGTGTGATGAGCATTCCTAGTATCCTGCTCTCCTATCCTTCCAAACTTGCAGAAGATGGCACCTGCCAGGCTGGGTGCAGTGGCTCACTCCTGTAATCTCAGCACTTTGGGAGGCCAAGGCAGGTGGATCATGAGGTCAGGAGTTCAAGATCAGCCTGGCCAAGATAGTGAAACCCCATCTCTTCTAAACATACAAAAAATTAGCCGAGCATAAGGGCGGGCACCTGTAATCCCAGCTACTTGGGAGACTGAGGCAGAGAATTGCTTGAACCCAGGAGGTGGAGGTTGCAGTGAGACGAGATCGCACCACTGCACTCCAGCCTGGGCAACAAAGCGAGACCCCATCAAAAAAAAAAAAAAAAAAAAAAAAAGAATGGCACCTGCCAGCCCCCTTCTGCTTGGGAGAAGCCCATGACAGTTCTGTGTGGTGGGCTGAGAGCAGAACAGAAGGTGCATTTGGTCCTGGTGCAAAGCCCTGGTGTCTCTTTCTTCTGCAGGTTGTGGGAAAGACCTTGTGCTGAGATCCAGGATCAAAGGATCAAAGCAGCCTGGGCCACTGAGGCACCATGAGAGGATGTCTGCCTTAGAGAGGTGTCCAGAAATGAGAGAGCCAGAATGAAATGGTTGTTTTCAGCCAAAAATGTTGGGATTGTTTCTTACTGTGGCATAACTCGCCCACCCTGACTCACAGAATAGGTGTCACAGGGAGGGTGTTGAGAGCATGCTCAGCTGAACAAGATTGGTACCAGTTTACTGGAGGCTCTGTTGCGGCTGGCAGATGGCAAGGAGCAGCCCTGAGTACCAAGCTGGGAGCAGCTACTAGCCTCTGGACTTATTTGGGGAGATGAGGAAGCTGAGAACTGGCAGTCTGGCAGATTGGGATGCAGCTAAGCACTGCCTTCTCATCCACCACTGTCAACCATTCTTCAGGGAGTGGGAGATGTGAGTTGACATGCCAGGAGCTACCATATGGTAGAAGGCCACCATGTCCCTGGCTCCTACAGTGTGACTGCAGGGCCACAACACATTCCTAACAGAGTGGTTTGCTCTCAAGTTGCCCATCTCAGGTATGGAGTAGTCCTTGCGACACGACCTGCTGAGAGTCCCTTGCTGATGTCACTGCTCAGGTGGCTGCTCCGGGGAAGCTTGGGCTAGTCCTCTTAGAGAGTGGCTTCAGCTTTTTTTTTTTTTTTTTATTGGTTGGTGCTAAGCAAGAGAGAAAGCAGTGTTGGGAAAGGAGCCCTGCTTTTAAGTAAACAAACTATTGCAGGCCATTGGTGTGAGTTTTTCCAAAGGGCAGTTTCCCCAGATGAGAAGGATGGTGGAATTCTCTGTTTTGCTAACCTCTGTTTGCATTGAGCTATGTTTTAGACTTTGCATCATTTGGGATCTTGATTCTGTGCACCAGCGCACTCACATCTCTCTCGTTGGTTTCTTCTCCATTTCTTGTGAATGATATCTTTGGTTCTGTTATGTCCTCAGGGAGAGGTGAAGCCCAGCAGAGCCCAGCAGCCTTGATGATTGCCACTGGGGAAGGCCTCAGTATTTGGTGCACACATCAAATCACACAGGGCAGGCTAGAAGACAGTGGCTTTCAGCTAAGTGCCAATACTCTCAGAAGAAATACCAGGCCCAGAAAGACAAAGTCCAGGTTTAATTTTGGATTTGGAGTGAGTTTCTGGAACATGTAGAGGTCATTTTACAGAAGGAATCCTTAAACCAAAGCAATAGGTGACTTGTTTTCTCCATTCATTGAGGACTCTGGCAGGTTCCAGGAGCTGCAGGTGTGAGTTAATTCCTGAGAACCCATGGGTCTGCTCACAATCTGCAGGGCCTACTTCCCTATTAGTCACTTAGAGCAACATGCCCATTTCTCAGCATGCTAGGGCACTTTTTCCTTGAGCCCTGACCTGCTCCAAATGTTCTGGACCCTTCCCACAGAGGCCTCTTCCCCAGGCTTCGTGCTCTCAGGTGTGTAGAAGGTTAGTGGCATATGGATGAGATTGTACAGCCCATTCTCAATAAATCATATTCTTCATTCTCCATCTTAAAGGCTAGAGTACCTACTTTCTCCTCAAAAAAAAAAAAAAAAAAGTCTACCCTTTCTGATCCTTTTCCAGTCTTTCTTCTGGTTCTCCAAAACACTGACCAGTCAGTCCCATTGGCTGGTGCTGATGCTGGACTGCAGGCTCGGGAGGGCGTGGCTGGAAACCACAGGACGGGTCGGGGGAATGAGGTGTCACTGGCTTTCGCTCACTCAGGCCGGGACTCCTCCTTCCTTCTTAGCTGGAAAGACGTTGCGTTTGCATCAGCCGATGACCCGCACAGCTGTAACAGCTGCTTAGTATTGCTTTGTGACTACCTGGGGCAATACTTAGTAAATAATAATGTCAATACTAAAATAATATCAATAATCATGACAACCAGGACGCCTGAACCTTTGTAGACAAATCTTTTGGCTATATCTAAAATAGGACCGCTGTATCCAAGGAGTTGCGTTGCCACCCAAAGCAGCAATACATTTGTACTTGCTCTTCCAAGGGACTACATTTCATGTGTCCACAGAAGTCACCCTGCCCTGGAGTCTGGGGGAGAAGGAGCTGAGGCCCCAGGGCCTGGCTGGCTACCTTCTGGGTGAAGTCCCAGTGCAGTGTTCCACTGAGAGGCTCCACGCAGTGCAGAGGCAGCAGTATCTGTCTCTCTGTCCCCTCCCTGATAGCTTTCTTCTTTCCAGTATATACCGGCTTCTCCTATAGGGAGGGCACAGTTCAGTGTCTCCCTAATTACTGCCAGGGCTGGGAAACAACTAGCCAAGAAGAAACGCATCCTCCTCACCGCAGGGATCAACGCAGCTCTTGGAGGAACCCTCCTTGGCATCTGCAGGAGAAAGGTGGGGTGTGAGAGAGGCAGCTGTCATCCTTCCCAGGGAGAATTCCTTTATCCCATTAGTAAAAAGATCATGCTAGCCTCATTATGGCGACAGCCCTGTGGCTCCTTCAGGAGGGACATGTGGATGCCTGTGGTAGGGCACTCTGGACGTGGGTCTGGAGAGCAGAGACATTTTCCAGTACCCTGGAGAAAAAGCACTACTTTGTTATGAGGCAGAGGCTGGCCCTCTTCTCTGTGACGGTTTCCCATAGATAATCCCGCAGCCTTGCCACTAGGACAGCATGTCCTTGTGTAACAGCTGGTGCCTGCTTCAAGCATAAGGACTGCTCCAGGCCTCACCACCGGCCTCGGAGTGGCCTCATTTTGACCCACCACCACCCCTAACTTCTATCTACTTTTGACACAAATCGCTTTTCTGAGAATCTGCATGAATATCCAATCTTAAATTTATGTAGATGCATGCGTTATGTTGTTGGGGTGGGCAAACTGATCATTAATATCTCTTTATATTCATCTTCAAAGGTTTGCTTATTGTTTTGAGTGGCCACATATGGGGGTCAACACTTTACCCCCACTAAGAAGTAAGTGAACAACTTGCTCTAAGTCCACTGAATAAATCAAGATTCATTCAACAGATGCTGGTTTCAGCCCATTTTTTAAGGCCTTATGGATTTAAAGGGACCTGGTTCATGCCAAGATTAGGCTCTTTGTCGTGCTAAAGTCTCCTAAACAATTTTTCCCTACTGACGTCAGAATTGATGCTTAATAGACTCTAAAGAAATTTAAGGCCATCAAATTGAACTTGAAAATTCTTTAATTTTTTTTAACAATGAAGCCTATAATTTTGTAGACAATAGGCTATTAAGAAAAGCATTCTTATTGTGACATGCTTAAGCTGTAGGATTCCCTACCCAGGGATAAAGCTGTGGTTGGATCTGCTAGGACATATAATGGAAGAAGCATGCACCTCGCTGTCCCTCTGTCCTCAGCAAGGGCTCTTTGTAGAGGAACCCAGGGAGCACCAGTGTCTATCTCTAATAGGCCCATGTCACTTCCTTTCCCAGCTTGTCACATTTTGGAATGCTGCGATGGGCTGGCCCAGGATGTCATTGGCTCCATAGGACAAGCCTTTGAGCTCCGGTTTAAGCAGTATTTGCAGTGTCCTACCAAGATTCCTGCTCTCCATGACCGGTGAGTAGTGCTGAGACACAATTTGCAATAGCCTCTGTGGGTTTTATGACCTTTCCTCTTAAATCCGCGTCCCTGAGCCATGCTCTGGACAGGCACAATTAATCACAGGGCTTCCTGGGCTTGGAGACACCTGGTCAGTGCCGGGATATGGCACAGAAAACCAACAGATGGAAGCCAACATATGGATGATGCTTTGAATGTGTAGAAAAACATTTTCTTGAAACTATAGTGACAGTCGCCAAGGTTACCAAAAAGCGACTTCATTATAATTTTTTTGTTCTGTTTCCTCTGCAGCCATGTGATGCTTCCATATGTTACCTCTTTGGGTCTATGTCACCACCGGTTCTATGTGTCCCATTGTCCTTGTCGTCACGATTAGCCAAAGTCCTGCTACAAGAAGTCCCCTCCGTGAGGCACTGTGCTGGCTACCAGCATAGTTTCCGCTTCACTGGCCTTTGCAGCTTAACAGCTTGGTAGTTTGTTTACCTTCCCTGTGGCCCTGAGCAAGTTCTGTAAACTCTCTGCGTCTCCGCAGCTTTATCTGTGAAATAGGAGTAAGAGTGGTGCCATAGGTTTTTTTTTTTTTTTTTTTTAAGTGTTCAACAAAATAGTGACTGTGAACAGGAACTGGGAGATGTTTAGTTTATTATAAAAATGTTCAGGCTCTGTCACTGAGTTGTCTTAGGTTGTAAGAATATTCCACACAGCATCAAGCATTAAAAGAAAAGTAATATGGGGGATATTGGTCGTTCAATATTCTGTCCTTGATTGAACTTGCATAATGAAAATCTATTCTAATGGTGTGTTCACTATAAATAAAACTTTACTGTTCCTAAATTTACTCTATACTTTTTTTCAAACTTCTAAAGCCACATTCTATGCCTTAGTCCTAGAGGCAGACTCTACCTTTGCTTTCGTGATTATGAAGGCTTCTTTCATCGCCCTTCTCAATCTTTGCCTTTCTTCAGAGAGACTTTTCATTTCTTTTCCTGTTTCCCTGGAAAATTCCCTTAAAGACATTCATTTTGGAGGGGCCTCTGAAGGACCCACTTTTTTCATGTTGCTAGAAACTTCACTCCAGAGGCTAAAAATGCTAGAATTCAAATCTCCCTAATGGCCATCACATTAAAAAAAAACAATAAGAAGAAAGAAACTTCAGCAAGCTGGGACAGGACGATGTGTATAGAAGAATTAGAGGCAGACAGTGGCAGCAACCCAAATGTAGGTAGGAGAGAGGGGAAATAAATGTTTTATTTTGTGTATAATGGGAAATAGTAGTTAATAAGAATTCACCAATATACATGTACTACCAGCATAAATTTTAAAATTTATAGTGGAATAAAAAAGAGCAAGTTACAAATGGATACGAGCCATTTATGAAAATTTAAAAACCAAAATGATTGCATATATACTATATGGATAAATACATATGTGGGAACAGTATGAAAACATGCACAAGGCTGGGCACAGTGGCTCACGCCTGTAATCCTAGCACTTTGGGAGGCCGAGATGGGTGGATCACCTGAAGTCAGGAGTTCGAGACCAGCCTGGTCAACATGATGAAATCCCGTCTCTACTAAAAATGCAAAAATTAGCTGGGCATGGTGGTCCACGTCTGTAGTCCTAGGTACTTGGGAAGCTGAGGCAGGAGAATCACTTGAACTTGGGAGACAGAGTTTGCAGTAAACCGAGATTGTGCCACTGCACTCCAGCCTGGGCGACAGAGCGAGACTCCATTTCAAAAAATCAAACACACAAACAACAACAAAAAATGCACAAATATTATACACATCTCCAGGATACCTGAGGACAGGGCAGGAGTCCAGGTGCATGGGTTGTGTTTCACTGTATTTGTCAAGCATATCTCCCACCCCCAGCAACATTTATAATACAAATGTTCCAATATACACAAAGGACTGTACAGCCACTATCTAGCTTCTACCATTAACATTTTACTTTTAATATCACATATCTATGTATCCATCCAATTAATTAAATTGTCTGACAAATTTTATTAAAAAAGGAAACGTGTAATAGACAATAAAAGAAAAATTTCAGCCGAGTTAAATTTAAAGGAGTTTTATTGAGCAATGAACAATTAGTGCATCGGGCAGCCTTCCCAGACAGAGTAGACTCGGGGACTCCAGCCCAGCCATGTGGTGGAAGAAGATTCATGGACTGAAAAAGGAAAGTGACTTACGGAAAATGGAAGTGAGGTTCAGAAACAGCTGGATTGGTTACAGCTCGGCATTTGCCTTATTTGAACACGGCTCAAACAGTTGGTTACATTTGATTGGCCAAAACTTGGGAATTGACACAAGAGTTGACTACCATCGGTTTACACCTCCACTTGTTATAGTTCAAGATGTACAGAGAAACCTTTAGGCCAAACTTAAATATGTAAGGAGGCAGCTTTAGGCTAAACTTGACTTAACGTAATAGTTCAAAAGGTTAACACTTATTTAATCTCCACGGAGAATGCATGTTTCATATTAATTACTATGCTTTCCTTTATTTCTGAGCTGTTGCGTAAAAGTCAGATAAATGCTATTAAGATAATACATCAAAAAATGAATGGAGGGAGTTAAACTGCCATACTCCTCTGGCAGTGTATGTAAAGTTAGAAGTTCTGTACGTGTTTGTATATAGTGAAGTTTGAAGGACTTTGGGGGAAACAAAATGTAATAGACAAGATCTTATGCACTGAGAAAAAATGTCACCTCCAAATGCAAGTATTGGCATATCATTTCTAAAGCAGAACAGTGACAAGGGGGCCCTGCCTGTAGCGTCATACTATCGGTGACCTGACACCCGCTTCACCTTATCCTGCAGTGGCCTCTGGTGTCCGCAGCCTACTATCTGACAGTGGGGCAATGGGGACCTCTTGAACTTGCTCTGCCTTTCGTTCCAGCTCCACTCCTCCAGCCGGGGGCAGCCTTGGGAGCATAAGAGAACCCACCTTGCATGTAGCCTTTCCAGCCCAGTTCTCTGGGGACCTGATCTGTGGCGGAACTGGCAGGTTTTCCTCCTGGGATGCTGAGGTTTCAGGGGCCAGCAAGGCAGGAGCTTCTGTTTCGGAAAAGTTTTTGAGTTTTCTACTCAATCCCTCAGGCCATGAGTCTCCAAAGTGGAAAACATTTCCTGGAGGTATTAGGATTTGATACATTCAGCTTTGTTGCTTTGGGGGAGAGATCCATTGACCATCTTCAACTGGAAATTAAAAATAGTACTTTTTTTTTTTTTTGAGACGGAGTCTTGCTCTATCGCCAGGCTGGAGTGCAGTGGCGCAATCTCGGCTCACTGCAACCTCCGCCTCCCGGGTTCAAGCGCTTCTGCCGCCTCAGCCTCCTGAGTAGCTGGGATTACAGGCACGTGCCACCACGCCCGGCTAATTTTTTCTGTATTTTTAGTAGAGACGGGGTTTCACCATGTTGACCAAGATGGTCTCTATCTCTTGACCTCGTGATCCGCCCGCCTCAGCCTCCCAAAGTGCTGGGATTACAGGCGTGAGCCACCGCGCCCGGCTGCACCTTTGTTTTTTTTTTTTTTTTTTGAAACGGAGTTTCTCTCTTGTTACCCAGGCTGGAGTGCGGTGGTGCAATCTCGGCTCACGGCAACCGCTGCCTCCCTGGGTCAAGCGATTCTCCTGCCTCAGCCTCCCGAGTAGCTGGGACTACAGACATGCGCCACCACGCCGGGCTAATTTTGTATTTTTAGTAGAAACGGGGTTTCTCCATGTTGGTTAGGCTGGTCTCGAACTCCGGACCTCAGGTGATCTGCCCGGCTTGGCTTCCCAAAGTGCTGGGATTACAGGCGTGAGCCACCACGCCCAGAAAAAAATAGTACTTTTATATAAATGGATTTTTGGCCAGGTGTGGATTACAAGATTACGCCTATAATCCTAGCACTTTGGGAGGCCGAGGTGGGTGGATGTTTGAGCCCAGGAGTATGAGACCATCCTGGGCAACATGGCAAAACCCCACCTCTACTAAAAATACAAAAATTAGCCGGGCTCAGTGGTGTGTGCCTGTAGTACCAGTACCAGCTACTCAGGAGGCTGAAGTGGAAATATGGCTTGCCTGGGGAGCAGAGGTTGCAGTGAGCCGTGATTCCACCACTGCATTCCAGCCTGGGTGACAGAGTGAGACCCTGTCTCAAAAAATCAATCGATCAATCAATCTATCAGTATAGTCTGATTTTTCTTGGAGGATTTTCCTTGCAGAAATCCAACGGCATTTCAACACAAAAACAAAAAAGACATTGAAAAACAAATCAAATGCCACTAAGACTCCATTTGTTATTATTTTTAAAATTGACAATTAATTCATATATAATAAATTGCCCTTGTAAAGTTTACAATTCAGTAGATTTGGTATATGCAAAAGTTGTACAATTATCATCATTAAGTCCAGAACATTTTCATTACCCCCCAAAGAAACTCTACATTCATCAGCAATACTCCCCATTCTCCACCGCCCGCTTTCCAGGCAACTACTAATCTACTTTCTGTCTCTATGGATTTGCCCATTCTGGACATTTCATAGAAATGGAATCATACTGTATGTGTCTGGCTTCTTTCACTTAGAAGAATGTTTTGAAGATTCACTCGTGTTATCGGATCTGTCAGTATTTCTTTCTTTTTAGAGCTGTTAATAATATTTGAGTGTATAGATATATCACCCTTTGTTCATCCATTCATTAGTTTATGGACAATTGGGTGCTTCTACCTTTTAGCTCTTATGAACAATGCTGCTGTGAAGATGTATACAGGTTTCTTTGTAGACATATGTTTCAATATTCTTATGTATATACCTGGGAGTGAAATTCTGTGGTCATATGTTCATGCTGAAACTGCAAAGCTATTTTCCAAAGTGGCTGCACCATTTTACAGTTCCATCAGCAATGTGTGAGGGTTCTAATATCCCCATGTTCTCATCAACACTTTTTCTTGTCCATCTCTTTGATTATAGCTTCCCTAGTGGGAATGAAGTGGTCTCTGGTCGTGGTTTTGATGTACATTTTCCTGATGACTAATGATGTCGATCATCTTTTCATGTGGTTATTGGCCTTTTGTGTATTGTTGGAGAAAAGTCTGCTCAAATCCTTAGCTCATTTTTAAGATCGGGTTGTCTTTTTATTGTTGAGTTGTAGGAGTACTTTATATTTTCTAGATACATGTCTCTTTGTCTCTTTTAAGATATATGTTAGCAAATATTTTCTTCCATTTTGTAGTTTGGATTTTTACTTTCTTGATAATGTTTTTTGAACCACAACAGTTTTTTGTTTTTAGTTTTTTTTTTTCAAATAGCAGAAGGGAGAATTCTGAGAGGTTCGTATTCTACCATTTTTTCCTCATATCACTAGATTTCCATTTTGCGCTTGGTTTTGTTTTGGATAAATTTCATGCCTTACTAAAATGTACGCTGTCCTCCGAGGAGCTGGCTATCCTTAGGCATAATTTCTTTCTTAAGTAAAATGCACTCTTACAAAAGGACTTCTTTCAAACATGACTGTAATGTTCCAGTGAGTGAAACTCTGAATATGGCAGAGAGAGTTTGCTAAACCACTCATCTGCTTTTCATCTATGCGTGAGACCTAGATGGTTGAGGAGGCACTGAATAAACTCTCTTTTCTTGATAACAGGCACTAACATTAGATTTGTTGGTCTTGGCTGTAAGCTCAACTTTTGGCTAAAGTCCTTGGAAATCTTCTTTTATCAGAATGCAGAGTCTGGATGAGCCATGGACGGAAGAGGAGGGAGATGGCTCAGACCACCCGTATTACAACAGCATCCCAAGCAAGATGCCTCCTCCAGGGGGCTTTCTTGATGCCCGACTGAAACCCAGACCCCACGCTTCTGACACAGCCCAGGTAAGTCTTACAGGTTTTTTTCCTTTTATAAGGAATGGAGGCTGGAGGCTAACTCAACTTTATTTCCTTTTGTTTTCTTGGTTTTATTTCAGGCTGATGTTCTGTTCCATTTTTGAAAATCATGAGTTTTCTCTCATTGGATTTCATAAAGCATGCAGATGAGAAAAAGCGTTGTGTTAACGTCATAAAGCATTAGCCAAAAGCTTAGGAACTGTGCTGTGATTCCTGGTATCGATATGAGTCTGGGGATATTTTCCCCCAGACATATTCCATCATACTGTGATCTCAGTGAGGGAAAGAGAGAATTTAAGATTTTAAAAAGGCTTGGGAGGCATTGGGTTCTCTAAAAAGAGAGTGAATATAGACCCCTAAAATGATGAGAATTTTATGAGTTTTCTATTTTATTCATTCCCTTGTTTTATGTCCAACTCAAAATTACAGTAAGCCAATTGCTTTCTGGAGTTATGATTTTTCTATTTTGTTCTAGGAAATTTTTAACATTACTACCTTATGGGAATGATAATGACATCACTAAAAATGGCAAAATAACATTGAGCTCAGGGATCTGACACTAAGAGGGAATTTCCCGGTTTTTTGGAGGAAATTTCCTGGTTTACAGAGTGGACTTGCCCAAGTGTGAATGATCATGGGCGTATGTGTTATGTGGGAAGTGTGTTCTGACACATAGATACTCCGTAATTGAGATTTATTTTAGGACATACATATGGAAGAGCTTGATTTGCAGTCACACTTTGGGAGGGGTGGTGGGGGTAATGACAACAAGGGGGGGCATGTGTAGTTTTGATGGAGATGCAGCCTTTTCCTCACACCCACACAAACTTATTTCCTAAATCTTAATGCCAACCGTGAGGCATGAAGGGAAAATTGGGTGTAACAAAGGATGTGATCCCCTTGAGGATCCAATCTGCCGACTGTCCTGTGGCTTTCAAAAGTGGGGAAATTAGAAGAGAAGAAGTTTTTCATTCTCTGTATTTACATGTGTCTATAGTTTGCAGGAAAAGAGCAGACTTATTACCAGGGAAGACACTTAGGAGACACCTTTGGCGAAGACTGGCAGCAAACGCCTTTCAGGCAAAGTGAGAGGCAAGGTGAGATGATTGAGAAACACAAAAGACACTTGTCAAAAGTAACATGCTCACCACTGGGTCGCCTATTTCCTGTGGACTGACAGAGTGAGCTTTGGAAATAGTTGCTGTGTGTGTTGCTATAGAATCCTGATTAGACCATAGAAACAGAAGCAATGATGTGGCCGGGCACAGTAGCGCATGCCTGTAATCCCAGCACTTTGGGAGGCTGAAGCAGGAGGATCACCTGAGGTCAGGAGTTCGAGACCAGCCTGACTAACATGGTGAAACCTCAACTCTACTAAATACAAAAAATCAGCTGTGTGTGGTGGCAGTGCCTGTAATCCCAGCTACTCGGGAGGCTGAGGCAGGAGACTCGCCTGAACCCAGGAGGTAGAAGTTGCAGTAAGCTGAGACTGCACCATTGTACTCCAGCCTGGTAACAAGACCAAAACCCCATCTCATTAAAAAAATAAAAGAAGAAGCAATGGTGTTGATCTCCTGGCACCAATCAGGTGGTGCCTCCCTGCAACTTCAGGAAATTCACACCCTGTCTGTGCTCACTGCCTCATGTGCCTGAGACTGTACACCTCCAGGCTGGGAGAGCCTTTGTGCCCAAGGGCACTGAGAAGTTGACTTCTCAGGTGCACCTTCACCCCAGTTTCTGACAGGCACTCGTGAGGCAACTCGAAGTCTGAGGTTGACCCCAGTGCCTCTTACAGCAAATTGTTGCCTTTCCTTCCTTAACTCGTTCTCCTTCCCTTTACTCAGGGTCAGCTTTGGGGGAACTGTGAAGTCCCCTACTCTAAGCTGGGGACAGAGGCAGAGGTGGCACTAGGGATATAAGTCTCTCACAGGCCCTGGATACTCTTAGAGAACACTTCTGTATCTTAAAAGTGTAATAACATGCACCTACATCACACATTAAAACTAATGTCCATCATATTCCACCTGATGATGAAAAAAATAAAAAATACATAAAGAAACATGAATGTCCATATAACTGTCTATAAGTCAGATAGCTAGTTCAAATATAAAAGGTACAGCTATAATAATTTAGATACAACTATCTAAGAAGTAACTGCTAATTGCTCATATAAGCCTTTATTCTCTAGACAGTTATATATACACATACAACTATGTATGAATGTATTCATATCTCAGTCTATCTAATCTATCAATCCTTTAAGAATGTCTTTTAATTTTAACCATCTTCCCTTCTCAAAAAAAATTATAACTCTTTTAATAGCTCTGGGATACTGGTTACTAAGTCTACAAAGTCTGAAGGGGGATGCAACTGATGCTTCTATGTATCTAAATTTAAACATTTATTGGTTTAATGTTAAGGCTATTCCTTTATTATAGCTATTTATGCCAGGAAGCAAATGACAATACATTTTAAAAATTTCCTCTGTGTAAGAGAATTTCATGTCTCGCCTATCCCAGATGCAAGAGGACCCACAGTGTTGGCCCAGTCAATAAAACATAAGGCCTGGCAGAAGCCACCACATGTTCTGCCTCAGAATAGGCTGGAAATAGCAAATCAGAGTCATAACTTTGCCAGAGGGATATTTTCACTATGGGCTATTTATCCTTTTTCTATATACATTTAAAATGTACTTCCATAACGTGTGTATAGACATACAATAATTGCTAAAGAATAAAGGGGACACGTTATTTCTGTTAGATATTTACTCTATTGTAAAATATGTCAGGTTTATTTTAAAATAGGTCTTGTTTTTGGTGTATTCAAGTGATTCCAGCCAGATCGAGAACAGATGATATAGCAGAATGAGCTCCTGGCCTGGAATTTGAGACTCAGAGCTCTCAATAAATTTCCAGTTCTTCTTTGAAAACAATAAACAGGCTATGCATGGTGGCTCACGCCTATAATCCCAGCACTTTGGGAGACCAAGGTGGATGCATTACCTGAGGTCAAGAGTTTAAGGCCAGCCTGGCCAACATGGTGAAACCCCGTCTCTACTAAAAACACAAAAAATGAGCCAGGCATGTTGGCGCGTACCTGTGATCCTAGCTACTCAGGAGTCTGAGGAAGGAGAATCACTTGAACCTGGGAGGTGGAGATTGCTGTGAGCTGAGATTGTGCCACTGCATTCCAGCCTGTGTGACAGAGTAAGACTCTGCCTCAAAAAATAAAATAAATAAAGACTTTTTCTCATAGAACAAATTAGCATGTCACTTATTAATTTGCTGGCAGATACTCTTCCCAGTGGACATGAACTCCAGGTGTCACCAAGGCACGTGTCCTCCTGCCCCAGCTCAGCACCATGGGAAAGGGCAGTCAGGAAGATTATGCGCTTGGGCTCTTGATCTTCTCCTTTAAAAATTTTGTTTGTGAAATTCTTTTCTAAAGGCTGATTTGTTTGCAATGTACACAAAGGTATAAACTGCAAATAGCTGTCACTAAGGAAGGACGCCTAATCTGACTCGACCCTTCAACAGAGAAAGCATGTTGAGAAACTGGAGAGTAGAAACACAGTGCGTGATGTTGCAGGCGGTGTTCTCCAGCGAGGGAACGTTAGCACGACACTTCATTCTCACACCTACAGGCTGGGAGACAGTGGTGTGCTGGCAAATGTCCAGCCACAGGCTCTTGGGAACGATTTTTAAAAAGCCCTGAACCAACTCCTGCCAGCTGGATTGAGCTGGCTTCAACACACCACCGCCCATAGGGTATGAAAGACACCCTCTTTCCAGAAATGTGAACACCACAGGGTGTTCTTGTGAACGTGTTTATGTAAGAGGATTGGAGACAGAGCACACACGCAAAAAGACTCGGAGAGGGATCTGAGCAGGTGTTCTCAGGCAACTAGATCTGGGTGACAGAACAGCCTGGGCCCAGCCTCAGCACACCCATTGCCTAGCTGTGAAGTACCATCCAGGCAGCGTCACTGCCGCAGCAAAGGGGCCTTTTCACTTGCACACCCGCCCTAGGCTTCCTTCACAGATGCAGGGGCAGTAGCTGCAACTCTGTTTTGTAAGGAAGGAGGCTCTCTCTGTTCCTTAAAATGTACAGAGCTGCTATTGTATTGCTTGAATGAAGTTCATTTATAGAACATTTGCTTATATTAAAAACAAAAAACAAGAGCAATTAAAATAAGTCTTGTGGTCCTTCTCCTTGGTTGTTTGATCTTGGACCATTTGTCAAGGAGAGGAGGAGACCAGGCATGTTCTGCCTGCCAGGCTCCTGCTGTCTTGGGGCAGCAAAGGCCAGAATCTTCACTAAGGCCATCACAGTGATGCCATCAAGGTGTCTACACTGACATTGGCTGGCAGATCCCATGTTGATATGTAGGGCTGGAAAACATCCTAGCCAGGTCACAGCAGTGTGTGGTGACAAGCTCAGAAGAGGAAAATGTCACCAATGGGAATCTGCCGGAGTTTTCCCATTTGCAAACTGAAGAGCTTCTCTGTGAAGCGCTGGGTGGCTCGAATCATGTCACCCTCATAAAAGAAAATGGGCTCACTTTCTTGTTGCAGGGTCCTTGGACATCTACAGCATGCCAGAAGGGAAACTGCACGTGGCCCCCATGGGAGAAGCACCCACCTACGTCAACACCCAGCCGATCCCACCGCAGGCCTGGCCAGCTGTGGTCAGCAGCGCTGAGAGCAGCCCGAGGAAAGACCTCTTTGACATGAGTGGGTTTCCATTTGTCCCTGGTTTTCCCCTCTTTTGAGGTTGCTTTTTACCCTGACTTTTATTTGAAATCTGTGTAATTACTGAATTTTCTGATAGCAGGATTTTAATTAATGGTTATGATTAGCTGTACTTTGCTGGGTGATGATTGGGCTTGTTTAAGGTTTTGGGATTATAACCCTCTCTGTAGTCAAGAGACAGAGCAATTCCCTCCCCCCTTTTGGAATTGACATTCCTGTTGAAGATCTGCGAATATATAGAGACAAACAATATACATACACACGTGTTTATTTATTCATTTTAATAGTAACTGGCTATTATGTGCCAGCTACTGTATTAGTTGCTAAGGATACAGAGATGAAATGGCATGGCCCGTGGTTCCACAGAGCTCTCAGTCTATAAAGCAGACCAACATTTAACTTATAGGAAAGAAATTGCAACACACCTCTCTCTTACGAGGGTTTGCTTTCTCTTTCTCCCCTCCTCCCACTTGCTCTCTCATTTTTTTCTCTCATTTTTCTTCTCTTGCTCACCTCTTACCCCTCTCCAAATATTTACTGAACACTTACCATTTGTCAATACTGTTCTACTTGACGGAGATATACAGGAAGAGAAAACCAGCAAAGGCTCTACCTTGTGGAGCTTAAATAAACAACTGTATTTATTACCAGATAGTGGTAAGTGCTCCTCAGTGATGAAAACTAAACAGGATAAGGAGAGCGATGGGAATCTGTTACAGATAGCAATATAGTGGGATGTGTTCCACAGACTTTCTGTGTGTCATACAGGCTGAGGAAATGAAATCATTCATGAACTGATTAAGGAAAGTGAAAATTTTTGTTAAAGAATTTTGAAAGAGCGTCACGAGCTCACAAGAGCTTTATATCCTAAAATTTGCTTTTCATGAGAAAAAATGAGAACCAGAGCTCCCCTTTTCCCATCAGTTAATTTCTTGAGAATTTTATAGGCTAAAGAGGGAGGGAATGGAGACTAGTTTTGAATGAGTTTCTACCACGTGCTAAACACTTATTTTTAAACGTTTACAGGTAAGTATTATGATAGCTAGAGTTATCTTTATTTTACAGAGGAGGAAATGAAGAATCCTAGAAGTTAACTAACTTTATCATTTGTAAAAGGCAGCCTTGCTGGTCCAATACCTGTGATTTGTGGTATTTTGTATGAGCGAGGTCAGGGTTAAGTGCCTTTATAATTAGGCAGCCTCATGACAACATCAGTTTCTCCCCAGCAAATTTGACTTCCCAGGCACACTGGACCCGCATTGTGACTTAAAAAAAATCTAAGTGACTTGGCTCGGTGGCTCAAGCCTGTAATCCCAGCACTTTGGGAGGCCGAGGAGGGTGGAACACAAGGTCATGAGTTCAAGACCAGCCTGATTAACATGGTGAAACTCCATCTCTACTAAAAATACAAAAATTAGCCAGGCATGGTGGCAGGCACCTATAATCCCAGCTACTCAGGAGGCTGAGGCAAGAGAATTGCTTGAACCTTGGAGGTGGAGGTTGCAGTGAGCCAAGATTGCGCCACTGCACTCCAGCCTGGGTGACAGCAGGAGACTCTGTCTCAAAAAAAAAAAAAAAAAAAAATTAATTAAGAACTGTAGAATCTCAAATAGCTTGAGAAATGTGAAGCCACTTTTTCAAGATGCAAAGCACAGTGATGGCTCTCCCAGCTTCTGCTGGAGTTGTTATAGTACCTCCGAACTGCGTCTAGTAGTTGCATATTTGATTAAAGCATTTTTACTGTTTAACTTAATCAATTTACCAATGACTTCTGGACCCAGAGCCTAAGGAAGATTAGATTGGTTGGTATTTGGGATGAAAAATGAGAATCAGAGCTACCCTTTTTTCATCAGTTAATTTCTACTCCTGCTTTCAAAACCTAAGGAGGGGAGACAGAATGTGAAAAGAGCCTTAGAAAGACTGGTGCCTATTGAAAAGTATTGAATTAAATAAAGCCAGCACTCTGTGTTCTTTATTTTGAACAGTAGATCTAAATAATATTGGTGCTGATGTGATGATGGTGCTGGTGATGATGGTGCCGCTGCTGCTGCTGATTTTGATGGTAGGGGTGGTGATAATGATGGTGATGGTACAGATAGTGATGATGGTGGTCATGGTGATGATGATAATGGTGAGGTGATGATGGTGCTGATGGTGATGATGATAATGGTGAGGTGATGATGGTGCTGATGGTGATGATAATAGTGAGGTGATGATGGTGGTGATAGTGATGATAATGGTGAGGTGATGATGGTGGTGATAGTGATGATAATGGTGAGGTGATGATGGTGCTGATGCTGATGATAATGGTGAGGTGATGATGGTGATGGTGATGGTGAGGTGATGGTGATGATGATGGTGGTGTGATGATGGTGGTGTAATGATGGTGATGATGGTACTGATGGTGATGGTGATGGTGGTGATTGTGATGGTGATGCTGCTGCTGCTGATGATTATGATGATAATGGTGGTGGTGGTGGTGACAGTGATCATGATGGTGTGATGGTATGGTGATGATGGTGGTCGTGATAATGCTGCTGATGGTGGTGGTGGTGGCGATGATGATGATGTTCATGATGGTAGTGGTGATAATGCTACTAATGGTCCCGGTGGTGGTGATGATGATGATGGCAATGATGGTCGTGGTGATGACACTGATGATTGTGCTGGTGGTGAAGGTGGTGGTTGTGATGGTGATAATGATGATGGTGGTGATGCCAGTGGTGGTGGCGGTGATGATGGTGGTGATAGTGATGATGTGCAGATGGTGGTGATGCTGCTGCTGCTGGTGACAGTGATGGCGATGATGATGATGGTGACAATGGGGATAATAGTGATGATGCTGCTGATGGTGGTGATGGTATTGCTGCTGCTGCTGCTGCTGGTGGTGACAGTGATGGTGGTGACAGTGGTGGTAATAATGATGGTTATGCTGGTAACAGTGGGGATGATGGTGATAATGGTGATGATAATGATGATGACGATGATGGTGGGGATGCTGATGATGGTGTTGGTGCCAATAAAAGTGACTGTGGGGATGGTGAAGATGGTGAGGATGCTGCTGCTAATGTAGGTGATAGCAAAGGTGGTGATGGTACAGAAACAGTACAATACAAATTACAATTCTAGGTAATCAGGAAAATTTTCAGATGAAAAATAACATCCACAAACCTAATTTTTGCTAACTTATTTTTATCTCCAAATCTGTCAAAGATTAATAAGCATCAAAAAGAGCTAATTTTAGTTTCGTGTATTTACCTCACTTCTGCCCACCCTCTACTAACATGGAACAAGTTTGGCTTATTTTACAGCGTTTGTTGACTATGGTGAATGAACTGTGTCCCAGGAGCAATGCTGGGCTCTGAGGGTGTAGTTACGCTCAGGAAAGAACCATTCCTGTTCTTGGGCTGCTTATGTTGTCCTGGGTAGACAGTGTAGTCTGAAATAATCATCACACTACCTTCCATCGCATAGCACTGTGCGCGTTTTTCAGAGTTCTTTCATACGCACTACCTCACGTGAAAATCGAACATCGAGATTTAATTAGACATGCCTGGCTACTTCTTTTGCTGCTGGTATTTATTGTTAGAGCAGCAGTCTCACCATTCGCGCATGCCTTGCACTGAAAAGTGTGCTCCGAAGGGGATGCAATCAGGTATGGTCTCAGGCACTCATGCGAGAGCCTTGCTCCACAAGGTAACAAGTGAAGGTTAAGGGGAAGTAGAGCTCCTAGCCTGGAGTTAGTCACACAAGAGGCACCCAATGCACGTCAGTTTTCTCTTTTAAAAATTTGCCTGATGCAAAGATTTTGAAATAAATGTTTGGTGGATTGGGCTCAGGTTTTGCATAAAATCAAAGCTTTGTAGCTTGTCTTTCCCTTTGGTATTGGCAGGTTTTTATTCAGAATTTGTTAAAGAGGCTGGCTGAAGTTCCAGAGAAAGTACATGGCATGTGATATTCATGGCCTCTTGTAGCATGCGAAAATGAAGTCAGTCCAACTAGCTATACAAAGGGTGTGCTTGACTCCTTGGCACACAGCACAACTCCCAGCTGTCCTGGGAAGGCAGACTCATCAGAAAGTCGTGCCAAAATTTGGGCTGTGCTTTTCAATGCTTGTTATGATGGCTCTTGTTATATTACCAGCCAGCTATTTTTCTCCAGTGGTCTTTGTTTTCCTGTTCCAGAGGAGTTGCCTTTGCATTTCCATCTCTCTCATTGTATTTTATTTTTATCATTTGCTTTTCTTGGGATTGACTTGTTGCTGATCAATGTTGTTGATGACAGAACCTTTTGAAGATGCTCTCAAGAACCAGCCCTTGGGGCCCATGTTAAGCAAGGCAGCCTCCGTGGAGTGCATCAGCCCTGTGTCACCCAGAGCCCCAGATGCCAAGATGCTGGAGGAGCTGCAAGCTGAAACTTGGTACCAAGGAGAGATGAGCAGGAAGGAGGCAGAGGGGCTGCTGGAAAAAGACGGAGACTTCCTGGTCAGGAAGAGCACCACTAACCCGGGCTCCTTCGTCCTCACGGGCATGCACAATGGCCAGGCCAAGCACCTGCTGCTCGTGGACCCGGAAGGCACGGTGAGCACCCAATGGGGGTGGGGCTGGATCTGCCGACGGGCGCAGACCTGCCTTAAACAGCCTCCACTTTGTCAATTGCCCTCCACATTCCCACCTCTATCCACAAGTGCCTACCAAGTCATCCAGGGGAGCCCAGGGTCAGATGACTCCTGTCTTCAGGCCAGAGCCAGGAGCCAGGAGCCTAGTCAGGGACCCACACTAATTTTAGAATTTTTGGCCTTTTAGAATTTTGGCACTTTTACATTTATGGCTTAGATTGACAGCCTTTTTATGTCCTTTAAAGTAAATAAATATAGAAACTGAGAGGATTTTCCCTCCAAACAAATTCCTAGTAGACAAGGAAGTTACACGCTCCTAGGCTTTTAATATTTATCTCAAATATTTATCTCAAATACTTAACTCGAAAAGTTGAATCACTGAGGATTTTGTTCTAAGGCTGTAAAATGTGATGATCAGTAAATGAACCCCCATTGCTTAGTCTCTTTTTTCCCATTTAGATAAGTAATGCCTAGTGATGTTGGCCATCCCTGGCACTACAGCTCTATCTGAATAATCCTACAGGTTTGGCTGAATTTTCCATCTTCCTGTCAATAAACACATTCGACTTTACCTGGGGCATAGTCCAGGAATTGCTAAGTTTAATACATGCAGTTAAATCAACCTAACCATTGAGTGAAATTCCAGGATTGTTTAAAACCTTTTATTCAGTGAAAACAACAAAGGAGGGTAGAGTTATTTAATAGGAGTTAAGAACGTGGCATTTTCTGATTGACGAAGGGATGAAGCCTTTGTCTTCAGTTGGACTGGAACACAATTAAACTGCATGTGTTGGGGGTGGGGGTGTTACCTGAGACAGTTTATTACCTCAGGTGCCAAGATTCAGTTGCCTGAACGTCTCAACTCCTGGCACTCTGAACAGTTCCTCTTTCTGTCTCTGTGGAAGCAGTCACTTTCCACCTCCAACCAGGAGCTAGTTCCTCTTCCCTTTCCATGGAGGCAGCCACTTCCCAATAAATGTAATGAATATCCTTCCAATCCACCTTCTTTAGTGTCTTTTTAAACATATATGTACTTCTGAGAAAACATATGTTTTGTGTGTGTGCCTTTTAGAAATTTGCAAATTAACCAGGCATGGTGGTGACTGCCTGTGGCCCCAGCTGCTCAGGAGGCAGAGGTGGGAGGATCGCTTGAGTCCAGTAGGTCAAGGCTGCCCTGAGCTGTGATTGCACCACTGCACTCCAGCCTGGGTGATGGAGCAAGACCCTGTTTAAAAAAAAAAGAAAAGAAAAAAAAGAAAAACGAAGTTTGCAAACACGATATTGTTCAACAAATCCCATTTTGTTTCTTCCTTTTCCACCACCATATAGGTTGTTGAGATCTGTCCATGGTGCTTTCTGTTTTCAGCTCATTACTGCGGTGGGCTGCCTGGGGCCATCACCTACGCAGTCCACGTGTCAGTCACTGAGTGCTTTGAGAAGGATGACTAAGCTGCTACAAACTCTCCTGCATATTTTTGTCTGTACCTGGGGATGGTCTCTCTCTGGGACAGGAGCCAAGAGTGGACTTTTGGTCACAAGGTACACATACATTGAATTTCACTAGGGCTTGCGTTTGCTTTCAGAATGGCTGCACTACTGAGACGCACACCAGCGACATCCTTGCTCTTCCTTGAGAGAGTCTCTAGTTTTGCTAGTTTGTGGGAGTAAGGAGAAAGGGAATATCTCATTGTTTGATTTGCAACTCTTTGGTTGCACTTCATTAGCAAATTAGCAGATTCTTCCTGTAAATTTTATGTTCTTATCTTTTTTCCGTGTTTTTCTTTTGACTTTCTGATTGTGCTTTCTTGTTGAGGTTTCCAGCAATAGAATTTTCATATGTATTCTCTTGCTTTTTTCATCTATCTGATAATTTTGTCTGTGATACTCCTCATCAAATAGAAGTCTTTCATGGAATGCACCTGAACCCATCAGTTTTCCCCTTTGTGGTTGATGGTTTTGACTTTTAAAGTTTTTATCCCCCACAAATCACAAATATACTGTATTTGAATATATATTTTCTTTTGTTAGTGTTATGGTTTTATCTTTCACATGTAGGCTTTAATTCCAACTGAAGGTACTTTTGAATATGAAATGAGATCAAGACCCAATATACATATATATGTATGTTTGTTTTTGTATTTTTAGTAGAGACTGGATTTCACCATGTTGGCTAGGCTGGTTTTGAAATCCTGACCCCCAGTGATCCACCCACCTCGGCCTCCCAAAGTGCTGGGATTACAGGTGTAAGCCACCACGCCTTGCTGAGACCCAACATGTTTTTAAATCTCCAGATAGTAAGCCAGTTTTTCTGTCACCATTTACTAAATCATTCACCTCTTCTCTGCTGTCCTGATGTTCCTTCTAAAACATACTAAGTTCCCTGCATCATGGTCTGTTTCTGGATGCTGGATTCTGTTTTACTGATCTGACAGTTTAGTCCTTGTGTAAGTACCATGCTGTTCCCATCCTTATGGCTTTGAAAATCTCTTAACCTCTGGTGGTATGAGTCCTTCCTCTTGATTCTCCTTTTTCTAAACTGTCTTACCTAGCTTCAGATGTATATTATTCTTTATATTGATTTTAGAATCAAGTTTTCAAGTCAGCGACACTATGTGCTGGGATTTTGATAGGGCTTGCATTCAACATATATGGATTAATTTGAGGAAGAACAGACATTTTTCTGTATTAGATCAGCACAGCCATGAACATGGTGTAAGTCTCTAGTAACTCAGTTTTTAAGATGTCTTTTGGTAGAGTTTTAAAATTCTTCCCACAAAGTTCTTCTGTCTCCTTTATTAGATTATTTCCTACAGTGTCTAGTTTTAGTCCCTGTTGTAAGTGACATATTATTTTGAGTTTCTTTTTCTCAACGATTATTGCTAGAGACAGAGGAATGTGGTATGATCTTGTGACTGGACATTTTACTTCTTTCAGTAGTTTTACTGGAGCATTGGTTCTGCCATTGCAGACATGGACAGTTTCACCTCCTGCCCTCCAAGTCTCACCCGTACATGGCATTCTCAGCCCATTGCTCCGACCAGGGCTGCCTACAGAGG
The DNA here is from genome assembly GCF_030222135.1 of Aotus nancymaae. Taxonomy (NCBI): domain Eukaryota; kingdom Metazoa; phylum Chordata; class Mammalia; order Primates; family Aotidae; genus Aotus; species Aotus nancymaae. The sequence goes on from NW_026988455.1 coordinate 23,916,337, forward strand.
CTGACCAGGGGAGCGTGTCCTTGTCCACTCCAAACCTGAAAAGGAATGATTGTACTGGCTGCAGTAGGCTTTGGGGAGATTATCTTTTGGGTGATTATCCTGAAGGATTTCATTCAACCATTTATTCATTCATTCAATAAATATGTACTGAATGCCTGCTGCATCCAGACATTGTGTTTTGGCAGCTGGAATATGTCTATGAATCTGTTTAAAAAGAAAATCTCTGCTCTCATGGAACTTACACGCATTATTTAATTACTTTGATTATATATAGGTGTTGAAATTTATCAGCTGCTTCTTCAGCATCTTTTGAGATAACAATTGTGTTTACATTTTTAATATGCAGAATTACACAGCTAGATTTTTCTGATGTTGTGATCCTGTCCTATACTCATAAACTCTACTTCACCTTGCCATAGTTCTTGTGAAATACATTATTGGATTTGTTCACTGAATGTTTTATTTAGGATTTTGTTGTGTCTCTGTTCAGAGTAAAACCTGTCTTCATTGTCTTTGCTGACTTTGCTTGTATACGCTCATCCGGTTTATACTCATCTCTTAAGAGGAGCTGTGCTTCCTATACATCAGAGAAGTCTTTTCAGAGAAACCTTCCCTCAACTTTTTAGCCCAAATAGGATCCCCTCTATCCCCCCGTTTCTGTATTCTGATTTATTTTTGCCTTAAAGCACTTACCACAAACAAACATTGTTTCTTTGTTAATTTGTTCATTATTTGGCTCCTTGCTTCCACTAGACTGTACTCTCCATGAGGGTAGCAAACTTGTTTAGTGCCACAGCACCCAATATGTAGAATAGTGCCTGGCACATAGCAGGTGTTTAACAAGCATTTGATGAATGAACACCAAGATTGGCCTGCGTTTTTACAGGTTAACAGTTGAGAGCCTGTGGAGGTGACGGGGTGCTAAGGGTCTCATGCTACTAGCAGACATAGAATGAGAAACAGGTTTTCCGAAGTAGAATCAGCTCAAACTTCTTCCTGTTTGCGTAGACTAACAGTTCAGTTGTGGTTATCTAAAAGGAAATAGGGGAGAAGATACCCAAGCAATTCTATGAGAATACAAATATTTCACTTCAAAATTTTAAATATTTAAAAAACCAAAAAGCTAAAATCTAGCTAAATATGTCATCTTGTAGAAAAGATGATTGAGTTTGTTTGTTCACTTAGTCTGTATCTAAAATTTAGATCAAAGAATGACTTGAAAAAGAGCTGTGTACTACTAATAACATATTTATTATACATTAAAAATCAGTATCATACTGTAGCAGATAAAGAGAGTATAAATTGGTAGAAATATGATTAAACCAGGTATCCAAGCGAACCAATGCCCAAAGCTGTGTGCACCATACAATTTTAATTTTGGAGGAGAAACTTGTAGCATTGTTGAGAAAATTTGTCAAGTCATACCTACTAATGACTGTTCTTCGGTGGGGGGGGCTTTTTTGTTGGATCTAATTATTTAGTTAAATTGATCCTATGGAGGACAGCTTTAGCTGAAAAAGAAAATGGAAATGAAAGACTTAATTAAAAATGTAACATCACATTCTTTCTGTGAGGACACCAAAATAGGCAATGAACACATTCTCTTCAATATTTATTCATCTGATTTTCATGGTAATTGGTTGGTCCCTGACTATAAAGGGGGAAACTTGGCAGGGAACAGATTACTCAGAGAAATAAGGATGCAAAACAGTTTTGCATCTAAATTTACTCCAGAGTATACCAACCTTTGTGCCTTCCCACCGTTCACTGAGATCACTGGAAACATGGTGAGAAGCTGCCTGGGGCATCTTCCAAGCCCCGTTAGTAAGGTGTCAAGAATATTGATTCTAAAATAGCATCTGGAAAGTGCCAGTGGCTGGGTCTCTAAGAGAAGCCTCGGAGATGGAGTCTGGAACACTTTACTTTTCAACATCTTCAGAATTGTTTAGTCAGCCCTCTTGTGTCTAAAATTATTCCCTGAGTCATTTATCATTGATTCATCTCTTTGGTCTTGAAGGACCAGCTAAGTGAAGTGGGCACTGTGCTCGCATTTGAATGTGCTGCTGTCATGCCAGTGGGTGGGTTTCCCGTGGGCGTGATTCACATGGTCTTTGGTCATTGCACATTTAAGAGCACATGCTGGGGATTTTGTTCATAAAATCACAAAGCATTGATGACAGTCCAACACCCCCACATTAACTAGTTTTTTCTTTTATCCTGAGAGTTATTTTAAAATGTCCCCAATCCTCACTTTATAATGCCCTGTTATTTTTAAATTCCCTTTGTATCAGCCAGTCTAGGCTGTTTTGCAATAACAAATAAAATCTGAATTCTCAGTGGCTTAACCCAATGCGTGCTCAGTCCCCTTCATGCCAAGTCCCGTGTGTGTTGTGTGGCTCTCCAGATCCCTCAGGTCCTTGGGTGACTCGGGATCCAGGTGGTGTCCATCTCCTGGGCCCACCTTCTCAACACGGGAGCTCGAAGGAGAAGAGAGGCTGGAGGAAACCCATGGGCTCTCAATGGCTGTGTTGTGGGGGGACTCACATCAGCTCCCTCTAGTCCCTGAGTCCCAGAGTCACTGCAAGGAGGCTGAGAAATGCTGAGGAATATGGAGCGTTTGATCCCAGAGCCTGTCTCAGCAACATGCCTTCTACATTTTTATCAGCGTAACACTGAAGAATATAAACTCAGGAGATACAACAGAAAGGCTTTTAAAGAAAAACACCGATCTCCCCCAAACCATTTCCACCCTCACCCAATTCCCACGCGAAAACTTGTGCACACAAAGTTATAGTAGTATTATTCCTAGTAGTCAAAAGGTAGAAACAACTCAAGTGTCATCAGCAGATAAATAAGAAAGCAAAATGTGGTATATCTATACAATAGAGCATAATTCAGCTATACAAAAATGAAGAATGAAGTATTGATATATGCCACAACTTGGATGAACCTTGAGAGCATTATGCTAAGTGAAAGAAGCTACTGACAAAAGACCACATATTATTCTATTCATAGTAAAGTCCAGGATGGAAAAATTTACAGACAGAAAATAAATGAGTGATTCCTAAGGGCAGGGTGAGAGAGAAGAATGGGAGGACAGGGAGGTGATAGCTGAAAGGTATCGCATTTCTTTTTATGGTGATGAAAATGTTCTAAGATTGACAGTGGTGATGATGCATTATCTGTGAATACACTGAAACCCATTGAATTGTATACTTTAAACGACTGTGGTGTCCAGACGATACCTCAATGAAGCTGTATAGAAAGAATCTATGTCTGTCAGTTTATAGAAAATACAGGTCAGGTGTGGTGGTTCACATCTGTAATCCTAGCATTTTGGGAAGCTGAGGTGGGAAGATCACTTGAACCTGGAGGTTCAAGACCAGTCTGGGCAACATAGTGAGACCCCATCTCTAAAATAAAAAATTAGCTGGGCATGGTGGCATGCATCTGTAATCCCAGTTACTTGAGAGGCTGAATCAGAGTTCGAGGCTGCAGTGAGCTATGATAATACAGCTGCAATCCATCCTGGGTGACAGGTTAAACTTGTTCCTCTGTCCCCTGTCTCAAAGAAACTTACAGGGGACAGAGGAACAAGTTAAACAATGCCACAAGAAACAGCCAAATCATAAGGTGGGGTATTCTACAGACAAATATCTAGTTTTTTAAACAGATCACGGGTATGGAGGAAAAATGGAAAGAGAATAGAAGAATGTTAAGAGAAATAACGAAATGCAAAAGCAGACTACATCTATTTGAGTTCTGATTCCAACAAACAGGTAATAAAAAGAATGCCCTTGAGACAATTAGAAAAATTTTGTGTTCTGTTATTAAGTGCATATGTATTTATGACTGTTTTATCTGCCTGATGGAATGACCCTTTATTAGTATGAAATGTCCCTGTTTATCTCTAGTAAGTTTTTAAAATTACTAATTATCTTTACTTGTTATAGGTCTATTCATATTATCTTTTGCTTCATGAGTCAGTGTTGATATTTTGTGTCTTTCTAGGAATTTGTCCATTTTACATAAGTATCAAATTGGTTAGTATGTGTAAAGAATGAGTTGGGTGGAGTTCTTTATAGATATCTGTTAGGTCTAGTTGGTTTGTGGTGGTACTCAAGTCTTCTGTTTCCTTGTTGGTCTTTTGTCTAGTTGTTCTATGCATTATTAAAAGTGAGGTATTGAAATCTCTATTATTGTTGAATTGTCTGTTTCTCCCTTTCTATCAGTTTTGCTTCATGTATTTTGATGTTCTGTTATTAAGTACATATGTGTTTATAACTATTGTATCTTCCTGATGGAGATATCTTTTATTAGTATGAAATGTCCTGCTTTATCTCTAGTAACATTTTTTGCTGCTTTTGTTTTAAAGTCTATTTTGTCTGGAATTAGTATATGCACTCCAGCTTTCATGTCATGCTTGCTATGTACATGACACATTCTTTTCTTTCCTTTATTTTCAACCTATTTGTTTTATTTTAGCCACTCTGAAAATCTCTACCTTTTAATTGCATTTCTAATCCATTCATATTTAATATTATTTATGATGCAGTATGATTTATAGCTGTTATTTGACTTTTTGTTTTTTATGTAATATGTATATTATACTTCTATATGTTAGGCATGACATTACATTTCATATGTGATTTTTTATACAAATGCTTTTAAAATCAATTAATCTTTAAGTTTTTAATTAGCCTATTCTTGAGAGAAGAGAGCTATGTTTTCCTCACAATGTCTTTACCCTTAACCAGTGCCTTGCTCATTTCATCTACTATTTAGGACACATGGACAGATAGACTTAGTTTTCTAAGGTGAACTAATACATTTGCAGAGCAAACTCATCACCCCAGGGACATATTTCCATTTAACTCTTGGACTTGTATCCTATATCTTCCTCTTTCTTGGCTTTTACTCACTTTTACCAGACTGCTTCCTTAAGTGCCTTTCTCAGGAGAGGTGCTTGAGCATAAATTTTCTCATCTTACATGTCTGAAAATGTTTTTCAGTCACATTTAATTAAAAGAATGGTTAGTTATAGTATGACTGGTGTGATTCTTCATCCCTCGTGGTTATTTTTTCTATAAATTTTTAATTTTTTCTTTTATCTTTATGTTCTGTAATGACATAGTCATGAATCTACATGTGTGCCTTTTTCTATTCATTGTTCTGGGGACTTGATGTACCCTTTCATTCTGAAGACATGTTTTTCTTTAAATCAGAACAATTTTCTTAGATAATTTTTTTGATTTCTTATATAAATTTTTGGTAATTTCCTGCCTTCTATATATTTTTTCATCTCAGAACTCCTGGTTAAGGGCGTAGACCTTCTGGATTGACTTTTTGTCTCTTGTCTTTCCAAAAAGTTTCCAGTTCTTTGAAATATGCTCTATGTTCCAGGAGCTTTTCTTGACTATCATACAAACTTACGTGGGTGCAATATATATTTAATCTATATCTACCTCTCTATGTAGATATAATCTATATAGATATATAGATTAGATAGATATAGATTATTTCTGCCATATATCTAATCTATATACCTATAGATTATATACATATAGATTAATCTATAGATATAGATGAGATATATATAGATATAAATATAGATATAGGTATAGAGATAGATATAGATATAATTTTGCAAATTATATATTTAATTTCTAAAAGATTCTTTTTGTCCTCCAATTGTTTTATTTTTCACATGTTCTTTTCAATAGATGCAGTCAGTATCTTTTCGACTTTTTGATATTGTTAATGTAAGTTGTTTAACTTTGTTTTCTATTTCCAGATTATTTTCTGAGGCAGATGTTGGTTTGCTCATCATGATCTTTCTCTTCATGGTGCTGGTGTTTTTAAGATGTCTGGCATTCTTATACCATGACATTTCAGAACAAGAGGCTGGATGTATTTTGCTGGGGATTTTCTCTTCCACTTGATACAAATAGTTCTCTTTCCTTGTAGTCTGTCCCCAGTATCAGAAGACTGACTGAGATTATGTGTGAATTGTGTGCGTGGAGGTAGTATGGGCAGAGGATAGAGGAATGATGTGTGGGCGGGGTTTTGTCATCTGAAGGTTAGACTTTAGGTTGCGGTGGGAGTGGGGCTTGGACTTTCAGGCTGGGTGCCTCCCAAGGGTCCTTTACTTAGGGTCACCATCCTTCTCCTACTGCCTTAATTCTCCCCAGGCAGCGTGTTTAATTTCTTTGGATAGATATTCCCTAGACTTCTTCCCTGAAGGCAAAATGCTAGTTTGGCCGTAAGGAGTTGGAAGCAGTGGGAGCTGCAGGCTCAGTTAAGAAGGAGTGGTCTTTCTGCAGCCTGGCTGTCCCCCTCCCACTGTTGCAGGGGTCCCTCTCCTCCACTGCAAGACCCCCCTGCCATGCGTTCTAGGCTGCCTTTCTCCTCACTCTCTTTTATCCTTTGACACACTTCCACCTTTTCTGTTAGTCTGTAATGTGTTGAGATCACTACACCCTTCTCTTCTGTTTTTAAAAGTTAATTCCTGCACTGTCTTTTTTCTGGGTTTGGGGAAGGTGGGATAGGGCAATTCCTGGACTCATCCTAACTGCTATAAAAAATCAGCACTTTACCCATCTCTAGTTGTCTACTGTCAAAAACTTCAAAATCAAGCAAAATTAAAGAAATAAAAACACATGGATAAATTTTAACATCAGGTTCACTTAATAATTGGTAAGGAAGTTTCCTTTCTTTTCTGTGTAAATACGCAGACGACCAGGACAATGAGTCTAGCCCCAGGGGAACTTAGAGCTGTGTCCACAGCTTCTCAGCTCTTCTCCAACAAGGCTCTGAAGAAATCCTGAGTGGGAACAATTTCCTGCACATTTCCTGTTTGGTCACAATTGTCAGTTCTCTACCATTTTTGTATTTCTATTGTCAAGAACAGACTTTGCTGACTCTTGAGCAACCTTGGAGGTGACGAGAAGCTTCTTGGTAACTCGGAACTAGGAAAGAAAGTAAGATCCAGAAGCAACAGGGCCAGGGAAGACTGGGAGTCTACTTCTTTCCCTGGACAAGGCCGGTCCAGAAAACCACAAGAGCAGAGAAGGGAGGACTTGTCGAAAGCCCCAGGTGTGCAGGGACTCAAGGTCAGGTTCACTCCTCAGGTGGAAAGTGAGTGCTCGCCTGGGCAAAGGGGTTGCTTGTGGGTGGGTAAGCCCTGGGAGAACAGGATCTCAAGCTGGGCTCTTGGCATTTGTAAACCAAAAAACAATGGAGACAAATCTCAATCATTTCAGAAGTTTATTTAGCCAAGGTTAAGGACATGTGAGTGACACAGCCCCAGGAGATCCTGAGAACATGTGTGTCCAGGGTGGTCAAGCTAAGCTTGATTTTATATATTTTAGGGAGACATAAGACATTCATCATACATGTAAGATATACATTGGTTTGGTCTGGAAAGGTGGGACAATCTGAAGTAGGGGGCTTCCAGGTCATAGGTAGGTTTAAAGATTTCCTGATTGGCAATTGGTTGAAAGAATTTATCTGAAGACCTGGAATCAATAGAAGGCAGTGTCTGGGTTAAGATAAGGGGTTGTGGAAACCAAGGTTTTATCATGCAGATGAAACCTGCAGGTAACAGGCTTCAGAGACAAAAGATTATAGATGATTATTTTTCTTTCTTTCTTTTTTGATGTAGTTTCATACTTGTCACCCAGGCAAGAATGCAGTGTCATGATCTCAGCTCATTGCAACCTCCATCTCTTGAGTTCAAGCAATTCTGCCTCAGCCTCTCGAGTAGCTGGATTACAGGCATGCACCACCATGCCCAACTAACTTTTTTTTTTTTTGTATTTTTAGTAGAGATGGGGTTTCACCATGTTTGCCACACTGGTCTTAAACTTTTGACCTCAGTGGTCTGCACACCTTGGCCTCCCAAAGTTCTGAGATTACAGCCATGAGCCACTGTACCCAGCTGATGTTTCTCATCAAACTAAAAAAGATGCCAGACTCTTACTTAATTCTCTTCTGGATGAAGGAAATGACCTGGAAAGGGAAAGGGATTCTCTACAGAATATAGATTTTCCCCACAAGAGACAGCTTTGCAGGGCCATTTCAAAATATGCCAAAGACATATATTTTTAGGGTAAAATACTTCAGTCCCTTTCAGGGCCTGCTATCTGTCATGTGATGCTATGCTAGAGTCAGCCTGGAATTGGGTGTCTGATTGCTACAAAAATCTTAAGATCTTTGTTTAACTGTTACTGCTGGTCAGTTGTGCTGAATTCCAAAGGGAAGAATGTATACTGAAGCATGTCTGACCCCCACTTCCCATCATGGCCTGATCTAGTTTTTCAGGTTAACTTTGGCTGAGAGGATGGCCTTGGCTGAGAGGATGGGTTCATTCTGATGGTTAGGAAGCTTCAAATTTTATTTTGAGTTTACACATTGCAGCCCTGGGGCTGATGTGGGCCCAGCTCTGTAGCTCTGCCTTCAGGTTTGGGATGGACTTGGACCACACGTTAATTTCAAATGTAGGAGAGGCTTGGGCAGCATGTCCATGTCTGGGGGAGGTCTATGTCACACCTGGGTTAGGCTGGATCCAGTCGGGAGCCTACCAGCCTGGGGGTGGGATGGGGTCTCTCAGTGGATCCAGTAGAAGCTGAGAAAGTGGGCAAAGGGCAGCTGCTCTGTGTATGCGTGTGTGTGTGTGACCTGTTCCGGAGTAACTCGTGTTTTAATCACAAGATGTCCCCATCTGATGGCTTTGCCCCTTCTAGAAATGTGACCCTTTAGAAGGGGCAGAGGTAGTCATTTTGTCATTGATGGAGTGTCCTCATTAATAGAAAAATTTTAAACAGTTTTTTAAAAAAATTGCAGCTTCAAACTCCCAGGCTCCAGCCATCCTCCTGCCTCAAGAGGATGTGGGCAGTATTTCTAACTGCCCGCAGGGCAACTCCACTTACACATTTCCCAAGCAACTGAAGCCCACGGTGTCTGCTGTGGAAGGCATTGTCTCCACCTCCTCAGCCTCAGCTGCCCCACCCCGGGTTTCCCTCCACACCACACCTCTCTTCTCATCCTCTGCATTCAGATGCTGAACAAGTCCCCCTAAATATCCCTGCAAGCTGTGTCTTCCTCCTGACCCACCTGGGCTCCCAGTGACAGCCAGCCCACACTGCGAGAGGCTCTGCTGATGTCCATTCCCTGCTCAGAATCCTTCTGGGATGACATCACCTCGAGTGTAAGGTTAAACTATGCAACATGGTAAGAAAATAGGAAAAGCTTGTTCCTCAGCATGTCTTTGATGCCATGCACTATACTAACTACTTCACTTGTATTAATCCTTTCATTATGAAAACAGTCCTGTGAAGCAGGACTCATCATAGCCATTTTTCAGTAACTTGCTATAAGGAGTATCATTAGCAGGTGACAGGCCACATTGTGGCAGGTGCTCAAAACTGTCTTATCCCCCCTTGTCACTGCACTGGACTGGGCAGGACAGGCAGTACTTAATAAGGCATGCAGGGAGTGGTAGAGCACACCTGTCATCTCAGCTACTCAGGAGGCTGAGGCAGGAGGATGGCTTAAGCCAGGAGGTTGAGGCTACAGTGAGCTATGATCATACCATTGCACTCCAGCCTGGGTGACAGAGCAAGACCCTGTCTCTAAGTAAATAAAAATAAATAAATATATTGCACAGGATGCTGCTTGTGTACCCAGGAGAGAAAGGGCTTCAAGGGTACTGGCTTGGGCTGACCATGCCGTTTACACCTCAGGGGAGCATCCTGAGAGGGGCTCTGTGTTTCTGATTGGACAGTGAGAGGGAGCTGAGTGAACTGGAAAGGCATTGTTGCATTGCAGGTAACTACAAATCAGACCCACAGCTCAAACTGCTGTTCTGGGCCAGTCATTAGTCCAGCAGCGTCAGCATCAGAGAGCTTCCTTAGAAATGAGATCCTCAGCTCCTACCCCAGACCTGCTGGGTCAGGATCTCAGACTGGGGCCTGGGGGTGTGGGATGGAGATGAGGCGGTAGTCTGAGCTTTTACAAGCCCTTCAGGGGCTAGAGTTGATAGCCACAGGTCTAGGCAACAGACCCTTTTAAAAACGAGGAAGGATGTGTTATGTAATTTGTCAAGTTAGCAGTAGAAACGGGATTTGAACTGATGACTTTTGGTATCTTGATCAGTGGTTTTTCCTCTACATGGTCATACTTTCTGATTCTGTCGTGCTGTCTATGGCCAGTTAAACACAGAAGTGGATCATGTAAATGCTTGGATGAATAAAATTTGAAAAAGTATTTTCTACTGAATTTCTGGAAAGTAAGTAAGAATAGGAAGTAAAAGAAGTAGCCAGGAAGAATTTCCACCTCCCCCAAGCCAAGCGGTTTTCTGGAGGTTGTGGCAGAGAAGAGAAACAATGAGATTGGTTATGGTCTCAATGGCGGATTTGGGAAATCGGAATACACTGCATACTTCTTAATGATTTTAATTTCCCACATTTTGAGTTGCTTTTTGGGTTCCCGAGCATCCTTGGGCCTAAATAAACCCAGCCTTTCCAAATGCACGGACCTTGATTCCTTCCCACTTAGCTGCTGGAAGCTTTGATCTGTGGGATGATTTTATTCTACTCTTAGAGTTTCTCAGATGATTAAAAATACTGTAAGCAATTCGAAGAGACTTTGTTGATAAGGCTTATCAAGCCAGCCTCGGAGTTTTTTCTGGGCTCCTGACTCCTGAAGGGCAGTCAGCTCGCATGCCAAGATCAGGGTGGACCTGAGGCCCCAAGCTGACCTCTTTTCCTAAGTTTTTGCTTCTCAGAGAGGAAGCCTGTGCCTGCTCTCCCTTCCAAAGAAGGCAAAGCCAGGAGTGTCTGACTTGCTCAAACCCGTTACATGCCTGCAAAAACCTTCTAAGCTGTTTACGGCTATTGTGAGACCTCAGTTCTTGTCTTCTTGATTTAGAAGAATTTAAGCAAGGGATATACAGCGAGGGAGATGCGGAACAGTGCTATTTATACAAAGAAAAAAGAACATTTTGAAAATTAGGTGCAGAATAGACAGTACACCCTGAGAGACAGGATTCAGGGTAGGCTGCTCATAAGGATGAAACAGCAAAGACGGGCACTAGGGAGACTCCCTTTATGGGAATCTGACATGATTATTCATAAGGAAGTGGAAAAAGGTGTTGCTATAAGGGAGGTCCTCTGGGTGCACATGCGCAGCAGCTGTACATGCTTGTTGATAGGTCACATATCTCATTAGCATCTTAAATCTACACTCAGGGATATGGTTTTTTTTTTTTTGCCATCATAATGAGCAAAGGACCAGTCTGAGGACAAGTAAAATTAAAGTGTGCATGCTCTCTAGAGGGGGAAATTCCCTACTGAAGATAGCTGTGCTTGAATTATCTGGGTGACAGTGTGAATGCTGAGGCTTATTGTGTTGACTGCCTCTCACAGTTGCCACATCCCAAGGACATGGTTACTTCCTTGACTACCTATCCTGCCTCAAAGCCACAGGTAATGGTGAGGGACATAGGTGGTCTGAGCTTTCTCCACTGTGTGGCCCAACCCTTCCTTCCTGCACTGACGTGTCTTTGCATCTCCCTCTAGGCCCCTGGAGCCCTGAGGGGACCGTCAAAGTGTTTAAATAGTGCCTGAGGCTTTTCTGGTTCCTGCCCTGGGCCTTGACTAAGATCATGGCCCAGACCTGCTGGGGTGTGGTGGGGAGCGGAGTTCCCTGTTCAGCAAAATGAACCAAGGCCTCTGCTCTGTTTGCTGGAGGACCAGCTGACTTCTCTTATTGGCATTGTGTCTTTGTTCACTGCAAAGGAAATATGGAAATTACACAGCCCATTCAGTCACCTCTGGCTCAGGTAAGTCATGTGACTTACCCATCCAGTGGAAGTTCTGAGTGGGAAAGATCACCCCACAGTCCTTCTCTGGAAGCCCCCAGGGGCAGGCAGGGTCCTGAGAGTGCTCCAGGGCCAGCCTCCTCCCATTTTATTCCTGAGTCTGATATCCTGGGCATCCAGGTAGCGCTCTGTGTGGCAGGTGTTCCATGGCTGAGAAAGAAATGTCTTAAGAGGGCAACACCAGGCAATGTGGAAGGAGCCCTCCAGCTCTCAAGGTTCAAATTCCTGGCTCTGTGTTCTACTGGCCCCAAGGAGTGCTGGAAATACTCAGTTTCCATTTGGTGAAGGACAGAGGAGCCTCACCTGGGATGGCCCAAGGCAGGTGAGCCCCGGCATCCAGGCAGGGTTCAGGGAGAGGCACTGCTCACCTTCCTGAGGTACTGCCTTCTCTCCACCTGCTTTGCTTCTGGTTTGTGGGTTTTTACACAGGTATCAGGTTAGTTTTGTGGGACAGCTGTGCTTTTCCAGAAGTGACCTGGGCCTAGGCCCTCTACTCTGTGAGCAGATCTGGTGCTGTCTTTGGTCACTGAGGACATCATCATCCTCCCCACTGTGGCAGCTGAGTGAAGGCTTCTTTGCAGTTTCTTGAGCAGTGACTCATTACATGTCGCCCTGGAGGTCTCATGGAGATGGCGCAGTCCCCAAGGTAGCCTGGACTTTTCCCTGGGGTAGGAGACTACCCCTCTATCCAGCTGCAGAGCTCCTGAATCATTTTTAAGGTAGAACTGGCAGTGATAGTCAACACTAGCAACGAGTGTGCTTTCCATACAGTTAGAACAAAAGTTACCAACCTGATTCTGCTAGAATATTAGTTTTCCAGAAGGCTGGTGCAGCTGGCCTGTATCTCCTGTGTGGGTATGGAAGCTCAGTGCACAATGTCCCTGTGAGGTCAAACTGGGCTTGCAGCTCAGCAGATCCCTACCACTCCCCTGGGCACCTCCCCAAGCCCGGAGTGTCCTCTTGAGACCCATGTGTGCCACCAGAGGGCAGGAGGCTCTCCCCTGCATCCTTCCACCACTGGGCACTTTGGAGGATCACCAAGCTATGGCACCCAATGGCAAAGCTCCACCCAGACCCAGTGACGGCCCTGCAAACAGACATCAGTGCCCAGCTTAGTCACTACTGATGGAGGAGACATGGAGAGTCAGTGAGGGGGACTCACCTGTGGCCCCCGCCCCACGCCTGTACGTTCCACTCACAACACCCACATCCTGAGGTTGGCCCGCCCACTTCGCTCTCCTCCTGGGCCTGTGTCTCCCACTGCACATGAGGGCAGTCTTCTGCCAACCCCTGCAAGGGCTTCTGTTAGGATGATTTATCCATCTCATTCTGTTTAGTGTCCTCCTAGAGCCTGGCACCAGAAATTGTCCCTGTTTTGTCCTACTTTGACTTCAACATAGGTCACAGCCAGAGCAGGAGCCCTCACCTTCCCACCCACCACCTGGGGAGTCCTGAGGTAGGCCCAGCGGGAAGAATGAAAATGACAAGCCAGACCTGCTGTTGTCCACAGATCACAGAGGTCCCCACACCCACAATGTGGCACAAAGAAACCTGCCCCACAACTGGCTCACTGTCTCCCTGCCCCATTGCTTCTCACCCTCCACCTTCACCTCTCACCCCCACCCTTCCTATCTTCCACCTTCCAACCCCTTGTCACCTCCCCATCTTTCACCCCCACTCTCTTTACTTTTGGATACTGGGGGTGATGCCTGCTGACCACAGGCCACACAGAGCTGAGTGTGCATTTCTGCCCTAGCCTAGTGAAGAGGCATATTTTGATTAAGCTGCTGTGAAAGCTTGGGGATAGCTACCTAAAAACGGTACACATTTTTAACAGTAACAGTCTGCAAAAGTCAAATCAAAAGAAGAAATTCCTTACCATGAATGATTCCAGAGGCTCCCAAGTGGCCTTGTTTTAGAAGTAGGAGATGTTGCTTTCATTTCTTTGTAAAACCTCACCTCCTCCAGCTTCTCCCCCTAAAAACCTAGTCCCCTCCAATGCTCTCAAGCTGAATATTCATTTATTCTTTTTGTTTTTAAATAGACTTTATTTGATATTATTTAGTAAATATTGTAAAGAACTGACATCTTGACAATATTGAGTATTCCTATCCATAAACATGAAACACCTCCTTATTTATTTAGTTCTTCTTTGATTTCTTTTACAGGACTTTTGTAGTTTTCATCATATAGATATTGTAGGCATTTTGTTAGATTTATACCAAAATATTTCATTTTCAGGGGTGCTAATGTAATGGTATTGCATTTTAAATTTTAAATTCTGTGTGTTCATTGCTGATATATAGGAAAGTGATTGACTTTTGTATATTTACCTTATATCCTGCAGCCTTACTATAATCACAATTAGTTCAAGGAGATTTTTTTGTTGATTCTTTCAGATTTTCTTCTAGACAGTCATGCCATCTGTGAACAAAGGCAGCTTCATTTCTTCTTTCCCAATCAGTATATCTTTTATTTCCTTTCTGTCTTACTGTCTCACTTTTGGACACTGGGGATGATGCCTGCTGACCATAGGCCACACAGAGTCAAGTGTGCACTTTTTCCCCAGCCTCTAGAGAAGAGGCATATTTTAATTAAGCTGCTTTGAAACCTTGGGGATCACTACCTAAAAATGGTAACACATTTTTTAGCAATAATGGTTTACAAAAATGAAATAAAAAAAGAAATTCTGTAGGTTTTCATTGGAATACTAGGACTTCCAGTACAATATTGAATTGGAGTGGTGAGAGGGAACATCCTTGTCTTGTTCTTGATCTTTGAGTTTCTTGCCATCAGATATAATGTTAACTGTAGGGTTTTTCGGTAGATTTTTTTTTTTTTGAGACAGAGTTAAAAAAAAAAAAAGGCTGGAGTGCAGTGGTGCAATCTTGACTCACTTCAGCCTCCATCTTCTGGGTTCAAGCTATTCTCCTGCCTCAGTCTCCCCAGTAGGTGGGATTACAGGTACCCACCATGACGTCCAGCTAATTTTTGAATTTTTTTTTAGTGGAGATGGGTTTCACTGTGTCAGCCAGGCTGATCTTGAACTCCTGACCTCAAATGATCAGTTGTCTCAGACTTCCAAAGTGCTGGGTTTACAGGCATAAGCCACCATGCCCAGCCCATAGATATTCTTTATCAAGTTGAGGAATTTCCTTTCCTACTTTATCAAGAGATTTTTTTTGTTTTGTTTTTTAAAAAAGACCTTTTTTAAAAGAACTTTAAAAAACAACTCTTGTTAAGGGTGTTGGATTTTTGTCAAATGCTTTGTCTGCGTCTATTGATATAATCATGTGATTTTTCATCTTTAACATGATGGATAAAAGTAACTGATTTCTGAATATTGAACCAACTTTGCATACCTGAAATAAATTCCACTTGGTTGTGGTGCGTACTTCTTTTTATACATCGTTGGGTTCAATTTGCTAATATTTGTTGAGCATTTGTGCATCTCTGTTTATGAGAGATATTGGGCTATAGTTTTCTTTTAATGTCTTTGTCTGGATTTGGTATTAAGGTAATGCTGCCTTCATAGCATGAGGAAGTATGTTCTCTGAATCTGTCTTCTGAGAAAGATTGTAGGGAATTGAAATAAATTATTCCTTAAATGCTTGATAGAATTCACCAGTGAACACATCTAGGCTTTGTGCTTTCTCTTTTGGAAGGTTATTAATTATTGGTTCAATTTCTTTAATAGACATAGGCCTATTCCAATTGTTTATTTCCTCTTGTGTGACTTTTTGCAGATTTTGTCTTTCAAGAAATTTTTTATTTAGATTATCAAATTTATGAGCATAGAGTCATTCATAATACAGGTGCTCCTCAAGTTGGGATGGGCTTACATCCCAATAAACATATCATATGTTGGGAATATTGTAAATCAAATGCAAATGAGACCCTGATAAACCTGTCATAAAGTTGAATTCCGTTATTTCTGTATTTCTTTATTGTCTTTTTAATGTTCATGGGATCTGTTATGGTACCTCCTTTTTTCTGTCTTATATTGACAATTTGAGTGTTATATCTTTTCTCTTAGCCTGGCTATAGGCTTATCAATTTTATTGACATTTTCAAAGAACCAGCTTTTGGTTTCATTAATTTTTTTCTACTGATTTCCTGTTTTCAATTTGATGAATTTTGCCCTAATTTGTGTCATTATTTCTTTCCTCCCGCTTACTTCAGATTGATTTGTTCTTCTTTTTCCAGTTTCCTAAGGTGGAAGCTTAGATGATTAATTTTAGACTTTTCTTAATTTCTAGTATGTGCACAGTTTAGTCTCTTTGTAGCCTGACTAGAAGGAAGGCTTTCATCTGGATTTTTATTTCCTCTTTACTGCGCACAGCCTCCCCTGGCTGTCTGGGGTTAACATTCCATGTGTCTTAATGCAGGTGTGTCTGGAGTCTAGGTTTGTCCTGGCTGCCTAGTAGTTTTACTCAGCCGTCAGCATTTCTAGTGCATAACAGGTGGGTCCACACAAACAGTGCTGTTGTCTATAAGTTCTCTGGGCAGGAGCCAGACTTGAGTATTTATGGCAATGAAGTGAACTACCCTCTCTATTTCCTTAGGCAGTAAATTCATAGATGTGTGTTTGTGTTGGCCAGCCTATATACTGAAATATGCTAACTGGTGGTTCTCAACTTTGGCAGCATGTTGGAATCATTGGAGGTGCCTAAGACACCTGGTGCCCAGGCCCCACCCAGAGCTCCTTATGAAATTGGCCTGGGGCCTGGGTTGTGGCTACTGAAAGGTCCTCAGGAGGTTTGGAGGTGAGAACAGATTGAGACTATTGTCTCGGATGCTTCCCTGCCCTAAACCGGTCTTCACTTAGTCCAGTTCACCCAGAACTTACATTCGTGTCAGTCATTAAGGAATGAGAATAAGGAATCAGCATTAAGGCAACACCCCAACATTACTGGTCTCAAGCTGAGTTCCTTGATGCCCCCAGCTTCCAAATAAGTATGCTGCTTGAGTTACTCAGGGGGTTTTTCTGGGGTAGGAGTGCTGAGGAGCCCCAAGAGAATTAAACAGCCTCAGTGATGCTGGAAAGTCTTGCAAAAAGCTTCCTTTCTGAACTTGCCCAACAGGTTACACCCTTAGTGAGGTTTAGTGACCAAGGATCGGGACACTCTCTGGTGCAGAGATCTCTTCTCCCTCCGGTGCTTACAGAGATGGTGGGAAGGGTTCCTGCAGGAGGAAAACATTCTAACTTCGAAGTTTTTCTGTTCCTTCAGCTGTGAATCAGTAGAGCCATGAGCAGATAGTGTGAGCTTCTCAAAGCACCTTGGGTAGCGATTTCTAATACGCCCACCGGAAGTATAGATTAGGGGTGGGGTGGGAATGGGGTTGGAAGTCCAGAGATTGATATTTCTTTGGTAGGTTGATGGAGGGGGAGAAGAAAGAGTGGCCACATTAGTGGAGGCAGGAGTGACAATATAAGTTTGGGGAAAAGAGAATATTGGGGAAAACAGTGAGGAGGATGAACATTGCCTTGGGAGTCCCTGCAGGAGGGTGAGGAGAGCAGGCTGTCCCATGAGAGGATGGGCTCCTGGAAACTCATTTGCACACACTGATGAAGAGAGGACCCCCACTAAGGCTGGAGAGTAAAGCCAGGGAATTCCATTGACCCTCAAGCACAGCCTTGATGGTGGCCTGTGAGGGTGAATGGACCTAGCCAGGTGTCTGCTTCCTGCCGCCATCTCCCACTTCTCAAGGGTGCAAATCCCAGGGGATTGTGTCCCAAACTCCTCGAAAGACTGCTCCTGACAGGCGCCACCCCACCTTTTTCAAGTGTGAGCTTTATCTTTAGATGTGCTGGCTCAGGGTGGAGATGGCTGATGGACCTCAGGGGCCACGTGCAGGCCAGCAAGCAGGGCAGTGTGTTCAACCTCCTCTCCCCGCTGACCCCCAGCATTAATTTATTCAGGAAAAGTTTATGGGCAGGCTGTAGAACTGAAAGCCCAGGAACATGGAACCTGTACCTCTGACCCTGCCTGGCTCACCCTCCGGTGGGGGACTGCAGGGGCAACAGGGGCTCCTCTGGTGAACTATGGGGCTTGCCCCTGATGGGTACCCAGGATGCCTAGGGAGGAAGGAAGGCTGCCTGGAGGTGTTGGCATCGAGGTGGGGCCAGGCTCACATGGAAGAAACACATTCTGGGCTGGGAGATGGCCATGCAAAGGCCTGGAGGTGGGAGGGGCATGGGAGCCAGCAGATCCCACTGTAAGGCTATCCTGAGAGAGCCAGGGAGGGAGCAGGAGAGAGAGGTGAGTGGCCCTGGTGGTGAAGGTTGGGAAGGCCATGCCTATAGGACAGTGGGCTGGGACATTCCAGAGCTCAGTCCCAGAGGCCTGGGCTTATGGTTACTGAAAGGTGTTCAAGTGGTTTGGAGGTGAGCCCAGCCAATGAAATGCGCTGGCCATTGCTAGTGACCAGGATCTTTGCAGACAGCATCTCTAAAGTGGGGGAAGCCCCTTGTCCCCTCCCCCTCTCCTTCTGGGCCAGTTCCGATGGTCTGGCTGATTCTGAGCAAAGCGTGTTCTCTTTTTGCTGCCTGTGGGATGTGCTTAACCTTCCTTTGCTTCCTTCATAGATCCGGACAAAAGACAGAGTCTTCGACAGTATCAGCCACCTCATCAACCACCACCTAGAGAGCAGCCTGCCCATCGTCTCTGCAGGGAGTGAGCTGTGCCTCCAGCAGCCAGTGGAGAGGAAGCAGTGACCCGGCCGGCGCTGCTCCCAGCACTGCGCACCAGGTCAGGAGGACCCGGAGTGGGCTGCAATCGGGGCTCTAGGAACTGGGGCAGATGCCTGTGGCTCAGAGTCTTCTTGAACAGCTCCAGAAAGAAGGCTGCTTCTAAGGTCAAGTTTCATAAACTTGGTTCTGAATTTCTCATATGCATATTAAAGGTGTACATACCTATACATCCTGTACAAATTATCCCTCTATATTTATATTTTTTAAGACTAAGAAAGATGTAAGACTAATGTTCTGTGCTGTATGTTTTTAATGGAAAAAAGTTTGACTGTAGTTGTCCAGGCAAAAATTTAATTCAACTGACCCATTCTGCTGCGAAATGCCACTAGAAAGGTGTATGTAGCCTGCAGTTTTACCTAATAAGCACAATTGGAGGGGACTAGAAATGCAGAATTGTGACGGAATCGTGAGGCGTGCTGCCCAGAGCGTGCATAGCCCTGCACTGAAAGCTAAGAGACACTGGTTCTGAGGCACGGCTGTGCTTGCTGGAGGGAGTGGGCATCGTCCCTTGGCCTCCCCAGGACACCTCCTGTGCTCCCTGCACTGCACGCCACAGACGACTCGCTGCAGCTTCACTAAAGAGCAGGTGGCACTCCAGCTCCTCTGGGTCCTGCTGAGCACAGGACCCTGTCACCCTTGATCCCAGTTACGTGAGGAGTACCTGGGAATTCATTTCATGCCAAAAATGGCACCAAAAAAAGCCTCACCAATCAAAATATTGGTTGACAAATGCTTCCCTGTTCTCGTGCATCTAATGCTAAAATGGATATTTGTAGAAGGGGCAGTCGGGGCGAACTCCTGGTCTGTGTCTCCTTCTAGTCAGTAGTTGACTATAGGCTGCTTGTGGTAGTTGCAAGCAAAGTTTCCCTCCCGCTTTATATTCAATGGGGGAGAAGCCTGTGTGAGAGCAAGAGTAGGTCCCATTCCAGAGCTCAGTCCCAGAGACTCAGGCACGGAGGCTCCTGGGGCTGCGTGTGCCAGAGACCTGACCCAGCCCCAGGAGTCACTGGAATCCATTTGCCGTTCCGCCTCTGGAGTGAGGGATGGGGGAAAAGCCTGCTGTCCCTACAACAAGGTTTCCCAGTCGCTGCAGGGAAGGGCATGCGCCCCAACCCACTCTTTGTCTTGATTCCCTTCCTTCCAGGTAAAATACTGTCATTTCCTGAGAAGTCATTTGGTGTTAGAAAGCTGGCAATGTTTCTAGCTTTTAAATATTATCTGGGCTGAGACCACCCTGTGATTTTGACAGATAGCCTTTAAAAAACAGATGGATCCATTTGCTCATTGGCAGCTTGGCTGTCTTTCTGGTGAGACCCCCCAGGGCATAGCACCCTGTACGGTGCGGGTCAGTGGAACAGGAAGACACCCTGAATACACTTAGAGTTAGATAGTGATAGATCTGATCCCGTAAGGAGAGTTACGAGGTGACTGAACAGTCTGGCAGAGAATAATACTGCTAAGCTCTAATGCCCATGGCATGAGCCCCATTTCTGCCCTGGGGTGTGTGTGTGGCCAGATGGAAGGACCCGTTAGAGCTAACCAGTGAGGATGAGTCAGGGCAGACCCCAGCCTTCGCTGGGGGCTTTTGCCCTTTGAGGGTCTAATGAATTAGAGATGACAGTGAAGTCAGTGTTCTAGAATGTTCTGCAGTGGATTGAAACTCTGGAGAGTCTGGCACTAATCTAGACTGCCCTGCTGCTTCCTGAAATGGTTTTGGCTTCAGGCATCATGTGGATGTTCTACTCAGTGATCCAGAAGCAGAGGGCTGCAGGGGGTGCCGGCAGCAGCTGCATCAGCCTCCTGCCCCAAGACAGCGCAGACTGGGGTGCTCCGAGAGCTGCCCTGCACATCTGTCCTCTGGAAGGCCTGGAGCCCTGGAGAGACGCACGCAGCTCTGACCCACCTGTGCATGAATGTGTACCACATAGAAAAATGTGCAAAATGACCTTCTTTTAACATTCGTGCATTCCCCTCTTGTGAAAGGTCAAAATGCTATTATAATGTTCAGGGAGAATAGCAAAACAGGAAATGCGAGTTAGGAGCCGTGAATGCTGTAGCATTTGATTTCCTTTATTTTTCTCTTGGGGGGACTTGAATGGTAATCTGCAGCTTTAGTAGCTCTTGCTGTGAAGTCAGTGTCTAGTTCAATGGTGACAGAAAATATATATAATTTTTTTTTTTGCATGAGAATCAATTTAGAAAATAAAAAGTATTGGAGTCAAATTTTTTCTTTTTAATATTAATTCAAAATAAATATATTAAAGCTTAAAAATATATTTTTAAGCTTGGATTATAAGGTTGATTACACTAGAATAGTGCCAGTGAAGTGAACAGGCTTCAGACATAGCAGATGGCAGCGATTTTCTAATCTTTGTTCCCTTCCATTTGTAAAGCGTGTTAGAGCGCACGTTAGTTATCTCAACTCTTCCCTCCAGCACCGTGTGCTGGGCCATTCCTGTGAACCTCACTGACACATGGGGAAACTGAGGCAGGGGCTGGTGCTGCACCTTGCTGAGGCCATGTTGTCATCTGGCTGCAGCGCTCTTCGGCTCACTCAGCGTTTCCTGAGCCCTGCTGTGTGCCAGCCTGTGCTTTGAGCTCAGGATTCCAAGGCAAAGGCAATGGAGCCTCCTCCTTATCTAGCCTGGGCCCCTCTTTTCCCTGCTTTCTCAGACCACATCTCTGCCTGGGCAAGGCAGGAAGCTGAACAATAAACACAGGGGGAGCGGCACTACACCCTGCCTTCCAGGGCCTCAGGCTTCCAGGACACAGTCGCTGCTGCTGTGCTGGGCCACCCTGAGCCTGCAGAGTGCGCCTGGGCCCTGCTGCCCCTCCAGTGGGCACCCCAACACTTAACCCAGAACTCTGTGTCTTCTGGAAGTACAAGATAGGGGCCGGCAGTCCTAAAACGGCCCCTCTGCCCTTACAGAGTGGCCCTGGAGACCCCTACCCAGCTTTCCTCTCCCTATGAATGAATCAGCTGTGCTTCAAATGACATCTCTGTCCTGTAGAGGCTGGCTGGGCCTCTCATGGGGGTGCTCACTGTGGTTGAAGTCAGCTTTAATTCTTGACCCTCCAAGGTAGCCTCTGAGTAGCTCACTGGAGAATCGGGTGGGCAGGTGATAAACACCGCAGTCAAATGACTCAATCTTAAATCCTGTGCTTAAGACACCACTGTTACTGCTTTTATATTTGAGGGGTCTAAAGACTGGGTGTCCTCTCAGCCTTGATGAGCGAGTGGCTATTTTCTCAGGCCATCTTTAATGTTGGGGTAATGGACAAAGGCCTGACTGGGCCACATATGGCCTTTTTAGGGCTTCCTGCAGGTGAAGGGCTTCCTGCAGGTGAGTAATTTCTAATGAAGATAGAAAATGACAAACCATGTGTGTAGGTAAAGCCCTAACTTAGAAGGAAGGACAGGCCCAGGGGAACATGGACTCTAAACGGTCCATGTGCTGGGGGCACAGTGGGCATGTGTGTCCAGCCCAGCCGCCACGCCTGGTGCTGGCATTCTGAGGATGGCCCCCAGCTCCCGAAATGAAGCTTTCCTTTTCAGTAACATCCGACGCTTGGGTAGCTTCTTTCTATAAGCAGTGCTTCAATATGGATGTCTAGGGCCTCGTTTCCACCTGAAGGCAGTCACACATGTCCTTTCTGTTGGGCTGAGCTGGGCAGAAGCCTCAGACTGTAGGCCTTCCCAAAACAGGGGCAGCGCTGGCCACGAGTAGATACCTCCCTCCAGCCTCCACCCTGGCACACCCAGATGGCATGGACTCAGGCGGGTTGCTGGATTTCTTTGAGCCTTGGCGTGCTCTACACCGCAGGGCTACACATGTTCCCAGCTTGAGAGAGTGCTGGGGATTGACAAGTATGTGAAACATATAAAGTGCAATGACTTTCTAAAATTCTGCATTCCCAACGTGCCCCTCGGTTCTCTCTCACTGGTCCAAGTTTGTGTGCCGTCCATAAATCCCTTTCTGTGGACGGTGACAATAGGATGGGGGGTGGGTGGGAGGATTGTGGAAAGATTGCGAAGAGGTCGTTGCAGGACCCAGACAGGCCTTCGCAGTGGGTTTCAGAGTAACACTCAGGTTCTCCGGTGGAACTTTCAAAGCTGCCTCCAAGAAAGACCAAGTGGATAAACCCACTCCTGGACATAGTGCCAACCTAGAACTGTCAGCTCCTAGAACTGTCCTGCGGAGGCCGGCTGGGCCTCTCATAGGGGTGCTTATTGTGGTTGAAGTCAGCATTGATTCTTGACCCTAACTCAGGATCACAGGGAAGGGACCTTGGTAAGACAGCACAGCGGGGGCCCTACCTTTCAGATGAAACTGGAGCCATGCAAGGGGCTGGGGATCAACTTAGGAAAGAGCACAGCACTCACAGCGTCCTGGGCCTGCACGTAAAGCTCGCCCCCCATAGAAACGGCAAGGAGTGCTTCCCTCCCCAGGTTCTACATCTGTGCTCCCTCTCAAGATGCGTAAAAGCCTGAGTCATTCAGATGGGAGAGGCAGTGTTTCTGTTTCCTCTGTCTTAGTTGGGGTTCCTCCAGAAGGAGACCCTGAGAGAGGACTTGAGGGTCATGTAGTTTATTTGAGTGAAGATCCCAGGAGTAGGGAGAGAAGGAAGCTGACGAGGAAGGCGTACATTATCAAGTAAGTTACCGTGATGTGCACAACTGGAGCCGAATCCCACTGGGAAACCCCGAGAGACAGAGCTGACACCCCAGAGTTAATCAAGCAAAATGGGGTGACAGCTGGGGTATTTATTCACCAAGTCTATCACTGATGGAAGGCTGTTTCTGGAAACAATTTCTGACTGGCCCTGCACACACCTAAGCATACTTCCCAAGCCGGAGAAGTCCTTGGGCCAAGAGACAGGCATGCATGACAAGCAGACCTGAGTGGAAGGCAGGCATCAGAACTAGCTTGTGAGCTGGTTCAGACACAGACTGCAGGCCTGCTACCCCCTGCTACCCCCCCAACCCCCAAACCCCCCAACCCCCAACCCCCTCCCTGCCCTTACCCCCGCCAAGTTCCTGACTCCCTAGGTCTGGAGTGGGGTCTGAGAATTTACATTTCAAAAAAATATCTCAAAGTGATGCTGGTGCAGCTGCTCTGAAGTCTTGATTTTGAGAACCACTCACTGGTGAGTTTCCAGCCCTTACCTGTCTCTTATTGACGGTTCCTCCCTCTAATTTATAATTATGTTTTCACACCACTTCATGTCACAGATCCCAGGGTCCGTGCTGTGAATTTAGAAGTGGAGAATTAATAAGCATTTATAACTCCATGCAACCATTGCTGGCAGCTTAAATGCCATCTGCCAACCACAATTTATTTATAATGGGGTTTATACATATTTATAAGTTTGCAAGCAACAAATGCACAGTTTTAAAACTGGCACATTTTATAGCAGCCAGAAAAATTGCAACTTTATACCAAGACTTGTGAATGTGAATTGCATATGTATATACATACATGCATATACTTACGTTGATTAAAAACGGATCTGCAGCTCTGTGTGCACATGCAGATTGGCTCTGTGCTGTGCACCTTGGGACTCCTCCCTGGGCTTTGGTTTTACAACTAACAAGGACAACCAGGAAGTCAAACAAATGTGAAGAATTTGGGAATTGGCAGGTCGTGGCATCAGCCATGGAGGATGGTCCTGGATGCCGCTGGATGTGGGACCCGGTACAAAGGGAACAGGAACAGGACATGAGGACAGGGGTTGGGGGAACCCACTGTGGGAAATGACAGAGAAGCCAGCAGGGGAAGATAAAGAAAGAAGAGGGTAGAGGAGGATAAATGTGACAAGAGAAGGGGAGGATAACACAAGTCTAGATTTAGATCTTTGTTCATGCAGCCATGCATAGCCATGAGGCCAGTGGGGAAGGAGCAGAAAGGGAAGGTATGGTGGAGGAAGCCGTGCTCATGATGTCATGCTTTGGTGTATTCCCAGGTGCAGATGCATATATTTGGCACAGTTTCTTGGCATTTCTAGCCAGCTTCTTGGCCTCATTCATGCATTAGTTAATATGTGGCTGGCCCTGTACTGGGATCGAGAGATAGAGAAGCAAATGTATAAGGTTATAACTCTGCCTGAGTTTATAACCTAGAAAGAAATAAAGACACACACACACACACACACACACACAAAGATGTTGGTGTGTGACAAGCCCTAGTGCAGGTTCACTAGAACCAGCAAGAGCAGAGTGCCCAGGTCAGTTTGGGGACTCTGGAGGCTTTGCACTGCAGGCAACTGAGTGTTTGTGGCATGGAGGAGAGCATGGAAGGCTCCGGATGGGGAGTGACAGCCTGGAGTTGCCACTAGCAGTAGAGATGCTAGAAGAGGCGGGAGGCAATCCCAGCCTCCCTTCTTTCCTCCCTCTGGCTGTCACAGATGCTCCGAATAGATGAATCCCTCAGGCCCAAAACACACAGGCTCCTTCCCTAGGGCTAGAAAAATGGTTCTTGCTGAAAAGCACCAGGAATAAAATCTCATACAATTTTAAGTGTCTATTTTTTTGTCTTACCTTGAAATACTGCAGACAGAAAAATATACACACGGGGAAGGAATGCTGTGGTCCTGAGCTTTGAGGTAATGAATTTGCACTCACGTGGACATTTTCACCATAACCAAAGTTTCTAACCACCAAATCAAGTGACAATTAAAACAGACATTAATAGGTAAATCTGTCTTTAAATATTAATGGGTTAATTTTTTTAACAACTATGTGTTGGTTGCAAGTGGAATGTTCTCTGTTCATTTGACTTTTGAATATAACTTGTTCCAGAATATTGTAAAATTAGGTATGTGAATGTTTCTTTGTATTCAGAATTAAACATTTGGTGTTAAAATCCCAGGATTAGGAGACAACTCCATGTAAATTTAATGTGTAATAATAAGTAACTTTTTAAAAAGCATTTGGATGGCAAATTATACATATTGACAGATGAGTATTATTTGAAAATTGTTTTGTTTCCATTAACTTTTGTGAAGCAAAAAGAATTGCTGTAATGGTCTACGTCTTGGTGTATTCACCACTTTCTACTTTGTACTGAAACAGAATTGGCTTTTTGGACATCCCTGAGGAGTGGAAATACAAAACGAGTTTCAAGTTCTCTAATCTTTGTTCTATGACAAATGGTAAAACCTAAGTTATCTGGTCAATCTTTTGGCGATCTGACAACACAGCAGGTGAAGAGAATTAGCTTAAATTCCCTCCTCACTTTCAATGGGTCCACGGGGACTCCTTCACTCTGTCAGGAAATGGTTTCCAAGTGTGAGCCCTTCATGATCTGTCTGGTGCATCTCTGTGCTCCTGGGATCGCCAAGTGCAGGCATGGCATCACATCCCCAAGTGTCATCCTGTGACCCAGGAGGGGAAGATGACACACCCAGTTTAGGTAATGCCGCACTTCTTGTTATAATTGGTTATTGGAAAATGTGCCTTTATTATCAGAACAGTGGTGTGTGCATTTCTGATTATGTAGCTAACCTTTGGATATCTGACTTAGATACTAAAAACATTTGGGTGTTGCGGTTTTGCACTTGTAGATACAATTTAAAAGCATGAAATTGGTGATTTAATTAGATGTTTTCTATAAAATACACCTTGTTACATTTCTGTGAAAGGCTCTTACCAGCGTGGAATAACTGGCTCAAGGGTTGAGAGTAACAACCATTTTCTAAACAGTTGATTGTTTAAAGGACTGTACACATGAGTCTGGGCAATAAAGGCTATTGTGAAAAGTCTCTTTCATTTGGATGATGGATTTTGTATTGCCTCACAAAAGAGAGGAGGGAGCTTGAAACTTTTACCTAGGAAGTAGGTATTTTCAGTGGCTCCCTGGGAGACTTCTTAAAAAATGGTCACAACAAAGCATTGTCCCATCCATCAAGGCTGTGGAATAAAAATGCATCCTGGCAGATGTATTTCCAGAGGACTCATGTTACCTTCTAGCACCTTGTCAGCCTTGGACAGAACCAGGGGTGGGCAGCTACATCCTCACTTGTGTTGGGGCATTTCATCGTGAGTTGTAGCAAGCATCGCCACCAGAACAGTTATGCCAAGCACTGGCCTCCTCTTTACAGAGGACGCAGGACAGAGGCTAAAATGGACCATGTATACGGGAGAAAGTTAGTGTGCAAGGGTTGGCTCTGACCTGTTCTCTCCTGCTGCGTAAACAACAGCAAATGGGGCAGGACCAGAGGTCCCGTGTCCTTGAGCTGTGCTTTTATCTCGATAGGTCTTACGAATTTCTCCCTATCAAAACAGCCATCCTCAAAACAGTATGACCTACCAAAATTGGTGTAAATAGTACCCAATGCACTGAAGCTTCACTAAAATACCACCTGTGATAGTGGGGAAGAAGAAAGGGGCAAGGTTCTTCCGGGTTCTGAATGTGGTTTAATTCCTGAAATGCTGAGAAACACAGGTGAGAAGCAAGCCTGCAACACTGCACATAGCTGCCGTGGGGAGGGTGCCTGGTGAAAACAATAAAATAATCCCGTCACACGGACTCCCAAGAGCAGGTTTACACAAAGGCTTTTGGTTTTATTTTTTAACAAACATACATTGGAAATAATAAAGGTTTCTAACGGAAAAGAGATCTAATGCATAGTTTCTCTGCAGCATAGAAGACCACCTGTTTCCAAACTCCAGGGTTAGGGCTTTGAAACATTCAGCTGCTAAATTACCTCCAGCTGGCTAGCTAGTTAGGCATATTGGTGCATATTGGTATCAAAGGTGATTATTTTTTGCATTTAGCAAATGAGCACAATTACTTTTTTGGTGTATTTTTAATTCAGATTGCTCAAAAGTCTTGTTATTTCAAGGGGACCTCATGTCACACCACAAACACTGATACCTCCAAGTGAGAACGATGGCTGGAGGCTCCCTAGTAGAGTTAATGGATGAAGGCTGAGATACTTAGATATTGTCAGCGTTATGGAACAAAGTGTTATGAACAGTAGCTACAGAGAGCTCCACGGCTCCCAAAGCAACTCACAACTATAACATAAAGTTCTAAAGTCATTTCATTACCTATGTGAAAATGCAATACTGAATTTTTGGCTCTCTGATGCATTTTGTTGTTGTTTTATTTTATTTATTATTATTATTTTTTGAGACAGAGTCTCGTTCTGTTGCCCAGGCTGGAGTGCAGTTGTGCAATCTTGGCTCACTGCAACCTCCGCCTCCTGGGTTCAAGCAATTCTCCAGCCTCAGCCTCCTGAGTAACTGGGACTACAGGTGCGTGCCACTGAGTCTGGTTAATTTTTGTGTTTTTAGTAGGGATGGGTTTCACCATGCTGGCCAGGCTGGTCACGAACTCTTGACTTCAGATGATCCACCTGCCTCGGCCTCCCAAAGTGCTGGGATTAAAGGCATAAGCCATCGCACCCGGCGTACTGTCGTTTTCTTAATCCAGAACTTTAATGTTTTACTTTCCTAGAAATGCCCTGGGTTTTCTCACACTATTTGATAAGAGAATAAGCTACTTTTCAGTGATGTCAAGAAGGCAACAGAAATGCTCCTGGGGAAGATCTCTTTACAGATAGGTTTCATCTCATCAGTAACAAAAATTAGAAAAGTCTTTGGTCAGTCTATGGAGGTGAGTTACCCTGAACCCACAAAAATGTCTCTTTACAAGAGCAATTTGTATCAGATGATGAACAGGAATCAATTTCTCTTAGAAAAAATTATTAATGCGTTAAGACCACTCTTTTAGGTTTTATTCAGGCAAATGCTCACTGAACCTAAATAAAACACTTTAGGCGACTCGGATGTGAGTTTCTTTTGAGGGCTGGTTGGTTTTGTCCTTGTTTTTACAGAGAGCTCAACAAGGCAACTGTGTGCTTATGATAGTTCTACAAACGTGTTCACTTTTCTTTCCATTTATTTGTTTAACACCTACAATCCTTGGGGAAGAGGATGTACAAAAATGTCTTCTAAGTAATCCCTTTACAAAGTAAACAGACTGCTACGGGTTCAACTTATGTAGAAAAGTAAAATTATAGTATCATGTAGTTATTACATCACTCTGAAGAATGCATAAACTGCCAAATCACATTTTCTCACCTGACAATTAAACTTCTTTCACTGATAGTCATGATCAGTGCCGCTTTCAGGAAGCTGTGAAACTGCTGGTGGCCACAGCTACTCAGCTGCGACGCCACGGGGGATTCCTGACTTGGTGCTTTTCTAATATAGAAACAAACTCAACATGGAATCAAAGTGCTGTCTTGTGAATCTCTGCTCATTTCCTGGACACCTTCCGTTTCCTGAAGCAGACCCTGCCAGGGTGGCGTGGGAAGGTGGGCCAGACCAGCTATCTGCTTCTGCTGCTCCCTCATGGGCTCTTTCTTTGGCCTATCTGGGGGCACAAGTTCCTGGGTGATCTTGGCTGGCTTTTCTGTGATTTGCAGAAACCTGAAAAGCATCACATAATTTTGCTTTGGGATATGATTAAAATTACACAGGGACAAATGACTGAAGGGACACAGGGCTGGTGTAGTCAGACCCACACATCTGGGGTCAGCCTTGGACAAGCCCTTTTTTGGGAATTTGGACTTTAACAAATTAAAGTCCAAATTAGCTTGATTAACATGAGACTTCATGTCAGTCTAAGGAGACCAGGGATGGCATGTCCACCTAGTTCACAACCATGTCTTTGTACCAGGGGTTCAGTCCAAACCCACCTGTATAACCTGTTACCTGTGTGTTGTATGCAGATTCTATGTAGGTATCACATGGCAAACACCTGGAACACAAATTCTGCATAACATAGAGAGGTACAAGGATACAAGCATCCATTCTATGCACAGGAAATGTAGTGTAAAATCATCGAAACACCATTCAGAGGCACACGGAGAGTCACACAGCATTGTGTGGCCCATGACCTTCCCTCTCTGTGAACACCAGGGAGGGTGTCTAGGATTCAGCAGAAGGCTGTGGATGGTGTCAGCAGCTTAGTACATCTGAAAGACTCTGGAGCCCAAAGTGGACAAGGCACGTTGCCTACACTGAAATGGGGTGGTGATTCCTCGGGCCTCCTCTGTAAGAGACATCCACACTGAGCAGGCTGTTGGTCAAAGTAAGGTAGCTCTCCCGAGTCACAGTCTCGAGGGGCCCCTGTGGAAGCGATGCATGCAATAAATAAGAACACAGCTGCAGAGCAGGGCGTGTAGAAACGTTCACTTGCAGAGGATCCCGTTCTGAAGTGCTGCGTTCTTGTCCATGATGCAGGATGAGGGCGCTATGTGGGGGAGGTCTTCCTTGACCTTCGGGGAGTGGCTGCTGTTGTTGCTGCTGCTCGATTTACTTCTGCTTGGGTCGAGTGCCGGCTGGATGGGTGAGGCGCGGGCCCCCTGTCCCCTGACCAGGCAGTTGCAGATCAGACGGAAGAAGGCCCGCCGCATCTCCTTGCTGGCCAGCGTGTAGATGACCGGGTTCATGGCCGAGTTGAGTACAGCCAGCACGATGAACCACTGGGCCTTGAAGAGGACGGGGCATGCCTGCACCCTGCAGGCCACGTCAATGAGGAAGAGGATGAAGAGTGGGGACCAGCAGGCGATGAACACGCTCACCACAATCACCACGGTCCGCAGCAGCGCCATGGACCGCTCCGAGTTCTTGTGCTTGGCCACCTTACGACTGCTGGACTTCACCAGGAAGTAGATGCGTGCATAGAGGATCACGATGGTCACCAGGATGGCCGTGAAGATGCTGATGCAGAAGGCGATGTACTTCTTGGAGTAGAGGGGCAGGATGGTGGAGCAATCAGGGAGGTTGTGCAGGCAATTCCAGCCCAGAACGGGCAGGGAGCCCAGAGTGAAGGCAATGAGCCAGCACATCCCGATCAGGAGGAAGACGCGGTGCTTCTTGTTGGCGTCGTAAGGCCTCATCTTGATCATGGTCAAGTGCCGCTCGATGGCGATGGCCAGTAAGCTGCAGGTGGACGCCCCGAGGGCCACGAACATACTGCCCTCCCTGAGGAACCAGACTGTGGGAGACAAGCTGAACGTCCTCTTGCCAGACATCAGGATGTTGACCTTGTAAGCGATGCCGGCCAGCAGGTCGCAGAGAGCGAGGTTGCCGATGAAAAAGTACATGCGGTTGTGAAATTTATTGTTTTTCCAAATGGCAATCAAAACCATCAAGTTCTCCAAGACGATGAAGCTGCAGATGACCAAGAAGAGCACAGTGGTGAGCGTGCTGCCCTCAGAGGCCTCCTTCAGCCTGCCTGCCAGCTTCCCCACGTACTGATAATGCTCCTGCAGGGTCTCGTTCCCCCGCGCGGGCTGGGGGCGCGGCGGGAGGGCAGTAGCCATTACTTGGCATTCACAGACGATTAGCTCTAAAATCCAGGAGAGGGCGCCCGAGGAACATTCATTTCAAAGGGAAGCAGGGCCGAGGCTCCAGCTTCATTCAGCAAGGCGTGCAGGCCAGACTCCAGCGAGGGCTCCTGCCGGCAGATAAAAAGAGGGAGTGACCATTGATAAAATCATCGCAACCCAAGGGGCCACGGCAACACTGTTCGAGAAAGGCATGGAAAACGTGGGAGTACTGGGATGACTGGCCACATCAGGCTGCAGAGAGGGTCTTTAGACACAGGCTAAGTTCCTAAGTGATTGAGCGAGAACATGGGAAGCGATTTGGTGTCTGGAGTTGCTGGGAAGGGAAATTCAGTGCATGAGTTATTGAATCCTGTAACAAAGATACACGGACCCAAATACAGCTTCCGTCTGGAAATCTCCAAGCACTGGAAAATACTAACTAGTTCTCATCTAGGGCCAGGGAGCTGGCGACCCATTATCCCAGTCATCCAGGGAGAAACAGGATTTTCTCAGGACAAAAAAGCAGGATGGAATCTCAAGGATGCCTGCTCAATTTCTAAGACCTCCCTAGCGAGTTTCCCAGTGACACTGTGGGAGGCTCCTGCACTTCCCAGATGGCGTCCCCTGGAGCCAGGCCCAGAAATCAGGTCTGAATGGGCTGTAGGTCTGCCTGCGAGAGAGCCCTGAGGCCTGACCATGCGGCCATTGAGGGACTAGCAGTGCAAGCCTGGGCAGTGCCCCTGTGAACACTGCACTTGTGAGCAACAAGTCTAGAGCCCGGCGAAGAAGGAACACCAACCTGCAAAAACGGGACCCAGGTCTACGGAGGATAAGGGAAGGACAGGAAAGCAGCGCCAATCACACCGACTCTGAGTCTGGCTTAAAATTCAGAGCCCTGCATACAGATAGAACTACATGGGTGCGTGTCAGCCAACAGAAGCGCCACATTTGGGAAGCTGCAGATGACCAAGAAGAGCACGGTGGTGAGAGTGCTCCCTGCAAGAAAGGGAAAGTGGTGAGCAAAGGCCTTGATGGGTTCTGAATTCCAAATCTTCCCCCACCAGACCTCGAACACTTGCATTCAACCACACTGGTAATATTGATCGGCCTTCTGTGATGTCGGTGAGGCCGCACACCCAAACACCAAGGTAGAAGCCGCTTTCAGTGGATTCATTTATTTTATTATTTAATTATTATTATTTTTTGAGACGAAGTCTTGCTCTGTCTCCCAGGCTGAAGTGCAGTAGCTCCATCTCTGCTCACTGCAACCTCTGCCTTCCAGGTTCAAGCGACTCTCCTGCCTCAGCATCCCAAGTAGCTGGGACTACAGGTGCGTGCCACCATGCCTGGCAATTTTTCTTTTTTTTGTATTTTTAGTAGAGATGGGGTTTCACTGTGTTAGCCAGGATGGTCTCAATCTCCTGACCTTGTGATCTCCCCACCTTGGCCTCCCAAAGTGCTGGGATTACAGGTGTTAGCCACCACGCCCAGTCATCATTTATTATTTGAGTTTTTAAATAGCTAATTAAGTTCAAATGAGGCTAATTTAAAATAGCCCACTGTGTATATCCAGTGAATTTTTTTTTTAACTTTCACAATGTTTAAACCACAGCCCTAAATTTGCTTCAGAGACACGTGAACCACTCACCAAAACTATGGGCTTTTCATTTTAGAGTGTGATAGACTCCGAATCTCATCCACCTATGAGTTTATTACCAGGTTCAGTCCCTTGGAGATCGGGGGCTTGCCTCTCTGGGGCTGAGAAGCAGAGGTGGCTCCAAATGATTTCCACATCCTTGTGACCCTCTAGAGTAGTGGATACTGTCAAAGCTCTCCTCTTCCTACATCAATTCGGGGTTCCTGGGTTTCCAGAGATGGCCCCTTGCTACTTTGCAAAGACTTTTTCCAGTGTCCCGGAGCTTAGAGGTGTCGGTTGTTCTGGAAACCCCAGGAGGGGATGTCTGAGCTGATGTCTGTGCTCTGCCTGAAACTGCCCCGACCCTTCCCAGCTGCCGCCTCCTGAAGTCACAGAGGCCTTGGGTGGAGGTCAGCTGGAATGCCAAGTGCTGGCAGAAAGCCTTATGTGTTGGCCAAGGCCCTCTGCTAACTGCAGAAAGAAAAAGTCAAGTTCCACATCCGGGCTGATGATGCAGGACAAGGGATTGCCAGTCCAGGTCTCCCCCATCACTCACAGCCATGACAGGCAGTGCAGGGCCCTGGGCCTGCCTCCCCAAGCTGTGGCTCACCCACACCAGCCACCAGCCCTACTTGGCTCCCCATTCACCTGAGCAGAGACCATGCTTGCCTGTAGGTTCTCCTGGAGGTGAACAGGACAGTTCAGTGGGCAGCCTTCCCCCCAGCCCTTTCCTCTCTACTGTTTCTGATTTTTATTTAAATCTTTCCCATCCTTCAAGCCTCAAGTCAAATTCCACTTGCTCTGTAACATTTTGGAATCATCCCAGCCCCTGGTGACTTTTCTCTGAGGCTGCATGCCACTTTTGAAGAACTACTGCAAACTGTTTCTTTAAGAGGAACAATACCATAGACAGCAGCATTTTCTGAGCATTGAGCTTATCCATTAACGGGAGGACTTTCACCATGGTTAAGTTCACGGTACCCTCTCCAGCATCCTGTACACCAATGGGTACTCAAAAGATGCTGTCCCTTCAGTATTTTTGTTTTCTTTTTGAGAAGGAGTCTCATTCTGTCACCCAGGCTGGAGTGCAGTGGCACGATCTCGGCTCACTGCAACCTCCGTGCACGGTTCAAGCCATTCTCCTTACAGGCGCCTGCCATTACTCCCAGCTAATTTTCATATTTTTGGTAGAGATAGGGTTTTACCATATTGGCCAGGTTGGTCTTGAACTCCTGACCTCAAGTAATCTGCTGCCTCAGCGTCCCAAGTGCTGGGATTACAGGTGTGAGCTACCACATCCGACCTTGTATTGCTTATTATTTATTTATTTATTTATCTGTGAACAGAGAGTGGAAAATCACTATTTCTGATTCCCAATTTGCTGGGTTTCCACCCCTGATCAGGGGCCTCTTGGGGACACATGTGCTGTGCCTGGCATGCACCCTGGCATGAAGCCAGGTGTGAGGACAACCTGGGCCCCCAGGCTGTCTCCCGTCACCTCCAGTAACAGAGCACAGTGCTGATGGGCGCCATGAGGGCTCTGCCATTTTCCATATGAACAGCCACTCATGTTCATGGAAAAGGCATGGAGCAAAGGCAGTCTGTGAGCAGTGCCCTGTGTCAGCAGCCTCCCTCCCATAGCAGCCAGGGCCAGAGCCCTTGCCATGCTGCCGAACGGATGACCTGTCTGGCTTACACAGCAACTGGAGGGGCCTTCACCTGGCAGGCAGCCAGCTGTCCATGACACCACAGTGTCCAGGTTTATCCTACAGCATTGCTGGGATACCCACTCCACTCTGTGGGGTTTCTGTCTCAGAAAACTGACACGCTGCAGACAAACCCTGGTTCCAATGTCAGAGATGCCTGAGGCCCCTTTCCCCAGCTCAGGTAGGGATTCAAGCACAGCTCCACGTTCCTCATCCTTTAAGGTAACACTGGCATATGGTTATAATTCAGACTGTTCTTGTACTAACTCAGCTTGCCTCCCTGCCTCAGTTCCCCCATGACAACCTGACACTACCATTTTATACACGTCCTGGCTCCTCTGAACTTTCTCCATACCTTTGCTTTTGCCGTGCATCCAACAGAACAAACCCACAGCTCCACCGGCTCATACAAAATTGAGCAGAGCAGAAAGCGAACAAACAATTAAAAACTAATAACTAGCAATAAAATAACCCCAATAAACACAGAATAAGATGTGCCAGAGACCCATCAAAACCATGAATCTTGAGGGCAAACATATTTTCCCATTAACATTTGATTTATCATTTCCCTTATAATTAAATATTCATCCCTCAAGAAGCATATTTGTCCAGAACATCTTTTGTTAAATACTATTCTCTGCATTTTGCATAAGTGGAAGATATCTGATATGCTTTGGAATCTAAAAGCTCATTTTCTCTGGATTATCAACATTTACAAAGCAGTCCTCATCCCAAGAGTTAAGTGCTGGGCTAAAGGCCAGATTGATTTTGGACGTGTCTACACATTATTGTGCACAGTTAAAAGCATCTCATGGACAAGATCTCCCCTCTGCTCCTGAGGGGTATCAGCCGCAGATCTCAAGTCTGCTAGAAGAAAGCTCAAAGCCCATTGTGGCCTGAGGCTCCTGGAGTCAGCGAGCCCTGCTCAGGGCAAGAGGGGAGTCAGCCACTCTGGCGTGTCGGTACTAACATTACCAGGCACTGCAGGTACCAGCAGGCCTGGGGGGCTGGCCTGCCCCACCACACAGAGATCAGTGAGACCAGCACCCAGGCCAGTAATAGGATGGGGCTACAGCCTCCCTTGTGCCCCTCCTAGTCACCACCTGCCCCCAGGCATGACCCCTACCTGGGATAGGACTCTCCCCTAGGTGAGTTTAGCCCTCTTCTGACTTCACATGAACGGAACCCTGCAGGATACAATTGTGTCCGTTGCTGTCCTCTCCCCATGATGCTTGCATGAGTCATGCACATAGATGCACGTGCATGCTGAATTTTCTTTCTTGCTCTCATGGTGTGGGCAAATACACTACCCTCTCTTCATTCTTGTTTATGGACGTGGGGTAATTTCTTCCACGGCCCATGTGTTATCATTAGGTAGCACCACTGAGATTGACTGAGGATGTTCTCTCGGCGAACATGTGTCCATGTTTCCGCAAGGCCAACGTCTATCTGTGAGCGGTGTGTTGGTGTCTGGGACTCAGAGGCACTGAGCTTTCCAGACCGTGGCCAGCCCATCCTGCGAAACTGGTGTGGGGAGGAAGGGTGGCCCCCAACAGAGGGCAAGACTGATGCAGTATTAGTCTTCACTCTTTGCTTTATTCCAAAAGGTAAGCATACAGAGCTGGCCGTGACATTGTAAATTTGATAGCTGCTTAAATTCCACCTGAACACTTAGAACACTCAGATGCTGGGACATGTGGCTCTCTGCAGACTAGCTTTGTATATGTTCAGATAGCTGGGCACATTACAGAAGACACAGGAGTATGGACAGCTGCAGGGTAGAGACGCTCCTCCTCATTAGCGGTGGTCTTCTAGTGCAGACACTGATGCTGGGCTGCCCCCACTGCCTGTCTCCATGGCAGATCCTTGCCTGGGCATTCCACTCTCTTTCAAATGCTGCACTAACACGTTTCCCTGACCACCTGGGCAGACCTCGCCCCCCACCCAGCTCTTCAAGAGACTTAAGTATTTGATTGTCTGCATCTTCTGCATCTTACTGAGAGACACCACTCACATGTGAGCTTCCCTGAGTTCTACTCAGTAAAGACCCCATTACCTAAGGGTTTTCATGTCATCCTCACTAAGCTGGGATCATCCAGACTACCTCAAAGCATTTTAATACCAACACGTTTTCTTTTTCTTGAGAAGGAATAACACAACTTCTGAAAGATAAGTCTGCTGTGGATGACCCCAAGTCAGACCCTGCCAAGGGTCAGAGGTGCCTACCTTCCCCCGATTTCCAAGGAGAAGCATGGCTGGGGGGATCGTGAGCCAGAGAGAGGAGGCCAGATGGATTCCAGATGTATTTTCTATACTAGCGATTCACTTTCTCTACCCACGTCAAGTTGAAAAATAAACAAACTATAAAAGGAAGAAAAAGAGAAAAAATAAAGAAAATGTTTCCACAGTCTGGTCTCCTTCCCAACACCCCCCTTTCTCTCTCCACATAAAAGAAAAGCACAGTAAGATAGTAAGAAACTTCTCTTGGTCAGATGCAGGATGCTATGTTTTTAATAGGCATGTATTCCCAGGGAAATTAACTAGTCCATCCTCCAAACTGAATTAAGACACCAAACATACGCCAACAAGCAAAATTTCTTGGAAAGCAAGATTTTTTAAAAATTCATTTAAAATAACTTAGAAAGGAAGTAGTGAGTCGGCCGTTTCACGGCTCCAGCAAAATTCCTTTGCTAATGAGTAAATACTCTTGCTCTCTATTTCTTGGGTGACCTCACTCTGCTTTTGGAGATAGTCCATTGCAAAATGCATGCTTCACATACCCAGCCGCACATGCTCGGCTCATTAATGCAGCTTCCCTGAGAAATAACAACTGTTAACAGACAAACCAGGTGAGGGCTTCATATCTTTTCTCCCTTTTCTTCTTCAGAGCATGGAAGTCAGTGCACTTCCCTGGTTAGACCTACTGCTTCCCGGTGGCTTTTTCACAAGTCCTTCTTTGTCACAAACAAGGCTGGGACATTATGAGCTATCTGGGCACAGTCCAGGGAACCCTAGAGATGGAGGCTGTGCCCCAGAAAACTCAGTACCTGTCCCCGAGCATCTGCTTCTGTGAACACTGTCCTGAGCTTCCAGACGTGTGCGGAGAGGCAAGTGCATCTGGTCCAGGAGGTATCTGACCCCCTTGCCTGTCCATGACTCTTTTTAAACGTTCTCCATTCCACCACTTCTTCATGATGGCGTAGGATTAAATGGCTCTCAAGATTTCCACAGGGATGCGGAAACAGGTTCTGTCAGATGACTAAAGGCACATTCAAGTAAGAGGCATCCTGCCCACAAAGTCTATCTGAGATCCTTCCTATCCTTTTCCAAAGCAGCAGTCTCACCTGGTGACTAGACGTGTATGCCACCTTGCACCATGGACATAGCACACATAGCCCCCATGATAGCATCTGCCTGCTGAATGTACACAGGAGGAGACTGAGGCTGGGGGGTGGGGGTCCCTTGTCCTTAGTCACAGAGCTTGGAAGAGACTGAGCTGGCCAGTGTCCTTGCCATCTGATTCCAGGACGTCACATTAGGGATGATCTCTTTGGGAGGCTGCCACCTTGCCACTGGTTCTTTGCCTAGGTGGTGACAGGAGATTCTCTTGCATGTTTTAGAGACAAACTGCCTCGTGCTCCCATGCCAGCACAATCTTAGAATGCCATTCTAGGGCCACTGAAATATCTGGAAAATTCTGAAGCCAGGAAAATGGAGTGGCACCTTCAAGGCCAAAGATCACCATCTACTGCCTGAGGAGTGGACCCTCACCTCGCTGTGTGAGCTGACCCCAGCCCGGCCTTCGGGCAGTGAAGATCCACTCACTGGGCACCAGTCTGCACTGGACAATCTCTTCACCCATTTGACCCAACTGGCCTATCGTCATGTCCCTTATAGACACAGCTTCAATTCCTCAAAAATAGGATTCAAAAAAGAGAAGAAGACTTTATGCCCAGTAGCTATAACAGTAACAACAGCTGAACCGTGTTATTAACTGAAACTAGATGCGATTCCACTCAGTCTGTTCTTTTCCTTTTCTTTCAAACATTATATTATCTCCAAAACCTTAAGGAAAATCTTAAGGCAATTAATTTGGCGGAAAACATACAGCAGAGGAATAATAGGAAATGGCTTCAAAACTGATAAGAGAGGAATTAGGAAGTCAAGTATGAACCCGCAGCACCCTGGTTCTGGCTAAGGTAAACAGACTGCAGAAGGCTGGTGGCCCAGCTCTGGTAACATTTGGGAAACAGTACAAAGTCCTGGCAGTTAAACGATTCTACAACAGGGCAACCTCAGATTTTCCAAGATTGTGGCGTGCTCAAACTCTCTCTCTCTCTCTCTGTTTTTTTTTTTTTTTTTTTTGGTAATAAAAATATATACATACAGTATAGGTATTGAGGAAGATGAAAGAGATATCATGAAATCAAATTAGTATCATAATTTCCAGAAAGAGGAAAACCAGTCCTGAATTTTGAGAAATAAGATCTTTAGGAATAAGAAACTATGTAAAGTTTCTCCTATAGGAAACTGTAGTTTCTACCCTTTGCATGTGGTAGAAAATCAGGGAGTCATGCATTTGACAAAAATTCACAATGGTAAACAGGAAAATGGCATTTTCAAAGACGAAAACTGGTTGAGAAATCATTCTCTCTAAATCTTAGGGGAGGCTCGTAAGGGCTAGCTTCAGTATGGATCTCTGGTGTGAGGTGATGGAGTGACTTTGGAGGCCTAGAGTGAATGTTTACTGGTTTGCTGATGAAAAAAGCCTGATGTGTGATTCTTCTATGGCAACAAAGTCATTCATCCTAGCACTGAGCTCTGCATCCATGAAACAATACTTTACAGATATGAATACTTCCACAACTCCTCAAGCACCACACACACACACACACATGCACACACACATACCACACCATCACCACCTCCTTAACCAACATCAGCCCTGGGAATGGCCAGCTATCCTTGTTAGTCATATATCTGCAGAACATAATCCTTTCCTTGTACTTTCTAGGAATTATCTTTTTCTTAACCAAGCCTGCAAGATTTTTGTCTATGAATAAAAAATATTGAAAAGATAAATTATGAGTATGTGGTTATATACAAAGTCTGTGACTTCTAATGTCCAGATTTTAGAATGACACCTAATTCTGGAGGTCTCAGAGGTACAGCTAGGAGTGGGTACTATGTACAGGGTGGGCCTCCATTTAAAAATAACCTTCCAAAGAGCTCTCTGTTCCCGTAGCTCTCCTTTCCTTATTGTAAGAGTCAAAACGAAATGTGTTCCCTTAAAAAATCCAACAAGAAGTTCCTCTCTTATATCTAAATATAAAAACACCACAAAGAAATTGGGAGTGTCCAAAGCCAGAAAGTCAGAGGAAGAGACACACAGACAAAGAATGAGAGAGAGAGAGAGAGAGAGAGAGAGAGAGAGAGAGAGAGAGAGAGAGAGAGAGAGAGACAGGCTATTCAGAGGCTCAAAAAGCCCAAAGCCCCTTCTCTAGCCGTTATCTCAGTTCTGAACACAACGTACTGACTTTCCATGGGAACTTCATTATTGCATTGTGGGGACTTGTCTTCCAGCATCGATTCTGACGGCCCTAATTGCCTTGTTTGAGAAATGTTAGTAAAAAACTAATTTTCTGGCGAAAATTGCTTAAAAGAGTGATTTTCTCAGGCGAACGACCACAACCCTCTCTCACGTCCAGCGTCCCCAGGCCTTGGCACTGCGGGCGCCTAACTTTTTAATGGTCGAAGGAAAACGACTGATGGAATTTCTCCACCAACAGCCTCTCCACTTTCATCCAGGTATTCAGCTCCAGCCAGTTGTGAACGCTGCCGATGCAGTGGAAAGGCCTCCTTCGCGTTCCTGCAGCGGCTCTGGGGGAGAGGTGCTGATGTGGAGCGCTCCGGCTGCGGCGCGCCCAGGCCCCTGTTGCACCGGGGATCGGTGGGGATTTTGTCGGAAATGAGGACAGGGTCCGTCGGCCCCCAGCCCCCCACCCTGGCTCTGCGTCCGCGCTCCCCGCTCGGGCCCGCCGCTCACCTCCGTCGGCTGAGAGCGCTGGGGCCACTGGCATCCTGGTGGGTGGCGCGCGGCGGTGCCTGGGCGCCCGGTCTTGCGCTCGGATGCCCGCTGGGCTCGGAGGTTCGGCAATCTCGGGGCTCGCGACGAAGTCGTTCCCGGGCCTGGTGTCCTGGTCCGATGCGTCCTGCCGCCGCCTTCGGGTTGCCGGGTCCCCGTCCCCTGTCCCCAGAACCGGCTTCCTCGGCCTCTGCCCGAGCGAGTCAGAGACCAAACTTTTCCAGCGGCCCGCCTGGGCGGGACCAGCATCCCGCCCCTCCCCTCGCTGTCCCTGACTCCCGCCCCTCTCCCCGCCCCTCTCGTCCCCGCCTCCCGCCCCCGATCTTCTCACTCCTCCCGCTCCCCACCTCCTGCCCGAGCCGCCTGGTCTCCCGCGCCCGCCCGCCCCCACCCTGCACCCCTTGTCCCCCACCCTGCACCCCTTCTCCCCCACCCTGCCAATCCCCTAGGGTCCGGCTCTCTCTTCGGCCCCTGTCTCCAGGTCGGCCTCCAGACCCTGTTCTCACCCGGCGAGCTCCAGGTGCCCACCCCGGAGACCCAGCAGGAACAGGCGGCGAACAGGGTCCGAGGACTGGGCTTGGGCGGGCGCCTGCCGCGCTGACGGCGAGGGTTTGAGCCGATTCTTAATAGGATTGATTAATACTATCATTATCATTGCCCCGATCCTGACCATTTCCTTCTGAAACTGTCCGACCACCGGCTTGGGATTGTAGGTGGGCGTCTGGCGCGGACAGCGTTTTTGTTTGGGCTTCTCGGCCCTGGTCCCCTCCGGCGGCTGGTCCCTCTCTGCGCTCGACCCCCGAGGCACGCAAAGGCTTGGGCTCCAGGCGGGGGCGGCACTCTCCCCCCAGCCCCTGCTGGTGCACCAGCGCCCACCCCGGCACAGAGCAGCGCCCCTCCTAGACCGGCAGCCGGCGGATCGCAGCCGGCGGATCGCAGCCGACCCCCATGCGACACCCTTCCTCATACGGATTTGCCCCTTTTGTGTGGCAAAAAAGAAAGAAAGAAAAATCCATGTGAAGGTTTCAAACATAAGAATCCCAGGGAGGAAACTGCCAAATTTTCAGTCAATGGCAATGGCCATGATTGAGCGAACACAGAAGCAAACGTAGAAGCTTGGGGAGAAAGAAGAAAAAGAAAGAAAAAGGAGAAGGAGGGAAAGGAGAGAGGAGAGAAGTGGAGGAAGAAGACGAAAAAGGAAGGAGGAAGGAGAGGCCTCTTATGGACTGCGTATTCCTGGGCCAGCAGAATCGGGGCCGCAGCTCCACCGCACAGAGATGGGGATGCTTCGTGCAAAGGCGGCTGGTTACTTTTTGCCTTTTGCCCTCTTGCCCCCAGAGGATGAACCCAGCGCATCCTTCCCTTGGAGCAGGGTGCATATGCTTACTTGGGGTGCAGTTTGAGCGGTGAAGGGCCCCTCACATACTAAGGCAAGAGTGGAAGTTGGCTGCACTCCTGTTCCCTGCTGAGAAATGCAAGCCCTCAGCAATTGAGCTGAAGGAGGCAAGCGACCCTGCCTGTGGAGGCTGCCGGCCCTAGAGGCTCTGGCCCCGGGAGCTGGGGGACTTCCCAGCATTTTCACCTAATCCACGTTGCAGGTGCTACTGTGGAGCCTCCCGGCACTGTAGCCTTCCAACTTGTTTAGAGTGTCAGTGCGCGGCTCTGAGAAGCCACTTCTGTCCCAAGTTGCGTATGAGCCTGCGTGTGCTTCCCTTTGCTGGACTCCTACAGCATCAAGTCAACAGAAGAAGGGAACGAAAGAAGGGAACATGTGGCATCCTCACAGTCGGGATAACAACACAGCATTCTGTGGCCACTGTGTCTGTAGTTACCCAAACGGTCAGTGAGTTCATCAACAAATCTGTTCAATTCGTTGCTTCCCATGATGAAAAATTCACTGCTAGGGTACTGGTTGAGGGTTGTTTTAACTGGCACCCAGGTCTCCGTTCCTGAAGAAAGTCTATAACCCAGATATAATAGAGTAACCTTGAGGCGTGCTTATGCCTCCAAAACTAGTCTCCGAAATTGGACTCCTGAAGCCCTGAGGAGTAATGTGGCTCTCATGCTTTATGGCAGGTTTCCCTGAGAGAGACCCAGGATCTGACCACAGCATCACTGAAATTCCTCTTTCAGTGATGTTGGTGATTTCGAATATCCTTGATGGTTTATATGAACCTATGAGCATAAATAGAAATCTAATTCTGACGAAAGAGATGCTTGGTAAAATGTTCCAGGTGGTTCCTGCGTCTTTCTGTAATGTGACTGACATTTCTAAGAAATTCCTGCAGTGCATTTCTTAAACATTTATGGAAGTACAACATACGTAGAAAAAGTGCTCAAATCCTCAGTTTCCTGCTTCTCTAGTTTTCATGAACTAAACACACCCAGGAATCAGTTCCTCAGTCAAAAATAGAAAATGACCAGGGCCATAGAACCCTGCTTGCTCCCTCTTCTTGTTACTGTCTCCTCCCAAAATAGCCACTGAGGCTCCCTTTCCCTAAAGATCCCTGTCCTCAGTGGGTCTCTCCACACACAGGCCTCTCACTTACCCACTGCCCCACCCCATCCACTGCCCCTTCCCTGAGCCTTAACGCTCACTCACTAGACCCTGACAAGGAGCTCTCCATGCCTCTGTAGAGACCATCTCCTCTCACCACTCCTCTCGAGA
Source organism: Aotus nancymaae (assembly GCF_030222135.1). Taxonomy (NCBI): domain Eukaryota; kingdom Metazoa; phylum Chordata; class Mammalia; order Primates; family Aotidae; genus Aotus; species Aotus nancymaae. The sequence goes on from NW_026988455.1 coordinate 23,959,412, forward strand.
GAAACAGCCCTCTCTACAATTCTGTTGAATAAGTCTCCCCCTCTGCATTCTGGTTCACAGGGGAAAGCAATTTCACAGAAGAATGCCAACTCATAAACTTAGAAATGGGAGAATGAGGAAATCCCTATTCTGTAACCCTTAGTGAAATAATTAAGCCAGGCAGTGTGTACTAGCGAATGTCAAACCCTTAGGCGAAAGTGTGCAGGCGAACTGGTGCTAATTAGAAAAAAAAAAAAAAAGGTTTTCCATTTTTCATTTTTTTATGGAGACATCTGGTTGTACCTTAAAGGAAGATCAAACTCACTGTTACTAGTACTGGCTTAACCTAGCATTATATGATGCAAAAGAAACACACAACATCATTGGTGCTGTGTGCTTGCCAAAGAGCGTTCCATTGAATCAATTGCAAAGCCTCTAGACTTTACTTCCAGTTTACAGGAAAGAAGAGCTTGAGCAACAGGTTAAATGACACCATGGGAAACAACTCGACTATCAGAGTGTGGGCGTCCTGCAGTCAGTTGCCTGATCTCTTCCAAAAAATCAATGTCAAGAAAAAGGGTGAGGGATTCTTCTGGTATGAGAACAGCTGAAAAGAAGCATAATAATAAGCACAAATCCAGATTGACTCCCAGCTGGATGAACCAGCACACACACACACACACCCACAAACATTTTGGAGGAAATTACAAATTAAAGGGGATATTGAATGATATTATAGAATTTTTGGTAATGACTTTAGGTCTGATAATGGTATAATGTTTATTTAGGAGAATGGCTTTAATTTTAGGAGGTGCCGCTGAAGTATTAAAGGGTAAAATGTCTTGATGTCTAAAACTTATTTTAAATGGTTCAGCACAGTACGTGCACATCAGCTGATACGACAAAAGGTTGGTGATGGTTGGTTCTAGGTGGTGGATACAGGAAAGGGGTTGTACAATCTGTTCTCCTTCTTTGTATCTTTGAACTTTTTCCATAATGAAAAGTTGGGGAAAGATAAAATGGCAGGTACTAAACAACGAAACCATTTCTCTACCTGTGCTCTCAGACTTTAAATCAAATCTAGGCTTATGGGAATAAAATTAGAAGATACTATGAGTTATATTTGTATACTTTTGAAAGTCATGTGGCCTTAAACTTCAATATGATTTGAATAAATGTATTACATAATTATATAATATGATCTTACATGCTTTTTTAATTTAAAAAATGAAATGCATTCACTTTCCCGACAAATTAGTGTCCACAGCCTGGTGAGCAAGTACAATATAGTTAAAGAACATGCAGTTTAAAATTCTAACTCAAAGTGAGCCCTTTCTCCAGCAGAACCAGTGCACTGCGGGAGAGCAGCGTTGTCTCGGAAGAACTGAGTAAATGCAGCTCCTTTCTCCCTCCCTTCTGCCCCCCCAGCCTCTGCTTCCAGGATCCCAGGACGCCTCCCCAAGTTTCTGGATCTGAGTTAATCTGCACTATCTCTACTCTTAGCTCTGTTTAGCACAACGGCTGCAACAGATGGTCAATATCTGAGTAAATGTGAATGCATGCTATTTTTTTGTTTGTCTAAGGCCTCGTCTCAGGAAAATGTGTGTTGGTCATAGTTTGCACACATGAGCTTGACACCTCAAGTCCTGAAGTTTTCCAGAGGAGGAGTGGGGTCTAGCAGACAGTTACATTGGTTAATTGTATGTGTCCACTTGACTGGAGCATGGGGTGCCCAGATATGTGGTCAAACATTATTCCGAATGTGTCTGTGAGGGAGTTTCTGGATGAGATTGACATGTAAGTCAGTAGACTGAGGATAGCAGATGGCCCTTCCTAGTGGGGTTGGGTCTCACCCAGGTAGTTGAGGGCATGAGTAGACTGTTACTGAAGATAAAAAGCCAACACTCTCCCTAGTTAGAGAAGAGTCTCTAACTAGGAGAATCCTCATAGGACTAGAACTGGGACCTTGGATCTACAGATGTTGGATGTGTCAGCCTCCATAATTGCATGAGCCAATTCCATATAATAAAGCCTTTATGTGTGCTATAGGTATACCTCCCATGGGTTCCGTTTTTCTGAAGAACCCTGACTGATGAAGTGGCCCCAGGGCAAGGGCAGAACCTCACAGATAATGGCCACTGTGGTAGAAGGGAGCCCGGGGCTACATTGGGGACAAGCAGCTTGTTGTCAGTCCGTCTGCACCTCACCAGATATCCCAGAGCCATTTTCTCTCTGTTGGCTTGCTCTACGCCGAACTTGGAGGAAATCACTTTAAAATATTGACGTGGATGTGGATTTGCAGAATGAAACTTGGCCTTTTGTACAATAACCCTGTCTTGACCCAAATGAAGCCTTTGACTCACAGCCAGAGCTCTTTAGGGTGGTGCGTTCATTTGGTGACAGAGATGTCTACCAGTGCTGAGTCTCAGTTCTTCCACTGTGGCTCCACAGTGATTATGTCACCGTCTCCCCATCATTAAGCCCTTAATGTGTCTTCACCTCCAACCTCATGGTCTGCCAGGAACCATCAGAAGCTCCAGGAACTGTTCTTTGTACATTTCACATTCTATAAGGATGTTTGTAATATTCAGAAACATAACTAGTTGTATGTGTGTGTGTGTTGTGTGTGTTGTGTGTGTGGGGTGTGGGGGGTGTGTGGTGTGTGTGTGTGGTGTGGGTGTGGGTGTGTGGTGTGTGTATGGTCTATGTGTGTGTGCATGTCTGTGTGTGTGCATGTATGTGTCTGCATGTTTGGAAGTGTGTGTTTACTGAAGAAGGGGGAATGTGTCTGCCCCTCTGTGGCAGATGCAAACATGGCCCCTGAGGCCTCTTCTGATCTCCTGTTTGGCTTTCTGCTTGCTCTGAGCTCTGCCTTCTCCTTCCTTTCCCTGATAACATCTTGCCCAGGGAAAGTTCATGTTACCCTCAGGTGCAAGTTACATGGCACATCTGAGTGGGAAGCACACACCTACTCCAGGCTCATAAACTTCTAGGGGCCTTAAGTCATTGTTGATGAAAAATATATTAGTACCGTTAATAACCAAAAGGCAAAGTCAACCAACCACAGCACCTTTCTGGGTGAAATATTTTCCCCCAATCCCTCCCCTTGGCTGATAACGGAATGGGAATTCACCACCACCGTGGGTAAGTGATGACTTCCTTTCCTTTTTCAACCATTATATAGTTAAGATGAAACATTCAAATGACCTGAAAATGAGTTGAAAATCACCTCAAAAGAACCAACATTATGCAACAAGTTTAAATAAAAAACAAAGAATATTTCAACAATCTGTCTTCAGCATATCCATGTGATGAAAGCAGATGGCCCTTTTGAGTGTGGGTGGGCCTTACTTAATCAGTTGATGTTCTGAAAAGCCTTAACTCTATCCATCTGAATTGTGAGGACTCAAAGTGCAGATAGACCTATGAAGTGAAAGAATCATAATAAATGTGAAAACAGGCAGGTTTAGCTCTTTTAAACATAGAAATAGTTGCAGAACGGCCATATGAGTATGGTGGGGGCAGAGGAGGAATGCCCACTGAGCCTCTTGGAGACCATGCTAGGGTTGCTTCATGCGCCCTTTTGTGAAGCAGAGAGGCTGCTGTCATTTGCAGCCATAAGCAAACAAAGGCTTGGAGAGGGGACCTCGTTCAAGTCTGCACAGCCATGAGGAGGAGAGCCATTGATTCTTACAGAACCACACCCTGTCTCCTCTCTCCATTCTGTTCCCAACTTCTTGCCAGTGATCCTGATGGGAAATATGCTGCTTAACCACAACATGAAAGGCACAGGAGCAAACATCCAAATGATTGCAGCAAATAGCTGGCAGGAGACATTTGCTCAGAGATGCCCCATCACTACGAATTGAGCATCGCTATCTACCGTGCATTCTCAGAAAGCATAGGTCAAACTCAGAGTTTGCTATCTGCAGCATCACTTTAGAATTTAGAAAAAAATTAACAAATTATTCTGGTATGAGGAACTAGACTTACATTGGGCAGGATGTAGGGTTTTCAGATGCAGTGGGAGCAGAGAGGGAAATAAGAACTCAGCTGGCAGAGGGTGATGAGGGCCTAATATGTTCTTGTGTGTATATTTTTGTTAAGAGCTTTACATTCGGAGAGCCCGGAGAAAGGTTGGAAGACACACTGCTGGGGGAGGCCCTCTTGATTTCCTCTCTACTATTTTAACAGAGGCTTACTGGAGGCTTATAGTGAAGCCTGCGTCTGAATTCCACAAACAGGCAGTGCCATCTTTAGCAGCTCTGATGCTCTGAGTCAATTAGTCCAAAAAAATTCCTTGTCTTTGTGGATACTGCACCTGGGGGGTGTGGTGGGGGCTGGCTTGCTAGAGGAGCGCTCCTCATTTACAAACTGTTTATACACACTGTGAACTGTAATTCAACAAAAGTGCCCAGTTGTGTTTGAACCATTCATTCAATGGCATGCGGTGGATGGGGAGGTTATGCACAAACCTGTTTGCATTCTGCATAGACTGGTTCAGCGTATTCCTCCCCTGCCCCTGGCTTTTTGAACAAGTGTCAACAATGTTGTTGAATAACTTTTCTTCTTCTTGGCTACCAAAAGGTTTACTTTATGGTGGGAATGAAGAGAGAGGGTGGAAATGAATACAAAGGGTAATTGCCAATTTCCTTACTCTTCTGGCATCAAAGGCAGTGGATTTTAAGCAGAGAGGACTGAATGAGTTTTGATAGGGCAATAAGGGCAAATGCCAGCCAATACTGTTGACCTAGTGCTTATGCCATACTGGGCACTGTTCAGAGAGCTCTACACACAGAGACTCACTACTCCTCATAGCAACCCTGTGAGATCAATACCAATATCATCCCATTTCTCAGACGAGAAAACCAAGGTACAGAGACGTTTGTACATTTGCCCAGAGTCACACAGCTGTAAGTGGCAGAGTTCTGGTTTGACCCTGGATACCGTAAAGACAGCTGGGATGCCTTGTCCAGTTGAAGTTTGCTGATGTATATTAGCCCTTTGGAGGTTGCAACCCCTGAAAGACACTGGGCTGACTTTCTGTGTGGATGACCACCACGCAGGGCTCCTGTGGAGAGCCAGGGGGCCTGGCTGGAGCCCAAGGACAGAGTGGGGACGACAGATGCCATCACAGACCCTCAATCTTGCCACTCCTTACATCTACTCTCAAAGCTGGACTATCACGTGCTGGTTTGGATGAGACCGGATGGAGCCCACCCAGGTCCCTTTTGGACTGCCCCCACTGCAGACCTTGAGGACAGCTGTTACAGGCTGGCTGCTGCTGTGGAAAGAGCAGCGTGGGACTGGGAAGAGGGTAAGAAGCCTTGCTTCTTGTCTTGCTTTCACCATAACGTTTGGTTAATAAAGAAACTACTTAACCTCTAGATTTGTTTTCATCTGAAAATGGTGCATTCTAGCGATTGGTACAATGTTAAATATTGGGGCATTTAAAAGAATAGTAGGATTCTACAACTTTACACAATACCCACATGTGTGAAAAGTTTTTTCTTGCATATTAGTTGAATTGAAACCATGCAAAACCTTACTTCTTGATTACAAAAAAATTAAAGCCGAGGTTTGAGAGAGAAAATGTCTCAGTAATCTAAGCTCTTACCTCAAGAAACTAGAAAAAGAAGAGCAAAATAAATGTCGAGCAAGCAGGGAAGGACACAATAAAGACAAAAGCAGAAATTAAATCAAAACAGAAAAAATCTATGAAACAAAAGGTACATCTTTGAAAAGATCAAAAAATTGTCATATTCTAGCAAGACTAACAAAAAAAGAGAGAAGGCAGAGATTACCAATGTAAGGAGTGAACAGAGGCTATCACTACACACCCCTGGACATCAGAAAGATACTAAAGGAATACAGTAAACAACTCAACACACATACATTTTACAACGTAGGTGAAATGAGCCAACTCATTGAAAAGCACAGCTACCACAGTTCTCGAAATATGAAAGAAGCAATTTGAATAACCCTATAGCTATCAAGAAACTAGAATTTATAAACTCTCAAAAAAATCTCAAGGCCCAAATTGTGTCACTAAAAAAGGCTACCAAACGTGTAAAAATTGAACATCAATTCTACACAGGCTCTTCTAGAAAACAAGTAGAGATGCTTCCCAACTCATTTTATGAAGCGAGTAGGATACTTACTCTAAAACCAAACAAAGACAGTACCAAAACATGATACAGACCAATAGCCCTCATAAATACAGAAAAAAACATTCTTAAGCAAATAGAGCAAATCTAATTCAGCAATATACAAAAATAATTATGTACTATGATCAAGTTGGGTTTATTCCAAAGATAAAAGGCCGGGTTAAAACTTTAAAAATCAAGCCCTATCGTCCACAATACTAACAGGCTTCATTTAAAAAAATTATGTGACTATATCAATTTATACAGAAAAAATACTTGACAAAATTCAAGGCCCATTTATGATAAAACTCTCAGGAAATTGAAAATAGAAAGGACCTTTCTTAATGTGATAAAGAGCATCTGTAAAAAGCCACAGCTATCATCACAGTTAATGGTGAAAGACTGAATGCATTTCTCTGAGATCTGGGAAAAAACAAGATGTCCCCTTTCACTGCTTCTATTCAACATAGCACTGGAAGTTCTGGCCAAGGAAATAAAGGAAAATAAAGGCCTGTAGATCTAAATGAAAGATATAAAGTTGTCACCTTTGCAGATGACATGATAGTATGCATGGAAAATCTCAAGGCATTTATAAAAATAAAACAAGACAAGACAAAACAAAGAAACACCAGAACAAAAACCTCCTAGAACTAATAAGTAAGGTTGCAAGATACAAGGCCAACACCTACAAATATATAGTATTTTTATATACTAGCAATGAACATATGGAAACTGAAATTAAAAATCTAATATCTCACACAATCAGTAAAACAAAATAAAACTCTCACATGTAAATCCAACAAAATACTTAAAGGATTTGTATGCTGAAAAAGACAAAGTGCTGAAAGAAAAATAAAAAACAAAAATAAAAACAGACATACCATGTTCATGGATTGGAATACTCAAAATAAGAAAGGTGCCAATTCTTCCAAATTGGTAAACAGGCTTATCATAATAACTATCACAATTTCACTAAAAATTTTTTGTGAATATAGATAAGATTATTCTAAAATCTATATAGGAAAGCAAACAAACTAGAATGTCTAAAACAATTCTGAAGATAAAATGAGACCTATCACTTTATCAGACTCCAATCCTTAATATATAGGTACTTTACTGAAGACTCTGTGATACTGGTAGAGGGAGAGATACGTTTATCAATAGAATCGAATAGAGAGCCCAGAAATAGCCCCACACAGGTGTGGTCAACAGATTTTTGACAGAGGTGCAAAAGCAATCCAGTGAAAAAATGATAGTCTTGTAAACAAATGGTGCTAGGTCAATTGGCTAACCATAAGCAAAAAAATATACCTTGACCTAAACCTTACACTTAATACAAAAGCTAAGTGGATCATACATTTAAATGTAAAGGGTTTATACCCCTTATACATTTAAATGAAGCTTTTATATTTAAACAAAATACCCCTTTACATTTAAATAAAACTTTTACAAGATAACATAGGAGAATATCTTTGGGGTCTAGGGCTTGGTGAAAAGTAATTTAAAATGACAGCAAGGCATGATCTATAAAAGAAAAACATCAATAAACAGGACCTTATTAAAAGGAAAGCTAACTCTGCAAAAGACACTATGAAGAGTGTGAAAAGACAAGCTGTAGACTGGAAGAAAACAACTGCAAAGTGCAGATCTGACAAAAGGGCTCATAACTAGAGTTTGTAAAGAATATATTAAAAACTTAACAGTAAGAAAATCAAACAATTCAAATAGAATATGGGCTAAAGATATGAAGAGGACACATGGATAAGGGCACATGACCAGCCATTAGGGAAATGCACAAAAGGTCCTGATGAAATTTCACTACAGATCTATGAGAATAGCTAGAACAAAAGCTACTGCCAATGCCAAATGTCTGTAAGGATGTGGAGAAACTGGAGTACTCTAGTGGGAATGTAAAATGGTACAGCCACTCTGGAAAAGAGTTGAGGAGTTAAGTAAAAAAATTAAACATACAATACCAAACAACCCAGCAACTGCACTCCTGAGCATGCATCCTGGAGGAATTAAAAATAAATTCATCCCTGTGGAATTCCGTGGAATGTCCACAGTAAACCTGCACACGATTGATCACGGCAGCTTTACTTGTAATAGCCAAAAACTAGAAACAGCCAAAACATTCTCACTTGACGAATCATTAAATGAATGGTGGTACATCTACCAAGAGGTTTCACTCAGCAATAAAAAGAATCCACTGTTGATACATGCAACAACTTATTGGATCTCAAGATTATTACACTGAGTGACAAAACCCCATCTGTAAGGGTCACATACTGTATGATTTTTGTGGCAGGCTGGATCTCACTAACAACTGTTTCAGAACTGACTGAGTGGTTAAGTTAAATATTAAAAGCCCGTGTGCCCTTATACAAGGCTGGGATGTAACAAAAGCCCATCAAGAGTTTTGCCCAGGCCGTTCCTGGGCCTTAAAGCATGACAAAATAATGAAGGAATTCTTAACAGGACCCATTTAGAATTAAACAAGTTTTATTGTGGGTCTGAAGAAACTCCCCAGGCCTCCACAAACAAGTTTACTGGGGGTCTGAAGGAAATACTCAAACCTCCATGATTTAGCAGGAGACAAAAAAAGGGTAATCACCCCAGCACCTGGACCCATTTAGATTAAGTAAATTTACTGAGGCTCCAGAGGAAGGTCTTCAGGACTCAGACCTTAGTTACAGATTAAAAGAAGTTAATCACTTATGTCTTTAGATGAATGCACTTACACAAAGACATAGAGCTTGGAAGGTGTATAAGCTCTGAAAAACTTTGTAATTTTGAGTTGGTCTGGTGATAATTTCCACGCCTTCTCCCTGTAACTGGTTACAGAAATAAAACCTCTCTTCCTCCCCAGTTCATCTGCATCTCATTATTGGGCCACAAGAAATAGCAGCCCAACCCTCAGCTTGGTCCAGGAACAATTTCACTTATATAATATACATGGAGATGGGAAACAGATTAGTGGTTGCCAGGGGGCAGGACTGAGGGGCTGTTGGTGAGAGAGAAATGGGTGTAAACACAAAGGGGACTAGTGAGATCTTCGTGAAATCATTCTGTAACCTTATTGCGGTAATGGTGACATGAATCTATACATGTGATAAATGGCACAGAACTACACACGTCACATACACATACACATGCTGTACAATGTCAATTTCCTGGTATTGATATTACAATTATGTAAGATGTCACCATCGGAGGAACTGAGTGAAGGGTACATGGAACTCTCTGTACTATCTTTACTTATACTTGCAAATTCCCATGATTCTACAATTCTTTCTAAATAAAAAATTAAAATTTTAAATAATTAAAAATCAGAAAACCCACTTTTGTGTGTATGGGTGTGAAAGATTTAACAAGAGATGTTCCACTAGGCAATTTAAAGGGTAAATGTGTTCTAAAGATCGTACCCAAGAATTGGAGTGCAGACCCCTCCATGAGAAGGAACCGGGTTATCCTCTCATGAGGCAGGTGAGGTGGCAGAAAACTGCACATAGAAATAACATGGACTTGGTTTCGAGTCATGCTGCTGTTCCTGGAGCTTGCAGTCTCAATGAGGAATGTGTTTTTTCCTAAACTATTCTTTTTCCAGACAATGAAATAGAGCATATGGAACTCAAAACCTTCAACCACAAATCCCAGGATCCCACGGTGGTGACTGGGGAAGCTGGAGGAAGGCTGGGGGCTGCAGGCTGTCTGCGCCTAGAGAGACGTGCTCGGTTCTGGCCGCTGCCTTGGCCATTTCCTGCTTCATGGAACTAAGCTCGGCACCAGCACTTCTTGCCATTTCTCAAGTGGCTCATTGCCCTTAACTCTGACTTTTAGATGACCGCATGGCTCCCAGCTAGAGTCTTGATTTTTCCTGAATATGTCCACTTATCTCCTCTTGGTTAGCCAGAGGATCTAAACTTAAAAGCATAATGCTCCAAAATTTTTTCCTTCCTTTCTTCCCTTTTATTTATCCTTAAATGCCTATGTACCCATTATAGTCAATGAAAACCTGGTACATCCCACAGCCCCCACAACTTTTATTGAATGAAATTAACTCTATCCTTTATGAATTACAGATGATTCTTTCTAGCACAGTGGCATCTATTTTCAGGTGATTATAGAGGATTCTGAATTACCTGTGGGGCTTCAGACAACAGGTTAGGCCCTACAGGTGGGCGGTTTTTTGGGGTTTATGATTTACCTCTGGTTTTGCAAGATCCTAAGGCTACAACTAGGATCTTGCATCTGGGGGCCTTCCTAATGAGAGATTGCTGTCCTAAAGCAATGATCAGAAGCTGTCTTAGACTCCTGGAGTCGAAGGACTCTGGTCATTTTGTTTCTTCTCTTATTGTTTGGGACAGCAAGAGATAAGAGAGTCAGGGAGGAAGGGAGGCTGGGATGGTGTTGATGGGTTTGTGTGCTTGGTTTATGAAAGACGGAGGGCATTTATACACAAGGGATTTAATGTTTCTTAAGTAAAATTCTTATTAGTGTGACTACAAAATTCCATTTTAATGGTTAAAAATGGTGGTGCACGTGGTCATTTCACATGGTTCAATGTAACACATTCCCCTGGGAAACAGCCTTTCCCTACCGAAAACACACAGACGTCTTTCCACTTTTTGTCCCTCGATGCCCTCTTCCAACAAGCCTCCTCTCATCCCAGTGCTTCCATTCTAACCAACCACAATATTTACCGGTTCCCAGGAGACAGCCGTATTTGATGTGGTTTGCAAACGTCAGCATTGTAGACCAAGTAGGAATGGACTCCACAGGAAGCTGACGGGAGATAAGTCTCCCGGTGTGAACCTTCAGGCTTCCCAGTGGCAGTAAAAGGAGGAGGAGGAGAAGGGGAGATGACCGTTAATGACCCTCCTGCACAGCTTCATCCTGAGATTCCAGCTCAGACACCCAGGGATTTGCTTTCCTGTGCTCCTGAGTCAGGTTTCTTATACCCAGGGCCCATGCAGTTCTCTGTCTTGGCTCTGGAGGACAATCCCGCAAGCTCATTGTCAGCATCCTCCTCCCCAAGTCCAAGTCACAGCCTCTTCCACTTCCCTAAGCCAGGTTCCAGCCCTTCATCCACTTCTCCTCTCCCAAACGTTTGCTGAGCTGTCTTTCTCCCTGATGTCTCTGGTCCAGCTTTCTTCATCCCTTTGGACTTCAAATCTGGTAAATTTCTTGCCACTAGAGTGGAGTTTCAGGAGTGCGAGAAGATAAGTCTGGTGGATGCAATATATTCAGGTGGAAAGCCCATTGGGTTTTAAGCACAAGGAAACCATCTAATTCTAAACAATAATAACAATAGCAGAACCCTTCACTAGACAACTTCCTCCTGCCCACAGCTGCGATCCTACCTCTTTCCTCTCCTTCCTAGAAAATTACTATTTCCTCTCTTTCTCCTCAGCTCTCTCCCATTTAGCTTGAATCCATTACTGCAAGCACAGCCCCTCCTGCTGACACTGCCTGGGTCCTCCGTGCCTACACCCAGTGCCCAACTCCTCCGCTGTGACCATCCAGCCAACTCTGCCGGCATGGATCCTTCTTTGGGCAGTTGTTCTTCCCTAGATCATCTCTTGATTCTCCTGTCTGCTACTACTTTGCTCTACTTTGCAGATGCCTCTGGTTTTATTCAGGGCCGTACCTAGGGCCTTCTCATTTTTAATACTCTTTTTAATTTCCTTAAGAGTCATGCATCGTTCACAATTTCACTCCTCCCAATTCATGCCTCACACTGTAGCCAAAGCGATCTTGCCAAAATGCCCCTCCATAGCTCCCCGGGTCCTGGGTGAAGTCCACGCTCTTGCACAACCTACGTGTCCTGTGTATCCCGGCTCCAGCCACCTCTCCGTTGTCACACCTGTACTCTCTCGACTGTCTCCTCCCCACCTTCAGAAAGCTCATTCTTGTCATGTTGCCTCCTGTCACAGGGCCTTTGCTGTCCCCCTCACCTCAAGTGTTTGCCTCCTCGCTTACCACATTAAATCCCACACATGTTCCAGACAAGTGGCCCTTCCTGCAGGAAGCCTTCTGTGATATGTCTGATTTGCTCCATATAACCTCCAGGCCATTGAAGAGGTAAATGCTTCAATGGCCTGGAGGTAATATGGAGCAACATGAAGTGGTAAAAACATAGTTTGTATTCATTCTGCCTGCTTTGAAATGATGGCAGTTTATCTTTTTTCCAGTTACTCACATAAACTGATCTTTTTGTTTTTAAAATTCACGTAATTAAAATTCACATCTAACACCATGAACATTCAGGATGTGTAGACTATTTTCAATCTCACCCTGGCATGCCACAGATACCCCCATGCCAGGGTCTGGCACTCAAGAGCCCTTGAAGGTCTCCTAGGGAGTCCAAATCCAGGCCTGCCTGTTTACCTGGGGGTATCAGCTTGATGACCCTCCTGGTCGGGGCTGGAGACATGGAGGTGGCCAGAAGTGTCCAGCAGAGCCACAATGCAGAGAAAGAACAAGGTTTCATCTAACTTACAGTCTTCCAAGATCAAGAGGTTTTTATTCACCAAATTAAAATGTTTGATAGTTGGTTGCTTAATATAAGCGGGCAGGAGGGACCAGGGCCCTGGGAGAATAGACAGCCACTTTGGATAGATTCCAAAACCCAGAGACAGTAGAAATGTAAGCTCAGCAACTCTGTGGTCCTGAAGCTCAGCAGGCCCCTGAGAAAAGGGTGGAGAAAGAGATTTTGTGTGTGTGTGTGTGTGTGTGTGTGTGTGTGTGTGTACACGAGCCACACAGCAGGGGTCTCAGAGCCTTACAAGGCAGTTTTCTGCAGCCAGGACAGGCTGATTTGAAGTGGTTGCCCTGTTTACCTCCCTCAGATTCCTTGCTGATCAGCTGTTTCTGATGCTTGGGGGATCTGACAACATATTTAGTATGTTTTACTCCAGTTAACCACTTTGGTTACTAATATTTCTTTTCTTTTCTTTTTGAGACAGAGTCTCACTCTGTTGTCCAGGCTGGAGTGCTCACTACAACCTCCACCTCCTGGGGTCAAGCAATTCTCCCGCTTCAGCCTCCCGAGTAGCTGGGATTACAGGTGCCCGCCACCATGCCCAGCTAATTTTTTTCTTTTTTGTAGATATGGGTTTTTACCATGTTGGTCAAGCTGGTCTCGAAATCCCGACCTCAGGTGGTCCACCCACCCACCCACCTCGGCCTCCCAAAGTGCTGGGATTACAGGTGTAAGCCACCATACCTGGCAGCTACTAGTATTTTCAATCCATTTTCTACTATGTTGGAAGAAAATTTAAGATAAAAACACTCTTATTTTTCTCCCACTATCAATCTTATTTGATTCAGATGACAAGAAAGCAAGGTGTTTTCTGTGTTAAACCAGGAGTTAAAAATATTGCTGCTGGTATTATATTATTCTCACCTAAATTTGCGGGACAGTAGCCATGCTGTGAGCCTCCACAAAGTAGAAGATTAGATCCATTCATTATTCAAGCAATATATATATATATTATCCTAAAGATAGGAAAATATATCAGCAAATCAAAATAGAGAATCCAGAAATAAAATCAAATTTACATTATCCATTAATTTTGTCATTTCCAACTAATTAATCTTCATTTTTTTTTATTGTACTTTAGTTTCTGGAGTACATGTGCAGATCATGCAGGATTGTTGCATAGATACATACATGGCAAGGTGGTTTGCTGCCTTCATCCCCTCATCACCTATATCTGTTATTTCTCCCCTCGTTATGCCTCCCCACCCTCCCCACCTCCCGCTGTCCCTCCCCTAGCGCCCCCACAACTGACCGCAGTGTGTGATGCTCCCCTCCCTGTGTCCACGTGTTCTAATTGTTCAACACTCGCTTATGAGTGAGAACATGCGGTGTTTGGTTTTCTGTTCTTGTGTCAGTTTGCTGAGAACGATGGTTTCCAGATTCATCCATGTCCCTATGAAGGACGTAAACTCACCCTTTTTTTATGGCTGCATAGAATTCCATGGTGTATATGTGCCACATTTTCTTTATCCAGTCTATCGTTGATGGACATTTGGGTTGGTTTCAGGTCTTTGCTATTGTAAACAGTGCTGCAATGAACATACGTGTGCATGTGTCTTTATAATAGAACAATTTTAATTCTTTGGGTATATAGCCAGTAATGGGGATTGCTGGGTCAAATGGTATTTTTATTTCTAGGTCCTTGATATTCTTGTCACTTTTAATGAAATTTTCAACATAAACTTGCTACATTTATCGGTTCTTTCTGCTACGCAGTCTGTCATATAGAGAATAAATTCCAGGGCCCTTTAAGAAACTAGAATGCAGGGTTTGGGCAACTAAGTACTTTCTGCTCTTCCTCCCTGTCTCTGTCCCTCCCATCTATCATTCATTGCTTTCTTTACTTATTCCACTAACTAATGTTGCCGTGCCAGGCCCAGAACTGCCACTGGGAGCACAGTGATGAATGGGACCAAATGTTTGTCCTCAGAAAGCCTATAATCTAGGAGAGAGGGAAGAACAGAAGATAGAAGTGGTGACAAGTATGACAGCTGCTGTCACAGAGGGGCAGCAAGACTGCAAGCATGCAGGGTGGGACAAAAGCCTCCTGACAGAGGAGGGGCTCGCCCTCCAGCTTGCAGGACACACACACACGTGTGTGCCCGCACAGACCCCAGCCCCTGGCTCGGGGGAGCTGGGAAATGGAGCCAGCCTGGAGTACTCCCGCTCTGAGCATTGCCACCCATGTGTGTGTGTGAGAGTGCGTATGCTTGTGTGTTTCTCTCTGTATTCATTCACATGTGTGTGCATGTTTGTGCATATGTGAGTGAGTTTGTGTGGGCATAGCAAGAATGTGTGTAAAATGTGTGTACTTTTTGTGTGGTGTGTAGTGTGTGTGGTATGTGTATGGTGGTGTGTAATGGTGGTGTGCCTGTGTGTGTGGTGCATGTATATGAGTATGTGTTGTGTAGAGTGTGTATTGTGTGTGTGTTTCTATGGTATGTGTGTGGTTTTTGTTGTGTAGTGTCTGTGTGGTGTGTGTATGTGGTATGTTTGTGTTATGTAGTAGTGTGTGTGGTATGTATAGCTTAGTGTTGTCTGGTGCGTGTTTGTGTGGTTTTGTTTTGTAGTGTGTGTGTTGTGTGTTGTGTAGTATGCATGTGCTTTTTGTGGTGTGCGGTGTGTGTGTATGTGGTATGTAGTGTATGTGGTGTGTGTATTGTGTAGTCTGCATGTGTTTGTGTGGTGTGTGTGGTGTGTATTGTGTAGTGTACATGTGTTTGTGTATGGTGTGTGTGTGTTGTATAGTCTGCTTGTGTTTGTGTTTTGTGTGTTGTGTGTATTGTGTAGTGTGTGTTATGTAGTCTGCATGTGCTTGTGTGGTGTGTGTATTCTGTAGTGTGTGTTGTATAGTCTGCATGTGTTTGCATGGTGTGTGTGTGTTCTGTATTGTGTAATTTGTACATGTTTGTGTGCTGTGTATGATGTGTTGTGTGCATATGTTTGTGTGTGGTGTATGTGACTGTGTTGTGTTGTCTACATTTGTTTGTGTGGTGTGTGTGACTGTGTGGCATGTGAGAGTGTGAGTGTGTGTCTGTGTCGCAGGGGCAAGCAGTGGGAACGTAGAGATTCTGAGGATCTCCGCCTGGCTCCTGGAGGTATCCCCGCCTTTGTAGGCTTCACAGATGGTGGATGTCCTGGCTAGGGGCATCAGACAGGCAAGGCTGCCTGACGCTGGAGCGTCAGACCAGGTGGAATCAGGGAAGCTGGAGACCTTAGCTTCCTGAGGTGGCTCGATGAGACTTAGCTCATCCTGAGCAGTGGCACCTAGAAGGAGCAGGCGGGAGGATCCCAAGTGGACATTTTCTTTAAGGTGGGTGGTTGAGGTTCCTAGACAGGCACGGGGAGCTTGTTGGATAAGGCCCAATCACCTCCACTTCTGCATTTATTGGCTAGTGTCCCTGCATTGATGCTGTTGCAGCGTCCTCATTTTCCAAGCACCCATGGCCTAAGAAAAGGTCAAACTGGACCTAATAGGTATCTGAGGAGGCTGAGAAGAGACGGTGGAGGCTGACTGCTGATCTTTGAGGCTCCCCTGGGCAGGGGGCTGAGGAGGGGCTGCGGGGAGCAGTGAGACCTCTGGAAGCCACGCAGTGATTCACAAGCGTGGCTGCACATTAAAATCCAGAGGAACTTAAAGCAGCACTTTCAGCACACAGCCCAAATGAACTTGAATTTCAGGCTTTGTGGTTTTGATCCCCAGGTAATTAGGTTTGTGATCAAGGTTGAAGACCCAGATCTGCCTGGTTCCTAGTGTGGTCCTGGGATCACCTGTGTCTAGACTGTCCAAGTTACAGATCTAGATTCTCAGACCTAACACAGACTTGGGGTCTAGGCTGTGGGATGGGCCTGGGAACCCGAATGACAATGGAGTTAACAGGAGATTCCTGGTTACATCCCAGTCAAACCAGACTGGGCAAGGGAAAAGTAAAGAAAGGATGCCTGGCTGGCGAAAAAGGTGGTCCCAAATAAGTATCACACACGTGGCAGGCATAAGCCTGGGCCCTGTGTCAAACACATGTGGGAGGCAGACAGCCTAATGAACATGTACAGGAAAGTGTGCAAATGCCTGTGCAGTGTAGGGGAAAATGGTACACGTATGCTGCAGGGTGTATCACCCTGGGTGTGAGTGATGCAGGTATAATGCAGTGTGTACCTGCTACATGTATGATGCAGGGTGTAAATGCTGCATGTACAATGCCGGGTGCAAATGCTTCGTGGCGTTGAGCCCTGACACTGAGGTACGTGCTGGCATCTCCCAAGTGTAGTGATGTCTCAGAACCTGAAGGATGAAACATGTCAGAGTTCTTGGTTGCTGACAACATAATCCACTTAAAAAAAAGAAAAAAGCTGGAAGGATTATAGTAAATTATATCACTAAATTAGATTAGTAAATTAAATTGTATTAGGTGGCTTCCACAAGTTCTGAAACAGAGACCCAGCCTGGACACTACCCAGCCAGGAATCAAGCAGCCCTGAAACCACCAGCGACATCCAGAGAGACGCTCTGGGGAAAAGCTGTTGCTGCTACCTCTGGCCCTTAGCACCCTCCACGCAGAAGCCTGGTCCCCACCACAGCTTCCTGCAAAGCAAACTAATGCCCCAGAAGCTGACCTCAGGGGTTCAGAGGCGAAGGAGCTGTGTGAGAGCCACGGGGAGTCGGAATGGCAGGCACAGGTTAGTTCCGGGCTTCCTGTTGCCTCTCTGCTGAGTTTGGTCAGTTATTTCACTCTGGTGTGACCAGGCAGCGTCTCCCTCGGACCCCAGCACGCCCACAGCGAGGAGGTGCTTCCTCCACAGCCTCCAAAGGGAAGGAAGGCAGAGGTCTGGGGAGGCCTGGCCTGGGCTGATCACTGAGGCTGCAAGAAACGCCACCCTCTCTGGGTCACTGGAGGCTGAGCCGGGAAGGGAGGCAGACCATGGCGGGTGGATGGCACTGCGCCTACTCGTGGGTAACGTGTTAGAAATCGTAGCTCGTTTGCTTGCTCTCTATAAACAAGTATGTTGTCCATCAATGGCAAGCATACTTGGAAGCCTATTTGTGTGGGCTGGCATAGGCAGTCAGGCAGAAACAAGCTTTGTCAAGAACGCAGCATGGAGGGGGCACGGTGGGGAAATGGCGGTGGGGAGGGCGAGAGAGGAGAAGTCTGAAAAGTCACAGCGAGCTGGAGCCGCCGGAGCACCTGAAGAAGCAGCAGAAAAACCTGTGAAAACGAAGACCGTTTCTTCTAGTGTTGGAGGGGAAAGTTCCAGTTGCAACACCAAGAAGGGTCAGCTGAAGAAGCCGTAGACCTCCCAACGAAGGCTGCGAAGATCTCCACACCGGATTCGCCACAGGTGGTCAGATGACAAAGGAGCATCAGCCATGGCCATCACACCTGGGTCAGGGAATGGATCAGAGGAAATGCCCCCAGAAGCAAAAATGAGGATGAAGAATTTTGGAAGGGATACACCAACATCAGCCGGACCAAACTCCTTCAGTAAAGGAAAGCATGGGTTTTCTGATAACCAGAAGTTATAGAAGCAAAATATAAAATCTCATCATGAAAATGTCTGTAAACAAGACAATTAAATGATGTGTTTTGAAATTGGGATGGAGGTGGGTGTAAAGTTAAACAGTTTCCTTTTTCAAAGAATAGTATAAGACCAGGCATGGTGGCTTACACCTGCAATCCCAGCACTGTGGGAGGCCAAGGTGGGCAAATCGCTTGAGGCCAGGAGTTCGAGACCAGCCTGCCCAACATGGTAAAACCCCATCTCTACAAAAAATACAAAAGTTAGCCAGACGTGGTGGCAGGTGCCTGTAATCCCAACTACTAGGGAGGCTAAGACAGGAGAATCACTTGAACCCAGGAGGTGGAGGTTGCAGAGAGCTGAGATCACACCATTGCATTCCAGCCTGGGTGACAGAGTGACACTCTATAGACAGTAGATGCTGTAGACAGTAGAAGCTGCCGAAACTCTATGTCAAAACAAACGAACAACAAAAAGAATGGTCTAAGACATTTTGGAAGCAGCTTTATTTATTTATTTATTTTTCTATTTTTTTTAAAGATTGAGACTCTCGTACACTAATAAATGAGAGTTCAAAATTAAAAAAAAAAAAAAAGGACACTCTCTCTAAGGCCTTGCTCCTCAAAGTACCCACAGCAGACAGCACCTGGGAGCTCCTTAGAAAGGCAGAGTCCCTGACCCCATCCACCTGGACCTCCTGCACCAGAATCGGCATTTTAAGGAGACCCACAGGAGTGTCCCAGGAACACTTGGACACTTGGACAACGTTGAGGTAAGAAGCTCTGAGCTGGAGCTGTTCTCAGCCTGTGTGCAGAAATACCTGGGGAGCTTTTCACACTCCCAGGTCCAGGGCACAGCCTAGACCAGTGGAGCCAGTGTGCCCGGGGATGTTGGGGCAGGCGGGTTGCATGGGCATCTGTTAATTTTTCCCTAGGCAGCCAGGGCTGAGCATCTGCTCCAGGCTTACCCCCAACTTTAGCTTACCTGAGCCTGCCTCTCCATCTACCTGCATAGCTGCTAATCATGGTCCTTGCCTGACCTTTATCTCTGGACCCTGTGGATCCAGAACCTTCCACTCTGCCCTCACTCTCCTGCATGGCCTCTGCAACTCTCAACAGGGCTGCATCTTGAAACTCTCCTGCATATACCATGCTCAGGCCACTCCACACGTACCAGCCTGTGCCTCTGGGTGCAGGCCCGGATGGTGTGGTCTTTCAATTCATTCCTTTCACCGACTTGCTGCCATCCACCTCCCCGCACATCCTCACCTGCCTTCTCCCCAGGGAACAGTGCATTGTGCATTATTATAAACCCCCATTACCTGTCCCTGTGACAACTTTCACCCTCCCTTCTCGTGTCACCTGTGGGGTACTTGGCAAATATTTGAGCTTGGTTTAATCAAACTCTGTGCTTACTTCATTCCTGCCTCCAGGCAGTCCAGTGCAGTGCAGGAAATTCCAGAATTCTTGCTAACTAGTCTCGTGTTATGCTCCCAGGTCAGTATAGCCCTGAGAGGTGGCGACTTTCCCTGGTCCCTTTGTTCATCCCACCCAGACACAATCACTTTGCATCTCTTTCGTACTCGAATGCCCTATGGCCTCGCCCTTCTCCTCACTTGCAGCTGAGAGCCTGACTCCTTTTTCACTGGGAAATAGAAGATAACAAAAGGGACTAGGCTCCCACATCTTGTCCACCAACCACTGGCTCTGTCCCAGACGTTGCCTTCCTCCCTGCTGAAGTGGAGAAACTCTCCCAAAGCTTCCTTGGCCAGGCTCACCATGGGCTCCTGAGCCATCCATCACTCCTGGTCAATGGCCTGGCTGCTGCGCATCCCCTCCTCTGAGGCAAGGTCGCGGCGCCGGCTCCCTTTCTCCTGGCTGGAATCCCATCAGTGCTCAGCATGCAGGGGGTTGTCCCTCCAACCGTCTGTAGACAGTAGATGCTGCAGAAACTCCTGCTGCTTCTCCGCCATTCTCCCTGGGACCCACTGGGGTCAGGCTTTGGCTCCTGCCGTCCTGCTAGACTATCTGACCTGTCAGAGGCTTTAACATGGGCGGCCACGTCCTGCTTCTGGAAAAACCCTTCATGGATGGAGGGGCCCTCCCTCGCCTGCCCTGTCTCACTGCAGCTCCTTCCGGACTCCCTGGCGGGATGCATCCCTCATCTGGGTATTCCACCCTGCAGCCCCCAGGGCTCAGCCTCCACATTTCTCTCCTCCATTTTCATCCTTGGGCCTTAAAGCCCACCTGTGTCCTGCCAAATGCTGCCTGGAGACCCCCAGCCTCAACTCTCCCTGAACTCCAGACTCTACATATCCAATGGACATCCCAAACTGAACAGACCATAGCATATACATATGCATTCAGCACACCCATATGACACAGGTATGCATGAGTACATACTTGTAAATTCAACATAGTCCTCTCAAACCAAATAGATATCGATTTACTTAGGTACATAAGCTTCATACATAGGTACACACATTTGTCTATTTCAGTCCTAAAAATTCTGCTTACTGAGTGAAGATTGTAGGAATTCTTTTGCTTATTTTATTAAAACCCAGCTGTATTTATAACTATTTTTTCCCTGCCCATGATTCTTTGCAGGCATGTGAACTGATGATTATCATTTTCAAAGCAAATAAACAGAGCCTTCACCATGGGCTCTAATGACTTTTGAAAGTCAAAACACTTGGAATATATTTTGATGTTCACTTCCCATGTTTAGTTTCTGGCTTCTCCATGCCGGAGATACAGTGAGAGAATACAGGGGTAGCTGATGGCAAACAACAAAAACTTACGTTTGACACCTTTTACTCTATGAAATAAAATGAGTGTAAACAGTAAATGGAACAACAAACTTTCAGAGTCATTGCAGGGCAAGAGCTGGAAAGGAAAGAGCTGGCTGCTCAGGGAAGATCCACTGAGGAGAAAAACCATCATTCAATTGGCCAGGATATTCCAGGACACACAATAGCCCACTGTGCCCTGGGGTCCTGCTTCTTACCTGAAAGTGGCAGCAACAATGGCCCCTCGGTGCTCCTGTGACTGCAGAGGACAATTTGCTTTTTTTGAGACAGGGTCTCACTCTGTCGTACAGGCTGGAGTGCAGTGGTGCAATCTTGGCTCACTACGACTTCCACTTCCCGGGTTCAAGTGATTCTTCTGCCTCAGCCTCCCTAGTAGCTGGGACTACAGGCACCTATCATTGTGCCCAGCTAGTTTTTGTATTTTCAGTAGAGATGGGGTTTCACCATGTTGGCCAGGCTGGTCTCAAACTCCTGACATTAGGTGATCCACCCACCTTGGCCTTCCAAAGTGCTGGAATTACAGGCATAAGCCACTGGGCCCAGCCTGACAATTTGCTTTTATAGCTACATCTTTGACACAAACATCCAAGGAAGATTTCACTGAGCAGGGTCCTGGGGATAATTGGAAATGACAGCTGGTGGCCAGAAGCCCCAGAGGAAGCCCCCTAGTGCAGGACTCTGAAGAGTTTTGAGGGCATGTGACCCAGGAAGAACAAGAACAAACATGGCCAGCCCGTGCAGCAGTAGTGGAGGATGATGGGATGGGCAGAGGTCAGCTTGCTGCACGATTTGGGGCAGAGTGCCCAGAGCAGGGGCTGGCCCCAGAGGAACCACATGCATTGGCAGGAAGGTGATGCGCCAGGACTCAGCTGTCCTAATCAGGGTGAAACATTGACTATGAGGTGGGTCACAGGAAGGACATAACCATGAACCATGAGGCCCAAGATGATGGTGAAGAATTTTGGCCAGCTGACGGATGGGGAATCTGCCACAGGGTAGCCTGGCTGTGTGGGATCTGATAACAGCATTGTAGGTGGCTCCCAGGAATGTACAGGTAGAATCCTGGCCCCAACCAAAACTCGCCTTGGGGCAGAGGGAAGGCAGCTCACCTCCCATGCTGGATGGGCTCCCAGGACCTGAGGTCAAAGGTTTCCCAGAATGGCCTCTATCAGGGCAGGATGTGGCCAGCTGTAGTGACTAGGCCAGTTGGTCATACTTCCAGGGGTTTTTTTTTTCTCTGCAAAGATGGCTGGACATGAAAGCGTGGGGCAGTGGGCAAGGTCAGTGTCCTGCCCCAGGGTCACACCCAGAGCTGGGGCCCATAGAGAGGACAGGTCTCTGTCTGCCCAGCTGGCTGGTACAATGCCATATTAACGTTAAAAATTATAACAAAGGAATGCCCAGGCTGTCCTCTGACACTACGAATACACCTCCTTTTTTTTAAAAAATTAAATTTGAAGGTACTTATGATAGATGAGGAGAATGCAGTCAGAAGAAGCAAATAGCATGGGAATAAATTCCACCAGGAAACCAGGATGAACCCCATTTTAGACACTTTTCAAGGATGACTCTTGAAGCAGCGATGTTTGGCTTTGGCATAGGGTTAAATGAAAGGTGGGCAGTCACCTTATCCATGGATTTCTTTATGGGGTTCTCTCTCCTCACTTTAGTGCGTGCTCTCTCTGAGATGTATTCTGCACTGGAATGATTTCTGATTACCATTCTCTCCTAAAGCCTTT
Organism: Aotus nancymaae; assembly: GCF_030222135.1. Taxonomy (NCBI): domain Eukaryota; kingdom Metazoa; phylum Chordata; class Mammalia; order Primates; family Aotidae; genus Aotus; species Aotus nancymaae. The sequence goes on from NW_026988455.1 coordinate 23,982,143, forward strand.
TGCAGAACGTAGACTATGAAGATTGTTCATCAAGGAAAAAATACTGAACAATTAAGAAATCTTCCTAGCGGGGTGTGGTGATGTGTGCCTGCAATCCCAGTTACTTGGGAGGCTAAGGCAGGAGGGTCCCTTGATCTTAGGAATTCAAGATTAGCCTGAGCCATATAGCAAGATCTTATCTTGAAAGAAAGAAAGCGAGGGAAAGGAAGGAAGGGACAAAAAAGAGAAAGAAAGAAGGAAAGAAAGAAAGAAAAGAAAAGAGGCTGGGTGCAGTGGCTCACCTCTGTGATCCCAGCACTTTGGGAGGCTGAGGTGGGCGGATCACCTGAAGTCAGGAGTTTGAGACCAGCCTGGCCAACATGGTGAAACCCTGTCTCTAGTGAAAAAACAAAAAACAAAAATTAGCTGGGCTTGGTGGCACATGCCTGTAATCCCAGCACTTGGGAGGCTGAGGCAGGAGAATCACTTGAACCCGGGAGGCAGAGGTTGCAGTAAGTCAAGATTGCGCCCCACTGTACTCCAGTCCTCCAGCCTGGGTGACAGAGTGAGACTCCATCTCAAAAAAAAAAAAAAAGGAAAGAAAAAGAAAAGAAAGGAAAAGAAAGGAGTAGGGGAGGGGAATACAAAAGGAAAGAAACTTTCCTGAAGTCACTCAACACTCCACAGTCATTGGCAATATAGGCCCTGTAAGAACACAGAGGCTGCGTGGCACAGGACAACCTGCTCCTGCCAGCACTGTAAGCTGAAAGCTGTGACAGGATGCCAGGGAAGGCCTGAAAGTCTGCCCTCGCAGGTGGTCCACCTGACAGAATTCAGACAGGAGAGAGTGCTGGCACAAGTCACCTTGCAAAGTTTGTGTGTATTACCCGAGAGAGACACAGAGTCAGCTGGGCTGAGATGGGAGGCCCACTGCGAGTAGTGCGGGGAGACTGCGTGCTGACATGGGAGGGGCCCCTCCCAAGATGTCCTGAGACTTTCTGCTTCCTACCCCCCACTGCTGAAGGGGAACACATTCTGGTCTAATTTGATCTTGCCAGCTGAAAGACCTCTGCTAGGCTACAGTTTATCACTCATTATTTATGAAAGTCCTTTCCACTTCCCCACTGTATTCCAGAAACTCATACTTATAATCCAACTTGATTTTGTAAAACATTTCTCATTGTTACTACAGGGCCTTGGGCTTCTTTCCTTGGGCTTTTTTTTTTTTTTTTTTAAATTTTAGGTTGATTCTGCTTTTGACTAAAAACATCAGTGGGGCCGGGCTGCAGTGGCTCACACCTGTAATTCTAGCACTTCAGGAGGCCGAGGCAAGTGGATCACCTGAGGTCAAGAGTTCGAGACCAGCCTGGCCAACATGGTGAAGCCTCATCTCTACTAAAAATACAGAAATTAGCCGGGCATGGTGGCAGGCACCTATAATCCCAGCTACTCAGGAGGCTGAGGCAGGAGAATCATTTGAACCCTGGAGGCGGAGTTTGCAGTGGGCTGAGATCACGCCATACAGAGCAAATACTCTGTCTCAAAAAAAAAAAAGACATTAGTGACAAATGCTTTGGAGGGTCTGGTGGGGAAGTTCGACCTGTCACTTGCCTGGGTTGAAGCCAGGGCCTCCCCCTCTCTGGGACTGAAGGGGACAGTATTCACCAGCCAGGTGGGACTGAGCCCAACAGAGAAGCTCTAACATCCAGAATTGGTGGTAACTTCAAAACGTATTTTGCTCCCAGCTTTATTAAGAAATAACAGTCAAATAAAAATTGTATATATTTATGGTGTACAATATGATGTTTTGGTATATTTATACATTGTGAAATGATCAAATCAAGCTAATGACTATATCTGTCACCTCACCTACTTATCACATTTTTGTGGTGAGAACACTTAAGATCTAATGTCTTAGAAATTTTCAAGTATATGCCACATTAGTATAAACTATAGCCACCATGCTATATGATAAATCCTCACAACTTACTGCTCTTGTCTAACTGAAACTTTGTACCCTTTGACCAACATCTCCCCATTTTCCTCACTCCCCAGACCCTGTATCTCCACTTTACTCTCTAATTCTATGAGTTTAACTTTTTTAGATTCCACATATCAGTGAGATCATGTGGTATTTGTCTTTCTGTGACTGACTTATTTCATTTAACATAATGTCCTCCAGGTTCATTCATGTTGTCTTTGTAAAGGTGAAATCGTATTTTATTGTATGTAGGTGCCACATTTCTTTATCCATTCATCCGGTAGTGGACAATTAAGTTGATTCCTTATCTTGGCTGTTGTGAATGAAGGTGCAATGAAGATGGAAGTGCAGATATGTCTTTGAGGTGCTGATTTCATTTCCTTTCAATATACACTCAGAATTAGAATTGCTAGTTCGTATGGTAGTTCTAGCTTTCATTTTTTGAGGAACTTCCAGACTATTTTCCACATTGGCTGTACTAATTCACATTCCCATCCAGAGTGGTCAAGGGCTCCCTATTCTCCACATCCCACCAAACAGTTGTTATCTTTTGTCTGTTTGATCGTGGCCTTTCTAATGGGTGTGAGGTAATACTTATTTGTGCTTTTGGAATCATCCAAAAGCTCATTGCCACCCAATGTAAAGAAGCTTTTTCCCTGTATTTTCTTTTTTCAGAGGCTCGCTCCATCGCCAGGCGCCAGGCTGGAGTGCAGTGGCACAATCTCGGCTCACTGCAACCTCCGCCTCCTTGGTTCAAGCAATTCTCCTGCCTCAGCCTCCTGAGTAACTGGGACTACAGGTGTGTGCCACCATGCTCAGCTAATTTTTGTATTTTTAGTAAAGACGGCTCCACCATGTTGGCCAGGATGGTCTCGATCTCTTGACCTTGTGATCCGCCTGCCTTGGCTGCCCAAAGTGCTGGGATTACAGGCATGAGCCACTGTGCCCAGCCTATTTACCTGTATTTTCTTCTAGTAGTTTCATGGTTTCAGGTCTTGTGTTTAAATCTCTGTATTAGTCTGTTCTCAAGTTGCTATAAAGATACTATCGGAGACTGAGAAATTTATGAAGAGGTTTAATTGACTCACAGTTTCATATGGCTGAGGAGGCCTCAGGAAACTTACAATCATGGCAAAAGGCAAAGGGGAAGCAAGGCAGATTTTACACAATGGTAGGAGAGAGAGACAGCAAGGAAGAGCCTCACTGTAAAGCCGTCAGTTCTCGTGAGAACTTCCTCAGTATCATGAGAATAGCACGGGGGAAACAGCCCCTATGATCTAATCACCTCCCACAGGGTCCCTTTCTCAACACATGGGAATTACAATTTCAGATGAGATTTGGGTGGGGACACACAGAACCAAACCATATGAGTCTTTAATCCATTTTCAGTTGATTTTGCACATGTTGTGAGAAAAGGGTCCAATTCCGTCTCTCTGCATGTGGATACCCAGTTGTCCCAACACCATATATAGAAGAGACGATTCCTTCCCATTGTGTGTTCTTGGCACTTCTGTTGAAGAGAATCGACTATCAATGTGTGGATTTATGTCTGGGCTCTCGATTCTGTTTCGTTGGTCTATGTGTCTGTCTTTAGGTCGGTACCATGCTGCTTTGATTATGAGAGGTTAGGGGAGACAAATCTTTACCTTTTCCCATTTAGGGTTTTATTTTTGACTAGGTCTTAGAATTAAATTGACATAAGACAGATTAACAGGAGAAAAACATACAAGCATATGAGGAAACTTCATAAATAAATGAAGACTGAAAGAAGCAGTTAGAGTCAGACACTTATATACTGAATTGGACCAAGTAAGGTAAATTGAGTCAATTGGGTAGAGAAGTGACTAGGAAGATAAGGGTTAGTTTAAAAGATTTCTTTGTACAGGATTCCTTGGCTTCAACTTCCTGTCCTAGATGAGAAGAATTTTACTTTCCTTTTGGTATAGGGAGGATATTTTTACATAGAAATTCTATCTCCTGCTTTTCGGAAACAGAATGGAGGTCAGAATGATCTTCCAGTACTTGCTGTTTTAAAAAGTGCCTTTGCTTCTACATAGTCGACAGGCCAGAGCAGCATATTTTGGGGTGGCATATTCTTTACTCCCCAACAGCTTTGCAGTGTATTTTAAAACCAGGTAGTATGATGCCTACAGCTTGATTCTTTTTGCTCAAGACTGCGTTGGCTATTTGAAGTGTTTTATAGTTCCATACAAGTTTTAGGATTTTTTTTTTATTTCTGTGAAAAAATGTTATTAGAATTTTGATAGGGATTGCACTGAATCGCTTTTAAGATCAGGAATAAGACAAGGATGCTCATTCTCACCACTTCTATTCAGTATAGTACTGGAAGTCCTAGCCAGAGCAATTAGGCAAGGAAAAAGGCATCCAAACTAGAAATATAAAGAAATCAAATTGTTTTTGTTTGCAGATGACATGATCTTACATATAGAAAACCATAAAGATGCCACCTAAAAGCTTAGAATTAAAAAAATCAGCATACAAAAATCAGTAGCATTTCTTATACACTAAGAATAAATCATTCAAAAAAGAAATCAAGAAAACAATCACATTTATAATAGCAACAACAAAAAAAATACTTTGGAATGAATTTAACCAAGGAGGTGAAAGATCTATAACTAAAAACTATAAAACATTGACTAAAGAAATTGAAGAAGATACACATAAATGGGAAGATATCCTTTCTTAATGAATTGGAAGAATTAATATTGTTAAATGCATTTTGAAGCATTAATTGCAAGAGAGCAATCTCAAATATGGTTGTTTCAAGAGTAACCATCTCTGGGCGGTAAAACAATTGTGTTTCTAAAACTATACCCCTGAGATTTTTACTGCCCTTCGTCTGCTTCTGGGAAAGTGAGGTCTGTGAGGACCACTGGGGACCTCCGGGGATCCACTGTCTTGGACGTCGTCCTGGAGGTTCTCTCTCAGCCCGTTTTGCAGCCATGCTGAATACTTGGCATGTTACAATGTACCTGGGAGCTGAGGGGCTCCTGTCTTTACCAGCCTCAGATGTGAGGGAGCTGATGAAACTATGCTTAGGCTTGAGTTTCAAACCATCAGAGTAAAAAGGAAAAATACAAAGAAGAAAATAGTGACTATGGCAACAAGGATGGCAGATAGAAATAAAAGTAACCAGGAGCGACAGTGTTTATAACTGTGCATGCTCATGTCTGTGTGACATGTGGGGTGGGTGTGCCTGGGCAGGTGCCTTTTCCCAAAGTCTTATCAAGTCAGAACTGGAGCTCTGAGACCAGCAGTCCTCCCCTCCCCACCTTCTTCTTCCACACCTTACCTCACTCCTGCAGGACAAAACCCTGCCTCAGCAGAGACATTATTTTAAGCCATTGGTTCCCAAGGGAGGTAGATTTTTTTTTCACAAGCAAAGGGAGATTAAAGTATATTCCTGCTCATGACATGAATCCTGCACCTGTAGAACTAGAAGTCACCCTGAGTATATTCCGCCTTTTCACTTAATTCTGGCAGGATGATCCATTTATTCCGTAACCATTATTAAGTGCCTCTCCACCAGTCTGTACATAAGGTTGGTGAGGTTGTATACAGACTATCAAGGAAGAATAAACAAAATAGAAACCAAATAAAAGATGGAATCAACAAGAGCACATCCCGGTGAGGGAGATGGATAAAAGCACCTGAAATGTACTGATGCCAGTCTTAAGCCACTGTTGCATCCATTCTTCTCCCCCTGCCAGCTTGTTGAACAGATATATCATCATGGCGTGAGCACAGCAATTGGGTGGCACCTTAGCTGGGAGGTCAAGGAAGGCATGTCTGAGGATGTGCTCACCTGTGATTGGTGGATTGGCTAGGAGGTTGAGCCATGCAAAGATGAGGAATGATTAAATGGTGCAGGCAGAAAGAACAGCCAGTGCAAAGGTCCTGAGGTAGCAACCAGACTGTCATATTGAGGAAAAGTGAGAAAATCAGTCTGTCCAGAGCATGTGAAGCCAGGGTAAGAAGGGCTCAAGCCAAGGTCAGAATCAAATCCTATATGCTTTGTATTGACTTCCTAGAGCTGCTGTAACAAATGACCACAAACTTAGTGAATAAAACAATACAAATGTGTTACCTTACAGTTCTGTAGATCAAATGTCTGACACAGGTCTCACTGGACTAAGACCAAGGTGTCTGCAGGGCTGGTTCCTTTCTGGAGGCTCTCAGGCAGCGTTTGTTTCCTTGCCTTCCCCAGTTTCTGGAGGACTCCCGCATTCTGCAGCTTATAGCCCCTTCCTCCATCCTCCAGCTCCAAACCAGTGATGTTCATGTCAGTCCAAGCCTTTCTCAGGCTGCCATCTCTCCTGTTTCCCCTTCCCCTTCAATGACTCTGTGAGGACCCAGGGCCCACATGGATAATCCGGGATGATCATCCTTTTTTAAAGTCAGCTGATGAGCGACCTTAATTCCATCTGCAACCTTTGCTATATAAGATAACATCTTCATGGCTTCTGGGGCTTAGGATTCGGACATCTTTGAGGAGCCATTATTTTGTCATTCTTAGCCCGGTCAGGAGGGTAGGTTTTTATCCTGTATGCGGCAGGATGTTATTGAAGAGATTTACGTAGGAAAGTATTCTGTTTATGGGACTCTCAGGGTGATCCTAGTGCCTGCCATGGCTCCTGTCATAGGAGCAGCCCCCTTGGTGCCAGACCCTTCCTGGGGCTCATCTCAAGCCACAGCTGCCCCCGATGTGTCCCTGCACGTGGGGAAGGAGAGTTGAGCAGCTGCTGTCTGTCATCCAGCTGCTCCTGGCCAAGGCCTCTCCCTGATTCAGCCTCGCCTGCATTCCAGAGTATCTGAGTTATTTGTTCAACAAGAGAGTGATGTAGTGAAATGTTCACCTTTTGGGGATTTTTAACTAAGAAGAGAAACCAAAGTACCTTAGAATTGATTAGGAGTTAGACCCCCTTCATATCGCAAGAGAGAAACAGATAGTTTTGAGACTACCATCTTTATTTTCGGTAACCCTGTCTGTCCTACTTGCTTTCCCGCTCATTTAAATAGTCATCTGCAATGTCGTCCCTAAGGTTTTTAATCATTCATGGTAAGTGATCTACGTGCTGTGATCAACATTCTTACATAACAATCTTTAGGAAGGAAGTGGAGATGCTGTCCTATTTAACTGTTTATGTAGGCGAGCATAGAAAGTGCCAGGAAATGACTATAATCATAGTAAATTGTGTAAATTAGCACAAGTTAGTAAAACTGGTGAAATTAGAAAATCTTTGTTTCATGGATAAACTTCATGAAAGCCTGAAAATTAGCTCTTTAGCAGCTTGCATTCCAGTTACCTGCAAGACTGTCAGATTTATTCTGTAGAAGCGATTACAGCACTTGACAGCCACTTCAGACCAGGAAGAGTGAGGGGAAGCAGGGCTCTTCCCAAGTGGCCAGGGACTTGAGATGGAGTTTTGACCCTGGTGAATATCTCTTCAGTGTTTTCAGGAGTGGAAGATAAGCTTGCTGGTTCGGACACACCTGAAAACGCTGACTAACGTGTATTTCTTTGTTTGTTTGTTTGTTTGTTTGTTTGTTTAGACAGAGTCTCACTCTGTCGCCCAGGCTAGAGTGCAATGGTGCGATCCCGGCTCACTGCAACCTCTACTTCCTGGGTTCAAGTGATGCTGTGCCTCAGCCTCCCGAGTAGCCCACCACCACACCCGGCTAGTTTTCATATTTTTAGTAGAGATAGGGTTTCATCCTATTGAGCAGGCTGGTCTTGAACTCCTGACCTCAGGTAATCTACCTGACTCAGTCTCCCAAAATGCTAGGATTACAGGCGTGAGCCACCGCACCTGGCCTAATGTGTATTTCTTGAGCATTGTAATACACTGGTCTCTCAAGAGACAAGTTTATTCTGATCATGTGCCAAGTGGCAGATAGTGGAGCAACGATGGACAGGCCTCCCCTCAGACACCAGCAGTGGGTGGACCACCCTGGGGGGCTCACGGTGTCAGACAGTCATGATGCCTCAAGGATGGTGCAAAAGGGGAGAGGTTTGGGGCTGTGATTTTGGATTCTCGCTTCTCCCTGGAAACAATGCTCACAGTAAGCCCTCCTGGGGTCTTTGTTTTATGTCGTCACAATGGAAACAAACAGGAATTACTGTTTGTTAAATTGGAAGAGGAGGTCTCACCTCGCTGACTGCAAAGATGAATAATAAGATGTCTTTACTCTTCTCTACCCCTTTATGTTTGCAGCGCTGATAGTTTAATATGCATTTCCTTTGTTCCGCTCTTTGGCACGACTGATAATTTGCCGCTGATTCACATTTGTGTTTTACTTTTGACCTATGTTCTTCTGGTTTTAAATGGTTCTTTTCGTTTTTATTTATTTATTCATCTACTTCTGTCATTTTAAAATGTCATGTTTGTCTTGTGTATTTGTCCTCCACTATTTTCTTCCCTTTTTAATCTTTTTTTTTTTTAATTGCATTTCAGGCATTTCAGTCTCAAACCTTTGATTAGCTAAACAATTGCTAAATATTCACAAACTTATTTAAGAAACATTCAAATAGCACAAGATTCTTATACAGCCTTATTCATGTTATGTTTAATAATACCTATAGAAATAAAAAGTTGAACTTCCAAAATAGCAAGCAAGTAAATTCCCAGAAGCTAATGTCCACACTGGTGAGTTTTCAGTACAGCTTTTGTGGGCATTGTCTCCTGATGCATGGGACAGCAGGCTTTGCCCAGAAGTCCACAGCACGGAGGCACCTTGTTTTCCCACCAGCCTGTACAAGCCTGAAAGTCAGGAAAGAGGGTTCTGCTAGAACCACACTGCCTACAGTGTTCTCACTGGTAGGACCAACCCTCAAGACTTTGAATGGGGACATGACGATGGCTTGACTCTAGTTGGCTCTGGAAAATGTTTGAAGAAATTTATAACTTTATACATTGGTATCTTTATTAAAAAAGGCCAGTTTTCTTCAAGTCTCTTTGCCTACTTTCACTGCCTTTGACATCTGTGGTGGAACTCAAAGGGAGGGGTAGTCAGGTGGATGGCAGGTGTGTGTAGGGAAGGCAACCAGAGGAAAATCTGGATGGTAGGATCTCGGGGTTGCATCTGTTGGTGCTCACTGTAAAATTCTTTTGGCTTTTCTGTATGTTCGAAAATACAATAAAATGTTACAGTTGGGGGTGGTGGGGAGACAGAGGTAGATGGGATGATGTTTCAAGATCTTTTGAATCCCTATGGTTTTGATTTCCTGCTGGTGACTTCTGTGCAAAGAGCAACCAAGTTCAGCTGGAGCAGGGGTCCCCAACCCCTGGGCCACAAACTGGTACTGGTCCACGGCGTGTTAGGAACTGGGCCGCACAGCAGGAGGTGAGCAGTGGGTGAGGAAGCATTGTCACCTGAGCTTCAGCTCCTTCACATCAGCAGTAGCATTAGATTCTCACAGAAGCATGAACCCTATTACGAACTGCACATGCGAGAAATCTAGGTTGTGAGCTTCCTCTGAAAATCTAATGCCTAATGATCTGAGGTGGAACAGTTTCATACAAAAACCAAATGCCCCCACCCCACGCACCCTCCGTAGAAAGACTGTCTTCCACGAAACTGGTTCCTGGTGCCAAAAAAGTTGGGGACCACTGAGCCAGAGAACACTCACTGCTCTGGCCAGAGCTGGCTGCTTTCTCAGGCTGGCAGTTGTGTGGTTGAGTCTTCTCAGTTGATACCCATGCTCTTGGGCAGGGGTCAAGCTCTTTTCTCTTTTGTCTTCCTGTCTGTCTGGATCAATGCTGAGCACAGGGGGCATTTTCAAGTACTGTTTTTCGAGTGCTCTGGCTAATAGTCTATTGTATGGGTATATTTCTCACTATGTTGGCAAACAACAAGGGGCAGTGAAAACTGAGTAACAGATATCTTTGTCAGTAACAGGTATTTTTTGAGGCTTACCAGGTGTCAGGATCTGGGAATACAGAGCTTAATGACAAGAACCCTGCTTATAAGGAGTTTAGAGAGAACAGTGATCGTTGCAGTGTGATGTGATGCTGTGACGTAGAGGTTTGCTCAGGGTGCTTCCAGCTCACATGGCTCAGGTAGGTCAGCTGCTCCCGGCCTTTACCCCAAGGCCTCTCCAGTGGCCTCCCCTAAACAGCCCCTGAAAAGGCCAGTCTCTAACCTCAGGGTTTCTCTGGGCCCCAGAAGTCCTGGGGAGTCAATGCCCAGGATCAGCTTTCATCAAAGAGGGACTGACAGTGACGACCATCTCCCTTGCTCCTTGGGAGGCCAGATGACCTACAGAGGTCCTCAGCAGGACTGAGCCCCACATGTCCACAGCATCTCATCAACACACCCTTCCTTATTCTCCTCCCTTCCCTGGTTCACTTCCTTTCTCCCCTAGAAGAAGTACTTCCTGGAATCATCTTCCAAATAAACCACTGCAACAGAACTTTGTCTTAGTGTCTGCTGTTGGAAAAATCCAAACTAAGACAAGCCTCCATAGCCTAGAGCAGGGAGGTGTCGCTCGTGCTGGGCTAGAGCTTCCATAAATGTGGAGACAGGAGGAAGCACAGCATATTTGAGAAATCTTCTTAGTTGAATTAAGGAAAAAAAACCCCAGTTTTAAAAAATCATCTAGAGCGGGGTTTTCTATCCCTGGCACTATTGACACTTTGGGCTGGAGAATTCTCTCCTGTGGGGCTGTCCTGGGTGCTGTGGGGTGTTGGGCAGCATCCCTGGCCTGGACCCTTTAGTTACCAGTAGAGGCTCTTCCTCCCACTCATGACAAACAAAAATGTCTCCAGAGATTGCCATGTGTCCCCAGGAGGCAAAAACCACCTCCGGTTGGAATGATGTAGACCTTCTGGAAAAGTTTCAAGGTAACATCTTTCCCAAACATCCCTGAAGTGTGGGGTGCTCATCTGAGGTAATGGCATATTTCCTTCTTTTCTTGGACTTAATTAGAGTTGAGTAGGGTGGGCCCTGATCTAATATGACTGGTGTCCTTATAAGACGAGGAGAGACCCAGAGAAAGAAGGCATGTGACAATGCAGGAAGCAATGGGAGTGAGGCGCCTCCAAGCCAAGGGTTGCTGGCAGCACCGGGGGCTGGAGGAGAGAGGCATGGAGCAGATTCCACTCTGAGCCTCCAGGAGGAGCCAACATTGCTGACTCCTTGATTTTGCACTTTTGGCTTCCAGAGGTATGAGAATAGCTGTTTTCGGCCCCCTCTCTGTGTTCATTACAACAACTCCAGGTCACGAACCCACCTGCCTTCTAGCATCCTTACCTCTGGACTCCCACCAGCTTCTCAGAGCCTTGTCTTCCTGTGTGTGGTTGAGAAAGCTGAATCACACAGAATCTGTGGCATGCTACCCAACAGCCTGAGAGTAATACCACATTTCTTTCTTTGCTTGGATTTAATTAGAGTTGGCTTGAGGCACTGCTAGCCAAACTTGGTAGGAAGCCATTGGCACTAACTTTGAGGGGCTGTTGGTCCCTTCCTGTGGAAGATGCTCATACCTCAAGAGCATCTCTCTGCAGTCCTGAAGATGTGTCTACCAGGATTTTGCTCTCCACTGGGAAAGGCCCTGCTGGCTCAGCCAGGTTGCACCTGTTGTGGCTGCTTCCTGGGGGCCACAGGATGTGGCTCTCCATGGCTGGCACCTGCAGGAGCTGGAGTCTCTCATGAATCCAGCTCTCTGCCCCGGTGGAGATGGACCAGGGGAACTCTCCCTCCCCACCCAGAGCTCAACTCCTCGAATGGCAGCCCTGGGACCCAGCTACCCTGGCAAGGCCCCTGAGGGTGGTGCGCCACCTAGGCTTTAATCCCTGTCTCCCAGGGAGCCGGAATCTTGTCTCCAAAAGTTCAACCCCATGACCACTTTCACTTCCAAACTCTCTAACACAGAGGCTCTATCGTTCAACTTTCTGGGCAGAGTTTAGTTCTCAGACGAGTTTAGTAGATGTCCCAAACACAAGGCCCAGTGTCCATTTTCCCTAAACACAGAGTCTGATTCCCGCCCCTGGGAGAAACGAGAGTCAGATGTGGAACTGCCGATCTTCTGGGGAAATTCCTTTCCTTCCTTCCTAAAGAGTCCACGCAGCAAGGGCAGCATCCTCAACGCAAACACAAGCCTGTTTCCTGTTCTGACAGAGGCTAGAAATCCCAGGAAGTCAGAATGGGACATCGCTGGGCAGGACTCATATCCCTCATTCCCTCTGATGTGTAGCAAATGAGGGACTGTGGGTCCCTCATGCTGTGGTTAATCTGTGGTTGAAGCTGAACACTGAGAGACATAATTTGCTCCCACTCTTCCTGAATCACCAGATGAACGTGGTTAATTGTGAGTGTGGAATTGGGTGGTGTTTCTACCCTCAGGGGCTGCTCTTGTGTGGCCCCCACTTCACTGGCCAGGGCACCTTTTTCCTCTGCAGGTGGGTCCCAATCTCCTGATGCCCAATGATCCCTCTAACTCAGGACTGTGGGCTTACAGGGTGTCCCTTAAAGGGGCTGGGTTAGGTGAGAGCTGCGCTGAGCAGAGTGCAGCTGGAGAATTGAAGGGATGTGTGTAGCAGCCTGGTGCAGAGTGGCGGGGAGCTGTGGCCACCAAACCTACAAAGAGGAGGCTGAATAGGGCTGGGTCTCAACTTCAGCCTGCTTGATGTGAATGGGACACTGTAAATGCAGGTTCTCAGGCTCTGGTTCCCAAACTTCGCATTTGGTGGCCTTAGGAGCAGCTTTTTATTTGTGTTTTACATTAATACTCCCAGGTGGTGTATGCACAATGCTCTGAGAAGCAAGAGCTTCTTATGTTTTGGGTGGAGGGCGGACAAAGGAATGGATGCTTAATGCTTAATTGAGCAGCCTCACCCTGGTAGGATAGCTGAGGGATTCCTTTGCCCTCTCTGCCCACTCCATCCTGGTGTGGTGGTGAAGGCAGCGGGAAATGAGAAGGAGCCTGCTTGTGGCTTACTGCTCTTTTCTATGAAAGACGGGTACTAACAACCCAATCTTTTCTTGGGCACCTCTCTTTTGGGTTCTAGGTACTACCAAGCCACTGCTCTGGCCTTCCAATGGCCTGTGATGGTTCGCCCAACCCTCAATCTATGAGGACCATGAGTCCTTAAAAATCTATCCTGATAGGACAGTGGCTCTCAAAGCATGGCCTCAGGATCAGCAGGGTCAGCATCAGCTGAGAAATGCAAATTCTTGAACCCCACCCTAGATCTGCTGAGTCAGGGTGTCTGGGGTAGGACATTTTTTAAAGTCCTCCAGGGGATTCAGCTCTATGGGAACCACTGCAATAAAGAACAATATGTTTTGCATCAATACAGACCAGCTAAGGGAAAATCAAGCTCATGTTTGCCAACACCAGAACTGGTGGCCTTGTTCCACCATCATGTTGATGCCCGTTTTCCAGTGAAACCAGAAGCCATCCCCTCTCTCTGTCTCTTTCCAAGCTGGCTTGTCTCCTGCCAGAAACTTTCTCTGACCTCCTTCTCCAAGGCTGGGTGATAAATGCCTTATCTCAGCTCCCAGGGCTCCTTCTCTCACTAGCAGACCCCAGAGAGCAAGCCTCATGCATCACAGCACAGGCAGGGGATCAAGGGGATGACCCTCCCATGACGGTCTTCACGATGACCATGAAGCTGGCTAAATATCACCGCCAGCAGCACTGCTTGACTTCCACCCATGGAAAGGTGTATTAGGGTCCTCTAGAGGAGCAGAACTAATAGGATGTGTGTGTGTGTGTGTGTGTGTGTAGACAGAGATACTGATTTATTTTAAGGAATTGGCTCACGTGATCATGAAGCTGACAAGTCCAAAATCTGCAGGGCAGGCCAGCAGGTTGGAGACCAGGGAAGAGTAGAAGGCTTGATGTTGCCCCTGGAGTCCAAAGGCAAAGGCAGTCTGGGGGCAGAATTCCCTCCTCCTCTGGAGAGGTCAGTTTTTCACCTTAGGCCTTCAACAGACTGCATGAGATCCACCCGCATTACAGAAGGGAGCCTGCTTCACTGGAAGTCTACTGATTGAAATGCTAATCAACGCTTAAAAATACCGTAGGTGTTTGACCAAACAAGTGGGCACCATAGCCTAGCCCAGCCACCACCTAAAGTTAACCGTCACATCAGTGACACCACGGGAGCGACACAACTGTGCGACTGTCTGGAGAGGTTTTAGGTGGGAGACATTTCTATGTAACACAAAGCAGGTCAAAAGCCACTCTGCGTCTGCCCACAGTCCATCACCCAGATGCCAGGTCTGTAACTCCCAACCCAAGGACTTTTACTGGTTTCTGTTTGACCCTCCTCTCTAGGAAACTGGTCCTTAATTTATGAGGAATGAAATTCTCAGTATCTGCAGCTAATCAAGCCATGTTTGCCATCCCTAGCTATATGACTCATTCATTTTTTTGCCATGGTGTTTACCTCACAAAAAGTATTCTAAGTAACCTGTGCCTGCCGTGAGGAGTTTAAATGTGGTATTTTGCCCTTGAGTGGACAGTGACGTCTTTTTACCACAATCCATTTCTCTCCATTCTTAAAAACAATGGGGATAACCATCGAAGTGATCAAAGAGCTACCCCTGAGATACTCTGACTCACTGCACGATCTCACTGATGTGTGCTTCTTGCAGGCAAAATAATAGGAGACTTTATTTTCCTGGGCTTTAAATTCATGACGTTTTCGATAATTTTAAATTGACGACAGTAAGCACATTAAAGGAAAATTTTTGGAAACTGTTTTTTTCTCATTTATCTTTGTCCGTGATGTGTTTGTACAGAACTGTTTCACAACTGTGCTGTTGTGAAAGACATAAACAGTGAAGACGTGCGAAGAAGCTTTTATGACCCCGTGGCTTATAACTGTGGGTGAAGCAGTGAGTGGAGGAGGGGGCCAGTTCAGCCCCACGCAGCGGATGCAGGGAGCCCTGTGGACTTTGCTAGAAAGGCTGAGCCTCTCTGGGAACAGGGCACATATGTTGAGCAGAGTCAGGTCATGGAGCTGCTCTGGTTGGGGAGGAAGGGGCAGCTCCAGCTGCTAAGCTTAGCTGAGACGATGCCGCTGGCCTTTCTAGGCAAGTATGCCAAATGCTTCTGTGAGCAGGTGGCTTTGCTCTTGGCTGCTTTCATCAAAGTTTCAAAGAGGTCTGTGACCCTCTCCGTTTGGGTGTTTTGCTGGAGTGTGATCAAGGTGTGACTGCAGGGCCTTGTGGTGGAGGCAGGAGTGTGGAAACAGCGCCACTGGGTGCGGATGGTGTATGAAGATTCTCAGTTGCTAGTCGAGCCGCCAGGTTGGTGGCTGGAAGCTTATTCAGGACTGGGCAAGCACAGCAATGAGATTGATTCCCAGCTTTTATTGGCCAAATGAGCTGGCATTAATTTGGACATGCCACTTAACACTCAAGTTTGCTTATCTGTAAGATCGAAAAGGGGCAAAGTAACCCCTTAATAGTAGGCATTTTAGCATGAGCACACTCAAGTGTACAGGGTGCCAAAGTGTTGGCCAGGCACGTTGGCAACATAAAGTTCGAACTAGATTTTTCTGGGGAATTCATATACACGTTATAAAATATGGTGTATTTTTATGAGCACTGGGAAAGGAAGTGACAAGCGATTTGTGGGGTGTAGGTGAAGCCACTGAGGAAATCTAGTCTGATTCAGCTCCGTACTTGGCAACGTTGCTGGAAGGACTAGCAGCAAATGCTTCTATTCTGGGAACAGTCTCTCCCTCTCCCACCTTTGCACTTTCTCTATTGGGCGGGTGATTAGCTGAGTCTCAAAATAAATTGTTCCTGTGTCTCCAGGGTCAGATTCCAGATGCTGAACAAGAACCTGCCAGCACGGGGGAGACTGAAAAAAAAGCCCCTCAGGAACTGATGCTCTATCTTGGTTGAGGAGTTGGCACATTTCCAGAAGGCATGTCTCCTGGCTATTGGGCCGTCGGGACCCTCAGCATTCTGTGCCCAGCTCCACTGCAGAAGGCTCACACTCAAAACAGCATCAACATTGTGTTAGCACCACATTATAACTGCTCTTGTTTTCCTTTTCATAAACTCAAGGATTCTTCTCTGGCAAACTCATTTTATGGAGATGCTAATATTCTTCATCTAATTCTATTTTCACCCACCCAAGCCTTCACCCATAAAGAGACAATATCACAGCTTGAGAGGAGACCCGCTCTGTAGCAATGGGTTTGATAGCATTAGAATATTTTGATCATTATTTCTGATGAATTGAGACTAGCAGGGATTAACCAAAGTCAGAGGAAATCAACTAACACTCCTCTCCCATTGCAAAGAAGTAACTTAAGAAGTAACTTTAAAAGTAACTTAAGCCGGGCGCGGTGGCTCACGCCTGTAATCCCAGCACTTTGGGAGGCTGAGGCGGGTGGATCACGAGGTCAAGAGATCGAGACCATCCTGGTCAACATGGTGAAACCCCGTCTCTACTAAAAATACAAAAAATTAGCTGGGCATGGTGGCGCGTGCCTATAATCCCAGCTACTGAGAAGGCTGAGGCAGGAAAATTGCCTGAACCCAGGAGGCGGAGGTTGCAGTGAGCTGAGATCGCGCCATTGCACTCCAGCCTGGGTAACAAGAGCGAAACTCTGTCTCAAAAAAAAAAAAAAAAAAAAGTAACTTAAAAATGTTGAAAGAGGTCATGTGTGGTGGCTCACATCTGTAATCCCAGCAGTTTGGGAGGCTGAAGTGGCGGATCACTTGAGGTAAGGTGAGGTGTAGGCAATATAGTGAGAACCCGTCTCTACCAAAAAATTTTTTAAATAGCTAGGCATGGTGGCAAGTGCCTCTTGTCCCGGCTAGTTGGGAGGCTGACGGGGCAGAACTGCTTGAGCATGGGAGTTTGATAATGCAGTGAGCCATTATTGTACCACTGCATTTGCATGGCAAAGTGAGATCCTGTCCCCTCCTTTCCAAAATATAACAAAAATTTAAAAAAAATTTAATGTTGAAAAAGGTAGCTAGAAGACTCTATTCAGCCAAATAGAAGGTAAGTTTTGATAGGAAGAGATACAGCAAATGACACCCTGCCCCTCCCCTGCACCACGGGCACAGACACGGACACATGCACACAGAGACACACATGTATATGCATGCACACACATGTATGCACATGGACACCTACACACCCACACATGCACATATGCACACATACCCCAAGTACATGTCTTCACACATGCCCACATACTCATGCACACACAGACACACACACACGTCTGCATACATGCACACATACCCAGGCACACATATGCACACATGCACACATACCCATGCACATGCATGCACACATACACACATGTACATGTCTGCGAACATGCTTGCAAACATGCATTCATACTCATGCACACAGACACACGTGCACATGCATGCACACACACACACACCCAGGCACACACATGAGCACACATCTTATGGCAACAGCCCCACAGTCCTCTTTGCTCATCTTGCCCTGTCTGCCCATGGGACAGGGTTGATGACTATCTATCTACCCATAATGATTTCAGGACCAGGAGAAACTGTTCCCCCCAGCCCCACCGTCTCCCACCTCCTTCACTTACTCTTGCTGACCCATGCCTAAATGAGGGGCTTTTTGTCTGAAACCAAGTAAGACTTTTATCATTTGTTATAAATCTTCAAATCTCTGAGCCCAGCAGTCATTGCATCTTCGTATGATGCGTTTTCAAATATCCTCCTAAGGACATGTGGGAAAACTGCAGGGACAGGTGAGTTTGGGAGCTGTGAATGCATCTTTGCCTTCTCATCTGTGATACACCCAGGGAATTTTTCTTATAAACAAACTTGAAAAAAAACTTACTTAACATATAAGCCCTTTGTCTCAGCAATTCTCTTCAAAGGTCTATGTCCTAGAGAAAGTCTATGACTAAGCAGGAGACACACACAAAGAGAATTGTAGCAGCAATTTTTAAATGCAAAAGGTTAGAAACAAGCCAAATGTCCGTCAACAGGGGACTGGATAAATAAGTGGTGGTATAGTTGCAAAGAAGTAAAAACACAAGGTTTTAGATTTACCTCTAATAATGTAGATAAGTCTCTCAAACAAAATGCTCAAGGATAAAAGCAAGTTGCTGAGGAACGCCTGTGTTATGACACAATTTATAAAGCATTAAAGACATATGAAGTAAACACACAGAACCTTCTAGGAAATTTCATGGGAAATGCAGCGTGAAAAAATGGGTGGGAATGAGGAACCTGACGGTGGGGACACAAGTGAACTTTGTGGAGCACAGAGAAAGATTTTGCTGGGGAGGTGGCATGCCAAGCAGGTAGGATGCTTATTTTATTTTCTGTTACTCATTTTCATATTCCTGCAATATTTAATAATAATAAATATGTATAATTATGTTGTTATATGGCCATAAATACTAAATACGATAAATAATTAAAAATCAAAAGAGGCAAAGTGTGCTACAAATATTAATTTTTCTACACAAGTCATGAATGTTAAATGAACACAATGTTATATTCTGAAAAAAAGAAGACTCACTAGCCATCCCGCTGGAGGAGAAGGTGATTGCTGGTTTTAGGATGGTGTTTGCCTCACCTATGCTCTTCCTGTCCAGGCAGTGAATCCCCGGGGAATTTGCCTTTCAGTTGGTTGGTTTTCATTCCTTAGGTGGCCTATGGGATGTCAGGATTCCCAGGCAGTGTAGAAATAAGCTGGACCATGAAGTGGGCCCTACTTACTTGGAAAGAGCTCTACATGCCCCTGTACTCTGTGTGTGTTGGGAGCGCCTGGTGATGCAGGCTTCCCTGCTTTCCAGTGTGGTTCAAGGAGCCCCTGAGCATGTGGAGGTCCCGTCCTTCAAGGAATACTACAGGCAGTTGCTCAGACAGCTCTCACAAGGAAATGAACAGGAAATATTTGCTGAGATCAATGTGGTTTATTCAGCATTTTCTCAGGAAACCTATGTTTGACTTTCAGAGAACAATCAACCCCTGTTTGAAGAAGGGTTTTATACAATTTCAAGTTTCCTCTAAGTCCACTCCCACCTCCATTTTCTTTGGAAAGCACAACCTCCCTGAAGACTATGACGGGTATAACTTTGCATGACCCCTGACCTGTTTTATTCTCCTCCAAATAATCAAAAGTTTACACAAGGAGCTCTTTTTGGGGAACATTTTATTGTTTGTCAACTATTTTTGTTTGGTCTTGTGGGCTTCTATTTATGTCTACAGTCTGTCATCAAATATAATTTTGTTTTAGTTTAGTATGTTTTGGTAGAAAACAAAGATCACCATATCAGAAGAAACAATCAATCTAATGACAGATTTTTTTTTTTTTTGTCTTAATGCTCAGTGCCTTTGTGTGCCCAGTAAACTCTTCGATGGATCCATCATGACTCCGCATTGTGGGGAGCAGGTGCCAGCCTCCTCCATGCTCAAGCACAGCAGCCCCCTCCCACTCCAGGACCAAGTATTGGCAGGGCAGGGGCTCTTAGCCTTCTCAGTCTCAAAGCAGTTCACAGTGAAAGCTGATTGTAACTGATAGACACAATATACACGTAGCAACCAAAGGATTTGTTGGTTTATTTCTCTCAGTGACTCGAACAAAACACTCTAATCATTTCACCATTGTCCCAATATTTCCTGTCAGTTCTTCTGCTATACTTTTGTGATCTGCATGCTTCACTTTCCTGCCCTGACTGCAGTGGTTATCAGGTGGGTTTAATTGCTTATGGGAATAATTAACATCTAATTTGTCCAATAATTCAATCACTTATCTTATAAATCATTTCACATTTACTTTGTGTAAAACTTTGAAGGCAGTCATGACAGAGCGGGTGTTGACGTCACGCTCCAGAAACTTGCAATCTAAGAAGGAAAAATATGTGGGAAAAGTTCTAGTAAGAAGAATCGCCATGAGGAATGGTCCTTAGATGGGAAAAACGGAAACACATGGATAGAACAGTAAATGTTTGATCAGAGAATAGAGGGTGGGCATGCAGTGAGCTCCAAACTGGAGAGGGCTCCAGTATTTATATGTGTGGCAGGGGCAGCTTCCAGTTGTCCGGTGGTCCCCAATGGACTTTGAGCCAGCACCCCATCGGAACAATATTTTGAGTACACCTTCTCACTCTATACCATTTATTTATCTTTTTATAATGTCTAGACTACATGACTGATATATATTATGTGCATGATCAAATCATCACAAAAAACAGGAATAAAAAAAGATGAGATGGAAAAGAATGTTAGCAGAAGTTCGAAGATCTTGTACCGAGTGCTCTTTCTTCTGGGGACACAGTTTTAGGCAGCAGGCACAACTGAGAGTTAAATCTCACACTACGACCTTCTCTGAACAAAAGTCCTGAGGCCAAGGAAGCTCAGTGAGGTACAATGATTAACTCTCATAAGGCCAGTTAAAAAGTGAAGGAAGTGGAGACCTGAAACTATTCAAATTCTGGAAGATAACATTGGAGAAACCCTTGAAGACAGTTAGTTTAGGCAAAGATTTCATGACCAAGAACCCAAAAACAAATGCGGCAAAAATAAAGATCAATACCTGGCACCTAAGAAGAGCTTTTGTACAGCAAAAGGAACAGTCATCAGAGTAAACGGACAACTGACAGAGTGGGAGAAAATCTTCACAATCTATACACCTGACAAAGGACTAATATCTAGAATCTACAACAAGCTCAAATCAGTAAGAAAAAAACAATCCCATCAAAAAGTGGGCTAAGGGCATGAATAGACACTTCTCAAAAGAAGATATACAAATGGCCAACAAACATATGATCAGGGAAATGCAAATCAAAACCACAATGCAATCCACCTCACTGCTGCATAATCAAAAAATTAAAAAACAGCAGATTTTGACGTGGATGTGGTGAACAGGGAACATTTCTACACTGCTGGTGGGAATGAAAACTAGTACAGCCACTGTGGAAAACTGTGTGGAGATTCCTTAAATAACTAAAGGTAGAACTACCATTTGATCCAGCAATCCCCTGCTGGGTATCTACCCAGAGGAAAAGAAGTCATTATATGAAAAAGATGCTTGTACATGCATGTTTATAGTGGAACAATTCACAGTTGCAAAATCGTGGAACCAACCCAAATGCCCATCAGTCAATGAGTGGATAAAGGAGACGTGGTATGTATATACAATGGCATACTACTCAGCCATAAAAGGAAATAAATTGACAGCATTTGCAGCGACCTGGATGAGATTGGAGACTATTATTCTAAATGAAGTACTCAGAAATGGAAAACTAAACATTGTATGTTCTCACCGGTATGTGGGAGCTAAGCTACAAGGACACAAACACATAAGAATGATACAATGGACTTTCAAGACTTGAGGGGAAGAGTGGGAGGGGGTGAGGGATAAAAGACAACAAACAGGGTGCAGTGTATACTGCTCAGATGATGGGTGCCCAAAATCTCACAAATAACCACTAAAGACCTCATGTACCCAAATATCACCTGTACTCCAATAACCTATGGAGAAAAAAATTGAAAAAAATTAAATTAAATTATTTTTAAAAGTTAAGGAAGTGGGAGGGAAAAGCTCCAGAAATGTCTGTAGGAGGTGAAGTCACCAAGGAAAAAGAGAACTCCTGGAGGCTCTGGGGTTGGTGGCCTCCTCCATCCCAGCCCAAGGGAAGGGGCCCCTTGGACTGATGTTTAAGTGTAGAATGGGATCCCTGCAGCCTCTGCCACAGTCTCACTAGAGCTGCCCCTAGGGAGGCTTGACTTCCTCTGTGCATCCCTTTCCATACACCTTCTCATTCTCCATTCCCAGGAAGCCTCAAACCTGAAGCTCAGAATAGCTTAAGAGCCTTCCATGTCACTCTTACAAACACAACATTTGCTGTAATTTTTAAGAATACTAAGTTCCTGGAAGATTTGAAAATACGGATGAACAAAAAGAAGGCAATAGCAATCACTTGTTTCCACTACCCAGATCTGTGAATTTGTTAGTATCTTCCTTTTTCCAACATTTTTCTCTGTGGGGTGTGTGAGGGTGTGTGTTTACAAAATGGCATATTTTAAGTAATTTTTGCAACTTGCTTTTTCCATTTAACAACATACTGTTACATGTTTCCATGTACTGTTGTGTTCTTAGACATCTTTTTTTTTATTGTGGTAAAACACACATAAAATAAAATCTATTATCATTTTTAAGTGTACTGTCCAGTTGCTTTAAATATTATACGTTCGTATTATACAGCCATCACCACCAACCGTCTCCAGAACTCTTTATCTTTCAAATCTGAAGCCACACCCACTAAGCAGCTCCCTTTTCCCCTCACCCTGCCGCTGCAACCACCATTCTACTTTTTATCTCTATGAACTGGACTGCTCTAGGTGTCTCATATGAGTGGACTCATGCAATAGTTCCCTTTTTGTGACTGGCTTATCTCACTTAGCAGAATGTCCTCAGGTTTCACCCATGTTGTAGCATATGTCAGAATTTCCTGTCTTTTTAAGGCTGAACACTATTCCATTGCACTTCAACATCTGTGGTCCCAGATATTCAGGGGGCTGAGGCAGGAGGATCGCTTGAGGCTAGGAGGCAGAGGCTACAGTGAGCCGAGATCATGCCACTGCACTCCAGCCTGGGCAACAGAGCGAGAGCCTGTCTCAAGATAAAACAGAAAATAGCATTTGCACTACACCATTAACTAAACTGCAGACTATCTAGCTGTGACCTGTTTTATCTATGAATGTCCTCCTTCTGTCCCAGAATCCAAGCCAGGCTTCCACACTGCATTTAGTCTTCATGACTTCTTCCTCCCCTCCCATCTGTGGCAATTTTCAACCCCTTTTCTTGTTGTCATGACTTTGATGGTTTTGAAGAGCACTGGCCAGGTATTTGGAAGCGTGTCTCTCCATTTGAGTCCATCTCATGTTTTCTCCTGGTTACACTGGGATTATGGATTTGCGGGAGAATGGGACAGAGGCGAAGCGTCCTCACCACCCTACAACAGTGGGAACATGATGCCAGATAACGTCCTTGTTGATGGAAACCTGGACCACCTGGTTGAGGAAGTGCCTGCCAGATTCCTCCTCCATGAAGCTGTTATTTTTCTTTCTCGTTACCCAATTGATTACATGAGAGTCGCCAAGTCCAACTCACACTCAGGGGAGGGGAAGTAACATCCACTTCTGGAAGTGGATCAAAGCATTTGTGGATCCATATTAAAACCAACATGGTAATTAAGAATTATTTTGGGGCAGATACTTTTAGGTCATGCCAATAATCTGCTTCTTTTTCAAGTTTTACTTGATAATTTTAGCATCCATCCATGGATTTTTGCCCGCAGCAATTACTACTGTGTTGTTCTAATGGTGATTTTCTATTCACTCATTCTTTCTACATTGATTATTTAGAAATTATTAAGGAATCTTTGTTCTATTTCCTCATTTATATACTTTTCAATCACTTTTATTTCAATCGTTTTGTTTTTCAATCGTTTTTTTCCAATCCGTATGTACTCACAGATATTTATTTTACTCTCTGGGTTGCAAGCAAATATTCTCCTTATTTATTTTGTTGCTCAATTTGTTCTGATTTTGGCCACTGGGATTTTTTTTTTAAGGTTGGCCCTTATGCTCTTTCAAAATGCCTCCAACTTATTTTTTGTTCCTTTTATTTATTTATTTATTTATTTGAGCACTTTCTTAATTGTTGGCACTGCAAGATTTTCCAGGCTCATTTTGTAGTTTCTCTGCCCCTGTCCTAGAATCAGCCAGTTCTCTGGGGAATTGTGGGTCCATTTATTGGAAAATGGTTTTTAGATAATAAGATCTGGGTGTTGGATGCACTTGCTGCCCTGGGATGTTGTGCTTCCAGACCCTCTCGGCAGACAGAGCTATTGAATGTATTCGTGTGTGTGTGTGCAGTCACCCTTGAATGTCCACACACTGACATTTATTTCAGTATCTGTCTATCCCTATCTATAGTAAAATAAGCATGAATTCATACCAAAGTTTTCAACTTCATTCCATTATCAGCCTATTTAAATTGTAGTTGGATTTAGAAGTGATATATATATGTATATATACACACACACATTTATATATCACATATATGTATGTGTGTGTGTATATATATATATATATATATTCATACAAATGATTTTTCTCACATTTTCTTTTGTTTCAGACTTGGTTTCCTGAAGTCAAGAAAAGACTAAACCACAACAAAAACTCATATTTGTTTTGATAAGCAGTAGATGCAAGCTTTAGACCCCAACCTCCATTAAGAAAGACATACCCATTTCTTTATTTTTCTTGAAATATGACTAAATCTTTGTGCTTTCAGGATGGTGGAGAATTGGATCTCGGGCAGTTTTGTAACCTCCTGCTCTCCCAGATTACACCTTGAGGGCCATCCAAGTGATAGGAAGGGCTGCTAAACTGAGATTCGTCGTGGAGGCTGCAGGATTCCTCTCTGTCTCAGCTGGCAGTGGCCCAGTGGACCTGGAAGCTCTCTGCTCCCATGACCCAAGAGGGATACAGGAACTTTAGCTGAGGCTGAGAGCCAGCGCTTGGGTTCACCCTCTATTCATTGTCTGTTCTCACTCCACCTCTGGGTTCTTTGATTTTACTCCCAGCCACCCTTCTCCCTGTCTCCACCTACTTGCTTAGCCTCTGAGAAATCTCTCTCTTTCCTCTTGTTGCCAACAAAGGCTCTCAAGATAACCTCTTTAATACACTCAGATTTTAGGAATACAAAGTCCAGAAAAGAAAAGCCCAGGCCTGCTATTGCCTCCAGTGGTTACTCCAGTGGAATTAGGAGGAAGAAGATCAACAGAACTGTGCCCAAGTTCTTATCTGTGTGGCCCTTCCAAAGCCCCCTTCTGGTAAATAGAAATGTTTATCAATTTTGTTGGAAATAATTGTACTTGTGCTCCCTGTCTTTTTGAGTCACACAACATCAGTGGTGTTGGGTCTCAGGATGGTGTGTGACGAGGCAGGGGAAACCCTGATAAAAGAGCGCTCCTGGAGAATCTGGGTCTTGAAGGGTGGTCTCCACTCTCTTGGAAATTCCACCCAGTCTTATTCCAAACTGTCTTGGGTGATTAAGCAACTAGTGGTTTGGTTACCTGACTCTGCTGCGCTGTAAGGCTCTTTCATAGGAGGGAAAGCTACTACTGTTTTTTGGACTTAGGTTCAACCCGACTGTCCTGAGGGAGCTGATGGAAGGGGCAGGTGTAGTGGCTGTCCGTACCTGGGACCATGGTCCCATCTTGATTGGAGCCATAGTTCTTTAATAACAGCTATTTTTCTGTGGGTTATAAACCTTATAACCCCAAGTTTTCATGTTCACTATGAAAAACAAAGAACAAAAAAAAATGATGAAGAATATAAAAGTCATCTATTGTTCAACTCCTCAAAATAAATGCTGAAATACTTTAAAAATCTTTTCCTGTGGAATTTTTCAAAACCCAGGAGGTAATATGGCCTGTGGTTCCAGGTGTCCTTGGGTACCACCTTGCTGTGTTTGAATTGTGTTTGTTCAGTGAGGAACCGCATGGCCTTAGGTAGTTTTCTTAATTCTACTGATCCTAATTGTCTTGATGTACCAAATAAGGATAAATATACTGTGTATTAGTTTCCTAGAGCTGCTGCAAGAAAGTACCACAAACTGGGTGGCTCAGAAGAACAGAAGTCTATTCTTTCACAGTTCTAGAGTCCACAAGTCTGAAGGCTCTAGGGTGGAATCCTGCCTTCCTTCTTCGTTAGCTTCTGGTGTCTGTTAGCAAGGCTTGGTGTGCCTTGTCTTGTGGAATCATCACCCCAACCATGTCTCCATCTTCACACGGCCCTGTCCCCTATATGCCTGCGTCCAAATTTCCCTCTTCTTTTAAGCATATTAGTTATCAGGTTAGGACCCATTCCCTAATCCAGCATGAATTTAGCTTGATTGCTTCTGCAAAGATCCCATTTAGGGGTCAAAATTCATGTCTACCCAGACCTGTGACTATGACCCTAAGTAAAGTCATAGTCACAGGTCTCAGTAGACATGAATTCTGGGGACACCAATTCAACTTAGTATATAACTTCCTCATAGGGTTGTTCCAAGAAATAAACGAGATGCTTGTTCCAAAGCACCTAGCACTGTGCATGACAGGACATACAATAGACACTCAGTAAAAGACAGTTTTAACTTTTTAGTAGTTCATGCCTATAGCTGGAAGGGTGAGGTGGGAGGATCACTTGAGCCCAGGAGTTTGAGGTAGCCTGAGCAACATAGCAAGACCCTGTCTCTAAAAAGAAAAGAAAAGGAAAGGAAAAAAAGAAAAGTGGAAAGGAAGGAAGAAAGAAAGAAAGGAGGAATTAAAGAAAGAAAGGAAGAAACAAGAAAATGTAAACAGCTCTATATCCATTGACTAGAGCTCAATATTTTAAAAATAAACAAATGGCCATTTTTATTAGCATTCCCATTAAATATATCTTTCTCTGTAGAACCATCTCTATAGCTGTATTTCCATAAAACATGCCGGAGGTGTGATGTTGAGACAGCCAAATGCCCAGACAGATAAAAAGGGGTCCCCGGAGAATCTGGGACCAGCCCCACAAGTGTTTACATGCATGTTTTTGTGCAGGGGAGGGAACCTACCTGGGGCTTGTCTGGGCATGCTCACAGCAGACTGGAGCCCAATAGGCTCACTAGGGGAAGTAGGTGGAGCCACGGGGAATTCCCACGATTGGCAGGGGGGAGGAGCCTGGCCTCTTCTGCTCTGTGTGGTGACCTGGGATTCAATCTGTGAGGTGGGAAACCTGCTAGCAGGACTCTGTCTTGCTTTGCTGAGAGTTATTTTTCCTTTTTCCTTTTCATCCATTGAATTCTGTTTCCCTCACTATTCAAAGTGTCTGCATGCCTAACTTTTCCTGGTCGTGTGACAAGAAACCGTTTCTTTTCTACAACAGTGTGAACTGGAAAATATGATACATATGTATGTATACACTGTATAGTACTAATTAGAACTGTGCTCATAAGTTTCTGCCTTGCTTGTTATAAGTGCTCGATTTTTCCTTATGCCATTAAAACATAATATAAAATATCAAACACCTGAGTTTTGACAGCTATTGTTTTCCACTATATGGATGCACAGTCGTATACCTAACGCTTCCCCTGCTGTCTGACAGCCGATGTGTTTGGGCTCTTTCCAGGTGTCACTATTTCTGCAATGAACCCATCAATGCTAAGTCCCATGCAGGCACATGGGAGGCACACTTCTGTCCTGGCCATCCCCAGAAGGGCAAATATAGTTGGAAGGGTGAGGTGGGAGGATCACTTGAGCCCATGAGTTTGAGGTAGCCTGAGCAACATAGTAAGACCCATGTCATGTACTTCTGTGCCTTACCTGTGCCTCTCATTCTGCTTGTCTCCATCCTTTGTGACATTTGCTTCACCTGAAAGTTTTGATTCTCACCACCTCTCCAGAATAAGTTAAAGGCTCACCTTCAGCTGGATGACCACAATTCCTAGACCTGCCAGTTGGTACAGGATTCTGGGCTACATAGGTCTTCTCCAGTGGCTGGATTACTGGAAGAAGTCAATTTTACTTCCATAAATGTAATCCTTTTTCTAAAATAAGACACAAGTATTTACTGAGTCTAATCATGGTTAGTATGATTTGCCAATAACCCTAAACAGGGTGATAAATAAATTCCCTCATTCACTAAGAACATTTTATTAAAGCTAACTGTTAGCCAGTCTTTGTTAAAATTGGAACTGCATTTGATGTCTCAAATTACCTTTGTCTAAAATGTCACTTGTCCCTGAATTTTTTTCTTGGTCAGAAGTTGGGGATAAACTGCTTTGGTCAGAAGTACTTTAGGAGCTGGGCTTTAGGGTGCTTTAGGCTTTAGGAATTGGGCCCTGGTGTTCTTCAACCCTCCTGGGTGCCAGGCAGGAGCAGAGAGGGCCCTTACGGCACTCTGGGTTCACACTGCTCCTGTGCTTTGAGCAGGTCCCTATGCACTCACATCTCCAGAGAGGCACACCCTCAGCCACCTGCTCCTGGGCAGTGGCACCCATGAGAGACTCTTCTGGAGAGGGGTTGCTCCTACAGCATGTCTCTGCAGAAGCTGATCCCCTTTCAGTCAATGCATCAATAGTATAGCAACCAGAACACAAATTACACTTGTTCAGTTTCCTATTACCATGTAACAAATTACCACATATCAAAGAACTTTGTGAAGAAACCTAGACAGTGAGACTTCCAAAATTATGGAATAAGGAGCTCCACAAACCCTCTCTCCAACAAAACAATTTACCTGGTGATATTATTTTAAAAGATCATTTTAAGTCTCTGGAAATTCTTCTAGGGCCATACAGCAAATGGAGAAACATTTATTTCAGAAATCTATTAATTCTTGGTAAGAACAGTGAGAGTTGGTTGCATTTGAGCTATAGCCTTCTCTATTAACCTCTATCCAGGATGTATGCAGCAAAGAAGTCAGGGGTCTCTTGTCCCCTGGATCCTAGTCTAGGGTTAAGTTCCATTCTTGAATGGGCAGGCAGTAGCATTTCTCATGCCCTCAACCCTATGTTACAGAAGCTCTATTTCAGACCAGCAGAACTGAAGGGGCTATGTCTTGCTTCCTCTACCCAACTTCACTTATACAATAGAAACTCTACTCCAGATGTGACAGGCTGAGTGGGCAGGGGTCTCAATCACTCCCTCTCTCAGCTCACCTGTAGGATAGAAATGTCATGCTGGGAGGGTCAGGCAGTGAAGGCCAAAAGGTATCCCCAGCCCCACTTTATAACTTCCCTTATAAAGTGGGAAGCTCACTCTTGGAGAAGCAGGACCTAGCTCTTTGGCTGTGGTGCAGAGATGCAGGAGTTTTGTCCAGAGAGACAAGTAGGTCACAAGGTATCTCTGCAGTCTTGCTGGAGAGGACTGGCTTTATTTGGAACAGAAAGTAGAGAATCCATGCATGGGGGATGTTGGGGGAAACAGTTTACATGTTTGTGGGTAGAGAGCAGGAGGTAGGTAGCTCTAAGACACAGTAAAATGAACAGAGGCATAAAAAAGACAGGGCATCACTAAACATACCAATACACAAGTAAAGGGAGTACCAGAAGGAGAGGAGAGTGAGAAAGGAGGTAAAAAAAAAAAAAAAAAACTATCTGAAAGAAAAATATGGCTGAAAACTTGCCATATTTGATGAAAAGCATTTTCTCATATATCCAGGAAGCTCAACAAACTCTAAGTTTGATTAACACAAAGATATCTACACTGAGACACATACATCATGCTAAAGATGTTGAAAGACAAAGGGAAGAGAAAATTTTCCAAGCAGCAAAAGAAAAATGAGTCATGGCTGGGCTTGGTGGTTAATGCCTGTAATCCCAGCACTTTGGAAGTCCAAAGTAGGCAAATCATGAGGTCAGGAGTTCGAGACCAATCTGGCCAACATGGTGAAACCCTGTATCTACTAAAAAAAAAAATACAAAAATATTAGCTGGGCGTAGTGGTGGGCACCTGTAATCCCAGATACTCAGGAGGCTGAGTCAGGAGAATCACTTGAACCAGGGAGGCGGCGGTTGCAGTGAGCTGAGATTGTACCACTGCACTTCGGCCCACTTTGTTGATCACACCACTGCACTCAACAAAGTGCGACTCAGTCTCAAAAAAAAAGAAAGAAAAACAAGAAAAATGAGTCATGGTGTACAAAATTAATAGCTGGCTTCTTAGCAGAAATAATGGTGGCCCAAAGGTTGTGGGATAATGCACTCAAAATGCTGAAAGATAAAACAAACAACTACCAAACCAGAATGTCATATCTGGCAAAAACTATCCATTAGTAGAGAAGGAGATTCCCAGATTTAAAAAAAAAAGCTGAGAAATGTATTGGTTGAAAACCAACATCATAAGAAATACTAAAGGAAGTTCTTTATGCTGAAAGGCACCAGACAGTAACTCAAATCCACATGAAAAAATAGTGTGCCAGTAGAGGTAACTATACACATAATTTAAAAGACAGTAAAATATTATATTTCTTCTCTTTCTCTTAACTGATTTGAGAAACAATCGTATAAAAATTATTTATCTATTATCTATCTGCATTTCGGGTCCTATAACACATGAAATAAAATATATTTGACAATGACAACAAAAATGAGGTTGTTGAATAACTCTAAAAATACTATACTTACTAATCTTTTTTCTCCAAACTTCTTTAAAAGATAAAAAATTATATAAAGTAAAAATTATAGCAATATATTATTGGGTTGGTAATGTCTACAGACATGCTATATATGACAATAATTTCACAGAAAAAGGCAATATATAAATCCCACTGTAATTAAGTTTCACAATACTTTAGAATTAATCTGAAATATATTATAATACATTAGTATGTGTATTGTAAGTTCTAGAACAACAAACAATAAAAAACTTTTAAAAATAAAGAAATTAAAATATTACACTGTAAAATGTTCACTACATGCAAAGAAAGCAAAGGAAGAAAAACAAAAAAGCATGACACCAGAAAACAAAGCAAAATAGCAGACATAGTAAACAGCCAATTAAAGGCCAGTATTAATTATCCTAATACTAAAACCATAAAAACACACACAAAGAAAAAGTTCTGCAGAGCAGTATCCCTTATGAATACAGATGTAGAACTCCCAAACAAAACACAAGCAAACTGAACTGGGCAACATATAAATAGTATTATACCATGACCACATGGGATTTATTCCAAGAATGCAAAGTTGGTTTAATCATTCAAAATCAATTTGTGTAATGCAATGTATTAATGGAATAAGAGACAAAAAAAAATGTGACCACATCAATAGATGCAAGAAAAAAATCACTTGACAAAATCTAAAATCTTTTCATTATAAAACCACTCTACAAACAAGAAAAAGAAGGGAATTTCTTTTTCTTCCAACCTGATAAAGGCCATCAATGAAAACATCACAGTTAACATTATATTTAACAGTAAACACTGAATGCTTTTCCCCTAACATCAAGAACAGACAAAAATGTTATTATCACTTCTATCAGTTCTAGCTAGGGTAATTAGGCAAGAAAATAGAATAAAAAGCAGCCAGTTTGGAGAAGAGGCAAAACTACGTTCATAGATGGCATGACATTGCATATAAGAAAAGTCCTAAGGAATCCACTATAAAAATCCACCATGAGAACTAATAAAAAAGTTCAGCAAGAGCTCAAAACACAAGATCAATGTACAAAGTCCATTAGATCGCTATACATTAGCAATGAATACTTTGAAAAATAAATTAAAGAAAACAATTCAATTTTTAATAACTTCAAAAGAATAACAGACACAGGAATAAATTTAACAAAAAAGTGCAAAACTTTTATACTGAAACTATAAAATACTATTGAAAGTAATTACAGTAGATCTAAGTACATGGGAAACTATTCATGTTCATTGCTTATAAGAGTTAATATTGGCAAGATTGTCGTGCTCCCCCAAATCATCTACAAATTCAATGGAATCTATATCAAAATCCCAGTTGGCTTTTTTTTTTTTTTTGGAGAAACTGACAAGCTGATCTTATAATATGCATAGAAATGCCAGGAACCCAGAATAACCAAAACAATCTTGGTAGTAAAAAAACGAAGTTGAAGAACTCACATTCTGATTTCAGAACTTACTACAAAATTGTGGTAATCAAGACTGTGTGGCACAGGTGTAAGGATAAACATAGCTCAAAGGAGTAGAACTGAGAGTTAAAAAAATAAATCTTTACATTTACAGTCAACTTGTTTTTGACAAGGCTACAAAGACAATTCAATGGGAGAAAACATTGTCTTTTCAGAAAACGGTACCAGGAGAAATGAATATCAACATGCAAAAAAAAAAAAAAAAAAAAAATGAAGTTGGTCTCCTACCTCACACAGTACACAAAAGGAAACTGAAAATGGACTGTCTATCTAAATGTAAGTGCTAAATCTATAAAACTATTAGAAGAAAATGTAACAGTAAATCCTCATGATGTTAGGTGAGGCAATAGTTTCTTAAGTATTAGTGATAGCTAACTGTTAGTTAACAATGACACCAAAAACATAGGTTACAAAAGAAAAAAACAGATAAATTAGACTTTATCAAAACTAAAAGCTTTTTGTGCTGCCAAAGATGCATCAAGAAAGTGAATAGAATGGGTGAAAGCATTTGCAAATTATGTATCTGACAAGGAACTTGTTTTTAGAATATATAAAGAGTTCTTACAAGTCAATATTAAAAAGATAAATGACCCCATTTAAAAATGAGAAAATGATTTGAACAATTATTTCCCCAAAGGAGATAGACAAATGTTCACCAACTTATAAATTAATAAATAAAATGTGCTATACTATACACTGTAATACCCACAAAAAAAAGGAATGAAGCCATAATACATACTACAACATGCATGAACCCTGAAAACAATATGGTAAGTAAAAATATGTAGTCACTAAAGACCTCATATATTATTCCATTGATATAAAATGTCCAAAATAGACAAGTCTATGGTGACAGAAACTCGATTAGTGGTTACTGAGGGCTGGGCAGGAGAGAGAGTGAAACGGAGTTAGCTAATGAGGAGTGGGGTGTTTTTAAGAGAAGTAAAAATGTTCTAAAATTAGATAGTGTTGATGATTTCATAACCCTGTGAATATATTAAAACATAATATGTTGGATTGTATACTTTTAATGGGTGAATTGTATCTGCATAAAATATAGCTATTTTTTAAACACACACATACGTGTGCGCGCACACACACACACATACTTATCTATTATCTCATGGTGTCCATGAGCCAGAAGTCTGGGCATATCTTACTTGAGTCCTCTGCCCAGGGACTCATAAGGTTGGGATCCATCAGGCCATGTCCTTATCTGAAGCTTGGGGTTCCCTTCGAAGCTCACTGGCTGCTGGCAGAATGTGGTTCCTTGCAACAGTAGGATAGAAGCCCAAGGCCTTCTGCGTTTCCCAGACACACCGCATGGCTCTGTCCTTGGTCACAAAATGGCATTTGCTTCCTCAAGGGCCGTGGCAGTGTCTCCCTGTGTATACAGCAAGACAAAACCTTATACAGGATATGCACATACTGCAACCTCATCTCGCAAGGGGCAGCCCATCACCTCGCCAGATCCCATTGGGTGGGTCACAGGTCCTTTCCACATCAAGGAGAAGGGATTGCATGGGGGAACACACCAGTGGGGGACCCCAGGAGCCATCCTGGAATTCTGCCTACCCCCCCACCTCTCTCTCTCCCCTTACAGATGTTCATTCTGCAGAGATTTTTGTTTTCTTGAATTGAGCAATTTAGTTTTAAACTTGATTTTCTGCCAGAAACTTCTTAAAGGAGCCAATTTCTCTTTTTCTCTCTTGTTTCTCTCTTTCCTTATTAAGCTCTCCCTCTCAACATTTTAAGCCCCTCAGAATAAGGTACACTAGTTTTAAAGAGCTATGACACAATCTCTTCATAACAGCTCAGTGAGAATTTATAGAATTTTCAGCATTTTAGAGAGGAGGCAGCCTGCTGAGAGACCTATGTATTTAAAATTCTAACAGTCTTGGGGGAAATAAGATGCTCTCAAAGCATTTCCCATCATACGCTCCTGAAAAAAGTTCCCCCACAAGCTCTTAAAGATTCCTTGCAGTTAATGTGGAAGTTTTCACATGGGTTGTTTTGTGTGTATGAAGACCTGAAATGATGGTGTGAGTTTCAGGGGACTCACAGACAGCCTTTATTCTGTACCCTTCCTCACCTCCACTGTGACACATACCTTGCAGACCCACCCCGCAGCTCCTACCCATGCTCAGTGGTCATGCTCTCTACACACTCCGGTAACCTAGGAGACGGGCCTGAGGCAGACACACTCTGAAGCCGTGGTTTTCATTCTATCGGCCCGCTTGATGTTTTTGTTTTGTTTTGTTTTTGTTTTTGTTTTTCAGAATGAGCTTAGGCAATCCTCAATTTGAGGGACCCACAGATGCTACGGAGTTGATCCTGCATAGTAGGTTTGCATTCGGTGGGGGTAAGAATAAAAGAAAACACCCCTCAGAAACTCTGAAACCCAGTGCCACCTGCACGACAGGAAGCAGACCCAGGGCCAGTGAAGCTGCCCTCTGTGGAATGCAGGCATGGGGGTGATTTCTCTTGTTCCTGGACAGCTGGTGCATGACCACACTGTTCACATCAGGGCTCTTTCCTCCTCTGCCCTGGGAAGATGCTTGGAAAGGCCGTGGGTTGATTTACAGTGTTTCCAGGACTACTGCTGTCACCGTAGGCCATGGCCTTTGGCAGCGTGGCCCTGCAGGATGTGAGGGGCATCTGGGTAGCAGGTAGGTTGGTGCTGCCGGGGAGTTTCTGTAGAGGGGGTAACTCCCCTTGTCCCCTGCACAATCCACTTGCCTCCAGCCAAGGGGAGAGCTGATCTGTTGGGGTGCAGGAGAAACAGAGTTGGGGGGCACGTGAGGAAGTAGTCCATATGTCAGGACATGAGTGTGGGTCTCTCAGAGGGGTGTTCTGAAAGACTGGGGGTTTGCTGATAATGATCCAGTCTTCCCAGGAAGGGTATGAGATGGAGATTGAGGCCATTAGTCAGATTAATGTTTCCCAAGAGAAGAACAGGCTTGTTAGGTTTGGGACACAGAGGGAGGAAGGGCTAGGGGATGTTTGTGGTCTGCTGAGAATGAATTGCTTGCCCGAATGACTCTGAACTGCTAAATGACCTCCCTGAAAGGATGTTCCAGTGAGAATAATGCCCTTCCCACAGAACACACAGCTCAGCTGTCCCAGTCAAATGTCATTGAAGATGTTTCTAAAGTGCATTATTCCAAAGACTACTCAAAATTATATATCTTAAGGGTTTCAAATAGTTCTATTGACCAAGATGCTATTAATCTTGACAAGAATTGGCTTAAATATGAAATAAAAATAAAGGCTGGCTTGTTGAAGACCTGAATGAGGTTCTCTCTGCTGCATGAAGCTGGGCTGTGGGTGCCACCAGCCAGGAAGGGGTGGGGAGTATGCTACCAGTGCCATCTATCAGAGCCCAGGGGTGGAGGCCAGCTCTTGGGGGTTGGTGAGATCACTGGGCTTGGGACCCTCATCGGGCCCTAATGTGGAGTCCACCTGGCGTTTACTGCCTCTGTGTCCTTGGAGTTTGAGTTCATCCATGAATGAAATGACATGTGTGAACATTCTTCATAAGCAAAAATACTTCTGGGCTCTCACACTCAAGAAACCTGTGGAGCATTTCCCACGCTGACCATCAGTCACGGAAGGAATGTGCAGCTTATCAGAGACACAAGCTCCTGCTCCACACATTATGACCCCTGAGTGGGTCCTTCTCATTTGCCCAACAATGGGGTGGAGGGCCTGTGAGGCAGTCTGACCCTCCAGGCTGATGATGGCAGCTACTCAACCATGGAGCTGGTTTCAACTGCTCGTTCTTCTACAGCAGGAGCCCCCAACCCCCAGCTACAGTCCAGTATTGTCTAGAGCCTGTTAGGAACCAGCCGCACAGCAAGAGGTGAGGGCTGGGCAAGCAAGCATTACCACCTGAGCTTTTCCTCCTGTCGGATCAGCCGCAGCAAAAGATTATCATAGGAGTGTGAACCGTCTTGTGAACTGTGCATGTGAGGAAACTAGGTTGTTTGCTCCTTATGAGAATCTAACTATTGCCTGATGATCCAAGGTGGAACAGCTCCATCCTAAAATCATCCCCACTACTCCCAGTGGCTGTGGAAGAGTTGTCTTCCATGAAACCGGTCCCTCGTGCCAAAAAAAAGTTGGGGACCACTGTTGTATAGCACTATCTCTGAATTTCAGAGCCATCCTTTCTAATTCTTGTTTCTGACCAGAAAAGGCCTGGACATCCCACTAAGTAACCATCATCAGCTTTTAAAATGTGTTCCCAGGCTATTGGCATATGATACCCTGGGAATCACTCTTGGGGATTTGTGCAAGACCAGCGTGGGAAGCTCCTTGGAGGTCATGTGTGTGACCCCCGAAGATTGCTTGTGTGTCTCCCCACCCAAATCTGCCCCCACCACCGGCGGCCATGTGTGTGCCTGCCTGGAGCACAGGCTCTGGGTCCACCCCTCTGCATCTCCAGTTGGCCTGTCCTGGGCAAGTGGATTAACTACTCTTGACTGTCTAAACAGAGATCATGTGCTGTGCTTATTCCTGATCTTGTTGAAAGCCATTTTTTTCACAGTCAAGTAGCTTCTGACTATGACTTGGCTTCCCATGTAGCATATAACCACGGAAACCCATGCAAGTGGCCCAGGGAGCTCCAAGTAGGTGCTTCAGTCTCAGTAGCACTGAGGAAGGGGGACTTTCTCAGAGACTGAGTCTGGACCCTGGCAAGGGTGACCCAACTGTCCGAAGGCAGTGTAGGCACAGCTGCTTTGGTATAGCCATGTCATTTCCTGTCTGATTGCCACATCCACTGGTGACACTGTGCACTTAGATGGTGGCTTCATTGGCCACCCACAGGCACAGTGAAGCCACAGCGCTGGAATTGCTGCAGCCCCTGCTGCACCAGTGACAAGCCAGGACACACACCATCAACTCCCAAGCCTGGAAGACAGCAGAAAGGGAAGGACATGTGGAGCACAGACTGGCCTTGGTCCATGATCACTGGGGACATCCAGCTGCAGAGATGCAGGGCTGCACTGAGATACCTGATGGTGAAGAAGTCTGTTCTCTGCAGACAGCAGAAGAGAGAAAAACAGAGTAGCGAAGTGTCTGAAGGAGAAGTGGAAAGGAGCATGCCTGCTTTGAGCTCTGCGTGCGCACATGAGAAGCAGGAACACACTTAAACACATGCCTGGAAACACCTGGAGGGAAAATGGCTTCATCAACCAGAGTGTTGCAGGTGAAGCGTTCTCTCTCATCCTGTGTGCTATGAAGCTGGGGTGGCACCAATGAACCTTAAAGCTACAGTATAGACAAGGCAAGGGTTCAGAACTCAGGCTGCTGTGGTCCTGGGATTAGCAACTCCGGTTAGCAACGGGTGATGCCATGTGGATGGCTGTGTCTTAAAACCACCTTCAAACCAGATATCCAATGTTTCCTAACATTCTGAAATTCTGTCACTGCATGGACAACGTGTAGACAGGTGTATACACATTTATAATCTAATGAGGGAGAGCACACTAAAAGACAAAAAAAAAAAAAAAAAAAAAAGAGAGAGAGAGAGAGAGAAGACCCATCCTGCTCTGAACTTTAATCATGTTTTGTTGGAAGAAGGCAAAAATTGAACATAGGAATAAAGAGAAAAGGCAAAGGTAAGAAACTTCGAAGATTAAAAATAAATCTGAAAATCAGAGAAAGTTAGCAACATAAAGCACAACCACACAGAAGAAGAAGAAAAGAGGAAATAACCAAAGAAAAAGAATGTCTGAGAGACAAGAACATCCTTTGAGCACAGCTAAAAATAGAAAAAGTAGCTCTTTTTATACATCTTCCTTTAGGAGATTATCTGAACATTGAGACTTGAGGCATCTGACTTTGAGGTATCATGTATAGATAAAAATAATCAAATGAACCATATTTAACCATGTTTCCTAGAAATAAAATGTTAGTTTTCAGTTCTTTGAGCTGAAGAAAGATATGCATTCTCATAGAGCCCACTTTATTATTTTAGTATAAGATTGGAAAAAGCATATTACATGTTTAGTAAATTGGATTCAAATGAGACAGTGTATCAGAAAATTGAATTTTTGATTTGGTTTTAAAATGTTCCTATTTAAAAGATGGTCGAACAGGTGTGAGACAGAAGAAAAGAGCTCAAAGTGGGCGGGGCCAATGAGCCCTCACATCTCTGCAGGTGGAAACAAGCCCGTGGTTATTATGGTCTCACATGCAGTGCGTCTTCGGGGCTCTCACTTGTGAGCTTTCCGGTCTATAACATTGCAGCTAAACCTCAAAGGTCAAGGCTCAGGCCCTGGGTTTGCCTGGAGGTCATTTACTGCCTCCACCAAGTCAGCTCTTGTGGTTCATTAGTTTTGCTGCAGCAGCGGAGAAGGAAAGGGTCCAATTGTGCAAATGGGACAGATGCACACAGGGTGTGCCTCCAGGTGCACACAGGGCAGACCCTTTCCAGAATTTTTTATATCTTGCATGATTCAATAGCTCCAGGCTGCCCCCAGCCCCATCTTTTAGGTTTTATGGGTTGAATTGTGTCCTTTCAGAATTCATAGGCTGAAGTCCTAACCTGCATTCACAACCTTCTTCCTTTCACTTGTGTGTGGATCACTTTCTGGAGATTTGTAAATGTATAGACTCCCAGGCCCTCCCCATGCCCACTAATCCCTAGCTGGCCCCTCAAAAAGGTGGCAGATCCTTTTACAATGCCCGTTGTGGTTAGTACATTGGTGGGCGTGGAAGACACGAGGCCATCAGTCCATGGTCACTTTGGGGGTTCAATGTCAACTTTGCTGCTGAAAACACAGTCTGCAGACCTTCAGCACAGGCAATGCCCAGAAGCCTTTTAGATGTGCAGAATCTTAGGTCCCACTCCAGACCCACTGAATGAGACTCTGCATTTTAACAAGATGCTGGAGTATTTCACATGCACTGTCCTGGGATGGTGTAACGGACCATGTTGCTAAGCAGCTGGTCTCTTATTAGGCCACCCAAAGGAGAATTCTTCACTCTGATAAAGCAACTGAATTCCACAGAATCTCTAGAGTCTTGAGGCTATTTTTTTCCTATAAAAAACTGTTACCAAATTTTGATCCTTACATTATCACCCTCCTCTGCAACATTTTCTTATTCATACAAAGAACCATTGCAGTGGAGTGGACTAGTTGGGAAGTTGGCTCCAGCACATCTGCTAAGAATTTGCTGGGAATTTATACCTTCCCAATCACATTCCTCTTTTGCTGATGATGAAAGTTCTAAACCTCTCAGATGTGTGTGTGTGTGTGTGTGTGTGTGTGTGTGTGTGTGTGTATGTAAAAGGTTAATTGATGCTTTTTTAAAATGTGGCCCGTTTGAAGCTTTGAAAAGACATGCTTCTCTTCCCACCAAGGTGATAGCTAACCTATCTCTGCCATCCCAGAGACTGGCTCCCTGTGACACTTGCAGAATTATTCCCCTGTGTCCTTCTGCCAGACACCACCAGCCGCCTTTCCCTCTTGAGTCTTTGGGCTTACCTTCCAGTGCCTGAAAGGGCCAAGCTTACTTGTGTGCACCTAGGAATGGTCTGCCTACAAGATATAACCTCCATACCCCAAAAATGAGCATCTGCTCCCTAAGCCCCCGATCCAAGACACTGGAAATTTCTTCAATGCAGGGAAAAACATTTAACTTCACTATTAGGAGGTGAACTTGAATGTGGTACACTGACAGGCCCCACCAGGTGGAGGTGATG
Source organism: Aotus nancymaae (assembly GCF_030222135.1). Lineage (NCBI taxonomy): Eukaryota > Metazoa > Chordata > Mammalia > Primates > Aotidae > Aotus > Aotus nancymaae. The sequence goes on from NW_026988455.1 coordinate 24,021,453, forward strand.
AGATGCTGGAAAGCAGGGCTGGGTCTTTGTCAACAGGAATACCAGGATGTGGGGTCTCCAGCAATGCATGGGGAGGTGAAACTAAGGGTGTCAAGTTCAGCCTCACCAATTTCTTAACTGTATTGGAGCATTTGGGACTATTCTAAGGTGGGATTTCTCTTTGCAGATTAGGAAAGGAGCAGCCCTCTTCTCAGTGATGCCTTCCTGTCAGGGTGGTCCGTTCATGAGTCATGGCCTTAAGTGAGGTTAGGATACTTGGTGGCCCTTCATCCTCCATATAGGACTTCAGCAGACCCTTATCCCTTCCCAACCCGGGTTTCTTTTTCAATGGTGCACATGACCACACCTGCCATGGGGTTTATAATTGGTAGAACAACTCTGATGAAAACGTCTGGACTTTTCAAAACACATCACCTTTATTCCAGGATGGCCCCAGAATTTCCCAGAGATTCAAATGGAATCCTGGAAATCTGTTAGCTTTGGATGCCCAGGATTGCACAGGCTTCTTAATAGCATGAGAACAAGGAGAGCAAGGTTTGTGAGGTAAAAAAACAATGCAAGAAATAAGGTTTAGAAATAAAAATAATGCAAGCAACCATTTCTGAAAGACTAGATGTACTCTGGAGATTGTCCATTCTATACAAATACACTCATAAAATATTGCAGAACTTGGCAGTGGGTGCCATCTGTGAAGCTCCTGAGTGCCAGTCTTCTCCTTTATATAATGGGGATATTAATACCATTTGGATTTAATGATTTGGTGCCACCACCACCACTGATATGGTTTGGCTGTGTCCCCATCCAAATCTCATCTTGAAATGTAGCTCCCATAATTCCCATGTGTTGTGGGAGGGACCCAGTGGGAGGTAAAAAAATCATGGGGGTGAGTGTTTCTTGTGGTGTACTTATGATCGTGAATAAGTCACACTAGATTTGCTGGTTTTATAAGGAGGCATTTCCTCTACTCAAGCTCTCTCTCTGCCTGCTGCCGTCCAAGTAAGACGTGACTTGATCCTCCTTGCCTTCCATCATGATTGTGAGGCCCCCAAGCCATGTGGAGCTGTGGGTCCATTAACTCTCTTTTTTTTCATAAATTGCCCAGTTTCAGGTATGTCTTTATCAGCAGCATGAAAATGGACTAATACAGTGAATTGGTACCAGTAGAGTGGAGTGCTGCTGAAAAGATACCCAAAAATGTGAAAGCGACTTTGGAACTGGGTAAGAGGCAGAGGTTGGAACAGTTTGGAGGGCTCAGAAGAAGACAGGAAAATGTGGGAAAGTCTTAAACTTCCTAGAAACTTGTGAATGGTTTTCACCAAAATGCTGATAATGATATGGACAATAAAATCCGGGCTGAGGTGGTCTCAGATAGAGATGAGGAACTTGGGAATTGGAGTAAAGATGACTCTTGTTACGTTTTAGCAAAGAGACTCATGGCATTTTGCTCCTTCCCTAGAGATTATGGAACTTTGAACTTGAGAAAGATGATTTAGAGTATCTGGCAGAAGAAATTTCTAAGCAGCAAAGCATTCAAGAAGTGACTTGAGTGCTGTTAGGGCATCCAGTTTTATAAGGGAAGAAGAGCATGAAAGTTTGGAAAATTTGCAGACTGACAATGCAGTAGAAAAGAAAATCCCATTTTCTGAGGAGAAATTTAAGCTGGCTGCAGACATCTGCATAAGTAATGAGTAGTTGAATGTTAACCCCCAAGACAATGGGGAAAATGTCTCCAGGGCATGTCACAGCAGCTCCTCCTATTACAGGCCTAGAGGACCAGGAGGAAAAAGTGGTTTCATGGACTGGGTCCAGGGTGCCCTTGCTCTGTGTAGCCTAGGGACTTGGTGCTCTGTATCTCAGCCTCTCTAGCCATTGCTAGAAGGGGCCAAGGTACAGTTCAGCCATTGCTTCAGAGGGTGTAAGCCCCAAGTCTTGGCAGCTTCCACATGGTGTTGAGCCTGTGGGTATATGGAAGTCAAGAAGTGAGGTTTGGGAACTTCCACCTAGATTTCAGAGGATGTATAGAAACACCTGGATGCCCTAGCAGAAGTTTGCTGCAGGGGTGGGGTTCTCATGGAGAACCTCTACTAGGGCAGTGCAGAAGGGAAGTATGGGGTCAGAGTCCCCACACAGAGTCCTTACTGTGGACTCTATCTATGGAGCTTTGAGAAGAGGGCTACCATCCTCCAGACCCCAGAACGGTAGATCCACCGACAGCTTGCACCGTGCACCTGGAAAAGCTGCAGACACTCAATGCCAGCCCACGAAAGCAGCCAGGAGGGAGATATAGCCTATAAAGTCACAGAGGCAGAGCTGCATAAGACCATGGGAACATACCTCTTGCATTAGCATGACCTGGATGTGAGACATGGAATCAAAGGGAATCATTTTGGAGCTTTAAGATTTGACTGCACCACTGGATTTTGTGTGGGTCTCTCCCTTTCTCTGTGCAGCCCTGGATTCTCCCTCTAGATGAAGCTTCTCCTCATTGTCTCTCTGCAGGGTCTCTCCACCAGGGAGCCATTCTTCTTACTGCATGGATCAGGGAGCCCAAGAGCACATGGCTTGGGCTGCCAGGCCTTCCTAGGGTTTAACCTGGAAGTAGCATTAAATTATTTCTGCCACCTCCCATTGAAAGCAGGTCCCAAGCTCAGACCAGATTCAAATAGAAAGGACCATCCAAAGGCATGGATCCTGAGATGAGTGTCCATTGGGGACAGAAGGCTATCCCTACTTATATCCTCACTTCCATCTCTGCACACCATTTGAGTCAACACAGAGCAGGTGAGCATCGTTCAGTGAAGGAGGGAGGGGTGTGTGTGTCAGTCCCAGCCTCTGCCTCCCAATGCAGTGGGTTTCAAAAGCTCCCAAGTTTGTTGTTTGGAGCTTGAGTCCCACCTCATTGAAGACATAGTTGTCTCTGTGACTGCTTTCCTAGGCTGGCCACAGAGATGGTCACTGAGAGAACTGTACTACCATTCCCACATCTGATGAGAGAAAAAAAGTTTGTGGGCAGGTCCGGAAGCCGACTGCCTCTTTTCAGCAGTGTTCGTGTGAGAAGATGGTTCTTGGTTTGTCTGTGTGGGGACACCTGCAGCTCGACTTCTGCAGTGGTGGGCCCTGAGCTCTGTAGCCTCCCCTGCCTCCACAACTCTGCTCCTTGCTCTGTCATGGGCCTGGGGACAGCAGACTTGGGCTGGAAGTGTGCCTCCACCACTCATTCCCTGGGCAACCTTTGATCCCTTTGTTCTGTGTCTACACAGAGAAGAAAGAACAAGAAAACACACAGCAAGTGCCAGCTCCCTTAACCTCCACCCTCAGCCTCCTTCTCACCAAATCAGCCTCCAGGATCCTGGAGCAAAGACTTGGATGCCCTTGGGGTCTCCATTATGCCAAGTTTTTCCTTGTTGAAACATCTTGAAAATGATTTTAAAATTTCATATTACTTTGAACTTTAATTGACTGGTGAAGTCAGTTTGAATGTCCAAGGCTTTCTCTCCAGATCTTCAATTATTTTAAAGCTTTCTTTAAGGCAAGCTTGTCCAATTTGCTTTATTTTGTTGTTGTTGTGCTCTGTTTTGTCGTAGGCTGTTAGCAGTCTGAAGCCATCGTTTTTAGTTTCTGTCTCTAGTGATAAGTGGAAAAGAGGGATGAGGAAGGGGCTTTACTGGCCCAACCAGAAACAGAAATTAAGAACCCATGACTGTATTCTATCCCTTGGACATCCCTGCAAGGAGTGAAAATTATTGAACACTAAGGTAAGCTACAGCTTTTTATATTAAAATCAGTTATACATATGCAAAAAAGTAGTAACATGTACACTATCACACACACTCCCCCAGCAGAGCTTATGTGGAGATATGATATTTTTGTATCTACATTTTGTTACTTTTCTATAAGGAATATGTATTAATCGATTATGTCATTTTATTTTGGATAAATGGAGTCACTATAGCCTTGAGACTAAATTTTACTTGCAGAAGAATGTAGAGAATCTCTTCCAAACAGCCTTAGGAAAAGGGAGAACTCCCTCCTCCCATCATCCACCGTGCACCTGGGAGGAGATTTACCACCTGCAGGGTAACACATCCCCACTCCTCTACACTGGGAATTACAATACCTGCCTTATCAATCTCAAAGGGTTGTTGTGTTTCTCAGAAGAGATTTTATATACTAAAGTATAAGCTATCTTGGGTAAGCAAAAGGGCAGTAAGTAGATTATCCCCTGCAAACCGGGGAGACGTAGGCCTTCAGAGTAAAGCAAAAGTGCCTTCCAGTGAACAAGGGAAGGGTTCCGGTTTCATAGCAAAAAGGACTTCCCAGCCAGGTTCCCAATCGGATCAGTTTATGTAAACTTACTGAAGGATTGAAACTTACTTAGTTCTGATTTGTGGGTTGCAGCTGAATCTGATTGGTGGATTGCAGGTAGGTTCTGATTGGTTGGTTCAGATGACTCTTAAAAGTTCAAAAGCTGAAGTGCAGTGTGGCTTTAGGGGGAATTCAGAGTACCTCTAATTAGGAAATGTCTACTATTTTAAATGGAGGCCTATTAGCCATTCCAGATCCGTCCCAAAGGACCCCTCAGGTTCACATTTGTTCACATAGCCCAACCTGAAATGACAGTCTGGAGTGAGGGAGGCTACCTTATTCTCTGCCAGCTGACCTACTCCTTGCAGGGAAATCATATTGCCAGGTTCATCAGCGAAGTTCAAAAGGAAAGTATGATTATCCCCATTTTAATGAGGAAACCGGTCTGCCCAGAAAACACATCTCATGCCTCCCGGCTCTGTCTGTGTCTCAGCTTGGAAGTAAATACTACAGCAAACTGTTTAACACTATCAAAAATATCCTCCTCTGATAAAAGCTAGTTCAGCTGCTCTTCTGCAATGAAAAGAGGTCAGGGTCTTTGCCAGAGCCCAAGGGTGCTGAATCCAGGGAGGTTTGCCTGAGACCTGAGCTCTGCGGAACTCAGAGCCCATCTAGACCAGGGTGAGCCCGGAACGTGTCCCCTGGGCAGATTGCTGGGTGGAGTTTCTAAGCTCCCACACATGTAGCAGTCAAAAACCATGTCAGTCCCAGACCCCCAACTCCAATGGCCACAGTTTCCAAGGCTACAGTGATTTATCTCCCATAATAAGCGCTGAAATACTAGGAATTAGTCCATAGCCAGACTGGTAAAAAAGTTGTCCTAAAATAGCTAAGATTAGATTAGACAAATCTGGTTCTGTTTCGTTGGAAAACTTTCCGATTGGATTGAGAACCCAGTAGAGTAATTATGGAAGTCAGAGTACTATTTGACGTCTTGAATCTTGAGAAAAAGAGAAAGTGAGGGAACAGGTCTCAGACCTCCTTTGTTTCTACCTGGGAAGCTACAAAATTGTTTAAAACGTGGGAAAGCTCTGAGATCCCATGGAAGAAAAATAACTCTATGTCCCATAAATAATTGAAACCAGATATTTATATTTCTAGAGGAGGTGGGAGGAAAGAGGTGTAGAGAAGTTAGCAAAAGAAAGAAAAGGGGTTTTGTTTTGTTTTTTTAACTTAGGAAAGTGGACAAATAGAAGATGAATGTCCTGAATCATTTTATTGCTGGTAATAATGCCTTGGGTTTATAGGGTGGCTTTCTTCTGAAGATCTAAAGACATTTTTTATAGCTACTATTTTGCTTCTGTTCACTGAAACCTGAAAAACAAGACACTGTTGTAAAATAAACATCAAATGTAGAAATCCTGTTGAAGAAAAAAACAAAAAGGCCTGAGAACCCTCACAGAGCTACATGCCCACAGGAAAAGGAGCAGCCCCTCCTCACTCACTCCACAGTGCAAGGAGGGCAGCAGTTGAGGAGGCACATCTCTCAGATGCAGCTCCTACTTCCTGCAAAGGCTACAGACCCCTCACCAGATCAAGCTGCTTCTCTGTTTCCACCAGAGAAAGCCAGAGAGCAGGCGTAACAGGTATAGGGGTACTTTCCATTTCTAAGCATCTTTTTCATTTCTTTTTATTAATAGGCTTTATTTTTTAGAACAGTTTTAGATGCACAGCAAAATTGAGAGGAAGACACAGAGTTCCCATGTACTCCTCCCCCAATCCCACCATATGCACAATTTCCCCAACTATCAACATCCCACTCCAGAGTGGTCCTTTAGTTAGAGCTGATGAACATGCACACATCACTATTAACCCAAGGCCATAGTTAACATTAGGGTTCACTCTTGGTGCTGTATAGTCCATGGGTTTGGACAAATGTACAATAAATGAATCTACCTTTACAGTATCATATAGAGTAGTTTCACTGTCCTAAAAATCCTCTGTGCTCCATCTACTCATCTCTCCCTCCCTTCTCCCAGTCCCTAGCAACCACTGCCTTTTTACTGTCTCCCTAGTTTCACCTTTTCCAGAATGTCCTATAGTTGGAATCACACAGCATGCAGTCATCAGTTTACCTATGGATGCACAATTGTTGCAGTATTATTTATTGAAAAGGCTATTATTTCTCCATCAAGTTGCCTTTGAAACTTGGTCGAAAATGCATTGTTCATATAGTGTAACTTCATTTCTGGACTTTCTACGACACTGCATTAATTTCTTTGTCTATATTTTCACCAAAACAACACTATTTTGATTACTGTAGGCTTTTTATAAATCTAGTAATAAGGTAATACTCATTCTCCAAATTAGTTTTTATTTTTTAAAGCTGTTTTGACTATTGTAGACTCTTTAAATTTCTGTATAAATTTTGTAAATTTTAGATTCAGTTATCAAATTATTTTAAAAGCCTACTGGAATTTCTATTTGGATTGCATTGATTCTATAGAACAATTTGTGGAGAACTGACAATCTTAACAATATTGAGTCTTCCAACCTATAAACATAGTGTATCTTTTTCTTCATTTGGATCTTTACTTGTCATCAACAGCATTTTATAGTTTTCAGTACACAGGTGTTTTACTTCCTATGAAGCAGACTAATTCCTAGGTATCTCATTTTTATGCTAAAGTAAATGTTATTTTTCAATTTCTAATAATTTGTTGTGAGTACATAGACATACAATTGATTTCTGTATATTAATCTTGCATACTGAAATTTTGCTAACCTCACCTGTTAGTTCCATCAGCTTTCTTTGTAGATTCCATTGCATCTCTACAGAGATGATCATGTCATATGCAAATGAAAGGTTCTATCTTTTCCTTTCCAATATGAATGCCTTTAATTTCCTCATCTTGCCTGATTGTACTGGTGAGAACCTCCTCCAGGTTAAATAGAAATGTGTTATTTCTCATCTTCAGGAGGAAAGCATTTGTCATTTACCATTGAGTATGATGTCATCTGTGGATTTGTGGTAGATGCCCTTCTGGTCCTTGTTTGATGAGAGCTTTTATGTCAAGTGTATGTTGAATATTATCAAATACATGTTTGTGTCTATTAAAGAGATGACACAATTTTTCTTTTTTGTTTCATAATAGTATTAATTATAATGATTAAATTCTGAATGTTAAGCCAACCATACATGCTTGTGATAAACTCCACTTGGTCATAATATCTTCTGCTCTTGATATATTGTCAGTTAGAGTGTGAAAATTTTGTTTAGATTTTTTTGCATTTATGTCCATGAGGGATATTAATCCCTCTATTTTTTTCTCTATTTGTCAGGGTTTTGGGTATGACTGATGCTGGCCTCAGATCGTGTTGGAAAGGATAGTCTCTTTTTTAATTTTCTGGAAGAATTTTTGTAGAATCAGAATTTGTCTCTCTTAAATATTTGGTAGAATATACTAGTGAAGCTACCTGTGAATGGAGACTGTGTGTATGTGAAAAGAAATTACAAATTCAATTTTAAAAATTTGATTTAGATAATTGATTTCTTCTTCAGTAAATATTGGTAGTTTGTCAGACATACAGACCAGTGGAACACAACAGAGGCCTCAGAAATAATGCCACACGTCTACAACCATCTGATCTTTGACAAACCTGATAAAAACAAGCAATGGGGAAAGGATTCCCTGTTTAATAAATGGTGGTGGGAAAAACTGGCTAACCGTATGAAAAAAGCTGAAACTGGATCCCTTCCTTACACTTTATACAAAAATTAACTCAAGATGGATTAAAGATTTAAACATAATACATAAAATCATAAAAACTCTAGAAGAAAACTAGGCAATACCATTCAGGACATAGGCATGGGCAAAGACTTCATGACTAAAACACCAAAAGAAATGGCAACAAAAGCCAAAATTGACAAATGGGATCTAATTAAACTAAAGAGCTTCTCCATGGAAAAATAAACTATCATCTAAGTGAACAGGCAACCTAGAGAATGGGAGAAAACTTTTGCAGTCTACCCATCTGACAAAGGGCTACTATCCAGAATCTACAAAGAACTAAAACAGATTTACAAGAAAAAAACCAAACAACCCCATCAAAAAGTGGGCAAAGGATATGAACAGACACTTCTCAAAAGAAGATATTTATGCAAGCAACAAACATATGAAAAAAAGCTCATCATCACTGGTCATTAGAGAAATGCAAATCAAAACCACATTGAGATATCATCTCTTGCCAGTTAGAATGGCAATCGTTAAAAAATCTGGAGACAACGGATGCTAGAGAGGATATGGAGAAATAGGAATGCTTTTACACTGTTGCTGGGAGTGTAAATTAGTTCAATCATTGTGGAAGACAGTGTGGTGACTCCTCAAGGATTTAGAACTAGAAATATCATTTGACCCAGCAATCCCATTACTAGGTATATACCCAAATAATTATAAATCATTTTATTTTAAAGACACATACACACATATGTTTATTGGGGCACTGTTCACAGTAGCAAAGACTTGGAACCAACCCAAATGCCCATCAATGATAGACAAGATAAAGAAAATGGGGCACATGCACACCATAGAATACTATGCAGCCATAAAAAAGGATGAGTTCATTTCCTTTGCAGGGACATAGATGAAGCTGGAAACCATCATTCTCAGCAAACTAACACAAGAACAGAAAAACCAAACACCACATGTTCTCACTCATAAGTGGGAGTTGAACAACAAGAACACATGGACACAGGGAGGGTAACATCACACACGGGGGCCGGTCAGGGGGTGAGGAGCTAGGGGAGGGATAGCATTAGGAGAAATATCTAATGTAGATGGTGGGGTGATGGGTGCAGCCAACCACCATGGCACGTGTTTACTTGTGTAACAAACCTGCATGTTCTACACATGTACCCAAGAGCTTAAAGTACAATAAAAAAAAATTGGTAGTTTGTGGTTTTCAAAGGTTTTGTCCATTTCATCTATGTAGTCAAATTAATTAACATAGAACCATTCATAACATTATCTTATTTTCCTGCCATTATCTTTTGATTCTGATGTCACTTTGCTTTTCTGATTTTGGTGATTTATGATTTCTCTTACTTTCTGATCAATCTTGCTAAATGTCTATCAATTTTATTGATCTTAAAGATACAGCTTTTGGTTTTATTGATTTTTTTTCTATTGTCTTTCTGCTTTCTATTTTGTTAACTTCCACTTTGACCTTTTTTACTTCCTTTCTTCTACTTACTTTGTCTTTAACTTGATCTTTTTTTTTTTTTGTACTGTTAAGGTAGAAGCTGAGGTCTTACACTTGAGAACTTTATTTTCTAATATCAGTGTTTGGTGCTCCAAATTTTCCTCTAAAAGCTTTAGTGATGATCTAATAAATTCTTATTTGTTATATTTTAATTTTAATTCACTTTAAAACACTATCTAATTTCCCTTTTAATTTCTCCTGTGACTGGTGGCTTATTTAGAAATGTGTTGTTTAGTATCCATGTTTGAGGGACTTTTTAGAGATTTTTCTGTTACTCATTTTTAATGTAATTCCATCGTGAGTAGAGCACAAACTTTGTATGATTTGGAAAACTGTATACTTTTTGAGGCTGGTTTTATGGCACCAAGTTTGACCTACCTTGGTAAATATTTTGTGTACCCTTGAAAATAATGTATACATGTTATTATTGGGTGGAGTGTTCTATAAATATCAACTAAGTCAAATTAGTTAATGATGTTTAAATATGCTATTCCTTACTGAGTTTTTGTTCATCTGTTTTATCAATTATTGAGAGAGGGTTACTAAATCTGTCTATAACTATAAAATTATATATTTTCCTTGCAGTTATATCAGTTTTTGCTTCAATTATTTTGTTTTTTGTTAATATCTAGGAGTGTTATTTCCTCTTAATAAATTAATCTTTTTGTCATGAAATCTCTTTATTCCTGCTTATTTCCTTTGTTTAAAATCTAATTTGTCTGGGATTAATATAGTAGCTCCAGCTTTATTTGATTACTGTTAACATAATGTCTCTTTCTCCATTCATTTACCTTTAAATTAGTTGTGTCTTTATATTTATTATGTATTTTCTATGATTAGCATATAGTTGGGTCTTGCTTTTGCAACCAATTAGACAATCTCTACCTTTTCATTTGAAGTATTTAGACCATTTACATTTAATATGATTATTAATATGGTTGTTGATACAAATATGAACATCTTGGTATTTATTTTCTATTTTCCCCCCTGTTTTTCTTTTCTCTTATTTTTTAAACCAACTTTTGAATTAATATATTAATTTTGACTATTATAATTCCTTAATCATAATTATTTGGCAAATGTTCATTTTATTTCTTTTGTTAGCTTTTGTTTTCCTAGTGGTTGCTATAGTTTTTGTACACACCTTTCAGGTGCTATTATACCACTTCCATATCATATGAGAACCTAAAAATCATATATTTATATTTTTCTTCTCTCAAACTTTGTTCTATTGTTGTCATACATTTTACTTTTACATAAGCTAAAGGCACCACAGAGCATTGTTATTATTTCTGTTTAAGCAGTCAATTATCTTTTAAATATATTTAAATAATAAGAACAAAACCTTTTATCTTTACCCATATAGTTACCAATTCTGCTTTGTATAGATCTATATTTCCCTCTGGTATCATGTTATATCTGCTTGAAGGACAACCTTTATTAAGTATTTCTTGCAGGTCTTCTCTGCGTGAATTCTTTCAGTTTTTGTATGTCTGCAATGTCTTTACTTTGCCTTAATTATTTAAAGATACTTTACAGAAACATAGATATTAGGTAAGTAGTTTTTATTTGTTGGGTTCTTTAAAGATGTTGCTGTGTTGATTTGTTGCTGGCATTATTTCTGACAAGAACTCTGCTGTCATTCTTCTTAGTTTTTCTGTGCCTAATGTGTCTTTTTTTCCTCTGGTGGATTTTAATATTTTCTCTTTATCACTGGTTTTGAGGAATTTGATAATAATATGTCTTAATGTTTCATGCTTTTTGTGGTTAGGGTTCAGTGAGACTTTTAAATCTGTGAATTTGTGGTTTTTTCATAGTTGATAAATTTTTGTTATCTTATTAATAAATATTTTTTCTGTGTCTACTCTCTCTTTCAAGGACTCCATTTATTAGGCTGCTTAAAATTGCCTGCTTAAAAATTAATAATTCACTGATGATCTGTTCATTAAAGAAAATTCTTTTCTGTCTGTTTTATTCTTCATAAAAGTACAATGTTCCAGTCTAACTGATGGAACAGGCACTTTTCCTGGGCACACATGTGCTTCTAGCACTGCTTCTTTTATCCTCTCTGGTGGTTCTTTCCCCAGCATCAGGTAGTGTCTTCACATGTATATACCGACTAGTACTCAGCTGAGCGCTGGAGGGAAACCCTCTATGGAACTCCAAGTTTATCTTTCTGTGCATTTATGCTCTCCAGTACTCTCTTCTGTGAACTCTAGCCCCCCAAGACTCCTAGCTCTGTCTCTTCAACTTAGGAGTTCATTGAGCTCCACATAGGTTGCTCTTCCCTGTACCCTAGCATGAAAACTCTATTGAGGCTGTAAGCTTGGGTAACTGTTCAGCTCACTTTGCTTCTTGTCTCTCAGGAATCACTGTCATTGGTTACTTGATGTCCAGTGCCTGGAAAACAGTGATTTCATATGTTTTGTTAGTTTTTTGTTGTTGTTGTTTCAGGTGTGCTTGTATTTGTGTGTATGTGTGTGGAAGGACAGGTCCAGTGTCAGTTACTTCATTTGTCTAGAAGCTTATGTATTCTCAGCACTTGTATTTGGAAACCTAGATAAAATAGATAATTTCCTAGGAATATATAATTTACTGAAACCGGTTTGAAAAACATAAAGAGACTAATTTCCAGAAAAGAAACAGAAAAAGTTACCAGTTAAATCTCCAGAAATCACTAGGTTTTATGTTTTCACAAGAGAATTCTATCAAACCTTTATAAAATAACAATCCCAACACTATTAAATAGTTCTCTTCTAGAACTTAGAGAAGAGAAGCCATCAAACCGTTTTATGAAATGACCATAGTAATTAAATTAAACAAAGATGGCACAAAAGAAAATAACAAATCAGTGCCAGTTATGAATATTGATTCAAAATTCATGAATAAAATATTACTAAGTAGAATTTTGCAGCAAATTAAAAAAGTAATTCACCATGACTAAGTGTGTCTTACTCCGGAAATATGAGTGACTCAATGCTTAGAAATTATTAATAATGTCATAACGTTGATAAAGCTAAGTTGAAAAAGCATGTGCTTGTTTCCATGAATGCTAAGACATTCAATAAAATTCAAAATCCATTCATGATTTAAAAAACTGCTGAAAAATGAGAATATATATGATAAAATACACCTATTTCACCTATTTCACTGTAAAGACAACAGCTTCTTTCTTGTTTGGAAGTACTTATAGTAAATTAAATCATAAGACTGGGATGTTCACTTTCATTATTATTATTTAGATTTATTTTGGAAGTGCCAGCTAATATAATGAGAAGTACTAGTAAGAAATTCAAAGTATAAAAACTAGAAGAGTGAAAATATAATAATTAGCTATACATAATATACAAATAATATTCTACTTATTAATTCATTATATACCTTAAAATCAGAGTATCTTCTTAAAAATTATTACAAACAAGATAATTCAATAATGTGTCTTGGTACACAGTCAATATACAGAATTTTACAACCTTTATTTACAAAAAGCAACAATTATTTGGAGGAGCTAAATGGAAGAATAAAGTCCATTAAAATATAAAGAAAAATCAATAACTACACCAAAAGTGTGGAAAATCTGTGAGAAAAACTGTACATTTCTTCTGAAGACAATTTTTTAAAGACCTGAACAACTGGAAAAAGTGCTGATATACTTGACCAGGAAACTCAGTATTACAAAGATATTAATTCCCTCAGTAAGTTAAACTCTAGCATTATTTGGAATCCAATAAAAATATCACTGAATTTTTTTCTAACTACTAGGCAAAGTTCTTATGGAAAAAATAAATAAGACAGAATAGGCAGAAAATATGTAAAGAATAAAAGTGATGACCAAGACTAACCCTGCTAGATTTTTAAACATATTATGAAACTAAAATAATTAAAATGGTACAGTATTGGTACCTGAATAAATCGATCTATGCCACAGAATAGAATGTCTAGAGATAGTTCTGCTGACTTGTGAAAATTTGCTAGCTCACAGAACTAGCATTTCATAAGTGCAAAAGTGGGTCATTCAATAAATGCTTTAGGACAAATAGGAAGCCAGTTGGAAAAAAATAAATCTATATTTATACCTCAGAGTTTATACTGAAACTCCAGATGGATAGAAGTTTTCAATTTTTTAAAAAGTGTTAAAAAATACTAGAAGACTCAGTCCAACGTGTAAGGAGCTTGCAAGTCACAACTTCCATTCATTCACACAATTTAAGAAAAGTTGAAAAACTGAAAATTAACAACTCTTTTTAGATCTACCAGAGAATTCAGATCATAGGATAAGCCACCACCCTGAAACTGGAGTTACAGGCAGACACAGAGAATCTGTTTACCTGGAGTGGGAAACTGAAATCTACAGTGAAACCAGCATCAGGTAGAAATACTGACTGACTAATTGCTGGAGACTGGGTGTGAACTAGTTTGCAAGGAAAAAATAAAAATAAAAATATAAACTCTAAAGGCTGAACATTGTGCGTGGGGAAGCACACTTTACCAAGTTTTGTCTCCCCAAACCCCAGTAGGTACTCAGGGTGAAGATCAGAGGAAAAATCCCGCCATATCTCCAGCAGAGACAGGGGAAAGGTAACTATTTTGAAATACTCCCAGGGTATTCTTTTCTCCTTTTAAAAATCCTACCCTCCAAGAAAACTATTTCACCAGAGCCTAACTGACTTGTGTCTTACCAGAACCTAAGCGGCTCTGGGGAAAGCTCATGGTCAACTCTAGCTTGTTCTAAACTCCATGTGAAAAAGAGAAATACCCAGCGAAGCCTCTTCTAGCTTTTCTGACTAGAGGAAAAGGGAGAAGGGAGAGGAGGTGCTGAGCAGCACTTGTGAAAGTCACTGTCCAGGGCACTGGCTCTCTAAAAGACTGAGACTAATCATGGGATTACAGAACACTTCCCATTACTCCACAATCCTTATGCTACATCACGAAAAGCCTATTTACCACAATTATTTCCACCCAGTACGTTATGTCTGGCTTTCAGTGAAATGTTACAAGTCATACTAAAAGTAAAAAATAAACAAAGCCCCAGATCACACACATAGACACACACAGAGTATGAAGAGACAAGGCAAGCATCAAAACCAGACTCAGATGTGGTAGAGAGGTTGAATAGCAGACCTAGAATTTAACCCTTTTTCCATTTAGAAAAAAAGAAAAAAGGGTGGCTAGCTACCAGCACTTATTTAATTTTTACATAAACACACTCTTCGAGGGTGAAGCAAATCTGACTGATTTTCACCGTGAAAATGAAATATAAAAACTTTTCATGGAATTATTTCTAAACAAGATTAACATCAGAATCATCTGAATGATCAGAATCATCTATTTTGGAAAAATCAGATTCATCAACTGAATATTCAGCCCACAACTATCTGAGGAGGATGTTAACATCACAAGTAGGATTGCTATTTTCTGGGATTTGACATTTTCAGCGATTGAGAATTACTACATTTTGTAAATGGAAATGCTGCTACTAAAAACAATTCTATAAATGGAATGATGTGCTTTATTTCCAAAGTTCACATACTAGAGCAATGTGAAAATAATACTATTTCATGGCAAAGTCATCTCAGGGTAAACATTGCAGCTGCAAGTGCCACCAGCAAGTAAAAAGGGTTAAAAGACCTATGATATATATTATGATAGTTTTAGTAGAAAAAGTAAGCAAAATGCAAGAATAGATGGGTAATGTAAACAGAGAGATGAAAATTCTAAAAAAGAATTAAAAAATAGTAGAGATCAGAAACACTGTAAAGAATTGAAGACTGCCTTCGATGATCTCATTAGAAGTCTAGACATGGCTGAAGAAAGAATCTCTGAACTTCAAGATATGTTAACAGAAATGTCACAAACTGAAAATCAAAGAGAAGAGACTTAGAAAATGGACCAGAATATCTCAGAACTGTGGGACAGGTACAAAAGATGTGACACGTGCATAATGGGAACACCAGAAAAAGAAGAGAAAAAGCAACAGATGAACTATTGAAGCAATACAGAATAAGAATTCTCCAAAATTAAGACAAACATGAAACCACGAATTCCAGAATCTTGGAGAATATCAAGAATGAAAAATGCCAAAATATCTACTCCTAGGCGTATTACATCCAAACTGCAGAAAATAAACACAAAGAAAAAATTGCTGAAAGGAGCCAGAGGCAGAGTAATCCATCTTATCCATAGAGGAGTAATGGTAAGAATTACATCCAACTTCTCCTTGGACACCAGGCAAGCAGGAAGAAAGCGGAGTGAAATATTTAATATGTTGGAAGAATAAACCCATCAACCCAGAATTTGGTGAAATTATCCTCTAAAAGTGAAGGAGAAATAGACTTTCTCAGACAATAAAGAATAAGTAATTTGTCAGCAGGAGACCTACCTTGCAAGAAATGTTAAAGAAGTTATTCAGAGAGAAGGAAAGTGATATAGGTCAGAAACTTAGATCTATGTAAAGGAAAGCATGTTAGATAAGGCATAAATAAAGGAAAACTAAGATCTTTTATTTTTCTTATTCTTAATGGATCTAACAGATAACAGTTTGTTCAAAATAAGAGCAACAATGTGTTTGCTGATTTTAGCTTGTGAAAAAGTAAAATGAATAACATCAATGTTATAAGAGATAAGACAGAAGGATTGGGAATATGCTCTTAAAAGGTACTGGCATTACCCATGAAGCAGTATAGTGTTATCGAAAAGTGGACACAGATTAGTTGTAAATGTATATTGTCAACTCTACAACAACTGCCAAAGTAAGTAAAAAGTGTAATTTATATGCAAAGAAAGGAGAGAAAGTAGAATCATATAAAATAAACAAAATTACAGATGGCAGAAAAACAGTGGAAGGTGAAAATAGAAACAAAGAACGAAGGCAACAAATAGAAAATAATACCAAATATGGTAGATGCAAATCCAACTATATTAACAATTACTTTAAAGGTAAATGTTCTAAATACATCAATTAAAAAAACAGAGACTGAGTGGATAAGGAACAGGACTGAACCATATCATCTACAACAGGGGTCCTCAACCCCCAGGCTATGGCCTGTTAGAAACTGCACTCCACAGCAGGTGAGTGGCAGGGAAGCAAGCGTTACTGCCTGAGCTGCACCTCCTGTCAGATCACTGGAGGCATCAGATTCTCATAGGAGAGTGAACCTTATTGTGAACTGCACATGCAAGAGATCTAGGTTGGGTGCTTCTTGTGAGAATCTAATGCCTGATGATCTGAGGTAGAACAGTTTCAGCCCAAAACTATCCCCCACCCCAGGTCCATGGAAAAATTTTATTCCACAAAACTGATCCCTGGTGCCAAAAAGGTCGGGGACCACCAATCTACAAGACATCCACTTTAAATATAAAGACACATGTAGAGAAAGAGTAATGAGATGAAGAAAGATACACAACACTAATAGTAATCAAAAGAAAACTAGAGTAGATACATTAATTTCTGACAAAGTAGGTTTCAGAACAAGGAAAGTTATCAAGGATAAGAGAGTTTTAAATAATAATAAAGGGATCACTTTTCCAAGAAGACATAACAGTTCTCAAAGTGTATGCCCTTAACAACAGAGTGTCAAAATACATGAAGAAAAAAAATAATATAATTGCAAGGAGAAGAAGACAAATCCACGATTAAAGGTGAAGAATTCAACATACCCCTATCGGTAACTAACAGATCCAGAAGCAGAACATCGGTAAGGATATAGTGAACAGCACCATTAGTCAGCAAGATATAATAAACTTTTTTTTTTGAGATAGAGTCTTTGTCACCCAGGCTGGAGTGCAGTGGGGCAATCTTGGCTCACTACAACTTCCACCTCCCAGGTACAAGTGATTCTCCTGCCTCAGCCTCCTAAGTAGCTGGTTTACAGGTGTGTGCCACAATGCCTGGCTAATTATTGTATTTTTAGTAGAGACGAGGTTTCACCATGTTGGCCAGGCTGGTCTCAAATTCCTGTCCTCAAGTAATGTACCCACCTCAGCCTCCCAAAATGTGGGATTATAGGTATGAACCACTGCACCCAGCCCAATAAACTTTTATAGAATACTATCTAACAACAGCAGAATATAATTCTTCTCAAGCTCATAGAACATTCACCAAGATAAACCAGATTCTGGGCTATTAAAACATTAATACATCTTAACAAATATAAAGAATGGATATCATAAAATGTATTGCTCTCACACTACAATAAAATAAAAGTAGAATTTCATAACAAAAAATAGATGGAGAATCCTAAAATACCTAGAAATTAAACAACACAGTTTTAAATAATGTGTGGGTCCAAAAAAAAAAAAAATCTAAAGAGAATTTTTCTTTCTTTTGAGATGAAGTCTTGCTCTGTCGTCCAGGCTGGAGTGCAATGGCACAACCTTGGCTCACTGCAACCTCTGCCTCCTGGGTTCAAGCAATTCTCCTGCCTCAGTCTCCCAAGTAGCTGGGATTACAGGTGTGTACCACCACACCCGGCTAATTTTTTGTATCTTTGGTAGAGACAGAGGGTTTCTTAATGTTGGCCAGGCTGGTCTCAAACTCCTGACCTCATGATCCATCTGCCTCGGCCTCCCAAAGTTCTGGGATTATAGACGTGAGCCAGCATGTCCAGCCCTGAAGAGAAATTGTTAATATTTTTAATTAAATAAAAATACAACTTAATTAAAACTTGTGTGCTAGGTGCAGTGGTTCATGTCTGTAATCCCAACACTTTGGGAAGCTGAGGCAGGCGAATCACCTGAGGTTAGGAGTTTGAGAGCAGTCTGGTCAACATGGTGAAACCTCATTTCTACAAAAAATACTAAAATTAGCAAGGCATGGTGGGACATGCCTGTAATCCCAGCTACTTAGGAGGCTCAGGCAGAAGAATCGCTTGAACCTGGCAGGCAGAGATTATAGTGAGCTGAGGTCCCACCACTGCACTCCAGTCTGGGTGAAAGAGCGAGACTTCTTCTAAAAAAAAAAAACAAAACTTATGGGAAGCAGCAAAAGCAGTGTTTAGAGGGAAAGTTATAGCATTTCATCCATATATTGGAAAAGGAGAAAAAAAATTTAAAATAATCAGGGCTTTTACCTTAGAAAATTAGGAAAAGCAGAGCAAGTTAAATCCAAAGTAAGCTGAAGAAAAGAATTAAGAAAATCAAAGCAGAAATTGATGAAATTAAAAACAGAAAATCAAGTGAAAAATTAATGAAACCAAAAACTGATCTTTGAAAAGATCAATAAAATTGATAAACCTCTAGCCAGGCTAACCAATTAAAAAAGAGAGCAGATACAAGAAACTCATATCACAAATGAAAGAGGGGTTATCACTACTGATCCCATCAAGATTAGAAGATAATAAAGGAATATCGTAAACTATACCTACAAATTGGATGACCTAGATGAAATGGATCAATTCCTTGAAAGGCATAATCTTTCTGCTATCGCTTGAATATGTCTCCTCCAAAATTCAGGTGCTGTCAATGTGATAGTATTAGGAGGTAGGCCCTTAAGAAATGATTAGGCCATGAGAGGTCACCTCTTGTGAATGGGATTAGGTACCGTTATAGAAGGGCTTGGGGGAGGAAGTTTGCCTTTTTTTGCCCTTCTGCCTTCTATCATGTAAGAACACAGTGTTTTTTCAGTTGGGAATATACAGTGTGCAAGGTATCATCTTGGAAGTGGAGAACAGCCCTGCCCAGACACCAAACCTGCTGGTTGATCTCAGACTTCCCAACCTACAGAACTGTGAAAAAATAAACTTCTGTTCTTTGTAAATTACCCAATTTGTGCTATTCTGTTATAGCAACACAAAATGTACACTTTCAAAGCACTTAGACACTTCCAAAACCCACAAAAGAAGAAATATGTTATCTAAGTAGACTTATATCAAGAAATTAAATTAATAATTAATAATTTTCAAGACATAAAGTACCCAACTTGGATGAGTTTACTGGTGAATTTCACAAAATAGTTAGCGGAAAAATAATACTGATTCTCTACAATCTTTCTCAGAAGATAGAAACAGAAGGAATACTTTCTAATTCATTCTATGAGACCAGCATTATCCAAATATCAAAACCAGATAATGACATTACAAGAAAAAATTAACTACAGAATAATTGGACATCCACATGCAAGAAAGAGGATTCTAGACATAGATCTTATACCTTTTACAAAAGAAGAAACCTTCAAATGTATCAGAGACCTAGAAAATGCAAACCAATAACACTCTTAGGAGATAACATAGTCTGGATAGCAAAGTCAGGATGATTTTATGTTTGGTGATAACTTTCAGATGAAATACCAAAAGCATGAGCCGTGAAAGAAGACAAGCCACAAAATGGAAGAAAAAAATGCAAAAGGCATGTGTGATAAAGGACTGTTACCCAAAATATACGAAGAATTCTTAATTTTCAACAATAAGATAACAAAATTTTAAAATGAGTAAAAAACAATAATAAGTATCTCACTAAAGAAGGGAATTGCAAAATAATGCAATGAGATATCAGTTAAAATGGCTGAAACTCAAACTATTAATAATATTAAGTACTGGTGAGGATATGGAGGAAGAGAAACTCTCATTTATTGCTGGTGGAAATGAAAACTTGTACAGTCCTTTGGAAGACAGTTTGGGGGTTTCTTACAAAACTAAACATACTCTTACCATATGATCCAGAAGTCATACTTTTTGGTATTTACCTAAGTGAGCCAAGAAATTATGTTGATGCAAAACTTGTGCAAGGATGTTTATAGCAGCATTATTCTTAAATGCCCCAAACTGGAAGCAAATATTGTGTGTTTCAGTAGGTGAATGAATAAATTGTAACACATCCAGACAATAGAATGTTATTCAGTACTAAAAGGAAATGAGCTGTCAAGCCATGAAAAGATGTGGAAGAATCTTAAATGCATATTACTAAGTGAAAGAGGTCAATCTGAAAAGGCCACACACTGTATGATTCCAATGATGTGACATTCAAGAAAAGGCAAAACTATGGATACAGTTAAAAGATCAGTGGTTCTCAAGGCAGTAAGGAGCTGGTAGAGATGAATAGGTAAGGCACAGAAGATTTTTTTTTTTTTGAGATGGACTCTCACTCTGTTACCCAAGCTGGAGAGCAGTGGAACCAGGTCAGCTCATTGCAACCTCTGTCTCCTGAGTTCAAGCAATTCTCCTGCCTCAGCTTCCTGAGTAGCTGGGAATACAGGCGCCCACCACTACACTTGGCCTGGCTAATTTTTTTATATTTTTAGTAGAGACGGGGTTTCATTATGTTGGCCAGGCTGATCTTGAACTCCCGACGTCAGGTGATCCACCCACCTTGGCCTCCCAAAGTACTGGGATTACAGGTGTGAGTCACCAGGCCCAGCCCCCAGAAGATTTTTAAGACAGTGGAACTATTCTGTATAATACTATAATGGTAGATACATGTCATTATCCACTTATTCAAATCCATAGAATGTACAACACCAGAGTGAACTCTAAGGTGAACAATGGACTTTGGATGACAATTATGTGTCAATGTAGGTTTACCAAGTGCAAAAAATGCACTACTCTAGTCAGGGATGTCAATCATAGGGGAGCTGTGTGTGTGTTGGGAAAAAGGGCATATGAGAAGTCTGAACTTTCCACCCAGTTTTACTGTGAACCTAAAACTCTAAAAATAAAGTATAATAATTTAAAAAAACGAACAGAATGGCTTATTGGGGAATTTTTAAAAATTATTTTGTAACAGAGAAAGTATGACCAAAGAATCAGAAGCCATAATCAATAACACCGACTATATACAAATAAAAAATTACAACTATGAACTGAGTTAAATCAAGATTATATATTCCATTGTAGCGTTTAATAGCAAAGGATCCATTGAAACATTAATTAATGGATATGGCATACACTATTAATGGAATTCTATTTGACTTTTAAAAATGATGAGGAACTGCTTCACTTATGATTAGAAACAATCTAGAGGGTATATTAAGTGAAAAAAGCAAAGTCAGAATAGTTGGTAAAGTAGGCTACCACTTGTGTGAAAAACAAGTGAGAGGTGGAAACCCATGTGCAGACAGTCCACAATTTACAATGGTTCAAGTTACTTTTGACTTTTGGGTGGTGTGAAAACAATATCTGCGTTCAGTGGAAATTGCACTTTGAGTATCCATACAATCACTCTGCTTTTCACTTTCTGTAAAGTATTTAATTAATTGCAAGAGACAGTCAACATTGTATTATGAAACAGGCTTTGTGTAAGACAAGTTGGCCCCAATTGTAGGCTAATGGAAGTTGTTCTGAGCATGTTTAAGATAGGCTAGGCTAAGCTGGGATTGATGATCAGTAGGTTAAGTGTATTAAGTGCATTTTTGACTTAGGATATTTTCAACTTATGGTGGGTTTATCAGGACATAACTCCATTGTAAATCAAGGAGCATCTGTATGTATTTGCATTTTCACATATAAACATGTATGTGCACACAGATGTGCACACACTAGCACTGGGTAGATGCATAATACATAACATGGGCTGCCTCTGGGGAGACAGAACATTGCAGCTGAGCGCAGATGGAGCAGGAGATTCTTCTACATTCACTATTTTCTATTTTTAAGCTTTGAACCATGAGAATATATTATTCATTACGAAATATAAGTTAAGCTGTATAAAATTACATTACACACACCAGAGCAAAATGTAAAGTATTTGTAGATAGTCTCCTATGTCAGATTAACCAGCACCTGACTCTTTTTGACCCACATTCTTCAGCCACATGGAGCAGAGATCTCACCCAGTGATTGTTATCTGTTTGTGAAGGATGTGTCAGGCAGTCTTTAATTTGCTTGGCTGATCATTGTTTTGAATTATGTTGGACCTAGCTGCTCATTAACACCCTGAGTGGAGCCACTGGTACTTTTTCTCTTTCACACAACAATGTATGCAGATTTTTAAAAAATGGAACTGTTTTGAAAGTTATAATCTGGATGCCCCGCTTTTAGCCAATATCTAACACAGTTGTTTCTTAGTTAAAACAATTATTTTGTAATGTCTGTCACTATTTATGGTTTAATGCAATTATAGCTCATATATTTTCTCAAACTAGAGTTATCAAGATATCAAAAAAGATATCAATGTTTAAGACAATTTGCAAAGGGAAATAAAATAATATTTATGGGCAACTGTCAGTGAATCAGAAATCATGCTAAGGGATGATTTTGCTAGAATATTTCTTACTTCTAGTTTCTATGGGAAAGTGCCTTTTTCTTTTTAATGATTGGTATGATGCTGTGTTCCCTTAATTTGTTTTATAAAACATCTTTTTTTGGACTCTGGGTTCAGTATGCAAAATTTCTTCAAAGAGGATTTGTTCATTTTATTCCCTACCGAGGTCACCATTTCTTAGCTCGTACCTGTCTGATGCTTGCAGGAAGTGAGCATTTATGCTTCTTAGGTGCATCTCTTGTTGCCTGAAGGTAAAGGAATTGCCTAGGAGGAGAGTAATAAAGCTGCATTAATTTCTTGATAGAGATCTTACCCAATAGCCTGTGAAATATTCATGCAGTGATCTGATTTATATTGGTTTTTAGCATTAACTCAATATCATTACTCTGAGAATGCTAAAGATGCCCTGAAATTACTTTTAGTAAATCCATAAGTGGAATGTACTGGGACACATTTTCTGCTCTTTACAGACCCATCAAAATAGAGAATTGTTTGGGGGATTTCCAGAGTAAACTTATTCATCCGTGGCCATCAGTGCTCCACAAACTTTTCAGAAACAATAGGATTTGCAACTAGGGAATAACTCAAGGAACAAAATACAACAACAAAATGTTAGCTTTTAAGGCAGATATATTGTTCCACTGAGAAAGAAAACTATCTCCTAATGAATCTGATGTTATTCCAAGAGTGGGCTTTCAAGGGATGGTCTTCTTTTATCTGAGTTTGGTCTTCTTCCCTTGTCTTATGAGTGGGATTGCTTTCCTGTGTGTGTGTGTGTGTGTGTGTGTGTGTATTTGAGATATAATTACAAACAGTGAAAGGCACAGGTCTTAAATGAGCAGTTCAATGACATGCCAAATGTACGTACACCTCTACAACCAACATCCCAGCCAGCGCATGGAGCATAGACATTACACTCTCCCAAGCTCTTTCATGTCCTTTTCCAGGGACTATTCTGATTGCAATCTCTAGCAATTAGTTTTTTCAGCTACTAACTTCATAAAGGTGGATTTTAAATAAAGTAGGAATACTTTTTTGTCTGATTTCTCTTGCTTAGCATAATGTTTTTGAGATTTCTATATTGTGTGGATCAGTAATTTGTCCCTTTTCATTATTTGTAGCACTCTATTGTATGGATATAAAACAATATGTTTATCCATCTTTCAGTGGGGGGACTTTGTTTCCAATTTTGGCTATTATGGACAAAGCTACAATTAATATTCTTATATGAGTTGTTTTTGTGAATATATATTTCCATTTTTTTTTTCTCGGTAGAGGGAGTCATATATCCATGAGTGGGAATTCTCAGGTTAAAATAGGGGTTTATGTTTAATTTCATAAGATGTTGCCAAACATTCTTCTACCATGGTTGTACCGTTTCATGCTCCTTCCAGCAAAATATGACAATTGCTGTGTTTCATGTCCTTATCAACTCTTGGTATTTTCAGTCTTTAATTTTAGCCACTCTAGTGTATTTGAAGCATTGTGCTGGTTGTAATAAATTTCATGTGTTTGTTGGTCACTCATACACATAGCTTCTTAGTTAAAAAGTTACAGTTTGCTTCTGAGAAACCAGAAGTAAAAACTGGAGGTAAAATTATTTCTTGATGTTTTTTCCCTTTAGTCTTAAACAAATAAATAATGGGGGAGAATGAGTTTTATCCTGTTAGAGCAAATGTCAACAAATTGGCCAAAAGGGGTAAAAATATTGTGCAATTTTTTTGCTTTTCCATTTTGGTCTATCCTTCCATTTGGGTGTTGTAATCCTTGTGGTGATACTTATTTTCATTTGCTTACTTAGTAAATCAGAGACTTAAACTATATTAATTTATGACTTGCAAGATGTAATTTCCTATTGTACATTTCCTGTGCAGCTTTGCCAAAATCGTTAGATATCAAATATACTCAACAAACTTAAACCAAGGTATTGCTGGGTTAAGAGGGACCAAAGTCTTAACTTTACACAGATTTTATTATAGTACAACATGCATGCCCACATACACAAATCATGAGCATTCAACCAAATGAATTTGTATAAAATGAACACCCTCAGATCAAGATGTAGCCATTTCTAACACCACAGAAAACTCCCTAGCACCACCTCTCAATGATTAAAACCACAGATAACCACTGTATTGATATTCATTAAAATAAATTGGTCTTACTTGTTTTTTAGTGTTTATGAAATGAGGAGTTACCGGGTAGATTATTTTAGCTGGCTTCTTTCCCTTGGCATCATATCTGTGGGATTTATCCATGTTGTTTGTAGCAGTAGGACTGCCTTTGCCCTTTTTGACTCTGCATTTTATATTAATTTTAGAATCAACTCATCAAATTCCCCCCAAAACACCTGCTGTAATTTTTATTGTGGTCGCACTGGATCTCAATCAAAGCTTAGCCATTTTCTGACTTCCATCTCCAAACATGATTTTAACTTGCATTTATTTTGGTCTTCTTCAGTTGCTCTTGATCATATTCTATAGTTGTGTAATGGTCCTGTGCATAGTTTGGTAGATCTATTTCTAGATATTTGATTGTTTTCGGACACTCTTATGAACAGTATTATTATTAAAGTTGTATCTTCCAATTATTTGTGGCTAATATTAATATAAGGCTATAGTAACCAAAACATCATGGTACTGGTACAAAAACAGACACATAGACCAGCGGAACAGAATAGAGAACCCAAAATGAAGCTGGACACCAACAACCATGCAATCTTTGACAAAGTCAACAAAAATAAGCAATGGGGAAAGGACTCTCTATTCAATAAATGGTGCTGGGATAATTGGTTAGCCATATGCAGAACAAAGTCGGACACCTACTTTTTACCATATGCAAAAATTAGCTCAAGACTAATTTAAGAATTAAATGTAAGACCTCAAATTATAGGAATTCTAAAAGAAAACCTAAGAAACATCATTCTGGACATCGGCCTTGGGAAAGAATTTACAACTAAGTCGTCAAAAGCAATTGCAACAAAATCAAAAATTGGCAGGTGGAAGCTAATTAAACTAAAGAGTTCCTGGACAGTAAAAGAAATGATCAACAGAGTAAACAGAAAATCTACAGAATGAGAGAAAATATTCTCAAACTACACACGTGACAATGGACTAATATCCACAATCTATAAGGAACTTAAACAATTGGATAAGCAAAAAACAAATAACTTCATTTAAAAATGGGCAAAAGATACAAGCAGACACCTCTCAAAAGAAGACATACAAGCAACCCACAAACATATGAAAAAGCATTCAACATCACTAATCATCAGAGGAATTGCAAATAAAAACTCCCCTGAGATACCATCTCACACCAGTCAGAATGGCTACTGTTTACAAGTCAAAATGCAACAGACGCTGGTGAGGCTGCAGAGAAAAAAGGAATGATTATACACTGATAGTAGAAATGTAAATTAGTTCAGCCAATGTGGAAAGCAGTTTGGAGATTTCTCAAGATCTTAAAAACAAAATTAGCATTTGAAAAGAAAACCAGTCATTCTACCAAAAAGACCCATACACTCACATGCTCATCTCAGCACTATTCACAATAACAAAGACATAGAGTCATCAGTGCCCAGAGACATAGGTGAAATCCCATCAGTGGTGGATTGAATAAAGATGTGGTACATGTACACTATGGAATATTATGAGGCCATAAAGAAGAATGAAATCATGTCCTTTGCAGCAACACGGATGCAACTGGAGGCCATTATCTTAAGTGAATTAACACAGGAACAGAAAACCAAATACTGCATCTTCTAGCTTATAAATGGGAGCTAAACAATGGGTACTCATGGATGTAAATAAAGAACAATTGGCTGGGTGCGGTAGCTCACACCTGTAATCCCAGCATTTGGGAGGTGGAGGCAGGCAGGTCACCTGAGGTCAGGAGTTCAAGACCAGCCTGGCCAACATAGTGAAACCCCGTCTCTACTAAAAATACAAAAAATTAGCCAGGCATAGTGGTGCATGCCTGTAATCCCAGCTACGTGGGAGGCTGAGGCAGGGAGAATTGCTTGAACCCAGGATGTGGTGGTTGCAGTGAGCCCATATCACACCACTGCACTCCAGCCTGGGCAACAGAGTGAGACTCTGTCTCAAAAAAGCAAAAACAAAAAACAAAAAAACAATGAAGTAAGACAAAAACAATAGACACTCGAGAGAAAGGGAGGGGAAGCAAGGTTTGAGAAACTAACTATGGGGTACTGTGCTCAGTATCTGGGTGATGAGATCATTTGTACCCCAAACCAGCATCATACAATAAACTCAGGTTACATACCTGAACAGGTACTCTCTAAATCTAAAATAAAAGTTGAAAAAAAGAGAATTATCTCCAATAAAAATGCATTACTTTTGAGATCACAAATCATTTTTAGAGTAAGTCATATACATTATCATATATAAGCAATATAAACAGTACAATATAAACAATATTTAAGGAGTTAGGATTATTGGAGATTTTCATCTTTTCTTTTACATGTATTTTTCAGTTTTCCCTACTGGAGATGTAATAGTTTGGAAGACCTTCTATAAGGAACAGTGTACAATGGATCCACGGAGACTCAGAGCGACCTTCCTGGGAAGGCTGGTGAAAGGCTGAGGTGGAGAACAAGCCACAGCTGTCAGGCATCAAGGCTGTTTGGGATTTAAATTGTTCCTTGCAGCTCTGGCAGGACTCGTATTTCTTGGACAGGATTTATATTAACATCTTACCAGAAAGGGTTTTAAAAATAGAAAAGACTCCTGAGAATGGTAGAGAATCTCATGCTATTATCTCATTTTCTAAGCTAAATTTTAGAAATACACACAAAGCTACTTATCTTTTCGGTTCTCTTTTAAGCCCAGAATGGTTTTTGTACCTACAGCTGCTTGCTGGGGCTGCTGGAATGAAGTACCTCTGACTCAGTGGCTTGAAAAACAGAAACTCATTTCTTCCAGTCCTGGAAGCTGGAAGTCTGAGATCAAGGTGTCGGTGGGCAGGGTCAGTTCCTTCTGAGGCTGAGGGGGAAGCTGCTCCCCTGGGCTTGTAGCTGGCAGCTTCTCCTGGCATCCCCACATTGTCTTCTCATACACTGAGCTGTGTGTTTTTGTGTAAAAATTCCCTTCTTATAAAAACTCCAGTTTTATTAGATTAGGACCCATACTATGGCCGCATTTTAATTTAATCATCTGTTAAAAGAGCCTTTTTCCAAACACGGCCACATTCTGAGGGACGGGGAGTCAGGACTCCAGCATAGGAGTTTGGGGTGGCACAATTCATCCCATAACAGTGCAGCTCTTCGTGCCTCTGTGTTTATAGGTTTGCTGTACAAGAGTTATGGGAATCATTGGTGATTCATCCATTCCCCTGTCCCCCAGCACTGGGTTCCTGGCAGAGGCTGATACCGAGGTAAAGTAAACAACAACACAACCGAGGTTTCTGACTGGGCTCTGCATGGAATCTTGATTTTCATTTATTGAGCAGAAATGAACCCGTCGCAGAGACTGGCTCCCAGTGGCTGTCACTACCCCTCCCCACCGAGGCAGGGACATCACTCAGGTTGGCAAGGCTTTTGGGATGGCAGATCCTAGAACTCTCAGAAGGCCTTCCTATCTCCAGACCATTTTAACTTGTGAAAAGCATTGAGCATGAAACGTGGTAGCTGGCAACAACGGTGGCCTTTCTGTGAAATAACCACCTGCTTTCCTCCCGTGGTTCATTCAGTGCAGTAGGAGATACACATGCCAAGATGAGCTGGGGGACCATGGGGTAAACAGTTGGTCATCGGAGGCTGCCTGAGTCCAGGCTTTAAAACTGGGAGAGACCTTAGCGATGAACTGGTTCAGCTCTCTCATTTCTCATAAGAAAATGATGACCAGTAATGAGAGTATGTCCAATAATGAATGGTTAAGTGTAGTAGAAGAAGGATTACATAAACATGTCAAAATACTTAAATACAAGAAAGGATGAAAATCCATCCTAGATATAAACCAAGGGAATGGAAGATGCATGCCCACATGAAAACTTGCATATACATGCTCATATCATCATCATTCATCCTAGCCCCAAAACTGGAAACAACTCAGATGTCCTTCAATGAATGAACGGACAAACAAAATGTAATCTTATTCTGCCACAAAAGGAAATTTTTTGACACATGCCATGACATGGATGAGACTTAAAAACATTATGCCAAGTAAAATAAGCCAGGCACGAAAGGCCATAAATTGTATAAAATATCCAAAATTGATATGAAGTAGACAGAACCAGTGGTTGCCAAGGGCTGGGGGGAAGGGAAACGTGGGGAGGGACTGCTCATGGGTTTCTTTTGAAGTGGGGTGTTCGCTTTATCATGTAGGTGTCCCCCTGCACGCTGAAGGGGTGAGCCTGTGAGCCGTGGGAGGGTATGGAGGGAGCAAAGTGTGAAGGGTCATGGAGGCACAGACATCAGAAACTGGGAGACGAGAAGGGTCAGCCATTCCAGTGTTGCTCACGTGACCCAGGAAGACAGCAGAAGGAAAGGAAAGGGATCTGTTGAACCTAGAGGCCGAGTCTTCCATGAGCAAGTAGGGAGATGAGGGGGTTACATCAGGTTTACTCAGGCCCTGTCGCCTCTGGGAGCCGTGATGGCTCTGCTGCACAGTGTTTCATCTGCGACCATGGATTCTTGACATACCACCATTTATAGGTGGGCTTCTAAGGGTGTATAAGCCCCCCAAAATGGTATGCCAGATTCTACGTGTGCAGTACACAGCTCACATACGTTCTCTTTCCTTGAGAAAAGCTTTCATAACTCGTCAGATTTTCAAAGAGATAAGTGATCTAAAAAACCAAACTAACCTAAGAATCACTGCTATAAAGAATTTGTGAGAGGAATAACTTGATGAAGACTATAAAAGCTGCACACGGACATAGGAGGGGCACGCAGCTCTTAGTCTGGCCTGGAGTCTCTGCCTACCCAACCCCAACCCAGATAGCTGGAGCCTCCAGAGGCAGCAGGACTGCGAGACCAGAGATAGGAGGGAGGGCAGGCTCTGGAAATCCACAGGGCACTCCCCGCATCGCTGAGGAACTCGCCAGTGACGTCTTCAGGGGGCAGCTGCTACCTACGTTGCTGAACGGAATTTATTGACTTCAGCTGGCCTCTGCGTAAGAAAAGACCTTTCAAACGAATATAAGAAAATTCCAAGTATACAATACAGTATTGTTAACTGCAGTCACCATGCTGTACATTATTAACCCAGAATTTACTCGTCTCATACTGAGGGTTTACACCCTTTGACCAACATGTCCCTATTTCCCACACCCCAGCCCCGGGTCAACCACCATTCCGCTTCCACCAGTTGGGCTTTTATACACTCCACAGATAAGTGAGATCATGCAGTATTTGTCTTTCCCTGTTAAACTTATGTTAAATGTTCTCACCACAGATGTGCGCGTGCACACACACACACAGGGTAACTAAGTAAAGTGATGAAGGTGTTAACTAACTTGATTGTGGTCATCATTCCACAATATATGCATATATGAAATCATCACATTGTATACCTTAAATTTATATATTGTATATGCTGACCATACCTCCATAAAGCTGGGAAAAAATATATGGAGTGCTAAGCTCTCAACAATAGTAGTTTGCAGACTAGAAACCAAAAAACAGGCCTGGTTGTTTTTTGTTTTTTTTTTCAGGACATGTTCAGCTTGACTGATGAAGACTATTAACCTCCAAGATACTAACAGCAACTTGCAACCTGCCGTGCTAGCTTTCTCTGTTCATAGCCTTGCATGAATTAGGAGAAAAAATAAGATAAAAACCTACAGTTCTTTTTTTTTTTTTTTTTTTTTTTCGGTGCTCTACACGTTCAGAGAAACTTCTCTAGTAACGAACTATAGAAATGATCCCTGAAAGTATAGTCTTAAAAACCTACAGTTCTTAAAGACAATAAAACCACATGAAAGGTATCTGCTGCAGGGATTCTAAAGACATGACACATTGCTGTCCTGCGTCTCTGTGCTGTCCACTCACCAGCCGCCCGCCCGCTTGTGTCTTTCTCTCCCCTACACCTCCACCCACAGGCTGCCGGCTGAGGTTGCTATGCAGACAGAATCGCTCAGTGACTGATCTACTTCCTATTTCTTTAATCACATAACTTTTCCTGATTATAAAAGCAATGCATGCTTATTATAGAAACTTTAGAACATAAGAAAGGTATAAAAATGAAACTATGACCCCCAAAAATAAAAAGGATACAAAACTGCATATGAAGTTTCCCAATTTTGTAAGAGAACAGTAATGATTTTGCATCTATGAATGGAACAAAGGCCCGAATGTCGTCTTCCCTCAATATTTTCAGCCTCACCAGCCTGGGAGCAGAAGTGAGCTTACAGGGCCTCTCTTTGCACCTCAGTTATGGCAGCTCTGGGCCACTACCTGCTGGGGAGGCATCCGGACCCCCACTGTCTCACTTCCCCAGTTGTTTTTGTGGGTGGCCAGAAAGTGCTCAGATGTCCTCTGGAACTGGACTCCACAGCTCCCAGGCCCTGCACAGCTGCCCCAACCCCACCCTTGAGAGTGTCCAAAAAGGGGGCTAGTCTCTGGTCCTTGTTGGGCTGGGGTAGAGGGAGGCCAATCCCACCATCCTTTCCCATCCCCATCAGGGTCTAGCCTGAACTCCTCCTCTCTTAGCCAAAGCTGAACCTTCCTGCACATTGATCCTGGAAATAAATGCTCTGAGGGGCCACCGTCGACCATGCAGAGGGAAAGCACTAAGTCCCTAAATATCACACACTCTCCCTGCACCTGCAGGTGCTGAGATGGCAGCTAGTTACAGACTTCCTTTTCTATATCCCTGTGCATTTTCTAAACTCTCCACAATAAACATTAAAATCACAATAAAGAAGAAATCAAGAACAAAAATGTCTTAGTATGCTGCATTTATTTAGTGAAATGGTTGATGAAAATTTGCATTTTACTTATTTCCAATCATTATGTAGCTCTGTTAAAACCTCACCAAGAAGTCAGAACATGAAGTTCATACAAGTATTTGGTGGACTTTGGGAAATCTTGAAAATGTAGGAGGCAGCCACATAGAAGCTTACGTACTCTGAGAAGGATACAGATGCAGTCTGAGGGCCACACGTCTTTGGTTTGCATTGGCACTGGGCCCTGTTTGCTGTCCAGCAGAAAACCCCTGCCACCACACAGTGGGACTCTCTTCTCCATCTCTACATTCCTTCACAGCTGAAATGACCCAAAATGAACCAAAAAATCTGAACAACAGCCCTCAGCCCTAGACCTTTCCTCTGACAGAGTCTACCCAAATGAGAAGGAACCAGAAAAACAGCCATGGTAATATGATAAAACAAGGCTCTTCAATACCCCCAAAATCACACTAATTCACCAGCAATGAATCCAAACCAAGAAGAAATCCCCGATTTACCTGAAAAAGAATTCAGAAGGTTAGTTATTAAGCTAATCACAGAGGTACCAGAGAAAGGCTGGTCCCATTTTTTGGATTTCCTTATAAGGAAATTTTCAGAAAATTTCCTTATAAGGAAATCCAAAAAATGATACAAGAAGTGAAAGGAGAATATTCAAGGAAATAGATAGCTTAAATAAAACACAATAAAAATTTCAGGAAACTTTGGACACAATTTGAGAAATGTGAAATGCTCTGGAATGTCTCAGAAATAGAATTAAACAAGTAGAAGAAAGATATTCAGAACTCAAGGACAAGGTCTTCAAATTAACCCGGTCCAACAAAGACAAAAAAAAAAAAAGAAAAAAAATATGAACAAAGCCTCCAAGAAGTCTGGGATTATGTTAAATGAATGAACCTAAGAATATTTGGTGTTCCTGAAGAAGAAGAGAATTCTAAAAGCCTGGAAAACATATTTGGGGGAATAATTGAGAAAAACTTCCTGGGCCTTGCTAGAGACCTAGACATCAAATATAAGAAGCACAAAGAACATGTGGGAAATTCACTGCAAACAGATTTTCACCTAGGCACATTGTCATCAGGTTATCCAAAATTAAGACGAAGGAAAGAATCTTAAGATCTGTGAGACAGAAGCACCAGGTAACCTATAAAGAAAAACCCACCAGATTAACGGCAGATATCTCAGCAGAAACTCTGGAAGCTAGAAGGGATTGGGGCACCAACTTCAACCTCCTCAAACAAAACAATTAACAAATAATAAATAAATTTCAAAATATAATAAAAGGACGTGGAGAAAGTTGTGTTCCAAATTTTACTGGAAAAAAGTCTTATCTCGATGGTGCAATAAATGTCAGTGGAGAATGAAACATCAACGACCTTAGGCTTCAGCATCAGGGGCCAGTAGGAAGCCCCGCACCAAAAAAAAAAGAGCCTTGTTTTGGCTGACACAGCACCAGAAGGGAAAAAAAAATGCTTTGTTTTAAGCTTTTCTTCTTAGAAAATTAAATCATTTTATTTGTTTTTCTATAATGAAAGAATGTAACTCTTGAGTGTCTCCATCTGTTAAATCTCTCTGCACATGATTCCAGAGTGAGGATTCCATTTAGAACATTTATCAGGAATTCTGATTCCAATATTTTGGAAATGGAAACTCTGAAAAATGGTGTTTATAGTCTTTGTAGAAAATACAAGAAGCAACTACCTGAAATCTCAGGGGAAATAAGACAAATAACCTATTTAAAAAAAAAATAGGCAACAGATTTGAACAGATCCTTAAAAGCAGATATGCAATCGCCAATAAGCTTGCGAAAAGATGCTTGAGATTGTCAGTCACCAGGGAAATGCAAATCAAAATTACAATGAGACACCGTTCCATGACCACTGGGATGAAGAAAGGAGAAAGACTCATCACACCAAGTATTGGCAGGGATGTGAGCCAAGTGGAATGGCGCAACCACTTTGGAAACTGGCATTTTCTTTAAACATACAGTTAAA
The DNA here is from genome assembly GCF_030222135.1 of Aotus nancymaae. NCBI lineage: Eukaryota > Metazoa > Chordata > Mammalia > Primates > Aotidae > Aotus > Aotus nancymaae. The sequence goes on from NW_026988455.1 coordinate 24,055,127, forward strand.
TATATAACTAATATATAGTCCAGATGTTATTAAGCATTTATCCATGAAAAATGTCCACACTAAGATATATACAAGAATGTTCATGGCAGCATTATTCATAATATCCTAAAACTGGGGACCACTCAAATGTCCATCAACAGATGAATGAATAAGCAAAACGAAAGTAGAATTTCCATATGATGAGTAGTACTCAGCATAAAAAGGAACAATTATGGATATGCAAATATATGGATGAATCTCAAAATCACTATGCTGAGTGAAAGTAGTCAGGCACAAAAGGCCACAAATTACACGCATTCATTTATATAAAATTCTAGGAAAGAGATTTTTAGTGACCAAAAGCAAGTCAAGGGTTGATTGGGGCCAGAAGCAGAGGGAGGGAGGAACTACAAAGAGGTACAAGGAATCTTTTGGGGGTGATGGAAATGTTCTGTATGCTGCTTGTGGTGCGCACAGCTGTCAAAACTCACTGACTGTACACTTTAAAGATGGGCAGGATGGGCTGGGTGCAGTGGGTTGTGCCTGTGATCTCAGCACTCTGGGAGGCCAAGGCAGGTGGATCACCTGATGTCAGGAGTTTGAGACCAGCCTGGCTAACATCATGAAACTTCATCTCTACTAAAAATACAAAACTTAGCCAGGCGTGGTGACCCATGCCTATAATTCCAGCTACTTGGAAGGCAGAGACAGGAGAATTGCTAGAACTTGGGAGGCGGAGGTTGCTGTGAGCTGAGATAGTGCCACTGCACTCTAGCCTGGATGACAGAGCAAGACTCCATCTAAAAAAAAAAATGGGCAGGATGTCACACGTAAATTGTACATCCCTCAATAAAGTTGATTTTTTTTTTTTTCTGAGACCAAGTATTGCTCTGTCGCTTAGGCTGCAGTGCAGTTGCGCAATCTCGGCTCACTGTAAATTCTGACTCCCGGGTTTAAGCGATTCTCTTTCCTCAGCCTCCTGAGTAGCTGGGATTATAAGCAACTGCCACCGTGCTGGACTAATTTTTGCATTTTTAGTGGAGACAGGATTTCACCATTTTGTCCAGGCTGGTCTCAAACTCCTAACCTTGTGATCCACCTGCCTTGACCTCTCAAAGTGCTGGGATTACAGGGATGAGCCACTGCACGTGGCCAATAAAGTTGATTTTTAAAAAATGTTTTAGGCTCCTTCTTAGCCAAAAAATCTTAAAACCTTAGGAGATCTGTTACTTTTTAGGTGAAATTGGAGAACAGAGCCTTTTCTGGAGTCTGATATCTGAGGACTTGGAACAGGCAGTGCTCATTTTCAGGGCACCTTCAGGATTGCAGAATAATTCGCACAGTATTTCCCTGAGGCAAACAAGATTTCAGTCTATGAATAGGTTTCAGTCTTTGCTTTGGTAGAATCTTTTTCAACACAAGTTTACTCTAAAAAGTAAAGCTGTTTCCCCCCCAAAAGTGAATAGTGCCATGACACATTATACTCTCCAAGGAGACTGGTCCCTGTCGGCAGACACTCTTTGGAGAGCCACATGACAACTTCTCCTGTCCTCAGTAATGGCCCTGCACTTGTGTGCAGGGATGCCAGGTGGCCATCAGTAACACATGAACTTCCAGTTTCTCCTACCCAGGAAAGAGAACTGTATTTACAGGGGTGATCCTTCCACATATTCTAAAGCCACTCCTTTGCTGTGACTGCCTGACACTGTGGCATGTGGCTGAGAAACTGGGTGATTGTAATTGGCCCATCACCATGACCCAGTCTGGTTAGCACGGTCCCAACAAAGCCAAGGTCACAGGTGAGTCAAGGTCAGGCGAGGAGAGGAGATGGTTCACTGTTCATGTGTCAGCACTGAAAGCAAACAGCAAATTAATTCCTTAAGTACATCTATTGTCTAATTAAAAAGAAAATAACAGGTTTGGGGCCATAACTTCTACTAATTCCAATTCTCGAGTTACCCATGAAGTGATAGTGGCAATGCATATTTATCCATGCTGCCCATGTTTGGATGTATGTTAAAGAATGAAAATCATAACTGGTACCCCCCAAAGCCTTAAGAAATAGAACTCTTCAGCCTTGAACCTGCCATCCCGAATGGCCCCTCTTTCTCTTCTGAAATCTAAAAAACTCCCTGCCTGTCGGGCTTTCCAGGGGAAACTGTGGGAGCCTGGAGTCCCTGACCACTGCGCCAAAGGACTCTCCTTCCTCAGCAGCTCCTGGTCCACCTGAGAAGTGCATTTGCACGGCCAGGACAAGGACAAGGAAGCAAGGCCAGTGGGGCTCTCTGCTCCCTCACGACTAGCAGTAAGAATGAACACCTCCCAGGCACAGGGGTCCTCAGGAGCACGATGCAATTGGACAGACTCCTCCTGGCAACAGTGTGAGTGCTTCATGAAGACCTGCCCTGGGGCAGGAGCCCAGGACCCAAGAGCTGCCCAGATGAGGCTGTGACCTTACCAGGAAAACAACCTCTTGTAGGTGCTCCATCTCAATAGTGTTTCCAGTCAAAACACAAAAGAGGATTATAGATGGAGGAAGAAGAGTAATTCCACACACCGGCTCTGCTTTCCCCTCTCCCATGGGAAACTGGGATTAGCCAGTGCATGCCATCTCTCTCTCTCTCTCTCCTCTCTGCCTCTCTCACTGTCTTTCTCTCCTTTGCTTTCCTGCTGTCTCTGTTTCTGTCTCTTTCTCTCGCTCTCTCACTTTGTCTCTCTGTGTCTCTCTCTCTCGCTCTGTCTTGCTCTGTCTCTGCCTCTTTCTGCCTCTCTCTTCACCCTTTTCTTCTTCTCTTTCTCTGTTGCACTCTCCCACACTCTGTCTCCTGAATCTTGGTGACTGCCTGGGGTGGGTGGGGTGGAATGCAGAGGAAGCGATACTGCGTGGCCTCCAGAGCTGGGTCTCAACAGGAGACACTCGGGTTGGTCTGGTCCTCTCGGTTTCTCTGTGTGTGTCACTCTCTCTCCCTTCTCTGTCTCGCTATCTGCTTTTGACTCTTTCTCAGTCTCTTCCTCTCCCTCTCTCTCTGTCTGCCTCTCTTCCTCTCTCTTCCCTTCTTTCTTCTCTCTGCCTCTCTCTTTCACTCTCTCTTTCTCTCTCCTTCCCTCTTTTTTCTCTCTTTCTCCCTGACCCTTCTATGTCACTCCCACCCTCCCTTTCTTTCTCCCTCTCTTCTTCTTTATCTCCATCTGTCTCTCTTTTTCTCTCCTCTCTCTGAGTACCGTAGGTTCCATTTAGACATGGACAGCTCAGATGAGGGGGTGTGGAGGAAAGTAATGAAAGGTCACAGAGGACTTGGCACAGAACCAGCTTTGAAAGACCAAATTCCAGGCCTGAGAATGTCGCATTGTATTAGTGCAAGGTTGGCAAAAGAAATTAGTGCTGATGGTTGAAAGAGTGGATGGGGGGAGATGGAGAAAAGGAAAATGCAAATAGTCGGTTTTCATACTTTTCACTTCTTTGCTTGACTTAAACATATTGTTTCCCTAAAGAGGAGCGCCCCCCTCCCCTTAAAAATAGAAGCAGCTTAGTGTTTGGAGCAGTCCCTTAACTTTTGTGTGGCCTTGAGTGTGTGGACAGGATGAAAGTGCAGCTTTAATGACAAGGACTGGCCCTGGAATGCTGACAGGAATAGTGACTGAGCAGCAACTTCGCTTTCCACATCTGAGCAGGATTTATATTCCATTCACCAACCCTCAGAGGAATTTCCCCTGTCTCTGATTTGGCCTTGTGAATTTTCTGGCTCATAATATCTCTGAGCAGAAGCAAATGTCTGGAGGGGGGAATGATGGTTGACAAAGAGAAGCAGCTCTTTGTCTCTCGCTGCAGTTAAAAAAAAACACACACAGATTCCTAGTTTCATGAGCATGACTGCATTTTGATCAAAACCAGGGGCTGGGAACAGACTGGGTGTTGAGTATCTGGGCTCTTCCTTCAAACAAGACCCATTTAGGGACTTGGCTATGGCCAAGGAGTGGGGGACAGAATGGGCCTCACAAAGGTCCTTGCTGGGAGGAGAGACCAGAGACAAGCTAAGCTCAGTTCCTTGTTTCTCAAGAGGACTATAGCAATTTGGTGAGCATAGTCTCTGGAATGGCAACAGGGTGTTGCTTGAGGGGCAACTCATAGCTGGGCCGTGCGACCCTCACCGTCCATGCTGGTGAAGCAACGTCCTCTTCAGATGCCCCCAGCCAGTGGTCCAAGGTCCCACGCTGCAGGGGAGGGCATGGTTCCCAGTGGCCTCACCCCGCAGGGGCTGTCAGCATCACACAGGCTCTAGCTTCTCCACGTGGGGGTGGCCACTGAGATCTGTGTCTCCACCTGAAGGTGGAGAAATACATTTTTAAAGTGACAAAATAGGCCTGGCGTGGTGGCTCACACCTGTAATACCAGCACTTTGGGAGGCCAAGGTGGGCGGATCACCTGAGGTCAGGAGTTCAAGACCAGCTGGCCAGCATGGCAAAACCCTGTCTCTACCAAAAATACAAAAATTAGCTGGGCATGGTGGTGCGCACCAGTGGTCCCAGCTACTCAGGAGACTGAGGCAGGAGAATCGCTTGAACCCGGGAGGTGGGGTTGCAGTGAGCCAAGATCACGCCACTGCACTCCAGCCTGGGAGACAGAGCAAGATTCTGCCTCCTAAATAAATAAATAAAATAAAAATGACAAAATATCTGCATTTAATTTGTCATCATGATGATCAAACACTCATTAGTAGCTCCTGCTATAGGTCATGCTCTGCGAAGGCAGAAAGTAGAAAATATGGTCCCTGCCTCAAACTGCCTGTGTGTATTTGGAGAGGGGCCATGCACATTTAAAAAGGATGGAACAGACTGTAGCATCTTAGGGTCACTCAATAACTCACGTTATTCTTATTAGATGTGTATATACATACATACCTCCCTCTTTTGCATATATAAATAACATCTCATACTGGAAGTGAAGTGAGAAATTGGAAAGTCTTTCCCTAACTCTTTAAATAAGTTATTTGACGATATGCACTTTACTAGATTCTAAAATTCTGAATTCAGAAACACACGGACCTCTGGAAAAACTGAACTGGACATCAGTAGATTTATGTTTCTGCCACTGGGCAAACGCTGAGGAAAATGCCCCTTTGCTGGTGTAAAAGGAGGGGTGAGCCTGTGGCTTCCAGCTGCTGTGCTGACCCAATAGCACAAGAGGAGTCACTGAGCCCACCCACTAACTGGGGCTGCTGCCTCCCCACGGGGGTCGGAACAGAGCAAGTCCCTGGGGGTGCATCCTGTGACTTAGAAAAAATTATCCCATTCATGTTCTTTTTAACCAATGGATCTTGCATTGTATTGATTTAGGAATTCAGCTGGGCATAGAGGAAGAAGACTTTTTCCTGGATTCTTGACGGTCTTCTGCCAAACAAAGTGTTTTTACAGAAGGAGGTGTAGGTGCCGGTGATGGGTGACTTCTCACGGCAGTGGAAATGAATGGCTACGTCACGCCTTCAGAGATGATGTGTACCTTTTAATGCCTGTACTTGTTAATATAAATTTTAAAAAAAAACTAGAAAACAGACTTTTGTGCATTTCTGGTACTTAACTGATGGTTTTAAGGTATTAAGTTCATAAATATCAGACCTAGCCCCATTAGACAAGCGGATAAGGAATTTATCTTTCAGCTTTATCTGACAAGCTCTTCTCCTGGGCTATTCCAGTTGGAATCTTGTCTGCATTCCACCTTTTCATCAGTAAAACTCAAACTTTCCTAGAATCTTTGCCAAGATTCACTAACTAGAAACCTCTTTCTCTAGCTGTGAATACAATTCTATTAACAAAAGATGAGGAAATGGAGCCCGTGGATTCTAGGACTTAAAACAAATATCACTTCCACAACATAAGATTATGGAGCTTGAATTTTCTGTCCAACTTGCATATTAGAAACAATGCCATCACTTCTAACGTTCTAATGTTCAGAGACTATTCCTCACCTCAGTTTAATATACGTTACTGAGATCAATTAAAAAAAATTTTAAGTTTTTATATTGTGTTTTTTAAATTTAAATTTTATTTTAGTGAGTACATAGTAGGTTTAAATATATTTATCAAATACATGAAATATTTTGATACAGGCATGCAATGCGTAATAATCACATCATGGAAAATAGGGTGTCCAGCCCTCAAGTGTCTATTCTTTGTTACAAACAATCCAATTATACTCTCTTAGTTATTTAAAAATGTACAATTAAATTATTATTGACTATAGTCACCCTGTTGTGCTAGCAAATACTACATCTTATTCATTCTTTTTAAACTACTTTTTTGTACACATTAACCAACCCCACCTGCCCTGATCCCCTCACTACCTTTCCCAGCCTCTGGTAACCATCCTATTCTCTAGCTCTGTGAGTTCAGTTGTTTTGATTTTTAGATTCCATAAATAAATGAGAACATATGATGTCTTTCGTCCTGTGCCTGGCTTATTTCACTTAACATAAAGACCTCCGGTTCTATCCACGTTGTTGCAAATGACGGGATCTCATTTTTTATGGCTAAATAGTATTCCATCACATATACGTACCACATTCTCTTTAACCATGCATTTGTTGAGGGACACTCATCTAGCTTTCAGATTTTGGCTGTTATGAACAGTGCTGCAACAAACACGGGAGTGCAGATATCTCCTCCATATACGGATTTCCTTTCTTTTGCATATATACCCAGCAGTGGGATTGCTAGATCACGTGGTAGCTGTATTTATACTTTTTGTTTAAGGTAGCTTTGACTATCCTGGCCTTTTGTGATTCCACATAAATTTTAAAATTGTTTTTTCTATTTCTTTGATAAAATGTCACTGGTATTTTGATAGGGATTGCTTTCAGCATCTGTTGAAATATCATTTCTTTTAATGCTCCCTAGTCTCCTGGATCTGGGTCCAGTTCAGCATAAGGACTTACCTAGGAGTTGCAGTCCTTGTGGCCTAGACTGCCTTTCATGTTTATTTAGAGCCCTAGAGCACTTTAGCCCACAGTGATGAGGCTTGTGGGAATTCAAGTTCAGACTGCTGAGATCAGTGATTCCCTTATGGCTTTGGCTGGTTTAAATGCTCTTTCCTGGGAAGATGTCAGCTGAGTTTGGTCTGGTTTCACTTTTTGGTATAACAGGACAACACTGAGTTCAATGCTTCATAATTGCTATGCTCTCCCTCTTTCCATGGCACAAAGCTGCTCTCTACACCACACCACCACTACTAAGGGGATGAGGGAGTAGTGGCATTAGTGATTCAAGACTGTTTTATCTACCTCTTCAGTGTCCTTTTCAGTAATATGTGGTTAAAATCAAATGTGAGTGCTCACCTGATTTTTGGTTCTTACAAAGGTAGTTTTATTGTGTGTAGTTAGTTGTTAAATTGGTGTTCTTGCCAGGGGTGGGACAATCAGTGGAGATTTTTTTTTCTGCCTCTTGCTCTGACCCCCAATCTGTGTTTCTCTTTTAAAAAAAATTCCCAAGTTTCTAGAATTGGACTTAGAGGTTCAAATTCTTGAGTAAGTAGCTCTGTTCCAGAAATCTATTTTCAATCAAGTAGAGACATAAACACTCTGCCAGCCTCAATATTTCTTCGGCACACAACACAGCCAATGTGCCATTTTCATTGAACAGGGGCACTCATTAATTTGTAGAATGTCACAGTCTAGTATATGCTCCCAGTCCTCCAGTACAGTTAACATACTAAGATAACTTAAGCACATGAATCAGAGTTGTCCATAAATTCTGATGTGGTGATATTTAGCAGAAGCAAAAAAAAAAAAAAAAAAAGAGAGACAGAGAGAGAAATTTTGACAGAAGATATTCTCATTAAAATAACAGAAATTACAGTTGCAACTCCTAGCACATTCCACATATATAATGGATACACAATAAATATAAATGAAAGCATTAGCCAACATATGGGCTAATGTTACCCTCTAGAGCAGAATGGTCACAGATTGACCTGAAGCCCGTCCTCTCCATGCTAGCTCTATGTGAAGGCTCAAAGCCCCACGTGCACTAAATCCATTTTTTTCCCTTTACATCAAAGTTTAGTTTTCAAACCACTAAGCGCTTTAATCTCATATATTGAGAATGTGTCAAAAATCACATTTATTTAACTTATTAAGGAGAAAACTAATAGGCAAAAGATAGCAAAGCTGTTTCAAAGGAGGATATGGGGACGCATACAAATGCACATACATTCAGTGGGAAAAAAATGCTACTTTGGGAGTAATCATTTCTACCACATAGAAGTCATTTTCATGCCCAGTGGGCAAAAATTATAGGTAACTTATCTATTTCATATTAAGTTAACATCTAATCTTATCAACTCTGGCAGCAAATAATAATAAACAGTAAGCCCACCAGCTACTGTTCACTAGAACATCAAATAATTATTAGGTGGGATTGGTTGATAAGACTTAATTATGACTACCAATATTTTTGCCATTCTCCCTTATTTTTTTTACAAATTTGCTTAATAATCACAGCATATAAGATATATCCCAATTTTTAAACTACTGAAGAAGGTTAATCTTAGAGCAAAATAAAATGGCCCATTACCTTTTTGATTTAGAATTAACCATAAATAAAATTATTCTCATAATCTTTCACAAATCTTTTGACTTACTATGCATAAAAAATAGTTATTCCTCTGGATGTAAGAAATTTTTTAATAAAAACATTTTTCACGCAAGTCTACTCTACATGTTTTCAAAATATGAAAAATTAATTAAAGAAATAATTTGTATTTAGCAGATGGTAATAGTAGATTATTGTCAGGAACTATTATCCGAATTTGGAAGGAAAAGAAGATCCGAATAGAACTCCCTTATTTGATTGGCTTTGTGCTTTGCGAGAACAATGGTCAAAAATTATGACAGGATGTGTCAGAACTCCTGTGGTAAGGACAGCGCTGGAGGTCCTAAGAAAAGGGCATCTTGATCTTAGGTGGAAAGCATTCAGTCTCTCATCATTATGCATCTAAACTGTGTTTTTCATAGGTGTCCTTTATGAAGTTAAGGAAGTTCTCTTCTCATTTTAGTTTGTTGAGAGATTCTATCCTGAACGGGTGTTGCATTTTGTCAAATGCATTTTCTGTGTCTATTGAGGTAATTATATTTTATTGGACTTTTAACTTTGAGATACTTATAGATTCACATGAAGATATAAGAAACGATACGGAGAGATTCTGTGTACCCTTAACCTAGTTTCCTCCAATGGTAACAACATCTTGCAAATTTATAGTACAATATTATAACCACTTCCTTCCCACCCTTTGCCCTGAGTCCCCAAAGTCCACTGTATCATTTTTATACCTTTGCGTCCTCATAGCTTAGCTCCCACTTATAAGTGAGAACACATGATGTTTGGTTTTCTATTTCTGAGTTACTTCACTTAGAATAATGGTCTCCAATTCCATCCAGGTAGTTGCAGATGCCATTACTTTCTTTTCTTTTCTTTTCTTTTCTTTTTTGAGACGGAGTTTCGCTCTTGTTACCAAGGCTGGAGTGCAATGGCATGATCTCAGCTCACCGCAATCTCCGCCTCCTGGGTTCAGGCAATTCTCCTTCCTCAGCCTCCTGAGTAGCTGGGATTACAGGCATGAGCCACAATGCCCAGTTAATTTTTTGTATTTTTAGTAGAGACGGGGTTTCACCATGTTGACCAGGATAGTCTCCATCTCTTGACCTCGTGATCCACCCACCTCAGCCTCCCAAAGTGCTGGGATTACAGGCGTGAGCCACCGCACCCGGCCCAATTATTTTCAATTATTTTGTTCCATATTTTTGCAGTTTTGAATTGTGCTGCTATAAACATACATGTACAAGTCTGTTTTTTGTATAATGACTTCTTATCCTCTGGATAGATACCCAGGAGTGAGATTGATGGATCAAATAGTAGGTCTACTTTTGGTTCTTTAGGGAATGTCCATACTCTGTTTCCATAGTGATTGTACTAATTTATGTTACCACCAGCAGTGTAAAAGTGTTCCCTTTTCACCACATCCATGCCAACATCTATTTTTTTATGACCATTTTTACAGGAGTAAGGTGGCATCACATTGTGGTTTTGATTTACATTTCCCTGATCATTAGTGATATTGACCATTATTTCATGTGTTTGTTGGCCATTTGTATATCTTCATTTGAGAATTGTCTCTTCATGTCCTTAGCCCACTTTTTGATGGGATTGTTTATTCCTTGCTGATTTGTTTGTGTTCCTTGTAGATTCTGGATATTAGTCCTTTGTCAGATGTCCAGATTGCAAAGATTTTTTTTTCTCCCACTCTGTGGGTTTCCTGTTTACTCTGCTGTTTCTTTTGCTGTGCAGAAGCTTTTCAGTTTCATTAAGTCCCATCTATTTATCTTTGTTTTTGATGCATTTGCTTTTGGGTTCTCGGTCATGAAGTTTTTGCATAAGCCAATGTCAAGAATGGTTTTTCCAACGTAATTTTCTAAAATTTTTACGGTTTCAGGTCTTAGATTTAAGTTTTTGATCCATCTTGGGTTGAGTTTTGTATAAGGTGAGAGATAAGGATCCAGTTTCATTCTTCTTCATGTGGCTTGCCAATTATCCCAGCACCATTTGCTGAATAGGGTGTCCTTTCCACGCTTTATGTTTTTGTTTGCTTTGTCAAAGATCAGTTGGGTGTAAATAAGTATTTTGATTTATTCCTGAGTTCTCTATTATGTTCCATTGGTCTCTGTGCCTATTTTTATACCAGTACCATGCTGTTTTGGTGACTATGGCCTTACAGCATAGTTTAAAATCAGGTAGTGTGATGCCTTCATATTTGTTCTTTTTGCTTGGTCTTGCTTTGGCTATGCTGGCTCTTTTTCGGTTTCATATGAATTTTAGAATTGCTTTTTCTAGTTTTGTGAGGAATGACAGTGGTTTTTTTATGGGAATTGCATTGAATTTTTAGATTTCTTTTCACAGTACTGTCATTTTCACAATATTGATTTTACCCATCCAAGAGCATGGGATATGTTTTCATTTGTTTGTGTTGTCTGTGATTTCTTTCATAAGTGTTTCATAGTCTTCCTTGTAGAGGTCTTTCACCTCCTTGGTTAAGTATATTTCTAAATATTTTCTTTTACTGAAGCTATTCCAAAAGGGGTTGAGTTCTTGATTTGATTCTCAGATTGGTTGCTGTTGGTATATAGCAGGGCTAGTTATTAGTGTACATTAATTTTGTATCCTGAAACTTTACTGAATTCATCTGCCAGTTCAATGAGCTTTTAGGATGACTCTTTAGGGTTTTCTAGCTGTGCGATTATATAATCAGCAAACAGTGACAGTTTGACTTTTTCTTTACTGATTTGGATGCCCTTTATTTCTTTCTCTGGTCTGATTGCTCTGTCTAGGACATCCAGTGCTATGTTGAATAGAAGTGCTGAAAGTGAGCATCCTTGTCTTGTTCCAGTTCTCAGAGGAAAAACTTTCAACTTTCCCCCATTCAGTATAATGTTGGCTGTGTGTTTGTCCTAGATGGCTTTTATTAACTCCTTGTATTTTGTTGACAGTTTTAATAATAAGGAGATGCTCCATTTTTTCAAGTGCTTTATCTGCATCTTTTGAAATGATTATGCGATTTTTGTTTTTAATTCTGTTTATATGGTGTATCACATTTATTGACTTGCATATGTTAAACCATTCTGAATCCCTGGTTTAAAATCCACTTGATCATGGTGGATTAGCTTTTTTATATGTTGTTGGATGCTGTTAGCTAGTATTTTGTTAAGAATTTTTGCTTCTATGTTCATCAGGAATATTGGTCTGTGCTTTCTTTTTTGGTTATGTCTTTTCCTGGTTTTTGTATTAGGGTGATACTGGCTTCACAGAATGATTTAGGGAGGATTCCCTCTTTCTGTATCTTTTGGAATAGTCTCAATAGGACTGGTACCAATTCTCTTTTGAATGTTTGATAGAATTCAGCTGTGAATCCATCTAGTTCTGGACTTTTGCTGGCAATTTTTTTTATTACCATTTCAATCTTGCTGCTTGTTATTATTTGTTTAGAGTTTCTATTTCTTCCTGGTTTAATCTAGGAGGGCTGGATATTTCCAGAAATTTATACATCTCTTCTAGGTTTTCTAGTTTGTGCACATAAAGGTGTTCATAGTAGCTTTGAATGATCTTTTGTATTTCTGTAATACTGGTTGTAATATCTCCTGTTTCATTTCTAATTGAGCTTATTTGGATCATCTCTCTTCTTGGTTAATCTCATTAACAGTATATCAATTTTATTTATCTTTTATAAGAGCCAGCTTTTTGTTTCATTAATCTTTGTTGGGTTTTTTCGTTTCAATTTCATTTTATATAGTTCTGCTCTGATCTTGGTTCTTTTCTTCTGCTGGGTTTGAGGTTGATTTGTTCTTGTTTCCCTTGCTCCTCAAGTATCATCTTAGATTGTCTGTTTGCAAGCTTTCAGACTTTTTGATATAGGCATTTAATGCTATACACTTTCCTCTTAGCACTACCTTTGCTGTATTCCAGAATTTTTGATAGTTGTGTCGCTATTATTGTTCAATTCAAAGAATTTTTAAATTTCCATCTTGATTTTATTGTTGACCCAATGATTATTCAGGAGCAGATTGTTGGTTTCCATGTAGTTGCATGGTCTTGAGGGTTTCTTTTGAAGTTGATTTCTAACTTTATTCCACTATGGTCTGAGAGAGTACTTGATACAGTTTTGATTTTCTTAAATTTATTGAGACTTGTTTAGTGGCCTATCATATGATCTACCTTGGAGAATGTTTCACGTGCTGATGAATAGAAGGCATATTCTGCAGTTATTGGATAGAATGTTCTATAAATATCTGTTAAGTTCATTTATTCTAGGGTACAGTTTAAGTCCATTATTTCTTTGTTGACTTTCTGTCTTGATAACCTGTCTAGTGCTGTCAGTGGAGTGTTAAAGTCCCCTCTATTATTGCATTGCTGTCTATATTGTTTCTTGGGTCTAGTAGTAATTGTTTTATAAATTTGGGAGCTCCAGTGTTAGGTGCATATATATTTAGGGTTGTGGTATTTTCCTGATGGACTAGTCCTTTTATTATCATACAGTATCCCTCTTTGTCTTTTTAAACTGCTGTTGCTTTAAAGTCTGTTTTGTCTGATGTAAGAATAGTTACTTCTGCTTGCTTTTGGTGTCCATTTACATGGAATATGTTTTTCCACCCCTTTACCTTAAGTTTATGTGAGTCCTTACGGGTTAGGTGAGTCTCTTGAAAACAGCAGATAACTGGTTGGTGAATTCTTAACCATTCTGCCATTCGGTATCTTTTAAGTGTAGTATTTAGGCCATTTACATTCACCATTAGTATTCAGATGTGAGGTACTATTCTATTCATTGTGCTATTTGTTGCCTAAGTACCTTGGGTTTTTTCATTATGTTGTTCTTTTGTAAGTCCTATGAGATTTATGCTTTAAAGAAGTATTATTTTGGTGAATTTTGAGGATTTATTTATATTTTGCTCCTTTTAGCAGTTATTGTAGTGCTGGCTTGGTAGTGGCAAATTCTCTTCACATTTGTTTGTTTGAAAAAGACTGTATTTTTCCTTCATTTATGAAGCTTCATTTCACTGGATACAAAATTTTTGGCTCACCATTGTTTTGTTTAAAGAGGCTAAAGGCAAGACCAACCCCAATCTCTTCTAGCTTGTAGGGTTTCTGCTGAGAAATCTGCTGTTAATCTGATAGAGTTTCCTTTATAAGTTACCTGATGCTTTTGCCTCACAGCTCTTAAGATTCTTTCCTTTATCTTGACTTTAGATAACCTGATGACTTTGTGCCTAGGCGATCATCCTTTTGTGATGAGTTTCCCATTTGTTCTTTGAGCTTCTTGTATTTGAATATCTGGATCTCTAGCAAGGCGGGTGAAGTTTCTATCAATTATTCCCTCAAATATGTTTTCCAAATTTTTAGATTTCTCTTCTTCCTCAGAACACAATTATTCTTAGGGTTGGCCATTTAACATAATCCCAATCTTCTTAGAGGCTTTGTTCATTTTTTACTGTTGTTGTTCTTTTTTTCTTGTGTTTGTTGGATTGGGTTAATCTAAAGGCCTTGTCTTTGAGCTCAAAGTTCTTTCTTCTACTTTTTGATTCTATTGCTGAAAGTTTCCAGTGCATTTTGAAATTCTCTAAATGGGTTCTTTATTTCCAGAAGTTGTAATTTTTTAAATTTATGTTATCTATTTCACTAAAGATTTTCCCATTCATATCCTGGTTTTCTTTCTTTTATCTCTTTAAGTTGGACTTCACCTTTTTCTGGTGCCTCTTTAATTGGCTTAATAGTTAACCTTCTAAATATTTTTTCTGGCAATTCAGAGATTTTGTCTTGATATTTTGGGGATGTTAAATAATCTTACTTTGTTGTATTACCAGAATTGTTTTTCTGGCTCTTTCTCATTTTGGCAGACTATGTTAGAGGGAAGATCTGAGACTCAAGGTTGCTAATCAGATTCTTTTGTCCCACAGGGTGCTCCCTTGATATGGTACATTCCCCCTTCTTCTAGAAATGGGGTTTCCTGAGAGCCTAACTGCAGTGATTGTTATTTCTCCTCTGGATCTAGCCACCTAACAGAGTTATCAGGCTCTGGGTTGGCACTGGGGAGTGTCTTCAAAAAGTCTTGTGATGTGATCCATCTTTAGGTCTCTCAGCTATGGATACCAGCACCTGCTCTGGTGCAGGTAGCTGGGGAGTGAAGAGGACTCTGTGAGGGTACTTGGTTGTATTTTTGTTTAGTGCACTGGATTGGGGTTTGTTGGCCTCCAGCCAGAAGGTGGCACTTTCAAGAGCACTTCAGAGTTCCTCGACTGTCCCATGGAGCCTGCAGCAGCAATCCCTCTCCTTCAAAGTGTCCTTGGATTCTCTCAGCATTCCTGGTATGTTCCTGTGCCAGTTCTTAGAGCAAAATTTCATGCTGTGGGGCTCCAAACACTTCTCTGTCCATCAGAGTGGGAGTTGAAAGTTAGTCCTGCCTCTTCTCTGCCATTTTCTCTCCCAGACAGCTCTGGAGACTGGATGACCAAGATCAAGGTATCAGCTAATTTAGTGTCTGATAGTAGCCCAGTCTCTGCCTCCAAGATTCAAAGATTTCTTATTTTACTATTTCCTTTATGTTTAACCCATTTCCCTTTAGAAAAAAATGCAGCTCGCTGCCAGCACTCATTTAATTTTACATGCTCTTTGAGGCTGAAGCAAATCTGACTGATTTTCTATGTGAAAATGAAATATAAAAACTGTTATCAGAATTACTTCTAAACGGAACTTGTCTCTAATCCCAATGTCACATTAGGATTAGAGGGAAGAGTGTTCTCAGGGCAAACAGGAAATGGGTTAAGTAACTTCCTTTAGTTATTCTTTTGGGGTTTGTCTGTTGGTGACAGATTTCCTTAGGTTTTTTTCATTTGAGAATATCTTGATTTCTCCTTCATCCCTAAAGGATGTAAAATTCTGATTTGACAATTCTGTTCTTTCTGCACTTACAAAATGTTGTGCCCTTTCCTTCTAGCCTCCTTAGTTTCTAATGGAAAACTCATTGTCATTTAGACTGTTTTTCCCCTATAGGTAAGATATCCTTTCCTTTTGCTGCTTTCAATATTTTTTCTTTGTTTCTTGTTTTCAGAAGCTTTAATATGATGTGTCCTGGTGTGGATTTCTTTTGTTTATTCTGCTCCTTGTATCTGTAGTTTAAGTATTTTGCCAAATTTGGAATTTTCCAGCCATTGTTTATTTGAATACATATTTGTTCCTACAGGATTTCTATTCCTACACTCTTATTACAGACAATGAGAATAGAAATTCAGTTTCCTTGTATGGTGTCCACTGGCAGCATGGAAGTGGGAGGCATCTTACTGTTGGGCGGGAATGAAAATCTCGACTCTTAACTCCAGCTGCTCTGATACCAACCTGGGTGAAGAAACTGGGGGTAGGGGTGTTTGCAGCACCTTGTCACCTCACGAGGTTAGGAGTTTGGGGTCCTCAACCTTTGCTGGTGTGGGTGGGGATGGAATCAAAGTATTTCCTGTGTTGTTTGGTTGGAATTTAGCAATTACTGTCTGAAAGTTTAATATCTTGTGAGGCTGCTCCTTTTCTGGTCTTTTGGCTAGCAAGAGTAGCTTTTTGTTTGGGCTATTTTTGTCTGAACTTGTTGGCATGGTTGTATTGCTAACTTTGTCAGCACCCATTCTGAGATATGAGGTAAAAGTAAACTCAGAGAGTTCACCATCATGTTATTACTTAGGCTGAGGTACCTACTAATAGCTGGTATTTTTTTCTTTGCCCTTGAGAGTCTTGTTATTTCAGGAAATGAGTGGTGGCATGTGTATAAGTTGAGAGATAAGGAAAAGCACATCCACTTTACCTTCATGGAAATGGAAGTGGGAGTATTTTACAGGTTTCTGAATGTTAAGCCAACCTTATATTCCTGACATAAACCCAAGTTAGTCATAATATATTGTCTTTCTATTTGAATAATATAGTATCTAGTTGAGAGATAATTATTCCCTACCACTGAAGCAAGACAGTTCTGTGTAATATACGAAGCATTCTATGGAGGTGTATTTTTGGTCTGTATAGTTAAGGAAGGCATCATCCCCAGCCCTTTGTGAACACCAGTCACTAGTACCTTTACATTTCTAGATAGTTCATTCACTAGTCTTGGGTAATTTCCTCAGCTAAATGGATTAATTAATTCTCAGCTGAATAGATATCATCAATAGGTAAATATATTAAGCAAATTGTATCACATGCATGAAATGAAATACAACACAGCAGTAAAAAAAAGAAGTAAACTTTCTTTTTTTTGAGACAGATACATTTCTAGATAGTTCATTCACTAGTCTTGGGTAATTTCCTCAGCTGAATGGATTAATTAATTCTCAGTTGAATAGATATCATCAATAGGTAAATATATTAAGCAAATCGTATTACATGCATGAAATGAAATACAACACAGCAGTAAAAAAAAGAAGTAAACTTTTTTTTTTTTTTTGGAGACAGAGTCTTGCTCTGTTGCCCAGGCTTGAGTGCAGTGGTGCAATCTCAGCTCACTGCAACCTCCACCTCCTGGGTTCAAGCGATTCTCCTGCCTCAGCCTCCTGAGTAGCTGGGAGTACAGTCACACGACACCACACCCCACTAAATTTTGTATTTTTAGTAAAGATGGGGTTTCACCATGTTGGCCAGGATGGTCTCAATCTCCTGACCTTATAATCCACCCACCTTGGCCTCCCAAAGTGCTGGGATTACAGGCATGAGCCACCACACCCAGTCAGGAGTAAGCTATTGATAGGTGCTAAAATGTGGATAAATTTCAAAATAATTTTGCTGATAGAAAGAATTCAGAACAAAATCAATGCGTATACTCATCTTTATTTTTATAAATTTCTACAAAATACGATTTAACTTATCCTGGCAGAAAACAGACCAGTGGCTGGTTGTGGATTTGGGTGCATGGGACATTGTAAGAGGGAGTGATTCCAAAGGGAAATGAGAAAACTTTTGGGGATGATGTACATGACCATTATCCACGTTATGAGGATGGTTTCATGAGTACATGCAAATGTCAATAGAGTCATAAATGTACATTTTAAATATGAACACTTATTTTATATCAATTATGCTTCTTTAAAGCTGTTTTTTAATAAAAATATTAAAAACTCCAAAGATTAGGGCTGTATTGTCAGATAGAACATTAACCTCTTCTTTTCATCTAACTTAGACATCATATTCCAGCAGCCTTCCTTCCACTGACTGTATCTACATAACACTGCCACATCCTCCTTTGAACCGCATTTGTCATCCTTCATTAATATTAGGTATGATTCACCCATCAGAAATAATATTAATAATAAAAATAAAAATAAATTTTTAATGTTAGGTATGAATTGACTATATACTTAAGGCAAAATTATGTTTTCATCATTTTACAAAGTGTTCTGTGATAACATATAAAAATATTTTTAAAATTCATTTAAAATATTAATACAAATCCTTTATGCGAAAAGGTCTATAAACATCAAGTATAAAATATTTCATCTCTTAGCTCCCTTTCTCTACCACTGATTCTGTGGAAACAATTGTATTATACTCGATTTTTGACAACTTGGGGATCCTTAGGACTCTTAGGAACTATAAACTTATAGTTGCTATAAACCATAAAGTAAGAATCTTAGGATTCTTAGAAACTATAAACTTAAGCAGAGCAAATAAAATTTCATGACTTAGGCATGATGTGAAAAGGAAGATAAGGCACAAAAAAGTTGTATATTTTAAGGCAAATATCAAGATCCATCTGGGAATTTGGGAGATGGTGTAAAATCCAGGCAAACTATATAAAATAGAAAACACATTGTCTATAAAAAAAAGTGGATGGGAAAGTTAAGGGTACAGGTGATTAATATTTTAGTATTTGAGCCCATATGTTACGGGAATGATTATCTCTACGTTATGTACTCAAATGAATAGGCAAAGAAGGAAAAATGACGGATGGAAATGATGTACAGGGAAAAGGGACTAAAAATAACATTAGACAAGAGAAAAATCAGAAGAGTCCGTATAGATTTAATCATGTTGACTTACTGTGAGAGATGGGGAACACACATACTGGGACAAGTGGTACTCAGCTACACAGCTGTGGACCACAATCATCTGAGAAAACACAAGCAAATATACATCGCCAAACCAAGGGGCCTGTGGGGCATACAGACTCCCACCCAGCGTTGTGGCTGAGTAAAGCCTGGAGGATATTAAGGCATGCCCTCAAGGGCAGATGACTCAGCAATGTGCTGACAAAGTGTTCTAAAGAAACAGACTTGTGCTGAAGTTTCCATCTGACCCTATGTGCTCTCCAGCATCTGGAGACTCTGTTCATGAAAATCATTATAGACCTAAATGGAATTTCCCTCTTTTGAAGATGACTTACAAGCCCAAAATGTTCAGGGCTGTGCCTAAATACTACCCTCACCTCTGTCACTCCTACTCAGAGAGGGAGAGAGAGAAGAAAATAAAATAAAGTAAATAAATATCATAATACTAAAATGCATTTCAAGATAAGAATTCCAAGAATCAGAAAAAAATTTCAAATTATTGTAATCTAAAGTGTTAAAGAAATTAAAGGAAAACATGGACACTGGGGAAAAAAATAGCTCCCCAAAGAGATTAAAGACTTATTTTGTTTATTGTTTGTTTATTTTTGAAACAGGATCTCACTCTGTCACCCAGGCTGGAGTGCAGTGACACAATCATGGCTCACTGCAGCTTCAACCTCCCAGGCTCAAGTCATCTCAGCTTTGGGAGTAGCTGGAACTACAGGCATGCACCACTATACTTGGCTGTTTTAAATTTTTTTTCATCTCATTATGGGGTCTCACTGTGTTGCCCAGACTGGTCTCAAACTCCTGGGTTCAAGTGATCCTCCCACCTCAGCCTCTCAAAGTGCTGGAATTATAGGCATAAGCCACCAAAAGTAGCAAAAAAAAAAAAAAAAAAAAAAAAAAAATTTTTAAGGCAAGTTAAAAAGGTTAAAAGTGAGTTGGGAGGAGAGATCCAAGATGGCCAATTACTACCAGCTCAGGATTGTAGCTCCCAGTGAAAGCACAGAGAATGAGAGGATGTCACACTTTCAGATGAATTTTTGTTGCTCATGGACCAGGAGATTCCCAGTGGAGGAGCCCCATGGGTCACCAGCGCGACTCTTGTGGCCGGTGTGGCAGTTTTTCCAGCGCCTTGGCGTAGTGGTTCTTGGTGCAGAGTAAATGGGACTGGGTCCCCTTTTGGTCGACGTTTGACGCTCCTGGAAGGCAGAGTCGCCTATTCAGCTGACTGAAAAAGGGACTCAAGAAGGAAACCAGACTGGAGATTCCCGGACAGAAAAGCACCATCAATCTTAAAGCCACTGTTTTAACTGGTGCAGTGGGTTGCTCATATTCCGGCGCTGGGAATCAACAAGTTGGATGTCCACTCAGAGAGTCGGTAATTACAAAAACAACAGATGGATAAATTTACAATGATGGGAAGAAACCAGTGTAAAAAGGCTGAGAATACCCAAAATCAGAATGCCTCTCCCTCTACAGGGGATCACAGTTCCTCATCAACAAGGGAACAAGGCCTGATGGAGAATGAGTGCATTCCATTAACAGAATTAGGATTCAGAAGGTGGATAATAAGAAACTTCTGTGAGTTAAAACAACATGTTCTAGCCCAATGTAAAGAAACTAAGAACCTAGAAAAAAGGTTTGACAAAATCCTAATGAGAATAGACAATTTAGAGAGGAATATAAGTGAATTAATGGAACTGAAGAATACAATGCGAGAACTCCGTGAAGTATGCACAGGTTTCAACAGTCGAATTGATCAAGCAGAAGAAAGGATATCAGAGGTCGAAGACCAACTTAATGAATGAAGCTAGAAGACAAGATTAGAGAAGAAAGAGTGAAAAGGAATGAGCAAAGTCTCCAAGAAATATGGGACTATGTGAAAAGACCTAATTTACGTTTGATAGGTGTACCTGAATGTCATGAAGAGAATGAATCCAAGCTGGAAAATATTCTTCAGGATATTATTCAGGAAAACTTTCCTAACCTAGTAAGCAGGACAACACTCAACTCCAGGAAATACAGAGAACACCTAAAGATATTCCTCAAGTAGAGCAACCCCAAGACACATAATCTTCAGATTCACCAGAGTTGAAATAAAGGAGAAAATTCTAAGAGCAGCTAGAGAGAAAGGTCATGTTACCCATAAAGGGAAGCCTATCAGACTCACAGCAGATCTCTCAGCAGAAACCCTACAAACTAGAAGAGAGTGGGGGTCAATATTCAATATCCTCAAAGAAAAGAATTTTCAACTCAGAATCTCATATCCAGCCAAACTAAGCTTCATAAATGAAGGAAAAATAAAATTTTCCTCAGCACTCAGAGATTTCATCACCACCAGGTCTGCTTTACAAGAGCTTCTGAAAGAAGCATTATACACAGAAAGGAACAACCAGTATCAGTCATCCCAAAAACTTACCAAAAGGTAAAGAGTATCTCCATAATGAAGAATCTATATCAACTAATGGGCAAAACAGCCAGCTAGCATTAAATGACAATATTAAACTCACAAATATCAATATTAATCCTAAATTTAAATGGATTAAATGCCCCCGTCAAAGACACAGACAGGCAAATTGAATAAAAAGTCAAAACGCATCAGTACGCTGTATCCAGATTCGTCTCATAAGCAAGGACACACAAAGACTCAAAACAAAGGGTTGGTGGAAGACTTACCAATCAAATGGAGAGAAAAAGAAAAAAAAACAGGAGTTGTGACTTTCGTCTCTGACAAATAGACTTTAATAGTAACAAAGACTAAAAGAAACAAAGAAGGACATTACATAATGGTAAAAGAATCAATGCAACAACAGGAATCAATGATCATAAGTATATACGCACCCAATATAGGAATGCCCAGATACATACGACAAGTTCTTAATGACTTATAAAGACACTTGGACTCCCGCACAATAATAGCAGGAGACTCTGGCACCATATTGTTAATATTCAATGGATCAATGAGATAGAAAATTAACAGAGACATCTATGATTAGAACTCAGACCTGGAACAAGTAAACTCAGTGAATATTTATAGAATTCTTCTCCCCAGGTCCACAGAACATACATTTTTCTCAGTATCACATTATACCTATTTTGAAAGTGACCACATAATTGGAAGTAAATCACTCTTCAGCATTTGCATAGCATTTCACAGACTTAAATGAAATATTGGTCGGCTGTTTGTTATTTTCTTCCCTTGTTCCTTCCTGTCTCCACTGTTAAGCACAATTATTGGCATAAAAGAGGTTTTTAATACCTATTTTTAGATTGCATTCCAGCCTGGGCAATAGAGCAAGACCTCTGTTCTCTCTCCTCCTTTCTTTTTCTCTTTCTTTCTTTCTAAAAATAAAAAATAAAAAAATAGAGACAGCCAGAGGAAGATAAACAATTTGAAAGTCTGAATGCAAAGAATACACAATTTAAGACTTCAAGAATTGAGTTGAATTCTTTTCAGTCATTAAGAAAGTTTGACAAATAGGAAGTATGACTCACTGAGGAATGACTATGGGCTAAGTGCCTTGCAGACTGTGTTGCTGGCATTACCTTGTTTAATCTTCATTATATATATATATATAAAAAAGTGAGTTGGAAGATTAAGAAAATGAAAGATAACAATAGAACTGTCACAGAAATAAAAACCACAATAGAAGCATCAGGAATAAAAATAGAGATGCTGGAAATAAATTTAATGTAAGGAGAACAGTTTTAAAAAGATCACATAAGCAAAATGAAGAAGTGAAAAAAAGGTTTTGGAGAGAAAATAAAATATAGAGAAAAGCAAGTTAAGAAAATTCAGCATGGAAGAAAAAAATATTTGAAGTTCTGATGGTGTTCAGAACTTTAAATATCAAAATATGAGAAAAAAGCCAAGTTATTTAGGAGAAGAAAAATAGACTGACCTCAGATTTCCCCAAACAGTTATTTTCAATGGAAGAATACAGTGAAGAAATATATAGATAATTCTAAGAAGGAAAAATCTGACTCAAAACTTATGTGTGTAATCAATTTATTCTTCACATAAAAGACAAGAGAAAGCTATTCTTAAAGTACGTATTAGTGCACATAGCACTTATTCATCCTTAAAAAAATCATGACAAATCCAATTGATTGCACATTTTATGGAGAATTCCAAAGGTATGATTCATATTGCTAAATATTTAATGCATCAAGACTAAATATCTAATCTTTCTTGATGTAAGAATAGTTGATACTAAAATTTATGAATTAATAAAGTTGGCATATATCTCTAAATTTACAAAGATAACAGTAGAAGAAATCAGAAGGTGTCTTAGTAAATTTGGGTTGACATAAAAAAAAGTCAAGCATTGGATAGCTTAAACAAAAGGAATTTATTTCTGACGGTTCTGGAGACTGGAAAGTCCAAGATTAAGGTGCTACTGATTTGGTTCCCTGATGAGGGCTCTCTTCCTGGCTTGCAAACAGCCACCTTCTTGCTGTGTTCTCTTATGGTGGTGGTGTGAAGAGAGATCTCTGGTCTCTTTTCCATTTTTTTGAGACAAATTTCACTCTTGTTGCCCAAGCTGGAGTTCAATGGCACGATCTCAACTCACTGCCACCTCCACATCCCGGGTTCAAGTGATTCTCCTGCCTCAGCCTCCTGAATAGCTGGGATTACAGACATGTGCCACCACACCCAGCTTATTTTGTAATTTTTTTTTTTTTTTTTTTTTTAAGTAGAGACTAGGTTTCTCCATGTTGGTCTGGCTGGTCTTGAACTCCTGACCTCAGGTGATCTACTTGCCTCAGCCTCCCAAAGTGCTGGGACTACATGAGCCACCATGCCCAGCCTCTTTTCATCTTTTTTTAAGGAAGCTAATTTCATCATGAAGGCCCCACTTTCATAATCTCATCTAAAAATAATTACCACACAAAGGCCCATCTTCCAAATATCACCTTGGGGGTTAGGGCTTCAACAGGTGAATTTTAGAGGGGCACAAACATTCAGTCTGTAACAAACAGACAATATGACTTTCAAATTACCAGAAGACAAATAAGTACAGCCCTCTCTATACACACCACTTCACTAAACACACACACACATACACACACACCCAGAAAAAAAAGCATGACATTGTAAAATATTGCACATATATCAAGCATATCTGTTATAAATATAGATATAAAATCTGTTAAAAAAAAGTCTTTGTTAGATCCAAAAGCTAATTACATGCCAAAAGTAAAATATACATTAAAAATTACAAAATTGTGATCGATCCAAGATGGCCGCTTAGGAGGAACTCAGGAATGCAGCTCCGAGAGAAAGCACAGAGGGTGAGTGGACGCCGTATTTCCAGACTGATTTTTACTGCCCACAGACCAGGAGATTCACACGCAGAGAAGCCACACGGGTCGCCAGCGCCGCTGGCGCCGCTGGCTTGAACGGCGCAGCCGCTGGGCCGGCACCCTGAGGCAACGGCTCACTGTACAAAGTGAGAGAGTCTGAATCCCCTATAAGCCAGCAAGGGGAGCAGAAACGGGGAGCCAGGCCAGCGCCACGAATCTCAGAGCCGCGGCTTTAGCCAACGCAGCGGCTCCAGAGGCAGATCAGATGAGACGGTGTCCCCTCTTACCCAGCAAGAAGACCTGAAACACAACTGAAACTGGGACGGTCCAGCTCTGTGGAGGAGGGGCGTTCTCCATAGGCACCCTGCTGTTCTGTACCAAGGCAATCCGCCACTACAGAGACTCCGTCACTACAGGGGCAGGCCAACATAGCGGAAGCAGTTCTAACTACACCCAGAAGTTCACACGGAAGCTGGGTGGAGCCCACAGCAGCTTAGCGAAGCCTCTGCAACCTGAGTGTGACTAGGCTGCCACCTTGTGGGCAGGGAAAACAGCAACCGCACAGGGGAACATCATAAAACAGTAACTCCCTGGGACAAAACACCTCGGGGGAAGAGCAGGGGGTTTATGAGTTCTGCCACAGCAGACTTAAAATTACCAAAATCAGAAAGACAACAACTACAAAGTCAGCAGGTGGAAAAATCCACAAAGATGGGAAGAAACCAGCGCAAAAAGGATGAAAACACCCAAAACCAGAACACTTCTCCTCCTACAAGGGATCACAACTCCCCACCAGCAAGGGAACAAGACTGGACGGAGAATGAGTGTGATGAAATGACAGAATCAGCTTTCAGAAAGTGGATAATAAGAAACTTCCGTGAGCTAAAAGAACATGTTCTAACCCAATGCAAAGAAACTAAGAACCTTGAAAAAAGACTTGACGAAATGCTAACAAGAATGGACAACTTAGAGAGGAACATGAGCGAATTGATGGAGCTGAAAAACACAACACGAGAACTTCGTGAAGCATGCACAAGTTTCAACAGACGAATTGACCAAGCAGAAGAAAGGATATCAGAGGTCGAAGATCAACTCAATGAAATAAAACGAGAAGGCAAGATTAGAGAAAACAGGGTAAAAAGGAATGAACAAAGTCAACAAGAAATATGGGACTATGTGAAAAGACCTAATCTACGTTTGATAGGTGTACCTGAATGTGACGAAGAGAATGCATCCAAGCTGGAAAATACTCTTCAGGATATTATCCAGGAAAACTTCCCCAACCTAACAAGGCAGGCCGAGATTCAAGTCCAGGAAATACAGAGAACACCACAAAGATACTCCTCTAGAAGAGCAACCCCAAGACACATAATCATCAGATTCACCAGGGTTGAAATGAAGGAGAAAATACTAAGGGCAGCCAGAGAGAAAGGTCGGGTTACCCACAAAGGGAAGCCCATCAGACTCACTGCAGATCTCTCAGCAGAAACCCTACAGGCCAGAAGAGAGTGGGGGCCGATATTCAACATCCTTAAGGAAAAGAACTTTCAACCCAGAATTTCGTATCCAGCCAAACTAAGCTTCATAAGTGAAGGAAAAATAAAATCCTTTGTGAACAAGCAAGAACTCAGAGAGTTCATCACCACCAGACCAGCTCTACAAGAGCTCCTGAAGGAGGCACTACACATAGAAAAGAACAACCAGTACCAGCCACTCCAAAAACACACGAAAAGGTAAAGAGCATCAACACAATGAAGAATCTGCATCAACCAAAGGGCAAAACAGCCACCTAGCACCAAAATGACAGGATTGAATTCACACATAACAATATTAACCCTAAATGCAAACGGACTAAATGCCCCAATCAAAAGACACAGACTGGCAAATTGGATAAAAAGCCAAAACCCATCAGTGTGCTGTATCCAGGAAACCCATCTCGCATGCAAGGATACACAAAGGCTCAAAATAAAGGGATGGAGGAAGATTTACCAAGCAAATGGAGAGCAAAAAAAAGCAGGAGTTGCAATCCTCATCTCTGATAAAATAGACTTTAAAGCAACAAAGATCAAAAGAGACAAAGAAGGACATTACATAATGGTAAAAGGATCAATGCAACAAGAAGAGCTAACGATCCTAAATATATATGCACCTAATACAGGAGCACCCAGATACATAAGGCAAGTTCTTAAAGACTTACAAAGAGACTTAGACTCCCACACAATAATAGTGGGAGACTTCAACACACCATTGTCAATATTAGACAGATCAACGAGACAGAAAATTAACAAGGATATCCAGGACTTGAACTCAGACCTGGAACAAGCAAACCTAATAGACATTTACAGAACTCTCCACCCCAAATCCACAGAATATACATTCTTCTCAGCACCACATCACACCTACTCTAAAATTGACCACATAATTGGAAGTAAATCACTCCTCAGCAAATGCAAAAGAACGGAAACCATAACAAACAGTCTCTCAGACCACAGTGCAATCAAGTTAGAACTCAGAATTCAGAAACCAACCCAGAACCGCACAGCCTCATGGAAAATGAACAACTTTCTCCTGAATGTTGACTGGATAAACAATGAAATGAAGGCAGAAATAAAGACGTTCTTCGAAACCAACGAGAATGAAGACACCACATACCAGAATCTCTGGGACACATTTAAAGCAGTCTCTAGAGGAAAATATATAGCAATAAGTGCCCACATGAGAAGAAAGGAGAGATCTAAAATTGACACCCTATCGTCAAAATTGAAAGAGCTAGAGGAGCAAGATCAAAAAAACTCAAAACCTAGCAGAAGACAAGAAATAACTAAGATCAAAGCAGAATTGAAGGAGATAGAGACACGAAAAACCCTTCAAAAAATCAATAAATCCAGGAGCTGGTTTTTTGAAAAGATCAACAAAATAGACAGACCACTAGCCAGACTAATAAAAAAGAAAAGAGAGAATAACCAAATAGATGCAATAAAAAATGACAAAGGGGATATCACCACAGATTCCACAGAAATTCAAACCATCATCAGAAATTATTACAAACAACTCTATGCACATAAATTAGAAAACCTGGAGGAAATGGATAAATTCCTGGACAGCTGCCTCCTGCCAAGCCTAAACCAGGAAGAAGTCGAAACCCTGAATAGACCAATAACAAGGTCTGAAGTCGAGGCAGCAATTAAGAGCCTACCACCCAAAAAAAGCCCAGGCCCAGATGGGTTCACAGCCGAATTCTACTAGACATACAAAGAGGAACTGATACCATTCCTACTGAAACTATTCCAAATAATCCAAAAAGAGGGAATCCTTCCCAAATCATTTTATGAGACCAACATCATCCTAATACCAAAACCTGGCAGAGACTCAACAAGAAAAGAAAACTACAGGCCAATATCCATGATGAACATAGATGCAAAAATCTTCAATAAAATAATGGCAAGCCGATTACAACAGCACATCAAAAAGCTTATCCACCATGATCAAGTAGGATTCATCCCGGGGATGCAAGGCTGGTTCAATATACGCAAGTCTATAAATGTAATTCACCACATAAACAGAACCAAAGACAAAAACCACATGATTATCTCAATTGATGCAGAGAAGGCCTTCGACAAAATTCAACAGCCCTTTATGCTAAAAACCCTCAATAAACTAGGTATCGATGGAACGTATCTCAAAATAATAAAAGCTATTTATGACAAACCGACAGCCAATATCATACTGAACGGGCAAAAACTGGATGCATTCCCTTTGAAATCTGGCACTAGACAAGGATGCCCTCTCTCACCACTCTTATTCAATATAGTACTGGAAGTTCTAGCCAGAGCAATCAGGCAAGAAAAAGAAATAAAGGGTATTCAATTAGGAAAGGAGGAAGTCAAATTGTCTCTATTTGCAGACGACATGATTGTATATCTAGAAGACCCCCTCATCTCAGCCCAAAAGCTCCTGAAACTGATAAGCAACTTCAGCAAAGTCTCAGGATACAAAATCAATGTGCAAAAATCACAAGCGTTCCTATACACCAATAACAGACTTAAAGAGAGCCAAATCAAGAACGAACTGCCATTCACAATCGCTACAAAGAGAATAAAATACCTAGGAATACAACTAACAAGGAATGTAAAGGACCTCTTCAAGGAGAACTACAAATCACTGCTCAACGAAATAAGAGAGGACACAAACAGATGGAGAAACATTCCATGTTCATGGTTAGGAAGAATTAATATCGTGAAAATGGCCATACTGCCCAAAGTAATATACAGACTCAATGCTATCCCCATCAAGCTACCAATGACCTTCTTCACAGAACTGGAAAAAACCACCTTAAACTTCATATGGAACCAAAAGAGAGCCCGCATAGCCAAGTCAATTCTAAGCAAAAAGAACAAAGCAGGAGGCATCACACTACCAGACATCAAACTCTACTACAAGGCTACAGTAATCAAAACAGCATGGTACTGGTACCAAAACAGAGATATAGACCAATGGAACAGAACAGAGGCATCGGAGGCAACACAACATATCTACAACCACCTGATCTTTGACAAACCTGATAAAAACAAGCAATGGGGAAAGGATTCCCTGTTCAATAAGTGGTGTTGGGAAAACTGGCTAGCCATATGCAGAAAGCAGAAAATGGACCCCTTCCTGACACCTTACACTAAAATTGACTCCAGATGGATTAAAGACTTAAACATAAGACCTAACACCATAAAAACACTAGAAGGAAACCTAGGCAAAACCATTCAGGACATAGGCGTAGGCAAGGACTTCATGACCAAAACACCAAAAGCATTGGCAACAAAAGCCAAAATAGACAAATGGGACCTAATCAAACTCCACAGCTTCTGCACAGCAAAAGAAACAGTCAATAGAGTGAATCGGCAACCAACAGAATGGGAAAAAACTTTTGCAGCCTACCCATCTGACAAAGGGCTGATATCCAGAATTTACAACGAGCTAAAAAAGATTTACAAGAAAAAAACAAACAAGCCCATTCAAAAGTGGGCGAAGGACATGAACAGATACTTTACAAAAGAAGACATACATGAGGCCAACAAGCATATGAAAAAATGCTCATCATCACTGGCCATTAGAGAAATGCAAATCAAAACTACATTGAGATACCATCTCACACCAGTTAGAATGGCAATCATTAAAAAATCTGGAGACAACAGATGCTGGAGAGGATGTGGAGAAATAGGAACACTTTTACACTGTTGGTGGGAGTGTAAATTAGTTCAACCATTGTGGAAAACAGTGTGGCGATTCCTCAAGGACCTAGAAATAGAAATTCCATTTGACCCAGCAATCCCATTACTGGGCATATATCCAAAGGATTATAAATCGTTCTACTATAAGGACACATGCACACGAATGTTCATTGCAGCACAGTTTACAATAGCAAAGACCTGGAACCAACCCAAATGCCCATCGATGATAGACTGGACAGGAAAAATGTGGCACATATACACCATGGAATATTATGCAGCCATTAAAAACGAAGAGTTCGCGTCCTTTGTAGGGACATGGATGAACCTGGAAACCATCATTCTCAGCAAACTGACACAAGAACACAAAATCAAACACCACATGTTCTCACTCATAGGCGGGTGTTGAACAAGGAGAACACATGGACACAGGGAGGGGAGCACTATACATGGGGGTCTGTTGTGGGGGAGTGGGGGGGACAGTGGGGGGGTGGGGAATTGGGGAGGGATAGCATGGGGAGAAATGCCAGATATGGGTGAAGGGGAGGAAGGCAGCAAATCACACTGCCACGTATGCACCTAAGCAACAACCTTGCATGTTTTTCACATGTACCCCAAAACCTAAAATGCAATAAAAAAAAAAAATAAAAAAAATAAAAAAATAAAAAAAAAAATTACAAAATTGTAAATTAAAATTTAGACAAAGATAAATCAAGCAAATGCCAACAAACTTAAGTGGGGATTTTTGTATTAATAAGCAGGCAAATTTTAATTTTAGGCAAAAGACATGAAAAATCCTATATGAACTCACTGTTTAATGATGTAGAAAATATTTCACGATAAATGTAAAAATGTCAGGAGCTTTTATGCGTGGATAATATATCAACAAAAACATACAGAAAAACTTACTGAAAATACAAAAATAAATACCCAATAAAAGTATAATAGTAAATGTCAACTCATCTCTTTTAATTCATCACTAATTAAGAATACTTACCAAAATAAGAAATACAGAGAATTTAAGCAGTACTACTAATATTCTCATTACATGTGATATAAGGTTTTGTACTATATATACACACATTTCTGTGTCTTACAAACAGACATATACACCTACTTCAAAGCATCTATTCAATTTTTTGAATAGATTGAATAGACCACAAAGAGGCAGCACGAATTTTTGAAATAGTCACAAAAAAATGAACTGGTACAGACTACATTTAATATCTAACATAAAATAAATGAGAAATTAATAATTTTTAAAAGAGGGTACCAAGATAATTCATTGAGGGAAAGAATAGTCTCCTCAACAAATGGTGCTGGAACAACTAATATTCACATGCAAAAGAATGAAGTTGAATCACTAAACAAAACTGAACTCAGAATGAACCATCAATCTAAAAGTAAGAGCTAAATCTATAAAACTTTCAGAAGAAAATACAGGGACAAACCTTCATGACTTTGGATTTGGCAGTGGATTCTTAGATATGATACTGAAATCACATGGACCAAAAGAAAAAAAAAACGGGACTTATAAAGATAAAAATGTCTAACATCAAAGAATATTATCAAGAAAATGAAAAGACAATCTACAGAATAGGGAAAATATTTTCAATCACATATCTGATAAGGGATTAATATCTAGAATATATAAAAAATTGAAACTCAACCGAAAAGACAATTTTAAAATGGGCAAAGGACTTAGCATTTCTCCAAAGAATATCTAAAAATGGACATTCAGCACATGAAATGCTGCTCAACATCATTTGTCATTAGGAAAATCCAAATCAAAACCAAAATTAAATACCACTTCAAACCCACTAGGATGTCTGTAACCAATAAAATGAAAAATAAGTGTTGGCAAGGATATCTAGATGTTGGAACTCTCAAGTATTACTGGGGGAAATGTAAAATGATTCAGTCACTGTGAATAAATATTTTATGGTAAGTGAAACATAGGCTTACCATATGATCCAGGAATTCTGCTTAGGTACATACCTAAGAGAATCGAAAACAGGTATGCAAATACTCTACATCAATTTTCAGAGCAGCACTATTCACAACAGTCAAAAGATAGAAACAACCCAAACATCCATCCATGGATGAATGGATAAATAATGGATAAGAACAGAATTCAGCATGTAAATGTTGGAATGAATGGATATAGACATCCAGTGGAATACTATTCAGTTACAAAAGGAAATCAATAAATCATATAAAATGTGAATGAACTTTTAAAAGGTTTTTTTGTTATTTCAAATTTTCTTATATTTTCACAGATGACTTTCTTGTGGCTTATCACGTAATGTAAACATTGCTACACTTTTTCTGAACAGGTATGTTTGGTGATAAACAGAATAAACTCCTAATCATCTCATTAGGATTTTAATGAGCCTTCTATCTTTTCATTCACCCATCCATCCATCCACCCATCTATCTACCCATGCATAATTCAGTCTTTTTTCTTCTTTCTCTTTTAGAAAGTCTCTTTTTTTCCTTCATTTTTACTTTTATTTTAAGTTCAGGGGTACAAGTGCAGGTCTGTTACATAGACTTGTGTCACGGGGATTTGTTGTACAGATTATTTCATCACCCAGGTATTACAAAAGATTACGCTAGGTGAAAGAAGCCAGACACAAAAGTTTACACATTGATCATATGACTCCAATTACATGAAATGTTCAGAATAGGTAAATGCAGAGGTACAGAAAGCAGAATGATAATTGTAAGGGCTGGAGAGAGTAAGGAATGGGGAGTAGGTGACTCATGGATATAGGATTTTATTGGGGTAATGATTAAAATATTTTAGAAGTAGATAGAGTTAGTGTTTGCAAAATGATGTGAATGTACTAAATGACACAAAATTGTCTGCTTTAAAATGCTTTGCTTTGTATGTAAATTTTACCTTAATAAAAACTGCTGGGCACAGTGGCACATGCCTGTAATCCAAGAATTTTGGGAGGCTGAGGCAGGCAGATCACTTGAGGTCAGGAGTTTGAGACCAGTCTGGCCAACATGGTAAAACCCTGTCTGTATTAAAAATACAAAAATTATCAGGGTGTGGTAATGTGTGCCTCTAATCCCAGCTACTTGAGAGGCTGAGGCAGGAGGAACCTGGGAGGCAGAGGTTGCAGTGAGCCGAGATTATGCCACTGCACTCCAGCCTGGGCCACAGAGCTAGACACTGTCTCAATAAATAAAGAAAGAAATATGAAAACCCAAACATTTTGGGAAAACCTAATAAGCCAAATGTTTAAGAATAAATTTCTTGTCTAAAAAAGAATAGTATAATTTTTAAAAATCAGATTATCAAGAAAATAATAATAAAAACCTGCATATTAAAATCAATGAAATGCAATCATACTTCATTTTATGGTGCTTTCCTTATTTGCACTTCTCAGATATTGTGTTTACAAACTACTTTCTTTTTTTTTTTTAAAGATTTTATTACATTTTAGGTTTTGGGGTACATGTGAAGAATATGCAGGATTGTTGCATAGGTACACACATGGCAATGTGGTTTGCTGCCTTCCTCCCCATCACCTATATCTGGCATTTCTACCCATGTTATCCCTCCCCAACTCCACAGCCCCCTCTGTCCCTCCCCTAGTTCCCCCCAAGAGACCCCAGTATGTGATGCTCCCCTTCCTGTGTCCATGTGTTCTCATTGTTCAACATCCACCTATGAGTGAGAACATGCAGTGTTTGATTTTGTGTTCTTGTGTCAGTTTGCTGAGAATGGTGGTTTCCAGGATCATCCATGTCCCTACAAAGGACGTGAACTCATCATTTTTGATGGCTGCATAATATTCCATGGTGTATATGTGCCACATTTTCCCTGTCCAGTCTATCATCGATGGGCATTTGGGTTGGTTCCAAGTCTTTGCTATTGTAAACAGAGCTGCAATGAACATTCGTGTGCATGTGTCCTTATAATAGAATGATTTATAATCCTTTGGATATATACCCAGTAATGAGATTGTTGGGTCAAATGGAAGTTCTATTTCTAGGTCCTTGAGGAATTGCCACACTGTCTTCCTATGAGATTTGTGGTAACTCTGCTTTGAACAAGCCTATTGGTGTCATTTTTCCCAAAGTGTATACTGCTCACTTTGTGTCCCTGTGTCACATTTTGGTAATTCTCACAACATTTCAAGCTTTCTTATTATGATTATCTGTGATAGTGATCTATGATTGGTGATCTTTGATGGCATTACTGTAATTTTTGTTGTGCATCATGAACCACACACATATAAGATGGTGAACTTAACTGATAAGTGTGTGTGTTCTCAGCGCTCCATCTGTTGACCGTTTTCCCCTCTCTTTTCCTCTCCTTGGGTCTCTTATTCCCTAAGACACAACAATATTGAAATTAGGCTGGTTAATAACGCTAATGGCCTCTAAGTGTTCAAGTTAAAAAAAAAAAAAAAGGGGGTCACAGGTGTCTCACTTTAAATCAAAAGCTGGAAATGATTAAGCTGAGTGAGGAAGGTATGTCAAAAGTCAAATAGGTGGAAAGGTAAGCCTCTTGAGCCATAGTCAAGTTGTGAATGCAAAGGAAAAGTTCTTGAAGGAGATTAAAAGTGCTACTCCAGTGAACACATAAATGAAAAGAAAGTAAAATAACCTTATTGTTGATGAAAATTGGATTGGTCTGGAAAAAGGATTAAAATGATCACAACATTTCCTTAAGCTAAAATTTGATCCAGAGAAAGAGCCTAACTTTGTTCCATTCTATGAAAGCTAAGAGAGTTCAGAAAGCTACAGGAAAACTTGAAGCTAGTGGATACCAGTTCATGATATTTAAGGGTAAAAAAAGGCTGACTTTGTAAGATACAAATACAAGGTGAAGCAGCAAGTGCTGATGTAGAAGCTGCAGCAAGTTATCCAGAAAAATCTAGCTAAGATCATTGATAAAGGTGGCTACTCTACACAGTAGATTTTCAACATAGATGAAACTACCTTATACTGGAAGAACATGCCATCTGAGACTTTTATAGCTAGGCAAGAGTCAATGCCTGGCTTCAAATCTTCGAAGGACAGCTGACTCTCTTGAGTTAGCTAATGCAGCTGGTGACTCTAAGTTGAAGTCAATGTTCATTTACCATTCTGATAATCCTAGGACCCTTAAGAGCTATACTAAATTTACACTGTTTGTGCTTTATGAATGAAACAACAAAGCTGGGATGACAGCACATCTCTTTACAGCATGGTTTCCTGAACATTTTAAACCCACTATTAAGACCTACTGCTCAGAATAAGATCATTACTTTTCAAAATATTACTGATCATTGACAATGTGCCTAGTCATCCAAGAGCTCTGATGGAGATGTACAAGGAGATTAATGTCTTCATGTCTGCTACAACATTCTGCAGCCCACAAATCAAGGAGTAATTTTGACTTTCAAGAAATACACTGCATAAGACTACCATAGATAGTGATTCCTCTGATAGGTCTGGGCAAAGTAAATTGTAAACCTTCCAGAAAGAACTCACCATTGTAGCTGCCACTAACAACATTCACAATTCATGGGAGATGGTCAAAATATCAACATTAACAGGAGTTTGAAGAAGTTGATTCCCACCTTTATAAATGATTTTGAGAGGTTCAAGGCTTCAGTGGAGGAAGTCACTGCAGATGTATTGGAAATAGCAAGAGAACTAGTATTAGAAGTGGAGCCTGAAGATGTGACTGAATTGCTGCAATCCCATGATAAAACTTGAACACATGAGGAGTTGCTTTTTATGGATGCTAAAAGAAAGTGGTTTCTTGAGATGGAAACTAATCCTAGTGAAAATGCCGTGAACATTGTTGAAATGACAACAAAGCATTTATAATATTCCATATTTGAATATTACAGGATTTGAGAGAATTGACTCCAATTTTGAAAGAACTTTTACTCAGGATAAAGTGCTGTCAAACAACAGCATGCTGTTGTGAAAGAAAGAGTAAATCAATGTAGCAAAACTTATTGTTGTATTATTTTAAGAAATCGTCACACCCTCTCCAGTCTTCCACAACCACCACTTTGATCAGTCAGCAGCCATCAACATGGAGGCAAGACCTTTCACCAGCAAAAGATGATGACTCCCCGAAGGTTCAGGTGATCATCAGCATTGTATAGCAATAAAGTATTTTAAGGTTATGCACTTTTAAATGACATAATACTATTGCACACTTAATATAGGCTTTAGTATAGTGTAAACATAACTGTTATATGCACTGAGAAACCAATATATTGTGTAGCTCACATTATTGCCATATTCACTTTATTGAAGTAGTGTGAAACAGAACCCATAATATCTCCAAGGCACACCTGTACTGGGCATATAATTCCAATTAATATATAGTAAAATGAAGTAAAACACATAAAGCTATGATTTGAAAGAAACCAGACATCAGGAAAAGGACAGATCCTTAAGAGACAAGAAACAAGTGAGGTAATTCTTATAATTGCTCCAGTTTACTGCTTTGAGGGAGTTTCCAAACAATGGCATAGAAAGGGGAAGACCAGGCAGGTCTTCCTGGACTCTGCTGGGTTAAGGAGATACAGCTCAAAATCTGGGGACAACAAGGCAGCTAGAGTTCACAGGACAGAATAAAGAAAAGAAGATTGCTGCACAGAAGCAAAACTCCAGAGATCTGTTAAGGATCCACTTAGAGTATTCAGTTAAGAACTGAGCGGCACATGTGCATGAGGAAACTAACTAAACTTGGAGTACTCAAATAATAAGAGGGGACAAAGCAGAATTAGAGCCTGGGCCCATCTTACTGCCTGAGAAAATCATGATTTATGGAGCCCTGAGAAAAATTTTCAGAAGAGTTCAACTTAATAATGGAAAATACGAAGTCCTGAACTCTATAAGGATTTTGTTTTCTCATAAGTCTTAAAACACAATCTGAAAGGATCAGACTTTCCCAAGTAACATAATTGTATCCTTGTATCCCAAAATAAATAAGGATACAGGGATACAATTATGTTACTTGGGAAAGTCTAATCCTTTCCCAAAGGGGAAACCTGCCTGGTCTTCCCCTTTCTACATCATTGTTTGGAAACTCCCTCAAAGCAGTAAACTGGAGCAATTATAAGAATTACCTCACTTGTTTCTTATTGCTCAAGCATCTGAATATTCATAAGGGTAAACAAAAATCCAGCATCCTAGGTAAAACTCATGGTATTTTATATATAATATAAATTATCAACAATGAAAGAAGCAAGAATGTATGATTCATAATAATGAGTACATTAATCAGTCAAAACCAATGCAGAACTGAAAAGAATTTTAGAATTAATGGATGAAAACATTAAAATAATTATTATGGCCAGGCATGGTGGCTCATGCCTGTAATCCCAGCACTTTGGGAGGCTGAGGCGGGCAGATCATGAGGTCAGGCACTGAAAACCAGCCTGGCCAACATGGTGAAAGTCCATCTCTGCTAAAAATACAAAAATCAGCTGGGCATGGTGGCAGGTGCCTATAGTCCCAGCTGCTCAGGAGGCTGAGGCAGGAGAATCACTTGAACTCAGGAAGTGGAGGTTTCAGTGAGCCAAGATTACACCACTGCACTCCAGCCTGGGTGACAGAGTGAGACTCTGTCTCAAAAATAAGTAAATAAATAAAATAATAATTATAACTGTATTTCATATATTCAAAAAGTTAAATAGATATATGGAAGATATAAAAACTGACAAAACTATGGATGAAGGCAACAGTGTCTAGATAGGATTAATTGTACATTTTATATTGTAAAAGAAAAATAGTTAATGAATTTGAAGAAATAATAATAGAAACTATTAAAAAATTGGAGGGGGAATAAAATGAACATGTATATGATGCTTCTAAGAAAGGTGCTTTAAATATGAGAGCCCAGGCCCATCATAGGTTAAAAGTAAAAGGACTGAAAATATACCACAGCAACCCTAATTAAAACAACCTGGAATAGCTATATTAATATTAGAAAAAGTAGATTTTAGGGCAAAAATATTATCAGAGATAACAGGGTTATTTTAGAATGGTAAAGGGATCAATTCATCAAGAGGGCCTCACAATCTGATACATGTATGCATCTAACCAGAGCTTCAAACAAATGAGGCCAAAGCTGAAAGAACTGCCAAGAGAAATAGACAAATTCACATTATAGTTGAAATGTCAACAATCTCTCTTGGTAATTGATAGATGAATTAGACTGAAAATCAGTAGTATATAGAAAACTTGGTGTCACAATCGACCAATTTGATCTAATTGAGATTCATAGAATATGAATCTCAATTAGATCCCCCCACCCCGCCCAATAGCTGAATGTATATTTCACAAGAACACAGAACATTTACTGAGATAGGTCAAATTATGGGCCATAAAAGTCTGAAAAAAATTCAAAATATATGCAAAATATGATTTCAAACCACAATGAAAAGTCCATTTCTTTACCCTTTCCCCCATCCACAAGTGGCCCAGAGTCCTCTCTCCCAGCCCAGCTGGGGTGTGTGACTCCCTCTTTCAATCCATAGCATCTGTTATTCTCCCCTCAAAGACCTCCAAGCTGTTTCTCATGTAGAAGTCCCTCTGTTTTTCCCATCTTCAATTCAGGTTCAGGGTATCCACTCGTTTCATTTCTTTGCCAAACAGAGACCTGTAAAGTGGGGAGAAAACAAATACTATCCCATAGATGGTAGGAAAGGGAGAAAGTTATATATGCTTTACAGAAAACATATGTGTGATAGGCTTTCTTCAGACTGAGCTATAGTGCTGTTGGCTGTTCAATGTTAATATATCAGTATATATATATACACACACACACATATATTAAACAAGATGTATATATGCACACACATATATTAAACAAGACATCTTTAAACAGAAACATACATAAGACATTATATGTTGATATGTTAATAGAAATATTGTGGTTATTGTGGTACCTTTGTGGAACCATATGTTCTCAGAAACCTAGCCTTGCCTTTCCCTTTCCCCTAAGAACAATGGTTCAATGTTCACTAATTCAATGTTTGTGGCAACTTTATAAAACATAACTACCCAAATTTATCTAGGTTCAATGCAATCCCAATCAAAATCCCAGAAAGATTTTGTAAATAATGACAAGATAATCTAAAATTCACATAAAAATATAAAGAACTTAGCACACTCAAACAACATTTAAAATAAAAAAGAACAAAGTTGAAGAACTTATGCTACTTGACCTCAAGGATTATAGCACTACAAAAATCAATTAAACAAACAGATCAATGGGCCAGAAAAAGAGACCGAGAAACAGATCCTCACACCCACATATTAACACCTGATTTTCAACAAAGATGAAACACAATTTAGTGAAGAAAATATTGCCTTTTCAACAAAGTGGATATCCATATGCAAAAACAAAAATAATTTCAGTCTACACTTTGTACCATATAAAACAATCAATTATAAATAGATTACAAATATAAATGTAAGAGGTACAACTGTAAAACTCCTGCAAGAGAACAGGCTTTTTGGTGACCCTATGTTAAGTAAAGATTTCTTAGATGTACAAAAAGTGCAATCCATAAAAGAAAAAAAAAACTTATAAATGTAGCTTCATCAAAGAATCTTTTTTTTCTGAAATATATTGTTAAGAGAATTTTAAAAAGCCACAAATTGGAAAAAAAAATTCATAAAGCATATATCTGATAAAAAGTTTTATCCAGAATATATATATATATCTCTTAAAACTCAACAAGAGCTTGCTCTAAGATGGCTGAATAGGAACAGCTCTGGAGTACAGTTCCCAGCAAGAACAATGCAGAGGGTGAGTGCCCACTGCAATCCCAAACAGATTTTCACTGCCGACAGACCAGGAGTTTCCCGGGCTGAAAAGCGCCATGAGTTTTCGGCATGGCAGTTTCAGCCAGTGCCAGGTTGGTACACAGAAACTCACACAAACCTGGGTGGCCATTTTACTTGGTGCCTGGAACACCTAGGAGACAGAGACGCCCATTCAACTGAAAGGGAGGGGGCAGAGACAGGAAGCCAGGAGATCTGGCTTAGCATGTACCACCTCCACAAAACAAGAAATCTGAAATGTTCTGGATTGAGAGTTTCGCAGCAAGTGCAGCTGGACCCAGGATGGTCGAGATCAGTGAGGGGAAGCATGACCACCACTACCAAGGCAGTTCACACAGCAACTGGGCAGAGCCTGTGGCAGTTCAGCAACACCTCTGCTGGCAGACTGTGACTAGACTACTCCATATGGGGTAGGGCATCTATGAAAAAAGGCAGCAGCATGACAGGAACTTATAAATAAAGCTGACCTTCCTAGGATAGAGCACCTGGGAAAAGAGGCAGTTATGAGTTCTGCTGTAGCAGACTTAAAACTACCTGCCCAGCAGCTCTAAATGAACAACGGGGCTCCCAGCACAGCACTTGAGCTGCTATAAGGGACAGACCGTCTCCTCAAGCAGCTCCCTGACACCTGCATACCCAAAAATACAACTCATAAAGGAGAGCTCAGGTTGACATCTGGCAGGTACCCTTCTGGGACGAAGATAACAGAAGAAGAAACTGGCAGCAACCCTTACTGTTCTGCAACCCCTGCAGGTGATCCCCAGGCAAGCAGGGTCTGGAGTGGACCTCTAGCAGTCCTGCAGCAGAGGGGTCTGACTGCTAAAAGGAAAACTAAGAAACAGAAAGAAATAACTTAATCATCAACAAAAAGGATGTCCACTCAGAGACCCCATCCAAAAGTCACCAACTATAAAGACCACAGAAAGAAAGCCACTAAGATGGGAAGAAACCAGTGCAAAAAGGATGAAAACACCAAAAACCAGAATGCCTCTCCTCCTCCAAAGGATCACAACTCCTCACCAGCTAGGGATCAAAGATGGATGGAGAATGAATCTGATGACAGAAACAGGCTTCCGAAGGTGGGTAATAAAAAACTTCTCAGAGCTAAAAGAACATGTGTTAACCCAATGCAAAGAAACTAAGAACCCAGAGAAAAGGTTAGATGAGATGCTAACTAGAATAAATAGCTTAGAGAAGAATATAAATGACTTGATGGAGCTAAAAAACACACAACACGAGAACTTCACGAATAATACACAAGTTTCAATAGCTGAATTGACCAAGAAGAAGAAAGGATATTAGAGATTGAAGATCAACTCAATGAAATAAAATGAGAAGGCGGCCGGGCGCGGTGGCTCAAGCCTGTAATCCCAGCACTTTGGGAGGCCGAGGCGGGTGGATCACGAGGTCAAGATCGAGACCATCCTGGTCAACATGGTGAAACCCCGTCTCTACTAATACAAAAAATTAGCTGGGCATGGTGGCGCGTGCCTGTAATCCCAGCTACTCAGGAGGCTGAGGCAGGAGAATTGCCTAAA
This sequence comes from Aotus nancymaae, assembly GCF_030222135.1. NCBI lineage: Eukaryota > Metazoa > Chordata > Mammalia > Primates > Aotidae > Aotus > Aotus nancymaae. The sequence goes on from NW_026988455.1 coordinate 24,095,603, forward strand.
CCCAGGAGGCGGAGGTTGCGGTGAGCCGAGATCGCGCCATTGCACTCCAGCCTGGGTAACGAGCGAAACTCCGTCTCAAAAAAAAAAAAAAAAAAAAAATGAGAAGGCAAGAACAGAGGAAAAAAAAGAGTGAAAAGAAATGAACAAAGTCTCCAAGAAATAGGGGATTACGGGAAAAGACCTAATCTACATTTGATAGGTGTACCTGAATGTGACAGAGAGAATGAACCCAAGCTGGAAAACACTCTTTAGGATATTATCCAGGAGAATTTCCCCAACCTAGCAAGCCAGGCCACCATTGAAATCCAGGAAATACAGAGAACACCACAAAGATATTCCTCAAGAAGAGCAACCCCAAGGCACACCATCGTCAGATTCACCAGGTTTGAAATGAAGGAAAAAATGCTAAGGGCAGCCAGAGAGAAAGGTCAGGTTACCCACAAAGGGAAGCCCATCAAACTCACAGCAGATCTCTCTGCAGAAACCCTACAAATCAGAAGACGGTGGGGGCCAATATTCAACATCCTTAAAGAAAGAACTTTCAACCTAGAATTTCATATCCAGCCAAACTGAGCTTCATAAGTGAAGGAGAAAGAAAATCCTTTATGGACAAGCAATTGCTGAGAGACTTTGTCACCACCAGGCCTGCCTTACAAGATCTACTGAAAGAAGCACTAAACAAGGAAAGAAACAACCAGTACCAGTCACTCCAAAAATGTACCAAATGATAAAGACCAATGACATAATTTAAAAAAAGCATCAACTAATAGGTAAAACATCCAGCTAGCATCAGAATGGCAGGATCAAATTCACATATAACAATACTAATCTTAAATGTAAATGGGCTAAATGCCCCAATCAAAAGACACAGACTGGCAAATTGGATAAAAATCAAGACCCATCAGTGTGCTGTATACAGGAAACCCATCTCATGTGCAAGGACACACATAGGCTCAAAATAAAGGAATGGAGGAAGATTTATTAAGCAAATGGAGAGCAAAAAAAAAGCAGAAGTTACAATTCTGGCCTCTGATAAAATGGACTTTAAACCAACAAAGATCAAAAGAGACAAAGAAGGGGCATTACATAATAGTGAAAGGATAAATGAATCAAGAATAGCTAATGATCCTAAATGTATATGCACCCAATACAGGAACACCCAGTTACATAAAGCAAGTTCTTAACAACCTACAAAGAGACTTAGACTCCCACACAATAATAGTGGGAGACTTTAACACCTCACTGTCAATATTAGACAGATCAATGAGACAGAAAATTAACAAAGATATCTAGGACTTGGACTTAGATCTGGACCAAGTGGACCTAATAGACATCTACAGAAATCTCTACCTCAAATCCACAGAATATACATTCTTCTCAGCACTGCATTGCACCTACTCTAAAATTGACCATGTAATTGGAAGTAAATCACTTCTCAGCAAATGCAAAAGAATAGAAATCAAAACAAACAGTCTCTCAGACCACAGTGCAATCAAATTAGAACTCAGAATTAAGAAACTAACTCAGAACTGCACAGCTTCATGAAAACTGAACAACTGGCTCCTGAATGTCAACTGGATAAACAGTGAAATGAAGGCAGAGACAAAGACGTTCTTTGAAACCAAGAATGAAGACACAATATACCAGAATCTCTGGGACACATTTAAAGCAGTGTCTAGAGGGAAATTTATAGCAATAAATGCCACAAGAAGCAAGGAAAGATCTAAAATTGACACACTATTGTCAAAGTTGAAAGAGCTAGAGGAGCAAGATCAAAAAAACTCAAAAGCTGACAGAAGACAAAAAATAACTAAGATCAGAGCAGAACTGAAGGAGATAGAGACACAAAAAAAACCCCTTCAGTTTGGAGGATCCAAGATGGCCGATTAGGAACAGCTTAGGATTGCAGCTCCCAGTGAAAATGCAGAGGGTGAGTGGACGCCACATTTCCAGATGGATTTTTATTGCCCACAGACTGGGAGATTCCCAGGTAGAGGAGCCCCACAGGTCACCAGCGTAGCTGGTTTGGCTGGCGCAGCTGCTTTGTCGGCACCCTGGGGTGGCGGTTCTCCCTACAAAATACCCAGGTCTGGACACCGTTTAAGCTGGCAATTGGAGCTCTAGGAATGCAGAGTAACCCATTCATCTGATTAAAAAGGGGACTGAAACAGGGAGCCAGGCCAGGAGATTCCCAGGCAGAAAAATGCCGTGAATCTCAGTGCCGCTGTTTCAGCTGGTGCAGTGGGTCATCGCACGGGAAATCACACAGATCCCAGCACCTTTTCAACAGGCGACTGGAACACCTGGGAGAGAGTTGACCATTCAACCAAAAAAAAGGCTCTGAGGCAGGGAGCCAGGTGATCAGGCTCGGTTGGTCCCACCCCCACAAAAAAAAACAGCAATTGGAAATGCTCTGGGTTAAGAGTTTCACAGCAAGCACAGCTGAACCCAGGAATGTCCAGCTCTGTGGAGGAGGGGTGTCCACCATTACCGAGGCACTCCAACACTACAGAGGTAGTCCGCCATTGCTGAGGCAGCCCGCCATTGCCAAGGCAACCCACCACTACAGAGAGAGTCTGCCATTACAGAGGTGGGCTGGCTTTGCCGAGGCAGTTCTAACTACATCCGTATAAACAGGACTGCAGGGAAGTTCACACAGCAGCTGGGCAGAGCCCACAGCAGCTCAGCAAAGCCTCTGCAGGCAGACAGTGACTAGGCTGCCTCCTTGCTGGGCAGGGCAGCACTGATAAAAAGGCAGCAGCACAACAGAAACTCATAAATAAAGTCCTAACTATCCAGGACAGAGCACCTGGGGAAAAAAAACGGGTTTATGAGTTCTGCTGCAGCAGACTTAAAGGTACCTGCCCAGCAGCTCTAAATGAACAATGGAGATCACAGATCAGCACTTGAGCTCCTATAAAGGACAGACTGTCTCCTCAAGCAGCTCCCTGACCCCCATATATCCAAAGAGTCACCTCATAAAGGAGAGCTCAGACTGACATTTGGCGGATATCCTTTTGGGACAAAGATAGCAGAAGAAGAAACTGGCAGCAACCCTTACTGTTCTGCAGCTGCTGCAGGTGATCCCCAGGCAAGCAGGGCCTGGAGTGGACCTCAGCAGTCCTACAGCAGAGGGGCCAGACTGGTAGAAAGAAAACTAAGAAAGAAAACAGAAGGAAATAACTTCATCATCAACAAACTGGACATCCACTCAGAGACTCAATCTGAAAGTCAACAACTTCAAAAATGACAGGTGGATGAATCCACAAAGATGGGAAGAAACCAGCACAAAAAGGATGAAAGCACCTGAAACCGGAATGCCTCTCCTCCTACAAGGGATCACAACTCCTCACCAGCAAGGGAACAAGGCTGGATGGAGAATGAGTGTGATGAATTGACAGAATCAGGCTTCAGAAGGTGGGTAATAAGAAACTTCTGTGAGCTAAAAGAACATATTCTAACCCAATGCAAAGAAACTAAGAACGTTGAAAAAAGATTTGATGAAATGCTAACGAGAATAGACAACATAGAGAGGAATATAAGTGAACTGATGGAGCTGAAAAACACAACATGAGAACTTCATGAAGCATGCACAAGTTTCAACAGACGAATTGACCAAGCAGAAGAAAGGATATCAGAGGTCGAAGATCAACTCAATGAAATAAAACGAGAAGGCAAGATTAGAGAAAAAAGGATAAATGGAATGAACAAAGTCTCCAAGAAATATGGGACTATGTGAAAAGACCTAATCTACATTTGATAGGTGTACCTGAATGTGATGGAGAGAATGAATCCAAGATGGAAAATACTCTTCAGGATATCATCCAGGAAAACTTCCCCAACCTAGCAAGGCAGGCCAATATTCAAGTCCAGGAAATACAGAGAATCCCACAAAGATATTCCTCAAGAAGAGCAACCCCAAGGCACATAATCATCAGATTCACCAGTGTTGAAATGAAGAAGAAAATGCTAAGGGCAGCCAGAGAGAAAGGTCAGGTTACCCACAAAGGGAAGTCCATCAGATTCACAGCAGATCTCTCAGCAGAAACTCTACAAGCCAGAAGAGAGTGGGGGCCAATATTCAACATCCTTAAAGAAAAGAACTTTCAACCCAGAATTTCATATCCAGCCAAACTAAGCTTCATAAGTGAAGGAAAAATAAAATCCTTTGCAAACAAGCAAGTACTCAGATTTCATCACCACCAGGCCTGCTTTACAAGAGCTCCTGAAAGAGGCACTACACATAGAAAGGAACAACCAGTACCAGCCACTCCAAAAACATACCAAATGGTAAAGAGCATCAACACAATGAAGAAACTCCATCAACTAATGGGCAAAACAGCCAGCTAGCATCAAAATGGCAGGATCAAATTCACACATAAAAATATTAACCTTAAATGTAAATGGGCTAAATGCCCCAATCAAAAGACACAGACTGGCAAATTGGATAAAAAGACAAAACCCATTGGTGTGCTGTATCCAGGAAACCCATCTCACAGGCAAGGATACACAAAGACTCAAAATAAAGGGATGGAAGAAGATTTACTAAAAAATTGGAGAGCAATAAAAAGCAGGAGTTGCAATTCTTGTCTCTGATAAAATAGACTTTAAACCAACAAAGATCAAAACAGACAAAGAAGGACATTACATAATGGTAAAAGGATCAATGCAACAAGAAGAGCTAACGATCCTAAATATATATCACCCAATACAGGAGCACCCAGATACATGAGGCAAGTTCTTAATGACTTACAAAGAGACTTAGACTCCCACACAATAATAGTGGGAGACTTTAACACCCCATTGTCAATATTAGACAGATCAACCAGACAGAAAATTAACAACGATATCCAGGACTTGAACTCAGACCTGGAACAAGCAAACCTAATAGACATTTACAGAACTCTCCACCCCAAATCCACAGAATATACATTCTTCTCAGCACCACATCACACCTACTCTAAAATTGACCACATAATTGGAAGTAAATCACTCCTCAGCAAATGCAAAAGAACGGAAACCATAACAAACAGTCTCTCAGACCACAGTGCAATCAAGTTAGAACTCAGAATTCAGAAACCAACCCAGAACCGCACAGCCTCATGGAAAATGAACAACTTTCTCCTGAATGTTGACTGGATAAACAATGAAATGAAGGCAGAAATAAAGATGTTCTTCAAAACCAATGAGAACAAAGACACAACATACCAGAATCTCTGGGACACATTTAAAGCAGTCTCTAGAGGAAAATATATAGGAATAAATGCTCATATGAGAAGCAAGGAGAGATCTAAAATTGACACCCTATCATCAAAATTGAGAGAGCTAGAGGAGTCAGATCAAAAAAACTCAAAACCAAGCAGAAGACAAGAAATAACTAAGATCAGAGCAGAACTGAAGGAGATAGAGACAGAAAAAGCCCTTCAAAAAATCAGTAAATCCAGGAGCCAGTTTTGTGAAAAGATCAACAAATAGACCGCTAGCCAGATTAATGAAAAAGAAAAGAGAGAATAATCAAATAGATGCAATAAAAAACGATAAAGGGGATATCACCACTGATTCCACAGAAATTCAAACCATCATCACAGATTATTACAAACAACTGTATGCACATAAACTAGTAAACCTGGAAGAAATGGATAAACTCCTGGACGCTTGCATCCTCCCAAGTCTAAACCAGGAAGAAGTCAAAACCCTGAATAGACCAATAACAAGGGCTGAAGTTGAGGCAGCAATTAAGAGCCTACCACCCAAAAAAAAGCCCAGGTCCAGATGGGTTCACAGCCAAATTCTACCAGGCAAACAAAGAGGAGCTGGTACCATTCCCGTTGAAACTATTCCAAACAATACAACAAGAGGGAATCCTTCCCAAATCATTTTATGAGACCAACATCATCCTGATGCTAAAACCTGGCAGAGACTCAGCAAGAAAAGAAAACTTCAGGCCAACATCCACGATGAATATTGATGCAAAAATCTTCAATAAAATACTGGCAGGCCGATTGCAACAGAACATCAAAAAGCTTATTCACCATGATCAAGTAGGATTCATCCCGGGGATGCAAGGCTGGTTCGACATATGCAAGTCTATAAATGTAATTCACCACACAAACAGAACCAAAGACAAAAACCACATGATTATCCCAATTGATGCAGAGAAGGCCTTTGACAAAATTCAACAGCCCTTTATGCTAAAAACCCTCAATAAACTAGGTATTGATGGAACGTATCTCAAAATAATAAAAGCTATTTATGACAAACCAACAGCCAATATCATACTGAATGGGCAAAAACTGGAAGCATTCCCTTTGAAATCTGGCACTAGACAAGGATGCCCTCTCTCATCACTCCTATTCAATATAGTACTGGAAGTTCTAGCCAGAGCAATCAGGCAAGAAAAATAAATAAAGTGTATTCAAATAGGAAAGGAGGAAGTCAAATTGTCTCTATTTGCAGACAACATGATTGTATATCTACAAGACCCCATTGTCTCAGCCCAAAATCTCCTGAAACTGATAAGCAACTTCAGTAAAGTCTCAGGATACAAAATCAATGTGCAAAAATCACAAGCATTCTTATACACCAATAACAGACTTAAGGATAGCCAAATCAAGAACGAACTGCCATTCACAATTGCTACAAAGAGAATAAAATACCTAGGAATACAACTAACAGGGAACGTAAAGGACCTCTTCAAGGAGAACTACAAACCACTGCTCAACGAAAGAAGAGAGGACACAAACAGATGGAGAAACATTCCATGTTCGTGGTTAGGAAGAATCAATATCGTGAAAATGGCCATACTGCCCAAAGTAATTTACAGATTCAGTGCTATCCCCATCAAGCTACCAATGACCTTCTTCACAGAACTGGAAAAAACCACCTTAAACTTCATATGGAACCAAAAGAGAGCCCGCATAGCCAAGTCAATTCTAAGCAAAAAGCGGGAGGCATCACAGTACTGGACTTCAAACTATACTACACGGCTACAGTAATCAAAACAGCATGGTCCTGGTACCAAAACAGAGATATAGACCAATGGAACAGAACAGAGGCCTCAGAGGCAACACAACACATCTACAACCATCCGATCTTTGACAAACCTGACAAAAACAAGCAATGGGGAAAGGATTCCCTGTTTAATAAATGGTGTTGGGAAAACTGGCTAGCCATGTGCAGAAAGCAGAAACTGGATCCCTTCCTGTCACCTTACACTAAAATTAACTCCAGATGGATTAAAGACTTAAACATAAGACCTAACACCATAAAAACCATAGAATAAAATCTGGGCAAAACTATTTAGGGCATAGGCGTAGGCAAGGACTTCATGACCAAAACACCAAAAGCATTGGCAACAAAAGCCAAAATAGACAAATATGACGTAATCAAACTCCACAGCTTCTGCATGGCAAAAGAAACTGTCATTAGAGTGAATCAGCAACCAACAGAATGGGAAAAAATTTTTGCAATCTACCCATCTGACAAGGGGCTAATATCCAAATCTACAAAGAACTAAAACAGATTTACAAGAAAAAAATAAACCCATCCAAAAGTGGGAGAAGGATGTGAACACTTTTCGAAAGAAGACATATATGAGGCCAAGAAACATATGAAACAATGTTCATCATCACTGGTCATTAGAGAAATGCAAATCAAAACCACATTGAGATACCACCTCACGCCAGTTAGAATTGCAATCATTAAAAAATCTGGAGACAACAGATGCTGGAGAGGATGTGGAGAAATAGGAACACTTTTACACTGTTGGTGGGAGTGTAAAGTAGTTCAACCATTATGGAAGACAGTGTGGCACTTCCTCTAGGACCTAGAAATAGAAATTCCATTTGACCCAGAAATCCCATTACTGGGTATATACCCAAAGGATTATAAATCATTCTATTATGAAGATACATGCACACATACGTTCACTGCAGCACTGTTTACAATAGCAAAGACCTGGAACCAACCCAAATGCCCACTGGTAATAAACTGGACAAGGAAAATGTAGCACATATACAGCATGGAATACTATGCAGCCATAAAAAATGATGAATTTGTGTCCTTTGTAGGGACATGGATGAATCTGGAAACCATCATTCTCAGCAAACTGACACAGAACAGAAAATCAAACACTGCATATTCTCACTCATAGATGGGTGTTGAACAATGGAAACACATGGACATATGGAGGAGAGCATCACACACTGGGGTCTGTTGCGGTGGGCCAAGGGAGGGACAGCATGGGGGTGGGAAGGTTGGGGAGGGATAACATGGGGAGAAATGCCAGATGTAGGTGACAGGCGAATGGAGGTAGCAAACCACATTGTCATGTGTGTACCTATGCAACAATCCTGCATGATCTGCACATGTACCCCAGAACCTAAAGTACAATTTAAAAAAAAGGAAAGAAAAGAAATGACTGTCATCTTTATTTTCTTCATATAATTTCCTTAGTATAGATTATCCATGAGTTTACTAGGGCATAGTGCAAAACACTTTGTGAAAATGGTAGTGTATTACTATTTTTTTCTTAAAAGGACTAAATCACTTTACTCTGAGGCCAATAAAAAAAAAATCTATGTCCAGTTTTCACCTGTTAGTATTTCATTTTTACAAAGGGAACAACAGGTGCAGAGAAATGATGCGTGAGTACTTGCATTCCTTCAGGTCCAGCTCTCAGCTCTCATGCCCCTGCCTTCTCCTGCCCACTATTCTGCTCTCTTTTGTCAAGTCCCTGCAGCCGTCTCCCCTCAGCCTTCTGGAGTCCCAGCCTTTTCCTTCCTGCTATACCCATGCCTCAGAGGGAAAGGGTCCTGGGCAGGAGGGAACTATGATGCCGACACCTCAGTCTGGAACTCCAGATGCATTTCCCTGGACACAGAGGTCCCACAGCAGTGTGCTCATATGTCCTGTGATCTGTGCATTGTGTATTAAACTGGAGTTTGTGGATTAGCCTAGGCCTTACCACCTTTTATCACGCTGGTAGAAAAATGATTTTCAAGTCCCAAATGACAAAGTTACAAATGAAATTTTGGAAAGCATAAATTTCGCCTCCACTTTGGTCACACAGAACTCCTGCTTACCTGGCCCTTCCCCTAATCCAGCCTTCCAGGACCTAGACCCTGCCCTGCACTGGCTCACCTCAGTGCAGGGCACTACTGCACCTCTCAACCAGGTGTTCAGGTCAAACACCTGCAGGTCACCTTTTTGCCCTCACTCCTCTAAAAAAAACAGTCAACTAGAGTACCCAAACCTAACCCAGCTCTTTCTATATCCTGGTATCTTCATTTCAACCATCAAGTTCAAGTCACCAAACTCTTGAGTCACCTTGGAATGACCTTCTGGTGTCCAACAGTGCATTCAGCCAGGATGGTTATTGAAAAACAGCACTCAGTGGCTGTTACTCTCCGTTTCTGGTGCCTGCACCAGTGTTGGTTATACATAAAATAAGGCATAATGCCCTTACCTGCATCCCACCTGCAGAAGCTGCCCCTTACCCACCTGTTAAGTTCATCTCTTCCTTGCTCCCCTGGTCACTATCAAGCTACAACCTCACAGGTTGATTTGTTGTCAGCACCACTGAGCAATCACCACCAGTAATCAGCATTGGCTCCTCCTTCTGCCTCACAACTTCTGCTCCTAGACATGTAGCTGGCTCCTGCTTGGCATTTGGAGCTCAATGTAAGTGTCATATCCTCACCCTGGTGTCCCAGAACGAAGCAGACACCCAGACCTGCTCTATCCACTTGTCAGCGTATGATGCCATGCTCACGTAGGTACACATGCATGGATTGGTGCGTATTCATTTACCCTGCTCCCACTTAGGGTAAGCAGCACTAGATGTGTCTATGCTGACTGTCTGCACTTTGTATCTCCAGGGTCCAGAGCAGGCAGTCAGTGCTCAGTTTCTATTGTTGGATGATGCTAAATGAAATTCACATGCCTCTCCCTGATAAGAAAAACTCCCATATGGAGCTGCTGCCCTTCAGCCAAGGCCTGCCTGGAGGAAAATATTATCCCAGCACATATTATCCCAGCCTTCCTTATTTTTTTCAGGCATCTGTGACTCCCTGAACAAAACCCGGTCTCTCAGTTTTTCTAGAATGTGGGTCAAGCAAAAGTGTTTGTTCAGGCAATATATTGATTAAACATCGACTCTGTGTTGGGCATTGTGCTTGGGCTGAGAACTTCCATCTGGTCCAGAAGGCAGACTATAAAATAATCATTGTGCAACAGGGGAAGAGCCAGACTGGAGTTTTCATGTTGGTTGGGGGTTCAGTGGTTGAACAAAGAAAGTGGAGGATCCCAGACAGGTGTATAATAAAAAATGGGTCCATGGGGATGAGACAGAGGCTGCTCTTTGGGACTGCAAGTGACTTACAGTGGCGTCATGCAGCAGCAAATGAGGTTGGGCAGTGGGTGTGGGCCTGGCCAGGGAGGCCCTTAGCCTGAAAGGAGGGTCCTGGGCTGGCCCTTAGAGAGTCCACGCTGGTCCTTCTCTGCTGAGTTCATTCCTGCAGAGAGGATGTGCCCACCTTGGGCCTGTACCCCTCCTTCTAGATCATGCTTGTGGCACCCCAAGACCCAGAATTCACTGCCCAAACATCCCAAGCCCACATCCCATAGGCATCTTCCCGAGGGTTGACCAGTATGTACCCTGGGCTCAAGACAGAGCTGAGCACAGACATGTGGACAACAGCATGGTAAATGTGGTAAGAGCCATATTGAGATTTTGGAGGTTGGGGTTCAGTGGATGAGCAAAGCAAGAGGAAACTCAGATAGGTGTCCACACGTGTGCTCTGAGGTTGGATTTACAGGCTGAAATCTTCACTTGCAAGTGCCTGAGTACAACGGGGTCTCCTTTGGGCTAGGGGCTGGGCTAAGACCAGCGTTTTAAAATATGCAGAGATATGATATATGGACCATCCTTTATCACTTGCCCTGAGTGGTTTGGGTGGACCTGGCCCAGGAAGCCATGAGCCACAAAAGAATGCTTGAGTTTCATCCAAACTACCAGGAATGGAAGGCGATATGGTTTGAATCTGTATCCCCACCCAAATCTTATGTTCAATTTTGATCCCCAGTGTTGTAGGAGGAGTCCGGTGGGAGGTCATTGGATCATGGAGGCGGTTTCTCATGAATGGTTTAGGACCATCCCCTTGGTGCTGTTCTCTTGATAAAGAGTGAGTTCTCACGAGATCTTGTTTAAACATCTGTAGCACCTCCCTGGGTGCTTCTCTTGCTCATGTTCCAGCTATGTGAAGTTCCTGCTACCACTTCGCCTTCCTCCATTACTGTAAGTTTCCTGAGGCCTCCCGAGAAGCCAGGCAGATGCCAGCATCATGCTTCCTGTACAGCCTGTGGAACTGTTAGCCAATTAAACCTCTTTTATTTATAAATTGCCCAGTCTCAGGTATTTCTTTATAGCAATTTGAGAACAGGCTAATGCAGAAGGGTCTAAGCAAGGAAGAGACAAGATCAGCTGTGAATTTTCAAAGTCCCCGGGTAATGTTTTGTAGATACGTGAGAGACTGGAGGCAGCACAGTGCTGACAGGGCTGGAGGGCATGGGCTGTGAGGTGGATTCTGGCTCTGGCTTCACATATCAGTTAGGCAAACTTGGCAAGTGACTTCTCTCTCTAGTTCTCCTTTCCCACAACTATAAATAGAGCTGAGGCTGTTGAACAGAGTAAATCATCCAGAATAATCTGCAAGTGTGAGTTCATTTTCTTTCCATTATTACAGAAGAAGTCTTACCTCAGTGAAAAACCCTAAAAGCAGCCCTGGGAACACATTCCAGTGTGGGTTCCTCTCCTGCTAGAAAGGCAGTGGTCCTCTGGGGAAATGCAACATTTTTCAGAGCTTCACCTTGGCTTGCTGGAGTGGAAATGCACGGCATTCCAGAACCCAGGAGGCTCAGGGGGAGAGCTGGGAAGCTGCAGACCTTCCTCCACATGTGTGTCTGCCTGTCTGTGTGTGCTCCAGGCAGCCCCCTTCGAAGGTCCAATGTCTGGGTTTATTTTTCTGCAGTATTTCATTCTCAAAATCCCCATTCAGATGAGGTTGTTTAATGGCTTTTGCAGGTCAGTTGCTTTCTGAGAATCTGATATCAGCCAGTGAAAGATTCAAGACTTCCTCAAAATATGGTGGGAATAGCTGTCTTTGGATTTCCCCTAAGAATTGTGAGGGGTATTTTCTCTTTTATTAATTTAAATTCTTTTTGAGCTTTTTTTTTTTTTTTGGGAGACAGAGTTTCGCTCTTGTTACCCAGGCTGGAGTGCAATGGCACAATCTCGGCTCACCGCAACCTCCGCCTCCTGGGTTCAGGCAATTCTCCTGCCTCAGCCTCCTGAGTAGCTGGGATTACAGGCACGTGCCACCATGCCCAGCTAATTTTTTGTATTTTTAGTAGAGACGGGGTTTCACCATGTTGACCAGGATGGTCTCGATCTCTTGACCTCGTGATCCACCCGCCTCGGCCTCCCAAAGTGCTGGGATTACAGGCGTGAGCCACCGCGCCCGGCTTCTTTTTGAGCTTTTAAAGGGAAAATGGCAAGCCTGCATTGTGCTTGGAAAAGGAGGAAGAATCCCCAGATATTCTTTGTTCTATTTTTCTGCTTCAATGCATCAAGAACAGCTCCTTTTGGTAATTTGCAGGGCATTTCTTCTTCCTGGAGAAGGTCTGCTCAGAACACAGCCTTCCCTCTACCCGTGGTCAGTGGAGGTGTCCCAGTGGCTACGTGGAGTAGTAGATTACAGCAAAAAACCCTTTCCAAAAAGAAAAGCAAAACATTTATTTAGTTCTTACTGCATGTTAAGCATTGTAAACTTATTTTTTTCTATAATTCATTTAATTTTCATGCCCTGTGGACAACTCAACTGAGGCTGCAGTCTCCTCATCTGTAAAAAGGGCAGATCCCTCTGTGTGTGTGTGTGTGTGTGTGTGTGTGTGTGTGTGTGTGTGTGAGAGAGAGAGAGAGAGAGAGAGAGAAAGAGAGAGAGAATTAAATGAATCACAGCAAAATAAGTTTTCATTGCCTAACAAGCAGTGAGCATCAATAAATGTGTTAATTTTCCATATGTGGATGCACTTGTTCAGGACTGCTGCATTTGCAAGGCTAGCATGCCCCTTCTGTAGTGCATGTGGCCACCATCCTCCTCAGCAGCACAAACACACCGTTGTTAAGTGGCCAGTGTGCACCAGGATCCATACTGGGAAATAAGGGTGCTTGACCAAAAAAGGTGGATAAAAATAGATGATAGGTAACTTGGTTGAGAATATACATAAAATCCTCCTCCTACAACTATAATTTACAGAATGCCTGCCTTTTGCCAGGTGCTTGCTTATGTGGTCCAATTAAATACTTATTTTGTACTTATTCTATTAACCAGGCCCAGTTCTGGATGCTGGACAGCTGCAGTGGATAAAGCGTGCATCTCCCATGACCCCCACAGTCCAGTAAGGCTGGAGGTTCATTTGCTTCTCATAACAACTCTGAGGAGCAGCGGTCACCACCCCATTCCACACAGGAAGAGCCAAGACTGGAAGCATCATTGGCACGTCCAGAGGTGCTGGCTTGGGTGCCCAGAGGTCTGATGTGGCACTCTTCCTGTGGTGTTCACAGGCTCTGCAAGCCTGCAGACCCACTTTCTGAGACATGCTTTTCTCATCTGAGAAATGGAGATAAGAACTAGTCAGGATTGTAAGGAGACCAGCATGACAAAATCTCAATAAACAAAAGTTTCAGGCTGGGTGCGGTGGCTCATGCTAGTAATCTCAGCACTTTGGGAGGCCAAGGCTAGAGGATCACTTGAGCCCAGGAGTTTGAGACCAGCCTGAGAAACATAGTGAGACCCTGTCTCTACAAAAAATACAAAAATTGCCAGGTGTAGAGGCATGCACCTGTAGTTCCAGCTACTCATCTACTTGGGAGGCTGAAGTGGAAGGATCACTAGGGCCCTGGAGTTTGAGGCTGCAGTGAGTCATGATTGTGTCACTGCACTCTAGCCTGGGTGACAGAGAGATACTGTAAGGTTTAAATGAGAGGCAACGGAGGCCAGTTATTGAAATGAAGACATTTAATCGATTCCTGGGCGAGGTTCTGCAGTCCAACAGGAGGGACCGGAGAAGTCGTGCAGACTCCTCTCAGATGTGGGGTTTTATAGGGAGTGGAGGCGTTTGATTGGTTGTGGGAGAGCAGGACGTGGACATGGCAAGCTGCTATTGGCAGGTAGGAGGGATTTCCGGTGAGCGGGCCACCCAGAGGGAGTGGGGCCTGGACGGGACAAAATGCTATTGGGCAGGTATTGGCGGGGCTGCCAAGTGATGGGGGTAGAGTACAAACCACCCCGCCCCTGCAAGTCCAGAGTCCTTTCCCCAGCTCTACCTGGCTGCACAAACGCTGAGTGAGCACAGTGACAATGTCAGTGGCTTCAGCAAGCGATTTTAGGGAAAGACGTAGGCCACAGAGACTGGGGACTTCCTAGGTGGAGAGACAGGGGATATGTGCCATGCGGAACAGCAAAGTGAAGAAAGAGCCCAGAGGCATTTGTATGATGAAGAGCCTGGGCCAGGAGGAGGATAGGCTGGAGGGAGCAGAAGTCAGGGATGAGGTTTGGTCAGGGCTTGAGAATGTGTAACAAGCCAGGGAAACAATGCCTGCCAGCCCTGGCCAGACAGGGTCCGAGCTCCCCAGATGCCCTCTAGAAGTGGTCAGGGCAGACACAGGAAGTACCCAGCACACATTTCAATGTTAGCACTCGCACTTTGACACCTTTCCTTTCCTCAGGGAGAATAAATCTTTGATGTGCCCTGTGCTGCCCCGAGGAAACGGATCTTGGCATAGATATGGCCCAGAGCCCATGAGTCTTCCTCCTGGCTTATCTCTGTTCTCATGGCAGGGAGGAGCCATGCCCAGAGTTGATTTTGAACCCCCACTGTGGTTAGTCATTAGACACAGAAGATAGCCTCTGCCCCAGCTTTGAGGGGAGGGAATTGAGCTTGGAGGACCTTCCAAGTGCCCCTGGAGGGCCCTAGGCTGGAGCACTGACTGCTTCTGTTCTCACAGCTCTCACAGTAACTGCTGGGGGCATCTCACCCCCTGACACATTCATTAGAGCTGGAGGAATGTAATCTATTAATCCCGGTTGCTGTTGCCATGGAGTGTGTACCCCATCCCATGCCTGTGTGTGGTTTGATGATGCATTTACTATCTCAATTCATTGTCCTACAGCTTCACGAGAAATATAGAGCCAGCACAACTAAACCTCATCACAGGCACATGGATCTCAGGATGCCTGGAACTATGGCTAAGGCTGTCATGCCCCAGCAGTGATTGGAGCTTTGGAAGAATTTTTTTTCTTTTGAATAACAATTATATAACATATTGAGAAATGCTAATGAATAAGAAGTAATAATGATCACTCATAGCTTGTGTGCCTGGCTGTGCTACAGGTGAAAAAGCTTTCTTTCCTTTCAATAGGCATTAGCTCCATGAGAAATGTATTAGGACCTCTCTTTAATTTGCGAGAAACAGAGAAGTTAAGTCAGTTACTGAAAGCCACACAACTACTAAGGAGTCTGGGTTCAAACCAATGCACGTGCATCTGCGATGCCGCGGCGGGCTGTGGATTTCATCCAACAGTGCATTTCAACCTACACTGGCTGTTTCCGTGGACTGCGTCAGCCCAGAATGTGCACAGACGCTGTCAACCCCAGTTTCAGCGGAGATCAAGGGCTGTGTTATATCATTTTATGAGAGAAAATGGCTGGCACAGATTCAAGCTGATGAACTCAATTGATAAATGGCCTTATAACCCCTAAATTAACTGATGGCTGTGAGCTGATAGCCAGTCCTTCTGTGTTTGGATTAAACAAAAATTGCCAAGGTCTGCATTTCATCAGCACTTCAAAAAATTCTGACATGGGGTTCAGAAAGAGATTATTTTGCTGTGTATTTTGCAATACCAAGGGAACTAAATGCCTCATTTTTATTTTTTTTTTAAATTAGGCTGCCCTGGCCTGTCAGGTTTTATAAAAACAGCACATTTGTGACGGCATAGGTCCAGACCCAAAGTTTCTTGTTTGTTACTTTCTTTCCCTGGGAAACAATGGTCTCTTGCATAATATTCCAGATTGATAACAGTCACAAGCAGTTTCTGAAATCACTTGGGAAAATGGAAAGAAAGAGGAGACATTTACTGCTTGTGGAGGCCTTTTCCTTTCTCCATCTTTTTTGGCTTTAGTTCCAAGTTGTACAGAGTCCTTGAAGTTCCCCCCATCAGTCCCCTTCCCACTCAGCAGATGCCCTGGATTTCGGGCTCCATAGGTGCTCAAGGGCAAATCAGGACAAGGTCCCACTGTGTCCTGAAATGATGTAAATCCACGTCACCTGTAGGACGAATGGTGCCCTTCATAATGAGGCATCCTTGAGTGCTGGACACCCTCACCCTGTGCCGGCCACTGGCAGGCCTGCCACAGCAGCAGGAACTCCAGAGCAGCGCTCTGCCACCACCTTCCACCCTGGGAGGTAAGACCCTCACCCCTGAACTAGGTCTATCCTCCTGCAGGATTTTGAATCCTGCCCTTTCCCACCTCTTCCCTCCTGTTTCTCTTAACTTATCCACACCCACCTCCAGAGCCCTTCTTCTACCATCCTGAGCACATGCATCTGCATGCATAGCTCAGCTCCATCTGTGGCAATGGTCCTGTCCCTACTCCTGTTCCTGGAAGCCTGCACTGCTCACCATCATCCTCACAGATGTTCTGGCCCTGCTCCTCCATGCCACCTCTTCTGCAGCATGAGAGACTGGGTGCTCTTCCCATTGCACCCCAAGGTCCCATCCTTTCCTTCTTGCCAGTTTCCCTACCGTCCTTGGCGAGTGTCACTTGCACCTGGGACTCCAGGTGCTTAAGGAGGGAGCCACGGCTATACCGGAGCATGCAGAGGTGCACCCAGAGCAAGTGAGGGCACCCTCTCCCAGTGCCCCACGAGGGTCTTCTTTCAGCCACCCTTGTCCACTGCCTATGGAGCTGGAATCAGCACACTGAGCCTCCTCACTTCTCTTCCAAGCCAACAGTCTCATGGCTTCGCACTGGGGACTCAGCACAGCCTCCAGACGGTCTCCTGGCTTGGGTAACCTTCCTTCACTAGGACCCTCAAAAGAGGAGATACGGTTCTGAGGAGCCTCTGTCCATGGATGCTGCCACTGTCCCCTCACCTCTGGGCCTCTGTTGCCGCATACATGCTTTGCATAAATGCTGCCTCCGTCACCTGCCTGGCATTTGTGCTGCCCATGTGTGCGTGGCCCCAAGCCCCTCTGTCTACCCACTGAGATGGTCTCTTTGACTCTGGAGAAGACCCCAGGCCTCCTGGTTCTCTGTCTTGTTCTAAGGACCTTGGGTCCCCTTTGTTAGCTCCCTGGGCATTGCTGTGACAGCAAGAGCTGCTCTGGAATCCTCTAAATTCACCTGTCCATCTCCCCCGACTGCGAGCTCAAACCACATCCTCAGGCAGAACTTCCCGGTGCTCTAGCATGTGGGAGCCTGGACCACAGGAGGGCTGGGGGAAGGACACATTTGCTGAGTGAATGAAGGAGGAAGTATGTTTTCATAAGCATAACCAGGCAACACGTGTGATTTTCATCTTTGACAGTGGGGGAAACAGTTATTTCCCTCTTAGATCGCAGTTCCCAAATCCTTATTTTGCCCACAGATATTTTTCTGAAAAATAAACCACAACCTATAACCTAACCAATCCTTCACAGTTCTTTGCTCTTATTGTTTGTCTAGCAGGAAATACAGAAAGAGAATAAGTGGTATATCCAAGCCCTGATCTGCTTCTCTGCTGGGAATTAGACTGCGTCTGATTCTCAGGGGCTGGATGAGTGTGAGGAGCCTGAGATCGGAGCTCGCAGCTTCCTGCCTGGCTGACCATCCTTATTTCTGAAAAGGACTGTTTTTGTTGTTGTTGTTGTTGTTTTTGTAATTGTAGGACTTTAATTACATACATGTTTCAAGGTTTTTCATCCCATATCCTTTATTTCCAAAGAGCGTGGTGTCTTGGGTGGGTGGCTTATAAAACAACAATTCACTTCTCATCGCTCTAGAGGCTGAAAGTCCATGATCAACACCAGCAGATTTTGTGTCTGGTAAGGACTCAGTTTCTGGTTCATGGATGGCACCTTGCTGTGCCCTCACATGGTGGAAGGTGCCAACTAGCTCTCTGAGGTCTCCTTTACAAGGACACTAATCCCATTCATGAGGGATCCATCCTCATTGCCTAATCACCTCCCAAAGTTCCCACTTCCTAATACCATCCCCTTGGGGGTTAGGATTTCAGCATATGAATTTGGTGGGAACACAAACATTCGTGTCTGGAACATTCCGTTCCTGGCCCCTCAAATTCTGCCCTTCTCACATGCAAAATATATTCATTCCATCCGAATAGCCCCTAAAGTCTTCTCTCTTTCCAGCACCAGCTCAAAAGTATAAAGTTCAGAGTCTTAGGCCAGGCACAGTGGCTCATGCCTGTAATCCCAGCACTTTGGGAGGTGGATTACTTGAGCCCAAGAGTTTGATCTCAGCCTGGGCAACATTCCAAGATTCCACTGCTACAAAAAAATGTGAAAATTAGCCAGGTGTGGTGGCACTCACCTGTAGTTCCAGCTACTCAGGAGGCTGGGCTGAGAGGATTGCTTGAGCCTGGGAGATCAAGGCTGCAGTGAGCTGTGATTGTACCACTGGGAAACAGAGCAAAAGCCTGTCTCAAAAAAATAAAAGTAAAGCCTAGAGTCTCATCTAAATCAGATATGGGTGAGACTCCAGGTATGATTCATTCTGAGCTAATTTCCCCTCTAATTGTGAGCCTCTGAAATTAAATATGTTATGTGCTTCCAAATTACAATGGTGAAACAGCCATAGGATGAACATGCCCATTCCAAAAGGGAGAACTAGAAAAGAAGAAAAAGATAATTGGTCCCAAGTAAGTCTAAAACCATAAAGCCTCAGAATAATCTTTGGCTGGACGTTCTATCATCTAGGCCCACAAGGGCAGTGGCCTTCCCCTGAGGCTGTTCTCTGCCATGGCCCCACCTCTATAGTGGTTCTGTACCTGGGTCAGGCCCCCAGGTCTCCTGGGTTGGAATCACGCTTCTGCGGCTCTTCTAGTATGGGGTCTCAGGGACATGTATGGGGTCTCAGCCACCTCCATGGCTTTGCTGGGCATTGCCCTAGTCAGGGCTGTCTAGGGTGGCCTGACCTCTACAGCAGGTCTCTGCCTTGGCCCTGTGGCTTTCAGGGACCTCCTTTAAAATCTAGGTGGAGACAGTGATGTTCCTCCAGCTTTGCCAGGCACTAGGCACACTATTTGGGGGCTCAACAGCTGTGCTGAAATGAAATGAAGAAAAGCCTGCAACATGAGGCAGCACTGGGAAACAGTGGTCTTCTTTCTCCACCCAGGCTCTTGCACTCTAAAACTGTGATGGGAAGGGCAGTCCCAACAATATCCAAGATGCCTCTGGGTCATCTTCCATTGTCTTGATAAATAGCACCTGGCTTCCCTTGAGATGCCAACTCATGCAAATCTCTTTACCAAACAGTGGCTTGGCCACACCTTGCTGTTCTCGCCTGAACATGCTTTTTCATTCTCTACAATATGGATAGGCTGAGAATTTCCCAAAATGTTAACTTCCATTTCCTTTCTGATTAACATTGTCTTTAAGCCATTTCTCTCTTCTCACATTTTACTATAAGAACTCAAGAGAAGCCAAGCCATGCCTTTAACACCTTATTTAGAAATTTCCTAATATTCAAATTTTAAAACCAAATATCCAATTTCATCACTCATAAGTTCTATCTTTTACAAACACCTAGAACTAGAACACAATTCAGCAAAGTTCTTTGCCACTTTATAACAAGGATGGGCTTTCCTCCATGGTCCAATAACGTGTCCCTCATTTCCACCTGACCTCATCAGAATGGCCTTTACTGTTCATATTTCTACCAGCATTCTGTTATCAAACACTTAGGTGTTTTCCTGGAAGATGCAAGATTCCCATAGCTCTTCTCTTTTCCTCCTGATCCTTCACAAGAATCACCCTTACTGCTCCATTCATGGCAAAATAGGCTTTTCTAAGCCAGAACGTTAAAATTCTTCCAGGCTCTACACATCACCCCGTTACAAAGCCACTTCCACACTTTCAGATATTTGGTATAGGAGTCCCCACTCCTTGGTACTAATTTTCTGTCTTAGTCCATCCAAGCTGCTGTAACAAAATGCCATAGACGGCTTGTTTACGAACAATAGAAATTTATTTCTCACAGTTCTGGAGGCAGGAAAGTCCAAGATCAAAGCACTGATGGAGTCCATGTCTGGTGAGGATCCCTTCCTCATAGATGACACTTTCTTGCCGTGGCCTGAGATGATGGAAGAGGTGCAGTTTCTCTCTGGGGTCTCTTTTATAGAGGCACTAATTTCATCCATGAGGGCTCCACCTTCATGACCTAATCATCTCTCAAAGGCCCCACCTCCTTATATTGTCACCTTGGGTTTGGGATTTCAACAGATGAATTTGGATGGGCATAAACATTTAGTCCACAGCAACCTTCTTTGAGAATATCCACTCACAGCATAGCAGAAAAAAAGCCTCTCTAGAGCCAGTCCCACAGCACCTAGGGGGTCACAGGCCCTGAATCTCAGATTCCAACCCTCCCTAACCTCATTTTTCAAATGGCCCCTTACCAGCCTATTCTGATCTCCCCTCCTGGTACCTGTATAATCCAGGCAGCCCACAACTGGGAGACTGGAATCTGTTCCTGCCTCTTCCCCTGCCCAGATCTGGTAATCCAGCTTTTGGCAACACTTGCTGTCCCTGGAAACCCTTGTGATGGCATCAGTTCAGAGGATCACCTTGCCACCTCCACTCTCAGGCCACTCTGCTACTGCCCCACAGTGCCCCCTCCAGAGAGGCCCTCAGCCCACTTTGGTCCCACTATGCCATGGGGACACAGGGTGGCTTCAGAGCCCCTTGATTCTTGGTCCAGGCTGTAGCACTATGGGACTGTAAGGTGACCAAACCCAGACGGCATGTGGGCAGCTGCCCAGCAGTGATGAGCATCCCCAAAGCCCTCTTACCCCAGCACTGTCCTTACTCAAGCACATCTGAACCAGAGTGAGCTGGACTTGAGCATCTCCTCCTCCTCCTGTCTCTCCTGCTGTCTTTCCTCTGCCCACCTACCCCTTCTACCTCCTCTCACTTCTCCTAGCAGGCACAGAAGCTAGGTTGCCAAAGTGTGATGGCATCTTCTCTAACTCTTAAAAGTAACTCTATGATCTGGTTCCCACAGACTTTGTCCTTGGTACAGCAAAGGAATTTAGAAACCCGTATTTCTTTTGACAAACCTGAGAATTATTGTCAGTAGACTTGGTGCCAATCCTTATGGGAAGCTCTAACCTGCACACCCCATACACACAATCCCAAGCAAGTAGGTGCCTAGTATGACCAGGGGGAGGTCATGAACTCAGGAGTGAGAATGAAAAATGCACTTGATGGTATTTCAAAACCCCTACTTGAATCATATTCTCTAGACTGTGGACTCCCTGAACACAGGGGTCTCTGTCCACAGTCACCTGGGCTCAAGGATGGACACAGGGTGGCAGCTGCTCTGAGACAGAGTCTTCTCACACAGGAAAGGGGACTTAGAGGAGAAGGGGTTTACACCAAGGGCTCAGTTAAAGCTATTGCCACATCTGCTATTACTACCATGGTCATATGTCAAAGAAATGAATGAATATCAATTTGCAGCACAGCCATTTAATTCCAAAGTATTTGTAGCTCTCTGTATGCTATGATTAATATAAGGAGAGCTAAGTGGAAATCTCAGTTCTTTGGAAGACTATCAAAATTCAATTTTTGTTGATCTATAGTAATAGAGGAAAGCCAGAGAGACAGATAATTGACACTTGATTCATTGTGTTATATATGGCAGACTAACCTCATATATTTCAAACCCACTTGGTTGGTAAGCATCAGACATTTGTTGGTCTTGGAATCCAGTCTTTGCTCAGGACCACACCCATTCTGAGCAAACACTCAGGCTCTGCCAAGAACCATCTTGGTCGGGAGACTCCCACCCAGGCGGGCTGAAGGTATTACACGGCAGTGAGAGTCAGTGACCCAGAGAGTCAACAGAGTAGACCTACTCTGGGGACCAACAGCCTGAGAGCCTGCAGGGCTTGCAGCTCTCCAGGACTGAAGGCCCTGAGCAGAGATTCATCCATGTATTTTCTCTTTGACAGGTTTATTAACACACAGGTGTTCTACATACGCACATAACTCAGCAACATACCAAGTCGGCAGCTGTCACCCACCTACCCCTAATTACAAACTACTAGATATCCTCCACAAAGGGGTCATGGGGGCAGGTTAAACTCAATGTTTCTCAGCAAGGCTCTGAGCCCTCCCAGGTACTTGGGAGTATTTGAAGATCGAAGCTTCCCCACTTTGGGGAGGTTTGGATTTGATAAAGTTTCTCTTTTGATTTCAGGTCACGGTACATATAAGAAGACAGAGATAAGATAGAGTGAGATGGGGCTGGTGACCTTCTGCCTGAACTTAAACACAGCACTGACTCTGTCTTCCTGTTCTGCTCCTGGCTGGGCTCCAGCATCAGTGCTATGCTACCTTCCACACCGGAGCTGGCTGAGGCAATCTGGAAGAGTAAGATGATGCTGTCAAGCAGGTCAGCATGAGGATCCATGTGCTCTTGTGCTTGACATAGTGTACTAAAAATTATCCAGTTAGTAATTTTATTAACTTCTTATCCAGCTGTCTTTATCATGGAGACATATATGTTCACACACACACAGGCATAGAACATTCAAATACTCCTTTACAAATAATCACTCACACATTCCTATCCATACACCCCCACACACATGCTCACACACGCATATTGTCATACACAGGCCCACTCACACACATATCACATAGCACACACACACACACACACCATACACACACACACCAAACACAGTACATATAAACCACACACACAACTCACCACACACACCACACACCACCAACATACATGACACACACATCACATACACACACCATACAACATAATACACACATATACTACACACCACACACATACAATACAGACATATACACCATGCATATTCTACATACACACACAATACACCACATACCACACATATACCACATACACACTACACAGACATACATTGCACACACGCTAACTATACAAATCACACATACTACACACACATATGCCACACAGACCAAACACATATCACACATGCACTCACCACACATAAACTCCACCTAGGTATACCATACACACTCTAACACACACTCTACATACAACACACACACACACACACACTACCCCCACATTTAGCACACATATACCTCACGCACACCATACACACATACACCATGCATACACTGCATACACACACAGACACACACTACACACCCCCCAACACTCCCTGTGTGAAATTCTGTCACAGGCTCCTGTCACTCCCTGTGTGAAATTCTCTTCTCTACTCCCCCAGTCAGAGTCTCTCCTTGCTTCTCCCCCTAAGAACAATTCTAAGCCCTGGAAATGGCACAAGAGGCCACCACAGGACTCTGAAAGGGAGAAGGGGAGGACAAACTGGTCAGCAACCCCAGGACTAGAAGAACAAAATAACACCAGAGAGTTCTATGGCCCTTGATCCCAACAACAGAAGGTGACCCAGACCCTGCATTCCTTGAGCCCTCAGCCTAGCAATGGAGGCCAGCCCAGGCAGGCTCCTTCATGCCCCATATAGAATAAGAGTCCTGCTGACAACACCAGCAAGCCTGGCAGTAGGCATGGGGGCCTGGCTCCCTCTGAAGGAACATGTTCCTTCCCCACTGGTCCTGAGCTCACTTCTCCCAGCTAGAAGCTCTGGCAGCTGGGCAGCAGTAGGGTGGTCCCTTCCAGCTCTCAGCCAGAGAGACACTCTCATCCCTGAGGGCTGGAGAATCCCTTCCTCCACCAAGAGACACTGGGAGGCTGGGTGGTATGGACAGGGCAATCCCTGCCCTGCAGGAAGCATGGGCTGGAGAATGCTCTTTGGCCATTAGAGACGGCCATTAGAGACACTGAGCAGCTGGAAGAACTCACAAGGGGTGGTCTGCAACAACAGCAGCCCTGTCTAAGAAGCACAGTTTGTTCCTCCAATCCAAAGAGGTCTTCTGCCAACCAGAGTCACAGAGGCGCCATGCAGTTCCATAGCTGTGATCCCACAACAATGAGCACCTGCATGGGACTGAAACCACAGCACACGAAAGCAGGCCAGGCCACTTGCTAACTTTAAGCATGGCAACTGCCTCCTAAAATGAAGAGTCTCATAGGACTCAGAGTCTACAAATGCAACAGGCAAAGTGTTCTTAATATTAATATTTTTGCCATTAAAAGTAATGGCAAAAACTGCAATTACTTTTGCACCAAACTAATACAATAACAAGTCACCCATTATATCAAGAACCAAGAAAATCACAACTTGAATGAGATACGATCAACTGATGCCAGCACTGAGATGAAGCAGATGAGAATTGGAATTGTCTGATGAGAATTTTAAAGCAGCAGCCATAAAAATGATTTAACATGCAACTATAAATTCTCTTGATAAAATTTAAAACTAGACAATCTCAGAAAGAAACAGAAATTTAAAAAATAATGAAATGGAAATTATAGAACTGATGACTACAATAACAGAATCTTTTTGAACTTACTAAATGGGCATATAGTAGAGTGGATATGAGAAATATAGAATCAATAAATATGAAGACAGATCAATAGAATTTATCAAATCTGAAAAACAGGAAAAATAAACACATTTCAATATAAACTTACCAAAACATATACAGAATCTGTATACTAAAAATTACAAAATGCTGATTAAACAAATCAAAGAAGTACTAAATAAACAAAAAGACATACTATGTTCATGAAGTGGAAGATTAAATATAATAAAGATAATTCTTCCCTATATAGGTTTAATACAATTTCTCTAAGTGTCCCAGCAAGGTATTTGTTGTAGACATTGGAAAGCTTATTATAAAATTCTATGGAAAACATATGTCCTAGAATACCTAAAACAGTCTGAAGAAGAACAAAGTGTAAGCAATCACTCTACCCAATATCGAGACTTTCTCTATTAAACTAAAGTAATGAAGACAGTGTCATATCAATGAAGAAATAGATACACAGCTAAATTGAGCAGAAGAGAGACCTAGAAATAAGCCTGTTTGTGTATATCATGTCAGTTATCAATTTATTGCCTCTCAGCTTCAAAGAACATTTCCATATGTGCTCTATGATAAATCTCAGAGTTCCATTAAGCTTTTCTCCTATGCCCCATGCTATGCTTTTTTAGTACAGTGTTCTGGAGAGACTTTGCAGAAGGATAAGAGTTCTTGACATTTCTACTGTTGGCTGTGGGTAGGATTAGCTGTGTGGGGACATCTGATAGAGGCTGCCCCAAGCCACAGGCCCAGAACACAATGCCTCTGTGACCCGACAGCTATGGCCTGGTCATAACCTATCCACTACCTCCTCCACATGGAAACAAAAGCCCCCAGGTGGTCTGCATGCTCTGGCATACCTTTACCATGAAACATTCCTCAGCAGTAAAAAAGAAATTAAGCATTGAAACACACCACAACTTGGGTGAATCTCATGGGAATTATACTGATTGAAAAGAGCCAATTTTAAAAGGCTACATACTTTATGATTTTCCTAGTATGACATTTTTGAAATAACAGTACTATAAGATGGGGGAACAGATTAGTGGTTGCTGGAGTTAGGGATAGGCACAGGGAGAAAAGTAGGGGTGGCTACCTTTCTGCCCTGGAAGGACCAGAATTCCACAAGCATCTTGCATGTTGTCCTCCTACAGCCTGCTTTGTTGAATTAAAGCAAAATGATATTGTTAAATCCAAAATCAGATGTTCTTTGTTTCAGGTTTGATAAATTCCACAGTGGAATAGGTCAACTCCTCTGGCATCTTGGAGCTTCATCCATGTTAGGAATGGGAGACTCATTCACTGAATGGAAACACACATGTTTTAGGCAGCAGAGTGAAGACCCAACTCTCACTGCTGCATGATGCACAAGTAGGGGCTGAGTTTGGGAAGACTCCAAGCCACTTGACTGCAATTAAATATCCTATTTTTTCCTATACTGCTTATTAGGACCAGCTTCATGATGCAAAATAAAAGAGGAAGGGAGGAAGTGGAAGGGATGAAAGGAAGGGGAGGAAGTGGGAGGAAGTGGAGGGGATGTCTCCTGCCTTCACCTTGGTGCCACTAGCATCTGCATCTGTCTTGCAGAGCATCTGGAGTCCATCCTGTTTAACCTGGCTTCTGACCCAAAGAGCTCAATTTAATTTCCTACATTCCAGACCATGAAGGAATCCTGATGAGTCCCCATGGAGGACTCATAATGTGATAATAGGGAAATCTGAATAAGATGAGTGAATTGTATCAATTCACCCATAAAATGCCATCCACAGAGGGAGGCCGTCTACAGAGGGATGCCACCTCGTAGACCTTTGGACAGCTTCCCTCCATGGACAGCATTCTTGGGGAGTTGTGGTCACTTAGCTGGTATTAGCTGTCTGTGCCCAGGAGTCCCTGGGACTGCCTTCTACCAAGCTGCAATTGCTGTGCTCTGAGCAGACTCAGGCCAGGCTTGAACTGGGCGATGTTAGGCAACTTCTGCCCTTCCATTCTTCGTGTTGCTGTAGGTAGAGGAGGGAAAGCACACACTCAAAAGAGAAGGTAGGACCTGCCATTTGCACTCAGGATCGGCACAGGGACAGTGTTGCAGGATTACAGCACATATGAGACATCCCCTGTGGCACTCCCGGGGCTGGCACAGGTGTGCAGCAAGAACACAGCAGGAGTTTGCTGGAAAACAGTACCCATGATGCTTTTTTTCCACTTTAAATTTTACCTGGGAGGAAAAAACCTTTCGGAGGAGATAATACATTTTATTACAGTAGTTGAAGAAGGGGCCACCTAGTATACAAGAAAGAAAATTATATTTGAAAACTACAATAATTTAAAACTGTGACAATGGCTTAGGAATGGAAAAATAGATAAGTAAGACAGATCATAAATTTCAGGAACAAATCTAAGCATATATAAAAATTTAATGTAGGAGAAAGGGAGCATTTAAACATGTTGTTCTTATAAAAAATGGTAACTGGGAAAATCTGCTAATCATTTGAGAAAAAATATTAAAGACCTTATACCATACAAATAAATGACTGTAAGACAATTTTTTAAAAAACATAAAAGTAATGAAAGAAAATACAAGTGAGCCTATAGGTGAAAAGGGCCCTCTACATAGGGCCTCAAGGCAGAGACCACAAGGTTAGAAAATAGGGGGTCTGACCTCTCTCCAGCCACCCAAAACATAACAAATTAGCAAATACAGTGTTAAACACCCCTAACAAACTAGAGAGATGGATGACAAAAAAGAACCATATTTTTCACTCTGTATGATCTGTAAGGTTTTCTTTGTTTTGTTTTGTTTTGTTTTGTTTTTGAGATGGAGTCTTGCTCTGTCACCAGGCTGGAGTGCAGTGGTGTGATCTCGGCTCGTTGCAACCTCCGCCTCCCAGGTTCAAGCGATTCTCCTGCCTCAGCCCCCCAAGTAGCTGAGACTACAGGCACGCGCCACGACGCCCAGCTAATTTTTGTATTTTTTGTAGAGACGAGGTTTCACCATGTCAGCCAGGATGGTCTCTATCTCTTTACCTGGTGATCTGCCCACTTCAGCCTCCCAAAATGCTGGGATTACTGGCATAAGCCACTGCACCTGGCTAATCCGTAAGTTTTTATACTTTAAATCTTAAAGCCTAATACTGAAATGCTAATGGAATGAACAAAAAATACCAAAGGATGATTCACATGCAAAAATACAAATTAAAACCAAGGAGTTGTTATCTTCCATGGTGCAACCTGGCAAGACTATTCTATGTTGATACTACCCAGGAAAACATCTATCAGTAGTAGACTAGATAAATAAGGGAGGAATAATTTGAAAGTCCAAAACTAAGAGATCGGTTGAAAAAGTTCTGATGCATTCATAGTAATGGAATCCCCCCGAAGGCCACTAACAATGATGTCATAGGAGTGTGTTAATGATATAGAAAGATGTTGAAAATATCAGGTTTTTTGAATTAACAGTCTTTGAAATCATGTTATTCTGTTTTTAAGTACAGTGTATTGAAATCATTATATGTAAAAACAAAAATTATTGGGATGACTGAAATTAAAGTATTTAAAGTGGTTTTCCTGAATGGGGTAGTAAGATAGTTTAAATGTTTTATCTATTTGTATTTACCATAAATATAATTTTTTCCTTAAATTTTCTTTTAAGAAATAAATAAATATAAATAAAATTTCCTTGTAGTTTTGTGTATGAGAAGGAGAGAATAAAATTCTTATTTCAAAGAAAAATGGAGTCAACATGGCATCATCAGCTGGAGAAGAGCTGAGCTACTGGTACTTCTGGTACACCTGGTATCCCTGCTACGCCTGGTCCCCTGGCACACCTGGTCCTCTGGCACTTCTGGCTCCTTGTACATCTGGCACCCCTCGTGTGCATGGTCCCTGAGCACACCTGGTACCCATGGCACACTTGGTCCCCTGGCACATCTGGTCCCCTGGTACACCTCACACACCTGGCACACCTGGTCCCCTGGTGCACCTGGTAGACCTGAAACTCCTGGTCCCTGGCACACCTGATAGACCTGAAACTTCTGGTCCCCTGGCACACCTGATACCCCAGCACACCTGTCCCTGAGCACACCTGGTTCTCTGGCACACCTGGTTTCCTGAAACATCTGATCCCTTTGACACACCTGGTCCCCTGGCACAACTGGTACTCTGGCACACCCTAATACACCTGATATACCTGAAGCAAAGGAGTTGGCCTGTGAAATTACCCACTCAAAAAGTGAGCTGTCAGAGCACATATGATTACCCCAGAAACATATATCCACATAGATTTACCAAGACAGGACCAGAACACCAAAAGGTTATGTAATCCACTGCTTTTCTAATTTGTTTAGTCATAAGACCTTAGTTTCATGAGTCCTGACTACCTCCTGTCTCCAGGGGAATCCCAACCTGAAAGCCCTGAATCTGGATCCTGTTCATCCTTCCCTTTTCAGATTCAGTTGTTGTCTACACTGTTCCAGACCAGGAACCATCACAGCGACCAATGCAGAGACCGACACAGCAGGAAATTCCACAGTAGACCACACTCCATCAAGATAGAGTGTCTGCCTCAACCCAACCCAGGAGCTGACCACAAGGAGCCGCCAAGGAAGTCAGTCATGTGTCATGATGCACAGCACTCTACCAAGGAGACAAAGGCAGGAAATAAGAATAGACTGGAGGTCAGTGAAGCGTTTTGTCAGTGCCTAGGAAAGCAACAAGCAGCTCCCACGCAAGGCTCTGGGACAACTTTAGCTCCTGCCTCACCCTCTCCACCCCTCCCCTACACTACTTGTATTTTGGGACCAGCATGCTCAGAATATCAGATATGAGGAGGATGGGGCAGACAGAGAGAGAGAGAGACCCAAGCCTAAATTTCTCCACTCATTACAGGCATGGAAAGTGAGGAGGCTGCCCAGGAGATTCTTCGTGAGTTCTGACTTTACGGCACATCACCTGAGTGGTGATAGCAGATGGCCCAGTGCTAGTCCCGGTATTAGAGCAGGCAGATCAGAAATGCCCCTCTCCCGGAACACCTAGGAAGAGGATGGGCCAGGAGGGCTGCAGAGTCCTTTCTCCCCTAAGTGACCTGCTGGAAATGCTCAGCAAATTCTTGTTAGAACAACTGATCTCGTGCGCATCCACAGGAATATGCATTTGAGCAAACAGAATCCCTTCTGCTTTGGTACACGCCCTTTTGCGCAAATTCACGCTTTTGAGCAGACACTCCACTTCTGGAGCAGGAGTGCATCACTGCCTCAGTTTTTCATTTTCTCTTCTGGCATCTGAATCGTCTGATTTCTTCCTTAATTTTCCTCCAGTTCTTCCTCTCATTTGCTACTGATCTGCCTGGCTCTCCTTTTTACTGCATCTGAGCACACCGCACATGCCTCTTGAACATGAATGAGAGCCTTAATTGGAAAATGCTTTCTCAGCCACCACAGGGAAGAGAAGAATACTCCAGCTAATAATGTCTTTTCGGTAGAGCCCTTGACCAAATGACTCTCTCTGCTTTAATTGAGAGCCAATGCTTTTGAAAATGAGTATGTATCTTCAGAAATGGATAAAGAATGCAGTTTTATCTTACGAAAATGTCATGTTGGGATGTCAAGGTGAGGGATTGTTCAAGAATTTACCAGAGGACAGCTCTCACCCAGGCTTCTGAGGGTCAACCGAGCTCAGATGTCCCCCTCAAACAGCAGACCAGTGGGACAATTAGGGAGGGGCCGCATGGTTGTTGCAGATGCGTCTCAAGAGTTAGAAGAAAAGGCTGAAATGAAGGCAGCGACTAAGGGCAAGCTGACAGTCTGTGACTTTGAGTGGCATGCTATTTCCAACAAGTATCCCAAAGCAGAAATAAACATGGCTGGAAAGTGAGTGCAGGACGTGAAATATCTACTGAGAGTTGGGGGCCAAGCCATGGTGGTAAAGACGGGGAAGAAGAAACTTCAGAAATAGAAAACATTGTAAGTCTCTTAGCATCTGCATATACATGGAGACACTGGGCGGGGGGGTAAGATGTCACAAGGCCTCTTAGGGGGTGTCCACCCCTCTGGTGGCCTCCTTGGACAGCACTGCCCTGAAATGGAGGGGAAAGTGCATTTCCCAAGCTGAAGCCCTGGCCAGGGCCTCTAATTTTACTTCCATGAGTGTGCCCTGATTGATTTTGAAAGGGAGGAGGTGGATCATAAATAAAACACAGTCCACAGCCAAACCATAATCAGCTGCAGCTGCTGCTGGGATAGAGTCCTGACAGGCGAATGGCATCATGATGGAGCATTCCTCGGGACCAGCCACATTTGGCTGCCAGCGTAGGGGCAGGGAGCCAGTTTATTATTAGGAACGTGCCCGAAATGTGAGTTTGCAGAATTCATCATTCTAGATTAAAACCACTTTTGCAGGGAACAAACCCTGGAGATGGTGGAGGTGTGTAGACTTCTTCTCAGCTTGAAAGATGTATCAAACTTTAAGAGGGACTTGGACTACCCACTTGCAAATTCCTTTTTCATGCAGTTAATTTTCTATATTTTTCATCCAAATCTAAAAGTAGACCCATCCTTTAAAAGTATATGGCCATGTTGGGCGCTGTGGCTCATGCCTGTAATTCCAGCACTTTGGAAGGCTGACACAGGTGGATCACCTGAGGTCAGGAGTTCGAGACCAGCCTGCCCAACATGGTGAAACCCTGTCTCCACTAAAAATACAAAAATTAGCCAGGTGTAGTGGCTTACACTTGTAATCCCAGCTACTTAGGAGGCTGAGGCCAAAAAAAAAAAGAGTATATGGCCAATAGGTCACCAGAAAGTACCCTAAAGTAGAGAGGACTATTTGAATAGAATGACTAAGGCACATAGGGACCCTGGAGGCTCTGACCTTGACCAGGGTGAGGAAGGGATGCACTGAGCTCAGGGCTGGGCTCTGAGTGGGGAAACCCCACACACTTGTTTCTTAGAGGTTCTGCACACCTGCTTTGCTTACTAAAGAGAATTACAAATCCCATAATTTCTTTATGTTTTGATGGAAAGCAATTTCTTCCCAGAGATGAAAAGATGTTAACATGAAGGCGCTGCCTGGAAAGCAGGGCACAGGAATGGCTGCATTCCAAACAAGGTGCCGGAGCCTGTGCAGCATTTACAGTCACTGTAAACATCGGTTTTGGTCTCTAAGGACATGTTGGAGCATCTAGGCCCTCCATAGGGAAGGCTGGGAGACTCTGTGAGGAGGATTATTTGGAGGGTGCATTCCAGCCCCCTGCAGGGGTAGGGAAGGTGTTTTCCCTTTTACCTCAAGTCAAGAACTCAACCTGTCTGCTTCTGTGTGAAGAGCAGCTTTACGGGGCTGTGAGGATGGTGGGGAATGGAAGGCCCGCTGTGCTGGGCGTGATGCCCTCTCAGAGCCAGCTGCAGCTCAGGGTGCAGAAGGCCTGATGGGATGCGGGCCTGGTGCAGACTCCCCCGCAATGAGAAGGGAGCTTGGGAGGCCAGAATGCCCCGTAAGAGGGTCAGCAGGAGGCACTTCCTGGCCCCAGAGGGCAGGTCTTCAGGGCTCTCCTCCTCTCCTCTCATGCTCCCTCTTCCAAGGCTTCATGTGGAGCAGTGAGCCCTCAGCCATGAGTGGAAAGGCCCTGGACAGCAGGAGAGATCAGCCCCAGACTGACTCTCTGGCCCTGAACTGGCCAGCCCACCCACATGGGCCTCCATGGGAGGCTCAATTCAGGTGGATTTAACACAAATTACCAAACTGAGGCTATGTTGTGAGACTGTTTTGATGACTTGAGTAGACAGAATACTTCCATCAAGAGTTTTTGTAAAAATAGCAAGAGAAGTCTAAGGCCTGCTGCATTGTCATCCCTGGGCAAAAGAAAGATTCTCTCCACTGAAGACTTTCTAAAGGTATATATAGAGAGAAACAGAATGTTTTCTGATTATGCCACACAAGTCTGGACCAGCTAAAGTGCAGGTATGCGGATTTTATTTCTTGCTAGCAACAAACAGTTTGGTGATCGACCAAAGACCAGGAGGAGGAGTTGGAGATACTTCCACGGGCAATGCAAGTTTAGAAAATCCAACAATGGAAACCACAAAGAGAAAGGAAAAACACACTCAAAATAGGAAGCAGAGAGGGAACAGGCCAGCACTTGGTGGGGATTCAGCCTGGGCGGGATTCGGGGGGCCGCCCTTGCCTGTTGCTCATTATCCGTCTTTACTCCTCCATCAGAACACCCTCGGCTTCGTTTGGATGGGCAATTGTTCTGAAGTGATTTTCTATGAAAAAATGTGTGTTTTCCACATTGAACTCCCAGAGTCATGGTTTATGGCACTGGCATTGCAAGGTCCCTGCAGCTCTTCAGACGCTGTGAGCATCAATCACAGATCCGCAGCCTTTTCAGGCTTACTCCGTGTTAGATCCACAAAGGCCTCTAGAAACAATCTTTTCACATGTTAAAGGCACCAAAATACTTTTTTTAAATAAAATTTTATATAGAAGCCCATTATATAAAACCCATGCAAGAGCAAGAAATCCTTGTCCCTCCAAATGGGAGGGTCCCACAGTCCAGGTTCTGGGGTTGCCCTTGCCCTTGCCCCATAGCACCTTAGTGGAAACCCTACTGTTTCTCAGAGCATATTTTGAAAACACTGTGCCAACTCAGTCTGCTTGTGTGGCAAAGTAGACTGGCCCAGGGAAGCCAGGCTGGACACAGCACCAGTGTCTTCCATCTTGGCCTGAGGCTCTGTCACTGTATCCATCTCGGGATGGGGCAGGGTGGTAGGCACAAAGGCTGCATCTTCGCTCTGAAGTCACTGCTGCAGATATTGTTTCAAGGCAATGCATAGATCTTGTTCAGGTCTTTGATCTCTTATCCACTCTCTTAGGGTGCAAGAAACATGCTCAAGTTGCCTCATCAGTGGGGGAATAAGGAATTAAGGAGAAAGGATCACGTATTGGTTGTCTGTGACTGTATAACAAACCAGTCCAAAATTTAGTGGCCATACACAGCAACGCTGTTGTTTCTCTTGATTCTATGAGTTGACAGGGCAGTTTTTCAGCTGACCTCACCATTCAGCTGGAAATGTTGATTGATGTTCCACCATCTCCTCAGAGAAACAAGGATTCACTGGGCCAGAGCAGGATTCAGGCATTCTTAGGGTATCTCAGCAAATACCCTGCAACGTTGCAACAGATCTATCCAGCTAAATCTGA
Source organism: Aotus nancymaae (assembly GCF_030222135.1). NCBI lineage: Eukaryota > Metazoa > Chordata > Mammalia > Primates > Aotidae > Aotus > Aotus nancymaae. Next base: position 24,129,592 of record NW_026988455.1, read on the forward strand.
AGGACATTCCATAACCACTGATATATTAATTTAACACACATGTTAGACACTTGGGCAGGAACTGGGCAGAGGCTAGAAGAATGAACACTGTCCCTAAACTTTCTAAGCAGAGGCCATATCTAAGGAGGAGGGAGCCTGAGGGTAGAGGCCACATTTAAGAAGAGGAAATCTGAGGGTGGAGGCCACGTCTAAGGAGCAGAAAGCCTGAGGTTTGGAGGCCATGTCTAAGAGGAGAGAGCTTGAGGGCAGAGGCCGTGTCTAAGAAGAAGGGAGTCTAAGGGTGGAGGCAACTTCTAAGGAGGAAGGGATCCTGAGGGCAGAGGCCATGTCTAAGAAGAGAAAGCCTGAGGGTGGACGTCGTGTCTAAGGATAGTGGAGGACAGGTTAAGAAAGAAAAAAACAAGGAGAAGGGGAAGGAGTGAAACAGTGGCATCTGCTGTCTTTATACATCATTCCCGGAAGCCCTTCTGACCGGGCTTATTTCCTAGAACTGGGTCTGCTGCCCACCCTCAGCTGTAACGGAGGATGGAAAGTTTCATTTCATACCTGGGAATGCTAACTCCCAGAATAAAATCAGACTCCTATTAAAGAATAAAGGCATAACGGGAGCTGGGTAGGCAACCGGCCATTTCTTGACAGGAAGCATGTGAGAGAGGCTAAGGAGAGTGAATCCACAAAAGGAGTGCAGGATACATTTAAGAGCAAACTGTCTTCTCCGTGTCTTTGTTGGGAGACCCACACTGGGGAGGTATGCACAGCCTGTCTCTATGTGGACACATTACCCACAAACATGGAAAGTGGCCCTCAGAAGCCTCTTGCAATGAGATTCCCTTTCATAGATCATAAAAAGGGTGGACCATGGGAGGGTACATGGTGTTCATTTGTAGTTTTGTAGGGCATCATTATTAGTACTCTGAATTTTTACCAAGGGGTTGAGTAGAGGGGTTGTAGGGCCCACCGTCCCCACAGAACTGGCCCATGTCTGCCCTTACAAAGCTTCCAGGGAAGCCAGGAGTGGAAAAATTCCCATTTCAAGCTTTTGATTTCAGCAATATGCTCTAGTTAATTGAAATGACACAAGATTATTTTTCAACATCCATAAAATCTACCCTTCCTCTCCTAGTTCATAGCACAGCAACAAGCAAGCGAATGAGCGCCAATTCATCTTCATTTGCTTCATTGTCTTTTGATGTTGCTCCTAAGTCATCGGCTCCGCTCAAGTATTGTGGAATTCTGCCGTGCTGAATGTCTGCGTTGTTGCCGACTGGATAATAAAAATACAAAATGTACTGGCCGAGCTAACAAAGAAAAATAAACATGATAGATGAGGGGAAACTTCATTTGGGTTCTGTTCCTGACAGCTCATACAAGTTCATGACCATTGTTGACTTAAATAATGTACACTGATGAAAATGACAAGCCTGCTGCCTCATATTTGAACTTTATCCATTTAAATCTTGTTTTCTCAAACTGTTGCAAGTCAGTTTAAAGCCCCATGCCAGGGGGATTGAGTGGCAGTAAGTTCTGTACCACTTAGGGCTGGAGGTTTATGTTCCTAAGGGCAGAAGTTTGCAAGCTGAAGAGACCCGCAGCCTGGGCACAGCTGCCTGTCTCACTTCCATGTCTGAAGAGACCCATCCAGTGCACCGTGGAAGGAGCTAGAAGTTATCACTGTTCACAAGATGGCCTCCTCCTGGGGTTCGCACCATGATAACAGCTCTCCAGGGGCGAGCACACTGATGTAAGACTTGCCTCCTCTCTCCTTATTTTTCCAAGAATAATAAACAACTCCCTGTCCAGACTCTAGGCTGATGTTTATCTCGGGTTGTGGAGACATAGAAAGAACAACAGCGATGGCTTCCTGCTCTGTTGAGAAATCTGAGGCTTAAAACAATGAACTGGCACTTATGAAATGCAAGGTGTGTAACTTTGAGCCTCTCCTGGAAAGTATGGCTGGACCCTTCTGAGTGAGGACCATTGTTGCCGAGCACAGATATCAAAATATAGTGGACTAATAGAAAACTGAAGGTATAGTAAGGCCAACAGAGCAAAAGAGGGGAGAGGGTTGCCATTGAAAAGATAATTCGGTTACTCGGACTCCAAGAGGAGGGGACATCCTGCCTCATGCTGGGCTGCATGGGGAAGCACCAGGGCTGGCGGGGAGCAGAGGGAACTGGAGGGAAACATGGCCAGGAGCATTTATTAAGGTTTCTGTGGGAAGGCATAAGTGATACAGGGTAAGCAAACTTAGGATTGGCTTGCAATAATCTCAACTTTAACAGGCTCTAGGGCATAAGGGCTCAGAGTGTGAGACTCCAGTAAGGGAGGTGATGGGGTGTGAGTGCTGGATTGGTTGGTTTGTATTTGAGAAGTCTGCTCTTGCGTGAGTTGTTTACTACTTTTAAAAATTGATGAACCCTGAGGGCGGCAGCCCCTACAGGGCTAGCAAGGCCCCAGTTGTCAAAGTGTCACCGGGCAATGGACTCACAGTCCAGTGAACACAGAATCCAATATTATGGCATTGGCTTTTGAGAAAAGCCAAAGCCAATGCCATTGCGAGTCTACCGGCGAGGAGATAGGTGGCAATTCTCCAATGTGTCTCCCCTGTGCTCTGACACAAAATGACATTTTAAAATTGTAGCATTCTCTACCTCAAGCCAACTAGATCTATCTGGGAGTGGGTCAAGCTTTTATAGCATTTCTTACTAGTCCCAGATGATGCCAGTGCAGCCAGCCAGACTGCCAGGCTGGTGCTGTTACCATTTAGGAAGCTAAAGCTTTTTCCCATTGAGCATGCCCAGGATACATGTCTTGCAGTTTTGGTTCTGTGCCATGTATAACAGCTTAGGCAATGGTTAATCAGTTTGAGCTGGTCTCATGGTTACAAAAGCATTAGGAAATACAGGAAATAGAAAACATGGTTTACAAACCAACCCTGGGCTGGAAAGGTGGGGAAAGCTGCCTTGTGGAACTGTGTTTACTGGGGCAGGTGTGGAGGGTGGCCGTGGTGCCACAAGCCTGGCTGAGAGATGAACCACAAGGAGCTTCTCCCACAGTGCAGACCCCCAAGGCTGGGAGGAGCCAACCCCTGGGGGTTTGTCAAGGACGGTTTTCCCATGGGCAGTCCAGAGGCAGCCTGGTCCTCTTAGCAAGGCAGCTAGCTCAGCACCAGGCAGCACCAGGCTGGCCTGCAGCAAAAGGAGCTCCTGTTTCTCCCATTCGCCACGTGGTTGCAGCCAACTGCTTGCCATCTCATGTCTTTTGAGAGGAATCTCCTGGGTATGCCGTTCTGCAGAATCACATTCTTGAATCCTTTTTAATGACCTGCCAGGCAGCTGCCTTCTGCATTGACTCACAGCAGCAAGGTCAAAGGAGTTTCTGCCCCAAACCCTCCCATTCTTCTGTGTCATGGTAAGCAGAAATATAGACAGTGAAGGTGGAGGTGTAATGAGGACAGGACCTTCACCTGCCCACAGGTGTTGGCATACGCTGGACATTCCCTCGGTCATCCCCTCTTTCCAGCCTGCCTCACGCTTCATGGGCACAGTGCCTCCTGGCCTCACACCTGGTTGGTTCCAGAAGGCTGGCCTCGACCGTGCCTCACCAGGGAGTGCCCAGCCTGCTCCTGGATGTCCCAACACCAAGTCAAGAACTCCTTTCCTGGTGATTCTGTCATGGCCATAAGGATTCTGTCCAAAGAGCAGGATCCAGATAGCCACACTCCTAACCTAGATCTTTGATTGTAACAGAGAACATAACTTAGAGTGGCATTAAAAAATAAAGGCTCATACAAGTTCATGACCTTTGTTGACTTAAATAATGTACACTGATGAAAATGACAAGACTGCTGCCTCATATTGGCTTATTGGACTCCAAGGTCTAAAGGCAAGGCTGGCTTTGGGCAATAGCTGACTCACGTGTTCAAATGCTGTGCACTGATTTCCTCCCTCGGTTCCTCAAAGGTGCCTCTTCAGCACTGGCTTTCCCTCCACCATCTCAAAATGGCCGTCAGCACCTTCCTCTCTTGCTGCCAGCTTCCAATCAGTAGGAAAGTGTTTTGCTTTCCTGGAACCCAAATGTCTTGCACTTGAGTGCACTAAACCTGATTGGACTGATGAGTCATGTGATTATCCCTGAACCACTCATGGTGGGGTTCATGTCTTGATTGATTTAAAGCAATCCCAGTGGGCTCTTAGAAATTGGGTTGGGAGGTGGGGCCAACTGCTTCCAAACTGCACAGCCAGGAAAGAGGAGGCTCTGATGGGGAGGAAGCAGGAACACACCACTGTAATGCCTCTTACTTTCAAACTTGGGATACTGGAATCTTGCCTTACTATTTACTGGGTAAGGAGGCAATCCCCAGAGATCTGTGACACTGAAGGCCCCCCATCCAGGAGAACCCGCAGCACTGGGTGGAGGCTAAGCAGATGTGCCCTGTCACCTGTGGAACCTGGACGACAGAGGAGGTGTTTCCCTGCATCAGCCCCCTCCTCCTCCAAGATCCATCTTCAAACCAACCCATGTTCCCTTCAAACATAAACTGAAATTTTCCCATGTCCCTTGTTGACGGCCATACTTCTCTTGGCATACAAATCCTTGCAGTGTGCTGGGATGATTATTCTGTAAGACAGGTGACAAGGGAAAACGGTGAACTTGCTGGAAAAGGTGTCTCCAATTATCTGATAAGAGGTAAACTTTTCAAAGCCATATTCTCCTAGTATAAAATAAGGAAATAAGGCCAGGTATGGCAGCTCCCATGGGTAATCCCAATACTTTGGGAGGCCAAGGCAGGAGGACCACTCAAGGCCAGGAGTTCAAGATCAGCCTGGGCAACATAGCGAGACCCCATCTCTACAAAAAGTACAAAAATAAAATAATGAAAATAATAATTTTTTTAAAAAACTCGGGGCTTGGTATTACCAGTGGATAATGTTTGAGAGTAGCAAAGCCAAATGCTGAAAGGAAAAAGGGCTGTAAGTTTGTGGTCTTAATTACACATTTTTTGGGTCCCCTGGTTGGCTCTAGAAATTATCTGGTATCTGTACTACCTGAGACCTTTGCTTGTGTCCACTGCTGTCACTTTATAAGTTTTTCAGACTGGCTATGTCAAAGTTATTTATTTTGTCCTGAATACATTCTTAATCATGAGTGACCACTACACAGTCAGCCGTGTCTTTCCCAAAGCAAAATGAAGTGAGAAGAAAGCAGTCATCCTGTCCCACTCTACTATTCTTTTCTTTAAAAAGAAAAACCAGAAATAGAACTAGAAGCAAAAGCCAGTACATCTAATCACTGTTTTAAAAATACCCAAGTAGGCAAGTTGTAAAGAAGCATAGTGATCAAGGTATAAGGAGAAAGGTTAAATATGGTTCTGTTGTGTAGAGAACTTCCAGTATGACTCCATATTTTATATTGGGAAAACCAGAGAAATTTAAGGTGTTCATGTTCTCAAAGGTCTTACTCGAGAAACTGGAGCTGAATTCATTGTCATCAACCAATTGATAACCAGTGGCCCTTCTCTTAAATGTTCTCTGACTGTGTTTCAAGATAAAACTTCATATGGAAACAAATGCTCTAAAAATAAGGCCACTGACTCTTCCAGCATCTGCTCATTTGCAGGGTCTGACCAATGCCTGAAAACCATCCTATCCTGCAGCTGACTCCAGCCCTTAAACTCACTAAACCACTAATAAGGTCCACTCCCCACCCCATGTGACACACGGTTCCCATGATGTGAGCCCCTTGCAGTAGCTCCCAATGTGTGAGCCCCCTTGCTGTAGCAAATAAGAACTCTAACTTAGTCAACCACAGATGTGTCCCTAATGGTCCTTAGCTGGTAGATACTGACATGGGTTATAAATGTTATACATGCATTATTAAAAATACAAAATTGCATGAAATTAAGATTATAATCATAGTTTATCATTTTCCCAGGTATGAGCAATCTAAGTTACTTTCTGTTTTCTTTATATTTACATAATTCTACTGATACACTTTCTAATTTTCTTTTTAATTAAGAAATAGTTCAAAGTCAACCAATCCAAGGAATTATATACTGAAAGCTTGCACATCTACCACCAAGAATTGATATCTGTGTGTTGTGCCATCATTTCTCCAGGTCCCAGAAAAAAAAAATGAAAGAAAATATTTGATATAAATAAGTAAGAAATATCTGATATAAATAAATATTTGATGTAAATAATAAATAAATAAATATTTGCTATAAATATGTATCTCAAAAATATATTTGACATAAATAAATAAGAATTCAATAAATTCTTATAAATAAAATAAATAAATAACTATTTAAGATAAATAAAATATTTAAGTTAAAATCTCTTCATCATCTGCAGCGATCCCTCTCTCTGTAGAGGTGACCCCTCCGTTCAGTTAGGTCTATATAGGTCACGAACAATCACTACAATGTGTGTACTTAAAAATAAAATAGGCGATTGCTTTGATGCTTTTTAGAATATGCCTCATTGACATATTGGTGCATCTTTTCATCATATGCCTTTTCCTTGAATTATCGTGTTTTTGCTATTTATCTTTGTTGATATATGTAGATTTAGTACATTTATTTTAACTGCTCTATAACAGTCCATTAATCAATAAACCATTCGTTTATCCATCCCTATGCTGAGAGATAGTTTGTTGTTGCCAGCAGTTTCACTGTTACAAACAATACTGAGAAATCCCCTTACCCACATCATCCTGTGCTCACCAGGAAGTAGGATTTCTAGTAGTAGGCTATATGTCATTTCACCTGTAATTGTACTGGCAGAGTGCTCCCATAAGTGGTTGTAGAATCAGAGGAAGACGTCACCTGCTGCCTTCAGCTGCCTACCCTGCCATGTGGCAGCCATGGCCACCCCATTCCAGCTCGCTTATCTGGTAATAGGGTTTGCTCTCAAACCTAATGATTTTGACAGAGCCTCCTGACTTCCCACTGCCCACATATGGCAGGGTTGGCAGCTGCCCAGATGGAGCTCTGCTTATTCTTGGGACATTCCTGGAAACACACTCCCTCCCCTGATCCAGCTAGCACACCACTATCTGCAGGAAATCGCTTTCTGCTTAAAATAGATCGATTTCTGTTTCCTACCCTGAACCTCAACTTCCACACACTCCCACCAGCAATGTTGAAGACTTTCTATTTTACTTGGTATTTGCAGACTGCTTTGTGCCAATCTGATGGTGGGGAGATGGTATTTAAGTGCTGTTTTGATTTGCATCATGCTGAGCGCCCTTTCATTCCCTCTTTTATATATCTTTTCATATTCTTTGCCTGTTACAATCAACAGGATAATTAACCCAACGTAGTGTAATACATAACCACAGATCTTAGTGGCTTAAAATCACAAAAGGTTAATTTTGCTCAACACACATGGGATGTGAACCAGTTCTTTTTGGGGCTCTCTCTGTAATCTGGGATTAGACCAGGATCAAGTGATTCAATCATCTTAGGAGTTTTGCCTTTAGTCATGAGGATAGAGGAGTGAGAAAAAAACACGGAAGATGATGTGGGACATTTTAGGAGCCAGGCCTGCATGGGGAAGGGGCTGCCTACATTTCACTGGCCAGAAGTCAGTCGCTTTATCACCCTAACTGCAGGAGTCTGGGAAGGTAAATGTGTATATGGATCCAAGTGAGTGCTAATAAGCTCTGTGAATTCTGCCCTGTTGCTCCAGAAATATCAGGTTATTTCCCTCTGCCCCTCCACAGAGCATACTTATGTCCCCCCAAGGAAAACATACAAAATGCTCTTGAGTGTCTGCACTCAGCTCAGTTCAGAGTTTGGAAGGCCCAAATAATGCATGCTTCTGTCAACCAGGACCAGATGGGAAATCTCTCTGTGGGCTAAAAAGTAAGCCATCCACCTCTCCTCCCCATAGATACTACAGACAACAGCAGAACAGGGCTGTATGCCTGCAGTAAAAACCTTGTTCAAGAAAGGGAGGAACAGAAGACACATTGCAATGATTGGTTCAAACTTATCATGGGTTTCCACTGGATACAGTGAGCTCCACTTGTTTTCATGACTTATTGATCCAATATCTAGGTGCCTTTTCTTATATATTTTATTGGTCATATGGGAAATATGGGTAGGGCAGAAACAGTGGTGTCAACAGGAGCTGAAGAATCTGCTTCCTAAACGGCTCATTCACAAAGCTGACAAGTTGGTGCTGGCCATGGCCGGGAGCTCATCTGGAACTAAAGACCAGAAGACTTGATTCTTTCCATATGGAGCTCCCCCTAGGGCTGTTGGGCTTCCCCACATCATGGTGACTGGCTCCTAAGCACAAGCATCCCATGAGAACCAGGTAGACGATTCATCATCCTTTATGAGTTACCATGGAAATCACATAGTGCCAGTTTCACCACAGTCACAAGCATACCCAGAGTCAAGGGGAGAGAACAACCTCTACCTCATCCCTCAATGGGAGGTGTATTGGTCAGTTCTCAAAGGAGCAGATGGCGTTGAGAGGTAGTAGTGTGATCATTTTGTCAAATGTAATTTGCTGCATGGGTCTTTGGACCTCAGTCAAGATTTTTGTTGTTGCTCCTGTTAATGCTATCTTTGGAATATGATTTCCCCAAAAACCTAATTGATTTCTAGTCCGTTCACTTCCATTCGGGTCCAAACCTTAGTCACTATGCCCATAGCATGCGTGTGTGGTGTATGTGTGTGGGTGGGTGTGTGGGGGTGTGTTTTCCTGAATATAGACTCAAACCTTTCTGTATTACAATGTTTATTCACCTGTATTCCTCTTCTCAACTTTCTGGAGTCTCTCAGGCTTGTGTGAGAAGGACATACCCTCACTATGATCTTTATCACTGGAGAAAGACTTCTTTTCAAGTTTCATTTCTTATTGCTTGTGATCTGAAAGCAGTTGGCTCTTCCAACCCTGCCGTGACTAGAATGTTTGGACTTTCCCAGTCCCATTATATTTCTTTCTACAAACAGCCCAGTTTTTTCTTGGGCTTACCTCATTGTTGGAGCACCTTTCCAAAAGTAGCCCAGTAACACCTTGAATCTTTCTGATTCACTTCTCTTCAAGCTGCCAGCTTAATTAGGCATATGACATGCCTCCTAATTATCACAGGCCACAGTTTTACCAAATATGTACCAGTTCATAACATGGATCCGTGTTTCCAGGCTTAGGTTTTTGTTTCTTTGCTGCCTACCTCCAAAACTAAGACAATACCATGTATCTCAGGTTTCTCATATGCAAGCACCCCACCCCTGGCACTACTTTTTGAATAGATAAAGGTAATTAAGACTGGCTGCCCCAACAAATAACTCAACTTGGTGATGTCACAGTAAATATTTATTTCCTCCTCACTGGTTAGCCTGATGTGGCTTTAGCCCAGACCATGGCTCCTCTCCAGGGAGATCCAGGGATCCAGGAATATTCCATTGGGTGACTCTCTGAAGCCTTCACTTCCAGGCATGAAGATGGGGAAGACAGAGCCCATGGAAGATTACATGGGACATCTGAGAGGCCAGACCTATACATGAAAGACAGTTCAAATGTCATTGGCCAGTCTAGGAAGGCAGGCTGGTGAATAAAGAGTTGGATACGCACAGGTGCTATTTGTTCCCATGTGGTTTCTTTATCTTCTTCTCACTGATGTGTAGGAAACATTCACATTTTTTCACAAATCCAATCTGTTATAGCATTGCTAATATTCTTCCTAAACCAAGGGCTGTTGATTGGAACTCTGAAAGTATGCTTTGTCATTCAGAAGTTTTCATTTAAAAGGTCTGACTTTTTTTTCTTTTCTTGGTTTATGCTTTTGACATTTGTCTTAGAAATGCTTTTCCACCCTGAGGATATAAGATCTTCTTCCTTGTTTTCTTATAGGTCTCTACATCATCTTATAGGTAAGTGGAGATCTGGGATTGGGTTTATGTTTTCGGCCCATGAATAACAAAAGGACCAGTCCATTTAATTATCTGTATTTACCAGCATGAGAACACCACATGGGTACATATTTCCAAACATAATAGCCCTCTTTCTGAACTCTCACTTTGTACCATTTTTTCTGCTAACTTATGCATTGAAAACAATATTTGTTATTTTATATTTCCAGGCAATAGTTTTTAAATTATTTAGTCTGCCTTATTGTCCAAATTGAAGTTCATATACTTTTCTGAAAGAAGTCATTTTTCAAAAGAAGTTGTAATTATTATTGATATATGCTATTTCCTCATCATTAAATATTCTTCAAAAATGACTTTTAATAACTGCATATAACTCATGGATGCAACAAAATTTGTTTAAACATTAGCCTTAGTGGGAGTTTATCTTGCCCTTTTTTGTGTGTTACTATTTAATCTTGGCCTAATTTCCTCTGGTCCCCACTCCCATCTCAAGGATTCAAGAGCTTTATCAGGTGACAGTGTTCCTGCTGCTCTTCTTATCTTTCACTCAGAAAGTAGTTTGTGTATGGAGTGCTCCCCTGCCCCTCTGAGCCCCTGACTCATTATTTTGCTTTCTTAAGGCTCCTGCCACTCATTTCTCTCTTTTCCTCTGACCCATGCACACTTACACCTCGCCCATTCCTTGATTTATAGAATTTCAACTTTACAAGTATTCTATACTTAGGCCTATTTGTCTATGTAAGTTCTTTTTACACTTTTTTACTAAAATCAATCTTTGTAAGACAATGGTATGTTCTGTGATCCTCTGACAGACAAATCCCTGGGCTGGCCCCTACTCCTGTTGAAGTGGCCAGTTTCGAGGATGTTGGGAGCTAGGATGGGTGTGAGAGGTGGGAGGTGCCATGCACATTGAAGAGCACTCCCGACTGGCACAGGTTCTGGTTTGGATTCTCTTTTGCTCTGTCACTTGCAGCATTATGTTCCCACCAACCCGAATGGAAAGGGTTAAGAGATTGGTACTGTTAGCACTTTGAATTAATGCACTGTTTCTGCGGCTGGGGGAGCTCCTGTCTGGAAGCTGGGGATGCTCAAGTCACCCTCGGTCCAGAGCCACATGGAAGGGGGAGGAAGCCAGGTCCTCTCATCACCCAGAGCCATGTGATCCTAGAAGGAATCAAGGGAAGAATGGAATGTAAGTAAGGAGGTGCTGGAATGCCAGAGTAGTTATGGACCGACCTTAGGAACTCAAGAACACCCCTCTTTTTAGTCTCAAACTAAGTCTTTTGAGGCCGCCAATGATTTTTTCCTTGGAAACTTCAGAAATACTCATTAAAGGATTCCAGCATTGCTCAGTATTATCTATTTCGGAAGAGAATGTCTTCTCACCTAATTTTACTTCATCAGATGGAAACAAACCACAGATGGCAAACAGATCTTAGTTTACTTTTTTGTTGAACACTTTGAAGATTACAAATTTAAACCATGGCTGATAGAATTCTCTTAAATTTCTGGGACTGTTAAATGTTTGAGAAGAAACTTTACAAAGTTGGCAAATGAAGCAGTTTATTCACATAATTTTATGACGGAAAGAATTACTACATTGAGAAGCTGAGGCAGGAGGATTGCCTGAGCTCAGGAGTTTGAGACCAACCTGGGCAACACGGTGAAACCTTGTCTCTACTAAAAATACAAAAAATTAGCAGGGTATGGTGGTGTGCACCTGTAATCCCAGCTACTCGGGAGGCTGAGGCAGAGGAATCACTTGAACCCAGGAGGTGGGGGCTGCAGTGAGCCGGGATTGTGCCACTGCACTCCAGCCTGTACAACAGAGTGAGACTCTGTCTCCAAAAACAAAAAAACAAAAATTACAGAATTTGCTATTTAAGATAAAGCAAATATCTAGTCTGGACTTGTTTCACCTCCCCACTGGAAAGCACAACCACAAACTCTGTAAATAACATAAGAAACAACCAAAGTTGAGCTCAGAAAGATGACAAGAGAAAGGTGAACTGGTTTGTGAGCCTGGGACTAGAAAATGCAGTGGCAGAGTGTCTTACAGCCTTCACTCAATAGAAGCAGGCCATAACACCCAGCATTTCCGATACTCAGCCTAGCTATGGAAGGCAGCCTAGATAGGCTTATTCTTCCCTCAAATCAGACAGAGTCCTGCATCAACACCAGGCGAGCCAAGCAACCATCAAACAATCAATTGGAACTCTACTGACCATAGGCCACCAGGGGAGTTGCTCTTTTCCTTTAACACCGGGGCGGAGACATCCCACCATCCACCTTGGGGCACTAGTAATGGGTATCCTGCCCCTACATGTGCCTGACCCCCGCAGGCAGGAGGCATCCTGCCACAGCAAGGGCCTTGACTGGGAGCCCTCATTGTCTCCACCGGCTGCCAATGTCCCTCTTCCATAGTGACCCAGCTTCATCTGCATTCTCAGACAACACCTAAAGTGCCTGGTAGGAGCCCAACAGCATGAAATGTACCCTCAGTCCACATTAGTACCACTAGGGCTCTGCAAATTAGACTGCCACAAAAGTAGGCCAGAACCTGTGTTCTATGCCTAAACAAGTTCAAAACGAAAATAAAGAAAATGCTTAAATATTGACTTTAGTTGCTGGGCACAGTGGCCCATGCCTGTAATCCCAGCACTTTGGGAGTCCAAGGTGGGCAGGTCACCTGAGGTCAGGAGTTTGAGACCAGCCTGGCCAACATGGTGAAACCTCGTCTCTACTAATAATACAAAACTCAGCCAGGCATGGTGGCATGCACCTGTAGTCCTAGCTACTTGGGGGCTGAGGCACAAGAAGCACTTGAATCCAGAGGCAGAGGTTGCAATGAGCCGAGATTGTGCCATTGCCCTCCAGCCTGGTGACAAGAGTGAAACTCCGTCTCAAATATATATATATATATACACACACATACATATATATACACACACATGTATATAGACTTTATTAATAAATAAAATAATTTAACAGAACCCATGGTCTCCTAAATAATGGGTGAAATGTCCAGCTTACAATTAAAAAATCATCCATCATACCAAGAACCAAGAACATAACAAATTTTAATAAGAAAAGATAATCTACTGCTGCCAGCACTGAGACAAATCAGATGTTAGGATTATCAGCCAAAAAGTTTAAAGCAACAATCATAATAGTGACTCAGCAAGCAATTATAAATTCTCTTGAAAAACTTAAAAGATAGAAAATCTCATAAAACATATGAATCAAAAAAATAAATGGAAATTGTAGAACTGACAAATACAATAGCAGAAATAAAACACTCTCTGAGTAGGGTAAACAGTAGAGTGGAGATGACAGAGGACAGAATCGGTGAACTTGAGGACAGATCAACAGAATTTACCCAATCTTAACAGAGAGAATATAGACTCAGAAAATGAACAGAGACTCCCCAACCTGTGTGATTATAACAAATGGGATAGCATTTGTGTCATTGGAATCCCAGAAGGAGATGAGAAAGAGAGTAGACACAAAAGTGTAGTTGAAGGAATAGTGGCTGTAAATATCCAGATTTGGTGAAATACATAAATCCACAGGCTTAAGAAGCTGAGCAACCCACAGATAGCAAAAACCCAAATAAACTCATACCAAGATATACTATAATTAAACTTCTGAAAACAGAAGGCAAAAAAAAAAACACCTCTATTTTAAAATTGCAAAAATTATACTCTTTTAACATTCTCACCACAAAAAATACTAAGTTGGTGAGGGGATGGATGCTAATTCATTTGATTGGATCTTTCTGTAATGTATACATAAATCAAAACATCCCATTGTACTCCACAAAAACACACATTTTTTTTTTTACCCATTAGACATAGATAATAATAGAAAACAGCCAGAGAGAAATGACACATTATATATAAAGGAACAAACACCAATTCAAAAGACAGAGAATTTTTCATCTGAAACCATGGAGGCCAGAAGGAAATGGCACTGCATTTTTCAAGCACTGAAAAGAAAAAGAGAACTGTCAATCATGACTTCTATATGAAAATCTCCCCAGAAATGATAAGGGAAATAAAGACATTCCCAGAAGAAAGAAAACCAAAATATTGTGTTGTTAGCAGGCGTACCCTTAAAGCATGGTTAAAGGCAGCTCTTCATACAGAAAGACCAAGTAAAGGAAGGAATCTTGGACCATCAAGAAGGAAGAAAGACCAGTGGGAAGGGCAGACCATGAGTAAAAGTGATGAAATGCTGACACCAGTAGACTCTGATGTCACATGTATATTTTAATATTTAGACCAGTCACCAAGGCAGTGACACAACACGATATACTCAAAAAACACAAGCTATTCTCAAAAACACAAAACGAAAACCTAAACGAATTTGTTTCTTTTTTGCCACAGAAGCAAAAAAAAAAAAAAAAAAAAAAAAAAAAATTAAAAACAGAAGAAATGAACAGAAAATTGTTATACTTTATATTAACACTGGCACGGTTTGGCAGTGTCCTCACCTAAATCTCATCTTTAATTGTAGCTCCCATAATTCCCACATATTGTGGGAGGAACCCAGTTGGAGGTAACTGAATCATGGGGATGGGTTTTTCTTCTGCTGTTCTCATGACAGTGAATAAGTCTCATGAGATCTGATGGTTTTATAAAGAGGAGTTTCCCTGCACATGCTCTCTTGCTGGTCACCACGTAAGATGTGACTTTGCTCCTTATTTGCCTTCAGCCATGATTGTGAGGCCTCCCCACCCATGTGGAACTGTGAGTCCATCAAACCTCTTTTTTAAATAAATTACCCAGTCTTGGATATGTCTTTATTAGCAGTGAAAAACCCCATCTCTACTAAAACTAAAAAATTAAGCAAAATTAAGCAAAAGAAATAATGATAGGCCTGATATTAGGGCCTTAACTACAAAAATCCAAGTGAAATCTGAGAATCCTGATTGTTGTGTTCTGACCTAAGACCATTTGGCTGTTCCCAAATGTCACATTATTTGGCGAAAATACTGACAGCCTCTGAATATTAGTGGTGGTCAGGAATCTTGCCTCTTCTCCCAACTCTTCTTACCAGGGGTTGTATGGAAAGCAGGTCTCAGACTGAACTCATACAGACATTTATTAGCTCAGTGTATGAACCAACTGATACAGAATTCATCATAAGACTTGATCCCTTAAGCTTCTATGCTGCTGTATCCTTTTAAGGCTTCTGGGAAGTACATTGAGTATAGAAGAATTCACAACCATCGTGGCAAGGAGGGAACAGCTGGTCTTTCAAGTGAATCAAGTGAAGGATGAAACAGATTTCTATATCCTGAGCGCCACTCCAAAGTAGAGAGACTACTGGGTTTACTGGATGGTTTTATTCCATTCATGCATAGGTGAAGGCACCTTTGCCAGTCTTCCAACCAATCATATGTAATTATGCCACTTATTTCATCAAAAAAAAATTACCCAATAGTCCTAGCACTGATCAATGGACTTGCTACTGCTAATTCTGAAGGTAATATTTAAAGACTTGCCTTAGTTGTTTCTGGAAAACTGATTCCAAATTATTGTCTAAATTAAGGTAGTTAGGATTCCTCATTAGTGTTCTCCAAATGGTAATTAAAAGTCCTGGGAGTTTAGATCAATGTTCACATAACCACACACACACACACATCACACGCACACACACACTCCATTCTAAAAACTTAAGGATTTTTAAAGTAAATTACCGACGGTACTTTAGTTTACTTTTTTTTATTTTTACTTTATTTTTTTGTCTATTGACAAGAAAGCCCAGTGTTGTATTCTTAACCACTACTGATCATCAAACATTAATGTTTTTATTCTTAGAAAATTAGATGTACAAATAATCCCACACTTTCTGCATGTGTTACATCAGGCAGGTCATTTAATCTTTTTTTGGACCCTAATTTCTAAATCTGCAAAGTGGGGTTAATAATGAGAGTTATCTACTTTTAAGAGTGGTTGCCTGACCTCATGAGATAAGATGAGTCAAGGCACTATGGAAGCCATATGAGCAACAGGCGTGAGGAAGGAAGGCATCATTAGTTGTTTGCATCTTGAAGACAGAACGCTCAGGAGGGAAAGTCTGCAGGATTCCTCATCTGGAAAAACTCCCTGCTGCCTAAAGGAGCACAAAGCACCCTCAAACTCCACACACCCAAACCAACCCCAAAGGCACATTGTTATTCATAAGTGAAAGGTCCTGGATGTGGGTGGATGAAAGTTGAATGCTTTCCCAAGTCAAAAAAGAATATTTGATTCCATTGCCTCACACTGTGGCATGAATAAGAATATTTCCTAGCAGGATAATGCTTTCCTGTCTTCTCCAAGCCGTAAGTTCTTCTGTCACTGGCAAATTAAAACTTCTGAACTGTGAGTTCTTTTATCACTCCAGTCAAAATTCAAAAATTTGGGAGCCCACTGAATTAGATGGAATGCTTGGAGTTGTAAGTAACAGGGAAATTCTAGAAAAATTGACTTAGTTGAAAAATAGATTGTCTTGGACCCATAAGGTCCAGGTGGGCTGACTCAACAGCCTTGAAAATAACCTGACCACTTTCTGCTCTGCCATCCACAGAGAAGAGCTAAGAGAGCAGGCACCCGTATGTGATGGAGTATTATTGGCCAATAAGGTTGTCATTGAAAAAGACCACCTAACAACATGGAAAAAACTTTGAGATGCTAGGAGAAAGACACAGAGGATAAAAATGTACATAAATAAGATTGGACTTGTCTTTAAAAACAAAAAAAAAAAAGCAAAAGCTTGCTTCAAAAAAATTGGAAGAAAATGAACCAAAAATTAACAAGAGCTGTATTTAGGTTTTCTTTGCTCTTTTTCCCTACTTTTCAGTACTTTTTAAAGTTTTCTTTAAGGACTTTCAAGGTGAAAAGAATTTTATTTTAAAATTTAAAATGAAATAAAGGGATGTTCAGGTCTCCCTGGGAAATTCCTGGTGAACAAACACTGCTATGCCATGGGTCATAGAGTTTTGTATCTCTGTGACCCTGATTGAAGACTGAGTCTCCTTTCCATTTGTGGGATATTTCCACTATAATTAACCTAAGAGAGTAGATTCGGCTAATGGCTAATCAAATTTTTGCCTGATAATGATAGAAAGCTCATTATCTCATCCCATCAGGATACTATTTATCCCAGCATTTCTGCACTTTCTTTTTAATGACCTATTTTGGAGTAGATCAAACTTACAGAAAAGTTACCAGAATATTATTTTTAAAAATCCCATTTCTCCTACGATGGCTTAAATTTTACCACCATTTTCACCATCACACTTTCTCTGTATCCATCATAATCACAAATCACTCATATTTTTTTGGAACCATTTGTGAGCATGCCACAGACACCCCTAGATACTGCAGTGTGGTTTCCCCCTAAGACACTCTCCTACATCCACACCGCACAACTCCTCTAATTGAGAAACCCACACCAATACGTTTGCATCCAACCCACAGACACCATTCACATTGTCCCAGCATTCCCAGCACCATCTCTACTCCTTTCTGGCCCATAATTCAATCCAGGCTTGCACGCCATATGCAGTTGTCCTGTCTTTTCAATCTCCTTCAATGTGGAGCAGTTCCTTGCCCCTTCTCTGTCTCTCGTGCCCTTGGTAGTTTTAGAGAAACTGAGGCATGATGTGTCCTCACAATAGACTCAGGCCAGGTCTCCCTGATGGAAACAATGCAATGCTCAATGCCCACGATGCGGGCCCTTCCCACTCCTGCAGAGGGTCGCCTTCGTCACCTCAGAGTATGCCAGTCCCCTCCACAGCAAAGTCAGCATTTCTCCTTTGCAATTGATTATTATGTTGTGGATGATGCACTGAGACTACAACTCTACCCTTTTCTCATCAACTCCCACTCACTAGCCACAACACCTAGTAATGACTCCTGACTGAATCACCACCCTTTTGGTGATTTCCAAGTGATAATTTTCTAATTGTATCATTCCTTTTGCATGCATTTGTCAACATTCTACTTTAAGGGAGAGGCTTCTCTTTTTTCCATGTATTCATTCATTTATATCAGAGTGAACTTGTGGGGACCTGTTTCCTTCAATAGGCTATAGTCTACTTCTATGATAATTTATCTTGATGCCCAAATTGGCCAAGATGTGACCAGTAGAGACCCCCACAACCTGAATCCTGTATCTTTTAAACACAACTCCATCATTAAAAAGCTCTGAAAAACCCCTCAGCAGTTTTATTCTTGTTCTCTAGAAAGTGAAAAGTACTCACATCATAGATGATCAACTCTCTAGACTTCTTTTTTTAAACAGGAAAGATTGAAAAGGGGATTGGGGCCAATAAACCACTGGTTTTTCTAACTTACACTTTCAGGATCTCAATCGCCAAAAGGTACTTCTCATTAATGTAGGATTTGGAGGATTGGAGATCTAAACCTGCTCATTAAGGAGGCTACCAGATTCCTCTGGTAGACCAGCTGTCCACCTGTAAGTAGGCTGCCCAATGTAACCTGCAGGTCATTCCAGGCCCAGATAGAGCAAATGACCAGCCCTGATACGGATGATGTACAGGGTATCATTGTCGGAAGACACTCAGAAGATCCACCTCTTTCCCGCTCACAATGTCCATGCCAAGCATAGCACCTGGCAGTATATGGACAGCAGTCTTCCCCTTGAAGGCTGTTCTCTAGCTCTTTTTAAACTTTGTAGTAGCAAAATTGATCACACCCAAATATACACACTACCAAAAGAACATTTTTTTTTTTGAGACAGAGTCTTGCTCTGTTGCCCAGGGTGGAGTGGAGTGCAGTGGTGCACAATCTCAGCTCGCTGCAGCTTCTGCCTTCTGGGTGTAAGCCATTCTCCTGCCTCAGCCCCCCAAGTAGCTGGGATTACAGGTGCTTGCCACCACACCCAGTTAATTTTTATATTTTTAGTAGAGATGAGGTTTCGCCATATTGGCCAGGCTGGTCTTGAACTCCTGATCTCAAGTGATCCACCCACCTCGGCCTTCCAAAGTGCTGGGATTCCAGGCACAAGCCACCATACCCAGACCCAAAAGAATACTAATCAAGGCTCAAATTAGTTAATGCATTCAAAAAATATTTTTGAGTTTGATCTTTTTCAAGCATTGTTCTGGGTACTGGAGATAGATGGGTGAACAAATCAAAGTCCTTGTCTTTGTGGAGATCAGAAGACAAAATGACCATTTAAAAAACTGAGCAAGTTCACACACAGATGATGAGTGGTGATATGTAAGTAGAAAAACTAAATGGGGTGAAGGGGATAAGACAGCTGAGTGTGTGAGTTTGTGGGATGTGGTGGGGTGCTTGCTACCAAAGCTATCAGAGCACCAGGGAAGGTTCTGCTGAGGCAGTGCCATTTAAGGAGAGACTGGAAGGACTTGAGATCAACTGGTGGAAGAATCTTCCAGGGAGACGCATCAGCAAGGGTGAAGTTCTGGAAGCAAGCTTGGATCTCATGTGCCCAAGGATCAGAGAGGGGCCAACGGACTGGGAGAATTGAGTGAGGGCGCAAGTAGCTGGACATGAGTTGGAAGCAGTAACAGGGCCAAGCACGGATTGTCCTGGAGGCCACTTTGTGGGTTTTGGCTTTTACTCAGAGTGAAATGGAGCATCATGAGAAAGCCTTGGGGCAGAGGTTAATGTGTTCTGACTTAGGCTTTAAAAGACTGTCTTTGGAGATTGTATTGAGAATGGTCTGTAGAAGGGCCAGGGCAGGAATTGGGATGCCAATTAGGAGCTGTAGAACTAATCCCAGCAAGAGGTGGTGGCGCCTTGGACCAGGATTTTGACACAAAGGTGGTGACAAATGGTCAGATTCGGTGTATATTTCCAGAGGAGACCCAAAGGCTTTGCTAATGCTTTGGAGGTGGGATATGAGAGAAAGACAAGCCTTGATGTGTGTTTGCCTCAGTTACTGAAAGGAGGGAGTAGCAGTTCCCTAAGATGATGTCACTGCAGGATAATCAGATGAATGAATGGGATCAGTCTAGATGGGCTAAGCTTGAGGCCCCAGCAGACTTCCTGGTGGAGCTATCAAGGAGAGAGGTCAGGCTGTAAATAAAGATTTGGGCATCAGAAGCATAAGTTGGTGAGAAAAGCTGTGAGCCCAGAAGCGAGGACCTAGGGAGTGAGGGTGAACAGAGGAGAAAAAGAACCTCTGAGGGAAGCTCTGGATCATTGAGAGCGGTTTCTGAGAGAGGAGAGCTGTGCACAGGAAAAAGGGAGGGATGCCTCAAGCACAGAGCGGTCGGCACCATCATACGATGTGACAGGTCAAGCCCATAGCAGTCAGGACTTAGACACTGGGTTCAGCAAAGTGGAGGTCACAGACAACCTTGGCAAGAAGAGTCTGGTGATGAGGTGGAGACAAAGCCCAGATGGAGTTGGCATAAAAGATAGAGAAAAAAAAGAAGGAGAGAAAAAATGGAAACAACAAATATAAACGACATTCAACAAAATTCAGGAAATGTTTCCCAGTCCTTCCCCAAAACACTGTCAGGAAGGTGAGCTCCACTTCCTACCTGGCTCTCAGAGTAGGGAGCCACCTTCCCATCTGCTGACAGACACAGCCTTCTCTTTGGATAAAAGAAAGAAAAAGCCTAGATGAGGAGGCTGGCTGCTGCTGCTGCCGCACAGAGCTGGGGTGTGTGTGCCAACGGCCTGCGGAGAGAGATGCTTGGTTACTATTAGCCCGAGTTAAAAACACAGAATTTTAAATGGTGATTAGGAAGACTGCAGCAAGTCCTGAAGTTTCCATATTGACCAATTACATATAATCTCCTTTTGAATTTTGAAAACAAGTTGCTATTAATGGTAGGCACATTCCTCCATGGCCATTGCTGACCTGTCACATGTGAGGAGGCCACTGCAGCCACGCTTTCTGTCCTCCACCCTTTGCCTTTGCCTTTAAGACAGGCTCTCGCTGGAGCTTAGCCAAGCCTGTCAGTTTGGAGAGGAAAACCAGAAACTAGCCAAGAATTCTGTCCTTCAGAAAGTATTGCATCCTCACACTTCAGCTCGAGCTCATGCAGAATGCTGCCCCTCTGCTGAGAAGCCGTCCATTTATCTGAAATGTGATTAGCTGACGTCACCCTGATGTCAAAGAGAGCAAGTCAGGGCAGGGCTTCACTGGACTTTCCAAAGACACGTTTGACCCCACTAGAGGGAGGTCAGACCAAGGGGCAAAAAGAGAGAGGGGGACAGAAAGCACACATACCCGTACGCACAAGTGGGGTTAGGTCCAGAGGATTTTAAGTGTAGTTCAGATATGCAAATTAACTTGAATGGAAGGAAGCATCACCCATGGTAAGATGGGAGATCCCCTAAGAACCTGCTCAGCTGGGCCTGGAAGGCAGCTTTGCCATGTCGGTGAAGACACAAGAGCAGAGGCAGGCAGCCCTCTGGCAAAATGGGAGGTTCTGTGGATGTCATGTAGACATGTTGAGTTACTGAGACAGAACTGAAAACCAGGATTTGGGAACATCCGAGGTGATCATATGGCTGGCTTTCCCAGGACCACCCATTTCCCCTCTGCCCACTCCCACCTTTCAGTCTGTCCTCACCTCCTGAGACTCACTAGCATCAGGTGCAGTGGTCAGTCCCGGAGTGACAGTCACGGAGTCCTTGGAACGCCACCCTTTGGGGCAGGGTGAGCCTGACGGGCTGCTTCACGCTGTGCTCACCCAGTCTGGGTGCCTGTTGACAGCACTCTCAGCGATGGCCGCTTTGTATGACTCCTGAACCATAGGGTTGTTCTTGATCTCAATTGTCAGTGATTTTTTTTTCTTTGGTTTCTTAAGAAAGATCCGGGAATGAACAGAAAAATCAAACCACGAGTTGTACTTTTAGTATTATTTACTGGCTTGAGTTTCTAGGATCTCTGTTTCATAGTCTTTTTCTAGAGGGCAGCACATCTCTATTAGATTTTAAGCTCACTTTAGATGGAGAGAACCCCTTGCATCTCCTGGTGCTAACAGAATCCCAGAGTCAAAACCACTCAGATGTGGGGGGCAGGGAGTTGACTGATAAATGATACAACATCTCCCTTTGCAAAAATTTTATTCTCCCAGGTAATCATTTCAGTGAAATATGCCCACGTTCCCCATATCTGCTCACCTCCACGTTTCCAGCATTTCTGTAGTGTATAACGTATGCACAAGCCGTCTCACTATCAAGTTTTGTTTGGCGCGTTAGCAGAAATTATTGCACGACATTATATGCAGTATTCAGAGCACAGACTTCGGGTTCTACCACCAGCCAGGCTCAGTCTGCAAAACCCACTGGCTGTATCCACACACAAGATGTGGCGGTATGTGATAGTGTGTGAATTAGACCCCACCATTTCTCTTATCTCATCGTAACCCTCAATTTGCTTGATTTGATGTTGACATGAAAACTACCACTTTCTGTATTTCCAGGGGCTTTGTGAGGCCATTTGCTCCCTGGTGCTCTAGAAACTGACAGGTTAGCCATTGGTAGAATCTCCCTGTTCACTATTCAGTTGGTGACTGCACCTCACAAGTCATTCCCAACACCATAAAATAAGAGGGGATGTCATCCCACATTCCAAGTGGCCATCATTTCCTCTCTTATTCCACCTGAAATAGAGGTCAATTACCATGCCCAGGCTCTGCTGTGGATCCCTCTGTCCTTGGTCCTGCAGCCCCAGGCTACCTGCAGGGCTGGCGGATGGGGAAGGATGTTCTTTTTGCTGTCTGCATCCTGTTTCTCTGAGCGCTGCCCAGCAGCATTTCTCCCTGCTGGCATAGACCTAGTTGCAGCTCTGGGTATGTCTTATTCTCCTTCTTTCTTAATTACAGAGCCTTAGTCCTGTAGGAGTTGGCATGTATGAAATTGAAACAATATTTTCCAGCCTTCTTTGCAGATAAAAGCAGTCATGTGACTAAGCATGACCAGTAATAAGTATGGGGATTCTATGACTATTTCCCTCTTATTACTACAAAGGAGACTTCTGCTGGCACTGGCCTTTTCCCTTTGCCGTTCCTCCTTCCTTGAGGGGGCATGGGCTGCGGAGAGGGTTCAACCATCTTGAGGCTCTCTGCTGACATCCTGGAGCCACACCCTTACCCTGAGCAACCTACCCCTGGACTTCATGATATGCAAGAGAAAAATAAGATCTACGATTTAAGCTGGTACCTTTGAGTCTGCTACTAGGATCTGCGTGGAGCCCTTGCATGATACAAACCATCCATGCCATCCTGCCCCACAGTCAGAGGACCAGATCCCCTTGGGACACTCACATCTCTCTTCAGTTGGTTGGGCTGGGACTTGCTCTGGCTGCTGGGCAGACTCCTGGCTTATGGTGCTCTGCTAACTTCCGTGTCCCTTCACATGAAGTGGCAGGCACCACTGGGGCCTCTTATGTACCTTCTGAGAGCTGTGCAGCGACAGTACTCAGGGTCCCCAGGGCTCCCAGAGGCTCCTTGTCTGCCTCCTCCCAGGATGGCAACTCCAGCAGGGCCTGAGGACTCACCACCACAAGTCTCCAGGTTGACAAGTGCCTCCGTTACTACTAGTGACTACTTCCTAGAGGCATTTGTGGTGCAAGGCTTAAAATTAAGGTTTTTGTGCTGCCTTGACCTCTGGCAAAATTGGGAGGTCCTCAAATGGCCTAACTGCAAGTTCTTCCTTCTTCTCTGGTCCCATGGATAAGACCTCCCAGCCAAACAACCTTCCCATCAAATGGTAGGTGACCTGAATAGCAGGTTTTAGTTCTCTGCCAGCCTGAAGAATTATTACAAAAACCAATCACAGCCTCACCCTGGAGCCAGGAGGCAGCTCTCCATCCTGTTACTATAAAGCTTGCCTCCCACAGTCCTTGGTTGTTCATGCTGTTCCCAAGTGCAGCCCCCAAGTGGCCCCACACGGCCTGTGGCATCCTCCTCCCTGGGCTTGATTCTACATGCTGTCCATCTGACCTGCCCAGCACTGGGTGTGCTGTATTTGTCCATCTGCCTAACCCAATGGAGGGAATCTCTCCCTCACCGACTGATTGAGAAGGAGGTGATTAAAACTGAATCCCTCTTCACTTCCCCATGGGAGGGAAAGTCTCTCCCACCTCTGCTATCTACACGGACCAGCGACGCCCCTCCCATGCTGCCTCTTTTGCCTGGGGAGAGGTCGGAGTCCAGGACAACAGGCCAGTCCTGCCTCCTCCAGGGACCGCACAGAGGACCCTGGTCACTGGCAGCTCACTGGAGAACGTGGTGAATGTGGGACCTTCCACCTTTAGTTGTAGCAGGAAAAGCCCCTTCTAGAGAAGAGAAACAGCCTCTCACTGAAGTGAGAAAAGGAACTTAGGGGAGACATACAGGGCTGCAGGTCAGGACGGGGATGTGAAATGACAGCGGCCACTTTGAAGCTCTCCCTCCTCCATTGTCTTCTTTTGTAAAAATATCAAGCCCAGCAAATCTCCTATTTGGGAGAGAAAATAAAAGAATTAGGGAAAAGTAAAGAGGAAAATAGCATGTGAAGGACCCCTTGCCGTCTCCCATTCTTCAGCCATCAATCAGACAACTGACGCTATGACTATTTCCAAACTTGAGTCATCTTTCTGTTATAAAAAGATGGGTCACAGACCTGGTTTGGAATTTTCACTATTAACAACATTATTTGTTGTGTCAGCAAAGCAGTCAAATTGTGTTCATAGTCATCGGTTTGTTCTCTGAGTCTAATTTGAAAGCCGTGAAAACACAAAAGTACTTTGAATCCCTAATTAGGTACCTCTGGGCAGGCATTCCCCAATGAAGCTACCTTTTGATGGAAACCATCCGCACAAAAACATTGTTCACTGCTGGTGGCCATTAATGCCTCTTTATCCTCCTGTCAGTTTGTGACAACAGGGATAGCCTCTTCCTGCCCCCAGATCCACTGTAAATCCAGTTGCAGCCTGGGTCTCATCCTCAAAACAAGAATGAGCCAAGCCAACCATGCCAGCAAGGGATAAGCACTCCCTCGGGCGTTTTGCTGGGATTTAAAAAGGAGAGTGCATCTTGCAGACCACACAGCAGAAGGAAGCTGCACTTGCTCAGCCAGTGGTCGGGGTCTTCCCCTCCACTCTTCCCTTCTAGCGGCTGCCCCTCTGCTGTACTCCTCCTTCACTGACACGTTTTATAAAGTCTCCTCTATTGTCCTGGGCAGTCTAGTCCAGGGTCCAACCTGCCATGACCTTCACAGTCAAGATAATACATAAGATGAAGCTTCACAAATCCTCTTTGATGAGCAGCCGTCCGATTCTGGTCTGCCCTGGTCCTGGGGGAAGACTCCTGTTTCCCAGGCGGCCTATTGCAAAGACTCACTGAACGATGCAGAGATGACAGGAGTCTGGAAAGGGGGCCTCCTGCTGGCAGATAGAACATGTGATTTGGCTCCTTGCGCATACACATGGAGGCAGCGTCCTGTTTTCAGCGGCAATATCGTCTTGCAAGCCCCACTTACTGTGTTTTTCCCACACATGAGAAAATAGGCCAGACAGTCTTTTGGATAATTGTCTTCTTTCATGCCTCTTCTGTTGCTTCTCACTGCCTGCCGCCTTTGCCCCTCAGCTGTGCCCTGTCTCCATCCCACTCACAGTTTCCACCTGTCCTCATTTCTTCTCCTTTTTGGGACACATTGAAAATAAGGCCCCACTGTGACTCAGCTAGCAGTTTTGCCCTTGGGCCAACCCAACTTCAGCGTATAGGTGATATAGTCATCACTCGACAGCTAGGGAGGGCTCATAAGAGTTTACCTCACATTATCACGGGAGGTGTCAACTGAGCATCTGAATAAGACAGAATGCTGAACTAGAAGGAATTCCCCGTCATTTGGAGAGAAATCCATTCAAAGAGAAATTCATTCAACATCTGGCTGTCAACCATCTGGACAGTTCTAAGGAGTAAGGGAGTCTGTTATTGCCGGTGCTCCAGGAGAAAGACCAGGCTCAGAGAATGATGGAAAGTGGATACTTCATGCCGGGAACCTGTGAGGCTGTGAACCAAAGATAGTTGCTCTTAGCACTAAAGCTACTTATTTAAAAAAGAAAAAAAAAAAAAAAACAGTAGGCATAGCCGCCCGGCTCTGAGCAATGTGGAAAAGTGCAATGGTTATTATTCTCACCATCTATCAGGGTCACCTAAGAACTATGACTGTGAGTATTGATTATTAACAGTTGCTAATATCTCCGAAAGAGAGACAAACTGTCATTCTGTGCCTCTTGCGAAATGGACACAAACCTCTAGGATATATTCTTGATAAAAATTGGAACCTGAAGGAAATGAAGCCTCTAGATCTGACTAGATCGATCTAATTGGATCTAACTACCAACTAGCAGGAAATACAGGGGACAGAGGAACATGATAATGACAACATCTGTATGTAAAACCCAAAAGAAAGCATGATTCAACCTGAGAGGATAAATGACCTGTCATCTCAACAAGCATATGCAGAGACACACAGAGAGGAGAACTATAGATTAACAATGCGAGAGCCTTATTTGAATTTTGATTCAACAAACAACCTATAAAATACTATTTTATTTTACCCAGAGAACTAGACATTGACTAGATTTCTATAGTATTAAGGAATGATTATTAAATTTTTTAGGTGCAATAATGGTACTGTGTTTATGTTTCTTAAAAAATTGCTTTACATTTTAGAGCGATATTCTGATATGTTTAAGATGAAATGCTAAGAATTTCGAGATTGGCTTCAAAATAAGGACTGGGGGGAGAGCAGAGTGAGGGTGAAAATAGGATGGCTAAGAAAACAGTGATGTTCCGGTATAAGTGTGTCCCATGCAACATTGTATTTTTATTAAAAAGTCATCCATTTTTTATCTGAAATTCAAACTTAACTGAATGCCCTGCATTTTTATTTGCTAAATCTGGCAGCGCTAGGTACAACACACTTGATTGTATTGTTCTCTCTACTGTTTTGTATAATTCAAGTAAATAAATGGAGTGAAAGTTAAAAAAAAAAAAGCCTCCTCCAACCCCATCCCTGGAGATCTGGAGTCATGGGAGTGGGGGTTCTTTGGAAGCTGAGGCAGGGGGAGTGGTGAATATGCTTCTTTCTTTAGTCGGCACCCCCTGTGGTTCTGATGCAGACAGTTGTAGGTTTTTCTCGGGGACACTGGCTGAGTGAGATGGACACAGGCCTGTAATTTTAGGCTTGGGGGCCAGCTCTATGGTTTTGGGACAAATTACTTATCAGCTCTTGAGCCCCCATGGAGATAATAGTAATAAAAATAAAAATGGCCATTTATGAGGTCTTTTGAGGAGTAAGTGAAATTAAAAGATCTGAACTGTAAAGCAGCATCCAAATGGTAATTCGTAATCAATACATGTAAAAGTGTGAAGTGTACCATCGTCATTTTCTGAAGTGTAGTTTGGGACATAGTATTTGCCTTCCAACGTTAAATGTAGGCCCAAAAAACTTAATTATCAATATCAAAAAGAGAAAAGCTGTGGTTGAGAAAGATGTTACAAATTGAGAAATAAAACCATTTCCTAACAATTAGGAAACATAAAGAGGACAAAAGCAAGTTTTGAAATAAAAGTGTGAATCATAGGTCTTTGTTAAAAGGCAGGAATCCTTTTATTAAATACTTTGCAGCCGGGTGCGGTGGCTCATGCCTGTAATTCAAGCACTTTGGGAGGCCGAGGCAGGCAGATCACGAGGTCAAGAAATCAAGACCATCCAGGCTAACATGGTGAAACCCCTTCTCTACTAAAAATATACAAAAAATTAGCCGGGCATGGTGGAACGTGCCTGTAGTCCCAGCTATGCAGGAGGCTGAGGCAGAAGAACTGCTTGAACCCGGGAGGTAGAGGTTGCAGTGAGCCAAGATCGTGCCACTGTACTCCAGCCTGGGCAAGAGTAAGATTCCATCACAAAATAAATAAATACCTTGCACTTATCCAGGAAGAGCTGAGCATGTTGCACAGCAAATCAAGCATGACCCTGAGGTTTCGTCTACACCGCTCTCCACCCTTCCCTGAGAACTCCAAATGAGGAGTCCATGGGCTGAAAGTTAGGGAACGTGGGCTCTAGAGTTTAACCGTAACTTCCTAAAGTCAGAGCTCTCTAAGCCTCAGGTTCCTTGTGTGTAAACTGGAGATGAAACGTGGTTTCCTTCAAGGATTGGAGCATCCAGTGGACAAATTCAAGTGAGCAATGTCAGGAACGATGGTCATTTTCCACCTTCTTGGAGGAAACTCACAAGGGTGCCATCCTGGTGGGTGGCATCCATGCCCCTGGGAAACAGCATCCAGGCCCAGGGCCGAAGGGAGCAGGACATGGAAGAGGGGTGGACTCACAGTCCAGCAGAAGCCTCTGATCTCTATGCTGGAGAGGGTGTGGAGAAATAGGAATGCTTCTACAGTGTTAGTGGGAGTGTGAATCAGTTCAACCACTGTGGAAGACAGTGTGGCAATCCCTTAAGGATCTAAAACTAGAAATAACATTTGACCCAGCAATCCCATTACTGGGTATATACCCAAATCATTCTACTATAAAGACATATGCACACGTACATTTACTGCGGCACTGTTCACAAGAACAAAGACTTGGAACCAACCCAAATGCCCATCAGTGATAGACTGGATAAAGAAAATGTGGCACATATACAGCATGGAATACTATGCAGTCACAAAAAGGATGAGTTCATGTCCTTTGCAGGGACATGGATGAAGCTGGAAACCATCATTCTCAGCAAACTAACACAGGAACAGAAAACCAGACACTGCACCTTCTTACTCATTACTGGGAGTGGAACAATGAGAACACAGGGACACAGAAAGGGGAACATCACACACCTGGGCCTGTCAGAGGGTGGGGGTGTAGTGGAGGGATAGCATTAGGAAAAATACCTAATGTAGATCATGGGTTGATGGGTGCAGCAAACCACCATGGCAGGTGTATACCTATGTAACAAACCTGCACTTTCTGCACTTTACACCAGAACTTAAAGTATAATTTTAAAAAAGAAAGAAAAAAAATATTAGAGACCTAAGGAGTGGGGGGAGAAGAAGCCTCTGATCCCTCATTTATCTCACATCGTGTGGCCGGGGAGATAGGTTCAAAAGAAGCCTGATGACGAATATTCTCAATGACACCAGATATTAAGAGGCACAAGGTTGGGACTTCCCTTTCCCCATGTTCTACTCCCCTATTTGTCTTTTATTCTTCCTCTTCAAGATGGATCTTGACATCACTTTAGTGAGTGTCCTTTTTGTGAAAATACATGTATTGAGAGACAGGAGACATGAGCAATTGGCAGTGGCCCTGTGTGTGTCAGCCCCTGCCTAGGGACAGAGCAAGGGTCAGCGCTGCTCATGGCCGGACAGCGGGGAGGTTTTCATACAGGCTTCAAGTCTACATGTGGATGCGAACAACTGCATCATCTTGCTCTCCTCTTTCTACCATCCAGCTTCCCCGCGATGAAGTGTGCAGAACTCACTGCTGCAGGTCGGACCACACCGTCACTATCACCACAATGGCTGTGCCTGTTCCCAGGACTCTGCAGAGGTTGATCCCTGAGATAAGGAGGTGTGCAGCCCCCGCCTGTTCCAGGAGCTCTGAGGTGTTAGCTGCCCGTTTCCTTCCCAAGGAGAGTGGTGTGAACCCCACAAAAGACTTCTCTCCCCAGTTCTCACTTCCTGGTGCTTAGAGCCAGACTTGCTTCACACACCACCACCACCACCACTACCCAGGCTCTGAGGTCAGAACTGCAGGACTGGCCCCTCCTTACTGACTTGAAGGCAGGCCTGAGAGGTCTCCCAGGGTCTCACTAGTGAGCCGCCTGCAGCCTGGGCCCCTGCCCCAGCCAGGGCTCTTCCTCCCCAGCTTCTCACCGACTCAGTGGGCCGGGCTGGGGATCTTAAAGGGCATTTTAAGAACAGGAAATGATCATGCATCCGGTTGAACTCGCCTGCTGTCCTTTTTGGCTGCTCCTAATTCTACCTTCCGGCCTCAGAGTTTGCCTCCTGGGGTTTGTTTCTCTGTGCTCAATATTTTCTGCACAATGACCTGGATTTCATTATGTGAGGCTCAGAGGGCTCTGGCCCCTAATAGTGGGGGAGAAAGAAAGCGAAAAAACACACAAGGACCCTGGTGGAGTTGCTGAATAGAGTAATTACGACAATCCTCAAATGCTGAAAAAGAATCAGAGAGAGACACAGGAAGAGAAAATAGAACAGGAGCTGCCATGGTTGCCTTGATATTATCTCAAAGGATGGGCAGGAACCATCATGCCGTGGGGAGGGTGTGGAGGAGGGTGCAGAGCAGTCTGGCTTGAGGGAGACCATGGCAGGTCGAGATTCAGCTCTTTGGAAATTAGGAAAGGCCACAGCTAAGGACACGCATTGTTAGACTTTTCCCAAAAAATTTCCAAGAAAAAGTAGTGCCTCCTTTGGTTTTAGAGTAATAAGCGGATAGCCATCAACAGTTATAGCCTTTTAAAATATGAAGGCTCCCTTGCCAAAAATGCTCATCAAGCAAGAAGTCTCTGTTGCAATAAAGATGGTGCCATGATTTTACTCCTTGGCTCTCCTGAGACTGAAGTTAAACAAATATGCAGCTTGGCCAAAGACCATCTGAGTCACTCCTTCCATGTAGGCACGCTAAAGTCTTAGCAGTAAGTTATCAACTCTCTTTTTTTAAAGTACAAACAAAATATTATTTCAGGAGGAGAAATTTCAGGAAGGATTTCATTTATTTCTTTCTGTTTTCTGTGGGTGTCTTTGTCTATCCTAGACTATTTAATTGGGGTCATTATCTCAAGCAGTGAGATGAAAAAGGGTGGGGTGGGCAAGATGGGGAAATCACAATGGTTCCTTGAGTGTGTGATGTGGCTCTCCTCGACACCTCCTTCTCGACTGCCTCATGGACCCAGTTAAAAATCAAGCACTGCGGACCCAAGCTTACTGTTTGGAGCTGTTAAATACTTTGAGGGCATTACAGTTGAAAAAGGTCAAGAGCCAATTATTAAGTAATTCAATCTCCAGAAGAGACCCTAGAGTAACAAGTGTCTGGATATTAAAACAAATTTAACTCTGAATTCAACTAAACTCTTGTTTGTCAAGGAAACGCGTGCCACTACAAGAGCCAATAATTAGTTGTGTGCCTGTCAACAAATAATCCCCCAAACTGTTTGGAAATGAATAAATATGGTAGGATTGAAACCACACAATTTAATACCACAATTCCATTTCAGCCATGACCAAACTCACAATATACTGAATTTCCTACCCACAAACTATATTATTTTAGCAATATTAAGGTGGGACTTTTCATGCAAAAATGAGTCAGATTTTATAAGCTCAACAGATATAATTCCCGTAAAACCAATCATGTTTACCCCTTGATGGTTGCTCTCTGTTGGTGATCAAAAGCCAACTTGGTGAAAATCAGGGGAGGATTCCACTTTCTGTTCTGCTGTTGGCCTACTCCTAAACAATTTTCTGTATTTAAGTTTCAACTCAGCAAAAATCATTGCATGCCTGTCAAATACCAGATCTCTGGCAAGGAGGCAGGCTGCAAAGGCATATAAATGGAAGGGTGTCCTGAAGATAAGTATTCTCACATTGTGTATTCAGTCCTCAGGAGACCTGGATAAGGGAGTAATTAATTCTGCCTGAGGAGAATTAAAGAGGAGGTTAAAGACAGTACCATAGAAGGGTCATGTGAAGAATTGAGGCAGTGGGTGATGAGAAATTCTGCTAAAGTATCATTGTGAAAAAAGTGAAATTAAAAATAGCACATTCGACTTTTACATAATGTAAAAAACTAAGTGCAGAAGAGGAAATTATGTTACTATAACTGGTGAAGTGATTCATGGCTCTCTTTAAACATCCATCACTATGTTTACCAATGAAATTCACTCAAAAATTTAGTAAACTGAAAGCCCTATTTCCTTAACTTATGTGAAAAAAACTACAGTCAACATCTGAGATCTCTTGCCCCTGAAAAACCACCATTAAATGAGTAATTCTATTTTTAGGAAATTTTAAATAACAATGTCAATTATTTTAATGATTGTAGAACTATTCAGATTATCTATGTCATCTCAAGTAGTTTCTTGTAGTTTTTGAGAAAGAAATTTCTTTCCTTTAAGTTATCAGATTTATAAACACAAAGTTGTTCATAGTATTCCTTTATTATCTTTTGAATGACTGTGGGATCTGTGGCGACATATCACGTGTCATTCCTGACATTGACGATTTGTGTCTTCTCTCTTTTTGTTATTCTTGCTAGAGACATCAACTTTATTGATTTTTCAAGAAGCCAGTTTTATTTCATTAATTTTCTTTATTGTTTTCCTATTTTCAATTTCAAAGTAACTTTCTTGTTTCCTTCAGCTTCCTTTGAGTTTATTTTACTTTCCCTTTTTAAGCTTTTTGAGTTAGAAACATTACTGATTCTAGAGATTTTATTTCTAATGTAATCATTAATTGCTAAAAATTTTCTTCTCAGTACTTTTTCAGCTGTATTCTATATAGTTTCATGTGTTGTGTTTTCATTTTCATTTATCATTCAGTTCTATTTTTAAATTTTTGCCTTCAAGACTTATTCTTTGACCCATGAATAAATAGAAGTGTGTTATTTTATTTGCAAGTATTTAGAAATTTTCATGTTACCTGTCATTGACCTCTAGTTTGATTCTATTGTGGTCAGAGAACACACTGTATTATTTCAATTTTTTAAAATTTGTTGTTACTTGCTTTATGAACCAGAATAAAGTCAGTCTTGGTGAATGTTCCATGGATGCTTGAACAAAACGCATATTATGCAGCTGTGTGTGGAATGTTGTGTATGTGCCAATTTGATCCTGTTGGTTGATTGTGTTAATCAGATCGTCTATATGCATGCTGATTTTCAGTTTATCATTTTACCAGTTGCTGAGAGGAAGAAGTTGAAGTCTCCAGCTGTAACTGTGGATTTGTCTATTTCTCCTTTCAGCTCCATCATTTTTCTTTCATGTTTCTTATTATTTGTATACAGATGTAGGTTTGTTATGTCTTTCTGGTGGATTGATCTTTCCATCTCTATGTAATGTCCCCTTTGTGTTTAGTCATGTTCTTTGCTCTGAAGTCTACATTATTAGATATTAATTTAGCAACTCCTGCTTTTTTAAATTAATGTTTGCATTGAATATCTTTTGCAATCCTTTACTTTCACCCTACTTATGTCATTGAATTTGAGGTGAGTTTCTTGTCAACAGGATATAATTGGAGGGTGTGTGTGTGTGTATGTATGTGTGAGTTTACCTACTTGGTCAATCTCTACTTTTTGATTGGTGTATTTAGAACATTTATATTTAAAGTAATCATTGATACATTAGGAGTTTTATTATTTGCTTTCTGGAACTTGGAACATTCATCATGATAAACAATATTTTGTGTCATAAGACCTACTTTATTAACTTAAAAGAACAACATTTATACAAAGTATGTGCTCAGCCCACAATGTAATTAAACTAGAAATTGATAATAGAAAGACAGCTGGAAAATTCTTATTATTTGGAAGTTAAGCAACACACTTCTAAATAACACATAAGTCAAATAAGAAGTCAACTAAGAAATTTACAATATTTTGAAGTAAAAGAAAGTGAAAATAGGACATATCAAAATTTGTGACATTCAGTGAAAGCAGTACTTGGAAGGATTTTATATCATTGAATACATATATTAGAAAAGGGCGAAAATCTAAAATCAATTTTTAGATTTTAGGAGACTAAAGAAAAAAGAACAATTAAAATCTAAAGCAAGCAGAAAAGGATATAATAAAAATTAGGATAGAAATCAAGGAAATTAAACTTCAATAGAATCTAGTTTGATTCAATTGTAGTCAGAGAACACACTGTATTATTTCAATTTTTTAAAAGTTGTTGTTACTTGCTTACAATACAATCCAGCAATCATACTCCCAGGTATTTACCCAACCAATTAAAAAAGTTATGCTTATATTAAACCTGCATGTGAATGTTTATTCATAATCACCAGAAACTGATAGCAACCAAGATGTCCTTTATTAGGTAAGTGGATAAACAAACTATGGCACATCCATAAAATGGAATATTATTCAGTAATAAAAATAAATGAGCTATTAAGTCACAAAAAGACATATATGTATCTTAAATGCATGTTGATAAATGAAAGGAGCCAATTTGAAAAAGCTACTTGCTGTGTGATTCTAATTATATGACATTCTGAATAAAGTAAAACTAAAAAGATGATGCAAAGAGCAGACTCTGACAACGGTTCAAAGGAGAAGAAAGGGTAGAATAAATGAGCACGTAGTTTTTTGGGGTGGTAAAATCATTCTGCATGGTTGTGTAATGGTGGATACATGATATTACGCATTCGCCAAAACCTGTAGGACTTTATAACACAAAATTCTGTGTGCAAAGTTTAATGTCTGCAAATTTCTACAAAATCACTTAGAAAGTTGGGAGAATTCCAGGTGGAATGTCAAACATGACAAAAACAATCTAACTGTATTACAAATATATGTAACAATCTCCTTGAAGAGGGTGAAGGAGAAATGTACTGAGTTAAGTTAACTTTGGAAATTAGTGGTTCTGGTAAGGCAAAAGAAAGTGTTCATAAGCCCTATACTCTAGTTGATAAAGTTGTTTTCCACGAGAATATGGATTGGCAATTCTGATTCTGCTACATGTGTGTCCTGGAATTGAAGTAAATGAATGGTGGATGGTGGGAGCCAGATTTCTCACTATTGGAGGAAGAAGTTCCAGATAAGCAAATGGAGGAGGCTGGAATGGTCTATGTAGTAAGGTTTTAGAATTGGAGACCTCAATATGAATTCATGTTTAGCTTGTTGTAAATACAATGTTATATATGGAAATATTTATAGATATGTGTATATATACACAGGTTAGTATACATGGAAATATTTTTTTCTCTGCCAGCTGAGTGAACCCAGAAGCAATGATACCCCAGTAACAATGAGCACACCAACGCCCAGATCTTGATCTCTAATATCATTCTCCAACAAAAGGTGCCAAGACTTCTTGGAAAAACGAATGATTTCTGGACTAGGGTAGGAAATATACAAGACGAACATGGAGTATCTTACAGTCAGAACAAAAAGAAAAAGTACTCAAAACAAATGGACAAAAGGAACTTCACAATGACCAGGTTATGTAAAAAAGAGCAAACTGAAAGAGCTCCCAATGGCCAAAACTGGAAAGATTTGAGCAATAAAATAAATTAAATGCTGCATTATAACTGAAAGTATTAAATAAATATCCATGAACTCATGCTGATATAAATAAGTGAATGGATAAATAAATAAGTGGGGGAAGAATAAACAAGTCTCTCATGTAGACTTCCAAATAATTTATGTAGTTACTCCATCCTCAAGGAAGTGGAATAAACCACAGCTTATTCATTCCTTCTAACACTGGTGGGCATTTAGGTTTTATCAGGTTTTTCACATTACTATGCTACTAGGAACATGTCTCCTGCCTATGTAAGAGTTTTTTTCTAGGGTACATTCTTTGGGGTGAAATTTCTGTGCTATGTAGTGAACATGTGTTCAACTTTACTAGGTAATACCAAATGTATTCCAAATAGTTACACCAATTCTTTATACCTTCAGCTATGTCAGAGAGTTCCCAGTGTATCAGTGTCTGAGAACTCCCAGAGAGTTTTCTGATTTTTAAATGTTTCTCAATCTAATCCTTATGTAATAAGATATTGCATTATAGTTTTAAATACTCGCATTTCAATTATGACAAGAAATTGTGAAATCTTTTCATACATTTTTGGATCAATAATCTCTCTCTTTGTTTGGAAAGCGTCTATTCAGGTATTTTGCCATTTTTCTCTTTGTTATTCATTTTTAGTTATTTATCATCTCGAGATTCTAGCCCTCTGTTGGTTATAGATACAGCACATATTTCTTGCTTGTGACTTTTTGTCCTCTTTACAGTATCTGTTGAGAGCAAGAAATTCTCAGTGAATTATCCACAAATGATTACATCCTTGTAATCACCACTCAAGTAAAGAAATGGGAACTTATTAGCCTCCAGGAAGATTCCTTCATGCCCACTCTGATTGCTACCTCCCTTCATCCCAAAATTAAACATTACCCTGACTTCTAAAACCATAGATTAAGTTGGCCTACTGAAGCGCTTTATATAAATGGAACCCTATAACATGCATTCCTTTTGTCTGGTTTATTTCATTCATTTTCATTGTGTGAATGTACCACAATTTATTTACCAATGTTAGTGTTGACAGATACTAACATTGTTGGTGTTGAGTGTGTTTCTAATTTAAGGCTATTAAGAAAAATTACTGCCATGAAGATTTTTATACATGTCTTTTGGTACATATAGTTCTATTGGATTTATATTTAGAGTAAATTGCTGGGTCACAGCTAACTTGAGTTTCAGCTATAGTGATACTGTCAACAGTTTTATAAACTGACTATACTAATTTTACACTCCTATCCAGTATTATGTAAGAGATTGTATCGTTCCATGTGTTTTCAACACTTGCCATTGTCAAATTTATAATTTGTAGTGGTATCTCCCCACAATTTTAAGTTATATTTCCCTATGTCTAATGCAGTTGAATGTCTTTAAATAGATTTCTATGTTATTTAGATAGCATATTTTGTGAGGTGTCTGTTCAAGTCTTCTATTCATTTTTAAAAATGGGTTGTCTGTAATTTTCTTGATTTGGAGAAAATCTATATTTTCCAGATACTGGGGTTTATCAGTTGTGGGTTTTCAAATATTTTCTCTAAATTTGTGATCGGCCTTTTGAATGTTCTTAGCGGTTTTAATTGACAGATACTTTTAGATTTAATGTAGTACAACTCAGCATTATTTTTCTTTTATGTCTGAGCTTTATTTGATCAATTTAAGAATTTTCTGTTTAGTACAATATCATGAAGATATTCTTCTATTTTGTCTTCTAGAAGCTTTTCTTGTTCATACTTTCACATTCACATCCATCAAGTGTGCACCTGGAACTGAGTTTTGGTGCACAGTGTCTAGTAGACCTCATTAGTTTTTCTGTATGGATATCCAGTTGGCCCAGCAACATTTCTTTAAATGATCCTTCTCTTCTCTCTATTATGCAGTGCCACCTTGCCATAAATCAAGTATGCATACAAATTTCTGTTTCTGGACCCCACATTTTGATCATTTGGGACAATTGTCTATTCTTTAGTCATTGGAATTCTGTCTTAATTGTAGTAACTATATTAAAAGTCTTGTTTTATTATAGTGCAAGTTCTTCCATCTTGATATATTATTTTTGAGAGGGTATTCCCTGTTTTACCTAGTTTTATTTCTGGCACTTTTATGTAAATGGCTAATAAAATTGTCAATTTTTACAAATTTTCATGCTAGAATTTTGATTATCATTGTATTTAACCTATAAGTCAATTTGAGGAGATTTAAATCTTTATAATATTGATTTTTTAATCCATGAATATGGTATATTTTTTCATTTATTTAGTTTTATCATTAATTTCTCTCAAAAACATTTTGTAGTTCTTTCTCTGGAAGGCCAGCATAATTGTCTGAGATTTAATCTTATTTAATACTATTTTTAATGTTATCTTTGACTTTTTTTTTCTATTAAGGGATAATTTACATGCAGTATAATTCACCCATATAATTGTACACTTATGTAGATTTGGACAAATATAAAGTCACTAAATTCAAGAAGGGTCATCAGTCAAAAAATTCTCTGTGCTCCTTTGTAGTCGCCACCCCACCGCCCACCCTCAGCTGCTGTTAATCACTGCTCTGTTTTCTTTCTCTATGGGTGTGCCTTTTCTGGAATGTGATATAAATGGAACCACATAGTATGTAGACTTTGAGTCTGGCTTCTTATACTTGACATAACCTATCTGAGATTTATCCACACTGTTGCACATACCAGCAGTTTATTCCTTTTAATTGCTTAGTAGGGTATTATGGTACCATGGTTTGTTTACCCACTTGCCAGTTGAAGGACATGGTCATTTGGATGTTTTCAGATTTGAAAGGTTATAAATAAAGCCATAAACACCTGATTTTTCATACAATGATACATGATGTTTTACTTTTTAACTTTAATATTACTCTGTTGCTATATAAAGATATAATTCATTTTTTAATATTGCAAATGTCCTAAACTAGGTAGTGTTGGGAATTTTTTTTTGAAGATTCTTTGGGATTTTCCATATAGACAAGCATGTCAGTTGCTAATAGAGATAGTTCTGTTTCTACTTTTTCAATTTGTCTAATTTTAGTCTTTCTTCCTCTTTCCTTCCTTCCTTCCTTCCTCACTTCCCTCCCTCCCTCCTTCCTTCCTTCCTTCTCTTCCATTTACCTTAGGGTACTGGATAACATCTCCAGTACAATGGTAAATTAAAATGCTAAGAGAAAACATCCTTGCCTTGATAGTGATCTTAGGAACAAAGGATCTTGTCTTTTACACTAAGCATAATGTAAGCTGCATATCTTTTTGTAAACTCCCTCTACACGGTTAATGAAGTTTCCTTATTTAAAAAATTAATAATGGATTTGGGGTTCTGTCAATGGCTTTTGCACATTTATGGAGATGATTATATAGTTTTTCTTCTTTAGTCTGTTGATTTACTGAATTATGCTGATTATTTTCTAATAGTAACCCATCTTGCATTCCATAAGATATTATCCTTTTTCTTTGGTAAGATTCGATTTGCTAAATTCTCGTTGAGAATTTTTACCTCTATGTTTATAAAGAATATTGGTCTGTAGCTATCTTGTAACATCTTTATCTAGTTTTGATATCAAAGTAATGCTCTATGCTCTCCTCATAGAATAAGTCAGGAAGAATCCCCACCTTTTTAGTTTTCAGGAAGAGTGTGTATGAAATTGACATTATTTCTTCCTTAAACGTTTAGTAGAATTCACAAGCAAAGCCACCTTGGCTTAAGGTTTTATTTGTGAGAAAGCTTTTAACTACAAATTTCATTTCTTTTGTAGTCATCGGGTCATTCAAGCCATCTATTACTTCTTGGATAAGCTTTATTAGTTTGTATGCTTTAAGGGATTTGTTCATTTCATCTAAATTGTTGAATTTACTGGCATAGAGTTGTTCATAGTATTCTCTTATTTTCCTTTTAATTTCCATAGTGACCTAGTGATAGCCCCATTTTCATCTCTCTTATTTTAAATGGTGTCCTATTTTTAAATTATATGTCCTTTATCTTCATTGTTAATGTAACGTGGAATTGATTTTTGCATATTGATCCTGTAGCACACAACGTTGCTGAACTCACAATAATTCTAAGAGGTTGTCTTTTTGTTTATTTATTTTGTAGATTCCTTTGTATTGTCCACATAACCTTGTCGCCTACAAGTAGAGATGATTTCATTTCTTCGTTTAGAATTAGATGCCATTTACTTATTTATTTATTGCCTTCTTTCATCATCTAAAATATCCAGTACTATATTGAATAAAAGTAGTGAGAATTGGCGCTCTTGTCTTGCTCCCAGTCTTAGGGAAAAAGTTAGTCTTTCACTACAAAGTGTGATGTTCCCTATAGGTTCTTTGTAAATAGTCTTTATCCAGTTCAGGTAGTTCCACTCTCTTCTAATCTTCCTGAGAGAGAATTTTATCAAAAAATAGATGTTGGATTTTGTGAAATACCTTTTCTATATCAATTGATATGATCATATGATTTTTCTTTCTTGCCTTGTTGATATGGTGGATTATATTTACTTCAGAACATTGAACCAGCTGTAAAATTAAAATTAAAAATTAAAAAAAAATTTATACTTGTTTTTGGTCAGGATATGATCTGCAAATGTTCATGAGCACTTAAAAAATGTGTGTTCGCGAATGTTCATTGCAGCACAGTTTACAATAGCAAAGACCTGGAACCAACCCAAATGCCCATCGATGATAGACTGGACAGGGAAAATGTGGCACATATACACCATGGAATATTATGCAGCCATCAAAAACGATGAGTTTGCGTCCTTTGTAGGGACATGGATGAACCTGGAAACCAT
Organism: Aotus nancymaae; assembly: GCF_030222135.1. Lineage (NCBI taxonomy): Eukaryota > Metazoa > Chordata > Mammalia > Primates > Aotidae > Aotus > Aotus nancymaae. The sequence continues at coordinate 24,169,514 of NW_026988455.1, forward strand.
CATTCTCAGTAAACTGACACAAGAACACAAAATCAAACACTGCATGTTCTCACTCATAGGTGGGTGTTGAACAATGAGAACACATGGACACAGGGAGGGGAGCACTATACACTGGGGTCTGTTGGGGGGAAATAGGGGAGGGACAGCGGTGGGGGTGGGGAGTTGGGGAGAGATAGCATGGGGAGAAATGCCACATATAGGTGAAGGGGAGGAAGGCAGCAAATCACACTGCCACGTATGCACCTATGCAACAGTCTTGCATGTTCTTCACATGTACCCCAAAACCTAAAATACAATTTAAAAAAATGTGTGTTCGGCCACTGTTGAGTGAAGTATTCTGTATGTGCCAATTAGATCCTATTGGTTGGTTACATTTTTCAAACCTTCTACAGCTTTGCTGATTTTCTTTCTAGTGTTCTGTTAGTTGATCCAAAGGTTGTATTGAAGTCCCCAATCATAATTGTGAATTTGTCTATTTCTTGTTTCTACTCTGTCAGTTTTTTGCTTCATGTATTTTAGTTTCTGTTGTTTGTTGTATACCCATTAAGAATTGCTATGTCTTTCAGGCAGATTGATCCTTTCATCTTTGTGTAATATCATTCTTTGTCTTTCCCCTGAAATCTACATTATTGGATTCTAATATAGCCACTTCTGTCTTTTTTTTTAATTAATGTTCTCATAGTATACCTTTTTCCCTCTTTTAACTTTCAACCTATCTATGTAATTGAATGTGCAGTGTGTGCCTCATAAAGAGCACGCAGTAGGGTGGTGGGGTTTTACCCATTCTGCTAACCTCTGTCTTTTCGTTGTAATTATCCCAAATGGCAGGGCCTGCTGCAGCTCTCTGCAGTGGAATGTTGAATGTCCCCCGACCCTCAGAGAGGCAGCCATAGAGCTTTCAGGAAATGACAAAGCCACCTTGTACTGATTAGTGCCATTTCTAATCCAGCTCAGAAATGAAACTCAACACTCTCCATCTGCTTTGGATTTGGAACTGCACGTCTGAAATGTCACGGTATCCACCTCTTTGCCCAGCCCCCACCCTGATCCCTGCAAGTTGGCCTCTCTTGGGATTTTCTCCAGCACCACCATCTGCAATTTACCTTTTTCTCTTTATTTTCCCAAGGAATAGAACCTGGGATGTAGCAGCTCAGCTTCTTCCTGAAACCCAGTTTATACAGTCAGGCTGCCTGTTGTTGAATCCTTGAGTGCTGGCTCACCCACAGTACGGAGGCAGAGCCAAAACGATGAGGAGGCCTCTGGAAACTTGCAAGAGCACCAGGGAAAAGGGAGACTCACTGTTTAATTTGCACACTCCCTTTCTGACCCCTTTTAAGTGCCCCTGATCCATAATGGCTTCCCTGCTCATACCACTCTAGGACCGTCTCTCCCTTTTCTGAAGTCTGGCAATATTCATTTATATCACTTGCTTAAGTATTTTTAAAAATTAAGAATAATTCATCAGAAGCCCTCTGGGTTCTTTGTACTGTTGGAAGTCCGATTGTGGAGGGATTACAAGAAGGAAAGAGCCCCTTGGCAGAATCCTTGAATTTCTTGCAGTTTCAGACACATAACAGGTACTGGGGTTATTGAACAGCCATAGAGAGCCATGTGGAGGTAGGTAGAATGGGGAGATTTCACACTCTTCTTTCACTATCTCCACTGCTCTCATGACAGAATCATACCAAGTGATTTGCTGAAAAGCAGTCATCATCTATCTGGGTGTCTTATACCCCAGCCCACTTTCCAGGGAAGGGGCAGTGTCAGGTTCTCTGAGCCTGCACATGGGGCCTAAAGAGGAGACCAGAGGGAAGTCCAGAGGGCAGACACAGGCGTCAACTAAGCAGCCACAGGGATCGTTTCCTTTTTTCTTTTCTTTTTCTTTTTCTTTCTTTCTTTCTTTTTTTTTTTTTTTTTTTGAGACAGTTTCACTCCATCCCCCAGGCTGGCATGCAATGGCTTGATCTCAGCTCACTGCAACCTCTGCCTCCTGGGTTCAAGCGATTCTCCAGCCTCAGCCTCCCGAGTAGCCAGGACTACAGAGGTGTGACACCATGTCCTGCTAATTTTTGTATTTTCAGTAGAGATCGAGTTTCACCATGTTAGTGAGGCTAGTCTTGAACTTCTGATGTCGGGTGATCTGCCTACCTCTGCCTCCCAAAGTGCTGGGATTACAGCCATGAGCCACTGGGCCAGGGATCATTTTCTTTCTGCCACTGGTTCTTTCTGTCTGCTTTGGAGTTCATCCACTCAGCCCCCAGAGGATCCACCCTCTAAAGGGCAGAAATGAAAAAACAAACAAACAAAAATCCAACAACAACTGAAGGGAATGATCACATCACGACGTCCCCCAAGTAGCAAGTAAAGAGAGCCCCCACCTTCACAAGTGAGGCCCCCGGAGAGGCGGCTAGGACAAGAAAAGGAAAGCCCCTGCGCCCACCGTTTTCCACAGGTGTGAGTGCTTCAAGACAGAAATAGAAAGAGAGGAAAATTGAATTTAATTAAATCTCCTTATTAAGTATGCAGTAAAATGTGCTGCCTAATAAAATTAAGTCATCCACCAGAAAAAAGATCCACGTTGACAATGTTTTATAGATTTAACTACTATTTAATCATTCATTCTATGTGTTTATTTTCTTAAAAAAAATTCTGCCAGACATTTGGCTCATGCCTGTAGTCTTAGCTACTCAAGGAGGTTAGGGTGGGAGGATCACTTGAGCCCGAGAGTTCAAGGCTGCAGTGAACCGTGATCATACCCCTGCACTTCAGCCTTGGTTACAGGGTGACAGTTCATCTCTGAAAATAAAACCTTTTTTTGCTACCTTGGCACAAGGCCAGTGCTACAAGCAGCAGTCACACGGTCCCATGCCTCGGATGTGCCCTAGGACACCCACCCCACTCATCTTAGGCAGGATGCAGGCCCCGTGCTAATTGAAGAAGCGGGTGGAGAGCTGGTAATATCAAACACAGGGACAGCTTTCATTGTGATATCAACCAACAGAGAGCACCCCGCTGAGGTGGTACGCACAGCAGCTAGCCACCCAACTGTACGTTACTCACAACAGGTAACCCGCCCACCCACCAAACCAGGCCCTACCCTCAAGGAGGGTTGGCCCAGGAGGCACAGGCACAAGTCCTTTGTGTCTCCATTTTGAAGTCTGAAAGCCTTCTTGAAGGGAATTCTCCCGATCAGTCCCTCCCTCAAAGAAATGTAACATCACATATATATTCACAAACAAAATGGCATTTTAAAAACCCTTTAAATATCTCTTACATCCCAGTTTTAACCAAACAGTGCTGGAGCCACTGGATGTCCGTAGGCAAAAAAAAAAAAAAAAACTTGACATACACCTCACATGTTCTACAAAATTAATTCATAATAAGTCATAGGTTTAAATGTAAAACATAAGGCTATACAGCTTTTAGAACATGTAGGAGAAAATCTTGGGGGGCCTAAGGGTGGTAAGTAGACATGACACCAAAAACACAGTCCATCCAAGAAAAAAGTGAGTAAGCTGGATTTCATCAACGTTAAAGATGTTTGGTTTGAGAAAGCCCAGGTGAAAGGATGAAAGGCTGGACGGCAGACTGGGATACCTAATTCCAAACCACAAATCTGACTAAGGGCTTGAATATAGAATATAAGAGGTCTCAAAGCTCAGAAGTTAAAACAACAATGGCAATCCAGTAGGAACGTGGGCAAAAGACCTGAACAGATATTTAAGTGAGGAGAATGCAGACGGCAAATAAACCCTTGAAAAGATGTTCAACATCGTTCGTTAGCCATCTGGGAAATGCAGATTAAGGCCATGATGAAAGATCACTGCATACTTATTAGAACAACTATAAGAAAATAGTGATAGACCTAATACTGGCGATGATGCAAAGAAACTGGATTTCTCATCCGTTTCTGGTATGCTCGTATAATGGTATGCCACCCCCTCCCAAAAAAAAACAGTGGGGCAGCTTCTTAAAAACTGAAACAGGCCAGGCATGGTAGCTCATGCCTGCAGTCCCAGCGCTTTGGGAGGCTGAGGCAGAAGAATTACTTGAAGCCAGGAGTTCAAGACCAGTCTGGTCAACAGAGCAAGACTCTATCTCTACCAAAAAAATAAAATAAAATAAATAGCTGGGCATGGTGGTACACACCTATAGTCCAAGCTACTTGGGAGGCTGAGGCAGGAGGATCAAGTGAGCCCGGGAGGTTGAGGCAGCTGTGAACTGTGATAATGCCACTGCACTCCAGCCTGGGTGACAGAACCAAGAACATGTCTCAAAAAAGAGAAAAACAATAACAAATACACTTACCATGCTTACCATGAAACCAGCAATTACATTCCTGGGCATTGATCTCAGATAAATAAAAATTAATCTCCACACAAAAGCCTTTACACGAATGTTCACAGCAGCTTAATTTGTAAAGCTAAAAACTAGAAGCAAGCTCACGGGGTAAACCGAAACTACTGTGCTACATCATACCATGGAATATTACTCAGCAGCGAAGAGAAATGAACTACCAATGCGTAGCTTTGATGAGTCCGCCAGGCATTATGCTGAGTGAAAAATGCCAGTCTCAAAACATTCCGCCTATAAGACATTCACAAAATGACTAAGTTACAGACACAAAGAACAGATTAGTGGTGTTCAGTGTTAGGACGGTCCTGGGGAGGGCTCGAGAGGGGTGGGCAGGCAACAAAGGGGCCACAGGAGGGGGTCTTTGTGGTAGAGGAACAGCTCTGGTACTTAAATTGTGGCAGTCACTGCAGGAATTCACACAGGTGACCAAATGGCACAGACGCTGCACCAACGTCACCAACATCAACATCCGAGTTTCGATATCAAACTATAGTTTACATGATGGAAGCTTTGAGCGAGACTGAGTAGAGGGCAAACAGACATCAACTTCACATTATAATTGTTTTAAAATAAGAAATGTACAAGAAAAGTCATATCCCATGTACTTCACTGAAGTGAAATGTCATCTGTCCTAAAAATGATTACAAATGATTGGATTAGGCTTCTGTTCGTGTTTTACAAGTTGCGTTGAAATTAGAGCATTTAGGTCCTCTTCCAACCAGTAAAGTCCTCCAGCTCATGGATGCTGCAATTTACAGCCTGCTGGAGTCAGTGTCAGGGAGGGTGGTCTCTACCCACACACGAGGGCCAAGCTTGCTAAAAGAGATCTTGAGCTCTTAACTCCTGGAAAGCAGCAGTAATGTGAGGATGAGTTCCCTGACCTTGTATAGCATGCTCAGGAGTGAGAAGACACTTCTGAGAATATGATAGAGCAAGAACACAAAATAGACAGCAGGAAACCATGTTCTGTTTTTTGCATGTTTATGCTAGGTTATATCTGACACACCAGAGTCAGGTAGAGGAGATAAAAAAGCTGGAAGGGAACAAGCATTGATTGGGTGCCCAGGGGACAGCTTACGTACATGTGCGAAATCCTTCAGCAGCCCCGCTAGGTAGAGCCATCCCTGCCAGTTTGCACACGCAGACCTGGTGCTCAGGCACACACTAAGCTGTTTCCTGGCAAGGCGCAGGCCTGCCCTGCCTCTACCCATGTGCACTTTTCCACAACATGCAACGTGACCGCACCATGGGTCAGACTTTCAGAGCGAGGCACCCTTTTGCAGTCTGGATCACAGGGCCAAGTTATGACGTGCGGTGCTCACCCGCAGCCTGTGCTGTTTTGGCAGTGACTCTGTTTGCCATTTTCCAACACGTGCTTCCAATGGGAAGGGCCTAGACAGAGACATATCCACTTCACTTTTGTCACAAGTCCTGGTTCCCAGGCACCTATGAGATGCCTTCTTCATGTTTCTATCCCAATCCCGGCATGGGAATATTTCAACAGAGCTTGCTGGGAAACTGTGACCTGTAATTATGGAAACCAAGAATGGACATGTTTCTATTAATATTGGCCCCAGATAAACCACCTACTCTTTTAGGTCAGCATTATTTGGCAAAGGATGCGGTGGGCTGGACGCAGCCTCTGCAGCTCCCACACAACATCTCAAGCTCCTCTTCGTGGCGGAATTCTGCTTTGGGAGGGCTCTGGAGGACTGGAGAAATTCCTTTAAGTCTCTTGGCCTCATTCCTGCATCCATTGAAATTTACATCCAGCTTCATTCTTCCTCAACATCAAAGGACCTCACATGGGCCGGCTCTGCTTCCAAACCAGAGCACTGGAAAGTGTTTACTGAAGAAGAAAAGTGAATCAGGAAACAGCTGTGCTAAGGGCGGAGGCTGTGTCCCCCGGGGTTCACACTTGGCCATCTGTGTCTCCTATTATGGCTAATCTCTCTAGTTCTCAGAGAAGAGGCCCATTAACTCAGACAGCTGGGAAATGATGGAAACCATGTTTTTTTTCCAAACGTTCTTATTATGCAGTGTTTATGTTTCAGGATCCGGGGGACTTTCGAATGTCGACCCTTCTTGAGCTGTCCAACCCCAGAGGCGTGGGTGCTGGGAACTTGCTTCAAGCCACCTTCTTTCTGTCTGGACCCCAGAAAGGATAGGGGCCACACAGAGCCAGCTTTCTCCAGAGTTACGTGTGCTGACCAGGGAGCTGCCTTCCTGAGGGCTGGGTCCAGTTTTTCTGCAGCAAATTTTTCTTCCGCAGAAAGTGGCAGATTGAGGTCCTCCAGATAAGGTTAATTCTAAGGATGGTTCTGGAAATGGATGGTGGTGACGGTTATGCAACAGTGTGAATGTACTTTTTCCTCCATAGGTATCATTTATTAGCTTTAACCTTATAAGTTTCACATTAATGAGCTTATTTTAAATGATAGTATAGTCTATAGGCTATTATTTTAAACGCAAACTGTACCTCTTTTCAGTTTTAATGATGGTGAATGTGCTTAGTACCACTGAAGTGTACACTTTCAAATGGTTAAGATGGTAAATGTTGTTATGTGTATTGTGACACAATTTTTTTAAAGGAGTGGGAGGGAGTAGGTCTTCCTTTCCTTGGATCTTGGTGACTGTCTGGGGTGGGGTAGGGGTGGAATGCAGTGGAAGTGATGTTGTGTGGCCCCAAAGTGGGGTCACAACAGGCAGAACTCAAGTTCACCTAGTCCTCTCTCTCCCTCTCTTTCTCTCCTCTCCCTCCTACTTTGTCCCTCCCTCCCTCCCTCCCTCCCTCCCTCTCTCTCTCTCTTTCTGTCTCTCTCCCCTTCTCTGTCTCTCCCTGCTCCTTCCTTTCTCTCTGCCCCTGTTTCTCTCTCCCTCTCCCCACTCCGGCTCTAAAGGGATGGCTCCTCCATGAACGGTTTGTGCCCCTCTTATCCTCCGGGCCAGGCTCCTCCCATGTGTCAGGCAGGCATTCTAGAGTTGAGACTTCAGTGTGAACAAATAAACATTCATTTTAAATTGAGACGTGTATGAGGTATACAAGGTGCTACTCATGCCTATCCCTGGGGTCCAGGAGAGTCACCCTCAAGCAACGATCGTTGACCTCCTGCCTGAGCAGGAGCTGGAATTAGGTGTCAAGGGGAAGGAAGAGGACAGAGGTGGTGCAGTCCAGACCCCAGAACTTTCAGGAAGAGATGAAGGAGTGCACTTGGGGACTTGAAGGGTTTCCCCACCCTTATGCTAGTGGGCCTTCTTGGGGCCAAGGCCTGTGCCGATAGGTCCTCACCCCACCTCATCCCAGTCTCCTCACCCACTGGCCTCAGGGGTTGCAGCACATAGTGGAGGCTGCGGCTGTGCAGGTGGAAGTGGAGGCTCGGGGGACCAGTTCCCGGCCTGTCAGGTAGGGACTCTGGGCTCACGTCTGGAAGGCTTTGAAGTTCCACTAAAGAGTCTCAGTGTCTGTAAGTAATTAAACACTTTGCAGAGTTGGGGCCTTCTTTTTGCCATCTTTCAACCTGTCTTCTCTTAAGAAGGTTCTGGGACAGGAGTGGGAATTTCAGCAGGAGGAGGCGGGACACCCCCAAGTCTTAGCAAGCCCTTCTCCCTGCCCAGCAGCCTGATTCTGCAGTCTTCACTGTTCGTGCTGAGTGGTTTTGGGCTCCCTGTAGGAGCCTCTAGGCCCTCCCTCCCAGCATGGTGGTCATGAGGCTGCTACTGCCATGCAGATGTTCTGGCTATGTCAAGTGACCTGCCACCTAGGGAGTGCGTGCTGCCTCCAGCCCTGTGCCCGTGGCCACCCTGGGCTCAGCCAGACCCAGACCTCCCTGGCTTCTGCCTAGCTCACCCAACCCATTCCCAGGAGGGAGTGCAGAGGATGCACGCTCCAGAAAGTTGACCTCGCTGCTCCTTTGTTCCCCCAATTGCACTAAAATTAGGCAGTTTTATGACTGACCATGTGTCTATGCTGTTTGAACCTTCACCATCACCACAGAGGCAGCACCTAATACAGATACTGGTTTAACTACAGGTAGAAACACAACCATCACCTGCAGCACAAAACATTTCACATTTACTCACTGGAGTTACAGGAGAAAGGACGTGTCTAATGAATGGCCCAACCAAGGGAATGTGTCCTTCAGCTGTCTGAAAGTTCAGCCTGGGAGTGTGTGTCTGGGTGTTGGGGTGCAGGACTTCTCTCTTCTGAATCCTGAAATTTTCATGCCCTAATTTAACTTCACACTGAATTCTTCTGGTGCAACCACTTTAGAAAGCAGAAAACAGTTGGCACCAACAATCTTTTACATAGAGGGCTTTGGTGAATGGGCAAGCACTCTGGGGAGACCCATCCTGAGTGGACAGGTGGGCTCGAGCCTTCAGGGGCAGAGAGAGGAACTCGAGGTCCCTGGAGATATCTGCTCTGCCCATAGCAGTTGTGGGAGATTTTTAAAAGTGATATAAAGATAATGTTTTTAATTTCCCTGCTATTTACAGAGAGTATTTTGCTTCTATAGGACAGAAAATACATTGCCAGATGAAGTCTTCTTACCAAGAGAAGACCAGCTGCAAATAATTTGGTCTGGAAAAAATATATATTTTTTTAGAAAACATTCTTCCAGAGAAAAATAGCCCTGTGCTCTCCTGCTCCCTGCAATTCATGCTTCTCGCCCAGCATGTGTTCAGGTTGTCATGGTAACTCTGCACTATCTTTCAGAGGGGTGAGCAGAAGTGGAATTCAACATGGAGGATTGGCCCATTTGAGTGTAACCTACTAGAATCAATGTCACCTTGGTCTTTCTCATCAACTTAGGCAAGGCACATTTTGTTTTAAATTTTTCAAATAAAATTAGGATACATGAGTGGAAGAATAAGGCTGAGAATGTTCTGGATAGGGATAGTGAATGTTTGCTACCACAATTCCATCCTGGGATTGCTCTGGTTATCTTCTGCTGCATAAAAAACCACTCCAAAAACTCATAGCTTATGATAATGGCAATATTTTTTCACCACAAATCTGTAACATTGTCAGGGTCTTGGCAGGAGCAAGTTCCCTCTGCTTCACACACTTCCGTCTGGGGCAGCTTGACGGTAGCTGATGGGATCACTGGTAGGCTAGCTCAGGCGCCTGGTGGGGGACACTGCCTGTCAGCTCGGACCTCAGCTGGTCCCTTGCTCTGGGTACCCATGTGTGGCCAGCTGCCTAGTATGCTGTGAGCTTCCTCACACAGTGGTGGCGGGGTTCCAAGTGCAAGTGCTCAAAAGTCACATTCTGCCTGTCAGAAGCAAGCCAGCCCATATCCAAAAGTTAGATTTCCCCCTCTCAATTAAACGCAAAAGGTTTGTGAAGGTACTTCAGAACGACCATGATGCCCATGTCAGTTACAGCTAATTCATGATTGAGCCTGGACTCCACACAGTGTTCCAGACAGCCACTGGCCATCGTTGGAGCTGGCCCTGAAGTTAATGCCCATCTAATACCCTTGCTCTGCGCCAATGGCCCAAGACAGCACAGGACCAACGCTCTCAGAAACAAAGTTCCTACAAGTCCATAATAAAACCAGATAGATATAAATAATGTAATAAATTTTTCATGAAGACAACTTTATCCTATTTAAAGATTGTCCATTGTTCTGAGATTATGTACTTCTTACTCTTTTGGAGTGTTCAGCTGCCCTTTCTCTTATGAGCTGAGGAGATGACAAGGAGCAGTTGTGTTGTTTGAATCTCCTTTTAAAATACTGCTGATCCACGCAATTCAAAAATCACAATCCCCTGCCCTAGGCCACTTGTTGGTGGTTAAAACTTCACTCTCATAAACAGTGGAGTGCCACATGGCACAGACACAAAACTTAGTACATCTCCTCTACGAGTTCACCTTTGAAGGTCCACGTGCTGCTCTGGAATCACTGCATCTTTTACCTGCTTGAGTCTCTGGATTGAGCTCGAGTTTTGCTTTTCTTTTTCTCTCTTTTCTGCCTTCTCTCTGGCCATCCTGTAGGCTGGACACATGAGAGAATCTTGCTAAGCAATGTGTGTGTGCTCCTGGTGTCATCAGAAGCCCTGTCCTCTGGCAAACACTATCCAGCACTCAGAGCTACACATCCTCCTGGGAAATCCCCATGGGTTGTCAACTCAGCCGTGGGGAAACGGGGCCTCAGAACAACCAAGGATCCTGGCCGTTGAGTCAGAGTTGGTCAATATGACTTGGGGAAGACATTAAATGTGGAAACCAAACCAAAATGACGTAAGTGGACAAGCAGTATCTAGATATCACACTTGGCCTTCTGTGTCTCCACCCTTGTCAATCAGGGAAAGAACCGCCCACTTTACTCCCAGAAATCGGGTCCAAGTTAATGAGGAACTATAGCAACTACTTCTTTTAATGCAAATCCTTGGAAATGTTGGGAAGGTTAGAGAATATATAGGATCTTCCAGATTATGGAACATAGAAATGGGGAAAGGGAAAAGGGCAAAAGATAGGAAGAGGAAGAAGGGAAATGAGGAAATGAGAAGGCGGAAGACAGACATCCATGGGGTTAAAAGTTACCTTTTACCTAGAGCTGCAGTTTCGCTTTAGGAGAAAACAAAAACTGGGCTTTTCTTTGAATGATATTAAGGAAGTTACCAGCATGGTTTCTCTGTCTCCCTCTCCAGGGAGCAGGGCCTGGCTGAGTCTCATTATATTGCAGATTATTGGTCTTGAGCCCAAGGCTTTACAAGAGAAGCACAAACCCCAACAATTACAAGGGACATTGCTTTCCCACCCTGGTCACTCCCTATACAACAAAAAGAAAACAAAGCAAGCCCAGATCCTGGAAGCAGGGCCAAAAGAAAACATTTTGATGATGGCTTTTCTTCAAATAAGTGAGCTGACACGAAGGAAAGGCAGAAGGCTCTTTCCAGCTCTCAGATTTTTAAACCACCAGGGAATGTGCGCTGCTCCAGGGCCTCAGAGAAGCCAAAGGCTGGGCTGCACAATCAGCCCTGCTGCCCCAGGCCAAGTGTACTGGACACTGGGCAGTCAGGTGCCGCTCACCTGGACAGTCCAGCCTCCCCCTTCGCCTTCAGCTTCCTCCAGGCTCAGGAAGCGCTCAGTGTCAAGGGTGACTTCCTGCTCCAGTTCTCGAGAACAGCCCTCTGGTATTTGTCTTTCTTGTCTTGCATCTTTCACTTAGCACACTGTCCTCTGGATTCATCCCTGTTGTCACAACTGGCATGATGTCCTTCTTTTTTAATGCTGAATATTACTCCATAGTACATATATACGCACCAGACTCTAATGAAGTTGACCTCTTAGAAGCAGAAAGTAGAAAGGCAGTTACCAGGGGGGCTGCAGAGTAGGAAAAGAGCGTGTGGATTTTGGTCAAAGGGTACAGATGTTCAGTGATAAGATGAATACGTTCATCTTATTCATGATCCATGAACAGCATGGTAAGTATAGTGAATAATACTGTACTCTATGTTGAAAATGTGCTAAGAGAGATCTGAAGTGTCCTCACACACACACAAAAATAATGGTAACCATGTAGGGCAGTGGAAGTGCTAATTAGCTTCATCTTGGCAGTCACTTCACAATATGAACATGCATCAAATCATCACATTGTACAATTAAGTGTCTATAATCTTTATTTGTCAATTACATCTCAATAAAGCCAGGGGGTGGAGTGGGGAGGAAAGAACTTCTGTCTTGCTGTTAGTGCATGCAGCATCTTGCAAAGACAGCGTGAATTACCATCACCATCTAGCCCAGCCAAGTACTCCAGGGTTTTGTGTCCTGAAAATCAGTTCACACACACCAACCAGTGTCTTCTCATGATGCACGGCTGGAAATAATTGCTTTTTAAGCTTTAAAAAAATCCAGGACACAGCTTGTCCTTGGCGTCCACTTGCAGATAGGCCCTGAGAACATGTCACCTGTGGACAAACTCTAGCTTTCCCAAGACCAGGGTTAAGTGTTGAGGGGTGGGGAGGCCTCTGTCCTGCCCTATCTCCCACTGTGCGGACCGACTGACTGACCCTCCGAAGCACTTTGAGAGCCACTAGACGCAGCAGCTTACGTCTTCTTCCCATGCAGATACTCCTTAGAGAAGCCTGGTGTATTTATTTTGAGTTGCTTTCAGAAACAGAGGATCTCACTTCTGTTTCACAAAATACATGTCACAGAGAAGAAGAAACCCACCCATGGCCAGCCTCTGGCTGTGTAATTGCTACTCCGCACAATAAGAAATGAGTGGCCATGGCACAGGTAGTCCGTTTGGGAGTCGCCTAGAGCCCTGTCCCTACAAAGAAATTATAACATAGCACAAAACCAGAGACTCCCTTCCTTGAAAATCCAGGCTTAGCCATAGAGTGAGGAAACAAGACCAGTGTAATTACCTCGCATGCATAATCACTGCTGAGATCTGAGAACAGAGGCTAAGCCCTGCCTGGCTGTCTGGCCACAATCGAGCCACCTCTGAAAGCAGGCAGCTGGGGCGTAGGGTGTTTGTGTGTGTGAAATGGTTCTGCTCCCTCAAAGCAAGGAGCAGGGAGATGGCTTTTCCCTGTGTGGCTTATCTGGGTCAGAGTCAACAAGCAGGGGCATAAAACAGAGATCAGACCCCAGGAGGAAATGACAGCCAGACCCACTGTGTGTGTGTGAGTGAGGATAGGTGTGGAGAAGATTCGTGTTTGCTTGTCCCTTTTAAAAAGCAAAACAGACACAAGCCTGTGGTCAGGAGCTCAGTACACAGGAAGGGGCCAGCGCCTGACAGCCTTCCCCAGAGCCCCTGTTGGCCTGGGGAGGAAGGCCTGCTGCCATGAGAGTGGTGTGCAGGGATCCCTGGAGTTTTCCTCCAGCCTTTGCTGTGGCATAAGGGACTTTTCTATTTTGAGATTCAATCTTTTAATTAGATTGCTTGGAGGACTTGATATTAGGAAAATTTTAATGGTTGTACCTAGAGAAGGGATAACCTTGTTTTGGAAGCTTATGAGGGAAAATAGTTAACTGTAAAATCGGCAGGCCTGGGGAAAACAAGACCGGCCAAGCAGTAGCCAGGATGGTGCAGGGCTGTAGCCAAGGCTCTGGGCTCAGGGAAGACTTTTCTGGCCTCCTAGTTAGGTGGCATCTCCTATTACACACTCTTGGAGCATTTTGCAATTCTGAGAATGTGTTACCCTAGCCAATGAATGATTATGCAATTATTCAATGTCATCTCTCCCTCTGGAACATGATACAAGTGTCAGCTCCATGCCTGACTTGTTTGTTCCTGGATTCCCTGTGCCTAGACTAGTGCTTTGCACATGAAAGGAGATAATATTCATTGAATAACTGGTTGGATGGGTGGATGGGTGGGTGCATGGATAAGAATGAATGGTTGGATAAGTGGATGGACAGAAGAACAGACAAGCAGGTGGAAGGATGGATAGATGAATGAATAGAGATGAGGATAGATAGATGAGTAGATGGATGAATGGGCATGTGGGTAAATGGTTGCAGAAATGCAGAAATGAATGAGTAGATAGATGAATGGGTGGGTGAAGTGGATGGGTAGATGAATGGATGAGTGGATGGGTGAATGAATGGATGAGTGGATGGGTGAATGGGTAGATGCGTGGGTGGGTGGGTGGGTGGATGGATGGATGGATGGATGGATGGATGGATAAATGGTTGGATGGATGATGGAGCCACAAGGTCATTAAAGCATTCTGTTCTCTAACTTCTGAACTGCACTCCACTGGGTATCTGTGAGAAAAGCTTTTACAGAGGGAGGCTGAACATCCAGGCTTGTTGGACATGACCGAGGGCAGCTGGCATGGACACATATGCACGGTATCTCTGCTCTAGATGCACTAATGGGAACCCAGAGCTCTGTCCCTTGGGAAGGCATGGCGCAGGGCTATCAGGCAGTTTCCTGGGCCCCGTCTGCAGAGCCTAAACAGATCACATCTGGCCTGTCTCAATAGGGCCCCCTCACCCTATAAACCGTGCTTGTATTTATGTAACACTTCAGGCCTGATGGAGACCAGATGTGACCAAATAGTGGTTTATGCTGCCCAGGAATGCTGACATACCAACCTAGACGTCTTTTATGGCTGCTCTTGCTCAGCAATCTCTCTTTAAATCTTAGGTTTGAGCCCTGATATACAGCCATTAACTTCATTCTTCTGTGAAACAGAAACATCTGGCAACTTCTATTTGATTCGTTATGCTTAGGAGAGAAATACCTCCATGTACAAATTCTATTCTCAGTCAGCATAATATAGTAAAAAGGACATTGATGGGGAAGCAGGAAACCCAGACCCAGCTCCGCCCTGCGCCTCCCTTGCTAGGTGGCCTTGGGCCAGTTGGTTCTCACCAGGACTCAGTTTTCCATTTGTAGGTTTAAGAGTTATCATTTATTAAACACCTCCTGAGTTCTAGGAACCCTACCTTGTGCCGAGTAAGTTACGGATCATTGCCACAACTATGTCCCCATTTGGATGTGCAAATGGCTACATAGTAGTGACTTTCCAATATTCAACCATCCTTAGGAGGCAGATCAGTCTCGATCTTCTAATTCTAAAACCGCCTCTTTCCAGTAAACCAAAGGGCCATTTTCACCTGTAAAATAAGGAAGTACAGCTGAATTGCTATTTCCCAAATTTGTCTTACCCGGACACTTCTGTTGGCAGTGACTGATAAGTCCTTGGACCCCTCTCCAAAGAATGAGGAACACTGAGGAAGTGTCCCTAAACACACATATGGGACTTCAGATGCCCACAGCACACTACAGATATTAAAAGAATTTCAGCCTGTTTACTGCAGGATTTCCCACACTCATTGGGCCACTAGAATGCCTTTGTCCCCTGAAACTCCTATTAATATATTGAGAATCACAGATGCACATTCATCCAAAAATGCTGATTGAGTAGGTATAATGCTCCTGGCAGGACAGGCTGTGTCTCTGCACTCAGGGAGCAGCCGCCTAACTGACCCAGGTGCAGCCCAGCCCTGATCACCCCTTCTGTACTTGCCTGTTTATAGAGATCCTCCCTTCACCCTCCATGGATGTATTTACAAAGTAGAGATGCTTTTAATACTGTTGGCTGCTGCTACTTGAGAAAGTTCACAACACACTTGCCTTGGGGATTGGGAATGGGGTTGAGCAAATTTAGTATCACCAAGAGTAGTGGGACCTTGTGTACTTGTTTTAAAGTCTCACTCCCGGAAAGGGCCAGACCTGGATTCTGAGTGACATCTACCCAGTGGAATTTCTCCACTGAATAGAAAGAAATGTGCAAAACATTCTAATAATGCTTTTGCAACAAGCTTTTTAAGAAAAATTATATTGCAAAGATTCCAATCAGTGCAAAACTTTGCCTGAAGTTCCTTAGAGCTTAAAATCACCATATACCCTCTCCCCGCTCAGCTTCCTTCTGCAGTTTCAGGTGCTCGTGATGCAGAAGGGTTGGGGCTGCAGGAGGTCCAGTCCGCATGCTTTGGCTCTGATCACAAACTGCAGCTATAGCTTTATCTCTCTCTCTGCTCTACTTTAGGACAGCTGCCCTCAGAATGCCAGGCTGGAACATCTAAATTCTACTAAAATGACCACTTACTCGGAATCAACAGCTAGGAAGAGGCCACAGAGCAGAGCCCTTATTAATTTGGAACACACCCAACTGCAAAGATGGTCCGTAATGCTCCAGCAGGGCATGTGAGAGCCCAGCTTCAGATTCAATGTGTCCTGCCCAAGGCCCAGGCCAGTGCAGCAGCGCTTCCTCAGATGGTGTGTGCTTCGGAGCCCTGAGACACTTCCCAGCCCAGAAGCAATAAAGCTACAGTGTGTCATTTTCTGCAGGCCAGCACCCCGTCCACACTCCCAAGGGACGAGGGATGACCGTGTCATCTATCGCCAACAGTGAAGCCAGGGGTGTGCAGTTCCGCTCCCTTCCTAAGATAGATGTTAATTTGGAAAACCAAGAAGAGAGCCTCCTGCCTCCATGCAGCACTTCTGAAAACAAGCAAAGCGTTTCAGGGCAGGAGCAGCAGCACCTCTGAGCTCTGTATAAACCAGCCGGGAAGGCTTTGACTGGAAGGCAAGCAGGACTGCCTCTTGCCATGATGGTCTTAAAGGCCCACTTTTCCTCTTATCCTTTCTTCAAAAACAAAAACAATGTTATTGTTTCTTAATTGTCTGAATTCAAACAAATAAGAGGCCAGTTTGCCCAGATAGGATTTTATAAAATGTTTCTAGCCTTTAAGAAAGTCTGTTTCTCTTTAATTTTGTTACTAAAATGTGCAGAAGGAAAAGTGTGCCGCTTTATGGAATTAAACATGAAATTCCAACTCCCTCAGTTGGGCTTTGGAAGGAAACAAGGATGACTTAGAGGGGTCTCCAGTTTATCCAAAACCAGTGTGGTTTTTTTGTTTGTTTAAGCTTAGTTATTCTCTGATTATAAAAGCTAACCAGTTTGTGAAATAAAATTTGGAGAACAGGAAAGGTAACAAAAACAGGAGTAGAAATCACTCGTGATAACCCCATCCTATATTTTTTTCTAAAAGAAACCTTGGCTGCCTGAAAGAAAACTCAGAAGCTCTGTGAAATCCCCTGTCCGAGTCATCTGCAGCATCCGGGAGGTGGGGCTTTAAGTGTTTTTTGGCACTGAAACTCTGTTTCTGGTCGTGGAAGAGGAGAGATGAGCAGCATTTTATATGAATTTGATTCCATACCGAAATTGCTGTGCCCACCCTCTGTGCCTTCGGAAACTGCCCGTTTGGCCTTGGCTGAATCTTTAGCAGAGGTTTCACTTAATCCCAGTGCCAGGCATGAAGAGCTGCTTGGCACTCCCACCCTGCAGATGTGGGTGGGGAGGCCAGTGTGAGACACTTTGTTCTACAGGTGAGTGCGACCCAGAGGGCCAGACACAGATTGAGACGGGACATTGACCCACAATAGGCCTGGGCAAGGCTTCCAGGGCTGGGTAGTGGGCTTAAGGTAACAATGGCTCATCTCTGCTCCTGACCGCTCAGAAATCAGAAGCAGCCCAAAACCCCTAACTGCAGTAAGAATGAATAGCACCTCATCCCCAAAAGGCCTTCACTGATCACCATATTCAAAACTGCAGACTCCCACCCGGCATGTTGCTGCCCAGCTCCAGCTTCCCCGCCATGCTGGCCTCCTTGCCCACACGCCTTTACCTCCTCATGAGGTTCTAGCTACCTTCACCTCCACCAGAATGAACAGATGCACCCAGAGAGACAGTGGTATGGACCTGTTTTATGTCTTTATTCTCAGAATCTAGAAACCACCTGGTAAAATAGGTGTTCAATAAATGAGGAATAAACAAATAAATGAATGAAATGCTTTATTCTCTCGGAAAAGGACAAAGACAACAGTAACTCCAGGAATGAGAGCAAAAGCTCTAAAGATAGTCACAATCCAAACAGAGTACAGCTTCCGGGGATAACGAAAGCAATGCATTTGTTTTTGCATTTCTCTTCCAGTGGTACATAGACTCCCAAAGAGAAAAGGATGTGACGTTGGCGTACCATTTGGCCTGAATGTGAATAAAAGTGACATAAAAAGTATGATGCATCCACACTGCTCTAATGTTTTTTATTGTTGTGCACATATTTTATTTATAATTATGATAACAAATTTATGTGTGTCTATGTCTTCTTCCACTAGACTGTCAGTAGAAGAGGCAGAGATTTGTTTTATATCCTGTGCAAACTTCAATTGCTGGCATGTAAAATAGGATAGATAGGCACACAAAATACTTTTGAAAAACTAAACATTCGCCTACAACTTAACTGCAAATATACAGCCTCCCAGGTGTCCCACTCTTTTTGCTTCCCAGGGCTGTCACAACAAAGAACCATATAAGGGAGCGCTAAAACAACAGAAATCTCTTATCCCACAGTTCTGGAGGCTGGAAGCCCACGAGCAAGGTGTCAGCAGGGCTGGTTCTTCTGAGGGTTGTGAGGAACCATGGGCTCAGGCCTCACTGCCTAACTTGCAGGCGGCTGCCTTCTCCCTGTTCCCTCACATGGTCATCCTTCCAGGCATGGGTCCTCATCTCCTCTTTTTGATAAGGACAGCAGTCATATTGCATTAGGGTCCACCCTGAAGCTCTCATTTTAATCACCTCTTCAAGTATCCTATCGCCAACTCCAGTCATATTCTAAGGGTACTGGGGTTAGGACTCCAACTCATGAATCTGTGGGGAAGTGACAATTCACTCATAACTGCAGGGAGCATCTCCCTCCAACTCTGAAGCAGATGAGGTGTTCACTCAATTCACCACTCGCACAGGCCTCTTCTAAGGCCAGAGGCGGGACCCCCAACAACGCGTTTGCATGGTCATGCTTCTGTGAGATTTGAAAAGAGCAGTGTTGTAATGGTGACTGGTTTTCAATGCTCATTCCCACTGTCCCTCACTCACACTGTCCCTCATGTTGAGGGACATCAGAGTTGTTGCCGGCATTTCGAGATCCAGCTAGCGGGAAGATTGAAGGGACATGCTTAATTGGAGTGCTGGGGAGTATGTTTTCATGGCTTAGGCACCTCCATGTATAAGTAACTTACCGCTGGCCAATCCAGAGTAGAAACAACTTTGTGGAATGGTACCCTGCCCACCGTGCCAGTCCTCTCGTGTCTCAACGTGAAGGTGCTCTTATTTTCTACAGCTCCATACGTGTGGGTGGTGGGAGAGATATGTGCTTTGAAGGGCAGGAAGCCAGAAGCTAGCCTATGGAAAATTCTCTGAGCCTTTACACTTATAAGGAGTGAGCAGTTCTCACTTATGTCTAGGCAAAAGCAGTGTTCTCTTGTCAGGAAAATGCTTAAAGTGCACTAGATTTAATTATAAACACAACATATTTTGCCCCATTTTGATGAAAGTCACATGCAATAGAACTTATCAGAACTCCTCTTCTGTTGGGCAAAGCACCACAGCATAACTTTTTTTTTTTTTTTTTTTGAGACGGAGTTTCGCTCTTGTTACCCAGGCTGGAGTGCAATGGCGCGATCTCGGCTCACCGCAACCTCCGCCTCCTGGGTTCAGGCAATTCTCCTGCCTCAGCCTCCTGAGTAGCTGGGATTACAGGCATGCGCCACCATGCCCAGCTAATTTTTTGTATCTTTAGGAGAGACGGGGTTTCACCATATTGACCAGGATGGTCTCGATCTCTTGACCTCATGATCCACCCGCCTCAGCCTCCCAAAGTGCTGGGATTACAGGCGTGAGCCACCGCGCCCGGCCAGCATAACTTTTAAAAGGCACACATTACCCACCAGAGAGTAGCGATTGGCAAATCAGGAACTCTAATGAATCTTGTCCTCAAGAAGTAGACCATTCCTCATGAAACATGCAAGCCGGCACCAATGCAGTAAAATTCTTCAAGAAGCAAGTATTTCAGAGACGGGTCAGACAATCTACAAAAGTGTTATTTTTATGATATCATAAAATCCATGGTATTTGTCAACGTTTGAAAATACATAATTTACTGTGATTTCTTTTCTCATTCTAAGTAACCTTTCTCAGGTGAGTTTGCCTTTATAATTTTATGTCCTGGATCTGCCTGGCACATAACAGTTCCATATCCATAGTAACCATGTATTTCAGAGATGTGATGTCCTCCCTACATTCGGGGATTGGCCATGTGACTGTGGGGTCCAGGGAGCGGCAGGAGCTGGGGAAGGGTTGGAGACAAGAGGCCACAGCACAAGGAAGACTCAGCTAGGTGTGGCGAGGCCCCTGAACCGAGTGACTTATGCATCCTGAATACTATTTGCACCTTGTGTCTGTAGATGGCTTTACCACATACAAAGGGCACATCCCTGGGCTGATCTCATTGTCCTGGGAGGCTCGTTTCTTTATTTCTGAAAAGCAGGCAGTGACCTTAAGTAAAACTTCACTGGGTTTGGGTGAAGATTAAGTGAGAATAAGACATGACTGTGCTTTGGAAGCTCACATATGCGTTTGACATAAAGGGTTATTTTTCCAAGTGTGGGGAGGTGTGCAAAAATACGCATTTTTAAAATGATTTTTAGCAAATTTATTTCTGGGTAGGGCAACAGTGAGAAATTGGTGAAGTGTGGGGAGAAGAATGTCAAGATAGGCAGGAGGGAAGGCCCCTGCTTCAGAGATCCTGGTCCTGGAGCACTCTGGGGTGTGGCCATCAGCAAGAGATAAGGCAAAGAGATTCCAGAGCGAAGCTATCTCTAGACCCCAGGCAATGATATCTGGCCGATCTCTAATATGATTAGCTTCTTAAAAGCCCCTTTAAAAATGTTTTCAGCTGGAAAATAAACTCCCTTCCATGGTTAGAAGAGACAGAAAGTCTGACTTTCAAATGGCAGATGAATCACTTAGATTCCGAACAGGACCCATTTGAACTCAAGCTACCTAGGGACGCATAAATGTTTGTTTTGTTTACTGCTCGGGATTGCAAAATGAGGGATAGTCAGCAGAAATCATTTCACCAATGATGCAACATACATTAAAACATTCCTCAATGTAAAAGTATACCAAAACATGACACTGTGTCCAAATACATATAATTATTATTTGTCAATTAAAAATTAAATAAGTTTAAAAATTGGAAATAGGGAGGGGAGAAAAATCAGAAATAAAAAAAGACATTTGGAATTTGGGACAGGGAATAGAATGGGTTAAGTGAAAAAGTGATCCTTTACATAAGAATCCTAAGTCTGAACGTTGAGCGACTGCACAACGGAAAATGCTGGAAAGTCCCCAGTGCTCTGGATCCTGTAGGAGAAAACTGGTTTCTGAAATAATTGGGCCCATGTGTTGTTATCAGAGACTCAGATCTTTTATCGACATTCTTTCCTTAAGAAGAAATGTGCAGGCTAATACCTGCAAAGGAAGCATGATTATCCTATTTGCATTTCTGTCCATACCACATGGAAGTCATTTTAATGTAAGTGGTTTACTTTCCCAGTGCACTGGGAAAGAGTTCCAGCTATTGCATCAGAGAGGGCAACCTCTCTCTGCTGGGGCCATCCAGCAACCAGGCTCCTTCCATTGTAAGTAAACCAGGCCCTGCTACAGAAGAGGTCTTGAAGAGGAGCCCAAACCAGCCTCTAATGTCACTCACTCCTTTGATTGAAAAATTATCCGCTACTTGATCCCAAAAAATCATCACGGTGGTAAAAGATGAATGAAGAAACAGATAAGAGAAAGTTAAAATCACCCTGGACAGACCACCAATGGCAAAACCTTCCAACGCAGGACTGTTCCCAACAATTGTGGCCGTTTACGTTTTTCTAGGAAGGAAAGGAATCGATTTGAGAACTCCCTGGAGAAATTCCTCTAAAGCAGAATCTTGTGTCCGGAGAAACTTTAATTTCTTTTTTAATGCCCATGTTCCAAAGGATTACTTAGGAAAAAAGTGAAACAAAAACAACTATAAAACATCTTTTTAGGTTATCAAATTAATGAAGTCCTAATACACATTAAAAATATTTCAAAAAGTTGTCGTTTCCACGCCTTCACTTAGAACGTTGTGTACAGGCTGAAGTAGTAGCTAACAAAGGCTATTTCCAGGAATCAGTTCCCGTCCTGCACACTGTGCTGGGCGTTGTGAAATGCACAGGAAGCAGCTATAGATTCCACGGAGTCACCTACCTGTTCTAAGCACATCCACGGGCCAGGGCAGCATGGGTGGCACTTAAGAGCACAGGCTCCAAGCCAGCCCCCTGCCTCCGATCTGCCTGTTCCTCATCTGTGAAATGAGCGGACTGCTTAGGGCTTTCTGAGGGTAAATGAGTCAATCCGTGGAAGGTTGTCTGGGCGGTACCTGAAACACAGTAGCAAGTGCCAGCCACTCACTGCTTTTACCCGTTTCTGTCCAGTTACAACAAAGTGTAAATTATTCAGGGACCCATTCCTGGATTGTACATTAGACTGGCAACATTTTCAGCATTCTGTTTCATGCTTTTTAGATAAGCTTGCTACTTTTTTGAAAATGTCACCTGGAACAGAGAAAAAAAATGAAACTTAATGGAATCCATTTCCTTTTTTGTAGAAAAAACAAATGGGCCAGGAATGAAGCCTCTCAGAATAAGCCCAGAGCGGTGAGCACCGTGGTTGTGTGGCCCTGCCAGCCACGCAGCAGTGTCTGCACTGCATCTGTGAACCTCCTGGAGGATTTCCAGCAGAGGCGTGCTGGCTTCATATAGTCAGGGGATGTGGCAGGCAGCCTCCAGGATGGCCCCCGGTGATCCACAGATCCTGGAATCTGTGCCTTTGTGTGATCCTCTCCCTTTAGTGCAGACTAGACTTAGCAACTTGCTTCTAATGAATAAAATACAACCAAAGGGATGGGATGGCACTCCTGAGATTAGGTTACAAAAAGCCTGTGGCTTCTGTCTTGGCTTCTCTCTGTTACTCTCCCCCCTTGCTCTCTTCAAGGAAAGGCAGTTGCCATGTGGTCAGCTGCCCTACGGAGAGATCTATGGGTCAAGAAATTGATGTTTCCAGCCAACCAGGACCTGAGGGCTGCCAACAGCTACGTGAGTGAGCTTGGAAGTGCATCCTCTCCAAGTTGAGCCCTCAGATGACTGCAGCCCCAGCCAACCCCTTCACTGCATCTTTGGGAGAGAGCCTGAGTCAGGCACCCAGTGAAGCCTTGCTCAGATTCCTGACCCACAAACATGGTCAAATGAATGCTTGTTGTTTTAAGCCACTAGGTTTGGAGCTAATTTGTTATGCAGCACTAGACAACTAATACAATTACTCTGGCTAGTGTAGATAATGCATTGGGGAGAGGAGGTAAGAATGGAAACAGCTGCAGTAGCTATAACTCTGTGAGAAAATTAATAGCCATAATAGTAAGTATGGACTGGGCTTGATGGCTCACATCTAAAATCCCAGCACTTCGGGAGCCTGAGGTAGGTACATTGCTTGAGCACAAGAGTTCAAGACTGGGCAATAGGCTGAAATGCCGTCTCTACGAAAACTACAGAAACTAGCCAGACATGGTGGCAAACGCCTGTAGTCCTAGCTGCTTGGGAGACTGAAGTGGGAGGATCGCTTGAGTTCAGGAGGTCGAGGTTGCAGTGAGCTGAGATCATGCCACTGCACTCCAGCCTAAGTGATAGAGCAAGACCTTGTCTCAATTAAAAAAACAAAACAAAACAAAAAATGCCCACAAGCAAAATCAGCTCTTTCTTTCGCCATCTTCCTTCGTTGCCAAAGACATTCATCCAAAGTGACATGCAATAAATATTATTTGGTTGGTTGCACTATGGATAGTATGTGGTTGAATTCTTCCAAGCACAGATGGTGGGTGTGTAAGGGGAAAGTTGGGCTACATGCCCATTCTTCACCTAGCTCTTCTTGTGTTGAGCACCACTAACTTCAAGGCCATACCCCTTGGCCAGAGCTGGAGGGCACTGCTTGTCTGTGAACATCTAAATGTCAACCTAGGAAGATACACTGGTCACCACTGTCACATTAGAAGGGATGTTGGAATGGAAAGAACATTCTGGAGACAGCAAACAAGTAATTCTGGACTCACTCCAGCTCCCAAAGTTCTATAACATAAGAGGTGAGCTGGACGTTAGCCTCAACATATCTTTTTCTTTTCTTTTTAAAATTAATATTTTAAATACAAATGAGGGATTGCTATGTTGCCCAGTCTGGTCTCAAACTTCTGGGCTCAAGCAATCCTCTTGCCTCAGCCTCCCGAGTAGATAGGATTACAAGTGTGCACCACACAGATACTATTATAGCTTCAAAGTTTTTAAAGCAAGTGCAACAAAAGTCAAGAGTGCAACTGCTGATGTCAGAATTCCTATGTTTCTTCCCAGCAGAGTCCGAGCTTGATCCTCTCTGGGGACCAGACTGGTCAGGGATGGGCAGGTCCTGTTTCAACAGCTTCACCTTCAGAGGAATACAGGGCAGTCCAGTCTCACGTTGGAAAACTTCCCCTTACAGGAGATATTCTAGTAGATTTTGTGATTCCAAGTGATAAGCAGAGAAGAGGAAAAGCAAGGAGGTTAGTATTTATGAGGGGGGAAGTAGTGCAGGAGATGGCCACGGAAGCTCACTTCTGGCTCTAACAGTCTAGTTTGTAGCACCCTGATCCTGCCGATGTCTCATTGGAAAGCTGGACAAAATGCCAAAGCATCTGTCTGAAGAGACCTGGTAGCTAGAACTTGGCCAAGGTCCCGAGGAAAGAGGAACACATTGATGTGAACCAGTGGGCGTTTGACACAAAAGCAACCCACGTTGCGAATATTCAATAGCCACCTACAGCTATTCCACTGGACAGCACAAATAGAGCTTGTACAGTTTCCTATGTACAATATCTACTATGCAATGAACACTTTCCAGGCATATGAGAAAGCAGGACCAAAAGAAAAAAAAAATAGGTAATAGAAACAGATCCAGGTATGAGAATGATCAGAAATAGAGTTTTAAATAGCTAAGATTCACATATTCGAGAAATTAGAAGACAAATGGGAATTTAGCAGAAAACTCAATGCACCAAATGAAAATTCCAGAAGTGAAAAATGAGATAACTGAAATTAAGAGCTGAATAGATAGATTTGACAGCAGATTGGTCACAGTCAAATAAAAGATTAGGAAGCTGGAAGATTGGCCAATACAAACATCCAGAATAAGAAATAGAGAATTTAAAAGGGTGTAAAATACCAAAAAAAAGTGTATAAGAAACAAATGTGACATGGTGAAGTGGTCCAATATACATACAATTGAAGTGCTACAAGGGAAGGAGAAGGAGATTATGGTGGAAACAATATTTGAAGATTTCTCAGATACCATGAAACCCACAGAAGCAAGAGGCTCAGTGAACCACAAGCAGGATAAATACAAAGAAAACCATACCTAGAGAACATCATGGTAAAATGTTGGAAATCCATAGCAATGATAAAAAACCTTTGGAGCATCCAGAAAAAATTTAAAGGGCATATTAACTTCAAAGGGGCAACAGTAAGACATATACACAGCTGATTTCTCAGCAGAAACAGTGAAAACAGAAGATAATGGCATGACATCTTCACAGTGCTGAAAGTAAGTGTTTGTACAGAATAAGCAAGTAGGAGAAGAGAGATCTCAGGCTGTTTATTTCTACAAAAGAAAAAATAAACTGGTTGTCTCTCAATGACTTACACTGCTTTAATTTATTTTTCTGTTTTCACCTTTTTGTATCTTCACTGCCTACTAATTTTTTGTTCTCATTATGTAACTGAGATAAAGCATTGAATGTATTCTAATTCCAAGAAAATAAGCTAATATTTTCCTAATGAAATCTTGAATCTCATTTTTATGTATTTTATTAGTGGAACTTTCCTCCTATCAAACGCTTACAAATTAATGAGGTCGTTGCCAGCATTAACTACACATTCCAGTGACTACTTAGAATGCTATATAGTTTCTTTCCTCCTGCCACACTTAAGTATTTCATTTGCATGGCTAGTGAAGTCATTAAGAATCCCAGGACTTTAATTAAGGCTGTCTGAGTAGGAATCCTGCCTCCACCGCCTACTCACTGTGTGATCTCAGGCAACTTAATGTCTCCAAACCTTGATTTCATGGAGGACAATCATAGCCATTCCTAGGAATTTGTGAGACATAAATGAGATCATCCATGTAAAATTCTTGGCACAATGAAGATTTTGTTTTTTCCAATAGACATAGAATCCACGTTTCCAATAAAACTTGGCAATACTAGCGGAAACGGCAAGTTTTTCTGGCAAACATACACCATCAGTAACGAGCTGACGACACCCATGACAAGGCGCGCCCACTATTACAAGGCCTGCTCCTATGGGATAGCTGCTCACGGAATAGGGTTGATGTGTCCCAGACAGCAACAGATGGTTTGTAAAATTGGGAAAGTGGGGGAGGAAAGGTAGTTAAAGCAACCCCACTTTGTGAAATGTCTTCACCCTCAGGGGACACGGAGTAACACAGGGCATCCCTGCTTCTTGGGATTGCTAACACCTCCCCGCTTCAACCTCTGCAGTGTGAGCACATCTGTTTGAACACTGGGCTTCCTCCTGTTCCTCAGTGATCAGGTGCAGCCACATGAAAGTAAAGCCTAGTTCTGGCTTTGGGTTTCTGCTTCTTTCATCCCTTGCTCCATCCCTAAAGCTCCATTTCTCCTCCACAGTCAGGAAAAATGAATTAAAACTGAGAGTAAGGGGCAGTGGTGGTGAATTCTTAAGTAATCCTTTCAAGAACTATTCTTGGGGAGAGGGGGTTAAAGGGTTCTCTAAAGTTCATTTTAATTTCCTTGGTATCACTACAGAATCCAGAGAAACATGGTATGATTTTTAAAATAATCTTTTTCAGAAACTGATAGGCATCATATACAAGGATTAGATTCAACTTTGTGATTCTAATTTCTCTAAATAGTGTGTCATCTGAATGTGATATAAAAAATTCAAGTTCTAATTTTATTGAACTAAATAATGCATACTTAGGATCTCGATCTTTCCTTCTCTTTTAATCAGTGAAATGTTTATATCTTTTATGGAAGCATAACACAGAATACAGAAAATATACATATCAAAAGTGTGTATGATTATAAAAGTATACCCTTGATGATTTTCTCAATGAAAATTCCATGTAATAGTAACCTACCACATTACTGTATCTTCAGGTCCCAAGGCCTGGAAAGCTGAGAGGCATGGGGCTCACTCTGTTCACCCCATTCCATCTCATCACTGCTTAGCCTCCACCCAAAAGCCTCTACTTTTATCTGTTTTAAGGATTGGGGTTGGGCACTAGATTTTGTTGTAAGCAAAGGAGAGGTTCTGATGTTAAAAAAATATATATTTTTTTTTGTTAGCAATCTCCTCCTGAGGTTCAGAGTTCCTTCCTGTTCATAGCTCAGGACATGGGATGTGCTGTCACAAGATAAAGACGCTGAGCCAAGACCAGGTGACAGGTGGGGCTCTAGGGTGAACACAGGGTCCAACGTGGGCAAGAGATCTTAACACAGAAGCAGGACATATCCCAGCACCAGATCCCTGGTCAAGAGTCAAAAAATGGACATGATATCAGCATTGGAGCAAAGACTTCGTCTGTTTGAGTCATTTCCTTCAACAGTGGTTTGCATTACGCTTTTGTACAAAGTCCTGGTCTTCTCCAGAATCTGCAGGTTAAATCTACGGAGTTATTCAAATCCAAAGCACACCACTCCATTCCAGGCAACAGCTGTGGGAGGTTTCAGTTCCAGGTCTCCACACATGATTCAGCCGAAGTTCCCAGAAATGGTACGGGTACTTCCCAGGCAATCTGGGTCCTGTGCCCAGCTCTCCAGAGTAGATGTCATTCTGTTCTCTGTTGTGGAATGCAAATTTACCCTTGTCCTCAATTTCTCCACATTGAATGTCCTCATCTACTGTTCCCTCCTTGCACTTAGGGATGCGTTTCTTGGCTCTGAGCCTGTGAAGCACTTCTGTTGTGCTGTTATAACCTCTTGAGTGTGTCGTCCCCTCTGTGACTCTTACATATACCTTTCCTCACAGGCGTCCACACGATTGCAAGAATATGCACCTAGTTGTACTGCTTTTCTATTTTCCTTTCCCACAGCCTTTCCTCTCCCTTCGAGAGCAGTTTTCCCTAATGAGATTTGAAGGCATGCTTTCTTTATTCTGTTTTTCAGAAAATAGTTCTGCAATTCCTTTGGAGGCTGCCATCTGAAATGCATTTGTACTGCCCTGTTTTTTATCCTTCTGCCTCCTACAGCACAAAGAAAATCAATCATTCGATTCCTCCTAGTCATTTTCTGAGAGACCACAGTCTCCAAATACTAAAATAGGCCCTGTGAGGATAATATAAAGGACATAAGAGATAAGATGTGGTCCCTGCCCTTGAGTAAATGGTAAGAGAGCTGGAAGAACTCTGTTGATCAATACCTGATGCAGCCAGGATGCAGCTCAGTATTAAAATCATTCTTTCAGGCTGGGTGCAGTGGCTCAAGCCTGTAATCCCAGCACTTTGGGAGGCCAAGGTGGGTGGATCACCTGAGGTCAAAAGTTCAAGACCAGCCTGGCCAACATGGTGAAACCCTGTCTCTACTAAAAATACAAAAAAAAAAAAATTAGCCAGGCATAGTGGTGTGTACCTGTAATCCCAGCTACTCGGGAGGCTAAGGCATGAGAATTGCTTGAACCCGGGATGCAGAAGTTACAGTGAACCGAGATCGCACCACTGCACTCCAGCCTAGGTGACAGAGCCAGACTCCATCTCAAAATAAATAAATATGTAATAATTCCTTCAGTTCCCAGAGTGCTTGAGTAGCATCTATGGAAGAATGCTTTCTGCAACTCCTACTTTTTTAAAAAAGGAGTTTTTACCACTTTTCCAGTAACTTCGAACCATTGCCTCAGCAGTCTGAAACATAACAGAGTCTCAGGTAAATGTTTGGAAATAGACAAATGGGTGGCTGGATAGATGGATGGGTGAGTAAATACTCATTCATAAATATATGGATAGGAAGATGGATGGATGGATGGATGGATGGATGGATGGATGGGTTGGTGGGTTGATGGGTAGATGGATTGACAAATGGATAGGTGGATGGATATATGAACTACTTTACTTGATGTTGGATATCCTAGTTAAGAGAGAGTTTGGTGCAGTAGCCTAGTGTGGCTGTGTGAGTATGAAGAAATTATTTAACTTAACTTTTTTGTCTTTTTTACTCATTTGTAAAACAGAGACAAAACAGATCCACAATCTCTTACATGCAATCCTTGTGGATTTGTTAGGGATTCAGACATTGCCAGATTTCAAAGGGGTGATATAATTTATATATACCTCCAGTTGGGTCTAAGGCAGCACCACAAAACAAGAACACTGACTATTTTTATTGAGTAATGTAAAGAGTAACTTAATGGTCTAAAAAGAGACTTACCATCTTAAAGTCTTTTCAGTTTGGTTTTGCCACCAAATGAGATATGACCAACTTTTCGTTTCCAGAGCATTTTGGATCTTAGCATTGAATGTAAGGAAATGTGAATTTGTCTTCTCTACATTTTAGAGTTTGTTTGGAGATTCCCATAAGATTATAAGCACATATTGGTTTATTCATTTATTCTCTACTTTCCCCACAATATTAACTATAACCATCATAAAAGTGAGGGCCGTGTTAGAAAAATTCTATGCCTACACCTGAGCAGGTGTTCAACTAAGGCAAGTGGAATGAAGCTTGGAGTGAGGGATGGCGTATCCTGACTCCTGCACTTCCCTCTCCAACATGCTGCAGCAGCAGGTCCATGCTCTGAGCTCAGCAACACACCAATTTCTATATTCCTGAACCACCGCAGCATGTACCCCCATGGGCCACTTCCTTCTTGAAGCACTCCCTTTCCTTTCTTGCCTTCCATGACATGGCATCTTTCTGGTTTTTCTTCTTCATCTCAGCCTTCTCTTAGATTTCCTCTTCCTCCTTCTTATCCCTTAAATGTCAGTGCTTTATAGGTTTCTGCCCTTAATCTCCTCTCTTTGAGCTTGTGGAGAACTCTCTGCTGGTTTCCTTTATGATTTTCAACCCAAATCTGTCCTTGACTGAGGGCTAACATGAGCTTCAGGCTCAAGTGTGCATCACCTCTGGAATGCCTGAAATCACCCTAATTCCAACATGTCCAAAAGAATCCACCTCATTTTGCCCAAACTTGATTCTCAACCTGCGCTCTCTTATCAGTGAATGCACCATTATTCACCTGGGCCCGAACCTGGGAGGCAACTCTTCCTCTTTCCCTAAATCAGATCCGTCCCCAGTTCTCCAGCAATGCTGTGTTTATCCATCTCTCATTACATCTCTACTGTTCCTTTTAGCTCTCTCATTCAGGTTCCTATCATAGGTTCTTTGATTTTATGAAGCTATTCTCAAGAGGTGATTCAGGGACCCCTAGGGATCTCCAAGGTCCTTGCAGGTATCTGCAAAGTCATATCATGCATGGATCAAACCCATTCAAAGTTCAAGAGTAATTAATGGTTTTTCATGTACAGAATTTAAATGAATTGATATGGTTTCAGATTCCCCTTTGCAACTAACCTTTAAGAAACTACGATCTGTTGAATGGTGGTGTGATATCAAATAATAATATGCACAATTATCTGAAAAGACTATTAAAATATTTCTTCATTTTCCAGCTATACATCTGCGTAAGTCCAGATTTTCTTTGTGTACTTAAACTAAAAAGCACTCACAGCAGACTGACTGAAAGCGAATGAGACTCTGTCAGGCTTCCATTAGACCACACTTTAAAGAGATTTGCAAAAATGTAAAGCAATGGCATCCTATTATCCTACTTTTTTGGTTTTTGAAAATAGAGTTCTGTTTTATTTTTAAAAATGCTATGTTAACATGTAATGGATTAATTAATGTTATTTTTAATGAGTTAAATAATTTTAAAGTCTTCTGTTTTAATTTCTAATTTGGCAAATATAGGTAGGTACAACCACAAAACAAAAACTCTTCAGTATCCTCAATATTTTTTGTGTATAAAGGAGCCCTAAGACCAAAATGTTTGAGAACGTTTCTTTAATTTACCAAAACAGCCTTGTGACCAATCTCCTTCACCCCTGTTGAATCCACCTTGCAGCCAAAGTGACTCTCCTGCAGGGCAATGTCATTAAACAACACCCCTAATAAAACTCTTGAGAGGGTCCCCATTGGCCTGAGATAGATAGTAGGCAGGGTCCTCCACAACCCTGCAAACTTTCCTCTCTTTCCTCTCAATCCCCAGCCATGGGCCTTTCTACTTATGTTCACCGCCTCTAGAATGTTCTTTTCATTCTACCATCCCTTCTGTTTTCTGCAGGATAGGATCTATCATAAGGCCAGCTCCCTTAATGATAGTAGGATGTGTGTCAGTGAACCAGGGTATCACTTTTTTTTTTTTTAATCATGCCAGATAGTTCTGTCTTTATTCTCATATATTGCTCAAAAGACCAGGGCTTCCCTCAGAAAGGAGTACATTGGTAGGCCACCTACCATTGATGACCAATGGCTTTATTCCCAAAAAGTCCACAAAAGATGACTCTCTTTTTATTAAATTAAATAAAATTGTATTTAAAAATTAAATTGCAATAAATTTTATTAAATCATCTCTCAAAGTGTTTTCAAACACTTTGGCCTATCATCCACTGTACTTCCCTATCACAACACTTATCATAGTGAATAACCTGAAATTGCTCTTGTAATTATCTTTCTCTCATTTGATGCTAAGGATATGAGGTTGGGAACTGTGTCTGCCCTGTTTAATGCTGTATGTCCAATACCTAGTGGAATGAAGTCTTTGCACAGAGTAAACCAAAAATAAAATTCTAATCCCCCACCCCCATCATTAGAATCAACCCCACCTCTCAGCCAAGGTATTCCAAAGTTGACCTGAAAACTGGTTTAGGCCATGACAGAAAGGCAGGGTCAAATATGCCTCATTTTATGTCCTCCTTCCTTTTGAAATTCAGGAAAAGCCAACCAGCATTAACATCAATACAGACTTTAAGAAACATTTAGAATCTATTCTCTCTGAAGCCTGCCACCTGGAGGTTTCATGTGCATGATAAAACTTTGGTCTCCACAACCCCTTATTGTAACCCAGACACTCCTCTCTATCGATAATAACTCTTTGAATCGCCAATCAGAAATCCTTTCAATCTACCCATAACCTGGAAGCCACTTCTCTGTTAAAGTTGTCCCACCTTTTTGGACCAAACCAATGTATATCTTACATGTATTTGACTGATGCCTCATGTCTCCCTAAAGTGTATAAAACTAGGCTGTGTCCCAACCACCTTGGGCACATGTTCTCAGGATCTCCTGAGGGCTGTGTCACAGACCATTGGTCATCCATACTTGGCTCAGAATAAATGTCTCCAAATATTGTACAGTTTGACTCTTTTTGTCAACAATAGGGAGGTGCATAATAGTGTTTATTGGTTAAAGAAAAGTAGATAAGGGAAGCAAGACAAAATTGGTCCCAGCAGAAATCAGAAGAGTGTCTGGAGAATAAATGAAGGGAAATTTTTCTAATCTTAGAGCGGAGATTGAGGCCTTGCTCTGGCTTTTCAGGTAGTGTTGCCATGATTATTGCTGAATATTCAAATACTTTATATCTTACCTGGAAGGTTTTACAGGAGGCATAATTTAAGAGTTAAATTTCATTCAGAGATCTATATTGATCTGGTTAAAACAATTTATTTTAAGAGTTTTTTAAAGTTATAAAATTGCCTAGTAGATGTTTTTGAATTATCTTTATTATCTGGAGGATTTTGATAAGCACAAGAGTATAATCCTGAATTTTACACATGACCCTTTCTTTATACTATATCCCTATAATTACTTCAGATTTCAGGAACCCTTGATTTTATATCACCTGGAGACTATTTGCAGTAGCCTTGAACATTATATGTGCACATCAGGAAAGAATAGGCTTCTTTTTAAAACTGCATGTCAATTCCCTGCCAACATTTTAGAAAGAATCAAGCCTGAATACTTAAAGATACGGCTCTAGCCATGTGAATTTTAGATGAGGGAGGGGGGAATATCTCTATTTTTCTTAAAGATTTTAAATTATTATTTGGGTTCTTGTTTCTCAAGTTAAAAAACAAAACAAAATAGTGTTTATTATTTAGATCCTATTATCACTCTTCTACTCAAAAAAGAAAAGGAAGAAAAGAAAAAATCAAAAGGCAGCTCTGGATTAATCAAGTCATGAAAAGGTTTCCAGATAAAAATTTCAGTTTCAAAAAATGATTTAATATCTTCATAAAATGGACATAGAAATGCTTCTGAAATTGGATTGTGGCATATTTCATAAAGTTTATTGAGCCAAGACTAAATTAAATCTAAAATATCAGAACTGCCACCCAGACTGCTCTGTGCTGTTCAGCTGAGCCTCCCTCACCAGAGGGACCCCTAAGATTTGGGCTCCTTGATCAGCCCCACACAGAATCACTGAGCACAACTCCATGTTCCCTAGAAAGGCATGACTGGGCTGAGCCTTTGATGACCTGGTTTCTTACAAAGCCCCATCGAGACATTGACAAGGCGGCTCATTTCTATCCAGTGTGAATCTGGGATGGTCTTGCAATAATAATATAAAAACTTGGCCAGTGAATTACCAAATCTTTTATTTTCTGTATTCTGATGCTTTGACATCTTGGGGACCTGCTAACCCTGGAGGAACTGTTCTCCTCTCCCCAGCTCCAAGGACTAGCTGAATCCTAGAGGGAGTAAAGAACCCCTGTGAGTACACCTTTCATATGTAAAACCACCAACCCAGAGCCCACACCCCACCGCCTGCGCTATGGGGCTCTCACACTCTGGGCCACTACTATCCCCCTTCCCCATCACCCCAGGGCAGGTACCAGACAACCAGGGAGACTCCCTGCACCACAGAGCCCACTGAAATGATTCAGACTCGCCAATCCCAAGCCTGCTTACCCTGCCTCATCTGTCCCTTCCCACAAAAACAAAACAAAACAAAATAAAGGCTCTTGCCCACAGTACCCTCGATTCCTCTGCCTATGGCCTATCTTGGTGTTTCCATATATGGCACCTCTCTTCTTGGGAACTTTGAGAAACAAACTATCTTTTTAATGGCAGTCATGTTCTTATCTATTGGCCTTACCATGCCTCAAATTTTCTCCTAGTGCACTATATTTTGAAACAGCTAGGGAAATAAATTTTCTTTCAACATATATTAATACATAGAAGTAGCTAAGATGAAGGGAGTTGCCCAGTAAGGAAGCTCTGTCCTTTAAGCACAGGCAAAAGGGTCTGGACAGAGCATTTCTAGCTTGATTTCATGGGACCTCCCCTGGCCGTCTCTGCTGGCTCACAGCACCCAGTTGCTCAAGCTTCCCTGTCTAAATACTTCTCCATGCAGTCCCAGTGACTGGAGCATTCGGATCTTCTTTTGGGCTGTCTTGAAGTTGATGATAATCTCCATCTTCCTGAGTTAGACATTTTTTGATGAAGGTCTTGACAGGAACGTGCTTGTACCCGTCACAGCTAGTTAGCCCCGAGCTGATGAGGAAAGTAAGTGCTGATATCTGTGGCTGAGGACTGTTCTCACACCCCAGACAGTTCATGTGGACTCCCAGAAATAACTGGTTACATTTATTCTCGCTTTAGGGCGAAGAACAATGGGAAATACTCTTTTTTTAATTTACCAAGTGGTTGATATATTTTCCTCACCCCAACTTTATTCAGGTATAACTAACAAGTAGAAATTGCATATATTGAAATCAGCATGTTGAAGAGATGTTGGCACCCCCACGTTCATTGCAGCACTATCCACAATCGATAAGATATGGAAGCAGCCAAGGCGTCCACATCAGATGGATGGGTGAGAAACACGTGATCTATATACTCAAGAGAATACTATTTAGCATTTAAAAAGATGAAAATCTTGTAATTTGAGACAACATGATAAACCTGTAGTACATTATGCTGCATGAAATAAGCCAGGCACAGAAAGGCAAGTATTGCATGATATCACTTATATGTAGAATCTTAAAAAGTTGAACTCATAGAAGTAGAATGGTTACCAAAGGCTGGGGGAGAAGAGTCTGTGAAGAAACAAGAGATGTTGATCAACAGGTACAGAGTTTCAGTTAGACAAGGAGGACTAAGCGTTAGTGATCTATTGCACAGAATGGTGACTATAACAAATAATAATGCACTGTATATTTCAAAATTGCCAAGAGAGTATCAAAATATTTTTACCACAAAAAAATGAAAAGCATGTCAAGCAATGAATTTGTTAATGAGCCTGAATTAATCATTCCACATTGTAAACATATATCAAAACATCACATTGTACCCCATAAATGTGTAGAACTATTTGTCAATTAAAAATAAAATTTTTAAAATTAATATTAAAAATTACATATATTTACATGTTTTTTATATAGGTATATATTATGAAATTATCAAATCAAGCAAATTAACATATATATCACTTTACTTATATTTTTTGGGGTGGTAAAAACATTGAAGATCTACTCTCTTAGTCAATTTCAAATATACAATGAAGCATTATTAACCATTGTCACCATGTTGTGCAATAAATCTCCAGAACTTATTTATCCTCCGTAACTGAAAGTTGTACCCTTTGACCAAGATCTCCCCATCCCTCCCAAAACATCCAGCCTCTGGTAAACACCATTCAACTCCCTGCTTCTGTAATTGAAATGCAGCTTAGTTGCTCACTGCATTTAGAGTCCAGTTAAAAAAAAGTAAAGTCTGATACCAAAAAAGTGAATTTATTCCAAAGCTAGCTGGGGTAAGAGGCATAGACGTCCTGCTATACTGCTTCACCTTTGGAGCAGAAAGCGGGCACTTTTATAAGGTGGCGGGGTGGGGGATGAGCAATGGCAGGTTCCCCCTGTTAGGTTGGTGCCTTGCCTATCCACAGTTGAGTTGACGCCTTCCTGGGCAGATGTAAGTTGTAAAATGGCCAAGCAGGCATGCTTTCCATATGCCCTCTAGTGGATCAAAGTTCCGAGACAACCCCCTAGAGGTGAAAATTCCGTGGGTTATGCTTTGGTCTGCAGATTGACTGCCAGCTCTCCAGGAGAGATCCATCTTGGAGCGCATAATTAGATGCCCTGTAAGGAATGTCTCGTGAGGGGGGAGGTGAAAGGTCACATTTGCATTTCGGAAGGGCTAGGTAGGAAATAGGGAGCTGGGCAAATGAGAAAAGAACAGATAGAGGGAAAACTAATTAAACCACTTCTTAAAAAAATGGGGGTACTCGGTTACACTTCTCTGAGTTGGACTTTCTTAGATTCCACAGGTGAGTAAGATTATGTACTTGTCTTTCTATGCCTGGCTTATTTCATTTTGCATAATGCCCTCCAGGTTTATCTATATTGTCCCAAATGGTAATATTTTGCTTTCTTAGGCTGAATAGCATTCCACCGTGTATAATACTATATTTTCTTTACCCATTAGTGAACAATATTCTGTGATTATGTCATACTGTATTGTGCTGTGTTGTACTATCCTACTTGCCATGGACCTTAATATCTCCTTACTCTCTGTTTGCAATAACATTTACTCTAGGCTCCCAGGAAGGACCTAAGTATGTGTGCATGTGGCTTTGTTTTGCACAACCTTCCACATCCTATGGAAATAAGGAGTCATAACAGGAAAATCTCTCTCAATGCTGAGCCCTCAGTGTTTGTCAATGAAGATTCCATTACTCCTGTTTAGCATATGTTAGAAATGGTGGCTTAGAGCCAGAGCTCCAGAGAGTGGGAATGTAGGACTCCTCTATTCTAACTTGCCAATGCTGTGGTGTAGGACTTTGCCATAGGTGGAAATATGAGGTCAGCTAGATGGCCTGGGGCCCAGTCCTGTCATAGGATGAGATGGGGGTCAGCACAAGATACAGGTCACAAAGACCTTACTGATAAAACAGGTTGCAGTAAAGAAGCCAGCCAAAACCCACCAAAACCAAGATGGTGACCAGAGTGACCTCTGGTCATCCTCACTGCTCATTATACACTAATTATAATGCATTAGCATGCTAAGAAACACTCCCATCGGTGCTACGACAGTTTACAAATACCACGGCAAAGGGAAGAAGTTACCCTATAAGGTCTAAAAAGGAGAGGAACCCTCAGTACTGGGAATTTTCCACTCCTTTATCAGAAAACTCCTGAATAATCCACCCCTTGTTTAGCATGTAATCAATAAGTAACGATATGTATAAGCAGCTTGAGTAGTTCATGCCACTGCTCTGCCTATGGAGTAGCCATTCTTAATTCCTTTACTTGCTTAATAAATTTGATTTCGCTTTATGGACTCATCTCAAATTCTTTCTTGTGTGAGATCCAAGAACCCTCTCGTGAGGTATGTATAGGGACCACTTTCTGGTAAAAACCCTGTACTAGAAAAAGGGAACAGTGCTATTAAGTCCCCATTGGAGGCAGGATTTCAGGATGTTATTCCATTTCTGTAAGTATAATAAAATATACACATTGATCTTTGTTCGTGGCTCCTGGCACACAGCTCCTAAAACCCACGGAGTCTCCTGAGTGATGAGTGTCTTTTTTATGCTGATGTGAGATGACTGGTGGGTGGGGCCCTGGATAGCTTCAGGATAGTGCCAGGAAAAACAACCCTGGAATTAGAGGGTTAGAACTTTCAGTCCCACCCACTCTGGGGAGGAGAGAGGGGCTGGAAATTGAGTTCAGCCACCAATGTGCAATGACTTAATCAACTATGCCTATATAACAAAACCTCTATAAAACCCCTAAATGATAGGGTTCAGAGAGATTATGGATTGGTAAATGCTCGATGTGCTGGAAGATGAGGTGCCTTGGAGAGGGCACAAAAGCACCATGTTCCCTACCCCCCATA
Organism: Aotus nancymaae; assembly: GCF_030222135.1. Lineage (NCBI taxonomy): Eukaryota > Metazoa > Chordata > Mammalia > Primates > Aotidae > Aotus > Aotus nancymaae. The sequence goes on from NW_026988455.1 coordinate 24,207,219, forward strand.
TCATGCCCTATGCACCTCTTCCATCTGGCCATTCTTTTTTTTTTTTTTTTTTTTGAGATGGAGTCCTGCTCTGTCACCCAGGCTGGACTGCAGGGGTGTGATCTCGGCTCACCCAGCTTCCACCTCCTGGGTTCAAGCTATTCTCCTGTCTCAGTCTCCCGAGTAGCTGAGATTACAGGCACAAGCCACCATGCCTGGCTAATTATTTTTGTATTTTTAGTAAAAATGGTGGTTCGCCATGTTGGCCAGGCTGGTCTCAAACTCCTGACCTCAGGTGCTTCACCTACCTCAGCCTCCCAAAGTGCTGGGATTACAGGCATGAGCTACCACACTTGGCCCCATCTGGCCATCTTTAAGTTGTGTCCTTTATAATAAGCTGGTAAACATAAGTAAACTGTTTTCCTGAGTTCTGTGAGTTGTTCTGCAAATTCTCAAACCTGGTAGTTGGGGGAGGGAGGATATCAAGGGAACTCCTGAGTTTGTAGCCAGCTGGACAGAAGTATGAATAATCTGGGCACTCCACTGTGTCCTGTGGGTCTGAGCCCTTGACCTTTGGGTCTGCAATAACTCTAGGAGTTAGTGGCAGGATGAGATAAACTGTAGAACACCCAGTTGGTGTCCACAGAGTTGGGGGAGTAGTGTTGAAAAAGATACCATTACTTGAGGTCAGAGAAAGAACATGAAAATTTCAAACTTAAAACGACACTGTAGGTTAACTATTATATTACAAATTTGTAGATGAAGAAATTGAAACAAGGAGACTAAGAAATTGCCAAAGTTATGAAGCTGATAAGCACCTAAACAAGGATTTGGACTTGGATCTATTTGAATCCAAAGCATTCCTTGTTCTCACAAACCAGGAAGCCCTTATGTTAGCAGGTGATGCTGGGCAATTACCCAAACATTTCCAATATCTCTACTTTGACAATCATGGAAGGAGCATGGATTTGGTCACTTAACTCCTCTGAAGTCCAAACCTGCCTCCTAAGGATGCCGTGAGGGTCAGTTAAGACAGAGAAATCAGTGTCCACTTGTAAAGTATGTTTATTATAATCATATCATCTTTGTTATAAAATATATTAGCATCAGTTTCTCAAGATACACCCATGGCAGACTTCTGCACTGCCTCTACACCACCAGCAAGGGAGCCCAGCACAGTTCCTTGGTTTCAAGATTGTAATTTGCAAAGAATCATCCGTCTGTGGCATGCCTCTGGTCAGGTAGAGACCAGTACTGATGTCCTTTAATTACATATGTTAGAAACCACAGCTAATTCAGGACAAGCTAAAACATTTGAAATAAATACCAGAGTGGCAGAGCACTAGCTGGCATACCAGCCAGTGCCACGTTACATAAAACAACCAAATAAAGCCAAAACAAAACAAAGCAAGATGTTTAATGTCCCCCTTTTCTCAAATACTGGATTCAGACATGACTGTTCTGATTCCATTCAAAGAAAAAGTCAATTCCACGTGATGGGAAATTCATATAAATAATCAATCAATTTCATTAAAACTTCTGGAAATCATCTGGACATTGTTCATATCCATTGATATTTAAATTTCACAGAGGCACAGAGGCTGGGGGAAAATGTGAGAAGTACAAGGTAAAAATTTGTCTAACACAGGAGTGAATGAATGAACAAGTAAATAGATGTGGACCTTCTCTGACTTAACTGCAGGGAGGTCTACATGTGGAAACTCAACCTACAAGGTGTTATCAGGAATTTCTCCTTACTTTAATAAGAATATCTCAGTTTAGTGTGTGGCCCGTCTTTCTTTAACTAAATATTGGTGTATAACTCATTCTACTTTGTTTGCTGTGCTATTCAATGCATTGAAAAAAGGCACTAATCATGTATCCTTCAAACTTTACCAAAATATTGCTATGTTTCAAAACCCCATATTTGGACAGGAGGTTCTCAGTCACTTACTTACAATGGAGAATATGTTATTGAATGACATTTTCTGCACTGCATTTGTTACAATTCTATCTTCACGACTCTAACTTGTAGAGGAAGAAAACATTACATTTATTGAGAACCTCCTCTATGTCACTATCTCCATTTACATTCATCAGTGAAATAATGTGTTGGTCCAATTAGTCAGACAAGCCACATTCTTTACTGAACACTAGTTAAATGCTGGGGACACAAAGATGAATAAGACACAGTCCCTGATATCAGGTGACTCTGGCCAGTAGGGACAGATAGGCACGTTTTTAAAAAAGAGATACAAAAAAAGGGCCAAAGAATACTAGAGAAGATTCTAATCATAAAATTATGTTCACAGGATTAGGAAGCTAAAAAGTAGAACAAGCTGGGTTTGTATGAAAAGAATTGAAAAGAGGCTTATAAAGAGATATTTGCACATTCGTTTTCATTGTGGTATTAGTCACGACAGCCAAGGTACAGAGGCAACCTAAATGTCCGTTCTCAAATGAATGGATAAAAAGAAATGTGGTATAGGAAGTAAATTATGAACCTTGAGGATGTTATGCTAAGTGAAATAAGTTGGTTATAAAAAGACAAACACTGTATTATTCCATTTACACTAGGGATCTAAAATAGTCAAGCTCATGGAGATGGAAAATAGAATGATGGCTGCCAGAGTCATTAAATAACTCTTTGTTTTCCCTTCATTAGAATGGAGAGAGTTGTTTAATGAATATGGAGTTTCATTTTTGCAAAATGAAAAAGTTCTAGTGATCTATTGTACAATGATGTGCTGTATTATACACTTTAAAATGATTATGAGGTTAAATTTAGGTTATGTGTTTTTTGCCACCAAAAAAACAAAGTAGGACAAGATCAGAAATAACTTCATAAAGGTTGGGTCTGTCACTGAATGTTCCCAAGAACACCATGAGGAGGAGGATATTTTACAGTTAAGGAAGCTGAAGACCGAATTTCAAGTCCATGTGACACGGAAGATTGAGATTTTCCATTACCACCTCCCCCATGTCTCTTCTGTAGGATACTACGTCCATATGATGCATCTTAAAAATTTTGCACGAGGCAAATCAGAAAGCACAAAATTTCTAATGTACTCTTTTGCTTCCGCAAACCAAATATGAACGAAATCAATAATCAAAAACTAGGGGAAAATATAGTAAATATACTAAACATTTATTTTTGTTTTCTTATATTTATTAACTTGCCTGTCAATAGAAATGACTAACTTTTAAAACTAAAACTAGGAGCTTTTAAAGCTGTAAGTGAAAACCGTTTTCCAGCCAAACAATGATTTCAAGCAAATGGAGTCCATTTAGTGAATGGTGGCTCCCAGAATGTTTTTATTGAATACAACCAACAATGACAAGAGTCACACACACATTGATTGCCTCCTCAGTAGGAAAGAGAATACAGGCTTCTTAGAACACTGAAATAAGGTCCAAAATAGCATTTAATAAAGAGATATGTATCTTCTCTTTTAAAGCAGTATTTGGAATTTTTGTTTATTATAAATTTGTTTGAAATATGAATATCCATTTAATATGCCAGAGAAACATACTACTCTTGCCCCCTAAAGTGGAAATATGAATTCTCAAAAATCTATAGATAAGATATACAGTAAATAGTGCATTTGTAGATATATTATTAGATTATAGCCATTGGTATTATTGATTGTCAAATAAATCAGAGTAGAGGCACACTGTTCATGTGGTGGTAATGTGAATGGTTCTCAACCCCCAGGGGATACTTTCAATTGTCATGACCTGTGAGTGCTACTAGCAATGAGTGGGTAGAGGTCAGGGATGCTGGTAAATATCCCACAGTGTGCAGTACAGCCCTTCACAATAAATGATTATTTGGTCCAAAATGCCACAAGTGCTGAGACAGAGAAATCCTATATTATGCCAATACTTTAATTGCTCTCAGTCCTACCCACTATGTCTTAGATCAATAGAAAAAGTAGGCAATGTTATTCCCTTCCAGGGAAAATGTCTTCAGGAAGCATACTGCTCATGGCTGGGAAATGCTTGTTTTCAACTGTGGTATTTTTATAGGAGTGACACACAATTCATCCAAAAGGAGATAGAATGATAAACTGCAGGCAAAGAGGAGACCAAGTTCTTTTCAGAACTCTACACTGACATTTAAATCATCTCAAAAAGACTGTAACAACTGGGAATTGGACCAAGATGGCACATTTTTTGATTTGCTACCAGATCCAGGAAGAGAACTGGGTCCAAATCAGTCCTCAAAAATGAGTTCCTTGTAAGTAAACATTTTATTTAGTTTGATTTATCCCATTAAACGTTTCACTTCATATACAGCATAACAAGATGAAATTAAAATTAGAAAAAAAAATCAGCCCAGAAAATGATCAGTAAGGAGGGAAATAGTAGGAAGTCAAACAAAGAAGTAAAATCTACTATATATATTTATGCAACCAGCTCATACCTGTAATCCCAGCACTTTGGGAGGCTGAGGTAGGTGGATCATGAGGTCAGGAGTTCGAGACCAGCCTGGCCAGCATGGTGATACCCTGTCTCTACTAAAATTACAAAAATTAGCCAGGCATGGTGGTGTGTGCCTGTAGTCCCAGCTACTCAGGAGGCTGAGACAGGAGAATCGCTTGAACCCAGGAGGTGGAAGTTGTGTGAACTGAGATTGTGCCACTGCACTCCAGCCTGGGCGACAAAGTGAGACTCCATCTCAAAAAATAAATAAATTATGCAGCCAAGAGTCACCCCCATGAAATCAAACTAGCTAACTAGGGCTCCTTTATCTCATTGGCCCTCACATGTACACGGGACAATTTCTTCATGTGGTTACCCAGTTGTCTCTGAGATATATCATGGCATTCATTGATCATATATTTGTTTTCCCACTTGTTTTATTATTTTTATGCTATTATGTCATGAACATTTGAGACTCTTGGTATGTGCTTTCCTGATCTATTGCTATGTATCACATGACCCTACAGTTTATCAGTTTAAAATATGCACACATAGTATCTTCCAGTTTCTTTGGACAAGAAATATGAGCATGACTTATTTAGGTCCTTGGCTCAGTCTCTTGCAAGACTCCAATCAAGTGGCAACTGGGCCTGCAGTCTCATCAGAAGACTCAACTGTGAAATGATCTGGAAGAGAAATACATATAAGAAAATGTATGCTCAAGGCAGATTGTCTTAAAGGGGGGATATTATTAAATAGCTGACCAGAGGCAGTTGAAGGTATTGGACAAAGCTTGAAGGCCAGCCTCAGATAAATAGAAAGAAGGGAATGTACAAAGAGTGTGAACAAGTCATCACATGAAGAAAACAAAACAGTGTTTAGCCTGTTTGAGGACTAATAAGAAAATCAAAGGGCTTCTGTGGGGGACATAAGAGATAAAATAAATGAATCCAGTAACAAAAGTGGTTAAGATAGAGGCCTCTGAGGGCCACAGTGCCCAGTTTCAAAGTCTAGCTCTTCCTCCTTGATCCTAGGCAAATTATTTTACCACACTGTGCCTTCAGCATCCTGCTATAAGTGGGACGACAGTAGTAACTTTTTTTTTTTTTTTTTTTTTGAGACAGGGTCTCGCTCTATCATCCAGGCTAAAGTGCAGTGGTGTGATCTCAGCTCACCTCAACTTCCACCTCCCAGATTCAAGCAATTCTCATGCCTCAGCCTCCTGAGTAGCTGAGATTACAGGTGTTCGCCACCAGGTTCAGCTAATTTTTGTATTTTTAGTAGAGATGAGGTTTCACCATGTCGTCCAGGTTGGTCTTGAACTCCTAACCTCAAGTGATCTGCCCACCTTGGCCTCCCAAAGTGCTGAGATTACAGGCATGAGCCACTGCCCCCAGCCGGTACCTGTCTTGAGGGTAGGAGCACACACATGCTAGGGACTCTGCTCATCAGCTATCATTCCTACTATAGTGACTGATGTCATTGGTACTTGTTATTATTCTGCAGATAGTCAGACACTACAGGAGAACATGGGGAGAGGGGATAAAAGGCACGGAGTGACCATTTAGGGCAATTATGTCCTGAGTCCGTCCATGGTGACCAGCACAGGGCGAAGGTAGAGGTACTGGTCCAGGCAGGGGTTGACAGGACCAGCCTTTGCAGAGTTACAGTGAGGACCCAGAAATGTAGGCCAGGCCAAAGAGAACTGAGGGCTTGGAGGCCAGTCTGGATGCCTGGACATGCGGGTTGAGGGCAAGGCAGGACTTAGGGATTGTCTGCAACAGCCAATGGTGACATTTTTTTAAAAGGAGTTTGTAAATCTTTTCAACACCTAGTTCCTTCTCCTGTCTGTAGAGAGTGCTCAGTAAATGCTGATGATTCAAAGTAAAATTAAATGCATTCCAGCCATCCTGTGGCCCCCTCTCAGCAGAAGATAGCATTTTAAAAATCATTTCAGCCCCATCAAAAATTTTTTAAAGGTTCAATATTTTACAACTTATTAAGATTTCCAAAAAGAAAGTATTGTCGTAGTACACACAAAAAAAAATACTCTTTAAAATTCCACATCTGTCTCATTTGAAATGTCTCTGTTACACCTGCATTTCCCCAAACATTTTGTCCTTCCTTCTCTAAGCTTCCAAACACACACAAATCCAGCTTACACAGGCCCCTGTTTCTCCCTCCTCCTCCTTGGTTTTTTAACCTTCTGTTTTTGTTTGAGGTTCGCTTTTTGTTTTGTTTTGGATTATTTGGGGATTTTTCCCCATTGTTCTGTTCCCACATTCCCTGGATTCTATCGGAAAAAAAATAACAGAGTAAAGCCAGCCATCTGACCCAGAAATCTTTCTTCCTCTCACTCTCCCTACCCAACCACCCGCCTTGCACCCACCCTTATAGTGGGGATGGTGATAACAGGGGCCACAGACACCTAGAAATTAGTATCTTTTCTCCTCATCACATAAGTAAACCCTGATTTTTATTTCATCTAAATTGCTGAGCCCAGAACAAAATCAAATCCAATCCAAATACCTGTATTTATTTAACCTCAAATGGAAACTACCAAGAAAAAAAAAATCTCCAATCACCTTGTGATCATTTTTAACTATAGCCAAACCTATTATAGAAAAGTCAGTTTCATGTTTTCTAACTCTCTGATTGCCACTCACTTTGGAATTTCCCAGACTGGAAAGGTGGGATATAAACAGTAGGGACACTGGGGTTTATGTCCAAAGCACTGGGCAGGGTGAAAGAAGGGAAATGACTTCTCAGTGTGCACAGGTACCTATGGGTGTGCTCTCACACATGACACCATGCACACACATGCACAAACCATATGCATCACACATGCCAAACACACAGGCACACACCACATGCCATACCCACATACACATACACACACATACATATGCATATGCATGCATGCACACATATACACAACACACACACATATACCCACACACATGCACAAAAGCTACATGCCAACTCTGTGTATTGAGGCTTTGGCAACTAAATAATCAATATGGATTGTTTTTAACTACATACAAATTACCAAGAGAGTGCTTAAGCAGATCCCCATTCGCCATATAGAGATTTCCAGATCATCTTTGCTCTTCAGCCATGTTCTGTAGACTCCAATTGTTTGCTGTGAATACTGACCAGCTTTCACCTCATAGAGATTTTGCCTCAAAAGTTGGGTACATGGACCCCATCGAAGCACCTCACATGTCTCCCCTTTTCTGTGGACATGACCAAAACTGAGCATCCAGCCTCAGCAGTTACGGTCAAAGCTCTATATTTAACTCCTTGTCCCTTCCAGCCCATGCCAACTGTGCTTGAACACATCATCATCATCATTGCCGTTATTGCCACCATCATCATCGCCACCATCATCCTCACCACCATCATCACCATCACCACCACCATCATCACCACCATCATCACCATCACCTATCATCACCTACAGTCTCAACTGAGCCGTGTCTCATTCTAGCTCACCACTGCCTTTCTCCAGCACACTGAAACTCATTGCTCTGAAGGGTGGAAACTTCAGAGCAAAAACACTCACAAAGTAGATCTGAAAATCTTCTCTTAAATATTATCCCTGTTACATGCCCAAGTACTCTAGCCCCCACAACAGTTGACATCCCAAACCACACACTCAATTAGCTACTGTAAGTCATCCAAGGCTCCAAAAGGGCCATGAGGCATCTTCTTAAACTAGAAATTCAAGAGAAGACATGCCTTCTGTACCCCTGTCCCATCTTCAATGACATGCTGGAGCCAGCTCCTATCAGTTGGTGAGAGCCAATTTTTAATTTGTCAGGAATTTTAGAAGCTGGTTCACATTGAGTTGGTAGCTTGAAATCAGCTATGGTGAAAGTGGCTACACCACAGAAACTGGCAGGTACTGCAAATCATGGCTCCTCCACCCACCCTCTCAGGGTTGTTAAACATTGACCAGAAAAAAACCTCTGTTTTCCTCCAAGAAACAAGGTATGAGGAGGGAGGAACTGCATTTTAATACTTAAATAGAAGCTTAGAAAATTGATTTTTAAGATCAGCCAGGGTCCCACAATATTTCCTTCCAGTTTTTGTCCCAGGCAAATATGTTTTCTATTTTACCATCACAGCATAGCCATAATTTTAATTTTTTCATATCATATTATAGACATTTTTCCTGGCACTATACAGCTTTTGTTACTATCATTCTAATGCCAGTTCCTCTACTTGTTTATTTTCATTCCCATGAACATTTTGGAACTTACAACATTCTTCTTTTTTTTTTTAAGACAGAGTTTTGCTCTTGTTGCCCAGGCTGGAGTGCAATGACATGGCTCTGGCTTACTGCAACATCCACTCCCGGGTTCAGGGGATTCTCCTACCTCCGCCTCCCGAGTAGCTAGGATTACAAGCACCTGCCACCATGCCCAACTAATTTTTCTATTTTTAGTAGAGACGGGGTTTCACCGTTTTGGTCAGGCTGGTCTCAAACTCCTGACCTCTGGAGATTTTCTTCTTGTTTTTAAATTTTGCAAATGATACATTAGCAGATTTTTATAACATGACTCAAACAATACAGAAGCCTACAAGCTCACGGCTACTCTCTCCTCCACCGCCCACACCACCTCCAGCTGTCTCCATCCTGGTGGAGGCCATATCTACCCAGTGGACTTACCTCCACGCCCTTGTACTCCTCTATACACATGCTGACATACGTATGTATTTCACCAAAGACATTTTAGGGAACATTTACATACATAGAAGAAATACAAAGGACACTGCAAGGCATTCTGTGTAACAGTGTGGGTAAAATAAACTCTGCTTTTTCCTTATAGTCGAGTTGTGTTTTTTTTTAATACCACTGCATTATATTCCATATATGGAGGCGTCAAGATCTATTTAAGCTTCTCCTTTACTGGAGACTCTGAAAAGTGGAATTGATGTGTTCAAGGTGAAAATATTTTTTAATTGCAATATGCGCTAAAGCAGTTCAGAAAAAAAGCCAGAGAGCATAAAGATGCCTCTTTCCCTACATATTTGCAAACCTTTCAATATAATATTTTTTTAATTTCCCAATCACATGAGCAAATTACTAGGCATATGGTAGTTTTAATTTGCATTTTATAATTAGAAATGAAGATCATATTTTCATATTCGTTCATTTTTTTCTGTGAATATCTTTGTTTTATTCTTCACCTTTTTTTATTTGTTTTACCTTTTATTATTTTATTTTTTAAATACGTTGCAAATATTTTCTACCAATCTATTACTTGTCCTATAAATTTGCTTATCACCTATTTTGCTATACATAAGTTCTAAGCTTCTTTTTTTCTTTTTGAGACATGGTCTCACTCTGTGGCCAAGGCTGGAGTGCAGTGGCTTGATCTCAGTTCACTGCAACCTCCACCTCCCTGGCTCAAACAATTCTCTTCCCTTAACCTCCCGGGTTGCTGGGACCACAGGTGTGTGTCACCATACCCTGCTAATGTCTATGTTATATATATATATATATACACATATATACATATAATTTTTTTTTTCTTTTAGAGATGGGGTTTCACCATGTTGCCTGGGCTGGTCTCAAACTCCTGATCTCAAGAGAGTTGCCCGCTTCAGCTTCCCAAAGACTACAGGCATGAGCTACCACACTTGGCCATCTAAATTTTCTTGTGACCAAACCTGACAATCTTTCTTTTTATTATTTCTTAGTGCTGGCTGTGGATTTATTTGTAAACTCTATTGTCAGTGGCTTCACACGTGCACACACACAATGATGGTTAATTCTGGGTGTCAATTTGCCTGGATTAAGGAGTGCTTGGACCGCTGGTGAAGCATTGTTCCTGGCTGTGTCTGTGAGGGTGTTTTCTGGGGAGATTGACATGTCAATCAGTGGATTTGGAGAGGAAAACCCACACAATGTAGACAAGCACCATCCAGTTGGCAGGGGACTAGGATAAAGCCAGCTGGGAGAATTGGTATTCAGCTTGCTTTGCTCTCTCTTTCTCTCTCTCTCTCTCTGCTCTCTCTCTCTCTTTCTCTCTCTCTCTCCTCTCTCTTTCTCTTTCTCTCGCTCTCTCACCCTTGGGGGATTTCTGGCTTTCAGCCTCTAATTGGTGGCTACAACACCTACCTGCCTTCCTGGTTCTGAGGCTTCCAGTCTGAGCCATGCTACCGTTTTGGTTGCTCCAGTTCTCCAGACTGCAGATGGCCTATTGTGGGACCTCTCCACCTCTGATCCTGTGAGCCAATTCCCTGAATAAATTTCCTTTGTATCTCCTGTTGGTTTGGTTTCTCTGGAGAACCCTGATGAATACACACATACACACATTATTTTTTATTTTTTTTTATTTTTCAAATTTTGCTTTAAGTTCTGGGATACATGTGCAGAACGCACAGGTTTGTTATATAGGTATACATGTGCCATGGTGGTTTGCTGCACCTGTCAACCTGTCACCTAAGTTTTAAGCCCTGCATGCATTAGATATTTATCCCAATGCTCTCCCTCCCCTTCCCCCTACTACAGGCCCCAGTGTGTGATGTTCCCCTCCCTGTGTCCATGTGATCTCATTGTTCAACTCCCACTTATGAGTGAGAACATGTGGTGTTTGGTTTTCTGTTCCTATGTTAGTCTGCTGAAGATGATGGCTTCCAGTTTCATCCATGTCCCTGCAAAGGACATGAGCTCATTCTTTTTTATGGCAGCATAGTATTCTGTGGTATATATGTGCCACATTTTCTTTAGCCAGTCTATCATTAATGAGCATTTGAGATGGTTCCAAATCTTTGCTATTGTAAATATATACACATATTATTTTTATATCTAATGCAGTTGTTTCTGCTCCAGCAACCATTCTTGGCTAAGAGCTCTCCTCCAGGCAGTGACTCGGGGATCTGAGCTCTTTCTCTGCCATCTTAGAGACCTTCCCTGTGGCCATGGGACACAGACAGAGCAAGTAATAGTGCTTAGAAGTCAGTGAAGGCCATACCAGGCATGGTACATATCCCTTTCCCCCACTTTCACCAGGCAGAACTCACTGACATATTCTCACCCAGACACAGGGAAGGCTAGGAAATGCCATCTTCCTGTGTGCCCAGTGGAAGCAGGGCATCATTTGGTGAAGATGTAGAGTCTCTGCCACAGCTTCTGGTTTTGTGTCTTGCTTCAGAAATCCTTCCCCACCTGCACAGGGTGAAAATGTTTCTCTCTATATTCCTCTCTACTGTTTAGAGGTGATGTTCTCTAAATCCACCTGGAATTTATTTTTGAGACTATAGTAAGGGTCTCAGTGGATAATTACTTATTCCAAAACCTCTTTTTACTATTTTGATACTGTAAGGCTGGTTGCCTCGCCGGGAGCTCGGACGCACATCCCCCCCTCCCCCTTTCTCCGAAAGCTTGGACATGCTCGGGTTGTTCCCTTTTCCCCTTCTCGCACAGCCTGGCTTTCATTAAAGAACCCAGTATGCAAGCAGAGTCTTGTGATTCTAGCCAATAGCAGCCAAGTCTTTCTAGCCAATAGCAGCCGAGTAATTCTAACCAATAGCAGCCAAGTCCTGTATGCAAACAAAGGCTTGTAACCTTACCCAATAGCAGTCCTGCTCTCCCACAACCAATCGAGCTCCTTCACTCCCTATAAAACCCCACGTCTAAGAGGAGTCTGTGTGACTTCTCTGGCCCCTCCTGTCAGATCGCAGAACCTCGCCCAGGAACTGATTAAATTTCTTTATTCCAATAACTGGCCTCAGTTGCCTCATTCAAACCTCGCTTGCTTCATTCAAACCTTACAGATACACCTCTTGATCAAACAAAATTGCACACACACATGTATAAATGGCTCTGTTTATGAACTCATTTCTATTTCAGTTATCTATCTGTCCTTACTGAATCAATACCACAATGTTTTAATGCCTGGCTTTGTGGTATGTGTTCATATAACAAACCCCTTTTCTTTGTCTTTCTCTGAATTTTCTTGGCTATTCATAGACAGTTGCTCTTCTATGTCTGCATTGTTTAAATATTCCATCATAGGGATATACAATAATTTATTGACCATTGGAATTTGGAACCTTTTTATTGCTATGAACTTCTTTGTATCTAAAACTTTGTTCATATCCACATTTTTTTCCCTGGAGTAATTTCTGGAAGTGGAACTGCTGGGTCAGAGAATATAAACATATTTAAGGTTTGGGGGATGGGCTACCAAATTGTGCTTTAAAATGGATTACCAAAACTTTTCCCACCAGCAACATAGGATATGGCTCTTTTCTCCACATGGTTGTCAGTTTGAGTGTTACAATCTTTAAGTAATATTTAATAAAAGAAATATCTTGTTTAAATATGAATTTATTTCATTTCAAGTAAGGTTAGCCTTATGTTACTGGATTTTTTTCTGTCTGGCATAAATTGCTTATTTATGTCTTTATTGCAAAGGATCATTAATTATAAATAATTTGATTTAAAAAAAAAAAAAAAAAAACAAGTGTGGCTTTTGTGACTGATTGTCCAAGAGCCACAGCTATGTCCTACAGTCCTATAATGGAATGCTGCCCACTTCACTAATATGAAAATCTGTGGAGCATCTCAACCTCCTGGACCACTCTTTTTTTTGGATAAATTAATTAGGGGAAGATTCTGCTACATAAAGCATTGTGGTGGCGCAGCGCCAGCCTTCAGGAGCTTCTTCCAACAGGGACCCTTGATCGTTGGGCTGTGAACTGTCCCGGGCGCCACACCAACCCTGCAACGGCCAGCCCATCCTGCCTCCACAGCGCAGAGAGGGGCCACGCCGGCGGCACCGCACACCCTCTGCGGATGTCCTGTCCCCCGCCAGGCCCCGCAAGCTGACAGGGTGGCACAGAGGCCCGCTTAGTTCGGAATGTGGCCGATCCCCGCAGGCAGTGGCAGGAGGGCCTTGAGGAGCTGCCTGAAGGCTCTACTGCCTTCCAGTCTTCGGGGAGCGACCACCACACACAAGGCGGAGGCTCCCTGGACCTCCCGCACGACTGATGAGTTAACTTGGTACTAAAGGCCACTGAACGGGAAAGTGTCAGAGGCCATGCAGGGAGCCTCCCACACAGCGCCCTTCAGCCAATGCAGTGAGGGAGGGACACACCCGGCGCCTTTGTCCCTTCGAGTCAGCCGGGTGGGAGGCGGAGGTGGGTAGAATGGGGGTCATGTGAAGGCTGAGTAAACAGATGTGATTCCTCACCCGGAAAACTCTCCAGGGCAGCCGCTGACCCACTTAGGACTGCCCTTTGTCCAGTCGTGATGCACATTCTGAAAAGGCCTGTTGTCGAATTCTTCTGCTATTCTGCAGTGTCAACAGACATGAAGCTCTGAAGTGGCAAATGAGGCACGGCTCTGACAAAACCCCTCTCATCCCCCAGAGGCCGAGCGAGTCAGACACACTTGGGGAGGTGAAGGGCCCCAGAGCGCAGGAGCGACCTGCCTGGTGCCAGGCATGAGGTGAGACGGGACCTGAATGTTCCCACCACCCTCGCAAACGGACCAGCCTCACCCCAACGCGGAGGCATCATCGCAGCAAAGGGCTGGTCTTTTTCTGCTAGGAAGCACTTAGCAAAACCCAGTGAGACTGCCACTCTGTCCTGCATCCCGTAAGGCTGCCAGACTTCAATGAATAGAGGCAACATTTAGTTAAATTAAGTTCAAACTTAAACAACAAATCATGTTTTCAGTGTATGTCCCTCCCATGCATATATTTTTAGTATGATTGTTTGTGCTAAAAACTCACCATATTGATAACCTATGTGAAGGCCCTTGCAGAAGGGCTGGTGGAGGCAGATTAGTTTCCAGGAAAACCTCCCCCTTAGTCAGGTGCAAGTCTCAAAGCTCCTCCAGAGACCATTTGGGAGCCAGGTGTGGTGGCTCAGACCTGTAATTCCAGCACTTTGGGAGACCCAGGCGAGTAGATCACCTGAGGTCAGGAGTTCAAGACCAGCCTGGCCAACGTGGAGAAATTCCGTCTCTACTAAAACTAGAAAAAATTAGCCAAGCTTGGTGGCGCATGCCTGTAATCCTAGCTACTCAGGAGGCTGAGGCAGGAGAATCATTTAAACCCAGGAGGTGGAGGTTGCGGTGAGCCGAGATTGCACCACTGCACTCCAGCCTGAGCCACAAGAGCGAAACTCCCTCTCAAAAAAAAAAAAGAGAGAGAGAGAGCATTTGAGGCTAACTTCACTAGAAGCTCTAATCTTTGGTTTAATAGCACCTGTCTTTGAGATCAACATTTTGGGATCCCTGATTCAGTAAGCTGTCATATCAATGCACTTATGTGATGCACAGATTAATAAGAGTTCATAAACATATCCCAAGGTCATTTACACAAGTTTGAAAAGAATTTTTTTTCAAACGACTGTAAAGGATATGAAAAAAAATTTCAAGTGCAGCTATTAATGACAAATATCAGTGAATACGTTTGAAACAATGATTTTTCATTATATAATAATATTACACACGCTTATTACTTTTGCCACTATACTGACCACTAAAATGATTGCCCCTGTGGATTTTTCTGTTTACCCGTTTTGTACAAGGCCTTAAATGGCTACCAACATCTATGTGAACTCCCAGCCCCAAAATCCACCACCAGAAACCCTGTTACAAATCCAAGAGAAGGGGTCGGAGTGGTTTTACTTGTCCTTCTGAGCACTGCCACATGCATCTTGGGCTTCTGACCCGCTCATCCATGGGCCCCAGCGTGGTCAAACCCACTGCAAAACCAGGTTGTGAGGAGGGACAGTTGTTCTGAGAAGACACCCGAACAAAACCTCCCATAGTCCAATCAATCAATTGCAGAATTACAAAATAAAGACACAGAAACTGCAGCTTGCACTTCAAGTACTGGCCAGGGAGATTTCATCAACAGTAAACTCAGAGGAGCCGTCCATGTTCTGGGCTGATAAAGCTGCGCACTGGGATCATGTGAGGTGCCTGCCCCCAAGACTGGTTACCCCAGAAGCCCCAGGTTGGCCCGCAGGGCTGATTGTGATGGCCACCATATTGCAATCCACTGATTTGGCCACAAAAGGGTAATGTCCCTCTGTGCTTGATGAAGTTCACACCTCTTATAGTACCTGTTCGGTTCTAAGAACTCAAAGAGAGGCAAGGAGGTCTTGAGCACCATGCCACATGGACACGTTTGTAGAAACCGGAGGCATTGGCCTCCAGGGAAGGAATGGGAGATAACAATTGCTGGGTTCAACTATTTAAATGGCTGTCATGCAGAACCATCGTTCTATTTATAGAATTCCAAGGGGCAGAGCCTCTTGTCACACACGAGTGACAGCTACAAGAAGAAAGATTATATTTTAAATTAAGGGTTATTAAAAAGTAGACTGAATAGTCGCCAGACAAGGCCCAGAACAAATAACATTTCAGAGCCCCTTCCCAGATATTCTGAGATTCTGTTTTAATTCCCACTTATTGCTTGAATACAGTCTTTTTTTAAACACCAACCTATCCCCCACCTGTCTACACTCATACTGCATTTAGCATCTCAGTCACCCATTCTGGCATTTTTCACATCCTGTCCTGGATGGTTTGCTCACTTGCAGCAGCCCAGGCTCTGTGATGGGCACAGGAGCACACAGAGATGCTGCCACAGGCCCTGCCTGGTCTCCAGCCAGGAGCAAACCATTTCTTATTCTTCCTTACCTTACAATCCACTTGCAATGCTGATCACCGCTTTTTTGTTTCTTTCTTTTTTTCTTCAGACAGAGTCCTACTCTATCTCCCAGGCTGGAGTGTAGTGGAGCAATCTTGGCTCACTGCAACTTCCACCTCCCAGGTTTAAGTAATTCTTGTGCCTCAGCCTCCTAAGTAGCTGGGATGGCAGGCGTGAACCAACACATCTGGCTAATTTTTCGTATTTTCATTAGAGGTCGGTTCTTGCTGTGTTGGCCAGGCTGGTCTTGAACTCCTGGCCCCAAGTGATCCCCCTGCTGTAGCCACCCAAAGTGCTGAGATTACAACTGTGAGCCACAGTGCCTAGCCTGCTGATCACGCTTTCTATCATCTGTCATCAGTACTCACTTAACCAAATAAAATTTTCTGCAGAATTCATTTTCTCAGGTGAATTCAGTGTTTAATAATAACCAAATGGGAAAATGACTATGTCATGCTCACCTTCCCACTTTATTATAATACCTGTTAATGAGTTACAGTGTGCACGACTAGTTCTGAACCATTCTTTTTCCTTTTATCTGAAAAGTAAATTTCTTTTTTTGCTTGAGTTTTTTAATTCAAAAGTTAAAGTTCCAATTAAGAGAAATCTTCAGTTTCAGAAAAAGTACTGATGTCCTGGGCAGCTGGCCCAGGCATGGGGGGCCTCACCTTCCAATGATCTAGTGAACTTCGGGTGATGCTAAATTTTACCAGCTCTGGTCTTTCTATTTCAGCCATCAAGGCGTCAGCCCTTGCTGTTCCTCACTCAGGGACTGGGCTGTATTTGTGGCTTAATGACCCACTCTGAAGTCCATTTCTGGGTTATGCCTTTTGTCTGCATTCTGGCTTCCAGCCTGGAGGGAAATAAACTCTTATTACCTACCTCACAGTCAAAATGAACATTTTCTGTGGGTGCTGCTCCCCTGGGTTGCTCATTCCACTCACCAGAATTGTGACCTTGTGTGGGTCTTCTTTTTCTTAACATCCTGAGCCAACACACCTAAACAATGTCGGTGAAGAAATACTCCCATAAAAATATTTTGTTCATTTAACGTATTTATTACGCAGCCTTTTACAGAAAGTTGACTTATTGAAGCACTAATGAACACAAGCCAGGTTTTCTTCACCCTTCCTCCACTCTCTAGTAGTGGTCAAGGGCCCAGGGTGTGGTCCCCAGGGAGCAGATGCCCATTTAGATGCCCATGACACCCTCCAGTTCTGTAGCCAATGTGGGCAGTATGCGGTATGGAAAACTCTCCTTCTAAGCATGCATTACCTTCCCCTTTCATCTCTGATCCTAACCTAGCAGTGATTTCTTTCCATTAAGAGGACATTGTGGTCCCATCTGGAAATGCATTTCTTTAATGAATATCACTCATGTGCTAGTTTACTCCACACTAAGGACATTGCTATTCTGCTTCTGGAGAAATCTCATGTTGCTCTGTATATAAAATAGCACCTGTTCTTCAGATATAGCCTCACAGAGGGAGAAGAAGCAACAACACTTCAAGCAGAAAGAAGGCTTTCTCTTTCCCTCACAGCCTGATTGGAGCAGACTGTGTCTGAGCAAGCCGTACCAGGCCACATGGGGACCGAGACGAGAGAACCACCCGTCCCAGCAGCACTAGAATCACTCAGTTCCTGCTTTGATTTGGCCTTCATTTTAGACACAACAACTAGATAGCTTTATAGATGAAATCTTATTGATAAAATCTGATTAACCTAATATTTATCCAAGTAAGGAGACCTAGAGAAGAAAAAGTAAGGCGGGCAGAGGAGCCAGCACCTCTCAGCTGAACTGGGAAGGGTTGTTAGATGCAGACAGATCCTAACTAACTTCAGCAATGTACTGGAAGACTAGCAGGCAACTCACAGAATTGAGGGGAGGTCAGGACAGCCAGGCTCAGAAGCAGAGCAGGAACAGAAAGGGGTCAGGAACCAAGGACACAAGCAGTGAGAGGAGTCTGCTGTCTCCAGGGGGGAGGAATCACTGCCACCATCACAGCCTCCCCCCACCACAGGCCACCCTCCTGGCTCAGCCACCTCCCCCAGGAACAGTCTCTATGTGACCCAGCATCTTTGCATCATTAATCAAGAACCCCTGGTGGGGGCTTCCAGTTGGCCTGACCTAGATTTTTAACCCCACGCCAGCTTTCAGGAGGCAGGAGAGAGAGAGAATCTGGCTCCCTTCAGCTTGCAGAGACAGAGTGAGAATTGATGTCTTCAGGGAATAGCCATGCCCCATCCGGTATTTACCAATGCCACCCGGTGACAAGTGCTTGTGCCTACTCCCCACTTTAACAAAAAATGAGTTAGAGGATGCAGGACTCTCAATCAGCAGCCAAGGCCGCATGGTTAATTACGATGTGTATTATTTTTGTATTACTGCATAACATACTTCCACAAACTTGTTGGTTTAAAATACTCATTTACGGCCAGGCATGGTGGCTCATGCCTGTAATACCAGCACTTTGGAAAGCCGAGGCAGGCAGATCACTTGAAGTCAGGAGTTCAAGACCGGCTTGGCTAACATGGTGAAGCCCTGTCTCTACTAAAAATACAAAAATTAGCCAGGCATGGTGGCACGCTCCTATAGTCCCAGCTACTCAGATGACAGAGGTATGAAAAATCACTTGAACCCGGGAGGCAGAGGTTGCAGCAAGCAGAGATTGTGCCACTGCACTCCAACCTGGGTGACAGAGTGAGACCCTGTCTCGGAAAAAGAAAAAAGAAAAAGAAAACGCACCTTTACTATGTCACAATTGCTGTTGGTCAGGGTTCTGGGTAAAGGTTGACTGGAATCTTTGCATAGGCTCTCACAAGACTGCAGCCAAAGGACTAGCCAGGCCTGGGTCCCACACAAGGCTTGGCGTCCTCCTCCAAGGTCTCACGGTTGTCGGCAGAGTTAAGTTCCTTGAAGCAATAGAACCACCTGCCATCAAGCTGCAATGGTTCTGCAGTGCTTCAGCTGCCATGGGGCTGCCCTATGATTCCCTGTGGGATGGCCAGAAACTCCACACGGGACCCTCAGCCATGTGGACATGCAATGTCTCCAAGGCCCATGGCAGAGCCGTGGCTGTGCTACTCTGTCCCGCTGGAGATCCTGCTGTGCCTCTGAGCTTCACCCACAGCTACCAGCCTCCTGGTGAACTGACACACATGCCCAAATTTTGTGTCTACTGTCACTGTGTTTTTAAGCGTTTTTTTGTAGAGACAAGATCTCACTATGTCGCCCAGGCTGATCTTGAACTCCTGGCTTCAAGCCATCCTCCTGCCTCATCCTCCCTAAGCACTGGGATTGCAAGTGTGAGCCATCACACTTGGCCTGCCACTGCATTTCAAAGAAGCCAAACCAGTATCATATTTCCTTCTTAGTGATGGGGGTCCTCCTTAGCGAGGACCAGAAAATTGTCCTTCCCTGTGGAGAGGATGCGCTGCCATTACCCTCAGCAAAGTTCACTCATGTACCAAGCTTTACTGTCCCGACAGTCAAGGTTCTCCAGAGATACAGGACCAATAGGGTATCTAGGTATCTATCTGCATTTTTATCTGTATCTGTGTCTGACCTACACCTAATCTATTTCTATGTTTATGTCTGTGTCTACATCTGTATATCTAATCTATTTCTACGTCTATGTCTGTATCTATATCGATATCTGATATCTGATCTATTTCTATATCTCTATATCTCTAGAGAGGTTTTAAGGAAATGTCTCCCATGATTGCCGAGGCTGGCAAGTCTGACAACTGTAACACAAGGCTGGAGACTCAGCTAAGCATCGATGTTGCAGTCTGGAGTTTGAAGGCCGCAATGTTAGGCAGGATTTCTGTGTTGCAGTGAGCTTCCTACTGATTGGATGAGGCCCACCCACACTATGGGGAGTAACCTATTTTAATTAACATCAACTAATTGTAAACGTGAATGCCATCCACAAAGTACCCTCACAGCAACCTCTAGACTGGTGTTTGACCAAACAACTGGGCGCAATAGCCTAGCCGGGTGGACACATAAAATCAGCCATCTCGCTGTCTTGTGATATTTCTCCTTCCTCCTCCTTAAGACACTTGCTGCTTTCTGCATGCTTAGCACAGGTTCATGCACCTATTCCCAAGATATTCCCTGTGTAAGCCAGCATTGTTGCACAGCATATTTGGTAAATGAGTGTCCCAGCTTTCTGAGTCCCAAAGAGTGGCTCAGAACAATACAATCACACACTATTATTACCTCTCCTGGTTTTGTGGCTTGACTTAGCTTAGCTGGACGGTTCTCACCAAGGTCTCTCATGTGGTTACAGACGATGGCAACTGAGAGACATCTTCAAGAAGGCTTTGAGGTTTCCTCATTCGTATGTCTGGCTCCTGGGCTTGAAAGACTCAAACTTCTGGAAGCTGTCACCACTGAGGCCTCCTGCTCGTTCCTCTATGTATTCCTTTCACCCAGCAGACCGAGCATAGCTGGACGTCTTACAGGACAGCTGGAGGTCTCCAGAGCGAATGTCCCAAGAGAAACAGGCACAGCTGTGTGGTCTCAGCTCGCCAAGCCTCAGAAGTCACAGAGTCACAAAGGCCCACCCGGGTTCGAGGGGAGACCATGTGAAACTGTAGACGTGTGTTAAAACTACTGCAGAACGCTTTCCGCTTTCTCCTGTGCGATTTGTCTCTGAAATTCACCCCGCAAGGACTGAATATAATTGTAGACCTGTCCTCTTTCAGGGTAATTCTCTCTGGCCAGGACATGACAGCATCTTCAGAAAGAAACATGGGGAGTGTATGTGTGCAGGTGGCTGGGTTCAGGTGCTCCGAGGCTTCCCTTCCCATCCCACCCCCATATCTCCCTTCCCCGGCATTCAATGCCTCTGCCTCCAACTTGCCAAGCCACTGGATCCAGCTCTACTTTTGATTCTTGGCCACCATCACCTGTGGGAACAAGAGAGAGGAGATTCTACAACACTCATTTTTGGAAGACCTTGGTCTGGGGACATATGTTGGAATTTGAACTTCTTTTTCTTGCATTTGTCCAATCGCCTATAAAAGTAATCATTCTACATTAGAGACCTAGAGGCCTTGAATGGCTAATATGTCGCATTCTGTCCTATAATGGCAGCAAATGAGCTGCAAAAACATTGACTTTACTGAATACTTCAGTCTAAGCAACCACAGGCAAAAATGTAAGATGTAATTTTCTGTTTAGCCATTGAATTCTATTTTGGTTTTCTATCATCGTGTATAAAACCACCCCAAAACTGAGAGGCTTAAAAACAACCATGTGTGTTTCTTATAGTGGTTTGACCTCTGCTGGTTTTGCTTAGGGTCACTCATGTGGCTAAACTGAGCTGGGGATGAGCTGGGCTGAAAGGGCCTGGGGCTGGGGGCTGGGGGCTGGAAGCTAGGATGGCTGGGACACCTCAGCTCCCCTCCACAGGATCCTCTCTCCAAACCTTCCTTGAATGCCTAGAATGGTTCGCAAACCCTGTTTTATATTTTAATGGCTCTCTGCATGTCTTCCTTGTTGTACTTACTATAGCTGCAATGTCTAACAGCAGTCCTCCCTACTGTAGTGTAAACTCTGCAAGGACAGGAACCGTGTCTTGCTCAGAATTGCATTCTCAGCACTTGGCACAGTGCATCTCACACCCCCACATAGCAGGGCTGCACATGGTATAGCCACAGAATGAATGAAGCAATAAATGCATGGCAGACAGTGGACTCAAATCCTGGTTCATGCATTTAGTAGCTGTGCGGCTTAAACATCAGTTTCCGTCTACAGAACAGGAAATGTAGAAACTCTGTCTCTGGGTTGCGGTGATGATGAATGCAGCAAGCATACACGCATGTCTGGAGCACGTGCTGTTTGTGAGAAGCACTTGGGCAGCCAGACTGCCCGGGAGTAACTGTGTGGTGGGGTGTTTAATTCAGGGCCACTGGGCACATCATGGCACCTTAAAGTCAACCAATTCCTTCTGAGAAATTTAATCTCTTTCAGGGAAAGTCAGAGGAAAGGGGAAGGATGATGGGGTGACTTTGAAAAGCAGTGGTTGGGAATGAGTGGTTTCATCACAGAGGTGATGTTTGATGCAGGGAGTAACCAGGAACCCACACAGCTGGTGAACATCAATCTGTGCCTGCGGCTAGAGGCAACTCATGGGAACCAGGTCCAAGATCCCCGCAGGCCTCACAAAGGATGGAGAAAATGGACACGCCCCCGAGTATGCTGGTGGACAGTGAGATTGGCGCAGACTCTCTGGAGGACAACCTAACACTACTGCTCAGAACTGTCACATCCCCAACCCCCAGGTGACCTCGAGGAGCTCACTCCTCACCTCGCTGAGGAAGCACCGACCTGACCCTCTCAGTGGGAAAGGGCAGTGAATAAGTAACTAAAAGCGATCACTGCAGATGGGGATAAGACGTGTTCCGAGAATAAAGCAGATGTAACGTAGAGGACGGGATGGAGGGCACAGGACCAGCTCTCCACAGTGCTGACAATTGAAGAGAAGGGATGTCTCCCACATGGGAACGGCACGATGAGGGACATGGAGGTAAAAGGGAGTAAGAGCAACATTTAAAAGAAGGAGGGCACGTCCACCAGGCCAGGGGATATGGGTTTCATACTAAGTGCATGGAGGGGCTTCAGCAGAATAACGGTCCTTTTTAAATGATGGCCCTGCCACTGGGCAGGAGGCAGCCGTGGTGCTGAGAAGTAGAGGCAAGGACACGATGGTGACCTGAGTGGGCCAGAACAGGTGCAGCCCATTTTCTTTTCATGGTTCTATTCTTATAATTTTTTTCACCATGAACACATACTGTAATAAGAAAAAATAAACAAATGTTATTAAACAGCATCGGAGCCGCAGGGCTGCCTCCACCCTTTGCTGAGGACCGAGGACCCATGCTCTTCATTTATTGCCCCTCAGAGCCAGAGTTAAGGACCTGGAGGCCGAGACAGGCAGAGTCTGTGACCAGCAGGTGGGGGATTCCCAGGAGTGGGGTTGACAGGCCGCAAAGAGGGAGCCCAGCAGCCACAACAGCTTGGTCGTCCAACAGGCCCCTCACTCCCATCTCCTGAAGTTTGGGAGGCGGGCACTGCTGACACTGTGAGGGGAGCCTGGGAAACACCAAGGCGGCGTGAACCTCGAAACCCTCCCTTGTTTCTGAATGTTCCTTGCAGGTGGACTCCCTTAGCCTCTGCTCTGACTTCCAGACACGGTAAGGTGGAAAGCACCAGGCAAACCGTCTCTGGTGCCCGTCACTGGGGAAGCAGAGTACTGAGTGCACTGCACACCCAAATAGCTCTACCCCGCTCCATTCTTAAATGTGAAAGGATGCTTGATGGGATTCGCCTTCTAGAAGTGTCTGCATATCTTGGTTGGCACGTGTGTATGAGGGAAGCACTAATTCAAGATGTTTTAGAGTCTCTTAAAAACCCGCTTGTTCTGCTCCTATTTTTTTCCCCACGAAGACCCTCAAAATTACCTGAAAGAAACCCCAGGTCAGTTCTTGCTGCTTTGTAAGGGTGGTAATGCGTTTGCATCTGGAGGAAGCTGTGGGGTCCATGACTGGGCCGCCAGCCCAGCTAGAGGAGGCTATGCCAAGGTGAGACATACTCAGTCCGGAAGACAACGCCCAGGTACTGAGGCCACCGGTCCAGGGTTCACCAGTTGGCTTTGGGAATAGTTCTGTTCCACAGCCTGGCAAAGTAAACTCCACGAAACTAAACCCTACTTTTGCATTGATTTCTGTGATAAAATCAGACATTTTTTCCCACGGAAAACAGCTTTAGCTACAAGTTACAATTAAATATTCAACTTTAAGTGTTGCTATTTTAGAAGAAAAATGATCATTTTCCCACGAAATTGACCAAAACTAAATAACACAGCACACACTCTGCATTAAAAGTTTAGGAATCCTGTCAGAAGTTACATTCCCCTGGGCAAAACCCAGAGGAGAGCAGATATTCTTCATTTCAATACCCTAAATGTCTAGCTATTTCTTTGGGAAGAGTTCATCTTCTGAGTATGAATCTTTGTATTGCTTCCCAAGTACATTTTATGGCTTTTGTTTGCTATCCTCAGAGTTTTATCTTGCCAGTAGTCTCTCTTTTTCTATTAAAATAATTGTTTCAATGGTTTATTTTTTTGAAAGTGTAGCTATTTGCACAAAATCAAGTTTTTAAATCCAGGTTAGAAGAAATGTTAAGGTAATTTAGTTTCATCTTTTAACATTAGAACGAAGTCCCTTAGCAAAGGTTCTGGCAGACAGTGACCAGCCTCCACCTAGACGTGTTCTCAGAAAGGCATGCACGGGGGTCCTGACCGGCCCTTCATTGTCATGGGACTGTCCCTTGAGAGAGCTTTTCTTATTTGGACTGGACGACGCCTGCCTCCCGGGCAGGAGCCTCCCCACCTGCCATGACGCAAGACAGCAGCAAGTCATGCCTATGACAATGCTTGCTCTGCAGAGGCCCTCAAAAGTCTGCACTGTGTGCCTGATGAGCCCTCAACAGCAAAAGGAAGGACAGGCCTGAAATGAGAGCCCTCCTTTCTGCAGGACACATCCCCAGCAACTCCATCAGATCCTCATGGCTTCCCAAGCTCTTCCTTCTTCTTATTCAGCATTCTGGGCCTGTGGGGCTCTGTGGCGCCCAGAACAACCACAATCCTCCAAGGAAGATGGAGCAGGGCAGAGTTCAGTGGGGTGTTGCACATCCTACTGGGGACAGAAAAGGCTGGTGTTGGTAAAACCAAGCAGCGGGAAAGGCAAGCAGAGAGGCTGCCCAGACGAACCCGCACAGGTTCCCAGGTTCTGGCCAAGGTCCAGGAAGCCTGCAAGGCGTCTGCCTCCTCACTACGCTGTCTTGGTTGGCTGGGAAATGGATGCTGCAGATTATTCAAATCAAGGGGAATATTTAGAATACTCCGTCAAGGACAGACAGATGGTACAGAGAAGCCTCTAGTCCTGAATAATGAGAATTTTCCCCTGCTCCGTGCAGGACGTGGTCTGCGCTCCAAATCCCCTACCACAGACCCTGCTGCTTCCTGAAACCAGCTGGGAGAAGCAGCTGCAGTTTGCTATTTCTGGTCATTTCTCATCCCATGATGTTATTACTCATCCCCAGGGAATAGGCCGAATCTTCCTGTTACCACTGCTTGCCATGGACAGTGCTAACTTCTCTTATTTTTTTGTTGTTTTTCAGCTTTATTAAGGTATATTTGCCAGATAAAAATTGTATATATTTAAGGTATACAATGTTACAATTTGATATACACATACACTGTGAAATGATCATCATAATGCAATTAATGAACACATCGATCACCTCACATAATTACCATGGTGTATGCACATGGGGGGGCAGTGAGGACACTTAAGATCTAATCTCTTAGCAAATTTCAAATATGCAATATAGTATAGTTAACTATATTACCATGCTGTACATTAGATCTGCAGAACTTATTCATCTTATAATTGCAAGTTTGTATGATTTGACCAACATCTCCCCATTTCCCCCAGTCCCCAACCTCTAACAACCACCATTCTTCCCTCTGCTTCTATAAATTTAACTTTTTAAGATTTTCCATGTAAGTGAGATTATATGGTATTTGTCTTTATGTGTCTGGCTTATTTCACTTAGCATAATGTCCTCCATGTTCATCTGTGTTGTTACAAATTTCAGGATCTCCTTTTTTGTGGCTTAAAAATATTTCATTGTGCATATATGACACATTTTCTTATTCATTCGTCTGTTGACAGACACTTAGGTTGGTTCCATATCTTGGCTATTGTGAATAATGCTGCAATAAAAGAAAAACAATCCTAACATTCATAGGGAAGCACGAAAGACCCCAAATAGTCAAAGCAATCTTAAGAAAAAATAGCAAAACTAGAGGCATCACCTACCTGATTTCAAACTATATTTCAAAGTTATAGTAATCAAAACAGCATGCTACTGTTAAAAACAGACACACAGACCAATGGAACAATAAAAACAGACATACAGACCAATGGAACCAAAATGAATGCCCAAAAACAAACCCACCCATATAAGGTCAAGTACTCTTTGACAAAGGTACCAGGAATACAATAGAGAAAAGGTGGTCTCTTCAATAAATAGTTCTGGGAAAACTGTTTATCTACATAAAAAAATAAATAAATTGTACCTTCATCGTACATCATATACAAAAATTAACTTAAAATGGATTAAGTACTTAAATGTAAAAACCTGAAATTGTAAAACTCCTAGAAGGAAACATAGGGGAAAAGCTCCTTTAGCTCGCTCTTGGTAATGATTTTTTGGATATACACCAAAAGCACCACCAATATAAGCAAAAATCGCTTTTTTAAATTGACAAGTTTTCTCTCCAAAAGCAGACTTCTGGGCTAGCTTTTGGTCTGTTTTACTAGTCTTCACAGTTGAAATCTCCTCTTTGAAAAATTTTAAGCTTTTTTTTAAAAAAAAAAAAACGGTGTTTCTGGTTGACTTGAGTTGGGTACAGAGGGGTTCACTGGGAGGCAGCAGGGAAAACTGTTTCCCCTGAGCCACCCACCAGCTGATGTCAGGAGGTTGGACACTCACACAGGGAGAGGATATATGTTCTGTTCAACAGAGTCACTATGTCCTGCATAGTCACACACCAGACCAACAACACAGGCATCACCCAGGAACTTGTTACACACACAGATGATGCAGCCCAGCCCACACCCACTGTGGCAGAGCCTCTGGCTGTACCCATGCAGGGGAATCTCCTGTCTCAGGTTTGAGATCCACAGCCCCAGACAAGGGTTTTCTGGCTGCATAGCTTCACCTATCACCTTTGCTTGAATGAACATGCTTTCAGAGGCCAAATCAGGATGACAGTCTCAGTTATTTCTGGCAGGCAATCGCAGGCTCTGATATGAAGCAGTCTAGAATTTCTCCTCTTCCTCAGGGGCACTGCTAACCTCACTGCACCTGCTACCCTTTCCAGGTATGTGAGCAGAGGAAATGAGGCTTCGATGGAGAAGGCAGCATTTCCCCCTCCTCTCTGGTCGATATACTCAGCTCCCTCCATATTTGTTCATATGGTTTCACTTCTGAACTTTATGAAAGTTTGCTTCCAATCTTTACATATATCATAAATGAATAGTTGGCCAAATGCTAATAAAAAAATACATGAAGTTATTACTTGAAAGGAAAGTTGATTATTAAACCTAATAAACAATGAAGGCATCTCAAAAAAAAAAATCAGTCTTCTTTTGCTGTTTTTTCTCATGCAAACCAGCAACAAAATGTTTCTACCTCTTGTATTTTTCCTTATTCCAAAAAGAAGTGAAGAGGCTTGAGGAAACATATTCATCATAATGGAGAGACCCAAAGATAGAGAAATCAGGAAGACAGGAAAACGAAAGTTCAAGGCAAGGAGACAGCATGGAAGGTGAAGGGCTGAGTGACCTGGTGGGCGGGTGACTGGGGTGGCCTGCCTTTGGTCACCAAGTTGGCACACACGGATTCCGAGCTGACTACTGGCTAAGGAAAACCGACTAATTACAAGCATTATAGAGACCACAAGGCAAACCAACCTGGTCTTTAAAAGAAGAGCAGCTTTGCCAAAGATGAGAATTGATTACCCCCAGTAGGAGTCAGAACCCCAAGTCCAGAGGCTGCCACCCCAACATTACCCGTGATGGACACTCACATCTGCTCAGCCTGTGCACACTTACACACCTCTCTGCCACCCAGTGGTTCTTCCCAACACAATGCAGGTGCTCAGTTATGACTCAGAATGTAAGAATGCTTTATGGATGATGACTTATTTTCTGCTATAATGAGTTTTTTCACCTTAAAACATACTAAATTAATGCATAAAAGATTTTGACATCACAGTTGCTAGCAAAGATATAACACATGCACCAATTTTTGCTGACATCAGTGTCCAATCAGAAAATATCACGTGAAATCAGTTTGGATGGTAGGGCCTTGATGGCTGAACTCAAACATTTTGCTTTGCATGTGAACACCAGGCCCCAGGGCCAGGGGGCAGAGTCCCCATGACTCCTTCGTTTGTCAGGTGCTCTGTGCTATCTCCACCTGTTTTTAAGCACTCTGGTGTGCACCCTTTATTTTGCCTTATTTTTTTGTGCTGCTATCTTGCTATTTTTTTAAGTGAAAGCAAGTTTATTAAGAAAATTAAGGAATAAAACAGTGGCTTCTCTGTAGACAGAGAAGCCCCAAGGTTGCTCATTTTTATGGTTATTTCTTGACTATATGCTTTAAAAAGGGGGAGTGGATGCTTCCCCTTTTTAGACCATATGGGGTAACTTCTTGATGTGAAGTGGCCATGGTATTTGCAGACTGTCGTGGTGCTGTTGGAAGTGTAGTAGTAAGGACAGCCAGAGGTCACTCTCGTCATCATCTTGGTTTTGGTGGGATTTAGCCGGCTTCTTGACTGCAACCCATTTTATCAGCAAGGCCTCTATGTCTTTCATCTTGTGCTGACCTCCTATCTCATCCTGTGACCGAATGTCCAACCATCTGGATAATCTATCCTTTTCTTTTAATGTCACCTCATATGTAAAAGATATATGTGAACCCTTGGATCTATTACTGGGCCCTCCATTCTCTTTCACTGGTCTCTTTGTATGATCCTTTCTTGTTACCATGCTATTGTTTTGGGGTTTGTTTTATTACTATGGCTCTGTGATATATCTAAGCATTGTGTAAGGTGAGTTTCTTAACCCATCCCATTGGTTCTTTGCTCAAAATGGAGAATCTCTATTTCTCCAAATAAATTTTAGAATCACTTTTTTTTTTTTGAGACAGAGTCTCACTCTGTCGCCCAGGCTGGAGTGCAGTGGCGTGATCTCAGCTCTCTGCAACCTCTGCCTCCTGGGTTCAAGCAATTCTCCTACCTCAGCCTGTAGCTGAGATTACAGGCACCCACCACCTCACCTGGCTAATTTTTGTATTTTAGTAGAGACAGGGTTTTACCATGTTTGGCCAGGCTGGTCTCAAACTCCTGACTTCAAGCAATCCACCTGCCTCAGCCTTCCAAAGTGCTGGGATTACAGGCATGAGCCACGATGCCTGGCCTAGAATCACTTTTTTGTTTCCCAAGATATTCTGCTAGGATTTTCATTGTAGTTATATTAAACATTTGAAAAATCTGCTTCTTGATAAATGATGTTTTCCCCTCCATTAATATGGCTTATCTTTCCATTTTTTCAGCTCTTCTTTCATGGTCTGTAATAGGAAGTTAAGTTTTTTCTCCATAAATGTCTTACACATTCTTATTAGATAGTGCCTAGGTAGTTCATTTTCATGTTGCAGTTTTATTTTCCAGCTGTTTATTGCTGACAAATAAGAACAATGATGAGTGTTCTTATTTCTTGATGTTATACCTGGCCACCTTTGAGGGTGACATTTGTAATTGTTAAAACTTGTCATCATTTTGCTCTCAGGGTGGCTCTATGCAATGTTTCAGTGATGGCTGTCTTCATTTCCAGGAAAAGAGATCCTCCCACAATAACTTTTTATACCTTTGTGAAATGCATTCATTTGAAGAGACAAAAAGGAGAGAGATGAAATGGAAAGCTCTTTGTTAAAAGCCAATCGAAGGGATCTATCCAGTTCCAGAATCACCTCCCTGAGGAAGTGACAGAGGCTGAAGGCTGCATTGTTAGGAGCAGTTTGGGCTCCAGTGCTCCTGAAGATTTGCTGATTCAGAAATAGTTGCACAGACCTAGGCCATATAGCATGAGTAGTGAGTGACCGAGTGAGCAACATTAACAGAACTTGCAGCTTATTTAGGTGACAAAGATAACATCTAACATCATGCAAATGAGACAGCCAAATGCTTAGGCCGATAAAAGGGAGTCCTCAGAGAATTTCCAACCCACCCAACAAGTGTTTACATCAGGTGCTTTTGTGCAGATGAGGGAACCTGCCCGCGGTCTTGTCTCAGCTTGCCCACATGAGCACTGAGGGAACGGGACAGAGCCACAGGCAGGAGGGAGGAGCCTGTCCTCTTCCGTTCCTGTGTGGTGGCCTGGGATTCAATCTGTAAGGTGAGGGGCCTGAAAGAAATTGAAGAGGACACCAAAGATGGAAAGGTATTTCATTTTCATGGACTGGAAGAATCAATATTATTAAAATGTCCATACTATCCAAAGCAATCTACAGATTAAATGCAGTCTCTATTAAAATAACAATGATATTCTTTACAGAAAGAGAAAAAACAATCTTAAAATTTATATGGAGTCACAAAAGACCCAGAATAACCAGTTCTACCCTAAGCAAAAAGAACAAAACTAGAGGACTCACATTATCTGGGTTAAAATTATACTACAGAGCTGTAGTAACCAAAACAGCATGGCACTGGCATAAAAACAGACACATAGACCAATGGAACAGAATAGAGAACCCAGAAACAAATCCACATACCTACAGTGAACTCATTTTCAACAAAGGTGCCAAGAACATTCCTTGAAGAAAGGTCAGTCTATTCAATAAATGGTCTGGGAAAACGGGATATCCATATGCAGAAAAATGAAACTAGACCCCTATCTCTTACCATCTACAAAAATCAAATTAAAATGGATTAAAGACTTAAATGTAAGACCTCAAACTGTGAAACTACTACAAGAAAACATTGGGGAAGCTCTCCAGGACATTGGTCTGGGCAAAGGTTTCTTAAATAATACCGTACGGGTGCAGGCAACCAAAGTAAAAATGGAAAAAATGGGAACACATCAAGTTAAAAAGCTTCTGCACAGCAAAGGAAGCAATCAACAAAGTAAAGAGACAACTCACAGAAGGGGATAAAATATCTGCAAACTATCACTCTGACAAGGGATCAATAACCAAAATATGTAAGGAGCTCAAACAACTCTACAGGGAAAAATTTACTAATGCAGTCAAAAAAAAGGCAAAACATTTGAATAGATGCTTCACAGAAGAAAACATACAAATGGCA
This sequence comes from Aotus nancymaae, assembly GCF_030222135.1. NCBI lineage: Eukaryota > Metazoa > Chordata > Mammalia > Primates > Aotidae > Aotus > Aotus nancymaae. The sequence goes on from NW_026988455.1 coordinate 24,238,254, forward strand.
AACAGACATATGCACAGGTGCTCAACATCATTGATCACCAGAGAAATGCAAACCAAAACTACAATGAGCCATCATCTCATCCCAGTTAAAATGGCTTTTACCCAAAAGTCAGGCAACAACAAATGATGGCAAGAATGTAGAGAAGAGGGAACCCTCGTACACAGTTGGTGGGAATGTAAATTAGTATAACTACGATGGAGAACGATCTGGAGATTCCTCAAAAAACTAAACATAGAGCTACCATATGATCTAGCAATCTCACTGCTGGATACACGAAAGGAAATCAATGTATCGAAAAGATTAACTGCACTCCTGTGTTTTTTGCAGCACTGTTCGCAATAACCAAGATTTGGAAGCAACCTAAGTGTCCATAAACAGATGAACAGGTAAAGAAAATGTGGTGCATATATGCAATGGAGTATTATATCAGCCACACAAAAAAGAAAAAGATTCTGTCATTTGCAACAACATGAATGGAACTCATTCTGTTAAGTGACATAAGCCTGGCAGAGAAAGACAAATATCATATCTTCTCACTTATCTGTGAGATCTAAAAATCAAAATGATTGAACTCATGAAGATAGGAAATAGAAGGATGGTAGCGAGAGGCTGGGAAGGGCATTAGTGGGTTGGGGGATAGGAGGGGATAGAAAGAATGAATAAGACCTAGAATGTGCTAGCAAAACAGGGCGACTGTAGTCAATAATAATTTAATTGTACATTTTAAAATAATTTTTAAAGTATAATTGGATTGTTTGTAGCACAAAGAATAAATGCTTGAGGGGATGAATATCTCCATTCTCCATCATGTGATTATTATCCACTGAATGCCTGTATCCAAACATCTCATGTACCCCATAAGTGCATATATATATATATATATATATGTATGTATGTATGTACGTATATAAGTGTATATGTGTGTGTGTGTGTGTGTATACACTGTGCTCAAAACAATTAAAAGGTTTTTTTAATTAGAAAAAGACACATCAAACTAATGAAAGAAAAGGTACTCTGGTTGAAGTTGGGTTGGGGCCCTAAAGACTCATCTGTCCCCCTTATCTTCAGGTGGCCACTGAGATCTCTCCACAGACCAGCTCCTTTCATCCAGAAGAGAAGTGCATGATCACCAGGAGCCCAGTCACAGGAAATTAGTGCCCAGACGCAGGACTCAACCTGCAGCTGGCCATCTTTCATGATCTTCCTTGAGATATTTAAAGTCCCCATTGCCAAATTGCTACCCCAGCTCTCCTGCAATTTACCAGGTAGAAGTGTTCCTTTTATTTATTGTTTTCTTAAGAGACAGGGAGACAAGGTTTCTGTCGCCCATGCTGGAGTGCAGTGGCACAATCATGGCTCACTGTAACTTCTAACTCCTGGGCTCAATTGATCCTCCTGCCTCAGCCTCCCAAGTAGTTCGAACCATGGGCACATGCCACCATACCCAGATATTTTCTTTTTTATTTTTGTAGAGACAGGGTCTTGCTATGTTGCCCAGCCTGGTCTCAAATTCTTGGCCTCAAGTGCTTCTTCCACCTCAGTCTCCCCAACAGGCATAAGCCACCACACCAGGCCAGGAGTCTTCTTTAAATGGAGCATCAGACTCATTAAATGAGTTGTGCACATCAAGTTCTGACAATGGAATGATATTCACTGCTGGAGCCCCTCCCTTCCAAATGTGGTACCATAATTACTAGCTTCCTCACATGGAACCAGCTTTGCAACCAGCCTATAGGTTGTGGATGGAAGAGCAGTCAGCTTGTTCTACTTCTGTTTGATTACCCTAGTTCGTGACTAGTTTTTTTTTGTTTTGTTTTGTTTTTGAGAAGGAGTTTCACTCTTGTTACCCAGGCTGGAGTGCAATGGCGCGATCTCGGCTCACCGCAACCTCCGCCTCCTGGGTTCAGGCAATTCTCCTGCCTCAGCCTCCTGAGTAGCTGGGATTACAGGCACGCGCCACCATGCCCAGCTAATTTTTGTATTTTTTTTAGTAGAGACGGGGTTTCACCATGTTGACCAGGATGGTCTTGATCTCTTGACCTCGTGATCCACCCGCCTCGGCCTCCCAAAGTGCTGGGATTACAGGCTTGAGCCACCGCGCCCGACCGACTAGCTGTCTTAATAAGATTTGACACCTACTGATACTTGATTGACTTTCAGATTCAAACTCATCTTAGAGAACAAAGGTGAACTGTTGGCAATTGAAGCTACCATACGTATTTTCTTTTTATTTATTTTTTAAATTTTTTTGAGATAAAATCTCACTCTGTCTTCCAGGCTGGAAGCTGGAGTGCAGTGGTGCAATCTCAGCTCACTGCAACCTCCACCTCTTAGGTTCAAGCGATTCTCCTGCCTCAGCCTCCTGAGTAGCTGGGATTACAGGCCCACTCCACCATGCCCAGCTGGCCCATGCCCAGCTAATTTTTGTATCTTTAATAGAGACAGGGTTTCACCATGTTGGCCAGGCTGGTCTTGAACTCTTGACCTCAGGTGATCCACCCACCTCAGCCTCCCAAAGTCCTGGAATTAACGGTCCGTCATGTGTATTCCAAAGGTAATTCCCAGAAAGGGTTCCAGCAATGCTGTGAGCCATGCGTGAGCTCAGCCTCCCAGAGAGCCACCTAAAGGAGAGGCATTCATGGGCATGTGCAGGCTTACGGATGCTTATTAGCAATCACTCATTTCTGTACAGGAACAGCCATAAAGAATACTATCCCAAATACCCCCCCTCCTATATTAACACAATAATGGAAAGAGCACATGACTGCAAATTTATTTAGAGTGTATTTATTTCCATAATTGATAAGCCAAATCAAACTGATAATCTAGAATAAAAAGTTGAATTATTCTCTTGATCCCAATGTTCTTTCTTTGTTAAACACTTCTATTCACTAGAGAAAACACCACAAATTGCATCTATAAAGAAGTATGCTTACATTCACCTTTTAAACCTGTGTATGTAAACCTTTCATCAATACCAATTTTTTAAAATGTTGTAATAACATGTTCTCAAAAAAAGCTGGATTATTAAAGTACCTACAAAGGACTTAACCTTCTGTGTCGTATAACCTACCCGGAAGCTACCTTCAGTGCTCTAACTGAACTTTCCCTAACTGCTTAGCCTCCCTCATGTGTGGGTTACTGTCGGCAGGAGGGTTTTATGTAAAAAGGACATCAGGGGCCGGGCAGGGTGGCTCACGCCTGTAATCCCAGCACTTTGGGAGGCCGAAGAGGGTGGATCACGAGGTCAAGAGATGGAGACCATCCTGGTCAACATGGTGAAACCCCGTCTCTACTAAAAATACAAAAATTAGCTGGGCATGGTGGCGCATGCCTGTAGTCCCAGCTACTCGGGAGGCTGAGGCAGGAGAATTTCTTGAACCCAGGAGGCGGAGGTTGCGGTGAGCTGAGATTGTGCCATTGCACTCCAGCCTGGGTAACAAGAATGAAATTCTATCTCAAAAAAAAAATTAGTTAATTAATTAAAAAGGACATCAGGGCTATTTCCATACTCGTCCCATTTTCCCTGCTCACAGACCGAGGCTGTCCTTACAGATTAAAATGCCAACATCGCCTTTGTCTTGACTAAACACAGTGAAGCTACTCCCTTACTGCTTTCAATTGACTTGCATGGTTGACACCCTGCCATATCCACCAAATAGAACCAAGAGAATATAAACTCTTGACAAACAAATCTCCTTTTGGATGAATGACATTGGATGGTATGACATTGGGAGCTGGCCAAAAATTATTCTTTAATTTGTGTGTCATGTTTTTTGACATTAAAAACCCAGGTTTTAAGCAATAACTAAGTCCCCAGAGCATATGATAGAATCGTTTATTATCTCCAGGCCGAAGAAGTAATTCCAAGATCATTAATGAACATGTGCAAAAACGTCTGAAAAAGCAATAAGCATGTGGAAATGTAACTGTGTTCCTTGCATGTGAGCTTAGCACAGCAGCCTATTTTCTCCCTAATTTTAAAGGCACACTACAGAGAAAGAAAACAAAAGGGACAGTTGCTTCATTGAGGATGTTTTCAGACTAGCTCATCCATAGCTGAATCAGTTCCCTGGGTTCAGATGCCAGCAGGCCCTGGTGATGTTAATGAGGCCAGTGGCTTCAGGATAATGATGCTGACATGATTGTCCCAGGCTGTGCCTCTTGGGTGGCCAGAAGCTTGGAGGCTGAAGCATTTCCTGAAACTTTTGACCCCAAGCCTTTACATTCACCATGCATTCCTTGCACATTCCTTGTGGGTCCCATGTTCTTGTTTACTTTTCTACATTGGAATCCCATTCAATCTGATTAGTATTAACTTAAAGGCTTGAAGAATAGTGTTTGAGAAGCAATGAATTTTCTATAAAACTGCAAAGGAATAAAAATACTTGTCTTGAGAGAAGGGAATTGACATTCTTTTCTCAAAGGCTTTTCTCCTTTCCACTAACTGTTATTGGTAGAGTATGTGTGTGTGTATATATACACATCTACCCTCAACCAATTACATATATATACACACACATACATACAAATACACACATACATATAAACACACACATACATATGTGTATATAATTTACAAACTTTGGATTTATATTGACAACTCCATGCTTCAGGTCACCACCAGTGATAATTGTCTGTGGACAGAAATGTGACTATGCAAGGTGTCAGAGCATTGACATAATCTGGGCATTTGTATTGGTATTTTTAGGTTTATGCTCATTTTTGCATTATTAACTAACAGGCCTACCTCAGAACTAGAAATGTGTTCACACATCACACAGTGCCCAGAACCCGGTCAGTGCCTGCTGTATGATGGATGAGATGGTTCATATATTCACTATCTTCAAAGCTAATTGTCTCTTTTGCTTGTTTCTGTAGCCCAACAAGAAGATAAGCCAAATTCATACTGAACTATTTTATTGTTGTTTTGAAACGGGATCTTGTTATAAATCTCAAACTCCTGGGTTCAAGCAATCCTCCCACCTCAGCCTCCTTAGTAGCTGGGATTACAGGCATGTGCTACCATGCCTGGTTCATACTGAATTATTCCTATAAAAATTATTTATTACATCTGTTATTTTACCTTGCTTGTACTGATGACATGCATGTTTTAAAAAACTTAGTGCCACCATTTTTTCCTTTGGTTTATTGAAGCTACTGGTTCATTGATTTGTAGGTATTGTTACGAATATATTTGGAAAACAAATAGGAGGAAAAGAACAAGTAGCATTTGGTGGAAATTTTTTTAACGTGTGAGTGTTGTACTAGGGTCTCTCTCTATCCTCTTGTTTAATCCTCACTATAACTCTATGAGAAAATTAGTAGCCATAATAGTAAGACTATGGGCTGGACATGGCGTCTCATGTCCATAATCCCAGGACTTCAGGAGGCCAAGACAGATGGATTGCTTGAACCCAGGAGTTTGAGACCAGCCTGGGCAAAATGGTGAAACCATGTCTCTACCAAAACATGCAAAAATTAGCTGAGCATGATGGCGTGCACTTATAATCCCAGCTACTCGGGAGGCTGAGGTGGGAGGATCCCTTGAGCCCAGGAGGCCAAGGCTTCAGTACATTGAGATCTGCACTCTGGCCTGGGCAACAGAGTAAGACCATGTCTTGAAAAAAAAACGTGTGAAGGCATTTTCCCCATCAGCCTTATTTATGGCATCACTTTTTCACTATGGAAAGCGAACTATTCCAAGTGCATACTACATCTCTATAGAAGAGCAAATCTTAAGGTAACTAGTTGAAGGTGTGGTTTTAAAAGAAGAAGAGTTTTAAATTCATTCTTCTTGCGTTTTATTCAATTATGCATTTCATTTCAAGAAACTATAAACTCCTAAAGGCAGGTGAATGTTTTGTGATTTTGTAATGTTACTGAGAAATCCAGCCACAGCAGCAATAACAGAAATGCAAATTACACCAAAACCCTCTTTTCCCACCGTTGGATTGGGGATGTCGAAGTCTGACCACAGTCTCTCATCTCTGACAAGGGTCTTGGAAACTCCACCCTTGCTGCTGTGTGGGAGTGTTCACCATACAGCAGTTGAGGATGATGGTCTATCATGGTGGCAGCATCTTCGTAGGCATTCATCTTTTTTCTTTTTTTTAATTATTTTATTTTTCCATAAGTTATTGGGGTACAGGTGGTATTTGGTTACATGAGTAAGTTCTTTGGTGGTGATTTGTGAGATCCTGGTCCAAACACCACCTGAGTAGTCTACATTGCACCATATATGTTGTCCTTTATCGCTTGCCCCCTCTCCCACCCTTCCTGCCAAGTCCCCTAAGTCCATTGTTTCATTCTTATGCCTTTGCATTCTCATAGCTTAGCTCCCACCTATCAGTGAGAACATATGATGTTCGGTTTTTCATTCAATAGGCATCAATTTTGATCCAGAGGGCCACCTCTAGTTTATTCAAAAAAGATGATCAGACAAGTCAGAAAAAGATGAAGTCGTTTTCATTGCAGCCATTGTTCTTTAATAATCTTTAAAATGAAGGAAAGCTACATCTCAAAACTATCAACATTTTTCTAAATTCAGTTCCACCTTGTTGATCTAACCCAGTGTCATCCCTCGCCTGATATGCTCACGAGGGCTCTCACACTTGCGTCCAAAACGCCTACCTCCCTTCCTCAGCAACAGACAGGTTCAAGATCCTTGAAAGAACAACGGGGCCAAACCTGGCCTGTCCCCTCCAGTACTGGGCTTTGGCCAGGCTGACCGTTTCCCTGTTCCAAGAAACAAGCCAAGGTCCTAGCACTATAGCACTCCATCTGTCCGGAAGGCTCCCTCCCTCCCATTCCTAACCAACACTACCCTCCATTAGGGCTTCTGTGATCATGACCTGCCCCAGATCACTCTAGCTCCCATCATGGCTTCATGACACCTCATCTTGTACCTACAAAGCACTTACACGTTTCATGAAGCCAGGGAACATGTCTCTTTCTTTTGTATCTCTATCCTTCATTTTCTTATTTGTATAAATTCAAGGAGTACAAGTGAAGGTTTGTTATATGGCTACACTGAATAGTGATTAAGTCTACATTTTTAGTGTAACCATCCCCTGAATAGTGTAGACTGTGCCCATTGAGTAATTTATCATTCCTCATCCTTCTCACCCTCCCACCCTTCCCAGTGCCAATGTCTATTATTCCACACTGTATGTCTACGCATACACTTTATTTTAAGTCTCACCTATGTGAGAACATGTGGTATTTGACTTCCTGTTTCTGAACTGTTTCACTTAACTGCCTCCAGTTCCATCAATGTTGCTGCAAAAAACTGGAGTTTCTTCTTTCTTATAACTAAGTAGTATTCACATGTATATACATATATCCCACATTTTCTTTATCCAATCATCATTAGTGGACACTTAGAATGATTCCATATCTTTAGATGCTCAAAAATACTCGTTGGAAGATGGCTAAATCATAGATACCAGGCTCCTTCTTTCTCTCTCTCCCTCCCTTTCTCTCTCTCTCCTCTGCCACTTTTAGCAACAGTTGCATTACAAGCAGGAAGAGGTACAGGTTGAGTGTGTATCCTTCATCCAAATGCTTGGGACCAGAAGTGTTTCGAATTTCAATTTTTTTTTCAAATTTTGGAATATACATATTATACTTACTGGTTCAGCATTCCTAATCCAAAATCTGAAATGCTCCAATGAGCATTTCTTTGAGCATCACATCAGCACTTAAAGCGTTTTGAATTTTGGATTTCAGATTTTCTCACTAGGCATACTCAGCTTGTACCAGAAGAGGCTCAGCCAAAGCCACTTCCCTGCCTTAAACTGAGCTCCATGGCCATTCTCAGCTCTGAGGGCTCAATCAGATTAAGTTTTTATCTTTGCAGCCCCTACAGCAAATAAAGATAAACAAAAGAGGTTAAACCAAAAACTAAAATATCTACATTCACTGCAATGAAAATGCAAGGACATAAGCATGTATTGCCACATTGTTCCCAGTGGCAAAAAAATTGGAACTCAAATAAATGCCTAATGACAGAAGAATGACTAAATAAATTCTGGCTGGTCCACACCACAACCTATTACACAGCCATTGAAAAGAATGAATTAGAGCCACACTGATGACTTTGGGAGATTTCCATGAGCAGTTATGGAGTAAATAAAACCAAATGCAGGGGAAAAAAAAGTCTGTTTTATTATCCCATTTCTAAAAAAGATGAAGAAAAGCACTCTAACATCTGTACACATACGTTCAGGTAAGCACCGGTAAGCTGACCATTATAGGCCATATACTGTTATCATGAGTGACCTGTGCAGGAGGCAGGTAAGCACCGGTAAGCTGACCATTATAGGCCATATACTGTTATCATGAGTGACCTGTGCAGGAGGCAGGGAGAAAGTTTGGAAAGGGAAAGAGGAGAAGAAGAGCAAAAACCAGAAAACTTTTGAAAAGAAATGTTATGATATGATCCATTAATGTATTAACATAAAGATATATGTGTGTTCATATGTACAAAGAAAAACTTTATATGTTGTCTCTTCTTTTTTTGTCTCCTAAATCAGACTTGCAAGACTTTGGCAATTTCCCACTTGTTTTAAATCCTCAGAAAATGTCATATCTCCAGAAAGTAAACAAAAATTCACCAGGTACCATTTCCTTAATGGACTTCCAGTGACTGTTCCAGATAAACAAACAACACTTCTACATTCAAACCCCCAATTTCCATTTGAATCTCATCAAATGAAATTTTAGTTTTTCTTTCTAGCTTGTGTTTTTCCCTGGAGAAGTAAGTCTATAAATGTTTAAAACTGGCACTGCTTCTCATGGTGAATAAAATGTTGTTGTGTAGAAAACTGGCTCCAGGAAATTAAAAATCAATATACTTTGAGAGCTAAAATAGGATGGGAAAAGTTGCTTTGTCCAGATTGCAACAGCCAGGCAATGCAAAAAAAAAAAAGAAAGAAAAAAAGAATTACTATCATAAAATGAAAATTACAAGAGAGCATTTTTCAGCTTTGTATGAGAAATGCAATGGACCAAGTGAAAAAAATTAACCGTGGGGCTGGTTGCGGTTGCTCATGCCTGTAATCCCAGCACTTTGGGAGTCCAAGACAGGTGGATCACCTGAGGTCAGGAGTTCAAAACCAGCCTGGTCAACATGGTGAAACCTCATCTCTACTAAAAATACAAATGTTAGCAAGGTGCGATGGCAGGTACCTGTAGTCCCAGCTACTTGGGAAACTGAGGCAGGAGAATCACTTCAACTCAGGAGGCAGAGGTTGCAGTAAGCCAACATTATGCCATTGCACTCCAGCCTGGGCAACAAGAATGAAACTCCATCAAAAAAAAAAAAAGAAGAAGAAAAGGAAAAAAAAAATTTTTTTAATAACGCTGTGTGTGTTTTATTCAAAGGGTCATCTCTGCAACTTGCCGCTAATTTGCCTCCTTGGAATTTACCATTCCTGGTGGCAAAATCATTTGCTCAGAATTGTTCTAGTCTTGCCCAGTCATACTTTTCTAATTAATATTCCTCAAGGAATGTTCTAACTTTGAACTCATTTCAAAGTTACTTTAATTTTAAAGCTTGACTCAAGATCTTCAATTATTATATCTTAAAAATCTTAAATGTTTTCTGTTTCTGTTATTAACTGTCCTAGGTTAGGGATATTTAAAATAACAGCTGATAATATGTTTTTTAAAAATTGTAAAAATGATTGTTAATGTTTGGTTCTCACTTTTTTAAGAGGACATGGGAGCGTTTGAAAGATGGCTTGCCTATCTACCTAGGGCTGGTCCCCAGGTCCAGATTTGAGAGTCTGGGCTGGCTGACTGCTGGGTGGCTTTGGTAGGAGCTGGCTCTTCTTCTGGTTCCATTTTTCTCTCCACCCCAGTATCTTGGGTTACTCTGGATAACTATGTGATGCCCATGTGCATGCCCAGTTGAAGGGCATTTGAGTCTTTCCCCGTGGAAATTTCATAAATGGAGTGTGTAGTGAGCCATGCGTGACTTATCGCTAAGGAATCTGGGGGAATGTAAAACTTGGATGACAGTGTCTCTTACGGGTCTTTCCTTCTCATATCTCTTGATACAGCACGACTATCCTGAAGTCAGCAAATGGCCAGCAGAGGCTGTCTTTCCATCTGTTCCAGAAAACCCTGTGGCTTGTGCAACCTGGGAAACTTGCCCACAGCCATCCCACAGAGTGAGTCAGCTCTCTGGCTCCCTTATCTACTGCCTCTTCCCAGACATGACTCCCTGTTTAGGAGCAGGCAACGTTATGGGGACCCAGGGGAGAAGCAGACACTTGCCTAATGCACAGTCCTGATGAGAATTTACCCAAACCCAAGGAGGTGGAGATGGAACAGAGCTTGAGTCCTCTCCAGGACTGTTAACTGAATATTTCTGTTGTGATATGATGTAGAACTTTGACCAGCATTCGCCAAGGATGAACTGAAAGCAGGATCTGTCCCTCCATACACTGAGAACTGAGAACTGTAGAATATGCAAGGCACATGGAACTTACTTTCTTTTTTTTTTTCTTTCTTCCCGAAAAATCACTCATTCATTCATTAGTTCAGTCCTGTTTTATTCTGTTCTATTCTGTTCTATTCTATTCTATTCCATTCTAATTTTTTTTTTTAAAGATGGGGTTTCTCCGTGATGGCCACGCTGGTCTTGAACTCCTGACCTCAGGTGATCCATCCACCTTGGCCTCCCAAAGTGCTAGGATTACAGGTGTGAGCCACCACGTCCGGCCGGAACTTACTTTCTTACATGTAAAAGCTTGTACATGCTCATTATACATCTGTCCTAATGCTTTCCAAACAGTCCTCACTCAAAGCCTCACCAAGACCCAGATGAGAAAGGCACAGAGGGGTGGGTGAGTCACAACACTGGAAGGGACAGAGTTTTTGTGTCAAATCCAGGAAGTTCACCTCTTGGCTATAGGACTTCTGATTAATCAGTGATTCCCACACGGTGGTCCCTGGGCCAGCGGCATCAAAATCACCCAGGAGCTTGATAGAGATAAAAAGTCACTGGCCTCAACCCAGACTTACTGAATCAGAAACTCTGGGTAATGGGCCCAGAAATCTTTGTTTGAACAAGCTTGTCAGGTGGACTCTAGTGCACACTGCAGTTTGAGGAATATTGAACTAGGCCTTTGGAATGAGATTTTTCATTACTGAGTGTTTTAGGGGAATTCTTGGGCAAATATCAGAAGAGATTCACTAGAGTCCTTTCTGGGTACAAGTTAATAAATAGGTTTCTTTTCTGAGGTACTAAGTGCAATAGTCAGATCTGTAAGCAGAAAGTAGATTTATGAACATACAAATGAAAAATGTATTCACTCTGTGAAAATAATATTCCCTGTAGAAAAGCGTTCACATGAACTTCCTGATTAATCTGATAGGGTGCAGTCAGGAAGGGTCAAGAGTCACCCCACATCTTGCATCTCAGGTCAGCCCACCTACTTCCATCTCTGCTCCCATTCTGGCCCCAAGTAGTCTCATCTCTCACTCAGAAATCAACAGTGGCTTCCTAACTCGACAATCCTTCCATTCTGAAACTCATTCAAGATGTTCTTCACAGCCAGAGTGATTTTTCTGTGAATCTGAGTTAAGTAAAGCCCTTAAAAAATTGCTATTGCTCACAGGATATGGAACAAAATGCCTAACAAGCCCCTGAGTCAGTGGGGCATGGTCTGCCCATTCCTTCACCCCAAGACACATAGAATGCAATTCTCCATCTCACTGCTTGCTCCAGTCACCCCAGCAATCTCTTATTTCCTCAGAAACACAAAGGCCTGTATGCTGCTTTCATACATTTGTCCCTCTTCTTTAAATGCTTTTCCCCTCATTTCACTGTTTAAGCCATATATACTCTTCAAAATTCAGTTCAAACCTCACTTCGAGAAAACCTTTATGGATTCACCTAAGAGCTTACAGTGTTTGGCATCCCATCAAATATTACCAGGCATGCAAGGAAGGAAAAAATCCCACCATGAAGAGAAAAATCAACAAATCGAAACAGTCCCAGAACTGGCACAGGTGTCAGAATTAGCATACGAGGACATGAAAACATTGTTATAACTGTATTTCAGAAATTTGAAAACTTAACTAGACAAATGAAAGATAATTTTTTAAAAACACCCAAATCGATGGGGTGTGGTGGCTCGCACTTGTAATCCTAGAACTTTGGGAGGCCAGGACAAGAGGATCGCTTTAGCCCGGGAGTTTGACGCTGCAATGAGCTATGATAGTTCCACTGTACTCCAGTCTGAGGGATACAGTGAGACCCTGTCTCTTAAAACAAATTTTTTTAAAAGATCCAAATTGAACTTTTAGTGAACTGGAAGACATAACAATAGAAATTATTCAAAATGAAAAATAGAAAAAGAATTTAAAAGAAAAACACAAAGCAACAGTGAGTGGTAGGATAATTTTATGTGACATTCATGTCTCGTGTGCAAATGGCTCATTAAGCATATTTGATCTGTGGGTTTATCATTTTATCAAAATTGGAGATGTTTCAGTCATTATTTCTTCAAATATTTTTTTCTGCCCTCCCTGCAACCTCTCTCCTTTAGGGACTCTAGTTACACATATATTTTAAGAAATATTGGAAGAAGTCTTCTAGGCAGAAGGAAAGTAAAATGAAAACCAGGTGAAAATGAATAAACTGTACTAGAAATTTTAACTATTAAATATATTGTTAAATATATATACTTTAGAATTTAAATCACTTCAAAATATAATTGTTTAATGAAGAATAATACCAATGTACTATGGAGTTCATAACATATATAAAAGTGAATGCATGACAACAAAACCATAAAGACTGTACAGATAGAAAACGGGCAGATAGAAGTTTATTATTTAAGCTTCTTAAACTGTCAGTGAACCTGTGTAATATGACTTAAAGGTAGACTATGTTAAGTTAAAGATGTTAAACCTTACAACAACTAGTAAAAGAACAAAACAAGGAGTTACAGTTAAAATTCAACAAAAAAAAAAGATAAAATGGAATCAAAAACATTCAATTAATTTTTTAAAAGGGTAAAATAGAGGAAAAGGGTAGCACAGAATAAATCTTACAAATAGAAAGCAAATAGCAAAAGGAGATACTTAGACCTAACCAAAGCAATAATCATATTCAGTATAAAAGGTTTAAACACCACAATAAAAAGTCAGAGACTGTCAGATTGAATCAAAAAAACAAGACCTAATAAAAACAAGAAATTCTCATTAAATATAAATAGATAAACTGATTAAAGTTAAATGTTCAAAAAGGATATACTATGCTAACCCTTCTCGAAAGAAGACTGGATGGAGGCCAGGCGCAGTGGCTCACATCTGTAATCTCAGCACTTTGGGAGGCCAATGCAGGTGGATGACTTGAGGTCAGGAGTTAAAGATCAGCCTGGCCAACATGGTGAAATCCCATCTCTACTAAAAATACAAAAATTCGTCAGGCATGGTAATGGGCACTTGTAATCCCAGCTACTCAGGAGGCTGAGGGAGGAGAATCACTTGAACCTGGGAGGCGGAGGTTGCAGTAAACCAAGATGACATCACTGTACTCCAGCCTGAGTTACAGAGGAAGACTGTCTCAAAAAAAAAAAAGAGAGACTTAAATAGCTATATTAATATCAGACAAAGTTGATTTCAGAGTAAAGAATATTGCCAGTGATAAAGAAGGAATTGGAAATGACATTATACACTCCTGTATTATTTGAAAAAATTCAAATAATACAATATGTATGTATTCGTGTATTTGAACATGTACCTACTTAGCAATTTAAACATTCAATACACTTTTCTTTAGGCTACTCCCTATGCCTACCACCGTTTAGGTATTTAAAAAAAAAGGGGTGGGATGAAGTTGGACACGGTCCTAGACCTAGGGGAGCACCATCTATCAGGGAGAGAAGACAATAACTTTGTTTTTTAAGCTAATAAAAGATGTGTCAGATGTTAATTGAAAAATGAGAGTTCAGAGAAAAGAATATTTCTGGCATCATAGCAATTAGGGAAAGTTTCTAGAAGAGAGCTAAACCCCAAGAGTATGCACAGATCAAGAGAAAGAGGGAGGAAGGAAGGCATTTTATAATAATTGAGAAAATTTTAATTTATGTGGCTGGGTAGGTTTTTACTTTGCTTTATATTTCCTATACTCTCCATTTTTATTCCTCCTACTTAAGCAGAGAGACCACTTTTGCCTCATTGCTGCCAGGCTTTATGGCTTTTGTGGAGAGTGGTTTGGGTGGATGCAGGGGAGCTGCCCTGGTGAAGGGGCCGTGGCTGTGCAGGCGTTCCAGCAACCTACAGAGAAACAGCAAGGCCCAGGCCACATGGAGGCCTGCCTGTCTCGGCATCCTTGGAAAGATTGGTATGCCTTCATGTGGGGCATAAAACAACACATTTGTTACACCCCATTCTGGGACAATGACCAAGACCAAGTTATCACCTGTGTGGAGAGATGAGAAAGATCAATCAGGCACCAAGCACCACCTTGAGAGTAGGTCACTAAGCAAGCCCCACAAGCTTCACACACCTCCAGAGTGAGGGGACCCCAAAAGAGACGGAATTACCATGCTCCACCAGCTCAGGGGAATGAGGCCTGAAGTAGATATTAAGTTGAATTATGGGTGATTTTTTAAAAACTGACACATCTGAGTTTGGAGGTTGAGATTTGTGTTCACAACACACATCAGCAGCTCAACAGATAGAGTCATTTTCTGGTAATAACATGATTACTCTTTCTCCTTTCTGAGGTACATTGAAGGAGGTCAGTTTGGAGAACCACGGTGTAGACACTTACTCTCTCCCTTTGTGTTTCAGATAAACTCAGAGCAGGAGGGCAGCAAGGAATAGCAGTGAAAGCATGGTGCTTAATCCAACCCCTTCCTGGCTGCTGAGACCTGGAAATGGAGTTCATCAGCTATAAAACAGGAGTGATGATACCTCATTATGTTTGTGCGATGATAAACAGAGTCAGTATATTGAAGAGCTTGTATGAGTGGCAGACATGGGACATGCTTCCCTGTGGCTGGCCAGCCTGTCATCTTCTCCACCATGTGTCCAGAGAAAAGCTTTGCAAATCAACTTCTCGGTGAATGATGATGGCACCAGTGAAATCAGGGGAGGCAGGAAATCATGTTAGTTTGGTTTATAATGGAAGAGGTTACAGAATACAGAGTCCTCAAAACCGAGAATGTGCTAGTTGTGTGAGTATAACAGGGTCTTTCTTGGGACTCAGCCAGGATTCAAACTATCAAGGAAAATTGGGGGAGTAGGTGGGGTAGTCAAGTGATTCTATTTGCATGAATAGATTTGTGAGATGATACCTACTTGTCCAGGAATGTTGAGTGGTGCTTATGCTGGGAGGATTGTGATTTGGACACCCTGGGAGATGTCATGCCTGACATCAGCTTTCTCCCAGGTGACAACTGCACTCTCTAAGGGCTTCTCAGGTGGCAGAGCTCAATGAGTGTAGAAAGGAGAAGTGTGATGATGATTCCTGAGCACAGGGTGGACAACCTCTGGGGTGGCCAGTGCATTGGCAAGGGAGAGACATTCTGCATTATGCAGGTGTGCGCAAGAACCAAAGAAAATAACTGTCATGAGAATTCCGACCTCATTAATATCCACAAACTAGAGACACTAGGAATCTAAGCTTGAAAAGCATAAGGGAACATAAGGGCTGTGTTCTCTTGCCCTTGGGACACAGCTTTTCATTACATTTTGTACTAATTTAACCATGGTGGAGATCGAAGAGCCCCAGTGATTTCCCAATAAAATGCTCCAGCTGCATAAACTTGCTTGACCTTCAGTAGACACTCATTCCCTATAATCCACATCTACCGTAGGCTCACATTCTGGACAGAGAGAATCCTCGGTGTGACTGAAGCAAGAGGTCCCCCATGACTTGCTTTTTGCCTGGCATGGAGGCATTGTTTGCCCTGGTGACAAAGGACACATAGCCCTGTCTTTCCTCTGGCGGACACTGGATTCATACTCAGTTCTGGTATTACTTTGCATTAATCAAGACCTCCTAACATGTCTCTGTTTTGAAGATGACAAGCATGCTGTGATGAGGTTCTCAAGGCCTGGCCACAGCTTTCTGTTAATACACACAGGACATGCCAGTGCTCAGCTTCTGTCTTGGCTTCGGTGCTGTGTCAAGACAGGCACAGTAGCAAGTGAGCACACCTCCTGACATCCTGTGGCTTTCCCCGTTTTCTCTCCCTGTCCCATCCCCTTCTCTTTTCTTTCCCCTCATCTCCATTCTTTTCTTTCTTTCATTCCTGTCACTGTTTTCTTCTTTGCTTTTGTTCTGTTTCCAGTTTTCAAAACACATTTATAAAGAGGGCATCCTCTGAGCCAAAAGGAACAAAACTGTTTGACATTCTTTATTGGTAGCAGGCTGCCGCCTCAAGGGCATTGTAAACACTTCACAGACTTTCCCTCCCTAAGGGGACTGCCTAATTCTCAGTTATAGAATGTCATTAGCTCTAATGAGCGCTGGTTTCCCTGCTAGAAAATAGCAATTAACAAATTATAAAATATCAAAATTCATACCAATAAACTGTCTTGTATTTGCAACATGAATGAATTGGGCTATCATAATTTTCAAGGACACAAAAAGCAAAAATAACATACCTGATTAAATGATATTTTCCAATAATTTCTTAATTTAAAATATTCAAGTAGGCACACAAAAAGACTACATTTCCCAGCCTCCATTGCAGTTAGGTTGAGACCATGTGACTGAGTTCTGGCCAGTGAAAAATAGGTGAAAATTATATACTTCCAGGTGTGGTTTTTTTGAGACAGAGTCTCACTCTGTTGCCCAGGCTGCAAGCTGGAGTGCAGTGGCAAAATCTTGGCTCACTACAGCCTCCACCTCCCAAGTTCAAGCAATTCTCCCGCCTCAGCCTCCTCAGTAGCTGAGACTGCAGGTGCACACCACCATGCCTGGCTAATTTTTGTATTTTAGTAGATAGGGAGTTTTGCCATGTTGGCCAGGCTGGTCTCAAACTCCTGACCTCAGGCGATCTGCCTGCCTCAGCTTCCTAAAGTGCTAGGATCATAGGCATGAGCCACCAAGCCCAGCCCAGGGGTGATCTTTAAAAATATCTCTCACAGGCTTTTTTTACTCCATGCTACAAGATGTAGGAGGATTGCCCAATCCATACTGCATTGTGTGCCAAACATATAATTTTAAATTGTGTTAATATCCTGAGATTTGTACTAATTTAACCATGGTGGAGATCAAAGAGCCCCAGTAATTTCCCAATAAAATGCTCCAGTTGTGTAAACTTGCTTGACCTTCAGTAGATGCTCATTCCCTGTGGTTCACATCTACTGCAGGCTCACATCCTGGACAAGGAGAATCCTCACTGTGACTGAAACAAGAGGTTTGCAAAACAGTATAACTTATCCTGACTCATACAGTGGAAAATTATAATTTAAGCATCTGCTAAAGCGAATAAAATCTCAGAATAAGACAAAGAAATAAATCTTCATAACCTTGGATTTGGCACTGGATTCTTAGATATGACACCAAAAAGCAACCACAGCAAAAGAAAAAAAAATTTGATGATCCAAGATGGCCGAAAATGAACAGCTTTGGAGTGCAGTTCCCACTGAGAATGCAGAGGGCGAATGATCACTGCATTGCCAAATGAATTTTCACTGCCCACAGACCAGGAGATTCCCGGGCGGAAAAGTGCCACAAGTCTCCAGCATGGCTGTTTCAGCCGGTGCAGCGGGTCTCCACACAAAAACTCACACAAATCTGGGCACTGTTTCAACTGGCACCTGGAACACCAGGGAGACAGAATCGCCCATTCAACTGCAAAAGAGGAGGCTGAAACAGGGAGTCAGGTGATCTGGCTCAGTGGGTCCCACCCCAACAAAGACAAGCAATCTGAAATGCTCTGGATTGAGAGTTTCACAGCAAGCACAGCTGGACCCAGGACGGTCCAGCTCTGTGGAGGGAAGGGCGTCCACCATTACCAAGGCAATCCACCACTACTGAGGCGGTCCTCCATTACTGAGGCAGTCTGCCACTACTGAAGCAATCCACCATTACCGAGGCAGTCCGTCATTACAGAGACAGTCTGCCATTATTCAGGTAGACCACCATTACTGAGGCAGTTCTAACTATACGTCTATAAACAAAACCACAGGGAATTTCACACAGCAGCTGGGCAGAGCCCACTGCAGCTCAGCAACACCTCTGCTGGAAGACCGTGACTAGGCTACCTCCTTCTTGGGCAGGGCATCTCTGAAAAAAGGAAGCAGCATGTCAGGAACTTATAAATAAAGCCCCACCAGGACAGAGCACCTGGGGAAGAAAAGGCGGTTATGAGCACTGCTGCAGCAGACTTAAATGTACCTGCCCAGCAGCTCTGAACGGAACAGTGGAGCTCACAGCTCAGCACTTGAGCTCCTATAAGAGACAGACTGTCTCCTCAAGCAGCTCCCCGACCCCCGTATATCCAAAGAGATACCTCAAAAGGGAGAGCTCAGGCTGACATCTGGCAGGTATCCTTCTGGGACAAAGATAACAGAAGAAGAAACTGGCAGCAACCCTCACTGGTCTGCAGCTGCTGCAGGTGATTCCACAGGCTGGTGGAGCCCTAGCTGTCCTAAAACAGAGGAGCCTTACTGTTAGAAGGAAAACTAAAAAACAGAAAGAAATAACTTCATCATCAACAAAAAGGATGCCCACTCGGAGACCCCATCCGAAAGTCACCAACTACAGAGACCACAGGTAGATAAATCCACAAAGATGGGAAGAAACCAGTGCAAAAAGGATGAAAACACCAAAAACCAGAATGCCTCTCCTCCTCCAAGGGATCACAACTCCTCACTAGCAAGGGAACAATGCTGGATGGAGAATTAGTCTGATAAATTGACAGAAACAGGCTTCAGAAAGTGGGTAATAACAAATTTCTCTGAGCTAAAAGAACATGTTCTAATCCAATGCAAAGAAACTAAGAACCTTGAAAAAAGGTTAGACAAAATGTCAACAAGAAAAAACAGCTTAGAAAAGAATATAAATGAATCGATGGAGCTGAAAAACACAACATGAGAACTTTGTGAAGCATACACAAGTTTCAATAGCCGAATCAACCAAACAGAAGAAAGGATATCAGAGATTGAAGCTCAACTCAATGAAATAAAATGAGAAGGCAAAATTAGAGAAAAAGGAGTGAAAAGAAATGAACAAAGCCTCCAAGACATGGAATTATGTGAAAAGATCTAATCTACGTTTGATAGATGTACCTGAATGTGACGGAGAGAATGAATCCAAGCTGGGAAACACTCTTCAGGATATTATGCAGAAGAATTTCCCCAACCTAGCAAGCTAGGCCACCATTCAAGTCCAGGAAATACAGAGAACACCACAAAGATATTCCTCAAGAAGAGCAACCCCAAGGCACATCATTGTCAGATTCACCAGGATTGAAATGAAGGAAAAAATGCTAAGGCAGTCAGAGAGAAAGGTCAGGTTACCCACAAAGGGAAACCCATCAGACCCACAGCAGATCTCTCAGCAAAAACTCTACAAGCCAGAAGATAGTGGGGGCCAATATTCAACATCCTTAAGAAAAGAACTTTCAACCTAGAATTTCATATCCAGCCAAACTAAGCTTCATAAGTGAAGGAGAAATAAAATCCTTTACAAACAAGCAATTGCTGAGAGACTTTGTCACCACCAGGCCTGTCTTACAAGAGCTCCTGAAAGAAGCACTAAACAAGGAAAGGAAAAACCAGTCCCAGCCACTCCAAAAATGTACCAGATGGGAAAGACCAATGACACAATGAAAAAAAGCATCAACTAATGTGCAAAACATCCAGCTAGCATCTAAATGGCAGGATCAAATTCACACACAATATATTAACCTTAAATGTAAATGGGCTAAATGCCCCAATCAAAAGACACAGACTGGCAAATTGGATAAAAAGCCAAAACCCATTGGTGTGCTGTATCTAGGAAACCCATCTCACATGCATGGACACACATAGGCTCAAAATAAAGGGATGGAGGAAGATTTACCAAGCAAATGGAGAGCAAAAAAAAAAAAAAACAGGAGTTGCAATCCTAGTCTCTGATAAAGTAGACTTTAAACCAACAAAGATCAAAAGAGACAAAGAAGGGCATTACATTATGGTAAAAGGGTCAATGCAACAAGAAGAGCTAACGATCCTAAATATATATGCACCCAATACAGGAGCACCCAGATACATAAAGCAAGTTCTTCACAACTTATAAAGAGACTTAGACTCCCACACAATAATAGTGGGAGACATTAACACTCCACTGTCAATATTAGACAGATTAACTAGACAGAAAATTAACAAGGATATTCAGGACTTGAACTCAGATCTGGACCAAGCAAACCTAATAGACCCTTACAGAACTCTCCACCTTGAATCCACAGAACATACACTCTTCTCAGCACCACATCACACCTACTCTAAAATTGACCACATAATTGGAAGTAAATCACTCCTCAGCAAATGCAAAAGAATAGAAATCATAACAAACAGTCTCTCAGACCATAGTGCAATCAAATTAGAACTCACGATTAAGAAACTAACTCAGAACCTCACAACTTCATGGAAAATAAACAACTAGCTCTTGAATGTTGACTGGATAAACAATGAAATTAGGCAGAAATAAAGACATTCTTCGAAACCAACAAGAACAAAGACACAACTTACTAGGATTTTTGGGACACATTTAAAGCGTGTCTAGAGGAAAATATATAGCAATAAATGCCCACATGAGAAGCAAGGAAAGATCTAAAATCGACATCCTATCATCAAAATTGAAAGAGCTAGAGGAGCAAGATCAAAAACTCAAAAGCTAGCAGAAGACAAGAAATAACT
The DNA here is from genome assembly GCF_030222135.1 of Aotus nancymaae. Classification (NCBI taxonomy): domain Eukaryota; kingdom Metazoa; phylum Chordata; class Mammalia; order Primates; family Aotidae; genus Aotus; species Aotus nancymaae. The sequence goes on from NW_026988455.1 coordinate 24,259,137, forward strand.
AAGATCAGAGCAGAATTGAAGGAGATAGAGACACAAAAAAACCCTTCAAAAATTAATAAATCCAGGAGCTGGTTTTTTGAAATGATCAATAAAATAGACCATTAGTCAGATTAATAAAAAAAGAAAAGAGAAGAATCAAACAGATGCAATAAAAAATGATAAAGAGGATATCACCACCGATTCCACAGAAATACAAACTACCATCAGCGATTACTACAAACAACTGTATCTACATAAACCAGTAAACCTGGAAGAAATGGATAAATTCCTGGACACTCGCACCCTCCCAAGCCTAAACCAGGAAGAAGTCAAAACCCTGAATAGACCAATAACAAGGGCTGAAGTTGAGATAGCAATTAATAGCCTACCCACCAAAAAAAGCCCAGGTCCAGATGGGTTCATAGCCGAATTCTACCAGACATACGAAGAGGAGCTGGTGCCACTCCTTCTGAAACTATTCCAAACAATCCAAAAAGAGGGAATCCTTCCCAAATCATTTTATGAGACCAACATCATCCTGATACCAAAACCCGGCAGAGACTCAACAAGAAAAGAAAACTACAGGCCAATATCCATGATGAACATAGATGCAAAAATCTTCAATAAAATACTGGCAAGCCGATTACAACAGCACATCAAAAAGCTTATCCACCATGATCAAGTAGGATTCATCCCGGGGATGCAAGGCTGGTTCAATATACGCAAGTCTATAAATGTAATTCACCACATAAACAGAACCAAAGACAAAAACCACATGATTATCTCAATCGATGCAGAGAAGGCCTTCGACAAAATTCAACAGCCCTTTATGCTAAAAACCCTCAATAAACTAGGTATCGACGGAACGTATCTGAAAATAATAAAAGCTATTTACGACAAACCGACAGCCAATATCATACTGAACGGGCAAAAACTGGAAGCATTCCCTTTGAAATCTGGCACTAGACAAGGATGCCCTCTCTCACCACTCCTATTCAATATAGTACTGGAAGTTCTAGCCAGAGCAATCAGGCAAGAAAAAGAAATAAAGGGTATTCAAATAGGAAAGGAGGAAGTCAAATTGTCTCTATTTGCAGATGACATGATTGTATATCTAGAAGACCCCATCATCTCAGCCCAAAATCTCCTGAAACTGATAAGCAACTTCAGCAAAGTCTCAGGATACAAAATCAATGTGCAAAAATCACAAGCATTCCTATACACCAATAACAGACTTAAAGAGAGCCAAATCAAGAACGAACTGCCATTCACAATTGCTACAAAGAGAATAAAATACCTAGGAATACAACTAACAAGGAATGTAAAGGACCTCTTCAAGGAGAACTACAAACCACTACTCAACGAAATAAGAGAGGACACAAACAGATGGAGAAACATTCCATGTTCATGGTTAGGAAGAATTAATATCATGAAAATGGCCATACTGCCCAAAGTAATATACAGATTCAATGCTATCCCCATCAAGCTACCAATGACCTTCTTCACAGAACTGGAAAAAACCACCTTAAACTTCATATGGAACCAAAAGAGAGCCCGCATAGCCAAGTCAATTCTAAGGAAAAAGAACAAAGCGGGAGGCATCACACTACCAGACATCAAACTCTACTACAAGGCTATAGTAATCAAAACAGCATGGTACTGGTACCAAAACAGAGATATAGACCAATGGAACAGAACAGAGGCGTCGGAGGCAACACAACATATCTACAACCACCCGATCTTTGACAAACCTGATAAAAACAAGCAATGGGGAAAGGATTCCCTGTTCAATAAGTGGTGTTGGGAAAACTGGCTAGCCATATGCAGAAAGCAGAAACTGGACCCCTTCCTGACACCTTACACTAAAATTGACTCCAGATGGATTAAAGACTTAAACATAAGACCTAACACCATAAAATCACTAGAAGGAAACCTAGGCAAAACCATTCAGGACATAGGCGTAGGCAAGGACTTCATGACCAAAACACCAAAAGCATTGGCAACAAAAGCCAAAATAGACAAATGGGACCTAATCAAACTCCACAGCTTCTGCACAGCAAAAGAAACAGTCAATAGAGTGAATCGGCAACCAACAGAATGGGAAAAAATTTTTGCAGCCTACCCATCTGACAAAGGGCTGATATCCAGAATTTACAACGAGCTAAAAAAGATTTACAAGAAAAAAACAAACAAGCCCATTCAAAAGTGGGCGAAGGATATGAACAGATACTTTACAAAAGAAGACATACATGAGGCCAACAAGCATATGAAAAAATGCTCATCATCACTGGCCATTAGAGAAATGCAAATCAAAACTACATTGAGATACCATCTCACGCCAGTTAGAATGGCAATCATTAAAAAATCTGGAGACAACAGATGCTGGAGAGGATGTGGAGAAATAGGAACACTTTTACACTGTTGGTGGGAGTGTAAATTAGTTCAACCATTGTGGAAAACAGTGTGGCGATTCCTCAAGGACCTAGAAATAGAAATTCCATTTGACCCAGCAATCCCATTACTGGGCATATATCCAAAGGATTATAAATCGTTCTACTATAAGGACACATGCACACGAATGTTCATAGCAGCACAGTTTACAATAGCAAAGACCTGGAACCAACCCAAATGCCCATCGATGATAGACTGGACAGGAAAAATGTGGCACATATACACCATGGAATATTATGCAGCCATTAAAAACGAGGAGTTCGCGTCCTTTGTAGGGACATGGATGAACCTGGAAACCATCATTCTCAGCAAACTGACACAAGAACACAAAATCAAACACCACATGTTCTCACTCATAGGCGGGTGTTGAACAAGGAGAACACATGGACACAGGGAGGGGAGCACTATACACGGGGGTCTGTTGTGGGGGAGTGGGGGGGACAGTGGGGGGGGGTGGGGAGTTGGGGAGGGATAGCATGTGGAGAAATGCCAGATATGGGTGAAGGGGAGGAAGGCAGCAAATCACACTGCCACGTATGCACCTATGCAACAACCTTGCATGTTTTTCACATGTACCCCAAAACCTAAAATGCAATAAAAAAAAAAAGAAGAAGAAAAGAAAACTTCAGGCCAATATCCATGATGAACATAGATGCAAAAATCTTCAATAAAATACTGGCAAACCAATTGCAACAGCACATCAAAAAGTTTATCCATCATGATCAAATAGGCTTCATCCCAGGGATGCAAGGCTGGTTCAACATACACAAGTCTATAAACATAATTCAGCACATAAACAGAACCAAAGACAAAAATCACAAGATTATCTCAATAGATGCATAGAAGGCTTTTGACAAAATTCAACAGCCCTTTATGCTAAAAACTCTCAATAAACTAGGTATTGACAGAACATATCTCAAAACAATAAAAGTGATTTACGACAAAAGCACAGCCAATATCATACTGAATGGGCAAAAGCCAGATTTCTCTTTAAAATCTGTCACTACAGCCAATATCATACTGAATGGGCAAAAACCAGATTTCTCTTTAAAATCTGTCACTAGACAAGGATGCCCTCTGTCACCACTCCTATTCAATATAGTATTGGAAGTTCTAGCCAGAGCAATCAGGCAAGAAAAAGAAATAAAGTGTATTCACTTAGGAAAGGAGGAAGTCAAATTGTCTCTATTTGCAGATGACATGATTGTATATTTACAAGACCCCATTGTCTCAGCCCAAAATCTCCTGAAACTGATAAGCAACTTTAGCAAAGTGTCAGGATACAAAATCAACGTGCAGAAATCACAAGCATTCCTATACACCAATAACAGACTTAAAGAGAGCCAAATCAAGAATGAACTGCCATTCACAATTGCTACAAAGAGAATAAAATACCTAGGAATACAACTAACAAAGGATGTAAAGGACCTCTTCAAGGAGAACTACAAACCACTGCTCAAGGAAATAAGAGAGGACATAAATAGATGGAGAAACATTCCATGCTCATGATTAGGAAGAATCAATATTGAAAAAATGGCCATACTGCCCAAAGTAATTTATAGATTCAATGCTATCCCCATCAAGCTATCTATGACCCTCTTCTCAGAACTGGAAAAAACCAAACCACCTTAAACTTCATATGGAACCAAAAGAGAGCCCACATAGCCAAGTCAATTCTAAGCAAAAAGGACAAAGCAGGAGGCATCATGCTACCAGACATCAAACTCTACTACAAGGCTACAGTTATCAAAACAGCATGGTATTGGTACCAAAACAGAGATATAGACCAACGAAACAGAACAGAAGCAACACCACACATCTGCAACCATCTGATCTTTGACAAACATGACAAAACAAGCAGTGGGGAAAGGATTCCCTGTTTAATAAATGGTGTTGGGAAAACTGGCTAGTCATGTGGAGAAAGCAGAAACTGAACCCCTTCCTGACACCTTACACTAAAATTAACTCCAGATGGATTAAAGACTTAAACATAAGACCTAACACCATAAAAACCCTAGAAGAAAACCTAGGCAAAACCATTCAGGACATAGGCATAGGCAAGGTCTTCATGACTAAAACACCAAAAGCATTGGCAAAAAAAAAGCCAAAATAGACAAATGGGATCTAATTAAACTCCAGAGCTTCTGCACAGCAAAAGAAACAATTGTTAGAGTGAATCGGCAACCAACAGAATGGGAAAAAAATTTTGCAATCTACCCATCTGACAAAGGGCTAATATCCAGAATCTACAAAGAACTAAAACAGATTTATAAGAAAAAAAAAATTCAAAAATGGGCAAAGGATATGAACCAACACTTTTTAAAAGAAGACATATATGAGGCCAACAAACATATGAAAAAATGCTCATCATAACAATGGTTAGAGAAATGCAAATCAAAACCACATTGAGATACCATCTCACGCCAGTTAAAATGCAATCATTAAAAAAACTGGGGACAACAGATGCTGGAGAAGATGTGGAGAAATAGGAACACTTTTACACTGTTGGTAGGAGTGTAAATTAGTTCAACCATTGCGGAAGACAGTGTGGCAATTCCTCAAGGATCTAGAAATAGAAATTCCATTTGACCCAGCAGTCCCATTACTGGATATATATTCAAAGGAATATAAATCGTTCTATTATAAAGACACAAACAGAAACTGGCCCCTGTGTGGCCCCTCTTTCCTGACCAATTCCTGCTCTCTGAGCCCCATCATCTTTATGAGGCTGAATGCCAGTGCTGCCATGCTGCCAGCTAAGAACTGGGGTGGGCATGGGTTTCTCCTTTTCCTGGCTGAGAATGAATATGTCCAACATCCCAAATCTTCCCTCACCCTGTGCCCTTTACTGACACATAGGGACTCAAAGCCACTTTGTCTCTGGACAACTCCTACCTACAGGGAGATTTTCATAAGCTAGTGACCATAGAGCAATACTGGAGTCACTCCCAGTCCAAATCACCACGCAGAGATACAAGCCAACTCCTTCTCTCACACAAAGGAAGTTTCAACTCATTGAGATACTCAAAATGGATGCCCTGGGCTTATCAAAACTTTGATGCAATACTCAATTTTGTTTAAAAGTCATACATACAGATATGCATGCATGTATATACTGTATACAAAGATAGGGTTTGAAAAAGTTGTTGAGAGAACATACACTAGAACATATGTTTGAGCAATAGTAGGTTTACAAGTGATTTTTAATGTCTTGTTTTATCCAATTTTGGTACAATAAATATGCAACAGTTTTAGAATCAGAAAAGACATGATATAAAAGTTGCTCATCAGACTAGAACAAATAGAAGAAAGAATTTCAGAGCTTGAAGACAAGGCTTTAGAATGAATCCAATCAGAAAAGACAAAGAATGAAAATAAATGAAGTCTTCAAGAAATATGGGATTATGTAAAACAGCCAACTCTAATTGGTGTTCCTGAGGGAGAAAGAAGTCTATAAGTTTGGAAAACATAATTTGAGGGAATAATTAAGGAAAACTTCCCTGGTCTTTGATACTTCCTTGGTCTTAGAGATATAGATATCCAAATATAAGAAGCTCAAAGAACTTCTGGGAAATGCATTGCAAAAAGATCATCACAAAGGCATATAGCCACCAGGTTGTCTAAAGTCAACATGAAGGAAAGAATTGTAAGAGCTATGAGACAAAAGCATCAGGTAACCTATAAAGGAAAATCTATCAGTCTAACAGCAGGTTTCTCAGCAGAAATCTTACAAGCCAGAAGAGATCCAGGACATATCTTTGGCTTTCTTAAACAAAATAATTGTCAGCCAAGAATTGTGTATTCAACAAAACTAAGCTTTATGAATGAAGGAAAGATAAAGATAAATTGTCTCTCAGACAAATGCTGAGGGAATTTGCCACTACCAAACCAACACTACAAAAAATGCTAGAAGGAGTTCTAAACCTTGAAACAAAAGCTCAATACCAAATAAGATAGAAGCTCCTTAAAGCATAAATCTTAAAGGGCCTATAAAACAATAACACAATGAAAAAACAAAGTATTTAGGTAACAACTTACAGAATAAATAGAACAGTACCTCATATCTCAGTATTAAAGTTGAATGTAAATGGACTAAATGCTCCACTTAAAAGATACAGAATGACACAATGGCTAAAAAAATCACCAACCAAATAGCTGCTGACTTCAAGAGACTCGCCTAACACATAAGGATTCATATAAACTTAAGATAAAGGGGTGGGAAAAGATATTCCATGCAAATACAAACTAAAAGCAAGCAGGAGTAGCTATTCTCATATCAGATTAAACAGACTTTAAAGCCACAACAATAAAAAAAGAAAAGAAAGACAAAGAAGGGCATTATATAATGATAAAAGGATTAGTCCAACAGGAAGATATTGCAATCCTAAGTTAATATGCACCCAACACAGGCACTCCCAGATTTACAAGGCAATTACTACTAGACTTAAGAAATAAGATATACAGCAACACACTAATAGTGGGGGACTTCAATTGTCCACTGATAGCACTAGACAGATCATCAAGACAGAAGGTCAATAAAGAAACAATGTACTTAGTCTATACCCTAGAACAAATGGACTTAACAGCTATTTACAGAACATTCTATAAAACAACTGTGGAATATACATTCTTCTCATCAGCACATGAAACATTCTCCAAGATAGACCATATGATAGACCACGAAACAAGTCTCAATAAATTTAAGAAAGTATAAATCATATAAGTATCTTCTCAGACCACAGTGGAATAAAACTGGAAATCAACTCCAAAGGGAACCCTCAAAACTATACAAATACATGGAAATTAAATAATCTGCTCTTGAATAATTTTTGGGTTAACAATGAAATCAAGATGGAAATTATTTGAAATGAATGATAGTAGTAACACAACTTACAAAAACCTGTGGGATACAGCAAAAGTGGTGCTAAGAATAAAGTTCATAGCATTCAATGCTGACATCAAAACATCTGAAAGTGCACAAATAGACAATCTAAGGTCACACCACAATGAACTACAGAAACAAGAACAAACTAAACCCAAACCCAGCAGAAGAAAAGAAATAACAAAGACCAGAATTAAAAGAAATTGAAAGAAAACAAAAACAATAAAAAAAATACGATGGCTGGGTGCAGTAGATGAAGAAAATGTGATATATACGTAACATAGAATGCTTCTCAGCCATACAAAGGAATGAAATAATGTCTTTTGCAGCAACTTAGGTGGAGCTGGAGGCCATTATTCTAAGTGAAGTAACTCAGGGATGGAAAACCAAATATCATATTTCTTGCTTATAAGTAGGAGCTGAGCTATGAGGACTCAAAGACACAAGAATGATATAATGGACTTGGGAACTCACGGGGGAAGGTTGGAAGGGGATAAGCAATAAAAGACTACATACTGGGTACAGTGTACACTGCTCAGGTGACAGGTGCCCTAAAATCTAAGAAATCACCACCAAAGAACTTAATGTAACCAAGAAGTACCTGTGCCCCAAAAACTATTGAAATAAAATTGTTTTTAATGGCTCATCATTTTAATTTAATTTAAAAGAAAATCATGTTGCATTTTAAAGTTTATTTTAGGGAAAACGTTGACCATGACTTTATCTTCATTCCATGAAGGTTCAATGAGAGGGTAATGATCATAAAAATAGTGGCTATGTCCAAATAATGTCTCGATGATTGGTATCACAAGCTGGTACTTTTCCAAAATATTTCTGAAAACTGGGCTAAGGCCCACAGCTTGGTGAAAACAAACAAAAAAATGTTGACCTTTTAGAGGACTTTGATTCCAAATAAGGGCTTTGATTTATAAGAAGGGTATTGCAAAAATTTATATTATCTTGAACAGTAGTTAGCTTCTCAATGAATATGTTCATATTTTCTGGGAGAAAAGAGTTTTGCCTTATAATCAACTTTAAAACAAATACTTCTTGAAAGAAACCTGCAAAAATACTTTGAGTCACATGAAAACCTCAGTGATAAACAGGGAAACGGTACAATGATGTGGTTTACATTCTCCTGGTAAACATGCTAGGGATGGGCCAAGGGCATTAAAATGTATAAATATTCACAATGAGCTCACTCCTCCCACCCAGGAATTCTTGGACCACTGTGTACAACTTCAGGAAATACATGGAAACTGATCCCAGAGCCTGGTGAAACTGCTTCTAAGGTCAATCTCTTCTGAGCCTATACACATAACTCCAGACCATGTTCCTTCACAGTAAATGGGCTCTGGGGTCTGCAGACAGATGCTTGCACCAGTGACATTCCCTGTTTCCTCTTTTTCCTGTCCCTGTTCTTTTTCTAACCCTCTTTCTTTCCAATTCTTTTGCCTCTTACTATTCAGTATCTGCTGAGACAAAATATTGTCGTGATTTTCTTGCAGTGGCCGGGGCAAGTACCTGAATTAGTCAAATAACGGAGCCATTAGCAGGTTGTTTGGACTTATATTATCCAGATCATTGCCTCAGGGATTCACCTGTAGATAGCCACAGGCTTCATAGCTCAGAGGTTTAGAACCACAACTTCTAAGTTGTAGTTTCTTCCTCAGTGCTTCACCAAAATCTTTCTCCAGTAAACAATGCGTTTTTCTCCAGTAAAGTGGTCTCAAAGTATGGTCCAGGGACCTGGGGGGTCTCCAAGATCCTTTCAAGGGATTCATGAAGTCAAAACTATTTTCATGATAACACTGAGACATTATTCGTCTCATCCCCTTATGAGTCGAGGATGGAATTTTCCAGAGGCTACATGATGAGTGATGTCATGACAGATTAAGTACAGAGCCAGCTATGAGAATCCAGCTGCCTTTTATTAAGGTATGCATTAAAGATATCTTAAAAATGTACAACAATGCCACTCTTCTCCCTAAATAGCCTTTATCTGGAAACTGTGTTTATATTAACATGTAATGGTTTGTTATTCTTATTTTTAAATAAATTAATAAGTTAATTTTTAGATTTATTTGTTTTAATTTCTAAAATGATAAATATCAATAGCTATGATCCACATAAACAAAAGCTGTTTGGGATTCTCAATTATTTTTCAGAACGTCAAAGAGGCATGACACCAGAAAAACTGATTACTGCTTTTCTAGTACAATTTAAAACAAACAATGTTATTAAATAGGCTCATTTTATTTTGGCCTTGTCCGATAGAATCTCTTTGGGGCTAGATGTGGCAGCTTTGTAAGGTGTCCACTTGGCCAGGCTGAACTACATTCCCACAGTTGCCTTTCTCGTGTGTTGCTGGCCAGAGGCAGCCAAAGAAAGGCTCTAGTGCAGTATTTGAAGCTGAGACATGAAGCAGCCACCACCGTGTAACTCACCATGTAATATCTGCTTCCAAGAAGTAGCCACTTCAAGTCATTCACATGCCGTTGGCTTTCACCCTTCATCTGTGGATGCACCTCCTTGGTATGAGGCACAGCCAGGCCTCCTGCTGCTCCACCTTCCCCGCAGTCCTCCTTCGGATACACTGACTGCTGAGCCAGCTGCGTGTGATGAAACCTGGCTTCTGCAGGACATGCGCACCATCAAGGGCAAAGAGAACACAGGAAAGGGCCTGAGTTTCCATCTGTTCTCCCGGGCTCCAACTGGTGCACTTCAGCATCTTCTTGCTCTCCCCATTTTATATCCATCTTATTTTCCAGGTACCCTTTCTATGGGTACCTTCAAGCTCCATCACCAAATATGAAGGCAACTGCCTTCACCAGCTCCCACACCTACATGAGGTCAAATCCTTGAATGGCACGTAACACACTAGAGCAATGAAGAGGATCTAACTAAAGATGGGGAAGGAAAAGTGTGTGTACAGAAACAAGAAATCATAGACATAGTTATATTGAAAGATACAATAACCTTCTCCTTCTCATTGTGATATTATCACACCTTTCCACACTTAGGCTTCTGAGGTTGTTACGCTGAAAGTCTCCCCTAACTACAGAGTCACACATAGAACTGCATCCACAAAGAGGTAGATTGATTGTGGGATGGTTTCATGGGTGTGTATTTATCTCCAAATTCATCAGATTGTCTATATTAACTAAACACAGTTTTTTTGTGTTACAATTATACCTCAATAAAGTGACAGCTTTTTTAAAAAGAGAGGGGAAGAAGGCTGAGCTCATTTGAAACAATGGCTCAGTCTGTCACACCTGGAAGCACATTTGTTATCAGGCCAAGGAAGTTGGAGAAAAGACCTTCATGGCATCATTCTGGCCATCTGTGCCAGATGAACAGCCAGCATCCTAGCTGGGAATAAATGGCAAGTGTGCCTGCATACATTCTGCCTCCCTGTCATTCTTCCCTTTAATTTCACTTTTGTTTTTCAAGTATTTGTTGAATTGCATGCCCTCCATGTGACCAGCACTGGGTTGGATTCCATGAGCAAATACATATATTTTTGTACTTGGGGAATTTGTTAGTAACCTATTGCTGCATAACAAATTACCCCCAAAACTTAGCAGCTGAAAGCGACAAATTTCTATTAACTCACAAAGTTCCTGAGAGTCAAAAATCTTGGACTGACTTATCTGGGTCTTTCTAACTCAGGATTTCTTATGAGGTTTCAGTCAATTTGTTGGCCAAGACTGCAGTTATACCTAGGTTTGACTAGGGCTGGAAGATCTGCTTCCAAGAAAGAGCCAGTTCAAGTCATTCACATGCCATTGACAAAAGGCTCAGTTTCTCATTATGTAGGCTCCTCCACAGGTGATACGGTTTGGATGTGCATCCCCTCCAAATCTCATGTTGAAATATGATCCCCAATATCAGAGGTGGACCTGGTGGAAGGTGTTTGGGTCAGGGAGATGGATCCCTCATGAATGGTTTAGTGCCTTTCTTGCAGTAATGAGTGAGTTCTCACTGATTTCACACAAGATCTAGTCATTTAAGAGAGCCAGGCAGTTCTCTCCTCCCTTTATCTTGCTCCCTCCCTCACCGTGTGACATGCTGCTCCCTCCCTCACAGTGTGACATGCTGCTCCCTCTTGTTTCACTGCCATTAGAAGCTCACTGAGGTCCTCACCAGAAGCAGTTGCCAGCACTACGCTTCCTGTACATTCTGCAGAATCATGAGCCAAAATAAACCTCTTTTTCTAAATTGCATTTTAGGTTTTGGGGTACATGTGAAGAACATGCAAGATTGTTGCATAGGTACACACATGGCAGTGTGATGTGCTGCCTTCCTTCCCATCACCTATATCTGGCATTACCTCTTTTCTTTATAAACTACCCAGCTTCTGGTATTTCTTTATAGCAACACAAGTAAACTAACACAGAAAATCGTTACCAAGGAGTGGGATGTTGCTATAAAGATACTTGAAGATGTAGAAGCAGCTTTGAAGCTGGGTAACAGACGGACACTGGAAGAGTTTGGAGGGCTCTGAAGAAGACAGGAAGACAAGGGAAAGTTTGGAACTTCTTTGAGACTGGTTAATTGGTTGTGATCAAGGTGCTGATAGAAATATAGACAGCGTTTTTCCAAGAAGCTATAAGAACAAACAAAATTTTTTAAAACCAGAAAGAAAGAAATATAGACAGTGAAGGCCAAGCTGATAAGGTCCTAGACAAAAATGAAGAAGTTATTGGGAACTAGAGCAAAGGTCACCCTTATTATACCCTAGCAAAGAACTTTGCTTCACTATGTCCATGTCTACAGTTTTATGAAAGGCTGAACTTAAGAGTGATAACTTAGCATATCTGACAGAAGAAATTTCTAAGAAGCAAAGCATTCAAGATGTAATCTGACTTCTTCTAACAATCTAAGACCAAATATGGAAGCAGAGGAATAACTTAAAGTTAGAACTTGTCATTAAAAGGGAAGCATAGTATAAAAATTTGGAAAATCTGCAGCCTGGCTATGTGGCAGAGAAGAAAAGAGCATTTTCAGGGGAAGAAGGCTAAGGAACAACCACTTGTTAGAGAGACCAACATAACTAAAAGGGAGCCAAGTGCTAATCATCAAGACAACAGAAAAAGTGCTTGGCGTTTCAGAAGTCTCGGAGGTAGCCACTCCCATCACAAGCCCAGAGGCCCAGAGGCAAGAATAGTTTCAGGGCCAGGGCCAGGGCTCCATTGCCCTGAGCAGTTTCAGGATGCTGCTTCCAGAATCCTGGTACTCCATCTCCAGCCTCAGTGAAAAGGACCACAGATACAGTTCAGGCCACAACTCCAAATGGCACAAGCCATAAACCTTGGTGGTTGCCACGTGGTGTTAAGCCTGCAGATGTGCAGAATGCAGAAGAGAAGGAGGCTTGGAAGCTTCCTCCTAGAGTTCAGAGGATGTATTGGAAAACCTGGGTGCCCAGGCAGATGCCTGCAACAGGGGTGGAGACCCCACAGAAAGACTATACTAAAGAAGTGCTGAAGAGAAATATGGGTTTGGAGCCACCACACAGAGTCCCTACCACCAGGGCACTGCTTAGTGGAACTGTGGGAAGGAAGCCACTGCCTTCCAGACCGGAGAATGGTAACGCCATCAGCAGCTTACACGCTGAGCCTAGAAAACCTGCAGGCATTCAACTCCAACCCATGAGAGCAGCCAGAGAGGTTGCACCCTGCAAAACCAGAGGGGCAGAACTACTAGGGCCTTGGGAACACACACCTTTCACCACTGTGCCCAGCATGTTGGACATGGTGTCAAGGAAGATTATTTTGGAGCTTTAAGATTTAATGTCTGTCCTGCTGGATTTTACTTGTGTGGGTCATGTTGTCCCTTTCTTTTAGCAAAAAATTTTTTTTTTGAATGACAATCTTTACCCAATACTTGTTCTATCATTGTATCTTGTAAGTAAATAACTTGTTTGTTTGTTTGTTTGTTTTAATTTTATGGGCTCATAGGAAGAAAGAACTTGCCTTGAGTCTTTGATGAGACTTTGGACCTTGAACTTGAGACTTTTGAGTTAATGCTAGAATGAGTTAAGACTTTGGGAGACTATTGAGAGGGGATTATTGTTTTTTGCCATATGAGAGGACAGGAGATTTGGAGGGCTGGTGGCAGAATGATATGGTTTATCCTCTCCAAATCACATGTTGAAATGTGATCCCTAATGTTGAAAGTGGGTCTCACACAACATCTGGTTGTTTAAAAGAGTGTGGCACCCTTTTTGTCTCTTGCTCCATCTCTCATCATGTGACACGTTGCTCCCCCTTCACTTTCTGCCATGATCAGAAGGTCCCTGAGGCCCTCACCAAAAGGAGATGCTGGCACCATGCTTCCTATACAGCCTGCAGAACCATGAGCTAAATAAACATCTTTTCTTTATAAATTACACAGTCTCTGGTTTTCTTTATAGCAATGCAAATAGACTAACATGATAGACTGTTAGTGAAATGGCAGTTGGCTTCTCCCAGAGCAAGTGATCAGAGAGAGAGAGAGAAAACAAGACAGAAGCAGCAGAGTCTTTTATAGCCTAGAATCAGAAATGATATGTCATCACTTCTGCTGTATTTTATTGGTCACACAGAACAATTCAGAAAGTAATCCACAAAGGCATGAATCTCTGGAGGTGGAAATCTTGGGAGGTTGAGAACCACCATGATGGCCATCTATCATAAGGAACTCATCATCTTATGACCCAGGAAAAGATAGAATAATGAACATATAATCCTTAGCAACTCAATTAATTCTTCTTTATATTTATTCATTGGTTCATTTTATTTTCATGGAAAAAAATAATGTGATGTCAGCAAGAAGGTATTTCTATCTTGTGGACAAGAAAAATAAATCAAAAACCATCTTTGACTTGCCCAAAGTCAGCAGGTAATGATGCAGCTGAGACTAGATCTTAAACTTTTAATTGACTATGTTTTCCTCTTCTGCTTTTGCATTACAGAGTGAGGCAATGAGGGTTCAGATGCAGTTCCCCGTGGGATGGAATAAAGAATGACCAGCAGGCAGAAGATAAAGAGAAGGTTTCTGCCATTTCAGAAGAATTTCCTATATGATCCTCCTCCATGATTTTCAAATTAGTAGTTTTCAAATAATGCCCTTTCTCTCTACCCTAAACAAGGTGTCCTGCTGCTAAAATTAAATTAATTTTTTTTCCGAATACTCATACATACACAATATTGGATAAAATTTTCTTTATTTTAATTTTTTCTCTCCTAAATTGTTCTCAAATTTAGAAGCTTGGTACCAATTATCCACTGAGAACTTGTAGAAAACAAAATAAATAAAGAACAAATGACTCATAGAAAAAAACAGAAACAGACAATATGTTCAGTTAATGCTTTGTGGCATTTTGAATGTATTTTCACATGCACTTAAGATTCTTTCACATTATGCAAATATATTTTCATAATTATTCCTAACTTGCATGCTTCATTAAATGAATTGAGATTTCCAATGTCTTACCAAGGCGTACTGTGACTATCTGGAGGTTAGCTTCCTGAACAAAATCAGTAGCACTGAAGATGAGATTCATTCTAATTCACCATCTCTCCCGATCAGTAGAATTCAGATCTTTGTCTTCCATAAAAATATATATTGGAGGAAAAAAAATTTAATGCTCTGCCCTGGATGATACAGACTAGGAAAATAACTTCCTAGTGGCATCCAGTCAGCTTGATTTTCTGGGGGCCACTATGCTCTCCTCTTAGTGAGACATCTAAGAGGAAGAAAAGTCTTCCATCATACCTGGAAATTATTTCTCTTCCTCTCCGATAATGTGTGCAAACTTGTCATTAGACATGCCTGTGAGGCTGTTAGCCTCTCCAGGGTAAGAATCTGCATCCTTAGCCTCCCACAGCACCTTGTCATAGAGAAGTGGTAAATAATTATCTGTTGAATGAATGACTGGCTCAGAAGTCTCAGAAGGCCTGATCCTATTCCCAGAGCTTTCTCATCACAACTTTTCTCAGCCAAGGATCCACAGGAGAATTAACCTACAGACAAGATTTCAGGAACCATTTTCTCTTTTTTACCAAGAGTTCTACATAGCCAGTACCATTGTAGATGGAGAGGAGATGAGCTAATTTATTATATATGGTAGTTACCTTAAAGGATTGGAGCTTTATTCTATCAGGAATCCTCATTGAGAAGGATTAACTAAAGTTTTAAAGATAATGGCTTATAGCAGAAGTACACAAATTAGAAGGTGGATATGGAGCCTGCAGCTCTACCTGGGAAGACACATCTAGGTACATTTGAGTTCCCTCAATGGCACAAACCTAAACTTCATGAGCATAGAAAGTAGGTTAATCATTTCTAGGGACAAGAGGACTTTAGGGATGGAGCGTGACTGCAAATAGGCACGAAGGATCTTTGTGAGGCAATGAAAATTATCTAAAATTAGATTTTGATAGTAGTTACACAATTCTATAAGTATACTAAGAATCATTGTATTAGACACTTAAAATAGCAAATTTTACAGTATGTAAATTATACCTTAAAAGCCATTTAAAAATATATTTATCCATAAACATCTCCTATAGGGACAACTAAAAACAAGCATGAAAAGAAAGAGTCCACATGGAAATGAAGCACAGGCTAACTTACAGCCAGTAGTGTCACACTATTGTTAAGAATAAAGGTGATGAAAACAACCATATGTTAAAGATTTTTAAACTTTCCCTCTTTAATGGTTCATTTCTCACATCCTATGAACATGTTCAATTTTAAAACTCCTTCAGCTGTCTCCGTTTTCAATTCCCACTGACTTACATTCATTCATGAAACAAATATTCAGCAAAAACCTATCATGTGACCAATAGTTTTCTCAACACACAGATAAATAAAACGTAAGACCTATCAACTCTTAAGAAACACATTCCTGAATGATAACAGCAAAAATGACAGAGTCAGGAACTCCAAAATTTCACTCATCCATAAAAGCAATTTCAAAAAAAAACCAAAAAACAAAAAAAACACAGGCAAAGTCAATGTTTTCAGAAATCTGGAAACTACCAAAACTTCGCTGAAATCTAGGGAGCACTTATCCAAAAACGAAGCCTAAATCTTCAGCAAAATCAATGAGCGCTGTAAGACTTTAACTTACTCTATTTCACCACCCATGACCCAGCTGAGTAGTAGTCTTGAAAATAACAACTTGCATTCCTAACACAGGTCCCAGAGGGAGTTCAAAGGACCTTATTTGGAAGGAATAGTTATATTTAATGTGTCTGGTGGTTTCCTGGAAGACATGCTCAAAAGGTTTGTATTTATTTCACCTGAATGTGAAATAAATCCTGGCCCAGTTCTAAAGCTGCTACCAGAGAGCTATGTCAGAAACCTTTATAGGCAAAGATTTTAATTGCTGTTGCATGAGGCAATGGATAATAGCACACAATAGACTAAGCAAAAAGCTTGGGAAGAAAAGCAGGGAATGAGGAGCTTTGGCGGGGGAAAAAGAGGTCTTTGAAAAGCTCCCCATATTTATCAGACTATGGAAAGCCACAGAAATATCTAGGGTGTGTAGACACACATGTAGGAAACACCTGAAGATGTCATAAACTCTTACCTCTAGCTGACCTTGAGGCTCTGTGAAAGGAGGAAGTGAAGGCTGTCAGATGTAAACTGCCTCATTAAATATTAAATGTGTACCCCAACACACAAACATACACACACACACAGCCCCTTACCAAATACTGTGAGGTATTTTTTTGTCTAAGTCATGGGAGGAATCTTTGTTGAATCATTAGCTGAGCATTAAGCTAACAGAAGAAAGACTTCAGTGACCACATATGACAAAGAACACAGACTACAAAATTTGTTCAGAAAAAACACTAAACACAAAAACAACTACTCCTACAAGAAGAGGCAACAACAGAATCTGAGGAAGAAGACATATTTAACATTTCCACATTGTAATATACAAAATGTCAAATTTCCACAAAAAAAATGAAGCATGCAAAGAAATAAGAAAGTATGACCCATACACATGTGGGAAAGCAGTCAACAGGAACTCCTGAAAAGGCCCAGATATTGGACTTATTAAGCAAAGACTTTATATAAAGTATTTTAAACATGCTCAAAGAAATTAAGAAAATGCTCTTTAAAAAAAACTGAAGGATAGGCCAGGTGCAGTGACTCACGGCTATAATCTCAGCACTTTGGGAGGCAAAGGCAGGTGGACAAGTTGAGCCTGGAGTTTCAGACCAGCCTCAGCAACATGGCAAAATCCTGTCCTACAAAATATACAAAAATTAGCTGGGCATGGAGTCTGGGACTATGTGCCTGTAGTCCCAGCTTCTTGGGAGGCTGAGGCAGGAGGATCACTTGAATCCAGGAGTTCGAGGCTACAGTGAGCCATAATCACACCACCGCACTCTAGTCTGGGTGACAAAGTGAGAGTGAGACCCTGTCTCAAAAAAAATAAATGTAAGAATAGTATTAAAATAAATAATGTGTCATCCAATAGAAAATATCAGTAAAGAGAAATTGTAAAAAAAAAAAAAAAAAAAAAAAACTAAAAATTCTGGAGCTGAAAAGTGTAACAACTGAAATGAGAAATTCACTACACAGGCTCAACTGCAGATTTGAGCAGGCAGAAGAAATAATCAGCAAACTTGAGAAGGCAATTGAAAACATCTGTCTTAAAAAGAAAGAAAAAATAATAAAGAAAAATTAACAAAACCTCAGATATCATTGGGATACCATGAAGCATACCAACATATATATATTGAGATTCCATTGGCATCATTTTGCCAGAGACCACAACCTGCAACCCCACAAACAGAGGCAATTGTGGAGCTCGGTCAGTGGCATCATGCAACCAAGAAGCCCAGCCAATAACCTACCTGAACTCAGAGCCCAGCCAGCAGCCTTGCCTGACGACAAGTCCCACTAGCAGACCCACCTGATGCAGAGTCCATCCAGCAGCCCCATCCAAGCTCAAAGTACAGACAGTGGTCCTGCCCAACTAGAAAATTAACAGCAAGACCCACCTACCCGAGGACACAACCTACTGGTCTGTCCAGACCCCAGGCTGGAATGAATGGATAAGGTGTATCCGTGCCAAAGTGAACTTGTAAAGGCTAGACAAGGTGATCACTTCTGCAAATGCACAGCAACAAACACAAGAATACAAAAATCACAAAGAGTCCAGGATGACACCATCAAAGGAAACTAATGAAGCTCCAATAATTTCCAAAAAACATGGAGATCTAAAAACAGTCTAATAAATAATTCAGAATAATCCTCTCGGGAAAATTTAATAAACTACTAGAAAACATAGATAGCTAAACAATATTCAGAAAGCAACACAAAAACAAAATGAGTAGTTCAACAAAGAAACAAAAAAAAACATAATTTTTTTTTACATCTCAAATAGAGATCCCACAGATTAGGAATGCAATGACTGAACTGAAAAAGTCAACAGAGAATTTCAACAGCAGACTAAATTAAGCACAATAAAGAATCGAAGGACTAGAAGATGGTTCATTTGAAATGATCTGATCAGAGGGCAAAAGGAAAAAACAAAGGCTGTGAAGAAAGCCTACAGGATTTATGGGACACAACTAAGAGAAACAAATATACATTATAGGCATTCCAGGAGAAGATGGAGAGAGAAAAGGACAGAATGTGTTTTTAAAAATAATGACTGACCTGTCACAGTTGTTCACACCTGTCATCCCATCACTTTGGGAGACCAAGGTGGGAGGATCACCTGAAGTCAGGAGTTCAAGACCAGCCCAGTCAACATGGTGAAACCCCATTTCTACTAAAAATACAAAAATTAGCCAGGCATAGTGATGCACACCTGTAATCCCAGCTACTTGGGAAGCCGAGGCAGGAGAATAGCTTGAATCTGAAAGAAAGAGGTTGCAGTGAGCTGAGATTGTGCCACTGCACTCCAGTCTGGGTGACAGAGTGAGACTCTGTCTCAAAAATAAATAAATAAATAAATAAATACTAAAACCATATTCAGAAAATTAAAACTGGATCCCTTCCTTACACCTTGTGCAAAAATTAACTCAAGATGGATTAAAGACTAAATGTAAAACCCAAAACTATAAAAACCCTAGAAGAAAATTCAGGCAATACTATTCAAGACATAAGCATGGGCAAAGACTTTATGATGAAATTGCCAAAAGAACAAAAATTGACAAATGGGATCTAATTAAACTAAAGAGCTTCTGTATATCAAACGAAATTATCATCAGAGTGAACAGACAACCTACAGAATGGGAGAAAATGTCTGCAATCTATCCATCTGACAAAGATCTAATATCCATAATCTACAAGGAACTTAATCACATTTACAAGAAAAAGAATGAACAAACAATCCCATCAAAAAGTGGGCAAAGAATATGAACAGACACTTCTCAAAAGAAGGCATTTATGCAGTCAACAAACATGAAAAAAAGCTCAACATCACTGATCATCAGAGAAATGCAAGTCAAAAACCATAATGAGATACCAACTCATGTCAGTCAGAATGGTGATTATTAAAAAGTCAAGAAACAGTAGATGCTGATGAAGCTGTGGAGAAATAGAAATACTTTTACACTGTTGGTGGGAATGTAAATTAGTTCAACCATTGTGGAAGACAGTGTGGTGATTTCTCAAGAATCTAGAACCAGAAATACCATTTGACCTAGCAATCTCATTACTGGGTATATACCCAAAGGAATATAAATCATTCTGCTATAAATACACATGCACACGTATGTTTACTGCAGCAGTATTTAATAGCAAAGACATGTAGCCAACCCAAATACCCATCAATAATAGACTGGATAAAGAAAATGCGGTGCATATACACCATGGAATACTATGCAGCCATAAAAAGGAATAAGATCATGTCTTTTGCAGGGACATGGATGAAGCTGGAAGCCATCATCCTCAGCAAACTAACAGGAACAGAAAACCAAACACCGCATGTTCTCACTCATAAGTGGGAGTTGAACAATGAGAACACATGGACACAGTAAGGGGAACAACACACACCAGGGCCTGTCAGAGGGTGGGAAATGAGGGGAGGGAGAGCATTAAGACAAATAACTAATGTGTGTGGGACTTAGAACCTAGATAACAGGTTGATAGGTGCAGCAAACCACCATAGCACATGTATACCTATGTAACACATCTGCAGGTTCTGCACATGTATCCCAGAAATTAAAGTAAACTGTTAAAAGAAAAAGAAATAAAAATAGTTCAACATCAGTGATCATTAGAGAAATGCAAATCAAAACCACAATGAGATACCATCTCACACCAGTCAGAATGATGATTATTAAAAAGTCAGGAAGCAACAGATGCCAGCAAGTTTGCAGAGAAAAATAGGAATGCTTTTACACTGTTGGTGGGAATGCAAATTAGTTCAACCATTGTGGAAGACAGGGTGGTGATTCCTCAAAGATTTCGAATCAGAAATACCATTTGACCCAGCAATCCCATTACTAGGTATATACCCAAGGGAATATAAATTGCTCTGTTATAAAGATATATGCACATATATGTTCACTGCAGCACTGTTTACAATAGCAGAGACACGGAATCAACCCAAATGCCCATCAGTGATAGCTGGATAAAGAAAATGTGGTACATATACACCATGGAATACTATGCAACCATAAAAAGGAAAGAGATTATGTCCTTTGCAGGGACATGGATGAAACTGAAAGCCATTATCCTCAGCAAACTAATGCAGGAACAGAAAACCAAACACTGCATGTTCTCACAAGTAGAAGCTGAACAATGAGAATACATGGACACAGGGAGAAGAGAAACACTCACTGGGGCCTGTTGGGGTAGGGCAGGGGTGGGAGAGGATTAGGGAAAAGAGTTGATTCATGCTGGACTTAATACCTAGATGATGGGTTGAAAGTTGTAGCAAAACACCACAGCACACATTTACTTATGTAACAAATGCACATCCTACACATGTACCCCAGAATTTAATTTAAAAATTTTTAAAGTGTAGAATGGACAATAAAAAATGGCTGAAAACTTCTAAAATTTGAGAAAAGAAATGAACATCCACACTCATGAGGCCCAAAAGTCCCCAAATAGGTTGAGCTCAAAAAGTCTTCACCAAGACACATTATAATTAAACTGTCAAAAGTTAAAGACAAAGAGAAGCTTGAAAGCAGCAAGGGAAAAGCAACTCATTACATAAATGTAAGCCCCAATAAGACTACCGGTAGATTTTCTTAATAGAAACCTTGCAGCTCAGGAAAGAGTTGGATGATATACTCAAAATAGTAAAAGAAAAAATACTGTGAACCAAGAATACTATACCTAGAAAAGCTATTCTTCAGAAATAAAAGAGATAAAGAGTTTCCCAAACAAACAAAAACTGAAGGAGTTTGTCACCACCAGACCTGCCTTATAAGAAATAGTAAAGAAAGTTTTTCAAGCTGAACAAAAACTGAAGGAGTTTATCAGACCTGCCTTATAAGAAATAGTAAAGAAAGTTTTTCAAGCTGAAATAAAAGAACAGGAATTAACAACATAAACACATATAAATGTATAAACCTCATAATAAAGGTAAATATATAATCAATGTCAGAATTCCCTAGTCTTGTAATAATGATGCATAAATCACTTTTAATTCTGGCATAAAAGTTAAAAAACAAATATATTAAAAATAACTGTAACTACAATAATTTGTTATTGGATGCACAATGTAAAAAGATATAACTTGTAACATCAATAAGCTAAAATGTGAGGGGGAAAAATTAAATATATAGAATGTCTGTATGCAATCAAAGTTTAAGTTGTTACCAGTTTAAAATAGCATAGTGACTATAGTTAACAATAGTTTTCCCTATACTAAAAATTTGCTAAGAGAGTAGATCCTAAATGTTCTACTACACAGAAATGTTCTACTATCACAGAAAAAAAGATAACTAGGTGAGGTAATAGATTAATTAACTTGGTTACAGTAATCATTTCATAATAAATATGTAAATCAAATCAACGTATTGTACAGCTTAAATTTATGCAATTTTACTTGTCAATTATACCTCAATGAAACTGGGGAAAAAACAAACGCTGGTAAGGATGTGTTGCAATGAACAACAGAAAGTCTCATTTATTGCTGATGAGAATGCAAAATGGTACAGTTACTTTGAAAGACAGATTGGCAGTATCATACAAAACTAAACATACTCTTACCATATGATTCAGCAGTCACACTTTTTGGTATTTACCCAAATGAGCTGAAAAATGTCTACACAGAAAGCTCTTCACAAACATGTACAGAAGCTTTTCTTGTAATTGCCAAAAGTTGGAAGCAACAAAGATGTCCTTCAATAGGTGAATGAATAAACTGCAGCATATCCATACAGTGGAATATTATTTAGCAATAAAATGGAATAAACTGTTGAGCCAAGAAAAGAGATGGAGGAATCTTAAATACAAATTATACAGCCAGCTCTGTTCTTTAATCAGGAGATAGAAATATAGTCTCAGAAAAGCAATGGACCAATTATTAAGTAAAAAAAAAAAAACAATCTAAAACAGCTACAGACTGTATGATTTCAACTATGTAACATTAAGCAAAACTGTATAAACTGTAAAAAGATCTGTGGTGGTAAGGGTTTTGGGAAGAAAGAGATTAATAGATAGAGCACAGGATATTTTTAGGTAGTGAAACTATTCTGGATAATACTGTAGTGATGGATATAAATTATCATATGTTTGTCAAAATCCATAGAATATACAACACAAAAAATGAGTCCTACTGACTTTAGTTAATAATAATGTGTATCAATATTGACTCATTAATTGTGAAAAATGTACCACAGTAATCCAAAATGTTAATAATAGGGGATCCTAAGGGTGGAGGAGTGAGGAGATAAATAGAAAATCTCTGTATTTTCCACTCAATTTTTCTGTAAACCTAAAATTGCTCAAAAGTAAATTCTATTTTTTAATAAAAGAGAAATTAAAACATTCTAATATTAAAAAAACTGAGTTTGCCACTAGCAGACCTGTCCTACAAGAAATTCTAAGAGTCCTAAAGCTGAAGTAAAATGACACTAAACAGTTAGTTAAATATTATGAAGAAATAAAGAACACCAGTAAAAGTAACTACATAGATAATATGAAAGACAGTGTTAATGTATTTCTTGTTTGTAACCCCTTTTTTTATATATAATTTAAAAGACAATTGCATAAAGCAGTAATTATAAATATATGTTGTTGAGCATGCAATGTATAAAGATGTAATTTGTGAAAATAATATAAAATGAGAGGAAATTGAGCTGTATAAGAGCTAAGTTTTGGGATGCTATTGAAAATTAAGTTGTTATTAATCTAAATAAATTATTATAATTTAAAATGTTAATTGCAATTCCCAAGGTAACCACTAAGAAAATAAATTTTAAAACATTGTAAAAGAAGTGACAAGATAATAAAATGGTACACAAGAAAATATCTATTTAACAAAAAAAATTAATGAAGGAATTGAGGAAGAAAAAAGATATACAATATAGAAAACCAATAGCAAAATGGCAGAATTATTTCCTTATCAGTAATTCTATCAAATATAAATGGATTAAACTATTCAGTTAAATGACATAGGCTGGCAGAATGGATTATTTTTAAAATGTAGTCCAACTATATTCTGTCTACAAGAATTCACTTTAGATTTAAAGACATAAATAGGTCGAAAGTAAAATGTTGAAAAATATTCTCTGCAAATAGTTATCAAAGGAGAGCTGGAATAGCTATACTCACATTAAACAAAATAGACTTCAATATAAAAATTGTTAAAGAGACAAAAAGGACATTATAAAATTATTAATATAAAAGGGTCAATTTGTCAAGAAAGTGTAACATTTATAAACATATATGCACCTAAAAGCAGAGCTCCACAATACACAAAGAAAAAATTGACACAATTGAAGGCAAAGAAAAAATAGAATTTAACAATAGTAGTTGAAGACTTTAAAACCAACTTTCAATGATGTCTAGAAAAACTAGATAGAAAATCAACAAGAAAAAAGAAAACTTAAACAATACTATAAGCCAATGAAATCTAACGAATATCTATAGAACACTCCACCCAATAACAAATGAATACACATTCTTCTGAAGTGAACTATTTTCCAGAATGGGCCATACATTAATTCAGAAAAACACATCTCATCAAATATAAAAACATAAAATTATGCCAAGTATATTCTCCAACAATGGAATAAAACTAGAAATTATTAATTGAAGAAAATTTAGAAAATTCACAAAGAGTGAAAATTAAACACTCCTAAATAACTGAGGAGTCAAAGAGGATATCACAGGAGAAACTAAAACATATTTCCAGGTGAATTAAAACAAAAACACAGCATACCAAAACACTGCTGAAAGAAATCAGAGATGACACAAACAAATGGAAAAACATGCTATGCTCATCAATAGGAAGAATCAATATCAGTAAAATGGCCATACTGTTCAAATTCACAGAGTCAGTACAATTCCTATCAAACTACCATGATATTCTTCACAGAGTAGAAAAAAACTATTTTAAAATTCATGTGGAACCAAAAAAGAGCCTAAATAGCTCTTTAAGGCAATTCCCCCACTGCCCCCAAAAAAGACAAAGCTGGAGGCATCATGTTATCTGACTTCATTTTTTTTTTTTTTTTTTTTTTTGAGATGGAATCTTACTTTGTTACCCAGGCTGGAATGCGAGGGAGTGATATCAGCTCACTATAACCTCTGCCTCTGAGGGTCAAGTGATTCTCCTGACTCAGCCTCTTGAGTAGCTGGGATTACAGGCATGTGACACTATACCCAGCTAATTTTTGTATTTTTAGTAGAGACAGAGTTTTGCCATGTTGGGCAGGCTGGTCTGGAACTCCTGACCGTAGGTGATCCACCGGTCTGAGCCTCCCAAAGTGCTGGGATTACAGGCATGAGCCACCGCACCCAGACACATTACCTGACTTCAAAACCTAGAGTGACCAAAACAACATGATACTGGTACAAAAACAGACATATAGACCAATGGAACAAAATAGAGAGCCCAGGAAGAATGCTGCATGCCTATAACCATGTGATCTTCAACAAGGCCAACAAAAATAAGCAATGGGGAAAGGATTTTCTATTCAGTAAATGGTGCTGGGATAACTAGCTAGCCATATACAGAAGATTGAAATTGGACCCCTTCCTTGAACCATATACAAAAATTAACTGAAGATGGATTAAAGACTTAAATGTAAAACTCAAAACTATAAAAATCCTGGAAGAAAACCTAGGAAATGCCATCTGGACATAGGACCTGGCAAAGATTTCATGACAAAGACGTCAAAAGCAATTGCAACAAAACCGAAAATTGACAAATGGGACCCAATCAAACTAAAGAGCTGCTTCACAGCAAAAGAAACTATCAACAGAGTAAACAGACAACCTACAGAATGAGTGAAAGTATCTGCCAACTATGCCTCTAAAAAGGGTTTGATATCCAGAATCCATAAGGAACTTAAACAAATTTACAAGCAAAAAACCAGACAATATCATTAAAAAGTGGTCAAATAACATGAACAGACACTTTTCAAAAGAAGACATGTATGCAGCCAGCAAGCATGTGAGAAAATGCTCGAAGTCACTAATCATTACAGAAATGCAAATCAAAACCACAGTGAGATACCATCTCAAACCAGACAGAATAGCCATTATTAAAAAATAATAATAATAACATGCTGTGGTGAGGTTACAGAGTAAAGAGAACACATAGACACTGCTGGTGGAAGTGTAAACTAGTTCAGTCATTGTGGAAAACAGTGTGGCAATTTCTCAAAGAACTGAAAACAGAATTACCACTCAACCCAGCAATCCAATTGTTGAATATACATCCAAAGGAATACAATTCATTCTGCTGTAGTGACACATGCACACATATGTTTACTGCAGCACTATTCACAACAAAGACATGGAATCAAACCAAATGCCCATCGACAGTAGACTGAATAAAGAAAATGTGGTACATATATACCATGTACTCCTACACAGCCATAGAAAAAGAACAAGATTATGTCCTTTGCAGTAACATAAATTGAGCTGGAGATCATCATCATAAGCAAACTAACGCAGAAACAGAAAACCAAATACTGTATGTTCTCATTTATAAGTGGGAGCTAAACAATGAGAACACATGAAAACAAAGAGAAGAACAACTGGACACCAGGGCCTAACTTGAGGGTGGAGGGTAGAAGGAGTAAGAGGATCAAGAAAAAATATCTATTGCATATTATACTTACTACCTGAGTAACTAAATAATCTGTACACCAAACCCCCATGACATAAAGTTTACCTATATAACAATCCTGTACATATACCCCTAAACCTAAAATAAAAGCTTTTTAAAAAGATGCTAGAAAAAGAGCCAACTAAACATAAGCCAGAAGGAAAAAAAATAAACATTATAGGAGAGATAAATGAAGTAGAGAAAAGAATGACAATTTTAAAAATTAATTTAAAAAAATGAGTTCCTTGAAAAGATCAACACAGTTGAGACGTTTTGGCTAGACTGGCCAAGAAAAAAAAGAGTAGACTTAAACTATTAAAATCAGGAACAAAGGAAAAGATGTTGCTAATGATTATAGAGAAATTAAAAGCATTGTCAAACAATACTGTGAACAATTGTATGCCAACAAATTAGATAATCTAGATTAAATGGACAATTTTTGGAGACATACAAGCCTTCAAAATTGACTTAGGAAGAAACAGAAAATCTGAATAGACTATAACAAATAAAGAGATTGAGTCAACCATCCAATAGTTTCCAATAAAGAAATCCCAGGACTAGATGATGAATTCTACCAAATTTTAAAGAAGAATTAGTAGGAATGCTTCTTAGACTCTTCCAAAAAAATAGAATTGAGAAAACTTCCTAACTCACTCCATGATGTCAGCATTACCATAATACCAAAACCAGATAAAGACATCACAAGAAAAGAACACTGCAGACCAAAGTCTTTTATGAATGTAGATGCCAAAACACTCAACAAAATACTAGCAAACTGAAGGTTGGGCACGGTGGCTCACACCTGTAATCCCAGAACTTTGGGAGGCCAAGACAGGCATATCACTTGAGGCCAGGAGGTTGAGGTCAGTGTGACCAACATGGTGAAACGTCGTCACTACTAAAAATACAATAATTAGCGAGGTGTGGTGGCACACACCTGTAATCCCAGCTACTCAGAAGGCTGAGACATGAGAATCATTTGAACCCAGAAGGCAGAGGTTGCAGTGAGCCAAGGTAGTGCCATTGCACTCTAGCCTGGGTGACAAGCAAGACTCCACCTACCCCTCCCAAAAAAATAAAATACTAGCAAACAGAATCCAGGAGCATATTAAGGGGATTATACATTATGACCAAGTGAGAGTAATCCCAGGAATGTAAAAGTGGTTCTAACATATAAAAATCAAAGTAACACACCATATCTATTGCTAGTCAATAGAATAAAGGAAAAAACTGATTCCTCAATGTGTTGCATTATGGATTCAGGGCTTTCCACACCCCAATAAACTGCCCTAAGATGACCAATTACAAATTCACTGCAGAATTTAATAGATTTTAATCTTTCTGTCACTTGAGCCCTCAAGGACATGAGACCTGTTGCCCACATGCTTCTGGTTCTCCTCATGCCATCCAAGCATTTCTTTCCAGTCTCCTTCATGAGCCTTCCTGCTTACTCTTTGACAAATGACCTTCTCTGTTCATACTCTAACATCTCCCTGAACACAGTCATTCACTTTTTGGTTTAACTGCCACCTTATATCCTATCCCAGGATTCTCCCCTGACCTCCAGACCCATGTATCCCTTTGCCCCCTGGATAATGCAAACTGGATAATTCTAAGCTGTTCAAGTTCCATGTGGCTAGAATTGGATTCCTTATCTTCTACCCAAAACCTTCTGCTATGCCCTGATTATTTGATATATTTAAAAGAATAAGCACAAGCCTGTTATTAAATAGTTCAACCCAGTTGTCCAAAGCACAACCTTGGAAATCACTGCCAACCTCTTCCTCAACACTCAGCATTCAAGAGATCGCTAAATCCTGAGGATTAGTGACAAAGCTCTTCTGTATCTGACACAGCTCTGCCGAAATCTGTACCGTCTGTTTCCTAGAATATAACTTTAGGCTCCTAAATAAATGCTCCTCTTTTTTTTCCCTTCAATCCATTGTCCACATTGCAACCAAAGTGATCTTTCCATAACTAATGTAACCGATGACTCCAAATAATACCCAAGATACACAAACATATACACAAATAACAGTAACAGCATTGTTTCAATGCTTAAACATTGCTGCATTCTTTCAGATCCAGCTAAAACACCCCACTTTTGGTTAAAAGACTTAAATTTTCTCTTAAAATCCCATACATATGAGGACACCCTCTTTTGTGCCCCAACGCTTCTCCCCAGCACACATGCACACCCCATGCCTCCTACCTAGCTATGGTCAACCACTCAATACACATCTCTCCTGCATGACTTCAAGGTCTTTGAAGAATGAACCTTATTGTTGTTCATTTCCATATCCTTAGCGTATATATCATTGTCTGATATGTTGTGAATTAAGAGCTCAAGAGCTATTTCTACATAGTCAATGGATTATTTTGAATTACAATACTATCCCAGACAGTATTAAAGTCTGCTACTTATTCTGAGACCAACACAGGACACCATAATTTAATGTACACATGGAGAAAGAGGAGAAAATATGAGGAAAGCATCTAACGTTTGGAAAATTATACTTACTGGGACACTAAAGAATATCTCAACTTGAAAAATGGAGGCTGAAGAGGGATTAAAATATATCCTCAAATATGGTGATTACGGTAGAAAAGAAATCGTTGCAGGCCAAGGAGACCAAGCCTCTGTTCTACTCCATCTAGCTGTGGGAACCCACTCTTTCTAGGCCCAAGCTTTGGTTCCTGTTAAACTCTAAGGCTAGGCTCTAAGCTCCCTTACAGCACTAGTGCTCTATGATTCTAAAGTTATACATCACATTAAAGCAGAATAAAGAAAAATACACAGGTGTCAGTACGAGGGACTTTGTTAAACCCAAGAAAGTATTTTCCCAGACCAGAACTGATTTCAGAGTGGAGTGACTGCAAGCAGGGCTATACAGACTTGTTTGCTGAACGCCCTGATCAACAGGGGAGTCTTCAGTCATCCCGCAGGATTCATGTTGCGTTCTTCCTGGAGGGAGCAGAGCGGTTGGAGGGAGAGTTTGAGACAGATTACCCAAACTTGGACCTCTGTTATTTTCATAAACATTGTGTGTCAAAGAAGGTCTTCTTTTCTGGAAAGATCACACCAACTCCTCAGGGCATATAGAAAAAAATCAATAAGATGAGTCATCATCAATGCTTCCTGTCATCAGAATAATCATGAGTGATAATTCTATGAAGAGTGGCATGTTATGGGGTGTGAGGGTAGAGGGCGCTTTTGGTAAAAAGATAGCAGAATTTTATCTTAAAACTAGAAATCCAGATATAACTGGGAATATATTTTCATAGCAGTGTGAACTTCCCTCCACAAATCAGCTGCCAATGACCTCCGTGCTTGATCTTAAGGAAGCTGAATGCTGGGGAGAATTCACTCTTTGCTGAAAAAAAGACAGAAAAAATCCAGATGGCAGCTTATGGCCTCAGTCAATCTTCTGCCATGAGTTCTCTCAAGTCTATATTTAGCATGATCTGATTGAGTAAGATCACATGCTCAGAGTAAAACTCAGCCCAGAATATCAGCTATGATTTACTTCCAGAGGCAGTAATAAATCTCCCTGTTGGAATTTTATTCAGTTGCTGCTGGCTAAGTTCTTTGTCTGTTTGTATTATGCCCTGAAGCTGTAAATACATAGAATTAAAATGGGCAAGAGATATCTGTATTTATATCGGTTTCTGTATCTCTATATCTATCTGCTCTACTGTCTGCCTCCTGCAGAATGAGATTAATCCCTTTAAAATATTATTATTAATCACAGTCAGTTGCTCAAGACAGCACAATAGGGGGATTAAACAGCTTCCAAGAACCACCTACTTCACTGTGGATTTCCCACCAAGAAAAATAAATATTGAATTTTTCTCAGCTACTGAAAATGGCAATTCCACCACAGCAGCAGAAAAATAACCTTAGTAGGTAAAGACATTTGAGCCAAGTTAGACTTTGGGAACATAGCAACCTAGGCTGAGATGAAACCAGAGGAAACTAGCCTCTTTCCATTTATGGGAACTGAATTTGAGCTGGAGAAGAAGAGTTGGGCACATCTTGGAAATGACAAGTTTAACGTTTGCATTCCGGTGATCATAGCCTGCCCTACCTCAGGACGAGGATGTGTGTCTGTCCTTCCCAAAATAACCCTGAGTCTTTGCTGGCCTGGATAAGCATCCTCACCCAATGATTCAGGAAGGGCTGGATGGAAAAGGGGCGCGTCTAGCCCGTATCAGATGAGGTCACATCATTTTACTGGGCTCATGGGGCTCAGGTTCGGTGCCCATTCAAATATAGCCAGATATTTCTTCCCAGATAAAGCAGAAGACTCCACATCTACCCTGTGTACCCCCACCATAAACCAAGTTAGATTGGAAACTTCAATCGACCTTTCTCGATAAGGATTATTGATAGAATAAGGCTCCAGTCCACTAAGGCAATCAAATATGTAACAAATTAGCGTATCTCCTCTCCATCTACAATAGTGCTCGCTATGTTGCAATCTCGGGAAATGGAGAATTAGTCATTGAAAACACTTGTCTGTAGCCTAATTCTCTTTTGGGACCCTGATTGGAAAAGGCTATAATTAGAAAGCTTCAGGGATAAGATGAAGCCTTCTGAGACTTCTGGACCAGACCTGCGGACTTCAGTCTAGAACATATAGTTGGAGACTGAGGTATTTCTGGATCTTATCCAGTCTTGGCATGGGAAGCATGCCTTTTGCCCCACAGTGGGGCCTGTCAAGATTTAATAACAACTGCTGACCTCGCTATTGTAATGCAGGCCTATCACCATGTTACTCCAGCTGCCTACAATACCTGTTCATACAGAGGAAGCATGTCAGTGATTCACCTTGGTTTTTGTCCTGTATCTAAGAATTCAGAGTGAGTTCCATGATGACACAGTGGGCTGAAAATCTTAGTCAAGTGCATTTAAAAAACTTGCTTATACTATTTCTTTTTTTTGTTAAAATACACTCTCATTGGCTTTATGTTGTGAAGATTACAAATGTGGGTGGATGAAAAAGAAAGACCTGAGTCTAGTATTGCTTTGTGTCTTAAAAGCTATATGTCCTCAGAAACATTACTTAGCCTCCCTAGACTGAACATAAGGCAGTGAAGGACAGTGATCCCTGGGGAATGGAAAACAAATAAGGCGAGTCCTCCAGTTGCCCAGCTTCCCACCTGAGAGAGTTGCCAGGCCACAGGGAAGGAAAGAGGAACTCAGGAGAAACCCAGTGGATGCCCTGAGTTGAAGATACAGAGTTGAGAGTCCAGGAGGATGAGGCTCTAGAGTTCACAGGACAGAATGCCAGAAAGAAGACAGCTACATGGAGAATTCTGGATACCTGCAGAGGGTCACCCCAATAACTCAGCAGAGTACTTATCACCTGTGTGGTAGGACTCCAATCAAGGCAAATTAGAAAATTAGAGGATTAGAGAGAATGGAACCCAACACTCACCCAGGGCCAGTTCTACTGTGTGCTTCCACCAGCAAGACTGAAGGACCTTACAAATCATAGATGCAAAGGTGGAAAACTCACAGAAACTCTGCCTCAGTAGTGAGGAATAATTACTCTTAGACTAAACACTGTTGTGGCTGTGACTAACAAATCTTAAAAAGACTTGAAGGAATCAAACTGTGTCTGTGAATGTTAACTGTGTCCCAAAACAAAGCTCATGTATATTTATAGGAATACAAAAATATCCGTCATACAATAAGGTTAAATTTACCATGTCTTGCATCCAATCAAACAATACTAAGTGTGCAAAGAAGCTTGAAAATACAACCTATCATGAGGAGAAAAACCAATCAATCCAAACCAACACAGAACTAACACAGATGGGAAAATTAGCAGAAAAGAACATTAAAAGTTATTATAAACATATTCTATATGTTTTAAGAGTTGAGTAGAGACATGTAAAATATTTTTAAAACACCCAATTCAAACTTTTAGACATAAAAACCATAATGTCTAAAAGAAACAAATAACCTAGATGAAATTAGCAGAAGTTAGGCATTGCAGAGGAAAAATTTAGTGACCTTGAAGGCATCACAGTAGAAACCACCCAAATCAAAACAATGAGGAGGGAAACAGCCCAAGAAAATGAAATGTTAGCAGTAAGTTGTAGAACAACTTCAAAAGGCCTATTACATATTTAATTGGTGTCTCTGAAGAATAAAGAAGTGAAGAGGACAAAAAAATATTTTAAGAAACAATGGAAATTTTTTTTCCAAATTTAATGAAAACCCACAGATGCAAGAAACTCAGTGAATACCAAGCACAAGAAACATGAAGAAAACACCAAGGCATTTCACAATCAAATTGCTCAAAACCAGTTGATATAGTCTGGATATCTGCCCCTGCCCACATCTCATATTGAACTTTAATCCCCAGTGCTGGAGGTGGGGCCTGGTGGTAATTGTTTGGGTCATGTGGGTAGACCCTTCATGGCTTGGTGCTGTCTCCATGATAATGAGTAAATTATTGTAAGATCTGGTCATTACTCCTGCTTTCTCCATGTGATGTGCCTGCTACCCCTTCACCTCCCACCATGACTGTAAGCTTCCTGAGGCCTCCCTAGAAGCCGAGCAGATATTGGGACCATGCTTCCTGTGCAGCCTGCAGAACCATGAGCCAATTGAACCTCTTTTCTGTATCAATTACCCAGCCTCAGATATTTTATTATAGCAATGCAAGAACCATCACACCAGTGAAGATAAAAAATCTTAAAAGAAGTTAGAGAAAAGATAAATATGGACAGAGGAAAGAAGGTAAGTATGACAGCAAACTCCTCATCTGAAACTATGCAAGTGAGTAAATAGCGAAGAAACATCATTAAAGTGCCAAAGGAAAAAAAATGCTGGTTAATCTAGAACGTAACACTCAGCAAAAACACCTTTGGTTTTAAAAAGGTAAAATTCAAACTATTTCACATTTATAAAAATGGAAATAATTTGTCACCAGCAGACCCAGACTTCAAGAAATGTTAAAGGAAGTGTTCAGGCAGAAAAATATGATACCAGATGGATGAATACAGCCGAGGAATGAAGAAGACCAGAAATGGTTCCCTTTGGATAAACATGTTTTTTCCTATTATTTAAATGTTTTAAAAATGTAATTGTTTCAACAAAATAACATGATCTATTTTGAGATATATGACATATGTATTAAAAATATGCAGTGACAACCACATAAAAGGTTGGGAGGGAGTCATAGAAGCATACTACTGCAGCAATCTTGAATTATTCATGCAGCGTTTTAATATCATTTGAAACTAGTGCCTAACAAATATATCAAAAACCTTAAAGCAACCACTAGACAAATAAAACAAGGAGCTATTGCTATTTATCCAACGAAGAGAAAGAAGACATGAATTACCCAGTACTGGGAATGAGACAAGTGGCATTGCCACAGATTTCACATACCTTAAAAAAATAATAAGGAAAAACTGCAAATAACTTTGTGCAAAAAAAAAAAAAAAAAATTTGACAACCTAAGTAAAATAAGCAAAGCTTATGCAAGAAGAGAGAGATAATTTGATAGAAATAAAAGAAATATAGTCAAAACAATTAAAACTCAACTCTTTGACTAGATTCAGAGACTCTCTGGAGTTTGCCTAGAAAGTCAAAAAGGGATAACTGGATTCTGCATTCACTTGTTATCTAATTTCAATCTTATAAGCAATGTCATTACCATAAAGGTTGACCAAGGCACTCACGTATTTAAAAAAAATAAAAAGGAATTTGTAGTTAACACTGTTCCAACAAAGAAAACTCTGGAAAATTTAAGAGGAGAGAATATTCCTGATCTATTCTGTGAAAACAGCATTAACCTGATATCAAAACTAGATAACAATATTACAAGAAAAGCAAACTAAATACCAATATGCCACATGAACATAGATGCAAAAATTCTAAACAAAGTTTTGGCAAATCAAAGCCAACAATGTATTAAAAGGATAATATATCATGAAAAAGTGAGGTTTGCCAAGAATGAAAGATTAGTTTAATATTTGAAAATCAGTGCAATTGAACATAACATTAAGCTTTAAAATGTAAAAAAGTAAAGCAAAAACTACATGATCATTCAAAGGTACAGGATGAACATTTGAAAAAAATCCCACATCAATTCATGATCTTTTTTACTTAAAAAATTAGAACTAGAAAGTCCTCAATCTGGTTAAGAAAAACAAAATAAAACATTGCTATGGTGAATATGTCCTCACCAGACTCATATGTGGAAACCTAATCCCCAATGTGATGGTATTTAGAGGTGGGACACTTAGGAGGTTGTTAGGTCTTGAGGGTGGAGTCCTCATGAGTTGGATTAATGCCCTTATAGAAGAGGCCCCAGAGAGCTCCCTCATCCCTACCACCGCATGAGGAGGCAGCAAGAAGACAGCAGTCTAGTAAGTGGCCCTCACCAGCCACCAAATCTGCTTGTACTTTGATCTTGGGCTTTCAGCCTCCAGAACAGTGAGAAATAAATTTTTGTTATTTATAAGCCACCCTGTTTATGGTACTTTGTTATAGCAGCACAAATGGACTAAAAAGACATCTTCAGAAAACTGATAGCTAATGTAACACTTAGTGGTGAAAGACTAAATGCATTTCCCCTAAGATCAAAAATAAGACAAAGATGCCTGCTCTTATAACTTCCATTCAACATTGAACTGGAGGTTTTGGCCAGTGTAAGCAGTGAAGAGAAAGAGATTGAAGACATCCAGACTGAAAAGGAAGAGGTAAAATTATTCTATTCACAAATAACATTATCCATGTATAAAAATTGGTGAAATCCAAGAAAAAAATTAAAAAGCAAACAACAAAAACATAAGATCTAGTGATACACCTCCAGAATTTTAAACAAAATGTTTCCATATGGTAGCCTCAAGAAACTCAAGCAATATAATCAAACAAATAGTAATAATAAAACCCACTATTCCACCTGCCTGACATTTCAAAGTTCTAGAGTTTGCCCAGGAAGTCAGAATGTCATGACTGGAGTCTGCATTACTCTGCATTTAGCAAGCCCATCCCCACAAAGATCGTCGGAGGAACACAAATGGAATGCCCTCCATAGACAAGGAGCATGCACCTGGCCCAGGAAGGAGTTCACAGCGACTATGAGCTACCTCAGGCATCTGCACCTGTCTCTTCTCCTTTGCCCATCTTCACCTGTATATTTTGAGTTAATAGAGGGGCGTTTCCAAGGAAGAGCAGTTTGCTGAAGTAGATGCCCAAAGGGCCCTGCTACCTCTAACACATGCTCCTTTGAACATCCTTT
This sequence comes from Aotus nancymaae, assembly GCF_030222135.1. Lineage (NCBI taxonomy): Eukaryota > Metazoa > Chordata > Mammalia > Primates > Aotidae > Aotus > Aotus nancymaae. Next base: position 24,294,970 of record NW_026988455.1, read on the forward strand.
GCTGGGCTCTGGGTCAATAGAACAGTGATGGATTTCCAGAGATATTTGCTAAAAACATACCTTTTCTCCATTCTTTATCGTAATAGACTCAGCCCATGTCAACAGGTCTGTGGGTTTTTTTGTTTGTTTTTTTTCTTGTTTTTTTTTTTTCTTAACAGAGTCTCACTCTGTCACCCAGGCTGGAGTGCAGTGGCATGATCTCGGCTCACTGCCACCTCCACCTCCCGGGTTCAAGCTGTTCTCCTGCCTCAGCCTCCTGAGTAGCTGGGATTACAGGTGCCTGTCACCAAGCCCAGCTAATTTTTGTATTTTTAGTAGAAACAGGGTTTCACCATGTTGACCAGGCTGGTCTTGAACTCCTGACCTCAGGTCATCTGCCCACCTTGTCCTCCCAAAGTGCTGGAATTACAAGCATGAGCCACCGAGCCTGGCCTTTGTTCTTTTTTTTTTTTTTAGTTAAACAATTTAATTTGAGATAATTGTAGATTCACATGCACATATAAAAATATGTAACACAGAGAAGATCCATGCACCTTTATCCATTTTACTCTAAAGCACCATATTCTGATACATCTACAAGTTCATGTAACCGCAGCTGTAACTTTTAGCTGCCAGGAACTCTCGGCCAGCAAGAGGATTCCAACCTGAGTGGGGGGTGCGTGGGAAAGAAAGAAGACAGACAGATGGGGTCAGGAGGGTTGAGGAGTCAGTGCTCCAACAACTTTACTTTTAGAAGCTCTGTATATATACATTTTTCAGACTTATTTTCCTCAATTGTTATAGCTAGATAAGTAATCAATGGATAAATCATGTGCTCACAACTATGCAAGGTGAAAGATTAACAAATGCCATACGTGCTCATAAAAGGTTAATGATTGTTTATGTTTATGCTAAAGGATTGTTCCTTGTGAATGCATTCTTTCTCTAGTTTATCTTTAAGGCGGTTCTCCTTTTTTCCTGGATATCTGATCTCGAGTTCCTCCTTCCCAGAGACACTGTATCTGGATTCTAGCTTCCCTGTATTGTGAAACTCACTCTGCAAGATTTCAAACAGGAAGGCTCCCAACATTTAGCAAAATTTCCAGATGTTCAATGGCCTTTGGGAGTGAAAGAGTCAACTTTCTAGACATTAATTTTTGTGGTTGATAGGCAAATGAAAATCTATGGAGCCCTCCTTGATCTTAAGGGAGAATCCAGGCAACTGTGGCAGGCATCTCAGACATCTGCCATCCTTGTCTGCCTGACAGCTTAAGAACACTTAAGTGTCCCTAATGTGAGTCTTCTCAAAAAAGAATCCAGATTTTTTTCTGAATTCCTTGCTCAGCTTCCCTTGCAGCTAGGGTATGGGAATGTGACTAACTTCTACCCATTGGACGCAGGGACATGAGACTCTCCTGCGTAAGCCAGTAGTGTGAGACCCAGCTGGGCACAGGTCATCCTCACCTGTCCTCTTCAATGACGCCAAGGTCATTACAGTAGGGAAGGACAGAGGAAGTGTTCCAGTTGAAGATGTGACAACAAAATGCAAATATGCTCTGATGAGATTCCAGGTCTATGAGGAATATTATGGGATAATGTGTGATATTTGACTGTGGTCTGTGGATTAAATGATCTTATTGTATCTATGTTACTTTTCTGATTTTTAATAGTTGTGCTATGGTTATATAGGAAAATATTCTTTTTAGGAAATATACACTGAAATATCAAACGGGTAATAGGATATCAGATCTGCATCTCACCCTCAAATTGTTCAGAAAAAAATGTAGAGGGGTTTGTATGTGTGTATTTCTGTGTGTGTATGTGTGTGTGTGTTGCGATGAGATAAATATTAAATTTGGTCTTTGTCCCTGGTTCCTGACACTGACTTCTAAATCCCTTAGAATTTTTTGAGTGATAGAAGCATGTTTTGTTCTAATGAGGCAACTCTTGGTGGACCCCCAGATAGCTTGAGGATTGGAGCTAGTGGTCAAAGAGACCAAGCCTTCATTGGAAACTTGGAACTTCTGTCCCCACCCCTGACCTTTTAGGGAGGAAGGAAAGGCTGGAGGGTGAGTTAATCACTAGTGGCCAATGATTTATCAATCATGCCTATGTAATTGAACCTACATAAAAACCCCTAAATTATGGGGTTCAGAAAGCTTCAGGACTGGTGAATACATGGAGATGGTGGGAGGGTGAGGTGCCCAGACAGGGCATGGAAGTTCCCCGCCCTTCCCCCATACCTTGCTCTATGTGTCTCTTCCCTCAGGCTGCTCCTGAGTTGTAACCTTTATAATTAACTGGTAACACTAAATGAAGCACTTTTCTGAGTTCTGTGAATCATTCTAGCAAGTTATTAAACCTGAGTGGGGGTGTGGGAACCTGAATTTTGTAGCTCAATTAGACGGAAGTGTAGGCAACCTGAGGACTTGATTCTTGCAACTGGAATTGAACTGGGGGCTATCTTGTGGGACTGAACCCTTTAACCTGTGGGGTCAGCTAACTCCAGGTAGTTCGTGTCAGAATGATGGGGTCCTAATCAAGGAAAAGGAGATAGCCTGGTGGGACCAAGGGAAAACAAAAAAAGAAAACAAATAAGCTCTAAGTCTGCCTTTCTTCATAGTCCAGGGCACATAACCCTCCAATGCAAATAACTCACAATCTTCCTGTGTCCAGCTGTCGCTAGATACTTGCAAGCCAGTTCACTGCAACCTCAGCATTATCAGTACTGCACAAACCCTTCTTGAGCATATAGCATAAACACTATTCTATAAAATGACCACCAAGCCTTGTCTCCTTGCAGTCAGCTCCTCTCTTGCTGATTCTGCCCGGTGCTTTCTTGTAACGTATTTTCCTACCTCCTCTAATAAATCTGCCTTTTTTTGCCTACAACTGTCTTGGCAAATTCTTTTACCCCTGCACCACTGGCCCAGACAGTCACTGCTCACCCACAACAGAATAGGGCTGAGTTACTGGACACCCAGTCTGTGTTTGGAGAGTTGCAGAATTGGTTGTTGGTGTGGAAAAAACCGACACACTTGTGTAAGTCAGAAGTATGAATTTAAAAAGATGTGTTTGTGTATGTGTGTGTGTGTTTACAATTACATCTCTATCTATAGAGACAGAAGGAATGATGAGGCAAATATGGTAAAATGTGAAAAATTGGAGAATCTGGCTGAAGAGTGTCAAGAGCTCTTTCTATGCTTTTTGTAATTCTGGAAAAAATGCTGTTTTGCTAATATCCTTCTAGTATGACACACTGCTCCCTCTCATGGAAGGAACCACTTCTTTCACCCAGTTTGTCCACTGGCAATCACCGTATTCTTCACATTTAATTTGAACACATTTTACCAGGTGTATATATACCAGGATATGCAAGTGTAATAGTTCTCAATGCTGTGTAACAAATTACCACACACTTAGGGTTTAAAACAACACTTCACCAGCTCACAGGTCTATAGCTCAGAATTCTGCAATGGCATAGCTGAGTTCTCTGCTCAGGGTCAAACAAGCATGAAATCAAGGTTTCGACAGGCTGAGTCCTCATCTGAAGGCTCTGGGAAAATATTTGCTTCCCAGCTCATTATTCTTGTGTCAGAATTCAGTTCATTGCAGCCATGGGCCTGGGGTACCTGTCTCCTCACTGACTGAGTACAGTGGAGGCAGAGAAGGGCTGGAGTGACTAGTTTAGCCCACCAGACAGTCTCCCTATCTTAAGGTCAACTAAGCTGCATAACCTAACCTAATCACGGGAGTAGAATTTGTCACAACAGACATTAAGTGAAAATTCAAAGTCCCAGGATGTGCATAATCATCAAGGGTGTCTTATAATTCTGCCCACCACATACTTCTATAGATAATAACTTAACATATTTAAAAAATCACAAACCAAACTGTAATAATGGATTAGTCAATACTTGCTGCCAGGAAAATTATTAATCTCATTGAGGGAAAAAAAATCAGTGTTCTAGTCTAACTTCATGTTACATATCAAGGTAAAGAATGAATTAAAAGGTAAAATATAAATCTGAAATCATAAAAGTGTTAGAAAAACTAGGTGAATAGTTATCTTCCTTTTGCATAGGGGTGGGAGATTTTGCATGAAAAAAAAGCAGCAAAAAACTAATAGAACTGAAATTACCATAAACAAAATTAAATAAAGCAGTAAGCAAAGGGGAAATGTCCACATCAAATAGGAGAAATGTTAATATTCATAATAATATTTCAAGAGCTCAAAAATTGGTGAGAAAACCCTAATTGAAAAATAGGCCTAGTGTGGTGGCTCGTGCCTGTAATCCCAGGACTTTGGGAGGCTGAGGCAGGAGGATTGCTTGAGTCCAGAAGTTCGAGACCTTCCTGGCCAATACGGTGAAACCCTGTCTCTAGTAAAAATACAAAAATCGGCTGGGCATGGTGGAACACACCTGTAGTCCCAGCTACTCAGGAGGCTGAAATGAGAGAATCACTTGAGCTCAGGAAAGCAGAGATTGCCATAAGCCGAGATAGTGCCACTGCACTCCAGCCTGGGCAACAGAGCAAGATCCTGTCTCAAAAAAAAAAAGAAAAAAAAAGAAAAAGATAAACAAGAGACAGAACCTTAAAAAAAGAAGAAATACAAATGTATAAACAAGTGCCTGTATGAATGTTTGCACTCACAGTCATTAAAGCCCCACTAGAATGGCATGTTTTACCCACAAAACTGTAAACGTTGAAAATGCTAACAGCCTATGACAGCGAGGGTGCCACAGGATGCCCGCTCCACTCACTCTACTGCTGTTGAGATTGTGAACTGGGACAGCATGTCTGAAAATGAGAATTTAACGATGTGTATCCAGAAATTAAAAATGATTTAAATCTCTGACCTAGTCATTCCATTTCTAAAGATATATACAAGGGAAATTAAATGAAAAACAGACAAAATTATATCCACACAGTGATGACAATAGGGCGGTTCCTAATGGTCAAAAAAGGGGAACAGCCTAAAAATCCAACAGTGAACTATGGCTCAGACACGGAGTATTACGTAGCCATCAAAAAAGAGTTTGTGAAGAATTTTTATGGAAAATGGCTTTTTGAAAGCATAAACGTTTGAGAAAGACTGTAAGGGAAAGCAGGATGTTAGCTGTGGTGGCTGTGGAAATCTGGTTTGGTTTTCTTTTCTCTCGGGGTATTCTTAACTTGGAGTTATGGGCCCCCTGGTGGTGAAGGGGATCTATAAAAACCCTCAACAGTCATATATTTGGGTGTATGTGTAATTTTCCCACTTGTAAAACAACCCCTTGAAATGAAATTACGTGGCTCTAACCACCAAGAAAGCTGAGTCGTTTTTTTCCTCAAGAACGCAAAGAGCCTGAGGACCTACACATTCTTTTCCCCACCACGGCCTACCCTTTCCAGGGGCAAAAGAGAACCATGGTGCCCACAATCCCACCTGCCAAGAATCTGCCCAGGCAGTTCCTCTAGAGTTTCTGGACAGGTGGAGGAGGCTGCAGGGCGCTGCAAAGGAAAACCGACTTTCCATTTGGCATTTGCAAAGCCTTAACGCTGGCCGGGTTTGTCTTTGCTTTTTTGTCTGTTTGTTTGTTTGTTTGCTTTTGCACCTTTTTGTTTGTACATTTTATTTTCCAAAGGGCAGAGAATTTCCTGGCTCCTGCCTGAAAGATGCAGATGGAATAAGTACCTGCATCCCCAGTGGAGATTTGTTCAGGGTCCTGAGGCTGCAGTATTATCTGCACTTGTTCCTGCTTCATAAAATCACAAGAATAAAAATGTTAGCAATCTCATCTTCTTTGTCTGTGAATCGGTTACTCTGAGAGGGTCCTAGGCAGAGGCTTTTGGATCTCCCTTTTGCCCTAGAAGCCCCTTCCTGCACAAGTGTGCACCCCACACCCGCCACCGTTGCTCCTGCTGAGCTGCCAGCCCCGGGCCTGAACGACCAGAGGCTGAATGACCGGACAAATCAATAAGATCCGATGGGCCGAGGGGACACATAGCCCCCAGTGCCACTCTACAGCCTCTGCACAGATGCCGATAGGTCGTTTTTAAACAAGACTTTTGATTTTTTGACCACAGAATGCACTATACACCCGAGTCTCACTGTGTGCAGATTTCTTTCTTGAGGAATTGCAGAGCTGCGTGGAAAGAGGCTGCCGGCAGGCTTGTGCTGCCTGGGTCAGCGTCATCCATGTGCCACTGATCAGGGCTCAGAAGTCTTCGAAGAGAGTGTCTTGGTGTCTTTCCAAAACCCCAAAGCTCTGTATTATGTGGCATCCTAAGACTAGAATAGGAGACCCCAGAGCTCCCCAGCTCCTCCTGAGATCAGCTTTTCCGGGATTGAGGAGGAAAGCACGACACTGGAACGTGCACCTTACTGACAATAATGTCCTTCCTCTGCTGGTAGCTGAGGCCTGAGAATGAGTTTGAATAGTCTGGGAATGCCCCTGACCCACTGACCTTTCACCTAGCCGCAGGTGGTGCACTTTTATTTTTATTTTTAGCAACTCCTGCTCCTGCTCCTGATCATTTGAACCCTTCCTACATATCGTTCCCCTCTGTGTGCCCATTGCTGCGGGTTCGTTATGTGGGTAAACGTGTGCACAGGGGTTTCGTGTACAAGTAATTTTGTCACCCAAGTACTAAGCATAGTACCCACCAGTTATTTTCCGTAATCCAGCCTAAACCTAAAATAAAAGTTGGAAAAAAAAAAAAAAACTACCTATCAGGTGCTATGCTGACTGCCTGGGTGATGGTATCATGGTCGTATTCGTACCTCAAACCTCAGCAACATGCAATTTACCCACGTAACAAACCCGCATACATACTCCCTGAACCTAAAATGAAATGAACAAAATAACTCTGTCACAGATGGATAGAAATTATTTCAAAACATACACCAAAAATGCCAGGACCTCATGCCCGTTTGCCACTTGGTTAAGCCAGTTATCCTGTGTGACTGTTATATGAGTTTCCTTCCAACGTGAGCCCTGCTCTTAACAGAGAGTCGTTCCTGACTTGGCAACTCTGCTTTTCGGTGGGTGATGAGGTGCCCCTCACTCATTTCCAAAGTGCACAATGCTTCGTGAGGTGTCATTGCTGGCATGCAGCGAGGAATTTCCTCCATGAAGCCCAGCTTTTGTTTTACATAAAAATAGATAAATTTTATGTATGATACATAATTTTTAACTTACAACAAAGTATAGCTGCATAATTGTATAATGGGGTTTTGTGACGACGGATAAGGTAACAGTAAAGAGCACAAAATTGAGCTACCATCCCTCCAACTGCGACGCTGCCCACACGAGGGAGCTGGTCCACAGTCACAAGTGTGGCATGTTCGTGGCCTCACACCAACGACGCAGCTTCTGACCTCCATCCTCTGCCTGAAATCAAGTCTATTCTACTGCTAATGGTAAGGCTCATCTCAATTTCAGAATTGGTGTTAAAGAGTGAAAGAATTCTGTGTGAAGACTCAACAAAATACTGTTCTCAAACTGTGCATAGCTGCCTTGGGATCCTGGTTCACTGGCCTTGCCAGGAACCCACAGAGCTGGCTGGTAGAACATGATGCCCACACTGAGTAGAGAATTCCTGTTTCTAATGAAATCTTCCACACAGTTGATGGCCTGCATACCCTGGCCTATTTTCCACAGCAAACAGAGTCCTTCCAGAAGATTCATCAACTCAGCGGCATGCATTACATATGCACACAACAGACCCTTTCCCTCTCCATTACCACTTCTCAGCTAACTGCATTTGGCCTAAGACAACTTGATGGCTAGAAAAATCAATAGTGTGGAGGCCAGCCATGCCCTGCCAGTGGATCCATTATCTGTCTCTTTCCTACTTCCATTTGCAGAGGGAAATGCTTTCTTAGTGTTATGCAAATTAGAGAAAGAAACAGTATCTGCCACAGAATGCTGTATTTGTCAAAATTGCCTCTTTGGTGGAAATTTGTCATAAAGTGTCTCTGACCAAAGGCTAAAATCACCCAAGACTCTGGATTCACTTTCCCTCTTCCTGCTCCAACGAGAGCATCAGCACGGAGGTACATGCTCTCCAGGGGACGTGGGTGACAGTGAGCAGAATATTTTCTTGACCCCTTCACAGGACTCATGAGAAGGGTGCCCCTTTTATTCAGCCAACCATGCTTAACCCTTCGCAAGAGGGAGCACACAAGCAAACCAGTGCAGGAACCAGCCAGCCAATTCTGGTTTCTGCACAGGCAGAAGCAAATCTATTACTCCAGCTCACCACACTCCACCCCTCACCAGAGGGAGCGAGTAGGTGAGCCAGTGCAGGAACCAGTCAGCCATTTTGGAGCCAGCAGAGGAAACTCCGTGCAGGTCCTGCGGCAGCATCCAGGTGGGGCTGCCTGCCCTCCCACAGGCCCCAGAAGGCATGTTGCAATACTCTTAGCTCTGCCGCCCACAGACAGCAGTGTGTTATCAGCTCAGTGGGACTTTTGCTTCATTGCATGGGGCAACTGCCCTTCACCAGTGAGGGCAAAGGACTAGTGTGACAGCCTTTTTGGGTACCCACATTTGGTGAGTCTCAAATTCTTGTGAGTGCCAAAGAATAATGAGGTCACATGAACAGATTGAAGGATGGTGAATGTAGAGAATTTTATTGAGCAAAGCAAGTGGCTCTCAGCAGAGAGGGGAACTGGAAAGGGGATGGAAAGGGCAGGTAACTCTCCCCTGAAGTCAAGCTGCCTCTCTGCCTCCCTCCTCCGAAATCAAGTTGCCACTCTCTGAAGTCCAGTCATTCCTCTCTACCAGCTAAGTCTGGGGTGTTTATAAGCACAGAATGGGAGATGACGCAGGCCATAAGTAGTTTTGGAAAAGGAAACATTCAAATGGTAAAAGCACATTATTCAGAAAAAAAAACAATAGAGAGCGGACAAATAGGGATAGAAGTTATCACTTCGAGCCGTGGGTGTCAGGCGTTTTGGCTTGAAGGTGGGGCTTTGCCAGGGACTGACCCCTGTCTGCCTAGAGTTTCTCTGCCTCCTGCCTCTATCAAGAAAAAATAGTAAAAGTGAGTGAGGTGACAGCCGTGCCCTATTCCAGGTGTCAATGTACAGTGGGGCATGGGCAAGGCAGTGGGGCCAGGGCTGCCCACTGGGCCTTGTCCTCAGATGGCCACAGTGGGTAGCTCACAAGGAATTTGAAAGGTCTTCCTCACTGCCTTCCATTGATTCTGGAGCTTGTGTGTGCCAGCCCTCCAGTCCCTGCAAGGCCACCCTCCCTGAAGGCATCTAGAACAGGGGAGATGCTATGGTTGCCCCACACCACACTCAGCCCCGCCCTCAACCAGGCTCACTCCAGGGGGACAGTGTATGCAAGAGGGGTGCCTACCCACCCCTACACCAGGCCAAGCTGGTGGGGGCTTCTGGAGGCATCACAGGTGTGCATGTGGGTTCTAGTTCTGCAGAGAAGAGGAAACTGGAGCCTCTCCCCTGTGCCCTTTGTGTATACAGCCCCATTTTCAATCTTGCTTACCAGCCTTGGCACCATCCCTGGGAACATTCAGTTTTTAAGCCTCTCTGCCTCTCTGTTTAACTCTGGCCCCCTCGTCACACCAGAGCAAATCCTGGAACACAGGATATCCTAGCAGGACATAGGATCGACAGAAAGAGGCTACAGAGTGCGAGAACAGACTAAGATTTGGAGCCCAAACTCAGTTCCCCTCAAGGTCTCTCCATGGAACCAAGTGAAAATAATGCCCCCACCCCGATCTCTCTGCTCACACTCTTCCAGTGTGGACATACGCACCACGATCTGCCTTGAGCAAAGGAGAATTCTGGGCAGCATAAGCTATTGTGGCTAAATCCAGAATTAGGGCCCATTTTCCTAGGGTGATATCCCCCTGCCCACAGCTGTTTGCCTTCCCTGCCCACGTGTAAAGCAGGGACTGAAGCCCAAGGCACCCTGCTCCACAGCCCAGCAGGGCAGACAGATGCATATCAAATCTCTCTTTACTTTGTTCGATGCTCTTGAGTATCTTTTCTCACTAATTTCTGTAGGCAGAAAAGGGACAGCGTAGAAATGTGTCATCTCCCACCCACAGACCTGCACAGTCAGGAGAAAGGTAAGGATTGTTCTGCCAGCTCCTGTTCACTTTGTTCATTATTGAAGACTTTAAATATGAGGTAATGAGCCAACCTGGACCCTGTTGAAGTATACAAATAGTAGAATTTAAAAAGCAGAGCACGGCCCCTCTGCACGAAACCCTGCGTGGCTGCCGGGAGAGAACAGGCAGGACCGACACCACTCCAACCTCCCTGGCTGGGCGCTGCCTTCTGGGAAGCTCAGCCCATGAATGGCATTAGTTCCTGTCTTCATCCATTCAGGCTGCTGTAATGGAATACCATAAACTAGGTGGCTTATAAACAAGAAAAGTTTATTTCTCATAGTTCTACAGGCTGGGAAGTTCAAGATCAAGACACCAGAAGATTCATTGTCTGGCCAGATGAAGGCCCCTTCCTTAGAGATGGTGCCTTCTCACTGCGTCCTCACATGGTAGAAGGGGAGAGCCAGCTCTCTGGGGTCTTTTTCAGGGGGGAACGAGTCCCATTCATGAGAGCTCCACCCTCGTGACCTCATCCCCTTCCACAGGCCCCACCTCTTAAGGCCATCACACTGGGGAATTAGTTTCAGCATAGGAATCTCGGGGGACACAAACATTCAGGCCATAATAGTTCCTTTCCCATGTTCTCTAGTGCATTGACCACTGAAGATCACCAAACTAATCATTTCCATCTGTCCCCTACCTCCACCTGTCTCTGTCTTCTCTTGCCCTCTGTCTCCTGCCTGCATAGGAGGGACCTGCTCAGCAACCTGGAATCTAGATGGAAACATCTTCACAGAGGCAATACACCTAGCAAGAGCCGGGGCTCCAGCCATGGAGGACCCTTCAGAGTCTCTCAAGGCTGTGTTTGGTCCGGGACACTGCACAACCACCATGAGGGTGAAGAAGGGGTTCTGAGAGGACCTTGTGTGTCATGCTGAGCACGTCCACACCCTGCAGATGACCCCTAAAAAGGACCAGATCCCACCACCTACACCTGGGGAACCCTCAGACCAGCCCTCCCTGTACACCCAGGGACACTCCGGACCAGGTCCTGACCCACACATGGGGACATGGGGACCAGAGGCCCACCCCTCACACTCACGGACATAGGGACCAAGCCAAATGTCCTTGTCCTCTTCTACCATGTGCCTCAGGAGCTTAAGGCAGAGTCTTGTGCGCCTGGAAAAGCAGATTGCACGAATCGTGTTTTGTAGGGAAATAAACTTGCAGGGGCTTTTTGGTGACAGGAAACGCTGTTCTCTGCCTGAATCTTAAATTTGTTTGCGAAGCATCTTTCTGAAGATGGTCTGTCTTTCAAGGGTCAGAGCTTGGTTTTCTAAATTCAAAATTATAATTGCTTTTGATGCTATCAAACAGGCCATGTTTTTTTCTCATTTCCTCCCTCCCTTCAGCAGTGGGCCAGAACCTGACAGCAGCCTGGTGCCTGGGCTCCATCACTGGGCAGAAAGGACCCGAGAGGGTGTTTGGGAGAGTTAGAGTGCAACCAGGAGCACATCCTCATGCCCACCCTTCCTCTGCTGCTCCTTAATTTCCTTGTCTTGGCTCTTGTCTCCACTGCAACTCCATAGAGGAAGCATGCAGCCCTCACCCAAACACACCCTGCAGCCCTGGCCTCAGTGTCACCCTGTGCTGTTGGCACCCAACCCTGGCTGGCTGCCAGCAAAACTGAAGAGGAAACCACGACCCACAGCAGTCCTTCAGATCTGCTGAGAAATAGATGAGTCATTCCAATTTGGAAGGAAAGTCAACCACAAGTTGGTGGTATTGGTGGGGGCACTATCTTTTAACAAAAAAGTTAACAGAAAAATAAACCCACTGAGAAAATGACAAAACACTATAAAAAAAAAAAGGAAAGAAAAGAAAGACATTCAGATGTAATAATAGACACAAACCACCTAGGCAAAGACCATTAAGCCTGTAAAGAATGACCACTGTGAAGCACCGAGCACTGGCTTAGTGTTAAGCAAACAGGTGAATGGGTTATATAAAGGAGGTGGAACTAGGGGCATCTTTAAATCTTTAACTTTAAAGTTAAGGCCTTCACTTACCACCTCATTATCAGTGAAGATGGTATGTTGCCTTCTACCTTATTGAAAACACTAATACCTAAAAAACTCCAAAGGAAAATTATTTTCATCCTGAAACTATACATTTAGCAAAGTATTCATCACATGTAAAGACAGACTAAAGAAATTTTCATATGCATAAAGACTCATAAAATTGACCTTTCTTGCCCCTTCCTTAAGAAGTTACTGAAAATAATCTCCAGTAACATTAGGAAGACAAGGAAGCAGAGAAACAGTAGGGCCCACTCAGAAGAGTAAGAAGCAGCTCCGGGGTGAGAAATGGGCCACAGGCCTAGAGAGCAGGCAGTCCAGATGTGATGGGTTTATAGAAGTATGCTTAAGGGAAGACTTGGGGAAAGGAAGAAAGTTAGTAGAACAAATTATAAAAACTGACCTTTTAGGGACAATATAAAAATATGTGGCTAGAAAACTACACAAGCAAAAAATGAGGCAATTAAAAACTCCAGGAGAAACAAAAAGCTCCGCAAAACAGGAAGTGGACACATTGTGTATTCACCTCTTGGGGGGCCTCAGTGAACAATATGCAAATAGCTATCCTAGTAATAAAAATATCGATTATTGATTTAACTGTCTAAGATGTGAGAGAAGACAAAAACATGAGGCAAGAAAATCTGTCATTACAGAAAATCATTTCACAATGACTTTCTAAAATTGATCAAATCAAGAAGTAATTATATGAGGATGCTGACTAAAAGCCTGGAGGTGACTACCAGAAGAAACTGCTAAGAAGAAGTTTAAAAGTGAGTGACTCTGAGAAGCTGGGCTGGGGGGCCTTGGGGAGGGCCAAGGGGACATGCTTTTCATTGTGAGATTTTCGGTTCTGTTTGATTCTTTGAATAATAAGTATGTTTTACATTAATAAATATGTATTTATTGATTTTAATAAGTAAATATTCCCAATGGATGAACACACCAATATCTGGCCTGTGAAAGGGCAGAAAGAAGTAGGACAGAGATTGGTGGTGAATGTGATGCAATAAATAACCGAGGCTGGAGGGCAGGACCTCCAAAGGACAGGTGCAGGCAAACCCTTGGAGACAGGTGCAAAATTCAGGTGGAAGGGGGAAGGTGAGGGGGGCCTTTCATTCAAGTCCCGTCCAGTCTCCACCCTACTTGGAAAGGTTTATTGTCCAATGTGGTATCAATTCAAGTTGAAATGTTTTCACTTTCATCACTCCTTTTTTTACTCTCCTGAGCAATACTAAGAAATATTTGCTTTTGGTATTCCTGGACACTTGGCAAGGAGTAGAATTTGTTTGTAACACTACGGCTGTGTTTATGCACAGGCTGGAACACACTCAGGGAAACCGTGCCACAAAATCCCAAGAAATGTAATTCCCAGTGGTGAAAATAAACGTGGTTTCTTGAGAAAATGCTACATATAATCATCACATGTTTGTCTGGATTCAAGTGAATGTTAAAATAACTTCTCTGGGAAAAAAAATCATCTAGGATAAGTGCATAGAATTGACAGTTTTCCAAGACAATGATGGTGGAATTTCAGCTCTTTCTGTTATTATTGGTGTGTCTGGCTCAAAAAAAAAAACTTAAGAAAATAATTTCTCTATGGAAAACTGAGTTGATATGCTGGGGTGTGTCTTTACTTCTGATGTACGTATATGTGAGGAAGGACATAGCTATGTAACCTATACTTAATAAAATGAAGCAAGAATTTGCTTTCTCTTTAATTTATCAAGGGTTCAGTGCTTAATGACATGTAAGCAGTGATCTTTGTGTCTCACCATTCAGAAATGAGATGCCATGAGTTAAGTCTTCAAATAAAGCTGAAGCTGTTGCCTCTAACCCTTCACCTTCTTCATCAGGATCCATTTCTGAACTGACTTAGAAGTACCACAAGAGAGGCAGGTGCAGTGGCTCACACCTGTAATCCCAACACTTTGGGAGGCCGAGGCAGGCAGATCACTTGAGATCAGGAATTTGAGGCCAGCCTGACTAACATGGTGAAACCCCATCCCTACTAAAAATGCAAAGATTAGCCGGGCATGGTGACACACAGCTCTCATCCCAGCTACTCAGAGGCTGAGGCAGGAGAATTGCTTGAACTCAGGAGGTGGAGATTGCAGTGAGCCCAGATTGTGCACTGCACTCCAGCCTGGGCATTGCAGTAGGACTCTGTCTAAAAAAAATAAAAATAAAAAAAACAGAAACAGAAATGCAACAGGAGAAAATACACACCCATATCTCATTGTAGTGCAGGAGACTAGCCACAGGTGAACTCCCCAGTCCTGAGAGCCTCTAGGAACTTGGGCTAATAGCTCAGACGGCTCAGACGCAGGAGGATTGATGACCCATCCTCCCTGAGTTGATGGTGGTCTCTTAGCCTCAAACACGCTTTTTCCCTCTGGACATTAGATGACTATTCAGGCTGTCATAACAAAATACCATAGACTGAGTAGTTTAAACAACAGACTGTTATTTCCCATAGCTCTGGAGGCTAGAATTCCAAGATTAAGATGGCTGGCAGGATTGGTTTCTGTAAGATGGCCGGCAGGATTGGTTTCCAGGCATAGCTCTCTTCCTGGCTTGCAGACGGCCGCCTTTTCGCCATGTCCTCGCAGGGCTTTTTCCCGTTGAAAGCGCATGCTTCCTCTTCTTATCAGGACACAGCTCCTATCAGATTAAGGCCCCACCCTTATCACCTCATTTAAACTTAATTACTTCCTTATTCCAAATGCAGTCAGTGATGAGTTCTAGAACCTCGTGCAAATCACCCCAACAGTCCTTGGCTTCTTCTGAGATGATTTCATATTTAGAAATACTAAAAACAGACTGGCTGTCAGGCTAAAGAATTGCTTCTTAGTTCCACCAGCTTCTTCCAGTGATGCTTTCAGATGATTCTGCAGGCAATTGGGTTGCTTCCACCCGATGGCTTGGAACAGAAAGTGCAGGCATGGAGGGAAGGTGGCCACATGTTTTAGTTGGCTCAGGCTGCTGAAGCAAAATACCATTGACTGAGTGGCTTACAGATAAAAGAAAATCATTGTCTCGTGGTTCTGGAGGTGGAGAAGTCCCCATCAAGGTGTCAGCTGATTTGGTTCCTGGCAAGAGCTTTTCCTGGCTTGCAGACAATTGCCTTCTCAGTGTGCTCTCACACGGGGGAGAGAAAAGAAGCTCTTTCTCTTCCTTTCCTTATAAGACCACAGTCATACCAGATTAGGGCCTACCCTGTGGCACATTTAACCCTGATTGTATCCTACAGATCCTCTCTCCAGACACAATGACCTGGGGCGGGAGGGCTTCAACATATGAATTTGGTAAGTGCAGGACACAATTCAATCCACAGCAATGATAAACCACCATCAAACCACCACCACCACCATGACCAAAGTCTAGCTTTCATCCCAAAGCATCAGAGCAGCACCATCTCAGCATCATCCTAAGATTTCATGCTCCCAAAGTGGAGGTGTCTGTGTAGGGTGGAGTCATCCATGAACAGTCAGACCCCTCATATGCTGATCAGAGACCAGTGGGGTAATAGAAATCCATTTTAAGGCCAGATTACCAAATACCATTATTCCTGCTCAGACCTAAGGAGAGTGAATTATGGATTGGGGGAATTCAGAGAATGTTTCCTCTCACTCTTGGCAATTGTACCCTGCTGAAAGAGGGAACCCTGATATTCCAAAGGAACTAGGAAGGTAACACGGAGCAGGTCTCTGTGAGCATGCCAGGCATCAGGGCTTTTGTCCATGTTTGCAGTCAGCAGTAACGAATGCAGCGCCAGCAGAAACTTGAACAGTGCTGCACATGCTTGGAACCCCAAAACCACCATGGGAATGAGCCCAATCAGGCCTGCCAGGGAACAAGAGCCCACAGGGAGCAGCATCAAGGTGCCCCAGCTGCCTGGCTGCCCACTGACCACAGACACATGGAATTGTCCAGGAGAGACCATCGAACTGGCCCAAACTAGAAGAAATGCCCAGCCAGCTCCTAGACTGGTAAGCCAAAGACAAGGGGTATTGTTGGGCCGAGTTCAATGGCTCACACCTGTAATCCCCGCACTTTGGGAGGCCAAGGCAGGAGGATCACTTGAGGTCAGGAGTTCGAGACCAGCCTGGCCAAGAAGGCGAGACCCCATCTCTACTAAAAATACAAAATTTCGCTGGGTGTGGGACACATGCCTTTAATCCCAGCTACTCAGGAGGCTAAGACACAAGAATTGCTTGAACCCTGGAGGTGAAGGTTGCAGTGAGCCAAGATTGTGCCACTGTGCTCCAGCCTGGGTGGCAGAGCAAGACTGGCCAAAAAAAGAAAGGAGAGAGGGAGGGAGGGAGAGACAGAGAGAGAGGAGAGAGAGAGAGAAGAGAGAGAGAAAGAAAAAGAAAGAAAGAAGGAAGGAAGGAAGGAAATGGGTATTATTTTAAGCCTCTAAGTTTTGAGACACTTTGCTCTGAAGCAAATGGAGCGTAACATTGGCTAATGGTGCAGTCTCCCCACTTAGACTGCTTTTCTAATGAAGTTCCCTCCTCAAACAAAATTCCATTTCTTTGTACAAATATAGGACTAGAGAATAGCAAAACCTCCTGCAACTCAAATATTCTTCCAGAAGCCAGGTCAGGGATGACAGAAGTAGTGAATGAGAACCAGAATGAGCTCTGAGGTGGTGAGTGGTGACAGAAAAGGAAGCCAAAGCCCACAAGGAGATGTGCCAAAGCCACCCCTCTCCACGGGCTGCAGCCACCAGAACCAGTCACAAATGTGGTCATCTTGCCCATGGTTAGGCTCACCTTGAAAAACAGAACCTTCTCAACTGTGGACAAAAGCACAGACATCAGCAGGTGCTTGTGTGCAACGAAGTCCATTCCACAATATGTTCTTACTGATCTGGAAACAACACAGTCACAAATAAATGAGTTCAGAAAGTGGTTGCTTCATTTAAAATCACTCACACTCACTACTGCCAAACTCCCCCCAAAAGTGGTTGCCCTGGCTTTGTCTTTGGACACACTGGT
This sequence comes from Aotus nancymaae, assembly GCF_030222135.1. Lineage (NCBI taxonomy): Eukaryota > Metazoa > Chordata > Mammalia > Primates > Aotidae > Aotus > Aotus nancymaae. Next base: position 24,312,101 of record NW_026988455.1, read on the forward strand.
GTTGGAGCTCATTAATGGGGAACTCTGTGTGGACCCCCAGCCGGCTTTGTCCTCTTGGTTTCAGTGCAGCTCCAGTTAGGCCTCGCCCCTTTCCTGCAGCGGACGTCTGCAGACAGAAGCTCCTTCCGAGGCAGTGGCTGGGACAGCAGCTGAAAGACTTAACTTGGTGGACACTGTAAGCCAGTGGATGAAAAGGCCAGTGTGGGGATACAGATTAATTACAAAAAGAAAAATAGCAACTGTCCAGAGGAGAAAGCTGCAGACAGCACCTTCACCAAGTGAGCCAGGTTAGCATCATCAGTCATGCCACATACTGGCCTTATGTACCCTCTGATACCATGCACTGAGGAGGACACCATGTCATTCTTATGATATTCTTGCAAAAAATAAGGGAGAAGGCATAAGCTACATTTAATCAGGAAGAATGTGCCACAAAATCATGACCAGTACTCTTCAAAAGTCTAAAGTCCACTAGAGACAAAGAAAAGTTGTGGAACCATTCCAGACTAAAACACATCAAGGACATTTGATGACTTAAATACAGCATGAGATACTGGATTGGGTCCTGGATCAGAGGAAGACATTAGTAGGACCACGGACGGAATTTGAAGAGGATGTGTGGATTAGTTAACAATACTGCATCAATGCCAATTTTCTGCGATTGACCATCATAACGTAATTATGTGAGGTGTAAACCGTGGGGAAACTGGAGTAAGGCATATGGAAATTTTTTGTACTGTTTTTGCAACTTTAAGTTCAAAGTTTAATCCCAGCACTTTGGGAGGCCAAGGCAGGTAGATCACAAGGTCAAGAGATCAAGACCATCCTGGCCATCATGGTGAAATCTCGTCTCTATTAAAAGCTGGGCATGGTGCCATGTGCCTGTAATCCCAGCTACTTGGGAGGCTGAGGCAGAAAAATTGCTTGAACCCAGGAGGCAGAGGTTGCAGTGAGCCAAGATCATGCCACTCCACTCCGGCCTGGTGAAAAAGAGAGACTCTATCTCAAAAAGAAAAAAAAAAATAGTTCAAAGTTATTTCAAAATCAAGTTTAAAAAGTTAAAAAAAAAAATCTCTGTGAAATTTAACAAGAAGGGGTAAAAAAAAAAAGTTATCACCACTGTTGGCTGACATCTATCTTCTTCTTTAAATTTAGTAGTAAAGAAATGATCATTTTTGGCCAGGCATGATGGCTCATGCCTTTGGGAGACCGAGACAGGTGGATCACCTCACATCAGAAGTTTGAGACCAGCCTGGCCAACATGGTGAAACCCCATCTCTACTAAAAACACAAAAAGTTAGCCAGGTGTGGTGGCTGGCACCTGTAATCCAGCTACTTGGGAGGCTGAGGCAGGAGAATCACTTGAACCCAGGAAGTAGAGTTGCAGTAAGCTGAGATGGTGCCATTGTACTCCAGCCTGGGCAGCAAGAGTGAAACTCTGTCTCAAAAAAAAAATCATTTTTAAGTTCATTTGGCTACCGGCCCTCAGGAGGTTAAGAGACAGCCATGTGGTGGACATTTGTTTGGGGCCACCCTGCATCACCCACTCACCCACCCCCTTCTCTTGCCCCAAGTTTTCACTGAGGAGTCTGTTCTTCCCTTGACTTGCAGTCATAAGATTCTGGGGAAGGAGCGGCTGACTCCAGCCATAGGAAAGAGGTGTGTGGCCCAAGCGTACTCAGTAGCATATTCTGTCTCTTTGGCCCTGGTGACACTCCACGGAGGGCATGTGAAGCAGGAAGACTTAACTCTGAGAGTTTGGCTTAAGCATCAGGAGGCTGACTCTCACGACCAGCCCCACCTCCACTGGACTTGAACAAGCACAATGGGGACCAAAGCTACCTCTGTGACCAGCTGCTGCCAGGCAAGAGTCTATCCCAGCAAGGAGTCAGCCCTGCAGCTGCAGAAATGAGTCTTGCCACAGCACCCCATCCCTGGTCAGGCCACACCTGACTCCATCCTGTGGACTCTGTAGCTAGAAGAGGTCAGGAAGCTCCCCGTTTTTCAAGCATTCTGGATTGCAGGGACCTCTGGCAACAAGAGAGCCATGTTTAGCTGAGCTCCATCTCCTGCTGAGAAAGTCAAGATCGGCCAAACCACATGCAGCAGTATCAGAGTCCTGGGTTATGAAAGGCGGCATCAGTGGGGTAGTGAGGACAGGAGGAAAGGGCAGAGAGGCCACCAGTGTGCCTTTTCACTGCTGCCCCAGATGGCCTCGGCATCCCTGAACGTGGTCAGCCCTTTCCCTGTGAATCAGCTCCCTGCATGCAGTCCAGGTTGGTCAGAGAGGCCTGAGCTCCAGTCGATGCTGAGCTTCTCCACTGGTACCTGTGCTGTAAGGAAGAAAGGAGATGGGGCTGAGCATCCAGCCTTCCGGAAGTCGAGGCCAGCTGCCTAGCAGATGACCACGAGGGGGCAGTGTGGAGCAGCTGATGGCCTGGGCCACGGTGTCCTGGCTGACCAGCCCAACCTGACTTCCCAATCTGAAATCCAGCTCGAGGGAGGAGGAGATACACAGCCAGCAGGCAACAGCTAACCCTGAGTGGCAGGGTGTCGGATTATGTTTATTTCCAAAATTTCCTGTAATTGATAAGTAACTGATTACCAAATAAATTTTATTAATAAAAAGAAAGAAACCAGGTCAGTAGATAGCTGTTTTTCTGCATTATTTGTATCGAGTTTTCCGAATTCACACATTTGTCCAACTACCAAGATCCTGGACAGGCGGCAGGGACCACTCCAGGACCGGCAGGGACTGCTTCAGACAAGGGAGATTTGCACCCCTGGGAGCTGCTGTGCCCACCTCCACCTGGCATCCAGCGCAGTCCACCTGGGGTCCAGGAACCCTCGCCTTGAGGACAAGTGTCTCTTATCCTGCGTCCAGTTATTTTGGTTGTCACGGAACCCCATTTTCTCTTGGAGATTAACAGTGCTGCGCTTTGCGTGTTTGAGGATGTTGCCAGGGCTGCCCTCCACCACCCCACCCTTAACTTGTCTTCATAGTGACATTTCCCAAATTCTTAGTCATTTCACGTGAAGCCTTCCCAATTAATCTACATCCACCTCAACCGTTAAGACAGTGGACACGGAGCACAGTGAGGACTGAATATAACGGTGGGTCCTGCGCCCAGGGGCAGGTCCCACAGCAGGACACTGCGGTTCCAACAGTGACTCCTTGCTGCGGGACCCACCGCTGGGCCCACGGTTTCTAAGCATTCATGACTCCCAATCCCCAGGATTCTTTTTACCGACAGGATCATGTGCTCCGTAGTTCATATGTTGGTGTCCTAAAGCCCGATGTGTCTTGGAAATGGCACTTGGGAGGTCATATTGGATTAGAGATTCGCACTTTTGAAATGAGGTCCTAAGTGTGAGTACCTGATCCAATATGATGCATCCTTAGAGGAAGAGCAGATGCACGGTGCTGTGCTCACTGGCTCTCCTCTGTCTGTCTCTCTCTCTCTCTCTCTCTCTCTCTCTCTCTCTCTCTCTACCAAAGCATAGGGGAAAAGCCATGTAAGGACACAGTGTCCACAAGCCAGGAAGCAGGGCCTCATCAGAAACTAGATTTGCCAGCATCTTGATCTCAGACTTCAGCCTCCAGAACGGTGAAAGAATTAATTTTTGCTGTTTGAGCCCCCCGCCCATGGTATCATGTGGGGCAGCCCAAGCTGGTGCCTGCAGGTCTCAGGACCACAGAAATGCTGACCTGGAACAGGGGCCACCATGTCCATCGTCTGTGTGGGGCTGTCTGCGCCCCTGCCCAGGGGTGCGCCACAAACACCTGCTGCACAGCGTGGTCTCCTGCTGCCCCCAGCCACAAACATACACATCCCGCCCATGGGCAGTAGAAATAAGCATCCAGGAAAGGAATCGGGGAGCTAATTTCTGTTCCTGATGCCAAGAATTGCTCAGAAATCCCCGCACTTTTGACCTCTCACTTGCCTGGGGTTCTGCCGGACCTCCTCTCCGGATGGCAGCTCTGTGTGCTCCAGACTGTTTCAGCACAGTCACCCCATTCCTCTGCCTCCCCTTGCTCCTCACAGCTGGGACGCCTCTCAAGGACCCTCCCTTACCCTCTACCTGGAGGGCAGCCATAAGCAGTAGCCTGGGGCTTGGGGGATGGGAGCTGGGACCCCCTACCTACCATTCTATGGGGGATGGCTCACCCCAGCAGGGGATAACGCTGCAGGGAACACAGTATCGGAGTCCCGTAAGCATGGCCAAGAAGAAACACTGCATGGAGAACTCAGGCAGGAACATGGCAGTGGCTGTGTCTGGTGCACAGGCACATTTGATTGTACATTTAAAAATAACTATAACTATAATTGGATGGTTTGTAACACAAAAGATACATGCTTGAGGGGATGAATACTCCTGATGTGATTATTACATCCTTGTGTCAAAACGTCTCATGTACCCCATAAATATATACACCTACTATGTACCCACAAAAATTAAAAATTAAAAAATTAAATTTTTTAATTTTTAAAAACCCAGAGAACTCAGAGGAAAGCAGGGCCAACTTCCCTGCCTGGGGCTGCCTCTCGTCCACCCCATAGTCCCGGGAAATGAGCTCTGCCCCTTCCCCTTGTGGGGCTGTTGGGGAAGGGAGCAATCCCAGCCAATTAGACAGGAGTTGAAGAGCATCCTTCTGGCCCTGTGGGCCCCAAGAAGGAGCATGGCTGCCCCTCCCACACCTCCATTCTTTCTCTCCCCTTCTCCCCACCCTGCAGAACAGCAGAAAGGTCTCCCTTGTCACCTGCTGGCAAACTGGAATTCTCTCTCCCTCCTTCACCAAGCACCCCTGGGAAACTTTATCTTCGCAGATAAGCTCTTTGCTCACCCTGCAAGGGGAGAATGCAGGGAGCTTGGTCCCCTCCCGGCGAGGGAGGGGGATGTGTCCCAGCTCCCAGAGAGAGAGGGAGGGTGTGTCCAATCTCCCAGCGAGGGAGTGGGGGTATGTCGGAGCTCCCGGCAAGAGGGGGGTGTGTTCATGCTCCCGGTGAGGGGGGGTGTGTTCATGCTCCCGGTGAGGGGGGGTGTGTCCGAGCTCCTGGCAACGGAGGCGGGGTGGTGTCCGAGCTCCCTGCGAGGGTGGGGGTGTGTCCGAGCTCCCAGCGAGGGGGGGTGGGTGTGTCCGAGCTCCCAGCGAGGGAGGGGGGTGTGTCCTGGTGGGCAGGTGTGTTCTTGAGCGACTGTAGTCAGTTGGGCATGTGTGTCCTTGTGCAGGTGTGTCTGGGTGGGCAGGTGTGTCCTTGGGCAGGTGTTTCTGGGTGGGTGGGTGTGTCCTGGTGGGCGGGTGTGTTCTTGAGCAGCTGTAGTCAGTTGCGCAGGTTTGTCCTTGTGCCTTTGTGCAGGTGTGTCTGGGTGGGCAGGGGTGATGGAGCAGGGAGTCAGAAGGACCCAGTGATGTCAGGATGAGGGGCGATAACGTGTCCAAGCAAAAATAGCAGAGGCTGACTCTGAGCACCATGGGCCTCTTATTCCCTGGAGTTCTCCTGTTGTGAACAATAGGACCTGGCAGAGGGGAAGGAACCTTCCACCTGAGGTCTGGAGCTGCCCACTTCTGGATAGAGAGTCAGGTGCTTTGTAAACAGTTCAGGTGTTCCCTAGACATCCTCGGATGCTTTCTAAATGACCAAGGGCCCACCTGGCCTGAGATCCCATGAGGAAATAGAGGTTTCAGGAGCAGCTGCTTAGCTCAGGGATGCACAGAAGCTGCTGTGAAGTTCACCTGTGCATCTGTGCCCATCACCTCCAAAACTACACCCCTCTTATAGCCCACGGGGAGCTGCTGTGGCAGCCCCATCCTACAAGTGACAAGTCTGAGGGCCCAGCTCTGCCAGACAGCTCAAAGGGCTAATCTGGAAAGAGTCTGTGAACCAAGGAGCCTCAAGTCTGAGATTTCTTTTCTCTTTGGGGACTTTGCTATTCATGCCAAGTGCAAAATAAAATGCCTAATTCTGAAAGAGAGGAGATAGACCAGAGAGAGCCAGGTAGAGCCTGGGTAAGACAGAGATGGAGAGAGGCATGGGTGGGGAGACAGGGAGAGATGGCTGAAGGAGCCTGCCAGGGCACAAGAGTGTGCTTCTGCCCAGCCTCTGCCCTCAGTTGCCAGCATCCAGAACCTCAGGAGGCTGAGGCCAAGGGCATCCACGCCCATGTGCACAAGCCTCCATGACCCTAGTGCCTGACCCTCAGCACTCAGCATGTACTTTCCTGGATTCTTAGCCACCTCAGGGCTGATGTAAGAGTTCTAAAAATTTCTATGTCAACACCAAGCAATAGGGAAGCACGTAGTCCACATGTCCCTGCTGTATGCATGGTATTTCCTCTTCTCCTGAGGCTTCCGGGGAGAGCCGGACGCTGAGCACAGTGGAGACAGGGGGAGGGTCTCGGGACTCTTTGATTCAGCTTGCTGTCAGTCTCTTTGCTGACATCTACCATCAAGCGGATGAGATTGCTCTTTTATGCTATCTTTCATAAGGGTGACTTTTATGCTATCTTTCATAAGGGTGAGCAATGAGGGCCCAAAGGTTCTGGGCAAAGGAGATTGGGGTGTAAGGTGGGAGGTGAATCAGAGCAGTGGAGTGGACTGCTGGGATCCCTGTGCTCTAAATCACATACTGTGATTGAATGGCCAGGTCCCTTCTTCACCCAAGGTTGGCCATTGAGTCCTGTCCACTTGGAACTGTGTATAGGCCTGTGGTCCAGAGGGGAGGTGAGTCTGAGAAGCATAACCAGGCTGGCTCGAGCCTCATCTTGTTGAGGATTGGTGGCTATCCTGGTGCTTAGGGCTCAGGTCAGGTGTCCTAGAGAGATCTCCTTTGTGTTACCAACTGACGCAGAGATAGCTCTGCCCTAGGCAGGACAGCAAATCCCCCATGATATTCTAGGTCCTGGTCCCTAAAAGGGTTGTATGAAGGGTCCTCACACCGTCCAAGGAGGTCACTGTCTGCCCTGCCCAAATCCAGGGCCAGCCCAACCCAAGAAGCACACACCTGGAAGCCTGCTCCACTGCATCCCACTTCTTGCCAAGACAGGGGTGGCCAGGGCATGGCCTGGGAGGAAGGAGGCCACAGGGACTGGTCATTGTTGGGGGAGGCAGTTTCTCTCATCTTCAGGGGAGCAGACCCAAGGCCACCAGATCCATGTGGGTGAGACCCCTCCCCAAGCACAAAGACCTCTTAGGGCCACCCTCACTTGCCACCCCAACTGCTGATGCCACCCCAACTGCTGATGTGTTACAGGAAACCTCTCAAAAGACCCACCAAGCCAGAGTTGCAGTCTGCAGCCCTCCACATTTTGAGGCAGTCCTGGCTGTCTTTCTCTGCCACAGGGAGGTAGAGAGCCTGAGCTGGCTAAGACCAAGAGAGGTGTTGAGCTGGCCAAGACCCAGGGGTCCCTGGCCCACTCCACCACTGGTGGGGGTTGGAGCTTGCTATGGGGTGGAGGACTCACAGCACCTGTGTTGGTGGGGGCCCGAATGTCCCAGCCTGCTCTCCCTCTCTCTGTCTACCTTGCTCACATCCTTGGGAATTGTTTTTGGGTGGACAGTCCCTCCATTCCCATAAGGCCCCTGCCACCTTCCAGAATAAGCCTCTCTTTTGCACGTGACAGCCCAGAAGGTATCTGCATGTACCCTGAATCCTAGCCCTCTACTTGCTGGGGTAAATACCTGCAGCTCTCTCAAGTGTGTCTGAACAAGGACATGGCTGGGTTCTCACCCTCATGGGACAGTGTTCTGGAGCCCTGGTGTGTCCCTGTCCCTCTGGGGGTGCAGAGACCTGGAGACCAGAGGCAACAAATCCCCCAGGGGTCCTAGTCCAGAGTACCTGCCCATGTTTCCCTGCCCTGCAGGTGGGGTCCCCTCTCTGGCCTGACAGCCTCTCCTTCCTTGTCACTCCTGTTTCCTAGGCCACTTCTCCTCATCCCCAGAAGAGGCTTGTCCCCAACCCCTGACAAATTGGATGGTGATAGGCTGGGAGTTACACCTGGTAGATCCTAAAGTGAGAAGCTTCCCTTCTCCCTGGTAGTCCACTTGGGGTGACTGAGTGGTCTTGGTTAACTCTTTCCTTCCACAGAGTGGAGCCTGTGAGGGGAGCCCAGTGAGCAGTGACACTTCCTCCAGGAAAGCCAGGAGAAGCCCTGGCTTGTGCTGGGAGTGATGTGATGAGAGAGGTGTGCTGTGAGGGGTGAGCTGGGACATGCTAGGAGGGGGCTAGTTGGGGTTTTGTTAGGAGGAGTGAGATGGAAGGAGTCTGGGAGGGGTGGTCTTAAAGGGATGAGTTGGGAGGCACTGTGCTGGGAGGCACTGTGCTGGGGGTTCTTTAGGAGGGGTCTGGGAGGTGGTGCGCTGGGAGGGGTGCATTGGGAGGAGTGTGCTCAGAAGGGGATGGGAGTGGGTAGGGCCTGTTCCTGTTAGCACAGTTAGGCTGCTGGTCCCAGAGCTTGGAGAAAGCTTCAGAAGCTGCTACTTTTCTGTCTCAGTCCAGAGAAATGCTCTTGACGTGGCCCTGGCCCTATGGTTCTGGTTGTGTGGGTGGGAGGCTGCAGGCCTCACTTCTTTTGCCTGTGCTGTCTCTGATTCCACAAAAGGCAGATGGCTGCACAGACCACTGCTTCCTCCTGCCTCCTTCCTTCCCGGGGTCTCTGTGCACTCAGGGACATGCTGGGTGCAATTAAGGACCCTCATTCATTGCCTGAGATCTATGAGCTGGATGCTGTGTTGCCTATTTTGCAGAAGAGGAGATGGAAGCCCCTGGATACACAGCTGCCCCAGGAGCAGGACCAGCTACCAGCCCAGGCCACGAACTCCAGAGCTGTGCCATCAGCGCTGCCATGCCTGCTCTCTGGAGCTGTTTCAAGGACTGGAGGGAGGGTGCTCGTGCCCTTTTCTGGGAGCCACAGGATTTCCCATGCTGTGGACTCCACAAAGCTGGCCTGGGAAGTGACATGTCCTGGTCTGTCCGTGATTCCTTTGGAGTGAGACTTGCCAGCATCCATGATGGCAGGTGGCGGGTTGTCCAAAGCGGCAGCTGCCGTGGCTCCTGCTGCAGTGCAGGGCAGAGAGGGGTGTGGGTCCTCTGGTGCGGATGCTGAGGTAAACAGTCCCGGGGCCTGCCGCCCTGAGAGCCACTACTGTGTGGGGCCTGGCAGGGCCCAGCCACCCGCTAACGGGGGAACTGCAAGGTCTGCCACGGAGGGGCCCCAGTGCGGAGCTGGGTCCAGGACAGTGCCGCGATTGTGCTCAGAGGGCGGGGTCTGGGCCCCAAACGTGAAAGCGGAGCGGTGGCCGAGCTTCAGTGGCCTTGGTTGGGAAGCGGGAGTGGCACCTGCTTCTCAGACCTGGCCAACTGCAGCTGCTGCGCCCTCCCTGCTGTGAGGCCAGGTTCCTGGGCCCAGGCCAGAGGCTCAGCAAGGGGCCTGAGGCTGCGTCCCCAGAATGCACCCCACATCAGCCGCAGCCGGGTCCGGGTGATAATCTTTTCCCAGAGGCACTACCTGGCAGGCTTCTCAGCCAGGTGAGGGGGAGTGCCAGGCAGAGCTGGGAACTTGGAGCAATGTGCCCCCTTTCCGGACACTGCCCTAGCCCAGGAAGGGATTGGAGCCCTGCCCCAGGCTGCAAGGTGGCAGAGAGGGCAGCAGGGGCGGCTGTGGGAGCAGTGAGGTCGGCAGTCTGCTCCTTGCCCCCATGTCCCCAAGGCAGCTGACTGTACCACCTCCACCCTTGCACTGCCTGGCAGGACAAGCTCCCTGCTCCTGAGCCTTTGCTGCAGCCTAGGCCTCGCTCCCTGTGGTGTCTCGGGAGGTCTCCAGTACCCCTTCAAGGTACAGCCTGCATTGGTAGGACTGGCCCTGGGAGCAGTGGGTTCCTTCGAGATTGACCTGGGCCACCATGCCACCTGACATGCACATTCCCACACACAGGCGCACACCTTGGCATGCCCACCTACACTCCCACATGTGCACACACACTCTTGCGTGCACACTATCATACCCATGCACAGTCCCACATGTCTAGGCACACTCCCACACACCTGCACACACCTGTGCACGCTGCCACACACAGGCACACACTCATGCCTGTGCACACTCAACATGCCCTGACACGCCTGCACACATTCCCACACTCGCGTGCATGCCGGCACACACTCCTACATGCCTGCAAACACCATGACATACTTATGCACACCATCACACATGGCCTCTCACGCCCACACACACACGTGCCTGTGCACACTCCTGCACTCCCCTGCACACTCTACATGATCGTACACACTCCATACGTGCACACACCTGTGGACACACACTTCTGCAGGCCCTTGCACACTTGTGATAGTGCACACACACCCCACACCTGCACACGCCTGCGGACACACCCACACACTCCCATATGCCCTTGCACCCTTTTCATGACGGTGCACACACCCCACACCAGCACACGCCTGCGGGCACCCCCAACACACACATGCACGCCCTAGCACCCTTTTCTTCAACGGGCACACCCCCCACGCCAGCACAAGCCCGCGGGCACCCCCGCACCCTCCCGCACGCCCTTGCACCCTTTTCCCCCGCCGGGCCCGCTCCCCCACGCCGGCACGTGCCCCTGGGCCACCCCGCACCCTCCCGCGCGCCCTTGCACCCTTTTCCCCCGCCGGGCACGCTCCCCCACACCGGCACGCGCCCGCGGGCACCCCGCACCCTCCCGTGCGCCCTTGCACCCTTTTCCCCGCCGGGCACGCTCCCCCACGCCGGCACAAGCCTGCGGGGACCCCCGCACCCTCCCGCACGCGCTTGCACCCTTCTCGGGATGGGGCACACTCCCCCACGCCGGCACACGCCCGAGGGAACCCCCGCACCCTCCCGCACGAGCTTCCTTCTCGTGATGGGGCACTCTCCCCCACGCCGGCACACGCCCGCGGGCACCCCCGCACCCTCCCGCACAACCTTGCACACTTTTCTCCGCCGGGCACTCTCCCCCACGCCGGCACACGCCCGCGGGCACCCCCGCACGCCCTTGCACCCTTTTCGGGATGGGCCACACTTCCCCACGCCGGGACACGCCCGCGGGCACCCCCGCACCCTACCGCACGCCCTTGCACCCTTTTCCCCCGCCGGGCCCGCTCCCCCACGCCGGCACGCGCCCACAGTCACCCCCGCACCCTGCCGCAAACATTTGCACCCTTTTCATGATGGTGCACACTCCCCCACGCTGGCACACGGCTATGGACACACCCACACACTGCCACACGCCCTTGCACTCTGTATGACCCCTGCACTTGCTCACACACCCACACACAATCGCATTGTCTTGCACACCTGCACACACCCTTGCATATCCATGCGTGCTCTCGCACACTCCCACACTTGTGCACAACCCCATGCACACTCCCGCACCTCCACACACTCCTGCATGCCCAAGGACACTACTACACACATACACACCACCGCACTTGGGTGCACACCCTCTCACACCTGAACATGCCTGCTCATGCTCTCACATGCCCTCGCACACTCCTGCACGCCCCTGCTTGCCCCTGCACACTAGCACACCTCTACACACTCCCATACACCCGTCCATGTCTGTGCAGGCTTCCACACACACGCACACTCTCCTGTGCACTGCACATGCCATTGCACACTCCTACTTGCACACACACTTGTACATGGCCATGCACACCTCCCACACTACATTACTGGGCCAAGGCACAGCTGGCATTCACAGGACAGGCCCTGGAAGGGGCATGTTCATGCGAGATTGGCCAGGCCATCATGCCAACTGCACCTCTTCCTCTGACGCTGTGGTGACGCTTCCTCAAGGAAAGCCAGAAGAAGCCCTGATCTCAGGGCCCTGAATCAGCAAGAGTGCACTGGGAGGGGCAGTGAAGGGAGAGGGCTGGGTGGGGTGTGTTGGGAGGGATGTGCTGGGAGGGGTGTGCTGGGAGGGGTTGCTGGAAAGGGTGAGTTGGAAGGAGGTGTGCTGGGTGGGCTTCATTAGGAGGGGTCTAGGAGGAGATGCGCTAGGAGAGGTGCACTGGAAGAGAGCTAGGAGAGGATGTGCTGGGAGGGGTGTGCTGGGAGAAGAGCATTGGGAGCGGTGTGCTGGGAGGGGTGTGCTGGGAGGGGGCTGGGAGGCGTAGGGCCTATCCCTCAACACAGTCAGGCTGCAGGCCCCAGAGCTTGGACAGAGCTTCAAAAGCTACTGTTTTTCTGTCTCAGACCAGAGAAATGCTCCTGAATTGGCCCTGGGTGCATGGTTCTGGTCGGGTGGGTGGGAGGCTGCAGGACTGGCTTCTTGTGCCTGTGCTGTCTCTGATTCCACAAAGGCAGATGGCTGCACAGACCGCTGCTCCCTCCTGCTGCCTTTCCTGTCATCTCGTCTTCCTTCCCGGGGTCTCTGTGCACTCAGGGACATGCTTGGCAATCGAGGACTCTCATTCATTGCCAGGGATCTAAGAGCTGGGTGCTGTGTTGCCTCATTTTGCAGAAAAGGAGATGGAAGTCTCCAAATACACAGCTGCCACAAGAGAAGGGCCAACTACCAATCCAGGTGCCAAACTCCAGAACTGTGCCACCAGCCGCTGCCATGCTCGCTCTCTGGAGTTGACTCAAGGACTGGAGGGAGGATGCCCGTGCCCTTTTCTGGGAGGGACAGGATTTCCCATGGACTCCACAAAGCATGCCTGGGCAGTCACATGTCCTGGTCCCTGCGTCCTTTGGAGTGAGACTTGCCAGCACCCATAATGGTAGTGGCGGCTTGTCCAAAGCGGCAGCTGCCATGGCACCGGCTGCAGCAAGGTGAGGGTGAAGGCTGTGGGTCCTCTGGCACAGACGCTGACGCAAACAGTCCCAGGGCCTGCTGCCCTGGGAGCCATTACTGTGTGGCCTGGCCGGGTTCACCCAACCGCTGGAAGGGGAACTGCAAGGTCCTCCACCGAGGGGCCCCAGTGAGGAGCTGGGCCCAGGACAGTGCCTTGATTGGGCTAGGAGCATGGGGTCCACACCCCAAATGCAAAGGCGGAGCGGTGACCAAACTTCAGCGGCCTGGAGTGGGAAGTGGGAGTGACGCCTGCTTCCTGGACAGGCCAGCGACGTGGCAGCTGCTGGCTCCCTGCCGGGTATCAGTTTTCTGTGCCCACAATGGAGGCTCAGCAAGGGGCCACTGGAGGCTGCATCCCCAGGATCCACTCCACGTCGGAGTGTGGCAGCTGGCCGGGTCCCGTCCACAATTGGGTCCCAGAGGTGCTACCTGGCAGGCGCGCCAGCCAGGCTTGGGAAAGTGCAGGCCACAGCGGGGAACTTGCGGTGATGTCGCTCCCTTTCCGGACACTGCCCCGGCCCAGCAAGGGCTTGGAGCCCTGCCCCAGGCTGCAAGGTGGCAGAGAGGGCAGCGGGGGCGGCTGTGGGAGCAACGATGGCAGCAGTGGGCCCCATGTTCCCAAGACAGCTGACTATACCACTTCTGCCCTCGCATTGCCTGGCAAGATCCACTCCCAGGCCCTGAGCTTCTGCCGCAGCCTCGGCCTCACTCCCTGCCCTGCCCCAGGGGCTCCCAAGCACTGACCAAGGAGCAGTTGGCATTCTGAGGACCGGCCCTGGGATCAGCAGGTTTCTGCGGGATTGGCCAGGTCCACCATGCCACCTGCACCTTGCTCACTGCCACTGTGGGAAGACGCAGAGAAGGTGCACGGGCCGGCACTGTGCACTCTGCAGTGCCAGAGACAGGTGGGAACTCCTCCCCTCCCAGTTGGCAGGGCTATAGTTCCCCAGGCACAGCTGGAGTCACCCAGGTCTGAACTGCTTCCCAGACCTCCCAGTTTGTGCTGACTCAAATGTTGGGGAGGGTCTGGGGTCGAGTCCAGGCCCTGTTGGAGCCCCAGGCTAGGGGCAACATTGACATGCTGGCCCCTGCCACCTTGGCCCCTCCAGACTTTGGGTGACAATGAGTGTGGGAGGGAGGCTGCGATGGGGGTTGGGGGACCTCAACACTGGCCTGAGGGTGCCCCTTGGTGCCAGCGGCCTGGGTACCACGGGCAGCAGTGGAGAGGCAGATATGGACAGGAAGTGTGGGGGTCCCTGATAAGTCCCCACCTGCAAGACAGGGAGGGCCTGAAGGCTGGGGGCCAGGTGGGGACTGGAGTGAGGACTTGTGGTGCTCTTCCTACAGGCCCATACCCTATGGACCAATCAGTAAGCACTTCCTCACCTCTGAGGTCCATAAAAGCTCAAAGCTTAGCCAGAGCAGGGCAGAGGACTGAGATGACTGGATGACTGGCTGCAGAGAGGAGCCACTCACTCCAGGGCCACCTCTCTGCTGAGAGCTGATCACTGGAGGAGAGGACCTGCCTACAGAGAGGAGCTGCCCCTGGGGGCCTCCTCTGAGCTATCCTAACACTCAGTAAAGTTTATCTGCATTTTGCTAACCTTCCACTTCTCTGTGTATCTCATTCTTCATGGACACAGGACAAGAACTTGGGCAAAGGTGCCACCAGCTGCAGAGGTTTCTGGCCAAAAAATGGTACCCTAAATATGCTGTAACACCCACAAAGACAGAGAGAGGCCACCCCTCCCCAGGTTGGTAGACCTCAGGCTGCCCAAGTTGAATCTGACTGGGGCCCTCTTGGGTTCTGGGTGCTCCTGGAGATCAGGAAATCATAGAAGAATAATTCTCATAGGGAGGGAGGTGTCAAAGATCACAGCAACATGCAGCTGAACATATGCTTCCTGCTGTGCCTGGTGGGGCCAGCAGCAAGGATCTGATGCCAAAGGCAATGTCTCTGCATTTCCTAGGGTGCAAACCTGACCTTTCTAACCTGGGTACATGCTACATCCAGCCACATCTGGGAGTTGGGCCTGCTCTGGTGTGAAGTCTTTTAGCCCTGACACAGTTGGGGCCATCTGAGCCTCTTGGGGCAGGGCCTAAGGCCTGGTGTGGTCTCTGTGGCACAGGAGGCCAATACAGATGAGAAGTGGGTAGACAGATGCATGGATGAATGCAGAGTGCCTGACCCAGGCTGCATTGCTCACTTCTATTCATACACAATTAGCGAATGCAGGAGAGAGCCAGAGAGAGAAGGAGATGGTCCAGCCATGGTGTCTCTGCGTGGAGGCCACTGTGTCCTCAGGGATGCATCTCTCTCCAAATTTAAACTTTGGCTCCCCACCTGATTGCCGCTTGAAAGCCTGGTTCTGAAGCTGTTTGGTGCTGAGCCTTGGGAATTCTAGAACCTCCAAAGGATACTGCCCTCCTGCCCACTCTCCCCCAAGCCCTCTGCCAGCTCCCTCAGCTCATAAATCACCCCCATCAGAAATGCTAAGTCATGAAGCAAAGTGATAGAACAATTCTCTTAACCTTGACAACTTTTTTTTTTGCACATCATTTGAGGTTTTCTGAACTTGTAATTTGTGGGCCTTCTGCTGGCCTTGTCCTCTCCCTTTAGTGGGCATGGTGGCCACCAGCCCCCTGCAGGGTGTGTTTGCAGACAGGAACACTGAGCCATCTATGTCAGTTCACCTAATGGATTCTGAGCATGCAGGAAGGAGCAGAGCCTTGGGAGACTTCCCCCTTGGTTCTGTGTCCTGCTGCTGCCATGCGGCTCCCAAGAAGCTCACCGTGTGGTGTCCACCTCTTATAGCAAGGAGCTAGGGTGAGCCATGGGAAGAGCCACCCTAACCCCTTTCTTTAAGGATCCATGAGATGATTCAGAGCAAGAAGGCCCAGCTGTGAAGCCATGTCCATGGGCACATGCACACACACACACACATACACATGCACACACATTGGTTATAATTTATAGCATCTATGAAAAGTCAAAACAGAAAGTCCATTCTTGTGATGGAAGGAGGTGAGGGAGAGGCATTCTGGAAACACCTTGGCCTGGGGCAGACACAAAGCCTGGATGAGCTCATCAATCCCCCATCCTGATGGTCATGATGTGACTGGTGGTGATGTGACCCAGTGCTAACTAGAAATGTGCCTGATGGTATGGGACCACTGCCGGGCACACAGCAGGCATGTTGCCCACCTGCTTAGGTTGAGAGGGAGGTGGGAAAAGGAGAAGAAAGGAAAGAGGATGAGAGGGTTAGAGTAAAGAGGGAGAGAGGGAGAGAGAGGGGGGCGGGGAAGAGAAGTAGGCTGCTAATAGGAAAAACAGGCAACTCTTGGAAGCCATTTCTCCAGCTTCTCTCCTAAGCTCATGGAGAGAGAGAGAGAGAGAGAGCAAGGGTGGATTTTCTGTGACTTGTCCCTACAAGAAGCTGAAGGGGGCACTCTTAGCGCCTGGCTGGCCATGGTTATATTGGACATTCCTCAGGCAGTGGTGTGTGTGCTGAGGGAGAGTTGAGGGCCAGAGTCCCAGGGTCTCACAAGCACCAAAACATGGCCCAGGATCCAGGTGCTGCAAGAGAAAGCTGCAGCTTGATAGTACTCTGATGGCAGAGGAAAGACTGGGACACCCGAAGTTTATGCCTGGGGACCCTCTACCTCCAAAAGACTCAGATATCCAGATGCTGTACAAACATCTCAAGGCTCACAGATTATATGGGACTTGTCCCTGGAAGAAGCTGAAGGGCGGCGTTCTGAGTATTCCCCTCAAATACTCAGACACCCAAATGCCATAGTGCTAACAGAGTGCACAGACCGTCCCTCCCAAAACCCCCAGACCCCAGATGCTGTGGAGCTCCAAGGGAGTGAATGGCCCTTAGCACTGAAGCCAGAGCCTAGATCACAGAACACTGCCCTCAGCTGTTGGATTTGCTCTTAGTTCTCTCTCTCCTTTTCATTCCCTCCTCTCCTTCCTAACTATTCTTATTTTCTTTCTTCTTTGGGCTGCAGCTCAACATGGTCTGGGAGCAACCCTCTGAGCAGCATCTATGAACATTGTAGAAAACTGTGGTTGAGATGGTGAAGCAGAGACAAGTTTTGGTTCTGACCACCATAGACAACCCCTGAGGCCCCTCAAGGTTCCCTGCAGTGGCACTTCCACACTCTGATCTCACATCAGCACTAGACAGGGACCACACAAGCCGGGAACATGAGGCTGTGCCATACTCTCTGCCACAGGAGCCAGTTGCTGCCTCTCCCTGCAACCTGCACACGGCATGCCCCAGGTGTGTCCTCAAACTCTGCCCCATCACCCCTCTCCCTGCAGCCTGGGGTGTTAAGGCCTGGGCTTCCTCCCTGGCATGTGGCTCCCCGCTCATGACATGTCTGTGGTTTGCCTTGGCATCCATGGGATGCAGCTTTGACCATCAGAAATAAATGGGTACATTGGTGACTTAATCTTACACTCTGCATCTACAGTGAAATGAGACTTGAAATACAGGCTCATGCAAACACAGAAACCCCTTGGGGTGATCGACAGTAAGTGGAAGAATAGGGTCTGTAGAAACCTTAGCACCAGCAGCCCATGGAATGGACAAAGCAGGCAGTGCTCCATCCTGGGAGGAGTATAGGCAGGTCTTGGTGGTCATCCCTCCCTCCAGGTGCTTCAGAGGCTGGACTCTGAGTCACACATGACCTTCCAGCCTTGGACTAGCATAATTCTCATCTTGACAGTGTGGGGGTTGTCTGGGGTTCTGCCTTCTCCCAGAGAGGGATGGGGGTGTGTCTGAGCTCCCAGCGGGGGATGGGTGTGTTTCTGATCTCACGGCGAGGGAGGGGGGTTGTGTCCAAGCTCCCGGATAGAGAGGGGGGTGTGTCTGAGCTCCTGGTGAGGGAGGGGGGGTGTGTCCCAGCTCTCCGCAAGGGAGGGGGGTGTGTCTGAGCTCCCTGAGAGGAGGGGGTGTGTCCGAGCTCCTGGCGAGGGAGGGGGGTGTGACCGAGCTCCCGGCGAGGGAGGCGGGGTGTGACTGAGCTCCCAGCGAGGGAGGCGGGGTGTGTGACCCAGCTCCCTGAGAGAGACGGGGGTTGTGTCCGAGCTCCCGGCAAGGGAGGGGGGTGTGTCTGAGCTCCCAGCGAGGGAGGAGGGGTGTGTCCAAGCTCCCGGCGAGGCAGGGGGTGTCTGAGCTCCCGGCGAGGGAGGGGTGGTGTGTCCGAGCTCCCTGCGGGGGGGAGGGGGGGTGTGTGTCCGAGCTCCCGGCGAGGGAGGGAGGGAGGGAGGGAGGGATGAGGAAACCTGGCCCAGTGGGGAGCTAGAGATCCAGGGTCACCGCACAGCTGTGAGCCCACAGCATGAGAAAGAAGCAGCCACCTGTTGAACCTGGCATAAAAGAAGTCGAGAAACCTTGAGAAGTCCAGGTCCATCACTGTGGGCTTGCATGTCAGGAGGGCTCCAGCCCATTAGGTTTTTGTTTGTGTTTTTTAATTTTTTAATGATTAATTTTTGCAGGTACATAGAAGGTGTATATATTTATGGGGTACATGAGATGTCTTGATACAGGGATGCAATGTGTAATAATCACATCATGAAGAATCGGAGTATTCATCCCCTCAAGCATTGATCTTTTGTATTACAAACAATCCTATTATAGTTATAGTTATTTTTAAATGTGCAATCAAATGATGATTGACGGTAGTAGCACTGCTGTGCTATCAAATACCAAGTCTTATTTATTCTTAGTATTTTTTTGTACCTGTTAACCATTCCCACCTTCTCCCTGACCCCACCCCCCTTCCCACCTCTGGTCACCAGGCTTCTACTCTCTATCTCCATGAGTTCAACTGATTTGATCTTTAGCTCCCACAAGTAAGTGAGAACATGTGATGTCTGTCTTTCTGTGCCTGGCTTATTTCACTTAACATAATGACCTCCAGTTCCATCCATATTGTTACAAATGACAGAATCCCATTTTTTTAATGACTGAATTATACTCCATTGTGTATATGTACTGTTCATCTGTTGATGGACACTTGGTTGCTTCCAGATCTTGGCTGTTGTGAACAGTGCTGCAGTAAACATGAGAGTGTAGATATCACTTCACTATACCAGTTTCCTTTTCCTTTCTTTTGGGTGTATACCCAGCAGCAGGACTGCTGGGTCACATGGTTCCAGCACATTGTTGATGAGCAGACTCCCAGAATGGAGGACAGGGATGGTGCAGGGCAGGGAGAACAGCTGCACTCTCGGGGTGTCCAACTCCTCTTCAATATCTTTCTCTCACCTAATTCACAGCAACGGCATCAAAGGAAGAAGGGGGAGGGTGAGCTTAGTGCCAGATCTTTTAATGACCTCTTTTTAAGCTTAAAAATGTAGTTTCAACATCAAAGAGTCCTACAAAAAGAAATGATTTAAAGTAAGTTATGCAACATGTGCCCTTTGGAAAAACAGCACTGTCCTTGGAGTTACACCCTCAGGATGGCAGAGGACAGGCCCTACATCTGCGAACACATGTGCTCAGACCACCGGGCCCTTGCCAGGATCCCCCACCCCAGCCCTCTGCAAGTTTCCAGTCTTCACAAAAATCCATTCAAGTCTGGAAAACATTCCTCTCCCCCACAAGCTGGCTCCTTCCCTCTATTGAGATCAGCTAAAAATCCTCCTTCTTAGGACCCAGCCCCAGATATGCTGAGTAAGGAAGTCCCACCTCAAAATCTCCACCGCTCCATTCCTTACTAAAATTCCTGTGGACAAAAGACAGAGCTCAAAGTCATCCCTCTGTGCACTGACATAAATGCCTACCTGATTGCCTCCTTTGGAAAGACTAATCTGAAACTCAAAAGAATGCAATCATTTGTCACTTATCTGCCTATGACCTGAAGCCCCCTCCCTGCTTCAAGTTGTCCCGCCTTTCTGAACCAAACCAATGTTCATCTTACATATGTTGATTGATGTCTCACACCCTAAAATGTATAAAACTAAGCTATGCCCTGACCGCCTTGGGCACACGTCATCAGGCCCTCCTGAGACTGTGTCACAGGCAGGTCCTCAACCTTGGCAAAATAAACTTCCTAAATTGATGGAGACTTGTCTCAGATACTCTTTGGTTTACAGTGTGGTACCACATTTGTTTATCCACTCATCAGTTGACAGACGTATGTGTTGCTTCCAGTGTTTGACAATGGTGAATAATGTTGCTGTGAACATTTATGTACATGTCTTTCTAGGGCATATGTTTTCAGTTCCCTTGGTTAAAAAAAAAAAAGTATATATATATATATACATACATACATACATATATGAGTGGAATTGCTGGATCATATGAAAACATTTAACTTTTTAAAGAAACCACTAGACTGTTTGACAAACAGCCTGCACCATTTACAATCTCAGCAGGAATACAGACGTTCCAGAGGCTCCACATCCTCATCAATGCTTGTTATTAACAGTCTTTCTCATTCTAGCCATGCTAGTGGCTGGGACGTGATATCTCACAGTGCTTTCGATTTGCATTTATTTGATAACTACTAATGTTTGGCACCTCTTCATGTACTTTTTGACCGTTTGTATATTTTCTTTGAAGAACTATCTATACAGATATATTGCTTCCTTTTTAAAAATTGTGGCAAAATGCTCATAACATAATGCCATCCTAACCGTTTTAGTGTACAGGTCAGCAGTGGTAAGTATGTCTGCACTGGTGGGCAGCCCATCTCCAGAACATGTTCATACCCACTGAAAACCACACCCCATTTCCCCTCTCCCTACTCTTGGCAACAACCAGTCTACCACTTCCATGCATTCGACCACCCGCTTGTAAGTACAATGAGTAACTATGCAGTCCCCCAGTGTCAGGATCCTGTATAAAACACGTCCATTTTATTATGGAACTCTTTGGAGCACTGATCGCTGTTACAGTATTTCTCCAACATCACCCAAGATATTGTGAGTATTTCGGGTTTCAGGACTACTGTATGGCCAGGCACAGTGGTTCACACCTGTAATCCCGGCACTTTGGGAAGCTGAGGCAGGGGGATCACTTGAGCCCAAGAGTTCGAGACCAACCTGAGCAACATGACAAAACCCCTTCTCTACAAAAAATGCAACAGTTAGCTGGGCATGGTTGCTCATACCTGTAGTCCCAGCTATCTGGGAGGCTGAGGTAGGAGGATGGCTTGAACCATCTCATGGCTGAGATCTCACCACTGCACTCCAGCCTTGGTGACAGAGCAAAACCTTGTCTCAAAAAAAAAAAAAAAAGACTATTTTGTGTCCTTCAATCAATCAATCATAGGAATAATTTCAATTCATGTTCAATAGCAAGCTAGTAATTGCCCCTCAAGTGGGAACTCCCTAGTAAATCTGCCTTCTGGCAATATTAACTGGACATATTAATGGGAACCAGCAAGGTTAACCAGGCCCACACAGGGTGCTAATTTCAATAGTGCAGAACAGAGACTGCAGGGCAGGCACCAAAGTCTCTGCACACGGCCTCTTGTGGGACATGGACTGAGGCTTATGACACCAGCCTGTGAGCACCTCCCAGCCACACCTGAGTTAGATCCATCTCTGCCTTGGGCACCTCTTCACGAGGAGGACTGAAGAACAATATCGAGGGTGCCATCAAAGTGCTGGGCTTCCTTCTCCTAACTCAGCTACTCTTAGGGTGACACAGAGGATAGAGATCTAAGGTGTCCCTCATTAAAGCAAAGCTCAGCCTCACCTCCCACCACCCAGGGCACGGCACAGGCCAATCACCCTGGGTTTTGCCAGGGTCGGCTGCTCCTTCTGGCCTGCAGGAGCTTCAACTGCTGAGGGCACAGCTCACCTGTCCGAGGGTATCTCCGCATGCCCATCACCCATCACACATGTGACTACCTGCAGACTGTGTCACACATGTTTAATGCCCAGCTGCAGGAGGAGCCGCTGCTTAGGAGTATTTTCTGATTTCTGCTCTGTGAATACTCCCCCATGGCCGTTTCGGGCCCATTTCATACTGTGACATGGTAAAAGCCCCATAAAACTGCATACCTCAACCATACCTCGGCTTTCTGTTGAAACTGCTCTCTATAACTCAAATGTGAATAAGTAATTAAGGACTGTAATTTCCACCCTACCTAGACAATGTGTAAACAAATGCTAATCTTGACTTTTGTGAACCACTTAAGTAACAATCAGAATGTCAAAAGTCCCCTGGCCCTCGGAGTGTCTGGAGCCCCTCACCCTCATCTTTGCCCAGGAATCCACTGGAATGTCCAGAGCCCCTCACCCTCATCTATGCCCAGGAAGTGATTTACAGAATCCACTAGCCCTCAGAACGTCTGAAGCCCCTCACCCCCACCCCTGTCCCTCACCCTCACTCCCGAGGTGGTTTTGGGGGTATAAAAGGTCTTGACACCCTCCTTTCGGGGCCACGGGTTGGAGAGATGTGAGTCCTCCATGGCCGCCGGCAATAAAGACCCTGCAATTTGGTGTACTTTCATCTTGGTGTTGACTTTCTATGCTCGGGCCACTCGGGCCAGTACAACAATACTATGGGTGGGAAGCCAAAGAGGGGTTCGCAGGAGGGCCCTAGGAGCGGTCCCCACCTGGTCTCCACCTATCCACAGAGTCACAACATGTTTGTTCCCAGGGCAGGCACAAGGGCTGAGATAGAGAAAGCCCCATAACACGATAGAGGGTATGAGTGTACACCCCAGAAACAATGGAAACAAAAGTGTTCAAGATGCTAGTGCTCTTAGAACTGAACTTAGGGTCAGTCATTTAGAGACATGCCAACAGGAGTCAGATGCATTCTGTCTGGAAGTGGGCTACGGGGGGGCTAAGGGAGGGAGAACCAAAATTCTCTGGGCGCAAGCCCCTCATCCTTGGGACACCTACTCACCTTCTCTATTCATCTGGGGACCAGCTGCCACTTAAGTCTGTAAGGAAGAGATAAACACAGGTCCTGTGTGACCAGGACTCAAAGTCAGGAACGCTGTAACCAAACTGTGTTTCCACCCCCTTCCTGAGTGCCCTCTGATGTTGAAAATGTTTCTCTGAATAGATGTGGCCCTAGATCTCCTGGCCGAAGGTCTCTGGAGGAGACATTAAACCAGCAAGACACAATTCTGAGGACTGGCCTGCACTCCTGTCTTGCCCAGCAAGATGCCCCCAGGTACTCAAGACTTCATGGTGGGACTGGGCCCCTCCTCCTGATGGAGCAAAGCCCTCGGTGAATTACACAGGACTGGACTAAACCCACTGACACAGGAATTTGCCATTGAGTTTAATTCAACCCTTGCTTGGAAACAGGAGCTCTTGCCATAGCAACGGTGGAATCACAAGTTTCCCTGCCCACACCACACATGAAGCACAGTTACCAGAGCCAAACTGTGGTAGGAGAGAAACAGAATGTCAAAGGGAAAATAAAACGCTAGTTCCGATTCTGCCAGCCAGCTTTAAGATTATTAAGGTCTTTAAGATTTTCCCATGTATAGGCTCAACAATCTTCCTGCACAGTGGAGGCATCTTCCAAGGCACCTATAGCTCTAAGCTCTGATCATTTGAAAGCATCAAAACATGGCCAGGCACAGTGGCTTACACATGTAATCCTAGGACTTTGGGAAGCCAAGGGGGTGGATCACCTGTAGGTCAGGAGTTCGAGACCAGCCTGGACAATGTGATGAAACCTCGTCTCTACTAAAAATACAAACATTAGCCTGGTGTGGTATCATGCACCTGTAGTCTCAGCTACTCGGGAGGCTGAGGCAGGAGACTCTCTTAAACCCGGGAGGCGAAGGTTGCAGTGAGTCAAGATCGTACCACTGCACTCCAGCCTGGACGACAGAGGGAGACTGCATCTCAGAAAAAAAAAAAAAAAAGAAAACATCAAAACAGTATTGGGGCTGTTCCCGGTGGCTCAAGCCTGTAATGCCAGCACTTTGAAGGGCCAAGGCGGTTGGACCACAAGGTCAGGAGATTGAGACCATCTTGGCCAATATAGTGAAACCCCATCTCTACTAAATATACAAAACTTAGCTGGGTGTGGTGTCATACACCTGTAGTCCCAGCTACTCAGGAGGCTGAGGCAGGAGAATCACTTGAACTCAGGAGGTGGAGGTTGCAGTGAGCCAAGATTGTGCCACTGTACTCTAGCCTGGGCAACAGAGCGAGACTCCGTCTCAAAACAAAACAAAACAAAAACAAATAAATAAATAAAAAGACAGGCTCTTCCTGCTAAACCTGAGGTTCTCTGAAGCTAAGCAATGACCCAAATGCTTGCCATCATAATAACAAGCATTTACATAATGTTTGCTGGGTGCCGGGTGCTCTTCTAAGAAGTCCACATATATTCACAATCCATCTATTCCCCCAACGACCTTATGAGATAGGTTTGATAACTACCTCCATTTTACAAATGAGGAAACTGGGGCATGATGAGGTAAATAAAGTTTGCATCTAAATAAAGGATTCAAACCCAGTACATCTCCATACTCTATTCACCAAAAAGAAAAGTACATATTTGAAAATTAAAAACAAGTAAAACCTGTCAGTCATGGTGACTCATGCCTGTAATCCCAACACTTTGGGAGGTCAAGGTTGGGGGTGGGGATCGCTTGAGGTCAGGAGTTTGAGGCCAGCCTGGCCAACATGGCGAAACCCCATCTCTACAAAAATACAAAAATTAGCTGGGCATGGTGGCACGCACCTGTAATCCCAGCTTTTCGGGAGGCTGAAGCAAGAGAATCACTTGAACCCGGGAGGCAGAGGTTGCAGTGAGCCAAGATCATGGACCGCACAGACTGGGCAACAGAGCAATAGTCCGTCTCCAAAAAAAATAAAAAATTAAAAATTAAAAAATTAAATTAAAAAATAAAAATAAATTAATTTAAAAAAATTAAAAGCAAAACCAAGAGTGACAACCTATGAAAAGCCACTGAATACACTGCAAACTACACTGTGGGTGGATGAAGCCCTGAATGGGCATGGAGGTTTGCAGACAGGGGGCACCCTGCAGAAGTCTGCAGAAAAGGCAGCGCATTGCTGGGAATGCACAATCTGGGTGCAAAAACGGCTGAAGAAACCAAATAGATGCAACAAAAAATGATAAAGGGGATATCACCATAGATGCCACAGAAATTCAAACCATCATCGGAGATTATTACAAACAACTCTATGCACATAAATTAGAAAACCTGGAAGAAATGGATAAATTCCTGGACAGTAGCCTCCTCCCATGCCTAAACCAGGAAGAAGTCGAAACCCTGAATAGACCAATAACAAGGTCTGAAGTCGAGGCAGCAATTAAGAGCCTACCACCCAAAAAAAGCCCAGGCCCAGATGGGTTCACAGCCGAATTCTATCAGACATACAAGGAGGAACTGGTACCATTCCTACTGAAACTATTATAAATAATCCAAAAAGAGGGAATCCTTCCCAAATCATTTTATGAGACCAACATCATCCTAATACCAAAACCCGGCAGGGACTCAACAAAAAAAGAAAACTACCGGCCAATATCCATGATGAACATAGATGCAAAAATCTTCAATAAAATACTGGCAAGCCGATTACAACAGCACATCAAAAAGCTTATCCACCATGATCAAGTAGGATTCATCCCGGGGATGCAAGGCTGGTTCAATATATGCAACTCTATAAATGTAATTCACCACATAAACAGAACCAAAAACAAAAACCACATGATTATCTCAATTGATGCAGAGAAGGCCTTCGACAAAATTCAACAGCTCTTTATGTTAAAAACCCTCAATAAACTAGGTATCGACGGAACATATCTCAAAATAATAAAAGCTATTTATGACAAACCGACAGCCAATATCATACTGAATGGGCAAAAACTGGAAGCATTCCCTTTGAAATCCGGCACTAGACAAGGATGCCCTCTCTCACCACTCCTATTCAATATAGTACTGGAAGTTCTAGCCAGGGCAATCAGGCAAGAAAAAGAAATAAAGGGTATTCAATTAGGAAAGGAGGAAGTCAAATTGTCTCTATTTGCAGACGACATGATTGTATATCTAGAAGACGCTATCACCTCAGCCCAAAATCTCCTGAAACTGATAAGCGACTTCAGCAAAGTCTCAGGATACAAAATCAATGTGCAAAAATCACAAGCATTCCTATACACCAATAACAGACTTAAAGAGAGCCAAATCAAGAACGAACTGCCATTCACAATTGCTACAAAGAGAATAAAATACCTAGGAATACAACTAACAAGGAACGTAAAGGACCTCTTCAAGGAGAACTACAAATCACTGCTCAATGAAATAAGAGAGTACACAAACAGATGGAGAAACATTCCATGTTCATGGTTAGGAAGAATTATATCATGAAAATGGCCATACTGCCCAAAGTAATTTACAGATTCAACGCTATCCCCATCAAGCTATCAATGACCTTCCTCACAGAACTGGAAAAAACCACCTTAAACTTCATATGGAACCAAAAGAGAGCCCGCATAGCCAAGTCAATTCTAAGCAAAAAGAACAAAGCGGGAGGCATCACACTACCGGACTTCAAACTCTACTACAAGGCTACAGTAATCAAAACAGCATGGTACTGGTACCAAAACAGAGACATAGACCAATGGAACAGAACAGAGGCATCGGAGGCGACACAACATATCTACAACCACCCAATCTTTGACAAACCTGACAAAAACAAGCAATGGGGAAAGGATTCCCTGTTCAATAAGTGGTGTTGGGAAAACTGGCTAGCCATATGCAGAAAGCAGAAACTCGACCCCTTCCTGACACCTTACACTAAAATTGACTCCAGATGGATTAAAGACTTATACATAAGACGTAACACCATAAAAACACTAGAAGGAAACCTAGGCAAAACCATTCAGGACATAGGCGTAGGCAAGGACTTTATGACCAAAACACCAAAAGCATTGGCAACAAAAGCCAAAATAGACAAATGGGACCTAATCAAACTCCACAGCTTCTGCACGGCAAAAGAAACAGTCAATAGAGTGAATCGGCAACCAACAGAATGGGAAAAAATTTTTGCAGCCTACCCGTCTGACAAAGGGCTGATATCCAGAATATACAACGAGCTAAAAAAGATTTACAAGGAAAAAACAAACAAGCCCATTCAAAAATGGGCGAAGGATATGAACAGATACTTTACAAAAGAAGACATACATGAGGCCAACAAGCATATGAAAAAATGCTCATCATCACTGGTCATTAGAGAAATGCAAATCAAAACTACATTGAGATACCATCTCACGCCAGTTAGAATGGTGATCATTAAAAAATCTGGAGAAAACAGATGCTGGAGAGGATGTGGAGAAATAGGAACACTTTTACACTGTTGGTGGGAGTGTAAATTAGTTCAACCACTGTGGAAAACAGTGTGGCGATTCCTCAAGGACCTAGAAATAGAAATTCCATTTGACCCAGCAATCCCATTACTGGGCATATATCCAAAGGATTATAAATTGTTCTACTATAAGGACACATGCACACAAATGTTCATTGCAGCACAGTTTACAATAGCAAAGACCTGGAACCAACCCAAATGCCCATCGATGATAGACTGGACAGGAAAAATGTGGCACATATACACCATGGAATATTATGCAGCCATTAAAAACGAGGAGTTCACGTCCTTTGTAGGGACATGGATGAACCTGGAAACCATCATTCTCAGCAAACTGACACAAGAACACAAAATCAAACACCACATGTTCTCACTCATAGGCGGGTGTTGAACAAGGAGAACACATGGACACAGGGAGGGGAGCACTATACACAGGGGTCTGTTGGGGGGAGGGGGACAGCAGGGGGGTGGGGAGTTGGGCAGGGATAGCATGTGGAGAAATGCCAGATATATGTGAAGGGGAGGAAGGCAGCAAATCACACTGCCACATATGCACCTATGCAACAACCTTGCATGTTTTTCACATGTACCCCAAAACCTAAAATGCAATAAAAAAAAAAAAAGGCTGAAGAAACAGCATACAAAAAATAATCTCTGCAATTAACTTAAATAAAATATTAGCAAATCTAATTCTAAAACTCATTAAAATAATAGTAAACTATGGCCAAATAGAATTTATCCTGCAGGAATGCAAGGAAAATTCAAATTAAGAATCTATTAACATAATTCACTATTTTAACAAGTCAAAGAAGAAAAACCACATAATTGTCTGCATACAGCTAAAATGGCATTTAAAAATTCAGCATTCCTGATTAAATTTTTAAAACACTTAATAACAATAAGTGGATATTTTCTTATTATGATAAAAAAGCATGTCTTAAACCAAAAATAAGTACTAAACTTGATAGCAAAACATCAGACATAGTCTCATTATGTCTCTGCCATTATTAAATGTCGATTTAAGGTGAGAGAAAAATGCAAGAGATGAAAAATTGTACAAAGGAAGGCAAATTGAAAGATGGCATCTCCATGTGCTTGAGAAATCCAGATACAACTGAAATGCCTTAAAAACAATAAGATGGCTGGCAAGAAACTACATGCTACGTAGAACTTCTTTTCTATATATAAAGCTTAAAGGAAGAAAAGAGGAAGAAAGGATTATCTTTACAATGGCAACAGCAACAACATATGTGAAAAATTACAAGCCATGCAGACTTGTGTGGAAAAAACATTAAAACTCCAGCAAGTGGGCCAGGCATGGTGGCTCACACCTGGAATCCCAATATTTCAGGAGGCGGAGACAGGAGGACCACTTGAGGCTAAGAGTTCAAGACCAGCATGGGTAACATGGTGAAACCCAGTCTCTACGAAACAAATACAAAGCATTAGCCTGGTGTGGTGGTGCCCACCTGTATTCCCAGCTACTGGGGAGTCTGAAGAGGGAGGATCACTTGAGCCTGGGAAGTTGAGGCTGCAGTGAGCCGTGACTGTGCCACTGCACTCCAGCCTGGGTGACAGAGTAAGACCTTGTCTAAAAAACAAAAAAATTCATCAAGAGTTGTAAAGCAAAATTTGAA
The DNA here is from genome assembly GCF_030222135.1 of Aotus nancymaae. NCBI lineage: Eukaryota > Metazoa > Chordata > Mammalia > Primates > Aotidae > Aotus > Aotus nancymaae. The sequence goes on from NW_026988455.1 coordinate 24,340,899, forward strand.
TAAATGATAACTGAGGTCTTCTTGTTGGATAGAAGCCTCCATAATGTAATCAAGTCGGTTCTCATCAAATCATATTATAAATGTATGTGGAATGAATGTGGATTCACGTAAAACCAACAGGATTCTCTTCTGAACTAGATACACTTAGCTTATTGCAGAAAAACTAAACATGTGAGAATACCCAAGAAAGTTCTGCAAAAGAAGAGAAATCAGGGACAATTTGCTCTATCAGATGATAAAACATTATAATGATACAGAAATTAAAATAGCTGGAAAGACAAACAGATTGATGGACTACATGGAAAGACCAGAAAGAAGCCCTTGTAAACATAAATTGGAAAGATAATGCCAGATGCAGATGACTCTTAGCGTTCGAGGTTGTGGCCCCCACTGCTGATCCCCTGTGGGGGCCCAGGGTTCCCTCCGTCTTTTCGGTAGCACCAGTCCTGACTCTCACCCTCCCCACTGCAGAGCTGGGTCCATGACTGTCCGGCCAGGGGCGACACCCCCAGGCTCTCTCAAGTGCAGATATGTGACCAAGTCTTGGCCAGAGAGAGGGAAGCTGAAGTTTTGAGTGTGGATCCCATGTGCCATCCCATTCAGTAGCCACTAGCCACATGTGGGCACTTAAATTTAAATGTAAATTAATTAAAATAAGATATTGTCAAAGATGCGGTTAGTTGCACTAGCCGTATTTCTTGTGCTCAAAGAGTCGCACATGCCTGTGGCTGCACCGTTGGACTATAGGGAATTCTGTGTACTTGATCATCCTTAACTTAAAAGCAAGTCACTTCCCCTGGGTATCCCCCAGACCAAGGCCTGGCTCCACCCATGGTAGTAACCATCTGTGGTCACTCAGTAAGAACACCATCTTAGGGGCAGGGCTGGGACTGGGTGAGGCAAGCCACGTACCTAGGTTGCAAAATTTAAGCAGGGACTGGCACCCAGCATCACCCAAGTGAGGGACCCTCTGAATTCTGAGCATCAGTGCCTCCCTCAACTCAGGCTGGTCTTGGTCCTGCTTAGGGAGCGGAGAACAACCCGATGGAGAGAGCCCAGGGGCTGGCCTGGAGACTGGGCTGCTCCCTATGCAGAGAAGAAAGGCCCAAGGACTTAAGTCACAGCTCAAACCTTTATGGTATAAATGAGAGATTAGTGCAATACATATTAATGTCTTCTTGTATTAGTGGGAGAAAGACAGATTATTCCCTAAGTCAGGATGGGACAACTGGTACACCATTTAGAAAAACAGAAATGGGTCACTTATCTTACTCCTTTACCAGTTCATTTGCAAGTTAATTGTAGTCCAGTAAAAGTCCTGGTTGGCATATATACAAGGACATTAATTGCTGTAATAGTTAAAGGCTGGCATCAATTCTATCAACAATTATAGAATAAATTATAGTATGCCAACTTTAACATGCTGCATAGACATTAAAAAGAATTCAAGGCCAGGTGCAGTGGCTCATGCTTGTAATCCCAGCATTTTGGGAGGCTGAGGTGGGCAGATCACTTGAGGTCAGGAGTTTGAGACCGGTCTGGGCAACATGGTGAAACCCATCTTTACCAAAAATACGAATATTAGCCGGGCATGATGGCAGGTACCTGTAATCCCAGCTACTAGGGAGGCTAAGGAAGGAGAATTGTTTGAACCTGGGAGGCACAAGTTGCAATAAGCCTAGACTGCACCATTGCACTCCAGCCTGGGCAACAGAGCTAGATCCAAAGGGAAAAAAAGAATTCAGTAAGTCAGCAAATAGTTATAGAGAATCTACTATGTACCAGTTCTATCAACCAGAGAGATGAAATTTCTACTCTCAAGAAGGTCACAGTCTATCTGTAGAGAAAGAAAACATATTAGAAGATAGATAGATAGATAGATAGACAGATAGATGGTAGATTAGAGATAATAGGTAGATGGATGGATGACAGAAAGGTGATAGATTACAGATGATAGATAGATAATAGATTAGGTAGAAAGATAGATAATATACCACTTTAAATAGCATCAAAAGTAATAAAATCCTTAGGAATAAACTTAACTAAAAAGATGAAAGCCTTGAACATGAAAACTGCAAGACTTTGGTGAAAGAAGTTCAGTTTGTGTTGTTGGGAAAACCAGAAAAGAATGAAACATACAAAAGAATGAAATGTGTCCCTTGTCTTACACCATACACAAAAATCAGCTCAAAATGGACTAAAGACTTAAATATAACAACTGAAACTGTAAATCCCCCTTTTTGGATTGTTTGGAATAATTTCAGAAGGCATGATACCAGCTCCTCTTTGTATGTCTGGTAGAATTTGGCTGTGAACCCATATGGACCTGGGCTTTTTTTTGGTTGGTAAGCTATTAATTGCTGCCTCAAGTTCAGCCCTTGTTATTGGTCTCTTCAGAGTTTTGACTTCTTCCTGGTTTAGGCTTGGGAGGGTGCAAGCATCCAGGAATGCATCCATTTCTTCCAGGTTTACTGGTTTATTTATGTGCATAGAGTTGTTCATAGTAATCTCTGATGGTGGTTTGTATTTCTGTGGAATCTGTGGTGATATCCCCTTTATCGTTTTTTATTGCATCTATTTGATTCTTCTCTCTTTTTTTTTTTAATTAATCTGGCTAGTGGTCTGTCTATTTTGTTGATCTTTTCAAAAAAACTAGCTCCTGGACTTATTGATTTTTTGAAGGGTTTTTTGTGTCTCTATCTCTTCAGTTCTGCTCTGATCTTAGTTATTTCTTGTCTTCTGCTCGGTTTTGAGTTTTTTTGATCTTGCTCCTCTAGCTCTTTCAATTTTGACGATAGGGTGTTGATTTTAGATCTTTCCTTGCTTCTCATGTGGGCATTTATTGCTATAAATTTTCCTCTAGACATTGCTTTAAATATGTCCCAGAGATTCTGGTGCATTATGTCTTCTTTCTGGTTGGTTTCGAAGAACATCTTTATTTCTGCCTTCATTTCATTGTTTATCCAGTCAGTGTTCAACAGCCAGTTGTTCAGTTTCCATGAAATTGTGTGGTTCTGAGTTAGTTTCTGAATTCTGAGTTCTAATTTGATTGCACTGTGGTCTGAGAGACTGTTTGTTATGATTTCCATTCTTTTGCATTTACTGAGGAGTGATTTACTTCCAATTATGTGGTCAATTTTAGAGTAGGTGTGATATGGTGCTGAGAAGAATGTATATTCTGTGGATTCGGGGTGGAGAGTTCTGTAAATGTCTATTAGGTTTGCTTGGTCCCAGTCTGAGTTCAAGTCCTGGATATCCTTAATTTTCTGTCTCATTGATCTATTTAATATTGACAGTGGAGTGTTAATGTCTCCCACTATTATTGTTTGGGAGTCTAAGTCTCTTTGTAGGTTGTTAAGAACTTGCTTTATGTATCTGAGTGCTCCTGTATTGGGTGCATATATATTTAGGATCCTTAGCTCTTCTTGTTGCATTGATCCTTTTACCATTATATAATGCCCTTCTTTGTCTCTTTTGAGCTTTGTTGGTTTAAAGTCTATTTTATCAGAGACTAGGATTGCAACTCCTGCTTTTTTCTCTCTCTCTCCATTTGCTTGGTAAATCTTCCTCCATCCCTTTATTTTAAGCCTATGTGTATCCTTGCATGTGAGATGGGTTTCCTGAATACAGCACACCAATGGGTTTTGACGTATCCAATTTGCCAGTCTGTGTCTTTTGATTGGGGCATTTAGCCCGTTTACATTTAAGGTTCTGTGTCTTTTGATTGGGGCATTAACACATTTACATTTAAGGTTCTGTGTCTTTTGATTGGGTCATTAACCCATTTACATTTAAGGTTCTGTGTCTTTTGATTGGGACATTTAGCCCATTTACATTTAAGGTTATGTGTGAATTTGATCCTGCCATTTTCATGCTAGCTGGTTGTTTTGCCCATTAGTTGACACAGTTTCTTCATTGTGTTGATGCTCTTTACCATTTGGCACGGTTTTGGAGTGGCTGGTAGTGGTTGTTCCTTTCTATGTTTAGTGCTTCTTTCAGGAGATCTTGTAAGGCAGACCTCGTGGTGATGAAATCTCTGAGCAATTGCTTGTTCCTAAAGAATTTTATTTCTCCTTCATTTACGAAGCTTAGTTTGGCTGGATATGAAATTCTAGGTTGAAAGTTCTTTTCTTTAAGGATGTTGAATATTGGCCCCCACTCTCTTCTGGCTTGTAGAGTTTCTGCTAAGATATCTGCTGTGAGTCTGATGGGTTTCCCTTTGGGTAACCTGACCTTTCTCTCTGGCCATGCTTAGCATTTTTTCCTTCATGTCAACCCTGGTGAATCTGATGATTACGTGCCTTGGGGTTGCTCTTCTTGAAGAATATCTTTGTGGTGTTCTCTGTATTTCCTGGACTTGAATATTGGCCTGCCTTACTAGGTTGTGGAAGTTCTCCTGGATAATATCCTGAAGAGTGTTTTCCAACTTGTATTCATTCTCTCTGTCACATTCAGTTACACCTATCAAACATAGATTAGGTCTTTTCACATAGTCCCATATTTCGTGGAGGCTTTGTTCGTTTCTTTTTACTCTTTTTTCTCTAATCTTGCCTTCTCATTTTATTTCATTGAGTTAATATTCAATCTCTGATATCCTTTCTTCTGTTTGGTGGATTCAACTATTGAAACTTGTGTATGCTTCACGAAGTTCTTGTGTTGTGTTTTTCAGCTCCATCAATTCATTTATGTTCCTCTCTAATCTGTTTATTCTCATTAGCATTTCATCAAACCTTTTTTCAAGGTTCTCAGTTTCTTTGCATTGTGTTAGAACATGTTGTTTTAGCTCAGAGAAGTTTGTTATTACCCACCTTCTGAAGCCCGTTTCTGTCAATTCATCAGACTCATTCTCCATCCAGCCTTGTTCCCTTGCTGGAGGAGTTGTGATCCCTTGGAGGAGGAGAGGCTTTCTGGTTTTGGGTGTTTTCATCCTTTTTGCACTGGTTTCTTCCCATCTTTGTGGATTTATCTACCTGTGGTCTTTGTAATTGGTGGCTTTCAAATGGGGTCTCTAGACGTCCTTTTTGTTGATAATGAAGTTACTTCTTTCTGTTTCTTAGTTTTCCTTCTAACAGTCAGGCTCCTCTGCTGCAGGATGCTGGAGGTCCTCTTCAGACCCTGCTTGCCTGGGAATCACCTGCAGCAGCTGCAGAACAGTAAGGGTTGCTGCCAGTTTCTTCTTCTGTTATCTTTGTCCCAGAAGGATACCTGCCAGATGTCAACCTGAGCTCTCCTTTATGGGGTGTCTCTGGATATACAGTGGTCAGGGAGCTGCTTGAGGAGACAATCTGTCCCTTATAGGATCTCAAGTGCTGAGCTGTGAGCTCCATTGTTCTGTTCAGATCTGCTGGGCAGGTACGTTTAAGTGTGCTGCAGCAGAACTCATAACCACCTTTTTTTCTCAGGTGCTCTGTCCCAGGAATGTGGAGCTTTATTTATAAACTCCTCTCATGTTTCTGCCTTTCTTCAGAGATGCCCTGCCCAGCGAGGAGGTAGCCTAGTCACAGTCTGCTAGTGGAGGCAATGCTGAGCTGCTGTGGGCTCTGCCTAGGGGCTGTGTGAACTTCCTTGCAGTTTTGTTTACTGAGGTATAGTTAGAACTGCCTCAGTAATGGTGGCCTGCCTCAGTAATGGCGGGCTGTCTCTGTAATGGCAGACTGCCTCAGTAGTGGTGGACTGCCTCAGTAATGGCGGATGCCCTTCCCCCTACAGAGCTGGACCATCCCTGGGCCAGCTGTGCTTGCTGTGAAACTCTCAATCCAGAGCATTTCAGATTGCTGGTCTTTGTGAGGGTGAGACTGCTAAGCCAGATCACCTGGCTCCTTGTATCAGCCCCCTTTTTTTTCAGTTGAATGGGCAACTCTGTCTCCCAAGGGTTCCAGTTGCCAGTTGAAACAGCACCTGGATTTGTGTGAGTTTTTGTGCAGAGACCCGCTGCACCGGCTGAAACAGCCGCACTGGAGACTCGTGGTGCTCTTCCACCCAGGAATCTCCTGGTCTGTAGGCAGTAAAAATTTGTTTGGAAATGCAGTGATCACTCACCCTCTGGGTTTCTGCTGGGAACTGCACTCCAGAGCTGTTCCTATTAGGCCATCTTGGATCATCCTCTATGGTTGGTTTCTAATCCTCTGGATGGAGGTTCTCAGCACATTGGGGTTACTGTCCACACAGGGTTCCCCTCTTATTATTGTTGCCTGCTTATTTACACCCCTTTGTCTCTCCACGCCCCTACCTTTCCCCCTCCTCCAGCGTTAGGAATTCACTCGGATGCTTTTATTGTACAAACTGGTTTGTGTGTGCCCTTTTCCCATGTACTAGGGTTCTCTTAGAGGGACAGAACTAGATAGATAGATAGATAGATAGATAGATAGATAGATAGATAAAAAGGAGTTTATGACGTATTAACTTACATGATCACAAGGTCCCACAATAGGCTGTCTGCAAGCTGAGGAATTAGGAGAACCAGTGCAAGTCCCAAAACCAAATAACTTGGAGTCTGATGTTTGAGGGCAGGAAGTATCCAGCATGGGAGAAAGACGTAGGCTAGGAGGCTAGGCCCATTCTGTCTCTTCACATTTTTCAGCCTGCTTTATATTCAATGACAGCTGATTAGATGGTGCCCACCCAATTAAGTATGGGTCTGCCCTCCCCAGCCCACTAACTCAAATGTTAATCTCCTTTGGCAACACCCTCACAGACACCCCAGGATCAATATTGTATCCTTCAATCCGATCAAGTTGACACTCAATATTAACCATCACACCCCATGTGTGGAGTTTTCTTGTGAGTGTACACATATTTTTAATTGCATAAACGACCATGTTGCACACCTATCTCATGTATCATCCTGTGTTTCATTTTCCTCCCACAACACAGTGCTCTCAATATCCATCCCTGCTGCCATGAGGTCACATTCCGGGTCTCAGCCCAAGGCTACCTTCTCCACTCTACACTGGGATGCTGGGAATGAGAACCTAGAGTCACATTCAACATTCCCAGGCTCACTGTCAACAGCTTCCTGGATCTTTCTTTTTTTTAGAGACTGGGTCTTACTATGTTGCCCATGCTAGACTTGGACTCAAACTCCTGAGCTCAAGTGATCTCCAACCTCAGCATCTGGAGTAGCAGGGATTACAATGGGTAGTACTGCACCTGGCCTGTGTCTTCTTCGCTCTCTAACCTTGCATAACCAAGATACTTCTGCATGCTCTTCTCTCTGTTTGACACAGGTAGTATGGTTTCCCTTTTCCAACTGATTCTGTTCCACTGCATAAACATCTACTCCCCGAATCCTAGATGCTGCATCCACCACATGGACCTCTGCATCCACCACGTGGACCTCACCCAGGCCCCTCCAATTCCAGAGATGCCCCGACGATCCATTTCTCGGATGACTAGCGAGGTTTAGCATCTCCTCGTGGGCGTGACAGCCTTTCCATCCCTTTTCTGTGGCTGCCAGTTTGTGTCTTTGTCTAGTACTGAGTAGGAGCTCCAACAAGCAGAAGGGCTGAAAGGGCAGTGAAGGGATTTGAAGGGAGGGCCTCCCACTGGCAGAGAGATGCGTCCACATCCCAGAGGTCCAGGAGGAGCTGTCTTGCAAAAGTGACTGCACCTTTTTTCATAATCTTCACTGATGCAAGAATTTACTGGGAATTGTTTAAACTACTGCCCTAGAGTGTGCATTAGGTTCCTGATGGTAAAAGACAGGGAGACCCTGCAATCATTCCCAGTGAAAACTATAGACCTCCTTCCATGAGCCCCACCAGATCCTTGTTCCCAGGTTTCTGTGAGCTCTAACTTTCACCCATAAGGGTGTTCTTCTGCAGGTGCCCCACCTCCCTCCAAGGTCTGAGCAGAGGTGAAGGGGCCATGACATCCTAGGAGGACCATGCAGCAGGACCAGGACAGAACAGGGCAGGCCATGAAAGTCAACCCAAAAGGTTTGAGAGATTCTCCAGACATGCACATGCTGTGTTCACAAATGTCCCATTTCAGCCAAGCCTTTTATGTTCTCAGGACAGGCTGACTTCATAAAACCTGCCTCTTGGTGGCTTTGCTCTGTATGAGGAATAGAAATGGCCAGGAAGGGCACCAGCCTGTCCTGAAAGATGGACACACACATTCTTTCTAGTGAGGCTATTTGTTTTGCAATTTCAGGGTAGAGGGACTTACTCATCGTGATTGTTCTGAAGTGCAGGATTTAAACAAACTAGATGAGTAGAATGAGACTCTGACCACAGGCAGCACATGGAGGGTGGACTCTATGCTCAGAGTTTGGCCCAGGGGCCTGATGCAGTAACTGGCCACCTAAGCCATCAAGTCCCCATTCAAGGGACAGAGCACTCAGCTCCAGACCTATGGAGGGCAGAGATGAGGTCGAGCAAGTGAACGTACTTGGTAGCAAGGAAGCCCTTTGCAATTTGCTTACTAGTACTGCTGTTGGAGGGGCAAATACCAGAGGCTGGCTGGTCATGAAGGACAGAGTCTTGTCAGGGACAAAGCTCCGGGTCTCAGGGGACGAGCTCCCATTGCAGCCTCCTCTCTGGGCTATCATTAGAGAACCGCATCTTGGGTGCCTAGAATTAGCTTCCAGCCTCCAGAGAGCCACTGCTATTCCTGGTGGCATAGTTCATACTTGCCATGTTACCTGCAGCCCATGGGCCATGAGCAGGCCTCCTCCCAGGTCTGAGCACATGCTGTCCCAACAGAGCAAAGTCACCAAGCTCTTTGTCGCCATCCCTCCAGAGACCACCTGGAAGTGGAAGCAAATGAGAGCAGGCAGTGGTCCCTATGGGAAAGGGGTGGGCTGAGGGCTACCTGGACCCTCTGGCTCTTCTTTGTTGTCTGTGTCTGTTGGGAAACACAGAGGGTATTGGTTGCATGCAGAGCCATCTATTTGCTCAGCATGGACAGCTTAAGGGAGGTTGAGTGTTGGGTACCATAAGGGGGAAGATGGGGACAGGGACCCCATCAGTGCTGAGGGGTCTGCTACCTGGCATAAGAGGGGACCGTCTCCACCTGCCATCTCTCCCCTTGAGACCCAAGCCCCTACAGGCAGAAGGAGGCTAATAGGAAAAATCAAGGTGTGTTTCTCCTACTCTTACTACCACTCACCACTCACTTCTGACATTAGATGTTGGGGAGTTTTCCCTACACATCAACCAATTATCCAGTGGACATCAGCTGGGAGTCCTATAATTCAATTCCATTTTGACACAATCTGCCCCTGTAGTTAGCGTCATATCCCACAGGTTAAGGGGTGAATCTCACAAGACTGCCTCTTCTACTTCAGACATCAACCAAGTCCCAGGTTGTTTAACCTGTGCTTTTGACCCACCGGCTGTACATAGGGGTTCCCATGACCCTCTCCTTAAGCTTGTTTAATTTGCTACAGAAGCTCACAGAAATCAAGGAAACACTTCATTATAAAATATATGAAAAACGATACAGATTACATAAGGCTGTCTGAGGATGAAGAGATGCTTAGGGAGATATATATGAGAGAAGGGGTACAGAGCTTCCATGCTATCTCTGGGAACACCATACTCCAGGAATCTCCACATGTTCAGCTAGCCAGAAACTCCCCAAACTCTGTTCTTTTGGGGTTTCATGGAGGCTTTATTATATAGGCATGATTGATGACATCATTGGCCATTGATGGTCAACTCAATCTTTAGCCCCTCTCTCCTCCTAGGAGGTCCCATTGGAGCTGAAAAGTCCAACCCTCTGACAACATGGTGGGTTCCCCAGGGAACCAGCCCCATCCTGAGGCTATTCAGGGGCCCTGAACCAGCAGTCATTTCACTGACATACAAAAGACTCATCACTTTGGAAATTCCAAGTATTTTATGAGCCATGTGCCAGGAAACAGATGAAGCCCAAAATATATATATTTCATAGTGTCACAGAGGCACAATCTTTTTCCCACTGAACACATTCTCAGCGACATCTGCTGAATGAAGCAAGGGCAGAAAAACTGCTGCAGGGTAAATTTCCTGGAAAGAGAGAGCAAAGGTCCTGCATTCCAACTGTGTATGCTCAAAGAGGAGAGTGAAATAATCCCTCCTGGAAATTATGCTCTATCTAACCTGCAGATTCTTGAGTGACTGCATGGATTCTGATGAGTGGCTGCTGGTTGGCTGGTTTTCTGGGCTCTGCCATTTGCCCCCTCTGTGAGGTGGAAAGCACAACTGTAAACCAAGGTTGCCAGTCAGTGCTCATTTTTGGACAAAGGCCAGTTGTTTAGAAATTAGATTATTCTGCCTCCCATCTCAGCTGTTGGTGGCTCCACTCCACCTGAACATGGGGTGTAGAGAAATCATTTTAAGCCCAGTGATTCTGCAAATTGTAATGACTCTGACAGCAAAGGTTGTTTGTTCATGTTTTTGTGCATTTGCTTAATCATGTTTACCTTAAGAACATGCTCACCATGTAAGCTCTCCAGAAATCCTGACTCTGGTGCAGTAGCCTCCATTAGGAAAATTTGGAAAATTTGACGCCCAGCATGAAAGGAAAGCCACCCAAGCCTGTGATTTCTCAGGTCTCTTTCAAAGCTGATGTCCCAACAGTGTTGTCAAACTAAAATAATTAAAAGGTTCAGAAACTAGTTAGGAGAATTTATCCCAACAGTACAAAGTTGAGGACAGCCCACTTGGGAAGAACATATTTCAAAGAATGAAAGTCAGTTCTTCAAAGTGTACTAGAAGTTTGGGAATGCTTATATGGACAAAGCTTAGGTGCAGTGGTGCAATCTTGTCTCACTGTAACCTCTGCCTCCTGGGTTCAAGCAATTCTCCTGCCTCAGCCTCCTAAGTAGCTAGGATTACAGGCGTCAACTACCACGACCAGCTAAATTTTTTGTATTTTTAGTAGAGACAGGGTTTCACTATGGTTGACCAGGCTGGTTTCAAACTCCTGACCTTAAGTGATCCACCCACCTCGGCCTCCCAAATTGCTGGTATTACAGGCGTGAGCCACTGTGCCTGGCCTAACATCTTTCAATGGAAGGCATAATGCATAGTTACAACAATCTGATGAGCCAAAGCGGTGATAGCAATAGGACACAGACAAATTCCTAGGCAGACGGGACAGGTCCCCAGTGAAACCTGACCTTCAAGCCAAAGACAGCCTGAAGCCTGAAAACTGGGCTGCCAGTTCCAGGCAGAGTCCATGACCTGAGTGAGAACTTCCTTGATACCTTTTTAGCCAATCAAATGGTGCTTTTTCCAGGCCCAGTCATGGACCAATCAGCACACACTCCCCCATTCTGAGCCCATAAAACCCCTGAACTCAGCCACATGTTAGGACTCCCCACCTTCTCATGTCAAAAGCTATTCTGTCACTCAATAAAATTATTTTCTGCCTTGCTCACTCTCTGCTTGTCCACATAACCTCATTCTTCTTGGACACAGGACAAGAACCCGGGACCCACCAAATACTGGGTGAGAAAGGAGTTGTAACACTGTAGCCCTCCTGCCCTCCACCAGTGCCAGGTGGCCATCCCATGTGACAGGAAGTGGCAGCAGAGCCAGGCCAGCCCAGGAGCCACAGGCTGAAGTGGGCTGGGCAGGACCAAACAAGCTGTAATGCAAACAAGCTGAAAACATTTATTCCAACTGTGTATGCTCAATAATTTCCAGGAGGGTGAAATAATCCCTCCTGGAAATTATGCTCTATCTAACCCACAGATTCTTGAGTGACACAGTCTTTGTCAGCTCACTCTTGAATTCCTTCCTGTGCAAAGCCAAAAACCCACGTGGCCTCCTGGACTAAGCCTCAGTTTCAGGTTTACCCTGCGACATCATTGGGTCTTGAGTGCCATCTGGTCTGAGTTAGGAACAGGACAATAAATGAGGCAGTCAATCTATAACAAAGATCAGTGATTGGAAGGTGGGTAGATCTGGTATCTGGTCTCTCCTAGTCATTTCTAGGAAAAGAACAATGAGAAAGAGAGTTAAGCGATAATAAGAAGCAGAATTGCAAACATGCTACGTGACTCAGTCTCCAAGGCTTCACTTCCCCCATGGCATAAAAATTTATAGGGACCTGAAATTTTATTTTCTTTTACAATGTCTAGGGAGAGACAGGAAAAAAAGGAGTCTCATTCAGGTGAGATTTGTAAATGAGATGGCACCCTGCCAAAAACACTTGTTGCAATTAATATTTGTTCCTGCAATGCTGTTATATCCAGGGCTCTGAAATACAGAGAAATATTCCTAAATGATTTCCTTCAGTGCAGATATATAATTATTGGTTCAACTCATAGCAGATGGTTATTGTCAACATAAAGAAATAAATCATTCCCTGCCAAAGGCATCAGATTTCCTCTCCAGGAAGGAGTCATTGAAGTCTTCTTCAAAGGGCCATGGCTGGGAGCCATGGTTCATGCCTGTAATCCCAGCACTTTGGGAGGCCAAGGTGGGCAGATCACTTGAGGTCAGGAGTTCGAGATCAGCCTGGCCAACATGGTGAAACCCCATCTCGACTAAAACTACAAAAATTAGCTGCTGGGGTGGTGCACACCTATAGTCCCAGCTACTCAGGAGGCTGAGGCAGGAGAATTACTTGAACCTGGGAGGTGGAGGTTGCAGTGAGCCAAGATCTTACCACTTCACTCCCGCCTGGGTGACAGAGCAAGACTCCATCTCAGAAAAATAATAATAAAAATAAATAAAGGGCCATGGTGTCAGAATGGGCAGTTTTCCTTACAGGTTCTCCCAGCCCCATTCTGTCTTTTCACTCGGAGCCTCATCCCTGCCTGAGGCCCTGACTCCAAGTTTCATGTCAGCCCAGGCCCAGAGAGACAAGCACCAAATGCCTGTTGAATGAATGGATTAATTAATTAATTGGTATCTAAAACATTGTACTAATATAATACATTTATCTGAAAATGATTATTTGTAACAAATAAAATCATGACAACATGTACATAAGGAAAGAAGAATAAAGATCTTTACTTTCCTGTTTCACAAAGTAAAAATAGAAAAGCAAAAAGAACATAGGAATGAAAAATGAGGTCTCTTATGCCTTATCACTGCAAATGCTTACCCAAAAAAAAAAAATAATAATAAGGCTTTAATCTTGAGAATTTATTCCAGGTAAATATACCTGGAATAAAAAGAGATCTTTTACATGAAATATGAATGAGATATGATTTGTTATGTCCCTAGCCAGCCCTCTCTCTGTCACTCCACAGCTAGAAAAGGAAAATGTTCTTTTTACCCTGCTGGACTCTCCACCTCCCCCACCCACTAGAAAGAGCCTCTGGGTTAGACCCAGCAGCAGCTGTAGAGAGGAAGGAGACCCCCTTCCCTCCGCTTGGCCTGTGCTTGAAGAAAAGGAGGAAATGAAAGTTAAAAGTCAGCCAGATGAGGTCAGTGGAAGAACCAGTTGGCATTGCTGACCAGGTCTGGAGGTTAAAAATTAAACCCCCTACTCCTAACCACAATCCTATCTATAGACCACAGGCATGGTATGGAGGAACCTTATCCCAGAAGGCATTGTTCTTATTCAACCACTCAAGACCCCTATCTAGTCACATCCCCCACACTTGCTAAATCAATCACGACCCTCTCACATGTGCACCTTTCAGACTGTGAGTCTTTAAAAGGGCCAGGATTTTCTTTCTTGAGGAGCTCGGTTGTCGAGCCATCTATGCCTGCTGCCACTCCTGGCCGAATAAAATACCACTTCCTTCCCTGTTCAGTGTTCGAGAGCACTCCTGCTTCAGTAGCACCAGGAGAAAAAAATAAAGCAATGTAGATTCAGTCAGACATGCTGCAACATGCTATGAAGCAAGGAGTTCAGAGACAAGGAGGGGAGGGAGCAGAGCCACATGGGCTGGGTGTCAAGAGGAGAGAGGATGGAAGGCTCTGGTGGGATATTTGCGGAGGAGAAGCAAGGGGGTTTTCTGGTTTGTTGTTTTTTTTGCTTTTTTGGTGTTTGTTTTTTTTTTCGAGACAGTTTCGCTCTTGTCACCCAGGCTGGAGTGCAATGGTGCGATCTCAGCTCACTGCAACCTCCACCTCCCAGTTTCAAGCAATTCTTCTGCCTCAGCCTCTTGAGTAGCTGGGATTACAGGCCCACACCCACCATGCCTGGCTAGCAAGAGGGTGGAGGTTAGATGAGTAGCCTTGGGTTGTGAAGTGGATCTCCTCAATTATTTTTCTTTTTTTTGGAAGAAAGAAAGAAAGAAAAAAAAAGAATGAAGAAGAGAAAGAAAAAGGAAGAGAAAGAGAGAGAGAGAATGGGAGTATTGCTTTCTTGCCCAGGCTAGAATGCAGTTTAGTAATGGGTATTGAAAACCTCTTTTATACCAATAATTATACTTAATGATGTAGACAGGAAGGAATAAGGGAAGAAAATAACAAACAAGCAGCCAACCAATATTTCATTTAAACCTATGAAATGCTGTGCGATTACTGAGGAGTGATTTACTTCCAATTATGTAGTCACTTTTGGAAAAGGTGTGAGGTGGTAATGTATGTTTTCTATATTTGAAGTGGAGAGTTCTATAAATGTTTATTAAGTTTACTTGTTCCGGGTCTGAGTTCAAGTCCTGGATGTCCTTGTTAATTTTCTGTCTCGTTGATCTATAGAATCGTTAGCTCTTCTTGTTACATTGATCCTTTTGCCATTATGTAATGTCCTTCTCTGCCTCTTTTGATCTTTGTTGCTTTAAAGTCTACTTTATCTGAGGTGAGAATTGCATCTCCTGCTTTTTATTTATTTGTTTATTTTTACTCTCTGTTTTGTTGGTAAATTTTCCTCCTTCTCTTTGTTTTGAGTCTTTGTGTATCGTTGCATGTGAAATGGGTCTGGATGCAGCATACCGGTGGGTTTTGGCTTTTTATCCAATTAGAATATATATAAGTTTAATACTGCCATTTGATGCTAGCTGGCTGTTTTGCCCATTAGTTGGTGTAAATTTTTCATTGTGTTAATGCTCTTTGCTTTTTGATATATTTTTGGAAAAGCTGATATTGGTTGTTCCTTTATATGTATAGTGCTTCTTTCAGAAGCTCTTGTAAAGCAGGCCTGGTGGTGGTGAACTCTCTAAGTACTTGTTTGTTCACAAAAGATTTAATTTTTCCTTTGCTTGTAAAGCTTAGTTTGGCTGGATATGAAATTCTGGGTTGAAAGTTCTTTTCTTTAAGGTTGTTAAATATTGGTCCCCACTCTTTTCTGGCTTGTAGGGTTTCTGCTGAGAGATCTGCTGTAAGTCTGATAGGTTTCTCTTTATGGGTAACCTGACCTTTCTCTCTGGCTGCCCTTAGTATTTTCTCCATCAATTCAACCCTAATAAAACTGGCGATTATGTGCCTTGGGGTTGGTCTTCTTGAAGAATATCTTTGTGGTGTTCTCTGTATTACCTGGAGTTGAATATTACCCTGCCTTGCTAGGTTGGGAAAGTTTTCCTGAATGATATCCTGAAGAGTATTTTCCAACTTGGATTCATTCTCTTCATCACATTCAGGTACACCTATCAAACGTAAATTAGGTCTTTTCACAGTCCCATATTTCCTGGAGACTTTGCTCATTCCTTTTTATCCTTTTTTCTCCAATCTTGTCTTCTCGTTTCATTTCACTAAGCTGGTCCTCGACTTCTGATATCCTTCTGCTTGATCAATTCGACTGTTTAAACTTGGGCATACTTTGCAAAGTTCTCATGTTGTGTTTTTCAGCTCCATCAGTTCACTTATATTCCTCTCTAAATTGTCCATTCTCATTAGCATTTCGTCAAACCTTTTTTGAAGGTTCTTAGTTTCTTTGCATTGGGTTAGAACAAGTTCTTTTAATTCACAGAAGTTTCTCATCACCCACATTTTGAAACCTGCTTCTGTTATTGGAACACACTCGTTCTCCATTAAGCCTTGTTCTGTTACTGATGAGAAATTGCGATCCCCTGTAGAGGGAGAGGCATTCTGATTTTGAGTATTCTCTGCCTTTTTAGGCTGGTTTCTTCCCTTCATTATATATTTATCCCTCTGTCATCTTTGTAATTACCGACTTTCTAACTAGGTCTCTGAGAGGACGTCCAATTTGTTGATTCCCAGTGCCAAAATCTGAGCAATCCACTGCGCCGGCCAAAACAGCGGTGTTAAGATTGATGGTGCTTTTCTGCCCGGGAATCTCCGGACTCTGCACCAAGAACTGCCGCGCTGAGGCGCCAGCAAAACCACCGCGCCGGCCACAAGAGTCGCCCTGGTGACCCGTGGGGCTCCTCCACTGGGAAACTCTTGGTCCATGAGCAACAAATATTCATCTGAAAGTGTGGCGTCCTCTTGTTCTCTGCGCTTTCACTGGGAGCTACGAGCCCGAGGTGCTAGTGATCAGCCATCTTGGATCTCTCTCCCCCAACTATTTTTCAAATGATAAAAGTAACAGTTGGAGTTTGCTTTTTGCAATTGTTATGGCATTCATTGAAGGCAGGACTGGGCCCCATGGGACATTAGATTATAGATGGGTTTTATTCATGTGGAGTGGAAGGATATTACCCAGGATTTTAGATCTAAGATTCCTAGCTAGCTGCACCCAGTTTAAAATTATCCTGTTAGATTTTAGTCATGGACAATTTTGCCACCTCTTCCTACCTCTGGTGTAAACTGGTCAGGTTCAATTGGGCAAAATTGTTCTCATTCTCACACTAAAGCAGGATCAGCCACGAGAAACAGACCTCTGGAACACCAAACAGGGAAGGAAGAAACAACCAAGCTCCCCTAACAAAGAGAAGCTCTGCCTTTATATAGGCTTACACTCTAGATATTACACATGAAAGGATCTTAGGTTCACAGCCTTAGAAATTACATGTGAAAGGGTCTTGGGTTTACAGCTTTAGAAATCACATATGAAAGTGTCTTGGTCGAAGGAGGAGTGGGGTGGGGGTTTGATCTTGTTTAAATAAAAATAATGTCTTCCAGAGAGATTCCCCCATACCATGCCTGCTATTTACAGGAAGGTGATTTTAGGAGGCGCCAATCGCCAGTCAGCCAGCCTTTTCTTCTATTGAAATGCAGTTTGGAAGTCAAGGGGGAGGTGATCCTAGATGCCTAGGTCTCCTTCCTCAATACTCCAATGGCAAAGTCAGACAGATACTGTAGAAATAACTTTGAACTTGTCATTACAACTGTGGAGGTATTGCACAGGTTAAGAATGCATGTTTAAAGCAGAAAACTAGATTGACATGGCATTTTGTCGGTTCACTAAATTAAGTAAAATTTTAAAAGGAATCTTACTTGTAGAATTACAAACATAAAATTAACTTTTCTCAACAATCAAGCAAATAGGCAGTTAAACACATGCATGTAATTTCACTCCCTAATAGAGCCATTGAAATGACAGCAAAGGGATTTTTTTTTAATGATGGGGAAAACGAAAGAGTAAACAAAACAAAAGCATGTTTGGAAGCTGTAAAAGCGGAAGGGGAATGCAGGCTGACTCCATAGACACACAAGCGTGATCTGGGCCAGAGCTGGAAAACGTGGGAGTCAACTGGTTTATCCCAAGGAATCCTCAAACACCTGGGCGCCAGTGACTCCAGAAGCCCCCTGGAAGCAGTAATACAGGCACCTATTAGGAAGAGTATGATGTGTTTACAAAGTGGTTCGATCTCCAGGTTCCTTTCCACCTCCCCGTGCTGAATGACTGAACTTATCACCCCTGAGGTAGCAAACAGGCTCTCTTGGTTGGGAAATACACGGCTGAAAGTAAGGGTGCCAGGGTGAAATCAGGGTAATTTCATGAAAATATATTGTTCTACCCAGCTCCCAGAACACTGAGCCTGTCATCCCTCCTTCTGATAGAAGATAAGAGGATGCTTTCTAGTAAATGTGACAAGCCAGAAATAGCAATCTTGCTGACAGAATGGCCCCAGCCGGATCACTCTATAGGGATGCTCAGAGTTACCAAGCCCCACTGATGTTCTGCTAAGTCCCTCCCAAAATAAACAGGAGGGAGAAGCAACAGGGGAAGGGGAAGCCACTTGGGGTGAACAGAAACTGTGCAGAAAGAAGACATTTTAAAAATATGAGCTGGGTGCAGTGGTTCACGCCTGTAATCCCAGCACTTTGGGAGGCCGAGGCAGGCAGATCACCTGAGGTCAGGAGTTCAAGACCAGCCTTGTAATAACCTAACTTGCTTAACTGACTCCATCTTAGCTGCAAACCTGAAGCTCTCTCTGGCCTCTTCCTCCCTGCCGAGGCCCCTCAGGTTCATAACTGGGTCATGCTGTACTCAGAGCCATGAAGCACTGAGCTTTGAAGCATGCTGTTCTTAGCACCTGTAACCATTGTAACCAAATCCTGCTTGTCAAGCCGACCTGCTATTGTGAAAAACTCCCCTTTGATTATTGTGTAGAAAGTACCTGGACACCTCCTTAGTGATTGTATGGAAAGTTTCCCCTGCTACCCCCCTTAATGCTTCCTACTAACTTGCTCTTTCTGCTTCTGTAAAATTCCACTTCAGCTAGGCTCCCCATCCCCTACCTAAATCAAGATATAAAGGGAAATTAAGCCCCTTCCTCAGGGCCAAGAGAATTTTGAGCGTTAGCCATCTCTCGGTCACTGGCAAATAAAGGACCCTTAATTTGGAACTCAGAGCGTGACACTTTCCTTCTGACTTGCTTGGTTACAACAGCCTGACCAACATGGAAAAATCCCATCTCTACTAAAAATACAAAATTAGCCGGGCCCATGGTGACACATGACTGTAATCCCAGCTATTCAGAGGCTGAGGCAGGAGAATCACTTGAACCTGGAAGGTGGAGGTTGCAATGAGCTGAGATTACACCTTTGCACTCTCCACTGGGCAACAAGACCAAAACTCTGTTTCAAAAAATATATATATGTTTAATATCCTTAGAGAGGTATGAGGAGATATTGCTTTCATGGAACTAGAACAGAATGCTATGAAAGAAAGAGGGAGGATGGAAAAGAGGGAGAGAAGAGAGACTGACACAGAGAGAAACTGACAACAAAGAATTATTTATATATATTAAAATCATGATAGCAGATAAAGGGCTAGAAGATACACTTAAGGAAATCTCTCAAAAGTAGAATAAAAATAAAAAGAGAATGGCAGATAGAATAGAAAAATATAAGGATGTTAGAGGTCTAATCTAGAAAGTCCAAAATTCAAATACTAGGAATTGCAGAAAGACAAACGCCAACAAAACAGAAGACAGAATACTAAGAAAAATAATTCTGAAACATTTCCCAGAAGTAAACTAATGTGTTTCCAGATTGAACAGCTCACAACAGCCAACAGGCACTGGGTAAAAATAGAGGCTCGCTAAAGTATCATGGAAGTATATAACCACAGGCAAGGAGAACATCTGACAAGTTCCGAGAGAGAATAGACCACACTTGAGCTGCGGCAGGGACCCCTCTCAGAGGCTGACAGCCCCCACAAGCATGGAAATAAAGGAACATCTTGAATTTCTTTCTTTTCTCCCCCGAGACACAGTCTCACTCTGTCACCAGGCTGGAGTGCAGTGGCGCAATCTCAGCTCACTGCAACCTCCGCCTCCCGGGTTCAAGTGATTCTCCTGCCTCAGCCTCCTGAGTAGCTGGGATTACAGGCACACACCACCACACCAGGCTAATTTTTGTATTTATTTTAATAGAGAGTTCACCATGTTGGTCAGGCTGGTCTTGAACTCCTGACCTCGTGATCCGCCCACCTCGGCCTCCCAAAGTGCTGGGATTACAGATGTGAGCCACTGTGCCTGGCCTTGAGTTTCTTTAAGGGAAATTCCAGGTACCTACCTAGCCTTGAGAAGTAAATAGGCAACCTAGTAAACAAGAAGCTGACAAGAGCCTCACACAATAGCCAAGGAAGTCAGAGCCACAGAATGTTTGGTTCCCTACAGAAACTAAAGATTACACCTTAACAATGTTCTTGAGTTGCTTTTCAGAAACCTGGACCATACCACATGGAAAATGTAATCTACCGGCATGCAGATCTGAGATAAGAGAGAATTGAGGACCGAAGTGTGACCACTGTTTTGTATTCTAAATTTCTTCCTAAGGGGCCTGGAGGAAGCCATACCCACAGGCCGGAGCTCAACATTCCTTTCTGCTGACCCCAAGTTTTTAGACAAAGCTTAACCAATCACAAACCAGAAAATCTTTTAATCTGCCTATGACTATGACCTTCCTCACTTCAAAATGTCTCACCTTTTCAGGCCAAACCAATGTACACCTTCCATGAATTCATTTATGACTTTGCATGTAACCTCTGCCTCCCGCCTTTAAAAACCCTTAAGTTTGGGTTTTTATACATAAGCCCTCAAGTTTGGGTCTTAATCCCGAGCTGCCTAGTTCTCGTTGGCACCCTGCAATAAATTCCCAGCTTTCACTGCAATCGCAACGTCAGTGTTTAGCTCTGCTGTGCTGGGTGGACAGACCAAGGTTCAGCTTGGTCACTGATGTAGTTTGGATGTGTGTCCCTTCCCAAATCTCATGTTGAATTGTAACTCCCAGTGTTGGAGGTGGGGTTGGTGGGTGGCAACTGGATCACGGGGGTGGATTTCTCATGAATGGTCTAGTGCCAGCCTCTCGGTACTGTCCTCGCAATAGTGACTGAGCTCTTGCAAGATCTGGTATAATTTGGATTGAAAAGAGTCTCTGTTTTAATCATCTCCACTTTGCCAGCCATCCAGAACCGTTGTGCCATTTGGTAAACTGGATTATCCTTCTCTCCTGCATTTTTGTTTAAGAATTATCTTATCTGGCTGTTTGCTTTGTGTGTGTATTTTTTTCTGTGTACTTGCCATGGTCTGAATGTTTCTGTCCCATGTAATTTATGTGTTGAAGTCCTAACCCCCAGGCAATGGTGGTGTTAGGAGGTGAGGCCTTTGGGAGGTGATTAGGTCAGGAGGGTGGGGTGGAGCCCTCATAAATCGGAGTATTGTCTTCCTAAAAGAGGCCGTCACCCCTTCCAATACATGAGGACACAGTGAGCAGGTGCCATCTGTGAACCAGCTACCTGGCAGGCTGAGGCAGGAGAATCACTTGAAACCAGGAGGCAGAGGTTACAGTGAGCCAAGATGGTGCCACTGCACTCCAGTCTGGGCGACAGAGTAAGACTCCATCCCAGTCTGGGCGACAGAGTAAGACTCCATCTCAAAAAAAAGAAAAAAAAAAAAGAGCGTGTCTTCAGGGAGCAATAATGTGTCAAAGGACACATCACCCTCCCAGCCCTGGGTGATGAAGGCCCATGTCCTAAGGCCAGCCCAGCTGAGGTGGACCCTGCCTCTCCCTCCAATCAAAGCAAGATCTTCCAGCCCACAAACACTGACAACAGTTCTTGGCAATTACAAGCATGTTTACCAGGAAGGCTATTTCTCTACCTTTTAAAAGTCTGTGGTTGTGGTTCTCACATAGACACACACACACGCACACACACATGCATGCATGAGCACACACTTTATGGACACTCTACATGCAAGAGATGTCCACCCAGTTCCCAAGAATGTGTGATTGAAAATACCATAATTAAATAAATATGCCATCTCTGAGTTTTGGAAGAAAACTGCATGCTTACATGACTTACTTGGGGCACAAATAACAATCAGGCTAGCTTAACTGCATCCTCAGTCAACCTACAGGGCGCCCAGGAGGCTGGGGCTCAGTGTTCAGGGGAGGGAAGTTAACTGACAGCACAGGGGATGAGGGAGATTGAAGGGACTAATTAATCCACAGCTTACATCTCGGTGGCACGAGTTCACCGAGTACCACCCACTGGGCTTCTTTACTCTGCTATTTCTGGTCCTACTGGTGTCAGCTTTGCTCCAGATTCCCGGCTGAGGAACCCAGCAAGCTGACCAGATCTGTAGGTGAGGACTTGGCTAGAGATTTCCACAGTTCCAGCTGATCAGATCAGAATGAGGCTGGGAAGAACTACCAGCAAGAGGCCACAAGGGAGGCTGGGACAGTAATCTGAACTACTGATGGCTTTCCCACCATTAACAAAGATTGTGAATGGGCTTTTTGTTTACTTCAATGGATTATTAACTTTCAGATAACACTGAGGTTTGATCTTGAAGATGAAAGCACGCCCTTGAAAATTTCATTGCTTTCTAGGATATTGCAATGCTATTACAAATAAGTGTAAAGAAAACCAAGAGAAGAAGGATATTCCAAGATGATACATAATTAAAAACTACCACCTGTGACAAATAAAATATATTTAAGCATGCTATTTGTCAAGAGACTCCTTTTCTTCCTACTGGCACTTGGACTGGAATGAGAAAGAAGGCAATAGGCTTGTTTATTAAAGCACACAGCTTGCAAATTTTATTAACATAGTTATGAAAGTATATCATTAAAATAAACAGATCACCAGAAAATGTTATCAATAAATATATTATTTGACCTGAAGAGACTTGTACAAATAAATGTCTTGCATAGATTTCCAACAGCTCAGTATGAATATATGAGGATCCTTCCTTAAGCACAGGTGGATAAAGATATTCAAAGAGTAACAAAAATAACTATAATACAAACAAGCTGCATTATTTCCTGAGCAATAGTTGCTGTCTACCACAGCTTAGTGCTTCTGCTCTGAAATACAATGGAATCACACCAGCAGAGGAAGGAACCCAACATGCTCCTCTTTGCCCCAGCGTCTGCGGTAGAGAAACAGGACCTGTCCTGGCCCTCTGAGGTCCCTCCCACTTCAACCGGAGAAATTCTGGAAGACGTCGGCCGCCTCCAGCCAGCTCTGCAAGCAGGTGAGCCCCCGCTCCCGGATCTGCTTCCGCCCTTTGTTTGTGATGACCTCCCCATTTTGTTTCACAATCACAAGTTTGGGGATCGCTGTGACGTTGTACCTCTTCCTCAGCTCGCTGCAGGAGAGAAGAGTGGTACCGAAGTTAGCACTTCCGCACGCACATCTGAAGGGACAAGCCCCCTCCCTCCGGCCTGAGGTATGCCAACTTGGAGGAAGCCACCAGGTGCCCCACTCCGCTTGCTCCTGCTCACCCTCCGGCTGGAGTGGGGGTTCCTTTCTTCTTGGTGCTACCATTTCTTTTCCTTTTTTTTTGTTTTGTTTTGTTTTTGAGACAGAGTTTCACTCCTGTCGCCCAGGCTGGAGTGCAATGGTGCCATCTCAGCTCACTGCAACCTCCGCCTTCCAGGTTCTCCTGTCTCAGCCTCTTAGTTGGCCAGGCTGGTCTTGAACTACTGGCCTCAAGTGATCCACCTACCTCGACCTCCCAAAGTGCTGGGATTACAGGCGTGGGCCACTATGCCCAGCCTTGTTTCTAACCCAGTTCCGCCCCAGAGAGCTGCCTACAGCAGTGAACTCTCCCTATTTGTGCTACCCAATCCCGCAGTCACCAGCCACATGTGGCTGGGAGAGCGCAGAATGTGGCTAATGTGGCTAATGTGCCTGAGGAACTGAAGTTTCATTTTAATTAACTTTTAATTTAAATGTAAGGAGTCACAAGTGGCTAGCGGCTACCAGATTGGATAGAGCAGGTCTAAACCCACAAATAAACCCAATAACTTTTTATGTCCTCTACATCTCAAATGGTTAAAAAATATCAGGTACATATAATGGTAAAAGTTAAAATTCCAGCCAGGTGTGGGTGCTCACGCCTGTAATTCCAGCGCTTCGAGAGACTGAGGTGGGAGGATTGCTTAAGCCCAGGAGTTCAAGACCATCCTGGGCAACATAGTCTCTACAAAAGTTAAAAAATTAACTGTATGTGGTGGTGCACACTATAGTCCCAGCTACTTGGAAGGCTGAGGTGGGAGGATCACTTGAGCCCAGGAGGTAGAGGCTTCAGAGAGCCTCGTTAGCGCCACTATATTCCAGCCTGGGCAACAGACCCTATTTCTAAGAAAAAAAAAAAAAAAAAGTTAAAATTCCATGAGTTTTAAATACATCTAGAGCCTCATTTGACTTTCCACCCTACAAATTCAATGATGCATCAATTGCCATTATAATGATGAGAGGTTTCTTAGCCTCATTTTACATCACTGACATTTACATCATCTGTAACCTGATGAGTGGTCTTTTTACAAAATAATTTGTATTTGTTTAGGGAAAGGAGGATCTGCCTTCTTGGTTTTGCAATTCTTGTAACCTTCACTGGGATTACTCTCTCAAGACAGGCAGCCAAATGAAATCCCCTTCTTGTTTACCACAGCCAGGTCATGAGGGTCTCACAGTGACAATAATCGGATTTCCTCGATCTGTCACCCTCAGGATTGTGAGGATTGTGAACCTGAGTGGAAGGAATAACCCATTTGAGACCCTGCTGTTACCAAATCTCCCCTTTGACATGTCCATCAAGGTCTTCCTGCCACTTTCTGGCATCCAGGTCAAAGACACATCATCACCCAAACGGGAAAAAATACAGGGTCCCCTACACTCAACAGGGAGAGAATACGCTTTGTTTTCAAACATCTATAAAACAGCAACAAAATCAATCATGTTCTCAGTCAAGAAGGAAGTCTTAATGAATTTCAAGTGCTCAATAATATGTAGATCACTTAATCAGACCAAAGGTGACGGAATTGGAAGCTAATAAATCATTTTTAAGAATGAATTTTAAAACTAACTGTATGTTATATGGGAAACATCAATGCAGATGACAAAATATTTAAAGAACAATATGGAATATACTACAAATCCCAAGCTGTAAACACAATTAAACACACTTAGGAAGCTGCCTTAAACACACTTATCCAAAACTTGTAGATAGATGACTTATGGCTCTAATTCAAGAAGCTAGAAAAGTAATGATGGCACAACCACGAAGGAAGTAGAAAGAAGGCAGAATAAGACTGAGAACAGAAATTAGCGAAATAGAAAATGAACCAACAAAAACCAACATGGGGTTAGCAATAAAACCCAATCTGGTTCTTAAGAAACACTAAAATGTGAAACAAATCTCTACCGAGCCTGGGCATAGTAGCTCACTCCTGTAAAACCAGCACTTTGGGAGGTCAAGACGGGAGGATCGCTTGAGCCTAGGAGTTCAAGACCTACCTGGGTGACATGACAAGACCCTGTCTCCACAAAAAATTTAAAAAATTAATTAGGTGTGGTTGCATGCACTTGTAGTCCCAGCTACTCAGGAGGCTGAGGCAGGAGTATCACTTAAACCCAGGAGTTCAAGGTTGCAGGGAGCTGTGATCATATGACTGCACTCTAGCCTGGGCAACAGTGTAAGACCCTATCTCTAAAAAAAAAAAAAAAAAAAAAAAAAAATCTACGGAGATTGAGCAACGAAAAAGAGAGAAGGCACAAGAATACCTAAAATCAGGTCAGTCTGGTCATTACACAGGCTCAGTGTGGACCGAACCTCCTTGAGGGGACACTGGTGGGAGGGCTGTGGCCTTTCTGGGGATGTATGACTCCTGCCAGGACAAGCCTGTTCTTCAAAGAATCAGTGCACACCCAGGAAGCTATGGACCTGCTCCCCATGGGGTCCAATGACTCACCTGAGGAGGGAAAGGAAAGATGGGAAAATAAACCTGTCAACTATTCTCTAAAACCTATCACGCGTAGTGAAAAAAAGAAAAGGCAGAGACCTCTCTGCCAAAACTACATTCGCCGAACTGACGAAGTAAAGTCTCAAACACCAAGCAGATGCAAATTCATGTCAAACTGCAGGTTTAGGGGACACCAGCTCTGTCACAAACAGCCATGAGTGCCCACAACAGGGGAGGCTCATGTGGAACTCAGCCGGACAGAGCCTGCACAGGTCTATGAACCACGGCAGTGGGCCTGAAAGATGTGACATGTCCCTCTCATAAATTTTAAGAATCCTGCACAACACCTAAAATCTGCAGTGCCTAAGCAATGAGCTTAAGAGGCATAAAACAAAAATGTGTGGCCGGGCGCGGTGGCTCACACCTGGAATCCCAATACTTTGGGAGGCTGAGGTGGGTGGATCACCAGAGGTCAGGAATTCAAGACCAGCCTGGCCAACATGGTGAAACCCTGTCTCTACTAAAAATACAAAAATTAGCTGGGTATGATGGTGGGAGCCTGTAATCCCAGATACTTGGGAGGCTGAGGCAGGAGAACTGCCTGAACGCAGGAAGGATAGGTCGCAGTGGGTTGAGACGGCGCCATTGCTCTCCAGCCTGGGCAACAAGAGTGAAACTCTGTCTCAAAAAAAAAAAAGTGAAAAACAGAGAAACAACCAAGTAGCTCTATGCATAAAGACTGCAGCAAAATGGCCAGCAGCCTGATTTAAGCTCTTTATCCAGAAGTTTTGGCAAATGGGTTATTTCAGCATCTGTACTTTGGGCAGTGGGACAGCGCAGGGCAGCAAGCGTCACTTTCATAAAGGGAAGCAGACCGTCTGGCTGGGGCCCATGAGGACTCCTTGGAGGGCTGCTCGTGGGCCGTGAAGGGGTTGGGATGCCAGCAGCAGCAGCATCTCACCTACAGATTCCTGCACCCCTCAGCTCGGGCAGCATGTGCACTCCTAACAGATTCCCAACTGACATGAGTCCATGCACCAGCCTTTGACCAGCACTGTCAGGAACAATGTGGGAGAAACAATGTCCCAGAAACAGCCACACCAACATGACCGGGGAACTCATCAGAAATGCAGTCTCCCTGCCCCTGACACTGGGGTGCTGCCTGAGATCCAGTGGTTCACGCTCGCTCAAGTTGGCCGGCCCCGCAGCAGTCTCCCAGGGCTTTCTGCATTCCCTGCACCAACTGGGAGGAAGGAGGAGAAAGCAGGCAGAGGGGAGGCTGGGCAGGGTGCCCCTGACAGCACGGGGCGTACAGGCCTGTGGTTTACTGCTCAGCATCTGTGACCCTCCTTGGGAACCCATGTCTCCTCCATTTCTGGCAGGAACTAGCTGTATGTCGTGGGCAAGCTAGTTAACCTCCTGCACCTCGGATTCCTCATCTACATCAAGGGAATAACAGAACCCACCTCCTGAAGTTGTCAGGATTAAATAAACAGCTTAATGAAGAATGAGGCTTGGCACATAGTAAGTACTTGATAAATACCAGATGTCCTTACTGCGTGGGAAAGACCCACCTCCAATTCCACCTGGGCCAACTGCTCAGTCAGCTTATCTATCTGGTGGCCCCTGGCTACACTTACTAATACAGAAATGGAGAACTAGCGGAATCAGAATCAGTGAGGCTTGGTGCAGCAGCTGGCTGTGTGCTGGGAAAGAGAAAGGTATGGGAATGTGCAGTCTGAGACACAGCAGCCATTCTGCCACCATGAGGAAACACAGGATTTGCCAGGCAGCCACTGCCAGCAGCCTGAGCAAGGGGAAGACATTGCAGAAGGCAAGCCACAAAGCTGAATCTTCAGCGGCCTCCAGCTTTCCCTTGAGACCATCTCCTGGCTGATGGGTGTTTCATTAAAGCCAGCCCATAAACGTCACTGTTTAAGCTCTTTGAGTTGTGTCATCATTGTTGTTTTAATC
Source organism: Aotus nancymaae (assembly GCF_030222135.1). NCBI lineage: Eukaryota > Metazoa > Chordata > Mammalia > Primates > Aotidae > Aotus > Aotus nancymaae. The sequence goes on from NW_026988455.1 coordinate 24,368,315, forward strand.
ACTTGCAGTATTAAATCAAGCTCTGACACAGTCAGGGGGATGCAGGGCAGGCTGGGCTTTGAGGAATGAGGAGGCTGGAGGTGGTCGTTTCAAAGAGACTCTCAGTACCTCAAATCCCCATGTTGGCAGCCTCTGTCTGGGGACAAATGTAACCTTGGAGCTGCACAGGAGAGGAAGAACCACACTTTTTCCCTAATATCATCTCAATTCCCTCTGGGCCCTGAGCTGCTTCCACAGAGAAGATAACTTGCTTTTGGAGGAGAGAATGTTATCATGGTGATAACTCAGGACTTCAAGCATTTGGGAAAAATCCAAGAGCCCAGTTCCTCCTTGTCCTCAGTGCTGTTGCAACCAATGTTAGTCCCTGCCTTCAACTAACACAGCCACATCCTTGTTGCTGTCATAACCACACTTCTGCGTTGCCATGGCAACTCCTGACTCTAGTCTCTGTCATCTCAGCCAGGAGCAGGCTGTGGCCAAGCAAATCTCTCTGCAGCACTGTCTTTTGCTCACTTGCTCCAAGCACCCACCAAACACACTCCCCGAGGATGCCAGGCACTCAGCCATGTCTGGCTCCATCCTGTGGGAAATGGAAACTCAGGAAACCCCCGGAGAGCTGGTACAAGGCATGGCTAAACCAGATTGGTCTTTGAACCAAGAGTCAATTAGAGGGGAACACCAAAGCCCTGTAGACCACTTAGGGGAATATTCTAAAGCTCCAGCACCTGAGTGAAGGAAACAGAAATGATCAGAAAGGGAAGGATCTGGGAGCCACAAAATCAGTGGATTCAGTGGTTATGTTGAGCCCAGAGAGCCCAGGAAGCAGTGGGAACATAGAGCTGGAGAGAGTCAAGGGGTGGAAATGTAGAGTCAGGAATCATTGGCACAAGCACTGATTCTTCTCAGCTGTCAATAAAATCATATAAAATCACCATTGGTCATGTCTTTTGTGAACAGCAGCATGTCATGGGAATTCCTGCTGGTGAATCAAGAACTTGTTATTTCATTCCTAGACAGATAATGAGTTTTACTCATAAACCCACTAATGCAGGGAAGGAAGACAGGGCAGGACGGAACCTCATCCTGAAAACACACCTCCAGAACGTGCTGGTATGTGTCACCAAAGCTGTCCCCACATTAAGGCTTGGCACCTCCTCTCAGCCCACCTGCACTGGGCACTTAAGACAGGGAACTGCCAGCCGCGGCCACACACCCAATTCTTCAGTTTCAGGGACATTAGTAAATAGCTGCCTCTCTGGGGGCTGAAGGCAGTCTTCACTGCTGTGTTGAGCGTATGGTGCAGGGTACACTGGAAAGCTGAGCTCTCCACAGCTTGGAGGACAAGGGAGGGCCCCAGGCCTCCTCTCCCTGCAGGTACGTCTGCAGCTGTCCTCTGCCTCCAGCCATGCCAACAGTAACCCCCAAGGGCGCCACTCTGTGATGTCTTTGGAAGCAGCTGTTTTTCTTCTCCTCCCTTGACTCAGCTGATTTACCAGAAATTCAGTGGAGGGAGGGTGATGAGCTCGGGCCTCTGAGGAAAGAAAGCACGAGGCCCCATGACCCCGCACCTGCCAAGTGGAGCTCCCATAATGCCACTATCCTGGGCTCCACCTCTCCACAGCACCAACCAGAAAGTATTGTGTTCTGCACACATTAGCAACTTCCCAAGTGCCCATGAAGGCTTTGTACATTTTTTTGTTCTTCTTGGCTGTGGCTATTTCCATTTTGCTCATGATCTGATTCCACAAATCCAGGATAGGATAAGCAGAATTTAGGATGTCGCTCCAACAATTCCCACAGAACATCCCACTTCCTAGCTTATACATGACAACAACAGGGTGAAGGAAGTTCCGTGTGGAAAGGGGTAGAGACAAACAGCTAAGTTTACAAAAAGAAAATTCTCTCCCAGGCCAGCCAGGCTGAGATGATAGGAGCGCACTGCTGACCCACGTCAAGCAGCTCACTGCCTCCAGCTGGAGCTCACAGGCGTGTCCAGAGCATCAGAAACAGAAAAGAGGTCTGCATGGCCCCAAGCAATGACCTCCCCAGGCCAGTCTGTGTGCCCCTGGGGGCCAAGGCTCACCGCCCCCTCAGATAGCAAGTAGGGCAAGGCAGAAAGAGGGTGTCCAGAGACAGGAGAACTCAACTCTATGCCTCAATGGCACATCTGTAAAATGGAGCAATAGACTAGAGAGCTGGGACATAACCAGTGGACACATGAGCTCTTTTGTGATCAGCTCAACCCTGACAACAACCACGTGATATATCACATGCTCAGCAATAAAATACCTTGCCTACCATCACCTAGCAAGTAAATCCCAGAGCTGGGACAGAGCTCTGTGCCTAATTACTATAATAACACTGCCATCGCCTCTCGATTTCAACCCCGTGTTCTTTCAAAAGCTTACAAATAACTTGAGTATTAAGCAAGTCCAATCTTATTTTTAAAAGCAACACTGGAAGTTATTCTATAAGAAATCCTTTTACAAAGTGAACCACCTGTCTTTGAGATTCATTATCAGTAGGACTTTCAGAGTCCCAGTGTGAGTGAGGCTCCCAGAAACAGGTCACTCCGCCCCCTTCACCCAAGGCTGGGTGGCACCCTGCCTGGGCCTCCTCTTTCACTGCAGATCACCAAAAGTCATGCTTGGGAGAACAATCAGATTTCTTTCAGTTACTCATCTACAGAACTTTCCAAAGTTGGCTTCCAGTTTTCATTTTCCAGAAGGAATGTCATCTCATGAAAATTAGCTTACGGGGTAATCCCACAACTTAATGATAATCCCATGAAGTGTGAGGCTGGCCTCTGTAAAGCAAAACGCAGAAATTCACACTGGTACTTAGAAGCAGGTGGCCGGGACAACACACTTGAGGAGGCCTGCTTTAAACCTAAGCCTGGACTCTTACCACATATGAGACCACAGGAGACCAACCCCAAAAACAGAACAATCAATCCCGGTCGGCTCCTTTTCTGCCAATCCCTACCCGCTCCTTTCCAAAAGTTAGAGTAATAAAGTTTATAGTAATGGGTTTTATGTCTCTCTAGTGAGGAAATTCCATCAGTGTCAGTAAAAATGAAACCGCAAAGGTGGCCAGCACCTGGATTCCTGTCAGCCTTGGACCCTGTCCCTCCCTCCCAGCACACCAGCCACAGCCTGTTCTGTGGGTGCTGGTCACAGAGTTGATGTCCTCGAGGGTCACCCTTCATCCCCGCATCCAGACACCGGATCGTGTCCCTGTGCTTCCTGCCCACTAACTGGGAGGACCATACAGCGGTGCTGGGAGCCCAGGGCTGACTGGGTGGGTAGTTCCCGGAGCCACGCCCGGGAATCCACAGCATCAACATCACTGGGAGCTCCTTAGCAATGCAGATTCCTGGAGCTCCAGACCCGAGGCAGAAACGGCCCATGTCCATGCTCCACGAGCCCCCTGGGGATGCCGATGCCCTGGGTTTTCTAATCTGGTCTTGACCATCCCTGATCTCTAAGAGAGCTTAGAGAAACAGACTGTGTGATTTACCGTCGGGATGTGAACCCAGAGACTGGGAGGTGGGAGGAATAAGCGGGAGGTGGGGCGTCATAAAGAGCTCCCAAGTGTATAGAGGGAGGCCTGGGGGGACACGGGGGCGACGCTCCGGGCGGCCCCCGCCCCCAGGGCCCCACTCACTGTCGGTAGGGGTCGTGGAAGGGCAGCGCCAGCCAGGCGCCATGCAACTCGCGCATGAAGTCCAGCATCTCCTGGGCACTGCCGTCCGCCGACACGAAGACCACTTCGAAGGGTGCGGGCCGCCGCTCCTCGGCCACCAGCGCCGTGTAGAAGTCGCAGAGCAGCGGCGTGAAGTCGCGGCTCGGCGCGCACCGAGCCGCCGCGAAGTACAGCGCCACCACCTTGTTCTGCAGCGCCACCTCGGCCTCCACCGCCGCGCCCTTACAGGTCACCAGGTGCCGCCCGCCCAGAACATCAACCATGGCGGGGGCGCGCGGCCACCAGCGGTCCGAGGACGCCTGCAGGAGAAATGATCACCAGCGGGCAGCGGCAAGCGCCGCGATGCCTGGACTCCGTCTGCACCGCCGGACCTCTCAAGACCTGCCCCAGCTGCGCCCAGACCTCGGCCCCGGCCTCGCCTCTAGCTGGAGCAGGGGTGTCCGAGCTGACAATGGGACACTCAGACACCCGAGACCCCCAGCTGTCTGGGCGACAGAGCAGCACCCGCCTCTAGGAGCTGAGCCGGCCGGGCGACCTCAAGCCCTCAGGTCTCTACACCGTCCCGCAACTGCACCCCGCCCACACACACCACACCCTACCCCACTGGCCCCGCCCACATCCCCCGCACCCTCCCCCCACTGAGCCCCGCCCACACTCCTGTACTCTTTCTTCATTGCTCCCCGCCCTCATCCCTGCTCTCTACTCGCTGAGCTCTGCCCGCATCCCCTCACTCTACCCCACTGCTCCCCACTCGCATCCCCGAACTCTCCCCCGCCCACTGCGCCCCGCCCACACTCCCGCGGCCTCCACCACTAGACCCTGCCCACACTCCTGCACTCTCCCTTCACTGGTCCACGATCGCATCCCCGCACTCTCCCCCTTCCCACCCACATTCCCGCACTCTCCCTTCACTGACCCCGCCCACATCTCCACATTCTCCACCCACTGTGCCCGGCCCTCATCCCCCGCACACTCTCCTACTACGCCCCGCCCACATCCCGTGACCCCGCCCACATCCCCACTGCTCCCCGCCCACATCCCCACTGCTCCCCGCCCACATCCCCACAGCCCCCGTCACACTGCTGCGCCCTCCTCCCGGCTCTGGGCTCTACTCTCGCGGCTCTCTCTGCGGCGCCCCTCCACTTTCTCCCGACGCAGTGCCCTCCGTCCTGCGCCACCTACTGCCTTCTGCGCGTCCCCAACACCGTGCTCTTCCCCCTCCTTCACTTCCTCCCACTCCTCGCGCTCCCCTTCAGCGTCCCATGCTGCTCCTCCCCGAAAACCGCGCGTCGCTGTCCTTCCCTCCTGGGCTCTCTTCCAGTCTCGCGCTCCCTGCCGGGCCCTCCGTAGGTGTCCCGCAGCATCTCCTCAGGGCATTTGAACCCTGCTTTGGAGCTCTAGCCGAGGCCCAGCACCCTGGAAGGGGCCTCGGGCGGGATGGGGCGACGAGGAAGGGGAAGGAGAGTTGGGCTTGGAGTGGACATGGGCGGGGCGGTAGGGAACCTGGGCTCTGTTGGTTCAGGGTGTTTGCCCCTGACATCCTGTGTCCTGGCTGGGAGGGTTCGTGGAGTTCAGGAAGAAATTGGGGGCGGTGCTTACGGAATGTTTTATTTGGAGAACCAAGAGTATTAATTTTGTGACGAGCATTGTTGTGGGCTCTGGGAATTCAGCAGTGAGAAAATCAACGCCTGCCAGACCCAGGCTAGAGGCGAGAGAGCGAGGCACTCGCTTGGGGACAAAATTTAAATAATGTTTTAATACAATGTCTTAAAATTTTTTAATGAATGCAAAAACAGTTTATAATGAACAAAATATCAAAACTTAAAGACAGTGAAGGAAACCAGAGTATGCCATCCTAAAATGTGCTGCTTTGGTATATTGATTATTTTGAGCTAGAGGCACTTGAAAAACAGCAAATGCAGAGAGACTTTCTCCCCTAACCTGTCTAAAGACAGAGCCTCCAAAAGAAATCGACTTGTCCTAAATTCCTTCCCGGGAGTTTTGTCACACAGGGAAAATGGACTCTTATCACAGCAGAAGTCCACACCACACCTAGACAAACTTTGTCAGAAATTCGTAAAGACCTATTCATCTTTCCTAAAAATCAGTTCCTCTCCCCTAAGTGGCCTACACCCTCTTCCAGTTCACCTATTTTATAAGCTCGCGAAGTTCGCCGGTTTGAGGGTTTTCACCTTTTTTCCTGCAATGACCCCATGCAGGTAATATTAAAGATTAATAAATGTGCATTTCAGTTCCTCTCTTCATCTGCCCGTTGGCAGTTAATTTCATACAGCCAGCTATGGAACCGGGGAGGATACAGAGAAGGTCTTTCCTAAGACAGGTTGGATCCCACACAGACTTTGGACTCCTGTCGCGATCACCCAATCCCCTGAGTCCCGCACCTGCGCCTGCCTGGAGCCTACGTTCTAATGGACACAACAAAAAAATAAGGAAGATATTTTGCAAGTGCTATGCCAAGAGAAGAGCCATGAAGAGGGGCGCAGGTTTTTCTTGTTTTGTTTTGTTTGAGAGGAGTCTCACTCTTGTTGCCCAGGCTGGTGTGCAAGGGCCCGAACTCGGCTCACTGCAACCTTCGCCCCCCGGGTTCAAGCGATTCTCCTGCCTTGGCCTCCTGAGTAGCTGGAATTACAGGCGCCCGCCACGACGCCCAGCTAATTTTCGTATTTTTAGTAGAGATGGAGTTTCACCATGGTGGCCAGGTTGGTCCTGAACTCCTGACTTAAGGTGACCCACCCATCTCGGTCTCCCAAAGTGCTGGGTTTACAGGTGTGAGCCACCGAGTCGCTCAGGGTTTTTTTGTTTGGTTGGTTGGCTGTTGTTGTTGTTGTTTTGTTTTTGTTTTTAAGACGGAATCTCACTCTGTCACCAGGCTGGAGTGCAGTGGCACAATCTCGGCTCACTGCAACCTCCGCCTCCGGGGTTCAAGCTATTCTCCTGCCTCAGCCTCCAGAGTAGCTGGGACTACAGGGGCGCGCCACCACACGAGGGGGGCAGTTTTAATTAGCGGTGAGAGGAGTCAGGGAAGGTGAGATTTGCGCTTCCTGAGGAGCCGCCTGCCCGCGGAGTCTCCCCCTGTCTCGCAGTTAAATGAACGCAGTTTTAATTAGCGGTGAGAGGAGTCGGGGAAGGTGAGATTTGCGCTTCCTGAGGAGCCGCCTGCCCGCGGAGCCTCCCCGTCTCGCAGTTAAATGAACGGAAATTGGCCGATGTGCTTTGCCTGCCGGCACAGCCTGTCTGCTCAGGTGCATAAATGTATTTCGCAGCCAAGGCTTAGTGGAAACCCTGCGGGAGGATTGATTGTCGCTGTTAGGTGAAGCAGGCTGTAAGAGCCCCGCTTCACTGTCCTCTGGGAAGACTGGGGAAAATGGATAGACAAATCGGAGGAAAAAATTGAGAGGAGCTGTGAGTAGTATAAATCTTGCATGAGGAGGCCCCTGACTTATGTTAAAACTCAGAGATAAGAGGAATGAAATGCAGCTAAGCTCTAGAAATCATCCAGACTATTTTGATTTGTCGTTTTATCCTTGAACACACAATGAGCCAAAGTAGACAGCATTCCTAATTAGTTGATAGTGCCACCCTCCTGAGAACATCAACAGTCATTCGTGTAAATATTGCCGGCCCTCCTGGGGAACTCACCCAATCTCCATCCAGGAATGGATCGTACTTCCTGCTGCCAATGTCGAGGGCAGTGTGGCTTCCCAGGCATGCAGCCCCTCAGAGGCACGGGGCCCTGCACCCACTTGGGGCTCAGTGTTCCGTGGTTGCAGTCTTTGTTGTTCTGTTTAGAAACTGAATCTCACTGTGTTACACAGGCTGGAGTACAGCAGTGGGATCATAACTCACTGCAGCCTCGAACTCCTGGGCTCCAGGGACGCTCCCGCCTCGGCCTCCTGAGTACCTAGGACTACAGGCACATGCCAATATGCCTGGCTAATTTTATTTTATTTTACTTTATTTTTTGTAGAGATGGGGTCTCCCTATGTTGCCCAGCCTGGTGAATTTTTCTTTTTTTTTTCTTTTTGAGATGGAGTCTTGCTCTGTTGCCCAGGCTGGAGTGCAGTGGCATGATCTAAGCTCACTGCAACCTCCACCTCCCAAGTTCAAGAGATTCTTCTGCCTCAGCCTCCAAAGCACAAGCCACCATGCCCAGCTAATTTTTGTATTTTTAATAGAGATGGGGTTTCACCATATTGGCCAGGCTGATCTGGAACTCCTAACCTTGTGATTCGCCTGCCTCAGCCTCCCAAAGTGCTGGGATTACAGGCATGAGCCACTACGCCCGGCTGAAATTTTTAATTTATCTTTGAATTTGTGTGGTATACATGAGGTCTGATTGGACAGTGGTGCTTAAGTTAGTGTTTGTACTCTAGCTCATGTGTACTCCCACCTGCCACTGCCTCCCTACCTCCCCAAGACAGGTTCTTCTTCTTATTATTATTATTGTTATTGTTATTATTGAGACAGAGTTCCACTCTTTCACCCAGGCTGGAGTGCAGTGGTGTGATCTCGGCTCATTGCAACCTCTGCTTCCCAGGTTCAAGCAATTCTCCTGCCTCAGCCTCCTGAGTAGCTGGGATTACAGGGGCCTGCCACCAGTCCCGGCTAATTTTTGTATTTTTCAGTAAAGACAGTGCTTCACCATGTTGGCCAGGCTGGTCTTGAACTCCTGACCTCAGAGGATTCGTCTGTCTTGGCCTCCCAAAGTGCTGGGGTTACAGGAGTGAGCCACCACGCCCAGCCCAAGACAGGTTCTTGACTGGTCAATCCTCCCCTCCCGTTGGTGTCCTGGGCCACACCTGGGCTTTCCATCTATATCTACCTCCACCCAGGAACCACTAGTGTCCTCTACGGTCAGTGAGGGAATGGGTGGTGGGGGGAAAACTGATGTTGTATGCCTTTGCCCCACAAGGTCTCAGGGTGGGTACAGCATAGGAACAGCTGGTAGCCTGTATGCCCCCCAAGTCACTGGGCAGGGTCCTCAGACAAGTGTGAAAGTTGACATTCACCTTGTGCCGAAGAAAGTGTGGCATTCCATGGCAAATAAAAGACCGGGCTCGAAAGAGAAAAGCTTTTGCATGTTAGTACGTTTGCTGGCACACTGTTTTCCTACTTGTTGAACAAAAGGCAATGCATTTCCATTGCTGGGGAGAGCAGCCCACTCAGTGTTAATGGAAAAAACAAACTCCATAAACTATTTGAAAGAGGTTTATTCTGACCCAGCATGAGCGACTGCAGCCCAGGGAAAGACACGAACCTAAAAAGCCTTGAGTAAGTGGTCTCAGGGCAGTTAGGTCACAGCTGTTTTACATATCTCAGGGGAGTAGAAGTTACGAAAAAGCCATAAATCAGTACATGGCAATTAGACATTGATTTGGCCCCAGAAGGCAGGGTATCATGAAATAGGGGATTACTGGTCATAGGTGGGTCCAGAGTCTTTAATCTGCAATTGGTTGAAAGATTAAACTTTGTCTAAAAATGTTGAGTCAGCAGAAAGGAATGTTTTCAGTTGAGGAAGTCTGCTAACAAAACCACTGTGTCAAAGTGACCCGTGGGGTGTGTGACTTAATCTTTGCCTGGCATGGACCCAGGTCCTATTTATCATTTGGTGCCTTATTGTCACAAAGAGTCTGTTTTGTTAGTCTTATGATCTCTATTTTAACATTTATGCTGGTCAGTTCTGCCTAAACTCCAAAAGGGAAGGCACGTAACAAAGCGTGTCTGACCTCCCTTCCCATTGTGGCAGGGAATTTGGTTTTTAACTTTTTTCTGGGATCCCCTTGGCCAACAGGGGGTCTGTTCAGGGAGGAAAGCCTTCGGATTTTATATTTAGTTTACATCAGGGACCTCGGTGAAGTGAATAAGCCCTCTAAGGAAGGGTGATCATGGGGGACCGGAGTCAGCCACCCCCATCCCAGATTCTCCTTGGACTGCCTGCTCTGAGCAGCTGTGTGTAGACAAGAAGGAAGAGGACTCTTCCTCAGATGCGTGCACCAGAGACTCCAGAACCGCTCAGCCTGGTTCACTCAGCTCCACGTGTAAAGCGCATTCTCAAGGGTCATTGCCGACTCTTCCGGGGCAACCAGTCTTCAAACAGACTTTCCCAAACCCCTTCCTATTGCCGAAAGCTTGCACCATTTGCCTCCTACTGCATCCCCCTGACCTCTCCCTGGGGAAGGGTGTGGGAGGGAGGGAGAGAGTGGGCTGCAGGTGCCGTGGGATGCAGAATGAAGCCCTGCACTCTCCCGCCGCTGCTGGAGCCAAGTTCTCCTTCACGTTTCCCTCCGCAGAACACACACAGGAACACACAAATGCAGTCCTGGAAACAGGATTAGGAGTCCCCTACTTTCCTAGCTGGGATATGCAAGGTGGCTTTCATACCAAACTTCCTTCCAGGGCATCTAAAGGTAACGTGAGTGTGGGCATCTGCAAGCAGGTTTACTTGCCTTGGACAACCACAGAGAGACTGGTCAGTGAGTCGCACTCCAGATGCTGGCCCGAGAGACCCCAGTGAAGGCTCCCTCAGGCCTGCCCTCCCTCCCTGAGCCCCTCTCCCCTCCCGGCTGCCCCTGATTTAAGGGCAGTCTTTTCTGCATTTCCTCCTGCGAGCATGATAATAACTCACTGCTTGACCAACTTCAGACAGGCTCCTCCCGCCCTCTTTTCACCAAGGCCTCGTCCTTGGGCCCTGCTTTCAGCCTGCCTGAGCCAGTCTTAGCAAAGAATCCCGTAAAGTCCCCCTCTCCCCTTGGTATCCAACCATCCCGACCTGCCTGCAGCAAGCATCCTGTTACGTCAGTTTAGTAAGACATCCACTACCGTCAAGGTCCTTTCCATTTTCCATCCGCCAGCGCCCCACCTCCACCCTGTTCCTCGGTCCCCACTTGTCCTTGTGTTGGCAATCGTGCTTGCTCTTTGCTTTTGCAGTAGTACTGAAGACAGCCTGTCTTTTTGCCTTGGTTAGTGTTCAGCTCTATTTCTCATTAAGTTATGAAGGGCTGTGACACCTTGCTTGGCTTCTAGCCTTGATGTAGACTAAAAGGCAGAATGTTTCCAGAGCTCATGCTGGCTAGCTGGGCAGATGGGGTCTTCAGAGACTCTCCAGGGAGGTATGGCTGTGCCTTTCTATTCAGCGTGCAAGCTCCCTGGACTTCCGAAGAGGGGCATTTCTCCTTAGAGAAAGTCTCCTTGAATGTGGGGATTTCATAAATTCTTGGACCAGTTCAGCTCTTCTCAGTCCTGCTTTTTGTCGACATACATTGAATTGCTTCTCCTTGGCAAAAGAGCAGCACGTGAAGAAAATGTGATCCTTCGTGGTTTGACGTGAAATTAATTGGCTTTTTCTTCTAGCAACACTTAAGAATATTTAAATACAATTATGGAAAAAACTTTTTGCACTGATCAGTGTAACAAACAAATTAGACATTCCAGTGTGCAAATATAACATTCTGAATTTCCTAGTTTTAAATATTGCAATGGCCAGGGTACCCTATCCAGGGGGAGCAGGATCTTCTCAACTGACCAGGGCCCTTGCCTGCTGACACCATCATGCATACCTTGTTTCTTCCTAAGGCTGCTTGCCTGGGTTCCAATCTACCAGGAATTCATTTTGTATCATAGCTGATGGATCCTATGTCTCGTTTCTAAGTTGGAGCATCGCTTTGCAGCTCCTAACCAGGGCCAGCCACATAATTTGAAAGGCCCAGTGCAAAATGAAAATGCAGAGCCCCTTGTTCATAAGGCAGGCAATGAATGAGCCAGCAAAGGAACTAAAATAAACAAAAGCTTTTCTCTTTCTTCATGGTCTCTCTCTTGACCTATCATGGTGTTTTGTTTTTGTTTTTGTTTCTGTTTTGAGATGGAATCTTGCTCTGTCACCCAGACTTGAGTGCAGTGGCGCGATCTCAACTCACTGCAACCTCCGCCTCCCAAGTTCAAGCGATTCTCCTGCCTCAGCCTCCTGAGTAGCTGGGACTACAGGCACGCGCCACCATGCCCAGCTAATTTTTTGTATTTTAGTAGAGGCGGGGTTTCACCGTCTTGCCCAGGCTGGTCTCGAACTACTGAGCTCAGGCAATCCCGCCCGCCTCGGCCTCCCAAAGTGCTGGGATTACAGGCATGAGCCACTGCACCCGGCCTGATAAAATAATTAAGAATTTCAAGACAGCAGCCACAGAGCACTGAGCCCCAAATGCAGGGCCCTGTGCCTCTGAGGGGCCGCATGGCCATGAAGCCGCCCTGCCCCCAGCATTGGCAGTAGGAAGTACAATCCATTCCTAGATGGAGGCTGGGTTAGTTCCCCAGGGCTGCAGGAACAGAGACAATCTGGGTGACTCCAAACAACAGAAACGGGCTGTCTCCTAGTTCTGGAGTCCAGAAGTCTGAAATCTGGGTGGCGCAGGGCTGTGCTCCCTCTGAAACCTTTGAGAGTCCTTGCTTGCCTCTTCCTGCCCTCTGGAGGCTGCCACAATCTTTGGAGCTCCTTGGCCTGTGGCTGTGTCACTCCAATCCTAGGTCTTCACCCGTGTCCTTTTTATAAGAACACTGTCACATTGGGTCAGGGGCCCGCCCTACTCCAGTGTGACCTTACTTTCACTATTACATCTGCAAGAACCCTGTTTCCAAATAAGGTCACATTTGGAGGTCCTGGGGGTTAGGACTTCAGAATGGTTCATCTTTTGGGGGGATGAAATCCAACCCATAACAGAGGTGTGAAGGAAGGAGAGTTTCTTCAAGGGTCAGGACTGGGAAAGACTTTGCAGGGGGACTGGACCTTGAAAGAGGTGGCAAGAGCGGGGCCAGAGTGGGTTGGGAGAGGGAATAGTGAGCTTCTCAGTTTGGCCGCAGTGAACATGGTGTTGGGGGGTATATAGGACAGTGGGAAGGTGGCTTATGGCCAGGGTGGCCCTGGATGCCTGGTGTATAATAAAAATGACCGTGTTTATTGAGTGTCAGGCCCCCTTTTAGGCACTTTACCTATTTTATGTTAATTTATTAAATCCTCAAAATCATCCTGTGAGGTATTTCAGGAACAAAATAATAGATGTAACTCCTTGCTTTGAAAAAAGAAACCATGAAATCAGAAATGTGGATGCTGGGTTTATTAAAAATGAAAAACAGGCTGGGCACAGTGGCTCATGCCTGTAATCCTGGCACTTTGGGAGGCTGAGGCAGGCGGATTGCTTGAGGCCAGGAGTTCAAGACCACCCTGGGCAACATAGTGAGACTCCTCTCTACAAAAAAAAAACCTAAAAATTAGCCAGGCTTGGTGGCACATGTGTCCCAGCTACTCCTGAGGCTGAGGTAGAAAGATCACTTGAGCCTAGGAAGTCCAGGCTGCAGTGAGCTGTGATCATGCCAGTGCATTCCAGCCTGGGCAACAGAGCAAGACTCTATATCAAAAAAATATATAAATAATAATGAATAAAAATATAAATATAAATGTAAGAAAATGTGAAGTCCAAAAGCAGTCTGCTCGTTCAGGCACTGTAGCTCTCCATGGCTAACCCTGCCTGCCACCCTCCACAGAAGCAGGACAATACAACACTTCTTTTCCAAGCCTCCCCCAGGTCTGGCCAGTGGAAGGATGTACTTACCTGAAGTTCAAGGCTGGTCTTGAACTCCTGACTTCAGGTGATCCTGAATGATGTACCTCTTTCTGATACAAGAGGAATAAGAAGAATCCCCTGCCTGGTGCTGCCCGCTCTTCATCACTTTGAATGCTGAATGAGGACATGATGTCTGGAGCTCCTGCAGCAATGTTAGCATTGTGGGAAAAAAGGCCAAGAGGATTTCAGAGACATCTGCCTAAACTTCTGATGCTGCTATATCTCCAAACCCAAACCAGTGATAACCTGCCTCTAGACAGCTTACCAGAAAAATACATCCCAACTGTAAACAGTTCTCATAGTATGTTCTGTAGAGCACCGGGTGGTGACTCAAGACCCAGAGAGGTGGTTTGCAGGGTCAAAACTGTTTTCTTAATAACACAAAGATGATATTTGTCTTCTTCATTGTGCTGACATTTGCCCTGATGATGCAAAAGCAATGATGGGGGGACTGCCGTTTGTCAGGACCTGAATCGAGGCAGTGGCACCAAACTATACTCAGTAGTCACTGTGTGCTTCTCTGCCAGATACACAATAAAAATAAGCCAGTTTCACTTAAGAATGTTCATAATGGGCCGGGCGTGGTGGCTCATGCCTGTAATCCCAACACTTTCAGCACTTTGGGAAGCCGAGTTGGGTGGATCACCTGAGGGCAGGAGTTCGAGACTAGCCTGGCCAACATAAAACCCTGTCTCTACTAAAAGTACAAAAATTAGCTGGATGTGGTGGTGAGCACCTGTAATTCCAGCTACTGAGGAGGCTGAGGCAGAGAATCACTTGAACCCAGGAGAAGGAGGTTGCAGTGAGGTGAGATCATGCCATTGTACTTCAGTCTGGGCAACAAGAGCAAAACTCTGTCTCAAAAATAAATAAACATAAATTATTTTTTTAAAGGAATGTTCATGATGACGCTCAAGAGTTACTCATTTTATTAAATCTCAAACCCTGAGTACAAGTCTTTTTAATATTCTGTGGGACAAAATCGGGCGTTTACAGAAGGCACTTTTGGCTAACAAAGTACATGGGTTTTCTTGAGGAAATGCAGTTGTATGATGGTTGGAACATCACTTCTTCTTGAAGGAATAATTGAGGCCGGGTACAGTGGCTTACGCCTGTAATACCAACACTTTGGGAGACCAAGGCAGGCAGATCACTTGAGCTCAGGAGTTCGAGACCAGGCTGGCCAACATGGTGGAAAACTCATCTCTACCAAAAAATACAAAAATTAGCCAGTGTGGTGGCAGGCACCTGTAGTCCCAGCTACTCAGGAGGCTGAGGTGAGAGAATTGATTGAACCCAGGAGGTGTAGGTTGCAGTGAGCTGAGATCGTGCCATTGGACTCCAGCCTGGGCAACAGAGTGAGACCCTGTCTCAAAAAGAAAAAAAAAAGAACAATTGACAGACGAACTATAAATGTTTAGACATAGGTATGTGACAGACATTTTCTTAGACGTGAATAACTTGAACCTGTCCATTTAAAAGAATCAACTGATACTATTTATTACCAGTGACACTATTAAATCTTTCAAGCAAAAATTAGAATTTTGAAAGGCTTCTACCCAGCACCCAGAGCTTCACAGTTTCCCGGTACTTACAGACTTCTCGTGAGAGACTGGTGGTGGTATTAACAAATGTGATTTATGTTTTATATTATATATTTTCATGCTTTATGTTATATGAACTAGGTCAACATTTGAAAGTTCTGGCTGAGCACGGTGGCTCACGCCTGTAACCCTAGCACTTTGGGAGGCCAAGGTGGACCACCTAAGGTCAGGAGTTCAAGACCAGCCTGACCAATACAGTGAAACACCATCTCTACTAAAAACACAAAAATTAGCCAGGTGTGGTGGTGCATGCCTGTAATCCCAGCTACTTGGGAGGCTGAGGCAGGAGAATCACTTGAAACCAGGAGGTGGAGGTTGCAGTGAGCCGAGATCACGCCATTGCACTCCAGCCTGCGTGACAGAGCGAGACTCAATCTCAAAAAAAAAGAAGAAGAAGAAAGTTCTATTTAACCCAGTGAACCAATTATTTTCCAGATAAGCACATCTTCTTAATCACTTCAGATGTAATTACACGGAGGCCGGGCTTGCTGGCTTCCAGTGCCATTTCCAAGGCTCACCTAAAGCCCAGCATCTTTGTTCTCCACCCCCATGTAATTCCTGCTCTGGAAAGCAGCCCTTCATGAGTGACGGAGGTTATCCCCATTTATCAGAATGGAAGACTGAGACACAAGGAGATTAAAACTGAGACTCGCCCAAAGTCTCAGGTGTGACATGTGGAGCCAGACCCTGAGCTTGGGACCTGCCCACCCCGGCCTGACTCAGCACAGCTGCCGGTGGCCCCCCACACCCCTCCTGCACGGACCCTTCATGTCACCTTCGGCCAGGTGCTGTCCTCCTCTCCCCAGATGGTTCAGCGTCCACCAACGGGCTCAGTGGTTCTTGTCTTTTTATTTCAAGGTACCTGTAACCTAAACAGGACCAGGAGGATGGCTCAGTGCAGAACAAAGCAAAACTGCAACTTTCCTAGAGCAGCTGAGTGTTGAGCATCTCCCGCTGACTCTCCTGCTCTTTCGGGGGTTTTCTCTACATGGCTTTAAGGGCCTCATTGACCCCAAGCCCTCTCTAAGTCATGCCATAGGGCATGTGTGGTTACACAGTGAAGATGTCCTGTGTGTATCCCTCAGCTTTCCTTCCCACCCAAGAGAACAGAGCCCTCCCTACCCACCAGCAAGCCTTGTCCAACCCTTTCCTAGCAATTTTACTTGGCCCCAGGGCCAGAGAACTGTCCTCCTCCCAGTAATTTGCAAATCTGTCTTAAAACCTTCCTCTGAAGCCATTCACAAAAATCAGATACTATCACTGGAGTTAGGAAGAGCTTCAAACTCATTTTAAGAAATGTGGACCCAGTTGCAGGGTCCAGCCCTGCTGGGTCTAGAGGGTATTCTCTACCGGTGCAGAGACGAGAGACTGTAGAATAAAGACACGATACACCGAAATCAAGAGAAAGAGAGTTGGGGCCAGGGGTCCACTACCACCAGTGTGCGGAGTCCGGTAGTGGCCCTGAGTGTCTGGACACTTTGACTTTTATTAGGTACAAAACACGGGGCCCAGGGTTGCTAGTAGCCGAAGCAGGGGGCAGCAAGATGAGTCAGCACTTCATGCTATGCCTGTCAAGTAAGAAAAAAGGCTTCAAGAATTATGCTACTTCTTACTATCTACAAAAGAGGAACCAGGTGCAGAAGTAGGGATGTAACCAACACAGCGCAGCACCACGTAGAGACAATTAAGCCCCTGGGTAGCTGCGGGTTGGGCTGACTGATATCAGTCCTTCCACGAGAGCGTCGGGGAGTGGAACGTTCTCCGACCTGCCCAAGGACAGGATGTTCCCTTCCATGGTTTGCTGAGTAGCGGGTGCTTCCTCAAGCACTGGCGCAACCGCAGAGATTTTAGATGCGCTTCAACAACCCTTATGCAGGTGTGATAGAGGGCTTGATTTCGGAATTCAATAGGTTGTCCCTGCTGATCGCCACCAGTCGATGTTCAACAGGTATTAATGTTCTTGCCTCATGGCCACATTCCCTAGTGTCCTCTATCAGTCCCTGACCACAGCAACCCAAGGTTCCTAGATAATCACGCATAAAGTACAAGGAGGCTTGAATCAAGGCTTAATGTTCAATAAGATTGATATTTAATTACTCGTGGTACTTATTCCTAACCATATTCTTCTTTCTATATTCTATTTATTAAACAGGAACTGGCTGAGGCTTCAGTCTCCTGCCTTGGCACTTATGAGACTTTCCACCCACACCTGGTGAGCAAATAAATGCCCCTTTCATTCACTTGTGCATTTACCCACAAATCCTTATGGCGTAGTACGCTCCTGAAGCACCAGCTGGCCAGGATGCAAATCAGGAAGTCAGAGAGTACCTGCCCCCAGGTAGCTCCCACCTAGAGAAGTGACAGATGTACAATATCAAGACACTGTGGCAAGACTCTGAAAGAGGCTGCCTGTCATTGGCTGCAGGCGCCTGGCCCCACTGTCAAGTTCTAGGGCTGGGCACACTTGCCCAGAGAGCAGGAGCTGGTTGAACGCCTGTGGTGGTTTCCTAGGTGATACAGCCCAGGCAGAGCAGGACAGAACAGATTGTACGGGAGCAAGAGGTTCAGCTGACAGGACTCCTGGTAACACAAGGAAGGGTGGGAAGTCAAGTGGAAAAGCAGAGGAACCAGCCGTGACCGTCTGCTCTGCAAACGTAACTTGTCACATTAAAATCACCCGCTCTTCTTTTAGCAAAATATAAGCCCAAATCTTCAGAAAAACCTACCAGGACACCTGAAAGTTGCTTTGCTATGACATAGAACACATTTATATCTCTTGTGGTTTTTTTTTTTTGAGATGGAGTCTCGCTGTGTCGCCCGGCTGGAGTGCAGTGGTGCTATCTCGGCTCACTGCAACCTCCACCTCCCAAGTTCAAGCGATTCTTCTGCTTCATCATCACCCTCCCCAAAACTAACTATGCCAGCTACTCCTAATGACAACAGCAGCAAGCCACCCAGCATGAAGGCCTTTCATTTCAGAACAAAACCCTTGACATAGACACCATTCAGTTTTCTGTTAAGCCTGATGGGAGAACTAATGTCACCAAATCAGAAAATCACAAAACCCCTATAGTCCTAAACCACGGTTGAAAATTCAGTCCTGGGCAGGTGTGGTGGCTCATGCCCATAATCCCAGCAATTTGGGAGGCCAAGGTGGGAGGATTACTTGAGCCCAGGAGTTTGAGACCAGCCTGGGTAACATACCAAGACCCCATCTCTACAAAAATAAAAAAGAAGAAAATTCATCTGTGTATGAGTGTTCGTGTGTATGTGTGTGTAGTGGTGTGTGTATATGAGTGTTGTGTATGTATATGTACATGTGCATAAGGGTTATATATATGAGATTCATATATATGAGTGTATATGTATGTGTGTGTGTCCCAGCTTCCAAACCCCATGAATGGCCCCTCTGGGACTTGGGGCTAGGTCTTGCCTGCCCGTGGAAGCCTCCTTTGCTCCTTCCTGACTCTGCAGCCACAGCCTGCCACAGTCACGGGCTCAGCCCATGAGAGGCTTCTCTCCCCCATAAGAGGGAAGAGGTCACTCAGTGGGAAGGTCCAGGGTGGCAGCTTGCAGAGTACAGGGAAGGGCCCCACCCTTGGGTTATGCCTGTATCTGGAGCAAACTGGCTCCCGGACCTTTTTAAAAGAACCTATATGCACCCCGCCCCCATCCCCTTTCCCTGATGAGAAAGACTTTCTGTTGCTTGGAGCCAAGGCACCTGACTGCTGACCCAGACGGGATATTCACGCCCCACGTGCTATCACATCCTCATAAAATGTACTATATTTCCAGATTAAACCATCTCCAAAGACCTCATTTCATGTGAGGGGAAATCTGAAGAAAGAAGGAGCTGTACAATAGGAGGTAGCCGTTCATGTCGGGGTGAGGTGGGGGACTCCACTGACCCACACAGCTTTTGACTTGGAACTTTTTCCTTTAAATTTGTATCCCCTGAGTATAATCCAATGGTATTCAACTTTTGAGACCTGTTGTTTTATCATTTTGTCAGAATGTTTGTCCTTGACCCATCCTTTCCCCACTCCTGGCCAGGTACTTGCTTTTAAGAGATTTGGGCAAGGCACAGTGGCTCACACCTATAATCCCAGCATTTGGGAGGCCAAGGTGGGCAGATCACGAGTTCAGAAGTTTGAGACCAGCCTGACCAACATGGTGAAACCCTGTCTCCACTAAAATACAAAAATTAGCCAGGTGTGGTGGCGGGCACCTATAATCCCAGCTACTCAGGAGGCTGAGGCCGGAGAATCACTGGAACCCAAGAGGCAGAGGTTGCAGTGAGCAGAGATCGTGTCACTGCACTCCAGTATGGGCAACAGAGCAAGACTCCATCTCAAAAAAAAAAAAAGAGAGAGAGAGATTTGATGAATTCTTAAAGACCAGACCCTGGGATGGAGGGTACCGTGGCCAAGATGACTCAATGCCACAGCAAAGGTCATCAGGGATGTAGGAGTCCCTGGGCTCCTTCCTGGGCCATTTTTATCATGTGCAAATGCCCAGGGTTTTAGCATGTCACCTGAGAACACATGACTTAACTTTGGGCCAAACCTGGAGGTCTCGAGCCGCCTGCATTTGGATGATAAGAAATCGCAACATTATCAATCTCATTTGTCTTTGTATCAACTTGAGCAAAAAGCAACTAAACCAGGAAGCGGGGCATAATTCATAGTTACAGGAAATCATTTCAACTCTTGGGTACCCAAGTCAAAGACAAAAGGCAAGAGCTTTTTGTGTAAAATCTCTGTAGTGTAAAAAGTCTGCTAGACCTCCCTAGAAAGGACACATTCCAGCAGCCTACGCAGAGACATTTTCTCACGCCTCCCTATGATTTTTTCCTGATCTCGTCCATGTGTTTCTTCCGGCTTTGACTGTAAAATAAAAATGAGATTCAGAAAACCACACAAAACAAGCATACAGCTGAATGAGTTACCTTAAGAGGAACACCCCTGCACTCCTCACCCAGGTTATGAAGAAGCTCTACCCCCAGCCAGAGGCTTTCCCAGGCTCCCTCCCACCCCAGGAAGGTGGCCACATCCCAGTGTCCCTGGAAATTGTCCCTCACATTTCTTGCTGGTGCGTCACCCTGGCTGCATCCCTAGACACTGTTTCTATCCATTTGTCCAAGTCCATCTGTTTCTTTGCCTTATAATTTACATGTTGAAGGGAATCCCCTGTCACTGGCCCCACTGCCTCACTCTCTGGTTGTGCTACCTGAGATTACTCCAAATATTAATAATGTATATTCAGCCATGTGCAGTGGCTCATGCCTGTAATTCCAGCACTTTGGGAGGCTGAGGCGAGCAGATCACCTGAGGTCAGGAGTTCAAGACCAGCCTGGCCAACATGGTGAAACCCCATCTCTACTAAAAATGCATAAATTAGCCAGGCGTGGTAGTTGGTGCCTGTAATCCCAGCTACTCCGGAGGCTGAGGCAGGCAAATCACTTGAACCTGGGAGGCAGAAGTTGCAGTGAGCCGAGATCACTCCAGTATACTCCAACCTGGGCAACAAGAGCAAAACTCCATCTCAAAAATGATAATAATAATAATAATAATTTATACTCAAATGCTCATCTCTGGGACTGTGTGACAGGGCAGGTGTCGCTTCTAACCAGCCCAATCCACGGCGGCCCCTCCAACCACAGCCCCAGGTCAGGCACCGCTAGCCCAGTGTGGCCTAGGGCGGCGTCTAGATTGGACCCTCAAGAACAAGACCAGTGTACTCCCTGTCTTCCTCCCAACTGGCCACACAGAAGGGAGGGTGCAATCGACTGTGGAGCAGACAGGATTTGGGGCTGCGCAGAGCCACACAGCTGAGTGACCCTGCACCTTCCCAGAGGGAGGATCTCATGGTCTGGCCAGGATAAAGGGGAGTCAGAGGCCCTTGGAGAGAGTGGGATGGTCACAGACCCTCCTCACAAAAATGGACATTTGTAAAGCAGTGAAAGTTAAATAAATAAAAAAATAATAGGTGGGCCCTCATCTAGCTCTACCTTTATTTTAACTTGCTTTGAAGATGAGTCAAACCCCAGGGACTGACCAGTTGTCTGAAAAAAAGAAGAAAATGAGAGCCCCCTTGGGTCATCTTTCCAACGTATGACCTAGTCTGGGCTCCCCTGACCCTGCCCTGCTCCTTCCCAGCACTCAGGTTAAGAGAACCTCCTTCTCTCCTTCTACTTTTGGGTTTGATTTTCTAGAAGACACTCAACTGGCCTTTCTTAACTGATATGAGGCTGCCTGTATGTTGTTGTGGTCTGTGAGAACGGCAGGTCTGCCGGGGTCTCTTGACCTGCAAGAGGGTCCCAATACCCGGAAGAGAGAGTGCACAGAAGAAAAGAATGACAGATAGCTGGGGTCTGGAGGACTGACGAGGCAATGCCCTAGTCAGCAATTTATTTTGTGCACAGGGTCTCATTATATACTTTTCAGCCTGCAGTGGCTGACATCAAGTCTCCTAGTGAGGTTACTACAACAAAGGAGAAGGGAAAGTTACAACATCGCAAGCCTGGGGTTCAAGATAAAACTAGTAAAAGGAGAAGCATACAATCAACTGTCATAAAGATTGATCCAAAAGTCATAAAACAAACAGGTGACCTTTTCTACTTATCCGATAATAAAAAACACAGAAACAAGATCACATTTTACAACGGTCAAACCAAGGTATAAATCTTAAAGGTAACAATTTCAAATGTCATATGAATAGTCACAAGCTTCAGTAAGTACTTGGTAGCAGAGTCATAAAACTAGCCCAGAACAGGAACTTCAAACAACATAATGTCTAGTAAAACCACACAGCCTTCACCCAGCCATAGTGTTAGGTCAATGAACCAGAAATAGACCTTTGCAATATCAAACTTCTTTCAGTTCCTTCTTTCCCTTAGCTCAACTGCTTCCAGTGGGGAGAAACGTGTCTGGGCTCAAACTCCATTATGGCGGAGACACATAGGGGTCTCTACGCTGGAGTGATCCCCACAGTATGTTGTCCATGCCAGTATGCTATTTGACACTTCTTTGTCCCCAAATTATAGCTGTTGTAAAATAGTCCCATTTTTCAAAAAGAGAAACTCATAGCTGGGCATGGTGGCTCATACCTATAATCCTAGCACTGTGGGAGGCCGAGACGGGCAGATCACGAAGTCAGGAGTTTGAGACCATCCTGGCCAACATGGTGAAATCCTGTCTCTACTAAAATACAAAATTATGGCACGTGCCTGTAATCCCAGCTACTCAGGAGGCTGAGGCAGGAGAATTGCCTGAACCCAGGAGGTGGAGGTTGCGGTGAGCCGAGATTGCGCCATTGCATTCCAACCTGGGTAACAAGACCAAAACTCCGTCCCAAAAAAAAAAAAAATTAGCCAGGTGTGGTGGCACACACCTGTAATCCCAGCTACTCAGGAGGCTGAGGCAGGAGAATCACTTGTACCTGGGAGTAGGAGGTTGCATTGAGCCAAGACTGTGCCACTGCACTCCAGCCTGGGTGACAGAGCAAGACTCTGTCTCAAAAAAAAAAAAGAAAAAAAGAGAAAGAGCAAAAACGAGCAAAAAAAAGAAAAAAAGAGACAGAGCAAGACTCTGTCTCAAAAAAAAAAAAAAGAAAAAAGAGAAACCCATATTTATATGTCTTTGGGTTTGGGTTTGAAGGACGCTTGCTTTTAAGAGATTTGGGCAGGGCACAGTGGCTCACACCTGCAATCCCAGCACTTTGGGAGGCCAAGGTGGGCAGATCATGAGTTCAGAAGTTTTCACCAGCCTGACCGACATGGTGAAACCCTGTCTCCACTAAAATACAAAAATTAGCCAGGTGCGGTGGTGGGCAAGTGAGCTGGTTCAGGTGGTGGACGCACTGAAAGCTCCTTCCTCTCTGTGAAGCGCTGGGCTCAGCTCAAAGCTATGGCCTCTGTGGGGGCATTTCTCCAGCTGAGCCACATTTACAAACTTCAGCTTTCAAAGCAGTATTTAAGCTCAGGCAACAGGGCTTCTGGAGAGCAGCTCGGGGTGATGACGAAGAAATCACCCCCTAATTAGCAACCTGAGAGAGGATTATGTAAAAGAAACAAGATAAAATGATGCCCTTTTTGAAGGTAAAAGAGAAAACTAAACCATATTATCTTTTTTCCTTCTCTTCATATCAGAAATCATTGCGGGAAGCTCATTCCTCTTTCTGCAGGTCCCCATTCCCCTTTCCAATCAGCCCTCCTCCCCCACCACAGGCACTTACAAATTCTGGAAATATCACTGCTTTGAGAAAACAAATATGTTGTCAGGACCAGTGTCTCCAAGAAGAAAATGGTTTTCCCTGGAAGGATGAAAAGCATTAAATCACAAGAATTTCTGTGTGCTACCACCTGAAATGGAAAAGTTTTGTTTATTCCACCACCCGAACAACTGATGTTTGAGTCCTGACCCCAGTGAAGTGAGGACCTAAAGCGTCCAGCAGAACCATCAGCCTGGCCCACTGTTGGGGCTGTGGGGAGGAGTGGAGACCAGGACCCCATGGGCACTAGGGCCTGGGGATCACTCAGCCAAGTTGTAACCACCCCAGTGTTTCTTCCTGCCCACTGTATAAAGAAAGAACACAGCACTGCAGTAAAGAAAGAGTTTAATAGACATAAGGCCCTTCACGACGGTGGGAGATAGTTCATACTCAAATTGTCTTGTCCGAAGTTCATGGGTTAGGGGTTATGTTTTGTTTTGTTTTTGAGACAGAGTCTCGCTCTGTCACCCAGGCTGGAGTGCAATGTCGCGGTCTCGTTTCACTGCAACCTCCGCCCCTCGGGTTCTCCTGCCTCAGCATCCTAAGTAGCTGGGATTACAGGTACACACCACCACATCCAGCTATTTTTTTTTTTTTTTTGTATTTTCAGTAGAGACGGGGTTTTGCCATGTTGGCCAGGCTGGTCTCCAACTTCTGACCTCAGGTAATCCACTGACCTTGGCCTCCCAAAGTGCTAGGAAGGATTACAGGCATGAGCCACTGCGCCCTGCCATGGGTTAGGGGTTTTTCAAAGGCAATTTGGGGAAAGGGGTGTGGGTGGCCAGGTAACAAGTGCTTGCTGCTGATTGGTTGGGGCAGAGATGAAATCATACAGGTTGAAGCTGCCCTCCTGCTGCTGAATAGCTTCTGGTGGGCCACAGCAATGGGGTGTTTGGTCCAGGTGGAACCATAGATGTCAGACATGTTGTAAGTAAAATTTCAATGTCGCAAAAGAAATAGCACTGGAAGATAAGTCCTCTCAGCAAGGCAGTTTACTTCTATAGAAGGGTGCGGCATAGGGATGGAACAATGGCAGCCACATGCTTGGACATGGGGGGCCGGGGTACTTATGCCTGACGGGTCATCCTACTGCTGTGTCATTCCCCTATTGGCTACTGTTAGACTGCACAAGCTAGACTAATACCAATTGGCTATTTTAAAGAGAGCAGGGGTCTGAGCTAGAGTGGCAGGGTGGGTGTTCTGGCAGAAAGGATGATTACAGGTGGGTCAGAGCAGGTAGCCAGAGGTAACCTAGGTTTAAGAAGGTGCCCAGAGCAGGTGACTGGAGCAGGTGACTGAGATGAGTCAGGATGGAGCCAGGCCCAGAGGAACAGATGTGAACTACTGATTAGAACCAGTGGAAAAGGTTGTTTACTGAAATTACAAGGAAGTTAAACTTTAAAATAGAGAATTAAAGAATAAGAGAGCTGAACATACTGACATACTGATTCTTTGAAGAGAAACTTGGGGTTCACTAGAACAGACATGAAATAGAACTGAAAAGATATCTTAGGCTCTACAATAGTGATATTATTTGCAGGAGTAATTGGGGAAGTTACATATCTTACAACCTCAAGAATAATGGCTGACAATCATTTATGTCTGCACTTTAGCAGGACTCAAGCTCCTTCCACCTCCCAGCCTGAGGGCTTCCCTTTAGCTTTACAAAAGCGGTCGGGGGAGACCTATTGTCATGATAGCCTAAAAGTCTCTCCAAGTTAGCTCAGCCCCATAGCCCAGGAATAATTAAGGGAAAGGCAAGATTCAGGATAGGTTAGCTCAGATCTCTTTCACTGTCGTAATTTTCTCAGTGACATAATTTTTGCAAAAGCAGTTTCAAGATCATAGCAAGGGGCAGAAACCAGCTCCACCCCACATCTTAGCCCCCAGAGGAATTCAGGTGAGGAGTTAGCATCTGTGGCCAGGGTCACTGGGGAATTCAGGCTCAGAAATCCTGCACATGGGTGTCTAAACATCTGTAGTTGACTTTACTTCTTACAGAACTGAAGACTTTTCTGAAGGGGAAAGAGGCCCCATGGTGGACATTCTAGGGTAACCAGCGTGTATGCTGTGCTGCTGCTGAGACGGCCCCTGGATGCCAGTGATCAGGCCAGAATTGGGAACCACTAGTAGGGACATCCTGTCACCAGAAAGCAGGGATGTTCCTGAATGTTCCCTGGTCCCTTTCCCGATGGCTATGTCTAACCCACATCTCTACTTTTAGATCCAAGCAAGGGATTGGCTACCTGCCCCCACCAGACATTCAATTCACCTGCCACGTCTTCTCAATAGAGATGAGCCCTTTTTTAACCATCCATAAACACATTCATGCGCCATGTTTCCGCCAGCCACGGATGGCATAGCCAACAGTGGTCCCATAAGATTATGTTACCGTATTTTTAATGTATCTTTCTATGTTGAGATATGATAGATACACAAATACCACTGTGTTCCAACTAGCTATGGTATTCAGTACAGCCACAAACTGTACAGTTTGTAGCCTGGGAGCAATAGTCTTTATCATATGTCCTCCTAGGTGAGTAGGAGGCCATACCATCTAGGTTTGTGTGAGTACACCCCATAATGTTCACAGGACAACATTGCCTAGCACCACAGTTCTCAGAACATATTCCTGTCTGCCGGGTGCAGTGGCTCACGCCTGTAATCCCAGCACTTTAGGAGGCCGAGGCGGCCATGGCGGCATGCACTTCTAATCCCAGGCACTCGGGAGGCTGAGGCAGGAGAATCACTTGCTCCAGGGAGGCAGAGGTTGCAGTGAGCCGAGATCACACCACTGCACTCCAGCCTGGGCGACAGAGCCAGACTGTCTCAAAAAAAAAAAGAACATATTCCTTTGTTAACTGACACATGGCTGCTCCAGTATGTTATCTCTAAACATATAAAAGTTTTTTTAAAAGTTAACCACAGTGCCATTACCACACCTACCAAAAAGTAAAATAATTCTTTAATAACATTTAATGGCAAACTACGTTCCAATTCACTCAATGGAAATTTCTCATGTTCAAATTCTCCCACAGTCTGGATTTGGCAGATTGTTTCCTTGTGGTGTCATTAATTTATCCTTCCATGCCTAGTTTCCTGTAAGACATTGGTTTAAACTAGAAGGTCAATTTTTTTTTCTTTTTTTGGTGAGATTACCTCTTAGGAGATGCTGAGCATCATTTCCATCAAAACTGATCAATGGGTCCAGGTGTTGTCAGCCTAATCTGTCCTTTAAAAGTTTTCCATCAAAACTTCCCCTATGGCTTTGGCATCTACTGATTATTTTTGTCTCAATCAGTTACTTCAGCCTTTTTAATATGGTGACTTCCTAATCCAATCCTCCCTTCAGCTTTCTGTGCTGACGTTTTTCATAAAGAAGACCTTTCCCTCTTCTGGTATGGTTTCCCTGAGGTGCAGTTCATGCAGAAAAAGCTGGATACATGTTTGATTCTTTATTTATCAATTTTCAAAATGAGTGACACCCATCAACCTTAAAAGGAAGCTAATACATTTTATTAAATATTTTACTAATACATACGGAATTTGATGAATTTGATGCGCTTCGATCCATCATAGCAGTTTTTCTTTCTAATGCTCAAATTGTCATTTCCTTGGCCAGTAGGACTCCTTTCAAATTAACTGTGTCCTTTTAAAGTGACCCAGGGCTGGGAGCGGTGACTCACCCCTGTAATCCCGGCACTTTGGGAGGCCGAGGCGGGTGGATCACGAGGTCAGGAGTTTGAGACCAGTCTGGCCAACATGGTGAAACCCCATCTCTACTAAAGATACAAAACATTAGCCAAGTGTGCTGGCAGGCACCTGTAATCCCAGCTACGGAAGGCAGGAGAATCACTTGAACCCGGGAGGCAGAGGTTGCAGTGAGCTGAGATCGCACCATTGCACTCCAGCCTGGAAGACAGGGAGAGACTCCATCTCAAAAAAATAAATAAATAACAAAAAATAAAAAATAAAATGACCCCGAAGTTTTTGTTTTCTGGCACAAAATGTGCCCCGGGTTTGTCTCATGCATTTCCTGCCGCAGACCGGAATCAGCCATTGCACCAATAGCCTGCTGCTTTTTAGAGGAATATGGTATTTAGCAACCAAATCATTAGAGAATTAGAAGCGTTACAGAGCAGGGGTCCCGATCCAGACCCCAAGGGAGGGTTCTTGGATCTCGCGCAAGAAAGAATTCAGGGCAAGTCCTCAGTGCCAAGTGAAAGCAATTTGTTAAGAAAGTAAAGGAATAAAAGAATGGCTATTCCAACAGCCAGTCACAGTGGCTCACGCCTGTAATCCCAGCACTTTGGAAGGCCGAGGTAGGCAGATCACTGGAGGTCAGGAGTTCGACACCAGCCGGACCAACATCGTGAAACCCCCATCTCTACTAAAAATACAAAAATTAGCCGGGCGTGGTGGCATATGCCTGTAAATCCCAGCTACTTGGGAGGCTGAGGCAGGAGAACTGCTTGAACCTGGGAGGCAAGTGAGCCAAGATTGCACCATTGCCCTCCAGCCTTAGTGACAAAAGCAAAACTTGGTCTTAAAAAAAAAAAGGCAACTACACAGACAGAGCAGCCCCGAGCCCTGCTGGTTGCCCATTTTTATGGTTATTTCTTAATGATATACTAAACAAGGGGTGGATTATTCATCCCTCCCCTTTTTTAGACCATACTGGGGTAACTTCCTGACATTGCCATGGCATTTGTAAACTGTCATGGTGCTGGTGGGAGTGTAGCAGTGAGGAGGACTACAGTCGGTCTCGTCACCATCTTGGTTTTGGCCGGCTCCTTTACTGCAACTTGTTTTTTTTGTTTTTTTTGTTTTTTTTGAGACGGAGTCTTGCTCTGTCACCAGGCTGGAGCACAGTGGCGTAGTCTCGGCTCACTGCAACCTCCGCCTCCCGGGTTCAAGCGCTTCTTCCGCCTCAGGCTCACGAGTAGCTGGGACTACAGGCGCGTGCCAAATGCCTGGCTAATTTTTTTGTATTTTTTAGTAGAGACGGGGTTTCACCATGTTGGCCAGGATGGTCTCGATCTCTTGACCTCGTGATCTGCCCGCCTCGGCTTCCCAAAGTGCTGGGATTACAGGCGTGAGCCACCGTGCTCGGCCTGCTGCAACCTGTTTTAACAGCAAGGCCTTTATGACCTGTATCTTGTGCTGACCTCCTATCTCATCCTGTGACTTGGCATGCCTTAACCGTCTGGGAATGCTGCCCAGTAGGTTTCAGCCTTATTTTACCCAGCTCCTCTTTAAGAGTTGCTCTGGTTCACACGCCTCTGACAGAAGTGCTCATTGCTATGTAGTCATCATGGCTTCTAGGTGTTTTCATGGCCAGAGCTAGGAGGTATTTATGTTGTAAAAAGAGGAAAATAAATCCTGAGTTCATTCTGATATTTCTAACTCAGATCTAAAATTACAGAGGCTTTACTAAAATTAACCTTAATTTTTTTTTTTTTTTTTTTTTTTGAGACAGGGCCTTACTCTGTTGCCCAGGCTGGAGTGCAGTGACACAAAAGGGCTGGGCCATTCTTGAATTCCTGACCTCAGGTGATCTGCCTGCCTCGGTCTCCCAAAGTGCTGGGATTACAGGCATGAGCCACCATGTCTGGCCCTAAAGTAAAAATTTTATATCTGTATCTGTCTTCTTTTACACTGTAAAGTTTCAGTCCAAATGATGAAAAATTACTGATTATTTTATTCCACAGTATAAATGTAATAGTTTCCAAATAACAGTAACGATCTTACTACTAAAATTAAGTCATCGGAATACAACTTAAAATTTCTTTGTGGTTCTTTAGTCCTTAGGATCGATCTTACTGGGGATCAAAATATTGTTTCCAAGAGATAAGACTTTAGAAATCTTTTACTTAAAAAAAAATTCCAACCCAACTGAAATAAAAACTTTAAAATGTTTTTACTCATTTCTTCTTCCCCTACACCTTCTCAACCCTTAGGTTCAAATCCTTCATTCTCTGTAAGCAAAGATGTTCAAAGGCTATTAGCACCTGTTTATAAGTAACAGGAACATAAGAGGCTGCCCCTACACTGTCACTGTTCACTTGGCATCAAGAACATCTTAGCCTCATAAATGAATTGGAAACTTTTGCAATTTGCAGAAATTATAACTGAGAAAATCATGACAGTGAAAGAGTTCTGACCTAACTGACTCTGTCTTGCTTCTAACCTCTAAGCTGTCCTTGTTCAGTCCTGGGAGAAGGCTGAGCTAACTTTGGGAGAAATTTATAGTTTAACTTTGAAACAAAGAAAATAACAGTACTTTCCCAAAATAGACCCCCTTCTTGCCTGGGGACCCATCTGCCTCTGTAGGACTAACAAATTAGCTACAAAATTAGAAATTGCGGTTTAGGAGCCATGCAGCCTCCAGCTGCAAAGTCCGACCCTCCCCAAATTGCTCTTGGGATGTTAATCACTGTTGTAAAATCTAAGATCAGTGGTTGAGATATTTTGCAAACCCTGCATTTCAATGCACAAACTGAGGCCACCCAGACTAGCAATCTGGCTCAACCTGTTCTGCAATCCCGCCCAGGAATAGAAGACAGCAAGAAAAACTCACTTCAACCCCCTATGATTTCATCGCCAACTCAACCCACCAATTCCCCACTTCCCCATCCCCTACCCACCAAACTATCCTTAAAATTTCAGATCCCCAAATCCCCGAATTCTCTAGGAGACAAATTTGAATAAAAATAAAACTGCAGGGATCCCAGTTATTCCTTCTGCAGCTTCAAGATCCCTTTTGGTGCAGGCATCTATGCCTGTCCTTATATCAACTCATTAACTGTAGGTAACAGCTCATATGTTAATCATATGTGGGTAACACACACAGTCATCCCTCAGTACCCACAGGGTACCAAAGTCAGGCAAGTTGATAAAAGAGAAGACACAATTTAAAGAAGAGTATCCAGTTATGGATAAAGTAAATATTTTAATAGTTATGAGAGACTACCATGAATATTTTATGCCTTTGAACTAAAGCCTTGAACAAAATGGATAGCTTTCTAGAAAAATCAGTGCAGGGATCTATGCCTGTCCTTATATCAAGTTCATTAATTGTATTGTTCAAATCTTCTGTGCCCTTACTGATTTCTCTCTGCCGATCTCTCAGTTTCTCAAAGGATTATATTCCATTTTCCCATTGTGATAGCTGACTTGGCAGTTTCTTTGTATTCTGTTCATTTTTGTTTTATATATTTTATCAGATTTTTTTTTTTTTGAGATGGGATCTTGCTCTGTTGCCCAAGCTAAAGTGCAGTGGCGTGATCTCAGCTCGCTGCAACCTCTGCCTCCCGGGTTCAAGCGATTCTCCTGTTTCAGCCTCCTATTTGCTGGGACTGCAGGTGTGCACCATCACGCCTGGCTAATTTTTGTATTTTTAGTAAAGACAGGGTTTCACCATATTGGCCAGGCTAATCTCGAACTCCTGACCTCATGATCTGCCCACCTCGGCCTCCCAAGGGTGTGAGCCACCAAGCCTGGCCTGTTTTATGTATTTTGAAGGTATATTTTGTATCTACAGAATAGGGTTATTATATATTCTTTACAAGGTGCTCCTTTTTATCATCAACTGACGAAGTCATTCCTTTATTCATTCTTTTATGCTTATTGATGCTTTTTACTTTAAGGAATACACTTTTTTCCTGATGTTAATTTTGGGTCACCCTGCTATCCCTTGATCCTCTTCACCCTGGTCCCAGCCTGCAGAGTCCTCCAGGGGGGATGTGGCTTGAGAACATGGCTGGGGACTGAGAAACTGGGTGGGAAGTGTTCCAGGAGCTGGCATTGTGCTCTGCACATGGCAGGCATTTAATAAATGTTGTTAAGGCTATTTAGAAATTTTACCAACATGCACAAAAGCAGAGTGCAGGGATCCCAGTTATTCCTTCTGCAGCTTCAACCACCATCCATACTTTGCTATATGGCTTCATCTCCTCTACCCCTGCCCATCCTGGACCCCTCTTGTGTACTCCTGCACCATTTATGTATCTGGTTATTGATGTATTTTGTTGGAACACTTTGTTTTTCTTTTCTGTTTTTTTTTTTTTTTGGAGACAGGGTCTCACTATGTTGCCCAGGCTGGTCTTGAACTTCTAGGCTCAAGCAGGAATGAGACCAGGCCCCTCTCTCTGCCTTGGATTCTCTAGTAGCTAGGATTACAGGCACATGCCAACATTTTGCTGGAACATTCTAAAGCAAACCCCAGACATGGTGTCATTGCACCCATTGATATTTCTCATAAAACCATTAACTTTTCACACATAACAAAATTAGCCAAGAGTTCCTTATTATACTATTGCCCCAACTGTCTGTGAATTATGTTTTTACAATTGGTTTATTCAAATTAGGATTCAGACAAGGTCCACCCATTGTGTTTGGTTTGTATACCTCCAAAGCCTCTTTTTTTAGACTTCTAATCTATTAGAGTCTCCACCGCCCCCATTCCCACCCCCTGCCCAACCCGTTATTTATGCCACAGACTTGTGGACTTTTTTTGGTGGTTGCCCAAAAGCCTTTTTCACACTAGGAATCTGGCCAGTTACTTCCTTTAGGTGACCTTTAACCTGTTCCTCTATCCCCATCCTTAGCTTTTCACTAACTCACCAACTACCTGGCCCTAAGAAAGAGAAGCCACACTCTTCTGGCTTCAGTGACCAGGACAACTGCCAGACAACTGGCAGCCTGGCAGGAGAGGCCAGCAGTGTCTTCATACTGGAGGTTAAACTGAATTTCAATTGTTTTGTCACAAATGGGGATTTTTATTAATAAAAATAACCAGGACCCTCATTCTGGCCATCAATTTAATTCCTATTGGCTTCATTTCATTTCGGTCCTGTTGAAAATACCATACATAGCATTTGAATTTTAAAATGGTGGTTTCTTCTTAAAACAATGGATTACTATATATGTGCATTAGGGTAATTTCATATTCTTCTGTTTGTAAAATGAAGTAACAGTTCAGTGACAGTTGCTATAAAAATTTCCCTTCTGTATATTTAAAATCACTATTATTTTGTGGTATTAACATACTTTGGGAATTTTGATTTTCCCCACTCCTTTTTTTTTTTTTTTTTTTTTGAGATAGAGTCTTGCTTTGTTACCCAGGCTGTAGTGCAGTGGTGCAATCTTGGCTCACTGCAACCTCCACCTCCAAGGTTCAAGTGATTCTTCTGTCTCAGCCTCCTGAGTATCTAGGGTTACAGGCATGTGCCACTATACCCAGCTAACTTTTGTATTTTTAGTAGAGAAGGGGTTTCACCATGTTGACCAGGCTGGTCTCGAACTCCTGACCTCAAGTGATCTACCTGCCTTGGCCTCTCAAAGTGCTGGGATTACAGGCAATGAGCCACCGCACCCGACCTCCCCACTCCTTTTTGTATAAGACCATGATTAACAGCACATTGAGATGAAAAACACTGACACATTCCTCTGGATGCTAGACATAAAGATAATAAAAATGCCCTGAGTGTCTTTATTCTTAAGAATGTCATAAAAATAAACAGGGTTTCTTTCCATTTGTAAAGCTCCAATACCAGAGCCCAAGGCTAAAGAGCTCCCTGAACTGTGTCCACTGTGAGGGAGCCCACTGCACAATCCCAGTGCCCTCAGGATGCTCCCGGGGGCTTCCACACATTTGAAGGCGCTTCTAGATGGAAAAGAGGCACACTGAATGGCACACTTTGTTTGTTTGTTTGTTTGTTTGTTTTTTTCTGAGACGGAGTCTCGCTCTGTCACCCAGGCTGGAGTGCAGTGGCGTGATTTCAGCCCACTGCAAGTCCACCTCCTAGGTTCAAGCGATTCTCCTGCCTCAGTCTCCCAAGTAGCTGGGACTACAGGCATGTGCCACCACATCTGGCTAATTTTTTTGTATTTTTAGTAGAGACGAAGTTTCCTGATATTGGTCAGTCTGGTCTCGAACTCCTGACCTTAAATGATCTATCTGCCTCAGCCTTCCAAAGTGCTGGGGTTATAGGTGTGGGCTACTGTGCCTGGCCAAATGACACAGTTTTTTTTTTTTTTTTAAACACAGAGATAATTCTCCTCTAGGGGTCTTCTTAAGTGCACAGGAAACCTAAACTGAAAATAACAGTAAGTAGTTAAGACCAATTTGTAATCCCAGCTGCTCGGGAGGATGAGGCAGGAGAGTTGCTTGAGCCCAGAAGACAGTGGTTGCAGTGAGCTGAGATCACGCCACTGCACTTCAGCCTGGCCGACAGAGCAAGACTCCGTCTCAATAAAAAAACCAAATGGAGGACATTCATCAACGCATTTTACAGTAACAAAATTAAATGTCTATTAGTGGAAAACTGATTAAAAATTGGGGGAGCAGAGTCCATTCACATTATCACAGAGTTGTGTTTTTGTTTGGTTGACTGGTTGTTTTTTTTGTTTTGTTTTTCTGAGACGGAGTTTTGCTCTTGTCACCCAGGCTGGAGTGCAGTGGTGCAATCTCGGCTCACTGCAACCTCTACCTCCCAGGTTCAAGTGATTCTCCTGCCTCAGCCTCCCAAGTAGCTAGAATTACAGGCATGTGCCACCACACCTGACTAATTTTGTATTTTTAGTAGAGATGTGGTTTCACAATGTTAGCCAGCCTGGTCTCGAACTCCTGACCTCAGGTGATCTGCCTGCTTCAGCCTCCCAAAGTGCTGGGATTACAGGCGCGAGCCACCATGCCCAGCCTATCACAGAGTTCTGATCAGAAGAGAAGAGAAATCTGTCGTATTTCATCAGAAAAATGCCAGAGTGAGTTGGTAAAAATGGAAGGTGAACAGTCAGAATTCAAGAGGCTACGCCCAGGTCTCCGTAGACATCCTAGACGAGGTCAACAAGAGAAGGAGGGAGAAAGTGTACAACATTTTGCATTCTTGCAACAGCGAGGGCAAGATTGCAGGTGGTGCAAGGCCAGATGGAACAGGAGACGTGGCTGCACAGCCCCACGCAGGCCCCTCTCAGCAGCCCAGGCAGAGACCTTCTCTTCAGGGTCATGGTCTCCCACTGAGCAAAACCACAGGCAACTGAAGCAAATGAAGAGAGGGAACTGGGGCTCTGGTTAGCTCCTCCTAAGGAAGCATGGGCTGGACGAGGAGTAGTTTGGGAAGGATTTGTGTACCAGATGAATGAGAAAGCCACAAAGGGGCTGGCACTGGGCTGCAAACAAGGACAGTCATGTGCCCGTGGGCCCATCTGTTAGCGGACAAACATCACCCAGTTATATGGCCACTGCGGCACAGCAGAGAGAATGCAAGCCACAAATGGAAATTTAAGTTTTCCAGTAGCCACATTAAACACAGAAAGGTAACACTGATTTTTTGTTTTGTTTTGCTTTAATAAAGATGGGGTTTCACCATGATGGCCAGGCTGGTCTTGAACTCCTGACCTCAGGTGATCCACCCACCTCGGCCTCCCAAAGTGCTAGGATTACAGGCGTGAGCCACCATGCCCGGCCACTTAGTAGGTTTTTAAGGTTCATCCATCTTGTAGGATGTATCAGAATGTCATTCCTTGTTATGGCCCAAATAATATTCCATGGTACAGATAAACCACTTATCCATTCATCAGCCAATGGACGTTTAGCTTGTTTTTGCTTTTTGGCTATTGCGGATAATGCTGCTGTGAACATTTGTGTGATGTGTTTTCATTTCCACCTGGGAATAGAATTGCTGGGTCACATGTAATCCTGTGCTTAACTTTTTGAGGAACCTCTTGTTTTCCACAGCAGCCTCACCACTTTATTTTTATTTTTGAAATTTTACTTTTTTTTGAGACAGAGTCTCGCTCTGTCACCCAGGTTGGAGTGCAGTGGCACAGTCATGGCTCACTTGCAGCCTCGACCTCCCAGACTTAAATGATCCTCCCACCTCAGCCTCCCTGGGACTATAGGCACATGCCACCACAACTAGCTAATTTTTTTCTTTTTTTGAGATGGAGTCTGGCTCTGTTACCCAGGCTGGAATGCAGTTGGCACAATCTCAGCTCACTGCAACCTCCGCCTCCTAGGTTCAAGCGACTCTCCTGCCTTAGCCTCCCAAGTAGCTGGGACTATAAGTGTGCCACCACCATGCCTGGCTAAATTTTTTTGTATTTTTAGTAGAGACGGGGTTTCACCCTGTTAGCCAGGACAGTCTTGATCTCCTGATCTCTTGATCCGCCTGCCTTGGCCTCCCAAAGTGCTGAGATTACAGGCGTGAGCCACCGCGACCAGCCCACACCTAGCTAATTTTTGTATTTTTGGAGAGATGAGGTTTCACCACGTGGCTTACAGTGGTTTCCAATTCCTGGGCTCAAGCCATCCACCCTCCAAATTACTGGGATCACAGGCATGAGCCACTGCGCCCAGCACAGCTGCACCACTTTGCATTGGTTCCCACCAGCAGGGTAGAAGGGTGCCAATTTCTCTATCTCCTCGCCAGCGCCTGTTACTGTCTTTTTTACTAGAGTCATTCTAGAGGATGTGAAGTGAGTATGGATACATATCTTCTGAGAGCAAATCTATCTCTTCTATCATAGCAAAATTTTAAAGTCCCTTCAGGGACAATTAAGAAACAGATTCCAGTGCCCCACAAGTGCTGTGTCTCAAGAGGTGTGGACACATGGGTGAGTGAGGCAGACCAGTCCTTCCTACTAGCATGACTGTGTGCTAGTTATCTACCATCCCTCTGCCTCAACTGCCACATCTATAAAAAGGAGACAGTAATATCTGTTAAATGAGGACTTAGTGAGATGGCATACGTAAAGCATCCAGAAAAGCACCTGCAAACAGTAAACTGTTGTTTCTTATTATTATTACTTTGATATAAGCTCCTATTAGCAACAGAGACTTTTTTTTTTTTGAGAAAGAGTTTCGCTCTATCACCCAC
Organism: Aotus nancymaae; assembly: GCF_030222135.1. NCBI lineage: Eukaryota > Metazoa > Chordata > Mammalia > Primates > Aotidae > Aotus > Aotus nancymaae. The sequence continues at coordinate 24,404,405 of NW_026988455.1, forward strand.
ACTGCATTCAGTGGTGCAGTCACGGCTCACTGCAGCCTCGACCTCCAAGGCTCAAGTGATCCTCCCACTTCAGCCTTCCAAGTAGCTGGGATGACAGGCACGCACGGTCATGCCTGGCTAATTTTGTTCTGTTTTGTTTTTTGTAGAGACCAAGTCTTGCTGTGTTGTCCAGGCTGGTCTTGAACTCCTGGCCTCAAGTGATCCTCCTGCCTCAGCCTACCGATTAGCTGGGATTACGGACATGAGCCACTGTACCCGGCAGAGTGACTTCATTTGTTGCAGCAAATTAGAAACACCACAGCAATCCACTGGCTGTCATGTGATCTAATCAAGTGGTAAATAAACCAGTGACAATCTCAAAGACAGCTGGCTGGGGTGCAGGACCCCAGTCAGAGACCCTCTTATATATGTGACTGACTTCAAATCATGGCATTGCTGAGCAAGAGGAGCAAGATGGCCTGGACTGATCTGAACAGAAGCCGCCAGAAAAGTCATCCTCAGCGACTAATGGGAGAGCCTGGAGGAGGCCACCACAACCTTTCAAAGTGTAGGATCTACCATACATAGTAATGAGCATCAACACTTAGCTGCGCAGCTTAAAGGGCGGCAATAAACAGACGACCCCCATGTTAAGATGCAGAATACTGCTAGCCTGCACTGTCTAACACAAGAGCTACTGGCCACACATGGCTATTTAAATTAAATGAAATAAATCTTAAAATTCAGTTCCGCCATCTCATGAGCCACATTTCCAGCTCTCTGAAGCCACGTGTGGGTCATGGCTACCATCCTGGGCAGTGCAGACAGAACACTTCCTCCGCTGCAGGAAGCTCTGTGAACAGTCCTGCCTTAGATCCTCAGACCACAAGCTAAGTTCCTCACAAGACACTCAGCCTGCCCCTTCTGTAAAACGGGAGCAGTCACAATGCCTGTCAGGGTAAGGTGACTGTGAAGAATTTTATACTCTATAGAAAACATACACATGGATCGAAGCCCCTGTGTGTGCCTGTGTTCCGTGGTTCGTTAAGTTTGAGCTCTTACTACAAAGAGAAGGGCATGACTTGGGCTTCTGCCCAGTGCCCTCAGGCAGGCACAGTTCTCTTTGAGTCCTTACTTTGTTGGGTGTTAGTAAGATGTGCTCAGCTGAAGGGCTGAGGTGGTCTTAGACTCCCAAGTGTATGGAACATTCCTGGCCTACATAGAATTTCTCTCCGTCTTGGCTTCTTCCAAGAAGTGCTTCTAAAATCCAAAGCTGAGGCAGCTTTCTCCTGGGGAGGTCCAGCCGGCTTGGTACTCACTTGGAGAGTGTTTGTGAGCAGCACTGTCTTGACAGTACGAGGGAGGAAGTTGTAACCGAGGTTCAGCTCCTCTCCCCGGACGCTCCATATCAAGACATTTCTGTGCCCATCTCCCTGTGTGAGAGGTTCTAAGTTTCTTTCTAGGTCCTCACGCCCCCAAATCCAAACAATGCTTTATTCTTAAGACATTCAGCCGGGCGCGGTGGCTCAAGCCTGTAATCCCAGCACTTTGAGTGGCCGAGGCGGGTGGATCACGAGGTCAAGAGATTGAGACCATCCTGGTCAACATGGTGAAACCCCGTCTCTACTAAAAATACAAAAAATTAGCTGGGTATGGTGGCGCGTGCCTGTAATCCCAGCTACTCAGGAGGCTGAGGCAGGAGAATTGCCTGAACCCAGGAGGCAGAGGTTGCGGTGAGCCAAGATCACGCCATTGCACTCCAGCCTGGGTAACAAGAGCGAAACTCCATCTCAAAAAAAATAAAAAAATAAAATAAAATAAAGAGACATTCATTCAAAGATGCCCTGATAGATTCCACTTCTTAACAGCAACTGTCAAGAAGTAATCACAATTCTAAGAACTTTTTTGGATCAGTTGTCAAATACAGATTTAAAAGAGCAATCTCAAACTTATCATAAAGTCGCTGGGGGCAGGGGTGCACTTTTGGAGGCAGCCTGCCAATCCGGCATGGGCGTTATGTATCCATTAACTATTATTCCTTACTGCTGTGACCACAGTTTCTCCAAAACAAGAGAGTAAAGCACAGTGCCTGGGCCAGACATTTGGCTTTATTCTTCGGCATGTAATTTAGAAAAGAATATCACTGATCCTCAGTGGGGCTAGCACACACACGCAGACATACAACCAACCAAAGCAGGTCTAGAACGGCTGCTGCCCGAGTCTCCTGTGACACGGGGCAAAAAGTCCAAGTTAAGTTTTCCTCTGACAGAGGCAGAGAGTGGCATCAGTCTAATTGCCTTTTCCCTTGGCCTCAAGCCCATCTCATAGTTCTGCTGTAACCAGTTCACTGAAAGCAAGCACAGACACTGCACCTTCACTGTAGTACAGGCGTTCTTCTTAAGGCTTGAATTTGCACATGACACTACAGATTTTCAACTATATACAGAGCATTCAGGGGAAAGCAAAGCTCTCACAACAGAATGTGTGTGGTCGGCATGACCTTGAGCTGCTCTCCTGAAAAACTGAGAAAGAGCAAATATGGACACATAAGAATGGAGAGTGAGGCCCACTGGAGCCCCAAAGGCACATCTTCCCTTTAAATCTGGACCCCGCTATCATTCTTGGCTGAATCCTGGAGAAAGATGCATTTCCCAAGCCGGAGAGGAGACAGGGAACTGGTTACTTTCTTTTTAACCCATGTCACAGAAGTCTGGAGGCGAGATGTAATGGAGGCTGTTGGGCTTTCAAGAGTCTCTTCTGCTAAAATCGCTTGCTGGAGGGAGCACCTTATTTTGGCTCTTTTTGTTCTAATGCCTTCCATGTGTTTTTGGTGACAAGGTTCATGCCAGTTTCCACTGCAGTCATTCAAGGGATATTCTCACTCCATTGTTGTGACTAGGGGCCCCCTCTGTATTTCACTTGGGAGGTTTTGGTGTCTGTTGCAAGCTGCCCTAGGCCCTCCCACTGTCCCCATGGACTGTATATTCTTTGTGTGAACTAGCGATCGTCCAGTGCCAGCTCCGGCCTTGACCCCACGGGCATTTTCCATTACACCTCACCTCCAGACTGTCCCCGCTAGCATCCGCTCCTGGATGGCATGGTTTCTCAAATGACTTTCCCCTTCCCCGACCCAAAGGCCTCCATCATGTTTGATCTGTTTCTCCCTCAAAGTCCAGGGACTTTGGCAGGAAAGGATTAAACATTTCTTTTACTCCCTTCTCTCATCCATGTCCATTTCAGACAGCGCAAGGGAATGTGAAGAGCCAGGCCTGACTCTAGCGTGAGCCCCGTGCACTGGCTGGTGTCAGCGGATGTGCTACGGTGTGCAACTGGCCCTGCGCAGGACTTTGACGGGACATTTTCCCATGTGAATTGACCCTGGTGCTGGGCTGACTTGTAAGATCACCTCCACAGCTAATTTTTCTCAAAATACTTTCAAAAAACTCCACAGACACCGTCTGATGTCAGATGACCACCACTGTTTCTAGTCCTTCACACTGACATTTGCGCCAGCCAGCACACTTCAAATCCATACAACATGGTGGGGGCAGGTATGTACAGAGCATGCACATATCTGTGGAAGGTTCTTCAGCAGAGCCGTTTCTCATAGCAGTAGCCTAATTTTTTTTTCTTTTTTGAGACAAAGTCTTGCTCTGTCACCCAGGTTGGAGTGCAATGGAATGATCTCAGTTAACTGCAACCTCCACTTTCTCTCCTGCCTCAGCCTCCCGAGTGGCTGAGATTACAGGCACCCCCCACCACACTCAGCTAATTTTTGTATTTTCACTATGTCAACCAGGCTAGTCTCGAACCTTTTTTTTTTTTTTGAGAGAGAGAGTTTCACTCTTGTTGCCCAGGCTGGAGTGCAATGGCATGATCTCAGCTCACTGCAACCTCTGCCTCCCAGGTTCAAGCAATTCTCCTGCCTCAGCCTCCCAAGTAGCTGGAATTACAGGTGTGTACCATCACATGTGGCTAATTTTGTATTTTTTTAGTAGAGATGGGGTTTCACCATGTTGGTCAGGCTGGTCTTGAACTCCTGACCTCAAGTGATCCACCTGCCTTGGCCTCCCAAAGTGCTGGGATTACAGGCGTGAGCCATGGCGTCCAGCTTGAATTTCGATGGAGGGAAATTCTGATGAGACCTCTCAATAGTAATAAAAAGGGGGCTCTTGGCCACAGCCCGATGACCCAAGTCCATCTCCTCCCATGTTCCCACCCTGAGGATGGTGTCCTCCCTGTCACAGCCAATTTAATTCCCAGCTAAACTCACCTAAAGCAGATTTCAGAAAAAGGACTACAGAAAGTGAAAATAAACTGCACAAGGGTCTCATACCCGGTCAGCTTAGCTGTTTTGCTTGGATTCTGGGTTTTGATTTTGGCCTTTTGCACTCTGGTCTGTGGGCCGCCTCTTTGGGTTCTGTCTTTCTCACTGGCAAACCTTCCTCGAAACTGAGCCCTTCCCAGTCTCTGGGCAGGATCAGACTTCCAGCATCAGGAGGGCCTGCCCGGGGCCAAGGTACTTCATTGAGTGTTTGGTCACTTGTGGGCCTTGCAGCACAGTCTCGCTCACTGAGCCCTGTCCCCTGCAGTGCCCACAGGCCGAGTGACAAGTTGCCTCCTGGAGCACATCTCCATGGCTGTGCCCGGATGCTCAGCTCAGCCAGCACATGTAGCTTCTTTACTCGTGTTCCTGCCCTTGCTCTCAGCTGCTCCTCCTGTGCTTTTCGACAAGAGCTTTGCAGCTTATGACAACCTCCTCCTCAGGATTCTTTGGTTCTCACCATTTTTTTTTTTTCCCTAAAAGAGAAACCTTAAGCTTCTCAGGACTTCAGCCATGTCACTGGTCACCAACTTTTACCCAGAGCACCATGAAAATCAGGGACCCCCTCTGGCATCCACCTCATTCAGACACACGTGAGTATCCTACCACACGAGGCTCTGGGTGTAGCCTTAGAGCTTTGACTGGAAGAAACAGGCCTTTTCGGAGCTTCTTAGAAATACAAGTGCTAAGGCCGGGCATGGGTGCGGTGGCTGACACCTGTAATCCCAGCACTTTGGGAGACTGACATGGGCGTATCACCTGAGGTTGAGAGTTTGAGACCAGCCTGGCCAATACGGTGAAAAGCCGTCTCTACTAAAAATACAAAAATTAGGCAGGTATGATGGCGTGCCTGTAACTGCAGCTACTTAGGAGGCTGAGGAGGGAAAATCGCTTTAACCCAGGAGGTGGAGGCTGCAGTGAGCTGAGATTGCACCTCTGCACTCCAGGCTGGGTAACAGAGCAAGACCCCGTCTCAAACAAACAAACAAAAAACAAATTCTAAGGCACCAGCCCACAGCCACAATCATAAACTTCTCAAGCTTTCCTTTTAGAATTCATGTCTCATCTCAGGAGCCTTGAACAACTTTATTGAGGTGAAATTTACATACATGCCATAAAATCACCTATTTTACTTATTTTAGTAAATTTTAACCAATCTTAAACATTCCCTCATCCCAAAAGGGTTCCTTGTGCCCATTCGCAGCTACTGTCCACACCCAGCCCAAGTCCAGCCCCCTGCTAACCCATTCCTGCCTCTAGTTTTCCCTCTTCAGGACATTGCATATCAATAGAACCATACAATACATGGTATTTCCCCCTTGGCTTCTTTCATTTGATCACTTTTGAGGTTCATCCATGTTGTAGCATGTACTTTGTCCCTTTTCATATCTGAGACTATTCCATTGTGTGGATGTAACATACTGTGTTTAGCAATTCACCAGCTTATGGAAATTTGGGTTATTCCCAGTTTGGCACCAAGAATAGAGATACGAAGATCTACATGAGCTACATGATGCAGCTACAAGTATTAGTTCACAAGTCTCCTATAGACATATTTTTTTTAAATTCACATGGGTCTATTCCTAGGAATCTATGGTTATACATTGAATTTGTATTTACCATAGGAAACTGCCAAAGTGCTATCCAAAGGGGCTGCAACTAGCTTCTCCTCACCCTGACCAACACTTCTTACTGCCTGGCTCTTTTATTACAGCCACCCTAGTGTGAGAGACGTTGTATTTCATAGCTTTAATTAGTATTTCTCTAATGGCCAAAGATGTTGAGTATCTTTTCAATGTGTATTGGTCATTTTATATCTTCTTTTAGAGAAATGTCTATTCAAACCCTTTCCCCATTTTTTACATGAGTTCTTTTTTGTTTTTCTCCTTGAACACATTTAATAGCTGCTGTTTACATGGGTTCTTAATGAATATTTCTTTATATATATAAATCTTTTATCAATATGATTTGCAAATATTTTCTCCTATCTGTGACTTTTTTCATTTCTTTAATGGTGGCTTACGATACACAAGTTGTTAACTTGGATAAAGTACAATTCACCAATTATTATTTTTGTTTTTTTGAGATGGAGTCTTGCTCTATAGGCCAGGCTGGAGTGCAGTGGCACCATCTTGGCTCACTGCAACCTCTACCACCCAGGTTCAAGTGATTCTCCTGCCTCAGCCTCCTGAGTAGCTGGGATTACAGGCGCCAGCCACCATGCCTGGCTAATTTTTTTTGTATTTTTAGTTGAGATGGGGGTTTTGCCATGTTGGCCAGGCTGGTCTTGAACTCCTGACCTCAGGTGATCTGCCCGCATTGGCCTCTCAAAGTGCTGGGATCACAGGCTTGAGCCATCTTGCCCAGCCCTATTTTGACCTTTCTGATGATACTATGGATGATATTTAGTTTTCACAATTTATTGCTATATTGCGTATAGCCACATACAACTGATTTTTGTATATACATGTTATATCTTGCCACCTTGCTGAACTCATTAGCTCCATTGTGTGCACACCAGTGTGGGTATATGTACCCTTTAGGATTTTCTACATAATAGAATTATGTCATCTGCAAACAAAGACAATTTTATTTCTCCCTTTCCAATCTGGATGCTTTTCCTTGCTTTATTGCACTGGTTAGAAACTGCAGTACAGTGTCAATAATAGGTGGTGTGTATAGACACCTTTGACTTGCCACTGATCTTATGAGTATATTCTCTCATCCTAAGTATGCTGTCTGGCTCCATTACCCAGGCTGGAGTGCAGTGGTGCCATCTCGGCTTGCTGCAACCTCCGCCTACTGGGTTCAAGCGATTCTCCTGCCTCAGCCTCCCGAGTAGCTGGGACTACAGGCACCTGCCACCGTGCACAGCTAATTTTTGTATTTTTAGTAGAGTCAAGGTTTCACCATATTGGCCAGGATGGCCTCGAACTCGTGATCTCAAGTGATCTGCCCACCTCAGCCTCCCAAAATGCTGGGATTACAGGTGTGAGCCGCTGCACCTGACCTGTGGATGTCTTTCATCAAACTGAAAAAACTCTCTTCTATTCTAATTTTTTTCCATTTTTATCATGAATATGTATTAGACTTTGTCAAAAGCTCTTTCCCCATCATTTGAGATGACTCAAATACATTAATTGCTTTTCTGATATTAAACGTGTCTCACTTGGTCAGGTGTCTAAATCTATGTTATTTGATTTGTTCATTTTTTTTGTAACTATTAATATATTTGTGAGAGATTTTCTATCAGGGTAATACTGGTTTCACAGAGTGACTTGGTAAGTATTCCTTACTCTTCTACTTCCTGAGTCTGTGAAAATGGTATGATTGCCTCTTTAAATGTTTGGCAGCATTCTTCTTGTATCCTTTCAGGAATAAACCGGAAGTCATCTAAAAGTGACTGAGCTTCATTTCTGATGAAACTACCTACATCATTTGTACTGAATGAAGCCTGGAGGTTTTTCCCCATCAGGAATCTCCATCCTCTTCTTAATGGCCAAAGGCAGGAAAGAGTCACCTGGCTGGGGCCATAGATAAAGCTAAGCCTGGCTCATGAATGGGCAAATCGTAGTACAGCTGGTCTTCCACATCTGTGGATTCAACCAATCATGGATCAGAAATATTTGGGAAAAAATTACAACAGAAATAATATTCATTAAAAAGTACAGTAGAACAGCTATTTATATAGCATTTATGTTGTATTAGGCATTATAAGTAATCTAGAGATGATTTAAAGTACATGGGAAGATGTATGCAGGTTATATGCAAATACTACACCATGTTACATAAGGGACTTAAGTCTATGTGGTTTTTGGCATCTGTGGGGGTCCTGGAAACTGAGAGACAAATGTAACACTATGTGCTGATAATCTCAGTAATCTGGAAGACACATTCACAGAACTCCAAACTCAACAACTTTAATATTTCCCACAGTTCCAAAGTCTTTTAAGAATAAGATTCATATATTGATATAAAACTTAACCTGCAGGTTTGTAACAGGAAGATTCAGGTCATTAGGAACATAAAAGCATCTGCTCCTCATCCCTGAGATACAACCTTGCAAATATTAGGGAATAAAAAACTCCACGACTTTGAACTGCCTCTAAAATCTAAGATGATAATTCTCAAACCTGAGTGACTGTAGGTTTGTGCCTCAAACATTACTCAAGGGGGAAAGTGCTTCTTAAACTGCAGTTTCCTGGGCTCTAATTTCAGTCTGGGTGAAGCCCAGAAATTGGCTGCTGTAGCTGGCACTCGCGCTGCACTCAGTACTCACCAGAGGTGGATTAAGAGTATTTGGCCTGAGGACACCTCAGTACATAAGTCTTTAGGGTAATGAACTGCAACCTAACTTAGTATGTAACTAACTGAAAGCTCAATTAGGAGTACAGTCATGACATTTTAGTCAATGGCAGACAGCACATACGATAGTGGTACCATAAGATTAATACTAGGCCCGGGTGTGGTGGCTCACACCTGTAATCCCAGCACTTTGGGAGGTCAAGGCAGGAGGAACACAAGGTCAGGAGTTCAAGACCAGCCTGACCAACATGGTGAAACCCTGTCTCTACTAAAAATACAAAAATTAGCTGGGCATGGTGGTGTGCGCTGTAATCCCAGATACTCAGGAGGCAGGAGAATCACTTGAACCCAGGAGGTGGAGATTGCAATGAGCTGAGATCACGCCACCGCACTCCAGTCTAGGCAACAAAGGGAGACTCCATCTCAAAAAAAAAAAAAAAAAAAAGTAGAAATTCTAATACTGTATTTTTACTGCACCTTTTCTGTATGTTTAGACATACAAATCATCGTTTTCCAACTGCTTACAGTATTCAGTACAGTGACATGCTGTACAAGTCTGTAGCCTTAGAACAACAGGCTATTCTAGACAGCCTAGGTGTGTAGTGGGCTACACCTTCTAGGATTGTGTAAGAATACTCTAAGATGTTCCCACAACAATGAAATATAAAATTTTGGGCAGGGCGCGGTGGTTCATGCCCGTAATCCCAGCACTTTGGGAGGCTGAGGCAGACAGATCACAAGGTCAGGAGTTTGAGACCAGACTGGCCAACATGGTGAAACCCCATCTCTACTAAAAATACAAAAATTAGCAGGGTGTGGTGGTTCGCACCTGTAATCCCAGCTACTTGGGAGGCTGTGGCAGAAGTAATCCTGTAATCCCAGCTACTCAGGAGGCTGAGGCAGGAGAATCACCTGAACCCAGGAGGCGGAGGTTGCAGTGCGCCAAGACCGTGCCATTGCACTCCAGCCTGGGTGACAAGAGTGAGACTTCATCTCAAAAAAAAAAAAAAAAAAAAATTTTTTTTTTTTTGTAAAAAGTATCCCCATCAAGAGAGATGCATAACAGTACAATGCATAATGGTATACTTTTGTATATTTTTATATCAAACAGTCTTAATCATAGCAGCCAAGCTTCAGTCAACAAAGTCACCAACTTTAAATTGTATAAAAAGCCAAACATCGAGCTGTAATCAATGAAGCTGTCTCTGTATATCAGTTGTTTTTCTCTACCTCATTTCTGCTTTCTGTTCATAAATGCTGCCTGGCCACGTGACAGACAGGAGTCCTTTGAACCTATCCTCGTTCGGAGGACTATCCAATTCTAGAATCATGCCAGTTAAGAACTAAGCTAAATTTGTAATTTTCTCTTTAATGGCAATAACAATCTCACATTCTTATTGATCACTCTTAAAGACCATCATCTCTGATGAGCAGCAAACTTAATGTGCAATAAATTCCTGTCTCTTGGATCTTTCATTTCTTTCTGCCCCAGAGGAGTAACTTAATGGTGTGTTAGAAGCACAATGGCAGTTACTGATGAACAAAAAGCATACAAAACACCACTTTTTAAGGATCTAAGGTAGCAACTGAATTTGCTGGAAGGGCTTATTTGGCTCATGACCTTTTAGAAAGTGTTAACTGTTGATAAGGAAGGGAAATAAAGGTATGAAAACACTGGGGAATAACCTGTATGAGAGAAAATGGCCATAATTAAGTTACATGATACCTAGCTAGTTGCTGACTCCAACAAGCCACCTGAGGCTGGCTGATAGCTCTTCGCCCTGCAATCCTGTCTCCAAGAGGTGGTTAAACCAGAAGCAGGCAACTGGTCCTTTAGGATTCAGATTTGGCTCTTCTGTCTGTAAACCTGTGAGGCCCTTTACTTAAACACAGTTCTCCTGACGATCCACAACAGGAGCATAACCATGGAAAGGTCTGAGCACCATTCCTCCCACTAGAAAGTACCTGGCCAGGCGCAGTGGCTCACACCTGTAATCCCAGCACTCTGGGAGGTAGAGGCGGCAGATCACCTGAGGTCGGGAGTTCAAGAAGAGCCTTGGCAACATGGCGAAACCCTGTCTCTATAAAAATACAAAAAATATTAGCAGGGCATGGTGACACATGCCTATAATCCCAGCTAACTCAGGAGGCTGAGGCAGGAGAGTCGCTTGAACCCGGGAGGTGGAGGATGCGGTGAGCCGAGATTGTGCCATTGCACTCCAGCCTGGGCAACGAGAGAGAAACTCTAGCTCAAAAAAAAAAAAAAAAAAAAGAAAGAAAGAAAGAAAAGAAAAGAAAAAGAAAGTAGCCTGAGGGGTGGCTGGCTATCTTGTCTTTCTGAGGTGTAAGAGTCATCCCTGCATCCAGCTGACAAGACATTATCAGCTAAGAGCTGTAAACAAGGTAAGGGCAAGATTCTTAAAACAATTAATGTGCATATGTATAGAGTATACTGAGCCCTGAGCCCTCTAAGGGCCAGGATAGCTTCCAGAAACTCGTGAGGGAAAATGATCAGAAAAGAGGAGGAAGCCAGAGAAAGGTGCCTGGGTTCCACTAAACGCCAGCCTGCTCCACTCAGAGAAGTGCACTTTGAGAGAACCAATGGAAAGGAGCCTGGGCTGTTGGAACCTAGTCCCTATGAATTCACAGCATAATAGCTGTAAAAAAAAATCATAATTAAATGGCAGAGAACTTTCTAAGAACAAAATATTTATATCCACTTTATTCCATAGGATAGTTTAGGTGGGTTATGAAGTTATTTATATATACTCAGATTTTTAAAATATACTAGAATATACATTTTTGCTACTATCTAAATAGCATTGAAGCCAATTTAAGTTGGAATTGACATGCTTATAAGTTACAATAAAAACCTGAGGACTGAGCATGTGTGTCTCATGCTTCAAATCCTAGCACTTTGGGAATCCAAGGTAGGAGAATCACTTGAGGCCAGAAATTCAAGACCAGCATGGGCAACATAGCAAGATCCCATCTCTGAAAAATCAGCTGGCGGTGGTGGCACCTGCCTGTAGTCCTAGTTACTTGGGAGGATCACTTGAGCCCAGGAGGTCAAGGTTACAGTAAACTGTAACTTTACCACTGCACTCCAGCCTGGGACACACAGCAAGATCCTACGTTTAAAAAGTAAAACTAAACAATACTTGGAAGGTATAAACAAGTGAAATTTCAGTCTAAAGAAGTTTAAACTTTGATCTGCAGTTACATTTTCCTTTTTCTTTTTCTTTTTTGAGACAGGGTCTCCCTCTGTTGCCCAGGCTGGAGTGCAGTGGTGTGATCTTGGCTCACTGCAACCTCCACCTCCCAGGTTCAAGCAATTCTCGTGCCTCAGCCTCCTGAGTAGCTGGAATTATAGCCATATGCCACCACACCCAGATAATTTTTCTATTTTTAGTAGAAACAGAGTTTCACCATGTTGGCCAGACTGGCCAACATGACCTCGGTGATCTGCCTGCCTCAGCCTCCCAAAGTGCTGGGATTATAGGCGTGAGCCACTGCACCCAGCCAACAGTTACATTTTCTAGACTAGAGGTCTAAAATGTCCCTTAAACTGCTAACCCTTTAGGAAGGCAGCCTACTGCCTTTATTCTCAGGACCAAAATATGCAAGTTTTCTTCTTGCCTTACTATCTGCCTCATCACAAAGCTCCACATGGAAGAACATACAATGACCCACCCGACTTTAGAAATCACTCTTGCAATCTTGAAAGTTACTTCTTTTGAGCACACATCAAGAGAATGAGATTCTGTTGCAATTTATAAAGCAGTTAGCTTTACTTAGAATGTGGGGACCAATGTTACAAATCCATACCAGAAACTGAATTAGTGATGGATGTCAAAAAATTCAAGGTGAATTGTAACATCTGCAAATTTCTCCCCCTAGAAATATAATCAACTTTTAAAAGTTCTCCAAAGACCAACTATTTCAGATTATATTTGAAAGGAAAAGACTAATTAATTAAATACATCATGCATCTAAAGTCTACAAGTATAAACAAAGATAATGATGGTAACTTTCCTGTAGTTTTCAATAGATAAACTTCATTGGGCACAACTGTCCTTCTTAAAAGAATGCAGCATCCCTCTCCACAGGAATATGCTCTAAAAGTAGAACTGCTATTTACGTCTCTACTCATCTAGCCATTAGCTTAGATTGCCAACTCCAGCACCATGTTTTACAAATGAATTAAGAAGACACTTTTAGACAATAAGTGTCTAGACACTTTTAGACAAAAAGTGGCTTACAGGCGTAAGCCACTGTACCCTGGGCAACACTAAGACAATACAAAAGCAAACGTAAAACACAGATGTGTCCCTCTGGGCCGGGCGCAGTGGCTCACACCTGTAATCCCAGTACTTTGGAAGGCCAAGGAGGGCAGATCACCTGAGGTCAGGAGTTCAAGACCAGACTGGCCAACATGGTGAAACTGTTTCTATTAAAAATACAGGCCAGACGAGGTGGCTCAAGCCTGTAATCCCAGCACTTTGGGAAGCCAGGGTGGGCGGATCACAAGGTCAAGAGATCAAAACCATCCCGGCCAACACGGTGAAACCATCTCTACTAAATATACAAAAATTAGCTGGGTGTGGTGGTGTGCACCTGTAGTCCCAGCTACCCAGAGGCTGAGGCAGAAGAATCACTTGAACCCGGGAGGTGGAGGTTGCAGTGAGCAGAGATTGCGCCACTGTACTCCAGCCTGGTGACAGAGCGAGACTCCTCTAAGAAAAAAAAAAAAAAGCCAGGTGTGGTGTCAGGCACCTGTGATCCCAGTTACTTGAGAGGCTAAGGCAGGAGAATTGCTTGAACCCAAGAGGCAGAGGCTGCAGTGAGCCAAGATGATGCCACTGCACTCTAGCCTGGGTGACAGAGCAAGACTCTGTCTCAAGGAAAAAAAAAAAAAAAAACACCATATATGTGTCCCCTTATTCATAAGTTAGATGTATAGTCTTCTCAGCAACAATAACGTAGAAAATGTGAAACACTCTACTAAACGTTTAACACTGCTTATAATTTTTATGTATGTTGGAAGATGCTAATGTTCTAAAAAAAAAAAAGTAACAACTGAAATCTTCCTAACATTATATGACAAGCAAAACTGACTGTGTGGAACTAAAAGTGTAATCTCAAACATCAAAAATAACAAAGCCAGCCAGGCGTGTGACTCACACCTGTAATCCCAGCACTTTGGGAGGCTGAAGTGGGAGGATCGCTTGAGTCCAGAAGTTTAGGACCAGCCTGGGCAACACAGTGAAACCCCATCTATGGAAGAAAGAAAAAAGGAAAAGAAAAACACAGTAAGGCCTTAAGTGACGCCCAATGATGACAGGCCAGCAGAACGGCAACATGCCCTGTGCCAGGCATAGGCCTGCACTGTGCTTACTTGTCTTACGTTGCTCTCCCCTACAGGACTGCTCTGAAAATGACCATAGTTTTGTCCTTACTAGCATCCATCAGATTTAGATTAAACTGAGAATCTAGTGGCTAATCCAGTAGTTAAAGCTACTTTACCACAATATTACTAGAAGTAACATTTTGTTAAAACCAGGTCTCCAATAAATAAAACACACAGAGTGAACACAGTACGGGATAAAGACTGACTTTAGGAAAAAGAGCTACTGCTGACATCATCTCTCTAACAGTCATCAGATTTTTCTATGAGAAGGCCAGAGGCTCGCACCTGTATACACAGTGTGCGAGTGCAAGAAAGACCAAGGAAAGCAGCTATCCAATTTCTTACAAAGGCGTATAAAGACAAGTTCGAGGAAAAAGCTTTAGAGTTATTTTCACAATCTGTATCTGAAGACAATTCACAATGCTGCGATTCAACCCTGGGTTGTTAACAACTGTTACTTATGTTAACATGAAGACATGAAGGTGTTTTTTTTGTTTTTTTTTTTTTCCTGAAACAGAGTCTCATTCTGTTGCCCAGGCTGGAGTGCAGTGGTGTGATCTCGGCTCACTGTAATCAGAGCCTCCCGGGTTCAAGCAATTCTGCCTCAGCCTCCTGAGTAGCTGGGATTACAACCATGCACTACCACACCCGGCTAATTGTTGTGTATTTTTAGTACAGATGGGGTTTCACCATATTGGCCAGGCTGGTCTCGAACTCGACCTTGTGATCCGCCCACCTTGGCATCCCAAAGCTGGGATTACAGGCGTGAGCTACTGTGCCCGGCCCAACATCAAGGTTTTTAAAAGGCCTTCTGTCTTTTCATAGTACAAGCTGCTTCAGTCATTCCAACATAGAAACAGACAATTTTAAAGTTACATATAATGTGTCTACCCTGTTCAGGATTTTAAGTAGTTTGTGTGGTACATAAAGCTCTTAACTTTCCCCCCAGAAAGCATAAATTGAATATAATGAGAAAGAGGGTGGTAAAAGCAGAGCCAGGAGTAAGCCTACTCACCCACTGGAACAATCAACATAAACAAACAAATACACAGCGAGGCCCCGCACTTCTGTGTCAGGTCAGAGCTGGCAGGGGCCAGTGCACCACTTGGTCCAGTGCCCTCACTTAAAAATTAAGCAGAAAGAATGTCAATGTCATGTTTAGGCACACCTATGTGCCATGACATTGTTCAAAAACCATCTGCTACTTGGTTTACCAAAACCAATCACAGAGGCTCTAGGAATGGCTGGAGAAGAAACTTAAAGACTCAATGAATTCTCTCAACTCTGCAGCCTAAAAAAAACTTACAAGTATATGACACAGAACAAACCAATTACTATAAAAATTAAGTATGAGATTGTAGATCATAAGCAAAAGAAATTTAGGCTTTTAAAGTCTCCTGTGTGGTTAAAAAAATTAGGTTTATGAAGATAATACTTTCATGATATATTTAAAGTGAAAATATAAATATTTTAAAATATAAAGTCTTTAAAATATAAAGTTATCTGGCTGAGTGTCGTGGCTCATGCCTATAATCTCAGCACTTTGGGAGGCTGAGGAAGATGGATCGGTTGAGCCCAGGAGTTCGAGACCAGCCTTGGCAACATAGTGAAACCCCTGTCTCTTCCAAAAGTACAAAAATTAGCCAGTCTCATAACCCGATCTCAAAATATACAAATAGATTTAAAAATTAAAATAAGGTATGTATATTCTTATGATGAAAAATTAAAATTTCTTCAGCATACTTTCTTTCCAAAAAGAGACATCACTTATTCTTTTAGCTATGAAAAAAATTGTTTTTAAATTTTAAGTTCCAGGATACATGTGAAGAACATGCAGGTTTGTTACACAGGTATACATGTGCCATGGTGGAGACGTCATTTATTGTTTAAGCACAAAAATAATTTTGGGTTATAATTCTTAGTATACAGAGACACAGATGCCTATATTCTAATGACTAATATAAAACCTTTTATTTGGCTATTTGGAAATAAACACTTTTAAGATATTAACTTATGAAATAAGGTTACAGAAAATTAGTCACAGAAAATATTATACTATAGATTATTCAAATCACTCCACTGAAGTAATTTAATTGAGGCATTCATAGAGCAGCTCAGTGTCTGGGCACAAAATAGAGATGAGTCTTCATTCCTCAGTAATCCTGCGTGAGATACTCAATCTCTGCCCTTCCTTATTTGTAGAACAGAAAAGCGGTGCCTTCCTCAGAAGACTGTCAAGAACTAAATAAAATAGCGTGGAAAGTGCTTGGCAAGGTAATTATTAAGTATTTCCGAATGCTTTATTAGTGTCAAATGCTTTTATCATTACAGAGTTTAACTGTACTAAAAGAAGAAACAAAAATTCTCCAACAGAGTGATGACTGCTTTAAATAGGGGAGTTGATTCATTAGTTTACAAATACTAGTCATCAACTTCCAAACTTCAGACTAAACTTGCTTTGTTATATTTTTGGGCAATATTTACAGAGCCATACCTGTGATAGATATCACAAACAGACATTGAAAATACCTTCAGCAAGTCAGAAAATCCGGACTCAAGAGGGGCGCCAGTGCTTCCCAATGACTCATTTCCTCCCCAAACTGCAGCCTTCTTTCACCAGAGCCAGAGTAGACCCTGCATCAGTCTACCTCAGTAACCTCCATGGTCTTGGGGCACAGACATTGCACTGACACAGACCTAGAAGCCAGGTGTCCCAAAGCTCAAGTCTGCATTCATCCCTCACCAAGTAGCAACATTCTCCCAAAAGCAGGCAGGTTATCCTAGACTTAAGCACGAAATCCCTTGGCCAAAATGAGCTGGGAAACATTTTAAAAATATATAAATAAAAAATAATTAAAGCATGCCATAAATTCCACTCTTCACCTCATTGATCAAAATAATCAAGGAAGATAAAATATATATAAGTGTTATTAGGTTGGTACAAAAGTAATTGCAGTTTTTGAAGTTTTGCCATATGGCAGAAACTGCAATTACTTTTGTACTAACCTAAATTACTTTCATTTTTTCACATCCTTAGCACTGACAAATAGTGATTTTTCACTATAGACTCCCCATTGTTTATTATTTCATATCCTGTATTACTTTCATTTTTTCATATCCTTAGCATTGACAAATGGTGATTTTTCACTATAGAATCCCATTATTATTTAAGTATGAGCAAAAGCATTATAAGAAATATTCAAAGCAAGAATAGATGTGAAAGTATGAAATACACATTATTTAATTC
This sequence comes from Aotus nancymaae, assembly GCF_030222135.1. NCBI lineage: Eukaryota > Metazoa > Chordata > Mammalia > Primates > Aotidae > Aotus > Aotus nancymaae. Next base: position 24,421,670 of record NW_026988455.1, read on the forward strand.
TATTTAAGAGAATCTTTTTAAGTTTAGGGTCTTGCAAGTTAAACTTTCTCAATGTCAAATTGCAAACTTTAATATTTACTATACGTGGGATACTGATGAGTGCCTCCTCTTCTTTCAGGTATTACTGAATGTTATCAATCTAATAAAAATTCTGTTTCTTTCTGTTTCTATGCATATCTGACATTTACATGTGATGAAAAAGTTACTTGGCCCAACTTTTCAGAATCACTTATTTAACACATCGCATTTTGCTCATGAGCACAAACTTTACAGTCAGGAGTTGCACATAAAGGGTTTATTTTAAATGTTTTAAGGATAAGATAGAGTTACATCATAATTATAAAAATTACTTACAGAATTAACAGATTTATATTGTGTATACTTCTAAATGCAGAGAACAGGGAACTGTCTACACATTGTATAAAATAAAATTAAAATTAAAAATGAATTCAAGCTCGAAAGATGAGGTCATTTACCTAATTTTAAAATGTGAACACGAAGACCTCTGACCTATACACATTCATTCCAACTGCACTAATGATGGAAAAACACAAAGAGCGCAGCATTTCCAAGGAACCACAGACATTTCAACCATAATTATTGTGTTATAATAATTGTTCTTGTTTTGTCTTTGGAGAACGTTCATTTTTTTAAGACAATCAGCTTAAGAGTGTTTTCAGGCACTACAATTTGTGACAATCGGAACAGTCTTCTAATGGGTCTACAGTGTTCAGAGATTCAAGCCCAATGCACTTCGTGGTTTGGCACATAAAACGATAAAAGAAACGAAATCTGATTTAGAAGTAACTGTGATTTTTTTAAGAAAACACAGTCCCTTCAAATGCTGCATGACATTTACAACTGGAAAATCACCTTCTGTTGGCACTACATTTGCTTCACCAGTGCATTTTTATCCTAAAACCACTAAAACGGCACAGTAAGCAAATATACAGGAAACTGAAAGCAAATAAAAATAAAGAAAACAAAAAAACCTAAATATCTTTAACATGCAATTTTAGTCAGTTACATTGAACATTCTACTTAGAATAGAGCATGCAAAAAAGGATGGTCTGCTTTTAAGATTTTTCTCTGAAGTTTTACGTGGCAGCCTGACATCACACACGCACGCACACACAATACAATAATACTAGAGCAGGTAAATGAGAAAGGCCGATAAATTTTATACATAGATTCATGTCTTGTGTTGTCACAAGTCCCATGATACTTTTGGAAATTAATGTTGAATTCCTAGGACAAGGAACCAACATTCTGATACCAGAAAAATGCAAGCAATGCATGCAGATCTGACACATGAGCCTAAAACAAAGCCCAAGATACAAGGGCTTGGGAGCAGGATTAGTCATAGCGTCATTAAGTGTGGTGTAAGTCACCAAAAGAAAGACAGAATGGGGGGAAATGAGGAGAAAAAAAAAAACCCTTCCCTTTCCCTCAGCCCTAAAGGCAATAAATGGAACAATGATTAAACTCATCGTTGTCATTACTATCATCATGTTGCATTCATCTAGAAACGGGAGATCATGTGGTATTAAAAAAAAGTCATTACAGTTGCTTGCAGAAAACCACAATGCAAGTCATTAAGTAATGCTAGAAATGTCTCAATTGATCCAACCCTCAAGATACTTCAAAATGAACTTTATGTTTTCACCCAAAGTTACCGAGCCAAGTGCTGCGCAGTCCATGCATGCTGGACACACTTGCAAATTCTTGCACTGCAATGTCAGTCTGGACTCTGGGAGCCAGGCTCAGCTTTGAGATTTACATGCAGGGACTTTTAAGAGTCAACAGGAAAACACATAGTAGATCTGCAGAATAACACCTGTTCACACTAAAGAGAAGCACCTATGACTTGTGTATCACACTGCTTTCAAAAGCTTGTCCCTGGCTGCCCATGGTGAAGCAACAGGGACAGAGCGACTGTAGCTGTGGACAGAAAACTGAGGTACTGTGTTTACATGGTGAGTGGTCGTTACCATCCAACAGCACAAGGCACAAAAAATGGGCATCAAGCAAACCATGCATAATGAGGCCTGGAAACCATCAATAACAGCCACAACAGAGGCCACTTGGATCTCTGATTCAAACTTCTGGTGTCTGAGTGACAAGCATGCACATTTAGGCTCTGCCCAAATATCAGGGAGGATTTCCAATCTCCACAAGAGACTGGTTTCACATATGGCCTTTCTCCTGGCTGTCAAACCACCAGGGTTCCTCCAAAACAAAGTGAGAGCAGCTGTTTCACTGACCAATCAATCACACTAGCAGTTCTATTTCAGTTTAGAACAACCTTGCAGGAAGAAACCATGTAAAGACTGTGGCGAAGGGCTGCTATTACTTACACCCACCAAGCGAACACAAACGGCTGGCTCTTCTATGGTAACGCATCACTGACATGCAAACCCCAAAGGGCCACTGAATGGAATGAATCCACATTAACAGCACACCTGGAGCAGAAACATGCACCCCACAAGAGGTGTCAAGAGACCAAGCTGCTATTTGTCTAGACATTCTCTGTGAGGAAAAGCCAGGGGGTAGGGGGAAGGGGTGGGGCAGAAGTTTCCAACCATAATCATACATTAGCAATAATAGTAATAAAAATTTAAAAGTCCCAGAGAGCTTGTTAGAAGGCAATAATGCCACTCAAAACTTAAACTTCCAATATAAAAACATTGTATTCCTCCAGAAACTTACCAAAAACTCACAAACCAGTGATGTATTGTTGCCTTTTAAATCCATGTACTGAAATCCAGATTACCGATTTATACAAACAACAGACCATACGTGCTGTCCAAAATACACCTACATGACACTGTGTGGAACAAGGACCTGGGCTTTGCTAAAAAAAATTTATGATTAAAATGTAACCGAAACAATTCAAAGCTTAGAATTAAAGGTAGCCTTTTACCCAGATTTCTCACCAGATTGTAAAATCCTAATGTGGGTCATTAACTGTTCACAAGTAATTCTCATTTGGACTTACGGTTTAAGGGCTCCAGATTGAAAAGGTGCTCTGAACTTCGGATTTTTTGAAACAAGCTGAATGTTTCTATATGCTTCCTGTGCCCAAATTTTAATTTTAAGAGCAGTAATATCATAACCATGACTGACTTGGGTAAAGCACTCCTGTTAAACTGAAGAAAATTATGTCACCCCCATCCCAATCCCACAAAGAAAAGACTGCCAGTGGGGTGTGTGTGTGTGTGTGCATGTGTGTGTGTGTGTGAGAGAGATATCTGTGTGTATATATTATATATGTATACACACATATAGATATAGGTAGATACAGATACATATATCTCAAAAAAGGCAATAACGAAAACACCAAACTATGCTTGCATTGTGGCGGCAGAATAAGAGTGTTAGGGTAAAGGGGAAATGATTAAGATCTATTACAATTTTAAATGACTATGATACTAGCTTAACTTTTATCAAACTTGCCTGTAACTCCCCTCCAAATAGACAGACTTCTTTTAAGAGAAAGGAGTTCTCCTTACACAAAATGCTTTGTGTTCACATCAATCTGTACTATTCAGAACAAAACCAGTTCTGCTGGCAGAGATTGTGGGTTCGCAGGGACATTTAAGCTTTCATTAAACTGGAAAGCAATCAAGTCTTTATGTCTACAAATAATACATTTCACAGTTCCACAAATTTGGCAGTTTGTGATGACATCTAGGATGTTTTCACCAAATCGTAGACATAAATATGGAAATCATCATCAAACTTGATGAAATAGACGGAGGGCTTGGCTTCTACTTGATGAATGACCATGCCAGTCCTTTTCGAGCCATCTTCTTTGGCATATTCCACTTGTTTGCCTACCAGGCTGTCCACAACTTCTCCTGGTTCCCTTTCTGCTGGAGGTGAATCATCTATATTTAAAAAAGAAAAAAAGATAAAATTTTAAAATCAATTTTTAGATATAAATCAACTAACATATTTTCTTTTAGACAGAGTTTCACTCTTGCTGCCCAGGCTAGAGTGCAATGGCGCAATCTCAGCTCACCACAACCTCCGCCTCCTGGGTTCAAATGATTCTCCAGCCTCAGCCTCCCAAGTAGCTGGGATTACAGGCATGTGCCACCATGCCCGGCTAATTTTGTATTTTTAGTAGAGATGGGGTTTCTTCATATTGGTAAGGCAGACTCCTGACTGGCCTCTCAAGAAATCAACTATTTTTTATTTTCATAATTTAAAAAAATCGAAATACCCTGAATTGATGATTATCTAGACCAGGAGTCAGCAAACTTTTTCTTACAAGGCCACACAGTAAATATTTCAGGCTTAAGGGTATATGGTCTCTGTCCCAACTGTTCAACTCTGCCACTGTAGCATGAAAGCAGCCACTGATAGTAAGTATATAAATGGGTGTGGTTGTGTTCCAATGAAACTTTTTCCATAAAAATAGTTTGCCGACCCCAATCTAGATATATGAACAATTTTGAAAATCATACCCCAAAATTCCTTTGGTCCATGTTTAATTTGTAGCTGTAATTAACTGAAAGTAAGTCTGAGTGGCTTTGAAATATAATTTGAAGGCAGACAATTCCTACAGGGATTACTGAGAATATGGTATACATTTAAAATGCCTAAGTACCATTGGTTTTACTCTGTGAATCCTTAAATCTTCTTACTCCTCAACTTTACAGCATTTCACATCATCTTCCTCAGATTCAAAATTTAAAAAAATTTTCCATGCTTTAAAAATTGGTGTTGAATGAACTTCAGCCCAGGCCAAGTACAAGGGAATCTCTGAGGATGGCCGAGGCATCTGTACTGTCTAAAAGGTCCCCAAAGTTGGCAGGGCACGGTGGCTCATGCCTATAATCACAGCACTTTGGGAGGCAGAGGCGGGCAGGAGATCGACATCATCCTGGCCAAAGTGGTGAAACCCCGTTTCTACTAAAAATACAAAAATTAGCTGGGCGTGGTGGTGCGTGCCTGTAATCCCAGCTACTCAGGAAGCTGAGGCAGGAGAATCGCTTGAACCTGGGAGGCAGAGGTTACAGTGAGCCGAGATCACGATAGGCCTCTGGCCTATAACAAAACACACAGGAACAGCAAACCACTACCAACAACAAAAAACAAAGTAAAAGAAAAAAAAGAGGGATAAAGGTAGGCAATTATACTTCTATTTTCAAAAAAATTGCATGGGTTCTGAAAAACTCAAAGCTTTTTTCCTTGTAGTAATCTTCAGATAGGGCAACCAGGGTTCTGGCTGCTTAAGATAGTTCATGTTATCCTGGCACAATTGGTAGTAATGCCATTTTACTCTCACAAGTATCCTGGCATGGGCCATATAAATGTACATGTATTAACAGTTGTCTGCCTCTTTGGTTACAATAAATTTTCTCACTGAATGATAATCCAAAAAGTGCGACTGTGATCTCTGGTACTAAGAATCACAAGCAATAAAAATAAAACGCCTGAGCACAATCAGTTCTTTAAAAAGTAATAAAGAAATATAAGCTAAACTTTTTTCTTTAAAAATTCTCTTCCCTTAAGCAGTATCATCATACTGCCATATTTTTGTGGCACTTTTGTGTTTACAAAGGAATTACCAATACACAATCACACGTGAATTTTATAGTAACTGAGCTAACCAAGAGACTCATGTAGAGTCCCATTTTATCATCAGAGCAGGTAGTCAAACAAGACCCTTTCAGAACTCATTAGATCAGAACATGACCACTGTTTCTAAAGGTAAATAAGCTTCCACAGCACACACACAATACGTATGAGTTTGGAGAATTAAAGGAGTGGAAAGATCAAAAAGCGGTTAGGAAAAGCAATGGGAGAATTGCAAATGCCCTTGTATTTCCTATGATTAGGTTAATAGTACTTGCTCTGATCGGGTATTTAGCTATAAAAAAATGTTCAAGTAACTTCACACAGGTTGAAAAAATGCTTTTTAAAGAAACGTTCTCATGACGAATTCCTTAGTATATAAATAATTTGTATTACCTCTTTATTACCCCTTTATACATAATCTTTTTCTTAACGACCGAGTCTGGCTGTCTCCCAGGCTGGAGTGTGGTGGCATGACCTCGGCTCACTGTAACCTCTGCCTCCTGGGTTCAAGCGATTCTCCTGCCTCAGCCTCCAGAGTATCTGGGACTACAGGCATGCGCCACTACACCCAACTAATTTTTTATTTTTAGTAGAGATGGGGTTTCACCACATTGGCCAGGCTGGTCTCCTACTCCTGACCTCAGGTGATCCATCCGCCTTGGCCTCCCAAAATGTTGGGATTACAGGCATAAGCCACCACACCCAGCTCACAAATCTTAAAAATATATATATCTAAGAAGTAGAAATTCAAGACCAGATAAACAAATTAGTTAAGTTCATTAACTGACTTCTTCAGAGGAGAAACTTTAAAAAACAAACAAAAAGGAATAGAGATGATTGTCACATGGCTAACGTATGGAGAGTCTACCAGTTACATCTACATCTGTCCAAAGCAAGAGATTCGTGTGTGTGAAGGCCATCGAGTAGTTTTTAAAAGAATGAGCTTATTCGAAGTGAAATTAAGAAAACAATTCAATTCATATGTATAACAGCATCAAAAAGAACAAAAACCTTAGAAGTGAATTTAATAAAAGATATGTGAGGCCAGGTGCTGTGGCTCATACCTGTAATCCCAGCACTTGGGAGGTCAAAGCGAGTAGATCACCTGAGGTCAGGAGTTCGAGACCAGCCTGCCCAACACAGTGAAACATCTCTACTAAAAATACAAAAATTAGCCAGGCGTGGTAGCAGGCACCTGTAATCCCAGCTACTCAGGAGGCTGGTGCAGGAGAATCACTTGAACCCAGGTGGCGGAGGTTACGGTGAGCTGAGATCGAGCCATTGCACTCCAGCCTAGGCAACAAGAGTGAAACTCCTTCTCCCAAAAAAAAAAGAAAAAAGAAATAGAAAACAAAACAATAAATGTTTTCAAAGTGTTGAAATCAATCAATGAAAAAACACCCCATGCTCATGGATTAGAAGACTTGTTAACATTAAGAGGGCAATACTCTTCAGACTCATCTACAAATTCAGCAGTCTCCATCAGAATTCCAGGTGACTTCTTTGTTCTGACAAGTTGATTCTAAAATTCATACGAAATTGAAAGAGACCCAGAATAGCCAAAGCAATCTCGAAAAAGAAAGCAGGGGCCTGGCGCAGTGGCTCACACCTGTAATCCCAGCACTTTGGGAGGCTGAGGCAGACGGATCACTTCTCCCCAAGAGTTTGAGACCAGCCTGGCCAACAAGGCAAAACCCTGTCTCTACGAAAAATACTAAAGTTAGCCAAGCGTTATGGTGCATGCCTGTCATCCCAGCTCCCTGGGAGGCGGAGGCTGCAGTAAGCTGAGATTGTGCCACTGCACTCCAGCCTGGGCAATGGAGTGAGACTGTCTCAATAAGAGGAGGGAAAAAAAGCAGGACTCAAACGTCTTGATTTCAAACTTATTACAAAGCAATGTAATCAAGACAATGCAGCACTGGCATAATGATGGACATACAAACTAATGGAATAGAACTGAGAGTCCAGAAAAACACCCACGTATCTGTGGTCGACTGATTTTCAACAAAGGTGCCAAAAACATTTAATGGGGGAAAGAATAGTCTTTTCAAAAAATGGTGCTCAGACAATTGGATAGGCAGTCACATGCAAAAAAATGAAGCTGGACCCTTATCTTGAACCACAGACAAAAATTAACTCAAAAATGCATCAAATAACTATATTTAAGAGCAAAAACTATAAAACTCTTAGAAGAAAACAAGTGTAAATCTTCATGCCCTCAGATTTCGCAAAAGATTCTTAGGACACAAAAAGCACACTCAGCAAGAGAAAACATAACTCGAACTTCAAAGTTTAAAACTTTTGTGGCCTCAAAGATCATCATCAGGAAAGTAAAAACAGATCCCATGGAATGGGAGAAAATATTTGCAACCTATATCTGATAAGGGTCTTATTATGTACAAAAAAAAAATTATCACAATGCAATAATGAAAGACAGATAATCCAATTTAAAAATGGGCAGGGGCACTTTGGGAGGCCGAGGCGGGTGGATCACGAGGTCAGGAGATCGAGACTATCCTGGTCAACATGGTGAAACCCCGTCTCTACTAAAAATACAAAAAATTAGCTGGGCATGGTGGCGTGTGCCTGTAATCCCAGCTACTCAGGAGGCTGAGGCAGGAGAATTGCCTGAACCCAGGAGGCGGAGGTTGTGGTGAGCCGAGATTGCGCCATTGCACTCCAGCCTGAGTAACAAGAGCGAAACTCCGTCTCAAAAAAAAAAAAAAAAAAAAATGGGCAGGGGATATGAATAAACATTTCACCACAGATGATAAAAATAGGGCTAAATAGGCTGGGTGCAGTGGCTCACCCCTGTAGAGAGGCCAAGGCAGGTGGCTCACTTGAGGAGCCAGCAATTCCACACCTAGGTAGAATAAAACCAAAGGAAATAAAACATGTCCATACAGAAACCTGTACACAAATGTTCATAGCAGCATTATTCATAACAACGAAGAGATGGGAAACAACTCAAATGTCCTTTATCGGATAAACCAGCTAATCAAACTATAGTATATCTATACAATGGAATCATATTTGGCCAATAAAAGGAATGAAGTACTGATATACGCTACAGTGTGGATGAAATCTGAAAACATGCTAAGTGAAAAGAAGGCAGCACAAAGGACCTCACACCATATAGTCCATTCATGAAAGTCCACATCAGTGAAACTGACACAGCAAGTATTATTGGTTGCTTAAGGCTAGGAGGAAGAGAGGTTGAAGGAATAAAGGACTGATACCTAACAGATACAAGGTTTTCTTTTAAGGTGATGAAAACATTTTAAAATTGACTGTGGTGAGGACTGTACATATCTGTACATGCATTAAAAAGCACAGAATTGCACATTTTAAATGGACTAACTGTATGGTCTAGAAGAAATTCTAACATGGTGGGGCACGGTGGCTCACACCTGTAATCCTAACACTTTGGGAGGCCAAGGCTGGCGGACTGCCTGAGCTCAGGAGTTCATGACCACCCTGGGCAACATGGTGGTCTCTACTTAAACACACACACACACACACACACACACACACACGGTGACAGGCACCTACACACACACACACAGTGACAGGCGCGCACACACACACACTCACTCACACTAAGCCAGGCATGGTGATAGGCACCTGCTGTCTCAGCTACTTAGGAGGCTGGGGCAGAAGACTTGATTCAGCCTGGTTGGGGAGGGAAGGGAAGGGTTGCAGTGAGCCGAGACCATACCACTATATTCCAGCCTGGGCGACAGAGCAAGACTCTGTCTCAAAACAAAAACAACAACAACAACAAAACAACAAAGAAATAACACAATAAAGCTTTTCTAGGCCTAATGAAATTAGCCCAGGTACATCCTTTTCTACCGTCCCTGCGTTAACAGACTACTTGTGGAAATAGCTAAATGATCTGTCTCAAGACTGACTCTGTACTTCAGTTGCTACAGAAAAGCTCCCCCAATTAGCTGTTTTCTAAAATTGATGTTCTCTAAATCAGGAGTCCCCAATACCTGGGCCACACCACACAGCAAGAGGTGAGCAGCAGCAAAGAGAGCACTACCATCTGAGTTCCGCCTCCTGTCAGATCACCAGGGGCATCAGATTCTCAAAGGAGTGCAAACCTTATTGTGAACTGCGCATGTTAAGAATCTAGGTTGTGTGTTCCTTGTGGGAATCTAATGCCTCCAAAACCACCATCTCTACACCCAACCCCTAATCCGTGGAAAAACTGTCTTCTACAAAACTAGTTGGTCCCTGGTGCCAAAAAAGGCTGAAAATTGCTGCTCTGAAGTTCAAGTATTTATAGATAAAATAATCAATGTCTTGGGGCTAGCTTCAAAACAACTGCATTGGGGGGGCTAGCTTCAAAACAACTGCATTGGGGGGACTAACAGATAAAACTAGACAGGCAATGAGATAGTAACTGTTAAAGCTGAGCAGGGGTACATAGGGACGTGTTTTATTGGTCCCTATTCCACCATGTTTTTAAATAAAAGTAAATAACATGTAGTAGTGTTAATAATTATAAAACAACTTGTATTTTACTATAGGAGCCAAGCAGAACTGATTATCAAACATTTTATCTAAAATTCATGACAATATGAAAAATTTCAAAGCCTGTGTTTGTGTATGACTAAAAGAATAATTATATATCCAAAAATAAAAATGTATCTGCAAAATAGTCAATCAACTATCTTGTACTAAAATCCAAATCCCTTTTGAATTATCCAAAATAAAAGTTGCCAATATATACTTACTGGAATCAGGCATAATGCGAAGGTCGCCTTCTTTGTAATCATCTAAGAGCTGGTACATGTACAAGACAGGGTCTTTCTCATAGGTAATGTAAAACCATGTGTTCATAACAGGTGCACGTGCTAAGACCATTCCCCTCCATTCGTCTTTAGAACCATCCTCTGTCTCAAACATATGTTCCACTGCTTTGCCAATCATTGTGTCTGCCAAGTGTGCATCACTGATTCGAGATGTTGCTGGGGATTTAAAAAATAAAAATAAAAGTTGACAAACTGTTTCACTGATTACCACCTATGAAGACTGAATTTACTAAAGAAGACTATCTGAAATTTTGTCCATGCAATGTATTAGCAAGCATCAGAATCTGGGAAGGCTTTAAGAGGTACAAAAACCCAACACAAACTACTGGGCCACAGCTCAAGAGTTGAATTCAACAGGAATAGAAGTATTTTGTCCCAAATCAGTTAATTGAAAAAAATATGATTTTTAAAAAAATCTTCTGGACTCGTTTGCTCTTGGTTCTGTACCCACATCAAAAGTGTTAATCGTTCATTCAAGGTATAAAATATATTTTTTTATTGTTTACTTAAATTTTGAGATTACTTCAGACTTACACAAGAATTACATAAATAGTACAGTTCCTGTATATAGTTCACCTTGCTTTTCCTGTATTAGCATCTCACATGACCACAGAACATTTATTTAAAACTTAGAAATGAACCTATTTAAGGCACAGATTTTTTTTTATTTTAAAGAAACTGGTGTTTGTTTTCCTTTAATCTTGTTTCCATTTTTTATTAAGGCATAGGTTTTTACTCTTGCTCCTACGATCTTATTCTCCACTGAAACCAAAGTAATCACTATCACCGATACCAGACTGTGTGATTTACAATGTTCCCACGCCTTATCTTCATAATTTGAAAAGCAACCAAACTGCTCACTATGGCCCCCAAGCCATAAGCCATCACGCCTCTGCCCTCAAGTTTTGCCATCTGCCTCCTCACTGCCCATGTCTCCGCTACTCTGCTCTTCTTCCTCTCCCATTAGGACACACTCTCCTCTGCCTGTTAAAGCTCTTCCTCACACCTTCCGAAGGCCGGTTCCTCTTGGGGTTCTCCTGACCAACAAGGTGAAGGTAGCCCCACCAATCCCAGTCACATTACTCCGTTTTACTTTTAATAACATTCACCATGATCTAAAGTTATCCCACTTTATGTACCTGTGGTACTAGTTTGTTGCTTGGATATCCCCATGAAAACAGAGACCTTCCCTTTCTTCTTTTATACCTAGATCACAGCAGGTCAATATTTACTGTATGATTTAATCAGATGCCCAGTGTAATTGGGGCTCAGGTATCTGTAATAATAGATTAACAGTCCTAGCCCTTAATACTTTTCAAAAGTGGGTGAAAATTATCATCTTCGTCTTTTTAATACTGGAAAAATTATAAAGGATCCTATTGGTTTTAAGGTTTCTCCAGTTGACAATTTTAGATAATTGTCTTTACCTAAAATTAAAACAATTGTCTTTAAAAAATAAAAATAAAAAATTTTGAGACAGGCGCGGTGGCTCACACCTCTAATCCTAGCACTTCGGGAAGCCAAGGCGGGCGAATCACTTGAGCCCAAAAGTTTGAGACCAGCCTGGGCAACATGACAAAGCCCCGTCTCTACTAAAAATACAAAAAATTAGCCAGGTGTGGCAGTGCAGGCCTGTAGTCCCAGCTACTGAGGAAGCCAAGGTCATAAATCACCTAAACCCAGAAGCCGAGGCCGAAGTGAGCCAAGATGGCGGCACTGCACTCTAGCCTGGGCTACAGGAGTGAGACCCTGTCTTAACAACAACAACAAAAAACAATTAGCACTCCTATTTTCCTCATTCATCAGACTTCTATTTCTGTTAAATCAAAAGAAACAAGTTAGATTTTCTTCACAAATGTATTGCTATTAATTTTATCAGCATACCCTAAACATATATGGTTGGTTTCCTTTAAGTGTGCAGTAATAATAAAAAATTACAAATTCCCCCCTGTGCATGACACTAAAAAAGAATGCCACTAGTTTCTTAAAGCCAGTAACTCTCAGACTACTAGATCTCAGAACTGTATTTGCATTCTTAAAAACTACTGGCTGGGCACAGTGGCTCACGCCTATAATCCTAGCACTTGGAGGCCCAGGCAGGAGGATTGCTTGAGGCCTGGAGTTTGAGACCAGCCTGGGTAACATAATGAGATCTCATCTCTACAAAAATTAAATATTAGCAGGATATCATGGTGTGCGCCTGTAGCCCCAGCTACTCAGGAGACTGAGGCAGGAGGATTACTTGAGCCCAAGGTGTTGAGACAGCAGTGAGCCATGATCCCACCACTATATTCCCGCCTGAGTGACAAAGCGAGACCCTGTCTCTAAAAACATAATTTAAAAATAAATAGAAATTACTAAAGATCTAAAAAAGCATTTGTTTACACAGATAATTCCTACCTATATTTACTATTTCAAAAAATAAAAAACAAATCTAGAAACATTTATTTTAAAATACCTGTATAACAATGTAATTTAAATTAAAAGTAACTACTTCCTATCAAAATATAGTAAGAAGAGTGGCATAATTTTACATTTTTGCAAATCTCCTAATTGTCTAGGTTTCAAAAAGAACAACTAGATTCTCATATCTGTTTTAGTGCTCAATCTGTTATGATCTGTTCTTTTGGTTGAGTATAAAATCCAGCCTTACAAAGTTATGATACTGAAAAAGAAGAGTATTCTGTCTTTCAGTAATTCTAGATATTCTTATATGAAACTACAAAATTCAACAGTTAACTGTTTAAAGATTAGTTACAATGTAGAATCTGAAACCATTAATAAATTTGTCATACTCTTACATTAAAACTCATGCCTCCAGAACACATAAAGAACTCTCACAACTCAAAACCAAAAATCAAATAACCTGATTAAAAAATGGTCAAAGGACTTAAATAGATATTTCCCCAAAGATGATATACAAGTGGCCAACAAGCACATGAAAAGATGTTCAACATCACTAATCATCAGAGAAATGCAAATCAAAACAAAATGAGGTATCATCTCACACCCATGAGGATGACCACTATGACAAAAACAGTAAATAACAACTGCTGACTAAGGGATGGAGAATGGGAACCCTTGTGTACTGTTGGCGGGACTGGAAAATGGTACAACTGCTGTGGAAAACAGTATGGTCATTCTACCTAAGAAATTAGAATTATGATATTAAAAATAAAATTATAATTACCATATGATCCAGCAATCCCAACTCCTGTGCCTATAACCAAAACAAGTGAAAGCAGGATCTCAAAGAAACATCTGCATACCCGTGTTTATAGCAGCACTATTCACAATTTTACATTCTACCAAGAGGTAGAAGCAATCCAAATGTTCCTTAATGGATAAACATACACTGTGGTATATAGATACAATGGAATGTTCTCTTCAGCCTTAAAAGGGAAGGAAATCCTATCACACATTACAACTTGGATGAACTTTGAGGACATTATGCTAAGTAAGTTATTCACAAAACAAGTATGTATGATTCTACTTCTATATCCAGAGTAGTCAAATTCATAGAGACAGAGTGTAGAACGGTGATTGCCAGGGGCTGGGAATGGGAAGAAAGGCACATTGTTTTGTTTAATAGGTAGATTTTCAGATTTGCAAGATGAAAAGTTCTGGAGATCTGTTTCAACAATGTGAATGTACTTAACACTACTGAACTGTACACTTAAAAATAGTTAGGACAGTAAATGTTATGCTATACATTTTTTTTTACAATTGAAAAGTAGTTAGTCTTGCACTTTTTACAGCTCTACCACCAGTGCATGATCTGGTACCATGCATCGCTCATAAAGAAAATTTTGTGTTCACTAAGTTATGCAAATCTTCCAAATAGATAGTGGGAAACTCCACTGTGTAACTGAGGAAAAAGAGAGAGTGAAAAGTGCAAATTACAACTTATCAATATGAAAATATTTCTGACTTTGCAAATCTCCTGAATGGGCTTCAAAGAACCCAAGGGTCCCCAGACTTTGCTTTGGGAACCACTGCTCTGTGACATCACATGCATTTTGGCTGACTGACTTTTTTCTCCAATTTTAGCTTAAGAAAAACATAATTTTAATTATACTCTAATGTACTACCTGAAGCAAATTTCTTCCTATGTAAAACATACGTGAAAAGCAAGTAATTTTTTAGACTAAAGTAGGTTGATGCAAAAGTAACTACTGTTTTGGCCACTACTTTCAATGGCAAAAACTGCAATTACTTTTGCACCAACCATAATACAGTGAGCACTAAAATTAATAGCAACTATTAGCTGAATTCGGCATATATATTGCTGATTTACATAGAAGCTCTTGGATTTCTTTTTAAATTGCTTTACCGTTTACAAAATCAATATTGTTGGAAACTGAGATAATCCCAAACTACAAACATGGAACCTTTAATACCATCACCAGAGATACTTGCACAGTTTCTATCCTTCAATGACAAAAAGACTAACAACCACAGGTCACGCAGCAATATGCAGGAACCTTCAAGTGAGCTACCCGTCTTGTCTCAGAAGGGGCAGAGGCTAAAATTCTGCAGTTAAAATTCTTAATATGTTAAAGTTTCTTATGTGAGAAATGGATTAATGTCATGATCAAGAAGAAATGTAGGATGTGCATCAAGAGGAAGAGCAGTTACTCAGTCACACTTAAGAACAGATGAGAATGTTGAAAACAACAGATTTAATATCACCTTTAGGAGTAATAATAAAGATTTATATTTAAAGAAAGATTTCTTTGAAAACTGAACCATATTTATGCAGATGAGCAAAGATTTCGCATTTGATATCTAAACAGAAGATTAACAAAATAACTTGCTACTATGGCAGAATTAACTTGCTAGGGAAACTGTTATATCCCAGGAATACAATGGCACAGTCTGAAGAAAAACAAAGCGAGGAGACTCAATTTCTTCCCGTGAAATCTGATCCCAAAATTCCTACCTCCAAAGTCTAGATCTGCTGAAGCTTTATTATTTAATGTTATAGACTGTTAAAGACAGTTCTCAAAGTACAAACCGATATTTTAAACAAGAGCAGCATCACTGTAATAAGAAAATATTTCAAAATAAATACTGCAAAAAAGTAAAAATTTGGGTGTATCCTACCCTACTAAAAAATAAAATCAGTAATTATTATTTACCTTAGATCTTATGTCTTAAGGAACATATGTAAAGCAAAACTGCCACTATATGACATTTTAAAAGAGCCATTCATTTCCACAAATACTGTTCAAACAAGCTCTGCGTACAATAAAGATCACATTTTCGTTGCTTAAATTTTGGCTCAAAGTACAATTATCATTTACATTGTATACAATCAAAGATACACTTTCACATAAAGATTGTAAAATAAATGCACATTCTCTTAGCTTTTGTATCTGATGAGATCAACACACAGGAGATTTAAGCTACTGATAACCTTACCCATCAGAGTCCAGAAAACAGTGAGCAAAAATGTTAGAAATAACTGTATTATAAATTATTAAGTTGCAAACCTCTTGGGGGAGGGGGGAATATACATCTCTATATCCCCTACACAGTTCCTTGAACTGCTTTGGATCCATTTTTTGTGGTTTTCAGTGATTTAATATAATGTTTACAGGAGGGGTGCTTGTGTTCCAATAAAAGTGAAAGTATTAATATCATAAAATAATAAAAAAGCATCCATTTCAATATCATTTTTAAAGCATATAATGTACAAACAGTAAAAAGAACTTACCAACTCTATCAGGGAGGACTTCAAGCGCAGAAACTCTTTCATCTTTATTAAGTTCTAGTCCATAAACACAGTCAAATCCATCGTATTTTATAAGATACAAAGAAGGATTTACAGGCACCTGGTCCAGAACGGTTCCTTTCCACTGGGTAACAGGGCCATTCCCCTCTTTCCACCCATGCTGAATCCTGCAGCCTACGATGTTCCGCCGGGGCTGGGAAACAGGTTTGCTCGGCCCCACACTGCTCCGATGTTTTCTGCATTCACACATATACACACGTAAGGTATTATCTCAAAAGTATGCATGCCTAGATCTAACATAACTGGCTAATATGCTCTCATTACAGATGGTCCCAAAACATGTACAAACTCATGTTTGCCACATTCCTGCTTCAGATGACTCAAGGTGGTTATCTTCTACCCGTGTACCAGCAGTGGTGACTGTGTAACATGGTATGTTAGTAATAGGAACTTGTTGTGCACCTCAACTGTATACAGACAGGGGAAAAAAAAAACTACTGGTCAACAGCAACTTAAGCCCTACTATTAATCATCAGGTCCTCAGCTTTCTGAGTTTAATTCAATCAACTCAAAATTATCTAATTAAAGAAGCAGAAGGGCTGACCCATGAAATATATTTTACCAATATCACACAGGTATATAGCTTTATATAATATGAATCCATTTCAAGTTAAAAAGAAATGTATGACTATTCAATTTAACCCACTCCAGTGCCCAAGTAATTCTGCCTGTACAGGCTTAAACAAAAATAAACTAGACAATCTTCTCTTAAACTAAAGTCCACACTAGCTTATATCAATGCACTACAGAAATATTACTTGTCTAGGAAACATATAATCTTAAAACTGAAGTTTATAAAAAACAATGTAATATTAAAAATTACTGAAACACACTATTTTTTTTCTGATTATTAGCAACTGAAAAAGCTACATAGGATGTTTATAAATAATACACCTGGCTCTTGATAGCAGAAAAAAATCTTCATTTCACCTTGAAACCTTGGCTTCTTGGAGGCAAGCTGAAGGCCAAAACCAACACAATGGATGCTGATATATGCCAAGAATGAAAACAGCTGAAAGGAATTCCCTTCCCACAGTTTTATGGATATAAAGCTCTCATTTCATAAACCATGAAAAAAGTGATTAATGTCTGACATATAACACAAACAAGTTTTTTAAATAAACAATTTATTGTAGGTTGTAATGTTTAAAACTAAAATTATCTATTTTCTAAATAGAATTTCCTCTAGACTGGTAACATAAATAATTGTAGCTAAGTCAGAGGGGAACAGGTCATGAGAGATGATAAGCAGTATTCACAACAGAAGGGAAGCTTCTCCTTTGGTGTGAAAAACTAAGCAAGGGGATTGGAGCCTAACCAGGGAGACTGGGAAGGAGATTCACAAGGTTAAGTGCAAGACTGTGAGGCCAGAAAACCCAGGTCTGCCTATGCCCCTCAGGACTGTGCAAACACCCAGGAAACCTTCCTTCCTGAAAGACAAAGCCCTTCTGAGTACACAATCCTCACTGAGCAAGACAAGACCACAGGGGGAGGAAAGCAGGATTCAGGCACAAATGAGGGTGGCAGGTCTCACTAAGTATGACAGAGGTGGCTACACAAGAGAGAGGACTTAAGCTACGAAAGTCTTCCTGGAATCCTCTTATTCACATGAGTCTGGAAGCATCATGGTTGGACAACACACAAAGTTATTTTGAGGAGGAAAGAGACTAACAATATGAAGGATGTTCTGACAGGCAGGAGCAGGCCTCAAAAACAGCTTCATGAAGTAGATGAAAACTACTAACACAGAGCAAATGGCAGAAGCCATGAAAGAGGAACTGCAATGATTAATTTTGTGTGTCAACTTAACTGTGCCACAAAGTGCCCAGATTAAACACTATTCATGGGTGTGTCTGTGTATTTGAATCAGCAGACTGAACAAAGAAGATGCCCTCACCAGTGTGGGTGGCCATCATCCATTCTGTCAGCTTGAACAGAACAAAAGATGGAGGAGGGAGGAATTTGCCCCTTTTTCTTCCTGCTGGCCTGCCTGAACTGGGACATGGTGGAGTCGCCCCATGTTGGCCACCTCTGTCAGGGTCACCACCTGGGGGAGGGAGGGGGATGTGCAGGGGTCTGTCCTGCACACCCTGACTCAGGGACAGATGAATAAACTACACTGACATAGATATTATGCTTTGCCAGTTTGGCTTGAGGGTCCATGGCTGCTTACAGACTCCCTGGAGAGTGCTGTAAAAAGACAGAGCCACTGGCCCCCACCACTCAGTGAGACTTGCATTTATTTAGTAAAGTTTAATTGACAAAGGCTTGAGTCAACACCACTAGACTGAAAGATTAAAGGACAGGTTCCAATGCCCAAAGCAAACACAATCAGTGGGTAATAACCCTGGTCAACCTCCCCCAAGACAGCCATCCAGCCCAAAGGTTCGTTTTAAGACCACATGAGCAAACAAGTTAGTTAGGTAAACTACTCACATTCCTTTGTCTTTGTGCCCTAATCTCTTGGCTCCTGCAAAGAGACTCTGGCTGTCTTCAGCCAAGAACTATAGAAAAAGCCCTTAGGCCTTCCAAAAGGGTTTGAGACTATATGCTACAACTTTCTCTAATATTTTCCCCTTAATATTTTTGCCACCATCCGGAGTAAATTCCCACAGGACATCAGTCTTCTTGTGCCCTTGAACTGAAACTGACACCACCGGCTCCCCTAGTTCTAGGCCTGCAGACTGAATTTCACGTCCAGCTTTCCTGGGGCTTGGCTTAAAGATAGCACTCCATGGGACTTTTCAGCTTCCAAAACCGCATGAGCCAATTCCTCATAATAAATCTCCTTCTTATTTTATCTATTTCCCAATGATTCTATTTCCCTGGAGAGCCCTAACTTACCTAAGAACATATACCACAAATAGAAAAGATGAAAAATGAGATAGCCAGACAAGAAAAGATGTAAGAACTTTCAGAGAAAATAAAGAATCAAGAGTAATTTGAAAATTTTTTTTCAGAAACTAAACTAGAACATGAGAAGAAATAGACACCATGAGAGCATGTAAGGGAAGTGGATGATGAAAAGGGTACAGATGGGGACAAAAGCAAAAAGAATTAAGAGATGGTAACAAATATTCCAACTTCTGTATAACAGAAGAACTAAAAACTAAAATCAAAGTTCACAGAAGAGAGTACTAAAAACCGCAATTCAAGAAAACTTTCCTGAAACAAAACAATTGAACATACAAAGGCACCCCATGGGAAAACACAGAATGACTGGAGCTAAGGCATATCCAAGTCAAATAAATGAATTTTAAAGAAAATAACACCCTTTGGGCATTTAGACAAAAGAACCAAATCATGTGTAAGGGAAAGACTCAGAATTTGACAGCAACACTCTATGACAGAAGGCAACAGAGTAATAAACTTAAGGTTCTCAGGGAAAAGAAAATGTGAGCCAAAGATTTGTTCATCAGCCAAGAATGTACACTACCTTCAAGTATAAAGGCCACAGACAAAACTGTAATGAGTATGTCAGAAGGCAGGGGATACTGTTCTTATAAAATTACATGTCGATGAGCTTCAGATAATTAAGGAACTCACAGAGAAGGTTCAGCACAGCACTGGGAGAAAGCAATGAATAAATTTAACTGAATGATGGCAAGGAGAGACAATAGTGTGTAACCATTGTCTGTTCTGATATTACAAATTTAATACAACTCTCAAAAACAGGAGGAAAGCATATGTCAAGTAGAACAAGTATACTGACTGTCTTACAACACTTGCATCCAAAAAAGGATTAAAATTAGGATTGTAGAGAGAAAGGAGATGACAAAGAGCTAAATTCAAAACTGTTCATTCTAAGGAACAAATATATATCACCTAAAAATAAACAAAAAGTCAAGTATGTAACTTTACTACTCAGAAGTAGAAGAAAGGAGATTTTTTAGACATTTGCATAATCTCTTGGCATATACAATAATATCCAACTGGCCTCTTCAGAAAAACAGCTGATGAAGGAGATAACATTTCCACTTTAGAACACAAGAATCCTTTTTGGCAATACTTTTTTCCTTAAACTGACAACCAGTTACATATCTTCTTTTGGTTTCTAAGCGAAAGACCCAGTGAGTTACTCCCTGTACAGGATCAGGCTTTCTTCACATTGAGCATAAAGGCTAAGGTTAGCTCCCAAGCCTCACTAAGGACAGAATTCAGTCATGTGTCCCATTTTGTAATTTACACAGACATTTCATGATTACTACTAAAATTATAAGCAAATACATCATCTTCACCAGTATAGTGGTTAACTTTGTGTGCCAATTTGGTTACACCACAGTACTCAGATATGTGGTCAAACACTAACTAGTCTAGGTGTTACTCTGAAAGCATTTTTTAGCGGGAATGAACCTTTGTATTGCAGACTATGAGCAAGGCACGCTGCCCTCATAACGTAGATGGACCTCATTCAAGAAAAACACTGGCCTCCATGGAGAAGCAAGGGATTCTGCCTCCAGACTGCCTGTTTGTGCTGCAGCTTCAACTCTTCCCTGGGTCTCTAGATGGCTGGCCTACCCTGCAGACTTTGAACTTGTCAGTCCCCATAACTGCATTAGCCAATTCTTTAATATAAATCTTCCCCCTTCCCTCTCCATGTGTTCCTCTCTAATAGCATGAAATTTTCTACCTTTGATTTTAGGTATTTATCTATTTATTGAGACGGAGTCTTGCTCTGTCACCAGGTTGGAGTACAGTGGCATGAAATCAGCTCATTGCAACCTCCACCTCCCAGGTTCAAGTGATTCTCCTGGCTCAGCCTCCTAAGTAGCTGGGACTACAGGCACGTGCCACCACGCCTGTTTAATTTTTGTATATTTAGTAAAGATGGCGTTTCACCATGTTGGCCAGGATGGTCTTGATTTCTTGACCTTGTGATCCTCCAGCTTTGGCCTCCCAAAGTGCTGGGATTACAGGCATGAGCCACCGTGCCCAGCCTCTACCCTTGATTTTCAACAAAACCAACATAAACTTGACCTATATGACAGCAGAATTTTTACTTGTCGCTGCTCCCTCCTACTCGTTAGCAGCATTCCTCTGTAAATGGGAATTATCTGCAGTTGCTCCTGATAATGTCTAGAATCGCATTTCAGAATAAACAGTTTTAATACTAGACACCTCCAAGGAGCAAAAAAAGTCTCCTCCCTTTGGGCATTACACAAGGGGCTCGCATCTGGCCAGAAGTCCTCCTCAAACTGGACCCAGGGTCCTTTAATTCTGAGGATGCATATTCCTCCCTTTTGAACTGATTTTATTTCCTCATCTTCTTATATAAAAAAGTTAGCTTTGGCTGTGGTAAATCATACTATGAGTCTCATATTTAACATTTTGTTGTATGTTATATACTTGTCTTGTGTTTTCTTTTCCTCACTTTCCTCTCTACCTTTATCAGTGCAGCTAGAATGATTGAAGTTTCTTATCACTAAATAAAGCTTCTAGTGCAAATGATGCATCCTACTTCTAGTCTTCCAGCAATTACCTTTAACTTTCCAAACATCATACATAAACTCTCATTTTTCTATTAAAATCTATGATTAATCAAAACCTATACTTTTCACCCCCTATCCAAAGCAACACTAACACCAAACAAAAATCCTTAAAAGAAAGATTTAAAACCTTACCTGGCTAATTCTACTGCATTGCTGAAATGTAGGCTTTTGTTCCAAATTGTTATTTTTCATTTTGCTACTTTTTTTTTTTTTTCCAAGACAGAGTTTTGCTCTGTCGCTAGGCGCCAGGCTGGAGTGCAGTGGCGCAATCTCAGCTCACTGCAACCTCCGCCTCCTAGGTTCGAGCATTTCTCCTGCCTCAGCTTCCCGAGTAGCTAGGACTACAGGCGTGTGCCACCATGCCCAGCTAATTTTTGTATTTTAGTAGAGATGGGGTTTCACCATGTTGGCCAGGATGGTCTCAATCTCTTGACCTCGTGATTCTCCCGCCTCGGCTTCCCAAAGAGCTAGGATTATAGGCATGAGCCACCGCGCCTGGCCCATTTTGCTACTATCTTAATAGTAACTTTTCAAAATGCTGCATTATTTAGAAACAAGAAAGGCTTTTTGCTCAATATTTTCACATTTTCTTCTCACATATATTCTGTCCTCCTAGATACATCCTCTGGTAATTCTTTGAGATAAAGTTCAGAAATATGAACTTGCTAGATTCTTGTAAGCCTCAAAATATTATTTTGCCCTCATCCCTGAATTGCCTATGTATACGAATCAGTTTCAAAATCTTTTTCCCTTCAGTACTTTGAGAGAAAAAAAATTTTTTCTTTTATCATCTAGAATTACAGACGATAGAAGCCAATCTGATTCTTGTTCTTTTGAGGGGCAATTCTCTCTTCAAGGTGTTTTATTTTATTTTATTTTTTTGAGAGAGAGAGTCTCACTTAGTTACCCAGGCTGGAGTGTAGTGGTGCGATCTCAGCTCACTGCTACGTCCACCTCCCAGTTGACGTGATTCTCGTGCCTCAGCTTCCCAAGCAGCTGGGATTACAGGTGTGCACCACCATACCTAGCTGATTTTTGCATTTTTAGTAGAGACAGGGTTTTGCCATGTTGGTCAGGCTGGCTCAAACTCCTGTCCTCAAGTGATCTGCCCCAGCTCAGTCTCCCAAAGTGCTGGGTCTTAAAGGTGTTTTAGAATTTTCTTTGTTCCTAGAGTCTAAAATGTCAGGAAGACCTGTGACATGTGTCTTTAATTATCCCTCACAAGAACTTGGTCAATCTGAAGAGAGCAAAGGAAAATTATCACCCATATGTAGTCTGGATTATTCTTCTCCTTTACTCCCTTTTGGAATCTCATTAGACAAATGCTAGCACTTCTAGATCAAACCTCCATGATTCAACTGCCCTCTCATACTTTTCATCTTGGAAGAAATCTTCAGTTCAATTGTTAGTGAATTAAGTAAACTCTACTTTCAGCCTATTAAATAACTTGCATAATATTTTTAATGTCTAAAAACTGGTTGTTTCATTGTCATCATATCTTCAATGGTTTTTCTTTTTAATGAACATGCTTTCTGATATCTGAAGATGTTTCATTTTTTTCCTGATTCTTCCAGGAACTCATTACGATCAGGTCTCCTCTGTTTCCTACACATACATAGTGATTGTTGACTTGCTCTTCTGTTTTGACTAGTGACTGTCTTTTATGTGTTTAGTGCTCTAAGATGCCTCATGATTCTTGGTGTATTTGTAGATGTAAGTTAAGATGAAGTGACATCTGCGGATACAATGTATGTCTTCAGCTCAAGTCAGACTCTCTGGCCTCTGAGTAGTAAATGCAGGTTTTGATGACAGAAGTCATGACCCTGGTAGCTGCACAGAGGCTAAGAAGTGACAGGTTATCTTTAAGGCAAGAAGAGGTAAGCTGAGCATCTTCTGTTCCAGTGACAATTCTGTACAATTAATTTTCTTACCCTTTTAATTATTTTGGTGACTGTACCCAAGCCATTCTATTGTCCAGCCCTTACTATCTCTGATCCTGGCAGCATTCGAGATCTAGTTTGATTATTTACTTTTTGGCACTAGAGTTCCTCAGTGGAATCTTGATATAAATTTGTTCCTATCTGCTTGAGATCTAGAAATTTCTTAGTATTCTGGTCTGCCAGCAGGATGATCTTTTTGTATTAACAATAACAAAAACTTAGAATTTTGATGATTTTAATGTAAATTGTGATGAAGTACTATTTTCTACCTCTGTATAAAATTAATAAAACCTTTCTAGTGATTAGTTTGGCAGTATCTGTTGAAAGCCTTACCATTTGGAGTTTCCATTGTTCCAGTGAGTCCATATCTACAAATTTATCAGAAGAAAATAATAATGGATGTGCACAAAGATACTGCTAATAGGGGAAACTAAACATAAAATGTTTAACAACAGGCCCCAATAATTAAAAAGTTCAGAGTATATATCTCCATGATAAAATAACTATATACACATTAAAATCATGAAAAAGAATTTAATTTTAAAGAAATGGGGTCTTGCTATGTTGTCCAAATTGTCCTCAAACTCCTCAGCTCAAAGAATCCTCTTGCTTCAGCCTTCCAAGTAGCTGGAACTATGTACGGATGCCTGCCACCATGCCCAGCTAATGTTTTATTTTTTGTAGAGACAGGGTCTCACTGTGTTGTCCAAGCTGGTCTCAAACTCCTGGGCTCAAGCAGTCCTCCCACTTTGGCCCCCCAAACTGCTGGGGTTACAGGTGTGAACCACTGCACCCAGTCTCAGAAAAATTTTAAAAACCCACAAGTGTATAAAATATGACCACATGAAAAATTTTTATACGCAATCCTTATAGGTATGTAGGAAAAAGTTTTTGACAATATACATTAAATTATTAACAGAGAATCTCTGGGTGACGGCATTATAAATAAGTTTTCTTCCTCTGTGTTTACCTGTTTTCAAAATTTTCTACAACTTAAGTATTTCAGTTTTGCAGCCACATAAAACACAATTTTAAATTCTTGCTATATTAATGCAATGTGTATACTAATTCACCAAGAAATTATATATAAAAACAGATTTACATACTTTAAGGATAGCAATTCCTACATTAATTTCTATTGCCTTTTTGTGGTTCAAGAGCAATTCTTCTTTCAGAATGTAATTTTACTATTTCCAAAAGAAGAATTAAAGAATATCTGTTACAGATACTATTCCTGTCCAATTTACTTAATAACTAAATTTGACTGAAAAGGCAAAGGAAACAGGTAATTTTCCCCTGAAAACAAAAAACTGAGTAATTAGAATAATATACTACTTGTTAAAATTACTGGGCCGTGAATGCACAAGCTGCTCAGCAGCCAAAGTTCACAAGTATGAGTGTTTAAACAAACCTAGACTGTGTTCACTACTAAGAGTACTGAAATATGGAAGCTGTTAATAAATTCATTTCAGTTCTTCCAACTAGTACCTACTTCAAGACAGGTTTAAACCTGATACACTAAGAATATCTGATATTTGGCAAAATGTAGATTACTGAAGCTAGGTGAGGAATGCCAAGACTTATGATATACTACTCTATATTTTTGTGTATATTTAAAATTTCCCAAAGTAAAAGGTTATTTTTATATTGAACAAGTTCCAAGAAATTTTAATTTCTAATCACCTACTAGGAGTTCTAAAAAAAAAAAAATCAGGAAAAACTATTAATAATAAAAGTTAAAGCTTATTTGCATGAGTTGAAATAGCGTATATAAAAGCAAACTATTAGGAATTACTGGAAAGGGAATAAAATGAAAACAAACACCCTTTGGTTATATCTGGATCATTCAGAATATCCCCAATAGAGAAGAGTGATTAGTGATTTAAAATAAAGGTTTTTTTTTTTAATACTGTGATTTTGATTTAAAAACTCTCTGAATATATGTATTTCTAAAAGCCCTTCAATCTCTTATATTTTCTCGGGAAAGAATCTAAAATATTCTTAGCTCTCATTTACCAGTTAGTAACATCCCCTCACAGAGCAATGCTGTAAAGCAAATACCAAGATACTTCATTCAACCTAGGACATATTGAAATGCAGCCAGAATTAAACATCTATAACCTCTTTTCTTGTTTCATAACTCCAGAAGCTATTTCTTGAAACAAATAATTCAAGAACAAAATAAAGTGATAGAAAGGTATTTAGCATCATTAGAGATAAAACTGATATCTGTGTAATGGCTAAAAAGAACTTTTCTTGTGGTTTGAATTTGAGTAAATGGTAAACAATTACACAGCACTGCAACCACCTTTCATTGCTATAGTTTTGTGTGCTAATTTCCAAACCACAATTTAACTTAGTTCTCCAATGTGCTTACGATATCATTCCACCAATGATTTAGGCCAGTGCTTCTCAAACTTCAGCATGCATCTGAATCACCTGGAGAGCCTCTAATGAGATTCCCCAGACCAGCCCCCAAAGCCTCTTGGATTCAGCAGCCTGAAGAGAGGAACCAAAGAATTTCTGGAAGTTCCCAACTGCTGAATTGATGCTGCATCTAATCCATGAACCACACCTTGGGTAGCACTGATTTAGAATGAACACTATGTCTTCATGTTCCCAAAAAAGAAAACCGAGATTGTAGGAAACATTATGTACTCTGCTCAACACTTCAAAGAAGTTCTGAAAGTACTATTACTCTGTGCTGATATCTTGTGTTGAAAAACCTTTTTAGGAATGCAAAAGACTTACTTGGGGCGGGGGGTGGGGGGGGAGGAAAAAAAGAAATTAAATGAAAAGGAAAGGAAAGAAAAAAGAAAGACTTTTCATCTTTTTACCTAGACTTAGACTCCCTTAACAACTTGAATTAACTCCTATTCCTAATCAGTATTTAAATATCTAATCTTGGTAGTCAATATTTACAGACATAATATATGTTAAATTTTCAACAATCACAATTCTACCTCATACCTGTAAATGTCTGTCATATGCTGTATGCTAGGTTGTAAGGACTAATTACTGATACTCTTGGTCTATTTGGTATTGTTAAAAAGCAATTCTCTTACTCTGGGCTACAGATTTTAGAAGAAAAGACTGGTTAAATCAAAATAATTGTCTTTTTGCAAGACACAAATCAGAGAGGGAAAAAACCTGCTTTGCTGGTAACTATTAAGTCAATAAAAGTTCTATACCAAGTACTGTCATTTATCAGATTAAACTGTCAACAATAAAAACAAGATAGACCCCAAAAAAGTCAGTTCTCCATCTACATTAGTATGGTTCCTTTCATTACTCTGTCTACACACTGTACACTCTGGGAATACCAGAGATATCCACGGCAAACATTCAAACAGCTTCAGGGCCTCCAAGTGCTACTCTCATGACTGGCATGAATGACTTACTGCAAGATGATTAAAAAGCATTCAATGTTCTGACCAACTTATGATTGTCAACACCATGGTACACCAAGAATTATCCAGTCTTCATGTTGACAACTGAAATAACCAATTTCTGAGACGAGAAAACAAAACATGCAGTTCAATAACTATGGCGTGGTAGTTAATAACATGGGCTCTAGAATCAGACCATCCTATTTGAGTCCTAGCTCAATCACCTACTACTAGCTACATGACCTTGGACAAGTTACTTGATCCCTCCATGCATCAGTTTCCCCACCTGTAATAAAGGTTCAGAGTTCCTATGTGACAGGGCTATCATGAAAACTGCCTAAGAACACCCCAGGGACGAGGAGTACAAAGACATTCTTTGTCAGTGACTAGTATTTCTGTCTTATAAAATGGAAGGAAAAAAAAAAATCCCTGGAAATCCCTCTATTTACTGTTTAGTAGATTCTAGTCCACTTTCTAAATCTAAGTTAGTGAAAAATATACCAAAGCCCAATCACCTGTTTCAACAATAGCATGGAATGGAAATCTATTCCCTATTCAAATTGCAGAAGCAGAGAAGGGAATTTACATTTTAAAACTGAAACAAAGAACCACTAAGAAGAAATTTGTCTTAGACATCCCTCCAACTATATTCTCCCTCCAAGATGTACTTTTAGGCCGGGCATGGTGGCTCACGCCTATAACCCCAGCACTTTGGGAGGCCTAGGCAGGTGGATCACTTGAGGTCAGGAGTTAGAGATCAGCCTGGCCAACACGGTGAAACCCTGTCTATACTAAAAATACAAAAATTAGCTGGGTGTGCTGGGACACGCCTGCAGTCTCAGCTACTTGGGAAGCTGAGGCAGGAGAATCAGCTGAACCCAGGAGGTGGAGACTGCAGTGAACTGAGATTGCACCACTGCACTCCAGCCTGAGCAACAGAGCAAGACTCCGTCTCAAAAAAAAAAAAAAGGGGGGGGGCGTTTAATGCAAACGTTTGTCCCAAATCATGGCCAGCCCAGAAAGGCATATCCACCAGTCTGACCCAAACACTTCGAGGTGCTCAGTCTATAGGAAAAAAACAAGCTTCCTTCTATTTTCTTACAAAACAAAAACTATAGAATGTTTCCTGTGTGGTCTCAGTACTTCACACCAGACTCCTTGAACCTTCTTCCCAACACCATCAGGGACAGGCGCTATTGCTCACTCAGTGCAGTTCTGTGACTTTTCCCTCAAGCAACCAGAGGTTCTTTCTCAGCACCCCCTGTACTGACTTGGGAAGAGACAGAAGGGGTGGCCATCATCACAGAGCCCCAGTGTCAAGCCAGATGGCCCTTACTCCTTACAACTTCTGTGAGTCAGAAGTGGAGAAAGTGAAGGGGAGAAGGATACTATAGTTCTGTTTTTTTATATTTGGTTTCCATAAAAATTTGAATTTTAGAAAGGAATCTATGCTAAAAAGCTTCAAACCTCATTGTTCTAGTCCAATACCTTGATTTTAGAAAGGAGTAAGCGAACCTCAGAGACATTAAGGAACTTCCACAGGCCTAACAGTCGAATTCCATCAGGCTTCCTAACTCTAAGACCAGCAACTGGGAGAGCCTCTTCAAAGCTCCATAAAGCCATCCCTGCTCACTCCATGTGAAAGACATTAATAATCACTGTTCATGAATGTGGAAACTTGTGTTTCAGCCTTTCCTTCTATCCATCTTCAGATTTGCATTGAGAACAGGAAAATGGGACTGACAACTTTTCCTTTCAATTTGTCCCTTTTGCTAGACAGTAATGTGCTCAAGGCTTCCAGTCTTCAAGACAAGTATGTATGCCTGTGAAGGCACTAAATCAAGGTCCCCAAATGTGGAACATAGAGGTTGAGAGATTCTTTCAGTTACTATACATATAAACTTTAGGTAGGTGCTTGTTTCTTATGCTTTAGGGAATCAAACCTATGAATTAATGAATAGTATTACTTATTAGGATGAGGCACACGGAATCTTCTTGCACAAAACCCAATTAATAATCCAAAAGCCCCATTAATATCTGAAATCCAAAGTAAATGAACTTTTAATCACAGATGATTAGAAAACATGGAAAAATAATTAGGACGCATATTAACATTCTAAAAGCCTTTAACTTAATTTGCAAAATCTGTTTTGAATGAACTGTTCTGGTCTTGCAAAGTTAAGGTTTAACTTGCCTTTGTCCCCACTGTATTTAAGTTTTTCATCATTACCTAATATTTACAGCTTATATTTGTTTTTATTGTTATGTTCTATTTGTAGTAAGACATGGCTTACCATTTATGGTAATGACATGATAATGAACGGAAACATATCACTGGATATGGCAAAACCATGAAAGTGATGAGCACATGGATAAAATTTGAGAAACTATTAAACCTCAGAGAAACAAGAACATATGTAGCTTTCTTTCACATTTTTACTTTACAGGCAGTTTCTTAAGCTAAATATTACAAATATTTACATTATGTATCACATACACATTTTGGAGATTTTTGTTTGGTCCAATCACTAACAATTACTGACATGCCTATTCATCAGCCCTTCCATGACAGCCAAGCGGCCTCTCATCTGCTTCAGCTATTACAGTGTGGTGGCTAAGGACCATACACTTTCAATATAAATATTTTGGGGAAAAATGTTTTAAAGAGTGCCTCACATGGTGCTAGGGTCAAGGAGTGTCTTCTCCTTATTTAATAATCTATGATTAAGAAGAGTCTTACAATCAGAACAGATTGTTCAAGTGACATTTCCAGTTTGCAGTGGCAAAGTTATCAGCAGAGGGTAGTTGTAAAATCTATTGTATATAATAAAGTAAAAGTGGATATTATAACTGAAGATATTAATAGAATCTTAATTTTCTTTTTTGGATGTAACTATGTCACAAACAAAAAAAATTTTAGGGAAAAAAGTGGATTCTGTAAGCTGGAATCTACAGAATTTAGGATTGAGAGCACACTTGTCAGTTTAAATACATGGTTATTTATTGCATTGTCTTTTAACATGGATATGCTTTCCTTAAATTCATAAGCTTTTCCTTCATTTAAAAATGCTATAAAGCAGTAAGTGTGTGACAGCATCCTAGGCAGGCCTTTCCAGCATAAAACACAGTCTCTGCCCAAAAGGAGCTCCTTGTCAAACAGTGGACCAAGACCAGGAGAGGAAGCCTGCACACCAGGCCCACACAGTCATTCCAAGGAGAGAAGCGGGAGAGGTTCACCACGCACCTGCCACACGTGCCAGAATGGTTTTCCTTCCATTGGCCTAGTTCCCATTCAACTGGAGAAAAATCACATCCCAAAGGCTTTTAATGGTTACAGGTAGACCTGGCACACTTCAGCCAGACCAAGAAAAAGGGAAGGGACAGAGAAGATGACTAGATACTATTCCTCATCACACACTACATCTCCTGTGAGCTAGGAGGCCCTAAATCACAGGAGGGGGCCTTACCTAGGTGATCTTATATGCTGTGTACAAAAGGTCACAAAACACTATCTAGAATCAGGTTTCAGAACTGCTTACTTGTGGGACGTCCTCTTCTTCATCATGTTGGCAGATACTCCAGCATGGCCTGTAAGAGAGATGAGTATACAGTCAATGAAAACCAGATATAAAAATACCTCATAACTCAGGAAAATCTTAACTTCTGCAAAACTGCTATACAGAACAGGGAAAGAAAATACACCATTACCAGCAAACATGTAAGAAAGCTATTTGTTTACTGAACTTTTAAAAAGGAGATACACAGAAGAGATTCTTCAAAGACAGTAATAGAGGCAACAGTGTTCTACCCACTTAGATTAGCCATGAAAGCACAAAACCAGAACTGTATGGACAAGAGCTACAAGAAAAACTAAGCCTGGAGTTGAAGTTCATGCCTGTAATCCCAGCACTCTGGGAGGCCAAGGCAGGAAGACTGGTTGAAGCCAGGAGTTTGAGACCAGCCTGGGTAACACAGCAAGACCTTGTCACTACAAAAAAATAATGAACCAGGTGTAGTGGTGTGTGCCTGTGGTCCCAGCCACTCAGGAGGCTGAGGTGGGAGGAGCGCTTGAGCCCAGGAGGTTTAGGCTGCTGTGAGCTGTGTTTGTGCCACTGCAGTCCAGCCTGGGTGACAGAGAAAGACTTTGTCTCAAAAAACAGAAGCAAACAAACAAAAAACCTAACTGGGCACAGTGGGTCACGCCCATAATCCAAACACCTTGAAAGGAGGCCAAGTATGGTGGATCACTTGAGGTCAGGAGTTTGATATCAGCCTGGCCAAGATGGTGAAACCCTGTCTCTCCTAAAAATACAAAAATCAGCCAGGCATGGTGGAGTATGCCTGTAATCTCAGCTACTTGGGAGGCTAAGGTGGGAGGATCACTTGAACCCAGAAGGCAGAGGTTGCAGTGAGCCAACATTGCACCACTGCACTCCAGCCTGGGCAACAGAGTAAGACACTGTCTCAAAAAATAAAATAAAATTTAAAAAGACCAAAACAAGACTAAGTGACAATCCTAGCCATAAAGTCCTAAATGGTACAGAACTGTTTGTTATAAACAACTGAAAAACAGGATGAAATATATGAAACACCTGGTTTTAGATGCTGGGCGATAGGCAGCACAAGTGCGTGGGACGTGGGAGCAGAAAACACAGGAACTGTGCACAGGACCGGAACTCATTCCTGGAAGCAACTTTTGGGCAATGGTACATGAAGAGGGAACCAAGAACACCATCTTTTTACCATGTCGTAAGTCAGTGGGTTGTCTGGAATTTGTGGAACTGCGTATGGGCAAGAAGGGATCGACTCAGAAGGAAAACTCGAAAAGTCTGCATTTGGGGGAGGATGTCTTAAGTCTTTGACTACACAAAGATCTGCACATAATTCTGAGAAGTCACAAAGGGGTATAGTTGTTCAGATCCCATCGCCACTTCTTAACACTTGGGGAAATCAATAAAGATGGCAAAAGATGGCCCTAACATGGAAATGTGAGGAAGCCTAGAACAAAAGCTCAGCACCTGCTTGCCAAAATAGACTCCAACACTCTGTAAAAGGGCAACAACAAAGTCCCAACACTCAACAACATGAGATTTCAAACGTTCAACACCAACAAAAATTATTAGACATGAAAAAGGTAGCAGATTGTAACCCCATAATCAAGTAGGCTATGATTGAAATAAAGTATTTAGCACGCAAGGACATTAAGAGAACATCAATACATATGATCAAAAATTTAAAGGAAAATACAAAAACATATAAATAGAAAATACAAAGGAAACAAATAAATTAGTGAAAAATACATGATCTGAAATTAAAAATTCACTCAATGTGAGATAAAAAGATCAGTGACTTTGTCACACAGCAATACAAACTACCCAAAATAGCACAGAAAGAAAAATCTGGAATAAAACAATGAACATAACCTCGGTAATCTTTACAACAGTATCAACTAGCCTAACACACAGGAAAGTGGAATCAAAGGCAAAGAGTAGAGAGAGAAGTGAGGGGAAAATATAATGACAGAAAGTTGTCTAGATGTGATAAAAAGCATATAACAACAGAGCTAATAAGCTCAACAAAGCCAAAGACCAAAAACAAAGAAAACCACACCAAGGGACTTCTTCATCAAATTTCTAAAAACTATTGATTCAAATAAATTTTTTTAAATAGCTAAAGAAGATACATTAAAAATTGGAAAAAAAAATAATAAAACTGGCTCCAAAATTGATGTCAGAAACCATATAAGCCTGAAGACAGTGGAATAAATCTTTAAGGTGCTAAAAAAAATAATAATAATAAGGCCAGGCGCAGTGGCTCACACCTGTAATCCCAGCACTTTGGGAGGCAGAGGCAGGCAGATCATGAGGTCAGGAGATCGAGACTATTCTGGCCAACATGGTGAAACCCCAGCTCTACTAAAAACAAAAATTAGCTGGGCATGGTGGAGCATGCCTGTAATCCCAGCTACTCAGGAAGCTGAGGCAGGAAAATTGCTTGAACCAGGACCCAGGAGGTGGAGGTTGCAGTGAGCCAAGATCGCGCCACTGCACTCCAGCCTAGGCTACAGAGTGAGACTCCGTCTCCAAAAAAATTTTAAAATAAAAATAAAAGCAAACTGGGCTGGGCGCAGTGGTTCACGCCTATAATCCCAGCACTTCGGAAGGCTGAGGTGGGCAGATCACCTGAGGTCAGGAGTTTATGACCAGCCTGGCTAACATGGTAAAACCCTGTTTCTACTAAAATAACAAAAAATTAGCAAGGTGTGGTGGTGCGCACCTGTAATCCCAGTTTCTCAAGAGGCTAAGGCAGGAGAACCAGAACTGCTTGAATCTGGGAGGCAGAGGCTGCAGTGACCCAAAATCGCACTGTTGCACTCCAGCTTGAGCAACAAGAGCAAAACCCCATCTCAAAAAAAAAAAAAAGGCAAAGCAACTTACCTATGAACTTAAACCATCCAGCAAAAAATACCTTCCACCTGCAACACATCTGATAATTAAACTAAAAAGAAATAGTCTAACTGTCCCAATTAAGACTATTATCAGACAGATTAGCTTCAAGACAAACAATATTACCACAAATCAAAAGAACAATTCAAAATGCTAAAAGAATGAAAGAGTGAATTAATTAAAAGCTGTAATAATCTTAAATCCATATGAACTCAATTACAGAGAATGGAAATACATGAAGCAAAAACTGACAGAATTAAAGACAAAGACATATCCGTAATTATACTTAATTATACAACTCTCTTCTCTCATAGTTGATGTAACAAGTGCATAGGAAAATCAGAAAGATACGTCATGAATATGGCAATAAAAAAGTAGAAAAATTTAAAAAACAGAATCAAAAGGAAAACAGAAGACCTGAACAACCTGAACACCCAACCTTAGTTGACATTTAAAGAATACTAAACTATTAATGCCAAAATACAGTTTCCCGAGTTCACATGGAAACATTCACTCAGATACATCATATTTCTGAGTCATACAGGTCTCAGGCCGGGCATGGTGGCTCACACCTGTAATCCCAGCACTTTGGGAGGCTGAGGCGAGTGGATCACTTGAGATCAGGAGTTTGAGACCAGCCTGGCCAACATGGTGAAACCTCATCTCTACCAAAAATACAGGACAAAAATAAAAAAGCCAGGCATGATGGTAGCCGCCTATAATTCCAGCTAAGGTAGGAGAATCACCTGAACCCGAGAGCCGGAGGTTGCAGTGAGCCAAGATCGCGCCGCTGCAATCTTGCAGTCGCACTCCAGCCCAGAGTGAGACTCCACCTCAAAACAATAAAGTAATAATAATACAAGTCTCAATACATTTAAGGCAATCTGAAATCAAACAAAAGCTTATTGTTCTGCCTTGGAGACAAAAACAGGGAGATGGGCCTGACTGCCAAGAACCGCTCAGCCCTCTTGACCCAGCACGTTCACATGCACTGCGATGTGGACAGAAGCTCGACAATGGCTAATGGGTGAAGAATAAAGTATGTGATGGCCCCAAATAGTGAAGACAAGACACAGACTAGAAGCAGGAGCAAGTCTACCTGATGCATCCCTGGAGCATGTCTGGACTTAAGAGTAGACAAGGATGAAGGCGGTAAGAAATGGTAAAAAAGAAGTAAAGTAAAAACTCTTTCAAGATCTACTGGAATTGCACCAGGTGTCACGAACCCTTTTCCACTCCTCAACACACACACAACCCCACACTGGATGTACTGAGTGCTGGGTTCTAGGAAAGGGTGCCTCAAATGCTAAACACTGCCCTACGTCCCCACAGAGTCAACCCTCCCATTTAGAAGAAATGGAACTTGCTATTTATCAGTCTAGAAAAGGTAAGCTATTCATAATCAAAGAATCCTTTAATCTTAAACAGGAATGGATAATCAACAGCCACAGTCTGAGCAAAATGAAAGCAAGCAGCACCACTTTCCCTGAAATGATCTGAGAACTAAAATGATTATAAACTGGCATCTTCAAGGAAACTGGAGATATTATAATAACAGAATGGGAACAAGAGGCTATGAAAAGGGAAAGGAGCTCCTGA
This sequence comes from Aotus nancymaae, assembly GCF_030222135.1. NCBI lineage: Eukaryota > Metazoa > Chordata > Mammalia > Primates > Aotidae > Aotus > Aotus nancymaae. The sequence continues at coordinate 24,456,742 of NW_026988455.1, forward strand.
AAATTAAAAAAAATGAATAAAGATAACCTGGCACGTAAAAAGCTTGGAAGTTAACCAATTTGTCCTAACAAAAAGCTAAACAAACTAAAAAATCAACAACTTCTTAGACTGATCAGAGAATTGAGGTCACCAGACAAACAACTGCCCCCAACACTGGAGAGACAGGCAGAGGTAGAGAATCACAACTGATTAGATCCGAAACCTCCACAGGAACCAGGGCCATGGTAAGAAAACCTAAACTGCAACTGACACTGCTGGAGGGTCAGCATGAACAGGTCTGACAAAAACTCCAGGGGTTGGGGGCTCTCTTACAAGGACCCCCACACTTTCCTTAAATTTTCCTCTACAAGCTAGAGAAGCTGGTCAAGCCATCCTGTCCCACAAGGGGCAGGGGTAGGGAGACTGAGAAGCACAAGCGAAGGTCACAACTGAGGGGTACAAGCTCAAGAAAAGACTGGCACGTAATCATAGGACTACAGACTGCTTCCCCTCCCCAGTATACCGTACCACCACCTTACCAAAGACTTACTACCACAGCTCCTCTTACCCAGACATCACGTGTGCCTTTCAACAAGAAATCACAGGCTTATTAAAATGCAAAAAGCAATTCTAAGAGACAAAACAAGCATCAGAACCAGACTCAAATAGGCAGGAGGCTGGAATTACCAAACCAGGAATTTAAATGAACTATGATTAATATGCTAAAGTCTCTAAAAAATAATGTTAACATGAAAGAATAGATGGACAATATATACAGAGATGGAACTTCTAAGAATCAAAAAATACTATGGATAAACACTTTAACAGAAATGAAGAATGCCTTTCACAGACTGGACAAGACTAAGCAAAATACCTCTGAGCTGGAGAACATCTTAATAGAAACTTCCAAAACTGAAAAGCAGAGAGAAACACCCCAGAATATTAAGAACTATGAGACAAGTACAAAAGGCGTAACTTACACATTACGGAATTTCAAGTAGGAAGAGAAAGAAAGGTGCAGACGCAATGTGAAGCAAACACTGAGAATTTCCCAGAAATTAATCACAGACACCAAACCACAAATCCAGGAAGCTCAGAGGACACTAAGCCAAATAAATGCCTGAAAAAAACTACACCTAGGAATATCAAATATTCAAACTGTAGAAAATCAAAGGTAAAGAAAAGAAATCTTGGCCAGGCGTGGTGGCTCATGCCTGCAATCCCAACACTTTGGGAGGTCGAGGTGGGCGGATCACTTGAGGTCAGGAGTTTGAGACCAGCCTGGCCAACAAGGTGAAACTCCATCTCTACTAAAATACAAAAATTAGCTGGGCATGGTGACATATGCCTGTAATCCCAACTGCTCCAGAGGCTGAAGCAGAAGAATTGCTTGAACCCAGGAGGTGGAGGTTGCAGTGAATGAAATCAGGCCACTGCACTCCAGCCTGGGTGACAGAGCAAGATTCTGTTGGAAAGAGGGAAAGGGAAAAAGGGAAAGGGAAAGGGAAAAGAAAGGCATCCTGAAAGAAAATTTCTCCTCAGAAACCATGCAAAGTAAGAAGATAGCAGAGGAAATTATCTAAAGTGTTGAGACGAAAAAAACTACTATCCTACAGAATTATACCTCAAAGGGAAGGAGAAATAAAAGATTTTCCCGGGCAAACAAAAAGGGATAAAATTTGTCCCCTGCAGACCTGCCTTGTAAGGAATGTTAAAAAGGAGATCTTTAGAAAGATGGAAAATATAGCCAGGCTTGGTGGTAGGCACTTGTAATCCTAGCTACTCGGGAGGTTGAGCCAAGAGAAGTGCTTGAACCCAGGAGGCAGGGGTTGCAGTGAGCCAAGATCACACCACTGCACAGATGGGCAACAGAGCAAGACTCCATCTCAAAAAAAAAAAAAAAAAAAAAAAAAAGGAAAACATAGGTCAGAAGCTCAGATCTATATAAAGGAAGAATATTAAAGAATAAATAAATAAAAATAACATAAACACTTTTATTTATTCGTTTATTTTTGAGACAGGGTCTCACTCTTTCGCCCAGGCTGGAGCAGTGGTAACATTATGGATCACTGCAACCTCAACCTCCCAAAACTCAAGTGATCCTCCCACCTTAACCTCCCAAGTAGCGGGGACTACAGGAATGCAACATCATGCCAGCCAATTTTTTTCATTTTTTGTAGAGATGGAGTCTCATTACATTGCCCAGGGTGGTCTCGAACTCCTGGGCTCAAGTGATCCTCCCACCTAGGCCTTCCAAAATGCTGGGATTACAGGCATGAGCCACAGCATCCTGGCCTGGCCTATTTTTCTTGTCTTAACTGAGCAACAATACACACACACACACACACACACACACACACACACACGAAATGAATGGCGGCAATGATACAACCAGCCTTGAGAGAGGAATTGGGAATACAGCCATCCTTCCGTATCTGTGAAGGACTGGTCCCAGGACCCCCTTCAACACCAAACTCCATGGATGCTCAAGTCTCTTATATAAAATGGTGTAGTATTTGCAACTAATCTAGGCACACCCCCCCCATATACTTTAAATTGTCTCTAGATTATTAACAATACCAAATACAAAACCTATGTAAATCGGTGTTATAATGTATCATTTAGAAAAAAAAAGACAATAATGTACATGTTTAGTACAGGCACAATGGTGTTTTTCTGGATATTTTCAGTTTGTGTTTGGTTGAATCCACAGACACAAAACCCATGGATACAGAGGGCCAACTGTATTTTATCATTATAAGGTAGGTGGCACTACCCTTGAAGCAATGTAATGTTATTTCAAAGTAGGCTTGGAAAGGGGAAGTTTTTTTTTTTTTTTTTTTTTTTTAAGAAAAAAGCAGGGGGAGGAGGGCAGAGGAGGGAAAAGGGGAGAAAAAGAGAAAGAAAGGGAGGGAGAAAGAAAGAGGCCAGATGTGGTAGCTCACACCTATAATCCCAGCATTTTGAGAGGCTGAGGCAGATGAATCACTTGAGCACAGGAGTTCAAGACCAGCCTGGCCAACATGGTGAAAACCCGTCTTTACAAAAACATAAAACTTGGCTGGGCGCGGTGGCTCACACCTGTAATACCAGCACTTTGGGAGGCTGAGGTGGGCAGATCACCTGAGGTCAGGAGTTCAAGATCAGCCTGGTCAACACGGTCAAACCCCGCTTTAAAAAAAAAAAAAAAAAAAATTAGCCAGGCGTGGTGGCAGGTGCCTGTAGTCCCAGCTACCAGGGAGACTGAGGTGGGAGAATAGCTTGAACCTGGGTGGCAGAGGTTGCAGTGAGCCGATACCATGCCACCGCACGCCAGCCTGGGTGATACAGCAAGGCTCCATCTTTCCGCCCCCTGCCCCGCCAAAAAAAAAAAGGAGAAAGGAAGAGAGAGAAAAAGAGAAGGACAAAGAAATAAAGTAGACTTGAATTACTTGTAAATCTATATTGCAAACTACAGGGCAATCACTAAAAAAGTTTAAAAACTTAAACTGGCTGGGGACAGTGGCTCACACCTGTAATCCCAGCCCTTAGGGAGACCAAAGTGGACGAACCACTTGAGCTCAGGAGTCCAAGACCAGACTTTGTAACATGGTGAAACCCTCTTTTTTTTTTTTTGAGACAAAGTCTCGCTCTGTTGCTCAGGCTGGAGTGCAGTGGCACGATCTTGGTTCACTGCAACCTCCTCCTCCAGGGTTCAAGTGATTCTTCTGCCTCAGCCTCCCAAGTAGCTGGGACTACAGGTGCCTGCACCCCACCCAGCTAATTTTTTTGTATTTTCAGTAGAGACGGGGTTTCGCCATGTTGGCCAGGCTGGCTCTGTCTCTATTTTTAAACATTAAAAAAAATTATTAAAAATTAAAAACAAAAAATATCCTTGATATGCTAAAAAAGGAAAAAGGTGGCATCATATAAAATGCTGTTAAAACCGCAGAAGGCAGAAAAGAGAGGAAGGCAAAAATAGGAAAAAGGAACAAGAGCAAAGAATAGACAACAGTAACATAAATATGATACAGTATTACTCCACCTACATAAATAACCATTTTCAATATTACAGATCTAAATATACTAATTAAAAGACAGACTCAGAGTGGATCAAAAACAAGATGCAACTTTATGCTATATACAAGAAATCCACTTTAACTATAAAGATACACAGATTTAAAGTAAACGGATGAAGAAAAGATATAGCTTGCTACCAATAATCAAAGGAAAGCGGAACCTATACTAATTTTAGAGAAAGCAGAGTTTGGAGGAAGAAAAGTTAGCAAAGACAAAGAGGGGCATTACATAAAACAAAGGTGTCAATTCTCCAAGAAAACACAACAATCCTTAACGTGTATGTGCCTAAAAACGGAGCATGAAAATATGTGAGGAAAAAACTGATAGAATTATAGGAAGAGATATGTAACTCCATTATAGGTTGAGTATCCCTTATTCAAAATGCTTGGGACCAAAAGTGCTTCACATTTCAGAATATCTACATATACAAAATGAAGTATCCTGGGAATGGGACCCAAGTTTAAACACAAAATTAAGTTATGTTTCATATAAACCTTCCATACTCCCTGAAAGTAATTTTATGTAATATTTTAAATAATTTTGTGCATGAAACAAAGTTTATATTCATTGAAGTATCAGAAAGCAAAGGTGTCACCAGCTCAACCCATGTGGATATCTGTGTTTGTTATCGTCATCATTCCTAACATTGAATATATGTGCTACCAACAGCAACCATTCTCTTACACTAATTCACACACAAGTTCTTAACTGTAAAAAAATACGGCATGCCATTAATACAGTGAAAAAATAATGTGTTCAGGATATTAAGCCACACGGTAGCAGCACCAGAATATCTGTATCAACTGTTAACAGCAACAACAAACAACAGCTTGCCTTTGCTCTCTATCTACAATGCTGTGTTTTTTGAGTTTGATTTTTTTTTAGGTGAGAAAAAATTCAGAAGCAGTTGAGGGACCAGGAAGTGGGTCCTTAGGAATGAGCAAGCATTCTACTGGATGGTTTTTTGAAGTTTTTCCTCCAGTCAGCTGCCTCATAAACAAGTCTTTTGTCTTTAAAGTCTCTATTTGTATAAACTGACATGATTCCTTGTTCTGTTACAAATGCACCCTGCTCTAGTCCTTCAGTAAGCCCATTACACATTTTCCCCATGTGGTTAACAGGCACTTTTTCTTTAGTATTAATGTCATCTTTATCACCCAATTGTGGCATCATGTAAGTTACTCAGAAAGTTTCAGATTTAAAATATTTCAGATTTTAGGTTTTTGGATTAGGGATGCTCAACCTATATTACAGTTATGGATTTCAACATCCTTCTATCAGTAAGGGCCAGATCCAGAAGGCATAAAATCAGTAAGGATATAGATGAACTCAACTGCACCATCAAATTCATTTGACTATGAATTTGATCTATGGTCAGATCTATAGGCTACTTCGCCCAACAGCAGAATACAAACTCTTCTCAAGTTCACATGGAAAATGTACCAACACAGACCACACTATGAACTATAAAACACAGCTTCACAAATTTAAAAGAAATCAGTATAGTATGCTATCATACAATGACAGCATTAAACTAGAAATCAGCAACAGAAAGATGGCTGGAACATCTCAAAATCTCAAAAATGGAGATTAAACAACATATTGCTAAGCACATGGGTCAAAGAAGAAATTGCAAGAGAAATTTAAATATATTTTGAACGAAAATGAAAACATAACTTACCAACATTTGTAGGATGCAGCAAAAGCAGTGAGTACAGAGAAATTTATAGCAATTAATGCATGTATTAGGAGAAAAAAAAAATTTTTTTTTTTTTTTTTTTTTTTTTTGAGACAGGGTCTCTCTCTGTCACCCAGGCTGGAGTGCAGTGGCATGATCTCAATGCACTGCAACTTCCGCCTCCCAGGGCTTATGCAATTCTCCTTCCTTAGCCTCCCAGGTAGCTAGGATTACAGGGGTGTGCCACCACGCCCAGCTAATTTTTCTATTTTTAGTAGAGACAAGGTTTCACCACGTTGGCCAGGCTGGTCTCAAACTCCTGACCTCAAGTGATCCACCAACCTCGGCCTCTCAAAGTGCTGGGATTACAGGCCTGAACCACCACGCCCAGTCAAAGAAAGATCAAAAGTCAATCATCTAAGCTTCTGTCTTAGGAAACTAGAAAAAGAAGAGAATATTAAATCCAAGGTAAAGAGAGAAAAATAAAATTATAAAAATTACAGTAGAAATCACTACAACTGAAAATCAAAATCAATAGAGAAAGATCAATGAAATCAAAAAGTAGTTGCTTGTGGAAATGCAAAATGGTACAGCCGCTTTGGAAGACAGTTTGGCAATTTCTTGCAAAGTAAACACACGTTTAACCATAAACCAGGAGTTGTGCTCCTTGATATTTACCCAAGAGTTGAAAATATTCTTACACAAAATCTGCACACAGATATATATAGCAGTTTTATTCATTTTGTTGTGTTGCTTTTCTTTTTCTTTTTTAATTGAGACAGGGTCTCACACTCTGTTCCATGATCAGTGCTCACTGCAGCTTCTCCCTGCTTGGCTCAAGCCATCCTCCTGCCTCAGCCTCCCAAGTAGCTGGGACCACAGGTGTGAGCCACCATACCCCTCTACTTTTTGTATTTTTCATAGAGAAGGGGTTTTGACATGTTGCCCAAGTTGATCTGAAATTCCCAGGCTAAAGAGATCAGCCTGCCTCAACCTCCCAAAGTGCTGGGATTACAGGTATGAGCCGCCACTCCCGGTCTATAGCAGCTTTATTCAAAACTGCCAAAATTTGGAAGCAACCAAGATGTTTCTTCAGTAGGTGAATGGATAAATAAACTGGTATATCCAAACAACAGAATATTCTTTGGTGCTAAAAAGAAATGAGTTCTCAAGCCATAAAAAGACACAGAGGAAATTTATGTGCACATTAATTACTAAGTGAATAAATCCAATCTGAAAAGACTCCATGCTGTATGACTCCAACTGTATCTTATGTAATTCTGGAAAAGACAAAACTAGGGAGACAACAAAAAACCAGCACTTGCCAGGGGTTCGAGGTGAGAGAGAAAAATAATGGGAAAACAAGGGATTTTCAGGGCAGTGAAACCCCAAGAATGAACCTTAATGGACTTCGGGTGATAATGACTTGCCAATGTAGGTTCATCAACTTTAACAAATGTACTACTCTGTGAGATGTGGGGCGGGGATGTGGGAGGGTGCGCTGCAAATATGAGAAGGAAAGGAATATATGGGAACTGTTATTTTCCACTCCATTTTCCTGAGTACCTAAAACTGCTCTAAAAGAATAAAACCCATTATCTCTTTGCAACTTTAAAACTGAATCAAGATTATAAGTTTAAAAACTTTTAGTCTACACTTACTCTTCTGTCATCAACACTGAGCTATAAAGCCAGGTGCTATGGCACACACCTGTAGTCCCAGCTATTCAGGTGGCTGAGGCAGGAGGATCACTTGAACCCAGGACCTCAAGTCCAGCCTGGGCAACATAGTTAGACCCCATTTCTTTAAAATAAACCAACAAAACTGGGCTAGAAAACAAGAAGACAAGAGAGTAATATCTTCAATATTGAAGCAAAATGATTTTGAACCCTGAACTTCATACCTGGCTAGATTATTAACTGACATTATATACATTTCCATACATATATGAGCTAAAATTTATATTTCATACACATCTTCTCTGAAGTTATTGAAGGATACCCCTCAAGAAATAAGAAAAGCAACATAAACATATAGATCTGAGAAACCATAGATATAACCTAGAAGAGCAGAAGGTTCCAGTATGACTTAGGTAATGTTACACGCGAATTTTCGGTGCTGCAAAAGTAGCAGCACTCAAATATTAATTTTCTCAGCAAGGCAATTCACTTCTATAGAAGGGTGCATCTCACAGATGGAGCAATGGAGAGCACACACCTGGTCAAGGGAGGGGAAGGGGTTCTTATTCCTGACACAGGTAGCCCCTACTGCTGTGTTGTTCCCCTACTGGCCAGGGTTAGACCGCACAGTCTAAACTAATTCCAATTGGCTATTTTTAAAGAGAGCAGCGGTGTGAGCCAGAGTGGTGGGGTGAGTAGTGTGGCAGGAAGGATGGTAACGGAACAGGTCAGACCAGGTGATCAGGGGTACAGATGTGAACTACTAATTAGAACTGATGAGAAAGCTGTTTATGGAAACTAGAGGCAAGGGGGTGCAAAAAACTAAGAAGTTAAACTTTAAAATGGAGAATTAGATAATAAGAGGGCTGAACATACCAATTATTTGAAGAGAAACTTGGAGTTCACTATATCTAACAGTAACATAGGCTGACAAACCCATACAGGTAGAAGTGAGAGACCAGGGACTCAAGAAAGGCTGTTTCCAAGAAACTGACTCCACAAAACAGAAGTGTAAGAAGGTAAATGACCCCATCACAGATTAAAGGTTAATAAATCTGATGTAAAAAAAGCTTATGCAAGTAATGAGGAAAAAATAGATGTAATAACAGAAAAAGAAAGGCTAAGTAGACCCTTACAAGCTAAGATCACAAATAAAACTGAAGAAAGACACCATTTCTCACCCATAAAACGGACAAAACCACATATTTGACAACATATGTCACTGGCAAAACTGTGAGGAGAAAGAAACATTTTACATATCTTAATGCTGGTAAGAATGCAAAATGGGCTGGGCACCATGGCTCACAAAGCTCAGGAGTTTGAGAACAGCCTGGTCAACACAGTGAAACACCGTCTCTACAAAAAATACAAAAATAAGCTGGGCATGGTGGCACATGCCTGTAGTCCCAGCTACTTGGAGGCTGAGGTGGAAGAATCACTTGAGTCCAGGAGGTCAAGGCTGCAGTGAACCATGATCACGCCACTGCTCTCCAGCCTGGGCAACAAAGTGAGATTCCATCTCCAAAAAAGAAAAAAGAATGCAAAATAATACAGAGTCGATGGAGGGGAATCTGCTGAGATCTCACAAAATTATACATGAACTGAAGATTTGACTCAATTCTATTTCCAGAGATTTATCCAGTGACACAACAGCAAGACCTATTGACAAAGGTAGTCATTGTAGCATTTTTTTTTTTTTTTTTTGAGCCAGAGTCTCATGCTTTCACCTAGGCTGGAGTACAGTGATGCGATCTTGGCTCACTGCAACATCTGCCTCCCGGGTTCAGGTGATTCTCCTGCTTCAGCCTCCTAAGTACCTGGGATTACAGGCGCCCACCACCACGCCCAGCTAATTTTTGCATTTTCAGTAGAGGTCGGGTTTCACCATGTTGGAAACCCCTGACCTCAAGTGATCCACCTGCCTCGGTCTCCCAATGTGTTGGGATTACAGGTGTTGAGTACCCTGCCCAGCCCATTGTAGCTATTATCTGTAACAACAGAAGACTAGAAACAACTCACATGTCCAGTAATAATGGATTACCAAATGAACTAATACAGTACAGCCACACAATGGAGTACTATTCATCTGTAAAAAACAAGAGCTCTACATACTGCTAAGTGGTCACCAACACACATTGTTAAGCAGAAAAAGCAAGTAAAGAGTAAGTCAAGTGGGTACATATTAACTGGATAATGATAACAGTTTGTCACCAAAAGTGGAGTTTTATCACCCATCACTGACTTTCCAGTGGAAAAGAGAAAAGATCCTTTACTATATAGCTTTATTATATCTATCTGTTGAAGAAAATAGAACCATAATTTATAAAATAAACTATTCTATGACTCTAAAACAGCTAAAACTATACTAAAACATAATATGCATGAGAAACAAAATAAAACCAAAACTGTTTAACAGAGGCTTACTCAAACACATGTTCCAAAGTAAGACCAACTATTTTAAGTAAACTTTGTGTAGATTCAAATGCTCCAATGATAAAGACCAATGTCTGATCCAGCAGGTCATTTGGATTAGAAATTCTAAACCAATCCCCATCTACATCATACTTACTGACTTCCAACCCTATGACTCACTCCTCCCCTTGAGTTCTCGCTTAACTGTCAATAGGTTCTCAGAAACTGAGACTTTACACAAAACAATGTAAGGTAGGTCCTCGAATATTGCCAGTTTACTGTTCAAAGTTGTTTCCTTCTAACACTGATGAGGAAAAAAAAACTGGTTTTGTTTTCCGTGAAGTCACAGTTTGCAAGAACTTACAGATGGCATTAAGTGAGTACTCACCATACCTTTGTTTGAAAATGTCACTGAGACTCTACCAAGATGATACTCTCCTGTTGCTCTGCAGATTTTATTTTTAATTAAATTAAATTAAATTTAATTAATTAATTTATTTTTTGAGACAGAGTCTTGCTCTATCTCCAGGCTGGAGTGCAGTGGCTATCTCGGCTCACTGCAACCCCCACCTTCCAGGTTCAAGTGATTCTCCTGCAGCAGCCTCCCGAGTAGCTGGAATGACAGGTGCACACTACCATGCCCAGCTAGTTTTTTCTAGTTTTAGTAGAGACAGGGTTTCACCATGTTGGCCAGGATGCTCTTGATCTCTTGACCTGGTGATCTGCCCGCCTCAGCCTTCCAAAGTGCTGGGATTATAGGCGTGAGCCACCGCACCCGGCTGCTCTGCAGATTTTATAAGCTCAGCTTTGTATGATCCACAGTCGTCTCTGGGGATCCAGCAGGTAAAGAAATATGACAATATAAACTTGAAAGAGAAATAAGAAAATCTGAGAGATGAGCGATAATTATCTAAGGAGGACACATGACAATCCATCTCCAAAGAAAACACTCACAGAAAAACTCCCCAGTAAGGCAGGAGAAGTCTACCAGGCAACAAGAACCATTTCCTTACAGACAGCTTCCCACTGTCTTGGTGCCTTCCTAGAGGATCACCCTAGGATCAAGAAACTCAAGGAAAGCCTCCAAATGAAACAGACGAATAGCAGAGACATAAATAAACTCATAAGCGGTAGGGCTAATATTAGAAAGGGTTTTTTAAAAAGTAATTTATAGGCAGGTGCAGTGGTGCACGCCTGTAGTCCCAGCACTTAGGAAGACCAAGGCCAGCTGATGACTTGAGCTCATATGTTCAAGACCAGCCTGGGCAAGGTGGCAAAACCCCGTATCTACAAAAATATAAAAAATTAGCAGGACATGGCAGTACTTGCACCTGTAGTCCCAGCTACTCAGGAGGCTGAGGTGGGAGGATCTCTTGAGCCTGGGAGGCTGAGGCTGCAGTGAGCCAAAATCAGCCACTGTGCTCCAGACTGGGTGACACAGCGAGACCCTATCTCAAAACAAACAATCCTGACCTCCCTGCCTATCTCCCGCTGTAGCCCTCCCAGCTCTTCACTCTGCGGGCCTCGGGGCACAGCCCACTCAAGACTCCCTACTTTGATGCTGGCATCTCATCCACTGAGCAGAAAATGCCTTGATACCATGAGATGCCCACCTTGGAAGAACAGTCAGGACTCTTACACCCTGGAGCCACAAGCCTGGGGTCCCCCATCCTGGTACCTCCAGGGCCACCTGCTGTGGAAGGTGCTTCCCTGGATCTAGAGGACAAGGAGGGAGAGGAGTTGGAAGACTATCTGGATAAGATCAACTCCATCTATGATGCCCTGTCCTACAGCAGCCCCTCTGATTCCTACCAGGGCTAAGGCTTTGTCATGTCCCAGGCCATGTATGTGTGAGCTGCCATGTGCCTGGCTTCTCGCATCTGACCTGTTGATCACTTAGCTTTCTTGCAAAGGATCTAGTGCCCCCTGACCTCTGGCAAGGGCACTGTCAGTTAACATACATGTATCCCATTTGTGACTTCTATCGTGGTGGCTGCTCTATGAACCCTGACCCATGAGTCCAGAGAAACACAAAATGATAATGCAATCCTGGTAACCTTATCTCATGGTGCAGGAGGTGGGGAAAGTGCTTCTGTTCAACCTCTGATCCCAAGGACTCTTCTCTCAGACTGTGACCTTAGACCATACCTCTTTCCTCCCACCAAAGCCCTGACTCCCCCAAAATCACAAAAAAGACCCTAGACCTATATTTTGTCTTCAGGTAGTAAATTTCCAATAAGTCTGCTGGAGTGGATGCTAAGGGTTTCCTGCTGCTCAGACCTGAGCCCTCCAGCCAGCAGGGTCCCACTTACGCCCTCCCCACTTGTTCCCCAAAGAGGGGAGAGGGGGACTCCTGAGCCCAAGGCAGAGTTTTCCCAGCATCCTCCTGCCAACAGAAGTCTTAGGGTCCAGATCCTTCCTTGAACCCCCCACCCACCCCAATTCCTACCTACAGAGCAAGCAACCCCACCCTAGAGCCAGACAGGGTGAGCCTCATGCAGACTGTGCCTTGACAGCTCCAGCCTTGGGAGAAGAATTTACTGTTAACCTGGACGACTAATCAATCACTTTACCCCTGCCCAGCGGAATAGGATCTAAACGTCCCCCTTCAGGGGAAAGTGCATCAACTGGATTAGGGGTAGCGACTGTTTTGTAAACCTACATTTCCTACAAAATATAAATTTATACTTTGAAAAAAAAAGTAATTAATATCTCCAGAAATGGAAGCTGCTTGAATCTATGAAATAAGCATGAGAATAAAAAAGCTGGGTGCAACGGTACATGCACCTGTATTCCCAGCTACTTAAAAGGCTGAGGTAGGAGGATGTCTTGGGCCCAAGAGTTTTGAGACCAGCGTGGGTAAAAGAAAAAGAGGGGGTAAGAGGGAAGGCACTTAGAAATTAAGTTGCTGACTGAAATGAAAAAAAAAAAAAAAAGAAAAAGAAAAGGTGAGTAAATAAAAAGGCAGTAAGCTCCCCTCAAAGAATGGGAAAATGGGCCGGGCACGGTGGCTCACACCAGTAATCCCAGCACTTTGGGAGGCCTAAGGTGGGCGGATCACAAGGTCAGGAGTTCAAGACCAGCCTGGCCAACACAGTGAAACCCCATCTCTACTAAAAAAGTAGAAAAATTAGCCAGGCACGGTGGTATGTGCCTGTAAATTCCAGCTACTCAGGAGGCTGAGGCAGGAGAATTGCTTGAATCTGGGAGGTGGAGGTTGCAGTGAGCCAAGATTGCACCACTGCACTCCAGTCTGGGCGATAGAGCAAGACTCCATCTCAAAAAACAAAAAAGAATGGGAAAATAAAACAAGTAACTGGGTGGGGGAGGGCAGTGGGAGATTAATCTAAGAGGCCGAATATCCAAGTAGCATGCATTTCAGATAGAAAGGAGGAAACAAGCGATAGTTAAAGAAGTAACATAAAACTCCACATTGCTACAGAATAAATCTATTTTTTTGTTCAAACCACAACACCCAGCTAATTTTTTGTAGAGGTGAGGTCTCACCATGTCGCCCAGGCAGTCTCACACTCCTGACCTCAAATGATCCTCCCACCTCGGCCTCCCAAAGCCCTGGGATTATAGTTTATGAGCCACTGTACCTGGCCTAAAGGATTAATCTAAGGATTGAAAGCCTAGAACAATAAATGAAAAAGATACACACTAATGGGCATTATCATAAAGTTTCACAAGACATAAAAAGACAATTCTAAAAGTTTCCAACGAATGGAGAATAAAACCCACTGGACACACACAAAAGATAAGAAATAAAAATGTCACCCAAGTTCCCTAAATAGCAACAATGGAAACTCAAAGACAAGAAACAGAGTAAATTTTGACTTAACAGTATTTCCAATCTAGAATCTTAACCAACAAAAGGACGAACCATCAGGGTAGAATAAAGACAATATCAACACAAAGTCTGAAAATACTATCTTCTATGTGCATTTTCAAAGATTGTTATAGACAATTTCAAAGACACACAAAAGGTATGAACAAACTACCATATACCCTACTTGTAGCTTTAGCAATCAATTCATTCATTGCCTATTCACCCAGATAAGAGTACCAACCAAAAAACAAAAGGCATGGCATTCATGAAACAAGGAGAATCCAACACAAAAGAGAGAAAAAAGGAATTCTCAGAATGGCAATGTTGCATCAGTCTAGACAGCAATCAACACAAATTAGAAAAAAACAAAAGATGCTAGAAAAACATCTAACATGAATTATCACATTTGACTTTGCAAGAAATTATGCTGAGAAAGGTCTTACAAAGCTATTGGGGAGTTTATGAGGTCAAGTTTCTAAGAAATTTAAGGAAATAGAAAAAAAAAAATCACTAACCAGGAAACGCAAACTGTTGTACCAAACAAAAAAAGTAATTATACTACATTACAGTATTCCGTATGTATACATTAATTCTAATAGAAACAATACATACAATTTTAGCCAAAAACATTGTTTTTTGTTTTTGAGATGGAGTCTCACTCTGTTGCCCAGGCTGGAGTGCAATGGCATGATCTCAGCTCACTGTAACCTCTGCTTCCTGGGTTCAGGTGATTCTCCTGCTTTAGCCTCCCGAGTAGCTGGGTTTACAGGCACCCACCACTGCACCCGGCTAGTTTTGTATTTTTAGTAGAGATGGGCTTCACCATGTTGGCCAGGCTGGTCTCAGACCTCAACTGATCCGCCCACTTTGGCCTCCAAAAGTGCCAGAATTATAGGTGTGTGCCACCTTACCCGGCCATTTTAAGAACTTTTTCTTTTAAAAAAGTTGATTTTATTTTTATCAAATTAATAAAAGTTTGTAATTGAAGATATGAAGTAGTGCTAAATGGCTTATAACAAAAAATGGTAGGTACTCTAGAGGTAACGATTTTTAACTCATTTTTATTTTTACTTTTCCAAATTTATAAATAATAAGAGTATATGAATTTCTCTTACAAATTGACTTGAGGATTTTAGCTCTTCCCCTCCTACTAGCCTTCTAATAATGTTTTTGGCTAAAATTGTATGTATTGTTTCTAGTAGAATTAATATACTGAATACTGTAATGTAGTATAATTACTTTTTTTGTTTGGTACAACAGGTTGCTTTTCCTGGAGTTTAGTGATTTTTTTTTTCTATTTCCTTAAATTTCTTATAAACTTGACCTCATAAACTCCCCAATAGCTTTGTCTCCTGGTAGTATCAGAAATGGATTGAAGTGAAATGTTGTCTGCTGCAGAACTGCTTGGTTGCTGGTGGGAAGCAACTCCTCCCCTTCCCACATTTGGGTGACCAGAGGTGCTGTGTTGTACTGAATTACATAAGAGAATAGGTGGAGGCCGGGCACAGTGGCTAACGAGTGTAATCCCAACACTACGGGAGGCTGAGGCAAGAGCATTGCTTGAGCCCAGGAGTTCAAGACCAGCCCAGGCAATATTGCAAAACCCCGCCTCTACAAAAAAAATTAGCCAGGCTTGATGGCACACACCTGTGGTCCCAGCTAGTCAGGAGGCTGATGCAGAAGGACTGCTTGAGCTCAGGAGTTCAAGTCTGCAGTGAGCTATAATTACACCACCACACACCAGCCTATTTGAGAGAGAGAGAGAGAGAGAGAGAGAGACACTGTCTCTTTTTTTAAAAATAAGAATAATAATAAAAGAGAGAGAACAGGTAGGAAAAAGCACTTTGGTTTATTTTTCTTGTATCTTCTTAATTACACAACACTGAAAAATAACCTCACGGTCTCTTATGCTAAAATATCTAACAGGTCAACTAGGATTCACACAGACCTACTTTGGCTTTAGGCCTATGCCATATGCTATAAAAAATATCAAAGAATAAGAAAATGTAAGATCAAAGTACTTGTTAGGATTAACAATCTCCTTAAAAAAAAAAAAGACCTCTTGGTTTAGTTCCTTCAGTTACTTAAACCATATTACACATCACCTTACTCAGCAGCTATCCTCCTAGGAAGATGACTTCAAAATCGATAAAGAAAACAGCAATGTTCACAGCTATAAAAAAGAATGAAATCATGTCCTTTGCAGCAACAAGGATGCAGCTAGGGGCCGTTATCCTAAATCAACTAATGCAAAAAGAAAAAATCAAATATTGCATATTCTCTCACTCGTAAGCTGGAGCTAAATCTTGGGTTCACATGGACATAAAGATGGAAACAATCAACACTGGGAACTCCAAAGGGAAGGAGGGATGTAACAAGGGCGGAAAAACTGCCTGCTAGAACTACTATGTTCACTATCTGGGTGACGGGATCAATAGAAGCCCAAACTCCAGCACCATACAATATACCCTTGTAACAAACCTGCACATTTACCCCCGAATCCAAAATAAAAACGGAAATTTAAATAAAGAAAGAATGTTGAATTTGGACTGCTGTATGCTGTATGCTGTACATAAATGAACTTTGGAAAAGGAATTACAGTTTCAAATGACAGAGACCTGGGAGGTTTCACCAATCAATAAACACCTGACAGCATTTCTTTCAATTAATGAGAAGAAATAAAAATATTTTATTGTAAACATTATGATCAACAATAACAACAGTATTAAAAGTGCCAGGCACCTACCTAAACATTTGACTCACAGGACATTTAGTCCTTAACCCCAATAGGTACATGAATAAATAGTACCATTTTTTAGCCAGGCACAGTGGCTCACGCCTGTAATTCCAACACTTTGGGACGCCAAGGTGGGAGGATCACTTGAGGTCAGGAGTTTGAGACTAGCCTGGCCAACAAGGCAAAATCCCAACTCTACTAAAAATACAAAATAAATGAATGAATGAATGCTAGGCATGGTAGCACATGCCTGTAATCCCAGCTACTAGGGAGGCCAACGCAGGAGAATCGCTTGAACCCGGGAGGCGGAAGTTGCACTGGGCCAAGATCACCTGGGCAACAGAGCAAGACTCTCTCTCAACAAAACAAAAAAAAAGTGTCCCATTTTTTTTAGATGAGAAAAACTAAGGCTCAAGAGGACTAAACAATGTGTCAAGCTTTATATGCTAATAAGGACTAGGATTCTGAATAAGCTCTCAGATGCCTTAAACTTCAGTCATCACTAGCCCAGATTAATCTTACTGACAAATATTAAATATTTAAATGAATATTATCTTCAAAAAGAAAAGCTAAGAGCCAGGCGCGGTTGCTCATGCCTGTAAGCCCAGCATTTAGGGGGCCAAGGCGGGCAGATCACAAGGTCAAGAGATCAAGACCATCCTGGCCAACATAGTGAGACTCTGTCTCTAAAAATAATTTTAAAAATTTAAAGGAAAAAAAAAGAGAAGCTAAAATAAAGATAAGGGATACTTAGAAATCTTAATTCTTGTGGTTTTTCTACAAAGGAACTCCAACTACTATAGTAAATAAAAGAAAATTACCAAAATCTGTATTAGGGAAAAACAAACAAAATAAATAAATAAATAAATAAATAAAAGAAATTGTTCTAAATCATGTAAACAAGTTTATACTATTAATAATAATTTTTCTAGGATAATTCTCTGATTCATTTGTCAAAGAACCCTAACATGTTATGACAGACTGTTTTCAACATTCAAATCTATGTCTGAAATGGAGAAGAATGTTTTCAAGTCACAAAGAAAGTATGACTTACCTATTTTATAGGGTATCCTATAAAATTCTGTTTATCTTTATTTTGGGGGAACTAAAAATTAGGCAAAGATTAACTTTTATTCAAGTTGTATCAACTACAGACCACAAAAATAAGAATTAATGTAATTTTTATAAAAATTTCCACACCAGTGAAGTTCTTTCAAATAAACACAAGAAATTCCAAGTTTATCTTTCTTCCTTAAAGTTACTCTCAATATACTAAACCTCACTAAATCCAACTCATGTCACCTCACTTTAACTCTTTCAAAAGAAATAACTCCTTTCACTATAATCCTATTAACAGGTATTTATAATTCACTTGCTAAATTTACTAGACATTTATAACTTACTAGAGGATTATACAAAAATTTTGTGTGACTACCTCCTTTTCAAGAAACTTAAATCTGCTTAACATATGCATGCGTGTATAAAATACTAGAAAGGACAAAGTTTTTCACTAGCTATTATGTGAAAGTACCCAATTTTACACTTATTTGAAATTTATTGTATTAAAGTATGTGTACAACCACAATGCCTACCTGCATCAGCTCTGGACCGCTGGCCAGGTGTCTTTCCGAATGGGGTCTTCATTCATCTGTATTTAAGTGAGCAGCAGAGCTGCTGGACTAGGGTGAAAATTCAATATTCTCCAATTTGAAATTTTTCACAGAATGTTATGTTCTCGTTAATCCACCATCCAAGTGTCTCTTTTACAAGTTCAGCAAAAATAGGTGAAATCACAAGCACTCTGTAAAATAGTGAAACAGTTCATTACTACAGCATCAAGAGAGCAAATTATGCCTAGTGAGCCTTTAAACATAAAATTTTAAGCAAAAGTATTTGCTGTCCCAAAGCAATTAACTTTATTTCCTAAGACCTGGTTTCTCAGGACATGGCAAAACAGAAAGGAGAAAAAGAGGCAATAGACTCTTTAAAAAAAGAAGCCTGAGACAAGTGCAAGACCCAAAAGTAAAGTTCTTCCAACATCAACTGGAACACAATACAGCTGTTGTCTGGCATCCCCATTATTATCCTAAAGCATCCTGCTGCTAGAAACCAGAAAAAGGTGGATGTTGGAACCTCACAGAAGATTTAGACAGCATGGCCCATCTCTCTGATGGATACAAAGAACCAGACTATGGGGGTGGGTGACAGGGGTGTGAGGTCACTGGGAAAGCAAGAGTGGAAGGGACACCATGGGGGCAGCACAGGAAATCATGTTCAAGACAGAGCAACAGCGAGGCTGAAGATCAGTAGTCCAGGGTCTTGGACAAAAGAAAGAATTATAGCCAACAAGTCTCTGTGTTTCCCTTTCTGCTCACAAGCTTCCAGAAACTAAAGAAAAAGGTCCAGGAATTCCGGAGATGCCTCAAAGAAAGTTCCTCACCCATGTAAATGCTAAAGTCATTTTATGGAAGCAAATTATCTTTTAAGCCAAATTTAGTTCCTAGAGATATAGCAGGTCTGTCTCACTACTCAATGATCTACAGAGACTATGCCTAAGATGAAGGCTATCAGGACAACTGGTTGCTTACTTGCCTTCCCCTGAGAGCCTAGCCAACTGCCACATCAAATCTGGTATCCCTGTTTTCCCTCATTCAACTCTCTTCCCATTCAGACCTATCTAATGGGCCCCTATGACTCTCTTCCCTGCCTGCCCAAACCTCTCCAGAAGGTAAAGTGCTTTGGCCACATACTTCTTAACATATGCATATGACCCTACCCGCCAATAGCTCCCCCAAAAGGTGGCTGTTTATATTTCTCCTCGTACACCCTAACACAATCTCTCCTACCTCAAATCCTCACCTTAGAAGCACATGCCATAACACTAGTTATAACAGCTATCCCTTTTTGTTAGTTTTCTACCTGTTAATCTTCCAGTCATCTACACACATTTGTTGAAGATTATGGTATCTGGTTTACTTCTTTTCCTCCTATGATTCCCATTAACATTCCTGGCAATCTCAATATCCATACATATGATCCATTCAACCTCCCCCCTTGGTTCTTTAGACACCCTCCCTTCAACCCACTTACCCTATACTTCATCTATTCTCACAGTCCCAACATAGACCTTTTTATCAACAATAACTGTAATAACCCCAAAACCATTATTTCACACTCAAACCAACTCTCATCATTCTAGTTTTCTTACACTGACACTCCCATTCCAACAATTATTTGATGCCACCAGTACCACCTATCTACGGCTTTACTGTTTTTCCAATATCGCATTATCTCCTCAGGGACTAACTTCCCTCATTACTCTGCTTAAGTTTTCATGGATGGTCAATCACATCATGATGATTATTATTCCACTGACTTTCTCAATTTTCTTACCCTTCTCTTCCTGTCACTGTTGTGTAGCAAACCCAAACCCAAATCCCTTCCTAGAGTACTTACAACATAAAGCAGTTAAACATGGATGAAAAACATACAAATTTTCACTTCAAATCTGTCATCTCATATCTCACATGAGCATTCAACAAATACCCACAGCCTAAGCAGATAGGCTTGCTATTGGCTATGAAAACAAATGCAAAGATAACTACTCATCACTTTACCAGCAAATTGACTAACTAATCAGTACCCTTTGTCTCCATAATAAAAGATGCACTATCTCTGAGCCATGTTCAACCACGTCACTTGCCTAACCAATCCCATCCTTTTTCCTCTGTATACATTTACCACTAGCATGTCCCATCAGCATACAACACATGATGTAAAGGCCAGTTGCAGTGGCTCACAACAGTAATCCCAACACCTTGGGAGGCCAAAGTAGGCAGATCACTTGAGCTCAAGAGTTCAAGACCAGCCTGGCCAACATGGCAAAACCCTGTCTCCACAAAAGAGAAATAAAAAAAAAATAGCCAAACGTGGTGGTGTGTGTCCTTGGTCTCATCTACTGGAGAGGCTGAGGCAGGAGAATCATTTGAACCTGCGAGGCAGAAGTTGGAGTGAGCCAAAATTGTGCCATTGCACTCCAGCCTGGGTGACAGAGTGGGACCCCATCTCAAAAAAATGCAAGAATAATGAAGATCAAGAGCTTTTTATTTAAAATATATATATATACACAAGAGGTAGGCTGGGTGCGGTGGCTGAGACAGGAGGACCACCTGAGGCCAGGAGTTTGAGACCCCGTAGCTACTAAAACTGCAAAAATTAGCCAGGCATGGTGGTGCACACCTGTAATCCCAGCTACTTAGGAGGCTGAGGCAGGAGAATTGCTTGAACTTGGGAGGTGGAGGTTGCAGTGAGCTGAGGTCACACCACTGCACTCTATCCTGCACAACAGAGTAAGACTGTCACAGAAAAAAAAAAAAAAAAGTAATGTAGTATTTCCAAATTTTAAAAAACATCCCATGACTCCATTCCCTTTCTGTGCTCTTTACAGAACTACTTCAAAGACTAAGAAAAAAAAAATTTTTTTTTTTTTAAGATTACAGACATGAGCCACTGTGTCCGGCCAGATTAAAGAAATTTTTTAACTACATAAAATCAATTTATCCTAACAAATTCATTCGACCAAATGAAAATTTCAACTTACTGATATTCTGAACTATGCACCCTCCTCACTATCAGATTTAAGCTTATCTTAGCAATATTTTCTGCTGTTTTCCACTTCATAAAAATTTCAAGTTGAACTTGTTAATAAACCAAAGATTTTTTTAAACAGGAGTTGAAGGAAGAGTTGCAGTGGGTGAAGGATACAAGGTAGCTATTTAAACAATATTGGAACGCAAAATTAAAAAAAAAAAAAAAAAAGAACGCAAAATTCCAGATGAGAGTCCTTCCCTTGGCCAGGCACGGTGGCTCACGCCTGTAATCCCAGCACTTTGGGAGGCCGAGGTGGGCATACCACCTGAGGTCAGGAGTTCCAGACAAGCCTGGCCAACATGGTGAAACTCCGTCTCCTCTAAAAATACAAAAATTAGCCAGGCGTGGTGGTGGGCGCCTGTAATCCCAGCTAATCCGGAGGCTGAGGCTTTGCACCAGGGAGGCAGAGGTTGCAGTGAGCCGAGATCATGCCACTGCACTCCAGCCTGGGCAACACAGCAAGACTGTTTCAAAAAAAAGAGTCCTTCTCTCATGTTTAGATGTTGTCTAAAAAAAAGTCCTTTCTCTTTTTTGAGTTGCAATTAATAAATACTTCAACCACCTGATCTTATCCTGACTCCTGTTAAGACCAGAAAGAAATGCAGAAACAGATCAAAAAGAAAACACTGAGTGCTAACTAATGAAACCCTGGTTTTAACAGCTGCCATGTAAGGCTTTCAAAATTCAGATGAACTAAAGCTTTCCTAAAACAAATCCCACTCTACTTTGACTGGAAAAGGCTAAACTTACTGTGCTCAGGTTTTTTTAAAGACCTTAAGTTATTCTACTAAGTAACTTCGTAAATAAAAACTGAAGGAAACAACATTTTTCAAATTCAGAGTTAGTATTACTTCTAGGTTAGCAGAAGTTATAAAATATTTCTTCAAGTGTTATGAAGAATTATTGACAAACGGAGCTTAATTATAAGGAAGAAAGTCCTGCATTCAGAGACCCATCAGAAGTTGCTAAAACCATCAGGAGAAAGGTTGCTGGAGAACAATAATTGTATGGTATCAAAGGATTGCTCCAGAGATTACTTGTTAATTATAAAGAGGAAAATGTTGCTTTACAATGGAGCAATCTTGGCCTATACTACCAAGGAATTGAAAGATCAAACAATTTGGCATCATTAAAAGGGAATCAACCTCGCTTCATCCACTTCTTAATGTGATATGATACAAAGCAGACCACATCACTTATAAAGTACTACTCTTGTCAAAAATTTTTTATTTCCAGGTGAGGTGTGGCAATATAAAATATATTCAAAAGGCCGGCCACCGCGCCTTACACCTGTAATCCCAGCACTTTGGGAGGCCAAGACAGGTGGATCACGAGGTCAGGAGATTGAGACCATCCTGGCTAACACGGTGAAACCTCATCACTAAAACAAACAAAATACATATATTCAAAAAAATCTAGTCAAGCTTTCAGATATAATTTCTAGTTTATAGGAAATACAGGTGATGCAGAAGCAGCAAGTTAGACAACACCATGAGGAAACAGACAAATTAGAAAGGTGGAGTTTGGGGCCGGATGTGGTGGCTCACACCTGTAATCCCACCACTTTGGGAGGCTGAGGCAGGCAGGTCACAAGGTTAAGGGTTAGAGACCAGCCTGGCCAACATGGTGAAAAACCGTCTCTAAGAATACAAAAATTAGCTGGGCCTGGTGGTGCGTGCCTCTAATCCCAGCTACTCGGGAGGCTGAGGCAGGAGAATTGCTTGAACCCTGGAGGCAGAGGTTGCAGTCAGTTGAGATCACGCCACTGCACTCCAACCTGGGGGACAGAGAAAGACTGTGCTTCGGAAAAAAAAAAAAAGAAAAAAAGAAAGAGAGGTGGAGTTTGTACATGAAAAGTGGGCCATACTCTTCAAAAAGTCAATGTCAAAAAAGAAAAATGGTAGACATACTGCTCTAGACTAAAAGAGACTCAACAATAAGACAATGAATAAACCCTAAACACATGGTTGGTGGGGAGAGGTGGGTGAAAGCTACCAAAGACACTTAAGGCCAGGCAAAGTGGCTAAAGCCTGTAATCCTAATCCTTTGGAAGGATCACTTGAGCCTAGGAGTTGAAGTGATCAACATGGTATGGATAGCTGGCTGTGGTGGTGCACATATGTAGTACCAGCTACCAGCTACTCAAGAGGCTGAGGCAAGAGGATCACATGAGACCAGGAGGTCAAGGCTGCAGTGAACCATGATGGAGCCACTGCACTTTAACCTCGCCGACGGAGTAAGACCCTGCATAAACACACACACACACGCACACACACACACACACACACACACACAATCTTAAGACAACTGGGGAAATTTAAACGTAGACTAAATAATAGATACTGTGAGATTATCATTACATTTTAAAAGGATGACGATGTTGTGGTTATGCCTGAGAATATATTCTTTTGAGAAACATGCTGAAATATCTAAAGAGGAAGACTCACAATTTCTGTAAGTTAACTTTAAATGATTCAGGGGAAGAAAATACACACATGAGAGATAACATAAGTATCAAAAGACAAAATTACAATAATGTGGTTTAAGGATCTAAA
Organism: Aotus nancymaae; assembly: GCF_030222135.1. Taxonomy (NCBI): domain Eukaryota; kingdom Metazoa; phylum Chordata; class Mammalia; order Primates; family Aotidae; genus Aotus; species Aotus nancymaae. The sequence continues at coordinate 24,480,323 of NW_026988455.1, forward strand.
ACAGCTTTATTTACGATTCTAGAATCAAACAACGCTTTGTTCCATAAAACAGAATGAGCATTCCAGTGGGCAGAGCAGAGGCTCCTTGTATAGACAGAACAGGCCTGAAGAAAGCAGAAACAAAGAACTGGGAAAATAATTCAAAATCAAATCTACTGCAAGTTTAAATTATTTTCAGTCTTAAAGAAATGTGATTATGGGACCTGAGTCATATGACAGGCGACTTTAGTCCTCTGATTATAGATCAGCCTCTTTACCTACAGTGTTCTGTAAAATGTTGTAAAAGACTAAAGGGCTCCAAAGACAACCCCTATCCCTCTAAACTTGATCTTCATTACAGATTAACTTCCCTCTTACTTCTCTTACACATAGACCTCAAGACTACCATACTAAGATGGAATGTTAAATAAACTCTTTTAAATTGGAAAAAGAATAGAACTGTAACTAATCAAATTGCTACAATTCATAAACCAGCCTTGTATGGAAAATGTGGCAATCCTGTTAAATTTGTTTTCTGACCAAATAAGCAAGACCTTAAACTTTTCAGCTTCAGAGGGCTGGCTCCATTCCTCTGGATTCTGTTACCCAGTTGGCTACTCTCAGCTTTGCACTTGAATTTTTTCATTTTGTTTTTGTTTTTGTTTATTTGAGACAGAGTTTCACTCTGTTGCCCAGGCTGGAATGCAGCGGCGCAATCTTGGCTCACTGCAACCTCCGCCTCCCGGGTTCAAGCAATTCTCCTGCCTCTGCCTCCCGAGTAGCTGGGACCACAGGCCTGTGCCACCACACGCAGCCAATTTTTGGGGTTTTTTTTGTTTTTTGAGACAGAGTTTCACTCTTGTTGCCCAGGTTGGAGTGTAATGGCGCAATCTCAGCTCACGGCAACCTCTGCCTCCCAGGTTCAAGCAATTCTCCTGCCTCAGCCTCCTGAGTAGCTGAGATTACAGGCATGCACCACCACACCCAGCTAATTTTGTATGTTTATTAGAGAGACGAGGTTTCTTCATGTTGGTCAGGCTGGTCTCGAACTCCAGACCTCAGGTGATCCGCCCGCCTTGGCCTCCCAAAGTTCTGGGATTACAGGCGTAAGCCACTCTGCCCAGCCTGAGTAAAACTTTTAAACTTGACTATGATCCTTTTGATTATTTCAGGATGGCAGAACAAAAGGTGAATTGGTCATTTCAAAGTTACTTTCCTTGTAAGGAAGGAAAGAGAAAACAGGATAACAGAAATAACTGATTGGGAAATGCAGTATCACGCCAATTGGAACTGCCCGGTTTGAGAAATTAAGGCTATTACTCTCCTGATTTCTGGGAAGGTCTGATAACACCTCAGTTTAGTGATCTGGAACCTCAGCATGGGTTGCTCCATTTAGATTTTAGTCTGGTCTGTTGTGGCCTAGTGCAGGCAGGAGACTAGCTCAAAACAATGGCACCACCTACAATTTTTATTCAACATGAATATGGCAAAATATCTGTTAATGTAGGTGAAGAGCACATTAGTATTCACTAACATTATTCTGTGAACTTTTATTTCAGTTCAAATTTTTCATAAGAAATTAAGAGGAAAAAGATACTGAATTGTCCTCTGCTAAGTCCAACTTTATTAAATATAGTTACGTATCCAGGCTTGCACTTTTACTAAATAATAGTCAAAATATGTCATGAACTTAAATTCTGAAACTCAAAATTCTCATTCTATAATAATCTCAAAGGATATCGGAAAATTCTCCAACTACTTATCAGAAAAATGACTGCTTACTAAGCACTCACTGTGTGTCATGAACTCCTCACAAAAACCATGAGGAGGGTAGGTACTATAACTATTCCATCTTGGAAATTGAAAAACTGCAGCACAGACATTAAAATAATTTGGTCAAGGTACCACAGATTCCAGCTAGCATTGTCAAAACTTCCTATTTTAAAAATAAACACATAGATTGCTTCAATAAAGGAATAGGGTATCACAAAATCAACAACAATGTATTGTCTCCAATAAGGCTAATACATGAATATTTCAACATTTTAGACATAAAAGCAGTAATTCTGAGGAAGTAGAGTCTACATATCAAAGTATTTGTTACCTGCTACTATCACTGAACAATACTATTTATAAAAAGAAAATAGGGCTAAGCGTGGTGGCTCACACCTGTAATCCCAGCACTTTGGGAGGCCGAGGTGGGCGGATCACCTCAGGGTGGAAGTTCGAGATCAGCCTGACCAACATGGAGAAATCCTGTCTCTACTAAAAATATAAAATGAGCTGGGCATGGTGGCAGGCGCCTGTAGGAATTACAGAATCCCAGCTACTCAGGAGGGTGAAGCACGAGAATCACCTGAACCCAGGAGGCAGAGGTTGTGGTGAGCCGAGATCGCACCACTGCCCTCCAGCCTGGGCAACAAGAGCAAAATTCCATCTCCAAAAAAAAAAAGAAAAGAAAGAGAAAGAGAAAGAAAATAGAGCAAGGCACGGTGGCTCACACCTATAATCCCAACACTTTGGGAGGCCGAGATGGGCGGATCACCTGAGGTCGGGAGTTCAAGACCAGCCTGACCAACATGGAGAAGCTCCGTCTTTACTAAAAATACAAAATTAGCCGGCTGTAGTGGTGCATGCCTGTAATGCCAGCTACTCGGGAGGCTGAGTCAGGAGACTCACTTGAACCCAGGAGGCAGAGTTTAAAATGAACCAAGATCGCACCATTGCATTCCAGCCTTGGCAACAAGAGGGAAACTCTGTCTCTAAATAAATAAATAAAAAGAAAATAGATTCCTAAAACTGTTTAAACAAAAATACTGAGTTCCCAAATCTTAACATCAGGAGCACTGATAGTGAAACACGTCAAGTGTAAACTGAAGCTTGGGCTGTCAACAAGTTGTCTTAAAATTGTGGTGGTGTGCATCTGTAGTCCCAGCACTTAGGAGGCTGAGATGGGAGGATCCCATGAGCCCAAGAATTTGATGTTGCAAAGAGCTCTGATCAAGTGACACTGCACTCCAGCCTGGGTGACCGAATGAGACCCTATCTCTAAAAATAAGCAAAATAAAAATAGAATAAGAAAGGATGGTTTAGCAGAACAGAAATTAAAAAAAAAAAAAAAAAGGAAAAGGATGGAAACATATCTGCAACTCCTGAATGCAGGTGTTGAGCACAGGTATTAACTGCCTGTTTCAACTTTTCTGTTTGAAATTTTTCACAACAAAAATTTAAGGGTCAATGGTTTTAGGTTTTATAGCTCTGGAAAGAAAAAACACTCAAGAGTACAACTCGAAACCTTCCTAGGTAACTAAGAGAATTTACTAGATATTCTTATTTAAGATGATACAATGGGTGGGGTGGGGCTCACACCCTGTAATCCCAACACTTTGGAAGACCAAGGTGGGAAGATCACTTGAGTTCAAAAGTTCGAGACCAGCCTGGGTGACACGGTAACACCTCATCTCTACAAAACATTTAAAAAAAAAAAAGCCAAATGTTGTGGTCCACACCTGTAGTACCAGCTAACTGGGAGGCTGGGATGGGAGGATCACTTGAGACTGGGAAGCAGAGGTTGCAGTGAGCCAAGATGGCACCACTGCACTGGGTAATAGAGTAAGACCCTGTCTCAAAAAATAAATGTTACAATGGATGGCACCTAAGGACAATGTTCTAGGGCCCACTGGTGTAGGCTATGTCTTTAGCTAAAACCTCAAAGATTAAAATAAAGATCTCAATCCTTATAAAGCATTGCTAATTACACAATGTTCAGCTACTTAAGGATACTGGCAAAGCAGCTATCACATATACCAAGTAGAGATCTGAAGACCTTCAGAGCCCCAAATTCTCCTATCAATCTAAGAATTATTAAACACACTAAACCACTAAACATCTTAATACCAATTTTTAATACAATTATTAATATATGGTCAGATTTTATAAGGACCATGGATTAGGACAGAAGAAAAATTTCATCATCATCTTTCTTAACCTCTACCTGAAGTACAGCACTTCCTTCCATCATGAATGTATGCAGCAAACCACAGTATTAGTAGTAGTACTTCCAATTTCTCAACAATAGAAATCACATCTTTCCATCCCATTGCATTTATTGTAGACCTCAAAATATCACTTAAACTCATCAACTGACACTTAACTAGACTTGCCACCAGCACAGAGTACACAGTGTTCTCACGCAGTTGCTCAGGCACAGCTCAGGTCAGCCATGTGACATCACTAGGTCTGGTCCCTAGGCATCAAACTGAAAGCAGAATTGCTGACTATGATGTAACAAAGAGCTTGGATGGCCTTTCTCCCAGCTCCAGTTGGTACCCTTTAAATCCCTGAAATGTCCTGCGAGGGACAGGGCATCTCCTAATTCATGGTGAGCACGTAGTTTATGCTAACAAGATGTCTCAGGATGTGGGGGTGCGGGTCTGGCCAAACCAGAAAGACCAACCATGGGATTAGAAGGTTGGGGCTCTGAGCTCCAGGATAGCAGCCCAAAGTTCAGGGAGGGGAGCTAGGAATTAAGTTCAAGCTCAAGGCCAATGATTCAATGGATCATGCTTATGTAATGAAGCATCAATAAAAACTCTGGACACAGAGGCTTACATGAGCTTTCCTAGTTAATACTCTGTGCATGTAGTCACACATGAATATGCCAAGATGATCCACCCTGTCTCCATAGGAGGGCACGAACACTTCACATCAGGGACCTTCCCAGACACTATCCTATACGTACTTTTTTTTTTTCCCTATATGTACTTCTTATGGCTGGTCCCAATTTGTATTTTTTGCTGTAATAAACTATCAGTATTGTACTTTCTTGAGTTTTGTTGAGTCATCCTAAGTGAATTCTCAAACTTGACAGTGATGGAAACCTCCACATTTGGACTCAGTCAGAAATGGAAGTAACATGGGAGCCCCTCAAGTTTGCAGTTGGTATCCAAAGTGAGGGCAGTCTTGTAGAAACTGATTAACTTTGATCTAAGTCAGACTGTATCAAAATGATACACACATCTACAATGCTCAACAGAATTCCCCATCAACAATTATTTGTTGATGAATATGTCAGATATAATGGGTTGCTCTTCAAAGTCTAACTTCCTTGTTCTTTGTTCTCAAAATCAACTTCCTTGTACCTTCTCACTCCTAGCTACTCTCTGTAAACAACTTCTCCTGCCAGTCCCAATCTTTAACTCACATCTCTTCCTTATTTGGAAATAGCCCTCTTCGCTCCTAACTACCTGCTCTGTAACCAATCTTCCCACCAGTCCCGATTTAAAATAACCAATCAAGTGTGGCTTAGATTGGCTATTGCAACCAACAGGGGCAGGACACAGAAGAAACAGGGACTGCATTAGGGATAAAAACCCCTTCCCTCCTTTGTTCAGTGTGCTCTCGCAGCAGTGAGGTGAGGAGAACCCTTCTGCAGAAGTAAATTTGCCTTGCTGAGAAATCTTTTGAGTGTTCATTCTCTTTGCAACTTTGAGCACCTGTTTCCAACAAATATATAAAAGGAGATGAGCCAAAGACTACCCCACAATTGATTTGTCTCAAATAAATATCAAAACCTTAACTTTGGCTCAGCACAGTGGCTCACACCTGTGAGCCAAGATGAAAGATGGGGTGAAACCCCATCTCTACTAAAATATTAGCCAGATGTGGTGGTATACACCGTAGTCCCAGCTACCCAGAAGGCTGAGGTACAAAAATCACTTGAACCTGGGAGGCTGAGGTTGCAGTGAGCCAAAATTGCACCACTGCACTCCAGCCTGGGCAACAGAGCAAGACTCCATCTAAAAAAACAAAAAAATATATATATGTATGCCAGGCAAGTGGATGACGCCTGTAATCCCAGCACTTTGGGAGTCTGAGGCAGGCAGATCACCTGATGTCAGGAGTTAAAGAGACCAGCCTGGCCAACATGATAAAACCCCATCTCTACTAAAAATACAAAAATCAGCCAGGTGTGGTGGCACACATCTGTAGTCTCAGCTACTCAGGAGGCTGAGGCAGGAGAACTGCTTGAACCCGGGAGGCAGAGGTTGTAGTGAGCCAAGATTGCACCACCACACTCTAGCCTGGATGACAGCAAAACTCTATCTCAAAACAAACAAACAAACAAAAAAAACCCTTAATTTTATTATCTTAAGAAAACAAAATCTGAATTATCTATATATCAACAATATTGTCTTGTCACTTAAATTACCAACAAAGACGTCATAGCCTTCCATTTAACAAGGTAGTAATATTTGTATAACTGTTTCAATATAATTGTTTTCTGTTGTGATCCTGTGTATTTCATTCATTGTGTTCAGAAAGATTCTGAAAAGGCATCCATTGGTTTCATAAAACTGCCAAATGGTCCATAGCACAACCCTCTCTACATAAAACTATGGACAACAAGCAATCTCTCTGGGTCTTTGATAGGTTTCTGAAGGCCACCTGCAAGTGTCATTGTAAATGGTCAACTCTTGGTAATAATGAACTGGTAATCCTCCCAACAGCTACAAAATTAAAGTAAAATTTACAAGGATATCTCTAGTAAAAAACCATCAGAAGCCAGAGTTTCTTAGAGAAATAGCCAATTCCAGATGAGGAGAAGGACATTAGAGGAGCTTGGAAGATCTTGTTATACCAGAAGCAAGGAAGCTACATCAGTGACTACTGGAATTGTGTAAAGGAAACAAACAGGGTTCTTTTGCACTATGTTCTTGACTTCTGTATATAACTGAAAACTACCAAGAGAAAAAGCTGAACACAAGCCAGGCACAGTGGTTCACGCCTGTAATCCCAGCACTTTGGAGGCAAGGGAGGATTGCTTGAATCCAGACATTCAAGACCAGCCGGAGCTAAATAGGGAGATCTCACCTCTACTGAAAATTTAAAAAATTAGTCAGGCATAGCGACATATGCCTATAGTCCCAACTACTAGGGAGGCTGAGGCAGAAGGACTCCTTGAGCCTAGGAGACCAAGGCTGCAGTAAACCATGATCATGCCACTGCACTCTAGCCTGGGCAATAAACTATGATCATGCCACTGCACTCTAGCCTGGGCAACAAAGCAAGACCCTGCCTCACCAAAAAAAAAAAAAAAAAAAAGTTGAACACACTAAATATATGCATGAAAGCATCAAATAACTTGAAAGATAGTAAGGTATCAGAGAGACAGAATCTAAAGAGGGAAACCCTACATTTATAACCACTTGGTCCCTGAGAGCAACTGCCAAGTGTTAAGGGACAGCTGAGAATCTGACAGCTTGGTAAGATTAGGAGAAAATAACTAAAATTCAGAAAATACCAACGGGGATTGCAGAGTGACAGGGAAACTCATCTACCTTCAAGATGAAATTCTGAATTGCTACACTTAGGAAGTGGAGGAAAAGAGAAGCAGCCAGGCTCTAAGATGTGTAGCTCAACTTCAACTCATCTTTATCCCTAAAACTGAACCAAGGTGATCCCAGACTGCCTATTCCCTGAGATGCCTGGGGGTAGAAGTAAGCATACATCCTCTCTGGATATATCATCCTAGACCCCAAATTTTTCAAACGATATTTAAAATGTAATCTACTAGATGTGCACATATGTATACACATACAAGCACACACATGCGTGCACGCACACACACACACAGCCAACAAAGAGACAAAATGAATAAAAACCAGCAGAAAAAAACAAACAAGAAAAATGAAGCAGAGCCCAGCATGGTAACGCATATTTGTAATTCCAGCAACTCAGAAGGCAGAAGCGGGAGGATCACTTGAGGTCAGGAGTTAGAGACCAGCCTGGGCAACACAATGAAACTCCCATCTCTAAAGCTAATGTAAATAAGAAATTAGCCAGGCATGATGGCCCACACTTACAGTCCCAGCTACTTGGGAGGCTGAGGTAGGAGGATCCTTTAAGTGCAGAAGTTCAAGGCTGCAGTGAGCCATAATTGCACCACTGCATTCCTGCCTGGATAACAGAGAAAACCAACTTAAAAATTAAAAAAAAAAAAAAAAAAAAAAAAAAAACAGGCCCACAGGGCTGCCAAGTGTTAGAACTGCAAAATCATACTTTAAGCTAGGAGAATAGTGTACCAATAAATGAAATCATTAAATGAAAACTAAAGTCGCTATAATTACTATGTTCAAATAAAGAAAACACAAGATTGAAAACTTCAACAGAAAACTATCAATAAATCAGATATTCCAGAAGCAAAAAAAAAAAAAATACAATGGATATTCCAAAAGTAAAAAAAAAAAAACTAATGGATAGGATTAACAGCAAGTTAACCCTGTTAACAATTATTGAACAAAGAGAGATCAGATAAAAATATCCAGGATGAAGCACAAAGAGGGTAAGAGACCAAGGTCTAACATGTATTTAAGTGGGCTCTCAGAAGGCAGGGGAGGAGGGGTAAAGGGGGAATACCAGATATAGTTGAGAAGATAATGCCTGCCAACTTTTCAAAACTAATGAAAGACATCCCCTCATGAGTTCAATAAAATCAAGAATCCAAGCAGGATAAAGAAAGAAATACATACCTGAGGCCAGGCACGGTGGCTTACACCTGTAATTCCAGCACTTAGGGGAGCCAAGGCCGGTGGATCACAAGGTCAGGAGATTGAGACCATCCTGGCTAACATGGTGAAAACCCATCACTACTAAAAATACAAAAATTAGCTGGGTGCAGTGGGGCATGCCTGTAGTCCCAGCTACTCAGGAGGCTGAAGCAGGAGAATCGCTTGAACCAAGGAGTAAGAGGTTGTAGTGAGCCGAGATAACACCACTGCACTCCAGCCTGGTGACAGAGCAAGACTTTGTCTCAAAAAAAAGAAAAGAAAAAGAAATATATACCCAAATACATCATAGTAAAACTGTTGAAAACCAAAGACATAAAAAAAACCATAAAGCCTGAAGTACCAAAAGAGATTCCAGGCTGGGCACAGTGACTTGCGACTGTAATCCCAGCACTTTGAGAGACAGAACAGGCAGATCTCTTGAGCCCAAGAGTTCAAGACCAGTCTGAGCAACATGGCAAAACCCTGCTTCTCTCTACAAAAACTATAAAAAATAGTCAGGCACAGGGTGGCTCGGGCCTATACTCCCAGCTGCTGCTCAGGAGGCTGAGGTAGGAGGATCACTTGAGCCTGGGAGGTCAAGGCTGCAGTGAGTCGAGACTGCACCACTGCACTCCAGCCTGGGTGACAGAGCAAGACTCTGTCCTCTGAACACCCCGACCACAAAAAATCGAGAGAGATTCCAGTCATGGGAACAAATATTAAAACTCACAGTTTACTTCTTATAAAAAGAATGAAAACTGAAGATACAATTCAATAGCTTCTCTTTTAACTTTAAAAAAAATTAGAGATGAGGTCTCACTGTGTTACCCAGGCTGGTCTCAAACTCCTGAGATCCAGTTATCCTCTCCCCTTGGCCTCCCAAAGTGCTGGGATTACAGATGTGAGCCACTGCACCTGGTCAGAATTCAATAGTTTATTTTAACACCTCAGAAGAAAACTGACAACTTACAATTCTGCACACATCAAAAGTATCCTTCAAAAAAAAAATTCAGGCCAGTAGCTCCCGTCTGTAATTATCATTATTATTAATTAATGTTAATAAATAATTATAAATATAAATAATCTATAATTTATTGTTATTTATTAATTATACAGTTCTGAATACCTAAACATCTAAGCACATACCCTCATAAGATAATGTATAAAGCAAAAAGTATCACAACTAAAGAGAAACTGACAAATGCAAAATCAAAAGTATTAACACATTTCTCACTTTTTCTTTCTTTTTTTTTTTTTTTTTTTTTTTTTTTTTGAGACGGAGTTTTGCTCTTGTTACCCAGGCTGGAGTGCAATGGCACGATCTTGGCTCACCGCAACCTCCGCCTCCTGGGTTCAGGCAATTCTCCTGCCTCAGCCTCCTAAGTAGCTGGGATTACAGGCACGCACCACCATGCCCGGCTATTTTTTGTATTTTTAGTAGAGACGGGGTTTCACCATGTTGACCAGGATGGTCTCGATCTGCTGACCTCGTGATCCACCCGCCTCGGCCTCCCAAAGTGCTGGGATTATAGACTTGAGCCACTGTACCTGGTCTTTCTTTTTTTTTTTTTGAGATGGAGTTTAACTCTTGTTGCCCAGGCTGGAGTGCACTGGCGCAATTTCGGCTCAATGCAACTTCCGCCTCCCAGGTTCAAGTGATTCTCCTGCCTCAGCCTCCCGAGTAGCTGGGATTACAGACGCCCGCCACCCCACCCAGCTAATTTTTCGTATTTTTAGTAAAAACGGGGTTTCACTCCATTGGCCAGGCTGGTCTCAGAACTCCTGATCTCGGGCAATCCATCCGCCTCAGCCTCCCAAAGTGCTGGGATTACAGGCGTGAGCCACCATGCTCAATACATCTCTTTCAATAAGCTTTTGGACAGCAAAGGAAACAAACGACAGAGCAAAGAGACAACCTGTTGAATGGGAAATGATGTGTGCAAACTGTTCATAACAAAGGACTAAAATCCAGAATATGTAACAAGCTCAAATAACCAACAATTAAAAACAGCAAATAATCCCACTGAAAAATGGGTAAAGGACATCAAAAAACATACAAATGGCCAACTGATATATGAAAAAATGCTCATATCAGTAATCACCAGGTAAGTACAAATCAAAACTACAAGCAGATACCTACCACCTTACCACAGTTAGGAAAACTGTTTTTAAAAATACAAAGAACAACAGATGCTGACAATGATGCGGAGAAGAGGGAACTCTTACACACTGAGGTGGGACTGGAAATTAGTAACATTGTTATGAAAACCAGCATGGAGATTTCTCAAAACACTAAAAACAGAACTCTACATGATCCAGCAATCCCACTGGCTATTTATCCAAAGTAAAAGAAATCAGTATATCCAATCAGTATACACTCACATGTTTATCACAGCACTATTCACAATAGCAAAGATATGGAATCAACCTAAGTATCCACCAATGAGCAGACAAAGAAAATGTGGCATATATACACAATTGAATGCTCTTCAGCCAGAAAAAAAAACATGAAGTCATGTTGTTTGCAGCAACATGGATGAAGCTAGAGGTCATTATGTTAAGTGAAATAAGCCAGGCCAGCCATAGAAAGAAAAATATCACACATTCTCACAAATATGCGGGAGCTAAAAAAAAAAAAAAAAAAAAGTTGACCTCATGGAAACAGAGAACACAATGACAGGTATCAGAGGCTGGGAAGGGATGGAGGTGAGGAAGAGAGGTTGGTTAATGGGTACAAACATACAGTTAGAAGCAGTAAATTCTAATGTTCTATGGCAGAGTAGGGTCACCATAGTTAGCCCAGGCTGAAGTGCAATGGCACGATGTATTTGCAATATGTTAGCAAATACATATTGTATATTTCAAAGCAGCTAAAAGAGAAGGCTTGAAATGTTACCAGCACACAGTGATGATAAAGAAATACTTGGCCAGGCATGGTAGCTCACACCTATAATCCCAGAACTTTGGGAGGCTGAGGCAGGCAGATCACCTGAGGTCAGGGTTCCAGACCAGCCTGGCCAACATAGTAAAACCCTGTTTCTACTAAAAATACAAAAATTAGCCCAGCATGGTGGCACATGCCTTAATCCCAGCTTACTCCGAAGGCTGAGGTAGGAGAATTGCTTGAACTCTGGAGGCAGAGGTTACAGCAAGCTGAGACTGCATCACTGCACTCCAGCCTGACCAACAAAACAAGACTCTGTCTCAAAAAAAAAAAGAGATAAATACTCAAGGTGATGAATACTCCAGGTACCCTGACTTGATCATTACACATTCTATGCATCTAACAAGTATTCATATAAGACCGGGCATGGTGACTCACGCCTGTAATCCCAGCTCTTTGGGAGGCCGAGATGGGTGGATCATCTGAGGTCAGGAGGTCAAGACTAGTCTGGCCAACATGGTGAAACCCTATCTCTACTAAAAATACAAAAAATTAGCTGGGTGTGGTGGCACATGCCTGTAATCCCAGCTACTCGGGAGGCTGAGGCAGGAGAGGGTTTCAATCCAGGAGGTGGAGGTTGCAGTGAGCTGAGATCGTGTCATTACACTCCAGCCTGGGAAACAAGAGCAAAACTCCATCTCAGAAAAAAACAAAAACAAGTATTCATCATATGTATCCCATAAAGATGTAAAACAGTATACATTAATAAAAAGAAAAGACTGCTAGGAATTTAGCAATGTATTTCTATGCAAAGGCTTAAAGCAGATATATAACATCTCAGCGTAAGTGAGAACATACAGTTCCACAACTTGCTTTTCTTACTAAATGTTACATTTACCCTGTAATACAGTAAGTCTTTGGCCCTCTTATCCCTTGACTCCACATCTGTGGATTCAACTAACCTCACATTTTAAAAACTCGGGAAAAAAATGATGGTTGCATCTGTACCAAACACATAAACATTTTTCCTTATAGTTATTCCCTAAACAATACAGTATAACAACAATTTGTATAGCATTTATACTGGATTATATACTATGAGCAATTTAGAGATTACTTACATAGGACGATGTGCACAGGTTATATGCAAATACACCAATTTATATAAGCAACTTGAGCATCTGCGGATTTTGGTATCCACTGGGTTGGGGCGGGGCAGTCCTGGAACCAATCCCCTGATATGGAGGGATGGCTGTATGAATTTTTTTCCTATCAACCTCTTATTTTTAACAACGGCAGAATATTCCAGTGTATGGGTATAATAGTAATTTACTCTACCTTAACTCCATTTTTGGACAGTTGTTCCTAATTTTTCTCAATCACAAACACTGATATAATGAAAAACCTTAAACATACATATTTGTATACTGTCCAAATTTATCTATATGATAAATTCCTAGTAGTGAAACTGCTGGATACACAGAGTACATGCATTTTAAATTCTGTTTTAGACCAGGTGCGGTGGCTCACACCTGTAATCCCAAAACCTTGGGAGGCTGAGGTGGGCAGATTGCCTGAGGTCAGGAGTGCAAGACCAGCCTGGCCAACATGGTGAAACCACATCTCTACCAATAATACAAAAATTAGCTGGCCATGGTGGTGGGTGCCTGTAATCCCCAGCTACTCAGGAGGCTCTGGCTGGAGAATCGCTTGAACCCAGCAGGCGGAAGTTGCAGTGAGCTGAGACCGCACCATTGTCCAGCCTGGGCAACAAGAGTGAAACTCCATCTCAAAAAAAAAAAAAAAAATTGTTTTAGTGCACCCATCCTCCAAAGAGGTCCTACTAAAGTATAGTCCCACCAATGATGCAAGCTATTTATTTAAAGGCTATGCATTTAGGTGAACCTTTCCTTATGGACTAATATTTATTAGGGTCTTGCTCTATTGCCCAGGCTAGAGCGCAGTAGCATGATCATGGCTCACTGCAGCCTCGACTTTCCCAGTTCAACTGATCCTCCCACCTCAGCCTCCTGAGTAACCAAAACTACAGGCACAAGCCACCATACCCAGATAATTTTTTTTTTTTTTTTTTTTATAGGCAGAGTCTTGCTCTGTCACCCAGGCTGGAGTGCAGTGGTGCAATCTTGGCTCACTGCAACCTCTGCCTCCTGGGTTCAAGCGATTCTCCTGCCTCAGCCTGCTGAGTAGCTGGGATTACAGGCATGGGCCACCACATTAATTTCTGTATTTTTAGTAAAGATGGGGTATCGCCATGTTAGCCAGGCTGGTCTTGAATTCCTGACCTCAGCTCATCTGCCGCCTTGGCCTCCCAAAGTGCTGGGATTTCCGGTGTTAGCCACCATGCCAGGTCAAATACACACTCTTATACAAGATGAGTGTTCAGTGGAATTCCTTGTTAGGCCGGAAAAAATCTAATTGAGGCATTAGACCTCGTAGGATGGGCCTCAGCCAATCAACTCAACTGTTAGAGCCCTTTCTAACTCCTCGAACTGTAACACTGAATCCAGAATCTCTACATAGTAAGCCCATATCAATAAATTCTGCCTGATCCAACTTTATGTTCCTTCCACTATTATACTACGCTCCTAAGATCCATTGCCACAAATACTCCTCAAGGGTCCTGACTATATAGTGGCAAAACTATACCATCTTTTGGAGTGTAGCATGCCTTTCTCATGGGTTACCTCACTCTCTGGGACCTGTCGCAAGAACAGTTCAGTCACAGATCTACAAGAAAGAAGGATTACAGGGCAGATTCCCAGAAAGATAGTACCCTACAAGGCAACTACCCAAAGGGAGGCCAGTTACAGGTTTTTCAGGCAAAGGGAGATTAAGTTCCTCTGGGAAGGGTTGGAAAGTTTGCTTCTTCCGCAAAGATAGCTGAGCAGCATTTAAAGCTTTAAGGTCACCAGTTTGAACAGAATCTGACCATATGCCTCCAATCCAATTTTTAGGATTCCATTCCTACCAATCAATGATCTCACCCACAAATTGAGAATTACATTTGCACTTTTAGAGCAGTCACAGAAACCTTCAGGTTCCTTACGTGTAACCTGAGCTAAAAATCTAAAAGCCTGAGCTCATCATTTTTTGTATGGTTTGAACTTGGCTGAGCTGAACTACATTCCTCAGAATTTCCTTTCCTTAATGTTTCCAACTTGCGAGGCTCAAGAGATTCTTGTGCAGCAGATACAGCAACCACCCTGCAGTTTGCACACACTGTTGCTGCTCATCTTCTGACTCACCCCACTCCTGTGAGGCAGTGGCTGGCCTAGAACCACAGCCGTAGCCACTCTACCTTCCTCTGGGTTCTCCTTATCTTGCTTCTGTGCCTCCCGGGCTACATGTGCCAAGGATCCCGCTCTTACAGGCCACCCACACAAGAACAGAGGCAGTTAGAACTAGCATGGCTTTCCATCCCCCCTGCCTATGGCTTCTTCCCCACTTTACATCCTTCTTCCTTTCTCAAACGACTGCCTGTGGACTTCAAACTCGATTATGAAGCACAAAGACAACAGCCTGATAGAAACTGCTTAGCCAACTCCTACACTGTGTGAACTCAAATCCCTGTAACAAATGCCTTAATACATAAACACACACCCCATATACTTTTTTCTTTATCCATCCTAGTGGATTTATTTTTCTAAACCATATGTGATCCTGAAAGAAAAATTACAATTAAAAGTCACCAAATTGTTACTTACTAATCACTATATGACAGATATCTGTGCAGCAGACAAGACATTTAGCCAATGCACAAACCTCGACTTCCTCATTATTCAATTCTAGCTACTGCACATGGTAGCTTGAGCCCTCAGGATTTAAACACTGAGCTAGGTACTAGAAAAGTAATTATGGTCAAAAACAGGAATGGTTCTGCTTTCTTGAAACTCAGCCTTTGTGGGAAAACTAAAATTAATTAAATTACATAAACTAATATAACACTGTACTTTTGGTAGGCACCAAGATGACTTGACTGCAGAAAGGTCAGGAAAAAAATTCAAGAACTTCAGACAGCTGGGTACAGGGGCTCATGCCTGTAAACCCTGCACTTTGGGAGGCTGAGGCAGGTAGACTGCTTGAGTCCAGGAGCTCAAGACCAGCCTGGGCAACAAGGCAAAAACCTGTCTCTACCAAAAATACAAAAATTAACTAGCCAGGCATGGTGCCACATGCCTGTAGTCTCAGCTACTCTGGAGGCTGAGATGGGAAGATCAACTAAGCCCCGAGAGGGTTGAGGCTGCAATGAACCAAAACTGTGCCACTGTACTACAGCCTGGGCAACCGGAGTGAGACCTTGTCTCAAAAAACAACTTCAGGCCAGGAGTGGTGGCTCACACCTGTAATCCCAGCACTTTGGGAGGCCGAGGCAGGCAGATCACTTGAGGTCAGAAGTTCAAGACCAGTCTAGCCAACAAGGTGAAATCCCGTCTCTACTAAAAATACCAAAAAAAAAAAAAAAAAAAAAAATTAGCTGGGCATGGTGGCATACACCTGTAGTCCCAGCTATTTGGGAGACTGAGGAAGGAGAATCACCAGAACCCGGAGAGTAGAGGCTACAGTGAGCTGAGATTGCACCACTGCACTCCAGCCTGGACAACAGAGCAAGACTCTGTCTCAAAAAAAAAAAAAAAACTTCAGACAACTGACACTTGTTGGAGTGGGTGATGAATATCAGCACAGTCCAATCTCTTATCTTAGTAAAAACTTGCAAGCACGCACACAGAAAATTTCATTAAAAAGTGATGCCTGAGCCAAACTCTAAAGACTAGGGATAACTGTTAACAAAGAAAGGCATTCCAGGCAGAAGGAAAGAACAAGTGCCAAGATTCCTGGTGGAGAAGACGGTGAGCACAGGAGAATGAAGGAGGCCCCACACAGCTGGAGCAAAGACAGCAAGGAGGAAAATGGTACAAGATGAGGCTGAGGCCCAAAGTAATGAGTTATGCACCACCTAATGACGTTTCTGTCAACAAAAGACCACATATACCGCAATGGATCCACATTACAATGAGGCTCTTTTAAACTAAGTGCTATTTAGACAAAAAGTTAAAAAAAAAAAAAAGAAAAGGTTTATTAGGTTAAAGAGTTACAGTAAGCTAAGGTTAATTATTGAAGAAACTTTTTATAAATTTAGTGTAGCCTAATTGTACAGTGTTTACATACAGTCTAGAGTAGTGAACAATAATGTTCTAGGCCTTCCCATTCACTCACAGACTCAACCCAGAGCAACTTTCAGTCCTGCCAGCTCCAATCATGACTTACTAAGTGCCCTACACAGGCATACCATTTATCTCTTGTACCATGTTTTCACTGTACTTTCTCTGTGCTTAGATATGTTTACATACACAAATACCCCTGTGTTGCAAGCCTACAGTACTCAGTTCAGTCACATGCTGTACAGGTTTGTAGCCTAGGAGCATTAGGCCGTATTACACAGCCTAGGTGCACATTAGACTGTCCCATATAGGTGTGTGTAACTGCACTCTATGATGTTCACAACGAGGTTCTCTGAATGTATCTCCATGTTTAAGGGATGTAAAACTGTATGTACAGCAACTATATGTATACCCTTGAGACTACATTATAAACTTTTGTCTTTAAGGCACCAGGAAGCCATTTAGAGTTTTCAGTAAAAGGTGACATGGGATCTGCCTTTTAAAAATGTAATTTTAATTTTCTTTTTTTGAGATGGAGTCTCGCTCTGTCACCCAGATGGCAGTACAATGGCACAATCTTAGCTCGTGCAGCCTCCGCCTCCCAGGTTTCAAGTGACTCTCATGCGGGGTAGCTGGGATTACAGTGTGTGCCACCTTACAGTGTGTGCCAGCTAATTTTTGTATTTTTAGTAGAGACGGTGTTTCACCATGTTGTCCAGGCTGGTTTTTAACTCCTGACCGCAGGGATCCACCTGCCTCAGCCTTCCAAAGTGCTGGGATACAAGCAAGAGCCATCGCACCCAGCGTGAAAATGTAATTTTTTAGGCTGAGCAACAAGGCAAAATCCCGTCTCTATCAAAAATACAAAAATTAACTGGGCCTGACGCCTGTAATCCCAAGATTTTGGGAAGCCCAGGTGAAAGGACTGCTTGAGGTCAGGAGTTCAAGATCATCCGGGGCAACACTGTGAGACCTCATCTCTACAAAAAATTCAAAATTTTTAAAAGAAAATGTAATTGCTTTGACATGAACAAAACTACAAATGTGTTCAGTTTCACCCAACAATCTACCCTAAAGCTGTACCTGCATAAATACAAAACAATATATGCACAAGGTTATTCAGTGTCGCAATATTTGTAACAGCCAAGAGAACATAAACAACCTAAATGTTCATCATTAGGCGATGAGCTGCAAGCACAAAATACACAGCTTCTATGAAGCGATCTCCAGAATATATGAAGCAAAAGGAAGCAGAGCAGTGTGCACAGAATGCTGCCTATTAAGAAAGGAAAATAAAAATATACAGATGTGCTTACATTTGCAAAAATGAAATACCAAAAGAATAAAGCAGAAACAATTATCTGGGAAAGAAGAAAAATTTGTGGAGGCACAGAATGAAAGTGAGGCTGTGGGCTGGGTGAGGGGGCTCACGCCTGTAATTCCAGCACTTTGGGAGACTGAAACAGGTGGATCATGAGGTCAGGAGTTCAAGACCAGCCGGCCAAGATGGTGAAACCCCATCTCTACCAAAAATACAAAAATTAGCCAGGCACACTGGCAGGGAACTGTAATCCCAGCCACTCAGGAGGCTGAGGCAGGAGAATCGCTTGAACCCAGGGAGCAGAGGCTACAGTGAGCCAAGATAGCACCACTACACTCCAGCCTGGGTGACAGAGTGAGACTCTGTCTCAAAAAAAAAAAAAAAGAAAGTGAGGCTGTGAACATAAATTTTTCACACAGCGCCGAACTTTCAACTACATAAACGTTCACATACATGTTCTACACATTAAAAAAATACATTAAATAAAAAACACAATTCTTAGAAAAATTTCAGAAAAACAAACCAAATTAATTATCACATAACATCATCAGAGAAAATCTTTTCAAATGGCCTTACAAATCGGAATGCCAACTGTACACGCTTATGTGGATACATCTGAAGAACAAAAAGAACCATAACCAAACATAAACCTACAGTTGCTTTATTGTTATCAGTGTTATTTTCAAACTACAACATTTGTACTGTAAGATAAAGCAATTATATTAATGTTGCTAAGAATGTTAATTTTCAACGTTAGAGAGAAAAGGATAAACTCATAATAAAAACTGTGATGTTAAATTTGAACTAGAAACAGCAATATAAAAATCCAAATCTGTACATTTCCCATGGCTGCCCAATGAAAGCATGGGCATCCTAACAGTAAGAACATGTAACACCCAGATTTTAGTATCTAAATTCTATTCATCAATAAAACACGCTAAAAGAAATGACTTACCCGAATTGAAGAAGAAAAAAAAGAAATGACTGATAGGTATTTGGCAGGAAAAGCACAAAGTGAACCTCAGATATCTTGGGTCAGAAAGCAAGAAAAGCTTCAGAAAGTTATGTGTCACGTCAAAGGAAAGAGAACTAGCTTGAAAGGACCTCAACATGTCCACATTGTGACAAGCTGAGGAAAAACAGTATTTCATTAAAACACACTGGATATTAAAAAAAAGAATAAAAAAAAAAAGAAAAAAATACGAAAGAAAAAACAAATAAATAAATAAACAAACAAAAAGAGACAAAACACACTGGATAAAGTCAGGCATGGTGGCTCACACCTGTAATCCCAGCACTTTGGAGGCTGAGGTGGGTGGATCACTTGAGGTCAGGAGTTTGAGACCAGCCAGAACAACAAGGTGAAACCCCGTCTCTACCAAAAATACAAAAAATTAGCCAGGCGTGGTGGCACACTCCTGTAATCCCAGCTACTTGGGAGGCTGAGGCAGGAGAATTGCTTGAACCTGGGAGGCGGAAGTTGCAGTAAGCCAAGATCACACCACTGCACTCCAGCCAGAGTGACACAGCATGACTCCTTCTGGGGGATGGTGGAGGCCGGGTGCAGTGGCTCACGCCTGTAATCCCAGCACTTTGGCAGGCCGAGGCAAGCAGATCATGAGGTCAGGAGTTTGAGACCAGTCTGGTCAACATAGTGAAACCCTGTCTCTACTAAAAAAAAATACAAAGAATTAGCAGGGTGTGGTGGTGTGCTCCTGCAATTCCAGTTACTCAGGAGGCTGAGGCAGGAGAATCGCATGAACCCAGGATACGAAGATTGCAGCGAGCAAGGAGCCGAGATCACACCATTGCACTCCAGCCCAGGCAACAATGCGAGACTCCATCTCAAAAAAAAAAAAAAAAAAACCCAAAGCAGGAAAAAGCACATTCTTTTCTCTCCTTATTACCTGTGTCAAGTAATAGTAATTCAAATATTCAGAGAGGCCCAAACATAAACAACTACAAACAAATATAATCTAGTTTTTAAAAAAATTCTGCCTATTTTGTTAAGATGCTACTATAATCTAACATCTCAAATGGTACAAAAATGCCTTACCAGTCTCTTCATCTATTCTCTCAATGTTTGGATAAAATAATAATTTACATTAAATAAATCCTTTCTCCCTTCTCCCTTCAGGGAAAAAAGAAGCACATTTAACATAACATTAAATATTCTGACTTTGTCTTCTCCACCCTGACCAGAGAAAATAAAAAAAAAATTAAAATATTCTGACTTTAGACCCATACTCCATGCCTCAAATGACTTCACCAGCTTCTCTAACAGACTAGACTCTGGAAATTAAAAGTTCCTACATGGGCAGATTCCTCCAAACCCACTTTAATACTGTTCTAAAACAAAGGTCCAATCCTGTCCCTACCTTTCAATGGCTTCCCCTACCTACAAATTAAACACCAACCACCTTAATTAATGTTATATCCAAAACTTAAAATGTGGCCTCCAGATTCATCCCTAGACAGACCGGCCATAGGAAACTACAGGTGGTGTTGGCAGTGGTGACATCATCAATATCAACTGGGCATTTACTGTGTACCAGGAGCCTATGAATCATTTCACTTCATTTAAGCTCACCCCTGATGAGGTAGGTGTTCTCGTCCCACGCTATAAACAAACACACTCACAAAGGAAGAAAAAGGAAAGGAAAAAGAATGAAGGAAAGGGAAAGGGAAAGGGAAGGAGGGAGGGAAGGAAGGAAACAAGGGGCTAACTTTTGGCTGGGACTGAAATCCCCCATGGTCTCTTTCAACTCCTTTCATGCCTCTGCTCCTGCTTTCTCCTCCAGCCAGATGTCTTTCCTCTCCCATTCTGCTATTCTGTAGAATCACCTTCTCTTCCCAGACACCCTTCAGTGCAGAATTCCCTCACTATATGTATTTGTGTCTCCTCTATCAGACTGCAAAGTCTGTAAGGATACATCTCTGGGTTTTTTTATTTTTATTTTTCCTCAGACAGAATTTTGCTCTTGTTGTCCGGGCTGGAATGCAATGGCATGATCTTGGCTCACTGCAACCTCCACCTCCCGGATTCAAGCATTTCTCCTACCTCAGCCTCCCGAATAGCTGGGATTACAGGCATGCACCACCATGTCCGGCTAATTTTGTATTTTTAGTAGAGATGGGGTTTCTCCATGTTGGTCAGAGTGGTCTCAAACTCCCAACCTCAGGTGATCTGCCCGCCTCAGACTCCCAAAGTGCTGGGATTACAGATGTGAGCCACTGTGCCTGGCCCTGTTTATATATTTAGTCAAATACAACCTGTTTTATCTATAAAGGGTTAATGACAATTTTAAGGTCATGAAGAGGCTCCCAGTAAAGACCTAATTTAAAATTAATTTGGACTGAATACTGATACACAACTAAGCCAATTGTTTACTTCAACATTAAAAAAATGCTAATAACTACAGCAAAGTTCAAAAGTAGAAAAGGGAAGGAAATCTACTGGCATCAGCTGCTGTATTTCAGGAACTGTACTAAGAACTCTATAAGTCCATTTCATGTAACTCTCAGAATAGCCTTATACAATAGGTTTTATTCTAGTTTATAGAAAAGGAATTGAAGGTTTTAAAAGGCTTTGTGAGTTGGCTCTTTCACATTATTTGCTGGAGTTTGGGTTTTCAGGCTTTTTCTGGGTCATAGATTTCTTTCCAGGCTACCTTGTAGCAATTTGAGAGCTGGAATCACTTTCCGCTGGGTCCCAAATATCCAGGAAGAGCTCAGTGCTGTTGACTAGACCTTGGATGGACCCACCACAAAAGTTTAACCCAACCTTGACCTCAGAGTCTTCATAAATGCTCACTGAAGAAAATTTCCAGGATGACTCAGGAGCCTCTTTTCTGCTCAGAGACGTCAATAAAGAACCTTAGTAACACGACTTTCAACCCTAGTACCAAATTCCCCCCTTCCCTTCTAGCAGAAGATTCATTCCAACAACTGGATAGAAGAGAATCTTCCAGGACATCAGAAATGGCTTGCCTTAGGAGTAGGAGAAGGAAGAACACTGCTATCTATGCAGAAAGAAAACAGGGTAAAATCGAGATACTTGTTACTCAACAGATTTCCTTGGCTTGAAAAAGAAGTAGTAGACACTGGCCTAAAGGGAGTTCAAAATGCATCAAGAAGGGAACCATTCCAATGTGGCTGCAGTTTCTGTGTGTATCATAGCCTGAGAATGCCAGAACAGGGAATCATGACACCAAGCCAATTCAACCACGAACTATTACTCTTGTACTTTTCTTGCTGGTAATTTTATGCACCAGGTTGAGAAGGCTACTCTATGCTAGGACAGCCTGTATACCAATAACCTTGATAAAGAGTTCTGTGATGTCTTTTTTTGTTATCTTTTCCTTTCTACCATGATCCCAGTAATTTATAAGAGATCTATGTAGCTTGAATGTGTCTGAATAACTTCAACATACTTCAGCTCTCCTCTCTGATGTGACCCCAAGAGCCAGTAGGTCCTAAGATTCCCATGTGTGTTAGAAGGCTGAAGTCAGTGAGATGAAGCCCAACATCAAGAATCGAAGTAAAGCAACTTGTGGGGTGTAGGGCACGTTGGGAGCCCGATGTAGGGTTGAGTGCCCACAGGTTCGTGGGATGAGCCTTATGCTGTGCTGAGGCGCAGGATCCGAGAAATGAAGAGACAGGACACAGAAGTACAAGAAAAATGCAGCTGGGCTCAGGGGCCACGCCACCTATAAGCGGAATCAGGCAAGGCCCCGAATGTCCAGAAGCATGAGTATTTATTATGTATAGGTTAGGGGACAGGGCAGTGAGTGAAATCATCTTTAAGGATAGTGATAGGGTCGTGAGTAATAAAACATGGGGTCCACCCCCATTAGGTCACCTAGGCCAGGAGGTGGACAGTGCGCAGCAAGGGGCCCTTTCCCACGAAGGCAAGGGGCATGTGCAGTAAGGGGTCCACCCCCATTAGGTCACCGACACTTGAAGGTGGGCCGTGAGCAGTGAAGAGGGTGCAATGTACAATACTTCTATCTATGGGCAAACTACTTCTAAGAAGATTTATAGGAGGATGCTTTAAGTCACATAGCAGTGACAGAGCTGTCAAGGTTACCGCCACCTTCTGGCAGCTTCCAATGGGTTCTATGGGAAGATGCTTTTCAAGCAGCAGAGTAGCAAGAGCTGATAAAGTTCACAGTCACCAAGGCGGATTGCCGTTCTGAGGGCAGCCTTCCACAAGAACTAGAGCAAGGTCCTACAACTCCATTATCAGGAGGAGTGGCTCCTGCCCCAAGCCTGCCATACAGCGGGTATCTTTAAGATACTGAACGCTGCCGCCTGGGCCATGGATTCTTGTCCAGGTATAACTGTTTTTCCCTTAAATCATGCTCTGCACTGTGTTTGCTCTAGGCATTCCTCCGATTATAAGCTGCTTATTCCTCAATTCATGCTCTGTACTGTGTCTACTCTAGGCATTCCTCCGATTATGAACTAAGATATAATTATAGGTATATATGTAGGGAAATATTCCTTAGGCACTCATACTATCAACTATTATGTGATTATATATAGAGGATTATATAAAGGGATTCTTCAAGCCCTATTTCTATAAACTAATATATGATTATGTAAAGGATTATATAAAAGGAAATAGCTGAGTAGTAACACTATAAAGTGAGATATTCCTCAAGCCCTAACTGTGCCAGGGTTCCACTTAGCTCTCATTCCTCGGTGCCTATATGGGGGGTTACCCACAATGGGGCAGGAATGTAAAGAAAACATTGGGTAGTTTGGCTACAGCATAATTAAATTTTCTGGTTTTCAAATGTTTGAACTCCAATAAAAGGACCTTCAATGTGCTATTTTTGCAATTTTCAGTAAGAAATGTATGTATAGAGAAAAAATAAGACATATTCGAGTAGCATTAAAAAATTTTTTTTCTTTAACAAAAAGGCTGCATGATGAATCAGTTATGTGGCTTTGGACCAGTAAGAAGTGGAGCTCAACTTCAACCCAGATTCTTCTGACTTGGAAAGCCATTCTTCCAAGCATCTTTTTTCTAGTATGTCAGAGATACACTCTGACTCCAGGTCTAACTCCAGAGACTACACTGTTTTCACAATACCATGTCTTCTAAACTGAACAAAATACTTGCACAAAATAGTTGATTCTCTTCTTCCAATTTTTCATTCAGGAAAAGGGAAAGAAACACATTTAATTAAGCATCCAATAAATATAAACAAATACAGTATTAACATTTAAGTGCTTTCTCAGCAAATATTATTTTAAAGGACAAACCAAAAGAATGTATATCTAACATACTAGAAAAAAGATGCTAGCAATTAAGGAGTGCAACCAGTAATGTTGTAACTATGTGCAATCAGGTAAGTCACTGGGAAGTGAAAACCACCTAAATTTCTTCCAGTTAAAACCAAATTAGTAACCCTCATCTTCTCAATATGATAGCCAAATGTGAGACACTACCCACAAAATGCAGAGGTGCACACACAAGCCACAGCAATATCATGACGCCTCAGTTCACAAGTAAGGGAGACACACCATATCTGAGATACACTGTAAGGACACCAATGATCAACATATGGCATTGCGATGGCTGTTCCAGGGAACATTCATTTACACTGTTTCCTGGATTTCAGGCATAAAACATAAAAAGATAACTGAAGACATATACTGGCCCTATTGCCTTGACAATTCATAACCATTGTAACAGTAACCATTTCGCTACTCAGAAGATTATAAAGAAATTGTATTTTTCATAAGATTCTACGACCTACTACCTATAATTCTCACATACACATTGTACAACCTTAATATATAATAATCAAATCTGATAATGAACGTTCTGTAAATTACCAACTACAATATTTTGGTGCTTGCCTTTTAACCAAACTGGGAGGGAGAAAGGGAGGTTGGAATAAGCCTTCTTTCACCTGCCCTTTCCAAAATTTCACTTCAAGTGTTCAAAAATTCAGTATGTCCAGGTATAAATCTCCAAGTTTGTCTAATTTTCACTGCTTAACAAAAGCGATGTAGAAAACAATTACTATACTCTCCATCAATCCTTTCAGATTGCATAGAATTCCTTCCAGAAAATTCCAATTAAAAAAAAAGTTAGGTATTCCCGTTTTGGTATGTATGTCGTTTTTGGCACAAGTCATTGCAGAGTGAAAGCCTTTAAAACATTTAAATGTTCCTCGTATTGATTTCTGACGAACGTGATAAAACAGCCAAATAATCCACATTTACCAAGATTAAAAACACTTCCACCAGGTACGGAAAATCTCTCCAAAACACAAAAATCTTATTCGAAAATTATAAATAAAAAGAGAATAAATGTAAAAACAATTGCATAAACAAACTTTGAAATGCATAAGGGTTAACATTATTGAAGCCATTACTCAACACCAACCTCTGTAAAATCGAGAAGGCACAATCAATGCAATAAGATGCTGGAGAAAACCAAACCCGAGGCGCTGCGCAGTTCCCGCATCGCACATTTCAACACATTCATTCCTTGACGAATACATCCAAGGTCACTCACGATGGAGAGGAAAAGTGCGTGTCTCCCTCCAGAGCACGCAACCCTTTCGCCGCGCCCCCACGGAGGGCGGCGAAGAGACGGGCCCATCAGGAAGGGGGCTGCGCCGGCGCGAGAACCGGCCGGTGGGCGTTCCGGCAGCCTACAACTCGCAAGGACCACAGCCATCCCCCGGGCCTGGGAGGGGTGGCCCGAGGGCAGGCCCGCGTCCCCGGGGTGACCCGACCCGCTGCGCCGGGGTCCCGCCCCTCCCCCCGCCCCGCCCCCGTCGCCGGCCCAGGATTATGCAACGCTCCCCCTCCCCGCCCGCATTCTGGCGCAGCGCCCCCTTCCCCGCGCCCGACTGCTCAGCGCCGCCGCCCCCCGCCCGTGGGCCTCCCAGCTCTGCTCCAAACAAAGCGCGCGCTAAGGGGCCGGCGGCGGCCGGGGAACTGGGGACAGGAGGGTGGCGGCCATGTTGGCGGGGGGCGGCAGAGATGGGGGGAACGGAGGAGTGGGGGCCGGCGAACAAAGGAGCGCGCGCCCGCCCCGAGGCCCAGGCCCGCCCCGCCCGGGTCCCCGCCGCGGCCCGGCCGGCAGGGGGCGCTGTGCGGGCGCCGCCCGCCGGACAATGCTCCGCCGGGCCCCGCGCCGGCCGCGCTCACCTGCGCCCCCGGCCAGGCCGCCGCACCCCTGGCCCGCCCGCAACCCGCACCCACTCACGGCCCTGTATGACCCACGCCCGCGCCCCGCGGGCCTCACCTGCTGGCCGCTGGGGCCGCCGTCCACAGGCCCGCGGTTGCCGCCGTCGCTCGTTCGCGCTCCCGCCGGCCCCAGCCCGAGCCAGACGGCGCCTCCCCGCCCCCGCTCCCTCGCCGAGGACGCCGCCCGCCCCCCAGCAGCCAGGGCGCACGCGCACTGCGCCCGCCGAACTGCGACGGCCGCGCCGCCCCGGCGCCTGGCGCCGACGGCCGACTGCGCAGGCGCGTTGGAGCAGGGCGGGGGGGAGCGGGGGCGGGGCCTGGCGCCGCTCACCTGGCGGGCGGCAGGGCGGGGCCCGAGCTCTGGAATTCCAGGTGCGCGCCGGGAATGGGCGGTGGCAGGCGCCCCGAGCGCAGGAGCCTGAGGGTGCGCAGCTTCTCCCGGAGGGCAGGCAGCCAGAGAAGGGCGTTGTTTTCGCGCAGTAGGACTTTCAAGAAAGGACAAGCCCCCTTTGTCCTGGGACGTAAGCCGCAAGTCGTCCTGAGCGGTGCAGCGCGAATACTGAGGAAGCTGGATCACAGGGCTGGGCTGCGAGCCTTGTGAGCCCTGAACCTCGGGGAACGCCGCAGCTCTCCTCCAGCGCGCCGGTTTAGGGCCGCGGGACGCGAGCCCTTTAAAAGGATGGATTTGCGTCCTGTGACTCCCTGGAAGAGACGTCTTCACCACCGCACTGCGTAGAGGCCGGCGTCGTCGCCCGCTCACCCCGCTTGCTGCCTCCCCGCACAAAGCCCTGCCCAGGTAGCTCAGGTTAGCTGGAGCCCCGGAGCCTCACCTACAAACACCTGGCCCGGCCTAGGCTGCGTGGGGACGGGATGTGGCTCTGGAAGCCCAGAAACCTGTTTCCAGCCCCCCACCACAAATGGAACTCACCCAGCTCCACTCGCAAGGTTAAGAGCCAAAAATTCCCATGATCGCACGCGAATTCATTTGACTTCCGTTTCAGTTAAGATGCCTTTTCAGCATTTTGTTGCTTGTTTACAGGAGAAGGGAGAGAGGTAGCATGAAGAACTGTTTTTATTCCTGCAGAATCGAGTGCGGGACTTGGAGGCTGAGTCCAGCCGGCCTCTCTCCACTCCCCGCCAGCCTCGTGTCCGGGAGCAGGTCACTGACCCGGTTCCTCGAGTGCGACAGGGCAGCCTCTTCCTAATAAACCGCCTCCCAAAGCGTTGTCAGATCAAATTTCAGAACATGTTATTGGAAAGCACCTTGAACAATCCAAACTGCAGCACAATTATTAGGTAGCAATACTCTTTGGGCTTTTACTGGCACCTTTTCTTCCAAATAAGATTGATATGTGCCTGCTCAAACAAATTAAAGTGCTTGTCTCAGATGACACACTTGGCAGGCATGGGATGTTCACAGGCCAACCAGAGGGCTAATTTCAATACCGGGATATAAAAGTGTATCGCTGTACTTACAGGTTCACAAGTGTTGAGAGATTATTCATTTTGATTTGTGTATTTAATGTCTTTTTTTTTTTTTTTTTTTTTTTTTTTTTTTGGTGAGACAGTCTCATTCTGTTTCCCAGGCTGGAGTGCAGTAGCGCAATCTCGGCTCACTGCAACCTCGCCTCCCGGGTTCAAGTAATTCTCAGTGCCTCAGCCTCCGGAGTAGCTGGGATTACAGGCATGCACCACCACTTCCAGCTAATTTTGTTTTTGAGACAGAGTTGCCCAGGCTGAACTACAATGGTGCGATCTCGGCTCACCTCAACCTCTGCCTCCCAGGTTCAAGCGATTCTTCTGTCTCAGCCTCCCGAGTAACTGGGATTACAGGCATGCGCCGCCACGCCAGGCTAATTTTGTATTTTTAGTAGAGTCGGGGTTTCTCCATGTTGGTCAGGCTGGTCTCAAACTCCCGACCTCAGGTTATCCACCCGCCTTGGTCTCCCAAAGTGCTGGGATTACAGGCGTGAGCTACCATGCCCGACTCAGCTAATTTTTTTTTAATGTTTAGTAGAGATGAGGTTTTGCCATGTTGGCCAGGCTGGTCTCAAACTCCTGCCCTCAAGCAATCCGTCGGCCTCAGCCTCCCAAATGCTAAGATTACAAGTGTGAGCCACTGCGTCCAGCCTGTTTAATGTCTTATAGTGGGGTTAGCTCAGAAACAAGGAGGGATGGGAAGAAGGTGGGTGACAAGAAGTCTGCTGATTGGAACATTTCATCTCACTGGTAAGAGCCCTGGGTTTCTCCACCTAAGCACTGTTGACTTTTGGGATCGAATAATCCTTTTGTGTGGGGTCTGTTCCATGCTCTGTAGGATGTTTGACAGCATCCCTGGCCTCCACCCACTAGATGTCAGTAGCACACCCACTCCTCCAAAATTTGCAGAAAATCTCTTCAAAGTCAAATATGTTGCCCCACCTCCCTCTCCATCCCCAGCTCCTGATTTAAATTTTGTCTCTAGTAATGGTCACACTGGGAGATACGGAGAATACACAGGACTGGAGCTCACACCTGTAATCCCAACACTTTAGGAGGCTGAGGCAGGAGGATGGCTTGAGCCCAGGAGTTCGACAAGGGCAATGTAGCAATACCTCAACTCTAAAATAAATAAATAAAAATTTAAAAATTAAAGGCTGAGCACAGTGGCTCACACCTGTAATCCCACCACTTTGGTAGGCCGAGGTGAGTGGATCACTTGAGGTCAGGAGTTCAAAACTAGCCTGGCCAACATGGTGAAACCCCAGCTCTACTAAAAATACAAAAGTTGGCCAGGTGCGGTGGTATGTGCCTGTAGTCCCAGCTACTCGGGAGTCTGATGTGTGAGACTCGTTTGAACCCAGGAGGCGGAGGTTGCAGTAAGCCAAGGTTGTGCCACTGCACTCCAGACTGGGTGACAGAGTGAAACTCCATCTTAAAAAAAAAAAATTCTCTTTCTTTATAAATTACCCAGTTTCAAGCAACAGAAAATAGAATGAGACACCTAACGTGAATTCTGATAAGATGGTGGCCTCATTGAGACAGAGGCATCTCTTCTGTGTTGGATGTGATGAGGCACTGGGGCCAGATCTCTGACCGAGAGCCACAATTGATACAGGCTTCATGTAAGGAAGTGTGGAGTCCAGGCTGTGGGTCAGAACTGAAGTGACCAGCATCTGCCTGGATGGTCAGCATTAAGACCAGAGGAGGGGAACAAATAAGGAAAGCACAGAGACAGGGTCAGAAACAAACAGCACACACAGCCCTGCTGGGAGCCTCTCCAGGTGTTGCCTGCTCGCCTGGGTTCCAGGAGGCTGGCAAGGGTGGGAGCATGCTCTGTGCCTCCTCTAGCCCTCTGTCACATTATCATAGTCTTGTAAACTCCCAGAGCATACATCCTTTCCTCTATTCTCTGCTGTATCTCCACTGCCTACACAAAAGTCTGTGAGAGTAGATGTCAATAAAGACACTACAAGGCTGGGTGCTGTGGCTAACACCGGTAATCTCGGCACTTTGGGGGACCTTGGCAGGAGGATTGCATGAACCCAGGAGTTCAAGACCAGCTTGAGCAAGTTCCAGACTGGCTCAGGGCTTACTGATGGCTTAGAGCCTATGGATGGCATCCCCATGTTTGCTCCACAACTGCAATACAGAAGTTATTCTTCCATGGGAAGTAATTGGTTTTAAAAATTAAAAAGAAAACCCAGATGTTCTCTGGAGGAGCCACACCCAGTCCCAGGCCCAGCCCCCATCCTCTGACCCTTTATCATACCATCCCATCACCTTGCTAGAGTGTGAGTCTTGAATGGTGGGGGCCTATTTAGTTTGCTTCTCAGGAAGCCTCAGACCACTGGACTCCACACTAAAGCTTCTTCCTGATAAAGAAAAATATCGGACAAGTTGAACAGAGCTTATTTGAGCAAAGAACATTCACCAATCATGCAACCCTCAGAACAAGAAGAGGTTTCGAGAGCTCATCTCTGTGATGTGGGCAGTGAGGGTTTTGGATGGATATGTTGAGAGTAAATCTTTAAGAGATTTATTCTGAGCCAAATATGAGTGACCGTGACCCGTGACACAGCCTTTGGGTGGTCCTGAGAACCTGTGCCCAAGGTGGTCAGGGTACAGCTTGGTTTTATATATTTTAGGGAGGCATGAAACATCAATCAAATACACTTAAGAAATACATTGGGCCGGGCGTGGTGGCTCATGCCTGTAATCCAAGCACTTTGGAGGCCAAGGCGGGCAGATCACCTGAGGCGGGAGTTCAAGACCAGCCTGACCAACATGGTGAAACCCTGTCTTTAAAAAAAAAAAAGACTTTCACCTGGTTGGGTGAAGCCCACTATTAATAAGTAAAAAAAGAAAAAAAAAAAGAAATACATTGGTTTGGTTCTGAAAGATAGGACAACTCAAAGAGGGGGCTTCCAGGCTATAGGTAAATTTAAATGTTTCCTGGTTGACAATCAGTGGAGTTTATGTGAAGACCTGGGATCAGTAGAAAGGAAATGTTCAGGGTAAGATAAAGAATTGTGAGGACCAAGTTTTATTGTGCGGAGGAAGCTCGCAGATAGCAGACTTCAGAGTGAACAGGTTGTAAAATGTTTCTTATTGGACCTAAAAGTGTGCCTGGCTCTTGGTTGATTATCTCCTGGATCTGGAAAGGAAGGAAAGTTTAAAAAAAAAAAAAAAAGTTGAGGGGGGAAAGGGGATTCTCTGCAGAATGTAGATTTTTCCCATAAGCGATGGCTTTGCAGGGCCATTTCAAGATATGGCAGAGAAACATGATTTGGGGTAAATATTCTTATTTTCTTCCTTGTTATGCCAGAGTCAGATTGGAAAGTAAGTCATGATATACAGTGTTAAATAAAACCCATCTGATGAGAATTTATGGTTTGTAGGGCATATTTTTCTCCCCTAAACCCCTTAGATAGGAATTTGGGCAAGGTAAATATATATATATATATGTAAGTATATACCATAACTCAGTCCTTAGGTAAAAAGCTGAAGGAAGCAGAAACAAAGAACAAAAAGCAAATTGGTAGTTTGAAAGTTGCTTTCCTTGTAAAGGTTAAAGCAGAGGAGACTCCCTTGTCATGCCAGCTAAAGCTTGCCTGTTTGGAAATTTGACTTTTATCTCTCTCTCCTGATTTCTCAGGTCAGCTAACTTAGTTTCAGTTTGGTGACAGCAATCTTTAGAGGAGGGACTTGGTTTGGTCTGTTAAAGCTGGTGCAGGAGCTCAGTGGAAATCAATGGCCTCCTATAAATGTTATTTACATTCCTATTAAAGGGAGAGGGAGCCAGTGGTGAAGTTCAGCAAGAGAAACTTACTCTATAAAGAAAATCTGCATCTGTAATGGTACCTTCCTCTCCGTACCAGGAAGAAAAGGATGAGTAAATCACTGGAAACTCTTAATGTGAAAAGCACAAGCTCAATCTGCATCACAGACCTGGCTTTTGTTTACCCTGCACCTCTTGACCAGGCAGTCCTAGGGGAGGATGAGGATGTTTTGGCCTATGCCCTTCATTCTTTGTGTCAGGGAATGATGGTAAGTCTGAAGCTAATTCTTTGATATCTACTCTTGAGATTGTCTCATTTCTCTGAGTTATCTCCCATGTAGTTATAAGGTAGTCATGTTAATAAACTTCTTTGTTTTTCTCTTGTTAATCTGTCTTTTGTTCTAGCAGTCCATCTCAAAGAACTCAGAGAGGGTTGAGGAAAAATATATTTTTTCTCCCCTAAACTAGCCTGCTACTATCCGCTGGAAGCCCGGCAGCAGCAGTGAGACTTCAAGGGGCAAAGAGAATCCAGGAACTGTGTCTCAGAAGGCACTCTCTCTCCACACTCGTTTATACTATGGCTTAATGCCATGCTCCTGGAGCCTCAGCAAAATCACAAATTACAGTGCATGCCCTTCCAGGCTTCTCTCAAACAACTGAAATTGTCCCTGTCTGTATAAAGAAAACCAGAAGAGCCCTTCCATTCACTGGTTTAGCAGATATCTTTATTCATTAGTCTCTGGAGGGGGCACAAAGTCTATATATATCACGAGGTGGGGGAGGGGGGAAACATCACATAGTGCTCAAGAAATGTTTACTGAATGAAGGACTTGAAACAGCAGGAGCAGAGTTCAGCCATCTGGTCAACTACCAGGCTTCTTTCCATTTCCCTTGGCTGACACCCCAGCTCCCTACAGGTCACTTTCTGCACAGCAGACAAATAAATGCTTTTAAATGTCACCTCCTCAGAGAAGCCTCCCCTGACCACCTGCACAGGTAGATTGCCCACTGTTCTCTTTTACTTAGTCCTTATCGTTTCTACTTGTAGCATTCATCGCTTTTTGTAATTGCATGGGTATCAATTTGTTTACTTGTATATCCTCTTGTTCTCTTACCCCATTATAAAGTCCAGAGGGCACAACAAACTCTGTTTTTATCAGTATACTCCTAGAGCACAGGAAGGGTTCAACAATTGCGTATATGAATAAATACATGACGTGGTCTGGGAATACTGGGTCATGTGGATTTATTAGGACACAGAGGTTGTAAAGCTCCAGGATATTTGGAGAATTTAAACTCTCCTTACCCATTCTTACAGAGTTATGTCAAGAATCAAAATAAGTTCTGTAAAGAACTACATATATACAAAGGAGTTTCACCATACAGCTGGAAACCATTCGAGATGTTTGGTCAGGTTTGTGGGGTAAACTTTACTGAGTCAGTCTGGTGCTATCTAGAGGAAAATGTAGAAGAGGAATTTTGAGATATAGGAGACGATGTAGAAGTCTCCTGTAATAAACTTTTCGGGACAGGACTAGACCTGATGTAGTGCTCATGAAAAGGATAGTATAATAATAATTGTCAGAATGGGTGCAATGGCTCACACCTGTAATCCCAGCGCTTTAGGAGGCCAAGCGGGAAGATCACTTGAGGTCAGGAGTTCAAGACCAACCTGGTTAACATGGTGAAACCCTGCCTCTACTACAAATACAAAAATTAGCTAGGTGTGGTGGCAGGTGCCTGTAATTCCAGCTACTCGGGAGGCTGAGGCAGGAGAATCCCTTGAACCCAGGAGGCAGAGATTGCAGTGAGCCGAGATAGCACTACTGCACTCCAGCCTGGGTGACAAGAGTGAAACTCCGTCTCAAAAGTAATAATAAGGCTGGGCATGGTGGTTCACACCTGTAATCCCAGCACTTTGAGAGGCCGAGGCAGGTGCATCATTTGAGGTCAGGAGTTCGAGACCAGCCTGACCAACATAGAGAAACCGCATCTCTACTAAAAATAGAGCAGCCTGGGCAACAAGAGCAAAGGAAACCCTGTCTCAATAACAATAATTGTCAAACAGCAAGTAAACTGGGTACTTGATGATCATGGATAATTATTTTATTGGGGAGCAGGATGATGGCAACATTATGGTTAAGTTGAAAAGGAGGATATTTTATAAATTTATAACCACTCAACAGGTTTCACCTTGCCTGCTGGCTAGACAGAGCTTATTTATTAAAACAGGGGAATTGCAATAGACAAAGAGTAATTCACACAGAGTCGGCTGTACAAAGATGGGAATTTTATTATTACTCAAATCAGTCTCCCTGAACATTCAGGGAGCAGAGTTTTGAAGGATAATTTGATGGGTGAGGGGTGGGGTCAGTGATTCTGGAGTGTTGATTGGGTCAGAGATGAAATCATAGGGAGTTGAAGCTGTCCTCTTGAGCTGAGTCAGCTCCTGAATGGAGGCCACAAAATCAGATGAGCCAGTTTATCAATCTGGGTGGTGCCAGCTGATCCATCAAGTGCCAGGTCTGCAAAATATCTCGAGCACTGATCTTAGGTTTTACAGTAGTGTTGTTATACCCAGGAGCAATTTAGGGAGGGTCAGAATCTTGTAGCCTCCAGCTGCATGACTCCTAAACCATAATTTCTAATCTTTTGACTAATTTGTTAGTCCTACAAAGACAGTCTAGTCCCCAGGCGAGAAGGCAGTTTTTTTTGGGAAAGGGCTGTTATCATCTTTGCTTCAAACTATAAGTGTGAAAAGTAAAAAATTCCTCTTCAAAGTTTCCTTTTTTGTTGAAGAATAAATAATGTGATAGAAATAATAGTTTCTCCAAAAAAAAGCCTAACTTCCTTCAAGTTTCCTTGCTTTTTGCTGGTAACTCCTTGTTAAGCTCTATGCAGCTGCTAAATATAGTAAGGGAATAAGTACATTCTATGTCCTTGTACTTTAACCAAGTTATTTGTTCTGGCCTATAGCCTGCTCAGACATGTCCGAATATGCCCAGGCATCTCCTGGCTTAAAGCCTATGCCTCTTCCTTATTTGGAAATGTTATTACTCTCCTAGTTTCCTGTAAACAACCCCCTTCCTTTCTTTGTTCTTCATTGTGTGTTTACCTATTTAGGAAAGTTTTAAGTTCTTAGTCAGTCAGGATCAGTCTAGATAGTGCAGTCCAGCTCCAGCCAATGGTGATAAGACATAGCAGTAAGGATCCAATGCATCAGGGATAAAAACTTCTGCTTCTCTTTATCTCATGTGTTCTCATGGCAATCAGACTTCCAAAAAGCACCCTTTCTGCAGAAAGTAAAATCGCCTTGCTGAGAAAAGTTCTTTGAGCACTGGTTCTTCTTTTCAGCACCAAGGAACAAGCATTTGTTTCTAACATAAGTTATTCCCAAAGTTAGTTCAGCCTACCCCCAGGAATGAACAAAGACAGCTTGGAGGTTAGAAGCAAGATGGAGTTGGTTAGGTCAGATCTTTATTTTGTGGGGGGCGGGGGGACAGTTTTGCTCTTGTCGCCCAGGCTGGAGCGCAATGGTGTGATCTTGGCTCACTGCAACCTTCCCGTACTGGGTTCAAGCGATTCTCCTGCCTCAGCCTCCTGAGTAGCTGAGATTACAGGCACCCACCACCATGCCCAGCTAATTTTTGTGTATTTAGTAGAGATGGGGTTTCACCATGTTGACCAGGCTGGTCTTGAACTCCTGACCTCAGGTGGTCCACCTGCCTCGGCCTCCCAAAGTGCTGAGATTACAGGCATAAACCACTGCACCCAGCCTAGGTCAGGTCTCTTTAAGCCGGCCTAGGTCTGTTATACTTTTGCAATGATGATTTCAGGATTCTGAAGAAAAAGTATGAGTATTTGTCTTAATAGATACCCCACCTACACAATGATATCAAAATTTTAGATCTTTGCCAATTTAGTAAGTGAATTTATCATATCCTGTGATAATCTGGATTTGCATTTATCTTATTAATATAGGAGAAGTTGATATCTTTTTTATGTATTTAAAAGTAATTTCTTCCTAAAGAATCCACTAAAAAACTCTTAGAACTTTACACAAAAGCAATACTATTACATCAAAAAAAGGGGAAAAAAACCTCTTAGAACTAATAAATGAGTTCAGCAAGATTTTAGGATATGTGATCAAATACAAAAATCAGTTATATTTATATACAGTAGCAATGAACAAACTGAAAATAAAATTAAGAAAATAATTCTACTTATAATAGATTCCAAAAGAATAAAATAATGTTGAAGGTAATTAAATGCCAACGTAAGTTAAAAAGCATCCTATGTTCATGAATTGGAAGACAAATTCATAGAGATAAATTATACTGATGCCTAGGACTGGGGGGAATGGGGAATTGAGGGGTGATGGCTAAGGAGTGCACGGTTTCTGAAACTGTCTTTGCAAAATTATTTAAAAGGTTACCAGACATTATTCCAGAGGTCACAAGATTAGCAACTTCCCCAATTATTCCTGTAAATAACATCACTACCGTAGAGCCTAAGATTGGCCTTTTGAGATGTCTTTCCAGGCTTTGCATTTTCAACTACTAGACGGCCCTACCCAGGCCCATGACTCAACCAGTCCTGGGCACCCACTGAGAAGCAAACTCAGACATAAGGATCATTTTCCACACCCCTATGATTGAATCCTCAACCAATCATCAGCACCTATACCCTAACTCCCTGCCCATTGAACTATTTTTAACACACCCCAAACCTTCAAGCTTTTGGTAACATTGATTTGAGTAATAACTCCATCTCTCATGTGGTGTGACCAGCCTCATATCAACTGAAGTCTTTCTTTTTTTATTTTTGAGATGGAGTTTCGCTCTTGTTACCCAGGCTGGAGTGCAATGGCGCAATCTCGGCTCACCGCAACCTCCGCCTCCTAAGTTCAGGCAATTCTCCTGCCTCAGCCTCCTGAGTAGCTGGGATTACAGGCATGCGCCACCATGCCCAGCTAATTTTTTTTTTGTATTTTTAGTAGAGACAGGGTTTCACCATGTTGACCAGGATGGTCTCAATCTCTTGACCTCGTGATCCACCCGCCTCGGCCTCCCAAATTGCTGGGATTACAGGCGTGAGCCACCACACCTGGCAATTGAAGTCTTTCTTTACTGCAATGTCATGGTCTCAGTGAATTATTATAATTTTTTCTTTGCAATTGAAACCACCTTTGTAAAATTATGACTGAGACGGTGAAAGAGATCTAACTTAACCAACTCCATCTTGCTTCTAATCACTAAGCTGTCCTTGTTCATTCCTGGGGGTACACTGAACTAAACTTTGGGAGAAACTTAGTTTATGGTTTAAAACAAAGACCCCCCCCAAAAAAAAAGACCCTAATAGTTCTTTTCCCAAAGGAGACCTCCTTCTTGCCTAATAACTAGACTGCCTTTGTAGGACCAACATTAGCCACAAGGTTAGCAATTATGGTTTAGCAGTCATGCATCTGGAGGCTACATGATTCTGACCCTTCTTAAGCTGCTCCTAAGATCAGTGCTTGAGATATTTTGCAGACCCTGCACTTGATGAATCAGCTCGTACCACCCAGATCAATAAACTGGCTCATCTGATCTTGCGGCCCCCACCCAGGAACTGACTCAGCAAAAGCTGACAGCTTCAATTCCCTATGACTTCATCCCTGACCAATCAACACTCCTGGCTCACTGGCTTTTCCCCACCTACTAAGTTGTCCTTAAAAACTCTGCTCCCTGAATGCTCAGGGAGACTGATTTGGGCAATAAGAAAACTCTGGGCTGGGTGCAGTGGCTCACACCTGTAATCCCAGCACTTTGGGAGGCTGAGGTGGGTGGATCACCTGAGGTCAGGAGTTCAGGACCAGCCTGGCCAACATGGTAAAACCCTGTCTCTACTAAAAATACAAAAGATTAGCTGTGCATTGTGGTGTGCACCTGTAATCCCAGCTACTCTGGAGCTGAGGCAGGAGAATTGCTTGAACCCAGGAGGCGGAGGTTGCTGTGAGCCAAGATTTTGCCATTGCACTCTAGCCTGGGCAACAAGAATGAAACTCCATCTCAAAAACAAACAAACAAACAGAAAAACCTCTGGTCTCCTGTACAGCCAGCTCTGTGTGAATTACTCTTTCTATATGCCATTCCCCTGTCTTGATAAATTAGCTCTGTCTAGGCAGAGGGCAAGGTGAACCCACTGGGAGGTTACACAATGGGCTGGAAGAATTAGTCAGGTGCTTACATTTCTTTCTAGAGTAATAAAAATATTCCAAAATTGATTATGATAACGGATGCACAACTATGAATATACTAAAAGCTGAATTGTATAATACATGAATTGTATCTCAAAAAAGCTGTTAAAGAATAAAGCAGGTGAAACCCCGTCTCTACTAAAAATACAAAAAATTAGCTGGGCATGGTGGCGCGTGCCTGTAATCCCAGCTACTCAGGAGGCTGAGGCAGGAGAATTGCCTGAACCCAGGAGGCGGAGGTTGCGGTGAGCCGAGATCGCGCCATTGCACTCCAGCCTGGGTAAGGAGCAAAACTCCGTCTCAAGGAAAAAAAAAAAAAAAAAGAATAAAGCAAAAAAATTTTTTTTTAATTTATTCTTTGTGAATTGTCCATGTTGTGGTCTAATCTATTGGGATTTTTGTTTTTTCTCCTTTTCAGGAACTCCTTACATGTTGAAGAATAATAATCTGTTGTCACATATGTAGCAAAATTTTTATCCAATTTTTTATTTCAGTTTTTATTTTGTTTATGGTATTTATTTTCCTGCAGTGGTGCAATCATCAATTTACTGTGTCCTCATCCTCTAGGCTCAAGTGATCCATCCACCTCAGCCTCCCAAGTAAACGAGACCTCAGGCACATACCATCATGCACAGGCCAATTTTTTTTTTTTTTTTTTTTTTTTGGAGAGAGGAGGTCTTGCAATGTTGCCCAGGCTTGTCTCAAACTCCTGGGCTCAAGTGATCCTCATGACTTAGCCTCCCAAAATGCTGAGATTGTAGGCATGAGCCACCACACCTGGCCTAAAATTTGTGTATAATCAAATTTGGTACTATTTTCTTGCACTGCTTCTTTAGTTTTTACAGTGTTAAAAAACATCTTTCCTATACCAAGATAATCCATTTTTTTACTCCCATGTTCAGAAACACTTGTTTGTTTTTTAAAAACTTAAAATTGGGCTGGGTGTGGTGGCTCATGCCTGTCATGCCAGCACTTTGGGAGGCCAAGGTGGGTGGATCACAAGGTCAGGAGTTTGAGACCAGCCTGGCCAACATTGTGAAACCCCGTCTCTACTAAAAATACAAAAAAATTAGCCAGGCATGGTGGCGGGCACCTGTAGTCCCAATCTACTCGGGAGGCTGGGGTGGGAGAATTGCTTGAACCTGGGACTGGGGGGCAGAGGTTGCTGTGAACCGAGATTGCGCCAATGCACACCAGCTTGGGCAACAGAGCAAGACTCAGTCTCAAAAAAAAAAAAAAACATTTAAAATTATAGAATATAACTTTAAGCACTGGAGAGGATTAATTTTGATTTTGTCTTTATTTATTTTTGAGACAGAGTCTCTGTCACACAGGCTGGAGTGCAATGGAGATTATGGCACGATCTCGGCTCACTGCAACCTCCACCTCCCAGGTTCAAGCAATTCTCCTGCCTTAGCCTCCCAAGCAGCTGGGAATACAAGTGCATGCCACCACACTCAGCTAATTTTTTGTATTTTTTTTAGTAGAGGAGGGGTTTCACCACGTTGGCCAGGCTGGTCTCGAACTCCTGACCTCATAATCCACCCTCCTCAGCATACCAAAGTGCTGGGATTACAGACGTGAGCCACCACACCCGGCCTAATTTTTGTATTTTTAATAGTGATGGGTTTTTGCCATGTTGGCCAGGCTGGTCTCAAAACTCCTAACCTCAGGTGATCTACCCACTTCAGTCTCCCAAAGTGTTGGGATTACAGGGGTGAGCCACTGAGCCAGGCCAATTTTGTCTTTAAACATGTTTTTTGGGCCAGGCACGGTGGTTCACACCTATAATCCCCGCACTTTGGGAGGCTAAGGTGGGTGGATCACAAGGTCAAGAGATCGAGACCATCCTGGTCAACATGGTGAAACCCCGTCTCTACTAAAAATACAAAAATTAGCTGGGCATGGTGGCGCCGGCCTGTAGTCCCAGCTACTCAGGAGGCTGAGGCAGGAGAATTGCTTGAACCTGGGAGGCGGAGGTTGTGGTGAGCCAAGATCACACCATTGCACTCCAGCCTGGGTAACAAGAGCGAAACTCCATCTCAAAAAAAAAAAAAGTAAAAAAAAAAAAAAAAAAACGTATTTTTCACATGACTCACAATGTCAAATAATCAAAATATTCTACTTTCAGTCTCTATCAAGTGTAAATTTTAGTTTATATAGTAGCCAGCCCACAGATAATTTCCTTAAAACAAAAGACAAGCTTTCCAAAGGGTTACTAGTTCTACATCTGCATCTGTGTTTGAAAATGCCTGTTCCTCTGTGTGAGAGACCAACTAATTCCCTCCTCCCCTGGCTAGATTTGCCCTAAGGGTAAAAAGTGTAAGTGCTCACTTCTTTGATGTGAAAACCATAAATCATCAGCATGTAATAGAATAGATTAAATCTAAGAAACCACAGTGCTTTCAAACAGTGAACTTGGGGGTGGTTACTTTTCACAGTTTTGCTCCAAGACTAGGTCATCTACTGACTATAGTCAGAGTGTACATGATAAGTGCCCAGCCTCAGCAGGGGTGCTAGGCCTGCCCACAGCCTCTCTGAGTGTCAGGATGAGTCTGAGGGGTGCACAAACACTGTGGCACAGGCAGGGGAGCCTTGGCATTCCAGCAGATAATACATGTCCTGGATAATAGTTAGTGTTCCATTATTGGAACCCTAAGCTTGCGGGAGTTATTTATATTCTGTTGCTCAAGATCATTGCCAAGATCTGATTTTTCATACACACAAAATTGCAGCCTCGAGCATAAATAGGTTAAGAAGGTGTACCCGGGCCAGAACAGAAATGATACCCCAAGACTCAGCCAAGACACTAACCCCTAGGCAATGACAGCCAAGAGCCAGAGAACTCTCTCATGCCCTGACCCAAAGGCTTTCATGCCTTTCATAGCATCACCAACTGTCTCCTGCCCAGACAGAGGAAGGTATCTTTATCACAGGGGACAGGAGAGTGCTAATCTCATGCAATCTTTTCATATTCCTAAAGTAAATATATCTTTAGAAATTTGGCACTTAAGAGAGAAAAAAAAAAAGAAAAAGGAAATTTGGCATTTGAATCTCAAACAGATCTTGCAGACTTCAAAACTTTGTTGTCTCAAACTAAAATCTCTGCCTTGAAACCTCAGAAACCTATTTTGCAAACCAAAGGCCAAGAATTTTGTTTGTTATCTTCAGTCTTCTGATCAACCATCCTTTGAGGCAGGAGTGTTGGAATGTTCTACACAGATGAATTCCAAATGTGTTTGGGCAGTTAAAAACCTGTTGAGCATGCCCATATGTGAATGTACCGTGTGTGTGTGTGTGTGTGTGTGTGTGTGTAACTGTTGTCTACATATGAAAAAATGACACGAGTTTAACTTATTTTTTATTTTTTATTTTTTTGAGACGGAGTCTCATGTTGTCACCCAGGCTGGAGTGCAGTGGTGCAATCTCAGCTCACTGCAACCTCTGTCTCCCGGGTTCAAGCAGTTCTCCTGCCTCAGCCTCCTGAGTAGCTGGGATTACAGGCATGCACCACCAAGCCCGGCTAATTTTTGTAAAGAAACGGGGTTTCTCCATGTTGGTCTGGGTGGTCTCGAACTCCTGACCTCAGGTGATCTGCCTGCCTCAGCCTCCTAAAGTGCTGGGATTACAGGCATGAGCCATCAACTAATCGGCCCAAGTTTAGCTGATTTTTCTATGCCTTAGTTACCAATTAAATATGTCAACCTTCTTATCACCTCTCCCCCTCAAATTACATGATTTAGAAATCATTGCTTCAGATTCCTGGGTTGAGAGTGAACCACTGCAGAACAAGGAAATTTAGGGGTTCGTGGTGGGAATACATCAGTGGGTACTTCCTAGAGCATCTGCACAGAGGGAGCCATGCCTGGCCAGAGGACTTGTGGTGACTTTGTGCTAATGATGTTGTGTTAATAGGAGGTGAAGACTTACAGGCCTCCCAAAGTGCTGGGATTACAGGGGTGTTAAACCACTGTACCCAGCCTACTGTTTTTACAGTTGAATGTAAAGGCTTTTATAAGAAACCTGTGAGGCTTGGGCATCTCATTTGCATAAGGTGCAAATTTCTGGTGGCTCCACTTCCTCTTCCTAATGTGCACGTGGGCCCTCAGCTTGAGTTACTCCATATTGTTTTGTTCCCTTTACTGCATATGTGTCAGGGGACAGAATTTTTCCATTGTGGACATGTCACCTATATATCCTTTCTTATCTGTGCAGCTGTGGGCCTGTCTTAGGCAAGCCCCCTTGCAAGTTTCCTTATCTGTGCCTGAAGCTTGATTTTTCCAGCTGTTCTTCTGTATGAAAGAATTCAAGCAATGACTCATCCTAACTGCCTGCCTTGCCGTTTTCTACCTTTCTTCTATCTCACTAGGATTACAGGTGTCAGCCACCATGCCCAGCCTTATATCTCACTTTAAGCAATTTTGTTTATTTATTTGTTTTGGAGGTGAGATCTCACTCTGTCACCCAGGCTGGAGTACAGTGACGAGATCTTGGCTCACTGCAACTTCTGCCTCTCAGACTCAAGCCATACTTCCACCTCAGCCTCCCCCTGAGTAGCTGGGACTTCAGGTGTATGCCACCATGCCTGGCTAATTTTTGTGTTTTTTGGAGAGACAGGGTTTTGCCATGTTGCCCAGGCTGGTCCCAAACTCATGGACTCAAGCGATTCACCCACCTTGGCTTCCCAAAGTGCTAGGATTACAGGTGTGAGCCACCACACCTGGACAGCAATTTTATTATATTGTACTTTGGTGTAATTTTCTTCATGCTCCTTCTGCTTGGGGTTGTTGGGTTTTGTTGTTTGTTTGAGCTGTGGGTTTACAGTTTCATCAAATTTGACAACACGGGCCATTCTTTCTTCAAAAATTTTTGGCCCAAATATATTAGGCATTTGATGTTATCCAGTAGCTCACCAATTTATTTTTCAGTTTATTTTTCTTTTGAGTCTTTCCCTCAAAAAAAAAGACTTTTGAGTATTTCTGGGTCTCTGTGTTATGTTCTATTTCATTTTGCATGGTTTCTATTGCTTGATCTTCCAATGCACTCATCTTTTCTTCTGCCTTGTCTAAGATGCCGTTAATCCTATCCAGTGTTTTGTTTGTTTTGTTTTTCTTTATCTCAGTCATTGTATTGTTCATTTCTTTTTTTCTTTCTTTCTTTTTTTTTTTAATTGTACTTTGGGCTCTGGGGTACATGTGCACATCCTGCATCCTGCAGGATTGTTGCATAGGTACATACATGCCATGGTGGTTTGCTGTCTCCATTCC
This sequence comes from Aotus nancymaae, assembly GCF_030222135.1. Classification (NCBI taxonomy): domain Eukaryota; kingdom Metazoa; phylum Chordata; class Mammalia; order Primates; family Aotidae; genus Aotus; species Aotus nancymaae. Next base: position 24,523,218 of record NW_026988455.1, read on the forward strand.
CCCCCCCTTTTTTTCTTTTTTTTTTGAGACAGAGTCTTGCTCTGTTGCCCAGGCTAGAGTGCGATGGTGTGATCTCAGCTGATTGCAACCTTCCCCTCCTTGGTTCAAGTGATTCTCATGTCTCAGCCACACAAGTAGCTGGGATTACAGGCGCCCACCACCAAGCCTGGCTAATTTTTGTATTTTTAGTAGAGATGGGGTTTTACCATGTTGGCCAGGCTGATCTCGAACTCCTGCCCTTAAGTGATCTGCCTGCCTTGGGCCCCACAAAGTGCTGGGATTATAGGCCTGAGCCACTTCACCCAGCCTATTCATGGTTTTTTTGTTTTTTGTTTTTTTTTAAGTCTATGACCTGCTGAAGCCTGTTTATTTTTTAAAGTGATTCTTGGGTCTTTTTTTTTTTTTTTTTTGTATTTTCTAGCTACATTTCTCTATGTGAGAAAAGAGAGCTATAGATATGTATGCTTCCTTCTGCCTCCCTTCCTAAACATTGGGAAGATCTTTCTTTCTCTTTCTTTCTGTCCTTCCTTCTCTTCCCTCCCTCACTTCCTCCCTTCCTTCCTCCCTCACTTTCTCCCTTCCTCTCTCTCCTTCCTTCCTCTCTCTCCTTCCTTCCTTCCTTCTGCCTGCCTTCCTTCCTTCCTCTCTTTCTCTCTTTCCTTTTCCTTCTTGTTTTCTTTTCTTTTCTTTTCTTTTCTTTTCTTTTTAAAGACGGGGTTTCACCATGTTGGTCAGGCTGGTCTCGAACTCCCGACCTCAGGTGATCCGCCCGCCTTGGCCTCCAAAGTGCTTGGATTACAGGCGTGAGCCACCACGCCCGGCCTCTTTTCTTTTCTTCTTTCCTCACTCTGTTGTCCAGGCTGGAGTGCAGTGGCGCAATCTCGGCTCACTGCAACCTCTACCTCCTGGGTTCAAGCAATTATATGCCTCAGCCTACCAAGCAGCTGGGATTATATGCGCTTGCCATCACGCCCAGCTAATTTTTTGTGTTTTCAGTAGAGACGGGGTTTCACCATCTTGCCCAGGCCGAGTTTAAACTCCTGACTTCGTGATCCACCCACCTCGGCCTCCCAAAGTACTGGGATTACAGGTGTGAGCCACTGAGTCCGGCCAAAAGAGTTTTTCTTTTCTTTTCTTTTCTTTTTTGTTTGAGACGGAGTCTCTGACAACAGGCTGGAGTACACTGGAGGGATCTCGGCTCCCTGCGACCTCCGCCTCCCTGCGACCCCCGCCTCGCGATTCAAGTGATTCTTCCGCCTCAGCCTCCCTAGTAGCTGGGATTACAAGCGCGCACCACGCCTGGCTAATTTTTTGTATTTTTATAGAGACAGGGTTTCACCATGTAGGCCAGGATGGTCTCCATCTCTTGACCTCGTGATCCGCCCGCCTCGACCTTCCAAAGTGCTGAGATTATAGGCGTGAGCCACCGCACCCGACTAGTTTTTCCATAAGGTATGAGACTTGGTTGAGATTTATCTTTTTTGCTTTTTGATGTCCAATTGCTCCAGTACCATCTTGTGAAGAGGTTATCTTTCCTCTGTTGAATTGCTTTTGCCCAGTCAGTTGGGCATATTTGTGTGTGTCTATTCCTGGGTCTCTATTAGGTTATGTTATGTTATGTTAATATATGTGTCTATCCCTCTACCAATCCCAAACAACTTGATTACTGTAGCTATATTACAAGTCTTGAAATCAAGTAAACTGATTGCACCTACTTTATTCTTTTTCAAAATTACTTTAGCTATTGTAGTTCCTTTGCCTTTCCATACACATTTTAGAATGATCTTGCCTATATCTACAGATAATCTTGCTGCCGTTTTGATAGGAATTGCATTATACCTGTATATCAACTTGGAAGGAATTGCCATTTTTACTATGTTCAGTCTTTTAATCCATCAATATGGTATGTCTCCTCATTTATTTAGATCTTCTTTGATGTCTTTCCTGAAATGCTTGTAGTTTTTAGCATGTAAGTCATGTACGTATTTTGCTATATTAATACCTGAGTACTTTTTGAGTTATTTTAAATGGCATTCCATTGTTACCTTTGATGTCTTCATGTTCATGCTAGTATGTAGAAATACAATTGGCTTCTGCATTAATTCTAGGAAGTTTTTTTTTTTTAATTACCTTGAGATTTTTTACATAGAAAATTATGCTATCTGGCCAGGCACAGTGGCTCACCCCTGTAATCACACTGTGGGAGGCCAAGGTGGGTGGATCGACTAAGCTCAGGAGTTCAAGACTAGCCTGGGCAACACTATAAAACTCCTTCTCCAATAAAAATTTAAAAATACATGTGCTATCTGCAAATGGGGACAATTGTGTTACTGTTTTCAGATGGAGTCCTGCTCTGTTGCCCAGGCTGAAGTGCAATGGCGCCGTCTGGGCTCACTGCCACCTTCGCCTTCCAGGTTCAAGTGATTCTCATGCCTCAGCCTCCCAAGGAGCTGGGAATACAGGCACATGCCATGATGCCCAGCTAATGTTTGTATTTTTAGTAGAGATGGGGTTTCACCATGTTGCTCAGGGTGGTCTTGAACTCCTCATCTGAGGTGATCCACCCGCCTCAGCCTCCCAAAGTGCTGGGATTACAGGGGTGAGCCACCACACCCGGCAATTTTTTTTTCTCACATGGAGTCTGACTCTGTTGCCCAGGCGGGAGTGCAATGGCGCCGTCTGGGCTCACTGCCACCTTCGCCTTCCAGGTTCGAGTGATTCTCATGCCTCGGCCTCCTGAGTATCTGGGACTACAGGCGTGCACTGCCACGTCCAGCTACGTTTTTGTATTTTTAGTAGAGATAGGTTTTACCATGAAATCCTGATCTCAAGTGATCCTCCCAGCCTGGCTCCCAAAGTGCTGGGATTGTAGGGGTGAGTCACTGTGTCCAGCCATGGACAAGTTTATTTCTTCCTTTCTGATCTGTATGGTTTGTGTGCCTTTCATTTCCTTTTCTTGCTTTATACACTGCATATAACTTTCAGCATTATGTTAAATTAAGACTGATAAGAGCTGACATCCTTTCCTTGTTCCTGATCTTTTTTTTGGTCTTGTTCCTGGTCTTAAAGGGAAAACATTAAGTCTTTCACTATCAAGTATGTTAACTATAGGTTTGTTTGTTAATTTGTTTTTTGTGGCGACAGAGTGTCACTCACTCTGTCACCCAGGCTGGAGTGCAGTCGTATGATGACAGCTCACCACAGCCTTGCCTCCCAGGCTCAAGTGATCCTCATGCTTTGCAAGAGCCACCATGCCCAGCTAATTTTATTTATTTATTTATTTATTTATTTATTTTTTTGTAGAAACAGAGTCCCTCTTTGTTGCCCAGGCTAGTCTTGAGCCCAGGGACTCAAGAGATCCTCTTGCCTCAGCCTCTCAAAGTGTTGGAATTACAGCCATGAGCCACCGTGCCTGGCAGCTGTAGGTTTTTTGTAGATGGAAGAAGTGTTTTTTCTATTCCTTTATTTTCTGAAATTTTTTATCATTAATGGGTGTTGAACTTCATCAAAAGCTTTTACTGCATGTATTGACATGACTGTGATTTGCTTCTGTTTAAGCTGTTAATGTAATAGATTACACTGATTTTCAAATATTAAACTATTATTGCATCATTAAAATCAACCCTACTCAGACATGTTGTATAGTTTCTAAAAATATATTGTTGAATTCAATTTACTAATTTTTTTTTTTTTTTTTTTTTTTTTGGAGATGGAGTTTCGCTCTTGTCACCCAGGCTGGAGTGCAATGGCGCAATCTCGGCTCACCGCAACCTCCGCTTCCTGGGTTCAGGCAATTCTCCCACCTCAGCTTCCTGAGTAGCTGGGATTACAGGCACGTGCCACCATGCCCAACTAATTTTTTGTATTTTTAGTAGAGACGGGGTTTCACCATGTTGACCAGGATGGTCTCGATCTCTTGACCTCGTGATCCACCCGCCTCGGCCTCCCAAAGTGTTGGGATTACAGGCGTGAGCCACCCCACCCGGCCCAATTTAATAATATTTTATTAAGTTTTGCACGTCTACTCATGAGGGTTATAGGTTTGTAGTTTTTTGTTTTAATTAATCAATTTATTTACTTTTAAATAGAGATGGGGTCTCACCAGTTACCCAGGCTAGTCTCTGGAACTCCTTGGCTCAAGTGACCCTCCCACCTCAGCCTCCCAAAGTGCTGGGATTACAGATGTGAGTCACTGTGCCTGGTCTATTTTTTTATACTTTAATTGGTTTTGGCATTAGGCTGATAGTAACTTCATAAAATCAGTTGGGAAATATTCCCTTCTCTCCTATTTTCTAAAAGTGATTGTGTACAACTGGTGTTAATTTTTTTAAGCATTTGGCAGGAGTCTCCAATGAAACCATCTGTCCGTGAATTTTTCCTTTTTGAGAGTTTTAAAATTATGAATTCAAATTCTTTAATAGTTATGCAGCTTTTCAAATTATCTATTTCATATGTGTGAGTTGTGGTAGTTTCCTTATTCCTCATACTAAGTACAACTAACAGTCCTGGGTATTATATATGAAACAAATGTCATGGCCGGGCACAATGGCTCACGCCTGTAATTCCAGCACTTTGGGAGGCTAAGGCGGGCAGATCACCTGAGGTCAGGAGTTTGAGACCACCCTGACCAACATGGTAAAACTCCATCTCTACTAAAAACACACAAAAAATTGGGGAGGGGAGGCAGTGTGGGGAAAAAAAATTAGCCAGGCATGGTGGTGCACACCTGTAATTCCAACTACTTAGGAGGCTGAGGCAAAAGAATTGCATGAACCTGGGAGGCGGAGGTTGCAGTGAGCCAAGATCACACCACTGCACTCCAACCTGGGTGAAAGAGCGAGACTCCATCTCAAAAAAAAAAGGAACAAACATCACAAGAAGGACAGAAGACAGCAGACTAAAGACAGAGACAGGGACCTCAGGACCACAGGAATGACTGGGTGGTGAGTTCCTTGGATTTTATTTTTGCCTCGTAGTCAAGAAACTATTATTCAATATTTAAATGTGTCCAAACTTTCTTAATTCTTCTTCTTTTTTTTTTTTTTTTTTTTTTTTTGGTACAGTGTTATACCCAGGAAATGTATGTCTTTGTGTTTGGTTTAACTACATTTAAATAACACTTTTGGGCTCATGGACCATGCTGGGTATCCACACTATGCAAAGGTCTTAAAAATGCCTTTGCAAAATTGTGACTGAGACAATGAAAAAGATCTAACTAAACTGACTTCATCTTGCTTCTAACCTCTATGCTGTCCTTGTTTATTCCTGAATGTAGGCAGTGCTAACTTTGGGAGAAACTTAGTTTATAGTTTAAAACAAAGACCAAAAAAACCCTTTCCCAAAGCAGACCTCCTTCTTGCCTGGGGACTAGATTGCCTTTGTAGGACTAACATTAGCCACAAGATTAGAAATTATGGTTTAGGAGTCATGCAGCTGAAGGCTACAAGATTCTGGCCCTTCCTAAACTGCTCCTAAGATCAGTGCTTGAGATATTTTGCAGACCCTGCACTTGATGGATCAGCTGGCAGCACCCAGATCAATAAACTGGCTCATCTGATCTTGTGGCCGCCACCCAGGAACAGACTCAGCACAAGAAGACAGCTTCAATTCCCTGTGATTTCATTCCTGACCAATCAGCACTCCCGCCTCACTGGCCTCCCTCGATCCACCAAGTTGTCCTTAAAAACTCTGATCCCTAAATACTCCAGGAGACTAATTTGAGTAATAATACAGCTCTGGTCTCCGGCACAGCCAGATCTCCGTGAATTGCTCTTTCTGTATTGCAATTTCCCTGTCTTTATATATTGGCTTTGTCTAGGCAGTAGGCAAGCCAAACCCATTGGGCAGTTCCAGTCTCTTTCTCTTTCTCTCTTTTTTTTTTTTTTTTTTTTTGAGACGAAGTTTCAGTCTTGTTGACCAGGCTGGAGGGCAGTGGCAAGTCTCAACTCACTGCAAACTTCTCCTCCCAGGTTCAAGCGATTCTCTTGCCTCAGCCTCCTGAGTAGTTGGGACTACAGGCGCATGCCACCATGCAAGGCTAATTTTTGTATTTATCATGTAGAAGGGGTTTCACCATGTTCGCCAGGCTGGTTTCGAACTCCTGACCTCAACTGGTCCGCCCACCTTGGCCTCCCAAAGTGCTGGGATTATAGGCGTGAGTCACCGCTCCCAGCCAGTTCTAGTCTCTTTCCCCAATAACAGAGCTTACTTCTAGAGACAGTGACATAATATTTTATAATATGGTGTATTGATACAAAATTTAAGGTGTACTGAGGATAACAGATCAGGAGAGAGGGCAGTGAAAAAATAGTTTATTACTGTAAAGGAAAAACAGATTTTTTTTCCCCTCTGTACACTCAGACTCACCACAGAACACTTCTGTAACCAGATGTGTGGGGGTTTCTTTTCCCCAAACACAAGGCAGTTCTTCAGCAGACACCAGTTGGGTGTACTCATTCAATTCCATTCTGACTTTAACTACTTGGAAACAGCATCAGATCCCACCACTGGAGTGTTCAGTCTGACAAGACTGATTGGCTTTAAATTGGGGGTTTCCACAATCCACTCCTTGGGTTGAATTAATTTCCTAAGACCCCTCACAGAACTCAGGGAAACAGTTACTAACATGTGCTGGTTACTATAAAGGATGCAGCTCTGGAACAGCCAGATGGAAGAGATGCACAGGGTAAGACAGTAGGGGAAAGGGGCGCAGAGCTCTCATGCCCTGTCTGGGTGTGCTACCCTCCAGGTACTTCCAAGTGTTCACCAACCCCAAGCTCATCAAGGTTTTACCATGTTGGTCAGGTTGGTATTGAACTCCTGACCTCAGGTAATCCACCCGCCTGGGCCTCCCAAAGTGCTGGGATTACGGGCGTGAACCATCGCACCTGGCCTGTTATTTATAGCACCTAATCTTTAGCTCATCCTCTTTCCAGAGGTGGGAAGGTGGTGCTGATAGTTCCCACCCTCCAATTACATTTTTGGTCTTTCTGGTGACAAATCTCATCCTGAAGCTAGCATAGCAGCCCCACTGTAAGTCACCTCATTAGCACAAATTCAGGTGTGATCAAAAGAATAGCAAAAGGTGGTAGGGTCCAGTGGCTCACGCCTGTATTCCCAGCACTTTGGGAGGCCAAGGCAGGCAGATCACAAGGTCAGGAGCTCCAGACCATCCTGGCCAACGTGGTGAAACCCCATCTCTACTAAAAATACAAAAATTAGCTGGGCGTGGTGGTGCATGCCTGTAGTCTCAGCTACTTGGGAGGCTGAGGCAGGAGAATCACTTGAACCTGGAAAGCAGAGGTTGCAGTGAGCTGAGATCACACCATTGCACTCCAGTCTGGCGACAGAGTGAGACTCCGTCTCAAAAAAAAAAACAGAAAGCAAAAGATAGAAGTATCTCTTAAGAAATTCTAAGGAGTTTAGGTGCTCTGTGTTAACTAGGGACAAAGACCAGGTATATTTCATTTATAACATAATTACTCACAGTTTCGAAGAGGAGAGGTTATGCTATGGGGATAGGGTGGATAGGTGGTGCGGTTCTGGATGGAACTGCATCAGGTTTAGTCAGGAGGAAGAAAGAGGAGGGTAAAACTGTGGGTAAGTTTCTTTAGCCTTTTCCACAGGAAAGAATGGGAGGGGCAGCAAAAGCAGGTTTAAGATTGGCTAGTTTGCATAATCTCAGTGGCCCCTGGAGCTTAGGGGCTGTCTCTTAGTTGTCTGGTACCTGGGGGGGGTGATTAGGGCAGGTGTATGGCAGCCTAGAGTGTGAAAACCTCATAGAGGACGTGATTGGGGCAGTCAGTCGGCTGGTTTTGTCTACCAAAATTGAGGCTGTTGAGAGAGAAATAATTTTGTAAGGGATTATTGAAAGCTGAAGGTGAGGATTGGCCTAGGAAGATCCATCAACAAACTTGGAGTTGTTCTGGAGCGTGTCACTAGGTGAAAGGTTTTGTTGTTGTTTTCTCTTTTTAATTTTTTAAAATAGAGATGAAGTCTCACTATGTTGCCCAGGCAGGTCTCAAACTTCTGGCCTCAAGGAATCCTCCTGCCTCGGCCTCTCTAAGTGCGGGGATTACAGGTGTGAGCTGCCACACCCCACCATGGTGAAACGTTGTTTTTTTTTCTTTTTTTTTTTTTTTCAGAAGAGTCTTGCTCTGTTGCCCAGGCTGGAGTGCAATGTTGTAATCTCGGCTCACTGCAATCTCTGCCTCCCGGGTTCAACTAATTCTCCTGCCTCAGCCTCCCAAGCCACCATTACAGGTGCCCACCACCACGCCCGGCTAGTTTTTGTAGTTTTAGTAGAGACGGGGTTTCACCAGGTTGGCTAGGCTGGTCTCGAACTCCTGAAAAGTTTTTTATAGGAAAGTTTAAAAGAAGGGAGGAGAATTTCTTATACTGGAGTTGTTCTCGTTTCATAGGTGGGTACAATACAGAAGTCATGATCATTAGCTACAGATTACATCATGTGGGCTAAAAAATGCCTACAGCAAGACAATCAGTAGAACTTCATGCTTCAGCTAATCTTAAAATAAATCAGCATCCTATTCAGTGTCAGCACACTACGCATTCATCAGTACATCAACAATTTGTGGTACTTTAGATAAGATTCTTTACTCAGAGACAGAATATCACCATCAAGTCACAAGATCTTCCCAAGGTGGATTAATTAGTAAGCCTGCTTACTTCTAAGGTAAACTATCAAATGTGACCAGAAGGTTATCAGGTAGTATTTGAGAAGTGTGGTCAGCCGGGTGTGGTAGCTTATACCTGTAATCCCAATACTTTGGGAAGCTGAGGTGGAAGGATCACTTGAGGTCAGGAGTTCAAGACCAGTCTGGCCAACATGGTGAAACCCTGTCTCTACCAAAAATACAAAAAATTTGCCAGGCATGGTGGCGCATGACTGTAATCCTAGCTACTTGGGAGGCTGAGACAGGAAAATCACTTGAACCCAGGAGGCAGAGGTTGCAGTGAGCTGAGATCATGCCATTACACTCCAGCCAGGATGTTTTAAAAAAAAAAAAAAAGAAGACCAGACTTGGTGGCTCATGCCTGTAATCCCAGCACTCTGGGAGGCCGAGGCAGGCGGATCATGAGGTCAGGAGTTTGAGACCAGCCTGGCCAACATGGTGAGACCCCCATCTCTACTAAAGACAAAAAAAATTAGCTGGGCATGGTGGAACCACGCCCGGCTTATATTTTGTATTTTAGTAGAGATGGGGTCTTACCATGTTGCCCAGGCTGGTCTCGAACTCCTGAGCTCAGGCAATCCACCCACCTCAGCCTCCTAGAGTGCTGGGATTACAGGCGTGAGCCACCGCAGCTGACCCTTTTTTTTTTTTTTTTGAGACAGTCTTGCTCTGTCACCCAGGATGGAGTACAATGGCGCAATCTCGGCTTACTACAAACTCCGCCTCCCAGGTTCAAGCAATTCTGCCTCAGGCTCCTGCGTAGCTGGGACTACAGACACACACCACCACGCCCAGGTAATTTTTGTATTTTTATTAGAGATGGGGTTTCACCATATTGGCTAGGCTGGTCTCAAACTCCTGATCTTGTGATCTGCCCATCTTGGTCTCCCAAAGTGCTGGGATTACAGGCGTGAGCCACCGTGCCCAGCCAGTTTTTTTTAATTTATTTTATTTTATTTTTTTTTTTTGAGACAGAGTTTTACTCTTGTTGCCTAAGCTGGAGTCCAGTGACATGATCTCATTGCAACCTCCCCTCCTGGGTTCAAGTGATTCCCCTGCCTCAGAGTTTTGAGTAGCTGGGATTACAGGCACCCATTACTATGCCCCACTAATTTTTGTACTTTTAGTAGAGATGGGGTTATTTTTGTATTTTTAGTAGAGATGGGGTTTCTCCACGTTGACCAGGCTGGTCTTGAACTCCTGACCTCAGGTAATCCACCCGCCTCGGCCTCCCAAAGTGCTGGGATTACAGGTGTATTCAGAGTTAAATGTAATCTTTCTCCCCTATTGCAGCCATCTTGACACCAATAACTATAGTCCTGAATAGTCTTTCTTCCTGTTTTAACAAGTGAATTATTTTTCCCTTAATGAGGCTTCAGTCCTAAGAAATTTGAAATGGATTTTTTATGCTTTCAGAGCTTAGAAAAAAATCTAAGTCATGACTGGATTTTTCAGTATGAGACTTAAGCTAATGATGACTTTCTCAGGATAGATATATCGGGTTTTTTAGTTGTAGTCTAACTTGCACAAAAGGATTTTTTTTTTTTTTGAGACAATGTCTTGCTGTTTCACCCAGGTTAGAGTGCAGTGGTGCCATCTTGACTCACTAGATCCTCTGCCTCTGGAGCTCTAGTGATCCTCCCACCTCAACCTCCTGAGTAGCTGGGACTATAGGAACATGCCACCACACTTAGCAAATTTAGCATTTTTCATAGAGATGGCATCAGACTGGTCTTGAACTCCTGGGCTCAAGCAATCCTCCCACCTTGGCCTCCCAAAATGCTGGGATTACAGGTGTAATATGGTTTGGCTGTGTCCCCACCCAAATCTCAATTTGAATTGTATCTCCCAGAATTTCCATGCGTTGTGGGAAGGACCCAGGGGAAGGTAATTAAATCATGGGGGCTGGTCTTTCCCATGCTATTCTCATGATAGTGAATACGTCTCATGAGATCTGATGAGTTTATCAGGGGTTTCCACTTTTGCTTCTTCCTCATTTTTTCTTGCTGCCACCACGTAAGAAGTGCCTTTCACCTCCCACCATGATTCCTAGATGTCCTCAGCCACGTGGAACTGTAAGTCCAATTAAACCCCTTTTTCTTCCCAGTCTCAGGTATGTCTTTATCAGCAGTGTGAAAACAGACTAATACAAGGTGTGAGCCACTGTGCCCGGCCACAAAAGGAAATTTAATGCCAGCATATTGTTCCCTAAATGAAAGGACTAGAGAACCGGGCTTAGAAAGAATAAGGAAGCAGGCAAGCCTCAAGGGACCTGGAGCAGGAAGATGGGAAGTCTCTTAAGGGTGAAGTCGGGGCCATGTTTTTGTGTCTTTATAGTTCTACATAAGGGTCCAGTTCCATTGGTAGTGGGTTTGTCTGTTGGTTTCTTTGGTCCTCCCAGGGTGGCACACCCCAGCTATGCCTGCACACTGGAATCACCTGGAGAGTTTAAACATTTTTTTTAATTTTCCCTTTTATTTTCTTTTTTTATTTCCCTACCCCCAGAAATTTTGACTGATGGTAATTGGCCTGGGGCCCCTCTAGGTCTTGTTTTTTTTTTGGAGACGGCATCTCCTTCTGTCACCCAGGCTGGAGTGCAATGGTGCGATCTTGGCTCACTGCAACCTCCACCTCCCGAGTTCAAACAATTCTCCAGCCTCAGCCTCCTGAGTAGCTGTGACTACAGGCACATGCCACAACGCCCAGCTAATTTTTGTTTGTTTGTTTGTATTTTAGTAGAGATGGGGTTTCACCATATTGCCCAGGCTGGCTTCGAACTCCTGAGCACAGGCAATCCGCCTGCCTCAGCCTCCCAAAGTGCTGGGATTACAGGTGTGAGCCACCGTGCTCAGCCAGTCTTGGTCTTTTCTGGAGCTCCTGGGTGCTTCCAAGATGCAAGAGGGAAAGCAGCCCTCCCCTGGGGCCCAAGAAAAGTGCTCTGGGGGCTTTCCTGGCCAGTGCTTTGAAAATGGATTTAAAAACAAAATCCCCTTCCAAGCCAGAAAACCTCTCTACAAAGGTAGAAGGGAAAGAAAACAATTTCATTATCGAATAAGCATCAAATAGAGTGATGCGCATCACAGGCAATCTGCTGGAAGATTGCAAAGACTGAAAGAAATTTCCCTCTTTTGTACAGGCAAGTGGCTGCAGCAGCACATTGCAGTAAGTAGGTTTGCAGTGTGGAGTCAGGTGGCAAGTGAGGCCCAGCTCCTCTCTGCAAACTGGGAGACAGGGCTGTTCTCTTCCTTGATAATTGCATTTCAAACTGGGAGACAGGGGCATCTTCTTCCTTGATGATTACATCTCACGGAGATGTCTCCTGGGTCCTTGAGGAAACATTCGTGGCATTGGGAGGCAGGCAATAGGCTTCTTTGGCCATTAGAAGATTTACATACATTTTAAAAGGTCAGAGAGGCTGTGGGGTGGTGGCTCACGCCTGTAATCCCAGCACTTTGGGAGGCCGAGGTGGGCAGATCACCTGAGGTCAGGAGTTCAAGACCTGCCTGACCAACATGGAGAAACCCCATCTCTACTAAAAATACAACCTCATCTCTACTAAAAATACAAAATTAGCCAAGCAAGGTGGTGCATGCCTGTAATCTCAGCTACTCAGGAGGCTGAGGCAGGAGAATCACTTGAACCCGGGAGGTGGAGGTTGTGGTGAGCTGAGATCATTGCCTGGGCAATAAGAGCAAAACTTCGTCTCAGAAACAAAAACAAAAAAGGAGAAAAGGACAGAGAAAGATATTGAAAGAAAAGGTAGCAGGGGTATGGTGGCTCACACCTATAATCCCAACCCACCCCCACCTTTTTTTTGAGACAAAGTCTCACTCTGTCATGCAGTGGTGTGATCTCGACTTGGCTCACTGCAACCTCCGCACTCTGCCTCCTGGGTTCAAGAGATCCTCCTGCTCCCAAGTAGCTAGGATAACAGACATAAGCTGCCATTCCTGGCCAATCCCAGCACTTTGGGAGGTTAAGGTAGGTGGATCACTCTGAGCCCAGGGGTTCCAGACCAGCCATGGGCAATATGGCAAAACCCCATCTCGGCTGGGCATGGTGGCTCAAGCCTATAATCCCTACACTTTGGGAGGCCCAGGTGGGCGGATCACTTGAGGTCAGGAGTTTGAGACCAGCCTCGCCAACATGGTGAAAACCCATCTCTACTAAAAGTACAAAAAAATTAGCCAGGCGCGGTGGTGCATGCCTGTAGTCTCAGCTATGCGGGAGGCTGAGGTGGAATAATGGCTTGGGCTCAAGAGTCTGAGATTGCAGTGAAAAGGTAGAAAGGAAGAAAAGGTGAAAGAAAGAAAAGGTGGCTGAGTACAGTGGGTGGCTCACACCTGTAACTGCAAAGCTTTGGGAGGCCGAGGTGGGAGTTCAAGAATAGCCTGGGCAAATACAGTGAGATGCCAGCTCTCATTTTCTTTTATTTTTTTGAGACAGGGTCTTAGTCTATCACCCAGGCTGGAGTGCAGTGGCATGATTACAGCTCATTGCAGCCTTGAACTCCTGGGCTCAAGCAATCCTCCCACCTCAGCCTCCTAAGCAGCTAGGACTATAGATGCATGTCACCAAGCCCAGTTAACATTTTTGCATTTTTTGTAGAGACAGGTCTCTCTATGTCACCCAGGGTGATCTTGAACTCCTGGTCTCAAGTAATCCTCCCACTTTGGCCTCCCAAAGTGCTGACATTACAGATGTGAGCCACTGAGCCCAGCAGACCCTCATTCCACAAAAGATTTAAAAATTAGGCATGTTGGTGTGCACCTGTGGTCCCAGTGACTTGGAAGGCCAAGGTGGGAGGATTGCTTGAGCCCAGGAGTTCAAGATTACAGTGACCTGGCCGGGCGTGGTGACTCACGCCTGTAATCCCAGCACTTTGGGAGGCGGAGGCGGGCGGATCACGAGGTCAAGAGATCGAGACCATCCTGGCCAACATGGTGAAACCCCATCTCTACTAAAAATATAAAAATTAGTTGGGCATGGTGGCGAACGCCTGTAGTCCCAGTTACCCAGGAGGCTGAGGCAGGAGAATTGCTTGAACCCAGGAGGCGGAGGTTGCAGTGAGCCGAGATGGCGCCACTGCAGTCCAGCCTGATGCCTGGCAATGGAGCAAGACTCTGTCTCAAAAAAAAGATTACAGTGACCTATGATCACTCCACTGTACTCCAGCCTAGGCCACAGAGTGAGACTCCATCTCAAAAGGAAGGAAAGAAGGAAGGGAGGGCAGGAGGGAGGGAGGGAGGGAGAGAGAAAGGGACGGAGAGAGGAAAGAAAGAGGGAAAAGCTGCAGGAGTCTCTTATTTTCCACGGGGAAAATTAAGCCTCCTTATTTCTCCTTTGTATGTGCTTTTGCACTAGGACCCAGGACCCTCACATGCCTGTCACTGGAGCTGCTGGGTAGGTTCCTGCTGTGCAGATTCCTATCCGTTGGACACAGGCTCACTCACCAGCCTTCCCTGGAGAGGCTCCATCCTAGAGACACCAGCAAAGGTCCACAGTGGAATTCTCCACATATTCTCCATGGAACCATTAGGTTAATATGTTATTGGAATGCAAGGCTCATCCCTGTTGTCGGAGGACTGCTGTTATTGTCCTCGGGTTTGACACAGCAGGACCCTGGAGCCAGAGCTCGCACTGTGGCCTAGCATTGGGATAGATGAGGCACCAGTGCCCTATCTGGTGGCCTCTGAGACTGAGGGGAGCTTCTGGGTAAGAGCACAGATAACTTTTTTTGTTTGTTTTTTTTTTGAGACAGGGTCTCACTCTGTTGCCCAGGCTGGAGTACAGTGGCATGATCTCAACTCACCGCAGCCTCAACTTTCCTGGCTCAACTGATCCTCCCACCTCAGCCTCCCGAGTAACTAAAACACAAGCCACTACACCCAGCTAATTTTTTTTTTGAAATGGAGTCTCACTCTGTCACAGAGGCTGTGATTTTTGTATTTTTAGTAGAGATAGGATTTTACCATGTTGGCCAGGCTGGTCTTGAACTCCTGACCTCAGGTGATCAGCCTGCCTTGACCTCCCAAAGTGCTAGGATTACAAGTGTGAACCACCACGCCTGGTCTAATATTTTATTTTTTGTAGAGATGGAGTCTCCCCATGGATTCAAGCCCCAGGCTCATCTTGAACTCTTGGGCTCAAGCAATCCTCCTGCCTTGGACTCCCAAAGCATTGGGATTATGGGCATGAGCCACTGCACTCGGCCAGCTGAGAAGCTTTGGAAGCCAGCAGTATGCTTTGTGAACAAAGGCTGTTTTCAATGGTTTATGGCTGTGCTTCAGGGTTCAGGTGCTCTTATTTCCCCAGCTGCTTGTGGGCAGCCCCCTACCCCTGGCGGGGGAAGTCATGAGTGGCAATGGACAGGCACTGTCAAAGGTTTCCACATTTGGCCTTTGACAAGGGCAAACATTATTTTCTCTCCTGTAATGGAAGAAGTTCACAAGGAAGAAAATCCCCAAGTGCTCCTGAGAAAGGTCCTCCTATCCTTAAGAAAAATCTTCACACAAGTGAAGTGGCACCAACTTCTTTCACCTTATAAACCCTTTTCCTTTCAATTTACCCATTCAATAAGCACCAGACCTGGTTTTCAGAGCCTCAGAGGAATTTAGAACAATGTACCAATGGTAGGAGATGTATGAACAAAGAAATAACCTTTTTTGGCTTGGCTCAGTGGCTCATGCTCATAATCCCAGCACTTTGGAGGCCAAGGTGGGAGTATCTTTTAAGCCCACAAGTTCAAGATCAGCCTGGGCAGCATAGTGGGACCTGTCTCTTCAAAAAATTTTAAAATTCACCAGTCGTGGTAGTGTGCACCTGTGGTCCCAGCTACTCCAGAGGTTAAGGTGAGAGGATCGCTTGAGCATAGAGGTGGAGGTTGCAGGGAGCTGAGATTACAACATTGCACTCCAGCCTGGGGGAGAGAGCAAAACTCTATCTCAAAAAAAAAACCCAACAAACCACCTTTTCTTCCCCATCAGTAGGTTCATGTCTGAAGCCCCTATTACAAAAGAAATGAAGACCCAAAGAAACAGGGAAACTTATATATTTTTATGTTAAGTTGATGAAGAGTGGACAGGTGTGCAGAAGTGTGATTGAACAAAGGGACATGATCTAATGGTAATAGACCTTGGACTTGAAAGACATGTTTGTTCAAATTCTTCTCTGTGTCCTTGTGCCTTCAGAGATAAGGACATTCCTTTCTTCTGAGTGCAGAGAGGACACCTCAAAAATGAGGGTTTAGTGACCTGCTTTAGAGGAAAAGGGTGAAGGGGAAGTGAGAGTGACCTTCCTGCCTTGGCTGTTTTGTCAAACGTCAAGGGGCCACAATTTGGGATAGCATGTCCTGACCCCTATGAGAGACTTAAAGAAGATATTCAGTGTGCGCTTGTTACCACCTCATCTCTTTGGATCTGAATAATCAATAACCAGAAAGGTCTCACATGCTTATGATGGATTGCCCAAATGGTCACTGTCTACATGAAGTGGTGTTGACAGGATTCAGGGTCTTCCCAGGAAGGAGTATGATGAAGCCTTGCTCCATGCCAGCCTGATGCTCAAACCAGCGTAGAGGACAATGAAACAACAGTTTCTTTGTGAGGTCAACCCCAAGAGGGTGGCTCTGATATGTACTGTTACGGTTTGGTTCTGTGTCCCCCGAATCTCATCTGGAATTGTCATCTCAACGTGTCCAGGGAGGGGCCTCTAATCCCCACGTGTGGAGGGAGGGAGGTGATTGGATCATGGAGGTGGTTTCCCCCGTGTTGTTCTCGTGATAGTGGGTTCTCACAAGATCTGATAGTTTTTGTTTGTTTGTTTGTTTGTTTGTTTGTTGAGTTGGAGTCTCTCTCTGTCACCAGGCTGCAGTGCAGTGGCGAGATTTCAGCTCACTGCAACCTCCTCCTCCCTGGCTCAAGTGATTCTCCTGTCTCAGCCTCCTGAGTAGCTGGGATTACAGCTGTGTGTCACCATGCCCAGCTAATTTTTTTTTTATTTTTTAATAGAGACGGGGTTTCACCACATTGGCCATGATGGTCTCGATCCCTTGACCTTGTGATCTGCCCACCTTGGCCTTCCAAAGCACTGGGATTACAGGCGTGAGCCACCGCACCCGGCACATCTGTTGGTTTTATAAGCATCTGGTACTTTCTCTGCTTGCAGTTCTCTTTCCTGCCGCCATGTGAAGAAGGTCCTTGTTTCCCCTTCACCTTCTGCCACGATTGTAAGTTTCCTGAGGCCTCGCCAGCCATGTGGAAATGTGAGTCAATTAAACCTTTTCTTTATAAATACCCAGTCACAGATAGTATCTGGTTTTGTTGTTGTTGTTGTTGTTTTTTGAGATGAAGTCTCACTCTATCGTCCAAGCTGGAGTGCAGTGGTATGATCTTGGCTCACTGCAACCTCCGCCTCCCAGGTTCAAGCGATTCTCCTGCCTCAGTCCCCCAAGTAGCTAGGACTTCAGGCATGTGCCACCACACCTGGCTAATTGTTGTATTTTTAGTAGAGATGGGGTTTCGCCATGTTGCCCAGACTGGCCTCAAACTCCTGGCCTCAAGTCATTCCCCAACCTCAGCCTCCCAATGTGCTGGGATTTCGATGTGGGCCACTGTGCCTAGCCAAAGTGTGGGATTATTTTTATTTTTTATTTTTTTGAGACAGAGTGTCGCTCTGTCACCAGGTGCCAGGCTGCCAGGCTGGAGTGCAGTGGCATGATTTTGGCTCACTGCAACCTCTGCCTCCCGGGTTCAAGCAATTCTCCTGCCTCAGCCTCCCAAGTAGCTGGGATTACAGGCGCACACCACCACGCCCAGCCAATTTTTGTATTTTTAACAGAGACGGGGTTTCACCATGTTGGCCAGGATGGTCTCGATCTCTTGACCTTGTAATCTGCCTGCCTCGGCCTCCCAAAGTGCTGGGATTACAGGCGTGAGCCACTGCACGCAGCAAGTGTGGGATTATTAAAAGCTAATAATACTGCTATAGTCTGTTTGTGTCCCCCCTGCATTTATAAGTAGAAATCCCTAAAGTGATGGTATCAGGTGGAGTCTTTGGGAGGTGGTTATATCATGAGTGCCTTTATAAAGAGATCTCTGGGAGTCAGTTTTATGAGAGTCCCGTCTTCCTTGAAATCTGGTCACCCTTGATGTCTCATCAAGTTGATCATCCTCCAGCTTTGAAAAGGTGATGCTTTCTAAGTCTAAGTCCCTGGCCTGCCTTTAGCAAGAGTCTCATTAGGCTGGGTTAGCCAGAATCTACTGACCCTTGGTGCCTCCTCTTAGTAATTTTCCACCCACTGACCCCACCCTGCTCTTTGGCTATCAGTCCCACCTGTCTCTCCTGCCTTTGGAGTTCAGCCTGATCTCCTCTGTTGCAATAATCTTAGATAAGTCTTCCCAATCATTTTAACAAGAGTTGGAATAATTTTTCTTTAACATGGTTGAGAAGGAAATAGAGTCAGGCGCAGTGGCGCGTGCCTGTAGTCCCAGCTACTTGGGAGGCTGAGGCTGGAGGATCTCTTGAGTCCAGGAGTTCTGGGCTGTAGTGCGCTATGCCGATGGGGTGTCCGCACTAAGTTCGGCATCAATATGGTGACCTCCTGGGAGCGGGAGACCACCAGGTTACCTAAGGAGGGGTGAACCAGCCCAGGTCGGAAACAGAGAAGTAGCCTGGTAGCTGTTTCTGGTTCTGTTGACTTTTTTGGGGAAAGAGTTGTAAGTTTTTTGATTTGGTGAATGAACGAGTGGGCAGTGTTTTCAGATTCTTCTCATCCCTTACTCTCCGGCCACTGAAGTACAAAATGCGGAAAAGAGTGTCCTCAGGCGAGCAGGTGTGATTATTCCCCAGGAGGCTGATAGAAAAGTATAAACTTAAGAATGAAATCACGTGTTCACCTCTTCATTCTTAGAGTTAAGGGAGAACTGCCGTGCCTGTCAACCAGTCTCTGGTGTTGGAGGGAAGGGAGGTGAGGACCTCCAAAGCAGGGAGGAGGCCTCAGTGGGGGCGTCTGCATGACACGTCCCTGAATTTAAGTAGCACATTAATGGATACTGCAAGATCACTCCATTTATCTCAGCTAATTTTTATTTTTATTTATTTTTATTTTTTGAGATGGAGTCTCACTCTGTCACCCAGGCTGGAGTGCAATGGCTTGATCTCAGCTCACAGCAACCTCCTCCTCCTGGGTTCAAGTGATTCTTCCTCGTTCAAGAGATTCTCCCACCTCAACCTCCCAGTAGCTGGGACTACAGGTGCACGCCACCACAGCCGGCTAGTTTTTGTATTTTTTGTTAGTCACTTCTCAAAAATGAAAGAGGGCTAGATACAGTGTCTCATGCCTCTAATCCCAAAGTCTTGGGAGGCTGAGGTGGGAGGATCGCTTGAGCCCAGGAGTTTGAGACCAGCCAGAGCAACATAAAGAGACATGTCTCCACAAAAAATAAAAAATAAAAAAAATTAGCCAGGCATGCCAGTATATGCCTGTGGTCCCAACTACTCAGGAGGCTGAGGTGTGAGGATTGATTGAGCCCTGGAGGTCAAGGCTGCAGTAAGCCTATCTTGCCACTGTGCTCCAGCCTGGGCAACAGAGGGAGACCCTGTCTGGAAAAAGTAAAAATAAATAATAAAATAGTAAATGAAAGTGCTTTTGATATATACTGTTGACATTGTTTCTTTTCTTTTCTTTGAGATGGAGTCTCACTCTGTCGCCCAGGCTGGAGTGCAGCGGCGTGATCTTGGCTCACTATAACCTCTGCCTCCCAGGTTCAAGCCGTTCTTCTGCCTCAGACTCCTGAGTAGCTGAGATTACAGGCACACACCACCATGCCCGGCTAATATTTGTATTTTTGGTAGAGATGAGGTTTTAACACGTTGGCCAGGCTGGTCTCGAACTCCTGACCTCAGGTGATCTGCTCACCTCAGCCTCCCAAAGTGCTGGGATTACAGGCATTACAGGCATGAGCCACCACGCCCCCAGACATCAAATACAATTTATAGGAGAAAGATTAATCAAAGTATCCATCTAAGTCAACACAATTTTCATTATTGTTTTTAAAGTTCTATATGAAACCCAGAATAGAAAATGTATAAAATTTTATATTAACTAGATCCTCTTACTAGAATGTGATTTCTTTTGGACCTAGAGACTGGAGGAAAGGGCCCAATTGTCAAGGAAAAAGAGAAAAAGAAGGGAAGTAATAGTAGATGTTGGAAGGGGAGTGGCCCTTAAAACCACAGCCCTCATTAGGGAGAGATCGTTAGAACTATAAATACCAGATCAGTTCAGAACAAAGAAAACAAAATACAGTTAAGCATCCACATTTGTGGGGGTGGGTGCGATGATGGTGAATGTGTAGTTATTTGGGAAGAATATCAATATTATCTATTTTCCTTTTAGACATTAAGAGCTTTCCAAGCATGAATTTAAGTTCCCAAATTAGTTGCCAAATATTTAGCTTTTCAGCCCCAAGTTTCTGATCTCAAAAATGAAAGCAGACAGGCAACTTGAATATTTGTTCTATGCTTCTATGACCTGTGTGATTTATGGTTTAGTGGTCTTTTTTCTTTTTTTTTTTAATTTTTAAATTTTTTTTTATAGAGACGGGGTTTCTCCACGTTGGTCAGGTTGGTCTTGAACTCCCGACCTCAGGTGATCCGCCCACCTTAGCCTCCCAAAGTGCTGGGATTACAGGCGAGAGCCACTGCACCCAGCCAGTTTAGTGGTCTTTTTAATGAGGAGGGCTAAGAATTCTTTTGTCTCCCATGTCCGTGGTATAAGTGATTTTTTGTGTGTGTTTTTTGTTTGTTTGTTTGTTTTTAAGCCTAATATTTCTCCCCAAATAAGTGATTGTTATTGACTACCAAGAATAAAGGGAAATAATTCTCTAGTTTTCATGAAGTGCCCCACTGCAGGAGAGGATGTGAGGGGTTAACACCTCTCTCCCTGAGAGCTGAGGCATTCTGGCTTCCGTTATAATAAGCAGGGGGCGATTTGTCACCTGCACCTTGGCACTAATACCCACAAGTTGATTGGCTTCAGGCAGTTTACTTCCCAAGGGGCTGGAACACATAAATTCACAGTGGAGGGCCTGTCTTATTACCTCATCTGCCGGGACATAAGCTATCCACTTTCCTCCTTAGACAAGACTGATGGAAGTTTCCTTAAGGTGCAGAGTTGTTAGTTCTTCATGTTCCTCCCTGGGGAAGGCTTCTGCTTTCCTTTATGAGGTTTTCAGGGCACCAGTGCATTTGGTGGCACTGTTCTCAGTTTGACATAAGTTATAACAATCCCAAGTCGATTTCTGTCACTCAACAAGTCTTTGTTAAAAGGCTGCTCTGCAAAGGTTTCTGCTAGGTGCTGCCGGGACTGGTTCACATGAAACAGGAATAGGATATAACAAGAATGCATCAGTTAGGGATTGCCTTTGGCTGCATATAACAGCAAGCACAAAATAATGGTGACTCAGCCGGGCGCGGTGGCTCATGCCTATAATCCCAGCACTTTGGGAGGCTGAGGCAGGCAGATCACAAGGTAAGGAGACCGAGACCATCCTGGCTAACACGATGAGACTCCATCTCTACTGAAAATACAAAAAATTAGTCGGGCATGGTGGCACACACCTGTAGTCCCAGCTGCTGGGGAGGCTGAGGCAGGAGAATCGCTTGAACTCTGGAGGTGGAGGTTGCAGTGAGCCGAGAGTGCACCACTGCACTCCAGCCTGGAGTGAAACTCTTTCTCTCTCTCTCTCAAAAAAATAATAACAACAATAATAATAATAGTGACTCAAACTCAAAGCGTTTATGAAAAAGCAGCATAGAGACTGGTGGTGTTTGGAGTTTCTCAGCTGGATGCCATAGTCGAGGTCTCAGTGTCTCCTGACTGCCTTCCCTCTGGTCCCAAGATGGCTGCCGGAGCTGCAGCCATGCCACCACAGACAGGAGAAGGGAAGCTCAGGGACACAGCCCAGTGTGTACCCCCCATGTCCCCCACTTTGTTTTTTTGTTTTTTTGAGACAGGGTTTTTTTCCGTTCCCTGGGCTGGAGTGCAGTGGTGCAATCTCAGCTCACTACAACCTCCACTTCCTGGGCTGAAGTGATTTTCCTGCCTCAGTTCCCCAAGTAGCTGGAAGTATAGGCGCTCACCACCACGCCCGGTTAATTTTTGTATTTTTTGTAGAGACGGAGTTTCGCTATGTTGCTCAGGATGGTCTTGAACTCCTGAGCTCAAACAATCCTCCTACC
This sequence comes from Aotus nancymaae, assembly GCF_030222135.1. Lineage (NCBI taxonomy): Eukaryota > Metazoa > Chordata > Mammalia > Primates > Aotidae > Aotus > Aotus nancymaae. Next base: position 24,545,153 of record NW_026988455.1, read on the forward strand.
TTAGCCACCCAAAGTGCTAGGATTACAGACGTGAGCCACCACGCCCCACCTACAGAACTTTTATCACCTTGCAGAACTGTGTAAGGGAGGGAAAAAAGCTTCTTCCCTACCCTTCCAGGTTTACCAGCTGGGGCCCTGGAAATTAAACTGATTAACAAGAGAAAAACAAACGGAAGTTTGTTAACATGTGCACTGTGCAAACACACTGCAGCACTTAGGGAGGAGTAACTCAGAGGGGTGGTTAGACATGAGCTTGTGGCTGGGCGTGGTGGCTCACACCTGTAATTCTAGCACTTTGGGAGGCCGAGGTGGGTGGATCACCTCAGGGCAGGAGTTCAAGACCAGCCTGGCCATCATGGTGAAACCCCATCTTATTTAAAAAAAAAAAAAAAAAAAAAGACATGAGCTTGTACTGCATCTTGACAAAGAACAATACATTTGTAGAGAAGTGATGGGACAAAGGAAAAGATGTCTAAGCTTTTCTAGATGGCAGTCCGTGGGAAGGTGAAGATGTGCAGGGAAACTTGGGAAGGAAGATCATTATTTTGGCAAGGTTTGTTACCTAGATTCCCCTTGGGTGCTGTCTCAGGGCCAAAAAGAGTCTCAGGTGATTAAGCCTCTAAGCCTGCTTTTAGGCAAATGAGGGGGAGGGCAGAGAGCTTTTTTGGCATCTGCTGTTTCTCAACTACTGAGTCTTTGGCTCAAAATAATAATTAGGTCAAAGAGACATGTTTTGGGATAACACTTTTTTTTTTTTTTTTTTGAGATGGAGTCTCACTCTGTCACCCAGGCTGGAGTGCAGTGGGATTACAGGTATGAGCCACCGCATCCGGCCTGGGATAACACTTTTTTTTTTTTTTAAGACAAGGTCTTGCTCTGTCACCCAGTCTGTAGTACAGTGGCATGATAATGGCACACTGCAGCCTCAACCTCCTGGACTTAGGTGATTCTCCCACCTCAGCCTCCAGAGTAGCTGGTACTACAGACATGCAGTCTGCCTGCCTCCACCTCCCAAAGTGCTGGGATTACAGGCATGAGCTACCTTACCTGTCCTGGGATAGCACATTCTAATGCCCTACAGATGAGACCCTATACCCATTAAACAAGAACTCCCCATTTCTCCTGGCTTTGTTTTGTAGTTAAAAAGTACATGTCTATATATATATACACACACCTGTAATCCCAGCACTTTGGGAGGCCTAGGTATGTGAATCACGAGGTCAGGAGTTCAAACTAGCCTGGTCAATATGGTGAAATCCTGTCTCTAATAAAAATACAAAAATTAGCTGGGCATGATGGCACGTGCCTTTAGTCCCAGCTACTTGGGAGACTGAGGCAGGAGAATCGCTTGAACCCGGAGGCAGAGGTTGCAGTGAGCCGAGATCGTGCCACTGCACTCAGCCTGGGCGACAGAGCGAGACTCTGTCTCAAAAAAACAATATGTGTGTGTGTATTTTCCGATCTTGGCTGACTGCAACCTCCGCCTCCCAGGTTCAGGCAATTCTCCTGCCTCAGCCTCCTGAGTAGCTGGGATTACAGGCGTGTGCCACCATGCCCAGCTAATTTTTGTATTTTTAGCAGAGACGGGGTTTCACCATGTTGGTCAGGCTGGTCTTGAACTCCTGACCTCGTGATCCACACACCTCGGCCTCCCAAAGTGCTGGGATTGAGTGAGCCACTGCACCTGGCCTTATGTTAGAGACTTTTAAATGTATCTCTTGTTCTCTTGAATTATCCACTGCGGGGATGGGGAGTAAGTAAGGGACCCAACCCAAGCAGTCAATTCTCCCCATTTACCCCAATCCTGACTTCTGTCCTCCATCCTACCAACTCACTTTGAGCTCACCACATTTACAGAACGTTCGTAATTAGGCGAACATGCTTACCACTGGTATGTGTCTCCCACAAGTGTACTGAAATTTCTCATCTGTTGTCCACCACTCTCTCCTGCACCACCACCTCATTCTTGCTCTAATATTTTGGATTTATTCAATCCTGTGCCTCTAAATTCTGTATCATGAGACCTCATCAGGTGGGAGGTAGGTATGTGTGATTGGTCTACCATCCTGAATTGAAATTCCTATTTTTTGCAAAACCACTACTTAGTATTCTGTTTTAAAAAGGTGCCATAGTTTGTTTCCCTTTTGATAAATATTTAGATTATTTCCATTTTCCATTGTGATAAACAATATTTCTGTAAACATATGTATACATGTATGAATGTTTCTATGGGATAGCTTTCTGGAAATGTAATTGTTACCATAAAATATATGTATACTGTAAATGTTGATAGATGTTTCCAAAGAGTTCATCTAAAAATTCCATAAACATTTTCTACCAAAACTGAATGGGGATATGGTCTTCCTCTTCTTTCCATATGTACATATGCATCAGTCTGTACTGAATGTTATTAATCTTTAATATTCATGCTCATCTAATTAGTTTAAATATCTCTCTGTTTTACTTTACCTTTCTCTGATAACTATTGAGAGAATGCATCTATTATTGACCATTTATTTATATTTTTCTTCTTTTTTTTTTTGAGATGGTGTCTTGCTCTGTTGCCCAGGTTGGAGTATTGGTGCAATTTTGGCTCACTGCATCCTGTGCCTCCCAGGTTCAAGCAATTCTCCTGCCTCGGGCCCCCTAGTAGCTGGGATTACAGGTGCCCGCCACCATGCCTGGTTATTTTTTGTGTTTTTAGTAGAGACAGGGTTTCACCATGCTGGCCAGGCTAGTCTCGAATTTCTGATCTCAAATGATCCACCTGCCTCGGGCTCCCAAAGTGCTGGGATTACAGGCATGAGCCACTGTGCCTGGCACATATTTTTCTTTTTCAAAAAAAATTTTTGAGACATGGTCTTGCTCTGTTGTCTGGGCTGTAGGGCAGTGGCGTGACCTTGGCTGCCTCACTGCAGCTTCGACCTCCTGGGCTGAAGCAATCCTCTCTCCTTAGCCTCCCAAAGTGCTGGGAGAGGTTCATGAGCACCCAGCCTATGTTTTTTATTATGTAAATTGTTGACTCCTATCCTTTGTCCATTTTTCTTTCATTGGGTTGTTGCATTTTTCTTTTAGTTAAAACATTTTTTGGCATTACTTGCTTAACTTTGTTTATGCCTTTTCATATAGATGTTTAAATTTTAAAATGGCCCAAATCTATCAGTTTCTTTTCTTTCTTTCTTTCTTTTTTTTTTTCGAAGACGGAATTTCACTGTTATTGCCCAGGCTGGAGTGCAATGGTTTGATCTCGGCTCACAGCAACCTCCACCTCCCAGGTTGAAGCAATTCTCCTGCCTCAGCCTCCTGAGTAGCTGGGATTACAGGTGCCTGCCACCATGTCTGGCTATTTTTTGTATTTTTAGTAGAGATGGGGTTTTGTCATGTTGTCCAGGCTGGTCTTGAACTCCTGACCTCAGGTGATCCACCCACGTTGGCCTCCCAAAGTGTTGGGACTACAGGTGTGAGCCACTGCATTCAGCCAGTTTCTTTTCTTTTTCTTTTTCTTTTTTTTTGAGACAGAGTCTGGCTTTGTGGTCCAGGTTGGAGTGCAGTGGCACAATGTTGGCTCACTGCAACCTCTGCCTCCCAGGTTCAAGTGATTCTTCTGCCTCAGCCTTCTAACTAGCCAGGACTACAGGTACATGCCACCACGCCTGGCTAATTTTTGTATTTTTAGTAGAGATGGGGTTTCACCATGTTGGCCAGGCTGGTCTGGAACTCCTGACCTCACAATCCGCCCGCCTCAGCCTCCCAAAGTGCTGAGATTACAGGTGTGAGCCACTGCATCCGGCCAGTTTATTTTCTTTATAATTTGTGTATTTAATGTCCTAATTAGTAAATACTTTACAAATAAAACGTACAGAAATATACTCCCTTGGTTTCTTCCAGTGCTTTTTTAAAGTACTGTTTTACACCTAGGTCCTTAATCAATAAAAAATTTTAAGGATGTGTGATCTTAGGAAAATATTGCAGTTTTTTTTTCACATAGACAATTGTTTCAACACTGTTATTTTAAAAATAATTCGTTCTGTGGTGGCTCATGCCTATAATCCCAACGCTGTAAGAGAGCACGGTGGGAGGATCCCTTGTGCTCAGGAGTTCGAGACCAGCCTGGACAACATAGTGAGACCCAGTCTCTACAAGAAATAAACAAAAATTAGTCAGGCTTGGTTGTGTGCACCAGTAGTCTACTCAGAGGCTGAGGTAGGAGATTTGCTTGAGCACAGGAGGTCAAGGCCTAGACAACAGAGCAAGATCCTGGCTTTAAAACCAACAGTTAATAAAAAATAACTGTGACCTTTGTCATGTGCTAAATTCCCATTTGTTGAGTTGCCTCCTCCATCAGTGCCAAAGCCACACAACGTTCATTTCAATGCCGTCGGCTACTTTGACTTGTGATAGGATTGTGTGCTCTCATTCTTTCTCTCCTTCAACATTTTCCTGGCAGATTTTCTTTCTTTGTCTTTTTCTTTTTCTCTTCTTTAATTTTCTTTTCCTCTCTTCTTTCTTTATTTGTTCCTTCCTTCCTTCCTTCCTTCCTTCCTTCCTTCCTTCCTTCCTGCCTTCCTTCCTTTCTTTCTTTCTTTCTTTCTTTCTTTCCCTCTCTCTTTCTTTCTTTTTTTTTTTCTTTTGACAGGTCTTGCCCAGGCTGGAGTGCAGCGGTGTGATCTTGGCTCACTGCAGCCTTGACCTCTCAGGTTCAAGGGATCTTCCCACTTCAGCTTCCTGAGTATCTGGGACCACAGTTGAGGTGAATGCCACTATGCCTGGTTAATTTTGTTTATTTTTTGTAGAGATAGGGGCCTCTCTATGTTGCCCAGGCTGGTCTCAAACTCTTGGACTCAAGCTATTAGCCTGCCTTGACCTCCCAAAGTGCTGGGATTACAGACATGAGCCACCTTGCCAGGCCTATTTCCTTTTCTTTTCTCTTTTGCTTTTCTTGTTTCATTCTTGTCACCCAGGCTGGAGAGCAGAGGTGAGATCTCGGCTCACTGTAACCTCTGCCTCCTGGGTTCAAGCAATTCTCTTGTCTCAGCCTCCTGAGTAGCTGAGATTACAGGCATATGCCACCACAGCTGGCTAATTATTATTGTTGTTGTTGTTTTCGAGACAGAGTCTTGTGCTGTCACCTAGGCTGGAGTGCTGTGGGGTGATATCGACTCACTGCAACCTGCATGTCCTGGGTGCAGGAGGTGCTCATGCCTCAGCCTCCAGAGTCGCTGAGATTGCAGGTGCCTGCCACCATGCCCAGCTAATTTTTGTTTTTTAAGTAGAACCACTGTGTCTGGCCTTGGTCTTCATTAAAATTGACACAAAGCTGGGCACAGTGTCTCATGCCTGTAGTCTCAGCACTTTGGGAGGCTGAGGCGGGTGGATCATCTGAGGTCAGGAGTTCGAGACCAGCCTGACCAACATGGAGAAACCTCATCTCTATTAAAAATACAAAATTGGCTGGGCGCAGTGGTTCACGCCTATAATTCCAGCACTTTGGGAGGCCGAGGTGGGTGGATCACGAAGTCAAGAGATCGAGACCATCCTGGTCAACAAGGTGAAACCCTGTCTCTACTAAAAAATACAAAAATTAGCTGGGCATGGTGGTGCATGCCTGTAGTCCCAGCTACTCAGGAGGCTGAGACAGGAGAATTGCCTGAACCCAGGAGACGGAGGTTGCGGTGAGCCGAGATCACGCCATTGCACTCCAGCCTGGGTAACAAGAGCAAAACTCCGTCTCAAAAAAAAAAAAAAATACAAAATTAGCTGGGCATGGTGGTGCATGCCTGTAATCCCAGCTACTCCGGAGGCTGAGGCAGGAGAATCACTTGAACCTGGGAGGCAGAGTTTGCCGTGAGCCAAGATCATGCCATTGCACTGCAGCCTAGGCAACAAGAGTGAAACTCCTGGCCGGGCGCGGTGGCTCAAGCCTGTAATCCCAGCACTTTGGGAGGCCGAGGCGGGTGGATCACGAGGTCAAGAGATCGAGACCATCTTGGTCAACATGGTGAAACCCCGTCTCTACTAATACAAAAAATTAGCTGGACACGGTGGTGCGTGCCTGTAGTCCCAGCTACTCAGGAGGCTGAGGCAGGAGAATTGCCTGAACCCAGGAGGCGGAGGTTGCGGTGAGCCAAGATCGCGCCATTGCACTCCAGCCTGGGTAACAAGAGTGAAACTCCATCTCAAAAAAAAAATTGATACAAAATAACTACATATTTATGAGTTTGTGATGTTGTGATACATATAATGTAGGTAATCAGATCAGGATAATTAGCATATTCATCACCTCAAATATGTATCATTTCTTTATATTGCGATCATTCAATATCCTTCTTCTAGCTATCTGAAACTATATAACATAGTATTATTAACTATAGTCATTCCATAGTACTATGGAACACTATAAGTTATTCCTCCTATGTAAGCGGTAAAAATTTATAATTTTGTACTCTGAAATACTAGTCACTGTAAACAGCAAAAATAAAATGGACACATCAGTAATAAAATAATAAATTCAAATAGAAGATATTATTAAATAGTTCCTCGGCAATAAAAGGCCTCTAACTTCTCCTATGGTTAACATTCTAAATTCTGAGAAAAAAAGGTTCATAAAATTTTAGGGCAAAAGTATTTCCAAAAGATATAAAATTCAGTCCGTACATTGAGATAGAGGAAATTTATCTTGTATGAAGCTAACTAGCTATACAAAAGCAATTGAATATTGTGTTTAACAATTACAAAAAAGAGCATCAATCTTAGATAAAATGTAACCTTCAGAATAGTAGAAGTGTGGAATCTTCAGAATAGTAGGAGTGTGGAATAGTAGGAGTGTGGAATAGTAGGGGTGTGGAATAGTAGGAGTGTGCAATAGGAGTGTGTAATAGTAGGAGTGTGGAATATAGGAATGTGGAATAGTAGGAGTGTGGAATAGTAGGAGTGTGTAATCTTCAGAATAGTGGTGTGGAATAGTAGAAGTGTGTAATAGGAGTGTGGAATATAGGAATGTGGAATAGTAGGAGTGTGGAATAGTAGAAGTGTGTAATCTTCAGAATAGTAGGGATGTGGAATAGTAGGAGTGTAGAAGTTGATTGCTCACTGTGAGGACGAAACCCAATCTGCATGCTGTGCCCAGGATCCTGTGAATAAGTATCTTCTAAGGCATGGAAATCACATCACCAATTCTTGAGTAGTCTGACAATGTAACTATTTATAATCATAGATTTCTTTTTCCTTTAACTTTTGAGACAGGGTCTCACTCTGTTGCCCAAGCTGGAGTGCAGTGGTGTGATCTCGGCTCACTGCAATCTCTGCCTCCCAGATTCAAGTGATTCTCCCGCTTCGGCCTACTGAGTTGCTGGAATTATAGACGCCCGATACCCTTATCCATTTCTGGTTAATTTTTTTTTTTTTTTTTTTTTGAGTCGGAGTTTCGCTCTTGTTACCCAGGCTGGAGTGCAATGGCGCGATCTCGGCTCACCGCAACCTCCGCCTCCTGGGTTCAGGCAATTCTCCTGCCTCAGCCTCCTGAGTAGCTGGGATTACAGGCACGCGCCACCGTGCCCAGCTAATTTTTTTGTATTAATAGAGACGGGGTTTCACAATGTTGACCAGGATGGTCTCGATCTCTCGACCTCGTGATCCACCCGCCTCGGCCTCCCAAAGTGCTGGGATTACAGGCTTGAGCCACCGCGCCCGGCCAATTTTTGTATTTTTAGGAGAGATGGGGTTTCGCCATGTTGGCCTGGCTGTTCTCAAACTCCTGGCCTCAAGTGATCCACCTGCTTCTGCCTCCCAAAGTAGTGAGATTACCAGCGTGAGCCACCTTCCCCACCAAGTTCTCATTTTATTGAGTAACTTCTCTTGTGGCTTCATATCCCAGAGCTAGCTTCACCAGAAATGTTTTCTTAAAGCTACAAATACTTTCAGGACACCTGGAATGTTCTTTTGCTTCTCTTCACCTTGTTAGCCCTATTAGTCCTTTAGACCTCAGCATAACCACCACTTTATCAAGGCAGCTCTTTCTGACACCCAGGCAGGGCCAGACTTTCCTGGTGGGTGCCTAGAGCTCTCTTGACTTCACATTTCAGTCATCTATCACAAGCATGACCCTGCATCGAAGCTCCATGGGGCATGGACCAGGTGTGCTCCCCCTCCAGCAAAGTATTTCAGTCCATATGCATCCATATTTGTGCAATGAATGACTGTATAGTGTATTAGTTCATTCTTACATTGCTATAAAAAACTACCTGAGACTGGGTAATTTATAAAGAAAAGAGCTTTAATTGGTTCACGGTTCTGCAGGCTGTACAGTAAGCATGGCTGGGGAGGCCTCAGGAAACTTACAATCATGGCAGAAGGTGAAAGGGAAACAGGCATGTCCTACATGGCTGGAGCAGGAGGAAGAGGATGATGGGAGAGGTGCTACACACTTTTAGAAAATGAAATCTCGTGAGAGCTCACTATCACCAGAACAGCAAGGGGGATGTCTGCCCCCACGATCCAATCACCTCCCACCAGGCCCCTCCTCTCACATTGGAGATTACAATTTGACATAGGATTTGGGCGGGAACACAAGTCCAAACAATATCAGATAGGTTTCAGTCTTGAAGTTCGTAAAAATTATTGATTTGACAGTGCTATGTGGTGAACGTATTCCCCCAAATTTATGTGTTGGAAACTTAATACTCAGTGCAGCAGTGTTGGGAAGTGGAACCCACGAAAGATGATTGGGTCATGAGGGTTCTGTCGTTATGAGGGGATGAATGCTGTTATTGAAGGAATGGGCCCCTGATAAAAGAATGAGGCCAGCCTGCTTCCGCCTTCTTGCTCCTAAGTACTCTCTTGCGCTTCCACCTTCTGCCTTGGGATGAGGCAGCAAGAAGGCCCTCATAAGATGCAGCCCCTTCAACTTGGACTTCTCAACCTCCAGAACTGTATGAAATACACTTTTGTTCTTTTTTTTTTGAGACAGAGTTTCGCTCTTGTTGCCCAGGGTTGGAGTGCAATGGTGCAATCTCGGCTCACTGCAACCTCTGCCTCCCAAGTTCAAGCAATTCTCCTGCCTCAGTACCTGAGTACCTGGGATTACAGGCACCCGCCATCATGCCCAGCTAAGTTTTTGTATTTTTAGTAGAGATGGGGTTCCACCATGTTGGCCAGACCGGTCTCAAACTCCTGACCTCAGGTGATCCACCTGCTTTGGCCTCCCAAAGTGCTGGGATTACAGACGTGAGCCAATTTGTTCTTTATAAATTACCTACTCTGTGGTATTCTATTGTAAACCCAAAACAAAATTCTAAGCCTCCCCGCCTCCCACCAACCATGTGAATGGGACCCTCTCAGCCAAGGAAATTCCAAAGTTGCCTCAGGCCACGACAGGAAGGGAGGGTTTAACACGCCTCATTATACCCTCACCCTGCCCTCTTTCGGAATTCAGGAAAAGCTAACCAGAATTTAACATCAACACAGATTTTAAGTATAATAAGAAACCTTTACAATCTATTCTCTCTGAAGCCTGCTACCTGGAGGCTTTATCTACATGATAACAACTTTGGTCTCTACAACTCCTTATCATTCCTTTATCAGACATTCCTTTCTATTGATTCCCGGTCGTTAGATAATAACTCTTTGAACCACTTGTCCTGCCTTTCCGGACTGAACCAACGTATATCTGACATGTATTTGTTCGATGTCTCCTTTCTCCCTTAAATGTATAAAACTAGGGTGTGCCTTGACCACCCTGGGCGCCTGCTCTCAGGGCCTCTTAAGGGCTGTGTCATGGGTCACTCATAATTGCCTCAGGATAATTATCTTCAAATATTTTACAGAGTTTGACTCTTTTTGTAGACACTATTATAGCAGAACAAACAGTAAAACTGGGCCCTTTTTTTAAAGATGGAGTTTCTCTCTTGCTGCCCAGGCTAGAGTATAATGGCTCAATCTCGGCTCACTGCAACCTATGCCTCCCTGGTTCAAGTAATTCTCCTGCCTCAGCCTCTCAAGTAGCTGGGATTACAGGCGTGTGCCACCACGTCTGGCTAATTTTAAACTTTTAGTAGAGACAGGGTTTCTCCTTGTTGGTCAGGCTGGTATCAAATGCCCTACCTCAGGTGATCCACCTGCCTTGGCCTCCCAAACTGCTGGGATTACAGGTATAAGCCACCATGCCTGGCCCCTAAAGACAGGGCCCTTTGGTGTAGGGTGTGAACAGAAGGCCCCATTGCTTCACCCAACCTTTGATAGTGCTGCATCAACACCTTTGTTTAGCACCATCTGTGTACGCCACATTCATCCCATTTTTCATCCAAAGTCTTCCACCTGCTGGGACAAGTTCCTTGATTCTTGCCCCTGTCTCTTCATTTTCTTTTTCTTTTCTTTCTTTTTTTTTTGAGACAGAGTTTTGCTCTGTCGCCCAAGCTGGAGTGCAGTGGCAAGAACTTGGCTCACTGCAACCTCTGCCTCCCAGGCTCAAGCAATCTTCCCACTTCAGCACCCCAAGTATGCCACCATGCCCATCTAATTTTTTGTATTTTTGTTTAGAGACAGGGTTTCACTGTGTTGCCCAGGCTGTTCTCGAACTCCCGGACTCAAATGATCCTCCTGCCTCAGCCTCCGAAAGTGCTAGGATTACAGGTGTGAGCCACCTTGCCCGGCCATTAAATCACTTTAATGTCTTGGTGTCCGTAAGACCTATACAGGGAAGCTGAGACAGGTGATCTGATAAGGATTTGTGGATTGTCCTCTGATTCTGCAGAAGTAATGTCACATGAGACACCTATGCAAAAGGAACCCCCTTAACCACAGCATTTATCATGACCTGGGTAACAGGCATATTCAATGTGTGAATATCCCAGTCATCATGGAGCCAGTTCCACGTGGCTTGCATACAAAGCATTTCAGCTACTTCATCTGCAGGGCTCCTCTTAGCCCCAGGGTGGAGTCAGGTGGACACCCCTCTCAGGTAAACAGACCTTTCAGGGGCTTTACTCAGTCCACCAGGCTGGCCGTTCCCTAGGGAATTACCTCAGTGTGTCTGGATCATGTACAGTCATTGGTGATTGTTCCATGGTGAACTCTAGGTCCTGTATTAACCTAACCTTGCTCTTCCGCTCTGTGGCAATCAAAACCAAAAATACTGCCCCTAAATGAGTTACTCTCACAATCGACTTTTGGAAGCTGGTGGACTGATTCACAGAATGAAACAACTCCTTCACACCATACCCCCAGCTTTAGTCCTTTCTTATTTTTGCCATCCTCTCACGTGGACGAACTTGTTGGTGAGCAGAGGTCTAGAAAGTACTCTTTCTTTTGGGGGTGGCTTTGAGGCTAGAGGCTGAAGCTTGGACTAACCCATATCTGAGTTTGGTCCTGCCTCGAGGTCCAAGCCAGCATTCTCTTAATTTCATTTTAGCTAGTACATCTAACAGTATCCTCAGAATTAGATGTTTAGCATGCTTCTGATTGTTTTGCATTTCCTTATGTACCCAAAGGGCCAACTCCTTAAGAGTTGGGTCTATTACCATCTCCAAATTCCACGGGTAATTTTTACCTTTAGTCACTGAATGCAGCTCAGCTGCATTTTCATACCATGGGTGACCACGTAGTCATCCAGGGATCAAAGGTTCCTGATCGCTCATCCTTTCATCCTTCTTCTTTATAAATCACACGTTTCTATGAGTCAGGACTGCTCAAGCAAATCCCTAGAAATCCCTTCTCTAACATTAAATATATAGGAAGAAACCTACTTTATTCTCTCAACTTTAGAACACTTCTGTGACCAAATGTGTGGGTTATTTCCCTACAACAAATTCAGTTCAGTTCCTTGGCAGACGCCAGCTGGGTGTCCTACAATTTAACTCAATTCTGACATCATCTACCTGAGATTGCCGCAGATCCCACAGATTAAGGGCTGTGTCCCACAAAACTGCTCCACCCTCAGCTTCCGCTGCCAATTTCAAATCCGGATATTGCCTGTATTTTTGACAGACAAGCTGTACATCCAGCATTCCTAAGGCCCCCTTCTTGGGGTTGATAATTTGCTAGAATGGCTCACAGAACTCAGGAAAATGGTACTAGACTGTGGGGTTTTTTGTTTGTTTGTTTTTTGACGGAGTCTCGCACTGTCGCCCAGGCTGGGGTGCAGTGGCCCGATCTCGGCTCACTGCAACCTCTGCCTCCCAGGTTCAAGCTATTCACCTTACCTCAGCCTCCCAAACAGCTGGGATTGCAGATGCCCTCCACCACACCCGCCTAATTTTTTTTGTATTTTTAGTAGAGACAGGATTTCACCATGTTGGCCAGGCTGGTCTGGAACTACTGATCTCATGATCCGCCCGCCTCAGCCTCCCAAAGTGCTGGAATTACAGGCATGAGCCACTGCACCCAGCCCATTGTGGGTTTATTATAAAGGATACAATTCGGCCGGGCGTGGTGGCTCAAGCCTGTAATCCCAGCACTTTGGGAGGCCGAAGCAGGTGGATCACGAGGTCAAGAGATCAAGACCATCCTGGCCAACATGGTGAAACCCCGTCTCTACTGAAAATACAAAAATTAGCTGGGCATGGCGGCATGTGCCTGTAGTCCCAGCTGGAGGCTGAGGCAGGATAATTGCTTGAACCCGGGAGGCAGAGGTTGCAGTGAGCTGAGATTGTGCCACTGCACTCCAGTCTGGCACCTGGTGACAGAGTGAGACTCTGTCTCAAAAAAGAAAAAAAAAAAGATACAATTCAGGAAGAGCCAGATGAAGTGATATATAGGGCAAGGTCTGAGGGAGGTCAAGGGCTTCATACTTTCTCCCGGGCACCGCCCTGCAGACCCATCCATGTGTTCACTGAGCTGGAAGCTCCTCGGTGTGTTATTGTTTAATCCATTTTCCACTGGTAGACATTTAGGCTATTCTCATTTATTCTGCTCCCACAAACAATGCCGCAATAAATTGTCTACATCTCATGTGCTTAGTGTAGCGTCTTTCTAGGCAAGCACTTCCAGTCTTGTCATGTGAAGGTGCACAGTGGGCCTGGCACTGCACGCTGTGGCACACGGGCATCAGTGATGGAGGAGCAGCAGGAGGTGCTGCTCTTCGGCCATTCCAGCTGCTCCTGGCCCTGCTCAGACACCCTGAGGACTGAGACTCTAAACCCAGCAGGTTTGCATTCATTTCATTTTTTTTTCCCCAGTTTCAATCTTCTTCCAATGTAATCCACAAAGTTGATATTGATAATACATATTAGGAACGCTACTTTAAAATAAACGTAGCTTTCTTTTAGAATTACTTGTTGCAGTATAGATCGCATATTCCAAATTCTGATAAGGAATCTGTTTTTTGGTAATACAACAAAAATTTAGGATGAGTCAGTCCTTGGAAAATCTTAATGGCAGTCACTCAATAAAGTCAATCATTCCGAGAGCCACAAACACTCAAAACTTACAGCTAGCATTGACAAGTTCTTGTGTTTTTTCATGGTTATTGCTTTAGTTGGCAATATCTGAATATAAGACAAAAGAACCGCTTCCATTAAGCCTTGTGTTAAATATTACAAAACTTATATAGAAGATAGACTTATAGAGGCTATAAAGCTGATGTCTTAAGTAACTCACCCATGAAATGGGTGCAGGTTTTTTAGAGGCTATCCAACAGTCTTTTTGCTCTAAAAATAAATGCCCCTACTTTTCACTGTTCCCATTCTTCAACGGGAGACTTAAGCAGCTTAACAGTTTTGCTATAAAAACAAACCATTCTTAACAAACCAAGAATACAAAAGGAAATCCAATAAAGGACATACTTTTCACAGTTAACAATAAATAAAAGTGCAATACATGTTCAAGTAGGGCATGTACTATAAAAACTGCTTGTGAGTATTGGGCCTAGGTCATCTTTTAAAGGCTCTCCGAGGGTCCCCGCCATTACTTACTGTGGTCATCACTGTTTGATTATTAGCTGTTCCTGGTAGTTGTGGATTTCTAAGTCCCCAGCCATTGTTTCTGCCAGCATGTGAAAACTGGTGTCCCCTTGATTCAGGGCCAGTGTGAACACCGTTTCCCGCTGGTCCAAATGTACCTGTACCCATATTACTATTCATGGAATTATTCTTCTTTCACTCTGTGCCCCTTTGTTCTGCTGTCCTCGATAATCTGGGTTGGGTTCACTGAAATTTGGCACTTCTGAATAAACCATACAAAATTCCCCAATTTTTTGAAGTTCACCACCTCTTCCAGTATAAAGTGTCAGACATCTTTTCCACAAGGATGCATACCCTCTGGTCACCGAATAATATTCCCTGGCTGGATAAGACCTCCGATCTCATCCCACACGGAAATAGTGACGCTGCCCGTTTTATCTGCTACTTTGCACGATCTCACTTCATGGCCGTCTTTGGTTTTGGTCACGCGTCCTATCTCCAGGACAATAAAGACGACATTTAAGTTTTTCAGTCCGGGCTTAATATCTCTTATAAAAATAGGTGGGTCGTTGACCCTATTCATATTGGGGCAGGTGCGGCTACGGCTGCGAAGACGCGAGGGGCAGGGAGGGGTCAAAGCTTCCCACCCTTCCGGGCCAGGGGCGAGGGCAGAGGGGCGACCTTGGGCAGGGGTGGCGAAAGAAGGGGCAGAAAGCGGTTAGTCAAGGACCGGGGAAACCAGCCCGGACGGCACTGAGCCTAAAAAAAGAAAAAGAAAAAAAATAGCGCTCCCAAGTTCAAAAGAAAAAAAAGACGAACCACTCCGCACACCAATCCCGCTCCTAACCGGGGGACAGGAAGGAAGCGTGCGACCTGCCCCGTTCTTTGGATAAAAGGAAGAAAAAAAACGCAGTGAGGGGACACTTCTGCCCTGAGTCCCGCTCACTCACACGGGTGCGCGCCCAGCCCGTCCCGGGCTCCGGGAAGGAACTGGCTGTGACTGCGAAACGGGAGCGGAGACAGAACCCCGCACGCCCAGCGTCCCAAACATTTCATAGCACTTGAAGAGCCCCCAGTCCGTAAGCTCTGCCCCAGGGGATGAACCTGACAGGGAAATTACTGGGTGTATAGACAGTCAGTTCTGTGAATTATCATCAAGACGTTCTTCAAAGTGGTTGTAGTAATTGATACTCTCAATGCTTCTTTCATTCTTGTTTGTTTGTTCGTTTGAAGAAGGGACTCGCTATGTTGCCCAAGCTGGTCTCAAACTCCAAGCTGGTGATCAAACTCCTCCAGTGATCCTCCCTTCTTGGTCTCCTAAGTAGTGGGGTTTACAGTTGTGAGCCACCTTGCCTGGTTCATGTCTCTTTCAGTCTGAAGATTGTGTCTTTCCTCATTAACTTTCCTCAGAAAAGTTCATTATTTATTATATATAATGTGTGTGTGTGTGTGTGTATATATATAGGTATATATATATATAGGTATATATATATATATATATATTTTTTTTTTGAGACGGAGTTTCGCTCGTTACCCAGGCTGGAGTGCAATGGCACAATCTCGGCTCACCGCAACCTCCACCTCCTGGGTTCAGGCAATTCTCCTGCCTCGGCCTCCTGAGTAGCTGGGATTACAGGCATGTGCCACTATGCCCAGCTAATTTTTTTGTATTTTTAGTAGAGATGGGGTTTCACCATGTTGACCAGGATGGTCTCAATCTCTTGACCTCGTGATCTGCCCGCCTCGGCCTCCCAAAGTGCTGGGATTACAGGCTTGAGCCACCGCGCCCGGCTATATATATATGTTTTAAGACAGAGTCTTGCTCTTACCATCCAGGCTGGTGCTGTGAAGCAATCTCGGCTCACTGCTGTTTCTGCCTTCCAGTTTCAAGTGATTCTCTTGCCTCAGCCTCCTGAGTAGCTGGGATTACAGGCCCGGCTAATTTTTGTATTTTTAATAGAGACGGGGTTTTGCCATGTTGGTCAAGCTAGTCTCGAACTCTCGACCTCAAGTCAGGTTAGTTCTGAACTCCCAATCCGCCTACCTAGGCCTCCCAAAGTGCTGGGATTACAGGCTTGAGCTGTTGCCCTTGGCCTATTTATTTTATAATTTTCTGTCCTTCATTTTATGTTTTGTTTCTTTTCTTCTCTCTCTCTTCTTTCCTTCTTTTCTTCTTTCTGGAATTCCTGCTAGGTGTTAAATGTGTGCTCTGAATGAAGAGACCCCCCTAAACAGGCTTTGTGTGAGCAACATGCCTATTTATTCACCTGGGTGCGGGTGGGCTGAGTTCAAAAAGAGAGTCAGTGGAGGGCAGTGGGATAGGAGTTGGTTTTACAGGTTTGGAGTAGGCAGTGGAAAGTTACAGAAGTTACAGTTCTGGGAGGTTTTTCTGCAAGCTGGGAGGGGGTCGTAGGGTCTGGAGTCATGAAGTTGACCAATGTCCGTTACAAAGTCCAGTTGCCTTATCAGTTGAGATGGGAATAAGGAACAATGGAATAATGTCTCAAAGTTAATTAGGTGCTGCAGGGGTTGATCATTCTTCTCCTTCTTGTAGTTTTCCAGTTACTTCAGACTTTCTAGTTCCAGGAACTCATCTGGCGTGTACATGCAGGTTGCAGAGGTGACCATGGCATAGTCCATGGTGCGGTCAGTCAGCCTAAAAGACCTCACACTAGGTAGGTGTTGGACCTCTGTATTAATCATCTCTCTCGCTCTCTCTTTTTCATAAGAGATCTTCAAAGCTACTGCAAATCAAATCCATATCTCATTGTTTCTGGCCTATTTTCTGTTTCCCCTTCTCTGTGTTCTCTGTGATTTCCCAAACATTATTGTCCATCCATATTTATTATTTTACATTTTGTGAAACATAATTTTAATTTCCAGAGACTTTTATTGGGGTTCTTCTCACAGGGCTCATTTTTTCTTTTCTTTCTTTCTTTTTTTTTTTTTTTTTTGAGACTAAGTTTTGCTCTTGTTGCCCAGACTGGAGTGCAGTGGTGTGATCTCGGCTCACCACAACCTTCACCTCCTAGGTTCAAGCTATTTTCCTGCCTCAGCCTCCTGAGTAGCTGGGACTACAGGAACCCACCACCATGCCCAGATAATTTTTGTATATTTAGCAGTTGTACTATGTGCCCAGGCTGGTCTTGAAGTCCTGACCTCGTGATCCACCTGTCTCGGCCTCCAAAGTGCTGGGGTTACAGGTGTGAGCCACCACACCTAGCAAGGGCTCATTCTTCATTGTATCATGTTGTTCCGTGGATGGAATATTTTCTAAAATCTCTCTGGAGATACTGATCAAAGAAGTTCTGTTTTTTCATGTTTTTTTTTTGTTGTTGTTTTTTTTTTGAGACAGAATCTCGCTCTCTCCCCCAGGCTGGAGTGTAGTGTCGCAATCTTGGCTTACTGCAACCTCTGCCTCCTGGGTTCAAGCGATTCTCCTGCCTCAGCTTCCTGAGTAGCTAGGACTACAGGCACCCACCATCACACCCAGCTAATTTTTGTATTTTTAGTAGACACGGGGTTTCACCACATTGGCCAGGATGGTCTCAATCTCCTGATCTGCCCGCCTCGGCCTCCCAAAGTGCTGAGATTACAGGTGAGCCACCGCACCTGGCCTGTTTTACATTCTTATGTTCTCTGAATTCTCTCTGTGTTCTTTGAAGTTGTATTTCTGTCTTTGTCTTTCTCTCTTGGAATCCTCGTTGGTTTCTTTCATACCACAAGTTTTCTCTAATCTGCAGTGAGCCTTGGTTGAGCTTTCATATTTAAGAATGAGGAACTATAAAGGGTGACAGAAACTCTGGGACATGAACAGGGACTGCTGACTTTAGACCGTCCTTTGGCAAGAGTGGGCAGAGAACAGGCCATGCTATGTGTGGGGAGGTCTTTATTCCGGGCGTACACACCAGCTGCTCAAGTCCTTCCACACTGCGCACATGACTCTGCCTGGAGTCATTACCTGGCTGGATGTCTTTGCAGTTCTGTGCATGGGGTGGGGTGGGGATGGAGGTGTTGACTTCTACACACAGGTCTTCAACCCTGCTTGATCTTCAGCGCCACTGGACTCTCCTGCCCCTAACTGTGGAGCCCTGGCCCTGTCCCATACTCTACAGAGCACAGCAGTTTCTTCCATGGCTACAGCCTCTCTCATCCCATCCCACCAGGAGCTGCTCATCTAGCTGTGTCTTCCTCTGAGTTGTGGTTTCCTCTGCTATTTCCTCCATCAACGTTCTTCACGCTGGGTTCAGTGTTGCAGAAGTGATCTGTCATCTTCCCTCTGCAGATGTCATCATCAGCGTTGTCCTCATTCTATTTGTGAGTTTATTTACACCTGTCTCGTTCCTTTACTTGTGTGCTGTTGCAGGAACCTATGGGAGGCTCCTAGTCTATGGCAAACCAGACACAAAGGGCCAAAGGAACTATAAAGCTAAGTGCAGAAACAGAAAGATTCTGGTGCAAGTGTCTGATGTCAACATTTAACATATTGAATTGTTTGAGCATTTGATCCATCTACAAACATGTACATCCATCATTTAGTTGCTAAGACACATTCTGGCCCTATTCAGAATCTATAAATGCCTTTCCTACAACTCTGTAAAATTGAATCTGTGGGCCAGGCATGGTGGCTCATGCCTGTAATCCTAGCACTTTGGGAGGCCAAGGTGGGCAGATCACCTGAGGTCAGGAGTTTGAGACCAGCCTGACCAACATGGAAAAACCCCATCTCCACTAAAAATACAAATTAGCCAGGCACAGTAGCACGTACCTATAATCCCAGCTACTTGGGAGGATGAGGCAGGGGAATTGCTTGAACCCTGAAGGTGAAGGTTGCAGTGAGCCGAGATCATGCCATTGCACTCCAGCCTGGGCAACAAGAGTGAAACTTCATCTAAAAACAAAAAAATTGAACCTGTGTCTAGTGGCAGGTCTGACCTCAGAGATACAGTGTGCTAAATCGCTGACTGTTTTAGAAACCAGCCTGTGTGGCTGAGGCCCCACAGCATGTGATCCTGTCTACCTCTGTCATGAGCAGCACAAGGTCACACATAACCAGGCCCACGCACGTTGGTGTCTTTCCACAAGGCTGGATTTTTATTGATGGTATTTCAATCATAAAAGTCATGAACTATATGGAGTTTCCACAGAGGCAATTCTCCTTAGTACATCCCATTTACTCAGTAGTCAGAGCCTTGGGCACACAGGCTCAAACCCCTCCGCAGGTCAGTCAATACTGCAAACCATATATTAGAGTACACTTACTCAATATGTAAATATTACAGATTAAACATTCCACATCAAACAAAGTAAGATTTAACATCAAGAGTAAAAGGGAGGCCGGGCACGGTGGCTCATGCCTGTAATCCCAACACTGTGGGAGGCTGAGGTGGGCAGATCACTTGAGGTCCAGAGTTTGAGACCAGCCTGGCCAACACGGCAAAAACCTGTCTCTATTAAAAATACAAAAATTAGCCGGGCGTGGTGGTGCAAGTCTGTAGTCCCAGCTACTCAGAGGCTGAGGCATGAGAATCACTTGAATCTGGGAGGCAGAGGTTGCAGAGCCTGGGTGACAGAGAAAGAATCCATCTCAAAAAAAAAAAAGAATAAAGGGGATAGGAAGAGAGGTCCACAAACCAGTCCAAAAAGAGTGACGTGGACAGTGTCCTCGTCTGGTCCAGGCAGTTGTCAATATCTTGCAAGGAAGAGTCTTTGATGCGGGCAGAGCCTTTGGTGGCAGATGCTGGGTGCTGATCACCAGTGACAGCAAGACAGTGTCTGTTGAAGATGGCCATTTTGAGCTGATGTATGTTTTATGGCCACAGCGTCCTCTGATGAGGACTGATGGTGAAAGAGTGTGCCTGTTTATGTCCTGATCTGGTTGAGTGCCATCTTTATCAATTAGGTGAACTTCTGGTCCCTCTTTGTATGATGCCTTCTGAAAAGTAAGATGGAGTCTTTTTCTAAGATGGAGTCACTTATGTCAAGCATGCTCCCACCCTCTCTCCTGGTGCCCATGGCACTGCCCTGGAGCCCACTGGAATCAGGGCTGTGGTAGCTAGTGATGTGCGGGTGTGGCGTGGTGGCCAGCCATCCAGGCTTCATTTTCTGCTGTGCTGGTTTCCCTGACACCATTCACTGCCAAGCTGCTGGGACCCCTGACTACATCCTGTCACTTGGCTCTTTCACTGAATGACAAATGGCCCAGGGACTTAGTAGTTTAAGATGACAACCATCATTTTATTTGTGCAAAATCTTGTAGGTCCGGAGTTGGACAGGGCTCAACCAGGTTAGTTTTGCTCCAGGTGGTGTCAGTCGGCAGATGGGCTGGGGGTGGGGACCCCTGGAGCTGGCCCAGGCAGGATGACTAAAGCAGCTGGAGGCTGGACAGACTTCTCTTTTATTCCAAGTGGTCTCTTTCTCAGGGAGCCTGGGCTCTGCGTGGTGCTCAGGGCCATGCTTGTTCTAGGGAGGAGTGGACAAAGGAGGCAGAGGGAGGATGAGGAGCTGCTGGTCATCCCCAGCCCAGTCTTGGTAGCCACACTGGGGACTCCTGCTGTGTGCTCTTGGTCAAAGCCTGTCTTGGGCCAGCCCAAAGCAGAGGGAAGGAAGTCCATTCCACCTCTTGGAGGAGGAGGGGCAAGTCACCCTGTAGAAGGGCAGCTGCCATGGGATGTTGCTACAACATTCTCTGGAAACATAACCTACACCCTGGGCCCCAGCATGGACTGTTTCCCTGGGGACAGCCTCTACCCTGGTAAATTCAGTGACCAGTGGCTGAGTCCAGATGCTGGCCTCGGTTACTTGGAGGTGGCTTAGTCTAGGATAAGGAATGTGGGTATGCCCCACCAAGTCCTGAAACAATGGAAATGCCTTTCAAATCATCAAATAAATATTTAAACAGTGTTGTCCCTATCTAATGTTTTTTTCTCCATAAAGAAAAATGATTATTTTTTTTTTTTTTTTTTTTTTTTTTTTGAGACGGAGCTTCGCTCTTGTTACCCAGGCTGGAGTGCAATGGCGCGATCTCGGCTCACCGCAACCTCCGTCTCCTGGGTTCAGGCAATTCTCCTGCCTCAGCCTCCTGAGTAGCTGGGATTACAGGCACGCGCCACCATGCCCAGCTAATTTTCTGTATTAGTAGAGACGGGGTTTCACCATGTTGACCAGGATGGTCTCGATCTCTTGACCTCGTGATCCACCCGCCTCGGCCTCCCAAAGTGCTGGGATTACAGGCTTGAGCCACCGCGCCCGGCAGAAAAATGATTATTGAAAAAGTTTTGTTTTGGTAAGCGTTTTCCTGTAGGATTGTGTCGCAATAGTTACTGTCAATTTCCCTGTTCTTTACTTCTTACTAGTAGAAGTATAGCAAATTCCTCCTGGAACACATGCAAATGTTATTTGAAGAAAAAAGCGTGCGATTAAGCATCTGTTCTCCCAGGCTGGAGGTATCAGGGGACTCTAAGACAGAGATGTGCATCTAAGAAATAACATTGCTTATTACAAGCAGAAATGTACACTAACATGCCTCGCCAAAAAAAAAAAAGAAAGAAAAAAAGCTCAGAGACATGTACAGAAATAAGTCTCTCTTTTTTTTTTTTTTGAGACTGAGTCTTGCTCTATCACCCAGGCTGGTGTACAGTGGCGTGATCTCGGCTCACTGCAACCTCTGCCTCCCAGGTTCACGTGATTCACCTGCCTCAGCCTCCCAAGTAGCTAGGATTACAGGCATGTGCTACCATGCCAGGCTAAATTTTGTATTTTTAGTAGAGACAGGGTTTTGCCATGTTGGCTAGGCTGGTCTTGAACTCCTGACCTCAAGTGATCTGCCCCCCTCGGCCTCCCAAAGTGCTGGGATTACAGGCGTGAGCCACCCCACCCAGCCAATCCTTTTATTTTCTATGAAAAATGATGAAAGGCAAATGGAAGAGCATGGCGAGCCAGCGGAGCCTGAGGAAGACCCCCATCCATAAGGTGAGAAGGCCTGGGGGAGAGGATCTGTCCCTTTGAGTGGGTGCTAGACAGAAGATGTCCACATCCTACCTCACTGCCTTCACTACACAAAGAATTCAGCTTTCTTACCAAAGGGGTGAAAGGTGGGAAATAGCAAAGCCATCAACAAATGATTTAGATCGTTTTTCTACAGAGAAAGATCTGAGACATATATCAATCTGAGGGCATTATCTAAAAAAATGTCAGCATCTGGAAACATTTTAGCCTTACAGAAAAGATGTGACATCTACAGATGACTTACAGCTTGATATATTTCTCCCTGTACAAAGAAGTTAAGGTTAAATAATAACAAACTGGAGAAGCTGTAGGCACTGAATTCTCTGTGGCAAGCCCGGAACAGCAGGAGGTTGCCAGGACACAGCTGGAATGGGCTTTGCTGGAGGCTGAGGCCCAGCCAAGCAGCTCATCCCAGAGACCTGGGTGCAAACCCAAACCCACCTGATTCAAAGAGCGTTGGGTGCTCGCCATGACAAGCGAGGTCTGTCAGCTTATTTAGGCCTGTGCTAACACCTGCTGCTTGTTTTTCCTGCAGTGCAGAGGGTAGTCACAACAATGTGAGTGAAGTTGAAGCCAGGGGAGGGGTTCTGTTGTGCAGCAGCCTCTCCATTAGGGAACACATTTGACCCTGCATGATTTGTGTCCCCACACTTTCTCTTGAAGCAGCAGCCATCATAAAGAAAAGTAAAAAATCCTTCAGTAGAATTTGAACCAAAAAATGACACTGCATTTCCACATTTGTAGAAGTTCTACCTTCTAACAAAGTAACAACTTCCTTTTTTTTTTCTTTGAGATGGAGCCTCGCTCTATCTAGGCTGTAGTGCAGTGGCGCAATCTCAGCTCACTGAAACCTCTACCTCCTGGGTTCAAGTGATTCTCCTGCCTCAGCCTCCTGAGTAGCTGGGACTACAGGCACGTGCCACCAAGCCCAAGTCCAGCTAATTTTTCCATTTTTAGTAGAGACCGGGTTACCCCATGTTGGCCAGGATGGTCTTGATCCCTTGACCTCGTGATCTGCCCGCCTTGGCCTCCAAAGTGCTGGGATTACAGGCATGAGCCACTATACCCAGCCAGAAACAACTCTCTAGAAATTTGTACCTGGAGCGTTAACATGATCATCTCAGCCTTTTTCCCTCTCTTCATCCTTCTCCTATCTCTATTATCTCCATCCTGCAAAAATGGGCCACAGGGGCATGTTGAGGGGGAAGAGAGTGGTAGAAGCGGCAAACAGGGCCTGTAGGACAAGTCTTTTGAGAGAACCAAGGTGGAGATGAGGCCGAGGGGTTCATAAGCATGATGAGTCTCTTCAGAGCAGCCCTGTGGGGCTGCACGGTCAGCTCCCTTCTGTGGGCCAAGCTGGGGGACAGCAGAAGCAGGCACAGCCCCCCTCAAGGGTGCCAGGATAACAGGGAAGTAGACACAGGCACAGATAAAGTCAGTACACAAGGTTACTATTGTCCATTCTTCATGAGGAAACTGAGTCTCGGGCTTGTTAACTAACCGTATCCACCGTTACACAGTAAGTGTCAGATCCAGGATCCTGGTCTTCTTCCCTTGCACAATCATTCCTCCCTTTGCATATTATTTTATTTATTTATTGTAGAGACAGGGTTTCACTATGTTGCCCAGGCTAGTCTTGAACTCCTGGTCTCAAGTGATCCACCTGCATCAGCCTCCCAAGGTGCTGGAATTACAGCTGTGAGCCACTGTGCCTGACCTTTAATTTATTTTTTTTAGGGACAAGTTCTGACTGTCATCCAGGCTGGGGTGCAGTGGCACAATTACAGGTGCAGCCTCAAACCTTTCGTGTTTTAGAGCACATCATTTGCTCACCTGTTAGTAACATGAATTAGAGAAGTCCCACCCAGAGACAGACGGACATGTTTTTATCCTTTTAAGAACACTTGGGGCTGGGCGCAGTGGCTCACACCTGTAATTCCAGCACTTTGGGAGGCTGAGGTGGGCGAATTCCTTGAATCCAGGAGTTCAAGACAAGCCTGGGCAACATAGTGAGACCCTGTCTCTACAGAAAATACAAAAATTGGCCTGGTATGGTGACATGTGCCTGTAATCCCAGCTACTCAGGAGGCTGAGGTGGGAGGATTGCTTGAGCCATGGAGTTAGAGGTTGCAGTGAGCTGGGATTGCACCACTGCACTCCAGCCTGGGTGACAGAGTGAGACCTTGTGTCAATATCGACATAGATATAGAGATTTCTTTTTTTGAGACAGGGTCTCTTTTATATTTGTATATAAAAGAGCATTTGGGGAAAAGAATCCTAGATAAAACTCTGAAAAACCTTGCTAACACCCCCTGCCACCCCCGCACCCCACTAGGTAATGTTCCACTGGAGTAGAAGTCCTTCCTTCCCAAAAAGAGGGAAACCACTGGAGTCCTAGACTTGATTTTCCCTGACTGGACCGAGAATGGTGACTTTAACTGTCTTCAAAAGCAAATAGTCACCAGAAGGGAAAAAAGAAGCAAGTAAGAAGAAAGAAATGAGAGAAGCAAAGATGAGTCTTTTATAAAGTGCAGAATACAATCCTTACTGAGAATATAGAAATGCATTAAACACCCACAAAATGACCCATGCAGGAAGTTCAAGGAGACATGCACAGAGACTGTCCTGCAGATTTGAATTACTTGAATGCTCCAGGGGAAATCAGCCAGACCCAGGCCCTGAAGAATGGGGCAGGAATCTCATCTGGTGGGTGCAGCTCTATCTCCCTGCCTTGAGAAAAGAGGCTTCACCTTCTCTTTACATATTTTTGGTGGTTTTTAGGAAACTGAGTTGGAAAGAAAAGCAAAACCCCAAAGCTGTAAAACGTGGTTGCTAACTCTTCCCATCTCTTCCAAAAATTATAAATTCTTACCAATTGCATTAGTTACTTGTGGCTGCTACAACAAATTGCTGCAAACTTGGTGGCTCAAAACAACAGAAAGGCTGGTGCGGTGACTCACACCTGTAATCCTAGCACTTTGGGAGGCCAAGGTAGGTGGATCATTTGAAATCATGAATTCAAGACCAGCCTGGCCAACATGGTAAAACCCTGTCTCTACTAAAAATACAAAAATTAGCCAGGCATGGAGGTGCATGCCTGTAAATCCCAGCTACTTGGGAGGCTGAGGCAGAAGAATTGCTTGAACCCAGGAGGAGGAGGTTGCAGTGAGCCGAGATGGTGCCACTGCACTCTAGCCTGGGTGACAGAGCAAGATTTCATCTCAAAGAAACCCAAACAACAACAACAAAACACACACAAAAAGGCCGGGCATGATGGTTCACGCCTGTAATCCCAACACTTTGGGAGGCCGAGGCGGGTGGATCACGAGGTCAGGAAATCGAAACCAGCCTGGCCAATACAGTGAAACCCTGAGTCTACTAAAAATACAAAAATTAGCAGGGTGTGGTGGCTCATGCCTGTAGTCCCAGTTACTCGGGAGCCTGAGGCAGAAGAATTGTTTGAACCCAGGAGACGGAGGTTGCAGTGAGCCAAGATCACACCACTGCACTCCAACCTGGGCGATTCCTTCTCAAAACACACACACACACACACACACACACACACACAAAAAAAAAAAAAAAAAACAAAAAAAAAAACAAGTTTATTATCTCACAGTTTTGGAGGCTAGAAATCTGAAATCAAGGTGTCAGCGAGCTGCACTCCCTCTGAAAGCTCTAGGGGAGGTCCTTCCTCTTCTCTTCCAGCTTCTGGTGGTCCAGAGGTCCCCTGTGGCAGCATCACTCCAATCTCTGCCTCTGTCTTTGTATGGTCGTCTCCTCTGCATCTGTGTCTTCTCTTCTGTCTCTTTCTTGCTCTTAAAAAAAGATTTCATATTGAATAGAGATGGGATCTCACTATGTTGCCCAGACTGGTCTCAAACTCCTGGGCTGAAGCAATCCTCCCACCTCAGCCTCCCAAAGTGCTGGGATTATAGGCGTGAGCCACCACATCTGGTTGCTTCTATCTCTTTATTTATTATTATTATTTTGAGATGGAGTCTTACTTTGTTGCCCAAGCTGTAGTGCAGTGGGGCGATCTCAGCTCACTGCAGCCTCTGCCACCTGGGTTCAAGCAATTCTCCTGCCTCAGCCTCCTGAGTAGCTGAGATTCCAGGTGCACGCCACCATATCTAGCTAATTTTTGTATTTTTAGTAAAGATGGCATGGGGTTTCACCTTGTTGGCTAGGCTGGTCTCGAACTCCTGACCTCAGGTGATTCGCCTACCTTGGCCTCCCAAAGTGCTAGGATTACAGACCTAAGCTACTGAGCCGGGACTGTGGTTTTTTTTTTGTTTGTTTTTTTGCAGTGGTGAGGGGCGGGGCTTGAGACAGGGTCTCACTCTGTCCCCCAGACTGGAGTACAGGGGCACAATCTTGGCTCAATGCAGCCTTGATCTCTCTGGGCTCAGGTGATTTTTTCGCCTCAGCCTCCCGCATAGCTTGGACTACAGGTGTATGGCATCATGCCCAACTAATTTTTGTATTTAAGAGATGAGGTTTTGCCACGTTGCCCGGGCTGGTCTTGAACTCCTGGGCTCAAGCCATCTGTCTGCCTCGGCCTCCCAAAGTACTAGTATTAACAGGTGTGAGTCACTGCACTCGGTCTAAGCAAAGCGTTAAATACAGATAAAGACATTTAAGAGTAACTTCCAAGTATTATTATTTGGCTGAGATTTTGAGCTTAAGATTTCATTTTCTGGTATGTCTGGGTTAAACAAAGGTTTAGTACTAGAGTGCTAGAGTGGCACTTTCTCTCCACTCACATGGAGGAGTCCAAGGGGCTGGGCCCAGTCTGGTGTCTGGGTCAGGAACAGTGCTCTCCCTCCTCTGGTCAGGACCTCTCTGTAGAGGGGAGGAGAAAAATAGGTTTTCCTCTCTATTTATCTTAGGTGCAGTCAAATTAGACTAAGAAAAGACAGATTGGCCGGGCACAGTGGCTCACGCCTGTAATTCCAGCACTTTGGGAGGCCGAGGTGGGTGGATCACGAGGTCAAGAGATCGAGACCATCCTGGTCAACATGGTGAAACCCCGTCTCTACTAAAAATACAAGAAATTATCTGGGCATGGTGGCGCGTGCCTGTAATCCCAGCTACTCAGGAGGCTAAGGCAGGAGAATTACCTGAACCCAGGAGGCGGAGGTTGCGGTGAGCTGAGATTGTGCCATTGCACTCCAGCCTGGGTAACAATAGCGAAACTCCGTTTCAAAAAAAAAAAAAAGAAAAGACAGATTAACAGAAAAACAAGGAAGTTTATAGTGCATGCATTTTGCTTATGTGCAGCACTCAAAGGGTGTGTGACTCAAAGGGTGGCTGGAACTCAGATGTATATAGCTTCTCTACATCGCTAATAAATCTGTAGTGAAGTGGCAAGACAAAAGGACTTCAGGCTCCTGGGAGTGTCAAATTATAGGAATGCAAATATATGGGGAAGCTGATGGTAGATAAGGGCCAGGGAGGAGGGCTTGTTAAGTGGGTTCTGCTGGTGCTGTCTTCAGTTGTCACCTGTAATTACCTTTGGTCCTTCCTGATGGAGAGAGGACTGGGGACTGTTTTACAAATATATGCCACGCTTTTTAGGAGAAAGCGGAGGAGGTGGGGCGGGGGGGGGGGCGGGGAGGGTGAGCAAAGTGCTGTTTCTGTTTCTGCCTTTTTTCAGTTACCTTCAGCTTAAAGTAACCCTTACAGTAAAGTGGCTTATTTTGTGTGTGTGTGGGGGGGCATATTCATCCTTCTCCTGAAAAGTCTGCAAAGACCTGTGTGGGCCACCCCTGCCTTGCAAATCAATCCCCTCTTTATCAGTGCACCAGGTGTGCCAAGACATAAGTGACCTTCTGTGAGGGGCTAAACATAAATCCCCTTGTGTTATAGATCACCCATAGTTGACCCTCCAGAAGGTCTGACAGTGGTTCAGTGGTATAGGCGCTACCAAGTGCAGCCAGTCCACGACAATGTTCCCATAGGGGTAATGCTCCTTTTCCCGAATAACTATAGCAGAAAACATTATTTATTCTTTTTCCAGATAATGTTGCTGAGAGTACTCCTCGTTGGTGGCTTCTTAAGG
The DNA here is from genome assembly GCF_030222135.1 of Aotus nancymaae. Lineage (NCBI taxonomy): Eukaryota > Metazoa > Chordata > Mammalia > Primates > Aotidae > Aotus > Aotus nancymaae. Next base: position 24,573,113 of record NW_026988455.1, read on the forward strand.
TTGTATTTCTTTTTCTTATTTTTCTTATTATTTTTTTGAGACAGCGTCTTGCTCTGTAGCCCAGGCTGGAGTGCAGTGGTGCAATCACAGCTCACTGCAGCCTCAAACTCCTGATTGTTAAAATATGCGCTTTAAATGAAGAGACCCCCTAAACAGGCTTTGTTTATTCACCTGGGTGCAGATGGGCTAAGGCCAAAAAGGGCGTTAGCGAAGGGTGGTGGGATAGGAGTTGGTTTTATAGGTTTGGGGTGGGCAGTGGAAAGTTACAAAGTAAGATCAGTTACAGTGATGGGGGTAGGGACAGGGAGTATACATTAGCATAAGTTTAGTTACAATGGCAGATGGGGGAAGGCGTAAGAGTAGTTAAGATGGCAGGGTGGGGATCCTCCTGCCTCAGCTTCCCAATAGCTGGGACTACAGGCTCATGCTGCCACACCCGGCTAATTTAAAAACATTTTTTGTAGAGGTAGGGTCTCACCATATTGCCCAGGCTGGTTTCAAACTCCTAGCCTCAAGTGACTTCCCACCTCTGCTTCTCAAAAGGGTTGCATTTCTCGATGAAGCCAGCCACTAACTCATTCTTCTACTTCTGCTGGGAGCTGTGACCTACATCTCTCCAGCCCATGCGTGCCTAAGGATGCGTGGGGTGCCGGGCACAAGCAGGACACCCTGCACACAGAAATAAACTTCAATGGAACCGATGCCTGATGTGCTGAGGGGGAAATTTGGTTTAGTTTTGCCTTTTAAACTCTGAGGCTTCAACAGAAATACACGATGCCTGCTGTTTTTAGGGGAAAAAAATGGGTTTAGCTCTGCCTGTTAAATCTGGATACTGTGAAGCACACCCCATTCACCACCCTTTGCTGAAGACCTACTTCATGTGGGGCTTTGTGCTAGACTCACGGCATCGCCTCAAGAAATCTACCGTTTAATTAAAGAAAGGAGACAAAGGGCTGAAGGTGTGAGAACATACGAATGATAAATAACAGGCAAATAACAGGAAGGAAGGGCAGTGTAAGGTGAAATCCCAAAATGAGTGGTAAATGTCAGCATCACCCTTTCCACTGTCACATGGTGCTGTGATGCTGTAAAAAGCAAAGGTTCAAGTCTTGGGGACCTTTGGCTGCAATATTAAAATTGCTTCCTGCCAGGCCTCCATGTGCAAGCCTGGACCCAGAAAGTCTGAAGTCCTGCCTGCCTTGGCTGTTCGCCCCCCACCTACCGCCTGCATTCAACATTATCCCTGGTTGCCCAGCGGAGCTTCCCACGGACATTGAGCTTCTCTCCCCACCCTGCCATCTTAACTGTTACTGTGATTATATGAATACTCCTCACCCCACCCTGACATCCTAGCTACTCTTACGCCTTACCCCACCAGCCATTGTAACTGAACTTATGGTAATGTATGCCGCTTGCCCCTACCCCCACCACTGTAACTGATCTTACTTTATAACAGCCGTGGCCCCCAAAAAAGTGCCCCAACCTATAAAACCAGTTCCCACCCCTACTCTCTTCACCAGTCCTTTCTCGGATTGCACCCAAGCACGAGATAAAACTGCCTTGTTGCCCACGCAAAGCCTGTTTGGAAGGTCTCTTTATTAAAAGCGTTTAATATTCAGTACTATTGGATGAGAATAACACCTCCATAGCTGGATCACAGCTAAGTTCACCGCTTCAATTGGATGATGATGAAATTGGACGCAGCACAGTGAAAAGCTTAGAAACAACTGGAGCAATAAGGGATGGTGATTATATAGATGTATTCATCAAGTTTTAAAATTTTCAGCTGCAGAGGCCTCTTAGGATTAATCAGTTAGCTGATACTTATTGACAATCTGAATGCAGGACAAAGTGATCCCTGCCTTAACAAAAGAATATTGCTGAGCTGACAAGTCCAGTGCTCCAGAGAGCTGGAGAATACCTCTGGAAGTGTTTGTTTAAGGCTGCATATATGCCAAGGCATTAGAAAAGCTATTGGTCAGGAGAAGCTGGAAGTGAAAGACAGAAAAGGTCTGAACTGAGTCCTAATGGGTTGTAGAGGAACTGAGCTGGGCTTCGAGGACTTTATTCTGAGCTAATGATTCCTGACACGTGTTTCCTGAAACTTTGAAATGCTAGTTCTGAGAAATACTCAGAAAAAGAAAGAAAGAATGAGAAAAGAAAAAGAAAAAATGGATTTGGGGTCAAATAAGTAAAATGTAGGGTCACAAGGAATTTCCATTAATAAGATCAGACTGAATTTCCCCACAATTTTCAAAGACTCGATACACAGCAGTTAAAATTTAAAACTGAAATCATTTTCAGATTGTCATTCAAATGTCTGCTTTATACAGATATGAAATTGTTCACATTTAGAATAAGGATGAATAGCCGGGTGCAGTGGCTCACACCTGTAATCCCAGCACTTTGGGAGGCCGAGGTAGATGAATCACCTGAGGTCAGGAGTTTGAGACCAACCTGATCAACATGAAGAAACCCTGTCTCTTCTAAAAATACACAATTAGCCAGGCGTAGTGGCACTTGCCTGTAATCCCAGCTACTTGGAAGGCTAAGGCAGGAGAATCACCCGAACCCGGTAGGTGGAGGTTGGGGTGAGCTGAGATCGTGCCACTGCACTCTAGCGTGGGCAACAGAGCAAGACTCCATCTTAAAAAAAAAATCATAAAATAAAGATGAAGTGATGAAATGGCCAAAGGCACTTTGGCAAGCTAGAGCTTAGGCCTGCTGTCAGCCCGAGAGGCAGCAAGGAACAAGTGTGAAAGGGAGGTAAGGAAAGAACCCACTGGTTCCGGGGTGAGAGCCAGAGGTGGCTCTGATCATGGAGGCAGTGAGCTTGATCTCTCTCCTTTTGGCAGCCTGACCACCCACCAGGGCTACCTGGTGCAGGGCTCTGGAGAATATTTTTTGCAGAGATCTGTCTTCATGCAAATGTTGACTAATCAGTGTGTTACAAGATTCTTTGGCCTTGTGTGAGGTATGGTGACTTATGGCTGAGGCTCTAGAATATTGGATAGAAGGAGAGGCACGTCCGTATTTCTTGCTTATCCCGTCAATGCATGTGAAGTTTCCTGATAGCACCCAGGCGTGGTCTGTTTCCATTTAGGCCCAAGAACCATCACTCCACGTTCTGTTTGGCCAAAGCACTCCTTCTCCGTGACTTCCTATGTCCCACTACGAGATGAAGGCAGCAAATAAACCTCTGCCGTTTATGAAAACATCATTACCGTGTGACAGAGAAACAGCAGCTGTTCGAAAGGGTGCCCTAGGAAAAGGGGAGATTGTGTTTAATATAAAATACTTCATCATATCTAAAGTATTTCTTTGCCAAACAGAGCAGTTTTCATCCTCTTCTAGCCTCTGCTTAGAAATTATTGACTTTCTGGTCAGGCGCGGTGGCTCACGCTTGTAATCCTAGCACTTTGGGAGGCTGAGGTGGGCAGATCAACTGAGGTCAGGGTTTCGAGACCAGCCTGGCCAACACGGTGAAACCCCATCTCTACTAAAAATACGAAAACTAGCTGGGTGTGGTGGTGCATGCCTGTAATCCCAGCTACTTGAGAGGCTGAGGCAAGAGGATCGCTTGAACCCAGGAGGCGGAGGTTACAGTGAGCTGAGATGGCACCATTGCACTCCAGCCTGGGTGACAGAGTGAGAATCCCATCTCAAAACCCTGTCTCTACTAAAAATACCAAAAAAAAAAAAAAAAAAAATTAGCCAGGCATGCTGGCACATACCTGTAATCCCAGCTACTTGGGAGGCTCAGGCAGGAGAATCACTTGAATCTGGGAGATGGAAGTTGCAGTGCTCTCGAGATAGCGCCACTGCACTCCAGCCTGGGCAACAGAGCGAGACTCTGTCTCAAAATAAAAAGTTCTGAAAATTTCTTGAATGAATATGCTTTGAGGTATCTGAGCAATTTGATAGTTGTGGGTATTTCTGAGTATCGCCCATGCCAATGGACCCATCAGCTGTATTCCAACGTGCTCTGCATATGACGTCTTATCAGTAAATGCCTAGTACTAGATATTAAGCAATCTGTGTGAGTCTGTTGTAATTAGGCCCCCTCTTGTTTGGAAAATAATATACAAAGAGAATCACTAAATTAGATTTTGAATGCTATGAATTTAAGTGTGAATATCCTGGTTGCTTTTTGGCTCACCACTGAAGTTATTCAGATGTGATAAGGAAATTGGTTCCCGAGGTGGGCAAGGATCGAAACCATGGAAATGAAAGACGTAATGAGAAACACAGGTGTATTGCTTGGAGACCGCCTAGAACAGTTTAGTTGCCAGCCTAGCAGGCTAAATTTAGAAGGCAGGAACAAAGCTTGTTTCTTCTCTTGATTTGTGAGATAAAATGGGTCACCCAGACATGAAATAACCAAAATTGCAAGTGGACCAGAACTGTTTCTATGTTATTTGGAGCTTGCCTCCAGGTCTGGGGCCTCCCCCATGGCCCTCAGTTTCCTTATCTAGTTTTTTAAAAATTGAGGCATATTCCAGCTTTGTTCAAACTGAAGAATGCTCAGAATCCAGAGAATCTCTTTCTTCATCGGAATTTTTTTTTTCTCAGAAGTAACCAAAACAGGGTGAAAACCAGATGAAAACCGCGGCTATTCTGGTTGGAAGGTGGTGGGGACAGGCGTTTTCCCTCAACTTTTCATCCTGTGTGGTCCTGAGTGCTGGAAGAACCTCTAGTTCCTGAAAAAGCACCATCTGAAAATCCTGGGATGGTATCAGGAGAATTGGCTTTTCCAGACCCTCCAAGCTGCACGTTGTTCCGCTTTCTGTTGCTCATGGCACACCACCCCAAACTGAGTGCCAGGTTTTGGTCGAGAGGCGGGAGCAGAAGTGAGTGGGAAGCTGAGGCCAGAGCTTTTACTGGGGCTTCTGTGAGAATGGCAGGGCAGGGCAGGAGAAACAGTTTGAATGATTCCAGCAGGCTTTGGGCTTTAGGGGTGGCCTCTAGTTGCCTGGTTCCCAGCTCTTGGATAATTTAGGGCAGGGGAAATATTGGCTTGTGTGAGAGTAAGATAAAGGGGTGGCTGGAGTATAGACTTGGAATTGGTTGGTTTGCTTAGGAAAGGCAAGGTCTCAGCAAAGCCCTTGGCTAGCTCTAAGAATGGCCTAAGCCCTGGAGAGGCAGTCTCTCCTTGGCCAGCCAGGTTTTTCAGATGTCAAAACATTATAAAAGAGCTGGGCATGGTGGCATGTGCCTGTAATCCTAGGTGGGAGGACTGCTTGAGTCCAGGAGTTCCAGACCTGCCTGGGCGATATAGCAAGACCCGATCTCTAAAAAAATAAATAAAAATTCTAAGGTACAGAAGACAAAAACACGTGACTAAGACATAGGAGAACCTGGAGGAAGCCTCTTCCAGGCTTTTATAATCAGCTTTGGAACTCACAATGTGTGTCTTAGCATGCTCTTTTGGTTGAAGCCATCCTGAACCCACCCAGATCTGCAGTCAGGTGCCCACCTATTCCAGCTTGCCGGGAACTCTTTGCTGTTTTAATTAATTAATTAATTTTTGAGACAGAGTTTCACTCTTGTTGCCCAGGCTGGAGTACAATGGCGTGATCTTGGCTCACCACAACCTCTGCCTCCCGGGTTCAAGCGATTCTCCTGCCTCAGCCTCCCAAGTAGCTGGGATTACAGGCATGCACCACCATGCCCAGCTAATTTTGTATTTTTAGAAGAGACGGGGTTTCTCCATGTTGGTCAGGATGGGTCTTGAACTCCCGACCTCAGGTGGTGATCTGCCTGCCTCGGCCTCCCAAAGCACTGGGATTACAAAGGATTACAAGCATGAGCCACTGCACTAGGCTTTTATTTATTTTTTTTTTAGACTGAGTTTTGCTCTTGTTGCCCAGGCTGGAGTGCAATGGCGCGATCTCAGGTCACTGGAACCTCTGCCTTCCAGGTTCAAGCGATTCTCCTGTCTCAGCCTCCCAAGTAGCTGGGATTACAGGCGTGTGCCACCATGCCCACCTAATTTTTTGTATTTTTAGTAGAGACGGGGGTTCACCATGTTGGCCAGGCTGGTCTCAAACCCCTGACCTCAAGTGATCTACCTGCCTCTGCTTCCCAAAGTGCTGGGATTACAGGCGTGAGCCACCGTGCCTAGCCCTTTGCTAGTTTTGGGGATCTTCCTTGCAAATACTGAGAATATCCTGGGCAAAAAGGGACAATGAAAGGGGAGGAGACCTAGACAGCACCTCTCAGGGAGGAAGCGGCCAGGTCATGCTGTAGAAATACACATGGGATGGGAGATATTTCTATAGCTATCTTTGGAAAACACAGCATCAGGAAGGGAAAGTGTCAACAGAGACAGGAGACAGGGCCTGGAGACTTGCCTGGTTCCCAGGAAGGTCACTGGTCACAAAAAGAGAAAGAAAAGGGTGTTAGAGATACATGTAAAAGTGAATGCCCCGACAAGACCAGATGGCCACATAAAAAAGCATTCCAATTCACAGTAATGTTAGTGCACCTATGCGTTTACAGATGAATCTTTATTACATATACATTTAGAGTCAAATAGCATATGACAACAATACAGATATTAGGGCAGTTTCAAGGATTTCACAACAAAGTTTTGCAGTTTACGTCAGTGGTACCCATTAATTACACATGACATCTAAACATTACCAGAGATTGGTTATATTTGGCTATATTTGGAAAAGTTCCTCAAGGAAGGAAAAAAAGGCTTTTAAGATATTCCCCTCAGAGGCTGGGTGTGGTGGCTCATGCCTGTAATCCCAGTACTTTGGGAGGCTGAGGTGGGCAGATCAAGAGATCAGGCATTCAAGGCCTGACCAGGCCTGACCAACATAGTGAAACCCCATCTCTACTAAAAATACAAAATTAGCCACGTGTGGTAGCGCACACCTGTGATCTCAGCTACTCAGCAGGCTGAGGCAGGAGAATCGCTCGAACCCAGGAGGTAGGGGTTGCAGTGAGCCGAGATCATGCCACTGCGCTCCAGCCTGGGCAACAGAGTGAGACTCCATCTCAACAACAACAACAATAAAAATGTAATCCCAGCACTTTGGGAATCCGAGGTGGGTGGATCATGAGGTCGTGAGATCGAGACCATTCTGGCCAACATGGTGAAACCCCGTCTCCAAAAAAAAAAAAAAAAGACAAAAGGGTAAAAAAAAAAAAAAGACATTCCTCTCAGAAACGAGACTTTGCAGCCCACAAATATGGATTTCCCTTTTCAGTCTGAAAGGTGATGAAGTAGTTGGTGGAAAGGGGTTGGAGGGGCTGGGTCCAGTTGATCCTGGGGCAGCCCCTGTGTCCTGGGCATCACCACCCTTTCACCACACGGGGACTAGGTGGCAAGAAGAGGGCATCACAGGAGGCTGAGCACGCACACAGGATTCTGGGGTGAGCAGCAGGCAGACTCTTCACTAAGATGGGCTCTCTAGTAATAGTTTGCCAAAATGCTTCCTACCTGAAGCAACAGTCCTCAAACACTAATGGAAGAGAGTCTCATTTAGCATGGAAAGAAGGAGAAGAAATATCTCAGAATACACACGTGGAAATGTACAGGAGTACCCAGAGAAAAGCTTCAAGTGAACAGAGGAACAGACAGAGAACTTGAGTAAATGGAGAGACATTTTCTGTCCTGAGACAGAAAAACAGCATTACAAGGATATCCCTCTCTCTAAGTTAATCTAGACATTTAAGGTGAGGCCAAAAACAAAGATAAAAGCTTGAATTTTCCCTTTAGCTTAGTGAGTTTGGGGGCCCAAGGTATTTTCCTGGCTGGGTGCAGTGGCTCACACCCATAATCCCAACATTTTGGGAGGCCAAGGTAGATGGGTCACTTGAGGTCAGGAGTTTGAGACCAGCCTGGACAACATGGTGGAGACCCCATCTCTACTAAAAATGCAAAAATTAGCTGGTGTGGTGGTGCACAGCTGTAATCTCAGCTGCTTAGGAGGCTGAGGCAGGAGAATCGCTTGAATCCAGGAGGCAGAGGTTGCAGTGAACCGAGATCACTCCACTGCACTCCAGCCTGGGTAACAGAGCAAGACTCTGTCTCAAAAAAAAAGATATTTTCATTTCACAATCCTATGTTAAAAAGGAAGTGGTCTTTGACTCTGCGGAAAGGAGAGGGTCTGGAGGTTGAGCTTAATTGCTAATGACTAATGATTTAGTCACTCACACCTACATAAGGAAGCCTCCACAAACCCCCTAAACAGTGGGGTTCAGAGAGCTTACTGGTGGATGAACACCTGAAACCTGGAGCTGCCGAGAGGGTGGTGCGCCTGGAGAGGGTGTGAGGCCTCCGCGCCCACCACCGCATACCTTGCCTTCTACATCTCTTCTATCTGGCTGTTTCCGAGTTGCATCCTTTATACAAAGCTGATAAAGCATGTTCCTGAGTTCTGTGAGTCATTCTAGCAAATTACCAAAGCTGAGGAGGGGTCGTGGAAACCTCAGTTCATAGCCAGTTAGTTGGTCAAAAGTACAGGAGACCCAGGACTTGTGACTGGCGTGAGAAGTGCAGATAGAGACAGTATGCGGGGCTGCGCCCTTAACTTGTGGGATCTCCTGCCACTACCAGGAAGGTAGTCACAGAATTGGGTACAATTCATTGTAGGACGCCCAGTTGATGTAGGAGACGTGGAGAAATGGTGTTGGAAAAGACACCACACATGTGGCATCAGAAGCATGGTGGGGAAAACTCTTGATTCTTTTGGTGTCAAAAATGTAGGATTTGCGTCAGGCTGGGCATGGTGGCTTACACCTGTAATCCCAGCACTTTAGGAGGCTGAGGTGGGTGGATCACAAGGTCAGGAGTTTGAGACCAGCCTGGCCAACATAGTGAAACCCTGTCTCTACTAAAAATGCAAAACTATTAGCCAGACGTGGTGGTGGTAGGCACCTGTAATCCCAGCTACTTGGCCTCCTGCTGAGGCAGGAGAATGTCTTGAACCTGGGAGGCGGAGGATGCAGTGAGCCGATATCACACCTTTGCACTCCAGCCTGGGCAACAGCGAGACTCTGTCTCAAAAAAAAAAAAAAAAATGTGGGATTTGCTAGAAAGGCACTGGCTCATAGAAGCATATGGTTTGGGAAGAGAAAGGGTAAAAGGGTGTGGGGTGGGGAACCTTTGATTCCTGGGTGGCCATGTGGTCACCCATGATATGGAGCCATAACTGTGCTGTAATCAGTTACTAAAGGTAAAAGTTACCAGTGGAATTTAGAGATGCATCCAACTCCTGGGGAACTGATTCACTAGAATGATAAGAAATGCAAAATAATAAGAAAAAAGCATAATCTCTCGGTTATTGCTACCTGTATTAGCTAAAATGAAAGTAAATGAGAGTGCTGGGTGGACCTTGAGGCTGGACCAGGGTCAGATTTGGGTTGGCCTGAGCTCAGACACAGTTTCAGGGCCACCTCCCAAGAGGAGATATATAAGGGGACAAAAAGAGTCCTTCTAAGACCTGTGGTCACCAAGAAGGTAGTCAGTGTGGGTGGCGGGAAAAAAACCAGTAACTACTGAGATCAGGAGGTACAGAGCACGGAACTGACTCATTTTGTGAATCAGTATCATCAGCTTCTTGATGAGTGTTTACCAGCTTGAATTCTGAGAATAACTAATTTAGGGGCAGTATCTTTGTTTTTGAATACTGCAGAGTGAAAGAGCATGCGTGGGTTGATACAGGACCCACAGCTCACTATGGAACAATCACAGATAGCTGTACATGATTCAGACACACAGGAGGTTATTCCCAAGGGAAGAGCCAGTTTGGTGGACTGGATAAAAGCCACTGTAAGATCTAACTATCCTGAAAAGGGGGCTTGCCTGACTCCCGCTATAAATGCCAAGTGGAGCACCCCAGCTAACATGCTTCAAATGCAAGCCATGTGGGATTGGCTTATGACTGGGATACTCACCCGCTGAATACGCCTGTTACCCACGTCATGGTAAACGCTGTGGTTCAGGGGGCTCCTTTGATGTGGATACCCCATATGACCTCGCTATTGAAAATGGAGGGAAAGTTCCAGAAGCCTTATCAAATTTGCTGTTTCAGCTTCCTCGCATGGGTCTTACAGGTGCTAATAAAAATACTGGGTTAATTTTTAAGTGAATGAGGAAAGGCAGAGGGGAGAGTCAGGGACACCTTGATAGGGAGCCCCACGCACTGTGGTACCAGTGCTTGTTGGTGAAGCTTAACCCAGTGGCAATTATAGTGAGAGAATATAGAAATGTAAGGATTGGGAGGATTAGGTGAAAGATTGCATGAACATTGGAGTGTTAAACAGGCTTTATGTGAAGAGGGTGTGTCTCTTCCTGAATGTTTTATGTGAGTGAATATCAAGTCTGATTGTAGAATGCCTCCTCTACCTAGTATTGTAAAACCAAAAATTGTTGGGGAGGTCCTAATGAAGGCTTCACTTAGGAAGATCAGGATTGATGAGATTAAGGTGAAAGTAAGAGTAAAAATTGGTATGTTTGAAGTTGCTGTATCTCTTTTACCTGAACGTCCTATGGAGATGGACTGGTATCTCACTGCAGAACTGCTGCTATAAAACAAAAGGCATTACATTTGCTTTTCAAGCAGTATTAATTGGACACGCTATGTGGGGAGCAGAAAGATTGCCTGAGCCCACACAGTGCAGAGGAGAAGCTGGAGTGCTGGGAGGGACGAACTCAGGGTGGGATAGACCTGTGTGGAGTGGAAAGTGGGGCTAATGGACAAAGCCCGGAGAGGAATCCCAGCCACATCCACTGGGCTTTGGACCAGTGAATTCCCACTTGGGGGCATTTACTAGCTTGCTATCAGACATTAATGGAGCCATCCCTATGACAAAAGGACATAAAATAATCTTGAAATCGATAATACCCACAATGTCCTATGTGATGTCCGAGAAAATTCTAGTGGGGATGGCAGTGCTCAGAGGAGCTCCATAATAAGATGAAAGTGGTTTATACAGGATCATGCTGCCTGGGGCACAAAGAAGCAGAAACTCACAAACAGGGAGAACAGGGAGCCTCTTTTCCCCCAGGACTGACTCAGAAATCGCATTAGGAGCTGCTAGATTCTATTATCACATGAACGGTGCTCTATAAACTGCTCTCGACTGACCAACAAAGAGTTGCATGGTGTGTTGATGACAGTTCCAAGATGAACACACTGTCTGTTTGGAAACATGCCCCTCTGATTGAAGAAGGCAAAAACAAATCAGCTCAGTGGGTTGAATTTCTAGCAGTGATGGAAGAGTTGAAGAGTGGTAAGAGCCTGTATGTTTCAGTTTTTACCAATTCATGGGTGATGGCCAATGGCCTGGTCAAATGGTCAGGCAGGAGGCCATGGAAACCTGTCCTATTAAAGAGATACTTGTATGCGGCATGGTTCTGTGGAACTCACTACGGGAATTCATTTTTTTCCTTCCTTCCTTGTTTTCTTTCTTCCTTCCTTATTTCCATCCTTTCTTCTTTCTCTTTCTTCTCCTTCCTTTCTTCCTCCCTCCCTCTTTCTTTCTTTTTCTTTCTTTCTTTTGACAGAGTCTAACTGCTCTGTCTGCCTTCACTTCAGAAGTGCTGGGATTATAGGCATGAGCCGCTGCGCCTGGCCACTGTGGGAATATGAGGGGTCCACTAAAGTAAGACATGTGGAGGCTATCAGAAGAATGGATACTTTGAACTTCCAGGTCCAGAAGGTGACTGTAATTGACAAGCAGGTATCCCCATGTACTCACCTGATGTGGCCATCTGGGTCCATAAGTGACTGGATTGGGGGAGGACTTCAGCAGTGCAGAGATGGACTGAATCTAGACACATTCCTCTTGCACTCTCTCAAGCACATAATGCTGATAGAACTGTTCTCTCTGCAAGCAAGAGACAGAGACTGCAGATGGCTACGGGGCAGATTCCCTAGTGGGGAGGCCCTGATCACAGCTGTCAAGTGACACTGATGTGTAGCCTTGAGGGCTACGAATAGGTCCTAAAAGGAATAGACACTGACTCTGCACTGGGCTTTGCTTACCTGGTAGAAGATGCAAGTGCTCAGAGTGCTATAGAAAAAACGGAAGAGGAAACATTGCCCAGATTTGGACAACTGATGGTAATTTCTTCAGACCAAGGACACAGTAGAGTCTTTACATCCAGCAATGGGCAGGGAGACATCTGCCTTGGAGTAATAGTTTGATAGAAAAGTGGAACAAGCAATTAAAACATTGGTTGTCTAATACAAGGGGGAGATAAAAACGTGAAAGGTTGCCTGAGACACTTTCTTGAGTGTGTGCTCACACTCAACATGAGAAATGCTAAAAGAGTGTCCGTGGCTGGGTGCAGTGGCTCGCACCTGTAATACCAGCATTTTGGGAGCCTGAGGAGGGAGGATCACTTGAGCCCAGGAGTTTGAGACCAGCCTGGGCAATATAATGAGACCCCATCTCAACAAAATTTTTAAAAAAAATAGACAGGCATGGTGGTGCACATCTGTAGTCCCAGCTACTTGGGAGGCTGAGGTGAGAGGATAACTTGAGCCGAGGGGGCCAGGGCTTCAGTGAGACATGATTTCACCACTGCACTACAGCCTGGGCAATACAGCAAGACCCTGTCTTGGAAAAGAAGAAAAAAAGAATGACTCCAGTAGATATTTCTCTCTCTCTCTTTTTTTTTTTTTTTTGAGATGGAGTCTTGCTCTGCTGCCCAGGTTGAAGTGCAGTGTTCCCAGGGTGCGAGATTTCGGCTCACTGCAACCTCTTCCTCCCTAGTTCAAGCGGTTCTCCTGCCTCAGCTTCCCAAGTAGCTGGGACTACAGGTGCCTACCACCATACCTAACTAATTTTTGTATTTTTTATAGAGATGGGGTTTCGTCATGTGGGCCAGGCTGGTCTCAAACTCCTGGCTTCAGGTGATCCGCCGACCTCAGCCTCCCAAAGTGTTGGGATTACAGGCATGAGCCACCAAGCTCAGCTGGTATTTCTCTTTCTTGTAGATCTGGGGAGAAGGGGGTGGGGACGATGCTGGTATGTCTATGCAATACTTGCCAAGAGAGAAGTATACTGGCATAACAACTGTAACTTTTTCTTTCTTCTCCACCTCACCTTAATTTTTTCCCCCACCAGATGTAATGGTCACAGGATCGGGCTGCAACTATAGCAGGGATGGTTCCTGAATAACAAGCAGCTGTAACTATATATATATATATATATTTTTTTTTTTTTTAACAGATTATCGCTCTGTCGCCCAGGCTAGAGTGCAGTGGCATGATCTTGGCTCACTGCAGCCTCCTCCTCCCGGGTTCAAGCAATCATCCTACCTTAGCCTCCCGAGTAGCTGGGACTACAGGCGCATGCCACCATGCCTGGCTAAGTTTTGTGTTTTTAATAGAGACGAGGTTTCATCCTGTTGGCCAGGATGGTCTTGATCCTCTCACATCTTGATCCACCTGCCTTAGCCTCCCCAAGTGCTAGGATTACAGATGTGAGACACTGCACCTGTCCCTTGTAACTATATTTTTAAACCTTATGACAGAATTCCAAAAGGCCTGATGGGGTAGGCTGTACCTTCATCCCATTTGAGAAACTGGGGCTAATGGTGAATGCAGCTATCTTGCCTGATAGTGAAAGTAGCCGACTCGTCCTGTGCCTGTGTAACCTTACCCTCTCTGAATGGGAGTGGATCGAGAAGGCTCTTGCTAGATTATACTGCTACCTGCAATCTGGACTAACACAATGGCCAAACCGAATGCCCCTTCCATCCAGGGTGGAAAAGTTTGGGTATAAATGAAAAGGAGGAGGAATAGTAGATAAAAGTAAAGAAATGAATAAATAGGTTATGTAACAAGGGAAACTCAATGTCATATTAATATTTTGAAAATGGCTCAGAGCAAGAGATGATAATGTCTCTTAGCTCAGAGGCCTGAAAGGGCAAAGCAATATTTGCAAAGACCACACCTGTTTCCAGAAGCTGACAAGATGGAACGGCAGCCTGTAAACCTGGAAGATACTTTTTTTTTTTTTCTTTTGCTGAGTCAACACATCATTATTAAACACCTGCGGTTACTGGGAGGAGGCAATGATGCTGGACACACTGTCGAAGTCAATCTTCTCCACGATGTTTTCGGGTTTAATGCTCTCTTCCTGGCTACAGACGAAGATCTGCCCCGACTGGTCGGCGCTCCAGCCATATTTGCTCATCCACACCTTTAGCTGGCTGTCCGATAGATCCCCGAGCATCTCGGCCAGCAGCCAACGGTCGATATGCTGGTAAGTGATACCCACGACATGGCAGATGAACTTTCGGACAGAGTCTTCAAAGCCAGTTATACCTTTCAAGAGGTCCATGTTTTCATCCAGGGCTTGTCAGAAGGTCTTGAAGTGGCAGGTCTCCAGTAGGTTCCCGAGGTACAAAATCTGCCGGATTGGCCGTTCTTCTTGATGTGCCTAGTCAATCATGCAGTTGCACAGGGTGAAGTCCGTGTGTGGCAGATTGGTGAGGGCCTTCAGCAGGATCTGGGCGGTGACTGTGGTCTGAAAGAAGGCTGGGTTGAACTGGTACAGTTTCAGGACAGCCAGGTTGGCTTCCAGATCATAGGCATTTTCCTTGGCCTGCGTCTCCACATAGCGCTCCAGGGTGGCCAGGTTCTCAGGATTGTACCTGTCGATACCCTTGAGCAATTTGCCCACGTTGGCTCTCATCTGCTCAAACATCGCCATGACTACTGTCGCCTTCCACAACCAGGGCTGGAGGCTAACGCCGGCTTGGCACGGCGTCCTCGAGGACGGGAAAAGGAAGAGGCTGTGGAAATGGAAACGACGTCGTTGTCGTTCCAGCTCCTTGGGGGCAGTGAAGGGAAAGGCTCTCGCAGCCGCCGCCACACTTTCCGGCAGCAATGAGACTTCCTCGCAGTCGCAATTGGCGCGTGCGCATTCGCTCCCTGGAAGATCCTTTCATACAGTATGATAGACTGGATGAATTATTTTGACTCAAGGGGATTCTGGTAACGTGTCCGTCTCTTTTGACTTCTGTGATCCTTCACAATAAGGTATCCATGGTCAAAGACCATGGAGTGACCTCTGATATAATAAAAAGATGAATATTTGGTCTTTGGCCCCAGTTCCTGGCACACAGCTCCTAAAACCCTTGGAGTGTCCTGAGGGATAGGAGTGTCTGTATGCTAAAGAGATGACTAATGCCTGGGGTCCCAGCTAGCTTCAGGATGGGGGCTGGTGGCCAGAAAACCAAGGCAAGATTAGAGGGAAAGGAGCTGGTGTTTGAGTTGATCACCGATTGCCAATGATTATCAATTATACCTACATAATCAAACCTCCTAATGAAACCTCCCTAAACGACGGAGTTCAGAGAGCTTCTGGGTTGGTGAACATGTGGGTGCTGGGAACTGGTTACCCAAAGAGGACATGGAAGCTCCAGTCTCTTCCTACATCCTTTGCCCCATGCTGCTTTTCCATCTGGCTGTTCCTGAGCTGTAGCCTTTATAAGAAATCAGTAAATAAACAACAAATGTTTCCAAGTTCTGAGTCTGAGCAGCAAATTATCAAACTGAAGGAGAGGTTGCAAGAACCCCCGATTTATGGGCAGTCAGAGGTACAGGTCTGGGACTTGTGACTGGCATCTGAAGTGGGGCAGCAGTCTTGTGCAGCAGAAATCTTAACTTGTGGGGTCTGTGCTATCTCCAGGCTGATGGTGCCAGAACTGAATTGACACCAGTTGGTGTCATTTGATGTCAGAGTGTGGTGAGGGAGACCCCTGCTCAGCTCCCTATGGCTTTTCTCAGCCTGTAGGAATGAGGGTGGACAGGTGGGGTGCTCCTAAACGTATTCTGAGTGCAGGTATGACCTGTGCAGACTATGGGTTTTCGGGGCTGCCAATGCTTCTGTCAGACCCTCCAGCCTCCTTCTTCTCTGAGGGGTCCCACTCACCCTCTTGTAAGTGGTACAAGGTCAGAGATAACCAGGTCCACCCATGTTTATGGTTTTCCATGACGTCAGACTTTATTGATGGTATTTCAATCATAAAAGCCACAAGCTACATGAGTTCCCAGGGAGGCAATTCTCGGTATTCAGAGCTGGAGGCACACAGGCTCAAGCCACTCCACAAGTCAGTCAACGTTGTAAATGGAACATAATAGTATACTTCATAGAAAAATGTTACGGAGTAAACATTCCACAACAAAGTAACATTTAATATCAAGAGAAAGGGGATGGGACTGGGTATGATGGCTCATACCTGAAGTCCCAGCACTTTGGGACGCCAAGGTAGGAGGATCACTTGAATCCAAACGCTGGAGACCATCCTGGGAAACATAATGAGATCTCATTTCTACAAAAATTTTTAAAAATGTTTATATATATATTTTTTGAGATGGCATTTCGCTCTTGTTGCCCAGGCTGGAGTGCAATGATGCAATCTTGCCTCACCGCAACCTCCGCCTCCTGGGTTCAAGTGATTCTACTGCCTCAGCCTCCTGAGTAGCTGGGATTACAGGCACCCGCCACCACACCCAGCTAATTTTTGTATTTTTGGTAGGGACGGGTTTTCACCATATTGGCTAGGCTGGCCTTGAACTCCTGCCCTCAGGTGATCCACCCACCTGGGCCTCCCAAAGTGGTGGGATTACAGGTGTGAGCCACTGCGTCTGGCCAAATTGTTTAAAAAGAAGGGGATAGGTACGGGCTAATGAACCAGTCCAAGGAGAGCAATGTAACAAAAAGAATATCCTTGTGTGGCCCCGGAGACCCACCAGTCTTTCAAGGAAGAGTCTGAGGTGGGTAGAACATTCAGTGGCAGATGCTGGGTACTGATCAGGAGTGACAGCAAGACCATGTCCATTAAGACGACTGTTTTAGACTCGGGCGCGGTGGCTCACGCCTGTAATCCCAGCACTTTGGGAGGCCAAGGCAGGCAGATCATGAGGTCAGGAGTTCAAGACCACCCTGGCCAACATGATGAAACCCCGTCTCTACTAAAAATACAAAAATTATCTGGGCATGGTAGCGGGCACCTGTAATCCCAGCTACTTGGGAGGCTGAGGCAGGAGAATTGTTTGAACCTGGGAGGTGGAGGTTGCAGTGAGCTAAGATCGAGCCATTGCACTCCAGCCTGGGCAACAGGGCGAGACTCCGCCTCAAAAAAAAAAAAAGGAGGGCTGTTTTAATCTGCTGAAATCCTGCTCTTTTAGTAGCCACAGAGTCCTCTGGTGAGGGTTGACAGTGGAAGAGTATGTTTGGTTATGTCTTTATCTGGTTGGATGCAGTCTTTATTTATCGAGGCAAAACATCTGGTTCCACTGGCAAGTTGCCTTTTGAAACATAACATGGATTTTTTTTCTTAGATGGAGTTATATGTCAATGATGCTCTACACACGCTCCCTCCTCCCCCCTTCTCTGTCATCCGGCCTGTGCTCATCAAACTAATGTGGACGTGAATCACCTGGGGACATCGTTGAATGAAGGTTTTGATTCAACAGCTCAGGGGTGAGCTGAATCTCTGCATTGGCTCACAAGCTCCCAGGAGATGCCACTGTAAGCAGCAAGGCCTGGTCTCTCAGTCTTAACAGATGTTTTCTGTGTAGAATCTCAGCTACTGATTTCTCTTGCCTCCTCAGCCCCCATTTTATGCAGAGCACTTTTAGCTAACGACTTTGTCTGTTATCATCTTACAGAGGCTACATTATGCTTTGTGTGAAAACCCTGCACTGGAATTTATTTATTTATTTATTAAGTTTTCCCTCAATCTTAAAATCAAATTTATTTTTCATCAATGAGAACACGTTTCAACACATGTACTAATACAAGTGAATGGACTGTGTGAGTTTCGCACAGAGCCATGCTGAGCAGTAGACAGCATCCCAGGGCACTGTCAAGGGGAGATGGAGGCACAGCAAACGGGGTGGTTTGGGAGCAGGGCTGAGAGTGTCTGATGACTTCAGACATGTACCCGCAAACTGTACTAAATCAGAGTTGCCTTAGGTTGGGCCAACCATAAACAGCTCTGTAGGACCAGGTACCCACGTTTGGCCTGTGCTCTGTCACTCGGGCTGCAAGGTGGGAGGGCTTGTTGTACACCTTTGCAAGCCAGGGTTTCTGTGAGTCAAGGGTAGCTACTGCCACCTGCCCAGCAGGTTTGGAAGGCCATCTGAGTGCAGCCAAGGGTTTTTGAAATGAAAGTTCTTCAAAGGATTCTCGAGAGGGCTGAAGGCATCAATGCTGGGTAAGCCTCAGGGAGGTGCAGGCCCTGGAGACAGCAGAGGGACACGGGGGAGACATGGGGGAGACATGGTGTCAGCAGTGAGACGAGACTTTCGGGAGGAGAAAGAGCGAGTCCCAGCAGGGATTGCAGAAGACAGGTGGGCAAAGGGCCTTTTTGGCCCCCAGGACAATTAGAGATTGAAGAAGGTCTCTTAGAGATGGCTTCAAGTTTTGGGACATCTTAGAGAAAAACCAGGTTTCGGTCATGGGAGGAATTGGGAAGAGCTTTCCCCAAATCTGGACAATGGAGTTACTGATTCATTAGTAGACCAAAGGGGAGAATTAAAGGGGAAATGGGAGGAGAGATGGGAGATGAGGCAACAGGCGGGAGCACTTAGAGGGGTTGAATTGCGTGAGGAGAGGTTACCACTGTGTGCGCATAAAGAGGCAAGAAACCTGGAATCACAGAGGACACCTTGAGCAGAGTTTGGCAACTCTTTTTTTTTTATTTTTTAAGACGGGGTCTCACTCTGTCGCCCAGGCTGAAGTGCAATAGTGCCATCTCGGCTCACTGCAACCTTAGCCTCCTGCTTTCAAACGATCTCCTGCCTCAGCCTCCCGAGTAGCTGGGAATATCCACCACACCCGGTGAATGTTTTTGCATTTTAAGTAGAGATGGAGTTTAGCTATGTTGCCCAGGCTGGTCTTGAATCCCTGACCTCAGGTGATTCGCCTGCCTCAGCCTCCCAAAGTGCTGGGATTACAGGTGTGAGCCACTGCACCTGGTCAGAGTTTGGCAACTCTTGAGGGAGAGATAAGCATGAATGTTTGGACTTGCAGAATGGCCGACCTCAGGCTAGCCGGACATTGGATCCAGCCTGGGCTGCAGGTCTCAGTGTGGCCGGTATAGTCTCTGCCATTTTAATTTCTGCACCCACAGGACCCAGCATGCATTCTGGTTGTTCTTGATGAGGAAGAGTAGGTTACTCCAGAAATGCTTGTTTGGTTAAGACTCTCTGATGGAGGGGGAGAAAGATTTGCCCTTAGACTGACATTGACATGGAATGTTCATATACATTCACACACATGTGGGAATTCTGGAAACTGTGCAATGGAATACGGTGCTCAGCTTCCAGTGTGATGGATACTCAAGATCTCTCCTTTATTTTACTTTTTGTCACCGATGCAAGGTTTTGAAAATGAAAGGGCCACATTCTGCCATATTTCAAAGTATGATTCAAAGGAAAATTATTCATCACTAGCAAAGAAAAAAAAATGAAACTCCAGGTAGCTTTCTTCCAGAAGCAATTAGCTGGTAGTTGTCACTGATTTATGTGACATCTGAGATTTAGTACAGAACAAGGCAGAAATGCCTTTGTGCAATGATGTAAAGGTGACGAGGTCTCCAAAGCAGCCTGAGTGTGCAGTCGCATTCTAGCTGCTGTCGTGCAGGCCTGGGGAGGGAGGGCACTCCAACATGACCGTAGCAGGGCAACATAGAGTGGGTGTGGTTGATTCTCACATTTGGGTATTGATTTTCTTAATGTCTTTGTGGCAGATTCTATTTCTTTAGATTGGCCACAACCGCATTTCTGGTTCCATGGGCTCCTCCTGAGCCTTGTCATTCCCGATCAAGATATTTCATCTCTGTTCTCTCACCTCTAACCAGGTTGAGCCTTTCTGACTGTGGCCAGATGAAGAACCTGTGTGGCTTCTTGGTTTGCCCTTAGACTTGCTTTTGGCCAGGGAGGCTCCCCTCCACCTCCATGGGCAGCATCACCCGAGCTCCCTTGCCTCAGGCTTCCAGCTGGGGTCAGCCAGCACAAGACAACAGGAGAAAATGAGAGCAACAGGGGGGAATGAGGCTGGGTTGGTCAAATCTTCAGAGCAACCCAGCTTCTGCCTGGTTCTCTCTCAGGAGCCCTGAGCCACTATCCAAGTGGGCTGGCTACTCTGGGGCTGCTGTCTCGGGCACCAGCTTGCAGCTACCACAGGTTCCATCACATGGAGCAGAGCTGTGCCGTCCCACTGAGCCCTGCCTGAATCACAGATCTGTGGGCTAAAGACATGGTGGTTGTTTTAAGCCACTAAGTTTGGGTGTAGTTTGTTATGCAACAACTGTGCTGGAAGCATTTCTATCTTTTCAGACAATCACTTTGGGATGTCTTAGAGACTGGGAACCAGAGAGCACAGACAGAGGAGATGGAGTCCCACGTCTTCACCATCATAGGCCTCAGTGTGTCTGATTTCTGTGACCTTCTAGGATTCCCCAGCAAGTTGCCAGTGCTTTGGGTTGGGTCATGTTGTTGTTAGATGTTTAAGGCTCTTTACGTATACATATATATGTTCTAAATACATCAAAACATAAATAACATCCAGGAATCAAAAGATAGAGGAAGACCAGTCATGTGTCATCTTTCCTTATCCATCACAATCCTGGCAGGACACACTAAAGGTATGAATAGTTTATCTGAAAAGAGTTTAATGAAGAGATTTTATAGAGCTGGGTAAAGAAACCAATGAGGGATGGGGAGGCACCAGGGACTGTAAAGACTGATTGTGGTTGCTCCCAGCTCTGAAGGGCAAGAAGAATGTTTGCTGCAATCAGAGGCTGGTAAGGGCTTGGGGCCAGGGACAGGGCCACATGGAACACAGCCATGCCAGGCTGCAGCAAGGAAGGAGGGGCAGAACAACTTCCCTGTCCTCTGTCTCTCTTCCCGCCCTCGCCCTCGTTTCCTCCTGTTGCTTTGTGCTAGCTGACCCCAGCTGGAAGCCAGAGGCAAGGAAGCTCGGGTGATGGAGAGGGGCGGTGGAGTGGGGGGCTGCCTCCCTGGCCAGAATCAACTCTGGGGGCAAACCAAGAACAGGCCTGCTCTGTCTCTGCAGCACTCCTGCTCCACAGCTCATATATCAGGGAAGCGCCTCAATCTCAGGGGTTTAGGTTATTTAGGCTTTAAACAAAAGATAGTTTTTGAGACAGATACAATGATGGCTGTGATAATTACATAATTAATGATATCTAGCTCGAATAAGCAGCTTAGTACATTAATGTACCAGATAAAGGATTTCTTTCTTTCTTTTTTTTTTTTTTTTTGAGACTGGAGTACAGTGGCGTGATCTTGGCTCATTGCAACATCTGCCTCCTGGGTTCAAGTGATTCTCCTGCATCAGCCTCCTGAGTCACAGAGACTACAGGCATGCGCCACCACGCCTGGCTAAGTTTCATATTTTTAGCAGAGACGGGGTTTTGCCATGTTGGCCAGGCTGGTCCTGAACTCCTGACTGTAAGGTCTGTTCTCGCCGAGGATAAAATGAAGAAACTGAGGCCAGCACGAAAATAATCCAATGTAAAGGAATTTATTTAGGCTCCTGGGTGAAGTTGTGCAGTCTAATGGAGGGGCCAGAGAAGTCGCACGGACTCCTCTCAGACGTGGGGTTTTATACGGAGTGAGGGAGCTGGATTGGTTGTGGGAGAGCAGGACTGCTATTGGGTAAGTTACAAGCCTTTACCTAGGACTTGGCTTGTTGTTGGTTGGAATTACTCGGCTGCTATTGGTTGTTAAGACTCGGCTGCTGCTGGTTGTTAAGACTTGGCTGCTATTGGTTAGCAAGAGGCTAGGGTTACAGCACCTTGTTTGCATACTGGGCTCTTTTAAGGGAAGGTCAGGCTGTGCGAGCTTGGGAGAAGGGAACAAGCCTGAGCATGTCTGAGCTTGCCTGAGATCATCCAGGCTTGTCCGAGCTTTTGAAAAAAAGGAGGGGGGGTGTGCATCTGTGCTGCTGGCGAGGCAACCGGCCTTACACTGACCTCAAGTGCTCCACCTGCCTTGGCCTTCCAAAGTGTTGGGATTACAGGTGTGAGTCACCATGTGTGGCCAGATAAAGGATTTCTTATAGTCAAATTCTTCAGAGCCTGATCCTCCAGTGAGTTCCAATTTTTACCCACCTGTTTACCCTAGCTATCTCTGGGGCAGGTAGAATTCTGAGATGATCTTCAAGATTCCTGGCCCCTGGTGCACACATACGTCCTGTTTTTCACTTACCCAAGTCCTCCTCTGCTTGCTTGCTTTCCTTTTTTTTTTTTTTTTTTTTGAAACACTGGAGTGCAGTTGTTCACAGAGCAAACTGAGGGTTGGGCTGCTATTTTGCAGCCCAATGAGATGCAGATAAACTGGGGAAGAAGAGAGTTTTTATTTTCTGCAACAGATAACAGAGAGAAGGCCTGGAAATTATCGCCAGACCAACTCAAAATTACGAAGTTTTCCAGAGCTTATTCACCTTCTAAGCTATAGGTTTGTGTGTAAGTGTGGATTCATCTAAAGACGTAAGTGATTAACTTCCTTTAATCTGTAACTAAGGTCTGAGTCCTGAAGACCTTCCTCTGGAGCCTCAGTAAATTTACTTAATCTAAATGGGTCCAGGTGCTGGGGTGATTACCCTTATCAGGAGACAATCTCCTGCTTAATCACAAAGGTCTGGGGAGTTCCTTCAGACCCCCAATAAACTTGTTTGTGGAGGCCTGGGGAGTTTCTTCGGACCCACAGTAACACTTGTTTAATCCTAAATTGGTCCTGTTAAGAATTCCTTCACGCAGGAGGCTGAGGCAGGAGAATTGCCTGAACCTAGGAGGCGGAGTTGCAGTGAGCCGAGATCGCGCCATTGCACTCCAGCCTGGGTAACAAGAGCGAAACTCCGTCTCATTAAAAAAAAAAAAAAAATTCCTTCATTATTTTGTCATGCTTTAAGGCCCAGGAAAGGCCTGGGCAAAACTCTTGGTGGGCTTTTGTTACATCCCAGCCTTTGTATAAGGGCACTGCCTTTTAATATTTAACTTAACTACTCAGTAAGTACTGAAACAGTTGATTTATGGAGGCTTGCGTTAGTGAGACCTGGCCTGCCACACAGTGGTGTCATCTTGGCTCACTGCAACCTCCTCCTCTGGCCTCAGCCTCCCAAGTAGCTGGGATTACAGGTGCCCGCCACCATGACTGGGTCATTTTTGTATTTTTAGTAGAGACAGGGTTTCACCATATTGGCCAGGCTGGTCTTGAACTCCTGACCTCAGGTGATCCATCTGCCTCAGCCTCCCAAAGTTGGGATTACAGGCATGAACCACCACACCTCGTCCTCTGTTTTTCAATCAAACACTCACCTAAGAGATTTTGCAGATGTAATTAGGGCCCCAGAGCAGTTGACCTTAACAGGGAGGTCATGTGAGATGGGCTTTAACTAATCAGGTGAGCCCATAAAATGGATGGGACTCTTCTTGGAGAATGAGATTCAAATGTGAGAGGAACTCAAGGTGAAGCAGAGTCTTCATGGCTGTCTGTGAAGGTGAAAAGCAGCTGGCAGAAAACAGGGAGCAGCCCCTGGCAGGAGCCAGCAAGGAAATGGTCGCAACCCCCACAAGAAGCTGAGTTCTGCTACAACCACGTGGCCTGAAAGAGAACCCTGAGCTTCAGATGGAGCTGGCTGGTGCACACACATCAGCCCTCTGAGACCTTGAGCAGGGAGCCCAGCCCATGCTGTGCCCAGACTACTGACCCACAGGACTGAGGGCTAGCACTTGGGTGTTGTTTGCTAAGCCACTACATTTGTGATCATTTATTTCTCAGCAGTATGAATTCCATACGTGTGAATCCCTCCATAGACCCTCTATAGACGTGATTCCATCTTCCAAAAACGTACTCTCCATGTCCCCCCAAATACAGATGCACTAGGCCCAGGTTGGGCAGTTTACACCTTGTCCTAGGGTCCTACCTGACTGGTGCCCTTTCTCTTGCAGGCGCCCCAGCTTGGATGATGAATTACAATATATGGTCACCCTCATCAGAAGTAACCTTCCTCACCGTCATCTTCTCAGTGTTGCCCAGTTTTACTGTTGCTCAAGCAGCAAGTAAATTTCAGACGTGGAATTCTGACTGTTGTTGCACTCAATTATCTTAGAAGAAATCTGTCAAGAACAAACGTATAATTGTTTGCCGCTTTATTTTTTTTTAATTTTTGTTTTGTTTTGTTTTTGAGATGGAGTCTTGCGCTGTCACCCAGGCTGGAGTGCAGTGGCACAATCTCGGCTCACTGCAACTTCTGCCTCCTGGGTTGAAGCGATTCTCCTGCCTCAGCCTTATTAGGAGCTGGAATTACAGGCGCGCACCACCACACGCGGCTAATTTTTGTATTTTTAATAGAGACGGAGTTTCTCCATGTTGGCCATGCTGGTCTTGAACTCCTGACCTTGTGATCTGCCTGCCTTGGCCTCCCAAAGTGGTAGGATTACAGGCGTGAGCCACCTCTCCCAGCCCAGCTTTATTGACCTCATAACTTTAGACTCCATGGTCAAGAAGCAGCTGAGGATTAAGTTGCTTGAGCCAGATGGATACTTCCAGCTGGTCATCTGTGCAAACCTACATTTTGCACTGCAGCAAGCATCTGGAGGCAGAAGTTGCTATCTGACACAGCAGGTGTGAGCCACAGCAACCAAGTCATGGTTGAGTCATTCTGCCTTTTTATACCATGTTTCAGACCTCTAGGTTCCAGAACTGTGAAAGAATAAATTTCTGTTGTTTTAAGTTCACCAGTTCGTAATCTCTCCCTCTCTGTTTTTTTTTTCTCTTTCTCTGTCTCTTTCCCCGTCTCTGTATATTTTTCTTTCTTTCTTTCTTTTTTTCTCACTTTGTCACCCAGACTGGAGTGCAGTAACACGATCCTGGCTCACTGCAACCCCTACCTCCCGGTTCAAGTGATTCTCCTGCCTCAGCCACCCAAGTAGTTGGGATTACAGGCATGCATCACCATGCCCGGCTAATTTTGGTAATTTTAGTGGAGACGTGGAGTTTCACCATGTTGGCGAAGCTGGTCTCGAACTCCTGGTCTCAAGTGATCTACCCATCTTGGCCTCCCAAAGTGTTGGGATTATAGGCGTGAGCCACCATACCTGGCCCCTGTCTTTATCTATACACAGTCATGTGCTACATAATAGCATTTCAGTCAATAATGGACCACATTTATGACAGTGGTTTCATAAGATTATACACATTTTTACTGTACCTTTTCTATGGTCAGATACACACATACTTACCATTGTGTTACAGTCACCTAACAGTATTTAGTACAGATGCCATACAGGTTTGTAGCCTAGGAGCAGTAGGCTACACCATCTGGGTTTGTGTAAGTATACCCTACGATGTTTGCACAATGAAGAAATCGCCTAATGATGCGTTTGTCAGAATGCATCCCCATAGTTAATCCATGACTGTCTGGATACGCGTGCATTTGTGTGTATATGCATACTTCTTTTTTTCTAGAAGCATTTCAGAATAAGTTGAAGTCAGCATGCTACTGTTCTCCTGAATAGCTCTGTTTTACTCTTTTCATCCAGGCTGGAGCGTAATGGCGTGATCTCGGCTCACTGCAACCTCTGCCTCCCAGATTCAAGCAATTTTCCTGCCTCAGCCTCCTGAGTAACTGGGATTATAGGTGCCCACCACTACACCCGGCTAATTTTAGAGACAAAGTAGATACAAGGTTTCACAATGTTGGTCAGGCTGGTCTCAAACTCCTGACTTCAGGTGATCCACCTGCCTCAGCTTCCCAAAGTGCTGGGATTACAGGCATGAGCCACCATGCCCGGCCAGTTCTGTGTCTTTTAAGAACAATGGAGACATATCAAAAGGACATCAAAGCCAAATTTGGAATGATTGAATATTAGAATAATTAATGACAAGAATGGATTATAACTTAGTAAAACTATGGAATGCCTACTAGAAATATAGAAGAAATGATGGCATTAGGAAATCCATTAATGGATGCTGAAACTACTGAGTGAAAGTTTGATGGGTAACTCTATGATTGTTATTTTAGAGTTGGGGTCTCACTCCGTACCCCAGGCTGGAGTATGGTGGTGAGATCATAGCTCACTGCAACTTTCATGACCTCAAAATTTGATTTTAATTTTAATAAAATGTCAAGGTCATGAAAGTCAAAGGCTGAGGAACAGTTCCAGATTAATGGAGACTAAAGGGACATGAAACTAAAGGCAATCCTGGATTTGATCATTGTCCAGGGAAAAAAAGAGAGCCATAAGAGAGATTATTATTATAATAGTTGACAATATTCGATGATGTTCTGTGATTTGGTAATAGCATTATGTTAATGTTTAATTTCTGGTTTTGATAATTGTACTGTTGTTATGTAAGTTTTTGTTTTCAGAAAATCTCTACCACTTTAAAATTTCAATTGTGATATATTTTTTCTTTTGCTCATTCAAATTTTTATTGCTTTTTTCTTTAATACTTTTTTTTTCTTCTTTGGGCAACAGAGTCTCTTTCTGTCATCCAGGCTGGAGCACAGTGGCGCAGTCTTGGCTCACAGCAACCTCCGCCTCCCGGGTTCAAGTGATTCTTCTATCTCAGCCATCTGAGTAGCTGGGATTATAGGCACCCACAACCACACCCAGCTGATTTTTGTATTTTTAGTAGAGAGAGGGATTCACCATGTTGGCCAGGCTGGTCTTGAACACCTGATCTCAGCCTTGGCCTCCCAAAGTGCTGCAATTAAAGGCATGAGCCACCATGCCTGGCCTCTTTAGTACTTTTATTATAAAAATTTGAAAATAGGCAAAATAGGCTGGGCACAGTGGTTCATACCTGTAATGCCAGCACTTTGGGAAGCCAAGGTAGGCGGATCATGAGGTCAGGAGATTGAGACCATCCTGGCCAACATGACAAAATCTCATCTCTATCAAAAATACAAAAATTAGCTGGGTGTGGTGGTACATGCCTGTAATCCCAGCTACTCAGGAGGCTGAGGCAGGAGGATCATTTGATTCCAGAAGCCAGAGGTTGAAGTGAGCCGAGATCACACCACTGCACTCCAGCAACACTCTGTCTCAAAATAATAATAATAATAATCAAAAATAATAATACTGTTATGGGCTGAATTACTATTGGAGATAGATGTTGGAAATAGATTATTGGTGCTGCAAAGAAAAATTAGCACTGAGACAAAGGATCTTTCAGCAATGCAATTTTTACTTCCTGGACTGAAGGAAGGGTATCCTCACTAGCCATTGTGCCATGGGAGTACAATGAACAAAGGAAAACACACAAATTTATTCCTTACTCATTTGGGGTCATCCTTACTGCTGTGTCTGATCTCCATTGGCTGGAGCCAGACCTCACAATCTAAACTAAAACCTGATTGGCTAACAACTTAAAACTTTTCTAAACAGATAAAAACAATGGGGAGCTGGGACATGCCTGTGAGCACGTCCAGCACAGATATTGTGGTTAAAGTACACAGACATAGAATGTACTATGTGCTCGTAAGCATGGCATGTTTAACAGCTGCATAGGATAGGGCTTAACAAAGAGTTATTAGCATACTTATTCTTTAACAAGAAAGGAAACTTTAAAAAGGAATTTTTCTACTTCCCACAGTTACCTCCTCCCAAAATTCATGTGTTGAAGTCCTAACCCCAGTACATTCTACCATTTGTGTATGCAGTGGGAAAAATATATATATATATATTGTTTAGCTTTGAAATCTGGGTAGCAAGCACAAACTAGCCATCTATGCAAAGGTCAATGTTGTTGTTAGATAAAAATTTTCAGCGGAAAAGAAGCTGTAGAGAATTTCTGGGGTATAATCTGGCTTTAGTTTGGGGTGCAGTCATGAGAGAGTCCTGGGAAACAGGGGTCTCACTCCATTTGGGCCATCTGTGATAGGGTTAGGACTTGCATATCTGGCAGGAATATGATCAGAGAAATTGGGCTGCTCTAAATTTTGCTTTTCTAAGCTTAGTGTGGCTTATACCCAGCTTTTAGGCAAACATCAAAGTGAATCATGTTGTGGGATGAAATGAAAGTACTCAGGCGGACAGGGAAGGGCTGTCAGAAGTCTCATGATCAAAACAAATCACATGTAGAAAGTAATCTGAGGCAAGCTAACATGATTAATTCTCAGGTTAAAAGGATAACAAAACAGCAGCAGGGATTCTGGTGATGATACCTCTCCTTCTCTTGGTCATGATGGTCCAATCGGGTTGGACTGGCTGCCCTCTATGTTGGGGCTCTGTCCCTGCCCTGAGACATCCCCTGCCATCATCTTGGGGATCCCCTTTTCTGCTATCCATTGCTGCATCTCTTGTTTCCTGGTTTATACTCTCACTGAGGTTGAGTGTATTCTTCAATAGGTTCTGGAAGAAGGGTGCATGTCATGTTGCATGTCTGAAAATGTCATTATTCTACACTTTTTGATAGATAGTTTGGCTGGATATAGAAATCCTGGGTGTTGGCCGGGTGTGGTGGCTCATGCCTGTAATTCCAGCACTTTGAGAGGCCGAGGCGGGTGGATCACGAGGTGAGGAGTTCAAGACCAGTCTGACCAAGATGGTGAAATCCCGTCTCTACTAAAAATACAAAAATTAGCTGGGTGTTGTGGTGGGCCATTTGAGCTACAGAACTCCCCTGCTGATAGTGGTCCCCTCTGAAATTCCTGACTCTTGACTCATTCTCTGAGCAGGCACTTGAAAGGCATGAGCTCATGGCCAGACCACTCTCCTTTTTTAGTTAAATGAAAATAAACTTTTTATATTTTTCTTATTGCAAAAGTCATGCATGGTCATGCAAAAAATGTAGAGAAATAGTAGACAAGCAAGAAAGTAAAAATCAGCTTTAATCTATAGATAACTACTGATCATTGACCATGCTTTGGTGTATACTGCATATGCTGCCTGGGCTGCTCCTCTCTCTCTCTCTCTCTCTCTCTCTCTCTCGGTTTATACTCTCACTGAGGTTGATTCATCTTTTCTGTCTTTTCAGATTATTTAAGGATCAATTCAGAGAAGTAGGATTAATGGGTTAATGATCATCACATCATTCTAAGGCATTTTATTTTAATCACAAAATTATACCAAATTATCTCTTTCTCTCTCTGTCTCAATATGTGTGTGTGTGTTTGTGTGTGTGTCTCCACATACATCTAGTATCATAATTGCTGTGTTAACACGAAATGACAGGTGAGTTTCTTTCAAATCATATCCAAGCTGGATACTCTTGGAATTGATTGATCACTCAGCCATACTCTAAGGAAGGTAGGCTCTCTTCTGGAAGGCTTTTCCAACCAAATGTGTCAGTTCATCCTCCGGGAAGAACAGCGGAGCAGGGATGCAGGGATTCTGGCCCCCTGGCTCCTTCCTGACCTTTGTTTCTGGGTCATGATGC
Source organism: Aotus nancymaae (assembly GCF_030222135.1). Taxonomy (NCBI): domain Eukaryota; kingdom Metazoa; phylum Chordata; class Mammalia; order Primates; family Aotidae; genus Aotus; species Aotus nancymaae. The sequence continues at coordinate 24,602,512 of NW_026988455.1, forward strand.
CCCCAGCTGTTTGAGGTAGACCACCTCATTCATTGCTACCATTCATAATTCAGGGTGACTTCAGCTCAACAGTTACACTGAAGCCAGGAATTAAGAAGCAAGTGCTAGGCTGTTTCCCCGGCAACCGGCTTCTGTGGGCAGTCGTTGTGGCCACTGATGATCCAGTTACCACTGCAAGGCAGAGTGCTCAGCGGAATAAACTAAAATGAGCTTTTTCCAGGGGCTGTTGGCAGAAATCTAGTCCAGATAGTTGCTTAGGAATCCTCTGGCCCTCACGTCAGGGAGACCAAGGAAACTTAAAAGATGGAGTTCTTCTCTGCGGCTTTCATACCTGCAGGCACTGCCTCTTGTCCCCCTCCCCGCAACCCCAGGCTTCCCTCCTAAACCACAGATCTGAGGGCACTCTGCTCTTGGTTAAATGGCCTTTGACACTTCCTTGAATGGAGAACAAAGCCCAGGTTCCTCAATATATCATTCCGGAAACCTATGGCTGACCCCAAGTGGGCTGTTGGTTGCTTCTCACTGTGTTATTTCTGGTCCAGCTTCGCCAGAGACCCACCTTGCTAGACACACAAAGCATTCTCCGCAAACTTGACTGAGGGCATTTTTTCATTCTATTTTCAAATTTGACTGCATACACTTCAAAGGCTTAGTTAAAACAATAAAAAGGTCAACTTTTAATAAAGTTCTCCTACTGAGAGTCACACCATTTTCATTACTCTTTATTATCTTCTGTTTAATTGTTAAATGATCCTTTTTGAGGTAGAGGGAACTCAATCGTTTCCCAACAGCTTTATTCTAATTTGAGCAGCATTTGAATGTGAGAAATGATGCATCACATTTATGATTTCCAGGTTTTTGTTTTTTAAATATTTTTTAGAGGTCGTGTCTCATTATGTTGCTCAGGCTGGACTCAAACTCCTGGGCTCCAGCAATTCTCCTGCTTCAGCCTCCCAAGTAGCTGAGTCGACAGGTGCATGCCACCGTGCCCAGCCTCATTTCCAATTTTAACTTAATAATTGGCGTACTTTATAATTACATTGTTTCATTGGATGCCCACAGTCCCTGAAATCAGTCAGAGACTAGGGTTGAGTGAGTGGGAGTGACTTGGGAATAAACAGAAGGATTCAGACGTGAGGGATTTTGAATGGATTGATTTTGTTTGTTTTTGAGACAGGGTCTTCCTCTGTCTCCCAGGCTGGAGTGCAGTGGTGCGATCTCGGCTCACTGCAACCTCTGCCTCCTGGGTTCAAGTGATTCTCCTGCCTCAGCCTCCTGAGTAGCTGAGATTACAAGCACCCGCCACCACATCTGACTAATTTTTGTTTTTTTGTTTTTTGTTTTAGTAGAGACGGGGTTTCACCATATTGGTTACACTGGCCTCGAACTCCTGATCTCAAGTGATCCACCCACCTCAAACTCCCAAAGTGCTGGGATTACAGGCGTAAGCCACTGCGCCAGCCATGAATGGACTGATTTTGAATGTAGCCAATGCACAGGTATTTATAACATTATAATTTACTTTATTTGTAAACTGCAGGGTTACCAGGAATTATACATACTTAGATAAGGCACTCAATGTTTCTTTCTCATTGTTTATATACATTTCACCTAAATTTTAATATGTAACCATGCGTGTGTGTGTGTGTGTGCATAAGCTCATATTTTTTCTTTTTTCCTTTATATTATATCGTAGGATTTTTCTCATGCTTTTATACAGGTTTTATAAATGTTTTAATGGTTATATTACAGTCCATCATATAAATGAGCTAATTTGACTCAACTATTACTCTAATAATATCTTAAATTGTTTCTAAGGAAAATTCTTAAATTGTTTAAGTGATAGAGATAAAATTTTGTGCATTAATCTTTCTGTCTTTTCAGATTATTTAAGGATCAATTAGGAGACGTAGGATTAATGGGTTAATGATCATTGCATCATTCTAAGGCCTTTTCTTTTAATCACAACATTATACCAAATTATCTTCCCTTTAGCAGTTTCATCGCAGTCTAGCCATTGAATATGGATAATAATATATGTAACCCTTTTCAAATTCCATACATAAGATGGAAATTATTATTGTTTTAATTTGCATTTTTATTTATAGTATGGTTGAATGTAGTTTCCCTTGAATTAATTTTCTTTTTTAAATAGTTTGCTTACGTTTTCTGCCCTCACTGAACTACAGGGTTATGTTTGCCTTAACCAGTGTGTACAAATCATTAATATTAAGGTTATAACCTCTTACGTTTGCTACACACTCTGTCGTTGTCATATTTAATTTTAAACATAAAATTGTTTTTAATTTGACATTTTTTACATTTTCTTTTTTTTTTTACATACTTAGAATAAAAACCTTTAGTCTTATAAACTTAATTCTGAGAAAAGATGGAATTATTTAGGTATGCCAAAAGAGGAGAATATTAGCACCACATACCCACAGGATTGTGTTAAAATGTAAACAAAGAATAAAATCATATGAAATATTATCAATATACTGAATAGTATGTCCATAAAGTGAGCTGTAAAACATTTATATTTTAAGCTTTCTAGGGATGAATATATTCTACAACAGAAAAAAGATCACTTTACTCTTACACATTTTCCGGAATGTACGAATACTGTAGGAACCCGAATACCATAGGCCTAGGCCTATTTCCCAGACTTTGTTACCGTATTGGAATAGCCTGGGAGATCTCTGAAAAATACTGACACCTGATTTCTACCACTGGATATTCTTATATAATTGGTATAAAGGGGAACTTAGGCGTTAGGAATTGCAAAAGTTTCCCAAGTGATTTTAATGTGCAACAGAGTTTGGGAATCACTGGCCTAAGTTATTCTGAGGATAAAAAGCATCTCCACAATCTCAATGGTTTAAAAAACAAGTCTATTTCTCACTCATGCTACAAGTCCAAACTGAGTCAGAAGGGGGATTTCACTTACCCTCCTTCTCTGCCATCTCAACCCTAGGCCTCAGGGTCCATCACAGCAGGGTAGGAGGAATAAATAATCATGTACTGACTTGTAAATGATTTTGTGCAGCAACAACTCACCACACTTCCTCCTAACATTTGATTAGCTGAAGCAAGTCACTTAGTCATACCTAATCTCAAGGAGATGGGGAAGTGTAATTCTCCCACATGATCAAGAGAGAAGAACAATTAGAAACACTGGTGAGCAGAGTAATGTCTCTACCCCACCTTCCCCTTTTTTTTGAGGTGGCATCTCACTCTGTCAGCCAGGCTGGAGTACAGTGGTGTCACCTGGGCTCACTGCAACTTCTGCCTTCTGGGTGATCCTCCCACCTCAGCAACCCCAGTAGCTGGGACCATAGGCATATGCCACCATGCCCAACTCATTTTTTGTATTTTTGGTAGAAACAAGGTTTTGCCATGTTGTCCCGGCTGGTCTCAAACTCTTGAGCTCAAGCCATCTGCCTGCTTCAGCCCCTCAAAGTGCTGGGGTTACAGGTGTGAGCCACCACACCCAGCCCTATCTCTCATATTTTTATATCAATGCTTGTTTTTTGTTTTTCTGGGACATGGTCTTGCTCTGTCACCCAGGCTGGAGTGCAGTGGCATGATCTCAGCTCACTGCAACCTCTGCCTCCCAGGTTGAAGTTATTCTCCTGCCTCAGCCTCCTGAGTAGCTGGGATTATAGGGGCCCACCACTATGACCAGCTAATTTTTGTATTTTTAGTAGAGATGGGGTTTCGCCATGTTGCCCAAGCTGGTCTTGAACTCCTGGGCTCAAGCAGTCCACCTGCTTCGGTCTCCCAAAGTGCTGGAATTACAGGCAGGAGCCACTGCACCTGGCCATTTCAGTGACTTCTGTAACATTAATGTACATTAGTGTGAAGCTAGTTAAATCCTCTTACTTCCACACAATGTATTGTTACGTAGAGAGAGAGAAAGAGATGGAGAGAGAGAGAGAGAGAGGTACTGATATAGAAGGAGCTCCAAAAAATATATATCTCTATTTTGAGACAGAGTTTTGCTCTTGTTGCTCATGCTGGAGTGCAGTGGCGTGATCTCAGCTCACTGCAACCTCCGCCTGTTGGGTTCCAGCAATTCTCCTGTCTCAGCCTCCCAAGTAGCTGGGATTACAGGCATGTGCCACCGTGTCTGGTAATTTTGTATTTTTAGTAGAGATGCGGTTTCACCATGTTGGTCAGGCTGGTCTTGAACTCCCGACCTCAGGTGATCTGCCCACCTCAGCCTCCTAAAGTGTTGGGATTACAGGTGTGAGCCACCATGCCCAGCCCCCAGAATATTTTAAGGGAGTACAGAATCACTATGGTGAGTATAAACTGGGCATAGTGATGCAAGCCTGTAGTGTCAGATACTCAGGAGGCTGAGGTGAAGGATCACTTGAGTCCAAAAGTTCAAGGCCGCATTTCTGCCTGGAAGACAAAGTGAGACCTTGTCTCTAAAAACAAAAAGCAACAAAAAAACTGAAACAGAACAGTGAGTATATGCCATCTTCTTTTTTTTAAGTGTATGTATATGTATACTTGAATACCCATATGGTATCCATCATTAGAAAGATACACAAAAAATTGGAAAATGTGGCAGTGGAACAGATTTACTTTCCATTGCATGCCTTTGTATTGTTTGAATTCTTAAAAAAAAAATTCTGTGTGTATACTTCAAAATTTTTAAAAAAACGATTTTATGTTACTACATAGGATATTCTTACAAATTAGGAAGAAAATCAAACATCCAAACAGAGAAATGGGCAAAGGAAAAGAAAAATCAATTCACTAAAGAAATACAACCATCAAACATGAAAATGTACATAACGCATCCCTAATAAAAATAAATGTATATAACAGTAACGAACTATCATTTCCCCTTTATCAATGTGGCGAACATTTGAAAGCCTTATCACTTCTGATACTGACGATAGTGTGGAAAACTTTAAATGGTGCAAGTATAAAGCTTGAGGTAGGGCAATTTGGCAATATCCATGAAAACTACGCAGGGTGCTTAATGTTACTATGGGATACATCACCTGAGGACATAGTAACCTAAAGCATAGGGTCTGGGATTAGACAGTCTAGGTTCAAATCCCATTTCCTAGCTTTGAGACACTGGCAAACTTCTCAATTGTAATGGCCTTAGTTTCTTTATTTATAAAATAGAGATTATAACAATTACTTAGTCTTGTGAGAATTAAGTAGCTTTACACGTCTTTTTTTTTTTTTTTTTTTTTTTTGAGACGGAGTTTTGCTCTTGTTACCCAGCTGGAGTGCAATGGCGCGATCTTGGCTCACCGCAACCTCTGCCTCCTGTATTCAGGCAATTCTCCTGCCTCAGCCTCCTGAGTAGCTGGGATTACAGGCACGCGCCACCACGCCCAGCTAATTTTTTGTATTTTTAGTAGAGACGGGGTTTCACCATGTTGACCAGGATGGTCTCGATCTCTTGACCTCGTGATCCACCCGCCTCCACCTCCCAAAGTGCTGGGATTACAGGCGTGAGCCACCGCGCCCGGCCCTACACATGTCTTATAGATTAAAAAAGGACATCTGAACTAAGGAACTTAAAAGCAAAGTGATTAAATTTAAAATGTATCTATTCATTTATATGGTATATATCACCCTCTACAAAAAAACAAGAACTACAGGGTCATGTTTGCCATAACCAGGGTGCACAAATCATTAATATTAAGGCTATAACCTCTTACGTTTGCTACACACTCCCTCATTGTCATATTTAATTTTAAACCTAAAATTGTTTTTAATTTGACATTTTTTACATTTTCAATGCAGTCTACAATACGAGCATTCTACTGTGTAATTTTTTCCATTTATGTTAAGCTGAAACATTTTTTCCCACCTAGAAAATGAATAACTTTATTTTCTTCTGCTCTCTGTAAGTTTGTATTTAAATATTTTCTTATTTATTTATTTGAGACGGAGCCTTGCTCTGGCCTCCAGGCTGGAGTACAGTGGTGTAATCTCTGCTCACTGCAACCTTCACTTCCCGGGTTCAAAGGATTCTCCTGCCTCAGCCTCCTGAGTAGCTGGGACTACAGGTGCCAGCCACCATGCCTGGCGAATTTTTGTATTTTTAGTAGACATGGGGTCTCACCACGTTGTCCAGGCAGGTCTCGAACTCCCGATTGCTGGTGATTTGCCGACTCGGCCTCCCAAAGTGCTGGGATTACAGGTGTGAATCACAGCGCCTGACCTAAATATTTTCTTTTGTGGCTTTCAGAACCCCGTTCTAGGTCATGAGATTAACTAATTTATTCATTCATTTAATCATCCATGAGTTCGAGAGAGAATTATTTGGTGCCAATTCCTACCTCCGTGCTAGGAATTGGAACACCAGCATTTCCTTTCGTGACAAGCAAGCGTAGACACAGCTCTGAGAGGTTCTATGTGGCGTCTCGGGAAAGCGGATATCTAGGGACAGGGGACACCTAGGGAAGAAGGAAGCTCACCAGGGCTCGGGAAACGAGGTGATTCAGACGCGGGGCTTTAAGCTTGAGATGGGAGGGTGAGGGGAGCGTGTTTAAGGAGGGGCAGGTATGCTGAGTTTTAAGGCTGTGAGGAGGAGGAAGCCTCCCGCACCAAGGCCTCAAGGTAGGATGGGCTGAAGGTGCCGAGGGGACAGGTGGGACCAGACGCCAGCCCAGCTCAGGCAGAGACCAGGTGAGGAGGCAGGCAGCCTCCTGGGATTCCATTCCAGTGGCAGGCATAGTGTTCAGGGAGCGCGGCTAATCTAGGATTACATCTGGATCGTCACAGTACAGTAGATATTCTTACAGGACATAGATTCTTTTATTTTAATATACAGATTGTTACACTAGATTAGATCTGCTGTACACTATGGGCCTAATCTATATCTTGCTTACATTTTCTCCGTCTCCAGGGCTGCACCCCACGGAGGGGCATGAGTGGAGCAGAAGCTCTGGCCATCAAGCAGGAAGTGACGGTGGCCTGGATCAGCACGATGGCGGCTGAGTGGAAAAGGGGACAGGCACAAAGGCTACATGGAGGTAGCTTGCTCAAGAACTGGATGTGGTGCATGAAGAGAAGGGAGAAACATAGACGAATTCTTGGGCTTTGGTCTGAAATTGGGTGAATGTGCCATTTACTAGGATTGAGGCAGAGGGCAAGTGAAGAATTCTGTTTCAATTTAAACTTTGGGATGATGCAGGTATTGAAATGGGAAGGGGTAGAAATTTGGGTTTGGAGTTTGTGGGAGGATTCTGGGTTGATTTTGAATATGGGAGTAGGTAGGTGTTATTTAAAGTCCATAGTGTAGGCTGGGCGTGGTGGCTCATGCCTGTGATCTCAGCACTTTGGGAGGCTGAGGTGGGCAGATCACTTGAGGTCAGGAGTTCAAGACCAGCCTGGCCAACATGGTGGAAACCCCATCTCTACTAAAAACACAGAAATTAGCCAGGCATGGTAGCACACACTTATAGTCCCATCTACTCAGGAGGCTGAGGCAGGAGAATTGCTTGAACCTAGGAGGCAGAGTTGTGGTGAGCTGAGATCTTGCCATTGCACTCCAGCCTCAGCAACAAGGGTGAAACTCTGTCTTAAGTAATAATAATAATAATAATGTTTGTTTATGCAGGTGTGAGTGGTCTTTCCCATCCTCCTCATGGCCATGAAACTTCCCTGAAGAGGGGATTTATGATGGGGCTACTCTCAGTTTTCTTCCTGGGAATAGAAACTACCTAAGGGGAGTTTACGGCAGCCTCGGTTTTAAAGTTTCTGCTCTTAGTCAGATAAGGAGTGTTCTAGCTTCTTTCTGCATCTGTTGACTCTCAAATGTCTTCAGCATAAAATAGTCTTTATGCCAACTCTGGTGTTCCTAGTGGGTCCCCACAGTAACTTGTCCAGATGTGGGGCAGAGGGGAAGAGCAAAGGGATCCTAAATGCTGTCATCAAACAGGCACCTCATCCCACATGCCGACCCTCGGGGCTCTGGTACAGCGATGCCTTGCAGCAAGAGTGGAGAAGTCGGCTGTCCAGGGCGGCAGCAAAGCCGCGAGAGGAGGAGAGAGGAGCCAAATGGCCAGAAGGTTTCAAAGCAGAGGAGGGTTGCCTGGGTTCAATGTGATAAGGAGGCTGAGGCATTCACTGGATTTGCCACAGGCAGGCCAGAGAGAGGAGTGGTTTCAGTGGAGTGGTGGAGCCGGAAGCCTAATTGAACAGTTTGTTAGAGAAATGAGGGATGGCATTATATGACACCCCAAAATATGCCACTTTGTCATAAGGACTATTTTGGACCGAAGGCAACTGAGAAACAGCAGACAGAAGAAGAGCTCCCTATCCTCCCCCTATTTCGATAAAAGAAAGACAGAAATTGGTAAAGGTGCCCTCCTCTCCTCTCAAGTAGGAAAGACAGAAGTTCATTGTTAATCGAAGGAGACAGCTTCAGACTCTCAACAGCCTGGAAACAGCACCAGAGGGACCCACGCAGCAAGCCTTGCCAACCACCCATATCCTCTCAATAGTCTCCCCATGCATTTGCCTTTCCACAATTTGCGGCTCCTAGAAAACTCAGTCCTTGGCCTTAGCCTTGTCACTTCTTTGCTGACGTACTGCTCTTTGTTAAGATGCTACATAACCGGCCGGGCGCAGTGGCTCACGCCTGTAATCCCAGCACTTTGGGAGGCCGAGGCGGCTAGATCACGAGGTCAAGAGATCGAGACCATCCTGGCCAACATGGTGAAACCCAGTCTCTACTAAAAATACAAAAATTAGCTGGACGTGGTGGCACATGCCTGTAGTCCCAGCTACTCGGGAGGCTGAGGCAGGAGAATCGCTTGAACCCGGGAGGCGGAGGTTACAGTGAGTCAAGATTGAGCCACTGCACTCTAGCCTGGTGACAGAGTGAGACTCCATCGCAAAAAAAAAAAAAAAAAAAAATGCTACATAAGTGTTCCTTTCGGTTACTCATCTTTGAGTTTGGTGGGTCTGCACCACGCACATGTTAATAAACTTCTGTTTGTTTTTCTCTCATTCAGCTGTCTTTTATCTGTCTAATTTGCAGGGCCCCAGCTGAAGAACCTGGTGGGAAAAGGAATTTCTTCCTCCTCTAGGGTAGTGAAGATGCACGTGTAGACAGATGCTAAACAAGTTTGATCATGAAATCAGTGGGTGTGGGGTCAGGACAGTTGTTTCTAAATGACGGGAGCTGCTAGAACAGGTTAGTATTGGCCGGGTGCGGTGGCTTACGCTTGTAATCCCAGCACTTTGGGAGGCTGAGGTGGGCGGATCACCTGAGGTCAGCAGTTCAAGACCAACCTGGCCAACATGGTAAAACCCTGTCTCTTAAAAAAAAAAAAGAAAGAAAGAAAGAAAGGAAAAAGAACAGGTTAGTATGCCAAAGAGCACAGGGGTCCCCAGGAGAGGGCGTTAATGGGGTAATGATGAGGGTGGGAAGTCTTCCTCTAAGTGAGAGGACCCGGAGCTGGGGAGGGAGGTGCCTTGACAGGACGTGTGTGTCGCATGGAGGAAGAGGGGTTCCTCCTTATGCTTTTCGTGGCTGGAGCATAAGGGGGTTCATGAGTGAGGTGGAGTGGTGGAATCTTAGGACAAAGGAGGAAGTTGGCATTTCGTATGCCCCGTACTGTTCTCCACCCTCCTGGCTACAGAGGACAAACATCTAATGAGAGTTAGAGCCATCTATGAATTAGCTCCAGGGAAAATAGAGAGAGAAAAATCCAACCACACAAAGGGCTGGCCTCCTTTACTGAATTATTCTACCTTGGCAATAAGCAGTTAGACCCATGTGCCTTCTCCTTGTTTTGGTCTTAGGCCCTTTTGAGATTCTGATGAAAGCTATAGAGTCACTCCCCAGAAAAATGTGCATGCCATTTTGGGGAATTTACCAAACTAGGGGGACTCTAGGCCTCCTGATTCAGATCCCTTATGCTGGAGGATATGCCTGTGGGCAGAAGGGGCACACAGCCCTGGCCTTTTCTTGGAAAAGTGGCAGATGCCATCACACCCATATAGAAGTCAGTCTGCTCCTGTCCCTTGAGATCTGCTTAATGCAGGCGACATGTGGCTTCACAAGATTCCAGCCTCCCTTCATCCCCCGCCCCCATCCTCACGACAATTGGAACTTTATAGTCTCTTAACACAAAAAGTGGCTTCATTATCCATTGTTGACTAAAGCTTAGATGAAATTCAAATTCTCAGAACAACCCACAGTTTTTCCTTAGTGGTCCTTTTTTTCTGAGCAAGAATTTGATTTCATTTTCCCAAAGAGTGTAAATCCTTCATTTCATTTACTCAGGAAATATTTTTGGAGAGTTGGGACACCCGAGGCATGGTCCCAGGAGCTGAGAAGACTTCCTGGCCAAGACAAACAGGAGTCTTTGTCATGGTGGGGGACAGAGCAGAGATCAGACAGTACATTGTAAAATGATGACTTTAAATAGACGTAACTGCTAGAAAGAAAATACTCTACATGAAGGTGTATCAGAAAGATCTCCCTCTTGGCTGGGCACAGTGGCTCATGCTTGTAATCCCAGCACTTTGGGAAGCCAAGGCGGGCAGATCACAAGATCAGGAGTTTGAGACCACCCTGGCCAAGATGGTGAAACCCCATCTCTACTAAAAATAGAAATAAAAAAATCAGCTGGGACAGTGGTGGGCGCCTGTAATCCCAACTACTCGGGAGGCTGAGGCAGGAGAATTGCTTGAACCCAGGAGGCAGAGGTTGCAGTGAGCCGAGATCACACCACTGCACTCCAGCCTGGCAACAGAGTGAGACTCCATCTCAACAAAAATAATAATAATAATAGTAATTCTTCAAGCTGGCAGTGAAGTGACATCTGTTAGACTGAGGACCAGGTGGAGTTCAGCTGGTCTGGAACTAGTTAGGTGGGAAGGCTTTTCCGCTGTATAGGGGGCAGTTCTGGTGAGAGCAGAGCATCTCACAATTAAGCCTTTGGGGCCCTTGAGGCTAAAAGATGTCATGGCTGCTTTGGAATTTTAGGTCGTGCAATATAGAAGTACTCTTGGCTTAGGGGAAGGCCCTGGAACTCTCATGGCTGTGGACTGGTGTGGGAACCCCTCTTACAGCAAAGTAAGGGTAAATACTCTCATGTAATAATGCATTCTACTCCGGGTGTGCACATTAAGAAGAGTGGGAGGTGCTTGCCAAAGTGCCCTTCGAAAAAGGCTGTACCAGTTTATTCTCTTCTCTAATAGCGTATTTGCTACAGAGAACATCAGTTTGAGAAAGATAGCATGTCATCATAGATATTTTAACCAATTCCCATGATTATTAATAAAGGTGAAAATGCATTTTTAAAATTAATTTATTTTTCTGAGACAGGTTCTCGCTCTGTCACCTGAGGCTATAGTGCACCGGCACCATCACAGCTCACTGCAGCTTTGAACTCCTGGGCTCAAGCCATCCTCCTGCCTTAGCCTCCCAAGTAGCTAGGGCTGCAGGCACACATCACCATGCCCAGCTAGTTTTTTCTGGTAGAGATGGGGTCTCACTGTGTTGCCCAGGCTGGTCTTGAATTCCTGACCTCAAGTAATCCTTTCACCTCAGCCGCCCAAGGTGCTGGGGTCATAGGTGTGAGCCACTATACTAAGTGTGAAAACTGTTTTATATTTGTAGGCCATTCATATGTGCCCAGACCCTTTGTCTGTTTTCTGTTGGGTTTTTTGCCTATTATAAAAAATTGATTCATCAGAGTCAAAGTAAACACAGACTCTGAATATAAACCCTGTGTAGACATAGTACATATACCGGATTCTCTCATCTTTATACTTTGGAATTTTTGTTGTATGGAAGTTTTAAATTTCTGTGTTGTCAATTATCATACTTCTATCATTTCTGTGCTTAATCTTGCTTAAGAAGATCTTTTGTACCGCAGTTTTGTAAAATGTGCTCCTATATTTTTAGAGCATTTTTTTGGTTTGTGCCTTTACTCCAGAGGAATGTGTACTTGCACAATGTGAGATAGAGATCTAAGTTTCTAATGTAATTGTTCCAGGAATTTCTATTTCTTTCCATTGTTTTACGTGTCTAACTCTGTGCCAATATTAATATTTGAATTTCTAGGGTGTGTGTAATGTACATGTAGTGATGCATGCTTTTTTTTTTTTTAAATACAGTGTCTCACTGTCACCCAGGCTGGAGTACAATGACATGATCTTGGCTCACTGCAACCTCCGCCTCCTGAGTTCAAGTGATTCTCATGCCTCAGCCTCCTGAGTATCCCTCCTGAGTATCCCCTGCTGGGATTATAGGCATGCACCACCATGCCTGGCTAATTTTTGTATTTTTAGTGGAGATGGGGTTTCACCATGTTGGTCAGGCAGGTCTCGAACTCCTGACCTCAAGTGATTTGCCTGCCTCAGCCTCCCAAAGTGCTGGGATTGCAAGTATGAGCCACCACGGCCCCCAGTGTACATTAATAGATTTCTTAATGTTAAAATATCCTTGCATTCTTGGGACAAGCTCTACTTGGTTATGATGTATCATTATTTTGGCTCACACTGGATTTGATTTGATAATATAGAGAGGACTGAAGAGCTGAGCACTGGCAATTAAAGGCGGTATTACAAATGCCACTCTTCCTTGGCTGGGTGCAGCGGCTCACACCTGTAATCCTAGTACTTTGGGAGGCTGAGGTGGGTGGATCACTTGAGGTCAGAAGTTCAAGACCCACCTGGTTAACATGGTGAAACCCCGTCTCTACTAAAAATACAAAAAATTAGCTGGGCATGCTGGCATGTGCCTATAATCCCAGCTACTTGGGAGGCTGAGGCAGGAGAATTGCTTGAACCCGGGAGGTGGAGGTTGCAGTGAGCCGAGATCACACCACTGCATTCCAGTCTGGGTGAAGAAGCAAGACTGCGTCTCAAAACAACAACAAAAAACCAAATGCCACTCCTTGTCACATTCCATTGGCTAAAACCAGTCACATGACCATGCATAACTTCCAAGCTACAGGAAGCAGTAGAAGAGAATTGAATACTGTCCAACAGTATGAATCTCTATCAGTCAGCAGTCACATCATCTATCCAGACTGGAACGCTTTTTTTTTTTTTTTTTGAAATGGAGTCTCTCTGTTGTCCAGGCTAGAGTGCAGTGGCACAATCTCTGCTCACTGCAACTTCTGCTGTCTCAGCCTCCTGAGTAGCTGGGACTACAGGTGCATGCCACCACACACCGCCAGTGTTTTTTTTTTTTTTCTTCTTTTTTTGGTATCTTAGTAGAGATGGGGTTTCACCATCTTGGCCAGGCTGACCTTGAACTCCTGACCTTGTGATCCATGCTCCTCAGCCTCCCAAAGTGCTGGGATTACAGGTGTGAGCCACTATGCCTGACCCATACTAGAACATTTTGAGAGTGAAAAGAGCATTATTAATAATTATGCTGGGATGACATGTATTTTAGGTTTTGAATATTTCTTCATTAGGTCCATGCATGGTGGCTAACACCTATAATCCCAGTACTTTGGGAGGCCAAGGCAGGTATATTGTTTGAGCTAAAGAGTTCAAGACCAGCCTGGGCAACATGGTGAAACCCCATCTCTGCAAAAAAATACAAAAATTAGCTGAGCGTGGTGGTACGCACCTGTAGTCTCGGCTACTTGGGGGGCTGAGGTGGGAGGATTGCTTAAGCTTAGGAGGTCAAGGCTGCATTGAGCCATGATCTCACCATTGCACTCTAGCCTGGGTAACAAAAAAAGACGCTTTTTTTCTCCAAAAAAATTTATTGGTTTTATTGTGAATATGTGTATTTATTCCCATTGAAAAGTTCTCCCCCAAATTCATGTCCACTCAACCTGTGAATATGACTTTATTTGGAAATAGTCTTTGAGGATGTAATCAAGTTATGACCAGGTCTTCTTGAACTAAGGTAGGCGCTAAACCAATGATTGCTGTCCTTATAGGGGGTAAACTTGGACACAGACACACACAGGGCAGAGACAGCCACGTGAAGGTGGAGGCGGGGTGTGAAGTTAGCTTGCCATAAGCCAAGGAACACCAAGGATTGCTGGAAACCACCAGAAGTGGGAAGAGGCAAGGAAGGATTCTTCCCTGGACCCTTGGAGGGAGCATGGCCCTGCTGACACCTTGAGTTTGGACTTCTAGCCTCCAGAACTTTGAGAGAATAAATTTCTGTAGTTTTAAGTTATCCAGTTTGTGGTACCTCGTTATGGCAGCTACAGCAAACTAATACAGTGTACATGAGGAGCCTCTGGCTCAGAGACAGAGTTCTTATTGAACACGGTGCAGTAAATCATCAGTGCACTGGCACTGCCTCATCCCAGGCCTGTCCACCAGGGGACGTGATGCAAGCCGATGGGATGAGGACACTGTGGGTGAGGGATGGGGGAAATGACTTTCCCTGCTTATGGATGGGAAGGAGGCAGCTGTTGCCTTCCCTCCTACAAGGGTCTCCTTGGAGATACTGGACCTTTTGGTATGTAAATAAAATCTCCTGGAGCCTGCTAGCCTCATGTGCATGTGTGTATCAGCTGGGTTTTTTTTTTTTTTTTTTTAGACAGGAGTCTTGCTAAGTTGCTCAGGCTGGACCTCCTGGGCTCCAGTGATCCTCCCCCTCGGCCTCCTGAGTAGCTAGGACTGCCCACCTTTGGCTTTCAGATACAGAGTTCTGCAAGTTCTGAGACTCACTTGTCCTTGAGATGTAAATACCTAGAGAGGCAGCTGCTCCAGTCTTTTTGTCATCTTCGGGGCTTAATCTAGGGACCTTGGTTGGGTCACCACATTTGGCCCTCCTGGGGAGATAAGAGAGGTTTTTATTATACTTATGGATCAAATAAGTCAAAGTCAAATAGAGAAATAGCTATAGATCTGATTCCTGTGGCATGTGAGGAAAGCCAGGAAGCTGGGTTCTCCCAAAAGGCTGCAAGGTATTGGCTGAGCTGGGGTCATCTTGAGGCTGGACTTGGGTAGGGGATTGCTTCTGAACTCACTCATGTGGCTGTCAGCCTCAGGTCCTTGCTGGCAGACTACAGGGGATATCAGCACCTTGCAATGTGGCTTTCCATAGGCCTCGCCAACATGGCAGCTGGCTTCCTGCAGAGTGAGTGTGGGAGAGAGCAAGAGGGAGCTTGAGAGGGGAGCCAGTCTTTCTGTAACCCAACAATGGAAACAACATCATCACTTCTGCCTATCTGTTCCCTAGAAGTATGAGCCTAATCTCCAATCAAGCAGAGATAATTACACAAGGCTGCGAATTGGGTGAGGGAGCGGGACCACTGGGGACCATCTCGAAGCTGCCTACCATGAATGAGCTTAGTTCTGACTACACCACTGGTACGTCAAACGTAGGTTACAGTAACAGAATAATCCAATGTAAGCAAGCAGCGGTCATTCCAGGAATGACACACAATGAAGAAGTCACTTCACACCATGCATGGCTTCATTAGAGCAAACCATATGCATCTGATAGAATTCAGTGCTCGTTATCAAAAATCTCTCTTGTGATGATAAGGGCTGTCTGTCTTGCCATATCACCCCTTCAGGGCTGATGTCTGTCTGGCAAAGGGTTGGAATAAATTCTACCATGTCCTGGGGCTGAGTGAGTGTCCAGGCTTTACGCTGAAAGGCAAATGCAGGACAACCATGTGTAGCAGATGCCCTGCAGACCTCCCTGCGTCCGCCATCTCCCAGGGAGGTCTGCAAGGTGTCTGCTGAATGTAGAGGGTTGTTCTAGAGCAGTCGCCTCTCTCTGTAGGCAAGTGTAAAATAAATGTGGTGAAACACACAGGCTTTGTGGCACCAGGGCACTGGAGTTGGGGCAACCAATGTTTGCAGGAGTTGCTTGGAGACTTTGGGGTCTGATATAGTTTGATTATGTGTCCCCATCCAAATCTCATGTTGAACTGTAATTCCCAGTGTTAGAGGAGAGGCCTGGTGGGAGGTGACTGAATTACGGAGGTGGACTTCCCCCTTGCCGTTGTTGTGTTACAGTTCTCGTGAGATCTGGTTGTTTTAAAGTGCGTAGCACCTCCCCCTTCACTCTCTCTCTCTAGCTCCATCACGTGAAGACGGTGCTTGCTTCCCCTTTGCCTTCTGCCATGACTGTAAATTTCCTGAGGCCTCCCCAGAAGCAGAAGCCTGTACAGCCCACAGAACCATGAGTCAATTAAACCTCTTTTCTTTATAAATTACCCAGTTTCAAGTATTTATAGAAGCACAAGAATGAACTAAACAGGGTCCATAGTGACAAAGGAAAAATATACACTCTTTTTTTTTTTTTGAGACAGGGTCTCACTCTCACCTAGGCTGGAGTACAGTGATATGATCTTGGCTCACTGCAACCTTCGCCTCCTGGGCTCAGGTGATCCTCCCAACTCAGCCTCCCAAGTAGTTGGGACTATAGGCATGCACCACCATGCCTGGATAATTTCTTGTAATTTTTGTAGAGATGGGGTTTTGCCATGTTGCCCAGGCTGGTCTCGAACTCTGAGCTCAAGTGATCCTCCCGCCTTGTCCTCGAAAAGTGCTGGGATTACAGGCATAAGCCACCGTGCCCCAGCCAAATATAGACTCTTGTACAGGGTGAGTGTTCAGTGGAGTTCCTTGCTAGGCAGGATAAAATCTAATTGAGGTATTAGACCTTGTGGGAGGGACCTTAGGTTCCCTGTCAGAGAAGAATCAAGAGACTCATAGTAGAAAGCACCTAGGATTCATGGTGTTTGCATATTAGTCAGCTCAGGCAGTAATGATAAAGTTCCACAGACCAGGTGACTTAAACAACAGATATTTAGTTCCTCACAGCTCTGGAGACTGGAAGGCCAAGATCAAGGTGTTGTCGGGTTTGTGTCCTCTGAGTCCTCTCCTTGGCTTGTAGATGGCATCTTTTCCCTGTGTCCTCACATAGTTGTCCCTGCGTGTCTGTGTCCTCATCTTCCCTTCTTATAAGGACAGTCAGATTGGATTAGGGCCCACTCTAATAGCCTCATTTTAACTTAATTACCTCTGTAAAGACACTATCTCCAAATAATGTCCCACTCAGAGGTACTGGAGCTTTAGTAGATGCTTTTGTAGGGAAACACAGTTTAGCCCATAAAGTGGGAAGGCAGTCCCTAGGAAGACTCTCTCCCAAACTAGATGTAGCTCAAAGACAAGTGATCAAAGTTGCACAAGGAAAAGTGATTGGAAATTTAAATAGGTTCTTGGCTTGTCAATTCAGGATGGATTTGTCATTGTGTATTATGGCCTGGGCCAACCTCTGAACCCTAAGTCCTTTAAGACAGTGGTTCCCAACCTTTTTGGCACCAGGGACCAGTTTCTTGGAAAACAGTATTTCCTTGGACAGGTGATGGGGTTGGGGATGGTTTCAGGATGATTGAAGCGCATTACTTTTTTTTTTTTTTGAGATGGGGTCTCGCTCTGCCACCCAGGTTGGAGTGCAATAGCACGATCTCGCAACTCACTACAACCTCCACCTCCTGGGTTCAAGTGATTCTCCTGCCTCAGCCTCCCAAATGGCTGGGACTACAGATGTGTACTACCATGTCCGACTAATTTTTTGTATTTTTAGTAGAGATCATGTTAGCCAGGATGGTCTTGATCTCCTGACCTCGTGATCTGCCCTCCTCAGCCTCCCAAAGTGCTGGGATTACAGGCATGGGCCACTGCGCCCAGCCTAAAGTGCATTGCATTTATTGTGAACTTTATTTCTATTATTATTACATTATTCTGAGATGGAGTCTCACTCTGTTGCCCAGGCTGCAGTGCAGTGGAATGATCTTGGCTTATTGCAACCTCTGCCTCCCCGATTCAAATGATTCTTGTGCCTCAGCCTCCCAAGTAGCTGAGATTACAGGCATGCACCACCATGCCTGGCTAATTTTTTGTATTTTTAGTAGTGACCTGCTTTTTTCATATTGCCCAGGCTACTACACTGTAATACATAATCAAATAATTATACAACTCAACATAATGTAGAATCAGTGGGAGCCTTGAGCTTGTTTTCCTACAACTAGACAGTCTCATCTTGGGGTGATGGGAAACTGTGACAGATCATCGGACAGTAGATTCTCATAAGGAGTGCACAACCTAGATCCCTCACATGTGCTGTTCACAATAGGGTTTGTGCTCCTATAAGAATCTAATGCTGCTGCTGATCTGACAGGGGGTGGAGCTCAGGCAGTAATGTGAGTGATGGGGAGCGGGTGTAGACACAAATGAAGCTTCGCTTGCTCACCAGCTGCTCACTTCCTGCTGTGAAGCCCAGTTCCTAACAAGTACCTGGTATCTGGTCCATGGCCTGGGGGTTGGGAATCCCTGCTTTAAGGTTTTGGAAACTGTGTTGAGTCCAAAGAGTACAGTGAAGTCACAGACTGCAAAGGGTCTCAAGTTCATGGTCAGGCTATTTTTCTGCTGTCTCTGGTTAGTTCTCCAAGAAGTGGTTGCTCTGGTTCTCTCCTGCTTTCTTGTTTTTCCCCCTCCAGCTAAAGGTCAGACCCAAGTTAGGTACAGAGTTGGGCAGAATGAAAGAGAAATGCACATTCTTAGGGCTCAGGAAATTTTCTTTTACCAGGTGTTTGCAGGGAGGTAACCCTTCCTCCTGGGGAGAAAAGGCAAGGAGTCTCCAGTCTGTGGGAAACCAAGCTTGGAGATGAGGATCCTCCAATCCCCAGTCAGCTCCTTGTCTAGGCAACCCTGGTCACTGAAACACACCATCACCGTTCCTGATGATGAAACATTCAGTGTATGCCTCTTACAGTCAGGAACAACACAGGGACTGTTACCAAAACGCCCGAGGTTTGGTCTAGGTCTTGCTGCTCCCTGCACAGAAAACCAATCACCGAGATGATGAGTAGTGCCAAGGAAGAAGGCTTTAATGGGGTGCTGCAGCCAAGGAGGCAGGAGATAAGTCTCAAATCCATCTCACTGACAGACTAAAATTAGGGGTTTACATAGCAGGAAAGAAATGTAACTATGTGTGAGAAAATGGGAACTAGGGAGGGTCAAGAAAGCCATCATGATGAATGAGGGGTCTGGCATCTCATTATCTTGATCAGATGATCTGGTGAGTTTCATTTCTTTGATACTTTTTGAGAGGCCTGGAGATCCTTTTCTGAGGAAGGAACTCAGATAAAACAAATGTTAAGTTTCAAACTTTAAGACCAGAAGGTCAATTTCTATGTTTATTAAAAAAAAAAATGTCTAAGGGATTATTGGGTTGGTTTCAGGGCCTTTAACCACAACCACTTTAATAAGTTCTGAAACAGAAGTAAGATGGAAAGTAAAAATGAAATTATAATCATCTGAAGATCATAGGGTGGTCTATCTAAAATTGGAAACAAAAATCAAGAGCAAATCACTTAAAATAAATTAGAGTTCAATTGGTCATACAGATTTTTAAAAATCAGTAGTTTTCTGATATACTTTCAATAACCTGTCAGAAAATATGAGCCAAATGAATATAATTTATAAGAAAACAAAAATAATGTATAACATGGCACCTAGGTTGAAAGACAAAAAAAAAAATTCTAAAATAAACATGCTGGGTGTGGTGACTCACAACTGTAATCCTAGCACTTTGGGAAGCCAAGGCAGGTAGATTACGAGGTCAAGAGTTTGAGACCAGCTTGGCCAACACAGTGAAACACACTGTCTCTACTAAAAATACAAAAATTAGCTGGGCGTGGTGGTGTGTGTCGGTAATCCAGCTACTCGGGAGGCTGAGGCAGGCAGGAGAATCACTTGAACCTGAGGTTGCTGAGCCGAGATCATGCCACTGCACTCAAGCCTGGGCGACAGAGCTAGACTCCATATGAAAAAAAAAGAAAGAAAGAAAGAAAAAAGCTGGGAGTGGCTCACGCCTGAAATCCCAGTGGGCAGATCATGAGTTCAGGAGATCGAGACCATCCTAGCCATGGTGAAACCCCATCTCTACTAAAATACAAAAAATTAGCCACACGTGGTGTTGTACGCCTGTAGTCCCAGCTACTTAGGAGGCTGAGCCAAGGGAATCACTTGAACCCGGGAGTCGGAGGTTGCAGTGAGCTGAGATCGTGGCACTGCACTCCAGCCTGGCGACAGAGTGAGACGCCGTCTCAAACAACAACAACAACAAAATTTATTTACTTTTGTTTTTTTTTTTTTTTGAGACAGAGAGTCTCACTCTGTCGCCAGGTGCCAGGCTGGAGTGTAGTGGCTCGATCTCAGCTAACTGCAATCTCCACCTCCCAGGTTCAAGCAATTCTCTTGCCTCAGCCTTCCGAGTAACTGGGACTACAGGTGCACCCCACCATGCCCAGCTAATTTTTGTATTTTTTAATAGAGATGGGGTTTCACCACGTTGGCCAGCATGATCTCAATCTCCTGACCTTGTGATCTGCCCACCTCAGCCTCCCAAAGTGCTGGAATTACAGATGTGAGCCACCGCACCCAGCCTATTTTTTATTTTTAAATTATACATTCACAAATTACAGTTATATACATTTATGGGTACAAAGTGATGTTATGACTTTTGAAAATAACATGAAATAATTAAGTCAAACCAATTAACCTATCCATTCTCTCAAATATTTGACATTTGTGGTGATGAGAACATTTGAGATTTCCTCTCTTAGCAATTATTAGATTGATTGTTAACATTCAATTATTAGTTCTATTTACCATGTTGTGCAATAGGTCTCAGAAAAAAATCAAACTTGTTCTTTCTATCTGACTGAGACTCTGTACTGTTTAATCATCATCTCCCCTTCCTGCCCCCCACCGCCCTCTGCTCCTGTAACCACCATTCTCCTCTCTGCTTCTATGAGTTTAACTGTATCAGACTCTACCTAGAAGTGAGAACATGCAGTATTTGTCTTTCTGTGTTTGGCTTATTTCACTTAGCATAAATGTTCTCCAATTTCATCCCTGTTGTCACAAATAACCATTTCTTCCTTGTTCAAAGATGAATAGTATTCCATCATGTGTATATACCACATTTTCTCTTATCTATTCAGCCATTGATGGACCCTTAGTTTGATTCCGTATCTTGGCTATTGTGAATAGTGCTGCAAGAAACACAAGAGTGCAGATATCTCTTCAACATGCTGATTTCATGTATTTTGGATAAACATCCAGGCATGGAATAGCTGGGTCACTGTCAGCTGTTAAACAAGTCCTGGCGGTTTTGAGCTGTTACTACAGGGTTGTGGTTTGGCTTCCTGGACTGCTTGTTGGACAGTGGCCTGCCTTCCTGCAAGTCTGACCTACAGCAGGCTGGCTTCCTCAGCTGGTTACTGTGGACAGCAGGTTGGTTTCCTGAGCTAGGCTGCAAGTTGTGGGAAAGATCCTTTTTTATACATAATGTGGCCGTTGTCCATTTGTATTTTCAGTCTCTCACTACTGAAATCTCCACACAGAAAACAGTATTAAGGCTAAGACTCTAGAAAAAAGAAAAGTCAGGAAGAAGAGTGTAAACTCCAAATCATTTCTTTATTTAATATTGTCCTGGAAGCAAATGCAATTAACCAGGGAGTAAAATGGAAGACATGAAACTTGGCCAGGAAGAGACTAAATTATTACTGTTGGCAGATGATATATAAAAGCACACATGGGGCCTGGAGTGGTGGCTCAAGCCTGTAATCCCAGCACTTTCAGAGGCTGAGGCATGTGGATCACCTAAGGTCAGGAGTTTGAGACCAGCCTGATCAATATGGTGAAACCCCGTCTCTACTAAAAACATGAAAAATAGCCAGGCGTGGTGGTGTGTGCCTGTAATTCCAGCTATTTGGGAGGCTGAGACAGCAGAATCATTCGAACTTGGGAGGTGGAGGTTGCAGTGAGCTGAGATTGCACCACTGCACTCCAGCCTGGGTGACAGAGAGAGACTCTGTCTCAAAATAAATAAATAAAATAAAATAAAATAAAATAAAATAAAATAAAATAATAAAAGCACACATGGAAGGCCCCAGAAAACACAGTATAAGCCAAGTTTATGTAGGAAAATCAATAGGTAGCTATTCTATGTAAAATAATATCTAGTTAGAATATATACTGGAAGCAAAAAATGTTCTTAGATAATACTTAGAAGTAATATTAACAAAAAGTGTATAAAAATATATATGCAGAAATATACATAAGAAATAAAGAAAGATTTGAATTTGAAAAGTTGGGATGACATATCCTATTTTGGGGTCAAAATACAGAAAATTAAAAAATGTTGATTCTCCTTTATTTGTAATCCCAATAACAATTTACAAACACAGGAAAATACAATTGTGAATGTAAGTCACAAACCACTAGGTTTCACTGGACCCGTGATTCCATCACCCACCAATAGAAACCACACGTGTGTACACATCACAGTCAGTGCAGCTTCCTTAAAATAGCATCCAAGCTCATCACAAGCTGGAAATCGGTAATTAGGAGCATTCAGACCCTGCCCTAGGTCTTGCTTTCCTAATTAATAAGTTAGCAAGGAAGCACATATGTGACTATACCACAAGTTATATGTCTAAATTGTATTTCTTTGTAATTCTGTTTATTTATAAAAAATATATGTGTGTGTGTATATATGTGTATATATATGCGTGTATACACACACATACACACACACACACACACACACACACACACACACAATGTTGCCCAGACTGGAGTGCAATGGCATGATCTCAGCTCACTGCAACCTCCCACCTCCCGAGTTCAAGTGATTCTCCTGCCTCAGCCTCCCAAGAAGCTGGGGTTACAAGTGTGCACCATCACACCTGGCTAATTTTTGTATTTTTAGTCGAGACGGAGTTTCACCATGTTGGCCAAGCTGGTCTGGAACTCCTGACCTCAAGTGATCCGCCCACTCTGGCATCCCAAAGTGCTGGGATTACACGTGTGAGCCACCACGCCTGGCCTCAGTAAAAATATTATTATTCTGAGATGGGGACTGTGGAAGATTGTATTTTCCAGAGACATTCACAGAATTAACGTCTGTCCTCCCCATTTTTCTGTGTGTGACCATGTCAGGCCAGCCATAGAGACTCTTATAACCCACAGAGTGTGGGAATACTAATGGTGCCTGACTCCAGAGGCAAGGCCAGAAAAAAACCTATGTAGTTTTCTCCTGGTTTTCTCAGTGCACTCACTCTTCCTTGAGATTCAGCGGCCAGCTGTGAGAAGCCACGTGTTGGTGCTCTAGTTGACAGTCCCACCCGAGCTCAGCCTTCAAGCAGCAGGCCTGCGAGTGGAGAAGACTTCAATCCAGCCTTTTTTTTTTTTTTAAGTCCTCCCAACTGAGTCCCTGGACATCAGAGAAAAGAAATGAGCCATCTGTGGGCTTCACCACAGTGGCTCAAAGCAAAAGCAGTTCTAATGACAGTATTTCTTGGCTCGATCTGGAGGTGCTCCTGCTGTGGCCAGTGTTAGCCCTGCCACGTAGTGGCTCCTGAGATGCCAGCGTGCAGCTGCAGATCCCAGCCTTATAGCTGGCCCAGGAATCAGGGAGGGCACAGAGCACAGGGCTGTGGCAGAGGCCTGAGATGGTCTGTAAGGTTGTCTTCCAGGAATGCTGGGGCTGATGGAATTGGACCCCTGGTTGTCCAGTTTTGGTAGAAGTAAAGTGTATTGGGCTGCTTTGGGACACAGGGACTTAGAGGCCCTGGGGATCATGGGACCAGGGAAGCCCCATTGGAAGTTGTTATCTAAGTAATTGTAACAGGTCTTTAGGATGGATCGTCCGTGAGACAGGCACCTGTGATGTCCCCAATCTGTAGATGAAAAACCGAGGCTTAGAAACCTGCCCATGGCCACAGAAACCTGCTTTGGAGCCACATGTTCAATCATGGTGGTCTGCAGAGGGTCACTAGGAGACTTTTTAAAAGGAAATTGACAAAATAATTCCAATTTCTTTTCTTTTTTTTTTTTTTTTTGAGACAGAATCTCCCTCTGTCACCAGGCGCCAGGCTGGAGTGCAGTGGCGCGATCTCAGCTCACTGCAATCTCTGCCTCCCGGGTTCAAGCAATTCTCCTGCCTCAGCCTCCTGAGTAGCTGGGACTACAGGCGTGCGCCACCATGCCCAGCTATTTTTTGTATTTTTTTAGTAGAGACGGGGTTTCACCATGTTGGCCAGGATGGTCTCGATTTCTTGACCTCATGATCCGCTCGCCTTGGCCTCCCAAAGTGCTGGGATTACAGGTGTGAGCCACCGTGCCCGACCAATAATTCCAATTTCATCTTGAAGAATAGACAAGCGAATATGCAGCAGAGTTGCTTCTTCTAGCTCTGTGTTGACAGTGAACTTGCAATTAGGAAATGTGTGGAATAAATTACTACTGCAAACCCCTGTATCAGGCTTCAATCACCAAGACAGGCTCCCTGTGGCACAAAAGTGAGGAATAATAAGGAAAGGCATTCCTCTATCCATTGTTTTTATTTTATCCTCAACTTATGTCATATTTATTTTCTTTCTTTTTGTTTTCCGAGACAGGGTCTCACTCTGTCAAGCTGGAGTGCAGTGGAGTGATCTCAGCTCATTGCAACCTCAGACTCCCTGGGCTCAAGCAATACTCTCACTTCAGCCTCCTGAGTAGCTGGGACTACAGGTGTGTGCCACCACGCCCGGGTAATTATAGTCCCATTTTCATAGGTGAAGTGTGTGCTGGATGCGGTTCTGCCGTCTGGGAAAGTCTTACCCAGAGGTGGCACTGCGACATGGACCTGGCCATGCACCCTGGGGATACACCCCCACATTGGTGGTCTCACCTAAGAGTGGGACTTTCCCTGTGGATTAGCTCCCCTCTCTAGCTCTGATGTTCTATGATTCCAAAGGGCAGTTCCCAAGCCTCCCACGCTCTAGTTAGGGCTGTCAACTCCCAGTTGTGTGTGCTTTCCTGCGTAATAGAGGGGTAAATCAGAAGTATTCATTCTATTTCATAGAAGCATGAAATCAGAGATTCGCACATAAAGTTCTTTTGATAGAAAAAGTTTTTAAATATTTCATTTTGTGGTGAAGGAAGGGATTAACAAAAAAAAAAATGAACAGAAATAGAACCATAATTTGTAAAATTTCCCAGAAAATACGGAAA
This sequence comes from Aotus nancymaae, assembly GCF_030222135.1. Lineage (NCBI taxonomy): Eukaryota > Metazoa > Chordata > Mammalia > Primates > Aotidae > Aotus > Aotus nancymaae. The sequence goes on from NW_026988455.1 coordinate 24,627,523, forward strand.
AAATTGCAACTCCCCTTGAAAACAAAATAATACAAATTTAAAGTACCCAAAGAGAAGGAGCAATAAGGTCCATAAAGATACTGGGCCCAGTGGGGTGGCTCACATCTGTAATCCCAGCACTTTGGGAGGCCAAGGCAGGGGAATCACTTGAGCACAGGAGTTTGAGACCAGCCTGGGCAACTGAGCGAGACCCCGTCTCTACAAAAATTTTTTTTTTAATTTAGCTGAGTGTGGTGGGGCACCTCTGTAATCCCAACTACTCTGGAGCCTAAGGATCACTTGAGCCTGGGAGGTTGAGGCTAAGCTGAGCCATGACTGAGCCACTGCACTCCAGCCTGGGCAACAGCTTAAGCTGCTGTCTCAAAAAAAAAAAAAGAAAGAAAGAAAGAAAGAAAAGAAAAAAGAGGGAGAGAGAGAGAGACACTGTTCCACACTGTTTCAGTTAGCTAATTTTGTAAAGGAAATCAATCCAATAGTCCCATAGACAATCTTTTTGGATAAACATAGAAACTGACCCTGGTCTTAAAGCTTGAAACTTTGTTTTATCTGAGTATCTTCCTTCCTCAGGAGAGGACCCCTCCCCCGGCCAGGCCTCTCTAAAAGTAGCAAAGAACTGAAACTCACCAGATCACCACTCCAGACAATGAGACTCCCTTATTTATCACGATTATTTCCTTACCACTTTCAAGTTCCTGTTTTCTCACACATTGTTACACCTTTTCCTCTGCTATAGAAACCCCTAATTTGAGTGGGTCAGGGGGATGGATTTGAAACTGAGCTCCCATCTCCTCAACTGCAGCACCTGGGGAAAGCTTCTTCCTTCGTAATACTCATCTCAGTCACTGGCTTTCTGTGCTGAGAGCAGCAGGACCCTCACTGCACCCTTGGCGCGGTGGCTCACGCCTGTAATCCCAGCACTTTGGGAGGCCGAGGCGGGCGGATCACGAGGTCAAGAGATCGAGATCATCCTGGCCAACATGGTGAAACCCCGTCTCTACTAAAAAATACAAAAATTAGCTGGGCATGGTGGCGCGTGCCCGTAAAACCAGCTACTCAGGAGGCTGAGGCAGGAGAATTGCTTGAACTTGGGAGGCGGAGGTTGCAGTGAGCCGAGATCGCGCCACTGCACTCCAGCCTGGCGCCTGGCGACAGAGCAAGACTCTGACTCAAAAAAAAAAAATAAATAATGTTTCTTTCTTTCTTTTTTTTTTTTTTTTTGGAGACGGAGTTTCGCTCTTGTTACCCAGGCTGGAGTGCAATGGCGCGATCTCGGCTCACCGCAACCTCCACCTCCCGGGTTCAGGCAATTCTCCTGCCTCAGCCTCCTGAGTAGCTGGGATTACAGGCACGCGCCACCATGCCCAGCTAATTTCTTGTATTTTTAGTAGAGACGGGGTTTCACCATGTTGACCAGGATGGTCTCGATCTCTTGACCTTGTGATCCACCCGCCTCGGCCTCCCAAAGTGCTGGGATTACAGGCGTGAACCACCGCGCCCGGCTCTTTCTTTCTTTTTTTGAGACAGAGTTTCGCTATTGTCCCCCAGGCTGGAGTGTAATGGTGCCAACTGGATTCACTGCAAACTCCACCTCCCGGTTCAAGGGCTTCTCCTGCCTCAGTCTCCTGAGTAACTGGGATTACAGGCACACGCCACCACACCCGGGTAATTGTGGTATTTTTAGTAGAGACAGGGTTTCACCATGCTGGCCAGGATGGTCTAGGGGAAGTGGAGCTGGGATTTAAAGTCTTAAAGAGTTTAGAATCTGTTACCCTTTAACTCTTACTGGCTTGACTTTACTTAGATTGATCTATATTCCAAACCACTAAATAGAAAGTCAAACAAACAACTTAAGTAGTTTGATCATTCAGCTTTGTAAAAGAACTACATAATGTTATTGGTATATGAGAGAAAGGAAACATAAAGTGATAGAAAAGAGAGAGGATTTCCTAGGGGTAATTTAAAACAATTCAATTCCACTTGTAAAGGTAAAAGGGAGGAAGGTTAACACTGTAGAATAAATCAAGGATACATTTCATTAAAAGTGCAGTTGCAGAAGAACTGCATATGTGGTAACACCGCCGGATGTCCCTCTGCATCTCACTCTCTGGGGAGAATTTAAATTACCTTGTGTTGTGGCTGAATTGTGTTCCTCTAAAATTCCTGTGTCGGGGCCTTAAACCCCAGGACCTCAGTGGCTGTGTTTGGAGGCATAGGTTTTACAGCGGTAGTCAACTTACAGTGAGATCATACAGGTGAGCCCTAACTAACATGACAGGTGTCCTCTAAGAGGAGGAGATGAGGACATAGACACACGGACAGAGGGACACGGGCAGAAGACACAACCTGCGAGCTATGGGGAGAGGTCTCAGGAAAAAGATCCTTGCCGACACCTGGATCTCAGACTTGCAGCCTCCAAACCTGTGAGAAAATAAATGTCTTGTTTCAGCCGCCCAGACTGTGGGTCCACGTTGCCGCCACTCTAGACACTAATGCTCTTTACAACCAGGTCTGCTGGTGAGGCACAGCGCCATCCGGGGCCGTTCCCTCGTCCTCTCTGCAGCCCTCGCCCCAAACTCTCTGTGCCCTACGGGTCTTGCCAGCATGAGAGATGGAACATTTCCCCCTCAGTGTTCTGCACTGTTGCACGAATTCTAAAGTACCAGCATTTGGGAGAAAGCAAGAGGGAGTGACATTTAGTTTACAATAATAGGGTGAAAGCCGGAGCCAATGTGTGCTCCTCAGCACGGGGACCTGCCCCTGTGCTGCAGCCTGCCTTGATTTCCTAGAGTCTGGCATATTTCACCCTGTGAGCAGGAAACTGGCTAACTACTCAGCTGCAGCACTCCCTAAATTAGAGTCGTGCTGCCTGGAAATACGTAAGCCTGCCTCGTCATCAGTAAGACAATTTGAGATGTCGTCAAAAAAGGGGCCTGTTTTCTTTTTATCAATAAACGTTATTCATTGCCCGCTCATGGGTACTGAGGGGGCTTCCTGCTTCATGATCCAATCCCTCTGAGTATACTGTGTTTTTATGTTTTGATAAAATTAAGGAAGTCATCAGCAGAGCCCCCGGCTTTGTCCCTCTTGTTTTTTGAGCTGTATTGTTTGAGAAAGTGCTTGAGTGCCGAGGTTATTGGCAACTGTGGAAGCATTGTAGAAACAAACAAACAAAAATAAACACTTTTGTTTACACAAAAGTCCGAGCTTTATGGAATCTAAAGAAGACAAAGGACCCACTCACATGTTGGGCATTTGCTTTATTTTTATTTTTTAATTTAATTTTATTATTATTATTATTTTTTGAGACGGAGTCTCTCTCTCTTGCCAGGCTGGAGTGCAGTGGTGTGACCTCAGCTCACTACAACCTTCGCCTCCTGGGTTCAAGTGATTTTCCTGCCTCAGCCTCCAAAGTAGCTGGGACTATAGGCGTGTGCCACCATGCCCAGCTAATTTTTGTATTTTTAATAGAGACAGGGTTTCACCATGTTGGCCAGGATGATCTCGATCTCTTGACCTCATGATCTGTCCGTCTCGGCCTCCCAACGTGCTGGGATTACAGGCATAAGCCATTGCGCCCAGTGGGGCACTTACTTTTAAAACCTTACTCTTTAGTAGGTGGTTTCATGGGCTGACACCTGTACCTTTTCTCAGCGCCCAGCCTTCGGAAGGTCCACACTTGGCTTCATGCTCTGCTGTCACCATCTTGAAGCTCTTAACAATTTTGCACAAGAGGCCCCTACATTTTCATCTTACACCGAGTCACACAAATTATGTAGTTAGTCCTGCTCTTTAACCAGAAGATGAGATACGGTCTCCAAAAGGAACATACCTGTTTACTAAGTGAAAGAAGCCAATGTGGAAAGGCTCAGTGGTTCCGATCCTGTGACATTCTTGGGAAAGGCAAAACTATGGAGACAGTAAAAAAAAGATTAGAGATGAATTGGTCAAGCACAGAGGATTTTTTTTTTTTTTGAGTTGGAGTCTTGCTCTGGTGCCCAGGCTGGAGTGTAGTGGATGCAGTCTCGGCTCACTGCAACCTCCATCTCCCAGGTTCAAGTGATTCCCCCGCCTCAGCCTCCCAAGTAGCTGGGACTACAGGCACACACAGCCATGGCCAGCTAATTTTTTGTATTTTTAGTAGAGACAGGGTTTCGCCATGTTGCCCAGGCTAGTCTTGAACTCCTGAGCTCAGGCAGTCAGCCCACCTCGGCCTCCCAAAGTGCTAGGATTACAGGCGTGAGCCACCATGCCTGGCCACACAGAGGATTTTTAATACAGTGAAACTACTCTGTGGAATACTGGAGTGGTGGGCACATCAGTATACATTTGTCCAAGCCCACAGAATGTACAATGCCAGGAGTGAACCCCGGTGACAACCACAGACTTTGGTGATGATGTGTCAATGTAGCTCATCAGTGGTAACAGATGGACCACTCTGTGGGGGATGTTGACATGGGAGAGGCTATGTGTCTATAGGGCACCGGGGATATGGGAATACTCTGTATTTTCTGCTCCTTCATGCTATGAACCTAAAACTGCTCTAAAAAATAAAGTCTACTGGCCAGGCATGGTGGCTAACACCTGTAATCCCAGCACTTTGGGAGGCTGAGGCAGGCAGATCAAGAGGTCAAGAGATCGAGACCATCCTGGCCAACCTGGTGAAACCCCATCACTACTAAAAAAAATACAAAAAATAGCTGGACATGGTGGCACCTTCCTGTAGCACCAGCTACTCAGGAGGCTAAGGCAGGAGAATCACTTGAACCCGGGAGGCAGAGGTTGCAGTGAGTTGAGATTGAGCCACTGCTCTCCAGCCTGACAACAGTCTCAAAAAATTAAAAAGTTAAAATAAATACATGAATAAAGTCTACTATAAACAACAAGAACAATGCACCAATGAGGATCTGGGAATGGCAACAAGAGGGTTGTTGTGTAGATGATCAAACATGACGCCCACAGGATGAGAACTGGGAGTGTAGCAGGAGTGGCGGGAACAAACCTCTCCAACACTGAACTGAGGAAGGGAGTTTTTTATTCGGCCAGGAGCTGCAGGGAGTTTCAGCCTCATTCACCGAGCTCTCCAGCTCTCCAGCTCTGCGAGCTGCAGCTCCTCTCCCGTTTATAGGCTTACAAGGCTAAAGGAGAAACTGAAGTGGAACTATGTCATTGTCCATTTGCTGGACATCTGACCTTACAATCTTCTGGCTTCATTGATTTGCTAATTCATATGCAGCGTGAGCAGGGACCAGCAAGGGAGGGGCTTACAGAGACAAGACAAAAGCAACAAGCTGTTTATTAGCAGAGGTGTTTCCAGGAGGGAGCCTGGTCTGTGGAGATGTGGGGGCATGAACCAGTGCTGGGCTCCAGCCGGCAGAGACAACATTCATTTGCAGCTCTCTCAAGGTTAACAGATAGCAGACACGCTGGGAAGTAAAGAGAGTAATTTTCCCAGCTCTTTGGGATTTTATTTTATTTATTTTTCCTTCTTTACCCTCCTTCCTATCTGGAAGGTGGGGGGGGAGGGGAAGAGGTGAAATTGAAGGAGGTGAGGGGGTCTCCCCTCTCAGGAGAAGGAGGGCAGAGATCCTGGCATCAGGGTACACCTGACCCCAGTTCTGCAGGCTGTGCACGGATGATAGTGCTGTCTGCTTTGACGGGGCCAGATCCTGCGACCCACTAACCATGCAGACAGTCCCGATGCCTGCGTCTGCCAAATCTCACTCTTTCCCGGCACCAGGCTGGGTCATACCAGCCAAGAGACTCTTCCGGGAGGCTGAAGGTACACCTTCCTTGTGGAAGAGTTTGTTTCTTTTAAACACAAAATCACTGAGGATAAACATGAAATGTTTCATTTATTAAAAAAAAATGTTTTTCCTTGTTGTGGTTTCTATTACTAGGATTGAGTTTGATTTGTCTTTTTTGCTGGCATTTCAGGGAACTCTCATTTACAAGCAAAACTCATGCTTTAAGTTTTACAACAAATCCAGACACACTGCTGTTGGGGTTTACTAGTCTTTAAAAACCAGTGATTTATTTAATGTTGTTGATGAAAACCTAGTTTCCAAAATGTTTTCTTGTGAGATGAATGCTTGGTCTTGGTTTCTAGAAGGCTGAGTTTCTCCACCACTCATTCATGTGCGATGACCTCACCCGTTCATCTGCCCAGGAAGGGAAACCGATTCCAGTGTCCACAGAGACGTGCAAGGGAGTCTGGCTCTCATTTCCTGACTTGCAGGGAATCCGGCTGGCTGCTCTTGGTTTCAGTGGGACTGCTCAAAGCTGAGAGCTCAATTTCAGCAGGAAATGCAGAATCAGCATTAAGAAAGCCAATGTTTCCTGAATTCCAATCAAAGAGTGAGTCTCAAATGCTGTATAGTCATGCAGTAGCCTTTGAATAGAAAGCAAGCAAGCATTAAGGCTGCAGAAAAGACTATTTTCCAATTCATGTGGTTTGTGTTGCCAAAGGGAGAGAGAGTGCAAGGTTATTCTGGTAACTCCAGAAGCGTAAGTGACTGAAGATACCCATTTGTGCTTGCTGATGGGCTTGGTCTTTACAACCAAGCAGGCAAGCATGCTTTGATTGTGTCATACAGACACTTGAGGTTAAAAAAAAAAATGTAGGCCAGGTGCAGTGGCTCACACCTGTAATCCTAGCACTTTGGGGGGCTGAGGCAGGTGGATCACCTGAGGTCAGGAGTTAGAGACCAGCCTGGCCAACATGTTGAAACCCCATCTCTACCAAAAATACAAAAATTAGCCAAATGTTGTGGTGGGAGCCTATACTCCCAGCTACTTGGGAGGCTGAGGCAGGAGAATCGCTGAACCCGGGAGGCGGAGGTTGCAGTGAGCTGAGACTGTTCCATTGCACTTCAGCCTGGGTGACGACCAAGATTCCGTCTCCAAAAAAAAAAAAAAAATCTAACCTTGACTTCTCTGTATGTTGTATTATAATCCTGCACAGACTGAGGAGAGATTACAGGCACACAGAAACATTTGGGGTTCTAGGGCATTGAGGTTTGCAAAACAGTTGGCTACCTTGTCTGATGCTCACGGAGGTTGGGCTGTGCCCTTGGCTATCCACATTCCTTTCTTTACCAGGCTGACATCTCACTGGTGGCACCTGGACTGCAGGCTGATGCGCACCACCTCTGCCCCCTCCACACTTCTCTCTCTGGGTCCCTGTCCCACTCCAGCACGTACTACCGCTCCTGGTGGAGCACTTTTTCCCAGTGTCCCAATGACACCTGGAGAAAGCCCCTGCCCTTCTGAGATCACTTTCTTCACCTGCACAATGAGAAAGTGGCACCTGAAGATGCCCACCTGTCCTAAGACATTAAGAGGTTTTGAGACCATCAGGTTAGAACCATGGCAATTTCTGAGGAACCCATAGGCACCCCAAGAACTCTGCCTTTTTGGAGGAGCTAAGTGAAGAGTTCTGGTTAGAGCTGAATGTCCAGGGTGGCTGCGGAGCCCCCCACAGATAGTGGGCTTTCCTCTTGTGTTTGTTTTCTCAGGCTTGCAGCCCACACTGCTACGAGCAAATATAAACCTGATATTTGGCCAATGCTTTAAATCCCAACAGCATTCCCAGATTAAACATCATACGTACTCGAGTGATGGTAATTCGAGATTGGCCAACTGGCAGAATCTAATTTAACAGAGGAGGGGTTGGGGGTGCAATGGAGAGAATTCAGAGTTGGAGTCAAGGGAAAGTCAGCTGTAATGTGACAATCTTCACGGCCTTATGTGGGTGTTACTTCCTTTGTGCCGTATTTCCCTTTCTTGCCAAATAGGGTCTCCTTTATAGAGTTGTTGGGAGGCCTAAGAGTTATGTCTTTTTTTTTTTCTTGAGAGTGCCTTGCTCTGACGTCCAGGCAGGAGTGCAGTGGCATGATCTCAGCTCACTGCAACCTTTGCCTCTCGGATTCAAGCGATTCCCCGGCCTTAGCCTCCCAAAGAGCTGGGATTACAGGAAACTACCACCATGCCTGAGGCCATTTCTCTGCTCAGGTTCCACTGGTTGGTCTAGTTCCTCTACATACTTATAGTTACTTGGTCCTTTCCCTTACACCAGTTTTACATGTTTCCCTTACGACTAAGAGTTCTACACATGCAATATTTTTGTAAGGCAAAATATCCAGTCAATTAACACACCCAATCCTGTAGTGGGATAAGTGCATCAAGGAGGAACGATCTAGCTTTCAAGTTTGTCCAATGTAGGGCATTTCCAATTTTTATTTTCTTTTATTTTGAGACAAAGTATTGCTGTTGCCCAGGCTGGAGTGCAGTGGCATGATCTCAGCTCACTGCAACCTCTGCCTCCTAGGCTCAAGCAATCCTCCCACCTCAGCCTCCTGAGTAACTGGGACCACAGGTACGTACCACTCCACACCCAGCTAATTTGTTAGTTTGTTTTTCTTTTGCATTTTTTTGTAGACATGGGATTTTGGCATGTTGCCCAGGCTGGTTTTAAATTCCTGGGCTCAAGTGATCTGCCCGCCTTGACCTCCCAAAGTGCTGAGATTACAGGCATGAACCACCACACATGGCCTCAAATTTTTGTCTTTTAACACATTCCAGAGAAAGAAATACATTTTACATTGAGATTTGTTTTAGATGCACGTGCACATGCACACGCATGGACACACATGTGAACATACAAAACACTTCGTGATTTTTAAAAATTTATTTTAGAAATGGGGTCTTACTATGTTGCCCAGGCTGGTCTTGAACTCCTGGTCTCAAGTGATCTTCTTGCCTTGGCCTCTCAAAGTGCTGGAATTATAGGCATGAGCCACTGTGCCTGGCTGAAAACACTTTGATGGTTTGATGAGACCATATTTTTTAGATTGCATCTCATCTCATTCTATCCTATTAGATTCCATTAGCAAAGGTAGTTGTTAACCTACTAAATCAATTCAGTTTATTCTGATCTTTTAATGGTTGTGATCTGCAGTTTGAAAAACATTGCTCAAATTATCTCTTTTTTGACATTCTTACAGCCCATCCCCCAAGAGAAATACTGTGTCTCACGACATTTTCTTTCAGGGAGAAAATTGGCAGACCAACCAACATGAGTGTCTGTCTATTTGAAATCTATTTCTCATCACAGAAGACCAAATTGGCCTTCTGCTGCTGTGAGCTCACAGCCTCTGTGAGTTTAGTACCACAGGATTCTCCTGGGAGACTGAGCATTTACAAAATTGAATTTCTGACTGTAAAGCTGAGGACCCAGCCAGGACTTGGGTTCCCTCTCAGTCTGGGTATGTGCACATTGCTTTGTTTTCATATCATTTTCCCTGTGTACCCTTCTGAACTGAACTGTGTCTCCCCCAAATTCATCTGTTGAAGCTCTAACCCTACCACATCAGAATGTGACTGCATTTGGAGACAGGGACTTTAAAGGGCGAATAAGTTGAAATGAGTTCATATGAGTGGACCCTAATCCAATCTGACTAGTGTCCTTGTAAGAAGAGGAGATTAGGACGCAGACACTCACACAGGCATGACCATGTGAGGACACAGGGAGATGACAACTGTCTACAAGCCAGGGAGCAAGGCTTGAGGAAAAACTAACTCTGCTGACACCTTGATTTCAGATTTCCAGCCTCCAGAACTGTGAAAGAATGCAGATGTTCACCAACTTCTGCATTGGAGGGGTTATGTCCTGGAAAAACCCATTATAAGTTGAAAAGATCGTAAGTTAAAAATGTATATCAGGCTGGGTATGATGGCTCACGCCTGTAATCCCAGCACTTTGGGAAGCTAAGGTGGATGGATCATGAGGTCGAGAGCAACAGATCAAGACCATCTTGCCTAACATGGTGAAACCCCGTCTCTACTAAAAATATAAAAATTAGCTGGGCATGGTGGCATGCACCTGTAGGCCCAGCTACTTGGGAGGCTGAGGCAGGAGAATCGCTTAAACCCAGGAGGCGGAGGTTGCAGTGAGCTGAGATCGTGCCACTGTACTCCAGCCTGGTGACAGAGCAGGACTCCGTCTGAAAAAAAAAAAAGAAAAAGAAAAAGAAAAAGAAAAAAGTATTTCAGGGGAGCACAGTGCCTCACAACTGTAATCCCAGCACTTTGGGAGGCCGAGGTGGGCAGATCACCAGAGGCCAGGAGTTAGACAAGCAGCCCGGCCAACACAGTGAAACCCCGTCTCTATTAAAAATACAAAAAATTAGCCAGGCCTGGTGGGTGGCACATGCGAGAGGCTGAGGCACAAGAATCACTTGAATCTGGGAGACAGAACTTGCAGTGAGCTGAGATCACCTCACTGCACTCTAGCCTCCAAAAAAAACCAAAAAAGAGTCCTCTGCAAAAAACATAGAACATATGTTTCAAACAATAACATACTGAGCATCACAGCTTAGCCTAGCCTACCTTAAACATGCTCAGAACACTTCCATTAGCTTACAATTGGGCAAAGTTATCTAACACAAAGCCTGTTTTGTATTAGAGTTGAATATCTCATGTAATTTATTGAACACTATACTGAAAGTGAAAACCAGAAAGATTGTAGGGGTACTCAAAATATAATTTCTACTAACCGTGATACCAGTGGGCTGGGGAGGTCCCCAAGCACCAGTGGGACCACAACCCCAGCTGATGGCCAGGCTCTTGACACTGTTTGGAGAATGACTTCGAGGCTGGGTTAGAAAATAGTGAAAGTAGAGATTTATTGTAAAGGGACAAGTACACACTCAAGAAAAGGGAGTGCAGGTGTACTCAAGAGAGTCACACACAAGGGGGTTTAGGACTGCTGTCTTTACGAGTTTCTTTAACCAAGGGGTGGAATATTAATGAAGATTCCTGGAAAAAGGTGGAGATTTCTTGGAACTGTGGTGCCATCCATTCGTACACCAAATATGGGGGTTCTCAGAACTGTCACGGCACTGATGGGTGTATGATTTAGAATGTTAATGAGCATATAGTGAGGACCTAGGTGAAACCCAGGTCAAATCCAGCATGCTGGGTCCAGTCAGTTTTAGCTAGCTTGGTCTACACCTTGAGTTTTTCAGAGTCTTATCAGCCCATAGCTGCTGCAGATATTTTAACAATTTCCTTTTGCTAGTCATGTGAAACTGCTGCCTGGAATGTTCTATTCTCCTGCAACTTCCCTGTATTATTCTTGTTTTAAATGATGGTGTCCATATTGTTTTGTCACCATTTATAAAGTAGAAAAATTGTAGGTTGAACTGTCATAAGTTGGGAATAATCTGTATGTCTCTATTTAAGCTGCCCAGTGTGGTACCCTGTTATGATACCCTGAGCTGACTCATGTGCTTTCCTAGGTCTTTCCACAGGCATTTAGGAATTGTCTACTCTCCTGCTTTCCCTGGCTTCTGCCAAGTTCCTATGCTTCCTTCTTATCTCAGTTGTTGAAATTGCCATGTTATATCTTACTTATTTGTGTGTGACTATAAATTGCTCTAGGTCACACTCATATCTTGGTGTAGAATAGTTTGTCAACAAATGCTTATTTGGTTGAACTCAAAATATAAGATCTAAGAACAAGTATTATGTCCTTGAAGATAATCTTGTAATTTTGTTATAAAATGTTTTTCTTTCTCGAAGCAGAGTCACCTTCATATCCAATGTATATTTGTATTAGTCCATTCTGACACTGCTATAAAGAACTACCTGAGACTGAGTAATTTCTAAAGAAGTTTCATTGACTCAAAGTTCCACAGACTGTACTGGAGGCATGGCCAGGGAGGCCTCAGGGAACTTACAATCATGGAGGATGCAAGAAGCACATCTTCACATGGTGGCAGGAAAGAGAGAGAGAGAGAGAAAAGGGGGAAGTGCTATACGCTTTTAAACAACCAGATATCATGAGAACTCACTCAGTATCATGAGAACAGCAAGGGAGAAATCCCCCACCTAGAGCTAATTACCTCTCACTAGGTCTCTCCCCCAACATTGAGAATTACAATTCAACATAAGGTTTGGGTGGAGACACAGAGCCAAATCATATCATTCCACCCCTGACCCCTCCATAATCTTATATCCCTCTCACATTTCAAAACACAATCATGCCTTCCCAGTAGTGCCCCAAAGTCTTAAATCATTTCAGCATTAACTCAAAAGTCCACGTCCAAAGTCTCATCTGAGACAAAGCAGGTTTCTTCTGTCCCTTTGGTTCCCTTCTGAGCCTGTAGAATAAAAAAACAAATTAGTTACTTCCAAGATACAATGGGGATGCAGGCATTGGGTAAATGCCCCCATTCCAAATGGGAAAAATTGGCCCAAACAAAGGGGGCCCATGCAAGCCCAAAACCCAGCAGAGCAGTCATTAAATCTTAAAGCTCCAAAATGATCTTTTTTTTGACTCCATGTGTCACATCCAGGCCACACCGATGCAAGGGGTGGCAAGGGGTGGACTCCTGAGGCCTTGGGCAGCTCTGTCCCTCTGTCTCTGCAGGGTACACCCCCTGTGGCTGCTTTCACAGACTGGCATTGAGTGCCTGTGGATTTTTCAGGCTCACAGTGCAAGCTGTCAATGGATCTATCATTCTGGGATCTGGAGGATGGTGGCCCTCTTCTTACAGCTCCACTAGGCAGTGCCCCAGTGGGGACTCTGTGCAGGGCCTCCAACCCCCCATTTCCCCTCCCCATTGCCCTAGTCAAAGTTCTTCATGAGGGTTCCACTCTTGCAGCAGACTTCTGCCTGGACATCCAGGCATTTCCTTACATCCTCTGAAATCTAGGTAGAGGCTTTCAAATCTCAACTCTTGTCCTCTGCACACCTGCAGGCCCAACACCACATGTAAGCTGCCAAGACTTGGTGCTTTCACCCTCTGAGGCAATGGCCCAAATTGTACCTTGGCCCCTTTTAGCCACAGCTGGAGCTGGAGTGGCTGGGACACAGGGCGTCATGTTTTAAGGCTGCACAGAGCAATGGGGCACTGGGCCTGGCCCACAAAATGATTTTTCCCTCCTCAGCCTCCAGACCTGTGATGGGAAGGGCTGCCACAAAGGTCTCTTATGTCTGAAAGGTCTCTAGAAGCATTTTCCCCATTGTCTTGGCTATTAACATTCGGCTCTTCTTTACTTATGCAAATTTCTGCAGCCTTGACTTCCTCTCCAGAAAATGGGTTTTTCTTTTCTACTACATGGTCAGGCTGCAAATTTTTCAAACTTTTACACTTTGCTTCCCTTTTAAATATAAGTTACAGTTTCAGATAATCGCTTTGTTCATGCATATAAGTGTAAGCTGTTATAAGGAGCCAGGTTCATCTTAAATGCTTTGCTGCTTAGAAATTTCTTCCACTAGATATCTTAAATCATGTCTCTCAAGTTCGAAGTTCTACAGATCTCTAGAGTGGGGGCACAATGCTGCCAGTCTCTTTGCTAAAACATAGCAAGAGTGACCTTTGCTCTAGTTCCCAATAAGTTCCTCATCTTCATTGGAGACCACCTCAGCCTGGCCTTCACTGTTCATATAACTATCAGCATTTTGGTCACAACCATTCAATAAGTCTCTCACAACCATTCAACAATTCAAGAAGTTCCAAACTTTCTCTCATCTTCCTGTCTTCTTCTGATTCCTTCATACTGTTCCAACCTCTGCCCATTATGCAGTTCCAAGTCACTTCCACATTTTCAGGTATCTTTGTAGCAAAGCCTAACTTCTCTGGTACCAGTTTTCTATATTAGTTCATTCTCACACTGCTATAAAAAAACTACGTGAGACTGGAAAATGTATAAAGAGAAGAGGTTTCATTGTCTCACAGTTCTACATGCTGTACCAGAGGCATAGCTGGGGAGGCTTCAGGAAACTTATAATCGTGGAGGGAGGGCAAAGGGGAAGCAAGCACATCTTCACATGGCGGCAGGAGAGAAAAGGAAGGGTGAGGTGTCAGATACGTTGAAACCATCAGATCTCATGAAAACTCACTCACTATCATGAGAACAGCAAGGGAAAAATCTGCACCCATGATCCAATCACCTCCTACCAGGCCCCTCCCCCAACACTGAGAATTACAACTGAACATGAGATTTGGGTAGGGACACAGAGCCGAACCATATCAATATTTCATTATTATTATTATTTTAGAGACAGGGTCTCTGGGCAGTGCAGTGGTGCAATTATAGCTGACTGCATCTTCAAACTCTTGGGCTCAAGTGATCCTCCTGCCTCAGTCTCCTGAGTAGCTAGGACTACAGGCATGAACAAACATGCCTGACTAATCTTGGCCTCCCATGCTCAGTCCTCGTGGTGGTAACAATCAGGAGAGCACATACATCCAGTCAAATCCTACCAGTTCAACATGCTGTGAGGACTAAGGGTCTAGTTAAATTTTGGGGGATCTATTGCAAATAGCCAGAGGTTTTTGGGTCATGTTACTTGTTAGTCACAGCAACAAATGACATGATCAGTTCCTAAATATAAATTTATTGTTCTAGGTTTACAGGAATAGCATCTGCTCTTCACAGTCACACGATCATAATTAGTTATTTGAACACACTGAACACAGTCCCGTCACAGCCATCTCTGCCTCTGTCCTTTTCCCACAAGTTCCCTTTCCATCTTGCTCCTCTGCAAGCTGACTCTGCCCTGCACTGAACACAGTCCCGTCACAGCCATCTCTGCCTCTGTCCTTTTCCCACAAGTTCCCTTTCCATCTTGCTCCTCTGCAAGCTGACTCTGCCCTGAGGACCGTCGTGGCTGGAGGTGATGTCTCCCTGCTGGCCACCCATCTGGACATGGTAGCTGTGTCCTTTGCTCCTCATTGCTGCCTCCAGATCATTCCCTCTCCTTCCTCCCTAAAACCTGCTGAGCCTCTTGCCAGCAATGCCAATGCCTGCCCTTTTCTTGCTACAGCTGTCTTCAGACCTTGAATGAATCTCTCTCATTCCTGGCACACGCTCACACTCTCCACTACCACTGCTGTCCTGATTCCTGTGGTTCCAGCGTTCACATCAATGGCCTGGCCTCAGCTCCGACACCCTCTTCTCCATTGATCTTCTACCTAGACTCAGAGACTGAACAAACTCCTCAGTGTCCCCTCCTGCCCAGCACCCTCAACCTCGTGTCCTGTCAGACAACTCCTGTGTTTTCACAACTCCCACATTTCCACTTCCTTCAGCTACTCATAGCCACACTCAGGTCCTTAGCAAGGACTTCTTACCCAGCTTGGTGTTCTTGGGTCAGGATCTAATTACTCTTTGCCTGCCTTAGCCCATTAGGGCTGCTGTATCACAATACCATAGACTGGGTGCCTTATAAACCACAAACATTTATTTCTTACAGTTCTGGAGGCTGGAAGTCCAAGATCAAGGATTCCCTGACTGTGAAGGCTTCCTGGTTCATAGTCAGTGCCTCTGGCTGTTGCCTCACTAGCTGGAAGGGGCAAGGGAGCTCTCTTGGGGTCTCTTTTATCAGGGTACTAACTTCATTTTTGCAGGTTCCACACTCATGACCTCATCTAATCCTATTACTTCTCAAAGCCTCCTGATACCATGACATTAGGCAGTGGGCTTTCAACATATGAATTTGGGGAGATCACATTCAGTCTGTGACATTCCACCTTTGGCCCAGCAAATTCATGTCCTTCTTACATGCAAAATATATTCATTCCATCCCGACAGCCACCAAAGTCTTAACTGGTTTCAACAGCAACTCTAAAACCAAAAGTCCAGGGTCTCATCTAAGTATCGTCTACATTAGCTATGGGTGAGACTCAAGGCACCATTGATCCGAGGCAAACTCCCCTTCAGCTGTGAACTGTGAAACCAGACAAGTTATGTGTGTCCAAAATACGATGTTGGAACAGGCACAGGACAGACGTTCCCCTAAGATGCTGCCATCTCATTCATCATTTTCACCTGGCAAAACCCCACTCCAGTCAGCCTGCTCTCACCCTGACCATGCCTGGCCCTGGTTGGGGAAGCACAAATCCCGACGGCCGGTCTCACTAAGGTGGCAGTTAGGACCCTCCAGTGGGCCCCAGTGCTGCCTGCAATCCTGTTACTTATGGTTTCTCATTTCCAGTCAGTGACTTTGCTTTCTAGTTCACTGAGGAAACAAGCATGGGAAGAGAACTGTGAGTGCTTCCTCCCAACACAGACATCCCTCTGGCTCTGTGCGTGCCTCCCTGCCTTCCCCAAGTTACTCTTCTGGAATCTTCTGAGCTCCCACCCAGGGCCAACTTTACACATGGCAGGGTCCAAGCCCCTCAGCCCTCTCCCTGAGGCCATCCCAGCTTTGTTCTCCAGAGATCCACCCCTCTCTCTTCCATATCATCTATTTCCTCCTCATCTTTTCCCCCTTATCAAAGAATATCCTTCTCAGCTGCTGCCCAATATCATTGCACTTCATTACAGAAAAATACCACAGAATAATTCCCCTCTTGACTTTCTAGTCAGGTGTGAGCCCCGCCTCCTCACTCTGCTGCTGGCCCTGTTCACCATCACCAGTCACACTCATGTTGCTGAAGCCAATGACCACTCTAAAGCCTTACCTTTGACCTGTCAGGGGACTGAACAATTGAGACCCTCCCCTTTTAGAGACACTTTCCTCAAAGTGTCTCCAGATCCCCCTCCCTCACCCAGAGTCCTGAGTTCTAACACCCACAGAATGTTCTGGAACCATGATTTCCAAAGCTGTTTAGCACACTTTCATATGCCACCAGGCTTTTTAGTACATCCTCCCCATTGGGTCCAACTCTGAAATGGCGAAGTTAGTTGTCAAGTGGTGGTGAACGACGTGTGTGTTCAAGGGTGCCATGTTCTCCAGGAAATATCCATATGACAGTTGCCATTGTCCTGGAATGACTTCTTGGCTGGATACCATATTCATGGGTTGCTCGTCCTTTCCCACAGTCTGTGAATTTTGCTCGATTGACTGTTGACTCTGAAAGTAGTTGCAGAGGAGTCCAAAGCATGATTAAGTTTGCCCTTTGCAGTATATGTGGTTTCTTCTCCTGGGTGCCTGAAAAAATTCTCTTCCTATATTTTGAAGTACAATAGTATATATAGGGTATTTCTCATTGCTGCACAATGTATATATTACTGTTTTTCATGGAACATGAAATATTTTTTGGCCTGCAGATTTGGTTTCCTCCCTCTTTGTTTTCTTGTTTTGTTTTGTTCTGTTTTTGAGACAAGGTCTCACTCTGCCACCCAGGCTGGAGTGCAGTGGCGCAATCTTGGCTCACTCCAACTGCTGCTTCCCAGACTCAAGCAATCCTCCCACCTCAGCCTCCTGTGTAACTGGGACCGTAGACACATGCCACCACACCTGACTAATTTTTTTGTATTTTTGGTAGAGATGGGGTTTCACCATGTTGCTCAGGCTTGTCTGAAACTCTTGAGCTTAAGTGATCCACCTGCCTCAGCCTCCCAAACTGGTGTGATTATAGGCATGAGCCACTTTGCCCAGCCAGCCTCCCTCTTTAAGGATTTTTTTTTTCTTTTTGTACTATAACTTTGATTTCATCTTCTGTTACATTTCTTTTGGAGTCTTTTCTTCAGAGACAGTTTTTCTTTTGTTGGATTGTTTCTCTCTGCCTCTCTTCCACAATTATTAGCTTATTTTAATTGCTTCAATTCCTTTAAAAAATCTGCATTCGGCCGGGCATGGTAGCTGACGCCTGTAATCCCAGCACTTTGGGAGGCCGAGGCGGGTGGATCACGAGGTCAAGAGATCGAGACCATCCTGGTCAACATGGTGAAACCCCGTCTCTACTAAAAAAAAATACAAAAAAATTAGCTGGGCATGGTGGCACGTGCCTGTAATACCAGCTACTCAGGAGGCTGAGGCAGGAGAATTGCCTGAACCCAGGAGGCGGAGGTTGCGGTGAGCCGAGATCGCACCATTGCACTCCAGCCTGGGTAACAAGAGCGAAACTCCGTCTCAAAAAAAAAATCTGCATTCAGGCCAGGCGCGGTGGCTCACGCCTGTAATCCCAGCACTTTGGGAGGCCGAGGTGGGTGGATCATGAGGTCAAGAGATCGAGACCATCCTGGCCAACATGGTGAAACCTCGTCTCGACCAAAAAATACAAAAATTAGCTGGGCGTGGTGGCACATGCCTGTAATCCCAGCTACTCGGGAGGCCGAGGCAGGAGAATTGCTTGAACCTGGGAAGCGGAGGTTACAGTGAGCCGAGATCACACCACTGCACTCCAGACTGGTGAAAGAGAGAGACCCTGTCTCAAAAAAAAAAAAAAAAAAATCTACATTCAATGTTATTATTTTCTCTATATCAGTAATTCCATTTTCAGTGATATTGACTCTATTCCTGTTTTAATTTATATTAGTTCTGCAATAACATTGCTTTCATCCTGAATCTGTCTCCTTATGTTTAAATTTCCCTGTTTATTTCATGTTTTTAAAACCAGTCATCATCTCTTTGAGTTTTGATTGTTACATGTGTTTTTCATCAAAAGTTTTTAGAGCATAAACTAATTGGAATTGTGGAATTTTCTTCTGCCCTTGAGTTGTATATATAATTTTTCTGTTGAGTTCTCTGGGTGTCTTTTGAATTACTTTTCCTTATTTGTGTATTTGCACTCTATTGCTGTGAATGACTACATTGTTGCCATGGGTTTCATTTCATTTTTGTTCATGTTTGAAAGGCACTGGCTTGAAGTTTAACTTGCTCTTGTACAATGTGTATACCCGCTTTGCTGTCTTGATTCTGATTTATCTGTCTCCTGCTTTGCCTGTTATGCTATAGCTTGAGGACAGGGTAGACCACGTTCTTACCACCTTTCTAGAATTTGTACAGTGCAAGGGTTTATTCTGTCCAATTTGGTGTATGCTTTAATCCTGAGTGGGAAATGGGGAGGAATGTCTTAGAGCAGTGATTCTTAACCTTTGCTGTAAGTCAGAATCACCTGCAAAATGCTCAAAACTGCCAGTGCCCGGACTGTACCCCAAACCAGTTAAATGGGAATGTGTGAAGGTGGGAATCAGTCTATTACATTTTACAGTTCTCCAGCTGATTCTAATGTGTGGCAAAGCTTGAGAGCTATTGCCCTAGGTCTTTGCATGATTCCCTATAGGAAAACACCTAAAAAGGAAAACTATTTTTTTTAATACACACAACACTTCTGACACAGTGTGTGTGTGTGTGTGTGTGTGTGTGTGTGTGGGTGGGTGGTGTGTGTGTGTGTGTAGGGGGTTCCCATACCAATTAATTCTCCAACTCTCTGAACACCAACTAATTCACACTAACTGCCTAGAGTTAGTGCAGACCCCAAAAGTCACACAAAGACAGCCCCCACTTCCGACATCAAGTCCCAGGTTGTCATCGGTACTTCTGGCAACTGGCTATAAATCAGGGGTTCCCATGATCCTCTCCTCAGGTTTGATAATTTGCTTTTATGGCTTGCAAAACTCAGAGAAACATTTACTTACGTCTACTGATTTAGCATGAAGGGTATTTCAAAGGATACAGATGAACAACCTGATTAAAAGGTACATAAAAGTTTGGAAGGGGCTGACTGCAGGAGCTTCTTTCCCCATGGAATTGGGATATGTTACCCTCCTGGCACATGAATGTGCTCACCACCCTGGAAGCTCTTTGAACTCCATAGTTTAGGGACTTTTATGAAGGCCTCATCGCATAGGAATGGTTGATTATTAACTCAATTTCCAGCATTTCTCTCTCCAGGGAGGATGGGAGGTAGAGCCTGGAAGTTCCAAGCTTCTAATGATGGCTTGCTCTTTCTGGTGACCAGCCCCCATCCTGAAGCTACCAGAAGTACAAGAGTAGCCTCATTAGAACAAAAGACACTCCTGGCCAGGTGCGGTGGCTCACACCTGTAATCCCAACACTTTGGGAGGCCAAGATAAGATCACTTGAATTCAGGAGTTTGAGACCAGCCTGTGCAACAAGGAGCAACCAAAAAATACAAAAAATTAGCTGAGTGTGGTGGTGTGGGCCTGTAGTCCCAGCTACTTGGGAGGCTGAGGTAGGACGATCACCAGAGCCTGGGAGGTCAAGGCTGCAGTGAGTCGTGATGGTGATACTGTGCTCCAGCCTGGGTGACAGAGTGAGAACCTGTTAAAAAAAAAAAAAAAAAAAAAAGACACTCCATTCACCCAGGAAATTCCAAGGGAATTGGGAACTCTGTGTCAGAAAACAGTGGCAGAGACCAGGTATCTATTTCTTAGGTCACATCCCCCCAGTTTCGTGTATGGCCCTGAGTCTTTAATTGTGCACCTAATTTACTTTTCCCAGCAGCTGTTTCTAACAGTCCTCAAATGCAAGGGAAAAAAGACAAGGAAACCTATGTAGCTCTTCTTTCCTCCAGATTTAAAAATTCACAGTATTCTTTCTCCCATTGGCACAATCCGTAGAGTTTATTCAGACTTCATCAGTTATACATTCAAGTTTTGTTTGTATACCTTTATGCACTTTTGTCACCGAACTTCGCATAACCACTACCACAATCAAGATACTCCACTGTATCATCACCACAGGATCTCCTCATTTTACATTTTATAGCCACGCCCATCACTACCTGATCCCTGACCCCTGGCAACCAACTAATCAGCTCTCTACCTTGATAATAACATAATCATTCTCGGTGATGTTACATAAATGGGATCGTTTAGGATGCATTCTTTTGAGACTGGCTCTTGTCACTCAGCATAATACTCTCAGGTCTGTCTACATGCTGTGTGTATCAATCCTTTGCTCTTTTTTATTGCTGACCGGGATTCCATAGTGTAGATTACTACAGTTTGTTTAACCATTCAGTTTCTAAGAACATGTGGGTAATTTCCAGCTCTTGGTTATTATCAGTAAAGCTCTATAAATATTTATTTACAAGGTCTTGCATGAAAATAAGTCTTCATTTCTCTGGAATAAATACTCCAGAATACAATGTCTGAGTCATATGGTACTTGAATGTTTAATTTTATAGGAAACTGCCAGACTATTTTCCAGAGTGCCTGTGCCATTTTTCATTAACACCAGCAATGTGTGAGTGATCGTTTCTTCACGTCCTTGCTAGCATTTAATATTATCCCTGTTTTTCATTTCAGCCACTCTGATAAGCAGGGAGTGAAATAGTACTGTGGTTTGAATTTGGATTTCTCTAATAGCTAATGATGTTGAAGATCTTCGGGGAGGAATTCGGCATGAGTTTATTTGTCATCTGTATATCCTTTTTGGTGAAATGTCTGTACACGCTTTTTGCTCATCTTCTAAATGAATTCTTTGTTGTTGTTTTTGTTTACTGTTGAGTTTTGAGAGTTCTTTATACAGTCTAGATACAAGGTCTTTGTCAGATATGTGATTTGCAGTGTGTAATTTGTCTTTTCATTCTTTTAACAGGATGTTTGTTTCATAGAGAAAAAGTTTTGATTTTGATAAAGTTGAATATATACATTTTCTTTTTCTAGATAATGCTTTTGGCATTAGTTCTAAGAATTCTTTGCTTTGCTTTAGGTCTCAAAGATTTTCTCCAATGCTCTAGAGTTTTACATTTTTTAACATTTAAGTGCATGGTCTATTTCGAGTCAATTTTTGTGTAAAGTATGACGTTTGGGTTGAGGTTTATTTCTTTCTTCAGTCTTCTTTTTTTCTTCTTCTCTTTTCTCCTCCTCCTCTTCCTCCTTCTACTCCTCCTTCTCTTCTCCTCCTCCTTCTTCTCCTCTTCTTCTCCTCTACCTCCTTCTCTCTTCTCTCCTCCCCTCTCTCTTCTTTCTCTGTATCCTTCTTGCCTGTGGATGTTGAGTTGCTTCAACAGAAAAGTTGCTCTTTTCTCTATTGAATTGCGTTTGCTCCTTTGTCAATAATTAAGCGGGCATATTTGTGTGGGTCTATTTCTGGGTTTTCTGTGCTATTCCTTTGATCTATGTGTCTGTCCCTCTGCCAGTACCACACTGTCATGACTATTACAACTGTGTGGTAAGTCTCAACATTGAGAACAGTGATTCTTTCCACTTTATTTATTCTTATCTTTCAAAATTATTTTGGCTCTTCTAGGGTCTCGCCCTCTCCATATCAATGTTAGATTAAACCTTATTATGTCCTCAAAGAAATTTCTGGAATTTTGGTAGAAACTGCATTAAATGTATGAATCATTCAAGGGAGAATTAATATCTTTACTGTGTTGATCTTTCAATTCATGACTATGGTAGGTCTGTCCAAGTGTTTAAGTCTTTTATTTCTTTCATTAACACTTTATAATTTTTGTCATACATCTGGCCATCCTGAGTCTGTCATGCTGGGTGGTGACCTATAGGTATTCCAGTTGACAGCCTCAACTCAACTCCCAGCCAACATTCAGCCCCGTGAGTGAACTACTCTGGACGTCCCATTCTGTGGGGTCTTCATGTGGCTCCAGCCCCCAAGTAAAAAATGCACAACTGAGCTCTTCCCTAAGTCCTGACCTACAGAATCAAGAACAGAATTAAATGGTTGTTCTAAGCTTCCAATTGTTGGGCACTTTGTTACACAACTGTAATAACTAGGACAAATATAAAACAATTTGGTAGAACACCTTATGCTTATAGTTCTTATGAAGACTTAGAAGATGTATAAATTGAATAGAAACAAAACTAAAGGAGTAAGCTTTAAATTAGCAGCATTAGTATTGTTTGCCAGGTGATACATTTGCTCCAACTCAATCAGGGCTCTAGAGATAACTATGTTCTGTGCAGCTATGGCTGTTTATTTATTTATTTATTATTTTTGAGACAGAGTCCCCCTCTGTTGCCCAGGGTGGAGTGGAGTGGCATGATCTCAGCTCACTACAACCTCTGCCTCCTGGCTCAAGCGATTCACTTGCCTCAGCCTCCTGAGTAGCTGGGATTACAGGTGTCTGCCACCACGCCCGGTTAATTTTTATATTTTTAGTAGAGACGGGGCTTCACCATGTTGGCCAGGCTGTTCTCAAACTCCTGACCTCAAGTGATCCGCCCGGGTCAGCCTCCCAGAGTGCTGCGATTACAGGCATGAGCCACCATGCCTGGCCTATGTCGTTTATTTTGAGCCTGCATACCTGAACTATGATGGATCGTGAGACAATTTGATTGTTTATTCATTTTTCTTCCTCCTGCAACCTCACCAATCCTACTGTGATTTTTACTTGGTCTTTTCTTGGCCAGAATGTACCATTCACACGTTATGTCTGTCTCTGTTCTGTTCTTGCGACAGTTAAAGGAATATTGCATGGTGGCAACTCAATTATCGACATAAACGCCAATGGGACTCTAAAGCCTCCAAGACGCCTTTTTTACATGACGCTCCAAGTTACAAGACATCATGTAAATTATTCAAAACTTGTATGACACACTTTTCTCGAAGGTTATCACTTGGATGATAATGTAAATCTTAAAAGTTCCGATGGAGAATTTAGGAATCTTTGAGAATCTCTCCACTCCAGTTCAAGAACTGATGCCTTGGAGTCCCCTGGAGAAAAGTATGGTTTAAGGTAAACTGGAAAGAAACGGGGACCTCTAGCCTGGGTTCCTTGACTAATTTTGGGCCATAAACTCCTTCACAGCCTACTGCAACCCACATACCAAGTCTGCATTTTGCGTAAGTTGAAGTGAAGACATAAGATTGAGAACAAGTAATTTACTGGGGAGGTGCAGGGAGCACCGGCGCAGGTAGGGAAGCAACATGGGGGCACCATGGTAGCCAAGGGGAGCTGTGAAGCTGGCTTCCTTGGCAGAGGATGCACTGAATCCTGGGGGGATACTGGGAGAGGGGTGAAACCCACCCAAGACAGGAGGGAGCTGAGCAGTTTACCACAATCCTTGCAAATCATTGGTTGGGGCTCACAGGGGAGGTTGGTTCACAGGGCGCACTTTTCCACATAGAAGGTGAAGCTGGAAGGTGAGGTCCAGGAATGTGGAGGAGGCACCATAGTGGCCTCTGCAGGTACCCTTCTAAGAATGATGTTTAAAACAAAACACAGAGAATTATAGGAAAATCCATTTATTGAAAATCATCATTAAAGTATAAAAATGCAACCGCAATGTCATAATACGGGTGCGTCTTTGTTAATGTGTGAACAAGCCCTCGCAGTGGTCTGATGATGACCATTAATTATGAAACAGCCACAAGTGTGGACACTAACTAATTCAAGGCGAAACGAAAACAACTGAGATTTCCTCCATTGACAGGGTCACAAAGGTGGTGCTGATACCACCGTGGTTTGTCACCCACATTTGAAGTGGAAGGAAGTGCTAAATTGTAGTTAGAAGTTAGTGAAAACAAAGATGCAATTTTTTGCCCCATCCAAGTTCTTGGGGTTCCAAATTCTGCCCACACACCTCAGGATGATAACCTTTGGCCCCCGCAGAAGTTACCAGGTCATACACATCCAAGGGAAAGACATGGCACACACGTGTCAGTATCTCCCCACACTTCCCTCGCTGGGAGCATCACCCTGTGCAGGTGCATCCTCTTACGTTTCCTCAAAGACTCAGTTTCCTCCTGAGGCCCTATTGGTGCCCATACCACCTAACTGATCCAAGAGCAGGGTCATCTCCATTTCCCACGTGTTTCCAGCATTGATTAAACAAGCAGACACCAGGGTCATAATACAGACTGCACTGCATGTCCAGAAGAGAAGAAACAGCTCACCCAGCTGAAACTGACCGATTGGAAACAGCTGGTTGGAACAGTGTGAAAAGTGCCAGGACACTGGGTTGGCTTCACACACACAGATGCATGTGTAATGAAGAATTCCAGAACAGTGGGAAATGCCCCCTTTTGGGGAAGTAGCGAATACACATGCAGCCCCTAGGCAGAGGGCAGTTCTAGAAAAACAGCCAGGGAGGGAGGTGGCTGCTGGTTCCCTGGGGGACTAGCCCCGCCACACCTGGCTGTGTGGACAGGGCCCTGCTTAGGGATACATCAGGTGACTCTAAGACACGAAGCATGCTTTTGAAGGCCTGGCTGCTCTCTCCTGGGAGGAGGAACACCTCATCAAGGCCAGGAGTGGCCTCAAATCAGTCCCCAGAATGAGTAGGTTTTCCTAGTAACAGGGAGATATTCAGATAAATTCAGGATAAAGCACTGATTGTTTTCTGGCCTGGGCTCACTGAATTTCTAGCAAAGTCTGCACAGGGATGTGAAGTGAAAATAATAGAAAACAGATTGAAAATCGAGCAAAAATGAGGTGGGGGGCAGAGGTCAGAGTTCAAGCAGTGTTTTTGGAAGGAGAATAAAGAGCTTATTTCTCAGTTCTGATTTTCACAAGCCTGAACTGTGCAACTGGACAAATATGTATGGCTCTCCTCCAGCACTGCAGAGCCTGCCATGGGAGCCCATGGAGGAATGTCCCCGCATACTGGTCTGTCAGCCCCAAATCACCCTGCAGTTCACCTTGGCTCTGGGAGGTGGGGGACCTCCATATTTCTACACCTGTGGAGTAGCCTAGACCAGCTGCTTCTGTGGCTTTGGCTGTTCACATCCTACCACCATCTCTGTGCCTGGAGAACAGGAGGCTGCCTCAGTCTGTTCTCAGAGCTGGGGAGATCTTTAGTTCTGGGGCAGGAGACAGTGGGCCGAGTCTGGAGGCCTGGCCGAGGGCCTAGTGGGCCGGCAGGAGGACGGAAGGCGTGATGAGCTCCCCTTTCCATCGGCACATCTGTCCGTCGCAGGCTGTTCGCAGGCCTGAGAGTATTTTTGTATCTGGACCACTTGTGTCCCTCCTCTATGATGTCTGCAGCTGTGTAAACCTGGAAACCTGGGAATTCAATCGCCCTGACTCTGGCCATATGGGGAGAAGCACCACGTGATGCATCTGTCTAAGACAGGTCCCAGAAGCTGTTTAATAATGACCCAGGAAGCCACCCGTGAGCGTTTCTGTCAGCCTGTTCCGGCTCCATTCTTCTGGCCATCTGCTGACTGAATGGCATTGTCCATTCTAAGACACATCATTTTTCACAATCTAACATGTCTGCCTCCCAGATACCACCACCAGCCTGGAGGTAAACTGTAGTATCACTGCAGGAACAATGGCTCTGTCGTTTGTGTTGGTGGTGACACCAATAGATGAAGTTTAACTGAAATTTTGTCTCTAATTTTTTTTTTTTTTGAGATGGAGTTTCGCTCTTGTTGCCCAGGCTGGAGTGTGGTGGCACAATCTTGGCTCACTGCCACCTCCACCTCTTGGGTTCAAGTGATTTTCCTGCCTCAGCCTCCTGAGTAGCTGGGATTATAGGCATGCACCACCATGCCCAGCTAATTTTATATTTTTAGTAGAGATGGGGTTTCTCCATGTTGGTCGCACACAAATTGCCTGGGGTATATACACCCAGTCATGAATTAAAGGTAGAGAGCACAGTTTTCTCTCTCTCTCTTTTTTTTTTTTTTGAAATGTAGTCTTGCTCTGTCATGCCCAGCTAATTTTTTGTATTTTTAGTACAGACGGGGTTTCACTATGTTGGCCAGGCTGGTCTCGATCTCCTCACCTTGTGATCCACCTGCCTCGGCCTCCCAAAGTGCTGGGATTATAGGTGTGAACCACAGCGCCCGGCCAAGAGTATAGTTCTTATGCCTGACTCTGGTGCCATACTCAGCTGTGGAAATTCCCTCTGTCAGAAACTCCCAGATGATTTCCAGCAACAGGAATTCAGATAAACAAAGAACAAGACTGTGAACTCAACTGAATATGAAAAATGCATAAAACCATGGCATTCTTCACTATGGTATTTCAAAATATTATTCTGTCAATCCCAATGGTGGCAAAGAGGTCCAGGACTTGAGTAGGTTATGAACAGCATCACTTAGCTCCTGGCAAAGGGCCAAGCCACAGCAGCCAGGGCCTTTAGCATCTGTACCTACGGAATGCTTAGAGTCAAACCTCCACTAGAATGGAAGGCCAGTGTGGGAAGGAATTTTCGTCTATTTGTTTCCACTGCTGTAATTCCCAGGCCTGGCACATAGTAAGTACAGTATTTGTTGAATAAGTGAAGGTCTGATAGTGAAGAAGAAAACCTACATGTCTGGAGAAATACATGCTTTTATCAGTTTAGTGCAAATCCATTATTTTTGGTGAGCCATCATCCTTACCTATTTTTTTTTTGAAACGGAGTCTTGATCTGTCGCCCAGGCTGGAGTGCAGTGGCACGATCTCAGCTCACTGCAACCTCTGCCCCCAGGGTTCAAGCAATTCTCCTGCCTCAGCCTCCCGAGTAGCTGGGATTACAGGTGTTCACCACCGCAACCAGCTAATTTTTGTATTTTTAGTGGAGACAGGGTTTCACCATGTTGGCCAGGCTGGTCTCGAACTCCTCACCTTGTGATTCACCTGCCTCGGCCTCCCAAAGTGCTGGGATTATAGACGTGAGCCACTGCGCCCGGCCCCATCCTTCCCTATTTTTGAATTTTTTATTTTTTTCTGATAACAGCACTTTCCTCCTTGCTTTGGACCCTTGTTCTGTATCGTTTCACGGAGCTTTGTTGGGACTTTCCTTCTCCTGAGATGGTGTCTGGTTGGCATATTGGGACCTACTCCCCCATCCCTGGCCTGGACCTCAACTGAATATCCCTGGGCTGGATGGGGCGTGGATCCCAATATGCCAACCAGGCACTGTCTTGGGAGAAGGAAAGTCATGGGAAGACACACAGGGAGGCTGTCGTATGAGATCAGCCACAGGGTCGCTCACGGTGCAGGACTCACTGCCTGCAGTGCCCAGGCTCCTGCCCTGCATCCTGTCCGCCCAACCAACAGAGGCTGAGTTTTTGTCTCTGTTGGTTCTATGAGATACCCAGCATTCTTAGGATTAGACCCAATTTTTGTCATGTTTAAGTTAATCAGAGTTGGTGTCCACTGCCTGACTCCCCCACCCAAAAATCCTAAATGGAAAAAGTGAGATAGAAAAGTATCTATTTAGGCTGGGCGCGGTGGCTCATGCCTGTAATCCCAGCACTTTGGGAGGCCAAGGCGGGCAGATCATGGGGTCAGGAGATCGAGACCATCCTGGTCAACATGGTGAAACACCGTCTCTACTAAAAAATACAAAATTTAGCTGGGTGTGGTGGCGCACGCTTGTAGTCCCAGCTACTTGGGCGGCTGAGGCAGGAGAATTGCTTGAACCCGGGAGGCGGAGGTTGCAGTGAGCCGAGATTGTGCCACTGCTCTCCAGTCTGGCACCTGGTGACAGAGCAAGACTCTGTCTCAAAAAAAAAAAAGTGTCTATTTAATGTGAGTTATTTTTCCTAATAGCTTTTATTAAATTGATGCAGTGTTCTGCATTCCAGAGGGAGGAAATATATTGGTAGACACACATTAAGCTCTCAGCTCTTGAGCATGTTTTGAGATGCATTCAGTAGCCTCCTGCCTCTGCCCTCTCTCCTGTAGAACCATCCTCCATCCTGCTGTCTGGAGGAGGTGGGTCTGAGATCAGCATCGGAGTACCTCACTCCAGTGAGAATCCCAGCAGAGGGTCCCTGAGGCTAAGAGGGTTCTTATCCTCATGTCACAGAAGGGCCACAGAGGGGCTCCTGGGCTCCATGGACCCTCTGAATTGTAGGTACAATTGTATCTGCATACACTATTGCAACAGATGTGGCCAGAGCTTTCTTCAGATTCTCAGAGCCTTGTTACTCCACCCTTAACGGAGGCCCGCTGCCTAGAGGAAAGAATCCATGCTCCTGCACACGTCAGCCCAGCCACACTTTCGGACCTGTTGCTGCCTCATTTTTCCCCTGGTGTTCTATAAAACTAGCCCTCTCCAAAGCACTTGCAACTGTTTGCCTATGCGGGGGTGTTTTATGGCTTTATGTTCTTGTACAAGCTGTACCTTCTGAAATGTTCTCTCTATATGACCTCTCTGCCCCTTGTCAGTGTCCCCTTCATACTTCCGCACTCCCTCGGAGCATAACTCCCACGATAGAACCTTGATTACCCCCTGCAGAGAACTGGCTTTTCATGATGATGGCTTTATTCCCACCCACCTAGATCTGTTCCAGCCTAGATAGCTCGCTTTGTGCTGCTGATCCTTGCAGATCTAAGTCCTTCCCAGGGGCTGTGGTTTTTCTCCTGTGTTCCAGCACACTGCTGGGCCTATCTAAACAACCAGGGATAGGATAAATGCATCTTCCCAATTAATAAATGACTAATTTAGTTATGAACTATTAATTTTAATATAAAAAGGTGCTTGTTTTCCTCTGGAATTATGATTATTTTGTTTTGACTTCTCTACCAGTATTTAGCATATTTTGCCTTGTGTTATAGTTCTTTTCTTTTCTTTTTTTTTTTTTTTTTTTTTTTTGAGACAGAGTCTCACTCTGCCTCCAGGCTGGAGTGCAGTGGTGCAATCTCAGCTCACTGCAACCTCTGCCCACCCCCCAGGTTCAAGTGATTCTCCTGCCTGAGCCTCCTGAGTAACTGGGACCACAGGTGTGTGCAACCACGCCCAGCTAATTTTTGCATTTTTTTTTTTAGTAGAGGCGGGGTTCACCATGTTGGCCAGGATGGTCTCGATCTCTTGACCTCGTGATCCACCTGTCTGGGCCTCCCAAAGGGTTGGGATTACAGGCTTGAGCCACCATGCCTGCCCATGATAGTTATTTTTGTGCAGTGTTTGCCTGTCTCTGTAAATGGAGGTGATTTGGGGGTCAGCCCTGTCTATGCTTGGTTCAGCTTCATATGCCAGTGCTCTAGCTGCTGCATCAGATCTGCCTGGCACATGTTTAGGGAATAGTCTTTGAGTGGAACATTATATTATACCCTCAACACAGTTTCAGTGGGTTTGAAGATCTGCAGCTTCCCCTCACATGTGGCCGTTGGACATTGCCTACTTTTGAGGTGTAAGATCAAATTGCTCTTAAGTCTCCTGTGTTGTTTGACCCAAGACACTCCCCTTTGCCCCTCTTAGCAGCAAGACAGAAGTGAAGATGTGCTGCAGGCTGTGTGATACAGAGCTTTGTCCTAAGCAGTCATAACCAGGCAAGTCTGAAGGTTCATTCCCGTGGTTAGAACCTTGGTTTCAGACTGTGCCTGGGATTGTCTGGGAGGTGGTCTCCCTTTTCCTGGTGGTGCTCACAAGCATGCACTGAGTAACCAAAACTAAAACAGCCAGACTCTGGGGACTCCAAGGTATTCTTGAGGTAAGAGAATACAGGTATATTTCTGTACTGTTGGGAGCATGATTCTGATAATAGCTGGCAAATTCTCCAGGTTGGGCAGGCAACAGGTCACTGCTGAGAATTTGGGATGCTGATGAAGCAGTTTCCAGGGTGAATTATAACTGATGCCTGATTTTCAAAAGGAGAAAATGAATTTCTGATTTTCCTTTAACACTAGCTAGCATACTCTACATCTCCCTATTTAGCTTAGCATTTTTATGGTACTTTTGGTAGCCAGCTTCAAAAATGGCCCCAATGACCCATGTCCTGGTTTTTACACCCTTGTAGAGTCCCCTTCAGCATGGGGCCAGGGTGGGTCTATGTGATCATTAGTATACAATGTAGTGAGGAGATATCACTATGAGATTAGCCAGTAAGAGAAACTATGACTTCTGTCTTGGTGCTGGCTCTCTCTCTCTCTCTCTCTCTTTCAAATTACTTGCTCTGGAGGAAGCCAACTATTATTTTGTGAGTATCCTTAAGGGTTGGTCTATGCAGGAAGGAGCTGAGGTCTCTGGCCAACAGTCAGTGAGGAGCTGACATCTGATGACAACACATGAATGAGTTTAGAAGCAAATCCTCCAGCCCCAGCCAAGCCTTCAGATGAGATCACAGCCCTGATGACAGCTTGACTGCAGCCACACAACAGAAACCAGAGCCAGAAGCCCCAGGTCAGCCACCACCGGATTCCTGACTGTGTGAGTCTCAGGACAATTTGCTATGGAGTCATTGTATTCACTCATTTTATACTGCTGTAAAGGAATATCTAAGATGAGGTAACTTACAAAGAAAATATATTTATTTGGCTCATGGTTCTTCAGGCTGTCCAAAATGCATGCTGTTGGCATCTGTTCAGCTTTTGGTGAAGCCTCAGGAAGTTTTACTTGTGGTACAAAGCAAAGGGAGCTGGTGTGTCACATGGTGAGAGAGAGAGCAAGAGAGGGGGAGGGTTGCCACACCTTTTAAACAACCAATTCTTGAGTAAACTAATAGAGGGAGAACTCACTCATTACCATGTGGATAGCACCACACCATTCATGAGGAATCCACCCACATGAGCTAAACATCTCCCACTAGACCCACCTCCAACACTGTGGATTACATTTCAACATGAGAGTTTGAGAGGACAAATATCTAAACTATGTCAGTCATATTTCACAAATGCGGTCCTTATGGAAAAGTTAGAGGTTTGCATAATTATCTTCATTTATGAGAATGTGAGATTAATCTCACTACTATGAGATTATTTTATGATCATTTTCACAGAGTAAAAAGTAGGTTTAAGGAGATTGACTTAACTAAGTCCATGATTCAAGAGACAGCTGCCATTAGAAATTAGAGCTTCAAAGTTTTAGCAACTATGGACTCTTTTCTGTGCAGGTGAATTTCTGTTTGTTTTTGTTTGAAATGAATGAGAAGAAAAAGTCTTTCTTAAAATCTCATGGCAGTCCAGTAGTGTGTGGCTGGCAGCCATTGCTCATTAAACTCATATTCCAACAAATCCTTAAAAGCCATAAGTGAGGATGAGCAGAAAGCAAATACCTGCTAAAGACTGAAAATGAGACAAAGGAGTGCAAAGCCCCTGTAACTGCAGTGGACGGAAGGATCGCCCTGGTGCTGATTGCAGGATTTTGCATTAATTCAAATGTTCACTCGTCAAGTGCTGTAATTTGTTCATCTTGATGAACCATAAGGGATTCAAGTCACTGCTGTGATTTTCCTGCGACGAAAAGATCTGCAGTTACAACTGCACACAAAGGTCGTGGAGAGTTTCTGTTACAGTTGTTCACACTTACAGATTCATAATGAGACGGGAAAACCTTATTCCAGCTGAAACCCATAAAAGACTGTCTTAGCCTGGGAATGAAATTTAAAACAAAATAAAATAGCTAAGGACCCATCTCTCTCCCTCACCCACAAGACAAAATAGTCTCAGAGAGACTTGTTCTCTGACTTAAATTACATGAGATACATAAGGGTGGTTTTTAGTGTACAGAAAACGTGGACCATTGTCCAAATGAGTGTTTTTTTCTCTTTTATTTTTAGTCAACATTTTTCACAGTACTGAAGTTGGAATGAGCCTGAAAGGTGACAGGTAGGCATAGAAAGGGGTGGCAATGTCATTTGATGTTAAAAAGACAACATAGCAGGTCAGCACAACACCTGCAACTGCCACTCACCTTTTCTATGTTTCAGGAATGAAAAAAGTAAAAGAAAAAAGAAAGAGACGATATAATCAAGTGCTTACCATGGGGCATCTGCAGTTCTATATTTTCTGTGTTTTGACCCATCTTATCCTCCCAACATTCTCATATGGAATCAACACGGAGCAGACTACAAAATGTTACTGAGGAAAGTAAAGAAGAAAGTATCAAATAAGAAAAGTTAGCATCTATTAAGAATGTGCCATGCATTATTCTACCTGACAAATATACATTCATTTAAGTTGTACAGCCATCCTATGCAATGGTTACTCTTATTACCTGCACTTCATATGTAGAAGTTGAGGCCCAGAGAGGTTTACCATCTTGCCCAAGGTCACAGAATTAGAAAGTTTTTCAGCTGAGATTTGAACGCAGGCCATCTACCTCAAAAATACATGTTCTTAGCCATTATTTTTTTCATTGAACTGGAAATCCATAGTCTCTCTTTGGATGTGAAGCCTATTGTTTTGTAAATTTGGAAATTTAATAAAATTCAAGTCAAAGCTTTCTTTGGGGGGACACAATAAAATGTTCTGAAGTTCATTCAGAAAAAATAAATACAGACGAATTGCTTAGAAATTCTGAAAAAGAAAAATAATGAGGGTGCCTTTTCCTGGCCAATTTTATATAAATATATTATAAAATTTACAACAATTAAAATAGTAATGATACTCCTGTTTGAGCCAACAAGTAGTGAAAGAAAATAAGGAAGATCAGAACCACCAGAAACAGACAAAACTTTATGAAACAATCAAGGAGACGTCTACATAAGTGGGAAAAGATTTGCCCACCTGTAGTTGTTACAATTAGCCAGCTATTGAGGAAAAAAGTCAGATTCCCCTGTCATGTTTTGCATCAAAATGAATCTCAAATGATTTAAAGACTTAGATGGTAAAAATAAAACTATGAGAATCAGAGTCATTTATAAGTCAACATCTATACAATCTTTCAGCGTGTAGAAAAACTTAACAAGCCTGACAGCAAAGGCAAAACTCACAAATGGGAAGATGACTAGATCTGTCCCCTTAAGTGTATCTTACCTCTGATAAAATAGTCAAGTTAAAAGACAAAGACAGCTGGGCACGGTGGCTCACACCTGTAATCCCAGCACTTCAGGAGGCCAAGGTGGGCAGATCACGAGGTCAGGAGTTCGAGACCAGCCTGGCCAATATGGTGAAACCCCGTCTCTACTAAACAATGCCAAAAAAAAAAAAAAAATTAGCCTGGCGTGGTGGCATGCACCTGTAGTCCCAGCTACTTGGGAGGCTGAAGCAGGAGAATAGATGGAACCCAGGAGGTGAAGGTTGCAGTGAGCTGAGATGGCGCGACTGCACTCCAGCCCGGGCAACAGAGTGAGATTCTGTCTCAAAAAAAAAAAAAAAAAAAAAAAAAAAAAAAAAAGGCCGGGCGCGGTGGCTCAAGCCTGTAATCCCAGTACTTTGGGAGGCCGAGGCGGGTAGATCACGAGGTCAAGAGATTGAGACCATCCTGGTCAACATGGTGAAACCCTGTCTCTACAATACAAAAAAATTAGCTGGGCATGGTGGTGCGTGCCTGTAATCCCAGCTACCCAGGAGGCTGAGGCAGGAGAATTGCCTGAACCCAGGAGGCGGAGGTTGCGGTGAGCCGAGATCGCGACATTGCACTCCAGCCTGGGTAACAAGAGCGAAACTCCGCCGGGCGCCGTGGCTCACGCCTGTAATCCCAGCACTTTGGGAGGCTGAGGCAGGTGGATCACGAGGTCAAGAGATCGAGACCATCCCGGTCAACGTGGTGAAACCCCGTCTCTACCAAAAATACAAAAAATTAGCTGGGCATCGTGGTGCGTGCCTGTAATCCCAGCTACTCAGGAGGCTGAGGCAGGAGAATTACCTGAACCCAGGAGGCGGAGGTTGCGGTGAGCCGAGATCACGCCATTGCACTCCAGCCTGGGTAACGAGAGCGAAACTCCGTCTCAAAAAAAAAAAAAAAAAAGAAAAAAAAAAAAGACACTTTTGTAACATATGCAATAGACAAAGGATTAAAAACATTAGTATATAAGGAGGTCTTATGCATCAATCATACCAAAGAGAAACAACCCAAGGGAGAAGACGGTGTAATCCAGGAATAACTGAGTGACAAAAGAAGAAATTCAAAGAATGAATAACCATATGCAAAAACTATCAGTCTCACTAGTAATCGAAGATAGGCAAAACAAAAGGAATTTTCTCTCTTTTTCTCCATCTCTTTCTGTCTCATTATTTGTGTCTAACTCTGAATATCTGTTTGTATCTGTCTCTCTTTGGACTTATCAGATGAACAAAACTAATACTCAGTTTTTAGGGGGCAAGTAGGAAAAGATCCTTATCTGTCTTTTCTGATTATAAAAGTGATGTTCACGTACTGTGAACTACTTTAAGCATGAAAATGAAAGTTTCTCCCAACCTTACACCCTGAGCTGCTCCTGTTCCCCCTGCACAGGGTTTTTTTGTGCAGGGCTTGGCTTGTTCCACGTGGCATCTTCGGCAAGCCCAGATTTGCACTCTTTCCTGAGTGTACTGATACCAAGTGTGGGCCTCCCAAGGAGACTCGACTCCTCAGCAGCAGGAAGCATGCTTATCTCCTGCGATGGTCACAACACTTTGCAGGACAATTAGTAGACACTACATATAAACTTGCTGAGTGAGGGGTGACATTCATGTCTTTGTAAGGCTGTCTTTGAAGCCCCTCAGCTGAGAATCCTGAGAACTCTGCCAGGGCTCATGTTGCATATACAGCAGCAGTGTGAGATCAGGGCCGAAGGCTGGCCCAACAGAAATGCCTCCAACAGAGGAGTATGGTGGCAGCCATCCTTTGGGACCATGGGCCACTGACTGCAATGTCCCTACACAGAGGCCCCTGCACCCTTCCTCATCACCACCCACTCTAGGCAACCTGGACAAACTGTGGGGAAGGGCTTAATGCCACAAGGGGCTTCGCTGAGGCCCTTCAGGGATGGCCTGAACACCTTGAACAACTGATGGCAGCTATAGTTCCTGCCTAATGGCATCTGTGTGGATGGTGACAAGCCTCACCACTGAGAAAGGCTACTGCAAGCACTTAGTGATAATCAAAAAACTTGGTCCCTGTGTGTAACTTTAACCCAGGCAAATGATACAACTCATGTGCATCAATGTTGCTTTGTTTGATAAACCAGCGCCTACTTCATGGTGCCCTTCTGGGAGGAAAGGATGACGGGGTCAAGAATGCCCAGGACATGAAACTGTGATGTCACTCTCTTCCCACCCGCTTTCTCTCCCACAGAAAGTGCCAGAAAGGTGCCTGGAGGGAAACAGAGACTTGGGGACCACTGGCTGTAGTGGCGGTCATGTTGTGCTCTGACACTGCTGGCTCTAGTGGTGGTTGTCATCACTGCTGGGCTCTTGCATGGCTGGTTATGGTTGTCATGGCGATCATGGTTATGGGGACTGTTGATGCTTCTGCTTTAGGTGTTCTTGAGGGTGCTGTTGGGAGGGGCACAGTGAAGGAGTCAGATGGGCTTTCGCTGTTCCTCTGAGGGGAGCAAGCAGTGTAGCAGTAAAGAGAGTCAGACTCACCATTGGCACCTAACATGTGCAAAACCTGACTCCTTCCAGCTGTGCAACTTGGGCCAGATTCTTAACACTTGACCCCTAGTTTCCTCACCTGTGCAATATCATGCATGATCATTGTAAGGATTGAATCACGTAATAAATATCAGCCATTAACTGTCCTTGACATAGAGCAGATGTGAGCTTGGATGGCATGTTGCTCATGGCCCTCCAGAGAAACAGAGTGGTAGGATATATCGAAAGGAGATTTTAGATAGATGATAGATAGATAGATAGAGCAATATCTCCTGTATACCTATCTCCTATCTAGATCCTATCTCTTATCTATATATTCAGATAAATGATAGATTTTATATATATGTGAAATTATATTATTATATTCTTACATATATATGTAATATATAACATAATAAAACTTTACCTATGTAAAATATAGATAAATATACATACATTTATATATATATATATACACACACATATATATAAAATACATAAAAATACCCGGGTTTACAGGTGCCCACCACCATGTCTGGCTAATTCTTTATACATTTTACATATATATAAATATATATTTATATATATTATAATACACATTATTACATATATATGTAAATATAATATATGTATACTATCTATCTATCTATCATTTTTCTATCTAGGTTTATTATTATTATTATTTTATGTTTTGGAGACGGAGTCTCACTCTCTCTCTCAGGCTGGAGGGCAGTGGCACAATCTCGGCTCACTGCAACCTCTGCCTCCCGGGTTCAAGTGATTCTCCTGCCTCAGCCTCCCAAGTAGCTGGGATTACAGGCATCTGCCACCTCGCCCAGCTAATTTTTTGTATTTTAGTAGGGATAGGGTTTTACCATGTTGCCCAGGCTGGTCTCAAACTCCTGACCTGGTTATCCGCCTGCCTCTGCCTTCCAAAGTGCTGGGATTACAGGCGTGAGCCACTGTGCCCGGCCTATCTAGTTTATTTTAAGGATTTGGCTCACATGAATGGGGCAGCTGGCAAACCCAAAATCCACAGGGTAGGCTGGCAGTCTGAAGATTCAGGTAGGAGTTGGTGTTTCAGGCTTGAGTCAGAATTCCACAGGCCAGCAGTCTGGAAACTCAGGCGAGGTTCTAAGTTGCAGTCTTGAGATAGGATTCCTTTTTTGGGAAATCTTAGGTTTTGCTCTTAAGATCTTCAACAGATTGTTTGAAGCCATTTACATTATGAAAGTTGTCTGCTTTATTCAAAATACCAATTATAAATGTTAGTCACATCTTTAAAATACTGTCACAGCAACATCTGGACTGTGTTTGACCATGCAGCTGAGCACCATGGCCCAGCCAGGTTGACACACAAAATTCACCATCACAGACAGTTTTTTTAACTTCTCCAAGCCTCAGTTTCCTCAGCATGGAATGGCATTGATAATACCTAAGTCATAACATAATTTTTTGGCAGGGGTCGGGGGTAGGGTCAGGGTCTTGCTCAGGCTGGATGTAGTGCAATGGTGCAATCTCGGCTCACTGCAACCTCTGCCTCCCATGCTCAAGTGATTCTCCTGCCTGAGCACCCTGAGTATCTGTGTTTACAGGCACCTGACACCATGTCTGGCTAATTTTTAATGTATTTTTTGTGGAGACAGGGTTTCACCATGTTGGCCAGGCAGGTCTCAAACTCCTGAGCTCAGGTGATCCACTACCTCAGCCTCCCAAAGTGCTGGGATTACAGGCATGTGCCACCACACTGGGCTAATTTTTGTATTTTTAGTAGAGATAGGGTTTCACCATGTTGGCTAGGCTGGTCTCGAACTCCTGACCTCAAGTGATCCACCCACCTCGGCCTCCCAAAGTGCTGGGATTGCAGGCATGAGTCACTGCACCTGGCATAACACGATTATTTTAACACACATTTCTTCAGTATCCTCTCTAATCCGGGAAGTCCTCGGTGATGAGACACAGCAGTGAGCAAAACAGCTCCCTCCATAGAGCTCACATTGGGAGATGGTGAGGAAGTTTAATTACTGTATAAACCACCAGATACTGATGAGTGCTAGGAAAGAAGGAAAAGCAGAGGCTGCGGTTGTGAGGAATAGAGGATATGGTGCAAGTCAGGGCACAGCCTGGCCTGAGCATGCCATGGCTGTGCAGCCAGGTGGCCTTCCTTCCTTTCCCCCAGAACCATCATGAAATATAGTACATGATTTTCTTTGCCCTACCAGAAATTACATTTACCCCCTTGTTGGTATAGGCCATCTTTGAGCAAATCTTGGTTATGCATGTAGGAAACCAGGAAAAAGGTGAAAGAAGAACTCTGGCTGTCTTAGGTGCCTGGCAAAGCTGTTTATTTCTGGGTAAAGAAAGCTGGAATTTAGGGAGGGTTGAATAATTGTGTATGGAGTCTAGCAGTCTTTGGGAGGGGAAGGGGCCAAATCCTTAACCAGTGGTTTCCAACTCTATGAGACCCAGCCCTCCCTCCAGCCCACCCTTAAAAGATATTTTAAACACTCTACTCACTGTCCGAAAATGAAATTCTCACACCTGTAATCCCAGCACTTTGGGAGGCCAAGGTGGGTGGATCACCTGAGGTCAGGAGTTCATGACCAGCCTGGCCAACATGATAAAAACCTGTCTCTACTAAAAATACAAAAATTAGCTGGATGTGGTGGTGCACACCTGTAATCCCAGCTATTCTGCAGGCTGAGGCAGGAGAACTGTTTGAACCCAGGAGGCAGAGGTTGCAGTGAGCTGAGATCCGCCATTGCACTCCAATCTGGGTGACAGGGTGAGACTCCATCTCAAAAAAAAAAAAAAATTAATTGATTTTATAACCAATGCATGCACATGGGCCAAAATAATCAATATAATTATCTAATTGAAAATATGGAGGTGAGGCACAGTAGCTCACACCTGTAATCCCAGCACTTTGGGATGCTGAGGTGGATGGATCACTTGAGGTCAGGAGTTGAAGACCAGCCTAGCCAACATGGTGAAACCCCATTTCTACTAAAAATAAAAAAATAAGCCAGGCGTGATGGCGGGTGCCTGTAATCCCAGCCACTCAGGAGGCTGAGTCAGGGTAATTGCTTGAACCTGGGAGGTGGAGGTTGCAGTGAGACAAGATCATGCCACTGCACTCCAGCCTGGGAGACAGTGAGAAAAAAAAAGAAAAAAGAAAGAAAGAAAAGAAAATATGGAAGTAAAAAACAAGTTGTAATACAATGATTTGTATTTCACTATGTAAGTGCTAGGGCAAACTACTCTAAATGGCAACAATGATGTCAACGTCTCCAACATGCCCCTGTGCCAGTGAGGAGCCCAAGGGGAGGCACTGCAACACAGAAACTGTAAAGGGATTATTCACAGAGGTGAACATGGGGGCCAGGGAAGCCATCGAGGGGTGGTGCAGCCCTGAGTGTTAGAAACAGTGAGGGAACCTGGTTCCTCCCTGGGGCCTGGTGGGGCCCTGGGCGAAAGCTGTAGTTGTGGGTGGTAGCCACCCAATGGGAGCTGAGTACAACTTTGGCAGAAGAATGGCCCAGGACATGAAACTGCGATGTCACTCTCCTCCCACGTGCTGAGCTACTGCAAGCTCCTCCATGGCCTAACTCTCGTCAATGTCCAGTCACTCTGATGGCTAGGTTCTCTGCAGCCCCTAGGCAATCCTAGATACCTCGCTGCTTGCTCACACTGACTCCAGGTAGCTGCAGGGAATTTGCCTTTTATAATCAGAAAACAGCATGAATACCTGACCTATCTGTATCGTTTCTCTGGTCTTAGTCAGGAAAGCTCTTCTCTCTGGTTTATTTTTGGTTTTGTTTTGAAAAACAAGGTGAATTCCATCCTTTCTGCCTGTTTGAAGGGAGGCTTGTCTTGTAGTTGAAGGGTGGAGAAGCCTAATGCCCCACCTGATATTCTGGCATTTTCCACTGCTCTCTGGATGAAGCTCAGCAGAGACACGGTTCAATCCCTGGTGGTAAAAGGCGAGGGTCTCCCAGCAGCTTTGCTCCTCTAAGAGGGTGGTTAACTTAGGAAGAGCGCAGCCTTTTCCTGTCTTGATCCAGTCTCTTCTGTATTGTAAAGTCTGTCAGCTGCCACAGCCCACTCCAGGTCTCATCCGGTGTGAGTGAAACCTAAAATCAGTTTAAACAAAAGAGGGAATTCACTTGCTTACACAGCTGGTAAGTGTGGGGTAGATGCAGTTCAAGCCGATACACCCAGGGATACGGGGCATCCAGGACGCTCCCTCCCCTCTCCGCTGGTTGCTTTTTGGTTTCATTTCCTAACTACAGACAGTGGTGGGAATGTGGCTGCGCAAATCTAGCATCATCTCTTTCTGACGGAGACAGGAGGGGCCGTGGCCTTTCTCTCCAGTGCTGCATTATAAGGTCCCAATGACTCGGGTCCTTTACTGCACTGCTTGGACCAGGACTGGGGCCAGGGCCATGGGGTATTTGGCCTGGGTTACCAAAATACCAATACGGCCAGAGGTTTAGAACATGTGACTGACTGGCACTTCTCCAAAAGCATTCCATCAGCACAGTGAAGGCGACGCTGTTCCCACTAGACAGACAGATAACTTATATTCATTCCATCAATGCATTTTTCAACCTACGGACCTCTCTGGAAGTCAGCATGTGTTTATCATGCACACAGGGTAGTGATCAGATAAAGAGCTTGTCTTTATTGAGCAGTATAGAACCCAACATTGTGCTCAGCACTCAATCCGTGCTGGTTTTTGCTGAGGGAAGGTGAAGGAAGCACGGGGGGTGCTTCTGTCCTCAAGGCACCTGCAGTCAAGACAGAGTAGGGGCAGGAGTGAGGACCTCTGCATGCCTCCCTCTCCTCTCTGCTCCCTGCCTTCATCGTCTGCTGTCCTTGGGATCCCTTGCCTCTAGGCAATCCTTAGTCATGCCTCATGAGTCCCATCCACGACACGTGCTTGCGCACAGGATCCAGCAGTCCTACATCTCTGATGCCTCTGCTGGGGGCTAGTCTCGTTGCCCCTTCCTTCCTGTCTGGGTCTCTGTATTGGCCATGCAAACTTTGTGCAAAGCCTTATTCTGATTGAAGCTCCTGTAATTCTCACTGTTCTTCCACCAGGCCCCCGGCACTGTTAGTCTGTCTGATGATTGCATGTCAGGTGGCCGAGATGATATAAATTCATTTAACTCACTTTAGTACTAAGTGGAGTGATTAGAAGCTGCTGGAGCTCGACATCCGTTCGTGGAATTAAATTGCTAAGGTGAGTGGGAGTCTGCAAAACAGCCCATAGCAAAATCCCCTTGCAAAGTAGAAATCTAGTAAAGCTTCTAATTCAGAATATGATCTACCTCAAGATTAAAATAATTAACCACATTCGTTTGTAGACTATCTACTTTGCCTATGAATAACAAATGCTTTTAAGGAGTTTTCAAGTGTCATCGATGCAAAAACTCTGTAACTGTAATATAATCAAAGGCAAGCACTGTATAGCTGAGGCTTTGCTGGCTTTAAAAATCACTGTTTCGTTTCCTATGATCCGTAATAAAGGAAAAAAAAATCACTCTTACTTGTCGGGTGCGGTGGCTCACACCTGTAATCCCAGCACTTTGGGAGGCCAAGGTGGGTGGATCACGAGGTCAGGAGCTCGAGACCAGTCTGGTCAACATAGTGAAACCCTGTCTCTACTAAAAATATAAAAAATTAGCCAGGTGTAGTGGTGTGCACCTGTAATCCCAGCTACTTGGGAGGTTGAGGCAAGAGAATCTTACTTGGGAGGTTGAGGCAAGAGAATCGAGTGAACCTGGGAGGTGGAGGTTGCAGTGAGCTGAGATCGGGCCATTGCACTCCAGCCCAAGCAACAGTGTGAGACTCTGTCTCAAAAAAAATTAAATGAAATAAAATAACTCTTATCTGGAAGGCTGGTCTCCCCATCTGAGGCTTAAATATCTCAGGGCCAAGGCCCCAGCCCTGCAGTTCTGGGTGTGCTGTAAAGAACACTTGATTGGAGTGTTGTATGAGTTTGCTAGAGCTGCTGTAACGAAACACCCCAGACCTGGTGACTTAAACAACAGACATTTACCTTCTTAAGTCTTGGAGGCTGGAGGTCTGAGATGAAGGTGCGCTCAGGGTTTTCTCCTGAGGCCTCTCTCCTTGGCTTGCAGATAGCCCTCTTCTCCCTGTGTCCTCACATGGCTTTTCCTCTGTGTATGTCCATGTCCTAATTGCCTCTTATAAGGACACCAGTCATGTTAGATTATGCCCCATCCATATGACTTATTTTAATTTTTTTTTTTTTTTTTTGAGACAGAGTTTCACTCTGTCACCCAGGCTGGAGCGAAGTGGTGTGATATCAGCTCACTGCAACCTCTGCCCCCCTGAGGTTCAAGCTAGTCTCCTGCCTCAGCCTCCCAAGTAGCTGGGATTACAGGTGCCGGCCACCACACCTAGCTATTTTGTTTTTTTTAAGATTAGGCCCCATCCATGTGACTCATTTTAATTTTTTTTAGAGACAGAGTCTCACTCTGTTATCCTGGCTAGAGTACAGTGGCAAGATCTTGACTCACTTCAACCTCTGCCTCCTGGGTTCAAGCAATTCTCCTGCCTCAACCTCCCAAGTAGTTGGGACTACAGGCACGTACCACCACATTCGGCTAATTTTTGTATTTTTTAGTAGAGACAGAGTTTCACCATATTGACCAGGCTGGTCTCAAACTCCTGACCTTGTGATCTGCCCACCTTGGCCTCCTAAAGTGCTGGGATTACAGGTGTGAGCCACCGAACCCAGCCAATGCCCAGCTAATTTTTTTTTTTTTTTTTTTTTAAGTAGAGACAAGATTTCACCATGTTGGCCAGGCTGGTCTCAAACTCCTGACCTTAGGTGATCTACCTGCCTTGGCCTCCCAAAGTACTAGGATTACAGGTGTGAGCCACTGCCCTCAGCCCCATGACTCATTTTTAATTTAATCAGCTCTTTAAAGACCCCCATCTTCAAATACAGTCACATTCTGAGGTCCTGGGTACTAGGGCTTCAACACAGGAATCTGGTGGGGTGGGGGGGTAGTACAATTTAGCCCCCAAGTGTCCACTAGCAGAGACTCTGCACATCATGGTCCTCAAGGTGAGACATGCTTTAGTCTCCCAGGAGAGATGTA
This sequence comes from Aotus nancymaae, assembly GCF_030222135.1. Lineage (NCBI taxonomy): Eukaryota > Metazoa > Chordata > Mammalia > Primates > Aotidae > Aotus > Aotus nancymaae. The sequence goes on from NW_026988455.1 coordinate 24,670,487, forward strand.
AGGCTCCATTTCCAGAGCCCACTCTAGACCCATCAAAGAGGACACCTGGGGGTTACATCATTATGAAGCTTCTGAGGGAATTCTTGGTGCCACTAGGTCACCACAGCCAATGCTTAGGAAACAGTGTCCTAAACACTGCTTGGCTGACCTGGACCCAGTTACCAAAATGGTTCAGGGCAGTGGGGAATGCATGGAAAAATAAGTCTGTAGGAAAAAATCCCTCAGTGAAAAGAATGGGAAGGGACGTTAACAGTTGATGGGGAAATTTCAATTTATTTTTGGAAGCTGGGAAAAAGATCACAGGCATTGTTGGGGGAAGAAGAGCGGACAGCTACAGCTCCCGATGCATGTGCAGGGCCCGCAGAGAAGAGGACGGCTTCCTGGTGTACCTAGTGATCCCGGAGGCTGAGGGGTGGAAGTGAAAGCAGCCACGAGGCGGTGAAATCGGGGAGGAGCTGCCGCAGCTGCATCTGCCCCCACCTGCAGCTCCCTGCTCCCAGCGCTGCCCATGGAGCCAGGAGGTTTTGGGGGAAGGGGGCTTTGGGAGAAGGGAAGCTGGAGGGGCCTCTGCTAAGGAAATTGGGAGTAGAAAGTCTGGTTAGTGTATTTGAGTCTAATATTTAATTGTTTGAAGCTAATAGTATTTCAGTGTTATAAATCAAGAAAGAATGAAACTAGCAGATTATCTGGAGATATGGAGGTAAATAAATATGAGAACAAAGCAAGCGGCATGTGAAGTGCTCCTCTCCCTCTCCCTTTGGCGGGAGCTGGGCTTCAGCAACAGAACGCCCGCAACTCAGGGGCTGAGAACCAAGTTCATTTCCCTCCACGCAGAGTCAGGCTGTGGCTTCAGGAGGGGTAGGCCTCGCCTCTAAAGCCACAGTCGGAGGCCCGGCATGGCACAGGTGCTGCTGCTGTCACCAGCACGTGCCCAGTTGCCTTCCCCAGCCCCAGGAAGGGGAACGACGGGAGGGCAGCAGTGCGGACCACCACCTTGGACAGGCCCAGGCTCTTGGCCATGCCAGGGGCACGCAAGGAGATGCAGCCACCTGTGCTGGGGGAAGCAGGAATAGACTTCTGATGAGTGCTGGAAGTTCTGCCGCAGTGTAGAGTTTAGGTGAAAAGGCAAACACAGTTTGTAATCAGGACAGTCCGGTCGCGAAACTGGGACTGACAGAGAGATTGTGGGGGCAGAAAGAGATCCTGGTGTTCTTTGGCAATCAGTGTGTCCCAAGGGGGTCTCTCTGTCAGCTCAGAGGAAAAGATGATTTGGTAAACGGTTTTGGCAAAACAAACTATCCATCTGGAAAAAATTAAAAGTGAATCCTATTCTTATCATCTACTCAAATTATAGATGGAATAAAGCACAGGGAAACAGTGATAGAGGAAAATGGTTAGGAGAATAATCTAAGAAAATGTATGTAAATCCAGGCGTTAGAGACACCTTTCTAAATTCAAACTAAAAACCAGAAACTCTGAATACACATAGTTGATTCCATAAAAATTATATACATATGTATGTAACATCTGTTTGTGTATAGGTAATACACATACATATACATACACATACATAAATGATATATACATATAAATAACAAAAATACCAAAGAAGTCAAAAGACTAATGTTAGATTGGAAACATATTTGCAATGTTTATGAAGGAGAAACAATAATGCATTAATATACAAAGAACACTTTGCAATAATTAGAAAGAGAAAAAGTAAAAGATGACAAAAGATATGACTAGTCATTAAGTAGAAATAAATAATCATCAAGGATACGCTAAAATTCAGATATACAAATTTACAAAAATTACAAAAATGATAACCTCTGTTGCTGACAAAAATACGTGGAAAGGGTATTCATTTATTGCTGAGGGAACTGTGAATTGCTGTTGCTGTTTGGAGAGTAATCTGGCAATATTATTAAGATAAAAATATGTGTTCTGCAATACAGCTAGCTCACGGTGAGAATCTAGGTACCAAAATAGAAACACCAACATATACATTTACATGGTAATATTTATTGTAGCATCATTCTACAAGTAACACATTATAAAGTCTGTGAAACAAAGTGACCATCCATCCGTTGGTCAAGTCTTGTGTAACCATGAGAGGAAGTAGTTGTAAATCTTTAGGAATGTGTGAGAGCTTCACTGTATGATATGGAGGAATTTCCAAACTGTGACTGAGAAAAGCAAGATACAGAAACATTTGTAAAATATTAATCTTTTTTGGCCAAATATGACACACACACACAAAATCTGAAGTTTTGTAATATGTTAACATATGATTATAGGCGCATAGAAAGAATGGGTTTACTTGGTGGGGAGTGGGGTTAAATGAGTTTAAAGGAGGTACCCAAAAAGTGGCCAAAAAAGAGAGTGTATATAGTAGAAATGGCAACTAAGCTATGATCCCATTTTTGTAAAATTAGTTATCTGTGTGTAAATGCATAGAAGTTGGTACCTTTCAGATGTTTTTCTTATGCTTTATAAAAAAATTGTGTGGGGCTACCCCTTTTCTCTGGGACCCCTCTCTCTGCAGTAGAGAGAGATTTTCTTTTTTTTTCGCCCGTTAAACTTCTGCTCTTAACCTCAAATAAATAAATAAATAAATGTGTGAAATGTTTAATGAGAATATATTAGTTGTATAACCAGAAAAAAAAAATTTTTTTTAAAAACATAAAAATGTGATTTGTTACTAATTCCCCAAAATGTGCCTGTGAGTCCCCTCCAGGCTCCATCTGTCCACCTTGCATGTCTTTGAGTAGCATTCCTGAAACCCCACACCCAGCACCTCCGAGGACCCTAAGTGGCTTCCACTGCTGTACTCCCTACTGGGACACTGCCAGCTCAAGGCAGAAGTCATGAAGCCACAGGGCACTCTGGGCTGGCATGGGCCCTGAGACTCTGAATCAACTCAGGAGCAGGCTATGGAAACCCTGCCGTTCTAGTAAAAGAAACATCTACTGTATACTGTTGTCAAAAACAAATGGTGGGGCACTTTTCTTTTCTTTTTTTTTTTTGAGACAGAGTTTCGCTCTTGTTACCCAGGCTGGAGTGCAATGGTGTGATCTTGGCTCACTGCAACCTCCGCCTCCTAGGTTCAAGCAATTCTCCTGCCTCAGCCTCCCGAGTAGCTGGGACTACAGGCGCACGCCACCATGCCCAGCTAATTTTTGCATTTTTAGTAGAGACCTGGTTTCACCAGGATGGTCTCGATCTCTTGACCTCGTGATCCACCCGCCTCGGCCTCCCAAAGTGCTGGAATTACAGGCGTGAGCCACGGCGCCCGGCCAGTGTGGCACTTTTCACCTGAGGCTTCTGGTGGTATTCCCAGCTCTGTCCACAGTGGGCTTGCTGTCAGTAGGAGTATTCTGGGTTTTTTGATTTTTTTCATTTACTCTGCTTGATATTCATTTACATTTTCCACATTGGTATTGGTACAGTTTACATCCTGTTCCAGTTTCTATGCATTTACACACACATACCTAATTTTACAAAAATGGGATCATAGCTTAGTTGCTGTTTCTACTATATACACTTTCCTTTTTTGGCCACTTTTTGGGTACCTCCTTTAAACTCATTTAACCCCACTCCCCACCAAGTAAGCCCATTCCTTCTATGCTCCTATAATCATATGCTAACATATTATAACACTTCAGGTGTTTTTGTGTGTGTGTGTGTGATATTTGGCCAAAAAGGATTAATATTTTACAAATGTTTCTGTATCTTGCTTTTGTCACAGTTTGGAAATTCCATTTACTCTGGTTGATATGTAGCACTATTCTGATAGAAAGGAATGTTTGAGAAGTACTATATAGAGCATTCTCAGCCAAAGTATTGTATTTTTTAGGGTCTTCCTTCCCCGTGAGTGCCGACTCAGATTTTAAGTACACCTTGTTTAATTAAAAATATCCTCCCTAGGCAAATTCATGGTGTCTGCAGACACCGGAACCCTTCTCCGGTGGAGAGATGGGTCTGTTTCCCTGTTCCCTGAATCCGGGCTGGCCTGTGAGTGCTGAGGCCAATAAAGTATGAGGAAATGAACACTGTGCCAGTTCAGGGAACTGCCAAGGCCCACCTTGGGCTCCTGGGGCTCCGGGCTGCCCTGTGAGAGGTCACACTACTGCGCGAGGGAGCCCCCGCGTCTGTAGCAAGATGGTGAAGGACCCAGCGAGCCTGCCAGCGCTGGGCACGATGCGGGGAGCGTGCAGCCGTGGGGAGTCACTGAGCGCAGGGCGCGAGGAGCAGAGGTGTGAGGCGTCCATCAAGACGAGAGGGGGCGCTGTCTCCGGCCCAGCCACCCCAGGTCTCCCTATCCAATCCGTTAGAAACAATCGCATGTATGAACAAGGAAGTGAACAACGATGTTCACCGTTTGGACTCGGGGTCACGCTGCGTGTGACTGAATTTGCCCTTAGTTGTGAGTTCTTCAAGCTGGTCAATTCCCTCTCTACCTTCTTCTCCCATCTCTACCTGGTAGGCATTTCTTCCCTACTTGAGGCCCAGGTACACTGCAAGCCAGCTGAACGCCATCTCCGAGCGCATCCAGCCTCTCTCCCTCAGCATAATCAGTAGTTCTTCTATTGTCCTTAAGAAATCCTCTGTCTCTTCACAGACTGGCAGCGTATGCCCTGTGAAGGCATCCGCCTTCGGGGTGTCCCTGCTGCTGGACTGCACGTGGCTGGAAGGAGGAGTGGCCTGCTGCTGGTATTTGCAGCTCTGCGCCAGGCTGTACCTGATGCTCAGGAGATACCTGTTGACTGAACGGACTCACTAATTCAGAAATGCATTGGTACGTACATAGCATATATTTCCCTACACCCTCTCCGGCTCACAGCTTTCTGATGATGAATTTGGCTTCTCTTCCGTCTCAAGGCAAATGCATCATGAACCCATGCTTCACTTAAAGGCCACTTTGTCTAATAATACTTTTCTTTGTCTCTAAAAACAGTAAAAAATAAAAAACAAACTAAAGTATCTAAGTCACATTGCTTCCTCTTGAATTGCTGTATATTTTTAGCCCAGGCAACAACTGCCATAGGGTCAGGGACAAAGTGTCTTTTTAAGCTGCGGGAGTGTCTGCAGCCCTCACTAAATACACTGGGATATGCTGTCATCTTTGCGGTTGAGGGGGACACATTGGTGGATGCTTTTTGCATTTGAGTGCTTTTTGTTGGTGATGTCACTGTTTAAAATGGTGCCCAGTAGAGGGCTGAAGTGTCTAGTGTTCCCGAGTGCGAGAAGGCTGCGATGTGCCTTATGGAGAAAATTCATGTGTTAGATAAGCTCAGTTCCGCCATGAGTTATATATAGTGCTATCGGTTGTGAGTTCAATGTTAATGAATCAAAAATATGGTTCATCCATACAAAGGTAGAGGAAATTCACCAATCTGCACTTGAGGCTGCTCCAGAAAATGCTAAAGTAATATCTATAGAGCATAATAAAACCACAGGAAAAAAATAGAAAAGCAACTAAATTTATAGATTCATTAGTGGATGACTGAAGAAAATCCCCAAGCGCCCAAATCAGTGGACAAAATTGTGAGTCTGAAAGTCAAGGAAATTTGCGGTCACATTACTCAGGTCAGGAAAATGCCAGACCTTTCTTGGCTAGTACTGGGCTGGCTTGCATGTTTCAAAAGGCAGTGTGGTGTGAAAAATGTTAAACTCGCAGGAAAGGCAGGTTCTATAGATAGGGAGGCTATGGAAGAATTTTAAAATCACTGTCTAAGTGTTACATAGGAAAAGCATTATTTGGGAGAGCAAATTTTCAACATTAATGAGACTTACTTGTTTTATAAGGACATTGGCAAACAAACCTATATAGTGTAAATGGTGTTTTGGTTGGTGAAAATGTTGTGTCTGGAGCCCTGAAGAAACCTGACCCTGTGGTTCAGTTTTTGCTAAGTTGGTGTTTGCAGTGACTTTATGGAACATACCCCTAAATAATGAGAATAGGCTGTAACTGTGTCTTTTATTTCCTTCTGTTGCTTTTTGCATGAGCTAGAGCTTCTGGGACTAAGTTGAATAGTAGTGGTGAGTGTGGGCACCTTTGCTGTGTCCTGATTTCATGAGGAGAGCGTTCAGTCTTTCACCATTATGTTTTGCAGGAATTTTAAAAAAAATCAGATTGAGGGAGTTCCCCTTTGTTCCTGGTTTTCTGAGAATTTTTTTAAATCATGAAAGGTATTAAGTTTTGTTAAATGCAGCCTGGTAATCCCTCTTCTAGGCATATACCCAAAGGAAGTGAAATCACCACCTGGTAAGAATATCTGCATATCCCATGTTGCAGCACTTTTCACAATAGCCAAGATATGGAAACAACCTAGGTGTCTATTAATGGATAAATGGATAAATTATGGCATAAACAGACAATGAAATATTATTTAGCCTTTAAAAAAGGAGGAGATCTTGGCTGGGTGCAGTGGCTCACACCTGTAATCCCAGCAGTCTGGGAGACCAAGATGTGAGAATAGCCTGAAGCCAGGAGTTCAAGACCAGGTTGGGCAACATAGTAAGAGCCCCATATCTATTTTAAAATTTTAAAAATTATCTAGGCATGGTGATGCATGACTGTAGTACCATCTACTAGGGAGACTGAGGCAGGAGAATCACTTGAGCCTGGGATTTTGAGGCTGCAGTAAGCAAAGATCACACCACTGCACTCTAGTCTGGATGACAGAACAAAACCCTGTCTAAAAACAAAACAAAAACAACAAAAAAGAAGATCTGGGCCAGGAGTTGTGGCTCACACCTGTAATCCCAGAACTTTGGGAGGCACAGGTGGGTGGATCACAAGGTCAGGAGTTCAAGACCGGCTTGACCAACATGGTGAAACCCCGTCTCTACTAAAAATACAAAAAATTAGCTGGGTGTGGTGGTGTGCACCTGTAATCCCAGCTACTTGGGAGGCTGAGGCAGGAGAATTCCTTGAACCCAGGAGGTGGAGGTTGCAGTAACCTGAGATCACATCATGGCACTCCAGCCTGGGTGACAGAGCAAGACTCCATCTTGGGGGAAAAAAAAAAAGAAGATCTGCCATTTGCCACAAACCTGGAACATATTATACTAAGTGAAATAAGCTAGACACAGAAAGAAAAATATTGCATGATCACACTTACGTGGGATCTCTAGAACAAGAGATCAAATATATAGAGACAGAGAATAAAACAGTGGCTTCCAAGATTGGAGTTAGGGAGGAAATGGAGAGATGTAGGTCAAAAGATAAAAAGTAGCAAAGAAATATGTAAAATGAACAAGTGGAAGGATCTAATGAGTAGCATGAGGACTACAGTGAATAATAGGGTATTGTAACGCCAGTTGCGTCACCGGAAGCTCGTGCACACCCCCCAACCCCTCGCGGCGAGGTTAGACGCTCCCCCCTCCCTCACGGAGAGCTCGGACACACCCCCTTCCCTCGCGGGAGCTCGGACGCTCCCCCCTCCCTCGCAGAGAGCTCGGACACACCTCCTTCCCTTGCTGGGAGCTCAGACACACACCCCCCCTCAACCCCTGGAGCCCGGGGAAAAAAGCCCCGCCAGGACCTACCTGAAGGCATTTTGTCCCATCCAGGCCCCACTCCCTGCCTACCATTTTGTCCTATCTGGGCCCCACTGCCCGCCATTTTGTTCCATCGGGGCCCCACTCCCCGCCATTTTGCCCCACTCACCTTGGGCACAGCAAATCAAACGCCTCCACTCCCTATAAAACGCCACGTCTGAGAGGAGTCCGCGCAGCTTCTCCGGCCCCTCATGTCGGACCGCAGAACCTCACCCGGGAGCCTGAATAAATTCCTTCGCGTCAGATCTTCTTGTGCTGGCCTCAGTTTCTTCTCTTTAAACTCGGCGAGAACAGACCTTACAGGTATCGTATTCAGGATTTTTGCTAAATAGGTAGATTATAACTGTTTTTGCCACAGAAGAGTTATGTATAACTAAATTAGATGATGGAGATGTTAATTTGTTTCAGTATAGCAACCATTTTATTATATATGTATCTTATAACATCACATTTATGCACAATAAAATTTATTTAAATAAATAAATTTTGTCAAGTGCTATGCTGCATCAATTGATAAGATCATGTGAATTTTATTCTGTTGATGTGGATTACATTGACTGATTTTTTAAATATTGAACTAACCTTGCATTTCTGGAATAAGCTTCATTTGGTTATGGTGTGTAATTCTTAAAAATTGCTGAAGTCTATTTGTTAATACTTGTTGAAGGGTTTTTATGGCTACATGCATGAAGGATATTGATCTGTAGTTTTCGGTTTTTTTGTACTTCTTTGTCTGGTTTTAGTAATAGTGTAATACTGGTCCCATAGAATGAGAAGGGAAATATTTTTTCTTCTTATATTATCTGGAAAAAATTGCTTATTGTTGGTGTTGATTCTTCCTTAAACAGTAGAATTATCCAGTGAAACAATTTGACATGGCAATTTCTTTTTCAAAGAAAAACTTAGTTTTAATTTTAAAATTAAAATATCTATGCATCTATTTGATGATTGTTACAAAGAAGAAGTTCCCTGTGTCTATTCACACATTTTCCTCTCCCACAAAGCAACTCTTTTAAACTATCTTAGCTAACTTTTTGATATCTTCCTCCATGTCTTAAAGTGTCTGTTGTTACTTCTTTGATTTTGCAGTTTAAAAATTTCTCTAAGACTTCCCAATGTGGAAGATGATTTATCTCCTTCCCTTCCCTAGCCGGACAAGCAATTTCTGTCTTCACTTTGTCCCAATTTAATTAAATAGACTTTTTTTTTTTTTTTTTTTTTTTTTTGAGACGAAATTTCGCTCTTGTTACCCAGGCTGGAGTGCAATGGCGCGATCTCGGCTCACCGCAACCTCCGCCTCCTGGGTTCAGACAATTCTCCTGCCTCAGCCTCCTGAGTAGCTGGGATTACAGGCACGCGCCACCATGCCCAGCTAATTTTTATGTATTTTTAGTAGAGACGGGGTTTCACCGTGTTGACCAGGATGGTCTCGATTTCTTGACCTCGTGATCCACCTGCCTCGGCCTCCCAAAGTGCTGGGATTACAGGCGTGAGCCACCGCGCCCGGCCGACATTTTTTTCTTAAACTTAGTCAGCATTTCTATTATAGTTGCACCTTTCCAGCTGAACCACGGACTATACAATAATGGTGGTGATGGTGGTAGTGGTTGTGACAACCACAACAGCTAACACCCATAGCCTGGGCAACATAGCAAGACCTTGTTCCTACCAAAAAAAATAAAGAAAAATCAGCTGGATGTGGCAGTGCACACCTGTAGGCCTAGCTACTCAGGAGGCTGAAGCAGGAGGATTGCCTGAGCCCAGGAGGTCAGGGCTGCAGTAAGCCAAGATCGCACCACTGCACTCTATCCTGGGCAACACAGCCAGACCCTGTCTCTAAATAAATAAATAAAATAAAAAATAAAGACAGTTAGCATTCACATGGGTCTTTCTCTGAGCCAAAGAAAGATCCAAGGATGTTAATTTTCACAAAACTCTCACAAGGCCGTTATAATAATCCTAATTTTATATATGAGGACCATGGAAGCCAAGGGATTTGCCCAAGGCAATTCAGCCTTTAAGCGGCAAAACCAGAATTTGAACCCCAGGCATTCTGGATCTGTATTCTGTAAGCGTGGCCACTACACTACAGTCTCTAACAAATTTATGTTTGTTCTTGAGTTAATAATAATCTTTTGTTGGTTGCTATTTTTCTATATATTTATTACTTATGAATTTCAAGTTCTACTTCAGTTTTGAAAAGCTTCTTTTGATGTGCTCAAACACATTAGCACTATATTGTCTTCTTGAAAATACGTTCTAGAGTTCTGGGGTATCTGTTCTCCAAGCCTGCTTATGGCTGGACTCTTCCTCCTGTACTGTCCTGAGGATTTCCTTCATCTCTCTTTTGTTTGGAACCCACTGCTTTCTGAATGGGAATCATGTTCTTTCTTGTTTTATTTCCTCGTTTTGATCAACAACATCCTCTCAGCTTCCTGAGACAATGGAATGGAAAGTAAATTTTGCAACTCCTTCACATGTAAATATGCCTTTATTCCACCTTCACGTTTAATTCATACTTTGACTGGGTATTGAAGAATATATAGACAATTAGAATGTTGAAGATACTCCTCCATTGTTTTTTAGCTTTTACTGTTGCTGTTGAGAATTTCAAAGCCATTCTGATTCCTATGCTTTGTATTTGACCTGCTTTTCCTCTAAGGAAACTTGTAAAGTCATCTTTCTGTTCCCAGAATTCTGAAGGTCACTAATGAGGTATTTGATGGGGCACACTTCTCATTTAATATGCGCCCCACTTGGTGCATCCTTTTCACTTGGGAAGTCAAATTCTTCAGTTATGATGTATCTTCTTGAATTATTTTTTTATTCTTCCTGCCACCATTTTTTCAGTTCACTCTCAGAAACTCACTTCATTGGAAGTTGGTCCTTCTGAAGTTGGTCAACGAATTCTTTAAAACTTTAACAAATCGTTAATATCCTCAGAAACAAAACAGAAACCTCAGAAATAAGCAATAACAAAGGGACTGATAGAGAATCATAAATTTAAAACATGATATCAGAAAAGTCACACTAGATCCATATATTTGAAGATGTTAAAATCAAGAACTGCTGTTCAAAACACACCATCACAGGAGTGAGAGGCAGACAACCATGTAACAGAAAATCTTTGCAATTTTATATGCAAGAAAGTACTTGTATCCAGAATATATAAAAAACTTCTACAAATGAATTTTTAAAAGATGGAAAGCCAGTCAATGAATTGGCTGTCAGCAACAGAATGACAATGCCCTCTACCATGTTATGACACAGCAAGAAGGCCCTCACCAGATGTAGTCTCTCAATCTTGGACCTCCTAGCCTCCAGAACTGTAAGCCAAATATACTTATTTTCATTATAAATTACGCAGTCTGTGGTATTCTGTTATTGCAGCATAAAGCAGACTGAGACACTTGTGTTTGTTGTCTTTTCTGCATAGTATTCTATTGTGTGAATATACCACAATGCATTTATTTATTCTGCTGCTGATAGACAATTGATTCCAAGTTTTATGAATAGTGCTGCTGTGATCATCCTTGCACATGTCTTTTAGTTTACATATATGTGCATCTCTGTTAGATATATACTTAGTAGTGGAACTATGTTTAGAATTAGTGGATGTTGCCAAATGATTTTCCAAAAAGGGGTTTTACTGATTTACACTCCCTCCAGTAGAGTATGAGAGGTCGGGTTGCTTTAACACTCTCACTAATCCTTGGTATTGTTCGTTTGTTCTTCATTTTAGCAGTTCTGGTTGATGCCATATTATTGTGACTTTAATTACATTTTCCTAAAGCTGAGTACCTTTCATACCCATCAGAATATTCTCCTTTGTAAAGCACCTGTTCAAACTTTTGCCCAACTTTTTATTGGCTTTCCATCTTTTAAAAATTTGTTTGTAGAAGTTCTTTATATATTCTGGATACAATACTTCATTGGATATAAAATTGCAAATATTTTCTGTTACTTTGTCATCTGCCTCTCACTCCTGTGATGGTATGTTTTGATGAACAGAAGTTCTTAGTTTTAATGTTGTCAAATATATAAATCTAAGTGTGACTTTTCTGATATATTTTAAATTAATGGTTCTCTATTAGCTCCTTTGTTATTGCTTATTTCTAAGGTTTTGGTTTTTGTTTCATTTCTGATGATATTAATGATTTTCTTTTTCTTTTTCTTTTTTTTTTTGAGATGGAATTTCACTCTGTTGCTTAGGCTGGAGTGCAGTGGTACAATCTCAGCTTACTGCAACCTCCACCTCCTGGGTTCAAGCGATTCTCCTGCCTCAGCCTCCGGAGTAGTTGGGATTATGGAGGCGCACCACCACACCCAGCTAATTTTTGTGTTTGTGTTTTTGTTTTTTAGTAGAGATGGGCTTTCACCATGTTGGTCAGACTGGTCTCGAACTCCTGACTTTGTGATCTGCCTGCCTCAGCCTCCCAAAGTGCTAGGATTACAGGTGCGAGCCACCGTGTCCGACCTGATATTAATGGTTTTCTAAAGCTTTCTTTTTTCTACACAGCCTCTGTTACTTCCCAGTCATCCTTTTTCTGTTTACTTGTGCCCATCAATCACCTTAGTGGGTTTCTCCAAATGTCCTATGATTTTTGGCTGTCTGCTGATATTTAACAGTTTTTTGTGCACACTGACTTTCACACAGTATGGCGGTCTGAATGAATAATCCTGTCAGAGGAATCCCTGTTTTTAATGTATATTTAAGTCAGTCCTCTTGGATTGTTTCCAATTCACCAAAGAATACACTTTCAGTTTCTTCCTGAAGGATAAAACCCTGCCTTCCAACTCTTGGGGTTCCTGTTGGAGAAGGATGAGTGTCCCTAGTTCAAACCAGCTGGAGCCCTTCAATACAGATAAGTTTTGTTTTATCCTCTTCCTGGAATAAACTTCCTGTTTTTATCAGAGAAGGGAGGGAGAACTTTCTCACACGTGGGGAACAGTGGATAGGATCTGTGTGTGAAACTCCTTAAAGAGATCTGAAGCCAGCCTTCTGATTTATAGCCCACGCTTCTCCTTTCCTCTTGGGTGTCCAAGGTGCTCACCATTTCTGAGCTGCTGGGGATTCTGGATTGTAAGTCAGGCGCCTCTTGGACTTTCCCACTGCTGTCGCAAAACTCAGCCTTCCAGGTTCTGCTAAGCCGCTTTTCTGCTTTTTCAGCAGCATTTTTCTGCTTTCTACCTTCCAAAAATTTTGTTGTTGTCTCTTTGCAAGTTTATGTCTTTAAAAAGAAAAATCTCTTAACTATCATCTTACTAAGTTTTGGGGAAGGAGCCAACATAGATGAAGGTGCTCAATCCATCATCTTTAATTGGAAGTCACTGCATTTAGTTCCCTAATCCTAGAATCTATTTTTGTGTGTGTATGGCGTAGGGTAGGATAGATAATATACATGTTCCAAAGAGATACTCATTTGTTCCAAAACCATTTGTTGAGTCGTTCAATCTCTCTCCACTCATTCAGAATGCAACCTTCATTATACTCAGAGATGGGGTTCTCACTGTTCCTCAAGCAGGCCAGGTACTAGCCCATCCAGGAACAGGTCACCACTAGTTCCACGGCCTGGTTCCTTCTGTCAGATGTCTGCCTAGGATAGTCTCTGTTCTTCTTCAAGCTTTTGCATCAATACCTCCTGACTAGAGAGAATCATGCACACTACGTACTTAAAATTGCATGTTACCCCTGTCATTTTCTTTGTTCCTCAATGTTTTTCCCCATAGTATTTCTCCTCTCTAATCTCCTGTGACATTGACTCATCTATTTTCGCTGATTGTCTTGCCCCGCCTCACTAGACTATAACCTCCTTGACCCATGGATATGGACTTTTTTGGTTGTTATGCTATGCACAATGACTGTTGTTCAATAAATATGTGTAGGATAAGTTAATAAACATGCTACATTTCCAAACAAACATGGCTGTTTCTGTTCTTTCTGTCCTGAGCTACTTGTCAGTTTATTCCTGTATCAGTTCCACTTTGTGCTATTTTCAGTAGTTTTAAAGTTCACCTTGATACTGACAGAACAGATCGCTTTTCTTTTTCCCCCTTTTTTTTTTTTTTGAGTTAGAGTTTCACTTGTCGCCCAGGCTGGAGTGCAGTGGCACAGTCTTGGCTCACTGCAACCTCTGCCTCCCAGATTCAAGCGATTCTCCTGCCTCAGCCTCCCAAGTAGCTGAAATTACAGGCACACACCACAATGCCCAGCTAAGTTTTTTATTTTGAGTAGAGATGGGGTTTCACCATGTTGGCTAGGCTGGTCTCGAACTCCTAACCTCAGGTGATTGACCCGCCTCAGCCTCCCAAAGTGCTGGGATTATAGGCATGAGCCACTGCGCTTGGTGATTGTACCTCTTTTTCAAAATATTCTTGCTTATTATTGGGCATTTTTGTTTTGTCTTTTTATTTATTTTTGGAGACAGAGTCTCATGTTGCTTAACAATCATAAATGTGATTTTAGTTCCAGATTATTATTTATTCATTAATTAGAGCAATCAACAATTACTTATCCTAACTATATATTTTATCGTTTCTTTTATTTACTGCTCTTATATCATTTCTCTTGTATTTATTTTTATTTTGCTGAAGTACAGCCTCTTTATTTTTTTCATAGATATTTGTAGGGGTCACATTTTTTGAGTTCTTGCAGGTCTAAAAATGTACTGTACACTTGAATGAATTTTGGCCAGGAATAGAAACCTAGTTTAAAAATCCTTTACTTTCAGAACTTCAAAGTTATTGCTATATGAGTTTTCCATTCACTTCTTATGTTTTTGTAAGTAATTTGTTATTTTCTCTCAGAAAGCTTTGAGGGTTTTTTCTCTTTAGTCTTGGCATTTTGGAAGTCTTACCATAAAATAGCTAAGGGCAAATCTGTTTCAGTCTCAAGGTTTGCATCATTGTTCTTTTCTTAATTCATTGATTATTTTCTGCCCATCACTCTCACAATTCTTATAATTTCTTCTGCACCAGTAGGAAGGTCTGGAACTGTCATCTGTGATTTTTGATCATTACATTTACTCAACTTGTGGTCTTTAGTTGAGTGCCCAGATTCCCACTTTTTGTACATGATGACAGATTCAGTAGGTTGAGTGGGGGTGGGTGCAGAAGCCTGAGAAGTCCTCAAAAAAGGACTTGATAACTAAGTCCTTGATAAGGAAGTTTTTTGAAACTTGTTTTAACCCAATCTCTCCCAACTTAATCCTAAGGAAAAGTTTTAAATGTCTTCTAATATTTTACATATCATTTCACAGAACTTGTATTCTATATGCAGCTTCTAAGAACTGGCAGAGCATAACACTTATAGAGTCTCAAATACTTTTTATTTTAAAAATTTATTTATTTTGAGACAGGGTCTTGTTCTGTCACCCAGGCTGGAGTGCAGCAGTGCAATCTCAGCTCACTGCAACCTCCACCACCCAGGTTCGAGCAATTCTTCTGCCTCAGCCTCATGAGTAGCTGGGATCACGGGCATGCACCACCACACCAGACTAATTTTGGCCCAGGCTTGTCTTGAACTCCTGACCTCAAGTGATTCACCTCTCAAAGTGCTGGGATTACAGGCCTGAGCCACCATGCCCAGCCTCAAATACTTTTAAAAAAAAGATTCTCTCTATCCATCAATTTATAATGTCTTTCAGATATGTAATAATTTAAAATAATTTTGGTAATTTATACTCTAGAATGAGTAAGTTAGTGAGAATAGACTAAGCATTTCAGCTTATGGTAAAACACAAGATGAAAATTTGGCCAACTATTTAAACTCCTTCAAAGGCATCAACCTCAGACTGTGGCAGGAAATTAGAGATCTGGAGAGACCAATGGGGTTGCAGGAGGATATTTTTTTGTTTTTTTTGAGACAAAGTCTCACTCTGTCATCCAGGCTGGAGTGCAATAACGCGATCTCTGCCCACTGAAGCCTTCGCCTCCTGGATTCAAGCGATTCTCCTGCCTCAGCCTCCTGGGACTACAGGCACATGCCACCACGTCCAGCTAATTTTTGCATTTTTTATGAGAGACAGGGTTTCACTATGAGGATTTTATTTAATGTGATCACAGGCTCAGCAGAATTGCTTCCTAATTCTGAGCAAAGGACAAAGAAAATGGGGTGCCTTTTACGTACCTGAGTGGTACAGGATGATGAAGCAGAAAGCAAGTTTACAGAAGCCAGAAGAAAGAGCAGTTAATTCACTTGTGACATATTTTGGGATGTACTTTACATTTGAAAAGTAACATCTTGAGAAACACATTTCGCAGTTTTGAGTTTATCTGCTTTGTGACCTTGCAGCTGGTTAGCAAGAAAACCAGGAATTTCTAGATGCCTGGGAACTTTGCTAAGAATGTGGGGAGGATAGATAAGGTTCAGTGGTTTGCAGGAAGGCAGTTATTCTGCCTTAAACAGAGCTGGGGAGGTATCTTATTAAACAACACACAACGCAAAATTTACTTTATTATATAGCAAATTATAAGGTTTTGTTTTGCCATTATTGCTATTATTTAATTTCCTTCTTCAAGATGTGTTCAGCAAAACTTAAAGGATGGTGAGGTAATTGTTCACTGAGAAGCATGGAAAAATGCCTCTTAAGAAAGCAAACTACGTATGTCCTCATATCTTGGGCAGGATGAAGAAGATTTCCAAGTCAATTGGAAGTTGAAGTTTAAAGAAAACCGGGGGTAGACATGTAGGGGTAAATTCCAGGCTCTGGGGCAAGAGAGAGGCAAGATAGCTGGCCTGAGCTGAGAGATGCTTGCTCATGGTTTCTGTAAAGGAAGAAAGCACTTTCTTTCCTATGTCACACTTTTTTATTATTTCCAAACTGAAAGAAATTCACATTTGCTTCAGGGATATCAGACTGCCTCCCTAAATTGGCTTTCAGTTTTCTTATTTCAAGAAAAATATTTTATTATTTAAAGTAACAATAAAGCCCCAGGTTTTAAACTTTTATTCTTATTATAACCAGATGGGAGTTACAGAACTTTGTGATATATATCCGAGGCTGAACATTGGATACCTGGTTAATGTCTTAAGTAGATTCCATAAATCTGGTTTTTCCCATGAGTAAAAAAAAAAATGTAGTGAAATAGATGAAACCCAGTTACATATTGTTACATTTTTTTTTTTTTTAACCTTAAGCTCTGAAATGTATGGGATTTTTAATAGGTAAAATTAACATTTGTAGAAGTTGAAGCTTCAGTTTTAGAAAGCTACTGGTTTTTTCTTTTTAAACCCAATATATGGCTTTTGTGAGTGATTCATCTTGACTTACTTCTCTGAGAAATCGATTGTAGTTATAGAGATGAACTGCGTGTGGCCTTCGTTGATTCAGGCAGTGTTTGGTGTCCCGCTATGTGGCTGCTCATATTGGGTAAACACATCCTCATTGATATTGACCAGAAGTATTGATCTAGTTCAAATACCATAAAATTACTTTGTCAAAAGTATATTGCATGAGAGTGAAAACATTTCAAAATAATTCCGGTTATCTTCAATAGGTGTTGGGTGGATGAGCGATATAATATAATTCATTAAAAAATTTTATTTTTACATTCCTTATATTGAAGTGATCTCACAAAGACTCTGTAATAAGCAGATTGCCTTGGGATAAGAGTTTCTGCGTAGATCGCCCGGTTTTCTAAGCAAAACACCATATTTGCCACCATTTCCCAAACATGATTGGCAATAGCTGGATGGAGTTGTAATACCGTGAATGTAAATGTTCCTCAAAAAGTTGTTGGCATCAGGTTATCTCAGAAATAACCACTTAAAAGTACTAGAACTTCTACATTTTAGGAGCCCCTGGATGGCTGAAGCTGCACAGCAAGTGCATAGGGGCTGCGTGGGGCTTCTTGAGGGGCCTCTCGTTTCTACCCACTGGTCCCTAGCATGTAGGTGAACTCAGGGCTCCTGCATCCACCTTTCTCACACCCATGTTAGGTTATTTTTCACCAGTGCCAGAAACCAAAATGCCCATTTTTAATTTCCTTGAGTACCATAATTGTTCCACGCCTAGTTTTAGATAAGAAATTATTAAGTTTTTATGTAGCAGAGAAGCAAAAATAACATGTACCATCAATTTCGATTCTATTTATTTGGTTGTTGGGTTTGTTGTTGTTTTGTAAAGGAAAACTGAAGCCCAGAGAGTTACAGAGGTTTTCTGTTTTCTGCCCTAGGGTCTTTTCCAATATGCCACTTAGCCCCATACAAATGGATCAATGACAACCTCAGCCATTCATCTCAGAGATAACTAGTACTTTTCCCTTCCCCCAAATCAGAGTCAAAGGAGTTTCTTCTTAGAGCTCCCAATCACCTTTTTTTTTGAGAGGGATTCTCACTCTGTTGCCCAGGTTGGAGTGCAGTGCAGTGGCTTGATCTTGGCTCACTGCAACCTCCACCTACCTGATTCAAATGATTTTCCTGTCCCAGTCTCCCGAGTATTTGGGATTACAGTTGCCACCACCATGCCTGGCTAATTTTTGTATTTTTACTGGAGATGGGGTTTTACTATAAAGGCCAGGCTGGTCTTGAACTCTTGACCTCAGGTGATCCACCCACCTTGACCTCCCAAAGTGTTGGGATTACAGGCATGATGAATTATCACAGCATCCTCCTCTTCTTACCTTTTAAACTCCCTACAACATCACTAAAAATTATTACTCTATATTATGTGTGCTGTTTTTTTTTTCTTTTGCTTTATGGGGTGTGATAAGACATGCATGAAAGGGGAGATGGGGCTAAGAAGAAGTTTAAATTCCATTTACTTTGATTTGAAATAATAGCATTTTTTTGTTGTAGTGCTATATTTGTATAATAAGAGTACTGTTTGTTTCAGTGAAAGGATGATTTTATTTCTCAAATTTGCATTAGTAAATTATGATTTCATGATGACAAGTGGTTCATAAACTAAAAGATATTGCAAGATATTTAATTATAAAAACTGTACTAGAGATTAAAACAACTAGTATTAACCTTATAATTAGAATGCTGCATCCCATTGTTAAAAATAATCTAGCCTTTCATACCTATCAGGATGGCCAACACCCAGAATTCCTACATTGCTGTAGGAATGCAGAATGGTACAGCTACTTTGCCAGATGGTTCAACAGTTTCTTACAAAACTACACCTCCTCTTACCGTATGATCTAGCAATTGTTCTTGGTATTTACCCAAAGGAGTTAAAAACTTGTGTCCACACAAGAAACAACACATGAATGTTTACTGCAACTTCATTCACAATTGCCCCAAACGGTAAGCAACCAGCATGTCCTTCAAAGGGAAAAGGCTAAACAGTGCAATATCCAGGCAATGGAATGTCATTCAATGCTTAAAAAAAAAAAAGATCCATGAAGCCATGAACGGATGTGAAGGAAGCTTAAATGCATAATACTAAGTAAAAGAAGCCCGTCTGAAAAGACCCTAGACTGTACGACTCCAACTATATGACATTCTGGAAAAGGCAAAACTGTGAAGATTAGAAGATCATTGATTGCCAGGAGTTCAGGGAAGGGAGGGATAAATAGACAGATTTTTAGGACAGCAGAAGTACTCTGCATGATATAGTAATGGTGGCCACCTGCCATTTTACACTCATCCAAACTCACAGAATGTACAAACCCAAGAGTGAACCCGAAGGTAAACTACCGAATTCTTTAATCCAAGTATTGCTAATATTTTAGCCTCACCATACCTGTAAGTTTTCCCTTTCCTTTAAATAAATTCCACCCCCTCCCCGATCTTTTTCTCATTCTTCTTTAGGTTCAGTCTCTCCCTTCTAACATTTGTTTGCTAAATTTAAAAAACTACTGACTGCGTTCTAAGTGGGCACAGTTTAAATTGACTACATATTTAATTCAAGTCTTAACAAAATCTGCAAAAGAAAGGAGGAATATCAGATGTAAATATGATAAAGAATAAGCAAATGAATTGATTGTCCAAGTTGTTAGTCCTATGGGATAAAATTTTCTGTTCAAAAAATTTCTGTTGAAAACTGCTGAAGAGACACCAGGTTGTATAAACAACTCTCAGGGCAGTGCGGAGCCCAGTTCTCAGAGTGGCTATTTTTTTAACATGGGTTCCCTCCAGGGCAGTCCCTGACTCCTGTGATCAGCACACCACATTCAGCCTGTTATAAGCCCCATGGCCTCTTATTCAAGATATACAAGACACTGAGCACTTGTCCCATGTCGAGCTCCCACTGTCACCCCGGCCACCTCATCTCTCTCTGATGACAGGAGCTTCCCCACTGGGGTCCCTACTTTTCTTACATTGGACCCCACAGTCTGGTCTGTAGGCTGCAACCTGAGTGATTTTTTTTTTCTTCCAGAAACAGAGTCTCACTGTTTCACCCAGGCTGGAGTGTAGCGATGTGATCACGGCTCATGGCAGCCTCAAACTCCTAGGCTCAAGTGGTCTTCCTGCCTCAGTCTCCTGAGTACCTGGGACTACAGGTGCGCACTACCATGCCCAGATAATTTTTTAATTTTTTGTAGAGACAGGGTCTCACTATGTTGTCCAGGATGGTCTTGAACTCCTGGCCTCAAATGCCTCTCCCCGCTTTGAGATCCCAAAGTGCTGGGATGATAGTCATGAGCCACAGCGCCCAGCCCTGAGTGATCTTCCAATGCTGAGGCAGAGCGTTTCATTCCTCATCGAACCTTCTCTCCTATAGTGTTCACGTCCTCTTCAATCCACAACTTCCTCCCTGGCAGGGCTCTGGCTAGAAATCTCTCCAGTTCTCTCCAGCTCTGAAACCTGGATGAATCCTAGTGCTCATTCAGCTTCCCCACAGCAAACAGAGGGAAGGGGCTTGAGGAAGAGAAGGCGAGAGAGTCCTGCTGAGTACAACACACGGTCCCCTCCATTGCCAGAGTGAAGAGCTCAGGGTTGACGATGGTGTAGACATCCTCTAAGGGATCGGCAGCTCTGTCCACTGCCCTGATAGAGTGGCTTCGTGGACAGCGTCTTATTTTGCCTGTCCCATGACCACATCTCCTTCTCTGTAGGCAGCCTGGGTTCTATCTGGGAAATTCTTGTTCTTTACTGGGTAAAGGCTTGGTGGGGATGTGAATCAAAATTCCTTTTTCTCCCTGTTCAGAAACCAGTGGGCCCTTCCTAGTAGAGCCTTTTTTTCACAGCCTCAGCCACATTCACATGGTGGGCATTTGCTGTAAAGGTGGCCAACTAGATCCTCTCCTGGGATTTTGCCTCCGGTGGGCTAATGCAAATGTGAGAAGTCAGTTGGGGGTTCATTCATTTCAAAATGGAGTGTGATGTGGTGGCCGAGCTGTTCTTGCTGCCCTGGTTCCCATAGTTTCTGATCTCCATTATTCAGCTTTATGGGGAGTGTCTGGCATGGTCCTAATTCTTCCTTTATTTCTAACTTGGCTGGCGTCAGTTTCTGTGCTTGTAAAGGAAGTAGGGGCAGTAGGGGGTTCGAGTACCACCTGGTGTGCCTGAGGGGCTCCAGGCATTACTGTGTGGACACCCTCTCCCTTACTGAAGCAGGAAGCCCATTCAGCACAGTAGGGTCCAGGG
Source organism: Aotus nancymaae (assembly GCF_030222135.1). Lineage (NCBI taxonomy): Eukaryota > Metazoa > Chordata > Mammalia > Primates > Aotidae > Aotus > Aotus nancymaae. The sequence goes on from NW_026988455.1 coordinate 24,691,590, forward strand.
CTCAGCCTTCTTTCAACTGAGTACAAATAAAGGAAAGCAAGCAAGGTATTGAACTTGAAGTTTTAATGGATCAGTTCAATGAAATCTGATAAACTGTCCCAGAGATCATTGTTACAAATAGCAAACACTTTGCTAAAGAGACACTGTATGATTCTGTGAACTGCAAACCTGGAGATGTAGGCTTGCAGCCTCTGCCAGAACATGTCTCTAGATTCGCCTTTCCCGTGCAATATCTTCATGAACAGGATATGCAGGTGTCACGGTGCAGTCAAGGAGGCAGGCTATGCTATGGCATCCGAAAGGCCTTTGAAATCTCCACCAACCTGAGAGCTTAAGGAGGGTCAGTAAACCCTGGGGGGTGTCTATTTGCTGTCTGCTTTGAGTCCCATTAGTACTAACTACATGAAATACTTTCTGTCTAAACACCCAAGTCTAATGCGGGAGGCCCCAGGAAGCTGCTGCCTTCAAGTTGATGGATATGGACTGAACTTCAACATCAGCCGAGGCACTTTGGAGACAGGAGATGGACTGCAGAAACACGGTGCCCCAGAAGCAAATGACTTTGAGAAAAACTGATTTTTCCTCTGTTTGGTCCGTAGTACTAAAAGCTAATTTGACAAAGTGGTTCAACGTCTTGCCGCTGGCTGCTGTCAGAGTATGAGCTTTGCAGCTGGTAGAATGTTGAGGTTATACAGGTTAGGTGTGGAATAGAGAAGCCCCTGGCCCACCTCAGTGCCCACCCCTTCGTGGCCCACCATTCCCAGTTGAGGGCATTTGTCTCCTTCCCTTCACAGCTTTGGTATCCCTGCGCAGGGGTAAGCACCTGCAGCTCTGGTGTCCCACCTTGATTTCAGTTCTGGGAAGGACCTGGTATGAGCCAGGAGGAGCCTGGAAAGGTCTCACACAGTGCAGGTGACCCCTGGGCCAGCCCCTTGTATCTGGCCTGGAGCCTGTCGCTTGAGACGCCTGCCCAGGTGCCTCACTCCTAGGCCTGCTGCCTCCTGCCCTCAAGGGTGGCATGATCGACTCAGAATCAGGAGCACCGCTGCTGGGCTCAGCTCTGCCACCTGCCAGCTCCTTGAACTTGGTAAATTGTTTCACCTCCCTAAACTTTCTCCCTTAGCTTCTTACCTGAAAAACAAGGAAACTGACTTCCATTTCCTCTACTAAGCACATTTGCAAGGGTAGAGCTGCCATTGGCCAATCTGCCAACTATACCCCAGTTTATATGCCCACCGTAACCCCCACCTTGCCCTGGCGGTAATATTAGTTGAACAAGTTCATTGGTTTACTTTAGATTATTTCCTCCTCCTCCTCCTCCTCCTCTTCTCCTCCTTCTTCTTCTCCTTCTTCTTCCTCTTCTTCTTCCTCTTGTTTCTTCTTCTTCTTCCTCCTCCTCCTCCTTCTTCTTGATGGAGTCTTACTCTTGCCTAGGCTGGAGTGCAGTGGCATGATCTCAGCTCACTGAGATCGCTTTCCAGGTTTAAGCAATTCTCCTGCCTCAGCCTCCTGAGTAGCTGAGATTACAGGTGCCCACCACTGCACCCAGCTAATTTTTGTATTTTTAGTAGAAACGGGGTTTCATCATGTTGGCCAGGGTGGTCTTGAACTCCTGACCTCAGGTGATCCACCCGCCTTGTCATCCCAAAGTGCCGGGTTACAGGTGTGAGCCACCGCACCCAGCCTAGGTGATTTCTTCTAAAGTACCTTTCTCCTCCCAGACTCTGTGAGGTCTTTAGTCACAGGCTTTGTGCTTCTCAAGCAGGTAAAATGCTTATCATCCTGACTTTAAACATCCTTCTTCATCCCAAGCTATTTTCTCAGAAAGGCCAGGGGACTCCCTGGAGTTGAGTCAAGAGCTGTGCTGTGTTGGATGGCTCATAGTGGCAGGCGCAAACTGTCTCTGGAAAAGGAACAGACTTCATTTTCTACACCGGATGGACACAGCAGTTTCAGTGCTTTTGTGTAATAAATGTTAATCACCAACCAGGAAGGAGCGGGTGATTTAATATTCAGTTACAGCACCGGGTGCTCAGACTCTTCACCAGCTCCATCCCAGGGTGTGAAGACAAGAGGAACAGCTGGCACCGACACCTACTTGCAGAGGCTCTTGTCTCTACCCTTGTCTGGGTCACGAGTGCTGGGTGAGAAGTGCCCTTGAGTTGGCCTTCGCTGGCAAAAAAGACAGACAAAACACATCATCTTTTAAAAGTCTGCGTCAGTTTAACAAAATTTTACTAACTCTTTTCACATTTAAGCTGTAGCCATAATGCCATGAACTGCACTAATATGCACCATTACAGCTTGTCCTAGAATATGCAAATTCATTCTTTCCTTATATGAAATTTAAAGCCCAAAGTTACGCCTTTCAATTTCTTCAGATCCTCAGCTTTCAGGTTTAAGGATGTTTACATGGCTTTTAATATGCTTAAATTTATTGCCATTTTAGTCCATTGAAACCTGTGATAAAATCATTTTAAGAAAGTTGCTGGAAATATCATTTCCTTGTTATTATTTAATAGTAACTTTTAATGAAAAATTTCACCTCAAATTGCCGCTTTTACTACCTGAGAGCGTTAGAAGACATAAGAAATAGTTCTATTTGTAGCCCGTACTTAATGGTAAATTTTTAAGGAAAGACAGTGTTCAGAAGACTCTCCCTTACTATCTAGTCAAGGCCTACACGTTGAATATTGATTGGCCATCAGATTGGTCTGTGACTTCCAGGTCATTAGGGAAGAGACCATCAATTACTGATGTTAAGTTGCAACATCCAATATTGTCCTTTTATTGCTACACACACTCAAGATGCATCGATTTTTAAAAATTAATTAATTTTAAAATTTATCTGTTGAACTTTTTTGGGTCTATAGTTCTGTAAGTTTTAACACCTGTATAGATATTTATTACCACTACCACAATTAGGATGCAAGAGCGCTCCATTGCATACAAAGTAAACTCTTGTATGTTACTCCTTTAATATCAAACCCCTGAGCCCTGGCAAGCACTGATCTCTTCCCCATTCCTTGTGGTTTTGCCTGATTTAGAACGTCACACACACACACACACAAATCATACAGTATGTAACCTCTTGAGGTCTGCTTCTTTCTCTCTGCAAGATTAGGGATTCATCTTTGTTATTATGTGTGTGAATACTTTGTTCTCATTTATTTCTGAGTAGTATTTCATTTTATGGATATACCATAGTTGATTCACCTGTTGAAGGACAATTGGGCTGTTTCCAGTTCTTGATGGTTATAACTAAAGCTCCTATGACCATCTATGTAACAATTCTTGTGTGATCATACATTTTCATTTTTTTAGGTAATGACCAAGGACTAAGATTGATGGGTCATATGAGAACTCTAGGTTTACCTTTATAAAAATGACCAAGTGGTTTTTCAGAGTGGCTATATTATTTTGCAGTCTAACCAGCAGTGCATGAGAATTCTGGTTGTTCTGTATTGTTACTGGCATTTGGCATTGTCAGATTTTTTTTAAGTTAGTCGTTTTAATAATATGTTTTTATTGTGTTAAAAAATGTTTCATTTAAATTACCTGAGTGTCGTGACAAGCACTCATGGTCCTAGCTACTTGGGAGGCTGAGGTGGGAGGACCACTTAAGCCTAGGAATTTGAAGCTGCAGTGAGTTGTGATCACACCACTGTTCTCCAGCCTGGCCAACACAGTGAGACCCTATCTCAATTTTTTTAACTGTTATTGAGATAAAATTGACATACAATAAAATGAACATATTTAAAGTGTACAGTTTGAAAAATTTTGGCATACATTTACACCTGTGAAACCATCATGAGCATAAAAAAAAAATGAGCATATTTATGCTCTAAAGGTTGCCTGTGCCCATTTGGAATCCTTCACTCCACCAAGATATCACCTTTCTCAGGCAACAAATGATCTGCTTTCTGTCACTGTAGATTAGTTTGCATTACTTTTCTAAATGAAATTATGTGATATGTACTCTTTTGTGTGATATAGTCGTATCAAAGATGTCCTTGTCTAATATGGTCATACCACATGTTTGGTTAAATTGACACTTCCTATTTACATTTCTTAATGTTTGTGTAGCTGTCACCCAATGCAGAGCCAAATGATGACTGTGATTTTTAGTATTAGCATTATTTGAGACAGTGAGTCTTGTTCTGTTGCTCAGGTTGGAGTGCAGTGGTGCAATCTCAGCTCACCGCAACCTCCATCTCCCGAGTTCAAGCACTTCTCCTGCCTCAGCCTCCTGAGTAGCTGGAGCTATAGGCATGCACCACCACACCAAGCTAATTTTTGCATTTTTAATAGAGATAGGGTTTCACCATGTTAGCTAGGCTGGTCTCAAACGCCTAACTTCAAATGATCCACCCACCTTGGCCTCCCAAAGTGCTGGGATTACAGGCATGAGCCACGGTGCCCGGCCATGACTGTGATTATTAATGATTATTTGTTAAATTATTGGGCCCAGAGCTAGTATTTGTGTTTCTATTATTTACAGAGTTTTTTAATGAATGTATAGGTATATTTTTTCTCAAATAATCCCATATATTGAGACCTCTTTGGTAAACATTCCCATAGGTAAACATTTTATTATGATACTTGCGGTTAACAATTTAACTATAGTTAAACATATGTAATAAACACTTCAATTTTTGGTTTGTTTTACATCTTGAATTCCTTCATTTTCTTGCCATATCTGCCTCTTGAGATTTTCTTCACTGTTCTGAGTTGAAACCCCTGTTTCTGGCCACTTAAATGTCTTTGTCCTCTTTCTTAGTTTAGTTCTTTGTATTGGTATATCCTTTATTAGCTTCTTGAGGAAGACCAGATAGAAAGGAAATTACCTGTGGCCCTTTATACCTAAAAATCTCTTTATTCTAGCCTTATGTATAATTGATAATTCGGCTAGATACAGAATTCTGAGTTAACAATAATTTTCCCTCAGAAATCTGAACTTATTTCTCTCTTGTTTTTTAGTGTGCAATATTGCTGTTGAGAATGTGATGCCATTTTGATTTTTTGGTGTTTTGTGTATGACTCGGAAGTGTCACAAGGATATCCTTTGGTAGGGGAATGTCTTATTCATTATGCTAGAGCTTCAGTGGGTGTCTTTCAATCCTATATGTATCCTTAAGTTACAGGACTTTTTCTTGAATTTCTTTTTTATACTCTGTTCTTTCTAAAATTCCTATTACTCATATACTGGACCACCTAGATTGATCTTTAAATTTTTTTAATTTTTAAAATCTTGTTTTTGGGACATGTCTTAAGTTACTTTATCTTCAGCTATTTCTACTGATTTTTAAAATTTTCTTCTACTATATATATATATTTCTGCTGATTCTTTTAGAAATAGAACATGTTCCTTTTTTTCAGGGATATAATATTTTCTGTATTAAAAATGTTTAATCACATATTTTTTCCAACCAAATCTGCTTCTTGCATTGTCTCTAGTTCTCTTTTATGATGGTTTGTTTTGGTTTCTCTATTTCATGATGAAGGCTTTTCTCTAGTTCTCCTTGGTCCTCCCTACATATCTAAGTTTAAAATACAAAAAGGGATTACTGGAGGCATCAGATAAGAGGGGGAGTCCAAGTGGAAATAATATTCTTTACAAGTTGAAGTTCAAATATCTTTATTTTTGCAAAACTTACAAAAACATATGACCCATTGTAGATTTATAGCTCTATAATTCTTTATAGTTATTTAGTGAGATTTTGGTGGCAGAGGAGATAAATATGGTAGTCATTTTGTACACCCCTCTCGAATGACAATTTGGCTGGGAATAGAATTTTTTTTTTTTTTTTTGAGACATAGTCTCACTCTGTTGCCTGGGCTGGAGTGCAGTGGCACAATCCTCCCACCTCAGCTTCCTGAGCAGCTGGGACTACAGGCTCATACAACCACGTGGAATTTTTTTTTTTTTTTTTTTGGTAGAGATGAGGTCTCACTATGTTGCCCAGGCTGGCTTGAACACCTGGGCTCAAGCAGTCCTCCCACCTCAGCCTACCAAAGTGCTAGGATTACCGGTGTGAACCACCATACCCAGCCGAAATTCTTGAGTCAGTTATTCTATCTCAGTATTATGAACTAATTACTCCTATATGCTCTGATATCTGTTGTGTCTGGTGAGAAATCTGTTTATCATTCATTGTTAATTCCTTTACTTATGCACCACTATTTTTTCCTGTGATAGTTTTCCAGATTTTTCTTTAAACTTTGAAGTTTTACTATGATGGGGCTAGTTAGGAATTTACTGCAATACTTATTATTTATTTAACAGTAGGTAGAATTCTTCAATTAAAGGACTCATGTCTTTCAATTTAGGAAAATCTCAGCATTCATCTCTTTAATTATTACATTTTTAACGTTCTTCTTTTTTCACTCTTTCAGATATTTCTTTAAATTTATATCATGTCTCTTCACTTTTTTTTTCTAATTTCCATCTCTTCGCCTCTGCTCTGTACTAGGAGATTTTCTCAGTTTTTGTTTTTTACTTTGCTAATTATTTTGTTCCTGGATATGTCCTCTATTTGGTCTATATTTAGAGATTTTAAACTATCAAGAGATCTGATTTTTTAAAAATACGCATCCGTTCCCTTGCCAGAATGGCATTTTAAAATTTTGAATGTTCTTGTTCCACAAATATCATTCCCTCGTTTATCAATTTGAGGATTCAATATTTTTATCAGGTCACTTTAGAATTCCTACTGTAAGGTTTTGCATGGGTTGTATGTATGAGTGTGCAATTGTTATCACTGTGAATTACATACCTATAATTGTATGGTCTGTATGCAGCAGACCTGGGTTTACTATTTTCACAATATTAGACATTCTTGTATGTTTTTTGCAATTCTTACATGTGAGTTTATCTTCCGTGGGAATTTTACTTTGTGGGCTCCCTCAGTTGTGGTTATATCCCTGGGAAGTAATTTCACATTGACCCACAGGGTACATAGATCCCAGCCAGATCACAGGTTAATGACAGACTCAGGGCTCTGGTGGATGAAGCTGATGCAGCCATGTTCACTTGAATTTCCACCCATGACTGGTGCAGAGGCATTCCAACTCCTAATAAGGTAGCCCTGCACCCACTTGGGCCCTGAATACGTGACTCTCCGAGGCTCAACTCCTGTCCCTGTGTGATATTGGCCCCTATCCTTTCTCCTGTTTCAGTCTCCAAAGGGGAATTTTTTTAAAGGTATAGAAAAAAATAGGGGAAAAATGAACTCATAGATTCCAATCTTAGGTTTGCTAAGAATATTTTCCTAAAAATATGTATATCCTATTTTAAAAATATTTATACATTACTAAAGTGAAAAGAAAGTGTTACTTTCCCAGACATGCTAACTTCCCAGCAAATAAAGCTTTGGTAGATTGGCAAGTTTTGCAAATAAACAGGGACCATTCATCATAAAAGATGACAAGCATAGACACTCAAAATTCCAGTTTCTAAAACAATGTCTAAACAACATTTGGGTAAATTACTAACTTTAAAAATATATTTTTAGTTTAAAAATTTCACAATTCACATGAAGATGGCTTCTTCTTATTAAGAAACATTAAAATCTTTGTAAAATTTTCTTGTTTTAATTTCTGTTATGAAATTAAATAATTCAAACTTCAAGTTGTTGGAACTTAAGTTATTCTCAGCCTTGAGACAAACGTGGCTATCCAGCCTGAATCATGTGGCATGCAGCTGCAACTTCCGCCATTTTTTTTCCCTGTGAATAATTAGCAAGACCAAACAGCACTAGAGAGAAGACCCCCTCAGATCACTACCCCTCCTCATTGAGTAACAGGGTAAACTTCCTTGGCATGGAGCAACCTGTGACCAATCAAATCAATGTAATGTATGCATTGGTCTCCTGCTAAAAATGTTGTAATCCTCTGAAAATGTCTTTGTCTCTGTCTCTAAAAGTGAAATGTTAACTTCTCCGCTTGGGAATGCTGACCATATTCATTCGGAGCTGATGCTTCCTGAGTGGCTATCCTCAAGCTCTGTACTCGAATAAACTCTATACCTAGTCATATTTTCTGAATCTCATTATTTAAGGTTGAGGCCATTTATGAGAAAAAGATGAAACAGAACTGCAGCCAAGGTGAACTGGTCAAAACTGGCTAAGGTCATAAAATAGAATTTTTATGATATACAGATGTGAATTAATAAAGTTTAGGCCTCTCAGCTGAGAATAGTATATTTGTATCTGAGGTCCTAAAAATCTGGGTTTCATCAACTGTGTCAACTCAGTTAACATTGCTGGGGCTTGCTCTAGGCACAATGCTGCGCTTGGCAATGGGCATGCAGAGGCAACTGACACGTGCCCTTGCCTCCCAAACAGCAACTTTTAAACTGATCAACCTCAAAAGTACCAAACCTGGGATCATCAGACACTCTGCACTGCGACTGGAACTTTTCATGCTAAAAAAATTCAAACCTGAGTCTAAACAAGCCTCTACGTGTAAACATCAGCTTACAGGAAATACAGGAAGCAAAACAATGGCTAGTTACACTATAAGAATGCAATTCATCAAGATCCAGACTGTGGAAAATTGAGCAGACCAAACATATGGCATGAAAGCCGGAAAAAAAAGGGGAAGTATCACATATTGAAAGAGCTTAAGAGATTTATCAAACGCACGATGTAATAGACTTTGCATAGAGCCTATTTGAACACACCAACTGCATAAAGTTATTTTTAAGAAAATTTTAAAACAAACGGTATTAGATGAAATCAAGAAATATTAATTTGGGAAAGTATGATAATGTGTTGTGATTAGGTTTTTTTTTTTAAGTGCTTATTTATAGACAGATCTGATACATTTAAGACTGAAAACCTAGGCCGGGTGCGGTGGCTGATGCCTGTAATCCCAGCATTTTGTGAGGCCGAGGCCGGTGGATCATGAGGCCACAAGATGGAGATCATCCTAGCCAACATGGTGAAACACCGTCTCTACTAAAAGTACAAAATTAGCTGGGCATGGTGGCACACATCTGTAGTCCCAGCTATTTGGGAGGCTGAGGCAGGAGAATCCCTCGAACCCAGGAGGTTGCAGTGAGCTGAGATTGCGCCACTGCACCCAGCCTGGTGACAGAGCGAGATGCTATCTAAAAAAAAAACTTGAAAACCTGGAATTTGCCTTAAAATGCTCCACAGAGGCTGGGCGCAGTGGCTCATGCCTGTAATCCCAGCACTTTGGGAGGAGGAGGCGAGTGGATCACCTGAGGTCAATAGTTCGAGACCAGCCTGACCAAGATGGAGAAATCCCGTCTCTACTAAAAATACAAAATTAGCTGGGCATGGTGGTGCATGCCTATAATCCCAGCTACTTGGGAGGCCGAGGCAGGAGAATTGCTTGAACCCAGGAGGCAAAGGTTGCAGTGAACCGAGATCATACCATTGCACTCCTGCCTGGGCAACAAGAGCGAAACACTGTTTCAAAAAAAAAAGCTCCAGAGAAACATTGAGTGGTGAGGGGAGGAAGGGGTGGAGAGTAAATAAAACAAGATTGGCAAATATTGATGATACTTGAAGCTGGGTAATAGATATGTGAAGATTCATTATATACTTCCTTTCTTTTTGTGTGTTTGAAAATATTTATACAAAATGTTTGTAGAAATAACACACAATTGAGTTTGACTCAGTTAAGGAAGGAAAGAAGAAGGGAAGGGAGGGAGGGAGGGAGGGAGGAGAGAGGAGAGAATGTGCCTGTGTGTAGCAGCAGGAAAGCGGCAGTGAGCTTACGAAGGTTCGTGGTGAGGGCTGGCTGCCTTCCATGAGTGTCTCAGTCTTGGGAAATATCTTAATCCTGCCAGATGTGAGAAGTAATGAAAGGCTAGCAGTCTGACAGACATATAATCTTTTTCTCTTCTGTCCACTTTACTTAATCTTCTGATCAATAATTTGGGACCAGCTCTCTGCCTTTAGCTGTGTTTGAAGGAAATCTAGGTATTTCACTCCAAAATACAGATCCCTGGTATAATGAGTATTTTAAATTAAAAACCCTTAGAGATCAGTAAGCACTGGTTTTCTCCTATCTATACATACAGATAGGACTGGCCCACCAAGGAGAACAATTATTCTTGTTGTCTTCCCTGTTATCTCATTATCCATTACAGAAAAGAAGACCAAAAAAGTAACTACATCTGAACAGACCCTCTTCAAGATAATAACTGGCTCCAAGGATCTTTTAAATTCCAAAGAGAACTATTTACAAGTTAATTTCTGTTTCCCATCCAGTCATTCTTTCTAGTAATCATTTATTGCCCCTCAATGGAATTCTTCTCTCTGCTCCCATAACCTGTTTTACCAGGATCCAAGCTCCCATTCTTTCTGTAACTGACATCAGTGGGCTGCAGAAGGTCCTCAATTGCTAGTGGGACCTCCACCCCAGTGAGAATAAATTCAAGGCTGAGTCAGAAAATAGTCCAAGTATGGCAAAGTATTGCAAAGTGAAAAGTATACACTCAAGAAAGGGGAGTGCGGGTATACTCAAGAGAGAGTCACATGCAAAGGGGTTTGGAGCTGCTGCCTTTATGGATTTTCTTTAACTAAGGGGTGGAATATTCATGAAGATTCCTGGAAAAAGGTGGAGATGTTCTGGAACTGTAGTGCTACTCATTTTTACACCAAATATGGGTGTTCCTGGAACTGTCATGGTGCTGGTGGGTGTGTGATTTATATGTTAATCAGTGTATAATGAGGGTGTAGGTGAAACCTAGGTCAAATCCACTGCCACATTGGGTACAGTTAGTATTCACTAGCTTGGTCCACACCCTGGTTTTTCAGGGTCTTATCAGCCCATAGTTTCTGCAGCTATTTCTGCAGTTCCCTTTTGCTAGTCATGTGAAAACACTGTCTGGAATTTTCTCTTCTCCTGCGACCACCAGGCTTGTTATTCCTGTCGTCTAACCTCAGAATGGTATATAAGCTTTTGTACCTCATTGGGAAGTTGTGTCTTCATTCAGAAGGCTCCCAATGTATACATGTTAAATGAATTTGTACAGCTTTTCTCCTATTAATCTGCCGTTTGCAAGTTGATTTTTCAGTGAACCTTCAGAGAGGGTGAAAGGGAAAGCTCTCCCACGTCCCTCACATGTTGCTGGGGTATGTTTCTCATGGATAAACACAATCTAAGTGATCCTTGGAATTTATTAATCCCTCACTGGCAACTCCCTTTGCTTCTATAAGAAACAAAGGCAGAGACTTATAGTAAATTCCAGGGCTCTCCATAGAATCATTAACCTGTTATAAAAGTAATAAAGTTGCTGAGAAATTGCCTGCTGATTTTTTGGGGTGTCCTTCGGCTTATTCTGTTTATATACATTAGCTATCACCCTAAAACTTCAGGGCTAGGATGTGGACTATCATGGGTTCCAGTGAGGATCGTGAAGGAAACCAAAATATTTCACTCCAAAATATCCTTCTTTAATATATTTGCAGATGGGTGTTCAGGGGGCCTGCAAACAGAAGTAGCCCTGAAAAGCTGTCTTGCCTGGGGAACTTTGCATCTGTGCAGAATCTGCATGGTGCAGCCAGGCTTCCTCTGAGGCCTTCTCTTATCCAGATCTAGAAAAGATTAACTGAGAGTCCAACGTCATTAAAGGTCTGAAGGAAACTCTTACCATGGCCACCTGTGAGGTTTCATCTACATAATAAGACCCCTTTTGTGAGTCAGGCCTCTTTTCTCCCTTCATAACCTGTCTTACTGCCATAACCTCACTTTGGCTATGCTCTGAGCCCCCATTCTTTCTGGAACCACAAGATAGTAGAAGAGTGTCAACCATCTGGTGATTTCTTTGAGTTCTTGTTTTAATTTTATTTTATGATGGCGTTTTGCTCTTGTGGCCTAGGCTGGAGTGCAATGGCACAATCTCGGCTCACTGCAACCTATACCTCCAGTTCAAACAATTATCCTGCCTGAGCATTCCGAGCAGCTGGGATTATAGGCACACACCACCACACTCAGCTAATTTTTGTGTTTTCAGTAGAGGCAGCATTTTGTCATGTTGGCCAGGTTGATCCCGAACTCCTGACCTCAGGTGATCTGCCTGTCTTGGCCTCCCAAAGTACTGGAATTACAGGAGTGAGCCACCATACCTGGCCTGAGCTTTATTTTGTATGACTCCCAAGCTCATACGCATGTTTCTACAATTTGTAAGCCGTGTGCGTGTGTGTGTGTGTGTGTGTGTGTGTGTGTGACACAGAGTCTCACTCTGTTGCCTAGGCTGGAGTGCAGTGGTGCGATCTTGGCTCACTGCAACCTCTGCCTCCCAGGTTCAAGCTGTTCTCCCACCTCAGCCTCCCAAGTAGCTGGGGCTACAGGCGGATACCACACCAGGCCCACCTAATTTTTACATTTTTAGTAGAGACAGAGTTTCACCATGTTGGCCATGATGGTCTCAAACTTCTGACCTCAAGTGATCTGCCGGCCTCAGGCTCCCAAAGTGCTGGGATTATAGGCATGAGCCACTGTGCCTGGCCAGTAAGCATTTTTTTCTTTTCTGTTAATCTGTTTTTTAAAATAAACTAAAATGATCAAACTTTCTGGGAAAAGATCTAAACTTCCCTACAACCATTACCATAAAATCCTTTCCATTCTACATCAATCTACCCACATAAAGACTGGAAAAAACTGAGGAAGATGTGAGTTTTTCCTTCCTGCTCTCAATTTGGGAGGAGAATGCTCTGGTTTCCTTTCCCTGAAGATATAGGATATTTGGGGGAAATGGAAGATGAGGGCTGAGAATATACAAATATGGATACCAGACAACTGGAGTATGTAAACATTTTTTTCTATAAAATATATAGCCTTTGACTTCTATAAACTCTAGAAATATCTGGGGAATCACAAGATTATTTTGAGAACCTTTTATTCCCAGACGTGGCCCACGTATCACTCTTGTTCTAAATTTCAGTTGGAAAAATATGGTCACTGCAAGCATAGACTAACCTAAGCAGGCGCTCTGCTAGTTTATTTTTAACAAACGCTGTGTGCCAGGCACTGTTTTCAGGACTTTACCCTTGGAAGTATGCATGATTATTTTTAGAGCCCCTCTTCAGAGGAGAGCACCCAAGTCCACACAGGCATCAAAACGCAGCCAAGACTCACACTCACACAACCTTGTCCTCAGAGTTCTGCACCTCCCCACTGCCCTACGCATGGCTGTCTTTTGTTTGGCTTTAAATTTTCTATCTGATGCTTTTCAACATCAGATTTTCTATTGACTTTCCCAAGTAATAATTAACAAAACACTCATACTGAACCAACTAATCACTAGAACTACACAATGGTAAGAACAAAAAAAATATTTTCTTTGTGCAAAAACTGGAATAACTAACCAGAAACTTTGGTACATGTGATATTGGAAATCACCCAACTTTGTACTTCCTCCTTTGCTGTTTTTGAGACAGAGTCTCACTTTGTCACCCAGGCTGGAGTATAGTGGCACAATCTTAGGTCACTGCAACATCTGCCTCCTGGGTTCAAGCAATTTTTGTACCTCAGCCTCCTGAGTAACTGGGATTATAGGCATGTGCCACCATGCCCAGCTAATTTTTGTATTTTTAGTAGAGACAGGGTTTCACCATGTTGGCCAGGCTGGTTTCGAACTCCTGACCTCAGGAGTGATCAACCCTCCTTGGCCTCCCAAGATGCTGGGATTACAAGTGTGAGCCACCACACTCGTCTCCTCCATCCCCTTTGCTTTATTCACTGATGAAGCAGACAAACTTATAAACAGATCTTGTGCTCATTTTTTTTTTTTTTACTTCTTTTGGGTTCTTCATTGTAACTGTGGTTCTTTTTTATTACATTGATGCATATGACTAGTAAAATACTAGTAATGATATTTGAAGATTTCCATGACTGAGCCTCTACTGACTGTTTCACACTTTCTGCTCCACCCAAATGGAGCAGAAATTCAATTTTCTAAAATACACCTTTGAAGTCCAGAAATTCAATACTAATAAAGGTATCCTTCAAACAGCTCTTTGCGAGTCACTTTGTTGGCTACTTTGTGGAATTAAAGATGCATGAGAGATGGATGCTACTTTCAAGGGGTCTAGACCATGGAATTCTGAAAAGTGTTCTCCTTGGACCAGCAGGATCTGCATCAGTCAAGAGCATGCTAGAAATTCTTGGGCCCCAGAAACTCTAGGAATAGGGCTCAGCAATGTCTTAACGAGCTCCTTGGGTGATTTTGATGCACACTGAACTTTGAGAATCACTACTCTAGAAGTGTAAGAAATATAAACAAAAGACTCCAAAACAAAGTTAAAATCAAGTTTAAACAAAATGCAGTGGAATTTCCAAGAGGGAAAGTTGAGTTGAAGTAGCAAGAGGGAAATCTTGAAAAGACTTCCTGTATTTGGTGTTGGCGCTGGCTCCTTATGGAAGGGTGGGATTGGATGGTGCACATTGGGAGTGAGCAGGAGGTTCATCTTAGAAGGGTAACAGAGAACATGGATGTGGACACAGTTAAGTGTGATCTGTGAGGGGACCTTAGAATCCTCCATTTGGGTGGAGCAGAAAGTGTGAAACAGTCAGTAGAGGCTCAGTCATGGAAATCTTTGAATATCATTACTAGTATTTTAATAATGAAAGAAAAAAGAGAATACTTAAAGACAATATGCCATTTCTATAATGGAGGAACATAGTGAGAATATAAGTAAACACAGTTAGAATAATGGGAAAAGTTCTTATATTTGTTAGATCCTCAAGGAAACCTGGAAAACAATGATACTTTGTTCTTTTTCTTTTTTTTTTTTTGAGACAGAGTCTTCCTCTGTCACCAGGTGCCAGACTGGAATGCAGTGGTGCGATCTTGGCTCACTGCAACATCTGCCTCCCAGGTTCAAGCAATTCTCCTGCCTCAGCCTCCCAAGTAGCTGGGACTACAGACGCACGCCACCACGTCCAGCTAATTTTTGTATTTTAGTAGAGATGGGATTTCACCATGCTGGCCAGGAAGGTCTTGATCTCTTAACCTCGTGATCCACCCGCCTTGGCCTCCCAAAGTGGTGGGATTACAGGCGTGAGCCACTATGACCAGCTGATGATACTTTTAAAAAATATTTCTTGTGTCAATTTAAAAAATACTAAAGTACTTATTACTTTACTTTTTGAAGACACTACTCTGGAAAATTCAGTCACAATATTGGTAACGTTTTTGCTTTATAAAGAAGTATGGTAGTGACACTCTATTATTATAATAAAGCCATAATCCTAATTCCTGGCCTTTGCTAGATAATTTCCTGATTCAACTTTAGAAATGGCTTCACAGAGCATTTTGAGAGATGTTGTAATATGATTAATATAAGGTAGAAAATAATATTGCTATTAAAATGAAAGTCTGATGTTGAAATATGAAAATGAACTTGCACTATAAGAACTAGAAAAATCTTTTAGACATCCAAAAATAAGTATATTTTTAAGTTTGCTATTCAAAGAAAGACTGCAGAAAGTTAAAGGAATTTTATCTGATGCCTCTGCAAACGGAGAAGACAGTGTAAAATGAATTTTAAAGGGCTTTAAATTTGGTTGAAATGGAATAACAATCTCCTGCTTGAAACAACCAAAATAAATACATGAAACAACAACATTGCATGGACATCAGGCAACAAAGGACAGTGATCTCTAAGAAGTGTGAGAAATGTGCTTCCAATCACAACCCTGTTGACAAAGCCAGGATCTGGTCAAACCAGGATGCAGTGAAGAAGCTGGCAAAAGCCAGTAGGTGGCCCAAAGGTAGCTTCTAGCTGCTCCCAATGTTTATTAGCTTAAGACACTCTCATCAGCACCCAGATAGCTTACAAATGTCATGGCAATGACCAGGAAGTTGCCCCCTCTTTTCTAGAAAGTTCTGAATGACCTGCCCCTTAATTTGCATTACTTCACTCCTTAATTTTGCATGTAATTAAAATTGGGTAAAAGTGGGTAGAAACACAGCTAGCCAACAGCTCGCAAGAGCTGCTTTGGGTGCACTGCCTATGAGTTAGCCCTGCTCCATAAGGACAGCTCTGGTTCAATAAAATATTACTGTCTAAACACCACTGGCTCACCTTGAATTCCTTCCTGGGTAAAACCAAGAACTTTCCTGGGCTAAGACTCCAATTTGGGGGCTTAGCTGCCCTGCATCAAAGTAAGCCCTAAGATTGCCCACCTTATGGCTCTGAGAAAGCTTTCAGGCCATGGCGCAGGGAGGGGCAACCAGGTAGAGCATGGTGGTCTCTCTGAGTTGAGACAGAGCTGGGAATTGGGGAAGCCAAGAGAGCAAGAGTTCTGAAGAGAAGAGAGCTGCACAGAGTAAGAACCCTGGAGACCTGCAGAGAGTTCCCATGGGATCTTGAGCAGAGCACTGATCAGTACATATGTGTGAGGAAACTCTCTGAGGATGGGAGAAGAGTGTTCCAAAAGACTGAAGAGAACAGCGCTTCAAAGAACACATGCGGCCAAAAATAGTGCCTGTTCCCAAAAACCAGAATGGAAAACCTTATAATTCAGGGAGATCAGTTAATGTACTAAGAACTGCCTTGCCACTGTAGTGGAGAAAAATTAATCCTAGACTAAATTCAGATCTGTTTCTAAGGAACAACTTATAAAAGCAAGCCCAGAAATGATCAAACTCTTTCAAAGTACCTTAACTATGTCTCATAACAGAGCTAAAAAATATTTATAGGAATACAAAAATAGTCAACAACCAATGAAATAAATCATCACTATCTAGCATTCAATGAAAAATTGCCAGACATGCAAAGAAGCAGGAAAATACAGCCCATAATGAGAAGCAAAATCAGTGAATCAAAACCAACTGCAAAATGACACAGATTATAGAATAGGCAAGGACTTTAAAACAGCTATTCTAATCAAATTTCATATGTTTAAGAAGCTAGAGAAAAGATTAAAAATGTTAAGTAGTGACATGGAAGACCCAAATGAAACTTATAGAGATGAAAACTTCAAAAACTGAGTTGAAAACTCAGTTACGTGAGAATTGCAGCAGATCAGAAATTTTAGAAGAAAATATTGGTGACCTAAAAGACAGCATTAGATGCTATCTAAAATGAAACACAAAGGAAAAAAAAGATTAAAAAAGAATTAACAGAGTGATCTCTTGGAAGGATGGGGCAGCTTGGGGGCCATGGCCAAGCTACAGTTCTTGGGTAGCAAGTCAGAGTCTTGACACTTAGCATAATGGCAGAAACTGCTTCTTCACTGAAGCACTTTGTGCTGGATAAGAAGGCAATCTTTGACCCATTACTGGAATTTGTTACTGAGGATCACATATTGTTGAAGTATGTGAATCTCCCTTCTCAGCTGAAGATCTGAAGATCCAATCAGGGTGGAATAATAATGGCAACGTATAAGAACCTAGTACTTGACTGAGCTACTGAGGATAATCAAGTAGAAACACAAAGATATAAAAACAAACTTTTTATCGTTGGTAAGGTGCTATCTCAGAGATAAATGAAAGTGGCATTTTTTTGACAGGACAAGCTCTGTTGTCAATGCAATGTTGTGGGATAAAGCTCTTCCTAGTGGGACTGGCCATACAACCAATTGCTTCCTGTTTAAAGAACCAATGGAAATAAAACCTATCTTATGACAAAAGGATAAGATAAAAAGAGTGTGAAAACAGTTCATCAGCTGTCCTATGCCCTTCATATGGACAAAGACTTGGAAGCTAGCTGTCTTATCCATGTGTTTTGGCCAAAGACAAAGTGTGTCCTCTTGAGAGGTGAGCTGGTTTTAGTAGACAGTCCAGGCACAGATGTCACTACAGAGCGGATACCTGAATTGATGAGCATTGCTTAGATGTTCATGTCATTTTGGTTGTAAACTCTGAATCAACACTAGCAAACACAGAAAAACATTTCTTCACAAGGCAAATGAGCAGTTTTCCAAGCCTAATAATTTAATTCTGAATAATTACTGGGATGTCTCTTCATCAGAGCCAGAATATATGGAAGATGCATGCAGACAGCACATAGAAAGATGCTTGCATTTCTTTGTGGAGGAGCTTCAAGTTGTGGATCCTTTAGAAGCACAGAATCATATATTCTTCATTTCAGCAAAGGAAATTCTTAGTGCTAGACGGTACAAACCACAGGGGATGCCAGAAGAGAGTGAAGTACTTGCTAAAGGATTTCAGGAAAGATTACAGGAGTTTCAGAATTTTAAACAAATCTTTGAGGAATATATTTCACAATCAGTAGTGAAAACAAGGTTCAAACAGCATACAATCAGAGCTAAGCCAATACAAGATATTGCAAAAAACACAATGGATTCAATAAATGTGGCAGCAGCAGAGAAGAGCTTATTCAAAGAAAGAGCGGGAAAAACAAATTGATAGACTGGACTTCATCAAAAACCAGTTGAACCTTTTAACACTAGATATTAAGAAAAAAATCAGAGAGGTTACCAGGGAAGTGGCAAACAAAGTTTCATGTGCAAAGACAGATGAAATTTGTTGACTGTTTGCTTTGGTTGATGAATTTTGCTCAGAGTTTCATTCTGCTCCAAGTGTAATGAAAGAATATAAAGGTGATTTAAATAGGCACTTAGAAGACAGTATCAGAAGAAATATGGCTGATTGATGCACCAGCAAAGACAATGACTCAATGTCTAACCCCAGCAAGACATTATTAAAAATTTAAAACCATTACTTCCAGCTGATATATAGAATAAACTGCATACACTGATCTCTTGCAAGAAATTTGATCTCAGTTATGACCTATATCACCACAAGTTATGGCCAGATTTTCAAGAGGATACTGTATTCCATTTTTCCCTGAGCTGGTCTTCACTTGTGGATTGATTCCTGGGCCCTACAAATACTCAGAGGGTGTGCCCAGGATTGTCAAAGCCTATCTTTCCCTAGCTCTTTAGCCACTACTCCCACTGCTCCTACCAACCCAGCAACACTAGATAACGCATCACACAAAGAACTCATGGTTACCTTAATAACAGGATTAGTTTCTCTTACATCTAGGACTTCTATGGGCGTCACTGTCGGAGGAGTAATTTGGAAAACTATAGGCTGATAATTCATATATGTTTCATTATGTGTGTATGGAGTCTGGTATCCTTATGAAAGGCTGTCCTGTACCACCTGTGCCAAGGAGAGAGGCTGTACACAGCAGTTTGTGAACTATGCATCTGAAAAACTTCAGATAATTGCTAACCTCAGGAGTGCAAACTGCAGTCACGAAGCAAAACAAGAAATGGCTATCACTTTTGCTTGCCAGTGCCAACTAGTTGTTGTTAGTCGAAAACATCTGGAAGAAAAAAATTACTAGATTATCCAAAGAAATAGATCAGTTAGAGAACATACAAAACAATTCAAAGCTCTTTTTTTCATATTCATAGCTTAAATAGTATGCTCCAGTTGATATTTCTACTCTCATAACTATTACACTTAATAGCTTCCAATAGTTTTCTTTTTTTAATTAATTAATTTATTTATTTTGAGATGGAGTCTTGCTCTATCACCCAGGCTGGAGTGTAATGGCACGATCTTGGCTCACTGCAACCTCCGCCTCCCAGGTTCAAGCAATTGTCCTGCCTCAGCCTCCTGAGTAGCTGGGACTACAGGCATGTGCCAGCACACACAGCTAATTTTTGTATTTTTAGTAGAGTCGGGGTTTTGCCATGTTGGTCAGGCTGTTCTCAAACTCCTGACCTCAGGTGATGCACCCATCTCAGCCTCCCAAAGTGCTGAGATTGCAGGTGTGAGCCACTGTGCCTGGCCCCCCCCTTTTTTTTTTAAATTTTACTTTAAGATACATGTGCGGAACCTGCAGTTTTGTTACATAGCTATATATGTGCCATGATAGTTTGCTGCACCTATCAACCCATCATCTAAGTTTTAAGCCCCTCATGCATTAGGTATTTGTCATAATGTTCTCGCTTCCTTTGCCCCCATCCCCCAACAGGCCCCAGTGTGTGATGTTCCCCTTCCTGTGTCCATGTGTTCTCATTGTTCAACTCCCACTTATAAGTGAGAACATGTGGTATTTGGTTTTCTGTTCCTGTGTTAGTTTGCTGAGGATGCTGGTTTCCAGCTTCATCCATGTCCATGCAAAGGACATAAATTCATTCCTTTTTATGGCTGCACAGTATTCCATGGTATATATATGCCACATTTTCTTTATCCAGTCTATCATTGATGGGCATTTGGGTTGGTTCCAAGTCTTTGCTATAGTAAATAGCACCGCAATTTACATACCTGTGCATGTGTCATTATAGTAGAATGATTTATAATCCTTTGGGTATACATCCAATAATTGGATTGCTTTGTCAAATGGTATTTCTGGTTCTAGATCCTTGAGGAATCACCACACTGTCTTCCACAATGGTTGAACTAATTTACACTCCCACCAACAATATAAAAGTGTTCCTATTTCTCCATGTCCTCTCCAGCATCTGTTGTTTCCTGACTTTTTAATGATCGCCATTCTAACTGGCATGAGATGGTATCTCATTGTGGTTTTGATTTGCATTTCTCTAATGACCAGTGATGAGCTTTTTTAATGTTTATTGGCTGCATAAATGTCTTCTTTTGAGAAGTGTCTGTTCATATCATTTGTCCACTTTTTGATGGGGTTGTTTTTTTCTTGTAAATTTAAGTTCCTGGTATATTCTGGATATTAGACCTTTGTCAGATATATAGCTTGCAAAAATTTTCTTCTATTCTGTAGGTTGACTATTCATTCTGATGACAGTTTCTTTTCCCATGCAGAAGCTCTTTAGTTTAATTAGATCCCATTTGTCAATTTTGGCTTTTGTTACAATTGCTTTTGGCATTTTAGTCATGAAGTCTTTGCCTAGGCCTATGTCCTAAATGGTATTGCCTAGGTTTTCTTCTAGGATTTTTATGGTTTCAGGTTTTACATTTAAGTCTTCAATCCATCTTGAGTTAATTTTTGTATAAGGTGTAAGGAAGGGATCCAGTTTCTGTTTTCTGCATATGGCTAGCCAGTTTTCCCAGCACCATTTATTAAAAGGGACTCCTTGCCCCATTGTTTGTTTTTGTTAGATTTGTCAAAGAGCAGATGGTTGTAGATGTGTGGTGTTACTTCTGAGGCCTCTGTTTTGTTCCATTGGTCTATATCTCTGTTTTGGTACCAATACCATGCTGCTTTGGTTACTATAGATTTGTTGTATAGATTGAAGTAGGTAGTGTGATGCCTCCAGTTTTGTTCTTTTTGGTTAGGGTTGTCTTGGCTATACAGGCTCTTTTTTGGTTCTATATGAAATTTAAAGTAATTTTTTTTCTAGTTCTGTGAAGAAAGTCAAGGGTAGCTGGATGGAAATAGCATTGAATCTATAAATTACTTTGGGTGATATGGCCATTTTCAAAATATTGATTCTTCCTATCCATGAGCATGGAATTACTTTCCATTTGTCTGTGTCCTCTCTTATTTCCTTGAGCTTAGAGGTCCTTCACATCCCTTGTAAGTTGTATTCCTAGGTATTTTATTCTCTTTGTTGCAATTGCAAATGGGAGTTCCCTTATGATTTGGCTCTCTGCTTGTCTATTATTGGTGTATAGGAATGCTTGTGATTTTTGTGCATTGATTTTGTAGCCTGAGACTTTGCTGAAGTTGCTTATCAGCTTAAGGAGTTTGGGGGCTGAGACATGGGATTTTCTAAATATACAATCATGTCCTCTGCAAACAGAGACAATTTGACTTCCTTTCTTCCTATTTGAATTCCCTTTACTTCTTTCTCTTGCCTGATTGCCCTGGTCAGAACTTCTAATGCCATGTTGAATATGAGTGGTGAGAGAGGGCATCCTTGTCTTGTGCTGGTTTTCAAAGGGAATGCTTCCAGCTTTTGCTTATTCAGTATATTGGCTATGGGTTTGTCATAAATAACTCATTATTTTGAGATATGTTCCATCAATATCTAGTTTATTGAGAGTTTTTGGCAGGAATGGGTGTTGAATTTTATTAAAGGCCTTTTCTGCATCTATTGAGATAATCATGTGTTTTTGTCATTGGTTCTGTTTATATGATGGATTACGTTTATTGATTTGCATATGTTGAACCAGCCTTGCATCCCAAGGATGAAGCCAACCTGACTGTGGTGAATAAGCTTTTTGATATGCTGCTGGATTCGGTTTGCCAGTATTTTATTGAGGATTTTTACTGATGTTCATCAGGTATATTGGCCTGAAATTGTCTTTTTTCACTGTGTGTCTGCCAGGTTTTGGAATCAGGATGATGCTGGCCTCATAAAATGACTTAGGGAGGAGTCCCTCTTTTTCTATTGTTTGGAATAGTTTCAGAAGGAATGGTACCGGCTCCTCTTTGTATCTCTGGTAAGATTCAGCTGTGAATCCATCTGGTCCTAGGCTTTTTTTGGTTGGTAGGCTATTAATTACTGCCTCAATTTCAGAACTTGTTATTGGTCTATTCAGTGATTCTACGTCTTTCTGGTTTAGTCTTGGGAGGGTTTATTTGTTCAGGAATTTATCCATTTCTTCTAGATTTTCTAGTTTATTTGCGTAGTAGTGTTTGTAGTATTCTCTGATGGCAGTTTGTATTTCTGTGGGATCAGTGGAGATATCCCCTTTATTATTTTTTATTGTGTCTTTTTGATTCTTCCCTCTTTTATTCTTTATTAGTCTGGCTAGTGATCTATCTATTTTCTTAATCTTTTCAAAAAACCAGCTCCTGGATTCATTGCTTTTTTTGAAGGGTATTTTTATGTCTCTGTCTCCTTCAGTTCTGCTCTGATTTTAATTATTTCTTGTCTTCTGTTAGCTTTTGAATTTGTTTGCTCTTGCTTCTCTAGTTCTTTTAATTGTGATATTAGGATGTTGATTTTAGATCTTTCCCACTTTCTGATGTGGGCATTTAGTGCTATAAATTTCCCTCTTCACACTGGTTTTGCTGTGTTCCAGAGATTCTGGTATGTTGTCTCTTTCTTCTCATTGGTTTCGAATAACTTATTTATTGCTGCCTTAATTTTGTTATTTACCCAGTAGTCATTCAGGAGCAGGTGGTTCAATTTTCATGTAATTGTGCAGTTTTGAGTGAGTCTCTTAATCTTGAGTTCTAATTTGATTGCACTGTGGTCTGAGAGACTATTTATTATGATTTCCAGTTTTTTGTGTTTGCTGAGGAGTATTTTACTTCCAATTATGTGGTTGATTTTAGAATAAGTACTATGTGGTGCTGAGAAGAATGTATACTCTGTTGATCTGTGGTGAAGAGTTTGTAGATGTCTATTAGGTCTGCTTGGTCCAGAGTTGAGTTAAAGTCCCAAATACCCTTGTTTATTTTCTGACTTATCTAATACTGACAGTGGAGTGTTAAAGTCTCCCACTATTATTTTGTGGGAGTCCAAGTCTCTTTGTAGGTCTCTAAGAACTTGTTTTATGAATCTGTGTTCTCCTGTATTGGGTGCATATATGTTTAGGATAGTTAGCTCTTCTTGTTGCATTGATCCTTTTACCATTATGTAACGCCCTTCTTTGTCTTTTTGGATCTTTGTTGGTTTAAAGTCTGTTTTATCAGAGACTAGGATTGCAACCCCTGCTTTTTTCTTTTTTTTCTTTTCTTTTTTTGCTTTCCATTTGCTTGATAAATATTTCTCCATCCCTTTATTTTGAGCCTATGTGTGTCTTTGCACATGAGATGGGTCTCCTGAATACAGCACACCAATGGGTCTTGACTCTATCCAATTTGTCAGTCTGTGTCTAATTGGGGAATTTAGCCCACTTACATTTAAGATTAATATAGTTATGTGTGAACTGTATCATGTCATCATGATGCTATCTGGTTATTTTGTACATTAGTTGATGGAGTTTATTCATAGTGTTGTTGATATTTATATTTTGGTGTGTTTTTGCAGTGGCTGGTACTGGCTTTTTCCTTTCCATATTTAGTACTTCCTTCAGGAGCTATTGTAAGGCAGATTTGGTGGTGACAAAATCCCTTGAGCATGTGCTTGTCTGCAAAGGATTTTATTTCTCCTTCACTTATGAAGCTTAGTTTGGCTGGATATGAAATTCTGGGTTAAAAATTACTTTCTTTAAGAATGTTGAATATTGGCCCCCATTCTCTTCTGGCTTTTAGGGTTTCTGCAGAGAGATCCACTGTTAGTCTGATGAGCTCCCCTTTGTAAGTCACCCAATCTTTCTCTCTGGCTGCCCTTAACATCTTTGCCTTCATTTCAACCTTGGAGAATCTGACGATTATGTGTCTTGGGGTTGCTCTTCTCGAGGAATATCTTAGTGGTGTTCTCTGTATTTCCTAAATTTGAATGCTGGCCTGTCTTGCTAGGTTGGGGAAGTTCTCCTGGATAATACCCTGAAGTGTGTTTTCTAACTTGGTTACATTCTCCCTGTCACTTTCAGGTACCCCAGTCAATCAGCAGTTTGGTCTTTCACATAGTCTTATATTTCTTGGAGGCTTTGTTCATTCCTTTTCATTCTATTTTCTCTAATCTTGTTTTCACACCTTATTTCATTAAGTTGATCTTCAATCTCTGATATCCTTTCTTCCACTTGATCAATTCAGCTGTTGATACCTGTGTATACTTTGTGAAGTTCTCATGCTGTGTTTTTCACCTCCATTGGGTCATTTATGTTCTTCTCCAAACTGGTTATTCTAGTTAGCAGTTCCTGTAACCTTTTATCAAGGTTCTTAGCTTCCTTGCATTGGGTTAGAACATGCTCCTTTAGCTGAGAGGAGTTTGTTATTACCCACCTACTGAGGCCTGCTCTGTCAATTCATCAAACTTATTCTCGTCCAGTTTTGTGCCCTTGCTGGAGAGGAGTTGCAAACATTTGGAGGAGAAGAGGCATTCTGGTTTTTGGAATTTTCAGCATTTTTGCACTGGTTTTTCCTCATCTTCATGGATTTATCTACCTTTGGATTTATCTACCAAAGGTTGATGACCTTTGGATGGGGTTTCTGCGTGGGCATTCTTTTTGTTGATGTTGATGTTACTCCTTTCTGTTTGTGAATTTTCCTTCTAATAGGTCCCTCTTCTGCAGGTCAGCTACAGTTTGCTGCAGGTCCACTCCAGACCCTGTTTGCCTGGGTATCAGCAGTCAAGCCTGCAGATCAGTAAAGATGTTGCCTGCTCCTTCCTGTGGAAGCTTTATGCCAGAGAGGCAATGGCCTGAGGCCAGCTGGAGCTCTCCTGCATGGGGTATCTGTCAACCCCTGTTGGGAGTTCTTTCCCAGTCAGGAGGCATGGGGGTCAGGTACTCACTTGATGAGGCAGTCTATCCCTTAGCAGAGATCAAGCACCGTGAGGAGAATCCTCCTTGTCAGGATCCATTGCTCTTTTCAGAGCTGGCAGGTAGGAACATTTACACCCGCTGAAGCTGTGCCCACAGCCGCCCCTTCCTCCAGGTGCTCTGTCCCAGGGAGATGGGAGTTTTGTCTATAAGCCCCTGACTAGGGCTGCTGCCTTTCTTTCAGAGATGCCCTGCCAAGTGAGGAGGAATCTAGAGAGAGAGTCTGGCCACAGCTGCTTTGCCATGGTGTGTTGAGTTCTGCCCAGTCTGAACTTTCTGGCCTCCTTAGCACTGTCATTGAAAAACGCCTACTCAAGCCTCAGTAATGGCAGATGCCCCTCTCCCCACCAAGCTTGATCATCCCAGGTCAACTTCATACTGCTGTACTGGCAGTGAGAATTTCCAGCCAGTGGTTCTTAGCTTGCTGGGCTCCGTAGGAGTGGGACCTGCTGAGCGAGACCACTTGCCTCCCTGGCTTCAGCCCCCTTTCCAGGGGAGTAAACGGTTCTGTCTTGCTAGGGTTCCATGTGCTACTGGGGTATGAAAAAAAAAAAAAAGCTCTTATAGCTAGCTTGGTGTCTGCCCAAACAGCTGCCCAGTTTTGTGCTTTAAACCCAGGGCCCTCGTGGTGTAAGCACACCAGGGAATTTCTGGGTCTGTGGATTGCAAAAACAGTGTGAAAAGCTTAGTATCTGGGCCAGATAGCACAGTCCCTGACAGCTTCCCTTGGCTCGGGGAGGGAGGCCCTGGCTCCTTGCACTTCCTGGGTAAGGTGATGCCCCACCCTGCTTCTGCTTGCCCTCTGTGCACTCACTGCCTAACCAGTCCCAATGAGATAAAGAGGGTACCTCAGTTGGAAATGCAGAAATCACCCACCTTCTGCACTGGTCTTGCTAGGAGCTGCAGATCGGAGCTGTTCCTATTCCACCATGTTGCCAGATCCAGCCCCCCCCCTTTTTTTTTTTTTTTTCCGAAACAAGAGTCTCATTGTGTTGCCCAGGCTAGAGTGCAGTGAAGTGATCACAGCTCACTTCAGACTCGACCTCTTGGGCTCAAGAGATACTCCTGCCTAAGCCTCCCACAGTGCTAGGATTACAGGTATGAGACACTGGGCCTGATCAATTCAAAGTTCTTAAGAAATAAGCCTGCTCAAATTGAAAATGAGCTGTAGAATTTTACTAAGCAGTTTCTATATTCAAGCAATAAAGAAGAATCTTAACAACAGAGATTGTTTGGGCAACCATCACAGGAGGAAACAAAACTTGGAAGATTGGGGCATTTGTTATTTTTCTAAAATGACTTTTAAACATGAATTATGCTAACTGTACCCAAAAAACAAATCCCTGTATCGATTCTGGTAATGATCGATATCAGGGTGTTTGCATTTCTTTAAGAGTGTTATGATATGTCCTTAATTTTAATTTTGGGTAAAGAAAAGGCTAAATTATTTGGTAGGTTAAAATAATGAATTAGTTCAAAACAATAGTTCCAACTCTGTGACCCCTGAGGGGTAGGACCTTGATCTCTTAATTAGGCCTTTATTTTTTAAATTCTGAAAACCTCTGCTTCCTGACATCTAGGAGTTTGATGTTGATCCTTTCATATTCTTTCTCAAAACTAGTTTTTGATGCTTTCTTTAATGGGAATAGTCACTTTTTTATTTTGCTTTATAAACTGCATTACTTGAACCATCAAAAATATTCACAGAATGGCCAAACATATGTATAATTGGAGTCCCCAAAGGAGAGGAGTGGGAGAAACTGAAAAAATTTTTTTGAAGAAACAGTGTACAAGGTCACTTTGCAGAGTGAGGAATTAAAGAATTGAGAATTATAATCCAAACCACCCCTTCTGTCATAGATGCAGATTTTCAGGGCTCTGACAGATAAGTAGGTCTACCATTGGAGTCACTTCTAATAGAAAATCAAGAGGCAACTTAAGTTAATTTTGGGGCAATGACCCCAAGAACTTCTGGGGTTGATTTGTTTGTTTGTATGTATTTGCTTTGTGTATATGTGTTGTTCGCTTTTTGTTTTAGTCTTTTATCCATGAATGAGAGAGATGCACTAGTTTCTGTTTCATGTAGCAATTCTCTGTGACTCTTTGAACATTTTGCTATCCATCTAATTCCCATAGTCACAGTGCATCAGATCTTAGTGGAGAACTCCTCTGGCTATTCTTAGGTGAAGAATTTGGGACCTGTATATTTTCTCACTTTGCATCTGCTCTGTTTTCAGTTTTCATGTGGAAAGATTTTCAAACTTTCACCATTAGCAGACTTTATAATGGGCCTACTGGGTCTCGATTCCTTGATATCACCTCCATTGTGGGAGATATGGACTTAGGTCTCCAACATTTTCGCTCCATCTTTTTCCTCTTCATCATTCTCCCAACAATTCAGTATCATTTAGGTCACATTGGTCTATGGTGCTCTCATAATTGCAGCCTTATAAATATTATTCTCTGCTGAGTCATGTTGTGTATCATGAATTCAGTCTTTTTATTATACACTTTTTGTACATAGTTAAACTAGTGCATCTCTACTTTTTCATTTACTTTTCTTATTATCTCTATCTCACCCTCTAGGCTGTTCAATGCAATATGTTTTTTGTTAAACTATTCGACTGAATGCCAGCTCCATCATCCCGATCTTTGCCCTTATCCTAAATAAATCTGCACTTGCTGCTCTTCAGGCTGCTGTCTAGTAGTTGTCCTGGGACTACCCTCTAAGGGTATCTTGGGAATTCTCTTCACTACCCTGCTGGGTTAGAGTCTCTGATTTTGAATCCCATGTCATCCTCTTTCTTGGTATTTTCTCTCATTTGTACAGAAGACTTATTCTAGTACTTTACCCCTAAAAAAAAAATGGTGCCCAGGATATAAGTTTTTAAGTCTTCACATGTCTAACAATGACCTCATTTTATTCTCGTACTTGATTAATAGTTTAATTCATTATGGAAGTCCAGGTTAAATATAATTTTTCTTCAGAATTTTGAGGCATATCCCAGTTTGTTTCCTATTTTTAATAATGTTGAGAAGTCTAATAACATCCTCTCCCCACTCTTTTGTAAGATGATCTGTTTCTTGGGCCGGGTGCGGTGGCTCACGCCTGTAATCCCAGCACTTTGGGAGGCCGAGGCGGGTGGATCACGAGGTCAAGAGATCGAAACCATCCTGGTCAACATGGTGAAACCCCATCTCTACTAAAAATACAAAAAATTAGCTGGGCATGGTGGTGCGTGCCTGTAATCCCAGCTACTCAGGAGGCTGAGGCAGGAGAATTGCCTGAACCCAGGAGGCGGAGGTTGCGGTGAGCCGAGATCGCGCCATTGCACTCCAGCCTGGGTAACAAGAGAGAAACTCTCTCTCACTCATGTTTATAATGGCATGCATTGCATTGACATTCTTTCATTCATTATTCCGGGACGTGGAGGCCCTCTCAGTTTGAATAGCCACATCCTTCCCTTCTGGGAAAAGTCACAAGTATGTTTCTTTGGTAAGTTTCCCCAACTGTCTTTTGTGGTCTTAATTCTTCAATTTTACCCATCAGTCAAAGGTTGGAAGGTTGGATTCCTTGGATTGAGCCACTCATTTTCTCTTTCTTTCTTTCTTTTTTTTTTTTTTTTGAGACAGAGTCTCACTCTGTCACCAGGTGCTAGGCTGGAGTGCAGTGGCGTGACCTTGGCTCGCTGCAACCTCCGCCTCCCGGGTTCAAGCAATTCTCCTGCCTCAGCCTCCCGAGTAGCTGGGACTACAGGTGCGCGCCACCATGCCCAGCTAATTTTTTTGTATTTTTAGTAGAGACGGGGTTTCACCATGTTGGCCGGGATGGTCTCAACCTCTTTACCTCGTGATCCACCCTCCTCGGCCTCCCAAAGTGCTGGGATTACAGGCGTGAGCCACCGTGCCCGGCCGTTCTTTTTCTTTTTCTTTTTCTTTTTCTTTTTTTTGAGATAGAGTCTTGCTCAGTCACCCAGGCTGGAATGCAGTGGTGTCATCTTGGCTTACTGCAACCACTGCTTCCTGGGTTCAAGGGATTCTTGTGCCTCAGTCTCACAAGTATCTGGGATCACAGGCATGCAACACCACACCCGGTTAATTTTTGTATTTCTGGTAGAAATGGGGTTTTACCATGTTGGCCAGGCTGGTATCAAACTCCTGGCCTCAAGTGATCTGCTCACCTTGGCCTCCCAAAGTGCTGGGCTCACAGGCATGAGTCACCATGCCTGGCCAGAATCCATCAGTTTTCATTTTACCTTCTGGAAGACTGATTTGACAATATTTTCCAATGTTTTTACTAAAATTTTCGTTTTCAAGGTCATATATTAATTTTTTAGCATTTTTCTTTTCTTTAATGTTTCTTTTCATAGCACCTGGTTCTTTGTTTACAGACTCAATTGAAGGAGTTCAGGAACCACTACCCCAAAATATGCACTTTGGTATACTGATTACTTCAAACTGAGGGTACCTGGGGAACAGCAAATGCAGGGATGGTCTTTCTCCAAACTTTCCTTATCTGCCTAAAGACAGATCCCCCAAAAGGAACTCAATTGTCATGGAACCCTTGTCTGGGAATCTCTCTGACCAGGGAAGGTGAGCTTCTATCACAGCTGAGGGGCCTGGAGGTGGACATCATGCCCAAGTAGACTTTGTTACTAGCTGTCAGTGTTCCTCCAAGGGCCCATTCACCCTCTCCAAAATCATTTACTGTCCCTAAACTGCTTACATCCTTTCTTCTTTCTCCTTTATGAAGCCTCTGGATCTCACTCGGTTTGGGGATACTTTTTTTTTTTCATGTGATGCTCCCACACATATTACAAATTTGTATATTCTTTCTCCTGTTAATCTGCCTATTGTCAGATTATTTCATAGACTCAATTATCAAAACTTCACAGGGCAGAGGGAAAGTCTTCTCTCCTCTGTACAATACTGTCTCATATCCCTGAACATATTAACTACAGCTTTTTTTTAAGGTTGTCTGTTATTGTTTGCATTGCTCATGCTTATTCTGTGTTCCTTTACTTTTTCTGTTTGAAGATTTGTTCTCTGCTTTTCATATATATTATTCTGCCATACACAAAAGTCTGAAATAAAACTTCTTAAATAAATGATGACCCTTGTTTAATGTCAAAGAAAGGAGTGATGAGTCTAAACCTAGCTCTCTGAGTGTCAGCCAGGCAGAGATGTTTCCCCAGTTACTAAATTAGAAAGTTACCCACAAGAATAGACTGTGATGATGGCAGTAGGAGTTTGAAGGCTCTGTCGGAACATTCTGGATGTTCTTACTGCACATGGACTCATAAATTCAAAGAGCTTTCTTATTTTTTACTAAAGGCTATGTCTTTGTCTTTGGGGCCTTTGTCAGACTCCAGTCAGTAAGCGCATTAAAGGCTGGAAGGCTGGCTGTTTCAGGGTGTGAGATAATGATGACTGAGCTCTTAATAATTATCCGCCTTGGCTGCCTTTTGTTCTGGAAAGTATTTACTATTGCTTTATGGTGGCTTTCAAACATGATTTTCAAAACATCCCAATAATGTCATGTATTTACTTTTCTGATAAGAGATTATTTTGAGGCTTGAGAAAAAAATTAAATTTCTGGCATTAGAGCTATAATAAAGCCTGTTTGTGGGGTCTGACTGCTCATTGCTTTCAAGACTGTCCTGTCTGTTTTCCTCTCTGCACACCACTAGACAAGCTGGTGCTCCCTCCTTCAGTGCCGGTGGGAGATTCACACCACACCAGACCCTGCCCTCATGGGGGAACCTACACCTCAGGCCCAGCCACTGAGTCCATCAAAACCCAGCCAGAATCCTTTCCTCGTTCTCTCACATCATTTTCTTTGTGCATTTTTCTACTCCTTCCCTCTCTTTTCTAGCAGATTTGCAGAAATTCTCTCTGTATTTTTGATGTTAAGTTTTCACATGTTATGAATGATGCAAATATTTTCTCCAAGACTGTCACTTATGTTTTAGTTTTGCTCATTTCTTTTTTGCAGTACCAACATTTTGACTTTTATAATGTCACATTTGACAATCTTTTATTTTGGATTTTGTCACATTTTTAGAAAGTGCTCCCTTCCTACCCAAATTATGAAGGTTATGTTTTCCTTCTAGAATTCCTATTAGATGGCCACAGGAATTTCTGGATCTATCTCCCCTGCCGTTTATATTTGTTTGTGTTGCATTCTGGGATAATTTCTTAGTCTTTTAGTTTACAAATTTTATCTTCAGCTGTGTTCATTCTTCTATCGTACATCTACTGGCCTCATCTACTAGCCTATTTTTATTTTGACAATCATTGAAATTTTTGAAGCAGAAGAATAGGGAATTGGGGTAACCAAGAGTTAAGGCATAAGCAAAAGGACAGGAGGTGCAGCTAGTTCGAGGCAAGGTTAAGCAGCCTTCAGGTCACATACTCACTTTGGTGATAACCAGACAGAAGTCTCCACTTCAGCCTCTGACTGGCTGCAGGCCAACTCTTGACTTCAGTCTCTGATTGGTCACAGGCCAAGTCTCCATCAATTTTTCATTAGCCGTGGGCCAATCCTTCATAGGGTGTAACCAATTAGAGGTCTCTAAAGGGCACCTAGGGGGTGTCACCAAATTCTTTTAGCTTAATAAAAACCCTAAAGAACATTGTAATCTGGGCTCTTGAGCCACTTGTTCTGGCCCGTTCCCACTCTCTGGAGTGTACATTCCCTTCATTAAATCTGCACTTTCATTGCTTCTTTCTTCTTTTGTTGTTTTGTGTGTTTTGTTCAGTTCTTCATTCAATATGCCAGGAAACTGGACAACTCACAGTCAACACTTTATATCTGTGGCCAGGTGCAGTGACTCATACCAGCACTTTGGGAGGCCAAGGCAGGTGGATCACCTGAGGTCAAGAGTTTGAGACCAGCCTAGCCAACATGGCAAAACCCTGTCTCTACTAAAAATACAAAAGTTTGTTGGGCATGAAGGTGCATGCCTGTAATTCCAGCTACCTGGGAGACTGAGGCAGGAGAATTGCTTGAACCTGGGAGGCAGAGGTTGCAGTGAGCCAAGATTGTGCTACTGCACTCCAGTCTGGGCAACAGAGTAAGACTCAGGTCTAAAACGTAAAAAAAAAAAAAAAAGAGCTCCCAGTAACATTTTCAATAAGTTTATTTTTTCATGACACTGTTAAAAAAAACAATGCGGCATCTATTTAAACTATTCTCAGGATATTCATTATACTTATGATGAAAATCCTTTCCTCTTTGCCCTAGTAGTTGTGTTTTCTTTGGGGCTACTTCTGTTTCCTCAAATGATTGATTCCAGATTGTCTGCTCCTGTGTGTAGTTGAGGGGCTATATTAAACACTGGATTTCCTCAGCCCAAGGGGAAACTCCTGGTGGTCCTATGCCAATTGTCACGAAGAAACCCTACACTGGTGAAGCTGGGAGTGGAAAAGACTGTGTCGTCCTCTGGCATGGGAGCAGGGCTTTGCCTTCTGAGTTTGATTTCCTACTCCTCTCCTTATCCAGGGGGGCTTGGATACTGGCTTGGGGGTCTGCTTTAAAGTGGGGAGTTCTTGGGTTTGTATTTTTTTTTTTTTTTTGGAGATGGAGTTTCGCTCTTGTTACCCAGGCTGGAGTGCAATGGCGCGATCTCGGCTCACTGCAACCTCCGCCTCCTGGGTTCTGGCAATTCTCCTTCCTCAGCCTCCTGAGTAGCTGGGATTACAGGCATGCGCCACCATGCCCAGCTAATTTTTTGTTTTTGTTTTTGTTTTTTGTTTTTTTTGAGACAGAGTTTCGCTCTTGTTACCCAGGCTGGAGTGCAAGGGCGCGATCTCGGCTCACCGCAACCTCCGCCTCCTGGGTTCAGGCAATTCTCCTTCCTCAGCCTCTTGAGCAGCTGGGATTACAGGCACGCGCCACCATGTCCAGCTTATTTTTGTATTTTTAGTAGAGACGGGGTTTCACCATGTTGACCAGGATGGTCTCGATCTCTTGACCTCGTGATCCACCCGCCTCGGCCTCCCAAAGTGCTGGGATTACAGGTGTGAGCCACCGCGCCCGGCCAGGCTTCTATTTTGATTCTCCTTCCCCACCCAGGAAGGTTTTGTTCTCGCTTCAGAACATCCATCACTTTGGTCCAAAGCTGTCACGCCAGGAGCTCCATATACAGGGTGGCAGAGAGGCATGGCGGCCCCCTGATCCTGAATGCAGCTCTGCAGCCACCTGGGCAATTTCCCTGGCTCCATCCTGGGCTTTGTGTTTACTGGCTCTAAGCCTGGAATCTTCCAAGGACAATGTTAGCAGCACTGACTACCACATCATCTAGATACTTCAGTTTTTCTTCCATCACTCAAAACTCATCTTCTTCCCCCAATTTTTATTTTTATGAAAGTTATTATATACATGTATCAGGAGATGTTCTAAGAATGCTTATAGGACTGGGCACGGTGGCTCATGTCTGTAATCCCAGCATTTTCGGAGGCCGAGGCGGGTGGATCACGAGGTCAAGAGATCGAGACCATCCTGGTCAACAAGGTGAAATCCCCTCTCTACTAAAAATACAAAAAATTAGCTGGGCATGGTGACACGTGCCTGTAATCCCAGCTACTCAGGAGGCTGAGGCAGGAGAATTGCCTGAATTTAGGAGGCGGAGGTTGCGGTGAGCCAAGATCGTGCCATTGCACTCCAGCCTGGGTAACAAGAGCGAAACTCCATCTCAAAAAAAAAGAAAAAAGAATACTTATAGCAAAATATAGCATTCTCTTACACCCTGTGCCCTACACAGCACCCCAACTTTGCCCCAACACAGAATGCTTTTTCTTGGGGGGAATTTACCTGCTGTATCTGCTAACAACATGCTTATGTTGGCCCATCTTGAAATTTTGAACTTGCAGCTCCTCTGTTGCCTTCCCAGCCTCACCACAGACTGCCATGTCCAATCCCCTCCCTGGGCCATCATGATAGTTGCATCCTGGTGTTGGTAGATCCGTGCTCACCACTCACATTATGACCGTGATAGAAATGTCCGCCCTTGCTGAGATTTTTGCAAAAGGCTACGTTGGCTTTTCCTTTTCTTTTTTGTTTTCCCTAGAGATAGTGTTCATTTTACTGTTTATTAACTTGGTTTTAAAATATGTATATATAATCGTCGTTAATCCAAGCACAATTTTTCACCTGTTATCTAAGTCTCTTCTTGGGGTAACCAAATGCATCAGGTATTTTAATGCTTTCCTCTTTCTGAAGTCACCTTTCCCAGTGACTCCAATCCTAGGTTGAATATTCTGTTTTCTGTATCACATTATTTATTCGCTTTGGTTGAATTCTCTTTTTGGGCAAAAGGACATACTCTAGTGGCTTCATGAGATACTCTCATTATTTTCAGATCCCAAACTTCCAAATTTGCCTGCTCGCTGAAATTTATTTGTAACCCCCAAATCAATCATTGCCAGCCTTCCTCTGTCACTCCCAAACATGCCCAGAGCAGTGAAAAATGTGTTTCTCCAGGCGCATTTCTTCGCTGAGGTCAAACAAGGCAATGAGCTGCCTCTTGTTTCAGCTGTCATACTGTAACCATGTCCTTATCACCATCTATTTAGTGTCACATTTTTTGCATTTTTGTGCTTTTTGTCAGTGATTTAATTGTTTAAAATGGCCCCCAAGTGTACCATGAAGTGCTGTCTAGTGTTCCTAAGTGCAGAAAGGCTGTGATGTGCTTTACAGATAAAATATACGTGTTAGACAAGCTTGGCTCAGGTGTGAGTTATAGTGCTGTTGACAGTAAGTTCAACAACATGGAGGTGACAATATGATACATCCAGAAGGAGAAAGAGGAAAGTCACTGATGCAGATGTGAGGCCACTCTGAAAAGTGCGCAAGTAACATCTATAGTACCTGGTAAAGTTGTAGACAAAGGAGAAAACAAAAAGCAAAATTTGTAGATTAGTGAATTGACATTAAAAGTTTAGTGGACAGCACTGTTGTGAGGAAGACAAAGAAATGTTTAGTCACATTACCCAAGGTCATGAAAATGCAAAACTCTTCCCAGCTTCTGTTTTATTATAAAAATTATTTTAAAAAATACATATAGTTAGCTATTGGTAAGAAAAATGTATTAAACAAGGTGTCTGTAGACAAAAGCACATAAAACAAAAATATGTGTTGGTTGGATGACAAAAATGTAGTGACCAGAGAGGCGTGGAACCTAACCCTGTATTTCTCCAGGGGAAATGGTTCTGCATTGGCTAATAGTGTTCACAGTGTCTTTAGAGAACATACTCCAGCACTCACCAAGGCCATGCTTCTTGTATCACAGCTATGCCTCCTGCACCCACCAAGGCCATGCCTCTGTGTTACAGCCATGCCTCCTTCACCCACCAGGGCCACGCCTCCTGTGTCATAGCCATGCTTTTGTACCCACCAAGGCCACACCTCCTGTGTCATAGCCTGGCCTCCTGTACCCACTAAGGCCATGCCTCCTGTGTCATAGTTTCACTTCCTGTACCCAGCAAGGCCTTGCTTCCTGTGCTCACCAGTACTACACCCCCATTCAATAGCCACACTACACTTCCTACACCACAGTCTTGTCTCCTACACCCACCACAGCTATGACTGTCCAACAGCCACACCTCCCCTACCACAGCCACACCCCAGCACCCACCACAGCCACACCCCAGCACCCACCACAGCCACACCCAGCACCCACTACAGCCACATCCAGCACCCACCACAGCCACACGCAGCACCCACCACAGCCACACCCCAGCACCTCCATAGCCATACTTCCTGCACCTTCCACAGTCATGCCTCTTGCTCTGGCCTTCACAGGCTACAGTAACGTCTCCTCTCCTCCTTCCTTTTCTTTAACCACTCAAGACCTTGAAGTGGCAACGCCTTCCTTTGTGGCTCCCTCAACATCACTTTTGTTTCTTTTACTTCTGCCAATACTTCTGGTTAAATTATTTTCAGTTAAACACTCTCCAGCATCCATCTCTCTTCTTTCGGACCTTGGCTGACTTCCTTCTTTCCCAGCTGCTGGGAAGCTGTCCGGCCCCTCCACAGGACCCATCTGTTTCCCCGCCTTCCAGAATCCTCTTCTTCCCCCAGACTGCAGCAGGAACTTGTGCCAATGAGATCCACAGAGCAGAGTAATTTCTCTTCTCTATTGTCAGTCTCTCCTCCTCTAAGGAGATAGGAATAGCACGGGTAGTTGCAGGAGTATGGACAAACCCAATGAACACCTGAAACGGAGTAGGCAAAGAAACCACAGCATAGAGAAAACCCAAAATAAGGGAGAGAAAAAAACCCTGGTCAGGATGACATGTTCACGACCCTTCCAGGCAAACCCAATAACAGGAGTGGGAAGGAGTCCCTGAAATCCCCTCCTTTTCCAGAGTACCTAACGAGGATTCCACCCCCTAATTAAAGAAACATCCCGAAATTAAGAAACCCAAACTCCGTTGTGCCTGACTTGTTCTGTTCTCACGGGCATGCCTGCACTTCTCTCACGTGCACACTTTTGCTTTGCAATGAAAGCTTCTCCCCTTGCACTTCATTCTGACTCTACTCGCCCCTGAATTTGTACTTGCGATAGTGTCAAGAACCTGGAAAACCGGCTGAGGCTGGGGTCTCACTGCATCTGGAGACTTCCTGAGCCCTCCAGCAACACTAACAGCTTCTTTCTCTCGAGATATAAACACACTTGCATGATTTTCTCTTTAAAAGATAAAGAGAGAGTTATGCACTCAAGTCTCCTTCATAGCCAAATTTCTTAAAATTGTTTAATTTCCCTCCTAACTTCCCTTCTGGCTCAACTCCATTTAAAATCTAGTTCAACCATTGTGGAAGACAGTGTGGCGATTCCTCACGGACCTAGAAATAGAAATTCCATTTGACCCAGCAATCCCATTACTGGGTATATATCCAAAGGATTATAAATCGTTCTACTATAAGGACACATGCACACGAATGTTCATTGCAGCACAGTTTACCATAGCAAAGACCTGGAACCAACCTAAATGCCCATCGATGATAGACTGGACAGGGAAAATGTGGTACATATACACCATGGAATATTATGCAGCCATCAAAAACGATGAGTTCGTGTTCTTTGTAGGGACATGGATGAACCTGGAAATCATCATTCTCAGCAAACTGACACAAGAATAGAAAATCAAACACCGCATGTTCTCACTCATAGGCGGGTGTTGAACAATGAGAACACATGGACACAGGGAGGGGAGCACTATACACTGGGGTCTGTTGGGGGGAAATAGGGGAGGGGACAGCAGGGGGTGGGGAGTGGGGGAGCGATAACATGGGGAGAAATGCCAGATATAGGTGAAGGGGAGGAAGGCAGCAAATCACACTGCCACCTGTGTACCTATGCAACAATCTTGCATGTTCTTCACATGTACCCCAAAACCTAAAATACAATACAAAATAAAAAATAAAAATAAAATGTCCTTTGGATAATAATAAAAAAAAATCTAGCCTCTGGCCAGGCGCGGTGGCTCATGCCTGTAATCCCAGCACTTTGGGAGGCCAAGGCGGGTGGATCATGAGGTCAAGAGTTCAAGACCAGCCTGGCCAAGATGGTGAAACCCCGTTTCTACAAAAAAAAAAAAAAAATTAGCCAGACGTGGTGGTACGTGCCTGTAATCCCAGCTACTCGGGGGGCTGAGGCAGAGAATTGCTTAAACCCGGGAGGCAGAGGTTGCAGTGAGCTGAGATGATGCCACTGCACTCCAGCTGAGTGACAGAGCAAGACTCCGTCTCAAAAATAAAATAAAATAAAATCTAGCTTCTACCTTCTTCCCTCTATTCAGACTACTAGAACACAGGACTCCAGTTTTACCCAGAATCATGAGAGCTGTGGACACTTCCCATCCTTCTCCTGCGTTCCCTCCCACTGACTTCTGGCACAGGTACCATCCCCTCCTTCCTCATTGCTCCAATTCTGTGATTTCTGCTCTTCACTCTTCCACCACTTCATTCTCAGTGACGATGTTCAGGCTCTCCCTCCTTCTCACAGTCTCTTACATCATTCTCCTCAAAGGATCTGTGGTTTCACCCAGCCCAAATGCCAATGACTGTCAAGTTTCTCTCTAGATGAATCTCTCTGCAGCACTCCAGACCAATCTTCCAGACTGCTGCCTGGATTTCTACATTAAAAACTCAAATCATGATTAGCACCCAACTTTATGCACCCAAAGCAGAAGATCTGTCTTCTCTCCATCAAACTTATCCTGTATTTCCTGAGATTCCTAGATTGGGTATTTCCCATTGTGTTACTCAATTTCAAAACCTGGGAGCTGACCCACTGATCTCAAAATAATCATCCAGTCATTTTAACCCTGATGCCTGTGATGGTGAATTCTGTGTGTCCACTTGATTGAGCCACAGGGTGCCCACACATTCAGCAATACATTGTGTTGAATATGTAATGGGCGTGTCTGTGAAGGTGTTTCTGAGAGGCCAGCATTTGAACTGTTGGACTGAGGAAAGCAGGTGGCTGTCTCCAGTGTGGGTGGGCAGCATCCAATCCGTTGAAGGCCTAAATAGAACAAAAAAGGTGGAAGAGGGTTGAATTCACTCTGTCTGACTGAGCTGAGCTATTGATTTTTCTTAATTTCAGTGCTTTAGGTTCTCAGGCCTTCAAACTTAGATTGGAATCTACACCACTGGCTCTCAGGCCCTCAGGCCTTTGAACTACACCATCAACTTCCTGGGTCTCCAGCTTGCGGGTGGTAGATGGTGAGACTTTTCAGCCTCCATAATCCTGTGAGCCAATTCCTCATAATAAATCTCTTCTCACACACACACACATTCTATTTGTTCTGTTTCTTTGGAGATTCATAATACTACTCCTAAATATTTCTCAGATTTGTCCCACCTTTTTCACCATTGCCTTGTTTCAGATTCATCATCTCTCACCTGGATTAATGCAATAATCTTCCAGCTCAGTGGTTCTCAAAATGTGCTTCCTGGACCACTAGCCTCAGCATCTCCCATGCTAGAGCATATCACTAGACATCCAATTTAAAAGAATGTCCAAGTTATGAGACTTGAAGAATGTGACAGTTTTCTAAATTGTTTGCTTTATTAGCTAAAAACATGAAAGTGCATAAATCACACAGCCTGTCAAGATCCCGATTCTTTTTTCCATCTCCTTCCTCTGTTCAATTCTGTTCCAAAATTAAAGTGATTCAAAGCACCTGTGTTCATTAGCCACATGTTTTCTTTCTCATTTCCATCTGCATTTCCAAAGCCTTCACTGCTTGCTATTTTTAGGAAGATGGAAGGCAATAGATCTTTTGTTCTTTTTCTATTAACAAGGATCTGTACGTATCTAACACACAGTTCCTTTTTTTATGACTTTGGAACATCATGAAAGCATTTCATGATATTTCGTTAAAAAATAAACCTTGAACAATGGTTTTAAACCCTGGGAAGAACTTAGAATCAAGGTTTTTAAAATACAACTGGAATACATGTTAGGAACAAAGTCGAACAGATGCTTGTGTTGAGAGGTGCGAGGCAGATGGGGCCATTGGCACGGGTGGGACCCTCTGCTCCCCCAGTAACTGTTCCCACACAGACAGATGCAATTTGCCCTTCATGATTACAGTTGTGTCAACAGATTCTCAGGCTCTTGATCCCATTTATTTAATTGGGGGAGCTTTGAAAACCCCCAATGTCCAAACCAATGACTTCAGACCCCTGGGATTGGGGGAAAGCAGAGGATCAGGACATTCTAAAGGCCCCTGGTGATTGCAGTTTGTCGCTGAGGTTGAGAACCATGAGCTAAACTGTTTCCTTCCAGAAAATACTTACAGATTATGTGATTGATCTCTTGCTGTTCTCCTGCTAGTGAATCTTCTGACAGAGACAATAGCAATTCAGTTTTCAGCGGCCTACTGCAAAGAGGCAAAATGTCAACAATAATAATAATATTTAATGTCAGATGGCCTTCTATAGGAATCCAGTTATTTTCAGAAAAAATAAACTATCAAGAAATCAATTTTATAACCCATACAGAATTGAAAATAAGAATCTTAATTGAAAAAACTGAGATTAGATCAGTTTGATTTTTTTCTGTTATCAAATGCAAATGTTTCAGCGAAGTTTGTGTTGACTGTGTGTGTGTGTGTGTGTGTGTGCGTGCAAAATGCCTATTTTGTTTTTATCAACTGAATCAACAAGTCACACTTAAAAGTCTCAGCGGGGGAAGGCTTATGAACAATCAATCTTCTGGCTGCTGTGAAGCCAAAAGAGATTATTTGATCATCAATTATTAAGTTAGGAAAGTCAATATAGATGTCTCCAGATTCTAACATGTGCCCTAAACAGTTTCTTAAATAAAGGTAGTATGCACCCAGTATGCTTGTTTATATTTATCATGGGTTTATATATATTTATCTTTAAAATATCTTAAGTATACCATTACATTATAATACTGTGTTCATTATAACATATGCAAAAATAGAAATTAAAAGGGATAAATTGGAGATGAAATAAGCATTATTTAAAAATATTTGCATTATATCTAATGACATAAAAACTATTTTACTTTCACTAGAAAATATCATTACTGATACAGCAATGTGATTGGACGTGCATTTTTATTTTTGAAAAATTGAGTTTGATCTTTTGATACAACTTCTTTTGTGAAGTTCTGGCTCTAGATTCCATTTATTTTGATGCCTGGTTTTATCTCCGCCACTGTTGCAAAGGGTTCTTTGAAACCTAGGCTTCAGACAGAAACCTGTGGTTGTGCTGCCCTTTCCAGCTGTGCATCCCACAGTCCAAATCCACCTGCTGGCTTTGCAGAGATCTAAAGGGAACCAGGCTCATCTTTCCTGATGCAGATCAGGAGGCCTTGCAAATTGATTAGAAGGCGTTTTACTTTTTACGTTTTATTAAGTGGGTTCTTCATTCGGAAGATTTCAAAACATTAAAAAGAAAACCTTCCATTCCTCAATTTCTGTTCATTGTTTGAAAATATCTTCCAGGGAACAAACTGGGACATTTCTATTTATACAGAATTTTAGCAGCATCAGCACATTTTGGTTGTAATGTTTAAGCTAAAACGCTTGTTTAAATATTTTATTATGAGAGAGTCTACAAATTACCATGAATGCCAAGTACTTTCTTGGTTGCTCCCTGTATAATTACGATACTTCCCAATTAAAAGATTCTCTACTTAATAGTAACACTTATAAATTCACTTAATTGGATGTGGGCAGAAGTTCATGAGTAATAATTGAGTGTGGGGGCCGCTCTCGTTATGGAACTTCTGCTTATTTCTCAGATATCCCCACCGCCCCCTTGTGACAAGGCAGCATACACCCTGAATCCAAATAGCAGATCTGATGGCTCCCCCATGGGTTTGGAAACTGCTGGTCTAGACAACCAAGAAGGAGACAGTTCAGCAGGAATTCAGCAACTCTGCTGTTCATCTTTTTTACTTTCTTATTTTATATTTGTGTCTTTTAAAGTTTTAATCATATAGTTCTTCTTGATAAGAGTATTTCTTATTCTTTTAGGTTTTCCAGGCATATATTATTTAAAATGATACTTTTGCCTCCTTCTGTCCTATATTTGTACATCGTTTCTTTATTTTGTCTAATAACAGGCAAAACAATTTAATAATGAGAATACAACTAAGTAATGGAGACAACACACAACCACATGTGCCTGATTTTAATGGCATATTTTATCAGTAAGTGATACACACACACACACACACACACACATACATATGCCTTAATGAATAACTGAAATTTTTGTTTCTATTATACTTATGACTTTAATTAAGCATGAATTTTTTTTTTTTTTTGAGGTGGATGGAGTCTCACTCTGTCACCCAGGCTGGAATGCAGTGGCGTGATCTTGACTCACTGCAACCTCTACCTCCTGGGTTCAAGGGATTCTCCTGCTTCAGCCTCCCAAGTAGCTCAAATTACAGGCATATGCCACCATGCCTGTCTAAATTTTGTACTTAGTAGAGATGGGGTTTTGTAATGTTGGCCAGGCTGTCCCTGAACCCCTGACCTCAGGTTATCCGCCCTCCTTGGCCTCTCATATTGCTGTAATTACAGGTGTGAGCCACTGAGCCCTGCCTAAGCATGAATTTTTAAGTGATTCTATAGTTTTTCTTGTTGATTTTTAATATGATTAATTGTACTGGTTGATTTCCTGATACTGCACCATCTTCATGGTGACTGAGGTGACCTTAAAGTTGTCTGAGGTCTGTGATTTAAATCTATTTATTAATATCTTATTAAGGATTTGCATTAATATTTACATTAATATTAACAAGTGAGATTTGTCTCTTGATCATGTTTAACGTCTCCCTTTGCTCCTCATATTTCTGCTGGATTAGCATTGGTACTAGGAACTTGATTGAATTCAAGTGTGGTTATTTGGGAGGCCTCCCTCACAGATGCTGTGCTTTCCCATCAGAAGGCTTTTATTGTCTGGCAGTCTCTCTCTCTCTCTCTATTTTATTTATTTATTTATTTTTCCGAGACAAGGTCTTGCTCTGTTTCCCAGGCTGGAGTGCACTGGTGTGATCACAGCTCACTGCAGCCTCAAACTGAGACTCAAGTGATCCTCCTACCTCAGCCTCTCAAGTAGCTGGAACTACAGATACACACCTAATTTTTTTATTTTTAGTAGAGACGAAGTCTCACTACATTGCTCAGGCTGGTCGCAAACTCCTAGGCTCAAGGAATCCTTTCACTTCGACCTCCTAAAGTGCCAGGATTACAGGCATGAGCCACCACACCCAGCCAGGCTCTCTTTTTGTGATGTCAGCAGCCAGTGAGGCACAGAACTTATATCTGTTAATTCAGTAGAAATTGCAAAATCGTGGTATTATAATTGTATCAGCCTTTATCTTCATTTATTATCTGGAACACTAGCTTTTCCGTATCTACTTCAATTCGTAAAGGAAAGATAAGAGAGCTTGAAAATCTGATTTTTCCCCCATTAGCATCCTCCAGATGTAACCAAGGAGCCGATGTACTTTCTTTATTTTTCTTCCTTTTCAGGGAGAGGAAGGAGTTTTGTGTATTTAATATTATTATGTGTTTGGTATGATTATGAACCAATATGTTTAAACATATTCGATGTGCTTCAATCAGTTGTGGTTATTGAGCATCAAACTGTTTCATCATTGATCAGTGGGAGGTTTTTAGGTTGGCTCCTGAGGCCTTCGGGCACAACCTCACTTCTTCGCTATGTGGTGACCTCATGTTTCAGGTCATTTCTGCCCCCGACAAGGAATTAGCCATCTTTCCAAGGAGCCCTTGTTCATTCAAGTGAGCAATGGCCACAGAGACCACAGTCTGGGGCAAGGGCTGCTCCTAGCTTGAGGGTTGGTCAGTGTTTCTTGATTTATCAGCAGACAGAAACAGGACCTAAGTTGAGTTATTTTTTGTTTCTTAAGGAAAAATATACATTGTAAATTAATACTTATAGTTCCAATTCAAGTTAAGCAGTTCTCCTGTAGTTGGGCACAGTGGCTCACACCTGTAATCCCAGCACTTTGGGAGGCCGAGGCAGGTGGATCACCTAAAGTCAGGAATTCAAGACCAGACTGGCCAACGTAGCAGAAACCCTGTCTCTACTAAAAATACAAAAATTAGCCGGGCATGTGGTGGGCACCTCTAATCCCGCAGCTCAAGAGGCTGAGGCAGGAGAATCGTTTGAACCCAGGAGGTGGAGGTTGCAGTGAGCTGAGATTGTGCCACTGCACTCCAGCCTGGAGACAGGCGAGACTCTCTCTCTCAAAAAAAAAAAAAAAAAGTTCTCCTGTAGAGCACAGCACATTCACAGGGATGATACTGATGATGATCACAGTTTGCTTTCTTAGGTTGCTTTTTTTTGTAATAGATTCTTTGCTTATCTGTTTCATGCTATGTTCATTTCCTTTGCTTTTTACTTTCTATGAAATGTTTGCTTGGTTACATACCTTGCCTTACCAAATTTAGCTGTTTAAGTGGGTAATATATATACATGCTATAAAATTAAAAATAAAAAAGGGTCCATATTAAAGCAAAATATTACGACCCCCTATGTAGGTCCAGACCCCTCTGTCCTCTCAAGTAGCAACCTCGGATACGAGTTTCTCCTGCATCCTTCCAGAGATAGTGATAGTGCATTCCAGTAGATGAGCATCTTTTTTAAATAAATTGTAGCACTCAGTAGAAATGACCTTTTGCTTTCCCCTAAAAATTGTATCATTCAAAACTCAGGGCAGCAAAGAGAAACTGCTCCAGGTATTTTAAACCGAAAAGGAT
This sequence comes from Aotus nancymaae, assembly GCF_030222135.1. Lineage (NCBI taxonomy): Eukaryota > Metazoa > Chordata > Mammalia > Primates > Aotidae > Aotus > Aotus nancymaae. Next base: position 24,736,138 of record NW_026988455.1, read on the forward strand.
TTAATGCAGGGATTTAAAAATTGTTAGACTTCTAAGAACAACTCCTAGAACACAGCATAAATGACTTCCCAAGAAAGCTTCTACCTCTGCACAAAAGTAAATGGTATGTAAGTGCTGCCTGTTACTATTATTATTATTATTATTGGATAGACAGATAGATGATTGAAAAGATTATATAATAATAGAGTAACAATAATAGCAATAATAGATGAAGATCGATCAATAAAGTTTTTAATTGGTGGATCAACAATAAGTAACAATAAGTTACTCAAAGTTCCTCTACGGATGAGCATTTATGTTGTGACCCATATTTGCTCTCATGAATAATGCTGCATTAAGAGCCCTTGTATATTCGTCTCTGTGCTCCTGAAAGCATAGATGTTGCAAAATTGCTGGGTCCTAAATCACATCCTTGTTAATATTTGACAGATATTGCCAAATTGCTCTCCATAGAAACTAGAACAAATATTTGAACTTACTTGTTTCTCCATAGCTTCACCAACAGTGTGAACAGTTTTTTAAACATTTCAAAATAAAATGGATGAGATGATGTATCTCACTGTGGTTTTCCTTTTCATTTCTCTTTGGAAGGTTATTCTTACATTAAGGAAGTAACACTTTGTCACAGGCATTCAGTATTTTCCCTCATATTTATCTTTCAAACTTTATGTTGAGCATTTTTTTGAATTTTATGAAAAAGTATGTCTTATTTTTAGACTTCTGGGCTTTGTATTATAATCAGAAAGTCTTTATCACTGATATTATAAAATTTGAACATAATCATTTTCCCTCAATTTTCTGTATTTTAATTTTTCACATCTAAATTTTTAAGTTATCTGGGGTATATTTAGATTTTTACAGGAAGTCTTTTGATATTCGTATATGAATTGTGTTTCTACCACCTTACTGAAATGTCTTAATTTCTTTAGAAGTGTTTTTCTAGCTCGTTCCCTTCAGATTCTTTGATATACACCGTGTCTCCAGCACTAAAAGAATATTTGCACCACCTTCTCAATTTTCTTCCATCCATCTTTCTGTTTTCTTCTTTTACCTTCCTCCCTCTCTTCCTTCCTCTGATTGTATCTCCAAAACAATGCTAATAATGGTGTATATCCTTGTCATATTTCTACCTTATTGGTAATCATTCAGTGTTTCTCCATCAAGTAATTCTCCATAATACTGGATTTTACATCAATTATTAAGAAAATATTTTTCCATTTTATTAAGAAGTTTTTTTCTTCTCCCTGTGTCTATATGTTCTCATTGTTCAACACCCACTTATGAGTGAGAACATGCTGTGTTTGGTTTTCTGTTTTTCTGTCTGGGCTACGGGAGGGATAGCAGGGGGTGGGGGTATAGGGGAGGGACAGCATTGGGAGAAATATCTAATGTACACGACGGGGTGATGGATGCAGCAAAACATCATAGCACGTGTATACCTATGTAATAAACCTGCATGTTCTGCACATGTACCCCAGAACTTAACGTAAATTTTTTTTAAAATAATAAACATAAATATGGAATACTTTTTTAAAAAGTTTTAAGGAATAGATTTCAAAATTTGATCAAATCTTATTTCAATATCTATGGAGATGATCATATGTTTTTTTCAATTTTGTCAATAAATATGATTAATTTTATTGATAGATTTTCAGTATTAAGCCATCCTTGTATTCCACTTATGAAAACGATTAATCATGACACAAAATGCTGCTGGATTCTATTTTCTAATACTTTACTTTGAATTTGTGCATTAGTAATTATACTTCAGATTGCTTACAAGATTATTTCTTAGTGCTATCCACTTCAGAATTTGGTGTGTCAGCATTATGCTGACTACAAAAAAATTTTTATGTTTTCCTTTTCCCCCTGTGCTTTGGATATCATTTAAATATTTTTGGTTCACCTCCACCTTAAAAGTCTGTGGACATCATTTGTAAAACCGTCTGTGCCCTTTTCTCCCCATGGGGGTAGTCTTTTGAAACCATTCTGTCATCATTTTTTGATACTCGAATTGTTTATATTTTCTAAATAGTTTCCATTTATTTTTCCTAGAAAATTATCTATTTTCTTTACAAGGTATTCTAATATTCTTTTATATGTTTTAGCTAATTTTAGGTTTATTCATTTTTTCGGTTTTTTGTTTTGAGATGGAGTCTCATTCTGTTGCCCAGGCTGGAGTGCAGTGGCGTGATCTGCAACCTCTGCCTCCCAGGTTCAAGTGGTTCTCCTGCCTCAGTCTCCAGAGTAGCTGGTATTATAGGCACACCACCATGCCCAGCTAATTTTTGTATTTTCAGTAGATCCAGGCCATGTTATCCAGGCTCATCTCGAACTCTTGACCTCAAGTGATCGGTCTGCCTCAACCTCCCAAAGTGCTGGGATTACAAGCATGAGCCACCATGCCCGGCCTCATCTTTTATTTTTAGTGTTTGACTTAGTTTATTTTAGATCTGTCTCTTACATATTACATATACATTAGGTTTTGCTTTGTGATTCCATCTGAGATTTAAAAATATTTTAAATTGTGGTAAAAATACACATAACATAATTTTTACTACCTTAACTTGTTTTCTTTTTTTCTTTTTTTCCTTTTTTTTTTTTGAGACAGAGTCTCACTCTGTTGCCCAGGCTGGAGTGCAATGGCGCAATCTTGGCTCACTACAACCTCTGCCTCCTGGGTTCAAGTGATTATCCTGCCTCAGCCTCCCAAGTAGCTGGACTTACACGTGCCCACCACCACACCTGGCTAATTTTTGTATTTTTTGACATGTTGGCCATGCCTGGTCTCAAATTTCTGACCTCAGGTGATCCACCTGCCTTGGCCTCCCAAAGTGCTGGGATTACAGGCATGAGCCATCTCACCCAGCCCCATCATCACCATTTTTAAGCATACAGTTCAGTAGTGTTAAGTACATTCATCATTCACCAGAACTCTTTTCATCTTGCATATCTGAAACTCTGTACCTATTAAGCAATAACTCCCATTCCCTCTTCTCCCAGCCCTTGGCAGTCACCATTCTACTTTCTATCTATGAATTTGGGTACTTATGGTACCACACATAACTGGAATCATGCAGTATTTGTCTTTTTGTAACGGACTTATTTCATTGAGCATAATGTCCTCGAGTTTCATCCATGTTGTTGTAGCATGTGTCAGAATTTCCTTCTTTTTTTTAATTATTATTTTTTTGAGACGGAGTCTCACTCTGTCACCCAGGCTGGAGTGCAGTGGCATGATCTTGACTCATTGCAACCTCTACCTCCAGGGTTCAAGCAGTTCTCCTTCTTTAGCCTCCCGAGTAGCCAGTATAACAGGCATGCGCCACCACGCCTGGCTAAGTTTGTATTTTTAGTAGAGATGAGGTTTCTCCATGTTGGTCAGGCTGGTCTCGAACTCCCTACCTCAGGTGATCTGCCTGCCTTGGCCTCCCAAAGTGCTGGGATTACAGGTGTGAGTCGCTGTGCCCAGCCTCCTTCCTTTTTAAGACTGAACAATTAAAAAAACAAAATTGGAAGTGATGTCCCTGAAAAAAAAAAAAAGACTGAACAATATTGCATTGAAAGGATATAGGACCTTTTCTTTATCATTTATCTGTTGGTGGACACTTGGGTTGCCTCCACTTTTTAACTATTGTGAATAATGCTGCTATTAACCTGGGTGTACAAATATCTCTTCCAGACCTTGCTTTTAATTCTTTTGGGTATATAACCAGAAATGGAACTTCCAGATCACGTGGTAATTTTGAGTTTAATTTTTGGAGGAACTACCATGCTATTTTTCACACTGGTTACACAATTTTACATTCTCACCAAATCTGTCTGGTCGCAAAGCTGGAGTGCAGTGGTGTGATCTCGGCTCACTGCAACCTCTGCCTCCCAGGTTCAAGCAATTCTCCTGCCTCAGCCTCCCAAGAAGCTGGACTATAGGGATGTGCCACCACACCCAGATGATTTTTATATTTTTTAGTAGAGATAGGGTTTCACCATGTTGGTCAGGATGGTCTCAGTGTCTTGACCTCATGATCCGCCTGCCTTGGCCTTGCAAAGTTCTGGATTACAGGCTTGAGCCACTGCGCCCGGACTGTAGGTTATTTTTTCAAGGTTCATGGAGAACCTGTCCTTTGAGTTACTGCATACTTGAGAATGTTTCTTGCCTATACACTTGGAAAACTAACTGCTGACCACAATTAGTGGACCATACTTTTCTTCCCTGAATTCTTCGCAAGTCCAGCTTCACTCTCTTCTGGTGTTGAATGCTCATGTATTAGTTGCAGCAATACTCACACTTATAAAAATAGACCCCAAAATATATTATGGTATACGCATAATAAAAATGTATTTTTGGCTGGACGTGGTGGCACTCTAGCCTGGGCAAGAAGAGCGCAACTCCATCTCAAAAAAAAGAGTCTGGAGAGGCGACTGGACTGCAGTGTTCTTAACGTGAGGCCCAAAAGGGCACAGTCACTTCTGCTGCTAAGTCACTGTTGACCACCTGTCTGCATGGGGGTGGGGTTGGGAGTGGGAATGTTGAGCCCAGGAAGCAGAGAAAATGGGATTTTGTTGGACAGCTGGCATGCTCTGCCATGGTGGAGGAGGAGATATCTGAATCAAGTCTTATTATTTTTCTCTTTCTGAGTCACTTGATCTTTTTTAGAAAATGCCCAAATTATCTTTTCCTTATTTTTGAAGTCTAATTGCTTTACCAGGGTATGGCTCAGTGATGACTTTTCTATATCATTTTCCTCCATAATATGGTGCACTTTTTAAATCTGCAGATTTGATTCTTCTTTCATTTCAAAAAAAATCTTGACTCATCATTCTAAATACTTACATGTTACATTTGTTTAGTCCTCTTCTACAGGCATATAAATCTGATTTTTTGAACAAATATATTTACAAGATTTACTATTATCACAAGGTCACATTCCTGTAGAATATAAAAATATGTGTAGCTTTCAGTTACTAAGTCTGCGTTATTTATTTTTAAGGAGAAGAGGTCTTGCTCTGCTACCCAGCCTGGAGAGCAGTGGTGTGATCATAGCTCACTACAGTCTCTAACTCTTGGGGTCAAGCAATCCTCCCATTTCAGCCTCCTCAGTAGCTGGAACAGGGGCATACCACCATGCTCAGCTAATTTTTTTAAATTAAAATTTTTTTTTGTAGAAATGGGGTCTCATTTTGTTTCCCAGGCTGGTCTCAAGCTCCTGGCTTCAAGCAGTCCTTCTGCCTTGACTTCCCAAAGTGCTGGGATTACAGGTGTGACCCAGTACACCCAGCCAAGTCTGTTTTTCAAATTGCAGCCTGCAACTTGTGATGGGGTCATGAAATCTGTTTAGTGGATTGTAATCTGCTGAATTGGTTTCCTATTGTGGCATAACAAATTATGACAAAATAAGCAGCTTATCACAACACATATTTATCATCTCACAGTTTCCGTGGGTCGGGAATCTGCAAACAACTTTGCTGGGTCCTTTGCTCAGGGTTTCATAAGGCTACAATCAAGATGCCATCTGGGCTCCATTCTTATCTGGAGGCTCAACTGGGGAATAATTCACTTCCAAGCTCATTCAGGTCTTTGACAGAATTTATTTTCTTGTCACAGAATTTTATTCAGCTGTCTTACTGAGGGCCCCTGCCTTTTGTTGGCTGTTGGTAGGAGACCATCCTTGACCCTAGAGACTGCTCCCAGCTGCTGGAGGCCATCCATAGTTCCTTACCACATGGGCTTCCTCAACATGGCACTCCATTTACTGAGCCAGCAAGGAGGCTCTTTCACTTCAGCTTGGTAACGTAATAGTCCTGCAAGCGGCATATGATCACCTTTGCCATGTCCTATTAACCCATAGGAGAGCAAGTCACAGGTCCTGCCCAGAGCTGAGGGGAGGGGAGTATCCAAAGGTGTCAACAGCGGCAGGTGCAGTTCACTGGGGATCATCTTAGGATCTTATCACCACATCTATATTTGGAAAATAGCATAGGATTATATAGAAGATACCAGAATGTGTCACATGTAATAAGAGCATGTACTTCTACAAAAACATTGCATTTAGTAATGCAAATGTATGTGTGTGTGATGAAAAATGTATTTCTTACCAACGATCTAGAGCAAAACAGTCTGAGAGCCCCTGACCTGGGTAGGTTTTCTTGCAAACACTGAAGATAAGACTGCTTTTGAATGGTACACAGCCCTGGTGCTGCTCGGCTTGCTGTCTGTATTCAGTGTGCTTTCATGACAACCAAGATGCAAATGTTCTCCAGCCTGCTCTACTGTATTTCTGCTGGTAGTTGTTGTAGCCACTACAGTTCTTGAATTCTCAAAAGACTTAAATCAATGTCATTACTTCCTCTAAAGTTTTCTCGCCAGCTCATCTTATGAGCTCCCGCGCCATCTGGGTCTGCACACTGTGGGGAGCACCTTCTCACTTGTGGCATTTCCCTGCTCCCCAGCTATGTGCAAGGTCTGGTCCTGTTGTGTGCTCAAGTTTATGAGTTTCCCCTGCCCTTGGAGGCCCTGCTTCAAGCATACTGAAGTTTGGTATTAGAGATGTTCTCTTATTAATACCAAGATTGCCATTCTGTTCTTAGTCTCCTGGTCATTTTCTTATGGTTTAAGAGAAAAGAGGCGTCTGAGAAGTCCTGACTTTGCCATCTTTAAGTCCAGCTCACCTGAGGCAGCTCTGAGGCTTTGAAATAGGTCCTACTATCCTCTCACTACCTCTGAAGCCTCCCTGCAGCTACTCCCACAGGCAGTGAGGCCTGGATATGGCATGTCCTCACTGTCTTCCCTGCCTTCTTAGGTGATGGCCACTTCAGGATGGGCAGCTTAGCTGAGAATGGGCACAACCTTGACTCCCCTACCAAGACTTCTATTTCTTCTGCAATTTGGCTACATTTTTTGTCAGAGATGTTTATTGTGGTGGGATTGAGCCCATGGGTTTGGGACTCAGTCAGTCTCTTGTGGCCTGCCCCAGGGGACCTTCATTTCCATCTGAGTTGGCCCTTATGGCCCAATACCTCCAGGACTGGGGCAGACACTTCAACTCCTTCCCGAGATATATCCTTCTCCTCCCCCTCCGCCATCTTGCCTATCGTTGGGGATTTTTGTTTGTTTCCATTTTGGGACAGGGTCTTGCTCTGTCAGCCAGGTGAGTGTGCAGTGGTGTGATCATAGCTCACTGCAGCCTCAACCTCCTGGCCTTAAGCAATCCTCCTGTCTCAGCCTCCCAAGTAGCTGGGACTACAGGCATGTGTCACCACACTTGGCTAATTTTTTAACTTTTTGTAGAAATGGGGGTCTCACTATGTTGCCCAGGCTGATCTCAAACTCTGGGCTCAAGTGATCTTCTAGCCTCAGCCTCCCAAAGAGTTGAGATTACAGATGTGAGCCACTGTGCCTGGCCCAGGGGATTGTGTGGTTTTTGTTTCTCATTTTTTCTTCCCTTCTGTTATGTTTCTATCTATTCATGAGAAGTATTAGATCTTTGTGATTTTAATAATTTTGCCTTTATTTTCCCCCACCTTGAAGAAATGAAAATGGGGAGCTCAGAAGATCCCAATTACCTCTCCCTATTCCTGTTCCTGCAGTCAGAGTGAGGGTGTGTCCTTTCTAAGGTTTTCTTTGTATCTTCCCTCGTCTCCCTCCCTTTATTAATAACGTGTTGGCAAGAAGATAGTGAAAATTCTCAAGATTTTGTTCACCCACTTCTTTCCCCTTATTTGGGGGAGTATTCTGAGGGTAGATACTTCTGCAAACCAAGTCAGGCTGTTTTGCTTCTTTCTTTCTGTGAACACCACTCTGCAGAGATCATGGCCATAAAATCTCTTTTCTCATCATTGTCTGAGGGATGAGAGTGCATGTGTGCACGCACATGTGTGTGTGTGTTTTTCATTTCTTTTCTCTGTTGTTCATTTTGTCAGATGTTGTAGAGATAACCCTACAACCATCCCTCAGCCTTCTTTTTTCTGGAAGTTGTAGATGTTATTTTCTAGAATGTGTGTGTGTGTGTGTGTGTGTGTGTGTGTGTGTGTGTGTATGTACAGAGAGAGAGAGTTTCACCCTTGTTGCCCAGGCTGGAGTGCAATGACATGACCTGGGCTCACTGCAACCTCTGATTCCCAGGTTCAAGCAATTCTTCTGCCTCAGCCCCCCGAGTAGCCGGGACTACAGGTGTCCATCACCACACCAGCTAATTTTTTTGTATTTTTAGTAGAGACTGGGTTTTACCATGTCGGCCAGGCTGGTCTCAAACTCCTGACCTCAGGCGATCCATCCACCTCAGCCTCCCAAAGTGCTGGGATTACAGGCGTGAGCCACCATGCCCGGCCAATAATACAATATTTTTAAGGAGTTATTTTCTTCAAAAGTGCCACAGTCCCATCCTTGCCTGTAGAAGTGTCTTAGCACACCGCCACATGCATGACCTAAAATTGGCTATGTTCCGGAAGACCCTCTGTCATGCCCGGGTTGGGAACAGTGCAACACTAGGTATGAGGCGGTCTTTCTTGATTTCTTCTCCTTTCTCTCTCTCTTCCATCATCCGTGCTTCAGCCCTTACCCCTTTCCTAAAAGGAAAGTGGAGAAACTCAATTATGCAAATAAATGCAGCATAGACGGATGCTACTGCCAAATTCAGTTAGCATTACTTCAGGGAAATGAAACCAGTTTTAGGTAAAAACAAACAAAAAAAACAAAAAAACTTTCAGGAATAGAATGAACTACTTAACAAACAAACAAAGAAATTGTTTGTGTCACAATAATTTTAATTTTGTGAGCACCTGTCTCTGCATCTTGCTGTCCAAATAAGGTCAGATTTGATTTCCTTCTTGAGATGACCCACACTGTTCATTTTAAACATCTCAACGTAGTGGCCATCAGGGACAGCTGCAGCTTTGCTGGAGTGTCTTGGCAAGAAAGTGTCTTAATCCTCACAAACCTACTATTTCAAGAAAGAAAAATATAAAACACCAACAAAACCACAGCTGTAAGAGAGCTACATTTGTGGAATGATAAGGAAACAACTTTTCTGGAACTTAGCCACTGCAGGGTTCTGGGAGGTGAGGTGAACAAGCTGAACAGGAATCCAGTGTTTTTCCAGGTGACAAGTGGGTGAGGCTGCTGTAAGGCAAGAAAAATGAATGTGTTCAAATGATTAAGCTAAGCTTTCATTTTGATTTGTGCAAAATCAGTAAAAATTAATAAGCACAGTGTGTTCTCATGAAGCTGACGTTGAAACATAAAGTAGGTGTGCTGCATACTTTACACCATGGCAAACCCTCCCTTTTTGAGTTATTAGGTTTTGGGGACATGGGGTGATGCTCTGAGACACTGAGTAATCACTTTCAGAAACCAGATTCTAATGAGTATTTTTACTAGTACCAAGTCATTATTCACTCTGCAAATATTTTTGCCATATAATAAATAAGTCACCATTCAAGTGACAGATAGCTATGCAGATGACAAGAGACCATATGGTGGTTACAAGACAGAATTTAAAATCTTAAAGGACAAAACACTCATATTCATTTGCAGTAATTAACTAGGGGACTGAGACCATCTGCTGTGACTCATTAGCCCCCAAGGACGCTTATTCAATGGTAAGTCTCACATTGGTTTATCTTGGTTCCCATAGTCCAAGCAGGAAAATGATACTTTCCATAGTTTTCTGATTCCCTAGTAATGTTACAGCAATGTTTTTACCACATTACTGCTGTATTTTTGTATGTGGTGCAAAGATGATGTAGTGGGTGCTGAGGTCCTTAGGCTTGTTTTTAGGGTTTCTTCCTCCCCATGTTGTTGACTTTTTCTGTTCTGATTCACAGCCAAGGTTCTTTTCTCCCTTGTATTTTTCCAGCATCTCTTCATGTCCCTTGGGAGGAGCCAGGGGTAGAAGAGGAAGCACCTTGTTATGTTAGGTGTAGCTGTCTTTGTATTATCAGACATAAGAGCAGGCACTGAAAGAGATGCTAAAATGTGTATCATTGCACAAGACTTCCTGGGCAATTTGAATGGAGCTAATTTACCTTCTGAGAACAGGTCTCAAGTCCCAAGTATTTATCACGTCAAAGTTTTAATCTCCCTAGTGCCATATTGTTCTCCTCAGCGGGAGACTTCTAGGCTAAAAATACAAAGTCAAAGCAAGAAATAGTAGGGGAGGGGACAAGTAATTACCTAAGCATCTGTTACCATATAGGAAAATGTTAATATGGATCATTCAGGGGAAGAAAAGTATTCCTTTAACCTCACCCAAATGACTATGAATTTCTGCTTCATTTTAGCATTTGCATGTTTGTGTTCACTTTTCTTGTCCGTTCTTATGGGGCTGATTTGGAGCATCCAGATGACACTGGCACATGAAGTAAGTTGTACAAGAAGAATATAAACATTAGAAATCTATCGCTTTGATAGCAAGCAGGAAACAAGCCTCCTCTTTGTCCAGAGAAAGAGACTACTCCATCCCTTAAGGTTGCCTGCTGCAAACAGCCCTGGGAAGAGGCTCAGGCAAAGTGTGATTAGGGTTTGGCATTTGTGGATATCAGCATGACGGACAGTGGTGAGAGACAGACCCAGGAGGCCTATCTTTACTCAACAGGGATGAAGCGGAGATGGCAGAGAAAACACTTTTAAATGGAAAAGTGAAGAGGCTTGGGAGTACAATGGTCACTCAGTCCTGGTGGGGCACTCAGTTGCAGCTTTGGAGGCAATGGGGTAGTGACCCCAACTGGCCTTCCAAGCCTGATCTTTATCCGACAAGGTCGTGTTGTTGAGGGAGGCAGGGAGAGAGACTGGAGGGAGAAGATATAGGAACAATTAGGAAGAGTAGAAATGAAATAAAGTGAATCTGAGGTATTCGTGAAGGAGACAGAATGATATTTAGGGAGACACGGGATTATGAGAAAAGGGGCCAAGATTTGCTTCTTGGATATGAATCATTCAGCAAAAAGTCCTGCCAGGGGATGGGAGAAAGTCAGGAGAGAGATGAGCAGCATGGGATGAGAGCATGCAAGGCTGATTGAATATATGCAAACCAATAAATGTAATTCATCACATAAACACAACTAAAGACAAAAAACATATATTATCTCAATAGATGCAGAAAAGGCCTTCAATAAAATTCAACAGCCCTTTATTTAAAAACTGTCATTAAAATAGTTATTGAAGGAACATACCACAAAATAACAAGCCATTTATGACAAACCCACAGCCAATATCATACTGAATGGTCAAAAGCTGGAAGCATTCCCCTTGAAAACTGGCACAAGACAAGGATGCCTTCCCTCATCACTCTTACTCAACATAGTATTGAAATTTCTGGCCAGGGAAATCAGGCAGAAGAAAGAAAGAAAGGATATTCAAATAGCAAGAAAGGAAGTCAAATAGTCTTTCTTTAAAGATGACATGATCCTATATCTAGAAAACCCCATCAATTCAGCCCAAAAGCTTCTTAAACTGATAAGCAACTTAGCAAAGTCTCAGGATACAAAACCATTGTGCAAAAATCACAGGCATTCCTACAACAACAGACAAGCAAAAAGCCAAATCACGAATGAACCCCCATTTACAATTGCCACAAAAAGAATAAAATACCTAGGAAGACAGTTTACAATGGACATGAAGGACCTCTTCAAGCCACAAACCACTGCTCAAGGAAATCAGAAAGGACACAAACAGATGGAAAAATATGCCATGCTCATGGATAGGAAGAATCAATATCATGAAAATGGCCATATTGCCCAAAGCAATGTACATATTCAATGCTATTCCCATTAACCTGCCATTGACATTATTCACAGAATTAGAAAGAACTATTTTAAAAGTCATACGAAACCAAAAAAACAAAAAAAAACAAAAAAAAAAAACTTATATAACCAGGACAGTCCTAAGCAAAAAGAACAAAACTCAAGGCATCACATTACCCTACTTCAAACTATACTACAGGTCTAACCAAAACAGCATAATATTGGTACAAAATCAGGCACACGGACCAATGGAACACAACAGAGAACTCAGAAAAAAACCCACACATTTACAACCATCTGATCTTTAACAAGCCTGACGAAAATAAGCAATGGGGAAAGGATTCCCTATTTAATAAATGGTGCTGGGAGAAATGGCTAGTCATATGCAGAAAATTGAGGAAGGACCCCTTCCTTACACTTTATAGAAAAATTAACTCAAGATGAATTATACTTAAATTAAAACCCAAAACTATAAAAATGCTAAAAGAAAATCTAGGCAATAGCATTCAGGACATAGACATGGGCAAAGATTTTTTTTTTTTTTTTTGACAAATGCAGAATACTTCTTTATTATAGCAACTTATAAAACAACTATAACATTAAATGCACAATAACCACACTCTACATTATGATTGATGGTGTAACTCAGCACCCTTAGCTTTGAGAGAAAAGCTTGTGAAATTCTCAAAATTCACCGACCTTCTTTATAAAGACATGGGATTGAAATGTACCTACATATTTTTGCTAAAAGCATATATATTTCATTCTCCTCACTTTGTTCATAATCTCAGCATTTTCAGATACCCTCAGTGAGTTAACTCAAAGCCTTTTTTCATGGAAAGAAGTGGCACACTTACATTTGCCAGTGGCAACATCCTTAAACACTAATAACTAATAGGTCACGGACAGATTTTTGACCTAGTACCTTTTTCTTTTAGAGCAAAAAGATCTTTTACCTTAGCATCCAGCCCAGCCCCCAAAGACTGACAATATCCTTCACGTTCCTTTGAAAGCACCTAAACAGCCATTTCCATTTTAATAGCTGGATGTGGATTGTACCCTTCAACCTTAAAGTCTTCAGTTTTGAAGTCATCAATTTTCTCAACTTTTCGAAGAATCTTGAGTTTTGGGAAAGGTCTGGGTTCTCGCTGAAGCTGAATTTTCAGTGGCTCAATGTGATTCAGGTAAATATGTGCATCTCCCAAAGTATGTACAAAGTCACCCGGCTTCAGGCCCGTGATGTGCGCGATCATGTACATGAGCAGGGCCTAGCTGGCGATGTTGAAAGGCACACCTAGGCCGATGTCTCCCGATCGCTGGTACAGCTGGCAGGACAGCTCACCATTCACCACTTAGAACTGGCAGAGGGCATGGCATGGAGGCAGCGCCATCAGAGGAAGATCTCTTGGATTCCAAGTGCACGTGATGATTCTTCTGTCATCAGGGTTGGTTTTGATGGTGTCAATCACTCTTTGCAGTTGGTCAACTCCTTTTCCTGAATAATCTGAATCCATATCTCTATTCTGCCCCAAAATGCCTCCATTGGAAGCCATAAACTGGGCCCAAGTCCCCTTCTTCTCTGGCGGAGAATCCCAAGCTATCCAGAAAGTCTTGGTATCCATTGGCATCCCAGATTTTCACTCCCTTGGAAGGCAGCTCTTCAGCATTTGTGGATCCCTTGATAAACCACAACAGCTCCTCCAAAACACCCTTCCAGAACAGATGTTCGGTTGTCAGCAGAGGAAATTCATCTCTCGGGCTGTAGCGCGCCTGCCTGCAGAACACCGACAGGGTCCCGGTGCCGGTGCGGTCGTGACGCCGCAGGAAAGGATGTGCTCGATTTGCCCCAGGTACTGCATCTCCCTGTGAGGCGGCCGCGGCTGGGCGTCCAGCTCCTGGGCAGCGGGCTGAGAGGGCTGGTGTGGCAGCTCGGAGCTGGCGACGGGCATGGCGCTGCCGGCGGCGGGACGGAGGCAGAAGTGGCGCCGCTGGCGGTGGGACGGAGCCAGGCGAGGTGGTGCAGTGGCAGGAGCCCTTCCGTGCGTTCTTTTCCCGCCGCCGTCCAGCGCTCTGCCTCTTCGTGCTCGGTGGGGTCACTGCTGCCCCAGCTACATGGGCAAAGATTTTATGATGAAAGTACCAAAAGCAGTTGCAACAAACGCAAAAATTGACAAATGGGATCAAATTAAACTAAGGAGCTTCTGCACAGCAAAAGAAGCTATCATCAGAGCAAACAGACAACCTACAGAATTGGGAGAAACATTTTGCAATCTATCTATCTGACAAAGGTCTAAAATCCAGAATCTACAAGGAACTTAAGCAAATTTACAAGAAAAAAGCAACATCATTAAAAGGTGGCAAAGGGCTTGAACAGACACTTCTCAAAAGAGAGACCAGGTGCAGTGGTTCATGCTTGTAGTTCCAGCACTTTGGGAGGCCAAGGTAGATGGATCACTTAAGGTCAGGAGTTTAAGACCAGCCTTGCCAACATGGTGAAACCCCATCTCTACAGAAAATACAAAAATTAAGCTGAGCATGGTGGCTTATGCCTGTAATTCCAGCACTTTGGGAGGCCATGGCGAGCAGATCACGAGGTCAGATCGAGACCATCCTGGTCAACATGGTGAAACCCTGTCTTTACTAAAATACAAAAAATTAGCTGGGCATGGTGGCCCACACCTGTAGTCTCAGCTACTCGGGAAGCTGAGGCAGATTAATCACTTGAACCTGGGTAGCCGAGGGTGCAGTGAGCCGAGATTGTGCCACTGCACTCCATCTTGGTGACAGAGCAAGATTCAGTCTCAAAAAAACAAAAATTAGCTAGGCATGGTGGCAGATACCTGTAATCCTAGCTACTCAGGAGGCTGAGGCAGAAGAATTGCTTGAACCCAGGAGACAGAGGTTGCAGTGAGCCAAGATCTCACCACTGCACTTCGGCCTGCACAACAGAGCAAGACTCTCTCACACACACACACACACACACACACACACACACACACACACACACACAGATATACACGCAGCTAACAAATATATTTTAAAAGGCTCAACATCACTGATGATTAGAGAAATGCAAATCCAAACCACAATGAGATACCATTTCACACCAGCCAGAATGGCAATTATTAAAAAGTCAAGAAACAATGGATACTGGTAAGGTTCTGGAGAAACAGGAATGCTTTTACACCATTGGTGGGAATGTAAATTAGTTCAGCACTGTGAAAGACAGTGTGGCAATTCCTCAAAGATTTAGAACCAGAAATACCATTTGACCCAGCAATCGCATTACTGTATAATGGTATTTATACCATTGTATTATATTTATATCATTATGTTGTATATAAAATATATAATTATATATTATATTATATATTGCATATTATATAATATATATTATACATATTAATATATAATATATATTATAGCTGATTAATATATTCTAGCTAATGCATGACTATATAATATATTATATATATTATTCTAGCTAATGCATAAATAATATATATGTTATGTTATATATTATATATGCATTTGCTAGAATATATTAATCAGCTATAATATATATTATATAATATATAATATATATTATTAATATCTTAATTATTAATTAATAATATATTAATTTTCTATATATTATATTATTGTATTATAATATATTAATATAATATATAATATTAATATTAATATATATTATTAATATTATTAATCAGCTATTATATATTATATATTGAATATATTATATATTCTAGCTAATGCATACATAATATATAATATATGTTATATATTATATATGCATTTGCTAGAATATATTAATCAGCTATAATATATATTATATAACATATAATATACATTAATATATATAATTAATCAGCTATAATATATATTATATAATATATAATATAATATGGTATTTATATCATTATTATATATCCAAAGGAATATAAATCATTCTGTTACAAAAATACATGCATGTGTATGTTCATTGCAGCGCTGTTCACAACAGCAGAGGAATGGAATCAACCCAAATGCTCATCAATGGTAGACTGGATAAAGAAAATGTGGTATATATACACCATGGAATACCATGCAGCCATGAAAATGAATCAGATCACGTCTTTTTCAGACATGTAGATGAAGCTGGAAGTCACTATCCTCAGCAAACAACACAGGGACAGAAAAGCAAATACTACATGTTCTCACTTCTAAGTGGGAGCTGAACAACGAGACCGTGTGGACACAGGCAGGAGAACAACACACGCTGGCCCCTGTTGGGCGAGGGCCGGTGGTAGGGAGAGCATCAGGAAAAACGGCTAATGCATGCTGAGTTTAACACCTAGGTGATGGGATGATAGATGCAGCAAACTACCATGGTACACATTTACCTGTGTAAGAAAACTGCTTGTCCTGCACATGTACCCCAGAACTATAAAGAAAATAAATACATAAATAGAATTTTAAAAAATTTAAAAAATTATCTTAATTGTATGTGGGTTGGTCCCTTTGATTGAAAGTGAAATGGAAATAATTGAAAAAAAAAAAACTTACTATTCAAAATTTACAAAACTAAATAAGAGTAAAACAAATTTACATTTTGCCCCTGGATCGATATAAGACAAAAACATTGTGTGGGAAAGCTGGAGTTGAGGACGAATGAGATTCTGAGAATAAAAATCCCTGGTACATAGTCAAAGTTTCAGAGTCAACTTCAGATTTTTCAAGGATTATAAAATAGATAACTTCATACAACCATCTCCAACAGATAAAAGGAACCAGATAATATCTGTGTTCCAGGGAGAAAGAACAGAAAATTGGCTGAGTTCTGTCACTGACAAAACTTAGTGGGAAGGAGGAATCTGGAAGGTGGGAGGGTGGAGGGATCCCGGGCTTGTGGGGTGGGGAGGGGCTGTGCTTCAGCCTCCCCCTCTCACTGCCCCTCCCCCACCAGGGGCCCTTTGTGAGGTGAAGGCCCCAGCTCTGTGATGCAGGCCTGGGCCCCAGTCCCTAGTCTCCAAGGGACTGCCCAGAGCTCAGTTGCCTGAAGGCAGCATACCTATTCAAATGGAGAGTATTCCGTATCCTCTAAAACTTCTTCGTGAATCATGGAGAAACACCCCCAGCTCCACACCATGGGTGTTGGATATCTTCCTCACCCTGGTATTTGGCGTGGTGTTCTTTTTCCTATTACTACGCCCCTACCGCTCTTACTTCCTTTGTGATCCACCCTCACCATCACCTGAGGACAAGAGAATGGTAAGAAGCCCTCGGGCCGGACCCACACAGCACAATTCTGTTATTAGCTCTGCTGTTCCAAATCCAGTGGAGAGACTTCCGCAATGGGAAGTGTCAGGAGAGACCAGAACATGGTCCTTCCAGGGAGAGGCAGAGCAGCCAGGGGTTGGTAGGGACTGGGATTTCCATCCCAAGCTCTCAGTCCATCTGTGGGGGAGCACAGGAGGCATCAGGGCAAAACCAAACCCCTGGACTCAGTGGCAAGGACCAGTCAGGAGATGGGGGAGGTCTCTGTGGGAGGGCGCTCATAAGCCCCTTCCTGGGGCAGGTGGCTGGGGGCCCAGCCTAGTCTGTGTGGGGTGATCTGGGGGCTGTGCTGAGCCTCCGAGGGCCTCCCACCTGGGCCCGGAGTCTCCTCTGATCTCCTGGGAAGCAGAATCCTACCTGACAGCTCAGGTGTGCCCGCGGGCCTGAGCCTGGGTGTTCGTCAAGTAGAGTAGTACCTTACCGTTACTTACATTATATTATATATTATATATTATACATTATGTATATTATAGTTTATATATGAAACTTATATAATATATATATTTCCTCATATAGTAAATCCCTCTCTGTGGTGGGTTTTATTGTTTGTTTGTTTTTTGAGACGGAGTCTCACTCTTGTCGCCCTGGCTGGAGTGCACTGGCGATCTGGGCTCACTGCAGCCTCTGCCTCCCAGGTTTAAGCAATTCTCCTGCCTCAGCCTCCAGAGTAGCTGAGATTACAGGCACACGCCACCATGCCAGGCTAATTTTTGGTATTTTTAGTAGAGACAGGGTTTCACTATGCTGGCGAGGCTGGTCTCAAACTTCTGATCTCAGGTGATCCACCCTTCTTGGCTTCCCCAAATGCTCAAATTACAGGCGTGAGCCACCGCACCTGGCCCCCTCTTTGTGTTTTTCTAAGAAGAAAAGCAGTTTATCATCCACTTAAACATGAGTGGGAGGAAGCACACCACTCCCAGAGCAAGACGAGAGAGCTGTGCGGTTTGTGAGCGCTGCGCGCTGCGGCTGGGCTGGGGGCAGAGAGCACGAGCCGGTCTCAGCCCCTCACCCTTTCTTGTCTCCCAGGATCTTCTTCTCTCCCTGGATGAAATTCTAGCCCGGTGTCAGCTTATCTCCCAGTGTCAAGGTCAGCGGAGGAGGAGGCGCAGGCCCAAAGGCAGGAAGAAAAACAACAGTCTGAAAGGTAAGGCTCTGCCGGGCACACTAGAGTTCATTTGATCTCGTCTGTCCCCGGAGAGAAGCGACTCTGTCTGAGGAAGTCAATTGAAGAAGCCTGAGATGGGGGCTCCTAGGAAGGAAATCAGAATCCCGGGTCCCTCTCAGATTCCGTGCTGGCATGAAACCATGGTGGGCCGAGGACTGGGTGTTCCCCAGCAGGGCACAGTGTAGGGGGAGGAGGCCAATGCCTGTCTGAATCAGGAGGGGGGTGAGGGGGCTGTGGACAGCTGTTCAACTCTGCTAAGGCTGATTCCTCTTTGAGACCACCCCAGTCCTTTCTCCCCACAGGGCGGCTGTGAGGACTATGGTGGTGGGGGGTCTGTGTGTGGAAGCCCTTTGTGGAAAACAAAGCCTTGCCCTCTGTGCCTCACTATGACTGTCCAGGCCATGTGGCCTTGGACACAGACATGTGGTTTCCAGGGTCTGACTCCCCCTGGTCTTCCCTAAAGAAACATCCACTCAGCCTCCTGTGAGATCCCAGGCCCCTACCTCACTGCCCTAACCCAGTCTCCTCATTTCCAGCTTCCAGAGACCGCCTGACAGGCCTTGAGGGGACTCAGGACTTGTATTCACAACTGCAGCGGTGAGGCACTTCCCCTTTCCTGCATCCTTCCTACCGGGGTTGGGATTCGACCCCAGGGCCTTATGGCAGCCTGGAGGTGACCTGGGATGGGGAGACCAGGGGGACAGAGGATGGGAGTAAAACCATGGAGCAAGGGGTAGGAGAAGAATTGGGGAGTCTGGGTACAGCGCAGTGGAGGGGCATAGGAGGAGAATTGGGGAGTCAGGATGTGGGGCGGTGGAGGGGCATAGGAGGAGAATTGGGGAGTCTGGGTGTGGGGTGGTGGAGGGGCATAGGAGGAGAATTGGGGAGTCTGGGTGTGGGGCAGTGGAGGGGCATAGGAGGAGAATTGGGGAGTCAGGGTGTGGGGCAGTGGAGGGGCATAGGAGGAGAATTGGGGAGTCAGGGTGTGGGGCGGTGGAGGGGCATAGGAGGAGAATTGGGGAGTCAGGGTGTGGGGCGGTGGAGGGGCATAGGAGGAGAATTGGGGAGTCTGGGTGTGGGGCAGTGGAGGGGCATAGGAGGAGAATTGAGGAGCCAGGGTGTGGGGCAGTGGAGGGGCATAGGAGGAGAATTGGGGAGTCAGGGTGTGGGGCGGTGGAGGGTCATAGGAGGAGAATTGGGGAGTGTGGATGCAGCACATTAGAGGGGCATAGGAGGAGAATTGGGGAGTCAGGGTGTGGGGCAGTGGAGGGGCATAGGAGGAGAACTGGGGAGCCAGGGTGTGGGGTGGTGGAGGGGCATAGGAGGAGAATTGGGGAGTCAGGGTGTGGGGTGGTGGAGGGGCATAGGAGGGGAATTGGGGAGTGTGGATGCAGCACAGTAGAGGGGCATAGGAGGAGAATTGGGGAGTCTGGATGTGGGGTGGTGGAGGGGCATAGGAGGAGAATTGGGGAGTGTGGATGCAGCACAGTAGAGGGCATAGGAGGAGAATTGGGGAGTCTGGGTGTGGGGTGGAGGAGGGGCATAGGAGGAGAATTGAGGAGTCTGGGTGTGGGGCAGTGGAGGGGCATGGGAGGAGAATTGGGGAGCCAGGGTGTTGGGCAGTGGAGGGGCATAGGAGGAGAATTGGGGAGTCAGGGTGTGGGGTGGTGGAGGGTCATAGGAGGAGAATTGGGGAGTGTGGATGCAGCACAGTAGAGGGGCATAGGAGGAGAATTGGGGAGTCAGGGTGTGGGGTGGTGGAGGGGCATAGGAGGGGAATTGGGGAGTGTGGATGCAGCACAGTAGAGGGGCATAGGAGGAGAATTGGGGAGTCTGGGTGTGGGGTGGTGGAGGGGCATAGGAGGGGAATTGGGGAGTGTGGATGCAGCACAGTGGAGGAGCATAGGAGAATTGGGGAGTCTGGGTGTGGGGCGGTGGAGGGACCGGGGCCCATGCGCCCACTCTGTCCTATGGCCCTACCTGCTCCTGGCTGCAGCTTGTACCTCCTGTCTCCTGCAGCATCCTGGGGCCGCGTCCTAACAAAGGTGATTTTGGTCGACTCTCTGGTCCAGACCCCCCAGGTGAGGAGTGCAAAAGAGCACCTGATGGAGCCTCCCAGTCCCAAAAACCTCAGGACGTCTTTAGTGCCTCCACTCCTAACCTTCCCCAGGACAGCTTGACAGCAATCGTTCCTGAGAACTTTCCACTCAGTTCTGAACTCCAGAGGCAACCGGAGCAACACATTGAAAGGCTCATTCAACACCGCAGCAACCTGGGAATGACCCAAGAGTCTCCGGATCTGATGCAGCCTCAGGAGAAATTGCCAGGGACAAGTCAGGCCAGGGGCAAACTCAGACCCTTGCAGTCCTCCATGTCCAAGGGCGAAAGCAGCAAGGACATACAGAAGGTGACGTTCCAGCTAGAGAGGAATCCGTGCACACCTCTGGGGCAAATTCTGGGGCAGACCCCACAAAATCTAGCCAGGTGCATGGAAAGCTTCCCAGGGAAGGTTCTGGGAGCAGCCTCTGAAGAGTCAGACAGAGACTTGAAGATGCCCTTGAAGAGAGACTCGGAGGCCTTAAAACGCACAGAGATAGATCATATAGAAAACATCCTGAAATCCCACGTGGGCGTGAAGTTGGGCCAGATCAATGATGCTACAGAGAGTTTGGCTTCTCAAGTGCCCCATGGTCGTCTCCAGAGCATGCCTACTGGCAACATGCAGGCTTCCCAGGAGCTACGTGACCTTACGGCAGCCAGAAGGAGGAACCTGGGGTGCAATGAGCCCGAGAACCCGAAACGTCAAGGCTCATGCAAGAACCAGAGCCGCAGGTTTACCCCTACTCACAAGAGTGAGAACCCAACGAAGCCCAACTTAAAAAAAAGTGAAGAAAGGCTTGAAAAACTGAGGCCTTCCCAACTCACCCCAGTCAGAAAAACAGAAGAAACTCATCAGGATGAAGGCCTCCAGCTGTTGCCATCTAAGAAACAGCCTCCTTCAATAAGCAACTCCAGAAAAACAATCCAAGAATTTTTTCAGTGGGTCTTTTCAATGAAAAAAAGCAAGCCACTACCAGTCACTGCCCACAGCCAGAAAATAGTGAAAAACATATCACATGTGTACAGCGGCTGTGCTAAAGCTGAGGGGCTCAGGACAGCAGCTGGACAGATGCTGGAGGAAAAAATGACACTTTGCCGTGGGCATCATGCCTCGAAGGTAAATCAGCACAAACAGAAGTTCCAAGCCCCAGTCCGTGGGTTGCCCTGCAACCACGGGCAACTCTTACACCCGGAACAGCAGAATGCTGGGCTATGCAGCCAGCAGCCAACAAGCCACTCTCAAGAGCCAGAGTTACCCCAACAGAGAGAGGCATATCAGAGATCAAAAGCCCTTGAAAAGTGTCCAGTGCAAAAATGGGGCCAGCGACATCCCCAACTCTTGCTCCCCAAGAAGGCTGTCTCCCCAGTCAGTGCCCCTGAGGGCAGACTGAAGACACCCAGTACCTTCAGCCATCACTACCATTGTCCAAGGCACTGTCTTCTTTGCAAAGGTATCCAATCTGATCAATCACGAATTCTTTTTTCACTCATGTTCTTGCACCCCGAACATTAAATGTTCCACAATAAATAAATATCACTTTTTCCCCCCCATAAAAGGGTAATGGCTTTTTGTGTCATGCTTGGTGTGGGCTTGTTTTCTAGAAGTGACAGGACATGGAGGGATTCTGAGAGTGGTGTTGTAAGCCCACCTATGTCCTGAGTTCCTTCACTGAAACTTACATTTCCATAATACTGTCTTTACACAAACAACAAAAAATTCTAAAAACAAGATGAGAAAACCTACGAAGATCCCACTCAGAGATATGGTTCAACACATCTTTCTACCACTTACTCTCTACCTCAAACTTTATGCAGCTGTAGGAAGAAGGTTTGCAGAGATGTCACAGGACCGAATATCTCCATGCAGGCTCCAGGAACTGCCAGTCAAGTAGCTTCATGTGTCACAAAATAGTGGAAGCTCGGGTGGGAGAGTGTGGGCCCTGAGTTCAGAAGCCAGGGAAGTCTTGACCCTGGATGTCCTGGTGGAGAGTAGATAATGCCTGCCCTTGGGAAGCCCCTTCTCTCCCTTGCAAAGGCTGGGATGGAGATGGGCCCTCTTAGCTCAGCCTACATACAAAGCACAGAGTCCCCATCCCGCTGCCTCTCCCTTTCTTGCATTCTGGAGTGGTGGTGGGGACAGACCTTCCAGCACTGTGGATGTAAAGGTGGGGGGTGGGGGGAGGCCTTCACGGAGGCTGCCGAGGACCGTGAGCTCCCCTGCCCGAAATGAGTGAATGACCCTGCTCCTGGGTCACCTGCCTTTGTCTGTCTCACCTATGTGTGTCTCAGCTTCAGAGAAGTAGTTCTGGGTGAATGGGGCAGGGCATGCCTGTGTGTGCAGAGGCTTCCAATGGTGGGACTCCGTAGAACTACTGCGGGATGCAGACAAAGAACTGAAAAGGAGGCAAAGCGGTGTGAGGGCTCCATAAGCGGTGCCATGGCCTGGGAGCCTCTGACATTCCAACCCCTTCCACAGGCATAGAGGGGCCTATGGCTCAACCTGGCCCCACCCCAGGGTCTGTCGCTGCTCCAGCTCCCAGACCACAGACCTAACAACGCATGTACCCCCAACACAGAGAGCCAGACTAGTGAGAAGGCAAAGTGAATAAGGGAAGATGAATTTCTTAACGTCTTTAATAAGCTTGCACATAGTAACCTATTGAATTTTTTTTTCTTTTTTTTTTTTGGAGACAGAGTTTCACTCTTTTGCCCAGGCTGGAGTGCAGTGGTACAATCTCGGTTCACTGCAACCTCCAGCCCCTGGGTTCAAGTGATTCTCCTGCCTCAGTTTCCCAAGTAGCTGAGATTATAGGCACCCACCACCACACCTGGCTAATTTTTTACATTTTAAATAGAGGGGGGATTTTGCCACATTGGCCAGGCTCGTCTCAAACTCCTGACCTCCGGTGATCTACCAGCCTTGGCCTCCCAAAGTGCTAGGATTACAGGCATGAGCCCCCGCACCTGGCCTACCTATTGAATTTTTAAAAGGATATGTTGATGATAGGTGAAAAAGCAAGGACTAGAGAACCCCAGGCATGACTCGGGAGTCTGGTGACCTTTAATATACACGTAGCCCCAGGACTGCCCCCAGCGGAGACGTGGTGACTTAGAAGGACCCAGCAGCTGAGCTGGGGTCATACAGCAAATCTGCCCCGGCTCCTGAGGTCCTTCCTGGCCCCACAGACCAGCAGGGGAAGAGGCAGGCAGGCAGGCAGGATTTGAACACACAAGGCAGCTGGAAGTGATCTGTCCAGAATGGACAGGGGGTGGGCAGGGCAGGAGCCGTCCCCGCTCTGTCTCCCTCTGCTTTCAGAGCAGCTTCCTCCTCTCTGGGCCCTCTCCATATGGGAAAGCAGGAGGTCCCCACAAATCAGGGAGAGGAATGTGAGGTCTCTAGAGGGAGTTTCTGTGCCTTGTGCACATACAGGCGTGCAGGAGGCCCAGTTCCGGGGGCCTCATTTCCATGGTGGAGAGGACTGTGCCAGGTGGTGCCACTGATTTAGATGACAATGGAAATGGCCCTGCCCCCAGCATGTGGGACTGGCTGGCACTTGGGGTGAAGGGGGCAGTAGGCAACAGTCCCCAGCATGTGGCCTGTCCTAGGGCCGGGTCCTGTCTGGCGCCCAGATGACTGAGGCAGCCTCCAAATGGACCCAGCAGTGACTGCAGAGCCAGGACCAGCAGGAGGGGCTGGGACCTGGAGCAGAGATCAGCTTCAGTCCCCCTAGGGAGTTCAGGAGAGAGGGTCACAGAGCTGGGACCCTGACTGCTGAGGATGGACCATGCCTGGCTGCTGCTGGGTTCCCTCAGGAAACCAAGAGGTGAGTTCTGGGACGTGGAGGAGCTGGACGTGGACCCCACGGCTCAGGCCAGGAGAAGCGCCACAGGAAACACTGGCCGACCAACAAGAACATACAAAGGCGCAAGCTCTTACCCCTCCGTGACTCAGTCTCCCATGGGGTGCAACGAGGCCAGCAATGGAGAGACCACAGAGACCTCCCACAGAAACCTCACAGAGACATCTCATACAGAGAGCCCACCGGGACCGCTCACTGCCACAGAGACAGACACACTGTGGCCTCCACAGAGACCCCACAGAGCTCTCGGAGACCTCATGGTGCCCCACAGAGACACAGCACTGAGATTCCCAGAGTCCTCACACAGACGTCACACAGACCCCTTCAGAGAATCCCAGAGACCACACTGAGAGACTTTATTCAGTCCCACAGAGACCTCCTGCAAATTTCAGAGACCTTCCTTGGTTCTCACACAGAGGCCTCACACAGACACCCGACAAAGGCCTCAGAGACTTTACACGAATCATAAAACAGGGAACTCATGCAAAGACTCATGCAGCTCACTGCAACCTCTGGCCTCCAGCCCTAGAAATGGCACCCAGCACTCCCCTACCCAACGGCCTCACAGAGACCTCTCTCAGAGTCCTCATACAGAGACCTTGCCTGGAGACCTCCCACTCTCCACAGAGACCTTGTAGAGATTCCTCACACATGTATGTCTTTTTATGCTTTATGGCCACTTTTCTTCTTTTATGTTTGTTTAAGTTCCATTTAGGTTTTAAATATTAGAACTTTGTCAGATGTACAGGTTTCAAATATTTTATTTTCTGTTCTATAGGTTGCCTGTTTACTCTGTTCACAGTATCTTTTGCTATACAGAAGCTCTTTAGTTTACTTAGATCCCATTTGTCAATTTTTGATTTTGGTTTAATTGCTTCTAGCATTTTTGTCCTAGAGTCTTTGCCATTTCTTGTGTCCTAAATTGTATTTCCTAGGTTATTATCCAGAGTTTTTATAGTTTTAGGTTTTACATTTAGATCTTTAATCCACATATATTTTTTCAATTGATGCTGAAAAAGCATTTGATGAAACTAAACATCCTTTCATGAAAAAAAAATCCTAAAAAAAGGGTATAGAAAGGACACATCTCGACATAATAAAGGTTATATTAGAGAGACTTTCACGTAGTATCATATAGAATGATAAATAAATAAGTCTTTCCTCTTAGATGTGGAAAATGACAAATTTCCCACTTCAACTGGTGAAGCATAAACCCTTCTGCTGCCACCATAGCCGGCTCTTACCTGCAAGCACCACCTACTGGCCTGA
Source organism: Aotus nancymaae (assembly GCF_030222135.1). NCBI lineage: Eukaryota > Metazoa > Chordata > Mammalia > Primates > Aotidae > Aotus > Aotus nancymaae. The sequence continues at coordinate 24,761,587 of NW_026988455.1, forward strand.
CAGTGAAATTGCATGACCTAATACAAAGTCACTACCACCAGTGCACAGCGCATGAAAATGAGATTCGCGTTTCAGTACTTCTGTGATTCCAGCTCTCAAAAGACCGTGGGCTGCTCACATGCCCCGTATATTACTACTACAACTGGAATTTGAAAAGGCCACCACGCTAACGCTATTAATACAAAAGAAATCATACAGATCAGATGCTCCTCACCTGGCCATTTCCGTCAAGGCTGTTGCTTTTGCTTGTCAGGCTTGGTGGCTCACATCTGTCCAGCTTTGTCCCCTTCTCAGGGGCTAAGCAGAGAACTCAGGTTACTGTACACTGTGCAATAGGCCAGTCCATTGCCTGAGGCAACAGAGAACTTCTCCCTGTGCACAGATATCGAGCATGACTCATCTACTTCCACCACAGTCAGCTAGAATCTGTAAGGCCACTTACTAACTTGAAGGGTGAACTGAATAACCCAATACAAAATCTGCTGAGGCAAATGCATTACAAATGAAAAACAGTTCCTGAGGCCTCCACTATCTAGGACCTGAAGGAGGCCAGGCAACAACAGTGACACTGTGTCTCAAAAAAAAAAAAAAAAAAAAAAGGATAATTGTAATTCTAAATTCTTAGAATTATTAGAATAATAATGTAGGTTGAAATTTTTTCAGTATCTGGAATATATAACAGTTTTGGGAAAACACCAGTGAGAAAAATTTGTAGAGTGTTCTGTGTAGACCAGAAATCAGAAGGTGATAAAGTAACAATTGTATTTGAATAATCTGGAGTTATGATGTGTATTTGGCATTCATCTCCTTCTATTTTTCAATGAAGAGAAAAGGAATAGATGACATCTACATGTGAAATGGGACACAGAGTTTTAAAGATGATTCTCAAAGAAAGTTGCTAACACAATTACTCACTTGATGTCCCGACACAGGGCTGTGGAGGAGATGGTGGCTGCTGATGGTGACTGGCAGGCACAGGGTTGGTTTTAGCCACTATTTTGTCCATGAGAGACATTGGGCTGTCGTGTACTACATGCAGGTGAGTTTCTAAAGCTCAGATGAGGAGAGAAACGTGAGAACACAGAAGATGGGAAAATTGAAGATCTCACTACCTCAACCACACTCCACTGAGGAGAACTTGTCACTGAGATGCCTGGAATATGCAGGGAGTAGAGAGGATTTTGGGGAATATTATCCATGAAAGAACAGATCCAACCTAGTTGACCTCCCCATGGAAGGAGGGTTTAAATGTTTGTTCACAGATAATGGTGGCTTATGTCAGGATTCCCACAGGTTTCAGAAATAGCCTTCATTGACAAATGCCATACTTCATTTAGAATTGATTCCCATCTTGAGAACCCATGAAATTCTGGAGGGAAATTCCATCAATCTGTGGGGTGTGTGCCTCCCCCCCAGGATTTCTTACCCTATCCCTGTCCCCACCTGTCCTCCAGACATTTACAGAATTAACATGTAATGTTCCCACCAGATTGTGCTGTCAACTGAAGAATCACCCAATTCATAAATTTAGAAAGGAGATTTTATTTCTGATAAAGGGTTGAAGCTGCAGGACGGCCATCTTAACAGGCTGGGAAGCAAAGCCTCCCACAGAGACTGTGAGGAGGCACTTCAAGAGAGGGAAAGATGAGAAATGAACTCATGCGAATGGATTGACCAGTGCACACACTCGGCAGGCTATAGAAGGAGCTATGGATATTCATGTGGCAGGCAGGTTCACGTGTAATAAGCAAACACACCTGTTACATACACTTCGTGTTTGCTTTGGGGTGAGGACTTAAGAACTAAGTGAATTACAGTTGGGCACTATACATCAAAAGGGCTTTTTCTGTGCCAGTACCATGCTGTTTTTCTAAGCATATCTGTGTAGTAAAATTTGAAGTCAGGGAATATGGTGCTTCCAGCTTTGTTTTTTGTTTTTTTTTTCTTAGGATTTCTTTTGCTATTCCGACTCCTTTTTGATTCCATATGATGTTTAGGATTTTTTAAACTATGTAATCAGTTACGTTGGTTATTTGATAGAAATTGAGTTGAATCTGTATATTGCTTTGGGCAGAGTGTTAGTCTATTTTGCATTGCTATAAATTAATACCTCAGGCCAAGTGATTTAAAAGGACAGGAGTTGTATTTGGCTTCTACCCCTGCAGGCTCTGTGAGAAGTGTGGCATCAGCATCCGCTTCTTGTGAGGGCCTCAGGAAGCTGACAATCACAGTGGAAGGCAAAGGGGGAGCAGGTTGTGTCACGTGGTGAGAGGGGGACATGAGAGGCGACGAGGGTCGCCAGACTCTTTTTAACAATCAGATCTCGCAGTAGCTAATACAGAAAGAATTCACTAATTACCATAGAGTGGGTATGAAGCCATTCCTGAAAAACTTTTCCCCTTGACCCAAAACCTCCCAGGAAGCCCCATCTCAAATATTATGGATCACATTTCACCATGAGATTTGGTGGGGAGGGGCAATCTTCTGAACTACATCATTGCACTCTGTGTCCCCAAACTCATGTCGTTCTTAGATTGCAAAATGATCCTTTTTTTAAAATACATTCCAAAGTCGTGGTCAACCTCCAACAAAAAATTCCAAAGCCTCCTCTGAGTCATAAGACAGTTTCCCTGCAGCTGTAAGTATGAAAATGTTGGAGTTACTTACTTGCAATGTGCAATAGTGGCACAGACATTGGGTAAACACTTTCAATACAAAAGGAATAAGTTGCACAAAGGAATGTCCAACTGACACCCCACACACCTAAAGCCTAGTAGGGCAGATATTAAATCTTAAAGCTACAAAACAATCTATCATAACTTTATGTACTTCGGTCAGGACACAGTAGGACAAAGTGGGCCCCAAAAACCTCAGGCATCTTATCCATGTAGCTGGGCACAGCTCATGGGGCTACTTTCACAAGTTAAAGTCAAGTGCCAGAAGGATTTTCAGGCTGAGAGTGGAAGCTGCCTTTGGCTCTGCCATTCTGGGGTCATGAGGGTCGTGGCCACATTCCCAGAGCTTTACTATGAAGTGCCCTAGTGGGGACTCTGAATGGGGGCTCCAATGCCATCTTTCCCCATCCTTGCCACTGCCCTTGTAGAGGCCGTCTGTGGTGGACCACTCCTGTGCACACTTCTTCCTGGGCACGTAGTGTTCTCTACACATCATCTGAAATGTAGGCAAAAGCTGCCCAGCCTCCTTCAGGTATGCAAAATTGATTCAGTATTCAAAAATCAATCAACATATCACTAGGCTAAAAATCAAAAAGGTTTTATGAGCATATCAACTGACACCAAGAAAGCCTTTGACAAAATCCACCATCCACTTATCATGAAAATTTGCAAGACACTAATACTAGAAAGGTACTTTCTGAACTTGATAAAAAGCATTTACCCAAAGAATTACAGCTAACATTGTAGTTAGTAGTGAAGAACCAAATGCTCTTCCCTAAGATCAGGAGCAAGGCAAAGACGTCCAAACTCACTACTCATAGTCAACATAATACTGGAAGTTCTAGCAAGTACAACGTGGCAAGGAAAAGAACTAAAAGGCATACAGATGGGAAAGAAAGAAAGAAAACTGTCCCTATTGCTAGATGACATGATCATCTACATACAGAATCCCAAGGAATTTTCCTTAACAAACCTCCTAAACAAGAGAGACCAGCACATTTGCATAATACAAGATCAACACACACAAAAATCAACTAAATTTTTATATACTAGCAACAAACATGTGGAAACTAAAATTAAAAACACAAAAATGCTGACAAAAAAAAAAAAAGACCTAGTTAAATGGAGAGACATACTGTGTTCATGGATTGGAAGACTCAACATAGTAAAGATGTCAGTTCTCCACAAACTGATTTGAGGATATAACACAATGCCTATCAAAATCTCAGCAGTTTTTCTTTTTCTTTTTTGAGATGGAGTCTTGCTCTGTTGCCAGGCTGGAGTGCAGTGGTGCCATCTTAGCTCACTGTAACATCCACCTCCCAGTTTCAAGCGATTCTCCTGCCTCAGCCTCCGAAGTAGCTGGGACTACAGATGTGCGCCATCATGCCCAGCTAATTTTTGTATTTTTAGTAGAGACAGGGTTTCAGCATGTTGGCCAGGATGGTCTCAGTCTCTTGACCTCGTAATCCACCTGCCTCAGCCTCCCAAGTGCTGGAATTACAGGTGTGAGCCACCGCACCCTGGCTTGTTTTTCTTTTTTCTTTTTTTCTTTTTTTGTTTTTTTGAGATGAAGTCTCACTCTGTTGCCCAGGCTGGAGTGCAGTGGTGCAATCTCAGCTCACTGCAATCTCTGCCTCCCAGGTTCAAGCAATTCTCTTGCCTCAGCCTCCCAAGTAGTTGGGATTACAGGTGCCTGCCACCACACCTGGCTAATTGTTCAAATTTTATTAGAGACGGGGTTTCACCTTGTTGGCCAGGCTGGTCTTGAACTCCTGACCTCAAGTGATCTGCCTGCCTTGGCCTCCCAAAGTGCTGGGATTACAGGCATGAGCCACTGTGCCCACCCTCAGCAGTTTTTCATACTGAGGCGGGAGGACATAGAGAAGCACATTCTAAATGTATATGGAAAGGCGATGGACCTAGAATAGCTAAAACATTTTGAAAAAGAACTAAAAAGAGGAGCCGGGTGCAATGGTGCATACCTGGAGTCCCAGCTATTCAAGAGGCTGAGGTGGGAGAATCAGTTGAGCCCAGTTCAAACTCAGCCAGGCAAAATATCAAGACCCTGTCTCTAAATAAGTAAATAAATAAATTGAATGGGAGGAGTCACTCTACTTGATGTTTAGACTTACTATAGGTACAGCTGTTAAGACTGTGTGATACTGGTGAAGGTACAGACACATACATTAATAGAACAGAATAAAAAATCCATATAGGCGTGCCCATCTGATTTTTGATAAAGTGCAAAAAATAATTAAATGGAGGAAGGATGGCCTTTCAAAAAATGATGGTGAAACAATGGGACACCTATAGGAAAAAGAATGGACCCAAACCTCACGTCTTATATGAACATTCACTGAAAATGGATCACAGACATAAACATGAAAGGTAAAACTAAAAAACCTTTAGGAAAAGTAAATAGGAGAAATCACCTGGATTTAGGGTTAGGTAAAGAATTCTTGGACTTGGCCCCCAAAGTGCAATATGGGAAAATTATAAATGGGACAGGGTTTCAGCATGTTGACCAGGATGGTCTCTCATGAAAATTTTTAAATTTTGCTCTGCAAAAGACCCTGCTAAAAAGATGAAAAGGCAAGCCAGAGACTTAAAATATTTGCCAACCACAGATTCAACAAATATATAAAGAATTCTCAGCTCGGCGTGGTGGCTCATGCCTGTACTCCCAGCACTTTGAGAGGCCAAGGCGGGCAGATCACCTGAGGTCAGGAGTTCAAGACCAGCCTGGCCAACATAGAGAAACCCCGTCTCTACTAAAAATACAAAAATTAGCCAGACGTGGTGGTGGGCGCCTGTAATCCCAGCTACTTAGAAGGCTGAGGAGAATCGCTTGAACCCCAGAGGCAGAGGTTGTGGTGAACCGAGGTCACACCATTGCACTCCAGCCTGGGAAACAAGAGCAAAACTCTGCCTAAAAAAAAAAAAAAAAAAAAAAAAAACCAGAATTCTCAAACTCAACACGAAAAAGCAAAACTGCAATTAGAAGATGGGCAAGGCTGGGTGCCTTGGCTCTCATCTATAATCCCAGACTCTGGAAGGCTGAGGTGGGAGGACCACTTGAGCCCAGGAGTTTGAGACCACCCTGGACAACATAGTGAGATGCCATCTCTACAGAAAAAAAAACAAATTAATCATCCAGGCATGGATGCACACACCTGTAGTCCCAGCTACTCAGGAGGCTGAGGTGGAAGGATCAGTTGAGCCTGGGAGGTCAAGACTGCAGTGAGCCCTGCCACTGCACTTCAGCTTGGGTGACACAGATGAAAGAAGGAAGGAAGGAAGGGAGGGAGGGAGGGAGGAAGGAAGGAAGAGACGGAGGGAGGGAGGGACCAACTACTGATATGGTGACAACTTGGATGCATCTCAAGGAAACTATGCAGAATGGAAAAAGCCAGTCTCAAAGGTCACAAACAGTATGATTCCATTTATAAATCGTCTTATAATAGTGACATTATAGAGATGGAGAGTGGATTATTGGTCGCCAGGGGTTAGGGATGGGAGGCCAGGAGGGCAGACCTCTTATGTCTTTCCCTCCAGCTGCTCTGAGGTCACATGAGCACTTGCTTTTAATTCTTCAAGACAGATGTAACTTCACAGTATACGAATGGTCTGCCGATGTTTTCCAGGGGGAAGGACAGGAGAATCTGCATTGCACACTACAGTTCGGAAGCTTCATCACAGTTCTTCTCATTGGCTCCGTGTTTCTTCCCATAGTTCTATCAGTTTTCTCATCTCTTTCCTCCTCCTTACCTCCACCCAGCAGAACCTCTAAAATTCACATCATTGGCCATGGACACACAGGAACTCAATTATTGCCTGGACTTTTCACAACCTACTCGGAAAAACAAAAGCATATGGCTTCTAAATGGCTGCCATTTATGATTTCAGGCATACCTGCTACTCAGGTATGCTTATTCAGGGTTGTTGGGGAGGTCTCAGTTCCTCTACTTCTTACGATTATTATCACATGAATATATTCCCTTCTAGCCCATGTGCATCTTGAGTGCAGGGACTCTCTTATTCAACTTTTTATCACTCTCTCTTTTAAAAATCTCAAGTGCTGGGCAGGCACGGTGGCTCATGCCTGTAATCCCAGCACTTTGGGAGGCCAAGGTGGGTGGATCACAAGGTCAGGAGTTCGAGACCAGCCTGGCCAAGATGGTGAAACCCCATCTCTACTAAAAAAAAACAAAATTAGCTGGGCATGGTAGCTGGCACCTGTAATCTCAGCTACTTGGGAGGCTGAGGTGGGAGAATCACTTGAACCCAGGAGGTGGAGGTTGCAGTGAGCCAAGATGGCGCCACTGCAACAGTCGGCAACAGAGCAAAGGCTCCGTCTCAAAAAAAAAAAAAAAAAAAAAAAATCTTGAGTGCTTAGCACAGTGACTGAAAACAGACACTTAAAATATTTGTCATGGAACAAATATGCCTTATATGGCACCTGTGACCCTTCCTTTCTTCCTTCCTTCCTTCTCTCCTTCTTTTTTCTTTCTCTTCTCTCTTTCTTTATTTTTCCTTTTCCTTTGACTTTGGTTCAACATATTTCAATGCCTAAAACATGTTGACCAACTACAGCCCACTTTGCCTGTTTTTGTAAATAAAATTTTATTGAAACATAGTGACATTCGTTCATTTATATATTATCTATGGCATGTTCATACAATAGAAGAATTGAATAGCTGTGATTGACTGTAGAGTCCATAAAACCCAAAATATTTACTATCAAATCTTTTACAGAAAAAGTTTGCTGACCCCTGCTTTTCAGGGATTGGTTGATGAGAAATTTTATATTCCATTCCTGAGTGATAACGCTAAGTACAAAACTCATTACTTCAAAAAAAATTTTACATTCTTTTTCCTAACATGCCCAGAATATCAATCACTCATATAATTTGAGTTAAGAGGAATCTTCCACATAATCTATTCTGTGTCCCTTGTTTGCAGCTAAGGTCTGTGCGGAGAGACTTTCCTGAAACCTTCCTCAAAATCGTCTTACCTGCTTTTCGTGTAGTTCAACTTCAATCCTGCAAAGCCTGTGTGAATTAGTCTTACTAGTAATTCCAAAAACTAAATTCAGGGCAACATTTCTACCCATGCATTTGGATGGAACATTTGTACTCAATGGGAAAGCCAAGGTACAACCCAAGCAAGTAGAAATTCGCCTCTGAACATTCTTCCCTCCAGAACACATGACGGCTTCCTATTCCAAAGAGAAGCAAAGGACCGCTAATGCTTCCTTGCCCACCATTACTTTTATATTTTACTATTTCTAATCAATAAGATTCTATTAATAATTTTTTTTTAATTTAGATACTCATGAGAAGTCGTTTCATTAAATGCAGCCTGTGATACTTCTGCAGCATTTTTTTTATTAATGGACATTATTCTTTTTTCTAGCTTCCCCCCCCATTAATGGACATTATCTTTAGGTCACTTTTAGGTTTATTGAGAGATGAGCAGGAATTAAATATAGCCCCCTCTTCCCACCCCTCCCCAACTAGCAGCTTCCCCTGTTGTTAACACCTTGCTTTGGAATGATACATTTGTTTCCATTGATGAACCAATACTGATGCCCTACTATTAACTAAAGTCCATTTTTTTTTTTTTTTTTTTTTTTTTTGAGACGGAGTTTCGCTCTTGTTACCCAGGCTGGAGTGCAATGGCGCGATCTCGGCTCACTGCAACCTCCGCCTCCTGGGTTCAGGCAATTCTCCTGCCTCAGCCTCCTGAGTAGCTGAGATTACAGGCACGCGCCACCATGCCCAGCTAGTTTTTTGTATTTTTAGTAGAGACGGGGTTTCACCATGTTGACCAGGATGGTCTCGATCTCTTGACCTCGTGATCCACCCGCCTCGGCCTCCCAAAGTGCTGGGATTACAGGCTTGAGCCACCGCGCCCGGCCAACTAAAGTCCATTATTAACAGTAGGGTTCACTCTTGTGTTGTACATTCTATGACCAAATGCATAATGTCATGTGTCATCATTATAATACCATATAGAATGGTTCCACTGCCTTCAAAATCCCATGTGCTCCACCGTATTCCTCCCTCTCTTCTTCCTTCTGTGCTTTCCAAATCCCTTTGTATCATTGATCTACTGTCTATAGATTTGCCGCTTCCAAAATGTCATATAATTGAAACCACACATCACATAGCCTTTTCACATTGGCTTCTTTCACTTAGCAACACGCATTTGTGTGCAAGTTATGTAGATATACGTTTTCAACTCATAGGGTAAATACCAAGGACTGTAGTTGCCTGATGTATGGGAAGACTATGTTTAACTTTGTAAAGACATTGCCACATTTTCTCCCAAAGTAGCTGTACCATTTTGTTTTCCCACTAGCAGTGAAGGCTGATGATACCAAATGCTGGTAAAAATGTCTTTACCAGCATTTGGTATCATCAGCATTTTAGATTTTGGTTATTCTAATAGGGGACTCCTTATTGCTTGAATTTGTGTTTCCCTGATGTGTCAGGCTGCTTTTGCATCACTATAAAGAAATAGCTGAAGCTGGGCAATTTATAAAGAAAGGAGGTTTAATTGGCTCACAGTTCTATATGCTGTAGAGTAAGCGTGGCACTGGTACCTGCCCCTGGTTAGGACCTCAGGAAGCTTACAGTCACAGTGGAAGAAGGAGGAACAGGGGCAGCGCTTAGTGAGAGTGGCAGCAGAAGGTGGGGGAGGTGCCAAACTTTTTAAACAACCAGATCTCACATGAACAGAGTGAGAACTCATTTATTATCATGAGGACAGCACCAAGCCATTCATGAAGAATCCTCCCCCATGACCCAAACACCTCCCACCATGCCCCACACACCTCCCACCACGACCCACCATCAACATTAGGGATTACAGAGTTATATTTCAACATAAGATTTGGAGAGGACAAGCATCCAAGCTATATCACCTGATAGCATATGATGTTGAACATCTTTTCCTATGCTTGTTTTTAAGCTGTATATCTTATTTGGTGAGGCATCTGTTCAGATAGTTTGTCAATTTAATTGGGCTGTTTGTTTTCTTATTGTGAATTTTTAAGAGCCCTTTGCATATTTTGGATACATGTCCTTTGTGTTTTGCAATGATTTTCTCCTAGTCTGTGACTTGTCTTTGCATTGTCTTAACAGTATCTGTCACAGATAAGAAGATTCTAATTTTAATGAAGTCCCACTTACCACTTTTTTCTTTCATGGATCATGTTTTCAATGTCATATCTTAAAACTCATTACCAAAACCAAGGTCACCTAGATTTTCCCTTACGTTATATTTTACAGGTTTTATAGTTTTGTGTTTTACACTTAGATCTATGATTTTCTTTTGAACTAACTTTTGTGAAAGATGTAATGTCAGTGTCTAGATTCTTTCCTTTTCTTTATCGTAAGGAACTTCAGTTCCAGCACCATTTGTTAAAAAGACTATCTTTTCCCTTTCTCCATTGAATTGGTTTTGCCCGTTTGTCAAAAATCAGTTGGCTATATTTGTGTGAGTTGATTTCTGAATACTCTATGCTGTTTATTTGATCTATTTGTCTTGTTTTTCACCAATGCCACACTGTTTTGATCATCGTAGCTTTACAGAAAGACTCGAAGTCAAGAGGAGTCAGTCTTCTTTGTTCTTCTTCAATATTGTTTCAACAATTGCATATTTTTGCCTTTTCATATAAACCTTAGAATCAGTTTGCAGATATCCACAAAGTACCTTTCTAGGATTGCACTGAATCTATAGATCAAATTGGGAGGAACTGACACACAGCAAGATTGAGCCTTCTTATCTATTAACATAGTTTGTCTTTCCATTTATTTAGATCTTCTTTGATTTATCTAATCAGAGATTTGTAGTTTTTCTCACATACATTTTGTACTTCTTTTGTTAGCATACTATGGATCTCTCTCTCTCTCTTTTGGTAATGATGCTAATAATGTTGTATTTTAATTTCAAATTCTAATTGTTCATGGCTGGTGATAGTAAAAAGAAAATACTTTCATGTATTAAGCTTGTATTCTGCAACTTTGCTATATTCTAGAACTAATTAGTTCTAGATTTGTTTGTTTGTTTTGTCAGCTCTTTGGAGTTTTCTACATAGACAATCATGTCATCTGTAAACAAAGACAATTTTATTTTCTCCTTTACAATTCATGTACTTTTTATTTCCTTTTTTTGTCTTATTGTCTACAGTGTATTTTCAAAGCAATATATAACTACATATATGATTACAGATAACAAGGTGCATCCTTTAAACCAAAGTCTATAGTATTTTAATTGTAAGTTTTAAATGCATCTTCTAAGCACTAGATAAAATTCTTAAAAACAGGAATGTCTTTGAATGTATTTCCATAGTCTACCACAGAGTCTGTACGTGGTAAGCACTCAATGAGTATGTAGTGGGAATTAACTTAAGATATAACTTTAAAACTTAACATCTGTGTCTGGGGTTTTAGCAGAAAATAGAATTCACATCAGATGCTTCAAATGAAGAGACTTTAACACAGTGGACTCTCAGTCATGTCTGCCATTAGAATCAAAATTCCCCCTGTCTGAGAGTAAGACATGGGCTTCTCAGGTAATTCCAATGGCCAGCAGTGGTTAAAAATCAGTAATAAAAAGACTACCTGTAGAAGTGTAGACAAGACTAAGAAAATCAAAAAGAGATGTTGAGGCACTTGCTTTATAAATAAAGAAACTGAAGCTGAGTGAGGAAAAGTAACTAGCTCAAGGTCATGAAGGTAGTTGATGGTGGAGATGGGCTTCAAGCCCAGGGATGTCTAACTCTATACTCCATGCTGCCTTCCAAATGAGTTTTTCTCTGGAACAAAATGTAATATTTGACCAAGCCTGAAGTAAAAAAAAAACACTTTCGAAGTAAGCACAAGATGCTCTTTCACTTAAAACCACATCAAATAGATTAAGATCAAAGTTTTCCTTGTGTTCTCAAATGAATTAGGGCCTGAAATAAAACCCATCTAGTTTCTGTGATTAATATGACACGTGATGTTGTCTCCTTTTCTCTCCATCTTGCAGATAAAATCATGTCTGAATTTTTCTGGAAAGAGAATGATGAGAAGCCAGAATGACAGATATTATATCTGCTAATGTGTAGTCTGGGAGATGGGACCCCTCGCAGGGAGTGGGTTAGGAGGGCAGAGAAGATGTTGACCTCTGATTAAAGCAAATGCTCAGACCTGGATTTTGAAAACTCTTTCCTTTCCAGTGTTGCTGGGGATAACATCGTAGCTTTACCTCTGAACTAAGGACTTCATACAAATACATTTTCAATTCATCTGCCACTTACTATTGACTAGATTATAAACCACTTAAAGCTTCTGAGACTAGCAGTTACCTCTTAAAATGAAGTGGTCTTCTGATTTTGTGTAACACGCATTTGTCTTTAAAATGCTTTATGTTTTTTATAATTTTCTCCTCTTATTACCTAATTCACAAGTTCATTCTATTTTATACACCTTACATGTCCCTATGCTATTCATGCTGAAGTCTCTTTCACTGCAAAATGAAAGATAAAATTAAATGATTGTCAGGAAGGCACTGAGCTTAAACTGAAGCAAGTTCGTTGGATGCCGGCAGCACCCTGATCTGAAGAAACATCTCAGGGTCTGTCTGCAGCACTTGCACATCAAAGGAAGGTGTGAGTCCAGAGGTCTGGACCCAGCTTATAGAAGTGGGACACCAGTCACCAAATACTGAAGAAAAAAGCAGAACCAAGAGAAGAAAAAAAAAAGAAACACTGTAGACAGTCCTCTTCGAGGAGTTCTTCAGATAGAATATATAGTCAAAAGAAAGAAGGAAGGAAATCAAGATCAAAGTCAAGATCTTTGTCCAGAGATCAGCCTTGTTCTCATTCTTATGACAGAAGACACAGGCATCAATCAAGCAGTAGCTCTTATGACTGTAGAAGGAAAGTAACTCGAAGTCATTCAAGGGGTCGAGGGAAATTCTTTGGAGTTGAGTTAAGAGTTAAGTCTAGATCAAAAAGCAGAATAAGGTCTGGGTCAAGACCTTGTCCATGTTCTCACAGTCGGAGCAGTGAAAGCTCCAGCCACAGAAGAATGCATAGTCGGTCTCAGGATAAAGAACAACGTAAAGGCAGAGCTAAGGAGAAAAGAAGAGGGATTAAGGGAAGGACAAGGATTACATCACATCAAAGGTGGGGAATCTAGAAACATCAAAGCTGGATTAGAGAACATCTGCCACCAGCTGAGCAGACCAAAGCCAGACTACAGCTGGTTCTTGAAGCTGCTGGGAAAGCTGATGAGGCATTGAAAGCCAAAGAGAGAAATGAGGAAGAAGCAAAGAGAAGAAAGGAGGAAGACCAAGCCATCCTGGTAGAACAAATAAAAAGAATAAAATAAATGGAAGCTGTTGAAAGAGATTCCTTTGTTCAGCAGACATTCAGATCAATTAAGAAGTCAAAAAGTTAGTGGAATCTACTGAAGCACAACATGCAACTTCAACATCAGGACCAGCATCACTAGGTGTTGATCCACTCAGTACCAAAAACGAAACAGAAATGAGCAGCATCCCTACCGCCATCAAGTACCAAGATGACAATTCCCTGGCCCATCCACATTTATTTACAGAGAAAGCTGATGCTGAGGGAAAATGATTTAGAGGTTAATTGCTCTCTGACAAGAAAGATGAATAGGCAGTCCTGTGGCCTAAGTAAAATACATACGGTTGGATTGGATGGCCCCAGTAACATTGGAAATTTAGGTTTTTAAAATACCAATATTAACTTTTTGCCCTTAAAAAGAATTCAGCTGATTATATAAAAAGGTAATCTCATTTCATTCTTCTCTCATGTAGACTTGAATATGTGTTGATTTTCTTTAACAAAATCAACTTGTTTTTAAGCTGTATACTTCAAGCTGTAATATTGTGAAAATTAAAATGTAAAATTTAAGAATGCATGAAAGAGAGGCATGAAAAATATTACACTCTTAACAAAGCTAACTATACATTTTTTAAAAAGATTCTCTGGGTGTGGCAAGTGCTCTGCAGTGGACCGCAGTTTCCAGAGCTCCCTATTAATGCCTAATGGACCCAGGCTGTCTATCTGGATGCCAAAGGCATATGTGAATGTATCTTCTGTCCTGCTTCAGCCAATTCCCTAGTATTGACTATGAAAGTCAGCAGATGGGTGTGTTTGGGGTTATGTTGTTTTGTTTTATTTTGCTATGCAGAATATATATTTTAAAAGAGTTTGAATGCATTTGACAGTGGACTAATATGCAGAATTTACAAGAAATTCAAACAAAATCAACAAAAATACGTCTAAAGAATCCCATTAAAACGTGGAAGAAGGACATGAATAGTCAGTTTTCAAAAGAAGTCATACAAATTGCCCACAGGCATTTGAAAACAAGTTCAACATCACTAATCATCAGAGAAATGCAAATTAAAACCACAATGAGATACCATCTAACACCAGTCAGAATGGCTATTAAAAAGAGAAAAAATAACAGATGTTGGCAAGACGTAGAGAAAGAGAACTTTTATACACTGTTAGTGCGACTGTAAATTAGTACAACCTCTGTGGAAAACCATACAGAGATTTCCCAAAGAACCAAAAATAAAACTACCATACAATCTAGCAATCCCACTACTGAGTGTCTAGCCAAAGAGAAAGAAATAATTATCTTAAAAAGATACCTGGACTCATATGTTTATCACAGCACTATTCACAATAGCAAAGATATAGAATCAACCTAAGTATCCATCAATGGCTGATTGGATAAAGAAAATGTATTATACACACTTGAACACCTACTCAGCCATAAAAAAGAATGAAATCATGTCTTTTGCAGCAACATGGATGGAACGGAAGTCATTATCCTGAGTGAAACAAGACAAGCACATGTTCTCACTTATGAGTGGGAGCTAAATGAAGTGTACACATGGGCATAGAGCGCAGAATGATTGACAATGGAGGCTTGGAAGGGTGAGAAGGTGGGGAAGGGAATCGTGAGACGTTACCCAATGGATACAATGTACATTATTTGGGTGATGGATACTCTAAAAGCCCTGACTTCACCAGTATGCAATGGATTCATGTAACAATATTACACTTGTACCTATAAATTTATAAAATAAAAATGGTTTTCATAAAATAAAAATGAATGTAACTACTTACACTTTTATGACCATAGATTTGTTTCTGCTTTTTCTCATCAGTCGTTCTTTATCCTCACTCGTTTGTCTAGATTATGATATTTAGACATTATATTCATAAATGCAAATCATGTGTGACATATTACATGGGAAGTTCCAAAATGTACCCTAATTAGTTGAATTGAGACAGTTTAGTATGTGGAAAATATCGTGAAATTATATAGGACTAAAAACTACATGAGGGTTATTTAAAATGTCTATTTAATTTTGATCAATAAATTGGTCTAAATCAAATGGTTTATAATTAGTAAAGAAATTGATTTCATATCAAAAATAATCTCTATGCTGAAAATAAGAAAAACTGATTTCCCACAAATAATTTTTTTCAGTACCACTTATTGGCAAATAAATCAAACGCCTGTCTTCCCTACCTCAAACGATTTATTAAGAACAGATATCCAGGCATTGCTCTACTTTCTATTATGGATTTAAGATAAATTGAATAGAATTCAGAATACAACTTAGCAGAGAAAAGAAAACTGTGATGTAAAAGGGCTGAAGAACTATGTGGGAAGGAAGGAAGGGAGGGAGGGAGGAAGGGAGGGAGAGAGAGAGAGAGGGAGGGAGCGAGGGAGGGAGGGAAAGAAGAGGAAATCCATAGTTGGAACAGTTAGAACCAAACTCTCAGAACTTTTGGTATGTCGCTGGGATTACAGGTGCCTGCTACCACACCCAACTAATTTTTGCATTTTTAGTAGAGATGGGTTTTTACCATGTCGGCCAGGCTGGTCTAGAACTCCTGAACTCAAGTGATTCTCCCACCTCAGCCTCCCCAGATGCTGAGATTGCAGGCGTTAGCCACCCGCCTGGACCTTTCTTCATTACTAATTCTTGTCAGCACCTCCTGTCTGCTAAGCTTGGGAGCGTTTCCTAATGTCTAACTTGTATCCTTACTCTTCCAATTCTGGTTCGTTCTCACCTTAGGCAAATGAAAATGCTCTCCTGGATTAGATGTCTAATTCATAGTGCCCCACCCCTCCCATCCTCCCAGCACACAGCTCCAGCAGCTATCCCCAGGTAGGCATGACCCAACTGTACTTGGCCTCCACTGCAGGGTGTAGGGCAGCCTTCTGCCCCAGGGCTTGAGGACACTGTGGGAAGCTCCCTGGCACCCATGGAATGTGAGGGTGTTACCATCTTACAGGTCATTGGGAAATGGGAGCTGATGGAAACACCAGGGCTCCACAGAGAGTGGCACGAGCTTCCCACAACAACGAGTCACTTGAGAACTCACCCCTGTATTATCTTCCCATCCTTTCCTGTTGCAGCCCTCCATTTCTGTTCTCTGGAGTTAGCTCCCAAAATAAATTACCTGCACTCCTTTGGCTCAGCCTTTGCTTTCAGGGGGACCCAACGCAATTGCTCAGCATCAGCACATATTCTTTTCAGCTCGCTCTCTTGCTCTCTCTCCATATATATATATAGTTTCTCAGCTCTCTCTCTCTATATATACACATATATATGTATGTATATATATATAGAGAGAGAGAGAAATTAAAAATTATAGGGAGATAAAGAATAAAGATACAGAGAATAACGTCATAAACACTATTGTACTTGTTACACAGAAAAACAAATCTAGACAGTTTATTTTGGACACATATATAAAAGAACATAAAAACATTGGAGAGAACACTGAAATCTCCATTTTTAATTTTCTAAGCCTCATTCCCCTACATCAGTCCCCAGAAGCTGCCACTAACCTGAATTCGGGGGTTTTTTTTAGCCTTATTTTGTTTGCAAAATACTATTTTGCATGATTTAATATTTATACCATTACTTCAACTGAAAATTTACTTTAGGCCAGGCGCGGTGGCTCACGCCTGTAATCCCAGCACTTTGGGAGGCCGAGGTGGGTGGATCACGAGGTCAAGAGATCGAGACCATCCTGGCCAACATCGTGAAAACCCGTCTCTACTAAAATATAAAAATTAGCTGGGCGTGGTGGCGAGTGCCTGTAGTCCCAGCTACTTGGGAGGCTGAATCAGGAGAATTGCTTGAACCCGGGAGGCAGAGGTTGCAGTGAGCCGAGATCACTCCACTGCACTGCAGCCTGGCGCCTGGCGACAGAGCAAGACTCTGTCTCAAAAAAAAATAACAATAAAATAAAATTTACTTTAAAATTTACACAAATGGTATCACACCTTATGCTTCATTTTGAAACTACATTTTTATCTGTCTTATTTTTGTGAAATGTATTCATGTTAATACATATGGTTCCAGATCATTTCTCTTATTTACTGTAATATGCTACTGTATGCCTATAATTTATTTATCTGTTTCTCCTTTTAGACATTTCTGGATGTTCCCGGGTTTTTTTTCTCTCTTATGAGTAGTACTGCTGCTATGAACACGTTTTTGTACCCATCTTTTGGTGCAGATGTGCAAGGTTTTTTTCGGGTGTTTTCTTGGTCATAAGGAAAGGACACTTCTAACTCTTCCATGTGTTGCCAAACTACTCTTTTGAGAGATTCTTCCACTAGTATAATGAGAATTTCCTCTTTTTCGTATTCCAGTCATCACTTGACATACTAAATACCTTTAAAATACTTCGCTAGTCTTATGAGTCTGAATGGATCTCCTTTTGTTTCATTTTGTATTTCCCCAATTATTAGTGAGGTTAACTGTCTACTCAACTATTGAGCCATGAGTTTTCTTCTTTGAGGACTAAAATGTCTGCTTGTCTATTGGGCTGCTTTTGTCCAATTGATGTGTAAGAATTCTTCAGATCTTCTGATACCAAGCTCTTGCTTCCGGTCGATGTTGCAAATCTATTTCCCAATATGTCTCCTATATTTAGTTTTTCTAGTGTGTCTTCTGTAGTAGTAAATATTTGAACTTTGATTAAGTCAAATGTATCCATTTTTACTTTATCAGCGAATTAATTTTCATGGAGTCAGACTTTTCTCATGAGTTAGTCATTTTAAAGAATCATCTTTCAGTTTGGTTTGTGGGCTTGGTTTGCTGGTTTATCTTTCTCTGATTTCCGTTCTTATACTTACTAATCCTTTCTTCTCCTTATTTCTGCAGACTCTATTTTTATTTTCTAGCTTTGACTACTACCTTCATCTTGGTCTTTCAAGAAATATGTTTTAATTCACTTTGTCTGCATTTTTCATTGTTTGAAGTATACAGTAATTTTAGTGACAACGGTTCTAAAGATTTTCCTTCTTAAACCATGGTAAATTAAACATTTTTAAGTTTAAACAAAATAATGTGTATACATACTAGAAAAAGAAAACAGAATTTATCTCCCATTTCTCCTGTCCCTCTGTTCCCTCCCAGATGAGGGCAACCAAATTATTAGAGCGCCAGCCTGGGTTGCTTTACTTTATGTAGGATGAGAAAAATGGGTGTTTATTTGAAATGGTATATTATTGTATATTATTTATTTTCTGTTACATAAATGCTATCAAACAAAATGAAATGATGAATTTATTATTTAAACAAAAACAATAGGACTAGTTAACAGTGGCAATTAGTAGTAGAGGTGATTAAACAAAAAATATGTGTGAGGAAAAAATAACAATATTTTCATAATATTTTTTATTCTCTGACACATCAACTTATTTTAACTCTTTATTAAATTTAATAAATTTTGGCTGGGCGCAGTGGCTCACACCTGTAATCCCAGCACTTTGGGAGGCCGAGGAGGGTGGATCATCTGAGGTTGGGAGTTCAAGACCAGCCTGACCAACATGGAGAAACCCCGTCTCTACTAAAAATACAAAAAAAATTAGCAGGGAGTGGTGGATTATGCCTGTAATCCCAGCACCTCAGAAGGCTGAGGTAGGAGAATCAATTGAACCCAGGAGGCAGAGGTTGCAGTGAGCCGACATCACACCATCGAGCTCCAGCCTGGGCAACAGGAGCAAAACTCTGCCTAAAAAAAAAAAATTAATAAATTATGTAGGTCATATAGTTGGGTATTCTTAAGGTACATGTGAATGTTTTAACAAGGAGAACTTTAATATAGATTATAATTATTTATAATTATAATTATAGAACTTTAATAATATTTAAAGAGGACTTTAATATAGGTAAAGAGAGATTACCCATATTTAGTAGGAAACAGCAATGACATCTTTTTTCTGTACAGTAGGATATTTTACTCTTCCTATTTTCTTTTTCTTAATACTTCCCTGAACTGCTGCACCCTTAAGTCACATCAGTCACCTCACTCGCTCTTCACTCAATGCCCCACTGCAGGAACTCCAAGTCGTGGGTGCCAGCATGAATGGGCAGTGACCACGCTCGCAGGGGATCTATACTGTACTCAGCCCCTATTTTTTAGGATGCCCTATGGGTTTTGTACTTTTCCCTCAACCTTCTTCACCCATCATGAAAAACTGAGATGTCTTGTGCCCAGGACTGACGATTTTTCTGGAACGCGGGACTGACAGTCCTGAATGAGCCCGGACACCTGGCCACCCCAGCAAGTTAGTAATTTTAGCTCTCTTAGCTGGTTCTCTTGGTCTTAGTCTCCATATTGCTAAATAAGATACTTACATTGCTCTTTCGTGATTGTTCTATCTCAGATATCATGTACTGTGTTTTCATATGAAAATGAAGATTTGACTCTTTCCAAATCCTCTTTTCTTTGCTCCAGTGTATTTCTTTTTGTTACTTTACACATTCACTTTTTTTTTTTTTTGAGAAAACCATGCAGTGACTTCCCAAGAAGTGATGCATGCCAGAGGAGTTTTTAAAAATAACTGTCTGTGCATCGCCCCCCTCCCCCTACCCCCCACCCCATCGTTCCCCATCTGGTAAAAGCACACAGAGTTCTTTCCAGATACTCTAAAGCACTGGCTTTACAAAGGAAAAGATTCTTAACCCAAATA
This sequence comes from Aotus nancymaae, assembly GCF_030222135.1. Lineage (NCBI taxonomy): Eukaryota > Metazoa > Chordata > Mammalia > Primates > Aotidae > Aotus > Aotus nancymaae. The sequence continues at coordinate 24,781,313 of NW_026988455.1, forward strand.
CACACTCTTTCCACTTACCCCCAAAGGAGACTAACCACAAAAAGTTTTAAAAACTGAATCGAGATGTCAACACCTTCGTTTTTAAGAAAGACTCCAAGGTACCTATGCTGCCAAAATGCCTGCACCGTCCTCTCTCTCAACATCTGCATTCACAGGGGCTTTGCTGCATTCTTAGGACAAGATCTTTTCAAGGCAACTGTTACTAGCTGTTTCCTTATAGGGCATCAAGATAAGAAACGCTGATGATGTTATTAACCCCGATCCCGCTTTGAAGTGGATATGGGAAACTGAGCAGCTCAGCTTTCACTGGTCACTGACACTAACCTTCCTTTTTTTTTTTTTTTCCGCATGCTCCCGTGTGCTTTATTGGAATGCTGTCAGGTCCATGCCTTCCACATGGGCCCTCACACAGCCAGGAGAGGCCCCAGCGCCCGTCCCGGGACACCGGCCCGCACCTGCAGGAGGGAAAGGCGTTCACCCTCTGTGAAGGGGTCTCAGCCACCACATCCCCTTCCGAAGGTGGCCCCGACCCCTCCCTCCCAACACTGACTGCACTTCCCATCAGAAGGGGCTGTCACCCTGCCCCCAAGGAAGGCAACTTCCGGGGTGTGGGGGGAAGAGCTTGGGTTCGTGCTGCCAAGTCAAGGTGCTGGCATAGAAATGGGAAAGTGGAAACCACGCCCCACCGTCCAGGATGGAGTCCACCCCTCCTCAGAGCGCTCAGCCCACCAGGATCCAAGCAGTCCTTGGGGAAAACCACGAGGCCGCCCAAGCCTCAGCTCAGGAAAGACATTCCAAGACCTCACGCTCCACTCTCCGGGGCTGACTTCCTGGGACCTCTGTGTTGGCCACTTTGCCCTGAGGCTTCTCAGCACCCGGAGCCTCTGACCCCAGGTCCAACTACAGCAGGTGGCTGCTTTGGTGACCAAGTCCGTCCGTGGCAGCCAAGGACACAGGCCCTCCACGTCGGCTACCAAGGGGGCTGGTGCCCACAGGGAGGAGAGGGTGCCAGGAGGGCTCCCTGAAATCTAGGGCCCATCCTGTGCCGCAGGTGGCCAAGTCCCTGAGGTGGGACGTGCTCAGGGCTGAAGGGCCAGGCTGCTCCAGGAGCGCTGCAGACGGCGGCCGGAAAGTGGGGTGACCAGGGAGCATGGCTGAGGCCATAGTGAGGAGCACAGCGGCAGGGGAGAGCACCTCACACACTGCACGAGCTTCCGGCACATGCATGGCTGGCCAAGACGGAGGGTAACACAGGGCAGATGAGGGAGACTGAGTCACACGCAGCGGCACGTCATCCAGTCCAAGGGGAAGGTCGGCATGGGGCGGGCACCAGTCTGCAGGGCAGCCCCATCCAACAGGTTCAAGCCAGCCATGCTCCGGGCAGCCAATCAGACTCAAATGACAGAAAAGCCAGAGGGCGGCGTCAGAGGCACGCGGGCACAGCTGCATGCTGGGGGCTGACCAGGAGCTGGACCTTCCCCAGGCCCAGCCACTGCACACAGGTGACCCCAGCTCAGCTCCTGAATCCCGGCCCCTCCTACTGTCGCACCCCCCTGCACCCGGGCCGAGGGCCCACCCGGCCCACCCGCACTCCTTTGTCTAACAGGGCGTCCCAGGATAGTCAAGTTCCAGCACCGAGAACAGCTCAGGCATGGCCGTTGGGAGGTGTGTCCGGTGAATGTGGTGAATGTGGTGGCTGCACGAGGCTGATGCAGGGAAGCCGCTGAGGGTAATGACATGGATTCGACAGCACTGGCCCAGGCAGCCGTGGACTCGGGAGCGAGGGCGGTCGATGGCAGTGTGAGCCCCAGTGTCGCCTTCAGCATTTCCATCTTTACCACTCCAGTCACTTTCTTCAAAGAGAAAGAACCAGAGCAAACCCAGAGTTAAACATCTCCACGAGACGCGGCTCCTCTCATCGCCGACAGCACGGCACGTGGCTGGTCCCTGACCCCGGAGATAATGTGTCGAACCGGCCGCCGGAACACAGTTGCGAGGGTCCGGGCCGCAGCCCACCTCCCAGTAAGCCACGCCGGGCCCCTGCTGGAGTCCAAGAATGCCCAGGGAGTGTGGGATGGGACAGCCTCCGCACGGGATGGAGAGCAAGCTGCCCCACGCACCAAGACTCCCAAGGTGGACGGGCGGCACGAACCCGAGTCTCCCTGGAGTCCTGCCTCCCGAGACGCTGTCCTCACACTGCGGTCCCTGATTCTTGGGTCAAATGGAAGGAGAACGAGGGCAGAGTGCAAACACGAAGTCACCCAGGGCGCTGGGGAAGGGGCTGCGGCGGCCCTACCAGTTCTGGTTGTCATAGCCATTGTCAGCGGGCACAGCCGGCGGCACCGCCTTCTTGGAGCCCTCCCCGCCGTCGCTGTTGCTGTTCCTGTTGGGGGAGGCTGAGCCCCACATCTCCCAGCTGTTGGAGCTCCTCCTCTCCGTGGAGTTGTCCGCGCAAGTCCAGCTGTCACTGCTCGGGGACTTCCGGGCCTTGGTGGACTCGGTGCTCCCGAAGGTCTCACAGAAGCTCTGGTCTATGGCGCTGTTCTGGAAGTGGTCCGGACCGCTGTTCTGGTAACTGTGGTCCTCGGAGAGGCTGTCCAAGGGGCCCTCTGCTTTCCCCGAAAAAAAGGTGGTGACGTCCCGCCATCCATTACTGCTAACTCCCTGGACCTTGGATGCCAACTGAGAGACCCCACTGGACACATCATCAAAAATCTTTCCCGGCCGGGCGCGGTGGCTCACGCCTGTAATCCCAGTACTTTGGGAGGCCGAGGCGGGTGGATCACGAGGTCAAGAGATCGAGACCATCCTGGTCAACATGGTGAAACCCCGTCTCTACTAATACAAAAAAATTTAGCTGGGCATGGTGGCGCGTGCCTGTAATCCCAGCTACTCAGGAGGCTGAGGCAGGAGAATTGTCTGAACCCAGGAGGCGGAGGTTGCGATGAGCCGAGATCGCGCCATTGCACTCCAGCCTGGGTAACAAGAGCGAAACTCCGTCTCAAAAAAAAAAAAAAAATCTTTCCCTCCTTCACCTTCTCCTGCGCAGGCTGGAGGACGTTCTCGTTCAGGCTGTGGCTCAGCTCGGACGCCTTCTGACTTGCTTGGGATCCAGATTTTGTAGCGCCCTCCTTGGCTGCTGAGGCAAACTTGCTGGCTCCAGTGGTGAAGCCGCTCCAGCCCGAGTACAGGGAAGACATGGCATTGTTGAGGAAGTCATCTTCTTTCTTCTGAGGTGGTGGTGTGTTTGGGCCCCTTGATAGGAGCCTAGGTCATCATTCAGCCACTCTTCAAAAGCCTTGTCCGAGGAGGCGGTCACATTCTGCAGCTGGCCAGAGGCTCGGTGTGCCATGGACGGCAGCATCCTGGGCTGAGGCAGGGTCCAGTTCTGGGCAGGTGACGACTCCAGAGACCACCCTCTGCCTTCGGTCAGAGCGGCCACCTTATTCCTGAAGAGGCCCACGGCTCTGCTGTTGTACTTCTCCTGCAAGGACCAGCAGGGATCGTAACCCTCCTGTGACTCCAGGAACTCTCGGAACTTAGCGTTCCCACTCGCTTTCATCTTCTCAAGCTCAAGGCCCTTCCACTTGTCCGTAGTAACAGAGCGCACAAAGCTGAGGTGCACCCCGAGCCCACGGTGTCGCCCCGAGCACTCCAGGCAGAGCCAGATGCCGTAGGTCACACTGACCCACTGAGGATTGAATGCGCCACACTCAAAACAAACGTTGTTCTCATCCTGCACCCCGATTTCTTTAAGAACCTTCCTGGTTCTTGGGCTGGCCATGATACTGGCAGGAGGCGGACAGGGCCGCCGGGGTCAGGCCAGAGCCGGGGTTGGGCCGCCGCACTGCAACGGGGACGCGCCCGGGCGCCCACCAGCCGCCACCAGCTTCCCCACTAACCTTTCATACTAGGATTTCCTGCAGTTTAAGGGTGACAGACTGACTAGGGGAATGGTGACGTCTTATAGCAAGCATCACTTGCATTTTACAAGTGGTTCCTACAGACTACTTAATTTTATCCAAAATATAATGCTCACCTTTCTTTACAGTGCCATCTGCTGCTGCCTCTGACTACTGCGTTTTCCTTCTGTTTGCTTAGTCCACACCCAGTGCGGTAAAAGATGGGAAAGGGAAAGCCATCTTCTATTAAAGTAAGTGTTGGTTCAGCATATACTATCAGGCACTTTTTTTTCAGGTACTACAGAACTATACTGACACAGGCAAAATGTATTTTCTGTACCCTATAGTCTCACTTAATAGGTGCATTAGGCCGGGCTCACGCCTGTAATCCTAGCACTTTGGGAGGCCGAGGCGGGTGGATCACCTGAGGTCAGGGGTTCTAGATCAGCCTGGCCAACGTGGCGAAAGCCCATCTCTACAAAAAATACAAACGTAGCTGGGTGTAGTAGTTCATACCTGTAATCCCAGCTACTCAGAGGCTGAGGCAGGAGAATCACTTGAACCCTGGAGGCAGAGGTTGCAGTGAGCTGAGATTGCACCTCCAGCCTGGGCGACAGAGTGAGACTTCATCTCAAAAATAAATAAATAAATGAATAAATAAATAAAATAATAGGTACAATAAGTAACATCAGGAGATGATCTCAAAGAAAAATTGAATGGAATAAGCAAAAAGACTTGTGGGGTGCTGTTTGATACAGGGTGGTCATGAAAGACCTTTCTGCTAGCTATTTCTGAATGTAGTGTAGGCACTGAGCCATGTAGATGTCTGGCAGAAAAAGATTTCAGACTTAGGATCAGCAAATGCGGAGATGTAGGAGAAGGATCATTCATTCAGCAGAGGGCGCGGCAAATGCCAAGGTCCTGAAGTAGAAACACATGGGGCATCTCCCGGCTGTGGGAGGAGGTGGGGCCCTAGAGCAGCATGAGGGAGTGAGACGCTGGTGATGGGAGCTGCAGTGGAAGCCACGACCAGGTCATGAACAGTGAGGACCCTAACTTTATTCTAAGTGTGACGGGAAGTTACTAGGCAGTTTTGAGCAGAAGAGTATCACAGATTCAGATTTTGAAAGGATTGCTCTGTCTAGTATGCAAATAGCCAAGAGCAGAAGAATAGATGATGATGCTCTGTCACCCAGGCTGGAGTGCAGTGGCATGATCTCGGCTCACTGCAACCTCCACCTCCAGGATTCAAGGGATTCTCCCGCCACAGCCTCCAGAGTGGATGAGATTACAGGCATGTGCCACCATGCCCAGCTAATTTTTCTATGTTTAGTAGAGATGGGGTTTCGCCATGTTAGCCAGGCTGGTCTCAAACTCTTGACCTCAGGTGATCTGCTTGCCTCGGACTCCCAAAGTGCTAGGTTTACAGGTGTGAGTCACCACGCCCAGCCTGTTTATTTATTTTAGAGATAGGCTCTTGTTATGTTGCCCAGGCTGGCTTTAATTCTGGGACTCAAACAATCCTCCCATCTCAGCCTCTCAAGTAGCTGAGACCATAGGTGTGTGCCCTCATGCCCATTTCTATTCTTTATTTTATTTATTTCTGCTCTAGTCTTTATTATTTCCTTCCTTTTGCTAACCTTGGGTTTAGCTGGGTTTTTTTCCCTAGTTCCTTGAGGAAGAGAATGATCTTTATGTCTTTCCCATTACGTCAAATCTCTTTACTGCACTCACACATATAGAAACCTTGTGGTCTTTAATCTGCTATGGGATTGGGGGGAAAAAAAAAACACCAAACCTTGTGATCTGGAAGAAAGCAACAGTGTTCTAGCTAAATTCTCAAAGAACAATAAGAATTAAAAATCCACACAGTTTTGAAACCTTACTACACTCTCATTCTTAACCTTTGTGTACCATCTTAAAATTTTGTTTCTTTCTGGGCCACAGAAGAACAGAGTTTTCATTGTGAAATTTTACACCACGTTTTACTGGTTCCGTGTATTCCCTGGCATACAACGGCCTAAGTCCCCTCTCAGACCTCCTTTTATTAGACACCCCGAGTCTGAAGTAAGATGTCCCCACCAGGATATAAAGACACCAGTGCATACTGACTGATAGGACAGTTGTGTGATTTAGTTATAAGAAGCCAACCAGGCTGAGGCAGGAGAATCGCTTGAACCAGGGAGTCAGAGGTTGCAGTGAGCCAAGATCACACCACTGCACTCCAGCCTGGTGACAGAGCGAGACTCTGTCTCCAAAAACAAAGAAGCCAACCAATTTCTCAGACGGCCAGTTGAGTTTTTAAAGTGTATTTGCTGAATTGAATGGTTGTCTCTTCATGTGAGTTTTAGAAATCTATTATGGTGACCTCATCTCTCTGAAGGAAATAAAATGGTTTTGTCACTGGTAATAAGAATCATGTGACTTTTAATGTCTCTGGTTTAAATTCTTTACCAGAAAGAGCCAGGTCAAACGTTAAGCTCAGTTACAGCAATTATGTTTCCTTTTACTGTTGGCACATTTGCTGTATCCTTTTTCTTTGCTTTTGATTTTATGTTTTGAAAATTTGCTATCCTATATGGTGTGTTTTTATGCAAATCATTTGCATATTCTTAAGAGCCTTTGTGGAAAAAAACTTTAGTTTTCTTCAGGGAAAAGGAACAAATGAATTGGATTAATAAACTGTATACTTTGAGATTTTGACATAAGAAATGTCTGCTCTTGGCCGGGCGTGGTGGCTCATGTCTATAATCTCAGCACTTTGGGAGGTGGAGGCGGGTGAATCACCTGAGGTCAGGAGCTCTAGACCAGCCTGGCAAACATGGTGAAACCCCGTTTCTACTAAAAATACAAAAGTTAGCCAGGCGTGGTGGTGCATGCCTGTAATCCCAGCTACTCGAGAGGCTGAGACAGGAGAATCCCATGAACCCTGGAGGCGGAGGTTGCAGTGAGCTGAGACCACACTACTGTACTCCAGCCTGAGCAACAGACTCTGTCTTTAAAAAAAAAAAGAAAGAAAGAAAAAAAAATCTACTCTTCTGCATAAAATATCTCCCTGGGTTATCAATCACTAGAAAAATGACTACAGATCTCTCTTATTGTATATCCATATGGAGAACACTGAAAAAAGCATCCTTTCCATCAGTTTCCATTGGGAATCATGTTATAAACTTCTGTGGTTTCTGTGTGTGCATGTGTGCATTTCTGTAAAATTCCTCTACATCAGCCTTTTCCACACTATGCTCTGAAAAACAACGTCAGAATAACCCAAATATCTACCAATGCAAATATCTATTAAAATGGATAAATTTACTATAATATGTTGATACAATAAAATACCACTGAGCAATAAAAATTATCAACTACCAATATATACAACAACACTGATAAATCTCAAAAACATTGTGTATTATGAGGCCAGGTGTGGTGACTCATGCCTGTAATCTCAACACTTTAGGAAGCTGAGATGAGAGGATCCCTTGAGCCCAGGAGTTCGAGACCAGCCTGGGCAACAAAGTGAGACCCCGTTTCTATTAAAAAAAAAATTAAAAATTAGCCAGGCATGGCGGTGAGTGCCTGTGGTCCCAGCTACATGGGATCTGAGGCACGGCTCCCTTGAGCCCAGTAGGTTTAGACTGCAGTGAGCCATGTTGGCACCACTGAACTCCAGCCTGGGTGACAGAGCAAGACACTGTCTCAAAAAATACATAAATATAAATTGTGTAGTATGAAAAAAAGCCAGACAGGAAAGAGGCATGCTGTCTAACTAATCTACTCCATTGATAACGACATTAAGCCATACATGAGGGGTTTACCCTGATGGCCCAATTGCTTCATATTAAGGCCCATCTCCCAAAACTGGGATCCCACAGATTAAGGACTCAGTCCTATGAGACTGCCACCCACTTCAGATGCCAATCACCTGTTCCAGGTTGTGACCTGTACTTCTGACCAACTGGCTACTAATTGAGGAGGTTCCCCTCCTAAATCCACTAGTTTGCTGGGATGGCTCACAGGACTCAGGGAAACACTTTGCTTATGTTTACCCATTTATTATAAAGGATATTGCAAAGGATACAAATGAATAGTCAGATGCAAGAGATGTACAGGGGAACGTATGTGGGAAGGAGCATGAATCCATATACCTCCACGTGTTCAGCAACCTGGAAACTCTCCCAACCCAGCTCTTCTGAGATTTTATGAAGGCTTCATTATGTAGGCATGATGGATTACATTATCGGCCATTGGTGATCAGTGCATCCATTAGTTCCTTTTCTCTCACTGAAGGGATGGGTAAAACTAAAAGTTATAACTCTCTCTCTCTCTTTTTTTTTTTGAGACGGAAGCTGGAGTTGCCCAGGCTGGAGTGTAGTGACACGATCTCGACTCACTGCAACCTCAGCCTCCTGTATTCAAAGCTATCCTCCAGCCTCAGCCTCCGGAATAGCTGGGATTACAAGATTACAGGTGCCCATCACCATGCCCAGATAATTTTTGTATTTTTAGTTTTGCCGTGTTGGATAGGCTGGTCTTGAACTCCTGGCCTCAAGTGATTCAACCACCTTAGCCTCTCAAAGTGCTGGGATTACAGGTGGAAAGTTCTAACTCTCTCTCTCTCTTTTTTTTTTTTTTTTTTTGAGATGAAGTCTTGCTCTGTTGTCCAGGCTGGAGTGCAGTGTCTCACTGCACTCTCTGCCTCCGTGGTTCAAGCAATTCTCCTGCCTTAGCTTCCCAGTTAGCTGGGATTACAGGCGTCTGACACCATGCCTGGCTAATTTTTTGCATTTTAGTACAGACGTGGTTTCACCATGTTGCCCAGGCTGGTGTCAAACTCCTGACCTCGTGATCTACCTGCCTCGGCCTCCCAACGTGCTGGGATTACAGGTGTGGTGGTTTACCACCACGCCCAGCTCTAACTCTCTGATCACAAGGCCAGTTCGCCTGGCAACCAGCTCCATCCAGATGCTATCCAGAAGTCACCAGTCATCAGCCAACTCCTTAGCACACAAAAAGCACATCATTTTGGAGATTCCAAAAAATTTAGATGTGTGTGGGAAACCAGGATGAAGACCAAATATATATTTCTTATTTTAAATCACAATATCACAAGGAATATGAAGCACAGAACTGCTATCCTATAAGCCTGTCTCTGAGAACCATATGGATCATAACATACATCGACTTGCTCTTGGCTTTGAAAACAGTTTCTGTTCTGTTATGACCCTACTAAAGCCATGCATTAAACACTCTGGTGCAATCTATATGTCTAGTTTTTGGAAATCCCAAGTCCAGCAACAAAAATATCCTTTGAAAAATGCCCATGCCACCTTGTCTTGCACAGAAATGTCATTGCAAGTTTGAGTAGAAAATTATTAGTAGTAGTGCCTTGAAATATCTTTTAAAAATGAAGAAAATGAGAATTATAATTATTTTTAACAATTCTGCAATTTAAGCTTAAATGGTATTTTAAAAATAAATAGATTTCCTTAACAGGACTCTGCTCCAAATTTGCTTGGTGATGTGAAAGTGAATTTTCCACCTAGTTCTGGCATTTCCAGCCAATGGCCCAGCTGACGGGACACGCTCCCATAGCCAGGCTCATAGGCTAACTTCTGGTGTCAGATGCAAATTATGGTGACTTTTGCCTTTACAAAGGGCAAGATCAAGTCCTGAAGTGAGGCTCCCAAAGAACATACAGCACCCTTCCAGACCCATCTCCACAGCAGCATGGCATGGAAAGTACTGATCTTGTTGGAGGACGTTTGTTCTGTAATGCTGGAGTGATTTGTACCAGTAGCAAAGAGCTGAAAGTGCTTAGATGGCAATTAAATATAAACGTGCTAATTTCTTGACAGGCCAACTATGTAGTTCTCATCCAGCGAAAACTGTCACCCAGTCAAGGCAGCAAAGATGATATAATCAGAATTTATGTGGCAGTGATGTGTGGTGACTCATCTAGGTAGAAAGTAAGATTGGGTCATGTGTTTAACAAACAAGTTTCTATGAAGAATAAAGAATGCTAGGCAGCCTTGACCCATTTCAACTCTTTTCCATCACTCTAATGGGTTATATTTGCAATGATTAGGAGTTTTCCAACTCAAAGGAAATGCTAAAAAATTATTTGTAGGTTTTGCTGGGTGCAAAGAGATAAGAATAGAACTTCTCTATTTAGTTTTAGTTACCACCTCTGACTGTCACTGCATGGCGGCACCAGGCAGGCATTGTTTTAGAAAGTGTGTCTGCTCAGCAGGCCCTCTCGGCTCACTGGCTCCTAATTAGGAAGAGCAGAGGGAGGCAGAAGCTACTGAGCTAGCTCTGTGTGAAACTGGGAAAGGAGAGTGGGTCATAATAAGAACTAGAATAATCTCATTTACCACCATGATAAACAGGATGGTGGCAGATAGAGTCACGCTGGGGCCATTTCAACACACTTGTAAAAGTCCTTATTTCTGAAGGTCCACATTTGTGAAAGTCCCTGTTGGTGAAATCCCCAAATGTCTGCATTGGGGAGGACCCATATTTGTGAAGCTCCATGTTTATGAAGGACCTTCCATGTTTGTGAAGGTCCCATTTGTGAAAGTCCCCATTGGTGAAGGTCCATGTAGGTGAAGATTCGTGTTTGTAAAGGTCTATGTTTCTGAAGGTCCCCATTGGTGAAGCTCCGTGTTTATAAAGGTTCCTGTTGGTGAAGGTCCCTGTTTGTGAAGGTCCTCATTGATGAAGGTTCCCATTAGTGAAGGTCCTTGTTGATGAAGGTCCATGTCTGTGAAGGTCCCCATTGGTGAAGGTCCATGTTTCTGAAGGTCCTATTGGTGAAGGTTCATGTTTGTGAAGGTCCCCATTGGTGAAGGTCCTTGTTGGCAAAGTTCCATGTTTGTGAAGGTCCCTGTTGGTGACGGTCCCTGTTAGTGAAGGTCCTGATTAGCAAAGGTTCATGTTTGTGAAGGTCCCATTGGTGAAGGTCCTCATTGGCCAAGTTCCATGTTTGTGAATGTCCCTGTTTGTGAAGGTCCTCATTGGCAAAAGTTCATGTTTGTGAAGGTCCCCATTGGTGAAGAGCTATGTTTGTGAATGTCCTCGTTGGTGAAGTTCCCTGTTTGTGAAGGTCCTCATTGGCAAAAGTTCATGTTTGTGAAGGTCCTCGTTGGTGAAGATCCATGTTTGTGAAGGTCCTCATTGGCAAAGGTTCATGTTTGTGAAGGTCCTCATTGGTGAAGGTCCTCATTGGTGAGGTTCCTGTTAGTGAAGGTCCTCTTTGGCAAAGATTCGTATTTGTGAAGGTCCCCATTTGTGAAGGTCTCCATTTGTGAAGGTCCCTGTTGGTGAAGGTTCCTGTTGGTGAAGGTTCATGTTTTTGAAGGTCCTCATTGGTGAAGGTTCCTGTTTATGAAGGTCCTCATTGGCAAAGGTTCATGTTTGTGAAGGTCCTTATTGGTGAAGATCCATGTTTGTGAAGGTCCTTGTTGGTGAAGGTCCCTGTTAGTGAAGGTCCTCTTTGGCAAAAATTCATATTTGTGAAGGTCCCCATTGGTGGAGGTCCCTGTTTGTGAAGATCCCTGTTTGTGAAGGTCCCCATTTGTGAAGGTCCCTGTTGGTGAAGATTCATGTTTTTGAAAGTCCTCATTGGTGAAGGAAGGTACTTGTTAGTGAAGGTCTTCATCAGTGTGCAGGGCAGGAACGGGAAAGGTGATGAACGTTCTTCTTTTCATGTGTGCCTATAAGCAGATGGTCATCTACATACTTCCTGGATTTCTTTTTCCCCCAGGGAGATCATGTAACAAGAACCTCTGAGGCACATGGATATATGAGGAAAGAGGAGGGAGATGGAAGGACTCACGGAGCATGCTGCTGTCAGTGCTGTGCTGTCTGTGTGGAGTTGCCTGACCCAACGAGCATCGAAGTGTATACAGTACGCAGATTCTTTGAGCAGCACCATGGTGCTTTATATACTTTATATTTTTATAGGTATTTTATGAAGCACTTCAGAAAGCTTTCATGAAGCCCAGGTTTAAGCTGATGACCTAAAATCACATCAAGTCCCAAAAATTATATGAAGAAAATCTATCCTGTCAAGAGGCTGGCCAGAAGGATAACTAGAATCTCCACCTGTGCCATCAGCTTCTGAGATGAGCCATGATCAGGGCCCTTCCTCTAAGCTTCCTGGGACTCCATGGATGCATGGGACTTCTGGGCAGCAGTCCCTCATCTTTCTGTACCACTTCAGCTGCAGTGAGAAGAAGAAGTTAGGCGAACACTGCATATTGGAGCCTCACTTAGTTTTCTTTGTCCTGCACTATGCTTTTCAAAAAAGGTAAATAATCGCCAACATGTAAAAATTGAGAAGGTTCACATTAAAAATAGATTCTGACTTTCAAAAAATCACTGAGTTTGGATTCATGCTGTCTTGGATAACAGACATCAACTTCTTTTTTTTTTTTTTTTTCTGAGATGGAATCTTGCTCTCGTCGCCCAGGTTGGAGTGCAATGGCACAATCTCGGCTCACTGCAACCTCTGCTTCCTGGGTTCAAATGATTCTCCTGCCTCAGCCTCCTGAGTAGCTGAGATTACAGGCATGCACCACCAATTCCAGCTGATTTTTGTATTTTTAGTAGAGACGGGGTTTTGCCATGTTGGCCAGGCTGGTCTAGAACTCCTGAACTCAGGTGATCCGCCTGCCTCAGCCTCCCAAAGTGCTAGGATTACAGATGTGAGCCACCATGCCCAGCCCAGACATCAGCTTCTAAAAAGTCGTCTAAAAGTTGATGGATAATGCATACTTAGATCAAAGAGTTTAATTGCTGCCACTGCTTCAGCTGTAAGCATTAGCAGAAAGTAAAAAATAGGTACTTTTGAAAGGGTTCAGGGTATGATGCTCCAAAACATGCTGCTGTAGCAAAGGGTTTATTTTGAGCTAAAGACAGTTGAGAAAAAGCAGACACAGGATGAGCCCTTTGCCCTCCCTCTCTCTGCTTGAAAAGTAAACTACAAATTCCCCTTGAAAAAGCACCCCTCTCCCTTCCTGTGCCAAGAGGGGAAGAACAACCTTATCACTGGAGACGAGATGGCACCCAGAAAGAGTCTAGACAAACAAAGCCCCCTAACTAGCACTTCCTGTCCGTTAGCTTCCCTGCAGATTTGTCTCCCTATGATTGGCCATTCCTAGAAACCCAGTTTTTTCCTTTGTCTTATTACTTCTCTGCAAATGTATTGTCCTTTGTCAAGATGCCACATAAGCCCACGATGTAACCACTCCTTTGAGTTACTCACGTCTGAGTGCTCCCGTGTGAATACATGGTGCATATGTTAACAAACTTCTCTTCATTTTCCTCTTGCTAATCTGTCTTTTATCGGTCTAATTTGCAGGACCCCATTCAATGAAACTGAGATGAGTAGAGGAAGAAAGAATAGTTTTTCCTTCCCTACAGTTTCTTGTGACATATTCTTTTGTTGAGCGACTGACTTGGATATTTTGATACTTCCAGATTAAAAGTATTCCTTATGTGCAAAGAAATACAGATGATTATTGTTCAAGGAAGTGTTAAATGCATTGATTGAATTATGTTGTTTTATAGACCTTATTCATCACATTAAAGGTTTTGAAAGATCGATAAGTGTTCTTGTTTAGGTAAACAGAGAAGACAGATGTTAATAACAATTCACTTAATAAACTGATTCTGTTATGTTCTTAATTAAAATGCATCTTCTTCAAAATAACCCCTAGGGATCAGAATATCATAACTCATTGAAAAAGTAATTAAGGGCCAGGCGCAGTGGCTCATGCCTGTAATCCCAGCACTTTGGGAGGTTGAGGCAGGTGGCTCACTTAAGATCAAGAGTTGGAGACCAGCCTGGCCAATATGGTAAAACGCTGTCTCTACTAAAAATACAAAAAATTAGCTGGTGTGGTGGTGGGCACCTGTAATCCCAGCTACTCGGGAGGCTGAGGCAGGAGAATCACTTAAACCCAGGAGGTGGAGGTTGCAGTGAGGCAAGATCTTGCCATTGCACTCTAGCCTGGGCAAAAAGAGTGAAACTTCATCTCAAAAAATAATGATAATAAAAGTAATTAAGTACCTGCCAAATACCCACCTTTGAGTAAGACTGTAGCAGTATTACCTGCAGAAGTTCCGGATCACCAACACGTTTTCACTTGCATTTTCTTTTCCAGAGACTATTTTGGGGAGATTTAATTTGACATGCCAAATGTATCTTTTCTAGAGAAAAAAATATACACTCGAGTCACTTCAACAGCACATCAGAACAAAGTTTTAGTAAACTGCTAAAATAATAGTTTCTTATTCTGTACTCAGCAAGACTGCAAATAAAACTGTCATTTTTAAAAATGTAGAAAACGGAAAAAATTTTGTAGCATCAACTCCTGCCTGCGTTTCCAGCCTCCTAGTCCGCCCTACAATTCCAAACTTCCTTGACCTTTAGACTTTGGACCAGTCGATCCTCACAACTGCATGAATCGATTCCCTGAAATAAATCTCTAGGGCCTCAGGAACACAAGAATTTTTGTTTTGTTCACTACTGGGTCCCCAGAGTTTAGAACAGCGCTTGACACATAACAGAGGTTCAACGAGTGAAGGACTAAAAAGACAACTTTATTTTTAAAAATATGGAAAAGTAGGCCAGGGGTGGTGGCTCACACCTGTAATCCCAGCACTTTGGGAGACCGAGGCGGGTGGATTGCCTGAGGTCAGGAGTTCAAGACCACCCTGGCCAACTTGGTGAAACCCCATCTCTAAAAAAAAATTAAAAATAAAAAATAAGGAAAAGTATCTGCTAGATGAAAGCAGATGGGTATGAGATACGACAGAAGAATTCTGTTTATGGGGTGGGGCAGTTGCAAGAGACCCTTCTCCAGTCCTCACTGGGGAGGCAGGCATCCGCCCAGCCGCTGGTTGTGCCTTAGGCCCTACTGCTTTCATTCTGTCCGGTGGGGCTTCCAGTCTTGCCTTTCCTTTCCTTTTCTCATATCCACATTCAAGAAGAATAGAACATAAGTGACTTAATAACTGCTGTGGTGGTTCTCCCCTCAGGGCCAAGCCCTCATTTCCTGGCTGCTGAGAGTATTGGCTGCCAATGGCTCCCTCCTCAGGAATTACCCTCAGCAGAAAGACGCCGCATCACTCAAGTCATGTTCCCTTCATGGGGGCCACCGCAGAAAAGTCATCCCAGCTCAGAACTCCTCATGTTCCACTGAGGCTGCTGTTGCACCCACATCACAGCCCGACTCTGCCCCTGTCCTCCTGCCACTCACATTCCTTCACAGGATGATACCCATGAGAATGCCTCAAAGATCCTGGTGTGCAAATCTCCTCAAAAACGCTGTTCTAGGGAACCTCAACTGTAATGAGACTTCTGACACTTCATTTTTAAAAAGAATGTTGCAGAAATATCAAAATGTCACAACCATTACCAGATTTTTAATGTGCTAGTCTCAAGATTTTCTCTTAGACATTGATATTTAACTGATACTGACAAAAGGATGTTATTTTTGTTCAGTGATGTTCAGTAAATTCATATGACACCAAAATAGCAGTCAAGCAATCAATTTAGTAGAAACAAAAATTATAAGATTAATTCTTTTGAAGCATAATTGTCTGTTTTTGAAAGGTACTTACTTGAAATGTATAACCATTGAATTCACTTGTGCTTTGAACAGCCTTAGTTAAGAGGAATCCTGCCTTCCAACACACAGGCAGTTGCGCTAGTCAAAATCCATCTCAAAAAAAAAAAAGAATTGTCAGCCAAAAGACGGAAGCAAGACATGCTACTTCTCTGCTGATCTTGGGAACCAGGCACTCTGAACACATCTGAGTCATTGTGGGCAGGAATTGAGGGGGAGGATGAAGGTAGAAACATCCCCTTTCTGGCCAGGCACGGTGGCTCATGCCTGTTAATCCTAGCACTTTGGGAGGCCAAGGTGGGCAGATCATGAGGTCAGGACTTTGAGACCAGCCTGATCAACATGGTGAAACCCTGTCTCTACTAAAAATACAAAAAATTAGCCAGGCGTAGTGGCAGGTGCCAGTAATCTCAGCTACTTGGGAGGCTGAGGCAAAAGAACCGCTTGAACCCAGGAGGTGGAGGTTGCAGTGAGCCAAGATTGCGCCACTGTACTCCAGCCTGGGCGACAGAGCTGTCTCAAAAAAAAAAAAAGAAACATTCCCTTTCTGTCCACTCCTGACATTTCCTTCCAGGCGGGCTTGTTGCTTACACGTAACTTCATTTTAGATTCTATTTCTTTCTTTTTTCATTTAGTTAATATTTATTAAATTTATCCTACATTCTATGTACTATGTCAGTAATGAGTTTTCAAAGAAATAATTTGAAAATCCTACCCTTAAAAAACAGGCTTCACCCCATGACTGCCGGACAATCTTTTCAAGCGCATATGAAATGTTTACTAAAAATGACAATAAAAGAGGGGACATAATCAGTAATCAATTCTCCACAAATTTCAAAGAATTAGAAACTTACAGTATATTCTTATAGCCACAGTAGAATTAAATTAGAAAACAATAAGATTCTATTTCAATGTCATGCCGTGGACGATCAAAGACAAGGTAGGGATAGGTCAAAGCAGAGAGTGATTTGGCAAAGAAGATGCATTTTTGGTTTCTTTTCTTTCCTTTCTCCGTCCCCAAATCCAGCCTACCCATGCCACACTGGGTGTCCTGAGGAGCCCCAGGTCCAGGGCGGGGTCCCTCCCACCTCCCATTCTCAAAGCCACCTGAGAAGCAAACAGTGGGCCCCACCAGTCCCAGAGGTGCTTTCCTCCAGATGGAGACTGCGCCCATCAAGTAGAGGGATGCAGGTTGACGATAAGGTTTCCCATGTCGTTCCTTGAAAAATGTGGCATGGATTTTTGCATTTTTTTTTTTTACCTCGAATCCTTGAAGAAAGTTCCCAGCAAGTCAGTGAGACTGACCCATTCACAAAAGGGAAGCCAAGTGGCGGGAAGTAATTAGCCTGTCAATTATGGGGACAGAGCTACAGTGGGACAGAAGAGGGTCCCTGATATCAGCAAATGAAAATAGGCAGAACTGCTGGCTGGAAAAAAATAAGTCATTACCAGTCTTAAAAAAAAAAAAATATATGCAAGCTGTGTGTGCACAGTGGCTCACACCTGTAATCCTAGCTCTTTGGAAGGCCGAGGTGGGCAGATTGCCTGAGCTCAGGAGTTCGAAACCAGCCTGGGCAGCATGGCAAAACCCTGTCTCTACCAAAAATACAAAAAATTAGCCAGGTGTGGTGGTGCACGCCTGTAATCTCAGCTACTCCGGAGGCTGAAGCAGGAGAATCACTTGAACCCGGGAGGTGGAGGTTGCAGTGAGCCGAGATTGTGCCACTGTACTCCAGCCTGGGTGACAGAGCAAGACTCTGTCTCAAAAACAAAACAAAACAAAACAAAACAAACAAACAAAATGCAAGCCTATTAGAAAGTAAGCTCACCCTGCTGGTGCATACTGAAAGCAACAAGTGTGTTTCTTCTAAAAGTCACTGAGAGACAACATCCACACGGGATGATGCAAAGATTGACTACATGCAATGATACGAAATTTGCCACCTCAAAAGCATGACTAGACAGAAGAATAATGATAATACCTCTATTTCTACCTAAATGACAGGAGATCAAAAACTGGTATTAAAATTATTCCTCAGAATAATACAATAAAGGTAGATTTGATCAGCAGGTAGGACATATCAAGAGGCACACTCTAGTGGGGATCCCAGATGTGTGAAAATTCCAGAGAGCACACCCAGCACCATTCTCGCTGCACCTGCCCCAGAACATCAGCTCCACTTGGAATAGGCACTGAGTCTGCTGAGGGTTGGAATGAAAACGTCTTTAATTGTGCCCGACCCACTTCATATAAATAAGCTTGTTAATGGCCCAGTAGAAGGCCGGGATTTCTATGCTGGGTTTTTCCCATTTCTCTCCCTGCCCCACTCCCTCTGTCACCTCCTTCCTACTTTAACCCCGCCTGAATACACACATTCTTTTCTAGGATTTATTTTTAAACTGCTAATATTGTGCCACCTGCAATAAACCAATGCTGAAACGAAAGCAGTGGTATGTCAAAAACGAATCAATAAATTGTCTGACAAGCCCTAACTTCCAAACCATGAAAAGTAAAGATGCAGCTAAATAACATCAAAGCTGCTGGGCACTAAGCAAGGAAAGATGTCCACACGAGATAAGTTCAAGGCCATCCTCACAAAGTGAAGTTTGAACTACCCCGGAATATCATCTATAACTATCTGGACACTGGATTTAGGAATATCCAGGTAGGATTAAGGGGTGTAAATCTTGTGTAGAGAAATGATGGTTAGGACTCAAATAGGATTGTCACTCAGAAGCTGAAGTCACAACACGTTGCATCTTGTCAGAACGATCGACACCAATGAAAGGGAAATGGGCTGAGAATACTTTAGACAACTACAAGTTGCAGTACGGATTTTTCAGTGTTTCAGCCACGTGCACAGTGAAGCTGTTCTGGCCAACTTGAGGTCCACGTATGGGAGTGACGGATGCATCAGCCACAATAGGACACAGCTCTCGCCTTCCAATTCATAGATGCTTCCTGAGGCTGCCATCTGGGAAGGTGACTTTAATGTATCTATGCACCCCTCTCCTCCACCCCAGCACAGCCTCCTAAGAATAACAGACTTCCCATATTGAGGGCAGAGAATGTGCTACACAGAACTGTGCTTCTGGTCCTTTATTCACTCAGAATTTAAAAATTAGGACCAGGAATGGTGGCTCACACCTGTAATCCCAACACTTTGGGAGGCCAAGATGGGTGGATCACCTGAGGTCAGGAGTCAGAGACCAGCCTGACCAACATGATGAAACCCCATCTCAACTAAAAATACAAAAATTATCCAGGCATGGTGGCATGTGCCAGTAGTCCCAGCTACTTGGGAGGCTGAGACAGGAGAATCGCTTAAATCCTGGAGGTGGAGGTTGCAGTGAGCCAAGATCACGCCACTACATTCCAGCCTGGGTGACAGAGTGAGACGCGATCTCCAAAAAAAAAAAAAAAAAAATTAGTGTTTGGGATTATACATCAGTCTCTTGAGAATTTGATTAACTTGAGTTTATAGTTACAGGTCTATGGAAAATAATTGTGGACACTAGGCAGAAGTAGAGACCTTGCTAAGGTGGCAATGTCTGGGAGAAAACTCCCTGGCCAGCAGGCATCCTCCCTGACATCACAGTGAGGTCAAAGCTTCAACACTGAAGCTTGTTCAAAATGGACTAGGGAGTCTGGGATCAGCCCGCCAGCAACACACCAAAGGCCTCTGCATGTCGTTTTCCACTGGAAAACATTTTCTCAAAAGCAAAACTTCCTTGAATGTTTTTGTCTCATCTTTATATAAAACTTTTTCTCAATCAAACAATAGACATTTCATGAAAGTCTCAGTACATTCAAAAGAAAAAAAATGTGGTTAATTAAAGCCACAAAATTTCATTTTTCACCCAAAGCTACATTCCATGAAAGTTCTGCCAGACATTTTGGGTTGGGTTAGCCTATATAAAAGTTGGCATCTCACTGGGGATTTTGATCCCTGTTCTTCAGCATCTTGACCTGTGACCATGCTGTACAACTCTCGTGATATGGAAGTCCTTTCTTATGAGAAGAGACCTCTTAGCTTAGATCTCCCAGTGGTGATGTTCTAGCTGATGGGAAGATATCAGCAGGCCAGTCTTGATATAGATGTGGTCAGAGCAACAGGCTGGGTGAGGAGGTTATGTCCACAGACCAGCAAGCCAGCACAGCCACACATCTGCAAGGAAGGGGCAGGGTCGTGGGCTCAGGATGAACATCTTTCAGAGGGAAAGGTTAGCCCTGGTGCAGTGGTTAATCCAAAGCTATCACAGCTGACAGCTTACTTCATGGCGCAGCTTTGGCTGCAAAAGCCACAGCCCCATGTCTAGACTTCTGCTTCTCCTCGGGAGGAATGGGAAGATGGAAGAGATTGTATTGTACCCACTGCCTATCTCCTGGGGATAAAATTTGAAGACAAACATCTCCTTTGGAATCACAAACCAAAAAGGAAACATTTACTAAAGCAGGAAGACCCCCCCCCAATCCCTTTGAAAAAGTTGTCATATATTTTATGGAAAATTATCAAAATTATAGTTTAATTCACTTCAAGGTGTGAGTAGTAATATCGCAAAATACGTGGCATGAACGAACACGTGTAATGAGCGCATTCATCTCATAGTTCTATCAAGGTAAGCTGTAGTGTCAATCTGTAGTGAAAGCAAAGAGCTTGCTCAAATAGTGATCAGAGTTCCTGCCACTTCCCAGCCCTCTATTTGTCTAAAAAGCTTCCTTTTTTCATTAAATTTTTAACATTTTGTACAAAGCAGTTCTTCCAGACACTTTTCTTTAAAAATGATTTTATTACCCATTTTGTTCTTTTAAAAATATGCCAAACTGGGGGCCGGGCACAGTGGCTCACACCTGTTATCCCAGCTCTTTGGGAGGCCGAGACAGGCTGATCGCTTGAGCTCAGGAGTTTGAGGCCAGGTTGGGCAACATGGTGAAGCCCGTCTCTACTAAAAATACAAAAAATTAGCCTGGCATGTTGTTTTGTGCCTGTTGTCCAAGCTACTTGGGAGGCTGAGGTGAGAGAATCACCTGAGACCTGGAGGTCGAGGCTGCAGTGAGCTGACAACACGGAACTGCACTCCAGCCTGGGCAACCAGAGTGAGAAAAACGTGTGTGTGTGTGTGTGTGTGCGTGCACGTGTGCATGTGCGCCAAACTAAGAAACTACAGATCTCTCATTCCTCAAGGGGTAATGCTGAGTGTTTTATTAGAAAATTAGTTTGCATTAAGTGAAAAATAATCCCACTAGACAAGGCTCCGACGAAACTGCATTCAAGGGGTTACCTTCAGCTCCAGATGCTGGGGCTTCAGTGGGTGCTGTGTCAGGCACACCCTTGGTAGAGAGCAGCGCTCAAGCACAGGAACCTGGAGCCAGGATGTCTCAGTGTGGCCAAAAAGACCAAGGCCATTAAGGCTAGAGAATACAAAACTTCAATATTTGCTTTTCATTCTTCAAGAATGTGTCACAGAGAATTAGGTGTGTTCTTTAACTTCACTCTTGGCCTCTGGGATGAGACTAGTAAGTAGAAATAGGAGAAGGGAACGAATATTTCTCATGCAACTTCAATGCACCTGGAAATGCTCTCAGGCTATCCTCCCATAATTGGCCCCATTTTACAGAAAAAGAAGTTGAGGAACAAGAGGATTAAGAATTCACATTCTTTTGGCTATGAATTAGTTACACAGTCACCTCATGGCACGGTGTATCTTCAGGGAAGAGGAAATGGATACTCCAATCCACAGGGAAGTCAGGGCAGGGTCTTACACCGGGAGGAGAGCTGGTCAGATGCTCCCTTTGGAGTTGAGTGAAGGGCAGATAGATAGAAAGCAGAGAAGACCGGAAGCCAGGAGACCAGCCCTGCACAGGCCATGTGCAGGCTGGAGCCGACAGAGACCTGGGCCAGGCCAGAGGCAATCAGACAGCAGAGAAACCGGGCTCCAGAGGGGCCCAGGAGGCGAGTCTGTACAGCGGCTGCCTCACTGGTCAGAGTGTGAGATGGTGTCAAGGTCACATGCCCGCTATGCAACAGACAAACACACCCGCAGCGGGGCTGCAGCAGAGGAAGAGCTTTGTAATCAGAAGTGCTCAGTGAGGAAGAAGGGGTAATTCTCAAGCTTCATATCCATTTCATTGAGGGATTCTGGGCAAGGGTTTTTAAGAGGATTTGTGGAGGGCGAGGGGCTTGGAAATTTGGATCGTCAGCTGGTCGGAATGAAATCATCAGGATGTGGAAACTGCATTCCTTCCTGAGCCAGCTTCTTCCTAGGCCCTCCACACCAGCTGGTGTCTGTCACTAAGCAGAACCTAAAGAAGCAGCTCCAACAGAAAGCTGATGGCCTCACAGCGTCTCAGACTTTATCCACAGAACGGCAACCCAGAAGCAGGCCAAAGGGCAAGCTGACTAATGATGGCTGTTCGAGCCTAGTTGGACTTTATTTTCTTTTTTCTTAATTCATTTTACAAAATTGAGGGGGGTGGGAGGCAGTTTCAATATGAGGAATACAGAGAAAAGAGATGTTCTGATCAACAGGAAGTTCATGTAAGATAGCCCGTCCCAGACTATTGATCAGAAATCAAACAGGAGCTGGCAGCAAACAGAGATCACTGGAACTGAAGAAAATAGATTGCTAATGAAAATTTCTATTTTTCCGTTTGTCTGGCTTTGTTGAGAGGAAATGGCCTCAGCACTGGAGCCTTTTCTCTAAGTCATCTAGCCATTGTGGGCATATGCCTTCTGTTAGTAGCAGCACTAAAACAATCGTAATAATTTATTGGTCATGATCATGGACAGTTTAGAGCAGAAGGCAGCAAACTACAGCCCACCATGTCTTTTATGCAGCCTTTAAGCTGAGAATAGGTTTTTTTCCATTTTTCAATGCCGGCGGGATGGGGTAAAGGGCACAGGGGGAGGAAGAATATTTAGTGACATGTGAAAAGTATGTGAGGTTCAAGTTTTGGTGTCTGTAATAAATGTCCAAAATAAAGTTTTATTGGAACACAGCCATGCTCATTCATTCAGGACTGGTCCGGGGCTGTCTTCCCACTATAATAACAAGGTTGAGTAGTTGTGATAGAGGTTTGCAAAGCTTAAAATATTTACTGTCTGGTCCTTCATGGAAAAAATTTGCTCACCTGTGATTGAGAGAATAAAGTATGTGTGTGTTTTTCATTCATTCCTTGCTTACTATTTGATATGGCTGACTATAAAAAACATGTTTAAGTTTATTAAAGGCATTTAGAAAAGAGAGAGAGAAATCAGAACCACACAAAGTGGCTTTTCCAAAGAAGGTATTTGTCAAATAAATGACAACATGAGCAAATTCCCAAAACTGATTAGAATTTCATACCCTTCAAAGAAATGAGAATTTTAGATATGCTTTGAGATTTAGAAAACAGGCTCATATTTACACTATGCTTAACACAGAAAAATTGGACAGAAGAATCAAAATGGTAATTCAAATGGAAAGGTGTCCATTCATATCATATTAATGGAGCTGGGATTGTCCACTTGGCTGATAGCTAAACGATGTTTGCATGCGGTGAGGTGAGGTTCACATGATAAAATCTTGTAGCAAATGTGAAAATTACAATGGGCATCCTCATAATCTGGACACCTGACAGTCCCTGTGGCTGGTAAGCCCTTTGTGCCTGATATGCCCTGGGCACTCTTCTAAGCACCTGGCATGCATTATCTCAGGAGGATTCCATTTTGAATTAGTGACTCATCTTTATATCACACTGCTAATTTATTTCTTGGATTGTTTTAAAGGGTTTGGGGTTTTTTTGTTGTCGTCGTTGTTTGTTTGTTTGTTTGTCTGTTTTTTGACAGAGTCTCGCTCTTTGTTGCCCAAGCTGGAGCGCAATGGCGTGATCTTGGCTCACTGCAACCTCTGCCTCCTGGGTTCAAGTGGTTCTCCTGCCTCAGCCTCCCGAGTAGCTGAGATTACAGGTGCCCATGACCACACCTGGCTGATTCTTTTGTACTTTCAGTAGAGATGAGGTTTCACCACGTTAGTCAGGCTGGTCTCAAACTCCTGACCTCAAGTGATCTGCCTGCCTTAACCTCTCAAAGTGCAGAGATTACAGGCATGAGCCACCATGCCCAACAGACACATCTAAGAGTTTCTAAAAAGTTCAACATTTTTGTATTTTTAATAGAGACGGGGTTTCACTGTGTTGGCCAGGATGGTCTCAAACTCCTGACCTCAAGTGATCTTCCTGCCTCAGCCTCCCAAAGTGCTGGGGTTACAGGCATGAGCCACCATTCCCAGCCAAGGGTTTGGCTTTTTTTAAAAAAATATTTAAACAAACAGAGAATTTATGTGGAATGGTAAAAATGCAAAATACATAGAGCTTGCAAAGTCAAAATAAAAATATAGACCAGAATATCTAAATATAACGTTTCATTTGGGAAGAGAGAATCGCAATTCGGGGAATACACACAGACCAGGTAGTCTCCGGTATGCTCTGCAATGTTATGTATTGCTCGTTGAGAAAGTTCACTGGCACTGGGAAGCTTCTGGGGAGCTGGCAAGCTCTGATTGTTGCGCAATGGCAGTGGAAAAAATTAGTCTAAGAGTTGCAGCAAATTATCTCAGAAGCTAGAGATAAAACTGGTTTCAGATTTCAACAAGCAGTTCCAGCAGCCAGACTTGCAGAGAATGACACCCTTAGAGCAATGTTTTGATCCCTGAGTGCTTTTCCCCCTGGCTTCCATCTCTGCCTTAGTTGGATGACCCAGTTCGGATGATCAACCCTCACAGGCCTAAGATAATGTTGACATGACAGCCTGAACTTTACTCCCGGTCCATGGGAGGCCCCGAACACCAATTTGATGAGGATAGATTGGTTTTAAATGCAGGCAAGGAGGGAATGAGGTCACTCAGTGGATTTTCACAATGGTTCTCTGAAGTCTTGATGCTGCTCCCTGACCTGGTGCCCCGCGGCAGGTGAGGGCTGCTAGCAGGCAGGCAAAGTGGTTTAAGATTCCTGGTTTCTCCAGTGACTTATCTTTAATGCTTTTTACTAAAGTTGAAGCTTGATGCTTCTCAAGAAGCCTGTGACCCCAGTTCTCTCCCTGCAATCATCTTTTCTTACTCGTATTTTCAGTCACTACGGAGTGCGTCCCCTCCTAGGTGCAGACTCCACGATGGGAGGGGAACGTGACGTAGAAAGCCAGCTTGAAGCATGTTGCATATAGTTTGAGTGACACGGGATATAGAGGGGAAATTCTCAGTCCCCATCCAGAAACAAGACTGTTGAATGCTTCATCTCTTCCCCTGGCGCCGTGAGAACAGGCACCTGGACAGGAGGACACTTACTCTGAAGGACTGAAGAATTCGTCTGGAAAAGTCCTTTCAACCCAGGGTTCTTGTCCCACCCCAGCACACACAGCAATTTGGACAAGCCCCACCCTGTGACTTGTTTGGGTTCTATATTCTAGTGAGCTCTTATCTGAATTGTTGTGCCAACTGAGAGAGGGAGGGACAATTCAAAATCTCTCACGGTTTAGGAATAGGAAAGCTGGGTTCTTGGCTGTGCCTGCCACCAACAGGGCCCTTCTCTAGACCCTGCTGGGAAAACATGAGTGGGAGTGAAATCACTGGTGTCTCAGGCCCTTCAGGGCAGACATTAAAACTGCCTGTGATGGCTGGGAGCGGTGGCTCACACCTATAATCCCAGCATTTTGGGAGGGTGAGGCGGGCAGATCACTTGAAGACAGGAGTTCGAGATCAGCCTGACCAACATGGCAAAATCCCGTTTCTACTAAAAATACAAGAAATTAGCTAGGTGCGGTGGTGCACAGCTGTAATCCCAGGTACTCAGGAGGTGGGGGCACAAGAATCACTCCAACCTGGGAGGTGGAGGTTACAGTGAGCTGAGATCATCCCACTACACTCCAGCCCGAGCAACAGAGCATGACTCTGTTTCAAAAACAAACAAACAAACCAAACCTGCCTATGATGAGAATTGACCCCAGCAGAGCATGAACAGGTTTTGTTGGTGCACTCGGCTGGTTAGGACACTTCAAGGGATCATTCACCTTTCTTTTGAGAATCTATTTCTAAAGCATAGGGCAGAAAGATTTGTGATTAGGATATTTGGGAATATCTCCCACAAATTAATTTAGAAATGTTTTTTAACATTTCTAAATTAACAAAGCCTATTATGTGCATAACCTGGTTAGGAGGAAGGAAGCAGAAAGTTCTGAGATGAGTCAGACATGTATGATTGAAAAAGACTGATTCCCACCTCTCTTCTGAGAATGTTTGTGAATATCCCAATGGGACACTTTAACAGAGTAGCTGATAGACACGGTCACAGGCATTAACCTCGGGCCACCAGGCCACAGTGTATGCACTAAATGACACTGATGGACACTTCAGGGACCTGACAGCCCATCTCCCAAAGAACCTACTTTATTATAGAGCAGTGATCAATGCTCAGAAACAGTAGAATGAGGCACTGTTTCCCAAACTTAGCAGAAGGTTAGAATGGCCTGGGATGCTTGCTGAAGATACAGATTTGGGGTCCCAACAAGGGAATTCTTACTTCTGTAACCCCACTGGATTGAAGTGAAATTTTCAAGGAATGGGGAGAGAAAAAAAAAAAGAAAAAATTAAGTGAAAATATAAGTGTGAAAGAAGAAGAGAAAAGATTTGGAGCCTATGTGCTCCCTGGTCTCCTTCTGCCACTCACAGCTCCCAGGGGTCTCCCTGCCTGGTTACAGAAAGAAGGATGTGAGCAGAGCTGGATAAAAGCAAATGTATTTTCTGTTCCTCTGCTATGAGAGATCCTAACCCTAGATTTCAGTGTCCATCAACCGACAGCAGACAAGGACTACTTTTGTCTCTGGGCGTGTGTCAGTGATTACTAAATTGAGTGCATTGGCAATTCACTAGGCCATGGTAAAATTCTTCAAAGAGAAAAGCTGTAGTGGCTTTTAGTCACTGTGAGACGGTCATCTACGTGGCAGGCTCTTCATAAACCATGAGGTGCCACCCTCTTCTGTTCCTTGCTTTAAAAGATGGAGTAACCAGAACATGGGAAAAGATATGAACTGACATTCCACTGAAGATGGCTTGAACCCGGGAATCACTTGAACCCAAGAGGTGGAGGTTGCAGTGAGCCAAGATCATTCCACTGCACTCTGGCCTGGGAGACAGAATGAGACTCTGCCTAAAAAAAAAAAAAACCTATATGTGAATACTCAGAGCAGCTATATTTATAACAACCAAATATGAGAAGCAAACCCGAGATTTTTCAGTGGATGAATGGCTAAACAAGTTGTGGCACAGGAAAACACTCTCAACACCATTAGCAATTAGGGAAATGTAAAGTTAGCATAGTGAGATATCATTACACCCTAACAGAATGACTAAAATACAAAATAGTGACAGCACCAAATGCTAGTGAAGACGCTAGGAAAACAGATCACTCATACACTGCTGGTAGGCAGGCAAAGTGGGACAGTCACTCAGGATAGTTTTGGCCAAGATTTTTGGCAGTTTCTCACAAAACTGAACATGCAACTAATCCCCAAACAAGCAAGTAAACTCTAGGGTATTTATCCCAGAAACATGAAGATTTATGTTCATACAAAAACCTATATGTGGCCGAGTGTGCTGGCTCACACCTGTAATCCCAGCACTTTGGGAGGCCGAGGTGGGTGGATCACTTGAGATCAGGAGTTCGAGACCAACCTGGCCAACATAGTAAAACCCCCGTCTCTATTAAAAATATAAAAACTAGCTGAGTGGTGGTGGGTACCTGTAATCCCAGCTACTTGGGAGACTGAGACACGAGAATCACTTGAACCTGGGAGGTGGAGGTTGCAGTGAGCTGAGATCGTACCACTGCACTCCAGCCTGGAAGACAGAGTGAGACTCTGTCTCAAAAAACAAACAAAAAAAAAACCCAGCCTATATGTGAATGCTCAAAGCAGCTTTAGTTGTAACAACCAAAAACTAGAAGCAAACAAGAGGCTTCTCAGTGGCTGAGTGGTTAAACAAGCTCTGATACATCCGTATCATGGAATACTTCTCAGCAATCAAAAGAACAAACTATTCATACAAGAACTTGGATGAATTGCAAGGCAGTTATATTGAGTGTAAAAAAAAAAAAAAGCCAAAATGTAACATACTATTTGATTGTTTATATATCATTCTTGAAATTACAAAATGAAAAAAGAAAAAAAAATTACAAAATTATAGAAATGGGAACTAATCTAGTGAAGATTAGTGATTGCCCATGGTTAGGGTTGGGATGGGAGAGTCAGGGGCCAAAAAAGATTAACCTGAGGGATCCCTGGAGTGCTGGAAATGTTCTGTATCTTGACTATGCCAACATCAATATCCTACTGTGATACCGTCCTACAGTTTTACAAGATGTTACTTTATTTATACCAAATAAAGATTTTGGTATAAGCCGGGGGGTGGATATGGCTCTGCCGTGAGGCAGGGCTACTTGAACGGGGCTTCTGAGTACCCCACACCTCAGTCGCTGCTGCGGAGATGGTCGGAAGAGCGGCTCAGCGTCCCAAGCCGTGCTACCGAGCAACGGAGACGAGAGGGTTCAGGAAGGTTGCCTGTGTTTCAAAGGCAGGAATTTCCCAGCACCACACCTCCATCCAGCACTCCCATCCGGGAATGTAAAGTTCTTCGTCTAACTTTCCCGAGCACCAGCTAGGTAAAAATTCCAGGTGAGCTCCTTTGTTCAGAAAGCCTGTCAAAAGCCCTTGGAGGAGGGGCTCTGTTGTGGACCCAAGCAACCAATCTGGGATCAGAGTTGAAGATCAATCACTCCAGAGGAAGTTTGAAAGAACTCCTCTCATTGGACGAGAAGATGAATGGGGCAGGAATAACTCTGGGGTTAAAATCCCCCTGCCTTTTACCTATATGGATTTCCCTCTCTGGTAACCCCTCCCACAACAGCGTGGAAGCTCGCTCGCTCGCGCTCTCTCTCTCTCTCTCCTCTCTCTCTACAGACTCCTTCTCTGGATCCCCTCCCATGGCAACGTGGGAGCTGTCTTTCCTTCTCTCTCTCTCTGCCTAATAAATTATCTATGCTAAACTCTTTGGTTCAATATTTATTTAAACGGTAAGCTCACCACGTTGCCAGGGCCCCTTCCCCATTTCTGGGGCAAGTGAGACCAAGAACCTAGGCACATTGGGCACACCCAAACGTGGAGGGAGCTGAGCCCCTGCATCCCATCGTCCCGCAACCGGGTTACATTACCATTAGGAGAAACGCAGTGAAGGATACTCAGGATCTCTCTATATTATTTCTTTTCTTTTCTTTTCTTTTTTTCTTTTTTGAGACGGAGTTTCACTCTTGTTACCCAGGCTGCAGTGCAATGGAGCGATCTCGGCTCACCGCAACCTCCATCTCCTGGGTTCAAGCAATTCTGCCTCAGCCTCCCGAGTAGCTGGGACTACAGGCATGCGCCACCATGCCCAGCTAATTTTTGTATTTTTAGTAGAGACGGGGTTTCACCATGTTGACCAGGATGGTCTCCATCTCTTGACCTCATGATCCACCCGTCTCGGCCTCCCAAAGTGCTAGGATTATAGGCGTGAGCCACTGCGCCCGGCCCTATATTATTTCTTAAAACTGCATGTGAGTATACAATTTTCTCTGAATAAGAGGTTAATTTTCTAAAAATATTGTGTGATTATAAGAGTTGCACTTCATTCTTGTTGTTTTATATGTCCCAGCACAACACACAATTATATTTGCTTCACCCCATAAGTATTTGAATTTCTGAACTCTTCTGAATGACAATTCAACAGCCAAATGATTAATTAACCACTGAAAAGATGTTAGCTTCTTGTTTTTTGTCAAAAGGATTTATCTATTTTATCCATTTCACATGACTGAATCATTCCCCCATATACATATCGCTGAGAAGCACTGTATAAATTTTTTTTTTTTTTGAGATGAAGTTTCACCCTTGTTCCCTAGGCTGGAGTGCAACGGCAAGATCTCAGGTCACCACAACCTCCACCTCCCAAGTTCAAGTGATTCGCCTGTCTCAGCCTCCCAAGTAGCTGGGATTACAGGTGCCCACCACCACAGCCAGCTAATTTTTGAATTTTTAGTAGAGATGGTTAATTTTTTCACCATGTTGGCCAGGCTAATCTTGAACTCCTGACCTCAAGTGATCCACCCACCTTGGCCTCCCAAAGTGCTGGGATTATAGGTGTGAGCCACCATGCCTGGCCCTAAATTTTTTTAGAAGTTATATATAAGTAACATTTGTGATATGAAATTGGGATTCCGAAATGGGTTTCACTGAACATTTTATTATAGAATGACTAAATGGAAGAAGTAGATGGTACCATGGCCATGAGACCCAAAGGATGGGAGAGAGACTGTTGCTTACATGAAGGAATGACAGTAAAGGAGACATTTCAGGTGGACAAGACTGCTTACAATGATGAAGCCTATCATTTGCAAGCAAGTACAACTAGAATCAAGCACTGAACAGTCTATAGGATCACATATAAAGACTATAAAGAATAAAAGCTAAGTCTGAAAGCATAAAATGCTATCTTTTATTTTCATCTTTCCTATGGAACATAAAAGACCCAAATCAAAAATTAAATCCACAGCCAGTGAATTGAGTGAGCCATCTCTGCAGCTGAATAGGCCTTAGGTGATCTTGGTGAGTAACAAATGAATAATGAAACATTCGAAAGGCCAAGACATTTGTATAATTGTGGCTCCTGCTGAGGAAGGAGCAGCTGTAATGAAAGCCACAGGGAAATGCAACGCAGAGTGTTCTCGGTAATCCCCTAATCACACTTTTTAACGAGAGAAAAGTCCTTTCAGGCACGTACCTTTCATTCCTCTAGAAACTAAATGCTGACTTTCCCACTAGAAAATTATTTAAATCAATAAATGTTTTCTGGAATTTGTCTTTATTTATGTAGAAAGACAAATGAAGGATAAATAATCCAGAAAAATAATTAAGTTCCATCGTTACTCATAACACCCTTTTTCCTTGTCCTGAACTCAAAGCACTTTATGATCTGCTATGCTGTTGTACTCTCCAGGACAGACTCAACTTCCACCCAGTGCTCAGCAAGACGACAACCAATGGCCTT
The DNA here is from genome assembly GCF_030222135.1 of Aotus nancymaae. Taxonomy (NCBI): domain Eukaryota; kingdom Metazoa; phylum Chordata; class Mammalia; order Primates; family Aotidae; genus Aotus; species Aotus nancymaae. Next base: position 24,811,959 of record NW_026988455.1, read on the forward strand.
GGATACCCCAGCTGCTGGGGTTTGGTCTCCTACAACCCCCATCTGCCCTCTCATTGTCAGAGTCATTTGAACCAGAGCAACTCCATCTTGAATGGGAGCTGGGTAAAATAAGGCTGAGATCTGCTGGGCTGCATTCCCAGGAGATTAAGCATTCTAAGTCACAGGATGAGTTAGGAAGTTGGTACAAGATACAAGTCACAAAGACCTTGCTGATAAAAGGTTGTGGTAAAGAAGCCAGCCAATCCCACCAAAACCAAGATGGTGATGAAAGTGACCGCTGGTCATCCTTATTGCTCATTATACGCTAATTATAATACTTTAGCATGCTAAAAGACACTCCCACCAGCACCACAACAGTTTACAAATGCCATGGCAATGTCTGGAAGTTACCCTATATGGTCTAAAAAGGGGAGAAACTCTCAGTTCCAGGAATTCCCCACCTCTTTTTCCCAAAACTCAAAAATAATCCACCCCTTGTTTAGCATGTAATCAAGAAATAACCATAAAAATAGCCAACCAGCAGTCCTCGGGGCTGCTCTGTCTATAGAGTCACCATTCTTTTATTACTTTACTTTCTTAATAAACTTGCTTTCACTTTATGGACTCGCCCCAAATTTTTTCTTGCACAAGATCCAAGAACCCTCTCTTGGGGTCTGGATCAGGACCCCTTTCCGGGCACATCATCACCATTCAGGAGGGTCAGTCCATTCACATTTCCAAGCCCCACTCTGACTGGCTGCCAGCCAGAAAAGAGCTCCCAATGTCTCACATGTCTTTCCTGACTTCTTACGTCCTCCATGAAAACCATTTGAACCTATAGGAAACAAGACCATAAAACTTATTGCCATCTCCTCTGCAACTCACCCCAACACTTCCCGTATCTTTATCTTTGTCCCGAAAAAAAACTCATATATACATATTGGTTGAAATGGCATGTGCCTCTAGTCCCAGCTACTTGAGAGGCTGAGGTGGGAGGATCTCTTGAGACCAAGAGTTTGCAGCTGCAGTGAGCTATGATTGTGCCACTGCTCTCCAGCCTGGGTGGCAGAGCAAGACCCCATATCTAAAAAATAAATAAACTAAAAGTTAAAAAAAAAAAAAGTGGTGTAAAACAACATCCATTTTATTGTGCTGTAAGAAAAAAAGAAGAAAACAAACTTTTTATCTGAGGAATATGAGCCCCTTTAAATTATCAGTCCCAGAGAGGTGCTAGAATGAAATAGCAGTCGTGTCTTTCCCCCTTGAGCTAAATAGTTATGTTTTGAAGTCAGTTGCTATGTGGACTCTAGACTAACTGATGCCAAGTAGCCATAAAATGCCATACATTCAGCCGGGCGTGGTGGCTCACCCTGTAATCCCAGCATTTTGGGAGGCTGAGGCAGGCAGATAATGAGGTCAGGAGATTGAGACCATCCTGGCCAACATAATGACACCCTGTCTCTACTAAAATACAAAATTCTGTAGTCCCAGCTACTTGAGAGGCTGAGGCAGGGAATCGCTTGAGCTCGGCTGAATGTATGGCCATGGTTGAGATCATGCCACTGCACTCCAGCCTGGCAACAAAATGAGACTCCATCTCAAAAAAAAAAAAAAAAAAAAGTCATACATCCTGTGGTTGGTTCAACAATGTGTGGCTAATTACTAACCAATATTACTTTTGTAAGTCAATGAGAATTCTTGACAAACAACTTTTGTAATCTCCCCTCTCCTGATTCATCCTTTTTCTTTAAAAACCAGAGCCTCCCCCTTGTTCCCCAGAACACTCTCCAAGGCAATCTGGGAAGTGTGTCCTGGGAACAGCCCTCAACCGTAGCCCAAATAAACTGTCTGTCTTAATTTTACCTCAGCTTCTTCCTTTTACATCAACAATGCTATTTGGATTCTGAGGTCAAGACTTTGAACAGGCCCTGAGAGGACAGCTTGTCTGTCTCACAGGGTGTGGGATCACAGTGAAGAGGACTTCAGTGGCAGGGCCTGGAATCACCAGAGGCTTCTTTACTCACTTGAAGGGGTGAAGGTTTGACTTGAAGGCTAAACTCATCTAGGACTGGAGCTCTGATGTGTGGCTTCTCTGTAAAACTTGGGCTTCCTGCCAGCATGGCTGCCTCAGGTGCATGTGGATTCTTACACAAGGAGCAGGGCTCTGAGAGTGAGAGTCTGATGATGAAGGCAGAAGCTGCATTGTCTTCTATGGCCCAGAATCAGAAATCACATAGTGTTTGGGAAAAAACAAGCTATGTATTTTTTTTCTTTCACACCAATGTAACACCAGTCAAAACAGCAGACTTCTGTGACCAAATGAAGGGTTTTTTCCCCCACACACCAGAAGCAGATACCAGCTGGGTGTCCTCTAATTCAATTCCAACATTCTCTACCTGGAGAGAGTGTCAGATCCTACAGGTTGAGGGCTCAATCCCACAAGCCCCCTCCCTTCTTTCCCCTCAGTTGCACGTCCAGGCCTCCAGAACTTCAGACTGACTGGCTTCAGGTTAAGGTTCCCATAATTCCCTCTTTGGGTTTCATTAATTTTCTGGAGCAGTTCACATAACCTGGGGAAACACTTACTTATACTTACCTGTTTATTATGAAGATATTTTAAAGGATACAAATGAGCAGCCAGATGAAGGAATACACCGGGCAAGGTCTGGAAGGGTCCCTAGTGCAGAAGCTTCCATCCCTGTGGAGTTGGGGTATGCCACCCTTCCAGCATGCGGATGGGTTCTTGCTCACCTTCCAGTCAGCCTCCACGTGTTCAGCTCTCTGGAGATAAGTTCTCCAACTTCTGTCCTTTTGGGTTTTATGAAGGACTCATAGGATGATTGACGACCATGTAGAAATGTGATTGGACAAAAGCACATGATCTAAACCCAGCAAGGCCTGCCTGTCTGTTCAGACTTCTCTCGCCTCTCTATGTAGTTTTCTTTCCTCTGGGGTCCAGAGCTGGGCCCTCTCCGGACTGTGAGTCTTTCAATCCACAATAAGATTAAGTCTTGTCTTGGGCAGATGAAAGATGGGCAGAAGAAGGGCAGAGAGAGATTCTGTTTCCTGACACCTGCTTCTGAGGCCCAGTGTGTCCCAATATTATAACAAAAGATGGTATCAAGGGTTATGGGAGTTATTAATACAAGCTAGAAACTGCGGACACACACACACACATTATATATATACATATGTGTGTGTGCACATATATATAGATATACACAAAATCATAATATCACACATAGGGTCACCTCTGCCATATTCTGTTGTTCAGAGCAGCCTGCCCAAATAAAAAGGATGGGAACACACACCCCCATCCCCCACCTGATGGGAGAGGCTGCAAAGAATTTGTGGCCAATTTTTAAAATTGCCCCGTGTCTCATATATGTTTTTCATTTGACCTCCTAAACATCTCTGGGCCTGCTTCTTTCCTTCTCTACCACCACCCTGTTCCAAACCATCCTCTCCCATCTGGACCACCTTGATATCCTCCTCACTGCTCACCACATACAGGCCCTTATGCACTGCTCAGCCACCATCTATTCTCCGCCCTGCAAGCAGGGTGACTGCACAAACCCACATCTGCTTATCACCAGCCTCCACCCTTTGTAGGTTAAGATACAGAGTCCTTGCTTGGTCTAGAAGGCCCTGCATGGTTTAGTCCCTGATGATATATCTAGGTTCCCAACCCTGGGGAACTAGATTATCTTCCTGAGTGCTAGGTGCTCTCAAGTGCCTCAGGGTCTTGCATATTCTGGTCCCTCTGCCTCAAATGCTCTTCCTTGCAGACCCACTAAGCTTCACCCAGAAACCTCCTACTCATACCACTTGCACAGGAGAGGCTTCTCTATGCCCCAGAGTAAGTAGGAGCCCCCCTGTGATATGTCCTGGCAGATCACACTGTCAAGAGGTAGCATCTATGCATGGGAATTGGCCATGTGATTTGCTTTGCCCGATGGGTCATTCACAAACATTAATACAAGAGGAAATCTTAAAAAGTACTTGTGCATCAGTGTGGGAAGAGAAAAGTTGCTCTTCAAAGTTTCCTTTCTTGTTTAAGAAAAATTCATAAGTGTTAAAAATAATAGTTTGTTTTAAAGACTTTCTTCAAAAGCCTTCTTGCCTTTTTGCTAGAAGCCCTATACTATGTAGCTGTTAGACATGCTTACAGGCACATAGTACGTTCTATGTCCTTATACTTTAACCATCTGTGCTGGACGTGCTCACAGGCACGTCCCAGCTCACAGCCTATGCCCCTTCCTTATTTAGACTTTCCTTTTCGCTCTCCATTGCTTTTACCTGTTTAGAAAGGTTTCAAGTTATTAACCAATCAGGTTTTAGTTTAGACTGTGAGGTCTAGCTCCAGCCAACGGAGATCAGTCACAGCAGTAAAGACAACCCCAAATGCGTAAGAAATAAATATACCTGTTTTCCTTTGTTCATTGTACTCTCACGACAAGATTGCTAGTGGGAGTATCCTTTCTGCAGGAAATAAAAATAATTGCTTGGCTGAGAGATCCTTTGTTCCAGTACTCATTTTTCTTTGCAGCACCAAAAAGAAAAATTTTACACGTAACAATCAGGGTATGCTCTCTTGCTGTGACTGGAAACCCAAGACCACCAAGTCCTAATCAGCCTTCTGAATGCTAGAAGGTCATGTTCAGAAGAGCTAAGGCTCCCTGGCGGAAGACCTGCTGATTGGCAGACATATGTGTGAGGCCATCCTCCAACAACCAGCACTAGCCCACCCCTTAACTAACCAGGGACAGAGGAGAGAGCTGAGCAGATACCACACAAGCTGACCCAGCCAGGAAGGCCCTTTCAGCCCAGATGATGCACAGAATCATATACAACAATAAAATGGTGATGGATTTAAGCCACTGAACGTGAGGGGGAAACTGACAGAATATCTATGGACCTGTTTTTACTATCAATAACCTCATCAGACTATGAGCTTCATAAAAGGGGTTAGAGTTTCAACATATGAATTTTAGTTTCTGTCTCCAAATGCAGCCACACTGGGGGTTAGAGCTTCAACAGGCGAATTTGGGGGGAGACACAGTTTAGTCCCCTAAAGTGGAAAAAGTAGGCGCCAGGTGTATCTGCTCACCACTTGATCACACATGTTTAAAACAGCAGCCAACACAAAGTGGATTCTCCATCATTATTTATTGTTTAGTGAATTAAGTAAACAAGTCAATAGTCTCCACTGGAGAGACAAAATTGGCTCTCAAGGTTTTGTAGCTCTTAAACACAGTGACTTTGCAATGTTTTTCTCACACTTGCTGGGGTCACTTTCTAAGGTGTATGGAATAGTCCATACCTTAGTTTGAGTTTCACCCCGAGCACCAAGTTCAGAGCCAGGCTGTGGGACACATGGTAAATTACTCAACGTGTCGCCTTCCTGCAAAGAATACACAAGTCCCAAGAGGTCCTTGGAGCTTCAGGGGAGGAAAATAAGGCAAGAGGACTGAGGTCTTCTCAAAAGCTGCTCATCCCCTCCGGCCCCAAGGTTTCTTTTGACCTGGATAAAGTAAAACAAAGAGAGCACACTGAAATTAGAGGGAGGCAATGGCATTTTGCACACGTTTGTAACAACATGAGGGGGCCTCTGGGTGTCCTGTATGACAGCAGAGGACCAGGAAGATTTCTAGGGTGATGGAAACATTCTGCATTTCCTCTGTGGTGGTGATTACATGAGTATGCATATTCAACAAAACTTAGCAACTGTGCACTTAAAATAGGTGCAACTTGTACATAACTCATTCTCCAAAGCAGTGCTTTTGGAAAGGGCTCACGTGGTCCTTTTCTCTTTCCTGGCTCCTTCTCTGCTCACCTGCCAACAGTGCTCCTTGTCCTCTGGGTTTCAGCACGTGGAGGAATGAAGCAAAGAGAAAAGAGAGATGCCATTCACACAGATCCAGAAGTAAGCTGGCTCATACTGGTGCCTAGAAACACCTACCCAGATACCTCCCTGTTGGGATTGCCTTACATTGGACACTACCGTCGGGGTCACTACCTGCAGGGGTCTATCCTGCAGAGCCTGACTCAGCGACAGATGAATAAAGTACACTGACACACAGATATTTTGTTTTGCTGGTTTGGCTGAGGGACTGAGCAGCTTACAGTCACCTTGGGAGTGCTGTGAACAGTTGCAACTGCCAGCTCTCTCCAGCTAGTGAGACTCGCATTTATTTAGTAAAGTTTAATTGACAAAGGCTTGAGTCAACACTACTAGATGTTGAAGATTAAAACACAGGGTCTGATGCCTAAAGCAAACACTATTAGTAGATAAAATCTTTGGTCAACCTCCCCTGAAGAGGGCCATCTAGCTGAAAGGTTAGTTATAAGACTATATGAGTAAACAAGTTAGTTAGGTAAACTCCTCCACATACCTTAGCTATTTGCTTTACTTATTAACTAAATGTAAGGGGGATTTAGGCTGCCTTCAGCTGAAATTTCTACTAAAACTATGAAAAAAACCCTTAGGCCTTCCAAAAGGATTTGAGACTACATTCTGTAACTTTCTCTACTATTTTTCTCTTAATATTTTTTCTACCACCCTGAGTGAATTCCCACACCTTTCCACCAAGGAGCAGTTTGCCAGCCCATCTGTTCTGCCCTCTGTGTTTCCTTGGGCAGGAGTTACCCCCCAGCCATTGCATCCCCCAAACTCTAGAGGTTCACTTGAGCTGAACTTCACGGGGCCTGAGGCAGGAAGATAAGCTACCCCTACCCAAGCCCTTGACAAGGCAGGAGGGGGGCTTAACAGCACATGCCTGTCTACAGAAGTCCTCCTTTCAAAGCTCCTTAACCTTCCTCCTTCTCACCAGGTGTATCTGCTCACCACTTCACCATGGATGTTTAAATCAGAACCATCTGTATTTTGGTCTGGCAGCTCACTTGGGAATGCAGCGTCCTTGGAAATGTGGTGTATAGTGGATGCACCAATGCCCACCTCCTGCTACAAATGGCGACTGTACTTGTGGCCATCTGGGTTTTTTATTCTGTTGTTGGTTTTGCTTGTTTTATACCACCCAGCATCCACTGACAATAGCAGCCTAATTTGTCCTCCATAATGGCTACTTCCGCAACTCCAGGTGGTTGTAGTAAAGAGGACTCCTAGTTCAAGGGGTCAGCCTTGCAGATATTCAAGGGAGAGCCACCTGAGCAGAGGGACAGTTATGGACTAAACTGTGTCCCCCCAAAATTTGTATGTTGAAGCACTAACCCCCAGTGTGACTGCATTTGGAGACAGAACCTATAAGGACGTAATAAACGTTAAGTGAGGTCATAGGGTGGGCCTCGATCCAATAGAACTGTGTCCTTATAGGAACAGGAAGAAGCATCAAGGATATCACTCTCTACTCTCCCATTCTCTTTCTCTCTCTCTCGCCCCCTCTCCCCCATGAGAGGACACAGCCAGAAGGAAGCTGTCTGCAAGCCAAGGAGAGAAGCCTCACCAGCCATGGAATCTATAGGAGCCTTGATCTTGGACTTCCAGGCTCCAGAGCTGTGAGAAATGCATTCTGTTGTTTAAGCTGCCCCGTCTGTGGATTCTGTTAAGGCACCCTGAGCTAAGGCAGGGACTAATTGGTGCAAAGACCCTGACGGGGAACTGGAGGCAGGTTTGAAGTGTGGGGGGAGGGTGGTGCCATGATCACTGGGTGGAGGGTGGGAGTAGGTGGACATGGGTTGAAAGGTTGTGGGGCAGGCGGCCTCCTAGGCAGCGTCCTGATGTTGGCCTTTTCCAAGACGGAAGCCATGGGGAGCACACACTCCACATTACAAGGATGGGCCGGCCCAGGAGGGGAAGCAAGGACACCCTAGAGGCAGCGGGAACTGGCGGGCAGCACCGTGGGGGAGGAGAGGAGGTTGGAATCTAGATCTGTCTTCAGAAGGACGGCTGCTGGAGGGTGTGATGTGAAAACAGAGGGAGAGAGAGGACTCAGAGGTAACTGCAAGGATGGAGGTGCCCCGAGCTGACGCGGGAGGCCTGGGCAGCGGCCGGTGTGCAGGGATAGATCCTGGGGCCCGGAGACCAGAGGTCGGGCCATGAGGCCCTACCGCAAAGGCGGTGCGGGCCCTGAAACCAAGAGAAGACAGCGCTGGCAGGAGGCAGCAGCCCCAGAGTCAGGATCCAGGAAAGCCGTGCCGGTGGCCAAGGTCAACCAGGCCTTTGGGGCTCGGCAAGGGCAGTTCTGTGACCTGGTGGAGCCTGGCGCCTGCCTGCGTGACGGGGAGGACCCGCAGGCGGCGACCGCGGACAGAATGTCCACGGTTCTGCGCGAGGAGTGGAGAATGAGGCGGAGCTGGGCTGCAGGAGACGGAGGCGGAGAGACTGCCCGGCGGGAGACGCGGGGGCCCGCTGCAGGGTCCTGGAAGCTCCGGGCGGGAGGAGGGGCGTGGTGGTGGCGGGCGGGGAGCTGGGGCTGGGGCAGAGCCTGCGGGCGCCACAGGCAGAGGGGTCGGACCGAGCACAGGGGGCGGAATTGAGAGGCCCGCCCGGCAGGGGAAATGAAGGGAGGTTGGTTAAGAGCGCCCGCCAGGGGCAGGAGGACGCCAAGAGACTGCGGGCAGAGCCGCGGGAGTGCGCGCTACCCCGGAGGAGGATGCGCTGGGCTGGCTGCGGAGCGGCTGGGGCTTGAGGGGCTGGAAACGCTGCGGCAGAAACTGGAAGGCCGCCGTCTAGGTTGGCTCAGGAGTACAGGGGCGCACCCTGGTCACCCCGCACCTCCGGGGCGCCACGCGCTCGCAAGCGGGAGGGCGGAGAGGGGCGGGAAGGCGCTGCGATCCCAGTCGCGTCGCGCGCTCGGCGTGAGGCTGCAGGAGCGGCCGTGCAGCGTCTCGGCGACTCCACACGTGAGTGCGGAGATGCTGCAGGGAGGCCGCACTTACAAAAGCAGCTCCGCTCACAAAAATACGGCCACGCAGGCGCAGAGCAGACGTCTGCTTTGACACCACCCGACTCTGCCAAAAAGATTGCTGGGATCGGAAGGGCGGGGAGTTGGGAGGAAGGCGGAGGGCCGGGGCAGGGGTGGACCGGAGCCTCGCTTTCCATCTCAGGCCAGCATGGTGTTCTCAAGGGAATTTAGCCAAACATTTCGTCCTAACCTCAACAACAGGTCCTCGTGAGTCCTCATAGAACCTCTCCTTAGCGGGTGACAGGCTGCAGCTGTTGAAGTCTAATTTCACTCTGTTGATCGATACTTTCAATAGAATGCTTTCTCATTAATTCTGTGCCTTTAGCTTAACTCTGGACATGTTTCAAGACAATGTATTAATAGGACTCTGGTGTTACGTATTCAGTCAATTTATAGATGTAACCCGGAAAACTCAAATATGGTTAGAGGACTGGATTAAATGATATTTACTTTAGCAATAGAGAAATAAATGTATACTGGACTGATGGAAATATTCTAAAACTAGATTGCAGTGATGGTTACACAACTCTATAGATTTACTGACAGTGGGTGAATTCTGTAGCATGTAAAAAATACCAGCTGTAAAAATGAAAAATCTATCACTAAAAAATAAATACGTGTCTAACTGGAAGAACATAGGATACAGAAGCTGGGGGGCGGGGAAGAGGGAAGGCTAGGGGTGCTAAGACCCTCATTCACATCGTGGTGTGGCAATTACTACTGTCTAAGTTTACAAAACAAGAAATTCAAATTCAAGCATATTTTGAATCTAGTTAACTTATAGGAAAACTTTGATAATATAAGCACAGCAAATTAAGAGGAAGACGGAAAGTAGCCTCAATCAGCTAAACCTTCATCTTTCATAACGGAAAGCCACTGCAGAAGAAATCGAGGTTGATAAATACAGATGCTTAATAAGTGCATTATTACTTAAAATTTTGAATTTTGAAAGGAACTCCCCAAAATCTAAAAATGCTAATTGTTAAAAAAAATTTTGGGGGCTAAGCGTGATGACTCAGGCCTGTAATCTCAGCGCTTTGGGAGTCAGAGGCAGGTGGATCATTTGAGGTCCGGAGTTCAACACCAGCCTGGCCAACATAGTAAAACCTGGTCTCTACTAAAAATACAAAAATTAGCCAGGCAGTAGTGGTGAGTGCCTGTAATCTCAGCTACTGAGGAGGCTAAGGCTGGAGAATCGCTTGAGCCTGGGAGGCAGAGGTGAGCTGAGATCAATCACTCCACTGCACTCCAGTCTGACTGACAGAGTGATACCCTGTCAAAAAAAAAAAAAAATTGAGATAGCATCTCTCTCTGTCACCTAGGCTGGAGTGGAATGGTGTGATCGTAGCACACTGCAGCCTCTAACTCCTAGGCTCAAGAGATCCTCACGTCTCAGCCTCCTGTGCAGCTATGACTACAGGTGGGCACCACCACTTCCAGCTGATCTTTTTATAGCGAAAGGGGTCACACTGTGTTGCCCAGGCTGGTCTCAAACTCCTGGCCTCAAGCAGTCCTCCCATTTCAGCTCCTAAAGTGTTGGGACTCCAGGCATGAGCCACCGTGCCTAAATTTTTGCCTTTAGAAATTGTGCCATGAATCCCTGGATTGACATAACAGTTGGTATTGTCTTGATAGAAGAGATGTTGAAATCATCTATCATCTTCACACTGCCCAGCATGTGCACCCATGTGCATATCTGTACATGTCCTCCGTATGTGTGCACGTGTTACATGAATGTGCAAGTGTGTGCATATGTGAAAGTGTTTGTGTGTGCTTGTCTGTGTGCATGTGTGTCCAGGTGTATGTATGTTTTAAGCGATCTGTAAAATCAAAAGAAAAACTAGCCTCAAGGTAAAATTACAAAGAATTCCCACACATATTTACAGTGATCAGTGACATAAAATAGTCTTTCATTATTAAAATAAATATTAAAATTTGGTTATCTGAGATGGTTTTATATTTAGGAAACTAGTTAATATAGATTAAATTACATTTCAATATTTCAAATGTTTTCCTAAATCTCAATAACTTTTATTACTGAATCTCAATAACTTTTATTGCTGAAGGTCTTGGTGCAATTATATTTTAAAACTTTTTTGAAAGGAGGAGAGAACATAATATTTTTAAAATTTTATGCTTCAAATTTATATTATGTACATTAAGTGCTATGTAAACTTTTCTTTAGGGTATCAATATTTAACTTGGGCAGTACTATTTCATCTGAATTTATTTGGAGAAATACAACTTGGCTGTCTGCTTATGAACATCAAAAAATGTGCCAAATAAGAAAATAGGGCATTAACAATCAGAATTTAAAAATTTTTTTTAATTTCAATTGTTTTGGGGATATATGTGGTTTTAGTTACATGAATAAGTTATTTAGTGGTGGTTCCTGAGATTTTAGTGCACCCATCCCCTGAGCAGTTTACACACTGTACCCAATGTGTAGTCTTTTATCCCTCACCCCCCCCACTGCAACCTTCCCCACCTAGTCCCCAAAGTTTATTATATCATTCTTGTGCCTTTACATCCTCATAGTTTAGCTCCTCCTTATAAGTGAAAGAATACAATATTTGGTTTTCCATTCCTGAGTTACTTCATATAGAATAATGTCCTCCAGCTCCAACCAAGTGGTGGCAAAAGACATTATTTCATTCCTTTTTAGGGCTGAGTAGTATTTCATGGTGTATATGTACCATGTTTTCTTTATCCACTCATTGGTTGATGGGCACTTAGATTGGTTCCCTGTCTTTGCAACTGTGAATTGTGCAGCATGTGCATGTGTCTTTTTCATATAATGACTTGTTTTCCTTTGGGTAGATACCAAGTAGTGGGATTGCTGAATCTTATGGTAGTTCTACATTTAGTTCTTTAAGGATGTGGTGAAAAGGGAATACTTTTACACGGCTGGTGGAGATGTAAAATATTCCCTTGTCCTTTTCACAACATCCACACCAACATCTATTGTTTTTTGGCTTTTTAATTATGGCCATTCTTGCAGGAGTAAGGTGGTATCTCACTGTGGTTTTAATTTGCATTTCTCTGATGATCCATGATGTTGAGCATTTTTTCACATTTGTTGGCCATTTGTATATTTTCTTTTGAGAAGTGTTTATTTATGTCCTTTGCCCACTTTTTGATGGGATTATTTTGTTTTTTTTTTTCCTGATTTGTTTGAATTCCTTATAGATCTGGATACTAGAACTTTATTGGATGCAGTTTGCAAATATTTTCTCCCACTCTGTGGGTTGTCTGTTTACTCTGCTGATTATTTCTTTTGCTGTGCAGAAGCTTTTTAGTTTAATTAGGTCCCATTTATCTTTGTTTTTGTTGAATTTGCTTATGGGGTCTTAGTCATGAATTATTTGCCTAAGCCAATGTCCAGAAGAATTTTTCCGTTGTTATCTTCTAGAATTTTTATAGTTTCAGGTCTTAGATTTAAGTCTGATATTGTTTAGATCCGTTTCCATGTCCCCACCAAATCTCATGTTAAATCGCAATCCCCAGTGTTGGAGGTGGGACCTGGTGAAGGGTGACTGAATCATGTGGGCAGCATTCTCATAAATGGGTTATTTTCACAATAAAGTTCTCAGGAGATCTGGTTGTTTAAAAGCATGTGGCACCTCCCCACACTCTCTTTCTCTCTTCTTCCTGCTCCAATCACATAAGACATGCCTGTGCCTGCTTCCCCTTTGCCTTCTGCTATGATTCAAAGTTTCCTGAGGCCTTGTCAGAAGCCAAGCAGATACGGGCATCATGCTTCCTCTAAAGCCTGTGGAAAAGTGAGCCAACCTCTTCTCTTTATAAGTTACCCAATTTCAGGTATTTCTTTATAGCAATGCGAGAACAGACTAATACAAAGTCTTTGACCATCTTGAGTTGATTTTTGTGTAAGGTGAGAGACGGGGATCCAGTTTCATTCTTCTACATGTGGCTTGCCAGTTTTCCCAGCACCATTTATTGAATAGAGTTCCTCAATTTATATTTTTGTATGTTTTTTCAAAGATTAATTGGCTGTAAGTATTTGGCTTTATTTCTGGGTTCTATATTCTGTTTCATTGGTGTACATACCTACTTTTATACCAGTACTGTGCTGTTTTGATAACTATAGCCTTGTAGTATGATTTGAAGTCAGGTAACATGATGCCTCCAAATTTGTTCTTTTTGCTTAGTATTGCTTTGGCTATGCAGGCTCTTTTTTGGTTCCAAATGAATTTTAGGATTGTTTTTCCTAGTTCTGTGAAGAATGATGATGCTATTTTGGTGGGAATTGCATTGAATGTGTAGATTGCTTTGGGCAGTATGGTCATTTCACAATATTTATTTTTCCCAGCCATGAACATGGGATGTGTTTCCATTTGTTTCTGTCATCTATGATTTCTTTCAGCAGTATTTTGTAGTTTTCCTTGTAGAGATCTTTCTCCTACTTGGTTAAGTATATTCCTAAGTATTTTATTTTTGCAGCTATGGTGAAAGGGATTGAGTTCTTCATTTTATTTGATTTTCAGCTTGGTCATTGTTGGTGTATAGCAGTATTACTGATTTGTACACATGGATTTTGTATCCTGAGACTTTATTGAATTTGTTTATTACATCTAGGGACTTTTGGGATGAGTCTTTTTTATTTTTATTTTTTTGAGACAGAATCTCACTTTGTCACCCAGGCTACAGGGCACTGGCTCAATCTTGGCTCACTGCAACCTCCACCTTCCAGGTTCAAGCAATTCTCCTTCCTCAGCCTCCTGAATAGCTGGGATTATAGGCACACACCATCAGGCCCAGCTACTTTTTTGTATTTTTAGTAGAGATGGGGTCTCACCATGCTGGTCTCAAACTCCTGACCTCAGGTGATCTGCCCACCTTGGCCTCCCAAAGTGCTGAGATTACAGACGTGAGCCACTGTGCCTACCCTAGCAATTGTTAAAAACACATGCTCTGAATAAAGTGATGCCCCAAACTGGCTTTGTGTGAGCAACATGGCTGTTTATTCACCTGAGTCAGCCAGGATGAGTCTTTAGGGTTTTCTAAGTATATAATTATCATCAGTAATTTTTACTTCCTCTTTTCCAATTTGGATGCCTTTCATGTCTTTCTGTTCTCTAATTACTCTGCCGAGGATTTACAGTACTATGTTGAATAGAAGTAGTGAGAGAGGGCATCTATATGTTGTTCCAGTTCTCCAGGGCAATGCTTTCAACTTTCCCCTATTCAGTATGATGTTGCCTGTGGGTTTGTCATATACAGCTTTTACTACTTTCAGGTAAGTCCCTTCTGTGCCTGTTTTGTTGAAGGTTTTTATCATAAAGGGATGCTGGATTTTATCAAGTGCTTTTTCTACATCTATTGAGATGATCATATGGTTTTTGTTTTTAATTCTGTTTATGCAATGTGTCATTTTTATTGACTTGCATATGTTAAACCATCCCTCCATTACTGGGATGAAACTCACTTGATCATAATGTATTATCTTTTGGATATTTTGGATTCAGTTAGCTAGTATTTTGTTGAGGATTTTTGCCTCTATATGATCAGGGATATTGGTCTGTAGTTTTCTTTTTTTCTTATATCCTTTCCTGGTTTTGGTAGTGGGGGGATACTGGCTTCATAGAATGATTTGGGGAGGATTTCCTCTTTCCCTGTCTTTCGAAATAGTTTCAGTAGGATTAATACCAATTCTTTGAATTTCTGCTAGAATTCATCTGTGAATCCATCTGGTCCTGGATTTTTTTTGTTGGCAATTCTTTTTTTATTACTGCTTCAATCTCACTGCTTGTTATTGGTCTGTTCAGAGTTTCTATTTCTTCCTGATTTAATCTAGGAGGGTTGTATATTTCCAGGAATTTATCCATTTCCTCTAGGTTTTCTAGTTTCTGCATATAAAGGTGTTCACGGTAGCCTTTAAGGATCTTTTGTATTTTTGTGATATCAGTTGTAATATCTCCTATTTCATTTCTAATTGAACTTATTTGGATCTACTTTCTTCTTTACTTGGTTAATCTCACTAATGATCTATGAATTTTATCATTTCAAAGAACCAGCTTTTTGTTACAATGAGAATTTTTAGATTTAGCCACATACTTTTTTCTTTTAGCTTGCTATTGGGTTGATTCTTATGTAGCATTTACCCTTAAGGTTGTTAAAACATTCTATCAAGGTATTATGTTATGCAGGAGTTTACATCTTTTGCATAAGTGGTGCCCTGGGTTGCACTTATTCTTGACCAAATGCAAAACAAATACCACTGGCACCATGCACTAAACTATTTTGGTATCATAGGTTATAAGATTTGATGAAAGCCAAAGGGAACCTTTAAGATTAGAGAGACCCTTTAGTAGTTCATCGTTGGGCTTAGAGAAGGGAAAAAAATAGTTCTATACTACATTTCATATTTCCTACAAATAGTGTTTCAGCAGCTGAAGCCTTTTTAGTTCTAAAACTTATTACACTAGGATTTACTTTGAAATATAGTTTACAACCAAATCAAGTATAATATACATACACTGGCACTTCAGCACAGGGCAAACTTTTTAAAGAATTATTTTGGACCTTTAAAATTAGGCCATAGTGCAAAAAACAGTCCACGCTCTTACATTCAGCAAATTCATACTAAAATATCTTATTCTTGTAAGATAAAGGTCAAGAAAACTTTATATATGCTACAAGTTTATTACATGTATTTACATAGCTCGTTCTTCCCTCATTACTTAAAATTTTCACATTATACAACTCCCCAGAGTAAGTGTCCTTTCCCCAAACAAAGTTTTGTAGAAATGATGAGGCCAGTTCACTATAAAGCTTGTGCAGGTCAGGCGTGGTGGCTAATGCCTGTAAGCCCAGCACTTTGGGAGGCCAAGGCAGGCAGATCACCTGAGCTCAGGTGTTCAAGACCAGCCTGGCCAACATGGCAAAACCCCATCTCTACTAAAAATACAAAAATTAGCCAGGTGTGGTGGCCCATGCCTGTTATCCCAGCCATTCAGGAGGCTGAGGCAGAAGAATCACTTGAACTGCGGAGGTGAGAGTTGCAGTGAGCTGAGATGGCACCACTGCACTCCAGCCTAGGCAACAGAGCAAGACTCTGTCTCAAAAAAAAAAAAGAAAAAGGAAGAGGAAAAAAGAATAGCTTGTGTAGTGCTATAATACAAAACTGTATTTTGAAAGCTGTTGAGTCACCGTTAAATAATGTTTCTATAAAAATGGTTTTGGTGTATTTGTTGGCAGACACCTATCCACTGCATTTAAGAAAGAGGGCCACCGGGGTACACTGTGCCTCATTCAAATGAGCTCCAAATACCCTCTCCACCTTCATCACTGTACACTTTACTAAAATGCAACTATTAGGAAAACTTCATATTTTCATTTTATAGTACATCATGTTGTTGTCATATTACCAGCTTGGGCATTTCTAATATAGTAAACATTTAGATGTTTACCTGCTTCTCAATCTTTATATTCTTAGCTAGATAATTATAATCTGATTCACTAACTCTCAACAATTCACTGTCCATGTATGATAATCTTATATTACTATTTTTCCCCAACCAACAGCAGAAAAAATTGGTTCCTTTACCACTCCCTACATCTAAACATGAATGGTTTCACTTAAAAGTTACTCAGTTGAGAAAACTTAATATCAAATACAATTATTGATTTAGTTTCTTTAAGTTGCACTGATGCTACCATTACATCACAGTGCACCCAACAAATAAAACAAATGAGATGAAATCTAATTATGTTTCTATGCATATTTACATATGTGTGTGTGTGTGTGTGTATATATATATATATACATTTTTTTTTTTTTTTTTGAGATGGAGTCTCACTCTGTTACCCAGGCTGGAGTACAGTGGTGTGATCTCAGCTCACTGCAACCTCTGCCTCCTAAGTTCAAGTGATTCTCATGCCTCAGCCTCCCAAGTAGCTGGGACTACAGGCGTGTGCCACCACACCCAGCTAATCTTTGTATTTTTAGTAGAGATGGGGTTTCACCATGTTGGCTAGGCAGGTCTTGAACTCCTGACCTTAAATGATCCACCTGCCTTGGCCTCCCAAAGTGCTGGGATTACAGGCCCACAGCACCTGGCCTATACCTGCACTTTAAGTAAGATTTTACGTTGAAATGCCATTATTTTCTTATCTAAAGAGGAAGTGTATTAGTCCATTTTTGCACTGCTATAAAGAAATACCTGAGACTGAGTAATTTATAAAGAGGTTTAATTGGCTCACAGTTCTACAGGCTGTACAGGAAGCATGGCAGCAACAGCTTCTGGGGAGGGAACTTATGATCATGTTAGAAGGCAAAGGGAGAGCGAGCACTTCACAGGACAGGAGCAGGAGGAAGGCCAGAGATGCCACGCACTTTTAAACAAGCAGATCTCATGAGAACTCACTCCCTAGCAGAGAAACAGCACCGAGAGGGAAATCCGCCCCCATGATGCAATCACCTCCCAGCAGGCCCCACCTCCAACACTGAGGATTACAATTCTACATGAGATTCAAGGTGGGCACACAAACACAAAGCACATCAGGAGCCCAGCGGTTTGGTGGTTTGGGAAGAACGCTTGGTGATGGCAGCTCACTAAATTTGGCTCTGGCATCATTCTGATTAGCTTGAAATCTTTTTTTTTTTTTTGAGATGGAGTTTTGCTCTTGTTACGCAGGCTGGAGTGTAATGGCGTGATCTCGGCTCACTGCAACCTCTGCCTCTTGGGTTCAAGCGATTCTCCTGCCTCAGCCTCCTGAGTAGCTGAGATTACAGGAACTCATCACCACACCTGGCTAATTTTTTGTATTTTTGGTAGAGATGGGGTTTTACCACGTTGGCCAGGCTGGTCTCGAACGCCTGACCTCAGGTGATCCACCCACCTCAGTCTCCCAAAGTGCTGGGATTGAGAGGGGAGACCCTCTTGCCTCCTTCAATTTCAATTCTTTCCCCGCCCCCACTTCCAAACAGGAAGGAGGGTTAAGAAGGGGGAAAAAATGAAATAAAATACCAAAGAGCTGGGAAAAAACTCCCTTTTTAGTTCCCAGCATCTCTGCTATCTGTTAACCTTGAAAGAGCTGCAAATGAATGCTATCTCTGCCAGCTGGAGCCCGGCGCTGGGTCACATCCCCACATCTCCACAGACCAGGCTCCCGCCTGGAAACACCTCTGCCAACAAACAGCTTGTTGTTTCTGTCTTGTCTTTGTAAGCCTCCTCCCCTGCCGGTCCCCGCTTACATTGCATATGAATTAGCAAATCAATGAAGCCAAAAGATTGTAAGGTTGGACATCCAGCAAATGGACAATAACATAGTTCTGCCTCAGTTTCCCCTTTAGCATTGTAAGCCTATAAAAGGGGAGAAAAGCTGCAGCTGGGGAGCTTGGTGAATGCGGCTGTAGCCCCCTGCACCTCCTGGCCAAATAAAAAGCCACTTCCTTCCTCAGTTCGGTGTTCGAGAGGTTTGTTCCCCACTGCTCCTGCTTCAGGATTACAGGCGTGAGCCACCATGCCTGGCCATAGCTTGAGATCTTAAAGTAAGCTGGGACTTGATAAACTAGAGTTCCAGTTAGATTATTTGGAAAAGTTTTATTATTCCCCTTATCTTGCATGACCTGCTATGCAGTTGCTGATGAGTTATAACCATGTCCTCTTTCTTCTTACGGCCTTCGTTGGGGAATTCTGATCCTTGGTCTTCTATTAAGCTACTGGTGGTTCTTCCTGTCCTTTCTAGACAGAGGAGCTGGATTGTTATACCTCTCTCCACCACCCATCTTCAGCTTCTTTGTCACCTTTCTGTCTGCTTTGCAGATTGCAGGATTTCCACTGCCTATCTTCTTCCTTCGTGTCAAGCCCAGGACAATAGGTGTTGCTTCCTGACGGAGCCTTCCCTTTGTCTCGATATAGGATTTTTCATGGGCTAATCTGCTGAATTCAGCCTAGGAGCTCAGGCTAACATCTGAGTCTCCTCGGCATACAAGTTTGAAAGAAGTTCTAGAGACTTCAAGCTTAGAACTATGGATGGCAGTGGCTCCCTCTCAACATCGAAGCTTCCCTCCCTTTTCAGGGAGAGTCAAGGCACAGATGAAACAAAGCCCAAGAGCACCAGTGAGCAAGCTGCTGACTACCCGACGTCTCCAACCCAAACTCCTCCTTCTGCCTCCACCCCAATTTTAAAACTTTTAAATATGGTTTAGTTGCATCCAAGTGTATCAAATAAAATTAAGTATCCATAAATGCTCCAATAATTCCTGCTTTGGTGCTGAACTACAGAATTTTCTGCCAGGTGCAGTGGCTCACGCCTGCAATTCTAGCACTTTGGGAGGCCAAGGCAGGCAGATCACTTGAGGTCAGGAGTTCAAGACCAGCCTGGCCAACATGGTGAAACCCCATCTCTACTAAAAATACAAAAATTAGCTGGGTGTGATGGAGGGTGCCTGTAGTCCCAGCTATATGGGAAGCTGAGGCAGGAGAATCGCTTGAACCTGTGAGACAGAGGTTGCAGTGAGCCGAGATTGTGCCACTGCACTCCAGCCTGAGTGACAGAGGGAGACTTCATCTCACAAAAAAAAAAAAGAATTTTCCATTTTTATTTTACATAGTCTCACTTAACATTTCAGTTCTCTCTCGCCTCTGGTACCTGGAGTCTTTGGCTATCACTGAAATTGAGTAAACTCATTCTCATGAGTTTTAGTAAACTCAAAACTTATGAAGTTGGCAAAACTCAAAGAATGCTTTTGGTCTAGTTTGACATTGGCCAGTATGGTTTTCATATCCAGTCATTCCTTTTTTTTTCCGGCTGACACATCCTCACTTCCTGCCTGTGGAGGAAATGTTAAATATTAAATTTGAACTCAGTTGAACGTGGACACAATGGTCACCAAGTCCCGGAACAGGTTACCTGAGCGCCTTGAGGCATTTATCCAGCCCTGTTTCAAAGAAATCTCTATTTCAAACTATTCCTATATGTTAGTTATTGAAAAACAACAGAAATGCAAGTTGAAAAACAACCGTAAAGACAAGTTGACCTTTTAGTGTTCCTTGAGCCCAGTTGCAAAGGGTTCTTGTGACTGGGCCTCATGCCAAAGAACGCATGTCAAAAAGAGCTAGTGTCCCAGACCACGCCAAAGCTTCATGAGGCCTCTCCTTGTCTGTGCATGGACGGGCGGCTGACTCTGCAGCCCAGGCTGCTGCCTCCTGGTCTGGTGATGAATCCTCCATAGTCTGGTGAGTGTAAAAAAAAATATGTGTATATATATATATATATATATATATATATATATATATATATATATGCTTTTCCTTCTCCCTTTCGCATTGCAATTTGCTTATTATATCATTTGCTTATTATATCTGTATTGCCATTACTTGGGATAAAGGCTGTTTACCCTTAAATGTATCGTATGTACCTTTTCTTTTCCCCTTGAGCATTTCCCACACAGAACACTGCCCTAGAGGAGGGAATGGGAGAAACCTATGGTGATAGTACATTGAGTTTTAAAATGGACTTTGAAGGTCTCAGCAGACATAATAGTTTAGAAGAAAAGAATTTTGAATCTCAAAACCATGAATTTTGAGTGTCATAAGCAATGGTACTCAGTGTCATAAAAGATTTTTCATAAACAAGTTTTGCCAGCTGAGCATGGTGGCTCATGCCTGTAATCCCAGTACTTTGGGAGGCCGAGGTGGGTGGATCACCTGAGGTCAGGAGTTCAAGACCAACCTGACCAACATGGAGAAACCCCCGTCTCTACTAAAAATACAAATTAGCTGGACATGGTGGTGCATGCCTGCAGTCCCAGCTACTCGGGAGGCTCAGGCAGGAGAATCGCTTGAACCCAGGAGACGGAGGTTGCAGTCAGCTGAGATTGCGCCATTGCACTCCAGCCTGGGCAACAAGAGTGAAGCTCCATCTCAAAAAAAAAAAGGTTTGCCATGGGGAATATAGTGGACCATGTCCAGGAGGGAAGTTGTAGTAGAAATTAAATGTGCTAAAATCCCGACGTGTGGACTAGGAGGATACCTTACCAGCTACATGTTAAAATGTGGTTGAAATTATATTCGTGTGGCCAGTGGTAAAAAGAAGGCCAAGAGGCCAGGCGCAGTGGCTCATGCCTGTAATCCCAGCACTTTGGCAGGCCAAAGCAGGCAGATCACCTGAGGTCAGGAATTCGAGACCATCCTGGCCAACATGGAGAAACCTCGTCTCTACTAAAAATACAAAATTAGCGGGGCATGGTGGCACACGCCTGGATTCCCAGCTACTTGGGAGGCTGAGACAGGAGAAACGCTTGAATCCGGGAGGCAGAGGTTGCCGTGAGCCAAGCTTGCACCATTGCACTGGGCAACAAGAATGAAATACCATCTCAAAAAGAAAAAAAGAAAAAAAAAGGTCAAGAATTGGGATGTGTTTAAGGAAAACTATTGACTTTGCTATTAGTCTAAGAATCTAAAAATACTTATCTGGCTGAACAAAAAAAAAATTGAGTCTTAAGGCAAATTGGAGCCATCTTGCTTCAGTGTTTAAACATGTTCACACTTGGCATAAATGCTTCTTCTCCTTGCAATTTCATATAGTCCAGACACAAAAGCAGAACATCTGGCGAGATAAAATAGATTGTTTTAATTTAATTCTAAATATGAGAAATCCCCAAGACTTTCCATTTGAAAGAAAATGGCTGTGTTGCAAGATTGAACAGATGATTTTTATTTAGGAGACATGGGACAGTGTGAATTTGGCCAAAAACAGCCTTGCCTGCCACAGTGGCTGTTCGCCTGTCCCGGAAGTGGAGGCAGACAGCAGCCCTGGGATGTATAATCCACTCCTTCACTCATTCCACCTTGTTCTCAAATCTCTCAGCTCTCATGATCAATTTTATGTTGAATGGCTGGGAAATTAATATTTCAAGCCCATTGAAGGATATATAAAATACATTGCAGTTTTATACATGTATGTGTTGCAATAAAGGTGCCCTGATTAGAAAGAAAAATTCCACCGGCTCTTGTCCAGCATGCAGGAGAGACAAGGAGATGGAGCTTCAGACCCAGAAACAAGCTCTCAACCACCCCAGCAATGATTCTTCATTTTCCTTTCAACCGCTGACTCAAACTTGGGTTTAAATCTTGTCTTTACTTGTCTTTTAAGACTTCTCTTTACTTTTCATTTCTTTACAAATGAAATGTTGGACCTTTCATTTCTCCATCTGGAGACAGGAATCATACCCCCTCCACACATCTAAAAAAGTGCCCAGTGCCATAGCAGGCTGACCCTGGGAACTCCATGAACAAAAGCTATTAAAATCAAAACAGAGGTTTTTGGATCCCAGAACGCTCTACCTCACCACTTCTGATATTGAATACCCTCCACAAACACAAAGATGTGAGATTATCTAGAATAATTACTGATGTCCTGGGAAAGGTCTCAACATGTAGTTCCCTCCCTCAACACTTTGCAAAATTTTTCAAATAAGCAGCCACTCAACTTGTCCAAATGCTTCTTTTGAAAGATCACTCTGTGTCTTTTCAGTGACTTTTTTTTCATTATAATAAGTGTGATGGTTAATTTTATTTGTCAACTTGCCTGATCCATGGGGTACCCAGATATTTGGGTAAGCATTATTCTGGGTGTGTCTATGAGGGCGTCTCCAGATGAGATTGGCATTTACATTGGTGGACAGAGGGAAGCATATGGCCCTCCCCAATGTGGGATCATCCACTCAATCTGTTGAGTGCCTCAATCAAACAAAAGGGTGGAGGAAGGTTGAATATGCTCTCTCTGCCTGACTGCCTTTGAGTTGGGGCATCAGTCTTCTCCTGCCTTTGGATTTAGACTGTATATACCACCAGCTCTCTTGGGTTCCCAGCCTGCTGATGCAGATCTTGGGACTGCTCAGCCTCCACAATTGCATGAACCATTTCTTTTAATAATAAATCTCTTTCTATATATACACACATCCTGTTGGTTCCGTTTCTCTGGAAAACCCTGACCTAATACAAAGGAGTAATACATATATTAATTTTTTTAACTTAGAATTTATAAAAACTATTTTAAAAAATCACCTATAGGCCAGGCACAGTGGCTCATGCCTATAATCCCAGCACTTTGGGAGGCCGAGGTTGGTGGATGACTTGAGGTCAGGAGTTCAAGACCAACCTGAGCAACATGGCAAGACCCTGTCTTTACTGAAACACAACAAAAATAGTCTAGCATGGTGGCGCACGTCTGTGGTCCCAGCTACTGGGGAGGCTGAGGCAAGCAAATCATAAGGTCAAGCATTCAAGACCAGCCTGGCCTACATGGTGAAACCCTGTGTCCACTAAAAATACCAAAAAAAAAAAAAAAAAAATTAGCCGGGCATGGTAGCACATGCCTGTAATCCCAGCTATTCAGCAGGCTGAGGCAGAAGAATTACTTGAACCCAGGAGGCAGAGGTTGCATTGAGTTGAGATTGTGTCACTGCACTCCAGCCTGGATGACACAGCGAGACTCTGTCTCAAAAAAAAAAAAAAAAAAAAATCATCTATTATTTGAAATAAATAATAATGTTTAAAAAGCATATTCTCAAAATTTTAATGTGAAAGATTACAAAACAAACTGCAGGCCAGGTGCGGTGGCTCATGCCTGTAATCCCAGCAATTTAGCAGGCCAAGGTGGGTGGATCACTTGAGGCCAGGAGTTCAAGATCAGCCTGGCCAACATGGTGAAACCTCATCTCTACCAAAAATACAAAAATTAGCCAGGTGTGGTAGTACATGCCTATAGTCCCAGCTACTCAGGAAGCTGAGGCAGGAGAATGGCTTGAACCCAGAAGCGGAGGTTGCAGTGAGCCAAGATCATACCACTATACTCCAGCCTGGGCAACAGAGCAAGACTCTGTCTCAAAAAAATACAAAACAAAAGCCTGTGTATTATGCTATTGTGCAATTATATAAAGAAAAAAGATTGGGAAGAATTATATTTAAATGCTTCTAGTAATTTCTAAGAATTGAGATTTGAAGTGAATTTATTTTTTTCTTTTTGAGACAGGATCTCACTCTGTCACCCAGGCTGGAGTGCAGTGGCATAATCTTGGCTCACTGCAACCTCCGCCACCCGGGCTCAAAAAAAAAAAGAAATACAGGTGATAACAGAAAAACAACACAAAAAGAACATAAACTATCATCCTAACTTCCATCAGCCAACAATAGTATTAGGTAGTACCCACGAACAACACTCAGTGAATCCCTAAACACAGATAGAAGAATAGAAAAATTTTCACAAAAATCAGATTATATTATGTATGCAATTTTTTATTTTTTTTTGAGACGGAGTTTCGCTCTTATTACCCAGGCTGGAGTGTGATGGCGTGATCTTAGCTCACCACAACCTCCGCCTCCTGGGTTCAAGCAATTCTCCTGCCTCAGCCTCCCACGTAGCTGGGAATACAGGCATGTGCCACCATGCCCAGTTAATTTTTGTATTTTCAGTAGAGATAGGGTTTCACCATGTTGACCAGGATGGTCTCAATCTCTTGACCTCGTGATCCACCCACCTTGGCCTTCCAAAGTGCTGGGATTATAGGCATGAGCCACCGCGCCTGGTCTATGTATGCAATTTTTAAATAAAATTGTTAAATTTAGTTTTCTGGAATTAAATAGAAGAAAATGAAACAAGTCAAATGTAAGGAATTTCTGTAGATCAAACAAAAGTTTCTTCATAAAAATTCGTTTCTAAATGATCACTCTGAAGATAGAAAAATGCACAGTATTAGGTTGGAGAATGTGTTAGGCAGGGTTCTTTTTTTCCAAACCTCAGAAAACAACTGGTTGACTTGATCATAAAGAGAGGTTTTGTTTTGTCTTTTTTTTTTTTTTGAGACAGAGTCTTGCTCTGTTGCCCAGCTGGAGCACAGTGGCACGATCTCGGCTTCCTACAATCTCCGTCTCCCGAGTTCAAGTGATTCTTCCCCCTCAGCCTCCTGAGTAGCTGGGACTACGGGCATGCACCACCATGCCTGGCTAATTTTTGTATTTTTAGTAGAGATGGGGTTTCACCATGTTGGCAGGCTGGTCTCAAACTCCTGACCTCAAGTGATCCACCCACCTTGGCTTCCCAAAGTGCTGGGATTACAGGCATGAGCCACTGTGCCTGGCCAAAAGAGGTCTTTTTCAAAAGAGACATGGGAGCTCACAGAATGTGGAAAAGTTTCAGGATAACCTTTAAAATTCTTTACTGAGAATGTATCTTCTTATTGCCTTCGCCTAGAGTCATTCCCACCACCTCTCCCCAGTTTAAGAAGTAGTAGGGAAGGAAGAGGGAGGGCCCAGGCAGTCATGCTTACGCTGCAGGGTTGAGTCGGAGACTGCTGGGCACACAGGCCCTGGACCCGTGGCCTGGCTGCTGCCAACACAAATGAACAATGTTATTGTCCCCAACTCTCCATCACTCCCTCAAGATTCAAGTTCCAGGAGGACACACCATAGGCTGTGGTGCGGGGAGTGTGGAGAGGAAGCACCTGGCCCACTCCCTGCCATCCTGGGAGGAAAAGGCCAGTTCTCCCAAAATCAGGGAATTATCCAACATGAATGAATGTTTCTACTAGGTAGCCACAAAAATGTACCCTACTGTAACTGCTCCTTGCCCCACATCCATGTATAGCCTCCTGCTACTTGCCTGCTGAGGTCCATTCTCTTCCTCTAATTTTGTCAGATTCTGAGGTCAGGTGCAGAATTAATCACGGCTAATGCCCCAGATGGGCAGTGCCCTCCCTGCCATCTTATCCATGAGTCTGACTCATTTCATCATGTGGGTCATCTCGTCCACCAGATTCTTGACAACTCCGTTCATGGTGGGGCATGGCAGAGACTCGTGTGTGTGTGTATAAGCCAAACCCGAACTGTTCTCAAAGTGTAGGAGCATTCTCATTTATCTCGTACAACCTTACCTGCAAGGCTGTACCGAGGGCGGGGTGGTGCAGGTCTCAGATGGTGTCCTGTGGGATGTGCATGGGCAGATGGCTGGGGAGAGCCAGACCACTGAAACCCTCGAGGAAAGATGTGGAAGATGTGCTTCTTGGTCAAAAAAACCTCTTCTGTTGTTTTCTGTTAATTTGGGATTAAGAAAAAAATATTTCCTTATCTGTATCTGTAGCTGCATTCTCTATGCCTGAGGGTGTGTTTTTCGTTTTGTTTTGAGATGGAGTCTCGCTCTGTCACCAGGCTGGAGTGCAATCTTGACTCACTGCAACTTCCGCCTTTTGGGTTTAAGCCATTCTCCTGCCTCAGCCTCCCAAGTAGCTGGGATTACAGGTGAGCAACACCACCCCCAGCTAATTTTTGTATTTTTAATAGAGACAGGGTTTCACCATGTTGGCCAGGATAGTCTCGATCCCTTGACCTCATGATCTGCCCGCCTCGGCCTCCCTAAGTGCTGGGATTACAGGCATGAGCCGCCATGTCCAGCTGCCTGAGGGTGTTTTGATTTGCTCCACTACAAAGCTCACATCTGGAAAAGCAATTGTAATTATGAGTGAGTCATAATCCACTGTCATTATCCAACATCCATCCACTTTTCATGATGGTCAAACAATTGGAGGTTAAATAGGACTAGGACAGGAATCAACATCCATGCGTCTTTGGTCACTAACAGAGCCAACATCCTCTGAATTTCCCTCATATATTTGTTATTCCTTTTGGATTTTTTTTTTTTTTTTTTTTTTTTTTTGCCAATGGTGAGGGAAACTATCAAGAGTTTTCTATTGTAACGACTTTTTTTTTTTGTAGACACAGGTCTCACTTTGTTGCCCAGGCTGGCCTATTCCAGGATTTGACTTTGCAACTGATGCCCTGGACATAGAGATCATCCAGGGTAATATGCAAGGACAGGTGAGTGAGAAGCAATTTCTCCATGCGATGGAACTTGCTTGAGCAAGAGGCCTTCAGGATCTTCAAGCAAGGAAAGCCAGTCTGGTTATATTATGAAGGCAGGACTTGGGCTAGTAAAGAGGACCTGGGGGCAAGGGGAGGCAAGGCTGAGAGTGGTCTGCATGCTTTGGCTTCTTTTCTAGATCCCTAATCTAATTATTGGAGCTTTGAGCAATGCTCTAACTTTTGCCTAAGTGATACTAAGATGCTGTAAACTCAATGGTCTTTACAGTTCAGCAACCTGCAGGACTGAACTTTATCATTTCAAAAGGACTCTGGGTTACACTTTGTGCCTCAATTTCAGAATGTAAGATTTTTAGGTTTCTTTTTCTCTGTCCTTAAGCTGTCCCATGCCGTATCAGCATTGTATCCCTAAATACTAAGTGGATTGTCATTGCCTTTTATGACTGCTAAGTCAGACAACTAAGCCCACACAACCCACGTTTCTTTAACAGTTTGTTTTCTGTAACCACTTTCTGTATTACTTAAGTTTTTGGTGCAGTTAATAGAAAATGTTCCTGGCCATCCTAAGGAAATTTGTGAAAGGTATTGGAGGGCTATTGGTGAGCTACTAAAGCCAATGGGAAGGCCAGAGAAATAAGACTTTGCAAGTAGTTGAGAATGAAGTGAGGCCAGGCGGAGGAAATACAGCCAAGGTTATGCCATTCGCATGTCACTGACCTACACCGTCGGCAGTGCTGCAGGCCAGCACCTCATGACCGCCCCATCCCCTCCAGAGCCTCCCTTACCATCATCCCAGGAATCCCCTGCGATTCCCTCCTGGGTCAGATTCCCTGGTTTCTGAGTGTTAGGTCTTCCTTTCTCTTAGTGTGTTTCCTCAATGCCCATTTATAATTTAAAGTAATATACTCTCAGAATATAAAAAATAAGAAATGTACTCCCCTTGATAAACGCTAAATTTTTTAAAAACACAGCAAAAAAATATGTAATTCAGAAATTTCAGGTACCTCTCCTTCAGGCTGGAAGCAAAACAATTATGCCTATTGTTAGGGCTATTTTTTAATATAGTACCGAGAGTGTTACCCAATGTTATAAGACATTAAGAAATTAAAATTGCAATCCAAATGAAGATTGGAATTAAAAAAGAGAAAACTGTCATTATTTGTAGGTTATGTGACAGTTTACATATAAATTTCAACAGAACAACATGTAAACTATTAAAACTATGAAAAGAGGTAAGGCCAGATCACAGCTCATGCCTGTAATCCTAGCACTTTGAGAGGTTAAGATCTGTCACCCATGCTGGAGTACGATGGTGCGATCTTGGCTCACTGCAACCTCCACCTCCCAGGTTCAAGCAATTCTCTTGCCTCAGCCTCCCAAGTAGCTGGGACTACACGTGTGCACCACCATGCCCAGCTAATTTTTGTATTTTTAGTAGAGACAGGGTTTCACCATGTTGGTCAGACTGGTCTCAAACTCCTGACCTCAAGTGATCCACCTGCCTCTGCCTCCCAAAGTGCTGGGATTACAGGTGCGAGCCACCTCTCTCGACCTTTAGTAGAAACCCCGACTCAAAAAAAAAAAAAAAATGAGTGAGTAGATGGAGAAATAGAACATGTCCATAGAGGGGATAACTTAACATTGTAAAGACGCCAGTTCACCCCCAAAATCTAGAAGGTTTATAGAATAGCAATAAAATACTGAGGTTTTGTGGAGTTTTCTTCAATTTCAATAAACTAATTCTACAATGTACATGGTAGGTCAGTCATGGTGGCTCACTCCTGAAATCCCAGTACTTTGGGAGGCTGAGTTGGGAGGATAGTTTGAGCCCACGAGTTCAAGACTGGCCTGTACAACATAGCAAAACCTTGTCTCTACAAATAAAAAATTATTGGGGCCAGGCACAGTGGCTCATGCCTGTAATCCCAGCACTCTAGGAGGCTGAGGTGGGCGGATCACGATGTCAAGAGATCAAGAGCATCCTGGCCAACATAGTGAAACCCCGACTCTACTGAAAATACAAAAATTAGCCAGGCATAGTGGCGTGCACCTGTAGTCCCAGCTACTTGGGAGGCTGAGGCAGGAGAATCACTTGAACCTGGGGGGCGGAGGCTGCAGTGAGCCGAGATCGTGCCACTGCACTCCAGCCTGGCAACAGAGCAAGACTCTGTCTCAAAAAAAAAAAAAAATTATCTGGGCATGGTGGTGCATGCCTGTGGTTCCATCTACTTAGGAGGCTGAGGTGGGAGAATTGCTTGAGCCCAGGAGGCCAAGCCTGCTGTGAGCCATGATTACATCACTGCACTGCAGACTGGGAGACAGAGGGAGACCCTGTCTCAAAAAACAAAAAGAAGGAAGGAAGGAAGGGAGGGAAGGAGGGAGGAAGGGAGGGAGGGAGGGAGGGAGGGAGGAAGGAAGGAAGGAAGGGAGGGAATAGCAAATCAAAACAAAACCAAAACAACCACTCCAGGCTGGGCACAGTGGCTCACGCCTGTAATCCCAGCACTTTGGAAGGCCAAGGTGGTTGGATCACGAGGTCAGGAGTTCAAGACCATTCTGGCCAAGATGGTGAAAACTCATCTCTACTAAAAATACAAAAAAAATTAGCCAGGCATGGTGGCAGATGCCTATAATCCCAGCTACTCGGGAGGCTGAGGCAGAGAATTGCTTGAACCCTGGAGGCAGAGGTTGCAGTGAGCTGAGATTGTGCCACTGCACTCCAGCCTGAGTGACAAAGCAAGACTCTGTCAAAAAGCAAAAAATGGGCCGGGCGTGGTGGCTCACGCCTGTAATCCCAGTACTTTGGGAGGTCGAGGCAGATGCATCACGAGGTCAAGAGATCAAGACCATCCTGGTCAACATGGTGAAACCCCATCTCTACTAAAAATACAAAAAATTAGCTGGGCATGGTGGCATGTGCCTGTAATCCCAGCTACTCGGGAGGCTGAGGCAGGATAATTGCCTGAGCCCAGGAGGCGGAGGTTGCAGTGAGCCGAGATCACGCCATTGCACTCCAGCCTAGGTAACAAGAGCGAAACTCCGTCTCAAAAAAAAAACAAAAAACAAAGAACACTTCAACAAACAAAGAGGTCTTTGAGGATCTTTTGTAGGCCTTTGATATTTGACTTGCCAAGACATACATTTACCTCATAACTGTTTAAATGTTTTCCTGGATAAACACTGCAACCTTTTCCAAATACATGCTGTCTGTATCTTTCTGCTACTGCAAGGCCACTGTCCTTACCTGCAGAATGTCACGATGTCCCACATTCGGCCTAAGCACCATGATGAGTCCCCACCTCCTGCTGGCCACAAACCCTGGAGAGGGCTCTGAGCGTCAAAGCCAGCCTGTGGCACCACTGCTTCAGGGACTGGCCTCTGACCTCCAGCTGCTTCTGTGGAACGGTCACAAGATACCTGGTCACTAAAGGGAATGGCCTGCATCATGATTACCTATCATTTCTTTTTGTTGCTGTTGCTGTTGTTATTGTTGAGACAGAGTCTCGCTCTGTCACCCAGGCTGGTGTGCAGTGGTGCTGAAGTGGGAGCAGCAGGGAACAAACCTCTCAAACACCGAACTGAGGAAGGAAGTGGCTTTTTATTCAACCAGGAGGTCTGGGGGGCTACAGCCTGATTCATGAGCTCCCTGAGCTGCAGCTTCTCTCCCGTTTATAGGCTTACAATGCTAAAGGGGAAACTGAGGCAGAACTATGTCATTGTCCATTTGCCGGACGTCTGAGCTTACAATCTTCTGGCTTCATTGGTTTGCTAATTCATATGCAGCATGAGCGGGGACCAGCAAAGGAGGGGGCCTACAGAGACAAGACAAAAGCAACAAGCTATTTGTTGGCAGAAGTGTTTCCTGGAGGGAGCCTGGTCCGTGGAGACGTTGGGGCGTGACCCAGTGTCGGGCTCCAGCTGGCAGGGATAACATTCATCTGCAGCTCTTTCAAGGTTAACAGATAGCAGAGATGCTGAGAACTACAAAGGGAGTCATTTTCCCAGCTCCTTGGTATCTTATTTTATTTTATTTTCCTTCTTCACCCTCTTTCCCATCTGGAAGCCATGGAAGGAGGAAGTGAAATAGAAGGAGGCAAGAGGGGTCTCCCCTCTTAGTGCAATCTTGGCTGACTGCAACTTCCACCTCCTGGGTTAAAGGAATTCTCTCACCTCAGCCTCCCGAGTAACTGGGATTACATGTGCGCAACATCACATTTAATTTTTGTATTTTCAGTAAAGATGAAGTTTTCACCATGTTGGCAGGGTGGTATAGAACTCTTGACCACAATTGATCCACCTGCCTCAGTCTCCCAGAGTGCTGGGATTACAGGCATGAGCCACCACTCCCAGCCAATTACCTATCATTACTAATTGAAGGGTCCCTGGTAATAATTTAACTTTCCTTCCAGCCTATGAGACAAATTCATCTGGTTTACTGGCTATCAAAAACAGATATTTAGGGACATCCTGGAACTTTGAAGGCTATGAACTTCACCACACATACCTGATGGTGGATTTTGAGTACTGACCACTCCTCGTCTGGGAACCCACAAATCACCGATGCCCACTCTTCTCTGTGAAGTCCAGTGAAGGAGCTTGGGCTTTAGAATAAGTCTCACAATGAACTCCAGTGCCAGTCATTGCTGGCCAACTACGCTGCCTGGATAAGTTACATTACCTTCACCTCCTGACCACAATTGTTTCTTATGTTAAAGCATGAGGCCCACCTACAATATGCGGTTGTGAGAGCCTAGCACAGCACGTGGAGCCGGGTGCCTGCCTCACAGTGGCTCCTTCCTAAAGCCTCTGGTTGCTGGTGCCGTGGGCTGAATCGTGTCTCCCCCAGAATTCAGATATGAAAATCCTAACCTCCAGGACTTCAGATGCAACCATATTTGGAGATGGAGCCTTCAAAGAGGTCATCAAGTTAAAATGAGGCCTTTAGGGTGGGTCCTGACCCATCATAACAGATGTCCTATAACAAGAGGAGATGAGGACACAGACACACATAGAAGGTGACCATGTGAGGACCCGGGAGAAGACACCATCTGCAAGCCGAGGGGAGGCCTCAGGAGAAACCACCCTGTCAATGTCTGGAGCTTAGAGTCCAGCCTCCAGAACTGTGAGAAAATTAATTTCCGTTGTCTAAGCCCCCCAGCATGCGGCACTTTGATATGGCAGCCCGCGCAGACCCATGCAGCTGAGCAAAGTGGAAGATGAGTGGGGATTCTGGCGAGAGGCAAATCCAGATCCCAGATCACAGCAAGCCAGACAGGGAGGCCGACGTCGCTCTACAGAAGCCCAGGACCAGGCCCTGGCCTTGACCAGGTGCTCCCTGCTATACCCTCTCACAGATGTTCCCAGCATCATTGGGCAGGGTCCCAAGGCCCTCTCTCCAGGACACTCTCCTGCTGCTCCCGCACCATTCTGCAGATGGAAGATCTCCAGGGCCCTGAGCCCTCTGCGGCTCCTCTGCTCACAGCACGTCCCCACAGACCTCACTTTGTACGGGCCCTGTGCTCGGCTCTGGGATGTTCTGCCAAGTCCTTTGCACGACACATGCTTCTTTCCCAGACTTTGCCCCTCCCAGCACCCCCGGGTGCCAGGATCGTGTGACCTCTTGCACCCTCAGAAGTCCGACATCCTGCCCCATGACAGTTCATGCATAGATGACAGTGATAACTGACAGATGAACAGCCTTTCCTGGTGCTCCCAAATCACACTTGCTCAAGCTCAACATAAAACCAGAGTGGTGGCAACTTCAAATATGAGGAAGCTGAGGCTGGCAGAGGCAGGGCGACTTCTCAAAGGCACAGCACTGAGACATTTGCATTCACCCTTCTGCGTGTCACAGAAGAAGCGCTACGCTCCTCTCACGGCTTCATCTGCACCACTCAGTGCCCAGGACCCAGGCTCTGTCATTGGAAGAGCATCATAGCTACAGATGCTGCCATTAACATGAAGGCTGTTGTCAAATTCAGATCAAACCAAAAGAGAAGATCTGTGCCAGTGACTTCCCCTGCGGGACGGATGCTCCTGGGTGGCCTGGGTCACCTGGTCTGTACTTGGGTTCCTGTCCCAGCTGCAGAAGGTACAGCATGAATGACTGAGGTGCGGGAAGGGCTTGGTCTTTTCAAGTCTGTCTCTGTGTGCAGGAGGGAGCACATTCCACCGCCTCTAGACTGGCCAAGGCCATAAGCTCAGCCAGTTCCCAGAAGCACCTGTGGCCATTTGGCAAGTGTCTTGGCCCCTTTCCTGGTTATACGGAATCAATAATGGGAGGAGTTGCGATCAAATGTGACAAGCATATTAGGCATTCTCTGATTGGTCCTGAGTTGGAAGCAGGAACGATGGGAAGCTGTCAGTGACTGATCAAGCCCTGGCCATTTGGGGCCGTTACAGGAGTTACTGGTTGGCTTCCTGGATTGTCACTAGAGATAGCAGCCTGACTTCCTACAAGTCTGACCTGTAATGGGCTGCCTACCTGGGCTGGTTCCTGTAGATAAAGCGTTGGATTCCTGGGCTGCTTGCTGCAGGCTGTGGGGCAGGGCTCTGTTTTTTTAATATAGTCTCGCCACTGTCTGTTTGTGTCCTCAATCTAGTAGCTAAACCAGAGATGTGCAGAGCCATCTGGGCTATGTTCTCTCCTGTCACCCTGTAGCTGCTTGTACTCAAGAACCGAGCATGTGGGCTCAGAGGACCCATGCGCAGGTGGGAAACGGCACCTCCCCTCCACCCAGGGCACACAGACCTGTGCCAACCCGACCAGCCACTGCAGTGTGGCTCATGGATTACCTATCAGGTGAGAGCTCAAAATCAGTCTTCTTTTTATGCCTGGAGCAGAAAATATCAGGTGTGCTCTGTACACCATTGGGACGCTCTGCACTAAAGGCCAGTGATCAGCCCAATCATTGCTTCTCTCCTGGACAAAATGAGTGGCAGCCACTGCTCCCTCTTGGTGACAGTACCCTCCCTGAGTATCCCAGTCTTTCCCCCATGTCTAGCCCAGTACCTTGACCAAGGTCAGGAGCTAGTTTGGGTTCCCTCGGAGGAGACTCTGCACAAGGAGGGAAGGAAGCAGGAAGGGACCACTGGGAAGTGACAAATTGTTACCCTGACCATACTTGAGTCAGGCTCCTGAACCTTCTCCTAGGCCTTGTAAGATCCAGTTTGGCAAGAACCCCCACCCTCGATATCTGATCACCCTCCATATCTGGTTGGGTTCGAGTGACATCTGGTCACCCTGGCCTGTCTTCAGTGAGAATCTTGTTAGGTCAGTTTAGCCAGACAGATTCTCCCTCACCCCTGACACTTCCTCATAGCAGTTTTCCATCCGCTCACCTCCACGCTGCTCCTTGGCTGTAAAATCCCACCTGCCCATGCTCTATTCAGAGTTGGGCTCAATCTCTCTCGCCCACTGCAAGACCCCAGTGCAGCTGCTCCTGCACCTGCGGTGACAGTCCCCACTGAGCTTTCGCAGGTGTCATGAAGAGGTTTTCCTGTACCAGGAACTCTGCAGACAGGGTGGAATGTGCTGCCCAAAGTCATCACCCCACTGGGCTCTGGCTCCCTTGGTCATCCTGAAGGCCAGTGGGCTGCTCTAGCCTGACACAGACCCAGACAGAGAGAACTCCAGTGGCCAGTGAGCCTCTGCCCAGGATGCAGCTCCAGCAGGGACGAAGCAGTGGCAGCTGGGGTGGTGGGGGCTGGCCCACATGGCCCTAACATGCCCCTTGCTTGACAGCTTCATCCTGCCTCCAGGGCCCTGATCTGTCTTTTCTTTAGAAAACTAGTTATAAGTTCTTTCTCTGTCCATTTGAGGTGTATGTAAATCATTTTTAAAGGCCTCTTTCCAGTATTACAACCCAGGAATATCTTTCTCAAGGGCCTAGAAACCCTTTCTTTGTACTATAATCTCCCAACGACTGCGAGAGGGTGGGAGCCTAAACTCCAAGTTGTAAAACTACTTCCTGTCTTAAAGAGGTGAGAAGTTTACTTTTCCTTTGGGTAAAGCCCATTAGCACACACAGATGGCCCCAGAACTCCTCTTTGCAAGCCTTTATTTATTTTATCTTATTTTTTTGAGTTAAGGTCTCTGTCTTCCAGGCTGGAGTGCAGTGGCGCAAACATGGCTCACTGCAGCCTCACCTCCTGGGCTCACATGATCCTCCTGCCTCAGCCTCCCAAGTAGCTGGGACTATAGGTGCATGGCACCATTGCCACTAATATTTTTATTTTTATTTGTGTATTTATTTATTTTTTGAGATGGAGTCTCGCTCTGTCGTCCAGGCTGGAGTACAATGGCACAATCTCAGATCACTGCAGCAGCCACCTCCTGGGCTGAAGCAATCCTCCCACCTCAGCCTCCCTAGTAGCTGGGAATACAGGTGCATTCACGACCGAGCCTGGACAATATTTGTATTTTTTATAGAGATGGAGTTTTGACATGTTGCTCAGGCTCGACTTAAACTCCTAGGCTCAAGTGATCCTCCTGCCTCAGCCTCCCAAAGTGCAATTATATTTTTATTTCAGTCACTCCTAATAAATAACACATTTGGAGAAATAAAAATATCTAAAATTAAAAAATAGAAATAAATTTAAAAAAAGAAAAGAAGAGGACTTTATTGAGGTGGAAGAATTGGAGCGTTCCCTGCCACTGAAGATATCTATCCACTCTAAGAGAGAATTAAGGGTGGCGGCCTGAGGGTAAAACCATGAAATATCAGCTGTCACTGCTTGGAGGAAAAGTGTAAACTGACACCTTAAACAAAAGCAGAGCATGTAGAAGTAAATGAGTACAGTGAATTTGAGCACAGTTAAATAGTGGTGTTAGGAAAAAGATGCCTAATGAAAGTCAAAGGTATGTAGGTTTATGTAGGGTGACTCTTCCCCTTCGGGGATACGGGCGAGTTTAAGAGAAGTAGGGAGAGTACTTGCGACTTCCAGGAGGGGAGGCGAGGGGTGCAAAGTACGTGTGTAAGGTGTGAAGAGGAAACTGAACTTTGGAGGTTGTGAGAGCTATAGAGGGTAAGTGGGGCAGAGCCTGTGATTTTGAGGAATTCTAAGAGTATCAGGGCAGCACCTGCTGCCACGCGTAGAGATGAGGGCTCCCCCAGGACTGTGAGGTTAAGTTGTTTGGATAGAAAGGCGACTGATCGTGGGCCTGGCTCCTGTGTAAGAATTCCGATGGCAGAGGCTTTTATTTCTTCTGTGTAGAGAGAGAAGAGCTGAGAGGAGCTGGGGAGCGCTAAAGTAGAAACCGTCTCTAAGGCCTTTTTTAGACAATGGAAGGAAGAATAGAGGAAGGATTTTTGGTCCATGGCATCAGTCAGCTAAGTTTTTTGTCAGTTTATAAAGTGGTTTGGTTAGGGGGCAAAACCTGGCATCCAGAGGCGAGAGTGTCGTACGATGCCTAGGAAGGAGAGAAGCTGTTGTGTAGTGGATGGGGTTGGGGTTTGGGAAGTTAACTGGACATGGTTGGCAGGGAGAGCGGGTGTAAGCTGGTGAAGGATGATACCAAGATAGGTAATGGAGGGGAAGAAATTTGGGGTTTAGGAAAAGCATTTTTGAGGTTAAGAACAGAATAGTGAGTTGTGGAAGGGGGTATGGAAGATAGGAAGGTCTAGGGGTCTGGTACAACCAGGCGGGTGGGAAGTACAATCTGACTGATGAGGCGGAGGCCTCGGACTAGTCTGTAGAATTTGTCTGGTTTTTGGATAGCTAGGATAGGAGAAGAAATTTGGGCTTTGGAAAGGAATACACGATACCCCTTTGAGTACAGATACTGAAGAAGCAGGAGGGTGAATTAAAAGGCCATGTTGTAATAGACGGGTGATAACAGGCTTTAGGCCTTTTAAGGCCTGTTGTGGGTTGGGGTACCAGTGCTGGGCAGGGTAAGGGTGATTATGTTTTAAGGGAATGATGAGGGTAGAGTGACTTGGAGCAACAGATGGGAAAGTGGTCTCCCGCACCCTAGAGGTGAGGTAGGGGGACATGAGGGGAGCTATTGAAGGAGGTACGGGTTTGGGGAGGAGGGCGGCAATGACATGTGCTGTAGCTCAAGAATAGTTAAGGAGGCAGACAATTTTGCTAGGATATCCCAGCCTGAGAGGGGAACTGGACAAGTGGGGATGATGAGGAAAGAATGTGGAAAGGAGTGCTGGCCTAATTGACGCCAGACTTGGGGAGTTTTTAGGGGCCTGGAGGCCTTGCTGTCAATTCCCACAGCAATTATGGAAGCCAAGGAGACAGGTCCTTGAAAAGAAGGCAGCGTGGAGTGGGTGGTCCCATATTAAGAAGGGGATGGAGGCCGGGCGCGGTGGCTCAAGCCTGTAATCCCAGCACTTTGGGAGGCCGAGGCAGGCGGATCATGAGGTCAAGAGATCGAGACCATCCTGGCCAACATGGTGAAACCCCATCTGTACTAAAAATACAAAAAACAAATTTGCTGGGTGTGGTGGCATGCGCCTGTAGTCCCAGCTACCCAGGAGACTGAGGCAGGAGAATTGCTTGAACCCGGGAGGTGGTGGTTGCAGTGAGCCAAGATCGTGCCACTGCACTCCAGCCTGGCACCTGGAAACAGAGCGAGACTCTGTCTCAAAAAAAAAAAAAAAAAAAAAAAGAAGGGGATGGACTTACCCTCCACCGTAAGAGTTACCCAAACTTAGCATCAGTGATGGTCCGGGGGGCTTTGGAGATGTTCGGGCAGCATCAGTCTTCAGCCACCAAGCCAAGGAGATCTGGGAAGGATTTGGTCCGGGAGCTTTGGGTTTGAGCTCCGGGAGCTCTGGGAGCAGCAATGTGAGTTGGACAGTCCGACTTTCCATGGGGACCCCACACAGACAGAGCAGGGCTTAGGAGGAATCCCGGGCTGCGGGCATTCCTTGGCCCAGTGACCAGGTTTCTGACACCTGAAGCAAGGTTCAGGAAGGGTGGCTGGACGCTGCAGTCTGGGAGCTTTGAAGTCTTTGTGAGCCGGTGGTGTGGCTGGAGTTTGTCTTACGGCAGAGGCAAGCATCTGTAGTTTTGAGATGCGCTGCCGCCAGGCAGATTTCCCTATTGTTGAACACCTTGAGAATGAGGTTGATTAATTCCTGTTGTGGGGTCTGAGGGCCAGATTCTAATTTCTGTAGCTTTTTGTAACGTCGGGGGCTGATTGGTTAATAAAATGCATATCAAGTATTCTTCAGGAGTTAGAGTAGAAGTAAGGATGACATTTAAGTCACTCCAGGTGAGATTATAGGACTGGGTTAAGTATTGAAACTCTTGTATATATTTAGTAGGATCTGATGAAAAGGAGCCTAACCATTGGCCTATTTGGGAAAGGTCAGATAAAGAGAAAGGAACATGAACCCTAACTATGCCTTTGGCTCCAGTTACCTCTCAAAGGGGGATTTGTTGGGCAGGGGTGGAGGAGGGAACTGAGGGACTAAACTGTAAATGGACTGTGTATGAGGCGGACTGTGTATGAGGTGGACCGTGTATGAGGCGGACTGTGAATGAGGCGGACTGTGTATGAGGCGGACTGTGTATGAAGCGGACTGTGTATGAGGCGGACTGTGTATGAGGCGGACACTGTATGAGGCGGACTGTGTATGAGGCGGACAGAGTATGAGGCACACTGCGTATGAGGCACACTGTGTATGAGGCGGACAGCGTATGAGGCGGACAGCGTATGAGGCACACTGTGTATGAGGCACACTGTGTATGAGGCGGACTGTGTATGAGGCGGACTGTGTATGAGGCGGACAGTGTATGAGGCGGACTGTGTATGAGGCGGACAGTGTATGAGGCGGACTGTGTATGAGGCGGACTGTGTATGAGGCGGACTGTGTATGAGGCGGACAGTGTATGAGGCGGACTGTGTATCAGGCGGACAGTGTATGAGGCGGACTGTGAATGAGGCGGACTGTGTATCAGGCGGACTGTGTATGAGGCGGACTGTGTATGAGGCGGACTGTGTATGAGGCGGACACTGTATGAGGCGGACTGTGTATGAGGCGGACAGTGTATGAGGCGGACACTGTATGAGGCGGACTGTGTATGAGGTGGACTGTGTATGAGGCGGACTGTGTATGAGGCGGACTGTGTATGAGGGACAGTGTATGAAGCACACTGTGTATGAGGCGGACTGTGTATGAGGCGGACAGCGTATGAGGCGGACTGTGTATGAGGCGGACTGTGTATGAGGGACAGTGTATGAGGCACACTGTGTATGAGGCGGACAGTGTATGAGGCGGACTGTGTATGTGGCGGACAGTGTATGAGGCGGACTGTGTATGAGGCGGACAGTGTATGAGGCGGACTGTGTATGAGGCAGACTGTGTATGAGGGACAGTGTATGAGGCACACTGTGTATGAGGCGGACAGTGTATGAGGCGGACTGTGTATGTGGCGGACAGTGTATGAGGCGGACTGTGTATGAGGCGGACAGTGTATGAGGCGGACAGTGTATGAGGCGGACTGTGTATGAGGCACACTGTGTATGAGGCGGACTGTGTATGAGGGACAGTGTATGAGGCAGACTGTGTATGAGGCGGACAGTGTATGAGGCGGACTGTGTATGTGGCGGACAGTGTATGAGGCGGACTGTGTATGAGGCGGACAGTGTATGAGGCGGACAGTGTATGAGGCGGACTGTGTATGAGGCGGACTGTGTATGAGGGACAGTGTATGAGGCACACTGTGTATGAGGTGGACAGTGTATGAGGCGGACAGTGTATGAGGCGGACTGTGTATGAGGGACAGTGTATGAGGCGGACTGTGTATGAGGCACACTGTGTATGAGGCGGACTGTGTATGAGGCGGACAGTGTATGAGGCGGACTGTGTATGAGGGACAGTGTATGAGGCACACTGTGTATGAGGTGGACAGTGTATGAGGCGGACAGTGTATGAGGCGGACTGTGTATGAGGCGGACTGTGTATGAGGCGGACAGTGTATGAGGCGGACTGTGTATGAGGCGGACTGTGTATGAGGCGGACAGTGTATGAGGCGGACTGTGTATGAGGCACACTGTGTATGAGGCGGACTGTGTGTGAGGGACAGTGTATGAGGCACACTGTGTATGAGGCGGACAGTGTATGAGGCGGACTGTGTATGAGGCGGACTGTGTATGAGGCGGACTGTGTGTGAGGCACACTGTGTATGAGGCGGACTGTGTATGAGGGACAGTGTATGAGGCACACTGTGTATGAGGTGGACAGTGTATGAGGCGGACAGTGTATGAGGCGGACTGTGTATGAGGGACAGTGTATGAGGCACACTGTGTATGAGGTGGACAGTGTATGAGGCGGACAGTGTATGAGGCGGACTGTGTATGAGGGACAGTGTATGAGGCGGACTGTGTATGAGGGACAGTGTATGAGGCACACTGTGTATGAGGTGGACAGTGTATGAGGCGGACAGTGTATGAGGCGGACTGTGTATGAGGCGGACTGTGTATGAGGCGGACAGTGTATGAGGCGGACTGTGTATGAGGCGGACTGTGTATGAGGCGGACAGTGTATGAGGCGGACTGTGTATGAGGCACACTGTGTATGAGGCGGACTGTGTATGAGGGACAGTGTATGAGGCACACTGTGTATGAGGCGGACAGTGTATGAGGCGGACTGTGTATGAGGCGGACTGTGTATGAGGCGGACTGTGTGTGAGGCACACTGTGTATGAGGCGGACTGTGTATGAGGGACAGTGTATGAGGGACAGTGTATGATGCGGACAGTGTATGAGGCGGACTGTGTATGAGGCGGACAGTGTATGAGGCGGACAGTGTATGAGGCGGACTGTGTATGAGGCAGACTGTGTATGAGGCGGACAGTGTATGAGGCGGACTGTGTATGAGGCGGACAGTGTATGAGGCGGACTGTGTATGAGGCGGACTGTGTATGAGGCGGACTGTGTATGAGGGACAGTGTATGAGGCACACTGTGTATGAGGCGGACAGTGTATGAGGTGGACTGTGTATGAAGCGGACTGTGTATGAGGCAGACAGTGTATGAGGGACAGTGTATGAGGCACACTGTGTATGAGGTGGACAGTGTATGAGGCGGACTGTGTATGAGGCGGACTGTGTATGAGGGACAGTGTATGAGGCACACTGTGTATGAGGCAGACAGTGTATGAGGCAGACTGTGTATGAGGGACAGTGTATGAGGCACACTGTGTCTGAGGCAGACTGTGTCTGAGGCCGACTTTGTATGAGGCAGACTGTATGAGGCGGACAGTGTATGAGGTGGACAGTGTATGAGGCGGACAGTGTATGAGGCGGACAGTGTATGAGGTGGACAGTGTATGAGGTGGACTGTGTATGAGGTGGGGAGGTGACAGGAGGAGCATAAGGAGGTGGGTTGTGGGCAGAGGAAGAGTAAGAAGGCTCTGGGTGGGAGAGGGGTTAGGTCCTGGATTAGGGTTTGGTTTGGACAGGCGGGGAGAATGGTCGGAAGGGTCGATGGACAAGAAGGATTCTGGGTTGCCAGCAGAGGCAGGAGGGGCAGACAGAAGGGAGAGAAGGAAAATTTGGGACAGGTTGCATTGAGAGCAGAGATTAGGGAAGGATTGGAGTGTTGAAAAAAAATGCCTGGACATCAGTCACCTTAGACCATTTGCCCATTTGTTGACAAAAATTGTTTAGGCCTCACAGAATAGAAAAATGGAAAGCGCTGTTTTCTGGCCATTTGGAACCGTTGTCTAATTTGTACTGCAGCCAGGCCGTGTTACAGAAAACGAGACATTTAGGTTTCAGATCGGGAGACAGTTGAAGAGGTTTTAGGTTTTTTAGGACACAGGCTAGAGACGAAGACTGAGGAATAGAGGGCGGAATACTGCCCCTCGCAAAGGAGGTAAGTTTTAAGGAAAGGAGTAGAGTAGAAACGAGGAGAAGGAGTGAGCAGCCCCCAGGGTTTTCAGTAGGCATCCCTGACTGATTCCTGGGCTGTAATGTGGCTGAGTGATCAAGGCAGGTGTCCCTGCAGTTGACCAGACACCAAGGGAAGACTGACTTCCCAAGTCCGTGACCAACGTTGGAGTTTTTGAGGGAGAGGGAAAGACTTGTCTCCTCCGTCTCTACACGGATAAAGACTGTCTCCTTTGTCTCTACTAGAAGGAGAAAGATTTAAAAGAAAAGACAGAGAGAGAGAGAGAGACTTGTCTCCTTTTCTCTAAAGGAAAAGAGAAAGAGGGAGAGACTGCCTATGCAATTTGAAGGTGGTCAGAGAGCTGTTCTGCATGCGAAGCGTGAGCTTGCTGGGCTGGTCTGATGAGGTCTCAGATGGGTCTCTTCCCAGAGTGGGAGCAGGGACAGGGGACTGGTCTCCCCAGAGGAGTACCCGTCCCAGTTTTTGGCACCAAATAGTAAAACGTGTGCTCTGAGTGAAGACACCCCAAACAGGCTTTGGGTGAGCAACATGGCTGTTTATTCACCTGGGTGCGGGTGGGCTGAGTCCGAAAATGGAGTCAGCGGAGGGTGGGGGGATAGGAGTTGGTTTTATAGGTTGTGGGGTAGGCAGTGGAAAGTTACATAAGTTACAGTTTAGGGCAGTTTTTTGCAAGCTGGGAGGGGGTCATAGGGTGTGGAGTCACTAGGTTGGCCAGGGATGGTTACAAAATCCAATGGCCTTGTCAGTTGAGGCCAGAATGAAAAACAGTAGAAGAATGTCTCAGGTTAACCTCTTAGGCACTACAAAGGTTAATCGTTCTTCCTTCCAGCTACTTCAGGTTTCTAATTCCAGAAGGCACTCCCGAGGTGTACGTGGGGGTCTCAGGGGTTGCCATGCCATCCTCGGCACAGTCAGAGCTTACCTATACCTAACTGTCTGTTACAGTTTTTGTTCTG
This sequence comes from Aotus nancymaae, assembly GCF_030222135.1. Classification (NCBI taxonomy): domain Eukaryota; kingdom Metazoa; phylum Chordata; class Mammalia; order Primates; family Aotidae; genus Aotus; species Aotus nancymaae. The sequence goes on from NW_026988455.1 coordinate 24,854,538, forward strand.
TTTTGCTTTGAGACTGAGTCTTAATCTGTTGCCCAGGCTGGAGTGCAGTGGCGTGATCTTGGCTCACTGTAATCTCCACCTCTTGGATTCAAGCAATCCTCCCACCTCAGCCCCCAAGCAGCTGGGATTACAGGTGTGCACCACCACGCCCAGCTAATTTTTGTATTTTTAGTAGAGATAGGGTTTTGCCATGTTTGCCAGGCTGCTCTCAAACTCCTGACCTCAGATGATTTGCCCACCTCAGCCTCCCAAAGTGCTGGGATTACAGACATGAGCCACTGCTCCCGGCCCAGTTTTTGTTTCGACAGCACCCAGGGCCTCCTGTGCAGGTCTCTGGTTGGCTTCCTCACCTGCCCTCCTACTCTGAGGCACTAACTGCAGGAACACAGCAACCACCGGCCAGCGGCACAGCGAGGGGAGCTCGGGGTCAACAAGGCCACCTAGCCACTGTCAGTGCTCACCACGGCACAGCGAGGGGAGCTCGGGGCCAACAAGGCCGGCTAGCCACTGTCAGTGCTCACCACGGCCCCAGGGCTGCCCTGCTGCCCCCTGCTTTACAAAAGCACATTTCTATAGAAAGTAAATCTGCAGGAAATGAAAGCAGTTATTGATTTCCATTTGGTCGATGAGATTACAGCTGGGCAAAGGATGTGGGTTCATTTATCTTCCTTTTTTTTTAGTTGAACTATCTTTATGTCCTTAAAAAAAAGAAATTTCTGATATGTACCTCAATTTTCTATCTACACACTTAGCTTCTGCTAGAAAATGCCTGCTCATAGAGAGAAAAACTCCTGAATTTTAAGAAGATCCCTGAAAAATGATCCTTGACCTTTTGCAGAAAACTTAGAGGCCACCAGTGTGACCAGAGCCTAATGTTAGCCCCGTCTCTGTGAGGAGTTACCTTTTTTCAACATGCCAAGCCCCTAGGGAAGGTGTGACACAGAGCCTGGGGTGAGCTTCCCAATTTTTTTGGAGGACAGGGTCATCAGGACACGTGGTGGGAGTGGGCTTCTGTGGGCAAGAGGCTGCCACCATGGCGAGGAAGGGAATGGAAGAGAAGAAGGTGGCACTGCCATCAAAACCACAGTGGCTCATGCCTGTAATCCCAGCACTTTGGGAGGCCAAGGCTGGTGGATCGCTTGAGGTCAGGAGTTCAAGACCAGCCTGGCCAATCTGGTGAAACACCATGTCTACTAAAAAAATACAAAATTAGCAGGTGTGTTGGCGGGCACCTATGAGCCCAGCTACTTGAGAGGCTGAGGCAGGAGAATCACTTAAACTCGGGAGGCAGAGGTTGCAGTGAGCCGAGATCGTGCCACTGCACTCCAGCCTGGGCGACAGAGCCAGACTCTGTCTCTCACACACACACACACAAAACCATCTGGGGAACAACAGGTTAGGTGTACTACTCAGTTTGGGTTTTTTTAGCTTGAGTGTCCTAGAGTTGAAAGCCATTGCTGTATCTAGAGAAGAAAGAGCAGGATGGAGCAGACGTTTTGGGAAGATAGTTCTTGCGGGGTGGGGTTGGGGGACCAGCACAGACCAGCTGGACCCTTGGCCACGCCTCACTTCCCACAGCACCACCCACACACCTGGGCAGCAGGATGGAAAGACTGTGCTGCAGGGCACCCACCCCTGCCAGAGCCTGCAGCCTCTTACCGAACTGTTTGCTTTTGTTTTCTCAAGTACTTCTGCGCTTATCAAGCTGGCTCAAGATGCAGATAGTAATGAGAGCCAGGAATAGAAACCTCCTGGAAACCCTGCTGGGTTCCAGAAAAGGAAGAAAGGAGGCTCCTCTGGAAGCTTTTCCCGGCAGGGGCCACAGACCCACCCCTAAACCCCACCTCTGCCCACACAGCCACAGACGGGATAGGGAGGGCCTCTTAACACTCAGCCCCCCTTCCTGGGGCTTCTTTTTCTCAAGAACTCTCCAAGGGTCACTTTACAGTCCTCAGAGGGGACTCCTGATAAACATTTCTGCTCTGGCCTTGGTCCTGAGCCGCCTGCCTTTTGTGATCACTGAGAGTCCATTTCCCTCTCTCTGCTTTCGAGTGTTACCTGGTGACTACTTAAAAATCGGTGACCAGCCATGGTGGCTCACGCCTGTAATCCCAGCACTTTGGGAGGCTGAGGCGGGTGGATCATTTCAGGTCAGGAGTTCAAGAACAGTCTGGCCAACATGGTAAAACCTTATCTCTGCTAAAAATACAAAAATTAGCCAGTAGTGATGGCACGAGCCTGTAATCCCAGCTACTGAGGAGGCTGAGGCAGGAGAATCCCTGGAGCCTGGGAGGGAGAGGCTGCAGTGAGCCAAGATAGTGCCACTGCACTCCAGCCTGGACAACAGAGCAAGACTCCGTCTCAAAAAAAAAAAAAAAAAAAAAAAAAATTCTTCTTTGAGATAACTATGAGGTTTGACAAATACAGTTTAAAGCATAACAATATCTGGAAGTTAATTCTGAGTTCATTCTTTTTAGAAACTTGAATACAAAACCATAGGAACTGGAGTTAGAGAGCATCTCATTGATAGCTAATACTCCTCTAGTAACTCATGAATTCATTAATAATTACAACATTAAAACCTCATAAGTAACTCATTACTCATTGGGAACTCATTTATTAACTCTCTAGTCACCTATGACTTCCCCCAAGTGTCCACAGAAGGAAGGAAGGTAAGGAGGGTTGTACTGGCCCCGCCAGCCTCTGCTGGCCCATCCCATCACATCCATCATCTGTCCCATAGCTTCCCTGGCCCTTCCCCAACAGGACCCAACACCAATACCACCAACACCACCTCCCCCTCCCCAGCACTTCCACTCCAGCCACATCTCACTGGATCAAGCTGGGCCAGGGCTCTTCCCCGCTTTTCACTTTGATCAGTGTAGCTTATGGGCATGGAAGGAAATCAAATTGCACATTGTAAACTTTTACACAGAAAAGTTTACAATGAAAATCTCCTTTGCCCTGCTTATCCCCCCCACCTGGAGTGCAGCTACCCAGTGAAAGGACCCACAACCCACCAGAAGGGAATCAGGATTGCTTTAGACCAGCAGTCCCCAACATTTTGGCACCAGGGATGGGTTTGTGGAAGACAGTTTTTAACCCAGGGTTGGGCATGGGGGATGGTTCGGGATGAAACTGTTCTACCTCCAATACCAGGCATTCGTTAGATTCTTGTAAGGAGCGGGCAGCCTAGATCCCTCACACTCGCAGTTCACAATAGCATTGAAGCTTCTATGACAATCTAGTGCTGCTTCGGATCTGCAGGTAATGCTGGCTCACACACCCACTATTCATCTCCTGCTGTGTGGCCTCATTCCTAACAGACCACAGACGAGATTCAGTCCATTGCCCGGGAAGCTGGGGACCCCTGCATTAGACTAAAGACATCTGAGTGCAGCAGATGCAACTAGGGGTCTTTGTTTGTTTGTTTGTTTGAGTCAGAGTTCTCTACCTGTCACCCAGGCTGGAGTGCAATCTCAGCTCACTGCAACCTCCACCTCCTGGGTTCAGGTGATTCTCCTGCCTCAGCCTCCTGAGTAGCTGGGATTACAGGTGCGCATCACCATGCCTGGCTAATTTTTGTATTTTTAGTAGAGACAGGGTTTCACCATGTTGGCCAGGCTGGTCTCAAACTCCTGACCTTTAGTGATTTACCTGCCTCAGTCTCCCAAAGTGCTGGAATTACAGGCGTGTTGGGGAGGTGGGGAGGACTGCAAATTATAGCCGTTCTAGCCGGCACGGTGGTTCACATTGTAATCCCAGCACTTTCAGGCCACCGCTCCTGGCCTAGAGGCTTTTGTTGAGCTTCCTGTATCTGAGTAAAGGCAGAGATTTATGATCATGAAGCTGCCATACATCCCCTGTCTGGGAGAGTTTGCAGCCAGGAAGATGCCTGTTAACACCAAGATTAAACCCTGTGTAAACAAGCCCTCTGCAAACCTTCCATACTTCCCTCCAAAGTCCTAACCACCCCTGTTTTACTCTGCTGATGTATGAACTCTCACCCCAGCTGCTCCTGGAGCCACTCCATTTGGGGTGCTCCTAAATACAGTGGAAGCAAACTTTTCTGCTGTTACTCTTTCTACTGTCAATCAATTTGCAGTCCTCCCCTCTGCCCCACCACTCAGATCTATTGGTAAAGAAAAACCTGCTGTCAAAGCTGGGAACACTTATGTTAATACTTTTCTGGTGGTTAATTCTATTACTTTTCTTTAAAATCTTACAATTTCCCTTTAATTACTATTTTATACATCCTCAGTTCATTCTGATTCTTTATTGCTTATCTTTGCACTTTCAAATAATAACCTCAAAACTCCATTTCTTGTTTTGTCAGCTTAACTTGCCCCCGCACTGTGTGAGAGTGTTGGCACCTGCTGCTCGGTCACCAGCACAGCGGCCCCTCCTGGCTCTGGCCGGCAGCACTCCATTTTGACAGCACTGAGGCATGCCCACTTGCATTCTATTCTGCAACTATATTGGGGTTGTCCATGTTTTTGTCTAACTGCTGCTTCTACAAGATAAAAATCAATATGCATCAAATGCGTTATGTTGACTATTATGTAAAAAGTGGTCATTATAGCCAGGTGCAGTGGCTCATGCCTGTAATCCTAGCACTTTGGGAGGCCAAGGCAGGTGGATCACTTGAGGTCAGGAGTTCGAGACCAGCCCGGCTAACATGGTGAAACCCTGTCTCTACTAAAAATACAAAAATTAGCTGGGCACCTTTAATCCCAGCTACTTGGGAGGCTAAGGCAGGAGAATTGCTTGAACCTGGAAGGTGGAGTTTGCAGTGAGCTGAGATCTCGCCATTGCACTCCAGCTTCGGTGAAAGAGTGAAACTCTGTCTAAAAAAAAAAAAAAGTGGTTGTTATAAACCCAAGTGAAGTAGTTTCTCAATGCAGACGGTTTTGAGTGTCTGCATAACCATAGTGACTTAGTTTCCACTGTTTTCCCAACAGTCCTGAAATCTTGGTTGTATGGATCTTGAAATAATCTTTCATGAGAACAACCCTAATCAACATTAAGGCCACGCAGATAATCATCACCCTAGGGTCGTCGTCCAAACTGTTTAAACATAATTATCTCATCCCAATCTGCCAAATAGAAATATGTTAAAAACCTGAATCATGATGTGCTACATTTTCTCCTCCTTAAGCATAAAATGCGCTGTTTCCTGCTATATGGAATATTTGATCGGATTCTGCTTTAAAAAAAGAAAATTTAAAAAGCTTTCTCAAGTCCAACAGAGCTTATAAAGAGTAAAAAAAAAAGCTTTCATCAGACTTTAGGGGCTAAGGTTTTCTGTTTTTAATCAAATATGCCATTAACAAGAATAGAGAATACTTGGAAAAAAAATTCTTTTTGAGACAGGGGGTCTCATTCTGTTGCCCAGGCTGAAGTGTAGTCACGTGATCTTGGCTCACTGCAGGCTCAACCTCCTGGGGTCAAGCCATCCTCCCACCTTAGCCTCCTGAGCAGCTGAGACTAGCTGGTGGTAGTTGTATACCACCATGCCTGGCTAATTTTTGTATTTTTTGTAGAGAAGGCATTTCACCATGTTGACCAAGCTGGTCTCAAACTGCTGGGCTTGATCTATCCACTTGCTTTGGGATTACAGGCATGAACCACCGTACCCAGCCAAGAATAGAGAATACTTAATCTCCATTTCTCTGTATAATATGCTAGCAAAATTCTATATAATGCTCCTAGGCCCTTGGCCAATTAATATCTTCAGTCAATCATCCAACTAACCTTGGTGGTTTGTTATTACCATCAAAAACAATAAAAATACACCATTTTCTCTGCCTCCCATGTTTAAGGTTATTTAAGCATCAATAGTTCCATGGAGCTGAGTATCCAACCCAGAATCAATGCAAGTGTATGTTTTTCAACCATTTTTTTTTTTGAGACAGAGTCTCGTTTTGTCACCAGGCTGCAGTACAGTGGCGCAATATCCGCTCACTGCAACCTCTGCCTCCCAGGTTCAAGCAATTCTCCTGCCTCAGCCTCCCAAGTAGCTGAGACTTCAGGTGCACACCACCATGCCCAGCTAATTTTTGTATTTTTAAGTAGAGATGGGGTTTCACCATGTTGGCCAGGCTGGTCTCAAACTCCTGACCTCAGGTGATCTGCCCACCTCAGCCTTCCAAAGTGCTGGGATTACAGGCATGAGCCACCGCACCCAGCCGGTAAACATTTTAAATGTATCAGTGTCTTGTTCCTTGGAAGTAGAACATCTAGCACTGGACTCTTTTTAATTAACCAAAGGCACCCCACATGAGTGGTTAATAACTGGTTGGACTTTGTCCCCTTCAGAGGGGACACATATACAGTTGCCAAGTCATGGACTCACTTTCTGACAAAGGAAGCCATGTGTGTCAGTTTGCTGTGGCAGATAACACTCTGTCCTCTGGACACCCAAAATTTGTGTGTTGAAGTCCCAACCACCACTGTCTCAGAATGTGACTGTATGTGGAGACAGAGTCTTTAAAGAGGTAACTGGCTAGATGCGGTGGCTCATGCCTGTAATTCCAGCACTTTGGGAGGCCGAGGTGTGCAGATCACCTGAGGTCAGGAGTTCGAGACCAGCCTGGCCAACATGGCAGAACCCTTCCTTTACTAAAAATAGAAAAATTAGCGGGGTGTGGTGGCACATGCCTGTAATCCCAGCTACTTGGGAGGCTGAAGCAGGAGGGTTGCCTGAACCGGGGAGGTGGAGGTTGCAACAAGCCAAGATCATGCCGTTGCACTTCAGTCTGGGCGACAGAGTGAGACTCTGTCTCAAAATAAATAAATAAAGAGGTAATTAATGTTAACTGAGGTCTTTAGAGTGGAACCTCATCCAATATGACTGGTGTTCTTTATCAGAAGAGCAGATGAGGACACATGGCGAGGATGCCCACCTGCAAAGCTAAGGTGAGAGGACTCAGGAGAGAACAACACTGCGGACACCTTGATCTCAGACTTCCAGCCTCCAGAGTTGTGGGAAAACAAATTTCTATTGTTTAAGCTGCCCAGTGTGTGATACAGAAAGCCCTCACTTAACATTGTCAATAAGTTCTTGGAAACTGTGACTTTAAGTGAAATGATGTATAACAAAATCAATTTTCTAATCAATAGGCTAATTGATATAAACAAGAGTTAAGTTCCTACAGCACACTTCTCCCTTTGCAGGGCGCCTCCCACGCACGCTCATACTCACTCACACTGGGACCGTGTAGACACACCGCTTCACCTAATGGGCATGACCTTGGGATTGAGGAGGAAACAGGAACACCCAGAAAAAAACGCACACAGACATGGGGAGAACATGCAGGTAGACTCCAACACAGGTAGCAGCCCCAGATGAGGATCATTCTTTTCTCATCAGCCTTATAACAAAACCATGTTGAGGCCACGGGTGGTGGCTCATGGATGTAATCCTAGCACTTTGGGAGGCTGAGGCAGTAGGATCACTTGAGCCCAGGAGTTTGAGACCAGACTGGGCAACATAGGAAGACTCCAGTCTCCAGTCTCTACAAAAAAATAATTAAAAAAAAATTAGCCAGGAATGGTGGCACAGGCCTGTTGTCCCAGCTACTTGGGAGGCTGAGATGAAGGAGGATCACTGGAGCCTGGGAGGTCAAGGCTGCAGTGAGCCATGATTGAGCCACTGCACTTCAGTCTGGGCAACAGAGCAAGACCCTGTGCCAGAACAATAAACAAGTAAAAACAAAATGACTTTATTCTAGGATCTGCTACTTTGTTACAATATCCCAAGCAAACTGAGTCACCATGTGAATGCCAGTTTTCCTTTACAATGAAGACAGTGGCACACGTACCCCAGATGTGACAACCGTAGGATTCCATTTGAAAGAGCAGGCAGACTAGGTGCAGTGGCTTCTGCCTGTAATTCCAGCACTTTGGGAGACCGAGGTGGGTGGATCACCTGAGGTCAGGAGTTCGAGACCAGCCTGGCCAACATGGTGAAACGCCGTCTCTACTAAAAATACAAAAATTAGCCGGGTGTGGTAGGCACATGCCTATAATGCCAGCTACTTGGGAGACTGAGGAAGGAGAATAGCTTGAACCCGGGAGATAGAGGTTGCAGTGAGCAGAGATCGCACCACTGTACTCCAGCCTGTGCAAATGGAAGCGAGACCTCCATCTCAAAAAAGAAAGAAAGAAAGAAAGAAAGAGCAGGCAAGCTGGGCACGATGGCTTATCCTGTAATCCCAGCACTTTCAGAGGCCAAGGTGGGTGAATCATGAGGTCAGGAGTTCAAGACCAGCCTGCTCAACATGGTAAAACTCTATCTCTACTAAAAATACAAAAATTAGCCAGGCATGGTGGCTGGCACCTGTAATCCCAGTTAATCAGGAGGCTGAGGCAGGAGAATTGCTTGAAGCCAGGAGGCGGAGGTTGCAGTGAGCCAAGGTGGCACCAATGCACTCCAGCCTGGGAGACAAAGCAAGACTCCATCTCGAAGGAAAACAAAAAAGAAAAAAAAGAGCAGGCAATTTTCACCTTACAGTAACCTATGATTGAGGATCTCAGTTGCCCCCTCAACAGATTTTCCTGTTTTATTCTTCAGTTCTTCTCTGCCCTTGACCAGAGACCAGACATAAACACAAATCTGAGGGTTGAGCCTTGGGGTGGAGGACAGGAACTATCTTTTCACCACCGCCACCCTCTGTGAGCTACCACTTGCTTCTTCCAAGAATTGTCCTTACAGTGAGCGCCTTCCTTACTTGTTATTTTTCTTCTTCCTTGCAACAGGCAGAATTTATCTCTCCTCATCTTGATGTTGATAAAAGGTGATATTCTTTGCTAATCTGAAGTGTGATGAAACATACAGAAAAGGTTTCTGACAAGCATTCTTTGCTAATTTAGTATTTAGAAATCTGCTTATACCAAAATAATATGACATTCCTCCCTGTGCCTTTTATTTCCTCTAATAGAATTTTTTTCCTCCACAGAGGTGCATTCTTAATCATTAATTTCTCCACCTCACTTGGAAGATTGCTAGAAATCACAAATAAAGTTTGTAATGTAGTTATATTGCTTTCACTGAACATTTAAAATCCTTGAACAAAAATTTCAAGAGGATTACACATAACCAAGCCCATCCCAAACTTTTTGAAGACTTCATTTGTCAGTTCCCCCATAGTTAATAAATATTGTATTTTTTCATGACTGTCACTTTTAATCATCATTCTGACTCATACCACTCAAAACTGCAGTTTAATTATATTAGTTTTCTCTAATATATATGTAATTAGTTATGTATTTAATTAACTTCCCTTCTCCCAAAATACCAGCCATCATCTTTGATTAACCTAGCTGAGTCATGCAAAACCTTATGCTTATCTTGCTGTCAATTACACGAATATTTTAGTTTTAGGCAGAAATAGCTCACATTGTACCATGCAAAAATTACAGAGTTAAGAGGAAGGATGACAGATGGTTAGGAAATTAATTTCACAAGTAAATGGATCCTCTATTGACTCTGACAGACAAAATGTAGGAACAAGAATCCAAAAGTAAGACCCGTCTATATTCCTAGATTTTTTTTTTTTTTTTTTGCATGTACGGATCACTTTGGTACCAAAAGGTCTCTTATTCAATAAAGACATGGATAGTTCACGACTGCTTTATTCATTACAGGTTTATTTCATTTAAAAAAAAAATTTTTTTTTTATACCAGGGGAGAGCGCGAACGCAGTCCCCCACTACCTCAAATTATGCAGTCGAGTTTCCCACATTTGGGGAAATCGCAGGGGTCAGCACGTCCGGAGTGCAATGGATAAGCCTCGCCCTGGGAAAACCACCTTCGTGATCATGGTATCTCCCCTGCCAGGTAAGAATGATCATTTAAAATTTTATTACTTTTGAAATCTGAATGTCGCCGCCGAGGTTGGGTAATAACAATTTAAGGTCGGAGCCCTCCTGCAAGGAGAAGGATGTCAATGGGAGGTGAGGAGAGTGCCACGCGCCTTGGTGCCCACATACAGGCGAAAGCTAGGACCAGACGGCTGAAACGCAGCGGGAGCGGTATCGCCCAGGCCGGAGGCGCTCCCACAGCGCCCTCTGATGGTCTGCCTCTGGAGTAGACGGATGAGCTGCTCTCAGTAGTTCTGGAACGCTGGTCCCTAGACCAGCAGCATACGCATCACCTGGCAGCCTATCAGGAATGCAAATTCTGGCCAGATGCGACGGCTCATGCCTGTAATCCCAACGTTTTGGAAGGCTGAGGCGGGAGAATCGCTTGAGCCCAGGAGTTTGAGACCAGCCTGGGTCATATAGCAAAGCCCTGTCTCTAACACCAATGCACGTTCCAATTTGAGAACCACTGTGCTATTCTAAATATGAGCTGGAAATGTAGGTTGAGGCACAATGACCACGGCTGCAGCCAATATATAAAGAAAGTTACAAAAGAAGACCAGCTTTTTAAAGGAAAAATCATTTGGGACCTAGGTCTAAAAGCAATTCTTTGGGAGTGTGGGTCCTAACAGAACAGACACTGAGAGGCTGCATGGTGCCTCTCAAATGTCATATGTTGAAGCACTAACCCCAAGAACCTCAGAAGCTGACTCTGTGTGGAGGAAGGGCCTTTACAGAGATAATCAATTTAAAATGAGGTCTTATAGATGTGTGGGCCCTAATCCAATCTGGCTGGGTCCCATAAGAAAAGGAGATGAGGCTGGGCACAGTGGCTCACGCCTGTAATCCCAGCACTTTGGGAGGCCAAGGCAGGTGGATCACGAGGTCAGGAGTTCAAGACTAGCCTGGCTAAGATGGGGAAACCCTGTCTTTATTTTTAAAAAGAAAAAAGAAAAACAAAAAATAATAATACTAATAGAGTATGCAGGACAATATGTTATATGCAAATACCACACCATTTCGTATCAGGGACTTCAGCATCCTTGAATTTTGGTAACCATGAGGGGTCCTGGAATCAATCCCCTTCAGATACTGAGAAACAAATGCAATGCCTCCTCAGTCAGCTGTGGAGAGTTCCATTTCAATGGACTGAGGGGAAATGTCGTCCCTTTCTTCTTCCTTTGTTGTCCTGGAATCTCAGAGAAGCAGCTTCATCACAGGTCCTGAGTCAGACTCACGCCGCTGCCCTCCTTGCCTGCTCTGAGGATCAGGTTTTTGTTGTTGTTGTTGTTGTATTGTTTTTAAGAGACGGGGTCTTGCTATATTGCCCAGGCTGGAGTGCAGTGGCTATTCACAGGCACGATCCCACTGCTGATTAGCACAGGAGTTTTGACCTGCTCCGTTTCCCACCTGAGCCGGTTCACCCCTCCTTAGGCAACCTGGTGGTCCCCCACCCCACTCCCGGGACGTCACCATATTGATGCTGAACTTAGTGCGGACACCTGATCAGCATAGTGCACTATAGCCCAGATGGGCTCAAGGGATCCTCTCACCTTAGCCTCCCGAGTAGCTGGGGCTACAGGCATGCGCCACCATGCCTGGCCAGTTTTGCTAACCTGACTGCCCATTCCCTCTGCTGCAAGGTAGAAGCAGCCCGCAAACATATAGAAGACCGCTAGTTCTAACAGGCTTTCCATCCACACCAGATCTGGTTGGAAATGGTCTGCAAAGCTAACCACTTATGGAAAGATGTGCCTGAATCCTGTCAGCATCAGGGAGCCGGCCTGGGGCCTAACCTTTATTTTTTTGAAACAGTGTTTCCCTCTCTCGCTCAGGCTGGAGTGCAGTGGCACAATCTCAGCTCACTGCAATTTCTGCCTCCTGGGTTCAAGTCTTTCTCCTGCCTTAGCCTCTTGAGTAGCTGGGATTATAGGTGCCCACCACCATGCTCTGCTAATATTTTTTCTTTTTGTATTTTATTTATTTATTTATTTTTGAGATGGAGTTTCGCTCTTGTTACCCAGGCTGGAGTGCAATGGCACAATCTCGGCTCACCGCAATCTCCGCCTCCTGGGTTCAGGCAATTCTCCTGCCTCAGCCTCCTGAGTAGCTGGGATTACAGGCACGCACCACCACGCCCAGCTAATTTTCTGTATTTTTAGTAGAGACGGGGTTTCACCGTGTTAACCAGGATGGTCTCGATCTCTTGACCTCGTGATCCACCCGCCTCGGCCTCCCAAAGAGCTGGGATTACAGGCGTGAGCCACTGCACCCGGCCTTCTTTTTGTATTTTTAGTAGAGATGGGGTTTTGCCATGTTGGCCAGGCTGGTCTCGAACTCTGACCTCAGGTGATCCGCCCGCCTCAGCCTCCCAATGTGCTGGGATTACAGGCATGGGCCACTGCACCCGGCCAGAAGTAACTACCTTATAGTTACTGTAGTCTCCTCTTATCCATGGGGACACATTCCAAGAACCCCAGTGGATGCCTGAAATCACAGATGATATTGAACCTTTATATATTCTGCACGAATTTATTTTTTCTTCTTCACAATTTTAAGGATAGACTATTCTTTCTTGCTGGGTGCGGTGGCTTATGCCTCTAATTCAAGCACTTTGGGAAGCCAAGGCAGGCGGATCACAAGGTCAAGAGATCGAGACCATCTTGGCCAACATGGTGAAACCCCATCTCTACTAAAAGTACAAAAATTAGCTGGACATGGTGGCGCATGCCTGTAGTCCCAGCTACTGAGGCAAGAGAATCTCTTGAACTCAGGAGGCAGAGGTTGCAGTGAGCCGAGATCACACCACTGCACCACTCCAGCCTGGCGATAGAGCATGACTCCATCTCCAAAAAAAAGAAAAAAGAATATTTGTTCTTACCACAGATCTTAGTAACCTTAACATATCTTTTTGTTTGTTTGTTTTTTACTTATAAAGTCAAGAGCTTTCACATTTCCTTTTTTTTTTTTTTTTTTGAGAAGGAATCTCACTCTGTCACTCAGGCTGGGGTGCAATGGATCGATCTCGGCTCACTGCAACCTCCGCCTTCCAGGTTCAAGTGATTCTCCTGCCTCAGCCTCCCAAGTAGCTGGGATTACAGGTGCATGCCACCACATTCGGCTAATCTTTTTCTTCTTAGTAGAGATGGGCTTTCACCATGTTGGCCAGGATGGTCTCAAACTCCTGACCTCATGATCCACCCACCTCAGCCTCCCAAAGTGCTGGGATTATAAGTGTGAGCCACCTCCCAACCTGGAGGTAGGTTTTAGAGGAAACTTGTTTTAGAATGAGGGGAACTCAAATATTGTTGTAGGTCTGTAGGTTTCCCTGGTTGTCCTGCTTTCTTTCTGTATTTTGAAGGAGTGAAGTATCTGCCATCCCAAAATATGCTAGATTGCTATAGTGATTATTTTGAGTTGAAAATATTGGAGACATTGTAGTTTCAGAAAGAGCTAGCTGACTGGTCTCTTCTAGCATGCAGCAAGCCAAAAAGATTCCTATGGGAGGGAGACACAAACCATAGCAGAGTAAGAAAATAGCCCTTTTCATCAGAGACTGGGATTTGGAGGCTGCAGTGGACCTGCATGAATATGCTTAACGAAGTCACTCTTACGCTTTGCTAGTTTTACACTGGCCCCCACCCCATATCTCCCAGTGACTTCCCTAGGAAATTTACTGCCCCTAGCCAGCTGTTCTTTGTCCTCTCATTTCCTTCTTCTTTTTTTAATTTAAATTTTTTTTTTTTTTTTTTTTTTTTATAGAGACGGGGTTTCACCATGTTGACCAGGATGGTCTCGATCTCTTGACCTGGTGATCCAACTGCCTCGGCCTCCCAAAGTGCTGGGATTATAGGCATGAACCACTGCGACTGGCCAATTTTTTTTTTTTTTCCTAAGAGACAGGGTCTCGCCATGTTGCCCAGGTTGGAGTGCAGTGGCTATTCACAGGCACGATCCCACTACTGATCAGCACAGGAGTTTTGACCTGCTCTGTTTCTGACCTGGGCCGGTTCACCCCTCCTTAGGTAACCTGGTCGTCCCCCGCTCCTGGGAGGTCACCATATTGATGCCAAACTTAGTGCGGACACCCGCTCGGCATAGCGCACTGCAGCCCAGAACTCCTGGACTCAAGCGATTCTCCAGTCTCAGCCTCTGAGTAGCTGGAACTACAGGCATGCACCACCATGCCCGGCTCTTCATTTCTTTTCTTTTCTTTTCTTTCTTTTTTTTTTTTAGATGGAGTCTCACTCTGTCACCCAGGCTGGAGTGCAGTGGCACAATCTCGGTTCACTGTGGCCTCCACCTCCCAGGTTCAAGCAATTCTCCTGCCTCAGCCTCCTGAGTAGCTGGGATTACAGCTATGTGCCACCATGCCCAGCTAATTTTTGTATTTTTAGTAGAGAGAGAGTTTGGTCTCAAACTCCTGATCTAAAGTGATCTGCCCGCCTCAGTCTCTCAAAGTGCTGGGATTACAGGTGTGAGCCACCACACCCAGCCATCCTTTTTTTGTTTTTTTGGTTTTGTTTTAAAGACGGGGTTTCATCAGGTTGATCAGGCTGGTCTTAAACTCCTGACTTCAGGTGATCCGCCCACCTCAGCCTCCCAAAGTGCTGTGATTACAGGCGTGAGCCACCTGCACCTGGCCAATCCTTTGTTCTTAAAGCTATCACTCATTGTCTAGAAAATAAAAGGTATCTTGCTTTGGCCTCTTCTTCAGACTTCCTTCTCTTGTGAAGATCTTCACATACACGTAAAACTAACATTTATATACTTTTGTCTTGTTAATCTGTCTGGTGTCAATTTGGTTTCTAGGTCCAGCTAAAGAGCCCAGTAAGAGCAAACACGGGGTAGGAAGTGATCTCCAGGTCCCCTACAGACACTGGCGGCCCGCGTGGGGCCATCCTTTGCTGGTGGGAACACTACTCGCCGGGAGCTGCTGCAGCTGAGATCCTGGAGCTCTGACAAAAAGACCAGCAAAGGTCAGATTTCTTACCATCGGCTTCGTGGATCTCCGCCGTGGAAGCTGGCCAAGGTGACAGTGGTAAGACTGTCTTTTTCCCACTATTTTGGGATTCACAGGAGAAAGTATTTGTGAACTAGTTATTTGGGTAAAAGTGACCTTTGGTGTTTTTGTGGGTACTCTAGATTTCTATCTGATACTTTGATCTCAGAGATAGTTTTTGTCTTCCTTTGTCCATGCCTTTTGTGTTGTTTGTCATAAGGAGAGCAACCACAGGGTAGAGAACACAGGCACAGGTCCTTATAAGCCTACTGTTCCAACCACTCTCCACAGACTGGTGAATTTATGGCACTCATCAAACCTGCGTCTATCTAAATGAACTGTGCCGTGGGTCCCTGAAACAAAAAAACTGAATGAGGTTCTCCTCTTGTCTTGCTTTATGTCTGGAGAGCTTGGCTTTATAACCAAAAAGGTCACCCTGTCTAGTCTCTGCCATCCAAGGGACAAAAGGTGTTTGATTCATGTCAGCCAGCCAGTCTCAAAACACTGGGGACTCGAGACTTGTGAGACATTAAACAGCACTCACTTTGTCCCAAAGGGTCAAGCTCTCAGGGCGTTTTGTCATAAGAAGCCGATTCATGAGGGTTTGTTAGCGGATCCTTCTTGCCTGGATTTGTGCTGGGAAACTCCCATGCCAGCATTGCCTGCCCAGAGTTATGGAATATCCAGTCTGATTGGAGGTATCTTCCATTTCGCTATGTTGCCTAGGCTGGAGTGCACTGGCTATTCACAGGCACGATCCCACTTCTGACCAGCACAGGAGTTTTTACCTGCTCTGTTTCTGACCTGGGCTGGTTCACCCCTCTGTAGGCAACCTGGTGGTCCCCCAATCCCGGGAGGTCACCATATTGATGTTGAACTCAGTGCAGACACCTGATTGGCATAGCGCATTATAGCCCAGAACTCTTGGACTCAAGCGATCCTCCAGCCTCAGCGTCCTGAGTAGCTGGGACTGCAGGCATGTGCCACCACGCCCGGCAAAATTTTTTTTTTTTTTAAAGAGATAGGGTTTCACTCTGTCACCCAGGCTGGAGTGCGGTGGTTTAATCATGGCTCACTGCGGCCTTGACCTTTTGGGCTCCAGTGATCCTCTTGCCCCAGCCTCCCAAGTAGCTGAGATTACAGGCATGCACCACCATGCCCAGCTAATTTTTAAATTTTTCTGTAGAGATAGAGTCTTGCCGTGTTGTCCAGGCTGGTCTCAAACTTCTGGCTTCGAGCAATCCTCCCTACTCGGCCTCCCCAAATGTTGGGATTACAGGTGTGAGCCACTGTGCCCTGCTGAGAGTGAATTATTGGATCACGGGGGCTGTATCCTCTGCACCCACTCCAGGAGTGCCCCTTGTGTCCCTGGTAAAGATTTATTCTAAGTATAAAAAGATACCTCCTAGTCTTTCCATAAAAAGACTTACTGGATTAAGTCGCTATTTAAAAATATTCACCAATAGGCCAGGTGTGGTGGCTTGTGCCTATGATCCCAGCACTTTGGGAGGCCGAGGTGGGTGGATAATTTGAGGCCAGGAGTTTGTGACCAGCCTGACCAACACGGTGAAACATGTGAAAACACAAAAATTAGCCAGGCGTGATGGCGCGTGCCTGTAATCCCAGATACCTGGAGGCTGAGGCATGAGAACTGTTTGAACCTGGGGGGCAGAGGTTGCAGTGAACTGAGATTGTGCTACTGCATTCCAGCCCGGGTGACAGAGCAAAACTCTGTCTTAAAACAAAACAAAACAAAACAAAAACACTAAGATCCTAATTGTGAATGGCCAAAAGATAGACTCTTTACATTTAAAAGACTTCTTCATTTTAAAACAATTTTAGAGAGCTCTTATTCTAAAATATTGGTCCATTGGTATTTACTTAAAAATCAGATAGCAAAAAAGCTCAAAAAAGTATTACGGCTAGCCTTAAAAATTTCCTTAACCAGTCAGGCACAGAGGCTGATGCCTGAAACCCCAGTATTTTGGGAGGCCAAGGTGGGAGGATTCCTTGAGACCAGGAGTTCAAGATCAGTCTGGGCAAAATATGGAGACTCTATCTCTATTAAAAACAAAAGTCTGTACGAAAAAACAAAAAAAAATTAGCCGGGTGTGGTGGCACACACCTGTAGTTCCAGCTACTCCGGAGGCTGAGGCAGAAGAATCACTTGAACCTGGGAGGCAGAGGTTGCAGTGAGCCGAGATCACGCCACTGCACTCCAGCCTGGGCAACAGAGCAAGACACTGTTTCAAAAAAAAAAAAAAACCAAGCTGGGCGCAGTGGCTCATGCCAGTAATCCCAGCATTTTAGGAGGCTGAGGTGGATGGATCACTTGAGGTCAGGAGTTCAAAACCAGCCTGTCCAACATGGCGTCTCTACTGAAAAAGTACAAAATAAAAAAAAATCACTTAACGTAATTAAAAAACAAAAATCAGCCAGGTGCGGTGGCTCACGCCTGTAATCCCAGCACTTTGGGAGGCCGAGGCGAGCGGATCACCTGAGATTAAAAGTTTGAGACCAGCCTGGCCAACATGGTGAAACCCCATCTCTACTAAAAATACAAAAATTAGCCAGGTGTGGTGGCGGGCACCTGTAATCCCAGCTATTATGGAGGCTGAGGCAGGAGAATCGCTTGAATTCGGGAGGCAGAGGTTGCAGTGAGCCGAGATTATGCCATTGCACTCTAGCCTGGGCAACAGGAGTGAAACTCCATGTCAAAAAAAAAAAAAAAAAAAAAAAAAAGGGATGGTCATGGTGAGTGCCTGTAGTCCCAGCTGTTCAGGAGGTTGGGGTGGGAGAATCGCTTGAGCCCAGGAAGTCAAAGCTGCAGAGAACTCTGATTGCACCACTGCACGTCAACCCACAAAACAGAGTGATACACTGTCTTAAAATAAATGAATAAATACATTTTAAAAAATAAAAATGGAGTCGCCGGCCGGGAGGCGAGCCGATGCCGAGCTGCTCCGCGTCCACTATACCGGGCATGATCTGCAAGAACCCAGACCTCGAGTTTGACTCGCTGCAGCCCTGCTTCTACCCGGACGAAGATGACTTCTACTTCGGCGGCCTCGACTCGACCCCCCGGGGGAGGACATCTGGAAGAAGTTTGAGCTGCTGCCCACGCCCCCGCTGTCGCCCAGCCGTGGCTTCGCGGAGCACAGCCCCGAGCCCCCGAGCTGGGTCACGGAGATGCTGCTCGAGAACGAGCTGTGGGGCAGCCCGGCCGAGGAGGACGCGTTCGGCCTGGGGGGTCTGGGCGGCCTCACCCCCACCCAACCCGGTCATCCTCCAGGACTGCATGTGGAGCGGCTTCTTTGCCCGCGAGAAGCTGGAGCGCGCCGTGAGCGAGAAGCTGCAGCACGGCCACGGGCTCCACCGCGCAGTCCCCGGGAGCGGGCGCCGCCAGCCCTGCAGGTCGCGGGCACGGCGGGGCTGCGGGAGCCGGGCGCGCCGGGGCCGCCCTGCCCGCCGAGCTCGCCCACCCGGGCGCCGAGTGCGTGGATCCCGCCGTGGTCTTCCCCTTCCCCGTGAACAAGCGCGAGCCGGCGCCCGTGCCCGCAGCCCCGGCCGGTGCCCCGGCGGCTGGCGCTACGGTCGCCTCGGGGGCGGGTGTCGCCGCCCCAGCAGGGGTCCCGGGGGTCGCCTCTCTGCGCCCAGGCGGCCGCCAGACCAGCGGCGGTGACCACAAGGCCCTCAGCACCTCCGGAGAGGACACCCTGAGCGATTCAGATGATGAAGATGATGAAGAGGAAGACGAAGAGGAGGAAATCGACGTGGTCACTGTGGAGAAACGGCGTTCCTCCTCCAACAACAGCAAGGCTGTCACCACATTCACTATCACCGTGCGTCCCAAGAACGCAGCGCTGGGTCCCGGGAGGGCTCAGTCCAGCGAGCTGATCCTCAAACGATGCCTTCCCATCCACCAGCAGCACAACTATGCCGCCCCGTCACCCTACGTGGAGAGTGAGGATGCACCGCCCCAGAAGAAGATAAAGAGTGAGGTGTCCCCACGTCCACTCAAGAGTGTCATACCCCCAAAGGCTAAGAGCTTGAGCCCCCGAAACTCTGACTCGGAGGACAGTGAGCGTCGCAGGAACCACAACATCCTGGAGCGCCAGCGCCGCAACGACCTCCGGTCCAGCTTTCTCACGCTCAGGGACCACGTGCAGGAGCTGGTAAAGAATGAGAAGGCTGCCAAGGTGGTCATTTTGAAAAAGGCCACCGAGTATGTCCACTCCCTCCAGGCCGAGGAGCACCAGCTCTTGCTGGAAAAGGAAAAATTGCAGGCAAGACAGCAGCGGTTGCTAAAGAAAATTGAACACACTCGGACTTGCTAGACGCTTCTCAAAACTGGACAGTCACTGCCACTTTGCACATTTTGATTTTTTTTAAAAAAAAAACAAACATCGTGTTGACATTAAGAATGTTGGTTTACTTTCAAATCGGTCCCCTGTTGAGTTTGGCTCTGGGTGGGGAGCAGGACCACCAGTGTGGGGTTCTTCTGGGACCTCGGAAAGCCTGCATCTCTGGATGCTGGCTGGCCCTGCGGCCTCCTCCACCTCACCTCCATGACAGTGGTAAGAGTTGGTGACAGATGGGAGCCTCTGCGGCTGTCGAAGTCACCTTCTGTGTTCCAAGTTTTCAAACAACAGAAAGTCATTCCTTCCTTTTAAAATGGTGCTTACGTGGCAGATGCCACGTAAGGAGTTTGCCATTTGATAGCCCTGGGGAACATTTCTGTAAATACCATTGACCCATCCGCCTTTTGTATACTTCCTGGATAATGAGAGGTGGCTTTTGTGGCCAGTATTAGACTGGAAGTTCATACCTAAGTACTGTAATAATACCTCAATGTTTCAGGAGCATGTTTTGTATACAAATATATTGTTAATCTCTGTTATGTACTGTACTAATTCTTACACTGCCTGTATACTTGAGTATGACACTGATACATAACTAAATTTGATACTTATATTTTTGTATGAAAATGACTTGTGAAAGTTTTGAGTAGATATTACTTTATCACTTTTTGAACTAAGAAACTTTTGTAAAGAAATTTACTATATATATATGCCTTTTTTCCTAGCCTGTTTCTTCCTGTTAATGTATTTGTTCATGTTTGGTTCATAGAACTGGGTAAATGCAAAGTTCTGTGTTTAATTTCTTCAAAATGTATATATTTAGTGCTGCATCTTATAGCACTTTGAAATATCTCATGTTTATGAAAATAAATAGCAATTAAATGAAAAAAATAATTTAAAAAATTATTTGTTTTAAAAAAAAATCTGCTGGCCAAGTGCAGTGGCTCATGCCTGTAATCCCAGCACTTTGGGAGGCTGAGGCAGGCGGATCACTTGAGGTCAGGAGTTCGAGACCAGCCTGGCCAACATGGTGCAACCCTGTTTCTACTAAAATTACAATAATTAGCTGGGCGTGGTGGTGTGTGCCTGTAATCCCAGCTGCTCGGGAGGCTGAAACAGGAGAATCACTTGATCCTGGGAGTTGGAGGTTGCAGTGGGCCAACATCATGCCACTGGACTCCAGCCTGGTGACGGAGCAAGACTCTGTCTCAAAAAAAAAAAAAAAAAAAAAAAAAAATTGCCGGGCGCGGTGGCTCAAGCCTGTAATCCCAGCACTTTGGGAGGCTGAGGAGGGTGGATCACCAGGTCAAGAGATTGAGACCATCCTGGTCAACATGGTAAAACCCCGTCTCTACTAAAAATACAAAAAATTAGCTGGACATAGTGGCGCATGCCTGTAATCCCAGCTACTCAGGAGGCTGAGGCAGGAGAATTGCCTGAACTCAGGAAGCGGAGGTTGCGGTGAGCCGAGATCACGCCATTGCACTCCAGCCTGGGTAACAAGAGCGAAACTCCGTCTCAAAAAAAAAATTAAAAAATAAAAATAAAAATAAATAAATAAAAGAAATCTGCCTGGTATCATTTGGTTTCTAGATCCAGTTGAAGAGCTACTGAGAGCTAAAATGGGGGCTGGAGGTGATCTCTGGCTCCCCTAACAGTCTTGAACAAAAATCACAGAATGTCTTCACTGCTCTGTGAGGCAGCCAGCTACAGGTTTTTCCCTGCAGGCTTGAACCCAAAGCTGGGCCTCAGTATTTATCTATCTAGGTTGTTTGCCCACAACGCAGAAAGAAACTGGCCTCGGCCCTGAGCTAAACTCCTTCAACCCTGACATCTGTAAACCCAGGGCCCCTTGCTGCAGATGTACCTAGGGAGAGACCCCTTGTCTCTTGGTGTCCCTCGAGTGGGTTGCTGCAGCTTCTGTGCATGGGTTCCCCTAATAAATGCTCTGGACTCATCACCCTGCCGTTAGTGCTTCTTTCTTTGGAATCCCAACCGACCCCATCTTGGGATGGTTTGGGGCACTCCCTTCTGGGAATTCCCCTGCCAGCATTCTGGGCAACTCTAGCCGTGGGCTTGGCAGGACAAAACAAGACCGTGTGGAGCACAAGGGCTGGTGTATTTTGCTCTTTCTTCTGGGCCAAGTTCTCCTCTAGGTCCACATGTGTATTAAATAGTCCTCACAATCTCCCCTAGTCTCTTTTCTTTTCTTTGCCTTTTTCTTCTTCTTCTTCTTTTTTTTTTTTTTTTTTTAGTTTGAGACAGGGTCTCCTCTGTGGCCCAGGCTGGAGTACAGTGGCAGGATTACAGCTCACTGCAGTCTCGACCTCTGGGGCTCAAGCCGTTGTACCCAAGTGAGTCAAGGAATGCGCCACACTCTGAGAATGAATTATGAGTCCTTTATTAAGCCGGCGACCGAGAGTGCCTAACGCCCAAAATTCTCTCCACCCCGAAGAAAAAATTAGGTGGTCTTTTATACCCTAGTTTTAACAGGAAGGGGGGAACCTTGCTGAAACAAAGTTTTCACAAAGGCAGAGTAAGCAAAAAAAGTTAAAAAGAAAAACTGATACATAAGAAATAAAGCAGTGCCGGCCAGGCGTGGTGGCTCATGCCTGCAATCTCAGCACTTTGGGAGGCCCAGGCAGGTAGATCACCTGAGGTTAGGAGTTCAAGACCAGCCTGGCCAACATGGTGAAACCTAGTCTTTAAAAAAAAAAAAAGGAATAAAACAGTGCCAGGTATGAGGAGTACAGCTGTCATGAAAGACATATAACTTACAGATAAGGCGGGCTCTGGGTGCTCACTGCAGCTGCATTTCCAGGCTCTGCTGATACCACTTTACTCGGCCTCTTATCAACAAAGGCATTTCTGGGTGCCCAGAGTCAGTCTGACCTTGCTTTACACTATAGTTACATACTGAGTGGGGAGAAGGTTACTAAAATGAAGAAGCCAAGACACAGTCTGTCCGGCTCAAAAAAGGCTAACATAAAGCCTGAATAGCTTTTAGTCAGGGAAAGGAGAGTTAGTTTTAGCTGGCAAAAAGCAGGGTATCACAAAGCAATCCTCCCACCTCAGCCTTCCGAGCAGCTGGGACTACAGGCGTGTGCCACCATACTTGGCTAATTTTTGTTGCTGTTGTTTTGCAGAGACAAAGTCTCACTGTGTTCCCCAGGCTGGTTTTGAACTCCTGGGCTCAGGCGATCCTCCTGCCTTGCCTTGGCCTCCCAAAGTGCTCAGCCTATCTCCATTTCTTCGAGAGAGGAAGCCAGAGCCCAGACTGAGCTCCTTTCCTCAGAGCAGCCCTGAGATTCTAGCCTGTCTCAGCCACCATGAACTATCACATGGACTGGAGAAGGGGTACTTCCTCTTCTTACAGGCTAGCAGGTGTGGGAGGAGAAGGGCAGGGAGGGAGTCTGTGTTCACTTGTCCTCTGCTGTCCAGGACACCAGCCCTGGGCCTCACACGATAATTGTGCACCTGAACATGGCAAGTCCGAATTGAGTTGTGCTGTGAGCATACAACACGAAACACACCAGATTTTGGAAGCTTACAGTGGAAAACAGAATGTGAACGATCTCCATGATTTTTATATGCATTACCTGTTGAAACAATAACATTTTGACATATTGGGTAAAATGAAATGTATTATTAAAATCAATTTCACCTGGTTATTTTTAGTTGAATGTTGTCACTGTAAAATTTAAGGTTACATATATGGCTCACATTATATTTCTCCTGGGCAGCATGGCTTCAGGAGGGTGGACGCTGAAACTGCTCTGAGCCTGCGTGGTTGTGCAGTGGAGCTGTGCTGCCAACTCAGGCCTGGGGACTGGTGTCATCCCTCTGTTTCCATGGAAACAGGTGTTCCTAAGAGAAACACCAAGTCTCCTCCACTTAGGGACAGATGTTTATTTTATTTTTCTTTTTTATTCTTTAGTAGAGATGGGGTGGTGGGGGTGGGGGCATGTCTCGCTATGTTGCCCAGGCTGGTATCGAACTCCTCACTGCAAGGCAAACCTCCCACCTTGGCTTCCCAAAGTGCTAAGGTTACAGGGGTGAGTCAATGAGCCAGCTGGGAACAGATATTTATGTCTTCCTCTCATCTTTTTTCCAAATCTCCCTTGGAAACTCTTGACAAGTCTTTTTTTTTTTTTTTAAATGAGAGAAAGAAAAAGAGGGAGAGAGAACAGGATTCTTGCTCTATTGCCCAGGCTGGAATGCAATCTAAAAATAGGTATTAAAAACCTCTTTTATGCCGATAATTGTGCTTAACAATGGAGACAGGAAGGAATAAGGGAAGAAAATAACAAACAAACAACCAATATTTCATTTAAGTCTGTGAAATGCTATGCAAATGCTGAAGAGTGATTTACTTCCAATTATGTAGTCACTTTCAAAATAGGTGTAATGTGATACTGAGAAAAATGTATGTTCTGTGGACCTGGGGTGGAGAATTCTATAAATATTCACTAAGTTTACTTATTCCAGGTCTAAGTTTAAATCATAGATGTCCCTATTAATTTTCTATGTCGTTGATCCATCGAATATTAACAATGTGGTGTCAAAATCTCCTGCTATTATTGTGTGGGAGTCCAAGTCTCTTTATAAGTCATTAAGAACTTGTCTTACGTATCTGGGTGCTCCTATATTGGGTGCATATATATTTATGATCATTGACTCCTGTCGTTGCATTGATCCTTTTACCATTATGTAATGTCCTTCTTTGTTTCTTTTAGTCTTTGTCACTATTAAAGTCTATTTTGTGAGAGACGAAAGTTACAACTCCTGTTTTGTTTTGTTTTTTCCGCTCTCCATTTAATTGATGAATCTTCCTCCATCCCTTTGTTTTGAATCTTTGTATGTCGTTGCTTGTGAAATAGATCTGGATACAGCATACCGATGCGTTTTGACTTTTTATTCAATTTACCTATCTGTGTCTTTGATTGGGGCATTTAATCCATTTAAATTTGGAATTAATATTAATATTTGTGAGTTCAATATTGTCATTTAATGCTAGCTGGCTATTTTGCCCATTAGTTGATATAGATTCTTCGTTATAGAGATACTCTTTACGTTTTGTTAAGTTTTTGGGATGACTGATACTGGTTGTTCCTTTCTGTCTGCAGTGCTTCTTTCAGAAGCTCTTGTAAAGCAGGACTGGTGGTGATGAAATCTCTGAGTGCTTGCTTGTTTGTGAAAAATTTTATTTTTCCTTCGCTTATGAAGCTTAGTTTGGTGGGATATGAGATTCTGGGTTGAAATTCTTTTCTTTGAGGATATTGAATATTGACCCCCACTCTCTTCTAGTTTGTAGGGTTTCTAGTGAGAGGTCTGCTGTGAGTCTGATAGGCTTCCCTTTATGGGTAATGTGACCTTTCTCTCTAGCTGCCCTTAGAATTTTCTCCTTTATTTCAACCCTAGTGAATCTAGCAGTTATGTGTCTTGGAGTTGCTCTACTTGAGGAATATCTTTGTGGTGTTCTCTGGATTAGGTGGAGTTGAGTATTGTCCTGCCTTACTAGATTAGGAAAGTTTTCCTGAATAATATCCCGAAGAATATTTTCCAGCTTGGATTCATTCTCTTCATGACATTCAGGTACACCTATCAATCATAAATTAGGTCTTTTCACATAGTCCCATATTTCTTGGAGACTGTTCATTTCCTTTTTACTCTTTCTTCTCTAATCTTGTCTTCTCGTTTCATTTCATTAAGTTGGTCTTGGACCTCTGATATCCTTTCTTCTGCTTGATCAATTCGACTGTTAAAACCTGTGCATACTTCTCGAAGTTCTCGTATTGTGTTCTTCAGTTCCATTAATTCACTTATATTCCTCTCTAAATTGTCTATTCTCGTTAGGATTTCTTCAAACCTTTTTTCAAGGTTCTTAGTTTCTTTACATTGGGCTAGAACATGTTCTTTTAGCTCACTAAAGTTCCTTATTATCCACCTTCTGAAGCCTACTTCTGTTAATGGAACGCACTCATTCTCCATCAGGCCTTGTTCCGTTGCTGATGAGGAACTGTGATCCCCTGTAGAAGGAGAGGCATTCTGATTTTGGGTATTCTCAGCCTTTTTACGCTGGTTTCTTCCCATCATTGTGAGTTCATCCACCTGTCGTCCTTGTTTTTTTTTTTTTTTTGAGACGGAGTTTCACTATTGTTACCCAGGCTGGAGTGCAATAGCACGATCTCGGCTCACCGCAACCTCTGCCTCCTGGGTTCAGGCAATTCTCCTGCCTCAGCCTCCTGAGTAGCTGGGATTACAGGCACGCACCACCGTGCCCAGCTAATTTTTTGTATTTTTAGTAGAGACGGGGTTTCACCATGTTGACCGGGATGCTCTCGATCTCTTGACCTCATGATCCACCCGCCTCGGCCTCCCAAAGTGCTGGGATTACAGGCGTGAGCCACCACGCCCGGCCTAACCTGTCGTCTTTGTAATTGCCTACTTTCAAATTAGGTCTCTGAGTGGACATCCAACTTGCTGATTCCCAGACAAGTCTTAACCCGAGTTCTCTACCTCTCCCCACCTATTAGAAAAGGCAACGGGAGCCCAGAACACCTTGGGAGATGATAGCTTTCAAAGTGCAGAGATAAAGAGTTCCCAGAAAGGAGATGCATTTTGGAGATTGTGAATTGTCTCCTTAGCGGAGAGAAAGACAAGCTCTCAGCATCTTTCACCTCTCCTTTGCTCTAGAACCTGCCCCTGCCTAAGGAACTCTTTGGCAAAAGACTTTGTTTTCTGGGTCTCACTTCCTGCTTGATGAAATAAGCTGCTCAGCATAGATTATCCTTAAATGCCATTGAGATGCAAACAAATGTCACTGGTGTCCTTTGAGCCCCACACCTCCAGACAGGAGGACCGCCCTTGTCTCCTGTTTGTTGTCACTTTTCTCCAGCTTCTTTTCTGTAGGTTGTAACAGTCAGAAAACTGTTACAACAATTACCATGGAGCTGGGTTTGCAGGGGTGAAGACTAGGAGATGGAAAATCACTTCCCCAAAGGGACCTTACCCACAAGTGGCAAAGCCAACATTTCAACCTGAAGTTCAGGTTCGAGGTGAAAGCCTGCATCACCTGAAAAAGGAGGTCACTGGATGGTGATTTCCAAGAAATCATCCAACTCTGACACATGGGGGCCTATTCATTTTTATCTCACTAGAAAACAAAGTCAGAGACTGGGCCTGAAGGTAAGGACGCAGACATCTGAGAGAAAATCTCTCTCCTTCCTGTCTTAATTTTGCTTTATTAGTGTTTTTGTTTGTTTGTTTGTTTTAGATGGGGTCTCACTCTGGCCCAGGCTGGAGTGCAGTGACACGATCTCATCTCATTACAACCTCCAGCTCCCGAGCCCAAGCAATCCTTTCACCTCAGCCACCTGAGTAGCTGGGACTATAGGCATGTGTCACTATTAGTTTCACTAGGAAAATTGCAGAGGAAGAAAAAACCACACAAACAAGGTTAAAACCAACAATAATCCCACATTTTTTTAAAAAAGATACAAAATTAAAGTGAAGCATCCCCTCCTTGGCTCACCACAGCCCTCAGTGCCTGCCCTTCCAAGTGCAAACCCCACCCCTTTAACCAGGTAACTATTCATATTGTCCTTCCAGAATTTTCTTTTTTTCTTTTTTCTTTTTCTTTGAGATGAGGTTTCGCTCTTGTTGCCGAGGCTGGAATGCAATGGCACGGTCTCAGCTCACAGCAACCTCCACCTCCCGGGTTTAAGCATTTTTTCTGCCTCGGCCTCCCAAGTAGCTAGGATTACAGGCACCTGCCACCATGCCCTGCTAAGTTTTGTATTTTTAGTAAGACAGGGTTTCACCATGTTGACCAGGCTGGTCTCAAACTCCTGACCTCAGGTGATCTGCCAGCCTTGGCCTCCTAAAGTGCTGGGATTACAGGTGTGAGCCACCGCACCTGGACCAGAATTTTCTCATATTATTACAGATAGTATATTATTTATTTTACAAAAAGGTAAGCATGCTAAATCTATTAGACTGCAAAATGTGTTTCCTCATCTCTTGGACATCCTTTCCAGCCAGCACATCAGCAATATTTAGTGGGTACACAGAATAACTCCTGACATCAGGTGATCCACCCACCTCGGACTCCCAAAGTGCTAGGATTTCAGGTGTGAGCTACCACGCCCGGCCGATTCTCTCTATTTTAACTCATCCTTCATCTGCTGATAGACATTTAAGTTTTTTTTTCAGTATTTTGAAATTGCAGGGATCAGGGCAGCTCCCACTAAGCTAACTGTGCAGAGATTTCAGAGGCCACCATGATAAAGAAAACAGACATTATTCAACCAAGCCGGAAAATACACTAAACAGGCAAACAACAACCAAAAGCGACAACAGTAAACCTTGAGAAAGAAAATCTGATTTCCAGGGTTGCCAAAATATGTTATTTTAAAAGTTCAGTTTTCAACAAAAAGTTATGAGACTTGCAGAGAATTTAAAGAGTATGGTCCACACGCCGGAAAATAAGCAGAAAATGAAAATTGTCCCTGAAAAGCACAGATGTTTGATTTACTAGACAGACCTTAAATCATCTGTTTTAAATGTGTTCAAAAACTAAGCTAAACTATGTGTAAGGAATAAAGAAAAGTGTGAGAATGATATCTTACCAAATAGAAAATATTAATGAAAAAGAGAGGAAATAATAAAAAGAACAAAGTAGAAATTCCGTAGTTCAAAATTACGATAACTATAATGAAAAGGTCAGCAGGGAGGCTTATCAGCAGATTTAAACATTCAGAAGCAAGCATAAGCAAACTTGAAAATACATCAATTAACATTATCCACCCTGAGGAACAAATGAAAAAAAAATGAAGGAAATTGAATACAGACTAAGGAACCAGTGGGACAGCATCAACTGTGCCAATATATACACATTGGGAGTCTCGAAAGGAGAGAAGAGAAAGAGCAGATATAATATATTAACAAATAATGGTCTAAAGTGTCCTGACTTTTTTTTCGAGACAGAGTCTCACTCTGTTGCCCAGGCTGGAGTGCACTGGTGCAATCTCGGCTCACTGCAACCTCCACCTCCTGAGTTCAAGTGATTCTCCGGCCTCAGCCTCCCAAGAAGCTGGGATTATAGGCACCCACCACCACGTCCAGCTAATTTTTGTATTTTTAGTAGAGATGGGGTTTCACCATGTTGGCCAGGCTGGTCTCAAACTCCTAATCACAGGTGATCCACCTGCCTTGGCCTCTCAAAGTGCTGGGGGATTGCAGGTATGAGCCACCACACTTGGCCAGTATCCTGATTTTGAGGAAAAGCATTAATTCAAACTTCTGAGAAGCTCAACCTAGGACAAATATTATAAACTTGAAGATATTCATCTTTATTTAAAAAAATTTTTTTGAAATGGCATCTCACTCTGTCACCCAGAATGGAGTGCAATGGTGCAACTTGGGTTCACTGCAACCTCTGCCTCCCATGTTCAAACAATTCTCATGCCTCAGTCTCCAAGGTAGCTGGAATTATGGGCACATGCCACCATACCTAGCTAATTTTTGTATTTTTAGTAGAGATAGGGTTTTACCATGTTGGGCAGGCTGGTCTGAACTCCTGACCTCAAGTGATCTGCCGCCTTGGCCTCCCAAAGTGCTGAGATTACAGGCCTCCCTGGCCATGTGGAACTCTGAGTCAATTAAACCTCTTTCCTTTACAAATTACCCAGTCCTGAGCAGTTTTTTTTTTTTTTTTTTTTTTTTTTTGAGTCAGAGTTTTGCTTTTGTTGCCCAGGCTGGAGTGCAATGGCTCAATCTCAGCTCACTACAACCTCCGCCTCCCGTTCAACCGATTCTCCTGCCTCAGCCTCCCGTGTAACTGGGATTACAGGCATGTGCTACCACATCTGCTTAATTTTGTATTTTTAGTAGAGATGGGGTTTCTCCATGTTGGTCAGGCTGGTCTCGAACTCTGACCTCCTCGGCCTCCCAAAGTTCTGAGATTACAGGTGTAAGCCACCGAGCCCAGCCTTGGGCAGTTCTTTATAGCATCCTGAGAATGGACTAATACACCTGCCCTATGAGAAATGCTAAAAGGAGACCTTTGTGCTGGATGGAAGGGCTCTAGATAGTAATAAGAATCCACACCTATAAATAAAGAGTACCAGTAAAGATAATTACATAAGCAAACGTAAAAGACAGTATAAATGTATTTTTGTTTGTAACTGTTTTTTTCTTTTATTTGATGTAAAAGGCAGCCACATAGAGCAATAATTCAATAATTATAAATCTGTGTTGATGCATACTCTATGTATAAAAATTAGTTTGTATGACAATAACAGCACAAAAGATAAAGGAAAGAACAGAGCTATTGGACCAAAGTTTTTAAATGCCATTAAAATAAAGTTGGTATTAATCAAAACTAGATTGTTATAAGTTATTAATTTTAATCCTAAAAGCAACATTAAGAAGATAATGTTTTTAAATATAGTAGACCAGGCACAGTGGCTCATGCCTGTAATCCCAGCACTTTGGGAGGCTGAGACAGGTGGATCACTTGAGGCCAGAAGTTCAAGACTAGCCTAGCCAACATGGCAAAAATCCATCTCTGCTAAAATACCAAAATTAGCTCAGCATGGTGATGCACACCTGTAATCCCAGCTACCCGGGTGGCTGAGGCACAAGAATCACTGGGACCTGGGAGGTGGAGGTTGCAATGAGCCAAGATTGCACCACTGCACTCGAACCTGGGCAACAGAGCAAGGCTCTGTCTACAAAAAAAATGAATGCTTAAATAAGTGTAGTAAAATAAACGACAAGAGAATTAAAATGGAACACATTAGAAAAAATTTATTTGACACGAATGAAGGCAATAATGAGGGATAGAGAAATAAAGACATATAGAAAACAAATAGCAAATTGTCAGGTGTAAATTCAACCTTATAAATAATTACAATAAATGTACATGGATTAAACACTCCAATCAAAAGAGAGAGATTGACTGAATGGATTGGCAGAATGAAAAAAAAAAACTCCAATATGCTGTCTACAGGAGATTTACTCTATCCTTTGTTATTATTATTATTATTATTTCATTTTATTTTATTTGAGACAGAGTCTTGCTCTGTCACCAGGCTGGAGTGCAGTGGGGTGATCTCAGTATACTGCAACCTTTGCCTCCCGGGTTCAAGTGATTTTTGTGCCTCAGCATCTCGGGTAGCTGAGACCACAGGCTTGTGCCACCATGCCTGGCTATTTGTATTTTTAGTAGAGACAGGGTTTTACTATGTTGGCCAGGTGGTTCTTGAAAACCTGGCCTCAAGTGATCCACCCAATTTGGCCTCCCAAAATGCTGAGTGGCATGAGCCACTGAGCCTAGCCTTCTTATTTTTATTTATATTTATTTTGTGAGACGGAGTTTTGCTCATTGCCCAGGCTGGAGTGCAATGGCGTGATCTTGGCTCAATGCAACATCACCTCCTGGGTTCAAGCGATTCTCTTGCCTCAGCTTTCCGAGTAGCTGGGATTACAAGCATGCACCACCACACCCAGCTAATTTTGTATTTTTAGTAGAGACAAAGTTTTGCCATGTTGGTCAGGCTGGTCTTGAACTCCTGAGCTCATGCAATCCGCCTTCCTTGGCCTCCTGAAGTGTTGGGATTACAGGTCTTAGCCATCATGCCCGGCCTTATTTTTTAATTTTTTATTTTATTGTTCAGGTAAAACACAGCTCACAAAGGAGATTTAGCTTAGATTCAAAGTCACAAATAGGCTGAAAGTAAAAAGATGAGAAAAGATACAAATAATAACCAAAAGAGAATCAGAATAGTTATCCTATTAGTCAAAATAGACTTTAAAACAAAAGTTGTTTCCAGAGACAAAGAAGGACATTTTATAGAGATAGACAGGTAAATCCAACAAAATGAATAACAATTCTATACACAGTTATATACACATATGCACCTTACAACAGCGTCCTAAAATCCATAAAGCAAAAATAGTCAGAATTAAATGGAGAAATACACATTTCAACAATAAAAGTTAAAGACTTTAATACCTCGCTTTCAGTAATGGGCAGAACAATTAGGCAGAAGATAAACAAGGAAATAAAAGAGTAGGATAACACTAAAACATAATTAAACCTAACACACATCTATAGAAGAGTTCACCAGCCAAAGTCTGAATACACATTCTTTTCTCTCTCTCTCTCTCTTTTTTTTTTTCTTTTTTTGAGATGGAGTCTTGCTCTGTTGCCCAGGCTGAAGTGCAGTGGCATGATCTCCACTCACTGTAACCTCCACCTCTGGGCTCAAGCAATTCTCCTGCCTCAGCCTCCCAAGTAGCTGGGCTTACAGGCCCATTCTTCTCAAGTATACATGAAACATTCTCCACCATATGTTAGGGTGTGACCTAATGCTAAGAGTGGGGAAATGGGCCAGGTGTGGTAGCTCACGCCTGTAATACCAGCATTTTGGGAAGCAGAGGCAGGTGGATCACCTGTGGTCAGGAGTTCAAGACCAGCCTCACCAACATGGTGAAACCCTGTCTCTACTAAAAATACAAAAATTAGCTGGGCATGGTGGTAGGGATCTGTACTGCATTCCTTCCTTCTGGATATGGAGCAGGGCCCTCTCAGGGATGGGAGTCTTATGACCTACAATCAAACAAGGTAGGTCAGATAATCCTTTATGACTAGTTTTTACACAGAAAGGTAGAGGAAAGGCTGCATTCATATTTTTAGGTTTTATAGCTAGCTTTGGGGAAAAGGGCTTCTGGTTTCTATGACCTGCCTTGTGGAAGAGGGATGCTAGGTGTCTCTGGCTAGCCTTGGTGGAGAATGGGACTGAGAAACAGGAGGGCAGGAGAAGATCAGAGAGAAACTTTTTCTACTGAAGCTGTTTCTGATGCCCTCATTCTGGGGTATGGTTTTATGAGTGCCAGAATTCACAATGGGATGAAATTAGAAATCAACAATAAATTTGGCAAATACGTGGAAATGAAACAACACACTCTTGAATAACCAACGTGTCAGGAAAAGAAACGCAAGAAAAATGAGAAAATGCTTTGATATTAATGAAAATGCAGAATACCAAAACTTATGGATGCAGCAAAAGTAATGCTTAGAGTGAAATGCATAACTATAAATGCCTATATTTTAAAAGAAGAAAGATTTCAAACAATAATCTAACTTTCATTTTAAGACACGAGGGGCCAGGCATGGTGGTATGTGCCTGCAGTCCCAGCTACTCAGGAGGCTGAGATGGGAGGATCACTTGAGGCTAGGAATTTGAGGCTGCAGTGTGCTATGATTGCCCCTGTGAATAGTTACTTTACTCTAGCCTGGGCAACTTAGTGAAGCCCATTTCTTTAAAAAAAAAAAAAAAAAGAATTAACAAACCCAAAAGCTAGTTATTTGAAATGATTGATAAAACTGGCAAACCTTTATTCTAGCTAGACTGACCAGGAAATAAGAGGGAAGACTTGTAGCACTAAAACCAAGACTAAAGAAAAGCACAGGACCAGATCACTTCACCGATGTGTTCTGCCAAATGTCTAAAAAGGAATTAACACCAAACTCTTTCAAAAGATAAAAGAGAAGGAAATACTTTTCAACATATTCTATGATGCCTGTATTACACTAATACAAAAACCAGATAATGACATTGTAAGAAAACTACAAACCATTATCTTTTATGAAAATGGAAGAAAAAATTCTCAACACAATACTAACACACCAAATCTAGCAACATATAAAGATTACATCAAAAGAATGTTAAGACAATTCAGACTGGGAGAAAATATTTGCAAAAGACATATCTTACAAAGGACTGTTATTTAACCCAATTTAAAAATTGACAACACGTCCTGGCGAAGTGGCTCACGCCTGTAATCTCAGCACTTTGGGAGGCCGAGGTGGTTGGATCATTTGAGGTCAGATCATTTGAGTTTGAAACCAGCCTGGCCAACACAGTGAAACCCCATCTCTACTAAAAATACAAAGATTAACCAGGCAAGGTAGTGCATACCTGTAGTCCCAGCTACTAGAGAGGCTAACGCAGAATTGCTTGAATCTTGCAGTGAGCCAAGATTGCGCCGCTGCACTCCCACCTGGGCAACAGAGCAAGACTCCATCTCAAAAAAAATTAAAAAATGAAAATAAATAAAAATAAATTGGCAAAATATCTGAGATGTGAGGACTTGAAAAGAAAAAAAAATTGGCAAAATATCTAAACAGATACCTCAGCGAAGAAGATACACAAATGACAAATAAGCTTCTGAAAGGAATATTCAATATCCTCCACCTATTTGAAACTATATATTATTGTTAACTATAATATAGTCATCCCACAGTGCTATAGAACACTAGAACTTATTCCATTTATTTAGCTAGTTGTAATTTTGTGTCCTTTCACAAATCTCTCTCTATCTATACCCACTTCTCTACCCCAAATATGTTCTGTGCTACTTTTTACTTCTATGACATTAACTTTTCTTGGCTTCCACATGTGAGAACATGCAGTGTTTCACTTTCTGTTCCGGCCTTATTTCACTTAATATACTGTCCTCCAGTTCCATCTATGTCACAGTGAATGACAGGATTTCATTCTTTTTGTGGCTGAATAATATTCCATTGTGTGTGTGTGTGTGTGTGTGTGTGTGTGTGTATCACATTTAAAAACTCATTCGTCTATTGTTGGACACCTAGGTTGATTCCACATCTTAGCTGTTATGAATAGTGCTGCAATAAACATAGGGATGAGGATGTCTCCTCAACATACTGATTTCCTTTCCTTTGGATAAATGGCCAGTAGTGGGAGCACTGGATCATACGGTAGTTCTATTTGTAGTTTTGTGAGGAACATCCATACTGTTCTCCATAGTGGCTGTTATTAATTTATATTTTCGCCAACAGCATATTTTTTTTCCACAAACGGTTTATTGATTCCAAGTCGCCACAGGGGGTACATTCAGCAGTCACCGCGCCTGCAATCGGTGACGTTCTAATGTGAGGCAATTACCGCTACAGACATCTTGCTTCATCTTAAAAAAATAAAAATTTTCGAAGCATCTCACAGGCCAGAGAGCTAAGCAGGACCCTCACTCAGATATTCAAGTTTTTCTGAGGAAACTCAGGAGGAGGAGGCAGCCTGGAGCATCTCCCCACGGCCACAGCCACCGCCCGGCATAGAGTTCAGATGGCTGTGAGAAGCGGCCCCTCCGCCCGCGGAAGGGAAGACGATGCCTTTTGGGGCCGCACGGAAGCATCCAGAGCTCTGAGGCCTGGGGGCCGGCCACAGTCAGCGCAGTGCTGCTGACACGGTGTGACTTCGAGTTAAACCGAAAATGGGATGGGGGCAGAACGTGGGGTGACAAGGGTCAGACCAGTGGCTCCCACTGCAGCCAGAACTGCAGGAGGCGGCACACGGGGGCGGGCAGTGGACAGGGGACAGGACCCGGCAGGGCCCCGCACCCCCACTCAGGAATTTGCTTCAGGCCAAAATCCCAGGACGGCAGGGCGAGGGGCCATCAGCCAGGACCAGCCCCCTCCACTTCCTGGACCGAGGCCATCTCTCTCCTGGAAGACAGACAGCTAAGCTGCATCTGGCGGAGCAGTCGGCGCCCAGAAGGAAGGGATCTCTGCCAGAGGAGCCTAGGGGTGGCGTGCGGGCTGCGTCTGCACAGCCTCAGCCCGGACCCCTCAGCCTTCGCCCACCAGGGCCTCCACGTTGTCTGACGGTCGCTGACATCTGTCACGTCCCCAAGGACTCGAGGAGAGGCAGATGCTCTGACAAGAGCAGCCTGAGCTTGCTCTGGCGATGCCCTGCCGGGCTGGACACAGAGGAGCCTCAGGGCGCCTGGGCCTGGCTGCGCCTCAGGGAGCAGCCGCTCTGACCGCCCAGGAAACACCAACCGCCAGAAAAGCAGGAGCAGGTGACCCTGCGTCCCCAAGCTGCCTTTCCACTCGTGCCAGGCAGAGAAAACCCCGGCCTGCCCCTGTGCCGGCCCCTAGCAGCAGAGGCCACCCCAGTCCAAGCAGGGGGTCTGGCCAGGGTCTTTCGAGGTTGAGGGCTCTGCTCACAGGACTTGTGGGTCTCCCGAGGCGTCCCTCAGCTTCATGGCTCGAGGCTGCTGGCCCGTATGTCCACCTGGAGCAGGGTCCTGTGGGCTGCCTTCCCCCTCCCCACGTGTACCTCGGGCTCAGGTGGAGTTTCGTGAGAAGAAACAGAAGAAACATTTGCTTTCTATATCACCCTAAAAACACCCGAAACCCAGACCTCGGGGTCAGATCCACCCTGGCCGACCCCGTTGAGCACAAACAGCATCCCAGCCCCACCCCCACTGCCCACCCAGAGAGACCCCGCAGAGGCTGACAGAGACCCTGACACCAGGACCCCATCTCCCCTACACCTGCAGGGGCCACAGCACCCACCCTCCCCGTGGGGAGGTCAGGGCCCACCAGTGCCCAAGGCTGGCGGTCCCACATCCTCGTCCTCTCCACCCTCAGAGGGCCTTGGTGCTGGCGGGGTGCACGGTGTGAGGCACCGGCTTCTGAGGGTGGCGGGCAAAGGCGTAGGCCTGCCCCAGGATGGCCAGGTCCACCAGCACCTGCAGCAGGCCGCCCACGGAGAACTGCAGGGGCTCACCCTTCAGCAGGAAGTAGGCCGTCTTGAAAGCGTCGCCTCTCGTCCACATGAGAACCATCTTGATGCTGCAAAGCAGCGGCGCCTGGCGTTGAGCTCGTTGGCCACTCGGACCTCCGTGCACAGCAGCAGCATGGTCAGGATCATGATGGCGCTCTGCCACAGCAGCGGGGACTCAAAGCGCCTTCCAAACCAGAATAGTATCCGCAAAATGTTTGACCAGTAGCAGCACCAGGCACACGTAGGTGGAGAAGCCATCAGCGTTCTGCGTCCTGCGGATGTCCCGGTACTGCGGGATGTAGGGCACCACCCCTCCGAAGACCATGGCCGCGGCCGCGCCCCAGGACACCAGCTGCTGCAGCGGCACCAGGAGCCAGTCCAGTCCCTCTGCCTCCATCGCGGCGCCCACCCGGCCCAGGCTGTCACGCGCTCTGAGCCCCAAGGGCCGCCAGGCCGCCTGCTAATCGCCGCTCCGCGAGCTCCTGCGGCCTCAGGGCCCGAGCGCGCGTCCCAGCGTCATCCACTCCGGCTCCGGGCAACAGCATATTAGAGTTTACTTTTATCTGCATGCTTGCCAGGATTTGTTATTTTAGCCATCCTAACTGGGATGAGATGATACTTCATTGTGGTTTTGATTTGCATTTCTCTGACGATTAGTGTCATTGAGCATTTTTTCATATGGTTCATGGCCATTTGTATGTCATCTTTTGAGAAATGTCTTAAACATATCATTTGCCCATTCTTTTTTTTTTTTTTTTTTTTTCTGAGAGGGAGTCTTGCTCTGTTACCCAGGCTGGAGTGTGCAGTGGCACAATCTCAGTTCAATGCAACCTTTGCCTCCCAGGTTCAAGCAATTCCTACCTGCCTCAGCATCCTGAGTAGCTAGGATTACAGTCATGCACCACTGTGCCCAGCTAATTTTTGCATTTTTAGTAGAGACAGGGTTTCATCATGTTGGCCAGGCTGGTCTCAAACTCCCGACTTTGTGATCCACCTGCTTCGGCCTCCCAATGTGCTGGGATTACAGGCATGAGCCACCCTGTCTGGCCAATTTGCCCATTCTTAAATTTAATTGTCATTTTTGTTTTGTTTTATTTTCACTGTTGAGATGTTTGAGTTCCTTGTGTATTCTGGATATTAATCCCCTGTTGGATGAATGGCTTGCAAATATTTTCTCAGATTCTGCAGGTTGTCTGTTCACTGTGTTATTTATTTTGCTGTGCATAAGCTTTTTAGTTTGATATAATCCCATGTTTTTATTTTTGCCTTTGTTGCCTGTGTCTTTAAGGTCTTACTCATGAAGTCTTTCCAGACCAATATCCTGAAGCATTTCCTCTATGTTTTCTACTAGTAGTTTTATAGTTTTGTGTGTTACATTTAGGTCTTTGATCCATTTGGGGTTAATTTTTGTATAAGGTGAGAGGTGGAGGTCTAGTTTCATTTTTCTGCATGTGGAGATCCAATTTTCCCAGCACTATTTGTTCAAGAGACTGTCTTTTCCTCAATATGTGTTCTTGGTGCTTTTATCAAAAATCAGTTAGCTATACACATATGGATTAATTTCTGAGTTCTCTATTCTGTTCCATTGGCCCATGTGTCTGTTTTAATGTCAGTACTATGCGATTTGTGTTACCACAACTTTGTAGTAAATTTTGAAGTCAGGTAGTGTGATGCTCTCAGTTTTGTTCTTTTTGCTCAGGATTGCTTTGGCTATTCAGAATCTTTTGCATCTCCACATTGTTTTTTAAGACTTTTTTTTTTCTATTTCTGTGAAGAATGTCATTGGTATTTTGATAGGGATTGCACTGAATCTGTAGATTGCTTTGGGTAGTATGGCCATTTTAACAATATTAATTCTTACAATCCATGAGCATGGGCTGTTTTTCCATTTGTCTGTATACTCTTTTATGTCTTTTTTTTTTTTTTTTTTGAGACAGAGTTTCACTCTTGTTACCCAGGCTGGAATGCAATGGCGCAATCTCGGCTCACCGCAACCTCCGCCTCCTGGGTTCATCAATTCTCCTACCTCAGCCTCCCGAGTAGCTGGGACTACAGGCATGCGCCACCATGCCCAGCTAATTTTTGTATTTTTAGTAGAGACGGGGTTCCACCACGTTGACCAGGATGATCTCAATCTCTAGACCTTGTGATCCACCCGCCTTGGCCTCCCAAAGTGCTGGGATTATAGGTGTGAGCCACCGCACCCGGCTCTTTCATTTATCAGTGTTTTGTAGTTTCCTTGTGGAGGTCTTTCACATCCCTGGTTGAATTTATACCTAGGTATTTTATTATTATTATTATTATTTGTAGCTATTGTAAATGTGATTGCCTTTGTTTTTCAGCTAGTTTATTGTTCAAATATAGGAACACTACTGATACTTGTATGTTGTAAAGTTTGTATCCTAAAACTTTACTAAATTTATCAGTTCTAAGAGTTTTTGGTAGAATCTTTAGGTTTTTCCATATATAAGATCATCTCATCTGTAAATAGGGACAATTTGACTTTTTGCTTTCCAATTTTGATACCCTGTATTTCTTTCTCTTGCTTAATTACTCTATTACTACATTTGTTGCCTATGTTTTTAGTGTTACATCAAGAAGTCTCTGCCAAACCCAATATCATGAAACTTCTCCATTATGTTCTCCTCTAAGAGTTTTACAGTTTTAGCTCTTTCATTTACTCCCTCCGCTGCCCAGGCTGGAGTGCAGTGGAGTGATCTCCACTTCCTGGGTTCAAGTGATTCTCCTGCCTCAGCCTCCTGAGTAGCTGGGATTAAAGGCATGTGCCCCAACGCCTAGCTAATTTTTGTGTTTTTAGTAGAGACAAGGTTTCACCATGTTGGCCAGGCTGGTCTCGAACTCCTGACCTCAAGTGATCCTCTCGCCTCGGCTTCCCAAAGTGCTGAGATTACAGGTGTTAGCCAGTGCACCTGGCATAAATTTGGGTCTTTAATCCATTTTGATTTAGTTTCTGCATATGATAGAAGGGGTCAATTTTTTCATTTTCTTGCATGTAGAGCTCCAGGTTTTTCATCACCATTAGTTGAAGAAACTGTCCTTTCCGCATTGAACGGTCTTTGCACTTTTATTAAAAATCATTTGATCAGGTATGTGAAGATTTCTAGGCTCTCTGTTCTATTCCATTGGGCTATCTGTCTGTCTTTATGACAGTACAACACTTTTTTGATTACTGTAGTTTGTAGTAAGCTTCAAAATCTAGAAGAGTAAGACCTCCTCGTTTTTCAAGATTGGTTTTGGCTATTTAGGGCCTCTTGAGAATCCACATAAGTTTCTGAATAATTTTTTTTCTAATTATGCAAAAAAGAAATGCCACAGAGATTCCATTAAATCTTTCGATTGTTTTTAGTAGTACTGAGATATTCAAAATATTAAGTTTTTCAGTCCATGAACACAAAATGTCTATTTGTGTCTTTAATTTCTTTTAGCAACAGTTTTTAGTTTTCAACCTATGAGTCTTTTGCCTCCTTATTTACTCCTGTTTTATTCTTTTTGATATTATTGTAAATGGAATTATTTTCTTAATTTATGTTTCAGACTAGTCATTGTTAGTATATAGAAACTACTGATTTTTGCATGTTGATTTTGAATCTTGCTACTTTATCTTGTTTATTAGTTTTAACAGTTTTTTTGTGGAGTCT
Organism: Aotus nancymaae; assembly: GCF_030222135.1. Lineage (NCBI taxonomy): Eukaryota > Metazoa > Chordata > Mammalia > Primates > Aotidae > Aotus > Aotus nancymaae. The sequence goes on from NW_026988455.1 coordinate 24,894,028, forward strand.
TTAAGATTTTCTACATATATAATCATGTTGTCTCTAGACAGAGATAGTTTTATATTTCTTTCCAATCTGGATGCTATTTATTTAACTACTTTTATTTATTTACTTACTTACTTATTTTTCTAATTGCTTTGGCTAGGACTTCCAGTGAAGCAGGAGCAGCCCTGAGAAACAGACCTCTCAGACACTGAACTAGAAAAGAAGAGGTGGTTTATTTTGGCTGGGAGTGAGGCGACATGTTTGTCTAACAGCGAAGCTCATCTTACAAAGAGAAGCTCTGCCTTTATATAGGCTTACAACTCTAGATATTACACGTGAAAGGGTCTTCGGTTTACAGTTTTAGAAATTACATGTGAAAGGGTCTTGGGTTTACAACTCTAGAAATAACAAGTGAAAGGGTCTTGGTTGATGGAGGAGGAGTGGGGCGGGGGTTTGATCTTTTAAGTAAAAACAATGCCTTCCAGAGAGATTCCCCCACACCATGCCTGCTATCTATAGGAAGGCAATTTTTATTTTACTTTATTTTATTTATTTATTTATTTATTTATTTTAAGACGGGGTTTCACCATGTTGGTCAGGCTGGTCTTGAACTCCTGACCTCAGGTGATCCACCCACCTTGGCCTCCAAAGTGCTTGGATTACAGGTGTGAGCCACCACGCCCAGCCTATAGGAAGGCCATTTTAGGAGGCGCCAGTTGGCCAGCCTTTTCTTCTATTGAAATGCAGCGTGGAAGTCAAGAGGGAGGTGATCTTAGATGCTTGGGTCTCCTTCCTCACCGGTACTAAGTCAAATAAAAGTGGCAAACAAGCATCCTTGACTTGTTCTTGTTCTTAGAGGGAAAGCTTTCAATCTTTCACTATTGAAAACTGTGGACTTTTTCTACATGGCATGCATTATGTTGAGGTGGTTTTCTTATAGTTTGTTGAGTGCCTTCTTCATTAAAGAGTGTTAATTTTGTTAAATGCTTTTCTGCATCAATTGAAAATTATCATCTCCTTTTAGCACTTCTTGAAGAGTGAAATAACTCCCATATTACCGTAATCATACTAGTCTTTGTGTTGTGATGTTATGCACAAAATGGTGCTTCATAAAGCATTTGATAATTGTACAACAGTCTTATGTATGGGAAGAGAAGTAAAACGTGGTCATGTAAAAGTCATTATGCAGCTATTGATTTGGAAAAAAAAAGAAAAATGTCACTAGTCCAATAAAAAGACATTTTCTTTGAAACTTTTCTTGAACCTCAAACTAGCTAGTCAAACTTGAAAAAGTGGAGCTGGGTGTGGTGCTCGTGCCTCTATGTTCAGTACTTTGGTGTGGGGATCACTCCAGCGTAGAGACCCCTAAGTGTCTCCGCCATAATGGAGTTTGAGCCCAGACACATTTCTCCCTTCCTGGATGCAGTCGAGCTAAGGGAAAGAAGGAAGTGCAAGAAGTTTGATTTTGCAGAAGTTTTCTGGTTCACTGATCTAACAGTTTGGCTGGGTGAAGGCTGTGTGGTTTCACTGCACATGCTATTTCTTGAAGTTTCTGCTCTGGGCTTGTTTTATGACTCCGTTACCAGGTACTCACTGAAGCTTGTGACTATTCATATGACATTTGAAATTGTTACCTCTAAGATTTATACCTTGGTTTGACCATTGTAAAATTGATCTTGTTTCTGTGTTTCTGATTATCGGATAAGTAGAAAAGGTCACCTGTTTGTTTTATGACTTCTTGATCAATCTTTATGACAGTTGATTGTATGCTTCTCCTTTTGCTAGTTTTAACTTGAACCCTAGGCTTGTAATGTTGTGATTTTCTCTTCTCCTTTGTTGTAGTTACCTCACTAAGTAACCTGATGTCAGCCACTACAGGCTAAAGGGTATATAATGAGACCCTGTGCACAAAATAAATCGCTGACTTGGGCAATCCTCGTCAGCCCTCCAGACCCCAAAACTTTCCTGTCGTTCTTTTCTTCTGCGCACTCTCTCTTCCAGGTATTGGGACCCTCTTGCTGGTCAAGAGACCCCCGGCAGACGTGCCGATCTCACGGACCACAACACTTTGGGAGGCCAAGGTGGGAGGATCCCTCGAGCCCAGGACCAGTGTGGGCAACAGAGAGAGACCCCGCCTCTATGGGCATGGTGGTGTGTGCCTGTGGAAAAAAGTGCCAGTTTTTCAAAGGGGTTGTATGGACTTGCAGTCTTAGCAGCAGCGTCTGAGAGTTCCAGTTGCTCTATTGATCATTTTTATTTAAACTATTCTGATGGTAACAATAATACTGTATTGTGGTTCTAATTTGAAATTCCCTTCTAGTCAGGGAAGTTAAACACAGATCTTGCAAAAGTTTATTGACCATTTAGGAATCCCCTTTTGCGAAGCATCTGTGTCAGTTTCTTTCTAATTTTTTCGCGATTGTCTGCTTCTTCTTTACTGTTATAATAAAAGTTCTCTATCAATTCTAGATGTGAGTTCTTTGTCAGATATATGTATTACAGTCCTCTTTTGCCTTTCTGTGGCTTTGTTGTTCACTCTCTAATGGTATCTTTTATTTTTTCTTTTTTTTTTTTTGAGATGGAGTCTCACTCTGTCACCCATGCTGGAGTACAGTGGCATGAGTAGCTGGGATTATAGGCGCATGCCACCATGACTGGCTAATTTTTGTATTTTTAGCAGAGACAGAGTTTCGCCATGTTGGCCAGGCTGGTCTCGAACTCCTGACCTCAAGTGATCCTCCCACCTAGGTTTCCCAAAGTGATAGGGTTACAGGTGTGAGCCACCATGCCTGGCCTCTAATAGTATCTTTTGAGGAACAGTTATTCATACTTATGAAGGCCAATTTCTCATTTTTGTTTTTCTTTTAGTATATTCTGTAACTTAAGGATCTTGAATTAATCCAAAGTCATTAAGATATTGTTTTCTTCTAAAAGCTTCATTATTTACCTTTTATATTTAGATTGCAGTCTACCTGGAATCAATTTTGTAAATGGCGTGAGACTGGGGTCAATATACATTTTTTTCTTCTTATGACTTCTCAAATGACCCAGCACTATATTGTGAAGACCAATCTTTCCCTACTGCACTACTGTATCTACCCTCACCACTTTTTTTCTTTTTTTGAGTCAGAGTCTCACTCTGTCACCCAGTTTGGGGTGCAGTGGTGCAACCTTGACTTATTGCAACCTCCACTCCTTGGTTCAAATGATTCTCCTGCCTCAGCCTCCTGAGTAGCTGGGACTACAGGTAAGCGCCACCATGCCCACCTAATTTTTGTATTTCTAGTAGAGACAGGGTTTTGCCATATTGGCCAGGCTGGTCTCGAACTCCTGACCTCAAGTGATCGATGGGCCTTGGCCTCTCAAGGTGCTGGGATTACAGGCCTGAGTCACAGAGCCTGGCCTATCTTCGTTATTTTTAATGCTAAAACTACTCCATTCTATGGCACTCCCTTAACTTTGCCATTCTTCCATCTGGGTATTTGGGTTGCTTTTCAGTCTCTGCTATCATCAAACAGGAGGAATACTTTGTATGGACATCAAGTCATTCTTCTGCAATTATTAACCCAGAAGTAGAATTTCTAAGCTAAAAAATATTTGCTTTTTTGGAAAATCAATAAATTATACAGTTGAAAACTCAAAGAATATAAAGAGGCCCAGTGAAAAGACTGCCTTCTATCCTGTCCCCCTATCTTTCCAGTTCCTCTTCCACCAGGTCACCTCACTCAGGAAATCTTGCGTATCTTTCCAGCTATCTTGTAAGGATAACAAGCATTGTTTACATTATTTTCTCCTTTTGTTTACACAGCCAGTGGTACTCTATACACTCTGTCCTGCATCTTGCCTTTTTCTTTATTTTTTAAATAAAGACGGGGTTTCACCATGTTAGTCAGGCTGGTCTTGAACTCCCGACCTCAGGTGATCCGCCCGCCTTGGCCTTCAAAGTGCTTGGATTACAGGCGTGAGCCACCACGCCCGGCCGCCTTTTTCATTTAACAACCTATTTTAGAAATCTTCCCATTGCTGTACATAAAAAGACATAATATTTCATATGAAGGCTGTACCACGATTTAGTCATCTATTGATGAACAGCTGTGTTGTTTCCAATAGTTTGCCATTGAAACAATGTTGCAATGGGATAACTTTGTACCTGTCATTTCACATGTGTATAACATGTCTATGGGGAAATTACTAGAAGTGGCTTTGCTGACTCTGAGTCTATACATTTGTGATCTGATCAACATCGTCAAATTATAATGCCACCAGCAATGTATGAAAGTGCTTGTTTTCCCGTAGCTTGGTCAATGAACTATTAGACCTGAAATCTTTAGCCATCCAATATGTGGAAAACTGTAGCTTTAGTTTGTATTTGTTTATTGTGTGTGAAGTTGAGCATCCTTTCAGAAGTTTAAGGCCTACTTTGTCCAGTATGGGTCAGAGTATGCTCTTTTAAGAAGCTGTGGGGACACGCAGCCAACTGACATTTTAAGACAGGAGGCCTAACAGACCCTGTCTCCACAACGCAGCCCCGAGCCTGTCTGTCTTCACCATTGTGTCTGTGTCTCAGAGCTAGAGAACAGCACCTGCGCGTGACCGAACCTTTACTTACAGGTGTGGAGCTTCCGGCCTGCGGGGGAAAGGAGCCCGCCCCTCTGGGACGTCCTTGGATACGAGTGGGGGTGGCAGTGTTTGATGATGTGACGCTACCAGCCAGCACAAGGTTTAAAGATCACAGTGCTGGTCCCTCCTTCCTATTCCCATCCAGGCTTGAAACACATCTGCCCCTCAAGAGTGAGCTCAGTAATCGCCGCCTCCAGGAAGACCCCCCATTCTATGCGCAGCTGTGGCGTTGGTGAGGGGCCGCACACAGCACTGTGCTAAGTAACTGCATGCTTCCCCGCAGGCCTAGGGGATCACAGAAGCCCCACACGAGATCATCGCAGACAGGTGCACGCGGTGACGGCATGCACGCACGTATGACGCACGTACGCGCCGGCGCCGGACGGGGGGACGGCACGCACGCACGAACGCGCCGGCGCCGGACGCGGGGACGGCACGCACGCACGAACGCGCCGGCGCCGGGGGGACGGCACGCACGCACGAACGCGCCGGCGCCGGACGCGGGGACGGCACGCACGAACGTACGCGCCGGCGCCGGACGCGGTGACGGCACGCACGAACGTACGCGCCGGCGCCAGGCACAGCGCATCGCAGCAGCCACGCCCCGAGGCGTCAGTCCACTCGCCTCTCCAGCCGGCAGGAGGAAGGTGAGACACGCTGAGGCCGCTGGACGAGGCTCCGCTGCTGGAAACGCCGCGCTGGGCTCAGACGCAGCCTTGCTCCGGTTGCTGCCCACACGGCCCGTCACAGAGGCAGGTGGCGCACGTCGGGGTCCTGCCTCGCCTGCCCTAGCTCTGCCTCCTATAGGAGCCCTGCCCCGGCCACGCTCCCGGCTGCGTGCTCAGGCGCAGTTAGTTACGTGACGCCGGGGCGGGGCAGATGGGCGGTGCCGGCCGCCATTGTTCTGTGGACCCTGTCGCCGGCGTGCTCTCAGCGTGTGTTTTTGTTTTGTTTTGTTTTTTTATACCGGATTAAGCTTGCTGCTGCGTGACAGCGGAGGGCTAGGAAAAGGCGCAGTGGAGCCTGGAGCGGTCATCCCCGACTCGACGCAGCTTCCGTTCTCATGGTGACGTGGCCCACAGGACCCGCCCCAGTGGTCGGCTGCAGCCCTATTGCTAGGCAACAGCGTGCGCGCTCGGCGGAGAAGAAGTGGGATTTGGAAGCTTAGGGGTACAAGCCCAGCGACTGCACCGGGATGGACCAGTACTGCATCCTGGGCCGCATCGGGGAGGGCGCCCACGGCATCGTCTTCAAGGCCAAGCACGTGGAGGTGAGGCCGGACCGCGGCTGGCAGCCTGGCGGGGGTAGTGCTCCCGCCTCCCTCCGGCTAATGCTCTAAGCCGCTTCGGTTCCCTTTTTACATCCAGTAGTTTTTAAAACCTACTCATATTCTAAACCTCCTTTGGGCCGTTGCGCTTCCCTCCCGACAGCTGTCTTGGTCCCCTACCCCAGCGGCTGGGTGCCAGGCTAGTCCTAGACCCCTGAGAAGGGCCTCTGGCCTACCCAGGAGCGCGTGTCTCTCTCAACCACCCTCCCCCAACCCACCTTCATCTCTCTTTCCCAGCCGAGGGTGGGCTGGCATTGTCTGCCTTCTATCCTGCAGACTGGCGAGATAGTTGCCCTCAAGAAGGTAGCCCTACGGCGGTTGGAGGACGGTATCCCTAACCAGGCCCTGCGGGAGATTAAGGCTCTGCAGGAGATGGAGGACAATCAGTATGTGAGTAGGGGATGGGGGGCATCGCATTCTCGCCCTCCTTCGCTTGTTCTCACTTCCTTGTGCCTTCATTTTCCCCACAGCTACGTCTTCACCAGCTTTCAGGGATTTCCTCCCCCTGTCAGTCACACATACTGCTCATTCATCTGCCTCCTTACCCCTTTTTGCCCTTTTTTGTTCACTTGTTCATCTCATTTACCTCATTCTTTGATTTCTCACACATTCACTCTCATTTATCCACTTCTTAATGCATTCATTCATTCACCGACTTACTTTTTTTCTCAAGACATTTAGTGATTTATAATATAACTGGCACCTGTTGAGCTCCCAATGCGTTCTGTGGGCATTGTAGACATTGTCATTTTGATACCTCTTTACTACTCTACAAGGCAGGTTTCAGGTCCTCTTGTTTCTCAGGTGAGGGGAGGAGGTTAAGTCACCAGCTTGTGGGCCCTCAGTTGGTCAGTAGAGAGTTTGGCCCAGGTTTGATTGACAGTCCAGACATTCTTTCCTTGGGGCCTCCTGTAGGCCCTACCCTGTGTTGGGCAGTGGTGACACAGAGAAAGTAGCTCCAAGCCAGCTCCTGAGGATATAAGTGTGCTAGCAAGAGACAGACAGAGGCAGCAGGGCTCCCCTAGTGTGGTTCGTGCTGTGATGGGGTATGAGGAGGGGCTACTGGAACACGAGCAGGGGCATCTTTCATCTCCAGTGTCATTACTCTTTTGGTGCTCTCTCTCATCTGTGTTGAAACAGGGAATGTATTTGACTCCCTGGAGAGTAACAGAGTTGGGTCTCTGTGATCATCTGACTTATCTTTGCTGTTCCCTGGAGATATTCGTGATATATTGGATGACAAAAAAGCATGTTACAACACTTTGTGTCATCTGGGTTTTGTTTGGAAATATTATATATGTGAATGTGTATTTGTATGTGCCGTATCTGTTGTAAAGTCTGGTAGAGTGCACTGTAAGATTGACTGTAGGATTTCTCTTTTGTTCTTTTTTTTTCTTTCTAATTTTGTGTCTTACCTGAATGTGTGGATGTGTTTTGATCTGTTAAATGGTTGTGTACTACCTGAAAAATCAGAAAACACAATCAGGCGATCTTGATTTTTTTTTTCTTTTCTTGTTTTTTGTTTTTTTTTTTTTTTTTTAACTTTTTTTTTTTTTTTTTTTTTTTGAGACGGAGTTTTGCTCGTTACCCAGGCTGGAGTGCAATGGCGCGGTCTTGGCTCACCGCAACCTCCACCTCCTGGGTTCAGGCAATTCTCCTGCCTCAGCCTCCTGAGTAGCTGGGATTACAGGCATGCGCCACCATGCCCAGCTAATTTTTTGTGTTAGTAGAGACGGGGTTTCATCATGTTGACCAGGATGGTCTCGATCTCTTGACCTCATGATCCACCCGCCTCGGCCTCCCAAAGTGCTGGGATTACAGGCTTGAGCCACCGCACCCGGCCTTTTTTTTTTTTTTTTTGAGATAGAGTCTTGCTCTGTTGCCCAGGCTGGAGTGCAATGGCATGATCTCTGCTCACCACAACCTCTGCCTCCTGGGTTCAAGCAATTCTCCTGCCTCAGCCTCCAGAGTAGCTGGGATTACAGGCACCTGCCACCAAACCCGGCTAATTTTTGTATTTTTAGTAGAGATGGGATTTCACCATGTTGGCCAGGCTGGTCTCGAACTCCTGACCTTGTGATCCGCCCTCCTTGGCCTCCCAGAGTGCTGGGATTACAGGCGTGAGCCACTGTGCCCGGCCTTATTTTGATTTTTTGAGGAAGATAAAAGGGCTTCCAGACAGCCATGTGTGGGATAGGTGGAAAGAGATACATAAGGAAGCTGGTGATATGGTGATATGGTCCCTGCATCCAGTTGGTCAGTAATTCTGAAGGTTCTAACTTTAAAACATACTCCAGATTTGCTCCCTGCCCGAGTCATCACCACCACTCATCAGAACAACAGCAGCAGCCTCCCCACTGCTCTCCATAGCCACAGTCTAGAGAGCTTTGTCAAAAGTGTAAGTCAAGTCATCTGCTCCCCTGCTTAAAGAGCCCTGGTGGCTTCTCTTTACACTTAGAGCACGATCACCATGTGCCCACCTCCAGCTGGCCTCTCCCTAACTTCTTAGGCACCTCCAGCTGGCCTCTCCCTAGAGAGGAGGATGCTTCTTAGGCATCTCTTGGGGACCAGCACCTATCTAGGATCTAGGAGCACAGAACAGGGCAGACATATCCTTTCCTTAAACAACCTCATGTTCTCACATCCCTCTAGTCTCCCTGCACTTGCTTCTCCCCCTGCCCAGAGCTTCATCCCAGATCCCCACAAACTGGGTCCTCATCTAGCCCCACCCCATCTAAATAAAGAAGTATCCTTTTCTCCACTCACACAGAATCACACTATCCTCTCTTCTATTTCTGTTTTTTTTTTTTTTTTTTTTTTTTTTTTAAATACAGAGTCTCACTCTCACCCAGCTGGAGTGTAGTATTGTGATCTTGGCTGTGTGTGGTCTCAATCTCCTGGGCTCAGGCGATCCTCCCACCTCAGTCTCTCAAGTAGCTAGGACTACAGGCATGTGCCACCATGCCTGGCTAATTTTTTGTAGAGACAAGGTTTCACTATGTTGCCCAGGCTCGTCTCAAACTCCTGGATTCAAGCCATCCACCCACCTTGGCCTCCCAGAGGGTTGGGATTACAGGCATGAGATGCCATGCCTGGTCTTCTATTTCTGTTCCTGTGCTTACAGAATTTGAATATATCCCATTTGTTCATTTATTTGTTAGTCCTCTGTGCTGTGAGTTCCTTAAGAGTCCTGTCTCAGCTCTGTGTAGCCTGACCCCTCTGACGGTGGTGGCCTCGGTATTTGTAATGTGTCTGTAGCTGTCCTAGCACTGGGAAAGGTGGGATTTCTGGTGTCCTTTCCTTGGTGCTAGGATTTGATGGCTCTAGAGGAAAAAGGAGGAGACCTGTGTGTCCATCTCATGTGTGACCATCTAGATGATTTTCAGGCAGGTGGGCTGGGTGGGTGGACCAGATGCTGCCACTAAATGACCTTCTTTAGACCTTTTCCCTGAGTGTTCATGGAGAATTAGAGTGGGAGCCCACCTTATCTCAGGAGAGCAGAGCAAGTCACGAGCACGGAGCTTTGTGATTCTCAGCTCAGGTCCCATGTCACCTTCTCTGTCTACCTGGTTCTCTGTCAGGGCCTAGGCTGGGGTCTCAGTCACAGAGAGGGTCTGGTGATTGGAATCTAGGGGCTAACAGGATGTCCTGCCCACAGGTGGTGCAGCTGAAGGCTGTGTTCCCACATGGTGCAGGCTTTGTGCTGGCCTTCGAGTTCATGTTGTCGAATCTGGCTGAGGTGGTGCGCCATGCCCAGAGGCCACTAGCCCAGGCACAGGTCAAGAGCTACCTGCAGATGCTGCTCAAGGGTGTCGCCTTCTGCCATGCCAACAACATTGTGCATCGGGTCAGTCTCAGCATAGGCCGGGGGTGGGATCTGGGGAGCTGACTTGGCTTGGGGATGGGGCTAGCCCCTGTAAAAAGCATGACCAGAAGTGGGGACAGAGCTGGTCAAGGCCTCCAGGTGAGCAGCCAGGGCATAGCCCTGGAGGAGGCAGGGATCATGGTTGACCTGGGTGGTTAGACTGCCAAGCCCTCTTTTCCCAAGGTCCTGTGGGGGATTTGGAGGGACTGATCCTTCCTTTGGCATTCCCAGGACCTGAAACCTGCCAACCTGCTCATCAGTGCCTCAGGCCAGCTCAAGATAGCAGACTTTGGCCTGGCCCGAGTCTTTTCCCCAGATGGCAGCCGCCTCTACACACACCAGGTGGCCACCAGGTAGGAAGGGCCAGATCCCTTCCAGCCCTCGTCATGGGGAGAGATGCTTCAGGGCCTTTTCTTCAGACATTGCTTGTGGGGCTGGGGTCACCTCCCCAGGCATCCTTTTCTCAGCTCAATGCCCATCAGCTCTCTTCCTCGCAGGTGGTACCGAGCCCCTGAGCTCCTGTATGGTGCCCGCCAGTATGACCAGGGCGTTGATCTGTGGTAAGACCCCCATGGGTGGTCAAAGGGTAACATGGCTCATGGATTTCTGCTAGGCTCTGAGGTCTCTGAGCTGTTTGGTGGTCTTTTCCGTGGTGGGAGTTTAGGCTCCCTTAAGGGTGTCTTCCCTGGTTGGGGTATTCTGAACACTTTGGGGTTGGGGTCCTAACTATGATGTTTTTGAGCTAGGTGGGATGAGAATGGTGGTCCCAGGTGGGAAGCTTTCTGGGCTAAGTGGGGAGGTGGTCTGAGCTGGTATGTGCTGGAGTTAGATCCCAGGATATGGTATCTCTGAGCTGGTCAGTGGCCTGTATCCTTGGATATGAAAGCTCTGAGCTGTTTTGCAAGAAGATAGTTGGCAGTGTCCATGGGTCTGAGATTTGGGGCAGGTTTACAGGTCTGCCCCAGAAAGTGCAGGGGAGCTGTGTGTCCTAGAGTAGGAGTCTCAGAAGTCTTGGAACAGCTGGGGCTTTGCTCTGGGTTCTAGGGTTGAGGGCTTTGAGGGTTCAGGAACTGGGCTCCTGGACATGAGGCTCCAGGGCTGGCTTGTGGGGGCCTTGCCCTGGAGTGCGGTGTTAGAGCTGTTCTGTGGGTGGGTCTGTGGTCCATGGTGGGAGATCTCTGAGCTGCTTGGGACTCTGTCCACAGGGCCGTGGGCTGCATCATGGGGGAGCTGTTGAATGGGTCCCCCCTTTTTCCGGGTGAGAACGACATTGAACAGCTTTGCTGTGTGCTTCGCATCTTGGGCACCCCCAGCCCTCAAGTCTGGCCGGTTCGTAGGGCCCTTTGGTGGGATGGGGGTGGGGCAGGTTTACTCCACTCCCCGACAGCAAGTGACCACTCCCTCCCCTGAACCTTCTCTCTCCTGGCCCCAACCCCTCTTGATGGACAGGGACTACTGTCCTGTCCCAACTCAGGGGTTCCTCCTTCCTGCTGTCATGCAGGTTTGGGGGTAGGTCTTGTCCTTTGTCCCCTTTCACCCCAGTATACACATGTGCAGTGTCTCAGCAAGCTGGGCACAGAGCTGCCATCTGAGAGGGCAAGGGGATGGATGAAGGAATGTAGGGGTGGTTGAGTGGGTTGGGGAGACACATGGTGGGAGAGCACCCCCCACATGAGGGTGTTAGGGGCTGAGAGCTGACAGCAGAGGGTGTGGTGAGGGTCGGGGACTACTCTCATGGACCCTGTTCCTTCTCCCTGGCCCAGGAGCTCGTTGAACTGCCGGACTACAACAAGATCTCCTTTAAGGAACAGGCACCCGTGCCCCTGGAGGAGGTGCTGCCCGACGCCTCTCCCCAGGCATTGGATTTGCTGGGTCAGTTCCTCCTCTACCCTCCTCGCCGGCGCATCGCAGCCTCCAAGGTAAGGCGAGAGGCTGGGGTCTCTGCTCCTCCAGCTCCCCTCCCCATCACCCTGGTTCTCTGTACTTGGTAGCCACATGACCCCATCAAGTCAGCGGCTCTCAGAACCTGTGATGGGCAGGGACCAGCACCAGGCATCTGGAACCCAGGGGACAGGGACCTTGGAGCAGGTGTGTCTCTCCTGAGCAGACCCCCCCACTGGACATCCCTAGAGTTCTCCTGAGGGTGGCCTCTAAGAGGGTCATGCCCACCTCACAGGAGAGCACATGTCCGGGGGTGCTGACTTCTGGGCTGCCTCTGATCCTGTAGGGGGAGCACTGGGGACTCATTCCTTCATTCCTTTAGCAAGTATTTTCTGCACACCCTCATGTGGCAGGGGTTGTCCTGGGCCCCACACAGATGGTGAACAATCAGACCTGCCTCCATGGGGCACTCCTAGTGGTAAGGTAGCTCCAGGCCCAAAAGGTCACAAGAGATTGTGGTGTCCTGGTGTGGGAGCCCCAGACAAGAGGCGAGGCCGACTTTGGGGTCAAGCAAAGCTTTCTGGTGGAGGGCAGGTTTAAGCATGAGATGTTTGAGGAGGTGTTTGCTGAAGAGAGAAATGGTGGGCAGCGGCCTGTAGGAGAGGACCAAGGAAGGCTGGTTATGGCTGGAAGGCCTGGGAGGATGATGAGGACCACAGGATCATGGGCTGACAGGTGTCAGGGTGTGTCTCCCAGGGGTCCCTGTCCCCTCTCTGCACGCAGCACCAGCAGCATGTGTTTATACACGCCCTCTTGGTCTGTACTGTCAGCAGCTCCTGTGGGCTCTGCATCCACAGTGCACCCCAGCCATCTGACCCTTATCTCCTGATTGCCTCGCAGAATCTGGGTCTCCCCTCAGCCCATTTAATCTCTTCTCCACCTGGCAGAGAGAGTAACTTTATCCAAATACAGCAGGACACATTCCTGCTCTGCCAGTGCCCTCCTATGGCTCCATCTCAGGGGAAAAGCCAGGGTCCTTTCTGTGGCCCACAGGTGTCACATGTTTGGGTGCCATCACCTCATGACGCTGCCAGCTGTTGTGCCCTGTGCTCACTGCTTTCCAGCCCGAGGGCCTCCTCCACACACCAGGGCATCCCCTGGGGTCTGTACACTTTTGTCTCTGCCCTAGAACCTCATGTCCCACTTGCTCATGTCTCAAGTCTTGGCTAAAATGTCACCTCTCAGATGGCCTTTCCTCGTGACGCTTCAGATCTGCAACCTCTCTCCACGATTCCTCATTCCTCTCTCTTGCTGTCTCTTTCCCACTGCACTCATCATTATCTGACATACGGTGTATTTTACTTTATCTTGTTTATTACTCCCCACCCCCACCTACGTCAGAAAGACAGAGCTTTTGTCTGTTTTATTAACGGCTATGTCCCCAGCTTCTGGAATAGTGCTTCAGACACAGTAGACACTCAGAAAATACCCAGACACTGAGTCCGCTGAATGCATAGATGAAGGAACATCTGCCTGAGGCTGAGGACAGGGAGGTGACTGGTTTCCTTCTGCTGTTCCTTACTTGTCACCCCCAGGCTCTCCTCCATCAGTACTTCTTCACAGCTCCTCTGCCTGCCGATCCATCTGAGCTACCGATTCCTCAGCGTCCAGGGGGACCTGCCCCCAAGGCCCATCCAGGACCCCCCCACATTCATGACTTCCATGTGAACCGGCCTCTTGAGGAGTCGCTGTTGAACCCGGAGCTGATTTGGCCCTTCATCCCGGAGGGGTGAGAAGCTGGCCCTGGTCCTGTCTGCCTGTGCCTAAGGACCACCCAGCCCACTTGTTCCTCTGCCACCTGCCTGGCTCCACCCTCCAAGGCCTCCCCATGGCCACACTGGGCCCACTCCACACCACACCCTTCCCCTTAACCCTTGTCAGGGTTGGTCTTGAGGCAGAGGTTATGCTCCCAGCCAAGAGCATGACAGCATCCAGCCCCGCAGAGGAGATTCACGGCCTGTGCTTGGTGAGTCTGTGTGCTGTGACTTACCCATCAGAACAGTGAGCTCTGCTGCCAGTCAGGGCCTGCCTGTGCAGAATGGTGATGCCCGCCTTGGTGATTACCCATCAGAACAGTGAGCTCTACTGCCAGTCAAGGCCTGCCTGTGCAGAATGGCAATGCCGGCCTTGGTGCTGCTTCCCCAGATGTTGCCTCCTGGTCAAGGAGAAGTGCAGAGAGTAAGGCGTCCTCATGTTGGAAACTCAAGTGGAAGGAAGATTTGGTTTTATTCTCAGAGACATTAAACATTTAACTAGTTCAGTATGGTGAGGTCATAGATTCTAAAAACCTCAGGTGTCTCTGTGTTATGTCTGTTCCTCCTCCATTTCTCTCAAGGGAAGTAAAGTGGCATTGTCTCATGGCCCTCATTTTTCGGGGGGGTCCTGGGGAAGGTGGCACCAGGCACAGCCACTTTTGCCCTTAGGGCCTCTTGTATGCTTCATACGACTGAGCACTCATTTGGAAGTAAGGCAGACGGAAGTCTAGGCCCAGGGATGGCTGCAGTTGGGGATCCAGCAGGAGACCCTCCGCACTGAGGCTGGTTTACCAACATCTACTCCCTCAGGATGAGTGTGAGCCAGAAGCAGCTGTGTATATAAGGAAACAAGCATTCCTGGAATTTTTTAATTTAATAAATCTCAATATAATATACCAGCCAGCTCTTTTTCCTTATAATAATTTGACTGAAGAGGTGATTGTAAAAGATCCATTAAAGTGCAAAGGGCCAAAAGAAGGAAGTGGAACCATGCAGAAGAGGAAATGATGGAGGGACTTGTGGTCTCAGATACCAATATTTAAAAGTTTATGTAAGAAGTAAGACAGCATGATTGTGGTTCAAGGATAAAGACAGATACACTAGAGAAACTTATTTTTTTTTTACTTTTTTTTTTATATTTTTTTTTATAAAAAGACGGGTTTCACCATGTTGGTCAGGCTGGTCTTGAACTCCCGAACTCAGGTGATCCGCTGACCTTGGCCTCCAAAGTGCTTGGATTACAGGCGTGAGCCACCACGCCCAGCCAAGAAACTTATTCTTAGCAATCCTTTATTTTTAAAATGTTTATTTTATGCTTCATGCAGATAAACTCTTCTATGAGCACTGAGGGTGAGTGACTAACACTGTTACAGATGCTGGCCTCCAAGCACTTAGTGGAAAGATAAAACCTATTAAACCCCCATTCTTGCTTTCAGGAAAGTCTGATGGTCCTTATTTAGGGGACAAATAAGGAATAAAATAAGCCTCTGTTTATTTCTCCAGCCACATCTACAGACTGTAAGCTTCTAAGAGAACTTCAAAGAGAACTCAAAAATGTATATAACATTTGCAAGTAAAAGGATAAAAAATGATTACCATGCATACACACACCAAAAATCTGGTGTAGTTATTTGATATCGAACAATAGAGCCTGGGTGCAGTGGCTCATGCCTGTAGTCCCAACACTTTGGGAGGCTGAGCTGGGCAGATCACCTGAGGTCAGGAGTTCAAGACTAGCCTGGCCAACATGGTGAAATCCCATTTCTACTAAAAATACAAAAATTAGCCAGCTGTGGTGGTGCATGCCTGTAATCTGAGGCTGAGGCAGAAGAATCGCTTGAACCTGGGAGACAGAGGTTGTGATGAGTAGAGATTGTGCCACTGCATTCCAGCCTGAGCAACAGAGTGAGAGTCTGTCTCAAAAAAAAAACAAAAACAGATTTTAAGGCAAAGAGCAGTTATTTAACATAAGATACAATTTCAAGGCAAAAATCATTACTAGGGGTAAACACATTTAGTTCTAATTATATTCAGTTTATTGGCAAAATTTTCCAAATTTGTATGTACCTAATAATATAGTCTTGGCTGGGTGCAGTGGCTCATGCCTATAATCCTAGCACTTTGGGAGGCTGAGGTGGGTGGATTACCTGAGGTCAGGAGTTCAAGACTAGCCTGACCAACATAGTGAGACCCCGTCTCTACAAAAAATACAAAAAATTAGCCCGGCGTGGTGGCAGGCACCTGTAATCCCAGCTACTCAGGAGGCTGAGGCAGGAGAATCACTTGAACCCGGGAGGCGGAGGTTGCTGTGAGCCAAGATCGTGCCATTGCACTCTAGCCTGGGCAACAAGAGCGAGACTCCATCTCAAAAAAAAATACATACGTACACACACATATATATATATATATATCTTCTCAAACATGATTAATATTATAAATGAATAGGATTCAAAAGACTAAGGATATCAGAAGTAACTTTTTTTTTTTGAGACAGAGTTTCACTCTTGTTACCCAGGCTGGAATGCAGTGGCGTGATCTCGGCTCATCACAGTTCTCCTGCCTCAGCCTCCTGAGTAGCTGGGATTACAGGCATGTGCCACCACACCCAGCTAATTTTGTATCTTTAGTAAAGATGGGGTTTCTCCATGTTGGTCAGGCTGGTCTTGAACTCCTGACCTCAGGTGATCCGCCCACCTCGGCCTCCCAAAGTGTTGGGATTACAGGCATGAGCCACTGCGCCCGGCCACAAGTAACTTTATAAATGTGAATTTTGGTAAAATTGACAAATTCATAGAAAAATTCAACTTGCAGTACTCAAAAACAAACCCCTGAAGTGTCTTAAACTACCAAAGAAATTGAACCTCCAAATTAAAATATTTTCATTATGTCATCTCCAGGCCCAGATAGCTTCACTGCTAAATCGTACGACTCACTCAATAAAGAGAAAGTGTCAAGATTTCAGAGAATATAAGAGAAAGCCTACTCAGCTTATTTTGTGACACCAGCAGTAGTTTTGATACTAAAATTCAACAAGGACATTAGAAAAATGAAAATTACATGATTATTCTTGTATTATCTTTCAAAAATAAAGGAAAACTCAGCTAGACATGATGGCTCACACCTGTAATCTCAACACTTTGGGAGGCTGAGGTGGGAGGACTACTTTAGTCTAGGAGTTTGAGACCAGCCTGGGCAATATGGCAAGACCCCATCTCTACAAAAAATTAAAAATTAGCCAGGTATGGTAGCATGTGCCTGTAGTGTCAGCTACATGGGAGGCTGAGGTGGGAGAACTGCTCAAGACTAGGAAGCCAAGGCAACAGTGACCCATGATCATGCCACTGCACTCAGCCTGGATGACAGAGTGAGACCATGCCTCCCCATAAGGATAGTCCCCCCAAAACAGGATCGTGGTCCTTCCTGACCCTTGCCTGGCCAGGTTCTTCCCAAGGCTGAGACTTCCAGTGGCATGAGGGTCTCCAAAGAGCCTAGGGCCACAGGCCTTTCTCTGGGGGTTCCAGGAGCTCAGGGTCTGGCCAGCCTGTCCCCAGTCCAGGAAAGA
Source organism: Aotus nancymaae (assembly GCF_030222135.1). Classification (NCBI taxonomy): domain Eukaryota; kingdom Metazoa; phylum Chordata; class Mammalia; order Primates; family Aotidae; genus Aotus; species Aotus nancymaae. Next base: position 24,911,073 of record NW_026988455.1, read on the forward strand.
CCACCAGTTTGGTGGTTATTCACTCCCAAACCTTCCCTTGGACCCTGGTCTCAGGGCCCATGGCTCCCATAGTACTGCTTCAGGCAGGAATGCTGGGCCCCCATCCCTTCAACATCCACCCTGGCTATCCCCAGGACCATGGACAGAACTGGCCCTGCAACCTCACTGGGGCCCATCATCAACCCCTGCCCAGCCCTCTGAAGACCCACAGGCAGAGCCCAAGTCACCTCCCGTTCGTGGTGGCCCATGTCCTATCCCTGTCAGGTTCACTGACCTGCATGATCTGGAAGGAGCCAGGGCAGCAGCCTACCCTGCAAGCTGCCTGGAAGCCCCAGATGGTCCCTCAGCCAGCTGAGACCAACATCCACAAGGAGGCTGGGTACTTGGAAGCCTCTGGAGGGGAGGGTCTGTGTGGCATTCTCATAGCTCTGGCCAGCCAGCACAATGTCCTGTGTCCTCATGCTGACCTGATGTGGGACAGAGTCCCCTCACATGGCACAAGCCCCAGGCCCAGAGGGGTCTGATCTGGTCTCAACCCGAGCCTGGGGCCTCCAGCAGCCAAGGTGATCACTAAAGGGACTGAGCCAACTGTGGCTCTGACCAGTACTGGAATCTAGCCCAAAGCAGGGCGAGCCCTCTCAGAGCAGTGCATGGCTACTTGGGACCTGTGCAAACCCCAGAAGGCCAAGTCAGTGACCTTAGGGGGCCCGAATAGCAACTAGTCATCTTGGCGATGAGTAGGCAGGTTGGCCACCACCTTTGTTCATACAAGGAGGCAGGGATGGTCAGGCTCCAGGACCTGAGTGGTCAGCTGGTCACCCATGAGACAGATCCCTGAGGCCAAGAGTGGTGCTGGGCCCTCCTGCTCCAGGTGGTAGGACTGGAGGAAGCTGGGCAGGCCTGGGCCCAGGAGGCTGGGTCCCTCTTTCTGCCATCCTTGGCAGGCCACGGTCCCCAAAACTCAGGAAATGTGACCTTACTCAGAGCAAGGAGGCTCTAAGGTGGGGACCAGAGTCCCCAGTCTGAGTTCACCATTTAAAGCTTCCCTCCCAGGGACAAGGGATGCTCCCCTCGCCTCATGGACAATAAATTGTTGATATGACTCACTTGTTCTTCAGGCACCCAGAGTTGTCCGCAAGAAGCACCAGACACCCTGGAGCAGGTGGGAGAAGAGGGTCACACAGTCCAACCTGCCTGACCTACCTCCGCCTTGGAAAGGCTGCAGTAGGGCCTAGGGCCAGACAGAGCCAAGGTTCTCATATACTTCGTGTAAGGCCATCAGGGAGGCCTCAAGGAAATTTGGAGCAGAAAGATCAAAATTATCTGATTGCCCACTCAAATGTCCTAATCCTACATCTCAGGGTCTTATTCTTTCCCTCTCTGGGCCTGACTTTTTAAAATTACCATTGACCACAAGGCTGCTTCCCTCCCACAAGCCAAACAAACCACCTGCAACTATGTTCCTGCCAAGATGAACAAGAGAGGTTACACTAGAACCTAAGGGACAAGGGGATCCCAAATTGGATGACCTCTCAGAAACCCATGGGGCAGTTACAGTTCTTACTAGGGTCAGATTATGGTGTCTCCTTCAAGCCATCCCCACCTTCTGTGCCTGCCCCTGATCTTCACCAGTGGCAGGTACCCATCCCACACAGGGATCTGGTGATTGTGGAATCAGGTTCCCCTGGAAGACAATCGCATCGCCCTCTTCCATTAACTGTGGTTTGGGCTCCAAAAAATAAACACCACAAGCTGACTCTGTTGGATGTGGATGCTCAAGTCTCCCTAATCCCAGAAAGCACTCATGCTTTCAAAGGACCCCTCAAGGAAATGACAGGCTTGGAAGGAAGATTAATAAGCCACTTAACTATTAAAGTTAGTCCCTACGGCCAGGTGTGGTAGCTTATGCCTGTAATGGCTCAGCACTTTGGGAGGCCGAGGCGGGTGAATCACCTGACATCAGGAGTTCAAGACCAACTTGCCCAACATAGCAAAACCCCATCTCTACTAAAAATACAAAAATGAGCCAGGTGTGGTGGTGTGCGCCTGTAATCCCAGCTACTTGGGAGGCTCAGGCAGGAGAACTGCTTGAACCTGGGAGGCAGAGGTTGCAGTGAGCTGAGATTGCGCCACTGCACTTCAGCCTGGGCGACAGAGGGAGACTGCATCTCTAAATAAATAAATACAGTCCCATTTTGCTAAGAAATACTTCTGTTCTTGTTCCCGTTATTGAATAGACCTTCTCAGTCAGCAGGGAACAAGCCTAAGGCTTTTACACTGTTGGTAGGTGGGTTCCCTGTGGAAACCAGTTAGCCTTACACTATCCAGTTGAGGTGGGAGATACACCACTGTTCTGGCTGAGACAAGGCACTGAAGGGTGCCAGCCTGTCGGGACTTAGTTAAGAAGGGGTGCTGATTCCTACCATCTCACCTTTTAGTTGCTTAAAGGTGAGTTGTTACTGATGACTGGACTTATTATTGTAGACTATAGAAAGTTAAACAATGCTATTCTCTTCATTAGAGCATCTCTACTAAATATTGTCACCTTAATGGATGACATTCAAAACAACATGGGCAAATGGTTTGGAGTTACTGCACAGACTTGGCTAACATGTTTTACTCACTAAAATTTTTTCATGACAGCCAACCACAATTTGACTTAACTTTTGAGAGTCAACAATACAGCTTTACCCGACTGCCTGCATGATACTGAAAGGCCTGTTACTTACACCTGGGCTTTGGTAAGAGGACCTAGATGCTTGCCCCACACTTCCCCCAAGAACTTAGCCTTGGCATCTTATCAGTGACATCTCCTCACTGGTCCTGACCAAGACTTTGTTTCATAGGACATCACAGCTGTAAGCAAGCACCCCACTGTGAGGGGATGGACAATTGCCCCACGTAAGGTACAAGGTCCCTCCTGACCTGTTAAAGTGTTGGGCTGCACCTAGAACTCAGAGAGGTAAACTATTCCCAATCTGGCAAAAGATAAGCTCCCAGCACTCCAACCTTCCACATCAATAAAGAGATTCAATCAACATTGGGATTCTGGCACCAATCCATTCCTTCCTCCCAAATTTCTTCCTATCTATCCAGTCATCCACAACTTTTCTCCTTTTTAGTTATCAAAATTGAATCCCTTACTAGGGCAGAGCCTATTTACCCTATGAATCAAGATTTCTATTATGCCCTGGGTGATGGAAAAAGCTCACTGTAAAATTAGATCAGCAACAGAAACCTTACTGAAATGGAAATAGTATTTACAGAATCAAGCCACATTTAATCCTACTGGAGTGTCACATTCCATAAGAAAATAGCCACAGACTCTGCCACTGAGGTCAACTTGCCAAAACCCTCAAAATGCCTCTGCCTCTTGCTCAGTGGGGACTGGAGGGAGGATGGTCAGCAATCTCAAAACAAGAAAACCAATGGCCTCTCATCACTGAAGGAGTGAGCACATGGCATAAGGAACCCAGAGCAAGGACAGCTACAGACACTCATTTCCATGTGTGCAGTACTCCTAGCAACAGATATGCCATTTCCCCAAGGTTTATATCTTCACAAAATTCCTAGTTAATGGCTAATGAGATAACTACTTGGTTGGGACTTTGCCAATATCAGAGCTAGAAAATACAAGGCCAAGATATTCAGGGTAAAAAGATGTAGGGAAAATAATCATTATGAGACAGTATAGGGAAGAGACTCGGTCTTTGTAGACAAGAGACACAGTAACCAAAACTTCATGGGGCTCACATGTCCGGGCATATTCCCTCTCCTACCTTCTTGCCTCCCTTAACAAGCTGATTCAAGTCACACAGCAGAAGGGAAGCCTCTCCTAACTTAGCTGATCAGGCTGAATTCCTAACCATAAATAGAAGAAACTGACTGTTTATGCCCTTAAGTGATGGCTCCCAAGGTCACTAAAAGCTGGACTCTAGCATTCCTGATAAGAACCTGATCATCTTCCAAGGTTACTAAAGCACAAATCTGGCATTCTCTATGAGAATTGGACCAGATTCAGGTGGCTGAAGATAAAATGGACTCCAGCAATGACCTTTCACTGAGTTTTCATCATTATAATCTCACTGTAATACGAAAATCTCTGCCCAAACTGGGGCTTATATACCATTTTCTAATTATGCAATGTATGTTAGGGCATGATGCCCCACTGTACAAGCGCAAAGAAAACTTTGCCTAAACAGGCTTCTGACAGAGCAGGAGCATCGCCATCTTGGACAAGAACCACCATTTTAGTTTCCCTTGATCAAAAGCCACCTAAATCCAAAGGGCATCAGCCTAATGGCTACGGTCAGCATGACCATAAACCACAAATGACATCTCTGACCAGAAACATTCCAACCCTAAGATAAACCCCTCCCCAAACAGAGACATGCTAGCCCTGAGATAACCTCCCCTCCAGCCAGAGAGAAATCAGCCCCAAGATAACCTCCCCTCCAACCAGAGACATTCCAACCCTGCAATAAACTTCTCCACACAAACATTCCAAGCCTGTGATAAGCTCTCTGGCCCTAAAACCCTCAAATACTCTTAATCTGTAAAAGAGAGTATTCCTGACCAAAATCAGCCAGAAGCCCCTCTCAAGTTCATTCTCCAAATTAAACTGGTCTTTGACTGTTAAGCCACTTTTTGTGTTTCTTTCTTCTTTCAGCTTCTACATCATTACTTTTTCTGCCTCGGCTTCTTTAAAATGACAAGAGCTGAGCCCTTTTTGGATGCAGCACTGGGGTCCTTTTGCTGGGCGCTGCTCCCTTGCTTTGATAGAGCTCAAGCCCATTAAACCTTTCCTGGGAAAAATTACTGTTTGGCCTGGTATTCGTATTTACGCAAAAGCCAAGATGCTGTGCTAACAGTTACACTGGCTTCCATTCTGCCTGCCTTGGTGTACCATATCTTGGCTCATACCAGACAAGACACAGAAGAGGCATGACACACCACCAAAGCTGATGAATTAACCATAGCATCTCAGAAGGTAAGCCTCTTGAAGGAGGCTGAGTCCTATAGCTTTGGGAAGAGCTACCCTACCCCTCTTCCAGTGAGCATGCAAGAGGAAAGGTCAGGGCGTTTGGGCATCATGGGATCACAAAAAGGAATTATTATTATTTGAGACAGAGTCTCACTCTGTCACCCAGGCTGGAGTGCAGTGGCATGATCTCTGCTCACTGCAACCTCCGCCTCCAGGGCTCAAGCAATTCTGCCTCAGCCTCCTGAATAGTTCAGATTACAGGGCCTGCCACCACGCCGGCTAAGTTTTTATATTTTTAGTAGAGACAGGGTTTCACTATGTTGGCCAGGCTGGTCTCGAACTCCTGACCTCGTGATCTGCCCGCCTTGGCCTCCTAAAGTGCTGGGATTATAGGCATGAGCCACCATGCCCAGCGAAAAAGGAATTATTAACAGAGGAGTCAACCCAGCAGAGAGACATTTATGCAAGGGTATTAGGGATTGTACTGTGCTAGAAATTTAGATACTGGGCCCACTGGCTGGGAGGAGAAATTCACAGAAGGGCTATTATCAGAACTGGCAAATCAACGTCAAAAAGCCTCTGCACCCACCCCTCTCCCCACCCCCACAGTGACAGAAGCCAATGAATATGTTAATGGAGATCTGCACAGCCATCCATTTGCTTACCCATGTGAGGCAGGAAGCTCTGCTAATGTTACAGTGGGTTAACAAAATAGCTTTTACAGCCTTTGGGTGTGCCACAAGTTACACAGTCAGATCAAGGCTCTCCTCGTACCACAAAGCAAATGCAACAATGGGTATTACAAAATAACATTACAAAATAACAGCAGTGGTATCATAGGAAGACATAATGAGCTTTTAAAACAAGGGCTTTTGAAACAACGTACAGGAAAATGGTGACCCAAGTCATCAAAATGCTGCCCCTTACCAGGCACGGTGGCTCATGCCTGTAATCCCAGCACTTTGGGAGGCCAAGGTGGGCGGATTGCTTGAGCTCATGAGTTGGAAACCAGCCTGGGCAACATGGTGAAATCTCATCTCTACTAAATATACAGAAATTAGTCAGGCATGGTGGTACGAACCTGTAGTCCCAGCTACTCAGGAGACTGAGGTGGAAGGACAGCTTGACCTGCAACAGAGGTTGCAGTGAGCTGAGATCACACCACTGCACTCCAGCCTGGGTGACAGAGTGAGACCCTGTCTCAAAAAACAAAAACAAACAAAAAAACCCAAGATGCTGTCCCTAGTCCTAATTACATTACATGAACTCTGCACCTCCTAGGACATAACTACACAATATTTAAATTCACAACAAATGAGGAACTACCAACAGAGAGGCTGCAACCTCTGCCTGTGACCACGCTGGCCACAACAGAATTACAGTTTTCATGACATAGATGCACTGACATAGCTGTGCATGGCTAAGAAACCACTTGACACTTTCATCTTCCCCTTCTCCCTCATAGAAAATCCACAGTCTAACCACATCCCCCTTGATCCTGCCACGCACATACATGTGGGTAACACCCCCCATGGGCACCGAGGAAGGAGAACTGTCCAGACCCCACACACAATTAGTGCCTGAAGAATATCTTAGTTTATAGTGTTATTACTCAGCTATTTCCTTTATATAATCCTTCATATATAATCATATATTAGTTTATAGAATTAGTGCCTGAAGTATAACTCACTGCTTACTATATCTAGCTTATATATATAATCTTACTCAGTCCCATATAATCTTTCTATATAATCATATTGTAGTCGGAGCTGTACTGACACATTTAGTGCTAATTTATATAATCTTTCCATATAACCATATAGTAGTATGCAGTAGGAGGAATGCCTAGAGCAGTCACAGAACCGAAGCAGTACATGCGAAAACAGCCAAACCAAATCTATCTCTGAACTCAGGTGACTGACACATCTTTATTAGTAGTCTCCCCTCACTAATCATTTTCACCACATACAGATCTCATACCTTTGGGTGACACTTTCCATGTCTCTGGAAATCTTTTAAATTGCTCTCAGTTACAACAGAAGGGCAAGGTTTTCATCCGGTCATATTCTATTCCATGAGAGGCAAAACCACATCCCTCACTTATTTTGCTTAAATTGTGCCTGTCTGCAAACAGTATACAAACAAAAAATTATTGTTAACACATAAAAAGTACAGTATAATCTCTATGCTATAGGAGTAACTCCATTTTCATTAAATAATTATTGTGATTTTTATCTCTCTACAAAGAAACTACAAAAATACATGTAAAAGCATCAAAAAAGTACTTTAAAATCCTGAACTGATATGATACATCTTCTATGATTTACAAGAGTAAAATGTTAAATTCTACAAGTTAGAATTTCTGAATTGATTTTGACAGGAATTGACTAGAAGGACCAGAACATCAAAGCTTACAGATCTTCTATTCATCCCAGTTAAGTTCCTGAAAAGCTCCTCATCTGTTGACAAGCACAGGCCACTGAGTCACTTGATGCTGCCGCTAATGGTGAGGCTACTCTGAAGGGCAGAGGTCTATGCTGGATATGCCCAGCCTTCCATGCAACTGATCAAAGTGGTCTTTCTTATTTTTTCCCTTATGTGTACAAATTTACATATGGTAAAAAATGCAAATAGTACAGACAGATCTAAAATAATAAGTACATATCCTTTTCTCCCATACCACAACAAATCTGATGGTTTCAAAATCCTCAAAACATGAGTAACTCACAAACTAAAGTCAACCTTGGAGTCTCTATCTTAAAATTACTTTCAGGCCTTAGGAACAACGTCGATTGTCTCATATATTACCTGTGTTACAGAGGAAAGTCATGCAGTCTTCTCCTTCTCCAAAAAAAAAAGTTTAAAGCAACATGCACACACTGTTCAGAGACAGCAAATTCCAGACAGCATCGCAGACTCCACTGGGTATAGTCATGGCTCCAGAGAGTCCCTGGCATCATCCCCGCTGGCTGAGCAGGAAAGACTGACAGACACACTGGGCACAGGAGCTCAGCCGAGTCCCTCCTCCATGCCCCGGATCCTCCGGGCCAGTAGCGCATCCTTTGGGAAGAGAGTAACTTGGCCGGCAGGTAACGTGAGGAGACAGGCATCCTCAAAGAGATGAACTAGAAATGCTTCTGCCGCCTCTTGTAGGGCCAAGAGGGCCTGGGCTTGCCAATTGAAGTGCACACCACGAGTGAATTTAACACATATTTCTCTTGCCAGGCGGCTGAAGGGGTACTTCCTTAACAAGAGGTGTGTGCTCTTCTGAAGCTTTCGGATCTCCTTTAGCCAACCTTGCCTTCGATAACCCCATGGACGTGAGGAAGCGCCTAAGGAGGGTCCTGGCTTGGGATCGGGCTCACGCGGCGCCTCCTCGGGGCCTCGGGCTTGCAGCTCCGGCGGCGGAGAGTGCTGGCTCCCGGCCCCACGGCTCCTGTTTGGGGTGCCGGGTCCAGGGCCGAAAGGCTGGAGTCTGGGTAGGCCCCGAGAGCCCTGGGCCGCCCCAGAGGAGCCGGTGCTTAGCGTCATTCCGTGCCGCTCGCGTTCAAATCCAAGTTTTCTTATAGATACAAAATTCCATGTATTTCCTACTATTATATTGTTTTCACCTTAATTTTAATATGTATTATTTATTCATGCTATTAATACTGTAGAAAATAATTGAAAATGTATCAATGAGAAGAGAACAGGATTAAGGCAAATATGTATTTCATGATCAGTATCTGAAAGATCTCTAAAATAGCTAAGCTTTATTCTTGCCTCAAGGAAAATCTGTAAGAAAATGATGTGTGCACTGCATATTACCGCCTCAAGTCATAAAGAAATAGAATCAGCCTGGGAAAAAAAAATCAGTGCGTTATTCTTTTGTAGGAGGTTTTGTTGATTATTTCAGAAATATTCCATTTGTGTCCTCAAATATCTAGTCTTTTTCTTTTTTGGCTTGTCCCGTAGTTGTTTATACTGTTTTCTGGGGTCACAGAGAAATACAGAAGGAAACCCAGGTGTGTTGTCTGTATTGGCTGTTTTAGATGAACTCCTCCCCTATGGTGGCACCGCATCAGTCACAATTGTTTCTGAGGAAAATAGCCAGTTGTCTTGTGAAGCTTTACCAAAAATTTCTTCAGGGCTGCTTTTTCTCTATCAATCTCCCTGAACCGGATGTCTAAAGCCTTCTGAAGGTTTTGGATGTAAATCCTGGTTCTCTTTTCCTCTCCAAGGTTGTTCACGAGGGCCCTCCGCAGGTATAGAGGGTCTCTTACTTTGAAGGTGCTCTTATTCGTTATGTAGCCCATGCCATGCATGTTCACACTTTGGTGGAGGATGTTCAAGACAGGACAGTGAGGCTGCCTGTAAATGTCTCTGTAAAATGATTCTCCTGTGGTTTGGAATATGAGAACCACAGCACCGTGGGAACAGAATCTTGGAACTGAGTGGCATCAGAGATCCACTTAGCCGAAAATCCTTACATTTACTAATCAGAAGAAGGTTTTAAGCTTGCAGATATTCTTAGTGTAAAAATATAGATGAGTGCATTAATAGGTCAGAATGGCCATAAGGATGCCTATTGCTATCTTGGGCTTCTACTTAGGCTGAACGGTAAGTGCCTTTGGGTGCTTATAAGGACCAGAATGTTTATGGAGAGAAAAAACTAGAAAGTTGATACAATAATTTAGTTTTAGAAGCAATTCTTTATTCCTTTGTGTGTATGCATACTTGAAGTTGCTAAATAATTAAGATTGTGCCATTTGTCTAGATTTAGGGTTAGACTTAAATTAGATAACTTTTTCATGAAGTATTTAGTTTTCATACAAGAAAGAACAGGAAACAGAAAAATATACATGTTATCTATTCATTTGCTCAAAAAGGAAACAAGAAATGAAAAAGATTAGAGAGACAGGAAGAGGCAAGGTGGCTAGGATGGGGGAATGGGAGTAGAGAAGGAGGAATAGGAAGAGGATACCAGTTTGAGTGCACCCTTTACCTGTTCTTATACTTAGAAACATGCCAGTTTCTCATGTGCTCAAGAATAATTAAACGAGGAGTGGGAGGGATGGTACCCCAAACTACTTTATGTATATTCTAAGATTGTGCAAAGAAGTAAATACATTATGGATGAGGGCCAGGTTCTCTCTGTTGGAGAAAGAGCTACAAAGAAGAAAGCAGGAAGGTTGAACTATACCTGTGGTGCTGAATTGGAATAGGAAATATCAGTATTAATTTATGATTCTAAGAATCAGTATGAATCTGTGGTTCTGTGAATCCATTACTACATGAACCATTATGAATTAATGCTTCTATGAATCAGTACTAATTCTTGTGAAGAATGGCCTTCTAGACATTCTGGCCTTCAAAGATACCTTAGAGATGTGGGACTTTGTGACTCTTCCTCACATAGATTGAGCCCCATTTATTCTCAGCTTCAAAATTCTTTCTGAAAAATGCAGAAGACAGTTGGGTTTGATCTCTGACTTTTACCTAAGTCTTGATTATGTTATTTTATTCCTTTAAACTTCATCACGAGCAGATACATGTAAAATTCTTCCAGTCATCTTTAATCAGGAGCAGAAAATCTGAGCAATATTAGGAAAGGGCATTTTTCTTCTGACAGGATAATTTTATTAGTTTCCAACTTTCAACTATAGCCTTTGGAAAACATCAAAAGGCTTAGTAAAATATTCATATTTATGTCACTAACTAGAAATGAATGCAATTACTGAGAGCCAAATCAGGCCCACACACTCGGAAGTGACGTCCAAAGGGACCTTTCCAGACAGGACACTGTGCAGAGATGACCAAACTGGTAGGAAGTGTGGAAATGAATGTTTGGACAGGAAAGATTTCAGCAAGATAACACTTTCAAATCACTTAAAGCCTGGCCTCTAGAGAAGGAGGTAGACACTGTGCCTGACAGCAGAAGCGGGCTCAGCGGATGGAAACAGCAGATTACTGCTCAGCGTCAGGAGGAACTTCCCCAACTGAAACAGAAAGATCAGCACAGGGGTGTTCACAAAGCAAGAAACCAGCTGGGTGTCACCTCCTTTGGAAATATCCTTCACAGGCCTGACATAGAAGTGAACTATGCCCTGAGGCTGGCTTCTCTGAGACACCTGAGGACTGCCCAGCTTTGGAGGATGTTTGAACAGTGGCTATAACCTGGGAGGATCTGGACTGCTCTTTCACAAGCTGTCAAGGCTAAAGTTTGCTGTTTTTCATGCAGGTGAAAGTCAGTATATATATGGAGAAGACATAAACTTGAACATATAGCAATAAAATCTGTCCAAAGTAAAATAAAAACAAAAGACTGAAAATAAAGCACAGATAGTAAGTGACCTGTGGGAAAACTTCAAGCAGCCTAAATACAAATACCTGCAGTCCCCGAAGAGGAGAGTGGAAGAGAAAAATGATCTGATGCAATAATGGCCACAGTTTTTAAAAAATTGATGAAAATGATAAACTCAAAGATCCAGTGAACTCAATGAAACAGAAGAACAAGAAACAAGAAAACTAAACCAAAGCGTATCGTAATCAAATTGTTCAATACTAGTGATAAAACAGCCAGAAAAATAAGATTACATATAAAGGAGCAATAAGAATCACGGAAAATTTCTCCTAAGAAACAAACTAGAAAACACAAAAGTATCATCTTCATAGTATTAAAATTCAAAACAAAACAAACAGTCAACCTAGAATTATATCCTCAACAACAAATAATTTTAGAAATGAAAAACAGGGATAATGACCTTTTTTCAGATAGGGAAAATCTGAATGCATTAATCACCAGCCCATCTGCCCTACAAGAAATGTTACAAGAAGTCCTTCAGGCAGAAGGAAAAGGATGCCATATGGATATATACATCTTCACAAGGAATAAAGAACACAGGAAATAGTAAGTATGTGGGTAAATATAAATGATATCTGTTTTCTTATTTTAAAAATTATCTTTGGAAGACTTTCTAAAGCATAGTAATAATACATTGTGAAGTTCATGACATCTGTAGAAGTAACACGTATTATAATAATAGCACAAAGGCCAATAGAGTAGAAATGGAACTATAATATTGTAAGGTCCTTATACTATCACATGAAGTAGAATAATATTACAGAAAGTTAGTGATGAAGCTGCATAAACAAACCTAGGGCAACCTCTACAAACAATAAAAAAGACAGCTACAGCTAATAAGCCAACAAAAGAGATAAAATAAAACTGTAACAACTACTCATTGCAGAAAGGAGGAGGCAGCTGAGAACCTGCATGGAGTTGCCCAGCTCCTGGCACTGAACAGATCCTAAGGAAGGGGTGAGAAGGAATTGTGGGCAACACACTCCTGCCATGGACTTCTGGGATCCTAGCCACAAGAGATTCCATGACCCCACAGAGATTTTCATTGGCAGGGGTAACTGCCCTGAAAGTAGACAGAAGCAGAGCTCAGGCCTACATGGAGCCCAGAAGGTTTTGTGTTGCAGGGAAGCTGCAGCAAAACGCAATCATAGGCACCCATCCCCCAAGGCACTCCATCTTGCTCTGAGTGGCTCTAGCTCCTGCTCACTGTCAGGTCCAGGAGAAAGCAGGGCTGTCTTTCCTGTGGGACCAAGGTGCATCTGATCTCCCCCTACTCCCCCTGCCCCCTGCTCCACATCCACTGGCCCCTCCCAAGCCCCTTCTCCTACCGAGAACCAGCTCCGTCGGGAGACCCCCACCCAGGCAGCGCTGAAGGTATTGAGAGGCAGACACCCAGATGGCACAACAGAGTGCATGTATCCTGGGGACCAACAGCCTGAGAGCCTCTGGGGCTGACAGCTCTCCAGGCTGAAGGCCCTCAGCAGATTCTCATCCACGTATTTATTTGCTCTTTGACAGGTGAGTCTTATTAACACACAAGTGTTCTACATATACACATAACTCAAGAATATACCAAGTAGGCAGCTGCTACCTGCCTACCACTAATTACAAACTAAAAGGTATCCTTCACGAAGGAGCCGTGGGGGCAGGGTAAACTTAATGTTTCTCAACATTCTCCTGCAAGAGCATGCACACAGCACAGCCTCTGCTGCCTTGCCTAGGAACACTTTGCCCCCGCCCCCCAGCACAGCCAGTGCTCAACCTCAAGAGGACAAAGCTGCAGGCCCAGTCAGCCCCCAGCTATGTCCCAAGCGCATAGCTCAGAAGTATTGAGCTGTCATCTGTGACTGGAGCTCCAGCAAGAGAGGAGCCTCCATTCTCAGAACACTGAGAATAGTGACGCACAGGTTCATGGGCTAGTGTGAGAGCCAGGCCTGCCTCCCCCTGCAACACTGGTATAAAAAGGATGTAGCTTATTTGCCAGCTGTAGCCTCTGTCCAAGGGTGTCCCAAAGCCCAGAGCACCTAACAACCCAGAGATCTAGTGCAGAAGGCTTGGGACAAAACTACTGGCTGGGCCAGCTACCAGGGCAGACACCAGGAGACCCAATCTGGGTGGCACAATCTGGGTAGTTCCCACAACCATCTGCTGGGCAAAAATCCCTGGGCTGCAGGTGCCACACCAGCTGCATACCCACAGCAACACCGCGCTCCCCAGGGATCTTCCACCCTTGACCCACTGCATCCACAGACACCTGCAGATATAACCCACAATCTGCTCAGACTCTGCCAAGCACAGAGGATCAGTGGGCCCTTGGGGAGCTTCAGGTCTTCTGGAGATCTAACTTTCAGCTCAGGCTGCCCCTAAGGGAGGTGGGAGTGCAGCCTACAAGAGCGCCCCTTGGGGCTAAGGAAATATGGGTGCAGTGCCAGTGACTGGAGGGGCTTTCCTAAATAAAGCCTGAGAATGTACTAAGTGAGGGGGTCATCTCTCACTGTCCCTCCTCAGTTCCCCCCGCCCCCAAGAATATTGCTGTAAACATGCTGAAATACAAAGGAGACATGTGGCTGGAAGCCTATCTGCTGACCCTTACACTTAAGCGCCATCTACTGGATTATTGCTTTAATTACACCACCAAACGAAAATGCCTTCAGCACACATCACCTGTGAAAGCCAATGCAGGAATCTAAAAGCACCCAGAAACTAAGCCTATTCAACTATACTCAACATACCCCACGGTCAAACCTTTGATGGATATAAAGATATAAAAACAAAAAGCCACATCTGATGACAGCAACTCCAAAAAAATAGAGGAACATCAGCCCTCTCAGATGGGAATCAGTACAAAACGCTGGCAATTCAAATAGAGTGATTCTTTATCTCCAAAAGGTCACACTAGCTCCCCAGATTGAAATGGCTGAAATGACAGAGAATTCCGAATCTAGATGGCAAGGAAGCTCAACAAGTTTCAGGAGAAAGTTAAAACCCAATCCAAGGACGCCAGTAAAATAATCTAAAAGTTAAGAACCGACATAACTATTTTAAGAAAGAACCAAACTTAACTTATGGAATTGAAAATGTCACAGCCAGGCACAGTGGCTCATGCCTATAATCCCAGCACTTTGGGAGGCCAAGGCAGGTGGATCAAAAGGTCAGGAGTTCAAGACCAGCCTGGCCAAGAAGGTGAAACCCCATCTCTACTAAAAATACAAAAACAAGCTGAGTGCAGTAGCAGACCCCTATAATCCCAGCTACTAGGGAGGCTGAGGCAGGAGAATTGCTTGAACCCCAGCTTGGGTGGGTGGGGGCAGAGGTTGCATGCCCTCCAGATCTATTCATGTATTCAAATCCAAATCCCAGAGGGGCCCAACTGATCAAAGGCATGGCAGGTTTGTCCAAGATTAGATTTATCTTGGTCTAGCCTTTGTTTAATATGGTTGGTAACAAAACCAACCACTTGGCTGTTTCCCTTGATTCTGCTCCACCTGTCTGCAGGTACACCTCCAAAGTCAGACATGCTGATGGAAGTGTACAGTGGGTGGTGTCAAGAAGAACTGGACACAGATTTCTGGTGATGTGCTCTTCGATGTCATATGGTAACAAACGGAATACCTCTTGCCTTATTCTAGGTGTAAAAGATTCTGATCGGCAAGCACAGAATAATTATGCTAGTCACCTTACTTATGCTGTCTTCTGTGTCTCCTATGGATCAGAAACCAAGACATTCCACTTGGCATTGTGAAATAAGAGTGGTGAGAACCATTTGCCCTAATCTCAACCCGAGGATAAGTTAGTATGGAGATAAAGAGAGAAAATACATATTCTATTATAAAATTTAAAACAACAATACATGAGTATGCTGATGGGAAATTGTAAATTCATACTGGGGCTAGTTTGAGAGGAAAATCTGGATCCTTCAGAGTTAATTACTGCAAACAATCAAATTCAATGGTGGATAACTTACACAGAAAGAGAATTCCATGTACAGCCTGGCCTTAGTTTGCATGTCACCCTGCTACTGCAATGATGAAAGCTACCAAGTTGAAGAGTCAGCAAAGGCGAATGGGGTGAGAGGACAAATCAGCATTTCAAGCATTAGAACAGGAAACTTCCCAACAGCAAGGAGTTTGATTTTTTTCCAGGAACTGAAAAAAAGCCTGTGTACCTGGAGTAAATGATAGAGGGAGTGTATATCAAGATAAGGACGAAAGTCAGAATGTGTCAAATCATACTGGTAGGATAAAATTCAAATTTTTATCCTTAAAACGCAAAGGAAATGTGTTGAGTATTTTTAGCAAGACAGCAACAAAATTAGATCTGTGTGTGTGTGTTTTAAATTGATGCTTATTAATATTTAGAGACTAGATCTGAAAGCACTACAGTATTAAAAAGCCAATTAAGCCATTTTTAAATGGTATATTCAATAATGTAGCTGGGGTCAAAAAATGCAATGAATTGAAATTATTCCTAAAAACTATGGTTTCCACAGAAGGGAAGAGGCAAAAATAAGAGGTTCTTAGGTGGTTTGTAAGAGATGTCTTGTGTTGCCCAGGCTGATCTTGAACTCCTGAGCTCAAGCAATACTTTTACCTCAGCCTCCCAGAGTGCTGGGATTACACGTGTGAGCCACCTCACCCAGCCGAAATGCCAAAACTAATGTATGAGAATACCAGTCTCATTTTCTAGCATCGAATGTTCCTTCTCATTAACAAAAAATACCATATATTGTTAGATGATACATGCTTTAATACCTGCAATTAGTATTTTTTTTTGTAATTCATTGTGCCTAATAAAGTGCTGGACACATAATAGAGATTTCATAGTTGAATGTTTAACAAGCTGAACTATCTTATTAATATTTCATGTTATTATTGGTATAGGAATACCTGTTGAATGCTTTTCATTGCTCGAAGAAATGTCTCTGGTGCCTATGGGCAATTTAATATCTCTGAAATTTTATTTAATCCCTGGACATAGTGTCAGCTGAAGCTGTTTAGGAGAAAATTAGAGGAAGAGGGCCCAGGGAAATGCTTAAGACCACAGCGACTACTTCCATTGCTCTGATCTATATAGAGGCTGGCAACCTTCTTTGACTTTTGGAGTTTAAAAAACGAGGATGGCTAACTTGAATCTCAGAAGACATTTGAGAGGCAAAAGGATGCCAGAATAAAACTTTGCGTTTAAGTAATGAAAGGCAACCCAACCCATGAGAAGACAGGCTTTTTTTTTCTTTTTTTCTTTTTGAGATGGAGTCTCACTCTAACTCAGGCTGGAGTGCAATGGTGCTATCTCATTGCAACCTCCGCCTCCCAGGTTCAAGTGATTCTCCTGCCTCAGCCTCCCAAGTATCTGAGACTATAGGTGCATGCCACCACACCTGGCTAATTTTTTATATTTTTAGTAGAGAAGGGGTTTCACCATGTTAGCCAGGATGGTCTGGATCTCCTGACCTTGTGATCCACCTGCCTCGGCCTCCAAAGTGCTGGGATTACAGCCATGAGCCACTGCGCCTGGCTGACAGGCATTTTAATGTACAATTAATCTTATTTAACACAATCTTATGAACAACAGATATCTCTGCCATACAGACATGAAACTGAAACTCAGAAATGTTACCAACATTCCCAAGTTCGCACAGTTAATAAACACCAGAGGTAGAATTCAGGACTGGTCTTATTTAAAGATCATATTCATTTTACTATGGCATATAAGGTGCCAAAAGTAAGACTGTAGTTTTGTTTTAGTCACTTCTTGGCCAAGACAATGCTGTTTAAACACTTGACTTTTCTCCTTGTAACTCTACAACTGTTATCACCATAACCATCATAGTTATTAATCTATTATTACCACCAGCAAGGCTTCACTGCCACTCAAAGCTGTTTATAATTACAAATGTAATAAATCTGTGCCAAAAGAAATAAGACACATTTGTTTGCTTTCGTGAATAGAACATAGCAGAAGTGATGATTGTCAGTTCTGAATCCAGACCTTAAGAAGTCCTATGTGCTTCTTTCTCTCTCTTGGAGCCTGCCCAGTTGCCACCTGAACAAGCTCAGGCCTCTTGGAGGATGAGGGACACCATTGAGGAGGGAGGGGATGAGTCATCTCAGCTGCGGTCACCCTTTGGCCAGTTGGATGATGGGATGACACTAACTATGGTAGCACTAGCTGGCCCCATCTAGAACCAGCTGGACCTGGGCCAGATCATCAGAGCCACTCAGGAGCTAAAAAAAATGGTTGGTGCTTCAAGCCATTAAGTGTTTGGCATAGTTTTTTACACATTGACAGCTAATTCATTTAAACGGTAAAAGCTTTAGTAAATATATGCTACTGCAGGCCAAGGGTTAATGTTGCTCTTCTTACCAGCAGTGATGGAGCCCTTGTTCTCACAACCCTAATGGGTATTGCAGGGCTCTTCCTACAAAAAACCCCATCTCTTCCCTAGAGTAAGGCCATAGGTAAACTGACTTAGGCCAGGGAACCAGTCAATGATGTCCAAAGTTGGTCCCTGATGCTTATAGAGTTTTGGGGGAACCTCTTTTTAACAATACAAATGTATGGCTGGGTGCAGTGGCTCACATCTATAATCCCAGCACTTTGAGAGGCCAAGGTGGGGGTGGATCACAAGGTCAGGAGTTCGAGACCAGCCTGGCCAATATGGTGAATCCCTATCTCTACTAAAAATACAAAAATTAGCTGAGTGTGGTGATGTGCACCTGTAGTCCCAGCTACTTGGGAGACTGAGGCAGAAGAATAGCTTGAACCCAGGAGGCAGAGGTTGCGGTGAGCCAAGATCATGCCTCTGCACTCCAGCGTGGGCAACAGACCGAGACTCTGTCTCAAAAAAAAAAGAAAAATATTTATCTCTCCAAGTGAACATTTATCTACGTTGAGAACATAAATCACAATGAGTTACATGCTTAAGGCTTAAAAATATCACAAGAACATTACAAAGTACAAAAAAACCATATTTGTGTGAATAGCCTGAGGCACTATTTAATGTATTTTTCTGTATATCAATAGCTCCTTACTCTTTGATTAGTTCCCATTTGAAAGTAAACTCTCAATTTGCTTTTCTCTAGATAAAATAGAGATTCTTTCCAGATATCATGCTTAACAGCAATTCATCTGTAGTTGTCGTTATGAGTGGCACAGAAAATTTCATTAGTTTCACAGCTCAGTATTGGTAAAGTCACATACAATTTTAGGATTGTTGTCAAATTTTAAAAAGTTCTATCAAATTTATTTCAATTGTAAGCTATATCAGAGAATTTCATACAAATGGTACAATTTCTGTTCTTTTAATATGAAACCACTAAACTTCATCATGATGACAAACCTCAGATACCCTAAGATAAGAGTCCATAATGTGGGGTTTATAAAACATGTGACTTCACATGCAAATGGACTCACTGTAGTATTCCTACAAGTATTTACCTTACAATCATAGACATTTTGAGGGGTACGGGGGTGTGTGGGTGTCTGTGAGAGAGAGAGAAAAAGAAAGAGAAAATTGCATTCATAAGTATACTCCTGATAGGAAAAGATTTCCATTTGAATGGGCCAAGATGAGAATCAAATATGCAGCTTGCAGATTTACATATCTGATAATCTGATCCTTGGGAGAATTTTCTATAGATAAACTCTTGGCTCCTTAGATTTCAAACCATTTTTGTCCCCTCTAAACCAACATACTTCCAGTGCCTGAAACTACAGAGCACAGTGATGTCGCAAACTTACTGCAGTAGCAATGGATCAACACTGTTCTCCAGGAGTGTTCCTAGAGAACATTTCTACTCAGGGACAGCCAGCAACAACTTACCTATGCACAGCAGTGACTGGAAAGCATATAAATACTCCTCTCTAAACTCAAACTAAATGTATCTTCAACTAGAATATGGTTTGAGTAAATTTCAAACATGTCTGATGCTATACCAAACTACCCAATATAAGAGGAAGCCAGAGGGGAATGAGACAGCTATCTTAACTGACTGCAGTTAAAATATTTTACTTTTCATATGCAAAACATTAACTATGTGAGTAACTTCTGTGTTTTCCAGGGGATTGGAAGGGAACATGTAAATAAGGGGCCTTGATGCTTCAGTTTCATTAACTTCAAGATAAATTCCTGTCTCAAGTAAGGGAGTTAGAAAAAAGGAGGACAAAACATAGATTGTGCTAAGTTTATCAATATCAAGGTACTCTCAGGATCTGATACTTAATGAGTTGACTCAAGCAGTTAAGAGTGGCATTAATAATGTGGCAGATTGGTTAATTGAAAACTGGACTCAATGGAGAACTACTGTTCCTGACAAATCGTAGAGGAAAGGATCTGAAGATTCTGAAGAATGGAAATATTGGGTGACATTTTTATAAGCAATATGTTCAGCCACCTTTGAATCACACCCTGAGGGGGGCCCAAAGGATAGACCCTTCACCAAGTCAACCAGATAATGCATTGATGAAGTTGTGGGAAGCTCTCTGGTGGTTCTCATAGTGTGAACTATGGAAGATGGTGAGGAACTGTGGCAGTCACCAATTTATTGCCTCTCAGCTGCAAATGCATCCTGTAATACATGTTCTACAATAACTGACAGAATCCCTTTCAGCATCTCTCCTTAACAGTGTTCGGTTTTGTAAACCAAAACTAAATTTCTAAGACCCCCAACCATCTGAATGAACTCCTCCTCTCGGCCAAGGGTATTCCAAAATTAACCTGAAAAACTAGTTCAGGCCATGATGGGAGGAGTGGGGGTGGGGGATGGGGCCCAGGGATCGATTACCATTAACATCAACATAGACCTTAAGACTGATAGAGCAGACTGCTTACATCCAATAAGAAACATTTACAATCTATTCTCTCTGAAGCCTGCTACCTGGAGGCTTCATCTGCGTGATACAACCTTGATTTTTCCACAACCCCTTACTATAACCCAGACATTCCTTTCCCTTGATTCCAGCTCTTCAGATAATAACCAATTGCCAATCAGAAAATCTTTGAATCTGCTTCCAGTTGTCCTGCCTTTCCAGATTGACCAATGTGTATCCTGCATATATTGACTGATGCTTTATGTCTCCCTAAAAGATACAGTTCATAAACTAACTTGTAGGCTGACTGCCATCGGCACATGTCATCAGGGCCTCCTAAAGTTGTGTCACAGGCATGTCCTCAGCTTTGGCTAAATAAACTCCTAAACTAATTGAGACTTTGCTCAGATACTTTTGGCCTACAGTTTTCTCAGTAGAGGGTGCTTGGAGAACACTACATGAAGAAAGGGGCTGTCCTGCTGCTTCTGGGACCATAAAGTTAAGAAGTGGTCTGAGGTGGGTGCTCTGCCCAGCCATGTGCCCAGAGAAGAGTCACTCAGTGACCTCAGAGACTGGCCTGTCTCTTGCCCTCTGGACATAGACATGGCACTCTCTAGTCCTCCAGTCCCAACTAATGCACCCACTTCCTTTGCTCACCTGCACCCCACCTGCACTGCAGAGGGTTGCCATTGGCACCCTCTTCCCTCTGAAAACCTGCATGCTGGTTGCCTATACCCCAGAGTTGCTTCCTGCCTGCCCAACTAGCAACTGAGGGCCAACTTGCCTGGGAGAATTAACAAATGTCTCTACCTCCCAGTGGGTTGTAATTATACCTTCTCCAATGAGGCCTGAACCTCAGACTTGGGGAGAGGTCCCTCATTCAAGCTTGTCCTTCTTTGAATACTCCATCTCAGTTCAAAAGTACTACATGGTTTTATTAAATATTATAGTTACTATTTTCTTTTAAATATTTATTTTTAGAAAAGCTTTGGATTTACAGAAAAGTTACAAAGACAGCACAGATTGTTCCCATAGACCCTACATCCTATGTCTGCTATTGTTTACATCTTACATTACCAATGTACATTTGTCATAGCTAATGAACCAACACTGGTACTATCATAGTTTACTATTAGCTAAACTCTATCTTATTAAAATTTCATTAGCTTTTCCCTAATGTTCTTTTTCTGTTCCAGGATCCAATTCAAGATTCTACATTAAATTTACTCATGTCTGAAAAAAAAAGTCTGTGTCCTAATTCCCAGAATCTGTCAATATGTTATGTTACATGGCATAAAGGAATTACAATTTCAGATGAAATTAAGGTTACTAATGCACTGATCTTAAAATAGGAGGGTTAGAGGAGTAACATCAGCAAGATGGAAAACTAGGAAGCTTCTGGAAATCCTCCATATAAATGTAAAATAAACAACAAAATACTGACTAAAATAGCCTTATAGGAGCCCTCGAAATCAGTAAAGATTACAGCAACCAAGCAAAAGCCCAATCAAGAAAAAGTTACATTCAAAACAGTAAAAAAAATTCATGGCATTTTAACTTGCACTTGCCCTACCCCCTCCCTGGAATTGTGCGGTATGGTTTGGGGGAAGCAGCAACCTAGTCCCCAGTTACCCTATGCACCAGAGAGAGAAGGCAGGCCAAATTTGCAACATTCCAATCTGTCCAGGGATTGTTTGATGAATCTCTGTGTCACCCAACTGAGAGCTCAGATGGCCAAACAAAGCACATCTCAGACTGGATAAAGCTGTGAAATATAACTTATGAAAGCTTCAGGGGGACTACAGGCCTGCAGATGCCTAGGGCAAGAGATTACTGATTGAGAAATACAACAGAACTGCTAAGACACTAGGAAGAGGCAGGGACGACACTCAAGAGAAATTAAGACATGAAAAGCAACCGGGTATAAGGGGGACTGGGCCAGGCACAGTGGCTCATGCCTGTAATCCCAGCACTTTGGGAGGCCAAGGTGGGTGGGTGGATCATCTGAGGTCAGGAGTTCAAGACCATCCTGGCCAACATGGTGAAATCTCCTCTCTACTAAAAATACAAAAAATTAGCTGGGCATGGTGGCACATGCCTGTAATCCCAGCTACTCGGGAGGCTGAAGCAGGAAAATAGTTTGAACTTGGGAGGCAGAAGTTGCAGTGAGCCAAGATCATGCCACTGCACTCCAGCCTGGGCAACAAGAGTGAAACTCCATCTCAAAAAAAAAAATAAAATAAAGGAGACTAGAGAAAAGCACACACACAGGGAAGACATATATCCAGAAAAGACCTGAGAAGACTTTAAGTGTTCATGATGAGCTGATAAGTGAAGGTGTTCCCCTATACAGAGCCAGTCTATAAAGACAGAGGTGGCTGCTTTTTCAACTGCCAATTTTCAACAAAAGGTCACAAAGCATACTAAGACACAAGAAAACATGGCCCACTTATAGGCACAAAATAGCCCTCTAAAAGTTGTTCCTGAAGATAAAAGGCATCAGACTTACTAGCAAAGACTATTAAAAAAGTCTTAAAAATGTCTTCAAAATGCTTAAAGAGCAAAAGAAAAACACAACGAACACCCTAAATGATATATGAACAAAATGAAAATATCAACAAAGAGACAGATTTTACATAAGAACCAAACAAATTCTGGAGTTGAAAAATCTAATATCTGAATTGAAAAATTCACTAGAATTCATCAACAGATTCAGACAGGCAGAAGAAGGGATCAGTGAACCTGAAGACAGGCCCTGTTGAATCTGAGGAGCAAAAAGAAAAAAGAATGAAGAAGAGAGCAGAGCATAAGGAATTTACAGGGTGCCATCAGGTAGACCAACACATGCATTATGGGGTGGGGTGAGTCTCAGTAGAAGACATAGAGAAAGGGGAAGGCAAATAGGCAGATTATTTCAAGAAATAATGACCCCAAACTTCCCAAATTTGAGGAAAGACATAAACACATAAATCTAAGAAACTTAATAAAATCTGAAGAAATCCACAATAAAACACATTGTTGAATGACAAAGAGAGATTGTCGAAAGCAATAAGAGAAAAGCAACTTATCACATACACGGTGCTACGGTTTGAATGTCCCCTCTAAAACTCATGTTGAAATTTAATTGACACTGTAACACTATTAAGATGTGGAACCTTTGAGATGACTGGGCCATGATGGCTCTGCCCTCATTGGTGGGATGAACGCCATTAGAAAAGGGCAAGTTCAGGTTCCCTTTGTCTCTCTCTTTCACCCCTGTTGCTCTTCTGCCACGTGATACTTGCCACCATAGGATCACACAGTAAGAAAGTGACACAGGAAGAAGGCCCTCACAAGATATCAGCACCTTGATACTGGATTTCTTGGTCTCAACAACTGTTAGCCAATAAATTTCTGCTCAGTATAAATTGCCCTGTCTCAGGTACTCTGTTAAAGCAGCACAAGATACTTCCTCAATGAAATTATCAGCATATTTCTCAGCAGAACTTGTACAGTCCAGAAGTCAGTGGGATGGTATAATTAAAATGCTGAGAAAAAAAACAACCAAAAATTCTATATCTAACAAAACTGTCCTTCAAAAGTGAGGGAGAAATTAAGATATTTCAGATAAAAGCTGAAGGACCTGCCCTACAAGAAATGCTAAAGGAAATCCTTCAAAAGGAAGGAAAGGATGCTAGACAGTAACTAGACGCCATGTAAAAATATAGATTTCCCATAAAGGTAAATATATGGATAAATCTAAAAATCAGTATTTTGGCTTATAACTTCACTTTTTATTCTTCTATGAAAAGACAAAAGCATAAAAATAATTATATGGTAATAGGTACACAATATGTAAAGATATAACTGTAACATCAATAACATAAAATGGTGGGTGGTGTCGTAAAGAAGTAGGATTTTTAAATTGTGATTGGAATTAGTCTGGTATCAATTTAAAATACATTACTATACGTGTAGGATTCTATATGTAATTTCCATAGTAACCACAAAGATACTATCAAGAGAATGTACACAAAAGGAAATGAGAAGGAAATCAAAATAGTTCACTACAAAAATCAACTAAAAAGGCCAGGTGCAGTGGCTCACAGCACTTTGGGAGGCCAAGGTGGGCGGGTCACTTGAGATCAGGAGTTTGAGACCAGCCTGGCCAACATGGTGAAACCCTGACTCTATTAAGAACACAAAAATTAGCCGGGTGTGGTGGCAGGCCCCTGTAATCTCAGCTACTCAGAAGGCTGAGGCAGGAGATTCACTTAAACTCAGGAGGCGGATGTTGTAGTGAGCTGAGATTGCGCCATTGTACTCCAGCCCGAGCAACAAGAGCAAGACTCTGTCTCAAAAAAAAAAAAAAAAAAAAAAAATCGACTAAAAAAGTAAGGCAATAATGGAGGAAATAAAGGACAAAAAAGGCAATAGGACTTAAAATAAATGGCAATACTAAGTTCTTCCCTATCAGTAATTACTTTACATAAAAATGTATTAAACTCTCCAATTAAAGACATAAATTGGCAGAAAAGATTTTTTTAAAAATATGATTCAACTAGACGATGTCTACAGAGACTTACTTTAGATCTAAAAACACAAATAGGAGGCAGGGCACGGTGGCTCACACCTGTAATCCCAGAACTTTGGGAGGCCGAGGCAGGTGGATCACTTGAGGTCAGGAGTTCGAGACCAGTCTGGCCAACATGGTGAAACCCTGTCTTTACTAAAAATACAAAAATTAGCCTGGCATGGGGGCATGCATCTTTAATCCCAGCTACTTGGGAGGCTGAGGAAGGAGAATCGCTTGAACCTGGGAGGTGGAGGTTGCAGTGATCCAAGATCATGCCACTGCACTCCAGCCTGGACAACAGAGCAAGGCTCCATCTCAAAAAAAAAAAAAAAAAAAAAAAGACACAAATAGGGCCAGGTGCAGTGGCTCATGCCTGTAAACCCAGTACTTTGGGAGGCCAAGGCAGGCAGATCACTTAAGATCAGGAGTTTTAAGACCAGCCTGGCCAACATAGTGAAACCTCAACTCTACTAAAAATACAAAAATCATCTTGGCACGGTGGTGCACACCTGTAGTCCCAGCTACTCTGGAGGTTGAGGCAGGAGAATTACTTGAACCTGGGAGGCAGAGGTTGCAGTGAGCCGAGATTGCACCGCTGCACTGTAGCCTGGGTGATAAATCGAGACTCCGCTTAAAAAAAAAGATAAAGACACAAATTAGGTTGAAAGTAAAAAAATTTTAAACGGTACCTCTGATTATAACGTTGGGTGTGTTAGGCCCTAGGCGTAGGTCTCAGGAAACAGGATCTTTCTGACTCCTCTTGTCTTCCATTCACTTGCCCCAAGGTAGAATCTAATCTCCCTCACTTTTCTTCCATGAAACCAGTCCCTGGTGCCAAAAGGTTGGGGACAGCTGCCTTAGAATAAACTGGTAAATGTTAAGTGCTTATCCGAACTCTGTCAGCCACTCTAGCAAATTAATCCATCCCAAAGAGGCAACCCCAACTTGAAGCCTGTCAATCAGAAGTTCTGGAGGCCCAGGGTTGTAACTAGTGGTTGCCAGGGGATGGGGGACAGGGTGGGCAGTTTTGGGGACTGAGCCTTCAACCTGTGGGATCTGACATTAGGTTCAGATAGATAGTATCCGAATTTAATTGGAGGATACCCAGCTGGTGTCCACTGCTTGTTGGTGGCGACAATCCCATACACTTTGGTCACAGACGTCTTCTGTGTTGATGACTATTGCGGTGGTTTGAAAGCAGAAGAAAAACACAGTTTGATGAGGGTTTTTTTCCCCCCCTAAAACAGCACCCTATGCAAATAGTAATCAAAAGAGATTGGAGTGACTATAGCAATATCAGACAAAATAGACTTTAAGTCAAAAACTGGTACAAGGTACATGAACATTATATAATGACAAAAGCATCAATTCACCAAGAAGATATACACATTTTTCTCTAGTACACATGGAACATTTTCCAGGACAGACTATGGTAGGCCACAAAATAGGTCTTAATAGGTAAAAAGATTTAAATCGTCCAAAATATCTTTTCTGATAAAAATGTAATGAAACTAGAAATAAACAGCAGAAGAATCCACATATATGTGGAAACCAAACTTTTTTTTTTCTTTGAGACGGAGTTTTGCTCTTGTTGCCCAGACTAGAGGGCAATGGCATGATCTCGGCTCACTGCAACCTCCGCCTCCAGGGTTCAAGTGATTCTCCTGTCTCAGCAAATGATTCTCCTGTCTCAGCCTCCCAAGTAGCTGGAATTACAGGTGCCCACCACCAGCCTGGCTAATTTTTGTATTTTTAGTAGATACAGGGTTTTATCATGTTGGTCAGGCTGGTCTCAAACTCCTGACCTCAGGTGATCTGCCCCACTCAGTGTCCCAAAGTGCTGGGATTACAGGCATGAACCACTGTGCCTGGCCTCAAACAACATATTGTTTTTTATTTTACTTTTGTTTTTTTTGAGACGGAGTCTTGCTCTGTCGCCCAGGCTGGAGTGCAGTGGCACGATCTCAGCTCATTGCAACCTAAGCCTCCCAGGTTCAAGCGATTCTCCTGCCTCAGCCTCCCGAGTAGCTGGGACTACAGGCACGCACCATCATGCCCAGCTAATATTTTTTTTGTATTTTTAGTAGAAATGGGGTTTTATCATGCTGGCCAGGCTGGTCACGAACTCCTGACCTCATAATCCGCCCGCCTTGGCCTTCCGAAGTGCTGGGATTACAGGTGTGAGCCACTGCGCCCAGCCAACATATTCTTAAATAACCAATGGATCAAAGAAGAAATTGCAAGGTAAATTGAACAATATATTTGACAAATGAAAATGAAAATATAATATACCAAAATTTATGGGAGCCAGCAAAAGCAGTTCTAGGAGAAATGTATAACTGTAAACACTTCCATTAGAAAAGACAACCTCAAATTAATGATGGAAGTTTACATCTTAATAAACTGAAAAAGCAAACAAAACCCAAAGCTAGCAGAGAAAAGTAACAATAAAAGTTAGGGCACATAAATAAAATAGAAAATTAAAAAAAAAAAAAATCAATAAAACCACGTGTACTTTGAAAAAAACAACAAAGCCTGGATGCAGTGGCTCACACCTGTAATCCCAGTACTTTAGGAGGCCAAGGCAGGCGGATCATCTGAGATCAGGAGCTCAAGCAGCCTGACCAATATGGTAAAACCTTGTCTCTTCTAAAAATACCAAAATTAGCCAGGCATCATGGCATGAACCTGTAGTCTCAGCTACTCAGAAGGCTGAACTGCTTGAACCCAGGAGGTGGAGATTGCAGTGTACTGAGATTGCACCACTGCACTCCAACCCAGGCAACAGAGCAAGACTTGGTCTCAAAAAAGAAAAAAAAAAAAAACAGTAACAGCAAAATCAACAAATCTTTAGCTAGATTACCCAAGACAAAAGAGAGAAGACAACTAAAATTCAAAATAAGAGGGGATATTGCTGATTTCACAGACATAAAAAGATTATAAGAGAGAACTATGAATAATTGTATGCCAACAAATGGATGATCTACATGAAATAGACAAATACTAGAAAAACACAATCTACCAAGGTTAAATCACGAAGAAATGGAAAATCTAATGCCTGTAACTCATCAGGTAATTGAATCAGTAATCAAAACTTTCCAACCAAGAAAAGCCCAGGACTGGATGGCTTTACTGGTATATCCTACCAACATTTAAGGAAGAATTAACATCAATCCTTCTCAAACTGTTCCAATAAATTGAAGAGGAGAGAACACTTCCACACTCGCTCAACAAGGCCAGCATTGTCCGATACCAAAACCAAATACACTGCAAGAAAAGAACACTAGAAAACAATATCCCTTATAAATATCGATTGGAAAATTCTCAACAAAATGCTAGCAAACCAAATTTAATAGCACATTAAAACATTATCCACCAGAACTAAGTGGGATATATTCCTGGAAAGCAAAGATAATTCAACATCAGTGGTATTGATTGTTCAACACCATTCAACAAAGATGGTTTCAATGCACTGAAAATCAATCAGTGCAATACATCACATTGATAGAATAAAGGAAAAATATCAATTACTGCAGAAAATACATTTGACAAAATTCATTATCTTTTCATGATATAACAGTTCCATTAATCAATACCTCTAAACTCTATCATATCACAAACTATGCACGTACGTTCACCGCCAACGCATCCTAAAACAATTTCTATTTAAAAATACTCTTACATCCATGCTACTTACAGATATACACCCCAAATATACGCAAGAACCCTAAAAATATACAACTAAAATTTCCGAAACCCACACATACATGAAATTATCCAATTTGCTGAGCAGTCTAGAAAAAAATTAAAAATAAATAGGACGGAAGTAGACACCGAGCAAGAGGCTCTCCTACCAGCAGCAGCGCAAGGTCCACGTGCTGGTACCGAGTGCAGAGACCTGAGGAGCTATGTAATCAACCCCGAGAGGTTCGGGGAGGAATTTGAGGCGCCCCCCCGCTGCCCCCAAGAGGAGCAGCAAGGACTTTTGCAAGATCCCCTTGGACGAGCTCGTGGTCGCCTCGCCCAACTTCCCGGTGTCCTCTCCCTACCTGCTGTCCGACAAGGAGGTGCGCAAGATCGTGCAGCAGGGCCTCTCCGTGGGCAACTTTGCCGCAGGGCTCCTCCACCGCCGAGAACCTCCGGCTGAGTACAACCATTCAGGGGCTTGCAACAAGAAGCGGCTGGACCCTACGCAGTTGCAGCTCATCCGCCACTACGAGGAAGCCGGCTACCCCGTGGAGAAGATGGAGGAGGTGCGATATTACGAATGTATCCCCAGCATCGCCGAGAGGTGCCGCTGCCTCAACAGGAAAAAAATGCGGCATCCTCAAGAAAGTGGAGAGGTGAAGGCCCTTGGCCTGCCCAGAGACTCGGGGTCACCAGAGGCTGAGTGATGCTCAGGAGCATGCCTATGGCATCCACAGACAGGCACCTTATGTCCGTGAGGTGTGGCTTACTACATTTGCACTCGTAAACACCCAACCAACCACAAGAAGGCGGCCTTAAGTTTGGTTTCTTGTCCTTATGACTTCTGCCCTGTGTTCCGTGGCAGGGCTGCCTGAGTGCGGGGAGAGCAGCTGTGAGAGCAGGGACTCGTGGGCTGGGGTCCTCTCTTCCTGGCTGTGTTCTCCCCAGCCCCTCACAACATAAACGCAAACTCTGCAGCTCTCTTGCTCCTCTTCCCATATTTTACAGCTTCTATTTATATCCTTTAAAAAAAATTAAAAAGAAACCCTTAAAAAATCATTGGGCTCGGCCGGGCGCGGTGGCTCACGCCTGTAATCCCAGCACTTTGGGAGGCCGAGGCGGGTGGATCACGAGGTCAAGAGATCGAGACCATCCTGGTCAACATGGTGAAACCTCGTCTCTACTAAAAATACAAAAAATTAGCTGGGCATGGTGGCGCATGCCTGTAATCCCAGCTACTCAGGAAGCTGAGGCGGGAGAATTGCCTGAACGCGGGAGGCGGAGGTTGCGGTGAGCCGAGATCGCGCCATTGCACTCCAGTCTGGGTAACAAGAGCGAAACTCCGTCTCCAAAAAAAAAAAAAAAAATCATTGGGCTCTTTGGGGTCCATTTTACTGAGGGAAAAAAAAAAAAAATCTTGGCTCCCGCCAAATCGAACTCGTAGGACTCTTAGCGGTGGGAAAAAAAGAAAAAAAAAAAAGAAAGAAAAAAAATTTTTTTTTTTTTTTTTTTTTTTGAGACAGAGTCTTGCTCTGTCACCCAGGCTGGAGTGCAGTGGTGCAATCTCGTCTCACTGCAACCTCCGCCTCCTGGGTTCAAGCTATTGTCCTGCCTCAGCCTCTCAAGTAGCTGGGACTACAGGTGCCCACCACCACACCTGGCTAATTTTTGTACTTTTAGTAGAGACGAGTTTCAACATATTGGTAAGGTTGGTCTTGAACCCCTGACCTAGTGATCCACCTGCCTCGGCCTCCCAAAGTGCTGGGATTACAGGCGTGAGCCACTGCGCCCTGCTGAAAAAAAAACTTTTTAGAAGTGCCATGTTCAGGCCAGGTGCGGTGGCTGACGCCTGTAATCCCAACACTTTGGGAGGCTGAGGCAGGTGGACTACCTGAGGTCAGGAGTTCAGGACCAGCCTGGCCAACATGATGAAACCCTGTCTCTACTAAAAAATACAAAAATTAGCTGGGCATGGTGGCGGGCGCCTGTAATCCCAGCTACTCAGGAGACTGACACAGGAGAATTGCTTGAACCCGGGAGGCAGAGGTTGCAGCGAGCCAACATCATGCCACCGCACTCCAGCCTGGGCAACAAAAGCGAAACTCTGTCTCAAAAAAATAAAATAAAATAAAATAATTTTAAAAAAATAAAAGTGCCATGTTTGTGCACAATGGCTAATCATAGCTTCAGGTGGGATAGATACTGATTTTACCAATCTTGTCTTTTATGTCTGATTCTGCAAGAGTCAAGATGCCCCTTGGATGGCAGTAGAGGGGAAGAAATAGTGTGAAGTCCTTTGCGACCATGTGCAGGTTTTGTGGGGGAGAGGGGACCACACCAGCAGCAATCATCAACCAACCAGTGGGATCTACTTAGTGGTGAGTGGGCTGGCTGTTTAACTGGTAAGAGTCACCAGCCTGACCACACAACAGCACGGCCACATGGGTTCCTGTAGAGATGGATTCAGTTTCCAAAATTCCCCCCAGATGTTTGCTTCTTGCCCAATCTAGAGGAGATCTTGAGACTCCCAAGTGGAAGTCGTGAGCTGGCACCCTGCCAGGCTGTGTAGATGGACGGTATGGATATATGAAGTGGGGGTGGGGGTCAAGGGGCTATTACTGCTGTTTGGAAATATTGACCTCTTGTAGATCCTGCCTTAATGGTTTTCTGACATCCTAGTTCTAGCAAACCCTGCACAAAGTGGGTATCAGAGTTAAAACTGTGCGGAGACAAAATAATGAGAATGGTTTGCTAAAGATAATGAAGTATTGCATGATGTCTGCATTTTACCACTCACTTGAGTGCATCCTTAGAAAAACTTAATGTAACAAAAAACCCAGGACATTTTTGGAAATCGTATGCTCTCTAGCAACTCCGTATGAATTTTTATGCAAAGACAGTTTTATGAGTTACATAAAATGCAATAAAAATAGAAAAAAAAAAGGAAATTATCCTCTACTCCCCTGGTAGAAGCACAGACCACACACTCACAGCTCTAGAATGGACACACAACTATCACATTTCCCAAATAAATTCACACTGTTCAGGTTACACAAACTCAAACATCCAGATGCCTGAATAATACATCCACAGTATACTCACAGATCCAAATACAAACATACACAAGCCTCCATCTTGAAAACTATATTCTGTCCATATTCTCAGATTACATACATATAGCTTGTAACACCCAAATACACTCAGCCATCCCTTTGCCTCCAAATTCCTCATACCAAAAATGTACACCTAAATTCTCATCTAGACACCATGAGCATACATAAAATGGTATGCACACATATTCACAATATCTCACAGTACCATCAAAATACACAGAACCACCCCCACCATGCAAATACACACACACACACACACACACACACACACACTGCATTCAAATATGAACACATAATTATCTAGTACCCTCAGGATAAACCCAAAACTCACTATGCTTCTGTAATATACTAAAAACTCACCCATATTCCCCTAAAAACACATTTCCAACACCACTGAATACTTATTCAACCTACCTACATAAATATATATCTTAAATATATAAAACATATACAGGACACAGAATACAAATACCCAAAACAGACACAAATCCCCAAAACATGTTAGTATCAAAACATCCCACACCTGCCAATGCATCCCTTGTCACACAGCAGCCTTCACACACCTAAACACACTCCCTCATCAACTCCCCATACCCCTTAGTGAAACCAGCAATGGAACATGTTCTGAATGTATACACAATGGGGCAGATGTATCACTATGAAGAGTATTCATGGTCCTTCTCTATGGTGTCTCTGGCTGAGAGATTACACATCCCCAGTCTGTTTAACTCGAGTATGGCCACATGACTTGTTATGGAAAATGAAATGTGAGCAGAAATGCCATGTATGACTCTGAGCAGAAAAAGTCCTTCTAGTTCTGTCCCAAATGAGGTTGCTCCATCCATCTGGATCCAAGGCAGAGGAGCGGTAATTGATCAAAGCCAACCAATGGAGGACATGTAACTTATGTGAGAAGCCTACGTTGTTGGAAGTCACTGAGATGCAGAATTATTTGTTACATTAGATAATCTGGGATATTCTGATGGATGCATGCCCCACCCACCAAAACACACACTGCACACACACACGCATGTGCATGCACGCAGGTACATGCACACACACACATCCTCTCAAAACTCCCCAAATATGCATCCTCAATCATCTACAGTTAGAAATACACATCTACAACCTTCCACGAGCTAAATACATGCACAGACACCAGCTCCCAATCCCCAAATGCATATGTTAAGCACTCTAGCCTTCTCAGACCAGCTGTTCACACATGCCTCATCCCACCAGAATTCAACACATACTTCACATAACCTTACCCTCCTTCAAATGCATGTACACACTCCCTACACATACTATGAATATCCACATAAACTACCCACAGTCTAGAACACATATAATCCAAAAGAATCCTCACATTATACACAAAACTCCAACTCTACCATAAACATATGTGGTGGCTTCCCCCCAATACATACACAGCCCCTCACACTCTCTAAATTCATACACACAAACTCCAACTTTGTATACATGACCCCAATACATACACAGCCCCTCACACTCTCTAAATTCATACACACAAACTCCAACTTTGTATACATGACCCCAATACATACACAGCCCCTCACACTCCTTAAATTCATACACACAAACCCCAACTTTGTATACATGACCCCAATACATACGCAGCCCCTCACACTCCCTAAATTCATACACACAAACTCCAACTTTGTATACATGACCCCAATACATACGCAGCCCCTCACACTCCCTAAATTCATACACACAAACCCCAACTTTGTATACATGACCCCAATACATACGCAGCCCCTCACACTCCCTAAATTCATACACACAAACCCCAACTTTGTATACATGACCCCAATACATACGCAGCCCCTCACACTCCCTAAATTCATACACACAAACCCCAACTTTGTATACATGACCCCAATACATACGCAGCCCCTCACACTCCCTAAATTCATACACACAAACCCCAACTTTGTATACATGACCCTAATACATACACAGCCCCTCACACTCCTTAAATTCATACACACAAACCCCAACTTTGTATACATGACCCCAATACATACGCAGCCCCTCACACTCCCTAAATTCATACACACAAACCCCAACTTTGTATACATGACCCCAATACATACGCAGCCCCTCACACTCCCTAAATTCATACACACAAACCCCAACTTTGTATACATGACCCCAATACATACACAGCCCCTCACACTCCTTAAATTCATACACACAAACCCCAACTTTGTATACATGACCCCAATATATACACAGCCCCTCACACTCCCTAAATTCATACACACAAACTCCAACTTTGTATACATAAAGACACACTACCCTAAATGTACCTGCACCTCCTACAATCCTGAACACAAAGACACATGCATTTGTCTTCCACCCTCAGACTGCAAATGAAGAAATGGATTCGAGCTGAACAGGAGCAGACTGTGGTGGATGTGGGCATCAGCCACCTAGATTCCTCCTTGATGAAGGACTTGTTTCCCCATTTGCTGGGAGTGCTGCTGGAAGATAGACTTGGGTCTCAGGCCCTACCAGAGTTGCCTCAGCTATGGAGAGTGCCCGTGTTGAGTTCTTGCCTCTTTCTGGGGAAGCTTCATATCCAGTAGCTAATAGAGGCAGGTGTAAAGCGGCTAAGGACAGTTCTAATGAGACACTTTAGTCCCACAGCAGCATAAGGGGTCAGGTGAGACTTGTTTGGGGGCCCGAGTCATAGTTTAACTTCTCCTTCAATACAACTATGCTCCCTTTTTTCACCTCTTTTTTTAAAAAAAAAAAAAAAAATTATTGCTTATAAACTCTCAGGGACTGAACTAAGGACACCCAACCTGAAACCCCATTCTTTGATTCCTACATTCAATAATTATTTATTTATTTTATTTTTTTGAGATGGAGTCTCGCTCTGTTGCTCAGGTTGGAGTGCAGTGGCTCGATCCAGCCAGGCTCACTGCAACCTCCGCCTCTCTGGTTCAAGAGATTCTCCTGCCTCAGCCTCCCAGTTAGCTTGGACTACAGGCGTGTACCCCCAACCCAGCTAATTTTTGTATTTTCAGTAGAGTCAGGGTTTCACTATGTTGGCCAGGATGGTCTTGATCTCTTGACCTCATGATCTGCCGCCTCAGCCTCCCAAAGTGCTGGGATTACAGGCATGAGCCACCGCACCCAGCCCAGTTATGACCTTCTTTAATCTGCAATCTCCACACAGACACCACCAACCCACACATGCGAATATATATTAGATTCTCACCAGTTAAATACATATCAAATTGCAAACTAAGAAGTCATATAAACACATTTTTCACATACACAACCACCCCACAAATCTCATACTCCCCAAAATCCAAAACAAACATTTCTTACATTCTCAAGTATACACACTGACCCAACTGCCCAAAAAGACACACACACGTGTGCTGTAGATTTTAGATATAATATATGTGTAGCCTACAATTTACAAATAATATGCCCTACTTTTTATTATAAATTCCACATAAGTAAGTGATTCTCATAGAAGCTTTTCTTGACTTTGGCCACACTCTTGTATCCACAAACAACTTGTGCTACCAAGTGAACAGACTACGACTAAAGGCCTGTTCTTCGACTTTGCAGCCGCTCATATCACTGACAAATGCGCATATTGGAACATGCATGCTGGGTGATCATTCTGCTTAAGTCAACAAGCTTCACAATTCACCGAATGAGGATATCCGTGAGAACGTCACTGATTCTCCCAGGACAGGAGCTACTTCTTTGCTGAACCACATCACAGTTTCAACTGCTGGGGTTTTCCTCAAGCTCTTGCATTGTTCAAAATGTGAGAGGAATCGGGGAGACACACTTTGGGGTTCCCACTGCACTGTTAAACCTCCTCCCTCATTTCAGGGCCAGGCCAGCAAGGGAAAGAAGCGCAGTCTGGGAGTCCTGCAGGGTCCCCGCTGGGCACGCTCCCGCCTTAAGCACAGCCATAGGCCCGCTGCGGCCACAAGGGCGAGGTCACCCAGCGGATACTGATAACCAGCGGGAGCATGGCCAGGAGGTGATTACCTTCTAATCATACATAGCTTTGTTTTTAGGTAACACCACGGAGGACGCCATGAAAGCAAAAGCCTTTGGGTAACAGCCATTTCTGCGCATGCGTTGCGCGTCTCCCTGCCCCAACCACCTGCAACTGACACTGGGAGCCATTGAGGACGTACTGGAACCCAGTCCACCTCGAGGCTGATGTGCCTCTGCATGGGGCTGACCTGGAGTCCGCCATGGGAGGGCCCCACAGGAGCTGCGCAAATGGAGACACGAGGTACCTGGGCGCTTCCTGGGGCCAGGCGACGCCTCCTCATTGGAACCTCCATGACTGTCCCTCTGAGAAACCAGCACGTCCCAAACCACCACTCCTAATATTCAGTAATACAAATCTGCAGTCCATGCACTTAGCTGATAGCCTCGCTAAAAGATTCACCTTTGGAGGGTTTACCCTAAATCAAAGATTCCTCAGATTGTCTAAGTCTTGCATTCCCCCTTTGGACTGCATTTATTTCATTCCTGCTCATGCCTTTTAAAAAAATACTATGCCCTGTTTTCCTACCCAGTCTGGAGGTTCCATTAAACAACATTTCTGGCAAAGAATTTTAGACCTGAAAAAGCACTCCAAAAGATACTTTCTTCTGACTCCACGCCCACAGTTTTTCCTACCAAGTTCAAATGATTTCTAAAAGTGTTTCTGTTATAGCTTTGATCAATTTCACTAGCCAAAGCAGCAGATAGTAAGGGAGTAATTCCACCTTCCCCCAACCGCACTCTGCAACATAGTTGCAATTAAAGTTGGCAATAAAAAACTAGTAGAGAACTAACTTACTGACTTGAATTTTTTTTTTTTTCTTGGTAAGACTTTTTCCTTTAATAGAAACAGCTCCCAAAACATTTCTTTCCTAACAGAAAGGCAGCTTGAAAAGCCAGGCTGACAAGTATTGATATGCCAATGTGGGCAATTAGAAACCAAGTCCACCCAACATGGCCAACATGGCGACTCCCACCTTCTTCTCCTTGTCACCATGTGTACCAGGCATCATGGCCACCCCCAGATATCTCCACTTGTACAGGACATCATGGTGGCCTGAATTTGCATATTTTAAAGGCTAGGGTGGGAGGGCCACATTTTTCACAGGCTCTGTGAATGACACACCTGCTGAAACTAATCCCCTGGACCATATACAAATCAGACACCGCCTCCTCCAGCGTCACAATATTACCGACCACATTTCTGCAGCACACGTGATTTCTGTCTTGCAGTCCCCCTCCTTCTGTCTTTGTATGGGGGAGATACTTTCCTTCTTTCTTGCGTAGTAAATTCTCCACTCCTTAAAACTGCTCCACATGTGTCTGTGTCATTTATCTAAATTGGTGCAAGACCAGGGACCCTGGTGTTCCTCCTCATCGGAGCCATATCATTTGGTGCCGGGAATTCATTCATGGGAGTGGTGAGTATGGAGTGAACCTCAACCTCAAATCTGTCCTTTAATCTCAAGGCTCTCTTCCTATTATCCTGTTGCCAGACTTTTTCTTTCTCTATCCATGGTCCCTTACTCTCTCTGCGTGAAATGTGTGAGAATTTTTACAGTTCAGGAAAACAGGTCTGTTTGGAAAGATTGGCAAAGGTGGCAGGCAGTAACTCAATACATGCCACCCTCTATGGTTTCTCTGGCAAACTCATGGTATTTCTTTTTTTTTATTTTTATTTATTTATTTATTTTATTGCATTTTCGGTTTTGGGGTACATGTGAAGAACATGCAAGATTGCTGCATAGGTGCACACGTGGCAGTGTGATTCACTGACTTGAATTTCTAATAGCTTCAGAAGAAACTTTAATCGTCAGATCATTTCTGCTCATTTGCAGGTTCCTATCGTTCATGGCTCCTCCTGATGAAAGTGAAGAGTCTTCACATCTACGTTGGCCCAGAGGCTCAAGTGCAGAAACTGAGAGCTCTGTAGGACACAGCATGGACCCACCATTCCTCTACCTACCTTCTGTTATTGGGTGGAATAGTATCTGTCTTCTGAAATGAGATCCATGCTCTGAGACATTCTTTCTCAGCAGTCAGTGTGGCCCAGGACTCCCTGTGGTCATGCTCAGAGAGCAGGGGCCAGAGGACTTTTAGCCACCACCTCCCATGGCCAGTCTTCACAAATTACCTTTGGCTAATTTGATAGTCTCTCCTCCTGGATCTAGGACTTCAAACACATACAGAGGGGGTTGCAGAATTCAGACAACACACTGTTCCACAGTATACTTTTTCTATCAGTGGTTCAGAAAAAGATTCATTCAAATCCAATATCAAAGCTGTGCGTGAGAATCCTGAGAAAGCGTCGGCTGACTGACTTGACAAGGGGATGAAGTGACCAAGCATTCTGCCCTTCCTCAGTGCCTGACTAGGAGATTTTTCCATCAACATCCCTCTGAGATGAAGTTATTGATGGAAAATCATTGAAGGTTGCCCCGTGATAAAAGATCAAGTCCTCAGAAAGGTCTCCAAAGTGGTTATTTTGTTTTTGTTTTAATTTGGTAAGTTTACCATGGTTTTGCTTGAATTGCTCTCCGTTGATCTCAGCTAAGATCGAGGTGAGCTGCACGGTGGAAGAGGGCTGCATGTAGGAAGGCAGCTCTGTCTCAGAGGACAAAAGGCCTGGGTGCACCCAGACAGGCAGGCACTGCATGGAGGTCGCTCCCCTCCCAGTGGCCACTTTGGAGGCATTTCATAGAAATGCTCAAGGACCATTCAGGTTTAGAGTTGGGACCAAACCGAGAACCCATGAGGAATATTGGAGAGGAGTTAGGAAATGAGTTTCTCACACAACTGTAGCAAGGAGGGGGGAACCCTGGGCTTGAAACCTGCAATCCGCTGCCCTCCCTGCAGTGTGGCCCCAGTTGTTTTCCTGCAACTCTGCCTTCTTGAGTCCAGTTGTCTTCAGAAGGGGCAAATGCTTCGTAAGTGTTTCAGAAAATGAACACAGTGTGCACTCATCCGTCTGAAGGCGTCTTCCCTTCCCCAACCTCCTCCTAATTTTTTTTTTTTTTTTTTTTTTTTTTTTTTTTGTGAATAGGCAACCTTCATTTCTCAGTGACAGAAGCATGTTTGAGATGCCGTGGGAAAATAAATGCATAATAATAAAAATATGAAAAGCTGATGTTCAACAGAAGTGAAGACAAAACAGTGTGCATCGGGAGAACAAGAGTAAACTCAGCTCCCACCCTCAGTGGGCTGGGGTTGTCCGTCCACAGGAAGAAAAGGAAGGAGGTAGAGGGAAGAAGCAGAAGCGGTGTACCATTTTCTTCCTCACCAATGACACTCTTTTCTTTTCTCCTTTTGTACTCCTCCCTGAGAGTCCCCTCCTTTCTCCCACACTCGTTTACCTCTGCTCATGACTCCTATAGGGAAGATTCTTCAAACGAAACCCAGCTCCTGATCTCCAGATGTTGTTCTGTCAGTTGCCAAAGGACTTCTCTGACCACTGCACGGGGATCCAACCAATTCAATTAATGTCTTCATCTTGAAGAACACATGAACCTTCAATTGCAAACCTCGTTTTTCTTTTGTTTGCATTTTCTTCTAAAATCACTGGCCAAGATTCTCATCTCTCAAAACACCATTCTCATCTTTTTCTGGAGCAAACACCTGTTTGCTCCAGGAAAGAAAATGTTGTGGACAGGGAAAGAGGTGGGAGGAAGACTGGTCACTGCCTGTTCCACTGTGCACAATTTGAATTTGGAACCATGCAAAAGTGTTGCTTGGTTAAGTTAAAATCATTTAAAAGATAAAAAATAAACATTTGATACCAGCACAATATGCTGGAAAACAAAATGAAAGACTTTCTGGCCTCATAGCCACTCTTTCCCGGACTGAGGCTTTCCAGCAAAGGAGACGGGAAGTAAGGGTGGCCTGCAGGTGTGGACAGATTCCAGCAACATACATGACCTGGGGGCACAAGGACGGCTTCCATAACAATGATGAGCACACAGCCACCTAATAGCCTGGATCCTCTGAACCAGGCACAGGATCCAGACATGGATCGTCTGACAAACACAGGGGTTCTTAGGAAGTGTCCTAAATTGTGTTTAGGAAGTGCAGCCCCTGTTGAAATTCATCAAGAGTGGGAAAGAGCCCAAGTGGGAAGGAGCATGGGTTGAGGGGCACAAAAGTAGGTCTGTTGATAAAGAATGGAAGTAAAGGGGACATCAGGTTGAAGCTTTGTGCTGTGAGTCAGAAGGACAATTTAAAAGTTGCCTGAAGAGGCGCATGCTGTCTGTGTTGCTGCCGTCCAGCTGGAAATGAACCTCAGCTCTTGCCTATTGGCTGGAGCCCTTCACAGAATGTCCCTCACAGCTACCAGTACCTGCTGCAGCGCCCCTCCCCCTCTGCAGAATGTCTGGGGTCCTGGGTTCTAAACTTCCTTACTTTCAGATTTTAACTGATCTACCTGAACTCAGGAGAATCTGTTGAGGCAGGTCACTCTCTGGGTCCTGTCCTTGACTTTTCTCACTGTGGAAACTGCCAGACAGTGGTGATAGGCACCCAGCCTGAGGGGATGGCTTCAAATGGAGGTGAGTCTGTAGGGACAGGGGCATTATCCAAGTCTCTGCCATGTTTCAAATCCTTGGGAAATCAAATTTCACACTGCCCCAGGGGACAGTTGATAGGGCTGATGTCAAGGAGGGAGGGAGCACTGGATGTCCCCAAAGACATCATACCTTGGGAGGGCCATGGCACCCTGAGTCTGTGGTTAGGGAGGACGGCTCCTTAGAGATGGACCAAGATGCCTTGGGGAATACACCATATAGGGGAAAGGATGGAGTGGATGTATTGATTCTTTCTAGAGGGGGACAGGTCACGTCACCGTGTGTTTGTAGGGAGTGGTGGGATCGTGTTGTGCTTGTGGCCCAGGGAGGATGGCAGGCAAGCCTGAGCCCTGTGTTGTGTCTTCAGGCTCCTGGAAGGTGCCCTTCCATAGTGTTCAGAGGGATTTGGACTGGAGTTTTCTAGATGTTAGGGAGGAGTGGGGAGAAGTGGTCTCAGCCAGAAAACTGTTGGGTGGGTTGTCTGTGACAGAACACGCAGTGACAGCCTCTGGGTGGGCGAGGCTGGGCGCTACTGTAACTGCCGCAGCCTCTCAGCTCCCTCCCCAGGGGTGGCTTCTCCGTCAGTTCAGGTGGCTGTTGGCTCTGGTTTAACAGGGGTGGGGGCAGTTGGGGAAGTTCAGGCAACACGGCCCGGGCTTCCCAGGTTGTTCTGAATTGTTCCTCCTTCTGTGGAAGCCCAGGTCTTCAGACCCACTTCCTCTTTTCTGCTAGCTCATGGCCTGTCCTCTGCACTTTGTGTTACTATGGAGATGAAGGATTTGCTTCTATTCCATGTCTACTACCTCATGAATGGGGACAGGTGTGGACTCTTGTTGGTTCTCAGTGGAAGGATCTGGAAAGACTGGTTTCCTATTCAGTAGACGAAGGAGGGTAACACACAAATAGGAAGACGGTCCTATTATTATTATTATTATTATTATTATTATTCAAGTTAGGATGTGTGTCCTGACTGATGAGGTGCATATGCTGTATCCTTTATCCCCCTTGACTGGAGACTGCATGAGGTCCTAGTGAACAGGGATGAGCTCCAGACAAAGTTGCCCGCCTGGCCCATGGCCCAAGAACCTCTGGTTCTTGGTTGGTCACTATATTCAGTTATTGGGAGCTCAAAGGAAAAGGACCAGAGGTGGGCTCATTGTCCCACGAACTAGTGTAACACGACCAGCAGCTGTGAAAATCCCTGGACACCTCCCCTGACAGCCCCACTGCTCACCGCTTGCTGGCTGTGCTCTAATCGGGTGCCGCTGTTGCTGGCTGCGCAATGACAGTATCTCAGGGAACGCCACCACTGCTTCTCAGACCTGCTCCCTGGGAACAGAGCTTCCTGAGTGGCAGCCAGGACCACCGACCACTGAGGAAAGGGTGGGCCGAATCTGACCCCTGTGTAGCACTTGCTGTGCATGGTGCCAGGACAATCACTTGCAGGTTGGGCATGACGCATACGGGTTATCTTCAGGGTTCACAGCGTGCTGGCTTGGGAGAGATTTCCATCCAGTGGTTTTCTTTCATTGTTTCTTTTTTGAGACAGATTCTTCCTCTTTCACCCAGGCTAGAATGCACTGGTGCAATCTTGGCTCACTGCTGTCTTTGCCTTCTGGTTCAAGCAATACTCCTGCCTCAGCCTCCTGAGTAGCTGGGATTACAGGCGTGCGCCACCACACTCAGCTGAGTTTTGTATTTTAGTAGAGACATGGTTTTACCATGTTGACCAAGCTGGTCTTGAACTCCTGATGTCAGGTGATCCACCTGCCTCAGCCTCCTAAAGTGCTGGGATTACAGGCATAAACCACCACACCCAGTCTATCCAGTGGCTTTCTCTTGTGCTGAGTTAGGAAAGAAAGGGCTTTACAAGAGCTACAGGAAAAGGAAGACTGAAGAGGTGATGGGGCCATAGTATTAGGAAGCTTCTGGCTTCCTCTAGGCCTTCTGAGTGTGGAGCACTGCCCTGGGGGAGGCCCCTCACCTGCTGCTGAGCATGCTGAGGGCCTCCAAGCTGGCGAGAGATTCATCCCTGACCCATGGCTTGGGAGATGCCTATAAGGCTAGCAAGGTCTGCCAGGGATGCCTGAGGGAGACCCTCAGAGGCAGCGAAGGCTTGGCTGTTGCTTCCTGGCAGACAGGGGTCAGGGAGTCTAGAGGAGCCAGGGCCAGGCTCTCTAGTGAAGCGACCCTCCCATGGAGTAACAGAGCAACCGATGCACACACAGGGACACTTGCAAGCTGCAGTTTCCCTGTCACATGCCCTCAGCTATTGGGACACCCCTCTGATTCCCAGTGACTACTGCGGACCTGCAGACCCCAGCTCATTCACCTCTTTCCTTTGTCTCCACAGCATGCCCAGGGCTGGAACCGGGTGTGACCAAGAATCCTGGCACCTCCATGCCAGTGTTCACGGCTCTGCCCTTCGCCACACCTGCTCCCGGCCCAGCACACGGGGTGCCCCTCATGACTACAATGGTTCCTCCAGGTGGCCCTCCGGTGCTGTCTGCCTTCCCCAGAACCCCTGTGGTGGCAGGACAGGATGGTCGAGGCCCGAATTGGGCTAGGGCTTCCAACGTCCTTGCCGAGATGAGGACAGAAGTGGGGCCTGTGAAGGCTCCTCAGGCACAGACCTTGCTCCTAAGTCAGGCCCCCCTCGTCTGGCAGGCTCCAGTCACCCTCTGCGAGGGCGTCGCATGTCCACCTCCCCGACCCCTGGCAGCTGCCCCTGTGGTGCCCGCTACGGCTGCCCAGGTCTTTGGGGGCACCAAGGCCAGTGAGGCAGACTGGCCCCAGGGCCTTCCTCTTCCAGCACCACCGGCTCCCCAGCCAGCCCCCATGATGCCTCCAGGGAACGCTGGGCCATGGCCACAAGGGGCTCATGGAGAGGGCAGCCTGGCTCCCTCCCAGGCCAAGGCCCCCCCGGATGACTCCTGCAACACCAAGAGCGTGTATGAGAACT
This sequence comes from Aotus nancymaae, assembly GCF_030222135.1. Lineage (NCBI taxonomy): Eukaryota > Metazoa > Chordata > Mammalia > Primates > Aotidae > Aotus > Aotus nancymaae. The sequence goes on from NW_026988455.1 coordinate 24,954,137, forward strand.
TCCGACTCTGGCAGCACTACAAGCCCCTGGCTCGCAGGCACCTTCCCCAGAGTCCCGACACCGAGGCGCTTTCCTGCTTCTTCATGTGAGTGTCCTCGGGGCACCGGAGCTCATCCTGCAGCTCACCCGTAAAGAGGCTGCTGGATGGAAGGGAGGTCACACTGTTCAGGGGAGCTTGCAGGGTGGTGTTGAAGGCGATGGGTTGAGCTATGGAAGGGCACATCTTCAGCAACATTAATCTGGCTGCCACTCAGGACAGACTCTCAGGGGCCTCATCTCACCTGCCCCTCACTGTCCTGTGAGTCCAGCCAATCCTTACTTTCAATCATTTTCATGACAATGTTTACAGAACACCCAGGTCAGAGAGGGTTCCCGGTCCACCATGAGCCACGGGTTGGGTTTAGGTCTTTGAGTGCCCCCCAGTGCCTCCCCTTGACCTGGGTAGTGAAGGCTGGGGGCACATCACATGGGGCTGGGGTGGGAGCTGCAGGAACCTGGCACACGCCCACTGTTCTGCCGAGGTCCCGCTGGCACAGCGGTGGAGCCTGCACAGCGGATGGTTTTGGGCCCCACACTAGGGTCAGTGCTGGGCAGGTATTTGCAGCTTCGCCCTTGATCCCTCCTAGAAAAAGGGACAATGATGCTTCATTCAGAGGATGGTGAAGAGGTGACTTGAGCTCACATATGACGCACACAACACAGTGCCCGGCACATGCTGTGACACATTACATTATAGCAGTTATGATTACTGTCCCTATTGCTATCATTATCAGAACTAGGCCATCTAGGACAGCACTCCCCAAAGCCACGGGCTCTGGTGATGGCTCTGAGTGCACCACGAGCCCAGCGGCCCAGGGCGATGGACTGTGATGACTGAGGCAGCAATGCCAGCATCTGGGAGAGTTTGTCGATTCAGTCCCAGTCCTGCCTCTCTCCATCCTGCAGTGCCTCTGTGACGCTGTGTCCCCTGCTGATGAGCAAACCCGCACTCCACGGGAGCTTGAGCACATCTACCATGCAATATACTGATCACTCCCCTAGGCAAGTCCCCTGCCCAGTGTGTAGGTGTAAGGAGGTCCCATCTTTGCTCCCAAAAATCTTGCCGCCCCTGCATCCTGGAACTGGTTACCTTCTCCCTTGGAGCTGAGTCCCGGTGCACTGGGGACCCTGATTCTCAGAATGGAGCCACCCCAGGCTCACAGGCTCCGCATGCAGTGGGCTTGGACGCTGCTCTGCTTTGGTTCTGATTTCCGCTCCTCTCCAGGACCCTGAGGCTGAGTCCCCAGGGGCTGCCTTGCTCAGAGTCCCCAGGAAGCTGGTTAAATGCTCAGTCCTGGGGCCCTGGAACCTGCACAGTTAACGTTCGCTCCCCGGTCATTCTTTGTGTGCACTGTCTCAGTCAGCTCGGGCTCTGCCATAACAAATCCTATAGACTGGATGCTTTATCAGGACAAATTCATGTATCCCAGCTCCAGAAGCCGGAAGTCCCAGGCTGAGTAGGAGAGCCCTGGTGTCTCCTCCTGCCCTTATCAGGGCTCAGATGCCATGACAGGAACCCACCCACATGACCTGCTCTAATCCTGATTGACTTCAAGAACTGATACACCAGGGCTCAGGGCTTCAGCACAGGAATGCTGGGGACACACACGTTCCACCCATAGTACTGAGTTCACTTGTCAACACTGAGGACTCAAGGGGCAGTTGGAGAGGCCACCCGGTGGCTTGTGTTGATGTTTGATCTTGGGGGCATGTCCTGGAGGCTGAGGAGCCCACCTTGGGGAGAACAGGACAGGGACACATGGCGGGACACGTGTCGGGAGGACAGGGGCTGGGTGGTGGGACCAGGTGGGCTTGGGATGGAGGGTGGGCTTGTGGACTAGGACTGACTGCACTGCCTTACAGCCCAGTTCTCTGATCCCCGGCCGAGCGGAATCCCAGCATGACTCTGGAGGAAGGACTGTGGTGGGCCGTGAGGGAATGGTAGCACACAAGCAACTTTGACCAGATGATCTATTATGAGATAGCGGGAAAGTGAGTCTGGGGTGCAGGGCAGAGCCCGCATGGCAGGGTGAGAGAGGGTGACAGAGGCCTGGTGGCCATGGTGGCTTCTCAGTGTGGAGCATGAGGAGGGTGTGGACACAGGACTTCCTGGGCCTCTGGCTCCCTCAGGAAGCTGCTCCTCCCTTCTAGGGTGCTCTGGGGTCTCTATCCTCCCCTGGTGGGAAGCCACGCCCTGCCTGGCCTGGGTACAACCCCTGCCTGATGCTGGGGGTCATGGAGGGAGCAGCCAGCATCACAGCCCAAAGGAGATCACCGCCAGCTGTGGGGATGGGGAGAAGGGGCGCTGGTGACTATAGACAGAGCAGGGTGCACTCTTCTCACAGCAGTGGCCAGAAGTCAGTTTTCACCCTTCCCAGCCTGGCCAGGATTGGAGAAACCTGCTCTGGGTCAGGGGAGACCCGCATCCAGGACACCATGAGACCCATCTCTGGCCTGCGTGCCTTTGCTCCTCATAGTCCCCTCCATTAAGACAGACAGCAGCCTCAGGGGAAAGGGGCCCTGTCTTCTGGGATGAGCTTTTGCTTCCTCCTGAGCAGGGATCTCCCAGGCCTCATCTTCCTGGGTTATCCTTCAGCGACCCACAGTCCCAACCTCAGGACTCCTGCATCTGGCCAACATTCCTGACACCTTCTGCCATAAACCCCACCCCTGGCCAGCTGAAGCCTGGAGGAAGGGTCCCCCTGGTGCCCACCAGGGCCTCGTGGCCCTGACTTGAGTCAGGAAGCCTTGTTGATGCCATGGGCTCTGCAGGGGCTGGGTGAGGGAGGGTGAGCCCAGAACTCTGGGAGCAGCTCCCTCCTGGGATGGGGGATGGGTTCCAGGGAGGGCCTGGACAGCCTGCCCGAGGCACTCCTTCCCATCCCTGCCATCGGCTGCTGCCTGGTCCTGGGGGCAGGGGGACTGGACCCTCTCAGCATGGCCTGCACCTTCTTCACCCCAGGTTCCTGGAGTTTGAGGCTGAGGAGGAAATGCAGATTCAGAAGTCGAGGCTTGAACCTCAAGGGCCATCGGCCCCTGAGGTGGTCAAGCAGCCAGGTACGGCTTCCCACATTCCCACAGGAGCCAAGGCAAAGGCCAGAGGGGCCAAGGGAGGCCACTCTCCCCACACCCCATGCCTCCCTTCAAGAGAGGGATTTGTTCCTTCCAACAAGACAGCTCAGAAGAGCCGGGGGGCTGGGCGGCCGTGGTCATAAAGTGGGTATTCACCTGGTCACGTTTCCTAGCTACTCTCTCCCTTCCTCATTCCAAAACTCAACATACAATCTGCCCAGGAAGCAGGGATGAGCAGGTAGAGCACTCAGCTTATCGGTGGCTCCAAACTTCCTCCAAAACGATGCTGTCTCACATGTGCCCCTCCTGCGGCGTCTCCCCTGCGGGCACTGTGGTTCAGGTGGTCCTGACCCAGCTGGGACCTACTTCATGTCCCCGAGCCCTGCCTTCCCCTGTGTGGTGCAGGCAGGAGGAGCAGCCCTCACCATCCTCCTCCCTCCCTGCCTCAGTGTACCTTCCCAGCAAGGCTGGCCTCAAGGCCCCGCCTGCCTGCCTGCCACCACCCAGGCCCCAGGAGCCAGTGGAGACCAAGGCCTCTGAGGAGATCCCCCCTGAAGTGGTGCAGGAGTATATAGACATCATGGAGGACCTGCTGGGGCCTCCCGTTGGGGCCACGGGGCAGCTCACGGGACAAAGGGAAGAGGGCGAAGTGGAGCAGGAAGAGGATGGGATGCTTTCAGACCCCGACCTCCTGAGCTACATTGACGATCTGTGCTCCCAGGAAGACTTCGTCACCAAGGTGGGCTGGCCTGAAGTGCTGGGGTCTGCAGGATTCTGGGCGGGGCGGCACTCACAGGTCCTTGGAATTAAGCTCTGTTCCTTAGCTACTCTGCAGGGGGTGGATGTGTGTGTTTCCATGGATTTGAGTGTCTGTGTATGTGATTCTGTGTGTTTGTGTCTGTGATTTGTTACTGTCTATGTGGGTGTGAGTGTGGCGTGTGTATGTTACTTGTGTCTGTGTCTTTTCCTGTGTCATCTGTGGGTCTGCTTGTGTGTCTGTGTGTGGTTTGTGTGTCTCTGTCTGCATGTGTGTATGCTACCAGGTCTGTGATCTGTGTGTGTGTAGCTGTGGTCGCCATGATATGAGACAGCTCCAGAAGGGTGGGGATGGGGCACTCCCTGCTTTCTGCATCTCCTCCAGGTGTCCCTGGCTCCAGGTTACTCCCTGCCCAGGAAGCTCACACTGTCTTCCTTCTGTTTCCAGGTGGAGGCCGTCATTCACCCCGGATTCCTGGAAGAACTGCTTTCCCCAGATCCACAGATGGATTTGTTGGCCCTAAGCCAGGAGCTGGAGCAGGAGGAAGGACTCACCCTTGCCCAGGTAGAGCAGGGAGGGAGGGGAACCCAGGTACCCTGGGGGCAGGAGGGACCCGGCACACAAGCCCCACCTGATTGCCTACCCCACCCTGCGGGGATGCCCGGCTTCTTGAGGAGCCACTCCGAGGTGGGGAGGTGCAGGTTCAGATGGAGCAGGATGGAGAGGAGCCAGGGAGGGGAGTCAGGATGCAAACTGCAGTGAGGCCCAGCGGGATGCCCGGCAGAGCCACACCCTCTGTCTTTGACATGAAGCCCAGCTGCCTCAGGCTTCCCTGCCTGCCACCCAAGTGCCCTGGTCTCCACCGCCCTGGGCCCTGCTCACACGTAGGGCAGTGCCAGTAAGTGCCCCCTTTCCTCCCACAGGTAGCAGAGAAGCGCTGCCTATCCCTGAAGGAGGAACGGTGTGCGAGGGCAGCCCCTAGTCATGACACCGCCCAGCTGGACTCAATGTCTTCTGAGTCTGCAGCGGGCCAAGAAGCAGAGAGAGATGTCGCTGGCCCCCAACAAGGGGGTGGCATGGAAACCTGCCCACCCCAGACAGCTGCCCTGGACCCTCAGGGACGAGGCAGAGTGTGCACTGGCATAAGCAGGTCCATAAACCCTGTTGTCCTTTTGGAGAGACTGGATTCCAGCAGGCCGAGTGCTGCCCGGTCAGACTCTCCTCCCCAGGACCACAGACCCACTCCCCAGACGGCTTCCCGGGACCCTCAGGGATGAGGCAGGGTGCACACTGGGATGGCCAGGTCCATAAACCCTGTTGTGGTTTTGGAGAGACTGGATTCCAGCAGGCTGAGGGCTGCCCGGCCAGACTCTCCTCCCCAGGACCATGACCCACCTGCCCAGGCGTGGGGACCAAGGACACCTGGGGTCCCCCTAGAGCCTCTCATGTCAACGAGTCATGCAGGCTGTCTGAGGGGTCAACTGAGGAGGAGAGGGAAATCCCTGGCATAGTTACTGTCATGGGTACCAACTACAGGCTGCGGCCCTGGAAGCTGTCCCAGAGCCCTGTCCCTGTCTCGGCCTTTCTCAGCCCAGAAGGGCAGGGACCCCAGGGAGCTCTTCAGTCCCCTCTTCAGAGAAGAGGCCTCAGCCCAGCACCTGCTCCTGCCACCAAGTCCAAGAAGCGAGCTCTCTTCAGAGGCCCATACCCTGCTGAACAGACACCCCACCTAGGGCCTGGGCTCAGAGCCTCTGGGGTGCAATCTCTGGCTTGGGGGATGTGTGGCCCCTCACAGTCCCAAAAGAGAAAGGGTGACCCCTTGCTCTCTGAGAGGAAGAAAAAGCAGCACTGTAGCCAGTAGAGGGACAGGGCAGGCTCTCTGGTGCCAATCCTCAAGGGTGGGGCTCTCAACTCTCGGACCCTCATGGCACCGGGTGATGCAAAGCAAAGACTTCTCCCCCCGTGCTGATCTTGCTGGGCATTAGCTTTGGAGGGTGGGGGAGGGAGGGAAAGGAGAGAGAGGGGGAGCAATGGGAGGAAGAGTGTGGCTGAAAGGAAAGAGGGGCCTAGGGGGAGGGGGAGGAGGTGTGGAGCAACATCTTGGGGGCCTCCTGTGTAAATATAAATAAATATAGTTGTGTTGGAAATGCTCTCGGGGCTGCTGCCTCTGTCCTCAGGGCTGTGCTGCTCAGTGGAGGGGGGTCTGTGAAGGAGTACAGAGGGACCGGGAGATGCCAAGCACTGGGGACCCACGGGGGTCAGCCCCACTCATTCCTCCAGGTGTAAGGTGCCCCGTTAGATGCTCCAGGGACTGACAGATGCTGAGGAAGCCCTGATCCCTCCACCACCCACTTACAAGCCCCCGCCTGCTTTAGTTATCAGCATCCCTGGAAAATCCTGGGATGGAGAGAGCTGGCTGGCTCTTGTTCTGCCCAGTGGGACCTGAGGAGAAGGCAGCTGCCTGCAACATCGACACAGGGAGAGGCAGCCGCTCCTGCTTAACCCTCATCAGGAAGAGCTCGGGCCCTGGGCTGAGGGGAGATGTCGAGGCGTCCAGCCACACGGGTGTGTTTGGGATACGACGGTGGGTGGGGAGCAGGGTAAGTCCCTCTGGCGGTTTCTGAGCAGGAGAGTCTTGTCCAATTGGTGGAAGCAGATGCTCCTTGCTGTGGCCACAGGGACTGGCCTCAGGGGCCCTCAGGGTCCTGCATGGAGCCCCTCCACAGCTATGATTCCCTTCCCATATGGTGACTGAACTCTTGTGTGGAATTGCTGCAGACACAGATTCACACTGGTATCTAAAACAGTTCCCTCCCAACCCACCATCACCAATGGGCACAAGCATGGCCAGCCCGCCAGGTACAGGGTGGGTGTGTCTGCTGGTCCCAGGGCCAGGGAGAGCTGGGACCCAGGCCAAGAGCGGCCGAGGGTCAGCCGCCCCTCTGCCAGGCACAGACGCCAAGGGCAGAGCAGGCGCTGCCTGAGATGTGGCTGTCTGGGAAGTGCCCTGGGAGTCGGGGGCTAGGCGTTCGCTGAAGGGAGACTTTCAGAGTCTAAGAGTGAGATGAGGACTGCATCGGGAGAGGGACTGAGGCTGGGGAGGACGCTCTGCTCTTTCCCATTGTCCCGTCCTCCTCATCTCTGAACTCGCCTCTCCCCATGTGGCCGGCCTCTACCCCCTTACCCCTAACCCACCTCTCAGAATCTCAGATCCCAGCACAGACAGGACCCAGCACCCACCCCAGTTCCCTTCTGGCCAACACCTTCTTCACTGTCTGACTTCCGATTCCTCCCCAGAGTCCTTGGTGGCACTGGACCACGGTGACTGTCAGAGCACCGGTCCCAGCACTGCCTGTATGCAGAGCTGTGGTCATGATGCCAGGGGCTGGCCCAGCAGCAGAGGCTGGTGAGGCACAGCTGTCCGGTACATGGCGGACTGGCCCCTCTGCCTAGTGACAAAGGGAGCCATGTTTGGGTCCTCTCCGGCTCCATCCTCCCCCAGAACACACCAGTCAGCTGGACAGATGCCCCTCTGCCCCATCCCTTCTGCTCCATGTGGGCAGTGTTGGAGTCCAGCCCTCTGTGGCCTTTGGGAAGAAGAGTTTATCTTGGCAGGGCTTCCCCAGCTCAGTGCACATCAGCCCATCGGGGAAAATGTGGGGAGTGAAGAGTCACTGGTGGGTGATGTGCGCAGCTCCCGTGATTCCTCTACCTTCAGGGTCATCTTCAGGAGACAAGGTAGCACCTCCCCTTTGCAGGGTTGAGGAATGGTAAGTGAGCCGTGTTTGAAGGGAACGTGGTGTGTACCCTGGTGTGTGTGGGTGCTCAGCCAACTTCCTCACCTAAGGATGAAAGTGACACCTCGGCTTAGTGACATCTCGGGACTCCTGCTGGCTACCCCACTGGCTGTTGTCTGCCCCATGTCCCTGTCCTTGTTTTGGCTGAACCATTCCCAGGAGGAAGAAACTGTGCTTCCTCCACCTCTGTGTCCCCCCTCTGCCCTACAATCTGCCCCTAAACGGGGACAGTGGGGCTGACTGGGGGGCCCTGATAAACTGAATGTTCATTTCCCCCCACCTGCCCAATTCCTATGTTGAAGACCCAATCCAGGATAGGTGATGGTATTTGAAGATGGGGCCTTTGGGAGTTCTTCAGGGTTAGAGAGACCATGAGAGTGGGGCCTTAATGTTGGGATTAGGGCCCTGGTAAGAAGCAGAGACCCCAGAGCTCTCTCTCCCCAAGAGGAGGACACAGTGAGAAGGCAGCCATCTGCAAGCCAGGAAGAGAGCCCTCACCAGAAGCTCACCACACTGGGACCCTGACCCTAACCTTGGACTTCCAGCCCCTAGACTGTCACAAATATATTTCTTTTCTTAATACATACCCTTCCCATCCCCCAAGTCTATGACACTTTACCCTAGCAGCCCTATGTGACTAGCACAACGTCCATCATCTCAGGAACTTCCTTCCTAACTGGTATCTGGAAACTGCATCAGAGCCATGGGAAAGAATGAAGAAAGGCTCAGTCCTTTACGACGGTCAGCACACCTCCACTCCAAGTGCAGCGTATCACACGTGAACCAGGAGTGCTGTGGAACACAGTGAAAGGGAATCTGTAAACACCCATGACGTCATCACATCCATGCTCAGGGAAGCCAGGCAGCTCGCTCACAGCAGGTGCCGGGGGTGTGCTGAGGCTCTCAGTGGGCTTGGCCTCCCTGCTCATGCACCCAGTTCACATAGAAAAATACAATAGAAATCACATAGGAAAAAAATGATAGAAACCAATATACCCACCACGTAGATGTGGGCCATGTTAACATTCTACCCTTTGCTCATTTTTAAAATAAAAGCTTTATTAAGACATTCACATAGCATGCTTTCACTCACTGAAATTGTACAATTTGTGTTTTACATAGAATTTGCAACCATCACCACATTAAATTTATTTATAGAATTTGCAGCCATCACTGCATTAAGTCTACTTACAGAATTTGCAAGCATCACCTCGATAAACTTTAGAACATTTTTATCGCCTCAAAAAGAAACCCCTGGTTGGGCATGGTGGTTCACTCCTGTAATTCTAGCACTTTGGGAGGCCGAGGCAGATGAATCACCTGAGGTAAGGAGTTCACAACTAGCCTGGCCAACACAGTGAAACTCCGTCTCTACTAAAAATACAAAAAATTAGCTGGGTGTGGTGGCGGGTGCCTGTAATCCCAGCTACTTGAGAGGCTGAGGCAGGAGAATCACTTGGAGGCGAAGTCTGCAGTGAGCCGAGGTCACGCCACTGCACTCCAGCCTGGGCAAGAAGAGCAAAACTTGGCATCAAAAAAAAAAAAGGAAGAAAGAAAAGAAAAAACCCCTAGTTTGTGTGCGGTGGCTCATGCCTGTAATGCCAACACTTTGGGAGGCCAAGGTCGGTGGATCATTTGAGGTCAGGATTTGAAGACCAGCCCGGCCAACATGGCAAAACCCCTTCTCTACTAAAAATACAAAAACTAGCTAGGTGTGATGGCACACATGTGATCCCAGCTACACGAGAGGCTGAGGCAGGAGAATTACTTGAACCCCAGAGGCGGAGGTTGCAGTGAGCTGAGATTGTGCCACTGCACTCCAGACGGGGTGACACAGTGAAAAAAAAAAAAAAAAAAAAAACTCTGTCTTTTAGCTGTCCCCCATCTGCACCCTAGGCCTACGTAGCCACGAATTTACTTTCTACATAGCTTTACATACTCTGGACTTTCATATGAGTGGAATCATACAATATATGTCTTTCACAATCTGTCTTATTTTACTATGACTATTTCCAAGGTTCATCCATGTTTTTAGCATCTATCATCACATCAAATCTTTTTGTTGCTGAATAATATTCCATTGGTGGATATCCTGAAACTTATTTATACATCAGGTGATGAACACTTGGGTTGTTTTCACTTTTTGGCTATTGTGAATAATACTTCTAAGAAATTTGTGTACAATGTTTTGTGGGGATGTATGTTTTCATTTCTCATAGCTATATACCTAAGAGTGAAATTGATGGGCCATATGGAAACTCTATGTTTAACAATTTCAGAAGGTACCAGACTATTTCCAGAGTAGAGATACTATTTTATATACCCACTAGCTGTGTGAGGGTCTCAGTTTTTCTCTGTATTCCAGTTGTTTATCATAATCATATTCCAGCTCTTTTTCATAAAGTCATCCCAGTGATTCTAAAGTTGCGTCTCATCGTAGTTTTCATTTGCGCTTCCCTGGCGTTGAACCTCTTTCATGTGCTTATTGGTCATTTGTGTATCTTCTTTGAAGCAATGTGCACTCGACATTTTCTCATTTTTAACTGGTTTGTGTGTTTTCACTGCGTTATAAGAACTCTCTATGTATTCCCAATAAAAATCCTTTTGGGGGGCCAGGTGAAGTGGCTCACCCCTGTAATTCCAGCACTTTGGGAGGCCAAGATGGGTGGATCACCTGAGGTCAGGAGTTCAAGACCAGCCTGGCCAATGTGGTGAAACCCCGCCTCTACTAAAAATACAAAACTTAGCTGGGCATGGTGGTGTGTGCCTGTAATCCCAGCTACTCTGGAGGCTGAGGTAGGAGAATCACTTGAACCTAGGAGGTGGAGGTTGAAATAAGCTCAGATCATGCCACTACACTCCAGCCTGGGCAACAAAGCAAGATGCCACCCCAAAAACAAACAAATAAATAAACAAACTCTTTACAGGATATAATTTGCAGTAATAGTGTCCTATTCCATGGGTTGTACTTTCTTTTTTTTTTCTCCTTATAGATGCAGGGTCTCATTATGTTGCCCAGGATGGTCTTGAACTCCTGAGCTCAAAAAAATCCTCCCCCACCTTGGCCTCACAAAGTGCTGGGATTACAGACCTGACCTACTGTGCCCAGCTGTCGTTTACTTTCTGAATAGTATCCTTTGAAGCACAGCAGAAGTTTTTTACTTTGAATGAAGTCCAATTTATCTATATGTTCTTTTGTTACTTGTGCTTTTGGTGTCATATTTAAGAAATCACCTAGGTCATAAAGATTTAGTCCTATGCTGCTGCTTTTGAAAAAATCATTTAAAGCAATTTGAAGTGTACAGTGCAGTCATGTCGATCTCGGCTCACCGCAACCTCCACCTCCTGGGTTCAAGCAATTCTCCTGCCTTAGCTTCCCGAGTAGCTGGGACTACAGGCACGCGTCACAATGCCCGGCCAAGTTTTGTATTTTTAGTAAACATGAGGTTTCACCATGTTGGCCAGGCTGGTCTCAAACTCCTGACATCAAGTGATCTGCCCACTTTGGCCTCCCAAAGTGCTAGGATTACAGGCATGAGCCACTGCACACAGCTTAAAATTGTTTTTAATACAATCAGTAAAGTTCGTAATCTTGTGATGCTAAAATAATAGAGGAGATTCAAATTAAGAATGCCAGCACTGAAAGAGAAGATATAACCACAGATCCTGTAGTCACTAAAGAGATAATAAAAGAACATACTAACAACTACATGCACACTCATGTTAAAAACTAACATGGGCAGGGCGTGGTGGCTCAGCCTCTAATCTCAGCACTTTGGGAGGTCGAGGCGGGTGGATCACCTGAGGTTGGGAGTTCAAGACCAGCCTGACCAACATGGAGAAACCTTGTTTCTACTAAAAATACAAAATTAGCTAGGTGTGGTGGGGCATGCCTGTAATCCCAGCTACTTAGGGGGCTGAGGCAGGCGAATTGCTTGAACCCAGGAGGTGGAGGTTGCAGTGAGCCTGGGCAACAAGAATGAAAACTCCATCTCAAAACAAAAAAGAAATGTTACTAGATGATACTGTGTTACCTACGTCCATAAATTAATTTCTTCTTGATTGGCTCACAATTATACTTTTCATGCTGACAATATTCAGAGACCAATCTTGTGGACTAAACATTTTTGTGTTCATCTTTCTTAATTGACAAAAATTATATGTAATTATCTTATCTAACATGTTATTTTGAAATACGCAAACATTGTGAAAGGACTAAATTGAGCTAATTAACATATATTACCTGGTTTTCTTCTGTCATGAACACATCCAATCTGCTCTCTTCACAAGTTTCAAGAATACAATGCATTGTACAGTCACTCTGGACCACATAGATGACAGTGGTCCCATAAGATTATCATCTCCTTTATTTTTTTTGAGACAGAGTTTCACTCTGTTGCCCAGGCTGGAGTGTAGTGGGGTACGACCTTGGCTCACTGCAACCTCTGCCACCCAGGTTCAAGCAATTCTCCTGCCTCAGCCTCCCGAGTAGCTGGGATAACAGGTGCCTGTCACCACATCCAGCTAATTTTTGTAGTTTTTAGTACAGACAGGGTTTCACCATCTTGGCCCGGCTGGTCTTGAACTCCTGACCTTGTGATCCACCCACCTCAGCCTCCCAAAGTGCTGGGATTACAGGCGTGAGCCACAGTGCTCAGCATTTTTTTTTTTTCCTAACTATATACTATCTAGGTTTACATAAGTAAACTCTATGATGTTCTCACAATAACAAAATTACATTATGACACATTTCTCAGAATGTATCCCCACTGTCAAGCAATGCATAACTGTATTATGGTTATCGTACATTACGTCTCTTAAACTCTTTCCTCTTACCTAACTGAAATTGTGTATCCTTTTATGAATATCTCTCTATAACCCCACCCCCAGTCCCTGGTAACCACAATTCTACTCTCAATTTATACATGTTCAACGTTTTAAGATTCCACATGTGAGATCATACAGTATTTGTCTGTCTGGCTTATTTCATTTAACATAATGTCCTCCAAGTTCATCCATGTTATCAAAAGGAGAGGATTCCTCCTTTTTTAAGGCAGTATAATATTCCATTGTGTATATATGGTCTAATTTTTTTAAGGTATGCACTGGTATTACCACAATTTTTGGAAATATGACAACAGCTTAGCTATGAAAGATAATGCTTCTATAAAGGCATACAAATAAACATCTTGCTAATGACATTTGACTTAAAGAAATAGCTAATAATAAGTAATTGAAGAGGGAAAAAGGTTTTATTGTTTTTTGTTTTTGCTGGACGTTTCTGTGGCAACCATAGACATATTTTGCTATAGCAATTCCAACACAGGTGGAAAATAAACTTAAAATTTCACCAAGTTTACTCTGGTTGTACCCCTCTTGGGTTCAAGTCTCGAATCAAGGTGATATTATCATATGTGAGCCTTGTAGGAGTCTGACATCTAGGAACCATTTTTATGTCAATATTTTGTTTGTGAACATCAGTACTCACAAGTAACACCTTCTCTCAACCATGTAACGACTGACATGCACAGCTCCCCTGAAACAATCAGAGATATTGGGCTCCATTACTTTGTGTGCAGGTTTTTCTTGGCTGACCCTGTCAACAGGACTCTTAGCAAATGGAGAGCAAAAGCCTTAACTTGCTTACAACAATGGGGCCAGATAGGTTTGATTTACATTTACTGACAGAGCAAATCAGGCTTTGCACAGTCTGATATCTCTTCTTCTATTTGGATAGGTGCTTTAGAATCAGTTGGAGAGGATCCTCATAAAAATCAAGAAAAAGACAATTGATCATCCAAGGCCAAACTAATATGTTTTTTCAAGACTTGGCTTGGACAAAAAGGAGGCTGTTTGAGTAGGCACTTAGATATTAATTACGTCACTTTTGCAATTACTATAAATTGCTGTTGTTGTCAAATCTGTTACTAATAGGGTCTTAAATGTTAATGTGAAGCCGCTTTTTTACGAGTCCATGATTCTACATAAATGAGCCTGAAACAATTTACATGTTCAAACCTGATGAATACCTGAAACTAAGCTGGTGGTATACATCTGAAAACCATATCATCTTCCCAGGTTCAGGGAAAGTCAACAGGAAGGACTGTAAGAGGAACATTTCCACTTACAGCAGCACTTGTATAGAAGATATTCAAAGTGAATGGTCAAAAATGCTGAACAATTCAATTTCTATGAACTGTCCAGAATAAGCAGACCTACAGATAGAAATAGTGGTTGCCAAAGGCTGCGGTGTCTGAGGGAAATGAAAGGTGATGGATAAAGAACACAGTTTCTTTTAGAGTGATGAAAATTTCTAAAACTGATTTTGTAACAGTTACACAACTCTGTGACTACACTAAAAACTACTGAATTGCACATTTTAAATGGGCAAATTGCATGGTATGTGAACTATGTTTTTATGAAGCTGTTACAAAAGAAAACCTCTAAAAGAGTGAATGGCCAACGTGGGGAAAAAGAGATGAAAGGTCCTATCAGAAAAATAAGCTACAGATTAAATGTGCAGGATAAGGCTAGAGTGAATCCTGTGCTGTTGGATTAAAGCTGAAGATAGTATGAATTCATGTTTATTTTAATATAGAAAGGTAGATGTTTATAGAAATAGGTATGTGTGTAGATAGGCATTTACAGAAATAGATATGTGTACATGGGTCAGTAAATATACAACTGTTTCCTACCTCTGTCCCTGAGGGGACCAGAAGCATAGCTAGTGTCTACACCTTAGATTCTAAATACCATTCTTTAATAAAAGAAGCCAGGGAAGGTCAGTTCAGGGCTAGGACAGGGAAAATGCAAGATGAACTTGGAACATCTTGTAGTATAGAAATTAAGGGTCGTTCTCAATGGCTAAAGCTGGAAAAATTTAAGTAACAAAATAATATTAAATTATAACCTAATGAATAAAATAAGTAGCCATGAGTCCATAGTGATACAAATAAATGACTAAATATAGAAATAACAGGAGTGGGCCTGGCATGGTGGCTCATGCCTGCAATCCCTGCACTTTGGGAGGCCAAGGTGGGCAGATTATGAGGTCAAGAGATCAAGACCATCCTGGCCAACATGGTGAAACTCCATCTCTTCTAAAAATACAAAATTAGCCGGGCGTGGTGGCGCATGCCTGTAATCCCAGCTACTCAGGAGGCTGAGGAAGGAGAATCGCTTGAACCTGAGAGGCAGAGGTTGCAGTGAGCTGAGATCACACCACTATACTCCAGCCTGGGCAACAAGAACAAGACTCTGTCTCAAAAAATAAACAAATAAATAAATAAGTATCAGGAGAGAACAGACATATCTTCATTACAGAACAATTCCCAATAAATGGAGAAAATTTAAGGAATAAAAATCAACTTAAGAACACCATGGTAATTAAGTTGCTAGAGGCAAGATCCATCAATGAATGCTAAAATTAAAGGACAAAACATTAAGAAGAGATATTTAGTGGGGTGCTATGGCTCACACCTATGACCTAATAATTTGGGAGGCTGAGGTGAGAGGATCACTTGAGCCCTGGAGTTTAAGATCACCCTAGACAACACAGGGAGACCCCATCTCTACAATATTAAAAAAATTAGCCAGGTGTGGTGGTGGTGCATGTCTGTAGTCCTAACTACTTGGGAGGCTGAGGTGGGAAGATTGCTTGAGCCGGGGAGGTAGAGGCTGCAGTGGGCCGGGATTGTGCCCCTATACTCCAGCCTTGGTAAAACAGCAAGACCCTATCCTGTCTCCAAAAAAAAAAAAATTATGTATCTTAAAATTGTCTTCCTAAAATATGTTAATTTCTTTTTCTCTTTCTTTCCTTTCTTTTCTTCCTTCATTCTTTCTTTTTTGAAACAGACTTTCTCTGTCACCCAGGCTGTAGAGCAGTGGGGTGATCTCAGCTCACTACAACTTCTGTCTCGTGGGTTCAACCAATTCTCCTGTCTCAGCCTCCCAAGTAGCTGGTACTACAGGCGTGCACCACCACATCTGGCTAATTTTTGTATTTTTAATAGAGACAAGGTTTACCATGTTGGCCAGGCTGGTCTTGAACTCCTGACCTCAAGTGATCTGCCTGACTCAGCCTCCCAAAGTATTGGGATCAGTCAAATACTTGTTAATTGCTAAGGTGGTTTTAATATTGTGTTCACAAATTCTTTGATAATCCTTTCTCCAGGAGATACAGCTTAATTTCCCTCCCTTGGCATATGGGCTAGGTGTGGTGACTACTTCTAAAAATAAGAGTATGATAAGAGAAAAATGATAACATCATGGTAGCAAAACCTGTCAGACTTCACCTGCACCAAGTAATCAGGGTCAACATCACCAGAAAAGTCATATTGGTATCATGTACCCTTTGATAAGATACAGTGAAGACACTCACCTGTGTGATATTCTTACAAATAGTTGGTAGTGCCAATCTAATAAGAAAACATCAGATAAATCCAAATCGAGACACTATGTAAAGGCCCCGCCCAGTTCCCTTCAAGTGTCAAGGTCATGAAAGACACAGACTGACAGACTTACAGACTGGAGGAGACTAAAGAGATGTGACCACTAAATGCTACATGGGATCCTTGATTGAATCTAGATCAGAAGAAGGGGAAGAGTGAAAACCTAGTGGAAAATGCAAATCAAGTCTGTAGTTCAGTTAATAGTATTGTCCCAATGTTAGTTTATTAGCTCTGGCAAACGTACCACAATTGTGTAAGATGTTAACATTGGGAGGGAAACGGGAACTGACCCACTGGCCCATGGCATCCTACTGTAAAAAGAGACTTCACTTATTCATATATTTACTGTTGGCTTAGACTCATAAGGCTTTATTTTTTTCCCCCATGCTTTGTAAGTCATTAGTGTACTCAATTAGATTGATACTCCAATTGTCCCAGATTTGGCCAATAGGTGGGAGTTCCTTCAGACTGACTCTTCTGTCCTAGTGGGATATTCCATCTTTCTTTCTTTCTTTTTTTTTTTTTTGCATTTCCCTTTTGGCCTGACAAGGTATTCTGGGATCATCGAATCCTAGTCCTGGAAGCAGCCCCTTCTTCATGTCATCCTTTCATTACTGGGAAGTGGTGTTACAAGATCTGGATACTGCCTGTGCTCACTGCTACTGGTGTGTCCGTGCTTCTTAGTCTTTTCAGTGGACAGACCTAGAAAATACATATGTGTGTATACACATGCATATACATGCACACAAAGATGCATGTGCACATAAACATGCATGGACACACACATACGCATCTTAGGAATCAAAAGTTCATACCAATACTTCCAATTCTAGTCCATCCTCACAGGATTCTCTGTTTGCCCCATTCCTCCTTTGTAGGACTTTTCTTCCACAGTGAGAACCCTGGCTCCCAACAACACAGACACATGTACTCATTTGCTCAATCCGATAATGTATATAAAATAGTTTCAGGATGACTCTGCCCATACCACTACAATATACAAACCTACTAGAGTTTGGATTTGTTTGTAATTCTAATTCACATATAACAAACCCTACCCAATCAAGACTGAGGGGGTATAGTCAAACACTACCTGCATTACTTTTCCTTCTTTCTTATGCGAGAGGTAACACACTGTATAGACTTTTTCCACTTTGCTCTTTAACATTTCCTTTAAAACTCACTCCATTAACAGTTTGCTGATATCTTCTTCATTCTCTTCACAGTTACATCTGACTCCCTCATGTGTTATTCAATCCATTTCCTATGCCTGAATGTCCAAGCAACTTCCAATATTTTGCAACTATAAATAATGCTGATAAGTAATCATGTGCACATGTACATTCATATCACTGAGTGACTTTTTTTTTTTTTTGTAACGGAGTTTTTCACTCTTTTTGCCCAGGCTGGAGTGCACTGGCATGATCTCAGCTTACCTCAACCACCTCCTGGGTTCAAGCAATTCTCCTGACTCAGCCTCCCAAGTAGTGGGATTACAGGCATGAGCCACCACGCCTTGCCTGACACTCTTTTTTTTCTTTTGAGACAGAGTTTTGCTTTGTTGTCCAGGCTGGAGTGCAGTGGCATGATCTCGACTCACTGCAACCTCTGCCTCCCAGGTTCAAGCAATTCTTGTGCCTCAGCCTCCTGAGTAGCTGGGATTACAGGCGACCGCCACCACGCCTGGCTGACTTTTTTGTATGGAGTTTCACTCGTTGCCCAGGCTGGAGTACAATGAGACGATCTCAGCTCACTGTAACCTCCGACTCACGGTTCAAGCAATTCCCCTGCCTCAGACTCCCAAGTAGCTGGGATTATAGGCATGCACCAGCACGCCTAGCTAATTTTGTATTTTCAGTAGAGATGGGGTTTCAGCATGTTGGTTAGGCAAGTCTCAAACTCCTGACCTCAGGTGATCTGCCCTCCTTGGCCTCCAAAAATGCTGGGATTACAGGCATGAGCCACTGCACCCAGCCTCAGGATTAACCCTTTATCAGAGAAATATGGTGATTTGGAATATGTTGATAAGGATTTTTTGCAGTCATTTGTCTTTGATGTTATGGTACACTTTGTCCATGCAAATGATTTTTGGTATCTGTAGTATTTATTTATTAATCCTGTATTGGCTCTGGATTTAGAAGTAGAAAGCCTCTCCCTATATTAGGTTAAAGATTATTTCATCCATGTCTCCTTCTAACATTTAAAAAATTTTTTCACATTGAAATCTCTGACCTATTAGAAATTCTCATGTATGAGAGGAATGGAATTTTATTATTTTCCAAGTGGCTAGTCAATGTCCCATTTATTAAAAGAATATTTGCCACAGTTATTTGATATTCCACCTTTCTGATAGGTGGAATGCATTTTTAAATGCATTCTGCTCTTTTATTTATGTTATTTTGACCTATTCATGTGCCAGTACTATGCTGTTTAAATTACAGAGGCTTTGTAAAGTTTTCAAATCTGGTAGGGCTAGTCCCTCTAAAGCACTTCCTGTGCAGTATTTTTGTAGCAATTCTTATGTTAAATTTTCCATATGGATTTTAGGATTAACTTATAGTCCATGTCAATGAAAAAACTCATTAGAATTTTTAATGAGATTGTAGAATTTTGTAAATTATAAAGTTAGTGAGAGAGACTCACATCTTCATTATATTGAGATGTTTTCCAAGAAGAGAGGATGCCTTTCTATTTATTGAAATCTACTTTTTGTTTCAGTGGTGCTTTACAGTTTTCTACTTACTGGTTTGGAATATTCTTTATTAAACTTATTCCTAAATATTTTACCCTAATCCAATGTTACCAAAATTGGAGTCATTAATTTCTTTTTTTTTATTTGAGACAGTTTTGCTTTTGTTCCCCAGGCTAGACTGAAATGGTGCAATCTCGGCTCACCTCAATTTCCACCTCCCTGGTTCAAGTGATTCTCTTGCCTCAGCCTCCCAAGTAGCTGGGATTACAGGCAAGCGCCAGCATGCCTGGCTAATTCTGTATTTTTAGTAGAGACAGGGTTTCTCCATGTTGGTCAAGCTGGTCTTGAACTCCCAAACTCAAGTGATCTGCCCGCCTTGGCCTCCCAAAGTGCTGGGATTACAGGCGTCAGTCACCACTCCTGGCCTGGAGTCACTAATTTTATATTTCATTTTGTGCTATTTTTAGGTATTAACAGCCAGGTCTATTATATTCCAGAGTTCAGAAAGAGTAACCCTAAAGAAGATGTTTTGGTAGTATGTTTTTTCTTTTCAAAAAACCTATAACTGAATGTTGTGTGGTAGTGTTAGGCATAGATTTCTTATTTCCATAAAACACTAATATTCATTTCTGGTGTGGTTTTCTACTAACTCAATCAAAAACATTCTTTTCCCTTTCTCTCATCACCGTTTTTATCTAAAAGAGAGGTTTCAGATGTATGTAGCAGAGACATTATAAAAAAAAAAAAGTTGTTTTATTTATTTATTCTTTTATTCAGATGGAGTCTTGTCGCCCAGGCTGGAGTGCAATGGCATGACCTCGTTTCACTGCAACCTCTGCCTCCCAGGTTCAAGTGATTTCCTGCTCCAGCCTCCCAAGTAGCTGGGATTACAGGCTCCCACCACAACACCTGGCTAATTTTTGTGTTTTTAGTAGAGATGGGGTTTCACCATGTTGGCCAGGCTGTTTACAAACTCCTGACTTCAAGTGATCCACTCGCCTCAGCCTCCCAAAGTGCTGGGATTACAGGTGTGAGGCACCGCATCCCGCCTGTTTTTTATTTATATATTATTTATCAGGTCCATTTTGAGTGAATGGCCACAGAAACTTCCTATGGAAAAACACTTTGAAGTAAAAAGTCAATATATATGCTGGAATGGTTATTATTTCTAATTATATTCTCTGCAGAAAGTTTTAAACTGCTGGCATGAAATGAGCCCATACTATACATATGCGTGCATGTGCGCATACCCGACCCCCAAACACACACACTTTGCTTCCCTTGTGACTTCAGCTCTGGCCATTGGAGAACTCACTGAGGCAAAATGGCTTCAGTGAAAATGTGTTGATGAGGGCTGTCTCCAGTGGTCCAAGGCCATCCCCACCAAAGCTAGCCTGAAGATCATCTCCAGCTAAGATGTTGGGGTCAGTGACTGCCATGTTATTCTTTCATCTATCCTCCCAACGTGAATTCTCCCAAACTAAAATCTCTTTCTATTCATGCTGGTGAAAATCCCCCCCGAGGCAGCAGTGGCTCCAAGCACTGGGGAGACTGACCATGCAGTCAATACTTGGTGCTTAAGGCACAGGGCCAGGACCAGGACCAGTCTTGAGGTAGGCATTTGTTCAGATTTGAGGCATTTAGGCTCTGGGGATCTGGGGATCAAGGAACAGGAGGGATTACAGCAAAAGGGGCAGTGCCTTGGGCTGGATAGACAAGTGGGTGGTTTCAGAGCCTTAGCTCCTGACTGGAGTTTTAAAGAAGGTTGTGGCTGAAGGGCTGGATCACTGGAACACAGGCATAGTTAACATGACAGAGAAGCGAATAAATGCCCTTAAATCTGGCATCAGGGAAGTTGATTGTGTGGCTAGTGGCTCTCATCACAGACACTGGAAGACATAGGAAGAGGTGAGGTTGAAGGCCATAATATCCCTGTCCCATAGGACAGTAATCTAGAATTCATGTCTAGAATACAAGAAGTTGAATGCCCTGGGGTTCTGCTCAACAGATCAGTGAATGAGGTACATAGCCAGGTATGTAGCTGTGTAGAGAAGCAGTTTATTAAAACAAAAGGCCATAAAATACAAAGCACTGCTGTGCAGAAAGTAAAGCATGAACCAACCATCTCATCATCAATGAAAGAAAGCAACTTTTTTTTCGCCATTCCATATCAGAAAAGTGGAACATCTATTACTGATTTCTGCCATCTTCACACTTACGGAGCAGGGAAAGGAATAGTGAGGAGAGCATTCTTATGGCAGGAGTTGATGGCTAGACATGAATTTTGGCAGTCCAGAAGACAGAATGTTATGGACTAAATTGTGTCCCTCCCCGCCCCAATTCATATATTGAAGCCCTAATCCCCAATGTGACTGCATACAGGACATTTAAAGTTGTAATTAAGGTTAAAATGAGGTCTTTACGGTGTTGCCCTAATCCAGTATCACTGGTGTCCTTACAACGAGAGACACCAGGAAAATGTGTGTACAAATAAGCTATGTGATGCCACAGAGGGAAGGCAGCCATCTGCAGGCCAAGGAGAGATGCCTTAGTAGAAACCAAACCTGCCAACATCTCATTCTAGGACTTTCAGCTTCCTGAACTGTGAGAAGATAAATGTCCTATTGCTTAAGACACCCAGTCTGGTGTTTTCTTATGTCAACCCTAACAAATTAATACAGATTTTGGTACTATGACTGGGATGCTTCGTAACAAACCTACAACGTGGAAGTGGCTTGGAACTGGGTACTTGGTAGAAAGAAGCTAGAAGAGGTTTGAGGCACATGCTAGAAAAAGCCTGAATGGGCTTTAAAACACTGTTGGTAGGAAGATAGATGTTAAAGGTTCTGGGCTGGGTGTGGTGGCTCAAACTTTGAGAGGGCAAAGCAGGAGGATCATTTGAGGCCAAGTGTATGAGACCAGCCTAAGTAACACAGCAAAAACTCGGATCTACAAAATGTGTGGGTTTTTTTGTTTGTTTTAAATTTTAAGGAATGCATAATTGGAAACTGGAATCCTTGCAAAGGACTTGCACAAACTGCATTCAAGTGTTTTGTGGAGTACAGAACTTATGAGTGAGGCAGTGCAGGATATTCAGGTGATATTTCTACACAAAGTGATGCAAGCATAGCCTGTTTTCTCCTTGCTGTTTATAGGAAAATGTGAGAGGAGAAAGATAAATGGAAGGAACACTTAAGCAAAAAAGAACCAGTACTTAAAGATTTGAAAAATTCTCAGCCTGTTCACATTGCAATAAATGAGAAAGTATGTTCTCAAAAGAACACTAGGGTGTGTCTGGACAATCACATGATAGAGAGTTTAGTGTAGGTCTGAATGGAACCGATGAACCATCTCACCAGAAATGCTCCCAGCTTGAACTGAATAGAGAAAGAGACAGGACAAAATGAAGGCAGGCTGTTGGACTGGGATTCCACAGGAAGGTACAAGAGAGCTATCCAGCTGCAAACATAAGTTAATCTTCAAGAAAAGGGAAGAATGTGATTCTCAAAGGTTCTAATGAGCCTAGAGCATACAGGTCTAGAGGGCAAGCATGTCTCCTCAATTTCAGTGGGCCAGGAGCCGCTGCCCAGGGCTAAGGGAGCAACGCTGTGGCTCCCGTGAGCCCACAAAGCAAGGGTGCCAATCCAGCTGGCCCAGAGGGCAGAGCACTGAGCCAAAGGAGATTATTCTCAAGACTTAAAATCTAATGGAAGTTGCCTTGCTAGGTTTGAGACTTGCTTGGGATCCATCATTCCTCATTTCTTTCTCATGTCTCGCTTTTGGAATGGGGAAGTCCAGCCTCTGCTTGTCCCACCATTATATAATATTTTGGAAGCAGATAATCCATCTGGTTTCACAGGATCACAGCTGGAGAATTTTGCCTAAGGATGAATTGTACCTTAAATCTCACTCACACTTGATTTAGATGATATTTAAATGAGATTTTGGATCCAGAGTTGATGTTGAAATGGGTAAACAATTTTGGGACTGTTGGGATCATGTGAATGCATTTTGCATGTTAAAAGGACCTAAACTTTGGTAGTGGCGTATCATAGACCAAATTTGGTTTCCCAAAAATTGTTGAAGTCCCAGCCCTGCAGTGTGGCTGTCTGGAGATAGGGCCTTAAAGAAGGTTATTAACGTTAAATGAGGCACGTGGCTATGGCCCTATTCAAAATGACTGGTATCCCTACAAGAAGAGGAACTCACGCCAGGAAAGCATCCACACAGAAAAAAGGCCATGTGAGGACATGGCCAGAGAGCAGCCATCCACAAGCCAAGCAGACAGGCTTTAGCAGCAACCAAACCTACCAATACCTGGATCTGGGACTTCCAGCCTCTATAAATATGAAAATACATTTCACCCAGCCTGGGGTACTTTGTTATGGAACCCCTAGCAAGCTAAGACAAATTATGAATATACAAAGCAAACCAAAAATCAACTCTCTTATGATTGATGAAACAAAGCTACATTTTTTGTTTCCGTTCCACTTCAGGAAACTGAAGCATTTACTAGTGATTTCTGCCAGCTTCACACTGACGAGGAAAGGAAAGGTCAGAAGACCTCTTGTGGTAGGAGCTAATGGCCAGACTTGGTCCTCCTGTGTCTATGCAAGTGAGACTTCTGGCTAAAGCCACGCCCACACTCCTTGCAGACATAGGGCTTCTCCCCAGAATGGGTCCGCTGATGTCGGATGAGGGCAGACTTAAAGCCGAAGCCACGCCCACACTCATCACAAATGCAGGGCTTCTCTCCTGAGTGTGTCCTTTGGTCAGAGATAAGGTGTGACTTCTGGCCAAGTCCTTGCCCACACACCCTGTCTACATAAAGCTCCTCCTCTGAGTGTGTCCTCTGGTGTCGGGTGAGAAGTGACTTAAAGCCAAAGGCACGCCCACACTCCGCGCACAGATAAGGCTTCTCCCCTGTGTGTGTCCTCTGGTGTCTGATGAGAGTGACCTTCTGACCAAAGCCACGCCCACACTCAGGGCACAGGTAGGGCTTCTCCCCTGTGTGTGTCCTCTGGTGTCCGATGAGGGTGACCTTCTGGCTAAAACCCCGCCCACACTGGGGGCACTGGTAAGGCTTCTCCCCTGTGTGTGTCCTGTGGTGCCTGATGAGAGTGACCTTCTGGCGAAAGCTGTGCCCACACTCAGCACAGACATAAGGCTTCTCCCCTGAGTGTGTGACCTGATGACTAAGGAGGAGTGCCTGCTGCCTGAAGCCACGCCCACACTCAAGACACAGGAAGGGCCTCTCACCGGTGTGTGAGCTCTGGTGCTGGAGGAGTGATGCCTTCTGGCAAAAGCCTCTCCCACACTCGGGACACACGAAGGGCTTCTCTTCCAAGTGTGTCCTCTGGTGTAGAATGAGGGCTATCTTCTGGCGGAAGCCTCGCCCACACTCCTGACATACAAAGGGCCGCTCCCCAGAGTGAACCCTCTTGTGATTAGTCAGAGAGGATGTATACCTGAAGTGTCGCCCACATTCCCTGCACATATACGGCTTCTCCCCTGAGTGCTTCCTCTGGTGTATGGAGAGGGAGGCCTTCTGGCTAAATTGACGCCCGCACTCAGGACACAGGTACGGCTTCTCCCCAGTGTGTGTCCTCTGGTGCTTGATAAGGTCTGATCTCTGGCAAAAGCCTCTCCCACATTCAGGACACACATGATGCGTCTGGTGGCTGAACAGTCTTGACTTTTTGCTAAGTCCCAGTCTACAGTTTCCATGTGTGACTGCTCCAGATTCTGAGGTGTCTACTCCCTTCAACATTGCGTCTGAGCCCCCAGGACTCATCCTCTGGGCCAGGCAAAGGTCTATCCTTCCTTCTCTGTTGTCTTCCACCCATTCTACTGGGTCACCTTGATGTGAGCTGAACAATGTCCTAGAAATTCTTCTTGGTCTCTTTCGTAACGAGGTGTCAGGGACTTCTGTCTCTCCACTTTCTCCTTTTTCACTAGAGCAGCTTGGAGCTTCTAGTTGGAAGTCATTTCCTGCAGATGAGCTTGGGGAGATCTGTGTGGGATGACCACTTAGCACATATTGTCTGAGGAGCTGCGAGCTAGAAAAGGCCGCCAGGCGGGGAAGACTGGGCTGGAATTCTGTCCTAGGCTCTGCTAGAGAGAAAGTCTCGGTCAGAATCGCCACGGGTGCCTGTGGATTGTAATACCTGCCCAGAAGTTATTCTTCAGATGTTCACAACAAAGACCTATCTTCCATCCCACAAGGGCACTTTACATCCTCTACTGCAGCACAGAAAACCCATACTACAAACTAGTCCTATCAGCCAAACGAAAAAGTTCAAACAAGCATCACAGGCAGCTTCAGCTCTATACATTGTTGCAAGTAGAGTTACACATTTATCTTCCTTTCCTGAGCACTGCTCCCTTGCTTTTGCTCCAGCTCAAGCCTATTAAATCTTGCCTGAGAAACATTTGTTTGGTCTGCTGTTTACGCAAGAGCCAAGAACTTGGTGTCTGGGATGCAGTAACAGACTGACTACCATCTTGAAGGAGCTATAAATAAGATCTAAGTATCTGGGCTGGGTGCGGTGGCTCATGCCTGTAATCCCAGCAGTTTGGGAGGCTGAGGTGGGCAGATCATGAAGTCAGGAGTTCAAGACCAGCCTGGCCAACACAGTGAAACAGTCTCTACTAAAAATACAAAAATTAGCTGGGCATGGTGGTGTGCACCTGTAGTCCCAGCTACTCGGGAGGCTGAGGCAGGAGAATGCTTGAACCTGGGAGGCGGAGGTTGTGGTGAGTGGAGATCATGCCACTGTACTCCAGCCTGGGTGACAGAGCAAGACTCCATCTCAGAAAAAAAAAAAGTTTCAAGTATCTGAAGGGGAACCATACTTTGGGCTTCCTTGACTGTGATGACTCAGGTAAGGGGCAGCTGTGAATCCGATAAGCTGTAGCAAGAGATACTGGTTCCTGTGTGGAATAGGCTTTAGGCCAGGGAGCTTCCGTATCAGCCTGATATGAGTCGTCTCCTGAACTGCGGTATGGACACTCTAAGTCCTCTTGGAGAAGAGGAATCCCTGATGCTGCCCTCCAGCCTCTGGGCAGATTGCTGCCAAGTATCCTCCCCGAATAGCACTGCACAATACTGTGCAAACTGTTTTGCTCAACAATCCAACATTTTTATTTTTTTTGAGATGGAGTCTCTGTCGCCAGGCTGGAGTGCAGTGGTGCAATCTCAGCTCACTGCAACCTCCGCCTCGTGGTTTCAAGCAATTCTCCTGCCTCAGCCTCCCAAGTAGCTGGGACTACACGCGTGTGCCACAATACCCAGATAATTTTTGTATCTTTAGAGACAGGGTTTTCACCACATTGACCAGGATGGTCCATCTCTTGATCTCGTGATTTGCCCACCTCCGCCTCTGAGAGTGCTGGGATTACAGGCATGAGCCACTGAGCCAGCTGCAATCCAGGATTTTTTAAAAATCTGGAGAATTAAGGAGAAGCTCAGTGTTTGAAGGTTAATAATAAATAACTTCTTATTAACACAAAGATGTTTCAGGGATTATACATATTTTGGATTAAGCATATTCTTATCTATGTACAAAACTGTTAAAACTACAGAAACTGACTTTTTAAAAACATTTTGTTTCTAGGTTTAAATAAGCTGCCAATTGGAGATAATACGAATTCCCACCATGGTATAAATTAAAGGATCTGGAAATTGGCAGTGCTTTCAGCGTCCGTAAGTTCATACCATAGCTCCTAGGTAATTATGGACTAAATTCTCTTTTTTTTTTTCAGATGGAGTCTCGCTTTGTCACCCAGGCTGGAGTGCAGTGGTGTGATACTGGCTCACTGCAACCTCTGCCTCCCAAGTTCAAGTGATTCTCCTGCCTCAGCCTCCCAAGTAGCTGGGATTACAGGTATGTGCCACCATGCGCGGCTAATTTTTGTATTTTTAGTGGAGACGGGGTTTCACTATGTTGGCCAGTCTGGTCTCAAACTCCTGACCTCAAGTGATCTGCCCGCCTCAGCCTCCCAAAGTGCTGGGATTACAGGTGTGAGCCACTACGCATGGCAGGACTGAATTCGTTTTTTTTTTTCTTCTGAGTACTGATCCTCCCTGAAGGACTAAATTCTTATAAGTCACATGGGACACTCCTCAATAGAGAAGTCTGCTTTCATCATCTCTGAAATTGTTTGCCGTAGTGAGTAAATAAAGTATTCCATAAGAGAAAAATAAGGCATTTTCCTATCCATGGCTAGTTTCTCTTTTTTAACTTACTTTTGCTTAAAGACTCCTTCTATAACTCAGATTAGAAATTGAGTTTCCTGGAACAATTATTTTTTTTTTGAGAGGGAGTCTCACTCTGTTGCCTAGGCTGGAGTGCAATGGCATAATGTCAGCTTACTGCAACCTCTACCACCTGGTTTCAAGCAATTCTCTCACCTAAGCCTCCTGAGTAGCTGAGATTACAGGTGCATGCCACCATGCCTGGCTAATTTTTTGCAGTTTTGGTAGAGACGGGGTCTCAGCATGTTGGCCAGGCTGGTCTTGAACTCCTGACCTCAAGTGATCCACCTACCTTGGCCTCCCAAAGTGCTGGGATTACAGGTGTGAGCCACCGCACCCAGCCCCAGGCACAAATTTTTAAGAGCACTGATCAGAAATGTACCCGGTAAGTAGAGAGCCAAAGCTAGAAACAGAATCAGGGTTTCAAGTGCCGTAACACAACAGAATTGAACAATTTAATGGAATTAAACTACTTAACAGAAGACCCTCAGAGGATTATAAATAGGATACTGATTTATATGTTATTTCATTTGCTATGTTATTTATATGTTATTTCATTTGCTAACTACTTTTAATCACAGAATATGTATTTCTTATTTTTGACCATACTATTCCTAAGAAAAACTCTTCGTATAATTGATTGGAGTCGGTAAGATCATATCTGCAAGAGGGAACTTAAGCAGCTTTAGGGATGGCCATTGATATTCTATCTGGAATACAGAGAAGGTTCTTGGTATTAAAATATTCCAGTGGAAAAAGATGTGAGTTTTGCAAGATTACAAGATACAAAATCACTATAACATGATCCATTTTATCTCTATGTACCATCAATAAACAACTGAAAATTGACATTTAAAAATATCATCAGGCTGGGTGCGGTGGCTCATGCCTGTAGTTCCAGCACTGTGGGAGGCTGAGGCAGGCGGATCATGAGGTCAAGAGATCAAGACCAACCTGGCAAACATAGTGAAACCCCGTCTCTACTAAAATTACAACTATTAGCTTGGTGTGTTGGCGTGCACCTATAGTCCCAGCTACTCCAGAAGGCTGAGGCAGAAGAATCACTTGAACCTGGGAGGCAGAGGTTGCAGTGAGCCGAGATCGCACCACTGCACTCCAGCCTGGTGACAGAGCAAGACTCCATCTCAAAAAAAAAAAAAAAGAAAAGCATCAAATTATGAAATACGGCCGGGCGCGGTGGCTCAAGCCTGTAATCCCAGCACTTTGGGAGGCCGAGGCGGGTGGATCACTAGGTCAAGAGATCGAGACCATCCTGGTCAACATGGTGAAACCCCGTCTCTACTAATACAAAAAATTAGCTGGGCATGGTGGCGCGTGCCTGTAATCCCAGCTACTCAGGAGGCTGAGGCAGGAGAATTGCCTGAACCCGGGAGGCGGAGGTTGCGGTGAGCCGAGATTGCGCCATTGCACTCCAGCCTGGGTAACGAGAGCGAAACTCCGTCTCAAAAAAAAAAAAAAATTATGAAATACTTAGGGACAAATCTGACAAAAGATATGTAAGGCCTGTATACTAGAAATGACAAAACAATGCAGACAAAAATGATAGAAGTCTTTTGTAAATGGAGAGCTATACTGTGTTCATGTACTATAAGACACAGTATTATTTATGTGTAAGTTCTCCACAAATTGATACAGATTCAACTCGATCTCAATCAAAATATCAGCAGACATTTTTGGTAAAAACTGACAAGCTGATTCTAAAATTTACATGAAAAAAAAAAGAATAACGAAAAGAACCTGCAAAACAAGCAAAGATGGAGGATCTCTGTTTTTTTGTTTTTTTTTTTTTTTTTTTTTTTTTTTTTGAGATGGAGTCTTGCACTGTCGCCCAGGCTGGAGTGCAATGGCTCAATCATGGCTAACTGCAACCTCCACGTCCCGGGTTCACACGATTCTCCTGCCTCAGCCTGCCGAGTAGCTGGGATTACAGGCACCCACCATCATATCCAGCTAATTTTTTGTATTTTTAGTAGAGATGGGGTTTCCCTATGTTGGCCATACTGGTCTTGAACTCCTGACCTCGTGATCTACTCGCCTTGGCCTCTCAAAGACAGAGGATTTACAATAAGTTCAAGACCTAATAAAGCTACAGTAATCAAAACTGTGGTACTGGCTATACAGACACTAACAGAGGAGTAGAAAAAACAGAGTCCAGATGTAGACCTTTCACACATAGTCAACTGATTTTTCACAAAGGTACATAGGAAATTCAGTGAAAAAAAAAGGGTAGCCTTTTCAATAAACAGTGCTGGAAAAATTGGATATTTGTATGCCCTTCCTCCCCTAAAAAAAAAGACATAAATTCAGCCCTTTTATCAAGCATATTTACTCAAAATAGGTTTACAGACCTAAATGTATTTATAAATTTTAAAATTATTAAAAGAAACCATATGAATATCTTTTGACTTTAGCTTAGACTAAAATTTCTTAAATACACTACCAAAACTACAGTTCACAGAGAAAAAATAGAAAACTAGACTTCATCCAAATTAAAAATTTCTCTTTGAAAGGCACTATTAAGATTCGAAAAAGTAGACCACAGAAAAAAATGTTTGTAAATCATATATCTGATAATGGACTTCTATATAGAATATCTGAAGAACTCACAAACTCAACAGTACAAAGATAAGAAATCACATTCTTAAATGGGCAAAAGATGTGAAAACACACTTCGCTAAAGAAGATATAAGATGGCAAATAAGCACATAAAAAGATACTTAACATCAGCAGTCATTAAAATGCCAAAACCACAGTAAGATGACACTCATTACACAGCTATAAGAATGTCTGAAATTAATATAATAACCAAGCCAAGTTTTGAGAGATATGGAGCACTGGAGCTCTCATACACCGCTGTGGGAATGTGAAACGGTGCAGCCACTTTGGAAAACAGTTTGTGAGTTTCTTAAAAAGTTTCATATGTATTCTATGCATCATCAAACAACCCAGCCATTCCAGTCCCAGGTATTTATCCAACAGAAACAAAAGCATTATATCCACATAAAAACTTGCACGCTCCAAACAGCTTTATTTGTATTTGTCAAAAATGAAAACCCAAATGTCTTTTAATAGATCAGTATGAAAATGTGACCTAGCTATATAAAGGAATGCTCAATAAAAAGTAATAAACTATTGATACACACATTATAGATAAAATTCAAAATCATTATGCAGAGTGAAGAATCCAGTTGTATCCTATATTCCAGTTGTAACAGTTATACAAATTCTAGAAAATGCAGGCAAATCTATAATTATAGAAAGCTGATCACTGGTTGTCCAGGTACACGGGAGGACAGGAAGGAGGGGAAGGTAGGATTACAGTGAGGCAAACAAAAATTTTCAAGGATGACAGACACACTTGTTAACTTTAGTTGTGGCAGTGGTTTTATGCATGTATACCACACCAAAACTAACCAAATTTCACATCTAAATATGTATAGTTTATTATACCTTAAAAACATATCTTATAATGTACCTTGGTTATTGTATATTAACATTTTTATTATTATTTTAC
The DNA here is from genome assembly GCF_030222135.1 of Aotus nancymaae. Classification (NCBI taxonomy): domain Eukaryota; kingdom Metazoa; phylum Chordata; class Mammalia; order Primates; family Aotidae; genus Aotus; species Aotus nancymaae. The sequence continues at coordinate 24,984,736 of NW_026988455.1, forward strand.
TTTTTTTTTTTTGGCAGAGTCTCACTCTGTAGCCCAGGCTGGAGTACAGTGGTGCAACCCCAGTTCACTGCAACCTCTGCCTCCCAGGTTCAAGCAATTCTCACTCCTCAGCCACCTGAGTAGCTGGGATGACAGGGATGCCCCACCACACTTGGCTAATTTTTGTATTTTTAGTAGAGACGGGTTTTTGCCATGTTGGCCACGCTGGTCTCGAACTCCTGGCCTCAAGTGATCCGCCCACCTCAGCCTCACAAAGTCTGAGATTACAGGCATGAGCCACCGTGCCCAGCCCATTTTTATATAATGAAACTTTTTTAGAAAGACAAAAGCACTCAGTTGCTATAAACTATATAGCTGTGTCTTTATATAACTATTTTGCTGGTTACACAGCTATATAGTTATGTTTAGAAGTAAAAGACAAAACAAAAATAAAATGCCAGGAAAATAAACAAGAAGATAAAGCAGGCAAAAATTTCTATCTCCCAGCATTCATATAAAATTAATTCCAGTTAAAGACCCAAATGTTTCCATAATTAGGCAAATACCTGGAACGGTCAAATCACAGATAGGGAAACAGCAAGGGCCAAGCAACATAGGAAAAGATGCTCATGCTCATTAGTAAGCAACTTACAAACCCCTCTGAGATTTCACTTCAAGTTGAATAGATGGATAAAAATAGATGATGTCCACTTCAGGACTCAAGTTGGCATAACTTATGTAAGTTGAGGCTATGCACGCCTGTGAACCAGCTACTACACAGCTAGGTACGTATCTTAAGAGAAACTTTTGCACGAGTTCCCAAGGAGGCATACAAGAACACAGAGGAAGATTATTTCAGAGCCAAAAAGTTGGGAACAACTTAATAATATTATGTGCAGAGAAGTTTACAGACATGCAAAACAACATCCTATGTGAGTGAAGAACCCATCGGATGGAATAAAAGGATAAAGACCGTCATGGAATGCTAATTCAGAAAACAGAGGTGGTGCCGCAGGACACAGTCAGGGAAAGTACAGGGCTATTACCTGGTTTTATAACATGCTATCTCTTAGGGTACAGGGCTGCCCCAACCCTACTTATTGTACAGTTTTTCATACTTTTCTATAATCTTAAATAATCTATGACAAAAGAAACAAAGTTATGAGAATTTACAAGATAGAACTGATGCACAAAAAAGTTACCAGGCTAAGAATAGAAACTGGCCAGGTGTGGTGGCTCATGCCTGTAATCTCAACATTTTGGGGGGCCAAGGCGGGTGGACTGCCTGAGCTCAGGAGTTTGAGACCAGCCTGATCAATACAGTGAAATCGTGTCTCTACTAAAAATACAAAAAAATTTAACTGGCCATGGTGGCAGGCACCTGTAGTCCCAGCTACTCTGTAGGCTGAGACAGGGGAATCAGTTGAACCTGGCTGAGCTGAGATCACGCCATTGCACTGGAAAACAGAAAGCAAGACTCTGTCTCAAAAAAAAAAAAACAAAAAAAAAAAAAAACAAGAATAGAAATGGAAAGTATGTAGCAGGGGCAGGGACTCAGTCTCAAAGAACCGGTATTGTTTTGAAGATCAAGCCAACTATATGAGCCCAAGAATGGAGAAATCTTAAATGTGCTCAAGAAAGGAAGCCAAGTGAGGAGTGAGGCTCCCTGACAGAGGAAGGAGACAGAATCCCAGGGGTGCCCTCTCTTGCGGGAGGCACACAGTATGGAAGGCAGGCAGTGCCATGCAGCCTTTACCAGTGATCTAGGAGGCCTGAAGAAGAAGAGCTTCCTCCTAGCACCTCAAAGACAGCCCCTCCTTCCTTACCTGCTGAGCGCCTCACTGCCCTGCATCCTTGCCTGCCCAGGGCTTCTCACTCACCTGGACAAAGGTCCAGAAGATGTTTATTCTCCTCTCCCCAAGGTTCGTCCCCTTGCTCCAGCTGTGTGATGAGCTTTGGTTTGGAAAATACAATTCCTATTCACAGAAAAAAAAAAAACAAAACCCAGGTGATCTTGAGTTAGTGGCTTAGGAGGCTATCTCAGAACTCAGAGCCAACCTACCAATGCAATAAGCCCAGAAGGCAGTAGGGAGGTGCAGAGGTGGAGTAAACAATGTCAGAATGCTGAAAAGGATGAATATAGGGAGGGGATCCTAGACCTAAAGGAAATATACTGATTCTACCCTGTGCTGGAGTCAATCAAAATATTCCTCCATTTGAAGGAAGATAACCTTAGAGGAGGAGGCCAGCCAGGGTAAACAGGCCTGAAAATGCAGTGTCAGATATAACACACACACACACACACACACACACACACACACTTCACTACAAAAGCTGGGCATTTTCTGGGAGAATAGGTGAAAAAACTGTTTTTCTTTCCAAGTCAGAAGCATGGCAGCTGCTATATAAGAGCTTAAAATGCGCACAAGCAGAATCTGAAACCTTAAACAGGCCAGCCTTACCCAGCGAGACCAGATGGCTATAGTTCTCCAGCATCACTTCCCTGTACAGGGTCCTCTGAGCAGAACTCAATAGCTGCCACTCCTTCTGGGTGAAGGCCACAGCCACATCCCAGAAGGCCATCAATGCCTGTAACACAAACGCCTCCAAGTGAGACTGATGGATCCTGCTTTTAACCTGAAACCTGGTTCCATATGTTCAAGACTATTAATCCCCTCCATACATTGATGCTGGTTTTATTTCTGGGCTCTCTGTTCTACTGATCAAACACACAGGTTTGATCACTGCAGCTAAACAGCAGGACTTGAAATCAGGTAAACCAACTCCTCTCACTTCATTCTTCATGCTAAAAGTTGATTTAGTTATTGTAAAATAACCTGTGCCTTTCTATGCATATTTTAGAATAATCTTGTCTGTATCTCCAAAGCTCTTGCTGAAATTTTGATAGGATTCCACTAAACCTGTATATTAATTTGGTGAGAACTTACATCTTTACTATGTTGAATCCTCAAATCCATGAACACGGTATGTCTTCATTTATTTAGACAGTGTACGATTTCGTTCATCAGCATTCTGTGAGTTTCAGCCAACAGACCCTACATGTTTTGTTAGATTTACACCTAAGAATTTCTTCAGCTTTCTTCTTTTCTTAGTAATTTTAATGGTACTGTATTTTAACTTCAGTGACCATATGTTCATGCTATGACATGTGATACAACTGTCTGTTTTACCTTGTATACGGCAACCTGACTAAACTTACTTAGCTTTAAAAGCTTTTCTTCCCTTCATTCCTTCAGATTTTCTTCATAGACAATCATGTTCTCTGCAAATAGGAACAGTTTCATTTCTTTGTTAATGATCTGTATGTCTTTTATCTCCTTTTTTTGGCTTACTGCTGTGGTTAGAACTTTCAGCACTATGCTGAATGAGAGTGGTAAGAACAGATAAACCTTGGTTTGTTCCCAATCGTGGAAGGAAAGCATTCAGTCTTTCAACATTAAGAATACTGTTCCATAGACCAGAATCAGAGTAGATATTTAAAAACAATTTTTAATTAAAATTAAATAAAAAATACTGTTTAACAAACATTAAAATAGCTACTACAAGAAAAAAGGAAAAACATATTTTTGTGGGGTATGGAGAAATTGGAAACTTGCACACTGCTGATGGGAATGGTACAGTTTCTATGAAACACAGCTTGGCAGTTCCTCAAAAACTCTTAACATGTAATTACCATCTGATCTAGCAATTCCACTCCTAGGCATATACCCCGCAAACTTGAAAGTAGGGACTCAAACAGATACTTGGACACCAATGTTCATAGCAGCACTGTTTACACTAGCTGGAAACAACCTGAATATTTATCAACTGAATGAATAAAGAAAATGTGGTATATACATACAATGAAATATTTTTCAGCCTTAAAAAAGGAGGGACATTCTGATGGATGTTTTTAGGAGCTAAGCCTTGAAAATAGCCTAGTGACATAAACCAGTCACAAAAGGACAAATATTGTCTGATTTCATTTAGGTAAGGTACCTAGAATAGGCAAATTCATACAAAGTAAAACAGAGGTTACCAGGGGCTGGGAGGAGTGGGGATGGGGAGTTATTGTTTAAAGGATACACAATTTCTATTTGAGATGATGAAAGAATTCTGGAAAGTGGTGATGGTTGTACACCAGTGTGAATGTACTTAATGCCACTGAATTGTAAAAGGTTATAAAACAGTCAATTTTGTGTTATGCATTATTACCAAATTTTTTTTCCAAGAACTGAATGGTGATGTATTTTAAACACTCATATTTTGTTTCTTCTCTCACGTTTCTCCCTTTGCGTGTTTCTTTTCCACAATTCTATGCCACCGTCCATCAGACCCCGGCACCTGCGGCCGCCACGTTTCAGACGATCGTATGGGGAAGCCGTTTCAGTCATAGTCACAGGAAGGCTGGCCACAGGACATAACAGAGCAAGGCTTTAAAAATTACTCAAAAGGGGAAGAAAGCCCTTGAAAGCCTGAGGCCACCCTCCTGTTCCCAAGGAAGATGCCCCCGGCGGCGGTTTCCTCCCAAGCCTCGCCGCTGTCACAGGGGCCCTCTCCCCTGCCATCATCTGCCCTGGCATCTCTCGGAGGAAGCTTTCACATCAATCTCTAGAAGCAGAAACAAAACAGTCCCACCCTCCCCCCGCCATATCCAAGTATACAGGAGGGATAAAATTACATTTGTACAAAAATAGATTTTTTTTTTTTACCTTTCCAGATGCTTCAGACATTTTCTCTTATCTTTATTCTCTTTATGTATCCGTCATCCTCTGTAAAGTATTAGCTATGCATCCCAACTAAGGCATTGCTAAGGATTGGTAACGGCTAAAGCTGTCTGCTCCAAAGCACCTTAAAATAGATGTATCTCCTGCCTTGAGATATTCATTCAAACCCGGATTCCACCAAAGGAGCGTCCTTATGTACTTGCTTACACTAAGCAAATTTATAGGAAAACAGGGGAAACGTCTTGATTAAAAATAAACACGAAACATTGGTAAGTTGGTAAGTACTCTGCCTCTCCGTGGCCCTGGTGCGCGGCTCTCCACACACGTCTGTACAGCACATACATGTTTACGCCACACACCTGCGTGGATGGGCACCAGGTCACGCACCCTGACCATGGCGGGGACATTAGCCGGCCACCCACAGGATGCACATGCCAGCCAGGCCCTCCTGGGTGCCCCATGGGGAAAGGCTCAGCATCTTTGCCAGCACTGTCATCAGGCCGCCAGCCCAGAATTCTTGGGGAACACGGTGACTTGGAACACCAAAGTCAGGGCTGTCTTTCCCAGAGCCCATGTGCTTCCAGGGTGCAGAGGGCCGGTGGCTGACACAGCCACCTTTCAGGGGTTGGCGGCCCCGGCGGGGGCCTCAGTGCTTTACAGACAGACAGCCAGAGCTGGAAATGGCAGGGCTGCCAAGAAGAAGTCGAGCCCCCAAAACCGAGGCCCCGGCCCTGGGCTTCCTCTGGAGCTGCGAGCATTCCCGAGTGTCCGGGCGCAAACGGACGGGCACTGGCTGCAGAAGGTGCCAGATGTTGGTGTGGGGTCTCTCACGCTCCCACCATTGGGCCCCAGAGCACCTGCACCCTCCTGTTTCCACCATGCCCCAGGGGCAGCTGGGGCTCCCAGGCAATGCCTGGGAGGGGCCCAGCTGGCCAGGGGCCTGTTACAGGTGTGAGGCTCACCACTCTGCCTCAAGATGGTGGCTAGACAGAGGGCACATCTGGGGATCCACGCCGCTAAAAGGCAGGGGTGGAGAGGGGCGGGAATGAGAGGCTTCTAGAATCTCTGACAGTCTCTGTCTCAGGCAGACTCAGCTGCAGGCTCCACCCACTCCCTCAGCTCAGCTCTGGCTGGAAGCTCCAGGAAGGCAAAGAATGGACACTTTCCTCCCCACCAAGGTTGGAACGCTGCCTCTCTGAGCCGCTGCCTCCTGGCCCGACCCCCCAGGCAGCTCCCCTCCCCATCGAGGAGCCCCTACTGGGGCACCCCACACTCCCCTGCTCCAGGTGGGGAAAGCCTTTGGAGAAGACATCTACTCCCCCACTCCATTCCTAGACTGCTGCTGGAAAGACAAGGCCCTCTCCTGCATCCCCCCACCCATCTGCTGTTCAGGCACCTGCTACTGACAAAGGCTGGGTCCACGGGACTGAGGCGTGAACAGGAAAAGTACTCAAGCCAAAGGAAGGGCCTTCCAGTGCAAAAGAGGCGAGTTCAACCTGAGAGAGCCGTGCACCACTGGACGGGGGAGAGCCTGGGGGAGGAGCGCTGGGCCACATGGGGCTGAGCTGGGGAGGCCCTCAGCCCCCAACCTTCAACCAGAGCGGGCGTTCAGTGAGGCTCCCAAGTAAGGCTCTGGGTGAGCACGCTATCTCTGGACACCACCGGGCTGGGTGGTCCCACCAGGGCCTGCGTATGGCCTGGGACCAAGGGCACTGCAACTCAGTGTTCTCAGGTTCCAAGTCTTTTAGACACACTGGTAGTGGAGAGAAGGCCTGAGTGAGGGTCCCACCGATGCCCCTGCAGAGCTGCTCCAGGCCACCTGCTCCCTCTGAGGAAAACCAGTGGGCCACCCTCCTCCCCTCCTGTCCACGTGGGCCTCACAGATGGTTGCAGGTCAGTAGAGCCCTGTGCTTCCAGCAAGGCCAGGCACCTGGTGACGCTCCACCCTGCTCAGCCAGGGCCAGCTCCGCAGGAACCAAGGACAGGCCTCAGCCCACCTGGCAGAGCGAGGAGAAGACTCAGGCTGGGGAGGGACTGAGGCACTCCGGTCTCAACAGGAAGGGGGAGTCTGAAGCCAGGACACCAAGGCAGAGAGAAAACCGAGGGGGTGAGTGACACCCGTCCCTGCAGCCTGGAGGTGGCCCTGAAACCCTGCACAAAGGTCAGCTCATATTCTCGTTGGCTGGAGGGCAACACCGTGAGTTATCTTTGGAAAAAGATGCTGCTCTCCCTTCACTCACAGCACAGGGCAGCCTGCTGGCCCCTCTCATCCCCGAGGCGGCTGAGATCTTGGCTGATGACACGCCAGCCTGTGCCCCCAGCTGTCCCCCCCTCCTGATTAGGGGAGCTGTCATGGGCAGGCGGGGAACCAGTACTCAGAGCAGGCGAAGACGTCACTCCAGACAGGAGGGCCACACGGGAATTCTGAAAACCAGCATCGATCAACAGCAATGGAAACCGAGGCCCCGTTCCCAACTCCTGCAGCTCCAGGGCCCAGAGCCGGGAGACCCCTGTGAGCCACCCAAGCCCCATGGTGTGTGGCAGGGTGTCCCGAGAGCCCGGTGGGGAAGCGCCTGGCTGAGCTCACTCTAGTTCTTGCCACTCAGGCTGCCGACTCAGGAAAGCTACTGCCCTGGGCCACAGACAAGTAGTAACAGAAATAAGGAGGTGACAACACATCTATTAGGCAGAGCAGTGACAGGCTGCTACCTAAAGTCCAAACAGGCCAGGCAGAGAAGGGCAGGGACAGGGCTCAGGCTAAGAAGAGCAGCTGCCTCCAGGCAGGGTGGCCGGACCGGGCGGGCACGAAGGATGGGCCAACAGGCCTAAGTCATTTGGTGTGGGGCTTCCAGCATCTATCTCCATGAGGAAGGTGTCGATGGGCGTGTCCCCAGTGAGCTTGAAGAAGAGATGTTCCAGGTACTTGAGCCCAATGGAGCGCAGAGCCAGCAGGCGGAGCAAGAGCTTGGCAAACCTGCTCGCAGCAGGATGACCTGGTCATCCAGGGGCAGCTCTGAGAAGTGCGGGATGCGCTTGGCCCATTCCACCAGGGTGAAGAGCTGCTTATTGGCTGCTTGGCAGATGTTGGTGACGGGGTCGTTCGGCGAGCTGGGGTTCAGCCCCACGTTGGCCTCCACGTAGGTCTTGGTCTTGGGTTCCACAGCCAGCTCGGCCTCCAGGATCCTCTCCACGGGCATGTCCTCGTTGGCGCTGCTGGTCGACTCTACCTCATTCTCATTCCGGTCCTTGCCACGCTGCCGCTCCTCCTGCATGGCTTCCTGCTTCATGCCCATGGCCAGGCACTTCCAGTAGTGGCAGTACTGGCTCCGGTTCCGCTGCCGCTTGTCAATCAGCCAGTCCTTGTTGTCGCAGCAGGTGTAAGTCAGGTCCTTGAGCACTGTCCGCTTGAAGAAGCCCTTGCAGCCCTCACAGCTGTACACACCGTAGTGCTTGCCTGAAGAGCGGTCCCCGCAGATGGCACAGATGTGCTTGGTGAAGGATGCCATGTTTCCTGAGGGGTGGGCGGGGACCTTGAGGACGCCACTGAGGCCCAGGGGAGGCTTGATGACGGGGTTCATGGGTGAGCTGAGCTGGGGGCTGCCAATGCTGAAGCCCAGGGTGGGTGTGGCAGGCACCGACATGGAGTGTGGGCCCATGAGGGAACTGATGACGGAGAAGGGCAGGCCCATGCCATTGATGGGGGAGCTCAGGGTGCTGATGCGGGAGTGCAGCTGCCCTGGGGAGCCGATGCCAGGCCCCAGGGATGGGTGCAACGAGGGGGCGGCCATGGAGCCTCGGCCTGTTGGGGAGGTGAGGGACGACTTCACCTGGGTGGAGAAATCGAGCGGCAGGAAATGTTTGGTGTCCATGTCTACCACTAACTCATGCCCGGCCAGCAGCACAGGCAGCAGGCGGTGGCGCACGGAAGCCGCGGCACGGCGAGTCGTTGCAAAAGTCACCCAACAATGTAAACTACTTGTGTCTGCGCGTCGCCGCGCGCCTGGCCTACCAAATTTTAAAAAGAATGTTAGCTGTAGATTTTTAGAAGATTCTCCTTTGTTCCTATTGTACTGAGAGTTTGTTTACAAATGGTTGTTGAATTCTGCCAAACTCATTGCATTAACTGATATAATCATGATTTTTCTTCTTTGGCCTATTGATATGACCAACATTACATGACTTAAATTTAAAAAAAATTTTTTAACTAAATAAAGTTTTGCTTTATGTTGTTTTATGGTCTAGAATATGTCCATCTTCATATATGTTTCCAAAGGCACATGAAAATAATATGTATTCTGTTATTGGTTGGAATGTCTGCCATTTAAGTTTCATTTCTGCTTGTTCTCTCGGCTTTTTACCTCTGTTTTCTTTCTTTTTTTTATCCTTTGATTTCTCAGTAAACAATATAATACCTCTTTGTTTTCTTTACAACCTTCTCATGGGTTACTCAAACCTTTTTTTTTTTAAGACAGAGTTTCACTCTTATCGCCCAGGCTGGAGTGCAATGGCATGATCTTGGCTCATTGCAACCTCCACCTCCCAGGTTCATGTGATTCTCCTGGCTCAGCCTCCCCAGTAGCTGAGATGACAGGCATGTTCCACCATGTCCCACTAATTTTTATTCTTTTGTATTTTCAGTAGAGACAGGGGTGTCTCTATGTTAGTCAGGCTGGTCTTGAACTCCCAACCTCAGGTGATCCGCCCGCCTTGGCCTCTCAAAGTGCTGGGACTACAAGCGTGAGCCATCACTCCTGGCCCAAACTTACTTTTTTATAATTCTGTCTTGATTTGCCTAAAGTGTTTCTTAGGGTATTTCACTGTATACCCCTTTTTTTTTTTTTAGAGACAGAATCTTGCTCTGTTGCCCAGGCTGGAGTGCAATGGCACCATCTTGGCTCACTGCATCCTCTGCCTCCTGGGTTCAAACACTTCTTGTGCCTCAGCCTCCTGAGTAGCTGTGATTACGGGCTCTCGCTACCACACCCAGCTAATTTTTGTATTTTTAGTAGAGACAGGGTTTCGCCATATTGGCCAGGCTGCTCTTGAACTTCTGACCTCAGGTGATCCACCTGCCTCAGCCTCCCAAAGTACTGAAATTACAGGCATGAGCCACTGTGTCCGGCCATTGTATTACTTTTTAAGTGGTTGCTCTAGGTGCTACATTACATACATATAGCTTATCATAATTTACTAGTGTCTCATTTTACCAATTTGCTTTTTTGGTGTTTTTTTGAGACAGGGTCTCACTTTGACACCTAGGCTTAAGTGCAGCAGCATGATCATGGCTCACTGTAGCCTCAATCTCCCAGTCTAAAGTAATCCTCCCATCTCAGCCTCCCAAGTCGCTGGGACCACAGGTCTGCATCACCACACATGGCTAATTTTTTTTTTTTTTTTAAGAGAGAGCGTCTTACTATGTTGCCCAGGCTGGTCTCAAACTCCTCAGCTCAAGCGATCCTCCTGCCTCAGCCTCACAAAGTGCTGGCATTACAGGGTAAACCACCATGCCTGGCCCACACATGACAAACACTTCCTAAAGGCCCACCTCTTAATATTATCACATTGGTGATTAAATTTCAACTCATGAATTTTGGGAGACATATTCATACCACAGCAGAGGACTCAGTGTTTTGTAAATATGAGATCATGCTTTCAGTGAAGAGATCATTTTATTTCTTCCTAATTTGGATGCCTTTTCTTGATATAATCTATATACCATACAATGCAACCATTTAAAATGTACTCTTCAGAAAATTTTATTATATTAACAAAATTGAGTAAGTTCACCATCATGTTTTCATCACTGCCAAAAGAAACCTCACACCCTTTAGGAGTTATTCCCCATTTACCCCTCTCCCAGCCCCTGGCAACCACTGATCTCCTTTTTGGTCCTATGGATTTACCTCTTCTGGATATTTTATATAAATGAGATCATATAATTATACAAAAATGAAACATGTATCATAAAAAACCTACAGAGTAGGGAAATCCAGGGCTCTGCCCTTCCCCAAAAGCAACTAATGAGCTGGCAAACACTGTCACAATCAACTTTTGTAAAATTCTGGAATCGAATCAAAACTGGAAGACTTCTGCTGCTTAGTGGTGAGAGTGCTGTAGCATTTCAAACTGTCTTGCTACCATTAAATTGCCTGCCTCTCACCTGTACATGAGGAAGCCCAGGCACAAAGATTTAAGTCAATTTTCATAATAAGCACAAAGAACCAAGGAAACCATAGACATAGAACTAAAGGAAACTAAGTCAGCATTTTTCAACAGAGAACATCAGTATAGAAAACTTATTTTAAAAGGTATAATATGAAGCCGGGCGCGGTGGCTCACACTGTAATCACAGCACCATGGGAGGCTGAGGTGGGTAGATCACCCGAGGTCAGGAGTTTTAGACCAGCCCAACCAATATGGCGAAACCCGTCTCTACTAAAAATACAAAAATTAGCCAGACATCATGGTGTGTGCCTGTAATCCCAGCTACTCAGGAGGCTGAGACAGGATAATTGCTTGAACCCAGGAGGTGGAGGTTGCTATGAGCCGAGATCGTGCCACTGCACTCCAGCCTGGGTGACAGAGTGAGACTTGGTCTCAAAAAAAAAAAAAAAAAATGTATAATATGGAAATTCTGGAGTTGCAAAATACAATAACTGAAGTGAAAAATTCACTAGTGAAAAATTCACTAGAGGGGTTCAACAACATATTTGAGCAGGTGTAATAAAGAATCAGTGAACATGAAAATAGTTCAATTGAGATTATCCATTTTGAGGAGCAGAAAGAGAAAAGAATAACGAAAACTGAATGGAACCTAAGAGACCTGTGGGTCACCACCAGGTATACTAATATGCACATAATGGGAATTGCAGAAGAAAAGAATATTTGAAGAAATAATGTTTAAAAACTACTCAAACTTGATAAAAGACATAAATCTATATGTATAAGAAGTTCAATAAACTCCAGAATAAATATAAAAAGATCCACACCAAGACTTATAGTCAAGTTGTTGAAACCCAAAGACACAGAATTTTGAAAGCGGCAAGTAAGCAGTGATTGATTACTGATGAGCAGTTCTCAATAATATTAATACCTGATTTCTCATCAGAAACCATGAAGGCCACAAGTGAGTGAGAAAACAGTTAAGATATTGCAAGAGAACACTGTCAACTAAGAATGCTATACCTGTCAAAACTATCCTTCAAGAATGAAGGAGAAATTAAGACATTTCTAGATAAACAAAAGCTGAGGGAGTTTATTAACACATCTGCCCTACAAAAAAATATGTCATCCTTTCTGAAATGAGAGGATGCTAGACAGAAACTCTAAAACATAGGGGAGAAAAAGAACACTAGTAAAGGTAACTTCATAGGTAAAATTAACACGTGCATAAAAATTATAAATCTATGTTAATAGGCATATAATACATAAAGATGTAATATGTGACAATTACAATATAGAAGGGAGGGATGGAAAGATATAGGAGCATAATGTTTGTGTACTGTTGAAACAAAGTTGGTATTATGGCTAAATGACAAAAGTAAATCCTTCCTTATCAGTAACCACATTAAGTGTAGGTGGATTAAACCCAAAGCATATGCATGGATTGGCAGACTGGAGTAAAAATAAAACTAAAAATCATCTGTGTACTGTGTACAAGAGATTCACTGTAGATAACAGAAAGCAGAGAGGTTGAAAGTAAAAGGATAGAAAAAAGATAATTTATGCAAACAGTAACCAAAAGCTGTGATGGTATCATTGCAAGACAAAATAGACTTTAAATCACAAAAGGTTATGTGAGATTAAGAGGACATCATGTGCTAATGAAACATTCACTACTGAAAGAAGATAGAATTATAAGCATACACCTAGCAGTATAGCTTCAAAATATGTGAAGTAAAAATTGACATAATTGAAGAGAAAAATAGTTGTATAATAATGATTGGAGACTTTAATACCTCACTTTCGACAACAGCTAGGACAATAAGAAGTCAATAAGAAAATATAGTGGTATTCAGAGACAAATGAATATACAAAAAACAAAAATAAAAAAGAGGCCAGGCGCAGTGGCTCACGCCTGTAATCCCAGCACTTTGGGAGGCCGAGGTGGGTGGATTACGAGGTCAAGAGATCAAGACCATCCTGGTCAACATGGTGAAACCCCATCTCTACTAAAAATACACAAAATTAGCTGGGCATGGTGGCGCGTGCCTGTAATCCCAGCTACTCAGGAGGCTGAGGCAGGAGAATTGCCTGAACCCAGGAGGCGGAGGTTGCGGTGAGCCAAGATCACGCCATTGCACTCCAGCCTGGGTAACAAGAGCGAAACTCTGTCTCAAAAAATAAAATAAAACAAAAATAAATAAATAAATAAAAATAAAACAAAATAAAAAAGAAAATATAGGATTTACACTATAAACCAATTGTGCTTAACTGATATACAGATGGTCCCCAACAACAACTTTTTGACTTACAATGAGTTTATCAGGATGTAATCCCATTGTAAGTTGAGGAGCATCTGTATACAGAACACTTCACTCAACAAGCGCAGAATGCACATTCTACTGAAGCACACATGGAACTTTCTCTAGGATAGTTCACATGTTAGGCCACAAAATAAGTCTTAATGTATTTGAAATGATTTAAATAATATGAAGTATCTTTCTGATCATAATGGAGTGAAACTAAAAAGGAATCCTAGAAAATTAGTGAATATGTGGAAATTAAAGAACATATAAACAATGAATGGATCAAGGAGAAAATCAAGGGAAAGTAGAATATACCTTTAGATGAATGGAACTGAAAACAACCCACTAAAACGTATGCAATACAGGAAAAGCAGTGCTAAGAGTAAAATGTATGGTTCAAATCAGTAACCTTATTATACACGGTATGGAACTAAAAAAAGAACAAACTAAACTGAAGGTAGCAGAAGGAAAAAAATAATAAAGGATAGAGCAAAGATGAATAGGGAGAAAAGACAAGAGAGAAAATCAGTGGAACTAAAAGTTACTTAAAAAGAACAAAATGCATAGACCTTTAGCTAGGTTATCTAACCAAAACAGAAGACTCAAATTACTAAACTCAAAAATGAAATTGGAGCCATTACTGCCAATTTTAAGGAAATAAGGATTATAAAGTAATAGTACGAACAAATGTACACCATTAAATTTGCTAACCAAGTGAAACATACAAATTTCTAAAAACATATAGTTTATTAAAACTGATGGAAGGGTAGGTGCGGTGGCTCATGCCTGTAATCCCAGCGCTTTGGGAGGCCAAGGTGGGCAGGTCACGAGGTAAGGAGTTGGAGACCAGCCTGACCAACAGGGTGAAACCTCGTCTCTACTAAAAATACAAAAATTAGCCGGGCGTGATGGTGTGTGCCTGTAATCCCAGCTACTCAGGAGGCTAAGGCAAGAGTATCCCTTGAATCCAGGAGCTGGAGGTTGCGGTGAGCCGAGATCACATTGCTAAACTCCAGCCTGGGCAACAGAGCGAGATTCTTTAAATCAATCAATCAATCAATCTATAACTAGTAAGTATATTGAATTAGTAATAAAAATCCTCCCAAAGGCTGGGCATGGTAGCTCACACCTGTAACCCCAGCGCTTTGGGAGGCCAAGGTGGGTGGATAACTTGAGGTCAGGAGTTCGAGATCAGCCTGGCCAACATGGCAAAATCTCATCTCTACTAAAAATACAAAAATTAGCCAGGCATGGTGGCAGGTGCCTGTAATTCCTGCTACTCGGGAGGCTGAGAGAGGAGAATCATTTGAACCTGGGAGGGAGGTGGAAGTTGCAGTGAGCTGAGATCGTGCCATTGCACTCCAGTTTGGGCAACAGAGTGAGACTCTGTTTCAAGAAAAAAAAAAATCCTTCCAAGAAAGAAAAGCCCATGAGCAGATGGTTCTGCTTGTTAATTCCACCAAACATATAAAGAAGAGTTAACACAAATCTTTCTCAAACTCTTCTAAAACATTGAAGAGAATATACTTCCTAACTCATTCTATGAGGACAGTGTAACATTGATACCAAAAAGATACTACAAGAAAAGAGGACTATAAGCCAGGTATCCTTTATGAATATAGATAAAACAGTCCTTACCAAAAATGTTCTCAAATTGGATTCAGCACTGTATTGAAAGGATTATATTATGACCAAGTGGGATTTACTCCCAGAATGAAAGGATAGTTCCTCAAATAAAAATCGGTAATGTAATATACCACATTAATGATATAGGATAAAAACCCCATGATCATCTTATTTGATGTAGAAAAGCATTTGACAGAATTGAATACGCTTTCATGATAAATAACACTCAGTAAACTAGGTATGGAAGAAAACGCCCTTAACATGATAAGAGCCATGTATGAAAAATTCACAACATGATTCTTAATGGTGAAAGACTAAAACCTTTTCCCCTAGGAACAGGAACAAAGCAAGGATGCTCACTTTTACCCCTTCTATTTCATAGTACTGACAGTTTTAGCTACAGTAATTAGGGAACAAAAACTCAACAGAAATTTTTTTTTTAAGTTTTAATTCCAATGAGGAGTGGACCCCAAAATAAACCAGTAACCTTATACAAATTGATGCTATGCTGTAGGTATCACTGTTCCTAAACCAACAAAGTCTCCTACACACAACAAACATTTTTAAAAATTTTAAGATTCAGTGAAGGGATTGTGAAAGGAAAATAAATTTGGGGGCCCACAAATCACTAAGCTAAAGGGAAAAGTCAAGCTGGGAACTGCTTACGGGCAACCTCCCTCCCATTCTATTCAGTCTCCCCTCTGCTCACTGACATAGATGCATATCCGATTGCCTCCTTTGGAGAGGCTAATCAGAAACTCAAAAGAATGTAATTGTTCCCCTCACCTATCTGTAACCTGGAACCCCACTTCAAGTCTCCCTGCCTTTGCTTCAAGTTGTCCCCCTTTCCAGACTGAACCAATGTACTTCTTACATATATTGATTGATGTCTCCCAACCACCTCGGGCACATGCCATCAGGACTTCCTGAGGCTGCCTCATGCGCCCATATCCTGAGGACTAAGTTCTGATTTTTTTTTTTATCTTGCCCAAATTCCTAAGGGGTCTGGGCAGTCATGACCTACAAGCCATAAATTCTCATCAGATGGGTTTTATTCATCCTTATATATCGTGGCTTACTTTCCAATCTGACTCTAGCATAACATTACGAGACAAGGAAGAAAATAAAAATATTTAACCTGAAAATATATTTGTTTGCCATACCTTGCAATTGCCCTGCAAAGTTTCTTGGAAAAATCCACATTCTATAAAGAATCTCCTTTCTGTTTTCTTTCCTTCCTTCCCAGATCTAAGAGCCAGGCACCCTTTTAGGTCACATAAGAAATATTTTACAATCTGCTCTCTCTCTCTGAAGTCTGCTATCTGATCTTAACCTGAATATTTCCTTTCTATTGATCCCAGGTCTTCAGACAAACTCAACCAATTGTCAACCAGAAAATGTTTACATTTACCTATAGCCTGGAAGTCCTTTGAGTTGTCCCACCTTTCTGAACCAAACCAAAGTATTTCTTAAGTGTATTTGTTTGATGTGTCATGCCTCCCTGAAATATAGAAAACCAAGCTGTGCCCCAACCACCCTGGGCACATGTTCTCAGGACCTCCTGAGGGCTGTGTCATGGGGCCATGGTCACTCATATTTGGCTCAGAATAAAACTCGAAAAATATTTTACAGAGTTTGACTCTTTTCTTCAACAATCTTCAACCTTGGCAAAATAAACTTTCTAAATTAACTGAGACCTGTTTCAGATTTTCTGGGTTCACAGGGTGCTAGCCAATTTCTTATTAGCTAACATATTGTGCCTACCAGCTCCCTTTCTATGTTACAAGTATAATGCCTATTACATTTTCTTCTCTCAGGCAAAAGCCCTTAGGAAAAATGCCTAAATGTCATGTTGTATATAGCTCAGGTTTTTCTACATAATTCAGATATGATGCATAACAAAGTACCAGGAAATGCAATTTTGAAAATCATAAAATATAAAATTTCAATACTTCAAATAGCATGCAACATAACAAACAAACCTCTTTCCCTTTATGCAACAAGTATTTTTCAACTAAGAGACACTATTCTAGGTATGGAAGCTTCATCTTAAAAAGCTAAGCCTTTTAGATGCTTATATCTTTTCATCAATTTTTCACAAAGAAATGGCTAAAAAAAATGTATACTGAGAGAAGATGGTCACAGACAGAATAAAGTTTAGGGCCTGCTAAAGATTCCACAGGAAGTAAAAGAGTAAGGACAGAAAATATTAGCCAATGTTCCATGTTTGGCAAGAATGCTTCTCTGTTAACCTACACAGTAAAGTGCAACATACAGAAGAAATAGTCTTCCATTACCCTGGAAAAAAATTCTGAACTGCCTATGCTACATCATACGCATTCTCTCAAAGGTGCTACAGATTTCTTTCAAACGTGTAACAAAAAGGGACTCACAGCTCTCTGTGATGTTCTGATAAGATCAAAACCACTTTTAATTTATCCAGAAATACGCAAATATCCACCATGAGCCCTGGAATATGATTACATACAGATCTCTCAAAAACATTCTATACTTGACATATTTGTAACACAAAGCAAAACTGAATTAGCAAAAATGACAAAAAATATTTTGTGTAATTAATAAAAACAACACAAAAATGCCCTGCCCGGCAGCTATTTAGGTTGTCAGTAAGTGTTAATTCCATTCAGTTACATCAAGTTCACATACTGCCTAACCAGTAGTGAATAATCTATTTTCAGAGAAGTAGGCAATCTGAACCTTTATGCATGCTCTTCCAATTTTTAAGTATAGAAAATTGACTTTATAAATAAAGTATGGGCCTGCGAAACTAAATCTATTCATGTAGCACACAGAAATAGCAGGTTAGTGTCCTCACTTATGCACAGAGAAAACAAATGTGGCCAAAGACCACTGGCTGGTGAAAGCTTCCCACATGGTGAGGGATAGCCTGCCAGTCACCTCGTCTCTGTGAAGGGATAGGATTCCTGCGCCATTTTCTTTTCTTTCCTTTTTTTTTGAGATGGAGTCTCGCTCTGTTGCCCAGGCTGGAGTGCGATGGCGCAGTCTCAGCTCAGTGCAACCTCCGCCTCCCAGGCCCAAGCGATTCTCCTGCCTCACTCTCCAGAGTAGCTGGGATTAAGGCACAGGCCATCATCCTGCGCCATTTTCACAGCAGTCTCTTCCCCTAACTCTTCAGCTTGCCAAACCCTTCAGAGGCAAATCAAATCATTTCTCTTTTGAGAGCCTTCCTACACTTTTTTTGTTTTGGGATGGAGTCTCACTCTATTGCCCAGGATGGAGTGTAGTGACATGATCTTGGCTCACTGCAACCTCCGCCTCCTGGGTTCAAGTGATCCTCCTGACTCAGTCTCCTGAGTAGCTGGGATTACAGGCGCCCGCCACCATGACCAACTAATTTTGTATTTTTAGTAGTGACGGGGTTTCACCATGTTGGCCAGGCTGCTCTCAAACTCCTGACCTCAGGTGATCCACTTGACTCAGCCTCCTACAGCGCTGGGATTACAGGTGTGAGCCACTGTACTTCTGTATGGCTTTGGAGTCACTGGGCACATAAGCATGGATGTCCTGTATTTTTATTCTAACTGCCCAGGATGTGATGGTCACAGTTAAATACTTGGTGAATACTTGAGTCATAAATGTAGCAAATAAGACTGAGAGCTTCAGATGAGTCACACCTGCAAGATCAAGATAGTCTTTGCCTAACACTAAGAAGGCAGCCTTCAGGACAAGAAAAGATTATGAATCCTTCCTGCAAGAGCTAGGAAGAAATTTCAGAACTCACCTCCTCCCTGGTTGTCAGGAGCCCTGGGGACATATTCCTGCTCTCTGGAGTGCTCTTCCTAGAGGAGAGTCAAGTTGCAGAGGCAAATCTGGGGAAAGAGATGGGAAGTGAGAGAGGTACTTGGAGGAACACCCTTCACGCTCTGTCCAGCCTCCCAATTCAGTAGGGAGTAAGGGAACAGGGAAGCAACAAAGGCAGGTTGCAGAGGGCATCAGTGAAGCCCATTCTTAGTCAGTGTCTTACAAATAAAGCCCACAGAGCTGGGCCAACAACAGGCTCAGATCCAAACTCTGGTTGGAGAATGGAGCCCCCATCTTCCAGCAGGTGGGCAAGACTTTGGGTGAACTCCATTAAAAGAAAACGACCTCAGAGTGCCCTTAGGTGAACATTCATGTTGAAAAATAAAATGCGTCATCATACTGAAAACAAAAGCATTCCATCCACATTTACCCTGAGGCCAAAGGACAGGTTTCAGGAAATCCAAAGCAGTATTCCTGGTTTTGAGGGAGATATGAAGCAGGGTGGAGGCCATAACCTGAGTTTCCTTCTATGTGACCCTGGCTGCACCCTTCCTTCCACTCACATATCAAAAATTAGGTCCCCAAATTTGAAATGTGACTTGGAATTTAAGAATGGGCAGTTAGTAAATTGACCTAGTCTTACAACAAATCAATTTCAGGAAGGTATTTTTAAGAAGAGAGAAGTAGGGGTAGATTTTTTCCTCAATGAAAATATTTCTTAAGAGATAAATCATTCTTCAGATGACAAGTATAGGTCTTGACTGGATCCTGTCTTATACAAACGAATGAGAAAAGCAGATGTTGAGAATAGTAAGTTCCTCTTCAAACTTCCCCGTGCTTTCTTGTTTTCTCTTGTTCTGTAAACAGCCCTTCCTGCCTTTGCCGCACCCAAACATGCCCTGTACTTGTTCTGTAAACAGCTATTCCCGCCTTAGCAATGGACAGCCTCTCCCATCCTACCTAATCAGTCATATTCAATTTCAAACACTACCCAATCGGGTTAGCTTAGACTGCGCTGTCCGACTCCAGTCAATGGAGAAAGAACACAGAAACAGGAACTACATTAGGGATAAAGATCCCTGCTCTACCCTACTCAGTGTGCTCCTGCAATTGCATCAGATGAAGGCAGCACCCTTCTGCAGAAGTAAATTTGCCTTGCTGAGAAATCTTTTGTTTGAGCGCTCGTTTTCTTGGCAACTCAGTTCTTATTTCTAACACAGACTACAAGAGACAATTCAATATGTGATGAGAATTATTGTTAATATCGTTAGGTGTTGAGAACAAAGCTCTGATTTTTTTTTTTATCTTGCTCAAATTCCTATCTAAGGGGCCTGGGGAGTCATGCCCTATAAACCATAAATTCTCATCAGATGAGTTTTATTTAACCCTGTATGTCATGACTTACTTTCCAATCTGACTCTGACATAACAAGGAAGAAAATAAAAATGTTTTACCCCAAAATATATTTCCTTGCCATACCTTGAAATTACCCTGCAAAGTCTCTTGTGGGAAAAATCCACATTCTATAGAGAATCCCCTTTCCCCTTTGTTTTTCTTCCTTCCTTTCCAGATCCAAAAGGTAATCAACTAAGAGCCTGACACCCTTTCAAGTTTGATAAGAAACATTTTACAACTTGCTCTCTCTGAAATCTGCTATGAGAGCTTCCTCTGCACAATAAAACTTGGTCCCCACAATCCTTTACCTTACCCTGAACATTTCCTTTCTATTGATCCCAGGTCTTCAAATTAACCAATTGTCAACCCAGAAAATGTTTAAATTTGCCTATAGCCTGGAAGCCCCCTTTGAGTTGTTCCATCTTTCAGAACCAAACCAATGTATTTCTTAAATGTATTTGATTGATGTTTCATGCCTCCCTAAAATATAGAAAACCAAGCTGTACCCCAGCTACCTTGGGTACATGTTCTGAGGGCCTCCTGAGGGCTGTGTCATGGGCCATGGTCACTCATATTTGGCTCAGAATAAATCTCTAAAAATATTTTACATAATTTGATTCTTTTTGCCAACAGTATCATCATGGCATTCAGGATATGGAGGAAACAGTCATTAAGAAATTATGCAAACATTCTGTGGTGTGAACTAACATGTTTGCAATTTTAAAAAAATGCAACACTATCACAAATGAATAGCATTAAAAATACAGTAGAAAAAATATAGTAGAAAGAGCTCTTAAAGATCTTATAGAATAAAAAGAGAATTAAAGAGACACCAATCAGCTGGGCATGGTGGCTCACACCTGACATCCCATCACTTTGGGAGGCTGAGGCGGGTGGATCATGAGATCAGGAGTTCAAGTTCAGCCTGGCCAAGAGGGTGAAACCCTGTCTCTACTAAAAATACAAAAATTAGGCAGGTGTGGTGGCGGGTGCCTGTAATCCCAGATACTCGGGAGGCTGAGGCAGAGAACTGCTTGAACCTGGGAGGCGGAGGTTGCAGTGAGCCGATATTGTGCCACTGCATTCCAGGTTGGATGACAGAGCGAGACTCTGTCTTAAAAAAAAAAAAAGAGAGAGAGATACCAATAACTGTAATGTGTGAACCTTGCTTAGACATTTTTGAGGCAACTGAGGAAGGCTGCACATGATTAGATATTAGATAAAATTTTAAAAAATCAGTATGAATTGTATTAAGTTTAGGTTGAAATGGGCTAGCTAATGCCCTCAAATAATTGTGGCTATGCTTAAATAAAAAGAAAGTGTAGGCCAGGTGTGGTGCCTCGTGCCTGTAATTCCAGCATTTTGAGAGGCTAAGGTGGGAGGATCACCTGAGGTCAGGAGTTCGAAGCCAGCCTGGCCAACATGGTGAAACCCTGTCTCTACTAAAAATACAAAAATTTGCCGGGCATGGTCGTGGGCACCCAGCTACTTGCGAGGCTGAGGCAGGAGAATCACTTGAACCTGGGGGGTAGAGGTTCCCGTGAGCCGAGATCACACCACTGCACTCCAGCCTGGGTGACAGAGTGAAACTGTCTCAAAAAAAAGAAAGAAAGAAAAGAGAGTGCAGAGCCTACAGCTGACATATTTAATGGTAAGAAACTGGATGCTTTCCCCCTTAAGATTAGGAACAAAGCAAGGATGTCCCTTTTCAAGACTCCTATTTTACATCACTGATAAGAAAATGAAAAGACAAGCCATGACCTGGGAGAAAAAAACAGGAAGAAAAATGACAGAATAGGAAAAGGAGAAATAGACCAATGCATAATCATAGTTAAGAAAATTTACTGCACCTCACTCAATTAATGGAAAAGCGAATTGACAATAAGTCAGGAAACAGATGATCTAGAAAACACTATCAGGCAGTATTGATCTAATGGACATTTACAGAATACCAAACCCAACAAGTACAGAATACATATCCTTTAAAGGTGTACAGAAAATAATCACCAAAGTAGATGAAATACTGAGGCATATAAAACAAGCCTCCAATTTCAAAGGATTAAACTTAAAAAGTACAGTCCCCAACCTACAATGGTTCAACTTAAAATTTTTCAATGTTATAATGGTGTAAAGGCAATACACATTCAGTAGAAACCATACTTCCTTTTTACTTACTTTTTATTTTTGAGAGACAGGGTCTCACTTTGTAGCCAAGGCTGGAGTGTGGCAGTACAATCATAGCTCACTGCAGTCCTGACCTCCTGGGGTCAAGCAATCCTCTTGCCTCAGCCTCCAGAGTAGCTGTGATTACAGATGTGCACCACCATGCCTGGCTATTTTTTTATATTTCATTAGAGATGGGGGTCTCACTGTTTGCCCAGGCTGGTCTAGAACTTCTGGCCTCAAGCAATCCTCCTGCCTCAGCCTCCTCCCAAAGCACTGGGATTACAAGGCATAAACCACCATGCCCAGTCAGAACCCTACTTCAAATTTGGAATTTTGATCTTTTCCAGGGCTTACAATGCTGAGCAGCAGCAGCAAGCCACAGCTCCAAGCCAGCCACACAATCATGAGGGTAAACAACCCATACTCTATAGTGGACCATGTTGTCAGATGATTTTGCCCAACTGTAGGCTAATGTAAGTATTCTGAGCACATTTAAGGTAAACTAGGTTAAGCTCTGATGTGCAGCAGGTTAGGTGTATTAAATGCATTGTCAACTTAAATAGTACATTCAACTTACAATAGGTTTGTTGGACACAATCCCATTTTAAGTCAAGGAACATCTGTATATTCTTTGCCCGAGATGGAACTAAAGCAGAAATCACTAAATATAAGATATTTTTTAAAACCTCGATAATTAGAAATTGAGTGACCCTTGTCTAAAGGAGATATGAATCAAAGAAGAAATTTCAAGGGATATGAGAAAATATTTTTAACTCAGTGAATCTAGTAAACCTATTAATACATATCACAACTTACCAAATTTGTGACTTGGACCTGTTCCAGGTTGAATTATTCCTTGTCTCCCATATTTGTATGTTGACATCCTAAACCCCAGTACCTTAGAATGTGACTGTCTTTGGAGGTTAAGGACTTTAAAGAGGTAATTAAGTAAAAATGAGGTTATTAGAGTGGGCCCTAATCCAATATAACCAGTGTCATGATAAGAAGAGAAAATTTGGACATAAAAATTCCAGAAAGAAGACCATGTAAAGACACAGGGAGAAGACGACCAGCTATAAGCCAAGAAGAAAGGCCTCAGAAGAAACCAACCCTGCCGAAACCTTGATCTTGAACTTCTATCTTCCAGAATTGTGAAGAAGAAATTTCTGTTGTTTACAGCCACCCTGTAGTACTGTGGTACTTTGTTATAGCCCTAGCAAACGAATACAGCAGGTAATAAGGCAGTTCTGAGAAGGAAAGTTACAGCTTTAAATGAATGTACTTTAAAAAAAAAAAAAAGGAAGTTTTAATTAAAAATAACTCAGCTCCCATCTTAAGCTGCAAAAAGAACCCAAAATAAGAAGAAAGGAAGTAATAAAGAGGAAAATATAATGAAATATAAATGAAATTATAGATAATTAAAAAGTCTAAGGGTGTTTGCAAAAAATATTAAAATTTCTAAACCCTAGGCCTGAAACTATAAAACTCCTAAAAGAAAACATAGGAAAAACCTTCATGACATTGGTCTTAACAATGATTTCTGGAATATGACACTATAAGAACAAGCAACCAATATAAGATAGACAAATGTGATTACATCAAAATTAACAACCTCTTTGCAGTAAAGAAAACAGCCAACAGAATGATAAGGCAACTTATGGAATGAGAGAAAATATTTGCAAACCATATATCAAGTAAGGAGCTAAACTGTCGAATACATAAAGAACTTCTACAACTCCATAACAAAAAACTCAATTAAAAATGGGTAAGGGACTTGAATAGACATTTCTCTAAAGAAGATACACAACTAGCAGAGAAGCATATGAAAAGATGTTCAACACCACAGATTACCAGGGAAATGCAAATAAAAACTAAAATGAGAGATCACCTAACCCCAATTTGTATGGCCACAAACAAACAAAAAATAAATATTGACAAGGATGTAAAAAATTAGAAACTTAGTGAACTGTTAGTGGGACTGTAAAATGGTGTAGCCACTATGGAAAACAATATGAAGTCTCCTCAAAAAATTAAAAATAGAATTACCATATTATCCTATGATCCAACTTCTGGGTACATATCCAAAGGAACTGAAACCAGATGTATCCATTCAATGTATGAATGGATAAAGAAAATGTAGTCTATCCAATAGAATATTAAATAGAATATTATTCAGCCCTTAAAAGGAAGGGAATTCTGGTGCATGCTACAACATGGATGAACCTTGAGGACATTATGCTAAATAAAATAAGCCTGTCACAAAAAAAAAAAAAAACTTGCACAATCCAACTAATACAAATACTAAAGTAATACTAAAGTAATTAAACCAACAGAAACATAAAGTAGAATGGTAGTTGCTCATGGATGGGGAAGAGGAAAAGAAGTTGCTATTCAATGGGTAAAATATTTCAGTCGTGCAAGATGAAAAAGTTATAGAGCTCAGTTGTACATACTTAGCAATATTATACAGTATACTTAAAAAGTATTAAGAGGATAAATATATGTTATGTGTTTTTTGCCACAGTAATTTAAATAAAGAAGATCAAAGCTCCTGCAACTCCCTCCAAAAAAATTACTAACCCCCTAGCAAGTGTGATTAAATCAAAATTTAAAAAGACAAATTTCCAATATCAGGAATGAAAAAGGAAACATTGTTACAGATCCTACATATATTAAAAGCACAATAAGGGATTCTTATTAAAAATAAAACTACAAGCCCCAAATTTGTGAAATGAACAAATTCCTTTAATCACAAGGTTTACCAAAACTAAAATGGAAATTTTGAATAGCTCTACATCTGTCAAGATATTAAAATCATAATTTTAAACTTTAACCAGAAGTAAAAGTTCAGGATCATAGAAAAATTCTGTCAAACACTTACATAGGAGAGAAGGCAATACTTTCCAATTCATTTTACAAGACCAGCATAATCCAGACACCAAAACCTGACAAACAATATTCTTCCTGCAAAAGTCCTTTAAAAACAGTAGCAAGTCAAATCTAACAATATGTTATAAGGATGATATGGGAACACATGAGACCTATCCAAGAAATGCAATATTAGTTTAACATTTTTTGTTTTGTTTGAGATGAAGGCTCGATCTGTTACCCAGGCTGAGTGCAGTGGCTCAATCTGCTCAGTGCAACCTCTGCCTCCCGGGTTCAAGCGATTCTCCTGCCTCAGCCTCCCGAGTAGCTGGGACTACAGGCACGCACCACTACGCCCAGCTAATTTTTTTTTAGTAGAGACAGAGTTTCACCATGTTGGCCAGGAAGATCTCCATCTCTTGACCTCATGATTCACCCGACTCAGCCTCCCAAAGTGCTGGCAGGCGTGAACCACCACACCTGGCCAGTGTGGTGGTTTGAAAAGCAATTTAATTACTTGCCTTAACAAAATGAAACATTTGAAAAGCAATTTAATTACTTGCCTTAACAAAATGAAAGGTGCCCTGGCCCACTCCTATACTCCCAGCACTATGGGAGATGGAGTTCAGTGGACTGCTTGAGCTCAGGAGTTCAGATCAGTCTGGGCAACATGGTGAAATCCATCTCTACAAAAAATACAAAAATTAGCTGTGCGTGGTGTCAGGTGCCTGTAGTCCCAGCTACGTGGGAGGCTGAGGTGGGAAGACTGCTTGAGCCCAGGAGGTTGAGGCTGCGATGAGTCATGATCATGCCACTGCGCTCTGGCCTGGGCAACAGAGTGAGATCCTGTCTTAAAAATAATAAAATAAAATAAAGGAGAAAAATCACCTTAGTAGATGCAAAAAATATATATGTATATATGAAAAAACAATGGTTATTTGGGATAAAAACTCCTAAAAAATTAGCAATAGAAGGAAACTTCCTCAATTTAATAAATAAGCATCTACAAAAACATAGCACTAATACCACTTAATAGCAAAACATTGAATGATTTCCCTGAAGTCAAGATCACGCAAAGGAGGTGTCATCTCACCATTTAATCCAACATTTAGTTAGGAAATATAAACAATACAAAAATTGAAGAAAGAGTAGAAAAGAAGTAAAAAAAAACAACAGATAAATATAATAATTTAACTCTACATCAATCAGGATAGGTAAAAGACAGACAATACCAGTGTAGGCAAGAGTGAGGCAACAGAATTCTCATACAACACTGGTAGGATTGTGGCAGGCCAGGTCTCACTAACAACTAATTTCAGAACTGACTGAGTGGTTAAGTTAAATATTAAAAACCAGTGCCCTTATACAAACGCTGGGATGTAACAAAAATTCATCAAGAGTTTTGCCCAGGCCGTTCCTGGGCCTTAAAGCATGACAAAATAATGAAGGAATTCTTAACAGGACCCACTCAGGATTAAACAAGTTTTACTGTGGGTCTGAAGAAACTCCCAAGTTTTACTGTGGGTCTGAAGAAACAAATTTATTGGGAGTCTGAAGGAACGCCCCAGACCTTCGTGATTAAGCAGCAGACAAGATATGGGTAATCACCCCAGCACCTGGACCCATTTAGATTAAGCAAATTTACTGAGGCTCCAGAGGAAGGTCTTCAGGACTCAGACCTTAGTTACAGATTAAAAGAAGTTAATCATTTATGTCTTTAGATGAATCCACACTTACACACAGACCTATAACTTGGTATATAAGTTCTGGAAAACTTTGTAATTTTTTTTTTTTGAGACAGTCTCTCTCTGTCCCCCAGAATGGAGTACAATGGGGCGATCTTGGCTCACTGCAACCTCTGCCTCCCAGGCTCAAGTGATTCTCCTACCTCAGCCTCCCAAGCAGGTGGGATTACAGGTGCCTGTCACAAAGTCTGGTTAATTTGTGTATTTTTAGTAGGGACAGGATGTTACCATGTTAGCCAGGCTGGTCTCAAATTCCTGACCTCAAATGATCGCCTGCCTCAGCCTCCCAAAGTGCTGGGATTACAGGCTTGAGCCACCGCGCCCGGCCAAGAGTTGTGATTTTTTTAATAAATAAAGCTGATTTTTAAAAAGACTTCAAAGACATTTTCAAGTAAAAGAAAACCAGTAAACTTTATAGCCAGCAGACCTGCCCTATAACAGTTTCTGCAAACTAAAGAGAAATGATGCCAAATGGAAACCTGGATTTTCTGTGGTGATTGAAGATCACCAGAAACAATACATATGTTCACACCCAAAAAATACTATCTCTCTTTTCTCCTAATTTCTTAAAATACATGACTGAGGCCAGGCGTGGTGGCTCACACCTATAATCCCTGCACTTTGGGAGGCCAAGGTGGGCAGATCACTTGAGGTTAAGAGTTCAAGACCAACCTGGCCAACGTGGTAAAACTCCATCTCTACTAAAAATACAAAAATGAACTGGGCATGGTGGCGTGTGCCTGTAATCCCAGCTACTCAGGAGGCTGAGGCAGGAGAATTGCTTGAACCCAGGAGGCGGAAGTTGTAGTGAGCCGAAATTGTGCCACTGCACTCCGGCCTGGGCAACAGAGGGAGACTCCATCTAAAGAAAAATAAAATAAACAACTGTTTATAGCAAATATATTAAAATAGCATTATGATTGATAGCATATGAAGATTCAATACATATGACAATTATAACCTGAAGAATGAAGGAGTAGGTAGGTACAAGTACCTGTATGATTATAAGATCCCTCATTTTACATGAAGTTGTACAAGATTAGACTGTGAAGAGTTACAAATGTATACTGTCATCTCTAAAGCAGTAGACTAAAATACATAAACTAAAAATATAAAGTAAACTAAAATATAAAGTAAAAATGCAAAGCAGTATAGCTAAGTGGCAATTAAATTATATGGAATTAAGTTAAATTAGAATGCTAAGGAAAAAAATCACTTGGCCCAAAGAAGGCAGGATAGAAACAGAGGAAGAAAAAAAACAAAAACAGGAGACAAATAGAAAACAAACAGTAAAAGAGACCTAAATCTAATTGTTTCCATAATTACATCAAATAAACATTCCAATTAAAAGGCACACACTGGCCAGGTTCGGTGGCTCATGCCTGTAATCCCAGCACTTTGGGAGGCTGAGGAGGGCAGATCACAAGGTCAGGAGTTCAAGACCAGCCTGGGCAACAGGGCGAAACCCTGTCTCTACTAAAAATACAAAAAATTAGCCGGGTGTGGTGGCGGGGCCTGTAATTCCAGCTGCTAGGAAGGCTGAGGCAGAAGGATCTTTTGAATCCAAGGGGCGGAGGTCACAGGGAGCCGAAACTGCGATACTGCACTCCAGCCTGAGTGACAGAACGAGACTCAGTCTCGATACAATACGATACGATATGATACAACACAACCCGACTCATGCTCAAGCCGCGTGCCACACACTAATGGGGAAGTTTGCTCCAAGCGAGAATATCAAGTCCCCCAAAGGCACTTCCTGGCCCAGAGACCTCCCAGGTGCGACAGTGGGGAGGGAATGGTGGGAGGCAGGTGGCCAGATGCTGGGTGGGTACCCTAGGCAGAGCCCACTCAAGGGCCCCAGAAGTACCGGGACGCACCTGCGGAGTAGGATGGGAAGTCGGTCTCAGGCCTGCGCTGGTCCCTCCAGGTTTAGATGCTGGGCCCAAAGCCCCGCCAGAAGCACGCGACAACGCTCCCTCCCCAACAGAAGACCTCCGCCAAAACCTCTCTCTGAGTGGACCGCGCACGCCCAGACCCCACACCCGAAACTCAAACATGTCGCCACAGCCTGGACTGCCCATGCCAGCTTTCCCGACCCTCCTTCCCGGGGAAGGGCCGCGAGAGGGACTACCTCCAGGCTAACTCACCAGAACTGTGAAAGGACATTCACGACGCTCCAGGCGACGATGGCGGGACGCGAAAATGCGCGAGCCGGACTGCCCCTGGCGCGGAACTACACTACCCAGCCTGCCCCGGGGCGCGCGACTACCCTACAGCGGATGCCCTGGAGCGAGGAACTACAACACCCAGAATGCCGCGAGGGGCGGCACCGCAGCATCCAGGAGAAATTGTGAAAAATCAGAAAGTAAAATCTAACTTTCCGGTTCACGAGAAGGGTGGTCACGTAAGCCCTAAGTCTTTCTTTTTTTAACTTTTTATACGGCCTTTCTAATTTTTTTTTAAGATGTTACTTGTCTTCCATGCTGCAAATTCACGCCTGTTTGTACATCTCTTCACTTTATTCGCTTATTTTTTGAGACGGTGTCTTGCTTTGTCGGCTAGGCTGCAGTACAGCTGTGTGATCAAAGCTCACCGCAGCCGCAAACTCCGGGCCTCAAGCGATCCTCCCACCTCAACTTTCTGAGTAGCTGGGAGTGCAGGTGCATAGTACTACACTCCGCTAATTTTTATGTTTTGTTTTTTAGAATCTGGGTCTCGCAGCCAGGCGCGGTGACTCACGCCTGTAATCTCAGCACTTTGGGAGGCTGAGGCGGGCAGATCACCTGAGGTCAGGAGTTCGAGACCAGCCTGACCAACAATGGTGAAACCCCGTCTCTATTAAAAATACAAAAATTAGCCGGGCGTGGTGATGGGCGCCTGTAGTCTCAGCTACTCAGGAGGCTGAAGCAGGAGAATTGCTTGAACCCCGGAGATGGAGGTTACAGTGAACCGAGATTGCGCCACTGCACTCCAGCCTGGGCAACAAGTGAGATTACATCTCAAAAAAAAAAAAATATATATATATATATATATATATATATATATCTGAGTCTATGTTGACCAGGCTGGTCTAGAATTCCTGGCCTCAAGCAATTTTCCCACTTCAGACTCCCAAAGTGCTGGGATTATGTGACCTCGTCTGGCTGCATCCTTGTTTTTTGTCTAACTGTTTGTACCTTTAATTTTTGTGGGTACATAGTAAGTGAATGCATTTGTGGGTTACCTGAGATGTTTTGATACAAGCATGCAATGTGTAATAATCACATGACAGTAAATAGCGTATCCATCACCTCAAGCATTTATCCTTGGTGTTTCAAACAATCCAATTATACTATTTTTTAATGTAAAATTAATTTTTACTATACCCTGTTGTGCTGGCAAATACTAGGTGTTATTTATTTTCCTATTTTTTTGTACCCATTAACCATCCACCACCACCCACTATTACCCTTCCTAGCCTCTGGTAACCTTTCTTTCTCTTTTTCTTTCTCGTTCTTTTTCTCTTTCTCTCTCTCTCCTTCCTTCCTTCTCTCTTTCTTTCTCTCTCCCTCCCTCCCTTCCTTCCTTCCTTTTCTTTCTTTCGACAGGGTCTCTTTCTGCTACACAGGCTGGAGTTCAGTGGTGCAATCTCAGCTCAATGTAGCCTCGACCTCCCCAGGCTCAAGTGATTCACTCACCTCAGCCTCGTGAGTAACTGAGACTACAGGTGTGGCCACCAACCCAGCTAATTTTTTTATTTTTTGCAGAGATGGGGTTTTTTGCCATGTTGCCCAGGCTCATCTTGAGCTACTGAGCTCAAGCAATCCACCCACCTTGGCCTCCAGAAGTGCTGGGACTACAGGTGTGAGCCAGGGCGTCCAGCCCATCCTTCTAATTTCTATTTCCGTGAGTTCAGTGGTTTTAATTTTTAGCTTCCACAGATAAATAAAAACATGTGATGTCTTTCTGTGCCTGGCTTTATTTCACTTAGTATAATGGCCTCCAGTTCCATCCGTGTTGTTGCAAATGACAGAATCTCATATTTTTATGGCCGAGTAGTACTCCATTATGCATAAATATCACATTTTCTTTATTTAATCGTCTGTTGATGGACACTTAGGTTGCTTCCAAGTCTTGGCTATTGTGAATAGTGCCGCAATAAACATGGGAGTGCAGATATCTCTTTAATATACTGCTTTCCTTTCTTTTGGGTATATACCTAGGATTGGGATTGCTGGATTTTTCTTTTTCTTTTTTTTTTTTTTTTTTTTGAGACAGAGTCTCACTCTGTTGCACAGGCTGGAGTGAATGGCGTGATCTCGGCTCACTGCAACCTCTGCCTCCTGGGTTCAAGCGATTCTCCTGCCTTAGCCTCTCCAGTAGCTGGGACTACAGGCACGTCCCACCACGCCTATCTAATTTTTTGTATTTTTAGTAGAGATGGGGTTTCACTGTGTTAGCCACGATGGTCTCGATCTCCTGACCTTGTGATCTACCCGCCTTGGCCTCCCAAAGTGTTGGGATTACAGGCGTGAGCCACTGTGCCCAGCCCTGGATTCCTGGATCTTATGGTAGCTCAATTTTTAGTTTTTTGAGGAAGCTCCAAATTGTTCTCCATAATGGTTATACTAATTTACATTCCCACCAAAAGAATATGAGTCTTTTCTTAACTTTTTATACAGTCCTTCCAATTTTATTTTATTTTTTAAAGATGTTACTTGTCCTCCATGCTGCAAATTCACACCTATGAATCAAATCCTTGCCAGCATTTGTCATTATCTGTCTTTTGGATAAAAGCCATTTTAACTAGGGCATGATGATACCTCATTGTAGCTCTGATGATCAATGATGCTGAGCACCTTTTCATAAGCCTGTTTGTCATTTGTGTGTGTGTGTGTGTATATATATATATATTTTTTTTTTCGAGATGGAGTCTCACTCACTCTGTTGCCTCAGGCTGGAGGGCAGTGGCACTATCTTGGCTCACTGCAACCTCTGCCTCCTGGGTTCAAGCAATTCTCTTGTGTCAGCCTCCTGAGTAGCTGGAACTATAAGCACGTGCCACCATGCCCGCCTAATTTATATATTTTTAGAAGAGTTTCACCATGTTGGCCACGGCTAGTCTTGAACTCCTGGCCTCAAGTGATCCAGCTGCCTCAGCCTCCCAAAGTGCTGGGATTACAGGTGTGAGCCACCACACCTGGCTACATTTGTACATCTTTTGAGAAATGTCTATTAAGAACTTTTGCCCATTTTCTAATCAGATTATTAGATTTTTTTATAGAATTGAGCTTTTATATTCTGGCTATTAATCCCTTGCAAATATTTTCTCCTATTCTGTGTGTTGTCTCTTCACTTTGTTTATTGTTTCCTTTGCTGTGCAGAAGCTTTTTAACTTGATATGATCCGATTTGTCCATTTCTGCCTTCATTGCTGGTGCCTATTGGGTATTTCTTGAGAAGAATTTGCCCACTCCAGTGTCCTGGAGTAGTAATCCTTTTCTTGGGTTAAATGTGCTTCGTGTTCTACAACCTCCTTGTATTTAGATACTGATATCTTTCTCTACATTTGGGAAGTTTTCTGTTATTCTCCCTTTGAATATACTTTTTACCACTATCTCTCTCTTTCTCTTTAAGGCTGATAAAGCCTTATCTCTTATCTCTATCTCTTTCACTTTAAGGCTGAAAAAGCTTAGATTTGCCCTTTTGAGGCTATTTTCTAGATCATGTAGGTGTGCATCACTGTTTTTTATTCTTTTTTCTTTTGTCTCCTCTGATTGTTTACTTTCAAACAGCCTGTCTTCAAGCTCACTAATTCTTTCTACTTCGTCATCAGTTCTGCTGGTGTCTTATTTGGTTCATTTGGTGAGATCATATTTTCCTGGATGGTTTTTTTTGTTTGTTTGTTTGAGACAAAGTCTCACTCTGTCGCCCAAGCCGGAGAGTAGTGGTGCCAATCTCGACTCACTGCAACCTCTACCTCCCGGGTTCAAGTGGTTCTCCTGCCTCAGCCTCCTGAGTAGCTGGGATTACAGGTACACACTACCTTACCAGGCTACTTTTTGTATTTTTTAAGGAGAGACGCGTTTCATCATGTTGGTCAGGCTCGTCTCGAACTCTTGACCACCTTGATCTGCCCACCTTGGCCTCACAAAGTGCTGGGATTACAGAATGAGCTACTGCGCCCAGCCTACCCTCCCTTCTTTATAATTGTCTTAAATATTGCCCTGTATACATTAAGAACCACATTGGACAGTGATATATTTTTTGTTTCAACAAAGATAATTCAGAAAACTTAAGAGTTTACTGTAGTTACCTATGTTTTTCTTTTTCTATTGTTCGTTCCTTCTTCCTGATGTTCCAAGACTCTTTGTTTTCTTTTTCTGTTTAGAGAAATTGTTTTAGCAGTTCTTCCAGGGTATGTCTGCTGGTGACAAATTTACTTACTTTTAATACCTTTAAGAATGTCTTGGGGCCAGGTACAGTGGCTCATGCCTGTAATCCCAACACTTTGGGAGGTGGAAGTGGGCGGATCACTTGAGGTCAGGAGTTTGAGACTAGCCTGGCCAACATGGTGAAACCTGTCTCTACTAAAAGTACAAAAGTTAGCTGGGTGTGGTGGTTCACATCTGTAATCCCAGCTACTCAGGAGGCTGAGGCAGGAGAAAAGGCTGAACCTGGGAAGCAGAGGCTGCAGTGAGCCCAGATACTGCTATTGCGCTCCAACCTGGGTGTTAGAGTGAGACCCGTCTTTTTTTTTTTTGAGATGGAGTTGCCCAAGCTGGAGTGCAATGGCACAATCTCGGCTCACTGCAACCTCTGTCTCCCTTAAGCTCTCTGCTCATTTCTTTTTGGTCTATTTTCTCTCTGTTGTTCAGACTGGATAATTTTTATTGATCTATCCTCAAGCTCATTTCTTTTTTCTTCTGTTCTCTTCATTCTGTTTGGCCCCTCCACTGAAATTTTTGTTATTGTAATTTTCAGTTTTAAAATTTCCATTTGGTTCTTTATATCTTCTGTTCCTATGCTGCTATTTTCTTTCTTTCTTTCTTTTTTTCCTTGAGACAAAGTCTCGCTATGTTGCGAGGCTGGAATGCAGTGGCGTGATATTGGCTCACTGCAACCTCTGCCCTACCGGTTCAAGCGATTCTCCTGCCTCAGCCTCCTGGAGTAGCTAGGACTACAGGTGCGCACCACCATGCCCAGGTAGTTTTTGTATTTTTAGTAGAGATGAGGTTTCACCACGTTGGCCAGCATGGCCTCGATCTCTTGACCTCGTGATCTGTCCACCTCAGCCTCCCAAACTGCTGGGATTACAAGCATAAGCCACTGTGCCCAGCCTATTTTCTATTTGTTTTAAATGTGTTCATAATTAATCATTGAAGTATTTTTATGATGGCTGTTTGCCAGATATCTTGTCAGATAATTATAATATCTGTGTCTTCTTGATGTCAGCATCTCTTTCTGATTGTCATTTGGTTGTCTTCTCATTCAGATTGATATTTGCCTGACTTCTGGTATAACAAGCCATTTTAATTTGAAACCTAGACATTTGGGGTAATTACGAGATTCTAAATCTTATATAAATCTTCTTAGTAGGTCTTATACTGTACTGGAGGAGGACGGGAGTACCAACTTGTTATTGCCAGGTAGGATTGAAAATCCAGGTTCCCCACTCAGCCTTTATCAACGCCAGAGGGAAGGAGCTCCTCATCACTGCTAGGTGGGATAGGAGTTCAGGTTCCCCACTAGGCCTCTGCTAACATCACCATGGCTGGTAGACACGAGGGTGTCTTATTACTGCTCCGCATGTGGTTTCCATTAATACCATAGTGGTGTGGCTTCATTGTTGCTAGGTAATGGTGAAAGTCCTGAATCTTCACTACATGTCCTCTGGCACCCATGTGTCGGAATGTGAGTGCCTTGTTAAGCCCAAATGGGCCTGGAAGTCTAGGTTCCATAGACGGTCTCCACTGACACTGTGGAGGGAGGAGGGAGCTTTTTCCTGCCTCATAAGGATAAAAGTCTCGGCTCCCCACTCAGCTTTCTCTGACTTGATCAATGTGTCTCACTAAAACCTGGCAAGGGTGGTAGAATTCTAGGCTTCCCACACAGCCATCTGTGGGGAAGGCCTGGGACTAAACTTTTTCTGCAGTGTTTGGGGTGGATAAATTAATATCTGAATTTTATCTCTTGCTAGGTTGCTTCTTTACTGGGTTTTTTTTTTTTGGCATCGAATCACAGTTCAATTCCTTCCTGATCTTTTGACTAGAGAGGCAGTCTTTTCCTAGGTCTTTATTTTTGTCTGTGCTCACTGGCATTATTGGGTTGCAGGCTGAGCACTCAGTTTGAGATATTCAAGGAAGAAGAAAACCAAGGGAGCTTCCATGTTCTTCCTCAGGTCTCCAAGTACCTAATCAGTCAGTCTTCATCCCTCTGCCTTTTGCAGACTTAACGTTTGATTTTATCTGTACTGAATGGAAGAAAGAAGGAAAATATGTCTATTCCATCTTTTCAGAAGTAGAAATCTCTTTCTAGTTTGAAAGTATAATTCTCTTAGGTACTTCCTCTACATACATTAAGCACCATATCATGTAAAGATTTTTATATCAAATATGATGTAAGAAATTCATGAAGAGAATAAGAGTCCATCATATTTATTCCTATTTTTACCCATTCCATTGTTCTTTTTCCAAATTTCCAAGCCTCCTTCTGCTTTTTATTTCCTGTTTTGACATTTTAGCCATTTTAAAAGGTAGGCCTGCTACCAACAAATACCCTTTGTTTTCGTTCGTCTGAAAACGTCTTTATTTTCCACTCGTTCCTAAGGATGTTCTTGCTAGATGTAAATTTC
The DNA here is from genome assembly GCF_030222135.1 of Aotus nancymaae. Lineage (NCBI taxonomy): Eukaryota > Metazoa > Chordata > Mammalia > Primates > Aotidae > Aotus > Aotus nancymaae. The sequence continues at coordinate 25,020,325 of NW_026988455.1, forward strand.
ACAGCCGACAATCCTTTTCACAACTTGAAGAATGTTGTGCCATTTCCTTCTAGCATGCATGGTTGCAGATGAGAAATCTGCTCTCATTTGAATTGCTTTTCCTCTATAGGTAAGGTGTCATTTCTCTCACATGCTGCTTTCAAGATTTTTTTCTTTCTGTGTGTGTGTGTGTGTGTGTGTGTGTGTTTTTCAATAATATGGAAGGCTTCATCAATCTGTGTGTCATCCATGCACAGGGGCCATGGTAATCTTCTCTGTTGCCCAGGCTGGAGTGCAGTGGCGTGATCTCGGTTCACTGCAACCTCCACCTCCCAGGTTCAAGAGATACTCCTGCCTCAGCCTCCCTAGTAGCTGGGATTACAGGTGCATGCCACCACACCCGGCTAATTTTTATATTTTTAATAGAGACAGGGTTTCACCATGTTGGCCAGGCTGGTCTTGAACTCCTGACCTCAGGTGATCCACCCGCCTTGGCCTCCCAAAGTGCCGGGATTACAAGCATGAGGCTCTGTGCCCGGCTGAAGCAAGTTCATCTTTGTGTTTTGTTTTCAGAAGGTTAATTATAATGCATACTGGCATGGATTTCTTTTGGCTTATCCTATTTGTGTTAGCTCAGCCTCTTGAATCTGTAGGTTTATGACTTTAGCCAACTTTGGGAAAGTTTATTTTCTTGAATATTTTTCAGTGCCATACTCTTTCTGGGACTCTGATGATACAAATGTTTCATCTGTTGGTATTGCCTCATAGGACCCTGAAGCTCCATTTATTCTTTTTTAGTCTGTTTCTCTATGTTGCTATTATTGTGTAGTTGCTATATATCTGTCACTGAGTTCATTCATTCTTTTTTTTTTTTTTTTGAGATGGAGTCTCACTCTTTCCCCCAGGCTGGAGTGCAATGGTATGATCTTGGCTCACTGCAACCTCCACCTCCTGGGTTCAAGTGATTCTCCTGCCTCAGCTTCCCGAATAGCTGAGATTTCAGGCACATGCCACCACGCCCAGCTAATTTTTGTATTTTTAGTAGAGACAGCATTTCACCATGTTGGCTAGGGTAGTCTCAAACTCCTGACCCCAAGTGATCCACCTGCCTCGGCCTCCCAAAGTACTAGGACTACAGGTATGAGCCACATGCCCAGGCCGAGTTCATTATTTCTTACTCTAGTCATCTTTAATGAACTATTTTGCTGATCAGTGAGTTGCTAATTTCAGTTATTGTTTTAACAGTTCAATAATTTCCCTTTGATTCTTCTTAATATTCTCAATTTTCTGCTGAGGTTTTCTATTGTTTCATTTGTTTCAAATAATCCATAATTGGTTACTGGAGAATTTTTATGATTGCTGCTTTTATGATAGTCTGTGAACTTCAGTATCTGATCCATCACTGTTGGCATCTGTTGATAATATATTAATTATTTTTTCTCATGAAAACTGTAATTGTCCTAGTTCTTGGTATTATGTGTAATTTTTAAAATTACATTTTTGGATATTTGGAATATTGTGAGACTCTACATTCTAAAAAATATTCTTTTTTAACAGCCATCCCCCTGCTTAGGTATAGCACACAGGTCTTGGTGGGAGTGAATATTTAGCTCCCTGATAAGCTGGCTGACACCAACCTGCAGAAGTAGAGTGCTAGTTTACACTGTCTCTTTCAGACAGTTAGGGTAGAAATTCAGCTCCACCCTCAGCCCTACTGACACCTTTCCAGAAAAAGCAGAGTACTAACTTACATTCATTGTCTCTGAGTAAATGTTTAAGTTCAGCTTCTTACTGGAACCCATTGACATTGAGGAAAGAGAAAATGGAGTCTGTCTAGCTTCAGTCAATACCATTTCATTCAATCTCATTGCTATTGGATGAGGATGAAGGATCCTCTCTCCACAGACATTCCCATACACTAACAACAGTCAAACCTAGAGCCAAATCAGGAATGCAGTCCCATTCACAATTGCCACCAATATAATGAAATACCTAGGAATACAGCTAATCAGGGAGCTGAAAGATTTCTACAAAGAGCTACAAAACACTGCTTAAAGAAATCAGAGATGACACAAACAAATGAAAACATTCCATTCTCATGGATAAGAAGAATCAGTATCATAAAAATGGCCATACTGCCCAAAGCAATTTATTGATTCAATGCTATTCTTATTAAACTATAATAGAGATGCTTTACAGAACTAGAAAAGACTATTTTAAAACTCATATGGAAGCATAAAAGAGTCCAGATAGCCAAGGCAATCCTAAGCAAAAGAACAAAGCTGGAGGCATCACACTACCCAACTTCAAACTATATTACAGGGCTACAGGAAACCAAACAGCATTGTACAGTACAAAAACGGACACATAGACCAATGGAGCAGAATGGAGAACCAAGAATTCAGGCCACACACCTACAATTAGCTGATCTTTGACAAAACTGACAAAAGCAAGCAATGGGGGAAAGAACACCCTATTTAATAAATGGTTCTGGGATAATTGATTAGCCATATGCAGAAAATTGAAACTGGATCCCTTCCTTATACCACATACAAAAATCAACTCAAGATGGATTAAAGACTTAAATTCAAAACCCCAAACTGTAAAAACCCTGAAAGACAACCTAAGCAATACCATTCAGGACATAGGAATGTGCAAAGATTTCTTTCTGGTTTGTTTGTTTTGTTTTGTTTTTTTGAGATGGAGTCTTGCTGTGTTACCAGGCTGGAGTCTGGACTGAAGTGGCACAATCTCGGCTCACTGTAACCTCCATCTCCCGGTTCAAGCAGTTGCCCTGCTTCAGCCTCCTGAGTAGCTCAGATTATAGGCATGAGCCACTGTGCCTGGCTAATTTTTGTAATTGTAGTAGAGATGGGGTTTCACATGTTGGCCAGGCTAGTCTCAAACTCCTCAGTCAAAACTCCTCAAGTGATCTGCCCACCTTGGCCTCCAAAAGTGCTGGGATTACAGGTGTGAGCCATCATGCCCCACTGGAATGGCCAAAGATTTCATGATGAAGACACCAAAAAGCAATTGCAACAAAAGTAAAAATTGTCAAATGGGATCTAATTAAACTAAAGAGCTTCTGCACAGCAACAGAAACTATCAACAGAGGGAACAAATAATCTAGAGAATGGGAGAAAATGTTTGCAAACTATGCATCTGACAAAGGTCGAATATCCACCATCTATAAGGAATTTAAACAAACTTGTAAGGAAAAACTAAATAACCCCATTAAAAAGTGGGCAAAGGACATGAACAGGCACTTCTCAAAAGAAGACATACATGCGGCCAACAATCATGTGAAAAAAAGCTCAACATCACTGATCATTAGGGAAATGCAAATCAAAACCACAATGAGACACCATCTCAAACCAGTCAGAATGGCTATTACTAAAACTCTGAAAGACAACCTAAGCAATCCTATTTTTAAAAAGTCAAAAAATAACAGATGCTGGCAAGGTTTCAGGGAAAAAGGAACGCCTATACACTGTTGGTGGGAGTGTAAATTAGTTCAATCATTGTGGAAGACAGTATGGCAATTCCTCAAAGACCTAAACACAGAAATATTGTTTGACCCAGCAATCCCATTACTCAGCATATACCCAAAGGAATATAAATCATTCTGATATAAAGATATATGCATGTGTATGTTCATTGCAGCACTATTCACAATACCAAAGACATGGAATAAACCCAAATGCCCATCAGTGATAGACTGGATAAAGGAAAGGTGGTATATATACACCACAGAATACTATGCAACCATATAAAAGAACTGGATCATGTCCCTTGCAGAGACATCAGTTGAGCTGGAGGCCATTATCCTTAGCAAAGTAACACAGGAACAGAAAACTAAATACTGCATGTTCTCACTTATAAGTGGGAGCTAAATGATACGAACACATGAACATATAGAGGGGAACAACATATGCTGGGGCTTATCGGAGGGTGGATGATGGGAAGAGGGAGAAGATCAGGAACAATAACTAATGGGCATTAGGCTTAATACCTAGATGATGAAATAATCTGTACAACAAAGCCCTATGATACAAGCTTACCTTTAAAGCAAACCTTCGCATGTACCCCTGAACTTAATAGAAAAGGTAAAAAAAGATAATGAAAATACAACAAATACAAATTTGTGGGATTTAGCTAATGCAGTGTTTAGAAACAATTTTACAATTTTTTTATTTTTATTTTTTTGAGACAGAGTGCTCTGTCGCCCAGGCTGGAGTGCAGTGGCACAATCTTGGCTCACCACAATCTCCACCTCCTGGGTTCAAGCGATTCTCCTGCCTCAGCCTCCCAAGTTGCTGGAATTACAGGTGCCTGCCACCACATCTAGTTGATTTTTGTATTTTCAGTTGAGACAGTGTTTTACCATGTTGGCCAGGCTGGTCTCAGACTCCTGACTTCAGGTGATCCACCCACCTCAGCCTCCCAAAGTGCTAGGATTACAGGAATGAGCCACCGCTCCCAGGCACAGAAATTTTACAGTTTTAAATGCTTATATTTAAAAAGTAAATAGGTTTGAAGTCAGTGATCTAAAATTCCACATTAAGAAGAAAAAATTAAATAATGTAAATAGAAGGAAAGAATAGTGAGTAGAAATCAATGACACATAAAACAAACAATTTAAAGAAATGCCAAAAGTTGATTCTTTGAAAATATTGATAAATTGAACATGGTTCAGGTTTTATTCAGGAAAGCAGAGCCTTAATGAGTGTTATTGGATGAGAGACTTAGATAAGGAACTACACCTTACATAATAGTGGGAGGAGCTAGAGAAGTGAAGGTTCAGAAGTCCTCCTGAAACACTGTTGCTAGATGACAAGTTGGAGCTTGAAGAGGTAACTGGCAACGCAATACCACTTTACTCTTGCAAGAATGGTCATAATAAAAAAATTAAAAAATAGTAGATGTTGGTGTGGATGTGGTGAACAGGGAATTCTACACTGCTGGTGGGAATGTAAACTAGTACAACCACTATGAAAAACAGTGCAGAGATTCCTTAAAGGACTAAAAGTAGAACTATCATTTGATCCAGCAATCCCACTACTGGATGTCTACCCAGAGGAAAATAAGTCATTATGTGAAAAAGATACTTGCACATGCATGTTTATAGCAGCACAATTCGCAACTGCGAAAATGTGGAACCAACTCAAGTGCCCATCAATCAACAAGTGGATAAAGAAACCATTACAGACACACACACACACACACACACACACACACACACACACACACAATGGAATAGTCCTCAGCCATAAAAGGGAATGAGTTAATGGCATTTGCAGAGATCTGGATGAGATTGGAGAGTATTATTCTAAATGAAGTAACTCAGGAATGGAAAACTAAATGTCGTATGTTCTCACTCATAATTGAGAGTTAAACTATGATGATGCAAAGGCATAAGAATGACACAATGGACTCTGGGGTCTCAGTGGGAAAGGGTGGGAAGGGGATGATGGAGAAAAGACTACAAATAAGGTGGTGTATACTGCTCGAGTGAAGGGTGCACCAAAATCTCACAAATCGCGACTAAAGAACTTACTCATGTAACCAAACACCACCTGTTCCTCAATAACCTATGGAAATTAAATAAATAAATAAAGGCACCCTGGCAGAGAGAGAAAGAACACACATTCCTCATATCTGAAACAAATGTGGGAAGATCAACAGTTTAGAATGAAAAGGATAAGTTATGCACAAACTTATGCCAATAAACATGATAACTTGGAAGAAATAAATTTCTTAAAAGATATGAACTATCATTAAACCTCACTTTAGAAGAAACAGGAAAACTTAATAGCTATACTCTGTTAATATAATTGAATTAGTCATAGTTTCCTCAAAGAAAACTGCAGGCCCAGATACTGCCTCTGGTGAACTTTGTAAAACATTTGAAGGAAGAAATAATACCAATCTTAAGCAAGTGCTTTCAAAAACGCAGGAATAAGGAGCACTTCTCAATTGGTTTAAAAGTTAGCTGGGTGTGGTGGCTCATTCTTGTGGTCCCAACTACCCAGGAGGCTGAGGTGAGAGGATCCCATGAGCTTGGGAGGTCGAGGCTGCAGTGAGCTGTGATCATGCTGCTGTAGGACAAACCAGATTCTTGTCACACTACGAGGAAAGATGAGGCTCACAGGCAGTTTGAAGGGTGAGGGGGAATGGAATTTATTGGGCAGAAAGGAAAAACAACTCAGCAAAGTGAGATGGAGTCCTGCTAACAGGCTCTCCACCTCACAGATTGAATCCCAGGTTACCGAGATTCAAATAGGAACAAGAGAACCGAGGCTCCTTCCCACTACAAACGGTGTGATCTTCCCAAGGCCCTAACTTGTCATCCCTGTTCACAGGTGGGCATTATTCAGAAAGAGTCAGTCGGGCAAAGGGCAGGCTTCAGCTGGACTGGCAATCCGGTTTTTCAGCCTTAAAGATAGGGGGCGGGGGTCTGGGGGTGGGGGTTTGCCTTGGTTGCCTCTGGTCTCTATCAATGCCTCTGTGCTCCAGCCTCGAGACTCTGTCTCAAAATAATAAAGCGTACAAGCTTATCGTAGCGTTTCCTGTGATGCTTCACTAAAGGTGAACTGGGTAGTTAGGGTGTGGGAATGAGAAACTCTGTTTCCGCATTTTGAAACATGAATGGATTCATTACTTTGTAAAAAAAACAAACAACAAAAACACCCCCAATATTTTCTAGGCAATTACCTCGCTTTAGGTCTGATACTCCAAAGCTGTCCTCACCTCAGGGCAGCTACTTATTTATCACATGGCCCCAAGCAGGTGATTTCTTCTTCTCATCTCCACATCTGTGAGATTTCCTCATTCCTACTGCCTTTTCACTTTCAAATCTCAGGGTGCTGTAGATAGGCTTCTCCCCTGGGACTTTGCATCCTTTGCTCTGAACTCTAGGTTGAGGGCACAGAAGGGCAAGAAGGATGTAACTTCTGTCTTCCTTGTCCTGGAAGGGGCCAGCCCAGGGTGGGTGCCTGAGGAGCTATTTGACAAAGTAACCGCCAGATGGCAGCATGGCGCTGTTTCCAGGAAGCCGAGTCTAAGCCATAAACTCTCCAATGACGAAGCCATCAGCCGCCACGTAATGATAATGGCTATTTGAGTTCTTGAAATATGGCTTGTCCTAATTAAGACTATTTTCCTCGGTGTGCGGTGGCTCACGCCTGTAATCCCAGCACTTTGGGAGTCTGAGGCAGGTGGATCAGGAGGTCAGGAGTTCAAGACCGGCCTGGCCAAGATGGTGAAACCCCCTTCTCTACTAAAAATACAAAAATTGGCTAGGTGAGGTGACGGGCAGCTGTAATCCTAGCTACTTAGGAGGGTGAGGCAGGAGAATCGCTTGAACCCCGGGGGCGGAGGTTGCAGTGAGCCGAGATCCCGCCACGGCACTTCATCCTGGGCAATAGAGTGAGACTCCGTCGAAAATAAAAAAGACTATTTTCCATGATGTGTTTATAACACACAAAGTATTTTTAACACTTCATATAAAAACTCATTGATAATGTTTTAATATTGATTACTTATTAAAAGGATAATATTTTGAATATATGGGTTAAGTATCTCTTTTCTAAAATGTTTGGAACTAGAAGTGTTTCAAATTCCTGCTTTTTTGTGGGTAGGAGGGTTAACACATTAACATTATACTTACTGGTTGAGCATCCTAATCCAAATGTCCAAAATCTGAAATGTTCCAATGAGCATTTCCTTTGAACATCCTGTCAATGTTCATTTTGGATTATAGTGCATTTTGAATTTTAGACTTTCAGATTAGGAATACTCAACCTCTATTGGGTTAAATAAAATACATTATAATTATTTTCACCTGCCTTTATTCTTTTTAATGTAGCTATCAGAAAATTTAAACTTATACATGCAGCTCACACATTTCTACTGTACAGTGCTCTTATAAAACCTTTCAGCAGAACCAGCACAGAGCAAAGGAGCTGATATGCCTGCCTCTGCTCCCAGATGGAAAGCACATGGATGTCACAGAACTTCTTTACTGTTATAACAGAGCTAGTCCCAGAGGGATGAAACAGAGCAAAGTCCTAGAAAGCAACAAGGGAGCTTCTGACCATCCTGACTGCTCCTCCCTTTAGCTGAGGCTCACAGGCACCCACTTGGGAGAACCATCCCCCACCAGGAGCTAGTAGTGTCAGCCACCATGCAGCACTTTACCTATATTATCTCACTGGCCCCTCACACCAACCCTATTTCAACAAAGCAACTGAGGACCAGAGAAGGGGAGGTACTGCCCAAGTTCACCCAGTGAATGAGAAGAGCTGTAATTAGAAGCCACATGGCTATCTGCATCTCTTTTTTTTCTTTCTTTCTCTGAATCATACTACTCTCCTGGAGAGTTCACTGAAGGCTCCCAGGAGGCAAAGGCAAGTACCTTCGCAGGTGCCTTCTACTGTATTGGAAATCTGAATCACCAATCATCTCCCTGTTGTATCCACGGATTGTTTGTGTTTTCTGAAAGACATAAACTGAGTGGCTACTTCTCAGGTGATGCCCACACACTGGACAAGTGGCAAGGAGCTGGTTTGTATCTTCAAACCACTTTGTGTATAGAATGTGGTGAAGGGAAGGCCAGGGGAGAGGCTTTATTGGGTACTTGCTTAGTGCCAGGCCCTATGCTATGTACTCTTTTTACATTATCTTAATCCACATAGCACTCCTCTAAACCAGGTGCTGTTATCTCCATTTTACAGCTATGAGACATAGAGATTTCCAATGTAGACAAGCAGAGAGAATGAGATCCTGTGGTCGTGCTGCATGCCAGAAGCTTTCTCAGGTCTTCAAGCTGCAGCATCTCAGTGGTATGAGACTACAGATAGCATTTTTCCCATAGTGAATGAGGCTGGGCCTCCCAGAGACCATGAGGGGAAGAACCTAGGATGGGAGTGCTGAGAGTCTACCCCAGACTGACTATGTAAACCCTGAGACAGTCTGAGTGAAAACCGAGGCAAGATGTCCTGCAGAGGCACAGGTGGCCATGTCCTTACCTCTCAAACCATGTCTGAGGATTCCTAATTGCCTATTAAACAGGGAGTAGGCATTTTAGAACCACATTCATGGTCTACACCGTCTAGCTAGAGATAATGTTCCAGTCTCATCTTCAACTCCTCCCTTTCATGTACCCAACATGCTGTTAGATGGACTGTTTCCTTTTTCCTATATACACCATCATGTTTACCTGTCCCCTGGTCTTCACCCTCATTATTTTCTCCCTGGGAAATGCCCTCTACCACCCAATCTATCACCCTCTCCCTCTTTGTATGTGCCCGGAATTCCAGGCACAGCCAGGGCACTCATGGGCTAAACATAGCAATGAGACATATTTGACATGTTAAGTTTTGTCCAGCTCTGTTAGGAGCCTTGAATGTTAGCATAATTAATCTGGAGTAGCAGAGAAAGTCCCTGGCATTGAGAACCAACCAAAGGTCTTTGGACAAGGGAGAGACCTTAAAAGCATGGTGTTTTGTTTTGTTTTTAATTATTTAACTCAGTTCTCTTGGCATCTCAGAAAAAGCATAGCATTGTAGAGTATGTAACCAAGGTGAGGCAGAAAACTTAAGTAAGCTATTCAGAGACCACAGAATTCAGTGATCCTGAACGATATCTTTGGCATCACAGACTTGGACTCTAGACAAGCTCTGATGTATACTGACCATGTGGCCTTGGGTGAGTAACTTTCAGTGTGCCAGGCACACATCACAGGCATGGCATTTCTCACAACAACCCTTATGGAGTTATATGACATTTTTATCTCCACTTTACAAATAAAGAAACTGAGGTTTAAGGATGTTATATTATTTCTCCAACACTACAAAGTTAGTAAGAGCTGGAGTCAGGAATAGGGATAGCACGGACACCTAAAGTGCCGAGTCAGAATATCTAGCACAGAGAAAGCTCCAGGTGAGAAAAGATGGGCCCAAACCAGAAAGTGGAAGTACCAAAGAAGAGAAGACCTGGGTTCCATAGACAATGAGGCAGTACAAATAAACAAAACTCTTATCAATAGCAGTAACAGGTACATACCAATGTACATTTTATAAGAGCTCATTCACATTCATTATTCCAGAAGAATCTGCCAAGAGACTTGTGAAGCAGACAGGGCACAGAATTTTATCTCCATAAAGTAAAGAAACTGAGGCGTTTCTTGTAGAAGGCAGTGCCATTTCCTGCATAATGTTTCCCCAAGGCCTTTCCCATTGCCGTATCAGTCAGAACACTTGGGGTTGCAATGAGGTATACCAGACTATATCCAGCTTAAACAAAAGGGAAGGCTTACCGGAAAATGGGGATAATTATGCCAAGATAAAAAAGCCAACCTCAAAATATTATATACTATATGATTCAATTTGCATAAAATTATTGAAATACTAAAATTATAGAGATATTTATCAGATTAACAGTAACCAGGGATTAAGGATAGAGAAGGAAGGAAGGTAGTTGTGCCTAGAAAAGGTTAGCATAAGTGATGCTTGTGATGAAACTGTTTTATATCTTGACTGTGGTGCTGGTCACATGAATCCATATATATGATAAAATCACACAGAACTACACACACACTCACACTCACACACATAGTCCATCTAACACACAAATGAGGGCATGTAAAGCTCTAAATAATGAGATCTAAATAATACTGGAGGATTTTATCACTGTCAATTTCCTAGTTGTGATACTGTACTTACAGTTATGCAAGATGTTACTACTGGAAAAAAACAGATAAAGAGTATATGTGATCTTTCTGTATTATTTCACAGCTGTATGTTAATCTTCAATTATGTTAAAATAAAAAGCTTAAGAAACAACACAAAACTTATAAAACACAAGACAAAATCTTTATGACCTTAGGTTAAAGAAAAGTATTTTGTTTTTGTTTTTTTTTTGAGATGGAGTCTCACTGTGCTGCCCAGGCTGAAGTGCAGTGGCACAATCTCGGCTCACTGCAACCTCTACCTCCCCCGAGTTCAAGAAATTCTCTGCCTCAGCCTCCCGATAGTAGCTGGGAATACAGACACATGCCACTATGCCCGGCTAATTTTTTGTACTTTTAGTAGAGACATGGCTTCACCATGTTGGCCAGGCTGGTCTAGAACTTCTGACCTCAGGTGATCCATCTGCCTCAGCCTCCCAAAGTGCTGGGATTACAGACATGAGCTACTGCTTCCGGCCAGGCAAAGGTTTCTTAGATACAACCCTAAAAGCATGATCCATAAAAGAACTAACTGATAAATTAGTCTTCATCAAAATTAAAACTTCTGATTTTCAAAAGACACTGTACAGACAATGAAAAAGGCTAACCATTGGCTGGAAAAAAATATTTGCAAAGCAGATGACTAATAAAGAACTTGTATCCAAAAATCGGTGTGAAAAAATCACAAGCATTCGTATACACCAATAACAGACAAACAGAGAGCCAAATCATGAGTGAACTCCCATTCACAAGTGCTACAAAGAAAATAAAATACCTAGGAATAAACTACCAAGGGATGTGAAGGACCTCTTCAAAAAGAACTGCAAACCACGGCTCAAAGAAATAAGAGAGGACACAAACAAATGGAAAAACATTCCATGCTCATGGTTAGGAAGAATCAATATTGTGAAAATGGTCATACTGCCCGAAGTAATTTATAAATTCAATGCTATCCCCATCAAGCTACCATTAACTTTCTTCATAGAACTGGAAAAAACACCTTAAATTTCATGTGGAATCAAAAAATAGCCCACTCAGCCAAGACAATCCTAAGGAAAAGAAAAAAAAAAAAGCTGGAGGTATCATGCTACCTGACTTCAAACTATACTACAAGGCTACAGTAATCAAAACAGCATGGTACTGGTACCAAAAGAGAGATATAGACCAATGGAACAGAACAGAACCTCAGAAGTAATGCCACATATCTACAACCATCTGATCTTTGACAAATCTGACAAAAACAAGCAATGGGAAAAGGATTCACAATTTAATGGTGTTGGGAAAACTGGCTAGCCATATACAGAAAGCTGAAACGGGATCCCTTCCTTACACCTTATACAAAAATTAACTCCAGATGGATTAAAGATTTAAACATAAGACCTAACACCATAAAAACCCTAGAAGAAAACCTAGGCAATACCATTCAGGACATAGGCATGGGCAAGAACTTCATGACTAAAACACCAAAAGCAATGGCAACAAAAGCCAAAATAGACAAATGGAATATAATTAAACTTAAGAGCTTCTGCACAGCAAAAGAAACTATCAATAGAGTGAACCAGCAACTAACAGAATGGGAAAAAATTTTTGCAATCTACCCATCTGACATAGGGCTAATATCCAGAATTTACAAAGAACTTAAATTTACAAGAAAAAAACAAACAACCCCATTTAAAAGTGGGCAAAAGATATGAACAGACACTTATCAAAAGAAGAAATTCAGCAGGCAACAAACATATGAAAAAAAGCTCATCATCACTGGTCATTAGAGAAATGCGAATCAAAACCACATTGAGATACCATCTTACACCAGTTAGAATGGCAATCATTAAAAAATCAGGAGACAACAGATGCTGGAGAGGATGTGGAGAAACAGGAATGATTTTACACTGTTGGTGGGACTGTAAATTAGTTCAACCATTGTGGAACACAGTGCGGCAATTCCTCAAGGCTCTAGAACTAGAAATATCATATGACCCAGCAATCCCATTACTGGGTATATACCCAAAGGATTATAAATCATTCTATTACAAAGACACATGCACATGTATGTTTATTGCAGCACTGTTCACAATAGCAAGGACTTGGAACCAACCCAAATGCCAATCAATGATAGACTGGATAAAGAAAATGTGGCACATATACACCATGGAATACTATGCAGCCATAAAAAAGGATGAGTTCATGTCCTTTGCTTGGATAAAGCTGGAAACTATCATTCTCAGCAAACTGACACAAGAACAGAAAACCAAACAGTGCATGTTCTCATTCATAAGTGGGTGTTGAACAATGAGAACACATGGACACAGGGAGGGGAACATCATACACCTGGGCCTGTTGGGGCATGGGGACCTAGGGGAGGGATAGCAGAAGGTGGAGGGCTAGGGGAGGGATAGCATTAGGAAAAATACCTCATGTAGATGACGGGGTGATGAATGAAGCAAACCACCATGGCACATGTATACCCATGTAACAAACCTGCACATGTACCCCAGAACTTAAAGTATAATTTAAAAAATAGAACCTGTATCCAAAATATAGAAAGAACTCTCAAAATTCAGTAACAAGAATACTAACAACTCATTTTTAAAATAAGCAAAAGATCTAAACAAAATTTTAATAAATAATATATATGGCTGGCAAATAAGCACATGTATGAAATCTCAATACAATTAGTTATTAGGGAAATGCAAATAAAAACCACAATGGGATACCAGTAAACACCTATTGGAATGGCTAAAATTAAAAACTACCCATATTTTATGTTGTCAAGGATGTAGAAAAACTAGAACTCTGATACACACGTTGGTGAGAATTCAAAATGGTACTACCACTTTGGGAAACTGAGGCAATTTCTTTAAAAGTTAAAATTACCATATGATCCAGCCATTCTCCTTTTAGGTATTTACCCAAAATAAAATACATCTCTGTATAATACCTGTACACAAATGTTCCTCATAGCTTTGTTAATAGCATAAACTGAAAACAATCCAAATGTCCACGTAAAGGTGAATGGATAAACTGTGCTCTACTCATATAATGGAATACTAAGTAAAAACAATAATAAACTATGGATAAATGCAGTAACACAGAAACATCTCAACACAGTTTGGGAAACATTTTCTACATCCTTAACAATACAAAATATAGTTAGTCTTTAATTTGAGCCACTCCAATAGGTAAAAGAAGCCTGACTTCCCAATACATATTTTATTATTCCATTCATACAAAACATTAATGTTAACTAATAAACATTTATATAAAACAGAGAAGGGGGCTGAGCACATGGTGGCCCATGCCTGTAATCCCAACACATTGGGAGGCTGAGGTGGGCAGATAATCTGAGGTCAGGAGTCTGGGACTGTCCTGACCAACATGGTAAGACCCTGTCTAACCCCATCTCTACTAAAAATATAAAAATTAGCCTGGCATGGTAGCAAGTGCCTGTAATCCCAGCTACTCAGGAGACTGAGACAGAAGAATCACTTGAACCTGGGAGGTGGAGGTTGTAGTGAGCTAAGATTGCACCATTGCACTCCAGCCTGGGCGACAAGAGTAAAACTCTGTCAAAAAAAAAAAAGAAAAAAGAAAAAACAACAGAGAAGGATTGTCTGGAAACAGTGGACCAGGAAAGAAAGTATACGAAGAAATATGAGGAAACTTTTGGAAGTGATGGATATGTTTACTACTTTGAGCAGTGATGGCTCCATGGATGTGTACATTTTTAATATATGTGATTTATTATATGTCATTTATTCCTTAATAAAGCCGATTTTTAAAAAATGTGACAGAGTCTCTGTTACACGTATCTCTCTGATATACGTGAGACAGTACTGAATAGATTAACTGATGTAACTGCAACACAAGAAGGAAGCATGGGACAGATAAATAAATATTTGAAGATTTGATGGCCAAGATTTACCCAAATCAGTGAAATATATCTATCCACAAGTCCAGGATACTCTGTGAACCTCAAGCAGAATAAATGCAAAGAAATCCACATATAGGCTCATTATCATCAACTGCTAAAAACAAAAAACAATGATAAAATCTTGAAAGCAGCCAGAAAAAAAAAAAAAAGACATAATACACAGAGAGGCACAGCACAAGAAAAATGTCTGACATTTCACCAGAAGCAGTGGAGGCCAGAAGACAACAGAATGACAATTTCAAAATGAAGAAAGAACAACATTGTCAGCTTACAATTCTGCATCCAGTAAAAACAGTCTTCAAAAATGAAGGCAAGGTAATGTCAGATTGACAAAAGCTGCAGATCACGAGGTCAGGAGTTCGAGACCAGATCATTCTGTCTCTACACAGAATGATAAAAGAAATCTATTAGGCTGAAGGACTGAAATGATACCAGGTAGAAACTCAATCCTTCAGGAAGAAATTTGTAAAACACCAGATAAAGTCTTTGAAAAACAAAGACTTATGTTAGTTGGGTCCCCTTGGAAGCAAATACTAAGCTAGAGTTAGGAGTGCAAGAGGTTTATTGAGGGTAATGTTTATGAAAGTTAAAAAAGAGGGGCTAGGTGTGGTGGCTCATGCCTGTAATCCTAGCGCTTTGGGAGACCAAGGCAGGGGGCAGATCATGAGGTCAGGAGTCCGAGACCACCCTGGCCAGCATGGTGAAACCCCGTCTGTAGGAAAAAAAAAAAAAAAAAAAAAATTAGCCAGGCATGGTGGCATGCGCCTGTAGTCACAGCTACTCAGGAGGCTGAGGCAGGAGAATTGCTTGAACCTGGCAGGCGGAGGTTGCAGTGAGCCAAGATTTCGCCATTGCACTCCAGACTGGGGGACAGAGTGAGACTCCGTCTCAAAAAAAAAAAAAAAAAAAAAAAACGGAATTTGGCAGGGGAAGGCTTCAGACCCTGATGTAAACTGAACACCTGTAAAAAGAATGAAAGAGGAGGCAGAATTTGGTAGGCAGGGCTGACAAAATCTTTTGACAACCCAGTAAGGAGCTTCATAGCAAAGCAAGCCCATTAAAGGAGTCTTGCATTGCGCCGAAATGGTCAAGCCCTAGTAAGCCTGTCATGCTCATTTATTGGCAGAGAAATCATGTCCTCAGTTCTTAAGCTAAGGCAGATCCTGAATGCCCTGCAGCTGGAGGCTCTCAGGTAACTGCACTTGTCAGAGGTGAACAGCAAGTTTTTTCTTAAATGGAGTGCTGAACACATGTTTATGGGTGCCTCAAATGTTTAAAATAAAACAATATAATATGGGGATTCTGGCATATAGTGAAATAAAACATATGTCAAAAGCATAAAGTATGGGAGGGTAGCAATTGGAAGTACACTATTGTAAAGTTCTTACATTGCCCACAAAGTATATCTTTTAAAAATAGACAATGATAAGTTAAGGATGTATACCATAACCTCCAGAGCAGTGATCGGTCCCTAAACATTTTGGTCTCAGGACTCCATTAGATACTTAAAAATTATTCAGGACACAAAGAGTTTATGTTTAAGTGGGCTAAATCTAAAATTACTATTATATTAGAAATAAAAAAATTAAATACTTTAATGAAAGTAGCTGGTCATGATTGCTTACACCTGCAATCCCAGAACTTTGGAAGGCTGAGGCAGGAGGATCACTGGAGTCCAGGAGTTTGATACCAGCCTAGCCAACATAGTGAGACCTTATCACCACAAAATAAAAAAAATTAGCCAGGTGTGATGGCGCATGCCTGTGGTCCCAGCTACTTGGAAGGCTGAGGTAGGATGATCGCCTGAGCCCAGGGGTTAGAAGCTGCAGTGAGTTATGATTGTACCACTGCACTCCAGCCTGGGTGACAAAGGGATACTTTGTCTCAAGAAAGAAAAAAAAAAACAAGTAAAATAAAATAGCTAAAATAAAGCTATTACATGTTAAGATAACATTTTATTTTAAAAAATACATTATTCAGCCAGGTGCAGTGGCTCACGCCTGTAATCCCAGTACTTTGGGAGTGTGAGGTGGGCGGATCACCTGAGGTCGGGAGTTCAAGACCAGCCTGACCAACATGGAGAAACCCCATCTCTACTAAAAATACAAAATTAGCCAGGCATGGTGGTGCACGGGTGTAATCCCAGCTACTCAGGAGGCTGAAGCAAGAGAATCACTTGAACCTGGGAGATGGAGGTTGTGGTGAGCCGAAATCATCCCATTGCGCTCCAGCCTAGGCAACAAGAGGGAAACTCCGTCTCAAAAAAAAAAAAAAGTATATATATATACACATATATATATATACACACACACACATATATATATATGTATGTATATGTATGTGTGTGTGTGTGTGTTATTCAAAACAAAAATGGGGAGAAGAGTAGCACTGTTTTATGTTTTTGTGAATCTCTTTAATGTCTGGCTTAATAGAAGTAGATTTTCATATCTGCTTCTGCCTTCATTCTGTGCCAATATGTATTTTTTTTTTTTTTTGGTTGAAGTATATGATAACAAGATAGACTCATGCAAATATGTAGTTGGAAAAGGGGGCATTTAAAAATAGCCCTTTTAGGTAATTATGGACATTGGACACCACAACAAAATTTAATAAATACTGTTTTTTTTTTCTTTTAAATACTGGTTTCTTAAAGGTTGCACTGTGGACTCTCAATACTTATCAATAAAATTTTCTCATTGGTACATTTAAATCCATTAACTTATTTTTCACATTGAATGTATCTTTACCCACATTTAATTTTGTTTTTGTGTTTTCTGTTTTGATTTACAAATGATACTGTTAGACTACTCAAAAGGTAATAGGCAAATCATTTTTATGGAAAGCTCCTTGTTAAAATTAATATTTTAAATTGTCAAATAATTATATACATTTATGGGGTACAATGTGATGTTTTAATATATGTATACAATATGGAATGATTAAATCAAATTAACATATCTGTCACTTTCCTTATCTAGCATTTTTTTGTGTAGAGACATCTGAAATTTACTGTTAATTTTTTTTTTTGAGACAGAGTGTCACTCTGTCACCCAGGCGTACAGTGGTGCAATTTCAGCTCACTGCAACCTCCAACTCCCTGGTTCAAGTGATTTTCCTGCCTCAGCCTCTGAAGTAGTAGCTGGGACTACGGGCATGGTGGTGGTACCACCACGCCCAGATAATTTTTATGTTTTAGTAGAAACGGATTTTGCCATGTTGGCCAGGCTGGTCTTGAACTCCTGACCTCAGGTGATTCGCTTGCCTTGGCCTCTTAAAGTGCTGGGATTACAGTTATGAGTCATCACACCCAGCCAACTCTGTTATTTTGAAATATTTAACATATTATTGACTATAGGCACCCTGTTGTGCATTAGATTACAAAAGTTATTCCTCCTGTCTCTATGAAACTTTCTACGCTTTGATCAATGATCCCTCATTCTCTCCCTCCCACCCCCATCACCCTGGTAACCTTTATTCTACTCTCTATGAGTTCAATTTCATTAGATACCACATATAAATTAGATCATGTGGTATTTGTCTGTGTCTGCCTTATTTCACTTAGCATAATGTCCTCCAGATTCATCCATGTGTCACAAATGACTGCCTTTTTAAGGTTGAATAGTATTCCATTGGGGAATATATGTATTATATATGTATCTATCATATATATGATATATATATACATATGGATATATATGTGATATATATGGATAAAGAAAATGTGAGATATATATATCATATATGATATATATATCTCAGATATATGTATCAGATATATGCATCATATATATCTCACATTTTCTTTATCCATTTATCCATTGATGAACACTTAGGTTTCTATATTTTGGCTCTTATGAATAATGTTACAGTGAACATGGGAGTGAAGATATCCCTTTGACATACGGATTTGTTTCTTTGGATATAAACCCAGAAGTGGGATTACTGGGTCTTATAGGAGTTCTATATTTAGTTTTTTGAGGAACCTCTATGCTGTTTTCCATAAGGGCTGTGCTAATTTGCATTTTTGCCAACAATGTATAAGAGTTCCCTTTTTTCCACATCCTCTTCAGTACTTATTTTACATCTTTTTGATAATACCCATTCTAACAGGTGTGAGGTAGTATCACATTGCGGTTTTAATTTGCATTTCCCCCCAAGGATTAGTGATGTTGAGCATTTTTTAATGTACTTGTTGGCCATCTGTATATCTTCTTTTGAGAAATGTCCTTTTAGGTCCTTTGCCCATTTTTTAATTGGGTTGTTTTCTTGCTATTGAGTTGAGTACTTAATACATTTTAAATGTGAAACCCCTATTGGATGGGCCCATACATGATTTTGCTACACCAAGCATTGGTCATTTGGAAAATACTGGTTCCCTAAGATATGCAGGGCTTTCCAATGGTAACACAATTTTTTTTTTTTTTTTTTTTTGAGATGGAGTCTCATGCTATTGCCCAGGTTGGAGTGCAGTGGTGCGATCTCAGCTCACCGTAACCTCTACCTTCCAGGTTCAAGTGATTCTTCTGCCTCAGCTTCCCAAGTAGCTGAGAGTACAGTATACTTCTTTATATAATATCAAAAATATCATTATCATTGATCCCATCAGCAACATCTTTAAATATTGAGAAGCAGATATAAATTTTCAAAATACTAAATTTTGCTTGAAAGCTCAAATTTTATCATTGGCAACAAATGTTGTTAGAATGACAGGCTCATTTTATTGGTTTTTGAGAAAATGTCTGCCAAATATCCAGTCTGAATATTCATATTTGTTCTATCAGTAGTTCATTCAAAGAAAAATGGTTTTCCTACATACAAAAAAAATCAGGCGGGGCACCATGTCTCATGCTTGTAATCCCAGCATTTTGGGAGGCCAAGGCAGGAGGGTTGCTTAAGCCCAGGAGTTCTTGGCAACATAGTGAGATACTGTCTCTAAAAAAAAAAAAAAATTAGCCAGGTATGGTGGCACATTCCTGTAGTTCCAGTTACTTGGAAGGTTGAGGTGGGAAGATCATTTGAGCCCAGGAGGTTAAGGTTGTAGTGAGCTGTCATCATGCCACTGCACTCTAGCCTAGATGATAGAGGAAGACATAAACAAACAAACAAACAAACAAAACCAAAAAGCTACCAAAGCTCACAAACTAAAATAATTGTTCAAATGCTTTATGCATGCTTCCCATTTTGTCATACAAAATATTAAAAACTCATGTATGTAAGAGTGGAGAATTTTTTTAAAATAATAAATTTACTACTTCAGCAAGAACATTCTTAAGTAAAAGTGGCATTGTGGTTTTTATTTATTTATTTATTTTTTTGACACGGAGTCTCACTGTGCAGTGGCATGATTTCAGCTCACTGCAGTCTCTGCTGCCTGGGTTCAAGCTATTCTTCTGCCTCAGCTTTCTGAGTAGCTGGGATTACAGGCACCCATCACCACGCCTGGCTAATTTTTGTATTTTTAATAGAGATGGGGTTTCACCGTGTTGTCCAGGCTAGTCTCAAACTCCTGGCTTCAAGTGATCCGCCTACCTCGGCCTCCCAAAATGCTAGGATTACAGGTGTGAGCCACTGCGCCCAGACTTTTTGTTGTTGTTGTTAATTTTTGTTTTGTTTTGTTTTTTCAGACAGAGTCTTGCTCTGTCACCCAGGCTGGAGTGCAGTGGCGCGATCTCAGCTTGCTGCAACCTCTACCTCCTTGGTTCAAGTGATTCTCATACCTCAGCCTCCCAAGTAGGTGGGACTACAGGCATGTACCACCACACCTGGATTTTTTTTTTTGTATTTTTAGTAGAGATGGGGTTTCACCATGTTGCCCAGGTTGGTCTCCAACTCTTGGCCTCAAGTGATCCACCTGTCAAGGATTCCCAAAGTACTGGGATTATAGGTGTAAGCCACTGCATCTGGTCAAAGTGGCTTTTTTTTTTTTTTTTTTTTTTTGAGACAGTCTGTCTCCGTCACTGAGGCTGGAGTGCAATGGCACAATCTTGGCCACCTCACCTGGCTGTTTTTATATTTTTAAGAGAGAAGGGGTTTCACCATGTTGGCCAGGCTGGTCTTGAACTCCTGACCTCAAGTGATTCACCTACCTCGGCCTCCCAAAGTGCTGTGATTACAAGCATGAACCACCACGCCCAGCCTAAAGTGGCTTTTTAATGACTCTTGTATGGCAGTGAAGAAAAAAGTGACTACTAAAATAGTTTGTACTGCTGCTCTAATTCATGCTAAATAGGCCAGCAGTGTTACCTATCATTGCTTGTGGACCATCTGTGCAAAAATTAACACACTGAAAAAAGCAATAGGATATGAAATATTATAAAAATAATTTTGATATTTTATTTATTTATTCTTTTTCAGCAATAATTTTGATATTTTAGATCCCCGAAAGGATCTTAAGGATCCCTGGAAGGTCCATGGACCACACTTTCAAAACTGTTGCCTGTCCAGTGATCAGACAATGTGCCACCTTTTTAGTTAGGGTTCTCTTAAACGTCAGTATTTGAATGTCTTTCTCTGGAGCAATTATTTCTACAGTGTCCTGCCAGGGGGAACTGAACTCACTTTACTTGGAGCAGAGTGCAAAAAGCCCTATACCCAGCAACACTGTCAAAAACAGTAGCAATCTAGGTAGCAAACAAATGGGAAAGGCCAGTGACTCAGCTACCCTGGAGTTGCAGTCCTGGTTGGAGAAAAGCAAGGCACCAGCAGATTATCCAGAAATTTAACAAACAGATGTTAAAAATGAAATAGACATAGAGAACCTTGATAGGCTCTCCATACATCCCAAACTTACTGGAAAATCGCACACATATGTAGAAGAGACCAGAGAGGACTACAGCTATTCACACATTCCTGGATGACTGCAAGACTGTGCACACATATGGAAAAGGCCTGAAAGGGCTCAATCAATCAATCAATCAATCAATCAATAAAAAAAACCTACGGAAGATTTGAAAGCCTAAACTTTAATACTTTCTTAGTCCACTTTCTTTTACTTATAACAAAATACCCCAAACTGGATAATTTATAAGAAACAAAATTTTTTACAGTTACAGAGGCTAAGAAGTCCAAGATCAAGGGGCCGCATCTAGTGAAAGCCTTCTTGCTGGTGGGGACTGATATGGTTTTACTGTTTTGTTCCCTATAAATCTCATGTTTCATGTGACCTCCAATATTGGAAGTGGGCCTAGGAGAAGGTGTTTGGGTAATAGGGATGCATCCCTCATTAATGGCGTGGTATGTCTTCACAGTAATGAGTGAATTACAATCTATGAGTTCATGTGAGATCTGGTTGTTCAAAAGAGCCTGGCATCTCCTCCCTCTCTCTCTTGCTCCCTCCCTTGCCATGCCACATGCTAGCTCCCCCTTCACCTTCTGCCATGATTGTAAGCTTCCTGAGACCTCACAGGAGCAGGTGTTGGTACCATGCTTCATGTACATTCTGCAGAACCATGAACCAAATAAATACTTTTGCTTTATAAATTACCCACCCTCAAGTATTCCTTTATAGCAACCCCAAAATGGACTAACACAGGTACTCTCTGTAGAGTTCCAAGGCAGCATGGGGTACCACATGGGGAGGGGAATGAGCATGCTAACATGCTTGCACAGGTCTCTTTTCCCCTTCTTATACAGCCACCAGTTCCCCTCCCATAATAACCCATTAATCCATTTACCCACTAATCCATTAATCTATGAACAGATTAATCTATTCATGAGGACAAAGCCCTCATGATCAAATCACTTCTTAAAGGCCCCATCTCTTAATATTGTCACATTGAGGATTATATTTCAACACAAGTTTTGAAGGAGACAAATATTCAAACCACAGCAAATACATTCTCCAAACTATACACAGATCTATCAGCAAAGAGTGGGGACCTAACTGGCTTGAGATGTTTGAACAAAACCTCTGACTAATCTTTGGCTGACAAAATATGCTGAAACAAGAGTAATTCTAGAAAGCCTGTCTCTTTAAAAAATGTGAGTGCAAGACATTAGATTTGCAACAGAGACAAATTCCACAGAATTAGTCCAGACAAGTGTATTATACAAACAAACAGCAATAACCTCCTGTAGGGCACATCACAATCTAGAGTTCCTATAACATAATGTGTAAAATGCCAACTTTTAGCAACAAAAAAGACATGTAAAGAAATACTGTTTTTTTTTGGTTTTTTTTTTTTTTTTGCAGTGGCGTGATCTTGGCTTACTGCAACCTCTGCCTCCTGGGTTCAAGCGATTCTCCTACCTCAGCCTACCAAGAAGCTGGGACTACAGGCATGCTCCACCATGCCAATTTTTGTATTTTTAGTGGAGACGGGGTTTCACCATGTTGGCCAGGATGGTCTCAATCTCTTGACCTCGTGATCCGCCCACCTCGGGCTCTCAAAGTGCTGGGATTACAGGCGTGACCACCACGCCTGGCCAGCAGTGTTTTATACTTAGGAAACAAGTCAACAGAACTCATCTTTGAATAATCCCAAACAATAGATTTAGCAAAGACTTTTAAAAACTATGTTAAATATATTTTAAAGAAAAGAGATCACATTTAAATAAAGTAATACATGAATACAATGAAGGTTTATTACAGGCATACATGGCTATTTCAATATTTGAAAATCAATCAGTCTAATCTACCATGTGGATAGGCTAACTAAGAAAAATCACATTTGTTTTTCTTCCCAAGACAGTGGACTGGAGACAATATCAGCATGACTCTCCCACTTGGAAAGACAAAATAGTGAGTAGAAATTTATACTGTGAACTTTTTTCTAAGAAGCAGCATAGGAACTGAACAAAAAAACAGAAACCATAGACCCTTTGAAAGAAGCAGCAGGCTGCAGCCTACACACCCTGTGAGCCAGGTGAAAAACTCTAAGTCCCCAGAGTGTGATGAGGGAGAGACTGCCTCCAGGATATACATCCCCACCAGGTAACCTGGCAATCCAGCCCATAGAGAAAGGCCTTAACCCTACCCAGCACTGGAACTAATATAGGGAGTAGTGGGGGAATATAAAAGTAGAAGCAGAAGCAAGAAGAGCCCTGCATGCATTCCTAGTCTCCAGCACAGACCAAGGGAAGCCATTCCTGATTCTATGTCACAGAGGGTCTCACAGAAGTTGGCTAACTATCTCAGGCAGTGGTTACAGGTTAAAAGAAGCTCCCAACTGAAATTCATATAATCTTGAGTGGAGATGAACGCCCTTGACCAGAACCAGTGGGTAAGAAGTGTGCTGCAGCCACAGGCACAGGAACTGGGCACTCTTGCTTTGCCGGTAGATGAAGAGGGGGCATGGCCTGAAAACTGGTTCCTGTCTCCACAGGGAAGGCTTATGGCCTAGGGCAGTTTTGTGTTCTGAGCTTATATGGCCTGGAATTTAGCTAACTGCTGCTGGCAAACACTGAAAGTGAGAGACCTGCCTTGCCAAATGCATGAGAGCTGGGTGAGGCTTGTGAACTCTTTTGTGTGGCAGAAGCAGCTATGTTCTCGAAACATTACCCCAATGGCCAGAGAAATGTCCCCCAAATCCCACAAGGGCCTCTGCTTGCCCTGCACATGGTGAGCCAAAGCGTGGATCTGCCTGATCCAGCCCCAACCTGGCTTTGCCCCTCCACCAACCCTGGTAGTTTACTCTGACAGCAACTTTTGGGAGCCCTAAGGCTTCACCCATTGCCTGAGAATCCAGAGTATGTCTCTGGGGTAACATAAGGCAACTAACATAAAGCAAAGGAGTCAATCCCACCACTTCTACTGCAGCTGGTGCTCTTTTGCAAGTGCCACCTCCTGACTGGAGGCCAACTGATACATAATAGCATCTTTGGGTAGAATAACACTGTGCCCAGGAAAGAGAAAACTTGTGCATAACCTGAGCTATCACCATTGCCTGCACCAAGCAGGTCCCAAGTCCGTCCACCTGACAGGTTAATTGCTACTACAAGCAGCATTTGAGAAAGCTAACATATTAAGGCTATTTACAACCAAGGAATCTCACGGAGTTTACATCACTCCCCTGTGACCCACATCAGAAGGGGTATTGGTACTTGCTGCTGGGAGGATTAAGGACAGGTCATATCACTGGATCTCTTCCAGACATTCCCCAGCACCAGCCTGGAGTGTGGCAGCTCCACTGGGTGGCTAGACACAGAGAAGCAGCAGCATTAACAGTAGTCTCTTTCTCAGGAAATCCTACTCCTAGGGGAAAACTTCCTAGGGAAAATGGGAGAGCACCACATCAAGGGAACAACTCATGGAACAAAAAAATCTATATGCAGGCCTTGAGTCCTAGATCTTTCTGCTGGTGGAAGGTTTCTTTCAGCAGAGGCACATTTACAATACTGAGCTCAGCAGGAAAAATCTGAATCTTTTTCCCCTTGTCCACCACTGCAGAAACAACTGGGGCTTTTCCAGTGGGAGCATGGTGTGGGCACACCATAGACAGCCTTGCTGGAACACTTCAGGGTAAGTGCATCCCCAGAGTAGAGAGCACCTTCTATGTTCAGACTTGGATGAGAGGTAGACTCACAATTCCTCTCTACTTGAAACAACATTCCTGCAGACAAAAAGAGGTGCCTGTCTGATCTGAATAGCTGGAATGCTGGGTCAGGAGTGTGTCTGGGAGGTGGACTGCTTCCCTGCTGGCCTTGCAGGGGAGTTGAGGTGGTTCCAAACCTACCCCCTAATAAGACCTTAGTGTGTTTCACTGAGAGCTCCACCTATGTCAAGATTGGTACTTCAACCCATCATTGGGTATTGCATTTACCTACCTATAATAACCCAGCCAGTTTCTACTCAGTGATGCCTCTTCTACTGGTCTGAAGCCTAAAATATTCAACCCAGTAAATAAAATACAGGGAAAATAAACAAATAAGTACACACCACAGGGAAACAAGGTAAGCTTCAAGAGGGCTTTGTAATTTCAACCCCACTGGAGACAGTGAGCACAATGCTACTACAACCACTATCTGAAAAAGCCATCATACAAAGACTCTCTATAACCAAGGAACTAATAACAGAGTCTTCACCTCTGAAAGCACCAAGAATCAAAATAGGCTACAATAAAGTCACATCTTTAAGGGGAAAAGAGAACTTAAAAAAATTCAAATAAAAAATAAATTCAAGGATAATTAGAAGAAATAGTCTACCCAAACGACAAAAGAAAAACAAAAATAACCCTGGTAATATGAGAAAATAGGATTCTATTATACCCCCAAAAGATCACACTAGCTCTCCAAGCCATGGATCCAAACCAAGATGAAATCTCTGAAATGCCAGACAAAGAATTTAAAAGATTATTAAGCTACTCAAGAAGATATCAGACAAAGGTGAAAGCCAATATAAAGAAATTTTTTAAAACTTTGGGATATGAATGAAAAATACTCTAAAGAAATAGGTATTTTAAAGAAAAGTTCAACAGAACTTCTGGGAATGAAAGACACATTTACGGAACAACAATATACATGGGAAAGTTTTTTTTTTTTTTTTTTTTTTTTTTTTTTTTGAGACGGAGTTTCGCTCTTGTTACCCAGGCTGGAGTGCAATGGCGCGATCTCGGCTCACCGCAACCTCCGCCTCCCGGGTTCAGGCAATTCTCCTGCCTCAGCCTCCTCATGGGAAAGTTTTAACAATAGATTAGAATGAGCAGAAGAAATAGTTTCCAAGCTCAAAGACATAGTTTTAAAATTAATAATCAGACAAAAATAAAAAAAAGTCAAAAGAAATGAATAAAGTCTCCAAGAAATATGGGATCATCTAAAATGGCCAAACCTAAGAATAATTGATGTTCCTGAGCGAGAAGACAGCAAACAATTTGGAAAATTTATTTGAAGGAGTAATTGAAGAAAACATCTCTGGCCTTGCTAGAGATTTAGATATCCAAATAAAAGAAGCTCAAAAACTTCCTGGGAGAGTCATCACAAAAAGGACTTCACCAAGGCATATATATAATCATCAGGCTATCTAAAGTCAACATGACAGAAAGAATTCTGAGAGCAGTGAGACAAATGCGCTAGGTGACCTATAAAGGAAAACCTATCAGACTAACTGCAGGCTTCTCACTGGAAACTTTAGAATCCAGAAGGGATTGGGGTACTACCTTTAGCCTCCTTAAACAGTAACTGTCAACTAAGAATTTTGTATCCAGCAAAACTGAATTTCATAAATGAATAAAGTCATTTTCAGACTGCTGATCAGCCCTACAAGAAATGCTAAAAGGAGTTCTAAATCCTGAAACAGAATATTGATATGTACCAGAAGAGAACCTCTTGAAAGCATAAAACACACAGGGCTCATAAAACAACAACAAAATGACGAAAACAAGTATCTAGATAACAATTAACATGATGACTTGAAGAGTACCTCACAACTCAGTATTAACATTGAATGTAAATGGCCTAAATGCTTGACTTAAAAGATACAGATTGACAGAATGGATTTTAAAAAAATCACAAACCAAATATTTGCAGTCTTCAAGAGACTCACCTAACATGTAAGGATTCATATAAACTCAAGATAAAGGGGTAGAAAAAGATATTCCATGCAAATAGAAACCAAAAGTGAGCAGCAATAGCTATTCTGTTTTTGTGTTTTGTATTTTTGAACCAGAGTTTCGCTCTTGTTGCCCAGGTTGGAGTGCAATGGTGCGATCTCAGGTCACTGCAACTTCCACCTCCTGGGTTCAAGTGATTATCCTGCATTAGCCTCCCAAGTATTGGGATTATAGGCATGTGCCACGATACTGGGCTAATTTTGTATTTTTATTAGAGACAGGGTTTCACCATTTGGCCAGGCTGGTCTGGAACTCCTGACCTCAGGTGATCTGCCCACCTTGGCCTCCCAAAGTGCTGGGATTACAGGCGTGAGCCACTACACTCAGCCAGTAGTGGCTATTCTTATATCAGATGAGACAGAGTTTAAAGCAACAAAACTAAAAAAATTTAAAAATTTAAAAAAGACAAAGAAGATTCTTATATATAATAAAAAGATCAACTCAACAAGAAGATTTTACAATCCTAAATTTACATGTACCTAACACTGGAACTCCCAGATTCATAAAACATTTACTACTAAAACTAAGAAATAAAATAGCAACACAAGATTAGTGGGGGACTTCAACCACTCCACTGACAGCACTAGTCAGATCAAGACAGAAAGTCAACAAAGAGACAATGGACTTAGCCAGGTGCAGTGGCTCATGCCTGTAATCCCAGCACTTTGGGAGGCTGAGGCAGCTGGATCACAAGGTCAGGAGTTCAAGACCAGCCTGACCAACATGGTGAAACCCTGTCTCTACTTAAAATATAAAAATTAGCTGGGTGTGGTGGTGCACACCTGCAGTCCCAGCTACTTGAAAGGCTGAGGCAAGAGAATCACTTGAACCTGGGAGGTGGAGGTTGCAGTCAGCCAAGATCACGCCACTGTGATAAAGCCAGCCTAGGTGATAAGAGTGAGGAAGGAAGAGGAAAGAGGAAAGGAAAGGAAAGGAAAAAAAAAAAGAAACAATGGACTTAAACTACACTCTAGAAGAAATGGACCTAACATATACTTACAGAACATTCTGCCCAAGAACTACACAATACATATTCTTCTCTTCAGCACATGAAACATTCTCCAAGATAGACCATATGAGAGACTACAAAACAAGTCTCAATAAATTTCCAAATATCAAAATCATATCAAGTATCTTCTAAGACCACAGTGGAATAAAACTAGAATAAACTACAAAAGGAACCCTTAAAACTATACACATATATAGAAATTAAACAATCTGCTCCTGAATGATTTTGGGGTTAACAATGAAATCAAGATGGAAATTTTAGGCTGGGTGTAGTGGCTCATGCCTGTAATCCCACTACTTTGGGAGGCCAAGGCAGGCAGATCACCTGAGATCAGGAGTTTGAGACCAGCCTGGCCAACATGGCAAAACCCCATCTGTACTAAAAATACAAAAATTAGCCAGGCATTGTGGCACATGGCTGTAGTTCCAGCTACTCAGGAGGCAAAGGCAGGTGAATCGCTTGAACCTGGAAGGCAGAGGTTGCAGTGAACCAAGATTGTGCCACTGCATTCCAGCCTGGGCAACAGAACAAGATTCTGTCTCAACAAAGAAAAAAATAATGAAAATTTAAAAATACCTTGAAATGAAGGATAATAGTGACATAAGTCATCATTACCTCCAGCATAGGACCAAAGCAGTGCTAAGGGAAAGTTTGTAGCACTAAATGCCTACATCAAACAGTCTGAAAGATCACAAATTGACAACATCATACCTCAAGGAACTAGAGAAACAATAACAAGCTAAACCCAAATCTGGCAAAACAAAGGAAATAACAAAGATCTGAATAGAACCAAATAAAAATTAAATTAAAAAAACACAAAAGATCAATGAAACAAAAAAGTGCGTTCTTTGAAAAGATAAACAAAATTGATAGGCCATTAGCCCGATTAACCAAGAAAAGAAGATTCAAATAAACTCAATTAGAAATGAAACTGGAGACACTACAATAAACACAATAGCAATAGAAAAAAATCATTCAAAATTACTGTGAACACCTCTCTGCAGATAAACAGAAAAGCTAGAGAAAATGGATAAATTCCTGGAAACATACAACCCACCTAGATTAAATCAGGAAGAAACAGAAACCCTGAACAGACTAAGAAGAAGCAGTGAGATTGAATCAGTAATTTCAAAAAAGATTGCCAACAAAAAAAGCCCAGAGCCAGATAGATTCATGGATGAATTCTATCAGGCATTCAAAGAACTGGTGCCAATCCTACTGAAACTATTCCAAATGACTGAGAAAGAGGGAATCCTCTCTAACTCATTTTATGAAACCAGTATAACCCTGATAGCAAAACTAAGAAAGGACACACAAAAAAAGAAAATTACAGACCAATATTTGTAATAAACACAGAGGCAAAAATCATCAACAAAATACTAGCTTACAAAATCCAACAGCATATCAAAAATATAATACACCATGATCAAGTGGATTTCATCCCAGGAATGCAGGGATGGTTTAACATACACACATCAACAAATGTGATACATCACATAAACAGAATTAAAAACAAAAACGATATGATCATTTCAATAGTTGCAGAAAAAGCATTCAATAAAATTCAGCATCTCTTTATGATAAAAAACACTCAACAAACTAGGCATAGAAGGGACTTAGCTAAAAATAACAAAAGCCATATATGAAAAACCCACAGCTAACATCATACTGAATGGGGAAAAGGTGAAAGCATTCCCCCTGAGAACTGGAACAGGACAAGAATGCCCATTTCACTAGTTCTATTCAACATAGTACTGCAAGTCCTAGCCAGAGCAATCAGGCAAGAGAAGGAAATAAAGGGCATCGAAATTGGAAAAGAGAAAGTCAAACTACAGCTGTTTGCAGATGATATTGTATACCTAGAAAACCCTAAACACTCCTCAAAAAGACTCCTGGATTTGATAAATGAATTCAATTGGCTGGGCATGGTGTCTCATGCCTGTAATCCCAGCAGTTTGGAAGGCCAAGGTGGGTGGATCACCTAAGGTTAAGAGTTCGAGACCAGCCTGACCATCATGGTGAAACCCCATCTCTACTAAAAATATAAAAATCAGCTGGGCATGGTGGTGGGCACCTGTAATCCCAGTTGCTTGGGAGGTTGAGACAGGAGGATCGTTTGAACCCGGGAGGCAAAGGTTGCAGTCAGCCGAGATTGCGCCACTGAACTCCAGCAACAGAGCAAGACCCCATCTCAAAAAAAAAAAGAAAAAATCAGTCAAGTCTCAGATTACAAAATCAATGCACACAAATCAGTAGCACTGCTACACATCAACAACGACCAAGCTGAGAATACAATTAAGAGTTCAATCCCTTTTACAATAGCTACAAAACAAACAAATAAACAAAAAACCAACCTAGGAATATACTTAACTAACCAAAGAGGTAAAAGAGCTATACAAGAAGAACTACAAAACTCTGCGGAAAGAAATCACGGATGACACAAACAAATGGAAACACATCCCATGCTCATGGATTGGAAGAATCAATATTGTGAAAATGACCATACTGCCCATACTACAGATTCAATGCAATTCCTATCAAAATGCAAACCTTATTTTTCACAGAATTAAAGAAAACAATCCTGTAATTCATTTGGAACCAAAAAAAGAGCCTGAATAACCAAAGCAATAGTAAGAAAAAGAACAAATCTGGAGGCATCAGATTACCAGACTTCAAATTATACTACAAGCCTATAGTTACTGATATGGTTTGGGTCTGTGTTCCCACCAAATCTCATGTCAAATTGTAATCCCCAGTGTTGGAAGTGGGGCCTAGTGGGAAGTAACTAGATCATGGGGTGGAGTCCCTATGAATGGTAGCATCATCCCCTTGGTACTGTTCTCATGACAGTGAGTAAGATATCACAAGATTGGTTGTTTTAAAAGTGTGTAGTGCCAGCCGGGCACGGTAGCCCATGTCTGCAATCCCAGCTGTTTGGGAGACCGAGGCAGGTGGATCACCTGAGGTCAGGAGTTTGAGACCAGCCTGGCCGACATGGTGAAACCCTGTCTCTACTGAAGACACAAAAAATTTAGCCAGGCATGGTGGCGGGTGCCTGTAATCCCAGCTACTCAGGAGGCTGAGGCAGGAGAATTGCTTGAACCCAGGAGGCAGAGGTTGCAGTCAGTCGAGATCATGCGATTGCACTCCAGCCTTGGCCAAAAGAGCAAAACTCCATCTCAAAAAAAAAAAAAAAGTGTGTAGCACCTCCCACCTCTCTCTCTCTCACTCCTTCTCTGGCCACATAAGATGTTCCTACTTCCCCTTTGCCTTTCACCATGATTTTAAGTTTCCCGAGGCCTCCCCAGAAGTAGAAACCACTCTGCTTCCTGTACAGCCTGTAGAACCATAAGCCAATTAAACCTCTTTTCTTTATAACTTACCCAGTCTCAGGTATTTCTTTATATCAGTGCAAGAACAGACTAATACAGTACCAAAACAGCATAGTACTGATATAACAGTAGGCACATAGACCAATGGAACCAAATAGAGAGCCCATAGGTAAAACCAAATCCATATAGCCAACTGATCCTTGACAAAACATACAAAAATAAAAACTGGCAAATGAACATCCTATTTAATAAATGGTGCTGGGAAAACTGGCTAGTCACATGTAGAAGAACGAAACTGGATCCCCATTTCTCACCTTACACAAAAATCAACTCAAGATGGATTAAAGACTTAAATCTAAGACCCAAAACCATAAAAATTCTAGAAGATAACCTAGGAAAAACTCTTCTGGACATTGGCCTAGGCAAGTAATTCATGGCTAAGATGCCCAAAGCAAATGCAACAAAACAAAAATAAATAAATGGGACCTAATTAAGCTAAAACACTTCCATGCAGCAAAAGAAATAATCATCAGAATAAACAGACAACCCAGGGAATAGGAGAAAATATTTGTAAACTCTACATCCGACAATGGCATATTATCCAGAATCTACAAAGAATTCAATCAAATCAGCAGAAAAACAAACAAACATAAGCTTGTAAGTGACAACATATAATAGTATAAGTGGGTACATAGAGGCATACAGAGTGATATAATGGACTATGGAAAATTAGAAGCAGGAGAGGAGTGGAGGGTGAGAAATAACAATCTACATATTGGGTACAACATACACTACTGAAGTGACAAGTGCACTAAAATAGACTTCACCACTATACAATTCATCCATGTAACCAAAAACTACTTGTATCCCCAAATCTATTGAAATTTTAAAAATTGGAATAACATAAAAAAACAAAAAGACAAAAACAAAAAAGAACAGAAATTTCAAAACATTTTTTAAAAATCCACATGATCATGACCATATTAATAAATACAGAAAATCATTTGACAAAATTCATACTATTCATAAGAACTCTCATAAAACCAGCAATAGTGGGAAATTTCCTAAACCTAATAAAGATTTTCTTAAAAATAGCTACAGCTTCCTCTCCACCAGACTGCCACCAAGCCGCCATCATGGATACCAGCTGTGTGCAGCCTATCAAGCTGGCGAGGGTCACCAAGGTCCTGAGCAGGACCGGCTCTCAGGGACAGTGCACACAGGTACACGTGGAATTTATGGACGACATGAGCTGCTCCATCATCCGCAATGTAAAAGGGTAAGAGGGTGACGTGCTCACCCTACTGGAATCTGAGTGAGAGGTCTGGAGGTTGCTCTGAGCTTGGCCGCTCACTGAGTCTTGGATGTTGGCTTCGACCACTTGAGATGGAAATGGTGTGTCATGATCTGCTCCTTTATTTTGTGCCACCACAAGTAAATTGAGATAGACCTTTAAATAAAGCATTTGTGTTCCAAGTTAAAAAAAAAAATAGCTTATGGCTCACATCTGTAACCCCAGCACTTTGGAAGCCTAAGGCAGGTGGATCACAAGGTCAGGAGTTCAAGACCAGCCTGGCCAAGATGGTGAAACTCCATCTCTACTACTACTACTACTAATAATAATAAAGTTAAAAAATAAAAATAAAAATAGCTACAGCTAACATCATACTTAACAGTGAAAGACTCAATGTCTTCCATGTGAGACCAAGAACAAGGAAAGAATGTCTTCTCTCACCATTCTTTTTCATCTCTGTACTGGAAGTTCTAAGGCAAGCAAAAGCAGTTAGGTGATGCCACATAAATGATGGAGTAGGGAGTTCTAATAATCAGTCCAGTCCTTCCAGCGAAGCAACCATTAAGCTGGCAAAATCTGACAGAATCAACTTTTTTCAAACTCTGAATTCTAATACAAAACTGGCAGCAACCAGGGAAATGCTTAACAAAAAAAGATTTTTTTTTTTTTGCTTCCTTTCTTACCAATTTCATTTCCCCCCTCATCAATAGCAATGGGAACAGGGACCCGCATTCCTAGTTTAGCTTTCTGGTGCCAATAACCATGTTTCCCAAAAATTATGGTTCTGAGTTTGGACTTGACAATTCCCTGAGGGACTGGTGCATAGGATAAGCTTTTTTTTTTTTTCCCCAAGCCCTTCAGGCTAGAGTGGTTTTCCAGGTAACACCTGTCAAAAGCATTCAAAGATATATACTACACACAGTTGTCTGGATCAAGGTATAGTGCATAGGGCAGGAGCTGGTGGGTGGCATACAGAATCAAACATCTGGAAAGAAGAAAGTTGAGGCAGACATTTCTTGGGAAATAAGGGTTTTGAAGGGCTACTGCATATATCGGAGAACCCAGAATGCAATGTGCACGCACAAGGCTGGAAACATGCTCATAAAGACATGAGAAAACCCTAGGCTTGCACCTTTGGCTGATTTTTGAACTCTGTGCAAGTAGGAGGTAAAGACTAAGGCAGAGTCATAGATGGCCTGGCTAAGCATTGAAGGAATCCTTCAGCTCAGATCCAATCTGCAGACTAGGAGAGTTTTTTGGTTTCATTTTTGGTCCCAGCCATTTAGGCACATCTCTGTGAAATAACTGAATGCTAAAATACCAGAAGACACTTCAGTGACCACACATGACAAGGAATATAGTATTTGAAAATATAATTTGGGTTATACAAATTATAATATTCCAAATATCCCCCTTTATTTTATTTTGAGACAGAGTCACACAATGTCACCTAGGCTGGAGTGCAGTGGTGTGATCTTGGCTCACTGCAACCTCCACCCCTGGGTTTAAGCAATTCTCCTGCCTCAGCCTCCCATATAGCTGAGATTACAGGCACATCCCACAATACGTGGCTAATTTTTGTATTTTTAGTAGAGGTGGGGTTTCACCATGTTGGCTTGACTGGTCTCAAACTCCTGACCTCAAGTGATCTGCCTGCCTTGGCCTCCCAACGTGCTGGGATTACAGGTGTGAGCCACCATCCCCAGCCCAAATATGCCATTTTTAATAAAAAAATTGTATGGCATACAAAGAAAGAGGGAAGTATGGGTAGCCAAACAGGAGTAAAGAAATTAACAGGAACCATCCCTGAGGAAGCCCAGACTTAATACAAAAGGCTTTAAATCACCTGTCCTAAATATGCTCAAAGAACTGAAGGAAACCAAGAACAAAGAACTAGAGTGAACCAAGAATATAATATATAAACAAATAGAGAATATCGATACATAGAAAATATAAAAAGAAATTCAAATAGAAACTCTAGAGTAGGTGTTTAGGTCATAAGGGCTCTGCCATCATTAATGAATTAATGACCCTATAAAAAGAGTTTATGGGAGTGGATTTCCTCTCTCTTGTCCTTCTACCTTCCACTATGTGAGGATGCAGCAGGAAGGCCCACACATGATGCCCATGCTTTGATCTTGGACTTCCCAGGCTTCAATATTACCAGAAATAAATGTCTGTCCTTTATAAATTAGCCAGTCTGTGGTATTTTATTATAGCAGCATAAAACAAACTAAGATACCTGTTCTTACCACTTCTATTCAATAATGCAATGAAGGTTCTAATTAATGAAGTAAGGCAATTTTTTAAGAAGGAAAAGGAAGAGAAATTACAGGCACCCAGATAGGTAAGAAATAATACAACTGTCTTTATTCACAGATGACATGATCCAAAATGCAGTAAACCCTAAGGAATCCTCCAATATACTACCGGAACTAATAAATGAGTTCAAAAAAGCTACAAGACCACAAAATCAATATATGAATGTCAACTGTATTTAGCAATGAACAATCTGAGTATCAAATTAGAAAAACAGTATGTTCACAATATTATCAAAAACAATAGACAGCTGCACACAGTGGCACACAATTGTAGTCCCTGCCATGTGGGAGGATGGGCAGGAGGATCACCTGAACACAGGAGTCAAGGTTGTAGTAAACTATGATCACACCTGTGAACAGCTACTGTACTCCAGCCTGGGCAAAAGAACAAGATCCTGTCTCAAAAAAAAAAAAAAAAGAAAAAAGAAAAAAAAGAAAAGAAAAATAGAAATGAAAAAAGAATACAACAAGAATAAATTTAATAAGAAGTGTAAGGCTTATACACTGAAAACTCCAAAACACTGCTCAAACAAAATACAGATCTAAAGAAATGGAGAGATCATTCCAGGTTCATGGATAGGAAAACTCAGCATTGTTATCAATTTGCTATCCCCACCAAAATCCCAGAGTTTCAAGAAATTTACAAGCTGATTGTACAATTTACATAGAAATGCATATAACCCAGAGCAGTAAAAACAATTTTGAAAAAGAACAATGCTGGAGGACTTATACTAAATTTCAAAACTTTATAAAGCCACAGTAATCAAAACAGTGTGGTACTAGCATAAAGATAGATATATAGATTAATGAAACAGAACACAGGTCAATCAATAAGACCTCCTATATACAGTAAATTAATGTTCAATTAAGGTGCCAGGTCAATTAAACTAAAAAAAAGACAGTCTTCTCAAAAAATGGTGCTGAAATATTGAATAGTTTGACAGTCTGTTTCCTAAAAGGTTAAATAAATTTACCATACAACTCAGCAATTCTACTCCTAGGTATTTCTCCTAGATAATTGAACACAGATGTACATAAAAGGAACTGTAGACATGAACACTGTGTAGCAGCATTAATCATAAGAACCAAAGCTAGGAAAAAAAAAAAAAATCCCACCAACTGGTGAGAGGTTAAACAAGACCAGGTGCAGTGGCTCACGCCTGTAATCCCAGCACTTTGGGAGGCCGAGGCGGGTGGATCACCTGAGGTCAGGAGTTCGAGCCCAGCCTGACCAACATGTTGAAACCTCATTTCTACTAAAAACACAAAAATAGCTGGGCAAGATGGTGGGCGCCTGTAATCCCAACTATTTGGGAGGCTAAGGCAGGAAAATGACTTGAGCCTGGGAGCCAGAGATTGCAGTGAGCCCAGATCACACCACTGCACTCCAGCCTGGGCAACAGAGCAAGACTTCATCTTGAAAAACAAAACAAAACAAAACCAAAAAAAGATAAAGAAAATTTGATATCTATACAAGAAAATGCTACTCAACAATATAAAGAAACAATTGAGCTCAGGAGGCTGAGTCTGCAGTGAGCCAAGATCATACTACTGCACTCTAGCCTGGGAAAAAGTGAGAACCTATCTCAAAATAAAACAAAAACAAAAACAAAAACCTATATATCACACCAAGAATGAATCTTAAAAACATGCTAAATGAAAAAAGCCATATTCAAAGGTCTACATGTTGCATGATTCTTTTAGGGATTAAGTCATCATTTCCCTCAATCACAAAAGGATGTATCAACCTGATATTATTTTTTTTAATGCAGTTTTCCAGTCATAGGATTCTTTTTCCTAACTATTCAGGCATCTTCTGCTTTGCCATTCACCATACTCAGCCCTTCTTTCCCCTATACTGAAGTGCCCAAGATATTAAAATAACCGTAAGACTACTTAGGGACCTTATTTGCAATCTCGGGAGATATTAGACAAATGTATCAGACCTGAAATAAACCCTGTGCATCTTTTCAGACTTTCTCAACCACCTTCTTTCTCAT
This sequence comes from Aotus nancymaae, assembly GCF_030222135.1. Lineage (NCBI taxonomy): Eukaryota > Metazoa > Chordata > Mammalia > Primates > Aotidae > Aotus > Aotus nancymaae. The sequence goes on from NW_026988455.1 coordinate 25,057,465, forward strand.
TTCGGTCAGTGACCCTCTACTGGGTTACTCCTCTTCTTTCAGACCCAGTTATAACACCACATTTCAGGGCATAGTATTTGGCTAAGTAGCTGCCAATGGGCTGGATGATACAACTTGAAAGTTTAGAGCAGCTTCCCCTGAGGACCTATGACTAACATGCCCAAAACGAATGAGAAGCAAGACAAAGACATAGAAGGATGCTGGGCATATTTTAAGAAGCAGAGTACATACAGTATATACAGGAAGTTTTTACATTGCATGATACCATGTTAATGCAAACTTGTTCATACTGGAGCCTTGTTCTTGCTTTGCACAGTTCTCTACCAGCCAAGGCAAAGCAAGAACATGGTTCTTATGGGCATGACTTTCTGATAACAAGGTACTAGGCAAAGCAAGGACTGCACACATGCGCGCGCAGGCACGCGCACACACACACTTGCATTTGAGAGCAATCGTGAGATGTGCTCATATTCAACACTCTGGACAATACACTTACGTATCTAAAATGAGATTTGGGGTTTAAGAAACTTAGGCTATGTTACCTAAGTAAGATAAGCTATATTTTATTGTGAATCATCAAAACTCTAGAAACATTAAGTTCTGCATTAGGGTAACTGCACAGTTGGGTTCAAAGTTTGCAGTTGCCATTCGAGAGCAAAAATGTAACAAAAATTTTTGTTGCTGAATATCTTGAGACCTTATGTCTACAAATCGAAGAACAATGAAATTTTCATCCATTTAAGAGACTGTATTGACTTAAAGAAGTTTTAGGAGAGCTAGTGTATCAAATTCAAGAGGATCTAAATTTCCAAACAGCTTAACTCATGTCAGCACTAAGGAGGGGTGTCTGGTCCATACGGTCTGAGCTTGGTCCTTGCTGTCTACCACCTCTAAGATCCCGGTTTCAGAAATGTCATCTTGCCATCAGCCTCTCACCACTTCACGTTCATTCTCATGTTCAGGGTTCTGCTACAGACGTCAGAGATCCATTGTCTACCACCCTTATCTAAGCCACAAGGCTTCTTCCTAGCTGATGGCTTAGCACCTTTGCTCTTCTATTACTTAGGGGTTTTCCCTGGACTTCCCTATGTGGGATCCTATGAGGGGAGCTTTCATCTGCAAGTTTCACAGCACCCATTCACTATAAGGTAGTTCATTTTTCTCACTTAATACTAAGTGGAGAGCAGATGCTGGCAATGGCCAACAGTTCAATGATGTCAGAGCTCTAGGTTGGTATTATCGACCTACCTACCCTTCATGGTCACAAGATGGCTGCAGTAGCTCTGATCATCACAACCACATTCAAACTGAAGCATGATGCGGGGTGGGTACAATGGCTCACACCAGTAATCCCAGCACTATGGGAGCCCAAGGTGGGAGGACTGCTTGAATCTAGTAGTTCAAGACCAGTCTGGGCAACATAGCAAGACGCTGTCTCTAAAACAGAAAAGTAGCCAGATATGGCAGTATGCACCTGAAGTCCAAGCTATGTGGGAAGCTGAGGTGAGAGAATTACTTGAGTTGGAGAGGTCAAAGCAGCAGTGAGCCATGACCATGCCACTGCACTCCAGTCTGGGTGACAAAGTGAGACTCAGTGGAGAGGGGGAGGGGTGGGGGAAAGAAAGAAACCCTCTCCCTACCACTGCTCCTTATAAAAATCATTTTCTCTGAAGTACCTGCTTCTGTCATTTTCAGCCAATTTTGGCCTCAAAGCTAAGAATATATTGCTTGGTCATTGCTGAGTTACTTGTCCTTCCTTCCAGGAGGCAGTAAACTAAGACTTTTAGCCTAATTCTCATGATGAAGCAACTTCAAAGAAAATGGAAAAACTGCTTTATGAAAATGTACCAGTGGTCAGGACTTCAATAGTGAAGGCGGCAGTGTGTGCATAGAACAGGGAAGTATATGTGAACTCTATGCTTTCTGCTCAATTTTGCTGAAACCTAAAACTGCTCTAGAAATTAAAGTTTACTTTAAAAAATGCTTTACTGTTCCAGTTCTATACTAGACCCGGTGATTTAAGTCATTGTAGGGTTCAAGTAAAGTGGGAAGCCTCCCTCACCTAACCAGCTTTCTCTGCTCCTCTGCTTGAAACTGAAAACTCCCATACAGCTCTGGCTGAGCCTTATCAGACTCCCAATGAGAATTTCTCAAGCCCACGGTCAGTTCTGCCTGAGGCCACCTGTTGTTTAATGGCAGGAGTGGAACAGAGCTTGAGTCTTTTGCCAAGCTTTTTTTCTCTAATGTCGATTACTGCAGAGACAATTATCTGTTATTTCCTTTCTCCCCTGCTTCCTTCCTAGTGGAACCCTAATTCTATTCATTCTGGCAATCAGCCTGCCAGAACCACACTTTCCAGGCTTCCTTGGTCTAAAGCAGTCTGCGATAGTTCCAAGGGATTACATATAAAGCGTAAAGTGTTTCTTGAGAAAACTCTTTAAACGAATTTAACCATAAAAATGTCCCTTCTGGCTGGGTGCAGTGGCTCATGCCTGTAATCCCAGCACTTTGGGAGGCCAAGGCAGGCAGATCACCTGAGGTCAGGAGTTCGAGACCAGCCTGGCCAACATGGTGAAACCCTGTCTCTACTCAAAATACAAAAAATTAGCTGGGCATACTGGCGGGCACCTGTAATCCCAGCTACTTGGGAGGCTGAGGCAGGAGAATCACTTGAACCCAGGAGGCAGAGGTTGCAGTGAGCTAAGATCACGCCTTTGCACTCCAGCCGGCGTGCTGGTGCATGCCTATAATCCTACCTACTCCACCCAGCAGGTGGAGGTTGCAGTGAGCCAAGATCATACCACTGCTCTCCAGCCTGGGCAACAGAGTGAGACTGTCTTGGTATGAATGAATGAATAAGTAACTGTTCAAAATAGTTGGAAAAAAGAGTAAGACTACCTTGGGATGCTAATGCACAAATTCCACTCATTCCTAGAATGATAAATGCTCAAACTAGACTCACAAAATGAGATGATTTACGAGGTAGTGTTGGCCAGGCACAGTAGCATATACATGGCTGTAATCCCAGCTGCTCAGGAGGCTGAGGCAGACGTTGCAGTAAGCCAAGGTTGCATTGTTGCACTCCAGACTGGACAAGAGCAAAACTCTCTCAAAAACAAACAAACGAAAAAACCCAAGGTAGTGTCTGCCTAAGCAGACTCAAACAATTACTTAAGAAAAGAGGCTGTCCTGGCCAGCACTTTGGGAGGTGTCAAGGCCAGAGGATCACCAGACCACCAGCCTGGGCAACATGGTGAAACCGTCCCTACAAAAATAAAATTAGCCAGGCATGGTGGTGTGCACCTGTAGTCCCAGCTACTGGGAAGCTTGAGTCCAGGAGGTCAAGGCTGCGGTGAACTGTGATCGTTTTACTACACTCCAGCATGGGTGACAGAATGAGACCATCTCGAAAACAAACAAAGAAAACAAACAAAAAAAACAACAAAAAGGAGGGTGATCCTGAGCAGAGTTAATTGTCTGTACAAAGTCACACCAGTGTTTACGAAAATGGAAGAGATGGAAATGGCTTGTGTTAGCTTTAATACATCTGTAAATGATCGAACAATCACCAAATTACTGCTAATGAACAATGAAACTATGAACTAACAAATCTTAAATAATTACTAATGAAAAACGCATCTAATTCTGCAAGGATGGGGATAAAGGTTAAGGATGACTTTAAAAGCACAGTTTTGATGTAATGTTTTTATTGAAAAGATGTATAACTTTAACAAAATATGTAACACCATTACCCTGTCAAGATAATCATTTTCATTTTATTGATCTTCCAATCCTTGTACATATTAAACAAATCACTATTACATACCATAACGAGCAGCAGCTCAATTACCAATTCCCACACCATGCAATTCCAGCCCAACTGCCCCAAATTTTAAATCCAGAAGACAAACCTAGAAATGTGGCAAGACAAATATTTACAAACAGTGTGGAAAAACAGCAATATTTCAACAGTTTTGTCAAATTATTTCCTTCAGACATAATGTAGAGGACACAGAGAAGGAACACCTGACAGCCTCTGTATCGCAGAAAGAGAAATCTGAGCAAAAACAAAACCATGCTTTCTACACTTTCCAGTGACCCCAAAAGGGAGACACACTAGCAACTAAGTATATGTCAGAAGTCTCAAATTCTCATCAGCTGACTTCCAGTTATCAATGTCGGCACCATGCTGCAGTTTATAAATCACTAATGCAAACATTGCTGTCTTTGGTATTCTTCCAATGTTTTCATTTGAGAAAACCTGCAGAAAGAATTCTGCTTACACCAAAGCAAGGTAGCAAGGAAACAGGTTACCGCTGAATAATAAGGCCCTAAGAAAGGCAGCAGGTCGTATAGTTAGCTCCTTGTGGGCAAAATCCCTGCCCTAAAACTATGCAACCTACTACCTCTTCCTAGGAACCCATTTTTATTTCTTGCTGGTCTTCTACTTGGCAGATGTGCTTCAAATTAACCTGTTAAATTAGGTCACGTTCTTTGAGTTTTGTTTCAAATTCAAATCAATCAGAATTCTTTCACTAATGCTTTTGAAAAGTTATCTGGCCATATGACCTTGGTAAAAAGCCACAAATATATTTGCTTAAAATCCAACCTCAAGTCACAAAGGAAAAAGAAAGTAACTTAATTACATCTAATACTCAGCCTACCATGTATTACTGGAGTCGCTAACTTTTAACATTTAATTACCTTTATTTTTTATTTTATTTTGAGATGGAGTCTCGCTCTATCACCCAGGCTGGAGTGCAGAGAGGCGATCTTGGCTCACTGCAACCTTCACCTCCTGGGTTCAAGTGATTCTCCTGACTCAGCCTCCTGAGTAGCTGGGATTACAAGCATGAACTACCACGCCTGGCTAATTTTTACTGGAGTTTCGCTCTTGTTGCCCAAGCTGGAGTGCAACGATGTAATCTCGGCTCACTGCGTGCCTCCTGGGTTCAAGCAATTCTCCTGCCTCAGCCTCCCAAAGTACTGGGATTACAGGCCTGAGCCACTGCACCTGGCCTAATTTTTGTATTTTTAGTAGACTGTTTCACCATGTTGTTCAGGCTGGTTTGGAACCCCTGACCTCAGGTGCTCTGCCTGTCTTGGCCTCCCAAAGTGCTGGAATCAGAGGTGTGAGCCACTGTGCCTGGCCCAATTACCAATGTTTAAATATCAAGTTTCATAAAATCTCATCTCTTTTGGTAACTGGAAAAGTAGGTGACACTGTATACAAACCCTGTTTGCCACCTATTAACCAGAGCAAATTAATTTACTATATTTCCCAGTTACAGCTAGCCCCTCCTAGACTTCTGAAGGTATTTCACTTTTTGACCCCTGAATTAAACAGAAGCAAATTCTGACCATGAATTTTGTCATCATTAAAAACAAGCTTTTACAGACAGTCACACTCTCCATAAAGACATTTTAAAAGTTTTATTTCAATTCACTTACTCTGCTTGGCCAATAAGAATGTCCTTACGTAATTAATAAAATATATAAATTAATTTTTCTCCAGGCCTTAATTATTAGTGAGGTAAGGATACGTTTCCAATTGAAGTTGGCAATGTTAATGCGGGAGGAACATGTGTCAGAAAACCACAAATTTCATGACTGTACTTGCTACACTTTCAGCGAGTTATACATATTTTCAATTCAAAAGATTAAGCCAAAGAGAATTCTTAGAACATTCCCACTTTTCTTTGGCACATCAAAAGGCAACGAATGTCATTTTCCCCTGTTTTTATGTGCAGTTTAGAACAAAGACTGATTACCTATGCAGCTGTCCACAGTGGGTAAAACCAAAAGCATAAATTTGGTCAAGAGTAAGTCACCCGGGTTGGGCCCATCCAAGGAAGAGTTTGATGTTTCTACTCTCATGAAAAGTACCAATGGCACTGCACAGCAATTATCTTAGATATTAAGGATAAATGGACATTTCTCCTTAAAATTCCATTTTTTGGAAATGATTGGAGAGGGAAGTAACCTCTCCCTCACCTCCACACTACCTCTTTTCCAACTCTTCTTCCAACACAAAATAGTTTAATCAGCAAGGACTTAAAGAGCTTTTAGCCTTGCTTGTTAATCACAAGGCCCATGTTAGCATATGGTTTGCCTACAGGAAGAAAGGTAAAACATGGGCCTCCATGGGTGTTAAACTTCAAGAAACCTTTTCCAGTATTTTTTTTTTTCTATTTTCTTAAAGCAACAGCCTACAGATTTCCCCATCTGACATTTTCAAGTGATCCCACTGTGTAAATGAGGGACTACACTTCAGGGTTTGAGGGCAAAACTGAGATCTTACCAACTTACCAGTGAGCAAAAGGCAGAACCCAGAGCCCATATCTCCTTTTCCAAGTTAGTGAGTAAAGTTTGTCTAAATCAACATAACAATCAAACAGTGCTTACAACTTTCTCCAAGACCAGCCAAAACCCAAACTGGAAATGAATAATGATTAATTTGACTCCGTTTTGGCTCACACAGTGCCCTTCCAATCTGTATTTACCTTTACCACCCAGGACCTCACCTTGGACATGTGTACCAGGATGTAAGGCAATAAAACTATTCACAATTCCAAAAGGGCCTGGTCTTCTACTAAGATTTCCTGAAGGCTACTTACTCTACTCATTGAGATTTTTGCTTAACTTCAAATTTCTGAAATATACCATATGTGAAAATTTTTAATGTTAATCTCTGTGTTAACTGTACTATACTTGAACAGAGAAAATTAACTGATATACAAAATGTCAAAATTAACTCTTCTGAGTTTTAACATCATCTTAATAAAAACAAAATAATGCAGTAAGTCTACTCCTCAGGGAAGGCAATAGATTGTATAGTTATCTCCTGAACAGGGTAAAATCACTACCCCACAACTATACAATCTACTACCTCACTCTGATAGAGCAATCTTTTCTTCTGGAATGGAAACTACAATCTCTTTCAAAAGAAAATTTCAACATAAAATTATCACCATCAATCAAAATTAAAAAAAAAAAAAAAAAACACACTTATTCCGACACAAAAATAAGACAAGTAGTAAAAGGTATCCCCACCCCCATCCGGTGTCCTTGCTACAGCTTTCCTCTCTAAAGTAATAAACTTGCACACTATAAACAAATGCTGCACTACATCTTTTAAAGACAAGTTAATCTTAAATATTACACAATTAGTTAACTGACTTTCTATGAGACCACCTGGATGCAGACTTTTCTATCACGTTAGGAAAGACAGTAGATTGTATAGTTATCTCCCAGTGGTGGGTGTGACCCTAAAACTATACAACCTACTACCTCATCCCACAGTGAAGAGAACATCCAGGGTGAATGATGAAAAGGAATCACAGTTGAGCACCACAGGAAGGCTCTTTCTTTCCTCCTCGGTAATCCTGGTCTCCTGTGTGAGTAACAAGAAAAAAAAAGTATTAGGCCATTTTCATTCATTTATGTTGAAAATGAAGTTTAATTGAACATTTTGGCTACATGCATAATCTATGCTGTGCTTTCATTTCCTGTATTTCATTAATAGTATTTTAAATGCTTGGTTATCTGAGTCCACTCCTAAAACCATGTATTTACAAGATTCAGAAATCACCTTCTAACCACCACCTTTTACTATTATCAGCTGTTGGTTTTCTTACAGTTCCTACAAATGAAAATTCATGAACTTATCCTTCCTTGACAAACAACAACAAATCATTACAGGAAAACACAACAGCCTCTAATTAAATTCAATGACTTCAAAACCCCAAAGTCCTGTACATCATGCATAATCCAAGTGCACTAATATACAAAGAGATAATATAAAAATATATATATATACACATAAAGAGAAACTAATTTTTAAAGGCACCTACTCATTTATCCCATGCCAGCAAACACTTAAGTGGTCTTACTAGGATTAAATCAAAGACCATTACCTGGATCTGATTTGGGGGGTCAGGATCCTTTCCTTCAGAGAGAAAGGTAGTAGGGGATTGAAGGCATAGTCCAAAATATTTAATAACCCCAAGTAATCTAAACCGTATTACTCTTTAATTTACAGACTTCATAATTTAGGAGGTAGCCACTATAAAGATTATTTTTTATTATACGTTAAGTTCTGGGGTACATGTGCAGAACATGGTTCGTTACATAGTTATACATGTGCCATGGTAGTTTGCTGCATCCATCAACCCATCATCTACATTAGGTACTTCTCCTAATGCTATCCCTCCCCTAGTCTCCCACTCCCTGACAGGTCTGGGTATGTGATGTTTTGTTCCTCTCCCTGTGTCCATGTGTTCTCATTGTTCAACTCCCACTTATAAGTGAGAACATGTAGTGTTTGGTTTTCTGTCCTTGTGTTAGTTTGCTGAGAATGAAGGTTTCAGCTTCATCCATGTCCCTGCAAAAAAAACATGAACTCATCCTTTTTTATGGCTACATAGTATTCCATGGTGTGATTTAATAACCAAAAGCACTAATTTTTAAAGTTACATAATGTAATGAAAAACATACAGCTCAATGTAATAGAATTTAAAGTTTAGAAATAAACCTATACACAGGTCAACCGATTTTCAACCATGCCAAGACAATTCATTCAACTGGGAATCATTTTTTCAACAAATGCTGAGACAGCTGCATGTAAAAGAATGGATTTGCATTCTTCTTTGTAAATTGGTGTGCAAAACATACCACATAAAAAATAAAACAATCTAATGGTAAGCAAAATATTTTAATAGATATTTCACCAAAGATATGACTCCTAAGCACAAATGGCCAACGGGCAGATGAAAAGATACTGTAATATTCATCAGGATAGCTAATAAGATTAATAAAAGCGTTGGCAAGGATATGGAGAAAATTAGAACCCTTAGATTGCCGGTGGGAACATGAAATGGTGCAGCTGCTTTGGAGAACAGTTTAGAAAAGTTAAACAGTCATTTTAAGTGTAATCAGAAACACATATTTAGTCCTTGTCTCCATTTGGAAATCCTGGCTGGCATACAGCTAAAACCCCCCAAATCTCCCAAGTGATGAATGTCCCTTTAATGCTACTGAGAGATGACTGGTGGCTCCTAGTTTCAGGAGGGGGTTTGTCACCAGAAAGACCAAAGTGTGATAAGAGGGGTAGAACTTTCAGCCCCAGCCCCTCAACCTCCAGGTAAGGCAGAGAGGACGGAGAGTAAACCACCATCAAAGGCCAATAATGTAATCAATCATGCCTAAGTATGAAACCTCCATTAAAACTCCTTAAGTGTTAGGGTTCAGAGAGCTCTGAGTTGAAAAACACATCTTCATGCCAGGAGGGTGGTGTAACTCTCTACAGATACAGAAGCTCCTGTGCGAGGAATTCCACCAGACTTCAGCTTAAGGACCTCTTCATCTGACTATTCATTTATATCCTTTATAAAAACCAGTGATAATAAGCGTCTTCCTGTGTTCTTTGAACGACCCTAGCAAATTACAGACCCAGAGGAAGAAGTTGTGAAACACCCTAATTTATAACTGGTTGGTTAAAAATTCAGGTGGCAACCTAGGATTTCAAACTGGCATCTGAAGTGAAGGCAGCCTTGCATGCTTGAGCCCTCAACCTGTGAGGTTCGTATTAACTCGAGGTAGTTTCAGAATTAAATTGATTTGTAGGACAGTTGGTATTGAGTTGAAGAACTGATTGTTGGTGTTAGACAAAACTGGCTGTGATGAGTAAAAACAGTTCACCGTATGACCCAGCAATTCAATTTCTAAGTATATACCCTAGAGAACTGAACATGGTTGGGTGTGGTGGTGCAGGCGTATAGTCCCAGATATTCAGGAGGCTGAGGCAGGAGAATCGCTTGAACCTAGGAGTTAAAAGGTTGCAGTGAGCTATGATCACACCACTGCACTCCAGTCAGAGCAAGAGAGCAAGACTGCCTCCAAAAAAGAAAAAAAAAGAGGGGCAAGAGAATTGAAAAAATGTGTACTTGAATGTTCACAACATTACTCATTTGGAGTCAATAAAAACTAGGGCTCAAATCCTGACCCTACTAACTCACTGCCATTGAAACCTTGCACAAGCAATTTAGCTGAAGTCCCTCAGCTTTCCTAGCTGCAGTATCAATACATCTGTAAGAAAAAGGGAAAGATTTATTAATACCATATATCCAAAATATGTAAGGCCCCACCATTTCACCATCTCTAGATGAAAATTGGTGCTAAGAAGTTTAACGACTTGCCCCAAATTAAGGGAGATAGCACTGCATCACCAAGATGTATACTACATCTGAGCCCATTTCAATTCTACATGGCTAGATGATGCCAAGTATCAACTTGCAGACACACCTGTCCCTAAAGTCAGGCCCTTTATAAGCCAAAATCTTTCCCATGAATCAGCAATGTCCTTACTTATATTTTTTTGAGATGGAGTCTCACACTGTCACCCAGGCTGGAGTGCAAAGGTGAAATTTCAGCTCCTGCAACCTCCACCTCCTGGGTTCAAGCAATTCTCCTGCCTCATGCTCTCAAGTAGCTAGGATTAAAGGTGTATGCCATCACACCCAGCTAATTTTTGTATTTTGAGTAGAGATGGGTATTCACCATGTTGGCCAGGCTGGTCTTGAACTCCTGATCTCAGGTGATCTACCTATCTTGGCCTCCCAAAGTGTTGGGATTACAGGTGTGAGCCACTGCGCCTGGCCTACTCCTTACTTTTAAAAAACTAACAGCCAACAAAATATAAATAAATAACAGCCAAAAGAAAAACCATCTGGTACCTCTACTCCAACCCTCCACCCTTTACCAATTTTCTCAGTTAAAACATGTTTGAATCCTCAATCAAACATTCAAAAATGTATTATTATCCAACCTCGGTGAGTGTCACATGCTCACTTTGTATTATTGTCAATCCAGCTAAGTAAATAAATACCATATTGCTAGAAAGCATTCTGGTAATTTACATACCAATTTTTTGAAAATTATATATATAAATAACCCAATAAATAACATTGTTCACAAACCCCAATATTCTCACTCTCTTATTTGTTTTCTTGTACATATAAACTGATTTTAATGATCCAATGGTTTCCAGCCTGTAGTTTAGACACTGATTAGAGCAAATGGTGGAAACTAAAACCAAACAGCTGAGGTAAAGCAATGTTCAGTTAGGCAAGCTCTCATAAACACTGAACATAATCCATATACTAGAATTTATGGATTACAAAAACCCATGGAAATATTCATTTGTAAATTTGGCAAAAACCCTAACTCACTAATCACAACTAAATAATACTTGCGTACTGGGTTTAAGAGTGGGTGGATAGCTAGTATACATTTAGTTCCTGAAATTTTTCTGTCTACAGTTAATGCTGGCTCCCCATTTACTATGTCCTTGGACAAAGCATGTAATTTCTGGGGTCTTTGTTTGCATTCTTAGGCAGGGTACTCTTAGCTAAAATTATCAGAATTCAATCTTCCTGGTAATTCTTTCTTAAAAAGCAACAGAAACACTTTAATATTCACCTTCTGTCCTTATTCACATACTACCTCAATCTGTAGCTGGAACTACCCTCCCACTAAATGTTACGGTGGCCAGGCACAGTGGCTCACACACTTTGGGAGGCCGAGGCAGGTGGATCATCTGAGATCAGGAATTCGAGACCAGCCTGGCCAACATGGTGAAACCCCATCTCTACTAAAAATATAAAAAATTAGCCGGGCATGGTGGCAGGCACATGTAATTCCAACTACTCAGGAGGCTGAGGTACAAGAATCACTTGAACCTGGGAGGCAGAGGTTGCAGTGAGCAGAGATCGTGCCACTGCACTCCAGTCTGGGAGACAGGAAGAGACTCCGTCACAAAAAAAAAAAAAAAAAAAGAAAGAAAGAAAGGGAAAAAAAAGCAGCAGTGGCTCACGCCTGTAATCCCAGCACTTTGGGAGGCCAAGGTGAGTGGATCACCTGAAGTCAGGAGTTGGAAACCAGTCTGGCCAACATGGTGAAACCCCGTCTCTACTAAAAATACAAAAATTAGCCAGGTGTGGTGGGGGGCACCTGTAAACCCAGCTACTCAGGAGGCTGAGGCAGGAGAATGGCTTGAACCTGGGAGACAGAGGTTGCAGTGAACCAAGACTTCGCCATCACAATCCAACCTGGTCAACAAGAGCGAAACTCCTTCTCAAAAATAAGTAAATAAATAAATAAAAATATGGCAACTAAAAGTCAAAATCCAACTTAAGATAAAATGTATCTTAAACTCATTTCATTCAGTTCAGCATACCAGTACAGGAAAACCGTTAAGGGCAATGATTTCAGGGTCAAACAGCTACTTAGCGGCTGTGTTCTTTCATATCCGTTTGGGGGAACTGTAACGTTCCCATCTCATGGGGTTGCTCTGAGGACTGGGATACATCAAAACAAATTGAATGTCTGAGAAGTTAACTCAACAAAGGGCAACTTTACTTAAATAAATAAATTTGACAAACTATCCTAACATTAATTTTACCTTTCCAGATATACTTGCGACGGTTAAAAATACTATCACTTTAAAACATGCTACAAGCAGGTAAACCTACTATTAATTACAAACTTGTCTGTATCTGCATCAGGTAAGTTTTCATAACTAAGTATTAACATTCACATTCCTAATTTCATTTGTGTAATTAGTTTTAAATTGACATAAAATTGTATTTTTATGCTGTACATAAAATAGGATTATATTATGGCTAAATCAAGTTAATTAACATATGTACTACCCCAACAGATTTATTTCCTTATAGTGAAAACACTTAGGAACACACTCCTAACTTTACAATTTAAAATATTTTTCAAAATAGCTTCTATATTGTTAAAATACACTAAATTTAGTCCAAATGCAAGCATACTCTACCTTTTAAGCTCTTAATATCTAGTAAGAGGTTTTTTTTTGTTTTTTTTTTTTTTTGAGACAGAGTCTGGCTCTGTCACCCAGGCTGGAGTGCAGTGGCATGATGTTAGCTCACTGCAACCTCTGCCTCCCAAGTTCAAGTGATTCTCCTGCCTCAGCCTCATGAGTAGCTGGGATTACAGGTATGCACCATCACACCTGGCTAATTTTTGTATTTTTAGTAAAGACAGGTTTCACCATGTTAGGCTGGTCTAGAACTCCTGACTTCGTGATCTGTCCGCCTCGGCCTCCCAAAGTGCTGGGATAACAGGCATGAGCCACTGTGCCTGGCCAGAGTTTAAATTTTCTTTATGAGCTACTTTATTTCTGAGCTAAAACACTTCCCTACACTTCTACAGTAATTTAAGTTCTCCTATAATAAAGTAGCTCATAAAGTTCACAAGTAAAATAAACTATTTCCTCCACTGTTTCAAAATTACAACATTGGCTACTTTAACAGATTTCTTTCAATCTCAAATAATTGAATTATTAACAAACTTATCTGACAATGACACAGGCTGAATATTGTATTAACAAGCAAACTCTCCCATTGTATTTTGTTTCCTTCAACAGAGCATGTGCAACAGAAAAGATAATGAATTCTTTACATGTATAAATAAATTTCTCTAAAGATAGTTAATCTAATTCTAATTTATGATCTTATTTCTTATTCTATCAATCATTGCACTAACCTGAGACTAAGATTTAAGTTTGAAACGGCTAACTAGTAAATCAGGTTTTCCAAAAGGACTATTTCTTATTTCCTTTCAATTTTAAGACACATAGCAGACATTTAAGATACTCTCACTGATTAGTCAATATATCCAAATTCTCAAGATTTCTAAAAAGGTAACTAATGCCATTTCAATTCCCAGTGTCCCTTTGTAAATTTACCAATGCAATTTGTTAATTTTGGGCCAACTTCCCTGCTACCTCAAGCACATTCTATGCTATCCCCTGTACACCTAAGTAAATTCTGCTGCAAACACTATAATGCATCCAAATATTTAGGGTGAGGAAGAATATCCAACTTGGCTGGCTTGTTCTGCTTACCGATCATTATACATATACCATTATTTCTCAACCCTTTAAATATCTTCTGCCTTCCTATCTTCCATTATACTGTTACGCTCCTGGGTTGAAAAAAAACCATCATGTAGTCTACACATCCCCCAAGCGAAGGAAAAAGGTAGAGTCTAATTATTTAATACAGAGTCCACAGTTTACTATAATTAACTGTATCCTTAGCAGACAATTCATAGTCTATACTGCACAAGAGTGAATTCACTAAGAAAAATGTTCCCTTCTAAGCATTTGACAATTATATAACTTGCCAATAAAAACTATGTATTTTTAACTTCCTGCTAATGAAATATTCACACAAAGTAGAAAAGTATCCTCAAGGGATTGCTTCCAGGATACCTCCTCCCTGAGGAAAATTCTCAGATGCTAGAGTCCCTTATAAAATATGGTGTCATATTTGCACATAACCTACACACATCCTCCTATATACTTTAGATTACGTAAAATACCCAATACAATGTAAGTTATATAAAATAATCATTATACTGTACTGTCTGTATTACTTTTGTTGTATATAGTTTTTTCCCCCAAATAGTTTCCATCTGAGGTTGGCTGAAATCACGGATGCGAAATCCTTGGATAGAAAGGCCAACTGTGCTTAACGGAAGAGTAAAATGCTATTAACTTGTATTATGTTATCTTAGAACAAATCATCCAAAATGTCTTAAATATTCTTAGAGAAGCAAAAGTAACTTAAAGGTATAGCTGTTGGTTGCCTCAAAATACTTAAGTCTTGTATCTAGAAAGGGCCTAAAAAAAAAAAAAATCACCTGATTGAGCCAGGCATGGTGGCTTACACCTGTAATCTTAGCACTTTGGGAGGCTGAGGAAGGAGGATCACTTGAGCTCAGAAGTTGGAGACCAGCCTGGGCAACATAAGTGAGACTTTGTCAATTATTTGGGGGATGAGGGGGAGGGAGATCAACTAATGCAATTTCCTCACAATTGAGATGAAGTTGTGGAGAGACAGAATATTTTTGGCTGTTTATCTGAAACTAAAACTATTCAACTGGAGAAAAAAAAATTTTTTAAAGCAGCTAGACAACTTACTAGACCTGCACTGTTCATTTGGTAGCTGTTGTCACATGTTACTACTGAGCACCTGAAGTGTGTCTAGCCCCAAAGTGTTATGTGCCATAAGTGTAAAATAGTCTGGATTTAAAAGACTTGGCACCAAAAATGGAGTAATGGCTCTCATATTCTGTTTACTTAATGAAGTCCATTCTTAAGTGATTATACAATACTTAGAACATCCACACAGGCAAAAAGCATATAATGATCAGTCCTGAGGTCACATTAGGCAACGCTGACAACTCATTACTGGGGATTTGGATTCTTCTAGTCTCATCTAGACATGGAAAAATCAGTGGCAATTAATATTCTGGGACGGAAAAGATCTCTTATGGTCTAAAGAAAACCTTCTCAGGCTATTAAAAATATTATGATTAAAACGCATACTGTTCATAGACGGCAAATTTATTTCCCAACTTGTGAAAACTAAAATGAGGGGCTCATGCTCCACCAAATATAAACAGCTGATTTAATGCTCCTTAGAAAAGTATTAAACTATAATACTTTATACAATGCTATAAACGAGAAAGACACCCTACAGAGGAAGTTTTTCACTTTTGACACTTAGCTTCACAAGATTATTTTGCAGGAATACACAAATGTCGAGCTGAATCAACATGCTATTTTGTATTCAACTGAATATTTCCTACTTTTTAAAAAAATTCGGATCACCACCCACTAAAGTGATTTTATGACCCAATGACTCAGGACCTAGTTTGAAACACTGGTTTGGCGCTCTTAACACTCAGTAATTCCCAGAGGACTAATTATTATACTATCTCAGCTATTAAAATAAAAAGTACATAATGTCTAGTGTACTGCTCTCTAAACCAAGAATGTCTAGTTAATAACAGGAATAAAATGTCTTTAAGGTATAAACATTTGAGACTAACTTGTTTAATACTGATCTCTTCAGTCTGTAAACTGAACGCAGTGATTTACACTTTTTTTTTTTTTTTTTAGAAATGGGTGTTTTGTTTCCCTCCACTTTTCACACTTGCAAGATTCTTTAGTGTCTCAAGTTCAACAAAGCTTCAATTAAAGTGAGGGGAACCCACAGCCTGTCTACACACAAAAATACTCTCTAGCTGTCACTGCAATGTAACTATACAAAAAAGTTAGCTTTTCCCCCTCACACTGTCATTGTACCTAAGTGATACATTTTAAAATATTACTTAGTATCACTGAATTTACAAGACGTCAAGAAATTTGTCTATTCTCTAAAAGTTGGAAGTTTCAAAATAATACTTTTAACAAACATGTATAATAAATCAAACATTCTCACAAAACCCAAAGTAACTTCGAAGTTTTTACTTCCCTAACTATACATACTTCCTGAATACACAGTAAATAAAACCAGAATCTGCCAAACACCAAAAGAATTCTGGATATAAACAATTATTTTCTAAACTACATATAAACTTGGAATTTGACATTCATACTTTAGGCCAACAGAAATAAATGCAAAAGAATGCCACATGATGTTTTAACTTTAGGAACTGGATGCCAAGAAAGCAGTATTTATCAGTGAAGTCAAACAGCAAAACCAAGTCTCCAGATTTACCTCAAGATTTTAACATTCACTGTCATCCCTGCCTTTTTCCTGCCTGCGCACCTTCTGCTGTCTATTTTTTAAAAACTGAAAAGTTGAAAAATACATACCATCACCTCTGACACAGAACCTACTGTAAAAGTTTAAAAACCGAAGGGCATTACTAGCCAAGGACATACAGGTTACCACATTACTCACAGTAGAAGCCCACCGGGAAAGTTTATTAGCGAGCCTTCTGAGAGGCACTCGGTTCCGAAAGTTTGCAGTGTTGAGTCAAAAGGCCAGCGCAGTTTCCGGTGACACCAAGTCGCAAATCTCCAAGCCCCATCCCCCGGGATACGATTTCCTCCCGCTCCCGCGTTCCCCTCCCCCTCGCCAAGGACGGCTGCCGCAGCGGACCTCCAGCCGCAGCAGCTGCTTCAGGAAGGGAGGCTGCACTTGGCCGCGGGGAGCAGGGGCAAGGAGCCAGCCACGACTCTCCCGCCCTCCCCGCCCGCGCCTTCCCGACCCGTCCCCCGCCCCTCGCACTTCCTACCTTCCCTCCTTCATCCCAACCCCCAAGGCCAAGGTCTCCCCGGCCCACAAACATGATAGCGGAAGTGACGTCAGAAGCACCTGGCAGCCCCTACAACCAGTCACACCACACCACGAGGCGGCGCCGACCAACTGGCGCCGGCCGGAGGGCGGGCCTTCCGCCCGCCCCAAGTTTGATTGAAGCGGGGGGAAGGGCGGGGTAAGGAATGTGAAGAATGACCGCCCTCCCCCGCCCCGTCGGTGAGGAGCTAGGCGGGAAGCGGAGGGGGTTGGGGCCAACCCCGCGGCGGCCACGCGGCACCCCTCCCCCGTGCCCGAGCGCCCGCTACCTCCGCATGCAGCCCACCGGCCGCCCCGGGGCAACCCGCCCGCTGGAGAGAGCAGGCCGTCCCACGAATCCCAGCCCACGCTAGCCGGACGGGCGCGGGCCGGCCCACGGCTCTCCCCTCCTGCCTACCCGCCGCCGTGGGTCTCGGGGAGATAAAATGGCGACGGGCCCGGGCCCGCGCTCGTTGTCGCGTCCGCTGTACCCACCTCGAGCTCGCGGAGAGGGCCGTCGCCGCCGCGGAAACGACCCGGCCCTCGCGTCTGCCGCCGCCGGGAGAGCAGCGCGCCAAGACCCGGATGGAGGCGCGGGCGGGCCCCGCCGCGGCGGCCTGAGGGAAAGCAGCGCGGGCGCCGGGAGGCCGAGGCAGGGGCGGGCGCCGCGGACAGCGCGCAAGCCCATTGGTGAAGCCGTCTGATTGAAGTGCGCGTCGCTCTTTCGCCTCGGCCTAGCAGAGCTCGTCAGTCCCCGACTGGAGGGCGGCGGCTGGTCCCGCCTTGCGCCGGGCGGCCACCGCGAGAGAGGCGGGTCTGGCCCGCCCACCGATATTATCTCCTTCTTTTCTATTGGAGCGCTGGGTGAGTGGCGTGGGTGGTGTCCCCCAGGTCCCGCCCTTTGCGCGTGATGGGCTGGCTATGTCCTGTGGCCGCTGAGCGCGCTTCTCGCAGGGCGGGGCGGCTGCTTTGCTCACTCCGCCGGTTTGGGGGAGTTCACACGTGCGCAACCCGGAAGGTCCGAACTTTGTCCAGGGTGCAGCCTCCGGCTCTTATCTGTTCGCTGACCCTGAGCCCTCCAGGAGGCCTTAGCCAGGCCAACTCTCTCTGCCTCACATTGCTCATCTGTCAAATGGTGGAGTTGTGTCCACCCAGCCTCTTAATGTTATTCCTTTACGTTTTGTGGTTTGGATTTTTTTTGTGTGTTATTTGTTTGTTTGGTTTTGGGTTTTTTTTCCAGAGTCTCACTCTTTAGCTAGGGCTGGAATGCAGTGGGGCGGGTCACGGCTCACTGTCGCCTCAACACCCAGGATCTAGAGATCCTCCCACCTCAACCTCCTTGAGTTTTCTCTTGTTGTCTATTTCCATCCCATGTTTTGAAGATTTTTGCGTTCAAACGTTTTTCAAAGCAGTCCTTGATTTTCTTGTTTTAAAATTAATCCAAAGCAGAGTTCCTCCATCCCCATTACGACTTTCACATGCTAGGACTCTGAAATCACTACTTCAGGTGCCCTTTCAGGTTTCTGCCAGTTCTAAGATTTTATGGCTGGGAACCCCAAGACCTGGGCTCTAGCTCTGCTTTTACTAATTCATTGTAACTTTGTGTGCAACACTTTTAAAAAAAAAAAAAAAGGGTCCTTATCTGTAATAGAACTATGGGAAATAGTACTTTACATGCCATACGTTTACATTTATGATCTCAGGTGGTGTTCCCTGGTATCAACTCCGTTTTTAACACTCATAAATGCATGCAATAAGTTCCCAAGGAGTATTTTGTTTTGTTTTTTTAATGGGGACTTTATTTTGTGAGCTAAAGTGAACAAGAAACTAAAGGAAGGAAAACTTGAGCTTGAGCCATGGGTAGGATTTAGGGAAGATTTCTTGAGGTTGAAAGATGTATTGAGAAAGGAGAGAGTATGCCCCAGAGCTAGATAGACTATAGTTCAGGGAAAGAGTGGGGTTATGCCTCAGGGGATGTGGAACTCTTCAAGGGCAGAAATTGTATTTTTCCTGTCCATGACAAGTACCCAAATGAAGGGTGGTATTAAATGAAATCTAATAATGATGAAGTAGGCTGGGGTGGGAAGAAAGTATTAGTAAATGATTCAGGATATTGTCGGATATCAGAGTTCAGAGGCGCTGTGAGCGTCAATTAGAGCTTGATAGTAGAGGCTGGTGGGCCAATGTGTTTTAGAAGAAATTTATTTATTTTTTTATTTTCCCAGGCTGGAGTGCAGTGGTGCAATTTTGACTCACTGCAACCTACGCCTCCCGGGTTCAATCAATTCTCCTACCTCAGCCTCCCAAGTAGCTGGGACTACAGGCAAGTGCCACCATGCCCAGCTAATTTTTTTTTTTTTTTTTTTTTTGTATTTTTTTAGTAGAGACAGGATTTTACTGTGTTAGCCAGATGGTCTCAATCTCCTGACCTCATGATCTGCCCTCCTCAGCCTCCCAAAGTGCTGGGATTACAGGTGTGAGCCACTGTGCCCAGCCTTTAGAAGAAATTTATAACAAGAAACCATATAGCACGATAAGCCTTTCTGACATTTTCTTCATATGTTCATCGGAAACTTTTTGGTGAGTTTGCAGAAGTGCATATGACATACATTAATTACCCTTTACCTTCCTATCTATGCTTCATTTTTTACCCTTGAAGGCCAACTAAACCCTAAAGTGGAATCCATGTGGAAAATATTACTAGATTTGACAATGTTAATGAAAACTGAATTTTAAAAAACTTTGAAGTTAAAAGACAAAAATTGGAAACATTGTAAAAGTCTAAAAAAAATCTCTAAGAAACAAAACATTCATTTTATGATTAATTTAAATTGAATGTCCAGTGATTAAAAGCAAGGATCTGGAACCAGACTGCTGAGTGTGAATCTCAGTTCTGCTTCTTCCTAGCTGTACAACTATACAATGGGTAAATTGTATATCTTTTCTGTCCCTCAGTTTCTTCATCTATAAGATAGAGATAACAATACTTACCTTATAGGCTGTTGAGAGGATTAATAAAAACATCTTAAGAACTAAGAACAGTGCTTGGTACATATAAGTACTACATAAGCATTTGCTAATATGTTATCCTTAATAAAGTGGATTTTTTTTTCAAATCAGTAGGATAAAGTGAACACTCCTATTAAAACATGGACTGTTTAAAAGGATGTGAACAGTTAACAAAAAAAAATGGTCAATAAATGTGAAAAGATGCTCATCCTCACTAGTAATCAAAGACAAAGTTTTTAAAAACAAAGAAACATTGGAGGCATTAGTATAAATTTCTGCAAGTCTAGGGGCCAATTTGGCAACAAGAATCAGAATCCTTAAAAGTATTCTTTAATCCAGCATTTAGCCACTGCTAGGAATTTATGCCTAGAAAATAAAGGACAAACATACAAAGATCCTCCACAGGCTGTTCATCATCTTGTTTATAGTAGCCTCAAATCACAACCATCTACCAGTACACCATAGGTGATTGCATAAATAAATTATGGTCCAAACATGCCACAAAAAGCTATGATCGTGGCCACATGCAGTGGCTCACTCCTGTAATCCCAGCACTTTGGGAGGCCGAGGCAGGTGGATGACTTGAGGTCAGGAGTTCGAGACCAGCCTGGTCAACATGGTAAAATCCCATCTCTACTAAAAATACAAAAATTAGCCAGGCATGGTGGTGAGTGCCTGGAATCCCAGCTACTCGGGAGGCTGAGGTGAGAGGATCACTTGAACCTGGGAGGCAGAGGTTGCAGTGAGCCAAGATCATGCCACAGCACGCCACCCTGGGCAACAGAGTGAGACTCCATCTCAATTAAATAAAAAAGAATTTCAGCTTGAAATGTTCTTACTCCTTCAATAGAACCAAGATACTAATGGTTGACATATCTACAGGTCAAATGAAAGCATTTGTAAACAACAAGGGAAATAAAATTCATTGAGCTGGAACTTTGTCTTGCTCTCTCTTGTGCACCTAGTCACCATCACAGGGCCTAGCACCTGACAGGCATCCAAGAGATGCAGACAAATAAAACTGAAGCAGGAGAACCGCTTGAACCTGAGAGGCAGAGGTTACAGTGAGCTGAGATCGCACCACGGCACTTCAGCTCTGATGGTAATGTAGATCTATATTTATTGATATGGGAATATTATCAGGATATACTGTTAAGTGAGAACTAAGGTTATAAAAAGTTTGTATATTTTAAACAATAGTTACCTCTGGAATTACTTCTAACCTTTATTGTCTTTTTGTATCTCTGGATTCCTGGCAGTATGTATTGCTTTCATAATTAGGAAAAAATATAAAAAATAAAAGCCATGCCAGTGACTGATAGTTGCTCCCCAATATCCAGTGCCTCCTTTTTCTATAATAAACAGAAAGCTGTTTTTCTGGTGACTGTAGAATTAAATTACCCCCTGAATGTACCTGCCTAAGTTCTGGCTGGTGAGCTGTGAGCAGAAGGATGGAAGGGGGTTCTGGATTCCCTCTCTCTCCCCCTTTCTGATTTCTAGCTACCTGGGTGTAATTGGGTTGTGGTGGAGAGCTACTGTGCCCACCAGTTACAAGTAGCAATGTAGAGCTAACCTGAGTTCCCTGGTGGCATCGTTGGGTACTCTCTACACAAGCTTGGACTTTAAGTGAGAAAGATATGACTTTCATCTCATATAAGCCCATGAAATTTGGGTATACTTTGGCTGGAATCTGGTCCAATGTGACAGACATGCATGTGGGCATTTTGTGGAGAGAACATGTAGCCTTTAGAATAGAACAAAAAAATTAGTGAATGTCCAGCAACTTTGTTTCCTAGGAGTACCTTCGGACAGAGACTCTATTTCAGCTAGACCATACCTAGGAAAGTGATCTGGGACTGCTGAGTGATAAACAGAGCCTGGTTGTCATTAATTGTTATTATGTAGCAAGGTATAGGAAGAACATGCATTTGACCGTTCATCTGGGATCAAACAGAACAAGCTGCCTGCAGTGCAAACCAGCCCGTAGTATTCCTTGGGTTCAAGTCTGAGCATGCCCCCGTGTCCAGCCCTGGCCTCCCTCTCCATTTACCACTCCTGCCACTGCTCAGGTCAGCTGGCATGCTTGACTCATCTTTGGCTGGTCCTTGTCACCCAGATGGCACTTGAACCTCCCCTGCTCGGAGAGGACTTTGCTGGCCACCCAGTCTAAATCTCCACCCTAAATCAGATTTCACCACTCTGTTTTTTGTAACATTACAACATTTTGGCACTCTCTGGCTCCATCTTGCTTATTTTATTGATGTTCTACCCCCATGAGAGCAAGGAACTTGTCTGGCATGCTTTCACTACTGTTTCCCACATTCTAGAATAGGGCCTGGCAAACACAGTAGGTACCCAATAAATCTCTCTTGAAGTGTAGAATTAAAAGTGAAGACATGGCCAGGCGTAGTGGCTCATGCTTGTAATCCTAGCACTTTGGGAGGCTAAGGCGGGTGGATTGCCTGAGGTCAGGAGTTTGAGACTAGCCTGGGCAACATGGTGCAACATGGTGAAACTCCGTCTTTACAAAAAAAGAAGAAAAAATAGCCAACCATGGTGGCGCATGCCTGTAGTCCCAGCTACTCGGAAGGCTGAGGCGTGAGAATCATTTGAGTGCAGGGAAGCAGAGGGTTGCAATGAGCCAAGATCCGACCATAGCACTCCAGCCTGGGTAACAGAGGGAGACACCAACCCAAAAAAAAGAAAAGAAAAAAAGATAAAGAAAAGTGGAGGCTGAGCTTGAAGGATACAAATAATCAGAGTCAGGACCCACAGAAAGTGTGAATAAGTTGAAGGAGAAGCAGCTGGCTGGGCCCAGGAAGAGAACTGGGCAGAGATGCTGAGTGGTGAGTAGACCAGCAAAGTCCTACATCTGAGGTTCCTAGAGTAGCCAAACTCCAAACCACAGCCAGAGGCCTTTTGTCCCTAAGGCGTGTGTCCCAGAGGCCTTTCTGCCTCATGATTACAATTCTACTTGTCTACCTGTCTCCGTGCAGACTTAGGACAGAACCCTCCCTCTACATTTCTTAAACTGGGCAAATGATTCTGTTTTCCCTAAGCCCCTTTCCCTAGGAGATATTTAGTGCTCTGCCTTTGTGTAGCTGCTCCCCTACGGCCCTGCACTCATCACATGGTGCTGTGATGATCATTTTGCCTCTTGGTCTCCCAACTATTCACAGGTTGGACTTCCTGCTCTTATTCCTGAGTGTGATAGTTTTTGTTTGTTTGTTTTTTGTTTTTGTTTGGAGATGGAGTCTTGCTCTGTTGCTCACACCAGTGGCATGATCTTGGCTCACTGCATCCTTTGCCTCCCAGTTTCAAATGATTCTTCGCCTCCCAGGTTCAGCCTCCTGAGTAGCTGGGATTACAGGTGTGCGCCACCACACCCAGCTAATTTTTTGTATTTTTAGTAGAGACAGGGTTTCACCGTGTTGGTCATGCTAGTCTCGAACTCCTGACCTTGTGATCCGCCTGCCTCGGCCTCCCAAAGTGCTGGGATTACAGGCGTGAGCCACCTGCCGAGTGTGATAGTTTTATGTGTCCACTTGACTGGGCCACGGGATGCCCAAATATGCGGCCTAGCATTATTTCCAGGTGCATCTGTGAGGGTGTCTGGAAGAGACCTGCATTTGAACTGGTAGACTGAGGGAAGCAGGTGGCCCTCTCCAGTGTGGGTGGCAGCATCCAATCCATTGAAAGCCCAAATGGAACAAAAAGGTGGAGGAGGGTTTAATTTGCTCTGCCTGTTTGAGCTGGGGCATCGATCTCCTGCTCTCAGGCCTTCAGACTCAGACTGGAATCTATACCATTAGCTCTCAGGCTCTCAAACCTTTGAACTACACTACCAACTAGCTTTCCTGGGTCACCAGCTTGCAGATGGCAGATTGTGGGATTTCTCAACCTCCATAAATCACATAAACAAATTCCTCTTAATAAATCTCTTTATATCTGGATATATCTCCTCTTGGCTCTATTTCTCTGGATGCTATGTAATACACTGGGCCTTCTGCAACAATCAGCCCAGGTCTGTCTTAGCACAGAGCATGGTGAACATGTTGACCACGAGGGTGATGTCTGGATAGTGCCTTCCAAAACCTCACCTAGGGGCCTCCCATTTTCTGTGTTCAGAAGAGCTGCCTCTTGAGGAGTTACAGCAGAAAGAAAGAAAACCCACAGCTTGAGGCCCCAGGCATTGTGAATCTCCCCAGGGAGCATTCCTGGGGTGCAGTGGACATTTATTATATTTTCTACCTACAGCCAGTGTTTTGCAAACTGGTGATGGCCTGGCGGTCACATCTGGTTCACAGAAGTGCTTTGTTACAACCACGCAATGTTTTAAAACTATTTTTAACTAGCTGACAGCATGCAAAAGAATCAAGACATTTAACATGAAAAAAATCTAGATTTCTTGCTTTTCTCAAAAAAATTGGCATCTCTGGCTACACTCAGTCTGCATTCCAACATGACAATATTTTCTTTATGTGCAGCGTGGGCTCTGCTATTTGTCACAGTCCCCATTGAGCCTGCTTCATTTTTACTACAAGCCTGGTCCCTGAAGTCATCTAAGTTTGTGTCCTCTGGCCTGGAAGCATGGTCTTTTCTTTTGAAATACTCCTCCTGCCCCACTTTAGTTGTGGGTTTTGGTCTTAGCTGTTAATCATACTACCTTAACCACAGAGGTGAGTGGGTGACATTGGTTGGTTAGTCCTGTAAGGGGACAGTACCTCAAAGGGCCAGTGTCCCTTCCTGGAAATGTAGTAAACATGAACTGGGAGAAGGAAGTCCTCTTAGCCTCAGATCCCAAGCTGTAATGAAATGTGAGAAGAAGTCAGTCCACAGCAAAAATAGCAAAGCAAGCATCAAGAAACAGACAAAAAACAGAGAGAGGGGTTGTAAGAGCAGGTGAGACCCCACATCCGCATCCAGGCATCCTCTAGGCCACCCTACTCCTTCCCCATTGAGCATCAGAAGATGTACATTTCCCTCTTTTCCCACCCGGAACTGGATGGAATTTCTGTCACTTGCAACTGGAGATGCTACCAATGAGGTAGTTAGGAGGAGGGCTGTCTTGAGAGTAACATCTGGAATCCACATTTCTTTTTATTTTTCTTTTCTTTTTTTTGAGACGGAGTTTCACTCTTGTTGCCCAGGTTGGAGTGCAGTGGCGCAATATCAGCTCACCACAACCTCCGCCTCCCAGGTTCAAGTGATTCTCCTGCCTCAGCCTCCCATAGAATCCACATTTCTACCATGCTATTTGTGATTTTGGACAAACTGCTGATCTTCCACCTCAGTTCATCTGTCTGTTCAGTTGGCACTGGGCATTCTAATGCTTACCTCCTCAGCTGGAATGGAGTTCTCATAATGGAATGTATGTAAAGCATTAAACTCAGTACTTGCACATAATAGGCATTCACAAAGTATTTCATAAACACTAAATTTTAAGATAAATGTTTAATAAAAATTAGTGGACTGGAAAGAAGAGTGAAATCCTGAAGAATTGTAATAGTGGGGTTTTTTTTGTGTTTTGTTTTTGAGACAGGATGTCACTCTGTCACTCAGTCTGGAGTGTAGTGGTACGATCATAGCTCACTGCAGCTTCGAACTCCTAGGCTAAAGCAATCCTCTCACCTCAGCCTCCCAAGTAGCTGGAACTACAGATGGGGGACACCACACTTGACCATTTTAAAAAAGAATTTTTTTGGTAGAGACAAGATCTCCCTATGTTGCCCAGACTGGTCTCAAATTCCTGGCCTCAATTGATCCTCCCGTGTTGGCCTCCCAAAGTGCTAAGATTACAGGCATAAGCCACCACTCCAGGCCAGTAGTGTTCTTTGAGGTGATATTTCCAAATCAGTACTACTTTTCAGAGACTCAGGAATAGCCTGCAGGAAGCCAGGCCTCAACCAGATGGACTTGGATTTGTTTTACGGCTCACCATTTAAGTAAATGTGTGATCCTAAACCAGTTCTTTACATTTTTTGACCCTGAGTGTCCACCTATAAGGTGAAGATAATAATTCTCAGCTCTTTCAGTTATTTTGAGAATTAAATTAACTCATTAACATGAAGTGTGCATAGTAGTCCATGGTAAGCATTCAACAAACTGTAGTTAGTACTAATGTGATGGAAAAAGAACAAAATCCATGGACCAGAGCTAATCAAAGGCTTCATTTCTGTGGAGCCATTGCCATTGGAATATCTAGTATTTGAAGCTCAATTGAGCTGAAATTGCATAATAAGTCATCAGGGCACAATGCTGTTCTATTCAGTTGTGCCAAGAACTCACCTCCTGCACCACCTTCAGCCCAGCCAAGCCTAGCATCTCCCACTAGTGAAAGCCTTCCTATGTTAGCTTTCAGCGACAAGCTTTTAAAGCAGGTTTCCATTAAAAATGAGGGAAAAAAAGCTTTGGATGATTAATTAGCAGCAGAATAACCCAAATTAAGAGAGAGATCATAATGTGGAAAGATTTTTTTTTCTTTTTAAGAAGTGAAGTCTACCAACTTTCAGATTACAGACAAAATGATCAAAGTTTTTGACATTTGAGGCCAAAATAGGACTTTACACTGTTGATTCCCTAGACCTAAGCCCACTTCCTTGTGTGGAGAACACACCAGTGGAGGAAGTGGAGGAGGAATAACATGGGTCCCCAGGAAGCTTTGCCTCTTTGTTCGGTTTTGGCAGCAAGCCCAACTCTGACTTGCATAAAATCTCCTGGAGTTTGTTCCAGCAGCTTGCTCTGCATGGCCCTGCTTGTCCTGCAGGCCTCGGGCTGTGGTGGCCAGCACCTGGGCCGACTCAGGCAGAACCAACCCAGCAATGTCTGTTTCTTTAATGAGCTCTTGAAAATAGTGCCTGATAGACACATTGTCCTTTTCAGGGACCTGGGGGACCATGCTGTCATGCATGAGCTTCTTCATCTCCGTCCTGAGCTTTTTGTCCTTATGCAGAAACTGTACCGCATTCCTGTGCTGCTGCAGGAGCCTCCACATCTGGTGGCAGAGCTTGCAGGGGGCTGCGAGGTCCCGGGCCACCCACTGCAACCTTTCCAACTCAGAAGCGTTCTCTAGCTCCAGCTCCTGCTTCAGGGTAACCGTGTGGCTGAGGCTGTGGATACTGCTGATCAGGCAGTTTCTGATGGTTTCAATCATGGTCCTTGTGCTGGTAGCGCTGGTGGACAGGTCTGATGAACCTCTCTGTGTCCTGCCAAGGGAACACGAACACACACTAAGGCAAGCCCTGCAGGGAGGTCCTCAGGCCCACAGGCTCTGCTCTGCCTGGGCTCCCACCCTGAGGCAGGGAGGCCCTAGGCCTGGCAGACACTGCTGGTTGCCAACCCACTACCCATTTTTCACCTCTTTCCTACCCAAAGAACTCTGATTCTTTGGGGGAACCAATGTAGGCAGCTAAAAATACTATATTCATTTGCTGCTTTCCTTGACAGTGGGATGACCAGGTATATAATGGAAGCAGAAGTAGAATCCAGTCATGGGGCTTCTGGGAAGCTGCTTAAAAGTGGGCAGGTGCCCCTAGGAGAAGTCTTGACCCTTCCGTTTCCCCTTGCTGGGATCGTGGACAGGATGCCTATATGGGACAGCCATCCTGTGACTACGTGCTGAAAAGAGCACATACCAAATAACCAGGAGAAAAGCACTGGAGCATTGTGGCTCCCAAGCCAACAGCCTTGATTTCCTACCTTGGGACATTTCGTTCAAGTAAATAAATAGAACCCCTAATTTTTTAAAGCCACTGCTCATGGACTTCTGATACAGCCAAATGTAGATCATTGTTGAAAGAATAGCTACAAGGAAGAAATCACCTGAATATTTTAGAGGGGAATAAATGAAATCTCAGATGCAACCATTCTAATGTTTCTAGAAAAAGTCAAGATCTCATACTCTGTAACTGGTGGTCTCCAGTTCATCCCTAAAGCCTAGCACCAGGCTGTGCACAGGGGCTCACACCTGTAATCCCAACACTTTGGGAGCCAAGGCAGGGGTATCACCCAAGCTTAGGAGTTTGAGGTGCCTGGGCAACATGGCAGAACCTCATCTCTGCAAAAAATGCAAAAATTAGCTGACCATGGTGGTACATGCCTGTAGTCCCAGCTATTTGGGAGGCTGAAATGGGAGGATCCTTTGAGCCCAGGAGGTCAAGGCTGCAGTGAGCCATGATCATGCTACTACACTTCAGCCTGGGCAACACAGCAGGACCCTCCCTCAAAAATAAATAAAACCCAGCACCAGCATTACCCTGTGATCAGGTGTTTCCAGATGAGGCAGCAAAAAGTAGGGGAAACACACCAATGAAGCCACACAGACCCAGGAGAATCTTGACTCTTGCTAGCCAGGTAGCCTTGGATCTCAGTTTCCTGCCTTCTAAGAAAGGGATCTTGACCAGGCGCAGTGGCTCATGCCTGTAATCCCAGCACTTTGGGAGGCTGAGGCATGTGGATCACCTGAGGTCAGGAGTTTGTGAGACCAGCCTGGCCAACATGGTGAAACCCCCTCCTACAAGTACAAAAATTAGCCAGGCATGATTGTAGGTGCCTGTAATCCCAGCTACTCAGGAGGCTGAGGCAAAAGAATCACTTGAACCTAGGAGGCTGAGGCAAAAGAATCACTTGAACCTGGGAGGCAGAGGTTGCAGTAAGCCGAGATTGTGCCATTGCACTCTAGCCTAGGCGAGAGAGCGAGACTCTGTCTCAAAAAAAAAAAAAAAGAAAAGAAAGGGATCCTATGTTCTGAAGAGAACTAAATGCGATGATGAATATGTAGTCCCAGGCACTGGGCCTGGCACAGAATAGGTACTTAACAAATCCATCTCTTACCCCTTCCTTAATACCTCCTCCCTCTCCGGTAATTGACTCTTCCCTTCTAGATGCATCATGCTGTCTTGCAAGTACACTGGGATTTTATTTGGTGAGAGTTGGATCATAGTTCAAAATTGCACTTTGGGAGGCCAGAGAGGGAGGATCACTTGAGGTCAGGAGTTTGAGACCAGCCTAGCCAACATGGTGAAACCCTGTCTCTACCATAAATACAAAAATTAGCTGGGTGTGGTGGTGGGCACCCAGCTCCTCAGGAGGCTGATGTGGGAGACTCGCTTGAATCGAGGAGGCAGAGGTTGCAGTGAACTGAGATCGTGCCACTGCACTCCAGCCTGGGTGACACAGTGAGACTCCATCTCAAAAAAAAAAAAGAAGAAAAAGTGCAGTACAAAAATATTATAATATTATGTGCAAACTATGAAATTATGTGAACCTGCAGAATTAGTTTCCAAAACTAGGTTTTTGCAATTGCCAATTCAGCCAGTTAAATACTATGCCTGCTAACCTCTATCCATGGGCATTGAGCACCCAGTGCGTTTCGCAGCCTTGTTTGACCTGCTAGACTAACCTTGTTTAATCTTGAGGGCAACAAAACTACAAAAATATTCTAAATATACTACAGAATATTATTATACTGATGAAGGCTCTGAAGAAAGAGGAAGGAAGCTACAGCAGGATCTGGGGATAGCGGCAGAGGGCTGGGGGAGGAGGCTGTTTATTTGGAGAGATCTGGGAAGCCTCTCAGGCAGTTGACCAGTGAGGAGAAGCCTGAACACTCGAGCAGGCCTCCAAGTTAGAGAGGCTGCAGTGGGTGGCAGCAGTAATATCAGAGGGAAAGATCTAGGCAGTAGGACCACGAGGACACAGACCCTGTGATGGGAACCACTTGTCACGTGTGAGGCACTGTGAGGAGGCCGGGGAGGCTGAGAGACTGAGCAGGCTGAGTGCATTGGGGAGCGGAAAGGGCAACGGGGCCAGATGACAGAGGTTCTGGGGGCTAGCAACCAGATATATGAATATATACAATAGTGTAGTATAGACTCCCCTCACCTCCCAATTGAGATGTTAAACAAGTGAATGGCATGATCTACAATGTTCCCCAACCACTTGGCTGTGAAAACGAACAGGGTGGGCACTGGGAGGCCAATTGGGAGCCACAAAAGTCGTCAGAGGTGACAAGGGTGGGAGCAGGAGTCATGGGAGAAGGGAAGACATGGGAAGAGTCCGAGTTGGCATTGATAGGACATGCAGCCGTGTGATGTGTTATAGTGGGCAGCTAGTCAGACATGAGCAGGGCAGGAGAGGCACCCCCACCACTACCAGGAATATCAGGCAACCATCAGGTAATGGTCAGGTGGTTATTAAGCTGTCTCTCTAAAATAATAATTGGTCATGACTGGTGCCAGCAAAAGGCAGTCTCCCAATAGATAGAAACATCTAAAACTGGTGATCAGCAGCCTCCCGATAAGATCTCAGGAGTTAGGGGAGTGGACACAAGCATGTGCACTAAGGGTTAAAATGGTGGAGTGTAACTGGCATGTGACCTTCTAGGAACACTCTGGTATGGGAAGAACACCTCAAGTGAGCATGCTCACAACTCCAGTAAATACACTGCGCATGGAACCCCTCCCAAGTACTGGCGGGCCACTGCACATGTGGGCGGCACACCTCATGGTAAGAATTGGGAGAAAAGAGGCAACCCCCTTAGAAGTATGCCAGTGTAGAAAACCCCAAGTCAAAGGTCAAACAATGCGCTCTGAAGTTGCCTGCCCGGCCCTCTTCCAAATGTACTTTATTTCTTTCATCCCTGCTCTAAGGCTTTTTAATAAACTGTCACTTCTGCTCTAAAACGTGCCTCAGTCTCTCCCTCTGCCTTATGCCCCTCCATCAAATTCTGTCTGCTGAGGAGGCAAGAATTGAGGTTGCTGCAGACATGCCCGGATTTGCTGCCAGTAACAGATGCAACTGGTAAGGAGGGGGTGCTGTGATGATAGCGCCAGTCATCCTGAACCCTAGGGAGCCATGGTGCCTGGAGCCCAGCAGATTAGGAGGAGCAATTTTGGGGTGGGTAGTGAGGAACTGAGAATTCTCTTTGTGCATGTTATGGTTGAGATGCTTGAGGGCATCCCGTCAAGATTTCTCTCTCTCTTTCTTCTTTCTTTTCTCCTCTCCCCTCCCCTCCCCTCTCCTGCCCTCCCCTCTCCTCTCCTCCCCTTCCCTCCCCTCCTCAAAGTGTCTCGCTTTGTCACCCAAGCTAGAGTGCAGGGGCACGATCACAGCTTACTGCAGCCTCAACCTTCCTAGCTCAAGCGATCCTTCCACCTCAGCATCCTGAGTAGCTGGGACTACAGGCTTACACCACTACACCTGGCTAACTTTTGTGTTTTTTGTAGTAATGGGGTTTTGCCATGTTGCTCAGGCTAGTCTTGAACTCTAGGGTTCAAGCGATCTGCCTGCATCCACCTGCCAAAGTGCTGAGATTACAGGCATGAGCCACCATGCTCGGCCCCTATAGGGGTTTCAAGGAGGCGTCGTATGTGTGGGACTGGGGTTCAAGACAGGGATCTGAGTTGGAGATTTAGCTGTGGGAGTCATCAGCACAAGGGGATTTTTAAAGATAAGGGACTTGAGATTATTTTTGGAGAGAATACAGACAGAGGCCTGAGGGCTGAGCAGTGGGACACACCAAGATTTGTAGATGCGATAGAGGAGAATGAACATTAAGAAGTGGCCAAGTTAGCTGCAGAAGTTGGGAGAGACAGGAAGGGTTGAGCTCCTGAAGGTTGTAGCCATTTTACTTCCTTCGAGTTCAGAAAATTGTTACTAAACACAGACTATGCAGAATAATCTGGAACTGAGTGTTTCCTGAGATGTTGGCATATGGGGTCAAGAAAGGAAAGATCTTCGTGATTTATTTGAATCCTTCACCCAGTTGGGTCCTTTAAAATTTAAAATATTTCTTTTGAATTTTTAATGCTAGTTTGGTTGTACTTCAGCTTCCAAGAAAATGTACAGTTCTTTTCTATATAGGAAATATTAAAATGCTACAAATTGTGGATTATTTTACACTTGTAAAAGGGTCTGTTTTCTGATAAGTTAAATGATTTATTTTCTGATAAATATCGTAGGGCTTTCTATAGAGAACAGAGCCACAAATATGAAAAAGATTTAAAAGAGATTATACATTATTTATTAGCTTGAATGAGTCATTCAAATTTCTGTTTTTATGATAAGGAATAGATGGTACAGTACATTTATTTTTGAACAGGACAACTCCCATGGAGAAGTTCACACAAGAACAAGCTTGTTTATTTCCCCCGGCCCTGCTTCTCATTTAAAATACACTTGGATTCCCAGCACATAGAGTTATGGTTTTCTTCAGTACCACTCAGTGAGCCATTAGGCTGAGATCGCTAGGGTCCGGAAGAGAGCCCTCCAATTCAGAGTGCACCATTGCAAGGGCATTTCTCAAAAGTATTAATTTTGTTCTTCACCACCATTGAATTTCAGCTTAAAATGGGGCCAGGCAGGGTGGCTCATGCCTGTAATCCCAGCACTTTGGGAAGCTGAGGCTGGCAGATCACTTGAGGTCAGGAATTCAAGACCAGCCTGACCAACATGGTGAAAGCCCGTCTGTACTAAAAATACAAAAATTAGCCGGATGTAGTGGTGTGTGCCTGTAATCCCAGCTACTAGGGAGGCTGAGGTGAGAGGACCAGTTGAACCCGGGAGGCAGAGGTTGCAGTGAGCCAAGATCATGCTACGGCACTCAAACCTGAGTGACAGAGTGAGACTCCATCTCAATAAAAAAAAAAAAAAAAAAAAAGAATAATTTCAGCTTAAAATGTTCTTACTCCTTCATTAGAACCAAGATACTAATGGTTGACAAATATCTACAGGTCAAATGAAAGCATTTGTGAACAACAGGGGACATCAAATTCACTGAGCTGGAGCTTTGTCTTGCTCTCTCTTGTGCACGCAGTCACCATCACAGGGCTTAGCACCTGACAGGCATCCAAGAGCTGCAGACAAATAAATAAATGAATGAGGAAAGTATACATTTGTTTTCTGATAATGCCGTATGCTTGCTAGTGTTCAGTAAGCTCCGTTTTTTAATATCCTCTAAATTTTTAAAATAGTTTTATTAAGTGTAATTTATGAACCAAGAAGTGTATAATTTGATAAGTTTTGAAAGTTATTTGGTATTTGGAAACCACCATTGCAAGCAATATCACGAAAATGTCTATCACTCCCAAAAGTTTCCTCATGCCTTCCTTCCACCCACTTCTTACCTTCCCTCTCCAAGCAATCCCGACCTTCTTTCTCTAATTGAACATTAGTTTGTATTTTCTAAAATTTTATATAAACAGAATATTGCTCTTTTTTTGTCTTGCTTCTTTCACTCAGCAGTTTTCAGTTCCATTCACGGGTTCTTGTGTGTATCAATTTGTTTATCCATTCATCTGTACATCTGGGTTTTCTTCAGTTCATGCCTATTAGTTCAGAAAGTTACTTTGAACATTTGTGCACAAGTCTTTGTATGCATATCCATTTCCTAGTCTAATGTACTTTGAAACCTAGGAATGGAATAACTGGATCATATATTTAACTTTTAAAAATTTTGCCAGCCTGTCTCAAAGTGTCTGTACCATTTCCGATATCAGTTCCAGTTCCTCCACATCCTCCTCAACACTTGGTATGCTTTATCCTTTGCAGTAGGTGTGTAGCGCTATTTTGCTGTGGTTTTATTTGCATTTCCTTAATACAGCCTTTGCATATGTTTATTTTTCATCCATGTAGCTTCTTTGGTGAAGAGTATGCAAATACTTTGCCCATTTTTTTGTGTTTTTTTCTTATTGTTGGGTTTTGAGAGTTCTTTATATTCTTTACCTTTTATCAGATATGTGCTTTGCAAATATTTTTCTACCATGTTTTCTTCTATGTGTTTTATAGTTTTTAGGTGTTGTATATAAATCTATGATCTATCAAGAGATCTATTACATATAGTGTTAAGGATGAATGCAGGTTCTTTTCTTTCCTTCCTTCCTTTCTTTCCTTTTTTTTTAAAAAAAAGTTTTGTTATTTGGATAGTCACTGAAAAGACCATCCTTTCTCCACTGCATTGCTTTTGTAGCTTTGTAAAAACTCAGATTTATGGGTTTATTTCCAAACTCTTTACTATTTTCCACTGTTCTATTTGTGTATCCTGATGCCAACATTACTTTGTTTTGATGGTTATAGCTTTAAAATAATACTTTTTATTTTTTACTAAAAAAAAAATTTATTTTTTTTTTTTGAAACGGAGTTTCGCTCTTGTTACCCAGGCTGGAGTGCAATGGCGCGATCTCGGCTCACCGCAACCTCTGCCTCCTGGGTTCAGGCAATTCTCCTGCCTCAGCCTCCTGAGTAGCCTCCTGAGTAGCTGGGATTACAGGCACACGCCACCATGCCCAGCTAATTTTTTGTATTTTTTAGTAGAGACGGGGTTTCACCATGTTGACCAGGATGGTCTCGATCTCTTGACCTCGTGATCCACCCGCCTCGGCCTCCCAAAGTGCTGGGATTACAGGCGTGAGCCACCGCGCCCGGCCCCAAAATCTTTTTTTTTTTTTTTTTTTTTTTAGACGGAGTTTCGCTCATTACCCAGGCTGGAGCGCAATGGCGCGATCTCGGCTCACCGCAACCTCCGCCTCCTGGGTTCAGGCAATTCTCCTGCCTCAGCCTCCTGAGTAGCTGGGATTACAGGCACGCACCACTGTGCCCAGCTAATTTTTTGTATTTTTAGTAGAGACGGGGTTTCACCATGTTGACCAGGATGGTCTCGATCTCTTGACCTCGTGATCCACCCGCCTCGGCCTCCCAAAGTACTGGGATTACAGGCTTGAGCCACCGCGCCCGGCCAAATCTTTTTTTTTTAGAACGGGAATGCGGGCCGGGCCGTGCGGCGCCTCGGGGAGTGTCTGCGGCGCGGGGCCGCGGGGGCTCAGGGCTTGGCGGGGGCTGCCGGGATTGGGGCGCCGTGGCTCGCGCTGTCAGGACTCGACTCTGTGGGACTTGTCCGCGCCTCAGTTGCCGCACGCCCAGGCCTGCTAATTCCTGCGGGCTCCCCGAACGCGCGGCGCCGCACCTGGCAGCGGCCTCGGAGCCCGGCTCGGGCAGTAGCGCGCGGCGAGCGCACTGCGCCAGCACCGCTGCCGTCATGGGGCTGCAGCCCCTGGAGTTCAGCGACTGCTACCTCGGCAGCCCGTGGTTCCGGGAGAGGATCCGCGCTCACGAAGCGGAACTCCAGCGGACCAACGAGTTCATCAAAGAGCTCATCAAGGACGGGAAGAACCTCATCGCTGCTACCAAAAGTTTGTCAGTGGCCCAGCGGAAGTTTGCTCATTCACTCAAGAGACTTCAAGTTTGAGTTTATTGGTGATGCTGAGAGATGATGAACAATGCATAGATGCTTCCTTACGTGAATTTTCAAATTTTTTGAAGAATCTGGAAGAACAGAGAGAAATTATGGCATTAAGTGTAACTGAAACCCTGATTAAACCCTTGGAAAAATTCAGAAAAGAGCAACTTGGAGCTGTAAAGGAAGAAAAAAAGAAGTTTGACGAAGAGACAGAAAAGAATTATAGTCTAATTGATAAATATTTGAATTTATCAGCAAAAAAGAAAGACTCACATTTACAAGAGGCAGATATCCAAGTGGAGCAAAACCAGCAACACTTCTATGAACTCTCTCTCGAATATGTGTGTAAGCTGCAGGAAATCCAAGAAAGAAAGAAGTTTGAGTTTGTGGAACCTATGCTGTCATTTTTTCAGGGGATGTTTACCTTCTATCATCAGGGCCATGAACTTGCCAAAGACTTCAATCACTACAAAATGGAACTACAGATCAACATTCAGAATACATGGAATCGATTTGAAGGCACAAGGTCAGAAGTGGAAGAGCTTATGAACAAAATCAGGCAGAATCCCAAGGACCACAAACGAGCAAGTCAGTTTATACCGGAAGGCTACCTGTATGTCCAGGAAAAAAGGCCTGCTCCGTTTGGTTCCAGTTGAGTCAAACATTATTGCATGTATCAAAAAGCAGCGAAGAAGTTCAGCATGATCCCATTTGAGCACAGATCTGGAGGGAAACTTGGGGATGGAGAGGTGTTCTCTTTGAAAGAATGTACCAAGAGGCATACTGACTCCACTGACAGATGGTTTTGTTTTGACGTAGAAGCTGCTGATCGGTGGAAGCAACAGTTCTCTAATGATTAATTGCTTGAATTCACTTTTATTGGGACATATAATCTTTTGACTGTCACTGCTCATGTGCTCTATTTGAAACTTTTTTTGGTGGACAGAGGGAAGAAGTTATTATAAAGACTACCTTGAGTAAAATTAGGCAACGTACTTTTATCATCTCTGGAAAAAAATGAGTCATAGATTTATACTTTATATTTTTTTCCCCAGAAACCCTATGAGAAACTGATTACATTTTTATAACTTTAAAAACTTTTTTTTTTTTTTTTTTGGCTTCAGCAGTTTCCCCTTCTCATAATAAAATGCAGGGCAGAATTTGTTAAAAAAAAAAAAAAAAATCTTTTTTTCAGAGGGGTCTCACTCTGTGGCCCAGGCTGGAGTGCAGTGGTACAGTCACAGCTTGCTGCAGCCTCAAACTCCTAGGCTCAAGCGATCCTTCTGTCTTAGCCTCCCAAGTGGGTGGCTGGGACTACAGGTATACACCACCTCACCTGGCTAATTTTATTTTAATTTTTTGTAGAGACAAGGTCTTGCTTTGTTGCCCATGCTGGTCTTGAAATCCTGGCTTTAAGCAATCTTCTAGCCTCAGTCTCTCAAAGTGCTGGGATTACAGGTGAGAGGCACCATGCCTGGCTATCATAATTCTTCAAATCAGGTAGTGTTAGCCCTTGAACTTTGTTCTTTTTCAAAATTGTTTTCACTACTCTAGAATCCTTGCCTTTTTATCTAAGCTTTGGAATCACCTTGTTAATTAAACAAAAGTTTGCTGAGATTAATAACAATTGGATTAATAATTGGATTAAATCTACAGAACAATTTGGAGAGCATTGACAGCTCAACAATATTGAGTCTTCCTACACATGAACAATGTATACCTCTTGTGAAAAGAAGATAAATCTTTTTTTTTTTTTTTTTTTGAGACGGAGTTTCGCTCGTTACCCAGACTGGAGTGCAGTGGCGCGATCTCGGCTCACCACAACCTCTGCCTCCTGGGTTCAGGCAATTCTCCTGCCTCAGCCTCCTGAGTAGCTGGGATTACAGGCACGCGCCACCATGCCCAGCTAATTTTTTGTATTTTTATTAGAGACGGGGTTTCACCGTGTTGACCAGGATGGTCTCGATATCTTGACCTCGTGATCCACCCGCCTCGGCCTCCCAAAGTGCTGGGATTACAGGCGTGAGCCACCGCGCCCAGCAGGAAGATAAATCTTGATGTGCAAGATTACTAAGTCAAAGGAAAAAGTCAAGTTGGGAACTGTGTCAGGCAACCTGCCTCCCATTTTATTCCTATATAAGTACAAAGATAATACAGTTACAGACCTCCCTCACAATTTTCCCACAAGGAAATTCTTTTTAAATTTAAAAAATTTTTAATTTTTGTTTGAGTACATGGTAGATGTAGCTCTAGTTTGAATATTTTTATACTTTCTCTCTGAAATATGGAATACAATGATAATAACTTTTAGTGTCTTTGTCTAGTAATTCTAACATCTGTCTCAGTTCTGATTTGATTTTGATTGTGTGATTATTGTCCTCATCATAGACCATGTTTTCCTGCTTCTTTGCCTTGCCTGATAATCTTTGATTGGATGCCAGACATTGCGAATTTTACTTTTTTGGGTGCTAGGTATTTTTGTATTCCTATAAATCTTCGCTTTTGTTATGGGATGCAGTTGAGGTACTTGGAAAGAGTTTGATCTTTTCAGGTCTTGCTTTTATTATTTTTTAGGTGGGTCCAAAGCAGTGGTCAATCTAGGGCTAATTATTCCCCACTACTCAGAGGCAAGACCTTCCGAGTACTCTTCCCAATGTTCCATGATGTATGAATTTTTCCAGTCTCATCAGTGGGAACAGGCATTGTTCCCTGTCCTGTGCAAGCAACAGGTGTTCTTCTGTCAATATTTTTATGTTTTCTTTTCAGACCTTTGGTAGTGTCTTCACAGATATGTGCTGATCAGTTCACTGCTGAATATTCAAGGAAGACCCTGGACAGGTCTTTAGGCTCTCTCTTTGTGTAACCATTTCTTCTCTGAACTCTGTCCTATGTACTCTAACTGCTTTGGTCTCCCTAGACTCTTAGCTCCATTTCCTGAGCTCAGGGAAGGTAAATTAATTGGCTATTAACTTTTTATTTTTTGAAGTCTTGAAAGCAATCAGGACTGACCCAGTTCTTAAGGTGTGCATTTCAAAACTTGGCATTCTTCAGGACAGACTCAAGGGGCACCTGTCTCTAGAGAATGCAATGTATGATTTCTCCGTTGCATTTAAACACTACCTTTGCTGGCCTAGTACTCTGAAGAGAAAACTGTTGAAACCAGAACCAAACATTGTCTTCCTGTTAAGGCGGGGACAGGAGAGGAATCATTCAAGCTGTACCTCCATTTCCTGGGCTGTGCTCTCAGATTTCCAACGCACCTGCTGAATGTCTTCAGCAAAGCTAGTTTTCCTCTTTGTGAATGCATCAGCAATCTTGGCCATCTGGTGAGAACTGTGGTCCCCAAAGAGCTTGAATATCCTGCATATTGGCTCTTCGTCACTTAGGCACATCTGGTTGAGAAAAGCCAGTGAAACTTTCTTTCCTTCCTTTTCCAACCCTATATGCTAGAGACCTGCCCTTCCCAGGCTAATGATATTGTGAATGTGTGAAGCAGGTATTAAAAGGCAGTTGCAAAGGCCAGGCTGGTGACTCACACCTGTAATCCCAGCACTTTGGGAGGCAGAGGTGGGCAGCTCACAAGGTCAGGAGTTTGAGACCAGCCTGGCCAATATGGTGAAACCCTGTCTCTACTAAAAATACAAAAATTAGCTAGCTGGGTGTGGTGGCATATGACTGTAGTCCCAGCTACTCAGGAGGCTGAGGCAGGAAGACCACCACTTGAACCCAGGAGGTGGAGGTTGCAGTGAGCCAAGATCATGCCATTGTACTCCAGCCTAGGCGACAGAGTGAGACTCCATCTCAAAAAAATAAAATAAAATAAAATAAATAAAAATAAAAGTCAGTTGCACAGGACACCCTGGTATGTGTATGACAGAGGTGATGATAGTACTAGGATGGTCTGGTGGTGATTTAGTAAGTGCATGTTGTTATTTCACAGAATCCTCACACAACCATCCTTTGCTTTAGATAGTATGGTTTTGTTTTGTTTTGCTGTTTATTTTGAGACAGGGTTTTCCTTTGTCACCAGGCTAGAGTACAGGAGTGCAATCTCAGCTCACTGCAACCTGCACCTCCTGGGTTCAAGCAATTCTCCTGCCTCAGCCTCCCAAGCAGCTGGGACTCATTTTTTGTATTTTTAGTAGAGACAGGGTTTTGCCATGTTGGCCAGGGTGGTCTCCAACTCCTGGCCTAAAGTGATTTGCCCGCCTTAGCCTCCCAAGGTTCTGGGATTACAGGTGTGAGCTACTATACCCAGCCTAGATAGTACAGTTTTATCGGAGAGGAAGCTCAGAAGGCTCTAAGTAACTTGCCAGGAAGGGACAGCACTGAGATTAGAAGACAAGGTCCTTCTGAGTCTAAGGCCAGAGCTTTTCCCATGTTGGCATACCACCGGCATCTTAGGATTGTCATCAGAATTAAGTAGGGCAATGCACGTAAGATGCCTGGAGTAGTGCCTGACACCTGGATGACATTAAACACGTGGTAGCTATTGATAATATTACAAGGACCTCCATAAACAAAGTGGATCCCCTTTACGGGACTCAAAATAAAGCTCAGCACATTTCTAGATGGAAGGGATCAAAGAGGAGCCGTTCCCCTGCCTGCTTCCTCTGCTTCCTTCCCTTCCTTATTCAGCTCAGGGGCAGGTTCTGAGTGAACACTATGGAGGTGACTGCTGAAGACCAGGCAGAAACAGCGAATTTGTGAAAAACTAAACCAAGGCATAGTCTAAAGAGAAATACGTAATTGCACCTCAGGGACTTGACCTAGCCTGTCCCAAGCAATATTACTGATCTCGGCAGAAGTGTGAGCTGCAAGGAAGAGAGGAGTGGCCCAGGGGGTGGGCTGAAGGTAGAGGATCTCAGAGACCCTACCCCACCAGGATGGACCTGATTCAGAGCTAGGAGACCCTCTTTCAGAGCCACATCTCCGCTTTGGGAGTTAGCTTCAGAGTTTCACATTGCAGCAAAATTATGAAGACTCATGAATACTTTTGACTTGTTCCTAGTAAATTGTCAATTTAGTTTACACCTGATAATTAGCAAAGACAAAGCAACCTAGATGAGGCCCCTAAGCCTGGTGGCTGATGCTACTGGCGCGGTGGCTGATGCCTGTAATGCCAGCACTTTGGGAGGCTGAGGTGGGCGGATCACGAGGTCAAGAGTTCGTAGACCAGCCTGGCCAACATGGCAAAACCCCGTTTCTACTAAATATACAAAAATTAGCTGGATGTGGTGGTGGGCGCCTGTAATCCCAGCTACTCGGGGGGCTGAAGCAGGAGAATCATTTGAACCCAGGAGGCAGAGGTTGCAGTGAGCCAAGATTAGGCATTGGACTCCAGCCTGGGCAACAGCGCAAGACTCCATCTCAACAAAACAAAAACAAAAAAACATGAAAACTGTGCCTTCTCCTTCCCTTCTGGGGTTGCTCAGGGAGTTAAGCAGGCTAAAGGTTGTAAATCTGTTTTGTTAGTAGCAAAGAATTAAAGCCTTTTTACGGGGTGTCCCATCTGACAGAAGGATCCATCCTAAAGTCAGTGCCAAAAGGGAAACTTACCTCAAAATTATCTTTGAAGATCCCTTAGCAAGAGAATGTGGAGTGTCTCATAGAACACATACAGATTTGTACAAGTCACACTGTAGATATGTGTGTAGAAACATACATTGTACAGAGCATTGCACAGAAACAACTAAGGGTTCATATGGCACACTGTGTGGAAAACGTGTGCTGAGCATCCAAACACCAGAATTACATTCAGCTCTCCAAAGGAGTCACTCCTCAGCAGCCATTTAGAGAGCAACAGAAGGAATAGCCAGTTCACCCGTCTCATCTTACCCCACCCTCTCTCCAAGATGACTGAGGGTGGCTGGAGTCTCATAAATCTCATAAATCAATGTTGCTGTTTGAGCCCTGACTACATTTGACCCCTTCAACCCCACTGTGGGCTGCAGGGATAAATACTGCATGTGTGCACATGCACACATGCACACACACACACATGCACACATATTCGTCCCTGGGCTCCACGTTAGGAATCAAGAATAAAGTCAGCATTGGTTTGTGGATTTGGAAAGTAATCCTCTACTGTACTCTTGAGTAAACATCTGGTTTCAACTATGTAGGGTTGCTGAGTCATTTGACAGATTGGGCTGCTAGGCAAAAATAAAACTTTAAAAAGTATAATTTAATACCAGATTCATGATTTCTCCATGCTTTTCACACATTTGAGCTGGGTTTGCTCCTCAGTGTGAAGTGTCTCAAGTACCTCCTTAAACTTTTCCAGGATATTTTCAGCCAGGATATTTCTCTGCAATCCATTTGTTCCCCTGCCCTTCAAATAAATGTCCTAAGACACAGAGATGACATGAGTTTGTGGCAAATTCCTGAGACCAAATGCCACCTCATCTTTGGGGAAGGTTGAAATATGTCCCTTCCTGGTCACCAAAACACCATCCAGGAGGAGGAAAGGACTCACATTCCACCCTGGGGAAGGCTGACAAGACCCGGAGAAGGAAGTGACTGTAAAAACCTTGCAAGATAATACTTCCAGGCTGGCACTGCTGCGGCCTGTTACCAACATCTGTCGTGAAAGCCATTACAAACTCCACCAGGTGAAACTGGAACCTGTGTTCTTTCAGTTAGTTCACTGAGTTTTGGTTAGGACCTACTCTGTCTTCCACAGTAACTCAGTCCAGAGGGAAGACAAATGCTCGCAGTTGATGACTGTACAGTTGGATATGCCAGCGGAGTGCGGAGAATGAAGGACCAGGTCTCACTGTGTCTTTTTATTTTTTGAGATGGAGTTTCACTCTTTTTGCCCAGGCTGGAGTACAATAGTGCGATCTTGGCTCACCACAACCTCCGTCTCCCGGGTTCAAGTGATTCTCCTGCCTCAGCCTCCCGACTAGCTGTGATTACAAGCATGTGCCACCATGCCTGGCTAATTTTTTTAGTAGAGACAGGGTTTCTCCACGTTGGTCAGGCTGGTCTTGAACTCCTGACCTCAGGTGATCTGCCCACCTCAGCCTCCCAAAGTGCTGGGATTACAGGTGTGAGCCACCATGCCCGGCCCTGGGAAGTGATTTCTTTTCTACTGTGCTCAGAATTTGCCTGGTCTCTTGGAAATGAGAAAAGAACTTGTTTTGGGAAGAGGTAGACCTGGGTTTGAATTCCAGCCTAGAACTCACTACAGAATGCCACTGGTGTAGAAATCTCTTCCAGAATTCAGCTGAATGAATACTCCATGGAAGATGAATGGGCTAGTGCCTGGGATCTGGGCCTTTTTTCTTTTCAAAGAAAACCGAAGAGTATTGAAAATGTCCCAGAGAGCCTGCCTCCAGAGCTGGGCACGTCGGTCCTCTCCCGCCCTCCTCTCTTAAATCTCTGCCTCTACTCAGTCAATCCAAAGCTCCTTCCCACTTCCCTAGGCTGCAGCTGGTATTGCAGCCAGCACTGTCCCTTCCCTCAATGCTCTGTGTCCTGTCAGGGTGAGAATATATGGCTACACCTGCTCAAACCTCTCCGGACTGCACCTGCATGACCTGCACCACCCCACAAATCGAGGCTCAACAAAACTTCTTTGGAGACCTCCAGTGTACTTCCTATGCCCTTTGCAGCTTCCTTATGGGCTCCTGGAGTCTGAGGAGCCTCTGTGTCTGTCACCTGAGAGGGGGAAAGCCAGAGAGGAGGGCAGGCGCCTCCCTTACAAAGTGTAGCTTCAGAGGGTGCCATTATCTCTAGTTGCTGGGTGCATAACTTAAAATCACAATGGAGAAATTAAGGTTGCCAAGGACCTGCTCAGGGAGGGAAGATGAGGAAGGAGCTGTTCATGAGAAGCTCGGCTGTTGAAGAGGCAGCAAATGCCAGTAGCATCTTAACACCAGTGGGCAAAGAATGGCGAGGTGAGCATATACTGAGAGCTGTGGTGGTGACTGCAGGAAGAATGATGCAGAAAATGTTAGAAGAAGCTGGGTGCAGTGGCTCACACCTGTAATCCCAGCACTTTGGGAGGCCGAGGCAGGTGGATCACGAGGTCAGGAGTTCAAGATCAGCCTGGCCAAGATGGTGAAACCCTGTCTCTACTAAAAATACAAAAATTAGCCAGGCGTGGTGGTGGGCACCTGTAATCCCAGCTACTCAGGAAGCTGAGGGAGGAGAATCACTTGAACCTGGGAGGTGGAGGTTGCAGTGAGCTGAGATGATGCCATTGCACTCCAGCCTGGGCGACAAGAGCAAAACTCCATCTCAATCAATCAATCTGAAATTTTTTTTTTTTAAATAATGTCTCTGCTAGATACACCTGAAACCTCTCTTTTAGATAAAAATGATGATGAGAGCAGGGGAAAAGAATACTTTTGATTGTATTAATAGAAAACCACACCAGAAATGAATATTCGTGTTTTATGGAAATAAGAAATCTATGTGGGCCGGGCACAGTGGCTCCCACCAGTAATCCCAGCACTTTGGGAGGCAGAGGGGGGTGGATCACGAGGTCAGGAGATGGAGACTATCCTGGCTAACATGGTGACACCCGTCTCTACTAAAAATACAAAAAATTATCCAGGCTTGTTGGCATGTGCCTATAGTCCCAGCTACTTGGGAAGCTGAGGCAGGAGAATAGTTTGAACCCAGGAGGTGGAGGTTGCAGTGAGCCAAGATCATGCCACTACACTCCAGCCTGGGTGACAGAGAGAGACTCTGTCTCAAAAAAAAAGAAAAAAAAAAAAAATCTATGCTGCCTTTATAATTTAAACAGCATGGTACTGGCACATGAATAGATCAAAGTAACATAAATAAAAGAGCAGAATGCATTTAAAAATGCTGATGAGAAAGGTGGAATATCAAATGACTGTGGCAAATACTTTTTTAATAAATGGGACATTGACTAGCCATATGGAAAATAGTAAAATTCCATTCCTCTCATCATACACGAGAATTTCTAACGGATTAGAGATTTCAATGTGAAAAAAAAAATTTAAATGTTAGAAGAAAATATGGATGAAATAATCTTTAACCTAATATAGGGAGAGGCTTTCTACTTCTGAATCCAGAGCCAATACAGGATTAATAAATAAAAACTACAGATACCAAAAATCGTTTGCATGGACAAAGTGTACCATAACATCAAAGACAAATGACTGCAAAAAATCCTTATCAACATATTCCAAATCACCATATTTCTCTAATAAAGGGTTAATCCT
Source organism: Aotus nancymaae (assembly GCF_030222135.1). Lineage (NCBI taxonomy): Eukaryota > Metazoa > Chordata > Mammalia > Primates > Aotidae > Aotus > Aotus nancymaae. The sequence goes on from NW_026988455.1 coordinate 25,102,068, forward strand.
GAGACCAGACATGGTAGCTCACACCTGTAATCCCAGCACTTTGGGAGGCTGAGGAGGGCGGATCACCTGAGGTCAGGAGTTTGAGACTTGCTTGACGAACATGCTGAAACCCCATCTCTACTAAAAGTACATAATTAGCTGGGTGTGCTGGTGCATGCCTGTAATCCCAACTACTTGGGAGTCTGAGGCAGGGGAATTGCTCGAACCCAGGAGGCAGAGGTTGCAGTGAGCTGAAATCGTCCCATTGTACTCCAGCCTGGGCAACAAGAGCGAAATTCCATCTCTAAAAAAATAAATAAATAAAAATAAAAGGTTAAACCTTACTTTGTAGATGCTTTAAAACTTGAGGAGAAAAGACTAAAAATCCTATAGAAAAGTGGGCAAAAGACATCCACAGATTCTTTGTCAAAAGATGTTTAAATATATGAAAAGATGTTAAATTCACTCATGGTAAGAGAAACATAAATTACAACCACACCGAGATACCATTTCTCACCCATCCAATTGTCAAAAATATAAAAGCTTAACAGTACTGTCTATTGGTGAGTCTGTAGAGAAACAGGCATTTTCATATATTGTTGGTGGGAATGCAAAATGTTTTAAGTCCTATTGGGGGAAGTTGGCAGTATTTAATTAAATTGTATATGCACATACCTATTGACACAGCAAGCGAGCACACTTCTAAGAATGTATCCCTTAAGAGTCACCTCCAGGCCTTGTGCGTTACCCCACGCCTGTAATCCTAGCACTTTTGGAGGTCAAGATGGGTGGATTGCCTGAGCTCAGGAGTTTGAGATCAGCTGGGCCATATGGTGAAACCCCATCTCTACTGCAATACAAAAAAATCAGCCAGGTGTGGTGGCGGTCACCTGTAATCCCAGCTACTAAGGAGGCTGAGGCACAAGAATTGCTTGAACCTGGGAGGCAGAGGTTGCAGTGAGTCGAGATCATGCCACTGCCCTCCAGCCTGGACAACAAAGCAAAACTCTGTCTTAAAAGAAAAAAAAGAGAGTCAGGCCAGGCGTGGTGGCCCATGACTGTAATCCCAGCACTTTGAGAGGCCGAGGCTGGTGGATCATTTGAGGTCAGGAGTTTGAGACTAGGCTGCCCAACATAGAAAAACCCCATCTCTACTAAAAATATAAAAAAAAAATTTTTGCCAGGGGTGGTGGCACATGCCTGTAATCCCAGTTCCTTGGGAGGCTGAGGCAGGAGAATCACTTGAACCCAGGAGGCAGAGGTTGAGGTGAGCTGAGATCACGCCATTGCACTCCAGCCTGGGCAACAAGAGCAAAAAACTCCATATCAAGAAAAAAAAAAGTCACTTCCAGTGATATGAATGTACATGTGTACATGATTACTTATCAGCATTATTTATAGTTGCAAAATACTGGAAATTACTTGGACATTCAAGCATACGAAATAATAACCACATGATGGAGTCAGATGTAACTGTGAAGAGAATGAAGAAGATATCAGCAAACTGTTAATGGAGTGAGTTTTAAAGGAAATGTTAAAGAGCAAAGTGGAAAAAGTCTATACAGTGTGTTACCTCTCGCATAAGAAAGAAGGAAAAGTAATGCAGATAGTGTTTGACTATACCCCCTCAGTCTTGATTGGGTAGGGTTTGTTATATGTGAATTAGAATTACAAACAAATCCAAACTCTAGTAGGTTTGTATATTGTAGTGGTATGGGCAGAGTCATCCTGACTCTATAAAAATGTATATAAAACTATTTTATATACATTATCGGATTGAGCAAATGAGTACATGTGTCTGTGTTGTTGGGAGCCAGGGTTCTCACTGTGGAAGAAAAGTCCTACAGAGGAGGAATGGGGCAAACCGAAAATCCTGTGAGGATGGACTGGAATTGAAAGTATTGGTATGAACTTTTGATTCCTAAGATGCGTATGTGTGTGTCCATGCATGTTTATGTGCACATGCATCTTTGTGTGCATGTATATGCATGTGTATACACACATATGTATTTTCTAGGTCTGTCCACTGAAAAGACTAAGAAGCACGGACACACCAGTAGCAGTGAGCACAGGCAGTATCCAGATCTTGTAACACCACTTCCCAGTAATGAAAGGATGACATGAAGAAGGGGCTGCTTCCAGGACTAGGATTCGATGATCCCAGAATACCTTGTCAGGCCAAAAGGGAAATGCAAAAAAAAAAAAAAGAAAGAAAGAAAGATGGAATATCCCACTAGGACAGAAGAGTCAGTCTGAAGGAACTCCCACCTATTGGCCAAATCTGGGACAATTGGAGTATCAATCTAATTGAGTACACTAATGACTTACAAAGCATGGGGGAAAAAAATAAAACCTTATGAGTCTAAGCCAACAGTAAATATATGAATAAGTGAAGTCTCTTTTTACAGTAGGATGCCATGGGCCAGTGGGTCAGTTCCCGTTTCCCTCCCGATGTTAACATCTTACACAATTGTGGTACATTTGCCAGAGCTAATAAACTAACATTGGGACAATACTATTAACTGAACTACAGACTTGATTTGCATTTTCCACTAGGTTTTCACTCTTCCCCTTCTTCTGATCTAGATTCAATCAAGGATCCCATGTAGCATTTAGTGGTCACATCTCTTTAGTCTCCTCCAATCTGTAAGTCTGTCAGTCTGTGTCTTTCATGACCTTGACACTTGAAGGGAACTGGGCGGGGCCTTTACATAGTGTCTCGATTTGGATTTGTCTGATGTTTTCTTATTAGATTGGCACTACCAACTATTTGTGAGAATATCACACAGGTGAGTGTCTTCACTGTATCTTACCAAAGGGCACATGATACCAATGTGACTTTTCTGGTGATGTTGACCTTGAAGTCTGACAAGTTTTGCCACCATAAAGTTATCATTTTTCTCTTTCCATACTCTTATTTTTAGAAGTAGTCACCACACCTAGCCCATATGCCAAGGGAGGGAAATTAAGCTGTATCTCCTGGAGAAAGGATTATCAAAGAATTTGTGAACACAATATTAAAACCGCCTTAGCAATTAACAAGTATTTGGCTGGATGTGGTGGCTCATGCCTGTAATCCCAACACTTTGGGAGGCTGAGGCAGGTGGATCACTTGAGGTCAGGAGTTCAAGACCAGCCTGGCCAACATGGTAAACCCTGTCTCTATGAAAAATACAAAAATTTGCTGGATGTAGTGGCACACTCCTGTAGTCCAACTTCTTGGGAGGCTGAGACAGGAGAATTGCTTTAACCTAGGAGCAGAAGTTGCAGTGAGCAGAGATCACACCACTGCACTATAGCCTGAGTGACAGAGAAAGTCTCTGTTTCAAAAAAGAAAGAAATAAATAACAGATATTTTAGGAAGACAATTTTAAGATATGTAAGTAATCTTTTTTTTTTTTTTCTTTTTTTGAGATGGTGTAGGATCTTGCTTTCTAACCAAGGCTGGAGTGTAGGGGCCCAATCATGGCTCACTGCAGCCTCTACCTCCCCAGCTCAAGGAATCTTCCCACTTCAGCCTCCCAAGTAGTTAGGACTACAGACATGTACCACTCCCACACCTGGCTAATTTTTTTTTAAATTGTAGAGATGGGGTCTCCCTGTGTTGCCCAGGGTGATCTTAAACTCCAAGGCTTAAGTGATCCTCTCACCTCAGCCTCCCAAAGTATTAGGTCACAGATGTGAGCCATAGCACCCCACTAAATATCTCTTCTTAATGTTTTGTCCTTAAATTTTAGCATTCATTGATGGATCTTGCCTCCAGCAACTTAATTACTATAGTGTTCTAAAGTTGATTTTTATTCTTTAAATTTTCTCCATTTATGTGGAATTGTTCTGTAATGAAGATATGCCCGTCCTCTCCTGTTTCTTTCTTTCTTTTTTCTTTCTTTCTTTTTCTTTCTTTCATTCTTTCTTTCTTTTTTCAGATGGAGTTTCCCTCTTGTTGTCCAAGCTGGAATGCAGTGGTGCCATCTTGGCTCACTGCAGCCTCCTCCACCTCCCGCGTTTGAGCAATTCTCCTGCCTTAGCCTCCTGAGTAGCTGGGATTTCGGGCACACAACACCATGCCCAGCTAATTTTTGCATTTATTGTAGAGACAAGGTTTCACCATGTTGGTCAGGATGGTCTTGATCTCTTGACCTCATAATGTGCCCACCTCAGCATCCCAAAGTGCCGGGATTGCAGGCATGAGCCACCACACCCAGGCTTCTCCTGTTATTTGTACATTTAGTCATTTATTTGTATCACTATGGATTCATGACTACTTATTTTATTTACTGGGTTATGATTTAATATTTTGTTACTCGAATTTTTCCAGCTTTAGCCATTGAGAACGATCCTTAATTTCTATACAACAAGATGTTCCAAGTTCATCTTGCATTTTCCCTGTCCTGGCCCTGAACTGGCCTTCCCTGGCTTCTTTTATTAAAGAATGGTATTTAGAGTCTAAGGTGTAGACACTAGCTATGCTTCTGGTCCCCTCAGGGACAGAGGTAGGAAACAGTTGTATATTTACTGACCCATGTACACATATCTATTTCTGTAAATGCCTATCTACACACATACCTATTTCTATAAACATCTACCTTTCTATATTAAAATAAACATGAATTCATACTATCTTCAGCTTTAATCCAACAGCACAGGATTCACTCTAGCCTTGTCCTGCACATTTAATCTGTAGCTTATTTTTCTGATAGGACCTTTCATCCCTTTTTCCCCACGTTGGCCATTCACTCTTTTAGAGGTTTTCTTTTGTAACAGCTTCATAAAAACATAGTTCACATACCATGCAATTTGCCCATTTAACAGGTTTGAACATGTAGGTTGTTTCGGGCTCATTTATGCAAAATCATGAACTCATAAAGAAGTGGCTTCACAATAACATTTAAGACCCTATTAGTAACAGATTTGACAGCAACAGCAATTTATAGTAATTGCAAAAGTGACGTAATTAATATCTAAGTGCCTACTCAAACAGCCTCCTTTTTGTCCAAGCCAAGTCTTGAAAAAACATTATATTAGTTTGGCCTTGGATGATCAATTGTCTTTTTCTTGATTTTTATGAGGATCCTCTCCAACTGATTCTAAAGCACCTATCCAAATAGAAGAAGAGATATCAGACTATGCAAAGCCTAATTTGCTCTGTCAGTAAATATAAATCAATCCTATATGGCCCCATTGTTGTAAGCAAGTTAAGGCTTTTGCTCTCCATTTGCTAAGAGTCCTGTTGACAGGGTCAGCCAAGAAAAACCTGCACATGAAGTAATGGAGCCCAATATCTCTGATTGTTTCAGGGGAGCTGTGCATGTCAGTCGGTACATGGTTGAAAGAAGGTGTTACTTGTGAGTACTGATGTTCACAAACAAAATATTGACATAAAAATGGTTCCTAGATGTCAGACTCCTACAAGGCTCACATATGATAATATCACCTTGATTTGAGACTTGAACCCAGGAGGGGTACAACCAGAGTAAACTTGGTGAAATTTTAAGTTTATTTTCCACCTGTGTTGGAATTGCTATAGCAAAATATGTCTATGGTTACCACAGAAACATCCAGCAAAAACAAAAAACAAAACAAAAAAAATCTTTTTCCCTCTTCAATTACTTGAGTATCATTAATTATTAGCTATTTCTTTAAGTTGAATGTCATTAGCAAAATGTTTATTTATATGCCTTTATAGTTTCATAGCTAAGCTGTTGTCATATTTCCAAAGATTGTGGTAATACCAGTGCATGCCTTAAAAAAATTAGACCATATATACACAATGGATTATTATACTGCCTTACAAAAGGAGGAATCCTCTTCTTTTGTTATAGAGAGATATTGGTAAAAGGATACACAATTTCAGTTAGGTAAGAGGAAAAAGTTTAAGAGACGTAATGTACGATAACCATAATACAGTTATGCATTGCTTGACAGTGGGGATACATTCTGAGAAATGTGTCATAATGTAATTTTGTATTGTGAGAACATCATAGAGTTTACTTATGTAAACCTAGATAGTATATAGTTAGGGGGAAAAAAAAGACTGAGCACTGTGGCTCATGCCTGTAATCCCAGCACTTTGGGAGGCTGAGGCAGGTGGATCACAAGGTCAGGAGTTCAAGATCAGTTGGGCCAAAATGGTGAAACCCTGCCTCTACTAAAAACTACAAAAAATTAGTCAGGCGTGGTGGCAGGCACCTGTAATCCCAGCTACTTGGGAGGCTGAGGCAGGAGAATTGCTTGAACCTGGGTGGCAGAGGTTGCAGTGATCCAAGATCGTACCCCACTACACTCCAGCCTGGGCAACAGAGTGAAACTCCATCTCAAAAAAAAAAAAAAAAAAAAGAAGAGATGATAATCTTATGGGACCACTGTCATCTATGTGGTCCAGAGTGGCTGAACATTGTTATGCAGCGCGTGACTGTGCAATGCATTGTATTCTTGAAACTTGTGAAGAGAGCAGATTGGCTGTGTTCATGACAGAAAAAAATTAAACAGGTAATATATGTTAATTAGCTCAATTTAGTCCTTTCACAATGTATGCATATTTCAAAATAACATATTAGGCAAAATAAATATATATAATTTTTATTTGTCAATTAAAAAATGAACACAAAAATGTTTAGTCCACAAGACTGGTCTCTGAATATTATCAGCATGAAAAGTATAATTGTGAGCCAATCAAGAAGAAATTAATTTATGGATGAAGGTATCACAATATCAACTAGGAACATTTCTTTTTTGTTTTTGAGACGGAGTTTCACTCTTATTATCCAGGCAATGACATATAATACATGATCTTGGCCACTGCAACCTCCTTCCCGGTTCAAGAGATTCTCCTGGCTCAGCCTCGTAAGTAGCTGGAATTACAGGCATGCACCACCACATCCAGCTAATTTTTGTATTTTTAGTAGAGATGGAGGTTCACTATGTTGGCTAGGCTGGTCTCGAACCCCTGGCCTCTGGTGATCTGCCTGCCTTGGTTTCCCAAAGTGCTGGGATTACAGGCGTCAGCCACCATGTCCAGCCATCATCTGGTAAAATGTCTAATAAAGTGTTTTAATAGACAGGACGTACTCTGTGTTCCAGAAGTATGGGTGATAATCCCTGAATCTAGTTAAGTTCCCTGATGCAGATGTAATCTTACTAACTAATCAATGAGTTATCTGTTGAAACTTTTTCTTACAAGTAGCATAGTCAAAAATAAGAAATACATATTTTGTCACTAAAAATAGTTAAAATGGAATAAAATCAATCAGTATTTCTATTTATAACTGTCTGCCTTGAACCAAGGATCTTATGTTAGTCTAACTGCATGAAATTGTCCATTTCTGTTCTGAAAGGGCCCTTGAAATCCTGATTCAGTTTCCTGCTATTAACTGATACTTCCTGGTACATTTCTGATTAATGTGTCTTGAAATTTGCCCCAGGACTCCATTCCTATTCTGTAACTTATAGCAGAGATCTTTAGGCAACAGTAAGATAAAAAGGAAAAACTAGCCATGGATAAGACCAAATGCCTTGTTTTATTAATTATAATAATCAACAACTTCAGAGTTGATGAAAGCAGACTTCTCTGTTGAGGGTTGTCCCATAATAATTCGTAGGAACTTAGTCCAGGCCAGGCACGGTGGCTCATGCCTGTAGTCCCAGCACTTTGGGAGGCCGAGGTGGACAGATCACTAGGTCAGGAGTTTGAGACCAGCCTGGCCAACATGGTGAAACCCCATCTCTACTAAAGATACAAAAAAATTAGCAGGGCGTGATATCGGACACCTATAATCCCAGCTACTCGGGAGGCTGAGGCAGGAGAATCACTTGAACCCGGGAGGCAGAGGTTAGAGTGAGCCGAGATCATGCAGCTGCACTCCAGCCTGGGTGACAGAGCAAGACTCCATCTCAAAAAAAAAAAAAAGAAGAACTTAGTTTATAATTACCCAGGAGTTATGGTATGATCTTATTTTAGATATTGAAAGCATTGCCAACGTCCACTATTAAAAGTTCTTTAATTTATACCATAGTGGTAATTATATCCTCCGATTGGCAGCCTATTGAAACCTAGAGATAAAATCTTTTTGCTGTATAAGTGATTTTAATAAAATTTGGCCTTCTAATTTTGGCCTTCTTTACTTTTATTTTTATATGCATTATACCATATTTCGTATATATATATAAATATATATATATAAAATATATACATAAAATAGAAGACTAAGCAGCCTTTAGAATGAAGGAAACCATGTCACATGAATGAACCTCAAGAACATTATGCTAAGTGAAATAAGCCAGTCATACAAAGACAATTTTTTTTTCATATGAAGTATTAAAGTAGTCAAAATCACAGTAGTGGTTGCTGAGGCCTGGGAGTAGGAGTGGGAGTGGTGGTGATGGGATTAGTGTTTAATATGTACAGAATTTTAGTTTTGGAAGACGAAAAATTTCTAAAGATGTAAATTTCTAAAGATTAAGAAGAATATACTTAACATGTTAAGTATATTCACAGTGATGTAAATGTACTTAACATGACTGCACTGTACACTTCAAAATGCTTTAAATGATTTTTTCAAAAGCAGCAGCATAGGAATAAATCTTCATGACCTAGCATGAGTTCATGAATTCTTAAATATGACACCAAAAGCACAAGTAACAAAAGAACACATAGATAAATTGGACTTCATCCAAAGTAAAAAACTTCTGTTCTTCAAAGGGTACTATTCAGAAAGTTAATGATGGCTAGGCACAGTGGCTCAGGTCTGTAATCTCAGCACTTTGGGAGGCCGAGGTGGGGAAGGATTTTTTGAGCTCAGGAGTTCAAGACCATCCTGGGCAACACAGCGAGACCCTGCCTCTATACAGAAAAAACAAAAAAGAAAGTTAAGTACAACCCATGGAATAGGAGACTATTACTGCAAATTATATCCGGTAAAGGATTTGTTTCTTTGTTTTTGGGACGGTGTCTCTCTGTGTCGCCCAGGCTGGAGTGTAGTGGCACGATCTCAGCTTACTTCAACCTCCACCTTCACTTTCTAGGTTCAAGCAGTTCTCTTACTTCAGCCTCCCAAGTAGCTGGGATTACAGGCACACACCACCATGCCCAGCTAATTTTTGTATTTTTAGTAGAGGCGGGGTTTCACCACATTGGCCAGGCTGGTCTTGAACTCCTGACCTCAGGTAATCCACTCACCTTGGCCTCCCAAAGTGCTGGGATTACAGGGGTCAGCCACCTTGCCCAGCCCCCCACTTAAAGGATTTTTATTGGGAATACGTAAAGAGTTCTTATAATTCAGTGACAAAACACACACCAGTTAAAAATGAGTAAATGTTGAGTGCACATTGCTTCAAAGAAGATACACAAATGACCAATAAGTACATGAAAGAGGTTCAATGCCAGGGAAGCACAAATGAAAACTATGACGAGACGCAACTTTAGAATCACTGGGATGACTTTATCAAAAAGAGCTGGAATATGATTATGATAAACAGCTGGAATACGGAGAAAAACTGAGACCCTCACACAGCTAGTGAGTATATAAAATGGTATCTCTACTCTGGAAATAGTCTGGTACCTTCTGAAATTGTTAAACATAGAGTTTCCATATGGCCCATCAATTTCACTCTTAGGTATATAGCTATGAGAAATGAAAACATACATCCCCACAAAACGTTGTACACAAATATCTTAGAAGTGTTATTCACAATAGCCAAAAAGTGAAAACAATCCAAATGTTCATCACCTGATGTATAAATAAGTTTCAGGATATCCACCAATGGAATATTATTCAGCAACAAAAAGATTTGATGTGATGATAGATGCTAAAAACATGGATGAACCTTGGAAATAGTCACAGTAAAATAAGACAGATTGTGAAAGACATATATTGTATGATTCCATTCATATTAAAGTCCAGAGTATGTAAAACTATGTAGAAAGTAAAGTTGTGGTTACGTAGGCCTAGGGTGCAGATGGGGTGACAGAGTGTTTTTTTTTTTCACTCTGTCACCCAGGCTGGAGTGCAGTGGCATAATCTCAGCCCACTGCAACCTCCGCCTCTGGGGTTCAAGCAATTCTCCTGCCTCAGCCTCTCGTGTAGCTGGGATCACATGTGCCATTACGCCCAGCTAATTTTTGTATTTTTAGTAGGGAAGGGGTTTTGCCATGTTGGCTGGGCTGGTCTTCAACTCCTAACCTCAAGTAATCCACTCACCTTGGCCTCCCAAAGTGTTGGGATTACGGGCATGGGCCACCATGCCCAACCTAAGGGTTTCTTTTTATCTTTCTCTCTTTTTTTTTTTTTGAAACTAAGTTTCACTCTTGTTGCCCAGGCTGGAGTGCAATGGTGTCATCTCAGCTCACTGAAACCTTTGCTTCCCGGATTCAAGAGATTCTCCTGCCTCAGGCTCCTGAGTAGCTGGGATTACAGGCACCCGCCACCACACCTGGCTAATTTTTTGTATTTTTAGTAGAGACAGGGTTTCACCATGTTGGTCATGATGGTCTTGAACACCTGACCTCAGGTGATTCCCCTGCCTTGGCCTCCCAAAGTGCTAGGATTATAGGAGTGAACCACCATGCCCAACCAGGGGTTTCTTTTTGAGGCAATAAAAATGTTCTAAAGTTTATCGAGGTGATGCTTGCAAATTCTGTAAGTAGACTTAATGCAGTGATGGCTGCAAATTCTATAAATAAATTTAATGTGGTGATGGTTACAAATTCTATTTAAACACAAATTGTACAATTTCAGTGAGTGAAAGCATGCTATGTGAATGTCTTAATAAAACTTTTATTTTAAAAATGAGAAAATGGTGGAATGTTAACATGGCCCACATCTACGTGGTGGCTAAATTAGTTTCTATCATATTTTTTCTATGTGGTTTCTATTTTTTTTTTATGTGAACTGGGTGCATGAGCAGGGAGGCCAAGCCCACTGAGAGCCTCAGCACACCCCCAGCACCTGGTGTGAGCGAGGTGCATGGCTTCCCTGAGTGTGGAAGTGATGACGTCATGGGTGTTTACAGATCAATGTAAAATTTGCATAGTTAAAAAAAAAAGCAGTGGACTTGAATGCAGGATATCTTATGAATGCAGCATTTGTGACACTTGATGTTGACTCACACAGATGCTCCCATTCCTGAGCAATGCTGGGAAAAGCATGAGATGGGGTAGGAGTTGGCATGGCTCAGCTGGCTCAGATAACACACGATGGTCCCAGTGGCATGACTTGGTTTGTGCGATGTGTGCTTTGGGGTTTTATTTTGGCACATTATGAAAGAGTGAAGCCTGTACACAGTCAGTTTCTATCTATGCTAATGAAGGGCAAGGGGATGAAGCAATTGACTTTGACTAACTATCCACTGACATTGATTAGGCATCTTATGATCGTATCTTCACCTGTGAGATTTCTATGTTGTTTGTGTTTAATGTCAGAGAATATCTTTTAATCGCTCATATAGTTTATGCAAATACTGTATACATGATAAACATCCCTACAACATGATCTTTAGAATGAATGGAGACAAAGGAGATTCTGAGGAAAGACCATGGCGTGAGAGGAGGAATTCATCCCTTGAGGACTGAGATGAGGATAGAAAATGAACCATGGGTAAATACAGCCTTAGTCTGCATACATTTGCCTAAAATGAGCTCACAGGGCACAGGTGTGGAGATCAAGCATGCTCAATGACATCATAACTCAGAATTCAGTAACCCAGCGTATCAGCTCCCTCACAGGGATGTGCTAGGGTGGGGGCCACTGTTGAGTGTCAGCGTCCAGTGATGGCTGGGACTCTGACAGCAACTCTGGCAGCCCTGGCCAGATATCAGCCGATTGGCCAGGAGGGGGCAGCCTGGCCCAGATCCCACAAAGCAGGTGATTCTCACTAATACCGCCCAGGGCACCTAGACCTGAAAGACATCATGGGACGCTGAAGTTAGAATCAAAGTGCAGCTAGAAAATGGCAGCCACCTGGAGCAAGTCCATCCTGGCAGCTGTCAGAAACCACAGCATGTTCACTACCGGGGGCCGGCCTTGCTCACATTGTCAGATGGAGGTTACCAGGAGACCATGGCTTCTTCAGGGATCTGTTGTTCAGCAGTGAAGGGAGGGGGCTCTGGAGACAAATGTGCCTGGGGCGCCCCAGCTGCACTGGCTCCCAGAGAGTAACCTGGGTGCATAAGCAGGGAGGCCAAGCCCACTGAGAGCCTCAGCACTCCCCCAGCACCTGCTGTGAGCAAGCTGCCTGGCTTCCCTGAGCATGGATATGACAATGTCATGGGTATTTACAGATTCCCTTTCACTGTGTTCCACAGCACTCCTGGTTCATGTTTGATACACTGCACTTGGAGTGGAGGTGTGCTGACCATCGTAAAGGGCTCAGCCTTTCTTCATTCTTTCCCATGGCTCTGATGCAGTTTCCAGATACCAGTTATGAAGGGAGTTCCTGAGATGATGGACCTCGTGCTAGTCACATAGGGCGCTAGGATAAAGTGTCATAGATTTGGGGGATGGGCAGGGCATGTATTAAGAAAAGAAATGTATTTGTCACAGTCTAGGGGCTGGAAGTCCAAGGTTAGGGTCCCAGTGTGGTGAGCTTCTGGTGAGGGCTGTCTTCCTGGCTTGCAGATGGCCACCTTCTCATTGTGTCCTCCTGTTGGGGAGAGCTCTGGGGTCTCTGCTTCTTACCAGGGCCCTAATTCCAACATTAAGGCCCCACTCTCATGGTCTTGTCTAACCCTGAAGAACTCCTAAAGGCCCCATCTTCAAATACCATCACCTATCCTGGATTGGGTCTTCAACATAGGAATTGGCAGGAGTGGGGAAATGAACATTCAGTCTATCAGGGCCCCGCAGTCAGCCCCACTGTCCCCGTTTAGGGGCAGATTGTAGGGCAGAGGTGGGACACAGAGGTGGAGGAAGCACAGGTTCTTCCTCCTGGGAATGGTTCAGCCAAAACAAGGACAGGGACATGGGGCAGACAACAGCCAGTGGGGTAGCCAGCAGGAGTCCCGAGATGTCACTAAGCCGAGGTGTCACTTTCATCCTTAGGTGAGGAAGTTGGCCGAGCACCCACACACACCAGAGTACAGGCCACGTTCCCTTCAAACACGGCTCACTTACCATTCCTCAACCCTGCAAAGGGGAGGTGCTACCTTGTCTCCTGAGGATGACCCTGAATGTAGAGGAATCACGGGAGCTGCGCACATCACCCACCAGTGACTCTTCACTCCCCACATTTTCCCCGATGGGCTGATGTGCGCTGAGCTGGGGAAGCCCTGCCAAGATAAACTCTTCTTCCCAAAGGCCACAGAGGACTGGACTCCAACACTGCCCACATGGAGCAGAAGGGATGGGGCAGAGGGGCATCTGTCCAGCTGACTGGTGTGTTCTGTGTGTGGATGGAGCCGGAGAGGACCCAAACATGGCTCCCTTTGTCACTAGGCAGAGGGGCCAGACTGCCATGTAACAGACAGCTGTGCCTCACCAGCCTCTGCTGCTCGGGCAGCCCCCAGCACCATGATCACAGCTCTGTGTACAGGCAGTGCTGAGACCAGTGCTCTGGCAGTCACCGTGGTCCTGAGTCAACAAGGGCCCTGGGGAGGAACTGGAACACAGACAGTGAAGAAGGTGTTGGCCAGGAGGGAACCAGGGCGGGTGCCAGGTCCTGTCTATGCTGGGATCTGAGATTCTAAGAGGTGGGTTAGGGGTAAGGGGGTAGAGGTTGGCCACATGGGGTGAGGGGAGTTCAGCAGAGATGGGGAGGACAGGACAATGTGGGAAAGAGCAGAGTGTCCTACCCAGCCTGAGTCCCTCTCCTGATGCAGTCCTCATCTCACTCTTAGACTCCAGAAGTCTCCCTTCAGCGAACGCCTAGCCCCCGACTCCCAGGGCACTTCCCAGACAGCCAGTGCCACATCCCAGGCAGCCCCTGCTCTGCCCTTGGGGTCTGTGCCTGGCAGAAGAACGGCTGACTCTCAGCCCCTCTCGGCCTTGGTCCCAGCTCTCCCTGGCCCTGGGACCAGCAGACACACCCACCCGGCGCCTGGCAGGCTGGCCATGCTTGTGTCCATTGGTGATGGCGGGTTGGGAGGGAACTGTTTCAGATACCAATGTGAATCTGTGTCTGCATCAATGCCATACAAGAGTTTAGTCATCATATGGGAAGGGAATCATAGCTGTAGGGGGGCTCCATGCAGGACCCCGAGGGCCCCTGAGGCCAGTCCCTGTGGCCACAGCAAGGAGCATCTGCTTCTGCCAGTTAGACAAGACTCTTTCCTGCTCAGAAACTGGCAGAGGGACTTCCCCTGCTCCCCACCCACCGTTGTATCCCAAACACACCCGTGTGGATGGACGCCTCGACATCTCCCCTCAGCCCAGGGCCCGAGCTTTTCCTGATGAGGGTTAAGCAGGAGCGGCCGCCTCTCCCTGTGTCCATGTTGCAGGCAGTTGCCTTCTCCTCAGGTCCCACTGGGCAGAACAAGAGCCAGCCAGCTCTCTCCATCCCAGGATTTTCCAGGGATGCTGATAACTAAAGCAGGCGGGGGCTTGTGAGTGGGTGGTGGGAGGGATCAGGGCTTCCTCAGCATCTGTCAGTCCCTGGAGCATCTAATGGGGCACCTTACACCTGGAGGAATGAGTGGGGCTGGCCCCCGTGGGTCCCCAGTGCTTGGCATCTCCCGGTCCCTCTGTACTCCTTCACAGACCCCCCTCCACTGAGCAGCACAGCCCTGAGGACAGAGGCAGCAGCCCCGAGAGCATTTCCAACAACACTATATTTTTATTTACACAGGAGGCCTCTAAGATGTTGCTCCACACCTCCTACCCCCTCCCCCTAGATCCTCCCTTCCCATTCAGCCACACTCTTCCTCCCCTTGCTCTCCCTTTCTCTCCCTCCCCTCCCTCCCCCACCCTCCAAAGCTAATGCCCAGCAAGATCAGCACTGGGGGAGAAGTCTTTGCTTTGGGTCACCTGGTGCCATTTGGGTCCGAGAGTTGAGAGCCCCACCCTTGAGGATTGGCACCAGAGAGCCTGCCCTGTCCCTCTAGTGGCTACAGTGCTGCTTTTTGTTCCCCTTAGAGGGCAAGGGATCACCCTTTCTCTTTTGGGACTGTGAGGGGCCACACATCCCCCAAGCCAGGGATTGTACCCCAGAGGCTCTGGGCTGGGCAGCCCTCAGCCTGATGGAATCCAGCCTCTCCAAAAGGACAACAGGGTTTATGGACCTGGCCATCCCAGTGTGTGCTCTGCCTCGTCCCTGAGGGTCCCGGGAAGCCCTCTGGGGGGTGGGTCTGTGGTCCTGGGGAGGAGAGTCTGGCCGGGCAGCACTCAGCCTGCTGGAATCTAGTCTCTCCAAAAGGACAACAGGGTTTATGGACCTGCTTATGCCAGTGCACGCACTGCCTCGTCCCTGAGGGTCCCGGTCAGCTGTCTGGGGTGGGCAGGTTTCCATGCTCCCCCCTTGTTGGGGGCCAGAGACATCTCTCTCTGCTTCTTGGCCCGCTGCAGACTCAGAAGACATTGAGTCCAGCTGGGCGGTGTCATGACTAGGGGCTGCCCTCGCACACCGTTCCTCCTTCAGGGATAGGCAGCGCTTCTCTGCTACCTGTGGGAGGAAAGGGGGCACTTACTGGCACTGCCCTACGTGTGAGCAGGGCCCAGGGCGGTGGAGACCAGGGCACTTGGGTGGCAGGCAGGGAAGCCTGAGGCAGCTGGGCTTCGTGTCAAAGACAGAGGGTGTGGCTCTGCCGGGCATCCCACTGGGCCTCACTGCAGTTTGCATCCTGACTCCCCTCCCTGGCTCCTCTCCATCCTGCTCCATCTGAACCTGCACCTCCCCACCTCCGAGTGGCTCCTCAAGAAGCCGGGCATCCCCGCAGGGTGGGGTAGGCAATCAGGCGGGGCTTGTGTGCTGGGTCCCTCCTGCCCCCAGGGTACCTGGGTTCCCCTCCCTCCCTGCTTTACCTGGGCAAGGGTGAGTCCTTCCTCCTGCTCCAGCTCCTGGCTTAGGGCCAATAAATCCATCTGTGGATCTGGGGAAAGCAATTCTTCCAGGAATCGGGGGTGAATGACGGCCTCCACCTGGAAACAGAAGGAAGACGGCATGAGCTTCCCGGGCAGGGAGTAACCTGGAGCCAAGGACACCTGGAGGAGATGCAGAAAGCAGGGAGTGCCCCGTCCCCACCCTTCTGGAGCTGTCTCATATCACGGCAACCACAGCTACACACACAGACCACAGACCTGGTAACATACACACATGCAGACAGAGACACACAATCCACACACAGACACACAAGCAGACCCACAGATGACACAGGAAAAGACACAGACACAAGTAACATACACACGCCACACTCACACCCACATAGACACACAGTAACAAATCACAGACACAAACACACAGACACACACAATCACATACACAGACACTCAAATCCATGGAAACACACACATCCACCCCCTGCAGAGTAGCTAAGGAACAGAGCTTAATTCCAAGGACCTGTGAGTGCCCCCCACCCAGAATCCTGCAGACCCCAGCACTTCAGGCCAGCCCACCTTGGTGACAAAGTCTTCCTGGGAGCACAGATCATCAATGTAGCTCAGGAGGTTGGGGTCTGAAAGCATCCCGTCCTCTTCCTGCTCCACTTCGCCCTCTTCCCTTTGTCCCGTGAGCTGCCCCGTGGCCCCAATGGGAGGCCCCAGCAGGTCCTCCATGATGTCTATATACTCCTGCACCACTTCAGGGGGGATCTCCTCAGGGGCCTTGGTCTCCACTGGCTGCTGGGGCCTGGGTGGTGGCAGGCAGGCAGGCGGGGCCTTGAGGCTAGCCTTGCTGGGAAGGTACACTGAGGCAGGGAGGGAGGAGGATGGTGAGGGCTGCTCCTCCTGCCTGCACCACACAGGGGAGGGCAGGGCTCGGGGACATGAAGTAGGTCTCAGCTGGGTCAGGACCACCTGAACCACAGTGCCCCCAGAGGAGACGCCGCAGGAGGGGCACATGTGAGACAGCATCGTTTTGGAGGAAGTTTGGAGCCACCGATAAGCTGAGTACTCTACCCGCTCATCCCTGCTTCCTGGGCAGATTGTATGTTGAGTTTTGGAATGAGGAAGGGAGAGAGTAGCTAGGAAACGTGACCAGGTGAATACCCACTTCATGACCACGGGCTGCCCAGCCCCCCAGCTCCCCTGAGCTGTCTTGTTGGAAGGAACAAATCCCTCTCTTGAAGGAAGGCATGGGGTGTGGGGAGAGTGGCCTCCCTTGGCCCCTCTGGCCTTTGCTGTGGCTCCTGTGGGAATGTGGGAAGCTGTACCTGGCTGCTTGACCACCTCAGGGGCCGATGGTCCTTGATGTTCAAGCCTCGACTTCTGAATCTGCATCTCTTCCTCAGCCTCAAACTCCAGGAACCTGGGGTGAAGAAGGTGCAGGCCATGCTGAGAGGGTCCAGTCCCCCTGCCCCCAGGACCAGGCAGCAGCCGATGGTAGGGATGGGAAGGAGTGCCTCGGGCGGGCTATCCAGGCCCTCCCTGGGGCCCATCCCCCCATCCCAGGAGGGAGCTGCTCCCAGAGTTCTGGGCTCACCCTCCCTCACCCGGCCCCTGCAGAGCCCATGGCATCAACAGGGCTTCCCGACTCAAGTCAGGGCCACGAGGCCCTGGAGGGCACCAGGGGGACCCTTCCTCCAGGCTTCAGCTGGCCAGGGGTGGGGTTTATGGCAGAAGGTGTCAGGAATGTTGGCCAGATGCAGGAGTCCTGAGGTTGGGACTGTGGGTCCCTGAAGGATAACCCAGGAAGATGAGGCCTGGGAGACCCCTGCTCAGGAGGAAGCAAAAGCTGGCCCCAGAAGACAGGGCCCCTTTCCCCTGAGGCTGCTGTCTGTCTGTCTTAACAGAGGGGACTTTGAGGAGGAAAGGCAGGCAGGCCAGAGATGGGTCTCATGGTGTCCTGGATGCAGGTCTCCTCTGACCCAGCACAGGTTTCTCCAATCCTGGCCAGGCTGGGAAGGGTGAAAACTGACTTCTGGCCACTGCTGTGAGGAGAGTGCACCCTGCTCTGTCTATAGTCACCAGCGCCCCTTTTCCCCATCCCCACAGCTGGCAGTGATCTCCTTTGGGCTGTGATGCTGGCTGCTCCCTCCATGACCCCCAGCATCAGGCAGGGGTTGGCCCCAGGCCAGGCAGGGCGTGGCTTCCCACCAGGGGAGGATAGAGACCCCAGAGCACCCTAGAAGGGAGGAGCAGCTTCCTGAGGGAGCCAGAGGCCCAGGAGGGCCTGTGTTTGTCCACATCCTCCTCATGCTCCATCCTGAAAAGCCACCATGGCCACCGGGCCTCTGTCACCCTCTCTCACCCTGCCATGTGGGCTCTGCCCTGCACCCCAGACTCACTTTCCCGCTATCTCATAATAGATCATCCGGTCAAAGTTGCTCGTGTGCTGCCATTCCTGCACGGCCCACCACAGTCCCTCCTCCAGGGTCATGCTGGGATTCCGCTGGGCCAGGGATCGGAGAACTGGGCTGTAAGGCAGTGCAGTCAGTCCCAGTCCACAAGCCCACCCTCCATCCCAAGCCCACCTGGTCCCAACACCCGGCCCCTGTCCTCCCCACACGTGTCCTGCCATGTGTCCCTGTCCTGTTCTCCCCAAGGTGGGCTCCTTAGCCTCCAGGACACACCCCCAATATCAAACATCAACACAAGCCACCAGGTGGCATCCCCGACTGCCCCTTGAGTCCTCAGTGTTACAGTGTTGACAAGTGAACTCAGTACTGTGGGTGAAACATGCGTGTCCCCAGCATTCCTGTGCTGAAGCCCTCAGCCCCGGTGTGTCCATTCTTGGAGTCAATCGGGGTTAAAGCAGGTCATGTGGGTGGGTTCCCATCATGGCATCTGAGTCCTGATAAGGGCAGGAGGAGACACCAGGGCTCTCCCTCTCAGCCTGGGACTTCCGGCCTCTGGAGCTGGGATACATGAATGTGTCCTGATAAAGCACCCAGTCTATAGGATTTGTTATGGCAGAGCCCGAGTTGACTAAGACAGTGCACACAAAGAATGACCGGGGAGCGAGGGTTCACTGTGCAGGTTCCAGGGCCCCAGGACTGAGCATTTAACCAGCTTCCTCGGGACTCTGGAGCAAGGCAGTCCCTGGGGACGCAGCCTCAGGGTCCTGGAGAGGAGCGGAAATCAGAACCAAAGCAGAGCATCGTCCAAGCCCACTGCATGTGGAGCCTGTGAGCCTGGGGTGGCTCCATTCTGAGAATCAGGGTCCCCAGTGCACCGGGACTCAGCTCCAAGGGGGAAGGCAACCAGTTCCAGGATGCAGGGGCGGCAAGATTTTTGGGAGCAAAGATGGGGCCTCCTTACACCTACACACTGGGCAGGGGACTTGCCTAGGGGAGTGATCAGTATATTGCATGGTAGATGTGCTCAAGCTCCCGTGGAGTATGGGTTTGCTCATCAGCAGGGGACACAGCGTCACAGAGGCACTGCAGGATGGAGAGAGGCAGGACTGGGACTGAATCGACAAACTCTCCCAGATGCTGGCATTGCTGCCTCAGTCACCACAGTCCACGGCCCTGGGCTGCTGGGCTCGTGGTGCACTCAGAGCCATCACCAGAGCCTGTAGCTTTGGGGAGCGCTGTCCTAGATGGCCTAGTTCTGATAATGATAGCAATAGGAACAGTAATCATAACTGCTATCATGTAATGTGTCACAGCATGTGCCGGGCACTGTGTTGTGTGCGTCATATGTGAGCTCAAGTCACCTCTTCACCATCCTCTGAATGAAGCATCATCATCCCTTTTTCTAGGAGGGATTGAGGGTGAAGCTGCAAATACCTGCCCAGCACTGACCCTAGTGCGGGGCCCAAGACCATTCCCTGTGCAGGCTCCACCACCGCTGTGCCAGCGGGACCTTGGCAGAATAGTGGGTGTGTGCCAGGTTCCTGCAGCTCCCACCCCAGCCCCATGTGATGTGCCCCTGGCCTTCACCACTCAGGTCAAGGGGAGGCACTGGGGTTCACTCAAAGACCTAAACCCAACCTGTGGCTCATGTTGGACCAGGAACCCTCTCTGACCTGGGTGTTCTGTAAACATTGTCATGAAAATGATTGAAAGTAAGGATTGGCTGGACTCACAGGACAGTGAGGGTCAGGCAAGATGAGGCCCCTGAGAGTCTGTCCTGAGAGGCAGCCAGATTAATGTTGCTGAAAATGTGCCCTTCCATAGCTCAACCCATTGCCTTCAGCACCACCCTGCAAGCTCCCCTGAACAGCGTGACCTCCCTTCCATCCAGCAGCCTCTTTATGGGTGAGCTGCAGGATGAGCTCTGGTGCCCCGAGGACACTCACATGAAGAAGCAGGAAAGTGCCTCGGTGTCGGGACTCTGGGGAAGGTGCCTCCGGGCCAGGGGCTTGTAGTGCTGCCAGAGTCGGAAATTCTCATATGCGCTCTTGGTGTTGCAGGAGTCGTCCGGGGGGGCCTTGGCCTGGGAGGGAGCCAGGCTGCCCTCTCCATGAGCCCCTTGTGGCCATGGCCCAGCGTTCCCTGGAGGCATCATGGGGGCTGGCTGGGGAGCCGGTGGTGCTGGAGGAGGAAGGCCCTGGGGCCAGCCTCCCTCGCAGGCCTTGGTGCCCCCAAAGACCTGGGCAGCCATAGCGGGCACCACAGGGGCAGCTGCCAGGGGTTGGGGAGGTGGACATGCGACGCCCTCGCAGAGGGTGCCTGGAGCCTGCCAGACGAGGGGGGCCTGACTTAGGAGCAAGGTCTGTGCCTGAGGAGCCCTCACAGGCCCCACTTCTGTCCTCATGTGGACAAGGACGTTGGAAGCCCTAGCCCAATTTGGGCCTCGGCCATCCTGTCCTGCCACCACAGGGGTCCTGGGGAAGGCAGACAGCACTGGAGGGCCACCTGGAGGAACCCCTGCAGTCACGAGGGGCGGCCCGTGTGCTGGGCCGGGAGCAGGTGTGGCGAAGGGCAGAGTCGTGAACGCTGGCATGGAGGTGCCAGGATTCTCGGTCACACCCAGTTCCAGCCCTGGGCATGCTGTGGAGATAAAGGAAAGAGGTGAATGAGCTGGGGTCTGCAGGTCCGCAGTAGTCACTGGGAATCAGAGGGGTGTCCCAACAGCTGAGGGCCTGTGACAGGGAAACTGCAGCTTGCAAGTGTCCCTGTGTGTGCATCGGATGCTCGGTGACCTCACGGGAGGGTCGCTTCACTAGAGAGCCTGGCCCTGGCTCCTCTAGACTCCCTGACCCCTGTCTGCCAAGAAGCAACAGCCAAGCCTTCGCTGCCTCTGAGGGTCTCCCACGGGCATCCCTGGCAGACCTTACCAGCCTTACAGTCATCTCCCAAGCCATGGGTCAGGATGAATCTCTCGCCAGCTTGGAGGCCCTCAGCATGCTCAGCAGCAGGTGAGGGGCCTCCTCCAGGGCAGTGCTCCGCACTCAGAAGGCCTAGAGGAAGCCAGAAGCTTCCTAATACTATGGCCCCATCTCCTCTTCAGCCTTCCTTTTCCTGAAGCTCTTGTAAAGCCCTTTCTTTCCTAACTCAGCACAACAAGAGAAAGCCACTGGATAGACTGGGTGTGGTGGGTCATGCCTGTAATCCCAGCAGTTTGGGAGGCCAAGGTGGGTGGATCACCTGACGTCAGGAGTTCAAGACCAGCTTGGTCAACATGGTGAAACCATGTCTCTACTAAAATACAAAACTCAGCTGAGTGTGGTGGCGCATGCCTGTAATCACAGCTACTCAGGAGGCTGAGGCAGGAGTATTGCTTGAACCAGAAGGCAAAGACAGCAGTGAGCCAAGATTGCACCAGTGCATTCTAGCCTGGGTGAAAGAGGAAGAATCTGTCTCAAAAAAGAAACACTGAAAGAAAACCACTGGATGGAAATCTCTCCCAAGCCAGCACGCTGTGAACCCTGAAGATAACCGGTACGCGTCACGCCCAGCCTGCAAGTGATTGTCCTGGCACCATGCACAGCAAGTGCTACACAGGGGTCAGATTAGGCCCACCCTTTCCTCAGTGGTCGGTGGTCCTGGCTGCCACTCAGGAAGCTCTGTTCCCAGGGAGCAGGTCTGAGAAGCAGTGGTGGCGTTCCCTGAGATACTGTCATTGCGCAGCCAGCAACAGCGGCACACGATTAGGGCGCAGCCAGCAAGCAGTGAGCAGTGGGGCTGTCAGGGGAGGTGTCCAGGGATTTTCACAGCTGCTGGTCGTGTTACACTAGTTCGTGGGACAATGAGCCCACCTCTGGTCCTTTTCCTTTGAGCTCCCAATAACTGAACATAGTGACCAACCAAGAACCAGAGGTTCTTGGGCCATGGGCCAGGCGGGCAACTTTGTCTGGAGCTCATCCCTGTTCACTAGGACCTCATGCAGTCTCCAGTCAAGGGGGATAAAGGATACAGCATATGCACCTCATCAGTCAGGACACACATCCTAACTTGAATAATAATAATAATAATAAGAGGACCGTCTTCCTATTTGTGTGTTACCCTCCTCCTCTACTGAATAGGAAACCAGTCTTTCCAGATCCTTCCACTGAGAACCAACAAGAGTCCACACCTGTCCCCATTCATGAGGTAGTAGACATGGAATAGAAGCAAATCCTTCATCTCCATAGTAACACAAAGTGCAGAGGACAGGCCATGAGCTAGCAGATAAGAGGAAGTGGGTCTGAAGACCTGGGCTTCCACAAAAGGATGAACAATTCAGAACAACCTGGGAAGCCCAGGCCGTGTTGCCTGAACTTCCCCAACTCCCCCCACCCCTGTTAAATCAGAGCCAACAGCCACCTGAACTGATGGAGAAGCCACCCCTGGGGAGGGAGCTGAGAGGCTGCGGCAGTTACAGTAGCGCCCAGCCTCGCCCACCCAGAGGCTGTCACTGCGTGTTCTGTCACAGACAACCCACCCAACAGTTTTCTGGCTGAGACCACTTCTCCCCACTCCTTCCTAAGATCTAGAAAACTCCAGTCCAAATCCCTCTGAACACTATGGAAGGGCACCTTCCAGGAGCCTGAAGACACAACACAGGGCTCAGGCTTGCCTGTCATCCTCCCTGGGCCACAAGCACAACACCATCCCACCACTCCCTACAAACACGCAGTGACATGACCTGTCCCCCTCTAGAAAGAATCAATACATCCACTCCATCCTTTCCCCTATATGGTGTATTCCCCCAGGCACCTTGGTCCACCTCTAAGGAGCCGTCCTCCCTAACCACAGACTCAGGGTGCCATGACCCTCCCTAGGTATGATGTCTTTGGGGACATCCAGTGCTCCCTCCCTCCTTGACATCAGCCCTATCAACTGTCCCCTGGGGCAGTGTGAAATTTGAATTCCCAAGGATTTGAAACATGGCAGAGACTTGGATAATGCCCCTGTCCCTACAGACTCACCTCCATTTGAAGCCATCCCCTCAGGCTTGGTGCCTAACACCACTGTCTGGCAGTTTCCACAGTGAGAAAAGTCAAGGACAGGACCCAGAGAGTGACCTGCCTCAACAGATTCTCCTGAGTTCAGGTAGATCAGTTAAAATCTGAAAGTAAGGAAGTTTAGAACCCAGGACCCCAGACATTCTGCAGAGGGGGAGGGGCGCTGCAGCAGGTACTGGTAGCGGTGAGGGACATTCTGTGAAGGGCTCCAGCCAATAGGCAAGAGCTGAGGTTCATTTCCAGCTGGAGGGCAGCAACACAGACAGCATGCACCTCTTCAGGCAACTTTTAAATTGTCCTTCTGACTCACAGCACAAAGCTTCAACCTGATGTCCCCTTTACTTCCATTCTTTATCAACAGACCTACTTTTGTGCCCCTCAACCCATGCTCCTTCCCACTTGGGCTCTTTCCCACTCTTGATGAATTTCAACAGGGGCTGCACTTCCTAAACACAATTTAGGACACTTCCTAAGAACCCCTGTGTTTGTCAGACGATCCATGTCTGGATCCTGTGCCTGGTTCAGAGGATCCAGGCTATTAGGTGGCTGTGTGCTCATCATTGTTATGGAAGCCGTCCTTGTGCTCCCAGGTCATGTATGTTGCTGGAATCTGTCCACACCAGCAGGCCGGCCTTACTTCCCAACTCCTTTGCTGGAAAGCTTCAGTCCGGGAAAGAGTGGCTATGAGGCCAGAAAGCCTTTCATTTTGTTTCCCAGCGTATTGTGCTGGTATTAAAAGTTTATTTTTTAATCTTTCAAATGATTTTAATTTAACCAATCAACACTTTTGCATGATTCTAAATTCAAATTGTGG
Organism: Aotus nancymaae; assembly: GCF_030222135.1. NCBI lineage: Eukaryota > Metazoa > Chordata > Mammalia > Primates > Aotidae > Aotus > Aotus nancymaae. The sequence goes on from NW_026988455.1 coordinate 25,126,276, forward strand.
ACAGTGAAATAGGCAGTGACCCGTCTTCCTCCCACCTTTTTCCCTGTCCACAACATTTTCATTCTTGGAGCAAATGGGTCTTCTGATTCTTTTTCATCTTTCCAGAGATATATTATGCAAACAAAAGCATAATGAAGCTATTTTTGCTGTCTAAAAATGCTTTCAGGTTTTTTTGGGTAAAAATTAATATATTAATATGTTTCATCTTTCTGTTATTTGCAGTGACTATGTTTGTGTCAGTAATGTGGTTCTTGTCTTTATTTCCTCAGGTAAATTGCTAGAATGAGACATTGTAACATTTTTTTCAAAATTAAAAATGCATGGAAGAAGAGTGGCAGAATTTAGCAAGTATGAATAAGGAATACCAAATTGAATTTGAATTCAAAGTAAACAGTAAATTAGTTTTTATTGTACTTGTGATCCATATATTTAGAGTATACTTTTACAACAAATCTGTTTATCCTTCATCTGTGTTATTCACAACTCACTGGGATCTTGAACTTTATCTGGTGACTCTTCCCAAAAAAGTGTAACATATTAAGTGATTATTGTTAAGTCTTCACTGTAAGAGTGAGAACTTACAGTAAGGAGACTCAAGTGTGAATCTTGGCTACACCACTAAACACAACCATTGTAGAAAAAATAGCAGGCTGATTTGATGCAGTGAAGTCTGGAGTCACCGTTATATCCTTCTCAGCTTCTAGGTTTAGTGGCAGTAGGCCCAGATGTAAGGGACAGGAAGACATAACACCATCTTTTTCTTTCCTAACATAAAGCGGCTTATAATTCCTAGAGCTCTGCTTTCTCCAGGAGTTAGGAATCCACTACCCATGTCCATTCTGAGACAAGCCAGGATGCTCTCCATCAATGTCTCATCCCCATTCCCATGCACCCCTGTGCATGTCAGAATCCTGGCAGGCCTCTCTCTGCTCACTGCTGGCCTTGTCTTCAGCATACAGCCTTGCTCTTTGGAATTCAGTGTCATCGAATGTGGTTCTCAGCACAGGAATTATTGTAGCCTGTCTTTAACAAAAAAGTTGCTTCATTCTCATTTTCACACTGAGAATCACTGACCATTTATCAGCATCAAAATGGCAGGAAAGAGCACTCATGTTATGTGCTGTGAACAGGAGGAGTGTTAGGAAACTGATCAGAGGAGATGAGGAGTGGGGAGTACTGAGAGCACAGCAACAAAATCTGACACACACACGTCACTCTCTGCTGGGCCACAGTAATTTTGCACTGATGGGAGTTGGGGAAGGGAAGAAGCTTTCAGATGGAGGGGTGCACACTGTGATCATTTCCTGAAACACTCCCTGTTGGCACTTATGAAGCATTTGTCCCTTCCAAAGACAACTGGACTCATGCAGGCAGAGTTGCAGGAAAACATAACTGGGGCCACACTGCAGGGAGGGCAGCGGATTGCAGGTCTCAAGCCCAGGGTTCCCCCCTCCTTGCTCCAGTTGTGTGAGAAACTCATTTCCTAACTCCTCTCCAATATTCCTCATGGGTTCTCGGTTTGGTCCCAACTCTAAACCTAAATGGTCCTTGAGCATTTCTATGAAATGCCTCCAAAGTGGCCACTGGGAGGGGAGCGACCTCCACGCAGTGCCTGCCTGTCTGGGTGCACCCAGGCCTTTTGTCCTCTGAGACAGAGCTGCCTTCTTACATGCAGCCCTCTTCCACCGTGCAGCTCACCTCGATCTTAGCTGAGATCAATGGACAGCAATTCAAGCAAAATCATGGTAAACTTAATGAATTAAAACAAAAACAAAATAACCACTTTGGAGACCTTTCTGAGGACTTGATCTTTTATCACGGGGCAACCTTCAATGATTTTCCATCAATAACTTCATCTCAGAGGGATGTAGAGGGAAAATCTCCTACTCAGGCACTGAAGAAGGGCAGAATTCTTGGTTGTTTCCTCCCTTTGTCAAGTCAGTCAGCTGACGCTTTCTCAAGATTCTCACACACAGCTTTGATACTGGATTTGAATTAGTCTTTTTCTGAGCCACTGATACAAAAAGTATACCGTGGAACAGTGTCTTGTCTGACTTCTGCAACCCCCTCTGTATGTGTTTGAAGTCCTAGATCCCAGGAGGAGAGACAATCAAATTAGCCAAAGGTAATTTGTGAAGACTGGCCATGGGAGGTGGTGGCTAAAAGTCCTCTGGCCCCTGCTCTCTGAGCATGACCACAGGGAGTCCTGGGCCACACTGACTGCTGAGAAAGAACATCTCAGAGCATGGATCTCATTTCAGAAGACAGATGCTCTTCCACCCAATAACAGAAGGTAGGTAGAGGAATGGTGGGTCCATGCTGTGTCTTACAGAGCTCTCAGTTTCTGCACTTGAGGCTCTGGACCAACGTAGACATGAAGACTCTTCACTTTCACCAGGTGGAGCCAGGAACAATAGGAACCTGCAAATGAGCAGAAAGGATCTGACTAATAAAGTTTCTTCTATTACAAATTCAAGTCAGTGAGTTGCTTCTCTACTAGTTTTTTTTTGCCAACTTTAATTGCAACTATGTTGCAGAGTGGGGTGTGGGGGAGTGAGGAATTATTCCCTTACTATCTGCTGCTTTGTCTACTGAAATTGATCAGAGCTATAACAAAAACATTTCTAGAAATCATTTAAATGCAGTAGGAAAAACTCTGGGAGTGGAGTCAGAAGAAAACATCTTTTGGAGTGTTTTTTCAGGTCTAAAATTCTTTGCCAGAAATGTTCTTTAATGGAACCCCAGACTGAGTGGGAAAATAGGGCATGCTATTATTTTGAAAGGCATGAGCAGGAATGAAATAAATGCAATCCAAAGAGAATGCAAGACTTTTCAATCTGAGGATAATTTGATTTAGGATAAACCCTCCAAAGGTAAACCTTTCAGCGAGGCTGTTAGCTGTGTGTATGGACTGCAGGTTTGTATTACTGAAAATTAGGAGTGGTCGTTTTGGACGCACTGGTTTCTCAGAGGGACGGTCATGGAGGTTCCAATGAGGAGGCATCACCTGGCCCCAGGAAGCTCCCAGGTGCCATGTCCCTCCATTTGCAGAGCTCCTGCAGGGCCCTCCAATGGCGGGTTCCAGGCCTGCCCTGACCTGCACGCGAGCCTGGAGGCGGGTGGGGTTCCAGCACGTGGCAGGTGCCCTCAATGGCTCCCAGCATCCGTTGCCGGTGGTTGGGGCAGGGAGATGCGCAGTGTGAGCAGAAATGGCGGTTACCCAATGGCCTTTGCTCTCATGGCATCATCTGTGGTATTACCTAAAAATAAAGCTATGTGTGATTAGAAGGTAATCACCTTCTGGTCATGCCCCTGCTGGTCACCAGTGTGTGCCTCTCACATTTTGAACAATGCAAGAGCTTGAGGAAAACCCCAGCAGTTGAAACCGTGATGCAGTTCAGCAAAGAAGTAGCTCTTGTCCTGGTAAAATCAGTGATGTTCTCACGGACATCCTCATTGAATGAGTTGTGAAGCTTGTTGACTTAATCAGAATGATCACCCAGCATGCATATTCCAATATGCTCATTTGTCAATGATACGAGCAGCTGCAAAGTGGAAGAACAGGTCTTTAGTCATAGTCCGTTCACTTGGTAGCACAAGTTGGTTGTGGATGCAAGAGTGTGGCCAAAGTCAAAAACTTCTACGAGAATCACTTACTTACGTGAAATTTATAATAAAAAGTAGTGCATATTATTATTTGTAAATTGTAGGCTACACATGTATTATATCTAAAATTTACTGCACACATGTGTGTGTCTTCTTGGGCAGTTGGAGTGTGTGTACTTGAGAATGTAAGAAAAGTTTGTTTTGGATTTGGGGGAATATGAGATTTGTGGGGTGGTTGCGTGTATGTGAAAAATGTGTTTATATGACTTCTTAGATTGGAATTTGAAATGTATTTAACTGGTGAGAATCTAATATGTATTCACATTTGTGGGTTGGTGGTGTCTGTGTGGAGATTGCAGATTAAAGAAGGTAATAATTGGGCTGGGCACAGTGGCTCACACCTGTAATCCCAGCACTTTGGGAAGCCAAGGTGGGCAGATCACTTGAGGTCAGGAGTTCAAGACCAGCCTGGCCAACATGGAGAAACCCCATCTCTACTAAAAATACAAAAATTAGCCAGGTATGGTGGCATGCACCTATAGTCCCAGCTACTCGGGAGGCTGAGCAAGGAGAATTGCTTGAACCCAGGAGGTGAAAGTTGCAGTGAGCGGAGATCACTCCACTGTACTTCAGTCTGGGCAACAGAGCGAGACTGTCTGAAAAAAAAAAAAAAATTCTTCATAACTATTCATAACTGTTTTTGTGAGAGTGTGTGTAGGGCTGTTGGGCCCCCAATAGGGTCGTGGGGTGTCCCTTATGCTGTGCTGAAGTGCAGGATCTGAGAAGTAAAGAGACAGGACACTGAAGAACTGGTGAAGGGCATCTTGACCTGGGGGCCAAGCCACCTATGAGTGGAGACCAATGGGGGCCCTGAATGCCCAGAAGTGTCCTTATTTATTAGGTACAAGCAGGGGGAAGGGCCATGAGTGAGGTCATCATCTATAGGCTTAGTGATAGGGCATACATAATCACATGAGTCACAAGTGAGGGGGCCACCCCATTATGTCACCTGGGCAGAGAGGTGGGCAGTGTGCAGTAGGGGACTGTGCCATGCACAGTAGTAGAGGGTCATGTACAGAAAAGGAGTCCACCCCCATTAGGTCACCAAGGTAAGGAGGTGGGCTGTGTGCAACAGGTGTCATGTGCAACAGATGTTGTGCACAACATGTCTTATCTGGGGGCTGGAGACTTCAAAGGATTTCTAATAGAAGGATACTGTAAGCCAATGCAGTGGGAGCTGACAGGCTTGTTCTTCTCTCTTAAGATATTTATGGGAGGATGATTTGATCTAGCCCAGAAGTGAGAAAAGTCTGACAGGGTGTACAGCTGCCGTGACTGGTCACACCAGAGGGGTTCTTCTCCCTTGATTATTTCCTGGATCTCAGGCCTGAGGCCTACTTCCCACAGGAACTGGATGCAAGGTACTACAGCTCCTTTATCAGGAGGAGAGCCTCTTTCTCTAAGCCTGCCATGCAGTGTATGTCCTTTCAGGCAGGGACGCCACCGCCTGGGTCTTTGGTTCTTGTCCTGGTCTGGCTGTTTTCCCATGTACTTGCTTCTGTTCTGTGACTGCTCTAGGCATTCCTCCCACTACGAACTACTATATGGTTATATGGAAAGATTACATAAATCAGCACTAAATGCATCAGTACAGCTCCGACTACAATACCTATATGATTATATAGAAAGATTACATAGAACTAAGTATGTTAGATATAAGTATTAAGTATGATTATACAAGCTAGATATATGTAAGCTAAGTTATACTTCAGGCACTAATTCTATAAACTAATATATGATTATATAAGAAGGATTATATAAAGGAAATAGCTGAGTAATAACACTATAAACTAAGATATTCTTCAGACACTAATTGTGCCTGGGGTTTGCACAGCTCTCCTGCCTCGGTGCCCATGGGGGGTGTTACCCACGAGTGTGTAGGAGCTAGTGTTTATATTTGGAAGATATGAGATGTAGTATATGTATGCCAGAAGAACTGGGGTTAGATATTTGTGATTTAGGTTGTGAAGATGTGTTTTCTCAAATGATTGTTGGGGATTTGTATGTATCTAATGTTTGGAATATTTGGAAGAATTATAATGTGCACATGGGCAATAATAGAGAAAGTGCTTGTGTCTATATTTTTGTGAATGTACGCTCTGTTTGGGGAATGTAGGAAGGCCCTTTGTGTGCTCAGGACATGTTGTATGATTTTGTGTGTTTCTTCTCATGATTTTCAGGGGTTGTATATGGCTATTTCAATGTGTGAGGGAAGATCCATGACTTTTGGGGGACTGGTAGGATGAATGTGTGCAGTTGTGAGGTGGAGTTTGTATGATTCTTGTGTCTTGGAAGATGGAGGAGTTATTTTTGTGTGAGCATTTGGAAGTGTGGTTATATATGTGCAGGTATTGTGGAACTGTATGTGTATTTGGGGATATGAAGTGGCATGTTTACATATTTGTGGTGTTAGTTAATTGTGGGTATATTTAGGGCATGTAGAGAACTACATGAGTATTGAGTGTGTGTGTGTTCAAGGGCATGGCAGTTTGGATGAATGTTTTGTGGGGCTATGTGCTTGTATTTTTTAGTAAGTGGTTATTAGGGTTATGTATTCTGGGAATGTCGTATGTGTGTCTCTGATAGAGAGATGGGGTTCTGTGTTTATACAGGATAGAGAATTGAATTTATATGTATAGAGGTATGTGATAAGGTTATTGATTAGTACTTGGTGATGTGAAAGACACTCCCCTCATTTACAGAGCAGTGCCCAGCTGTGCCCAGTGGAGGGCATGGTGGACCAGCTCCTAAGGAACAATGACCTCTGCTACTGGTCAGCAGTAACATGTGTTTCTTCACAGTGTCTTTTTTCATGTGGTTATTAAGTGTGGTTACACATCCCCAAAGTTGTAATTGTAACAGCCATCTTTTATTGTGTATTATAGTATACCATGTTGGCCAGGCTAGTCTGGAGCTCCTGACCTCAAGTGATCTGCTGGCCTCACCTCCCAAAGCGCTGGGATTACAGGCCTGAGCCACTGTGCCTGGCCTTCTTTAAATAATTTGAACCAGTTTCTAACAAAATTTTAAAATAGACTAGGACAAAGTAGAAGACAGACCATCACATAGAAAGTAGAATGAATTGAATCAGAAAGTCTAGGGAGGGGACCAGGAATCTGTATGAAAGTTTGAGAACCACTGCTTTATTTCATTTGTCCTCATAACCCCTGTAACATGGGAGTGAGTATCTAGGTGACTTGGCAAAATCGTAAAGCCGTTCATGAGAAGAAACATTAGAATGCAGATTGTGGGCAGAGCAGTGCTCTCATTGGGAATAATGAATACCAACAGAACACAGTTCTGTCATTTTACTGTGGAGCCTTATTATTAATGGGATTTAGAGACCTCCTGAGTTAGTTTTTCGGCTCGTATTTCTTTTCCCTACCTGAATCTGTATCTGATGATAACTATTCACTTATCATAGTTTTAAAAAAAAGTGTATAAAGGGATATTTGAAACTCTGGATAAACAACTGGGGTCAAAGTAAAGTAGCATCCATGATGTTGATGGAGCTCTTCATGGGCCCTTAGAGTGTCCTTCTGGAACACTGGAAAGTTGGCAATTCCAGTGGACAAAGTCATCAAAGTAGACAGATGCTTAGGACTTTAGTGGAGCCTGCAGGAGGCTCAGTGCTTTAGCCCTAAAGTCACAGTTGAGTTTGTACCCAAGCAAAACACAGAGCAGGCTGAGATTAGGAGAAGCCATTCACATTATGATAGAGGTACAATCACAAATACTGTAGGTACAATTTTGAGAACTCTGTGCCCTGGCCACATTCACTTTCTTAGCGTTTCTTTAACAAGCCCTATCAAGGCCATTCAGAAATGACACCCCTTCTTCCTGGAATACTCCCTGCCTTTGTGGAAACTACCTTTGAATGCTGATGGCCTGGATTGAGATCTAGGTTTCACCAGTTAATCAACTGTGACCTTTAACTTCTGTAGGTATCACTTCCCTTACCTTTAAAATGGGGGAAATAACAGTACTTATCTGGCTGGGCTGTGGTAAGTATTAAATACGATCATGTATGTAATTTTATCCTGAATGCAGTGCTTGTCATTTAGTGCATGTCCAGCACTGTCAGATACTCATACCAATACTATTTCCTTCTACGTCTCCAATAAGCATACTGGCCCATATACAATAGGTGGCAAAAGACATATTTGTTGAATGAATAAATAAATGGATGAGTGCAGGAAAGATGAGATCTGCCCTTCCCTTTATTGTCCTTTATATGGAACCAAAACATCCCCAAGTAAAAGTGACAGCAGCCACCCAGGGCATATGACAGCACTGGGAAGGACACAAAGCAAAAGGACAAATGGGAAAGCAAAGACAGGAAGGAGAACACCATGATGTCATTATGCCTGGTGCTAGCAGCGTGTGTATCTTCCTGGTTTGCTTGTTTTTCTGTTATCACTACAAATTTTATTCAGAAACCCATCTTTGTGTTTGGTTGTTTTTTTTAAAAAAATCCCTTTATGAACTAGTTTGGTCAATCAACTACAACGCTTTCTAGCAGATATAAGGTAAAAATGGCATGGCTCAGAATCGCGCAGATCTTTCACAGTCTCTCCACGCCTCCTGTCATGCTCCTGTCCGCCGCCGCCGCCACCGCCACCGCCACGACCACGGGAACGACCTCACGGGACCGAGATCTTGCTCTATGCTTCTTGCGACCGCGCCCGTACAGCTCCCACCGCAGCTCTCTGGAAACGGGTTTCAAATGCATGAAGTTGCAGAGGCCGCCCCACGTGCGTTCTCCCTTCTCGTGCTGACGGCAACAGGCTTCTCTGAAGTCCCTCATGGCGGCGACCGCTCGGCCTGGATCGGCGGACCGTAAGCCAACAGTTATTCCAGTCAATCATAGCCTTTTCCTCATCTTCCTCAAGGCGAAACTTGACGGACACGTTCCCCACCAGGTGGTCGCGCAGGTTATCACAGACGTTCATCTCCTCAGCTTCCCCATACTTCTCCTCCACGTCTGTAAAAACTTGCTCAAAACATTCATCACAATGTTCCTGCATCTCAACGTCGCTCACTGCACAGTGTGAGCCGTCAGCCTTCTGTGCGCTGTTTTGGGGATTACGAAAGATGTTTTGAATTAAGATGGTCTGGCTAAATGTCGGTTTATTGTGCAACCGAGAGCACCTGTCTCCGTGACGACATGCTCCAATTTTGAAATAAAATGAACAGTTGACATTATCTTTCCAGTGCGGAAGATGGAGGCCAGATACTCCACCATTTCCCACCCGCCGCCTCAGACATTGCTGTGGTCACTGCCAACCCTGCCGATGCCCGCACATGACGTGTCTTCCTGTTTTCCACTGAAGAGGAATGGAAAAATGACAGCCCCAGAGATAGATCGGGCTGTGACCTATGGGAGTTGGGATGAGAGATGGGACGCGAGGTAAGAACACATTCACTGAGTCAGCAACATGCATGGTGCTGGGTGTACTGGAGATGCCAAGCACAATGGGCCAGTGGCACAAGCAAAGAACGTGATGCCCCTAGAATACACCACGTGACCACCATCTAGCTGCATATGGACTGTGTCACTTTCCTCCTCTCATAACAAATTGTCAGCCTCACCAGCAAGGAAGGAAAGTGAGCACCCTCATTCCTCTAGATGTATAGACTAGCACAGTCCTCTTAGTAGGCAACTAAGCACTGTGCACCAAAAGATCTGTGGTCTTTAATGTGACAAGTCTAGTACTAGGAATCACTTATAAAGAGTCAGAAATGCAAAGACTTAACAGGGATGTTCTCAGCAGCACTTTTTTGACAGGTAAAACTGATTTAAAAAACCTAAAGGCATAGCAATAGGACTTGTGAGACACATTCAACTGTATCAGTTGAATATGGGATGGCTCTTCAAGCTGAGGTTTTTCAAAGACTGTTTGGCATTCTTCCTACAAACATATTCGAGAGCCTCCTGCATGACACTGGGAAAAGCTCACCATGTAATGCTATGTCAGAAAGAATGCAAAGTCTGTATACAGCAAATACACACACACACACACACATAGACACGGAGCTTATATACAGGTCTTCATTCAAGATAGGTAGAAACTACAATTTTCCAGGCATTAATAGCTAGGTGGATGGAAATTAGGTGGGAAACCCTCCTAACAAACTTCTCCAGGCTTTATCAGGGCTGTCTTTGTGGACTGAAGCTAGTATGCCACCCGTGCCTGGCCCATCACTCCAGTAAGCCTCAGTTTCTTTATCTGTCACATGAGGAGGTTGGATTATATTATTATTGCTAAGGCTTCTAAAAATATGCAAGGTGGGCCCTATCTCAGTCACCTTTCACCATTATCAGACCTTCCTGCTGTGGCCCTGTTTAGAAAGGCCTAGTGGGGGCTAACAAAAGACCATGAGATCAGCAGAGGAAAAAGGGAGAACTTTACTTTCCATAAAAAACATTCACAGACTTGGGAGGCACAGCCTTTCAGTACAAATGAAAGTGTCCTCTTCAAAGAACGAAGGGAGGGTCTGGCTTAAATAACATTTCTAGCCCATAGTCTTAGTCTGTTTATGCTGATGAAGGATTAAAACTACTTCATTTCTGATTGGTCAAATAATCCAGCCCTGATTGGGAGGGTTTCAAGCCCCAAACCAAAAGTCTTTGTCAGCTGTTCATTTTGGGGGGTGGGGGTGGGATGGGAGACAGAGTTGGGTAGGTTTCGAAGAGTAGCTTTCTGGCTGCAGTTTATCCTGGCTGTGGTTACTAAAACTTTTCTGGCTCAGAGCTGTAAAGCAGGATGTTTGTCAAGAGCTGCTTGTTGAGAAACCAAGGTGTACTCTTTCTCATCCTGTTATGGCCACAGCATTCTGCTTTTAAATGTAGAGCTCTGGCTGGGTGCAGTGGCTTATGCCTGTGATGTCAGCACTTTGGAAGGCCGAGGTGGAGTTCTGACTTGAGGTCAGGAGTTTGAGATCAGCCTGGCCAACATGGTGAAACCCCATCTCTACTGAAAATACAAAAAAGTAGCTGAGTGTGGTGGTGTGCACCTGTAATCCCACCTACTCGGGAGGCTGAGGTGGGAGAATTGCTTGAACCCAGGAGATGGAGGTTGAAGGTTGCAGTGAACTGAGATTGCACCACTGCATTTCAGCCTGGGTGACAGAGTGAGATCCTGTCTCAAAAAAAAAAAAAAAGAAAAGAAAAGAAAATTGGAGCTCCTCTAATAGGCACAGAGAGTCCATCATGTCTGGACATCTCGGTATCTTATTTTACAAGTTTATGGCACAGGGTGCAAGGCCGATAAGCATTTGAATAGGAAAACTCAAGGAAGGCATTCTTTTCTTCCTGTCACTAGCAACCTCCAAAGGGCAATGGAGCTGGAGAGACTCGCAGAATGGGTGTCTTGTTTGTTTAGGGGTGCATGGCAACCTGACAGATTCTGAAAAAGATGATGACAGCTTCCAGGGACCTGTGAGCAGATGTCCCTGAGGCAGGCTGTCAGCCAGGACACCCTCCCCAGGCTGTGTCCCCAGGGAACCAGCAGCTGCCTTAGGTTCTACATTCCCCTGGTTTTCTGGTCTTGAGTGGGATTCGGTCCAGTCCCTGCTTTGGGACACTAAGACGGTCACTCCTCAGCGACTTGGAGGAGAGGCCAAGACCTTGCTCCCTCCCACTCACAGTGATAGGCACTGGGAAATTTCTGGGGACAATAAGTTGCAAAAAGTCATTGGGATTGAAGGAGCTCTTTAAGCCTCACCAGAGCTCTAAACTGAGGGCATTTAATTGGCCTTATAATTTCCGATGGATTCTGGAATTCAACACTTTGGAACATGCTCCCCCTGCAGGGCTGGCTGGCAGCCTTGGGATGGTGCCTGGACCAGAGCTGGTACAGATGCCTGTACTCTCTGGCCACAACCCCAGCCTGCCTGGATATCCTGAAAGGCCTGCTCTCTCCACAGCCTAGCAGAGGGCAAGGGTCTCACCAGCTTTATCTCTGTCCCCCAGCTCCTTGGATGCGTGGGTTCTCCAGATGTGGAGGCTATGGCAGGAGTGAGTGCCCTTCCAGCCAGTCCCTGCCACTTCTCAAACCTGACAGCCTCTTGGAGGACAAGAGGGAGACAGGATTTAAAGAGGAGATTTGAGTTTCTTCTGTAGTTGGGGGCATGATGGGGGTTTAAAAAATTCCTGCTTCAAATACATATTATGGACATTAAATACTTTATAAACTTTAGAATATCAGTATTTAGTTTGGACAATATTATTTCATCTGAATTTATGTAGAAAAATACAACTCAGCCATCTGCTTATAAACATTTAAAAGGTGCCAAATTAGAAAACAGCATTAACAATTAAAATTTTTATTTTATTTGTTTAGTTTTTTTTTTTTTTTTGAGCCTTGCTTTGTTGTCCAGGCTGGAGTGCAGTGGCACAATCTTGGCTCACTGCAACCTCTGGCATCCGGGTTCAAGTGATTCTCCTGTCTCAGCCTCCCGAGTACCTGGGATTACAGGTGTGTGCCACCATGCCCAGCTAATTTTTAAATTTTTAGTAGAGACAGGGTTTCACCATGTTGGCCAGGCTGGTCTTGAACTCCTGACCTTAGCTGATCCAACTGCCGTGGCCTCTAAGTACTGGGATTACAAGCATGAGCCACTGCACTAGCCAAAAATTTTAAATTGACCCACATTTTATTTTACTTGCTATTGGGTTAACATATTTAGCATTTACCCTTAGAGTTGGTAAAAACATGTTATCAAGATATTATGCAGGAGTTTACATCTTATTTATTTATTTAAGACAGAGTCTTGCTCTGTCATCCGGGCTGGAGTTCAGTGGCATGATCTTGGCTTACTACAACCTCTGTCACCTGGGCTCAAGCAATTCTCCTGCCTCAGCCTCCCGAGTAACTGGGATTACAGGTGAATGCCACCACACTTGGCAAATTTTTTGTATTTTTAGTAGAGACCGGATTTCATCAGGTTGTTGGCATATTACTGATTTAAGTGATGCTAGTATTCTGAACTTTCAGAAGTTTACCTACTTCTCAATCCTGTGTCTTATGTAGATGTTTATAATGTGATTCATTTTCAACATCCTACTGTCCCTGAATAATAATTGTATATTACTATTTTCCTCCAACATTCAATAGAACATTGATTCCCTTGCCAGTCTCCAAATCTAAAGTTGAATGGTTTCACTTAAAAGTTATTCATTTGAGGCTGGGTGCAGTGGCTCATACCTGTAATCCTGGCACTTTGGGAGGCCAAGGCAGGTGGATCACTTGAGGTCAGGAGTTTGAGACCAGCCTGGCCAACATGGTGAAACCCCGTCTCTACTAAAAATACAAAAATTAGCCGGGCATGGTGGCATACACCTATAATCCCAACTACTCAGGAGGCTGAGGCACAAGAATCACTTGAACCTGGGAGGCAGAGGTTGTGGTGAGCTGAGATTGCACCACTGAACTTCCAGCCTGGGTGATAGAGCAAGACTATGTCCAAAAAAGAAAAATTATTTGAGAACACGTAATAGTGTTACACAATAGTACAATTATTAATCTAGTTACTTTAAGTTGCACTGATGCTATCATTACATCACAGTGCACCTAACACATAAAACAAATGAGATGAAGTCAGTTATATTTTTTACATTAATTTACAGTTCTACACAAATACATTAATCCATTGGTGAATTTGTTTTAGACCAATTGACAATTATCTGTAAACGTAGCTTAATGTAAACATTAGTACTTTATCTTATTTTGTTCCTCTACTTTAAGTAAGGTTTTAAGTTAAAATGTCATTATTACCTTATCTGAAGAATTAAAGGAAACAGCTTGGTGGTTTGGGAAGAACACTTGGTGATGGAGGCTCACTAAATTTGGCCCTGGCAAAGTTCTGATTAGCTTGAGATTTAAAAAGCAAGCTGGGACCTGAAAAGTTAGTTCTAATTTTGATTATTTGGAAAATTTTTGTTCTTTCCCCATGGCCTGCCCTGCAGCTGTTGATGAGTTACAATCCTGTCTTTTTTCTTATGAAGAATCTTCACCGGGGGATTCTGACCCTGGGCCTATTTTTTGTTTTTGTTTTTGTTTTTTGAGATGGAGTCTCACTCTGTCACCCAGGCTGGAGCTCAGTGGCGCGATCTTGGCTCACTGCAACCTCTGCTAATTTTTGTATTTTCAGTAGAGACAAGGTTTCACTATGTTGGCCAGGCTGGTCTCGAGCTCCTGACCTCAGGTAATCCACTCGCCTCGCCTCCTAAAGTTCTAGGACTACAGGCATGAGCCACCGTGCCCAGCCTGGTCTATGAAGCTGTTGTTGGTCCTGCTAGCATTTCTAGATTGAGGGGCTGGAATGTTATACCTCTCTCCACCACCTGTCTTCAGTTTCTTTGTCATCTGTCCTCTTCCTTGGTGTCAAGACCAGGACAATAGGTGTTGCTTTCCGACAGTTCCAATCCTTTTGTCTCAATACAGAAGTTTTCATGGGCTGATCTGCTGAGTTCAGCCTGGGAACTGAGGCCAACATCAGAGTCTCCTCATCACACAAGTTTGAAAGAAGTCCTAGTGAGTTGAAGCTCAGAACTGTGGATGGCAGAGGCTCCCTTTGGACATGGAATTCTCCATCCCTTTCCAGGGAGAGAACAAAGCCCACAAGCACTGGTGAGTGAACTGCTGACCACCCCCGAGTGTTCAACCCCGAGATTTAAAAAATATCCTTTTTAATCTTATTTTTACAAAAATAACATGGCGGCCGGGTATGGTGGCTCACGCCTGTAATCCCAGCACTTTGGGAGGCCGAGGCAGTGGATCTCCTGAGGTCAGGAGTTTGAGACCAGCCTAACCAACATGGTGAAATGCTGTCTGTACTAAAAATACAAAAGTTAGCCAGCCGTAGTGGCAGGCGCCTGTAACCCCAGCTATTCAGGAGGCTGAGGCAGCAGAATTGCTTGAGCCCAGGAGGCAGAGATTGCAATGAGCCAAGATCACGCCATTGCACTCAAGCCTGGACAACAAGAGTGAGACTTCATCTCAAAACAAATAAACAAACAAAAATAACATGGCATAAAACTTATGCCTAGCATCCAGCCACCTAGAGATATCACTTTCCTGTCTTTGTCTATCCATAGTATATCTCCCTGTTTTCTTTTCAAGCCAAAACCTGTTTTTTTTTTCCCTCAGGCTAGAGTGCAGTGAGTGCATAATCTCGGCTCACTGCAACCTCCACCTCCCAGGTTCAAGCAGTTGTCCTCCCTCAGACTCTCAAATAACTGTTATTACAGGTGTCCACCACTGCACCTGTCTAATTTTTTTATTTTTAGTAGAGATGAGGTTTCACCATGTTGGCCAGGCTGGTCTTGAACCATTGATCTCGTGCCACCTCGGCCTCCCAAAGTGACGGGATTACAGGCATGAGCCACCGCACCCATTCCCAAAACCTATTTTGTAAACTGCTTTCCCCCACTCAATATATAGTGAGCATTTTTTTTTTTTTTTTGAGCCGGAGCCTCACTCTGTTGCCCAGGATGGAGTGCAGTGGCATGATCTCAGCTCATTGCAACCTCTGCCTCCAGGGATCAAGCAATTCTCCCACCTCAGCTTCCCAAGTAGCTGGGACTACAGGCACACACCTCCATGCCCAGCTAATATTTGTATCTTTAATATAGACAGGGTTTCACCATGTTGTCCCAGCTGGTGTTGAACTCCTGACTTTCAGTGATCTGCCTACCTTGGCCTCCCAAAGTGCTAGGATTATAAGCGTGAGCCATTCTGCCTGGCCTATAGTGAGCATTTTCTGTCGATTATAAATATTCTCCCTTAAAATGACTTTAAATGTGAACAATAAATTCTACTAAAAGGCTGGTTTGGTGGGCCACACCTACAATCCCAGGACTTCAGGAGATCAAGGCTCAAGGATGGCTTGAGCCTTGGAGTTCAAGACCAGTCTGGGCAACACAGAGAGGCTCCCATCTCCACAAAAAAAATTTAAAAATTAGCCAGGGGTGGTGGTCTGAATCTGTAATCCCAGCTACTCGGGAAGCTGAGGCAGGAGAATCACTTGATCCTAGGAGTTGGAGACTGCAGTGAGCCATGATCATGCCACTGCACTGCAGTCTGGGCAAAGAGTGAGGTCCTGTCTAAAAACAAAAATTCTGCTTAACGAATTTCCATGATTTAGAATCAGTCATTTACCTAGCTCCAATTTTTCTACACAAGTAGCCTTGCTAAACATCCCTGAAAATTAATGTATGCATATATCCCAGCCTCCTGAGTTCCTGGGATTACAGGCACCCAACACCACGCCCGGCTAATTTTTTTTTGTATTTTTAGTAGAGATGGGGTTTCACTATCTTGGCCAGGCTGGTTTTGAACTCCTGAGCTCATGATCCACCCACCACAGTCTCCCGAAGTGCTGGGATTACAGGCGTGAGCCACCATGCCAGGCTTTTTTTTTGAGATGGAGTCTTGCTCTGTCACCAGGCTGGAGTGCAGTGGTGCGATCTCAGCTCACTGCAACCTCTGCCTCCCAGGTTCAAGTGATTCTTCTGCCTCGGCCTCCTGGAGTTGCTGGGACTATAGGTGCACGCCAACACACCAAGCTAGTATTTGTACTTTTAGTAGAGATGAGGTTTCACTATGTTTGCCAGGTTGGTCTTGATCTCTTGACCTCATGATCTGCTTGCCTCAGCTTCCCAAAGTGCTGGGATTACAGGCATGAGCTACCACACCCAGCCTGATGCTATTTTTAAATGTCAATTTTCAGTTGTTTATTGATGGTACATAGAGATAAAATGGATCATGTTATAGTGATTTTGCATCCTGTAATCTTGCAAAACTCACATCTTTTTCCACTGGAATATTTTAATACCAAGAACCTTCTCTGTATTCCAGATAGAATATCAATGGCCATCCCTAAAGCTGCTTAAGTTCCCTCTTGCAGATATGATCTTACTGACTCCAATCAATTATACGAAGAGTTTTTCTTAGGAATAGTATGGTCAAAAATAAGAAATACATATTCTGTGACTAAAAGTAGTTAGCAAATGAAATAACATATAAATCAGTATTCTATTTATAATCATCTGCCTTGAACCAAGGGTCTTCTGTTAAGTAGTTTAATTCCATTAAATTGTTCACTCTGTTACGTTAGGGCACTTGAAACCCTGATTCCATTTCTTGGTATGGCTCTCTACTTACCGGGTACATTTCTGTTCAGTGCTCTTAAAAATTTGTTCCTGGGGCTGGGTGTGGTGGCTCACGCCTGTAATCCCAGCACTGTGCGAGGCCAAGGTAGGTGGATCACTTGAGGTCAGGAGTTCAAGACCAGCCTGGCCAACATGGTGAGACCCCCGTCTCTACTGAAAATACAAAAAATTAGCCAGGCGTGGTGGCATGCTCTTGTAATCTCAGCTACTCGGGAGGCTGAGGTGAGGGGATTGCTTGAAGCCGGGTGGCAGAAGTTGCAATAAGCTGAGATTATGCCACTACACTCCAGCCTGGGCAACAGAGTGAGACTCCATTTCAAAAAAAAAATTTTTTTTTGTTGTTCCAGGAGACTAAATTTCTAATCTGAGTTATAGCAGGAGTTTTTAAGCAAAAGTAAGGTAAAAAAGAGAAACTAGCCATGGATAAGAAAATGCCTTATTTTTCTCTTACTGAATATTTACTCCCTACAGCAAACCATTTTAGAGATGATGAAAGCAGACTTCTCTTTTGAGGAATGTCCTGTATGACTTATAATAATTCAGTCCTGGCAAGCGTAGTGGCTCACACCTGTAACCCCAGCATTTTGGGAGACCAAGACGGTTGGATCACTTGAGGTCAGGAATTCGAGACCAGACTGGTCAACATGGTGAAACCCCGTCTCCACTAAAAATACAAAAATTAGCCAGGCACGGTGGTGCACATCTGTAATCCCAGCTACTCGGGAGGCTGAAGGAGGAGAATCACCTGAACCTGGGAGGCAGAGGTTGCAGTAAGCCAAGATCACACCACTGCACTCCAGCCTGGGTGACAGAGCAAGACTACAACTCAAAAAAAAAAAAAAAAAGAGAGAGAACTTAGTCCATAATTACCTAGGAGTTATGGTATGAACTTATGGACGCTGAAAGCACTGCCAATTTCCAGAGTCTTTAATTTATACCATGGTGGGAATTCATATTATCTCCAATTGACAGCTTATTTAAACCTAGAAACAAAATGTTTTTAAAAAGTCAATTTCTATAGTTTTAACAGTTTTTGTGCATGGATAAGAATATGCTTAAGCCAAAATATGTATAATCCCTGAAACATCTTTGTGTTAATAAGGAGTTATCTATTATTAACCTTCAAACACTGAGCTTCTCCTTAATTCTCCAGATTTTTTAAAAATCCAGGATTGCAGCTGGGTTCAGTGGCTCACACCTATAATCCTAGCACTTTGAGAGGCTGAGGCAGGCAGATCATGAGATCAACAGATCGAGACCATCCTGGTCAACATGGTGAAACCCTGTCTCTACTAAAGATACAAAGATTAGCTGAGCGTGGTGGCGCACACCTGTAGTCCCAGCTACTTGGGAGGCTGAGGCAGGAGAATTGCTTGAAACCACGAGGCAGAGGTTGCAGTGAGCTGAGATTGCACCACTGCACTCCAGACTGGTGAGAGACTCTATCTCAAAAAAAAAAAAAAGTTGGATTATTGAGCAAAACAGTTTGCACAGTGTTGTGCAGTGCTATTTGGGGAGCATACTTGGCAGCAATCTGCCCAGAGGCTGGAGGGCAGCATCAGGGATTCCTCTTCTTCAAGAGGACTTAGAGTGTCCATACCGCAGTTCAGGAGATGACTCATATCAGGCTGATACGGAAGCTCCCTGGCCTAAAGCCTATTCCACACAGGAACCAGTATCTCTTGCTACAGCTTATCAGATTCACAGCTGCCCCTTACCTGAGTTATCACAGTCAAGGAAGCCCAAAGTATGGTTCCCCTTCAGATACTTGGAACTTTTTTTTTTCTGAGATGGAGTCTTGCTCTGTTACCCAGGCTGGAGTGCAGTGGCATGATCTCCACTCACCACAACCTCCGCCTCCCAGGTTCAAGCATTCTCCTGCCTCAGCCTCCCGAGTAGCTGGGACTACAGGTGCACACCACCATACCCAGCTAATTTTTGTATTTTTAGTAGAGACAGTGTTTCACTGTGTTGGCCAGGCTGGTCTTGAACTCCTGACTTCATGATCTGCCCACCTCAGCCTCCCAAACTGCTGGGATTACAGGCATGAGCCACCGCACCAAGCCCAGATACTTAGATCTTATTTATAGCTCCTTCAAGATGGTAGTCAGTCTGTTACTGCATCCCAGACACCAAGTTCTTGGCTCTTGCATAAACAGCAGGCCAAACAAACGTTTCTCAGGCAAGATTTAATAGGCTTGAGCTGGAGCAAAAGCAAGGGAGCAGTGCCCAGGAAAGGAAGATAAATGTGTAACTCTACTTGCAACAATGTATAGAGCTGAAGCTGCCTGTGATGCTTGTTTGAACTTTTTCGTTTGGCTGATAGGACTAGTTTGTAGTATGGGTTTTCTGTGCTGCAGTAGAGGATGTAAAGTGCCCTTGTGGGATGGAAGATAGGTCTTTGTTGTGAACATCTGAAGAATAACTTCTGGGCAGGTATTACAATCCACAGGCACCCGTGGCGATTCTGACCGAGACTTTCTCTCTAGCAGAGCCTAGGACAGAATTCCAGCCCAGTCTTCCCCGCCTGGCGGCCTTTTCTAGCTCTCAGCTCCTCAGACAATATGCGCTAAGTGGTCATCCCACACAGATCTCCCCAAGCTCATCTGCAGGAAATGACTTCCAACTAGAAGCTCCAAGCTGCTCTAGTGAAAAAGGAGAAAGTGGAGAGACAGAAGTCCCTGACACCTCGTTATGAAAGAGACCAAGCAGAATTTCTAGGACATTGTTCAGCTCACATCAAGGTGACCCAGTAGAATGGGTGGAAGACAACAGAGAAGGAGGGATAGACCTTTGCCTGGCCCAGAGGATGAGTCCTGGGGGCTCAGACACAATGTTGAAGGGAGTAGACACCTCAGAATCTGGAGCAGTCACACATGGAAACTATAGACTGGGACTTAGCAAAAAGTCAAGACTGTTCAGCCACCAGACGCATCATGTGTGTCCTGAATGTGGGAGAGGCTTTTGCCAGAGATCAGACCTTATCAAGCACCACAGGACACACACAGGGGAGAAGCCTTACCAGTGCCCCCAGTGTGGGCGGGGTTTTAGCCAGAAGGTCACCCTCATCGGACACCAGAGGACACACACAGGGGAGAAGCCCTACCTGTGCCCTGAGTGTGGGCGTGGCTTTGGTCAGAAGGTCACGCTCATCAGACACCAGAGGACACACACAGGGGAGAAGCCTTATCTGTGCACTGAATGTGGGCGTGCCTTTGACTTTAAGTCACTCCTCACCCGACACCAGAGGACACACTCAGAGGAGGAGCTTTATGTAGACAGGGTGTGTGGGCAAGGACTTGGCCAGAAGTCACACCTTATCTCTGACCAAAGGACACACTCAGGAGAGAAGCCCTGCATTTGTGATGAGTGTGGGCGTGGCTTCGGCGTTAAGTCTCCCCTCATCCGACATCAGTGGACCCATTCTGGGGAGAAGCCCTATGTCTGCAAGGAGTGTGGGCGTGGCTTTAGCCAGAAGTCTCACTTGCATAGACACAGGAGGACCAAGTCTGGCCATCAGCTCCTACCACAAGAGGTCTTCTGACCTTTCCTTTCCTCGTCAGTGTGAAGCTGGCAGAAATCACTAGTAAATGCTTCAGTTTCCTGAAATGGAACGGAAACAAAAACTGTAGCTTTGTTTCATCAATCATGAGAGAGTTGATTTTTGGTTTACTTTCTATGTTCACAATTTGTCTTAGCTTGCTAGGGGTTCCATAACAAAGTACCCCAGGCTGGGTGACTTTACCAACAGAAATGCATTTTCATATTTATAGAGGCTGGAAGTCCCAGATCCAGGTATTGGTAGGTTTGGTTGCTGCTAAAGCCTGTCTGCTTGGCTTGTGGATGGCTGCTCTCTGGCCATGTCCTCACATGGCCTTTTTTCTGTGTGGATGCTTTCCTGGCGTGAGTTCCTCTTCTTGTAGGGATACCAGTCATTTTGAATAGGGCCATAGCCACGTGCCTCATTTAACGTTAATAACCTTCTTTAAGGCCCTATCTCCAGACAGCCACACTGCAGGGCTGGGACTTCAACAATTTTTGGGAAACCAAATTTGGTCTATGATACGCCACTACCAAAGTTTAGGTCCTTTTAACATGCAAAATGCATTCACATGATCCCAACAGTCCCAAAATTGTTTACCCATTTCAACATCAACTCTGGATCCAAAATCTCATTTAAATATCATCTAAATCAAGTGTGAGTGAGATTTAAGGTACAATTCATCCTTAGGCAAAATTCTCCAGCTGTGATCCTGTGAAACCAGATGGATTATCTGCTTCCAAAATATTATATAATGGTGGGACAAGCAGAGGCTGGACTTCCCCATTCCAAAAGCGAGACATGAGAAAGAAATGAGGAATGATGGATCCCAAGCAAGTCTCAAACCTAGCAAGGCAACTTCCATTAGATTTTAAGTCTTGAGAATAATCTCCTTTGGCTCAGTGCTCTGCCCTCTGGGCCAGCTGGATTGGCACCCTTGCTTTGTGGGCTCACGGGAGCCACAGCGTTGCTCCCTTAGCCCTGGGCAGCGGCTCCTGGCCCACTGAAATTGAGGAGACATGCTTGCCCTCTAGACCTGTATGCTCTAGGCTCATTAGAACCTTTGAGAATCACATTCTTCCCTTTTCTTGAAGATTAACTTATGTTTGCAGCTGGATAGCTCTCTTGTACCTTCCTGTGGAATCCCAGTCCAACAGCCTGCCTTCATTTTGTCCTGTCTCTTTCTCTATTCAGTTCAAGCTGGGAGCATTTCTGGTGAGATGATTCATCGGTTCCATTCAGACCTACACTAAACTCTCTATCATGTGATTGTCCAGACACACCCTAGTGTTCTTGTGAGAACATACTTTCTCATTTTTTGCAATGTGAACAGGCTGAGAATTTTTCAAATCTTTAAGTACTGGTTCTTTTTTGCTTAAGTGTTCCTTCCATTTATCTTTCTCCTCTCACATTTTCCTATAAACAGCAAGGAGAAAGCTATGCTTGCATCGCTTTGTGTAGAAACATCACCTGAATATCCTTCACTGCCTCACTCATAATTTCTGTACTCCACAAAACACTTGAATGCAATTTGGGCAAGTCCTTTGCAAGGATTCCAGTTTCCAATTATGCATTCCTCATTTCTGTCTCATCATAATCACCTTAAAATTTAAAACCGTGCCATTGTACTCCAGCCCGGGTGACAGAGCGAGACTCTGTCTCACAAAATAAAAATGAAAAAAGAAACAGTTGGAAGAGATTGCCTCTGGAGAGTGGGACTAGGGGTAGGATGGCACTGCTTTTCATTATAAACTCTTTTCTACATTATTTCTTTGATGTGATTTAAAAATAAATATACAAGTAAGTAAAAATTCCAGGTTGAAAAATAAAATGATCCATCCGAATGTCTGGTGCTTCTGAGCTGCAGACTTGTCTCTGCAGTTACCTCATGGCACCCCTCCCCCAAGAGCCAGTTGATAATGGACTGGGAGATCTGTGCCTGTCTCCCTCCATGCCCTCCAGCCCCTCAGGATTCCTTTGCCTGCAACCTCTTCCTTCTAGATTTTCTTCCTTCCTTCCATGAATATCCAAAGGGTGTGGAGCAACACCAATCATAATTTCTACAGTCCAGCTGGGGAAATGTTACACAAGGCATTTCCATGAGAGCATGTGATGGTATTCTTTTAGAAGTCAATGTTATGATGACCCTTTCCAGGTTAAAATGTGTCACTAGCCCCCTCTGTATTTGCAGGACAAAATGCAAAGCCCTTTGCATGATGTGTAGGGCATACTGGAACACGTCCTACCTACCCTTCTGGTGGGTACCCTAAATCCCCAGATGTGTCCCACAGCACCTTACACTCAAGCCTCCCTGATCTCTCGGCCAGGCCCTGAAGCACCTCCTTTCCTAGACCCTCTTTCTCGGGCCTTGATATCTGCCACTCTCTCTTCCACAATTGCCCTCCCCATCAGCGTCTATCCCACTGTAGATTCTACCCAGCATCACCTACCCTGTGTCCTTCCCATCCCCTATGGCACACGGCAGACCTGCACTGTGAGGTCTGCCATCATATGTGTGGTCTATCTCTCCTTGAAAGACAAAGCCTGAAACCTCATCAGCTCTGCTTCTCTGGTCTTCTACCACAGTGACAAGGCACCTAGCAAGTGCTAATAAATACCTCTACCCCAGCATATACCAAGCAGGCTGTTC
This sequence comes from Aotus nancymaae, assembly GCF_030222135.1. Lineage (NCBI taxonomy): Eukaryota > Metazoa > Chordata > Mammalia > Primates > Aotidae > Aotus > Aotus nancymaae. The sequence goes on from NW_026988455.1 coordinate 25,149,310, forward strand.
TGTGAGAACATTCTCTCCAACCTTAGACCACAATGTATATCCTCCTGTAGCTCCTCCCCATGGGTCCTGATGGGTCTTCTAAGCCTAAAGGAGAAGTCTGTCCCCCCTCCCTGCCCCCTCCCACAGCCCTTCATAGATGTGGGTCTGCCTTGCTGGTCTTCATTTGGGGCACAATATCTCCAGTTTTCTTATTGACCAGGGTCCGAAGAGTACAGACCACAAAGAAGTCTGCTCCCTCATGGAGTGAAATGGCCCCAGTTTTCCTCTTAATTTCCTACACACTGGATGGCAGAACCATTCCTGGACATGGGTACAATTCTGGCAAATGAAGATCAGCTCCAGGCACTGTTTGCAGAAGCGTTGGAAGTGGGAGAGTAGCAGCACAGGTGATGTGACCAGCTCCATGCACACGGGGCAGGACAGTGCTGCACCCAGCGACTCCATGGCTCTCAGGCTGCTGGCCTGACCAGATGCTAGAACAGGCCGGGAAACGCTCTGGGAGCCACGTCACAACAGCGCCATGGCCAGGCCTGGCTTTCCTCCAGCAGATGAAGCAAGGAAGCTCCTTGAGTGCTTCAGGTGTGCCAAGACATGTCGAGGAGCCAGGCGGTCAAATCCAGCTGCAGCTCCTTTCTGTGTAGCTTGTGCACCAAGATGGCTTTTAGATTTTTTAGACCTTTTTTTTTTGAGATGTAGTTTCACTCTTATTGCACAGGCTGGAGTGCAATGGGATGATCTCGGCTCACTGCAGTATCTGCCTCCCGGGTTCAAGAGATTCTCCTGCCTCAGCGTCCTGAGTAGCTGGGATTACAGGCATGCACCACCATGCCTGGCTGATTTTGTATTTTTAGGAGAGACAAGGTTTCACTATGTTGGTCAGGTTTGTCTCTAACTCTTGATTTCAGGTGATCTGCCTGCCTCGGCCTCCCAAAGTGCTAGGATTACAGGCGTAAGCCACCATGCCTGGCCATTTTTTTTTGATATTGTATAAAACAAAAAACAAAACAACAAAAACAAAGATATGAAACAGAGACCATACATGATCTGTGAAGTCTTAAATAGTTACTTTCCGGCTCTTTACTGAAAGAGTTTGTGGTCTTGTGTCATTGAGAAGATGAACATACTAAAATCCAGTCCCTCCTATGCACAGCATCTTGGACTCAGGTTATCGGGGAGAAGTTGGGGGATAGCCCCCCCACCACAGCTGGACTGTCTGAGGCAGGCAGCCCCTGGCCTCTGCTATTCCTTCACTCAGGCGTGTTGCACAAGGCCATCTCTCAGCTGTTCGAGTTTTCTGATCCTGGGCATCACCAGTCTTGGCTTGTGACTTGACCTTTCCCAGCCCTCAGTGCCTGTCTCACCTGCCTGCCTGGGGTTCCTGGAGGATCAGCCAGTCTAAACAAGGGGCACTAGTTGAGCACCAATGTTGGGATGCCATTGTCATGTGTTATCTCTTATTTCATCTCTACAGCCCTAACAGGCTCAAGGAATTAGCTTACATTAAGTCAGAGAAACTGAGGCACAGAGAGGTAGGATAACCTGTCTAAGGCTGCAAGGTGTCATGTTCCATATTATTCTTTCTTTTTTCCTGGCAGCCTATGTTACCTCACAGATGATGTTGTCCTGTAGATGTGAAGGTTCATGGTGAAATGTATGGGTGTGGCCAGGCACAGTGGCTCACGCCTGTAATCCTAGCACTTTGGGAGGCCCAGGTGGGTGGAACACTTGAGGTCAAGAGTTCGTGACCAGTCTAGCCAACATGGTGAAACCCCATCTCTACTAAAAACACAAAAATTAGCTGGGCGTGGTGGCAGGTGCCTGTAATCCCAGCTACTCAAGAGGTTGAGGCAGGAGAATTGCTTGAATCTGGGAAGTGAAGGTTGTAGTGAGCTGAGATCATGCCACTGCACTCCAGCCTGGGCAAAAGAGCAAAACTCTGCATCAAAAGAAAAAAAAATGTATGGGTGTAATACACAGCTAGACATGCTTATGAGACCGTGGGGAGCAGGGAGGAAGGAGTGAAAACCCACACCCAACACTCTCAGCCCCTCATTCAGCATGCAGGCACCCAGCATCAAATATGTTCAAGACATAAGATGGGCCCTGGGGGGCTGAAGTTGCTGTGAATGCTCATTGTTCACGATGGTGACAGCCGCTGTTGGAGGGTTCAGTACATACAAGTTATCAGCATGCACTGTCCCAGTTACTCACCAGAACACTCCTATATAATCAGGTCCATGTCATAAAGAAGAAGTAGGCTGGGCACAGTAGCCCATGCCTGACTCCCAGCACTTTAGGAGGCTGAGGCGGGAAGATCGCTTGAGCCGAGGAGTTCGAGACTAGTTAGTCTAGGCAACATAGCAAGACCCTGTCTCTATAAAAAATAAAAGAAAAAGAAAGGAAATAGGGTAATATTCCTGCTCTCACAGAGCTCTCAGTCCAATGGAGAAGACAGATACAGAAGGAGAGTTGCAGGCATCCCAGCTGGCCAACTAGTCATGAGATCTCTGCCCATCTTCCATCAAGGCCAGAAATGCTGACTACTACCCTCATCAGACTGATGTCAAGGGGTGATCATGTGATATGCTTTTGTCCAGTGAAATGTGCTGAAGTCTGCTGAGAGGTTTCAAAGAAACTTTTTTGCACTCCTGAAAGAAGAAACATGAAAATTTCACCACACCTCCCCATCTCTTTCCACTTTGTGTGAAGACTCAAAAGCTGGAGTTGCAGCAGCCATTATGGAACCATGAGGGAGACCACCAAGAGAATCACAGATATATGGACGCTGACATCAGTGAACTGCTGGACCAACTGTTTCACCACGTTGGCCAGGCTGGTCTCCAACTCCTGACCTCGTGATTGGCCCACATCAGCTTCCCAAAGTGCTGGGATTATAGGCGTGCTACTGCGCCCTGCCAAAAAGCTGTAAACATTTAGAGAACGCAAGACTACTTGCAAGTGGAAACAGAAAGGATGGGGAAGGTGTGGTAGCCTCTGTCTGTTGCTGACTCTACTAGAGCCATTGCCTTATTGCCTGCTTTTTTTTTTTTTTTTTGAGACGGAGTTTCGTTCTCGTTACCCAGGCTGGAGTGCAATGGCGCGATCTCGGCTCACCGCAACCTCCGCCTCCTGGGTTCAGGCAATTCTCCTGCCTCAGCCTCCTGAGTAGCTGGGATTACAGGCACGCGCCACCATGCCCAGCTAATTTTTTTGTATTAGTAGAGACGGGGTTTCACAATGTTGACCAGGATGGTCTCGATCTCTCGACCTTGTGATCCACCCACCTCAGCCTCCCAAAGTGCTGGGATTACAGGCTTGAGCCACCGCGCCGGGCTGCCTGCTTTTTTTTTTTTTGAGACTGTGTCTTGCTCTGTCGCCCAGGCTGGAGTGCAGTGGTGCAATCTCAGCTCACTGCAACCTCCACCTCCAGGTTCAAGCGATTCTCCTGCCTCAGCCTCTTGAGTAGCTGGGATTACAGGTGCCCACCACCATGCCCAACTAATTTTTGTATTTTTAGTAGAGATGGGGTTTCACCATGTTGGCCAGGCTGGAACTCCTGACCTCAAGTGATCCACCCACCTTGGCCTTCCAAAGTGCTGGGATTACAGGAATGAGCCACTGTGCTTGGCTGCCTTCTGTCTTGCTTGGAGCACCCTGGCCACATGGACTAGTTCTCATCAATGAGATGTCAGGGGAATTTAGCTAGAAGGTTTACTAGGAAATGCTTCCCTCTATAATAAAAAAGAAAAACTGCCCACCTTTTTTTTTTTCCTGCTGCCTCTCCTTCTTTCTATCTTGACTGCAGTTGTGTGACAACATGATCATGGCACTACAGCAGCTGTCTTGTGATCAAGAAGTAAATCTCTGAAGGTCAGCAGTGATGGTGATCCAGACCACTGACCTTGACATCAGCGAGCTGCTGAAAGAACCTGGAACCACCTCACTGGAGACTTCTGGTAAGATAAATGTCTTTGTTACTTAAGCCATTATTAGTTGGGTGTTCTAATGCTCATTCTTGGCTTGTGCACAAGCCTTCCTGGAAGACTTGGCATTTGAGCTGAGGCTTTAAGGATGGGTCATGCTTGCACATGCAAGTATAAAGGAGAGGACTGGGGAGAGGTGGATTCCAGAAAAGGAACTGTTTGGAGCCGAGGCAAGGAGCTGGAACATGTGAAGATAGTGAGTAGTCTGGTTTAACAAGAGCATTCACAGTTTATCGGGCACTGAAATGCAGTGTGTGTTTGATGGTCTGCAGGAGATGGGAAGCTATGGGGCTGGACTGGGGGCTGCCTGCAGGCAGAACCTGCAAGAACAGGCAGACAGAGGCCAAAGATGGCCTTTGCCTTTAAGACTCAGGCATCCAATGACAGTGAAGACCAGTCCCTTTTACAGAAACCCAGATCCCAGGAGCAGGGCTCAGGTTCAGATCTACATGGAGGCAGACCCTCTTTCACCCACTATCCACCGGCTGTGCTGTGTTTCCCAGCCTCCCTCAGGTTGTATGGTCCTTTCTGTCCTAAGACACATAGCAGCCCGTGAGCAGTTCAGCTCCAGCCTCCTCTGTTCCCTGCATAGCAACCCCAGGCCTTGGGTTCTGGACCCGGGGAGAGCCACCTAGCCCACCCTGTGGGTGTTCAAACAAGAAGCAGGCTACTGTTGGTTAACCCACTGAGATTTAGGAATTGATCTGCTATCCCGGCACAGCCTGGCTTGGGGCTTCTCAAACTATCTATGGTAAAGGGCTAGTTCTCATTTAAAAAAAAATTTTTTTTTTTTTTGAGACAGAGTTTTGCTGTCATCACCCAGGCTGGAGTACAATGGCATGATCTTGGTTCACTGCAACCTCTGCCTCCTGGGTTTAAGTGATTCTCCTGTCTCAGCCTCCCTAGTAGCTGGGATTACAGGCACCCGCCACCACACCCGGCTAATTTTTGTATTTTTAGTAGAGACAGGATTTTGCCATGTTAGCCAGGCTGGTTTCGAACTCCTGGCCTCAAGTGATCAATCCACTTCAGCCTCCCAAAGTACTGGGATTACAGGTGTCAGCCATGGTGCCCAGCCTCTTTTTAAAAATTTCTAATATAACACAGATCAACACTTTTATAAAGTAAAAGTAACTTACCGGAAAATATTTTTAAAAGACATCCATGATACAAACCCAACTTTAATTATTCTATTCAACAGGCACTGTCAGATTGGCATAGAGCTTCTAAATCCTTACTCTTACTTTCTGCACCCCACTTTCCAAATGGGGACCACCCTCGGAGCTGTACTGGCCAGGCTGTCCCATCCCACCCTGTCAGACCCCTGTGTATGGAACACAGGCCAAGGGGCAACGGGAGTGGGATTCAGCCTTGGCTCTGCTTGGCTTCATCAGCCCCAGTGGGCATCTCTTGCTCATCTGCCCCAAAGTGAGGTCTGAAGGGTATGTGGGACTATCTGCAGGCAACTGGAGATTGCGATTGAAGATCTAGAGATAATTTAGCCGTCATTTATTGAACTGTTATTGGATGCGGGCATTGCATTCAGTATTTTGCAAACATCATCCCATTTAATCAGTAAGCCACAGTGCAAAGCAGGCACTATTGGGCACTACCTTTTATTTTCATTTAAAAAAAATGTGGTAGGTTGGGCACAGTGGCTCACGCCTGTAATCCCAGCACTTTGGGAGGCCGACATGGGCAGATCGTGAGGTCAGGACTTTGAGACCAAGCTCTTGGCCAACATGGTAAAACCCCATCTCTACTAAAAATACAAAAATTAGGTGGGCATGGTGGCACATGCCTGTAATCCCAGCTACTGCAGAGGCTGAGGCAGGAGAATTGCTTAAACCCAGGAGGAGGAGGTTGCAGTGAGCCAAGATGGCACCACTGCACTCCAGCTTGGGCGACAGAGTAAGACTCCATCTCGAAAAAAACAAACAAAACAAACAAAAATTTGTGGTAAAATATGCATAACATAAAATTTCCTGTCCTAACCATCTTTAAGCATCCAGATCAGTGGCATTAAATGAATTCACATGATGGTACAAACACCACCATTCATCTCCAGAACGTTTTTATTGGTTCAGTTCAAACTGAAACTCTGTCCCCATTAAACAGCAACTCCCCATTCCCCCTCCTCATAGCTCCTGACAGCCACCATTCTTGGCACTGCCTTTTACAGATGGAAAAGAAACAGAGAGGGAACAGGAGGTGGCAAGACAGCCAGCCTTCATCCTGGTGGCCCTGGGACAGGACAACCTCCAGGGCCCTGTGCTTGGCTCTGGATGGTAAATACCAGCTCCCAGGCCACAGTGGCCGGGTGGGATGGGCACAGTAAAGTGATCCCCTCCCCAGGAGGCAGTGAGGGGTGTGGGCAGCACTGACACTCGGGCCAGGAGGAAAAATATGACCCAGAAAAGGGCTTGGACAGCCAGAGGGTCCAAGGGAGGAGAGCTGGTAAGTAAGTCTATGCTGCTTCTGAGGTCAGAGGGGGCAGAGGACTTGGAATTTCAGACATCATGGGTGACTGGTTCCAGAGAGGCCAGATGCCAGGGACGAGGGCAAAGGCAGTGGGAGCACAAGCCAGGGAGGGGACACGCAGGCTAGGGGGCACTTGGGTGGGACAGAGAAGGAGAGGTCTACTCCATACCCTCAGACCCTTCTCCAGAGGTCCCCCGACTTAAACGGGGGTGGACCCTTTCCTGCCTCTGTGGAACCTGCCCCATTCCCGCCTAGTTTGGGATGCTGATGTGGTTTTGCCTCTTTGCAATGTTCTCCACACTCTTGCTCCCTGTAGCAGATTCTTCCTCCTCTGCTCCCCTTGGACACTGGCGGGCTCTGCTGGTCTGGGGAAATCTTTGTCATGAGCCACCCCTGCCTCCCAGGAGCCTGCAGTCAGCTGGGGCAGCATACTCGCTGCAGGAAGTGAGTGCTCTCTGAGGAGAAGAATTTGCCAGTTCCCCAAAGACTAAGAGAAGATCACTGGCCTGGGGCCTGGGGAACTGCATGGAGAAGGTCCTCTGAGGTGGGCCAGGAGGAAGGGTAGAAATACAGCAGGAGTGGGGTCTCAGAGGTGAGGGGGGTGTACTGTGAGGGATGATGGGACACTGGCCCCCATTGTGGGCCCCAAGCTGGACTCTGGTTGGGGCCCATTTTGGTACCTGTCAGACAAAGCCAGGAAACCATGGGACTTGGAAGCAGGGAAAGAATGTGGAGGATGCGTCTGTAGACAGGCTGTGAGGGGTGTGGAGGGAAGTAGCAAGAGACCCAGAGACTGACCTGGGGGTGAAGTCAGGGAGGTGGAGCTGAAAGATATTTGCCCAAGAATCTGTAGACAAATTGAATGGCTAGGGGTGTGGGCCAGCTGACTTCATATAAAGAGAAAGATAAAAGTGATTTCCTTGGGGTCAAGAGCGGATGCCGCATTAGAAGATAGCTCTCTGAACTCCCAGAACCTGATTACCAGGATGTCTGTGGTTGAAAACCTCGGACAAAGTCATCCACTGCAGACTGTGGAATGGGAACAGACTTAATGCCAAGGTTTTGTTCTTACCCACCCCCAGCCCAGCTGGAGAGGGGCCCTCTGCATGCTTTGGAAAGGCTGGCCTCTAGGCACATTTCTATCCTTTAAAGAGAGAATACACAGGAGTTCCAACGTTGCTGGTGGTCCCTACCAGAGGCTCCACGTCTCAACAGCCCAGGCCCTGGGATGGGGAGCAGAGGACGCGGCTCGACCTGTAGAGCTTTGGATGGTCTCAGGACTGTGGCACATTCTTGGAGGCCTGGCATGACTGAGATCAGGTATTTTTACCATCTGGGGAGAGACAGGGACTCGAAGTGTACACTGAGTTGGTTTAAAGAAAGTGAAGAAATGTGTTACTTCTTGTTCACCTGTTTGTGGATTGTTTTAAAAAGTGTTGGGGCTCTTTGAAATTTGCCACCAGAATGGCCCACCAACTTTATTTCTACCCCAACCCTCTCCCTACAGTCCACGGACAAAGAATGATTTGGCTTTTCAGAACAAAAGGCCACAAGTGCTAGTACCTATTGTTTCTTCATCCAGAGTTCCTGTCCCTCTATTTTCTGCATACAAATCCACAAGGCATGTCCCCTTCTCTGTAGAGCCTTCTCCGCCTTCTCAAAGGGCTCTTGGCCTCACATGACCTGGTGTGTTCCCGGCAAGAAGCCATCCGGCCTGGGGCTGCAGTCTGTTCCCAGAGCCCACCTCCCTTCTCAACTGAACAGCTGAGGAGCAGACGCCGCCTGTGGTCCTGTGTCCCTAAGCCCAGGAAGGACTCAGAAGATGCTCCTTAGTGAAGTGCTGAATGAATGGCACCAGCAGGGAAGGACTTAGCTGGCTCCATATTTCATTCAAATCTTGAGTCCATGGCTCTGATACAGTCCATTCTAAGGTCCCGTTTCCCATCTGCCTGAAGGATTATTTTATACGCGGGGTTTCTTCATGACTCAGTCTCTGGGCAACGGCCAGCAGGCGCTCCCGGTTAGAATTCCTGTGGAGGAGGACTTCTGAGCACCATTCTGACCTCCTGCTCTGCCCTGCGGAAGTCAGACAGGCTGAAATCTTTCCTAAGCTCTTTAATTAAATCAAGATTTTTTTTTGTTTTGTTTTGGTCTTCAAATTAGTTTGCCAATGCCAATTGTCAAAACTTTAAACTGTTGACCAAAAATAATAATGTAGCTATAATAGCTAAATCTCATCTGTGACTTTTAAATATAGAAAGCAGGAAGACAAACATCTGGTAATAGAGGTTGTGTTCTGAATGGGCGGTGGCCAAAAAAAAAACCCAGAAAAGCATTAGTCAGAGTCTAGAAAAACTGTTACTTTTACCAAGTGACATTTAGAGACAGAACTGAGGAGGAAATGTAAGACATCTGTTAAAAAGCAGATTTTTCCAAACACAATCCTTTAGAAATTCTTAGGAAAAATGTTCTAAATAAAAATTAATTTCAGTTCATTTAAAGATATTTTAGATTGTAAAAACAAAGCTCCTACTGTAAAAATATTACAACTTAGAGGTTTGCGGAAGATTCAGAATCAACAAACATCAGAGCTCAGTTGTGAGCTAGAGAACTTTTTCTTAACTTTAAAAAATAACATAGTTAATATGTCGGCACATTTGTGCCGTAAAAATTCAAATGATAGTTAAAGCTCAAGTTCCCTTTGTATATAACAACCCTTTCCACGGCCCTCCCCAGAGAAAACCACCATCATTATTTATGATAGGTAGTCAGGCAGACAAGAGCAAGGCAGGAGAGGGCCCCCAGGGGTAAGGGGAATGTCAGGCAACCATCATGTGATGGTCAGGCGGTTATTATTATTTTTGGGGGGACAGAATCTCACTCTGTTGCCCCGCTGGAGTGCAGTGGCACAATCTCAGCTCCGTGACCTCTACCTCCCGGGTTCAAGCGATTCTCCTGCCTCAGCCCCCTGGGTAGCTGGGACTACAGGTGCATGCCACTTCGCCTGGCTATTTTATTTTTAGTTGAGACGGGGTTTCGCCATGCTGGCCAGGCTGGTCTTGAAATCCTGGTCTCAAGAGATCCACCTGCCTCAGCCTCCCAAAGTGCTGGGATTACAAGCATAAGCCACCTCGCCTAGCCAAGATAGATAGTTTAAATTTAAAAAATACATATTTTCTCTTACTTCCTTCTTTTTCTTTCCCCCTCTGCTTCCTGCTTCCTACTTTCCCCTTCAGAAATACAAATATAACCTTCACCTCCCCTCACCAGACACTCCCTACAGGGCACGTTCATCTAACTATGTGCTCCAAGACAGATCTCTCCTCGAGAGTTGACAGCTGATTTGCAGACCAAAGTATGCCCCATGGAACTCTCACCTACAGTGGGTTGCCTCAGAACCTGGACCCATGCGGAGATCATGTTAAAAGCATGCTGGTGTGTCCACCTTTACAATTTATTTCTGGCCAGGAAAGCGCCAACTCAACTGTTGGATAGATAAGGCATCAAGCTAGCAGTGGGACCCCCCTGCCCATGCACACTTTACCCACTACCTTATAAAAGTTTTCTGCTCCAAAAATGAAACAGCACATTTAAAGTCACGGCACCTTGTGCCTCTTCCCATAAGGAAACTTCATAATAAATTCACTTTTTTTGTACTAGATATCACTCTTGTTAACTGGACACTGTATGTGGCATGCAACTAACTTTTGATTATGGTCATGCCTCCTTCCTCTCCTTTTCCCACTTTCAGGCAACCACAGATCAGCTGTCACGACACATTACTGTGCATTTTTTAGAGTTTTATACAAATGAGATCACACAGTATATACTTCTTTTTTGTCAAGTCTTTCAGCCATAATTAGGTCAAAAATTCTTTCCTGTTGTATGTATCAATAATTTGTTCTTTTAAAATTGCTGAATAGTATTTCACCTATTTTTATAACCACAATTAGTTTATCTGTTCACCTGTTTATGGATGTTTGTGTTATTTCCAGTTTTTGGCTATTCCACATAAAGCTGCTGTGAACACTTATGTACAAGTCTTTGTAGGGACATATGCATTTTTTTTCTTTTGGGTAAATGCCTAGGAGTGGAATTGTTACCAGAAAGGGGTCCTGATTCAGACCCCAAGAGAGGATTGAGCAAGAAAGAATTCGAGATGAGTCCATAGAGCAAAGTGAAAGCAAGTTTATTAAGAAAGTAAATGAATAGGCCGGGCGCGGTGGCTCACGCCTGTAATCCCAGCACTTTGGGAGGCCGAGGCGGGTGGATCACGAGGTCAAGAGATCGAGACCACCCTGGTCAACATAGTGAAACCCCGTCTCTACTAAAAATACAAAAAATTAGCTGGGCATGGTGGCACGTGCCTGTAATCCCAGCTACTCAGGAGGCTGAGGCAGGAGAATTGCCTGAACCCAGGAGGCGGAGGTTGCGGTGAGCCGAGATCGCGCCATTGCACTCCAGCCTGGGTAACAAGGGCGAAACTCCGTCTCAAAAAAAAAAAAAAAAAAGAAAGAAAGTAAATGAATAAAAGAATGGCTACTCCATAGACAGAGTGGTACATTGGACTTGTACCATTCCTCTGCGGATTGCAGGTTCTTTGCAGCCAGACACTCATACTCGGCGCGGATCTCCCTCAGAGCCGAGCTCAGGTCTGGTTTAGCCACAGCCACGTCCACCTCGGCCGCGGCCTGTGACGACGCCTGCAGCGTGGCCAGCAGCTCGGCTACCTCCACGTCGTGCACCTGGCGCACGAAGGCCAGCTCGTGCAGCAGCGACTCCACCTTCTTCTCCAGGTCCAGGCGGGCCAGCGTGGCGCCGTCCACGTCGCGCTGCTGCGCCTTCGGGGCGCGCTCGGCAGTTTTGCGTCCGCCGCTCTCCTCCTCCTTGCACCGCGCCCTCAGCCGCTGCACCTCCTCGGCCAGCCCGTCGCGCTCCAGCAGGGCCTAAGCGCGCGCCGAGCTCGCCTCCTCCAGCTGCGCGCGCAGGTCGCGCAGGTCGCGCAGCTCGCGCTGGAAGAGCTCGCCGACGCGCGACGGCTCGGCGTGGTGCTGCCTCAGCGCGGCCAGCTCGGCCTCCAGCGCGCAGTTCTGCGTCTCCAGCTGCTTCACCTTCTCGATGAACACCGCGAAGCGTTCATTGAGTCCCTGCATCCCTGCAGCTCCTGCTCCTTGTTGGTGCGCGCCGCTGCGTGGCTCAGGTGCAGCCCGTTGGACGCCGGCGGCCGGCGATAGGCCAGGCTGAGGCCGAGCAACGAGGCCGAGGAGCAGGCGGTCGAGGAGGCCACATTGCAGAGGGACAGCGACTGCAAGCAGAAGCCACCGGCCCCGGAGAGGCGCGCGGACAGGCGGGAGCCGTCCCCGAACACCTTGCGGTAGGAGGAGGAGGAGGAGCACAGGTAGTGCTCCAAGCCGGGCGTGCGGCTTCGCCTGGAGATACAGAAGAAAGGAGAGGTGCGGCAGGCAGGGCCAGAAGCAAACTTTTAAACTGGCTGAACCCTTGAAAGATGACAGAGGCAGATGTTCTAGTTCTCCTCCAGGGGTAACTGATGTGGGGATATTAATGCCCCTTTGTGTCAACTAAACATATATCTATGTTCACAGTAGCATGCATTAGCTAAGGAGCAGGCATCTTCTAGGAACCAGCACCAGCTAAGAACCAGCTTGCTTTGTAGAGTTAGCTCTGGCTGGCAAATGGTGTATCCATAGATGAACCATAAAGCACTTTGGTCAATTTTCTATTAGTGGACCTTTCAGTTCATTGTAAACTTTTCTTGTTATAAAAATGCTGTGTACTTAGCCTAATCATTTTCTCAGGATTAGAAAACAAGAATTGCTTAGTGAAAGCGTTTTCCCATTTTTAAGTTTACAGAGCTCCTCAGACTTTAATGTGCATATGAAACACTTGGAGACGTTGTTAAAATGCTAAAATGCAGGTGGGATTTAATGGATATAAGGTGGGCCTGAAATTGTTTCTCGCAAGCTTCCAGGTGATGCCAGGTATAGCCTTAGACCATATTTTGAGTTGCAAGTTTCTAATATGCTGTGTCAAGTTGCATTCTATGAAGTAGATAGGTTTTAATAGTATCTTATGTTTACAAAGTGTTTTCAGTTGTAAAAATACTTGCACATAATGTTAATTCATTTACCAGTTCAGGACCATAGGTCTTACCACCCATTCATCTTTTATGCATGTGGAAATAAGCTTGGCTTACTTACCAGAGAATTTAAGAATAAACAAGATGTCAATGAACTTCTTAAAGCCATGACACATAAAGGGCCACTGAAGAAACTTCTGATGTTTAGCCTAGAGGATATATCGAAAACCCCATGATAATTGCCTTCAAGAAGGTTGCTATATGGAAGAGGTCATACAAGCCTATTTTGGGTAGAAACAAAAGTCTCTCTAGGACTACATATGTCAATGGTATGGTAAAACCGAGTTTGTCTCAATGTGAGGAGGAACTTTCTAGCCAACCAAGCTGTACAAATATAGAGTGTGATGTTTTGTAAGGTAATGAACTCCTTATCATTGTAAATATTCAAACAGAGGTTACAGGACCACTTGTTAGTGGATAAGAGAGGAATTCAGGCAGCACTAGAAAGTGGAGTAATGTCACTAGCTGCAAGAGTCTAGGGTCTGAGATCTAAAATCTTACTATCAATTAAAGTTCTAAGATAAACATAAAAATGCTGAGAAGAATTAAATGCTGTTGGTATTTTGTGCATAATCTAATTTTTATGTACATGCTTTGTGCCTTTTAATTTTTTAATCAAAAATGAAGTCATCTACCTACTACTTGTAACCAGCTTGTTTCATAACATGTTATTTTCCTGTGTCATTAAATAATTACCTCAAAAAAAAAAAAAGAAAGTAAATGAATAAAAGAATGGCTACTCCATAGAGAGAGTAACCCTGGGGGCTGCTGGTTGCCCATTTTAATGGTCATTTCTTGATAATATACTAAACAAGGGTGGATTATTCATGCCTCCCCTTTTTAGAGCATATAGGGTAACTTCCTGATATTGCCATGGCATTTGTAAACTGTCATGGCTCTGGTGGGAGTGTAGCAGTGAGGGTGACCAGAGTCACTCCTGTTGCTATCTTGGTTTTGGTGTTTTAGCCGGCTTCTTTACTGCAGCCTGTTTCATCAGCAAGGTCTTTATGGCCTGTATCTTGTGCCTACTCCTAGCTCACCCTGTGACTTAGAATGCCTAAACTGAGAATACAGCCCAATAGTTCTCAGCCTCATTTTACCCAGCTGCTATTAAAAATGGAGTTGGCTCTGGTTCAAATGCCTCTGACAGAATGGTTGGACCAGATAAGGTATTCCCAAACCATTTTCCAAATGGATTGGGCCATTTTATATTCCAACTGGTAGTGGATGAGAGTTTCCGTTTCATTATATCCTCATCAACACTTGGTATGGTCGGTCTTTCTAATTTTAACCATTCTAAAGTGTGTATTTCTCTAAAAGCTAATGATGTTTTAATTTGCATTTCTCTAATGACTAATAGTGCACATTTTCATGTGTTTACTTATCAACCGTATATCTTTGTTGGTCTATTCAAATATTTTTCACTTTTAAAAATTTGGGCTGCTCTTTTTTTCTTACTGTTGAATTTTGAGAGGTTTCATATAGTCTAGATGCAAGTTCTTTACCAGATATATGCTTTGCAAAGATTCTTTCCTAGTCTGTGGATTGTCTTCTCAATCGTCTTATAGAGCAGTTCAGATATATATATATTTTCATTTGCTCTCAGTGTGTTTTGAGGAACAAATTTTAAATTTTGATGTAGTTCAGTTTACCAGCCCGTTCTTTTGGATTGTACTTTTGGTGTTGTGTCTCACAAATCCTTGAGCTAACCCAAGGTCACACATGTTTCTGTAATGTTTTCTTCTAAAAATTTTATAGTTTTAGATTTTGCATTTAGGTTTAAATACTTTTTAATTTTTTTACATGATGAATGATATACATCCAAGTTCATATATATACATATATATGTCCAATTGTCCCAGCACCATTTGCTGAAAGAGTATCTTCTCAGCCAGGTGAAGTGGCTCATGCCTGTAATTCCAGCACTTTGGGAGGCCAAGGTAGGAGGATTATTTGAGGATAGGATTTTAAGCCCAGCTGAGTCAGCACAGTAAGACCCTCATCTCTACCAAAAAAAAAAAAGACTATCCTTTCTGTACTCCATTGTCTTTGTACCTTTGTCAAAAATCATGTGTTCATATATGCATGGGTCTTTTTCTAGAATCTTTATTCTGTCCCATTAATCTATTTATTTATCTATATACCAAAATAACGCAGTATTGATTACTGTAGTTATATAATGGTTCTTGAAATCAGGTAGTGTTAGCCCTCCAATTTTGTTCTTTTTCAAAGTTGTCTTGGTCGTTCTAGAGCCTTTGCCTTTCCACATGAACTTTAGAATCAGCTTGTCAATTTCCACAAGAAAAGCCAGCTTGGATTTTGATTAGCATTGCAATGACTACGTAGATCAGTTATGGGGGGAAGCTGACATTCTGACAATCTTGAATCCTCTGACTCTGGACAAAGTGTGTATCTCCATTTATTTAGGTCAGTTTAATTTCTTAGCAGGATTTTGTAGTTTTCAGTGGATAGGTGTACTGAGTTGAATCATAGCCCCTGCCCTAAAGATATGCCCATGTCCTAATATCCAGGGCCTGAGAATGTGACTTTATTTGGAAAAAAAAAAACCTCTGAGATATAATTAAACGTCTCAATATAAAGAGATCACCCAGAATTTTATCCAGATGGGCTCTAAATCCAAAAACAAGTTTTTGTAAGAGAGATACAGAGAAAGAGAGAGGGAGGAGAAGGTGATGTGAAGATGGAGGCAGAGATTGGAATGATGGGGCTACAAGCCAGGAAATACCAAGGAACATCTGAAGCCAACAGCAGCAGAAAGAGGCAAAGAACAGACTGTTCCTTAGAAATTTTGCAAGTACTTCAGCCCTACCAACGCCTTGTCAGACAGACTTCTGGATTCCAGCACTGTTAGAGAATAAACTGTTGGTTTAAGCCACCAAGTTGGTGGTAATTTGTTATGACCGCCCCAGGAAATGAATACAACAGGTCTTTCACATTTTCTGGCAGATTTATCCCTAGTATTTTATCTTTTTGATGCTATAGTAAAGGACATTGTTTTTCCAATTTCAATTTTGGATTGTTTGTTGCCAATTTATAGAAACAACTGATTTTTGTGTGTTGACCTTGTATCCCTCTGCTTTGCTAAGCTCACTCATTCGATCTGGTAGCTTTGCTTTTCTAGATTATCTGATTTTCTACATAGACAATAACGTCTGAGAATAAAAATGGTTTTACTTTCTATTCTCCGTGTCTTTTATTTCTTTTATTTCCTGATTGTGTTAGCAGTGGCAACTCTGTACAGGTCTGCAGCAACCTCAATTCTTGCCTCCTCAGAAGAAAGAATTTGAGAGGCATAAAGCAGAATGACAGACGGAGGTTAAGTTTTGGAGAAGGAGAGAAAGTTTACTAAAAAGCTTTAGAGCAGGAATGAAAAGAAGTAAAGTACACTTGGAAGAGGGCCAGGCTGGCGACTTGAGAAATTCAAGTGTGGTTTGACCTTTGACTTAGGGTTTTAAACATTGGCATACTTCTGGGGTCGTGCATGACTTCTTCCCTGATTCTTCCCTTGGGGTCAGCTGTCCGAATGTGCAGTGGCCTGCTAGCGCTCGGGAGAGGCCGCATGCGCAGTGTGTTTACTGGAGTCGTATGCACGCTCACTCTGGGTGTTTTTCCTCTACCAGTCTAGCATTCCTAGAGGAAGGTCATATACCAGTTAAACTCCACCATTTTGCCTCTTAGTGCACATGCTTGAGCCCACTCATCCAACTCTTGAGATTTTATCGGGAAGCTGCTGATCACCAGTTTTAGGTGTTTCTGTCTATTGGGAAACTGCCTTTCCCTTGTGCTGGCTGCAACCAATAATTATTTCAGAGAGACAGTTTAATAACTGCCTGGCCATCACCTGATGTTTGCCTGACATTCCTGATGGGGGTGCCTCACCTGCCCTGCTCACATCTAACTACCCATTCTAACAATTGCACTAGTGAGAACCTCTAGTGCAAGGCTGAATAGGAGTGGCAAGAACATGTATTTTGGAATTGCTCCTGATCCTATGGGATCCGTGTTAAGACTTTCATCGTTACTAGGTACGATGGTGCCTGTAGGTTTTCTGTAGCTGCCCTTTATCAGGTTGAGAAAGTTCGTATTATCAACTTGCTGAAAATTTTTATCAAAAATCTTGTTGGATTTCATCAAATGCTTTTTCTATCTTAAGATTACCACATTTTTCTTTTCTCAGTTTGTTAACATGGTAATTTCCTCATGAATGAAGGGATTGGTACTCATCTGAATACTCCAGGGTGTCTCTCTGCAGATCCTCAGGGGTTTTTGCCTCTGTGCCTTTCTCCTCTCTGGATTCTGCTTCATCAACTCAAGCTGCCTTGGTCTCCCAGGCCCTCAGCTCCATCTTCTCAAGTCCAGGAATCTTCCAGGTTCTGCCTCTGTTCTCTCTTTGCTACGATCTGGAAGCTCTCTCAGGGTGGTAAGCTGTGGCGATTGTGCAGTTCACAGTTTTTTCTCATCTCTCAGGGATCACTGTCTTTCATTGCCTGAGGTCCAGTGTCTTAAATGCTATTGTTTTTGTCATTGTGTGTGTGTGCCTGTTTCAGGAGGGAGGTAAGTCCAGTTCCTGTTACTCCATCTTGGCTGGAAGGGGAGGTCATATATAGTTTGTGTAAGTTTTTTCAAAAGGATGTTATACGTATTTCTTTTTTCTAGCTTTCTATTATGGAAAATTTCAAATGTATTCAAACATAGAGAAAATAGAATAATGAATCCCAATGTATTCATCACCCAGCTTTAACAATGATATTGACGGCCAGCTTTGTTTCACCTATAATTCAGTTCACTTCTCTGCCTATGCCCTGATCTTATGAGGATACTTTCCCCCTACCAATTTTGAAACAAATTGCACACATTGTATAATTTTACTTGCAGATAACTCAGTTTTTATCTCTAAAATATATGACTTTTAAAAACAAATGATAGGCCAGGTGTGGTGGCTCATGCCTGTAATCCCAGCACTTTGGGAGGCTGAGGCGGGCAGATCACGTGACATCACATGTTTGACACCAGCCTGGCCAACATAGTGAAACCCTGTCCCAACTGAAAATATAAAAATTAGCTGGGTATGGTGACATATGCCTGTAATCCCGGCAACTCGGGAGGCTGAGGCAGGAGAATTGCTTGAACCTGGGAAGCAGAGGTTGAAGTGAACCAAGATTGTGCCACTGCACTCTGGCACAGAGAGAGACTTCATCTCACAAACAAACAAAAGCAAATGATAATCATTCTTTAATATAATAAAATATCTAGCTGTTTTCATTGCTACTTTACAACAGTTTATTCATATATGGATCCTAACCAGGTCTACACGTTGTATTTGGTGGATAGGTCCTTTTCAACATACTGATTCCTCCCTAGTTTCTCCCTTGTAATTTATTTATTGAAGAATGCACATCATTTGTCCTGTATAGCTTCTTAAAGAATGGTTATTCTGGTTGCATCTCCATGTTGTCTTCAATGTGATTCTTTATCGTCTGTAAAATTCGTAGTTAGAGGATGTGATTCAGGTTCCAGTTTTGGGTAAATATTTCAGAGGCTGTCGTGTATAGTACCATCAGCAGTTTATAATGTATTATTGCATCTCTTTTGTAGTGTTCTAGTAGCATCCTGTGCACACCCCCACCATAGTATAGTCTCGTAGCTCATATTTGTCAGCTCAGGCTGCTGTAGCAAAATCCCACAGACTGAGTGGCTTAAACAACAGAAATTTTATTCTTACAGTTCTAGAGGTTAAAAGTCCCAGAGTAAGATCTGGCAGGGTTGATTCCTGGGGAGGGCTGTTTTCTTGCCTCATAAATGTCCACCTTCTTGTTGCGTCCTCACATGGTGGAGAAAGACCTCTGGTATCTTTCTCTTCTTATAAAGGCACCAGCCCTATCAGATTACGAGCTCATCCCCACTTTACAAGCTGATTTAACCATAATCACTTCTTTACAGGCCCCCATCTCCAAATATAGTCACATGGAGTTTGGGGCTTCAACACGTATTTTGTGGTGACACAAACATTCAGTCTAATACATACCTTAAATCTTTCTTAAAAATAAATTTTAAAAATAGTATTTGCAGGTTAAGAAAAGTTGCAAAGATGCTACAGAGAATCCCTGTATACTCCTGACCCATTTCCCCATTGTTAATGCTCTAGGTCACCATGGTACGTTTATCACAGCCAAGAAAACAGCATCGGCACATTGTTATTAACTACACGTGATGCTTTATTTAGAGTTCATCGATTTTTCCTCAATTTTTTTTTCTGTTCCAGGATCCAATCCAAGATGCCACATTACATTTACTCATTCTGTCTCCTTAGACTTCTCTGGTCTATGACAGTTTCTCAGACTTCCCTTGTCCTTGATCACCTTGGTAGTTTTTAGAAGTACTTCCCAGGCTTTTGCAGAATGCCTTTCAATTTGGGGTTGCCTGATGTCTTTCTCACAGTTAGTTGGGATTATGGGCTTGGGAAAGAAGGCTGCAGAGGTAAAGTGTCATTCTCATCACAGTATATTATGGATACATGCTATCTACATGACATTACTGATGAGGTTAACCTTGATCACATGGCTGAGGTAGGGTTTGTCAGGTTTTTTTTTCACTGTAAACTTATTCTCTGTCCCCACAACCCCACTTCCATAACTCTATTTTTTGGAAGCAAGTTACTAAGTGCATCTCCCATTTGGGGGAGCAGAGAGGGAATTAGCTACATAAATTAATCCTGAACTCTTCTGTACAGGCAATTTATTTAATCTCCCCCATTTATTTCATGTTGAAACATTTATTTATATCTATATGGATCCATGGATATTTATGTTACACCTTTTGTATGGCTCATGCACCATACGAAAACATGTAGTGAGCTAGATGGGCCTGCAGGCCATAGTTTTCTGATCCCTAGTTTAGAAGACTCCTCAGGAAACACTATTTTGAACAGTATTCCCTGAGTTATTCTATTGTATGAGTCCATTCTTACACTGCTATAAAGAACTACTTGAGAGTGGTAATTTATTAAAAAAAAAAGAGAGGTTTAATTGACTGACAGTTCTGCAGGCTCTACAGGAAGCATGCCTGGGAGGCCTCAGGAAACTTACAGTGATGGGCAAAGGCAAAGGGGAAGACAGCACATCTTCACATGTTGAAGCAGGAGAGAGAAAAGCCAGGGGGAAGGTGCTACACAGTTACAACCAGATCTTGTGAGAACTTACTATAATGAACATAACAAGTGGGAAGTCCGCCCCCATGATTCAGTCACCTCCCATCAGGCCCCTCCTCCAATACATGGGGATTACAATTTGACATGAGATTTGGGTGGGGACACAGCCAAACTATGTCATCTGTGTTCATGTAAGTTTGTGGTCTTTACATATATAAAGGTTGCATTGGCTGAATAGAAAATCCCTTTTCCATTTCTGTAAAGAAAGACTATTGGAATTTTTATAGAAATTGAATTTATTCTGTAGATTACTTTGGATAATATTTACATCTTAACAAGACGCTTATATCAGTCTGTTCTCGCATTGCTATAAATAAATACCTTAGACTGGGTAATTTATAAGAAAAGAGGTTTAAGTGGCTCACAGTTCGACAGGCTGTACAGAAATCATGTCAGCATTTGCTTCTGAGACCTTGGAGAGCTTTCTCTTATGGCAGAAGACAAAGCCAGAGCTGGAGGAAGAGAAAGAAAGGGGAGGTACTACACGCTTTTAAACAACCAGATCTTGTGAGAACTCATTCACTAGAGAGTACCAAGGCTGGGATTGTGCTAAACTATTCATAAGAATTCTGCCCCTCACAATTCAATCACCTCCCACTGGGCCCCACTTTCAACATTAGGGCTTACAATTCGAGATGAGATTTGGGTGAGGACAATATCCAAACTATATCATTCCATCTCTGGCTCCTCCAAATCTCATGTCCTACTCACATTGGAAAATACAATCATGCCTTCCCAACAGTCCTCCTGAGTCTAAACTTATTCCAGCATCAACTCAAAAGTCAAAGTCCAAAATCTCATTTGAGATAAGGCTAGTCCCTTCCACCTATAAGCCTGTAAAATAAAGACCAAGTGAGTTACTTCCAAGATACAATGTGGGTACAGGCATTTGGCAAATACTCCTGTTCCACAAGGGAGAAACTGGCCAAAAGAAAGGGTCTCCAGGCCATGTGCAAGTCTGAAACCCAGCAGGACAATCATTAAATCTTAAAGCTCCAAAATAATCTTCTTTGACTCCATGTCTCCAATCCAGGGCACACTGGTATAAGGGTGGGCTCCCAATTCCTTGGGAAGCTCCACCCCTGTGGCTTTGCAGGGTTCAGCCCCCATGCCTACTCTCACAGGCTGTTGTTGAGTGCTTGCAGCTTATCCAGGCATATGGTGCAATCTGTCAGTGGCTCTACCATTCTGGGTTTGGAAGATGGTGGCCCTCTTCTCACAGCTCCACTAGGCAGTGCCCCAGTAAGGACTCTGCATAGAGGCCCCCAATGCCACATTTCCCCTCTGCACTTCCCTAGTCGATATTCTCCATGAATGCTATGCACCTGCAGCAGGCTTCTGCCTAACCATCCAGGCTTTTCCATACATCCTCTGAAAT
Source organism: Aotus nancymaae (assembly GCF_030222135.1). Taxonomy (NCBI): domain Eukaryota; kingdom Metazoa; phylum Chordata; class Mammalia; order Primates; family Aotidae; genus Aotus; species Aotus nancymaae. Next base: position 25,170,537 of record NW_026988455.1, read on the forward strand.
CTAGGTGGAGACTCCCAAGCCTTAACTCTTGCACTGTGTGAACCCACAGGCTTAACACTAGGTGGAAGCCACCGAAGCTTATGGTTTGCATCTTCTGAAGCAGCAGCCTGAGCTGTACCTGGGCTCCTTTGAGCCATGGTTGGAGTTGCAGTGGCTGGGATGCAGGGAGCAGTGTTCTGAGGCTGTGCAGGACAGTAGGGCCCTGGGCCTGGCCCACAAAACCACTAAGTCCTCCTAGGCCTCCCACCCTGTGATGGGTGGGGCTGCCACAAAGGTCTCTGAAATGCCTTCAAGGGCTTTTCCCCATTGTCTCTGTTATTAGCATTTGGCTCCTTTTTACTTCTGCAAATTTTGCAGGCTGCTTGAATTCTTCCCCTGAAAATCAGCTTTGCTTTTCTACCAGATGGCCAGGCTGCAAATTTTCCAAAATTGTTTGCTTTGCTTCCCTTTTAAATATGAGTTCCAGTTTCAGGCCATTTCTTTGCTCACACATATGAACATAGGTTCTTAGAAGCATCCAGATAACCTCTTTGTAAGGCCGGTTGCCTTGCTGGGAGCTTGGACACGCCCACCCCCCCCACGCCTAGAAACTACGTCACCACTCCATGCCCACTTCTGCACTCAGCACGCAAATCTGCACTCAATACCAAGCTCTGCACTCAGCACCTAGCCTGCCGTTAAACTCCCCCACGCCCACTTCTGCACTCAGCATGCAAATCTGCACTCAACACTAGCCTCTGCACTCAGCACTTAGCCAACCGTTGAAGAACCCTGCCAAAATTTAAAAGAAGCCCCGCCAAAACCTGCCCAGTAACATTTTGCATCCTGCTTACCTGCCAATGGCAACTTGCCCCATCCATGTCCTGCTTCCCCACAACCAATCAAAATGCCTCCACTCCCTATAAAACCCCACGTCTGAGAGGAGTCAAGCGCGACTTCTCCGGCCCCTCCTGTCAGACCGCAGAACCTGGCTCAGGAGCTGATTAAATTTCTTTATTCCAATAACTTGCCTCAGTTGCCTCATTTAAACCTTACACTCTTGAATGCTGCTTAGGAATTTCTTCCAAGGCTGGGAAATTTTGTGGCTAATGCCTGTAATCCCAGCACTTTGGGAGGCCAAGGTAGATGGGTAACTTGAGGTCAGGAGTTTGAAACCAGCCTGGCCAACATGGTGAAACCCCATCTCTACTAAAAATACAAAAATTAGCCAGTCATGGTGGTGCATGCCTATAATCCCAGCTATTTGGGAGACTGAGGCACAAGAATCAGTTCAACCTGGGAGGCAGAAGCTGCAGTAAGCTGAGATCCACTCCGGCCTGGGTGACAGACAAAAAAACAAATTTCTTCTACCAGATAACCTAAAACATCACTCTCAAGTTTAAAGTTCTACAGATCTCTAGAGCAAGAGCACAGTACAGTCAAGTTCTTCACTAAAGCATAGCAAAAGTGACCTTTACTCATGTTCCCAATAAGTTCCTTATTCCTGTATGAGACCTCCTCTGCCTGGTCTTCATTTTCCATATCACTATCAGTATTTTGGTTGCAACAATGTAACAAGTCTCTAGGATTTTATAAAATTTCCCTCATGTTCCTGTCTTCTTCTGAGCCCTCTACATTCTTCTAATTTCTTCCTGTTACCAAATTCCAAAGCTGCTTCCATGTTTTCAGGTACCTTTATAGAAATGCCTCACTTTTTGATACCAATTTTCTGTATCAGCCTGTTCTTGCATTGCTATAATGAAATACATGAGACTGAGTAATTTATGAGAAAAGAGGTTTAATTGGCTTATGGTTCCACAGGCTATGTAAAAGCATGGCAGCATCTACTTTTGGAGAGGCCTCAGGGAGCTTTTATTCATGGTGGAAGGCAAAGCTAACACAGGTATCTTCACATGGCCAGAGCAGGAGGAATAGAGAGAGAGGGAGGAGGTGTTATATGCAACTCACTCACTATATAGTACCAAGGGGGGATAGTGCTAAACCATTCCTGAGAACTCTGCCCACCGTGATCCAATCACCCCCTTCAAGCTCCACCTCCAACACTAGGGATTACATTTCAACATGAGATTTGGTCAAGGAGAACATTCAAACTATATTAACACTTGAGTATCTGAAATCATTGTCCTCTTGCAAAGTGTTGCTTTTGAAAAGTCTGATGTCAATCTGGTATCATTTCCCTTATAGATGACGGTCTTTTCCTCTCTGATTGCCCAAAGGGTTTTTTTCTTCTTCTTTTTAAAATCCAACAGTTTTACTAGAACATTTCTCATTGTCGGCCAGCTATGTTGATTTTCCCATGTAAATGGAGTAACTTTTCAGTATATAGTTTTAAGTCTTCTTTTATTGAACACTTTTTGTTGCATTATAGTTTTTTAACATTTTTTCCATTATTTTTGTTTAGGTACTCCTATTATACTTATGTTGAATCTTGTGTGCATGTCTTCTATATCTATCACTTTTTCTCAAATCTTCTAAATCTTTCCTTATTAAAAAAATGTTTTTTTCTTCTCATCTCTTGGTTTTCTTGTAGACTTACTTCTCTTGAAGACTTATTTGCCCATCTAGTTTAATCTTTAGCTTCTGAAAGTTTCTCTTTTCATTTCTAATTATTGAGTTCATCATCTTCTCTTCAGATCTTCCTTTATCAAATCATCTCATCTGAGTTTTCGCATCCTAAATTTTGCTGTTCTAAGTCTCTTAATTTTTAGATGAATGAAAAGTCTGGCATGAGGAAGTAACTGATTGTGCTAAAGCCAACCCAAATTTGTTAATTTTTAGAGCTCATTTTGGAGTGTTGGATAATAGTCTTTATTTTGTGAGCACATATTTCTGGCATACTTTGATCATTTATAGGGATGTCATTCTGCACACCAATTCATCATTTTCTTATTTTAATAATTTTATATGGTATTAAACTATAGTCCTTTACTATTTATCATACTATTTGAATTGGGACAGAACTGCTTTCCTAACTTCATAGCTTAAGGGCTTCTTTTTCTGTAGTTTTTGAAATAATGAAAAAAATGACTTCAAACTTGCTGTTACTCTTCCTACTTTTAATTAGTCTAATTCCTTTGTCCCAAATTTCTCCCTCTTCTTCAAATTGAGTTCTATTTCCAGCAGCATCCCCTTACTGGGAGGCTTTCCTGGAAAGGAGCTTTGGCTTATTGGTTTTGAGAATTTATAGAGCTCATACACTGCCAGGAATACTTGAGGGACCTGAGACTCTTTTACAGGGTCTGAAAAGTTAATTTGTTTTCTTTCTTATACTAAGATGTTAGGTGCATTTTTCACTCATGAATGTATAGTGGGAATTTCCAGAGGTTACATGATGCGTAATACTATAATATAGATTATTGTATCAGAGGCAGCTATGAGAATCTACCTGTCTTCTATTAAGTTAGATCTTAAAGAGACTTGCACACATTTAAAACAATGCCACTCTTCTCACTAACTTTTTTTGGATCATTTTGAGATATATGGTTATTTTTCATTTATATAACAAGTTCTGAATGGGTTAATTATATTCTTTTAAAATGGGTTAAGAAATTCCTGTTTAAATTTCTAATTATTTTTAGAATAGGAAAGGGGTCCTAAGACAAAAAAGGACTGCTGCATTAGGAGCCACTGCAGTATGTGTGTCTATCAGTTATTCTATATCTTTGTTGATTTTTTTTTGGTCCAGGAGTTCTATCAGTTGCTGAGAGTGGGGTGTTGAAGTTCCTACCTATACTTGTAGAGCTGCCTATTTCTCCTTTCAGATGAGTCAATGTTTGCCTTATGTACTCTGAAACTGTTATTTGGTGTGTACATATTTAGGATTGTAATATGTTCTTTGTGAAGTGATCCTTTTATCATTGTCTAGTAATTTTTTTTGCTCTAAACTCTACTTTATACCTAATATATATTTTTAAAAGTAATGTTTGCATGATATATCTTTTTCTATTCTTTAACTTTTAACAACTTGTGACTTTAGTGAGTTTCTTGTAGACAGCATATTATTAATCATGATTTTTAAATCACCTCTGCCAATTGTTTGATTGGTGTATTGAGACCACTTGAATTTAAATTATTTGCTGATATGTCAGAGCTTAAATCAGCCATTTTATTACTTGTGCTCTGCTTACTTTCTGTGCTTCTCATTCCTCTGTGTTTTTTTTTTTTTTTCCCTACTTTCCTGTGGGTTACCTAAACATTTTATTTGATTGATTGATTTTTTTTTTCTGAGACAGAGTTTCGCTCTTGTTGTCCAGACTGGAGTGCAATGGGCTCATCTTGACTCATGCAACCTCTGCCTCCTGGGTTCCAGTGATTCTCCTGTCTCAGCCTCCCAAGTAGCTGGATTACAGGTACCCACCACCACATCCAGCTAATTTTTGTATTTTTAGTAGAGACAGGTTTCACCATTTTGGTCAGGCTGGTCTTGAACTCCTGATTTCAGGCAATTCACCCACCTTGGTCTCCAAAAGTGCTGGGATTACAGGTATCAGCCACCGTGCCTGGCCTACTTGGACATTTTCTAAAAATCACTTTTGTATAGTTTCCTTAGTGATTACGCTAGGTAGTACATATATCCAAATGTAACTTAGTACAGTCTAACATCTACTGATGTTTTGTTACTTTAATTGAAGTAGAGAAACTTTGCTTCCACAATGTCCTCATACCCTTCCTAGTTCTTAAATATAATTGCCTTAGGTATTTATTCTATATACATTAAACACCAGATCAAATGGTAAAATTTTTACTTCAACCATTACATGTAATTTAATAAACTCATGTGGCTAGTCCATTATATTTACTCATTCCAATGTTCTTTTTTCCTTTCAGCAGTTCCAAGCCATCTTCTGTTATTATTTGCTTTTATTTATAGAACTCCCTTTACCCATTCTCTGATCAGGTAGTCCCTTATGAACATTTATGCAAAAATTATCCACAAAGTACTACAAATTCAGTAGCATTTTAAAAGAACTGTATACCATGACCAAATAGAATTTATTTCAGGAATGCACAGATAGTACTACATATGAAAATCAATCAATGTAATATACCACATTACAGAAAAAAGAAAACAACCCACACAATCACCTCAATTGAAGCAGAAAAAGCATCTGACAAAATTTAACACTCTTTCATGATAAAAACATGAAACAAACTAGGAATGGAAGGAAACTATCTCAACAAAATAAAAGTCATATATCAAAAACCTACAGCTAACATCACACTCAAACATCATGGTGAAAGACTGAAAGCTTTTCCTCTAAGATCAGGAACAAGGCCAGATGTCTGCTTTTGCCACTTCTATTCAACATAGTACTAGAAATTTTAGCCACAGCAATTATGCAAAATAAATAAATGGCATCCAAATTGGAAATGAAGCAGTAAATTATCTGCAAATGACATAATCTTATAAAGAAAACCCTAGAGAGTCCACAAAATACCTATTAAAACTAGTAAGTTCAGCAAAATAGCAGGATACAAAATAAACACATCAAAATCAGTTGCATTTGTATACACTAACAATGAACAATCTAAAAGAAAATTACAAAAACAGTTCCATTTAAAACAACATCAAAAAGAGTAAAATACTTAGAATTAGCCAAAGAAGTGAAAGACTCCTACAATAAAAACTAAAAAATTTTGCTGAAATAGATTAAATAATATAAACACATCCTGTGTTCATGGATTGGAAGAATGTTTTTAAAATGTCAAAACTACCCAATGTGATCTACAGATTTAGTGGAATCTCTATCAAAAACCCAATGATTTTTTTTGTAGAAATAAAACAAACTCACTGTAAAATTCATATGGATTCTCAAGGGATCTTTAATAACCAAAACAATACTGAAAAATAACAAAGCTGTATAACTCACACTGATTTCAAAACTTACTACAGAGCTATATTAATCCAAACAGCATGGCACTGGCAAAAAGACAGACATATGAACCAAAGAGGCAAAATAGAGATCCCATAAATAAGCTCTTGCATATATGGTCAAATTACTTTTTTTTTTTTTTTTTGAGATGGAGTCTTGCTCTGTTGCCCAGGCTGGAGTGTAGTGGTGCAATTTTGGCTCACTGCAACCTCTGCCTCCCAGTTTCAAGCAATTCTCATGCCTCAGCCTCCTGAATAGCTGGGAATACAGGTGCATGCCCAGCTAATTTTTGTACTTTTAGTAGAGATGGAGTTTTGCCACATTGGCCAGGCTAGTGTTGAACTCCTGTCCTCAAGTGATCTGCCTGCCTTGGCCTCCCAAAGTGCTGGGATTGCAGGTATGAGCTACCCATGAGCCACCATGCCTAGCCACGTTTTTTTTTTTTTTTTTAGAGAGGGTCTCCTTATGTTGCCAGGCTGGTTTTGAACTCCTGGGCTCCAGCAATCTTCCTGCCTCATCTTCCCTAGTAGCTGGGATTACAGGCCCATACCACCACATCCAGTTTCAAATAACTTTTGATAAGGGTATCAAGACTGAAGCAATACAGTCCTTTTCAACAACAAGTAGAGCTGTGAAAACTAGACATCCACATGCAAAATAATGAGGTTGGACCCTTACCTAATGTCATGTAAAAAAATGAACTTAAAATGGTTGAAAGACCTAAATGTAAAACCTAAAGCAATAAAACTATTAGGCAGAAACAAAACAAAACAAAACAAAACAGGGCAAAAACTTCACAATATTGGATTTGGCAGTGATTTCCTGGACATGGTAACATAAAAGAAATAGAAAATTGGACTTCATGAAAATTTTAAAAAATTGTGCATCAAAAGACACAGTCAACAGCGTAAAAAAGCAACCCATAGAATGGGAGAAAATATTTGCAAATCACATCTTTAATAAGGATTTTACATTCAGAATATATAGAGAACTCACAAAACTCAACAACAAAATACAATCCAACTGAAAAATGAGCAAAGGACTTGAATAGACATTTATCCAAAGAAGACACATGAAAGGGCAACAGGCACATGAAAAGATGCTCAATATCACTAGTCATTAGGGGAATACAAATCAAAACTACAATGAGATACCACTTCACCTCCATTAGGAAGGCTGTTATCAAAAATACGCAGAAAATAACAAGTGTTGGCAAGGATGTGGAGAAACTTAAACCCTAGTGCACTGCTGGTGGAAACATACAATGGTATAGCCGCTGTGGAAAACAGTGTGGTGGTTCCTCAAAAATTTAAACACAGGATTACCATATGATCCAGCAATTCCACTAATGGCTGTATACCCAAAGGAATTGAAGTAGAGTCTTGAAGAGATATTTGTATACCCATGTTCATAGCAGCATAATTCACAATAGCTAAAACATAAGCAACACACGTGTCTATTGACAGATGAATAGATAAGCAAAGTATGGTATATACACACAATGGAATGCTATTCCACTTTAAAGGGGAAGGAAACTTTGCATTATACTACAACATGGATGAACTTTGAAGACATTTTGCTAAGTAACAAAAGACAAATACTGTATTATTCCACTTACATAAAGTATTTAGAGTGGTTAAAATGAGAGACACAAAATAGAATGGTGTCGCCAGGGGCTGGTGTGTTCGAGGAATGGGGAGTTCTTCTTTAGTAGGTATAACATTTCAGTTTTACAAAATGATGAGTTAAATATATGGATAGTGGTAATGGCTGTACAACATGTATGAATGTACTTAATAACACTCGACTATATACTTAAACATGAATAAAATGGTAAGTTTTGTTATACATATTTTACTACAGTAAAAAAAATAGAAAATACATGAACAAGCACTAGAGAAAAGAAACACAAATTGCTCAAAACATGTAATAAGGTAACACAGTTGAGGTACTATCTCATACGAAACAGATCTGGCAAAAATCAAAAAGTCAGTCAATACTAAGTGTTGACAAGGACACACAGCACTGGGAACTCTCATTTACTGCTGTTGGGAGGATGAATTGGTACAATCATTTTGAGAAATAATTTGTCATTACACAGGAAACTGAAATTGTCCATACCCTAAAGTTCACAAATTCTACTCTTAGCTACAAAGCCTACAGAAACTCTTGCACATGTACACTCAGAGACATGTGAAAATATGAACAACCCAAATGCCCATCACAAATAAAAGAGGCAATCTGTGGAATATTCACACAATGGAATGCCATACAGCAGTGAACACAAGCTACAGCTTACACATCAATATGGAGAAATGTGAATAGCATGTTGAACAGAAAAGGCAAGTCACAAGAGAATACACATTGCATTGTTCAATTTATGTAAAGTTTATAAACGGGCAAAATCAAGAACTATGTTGTTTAAGATAGAATTTTGAAGAAATACACAAAAGTTTTAGTGGAAGAACTGAGAGAGAGCAGCGAAGGTTGTCTTACTAGTCTACTAGGGGCTCTATAATGAAGTACCACAGACTGGGTGGCTTAAATAATAGAAATTTACTGTCTCATGGCTCTGGAGGCCAGGAGTCTGAGATCAATGTGTCTCCAGGTTGGTTCTTTCTGAGGCCTCACTTCTTGGCTTGTAGATGATAATTTTCTCTCTGTCTCCACATAGTCTTCCCTTTGTCCATGTTTGTGTTTCAATCTCTTCTCTTTTTTAAAAAACTTGAGACAGGGTCTCCCTCTGTCACCCAGGCTGGAGTGCAATGGTGCAATCTCTGCTTACTGCAACCTCCACATCCCAGGCTCAAGTGATCCCACCTCAGCCTCCCAAGTAGTCAGGACCACCACAGGCAAGAGCCACCATGCCCAGCAATTTTTTTTTTTTTTTTGTAGAGACCGAGTTTCACCATGTTGCCCAGGCTGGTCTCAAACTCCTGGCCTCCAGTTATCTGCATGCTTTGGTTTCCCAAAATGCTGGGATTACAGGCATGAGCCGCTGTGTCTGGTGTCAATCACTTCTTCTTATAAGAACACCAGTCAGATTGGAATTGGGACCACCTAAATGACATCATTTCACTTTAATTACCCCTTTAAAGACCCTACCTCCAAAGACAATCACATTCTGAGGTACTGGGGTTAGGACTTCAACATATGAATTTTATGGGGGACACATTCGATCCAAAATACTTCCCCATCTCTTTGGACTGTGTGGTAGTCAGGTAGATGAATTTAATTATATTTAACAAAAAAGTTAATTAGCATTCTGTTCCAAGGAAACAGAACTGAGTTTTGAAGGACATGTTGAATATTAATCTTCCAGCATTGTATATAAGGAATGAAAGTGTGGACTAAAGGAGGTATCTAGATGGTAGACAGTGCCAAACTAATTAGGGTGACAACAGAGGTACAGAAGATGTGGTGGACAAGCAGTGCTGTAGGTATGGATATGCACTAGACTTGTGTCTTAGTCCACCTTGGGAAGGCCAAGATCCAAGATGCCAGCCATTAGTGAAGTTTGCTAGCTGCTTCCAAAATGATGCCTGCAATGCTGCATCCTCCAGAGGGGAGGAATGCTGTGTCCTTACATGACAGAGATGGAAGGACAAAAAAGGACCACATTTTTTCTGTCAAGTCTTTTTATAATAGCATTAATCAATGTATGAGAGTACAGACCCCACGACCTAAACACCTCCTGAAAGGCCACACCTCCTTAACACTATTGCATTGAGGATTAAGTTCCCAACACATGAATTCTGGGGTACATATTCAGATTGTAACATTCCATGTCTGACCCCCCAAAATAATGTCTTACTTGTAAAATACATTCATTCCATCCCTTTGCCCCTAAAGTCTTAACCTGTCCAGTAACAACTCAAAGCTAAAGTACACAGTCCCATCTAAATCAGATATGGGTGAGACTCAAAGTAAGAGTCATCCTGAGGCAAACTGTTCTCCAGCTGTGCGCCTGTGAAATTAAACAAGTTATATGCTTCTAAAATACAATGGTGGAACAGGCATAGGATAGACATTCCCATTCCAAAAGGGAGCAACAGAAAAGAAGGAAGGAGTAAGAGGTCCCACGTAAGTCCAAAACCTAACAGGACAAATATTAAATCTTTTTTTTTTTTAATTTCAATTTTTTTTGAGACAATGTCTTGCTCTGTCACCTAGGCTGGAGTGCAGTGTATATAATCATAGCTCACTGCAATCTTGAACTTTTGGGCTCAAGCAATCCTCCTGCCTCAGCCTCTCACATAGCTAGGACTACATATCTGTGCCATTCTGCCAAGCTAATTTTTTTTATTTTCGTAGAGATGGGGTCTCACTGTTGCCCAGGCTGGTTTCAAACTCCTGCCTCAAGGAATCCTCCCTCCTGGGCTTCCCAGTGGGTTGGAATTACACATGCAAGCTATTGTGCCCAGCCCAACATTAAATCTTGAAGCATGAGAATAATCTTTGACCCCATGTCCTACCTTACAAGTACATTGGGTTAGAGATTAGGTCCCCATGGCCTCAGGCAGGCCCACCCACATGGCTTTGCTGGGTGCAGCCAATGCTTAGCTTCCATGCACTGAAATAGCATGCCCTCAGCTTTCCCAGGCTGGCACTGTATACTGGTGCTTCTATACTTCTGGGGTCTCTGGGGTAGCCCCAATCCTATGACTTCATGAGGCATTGCCCTAGTGGGGGCTTTCTGCAGAGAATTAATTTGCCCTTGCAGTAGTTCTCTGCCTGGGCCCACTGAGACATTCCTTGAAATCTAGGTGAATGAAGCAAAGCCTCCACAGCTCTTGCACTCTGCACACCTGCAGAATTAAGCACCACATGGATGTGCCGAGGCTCACTGCTTGTACCTTCCAGAGCAGTGCCCTACCTGCACCTGGGCCTGCTGGAATCAGAACTGGGGTGGCCAAGGAGCACTGTGCCAGAGTGCAGGGTGCAGAGACCCAAGGTGGTTCTCAGCAGTGAGCACTCAGGTCCCATGGGCACCCTGGGCCCCTTCTCAAAATTTGTCTGTCCCCAGTGGTTGCCCCTTCCCCTTGTACCAAGATGTCCAGAATACCTTTCGGGTCACTCTCCCATTGTCTTGATAAATAGCACGTGGCTTTCTTCTATTCATACTAATTTTATCAAATCGTGGCCTGGCCACAGCCTGTGTGCTACTTCTAAACACTTTTTTTTTTTTTTCTTGAGATGGGAGTCTCGTTCTGTTGTCCAGGCTGGAGTACAGTGACACGTCTTGGCTCACTGCAACCTTTGCCTTCTGGGTTCAAGTGATTCTCTTGCCTCAGCCTCCCAAATAGCTGAGGTTACTGAGGTTACAGGCATTTAGTAGAGATGGTGTTTCACCATGTTGGTCAGGCTGGTCTTGAACTCCTGACCTCAAGTGATCCACCCACCTCGGCCTCCCAAAGTGCTGGGATTACAGGCATGAGCCGCCATGCCCGGCCCTAAACATTTTTTTTTTTGAAACAGAGTCTCACTCTGCCACCCAACCCAGCTCACTGCAACCTCTGCCTCCCACGTTCAAGTGATTCTCCTACCTCAGCCTCCAAAGTAGCTGGGATTACAGGTGCCTGCCACCACGCTCAGCTAATTTTTGTATTTTTAGTAGAGATAGGGTTTCGCCAAGTTGGCCAGGCTGATCTCGAACTCCTGATCTCAAGTGATCTGCCCGCCTTAGCCTCCCAAAGTGCTGGAAGTACAGGTGTGAACCACCACACCTGGCCTAACCATACGTTTGTATTCTTTACATGGCTGGACCAAGAATTGTCCAAATCTTTATGTTCTGCTTCCCTTTGAATTATAAATTATGTCTTTAAATCATTTCTCTTCTCCCATTTTAGCATAAGCAGTTAGGAGAAACCATACAGCATTCTGAACACTTTCTTACTTGGACTTTTCTTCTGCCAAATATTCTAGTTCATTGCTTCTAAGTTCTGCCCCTTACAAAGTCCTAGAACATGGACATGGACATAATTCAGCCATGTTCTTTGCCACTTTGTAACAAAAGATGGTCTTTCCCCCAGTTTCCAATGATATTCCTCATATCTATGACCTTATCAGAACGGTCTTTACTGTCCATATTTTTACTTATGCAGTTTCTTGGAAGAATGAGACTTTCCCTACAGCTCTCTTCTGAGCTCTCACCAGAATCGCCCTTAATGCTCCACTCATGGCAATACAAGCTTTTTCCTGCTTTCATTTCAAAACTCTTCTAGCCTCAACCCATTACCCAGTTCCAAAGCCGCTTCCACATTTTTAGGTATTTGTTTTAACAACACCCCACTCTGGTACCAATCTCTGTCTTGGTGCATTTTGTGCTGCTATAACAGAATAGCATAGGCTGGGCAACTTAAACAACAGACATTTATTCTCACAGTTCTGGAGGCTGGATAGGCCAAGTTCAAGGCACTGCCATCTGGTGAGGGTTGCTCTCTGCTTCCAAGGTGGTGCCTTGTATGCTGTGTCACCTGGAGGGGAGAACGCTGTGTCCTCATATGACTAAGTGAAAGGAGAAAAAAGAATCCCCTCCATCAGGTCTTTTAATTATGACATTAATTCATTCATGAGGGTGGTACTCTCATGACCTCCTAAAAGCCTGCACCTTCCTACTCTGTTGCATTGGGAATTAAGTTTCCAACACATGGATTCTGAGGGATAAGCAGCGCAGCTCCTAGAGGGATGAATGACTAAATAATAATTCCTGTCTGTCCCCAGAATTAGCAGAGGGCCAAGCAGAATAGGCACAGACATGTTGCTAAAAGAGTATGTTTCATATTTGTCACTTACAATTGTATTGGAACTCTACTGTGAGCATACAGGATAGTCTTAGAAAATAATTGATCACCTAATCAAAACGTACCAAAATTAATTCAGGAAATATCACCTACTAGTCCTGGAAATATTGAGTTTCATATTAGGTCGAACCACATGGAATGGCCAATGCTTGATCATTTTTTCCCAAAAAAAAAAAAAAAAAAAAAGGCCAATCCCTATGGTTCAACCTAAGTCAAAAGCCTGAGTAGTTTCCTTTTTTTTTTTTTTTGAGACGAGTCTCACTGTGTCACCCAGGCTGCAGTGCAGTGGTGTGAATGGCTTACTACAACCTTCGCCTCCCAGGTTCAAGTGATTCTCCTACTTCAGCCTCCTGAGTAGCTGGGACTACAGGTGGCCACCACCACACCAGGCTAATTTGTATTTTTAGTAGAGATGGGGTTTCACCATATTGGTCAGGCTGGTCTCAAATTCCTGACCTTGTGATCCACCCACCTTGGCCTCCCAAAGTGTTGGGATTACAGGCGTGAGCCACCGTGCCCGGCCTGTTTTCATTTTTAAGAGGAGACAAAAATGATAAAGCAACTCATTAAATCAAAACCAGAGGCTACTGTCAGACCACATTGTAAGGGTCAGGTAAGTAGGAGCCCATCCCCAAAATGTAATTTCTCTCTAAAATAGGCAATCTCAAGAGTGAAATATTTTCTCATTTTAATCAAGAAAGCCAAGAGGCAAGGGCTTAGCAGGCTTCTCTTACTATATAAATTTCAGTGCATGTATGAAACTTTTTTGTTGCAAAAGGTTTTACAACATTTAAGTCTTATGAGGATATTATTTTTAGTGACTGGAGGGCTTAGAACAAAGGCTTGTCAAACTCCAATACTGAATGGCTCCATTGTGATTACTTATAAATCAGTTTTATTGTCAGTGTTGGGCTAATCAGAGATTAGCTCATGCTTAAAAGCATAACTAAAAAAATAATGCACCACTGAGGAACAGGGTTTTGTTGAATTTTTCTCCTGCCACTTTATCTGCAAACAATTTGCACCCACCTAGCATAGAGAAAAGCTCTCTTAGGTAACACACTAATCTTGTGCCATTCATAAAAAGCATCACAGAGAATGTTGTTCTTGAAATATATTAATATATTTCAATGAAAATATATTAATGCTTGTTAATTTGAAACAATGAAGATCCTATGAGTAAACTGTCATTTTTAAATTGATCCCCCAAATTACATGGGGGCTGTCAGATGTCACAAACTTGGGATTACACTCTGCCTACATTATACTGTCCCCGGATATTTTTTCAGACATCTGGAGACTAGCCTGAAATAGCACCCAATCATATCAGCAAGTGTTCTCCATTTAAGAGAAAATAGAGAAACTTGATCTCTATTGAATTATGATATATGGTGTTTTTCATGGAATCCATAGTGATGAAGCAAATACTTTTTCTCAGGTAAGACTGGGAAGCTGGTTGAAGATATGACTAAGTAACTCAGCATAGATTTTCTGAGTTACATAAATAAATGGAGCAAGCTCTACCACCAGCAGCAATTTGTCTCAAAGGGCATTAGTAAGCTCTCTGAAGTAAGAAAAGGCCAGGGAGGGTAGCATCACACACTGGGGTCTGTTGGGGGGAAATAGGGGAGGGACAGCGGGGGGTGGGGTGTTGGGGAGAGATAACATGGGGAGAAATGCCAGATATAGGTGATGGGGAGGAAGGCAGCAAATCACACTGCCATGTGTGTACCTATGCAACAATCTTGCATGTTCTTCACATATACCCCAAAACCTAACATGCAATAAAAAAAAGAAAAAAAGGCAATAGTGGGAAGACATCATGTACTTCCTCTAAGTGTGATATACTAGAGAGCATCATATGATAGAAATAGAGCTGGCTCAGCCTTTTCCAGAGGACAGAAGATGTGTGATATTTTCACTAAATATGGACAGCACAGTGCTCTCTAATGCCATCATAAAATTCAGTGCTAAAGGGACCTCAAAGTCCCTGAGAAGGCACTTTGACTGGGCAGCCTTGCCAGGTTGAGTCCTAGAGGCAGGTAACATGAGCAGGGAGGAAGGCACAGCATGGAGTCCATCAGACTCCTTATCTCACATCACAGTTACGATTAAGACTTCTCAGGCCAGGCATGGAAGGGTCACTTGAGCTCAGGAGTTCAAGACAAGCCTGGGCAATATGGCAAAACTCTTATCTTCACAAAAATATACAAAAAATTAGGCAGATGTGGTGGCATGTGCCTGTAGTCCCATCTACTCAGGAGGCTGAGGTGGGAGGATCGCTTGAGGCTGGGAGCGGAGATTGCAGTGCGCCACTGCATTGCAGCTTGGGCTACAGAGCCCATCTTAAAAAAATAAATAAATGTAAATAAATGAAAAAAAAAAAAAAGACTTCTCTGTCAAGAGAATTCAGTGAGGTAATGGATATGGCTGGCCCATGGTAAGTTCTTAATATGTATGTACTCTCAACCTTCCCATTTCTGTTGAACTGAATTTTTCAACCTTATCACTTCTCCCACTTTGTGAGATTTCTATCCTCCAGGCTACAAAGAACTCCTCATCCAAATATGGGAAGGCAAGAATCTTGCCAGCATGGAGATTTTCTTCAGCTATTCCTCTTAGAACTCACCTCTCCCAGTCCCTCAGTGTCTGTCATGCTGCTGAACTGATGGAAGTCGTCTGTACTAACTAGAGCTTGGCTCACTGACTCAGCTGACAACTTAATCTACCTGTCAGGATAATCTAAGAGCAAAATTTCATCTTTATCATCAGATGTCCTAGAGCATCAAGGTAAAGAAGTACAAAACTAGGGTTATGGGTTGTTCTTTTTACTTTTATTCAAATAAATACAATACTTGTATATAGCCTGATTAATTTCCCTTGTCATATCTCTTCTTTCAGGTTTCAGGCTTAGATTTTTAGGCGTGCAGTGCTATGGTCACATTACGACTATCCTCTAAGTTGAAATAAGTATTTCAGCTGCACAGGCAAATAGTGGACTTGCCAAAAGACCTGTGGGTCATTTGCCCAAATGAGGCCGATTGAGATGAGAACAAATATCTTTTTTTGGTAAAAACTATTTTTATAATGTACCTTTGGACAAAAATGCAATTGTTTCTTCCCCTTCTTTCCCAGGCCAGGCACTTGAAAATCAGGCATTTCAGGGATGGGCAACCCAGTTCATTAATATCCATTGGATTTGATTTCCCAAGAAAATTAAAACTGTGAAAGAACACTGGATTTAGCATTTGGCATTAGAGTTAGTGATACTGATAATGACTGAAATATTTTTGATGTGCTACAGGTTAATTCAGAAATGAAGGAACTGGAGAAATTTCATTTGTTCTAAATTAGTCTTACTTCCCCTGAAATTCCATCTTTAAGTAATAACTTCTTTAGTTTGAAATTAGTCTGATTAATATCACCTTTATTGGGAAAAACTATTATCCTCTATGTGGCTTGGCCACATATTAATTTAAATAAAACTATGGCTTCAATTGCTAATTGATGGTTTAGCTTACAAGGAACTAGTTTAGGCAGTCACCCTTCTTATGAAGCTAGTTAAGGCTAATGTAACCTGTATGGTCAACTTCAGTTTAAAAATCTTAATTCTCATAAAAAAAGCAGCCAAATATAGAGCCTTGAGGCAAGTGGATTGATGGGGTAGCAGATTTGAGGCCAGGGCCAGGCTGCTCAAGCTAATACGCCATCAGCACAAACAGTGGCCCAGCCCTGGCTTCCTCCAACTCCAAGAGTCGCCTCTGCACAGTGACTGTGGCACCTGAGAGAGCAGGGCTGGCACAGAATCCCTGCCCTGCACGAATGTCCCTGTGGAGTCCCTGGGAGAACAGAGGCAAGCCCTGCTTCTTAGCAAGTTCCCACACTTTCTGCCTCTGATCCCACTTCCTCTGTAAAGATGCTATTTGGCTCAGCAGCAACCCAAGGGAGTGGGAATAAGGCTTCATGTGTTGAGAACTGCTCCTGCCTCCTTTTGACAGCCAAGGCTGGCAAGGTTGTTTGGAAATCTGACAAAGAGCAAGTATACTTTCCACAAGTAAAAAATCCCAAGCACTTCACAGGCACTCCATTAAAGTAAAACTAAATCTCTCTGAAAAATAATATGCTTTGAAACTCTTTGTTACATTCATAAAAAGAAAAGGAAAAACAAAAAATTTCGAAGTTTAAAAAAAAACCCTTTAAAAATATTGTAGCAATAGCCTTCTTAGTAACAAATACAAAACAGTTTAAGACACTTGGTGACTTTCTTAGTTCATTTGCTGGGGAATGGATACACAATGAAGTTTTACTATTAAAGTTAGGCATTTGGTAAAAACTCTAGGAAGAGTTCCATCAAGAAAATGGTTATTTTGGAAAAACAAGTTACAATTTTTTCTAAAATGTCAAAAGAAATAAAAATGTAAACACCATATACTTAAAATGTTAATACAATATTAACTCAGTCAAATAAATAAAAGAAAGTGGCACCAACTTTATGGCAATTTTTCAAAATAAAAATGTGGTTCAAGGATATTTAAAAATAAATAATTGGTTAAAATTGGGATGACCATTCTCAGCACAAACCAACAACATTTAAAATAAAGTGCTATGAGAAAAAGTAGTCCCACAAACTTCAACTTATTCACATATGAACAGAGATACTATCTGGATCTTTAGGTCTGAAATATTCACCACGAGGGAAAGCTAGAGGCCAGGCTTAGGGCCATCTTTTGTCATTTTTCTTTTTTCTTCCAGAGTGTGCTTAAATATTTTCTTCAGGGTGCTGTAAACTAATGGTCCATTTTCAGAATCAAAATTAACCTGGTGACAAAGAAATTTATATTCAGGACACTGTAACAAGAATTTTAACTAGTTTCTATTTTGAGAAGGAGGGGGTGGAGAAAAAAACAGACTTACAAACAAAACTCTATATAAAATACAAATAATAAATTTCACACATTTTAATTGAAAGACTATGTTAGAACTGCCAACCATGTCAATACCAAACTTAAGAATGAAAACCTCAAAATTAAATCTACTGCCTGGATATTTGGTTTAATTATATACACCCAGTCATGAAGCAAGTCAACAGTGGGTGTGAAATGAATTTTTTGAGACTAATCATTGATGGTATAAGGGAAAAGTTTCCTATATTAAAACAGCACATCAGCTGTATGTGTCCTGCTGAGAGGCCCTATGGCCACTCTGGACAGAGTCAGAGTGACCTGAATAGAACCCTGGTTCCCCACCTGCTAGCTATGTGTCCTCATCTCATACCCAACCTCTTTGGACCTCGATTTCCTCCTGTGTAAATCAGAGATAAGGATTTCCACTTCATAAGATAGTGTATCTATGAGTCTAACATATGTTTGGTACATATATACAAACCTCAATTGGCTGGGTGCAGTGTGGCTCATGCCTGTAATCCCAGCACTTTGGGAGGCCTAGGTGGGAGGGTTGCTTGAGCCCAGGAGTTTGAGACCAGCCTAGGCAACATGGCAAAACCTTGCCTCTACAAAAAGTTAAAAAATTAGCTGGGCATGGTGGCACATGCCTGTGGTCCCAGCTACTTGTGAGGCTGAGGTGGGAGAACTGCCTGAGCCCAGGAGGCAGAGGATGCAATGAGCTGAGATTCTATCACTGAACTCCAGGCTGGGTGTTTATCCCATTTGCAAAAAACTCCTTATTAACATTAATAATGGTCTGAATTATTTACTTTCTTAAACACCAAACCACAACCTTCTTCACATGGTAGGTAACCTCTCAATCTATGAAAATGTAAATACAGATGTAAAGGACCACGTGGTTTGGATTTGAGACTACTGACTCTGGAAATAATAGAGAACAGACTGAAAAGATGTCAGCAGTTAGTGCCATAAAATCCAGATGAGGAACAAAGAAGCCTGAAGTAAGAACATCACTTTGGAAAGAGTGGAGGGGAAGGAAACTGGACAAATATTAAAAATGAAGAATCTTTACAACTTGTGAATGAGTACAGATAATAACTGCTATTATCATTAATGTTAGCAAAGATGTTGTCATTCAAAAGCCGGGTTCTTTGTTTAATGACACTTGCATATTGATGACACTTTCATATTGATGAGAGGTAACAAACAAATTATAGATACTTTCATATCAATGAGAAATATAAACAAATTATAGCTGATGAGGTAAGGGAAAAGTTTTCTCTTGGTATGAACCTGGCTAATGCTTCTTTCTTCAGTCAGGAAAACTGCTGCAACCAAAAGGATGGGCTTTTAGAAAGAAAACCTTTTTTTAACTCTTTCCTTAGGATTTGCCAAGCAGGACTCAGTACTGAATCAGCAATGTTGGATGTTTAATTTTCAATAGATGGTTTCTTAACTTAAACCCAAGGTAGAACTGGCTCGACAAAGATTCTCTGATTCTAATTAGGCATATGATCTAAAAATATGTATTCAATGCACAGTTGTTTCTCTCTTGCTTTTACATAAAAGCTCTTTGTTCCAACATCCTCCTTCAAAAAACCCACAGTTCAGCTTTTCCTAAGATTATTGTTTGGAAACTTTGTTTTTGGTCAAAACTCTGCAACTACTCAGAAGAAATGTCAAACACATTTCCATGAAGGGAAAACGTATACATACATGTTTTATTTTAGAGGACAATGGTGACCTCTGGATTCTGACAAAGTTGATGCTGATCTGTGGTTCAGAGAGGGGAAAGGAAGAGTGTGACCCACCTTAGTGAATGCCTTAATGGCATGGGCAAGGAAAGCTTCCTCCACATCCACAGGAATTGTCTGCAGGTTCACTATGCAGTGCAACACGCAGAGAATTGTCTGGTGCTGTCCCTGTTTTGGCAGAAATCAAAATTTTAAAAATTGTTCAAAAACTATTGTAGAATAAAGAATTGGTTTGTGATCAAGTACTCATAATGTCAAATGCCAAAATATCTAACAAAATATCTAAACATCAACAAATGTTTATTGTTATGTGTTAATATAATTTAAAAAGCTTTCAGGAAATAATATCAAAGCTGGCTAGCTACTGCACAAAGTAAAAGTAAATTTGAAGATCACTGCAATTTTAAACCAAGTTTTTCTCTTGCAGTGAAATGAATAGATTTTCCCATTCTTGTTGTTTCCGGATATAATTATTTCAGTTGTCCAGTAGATGATGACAGGTCATAGAGATACATGGACTTATTAACTGGGCACCGAGTGGTCAGGATCTGGGTACCCAGCCGCTGCAGATGATTAGGGAGGGAGGCAAGTAGACAAAGAAAAGGAAAAGGACAACCCCAGTCCCCCAGGAACAATGCAGTGCTTAAGTGCTTAGCCTCCAACCTAAGGGGGTAAGATACTTAAAAATGTGTCTAGTGACCTGACTCGTGGGGGCTGTTTGCCTTAGCAAAGGAGAAATTCCATCGCCTTTAGCAATACATATCCAAGACATAAAGTACAGAGACCCACTAATTTCAATTTTGAAAACCTACTCTAAGAATATAAGCTATAATAAAGAAACACCTGCAAGCACAAATTATCATTACAATGACTCCTATTAAGGTAAAAAAAAAACCCTGAAGCAATATAAATGCCCTATATATGAAGCGAGGGTGAATTAGGATAAAACACACAGCCTTATGTAATAGAAAGCACATGGGCTTTGTGCCACAGCGAGTTTGAATTCTGCTCTGACATGTGCTGCCAACCTTGGGCATGCAACCTCAGCTTTCCTTGTCTGTGAAATGGGCCTCTACCTCTAAGGAGTATTGAGATAAACAGAAGAGAAAATGGAAATTATGTCCTGAAAGGCTTGGCCCAGTAACCCACCAAACATTAATCTCCTTTATCACCCTCTCATCTTTTATCTCTGTGATTTAATTGCTGAGAAAATGTCCTAAGAAAAGGACTTTGGATACAGGAAAAATCGTTTCTTAAAAGATGTGTATTCCATGGAATATTATGCAGCCATTAAAAATGAGGAGTTCGCGTCCTTTGTAGGGACATGGATGAACCTGGAAACCATCATTCTCAGCAAACTGACACAAGAACACAAAACCAAACACCACATGTTCTCACTCATAGGAGGGTGTTGAACAAGGAGAACACATGGACACAGGGAGGGGAGCACTATACACGGGGGTCTGTTGTGAGGGAGTGGGGGGGACAGCGGGGAGGGGAGTTGGGGAGGGATAGCATGGGGAGAAATGCCAGATATGGGTGAGGGGGAGGGAGGCAGCAAATCACACTGCCATGAATGCACCTATGCAACAACTTTGCATGTTTTTCACATGTACCCCAAAACCTAAAATGCAATTAAAAAAAAAAAAATGTGTATTGTGTGAGTGTCTGTGTGTGTGTGTGCAGGCACGCACATGTCTGTGTACTGTCTGTGTACACGTGTGTGTGCATGTATCTGCATGTCTGCATGTGCATGTGTTCATATGTGTGTGTGTGTGTGTGTGTGTGTGTGTGTAGTAACAGCAGAAGATTTTTAGTGAAATTTAGAAACTGAGGAGATGTTTACACTGCAGCATAGTAGGTAACTCAAGGCTGATTATTAGATAACATTGTTTCTTAAAACAAAAACAGGCCAGGCGTGGTGGCTCACACCTGTAATCCCAGCACTTTGGGAGGCCAAGAAGGGTGGATCACATGAGTTCAGGAGTTCGAGACCAGCCTGACCATCATGGAGAAACCATCTCTACTAAAAATACAAAATTAGCTGGGTGTGGTGGCGCATTCCTGTAATCCCAGCTACTTGGGAGGCTGAGGCAGGAGAATCGCTTGAACCTGGGAGGTGGAGCTTGCAGTGAGCCAAAATCATGCACTGCACTCCAGCCTAGGCAACAAGAACTAAACTTCATCTCAAAAAACAAAAAAACCCAAAACAAAGCCTATGTTAAATTGAAAATTTAGTATCTCTGTATGATTAAAAATGCCAGATTATATAAAAGGATTCATACAATTTCTCCCATTTCCTACAACCATTGTCTTCTAATATCATTTCCTAAAGGTAACTACTATTACCAGTTTCTTATTTCTCCTTCTGTATTTTATACATATATAAATATCTTCTCTATTTTAAACATATAGCTTTTATACATATAGAAAATATCTATATTTTACACATACGAATTATATATACATGTATGTATGCGGGACACCTACCCCTTTTTAAAAATATCAATGAGTGCATATTCCAACCTACTTCATCATTCTTCCCATATGCATACTTATAGCAAATAAATAGAAACAAACACCCAACAGTGAAAAAGTGGTTAATTATGGCACATTCTTGTGTTACGGCATCATATCCATTACAGTCAATATTTATGAAAAGCTTACATTATTCATGGGAAAACAGCTACAACTTTAAGCAAAAAGGAAATATAAACTTGTATGTTAAAATGATTTTTACCAAGTTAATATACATATTGCTAAGTTTCAAAGATTTGAAAATGTTTGCAGTGCTTCTCCCAGGACTATGGGTAGTTCCCCTATTTTTATATTTTCTAAGTGTTTATGCTGGGTATTAGTTTCTTCTCTTCTCTTGGAAAAATCATTAAATTAGACCTAGATTTGGGATTCTGTATAAATTCCATTTTTTATAATGGATTTTTCTTTCTGTGTGAAAAACTAAAAGCCTCAGTTACAGTCATTAACTGGTCCTACATATAGCCACTTTACCTTCTCTAATAAAAACAGTGCTTCTGCGGCATCTGCTCGCCTGTCAACCAACATGTCCACATCCTCTTTGGTGATTACAGGCTCCTTCAGTTGCTCCACCCAAGACCACATCAAGCTGCATAGGAGGAAAGGGTCCCTCTCACCACATATTCTTTCCCAAGCTCCATCTCGGGAATTTAGCTCTTTCTAAAAAGGAAGAGAAAGAGACAGAAAGAAGAGATAGAGACAGGGAGAGGAGAGAGAGGTGCACCATTTGATACTGGATGATTTTTGTGCTGCCCACGAGAGTGAAAGGCTCAGGCTCTAGGGTACAGAACTGGAACCCCCTCCCAGCCTCTCCACTTTCAGGCTGGACACTGGAATAAGACACTGAATTCTGTAACCCTCAGTTTCCCTCTATGAAACTCATCCCCTGCCTCACAAGCTGTTGGGCTGATGACTGAGATAAGGTCTGTTAAAGCTTATAGCACAGAGAAAGGGCTTAGTTAATCCAAGTTCTCTCCTTTATTCAGAAACCAGAGAAACAGTTCAGAAGAATCTTCCTTTTCAGGCTTCTGGTGAACAAAACAGAACTATTTTTTGCAATAAAGTCGATGGTGATGAAAAAGTACAAATAAGGGAACATTTATAAATTAACCTGGGGTCTAAGGAAGATCTTTGACAGCTTCGAAGTCTGCAAAAATAAAATAAAAGCACTTGAAAGTTGGCAAATGGGACATATGTATATCTTTGAAATATCTTTTTAGAATCCTATGTAGGATTTAACAATAAGCCCCAAGTCCTGAAATTTGACATGGGGAAAATAACTAGAAAGTTTTTCAAATACTCAAAATGCCTAGAGAAAATTTAAGCATGACATTTAGAAATTTTACCTCACAGAGAGCAAGGGAAAAGTGAGCTAAGGATTTTAATGAATTTCTGACAGGGTTCAGATTTATGTTTTAGTGAATCAAATAAATTTTGACAATAGAAGTATAATAATTGCTACCATTCACTCATTCATTCACCTATCCAATATTTACTGCATGCACACAGTGGGACGGAAACTGTAATACATGATTTATCTCTAACTTTCAAATGGCACCCAGCAGGGAGGTTCCCTACTGATAAATGTATTGGGGCTCAAGAAAGATGAAATAACTCACCTAGGAGCCAAAAGCCAGAAAATGGCAAAGGGGGTGTTCATCATATCCAGTTCTGCCTTACTCCAGAGTCTGTGCTGCTTCTGCTACACCACAAGGACCCTGGTTTCTCTTTATTATCTTATGAATACACCAATACTTTGTTATTCATAGTCCTTCCTATCCCATAGATCATGTATGTAACAAAGTAGCTCTTTATTCAATCTTATGAAGAAGACAAGCTGGGCAGAACTGACATTACTCAAAAACCCTCTTAGCAAAATGGCTATCTATCATGATGTTTCCTGAGGCTTTCCAGTGAGGTTAGCCAAGAATCCTGGGATAACGAAAAGTGTTAAACACATGAGCTGTACCCTGACTCTGCCACATGTATGCCATGTGACCCTGAGCAAGTCACTTACCCTCTAACCTCTGTGACCTTTAGCATCCCCATCTGTGATACTGAATTCTTAAGATTAACAAAGAATGTAGAAATAGTATCATCTGCCTCACAGATATGTTCTATAACTGTGAAAAATCACATGAAATAATACATGTGAAATGGTCGCGTACAGGCATACGTAGCATTATGCTATTCAAATAATGTTCACATTATTCTTTTCCAGAATTCAACTGATTATTTTGATTACTAAAAGTCCTAAAATAAAACATAGAAATGAAAAAAATGAAAAACTCTCCTGATTAGAGGCCTGTGTTCACCTCCAGAAAATGCTTTCATATATGCTACATACAGTCTGGCCCAAACCAAGTCCTGAACTCTTCCATCACCACAGGCAGCGCTCACATGGGCACTGTGGCTGACCCAGGAGTCGGGGTGCAAGATTTTCACCTAAAACAGAAGACTCTCTTGCTTGCTAACTCTTAACACACTGTAATGCCTAGAAAACATTTGCTGACTGCATGACTTTTTCAGTTTGGAGTAGGAAATAAAGAAAACAATTCATTTTGGGAGAAAGCAATACATTTAACTATTGGATAGGCGAAACACAATTCTGATGAACAAAATTTTTATCAAAAGTTCTCCTCCCGTCATATAGTTATCAGTTAGTGTGAGGCTCTAAATTTTCATGCCTCTGCATCTGAAGAGATATTGGCACTCAGAAATTTTATATGCCTTGTTTAATCAATGGCAGACTATGAAAGCAAGCTATTAAAATAATTCACAGTAGATAACCTGCCTGGGGTGGTGACCAACCTGGGCTCAAAAGTCAAGATTTCAGTGATTCACAACTGTTCAAGTCAGCCTCCTTTTGGGGTAGTCTGGCTGTTTCTGATAGCTAGGTTTATAAGGCCTATCTTTTCTCTAGACCAAGTGCTGATTCAGGGCAAAGAAAGTGTGGCTGACTTAAAACTGTATCCTAGTAAAAGTACAACACAAAAAAGGGTTAAAAATTTATATTCTAATTGAAGTAAAAACTAAGAAATGGACCCCAAAGACCTCATCTCAGCTAAAGTGAATGGCACGCAGTAATCTGTGGTTCCTCCCACTTGCTCTCCTGATTTCCCATAGTTGCCCTATTAGAGCAGGATTGGCAAGTCTGAAGGAGAGGATACCAAGGATACAGCCTCACTCTTCTGACCTTGCTCAGCACTAGTGCTGATGAGCTTTGGAAAATAACTATTTTATTTATGTCTCTAGCTCAGTGGTTCTCAAAGTATGGTTCCCTTTGCCAGGCCTCGGGTTAAAGATGCTTCAAGTGAGTTTCTAATGCTGTCTGTTGTGGGCCAGTTGCCCCGACAGACCCAGCAAGAAAGAAGGAAGCTACCAATACCAATGCCTTGTGTGGGTCAAGCATTGCGCTAAGTGCTTTCTTGCATATGCAGATTTAAATGAAACCACACAAACACCCTGTGACTTTTCTGTAACATCAGGTTCGCATCACAGATGAGAAACCTGAAGTTAGAAAGTTAAGTATTATACAAATGTATCTTCATATTTCACTTGGGAAGTTTGAGAAAATATATTACACTTTTGCCCTGACATAAATATTTCCCACATATCTATAATTAAATAAAGTACTAATAATACCTGCCACATTTCTACCTTCCTTTTTAGTTCCTCTTTTTCTACAGATTCATTTAAATTTGCTAGGGCTTTGGCCGCCAGTATTCTTCTTGCTTCAACACTCAATTCAGATTGCAATGTAGAGTGTGAAGCTGCTTCAGACAGATCTTTACTGTCCTGGGTTTCATGTTCAACCAAGAACTGTGCTTTGGGCCTGGAGCCACAGTCCAGAGGGCTTCGGGGAGTCGTGCTGTTCTGCCTGACAGCACCAGGGCTCCCAACACCATGAGTTTTACACTGACAGTGAGACACTTGCTGGTGAGTAGGGTTTGGATCCTTATGGACATTTGCGAAGTTGGGTGAAACGGGCTCCCCAGGGCTGTTTGAGCCTGAAACATCTGCAGAGAAAGCTCCACTCTGCTGTGCTTCCTTTGGAATGAGCCCTCCATGGAAAATTGGTGACCCATTATCTTTGAGTCCTCTCAGGCCTCCAAACTTAGACTGACTCCAGAAAGAAAGTGTGCTGCGAACCAAGGCTTCCTTATGTAAGTCTGGTTCTGGAGACTGTGGGACATAACAATGGCTTATGAGCTTCTGCTGCCTGGGGTGGCAACCAACCAAGACCTGGGCAGGCACTGTCCGTGGAGTCTCCCCTTGCTCCAGGAGGTTCTCGGCCCTCTTTAAATCTGAGTCACTGTAGCTGAGCTGCCTTTTTAGATGAGTCAGGGGTTGAAGGCACTCAACATTTCGCCTCTTCCAAAGGGGGTCAAACTCTTGCTCATTGGAGAAAATCACGTCTCGATTGTCAAAATCTGCTGCCACTGCAGTGGGGTTAGACGAGTTGGACACATCACTGTTAGGCCTCAGTAACTCTGTATCCAGCTGCATGATGACCATCTCAGACATGGTCTTTTCTATTTCAGCAGAGAGACCAGGTCCTTCGGACACATCCTTCATCATCACTGGCCTGTTCTCAGCTAAGTCTAGCAGCAATTTGCAAACTAGGTGGATAATTTTTGGCACGTGTTTCAGAAGTCGTGCCTCATAACCATGAAGCAGATGACGCTGGCGAATGAGATATTGAGCTAAGGTGACAGCATGTGCTTTGGGATCACAGCAAGAGAATATATTGCGGAGAGGAGTTAGAAACTGAGTAAATTCCCTTACGCAGAGGAGCTGTCCTCTGGTTTGTATGGAATTGGGTCGTTTTGCCCGCACAAACATAATTGCTTGGTCAGCAGTCATTCTTGTTGCAAAAACTAAGTAACAGGCTATTAGAACACCTAAACAGTGAAGAAGAGAAGACTGGTATGAGAAAAGCTTACATTTTTATTTAGTTTATCACTCCTTGATGATTTAAAATTTGAGTATGTGTTAAGAAACCATATAAATAGAGACACATTTTAAGGACAATTATGATGATAACTTGATGACTTTTTGTAGCGGTATTATTATTACATGTTCCTTACTGCATAGAACTTTATTAAATGTCTATATGGCACCCCCTCCCCATGACTGAGTCATCTCAGTAGCCCAGAGCTGTGCCAGCAGAGGCACAATGTAGGTGAGTAAGTGTGTAGGAGGGAAGGGAAACTGATCATCTGGCTCATCTATCCTCCTTGTTCTACTCAATTCCAACAGAAGAAAGAAAATCTGTTTCTATATTCCACTCTGAGCAGTTCTTGAGAATTTCCATCCAATCAATCCATACGCTTTGTGTTTGGAACCTCCCACCCTGCCATCTTTGCCATCAACTGCTGGCACTTCACAGCTTGGTACTCTCCCTACCAGGGCAGTTTTTTCTTTGAGGATTATTCACATTCACAGCCTACTTTTCTTCCTGGCAATTCTTTTTCCAGATTTGTGCCTATACTGATACGTGTTTTTCTTCAGACCATGATATACCTCTATTTTTCCATAAGCAATTATGGAAAATTAAGCAATCTTAAGGAAGCCAGCCTTAATGGTGTAAACATTATGTATTCTTATTAACATCTAATTAAAAGGAGTAACTAATGAAAAGGTAATAATTAATAAATTAATTCATATATAACAGTCCATTATTATTAAAGTAAAAGGCATATCAAATATACCTATGTGATCCCCAAGTTTGTGAACATCTTGTTACATATGAAAATCAGAACCTCTGAAAACTGCATGCTCTCCAGTTCACAGTCAGGAACATCATACCTTTCTCACCAGAATACAGAAGATCTTAGTAAAAATGTAAAATGTCTGCAGAGCTATCATGTCAATGTCTATCAACAGTGAGATTTTGGCTAGATCCTAAGAGCTACCAGTCTCTAGCAGAGCTGAGTCCCCTCCCTGAGCATGCTCCCAAGTACGTGGCAGATCCCCTGGTGGGAGCACAGGTACACTGCAGACACAGTTGAGCTGCATGTGCCTGGATCAGATGACAATGAAAATTTCAGCCCTAAGGTCTTTATTTCTGCCCTAATACCAGCATTGCAATGAAATTCTGCTGAATTTTTAAGTAAAATCACTGACTTTTTAATAGAAATCTAGGCACAGATAGACTCTCCTTTACAAACAAAATCCTTATATCTCCAAAAATAGAAAGCATATGAACTCTGGAGTCAGATAACCATGGATTTAAAGCTTGACCCTGCTACTTACTAAATGTAGGAAATTACTTCTCTAAAACAATGTGAGTTTCTTCAACTCACATTGTTGCTGAAGACTTTAAAATGACATACATATACATATGGTGACTGTAACTACCTGTTTACAGTATCTTAAAAATTATTCAAATATTCAAATATCTTAAAAAATATTTTTGATTTAATTTTTGAAGTTGACATATAATAATTATACGTATCTATGGGGTATATAGTGATGTTTTAATACATAAAATGCATAGTGATCAGATCATTGTATTTAGTATATGCATAATCTTCAAACATTTATCATTTCTTTGTGTTGGGAACATTCAATATCCTCCTTCTAGCTCTTTGAAACTATATATAATTGTTAACTATAGACAGCCTACAGTGGTACAGAAGGCTAGAACTTATTCCTTTCTTCCACCTGACTCCAAAGCTTTGATAGGATTCTGAGAAACATTTATCTCAAATTAGGAAACCTTATTCCTTTTATGTTTAAATATGCCTATAAGACAAAAAAACCACCTCTTAGGACTTACCTGTTCGACCAAGCCCTGCATGACAGTGGATAGCTACTTTTCCTTCCTGTAAGGCAAATGTCATCACCTTCACCATATCTAGGATGGTCGTAAGAGATGCTACACCATAATCCTTCCATCCGAAATTGTAGAAATAAACTAAGAAAAAAGAAAAGGAAAAGAAAATCAACATACAGGAAATTGATGAAAGTACACACATTAATGAAAAGTACACAGATCTACACTGAGGCATGTAGATCTCAGTGCATACACTGCATAAAATAAGAGGGATTTTACATTCCCAGTAACTTTACTGTTAACATTTACTTGCAAAGCACATTTTATATTACTTAAGACATTTCCTGCAGAAACTCAGCCAGAAAGAATTATGGCAAAGTAGAATTGCAAATTAATAAAGTCAATGATTCATGCCATAGTTACTCAGCTATGGAGGGAATGCATTCACTCTTGTTTAAGCAAGGAAATTTGTCTAAATGACTGATAAATAGCTAAAGACAGCACAAACCGATTTTCTATCCAGTGTAAATCAGCTTCTTAAAAACAAGTTCCAGAATGTTTATCCTTTCCAGTTTGGTTTGAAGGACACATGTTGAATGTATTTCATCCCAAAGCTCCTGTGATTGAGGCGGCTTTGAAATTGTTAGTAGAATTCCCGGGCGTCATTTTGGGAGTGGGGCTGGACAGCAGTAAAACCATGAGCATGTCCAGGTTCCAAACCTGACTACTATTCTAAGCTGTGTGATCTTAGGCGGGTAGGTAATTCTCTAAGCCCCTGTGGCTTCGTGTGTAAAACAGAAATAATGACTACGTTACATAACTGCTTTAAGGATTAAATGAGATAATAGTGGCCGGCATACTGCAAGTATTAACTAATGTTAATCATTGTTACTGCAGGGTCTCCTCCCAACATCCCTCTTACAGGAACAAAGAAATCCTGTACTGTACTTTCAACAGCAACACCAAAGAGAATGGTAGCTTTTTTTGTTTT
The DNA here is from genome assembly GCF_030222135.1 of Aotus nancymaae. Lineage (NCBI taxonomy): Eukaryota > Metazoa > Chordata > Mammalia > Primates > Aotidae > Aotus > Aotus nancymaae. The sequence goes on from NW_026988455.1 coordinate 25,200,178, forward strand.
TTTTGGATCCCTACTACTATGCAGAAGGTATTTATTTCCATCACCTTTTTAATCTAAGAACCCAGCAGAGAAAAGTCTCTGAGTGCTGTCCTTGATAATTCATGAGAGGAGGGTGGGAGGAACTTACTGCCAGCCTCCATGAAAGCCTCAGGAAGGTATGTGAAGCCACTTTCTTGTTCCAGAGGGTTCCCACAGCTAGCATGCTCACCAGGGCGTTGGAGGTTGATTATTGTTTTTATGCCATGGCTTAAAGGAAAAAGAGCAGTCAGTCATATTGGGAGCTAGCATTTAAAAAAAATTAACCATTTTTGGTATTAATCAACATTATTAATTACTCTCTAAATCTTAATTTCTTATTTGAAATACACTCTTCACTGCCTATTGTTAAAATGAAAGCACTTTTTTTATTTGAAAACAAAGGCAATGAAAGAAAAACACGAGTCTGCTCACTCGTTGTGTGAACAATATGGGATTTACCTGAGGAACTGCTCAATGATGTGGTACTTCTCCAGGAGTTCAGAGGATGGGCGGGCCATGGCCAGTATATTATCAGTGACCCTGCAAATGGGTGGAGGGACTGGTGAGATGTGCTGAAACCTAGGAAGTTCCAGCCCAAAGCGATGTTCCAGCCCTGAGGGATGATTTTTTTCTATGATTTCAACAATTCTTAGAATATTCTTTTTTGTGTGTAAATTTTATTTGAACAGGTAATACAGTTTCATGGTTCAATAAAATCAAAACAGTACAAAAATGTATGCACCAAAATGTTTGCTCTCACCCGTTTTCATCCACTCCATCCAGTCTGTTCCCCATATGTAATCATGTGTATTAATTTCATGTTTATCATCTTAGTGTTTCTTTTTGCAAATATAAGCAAATATGAAAATTTATTCTTATTTCTCTCCTTTTTCTTGTACAAAAGGTTGTGTAGTAAAGGTACTGTTAGATATTATGCTTTTTTTTCTCTAATTTAATATAAAAAATTTTGATAGTTTTTAGGGTACAGATGATATTAAGTTACGAAGATGAGTTCTTTAGTGATGAATTCTGAGATTTTGGTGCACCTGTGTAAGAATATTCTTATACAAATATTGCTTCAATTTTGCATGATTAGAACTCTAAGAGACTCTAGTTTCTTAAATCCCTGGAAAAAATTCCAGGACATAAATTATTTGTGGATTCCAGCAAAGTATTTTCAAGGACTCTCAAGAGATTCTAGTAGATGCGATGGAGAAAACTCAGCTGGTGGTGAAAATAACAGTCTAGATTGTTATCCACTGGGTAGTGACTGAAGAGGAGGGCCAACTGGGAGATATTTTTAGTTATTCAACTATCTGAACCTCAGTTACCTAAGATGTTAAATGGGGATAATAATGCCTGCCTCACAGGGTTGATGTGAGAACTCATTATGATGTAGATATAGTCTTTGGCACAAATCCTGGCATGCAGTTACGAATAAATGCTGAGTTACTGTAATTTGGTGAAAAATATGGGCTCCAGAGTCAGTTGGGCTTGGTTTCAAATGCTGGCTTTTCTACTTTCTAGCTTGGTAACAAATTACTTGGTCTCTCTGGAACTCAATTCTCTGTCATCAATAAAATCGCATTAACAGCTCACAAGAGTTTTATGAAGATAAAAGGCAATAATATGAAAGCATCTAGCACACTGACTGGCCTCCAGCCAAATGGATATTTACTGAGCCAAATGAATGAGGAGACAGATGCCCAATAAATGACTATTACTTTTGTCAGGCCTCTGGGCTCTGGCTTCACTCTGTTCTGTTCAAATTTTTCATCAGTGGCCTAATGAGATATATAAGATAGTCTGTTGGAAGTTGTGGGTCACATGAATCTCAAGGGAATAACAGAGACTGGCAGAGCGGGATTCAAAATGACACCTTTCCCTCTGAAAGAAGGCATGTGGTTTAAAAAGAAGGTTTGGGACCCCTGCAATTCAATGATAATTAGTGTAAGATGAAGGAGGATGTAATGTGAAAGCAACAGAGGTGAAAAAGACTCACGTGACTAGCAAAAATATGCAAATGACCTAAGCTACATTATTAGAAATTTTCTTGTCTATGACTGTTTCATTCTTCATACTATTAGTATGATAGTGATGGACCATTATATAATCTGTGGCAAACAATAATGACAGTCGACCCCAGACTGTATCACTACAGATGTATTGAGCAAAAAGTACAGGTTGTAAGCTGGATACTCCAGTTAACAAATATCTAATTTAAAAATGGGTTCTTGATGTATAATATAATTCACTACTAGAATTAAACAGTGAATTCCTCTAAGTATGCTTCAAATATGATTTATCAGAATTTTTCAGATGTTACTACATCAAAAAGGCATACTTGATTAGTTTACTGTGTAATAAAAAGCAGTATGATTAAAGAACAATATGAATTGCACTTATACACCATAAAAAAAGCAAGTATGTTGTCTACTGAGCTGACAACTGCACCACTTCTATTAGGGTAGACTGAAGAGTATTTGTATGAAAATGTGACCTTTCATAGAGTATACAGTAACAACATAAAAGCTGAAGCTTACTGGCATGAAAATGAAAAATTACACATGTACCTCATAATTTTCTCAAATTTATAGCTAAACAGTTTTATTATTTCTAAACATTTCTGAAATTTAAGAGCTATCTAATTACCCATTTCTTCAATACACTTTATATGTATATCATTTCACTTAATTAAAAAAAAAAAACCTATGGTTTTGGTTTTATTATTTCCACTTTACAGATAAAGAAATTGAGAGTCGGTAGGCCAAGATCACACAGCCCGGGCAAAGCCAGACCTGACTGCCAAAGTGAGGTCCTGACTTCAAAGTCCCACACTGCTCCTCCCACACTGCAGGCTCCTGGCTCACACAGAACTGACAGAACTATGAAAAACCAACAAGATCACTCACCAGGAAGAGTAAACCCCCTTAATGGCTTGCTCCTGCTCACTCCAGCGGGCTGGGTTCTCATACTTGCAAGCTCTACCACCACACGCCATGGAACACGCCATGTGTCCAGGAATGACATGCCGTAAACGCTCTCCTACTTTTGTGTACTTTGGTGTTGGATGTCCTAAATTTCCTAAAACGTACAAGGAAAGGAAAATTCAAAATTCCACTCTCCAAATGAAATTGTAACATGGGAAACAGCTTCCATTTTATCTCAGGATGGTAGATGACAAGCCAGTGCAAAATCCCCTTCATTTTGTCAAGAAAACAAAACTGTTTCCTTGTCATCAAAGCGACATATATCTCTTAACATAAAAAAGTTTTCACATATAATAATCTCCACATATACTGGCAATTAAGAAGAAGAAACTGTAAAAGTTTTACAAGGGAATGAGTTTTGTTCAAACCTGTATTTTTAATTAAAAAAACACAAAACATTTGATCATTTTATATCTTCTTATATATTCACTAAAATACTTAGCATAACAGATAGCAAAAAGTATAATATAGACTAAACTGCCAATATTTAAAAAGGTATAGACAAAACACAGTCGATTTCCATTCCTCAAACTTACATACAAAGGTATGACAATCTATAAGAAGAAAGAGATCTTTACTTTTTCTTTCGGGGAAAGTTGGGTTTCCCTCTGCATGGCTGACTGAGGAAACAGCCACCATCACCTGGAGAGAGGACGAGGACAGCAGCTTCGTGGCAGAGCGGGAGCCAGAGCCCAAGCCCAAGCCTGAGCCAGAGCCCCGCCGGGCCTGCTGCAGCCGCAGTACTGGGTCCGAGGTGGAGTGCCGGCGGCCCTGGAGAAAGGAGCTCAGGAAGTGCACGGCTGAGGGCCGCCTGGTTGCATCCTGCACCTGCATGGCACTGGGAGGCAAGAGCCAGACGCAGGGAAGAGTCAGCCCCACTTACTCAGTGAGGAACTTTCACTGAGAGCACGGAGCATTGCATCGTTCTGTATGATCTAAGAGCCATTCAGATTGGCTGACTGGTTTCCATGGTGACAAACAAAGAAACTACTGATTCCCATTTAGATATGAACGTCCAAAATCCTGTATGAACAGACTGCATTTTGGAACAACTGTTCAAATAGAGGGAAGAATAATATAAATTTTAAATACATTTATTACTAAATTTTGTTTCTCAAATGCACTTAAAAGATCTAACTACTCAAAGAACTACCTCCAAAATATTGTAATGAATTTAGAAAACTGTCTTCATGATGCAAACACTGCTTTTTACACACACATTAAAAGGCTTAAATTCTGTTATTCCTTTCATAGCCTGTCTTTGGATATTTTGAAAAAAATTCTCTTTCTACTCTTCTTTTGAATAGTGTAGAAAAAAGTTAATTGTAATAAAGTGGGATATGCTGGATACCTTACAACATTATTGAAATATTCAATTTTTCATAACCAAAACCATTCTTATTTTTTTCTTGGTAAAACTATGAAAGAAATACTTGGATAGAACAAATTAAGACATTTTTAGAGGTGACATATCAGAAGACATTTGACTCGACATTTTCAGACTATGAAAACCTGATTCTTAGTTATGCCTCTGTTGGACAGTTATAGAAGCTATGCCTCTCAAAAACTCAAAAACACCATTCTCTGCCTTTTGTTGCAGTGAGGGGAAAAAGGAAGCTTGAATAATGTCTTTGCAGAGGCATATAAAGAAAACTCACTAAGTATCACATTTTTTAAGGAACTAGATGAGGGGGAGGTTGCAACGTGAAGATAAAGGATATGAAGAAAACAGAAAGTGCAACAACAGCTAATGTACTCATTGTCCGCCTCCTCCCTCGTTAATGTCAGGCTGCGCCCTCGCCCTCGCTTGCTCACCCTCTCTCTCTCTCTGCACAAATGGTATTTCAGATGTGCGTGCACAGAAACAAACTACTGTACTGCCAGAGATAAGGTTTAAATGATTACTAATGCTATACCAAGCTCCTTCTAAAATGACGCCCCCATCTCCCCAACAATGTGCACTTTTGACAAATAAGACAGGGACACAGAATCTCAATTTAGTGTGCAAATTGTTACTCTATGTGTAGTATTGTGCCTTTGTTATTTAGAAAACAGCCATGGAAGAAAGCACAGCTTTCTTGTCGGAGGAATTATATGAGGATTATTCTAGGCAAGGCCTGCAGGACCCTAACGGCAACAAAGAAACAGCAGCTGCACAGAGGTCTGCAGGTCTGCATGATAAGAACATGAACTTACTGGCAGGAGGCCCTAAATGCTCAAACTAAGGAGTTGTATATTTGCTATCTGAGTAAGAGGGAGTCTACAAAGATTTCTAGGCAAATCTGTGCTTCTGAGAATGTTAACTTAGATCTTAAGAAAGAGTGGTGAGCTCTGCATAGACAAATCCATGGACTAGAGAACCAGCATCTGGGGACATCTACAGAGAAAAGTCAAAAGTAACTGCTTTCAACTATACTAAAAATGTAAACTAATTTCATTAGATAAGGGGTAGGATGTATTTGGACCAAGCTAAGGAAGGGATAGTTTATAGATCCCCTCAAGAATAATCTCTGTGGTGAAATCCTGAGACCTGGGTTGACCTCAAATAAACATAAAACAACTGAGCTGACCCCAGTTACTATACAGTCAGTAATCCTGTACTAATGATGTCAGGCCTAACGTAAACAGGATTCTGCAAGGTGAAAACAGCCCTTTCTGCAAGCTTGCTCAGTGTTCCCAACAATGAGGTGCTGTGACTATATCTTGCATAGATGTGGCAGATAAAGACAAATGTACTCACTTGTGGACATGAGAACAAAATTTAGAATAATATTTAAGGAAACAAATGAGATACTGATCATAATAAATATGAAATCAGGCACAATAGGGAGACGATCCAAGATGGCTGAATAGGAACAGCTCTGGAGTGCAGTTCCCAGTGAGAATGCAGAGGGTGAGTGATCACTGTACTTCCACATGAATTTTTACTGCCCACAGACCAGGAGATTCCTGGGTGGAAAAGCACCACGAGTCTCCGCACGGGTGTTTCAGCCAGTGCAGCGGGTCTCTGCACAAAAATTCACACAAATCTGGGTGGCCATTTCAACTGGCACCTGGAATGCCTGGGAGACAGAGTCACCCATTCAAATGCAAAAGAATGGAAATCGTAACAAACAGTCTCTCAGACCACAGTGCAATCAAATTAGAACTCAGGATTAAGAAACTAACTCAGAACTGCACAACTTCATGGAAACTGAACAACTGGCTCTTGAATGTTGACTGGATAAACAATGAAATGAAGGCAGAAATAAAGATGTTCTTTGAAATCAACGAGAATGAAGACACAATGTACCAGAATTTCTGGGACACATTTAAAGCAGTGTCTAGAGGAAAATTTATAGCAATAAATGCCCAAATGAGAAGCAAGGAAAGATCTAAAATCAACATCCTACCATCAAAATTGAAAGAGCTAGAGGAGCAAGATCAAAAAAACTCAAAAGCTAGCAGAAGACAAGAAATAACTAAGATCAGAGCAGATTTGAAGGAGATAGACAAAAAAAACCTTCAAAAAATTAATAAATCCAGGAGCTGGTTTTTTGAAAAGATCAATAAAATAGACAGACCACTACCCAGATTAATAAAAAAGAAAAGACAGAAGAATCAAATAGATGCAATAAAAAACGACAAAGGGGTTTATCACCACCAGTTCCACAGAAATACAAACTAGATTACTACAAACAACTCTATGCACATGAACCAGTAAACCTGGAAGAAATGGATAAATTCCTGGACACTTGCACCCTCCCATGCCTAAACCAGGAAGAAGTCGAAACCCTGAATAGACCAATAACAAGGGCTGAAGTTGAGGCAGCAATTAATAGCCTACCAACCAAAAAAAACCCAGGTCCAGATGGGTTCACAGCTGAATTCTACCAGACGTACAAAGAGGAGCTGTTACCACTCCTTCTGAAACTATTCCAAACAATCCAAAAAGAGGGAATCCTTCCCAGATCATTTTATGAGACCAATATCATCCTGATACCAAAACCCAGCAGAGGCTCAACAAGAAAAGAAAACTTCAGGCCAATATCCATGATGAACATAGATGCAAAAATCTTCAATAAAATATGGGCAAACCGATTGCAACAGCACATCAAAAAGCTTATCCATCACGATCAAGTAGGCTTCATCCCAGAGATGCGAGGCTGGTTCAACATACGCAAGTCTATAAATATAATCCACCACATAAACAGAACCAAACCCAAAAACCACGATTATCTCAATAGATGCAGAGAAGGCCTTCAACAAAATTCAAGCGCGCTTTATGCTAAAAACTCTCAATAAACTAGGTATCGACGGAAAATATCTCAAAATAATAAAAGCTATTTACAACAAACCTATGGCCAATATCATACTGAATAGGCAAAAACTGGAAACATTCCCTTTGAAATCTGGCACTAGACAAGGATGCCCTCTGTCACCACTCCTACTCAATACAGTATTGGAAGTTCTAGCTAGAGCAATCAGGCAAGAAAAAGAAATAAAGGGTATTCAGTTAGGAAAGGAGGAAGTCAAATTGTCTCTATTTGCAGGCGACATGACTGTATATTTAGAAGACCCCATCGTCTCAGCCCAAAATCTCCTGAAACTGATAAGCAACTTCAGCAAAGTCTCAGGATACAAAATCAATGTGCAGAAATCACAAGCATTCGTATACACCAATAACAGACTTAAAGAGAGCCAAATCAAGAACGAACTGCTATTCACAATTGCTACAAAGAGAATAAAATACCTAGGAATACAACTAACAAAGGATGTAAAGGACCTCTTCAAGGGAAACTACAAACCACTGCTCAACGAAATAAGAGAGGACACAAACAGATGGAGAAACATTCCATAGGTCTCATGGTTCGGAAGAATGAATATTGTGAAAATGGCCATACTGCCCAAATTCAATGCTATCCTCATCAAGCTACCTATGACCCTCTTCACAGAACAAGAAAAAACCACCTTAAACTTCATATGGAACCAAAAGAGAGCCCACATAGCCAAGTCAATTCTAAGCAAAAAGAACAAAGCTGGAGGCATCACATTACCTGACTTCAAACTATACTACAAGGCTACAGTAATCAAAACAGCATGGTACTGGTACCAAAACAGAGACATAGACCAATGGAACAGAACAGAGGCCCTGAAGGCAACGCCACACATCTACAACCATCTGATCTTTGACAAACCTGACAAAAACAAGCAATGGGGAAAGGATTCCCTGTTTAATAAATGGTGTTGGGAAAACTGCCTAGCCATGTGTAGAAAGCAGAAAATGGACCCCTTCCTGACAACTTACACTAAAATTAACTACAGATGGATTAAAGACTTAAACATAAGACCTAATACCATAAAAACCCTAAAAGAAAACCTAGGCAACACCATTCAGGACATAGGCATAGGCAAGGACTTATGACTAAAACACCAAAAGCATTGGCAACAAAAGCCAAAATAGACAAATGGGATCTAATTAAACTAAAGAGCTTCTGCCCAGCAAAAGAAACAATCATTAGAGTGAACTGGCAACCAACGGAATGGGAAAAAATTTTTGCAATCTACCCATCTGACAAAGGGCTAATATCCAGAATCTATAAAGAACTAAAACAGATTTACAAGAAACAAACAAACAAACCCATTCAAAAGTGGGTGAAGGATATGAACAGACACTTTTCAAAAGAAGACATACATAGGGCCCACAAATGTATGAAAAAAGCTCATCATCACTGGTCATTAGAGAAATGCAAATCAAAACCATATTGAGATACCATCTCATGCCAGTTAGAATGGTGATCATTAAAAAATCTGGAGACAAAAGATGCCAGAGAGGACGTGGAGAAATAGGAACACTTTTACACTGTTGGTGGGAGTAAATTAGTTCAACCATTGTGGAAGATAATGTGGCGATTCCTCAAGGACCTAGAAATAGAAATTTCATTTGATCCAGCAATCTCATTACTGGGTATATAGCCAAAGAATTATAAATCGTTCTAACATAAAACACATGCACACATACATTCATTGCAGGACTGTCTACAACAGCAAAGACCTGGAACCAGCCCAAATGCCCATCGATGATAGACTGGACAGGGAAAATGTGGCACATATACAGTATGGAATATTATGCAGCCATAAAAAACGATGAGTTCGTGTCCTTTGTAGGGACATGGATGAACCTGGAAACTATCATTCTCAGTAAACTGACACAAGAACAGAAAATCAAAGACTGCATGTTCTCACTCACAGGCGGGTGTTGAACAATGAGAACACATGGACACAGGGAGGGGAGTATCACACACTGGGGTCTGTTGTGGGGGACTAGGGGAGGGACTGTAGAGGGTAGGGAGTTGGGGAGGGATAATATGGGGAGAAATGCCAGATATAGGTGATGGGGATGGAGGCAGCAAGCCACATTGCCATGTATGTACCTATGCAACAATCCTGCATGTTCCTCACATGTACCCCAGAACCAAATGTGCAATTAAAATATATATATATAAATAAATTAGGCACAATAAATACCACAAAGAAACTCACTAAAATGTACCAGTGAGTACTGAGGTTTTTCTTCCTTAACTTCTACAAGTGGGCAAGTAAAACACTGAAAAGTGAGGTCTAGAACACCAAGAACTGGTAATTTCCTTCTATACTCAAGATTTCAGAAAGGGCCCATTACTTCCTAAAGTCATAGAACAACAGGCTGAGAATGCAGTGGGTGCCTGGTGGGTGTGGGAGGCCCACCTATCCGCATTCTTAAGTCCACGGAAGAGTCACTTCCAGGAATTTGCTGTACAGCTGCATTTCCAGCCTTGTATTCCCTACTTTTTGTGACAAGAGGCTCACTTTACAAATGGGAACTATTCCACTGTTAGACAGCTCAAATGTTTTCCTTCTTTCCTTCTTTAGAGGTGGGGATCTCACTATGTGGCCCAGGCTGGACTCAAATTTTTGGGCTCAAGGGATCCCCCTACCTCAGCTTCTTGCGTAGCTGGGACTACAGATGCCTGCCGCCAAGGTGGGCTTCAAATGTTCTCTAGTGCAGAGTTAAAATCCATTCCATAACCATTGGTTCTGGTTCTTCCTACTAAAAATAAAGAATAAAGCATCTCTTTTTCTTGAAAGACTCCAAATATCCGAAGACAGAACTTTTCCAAGACTTTCGCCATTTCTGTTTTTCAAACATTCCTGGGTATATGTCATTGTTTCTAGATCTTTCACTATGATTCCCCTTCTTCTGAGGGCACTTCTTGTCTCCCCTTCATAGCTAAACCTCCAAACCAAGGTGACTGACCTGCCATCTCCACATGCCGCAGGTCTCATCCTTAGCCTACTCAGCTCTGGTCTCTGCCTCCACTCCCTACTCCATCTGCTCTTGCAAAGGTTTCCGATGATGCTTCAAGATGGACTCTTTAGAGTTCCTATTTGACTGTGCAGCAGCATCCAACACAACTGAACGCTTTAGTTTTAATTTGTAATTTTTTAAAAGTCAATACCTTGGTCTGTCACACAGGCTAGAGAACAGTGATGTGATCATAGCTCACTGCAGTCATGAATTCCTGGGCTCAAACAATGTTCCTGCCTCAGCCTCCTTGGCAGCCAATACAACAGGTGCCTGCCACCATGCCTGGCCTATATATTTTTGAGAATATTTTACCTCTTTACTTTGAATCAATGTCAAACTTAAAGAAAAGTTACAAAAGAGTACAAAGAATATTTTTCCTTGGCTGGGCACAGTGGCTCATGCCCGTGATCCCAGCACTTTGGGAGGCCGAGGCAGGCAGATCACCTAAGGTCAGGAGTTAGAGACCCGCCTGGCCAACATGGTGAAAACCTGTCTCTACTAAAAATAGAAAAATGAGCTGGGCATGGTGGTGCGTGCCTGTAGTCCCAGCTACTTGGGAGGCTGAGGCAGGAGAATCACTTGTACCTGGGAGGCAGAGGTTGCAGTGAGCTGAGACTGCACCACTGCACTTCAGTCTGGGTGACAGTGAGACTATCTCAAAAATGTGTGTATGTGTGTTTGTGTGTCTGTGTGTGTGTGTGTGTATTTTCCTTGAAGTTTTGAGAGTAAGTTACAGAAATGCTGCCCCATTAATCCAAATAATTTAGTGTATATTTCCCACAAAGACATTCTTGAAAATTACGCCAAATCAGAAAATTATGGCTGAGATAGTACTACTTGCCCTCTATTCCTCAGACCTCATTCAAGCTTCACTGATTACTCCAAAAATGTTCCTTACAGTAAAAGGACACATTGCATTTAGTTGTCCTGTTTCTTTCACCTATTTCACACTAGAACAAGTTCCTCAGTCTTTCTTTGACTTTGATGACGCTGACACTTTTGGAGAGTATAGGCCACTTATTTTGTAGAATGTCTTTCAATTTGGGCATGCTGTTTCCTCATGATTAGACTCAGAAGCCCTTGCATTTATTAGTAAAGAATGGTATCGCCAGGTGTGGTAGCTCATGCTTGTAATCCCAGCACTTTGGGAGGCTGAGGTTGGTGGATCATGAGGTCAGGAGTCTGAGACCAGCCTGTCCAATATGGTGAAACTCCATTTCTACTAAAAAATACAAAAATTAGCCGGGCATGGTGGCACATGCCTGTAGGAGAATTGCTTGAACCCAGGAGGTGGAGGTTGTGGTGAGCCAAGACACCATGCCACTGCACTCCAGTCCAAGCAACAGAGTGAGACTCTGTCTAAAAAAAAGAAAAAAAAGGAATGGTATCTAGAAACTAATGTCTGCGTGTTAGGTATGCTCACTGCCATTAGGGTATTACTGCTGCCAGGCCCTCTGAGTGGACAGAGCTAAAGAATATGCATATTATACACAGGTACACACATTACCACACTTTACATCTATATTTATGTCTCTGTGTATGAATATATACATATGGAAAAAGCATTTACCCTGATACTACCAATTCCAAGCCAGTACCATAGAGTTTCCCCTCATTTCCACCCTTTTCACAACTGTACCTATAACTCCGGAGAAGCCTGGCTACCATAATTTTAAATATATTTACCTAATTAACCAAGACCCCACACGTAACCAGTCTGCCATCATTGCCTCTGCTCCCTCCTCCATGTGGATGCCTCTCTCATCCCATCTGGACTCTTAACACCTATGCCAGGCTGCTGCTGCCACCCACCTGGGTAAATGCTCTCCTCGCCTTGCCTATGTTCCAATATTCCATGCAGGGTCACCCTACCACACAGAGCCCTCCCAAGCTGACCCAAGTTCGGATGCCTGGGAACGTTCTAACACCCAGTCCAGGTCACTCCCCCACACAGGTGTTATCTTGCTCAGGCTTCATCACTGCTGGGCTGCCCTACCATATGGATTTCCTCCTTACCCTGGCTGGCTTCTCCCAATTGCCCCTGCTCCACCTCATCTGTAGGTCAAAGATTCCATACTTAGGAAAGCCAAGATCAGAAGCTATCATTCCTGCTTAGCTTGCCATGCAGGAGTATCACTCAGAGAAGTTGGCTGTTGTCCCAGCCTCAAGCTCCAGAGACATGGCTAGTAGACTTCATCCAGAAGGAGAAGTAGGCCTTAAAAACAGAATTCTGAAGCTCTTCCCCTGCAAAACTATCTTTATCTGAAACACAGCATGGGGAAGTTCAAGCCTAGGATGCTTTCAAAAAAAATGGAGGCTTTGGTTAAGCAGTTATTAATAAGAGTAGCCTCATAGCTTCATGAGAGCAATAAACTGAACTGTAGTCATTCATGCTAGCTTGCCAGAGAGAACCAGGGAAAGAGACAACTAAGCAAACCTCAAAGACTGACCTCAAAAACAACCACTGCCCAAATTTAATTAGATCAGATTGTGGGGCAACAGGAGATCCAGGGCTTTGTCAAAAACAGCAGAGGGATCAGCAGGTAATTAGTGGAACCCAAAAGTTGGTGTGCTACCAATTGAGACAGCATAACAGAGAGATGCATGGAAGAGAGAAAGGGTGCCCTGTTTAAAAAAAAAAAACAAAAAACCACTGTCTTCTCAGGGTGATTGTTTGCTTGGCCAAGGCCATGCTCTCTTAGGAGTCACGTCAGAGGCTTCAAACTACAAAGAAAAAAGACTAGTCCCTCACTACGATAGTCTAATCAAGTCTCTGACCAAATAGACAAGCATGTAACAATAAAAATAAGCCCAGGGAGGGAAGAGTATCTACAGGTGCTAAAAAATATTACCTAAAATGTCCAGCTTTCAACAAAACGTATGAGACATGGAAAGAAATAAAAAAATATGACCCATACACAGAAAAAAGAGTAGTCAACAGACACTACCTGTGAGGCCTTCAAATCAGCCATTACAAATATGTTCAAAGAACTAAAGGAAACCATGTTTAAAGAAGTGAAAGAAGCTATGACGACAGTATTTCATCAGATAGAAAATGCCAATAAAGAGACAGAAATTATAAAATAGAAGTAAATGGAAATTTAGAAGTTAAAAAGTACAAAAACAATGAAACATTCCCTAGAGGAGATCAACAGAAGATCTGAAGTGGCAAAAGGAAGAATTAGAGAACCTGAAGATAGACTGATAGACATTATGCACTTTGAAAAACATAGAGAAAAGTGAAAAAAATGAACAGAGCCTCAGAGAAATGTGGAATATCACTAAGTGAACAAACATATACCTCACAAGTGAACAGAAAGAGAGTTGAGAGACGAGTAGAAAAAACTTTTAGAAATAATGGCTTAAAGCTTCCCAAATCTGATGAAAAACATTAATCTACACATCCAAGAAGTTCAATGAACTCTAAGTAGGACATTCACAAATAGATTCACATTAAAACACATCATAGCAAAAATGCTCAAAGAGAAAAATGACTCCTTGTATACAAAGAAACCTTAAAAAAATTAATAGTTTATGTCTCATCAGAAACCATGGAGACCAGAAAGTAGAGGAATGACATATTCAAAGTGCTAAATATTAAGCTGTCAATCAAGAATCTTACATGCAGCAAGATTATCTGTCAAAAATAAAGGGGAAATAAAGGCATTCCGAGGTAAACAAAAAGAAGAGAATTTGTTGCTACCAGACTCAGCTTATAAGAATTTTAAGGAGGTTCTTCAGATTAAAAGCAAGTTACCCAAGATTTATGTGAATCCACATGAAAGAAGGGACACTGGTAAATTACAACAGACAGTATGTATTTATATGAAATGACCCAAAGAGGCAAATTGACAAGGACAGAAAGTAGATTAGTGTTTGCCAGGGGGACTAGGGTGAAAGTGGAATGGGAACTGACTGTGGGGATATTGTGAAATATGTATTTGGTCTTGGTCCCTGTTTCTTGGCATACAGGTCCTGAAGTCCTTGGAATCTCCAAGATGGTATCTTTTTGTATGTTAACAAGTTGACTGGGGCTGTCGGCCCCTATGTAGCTTCAGGATGGGGGCTGGTCATTGGAAAGGCCAAGGTAGGATTACAGTGTTGGGACTTTCAGCACCAACTCCAGCTTCTGGGGAGGGGAGAGGGCTGATGGTTAAGTTGATGAACAACGACCAGTGGTTTGGTCAATCATGTCCATGTGATGAAGCCTCAATAAAAGCTCAGAAGGACAAGGTTCAGAGAGCTGAGAACATGGAGGTTGCAGAGGGTGGCACACTTGGGGTCAGCATGGATGTTCTGTGCCTCTTCCCCCATACCTCACCCTATGCATCTCTTCATCTGTATCCTTTGTAACAGCATTTATAATAAATTGGTAAATGTGTTTCCTAGAGTAGTGTGAGTTACTATAAGCAAATTAATCAAATTCAAAGAGAGGGGTGTGGGAACCCCAATTTATAGCCAGTCAGTCAGAAGCACAGGTTAAACAAGCTGGGGCTTGTGACTGGCATCAGAAGTAGGAGGCAATCTTATAAGACTGAGCCCTCAACCTGTGGGATCTGACGCTATCTCTAGGTAGATAATGTCAGAATTAAATTGGAGGACATCCATCTGGAGTCCCCTGAACAATGTATTGCTTGCTTGGTGTGTGGGGAAAAAACCCACACATCTTGTGTCAGAAACATGTTATAAGAGTGTAGCAGAAGAGGCCGGGTGCGGTGGCTCACGCCTGTAATCCCAGCACTTAGGGAGGCAGAGGCGGGTGGATCACGAGGTCAAGAGATCGAGACCATCCTGGTCAACATGGTGAAACCCCGTCTCTACTAAAAATACAAAAAATTAGCTGGGCATGGTGGTGCGTGCCTGTAATCCCAGCTACTCAAGGAGGCTGAGGCAGGAGAATTGCCTGAACCCAGGAGGCGGAGGTTGCGATGAGCCGAGATCGCGCCATTGCACTCCAGCCTGGGCAACAAGAGCGAAACTCCGTCTCAAAAAAAAAAAAAAAGAGTGTAGCAGAAGAAACTGAGTTTGCTTATTCCTATGTATTGCCAAGTGCTAATTGGTAGAAAATTTCTTTTTGGTCTGATGAAAATATTCTGGATTTAAATAGTGCTGATGATTTCGCAGCCTTAAGTGTATCTAAAAACCAGTGACTACCTTAAAAGGGTAAATTTTATGGTAGGTGACTTATATCTCAATAATTTAAAAAGAGCAAATAATTTGAATGGGCATTTCTCCAAACAAGATGTAGAAAGTTTCAATACATAAAAAGATGCTCAACATCACTAGTCACTAGGGAAATGCATATTAAAACCATAATGAATACCACTTCATACCTACTAGGATGGCTACAATCAAATATCAGATAATAACAAGTATCAATGAGGATTTAAAAAAATGAGAGGATGTAAAAAAAATGAGAGCCCTTATCTACTGCTGGTAGGTATATAAAATGAAGCAAATACTTTGGAAAATGGTCCGGCAGCTCCTCAAATGATAAACAGAGTTACCAAATGACTCAGATCTTTCCTCCTAGGTAAATACCCAAGAAAAATACATAGCTCACACAAAAACTCAGGTTTTATTATTACTCACAATAGCAAAAAAGTGAAAAGCATCCAAATGCCCATCAGGGGAATAGATAAATAGAATGTGGTATACTTACACAATGGAAAATTATTCAGCCATAAAAAGGAAGCAGCACCGACACATGCTACAACACGGATGAACCTTGAAAACATGCCAGGTGAAAAAAGCCAATCACAAAAGACCATGTATTTATATGGTTCCATTTATACGAAATGTCCAGAAAAAATGAAATGTGTAGGACAGAAAAAAATAGTCTGATGGCTCCATGGGCTAGAGGGAAGGGGAAGAACAAATGGGAACTGGTGCTTGCTAAAGAGCACAAGGTGGCCGGGGGTGGTGGCTCACGCCTGTAATCCCAGCACTTCGGGAGGCTGAGATGGGTGGATCACCTGAGGTCAGGAGTTTGAGACCAGCCAGCCTGACCAACATGGTAAAAACCCATCTCTACCAAAAATACAAAATTAGACAGGCACGGTAGCACGTGCCTATCATCCCAGATACTTGGGAGGCTGAGGCAGGAGAATCACTTGAACCTGGGAGGCAGAGGTTACAGTGATCCGAGATCATGCCATTGCACTCCAGCCTGGGCAACAAGAGCAAAACTCTGTCTTATATCAAAACAAACAAACAAACAAAAACCCAAAAGGTTTCTTTCTGGGGTGATAATAATGTTCCAAAACTGACTGCAGTGTTGGTTACATAGCTCCTTGAATGTTCTAAAAACACTGGATTGGTACTTCAAATGGGTGAATTATTGATAATTATACGTCAAAGAAGTTAAAGGAAATTCTTTCTTTCTCCTTCCTGTTCTCCTTTGCTTAATAAATAAAGCAAAAAGCTACAAGGCAGACTTCTGGTTCTGTTCAGGCAGGGTAGCCCCATTCCTCATCCTTAAAACTTAGAAACTCTGGACACAATAGAACACATACACATAGGAAGACTCTGAGAGGGACAGACTGTCTAAGGACCTAACGACTTGCAGAACAATATGGCTGTGAGCTACCTGGGATTCTTTATTGCCTCCCATAGATCCCAAAAAGGGGGCTGCAGAATCTTTCAATTCAGAACGAGCTATAAGAAAAACCTATCCCCCTTTGCCAAAGGTCTGTGGAAAATATGACCTAACAACTGAATATATTTTTGGCAATACCCATGCTACTCCAGTTAAATACCAGTTAAAACCACCATATCATCTTCCAACCAGTTTCAGGGAAGAAGAACAGGGAGATGATCATCTATCCAACACTCCTGCTCTGCAGAAGTGGAATCAATCTACTTCTCCCATCAGATGGTGTCAGACGGATAAACATGGAGCTCATCTTCTATTGTGTCTAGAAAGACCATGTGATGCTCGAGTCCCCCACTGGGTGGTTTCCGGGCTGATCAGAGAGCTAATTTTCCATACTCCAACTGGAAGAAGCAGGTGGCACTTTGACTCCCCTGCTGGGTGGCAGTGGTGACTTGAGCAAAAAAGATGATTTCCCCCCATCAGGTAGAAATGGGCAGTGCTGCAGTTCCCCTGCCAGGGTAGTGTCACTGGGGTCTAGCTGTGAGCTGTGCCTGATCCAGCAGCAACAAGTCTTAACAGGGTGGTTTAACGTGAGATTAGTCAACACCAGGCTCACCACCTGCCTCTACGTCAGTGGGACCCAGTGGGGACCTGAACCTTTTTTCCCAGCATCAAGGATACTGAACAAAGCTGTGCAAGTGGGGACCTGTATACACTCTACTTTCCTCCATATTTTAGTCTTAAGAGGCCCAGTGGGGAGACAAGCCTCCACATCCAGTTGGTGTTAACAAGACTGAACAGTGCAGTATGAGGAAGTGCTAGTTGGTACTCCTGTGTCCACTGCCCCAAGCATTGGGGAGCTTCAAGGGGAGCTGAGCATCCACATTCATTTGCCATCAATGAAGCAGAATGAGGGGGTGTGAAGCAGAATAGTCAACATTCCCATTCCCCAATCCCCTGGTATCAATGGGATCCAGTGGGGAGCAGAACCCCCAACTCCACCTGGTATGAGGAGGAAAGAGGTAGTGGGAGGTGGGAGGGTTGGCATTATACTTCCCACCTCCGCCTCCCAAGGACCACAAGGCCCAGCCGGGAAATGAGCTTCAGCCACACCTTGCAGAAACAAAGCAGTGTGAGTTGCCCTCTACTTCTTCCCAGGTGGCAGTGGGGCCCAGATATGTTTTTTCTCATGTTGTTGATCTTATCCCCCTGACTCAAAGGCAACATGATAGTGCAAGGCAATGCCTCACTTTTACCACAAAAATGTCAAACAGAGCTGGTGAGAGAGCTTAAATTCCACTTCGTCATCTGGACCGAGGCATGTTTCTAAGCATTCCACTTTTGTCAGGGTGGTGTCAGTAAGGCTGAAGAGGGAGCTGGGCATATACGCTCACCTGGCTCCTGGGCAATGCTTCAACAGGAAGACTGTCTGCCAAACAAGATAAAAAAGGACCCAAAATGTCCAGAATACAGTTGAAAATCACTTGTCATACCAAGAATTAGAAAAATCACAACTTGAATCAGAAGGTACACTCAACAAACATCAAAATGGAGATGAGTGATAAGCTGAAAATTTCCAATAATAACTTTAATTATAATGTGTCTTAGGACTGATTCCTAGAATAACTGGAATCATACAGAGAATGTTCTCTGCCCACAATGAAATCAAACTAGAAATCGATAACAGAAAAGACAACGAGAAAAACTCCAAAGACTTGGAAATTAGATGTCAAACTTATAAATAAATAATGAGTCAAGTAAGAAGTCTCAAAGGAAATTACAAAACACACAGAACTGAATAAAAATGAAATTATATCAAAATATATATATCTCTGCTGGTAAAGCAGAGATTTGTAAGAAATTTCTATCACTTAATGCTTATGTGAGAGGAGAGGAAAGACCTCAAATCAGTAATCCAGATTCTAACCTAGGTAAACTAGAAAAATAAGAGCAAAGCACACACAAAGCAAGCACTGGACAGATAAAAATAAGAAAGTCTATCAGTAAGATTAAAAACAGGAAAACAACAGTGAAAGTGATATAAGAAGCTGGCTCTATGAAAAAAATTAGTAAAACTGATAAACCCCTAGTAATACTGACAAAAATCTAAAAAAGACACAAATCACCCGTATCAGAAATGAAACACAGCTATCACTACAGATCTGGCAAGACTCACAAAAACAAAAAAAGACACAAATCACCCATATCAGGAATGAAACAGGAGCTATCACTACAGATCTGGCATCCATTTAAAGGATAACAAGGAACTAATACAAACAATTTAGAAGTTGTTGACATAAATTTGACAACTTAGAAAAATGAATCAACTCCTTGAACACTGCTAACTACCAAGACTCAACCAAGATGAATAAGACAACCTGAATAGTTCTATAAAAATTAAAGAAATTGAATTAATAAACAAAAAGTTCCCCAAAAGAAATCTCCTGGCTTAAATGACCTCACTGGAGAATGCTACCAAACATTTAAAGAAGAATGGGGGCCGGGCGCGGTGGCTCAAGCCTGTAATCCCAGCACTTTGGGAGGCCGAGGCGGGTGGATCACGAGGTCAAGAGATCGAGACCATCCTGGTCAACATGGTGAAACCCCGTCTCTACTAATACAAAAAATTAGCTGGGCATGGTGGCGCGTGCCTGTAATCCCAGCTACTCAGGAGGCTGAGGCAGGAGAATTGCCTGAACCCAGGAGGCGGAGATTGCGGTGAGCCGAGATCGCGCCATTGCGCTCCAGCCTGGGTATCAAGAGCGAAACTCCGTCTCAAAAAAAAAAAAAAAAAAAAAAAAGAAGAAGAATGGGCACCAATTTTCCACAATGCCTTCCAGAAAATAGAAGAGGAGGGAACATTTCCCAACTCTTTTTATGCGGCGAACATTACCCTGATATCAAATGCAGATAAAGCGAGTAGAAAAAGAGAAAACTATAGTCCAACATCTCTGCTGAACTTAGAAAAAAAATCCTCAACAAAATATGAGCAAATCAAATCCAGCAATGCATAAAAAGAATTATATACCACTACCAAATGAAATGTATTACAGGTATATAAGCCTAATTTAACATTAAAAAAATCAACAAATATAATTCACCACATCAACAAGCTAAAGAATAAAAATCATATGATCATATCAATTAACATATAAAAAGCATTAGACAAAATTCAACACCAAATCATGATAAAAACTCTCAGCAAGTTAAGAATGGAGGGGAACTAATTCAATTTGTTATGGAAAACAAGCAGTGGCTCACGTCTGTAATCCCAGTATATTGGGAGAGTGACGCAGACAGATCACTTGAGGTCAGGAGTTCAAGACTAGCCTGGCCAACATGGTAAAACACTGTCTCTACCAAAAATACAAAAATTAGCCAGGCATGGTGGTGGGCACCTGTAATCCAAGCTACTCAGGAGGCTGAGGCAGGAGAATCGCTTAAACCCAGGAGGCAGAGGTTGCAGTGAGCCAGATTGTGATACTGTACTCCAGCCTGGGCAACAGAGTGAGATTCTGTCTCAACAACAACAACAACAACAACAACAAAACCTCCTTACATCATACTAAAAGGTGAATGACTGAATGCCTTTCCCCAAGATCAGGAAGAAGGCAAAGCTTCTGCTCTTGTGACTCTTAATTCTGCATGGTAGAAGCTTTCGGCTACTATCATAAGGCAAGAAAAAAAAATAACAGCATATGAATTGGAAAGGAGAAAATAAAATTATCCTTATTTGCAGACATGATTGTTTATGTAAGAAAATCCCAAAGAATTGCCAAAAACTTCCCCGAATGGAAAGTGAGTTCAGCAAAGTAGTAAGGCATAAAATCAACACACAAAAATCAATTTCATTTCTATACACAAACAAAAACCATTTGGAAACTGCAATTAAAAACACAGTACCTAAGCCAGGTGTGGTGGCTCATGCCTGTAATCCCAGCACTTTGGGAGGCTGAGGTGGGTGGATCACCTGAGGTCAGGAGTTCAAGATCAGACTGGGCAACATGGTGAGACTGAGTCTCTGCTAAAAATACAAAATTTAGCCAGGCATGGTGGCAGGCGCCTGTAATCCCAGCTACTTGGGTGGCTGAGGCAGGAGAATTGCTTGAACCTGTGAGGCAGAGGTTGCAGTGAGCTGAGATCATGCCACTGCACTCCCATCTTGGGTAACAGTGAGACTCCATCTCAAAACAAACAAACAAACAACCACAATACCAATTACAATCACCCCAAAGAAAATGAAATGTTTAAGTATAAACTTAAAACATGTATGAATTTGAGAGAGATCCAAGATGGCTGATCACTAGCAGCTCGGGCTCTAGCTCCCAGTGAAAGCGCAGCGAACGAGAGGACGCCACACTTTCAGACGAATATTAGTTGCTCACGGACCAGGAAATTCCCAGCAGAGGAGCCCCACGTGTCGCCAGGGCGACTCTTGTGGCTGGCGTGGTGGTTTTGCTGGTGCCTTAGCGCACCAGTTTTTGGTGCAGAGTCCGGAGATTCCCGGGCAGAAAAGCACCATCAATCTTAACACCGCTATTTTGGCCGGCGCAGTGGACTGCTCAGATTTTGGCGCTGGGAATCAACAAGTTGGACGTCTCCTCAGAGACGTAGTTAGAAAATCGGTAATTACAAAGACAACAGACGGATAAATATATAATGAAGGGAAGAAATCAGCGTAAAAAGGCAGAGAATACTCAAAATCAGAATGCCTCTCCCTCTACAGGAGATCGCAATTCCTCATCAGTAATGGAACAAGGCTTAATAGATTATGAGTGTGTTCCAATAACAGAAGCAGGCTTCAAAACGTGGGTAATAAGAAACTTCTGTGAATTAAAAGAACTTGTTCTAACCCAATGCAAAGAAACTAAGAACCTTGAAAAAAGGTTTGACGAAATGTTAACGAGAATGGACAATTTAGAGAGGAATATAAGGGAATTGATGGAGCTGAAAAACACAACACGAGAACTTAGCGAAGCATGCACAAGTTTAAACAGTTGAATTGATCAAGTAGAAGAAAGGACATCAGAAGTCGAGAACCAGCTCAGTGAAATGACACGAGAAGACAAGATTGGAGAAAAAAGGATGAAAAGGAATGAGCAAAGTCTCCAGGAAATATGGGACTATGTGAAAAGACTTAATTTACGTTTGATAGGTGTACCTGAATGTGATGAAGAGAATGAATCCAAGTTGGAAAATACTCTTCAGGATATCATTCAGGAAAACTTTCCCAACCTGGCAAGGCAGGGTAATATTCAACTCCAGGTAATACAGAGAACACCACAAAGATATTCTTCAAGAAGACCAACCCCAAGGCACATAATTGCCAGATTTATTAGGGTTGAAATGAAGGAGAAAATACTAAGGGCAGCCAGAGAGAAAGGTCAGGTTACCCATAAAGGGAAACCTATCAGACTTAACAGCAGATCTCTCAGCAGAAACCCTACAAGCCAGAAAAGAGTGGGGACCAATATTTAACATCCTTAAAGAAAAGAACTTTCAACCCAGAATTTCCTATCCAGCCAAACTAAGCTTTATAATAGAAGGAAAAATTAAATCCTTTGCAAACAAACAAGTACTCTAGAGAGTTCACCACCACCAGGTCTGCTTTACAAGAGCTTTTGAAAGAAGCACTATACATATAAAGGAACAACCAATATCAGTCTTTCCAAAAATATATCAAAAAGAAAAGAACATTAACACAACGAAAAATTTACACTAACTAATGGGCAAAACAGCCAGCTAGCATCAAATGCTAGTATTAAAGTTATATATATTCTAACTGGATAAAAAGCCAAAACCCATTGCTATGCTGCATCCAGACCCATCTCACATGCAACGATATGCAAAGACTCAAAACAAAGAGAAGGAGGAAGATTTATCAACCAATCAGAGAGTAAAAATAAACAAATAAAAAGCAGGAGATGCAAGTCTCGCCTCTGATAAAGTAGATTTTAAAGTAACAAAGAGCAAAAGAGGCAAAGAAGGACATTACATGATGGCAAAAGGATCAATGTAACAAGAAGAGCTAACGATTTTATAGATCAACGAGACAGAAAATTAACAAGGACATCCAGGACTTGAACTCAGACCCGGAACAAGTAAACTTAATAAACATTTATAGAACTCTCCACTTCAAATACATAAAACATACATTACCACCTCACACCTATTCCATAAGTGGCTACATAATTGGAAGTAAATCGCTCCTCAGTAATCGCATAGCATTTCATAGGTTTAAATGAAATATTGGTTGGCTGCTCGTTTGTTATTTTCTTCCCTTATTCCTTCCTGTTTATATCAAGTATAATTATTGGTATAAAAGAGGTTTTCAATACCCATTACTAAACTGCATTCTAGCCTGGGCAAGAAAGCAATACTCCCATTCTCTCTCTCTCTTTCTCTTCCTTTTTCCTCCTCTTCTTTATTCTTTTTCTTTCTTTCTTTCAAAAAAAAAAGCATATTCATATTCATTTGTTCATCTGATCTTACTTAAAATATTGTGCAATAGACATTATTATTATTCATGCATTTCAAATGAAGAAACTGAGGCTCAGAGAGGTCAAGTAAGTTGCACAGAGCAGACTAATGGGAGAGGCAAACTCAAACTCAGATCCCTTAACTTCTCATTCAAAGCTTTACCCACGCACAAAAAAAAAAAAAAAAAAAAAGTATGAATTTATATGCTGAAAATTATAAAATTCTGATGAAAGAAATCAAAGATATGAAAAAATGGAGAAACATATTGCAATTATAAATTATAAGATGCAACAAAGTAAACATGGCAATCTCCTCAAATTGACTGACAGACTTAATTCTTATCAAAATCCCAGTAATATTTTTTGTTGACATAAATATGCTTATTTAAAATTGTATGCAGAAAGTCACTGGTCCTGTCTAAGATGATCTTGAAAAAGAAGATTAAGTGGGAAGAATCACTCTATCCAATACAAAGGCCTATTACCTAACTACAGTATTCATGACAGGGTGGTATTGGTGGAGGGACAGGTATACAGATCAGTGAAACAGAACAGTGAATCTACATAGCTTCAGGGGACTGGGATAGATGAAAAGTTCTGAAGACTTGACAGCAAAAGTGTAATCCATAAAAGAATAATTGGACTTCATGAAAATTAAAAACTTTTTCTCAGAGAAAGATCATATGAAGAGATGGAAAGGTAAGTTACAGAGTGGGAGAATGTATCTGCAAACCATGTATCACAGCAAGATCTAATATCTAGAGTATATAAAGAACTCTTAAAACTCAACAGTAAAAAATATCCAATTAGTGGATAACGGACATGCACAGACTTGTAAAAAGAGAATATACAGATGGCAGATAAGCACATGAAAAGAGGTTATCATTATTAGCCATTAAGGAAATGCAAATTCAAACCACAAGAGACACTACTACAGAACTGCTCTAATGGCTAAAATAAATAGTAATAAAACCTAAGGCTGGTGAGGATGTAGAGAAACTTGATCACTTGTACATTGCTGGTAGGAATGTAAAATGGTACAATTACTCTGGAAAATAGTTTGATAGTTTTGTATAAAGCCAAACATGCAACTATCATATGACCTAGAAAGCAAATTCTTGGGTATTTATTCCAGAATAATAAAAACCCATCTACACACAAAAATCTGTACATGAAAGTTTACAGCAGCTTTATTTATAATAGCCCCAAAGTGGAAATAATCCAGACACCCTTCAGTGAGTGAACTAATAAACACACTGTGGTACATCCATACTACAGAATAGTACTCAGCAATAAAAAGGAATCAACTGTTGGTACACACAACAACCTGGATGAATCTCAAAGGAATCAGGCTGACTGAAAAAGTCAGTCCTAAAAGGTTACATACTGTATGGTTTTATATACATAATGTTCTTGCACTGACAAAATTGTAGAACCGGAAACAGACAGTGCTTGCCACAGGCCAGTGTCATGGGTGGAGGCAGGTTTGACTATAAAGGAAATAGAAGGGATCCTATGTTGATGAAACTGTTCTGTATTTTGACCATAACAATATCAATATCCTGGCTGTGATATTATTATTATTACACAATAGTTTTTCAAGATGCTACTATTGGTAAAAACTGGAGAAAGGGTAAATAGGATCCCTCTGTATTATTTCTTATATCTGCATGTGAATGTCCAATTATCTCAATATTTGAATTAAAAATGTATATATAATCAAACAGAAAGGGCCATACATAAAGCCTACGCAAGGGTCATCTAGCAGAGGTCAGGGCCAACACAAGGAAGGTAACTAGTAGGGTACATGGTATATGTTGTGGGGCCTGGCAGGGTGCGGGCCCTGTGTGGAAAATACAGCTGAGTTGGTTGATGGCCTGACAGGGTTGAGAGACCGGTTAGGAAAAGGAGGACTGAGTAAATAAGCAAACATACTGAGGATAATAAGAGCCAGGTTTCTCATTCTTACAGAATTATAAATGGGAAAAGCTGTAATAATGGTGTAATATTGGATTAGAATTGAAAGTACCAGCCGGGCACAGTGGCTCACACCTGTAATCCCAGCACTTTGGGAGGCCAAGGCAGGCAGATCACTTGAGGTCAGGAGTTCAAGACCAGCCTGGCCAACATGGTGAAACACTGTAAAAATATAAAAATTAGCCAGGCATGGTGGAGGGCACCAGTAATCCAAGCTACTTGGGGGGCTGAGGCAGTAGAATCATTTAAACCCAGAAGGTGGAGGTTGCAGTGAGCAGAGACTGCCATGCACGCCGGCCTGGGTGACAGACTGAGACTCCATCTCAAAAAAATGAACTAAAAGTACCAAGGTGAACTTGTTTTCAATATATATAGACAGAAATAGAAATAAACATACAGTTGACTCTTGAATACAAGGTTTAACTGAGGTGGTCCACTCATATGCAGATTTTTTTCAACCAAAAGGGACTGAAAATACAGTATTTGCAAGATGCAAAACCCTTTAGCATAGGTGGGTACCACAGAGGAGAGTGTGAGACTTGAGTATGTGTGAATTTGGTATACCTGGGGTGGGAAGGTCCTGGAACAAATCCCCTGTGTATTAGGAGGAATGACTGTATATGTAAAAATGGACAGATACATACGTACATGTATGAACACGTTTCCTAGCTTTGTTCCTAAAAGGGGTTGGGAATCATGATATTCCAGTAGTAGTGAGCGTATCAGATCTTGGTTTCTAAGTACCATTTCCTTACTAAAAAGAACCAAGGCTCCTTGAAGAAATGGCTGATTTCTGGGCCAGAGCAAGAAAAGAATAAGATGAGCTGGAAGATCTTGCTGTGCCAGAGAGTGAGGAATACAGGAATGGTGGGGACATGTAAAATGTACATTCTGAATAGCTTGAAGGGGCTTTTACTGTCCAAACATGGGGAAACTGAAGCATCAAAATAAATCATAGTAAAGGATTACAATCCACTGAACAAAACAGGAAGTCATGCTGAATAAATACATTGAACACATAAATAGTAAGAATAAATTCTTCCTTACACTAGAATGCCAACTAATAAATGCAGAAGGAATAATGAAATTAGAAAATCTCCAGTTATCAGAAGGTTGGGCGAGGGAAGAAAATCTCCAGTTATCTATCATAGTAATAATTCAGGCAAGAAACAGCAATAGATGCTAAAACTACTTACTAGGTGAAAGTTGGATGTAGAACAGGATATTTACATAGTCTGAAGGCATCTCTCCTTAAAATATTAATTATGAGGGGAGAAAGAATAATTTATAATGGATAAACTTTGGCAGATCCCACTTTACTGACATGATCAAACTAAACATTACCAGTGATGGGGCAAAATGACATCTTGTATCATCTGTGACCCTTCTACCAAAAATGCATAATCTCAGTCTTATCATGAGGAGACAGGAAACAAACCCAAATTGAGGAACATGTTACAAAATAGTCTGTAATCTTAAAAAATGTTAAGGTCATAAAGGTCAAGAAAGGAGTGCCTAAGTCCTTTGAAAGAGATTTAAAAAGCATTAGTGGAATCGTTTTCCTATTAAAGGATATTATTGGGACTGCTGACAAAACTTGAATAGGGGTCTCTGGGTGAACAAAAAGTGGGAATTCTTTTGTGTGCTTTTCTTGTATCCTTACAGTAAGTTTGAAATTATTTCAAAATAAAAAAG
Organism: Aotus nancymaae; assembly: GCF_030222135.1. Classification (NCBI taxonomy): domain Eukaryota; kingdom Metazoa; phylum Chordata; class Mammalia; order Primates; family Aotidae; genus Aotus; species Aotus nancymaae. The sequence goes on from NW_026988455.1 coordinate 25,227,259, forward strand.
TTAACTTCACAGAAAACAAGACAATCATATAGACTGGGCATCCTGAGGGAGAATATAACAGTGCCCAAGAGATAGTGTTGCCAGTTAAAAAAAATCTGACTAGATTCTACATCCATCTACCAATTTAGAGAAAATATCACATTGATATAATCAGCAAAATACAGATTGTGGCAAACTCTACAAGGCAAAAAAAAAACCCCCTGTTTTCTTCAACAAATAAACTGTAAGGAAAAAGAGACAGAGGGAAACCCAAGTTCAAAAGAGCTTGAAGGCTGGGCACGGTAGCTCATGCTACCAACACTTTCAGAGGCTGAGGAAGGTGGATCATTTGAGGCCAGTAGTTGGAGACCAGCCTGGCTAACATGGCAAAACTCTGTCTCTACTAAAAAAAAAAACAAAAATTAGCCAAGCATGGTGGCGTACGCCTGTAATCCCAGCTACTTGGGAGGCTGAAACATGAGAATCACTTGAACTCAGGAGGCAGAAGTTGCAGTGAGCTGAGATATCACCACTGCACTCCAGCCTGGGAGACAAAAAAGAAAAGAGACTGATGCTAAATAGCAACCAATTACAATGTATTGACCTTTTTTGGATCCCAATTCAAACAAATTACACACACACACACACAATTTATATAAATATATCTATGATACATCTATAAGACAATTAGAAAATTGAACACTAAACAGGTATTTGATGATATCAAGTAAATACTGTTGATTATTTGAGGTATGGTAGTAATGATGTGGTTATTTAACAAATAAAATGATGTGATGCCTTGAGTTTGTTTCAAAGTAATACAAATGCAGGGAACTGAGTGAGAGAAGTGAGTGGCTGAGATTGTTAAAGCTGGGTGATGGTATATATTTGAGGGATGATGCATATATGGGAGATGATACAAATATGGGGATCTTTATTTCATTCTGTATACTTTTGTGTTTGAATTTTTCCATAATAAAAGGTTTTTTGTTTTGTTTTATGGCTGGGCGCAGTGGCTCATGCCTGTAATTCCAGCACTTTGGGAGGCTGAGGTGGGCCTCACTTGAGGTCAGGAGTTCAAGACCAGCCTGGCCAACATGGTGAAACTCCATCTCTACTAAAAATACAAAAATTAGTCAGGTGTGGTGGCATGCACCTGTGGTCTCAGCTACTCAAGAGGCTGAGACAGGAGAATCTCTTGAACACGGGAGGTGGAGGCTGCAGTGAGCCATGACTATGTCACTGCACTCCAGCCTAGGCAACAGAGTGAGACTCCGTCTAAAAAAAAACATTGTTTTTTAAAGTAGTAGGATCAAGATTTAAGTCTAGGTCTGTCTCACTCCACAGCTACTTCTTGATAAGTTTTCTATTTTCCTTTAAAAATAAATATTTATTTATGTATCTTCCCCAATTAAATTTTCCCATGATTCATTAGACATTGAAAAAAATACTTCCCATCCATATACATAATAAAGTATAGCTATCTTTATAGATGAGATATGCTTTAAGAAAATTAGCCATAAAATATATTTTATTTGTCTAGATTTTTTCCTAATTAAAAATTAGCTATATTTATACTAAGAGGAAAATTTTAATAAAAAAAAGTTTTTTGGAAAGGTAAAAGTCAGCATACCTAGTGGATCACAATAGAGGCAGTACAACCTTCCTGGGGGTGTTTGGAAATATGCAGGGTTTTTTCATTATCACTGGAACCTGGGGATGCTACTGGATTTAGTAGGAAGAGTCAGAGATGCTATATATCTTGGGTACTCAGAGCTCTCCAGTACAACAAAGAGTTGTCCCACTCCCAAGGCCAACAGAATTGTCATTGAGAAATACCAACTAAGAGGAAACATTACAACAGAAGAAAGAAAAGGGAAAAAGGTTCGTCTGACTCAGACTTGTTGGCTGAAGAGTTACTTGGGAGGAAAGAAACATTCTAAAAGAGAAGCAGCTAGTAGACATCATTATTGGGTTTGTTTTAGTTGTTTTAGACAGTACTTCTAAGACCAGGGAAACTAACACATTAAGTCTGGCACCTAGAAGCTGTTCATAGATGGTAGTTACCAGTAGTATTAGTGCCTCTAGGGTCAAACACAGCAAAGACAGAGGAAGGAGGATCTACAAGGATATGGAGTTTAGATAAGATGAGAAGTGGTAAACAATGGTTTTCTTGACAAGAGAGAGCTCCCCCTAGTGGAGTGGTCAGATTCTAACAAAAACACAACAGAACTGACTGTTCTAGCAAGTGTTGAACTCAGTATCTTTAGTTAGAGCCTTACTCCTTTAACTCTTCTTCCTATCATCTAGTCCACACTTAGGGGAGAAATCCTTCATTCTCTATACAGTAGGACTAAAGTGAATGTGGGCAAAGCCCCAAGGGGACATTTACAAAATACTGCAAGTGGTACTGCCAAGAGAAATTACTTAACATCTCCCTTGGCTAACTGCTGGTGGTGGCAGCAAGAACAGCAATATCAAAGCAGAAGCAGGGAGACTCCCACCTCAGAGCTTGTGATGGTCAGGAGGATTAAAGGGCAAGTGTAAGAGGAATAAGAGTTCAAGTCATGGCACTTGTCCTTGCCTGGGGTGCCATATAAAAATCAAAACAACATGGGAGAAAAAACAGTGGGAGAAGTAGGGTTGGAGTGCTTCTGGATGTGCTAAGTGGCAACAGCAACTAATGAAAGGGGAATGAAATTAAAGTTTGATTCATAAGTAGGCGTGTGATGCTAAGAACAAATGCATAATCTCAGCTGATGATAATAATGCAGGAGATAAACACTGTTTGCAATACTCAAAGGAGTATTTTAAGAAGTTAAAAGGCCAAGGTCATTATTCAGGATTTTGAAAAGGAATTCTAACATGCCAGCATGGTAAGGCAGTAATACCTGCAACTTGGGATTCCAGTATGAAGAACAGAGCCTTTTCTTTCATGTCCATTCATATAGTTACTTTCATTAAACACTAGCTTGCACAGAGCGACAGAAAGTACATTAAAGAGATATTACCTTTCATGTTTGCAGCATACTCACTGTTATTCACCATGGTAGAATACGGTTGTTCATTCTGAGGTAAGACTCCTGCAGCCATGGTAGTCTGTTGGAAAAAAAATCTTTTTTGTAAGTTTGCCTTGGGATAGTCATTTATTAATCATCCAAACTACAGCTAGAACTTTCTTATCCAATGCTGCAATCATTGGCCAAGTGGTGGATACTTGAAATATACGACTAGTCAGGTTGAGATGTGCTATAAGTGTAAAATACACACAAGATGCTGAAAATTTAACACAAAAAATACAATGTAAAATACCTCATTAATAATTTTTACATTAATTATACACTGAAATATTTTTGGCATATTATATATTATATAAAATACATTATTAAAATTAAGCCCTCCCTGATTCTTTATTTTACTGCATTTATAGGACATTAATCTGTAGTTAACAGTCTTCATTCAGCTCATGCTTCTTCATGGCTAAGAGACTGCTATATTGCTCAAATGATACAGTTTCCATTAAGGAAAGTTAATTAAATCTTCTTAGATGTCAAAAAACCAAAAACTATCACCTTTGTTAAGTTCTTTCTATATGCCAGACACCAATATTAAATCACTTTTTTCTAACAAGAACTCTACGAAGTAGCTATCATCCCCTATTTTAAAGGTATGGAAGTCATGTCAGTAAGGTTAACAGACTAAGTAGTAGGATGGTAAGTTAATCCAATCTTTTAGTTTTCAGTTCGGTTTTTTCAACTAGTACACAGCTGCAGATGAAAGAAATGATCTCAACATTTTTGAGCTTCCAAATAAACAACTGTATAATTTAACTTTGTAGTTCCTAACTATACCTCAATTTAAATATTCATGAAAACAAAACTCAGTTGTAGAATTTTATAAATGATAAAACTATTTCCATAAAATGGGAGCACATAACCCAGAAAAGTTTATGGAGTGGACTATGATACAAGAGAAAATAACACAATTCAAAAGTTTTTTCTAAATAATAATTTTAATAATTTTCTTTGCAAAACTATGTTTATGGTTTGAACATCTATTATTGGGGGTCAAATATTATACTTTTATTAGCTTATTAAAGGCTATGAATTTTATTTAAAGGCACAAAAAACTTGTTGAAATTGTTGCACCAGTAAGTCTGCAGTGGTAATTAAATCCAGCCCTAATTAATATTTTTCTTTGGTGTACTGGATTATTCCTGTGACAAAAAAGTCACTTCTCAAATCTCAGTGATTCTCTGAGAATTTCAAGTTCACTAAAATTTTACTTCTAAAAGCAATCTTTATACACTCAAAAGGCACAAAATTTAAAATCTAAAATCCTATTTAATAAAACTGTTTCCCTTTAAAAGAAATACAGAAATTAAAATCATAGGGATGATCTAAAGTGAAATTAAAAAGAATGCTTCCTGAAATATTAATAATGTCACAAACTGGATATCATACTAATTAATGCAAAATTTTATAATATGCCTAATATTTCAAATGAACATTACATAAAGACATTAAGTAAAGGGACTAATGGAACAAGTTGTTCTAGGAAATTCATTAGCAAAAACTTAACTTGAAAGGATATCCATTAAGACGAGACTTAGATGAAACCCATTTTTACCACATTATTTTAAAATTTAGATTATTTTCTTAAAACATTTAGATGAGAAAAACAATTATCACCATATTAGAATCATGGAATTTTGGAGCAGTTGGGACTCTAGCCCTGGCTATTTTGCATAAGAGAAGTTATGATCCATATCCCAGAGAAGGTCCTACCTTGTCCCACATGATCCATGTTGGTGACAAACTTGTATCAGTCATCACTTTCTTTGTGAAGCTTTCCCTGACCTCACTCTTTGTTCTTCAGCTGTAATGTAATGAAACATGTACACCTGACAGTATTCCCTCTAGACCATGGGCTCATGAGGAGGAGTTATGACTGCTTCACCTTTACGTCTCTAGAGAATGAAAAAGCCAATATAGGTACCCTATGAAACAACTGTCAAACTGAAATGGACCATACTACATTGTGTTCCCTGAATCTATTCATGTCTTATTTATCTCTGTATCCTAAAGCCTATTGAAAACATGTCTAATATGGTTTGGATCTGTGTCCCCACCCACATCTCATGTCAAATTATAATCTCCAGTGTTGGAGGTGGGGCCTGTGGGAGGTGATTAGATCATGGGGGTGGATCCTTCATGAATGGTTTAGCATCATCTCCTTGATGTTGTCTTGTGGTAGAGTTCTAATGAGATCTGGTTGTTTAAAAGTGTGTAGCACCTCCCTGCCCTTCCTCCTGCTCCTGCTCCCACTTTGCCTTCCACCATAAAGCCTCCCCAAAAGCAGATGCTACAGAACCATGAGACAATCAGACCTCTTTTCTTGATAAATTATCCCGTTTCATGTATTTCTTTATAGCAATGCAAGATACTTGAAAATGTGATGGCAGCTTTGGACCTGGGTAACAGGGTGAGGTTGGAAGAGTGGGAAGGACTCATAAGACTGGAAGATGACGGAAAATTTGGAACTTCCTAGAGACTTGTTGAATGGTTGTCACTAAAATGCTGATAGTGATATGCAGAGCAAAGGTCAGGCTGAGGAGGTCTCAGATGCAAATGAGGAACTTACAGGGAACTGGAGCAAAGATGACTTTTGTTAAACCTTGGCAAAGAGCTTGGCTGGATTGTGTTCCTGCGCTAGGTATCTGTGGAACTTTGAACTTGAGAGAGAAGTTCGGGTATCTATTGGAAGAAATTTCTAAGCAACAAAGTGTTCAAGAAGTCAGTCACCTGGCTACTTCTAAAAGGCTATGCATATGCATGAGCAAAGACATGACCTGAAACTAGAACTCACATTTAAAAGGGAAGCAGAGCATAGAAATTTGGAAAATTTGCAGCCTGGCCATATGGTAGAAAAGAAAAGTCCATTTGCAGGAGAGCAATTCAAGCAGCTGCCACAATTTGCATACCAAAAAGGAAGACAAGTACTGATAGCCAAGACAATGGGAAAAACACCTTGAAGGCATTTCAGAGAACTTCTAGGCATAGGCTCAGAGGTCTAGGAGAGATAGGTAGTTTTGTGGGCCATGCCCAGGGTCCTGCTGCTCTGTGCAGCTCCAGGACACTGTTCCCTGCACCCAGCAGCTCCAGTCATAGCTAAAATGGGCCCAAGTACAGCTCAGGATACTGCTTCAGAGAGTACAGGCCATAAGCCTTGGTGTCTCCCACGTGGTGTTAAGCCTGCAGGTACACAGAATGCAAGAGCTGAAGCTTGGGAACCTCCACCTAGATTTCAGAGGATGAATGGAAAAACTGGAATGTCCAGGCAGAAGCCTGCTGCAGGGGCAGAGCCCTCATGGAGAACGTCTACCAGGGCAGCACAGAGAGGAAATGTAGGGTTGGAGCCCCCATACAGAGTTCCCAATGGGGCACTGCCTAGTGCAGCTGTGAGATGGTGGCCATTGTCCTCCAGACCCTGGAATGACAGAGTTACCAGCAGCTTGTACCCTGCACCTAGAAAAGCCATAGACACTCAATGCCAGCCCCTGAGAGCTGCCTTAGGAGATGAACCCTGGAAAGCTACAGGAGCCGAGCTGCCTAAGGCCTTAGGACCTCACCCTTTCTCAGTGTGCCCATGGAGTATTCTGGAACTTTAAGGTTGAATGACTGCCCTGTTGGGTCTGACTTGTATGGGACTTGTAGCCCCTATCTTCTGGCTGATTTCTCCTTGTTGGAATGGGAGTATTTACCCAATGCCTATATCCCCACTGTATCTTAGAAGTAACTCATCTGTTTATTATTTTATAGGCTCATAGGTAGAAGGTACTAGCCTTGTCTCAGATGAGACTTTGGACTTTTGAGTTAGTGCTGGAATGAGTAGACTTTGGGGGACTGTTGGAAAGGCGTAAGTGTATTTTGCAATGTGAGAAGGACATGAGATTTGGAGGGGCCAGAGGTGGAATTACATGGTTTAGATTTGTGTCCCTACCCAACTCTCACATGGAATTGTAATCCCAATGTTGAAGGCGGGGCCTGCTGGGAGGTGACTGGATCATGGACGGAGGCAGGCTTCTCACGAATGATTCAGCAAGATACCCCTTTGGTACTGTACAGTGAGTGAGTTCTCATGGGATTTGGTTGTTTAAAAGTATGTAAACACTCCCCCTGCCTTCCTCCAGCTTCTGTCATGTAAGATGCCTGTTCTCACTTTGCCTTCTGCCATGAGTAAAAGCTCCCTGAGGCCTCCCCAGAAACCGATGCTGCCATGCTTCCTGTACACCTGCAGAACTGTGAGCCAATTAAACCTCTTTTATTTATAAATTACTTAGTCTCTGGTATTTCTTTATAGCAACGTGAGAACTAATACAACGACTACTAAAAAAATGTATGTTGAGTTAATTGTACTCTTTTGGGTCACAAAGAGTACAGGTATAATTATGGACTGCTTTAAAGATTTCTTTCTAACTAATCCTTCAGAAACTCTTAAGTTGTAAAGAACTATAGAAGTCCTCTAAGAGAATCCTAACCAAACATGAGCATACTCTCCACAATATCTTTGTTTAAACAGTAACAGTGACATCATTACACAGCTCTGATAGCTAGAAAGCTTTTTATATTACCACTCTGTAATTTCTACTCACTGGCCCTATTTCTGTACACACAGAACAATACATCCTTTCTTCCATCTATCTAAAGCTAGTGATCATGCTCCCCTCCCTTCTGATATATAGCTTCCCAGATGATACATCAGCAGTTCCCTTTACCTTTCATCATAAGTAATGGTTCCAGACCTCCTTACCGGCTTGGATGCCATTTTCAATATATACACTCTATAGTTATTAATATTCTAGTGCCCAGAACTGAAGTCTAGTCCCCAGATGTGGAATGATTATTAAAAATAAGAACAAAACTAGTCATCTTCTTTATTGGAAAAGTTTATGTGGTTTATTATCACATTAGCATTTTCCGCAATCTCAAGACACATCAAGATACAACAACAGTCAAAGAATAAAGCTGGTGCATATATTTTGAGGCTAAAAAAGATACTCACTAAGGATAGTTATATGTATATGAAAGTTTAAAGTGAATAAATGGTATAGAATGAAAAATAAAAGTCTCCACCTCCTATCCCCCAAAGCCAAGTTTTATCCCACAGAGGTAAACCATTTAAACTCTTACTTTAGTTATTCTGGGGCTGGGGGTAATAGTTACTATACTTAGACCTCTGGTTCTTACGCTATCATCTTTAAACAACACTACTGAATTCCTGATATAAAGATGAGGAAACTGGCTCATTTTCCCTACTTTCCATCATGCCAAACCTTCCCCTATTTAATACACCAAAATATTTGTCTTCTGATTATCTCTGTAATTTTAAATTCTGATTATCTCTGTAAATTTTAAAGGTGAATATCCTTTAAACATCTCTTACTCTATCAATTTTAAACAGTATCTTAATTCCTTCTATATAATTAGTTAACTTATACTATTGTTTGTTCACTTTCCTTTCCCCTCCACTTTCAAGTTCTGCCAACTATATGATTTTTATATGAAGATTTTTAACTTTTAAATTTCAGTTAATCTATAATTTTCTCAAGCTTTTTCTGTAGGCTTATTCTAAAATATGAGACAAAATACAATATAATTGTTATTACTATCATATATAATACATATATACATGTAAACTGTGCATACACACTTTTTTTTAACCATCTTGTATCACCAAACCTGTGATGTTTAAAGATATTCCAAGCATAAGTGTCAAATGGATTATCTTTTCTTTCACTCCATCAGTTGCTTAAAATAAAGACATATTTTGTTTTGTTGTAAATTTGGACAGTATGTTTCTTATATAGACTTTCTCCAGGTTTTTTCTTTGTTTGTGAGATAGAGTCTCACTCTATTGCCCAGGCTAGAGTGCAGTGGCATGATCTTGGCTCACTGCAACCTCCACCTCCTGGGTTCAAGTGATTCTCCTACCTCAGCCTCCCAAGTAGCTGGGACTACAGGCATGCACTACCACACCTGGCTAATTTTTATTGTATTTTTGTAGAGATGGCGTTCTGCCACGTTGGCCAGGCTGGTCTTGAACTCCTGACCACAGGTGATTTGCCCGCCTTGGCCTCCCAAAGTACCCCTAGTTTTTAATACTTTTTTGTTTGCTTGTTTTTTGAGACGGAGTCTCGCTCTGTCCCCCAGGCTGGAGTGTAGTGGTAGAATCTCAGCTCACTGCAACCTCCGCCTCCCAGGTTCAAGCGATTCTCCTGCTGCAGCCTCCTGAGTAGCTGGGATTACAGGAGCCCACCACTACACCCGGCTAATTTTTGTATTTTTTTTTAAGTAGAGATAGAGTTTCACTATGTTGGCCAGTCTGGTCTTGAACTCCTCATCTCAAGTGATCCGCCCATCTCAGCCTCCCAAAGTGCTGGGATTACAGGCATAAGCCACTGCACCCAGCAATAGCTTTTTTTCTGACTAAAGTAATACAAATCTTCACTACAGCCCTACAATCTTTCAGTTTCTTTTCTTTTTTTTTTTTTTTGAGATGGAGTTTCGCTCTTGTTACCCAGGCTGGAGTGCAATGGCGCGATCTCGGCTCACCGCAACCTCCGTCTCCTGGGTTCGGGCAATTCTTCCTGCCTCAGCCTCCTGAGTAGCTGGGATTACAGGCACGCGCCACCATGCCCAGCTAATTTTTTGTATTTTTAGTAGAGACGAGGTTTCACCATGTTGACCAGGATGGTCTCGATCTCTTGACCTCGTGATCCACCCGCCTCGGCCTCCCAAAGTGCTGGGATTACAGGCGTGAGCCACCGCGCCCGGCCTCTTTCAGCTTCTTAATCAATCATACTACCTACTTGCTTTTTGAAGATGTTTTTCTTCCAAGATCTTTGGATTTCTACTCCAAAGAGGAGTTTGTACAGATCGGTACTCAACCAAATACCTTGGGGCAGCAATGTGCTGAGAAACAAAGTGCTTGTTTCTCTTCTCTTAGAAATCCAGGTCCTCAGCTGCTTGCTTTCCAAAATCCGAAAGACATTTTTTTATATATGTTGTCCAGTTTTCTAGTTGTTTTAGGCAGAAAGGTATTAATAAATCTAGTTTCTCTTATTTCATCTTGGTTGAAAGTGAAAATCCCCTCTGGCCTTCTTCAAATAACTCAAATCCAGGGGTACTGTGAAACAGTGCCAAATATGCATTACCTATGCATAAAAACATTCATTTATAGTCCAACTATATGTAACTGCTGATCAAAAATTACATTTCAAGTATGTTAAACTATATTTTAGAATCAAAAGTTCTGTGTTTAAGTCTTGACTCTTCACTGTCAGCTATATGAACCATTCTGAGCTTCAACGTCTTCTATAAAATGAAGACTACAATATTTACTCTCCTTGGTTGTTGTAAGGATAAAGACAGGGGTGTGTGTGTGTGTGTGTGTGTGTGTGTGTGTGTGTGTGTGTGTTCCTACCATAACACCTGGCTTTTAAGTATTTTTAAATAAATACTTGTTATTTTAATTTGCAAACCAGTATCTGCAGTATCTTTTTGCTTTTTACCTTATTAGTCGGTACTCACTTTATTTTCCTCCTATCTTTATAAGAATTTGTAAAGGATTCCATTCATACCTGTCCAATAGTCCTATTAACAGTTAGTAATAGGCTGGGTGCAGTGGTTCATGCCTGTAACCCCAGCACTTTGGAAGGCTGAGGTGGGCAGATCGGTTGAGCCCAGGAGTTCAAAACCAGCCTGAGCAAGATGGTAAAACCTTGTCTCTACAAAAAAATTTTTTTAAAATTAGCCAGGCATGGTAGCACATGTCTACTGTAGTCCCAGCTTCTAGGGAGGCTGAAGTGGGAGGTTTATCTGAACCCAGGGGTTGAGGCTACAACCTCAGTGAGCCGTAATCATGTCACTGTACTCTAGCCTCAAAAACAAAAAAGAAACAAATGTTAGTAATGGGAAACTCCTCTGACTTATAAAAACATTATCTCCATTCACAACTGAACTTATTTCACATGCCTGGTTGTAGAATCAGGAGAAGGGTTTGAATAATAAAACTGTCATTTCACTACACAATCAATACTATTTAAGTTTATTTCCTGTTGTCAATGACAGATATTTTGCTCACCCAGGCCTACGGTTTCCTTTTATCCCTAAAAGCACCCAAATTACTCAACTGTTTAGAAATAGCCACACACTCAGTAATTAGTACAGAATATTAAAACTTAAGTGCAGAAATGGACTATCATTCTAAGAAGAATAGAACACAAAGAATGTTCTACTTTACCTTTGGAGGCCGAGGGGGGTGGATCACGAGGTCAAGAGATCGAGACCATCCTGGTCAACATGGTGAAACTCCGTCTCTACTAAAAATACAAAAAATTAGCTGGGCATGGTGTCGCGTGCCTGTAATCCCAGAGGCTGAGGCAGGAGAATTGCCTGAACCCAGGAGATGGAGGTTGCGGTGAGCCGAGATCGCGCCATTGCACTCCAGCCTGGGTAACAAGCGAAACTCCGTCTCAAAAAAAAAAAAAAAAAAAAAAAAAAGAATGTTCTACTTTACAAAAGTCATTTCACAGAGACTACGTTCTGAAATGGACTGAATAATTCCTAGGTCACTACTGTCCTTTCTGTTTCTCAGACACATGGTGTTCTGCCAAAATCTACATGTGTATTTTTTGAACAAATTTGTCGGGGAACTACATTAAGCAGTGCCTGGGAGGTCAGAAATGGTATAATCCTTCCCAGACTCTCATAGCACTAGCTCTCCAACTCTGGAATGCACCAGGATTATGCAGGATGCTTGTGGAAATGCAAATATGGAGGAATGTAACAATCTGTATTATCAATTTATACTCCAGGTGATTCTGATTTAGGAGGCCCTCTGCCTACACTTAAATAAATATTGTCAATGTGATTAGATTCTAGACAGCAATCATAGCAGAAGAACTTGAGGTTGAAAAACTTAAGCTTACATGGGAAAAAACAGAAGTGGAAGCCCAACTACCTGAATGAACCTATAAAAGCCATAAAAATATTTTTATGCTCTTTAATAATATATTATTATAATAACTAAATCACATAAGCTTACTTCATGCCAGGTACTGTTCCAAGTGTTTTATATAATCTTAGCTCATCTAATCCTTACCACACATTGAGCACTACTAGCATTCCCATTTGTTTTTAAAATAGAGGTTTGTTTTTTTTTTTTTGGAGTCTCGCTCTATTGCCAGGCTGGAGTGCAGTGGCACAATCTCAGCTCACTGCAACCTCCACCTCCCAGGTTCAAGCAATTCTCCTGCCTCAGCCTCCCAAGAGGAAAGCTAGGATTACAGGTATGTGCCACCATGCCCAGCTAATTTTTGTATTTTTAGTAGAGATGGGGTTTCACCATTTTGGTCAGGCTGGTCTTGAACTCCTGACCTTGTGATCTGCTCACCTCAGCCTCTCAAAGTGCTGAGATTACAGGCGTGAGCCACCGTGCCCGGCCTAGACTTTGTTTTTTTAGAGCAGTTTTGGGTTCACAGCAAAATTGAGCAGAAGGTACAAAGGCTTCCCATATACCCATGTTTCCCCATCCCCAACAGACTCCCCACACAGTGTGGTACATTTGTTAACAATCAACTTACAATGATACATAATTATCACCCAAAGTCCATATTTAACCTTAGGGCTCACTCTGTGTTGTGCATTCTGTGGGTTTAGTAAAGGTATAATGACATGTATCCACCATAATAGTATTATGCAGAGTGGTTTCACTGCCCTAAAAATCCTCTGTGCTCCAACTATGAATCTCTCCCTCTCCTTGAAACCCTGAGAACCACTGATCTTTTTACCATCTCCATGGTTTTGTCTTTCCAGAATGTCACGGGGTAGAATCACACAGTAGGTAGCCTTTACAGATTGGCTTCTTTCACTGGATAATGTTCATTTAAGGTTCCTCCATGTCTTTTCATGGCTATTAAACCTTAAATGAATATTATTCACTAATTTTTAGCAGTGAATAATATTCCCTGGTATGGATATATCACAGTTTATTTATCCATTCACCTACTGAAGCACATCTTGGTTGCTTCCAAGTTTAAGCAATGATGAATAAAATTGCTATAAACATTCATGTGCAGATTTCTGTGTAGACCTAAGTTTTCTGCTCATCTGAGTAAATATCAAGTAGCACAGCTGCTGATCGTACAGTAAGCATGTATTCAGTTCTGTATATTATTCCTGTTTATAGATGAGGAAACTAAGACAAAGAGAAGTCAAATAATTTGCCTAAAGGTACATAGCTATTAAGCATGAGAAGTGGAATTTGAATTCCCACAGTTCAGCACCAGAGTTTGTGCTCTTAAGGACTACACACATAGTTTCTGAACAATAAAGACCTATTAAAGAATAAAATTTGAACAAATAGAGTTTTAAAGATCTAACTGGCTTTTATTCACAATTCATGAACTGGGCAACATAATATCCACTCTACAAAATAGAAAGGAGCTCCACTGGGTGTGGCAGGACAACTGGCTTTTTATAAGGCAGCTGTAGCAGAAACAGGAAAACAGCCCAGTACAAAAAGCAGATTTGTTATCCTCAGGTTACTTTCCTTGTATGAGTTTAAGCAGAAGAGATTTCCTTATGCTGGCGAGGTTGACTGGGCCCCTTCTCATTGGTTGCTACAAATCTCCTTTTTGTTTTGCTTTTTTTCTAGAAAACTGGCCATTTGAGGATTTCCTACTGGTTTGTTTTTTAAGTTTCAGTTTAATTATGTGGCATGTAGCATGAATGACTCCATTTTGGTTTGGACTATTAGGGTCTCACGCAGGAACTTGGTCCAAATCAATGGGCTTGCATAAATTTTATTTACCAAATCCCACATTAAATAGAAATTTTATTGTTATTTATGTATTTTAAATCAGATTCACTTAAATCAGATGCAATTTTGTACCATTAATTTCCATTTATAATTCCTTCACTTACAAGGCACTTTGCAGCTGTCCCTATTTATGAGATTTAAAAATCTGTTTTCCTGTGTACAGATATTAATAATTTACTTATTTTTTATCCAAATTTTCACTCACTGTTGTCTCAAAGACAAGTATCAGGAACGTGGTCCCTTTACACATTTTAGCCTCCTACCTCCTAACAGAAACGAGAACGCTAGTCTTGTTTATAATTTAAGATTTAAGATTATAATTTAAGATTATAAAATCCAAACACATTTTCAGTAGAGAAGTTGGCACTTATTAGCTTTGTGATCTTAGGCACATTTATTAATATCTCTGAGACTTACTACCTACCATACTGGGTCATTGTAAAGATGACATGACAACCTATATGCAAACCTAATTCCATCCCCAACATGTAAGTCAGTCTTTCTCAATACAGCAGCTACAGTAATCCTGTGAACTTTAGCCAGTCATGTCATCCCTCTCTTCAAAACCCTCCATGTCATCCTAATTAAAATTTAAATCAACTCCCCCTCATTTCATTTTTCTCCATAGGACTTATGGAGAAAACACATCTAACACATTATATAATTTATTTATTTGTCCTGTCTATTGTCTGCCTTCTCCTACTGGAATGTAAGCTACATGAGGGAATAGATTTTTTTGTCTGCTTTGTCAATTGCTTTATCTCCAAAGCCTAGAACAGGACCTGCACATAGTGGTACTCTGTATTTGTTGGATGTATGCCTGAATAAACATTCAATAAAAGGTAACTGCCACTACCACCACCACCACTATTATCACTTAATCTCTCTGAATGTCAGCTTTTTCATCTGTAAAGTAGGAACTTACCCATCTCAGGGTTATTACTAAGAACATATATAATTATATGGCAGCACTATGCAAATACAAGAAATAGGATTATCCTTATTTAGTCTTCCTGATCATATCTCTAACTTCCTGCCCATTTTCTAAATGACAGATTTGTGTTCCAATTCCTTGAGGGTTGGATTTGTTTTCTTCTCAGCCAAATATGCATGACAGCAGTAACCTCAAGCCTCAGCTCAAATTTTCTCTCCTTTAGGATGCCTTCCCTAATACCAATTACATATTTGACTCACATCCCTTCATCAGGTACGGCTGAGTGAAGATCTACTGTATCTAGGTTTATGTGGCTCAGACCACTGTAGTATTTTCTTCTTAAAGAATTAAAGCACTGTTTATGATTCCTTATGTAGTAAAATTAAACAAAAATAGATTATTTTAAACTGAAATGTCCTCACCTCTGAATTTATAAACTAAAAAATGACATGACTATATAAAATTTCTTTTCTTTTCAAATCATCCTGGAGGAAGCCAGGCAACATTAAAAAAAAACTCTTTTGCTTTTTCAGACCCCTCAATATTTCTGATTAGGTTAGTCCTGGGGAAACGAGTGAGAGCCACCTAGAAATGTGTTATATCTGGCAGTTTACTACACTATTACCTTCACTGGCTTCTGTGATTTCACACCTCAAATACACCCTAGAGAAGTCTCCAAGGCTCTCAGGAGACTAGTCACAGACTGGGGAAAAACAGCACTTCAGCAGGAACCCTGCTATTTCATCATTTAAAGAAATAGGCTATTTGATTTGGATTCTTCAGAAAACACATTCTAATAAAGAAGGGGTAAGATGTTAACTATAAATGAAGCTGTCTTTTACAACTAAGGTTTCTGTATTTCCTATCCTTTTTCCCACAAGCAGCCACACACGGCTTATTTGATTGAAACTTATTCCCATAGGTTCGATCAACCTCAAACCAAAGACACTACGAAAGATACTTCTAAGCTCATCAAAAAGCCAACAATTCCTAATTAACATCCATCAGATCACCTGGATGGCTTTCTTAAAATCTCAAACTGCTGGGTACCCCCTCTAGAGTTTTGGACTTAGTAGTTATAGGGTGGAACTGAGAATTCTGCATTTCTAACTCATTTCCATGTGATGCTGATGTTTTCAGAACCACTGTACTAGGTAAGCAGTTTGCCTTTACCTAACAGCAAGTATTCATATTCACATAGGTTACTGTGAAGGTCTGTTTCCTGGGTTCTGTTTGGTTGTCAAACACTAAAAACATTCTTTTTATAATTCCTAAGCCAACCTTCACAAAATCATGAAATACAGTAAGAAGACCTACATCACCAACCAGATCTAAAAGGAGGCTCATATTCCTGGATAAGACCTGGCTACCAAAATTCTGTTTTAGAATAAAGACATCACTTGAAATCTGAGCATTGCTATATAGGTGGCATCAACAAGATCACAGACTCCCCAAATATCAGACACTTTTTAGTGAAGTACCAGATACCACAGTTTGGACACCATAAAGTGACTTTATAATCAATACATGTTCATTATCTGAATATCCGTATTAATAAATATATAAATATTGTAGATACATAATTATATTTACCTTTGAATACATCTTTTGTGACACTGCTTGAAATTTTTTTCAATTAATAATTTCTGGGTGGGTGCAGTGGCTCATGCCTGTAATTCTAATACTTTGGGAGGCTGACATGGGAAGATCGCTTGAGCCCAGGAATTTGAGACCAGCCTGAGCAACATAGTGAGACCCTATCTCTACAAAAATAGAAAAAATTAGCCAGGTGTGATGGTGAGCACCTATAGTCCCAGGTATTCAGAAGGCTGAGGCAGGAGGATTACTTGAGTCTGGGAAGTTGAGGCTGCAGTCAGTCATGATCACACAACTGCACTTCAGCCTGGGTGACAGAGTGAGATCGTCTTAAAAAATAATAAGTTCAGCTAGTTCGACAGGAAAAACTCAAAATACTGAGTATAGTAGAATTTGTTATTCACTTCATCCCTATTTATATGCAGACTAGGAAGGATAACAAGATTTTCTACTTCTTCAATTCCTGAACTATTTCTCTATTTTTCTAATAGTTATTCTGGGAAATCTATTTCACGTGTCTGGGAGGCAAGCCTGGGTGTCTTAAAACACAGGCAGGTGTGTAGCTCTTGGGAATTCAAAGGCTTAGATCAGATCATCCATAGCAAGATACACAGGACATTTGGTTTAGGTAGTGATTTAACTCATATATTAGCCTTCCCTTCCTCCCGAGACTCTGGTGAAAAGACTGGTAAAGAAATTTTATAAAGAATAAGCCCATAGAGCAAGGAACAAGAGTTAGTTATCCAAGAACCTGCTATCTTATAAGCTTTTGGAAGACAGAAAGCACATAAAAGTAAAGAGGCAACTAAAACAAAGTGGGGGAAGTTATAGTCCTAGTATAGATGACTGCGTCTCATCAGAAAAGATGGAAGCCACAGAGAGTAAGATGACCATTTCTTCAGTGTTGAAAGAAACTGATGTCAGTAAATAATTCCATATCCAGTTAAACTCCCCTTCAAAAATGAAGGAGAGCTGGGTGCAGTGGCTCACACCTGTAATCCCAACACTTTGGAAGGCCAAAGTGGGTGGATCACCTGAGGTCAGGAGTTCGAGACCAGCATGACCAACATGGTGAAACCCCATCTCTATTAAAAATACAAAAAAATTAGCCAGGTGTGGTGGCACATGTCTATAGTCCCAGTTACTTGGGAGGCTGAGGTAGGAGAATCGTTTGAACCCAGAAGGTGGAGGTTGCAGTGAGTTGAGATGATGACATTGCACTCCATTCAACAAAGAAAAAAATCTGTCTCAAAAAAATAAAGAAAGAAAATTAAAGAGAAATTAAAACATCTCGAGATTAAAACAAAACTAAACTAAACCTGAGAGAATCTGTTGGTAGCAGATCTGCCACAGAAGAAAAAGTAAAGAGAATCCCTTAGGCTGAAATGAAAAAAACAGCAAATTTTAATTCTCAAATCCATACAAAGAAATAAAGAACACCAATAAACATAACTAAATCAATATTATAAAAATACATATATGTAGCTTTTTTCTTGACCTGTTTTAAAATACACCTGCATAAAGCAATAATTATAACAATGAGTTAATGAGCTTATAATATATAAAGATGTAATTTGTATTTATAACAATGGTACAAAAGAGGTAGAAGTGAATGAAAGTACACTAAAGGAAAGTTTTTGCATACTACTGAAATTAAGTATTAATCTGAAAGAGACTGTTTTAAATTAAGATGCTAATTGTAATCCTAAGAGGAAGCACTAAAAACATAAATAAAAAAATACAGAAAAGAAACAAGGGAAATAAAAAGGTATAATAGAAAATATCTAACACAGAAGAAGTCAGGAATTGAGAAATAAAGGAACACAAAAGACATAAGCTATAAAAAAGGTAGGCAAATAAATCCTAATTTATCAGTAATTACATTAAATTAAAATGGATTACACATCCCAATCAAACAGCAGAGCCTGGCAGAATGGATTACAAAAATGAACCAACTATGTTATTGACAAGAGACACATTTTAGATTTAAAGACATGAATAGACTGAAAGTAAAAAGATGAAAACAGATATACCATGCAAGCAGTAATCAAAATAGTGCTGACATGGCAATATTGATGTTACACAAAATACTGTAAGATAAAAATTGTTTTGAGACAACAGGACATGTTATCATGGTAAGAGAATCAATTAATAAGGAAGATACAATAATTATAAACATTTGTGCAATTAAGAACAGAGTCCCAAAATACATAAAATAAAAACTTACAAAATTGATGGGCGAAATACACAATTCAACAATACGTGGAGACTTTAATACCCTATTCTCAATAATAGACAGAAAAACAAAACAGAAGATCAACCAGAAAACAGAAGAACACAATGAATTAGCTAATCCTAAGAGATGCTGTGGAGACAAAAGTAACTCCATTTGTGATGCTAATCCACCATATTGACTTCTGACTAGCCCCAGTCCTGTGAATGCCTCCTGATTCCCACTTTATTTACTGTCCCTAGCATAAGAACATCTACTCCTGCTTTTAGATCAAAACAACCTTGATGTTATCACATAAATTATAGGCTATAATGAATTTAGCATCCTTGACTATTTGGAGGGTTGCCTTTGTTTTGCTACAGTATGTTTACCCTTTCCCTATGGTATATAAGCCCTGGGTCTGAGGAGTAACAGTACAGATATCCAGCTGTCTTGTGGCTGCCAAAGACCACAGTTCTGTAAGTTCCCTAAATCAATCCATCAATACCAACAAACTAAATCTGTCTGCCTCCTTCTCTGGTTTCTCTGCCTTTCAGCATTTGGGGGTCATTTTGTATACTTAGTCCTTTCACAGAACAGACTTCTATAGAAAATTCCAGACCCAACAACAGCAGAATATACATTCAGTGCACACGGAACATTCTCCAGTGTAGCCCATATAACCATATGCTAGGCTATAAAGCAAACCTCAATACACTAAAAAGGAATGAAATCACAATGTATGCTCTCTGACCATAATGAAATTAAATTAGAAGTCAACAACACAGAGAAAATGTGGAAAAATCATAAATATATACCAGTTAAACAACACATGTTTAAATAACTAATGGGTGAAGGTCAAAGAAAAACACATATTTAAATAAGTAATGGGTGAAGGTTAAAAAAAATACAGTGGAAAATATAAAATACTTTTGAGTTGCCTGAAAACATACATACACAATACCAAAACTTAGGGAATGAAGCTACGGCAGTGTACAGAGAAAAAATTATAGCTCTAAGTGCATATTAGAAAAGAAGAAAGATCTCAATCAATAACCTTCCACCTTAAGTAACTGGAAAAAGAAGAGCAAAACAAACCCCCAAACAAGCAAAAGGTAGATGCTATGTCTGAACGTATACCCCAAAGTTCATGTGTTGGAAATTTAATTTCTAATGCAACACTGTTAAGAGATGGGACCTTTAAGAGGTGATTAGGTCATGAGGGGTCCCTCATGAATGGATTAGTGCTGTTATCACAAGAGTGAGTTCCTAATAAAAGGATGAGTTCCACCCCTTTCTTTTCTAACATACATGCTTTTATGCCCTTCTGCCTTCTGCCATTGGATGATGCAGCAAGAAGGCCCTCATCACATATGGGCTTCTTAACCTTGGACTTCTCAGCCTCCAGAAATGTAAAAAAATAAGTCTTTTCTTTAGAAATTTCCCAGTGTGTGGTATTCTGTTATTGCAACACAACACAGACTAAGAAAGTGGGAAATAAAAAAGATTAAGGTGGCAATAAATAAAATAGCAAAAGGTAAACCAATAGAGAACATCAATGAAACCAAAAGTTGTTTCTTTGAAAAGAGAAACAAAATGGACAACTTTTTAGTTAGACTAACCAATGAAAAGAGAATACTCAAATTACTAAATCAGAAATAAAAGAGGTAATGTTATAACCAAATACAATAACAATAAGGATTATAAGAAAATACTATGAAGAAAAGTATGCAGCTAAATAGGTAATGAAGGTAAAATAAATTCCTGGAAAAGTACAAAATATCAAAAATGCCTCAAGAAGAAATAGAAAATCTGAATAAACCCATAACATGTAAAAAAAATTGAACTATTTCAAAACTTTTCCACAAAGAAAAGCTAGGCTTCACTGATGAGTTCTATCAATTTAAAAAGAAGAGGAAACATGTTAGAATGCATTCAGTGAGCAATATTACACTGATACCAAAATGAGAAAAAGACATCACAAGAAAACCAAGGACCAATCTTATATGAATATAGATGCAAATATCCTAAAAAATTTAGCAAACTGAATCCAACAACATAAAAAAAGCATATACACCATGACCAACTTGTATGTATTTCAGGAATGCAAGGTTGGTTTAACAGTCAAAAATCAATTAATGTAGAATATTAATAGAATAGAATATTAACAATTATTAATAGATTAAATGACAAAAACCACATGACCATCTCAATAGACAAAGAAAAAACATCTGAGAAAATCTGTCTTTCAAGATAAAAATTCTTAATAAACTACAATTATAAACAAATTTCCATAGCCTGATACACAGCATGTATGAAAAATCCACAATTAACATCATACTTGACAGTGAAAAACTTAGGGCTTTCCCCCTAAGATCAGAAATAAGAATATATACTCTAACTAGCAGTATTCAACATTGTAATGGAGGTTCCAGCCAGTGTAATAATGTAAGAAAAGGAAATGAAAGGTTTCCATATTGAAAAGGAAAAAATAAAACTGTTTCCTTTTACAAATGATGTGAACTTGTATATAGAACACTCTAAGGGATCCACTAAAATAAATAATTAGGACTAATAAAGTTCAGCAAGGTGACAGAATACAAGATTGATATATAAAAACAGTAATACTTCTGTAAGTTTAAACTGACTTTTGACTGTATTTCTGTAAGTTCTGTAAGAAAAAGATCTCTTTCCCAGTTGAGGCAGTCCCATTTTATTCTTTAATTTTCTGAGAGTTTTAAAAAAATAATGAACAGGTGTCAAGTTGTGTCAAATGTTTCTTTGGCACCAACTGATACAGACCTGTAACTTTTTTCTTTAGCCTATTATTAATATGATGGTGGGTTATACTGGTTAAACTTCAAATACTGCACCAGCTTTGCATTTCCTCTCAACAAGGCTCTACTTGTAACTCACAAATTTTGATAGGCTGGGTTTTCATTCAATGTTTTTTCCCTTCGCAGACACACATGTCCACTCTTACTACTTCTATTCAACATATTATTAAGTTCTAGCCAGAGCAATAATGTAATAAAAAGAAATCTAAGGCTTCCATATTGGAAACAAAGAGGTAAAATTATGTTTACCCAGAGATGGTACGCTCAACTATGCAGAACATCAAGTGAAATCTGCAAAAAATCTACTAAAATAGTAAGCTAATTTGGCAAGGTTGTGGTAAACATGACCAATATATAAAAATTAGTCATCTTATTAATAGAGATGAATAATACATTTGAAATTAAAAACACATTTGCAATAACATCAAAAAGTATGAAATATTTATCATACATCTGACAAAAGATATGAAAGGCTTGTACACTGAAAACTATAAAATGCTACTAAGAAAAACTGAAAAGGACCTAAATAAATAGCAAGATCTACTGTGTTCACAGTTCAGAAGACTACATGTTAAGATATCAGTTGTCTCCATCATAACCTATAGATCACAATCCAATTAAAATCCCATAAGGTTTCTTGTAGAAATGGGTAAGCCAATTTTAAAACTTATATGGGCCAGGAGTGGTGGCTCACATCTGTAATCCCAGCACTTTGAGAGGCCAAGGTGGAAGGACTGCTTGAGGCCAGGAGTCGAAGACAAGTCTGGCCAACATAGTGAGACCCCCATCTCTACAAAAAATACAAATAAAAATTAGCAGGGTGTGGTGGTATGTGCCTGCAGTCCCAGCTTCTTGGGAGGCTGGGGTAGGAAGATTGCTTGAGCCCAGGAGTTTGAAACTGAAGTGAGCTATGACTGCATCACTGCACTCTGCCTGAGCAACAGAGCAAGACTCCACTTCTATGAAAAAAAATACAAATAAAAATTAGCAGGGTGTGGTGGTGCGCACCTGTGGTCCAGGTACTTGGGAAGCTAAGCCAGGAGGCTGAAGCTTGTGTCCAGGAGTTTGAAACTGCAGTGAGCTAAGATTTGATTCTGCCATTACACTCCAGCCTGGGCAACAGAGTGAGACCATGTCTCTATGAAAAATAAAAATAAAAATAAATAAAATAAAACTTATATGGATATGCAAAGGAGCTACATTAGCCAAACGAACGTTGAAAAAGAAAAAGTTGTCAGAACAACACTAGCCGATTTCAAGCTACAGTAATAAAACCAGTGAGGTAGTAGCTTAAAGGCAGAGCAACAGAGCAACAGAACAAAAAACAATATACCCACATCTACTGGACAAATAATTTTTGACAAAATGCAAAGGCAATGAGGTGGACAAAATATGGTCTTTTCAACAAAGTGTGCTGGAACAACTGAAAATCCATATACCAAAAACACAAGCCTCAAACAATCTCTCATACCACAGATAAAAATTAACTCAAAATTGATCATACATCCAATTGCAAGAACCTAAAAATATTAACTTTATTAATACAAGGCAAAAACTAAAGGAGAAATAGACAAGCCCTCTATATATCTATATTTATAGTTGAGGCTTCAACATCTTTCCCTCAGTAATTGATTAAGCAGGCAGAAAAATCAGTAATTATACAGATAACTTGAAAGGCACTAACAACAAACTTGATCTACTTTATTTATATTTATAGAGCATTCCATCCAACAATAGAAGAGCACACCAAGATAGAACACAATCTGGGACATAAAACACACTGTAGCAAATGCAAAAGAAGAGAAATAATACAAAGTAGTTCTTAGACCCCACCAGAATTCAACTAAAATCAATAACTGAAAGATAGTTGGATAATTGGAATCATCTGAAAAATACCCAACACCCTTCTAAATAACACATAGGTTAAATAGTCTCAAGAGAAATTTAAAAATATTTTGAAATAAATAAAAGTTAAATATATATACCTTGCACAACAATGTGAATGTATTTAATCACACTGAACTGTACACTTAAAATGGTTAAGATGATAAATTTTGTTATGTGTATTTTACAATTAAAAATAATTTCTAAAATACAGCATCAAAATTTATGGGATGCTGCTAGAGTAATGTTTAGAGAGAAGCTTATAGTATTAAAAGCACATTTTAGAAAAGAAGAAAGACCTAAAATCAATAACCTATGCTTCCTCCTTGGGAATCTAAGGAAAACCAATTTAAACCTAAAGCAAGGAAGGAAGGAAGGGAGGAAATGACAGACTACTAACAAACAAAAAAAAAGGAGTGAAGACACAAACTGCCAGTATCAAGAATAAAAGAGAGGTTATCACTATTAACCCCATGGACAGCAAAAAGACAATAAAAAAATACCATGAGCAAATCTATGCCTGTAAATGTGATTATTTATATAAAATGGACCAATTTCTTGAAATGCAAAAACTACTAAAATTCCCTCAAGGAGATATGGATAATGAATGGTCCTACATCTAAAAAAGCAATAAAATAAGTAGTGAAATTAGAAAAGAAACTTCCTCAAAAAGGAAAACACCAGACTTAGATGTTCAATGGTGAATCCACCAAAAACTT
The DNA here is from genome assembly GCF_030222135.1 of Aotus nancymaae. Classification (NCBI taxonomy): domain Eukaryota; kingdom Metazoa; phylum Chordata; class Mammalia; order Primates; family Aotidae; genus Aotus; species Aotus nancymaae. The sequence goes on from NW_026988455.1 coordinate 25,251,304, forward strand.
AAGGAAGAAATAATACCAATTCTACAATCTCTCCCAGAAAATAGAAGAGTAGGGATCATTTCCCAATTCATTCTGTTAGACTAGCATTAACCTAATACCAAAACTAAATAAAGAATTTCCTTAACCTAATAAAGACTATTTTTAAAAAGTTACGATTAATATCATACTTAATAGTGAGAGACTTGATGTTTCCCCCTTAAATCAGAAATGAGGCAAGATGTGCTCTCTCACACATCTATTCAACTTCATGTTAAAAGCCCCAGCTAAGTGTAATAAGACAAGAAAAAAAGAGAAAGGCATACAGGTTGGAAAGAAAGAAAGCCTCTTTATTCACAGATAACATAATTGTCTATCACAGTTGTCCATGCATGCAGAAAACCCCAGAGAATCCCGCACAAGTGAGTTTTGCAAGGTTGCAAGATACAAAGTCATCCTCAGTAAACTGACACAGGCCACATGTTCTCATTTACGAGTGGGAGCTGAACGATGAGAAAACATGGACACATGGTGGGGAACAATATACACTGGGGCCTGTCGGTGGGTGGGGGGAGGAAGAGCATCAGGAAGAACAGCTAATGCTGGGCTTAATACCTGGGTGATGGACTGATCTGTGCAGCAAACCACCATGGCACACATTTACCTATGTAACAAACCTGCACATCCTGCACATGTACCCTGGAACTTATAGTAAATCTAAATAAATGAAGAAATATTTTGTGTTTGTGATTGAAAGATAACATAGTAATGATACTAATTCTCTCTAAGCTGATATATAGGTGTAATGAAATTCATATTGAAATCCCAGCCAGGTATTTTGTAGACATATAAGAGCTTATTCTAAAATTTACATGAAAAGGGAAAGGCGCTAGAATAGCCAATTCAATTCTGGAAAAGAAGAACAAAGTTTCAGGATTTACAGTACCTGATTTCAAGACTTACTGTAAAGCTACAACAATAAATACAGAGGGGCAAAACATTAGACACAACAATCAATGGAACAGAATCGAGAGACTAGAAATTGACCCAGAAAAATATAGTCCACTAATTTTTGAAAAAGGCGCAAGACAATGCAATGGAGAAAAGTTTTTTCAACAAATGATGCAAGACATCTAGATGTTTATACGCAGTGAATTCAACCTCATCACACCTTACACAAAAATTAACTCAATGTATCTCAGAAGTAAATGTAAATGCAGAAACTATCAAACTTCTAGAAGAAAATATTGGAGAAAAGCTACATGATCTTTGGTTTGCTGGAGTTTTTATTTTTCTGAGACAGGATCTCACTCTGTCACCCAGGCTGGTGTGCAGTGGTGCGATCACGGCTCACTGCAGCCTTGACCTCCTGGGCTCAGGTGTTTTGCCCACCTCAGCCTCCCGAGTAGCTGGGACTACAGGCACAAGCCACCATGTCCGGCTAATTAATTATATTTTTTTGTAGAGACAGAGGAGTCATTTTCAGAGATTCAGGTGTGGAGCAAAGAGGGAGAGTATATCCTATTTTATTCCCTTTACACATTTCTGTATTATTTGAACTTTACAATTATTTTTTAATTATAAATAAAACCTTGATATATTTTTAAATTTCTACTGAAAAACATGGGCACAAGATCTGAACGCACACATTACTGAAGAAAACATATAGATAGAAAATAAGTATATGAAAAGATGCTCAGTATAGGGGATATGCAAACTAAAACCCTAATGCATACCATTACATATCTATTAGAATGGGTTTTTTTTTGTTTGAGACAGAGTCTCACTCTGTCACCCAGGCTAGAGTGCAGTGGTGCCATCTTGGCTCACTGCAACCTCTACCTCCTGGGTTCAAGCGAATCTCCTGCCTCATCCTCCCGAGTAGCTGGGACTTCATATATTTGTACATTAACAGAAGATCATTCTGAAAAATGATTCACATTAAAAATGTGACTAAATTGCTTCATTACACCTATATATCAGCTTAGAGAGAATTAGTATCATTACTAATGCCAGGTGCCCACCACCACACCTGGCTAATTTTTGTATTTTAGTAGAGACAGGGTTCCACCATATTGGCCAGCTGGTCTCGAACTCCTGACCTTGCGATCCACCCATCTTGGCCTCCCAAAGCGCTAGGATTACAGGTGTGAGAAACCGTGCCCGGCCTAGAATGGATTTTTTGTAAAACCTAGCAATATCAGTACTGACAAGAGTGGAGAATAACAGGAACTCTCCTTTATGAATCACAATGAAGAATGTTTGTGATTCATGGGAGCAGGTCAAAATATCAACGTTAACAAGAGTTAGGAAGAAGCTTGATTACAGCCCTCATGGATGATCTGGAGAGGTTCAAGACTTCAGTGGTATCTGTAGATGTAGTGGAAACAACAAGAGAAGTAGAATTAGAAGTAGAGCTGAAAATGTGACTAAATTGCTGCAAATTTATGATAAAACTTGAATGAATGAGGAACTGCTTCTTATGGATGAACAAAGGAAGTGGTTTCTTGATAGGGAATCTATATCTAGTGAAGATGCTGCAAACTCTGCTGAACTGACAACAAAGGATTTAGAATATTCCTTAAACTTGGTTGATAAAGCAGTGGCAGGGTTTAAGAGGACTGACTCCAGTTTTGAAAGAAGTTCCGCTGTGGGCAAAGTGCTATCAAACAGCATCACATGCTACAGAAAAATCTTTCGTGATAGAAGAGTCAACTGATGCAGCAAACTTCATTGTTATTTTAAGAAACAGCCACAGCCACCACAGCTTTCAGCAGAAGTCTATCCTGGTCAGTCAGCAGCTATCATCACTGAGGTAAGACCTTAAACCAAAAAAGACTATGACTCACTGGAGGCTCAGCTGATCCTTAGTATTTTTTAGCAATATTTAAAAATTAACATATATACATTATTTTTTTAGACCTAATGCTACTGCACACTTAATAAACTACAATATAGTGAAAACATAACTATTATAGGCACTGGGATACCAGAAAATTTGTGTGACTTGCTTCGCTGTGATATTAACTTTATTGTGGTGGTCTGGAAACAACCTGCAATATCTCTGAGGTATGCTGTATAAAAAATGCATGACATGACATACTCTCTCACTGAAGGGGAAGGGGAGAAGGGAGTGTAAGAAACTTTAGAAATGAATGGAAACTGTAAAAGAAAACAACAACAACAAAACCCTGTATATAAGCACTGTTCTGTAGTAGGTAATGGTTTTTATGGAAATATGGGTTAATAGTTCTGATACTGCTGTACATGTATATTGGAACTGAAAAAATAAGTAAAAAGATGGTAAATGGTAGGAGCCAGGTTTCTCACTATGGACTGGGTAGTCACAGAGAAGTAAGGAGGAAAGGTAAGAATAAACTGTGTAGTTCTCAATTAGATTCTAAGACATCAGGATGAAATCTTCTTTAGCTTAATACAGACATTGATGAGTAAAAATAGAAATAAAAATATGTATGCATACACAGGTTAATATACATATATATAGTTCCTACATGTGGTCACTGACATGGCCTAAAAGCAATGACACTCCAAGAGTGATGAGCATATCAGAGCAAATCTGGTTTCTAATACTATTTTCCAATAAAAGAAACCAGGGGTCCTTGTTGAAGTGATTAATTTTAGGGCTAAAGCAGAGAATATAAAAGATTAGCCTGCAGCATCATGTAGTGCCAGAAAAGTGGGAAAGTGCTCAAAACACAAAGACTGATGAGAATGTCAAAAAGATTCAGAAGCAACTGAAAGAGCTCCCAACGGCAAAAGTAGAAATAATTTGAGTAACAAAATAAACAATGCAGTATTCAGGTAAAACTGGCCAGCAACAGAAAACCTAAAATTTAATAAAAACAGTTCAATTTTATCTACAGCTTTACAAATTTGAGGGATTTTTAAGTTGATTTGACTACTCAGGGGGTCTACCACGGATCCAAGTAATAATCACTTAGAAAACAGAATTTAGAAGGTATAGGCTAAAAGTGTAATTATTCTACAATCTCTTAAGCAAGGGCATTCACACTTTAAAAATACACAAGTAATTAGCAGGACTCTGTTTTCCCTGTTTTGAACTATCTAAACAGTGGCATCAGATGGGACAGAAGAAAATTATCTAAATGGCAATCCTTTCCCCATGTGTACCAGGCAAGAAATGCAATTAATCACAGAGAGAGGAAAACCTCCCCTGTGGTCCTTGCTTATTATCTCTGTTTTCAAAGAGCTTTTGCTCAAAGGAAAGAAAACACTGAACTAGAGTCAGTTGATTTGTACATCCTGGCATGCTAAGGCTGATTACATGGGAGGCATGATAGAACTTTTGCAAAATAGGCATATAGAATGAAGATGTAAAGATCAGTCAGCATAGGGGCTGAAAATACCAACTCAACTATGAGGTAGGATAAAAAAAGATAGCTGTCCAATAATAATGTTCAATGGACATGGTGAAAGAGACCTTGTTCAGGTAGGCCACTGATACAAAGTACCAGAAGCATAAGAATTGTTCAAGAAGTAATAGCAATGATGATAGTGAATATTACAAATTATCCAAGTCAGGATGGTCAGTACCCAGGAGTCTTCAGGTACGAAGAGTTGGAAAAGATATGTTTTGGCATTAGCTGCAGAACATTATCATGGCAATATATTAAAAATCAATGTTTTAATGGTAAAAATTTCTATAATTTAAAGGAAGCCAAATACAAATCTGTGTACAAGTATGTAAAAATAAATATACACAAACTGAAACAGATTGACCAAAATGCTAATGATGGGAGTACAGCTGACTTTTTTCCTTTGTATGTTTCTATATATTCTATTATTATATTATTCCTCAAATGACTAAAACAAACTTTAAAAATTAGTTTTTACTAACACCTTTCACTAAAGACACAAGACAGCCCAGATATCTACAGATATCCAGGGGAAATCAATCTGGAATTAAATTAAACCTGCTGTGGTTTATTCACAGGGTGGATAAAAGATTCTGATCTTAAAATAGGAATAAGACCATTTGTTCATGGACTAGGTTAAAATTAGATAATTAATGTATACATGTTCAATTTAAATAAAGAGGATGTCAAATAAAAATTATAGGAGGCCGTTGTTTTGGACTGAGATCCTGGACTAGGCTCAACTGGCCAGACCAAACCAGAATGGAGTCACTCATGAATGTAATTAACCTGAACTCTGAAATGAGCCAATTTTCCAAAAAACTAGAGATTCACAGCAATCAGTAGAGGCCCAGTTTTCCTGAGCTGGCATGGTAAAGAAGTCTCCTCTGTTTGAATCCTGTAAGGAAAGTAACTTTGTAACTACCGATCTGTTTTTTGCTCCTTCTTTCTGCTTTCTTCAGCCTTTTTCTACTTATAAATTACATCTCCTTTGCTCAGCTCATTGGAGTGGCTTTTGAAGTCTTTAGATGGGATGCTGCCCAATTCACGAATCCCTAATTAAAGATCTTTAAGTTAAATTTGTTGAAATTTGATTTTTTTTTTTTTTTTTGAGACGGAGTTTCGCTCTTGTTACCCAGGCTGGAGTGCAATGGCGCGATCTCGGCTCACCGCAACCTCCGCCTCCTGGGTTCAGGCAATTCTCCTGCCTCAGCCTCCTGAGTAGCTGGGATTACAGGCACACACCACCGTGCCCAGCTAATTTTTTTGTATTTTTAGTAGAGACGGGGTTTCACCATGTTGACCATGAAATTTGATTTTTAACAAGGGTCAAAAAACACTCATAAGAGCTATCCTTTGATATAACCATTTGTAATAGAATCTACTATAGATTTAGAAACAGACAGATTAGTAAACTAATGGAATATTCACAATGGTAGAATTGTAAATGATTTCTTTTCTTTTCTGCTTATTGGTATTTTCTTTATTTTATTTTTTTTTTTGGCAAGATCTTGCTCTGTAACCCAGGCAAGAGTACAGTGGCATGATCATGGCTCACTGTAGCCTCAACCTCCTGGGCTCAGTCAATCCTCCTGCCTCATTTTAAAATGTTTTTGTAGAGACAAGGTCTCACTATATTGCCCAGGTTGGTCTTGAATTCCTGAGCTCAAGCAATCCTCCTGCCTTGGCCTCATAAAGTGCTGGGATTACAGGTGTGAGCCACAACACCTGACCCTTATTGGTATTTTCTACATTTTCATAGTCAATGTTTTACTTTTATGGGAATAAAAATGCAATTTTCAAATGACTATGGCTGCACTGGCTACTATTACGTACATTTTTTAGGAATATACTTTCATGCTACATTTTAAAATACATTTATAGCATTGTTTTTAATAGCTAGTATAAATTTATTTAATCTGTGGCCTGGGTTATTTGTATATAATTTCTTATAAAGACATTTAGAATGAGGTAAAAAACACTGAGTATTTCAAAACAGAGATAATTTAATAGTCAAATATATTTGTACATTAACAGAAGATCATTCTGAAAAATGATTAGCTGTAGAACATCCTGAAGAGTCAGTTGAAAAACTCTGCAAAGAAGAGAACTTAAAGTGCTATTTTTCTGACTGGATAACCTTCCTTCAGTGACTTCAACAGAACCCTCCTACGCTGGGCTTATGGGGTGGGAATGGGGCAGGAAGAATTAAGGACAGAAAGGAGTAGAGAAGTGGATTTTGTTCCTGGGTCACAATTTGGGTTTCTGAATTTATCCTGTATAGTAATTTATTAACAGTAGTCTTCTGGTCCCTGTTCTAGAAAAAAAAATTCTGTTTAAAAAGAATCATGTGAGTAAAAAGCCTACTTACTTACCACATATTAGATTAAAAAAAATACAAGCTACAAAAGAGAACAGAGTATGATCTCATTTTTATAAAAGAATCGCACACATACACATATATAAAAGACTGGAAAAATATAAACCAAAATATTAACAGGGTGGATTACGGGTGGTTTTTATTTTCTGATATCTGATATTTTCTAAATTTGGCAATACATATTACTTTGAGAAGAAAACAATGTTATTTTTAAAAGACATACTGCAAACTTATTGGTAAACAGTATTGGGAACAGAATAAAGTAAAAACAGTCACAGCACTAATTAAATAGGCAATTTAATTCCTAAAAGAGAAGACTCAAGGAAATGGAGAAAATGTAAATTCCTAGAATCTTTTCCACCTAAGAGTTGAATTGGTCTTTATAAGGTATAAAAGTAACATTAAGATTGACTGCAAAGGCATCATTCTAAATGAGAAAATGTTTCCACGAAAGCTAACATTACCTGGACCTTCTTAAGCATACAGGATTTGGCCACATAATCTTGCAGTAGATCCATTTAAACCATTACAATGCCTGGCACATAGTAAGTGCTCAAAATTTGATAAAACAATGTTCTGAGTTCATAACATATAGGACAAGGCAACTTTCCTTTTGAAGGGAAGATTGACACAAATTACTGGATAAAACAGTTGTCAAGAGAGCAAATGGTGCTGCTTGAATTGTAATGTATAGAAATGACTATTACAGATGAAAAAATGCAATTCTGTTTCCCTTGATTAATTATTCGTGAGTCTTCTCCTAATCATTCTCCACCTATAGTGGCCAACTCCCTGTGCTGTGCACTGCAGCAACCAGCCAGGGAAGTCTAATCTAGAGATTGATTCTTACTCATTCCACACAGAAAGAACACAGAGGAAGTATTCTTTTGTAGCCACCAGAATCAGAGCAGGTGATGGCTTGTGGTAGAACTTACCACTCAAAAAGTTGCAGGTTAATATCACAAGGTTTACCATCCAAGAACACAATGGTTAGGTTTTAAACCATGACAAAAAATTAAATAAACCGATCCATATACGGTCAATATTTGACAAAGATGCCAAGGGTACATAATGGGGAAAGGATAATCTTTTAAATAAATAGTGTTGGGGAAAACTAGATATTTACATGCAAAAAAAAAAAAAAAAAGAGAGAGCGAGAGAAAGAAACTGAACCCCCATCTTTTTTTTATTTTTTTATTTTATTTTATTGCATTTTAGGTTTTGGGGTACATGTGAAAAACATGCAAAGTTGTTGCATAGGTGCATTCATGGCAGTGTGATTTTCTGCTTCCCTCCCCCTCACCCATATCTGGCATTTCTCCCCATGCTATCCCTCCCCAACTCCCCCCCCGCTGTCCCCCCCACTCCCCCGCAACAGACCCCCGTGTATAGTGCTCCCCTCCCTGTGTCCATGTGTTCTCCTTGTTCAACACCCTCCTATGAGTGAGAACATGTGGTGTTTGGTTTTGTGTTCTTGTGTCAGTTTGCTGAGAATGATGGTTTCCAGGTTCATCCATGTCCCTACAAAGGACGCGAACTCCTCATTTTTAATGGCTGCATAATATTCCATGGTGTACATGTGCCACATTTTTCCTGTCCAGTCTATCATCGATGGGCATTTGGGTTGGTTCCAGGTCTTTGCTATTGTAAACTGTGCTGCAATGAACATTTGTGTGCATGTGTCCTTATAGTAGAACGATTTATAATCCTTTGGATATATGCCCAGTAATGGGATTGCTGGGTCAAATGGAATTTCTATTTCTAGGTCCTTGAGGAATCGCCACACTGTTTTCCACAGTGGTTGAACTAATTTACACTCCCACCAACAGTGTAAAAGTGTTCCTATTTCTCCACATCCTCTCCAGCATCTATTTTCTCCAGATTTTTTAATGATCGCCATTCTAACTGGCGTGAGATGGTATCTCAATGTAGTTTTGATTTGCATTTCTCTAATGACCAGTGATGATGAGCATTTTTTCATATGTTTGTTGGCCTCTTGTATGTCTTCTTTTGTAAAGTATCTGTTCATATCCTTCGCCCATTTTTGAATGGGCTTGTTTGTTTTTTTCTTGTAAATCTTTTTTAGCTCGTTGTAAATTCTGGATATCAGCCCTTTGTCAGATGGGTAGGCTGCAAAAATTTTTTCCCATTCTGTTGGTTGCCGATTCACTCTATTGACTGTTTCTTTTGCCATGCAGAAGCTGTGGAGTTTGATTAGGTCCCATTTGTCTATTTTGGCTTTTGTTGCCAATGCTTTTGGTGTTTTGGTCATAAAGTCCTTGCCTACGCCTATGTCCTGAATGGTTTTGCCTAGGTTTCCTTCTAGTGTTTTTATGGTGTTAGGCCTTATGTTTAAGTCTTTAATCCATCTGGAGTCAATTTTAGTGTAAGGTGTCAGGAAGGGGTCGAGTTTCTGCTTTCTGCATATGGTTAGCCAGTTTTCCCAACACCACTTATTGAACAGGGAATCCTTTCCCCATTGCTTGTTTTTCTCAGGTTTGTCAAAGATCGGGTGGTTGTAGATATGTTGTGTCGCCTCCGACGCCTCTGTTCTGTTCCATTGGTCTATATCTCTGTTTTGGTACCAGTACCATGCTGTTTTGATTACCGTAGCCTTGTAGTAGAGTTTGAAGTCCGGTAGTGTGATGCCTCCTGCTTTGTTCTTTTTGCTTAGAATTGACTTGGCTATGCGGGCTCTCTTTTGGTTCCATATGAAGTTTAAGGTGGTTTTTTCCAGTTCTGTGAAGAAGGTCATTGGTAGCTTGATGGGGATAGCGTTGAATCTGTAAATTACTTTGGGCAGTATGGCCATTTTCACGATATTAATTCTTCCTAACCATGAACATGGAATGTTTCTCCATCTGTTTGTGTCCTCTTATTTCGTTGAGCAGTGGTTTGTAGTTCTCCTTGAAGAGGTCCTTTACGTTCCTTGTTAGTTGTATTCCTAGGTATTTTATTCTCTTTGTAGCAATTGTGAATGGCAGTTCGTTCTTGATTTGGCTCTCTTTAAGTCTATTATTGGTGTATAGGAATGCTTGTGATTTTTCCACATTGATTTTGTATCCTGAGACTTTGCTGAAGTTGCTTATCAGTTTCAGGAGATTTTGGGCTGAGATGATAGGGTCTTCTAGATATACAATCATGTCGTCTGCAAATAGAGACAATTTGACTTCCTCCTTTCCTAATTGAATACCCTTTATTTCTTTTTCTTGTCTGATTGCTCTGGCTAGAACTTCCAGTACTATATTGAACAGGAGTGGTGAGAGAGGGCATCCTTGTCTAGTGCCCGATTTCAAAGGGAATGCTTCCAGTTTTTGCCCATTCAGTATGATATTGGCTGTTGGTTTGTCATAAATAGCTTTTATTATTTTGAGGTACGTTCCGCCGATACCTAGTTTATTGAGAGTTTTTAGCATAAAGGGCTGTTGAATTTTGTCGAAGACCTTCTCTACATCAATTGAGATAATCATGTGGTTTTTGTCTTTGGTTCTGTTTATGTGGTGAATTACATTTATAGACTTGCGTATATTGAACCAGCCTTGCATCCCCGGGATGAATCCTACTTGATCATGGTGGATAAGCTTTTTGATGTGCTGTTGCAATCGGCTTGCCAGTATTTTATTGAAGATTTTTGCATCTATGTTCATCATGGATATTGGCCTGTAATTTTCTTTTCTTGTTGAGTCTCTGCCGGGTTTTGGTATTAGGATGATGTTGGTCTCATAAAATGATTTGGGAAGGATTCCTTCTTTTTGGATTATTTGAAATAGTTTCAGTAGGAATGGTACCAGTTCCTCTTTGTATGTCTGGTAGAATTCAGCTGTGAACCCATCTGGACCTGGGCTTTTTTTGGGTGGTAGGCTCTTAATTGCTGCCTCGACTTCAGACCTTGTTATTGGTCTATTCAGGGTTTCGACTTCTTCCTGGTTTAGGCTTGGGAGGAGGCAACTGTCCAGGAATTTATCCATTTCTTCCAGGTTTTCTAGTTTATGTGCATAGAGTTGTTTGTAATAATCTCTGATGATGGTTTGAATTTCTCTGGCATCTGTGATGATATCCCCTTTATCATTTTTTACTGCATCTATTTGGTTATTCTCTCTTTTCTTTTTTATTAGTCTGGCTAGTGGTCTGTCTATTTTGTTGATCTTTTCAAAAAACCAGCTCCTGGATTTATTGATTTTTTGAAGGGTTTTTCGTGTCTCTATCTCCTTCAATTCTGCTTTGATCTTAGTTATTTCTTGTCTTCTGCTAGGTTTTGAGTTTTTTTGATCTTGCTCCTCTAGCTCTTTCAATTTTGACGCTAGAGTGTCAATTTTAGATCTCTCCTTTCTTCTCATGTGGGCACCTATTGCTATATATTTTCCTCTAGAGACTGCTTTAAATGTGTCCCAGAGATTCTGGTATGTGGTGTCTTCGTTCTCGTTGGTTTCGAAGAACATCTTTATTTCTGCCTTCATTTCAGTGTTTATCCAGTCAACATTCAGGAGAAAGTTGTTCAATTTCCATGAGGCTGTGCGGTTCTGGGTTGGCTTCTGAATTCTGAGTTCTAACTTGATTGCACTGTGGTCTGAGAGACTGTTTGTTATGGTTTCCGTTCTTTTGCATTTGCTGAGGAGTGATTTACTTCCAATTATGTGGTCAATTTTAGAGTAGGTGTGATGTGGTGCTGAGAAGAATGTATATTCTGTGGATTTGGGGTAGAGAGTTCTGCAAATGTCTATTAGGTTTGCTTGGTCCAGGTCTGAGTTCAAGTCCTGGATATCCTTGTTAATTTTCTGTCTTGTTGATCTGTCTAATATTGACAATGGGGTGTTGAAGTCTCCCACTATTATTGTGTGGGAGTCTAGGTCTCTTTGTAAGTCTTTAAGAACTTGCCTTATGTATCTAGGTGCTCCTGTATTAGGTGCATATATATTTAGGATCGTTAGCTCTTCTTGTTGCATTGATCCTTTTACCATTATGTAATGTCCTTCTTTGTCTCTTTTGATCTTTGTTGCTTTAAAGTCTATTTTATCAGAGATGAGAATTGCAACTCCTGCTTTTTTTTGTTCTCCATTTGCTTGGTAAATCTTCCTCCATCCCTTTATTTTGAGCCTTTGTGTATCCTTGCTTGTGAGGTGGGTTTCCTGGATACAGCACACTGATGGGTTTTGGCTTTTTATCCAATTTGCCAGTCTGTGTCTTTTGATTGGGGCATTTAGTCCATTTACATTTAGGGTTAATATTGTTATGTGTGAATTTGATCCTGTCATTTTGATGCTAGCTGGCTGTTTTTCCCATTGGTTGATGCAGATTCTTCATTGTGTTGATGCTCTTTACCATTTCGTGCATTTTTGGAGTGGCTGGTACTGGTTGTTTTTTTCTATGTGTAGTGCCTCCTTCAGGAGCTCTTGTAAAGCTGGTCTGGTGGTGATGAAATCTCTGAGTGCTTGCTTGTTCTCAAAGTATTTTATTTTTCCTTCACTTATGAAGCTTAGTTTGGCTGGATATGAAATTCTGGGTTGAAAGTTCTTTTCTTTAAGGATGTTGAATATCGGCCCCCACTCCCTTCTGGCCTGTAGGGTTTCTGCTGAGAGATCTGCTGTAAGTCTGATGGGCTTCCCTTTGTGGGTAACCCGACCTTTCTCTCTGGCTGCCCTTAGTATTTTTCTCCTTCATTTCAACCCTGGCGAATCTGATGATTATGTGCCTTGGGGTTGCTCTTCTAGAGGAATATCTTTGTGGTGTTCTCTGTATTTCCTGGACTTGAATATTGGCCTGCCTTGCTAGGTTGGGGAGGTTTTCCTGGATAATATCCTGAAGAGTATTTTCCAGCTTGGATGCATTCTCTTCGTCACATTCAGGTACACCTATCAAACGTAGATTAGGTCTTTTCACATAGTCCCATATTTCTTGTTGACTCTGTTCATTCCTTTTTACCCTGTTTTCTCTAATCTTGCCTTCTCGTTTTATTTCATCGAGTTGATCTTCGACCTCTGATATCCTTTCTTCTGCTTGGTCAATTCGGCTGTTGAAACTTGTGCATGCTTCGCGAAGTTCTCGTGTTGTGTTTTTCAGCTCCATCAATTCGCTCATATTCCTCTCTAAGTTGTCCATTCTCGTTAACATTTCGTCAAGTCTTTTTTCAAGGTTCTTAGTTTCTTTGCATTGGGTTAGAACATGTTCTTTTAGCTCACGGAAGTTTTTTATTATCCACTTTCTGAAAGCTGATTCTGTCATTTCATCACGCTCATTCTCCATCCAGTCTTGTTTCCTTGCTGGTGAGGAGTTGTGCTCCCTTGTAGGAGGAGAGGTGTTCTGGTTTTGGGTGTTTTCATCCTTTTTGCGCTGGTTTCTTCCCATCTTTGTGGATTTATCCACCTATCGACTTTGTAGTTGCTGTCTTTCTGATTTTGGTAATTTTAAGTCTGTAGTAGCTGAACTCATAAACCCCCTTTTCTTCCCCCTAGGTGGTCTGTCCCAGGGAATTAGGGCGTTATGATTTTCCGCTGTTGCAATGGTTTTCCCTGCCCACAAGGTGGCAGCCTAGTCACACTCAGCCTGCAGAGGCTTCGTTGAGCTGCTGTGGGCAAATTGTCCTGGGAACTGCAGGGTGTTTCCCGGTGGGTGACGCCCCTCCTCCACAGAGCTGGACCGTCCCGTGTTCAGCCGTGTTTCCGGAGGCGTCCTCTTTGCCCAGGAAACTCTTGGGTTGAGTCCCTGCCTCAGCTCCCCTTGCTGGCCCAGAGGGGATCCAGTCTCGCTCACTCTGCACAAGGGGCCGCTGCTCCCTGCCTCGGGTGCAGGCAGAGCAGCCACGCCAGTCCAACCAGCGGCGCTGGCAACCCGTGGAGCTTCGCCACCTGTGAATCTCCTGGTCTGTGGGCAGTAAAAATCCGCTGCCCTGTGAGCCGCTGCATCAGCCAAAGCAGCGGCTCTGAGATTCATGGCGCGCCCTTGCCCGGGAGTGTCCTGGCTTGAATCCCTGCTTCAGCTCCCCTTGCTGGCTCAGAGGTGATTCAGTCTCTCTCGCTCTGTACGTGGATCCGCCGCCCCCCACCTCAGGGCGTAGGCCGAGCGCTGGTGACCCGTGCGGCTCCTCCTCCTGTTAATCCCCTGGTCTGTGGTCAGTAAAAATCTGTCTGGAAATGCGGCGTCCACTCACCCTCTGCGCCTTCTTTCGGAGCTGCGATCCCGACTTCCTCCTAATCGGCCATCTTCTGAACCCCCATCTTACACCACTTACATAAATTATGTAACTCAAAATGGATTCAAGACTTAAATCTAACACCTAAAATTAACTCCTAGGAGAAAACAGTGGGATAAAGTTCTTTGACATTAGTCTTGGCAACAATTTGTTGGATGTGACACCAATAGCACAGTCAACAAAAGCAAAAATAAAAAAGCAGATCTACAACAAACCAAAAACCTTCTGCACAGCAACGGGAGCAATCAACAAAATGAGAAGACAACCTACAGAATGAGAGAAAATGTTTGCAAACCATATATCTGACAAGGGATTACTATCCAAAATACATCAGGAACTCATACAATTCAGTAGCAATAAAGCAAATAATCCAATTAAAAATGGGCAAAGGACCTTAACAGATGTTTTTCCAAATAAGACATACAAATGGCCAACAGGTACATGAAAAGGTGCTTAACATCACTAATCGTGAGGGAGTGCAAATCAAAACCATAAGGAGATATCATCTCACGCCTGTTAGAATGGCATTAAGAATAAGTCAAAAGATAAGTGTTGGCAAGGATGTGGAAAAAAGGGAACCCTGGTGTCCTGTTGGTGGGTATGTAAATTGGTATAGCCACTATGGAAAACAGTATGAAGGTTCCTCAAAAAATTAAAAATAGAACTACCACTCTATTCAGCATTCCGTTTTCTGGGTGTTTAGCCAAAATATTTGAAATGAGTTGAAGAGATGTCTGCATGCCCATGTTTACTGCATTAGTATTTATAATGGCCAAATTATGGACTCAAACTAAGGGTCTATCAACAGATGAATGGATAAAGAAAACGTCGTATATATATACATAATGAACTACTATTCAGCCTTAAAAAAGAAATAAATTCTGACATTTGCTACAACATGGATGGAGTAAGAGAACTAAGAGAACATTATGCAAAGTGAAATAAGACAGGCACAGAAGTACAAATACCACATGTTCCACTTATATTAGGAATCTAAAACACTTGAACTCATAGAAGCAGAGAATAGAATGGTGGTTACCAGAAACTGGCAGTTGGGAGGAAAAGGAAGATGAAGGCAAAAGGGTACAAAGCATCAGTTAGACAAGAAGGATTGGGTTTTTAAAAATTGAGATCTATTGCACAGTGTGGTGAATATAGTTAATAACAGTATATTACATTACATTGAAGACTTCTTGGGAAGGAGTACTGGGAACAGAATAAAATAAAAACACAGTCACAACATCAATTAAACAGGCAATTTAATTCCTAAAACAGAAGACTCAAAGAAGTAGAGAAAATGTAAATTCCTAGAATCTTTTCTACCTAAGAGTTGAATTAGTCATTATAAGGTATAAAAGAAACATATTACGATTGACTGCAAAAGATGATTCTAAATGAATCACATACATTTCTAAATTAATAACAGTAAATTTCAAATGTTCTCGTCACAAAAAATAAGTATGTGAGGTGATGAATATGTTAATTAGCTTGACTTAGTTATTCCACAATGAATTAATAAATCATAGCATCATTTTGTACTCCATAAATATATAAAATTATAAATTATCAATTAAAAATAAAATTTAAAAATTTCAGAGAAACCACTGAGAAAGATTATTGGTGGCACAATTAAGTGTCCATATTAATTGTTATTAAAAAGAATGATTTCTAAGAAAAATGACATAACTTCTTAGAAGCGGAAAAATTATCAAAACATTGACATTTTAATGGAAAAAATGTAAATTACATCCCTTGGATCAACTGTAAAACATTTCAGACCTAGGAAATCTTTAACTGTGTTCTCATTTATTTTCCTTAAATCTCCCATTTTCTCTTTTGTTTGTTATTATTTATTTATTTTTTTGAGATAGAGTCTCACTCTATCACCCAGGCTGGAGTGCAGTGGTGCAATCTCGGCTCACTTCAACCTCCATCTCCCAGGTTCAAGTGATTCTCCTGCCTTAGTCTCTTGAGTAGCTGGGATTACAAGTATATGCCACCGCACCCCGCTAATTCTTACATTCTTAGTAGAGACGGGGTTTCATCATGTTGGCCAGGCTGGTCTCCAACTCCTGACCTCAGGTGATCCGCCCACCTCAGTATCCCAAAGTGCTGGGATTACAGGCATGAGCCACTATGCCTGGCCACAAATCTCCCATTTTCTGACACACAATCTAATTTCAAAATCTTAATTGAGACTTAAGAGTTTAAGATAATTTCTTAATATTTTTTCACAAATTTAAACAGTGAGGCACATACTTTTTCACCATGTTAAATCTATGGACATTATTCAGTTATAGTGTTTAAGCATTTATCACAATCTGTAATTACTTTATTTATTTACTATCTTTTCCTTATATAATTTTTTAGGTTAGGGACCTTGTCTGTCTTCTTCACAGTTACACTGTCTACATCTACCATACTGCCTGGCACATAACAAGTGTTCATAAATATCTGCTGAATTAACAAATGGATGATTTTGATCATAGAGAGCAAAACCTGATAAGGAACTAGACAGTCAATTTATTCTTAGTTTTCTCAGCAAAGTTTTAAATAAAGATGGCCCACTATTTTTATAATTTTTTTTTACATCTCACATATAGTTAAGTGCTTCAGAAAATGCATCTTTTTGGAAATGAAAATGATCTTAAATATTACAGCAAGATAGGAACTCATAAATTTGCTCTAAAGAGAGTGAGAGAGAAAAAGAACTAACATTAATAGAAAACAGTTGTGCTTAGCACTCTGCTAGAGCATTACACATGCTGTCTCATATAACTGTCACAACCCTGGAGGCACTGTCCCCATTTGAAAGATTAAGAAAACGAGAATCAGAGAGGAAGAACTGAGAATCAGAAAGGAAGTCACCGGCCCAAGGTCACATAACTAGAAAGTACTAGATTTGGGATTAGAATACCAGTTCTTCCTTAAACCCACTTTATTTCCTCTACCCCATGTTGCCTCCACAGAAATCAGAAAAACAAATTACAACTTTTTCAGTAACAACACATTAAGTACATGAAACAATCCAAATAATACTTGCAAAGGAATGTTTTGATTATTCAACTTATATCATTTTTAGAAAAATATGTAATTACATAAAACATAATTCTGAAGAAACATTTCAATATATACATTTTCACATCCTCTATACTGCTTAATTTAGAGCAAAGAAAATGTTCAGACTTTGAGGCAGTTGTTGGTTTTGAAAAAGGATGTGCAGGCTGGCATGGTGGCTCATAGCTGTAATCCCAGCACTTTGGGAGGCCGAGGCAGGAAGATCACTCGGGCCCAGGAGTTCAAGACAAGCCCGGGCAACATGGCGAAACCCCATCTCTATAAAAAATACAAAAAAGTAGCTGGGTGCGGTGGCACACAGCAGTAATCTCACCTACTTGGGAAGCCAAGGTGGGAGGATTGCTCGAGCCTGGCAGGTAGAGGATGCAGGGAACTGAGGTTGCACCACTGTACTCTAGCCTAGGCACCAGGGCAAGACTCCATTTCAAACAGAAAGAGAAAAAGAAAGAAAGAAAAGAAGAGAAAGAAAGAAAGAGGAAAGAAAGAAAGGAAAGAAAGAAAGGAAGGAAGGAAAAAGAAAGAAAAAGAAAGAAAAGAAAAGAAAAGAAGGGAGGGAGGGAAAAAGGATGTGCTTTTAAGAGAAGTGTGAGGCCAAGTGTGGTGGTTCATACCTGCAATCTCAGCATTACAGGAGGCCAAGACTTAATTTAAGCCCAGGAGTATGAGACCAGCCTGGGTGACAAAGTGAGACCTTGTCTCAAAATAAGTAAATAAATAATAGAAGTTTAATAGTAACTTTCAAGTAAATGCTCTCAACCTCCTTGAAAGTTTTCAAGGAGGATGAGAATAGCATAGAAGGAAGCTCATATTTAAAAAAGCAAAGCAAAATTGTTAGGACCTTCTCAAAATGAGAGCTGTTCCACTGCATAGGGTGCTGTCTCCTAAACCTTGGTTTCCTCCAACAAAAGATTTCCTTCCAAAGCCTGAATGGTTACTTGTCTGGAAAGGGAGATGGAATCTCCGCTTGGGAGGAGAAATTTGAGACCCTTGGGTACAACCCCATGAAACCTTTGGGATTGAGTGAGAAATTAGACTAGAATACTTTTTCTTAAAATGGTCCCTGAGTAACCAATATGGGAATCATCCTAGGAGGATATGAAAATTCAGATCCTCCAGCCCAGTCCCTGATACTGAATCCTCATTTCTGGAGTGGGAGCTGAGATTTTGCATTTTTAAAAAGCCACAGGGTGGAATTCTTGTGCACAAAGAGGTTTGGACACAACTGGACAAGCTGGGAACCAACGGGATGAGTGGGTGGTTTTAGAGCCATATAGACATGGATTTAAATCTCAGTTCTTCCATTTAATATTAACAGCTCTGACTGTGGCAAGTCACTCAAACCCTCTGAGCTTGTTTTCCCACAGGTAAATGAAACGACACTTTGTTATGGAGATCAAATGAAATTGTGTGGGCATATGTATGTGTGTGTATTATGTATGTACCTGTGTGTATGTGTGCTAACACTGCCTGGCACAGAACTTTTATAAGATGGACCTCTCGGGGTTTTCTAGCCCTCAGCCTATGAATGCTACTATGTTTTAATCCTTCCACACACACAACTACCACAGGATCATCTGCTTATCCACCTCCCTAAAGCAGTTTCTCAACCTTTTCTTCATTTTCTCCCTCTCTTCCCAGAAGACGTTTTAGACATTTTATTTCCGAATCTCCCACCCCCATAAACTTTCAATGCCATAGGTATAATGTATATCTGCTTGTTTTGAGGCTCCTTGGAAGGCCACAAAGAACGGTAATATCTGAGATCTTTTTGCCCCCTAAGAACATGAGCAATATCACCCATGTTGGGAATGCATGTCCGAGAGGTCGATAGTTAAGTGACTTGGTCAAGGTCACGTGACTAATTTAGTGGCAGAATTAGATCTAAATTAGAAGTCACAAACTGGCAGACTAGGACCAGCTTATAAACATCTTTTGTTCGGCTTCCAATATTTTTTTTTTTTAAATTGGTTGCCAACATTTACAAATCAAGAGATTTCACATAAAAATCCCGATATTCAACTTCTCAAGAAAAACATGAGATCGCTCTCAGCGGCAGTTTAGAGGCACTCGCCACCCTAGAACGTGGGGGTTCTCCCAGCATCTACCAGCAGATAGCTGAATGTGAGACCCTCAAACCCAAGACGTTTAAACTTAAGTTTCAAGCTCACGACCATTAATGATTTGCCTCCAACCACGCATCACTTAATAACTAGACGTTTAAAAAACAAATCTGAAAGAGCCATATTGAGTGTGCCGCTAAACTAGACGCGGATTCCGAACCTTTTCCCGCTCGGGATTCCAAGCCCTGGGCGCCGGGTGGGGTCAGCGGGACGCGCCGTCTGTCTCGCACGTCATCTGCGGCCGACGGACCAAGTTGCTGCCGGCCCGGAGACGCTGCCCCGCCGAGGGTCTGTGGGTAGCGGGCCCGGGGGCAGCCCCTGCGCACCCTCACGGCGCGGCACGGATCCCTGTGGGTCCCGACGCGCCCTGGAGGCTCATGGGTCCCGGCCCCGGCCGCCGGACAACGTCCTCCTGCTAGCGCCAAGGATGCTCCCCGCAGCGGGGCGCCCCTGCGAAGGCCGCGTCCCCGGCGCGCCCTCCGCGCGCCCGCTCGCCCGCCAATGGCAGCCGACGTCTGCAGCACGTGACGTGTGCCGGCCAATGGCAGCCCGAAGCGGACAGTGACGCGAACGGTGGCTCGGGGCATTTTCGAACTGGCGCGGGCGGTGAGAGAATGGTGAGGGACGCTGAGGGGAAGGCGCGGGGGCGGAGGGGGGACCCTAGCTAAAGGGACGGCGCTGCTCATGAAGGGGCGCCGGTGAAGGAGGGTGGCGGAGCTGGCTCCCCGCGCTCCGCCCGCATTCTCGGGATGAGTGAAGGAGGAAGGGCCAGAAGGGCCCTGGAGCAGCGCGGACGGAGCCAGGCGTCTGGCCGCGTGTCTCCCAGCGCGCTTCCTGCGTTGTTCCTCCTGCTTGTCCTGGTCCTATCGGCCCAACTCTTAGGGCATCGTGGCCCCACGTGGTTCAGAGAAATCCGAGGAGCACAGTCGGTGAGAGCAAGGCCCAGCAGTTGACTGGCTGACGGCGTTTGCCTGCGTGTGACAGAAACCCCCAGATTCCAGTATCCTAAACCCACAAGGGGCTTTTCCCCCTCTCCTATAAAAGAAAGTGGGAGGAGGGTACCCAAGCTCGTTTGGCTCTGTCATCTGTACAGCCTGGCTTCCGTCCACAAATTTGCCTTATGGACCAAAATAGTAGTTGGAGCTCCAGCCATCACATCCTTATTTTAGAACGAGTCTTTCTGGAAGTCCCACACAGCAACTTCTAACTACATCTTATAGACTCGAATTTAGCAATAGGCCTCGCAGAGCTGGGAACTATAATCTTAAGTAGGCACATTGATGCCCTTAAAAATCTTTTTTCTAAAATGAAGGGAAGAGTGAATTTGATTAAGCAACTAGCAATCTCAGCTGCATCTTGTTTTTCCACCTTCACAAGAGGTCCTGTGTTGCACAGCTCAGTAGAAATAACCTCTTCTCCTGCGTCTGCAGAACAACTCATTAGGCAAATCAATACTCTCTGGCAGACCCTGTGCTAGATACTTTACATATATTTTCACATTTAATTTCTCTAGATAGGGATTACTAGCTCCATGTTGCAGATGACAATGGAGTATAGAAATGGTGACAGACTGTGAATGTAGAGAGGCTGTTTGATTGACCAGATGGTCTGATACCAGTTGGCTGCAGAGTTGGAAGCACATGGACCTAAGAATGTAATTTTCTGTACCAAGTCCACAAAGGCCACTCTGCCTAAAGATGACAGGATGGCGATCATTAAAAAATCTGGAGACAACAGATGCTGGAGAGGATGTGGAGAAATAGGAACACTTTTACACCGTTGGTGGGAGTGTAAATTAGTTCAACCATTGTGGAAGACAGTGTGGCGATTCCTCAAGGACCTAAACATAGAAATTCCATTTGACCCAGCAATCCCATTACTGGGTATATATCCAAAGGATTATAAATCGTTTCTACTATAAGGACACATACACACGAATGTTCATTGCAGCACTGTTTACAATAGCAAAGACCTGGAACCAACTCAAATGCCCATCGATGATAGACTGGACAGGGAAAATGTGGCACATATACACCATGAAATATTATGCAGCCATCAAAAACGATGAGTTTGTGTCCTTTGTAGGGACATGGATGAACCTGGAAACCATCATTCTCAGCAAACTGACAAAAGAATAGAAAATCAAACACTGCATGTTCTCACTCATAGGCAGGTGTTGAACAATGAGAACACATGGACACGGAGGGGAGCATCACACACTGGGGTCTGTTGGGGAGAAATAGGGGAGGGACAGTGGGGGGTGGGGAGTTGGGGAGAGAGAGCATGGGGAGAAACGCCAGATATAGGTGAAGGGGAGGAAGGCAGCAAATCACGCTGACGTGTGTACCTATGCAACAATCTTGCATGTTCTTCACATGTACCCCAAAACCTAAAATGCAATAAAAAAAAGAAAATAAATAAATAAAAGACGACAGAAAGCAACAAACAAGATGAGCATAGGACCCTGCTCTGTAGCTCAGGAAGCAGGCCCCACATAATACATCAATGCAAAAATAGTGTGACATCTAAACACCAGTATGGTGATGTAAAAAATGTGTTTTAGTAAGCAACAGATGAAAAGAGATTTGAAAACGTCGACTTGGTATTTCTCAGCGTTGTCCCACAGAGAGCAGTGCCCATAGGTGTGCTTATTAATAAGTAATGGAGACCCTCTACTTGGACTGCCATTTCACTTATGTAGCTTGATTTTCAAGACTCAGGTCAATCATCATTTCTTTAGAAAGTCTTCTCTAAGGAAAATCCCTCTTTTTCTCTCCCTCCATCCATGTATTTCAGGCATTTGAAAGGTATATGCTATAGTTATTCAGATTATATTTTGTAACCAAAAATTAAATGACTTTAGTATTTTAAATAAGCACTGAATGGGAAATCTGGATTATGTAGACATCATTACTATAACTTAGATGGTTATTCCACAGATTTGAGTAATATGTGGAAAAGCTGTCTTCAGTTTTACTTTCATTCCATGTTTACCTAACAACCTTCTTGGAGTTCCAACTCAAAACAAGACTCAGTGGAAAAAAAAAATCCCTGTATTATTTATGTTATACGTAAATTCTATAGTATTCTAAATTTCTAAGGGCTTAAAACTATAGTGTCATGATGACACAAAAATTACACCATCACAAACTCTTATTAAAGTTTTGAATATCATTTTTTCCTTAAAAATGAGAATACATCTATCTTTATAAAATATATGTTCATTAAAAGTAAGTTTCAAGAAAGGCAGAAAAGGATGAGGAGGAATACACATAGTGGTTTACATTGTCCAAGACATTTTTCTATGAACAGTTATTCAAATATAAATGTACTTTAAAATAAGATTATAGCATATGTACTGTTATTCAAATATTAATGTGCTTTATATCATATGTACTGTTATTCAAATATAAATTACTTTAAAATAAGATTATATCATATAACTTATTTTTTACATAACACAGCTTTGCATAGCAAAGTACCACAGACTTAATGGCTTAAAACACCACACATTTAGGCCAGGCGCGGTGGCTCACGCCTGTAATCCCAGCACGTTGGGAGACCGAGGCGCGTGGATCATGAAATCAGGGGTTCGAGACCAGCCTGGCTAAGATGGTGAAACCTGTCTCTACTAAAAATACAAAAATTAGCCAGGTGCCATGGCAGGCACCTGTAATCCCAGCTACTCGAGAGGCTGAGGCAGGAGAATCACTTGAACCCAGGAGGTGGAGGCTGCGATGAGCTGAGATTGTGCCATTGCACTCCAGCCTGGGCAACAAGAGCGAAACTCTAGCTCAAAAACAAAAACAAAAACGCACCATACATTTACTATCTGTTTCTGAGCATCATCAGTCCTGTCACAGTTTCTGTCCACAGACTGCCATCCAGGTATTGGCCAGGGCTACAATCTTATCAGAAGCTCAACTGGGATACTTCCATGTGCCCTCAGGTTACTGGCAGAATTCATCTGCTTACAGCTATAGACAGGTCACCATGTTCTTGCTGACTGTCAGCAATGGGCTGCTGTCAGCTTCTAAAGGCCACCCTCAATTCTTTGACTTGTGGTCCTCTTCATAGACGTCAGAAATGGCAGCTTACTTTTTCAAAGCCAACAAGGGAGAGAGAATCATTATAATTTTTAATAGTAACATAGTATTCCACTATATGGCTATAATGTGATTTATTTAACTATCCTCTATAGATATTAGGTTGTTTTAAATTTTTCTTCATTATAAACAGTGTAATAGCAAATGTCCTCATGCATATACCTTTGTGACTTCTCCTGTGATTATTTCCTTAGGACAATACCCAGAGTGGAATTGCTAAGTCAGATTGTATACTTTTTAAATCTTTTTTCTTTCTTTGTGTATTGCAAAACAGTGGAACTAAGCCCATTTATATTTCTAAGAATGTTTGAGAATGCTGGTTTGTATGCAACATTGGCATTACCCATAAATTTAATATTTGCCAATCTAATGAGTGAAAAAAAATATTTCTTATTGTTTTAATCAGTGAACTCAAAAGATATTTCATGTGTTTACTGGATATTGTGGTTTTTGAATTGTTTGCCCATTTTGCAATTGTGAAAGCACTTTGTATGTTAAGTGCTCTTTGTTTGTGGATTGCAAAGATGTTTCCTATTTTATGTTTGTGAAATTTTTGTTATTTTGTTTCTAGGGGATAATTCTGTTTATGGAGGATTTTTGGCCATAGAAAAGTTTTAAATGTTTTTTGAAATCAATTCTATTGATTTTCCTAATGCTTTTTACTTTTGATGGCATGCTTAGAAATGCCTTTCCCACCTAAAGGCATAAAACTTTTCACTTATTTTTTGTTCTGGAATGTTTATGGTTTCTTTTAACATTTACATTTTAATTGTTCTAGAATTATTGTGTTGCAAAATAGATTGATTGCTATTGGGACTGTGATGAGGTTTTTTTAAAACTGAGCTATTCAACTGAGAGGGGTAACTCTAGAGTTATTTTTAAAATCTGTAATTTGTTACTGTAGATTTGTGGGAAATAGAGAACAAACCAACACTGAAATGTTTTCTTCATCATGTGATTCTGTAAGCACTTTTTGTTCCAGTAATGTCTACTTTTTCCTGAAATTATATAGAAACGTATCACTTGTGTTATAATAACATTATATGAGAGGACTTACTAGTGACAAATTGACAACAGGGAATAAATAAGCCTAATTGACCAGGAGGACATGGGACAAGGACCAAAGCACAAATGCCCTTAATGAAGAGGGCAGGATGATCCCGCCGCAACACAATTACTGTCAAAAACAATAATTTTGAGGCCAAGGGCACCCAGGTCTCAGAAACTGGAGTCATTCATCACTGCAAATGGGCAACTGAAGATAGAGAGGAGTGGCAAGCTGAGACTCCAGGAGTAGCCTGGCTGGAGTGTGAAGCAAGTCTCTGAGGTACATTCTTCCGCTCTAGTGACATTCAGAGAAGAGATTCTGGTAACCAGAAAGCCATAGGAACTTTCATGAACTTGATTTCTATTAAGGAATGAATGTGTGAAATGAAAAATTAAGCATTAAATTCCAATGCTGTGACTTATTTGCCTGGGATTCCCAGCACATAGCACAGTGCCTAGCTCAATATGGGTTCTCAATAAATGTTATTTTCCTCCCCCTTTCTCCTATGCCATTCTCTTATTTGTCTCAAAATAGGTTGATGTCTACTGAAAATAGATTGATGTCCAGTAATGTCTGCTTTCATCACCCAGTGCAGGTACTTGTGTGTATTAGTCACTTAGTGAATCTTTATGGGATAGTTTCAAACCTTTGGTTTCAATACTATGGATGGTTTGAGGAAGTAAATGTATAGAAATATATTCGAGAGGGAGTTTAGTTACATACCAATAACCACAGTAGCCTGTGTGTTGAATGCCTATTGTGTACTGAGCACTTTGCACACTTAATTCACTTAATTTTCATGATAGCCCTGCAAAACATAACTCTTTGTATTATTCCCATTTTATATATGAAGAAACAGAGGCTCAGAGAGGTGAAAGGAACCAAAGTTTACCCAGTTAATAAGTGGAGAAATCAAGGGTCATAACCCTGAACTACAAAGGCCTGTCTGACTACAAAGGCTGAGTAGTTTTCTAGTATTCCTTTAGAACCTCTAAAAAGTTCACATATCACTTTGCAAGAGAGCTCTAATCATTGCATAGGCATGTGCACACCAGAGGCATTTTATGTGTGTGTTTATCTTCTAAAATGGATGAGACCCAGACCCACAGATTGTGCAAGACTACTCGAGCCAGAGAGGGCTCATTAACCTCCGTGAATTCCTTCAGCTCAGCTCCCAAGAGAAGAAAGGGAGCAGATGGTCAGCGTGCTGCTCACTTCCTCAGCTGCACGGCTATTGTCTAGTGTAGTTTCAACTTGACAGCCTGGCTTAGAATTTCTAGGGACTGTTGGAGCTAGCACATTTAAGTTTAGCTAGAGCCTCAATACTTACTTATTAATTCTGTTCAGAAGACAGCCACGAGGCCAGTATAGTGGGAGACACAATTGTGTACTAGAAAAAGTGTTGGATGGGAAGTGAAAAGAACTGGGTTCCAGCTCACTGACTGGTTGGTTTCATTTATTCATTCTGTAGATGCTTTTTGAAATAATTGTTATGTGCCAAGCCCTGGCACATAACAATTTAGCAAGGAAGAGTTCTTGTGTATTTAGCAAGGAAGAGTTGAAGGAGACCATCACATAATGATTTCTTCTGCTTAAGGAGGAAACAGTTCATGTACTATAATCATTCTTAAGCAGATTGCACCAAAGTCTGTGCTCCTTTCTCAGAAACTAAGCCACCCTGAAGAAAGAGAAGAATGGAGCTCCTACAGATGCTTATGTTGGCTTGCTTTCAGTGGTTCTTTCAGACAACAGAATCTTGCCTCTCAGGGTTCTAAATTTAGAGAGTTTTTATCAAAACTCACAATTTCTGTCCTAAGGAATGTTCAGAAGCAGGGAGGGGTAGACAGGCTGTGTTCCTTGCTGAAACACTTGCCTGGTCACCTCTGCAGTGCCTTGCTCTAATCTGTAGGACAGTCATCGGAGTTAGGTCCCAACTGTACTAGATGAACTATACCAGTATGAAGGTCCAGGACTGTCCAGTCACTTGAAGAAATCCCACCTTCAGCTGAGGGCCAGAGCAGTCTAGATATATCTGAATGTGACTTGGCGTTGCCTTAGATGGGAAATAAATGGCCATTTGAAACTCTTTATCTACCGTCTTATTTCTTGGTACCCTAAACTTCCATCTTATTGTCACCAAAAGACAGTAAGGTTCATGCAGGGGAGGCAGTCCCTGGTTTTGTCACGTCCTTAAGCCTCTAACCTTAAAGATTTTTCCAAGGGGTGCCATATACCTGTGCACAATACTTTAGACCCTGCCAGGTAGCACCTTATACCTTAAAAGCACTTTCAGACAGGGCACGGTGAGTCACACCTGTAATCCCAGCACTTTGGGAGGCTGAGGTAGGTGTATTACCTGAGGTCAGGAGTTCAAGACTAGCCTGTCCAACATGGTAAAACCCTGTCTCTACTAAAAATACAAAAATTAGCTGGCTGTGATGGCGTGCATCTGTAATCCTAGCTACTCGGGAGGCTGAGGCAGGAAAATTGCTCGAACCCAGGAGGCAGAGGTTGCAGTGAACCAAGATCATGGCCACTGCACTCCAGCTTGGGTGACAGCAAGACTGCATCTCAAAAAACTAAAAGACACTTTCATATCCATCTTCTCTGTAACCCTTACAAAAGGCATGTATAGGCATGTGGGATATTTATTATTCTCATACTACAGAGGAAGAAACATAGGCTCAGTGAAATTTAATGATTTGTCCAGTTGGAGATATGTTAAGTGGTAATGCTATCAAATCTATGTCTGAATGATTCCCAAATCCTTGCATGCTAGGCAGGATTCTTTGTCTTCTAAGATTTCCCTCCTTGCCATCCCATGTACACATTCTATATGAACCTTAGGACTGTGAATTTGATTGCTTTTACTGCCATGATTACAGGGCAGTAAATATTATATGGCACAGCTGATGTTAAGAGAGTATACAGGTGGGCCTGGTCTAAGCAGATGAGACCTTTAAAAGCAGAGAGTTCATTCTGGCCAGTAGCAGTAGCACAAGTCAGAGAGATTCAAATGGGAAGGGCTTGCTGCAATGTTTTTACTTTGATGGAGGAGACCATGAGGAGCTGAGAGCAATTCGCAGCCAGTGGCCAGCAAGGAAATGGGACCTTTGTCCTTCAATTGAAACGAACTGAACCTACCCACAAGAATGGGCTTCAGCAGGTCTTTCCCAGAGCCTCCAGACCAGAACTTAGCCTGGCTGACATCTTGCTTCAGCTTTGTGAGAGCCTGAACAGAGAACCCAGCCAGACCATGCTGGACTTGGAAGCTACAGAACTGTGAGCTAATGAATGAATGTAGTTGTATGCTTTTAAGTTTGTGGTGACGTGTTATGCAGCAATAGAAAACTAACACACACCTTGCTTTTCTTGCAAGATCTTGGGACTTGAGACAAGTCTTTGAACTTTTCTGGTCTTAATTTTCACTTGAAAGAGGATCAGATGTGATCTTTAAGGTTCTTTCCAGCTCAGTTGACTCTAAGATTCTTAAAACAGTTTCTCATGAAAAGTAATTTGTATTTTAGGGCTGTGGCTATGGATATGTTGGGAAGTTAGAGTTTATGACTACTGATTCAAAGGCCATCAGCTCATCTGTGGAAAACGTAGGGAGCACGTGAGGGAGTGAGGTTCTTCCACGTCCCGAGCCCTGTGCTAGAGCTCAGAAGTACCACAGGAATAAGGCAAGGTTCCTGCCCTCACACTCTGGGTAGGGGGGCCGAGCGTTGGTGTCCATATGAATAAGCAGTGACTATAAAGTGAAGTCCCAGAGGAGGGAGGGAGTCTTAGTTGGAGGATGTAAAGCTTGGGCTGGATTTTAAAGCTATGTGGTTTACCAGGCTATTGGTGCTGGAGCAGTCCAAATAGAGGTAGCAGCATAAGGGAAGGCATGGGACATGAGTGAGACTGACTGCAGGTGATACCTGCTGATTCTTAAGCCTAGGGCAGGTATTCAGTAAATGTGAACTGTTAGAAAATAGATTATTGCTGGAATGTTTGGAGTGGTGAAGCTGGAGACAGGATTTTGTAAATAGGATACCTCTATGCTGAACACGTTGAACATCAGTTGAACTTCGCTAATTTTATTTTATTTTATTTTACTTATTTATATTTTTGAGACTGAGTCTCACCCTGTCACCCAGGCTGGAGTGCAGTGGCACCATCTCAGCTCACTGCAACCTCCACCTCCTGGATTCAAGCAATTCTCCTGCCTAAGCCTCCCAAGTAGCTGGGATTACAGGCAACCTGCCACCACGCCCAGCTAATTTTTGTATTTTTAATAGAGAAGGGGTTTAACCATGTTGGACAGGCTGGTCTCTAACTCCTGACCTCAAGTGATCTGCCCACCTCAGCCTCCCAAAGTGCTGGGATTACAGGCATGAGCCACTGTGCCTGGCTCCTCACTAATTTTAAATTAATGTAATCAATATTTACTAATCCTTTAATCTAGTGCTTATTGCCTCTGAAGGATAGTTTTGTTGAGCTTTACTTTCTGTAGTTAGAATGATAAAATCAATAAGAACATACCGAATATATTCTTCGCAGTGACTTCACAACTTACCCCTGCTCCCACCTGCCACCTAACACAGGATCCTATTAGGCTCTCCTGAAGACTCTCTTGTCCAAAATAGACCCTTAATGTGAATGACAAAATCACAGGGCTGGAATAAGAATTACTGGCTTGCAAACTTCCTTTCACTTCTCAATATCACCTAAAGCACTCAGCACAGTTTCTGCACACAGCAGGGGCTCAATGTCTAATTAAATTTAATTTGAGATAAATTAAAATTAGCACACAAATAAAAAAGGGGCAGGGATCCTATTCAGAGCTTCCTGATGGATTGTGCTCAGGCTTTTTGCACACACCAAACCCAAAAGGCTGGAAAGCACGGAGCAGCTATAGCACACTTTGGGAGAATGCCACAGTTCATACCCCTGATGCTGCCACTTCTGGCAGCCAGGAGGAAATCCCCTCTTCACGCTAGATCCAAGCTGTTCTATGAGCCACCAGAGACTCAGTTATTACTCTAGCTGACTGCTCCAAGAGTTGATGGTTAAATTACATTAACAATTATGGAAAATAGTATGATACTAAAGAATTATTAAGTAGTTCATATGCATTGCTAGTCTCCCACCATTATACAGAGTTGGTAGCTGCAAGTTTATCTGCTTATTTTTGGTGGAAAGATTTTTTTTTCCCACTAAAATCTACCATTAATTTATTCATTGACCAAATACTTATTGAGTACCCACTGTGACTCAAACATTGGGCTGGCCTCTAGGTTTGAACTGCAAAAAAGATCAACGTGGTTCCTTGCCCTTATATGAAGCTTAAAATCTAGAAGTTAGAAAGTTCAAGAGTGTAAAGTATTTTGATGGCTAAGGGCAAGATGCTTTGGGAGTGAGCGTATGCATAGGGGAACAAACCTCATCCAGGGAAGTGAGGTTCTCTAAGGAAATAACATCTTAGGTGATAACTGAGTATGAATGTGAGTTAACGGGGAGGGAGGGAGGAAAGGGTGGAAGAGATTTCAGACCAAAGAAATACCACATTCTTATAAGTTAGCTCTTATTAAATTGAAATCTCAAGACAATACCTAAAAGAAAAAGGATACTCTAAGTGGAGAAGGCAAAAGTGAAATTTCAGACTTGGAACAACCTCATTCCTTTTCCTGAGAATTTTGCCATCTTGTGGCAGTTGGCTGTCAATGCACATATTGTGTCAATAGGTTTCCTTAGACTCTGGTACTTTTTGAGCTGTAGGTCTTTGCTTTAGAAAAGGCTATTCCATTGGCTTCCAAGTTTTGTTGAGAGGGATACCACTGATTATCTGCTTCCCACATGAGCCCATATTTTGAAAGATTTATGTTAAACAAAGATACACTGGTTTGTTTGTTGTTTTTTTTTGATTTTTTTGTTTTTGTGTTGTGATATGGTCTCACCCTGTCACCAGACTGGAGTGCAGTGGCATGATCATGGGTCACTGCAGCCTAAACTTTCCAGCCCCAGGTGATACTCTCACTTCAGCCTCCCGAATAGCTGGGACTACAGTGCATGTCACCACGCCTGGCTACTTTAAAAATATCTTTTGTAGAGATGGGGTCTTGCTGTATTGCCCAGCTGGTTTTGAATTCCTGAGCTCAAGCAATCCTCCCACCTCTGTCTCTCAAAGTGCTGGGATTACCAACATGAGCCACCAGGCCATGCCTGATACACTTCCTTTTCCTTTTTTCTTTTCTCTAACTGGATTATCTTATAGATATAATTTCCTATAAAAGCAAAGCAATTGGTGTTTGTATTTTATTTGGCCTTGTAAACTCTAGCTGTGCCTTAATAAAGCTATCTTGCCTTTTTGTAGGACCATTTCCTCATCTGAAAATGGGAATCGTAAAATAGATATAACAACACCTACTTTTAAGGAACTGTGAAGAAAAACGAGCTGTTAAGAGGGTAGTTAGTAAACGTTTATCCCTTTTCTAGCCTTCTCATGGGCAAAAGTTTGGTTTTAGTAAACTTACTAGCTCACATTCATATTGCTGAGCTCCCCACCCCGGGAATTCAGGGATCCCAACCTTAGAGTTTAACCCCAATCTAGTTCAACTTTCTTATTTTATAGATGAAGAAACTAACAGCTAAGAGGAAGGAAGTGATCTCATTTCTGTTCATAATCTTAATTTGTACATCAGCTTATTTGCAGTCATTATAAAAAAAAAACAACAGTGAAAATAAGGGCCAGTGCCACCCAGAAATAAAAAGAAGCCCACTGTGGCAGTAGAGTGAGCAAGAGGGGAAGGCTGTGCAATGAGGTTGAACAGGTAGGCCAGGCTCAGACCACGAAGGGCCTTCAGGGCAATTTTAACTATTTTTTTAGTCCCTATCCTAGGGGCATGAGCATAAATAATGTCAATGTTATCAGTTGAAATTTGGAAACATCTGGACAACTGCATTTAAAATTTTTCATCCATATGTTTGTAATAGTCAAATCACAGGTTTAAAATTGTAAACTATTATTGTGTAAGCTGACAACAAGCAATTAATCTGTTTCCAATGAAGACCACAACCTAAAACAATGGGCTTAAGTAGACAAAAGAAATTTACATTGGATATGGAGGGCAATTCTTGACCAAAAGTTATATGACACTGACCATGTTACTGAGGCCTCTCTATCCTGGAAAAGCATATTGAGGCAGCAGTATTCTCAGATTATTATGAGTCAGAGGGCTTTAAAACCATGGTCCATGCAAGATGAAGATTTAAACCATCCAAAGAACTTTTAAAACATATTTTAGATATTGGAATTCCAGTTTAATTTCTTTTAAAAAATCTGTGAAAGTGGGTACAGAGTTTGAAAAAGATATAGAGTATCTTTCATATTAGCTATAAGTGAATAATGTGATTCTAAAACATATTGTCTTCCATTTATCCATTTCAGATCTCTCTCCTGTGCTCCAGAACCCTATATTTAAGTCATTAGACACCTCTACTTCTTATCCCACAGACTTAACATTCTAAAACTTGATTTAGTCTTTTTCCTGCTAACTACTCCTTCTAGCCAAATGAATGTAACCACCACCATTTATCTGTTAGCCCAAACCAGAAACTGGGGAGTCAATTTTGAGCTTTTCCTTTGCCTCCATTCTTACCAGCCATGTGTCTTATGGATTCCACCTCCTCAGAACCACTTGGATTAATGAACTAATTAACTCTTCTTCTCCACTTCTGTTACAGTTGCCCTAGATCCTCAACAAGGTTACCGCACCTGCTTCCTGCGTGACCTCTCTGTCTCCTCTAGACTGCTTCCAATCCGTCTGCTGTACTGCTGTCCACCAAGTGAGCTTTCTAACTACAAATCTGACGGCATTTCCTCTCTAAATGCTTTCACTGTTTCCCACACCTGTGAAAAGTCCATAATCCCTAGGATGGCGTGCAAAGTGTTTCACCCTCTCTCTCTAGCATCCTTCCTCCTACCCCATTCCCCTTAAGTTTTAAGCCTAGCTATGCAAACATCAGGCGCTTTGTCAGATGTGCCAGGCCCTCTCTCACTGTTGCCATGCTGCTCTCTTGGCCCGGAATGTCCCTGCTTTCCTTTCCTCATACTTCATGATTGAACTCATTATTAGTTCTTCCTTGAAGCCTTGCCCCAACTTCTCTACCCCAGCCTGAGTTGGGTGCCCGTACTGTGAAAAGGACTGTGTAATTGTATTTTGCAGTTTACAAAGTTCTTTTGTATATATAATCATTTAATTCCTGTAAAAGGCTAGATTGTGTCAATTTATATCCATGTTATAGATTATGTACATAATCATTTAATTCTTTTCCAAAGGCTAGATGGGGTAGATTAATACCCACTTTATAGGCATGGCTTGGGGAATTGATGTCTAAGGTCAGGTGGCTGGTTAGTGACAGAGCTGGGTTATGGTCAGGGATTGGAGCCTTGATCTTCTGACTTCGAATGCAGTCTTTCTCTTCTAGCCCGCTGAAACAGAATCAGAGGAGAGAGCAGAGGGTACGCACTCCAGCCTGCAGCCGACTGCCACGGAAAGAGAGAAGTCATCCTGCCCCCTCCACCTCCCCACTGTTCACTCTGATCTAGTCTAGCAGGAAACCTTTTCATTTCAGGCTGAGCAATGCATTTTTAAACCTGAAAAATGTCATTTCTCCTGACATTTCTGGAAGTACTTCCAAAAATGAAAGCTAATTAACCAGTGACTTTGTTGATTAATTCATTACCTAATTAGAGCTGTGAGGACATTTTGAAATAGATGAAAGAAGTTGGATAAGAGCAGTAAAAGCAGAACCTTTTCCTTATATTCCAGGCTCTGTGGCTCAGGGCCTGGGGAAAAGTGTATATTCAGGATGGAAAATGAAGGGAAGGACTTTTTTTCTGAGAACAGATTTTAGCGTTCTGATGGAGCTGGCAACATGAAAGCCCGTGGGGGATAAAGACTGAGAAGAAATCACATCTCCCCCGAAACATTTACCCTGTGGACTAAATTGTGCCCTCTCCCTACCCAATCCATATATTGAAGACCTAACCCACTATGGGACTGTATTGGAGTTGGGGCTTTTAGGAGGTAATTAAATGATGTCATAAGGGTGGAGTTCCAGTACGACAGGATTGATGGCTTTATAAGAAGAGGAAGCAGAAGAGAGAGATTGCTCACTCCCTCTCCCATGCACCAAGGAAAGGCCATGTCACCACATGGTGAGAAGGTGTGCACTGCAAGTCAAGAAGAGAGCCCTCACCAGGAACCCAACCAGCTGTGTCTTGATCTTCAACTTCCAGACTCCAGAGCTGTGAAAACAATACATTTCTGTTGTTGAAGCCACCTAATGCATGGTATTTTGTTAAGGCAGCCTAAGCACACTAAAATAGTTTCTATGGTCACCTCAATCCTGGTACACTAAGAACAGATAGTTCAGTATGGGACTCAAATGGAAAAGCTGGATGGATTTCTGCCTGCACTTGCTTTGTGCCCACATTTAGGAGAGAAGAAAGAAGGATTCAGTGCCTTATTTGCTAGTGGGTGGCCCTCTCTGGACTTTTTTTGTCTTTTTACATTTATTGCATTTAGATATCTTATTTATTGTTTTATGTGTCAGGTGCTGTTTTAAGTATTTATTTTTTTGAGACTGAGTCTTGCTCTATCGCCCAGGCTAGAGTGCAGTG
Source organism: Aotus nancymaae (assembly GCF_030222135.1). Classification (NCBI taxonomy): domain Eukaryota; kingdom Metazoa; phylum Chordata; class Mammalia; order Primates; family Aotidae; genus Aotus; species Aotus nancymaae. Next base: position 25,285,265 of record NW_026988455.1, read on the forward strand.
ACATGATCTCAGCTCACTGCAACCTCTGTCTCCAGGACTCAAGCGATTCTCCTGCCTCAGCCTCCCAAGTAGCTGGGATTACAGGTGCCCGCCACCACGGCCAGCTAAGTTTTGCATTTTTAGTAGAGACAGGGTTTCACCATGTTGGCCAGGCTAGTCTCGAACTCCTGATCTCAAGTGATCTGCCTGCCTTGGCCTCCCAAAGTACTGGGATTACAGGTGTGAGCCACTGCGCTTGGTCTGTTCTAAACATTTTACACACGTAAGCTATTTCATTTAGCTTGAAACCTCAGTTACAGGGCATGCCTGACACTGATGCTCATTGTTATCTAGTAGACTTGATGTAACATTGATTTGCTTCAACTGCCAAATATTGTTTAGAAAACTCAAGAGAAGCAGGAGGCCAGGTGCAGTGGCTCACACCTGTAATACCAGCATTTCGGGAAGCCAAGACAGGTGGATCACTTGAGGTCAGGAATTCAAGAGCAGCCTGGCCAACATGGTAAAAACCACCTCTACTAAAAATACAAAAATTCGCCAGGCATGGTGGCACATGCCTGTAGTCACAGCTACTTGGGAGGCTGAGGCAGGAGAATCACTTGAACCCAGGAGGTGAAGGTTGCAGTGAGCTGAGATGGTGAAACTGCACTCCAGCCTGAGCAACAGAGGTCTCAGAAAAAAAAAATGCAGAGAAGGAGGAAAATGTATTCCATTACCCATACTTTTACTCTTTCAATTTTTTACTTTTCCTCTCTGATGTTCCAAAAGTCTTATTTTATTATTTCCTTTCTGTCTCAAGAGGATCTTTTATGGTAGATTTACTATTGACAAATTCTCTTAGTTTTCCTTCATATAAAGATGTCTTGGTTTCCCCTTCATTTTTAAAGGGGATTTTCACTGGATATAGAATTCTGGGTTTACGGTTTCTTGCAGTTCCTTGAAACAATACTGTGCTACCCGCTTCTGACCATCACGGTTTCCGAAAGGGAAGCTGCTGCCATTTTTATTTTTTCCCCTGTGGATAAGGTGGTGGTTCTCCCTCACTGTTTTTGCGACTTTTTTCCTTTGTCTTAGGAGTTTGACTATGATATGTTTTGGCATAGATTCCACTAGGTTTATACTGTTCAGAGTTAGTCACCTTCTTGAATCTGTTTTTATTTCTTTTGCTGAATTTGGGAAGTTTTCAGCCATTATTTTGTTGAATACTCTTTTAAGCCCCACCTTGTCTCTCTTCCCTTTCTGGGACTCCAATGACAAAATATTAGATTTTTTTGGTTGTAGTTACCTAGGACTCTGAAGCTGCAGTCATTTTTTTCCAGTCTATTTTTTCTCCATTTCTCAGAGATTGGGTCAGTTCTTAGATTGAGTAATTTGTATCATCCTAACTTCAACTTCACTGATTCTTTACTCTGTTCTCCCCATTTTCCATTGAGCTCATCCATTGAGTTTTTCATTGGATCTTTTAATTCTAAAATTTTCACTTGATTCTTCTTTACATCTTGTATTACTTTGCTGAGACTTTCTGTATTTTGGTTTAAGTGTATTCATGTTTGCTCACTGAAGCATTTTTATGATAGCTGCTTTAAAATCCTCACCGGATAATTCCAACATTCATGTCCTCTCAGTGTTGGCTTCTGTTAATGGTCTTTTCTTATTTAAGTTGAGATTTTCCTGGTTCTTGATTTGACTAGTGATTTTCTAGTATGTTCTGAACATATTGAGTATTATATTATGAGACCCAGGTTCTTATCAAAATCCTTTGTTTCAGCAGTCCTCCTCTGGCACTGCACTAGTGGGAGAAGGCGGATGCTCTCTTGGTACTGCCAGGTGGGGATGGAAGTCTAGCTTCTTCCTCAGCCTCTGTTGACACCCCAGGGAGGCAGTTCCTCATTACTTCAGAACAGGTGTGGAAGTTCATGCTCCCTGCTTCACCTTCTCTGACATCATCCCAGTGGGTGGGAGGGGTCACCTTGTTATAGCCACATAGGTCAAGTTGGAAGTCTAGGCTCCACACTAGCTCTTGGCCAGCGGGGGTGGAGCTCCAGTGATTTCTGTGGGGTTTGATGTTTTAAATTTGTATTTTAGTTCAAAAATTTCGACTTAGTTCTTCTTTAGAAGTTAGAGTCTAAATGTTTTCTGTCTTGCTAGGCTGCCTGTTTTCTGTTCCTTTGGCTAGAGAGAAGAGACTTTTTGGGGACCTCTTTTTGTCTGTGCCCACTAGTGTTTTTGGGCTGCCATCCTGTTCAGCTCTAAGTCTGGGATATGGGAGGCAAAGAGAAAACCCAGGGAACCCATCCTTCTGTTGTTCCTCAGATTTCAAGGCCCCTAGACAGTCTCCCTTTTTCTCTACCTTTAAGATGTTCTTTTGTTATTTATATATATATCTCCAGGGATTTTAGTTTTACTTGGTGGAGAAATAGGAAGAATTGAGTCTATCTTGTCCAGAACCAGAAGTCATTTTTGTCAATTTTTGAATAAGATCTTAAAAGAATACATTTCTGTCATCCTAAAAGAGTCTTAATGGAGTAGACAGTTGCAGTAGCACTTCTGAGGTGGTTAGAAGCTGGTTCTTTATAGGTTTGATATTGCTAAATTCTTACAGCAACCTGTGAGGCAGGGATTATGATATTCATTTAACATAAGCAAAAACTAAGTTCAAGGTTAAGAGAGGAGGGTGAAATCCGGTGTCCTTTGCAGTACATAATAAAGCCAAAAAATAAACTACCTTACCTCCGTCTTTTCCATTCTCTGAAAGCCACCATGCTTTGCACTTCACCGAGCAAAATAAGGCATCATGCTTGGGTTTTCCTCAGCTTCCTTTCCAGTTTACTTGTACTTCTTTTTAATTCACTTCTAGAGAAATAGGTGCCAGTCTTTCCCTCCAAAAACAAGTCTTTACCTGCTCCAAATCTCATTCCCCCTCTAGGACCTCACTTTCAAACCTTTTACCCCTCTCTTATATCTTTAATCTCTTCCTCTGATTCTTCCCCTTACACTACAAAATGATGAGGATGCTACCATCCCAAAAACATTGTTCTCTGACCCTTCTTTCCTGTAAGCCCGAGTGCCACCCTGTTCTGCCTGTCTGCTGAATCACTTAGCAAACATAGTCAGTGCCTCCACCTTCTACCTCTTGCATCTCAGCACACTGCCCTGTCATGCTGGCTTCTGGTCCCACAGCCACACCAAATGCTCTCTGTGAGGACCAGTGACCTGCATCCAGACCTCAGACTAAGGGCCTTCTTCCTCCATCTAGGTACCTACTCTATCAGACTCTTATGGGGAGTTTCTAAAAACACCAATATTGTGACCTCACCTGTTGATTCTGATTTAGAGGGCTGAGGTAGAAGTCTGAATATGCTTTAATCTACCAAGGTGATTCTGATGTAGCAGGCATGGACTTTGTTACTGCATCTGACTCCTTCTCGGAGCTTCTTCCTTGGCCTTGAGGACCTCACAACTCCTCCTTCCTCTGTGCCCATGCCTAGGCTGGGTGGGAGGACAGACTGGGAAATTTCCAAGTCCTTGATCACCAGGGCTGACTCAGCTGATAGTAGCAACTGTAAACAGAATATAAAGATTTATATAATGTTTTCTATTTGTCTGGCATTTTGCTAAGTACTTTACACTTACTTGACCAGATCTGACCAGAGGAGATTATCCTTCCTTTCCTGAAGGCCTAGTCATAACCCCACCTGAGGGTGATGCTTCTTATCCACAACACCCACCCTACCACCCTCTTTGCTTCTGGATTCATAACTAGAGTCAGATCCTATTGTGGATAAGTGCTCAATCTGACCCAGATAGATAGAGTTTAACCACAAAAAGAACAAAACAGTTTGGCCAGTTAACATTCAGCAACAACAGAATGATACATGTGGGAAAAGATTCAAAAGATGGTAGTTCAATGAGGATGGAATATAATGTTGAATTGGGAAAATTTTACCAGTATTATGCCAGTACCTGAGATTCTGGATTAAGTGCTTAGCTCCAGCAATGGGGGTGGGGGCGGGGTGGCTCTAACGTTTATTTGCCTGGCCAGCTAAAACCTGGGTCCAACAATGAACTACAGTCAATAAAATTGAGATGCCAAGACTTACCTGCCATAATCTACATTAGAAAGAATCTAAGAGCTTCAAGAAGTAGGAATTATGGGGTATATTTGATCCACTGCTACAGATTGAATAGTGTCTACCCCAACTTCACATTCATATGTTGACGCCCCAACTCCAAATGTGACTGTATTTGGAGTAAGGAAGTAAGTGTGATCATAAGGGTGGGACCCTGATCCCATATGATTAGTGTCCTTATGAGAGGAAACACCAGAAAAATTACTCTCTCTCTACCTTGTGAGGACACAGCAAGAAGGCAGCTGTCTATAAACCAGGAAGAGAGTCCCCGCTGCGGAAGGCGAATGGGCTGGCACCTTGACCTTAGACTTTCGCCTCCTGAACTGCAAGGAATTAAGTTCTGTTGTGGGAGCTACCCAGTCTATGGTATCATATTATGTCAGCCTGAGCTGACTAAGACAACCACCTACTCATAACCACTGTGTCTGGACTGTGGCTCTCTCTCATTTCAAACATCGACAGATTTCTATCCACATTTAATTTGCAGTAAATGAATTGAACGCTCACCTGTTGATATTTTCCCTTCTTGTTCCTTTTGCTATTTGGGTTGATAAGTTTTGTGAATATCTACACCTTCATTTTAGTTGGGTTCTGGTAGATAAGGAAGTTGAACATATGTTTTCCACCTGCCATCTATACCAAACCACAATTTTTGATACTGGATGTTATTACAGAAACCACACTAGGTATTTAAACAGAGAGGCATTTATATGAGGAATTGGTTACAAATGAGTTGAAAGCGCTGGAAGAGCCAAAAGGAAAGCGTGATATCCAGGAATCCATAAGCTGCTCCCCACTCCTGTGCTGCAGGTGCTGGGACGGGCCATGGGAGTTCAGCAGGCCCCCTCCCATAGCTACTAAGCAACTACTTGGTATTTGAGCCACAAGCAGGAAGTGTATGTCTTCCTCAGTTCTGATCTCCTGCTGATGCCTTTTATTGTTAGAAACTGATGGCTCCAGCTGTCAATCTAGGATATGTAGATTTTTGACTCCCAGTTCTAATAGTGGAGGGCAAAAAAAAAAAAAAAGGTGGATATCGAGCTAGGTTACAACAAAAATAGCTCATGTAGTCTACTCCTTTCACAACTCAGCATTGCTACACACCTCACTACCTATATGCAAAATTGTATACAACAAAAATAACAAAATGTCATGCTTCTTCCAATATGATGTAACCATACATGATGGAGGAGTTTCTCTCATTCTCATCCCTCAAAGGAGAAACACAGAATCACATTAGTCATCATAATGATGTCTGGATATTAATTCCTTTTCTGATTCACTTAAAATCTTACCTGAACATTCTATGACCCAAAAAGCAATGAAGATTACTACCAAAACTACTTAAATAATAAGAAAGAAGGAAGGAAAATGCTTGCTTTACACACGCCATAAAATGATGCCATATTTTATAGTTTTCATTTATGCAACTAGTGTTGAGGCTATAGTCAATATTTGTGATTTTCTTCCTTCACTATCCCTTCCCATATTCTCTTTGCTATTGGCTAGTATACATCAGCTGATTGAGATACTACTAAACCCAGTGGTGACCCAAACCTGCAACTTTGAAGGGTTTGAATTCTCAATGGTCCTGCTTTTATTGAAAGGCTATAGTTTTCCATTAACATTCAAACATTAACTTTATTAAAGCATAACATATAAATAATATGCACTCATTTAGGGTAGAACTCTGTAAGATTTGAAAAATGAACATATTCAAGTAACCACCACTATAAAATCAAATATGGAACACTTCCATCACTCCAGAAAGTCTCTCATACCCTTTTGCAGTGTTGCCTTATCTGAGTAACAGCCAACTGCTGGTTTGCCTGTTAAAGTTTTTATATAAATAGAATCACATAGGATGTACTATTTGGGGCCTGGCTTCTTATGCTCAGCAAAATGTTTTTGAGATGCATCTGATCTGTGTTGTTATGCATATAGTAGTTCATTCCTTTTTATTGCTGAGTAGTATACCATTGTAAAGATGTGCCACCTGCTGATGGACATTTGTGTGGTTTCTACTTTGGGGCATGTACCAGTTATCAATTACTTGCCTCTTAGCTGTGGATTTGCCCTAAGAGTACCTTTTCCATGTTAATGGCCTGGATTTCCATTTTACAGTGAGCAAAATGTTAAGCATTGTCAGCAGAGGGCGCTAGAGAAACACTGCAAGAGGAAGGGGGCTCTCCTTGGTACTGCTGTGCTGTATTCTGCCTTCTGTTGCTTTTGCATATCCTCTGGTTATACCCAGTGGCACTGCACCCCAGCCATGCACTCAGAGTGTGTTGTCCCTCAGCAACCTCACTGCCCTGGGTAAGGCCTAGAGGCCACCTTGCCACAGGCCTTCCAACATGGACACCATGCAGCCGAGGCTGTGTGCTGTCCTGTCAGTGAGCCAGCAAGCTCAGAGGGCTATTTTGTGCTGCCCAGGGACAGTCAACCAGCGCTGGCCATGCGACCCAGCAAAATCCTGTGCCATCAAGTAAATAAGCTGCAACCACACCTCCAAAAACCATGTCCAAATTCCATTCTTGGGGAAAGAGGGCCCCTTCCAAATTTGTTCTTTCTTGTACATACCGTATGTAAGATCATATATCACATTTTTTTCCTGTACCACAGTGTCTATCCAGCCCTAAGTTGCTGGTTAGAGCTTTCTTTACATCTTTACAGCACTCGTCGAATCACAGTTTAATAATTCTTTATACTCTACCTCCCCTGCTTACCGTACAGTGACTCCTTTCCTGTGTCACGGCCAACTGCTGGTTTGCCTGTTAGTTTTTTTGTTCCAAACTGACATCGAATTGGTTCTGGGACTGGTCTCAGGAAATAGAGACCTGTGAACATGGAGTCTGAGGATGGGTTGGGTCCTGTCCTCAAGCTCATACGCAGTGTTGAACTCCTTGCTAGCAGGAAATGGGAGGCTAGTAACCCAGTGGCATCCCCGTGGTTGATGGTGAGCCAGATGGCTGATGCGTCTGACCATTATGACAGTAACGATAACTGTAAGGGCTGTGGTGTAGGATGAATTCTTTTGGGTACACCGAGCTCTTGCAGAGAGAAAATGAGAAGCTCGGGCCTGTTGACCTTCAATTCAGGTAATCTCCGACAACCAACTATGTGCCCCCGATACCGAGCAGGACAAGGTTTGAAGCAGACACCACACCACCTCGCTCGCACCTTCATTGTCACGCTCTTGCTGCTTCCTCGTGCATAACCGGTGCTCCCTTTACTCATTGTTTTCTTTAAATGACAATGTTGTTCCTACTGAATACATATATTTTAAAGTGATCCAGATCTTAGTTTTAAAAGCCCAGCATTGGCCAGGCGCAGTGGCTCATATCTGTAATTCCAACACTTTGGGAGGCCAAGGGTGGCAGATTACCTGAGGTCAGCAGTTCGAGACCAGCCTGAGCGACATGGTGAAACCCCGTCTCTACTAAAAATACAAAAATTAGCCAGGCGTGGTGGTGGGCATCTGTAATCCCAGCTACTTGGAAGGCTGAGGCAGGAGAATCGCTTGAGCTCGGGAGGCAGAGGTTGCAGTGAGCCGAGATCACTCCACTGCACTCCAGCCCGGGCAACAAGAGTGAAACTCCGTCTCAACAAATAAATAAATATGAAAGCACTTTTATTTTTAAATATGCTTTTTTTAAAATGCTACTTTAAAATATAAATAAATAAATAAACAAAAGCCCAGCATCACCCAGCAAGTGTGGATGTAGTTAACTAGGGTCTGAATGCTATCGCTTTCCCAGGCATGGCTGTCCCGGGGGCCAGGCTGGTCCAGGGAGGCAGTGACAGGTCTATGAGCACAGTGAGACCACGCTGGCACCAAACTCAGGCTCAGGACTTAGCATGACTGGAAAGACAGAAAGTACCTGGGGAGGGAGTGACTCCTGCTGGGGTGTGGTGTCGATTAGTGCAGTGCTCGCATCAGCTGAGACAGCCTGTGTGGGTCAGAGCCCTGCGGCTGGGCCTGGGTCTGCCTCACCCACACACATCCCCACTTTCCCCTAACCTGGGGGAAGGGAGGGGAGGACAGGAAGGGTAGAATAGTGGTTAGGGTTCTCCTCCAGCCCAGGCCTGGCTGGCAGAACGTGGCATCTCATAGGCTGCATCAGGCGTCAGCCGCAGCCGGCCCTGACACCAGGAGCCTCCCAACGGCCCACACTGGGTCCAGCAGGCTGGGAGGCACTTCTGCTGCCTGGCATGGAGAGGGAGGAGTGGCCTCCTATGGGCAGCACTTGTGCCCTGAGAGTGAGGGATGGGTGGGGTGGAGGCTGCGGTGGGCACAGAGCAGGGTGGCCCCAGCCACCAGAACTGGGGGGTCTGAGAATGTGGTCAAATTCTACATGCACCCTGTCCCGCATCTTGGAGCCCAGGACAGTTAAACCAGGGGTAGGAGAAAAAGGAACCAGATGTGCTCCCCAGTCTGTGACCACCGCTGGCAGCTCTGCCGCCTCAGCAGAGGATGGCCGCCACCTTTGCCCTAGGACTTGCTGGGTCAGAGGGGCCTCCCTTCTCTGGGCAGGATCTTCATTGGATCTTCTCCTTTATTTATTTTTATTTTTATTATTTTTATTTTTTTGAGATGGAGTTTCGCTCTTGTTACCCAGGCTGGAGTTCAGTGGCACGATCTCAACTCACTGCAACCTCCGCCTCTTGGGCTCAAGTGATTCTCCTGCCTCAGCCTCCCAAGTAGCTGGGATTACAGGTTCCCCTCACCACATCCAGCTAATTTTTGTATTTTTAGCAGAGACAAGGTTTCACCACATCGGCCATGCTGGTCTCGAACGGCTGACCTCAGGTGATCCACCTGCCTCAGCCTCCCAAAGTTCTGGGATTACAGGCGTGAGCCAAGGATCTGCTCTTTCTTAATGACAGCATGGTGGCGGCTGTAGGCCACACAACACCAGGGCTGGTCAGAATGTGGCCCCTTGTTCTCCTGTCCACGCTGTGGCCAGCCTCCTGCCAAAGGGGCTTCCTCAGACACCAGCGGGCATTGTAGGGATGAAGGGCATCACAGTCCCTCTGCAGGCAGGTCACTGGCCTGGGATGGACTCTGAGGTTTGCCCCTGGGTGATGGGAGAGGTCAAAGATTCAAACAGGGTGTCTTCCTTGCTGTGATCTCTCCCCTGTGGCAGACATGAGGTTCCCCGAAACACACACACCTCCCTGGCTGAACTTGGGTGCCAGTGCAACACAGCAAAGCTCTGCAAACTCAGTGGCTGAAAACCAAATCCCGTTATTATCTCACGTTATCTCCTCCATGGGTCAGGATCTGTTCAGGGTCTCATAAGGCAGCAATAAAGTGCCAGCAGGCTGTGGTCTTACCTGGAGCTCTGCCAAGGAAGACCCGCTTCTGAGCTTATTCAGGCTGTTGGCTGAGCTTTCCTGCTTGCTCTGGGTCCTGGCCATGCGGCCCCGATGTGGGCCGCTCACAATATGCAGCTGGCTTCTTCAAGGCTGGCAGAACTTCTCTGACTTCAGGGAAGACCTCAGTCACTCTTTTTTTCTTTTGAGACAGAGTCTTGCTCTGTCACCAAGGCTGGAGTTCAGTAGTGCAATCTTAGCTCACTGCAACCTCTGCCTCTTGGGTTCAAGTGACTCTCCTGCCTTAGCCTCCAGAGTAGCTGGGATTATAGACATGCATCACCACACCTGACTAATGCTTGTATTTTTAGTAGAGACAGGGTTTCTCCATGTTGGCCAGGCTGGTCTTGAACTCCTGACCTAAGGCGATCCATCCGCCTCAGCCTTCCAAAGTGCTGGGATCACAGGCATGAGCCACCACAGCCGGCCCCAGTCCCTTTTATAGGGGTGGTCCCAATTACTCAAGCCCAGGACAATCTCCCTTTTGATCAATTCAAAGTCAACCAGTTAGGGACCTCAAAATCCTTTTTGCCATATCAGGTAACACCATCAGGGCGATTCTATCCTATCATACTGATAGGTCCCTTTATTCAAAGGAATAGATGATGCAGGGCACAGACACTTTGATGGATGAATTTTGCTCTGATCTGTAATAGAAACATAAAATGGAAAGCCAGTAAATTTATAAATTACTGTGAATTGTTAACAGGAAGTATGCAGATAGGATATGTTTTCTTCCCTTGTTTCAACACATTGCTTATCATCTGGGAAAGGAGCAGACAGAACGTAAAACCTTATTAAATCTTTTTAATCCATTTGGTTCTATGAGAAGAGAAGCAAACAAATATTGGCAAGACTGTTGGCACAGTTGTGTGAGTTGTACACTGCACAATCAAGAAGTGCTATTCTCAGCACAGTCATTGACACCCCTGGGAGTTATGCAGTCTGTAAATGGCAGTCCTGCTCTCCTAGACTGAGCTAGGATGGGATGGCATTGGGACCAGCCCAGAGTCAACCTATGGAAGAAGCCCAGTACTATGGGTGTCCTGACCAGAATTGAATCCACAAGGCCCTGGCCTTTGAGTGGAGATGCCTTGCCTGCTGTGCGTGCTTGGCCGCCTTCCAGAGCCCTTCTTGATTAGCGAGCTGTTTGCAGGGGATGGCTGCTCCAGCCCATCTTCTCCACTCAGAGCGGGATGAGGTGGATAACGATGAGTTCAGATCTGGACACAGTGAAAGTGGTGTGCCCGTGGTCACCCGGCTGGGGTGAGCTTTGGGCAGCTGGAGCTGTAGATCTGAGTCAGTGGCAATCAGTGAGGGAAAGTAGGGGTTAAGTCAGAAGGTGAAGGACCTCAAAATGGTCATTGTGATACTGTGGAGGGAGCCCTGGTTCTAATCCCAACTCCACCTCACAGGCAAATGAGATCACCCCTCTGCCTCCGTTTTCTTGCTAGCAAATTAAGGGTAAAACTGCAGTCTCCTAGAGTGGAAGACATGAGTTTCAACGAGATCATGTGAAAGGTGGCACAAGGCCTTGCACAGAGGGTGTGCTCCCAGAAGAGTGACTAAGGCTCTTCCAGTTTGGCGAGTGCACAGTGAAACCCACAACTGTACTGAGAGACACCCCTTTTCAGCAGCAGGCCCAGAGAGCATCCCCACGGGCTTTATTACAGGGCATGGAACTCAGTCCCTTAAGTCCTCGAAGGTCAGATGTAGCTGGCTCTAAAAGTATCCAAACATTTAAAATCCAACTTGTGCTGTCTGATCTGCTGATCAGAACACTAACAACCCCACAGTGGAAGCCACGAGCTCACTGTGTGTCTGGAAGCTCCCCACTCCTGGGGCTCAGGGCCTCCAGCACACCTCTGCTCCATGGCATGCTCCCTCCCGCTGTGTCTACCGCCTTCTGCATGCTGTCTTTGCCATTGACTGTGAGCACATTTGTACATTTCTGCATGGTTAAACTGCACTTCCTGTGGGCACATAAGATGCTTTTTGCTTTGTATCTTCAGCATCCAGCAAGATGTTTGATACACAGAGAGGGAAAGTAAATACTGGATTATTTTTCCTTTAAAAAAAAATATGCTACAGCTTTATTGAGGTATAATTGGTAAATAAAAATTGTATATATGGCTGGGCACGGTGGTTCATGCCTGTAATCCCAGCACTGTGGGAGGCCAAGGCGGGCAGATTGCTTGGGCCCAGGAGTTGGAGACCAGCCTGGGCAACATGGAAACCCCGTCTCGACCAAAAATACAAAAATCAGCCAGGCGTGGTGGTGTGTGCCTGCAGTCCCAGCTACTAGGGAGGCTGAGGCAGGAGGATTGCTTGAGCCTGGGAGGTGGAGGTTGCAGTGAGCTGAGATGGTGCCACTGGGCTCCAGCCTGGGTGACAGAGCTAGACACTGTCTCAAAAAAAAAAAAAAAAAAGTATGTATTCAAGGTGTACAGTGTGAAGTTTTGGTACATGTATATATTGTGATGATCACCACAGTCAAGCTAATTAACATGTCTGTCGCCTCACATAGTTACCTGAAGACCGACTCTTTCAGCACATTTCAAGCATACAATGCATGATTGTCAACTATAATCAGCATGCCGAACGTAGATCCCCAGAATTTATCTTATAACTGAAAGTTTGTACGCTTTGGCCGACATCTTCTCATTTCTCTCCCCCATCCAGGCTCTAATAACCACCATTCCACTCTGTTTCTATGAAGTCAACTTTCTTAGATTCCACAAACAAGTGAGATCATGCGGTCTCGTTTTCCTTTCTAAGAGGAACGGTTCCGAGTGAGCGTGGTTAAGACTCAATATGACCAGCAGAGGGCGCAAGAACCAAGGAAGACGCGGGGGAGGGGCGATGAGGCCTCCCTATGAGTAAGATTTCCTGGAAGCACTTCTAGCAAGCTATACATTTATAATCGCTATTTTTCTGTCATATTCTTTCCCTTTGCCTAGTCTCTGCAAGATTTGTCAATTGGCAGCTGCGAAGGCTCAGGGCTTGGGAAACTCCCAGAAAGTCAGAGCCACCACCCCCTGTCCAGCCACATTTCAACAGCTGGAGAGGATTTAGATGGAATTGCCAGGGGATGGGAATGGCTGACTGGGAGGAAGCAGTCTCAGCGGGTGTGGCCTTCGCCTTTATGGGGCTGCAAGCCTAGGTCACTGGGCTCTCAGCAGTCCATTAGGCAGCCACTGAAGGGAGTGAACACACTGTCACCAGGAGTGTGCAAGGAGCTGGAAGGCAGAGTAAACTATCTCTACTCCAAAGACTGTTGCAACGACTAAGTGAGAGGATGATTGTACATTGTGCAATCCAGTATCTGGGTATAGTATTAATAAGGGAGACATTTAAATTGTTGAGAACTCAGAAATGGGAGCAGGAAATGAGCCCTGTGATTCAGTGTTCCTAAGGCCCAAATGCTGTTAAACTAATAGATGCTTTCCTAGAAAAAAGAAATTAAAAGAAAAAATTTCAATATAAGGCAACATATCTGATACAGAAGTGCAATATATGTGCAATCAGAAGAACGGAAACTACATGAGAATTGGTAAACTATGGCCCACTGCCTCTTTTTGTATGGCCAGCAAACTGAGAATGGTTTTTATGTATTTAAGTGATTGAAAAAAAAATAAGAATCATATTTTGCAACGTGAAAATTAGATAAAATTCAGATTTTCATATCTGTAAATAAAGTTGGTTGGACCACAGTCATACCCACTCATTTTCACATTATCTAGGTCTACTTTCACATTACAACGACAGGGCTGAGTCACCACAACAGGTCCCTGTGACCTGCAGAGCCTAAAACAGTTGATTTTCTGGCCCTTTATAGAACAAGTTTTTCAGTCCATGACCTAAGCTGTTACCATGGCAAGGAGAAAGATTCACCTAAAAACCCACTCCTGTTTTCTCATTTGGGAAAACTGAGCCTTGGACAGAAAATCGGGTTGCTCAAGGGCAGTAGCAGGAAGAGGGCTGCAAACCAGGGGTCCTGCGCTCATCTTGAGGTCCCCTCTGTGCTCTGCCCATCTGCAAATGTATGGAATTTGGGCATTTGGGAACTGGACTTGCAAGTCCATTCCTGGCACCAAGAGGCAGGAAGAGGCAGAAAGTACAGTGTGACATGGGAGAGGGGCCAGGGAAGCCCAGTGCCCATGGAGGTGGCACCAGCTCCTGTCCCCATGCTCTCTGTGTGTCATCTCCAGTCAGTTCAGACCTGCAGGAGGCAGGAGGGCTGGCCTGGAGCCAGGGTACCAGAGGCTGATCCTGCCTGGCATCTGCGGGGTGGTGTGGTTGTAGCCTCTCTTTGTCCCCTCTAGACCCCAGAACTCGTGCCTGTAAAAGAAGCACCATGCCTCCTGTTCCATCACCTCCCAAGCAGCACCCAGTGGAAAGTGTTGCTGGAGGAGGCAGTGCCCAGCTCCCTCTCCCTTGCAGTCCTGGCAGGGTGGTGGAGTGAGGAGGTGACAGGTGAAGACAGGACTGGTAGCTACAGTAGAGTCCTGTGTTTGGTAGGACAGATGCAAGTGTGGGTCCCGGCTGGAACATGGGCAATGTAATCTGGCCTGGCCTCCCTGCTACCAGTAGACGTTCTGGAGGAGATATTGTGTGGTCCATCTCACCTGGCTAAGGCGTCAGGGCCCCTTCCCCAACCCCAGGCCTAGCTCCCCAGGCTGCCCAAGCTGGAAGGAACCCCCCCACCCTCTACACAAGCTATAGAACCCTCCAAAAGCTCTGTGCTTATAAAACATATTAAATCTGCAGAGCGTCTGGCACCTGGTGGGCACACCATGAGCTTGAAGGCCTCTTTTCTTTCTTTTTTTTTTTTTGAGACGGAGTTTCGCTCTTGTTACCCAGGCTGGAGTGCAATGGCGCGATCTCGGCTCACCGCAACCTCCGCCTCCTGGGTTCAGGCAATTCTGCCTCAGCCTCCTGAGTAGCTGGGATTACAGGCACGCGCCACCATGCCCAGCTAATTTTTTTGTATTTTTAGTAGAGACGGGGTTTCACCATGTTGACCAGGATGGTCTCGATCTCTTGACCTGGTGATCCACCCGCCTCGGCCTCCCAAAGGGCTGGGATTACAGGCGTGAGCCACCGCGCCCGGCCTGAAAGCCTCTTTTCTTATTAGGAGGATGAGACTGTGGCTTGGTAGTCCTTCTGATGAAAAGGAACAGAAAGGAGAGGGGGCGGGAGCAGAAGAGGAGACAACCAGAGAGAGAGCGAGCAATAAAAGAAAGAAGAGGAGGTGGGAGGAGGACTTAAAAAACATTAGAAAGAGGGGGAAATGGGTGGAAGAAGGGAAGAGAAAAATAAAAGCAAATAATGAAAAGGAGAAAAGAAGAGAAGCCCGAGTCGTTTCCAGCGGCGCCTCGCCCGTTCTGGCCGGCGCAAGCCAGCCGCTCTCTGGGGCCTCGGGCTCTGCGCGTCCAGGAGGCTCCTCGCGGAGCCAGGTCCGCGGCTTCCAGGGGCTGTGAGTAGCGTCGCACGGGTTCTGTGGGAGCCCGGGGTGGAAACCAGGTGGCGAGCTGCGACCTGGCACCAGCCGGGATGGGGCAAGGAGGGCCTGCGGGGTCGGCCGCACGGACGATAACTTTCCTCGGAAGGCCGGAGCTGCAAGCGCGCAGGAGTCAGACCTGGACCCAGGGCTGGCGCGTTCTTGAAGGGTCCACACTCACAGTCCGGAGAGCGCCCGCGCAGGTCCCGCACACCGCCCCCGCCGGCTTTGACGTCCGAGCCCAGCAGCTCTGGCCAGCGCTGCCTAGCCCCACCGAGCCCCGGCACCCAGACGGCTACTTCCTGGCTCTGGGTGTGGCCTCAGGTCTCGCTGGTTCGCGCGACTGGACTCGGATGCAAGGTCGCTGTGGGAGCCGCCCGAGCTGGCCAGCGATGGGTGTGAAAAGGAGGCGGGACCGGTCCAGGGCCTGGAGGGCCAGAAGCGGCGGGTTGGCGGCTGCGCGCGTCCAGCAGCAGCGCCTCGGGTTCCCGGGCCGCTAAGAACCGGGTCATCGCCGCGTCGCAGGAGCGAGTTATTTATTATCTATCTAAGGATCTATCTTTTATGTATTATTTTTGTTAAGAGATGGGGTCAGATCTATCGCCCAGGCGGGTGCAGTGGGGCAATCATAGCTCACTGCAGCCTCGAACTCTTGGGCTGAAGGAATTCGCCTACCTCAACCTGCCCAGAAGCTGGGACTACAGGCGCTTGCCAGCACCCTGGACTGTTGGATCTATTTAAACTCACACTTCCATAGAAAATTGCACATTAAAAAAATCAACAACAAAACTTACAAAACAAAAATAAGGTAGCGAATTCCAAAGGAACAAATTTGTAAATTGCTCCAAGAGGGGGAGCTTGGAAAGAGGGGGATGTGTCTAAAGGCGCTGTCACCCCAAACGCAATTTGACCCCGAGCTTCTAGGGCTTTAAAATGACTCAAAACGAATGCCCACACTTGAGTTCGAAATTTTCATTAAAAAAAGCGTCACTGAGACTGGCTTCTCCAAAGAGAAAGCGAGTCGGTGGTCTCCAGGAGATAGTGACCTGTAAGCGTAGGGACGGAGTAATTTTGTAATTCCAAGATTTTCTGTTTTGAAGCTAGGAAAGATGTTGCCAGTCCTGGCTCCCGGCAAAAGCAGGGCGCGCGCTGTAGTCCATCAGGACGGTGAGTTCTGGGCAAGGTCCAGGCGGCCTCTTCCGGGCACAGCACACCTGCGGCGGAGGCCAGTGCCCCAGTCCCAGCGGCAGCACCAACGCCACCAATAGCCTACTGGGGCCGAGGACAATTAGAACCAAAGGAAAAAGAAAAGAGAAAGGAGAGAGAGAGAGAGAGGAGAAAGAAAAAGAGAAAGAAAGAAAGAAA
This sequence comes from Aotus nancymaae, assembly GCF_030222135.1. Taxonomy (NCBI): domain Eukaryota; kingdom Metazoa; phylum Chordata; class Mammalia; order Primates; family Aotidae; genus Aotus; species Aotus nancymaae. Next base: position 25,301,639 of record NW_026988455.1, read on the forward strand.
AAGAAAGAAAGGAAGGAAGGAAGAAAGAAAGAAAAAGGAAGGAAGGAAGGAAAAGAAAAGGGGAAGGAACTCCATTCTGGGCGCTCGCGACTGGTCCCCAGGGACCGACCGTGTGCTGGGCGGCGGGGCGCGCCAGGTTGCATCGGGAGCAGAAGGCCGCGAGGTGGGGCGGCGCGGGGCCGCCTGGGCCCCTAGGGGCTGGACGTCCACTAGTGAAAGGGCATGGGACCCCCCGCAGGCGGCTGCTCTGGCAACTGCATCCGGAGGTGAGCTGACCGTTCTGGAAGAAACCTCTGCTCCACCGCGGCCCCAACTTCGTTTTGCCAATTAAGATGCAGACACGCTGCAAGTGGGAGCGGAAACAAACTGCCCACGGCCGAGGAGGACGAGAAGAGCCCAGCGTCTTCCAAGCAGTGCACGATCTCCCGGCCGCTGGCCGCTGAGCCTGCCCCGGCTGCTCCTTCCAGACTCAACTTCCCCCTTCTGTACAACGAACGGCTCCAGGACCCCTTAGCGCGCGAAGCCATTCCACAATCCCGTCTGGGAGGCGCTGGGATAGGAGGATGGTGTGGGTGGAGGGGAGGTCATTCTGGAACCTACACCTGAATGCTTAAGAGATTCAGTTGTGGGAATGAGGTGGTCCCTTCCCTGTTCCGCAGCCTCCAAAGGGTCTGTGGGGTCTGAGGGGCAGAACAGGGGTGGGGAGAAGACCGGTTCTATGCTCGGAGGGACCTCACCCAGCGACCGGGCGACGCCGAGGACCCCCTGTCGCCCGGAGCCCCTCTCTGCCCGGCTGCCAGGGAGGGCGGCTGGCCCGGGGCGCTGAGGTCACCTTTTCCACTGCGCCCGCCGCTAGCAGGACGGTTTCCGGGATTTTCACGGCGGCGGCGAGAGGCCTCGGGAGGGGGTCTGTCCCAGGCGTCGGGCTGGCAGCTGCGCCCCTGGGGTGGGATTGCGATCCCAGACTGCACCCCATTGGGGAGGAGGCTTCCCCTCTCTGGGCCTCGGTGTTCCCGACAGGGAGGGGGTTCCCGTTCTCTGGGAGCTTGTTTTCCTGCCGCCAACGCGGCAGTGCCTGAGCAGAAGAGGTCCCGCCGCCGCCGTTTTTGTGTAATTTTCGCCTAAAAGGGGTTTATTTGTGGGTTTGCCCTGAGGTCCGGCAACGGGGAGGCTGCGTCTGGCAGGAGCCAGGGAGACCAGGGACAGACCTGCGAGGGAGGTGTTGTGGGAGATGGGGGCAGGACCCTGGCTCTCTCAGGCCCTCGAGCCAGCTGCGGTCTCCCAAAGCTCCCCAGGCACTGGGCATTCTCCTTCTAGCCCTCAGGACCTCATTCCCAAAGCCGTCCTCTGTTCGTGCTGCAGTCCCAGCCTGGGGCTGCAGGAAATGGTCCTGGCCAGTGTCCAAGGAGCTGAGGGTGCACACCTGTGGAATGGGGTGAGGGCTGGGCTGCACTAGTCTTCTGACTCCCCAAAATCTAGAGATGAGGCCTCCATCCTGAAAATGACTCCCTCCCCGCAACCTGACCAAGAAGCTACCCCAGAAGGATGGCCCGTAGTAAAATAAGTTTAGTGACAGCTGATCAATAGTGTGATCCCCAGATCCTTGGATCTGGGATCTGGGGACTCATTTTGAGGATGTGAGACCCTCAGGTCGTGAGGGTGGGGCAGAGATGGTTCAAATTTGGGTGGCTTCTGTTAGGGCCCAAATAACAGGGGATGGGATCGAGGGCAGCTGAGCCTACCCTGGGGAGAAACCACCACTAGGCTCTGCCCTTAGGGAGATGTAGAAGCTAGGGGGTAAGGAAGGGGGCAGGGGCCCTGCTGGGATGGGGAGGTAAGGGTGGGGGGAAGGGCTTGACAGACTCTGTGCAAGGAGCAATAGTAAACCAGCCCTACTCACTGTGGTCCCTGCACCAGGCCCTGCCTCTTGCTGGGCCTCAGTTTCCCATCTGAGAAAGGAGGTGGTTGGATTGAGTGATACCATCGCACCCATCTAGGGAGGGTTCTCTGAGCCTACCCATGGATGGGTGGAGCCCGACTGGGCTGCCCCAGCCTCCAGGAGACACTGGCTTGTTTCTATTTGCCAGGTAGGAGGTCGGTGGCTGCTTGGCCAACAGCAACAGGGCCAGCTTCATGGTCTCTTCGTCGCTCACAAGGAGGCCTGCTCAGTGTGGGATACTGTTGCTTTTATCGACCCCTCCCCACTCTTTCCAAAGAACTATGTAGGCTCACAGCACCACCTTCCCAGAGGTTCTTTGGAAAGGGTGCCCCTCCTCCTCCTGACCTTTCTGGGGCTCTCTAACTGGAAAATAGGCCACCTTTTTTCACTCCCGATGGTAACTCCAAGTTCAGGAAGTGATGTAACAACTGGGAAGGAGAGACAGTGGGCTCTGGGGATTGGAATCTTACCAGAGTAAGGTAGTCTTTGTCCCCACTCCAGCCCCTACCAACAAAGGATCTGGGCCATCTCCTAGTCCTCCCCACCTGCCCCCCATCCCCACGGCTGAGTCTGAGGCAGGTGCCAGGGGCTGAGGGCCAGCCTGAAGACCTCCCCACCAGCAGCTGGAGCTGGAGAAAGGACTTCAACTTGGGTGGGGGGCCTGGCCGTAGGTGTGCTAAGCCCTAGTTACCCTAGAAGTGAAGACTGAGGCCCTGCATAGAGCTCACATAGGAAATAGGGGTGGCCCAGGACACCCACAGTGGGTCAGGCGCTAACTAGCAGTGGTGGATGGGGCTGGGAGATAGGACTTGTGATTCCTGAGAAGGAGGAGAAGGGCAGGTGCTCCTCTCCCAGCCTCCTGGGGACTTCTCCCCTCTTGCCTGGAGGAACTATTTTCTCTCCAAACAGAGCTAAGGGCTCTGAGGGTGCAGGACCCCCCACTGAGTTCTCACAGTCTCCCTGGAGCCAAGTGTCAGCATCTCCTCGGGACAGGTCAGGAAACTGAGGCCCAGAAAGGGGCAGTGGTTTGACCAGTACTAGCAGGACCAAAAGAGAGGAGCTCAGGGTGGAGTAGCTTTGGGGTTGTTCACCCCAAGGCTTGGGCTTATACTCTTCTAATGGTGGAAAGAAAGATCTACAGAAGGCACTGCCAACTTCCTCCATCATGATGGAGCCTTTGAGGCTCCGCAATGGAGCCAGGTTACACCAGAGTTTGATCTTCAGACTCTCGGAGCACCCTGTGGCCCCCTGGCCCCAGCTCCGCCCAGTAACGGTTTCTTGACGCTCCAAAGCTGAGAAAAGGCAAAGCTTCGTCCTTCCCTTCTCCTTGAAAACTTTTCCTTTTCTGACTAGGGGGATGTAACCAGCCCACAGCCTCCTGAGGGCTGTCAAGGAGGATGTGTCCATGGATCACTTGAATTTGCAATTCAAGCAAATCTTGGCTGGAGAACGTTTTTCTCTCAGGGCAGCCTGGAGCGAAATGAGGCCATGCATGGTAAACTGAGGCAGAGGTGGGCGGGGTGCACAGGTGCCGCCACCTCTCTGCTCCCTGCATCCCTTGCCGAGTTGGCGGTCTGAAGCCCTGGCCTGTAGGCTGCACCAGACCACCTCTTCCCAGCTGAGCAGAGCGGCCTTTGCCCCTCCTCCTTCTGACCTTTCCGGGGCTCCCTAACCGCCGACCAGGCCGCTCGAATTTTAGCTGTCCCCTTTCTTTACCGCCCCCTCCCTCTGCCCCGCCTGCCTCTGTGCCCTCCTGCACGTCACAGCCCGCTGGCTCTCACGCCTCTGTCGGTCTCTCTGCGCACATCTCCGTGGCGTCCCTGGCACCCTCGTAACACTGTCTCGAATCCTGTTTGCCCACGCAGTCTCCCTTTGCCCCCTCTCTCACCTGTGTCGTTAGATCCCTCCGACTCTTGTCTCTGGGGGTCTTGTCTCCCGAACTCTCCGGCTCTCTCCTTCCAGGGCGTGCGCTCTGCTAGGTCTCCCTTGGTCTCGGTCGACCGGCCTCTCTCACGCGGCCCCCTCCCTCTCGGCCTCCCTTCCTCCTCCCTCCCTTCTGGGTCCCTCCCTCCGGCTCAGCCTAGGGGTTGGGGGCGGCGGCGCGGGGCGGGGCGGGGCGGGGCAGTGACGCGGGGCTGGCCGGGCTAGAGGCGCGGCGGCGCGGGGCGGGGGCGCAGTCCCGTGTCCGACCGGCCGAGCCCCGCGCGCCCCGCCCGCGCCCTGCGCCTCCGCCCGGCCGGCTGGCGGGGGAGGGGGCATGAGCCGGCACCCGCCCGCCGCCCGGAGCTGCGGGCCGGCCTAGAGCCCCGCGCGGGCCCCGCGCCGGAGCCAAGCCGCCGCCGCCGCAGGCAAACCGCGGGCGCAGCCGTGGGCGCCGCGATGCAGCGGCAGGGGGAGCCGGGCGCCGCGCGCTTCGGCCCGCCCGAGGGCTGTGCGGACCACCGGTCGCACCGCTATCGCAGCTTCATGATTGAGGAGATCCTTACGGAGCCGCCGGGGCCCAAGGGCGCCGCGCCTGCTGCCGCCGCTGCAGCGGCGGGGGAGCTGCTGAAGTTCGGCGTGCAGGCGCTGCTGGCGGCGCGGCCCTTCCACAGCCACCTGGGTATGTGTGGCGCCGCGGGGTCGTGGGTCGGGCTTGGCCAGAGACAGCAAGCTGAACTGCGGGGGGCGCCCCGAGCCTCCTACCCCGGCCTCGAAGCAGTCGCTGAAAGTTGCTCTGGGAGCGCAGGCTCTGGGACCGTCTCTCCGAGCCCTCCAGGCGGGAGGCGGAGGGTACAGGCGCCAGGCCGCACAGAAACCAGGCCTCGTGCCCGCCTGCCGCCCGGGGAGGGTGTTCGCTCTCTCCTTCACCGCCGCCCTTCGGCCTTCAGCCCTGGGACCCCGAGTGCGCATTCCCATCGCAGGCGCACTACCGGGCTACCGACCCTTGTGGGTGGAAGGGACCTCAGGCCACGGGCGCCTGGGCTTCGCCACAGAGGGCTGGCCGTGGCCGCGGCTGCCCAAGCTGGAAAAGTCGGACCTCTCGGGAGGAGGCCTGCACTCCCGAGGGCTGGGTGCTGACGCGGGCCCAAACCGGCCTGGAGTCCCCGGGAGCTCCAGCGCGCGAGGAAAGCGGCTTTGGCCGCAGTGCGGACCTGCCTGGGCCTTGCCTCGGGGCCAGAGGCCTGACTGTGAGCAGCTGCCTGGCTGTCCCTTCTGCTTTCAGGTCGGCAGGGCCTCTGCAGGGTTTGAGCGGCCTGCGCAGACCTTTTCAGCTTCTGTCGTTTCTCCTCCTTTGGCGGGGCCTGGCCTGCCCTGATGGTGCGGTCTCCATCGCACTCCACGCTCATCTTGTCTTTCCGTAGCTCGCTTTCCACCCGTTCACCGATTGGCCTCCCTCGGCTTCTCTCGTTGGGGTTGGTCTGCCTCCCATCTCCCACCTTTACCCTATCGGACCTCCGCCCTACATTTACCTAAACCTTGCCCGGCCCTTTCCGACTCCAGTCGGACTAGGACTCGCCCCTCAGTGACAGGCCTGCAGGAGAAGGAAGGTTCCTACGCTGTAGCCGGGACCCCAGCCCTTCAAGCCTCCTTCCCTGCACCCACCACCTCCCAGCCCGTGGTCCCCAGGCCAGAGGCGGCGGGACCAGCGCGCTTCTTCTAAGTCCATCTGGGATTCAGTCATTCTGCCACCTTTCATCTCCATCTGCTCTGTTGTTAATAATTCGTTTGAAGCGGGCACAAAATCATTTTAGGACTGAAGAAAACGGAAACATCTTCATTGGAGAAGCCTCTGAAGATAGAAAACGTGAACAATAATTTACGGGTTCTCAGGGTACTTTGGAATTTCCAAGAAGCATCCAACCCCGGCCCAAATGACGCCTGGCCACCCATGGCTGTTGTGCCACGCACGGAAGTGCAAATGTGCAGCTTCGTGCACATTTTTAATTCTGATTTGATTGGAGCAAACGCCCAGCTTCTTAACCGGCTGCCGTTTTCTGTTTGGTTTCTTTTTACCCCAAAGGACAAGACACACTCTGAGTTTCTCGCAGCTACAAACATGTTCATCAGGAACCCCAAGATCTCAGAGGCAGCTGAGGCCTAGAGAACTTCAGGACAGAGCACAGGGTCGGGGAGATCCTCCCTCCCAGATTTGGGGAACAGTGGCGTTGAGGAGGGTCTCCATCGGCGCCGCTGGCGCCAAGCGGCAGGGCGTGGAGGTTTTGCGCTGGGTGGCTCTGGCCAAGAGCGAGCACTCCCGCGGCACGTGGTGCGGCAGTCCCGGGGCAGAAGAGCGCGGCCCTAGCTCACCCGGCTCCCCATTCTCTTTCTTCGCAGCCGTACTGAAGGCCGAGCAGGCGGCGGTGTTCAAGTTCCCACTGGCGCCGCTGGGCTGTTCCGGGCTGAGCTCTGCACTGCTGGCGGCCGGGCCTGGGCTGCCCTGCGCCGGGGGTGCGCCACACCTGCCGCTTGAGTTGCAACTCCGCGGGAAGCTAGAGGCGTCTGGCCCTGGGGAGACGGGCACCAAGGCCAAGAAGGGGCGTCGGAGCCGCACTGTGTTCACGGAGCTGCAACTGATGGGCCTTGAGAAACGCTTCGAGAAGCAGAAGTACCTTTCCACGCCGGACAGGTAGGGCGGGGCAAGGCTAGGGCCAGCTGGCTGTGGGAGTGTGGTCGCTTGCCTTGCTGAGGGTGCGCCCTGCTCTTTCCAGAATAGATCTTGCTGAGTCCCTGGGCCTGAGCCAGTTGCAGGTGAAGACCTGGTACCAGAATCGGAGGATGAAGTGGAAGAAAATAGTGAGTGTTCCTGGTGGCGTCCTCCCCCTCGGCTTCCTGGGCCTTGCCCCGGTGCATTGTAGAGCTGCTCTCCTCCGTCTCCCTGCGGAGACTCTGCCCAACCTCCCGATTCCCTCAGTGCGTGGTACGCACTGGGACCCTCTCAGTTTTCTCTGCCCCTTGGGTGCCTGGCTAAACCATTTCTTCCTCTCCCGCATCACCTTCAGGCCTCCTGGCAGTCTTATGCTCCCCTGGCCAGGCCTCGGGCCGCCGCTCCCCAGCGGCATTCCGACAAATAGTCGCCATTTCCCGGGGCATTTCCCCACCATTTCCTCATATGGTCTCCTGTATTCCTTAGTCCCACCTGGGTGCAGGTCTCCTCGGGGGTCCCCAGTCCACGTCCTGGCTCACCCAGGGGCTGGTGGTCCCCCGTACAGGTGCTGCAGGGCGGCGGCCTGGAGTCTCCTACCAAGCCCAAGGGGCGGCCCAAGAAGAACTCAATTCCAACGAGCGAGCAGCTCACCGAGCAGGAGCGCGCCAAGGATGCAGAGAAACTGGCGGAGGTGCCTGGCAAGCCCAGCGACCAAAGCCGCGAGGACTAAGGGTGGTATACGGTGCGGAGCCCTGGATGCCCACGCCGCCCGCAGCCCCTTCACCGGGCGGAAACCCGCGAGCCGTCCCTTCCGCGTCCAAGACGTTTACTTCCTAAACGTTTTTATTATGATCTTGAATGCGGACAACTGGGGCTAAATGAGGAAGGACACAGACCCTAAAGCCAAACCCAGGTCCCAGCGCGCTTCTGGGCCCTAACCTGGGAGACTCGCGTCCAGCGCAGCGGAAGCTACTAGTCGCTGCCCTGAGCTCCGTGGCGCAGAGCGCTCCACGCGCATTCACGCCCGGCTCCTCGCCTGCACCCCCACCCTGTCTGGGGCCTGCCCTCCCGGCCACAGAGCCTCCAGGCACACACCCGCTTCTGGACGTCGGGGACCCGGCGGTTGGGCTGAGGCCACTACGGCCTGAGACTGCCCCTCCCCCCCACTCCACCCCCGGGCAACCAGTCGGCTCAGCCTGGAGGCCGGGTTCCCGAAGTCTCTGGGGCCCCTACCCCTTCTTGCGAAGACAGTGACTTTTTTTCCAATAAAATATTTTATGACACAATCGCGCTCGGTGGAGCAGCTTCTGAATCCGCAGGGGGTGGGGGTGGGCGCGGTAAGATAAGCAGAACGCCGGCGGTTGCTTCTAAAACTTCCTTCCCTCCGGCTGTGTGGAAGGTAGCTGTGCTCTTCACCACAAGCCCGGGCTAGGCACGGCGGGCGGCTCGGTGGCTGCAGGATCCTAGGAGTTGCTTCCACTCTGGGCGTGAGGGGCCAATCTGAACTCCACCTCCTCTTCCTTGCCAGCCGGAGAGCCGCGGGCAGGAGCGGTCTGGCCGCACTGCGGGTGGCCAAAGGAGCGGGAGCGGGAGGTCCGCCGCAGAGCTCGCTCCGCAAGTGGCGGGACTGAGAATCGCCTCAGTTGCTGGTTCGGTTTCCTGGGACTTGAGGGACCAGTTTGTGCGGTCCTTAAGATGGTTTTGACCAACCCTTTCCGAGGCGATGGGAAGCCGAGGACACGAGGTTTGGACAGAGCCGCCCACCAGTGCGGCAGCCCGCCCGCGGGTCCTGGCAGCAGCAATGGCTCCCCAGAGTCCGCACATTTTGCGCAGGATACTCCAGGTGGCAGCCCTGGGCTGCTGAGTTCCCGCTCCGGCAGTGAGGGCACCTGGCTGATGGAGAGAGAGGATTCAGAGCCGACCCCGGGCTAGGAAGGGTGGTCCCTTGTAGGCGCACAGCTTGGCTGCCTGTGCCCTCAGGTGTCCTTTCTCAAGGAGAAGGTCTCAGTTGCCTTCTTGCAGTTCAGGCTGGGCTCAGGGCTGCCTGTGGGTTCCTGTCCTTCTGCTTCCTGAAGCTGGGAGTGGGGAGGGTGACCAGAGGTGGGGATGGAGCGATGGCCTCTTTACTGGCTCAAGAAGACTGAAACTTGGCCACGCGGAGTTCCTGAAGCCAGGTCCTTCCATGCTCAAATAGGAAAAGAGATTTAGGAACAACTACAAAAATAAGATTCAGGAAAAAGCAAACAAACACAAAACTCAGCTTCAGGCTTTGTATTTCAGATTGTGAACGTGACCCCTTCTGGCCCCCACCTACTGTGACAACACCTTCCCTTTCAGCTCTCGGCTTGATAGGCTCTTCCCAGAACCTGAGCTTGGACTTTCCCTCCTGGAACCTCAAGGCCTGAAGGAATGGGAGGTGGGTGGGGGGCACGAGGAGGGGAGAGGGAGAGAGCAAGCACTTTCTGAGGGGTGCAGCCACTGTCCTCACCCTAGTCCTGCCAGGTGTGGGAAACTAGCTCTTGCTCACTCAGGGTTCGTAATTCAGCCTTGCAAACAGCTCCCAGACTACTGGCCTGCTTTTCCTGAGAAGCCCGAAAACCTACCCAACCCTGACCACCTGGAATGAATGAATCATCAGAATGCGACTGCGCCCCCTAATCCCTTCCAGCCTTGGGGTTACTCCTAGATCTTTCAACCTAGCGACCCTGCAGTAAGTTTCCTGCACTGATCCCAACAGCCAAGTGACTTACGAGACCGCATTTAATCCTCCCTATTTGAAAGGACAGGAAGTGAAGGTCTGACTTCTGTGGAAAGGGAGGCCTGAGGGACCTGGATTCCAGCTGTGTCTCTGTCAACCATGCAGAGTTGTGGAAGAAGGTAGAATGCACCTATGCCATTCAAGAGGGTCATGGAGGGGGATCTGACCAGCATCAGTCACAGTACCTTCAAGGCGCTCCTGTTTTACTAAATCCAAGGAAGGCAACCTTCGGCAGATTAGCCACCCTGTGAGTCTTTGGCATTTTCCCAAGGTGCCTCGCTGTTCTGGACCTAGTGGTCTTTGTAGGACCAGGGCTCTGAGAGGTGGGGGGGGGGGGTCCTGCCAATCCGGAGTCAGAGCATAAGGGCCCTAATATTTCCGCGGGAACAGTCCCCTCCGGGCGCAGAGGGGAACTTGATGAGGGAACTCCGGTGGGGGGTCACTTGTGGGTCAGTGGGGAAGTTGGGCCTCAAATGAGGGAGGCCAGATTCCAGACCCTGCAGGGCGGGAGGGGTGGAGTTTTTGTCATTGCCTCTGTGCTCCTTGGCGGGACAGGAACGAAGAGGCAGATAGAGATCCTGAGACTGGGGAAGAGGAGCGGGCTGCGCGCCGTCGTGTTTGGGCAGCTCAGGGCTTCCTTGCTTGGTGGAATCCTTGAGGCCCGATGGAAGCTCCAGGCCTGCTCCAGGGAGCTAAGGCGCAGAGGTAGATGATTGCCTGCGGTCCAGAGACCCAGAGCAGACCCAGCCCGCGAAGCTGCCGCTCTAGGTAAAGGGACCCCATTCTGTCTTCCAAGGTAACGCGGTCCGGCCGGCTGCGCGTGCCGGACCCGAGCTCCCTGGAGCCTGCCCTGCGTGCCACTGCGCCCCAGCCATCAAGCGCTGAGGTTGTCTCTGCCTGCAGGCAGCAGCTGCATCCCTCATTTCAGGCCCGGGGCTTGAAGAAAAGATCCCTTGGATCCCCTCTCTGCACAAGTCCCTTCTCACCCCCAAGGTCCTGGGAAACAAAACGCAGAGATAGCGCAGGCGGCCTACGCGGTGGCTGAGTTTCCCGGAGCCCCTGGGCCGCGGCCAGGGGAGGGAGAGGGCTCGGGAGTCTCGCGAGAGCTGTGGCCCCGCGGGAGGGGGGAGCGCCTGCGACCGCCAGGACCCTGGGGACGCGAAGGGCTGGGGGCGGAGGGAGGGCTGGGATTAGCCTGGCGGCAGCGTTCGCCCAAAGGCGCGAAGTTTGCGCTCAGTATGCTTTATTCAAGGTGGCTTGGGGAATGAGGGAGTCTTTAGGGGAGGATTGGCACAAGGGCCTGGGCCGGGGATGGAGAAGAGAGTCGCGACTGGTGTGTTCCTGGCCCGGAGCAAGACGCTCTCCTGGTCAGTAGAATGGGAGCTGGAGTCCCGGGAGACAGAAGCTTTAGGCGGCGCCAACTGGGCCAGGCACGCAGGAGGCGTGTGGGGAACCGAAGGCCAGCTGCGGCGGGCCTGGAGATTCCAGCTCACCGCGGGCTCCCAGCAGAGCCTCCGCACCAACAGGAGAGTCACAGGCGCAGTCGCGCGCGGGGGCGCCTCATCCCTCCCCCTGGCTCCCCACTTAAAAAATATATTCTTCTGGCTTGCTCCTTCCCTGTTCTGGATTTCCCTAGAGGGTCACTCGTGGGGACTTAGAGGAAAAAAAGAAGCGCGGGTCCCGCCCCACGTTGACCGCAGCAGAATCTAAGGTTTTTGTCTCTTGGAGCCGAGGGCACTGTCTTACTGTGGCTACAGAGAAACCGAGCAGGGCGGGCTAGGAGTGGCCAAAATGCAGTCCTCTTAACCCGAAGTGAGACCTCCACTTGGCCACCTCTCCTCATTTTCCTGAAGCTCCAGGGTCGCAGCGGAATCCTGGCACCTCCTCTGTTTTCAGTCGTCCCCCACCCCCCAATTTTCTTTCTGCAGGTCAGGGAGCCTCTCTGTCCTAGAAATGGCAGTACCTGAAGGAGAAGAAACGCAAAGGACATCCTTGAGCCCACCTTGGGTTTCTGTGTCCACGAAAGAGACTAGCTGAAGCTGGGAACCTCTTCCCGCTCAGTCCAGGCTGGATTTCCAAGCCGTCCCACCTACCGCCCCCACCCTCCCTCCCAGCTCAGCCTGGGGCCTGATCTCGGAGCTGAAGAAAAACTTCTCAAATACTACCTCCCCAACCTCACTTTAGGGAGGTAAAGGGAGCTGGGACTCCTCACTCTGGTGAGCAAGGCAGGAAGGTAGGGCCAGCAGGTGCTGAGTCAGTCTGGCTCTGACTCAGCTCTCTAACCCTGTTCTGGTCCCCCGGCCACTCATAACTTCCTGCACCAGGACTGGCTCCTCCAGGGCAGAGCCTTCCCTCTTGGGACCTTTCTGACTTTGGAAGAGGGACTCTCATGGTATGACTTCAGAAGTTCAATTTGTCTTAGTTCTTACATAGTAGTGTTCCTAGGTCTCGACATAAAAGACAGCATCTTCCCATTTGTAAAATCTAGATTCCATGACAGTTGGGATGGGGGTGAGGGTCCCAGAGGCTGTGGCTGTCATGCATGCTCCATCTGACCCCCACCCACTCTCACGGGGGTACTGCTGAAGTTATCCAGCCATTCCAGTGGACGGTGGTGGCCCCTGGCCTCTCAGGGGCCAACTCTGGATGGGAAGACCACAGAGGGGAGTTCTTCAGCTAGGCCAAGAAATTCACAGGGGAGGAGCAGCTTGGGGGTGGGGGTCCTTCAGCAAGGCACAGAAATTCACAGGGGAGAAGCAGCTTAGAGGGTGTCCATTGAGAGAGGTACCTCTGACCTCAATGAAGTTGTAGGAATACCTCCACTGATGATTGCGCCGATCGTTGCCGTTTTGAAGTAAACTCAACAGTGATTCTGTGATTTTAAATAAATATATATATATTTTTATATATATCCTAAAAACCCTAAAAGAGTAAGTATAAAATAAAAATTCCAATATAAATTTAAAAAATTATTTTATACTTCGAGTAAGTATAAAATAAAAATTCCAGATGATATGAGAGCAATGGGTTATGGCTTCATTCGCAATATTTAAACAACTTTTCTTTCTCAGTGCTTCAGGAAATAATCGTGCGTCTAACTTCAGTGGCAGCATGGACTCTCTGATGTGTATCAAGCTCTTATCAGCCTTTCATTCTTTTAACAAGCACTTATGGAGTGTGGCAGACAGTTCCTAGCACTAGGGACAGACTCCCCCCCTACTTCTTCTGAATTACCTTGTTGATCCAGCGACACCCCAGTAAGCTAGGTGCTCCTGGTCCCATTTTCCAGAAGACAAAGCTCACAGATGTTAGGCAACTTGCACAGGAATACAAAGCTCTTAGAGGCGAATCGGATCTGACGTCAGCTTGGTGAGTCTCCACTGCCCCTCACTCAGGAGCCTCAAGGTCCAGCTTGGGGTGCCGCACACGCCTTAGGGTCTCCAAAGCCCCTGCTCACCTGGAATGAGTCTCATCATTTGTTCACCAATTTGTTCAACATGCCCACTGCGTGCCAGACACTGTGCTAGGGAGGGTGGACAGAGGGTGAAGAAGCCACAATTAAATCCACAAGATGATTTCAGAGTGATCACTGTCATGTGGAAAATGCAGCAGGTGATAGAAGATGAGTGGGGCAGGGGCTTTAGTCAGGGTGGTCTGGGAAGATTGGTCTCAGGAAGTGACCCTTCAGTGGAGAACTGAGTGACCAGGAGGAAGTGGCCGTGCTGTGAAAAGCGCGGGGGATGAGTGAAGCAAGTGCAAAGGTCCAGAGGCGGTTATGAGCCTGGCGGAGGGAGGTGGTGCGGAGGGAGGCCAGGGTGTCCGGAACGAGCGTGGAGAGGTGGAGGAGTGGGAGTGGGCAGGCAAGGATGTGGGCCCAGGCGCCACTTGGTAGCGTCGGGAGGAGCAGCGTCCTGCTCTTGCCCCATGGCTCGGGAGAGCCCCTGACGGCCGCCCCCGGCCCGCCCTGCCGAACTCAACTCGGCCCGCACGCGTAGCCGCCCCAGCCCCCGCGGCGGCTCCGCCCTCACCAGGCAATTTGCTTTTTTTCTCTTTTTTCATAAGGATGCAATTTTCTGCGTGCTTTAAGGACATTAGAAGGGCGTTTGACTGACGCGCCATGCGAAACGCATTAGCGAGGCTCGCGCTGCTCACGGCAGGCGGCGCCGCCCGCGGAAGGGGCAGGTGGAGGCCGAGGCAGGGGAGGACACGCAGAGGGACTCGACCCCGAGGGAGGAGAGACCGAGACTCGGGGTAAGAAATGCAGAAAGGAGAGACAGCGGTGGAAGACAGCGGCAGTGTCTGAGGAAGAAAAGGGGAAACCGGGAAGTGTGTGTGAGAGAGCGGGGGTGGGGAGGCACAGAAGCGGCGGAAAGCGGGGGGCGGGGAAATGGAGAGACGGGCTGGAGAAAGGAAAGGGAAAGGGCAGTCAGGAGAGGAAGGTGGAAAAGTTGGGGTGAGGAAAGAGTTACTGAAGGAACGCTGCCCAGCTGTCCCCCAGACAACCGTGTGACCTTGAGCACAGAAACGAGTTCCCTGACTGGTAGTGGAGAAAATGGAAAGTGACGGAAAATTTCCTGCTTGTGTTTTTGCTTCTGGAACGCGCCAACCTCCCTTCTTCCCCAGGGCACTCACACATGCTGTTCCTCAGTCTGCAATGCCCTTCCCTGTGAAGCTCTCGGCTGCCAGGGAGTGTCTTCTCCCGTTCTGGGCTCCCAAGGGGGAGTTTCCCAGAAGAGGCCTGCTCTGACACTGACTCAGCCTGCCGTGAGCTCTGGTACTCCCCACCACTCACAATGCCTTGTCTATCTACCTGTGATCTATCTTTGGGGCAAGGGCTCTCAGTCCCTGAGGCAGCAGCTCCTCTTCACCCGGCATTCCCCTGCACTTTAAGGAACTTATGCTACAAATTACTCAGAACCTCCACTGCCCACCCCAGAGCCAGGAGGATGCCTGGCTGAGTGGTTCTTCCCTTTTCCCCGGGGTATCTATAGGATTCCCTCCTCCTGTTTGAATGGCGGCTGATGGCTGAGTGTGGGCAGGGGGAAGGTCTGGAGGGGTTTGGGCTGGTCCCACAGCCAGGATTTGGGAACGGTCCAGGGATCCATGTAGGGATGTGGTGCAGGAGCACCAAGTGGCATTTTCCCCAGCCCTGGAGCCTGAAGGGGTCCCAGGACATCCCCAAATAGAGGCAGGGATAGAAGCCAGCTTGCACTGGGGACCAGTTATGTGTGCCAGGCCCAGAATGGGGCCTCTCCACCACCACCTACACCATTTTGGAAGCACTGGTGTTGGGCATGGCCATGGCTAATCCCAGTGTGGTGACTCCTAAAACCTTTTGAGATAGAGACTATGAAATCTGTTTCTCAGATGAGAAAACTGAGGTTTAGAACAGGGTCTCACACCGAGTGAATGGCAAGCAGAGCTGGGGTGTGATTCGGTCCAAAGTAACTTGATAAGCTAGTCCTGTACCTTCTGTCCTGAGAAGACTCCCAGAGAAGGCTTAGCTGGCTGAACTGCTTTGCAGTTCATTCCAGAATACAGCTGTTCTGAGATCAATCAGTGAAGGGCCCGAATAGAAGCACAGCTCAGCCATGGGGCAACCTAGCACTGTGGTTAAGGCCCAGGGTTTCATCATTTGTTAGCTGTGTGACCTTTGGCAAGTTACCTTTTTTTCTCTCTGCCTCGGTTTCCCCCTCTTTAAAACAGGAATCAATAACACTATCTCATGTCCTCATTAGGTGCCTATACATGCAATGAGTGGGATTTCCTTCCAAAGGATTTTTGGAATAAATGTAAGTGTATGCCTTGGTGTTTGCATGGTGTCCCTGGAGCTGACGGAGCTACTAGGATGGAACACCTCACAGAACTGCAGGGGGCACCCCTGTTCTGGGTGAGGGGACAGGGCTGGCTCTTTGCAGGCCTTTGCTGGTCCTCCCTCCTTGTGGGCTGATGTTGGACTGCTGGCAAGGAGAGAGCCTGGGCTTTGGAGGCAAGTTTGTGCTGGGGTCCCTGAGGGTCTGGCATAATTTCCTTCCATTGTCTTCATGGCACTTACATGAGGGCAGTCCTCGGGAGCTTACCAGTTGATGGGCTGCTGCCCATCTCTCCCACCAGCATGTCTGCTCCAGAAGGGCAGAGATCCTGCCTGTCCTGCACCCCAGTTCCTGGACAGTGCTGGCATGTGGCAAGTGCACAGCAGAGATCTGTGGACCAGATGAGTGAATGTCCTGCTGCCCTGCCTCTTACACACTGGGAGGTCCCGGCCAAACTCTCATGGTCTGGTTATGATCCATGTGTGAAGATCTCATATAACAATAGTTAGCTTGGCCTTCCCTGTCACAGCCAGTGGAATGCAACACCCTCTCCTACTCTGCCTGCTGGTGGTAAACTGAGGCAGGGGCAGGGTGATTGGCAGGCCCTTGGCAGCATGGGTGTGACCCTGGGGACGCTCCACTCTGGGGGCTCCTCAGGTCCTCATAGATCGGGCCATGTCATTCCTCCACTGATGCTTCAGCAGCTCTCAGTGAAACCCGTCTAGCCCTGCAGTGAATGAATGAATGAGTGAGTGATGGCCCAAGTCTGACTTTCAGCTGTGAGCTCCGACTCTGTGTTGGCTGAGGGGCTTCTACTGCCGCTAGAGCCTGCCTTTGTAGCAGCCTGAAAGTGCCAAGAAATTCACTGCTTCCACCCTTGCAAGTGGTCTTCAACCAGGGGTGGGCAGGAGTTTGTCGATAGACACCTGTCTCACCCCCAGGTAGATGATGCTGAGGGGTGCTGTCCACACTGGCTCCCAGAGTTCCCCTGCAAGGTCAAGCTCCAGCTGCCCCTGGGGTGACTTGCTGGACACCACACCCTTTGTCAGCTGTGTGGCATCGGTCTTACCCTGTGTAATGTGAGTGGATGGGCCAGCTCCATGGAGGGCCGCCCCGGGAAGGGGAAACCATGAAAGCAGCTACCCCTATGTCTCTGAACTGTTGCACTCTGGGTAGGCTTTTATTTGAACAACAGGATAGCTGCAAAATGAGGTTTAAGACCAACTGAAGAGTAGAGACTTTTGGAGGACCCTGCCCACTTGGAGCTTCTGGAATCCTCCACGTTCCCCTTCAAGCAGCCACTGGCTTTGCATCAACCATGCGGGTGTAAAGGGGAGGAGGAGAAGGAAGGAAGAGGGAAGGAAAGGAGAAAGCAAGGAGGACCGCACACTGCCTCAGTGTGTGTGATGCTGGCAGTGACTATTCAGAGGCTGGGATGCCTGCCTGCATTTCCTGATCTTCGTGGAGACCTTGGACATCCTGTGAACATAAGCAAGCAGGACCTCTTCTAAAGAAGACACGGGATGCTTCTTTGTGAAGGGGCCCCACTGGGCAGCTGAGTGTGTTTTTGGAGGACCACTCCACATGGAGCTGCTGTGTTCTTGCTGATGGGGGATGTGCAAGCCAGAAGGAGGAGGAGGAGAGGAGGGGAAAAGGGGGAGGAGGAGAAGGAGGTGGGCAGAGGAGGGGGAGGAGGAAGAGGGCATAGAAACTAGCATCACAGGCAGGAAGTGAGTGGGGCTGTGGGAGAAGCGCAAGCCTGGATGACCTTCACACTTCCTCCATTCATTTATGCATTCTTTTCCTCATTCCCTTCTTTGATCTTCCATTAAAAGTTATTGGTGCCTTATTTGTACACCCATGTTTGTAGCAGCATGATTCACAATAGCCAAAGGGTGGAAGCAGCTCAAGTGTCTATCAACAGATAAATTGAGAAACAAAATGTGCTTTGCACACACAATGGAATGTTATTCAGTCTTAAAAAGGAAGTTCTGGCCCATGCTACAACATGGATGAACCTTGAGGACATTATACTAAGTGAAATAAGGCAGCCAGCAAAGGACAAATACTGGGTGATTCCACTTATATGAAGTCCCTACAGTAACCCAAATCCTAAACTAGAACGGGGGTGCCAGGGTTTATGTGGCTTTGGACAGTCTCGCTTTTCCCTGTTTACTCACTTGTGGTTCTCAAGAATAGCTGTAGACTGTGCAGTGGAAATGACACCCACAGAGAGGGAGGGCTGGAGCAGCCCTGGCTCTGTTCTAGTTCCCCCCATAGAAGGATGATGTCCTTCAATGATTTAGCCAGCAAGCCTCTTTGCTCCATGGTATAAAACCCTAACCCTAACCTGCTTTCCAGGACTCTTGAGCTGGGGTGCAAGTGGGGCACACGTGAATGGGAGAGAGAGGGAATCCCAGGCTTCTGTTGTCCCTTGTTGCCTATCTGTAAGGAACAAACCCACTTCATGTAACCTGTTGTATGCCTGGCTTCTCTCACTGGACTCTGACAAGTTGCCAGCCAGTGCACAGTGAGTCTACTTCTCTGGGGCTGGAGGAGGGGCAATGGGGAATTCGTGTTGAAAGGGGACAGAATTTCAGTTTTGCAAAAGGGAAAGAGTTATGCGGATGGGTGGTGCAGGTGGTTGCACAACAATGTGAATGTATTTAAGACCACTGAACTCTTAACAATAGTTACAATGGTAAATTTTATGTTACGTGTATTTTACCACAATTGAAGAAAAGTTATTGTGCCTTCTTTGCGCAAGATTCTGGGCTTGACCCATCCCCTCAGAGAGAATTCATTCCTTCCCCTTCTGCATCATTTACTCAGAGCTGATGACTGCTTTCTTCACTTGTTTAGTACGTTCAGTGAACACAGCTGTGCACCTGCAGATTCCAGGACACGGCCGAGGGTAGGACAGGCAAGACCCCACCCTTGGGAGCCACATCCCGTTGTGGGGACAGACAGTGAACAAAGTGAGTAAGTAAAGTATGTCATATGTCACATAATGGAAGGCATTTGGTGAAAATAAACCAAGGAAGAGGAATGGGTGCAAAATCTGACAGGCCCCACTGAGAAAGGGACATGGGAGCAAGGGAGGAGGAGTGGGAAGGGAGGGGACAGCAGGCACAAGGGCCCAGGCAGCACAGCGAGAGTTTGTGGGGCAGGCTTGGACCTCGCTTTCCCTTGGAGAGGGAGTCTGATGGAGGTTTGAGGGGTTCCTCTTGCTGTGTCTGGGGGTTAGGATGAGGGTCCAGGCAGGGAGCCGTGGGAATTACTGCCACCGTCCTGGTGAGAAATGATGGGGCTGGACCAGATGTGGCAGAGGTGTGCAGAGGTGGGATTCAGGCTCATCTTGAGGGGTGCTCAGTTGCTGACTGGCTGAGCTGGAGGGGCGTTAAAGTGGGGCCAGAGCTGTGGCAGGTGGGAAGGACCCGGGGAGTATAGGTGGGAAGTGGTGCAAGCTGCATCAGTTCCCTGCTGGCTGCCCTCTAGGCAGCTGGGACTTGATGTCTGTGATTAGGGGTGGGTAGGGAGCAGGGTTGGGACCCACAGAGGAGACGAGCAGCTCATTTGATCCAGGAGGAAGTGCATCCAGGCAGGAGGACCAAGGTGGGCTGCAGGAGAGGGTGTCCCAGGTCCTGTGAGAGGAGCAAGGGTAGGCTGGGGGCGCCATTCACATAGAGTTCTGGAAAACAACCCATGGGGCTGTTGTAGAGAAGCTGGTGCTGGCAAAGAGGAGATTTCTCCCAGCGTCAGCTGCCAGGGATGTCTGTCAGGGGGAGGTCCCCATGACAGGAGGTATGTGATTCAAGAGGGGCCATCAAAAGACAGCTGCAGCAGGTGGCCACCGCCAGCCCTTAGAGTTGTTTCCTAAATGAGGAGACGGAAGCCAAGGGTGAGTGGGTGAGATCCAAAGCACCATTTCTGTGCCCATTCCCAAACCTCAGGGCCACCAGCTCTGCCTGTTGTATCTGAGCTGGTGGACAGCATGGAGAATGGCAGGGTGGACTCAGGGCGGATGCCCATGGCGCCAGCACCTTACTCTGCCATCTACTACCTGGGTATAAACCAGACTCAGTGTCCTACTCCTGCAAAGGCCGGCCCACAGGACTACATTGTAGGGGTCCCATCCATAGCCAGGCCCCTGTCTTCTGGGGTCCCTTGTTCTTCACTTGTTTAGTACGTTCAGTGTAAAGGACAAGCCCCTGTCCTTGGATGTCTTTACCACAAAGTGCTGCTTGTGATTTTTTAAAAACAGTCTCTGTGAGTTACTCTTACTCCTGCATTTAAAATTATTTTAATCTATTTTACACAGTGTATAAATGGGGTTGTATGTTTCTTTTTTCTTAAAGGTGTCTTACTTAGGCTGCTTGTAATATGACCAGGAGGCTCTCTGCGGAGGCTCTCTGCGGAGGCCAGGGGTTGCAGAGTGGTCCACAGCATGGAGGGCAGCTCTGCCTATGGGATGCTGTTAGTGCCATTGCCTGGTGGCCTTGGCACACCTCCGTCTGTCGTGCTGCAGCTTCTGGGGCCTGCATATGTGGGCTGCAGGTCTTCTGCACACATGGCATGCGATGCCTGCCTGTTCAGGTGACGGTCACTGCCAAGGCCCCAGGGAAGGGGCTGGTCAGATAAAAAATGTTGTCCGGTCCTGGTCCAGACACTTGGTGGACACAATGGAAGACCAGGCAGCCCAAGTCCTGTCTCCATGGGGCTGGCTTGATTTGCAGCATTTTTGAGAAGGTGCAAGTGCCTGGTTTGTGCTGGGGACACGCAGCGGGGTGAGAGTCAGCCCTGCCTCCATCAGCTCCGGGCTGCAAGGAGGTAGACCCTGCCTTTCTTTCCGCTCTCCTGCTTCCACCTCCCCTTCTGCCCAAGACCTCCAGCCAAACTGACCTCCTGGTTATTCCTTCAACATCTGCCCCAGGACCTTAGCTCACACTATTCCATCCGCCTGGACTCTCCTCCTCCAGACCTGCCCACAGTCCCCTCCCTCTGACCACTCACAGGCTGCTCAGATACACAGACAGTGTCTCTGTCAGTAATGAGCTCCCCATTATAGCTCCAGCCCAGCACCCCTAGTCTGGCCCACCCCCCTCCCCACTCACTTCTCCAGTGTGCTCCACAGCCTGTATTCCTGTTGAGCACACATCTGTGGTCCTTATTTTGTCTTATTTACGCCTTTCTTCCTCCAGAATGCGATCTCCCAGCACTTGAGTCTCTTTTATCACTTGTGTCCTGAGCTCTCAGGACAGTGATTGGCACAAAGGAGGTGTTTGATAAGTACTTGTGGAATGAGTGATGGATGTGCTGACGGATTGCGTCACGTTTCTGGGTGAATCTATCATATGCATTTCAGTTGGGTGTGTGCCCAGGGGTGGAACTGCTGGGTCACAGCATACACATAGGTTCAGCTTTCTGGGATCTTTCAAACAGTTATCCAAAGCGACACCGCCCGCTTAACCTCTTCCCGAGAGAATCCTTAGTTCCCCAAATCCTCCTTAACACTGGACATAGTTTCTTTCATTGTACCTCATCTGGTGGGTGTGTGGTGCTAGCTTGCTGGAATTTTAATTTGCATTAGCACCTTTTCATATATGTATTGCCACGTGGATAGCCTCTCTCGTGAAATGATTATTCAAGACTTTCAGCCAGATGTGGTGGGTCACGCCTGTACTCCCAGCACTTTGGGAGGCCAAGGTGGGAGGAACACTTGAGCTTAGGAGTTCGACACTAGCCTGGGCAACATGGTGAGACCCAGTCTCTACAAGAAGTACAACATTAGCCAGGCGTGGTGGCATGCATCTGTGGTTCCATCTACTCAGGAGGCTGAGAGGGCAGGATTGCTTGAGACCAGGAGATCAAGGCTGTAGTGAGCCGTAATTGTGTCACTGCACTCCAGCTTGGGCAACGGAGTGAGACCCTGTATCAAAACAAGAGACTTTTGTCCGTTTTTCTACTGAGGTGCCTATTTTCTTCTTATTAACTTGTAAGAGTCTTTATGTATTAGGCATGAAACCCTCTGTCATGAATGGGTTGCAATGAGAACATAGTCACGTGGCAGTAAGTCCCCACCACACTCCCTCCCTGCACACTTGTCTGGAGCTGGGTGCGAGTGTGCAAGTCAGTTCTTCAGGCACCCTCGGTCCTGAGAAACCTTCCCTGTGAGCACCCCACCTCAGTTTAAGCTGTTAATTC
This sequence comes from Aotus nancymaae, assembly GCF_030222135.1. Classification (NCBI taxonomy): domain Eukaryota; kingdom Metazoa; phylum Chordata; class Mammalia; order Primates; family Aotidae; genus Aotus; species Aotus nancymaae. The sequence continues at coordinate 25,322,980 of NW_026988455.1, forward strand.
AGCTGGCGCTCCACTGAGAGAACAAGTGGTCCGTTTCCACACTGGAATACAGACGGGCTGGGTCAGATTGGGCTTGTCATGGCCTGGACTGGCAGTCTGGGGCATGACTCTTTCTTAGGGTGATTTTGGCTCTGAGTGTCCATCTTAGAAGCAGACACCATATGGGAAGTGGCCACACCACCAGGCCTCACTAGGTCTCTCGCTTCAGTCTCGGTGCTTTGCCCACAGTGCATCCCTACTCACCCTGGCCAACCACGTCATTGACACATTGCTGAAATGCCTGCCTGGCCTCTAGGCCTGGTGAATTCCTGCTTCCCTTTCAAGATTCCGTGTAGAAACTGCCTCCTCCAGGAAGCCCTCCAAGCCCTTCTGAGGATGAAGAAGGCGTCTCCTCTGTTTGCATTATCCTTGTCTATCTATTTCCCCAGACAGCTGGGAGAGCTGGGAGGGCAGAGCCAGTTCCTCCCTGGGATCTCAGGACCTGCTGTCCACACAGTAGGCTAGTGCAGTAGGCCTCAATGCGTGTTATTTGAATGCAGAAAGAACCCTCCAGCTCCAGTGTCTGCAGTGTGTCCTCCCTCATTGGGAAGGGCTCCAGAGTGAGGACTTTCACAGCCGCTCCTTCCCGTCAGCGCTTCCCAAGCTCGCCAGCTGAGTCCTGTCCAGAGCCTTCCCCACCTGCAGGCCGGGTCTGCCATGGGTCATCTCATGTTTCTCCTTAATTTCTCGTTTTTCTCCTTAAACCCATTCACTGTTTTTTTGGTTGGTAGATCTATTTATTTTAAAGTAATAACCATAATTTCTTCTTTTCACATTTCTGAATTTTTCTAATTTTTAAAAAATAGACTTTATTGTTTAGAGCAGTTTCAGGTTCACAGCAGAAATGAAGGAAAGTGGAGCAAGATCTCCTATACCCCTTCCCCCGCATGCACGGCCTCCCCCATAATCAGCATTCTCCACCAGCGTGGGGCATTGGCTACTGCTGATGAACCTACATTGACGCGCAACAATACCCAGGGTCCCCAGCGGACGTTAGGGTTTGCTCTCGGTGCTGTATATTCTATAGGCTTGGACGAATGTCTGATGCCAGGGACCCACCATTATAGACTCCCACAAAGCAGACCCGCTGCCCTCAACACCTCCTGTGCTTGATCTATTCATCCTCCCTCCCCTGAACCCCTGGCAACCACTGATCTTTTTACTGCTCCGTGGTTTTGCCTTTTCCAGAATGTCCTATAGTTGGAATCACATAGCGTGTATCCCTTCCAGATTGGCTTCTTCACTTCGTGATATGCATTTAAGTTTCCTCCCTGTTTTGCTCAGAGCTTGCAACCCCTTTGTTTTTAGCAATGGATACTATTCCATTGTCTGCATGTCCCACAGTTTGCTTATCCACGCACCTAGCCATAGGCATCTTGGTTGCGTCCCAGTTTTCACAATTATTACGGATAAAGCTGCCATCAGCATCCATGTGCCGGTTTTCCTGTGAACATACGTTTTCAACTCCTTTGGGTAAATACCCAGGAGTGTAATTGCTGGATTATGTAGAGTATGTTTAGTTTTATAAGATGTAAATAAACTGCTTTTTAAAAAAGAAAGGCTATATCACTGCAATAAGTGGAAGACAGTATCGTCTTGCCGTACGTAGAAAGTAAGTTTAAGAAAAGATACAATAAAATAAAAAAAAACGCATCAACTTCTGGCTAAACCATGATCTGGCAGTCAGAAGCCTCAGATCCCGAGGGCTGCTCTCTCTCTATTCAAAAGGGCACCACCAGCAGATGTTAGAAAGGCAGGCAAGATATCTAATGCAGTGGCAGAGGACGAAACACAGTGTATTGATGACCCCTAACAATTCGATCTCTACTTAAGAGGCCCAGGGGTCTGCACACCACTCTTGGGACTTAAGGGCTGGCCAGGCAGTTCAGGCCCATGGATGGGTGGTGGGTGATGCAGGAGACTCAGCTTCCCATGCCCTGGTGCTTCCTCCTCCCCCGGTGGGCACAGGCCCAGCATCTAGAGCCTACCTGTGCCCTCCTTCCTAAGCTGCGTCTCTTTCCGTCCAGCAGTTCCTGCCCAACGGCACACTCAACCAGAATGGCAAAAGAGATCTATGTTTTATTTTTAATTTAAAAGTCAAGCATCTATTTATTCAATAAAGACTAAAGTAAAATTTACGTGAAATCCCAGCCCCCTCTGTGAGTCCCTCCAATTCCTCTCCCATCAAGACCAGTAGCCAAAGGGATTTGGGGGTGAGTCCTTCCATACAGATTTGAAACTCAGAGACCATCACCTCTCTCCTTTACTTAAAAAGTCGATCATCTCTCTATTTCCGCATGCCTTCCTATTCCTAACGCATAGGTGTTAGCACACCTATCCTGGGTATGCTAACGCTGGGTGTGCTAACTGCTGAGCTGCCCGCAGGACAGCCATACACAGGTGTGCAGGTCCAGCACTGCCCCAGGCTGACAACTGTGTGGTGAGTGGGGCTGAGATCTGGCCTGCATTTCGCTCGCTGAACTGCCAGTGCTGGTTCTGGACTGCATTCTCCTCCCACGAGGGGAATCTTCTGTTTGCCCTAAAATCTGCCTGCAGATGGGCAGAGGCACTCATGGATGTGTTGTTTTGTCTTCGGGCTGTGGCTTCCCATGGTGCCAATCAGCTGAGCAAAGCAGTGGCCACTCGGCCCTGGCCCTTGTATCTCTTCTTTATCCCCGTTCCCCCTCCTACACGTAACTGTTCTGATGTATTTAGGGGTTTTGCTTTTATTTTCTCATGAAGTGTGTATCACTGTTTGGATGTTCAAGAGAGTGGCTGGCTAATACAGGCACTCTGTAAATGTTTGTTTAAGGAAATGAATGAATAAGATGAGTTTTTAATGTAGATCATTGAAATTGTGCTGTTACTGTGCCTCCTTCTGCGTCTTGCTTTTTCCAGGCTGCACTGTGGTTTTTCACAGTCCGTCTGTGTTGCTGGGACGGATCCTGCCCATTGCTCCTGACGGCTGCTGGGGTGTGCCTAGGAAGTCACCAAACTGCTCCCCCAGTGGCGGACACTGGGCTGACCCCAACCCTCACCTCCATCCCTTACCACACCAGGGCTGCTCTCAGGCTGAAAGAACCTTTGGCAGATACCCCGGGGAGGAGCAGAGTAGCTAGTGTGAGTTTATGGGGATAAAACACCATGTGCCCTTTGTGATCCCCTCAACCCTGGCTTGCGCAGTGCCAGGCTATGCTGCAGGGACCCTCACTGTCAAACCTAAGTTCAGGCTTCCTAGGGCTTGAAGTGCAGGGATGTCACTTCCTGGAGGCCTTGGCTGGTGGAATACAGGAGGGGCAGGACAGACATTCCCTGCCCTTTCCTGGGGCTTCCCCTGGAGAAGTCTCAAGTGCTGACCAATCAGGCCTGCCTGGGAGACTCCCTCTGCAGCTGGACCCACACTGTGGGGTGGGGGTAGCTGATAGAGAGGTAGCTCCTGAGGCCCAGAGACAAAATGATCAAGTAGCAATGGTGCAGAAGGGACCTTCCCCAGCAGCGTTTGCTGCTGGATCTCCCCGGCATTGCTTCTCTCCTCTTCTTCCCACCTTTTTCTTTGTTCTTTCATTCTCATCTCCCACTCCCATTCTCTCTGCCCCTCCGCCTGGGGCTCAAACACTACTTTCAGAGTCCCAGGGAAGGTGTGAGGGCTGCAGAGATGCCTAGGACACAGAAACACCTGCTTGCTCCGCGGGACACACGGCCAGGCCCCCTCTGGGTGTGAGCCTCCTCCTGACACTGCTTAGGGGTATGCGCCAGCTGGGCTCCCTGATGTGCTGAAAAGATCAAAAGATGGAGTCACTAGTCTAGTGCTGAGCCCACGTGGGGCTCAGCTCAGCCACAGGGCAGGGCCCCAGCCCCATGTGCTGACTGAACCACAGAGAATGGCTCTTGAAGCTGGGTGGTGCTGGCTCCTGCCTCCACCAAGCCAGAAGCCAAGTGGGGTGTCAATCTTCAGCTGCTCCTTTGTCCCCATTTTACAGGTGGAAACTGCAGACCGGGGTCAGGGAAGGGATACAACCAAGGGTGAACAAGAGTCCGTCCTTGATTCCCTATGCCAAGCTGCCATTGTAGTTGCAAAGAGCTTTCTGCTTTGGGGGAATGTGAATGTCTGTGCTCTGTTACTTTTAAGACAGCAGAATTGCCGCGGTCAGAGCTATGGCATGAATCCTTGTGATGGGTCATGTGTCTTCCACCAAGCCCGTGTTGACTGTCACCTTCTGAGATTCTGGGGGTTAGAATGTCAACATTCATTCATTCATTCATTGGACAAGCGTTGGCCCTTGCCAGTCGTTGTGTCTCTTGAGATACTAAGAAATATGCCAGGGAGGGGACATTAGCTAGATTCTTCACCCCATGGGTTCCTTCAACTGCAATAGCAGGAATCTCCCCATGCACCAGGCACTGGGCTGGGCACTTTACCAGGCCAGTTCGTCCATGTCTCCAGCAGTTTCTGTCCCAACTGCCTTGGTGCTGGATGGAACCTTGGTGCTGGATGGTTCAGGTTTTAATTGTTTCAGCTGTTGGAAGGCACATGCACCATGCATTATGTATATGTCTCATGTTATCAAACATGATGAACGGATTATGGAGAGGATGATCCCAAGAGGGTAAGTGGTCCACAGATGGCCTCATACCCAGGTTTGGTTCCAACCCGTTTCCACAAACTTACCAAAACAGCTTGCATTTTTTAGGGTCTTCTGGATTATAATTGGGTACTGTGTTCATCTTTTTTCCATTTTATAGATGAGAAAACAGAGGCACAAGGGAAATAACTTGCTTGGCAAGTGGGTGGTGAAGACAGAGCTTGAACAAGGCCGAGGGGCTCCCACGGCTTTTCTGCCTGTGTGCCTTGTCCCAAACACCACATAGACCAGGACCTCCAGCATCTGCCTCTCCCTGAAGCCAGAGGAGCTGACTTCTCTTCAGCTGCACCTGCTCAGTTCAAGTGCTTGTCAAATTCAGGGTCTCCCAGCTTGGTGGAGGAGTGGGCCTTGTTGGGAAATCCTGAGGGTCCTGGTCAGTCCTGCCCCCTTTCCTTGGCAGTGATGATTTTAAGCCTTCAAGTCTCCACCACCAGTGATAGATTGATTGTGAAAATAACCCACTCTTCACCCCTCCAGGCATCCCTGTGTCCATGCTCTTTCCCCCAGCCCCCTTGAGTCTATTTCAGCCAATAGAATGTGGTGGAATTGAAGTCACGCCAGCTCTGAGCTCAGCCCCAGGAGTCCTCGAAACCCCGACTCTCCTGGCCCTTGCCTGTGGGGGCAAAGCTGGGCTAACCTGCCAGCTCCTGAGAGACCGCATGGAGCAGAGACAGACGGGACCAGGTAGCCCAGGTCCAAGTCACCAGACAATGCCACAAACAGGCCTGGGGCATTCATAGACTTGTGAAAGATGAAGTGGAGGTTTTAAGCCACTTTTGTGTGTGTGAGACAGGGTCTTGCTGTGTCATCCAGGCTGGATTGCAGTGGCGCTCCTCCTACTTCAGCCTCCCGAGTAGCTGGGACTACAGGTATGTACCACCATGCCTGGCTAATTTTTGTATTATTTCCGGAGGTGCGGTTTAGCCATGTTGCCCAGACCAGTTTCAAACTCCTGGGTTCAAGTGATCAGCTGCCTCAGCCTCCCAAACTGCTGGGATTGCAGGCATGCATCACTGGGATGGTTTCTTATACAGCAATCACTAATTGCTTCCCCTTAGGGAGGAAGATGGAGCCTCCTCCTGCCTGAAGCCAGTTCCTCCCGTGAGCTCTGGGGTCCACTCTCTCCAGCCTCCCTGACCTCCTCCTCCAGTGCTTTAGCTTCCTGGGCTGCTTTAACAAAGTCCCATGGAGCGGGCAGCTTACATTGAAGGAGTGCATTGTCTCACAGCTCTGGAGGTCAGAAAGCTGAGGTCGAGATGTCAGTAGGGTGGGTTCCTTCTGAGGCTGTGAGGGAGAACCTGTCCAGGCCACCCCAAGCTTCTGCTGGTTTGCAGCAATCACTGGTGCTCTTTCGTTTGTAGAAGCATCATCCTCAACCTCTGCCTTTATGTTTAGGAAGCATTCCCCAGTGTGCATGTCTCTGTGTCTAAATTTCCCCTTTTTCTAAGGACACTAGACATATTGGATTAGTGCCCACCCTACATCAGCATGACATCATCTTAACTAATTACATCTGGGATAGCTCTATTTCCAAATAAGGCCATAGTCTGAGATCCTGGGGGTTAGGACTTCAGTATACAAATTTTGGGGGACGCAAGGCAGCCCATCACACCCGGTGAGCATTACTTCACTCCTCCACGGCAGTGAAGTGTGTGGTTAGGGACGAGGACTTTGAGGTTAGGCTTGACAGGAGACCTCTTGACTCTCTGTGCACATCGCTCAGTCCCAGAGCACTGAGACCTATCTGTGAAGTATATGCTCAGTAAAGCACAACTCTATATGTTTTAAATCATTATTCTGCTGCCCTTATCTTCAGCCTCTCCCTTCTCTATTGACCCTTTTCTGCTCAGCTCTTAAACGTGAGCAAGTAGCAACCGTTTATAAAACACATCCTGCTGCAACCTTAGAGTGCCCCCCCGTTGGTCAGTCGTGTCTTAGCCCTGTAGTATACTGATTTTGGTGGCTCTCAATGAGCCGTGCATCCCATGCTGACTCTGGGCTTTGCCATGTGAGTGTCATGGTCCATGGGCAAACATGATGCAAACAGAGGCTTAATACACACTAACACTCAGGACTTGTCCTTTGGGAGTGCTGGGTCTTGACACTCAGCAGCCATGCTGTAAGGGAGCCCAAGCAGCCACATGGAGAGAATCTGGGGCTGAGAACAAAGATGCTGCTAGCCGATGGCCCAGCTGTACACACAAGGACATCTTAGCACTCCCAGCCACCCCAGAGCCCCAGCAAAGCCCAAGTAGGAGTCACTAACAAAATAAATTGTTATTTTAAGCTACTACATTTTGGCATGATTTGTTACCCAACCATAGAGAACCAGCACCCCTCATTCACAGCTAAGCTTCTTAAGGAGTTGCCCTCCCCAGCTGTCTCAGGTCCTCATCCTTTCACACCCTCCGCATCCTACATCTGGTTTTCTCTACCAGCATTGCTCTCACTAAGTCACTGTGATGGGCTGAATTATGTCTCCAATATTCACATGTACTGAGGGTTCAAGCTCAAATCCCCAGTACCTCAGAACATGACTACGTTTGGAGGTGGGGCCTTTAAAGAGGTGATTCAGGTAAAATGAGGCCCTTAGGGTGGACCCTGATTCAGTACTCGTGTCCACATAAGAAGGGGAGATGAGGAAACAGGCACACACAAAGGGATGACCACCCTGCAAGCCAAAGAGAGGCCCCAGGAGAAACCAACCCTGCTGACACCTGGACCTCAGAATTCCAGCCTCCAGAATGATGAAGAAACGAATGTGGTCGTTTGAGCCCCCAGTCCATGATGCTTCGTGACGGCAGCCTGAGCTGGCCGATCCAGCCACCAGTGACCTTCACATCTGCAAACCCAGAGCTTGCTGCACCCAGGGGGCAGTGTGCAGCAGTGGTCAGCACAGGCTCTGGCTCTACACCACCTGGTTCAGATCCTGCTGCTGCTGCTTCCAAGCTCCCAAACATAAGGCAGCATTCTTTCACCACTAGGTGCCTCAGTTTCCCTCCCTGTAAGACGAGGCCAGTGGTACAGCTACCTCCCAGGGTTGTAGTGAGGCGTTAACAAATAAATTCACCTGATACCATACCGAGACGGTGACTGACACCTCCTGACTATCCACTGCAGTTGGCTCTCTCCTCCTGAAGTACAACTCCCAGATTCCCAACCCCCACTTGTCCAGCGTCCTCTGTTTTCCTTTTAGAACCTTCAGGCTAGGGCTGTCTAGGGGTCAGCCTTTCACCCGGCTGCTCTCATTGTAAACCACCCCGTGCCAGTAACTCCCAAACATGGACTCCTGCCCTGGGCCTTCCCATGATTTTAGCCCCTAGAGCCAATTTCTTCCTTGAAGCCCCCCACGTGTCTTATGAGTCCCTTAAACTCACCATGTCTGAAGCCAGACTCCCTACCTTCCCCTGAACTCCTGCTCCCCAGCTCCCTACTGCAGCAAATGGTATCACCACCCTGAGTCTCAATGGATCATCGCCTGTCCCTCTGCCTTCTCTGAGTCCTGTCATGTCTATGGAGCTTGCCACCTCCCCATGGGTCTCCCCATGGCTCTGCTGTCCTCCTTCAGTTGCTGTTGGCAGAATCTCCCTGCACAAGATCTGATCTTATGCACTGATCAGTCTTAAAAACCTTCAAGAGTATACTATTTGACCCTCAATCCCATTACTAGGTATTTACCCAAAGGATTATAAATCATTCTACTATAAAGACACATGCACACGTTTATTGCAGCACTGTTCACAATAGCAAAGATGTGGAACCAACCCAAATGTCCATCAATGATAGATTGGATAAAGAAAATGTGACACATATACACCATGGAATACTATGCAGGCATAAAGAAGGATGAGTTCATGTCCCTTGCAGGGACATGGATGAAGCTGGAAACCATCATTCTCAGCAAACTAACAGGAACAGAAAACCAAATATCTCATGTTCTCACTCATAAGTAGGAATTGAACAATGAGAACATGCAGACACAGGGAGGGGAGCATCACACACTGGGGCCTGTCAGGGTTGGGAAGCAAGGAGAGAGAGAGCATTAGACAAATACCCAATGCATGTGGGTCTTAAAACCTAGATGACAGTTTCACAGATGCACGTTCTGCACATGTATCCCAGAACTTAAAGTAATATAAAAAACAAAACAAAATAAAAACCCTTCAAGGGCTCCCAGGGGCTTTAAGCCTCAGCCACATCCTTCACACCACAAGCTCTCTGTACTCAGCCCCAAGTAGACACACTCTCCTGCCCCAGGGCCTTTGCATAGGCCACTCTGTCTGCCTGGAAGGCTCTCCCCACTTCCCTTGATAAGTTAGCTACTCTTTTTTTTTCCAGACAGGGTCTTGCTCCATTGCCCAGGCTGAAGTGCAGTGGTACGATCACAGCTCACTGTAGCCTCAACCTCCTGGGCTCAAGCAATCCTCCCACCTCAGCCCCTAGAGTAGCTAGGACTACAGGCACGCACAATAACACCTGATTCATTTTTGTATTTTTAGTAGGCAGGGTTTTCCCATGTTACCCAGGCTGGTCTTGAACTCCTGGATTCAAGTGATTCACCTGCCTTGGCCTCCCAAAGTGCTGGGATGACAGTTGTGAGCCACTGCGCCCAGCATTTCTTTATCCTTCCACACTCTACTTGAGGATCATTCTCTACAGACTCTTCCTCAAACCCAGACCCCCATCAAGGTCCTGTCATTCATGGACACGGCTGTCCCTGTGTCTCTCTGGTGGGGCACCTACCTGTCATCACTATCATGAAGAGTCATGACCTGAGTGGCCTGGTGGCTGTTCCTTCACACACAGTGTGGTGGTCGTGTGAGCAGTCATGCTTTTATCTTGTTGATGGCTGTATCCTGAGCCTAGTACAGTGTCTGATGAATAGCAGGTGCTCAGGAGGGATCTGTGGGAGGCTGTTGAAAGAGTGAGGCTTCAGGTGAAAAGGACTAAACAGAAAGAGCGGCTGTGGCGGGGCGAGGGGGACGCTTGTTCAGTGCTGGGGTGCGGTGGGGGAGGGTGGTGGTCAGAGGGGTTGTCCCTGTTGCTTTTTCCTAAGTCTGTCCCTCCCGCTCCCTCTTCCGAAGTCCCTCCCCCACTCTTCCGAAGCCCTGGTAGGAGACCGAGAGCTTTCCACAGCGGACTTGCAGCATCCGAACCCTCCCCCTGCACCAATGGCTTTGGTAATTGTTCTCACAACCATGTCAGTATCGAACAAACAGATGTTTATAGTTAATCCCTAATTTTGCCATCAAAAAATATACAATCTTGGGTAGAAACCGAAGAGGAAAGAATTTTTTAATTTACAGTGTCTCCCCACTGCCCCACTCCTGAAATTTGAAATTGCTGAACGGCCTCCAAATTCAATATTCCAAGTCAAACAAACGTATGTGTTCTCCAAAAGGAAGTATTGGATATCTGACCAAGATGGAGCGGGATAGGAACATCAGAAGAGGGAAAAGCTGCCCGCCCTGCTGGGTCCGGCATGCAAGCTACTTCCAAGAACACCTCTTTTCCGGTGTTTGTTCGTTCTTTCTTCCGTTCATTTTTTAGTGAAAGAAATACCTCTGTGTGTTGGCCTTCCTCAGAGGAGCTCTCAGGCAGTGGTCAGATAAAGCGGACCCTGCCTTTCTGGCCTCTGAATGCCCACCCTCTGCTGGTGGGGGCGAGGCCTGGGGGCTGGCTGTGGTGTGGTACAGGCTGTGTCCTTCCTGGGGAAAGGACCCATGGGACATTCATGACAAGTGCTGTGGTGAGAAGCCTGATTGCAGCGGGAGGTCAAGGAAGTCTTCATGGAGGAGGAGACACTGGATCTGGGCCTTGAAGGAGAAGCAGGAGGTCACATGGCGGGGAGGCCCCGGAGAGCTAGGGTAGCAGGAGGCATGCTCGCAGGAGTAAGGGCGGCCATGGGGAAGGCTGAAGTGCCTGGGGCTCGGCTGTGACTGTGTGAACCCTAGGAGGCTTTCAGACAAATAGTGGGGCCTGGAGGGCAGGCACAAAAGGTGGGCCGCATCTGGGAATGTACTGAATGAGTGCTCTAGACCACCAGCTCAGGTCTTAGCCTGGAGCCTGCCCCATGTCCTTAGATACAACTCGCCTCGCCCTTCCCCTACTATGAGGTAAGTGGCCCTGTGTGACCCTTCTCCAGCCTCCTAGAAGGCCCGGGCCAGGATCCATGTCAGTAACTGAACATGGAAGGCCACAGTCTGGATTCCTTCCGTGCCGCTCTTCCTCCTTCTGCTCCAGCGGCTCTCCACCACCTGCTTCTGCTCAGCCGTCCTGCCCGGCAGCATCCAGCCAGACTTCTGCTGGGCTGCCTGGTTCCCTAGCCATAGCCTCTGACCCTGGACTTCTGGAGCCCACCCTCTTGTCAGAGATACAGGATGGCAGGGTTTATCCTCCTGGCCAGTCTTGGAGAAGCTGAGGTGACCTCTGATTTACAGATGGGGAAGTTGAAGTTAAATGACCTGCCACGTTCACCCAGACCCTGTTGGTTACCAGTCACAGAAACCAACCCCAACTGGTTTAAATGTAGAAGAGAGCTTCTTGGGTCACATAACTGAACAGCCCAGGAGCTAAGGTAGTTCCAGGGAAGGGAACAGCTGGGCATTGCCCCCTCCCCGGTGCTAGCCCAGGCCTGGTAGGAGCCCTCCCAGCCTGTCAGCAGCCTTAAGCAACAGAGCCTCTCTTTCCAACAGCCTAAGCAAAGGCTTGGGAGGAGCTCTGACTGGAGCTTGTGCTCACGGCGGTAACAGTCACAGTGGTGGGCAGGGGCTTGTGCTCACGGCTGTTAACAGTCACAGTGGTGGGCAGAGTGCCTGTGCTCACGGCTGTAACAGTCACAGTGGTGGGCAGAGTGCCTGTGCTCACAGCTGTAACAGTCACAGTGGTGGGCAGGGGCTTGTGCTCACGGCTGTAACAGTCACAGTGGTGGGCAGAGTGCCTGTGCTCACGGCTGTAACAGTCACAGTAGTGGACAGGGAGCCTGTGCTCACGGCTGTAACGTCACAGTGGTGGGCAGGGGCTTGTGCTCACGGCTGTTAACAGTCACAGTGGTGGGCAGAGTGCCTGTGCTCACGGCTGTAACAGTCACAGTGGTGGGCAGAGTGCCTGTGCTCACGGCTGTAACAGTCACAGTGGTGGGCAGGGGCTTGTGCTCACGGCTGTAACAGTCACAGTGGTGGGCAGGGGCTTGTGCTCACGGCTGTAACAGTCACAGTGGTGGGCAGGGGCTTGTGCTCACGGCTGTAACAGTCACAGTGGTGGGCAGGGGCTTGTGCTCACGGCTGTAACAGTCACAGTGGTGGGCAGGGGCTTGTGCTCACGGCTGTAACAGTCACAGTGGTGGGCAGGGGCTTGTGCTCACGGCTGTAACAGTCACAGTGGTGGGCAGGGGCTTGTGCTCACGGCTGTAACAGTCACAGTGGTGGGCAGGGGCTTGTGCTCACGGCTGTAACAGTCACAGTGGTGGGCAGGGGCTTGTGCTCACGGCTGTAACAGTCACAGTGGTGGGCAGGGGCTTGTGCTCATGGCTGTAACAGTCACAGGGGTGGGCAGGGGCTTGTACTCACGGCTGTAACAGTCACAGTTGTGGGCAGGGGCTTGTGCTCTTGGCTGTAACAGTCACAGTGGTGGGCAGGGGCTTGTACTCACGGCTGTAACAGTCACAGTGGTGGACAGGGTGGTGCTGGGCCCTCTGTGACAGAACTGAGCCTCCCAGGGCCTGGATAGTCACTTGTAAAGCACATAGACTGAGGCTGGGACATTCTCAAGGAAAGTTGGTGGCTGCACCTGAAGGAGAGGTGCCCACAGGTGTCCACAACAGTTTTTCACAGCAGTGAGCTCCAGGTGGAGCATAACCGTGTTTATATGAATATAAATTTAATACTTTTTTTTCTGATGCAGAGTCTCACACGGCTGACCAGGCAGAGTACAGTGGCGCGATTTTGGCTCCCTGCAATCTCTGCCTCCCGGTTCAAGTGATTCTTGTGCCTCACTCAGTCTCCCAAGTAGCTGGGATTACAGGCATGCGCCACCATACCCAGCTGATTTTTGTATTTTTAGTAGAGACGGGGTTTCACCGTGGTGGCCAGGCTCGTCTCAAACTCCTGACCTCAAGTGATCCACCCCCCTCGGCCTCCCAAAGTGCTGGGATTACAGGCCTGAGCCACCGCACCCCGTCTGTTTAATACATCTTTACTGAGCATTGTGACGAGGGCTAAACGGTAATACCCGATGCTGCCGGGCTTGCCATTCGGGGACATTCTCATGCAGCGGAAGCACCTGGTTTGCAAGCCTGCCCTGTACTGAGTTCCCTTTCCCATGCTGGGATCTCACGCCAATTCTTACTGCCACCACCCTCCTGGCTCCAGGGCCATCCCCTATTAATGTTCCAAGTTCAGACATACAAGTTTCTCTGCCAAGGTGTGGCCCAGTTTAGGAAAGGACAGAACATTTAAACAAGGCCTTAAGAAAGGCTGGAGCAGTACTAGCCAGTGGAAGTTTCTCCAATGAAGAAATGTGGCTGATGCCACAGAGCTGCCTCCTGTAACTGTGACCTGCACCCGGCGCTGCCCCTATCAGTGGAGGAGTCTGCTGCCGGCCAGCTGTGGCACTGCAGGGATGTGTGAGCCAGGTGTTAACACAGTCGTTAAGTCAATTATGTAAATGTACAATGAAATAAATTTATAGTGTTTTGAACCAAAGGTAGCTACGGTCTGAATGGGAGAAAGTGATGGAGAAGATGTTAACAATGCAGATTCTGGTTACAAGTTCCCTGGATCTGAAGCCATCGCATTGTGACTAGCACAGACACAGAGGCAATGTCCTTCCAGCATTTGATTTGGCAAAGAAGCCATCCAGGTCATGAATGGTGAGTGAAATTTTAACACTGGCCTTTGTAGTTCTTTCTTACTGCTCATCTCTAGGTCTCTGATGCAACACTGCTGCGCAGGTGGTGCACCATTGGCTGGCCTTGCCTGTCACCCCCTGCCACTTGCTGTGCAGGGGGGTCACTTGCTCACCAGGGGCAGAGGGGGAACCTGAGGCTCAGAGCATGATTGCTCTGCGTCATAGGGGTTGGCATGTGGGCAGGGGCCTGACACTGTCAGTGTGCCCAAGCCTGCTGCCCACCACAGCTTCCCATCTCAGCGACCAAAGGCCAGACGTCAGGTACAGGCTCTTGATTTGCTGCGTTCTTGAGGTTGCAGCAATAGTCAGAGTGTGGGACCTGAGATTGACCATTGACCTTGATGCCGGGCTTGGGTGCTCGGGGTTCTCCATGTTGCCCTGTGGTAGGAACATGGTCAGAGTCCTATCGAGGAGGACCACTGCTGCAGAGACACTCTGGAGGTGGTGAGGAAGGAGGACGGTGACCTCAGAGCTTGTACCAAGGTCCAGAAGAGAGGCTGAGGCCTCAGCAGGGTGCAGCGATGATGAAGAAAAGGTGGCTTAGAGGGGGAAGAGGAAGGACAGGTGGGGGTGGCTGTATGTCCCTGAGCTGACAAGTAGTCAGGTCGGGCCCCTGTATCCTCCCACCTGGGCTCTGCCCTTGTTGGGCTCCCTGAGAGGCTGCCGGGGCTGGGTAGGCACACCTGGGTGGCATGTAGGGGAAATCCCTGCACTGTGGGGAGGGAATTAGAAGCTCTAAAGTCCTCTCGTGGGCACCCACCAGATGTATGGCACACAGCTCAGGGCTCAGGGATGGGGACCTGGAGGAACAAGGCAACATCCATCTCTACCCCAGGCTCCCGCACAGACCAGGGTAACATATAATGGCCAGCATGGTTGTCACAGTCTAGTCCAAGTCCTTCAAATGCAGAGATTAACCAAGCACCATCCTAAGGCCTGTGGAGAAACCGCTAGCTCTCTATTGAAGTCTCTTCTCCTATCAGGGACAGGTGCAGGGTCCATGCACTGGGTGTGGCCATGTGTTAAGACAAAATGATGTGGTCATGACTTGGCCTGGCTAAGTTTTCCTAGTCCACCCACTTCCTGCTGGCAGAGTGCTGGTGGTGCTGATGCAGCTTGGAAACGCAGAGGACTGTGAGCCCAGGATAGCCAAGCACCTTGGCCCAAACAGTGCCGGCGCCTGGGTGTGGAACAGAGCAGCAGGGGTGTGGGGACAGAGGTCCCCGGCTCTCCAGTTCCCCAGCAGGAAACTGAGGCACAGAGAGGGAGGAGTCAGACACCGCCAGAACTCAGACCTGAAATTGCTCCAGCACCGCCTGCTCCTCTCCAGAGTCCTTGCACATAGACATCTTCTGTCCACCCACGTGCCTCCAAGGCCATGGAGACTCCGGTGTCTGGGAAGGAAGGGCGGGGAAAGGAGTGGGTCTGGGGATGTAGAGTCTGAGGTGGGGGCACAGGTCCAGAGAAGCAGAGCTAGAAAATCAGAGAGAGGGCGAGACCCGGATATGCAGAGACAAAGGCAGAGACCGAGAAGATGGAGAGAGACAGGGAAGGAGAGATGGAGGCAGAGAGAGAAAGAGGGGCCTAGAGGGAGAGAGGCTGAAAGAAGAAAGAAAGAGAAAAGGAAAAAAAGAAACAGAGAGGCAAGGTTCCTGAAGGCCAGGGGCCTGCATGCAGGGGCAGTGTCTGGCCTGGAGGGGCCTGTGAGGAGGACAACTCGGGGCACGGGAGCAGCAGCCGTCAGCCCAGCTGGGCCTCTGCTTTCCTGAGCCGCCCTCCTCCTCCTCTGGGGCCTGGGGGCCGTGACTGGCCCCGGCAACCTGATATCCACCAAGACTCTCCCCAGTCAAGGACGTGGGAGGCGCTGCCCTGTCTCCAGTAATGCTGTCACCTTGTCAGCCCCAGACCTCCGTCCTGACACCCTCAACATCTCATTGCCTGCCACCTTCATCACTCTGGCCCCCGGAATCTGTTCTCCCAGCATCCCTTCACCCCATCACCCATCACCCTGTCCCCATCATGTCCTGGGGCAGCGGGCTGGCGAGGGGCGGCGTGGCCAGGCCTGGCCGCACATGCACCGGATGAGCTTAATTACCGCGAAACCTAATTCTTCAAGGCTGCGTGCACCGGTCAGTGGGGACTTGCGCGTGTTTTCCTTGGCTGTCTTCTGACAACAGGATTAGGGGAAGAGAAAGTAATTGGGGTGGGAGTGCTGCAGCCCAGGAGGGGCCCTGCCTGCTGCTCCGTTCAGCAGACCCCACCAGCACTTCCGGATGCCAGCCTTGGTGGGACGCTGGGCCCGAAGTGGGTCTTGGCCTCTGCGCGATTGATATCAGGGCTGGATTGCTCTCCTGGGCAGGGTGGTCCTGTGAACTGCAGAGTGCTGAGGAGCATCCCCAGCCTCCACTCCCCAGATGCCAGTAGCACTCCCTAAGTTGTAACAACCAGAAATGTCTCCACATGTTGTAAAGGGGACCCAAACTTGCCCCCGTTTGAGAACCACTGGTAAGAGACACCTCAACTCTGCTTGGAGTGGGTTGGGGGACACAGACGCTGCACAGGCCCAGGGGAGAGTGGTGAGTGCCAAGAGGCAGAGGGGGTGCCCACAGTAGGAAGGGCGAATTTCCACTTGGGTTGGGGAGATGCTATTTGAAGGCTGAGTTGAAATTGGCCAGGTGGGAGAGGGCGGCAGAGACATCGCAAGGGCTGCCTGGCCAAGTTGGGAGGTGGAGGCAGCCCTCACTGGGCAGAGAGCTGGGGAGGGGACAGAAAGGGCACATGAGGCAGAGTTGGGAAGGCCACACCCAAATCTGGGAGGGCAGCTGCTGTCTGTGGACCAGGGTCTCCATGGTGGGGTGTGTACAGCCCAGGGATCAGATTAGGGGTGATGGCAACAACAAATATGCATTTTAAAAGCTAGAGGCATGAGAAAGAAACTAGGCATGACTGCTGTTAAACTCCCAAGTGTGGCTTGTGCCCCCTCGCTGGCACCTTCACGCAGGTCCTCATAGGGGACTTCGTGGGTGACATTATCCAGTTTTAACAGAACCAATATACCCAAGATGGGCAGCTGCCTAAAGTTAGGCCAGGGCCTATTGAAACAGCATCAATGACACAAGCCCTGGAAACAGTACCGTTTCGGTGGGAGCCAGGTTCCCTCGGGGGTCCATGCAAGTTAGCTCAGTGTCCACAGAGCAGCCCTGGGGGGTAAGAATGATTGCTAGCATCCTTTTTCCAGGTGGTAAAACTGAGGCACAGAGTGGTGAAGCAACTCTCTCAAGGTCTCACAGATCCTAGAGGCCAGCCCGGCTGTGTGGACATCTGTGTCAGAGTCCAGGCTCACCGAGTCCTCCACTCAGGACTTCATGCCGAGCACGAGGCTGCCTAAACTTTTGCTGCACCTTCAAATATTACCAAGTAGAAGCAGGATGGGCAGATCTTTTCCAGATAAGTAAACCTACCTATCAGGTGGAGGGTCCCAAAATTCCTTTCCTGGGGTGGTTTCGGCAAAAAGAATTTGGAGTTAAGTGCCCTAGGCGAAGAGGGAGGGTGTCCGTCAGGGAGCACAGATCTGATTTGAGCACCAGAAAGGCGGTGGGTGCAGGTTGAGCCTGGGGTACAGGCTGCATGGGGATGGGGGATGGAGGAAGTGAAGGTGAGGTGGTGGCAGGAAGCCTAGGCTCTGGAGCACAAGGTGCCACCTGTGTCAGTACCAACTGTCATAGAGGGAGGAAGGTGACCAAGGAGTCATGGTTGGCTCAGCCACGGCACTCCCCCTGTCCGGACTTCCTAGGCCTCAGGTTGCTGCTAGTTGAAGCCTCTTCCTGGGACTCCAACCCTCCCAGGTCTTGATTTTCATGCCTGATAAAAGCTGTTGGCTCCTTGGGCAAGTCAAGGGCGGGAGTGGGGGCGGTGGGACAGGTTAGGAAGTAGACGGTGTACTGACTTCAGGGCAGTGCCTCCCTCCACTGTCCTTTCTACGGAGCTGGGCAATGCACTGGGACGTGACTAGGCCTCGGGTGGACGGTCCAGGGAGCAGAGGCTTCTGGTGCCCGGTAGCACATCCCAGGACTTCTCCCAGAACTGCCACAAGATGCAATGTGTCCCTAGCTCCTGGCGCACCCGGTGGGAAGCCTTTCAGGTGTGCCAGCCCTCTGGCTTCTACCCTCTGCCTTCAGTGAGCTTTTGTCTGTTTGCTGGGGGCTCAGGGCAATCACAGCACACGCACACACACGCACACTTTCACACACACAGTTTCACACACACAGTCACATGCGCACACCCAATCAGAGCACACACACACTCACATGCACACACCCAATCACAGCACACACACACACACACATGCATTTACCCACACTACATTCTCACATGTACACACACACTCACATGCACACACACTTGCTCACACACAATCATGTGCACACACCCACACTACACTGTCATATGTACACACACATGCACAAACTCACACTATATTCTCACACATATACACACTCGCACAAACACTTGTTCTCTCTCACACACACAGACACACACACACACTGGTCCACACACACATGTTCTCATGTACACATGCACAAACACACACCTGCACACACAAATGCACATCCTTCAGCACCTTTGGAGTGGGGAGGCGTCATGTAGTGGAGGACAGCATTTGGTGTCATGTGACCTGAGGCCAATGTCTGCTCACCTTTGTCCCAGTATAGATCCTAGGCCCTTTGAGACTCGATTTTCTCATCTCATTGTAGGCATCGGAAATCCAAGTCCAAGGCTGAAGTATGTGTCTGACAAGCCCAGGGTAGGTCTGCCTTCAGGCACAGCTGGATCCAGTGGCTGCAGTGTGCCCCTCTCTGCAAGCTCATTCTCACATGGTCTCTCCCCTTGCAAAGCCAGAGCTGGCGTGGGCACCCAGGGAAGACTTGTGTCCTATCAGTGGTCAGAGGAAGGGGCATGACCGCTTCCCCACTGACCCCAGTTGAGGCTCTGACTGGGTGAACTTGGTCTTGTGCATTGATGGCCTGTCATGGTGCTAGGCAGGCCAGTGCATCAGGACCCCTGCACTAGGATGGGGTCTGATCCATCAGAACCATACAGATGCAGAAGGGAAAAGGTGTCTGTGTGAAATTGGGGGGCTTGTCCTGGAACAGGAGGGAAAATGCCAAAAGGTCACGCCATGGAGACACTGAGTGGGCAGTCAGTAGGAAAATCCCCTACAAAATGCAAAGTGCTGGCCTCTGGGGTTGTGCTATAGGGCAGTGGCCAGGAATAGTACCCTGGGTGCACCCCCGTGTCTCTGGTTTGTGGTCTTATCCTGCTTGGCAGGCACTCCACAAAGCTTCTCACAGTCTAAACTCCAGGTGCAGGCAGGCACCCCATCCTGCAGAGGATGGATCTGAGTCCTTGTCCGAGTTCACTCAGCTGGGAAGTGAGAGCGATGGGGGTCATGGTGGAACCTTGGGCACAAGAATGCCATGGGCCCCGGTTGGGGACAGAGGAGGTCTTAGCAGGAGATACAAAGCAAGCCGTGTCGAGTGCTGGGTGAGGCAGGAGGGCCTGGGGTGGGACCTCTGATGGGGGGTGCCTGGAGGGGCCTGGAATTTGGTGGGGCCCATGGCAAGACCAGGGGTGGGGAGTTGGGGGGGCATCTTGTGGTGTGGTGGGGCCTGTGGTGAGACACAGTGGGGGTGGGGAGGTCTTGTTATGGGGGGTTGGATCCGATCCTGGGTGCAGGGGGCTTAAAAGTGCTAGAGTACACAGTCACAGTGCTGTGCCCTGTGCCATGCGGCCTGCATTTGGAAACCATTGTTTCCTCATTCCTTCCTTCCTTCCTTCCTTCCTTCCTCCTTCCTTCCTTCCTTCCCTCCTTCCCTCCCTCCCTCTCCCCTCCTCCCTCCCTTCCTTCCTTCCTTCCTCCTTCCTTCCTTCCCTCCTTCCCTCCCTCCCTCCCTCTCCCTTCCTCCCTCCCTCTCTCCCTCCCTCCCTCCCTTCCTTCCTTCTTTCCTTCCTTCCTCCCTCCTTCCCTCCCTTCGTGCAAACATCCTCCCTGGGCCAGGACCAGAGGCAGAACTGGCCCAGGAGAGGCCGACCCATCTGCAGCTTCCCTAGAAGCTCTGGCGCCTCCTTCCCACAAGTCTCCTCCTGGAATGAGACCCGCCTGCCTGTGGACTCTCTGGCCTGGAGCTGGCAGCCTGTGCCCTGGCTGCACCTCTCACACTGCGAGCTGTAGGCAGGGCTTTCTGCTTCCACGTCCCTTGCTGCCTCTCCACTTAATTGAGTGAATGCACTTCTCTATTTTTGGCCTGCATTTGGTTTCTGCCACTTGTCACCAAGATATCATCACCTCGCACCCATTTCCACAGCTCCCACAGCCTCTTGGCCTCAGCCTCCTCTCTGTAACCTGGGCTACTGATACCTTAAAGCAGAGCTCGACGACACTGTGGGCCTGGGCCCATCCTCAGAGTCTCCAGGCTGAAGGAGCGAGGATCTGAACTACAGACCAGAGGGGCCCTGCAGCAGCTCATCAGCAGGTGGGTGACCCCGGCTCTACCCTCTTGTCTTGAGATGGCTATGTTTCCTGCTGGTTCTGGCCCCATCTCTAAACCACCTCCCTCCCTCCCTCCCTGGCACAGGAGCTGGCATGTGTTTACTGAATACTGCCAATGCCGCATGATGGTTTGTTACTGTCCTTAGCAAAATGTAGAGCAAGAAGCAGGACATTTCTTGAAACGGAGGAGGATAGCCATTCTCTCTAGCTAGAGTGTAAGTGACACCCTCTCAGCTTCGGAGAAATCCTAGTTTTCTTTGTTCAGCCTGAGACTATATCTCTGTTTAGCTGTGAAGTCCTCATTTCAGCTTGCGGTCGACTAAGACCCTTAGATGATTTCACCGGAGCTCTTGCCATACCGTGGATGTGAATCTCATTATGCTGGGAGCTGGGGCTCCGGGGTGGTTTTTCCTCGAATCTTGACACTAGCCAAGCCTTGTCCTTATCGGTGTATTCCAAAGCTACTTTTGTCTCTAGTGACTTGAGGTGCCTCTCCTACCTCGCTTCATTTCATACAGGGGCTGAAATGTCACCATCTGTCATTCCTTCGGTTTCTTCCTCGGAGGTCTCTATTAAAAATACAAATGTTCTCTGGGCAGAAAATGGCCTGGATTAGGTAAGTTTTTCCAAACTCCAGCCCTGTAGGCACCACCTTCAGGCTTGGCCAGAGCTGTGTGCCTCGGGAGCTCATGTATTTAACATTATTCTTGCACTGGGCCTCGTCCTGACCCATTGTACTTCGTGGTGCTCCCAGAAGCCATAACTACAAAATGATGTTTGCTGGACAAATTATGCTTTTCTAAAGTGTGCCCTGGTGACTATTATAATCTGTGTGCTACCTCCCCTCCTCTGGCTCATGGTGCTCTGCATGATGAGGGCTGAAGCCGGCTCCTTTCACGCCCTCAACTCCTCATTCCCTGGCATCTGTGTCCTTTGCAATTGCTCCTGGGAGGAGGCCGGATTTCCTACCCTTGACTGCTTGGACAAGTGGGATGCAGCTGTGGTCCTAGCCCTTGACGTGCAGAGTGTGCGTTTGTGCTACTGCTTCCCTCTTGTACATGTGACATTGCCCCAGGATGAATTGCCTCTATGGGGCACTCACATGCCTGTTGGTCCAAGACCTGAGGCAGTCAGCCTGCCCCATCGAGTTCAGTCTCCCTCAGTCCATCGTCAGCCAAACCTCAGCTGAGCCGCAGGTATGGAGCCAAATCCCTGCTTCTGTCGTATTGCTAAATGCGTGCTTGTGTGCTAACTGTGAGCTGTTGTGGCTGTTTACTATACAGCATCTTTGCAGCCACAGCTAAGCCCTGCAGTGGCCTGGCAGGATGAGTGCTAGGCTTCCCAAGGGGCTCCTCTGGCCACAGGAGCCCTGCAGTGGGAAGACCCAGCATTGCATGTCCTCCTGTGGGAAGATGGGTAGTGAATGGTAGCACAGGCTATGGCCGCTGAAGCTGAATGAGGAAGCTGGGGGCTCCAGCCCCACCTGGGCCATTGACTCGCTGGAGGCTTTAAGCCTCTCCCTCTCTGGGGTGACCTTCTTACCTGTGGCACAAAGAGGCTGGACTCAGGCTCTGACGTCTGGGTCACTCTGATCTGCCCTGGTTCACCGGACTGTGTGTAATAAGCCACCCTGAGGTGGGGTTCACTGTAGTGCCCCTGCAGGACCACATGGCAGCAGGTGGCTCCTAGTGATGGGTTCAGTTATGACCCCATACTGAGCTGTCCCTGAATAGTAGCATCTATTGACTTCCATTGAGGGGTCCTGTGTGCCACACATAGTGCTACAGCCCTTTAGGGCGAGTGTATCAATCCACAGCTGAGGCAGCCCAGGCAGGTCTGTCACTTGTCCTGTTGTGTGGGTGACCAGACTGAGCCCAGAGAGGTGAGGTGACTGCTGAGCCCCAGGGACGGTGGGGCCCACATTCAACCCCAGGCCCACCGAATCCCTCACTGGGGAGTTTCTGGTGGTCTTCAGCGTGCCCCAGACCCTCAATGGCCCGTATCAGCTTCCATATCGGCATAACCAACCACTAGACACTTGGTGGCTCAAACTGCAGAAATTTATTGTCTCTCAGTTCTGGAGGCCAGAAGTCTGAGATCAGCGTGGCAGCGGCGTTGGTTTCTTCTGAAGCTGTGAGGGAGAATCTGCCAGGCTGTTCTCCTAGCCCTGGTGTTTGGCAGCAGTCTTTAGCGTTCCACAGCTTGTAGGGGAATCACCCACTGTCTGCCTCCACCTTCACGTCGTGCGCCCCTGTGTGTGTCTCCAAACTTCTCCTTTTTATAAGGACAGGGTCTGCTGGATTAGGGACCCCTGTGCCATTATGACCTCATCTTAACTAATTACCTCTGCAACGACGTCTTTCCAAATGAAGTCACATGGAGAGGTATTTGAGTTAGGGCTTCAATATGTACATTTGGTGGGGGCATAATTCAACCCACATTAGCTCCTGCAGCGTGGCTATCAGAGCCTTGGTTGGTTGTTGGTTGCTGGGGTGTAGGGGTGTCGACTTGGCAGGGTGTGCCCCTCTTCGAGGAAGCTGGGACAGCCCCTGTGTCTGTGGAGGCCTGAACCGCGGTGTGGCCCCCAGGGAGAAAGGCAGGGACGGGGCTGTGTGTGTAAGTCACAGCTTTGCCAGAACAGTGTCAGGGCGCTGTTGTGCAAATGCTCTCCCACGATGACTCCCACCCCAAACTGCAGAAAACCCTGCCTCTGGGACAGGACAGTGGTGGGGGCCAAGGGAGGAGGAGGCCTGTCTCTGAACACTTGCCGCTTGTACAGTTTGAATTGTGAACCATGTAAAAGAATTACAAAAACAGTTTTTGAAAGTTCTTATTAAAAATAGCTCTAACTCTAAAAAACAGGACCTACCTGGTAGGCAGGACGAGGAGCCAGTGAGCTGTTGGATGGAAATGCCCGCCCCCGCCTGGCCCCCGCTAATGGTGCTGCTATTCTTAGCTCCCGAACGGTGCTGGCCTCTGAGGTGGCTCCAGGCTTGGCGGGCTTGGCAGCCCTGGGACACACAAGGTCCTTTTAACCCCCACGGCCCAGAGGAGCCCTGGGAGCCCACCCTGGGCCTGGCCTCATGTGGATCAGCTCAGGGGACAAGCTAGATCCGGGAAGCAGGAGGTGGTCAGGCCGTCTCAACGCAACAGCCCAGCCCCAGCCCCATCCCGGCCTGGGCCTCCTGGCTGCCTTCGAACAGGTGGGAAAATCCCCGTCGCCTCTCCCTTCTTGCACGAAGCCTTTTCCGCCCCCGCCAGCCCTGCTGCCAGGCCAGGCGGCCCGTGGGCCTTGGCAACCTGGTTGGAGCCTCCAGCTGGGCGGATGATGGATGGGGCCACGTCAGCACCCGCCTCAGAGTGGATTTTGTGTGTGTTTGACATTTATTTACTGTCCGTATAAACACTAACACCTATGAAGCATGCTCGCCGTGTGATAGCTTGGCTAAAGGCAGCTCTTAAGTACATAAATTATGTGCACCTCGCTAATGAACGGTTTGACAGGCGGGAAGTTTTATTTACCGCTGACCCGAGTTTTCATATAAAACCAGGGCACCGGCAAGCCAGGATTTGTGCACCGTCATAGTCTTGCCTATTCAGACTCCAACTCATTTCTTTTTCTTTCTAAAAAATTTCTCCTCCGTCTTCTTTTTTTATTTCCCTCTTTTAAAAGCTTGACATAAAGCTGAGGTCTATGTATAACCGTGCTGCCTGGAGCAAGTGTCGGGGGGAGCCAGCCCATCTGGCGGCAGGCTCTTCTGACGGGCGTATGCTTGAACAATATGTGGTTTGACAAATTTCAAGGCAGGCTTATGAAAAAATAACAGTGGTGCAGCCGTCTCGGTGAGTGCCTGTCCACCTGCGGGCACGGGCAGGGGTGCCAGGCCGTGTGAGTCAGGATGCCCGGCGGGGGATTAGGAGGCCTGTGTAAATCACAGTCATCTGGCACGTGTGGACACATCAACGTCCCAGCTCCTGAGACCTGGGGTCTGCCCAGGGCCAGGTGCCACTGGCGATACTGGCAGCCTGTCCCCTGTGACCATGTGGGGGTGCACTGCTCTCAGTAGGACGTCTGCTGCCTGGAGAGGAGGGTATGCCCCAAGGCCTGGCCAGGCATCTCTGGGCATCTGCCTCGTCAGCCCTCAGGAGGCCTTGAGACACTCCAGGCAGGGTGGTCCCCTGGTCAGACATTCCTTGGGCATTTAGTCTTTTCATCTGAGAGGGGGTTGCAGTGGACCCCCTCACCCCGGCCAAGCTACAAGGGTAGAGCCCTCTGTCTGCCCAATGCTGTGGAGTCAGGCGGGGCTGAGTTGCACTGGGGGCTGGCCTCCAGGCGCCCCTCTCTGCAGGCCCTACCTGGCCACTTAGGGCCATGGCCCAGGGTTACCACATGCTGTATGAGGCCTAAAGCCATTTCGATCCTTCTCTGTGCCTTGGTTTCCCCACCTGAAAAGTGGAGGTAGCACCAGCCCCTGCCTATCAGGGCTGCAGTGAGGAGATTCAAGGGCACAGTGCGTGCTAGGGGCAGAGTGAGCCCCTGCCAGCCTTCGGCCAGCCTGTGCAGTGTTTCATTTCACCCCGGCAATACCTTGTGTGCAGGGAGGAAAGAGCCTTCCTCAAATCCTGGAGTTGGCCTTTGCGGGGCCTGATGCCCCTGCTCCTCCCCAGCAACCCCGCCTGTGGGGTCTCCACTGACCCAGTCAGACCCAGAGTCACTGCGATATTGGCCAGAGGCTTTCTGTGGTGCGGGGGCTCTTGTCAGGAGGGAGACAGCAGCCTGCAGTATGACCTGTGTCTATGGGGCCTCCGGATGGCCTCTGAAGCATGTGGCAGGGGACGGCCCAGGGACTCTGTCTTTATGGGTATCTGAATATCAGCCATTCTGTTCTGAGCATCCTGAGTAGGTGCCCACTTCAAAGATGAGGAGGTCCAGATGCCTGCCCAGCCCACCCGCTGCCTCTTAGTTTGGGGTGTAGTGGGACCCCCAGAGACACTGACATTGCTCATGAGGT
This sequence comes from Aotus nancymaae, assembly GCF_030222135.1. NCBI lineage: Eukaryota > Metazoa > Chordata > Mammalia > Primates > Aotidae > Aotus > Aotus nancymaae. The sequence goes on from NW_026988455.1 coordinate 25,348,131, forward strand.
CACGCTACAGCCAGCTCCACACCTGCAGCACAGGAAGCACCTACGGGTGACAGCAACATACTGGGAGTCGGGGCTGTGAGGAGTTGCCTCTCTCCCGTCACCAGCCGTTCCCCATGGCCTCTGTCCTGGGATTTCCCCAGCCACCTCAGGTGAACCAGCGCCCCATACCTCCTGGGCACACATTTCTCCCTGCAGGTTACCACGCCCGCATCTGAACTCCCACCAGGGCAGGAACTGGTTCCCTTTTCTCTGGGTCTTTGGGACTCAGTATACAGAAGGTGCTTATAAGAGTCACGGGAAGGATAGGAGGCAGGAGGTGCAGAGACCTCCAACCAGATAGTGCTGAACTGCAGGGACCTTGAGGAGCTGGGCAGTTGTCCCCAGGCCCTGCTCTTTCCAAGACCACTGCAACCGCCAGGCCCTGTTCCTCTTGCTTCCTGCATGAACCTGGGCGACTATTCCTCGCTCCTGGAGTTCTAATCTCATTCTCTACCCAGCAGCGGTGATGAAACCCACTGGAGGCCTGCTGTGCCCAAAACAGGTCTAGGAGGCTGTGGGTCCACAACAAAGGGCAGCTGGTGGGTGTGGCTGTAGGTACACAGGAATGCCGCAAAGCCAGGAGGCCTTCCTGGAGAAGGTGGCATGTTGGTCATAGAAGGTTAGAGGATACGGCTAGGAGGGGAAACTCTGCAGCACAAGAAAAGCCTCAGACCCCAGAATGGCTGTGCTGTGGTGGCTGCTTGGAAGCTACATGGCGGCTGAGAACCTGTCGGGCAGGGGTGGTGCTATCTCCACAATTGCACCCGGAGACTGTGTGGACCCCTCTGAGGCTCAGGAAGGAACGAAAGCTGCCAAGGTCACAGAGCAAGTAAGTGTGGAGCCGGCACCAGCCACCAGACTGCCCAGCTCTGCATCCCAGCTACAGGGACCACTCAGAGGCCCACAGAACAGGGCCACGTGCCGCCAGCTTTATTAAATTCATATTTCCACCTCCGTCCCGCACAAATATCTGTATTTACCATCAAGCTCGACAGTATTTATTTTCTAAAGTAGTTCTGTTTAAACAAGGAGTTTCTCTCTTAAATTCATCGACTCCAATTTCCTGTGGCCCCAGCCCTCCACGGAGCTGACATTAATCATTTGCATGACTGCAGGTTCTGTGGCCACCAAGGGCCTCCGGCAGGCGGCGGCCATGGCGCCGGGCTTCGCTGCGGCTTCCCCTGACTCTTTCAATTAAAGCCAGGGAATGGGATACTCTGTCTCCTCAGAGTGACCAGAGGTGGAGTGTGGCTGGAAGGGGCAGGAAGCAGGACCAGCTCAGCAGCTCCTGGCTCCCTGCCTGGTTCAGTCTGTTAGAGCCGGCTGACCTCTGCCAGCCTCTTTGCTCAGACTGCCCATCATGAGCTACACTCCAGCTGCTATCTGCATCCAGCACTGGCCCCACCATGGGCACTCAGTGTGCCTCACTTTACTCATCCATGACATGGGGACACCATGTGTCCCTGCTGCATCTGCTGCACTGAGGCGGCAGGTGCACACAGAGCGCCAGCTGCCACTTCAGCTGTTTTCACTGATATTTAGTGCCGTTGGCAGGGAGAACACCAGGCCCAGGGCTAGCCCACAGCACATGCTCCGAGGGGTTCCTTCCTATCTTGTTCACAGTCTCATTCCCTTAGCAAGATGACCGGGCACAGTGGCTCATGCCTGTAATCCCAGCGCTTTGGGAGACTGAGTGGGAGGATCACTTGAGGCAGGAGTTTAAGACCAGTTTGGGCAACATATAGAGATCCCGTCTCTATTTCTCCATTTCAACAAAAGTCTCCCACAGCATAATATACTCTAGCCCCGTCCTTGGCCTCTGCATAGGTGGGGTGGTGCATACAACTTGGGAGACCTGCTACCCTCTTCTGGGGGCTGACCCCCCCAACTTCAGGGCCCTCTGGATTTCTAAAGTGTGAAAGGGCCACCGGGAGAAAACTCTGGGCTACGTACCCTCTTCCCTCACCCACCCCTCTCTAGCCGCACAGCTCTCCTGCTCCTGTCAGTTTCCTATTGGGCATCTCCGTGCAGTGCCGTGAGCTGTGACAGCCAGGGCAGCCTGGCCAGCAGCAACAGCAAGAAGGGAATGAACGGGAAGATTATGAGGTCATGGGAGAGCTCAAAAGCTGCGGGGAGGCTAGCGTTTAGGATTTTGAAAGAGACAAGAGGATCAGCCACGGGAGACCTTGAAGGCAGAGCTGACGGTGACGATGTTAGTACAATATCAGCTAAGGTCCGCTGAGTGCTCACTGTGTGCTGGGCACCATGCTGAGCACGTGCACATACAGCCTCATTGAATCCTCGCTGCAGCCCTGCCAGCATGTACCATAGCCCATTATGAAAACTGAGGCACAAAGAGGGTGAGCAGCTGGCTGGAGGTTGCACAGCTGGTGAGTGGTAGAGTGGGGATTTGGGCACTTGACCTTGGACCCCAATCACGATGCTGGGTTTGTTTCTGTAGGCTGCATAGGGCCCTCAGTTGGGGACCTTTTAGGAAGGAGGCAGCTCCTGCTGGGGCCAGTCCTCACACCTCTGCACCGTGGAGGGATTTCAGGGGAGGATGGAGCCTTTGGCTTCATGCCCACCTCTCAACAAGGGGAGAAGAGGCCTCGGAGCAGCAGTCCCAGCGGATTGTCTCCAAGGGAACGGGGAACCTTGGAAAGAAAGCTAGACACTTTGGGAGGTCAAGGTGGGAGGATCACTCGATCCTAGGAGTTTGAGACCAGCCTGGGCAACATAGAAAGATCCTGTCTTTTTTTTTTTTTTTTTTTTAAAAAAAAAGAAAGCTTGTTTCTTTAACAAGGTGTTATGAATTCCAGCCAGCCCCAAGATTCCTCTTGTTCACCAGAAGGACTGAAAATGTCCTAAAGTCAGCAATACATTTCTCACTCTTATTCTACAGTAGGGAAGCTGAGGCCCAGAGCAGGGACAGAAGCTATATCAAACTTCCAGATGCTCCTGTGCCATCCCAAAGCATCTCTTCAAGGTGCCAGCAACAGCAGTAGTTTCTTAGTTTGCAGCCCACCGCCACCATCTCTGATCAAAACTCCAAAGATGAGTGGAGGCCTGTGTCCATTGGCTATTGCCATGAAACAATTCACCTTAAGACTTAGTGGGTGCAAGGACAACAATTATTTAATTGCTTGAAATTCTGCAATTCGGGCAGAGCTGGGCAGGAGCTGCTGGTGTGTGCTCCAGTGGCATTTGTGGAGCCCGTTGGGTCAATTCAACCGAAGCTGCAGGCTCCAGGACAGTCCTACTTGCACTCCCGGCACCTCTATTAGGGCTGGGGATGGGCACCTCTCGCCTCCCACCCCTTTCTATTCCCAGGGCTTCACTCTCCATGTGGCGTCCCGTCCTACCGGTCTAGGAGGCCAGAGCTCTCTGAGAGGGAACCTCCTGGGAAGTGGATGTGGGGGCTGCAGACTCCATAAGGGAGCAGAGGATGGAGATGGGGTGTGGGAACAAGGGAGGAATTAAGTCTCATCTTTTCCAGGCCCAGGCTGCTTCAGGGGCTCGGTCCTGTTGCTGAGAGATGGGTAAAGGAGAGTGAAGACAGGTGAGATCTGGGTGTTGGATGGGGTCTTGGGGTGAGGGTGGGTTGAAGTGAACAGAAGTAGAGGGACTGTTATGGACTGAATTGCATTCCCCAATCCATATGTTGAAGCCCAATGTGACCTCAAGACAGATATTGCTATTTTCCCCATGTTACACATGGAGACTGTCCTAGTTCCTTAGGCCCACCATAATAAATGACCACACATTCAGTGGCTTAAACAATAGAAATTTATTCTGTCACAGTTCTGGAGGCCAGAAGTCCAAGATCAAAAGGCTCTAAGGGAGGTATCTTCCCATTTCTCGTGGGTCCAGGAGTCCTTGGCTTGTGGCTGCATCACTCCTGTCTCTGCCTCCACCATCCCATGGCCTCGTCCTTTCTGTGGATCTCTGTGTGTCCTCTCTTCTAATAAACATGCCTGTCATTGGATTTAGGACTGCTCAATCAATCCAGCATGACCTTGTCTTGACTGATTACATCTACAAAACCTTATTTCCAAACAGGATTATACTCTTGGGTTCTGCTCAGACAGGACTTTTGGGGGACTTTGAAATCTCTTTCTCTAGTCCCACAGCCCAGGCAGCAGAGCTGGAACTCCCACCCTGAGGACTCCCCACCCAGCTTAGCCCCCACAAGGAACTCTCCTCCTCTCCTCTGGGGGTTACTGAAAGCCTAGCAGTTGGAGGTTTGTGGTGCAGCCAGCCCCTGGCCCACCTTCTGTGCTCTGAGAACCATAGAGTAGAATACAAACAGCATCAGAGGGGTGGTCAGGACTGCAGGGGCCACCCTGTCCCTCCTTTTCTCGTCTGTGACTGTCTATCTCCTGGCAGAGTTGGAGGTTGGCACAGTGGGATGTGCAAGTACAGAAGGGGCAGAGGCCTGGAGTCACCCATCTCCCTTAAGCCCCCACTGCAAGGTAATGCAGATATGGCTGTTGAGACACCTGGTTCTCAGGCCAGCATTGAAGTGTCAGCCTTTTCCTTATCTCTTAAGTTTTTTGGGAGGCATGTCTCAGCCCATGGGTGCCACTATAGCAAAATACCTGAGACTGGGTAGTTTATACACAATAGAAATGTATTTTTTTATAGTTCTGGAGGCTGGGAAGTCCAAAATCAAGGTGCCAGCACTGGAGTCTGGTAAGGGCCTTCTTGCTGTGTCCTCACAGAGTGGAAGAGTCAAAGGGAGCAAACCCACTCCCCCAGTCTTTTTAGAAGAGCCCTGGTCCCATCCATGAGGGCTCTGCCCTTGTGATTTAGTCACTCCTAAAGTCCCCACCTCTTTACACTGTCATGTTGGCCATTAAGTTTCAGCACATGAATTTTGTGGCATACATTCACACCACAGCAGGGCAGGGGACAGCCTTCAAATCTGTAAGTAAAACCTGCAGGCAATAGCTCTTGAAAAAAATAAAACCTTACAAGTTAAGATTAATGTCCCTGTGGATGGCCACACCCTGCCAAATCCCTGACCCACCTCCAGAAGTGACTACCTTTGCCTGTTTGGAGCACATTCCTTTAGACAGTAAAAAAAATGCCTTTATTTACATGCACATGTGTGTGTAGAAAATACGTACTATTGCATTATGGTACTTAACTCATTTTGTCAAAATTTTCCATAGACAGAATGGTCAAAGACCGTGTGTCCTCACTGCCGAGCCTCACCCATCACCTGCTCACAGCCAGTCTTGGCTTCTCTGAGACCCTCCCCCAATCCCAGTCATCCTCAACTCCCTGGCAAGTGTCTCGGGGTGTGTCTGCCTCCACGGGCAGGGCTCCCCTTTTCTTAAATAACATCATTCCATCAGCACTCTCACCAAAGTCAGCAAGTGTTCCTTAAGATTATCTAATGCCCAATCAGCCTCCAAATTTCCCCAGTTGTCTCAAAAATGTCTTCTCAGGCTTGGTTTGTTTGCCTCAGGATTTGCCGGGCTGTCAAAGGCCTTCGTGGGACGCTGCTCTGGGCCCCACCGTGCCGGCATCTCCGAGGCCCATCCTGCCCAAACACGCAGAGGGCTTCCTGCCTCCTCGCTGCCCTGTAGCTTCCTTCTTCACTCAGTCACACCTCTATTGATGAAGACACACTTAGGTGGGTCCAGGGTTTTGCTACAAAAACAAGCCTGCAATTAACATTCTTCATTTTCTCCTTAGCCCTCCTGGGTGTTTTTCTAGGGACAATGGTTTGCTGTTGGGCAGATATTTCCTCTCTCTGAGCCATGGCTTCCCCCCTCGGAGAAGCAGAGGTGCAGAAGGCCGAGATTCTAACAGTATCTGATATTCTAAGAGGAAGACTCCATCATATACCCTGAGGCCACATTGTTCTGAGCAGAGGGAGGCAATGGTGTGGGAGAGAAGTCCCATTGTGGTCACCGGTCTTCAGACTCCACAGAGGGGACACTGGCATGGGGGAGGAGCATCCTGGGGCCATCTCAGGATCTGCCCTTAGGATCTGCCCACCACACTGCCCAGGAGAAGGGCCGATGGGACTCTAGCAGTGAGAGCTGGGTCTGGGGACACAGGAGTGGAGTCTGGGAAGTGGGGTGTGGGTTGCAAAGCAGGAAGGGATCCCTCTCCTGCATTCATTTGGGCAGGAGTGCCAGGGAGAGCAAAGCTGACATGCACGGGTTCCTGTCCAGGCCCTGCCTCTCACTCTGCCCTTGACCTCTCCAGGTCAGTGCCCCTACCTGTGAAATGGTCACAGGGACAACGTGCTCTTCCTGGGCTTGCTATCAATGCAGCAATGCACACACATGACTCCAGCGCATCGAGCACATAGAAGGGGCCCAAGAAATGTCACTTCCTTTCTCCAGGCCCAGGCTGGGCCTCAATTCAGAGCTCAAGCAGGTGCTACTGGCTGCCTGGCCTGGCCCATAGCAGGAAGTGGGGTCTTTGGGGTGACTTCCTGGGCAATGCCAGTGACTCTGTTTCCCTCTGAGTCCCACCGAGGAAAGACCCCAGCTTGTGGCCAGGAGCACTGGGCTGGGTTCAGAAAAAGGTATTGCAGGAAAGGAGGGCCCTTCCCAGTGCTAGCGACAAACCCCTCTTACCTCAGGTCCTCAGGTATGTTCTGGGAACGGCTTTCGGAGCCCTTTCTGTAGATGTTTTTGACATTCATAGGTGGGGAAACTGAGGCCTGAAGAAGGAAGGCAGGCAGAGTGACTCAACAACAGGCTCAGAGTGAGTTGGGGCAGGGCTAGGACAGACCCAGAGATGGGCCTCTTCCTACCAGGTCCCGAGGGCAAAGGCTACATATCTGCTGGGGTCTTCTCTTTCGTAAAGGGCCTCCTAGGACGTGTGGGAGGTTAGGAACCAACAAGGAGGTGGGGTGGGTTGTGGGCTGAGCCCCAGCCTAAAGGATAGAGGGAGAAGCCTGAGATGCTGTAGCCTTGAGCAGGGAGCCACTGCCACATCCCCCAAAGCCAAGAGGGCATTGGGAGAAACACCGACCTGTCTCTCCTCCCATCCTCCCAGCAGGTGGGGGCTCAGGGGCCTCTGTGGGGTAGGCTCCAGGACCCAGGGCTGTGAGTCAAGCAGGACTGGGTGGACCCTCACCTCAAGCACCCCCAGGGGGTTGTCAGAACCTTGCTGTCCCCGTGCATCCCCACCTCCCAGCAGCTATACTGTGCATGCTCGTGGGCTTAGCTTGGTACATGGGTCATGGCACAGGGAAAGGGTCGTTTTGTTCATGTTTCTATTGGGACTTCAAGGGGCAAGGGCAGGACAAGTGGAGCCAACTGTCCCACATTCTAGATGGAGGACTTGCCTCCATCTAGAGGCAAGAGGGTGGTGAGGCCGTTTTACTGGCCCCTCACCTCCCAGTGATGAGCGCTTGAGTGGAGAAGGGAGGAGGGAAGTGAGAGCAACTGGGGTCACTGCTGTGGCTGCTGGGGCTCAGCCCCACTGCAAGGCTTCGGAGACCCGGAGAGCCCCGATCAGTCACCCCAGCCAGAATGAGGGAGTCTGGAGCCATCGGCACCTTCCATGGGGCATGAGTTGGAGGTGACTCTCTGGGGGCTGTAACTCCTCATACGTGACAGGCACACTCTTACCTGGAGAATATTCTGACCCATGGGCTGCTGAGTGCCTTGTAAGGAAAGAGCTATTGGTGGGTAAAAGGAGGCCAGTGACGAGGGTGCAGGGCATTGACGCCTCTGCTGCAGGAAGACCCATGTCACCCCCAGGAGCCTCCAGGGGAAGGGTTGGGTGCGGAGTCTCTGCTGTGCAGCCAGAGCACCTTGTTTACCCTCTGCTGGTGAGGGCCACCTCCCCATGTGCCCTGTGGGTAGAAGCTGCCACACTACAGAGGGTGCCACCTGGGGCCTCTTCATAGAACGGACACAGGAGGGTGACCCAGGAAGCCACTGGAGATGAGGCTTTGCAGGGAGAGGGGACAGGAGAGACGTTCCCAGAGAACCACAGGTGTTCCAAGAAATAGCATCAGCTTCGAATGTCACCAGGCCCAGGGCACGCAGCCACCCCAGAGCCGGTTACAGCTTCTGTCCCTCGCTCTGCAAAGGCCAGTCCTGTCCGTTTCCTGCTAAGCACAAGCCAGAGCTGGTAGGCACTACAGAAATGAGAGATTTGAGGTTAAAGGACTTCTAGTGACCAAGAGCGGTCAGAGGAGATTTAGGAAGCTGCCGAGGACTTCCTGCAGGGTGGGGGGCATCTTGTCCCTAGGCAGGTTGGAAGGACAGTGGGGGAGGAGCAAAGTTGCTTCAGAGATGGGGAGACAGGCTCAGAGAAGCTCATGGCAGCCTGAGGAGGGCCCAGCTCCTGCTGTGGGCTCCACACTGCTGTCTTGGCCTCATCTTGCCACAGAGCCTTGGGAATCGCATGAGCCAGGGCTGCTCCCCAGAAGCCCAGACCCTGCAGCCCATTTTGGGGCAGTGATGGGGCCCTGAGCCCAGACGCCCCTGCTGTGTGTTTCATGCACCTGATGTGCAACCATCCCTGCCATGAGCCAGGCAGCGCAAGTCACTAAAACAAAGCTCTGGAAGTCTGACACTTTCAAATCCCTGACCTCAGGAGCCCCTGTCACCCTAAGATGGGTTTATGGCAGCAGCCCAGGGAGAGTCCCCAGGCAGCTGCCCTTTGTCTTCCCACAGCCCTCTGCCTGCCTGGGTGGGGACAGGCCCCCTCCAGGACGGCCCCTGTCTACCCCCACCTGCCACATTCTTCTGCGACAACACCCTGGTGCGGGGCAGCTGGCAGCCAAAAGCCCCACTGGCAGGCAGACAATGAGCCGGGATTAGGCCTGAGTGACAGGCCCGACAGAGCCTTGGGTGGATCCTCACTGGGGCTACTGCTACCCTGAGCCAGTGGGAAGGGCCTGGCTCTGAGCTGCAGTGATAGGTGGGCATCTGTCATTGTGGGACCACCCAGCCGCTGGGCTCTGTCCTGGGTTGGCCCCTGGACTCTGAGCATTTTCAGACTGCTTTCTTCCCTGCAGCCTTGCAGCTGGCAGGGTGGGGAGCTGAACCCAGGGCCCCAACCCTGGGGTAGTGTACAGCTGCCTGCACCAACCTGCCACCCCTCATTTCTTCTGGAAGTCTCCCAGGCAGGCAGCACTACCTTCATTTTGCAGATGAGCAAACTGAGGCAGCTCAGCCACTAGTGCTCACGGATGCTTGTGAAAGGGAGGCTGGTGGAGATTCCTCAGTGGGGGGCGACACAGGGACTCTGTGGACGGACACCAGGAGGAACAGCTCGAGCTCACCTTCCCTCCCACCCCGGGATCTGGGGTCTGCTTGTATCAGCACCCAGTGGACCTCTTGGGACAGAGATGGGGAGGCCCCACGTGCCTGCAGGCACTAAGATGTTGGAATCAAAACTGTCCAAGAAAGAGTGGGGCATGAAAGCTTCCAGCTCTCCGAAGGGCTCCTGGAGGGACTGAGGGAATGGGCAAGGTGGGCTAGGGCTATGGAGGACTTGAGCAGGACAAGGTTGTGGTCATGCTGGGGTTTGGGAATTCTCCTCTAGTGTCTGGACTGATGGAGGGGGAGGGAAGTGGTAGGACAGTGAGAATAGTCAGAGGCATTTGGGCGCTCATCCTGGGAGCCTCCTCTTCAGGGTAAACAGAGGCCGAGTGACGTGGGGCTGGTGGGGTGGAGGAGGGAAGAGAGGTCATGACTGAGGGCCTTGAGGAAGGAGGCTCAGGCAGCAAAGGGTATGCCTGGACCCCCAGGCTGGGCCAGCAGGTCTCCTGCCCTGGGTGGGCTGGGATCTATGGGAGGGAGGGGCTGCCTCTGAGGTTCCACCAAGAGGAAGGCAGTCCCCACCAGGGCCCTCTAGGTGAGAGGCCTGACTCCCTGGGCTGTCATGAGGCTCATGGCCCCTAGATGGGCTCAGGCACAGAAGCCCCTGGGAGACTGAGGTTTGCAGAGATTGGGTGACCTGCCAAGGTCACACAGGCAGTGAGCGGCTCAGGAGGGGTTTGCACAGAAGGCATCTCTTCCCTGAGGGGGACCAAGCGGGGAGGCTGCTGCTGCTCTGCTGGGAGGTGGCTGAGTGTAAGGAGGGGAGCTGGAGCCCCACCGTCTCCGCCTCTTCCCTTCAGGAGGAGCTGGAGTGATGTTACGACTTGGAAAGCTCGAGACCACACGAGAAACCAATTTTGCCTCCACTTATATAAAATAAAATAAAATAACCCCAAAGCATTTGAAGTTCTGCCTGCCTTGGCTGCCTTCCCCAGGGGTTGAGTTGGAACCACCCCGACTCTTCCTGGTGGAGGCTGCTCCAGGGACTGCCCATTCCCAGTGACTCTGGGGCCAGGCCCGGACGTGAGTCCATGGCCTCCTCTCCCAGCCCGACTCTGCTCAGCCGCTCTCATTGCCATACCGCTATTGACCAACACAGCTCCAAGTCCTAGAAAGGCAGAGCCTCAGGATGTAGACGCTTCACTCTCTGGACGCTGGAGCAATGGAAGCTAGAGCCACAGGTTCCCAGGAAATTCACAGTCCTTCAGAACCAGGCCACCCATTCCTTCCCATCGACGTCTGTGGTGGCCCAGGGAAGGGCCGTCAGCCCCGAGCAAGCGAGCCCCTCTGCAGACAGGAGCCCCTCAACCTGTCCCGTGACAGTGGTGCCACTGAGTTCTTCCCCATGGAGAGATGGCAGCTGCCTCCCACACCCTGTGCTGCCAGGGCCCCCGATCTGGGTGGGGAACAAGTCTCAAGCGGCTGCTCCTGCTCTGTGGGCACAGCTCCCTGGTCCACGGTTCTCTCTGGCCCCTCCTTCTTTCCCTAGGAGAGTCCCCTACCATCACCTCACTGGCCATTTATATCTTGGGCTGTGGGGACTGGGCTGTCTCTGGGTTCCGCGTAGCCCTGTCGGCCACTTCTAGCCTGGAGAAGGACAGGAGCCCAGGGCTCTCTTTACGCCTTGATCACACTTAGGTTGCCTCCGGCAGGAAGTCAGCGCTCCCAGGAGACCACTGTGACGACCGCGGTGCTTTCCGAGGCCTAATTTCAGTCTCGGCTGTACATCACTGCTTCTGCCTCCCCCTCTCCCCTTCCCTCTAGGGCCTCTAGCCTCTCTCTCCCCTTATTCTCCCTCCGTGATAGGATCCATTGTGTCCCCTAGATTCTCCTATGGTACCTCAGAATGTGATCTGATTTGAAGACAGGGTCTTTAAAGAGGTGACCACATTTAAAGGAAGGGAGGGGCCTAACCCGGCGCAGCAAGGCCCGAGGTGCTTTGCACCGGCAGCTCCCCAAAACGAATCCCCACCCTCCCTCACTCCCTCCCCACCCCTCTGTCTTAGAGAGGGCCACCTTGAGGCTATCAGCCTAATAGGACACAAAGACCCTGAGTCAGATCCACCTTCAGGCCCATCGTGCCCAAGGCAATGTGATGGGCTGCAAGATTTTAGGAGCAGTTTGTCTTTCAAAGGCCATTCCAACTCATCATCTGTATTTGGAGTTGAGAAGAGTTTGCTGGTTTTCTAACCTGCAGAGTTTCTGGACCCTCTCCTTTCCTGTTCTGCTCGCAATCTAACCAGGTCTCTCCTCAGCACCTGTCTGTCCTGTCATCTTTGAACAATCGCAGCCAGTGGCAGCCCGCATCCCCACCCCTGCGCCTCCCATCTCTTCTCTCAAAGCCACGCGGTCACTAGGTAAGTTCTAGTGACCATGTGGGTCCTCATCCTTCCAGCCTCTGACGCGGCATGCCTCCCACTTTGTGCACAAACACTACCCCACTGCCACACGCTCTTGCTGCTCTTTGTTTTCATCCCACCTCTGATGCCAAGCCAGTCCTTGGACACAGAGACAACCTCATTTTCAGGCTTGACACCACGAAGACTTAGTTCTCATGCAGCGGTCACTCGGGGAATTGCTCCTCACCCAGCCCCTGGGGGGCCTGGGCTCAGGCAGACCCACATTCTGTAACTGTACCACGTGGCCCCTTGGCAACAGCTCAGACGAAGAAATAGCTGAAGATGTAGTCTGTCCCCTTGCCTGCCCCAGCCTGGAAGTGACATCCATCACTTCTGCCCATGCCATTGTTCCATGGCCTGCCTGAGGGCAACGAGCCCAGGAGATGTGGGGGCTTGGTGGCACTCAAGCCATTTTGTGTAGAAAACCAGAGATGTTCCCAGGGCACAGAGGACCTGGAGACACTGGGTTAGCCTCCATCCGCTTCAGCACCTCTCCAGCGAGGACTGGTGGGGGCTGCCCTTCACCTCCACTCCTACACAGCTCACCTTGAGGGCCCTGGGCACTGCACTCTGCTGAGTGGGGCCTCGGCTCTGAATCCTGTTCAGAACAAAAGCAAAGGCCCCCAAAAGCTTTGTTTTCTGAGGGTGCAACAGCCTACCAGCCACTGAACTCACCAGGCTCCTGTCTTGAGATCCAGAGGTGCCTCCTGAGAGGTGGAAAAGGCCAGCTGCAGTGGGGAGAGTTCTGCAGGGCTTCAGACCCTTGGGCTTGGCCCTCTCCTGGGCGGGGCCGTGCATTCCTCCCACCAGCACCCACCTGTGGGACTACAATCACATTCTGCAGAGCAAAGCTCATCACTGATACTGGCTCACCTGCCCTCATAGCATGGGTATCCGGCCTGCTGAGGCTGGTGCCAGGGACACCCCTATGATGCTATGATAGATGAGGCCTGGGGAGAGGTCAAGGGGCTGACCCAAGTCTCACAGTTCACTCTGTAGGCCCTGCAGGACGGCTGAACCTCTCTGCTAGGAGGAGCCATGGCCCAGAGCTGGGGTGTGAGGCCCCTGGTCCCACCTCCCAGGGCCTCTCTCCAGCGGCCTCCACCTGCGTCCTGTGTTGTGCCAGGCCCTGTGCTGTCTCTGTGCTCCCAGAGCCCTCAGACTGTGGGGGAACAGGGCCACTCACAGGTGTGGGCGCCATGAGAGCAGAGGGGGGGCTTCTGACCAGAGAATGAGCAGGAGGGGTCCTGCAAAGGGTTGCAGGGGGAGAATACCGGGGAGGAAAGAGCCTGGGCAGGGTGCTTCCTGGCAGAGGGACCCAGGCACCTCAGCTGAGGGCTCCTCCCTACCCAGGCCCTGATGCTGCCTCCACCAATCCCTCAAGGGCCACTGGGACCCCATCATAGGTGGCACCCGCTGCGGCCCAGCACTCTCTCTCAGGAGGCAGGACCAGCCCCATCCTCTCAGGAACCTGTGGGATCTGGGGTTCCTCTGCCTCCTGCTTCCAGCAGGACTGCTGCCCCCTACCCCGGCCCCACCACGAAAGGAATCATATTGAACCTCACCCTCCAACCCCTCTGGGCACCTACTTCTCACGGCCTAACCCGAACAGGGCAGGGCCTTCAGGCCGCTCTTCTCCCACCTGCAAGAGGAGAGGTCTACCCATCCCCTCAGTCTCCTCCAGGCTGCGGAAACAGCCATTATTCCCAGTGCCGATAATGGCCTCTCAATTGAATTAAGAGAGTTCATGGGAAGCCCAGGCATGAAATCCGTTTCCGTAAAAGTCCAAATTTGGGACAGTGGTGGGGAGCAGCATGGGGAGAGGACTTCAGGTCCACCAAAGAAAACACCCCCATGCATTTGTTTTCAATTCTCCTTCCAGCACCATCGCTCCCTCCCTACTCGCACAGGGACCTTGGGCGGTGGGCCAGATGCTGCGTTTGTAATTCTCTCTCATTAATGGGTAATTTCCCCTCCTGTGGATGGAGGAGAGGGGCAGCCCCTGGGGAAGCAAGCAGCAATGGCCCTCAGGCCTAAGGCCTCACAGGCTAGGTGGGCACAGCCTGGGCACCCAGGCATCGGCCGCCACCAGTACCTTCTCAGGGCTCTGCAAGAGGGTGGCTGATGGCCTCCACCAGGCTGGCATTGAGATTCCCATGGACAGATGGGGAAATCGAGGCCCTAGCAAGCTGTGGCTTATCCAGCATGCCCAGCAAATGAGTGCTGCGTGCCATGAAATGGCACGAGCACACAGCGAGGAGACAGGAGCCCAGGAAAGACATAAAATGACTGGATTCCCAAATTATGGGCCATAAAGCTGAAAATCATTCTGGAAACCATAAAGCTGAAAATATGGATGTAGGGTAGAGGATGCAGGGGTGCCCTGTGCTCAGGTGGGCTGGTGTGGGGATCCTGGCAGCTGATCTTCCCAAGCTGAGCCTCAGTTTCTGCATCTGCACATGGAGGTGTTTCACAGGGGGATCTGTGCCTTGCTTGGGTGAACCAGTGCATCTCAGAGGCCCCTGCCCACCCTGGAAGGCAAGATTTTAGGTTCTGGGACCTTTTTCCCTACCCACTCTTTTATCATTCTCAAACCCTGTTTCCCACTTTGCAAACCATTACCTTCAAAAGCATCTAGGAAATGACCATGAATAGCCCAGATGCAGCCCCCTGGTGGGTGTTGTGACATTAAAAAGCTAAGGTCTGAGACTGAAGAAAGTGTCCCCAAGGAGGGAGCAGGCAGAGGGGTGAGGGGAGCCCTGTAGGGAGAGGCAGGAAGCAGGTGGGGTTCTAAGCCTAGTCATCCCTGCTGAGAGCACTCTGGGACCAGGCTGAGGCTGGGCTCTTCCCCCTGTCTCAGAGGGAGCAGCCAGCTCACCTGACAGGTGAGAGCACCTGCCAGGCTGCACACCTTGGCAAACCTGACCCAGCTGCCCAGCACCAGCCCTGGCCCCGTGTGGATGCATAGGGGAGACCCAGGGCAGACCCCAGACCCAGGGCAGACCCAATTTAGAAACCAAGTGGGTGCTGTGGACCTCCTGACCAGAAACTAGAGTTCCCTTGCAGTTTCGTCAGTCCCTGGGCTCCAGGTCCCTCCATATGGAGGTGTTTCACAGGGGGGATCTGTGCCTTGCTTTGGTGAACCAGTCCATCCCAGAGGCCCCTGCCCACTCTGGAAGGCAAGGTCCCAGGCCTGGCTTTCCCAGCCTGACTGCATGGGAGACCTACCCAGGAAGCTGTTCATACCCAGGCCAGTCCAATTCAACTCAGCTGCCAACGTGGCCCAGGAGGCACCTGGGCTCAGAGCTCTAAATGAGGGATCCCCTGGCAGAGCACTGGGCAGGTGGGATGTGCCAGGGCACCTGGGGGACACTTTGAGACCAACTGAGATGCCCCACAGTAAAGAGGAAAATGCGAACCAGCGCCCATGTGGCCCAGGGTGTGCTGAGCACGGGCTCCTCCCCTTCCAGCGCTGATGGACATGGTGTGACTAAAGGGCACAATCTGAGGCTAATGGAAAGCAAACAGCTCGCTACACGGGGAAGAGCCTGGATACACATAGTATTTTCTCAGGAGCTCCCAGTGCAGGCAGGAGAGGCTTGGCTGAGGCTGGGGCTGTGTCAATCACTCCCTGGCTGTTTGTCTAACCTCGCCAAGTGTGTTTTCTTCTTATTAGCAGAACACAGATAGGGAAGCAGATCTGCCCGCAGATGCGTGGCTGCAGGAATTCGTCCTCCCAGCAGAGTGGGAGGGAGGTGGGAGGAAACCCCTGTCCGCCAGCCAGGGCTGCTCTGGAGACCCTGATGGGGCTTTGGGAGGCCAGGCTTCGCTCTGCTGAGCCCTCACCTGTGCCAGGCTCTGGGAAGGGTGTTTACAGATGTTATCTCTGAATCCTTGAAGACCTCCAGGTGGCCGTAACTCCGACCATTTTCCAAGCTTGAAGCTGAGGCTGGGTGTTGAGGTGACCCACCCAGAACCACACAGTGAGGAAGGGTGGGGGTGCTGGGGTTTGAACTGCAGTGCTTCTACCTCTTGACCCATCTCAGTGCCTGTCCCAGTGCCTCTGGGCTGAGCCTGGCCTGATCCCTGGTGAGTCTAGCTGCCTCCCAAAATACCTCTGGGCCTTCAATTCTCCTTATCTTGTGCTAGATCAGGGCCAGCAAACTTTTTCTGTAAATGGCCAAATACAAAAATATTTAGGCTTTGCAGCTCACAGAGGCTCTGTCAGTCATTCAGTTCTGCTTTGGTAGTATAAAGGTAGATGATATGTAATAAGATGGGTATGGCTGTGTAAATTTTGTAAATGAAATTTTGTAAATTTCATTTACAAAAACAGGAAGCAGGCCAGATTTGTCAACTCCTGTGCTAGACTGCTTTCAACAATGGTTCCAACTCTTTATACCTCTATTTCAACTGGACCTGCTATAACAAATTATCATAGGCTGGATGGTTTAAACAACAGGCATTCACTTCTCATTGTTCTGGAGGCTGAAAGTTCAAGATCAAGGTGCGGGCAGATCCAAAGTCTGGTGAGGGCTCTTTCCCTAGTGTGCCAACAGCTTTCCTCTCATTGTATCTTCACAAGACTGAGCACAGAGAGGAAGCAAGTTTTTGGTGTCTCTTCTAATAAGGATACTAATTCCATTAAAAGAGCTCTGTTGTGGAAACACCAGGAGTTCAGTCTAGGTCCTGCTTCTCTCAGAAAGTCAATCCCTGAGACAGCAAGTATTGCCAAGGAAGAAGGCTTTAATCAGGTGCTGCAGCTGGGCAAATGGAAGCTCCATCTCAAATCCATCTCCCTTACCAGCTAAAATTAGTGGTTTATATATCAGGGAAGAAGTATAACAACACATAAAAAACCAGGAACTAGGGAGGAGTAAGGAAGCAATTATAATGAATGAAAGAGCCTGACATCTAATTGTCTGGATGAATGATCTGGTGAGCTTCAGTTCTTTGATACTACTACTTTTTTTTTTTTTGGAAGGTCTGAAAGTTCTTCCCTGAGAAAAGAACTCAGATAAAACAAATGTAAGTTTCAAACTTTAAGACCAGAAGGGTCAATTTCTGTTTATATAAAACAAACAAACAAAAAAAACACTGACTATACAACTATTGGTTCAGTTTCAGCTCCACCCTCCACGGCTTAAGTATCTCCCAAAGGCCCCACATCCTAATACCATCTCATTGCGGGGTTAGGATTTCAACATTTGAATCTGGGGGAACACAAGCATTCAGTCCCTAGCTGCCTTCCTGTGTCCAACGCTCTGCAATCTGACTTTCAGTTCCTCCCAAGAAGAGGTCAAGTTTATCCCCTGCCCTGTGAATCCCAGCTGGCCTCTCAACATTTATGGTGACAGAACAGTGGAGCTAGAAGTTTGCTTATTCCAAACCTGAGCCTCAGAGGACAGGCACACATCCATTCTCTCTCTGGGTACCTTGACACAAGGTGCAGACAAGCCTGGGCTAGCCAGCTGGAGGATGAGAGTCACGTGGAACAGAGGGGAGCCACACTAGCTAAGGCCATCATGGAACAACCTCTCACCAGCCAGCTATGGGATATGTGAGAGGCCAGTCAAGATGAGCTGGACAAGCAACAATTTCCTCTGATGCCTGGGTCAGCCCACCCAGCCCAGCCCAAGGCAACTATGCAGCTGTGAGCATAGCTAAGAGCAGTGATGAATGCTTCCTGATTTTGAGGCAGTTTGTTATGCTGCAGTAGCTCACTGATAACCTGTGCCAATTCATGTCCCTCACCATGGCCAGATTCATCACCCTGATTCAGAGATCCAATCAAATTCCTCCTGAGCTCAGGGATCTTCCAGGGCTCCCTCTTCATCACCTCCAGCATAAAGTTCAAACTTCTTTAACTTGACACTCAAGACCTCTCCCAGTCTGGCACCTGTCAGCCACAGTGACCCACAGGGAGGTCTTCAGGATTCAGAAGTCTCCCCTGACTTCACCCCACAGACGCTCAGAATCAGGTCAGGAAACTAGGAAGACGTTGGTACCTGTCAAGTGTAAAGTCCAGAGTTAGCTTTGCAGCTGGGATGTGCCCTGGTGTGCTCTTAACCAGGCCTTTCTTTTTTGTGTTCTAATGCTTTGACATCTGACACTTGCTGACCCTGGAGGAACTGCCCTTACCTGAGCTAGCCAGTTCCTGTGATCATACCTGTCCAATGCAGACAAATCCATCCAGAGCCCACACCCACCACCTCCTCTCTGGGGCCCTCACACTCTGGGCCACCATCTCCCTGCCCTCACCCCAGGACAGGTACCAGACAGCCAAGGACAGCCCCTGTGCCCCAGAGACCACTGAAGTGATTCAAACCAGCCAATCCTCAGCCTGCTTATCCCGACTCACCGGTTTCTTCCAGCAGAAACCCCAGTGAAGACCTGAGTGCATGTTTCCCCTGTGCTCTCTCTGCCTCTTGACCAACCTGGTGTTTCTCCCTGCACAGCCTACCATGCCTTCTCTATGCACAGCGTGCCCTGCCTCCTGTTTCCAGTGATGTATATGAAAACTTCTTCCTCATGACAGTCATCTTCATGTTTGTGTGTCTCATCACACCTGATGTTTCACTGGCCGAGTTCACTTTCATAGAGCTGCAGTCACTCCTAAGCCTGAGTCCAACTGACCACCATCCTGCCTTTGTCTTCTGCTCACAGCTGCAGCTCCTGGCCATATGACTCTGGACAAATCCCTTCTCCTCTCAGAGCCTCCATTTCCTCATCAGTAAGGTGGACATAGAAACAGCATAAGCAATTGTATTATTTAAGGGAATGCCAAAACAGAGAAACCTTGAGATCTCAATGACTTAACACAATAGAAGTTGGTTTCTCACATGTGGTCCAGGGTGAACATTGCTGATTGGTGGCTGTGGGGGAAAATGATTGAGGGGCCTCTGCTCTCTCAGTCATCAAGGGTCAAGGTTGATAGGCCTTCTCCATCTCTAGCCCATAGCTTCCCAGGTCCCCTCAGGGGGCCAAATTAAGAATCTTGTGGAAAGATCTGGAAACAGCTGAGTCTTCTCTCTGTGCATCCTGCTGGCCAGACTCAGTCACACAACACAGCCTAGTGACAGGGGAGACTGGGAGTCGCCATTTGGCAGTATGCCAGGAAGAGGAGTAAGCAGGTTTGATTCTGAGCTTGCAGGCTCTGCTGCAAAACTCATTGTATTGACACTAGGAAAGGCCATGAGTTCAGATCTCTAAAAATGGGATCAACATTTTCTAGTATGTGTGAAATAATGACTCTGTCTTGAAAAATGAAATGGAAAATTCTGAGCACAAGTTTATTCTGTCCTTTATTTAATAAATTCAGGTTAAACTTAAAATGTTGTATTAGAACTCTTTCCCGTTTTAATGCAAAATAAATATTTCATTGTACGGACTGCTGAATTTTGTGTATCATTCATCTGTTGAGGGACACTGGTCTGTTTTGACCGCTGGCTGCTGTGGGTAATGCTACCATGAACATTCTATTCAAGTCTCTGATGTCCTGTTTGCAGTTTCTTTGGGTATATACCTAGAAGTAGAATTGGTGGATCATATGATAACTTTAGGCTTAGCTTTTCAAGGAACTGCCAACTGTTTTCTATAATGGCCACAGTGTTTTACATTTCTACTAGGAATGTTTGAGAATTTCAATTTCTCCACATCCTTGACAACGTTTATTTTCTGTTTTTTTTTTTTTTAATTATAGCCATCCTAGCAAGTGTAAGTAATGTTATTTTTAAAAATTGAAGTCTATAGTTTCAGTAGATTGCCTTAGATTTTCCCTAATGTTTCTGTTCCAGAACCCCATTCAGGATCCCACATTTAGTCATCATCTCTTCTAAAGTCAGTTCTCACACTGCTGTAAAGAAATACCAAGACTGGGTAAATTATCAAGGGAAGAGGTTTAGTTGGCTCATGGTTCTGCAGGCTGTACAGGAAGCATGGCTGAAGAGGCCTTCGGACATTTACAATCACAGTGGAAGGAGAGCAGGTAAGTCTTCTCATGGTCAGAGGGGGAGGAAGAGAGAGAGGGGAAAGGTATTACCAATTTAAACAACCAGATCTCATGGGAACCCTATCACAAGAGAACAGCACTAGGGGGATGGTGCTAAACCATTAGAAACCACCCCCAAAGCCTGATCACCTCCCACCAGGCCCTGTCTCCAGCATTGGGATTACAATTGGACACGAGATCTGGGTGGGGGCACTGACCAAACCGTGTCATTTCCTTAGGTGCCTCTTTGCTGTGACTGTTTCTCAGATGTTCCTTATTTTTGATGACCATGATCATTTTGGGGAGATACCTGGTCAGGTATCTTGTAGGATACCCCACTAATTGCCTAATTTTTTTCATAATAAGATTGAGATGATCGGTTTTGGGGATGAAAACTACAGAGGTCAAATACGATTCTTATTACATCATGTCAAAGGTACACACTATCGACATGACTTATGACTGTTACTGTTGTCCTTAATCACCTGCCTGAGATAGTGTTTGTAAGATTTGTACGTTTGTGAAGTTACGCTTTTTCCACTCTCCAATTGCTCACATCGGAAGGAAGTCACTACGTGCAGCCCACACCTAAGGCGTGGGACTTATGCTGCCCTTCCTTGAGGGTGGAGTACCTACATAATTCATTTGGAATTCTGCACAAGAGAGTTGTATCTTCTCCCCATTTATTAATTCAGTCATTCATTTATTTATATCAGCATGGTCTCATGGATGGTTATTTTATCCTTTGGGTTATAACCCAATGCTACTTTATTTTATTGCTCAAATTATTCCAGCTTTGGCCATTGGAAACTATTCCTGTTGGCTCCTGAGCATCCTTGACATGTTCCCATCAATGTGTGTATGTATATGTGTGTGTGTGTGTGTTTGTGTGTTTGAAGCACTTCCTGATTTTTTGCCACTACAGGATGCTATAGGTTCATTTTGTACATTTCCTGCCCCAGTCCTAGAATCAGTCATTTTTCCAGAAAGTCCTAAGTTCTGTTTATTGGAGAATAGTATTAGAAATAACGATTTGGGTGGTAGGTGTGCTAATTAGTATTGGAGTGTTATTTCTTTTAGGTACTCTCAGCTGACAGCCCCAAATACATGCATTTAGACTAACCTATGTATATATACATATCTGTAAATATTTCTATATGGAAATATACATCTGTGTCTATATTCAGTTAACATGGGTTCACACTAACGATTCCAACTCTAATCTACCACCACACGGGTCATTCTAGCCTTCCTCCCTTGCTTCTCTGTAATGGCCCCTCTGACAGTGAGAAACAGGCTCCCACCATCCACCATCCACTTAATACATTCCAGTATGCATGGACAGCAGATTTGTTAACTTACACCCCTGTGGGAAACAATTTTATCAGCAAGAGTACAGTGCTTATGTGTAGTTCCTTTTGCTTTTAGTCTTACAGACCCCACTCATTTTCAGAGTCACTCAGATTGGCACATTGCCCCCCCCCACCCACTCAGTGAGTTTGTAGTATACATTTGTAATATGGTTCAATTTTCTTGTCACATCTGCATTCCACCCTGGGACCCCCAACATCCTAAGAGATTTAAAAAAATTTTTTACTGTCCGTGCTGTCAAGTTCTATAGGTTGTGACCAATGTGTGATGTCTCGTATCCACCATTATGGAATCATACAGGATACTTTTTCTGCTCTAAAAATATTCTATGCTCCACCTACTCATCTCTTCTCTCTTCCCCTGACTGGCAAACACTGACCTTTTTACCATCTCTATACTTTTGCCTTTAGCAAAGTGTCCTAGAACTTGAATCATACAGTAGAGAAGTCACATTCTTTTCATACCTACTGTCTCCCTAGTCCATGCTCCCATTGCCTCTTGCTAGTGCAGTGGCCTCCACACAGGACTCCCTCCTCTGCCCTGGCTTCCTGTGTCTCCTGTTGTGGAAAGCACAGCAACCAGCGTCAGATCCTGTCCCTCCTCACACAGAGCCCTCCCACAGCTCTCTCTCCCTGAAGAGGCCTTGCACGATCCAGCCCCTGCCCATGCTCTGATCACATCTCTCAGCCTCTCTCACTTGCTCCCTGTGCTCTAGGTCCTCTCAGACTGGCCAGGATCTCTCTGCCTCCAGGACTTTACACTGGCTATTCCTTTGGCCTGTTCCCAAAACACCTTAGGGCTCACTGTCTCACCTCCTTCAGATCTTCCTCATAGGTTATCTCTTCAGAGAGGCCTTTGCTCCACTTCCCTGCCTTGCCTTTCTTTCTAATGCCTATTACCACTGAACAAACCATAGGTATACACACACAGTTGACCCTTGAACATCATGAGCTTGAACTGTGTAGGTCCACTTACATGGAGGATTTTCTCAAAAGAATATTAAAAAAGGTTTGGAGATTTGCAACAATTTGAAAAAACTCCCAGATGAGACATGTAGCCTAGAAAGATCAAAAAGATGAAGAAAAGTTAGGTATGTTATGACTACATAAAATATGTGTAGATACTAGTCTACTTTTACAAATTACTACTATAAGATAGACACAAATCTATTATTTAAAAAGTCAAAAACTTACATACACAGACTGTACATAGCATCATTTGCAGTTGAGAGAAAGCTAAACAAATGTGAAGATACAGTATTAAATTGTAACCCCATAAAATTAACTATAGTACACACTGTGCCGTTATAATTTCACAGCTACCTCCTGTTACTATTGTGGTGAGCTGAAGTGATGCAGGTATCCAGTTAAAATACCACGTGACAGTAATTATCTCAACATGAGCAGTTCACTTCTCTAGTAAACTGAGTATCACAGTAGAAGGTGACTTCTCATGGTTCTCACATGTTTTTCATCATGTTTAGTGCAATACCAGAAATCTTGAGTGACACCATGGGACCCATACAAAGTGCCACTAGTGATACTTGGCAGTGCTCCCAAGAAGCAGAGAAAAGTCACGACGTTGCAAGAGAAAGCTGAATCGCTTGATATGTACCATAGATTAGGGTCTGCAGCTGCAGGCAATGTCATTTCAGATAGACAATTCATCTTGTAAATAGATGATGTAAACTTACAGTATCAATAAATATAGTACAGTTTTATAAATGTATTTTCTCTTCCTTATGGTTTTCTTAATAACATTTTCTTTTCTCTAGCTTACTTTAAGAATATAGCATATAACACATTTAACACATAAAATACGTATATTTATGTTATCAATAAGGCTTCCAGTCAACAGGAAGCTATTAGTAGTAAATTTTGGGGGAGTCAAAAGTTATGCTCAGATTTTCAACTGTGCAGGGGGCCAGTGACCCTGACCCCTGCATTGTTCAACGATCAACTAAATGTAGAATTACATATGCATATAATTATAGAATATATACATTTTAGCAACTTTACTGATACAGAATTCACATAACATACAATTCACTCATTTAAAGTGTATATTTCAATGGTACATTACCAACTTCAAAAATTGTGGCATATATATACATATATAGGTATATATAAAACAATATTTACCAAAATTTACCAATTTAACCATTTTTAGTGTTCAATTCTGGGGTATTAATTAAATTCACAATGTTGTGCAACCATCATTATCTGTTTCCAAAACTTTTACATATCCTAAATAAAGTGTATAACTACTAAACACTAGCTTCCTATTCTCCTCTCACTCCAGTCCCTGGAAATTGCTAATCTATTTTCTGTTTCTATGAATTTCTTTGTGATAAATATTTTACATAAACAGAATTATGCAATACTTTTCCTTTTGTGCCTGGTGTATTTCACTTAGAATAATGTTTTCAAGGTTTATCCATGTGGTAGCATATGTCAGAATTTCATTCGTTTTTAAGGCTCAATAATTTCCCATTGTATGTATATATCACATTTTGTTTATCCATTCATCTGTTGATAAACACTTGGGTTGTTTCCACCCTTTGGCTATTGTGAATAATTTTAAAATAAACATTGGCATACAAGTATCTGGTCGAGACCCTGTTTTCAGTTCTTTGAGGTGTATACTTAAGAGTGGAGTTTCTGAGTCACGTGGTAATTCTATGTTTACTTTTTGAGGAACTACCAAACTGTTTTTCACAATGGCTGCAACATTTTACATTATCACTAGTAATGTATGAGGGTTCCAATTTCTCCACATCTTTGCCATCACTTGTTATCTTTTGTTTTAATTGATTATTTTCAGCCATTCTAGTGAGCTTGAAGAGGTATCTCCTGGTGGTTTTGACAAACATTTCCCTAATGACTAATGATATTGAGCATCTTTTTGTGTACTCATTGGGCGTTTGTATATATTCTTTGAAGAAATGTCTATTCAAGCACTTTGCCCATCTTGATATGGGTTGTTTTTTATTGTTACTGAATTGTAGGAATTCTTTGTATGTTCTAGATGTTAAATCATTATCAGATATATGATTTGCAAATATTTTATCTCCTTCTGTAGGCTGTCTTTTCACCCTCTTGACAATGTTCTTTGATGCATGAAAGTTTTTGATTTTGTTCAAGTTATTTATTTCTTTGTTCTTATGTTGTTCATACGTTTGGTGTCATATCTAAGAATCCATTGCTCATTTCAACAATTTACACCTACCTTTTCTTCTAAGAGTGTTATAGTTTTAGCTGTCATACTTAAGTCACTGATCCATTTAGAGTTCTTTTTTTGTATATGGTGTCAGGTAGGGTCCAATTTCATTTTTTTGCTTGTAAATATCCAGTTGTCCCAATACCATTTGTTGAAGAGATTATTCTTTTCCCAAGAACGGACTTGGCACTCTTGTCAAAAGTCATTCGGCCAAAGATGTATGGATATATTTTTGTACTCTTAATTTTATTACATTGGTATATACATCTATACTTATGCCAGTACCACACTTTTTCTGATTATGTAGATTTGTAGTAAGTTTTGAAATCAGAATGTATGACTCATTCAAACTGTTCTTCAAGATTGTGTTGTCTCTTTAAGTTCCCTTGCAATTATATATGAAATAGAAGATTAACTTTTCCATTTCTGCAAAAAGATATTTGGAATTTTATTAGGGATTGTGTTGAATGTGTAGATTACTTTGGGTAGTATTGATACCTTAATGATATAACGTATTCCTAGCCATAAACATGGGAGATCTTTCTACTTATTTAGGTCTTCTCCACTTCAGCAATGTTTTGCAGTTTCCAGTGTCCAAATACATCTTTTACTTCCTTGGTTAAATTTATTCCTAGGTTTTACCATTGTAGATCCTATTGTAAATGAAATTTCTCCCTTAGTTTACTTTTTGAATTGTTCATCCCTAATATATAGAAATAAAACTGATTTTTGCATGTCAATCTTGTCCCCTGCAACATTGGTGAATTTTTAAGTTATAAGGACATCAGACCTATCAGATTAGGTAGGACCCTACCTTCATGACCTCATTTAACCTTAATTACCTTGCTAAAGGCCTTATCTTCAAATACAGTCACATTGGAGGTTAGCTGTTTATATATATATATATATAAATAAAAATTTTGGAGGATACAATTCCATTCGTAGCAAACAACTTTTTCCTTCTCTATTGTTTTTCTATTCTCTAGTTCGATAATTTCCACTAGAATCTTTATTATTTCTTTCTTTCTGCTATCTTTGGATTTGGTTTGTGCTTTGTTCCCTAGGTCCTTAATGTGCAAAGTTAGGCTATTGATTTAAGAGCTGTCTTATTTTTTAATGTAAGCACTTACAGCGACACATTTCTTTTTCAGCACCCTGTTCACTGTATCCTCTAAGTACTGGTATGCTGCATTTTCTTTTTCATTAGACCCTAAGTGTTTTCTAATTTCTCTTATTATATCTCCTTGACACATTGATTATCTAAGACTGTGTTATTTAATTTTCACATATTTGTAAATTTTCCAGATTTCCTTGTTATTAATTTTGAGCTTCATTCCATTGTAGTCAGAGAAGATTCTTTACACAGTTTTCTTTTTAAGTCTACTGAGATTTATTTGTGTCCTAACATATGATCTATCCCAGAAAGTGTTTCATGTGTACTTGAGAAGAATGTGTACTCTGCCGTTGTTGAGTAGAGTGTTTTTAAATGTTTCTTAGGTCTAGTTGGTTTATAGTGTCCTTTAATTTTCTATTTTTATTGATCTTCTGTTTATATGGTGCCTGAATTACTGAAAATCGGGTGTTGGAGTACTCAACTATTAATAAAGAGCTGTCTGTTTCTCCAATCAAATGTGATAATGCTTTTGTCATATGTTTTTGGGCTCTGTTATTGTGTGTGCATATGTTTCTAGGTGTTACATTTTTTTGATGATTTGACCCCTTTATCAATATACAATGCTTTTCTCTGTCTCTTTTAACAATTTCTGCTTAAATGATACTAGTATAAGCACTGACACTATCTTTTGGTTCCCATATGTGCATGGAATTTATTTTCCATTCTTTTATTTTCAACATATTTGTGCCTTTGAATTTAAAGTGAGTCTTTTATAGGCAGCATATAGTTAGATTTTCATTTTGTTTTGTTAGAGATACTGTCTCGCTATGTTGTCCAGGGTGGTTTTGAACTCCTAGCCTTAAGCAATTCTCCCACCTCAGGCTCCCAAAACGCTAGGATTACAGGCATGAACCACAGTGCCTGGCTTATTTTGTTCCATTTTAATCTATTTGGCCAATCTCTGCCTTTTGATTGGGGAGTTTATTCTATTTACATTTAAAATAATTATTGTCAAGGAAAGAACAATTTCTGCCATTTTGGTATGGCAGAAATTTCTATGTCTTAGCATTTTTTCTATGTCTTAGTTCTTTTTCTGCCTCATTTTCTCCCATTACTGCCTTCTTTTCTGCAGCAAAACATTTTGATTCCTTTCTTATTTTATTTTGTCTATATTCTTTAAGTATTTTCTTTGTGGTTACCATGGGAGTAACATTTAAAAACCTAAATTTGTAACAATCTAATTTGAATTTACATCAATTTAATGTCAATAGCATCTAAAAACTCTGTCCCTATACAGTTCTTCTTTCCTCTTTATTTTTGTCATAAATTATTTCTACATTATGTGCCAAATAGTATAGATTTTTATATGCATTTACATTTAAAACATGCAGTAAATCATAAATGGAATTATAAAAAAAATTAAATAACAGTGGATTTTATATTTGCCCATGTATCTGACATTAATCGACTTTTTAAAGATGTTTTCAAATTACTGTCTAGTGTCTTTTCATTTCCATCTGAAGGACTCCTTTTTGTACTTTTGCAAGGCAGGTCTAGCAGTAATGCACTCCTCAGCTTTTGTTTATCTGGAATGTCTTACTTTCTCTCTCTCTCTCTCTCTCTCTCTCTCTCTCTCGCCACCACACCCAGCCCCTTTTCTCTAATTTTTGAAGGACAACTTTGCTGTTTATGAAATTCTTGGTTGACAGTTTTTTTATTCTTTTAGCACCTTAAATATGCCAGCTCATTGCCTCTTGGTGATCAAGGTTTCTGACGAGAAATCAGCTGTTAATCTTATCAAAGAATTCCTTGTACATGATGAGTCACTTCTCTCTTGCTGCTTTCAAGATTCTCTTTTGTCTTTCAACAATTTGTGTGTTGGTATAGTTTTGTTGTTTTTTTTTTTAGGTTGTATCCTACTTACAGTTGTTGAGGGTTCTTGGATCTGTAGATTCATGTCTTTCATCAAACTTGTGCCCATTTTGGAAATTATTTCTTCAAATAAATTTTCTACCTCTTTTTCTCCTCTTCTCTTTAGACTCCCATTACGCATATGTTGGTCCATTTGGTGGCACCTTACAGGTTAAAATTGGTACTGAGGTGTAGGGCATTGCTATAAAGATACCTGAAAATGTGGAAGCAACTGTGGAACTGGGTAACGGGCAGAGTTTGGAGAGCTCAGAAAAAGATAGGAAGATGAGGGAAAGTCTGGAACTTCTTTGAGACTGGTTAAATGGTTGTGACCAAAATGCTGATAATGATATGGAAAATGAAATACAGGCTGATGAGGTCTCAGATGAAAATGAGAAATTTATTAGAAACTGGAGCAAAGTTTGCACATGTTATGTCTTAGCAAAGAGCTTGGCTGCATCCTGTTTATGCCCTGAAAGTTGTGGA
Source organism: Aotus nancymaae (assembly GCF_030222135.1). Taxonomy (NCBI): domain Eukaryota; kingdom Metazoa; phylum Chordata; class Mammalia; order Primates; family Aotidae; genus Aotus; species Aotus nancymaae. Next base: position 25,375,968 of record NW_026988455.1, read on the forward strand.
AGTTGTTTGAACTTTATAGTTATGATGTAGGGTACCTGGTAGAAGAAATTCCCAAGCAGCAAAGCATTCAAGATGTGGCCTGGCTACTTCTAACAACCTATGTTCAGATGTGGGGGCAAAGGAGTGACTTAAAGTTGGAACTTATATTTAAAAGGGGAGCAGAACATAAAAGTTTGGAAAATTTGCAGCCTGGTCATGTGGAAAAAAAAAGAAAAAGCTCTTTCAGGAGAGAAATTCAAGCAGACTATAAAGCAACCATTTATTAGAGATAGCTGCATAACTAAGGAGCCAAGTGATGACAGGCAAGCCAATGGAAGAAAGGCCTTGAAGACATTTCAGAGGCCTACATGGCAGCACCTCCCATCACAGGCCCAGAGGCCTAGGAGGGAAGAGTAGTTTCGTGGGTCAGGCCTAGGGTCTCACTGACCTATGTCACCTCAGGGATCCGCTCTTCACATCCCAACAGCTCCAACTCCAGCCTCAGTTCAAAGGGCCCCATGTATAGCTTGAACCACTACTTCAGAGGGTGTAAGCCATAAGCTTTGGTGGCCCCCATGTGGTGTTAAGCCTGCAAGTACACGGAGTGCAACAGTTGAGGCTTGGAAGCCTCTGCCTAGATCTCAGAGCTTGTAGGAAAAGCCCAGGTGTCCAGGCAGAAGCCTGCTGTGGGTGTGGAGCCCTCACAGAGAACCTCTACTAGGGCAGTGCCAAGGGGAAATGTGGTGTTGGAGCCCTCACACAGAGTTTCCAATGGAGCACTGCCTAGTGGAGCTGTGAAAAGGGGGCCACTATTATCCAAACCAAAGAATGGTAGATTTAGCAGTAGCTTGCACTCCGCACCTGAAAAAAGCCACAAGCACTCAACATCAGCTCATGAGAGCAGCCCTGGGGACTGAACCCTGCAAGAAATTGAAGAGTAGAACTAAAACGAAAAATTCATTAGAGGGATTTGACAGCATATTTGAGCAGGCAAAAGAAAGAATCTGTGAACTAGAAGATAGGACAACTGAACAATTAACAATTCAACCTCAACATTTGAAATTGTTGAGGTTGAGGAGCAGAAAGGAAAAAATAATAAAGTTAATATAGCCTGATAGACTTTGTGTTACTTTGTTCTTGCATTGCTATAAAGAAATACCTGAGACTGGGTAATTTATAAGAAAAGACATCTATTTGATTCACGGTTCTGCAGGCTGAACAGGAAGCATAACTCCATTGCTTCTGGAGAGGTCTCAGAAAGCTTTCAATCATGACAGAAGACAAAGGAGGAGCAGGCACATCACATAGTGAGAACAAGTGTGTGTGTGTGTGTGTGTGTGTGTGTGTAAGAGAGACAGAGAGAAAGAGAGAGAGGAGCAGGGGTGGTAGGGGTGCCACATAGTTTTGAATGATGAGATCTCATGTGAACTTAGAGTAAGAGCTCACTTAGCACCAAGGGATGGCCCAAGCCAATCATGCAGTATCTGCTCTTATGATCCAAACACCTCCCACCAGACCTTACCTCCAACACTGGGGATTACAATTCAATGTAAGATTTGGGCAGGAATAAATATACAAATTACATCATTCTACCCTGGCATGTCCCAAATCTCATGTCCATCTCACATTTCAAAATATAATTCTGTCTTCCTAATAGTCTCCCAAAGTCTTAATTCATTCTAACATTAATTCAAAAGTCCAAAGTGCAAAGGCTCATCTGAGACAAGGCAACTCCCTTACACCTATGATCCTGTAAAATCAAAAACAAGTTAGCTACTTCCAAGATACAATGGGGATATAGGCATTGGGTAAACATTTCTATTTCAAAAGGGAGAAATCAGCCAAAAGAAAGGGGCTCCAGGTGCCATGCAAGTTTGAAACCCAGCCAGGCAGCCATTAAATCTTAAAACTCCAAAATAATCTCCTTCGACTCTATGTCCTATATTCAGGGCATACTGGTGCAAGTGGTGGACTCCCAAGGCTCTTATAAATTACCCAGTTTCCAGTATTTCTTTACAGCAATGCAAGAATGAACTAATACAAAGTCCATCAGGCTATATTCACTTTATTATGCATGTGATCTGCAGAATAATGCCCCCCAAAGGTGCCCACACCAACTCCTGAATCCTGTGAATACATTGCCTTGCATGCCAAGATGGATTTTGCAGTTGTGCTGGGGGATACAGATCATAAATAGGGAAATTATGCTAGATTATCCAGTAAAGCCCATTCTAATCATTTGAGTTCTTAAAAGCAAAATACTCTGCCAGTTGGTGTCAGGGACATGACAGAAGAGGAAGTCAGAGATATCTGAAGTCTGAGAGGAACTTGACCCTCTGCTGCATAGGGAGCCATGTGGAACCTTTAGAAGGGATGTGGCACTTTCCTCTAGGAACAGAGGCAACCTCTGACCCTGGCTGAGAGCCAAAAAAAGGGGGCTTCAGTTCTGCAACCACAATAAGCACTACTGAACCAACAACCTGAATGAGTTTGGCAGCAAATTCATCCTGAGCACCTGCAGAAAGAGGCACAGCCTGACTGGCACCTGGGTTTCAGCCTTGTGAGACCCTAAGCAGGGGACCCTGGGAAGCCTGGAGAGACAGAACTTCTGGATGTCTGGCCCACAGCACTGTGAGAGCGTGAATGTGTTGCTCAAAGCTGCTCAGTTTGTAGTGATTTGTTATAGCAGTAACAGGAAACCCATGCACCAGGTCACAGGGTCCCTTCTGCCCTTGGTAGCCCTGTGCAGCTCTGAATTCAAGCTTCTCCATGGTTCAGCTACTCCCAGCTCTTTTCACAGCCCATGGCCCAGTTGCAGGGCACCAGGAGCTCTTTAAACATGGCCATGAGGCTTCTGGTATTGCCTGTGATTTTCTGACCTGAGGTTATTTCCATTCTACATCTCATCTACCCACAGCAAACTGCAGCCCTTCTCATTACAATCCTCTCCCATCTCTTAATGCTAGATGCATTTCCCAGCCTGGGGCACACCCCACTCCAACTCGGAGGAAGGGGAAGTTGTAGCAGGTGCACTTCTGCAGCAGTCAGTGGTTTCTGCCACGCCACTCAGCACCAACAGTGGGGTCCCTATGGCCCTCTGCCCAGTTAGGGCCCCAACTCCAGAGCCTCACCAAAAGAGTGCTTACTAGGACAATGTTTTTTTCTTTTTTTAAGAGACAGGGCCTTGCTCCAGGCAACCTTGCTCTGTCACCCAGGCTGGAGTGCAGTGGCACAGTCATAGCTCACTGCAGCCTCAACCTCCTGTGTTCAAGTGATCCTCCTGCCTTAGCCTCCCCAGTAGCTGGGGCTATAGGCATGCACTACCACACCTGGCTAGTGTGTGTGTGTTTTATATAGAGAGCCAGTGTCTTCTTATATTACCCAGGCTGGTCCTAAATTCCTGGCCTCAAGCAATCCTCCTGCCTTGGCCTTCCAAAGTGCTGGGATTATAGGTATAAGCCATTGTGCCCAGACTTGATAGGACAGTTTTCAAAAACCAATCACAGAAGCAGAGCCTGAGTTGAGGGCTGGTGTGAAGGTGACTTATGAGGAAACAGTAGAAAAGGCAGAGGAGCCAAGCAAGGGAGTGAGGCCAGACAAAGCCCATGACCCCATCCTGCCAGGCGCTTTTCAAGCCCATCCCAATGTGGAGCGATGGTTGCCATGTCCCCTGCCTGATGGTCACCAGCCAAGGACTAATAAGGCCTGAGGTCTGAATTCTGAGGTGCTCCCCATCCTTCAGGGGTTCTGGGATGGTGGGTGGTGGGATGCAGGGTCAGGACTAGCTGGGAACCCCAGCCTGGCTGCCCACAGCTGACATTTCATCCCCTGCCCAGGTCATGCCACCTGGGGTGGGGTCCCCAGCAGCTGGTACTCAGGCTTCTCCCAGGCCAGAGGTGGGCATGAGGACTTGCTGGGCAGGAAGTGACCTTGTCCTCTCACTGGCTCTCCAGGGACATCTGCCCACAGTGCAGGGGTATGCAGAAGGCCCTGGGCAGGGCTTGGAGTTGGGGGGTTCTCTCTGCACATCCACGTTTACTCCACCTGCCCCACAAGTTCTGACTGGTTGCTCATGAGCACGAACTCCCCAGAGCCCTGGGTTCCTGATGAAAATGCATGGAGGGGCCTCAGGCCAGGAGTGGTGCCTGCTGCATAGATCAGAAAACCTCCGGCCCAGTGGGAAGGTCCTGGAAGTCCCAGGAGACTGTGGCCATTGTGATATCCTTGAACCCCACTCTGACAGTATTTCACAGGGTCTGTGCCTTTCGTGTGTAAAATTGCAGTCGTTATTTTCATCTGGGCCTGTTAGCCAGTGCCCTCAGTTGGTGGGGAGTCACCCCTACTGGCTGGCCAGGAAGCTCTCTGAAATTTCTGACTTGTTCCCTTGTTTACAAATCCCTCCCCCAGAAGCCCCCATTTCTATGTGTTTGGTGTTTCCTTTTGCCTGGAATTTTTTCCTTGAACACATATTATTTTCTGCATGTGAGTTTTTCATGGGGTATTTTGCTTTTTCTGCTCAGCCCTGTGTCTGTAAAGTTCATTCTTTCCTGTTACTGCCATCTGGCCCTCTGAACAGCGCATCCGTTGAATGTCACCGTCCACTCTGCTGGTCATTCAGCTCCTGCTGATCCCTACAGGGCTGGACTCACAACTTCCTCCTTGTCCCCTCTGTGTGAAATGAGTGCATTCTTTAACATAACAAGGCCATTGGTGTCCTGGCCAGCTCAGAACAAAGGCGTGCACACAGCATCCAATGTGATTTGTTTTGAGCAATTGGCAACCAGGCTTCTAGGGAAAAGTTTGAGAGCAAATTTGGGTCTAAAAATGAAAACTCATAGGCCCAGTGTGATAAAGTGAGTGATACACACATACATATGAATGCACACATGAATTCATGCCTTGCAATGGGCATACAAATGCACACACACCATATACATGTGAACACACATGTACATGCACACACATACATGTGCACATAGAAAACAGATACAATACAGTAATACACTAATAAAAACATACAGATAGACATATCACACATACACACACATAAATGCACACATATACACATACCCACATAAATACACACACATTCCCACATGTACAAACTAGATACATATATAATATACACATACATGCACAAATACATACAAGCTTTTGCATAGCCATACATTTATACATGCACAAACATTACAGACATACACATAGCATGCATAGCACAAACATGTACACATACATGTATACACACATGTATGCACACATATATACATACACACCGCTCTTGACATCTTCGTCATCTTTTTCTCCATCCCCTCCCTATGTGTCTCACCAGTGCTGGGCTATCAGCTTCATTTCTCTGAGGCTTCCTGACAAGCTTGGGGTGAATTTATTACCATCTTACAGATGAGAAAACTGAGGCCCATAAGGACAAATGCTTAGGGTCACACAGCCATAAAGCGTTGGTGTCAGGGTTTGGTCTGATTTGAGTCTAATGCCCATCCAATGCTTGAACCCCCATGGCTCCATTCAGAACTGAGGGATGGTGAGTTCTGCAGATGTTCCATATATAGATGCCCTTAGAGGCATCCTTGAGCTCCACTGTGTGCCAGGCTCTGGGGACAGATGGCTTCTCCCTCAGAGGGGTTAGAGTCTAAGGGATATGGGCTCTGAGGACAGAGATTACACAGGACAGATGTGGGCAGCAGGCACTGATGACACATCTGTTGCAGCTGTGAGTGGTGGTCTCAGGCTTGAGTGGTTGGAGAGACATACATCAAAACACAATGGGCACCTGTAATCCCAGCACTCTAGGAGGCCAAGGCAGGTGGATCACCTGAGATCAGGAGATCAAGACCAGCCCAACCAACATGGTGAAGCCCTGTCTCTACTAAAAATACAAAAATTAGCTGGGTGTGGTGGTGCATGCCTGTAATCCCAGCTACTCAGGAGGCTGAGGCAGGAGAATTGCTTGAACCCAGAAGGCGGAGGTCGCAGTGAGCTGAGATCATGCCAATGCACTCCAGCCTTGGTGACAGAGAGAGACTCTATCTCAAAATAAGAGCAAAAACAAACACACAAAAGCCACAATGTGCAACATCATTACTCGTCAGGGAAATGCAAATCAAAATCACCATGAGGTATCATCTCACTCCAGTTAGAATGGCCATTGCCAAAAAGACAAAAGGCAGTGAGTGCTGGTGAGGATGCAGAGAAAAGGGAATTCTCATACACCGTTGGTGGGAATATAAACTAGTACCACTATTGTGGAAAACAGCCTGGAAGTTCCTCAGAAAATTAAAAGTAGAACTACTATATGATCCAGCAGTGAAACCAGTATATTGAAGAGATATCTGCACCCCCACATTTATGGCAGCACTATTCACAACAGCCAAGATATGGAGTCAGTCTAAGAGTCATCAGCGGATGAATGGATATAGAAAATGTGGTGTATATATACAACAGAATACTCTTCGGCCATAAAAAGAAGGACATCCTGTCATCTTGGCAACGTGGATGAACCTGGAGGATATTATGTTAACCGAAACAATCCAGACACAGAAAGACAAATACCACATGATCTTACCCATATGTGGAACCTAAAAAGGAAGAGAAAAAGTTGGTAATCATAGAAGTAGAGAGTAGAACAGTGGCTACCAGACACGGGGGAGGGGACAGAGTGCAGAGGATGGGGAGAGGTTAGTCAACAGGTACAAAGTTACAGTTAGAGAGGAGAATGAGTTCTAGTGTTCTCCTGCGCTATAGGGTGCCTATGGTTAACAATATTGCATTTTATGAAATTGCTACAAGGGGGGCTTTTGAATGTTCTCACCACAAAGAAATGATAAATGCATAAGGTGATGGATACATTAACTACCCTAATTGGATCATTATGCAACATAGATATACATTGAGACATCAAATTGTACCCTATAAATATGTACAATTACAATGTGTCAATTAAAAAATAAACTTTGTTCTTTAAATAAAAAAGACCATGTAGTTCGAATTATTAAAATCCAAGACATTTGTCTTTTAGGGAAGCATTTGGCCCATGTACATAGAAGGTAATTACTGGTATAGCTGGGCTTTAATTTTTCCATCTTCTTTTCTGCTTTTTATTTGTGGTCTGTTCCACATTTCTTTTCCCTTGTTCCTTTGAATTGATTATTTTTAACATTTCATTACTAGTTTGAAAATTATATACTATTTTTCTTTTAAGATTACTGTAGAATTACAATATGCATTATTCCCCGAAGTCTAACCTTAATAACTATTTTTATTCTTTGCAAATAACGCTAAGATCTTACAATACTTTAATTATCTTGATCTGATATTTAACCTTAATGAATGTTATTCATGTGCCCTTTGTATTTTTGAAAAACTATTTTATAATTGTGAAATATATCAAACAAGGGTAAGCATATGTAATGCATGAGGATGTTTTAAAGAAGAAAAATAAAAGGAACGCTCAGGGGGACTTCCGCCAAGATGGCGCAATAGCAACAGCTCTGGTGTGCAGTTCCCAGCGAGAGTGCGCCAGAAGATGAGTGATCTCCGCATTTCCAACTGAGGTACCAGGTTTATCTCATTGGGACTGGTTAGACAGTGGGAACAGCCCAAGGTAGGCAACCCAAAGCAGAGCGGGGCACTGCCTCCCTCACCCAGGAGGTGCAAGGGGCCGGAGACTGTCGCTCTCAGCCATGGGAAGCCATTAGGGACCTTTCCCAACATTCCAACAATCGGCTCAGATACTGTGCTTTTCCCACTTTCTACACAACCCACAGTCCAGGAGATTCCCTCTGGCGCCTACAACATCAGCGCCCAGGGTTTTCAGTTTTAGGTGAGTGGCACCTGGAATGCCAGCGAGACAGAATCTCCCATTCTCCTGAAAAAGGGGGGCAGAAGCCAGGGAACCAAGCGAGCTGGATCGGCGGGTCCCAACCCGCATGAAGACGGCAAGCTAAATCGCACTGGCTTGAAATTCCGGCAGCCAGCACAGCAGTCTGAGCTCCACCAGGGATGGTCCAGCTTGGTAGGGGGAAGGGTGCTCACCATTGCTGAGGCTCCACTGAGGCAGCTTCAACTTTGCCTGTGTAAAGAAAGCCACTGCCTGGGGAAGCTTACTCAGCAGCTGGGCAGAGCCGAGCACTGCAGCTCAGCAAGGCCTCTGCAGGCAGACTGTCAAGTAGATTCCCTTCTTGCTGAGCAGGGTATCTCAGAACAAAAAAAGCAGCCCCTCAGGGACTTACAAAGCCCCCAGCTTCCTGGGACAGAGCATCTGGGAAAAGGGGGAAGTTGTGGATTCCTTTTCAGCAGACTTAAATGTCCTTGCCCAGCAGCCCTGAAGGGAGCAATGGAGCCCCCAAAACAGTGCTTGAGCTCTGTTAACAGACAGGCTGCCTCCTAACGTGGCTCCCTGATCACTTGAGACCACTTGAGACATCCTATCTGGGAGACACATCATACAGGAGAGCTCTGGCTGACATTTGGCAGGTACCCTTTTGGGATGAAGCTACCAGAGGAAGGAACAAGCAGCAATCTTTGCTGTTCTGCAGCCCTGCGGGTGATTCCCAGGCAAGGAAACTCCAGCAGGCTTGCAGCAGAGGGTCCTGACTATTAAAAGGAAAACTAGTAAACAGAAAGAAATAGCTTCAACATCAACAGAAAGCACGCCCACTCAGAAACACCATCCAAAAGTCGCCAACTTCAAAGACAAAAAGTAGATAAATCCACAAAGATGGGAAGGAACCAGCACAAAAAGGCTTAAATTGCCAAAAGCCAGAAGAATGCCTCTTCTCGTCCTAGGGACCACAACCCCTCACCAGCAAGGGAACAAAACTGGATGGAGAATGAATGTGACTAATTGACAGAAGCAGGCTTCAGAAGGTGGGTAACAACAAACTTCTCCGAGCTAAAGAAACATGTTCTAACCCAATGCAAGGAAACTAAGAACCTTGAAAAAAGGTTAGACGAAATGCTAACAAGAATAAACAGCTTAGAGAAGAATATAAACGACCTGATGGAGCTAAAAAACACAATATGAGAACTTCACGAAGCATATACAAGTTTTAAAAGCCGAATCGACCGAGCAGAAGAAACGATATTAGAGATTGAAGATCAACTCAATGAAATAAAGCAAGAAGGCAAGATTAGAGAAAAAAGAGTGAAAAGAAATGAACAAAGCCTCCAAGAAATATGGAATTATGTGAAAAGACCAAATCTACATTTTATTGGTATACCTGAAAGTGACAGGGAGAATGAAACCAAGTTGGAAATCACTCTTTGGGATATTATCCAGGAGAACTTGCCCAAACTAGCAAAGCAGGGCAACATTCAAATACAGGAAATACAGAGAACACCACAAAGATATTCCTTGAGAAGAGCAACCCCAAGGCACATAATCATCAGACTCACCAAGGATGAAATGAAGGAAAAATTGCTAAGGAAAGCCAAAGAGAAAGGTCAGGTTACCCACAAAGGGAAGCCCATCAGACTCACAGCGGACCTCTCGGCAGAAACCCTACAAGCCAGAAGAGAGTGGGGGCCAATATTCAACATTCTAAAAGAAAAGAATTTTCAACCCAGAATTTCATATCCAGCCAAACTAAGCTTCATAAGTGAAGGAGAAATAAAATCCTTTAAGGACAAGCAACTGTTGAGAGATTTAGTCACCAGCAGGCCTGCCCTACAAGAGCTCCTGAAGGAAGCACTAAACATGGAAAGGAACAACCAGTATCAGACACCGCAAAAACATATCAAACTGTAAAGATCATCAACACTGTGAAGAAACTGCATCAACTATGGGGCAAAACAACCAGCTAGCGTCAAAATGGCAGGATCAAATTCACACATAACCATATTAACCTTAAGTGTAAATGTGCTAAATGCCCCAATCAAAAGACACAGACTAGCAAATTAGATAAAAAGTCAAGACCCATCGTGGTGTGCTGTATTCAGGAAGCCCATCTCACATGCAAAGACACACATAGGCTCAAAATAAAGGGATGGAAGAAGATATACCAAGCAAATGAAGAGCAAAGAAAAGCAGGAGTTGCAATCCTAGTCTCTGATAAAACAGACTTTAAACGAACAAAGATCAAGAGAGACAAAGAAGAACATTACATAATGGTAAGGGGATTAATGTAACAAGAAGAGCTAACGATCCTAAATATATATGCACCCAATACAAGAGCACCCAGATACATAAAGCAAGTTCTTAATGACCTGCAGAGACTTAGACTTCCAAACAATAATAGTGGGAGACTTTAACACCCCACTGTCAATACTAGACAGATCAATGAGACAGAAAATTAACAAGAATATCCAGGACTTGAATTCCGATCTGGACCAAGTGGACCTAATAGACATCTATAGAACTCTACACCCCAAAACCACAGAATATACATTCTTCTCAGCACCACATCGAACTTATTCTAAAATTGACCACATAATTGGAAGTAAAACACTCCTCAGCAAATGCTAAAGAACAGAAATCATAATAACCAGTCTCTCAGACCACAGTGCAATCAAATTAGAACTCAGCATTAAGAAACTCACTCAAAACCGCACAACTACATGGAAACTAAACAACCTACTCCTGAATGACTACTGGATAAATAATGAAATGAAGGCAGAAATAAAGATGTTCGTGGAAACCAATGAGAATGAAGACACAATGTATCAGGATCTCTGGGACACATTTAAAGCTGTGTCTAGAGGGAAATTTATAGCACTAAATGTCCACATGAGAAGGGAGGAAAGATCTAAAATCAACACCCTAACATCACATTAAAATAACTAGAAGAGCAAGATCAAACAAATTTAAAAGCTAGCAGAATACAAGAAATAACTAAGATTAGAACAGAACCGAAGGAGATAAGACACACACAAAAAAAGATCAACAAAATAGATAGACCACTAGCCAGACTAATAAAAAAGAAAAGTGAGAAGATTCAAATAGATGCAATAAAAAGTGATAAAGGGGGTATCACCGCTGATCCCACAGAAATACAAACTACCATCATAAATTACTACAAACACCTCTATGCAGATAAACCAGTAAATCTAGAAGAAATGGATAAATTCCCGGACACTTACACCTTCCTAAGACTAAACCAGGAAGAAGTTGAATTCCTGAATAGACCAATAACGAGGTCTGAAGTTGAGGCAGCAATTAATAGCCTATCAACCAAAATAAGTCCAGGACCAGATGGGTTCACAGCCAAAGTCTACCAGAGGTACAAAGAGGAGCTGGTATCATTCCTTCTGAAACTATTTCAAACAATACAAAAAGAGGGAATCCTCCCTAACTCATTTTATGAGACTAACATCATCCTGATACCAAAACCTGACAGAGACACAACTAAAAAAGAAAATTTCAGGCCAACATCTATGATGAACATTGATGCAAAAAATCTTCAATAAAATACTGGAAAACGAAATCCAACAGCACATCAAAAAGCTTATCCATCACGATCAAGTTGGCTTCATCCCAGAGATGCAAGGTTGGTTCAACATCCACAAATCTGTAAATGTAATCCATCACATAAACAGAACGAAAGACAAAAACCACATGATTATCTCAATAGATGCAGAGAAGGCCTTTGACAAAATTCAACAGTCCTTTATGCTAAAAACTCTCAATAAACTAGGCATCAATGGATCGTATCTCAAAATAATAAGAGCTATTTATGACAAACCCACAGCCAATATCATACTGAATGAGCAAAAACTGGAAACATTCCCTTTGAAAACGGGCACAAGACAAGGATGCCCTCTCTAACCACTCCTATTCAACATAGTATTAGAAGTTCTGGTTAGGGCCATCAAGCAAGAGAAAGAAAGGTCGAATAGGAAGAGAGGACATCAAATTGTTGCTGTTTGCAGATGACATAATTGTATATTTAGAAAACCCCACTGTCTCAGCCCAAAATCTCCTTAAGCTGATAAGCAACTTCAGCAAAGTCTCAGGATACAAAATCAATGTACAAAAATCACAAGCATTCCTATACACCAATAAGAGACAAACAGAGAGTCAAATCATGAGTAAACTCCGATTCACAATGGCTATAAAGAGAATAAAATATCTAGGAATACAACTAACAAGGGATGTGAAGGACCTCTTTAAGGAGAACTACAAACCACTGCTCAAGGAAATAAGAGAGGACACAAACAGATGGAAAAACCTCCCATGTTGACAGTTAGGAAGAATCAATATCGTGAAAATAGCCATACTGCCCAAAGTAATTTATACATTCAATGCTATCCTCATCAAGCTACCAATGACTTTCTTCACAGAATTGGAAAAAACACCTTAAACTTCATATGGAATCAAAAAAGAGCCCGCATAGCCAAGACAATCTTAAGCAAAAACAAAACAAAACAAAAAAGCTAGAGGCATCATGCTACTTCACTTCAAACTATAATACAAGGTTACAGTAATCAAAACAGTATGGTACCGGTACCAAAATAGAGATATAGGCCAATGGAACAGAACAGAGGCCTCAGAAAGAACATCACACAACTACAACCATCTGATCTTTGACAAACCTGACAAAAACAAGCAATGGGGAAAGGATTCCCTATTTGATAAATCATGCTGGGAAAACTGGCTAGCCATATGCAGAAAGCTGAAACTGGATCTCTTCCTTATACCTTATACAAAAATTAACTCCAGATGTATTAAAGATTTAAACATGAGGCCTAATACCATAAAAATTCTAAAAGAAAACCTAGGTAATACCATTCAGGACATAGGCATGGGCAAGGACTTTATGACTAAAAACCAAAAGTAATGGCAACAAAAGCCAAAATAGACAAGTGAGATCTAATTAAAAAAAAGAGCTTCTGCACAGCAAAAGAAACTATCATTAGAGTGCACTGGCAACCAACAGAATGGGAAAAAATTTTACAATCTACCCATCTGACAAAGGGCTAATATCCAAAATCTATAGAGAACTTAAATTTACAAGAAAAACAAACCAACCCCCATCAAAAAGTGGGCAAAGGACATAAATAGACATTTCTCAAAAGAAGACATTTATGCAGCCAACAAACATATGAAAAAAAGCTCATCATCACTGGTTATTAGGAAAATGCAAATCAAAACCACATTGAGATATCACCTCACACCAGTTAGAATGGTGATCATTAAAAAATCGGGAGACAACAGATGCTGGAGAGGATGTGGAGAAATAGGAACACTTTTACACTGTTGGTGGGAATGTAAATTATTTCAACCACTGTGGAAGACAATGTGGCAATACCTCAAGGATCTAGAAATAGAAATTCCATTTGACCCAGCAATCCCATTACTGGATATATATCCAAAGGATTATAAATCATTCTGTTATAAAGACATATGCACACGTATGTTTATTGTGGCACTATTCACAATAGCAAAGACTTGGAACCAACCCAAATGTTCATCAATTATAGACTGGATAAAGAAAATGTGGCACATATACACCATGGGATACTATGCAGCCATAAAAAAGGATGAGCTCATGTCCTTTTCAGGGACATGGATGAAGCTGGAAACTGTCATTCTCAGCAAAGTGACACAAGAACAGAAAACCAAACACTGCATGTTCTCACCCATAAGTGAGTGTTGAACAATGAGAACACTTGGACACAGGGAGGGGAACATCACACACTGGGGCCTGGGGTGGGGAGCTAGTGAAGGAATAGCAGGGGGAGGGGGTATTAGAGAGGGATAGCATTAGGAGAAATACCTAATGTAGATGCCGGAGCAATGGATGCAGCAAACCACCACCATGGCACGTGATACCTACAATTCTTCAAGATTTGCACATGTACCCCGGAACTTAAGTATAATAAAAAATAAATAAATAAAGGAACACTCAAACATCCCTAAACCTACAAAATAAAGCTTTAAAAGCCTGACAAACCCACCCTCACCATGACATGAGGGGTACAGATTCAGGATCAGAGGTTTAGGAGGTCGGAGGGCGCATGGGAGATGCTCCTGGGAAGTGACCTTTAGAAGGCAGGAGTGAGGCCACAGGACTCCCCCCAGGCCCATCCCAGCCCCCACTGGGCACGGGTCGGGGGCTCAAGGGAGCTGCCAGAGAGGAGCATGGAACTTCTGCTGACACTCCCCCAGAGGGCTGGGTTCTGGGCTGGGGCCGTCAGGAAATCTCTTTCAGGCTCACTAAAGTGAGTGCTGAAGGCAACTGCCCTTTTACATAACTTTGCCGGAATTTTCAATGCTCTTGTTATTCGAGTAACAAGAGAGCCTGCCGAGGCCTGTGGCTCCATTCCTGGGGCACCTCTGGGGCCTGGTGCCAACAGGTGAGGCCAGGGACCCATGAGGGTTTTGCTCTCTGAATCTCAGAGCCCAGCAAGTGAAGAGTGTCTCCCTGGAAGGGCATGGGCACCTCGGGGACAGGAGTGTCCCTTGGAAGGGCCTGGGGCCCCTATGGCTGCACTGTGTCCCTGCACCCTGCAGCTTTCCTGTCTGCAGTCCCTCCCATTCCCACCCAGTGTCAGGTTCTCAGCTCAGGGACACTGTCCCACCAGAGCAGGGCAGGGCGGGTAAAACCTGGCCCTAGGAGCCCCGTCAAGTTGGGGGTGGAGAGTGACTCAAGAAAATAAGTAAATTCTGTGTGTGTTGGGGGCACAGTGAAGCAAAACTGCAGGGCCCTGGACCCGCACAAGGCCCCTCTGAGAAGGTAACATTCAGCTGTGAGGAAGGGTTCGGAGGTAGGGTCTTGGGGATGTTGTGGGGCCAGTTTCTCTCTGAGATGGCCATGGAGGGTCTAATCCGAGGAGGGATGTCAGGCTTGGGTGGCCACAGTGGGGACAGGTTGTGCGGATGAGGAGAGCCAGGCCCTGGGAGGTGGCAGCTGTCACTGTCCAGGATGAGGCGGAGGGCTTGACTGGTGGAACTGCAGAGTCCGAGGCCAGGTGGGCAATGGTGAGTGGGGAAGGGAGCAGATACCCGAGGCCTGTGGCCTGGAGGGGTGGGGCTGACATGCCTGAGATGGACCAGGCATGTTTCTGGGGAAGAAGATGGACTTTTAACGCAGTCCTGCAACATTTCCCCTCCCCAGAAAGCCTTCCACTTTCTGGAAGCCTTCTGTCTGTCCACCTGCAGTCCCTGCAGAGATACCTGGGGATAGGAAGCCCACGAGCAGCCTCAGCAAGGAAGGCCCAGATCCGGTCAGGTGAGATGGCTGGGTCCTGCCGTCACCCGCTCAAGGCCTGCCTCTAGCAGTGTTGCCCTTTCTGCACCTAGCAGATCATGGCACTCACTCCTCTGTGGCGTGAGGGCCATGCAGACGGCAGGAGGGTTTCATTCCCCATGCCTGTGTATGCATGATTCCTCTGCGTGGAATGCTGTTCTCACCACCTCCATGTGGCCAGTTCCTATTGCTCCTCCCAGACTTTGCTCAAATGTCACCACCTCCACGCAGCCTGTCCTGACTTCTCCCACCCCCACCTCAAGACCACGAGTCTTCTTGTGAGTCCTCTAAATGCTTTATTCATCCTCCAATGCTGCAATCCCCCACCCCTAGGTGAATACCCCCCTGAATCCCTAGAGCAGAAAAGGAGGAAGGACGTGGAGCCAGACTCTTTGCAGGGCATATGTAAGGGGGTGGTTGGAGAGACAGAGAGATGAGAGAGAGAAGAGACAGAGAGAATCAGTCAGACAAGGAGAGACAGAGAATCACACAAGAAGAGAAATACAGAGAAAATCAGAGAGCAGCACACACACCAGAAACTGAGGCCAAGATGACAAAGTAAAAGAATCACAAGCAGGTCCAGAGAGTGAAAGACAGGAAGAAAAAAGAGGGAAAGAAGATGCAGGGTGAGACAAAGGGAGACGGAGTAGAAGAAAGGGCTAGAGAGAGCGGAGAGAGGGAGAGAAGCCGGTGAGAAGGTGAGGAGGGGGAGGGGCGAGGGGGGAGGAGGAGTGGGGGAAGGGGCCCTGCCGGGCTGGGTGTCTCCTGGGGACGCTGACCCCACCGCAGGCGGCCCAGCCCACTCACCTCCCAGCTGAGCTCAGATTTCAGGGCTTGGAGCGCACGCAGATTCAGTAACAAATGCATGTGTAACGCATTATGAAGAAAGCCTTAAAAAGCCCTCGTTTATCGCTGTTTACGTTATGTGATTGAGGGGAGAATTTGCCAAGACCAAAGGTTACTGCTGGTGTTTCTGTGACGAATATTACCTCAAACTAAAGCAATTAGCTTCAAGGAACCGCGCATTGTCTTCGGGAGGGTTTTCAAGAGCGAACCCCATAATGTGCCCTGATGGATTTCAACGCTACCAATGTCTCCACGCGGCGCACAACCTACACAATGCACAATCTGCTATTTTGCTCACAGACTTTCCATGGGAGCTGGGCCGGGCCACGTGGCCTCCATGCGCCTCAGCTTCCCCTTCTATAGAGTAGGGAGGGGTCTAGACTGGACCCAGCCGCTCCGGGCTCCTCGTGGCCTGTGTGTTCTGTTTCCATTGGTTTCTGCTCCCTGCGAATGCCTTTGGCTTTCCTCCCCGAGGCTGTTTCTGGTCACAGCTTGGCCGACCAAATCTTTTCTTGAGACAATTATGGAAATTGCCTGAATGGTAATTAGTGAATGGTAATTAGTGAAAGTTCTCCTTTCTTCCTAAGACAGGCCTAAGAAATCTGCCCCTGGGCCCCTCTTCTCCCTAGCCTCCCAGGCTGAGAGGCAGGGCCTTATGCACCCTCAAACCTGACTGGGTGCCCTGCCTCCTTATCTGTAAGTACGGTGATGATGGCACCTACGTTTCGGGGAGCTGTGATGGAGGGTGCCAAGAGTGTCTAGCAGTTCCCAGGACACAGGTGGCACTAGGTGAGTCACTGCTACCTCAGCCAATCAGACTTCCCAGGGATAGGGGATCTGAGAGAGGCAAGAGAACCCCTCTGCTCCCTGGGCCCAGCACCTGCCGCCTGCTCCTGACTTCCTAACCCAGGCACTTTGCAAACCAACCAGCTGAAGTCATGAAGGTGTTGCATCACACCACACCCCTTTTGCCCCCCATTGCAGGCACATCTTTCACCTTGCAGGAAGCTGAGGCTCTGGCATGGCGTGGGTTGGAGATACCAGGCCCCAGACATGCTGAGAGCTGGACTAGCTTCAGAGGGTAGCCAGGCAGCAGGAGTCCACCCCTGCAACTCCTCTTACTTTCTGTTGGCACTGAGCAGGTCTCTTTGCTCTCTGGGCTCCTCATTGGAAAACAGAACCATAGTATCCCTCCCTCATAAGGTTATGGAAAGGGAGTAGTGGTTTCTACAGCAGGACATCCAGAAACAGGCACAGAGCAGACTGTGCACAGCGAGGCCCATGAGTACTTCCTAAATCCCAGGGCCTGGGGGATCAGGACAGGCCCAGAGGACCCTACAGGAAGGACAAAGCCACCAGGGGATGCATCCTGGTCAGGGGAAAGCCCACTCAAAGGAATGGCACTATTACTGAAAGATCTGGAAACAGCCTTAGATACCAGGGTCCAGGCCTCCAGATTTGAGGAGAGGTCTGGCTGCCTGCCCTCCTACCTCCAGGAGGGACTGGTGGGCTCCTCCCTGCAGAGGCCCCAGGACAGCCTCACAGCCACATTCCTTCTTTAAACCTCTTCTGAGCCAACTGCAGAGCCTGGAGCTTCAGTTTGTCCCCAAAGGAAGAGGCAAGACAGTTTTCAGGTAACACAGTGGGCCCAAGTCACAGCTGGGAGCAAGGGACAGAGGCCACTCAGGATAGGGGCCCTGAAAAGGCTCTGTCCCTTCTGTGTCCTTCATAGGAAACTATCTGTCCGGAGGGTTGTAGAGGGAGGATCCAAACATGCCGGATGGCCAAGCTCCGCAGCCAGTAGTGGGCAGATGCCACAGGTCCTGGGCAAGAAAGGAGATATTACAGATCCCCAACCCCACAACCTTCACTTCTTCCTCTCCCGCAATTACCCCATTTTATAGATGGGGAAACCAAGGCTCAGGGTGGATGTAACCATGCATTCAAGGCTCCAATAGACTTTGGCCAAGTTGCTGAGTGTTTGTCTTACTCGTTTGAGTTCAGAGTCCCCAGCACCAAGTGCACAGCCGGGCGGCTCCTGGAAGCCCAGTGAACACCTTCTTGGCATCTCCACCTCTGGGTCTCAAAGGCACCTCAAGCTCCTTCAGTCCCAAGCCAGCGCAGGGCTCACTCCCTGTTGGCACACCCTAACCTCTCCTCTGGGACATTTTCTGATCGTGGATGGCAGCCCCTAGAGCCAGTCCCCAGGCTGCCCGCGGTCTCTTGTGAGCCCCACAGCGCCCCAGGCACTTTCCAAGGGACCACCCAGCACTAGTGAGCCTATCCATGCCCTCGGCCCCCTCAGCCGCCGCCCCCTGGCAGCCCCTGCCCTCCTCCACGCCTCTGATTCCACGCCTTCCCTGACCTTCCTCCTCGGGGCAGCCAAAGGGGTCTTTTTGTAGCACACCACAGACCTGTCTTTTCGGACGGACTCTCCTTTGCTATCATTGCCCGAGGGTCCCGACTGCGCCCTCTCGGGCCTCAGGCCTGGATGCCCTGGCCCCTTCCTACCTCTCCAGCGACTTGGCTCTGGACTTACCGTGCTGCCCGCCGCCCTCCGTGCCACCCCAGCTCCTGCCTCAGGGCCTGGACACAGACACCCCTCCTGGCTCCTGCTTCTGCCAGTGGCCCTGCCCTGCCCTCCTCTAGGCTCTAGCAGCGCTGCATGACCCGATTTGTACAATCCTTTGCTGCCCTGTGGCACTCCCCGCCCCCCCAGGCTGCATGCTCAGTACACCAGGGTGCCCACCCAAGAGGTACAGCCTGGGCTTCACGACTAATGGCCAGGAAGGTGCTGGGCTCCAGGAGTATGCACACTGGTCCTCAAGCCCCAGCCCAGGGTTGGCCTCAGCATTGCCAGCCCCTCCTGGGTCAGTGACCACAAAGCCTTCAACTGGAGGACACTTGGAGGGACCCGGCAACCAGTCACAACTCCACTTCCCCCTCCAGATGAAGGCAGCTAATTCCTCAAGGTTGCCTGTTCACCTCGACATAAAGCACCCATTCTTCCTCGGCAAGGGGCTCGGGTGGGAAAATATTTTCCAAAGGTCAGTTTTCCAATTATACTTAAAATTTGAAAGTTCATTTTTTTTGCCTCCCCTCGGTGTAGCCGCGTTCTGCTAATTTCATAAAGATACCATTTAGCTGAGGTAGGTGGGATTCTGGGCATCAGAACAGCTTCCCAATGTCAACAGCCAGCCGTAACCGTAACTACTGACTTCCCATCATTTGTGGGGAAAAAAACGTTTTTCTCCCCAAAAATTATGGCCTGTAGGAACCAGACAACATCCCCATTGCCCAGCGGGAAATTACAGAGATTTTCTTATGTACTTAACATTAAGCCCAAGTTTATAAAGTCTACTCGGTTTTAATGACCTGCTCATGGGCCGCCCTGGCCACTGGGGATGAGGGGCTGTTTGAGGCCATCGCTTTGGTGTGGGGTGATATGCCTGAGTCCCCAAGTCACAGGTTGGTAGCCCTCAGTGTCTGGGGGCTGGGTCCATAAACAGAGCCATGCAGCTCTGAAGGCACATGCAGGAGGCTGGGACCCTCAGCCTGGGATCGCCCTACATGCAGCAGCCTCACTCAGCAACTGAGGTATGAGTCCCAGAGGGGACACAGAGGCCAGAGAGAACTGTCCCTCAAAGGGCTTCTGTCCTTCAGCTCTAAGATGAGGACACCAAAGCACTGCTTCCTGGGTTGCCATGAGGATGAAATGAGAGAATGCAATGGAGAGAGCATCAGAGGCTATGGGTGTCAGTCAGGTGGGGGTCCCAGGTAGGCTGGGTCCAACCAGGAAGAGAGGCCAAGCTTTGAGGTCAGGATGGACCCCCTACTTCCAGGGCTTGCTCACTACCTTTGTCCAGGCTGTGCCAGGGCCCCTCCAAGAGTGAATTGGGCTTTAGGTGGCCCCATCTAGGGCCCTGGGAGGCACCCAGCACAGCTGAGCTGACCAGAGGACCAGGAGAAGCAGCAGGCAAGAAGTCAGAAGTGGGGGCCTTGTTAGGAGCCAGGCTGGAGTCTGCAGCTGGAGGATGGGGTACGGGGTGGGTGAAGGGCCTCTCTCCTGTGGGGCCTGGGAAAGGCTTGGTGCAGTTGTGTGTGAGGTGCAGGGGACAAACGAAGCCCAAGGAGAGCCCCCAAGGGCATGGATGCCAATGCCCGGCCTGGGTGCATAGGTCTCACCCCCAGCTACAGGGCTGGGGTGCCCACCGAGACCAGCAGGGGCAGGAGTGAGACTCATGCCCAGTTTACAGGCTCAGAGATGCCAGCAATACCAGTGTTTAGACAAAGATGGGAATCTGGCTTTTGATGTGAAATATCCCCATTTTTCAAGTCTAGCACCCATTTCATATATTTTTTGGGTGCATCAGACCACATGGGGCTTTGGGCCTCTTCTGTTCTCTCATTTCCCATCCTTCCCCCGCAACACACACCCTAGTCACCGACCTGGGTTCCCTGTTTCTGCCTCAGGGCCTTTGCATTTGCTGCTTCCTCTGCCCGGGACACCCCTGACCCGTCAGTGCAGGGCTGGCTCCTTCTCCCCTCAGAGGGCCCTGACCATCATCACGATGCCACTGCCTGTTTGTTTTCTTCCCAGCCTTGACCTAAATTTGACATAATATTATGCACAGTGCTGATTGGCTTCAGTGTTTACTGTGTTTCCCTCACAGCACAGTAAGCTCCTGAAGGCAGAGACTTAGCTGATTTCTTCACCACATTACTCTCAGTGCCTGAACAGTAGGTGTATGATACATAGTAAGTGCTTAATAAGGTCCTAGCGAATAAATAAACAAATGAGCACATGACCTTCCCACCACCTCCCCCCATGGCTGGTAGCACCCTCTGCCCCTCATCATTCCACACTCCTCCTGGGACACTGGGCACCTCTACCACTGGGTCCTGAGCTGAGTCCTGCAGGAAGGGCTTCCTGCTCCAGAGGGAGAAAGGGGTGACATTGCTGGAAGTCCCTCCTGCTCTACCTTGTCTTATTTTGCTTGCAGGACTGTTCACCATCTGAAATGTTTGGGTTTACCAATCGTGTCTGTTCAGAAGTCCAGAAGCAGAACCGGCCTTACCATGTCTGAGGGATGGTCAGGATGTCAGTCTGTATGTCTGGGCACTGGTATGAGGGCTCTGATGGAAGTAGCAAGGTCACTGGGGCTGTGGGCACAGTGAGGAGCTCAGATTTTATTCTAGGGAGCCATTGATGGTTCTATATCAGACATGGGGAAATACAGAGAGGAGTACAGACAGAAATCTGACAGACCAGACCTGTGTCCTCAAAGAGCTTCCAGGTGGTAAAGGTGTGCAAGCAGAACAGACACATTTCTTGGCAATGGTTGTGGTTGTCCAAATACAAACACACAAGATATGGGCCTGTCTTCAAAGACCTAAGACTCTAAAGAGGAAGATAGATAGGCACATAGAATAAACATTAATTAACTCCCACCCATCCATCATCCACCCACCCATCCATCATCCACCTATCCATCCACCCACTCATCTATCCATCCACCCATCATCCACCTAGCCATCCACCTACCCACTATCCATCATGCTCTGATCAGCCCTCCTACCCTTCCAGGTCAGGGTTCCCAGCTGAACATTTGAAAATGTTTCCATTCAAATATAATATTGGGCCCTGTTCTCAATGGGTTCATAGTAGAGGGAAAGATTGAAAAATAACCTTACAGTTCCCTTTCAGCAGGATTGCTATGACGATCATGAGGAGGAAGGCCCAAGGGTGGCAAAGAAGAGGAATCACTCACTTTGCCTGGCGTATCAGACAGGGCAGAATGGAACCTGGTATATCAGAACAGGGTTATGAAGGATGAATAGGAGTTTGTCACATAGACATTGGAGGGATTTTTTCTATGTGGTAAAACATATTGTGCAAGCGTGAGAAGGCAGGAAACAACCAGAAGTATTCACACAGAATGTTTAGCTTTGGAAGGATAGGGGCAGAGGCACATGAGACCAGGGGAGGGAGAAGTCACTGGAGACGGAGTGGGACCAGCTTATGGAGAATGCTGTGTCCTGGGTGAGGAGCTTGGACCTTGTCCTATCAGTAGTGGGGAGCTGGGTGGGGGCATGGCCAGGGAATGAGCAGGCTTCCATTTTATAAGGGTCATGCTGGGGGCTAACAGGGAGAGACCAGAAGCGACAAAACAACAGAAAATCATCCTTCCCAAGCATGTTCATAAATGACTTCTCATTTTTATTTTCAAGGAACACATTTCCCCATTCTGTGATAAGAAAACAGTTTTATCAGGAATGAGAGGCCTAAAGTAGCAAAGGAGTAGAAGCAGCACTGAGATTGGAAGCCAGATTCCGTGAGTCCAAATGCACCCATCATGGCAACTCCTAACAGCTTCCTGGAGGCTCCCAGCCTGTCCTGAAGGACTTGGCTCCATTGGCTTCCTGGCTGCCTGGACAATCCCCTGTGCTCACTCTTCCAGGATGGGAATTCCAGTGGGCAAAAGGCAACATCCCAGGTTCTGGACCAAAGGTTCCGTCACTCTAGCACTGAGTGGAAAGGACAAAAAGAAGGAAATCTTTCCCAGCACCTGCATGATAGTACGGACTTGGAGAAACTACTCCAGAGGAGCAATTTCATCCAGTTCTCAAAGCTGTCCTATGAGGGAAGGATTATCCTCTTTATTTTGCCTATAAGAAACTGGAGATCAGAGAGATTAAGTCAGCTTACCCAAAGTCACAGAACTAGTAAGTGGCTGAGCCCCAGTGAGCAATCCAAAGGTTAGTTCATTTAAAATCCCAGACTCCTGGTGAGAGGGAGAGGGAGAGTGTTTGGCAGGCTGTGAGATGGTAGTGCATAGGCAAGGCAGAGTCTGTAAGCTGAACAGGCGAGTCATGCACTGCCTGCACTGGGGATGTTTACAACAACATTTGAAGAAGTTAATATAAAAATAACATATATACAAGGTGAAACATTTAAATATAAAATTTGAACAATAAAGAGGGAGTCTGTACTTCCAGCTATGGTCATGATGGAGTACAGAGTATCAGAATTACGCTACCCATAAGCAGCTATAAAACTAGACCCAATATATATGAAGCAACTGCTTTCAAGCATTGGGCAGCAGACAAAGCAGAGCAGTGATTTTTGGGAGAAGGGAAATACACAGGCGAGCTCCACATTTGCTCTGGCTTTTTGCCTGGGAGCATTTTTCAAACTGTGGCACAGGGATATAAACCTACAAAGTGAGCTCCATGGGCAGAGGAAAGACTAGAGTTTGGGACTTCTGAGGCAGATGGCGTTTGCAAGGCAGGGTACTGAGAAGGAGGAAGCTATGCAGAGAAGTAGAATTCTGTACAGAATACCTTTGAGTCTCTAGCAGAATGCTAAGCTGCAAATCCATTAGGTTGAGATTCTGTAAGATTTAGCAGAGAACCACTGCTAGATGGTTGAGAGGTAAATGAAGATTCTAGAAGTTGGACAATTCTTGGAGACATTGGAACTCTGACCAGCCAGTGTGAGGGGCTACTCTAGGGCTACCATTAAAAGCCTAAAACCAACTATCAATCATTTTCCAGCAAACTAAGTGCATGTCAGAAAACTATTCAACACTCTTAAAAACAAAAAACAAAACAAAACAAAAAACACCCAGGCTCTCAATAGCATAGCATCCACAATGTTTAAAATGCAACAAAAAATTACTAGAAATGCAAAACCAAAACCAAAAAGCAGGGAAAGGGGAACCCATAACCAGGAGGAAAAAAAGTCAACATAAAGAGGTAGAAATCAATCATTTGTTGGATTGGCAGACAAAAACTTTACATAATCAGTTATACTATGCTCAAGAATTTAAAGGGAATGAACATAATGAGGGAACAAAAGAGAAATGTCAGCAGAGAAACTGAAACTATAGAAACAGATCAAGTGAAAATTTAAGAACTGATAAATAACATATTTGCAAAGTGAAATTTGGACACTGCAGAAGAAAAGACCAGGCTTGAACTTGAAGACAAGGCAATAGAAGCATCCAAAATGAAGCATACAGCGGGGTAAAGACCAGAAAAAAACAATCCAGAGCCTCAGAGATATGTGGGACAATGTCAATCAGTCTAACATGCATGCAGCTGAGGTCCCAAAAGAAGAAGCGAGAGATTGGGACAGGAAAAAATATCGGAAGAAATATTGGAGAAAATGTGTGAAATTGGATAAAAACTATAAACCCAATAGATGCAAGAAGTTCAATTAAATTCAAGCACAATCAATAGAAAAACACACCAGGACTCATATTCAGAGAGCTAAAAAGCAAAGTTAAAGAGAAAAATTTTAGTGAGGGAAAAGACACAATTATAACATGGAGTAGCCAAAAAAATTTTTTTTAAGCCAAAACACTGCTGAGTATCAGAAACAAGGCAAGTCAAAGACAATAGGATATCTCTGAAATTCTAAAAGAAAAAAAAACTGTCAGTTTAGAATTCTACAGACTGCAAAACCACCCCTTAAAAATAAGGAAAAATAAAGATATTCTTAATGAACAAAAGCTGAGAGAATTTATAACCAGTAGATTTGACCTACTAGAAATGTTAAAAGAAGTTCTTTGGATTGAAAAGAAATGATATCCGATGAAAACAGATTTGTATGAAGGAATGAGGAATGCCAGAAATGGTAACTATGTGGGTAAATGTAAGAGATATGAAAACTAGAGAGAATCAATTTATAATGCTAAGAGTTAATTCTATAGAAAGACATAGTGACGTTAAACACAAATACTCCTAAAAATAATAAGCATTTTGACAGAACTAAATGACAAAACTAATGAGAAAAATCAACAAAATCAACACGTAGTTGGAGAGTTAACCTTCCTTTCTAAGTAACTGATTTAAAAAAATTCTGTGAAGACACAGAACAATTGAACAACATTATGAACTAAGTTAACCAAAGTGACATTTACAGAAAACTACATTGGAAAGATGCATTTCTTTCCAGTGTACTTGGAACATTCACCGAAACAACTCTTAATAAAGTAAAAGAATTTAAAGCATATAGAGTATGTTTTCTAGCCTTAACAGTTAAATTAAAAATCCATAATAATAAGATATGAAGGAAGCCCTCAAATATTTAAAAGAGGCACATTTCTATAGCCTACAGATTAAAGAGGAAATCACAAGGAAAATTAGAAAATGTTTTGAACTAATGAAATTAAAACAGAACATATCAAAATTTGTGGAATGCAGGTAAAGTTGTGCTTAAAGGGAAATATGTAGCTTTACATGCTTATGTTAGCAAAGAAGAAAGACCTAAAATCAATTATCTAAGTAACCACCTCAAGCATCTAGCAAAAGAAGAAATCAAATCCAAAATAGAAAGAAGGAAATAAAGATAAGAACAGAAAGTAATGAAATGCTGCACAGCAAAAAAATTATAATAATAGTAATAAACAGACAACCTATAAAATGGAAGAAAGTATTTGCAGATTATGCCTCCAACAAAGTACTAATATACAGAACCTACAAGGAACTTAAACAACTCAACAAGAAAAAAAAAAAAACCTCATTAAAAACTAGGCAAAGGACATCAATAGATATTTCTCAAAAGAAGAAATACAAGTGGCCAATTAACACATGAAAAAATAGTCAACATCACTAATCATCAGAGAATTACAAATTAAAATCATGATATCATCTTACACCAGTCAGAATGACTATTAATTAAAAAGTAAAAACAAACAACAACAAAACCCACAAACAGATGTTGGTGTAAATGCAGAGAAAAGGGAATGTTTATACACTACTGGTGGAACTGTAAATTAGTTCAATCTCTATGAAAAACAGTATGGAGACTTCTCAAAGAACTAAAAATAGGACTGCCATTTAAACCAGTAATCCCACTACTGGGTGTCTACCCAAAGCAATTCATTATGTTAAAAAAGACACGTGCACTTATATGTTCATTGCAGTGCTATTCACAATAGCAAAGTCATAGAACCAACCTAAGTGTGAATGGTTGACTGGATAAGGAAAATGTTATAGACACACACACACACACACACTCACACACTACAGAATACTCTGCAGCCACAAAAAGAATGGAATCATGTCTTTTGCAGCAACATGGATGGAGCTGGAGGCCATTATCCTAAGTGAACTAACTTAAAAAGAGAAAATCAAATACCACATGTTCTCGTTTTTAAGTGGGAGCTAAATAATGGGTACTCATGGACATAGGGGTGGAAATAATAGATACTGAGGGTTCCAAAAGTGGGGAGGATGACAGGGGGAACAAGGGTTGAAAAATTACCTATCAGGTACAATGTTCACTGTTTGGGTAATGGGTACACTAGAAGCTCAATCCCCACTAGTATGTAATATACCCATGTAACAAACATGCACATGTACCCTGAATCTAAAATAATAAAATAATGAAATAAAAAATGAACAAAAAATAGAGAAAATTAATGAAATTGAAAGTTGGTTATTTGAAAAGATCTATAAAATTGATATATCTCTCTCTATCTCAGCTATTAATATATCCAGTATAACGAACTGTTACAACTCAATAAAAGTAACTCAGTAAAAATAGGTAAAAGGCTGAAGAGATGTATTACAAAAAAGAAAATATACAGATAGCAAAAACATGAACGTACTCCTCACTTTAAAAACAGCATGAGATAACACGACTACACACCCACCAGAATAGCTAACACTAAACAGATAACGCAAAGAGTAGGCAAGGGTGTAGAGCAACTGCATACCTCATATATTGCGGATAGGAATGTAAAACAGTAAAATCATGCTGGGAAAGGTTTGGTAGTTTCTCATAAACTTAAAAGTATATTAACCACATGATTCAGGAATAGGCTCCCAAGCATTGGCCTAGAAGAAATGAAATCACATATCCATCCAAAGCCTTGTATAAAATGTCCATGGAAACTTTGTTAAGAATTCTCCAGTGTTGGAAATGGCCTAGATTCCCATCAGCAGGAGACTGAATAAAGTGGAGTGCACCCACACAGTGCACCCAGCAACAAAAAGCAGCCAACCGTTGATACATGCAGCAATGGGACGAATCTCAGAGCAATCCAGTTGAGGGAAAGAAGCCAGATACAGCAGATTCCATAATGTATGACTCCATTTATATGAAAGTGAAAAACAGGACTTTTCATGGCTTGATACAATGCAGCATGTGTTGAACTCTATCTGCACCTGGTCTTTTCTACCTCACAATACATCCTGGTCACTGGTCCCTATTAGGATGTTTGGATCTGCCTCTGCCTCTTCATCAGCAGCATGGTGTTCCATTTGGTAGAAGGAACATAAATTATTTACTGCTGCTATTAGAGGACACAGATTATTTTCAATCTTTTGTTCTTAAACCACCACAGTGAAACTCATTGTAGGTTTGTCTTGTGTCTGTTGACAAATCTAGCCAGCTAGAGACAAACTCCTAGAATGGATGTCTAAAGTCAAATAGTGCATTGACTTTTTTCTTGGGAAGCTGGAACACAGTCCCAAGCAATCTGGGGAGCAAGAGCTCTCCTGGGACATCTCAAGGTTACAGCCAAGGGCCCTGCATCCAGAACTGCTAGTATGAATAGGTATTATGAGTCATTGACATCCACCAAGATCATGCTGGCAGCCTCAGGTGACCTCTGGGGTGTGCTGGTAATACCTGGTTATGGCCATATCATGTACCAGACCTTGACTGCTCCTGCCCACCTGCAGGTGAGCAGGTAGGAAGTGGGCACAGACACGTGGGACAGGATACGCCCAGGACAGAGCCTTGTGTGGGCACCAAAGGGATCTGAGAGGAGTCACAGGTGCCCTACCCCAGGGAGGAGGCAGTCAGAGCACTATGCAGAGCCCTTCCTGCCAAGTCTCTAACCACCCTGGGCCACAGGGCTAGAACAGTGACCATGAAAGCAGAGACTTGCTTGGTCCAGGAATCATGTGTCACACCACCGATATACCTAAGTAGGGACCTACTGATTCTCTTCTTGCCAGCCTCCATACTTGTCTCTAGATCTGGTCCTGCTCCCTCAAACTCTAACCTTCCAGTCCACCCCCCATGTCTCCCCAAGGCAATCATTTTTTATAAAAATAAACTTATGAAATTAAATTGTGAAAAGTCTTCAGCTTCTGGCCAAGATGGAGTGACGGTACAGATTTACGTTTCTCCCTGGGACAATCAAAATAATAAACAGGATGTATGAAACAATGGTTTTTCAAGACACTGGACATCAGGCATTGAAGGACAGTGATCTATAAGAGCCAGGAAATAAAGGAGGCGAACTCTACAATTACTCCAACTCACTGCCTTTGGGAGTTTCCAGGCCATGGTATATAGAGAGGGAACTGCATGGAGTCTCACGGTCTCACTAACTTGAGAGAGACAGGGCTAAGAGTCTGGAGAGACTAGACGGCTAGAGTTTGTAAGACACATTACTGGAGAGTGGAGAGCTGCACAGATAGAGAACTCCAAAGAACTGCAGAGAGTCCCTCTGAAGTATTCAACAGTCTGGATCAGCACATGCATGTAAAGAGACTACTCAAGAATGGAGAAAGAATCACCTGAAAGGATTAGCGGTAACAATACCGAGTACTCACACAGGACAGGAATAGTGCCTGTACCCACCACGCAGATTGGAAAACCTCATGATTAATAGGGCATTAGGTAGAATATGCAGAAAAGTCTTTCCTCATTAGAAAGCTTAAAAGCAAGACCCCAAATCATCACACTGTTTCCAAGTAACTTTACTGTGTTTTAGAACAAAGCTTAATCTTTGCAGGAATAAAAAATCATTCGGCATCCAACAAGGTAAAATACACAATGACTATCATCCGGTTAAAAATTACCAGGCATGAAAAGAAGCAAGGATATATAACCCATAATGAGGAGAAAAGCTGATCAATCAAAAGTGACCTAGAAGTGACACAAATGCTAGAATTAGCAAAAAAGAATATTAAAACAGTTATTGTAATTGTATTCCGTATGTTCAAAAGGTTCAGCAAAGACATGGAAAATGTAAGAAAGACATCAAATCAAACTTCTTTCTGAAAAAGAAATAATTGAGGGACAAACACTATCTGGTTACAAGATGTATCATAAAGTTGCAGTACTCAAAAATTGTGGCACTGGCACAAAGATAGAAAATACATGAGTGGAACAGAAAAAGTCCAGAAACCAATTTTCACAAATATATTTAGCTGAATTTTGACTACATGTAAAGGCAATTCAGTGGAGAAAGGACAGTCTTTTCAACAAATGGTGCTGGAAAAATTGGATCAAGTAGGCAAAATACTGAAATTCAACCCAAATTTATACCCAAAATTGAGTCCTCATATAAAATATACTGTAATGTAAACCCCAAAACTACAAAATGTCTAGAAGAAAACACGGGAGAAAAACCTTGTTCCCTTTGGCTAGGCAAAGATTCATTAGCTACCACAGCAAGAGCACCATACATAAAATAACAAACTGATAACTTCAACTTCATCAAAATTTAAAACTTTTGCTTTGCCATAGACACTGTTAATAGAATGAAAAGACAAGCCACAGATTAGGGGGAAAAACTTTGCAAAGCACCTCTCAAAACTAAATAAATAAGAAAAATTCTAATTTAAAAATAGGCAAGAGCTTTGAACAGGCAGTTCACCAATAAATATATATGGATGACAAATAGACATGTGAAAAGATGCCCAACGTAGTGGTCATCAGGAGATGCAAATTAAAAACACAATGAAATACTACCAGAAATCTATTAGCTAAATAGTATTCCATCGTGTATACGTACCACATTTTCTTTATCCATGCATCTGTTGATGGACACATAAGTTGCTTTCAAATCTTCACTATTATAAACATTGCTGCAATAAACATGGGAGTCGACATCTCTTTGATATACTGATTTCCTTTCTTTTGGGTGTATACTTAGCAGTGGGATTGCTGGATCATATGGTAGCTCTATTTTTAGTTTTTTGAGGAACCTCTGAACTGTTCTCCATAATGGTTATATTCATTTACATTCCCACCAACAGTGTATGTGGGTTCCCTTTTCTTCACATTCTTGCCAGCATTTGTTACTGTACATTTTTTGGATGAAAGCCATTTTAACTGGGGTGAGATGATACCTCATTGCATTTGATTTTCATTTCTCTGATGATCAATGATGTTGAGCACCTTTTCATATACCTGTTTGCCATTCGTGTCTTCTTTTGAGAAATGTCTATTCAGATCTTTTGCCCATTTTAAATCAGATTATTCTATGTTTTCCTCTTGAGTTGTTTGAGCTCTTTGTATATTCTGGTTATTAATTCATTGTCAGATTAAATATCTATTAGAGTGGCTAAAATGAAAGAGGCCAACCATATGAAATGTTGGTAAGAATAAGGAGAAACTAGAACTAGTGGGAATGTAACAGGGTACAAACACTTAGAAAAGCAATTTGTCCGTTTACTGGGAAGCTATAGTGAAATATTAGAATATGAATCTTTGCACACTCATTTCCAGGGAAAAAAGCAAAATTGGACTAGCTATGGTGCTACATGCCCGAATTCCCAGCTACTTGGGAGGCTGAGGCAGGAGGATCATTTGAGCCCGGGAGTTCACGCCTGCAGTGCACTATGATTGTACCTGTGAATAGCCACTTTACTCCAGCCTGGCAACATTGCAAGACCCCATCTCAAAAAAAAGGAAGACTGTCAGCAGCTATTTTTTTAAAAAAACATCTTTTTAAGAAGTCATTAAAAGTCTCTGAAAATTGTCGTAAGGCATATGGCAAATGAAGAATATTTATTCAAGAAAACTACGAATAGCAAGAATCTGTGGCATTGAGCCATGGCCCATTCCCTCCCTTCCTTCCTCTCTATTCAGCTTCACAGAAGCTCCACTCTAAGTGAGTGTGATCAAAATATGATGCTCTCTCTCCCTCTTCTTCCCAACCAAGTCTTTCCACGCCTTACTGAGAAAGGCAGACCACCAGCATTTCTAATCCCCTTCAATTCCAAGTTGAAGACTTCCTGGTGAGTGTGGCTGAGAGGTACTGAGCTTCCTTCCTCTACCAATAGGACAGAAGCTCTACCCTTGCATATCAGGACAAGAATACTGGTACCTAACCACCCTTGCCTCAGCTTAAGGCAGAGTGTTTACACTAAAATAGGCAAGCAATGAAGACAAGAGGCCACAGACTCATTAAGGGCTCAGAAACTGTGCAAAGGGAGAGGCAGCACATAGAAGAAGCTCTCCACAAAGGACCTGACATTATTTGAAAGAGACTGGAGAAGTTTAAGCCTAAGGATGCTCTCAAAATCAATAGTTTCTCTTAATTAAGAGGAACAAGCTAAACCGTAGGCCATCTAGGTCACCAGGGAGAATCTGGGAAAGAGATAGCTAAGACTTCCCCTAGGTACAGAATGAACCTTAAAGACTAACCTCAAAATCTAGCCTTCTCCAAATTTAACTGGATTAGGCTGCTCAGAAATTAATGTTTCAAGGCATTGCCAAAAAAGACATAAAGCAATCAGTTGGAATTAGCAGTGCCTAAAGGATGGAGAGTAATACTACATGAAGCAGACAGCTTAACAGAGAAATCAGAAAAGAAACAAAAAGAGTGTGCTAAAACCATTGTCATTCCAAGGTAACTGTGTGCATGTCCAAGGCTGTGTGTGCCTTTTGATGAGCAACACCAAAGACTTCATTCTGTGAGTAAAATGGACTTCACTAAGATAGTCTAGCCAAGTCATAAAACAAATAAGCAAACAAAATTAATCTTCAGAGAGGGAGAAGGGCAATTAGTCTCCATAGTTGCTATATTACCAAAAATATTCTCATTTCCAACAAAATATTATAAGACATGCAAAAAACAGGAACACGGACCCATACACACAAAATTGTAGGCAACAGAAACTGCCTGTGAGAAACTCCAGATGTTGAACTTAACAGTCTTCAAAGTATGCATTATGAATACATTTGGAAAACTAAATAAAGCCATGCTTAAAGAAGTTATGAAAGATATGAAGATCATGTTTCATCGAATGGATAATATTAATAGAGATAGGAACTAAAAAACCAAAAATTATGTGGTTTAAAAATGTAATAAATAAAATAAAAAATTCATTAGAGGGGCTGTTTTAACTGGCAAAAGAAATACACAGTGAACTTAAAAATAGATCAATAGAGATCATGCAATCTGAAGAACAGAGTAAAAATACACGGGGGAAAAAATGAGCAGAGCCTAGGAGTAATGTGGGACACCTTTAGACACACGAACACACATGTAAGAGAAATACTGGGAGGAGAGAAGAAATGAGGAAAAATAACATTAGATGAAATAATGGCTGAGGATGAGCCCGGTGGCTCACACCTGTAATCCCAGCACTTTGGGAGGCCAAGGCAGGTGGATTACCTGAGGTCAGGCATTTGAGACCAGCCTGACCAATGTGGTGAAACCCTGTCTCTACTAAAAAAAAAAAAAAACAAAAATTAGCCAGGCGTGGTGTGATGCACCTCTAGTCCCAGCTACTTGGGAGGCTGAGGCAGGAGAATCACTTGACCCTAAAAGGCAGAGGTTGCAGTGAGCCTAGATCAAGCCACTGCACTGCAGCCTGAGTGACAGAGTGAGACTCTGTCTCAAAGAAAAAAAAAAAAAGAAAGAATGGCTGAATAGCTGAAAATTTCCAATTGCTGAAAAACATTAATCTACATATCCATGAAGCTCACAAAGTCTGAGCTTCGTAGGATGAATACAAAGACTGCCACACCCAGACACATAGTAAAAATGCTGAAAGCAAAAGCCAAAGACAAAATCTTGGCATCAACAAGAAAAAATTACTTACATACAAGGGAAGCCCAATAAGATGAATAGCTGACTGCTTAGTAGTATGACATATTTAAAGTACTCAAAGAAAAATATTAACCATGAATCTTATATTCAGCAAATGTATCTTTCAAAAATGAAAGTGAAATATAACCATTCCCAGATAAACAAAACTTGAGAGAATTTGTTGCTATTAGATTCGCCTTATAAGAAATATTAAAGGAAATCAGTCAGGCAGAAAGCATGTAAACCCAGATGAAAATTTGAGCCCACATTAAAAAAGAGTACTGTTAAAGGTAGTTATGCAATTATTAATAAATAAATAAATGCATATTTACATCTTTCGTCTCTTACCTGATTTTAAAAGCAGTTGTTTGAAACAGAATGTATATATGCATACATATGTATATACATGTATACCTATATATGACACTAACATATAAGTATTGTTAGGTCTATAATGTAATATACTTGACAATAACAGCACAAAGGAGGTGGGTAGTTACTGGAGTAAGGAAATGATCTCAGATGGTAACTCAAACCCACAGGAACCAACAAAGAGAACCAGAAATGATAAATAAGGCAAATATAACAAGCTAAATAAATATTTACTTGCTCTCTATATAGAAGTGTCCATATATAAAGTAATAATTATAACAGTGTATTGGTAGGTTTACGACATATACTGATGTAATATGTATAGCAATAGTAACACAAGAAGGAAAAGAGGGCATAGAACTTTCTAGAAGTTACATTTCTATAGTTCACTGAAATTAAAATGAAGAACTCTGAAGTAGATGCTGATAAATATAAATGTATATGGCAACCCCTAGAGCAACTACCAAAGAAATAACTCAGAAAATATAGAGACTTGGAATACTTCTTGTTCCAAAATGGTGGTGTAAAAGCAAGCCTGCTTCACCTCCTTTCACAGAAAATTAAAAACAAATAGACAGTGTTGACATTATCACCAGCAATATTCCAGAACTCAAATATCAGGAGAAGAATATATGTGGTTCCCTGAGCCACAGAGAAGTGAACAAACTCTAAGCAGACAGTAAGAAAATTGGATTTTCATATCTGCCACATCCCTCTACACAATCTATCCAGCACCTAGTGCATAGAAAATTTTCCCCAACTCACAGTTGGAAAAATACTGGAAAAAATAAGATCAAGGTGGAAAACCAACTTCCTCATCCTCTTGGGTTCACTGGCAGGTGACTCACTCCTGTTTCAACCATGGAAGTATCAGGAGTGCCTGAAATGAGAAAGATCTCTGAGGATAGCCAGAGACAAAAGAGGGAGGGCCACATATGTAATACATTTGACCATAACAGTGCAAAGGAGGTGGGTAGACTACCAGCCCCAGCCCTGGAAACTTAACCCTGTAACTTGGCCAGAGGAGACACCAAGTCACAGTGGTTGTTCACCAGCACCATGCTGTACAAGGTTCATCCCACAGGTCCCCTGGGCATAAACCCATAGCCAGCAATCCCACACTATTGAGTCATCCCCTTTGAGACCTCCCAAACTTGAGACCAATGACACTAATTGTTTATTAGAACTGAGGCAAACCTGGGCTTAAGGCACCATCTGGTACCAAGAAGGAGGCAGAAATCAAGCAGGGGGGAAAAAAGAAAGAAAATCAATGGGTAAACTACAAAGAACCTCTGAGGAAACATATCCAATAAACAACAAAACAAGCCAGATAAGACTGGACAAATAACTAAGACTTCAATACAAAGATATAGACATACATTAGCAAGAAACAATAGCCAACAGGGACCCATGATTTATCTAGATGTACAAAGCAAGAAACCAGAAACTGACCCTAATGAGATGGCAATATGTGAACTCTCTGATCAAACTAGGCCAAGTACAGTGGCTCATCCCTATAATCTCAGCACTTTGGGAAACTGAAGTGGGAGGATCATTTGAACCCAGGAATTTGAGACCAGCCTAGGCAACCCAGTGAGACTCGCCTCTACAAAAAAGTTTTAAAAATTAGCTGAATGTGGTGACACATGCCTGTGATTCCAGCTACTCAGGAGACTGTGGTAGGAGGATTGCTTGAGCCTGTGAAGTCAAGGATAGAGTGAGCCATGATCATGCTACTGCACCACAGCCTGGGTGACAGAGCAAGACCCAAATAAAACTACCACAATGCATAATCAAATTCTGAAAGGTCAAGGACAAAGAGAGGATCCAAAAAATAGCAAGAGAAAAGAAGCAAATGACATATAAAGAAACTCCAATTTTCCTGGTAACAGATTTCTCAACAGGAACCATACAGGCTAGGAGGGAGTGGTATAACATTTTCAAGTGCTGAAAGAAAAAAAATAACTGTCAGCTAATAATACTGTATCCAGCAAAGCTGTCCTTCAAGTACAAAGGAGAGATAGTCTTCCCCAGACAAACAAAAACAGAATTGACCACCGTCAGACCCATCTTCCAAGAAATGCTAATGAGAGTTATTCAATCTGAAAGAAGAAAAGTACTAATGTACAGGACGAAAACCATCAAGTTATCATTGACTTTCTTCACAGAATTGGAGAAAAGTACCTTAAACTTCATATGGAATTAAAAAAGAGCCTGCATAGCCAAGACAATCCTAAGCAAAAAAACAAAAACAAAACTTGAAGGCATCACCTACGTGACTTCAAACTATACTACAAGGCTACAGTAATCAAAACAGCATGGTGTACCAAAACAGAGATATAGACCAATGGAATAGAACAGAGGCCTCAGAAATAACACCACACATCTACAGCCATCTGATCTTTGACAAACCTGACAAAAACAAGCAATGGGGAAAGGATTCCCTATTTAATAAATGGTGTTGGGAAAACTGGCTAGCCATATACAGAAAGCTGAAACGGGATCCCTTCCTTACACCTTATACAAAAATTAACTCCAGATGGATTAAAGATTTAAACATAAGACCTAACACCATAAAAACTCTAGAAGAAAACCTAGGTTATACCATTCAGGACATAGGCATGGGCAAGGACTTTATGACTAAAACACCAAAAGCAATGGCAACAAAGCCAAAATAGACAAATGGGATCTAATTAAACTAAAGAGCTTCTGCACAGCAAAAGGAACTATCATTAGAGTGCACTGGCAACCAACAGAATGGGAAAAAATTTTTGCAGTCTACCCATCTGACAAAGGGCTGATATCCAGAATCTACAAAGAACTTAAACAAATTTACAAGAAAAAAACAAACAACCCCATCAAAAAGTGGGCAAAGGATATGAACAGACACTTCTCAAAAGAAGACATTCATGCAGCCAACAAACATATAAAATAAAGCTCATCATCACTGGTCATTAGAGAAATGCAAATCAAAACCACATTGAGATACCATCTCATGCCAGTTAGAATAGCAATCATTAAAAAATCAGCAGACAACAGATGCTAGAGAGGATGTGGAGAAACAGGAACACTTGTACACAGCTGGTGGGACTGTAAATTAGTTCAACCATTGTGGAAGACAGTGTGGCGATTCCTCAAGGATCTAGAACCAGAAATTCTATTTGACCCAGCAATCCCATTACTGGGTATATACCTAAAGGATTATAAATAATTTTATTATAAAGACACATGCACACTTATGTTTATTGTGGCACTGTTCATAATAGCAAAGACTTGGAACCAACCCAAATGCTCATCAATGATAGACTGGATAAAGAAAATGTGGCACATATATACCATGGAATACTATGCAGCTATAAAAAAGGATGAGTTCATGTCCTTTGCAGGGATATGGATGAAGCTGGAAACCATTATTCTCACCAAACTGACACAAGAACAGAAAACCAAACACTGCATGTTCTCACTCATAAGTGGGTGTTGAACAATGAGAACACATGGACACAGGAAGGGAAACATCACACACTAGGGCCTGTGGGGGATGGGGGACTAGGGGAGGGATAGTAGAGGATGGGGGATGGGGAGGGATAGCATTAAGAGAAATACCTAATATAGATGATGGGGTGATGGATGCAGCAAACCACCATGGCACATGTATACCTATGTAACAAACCTGCACGTTCTGCACATGTACCCCAGAACTTAAAGTATAATAATTTTTAAAAACTCACTGTAAAACTAAGTACACAAACAAACCCAGAAGACTCCTCTAATACTCTAATTGTGGTATGCAATCCACTCTTAACTCTAGGATAAAGCCCAAAAGACAAATCTATCAAAAATAACAATAGCTATAGAACCCTGTTAAGAGATAGGAATTATATGTAAATTGAGTTAACAAAACTCAAAACATTGAAGGAATGAAGTTGCAGAGTTTTAAAAAATGTTTTCTTTGTTTCTATTCTCTATACTGTCTCTGCTCTCTCTCTCTCTTTCTCTCTCTCTCTGTCTGTCTCTCTCTATCTCTCTAGGGTCTCACTCTGGCACCCAGGCTGCAGTGCAGTAGTATGATCATGGCTCACTGCAGCTTTAAATTCCAGTGCTCAAGTGATTCTCCTACTTCAACCTCCAAAAGTAGCTGGATTATAGGCATAAACCACCATGCCTGGCTAGTTTTTTTAAAAAAAATTTTGTAGAGACAGGATCTCACTATGTTGCCCAGACTGGCCTCCAACTCCTGGACTTAAGCAATCCTCCCACCTCAGACTTCCAGAGTATTGAGATTACAGGCATGAACCACTGTGCACAGCAGTTGTCATCTCTTCAATGTAATTTGTTATATATATAACATTTTTTTGTAAGCCTCATAGTAACCAGGATGCAAAAACATATAATAGATTCACTAGAAATAAAATAAAATGAATTAAAACATAATGCCAGAGAATATCACTTAACCACAAAGGAAGACAGTAAGAAAAGAAGAAAGGATGCAGAGCTACAAAACAACCAGAAAACAAGCAACAAAATGGCAGCAGTAAGTCCTTATTTAATCAGTAATAACACTCAATTCATTCGATTCTCCAATTAAAAGGCATAGTTTGACTGAATGGATAAAGAAATAAGACACAACTATACGCTACCTACAAGAAATGCACCTCACATGTAAAAACACACATAGACTGAAAGTGAAGGAACGGAAAAATATTTTTTGTACTAAGCAAAAAAGCTACTACATGCTAATCAATAAAGAGCAGGAGTATCTATACTTACATTAGATTAAATAGACTACAAATCAAAGACCGTAAAAAGAGACTAAGAAGGTCACTATAAATGAGACTAAGAAGGTCACCTTTATCATATATGATGATAAAGGGGTCAATTTAATAAGAGAACATAACATTTATAAATACATATGCACCCAATTAACTGGAGCTTCCAAGTATATAAAGCAAACATTAATAGATCTAAAGGGAAGGATGGATTGCAATACAATAATTGTAGGGGATTTTAACACCCTACTCTTAGTAATGGGTTAACTATTCAAACAGATAATTAGCAAAGAAACATCTAAGTTAAAAGAAAACACAGAATATCAATGAAAAGTTGAGTTTTGAAAAGATAAACAAAATCAACAAACCTTTAGCTAGACTAAAAAAGAGAGATAAGTCCTAAATAAACAAAAAACAAAAAAGAAGTCATAACAACTGAAACAACAGAAATACAAAGAATCACTAGAGACTATTATAGACAACTCTATGCCAACAAATTAGAAAACCTAGAAGAAATGCATACGTTCCTGTACACATACAATATACTAAGATTGAACCATGAAGAAATAGAAAATCTCAACAAACCAAGAACAAGTAACAAGATGGAAGATGTGATAAAAAGTCTCACATTAGAAAAAAGCCCAGGACCTGATGGGTTGACTGCTGAATTCTATAAAACATTTAAAGAAGAACTAATACCAATTCTACTCAAACTGATCAAAAGATTAAACAGAGGGGAATACTTACTTCCAAATTCATTCTATGAGGCCAGCATTGCCCTGATACCAAAACCAAACAATAAAACAAAAAAGAAAATAACAGGTTAATATCACTGATGGATATAGACGCAAAAATTCTCAACAAAATACTAGCAAACCAAATTCAACAACACATTAAAAAGATTGTTCACCATGACCAAGTGGGATTTATCCCAGGTAT
Source organism: Aotus nancymaae (assembly GCF_030222135.1). Classification (NCBI taxonomy): domain Eukaryota; kingdom Metazoa; phylum Chordata; class Mammalia; order Primates; family Aotidae; genus Aotus; species Aotus nancymaae. The sequence continues at coordinate 25,414,866 of NW_026988455.1, forward strand.
GCAAAGATGGTTTAACATATTCAAATCAATATACATGACACATCACATTTACAAAACCAAGAATAAAAACCATATGATAATTTCAATGACACTGAAAAAGCATTCAATAAAATTCAGCATCCCTTTATGTTAAATTTTTATGTTAAAAATTAAGAGTTAAGAATTTTTATGTTAAAAACTTTCAACAAGCTGGGTATTAAATGCACATATTTCAAAATAATAAAGGCCATATATGACAAACTCACAACTAACATCATGTTGAATGGGGAAAAGTTGAAAGCCTTTCCACTAAGATTTGGAACAAGGCAGAGTCCCACTTTCACCACTTTTATCCAACATAATACTTGAAGTCCTGGTCAGAACAATTAGTCAAAAGAAATATAGAAAAGAGATTCAAATTAGAAAGTAAGAAGTCAAGTTAGCCTTGTTCATAGATGACATGATCTTATACTTAAAAAAATCTAAAGACTCCACCAAAAAACTTCTAGAACTGATAAACAAATTCACTAAAGCTGTAGGATATAAATCAATATACACAAATTAGTAGAACTTACATACACTCACAGTGAACAATGTGAAAAGGAAATTAAGAAAGCAATTCTACCTACAGTAGCTACAAAAATATAAAATACATAGGAATCAATTTAGTTAAAGAAGTGAAAGATCTCTATAAGGAAAACTATAAAACAGCAATGAAGGAAATTGGAGGGGACATACACACACACACACTCACACACACACATTGAAAGATATTTCATGCTCATGGACTGGAAGTATTAATATTGTTAAAATGACAATACAACTGAAAGCAATCTGCAGATTCAATGCAACCCCTATAAAAATAACATTGACATATTTCACAGAAATTTTAAAAATGATAAAATGTACATGGAGCCACATCTATTTGATGAAGAATTTTTGAGCAAAAAGAACAAAGCTGAAGGCATCATATACATTTGAAACATACTACGATCATCATGGTAGTATATATAGCAAAATATACTGCCAAATCAGCATGGTACTGGCATTTAAAAAAGACACGTAGACCAATAGAACAGAATAAAGCACCCACATACACGTCTATTATTTTTAACAAAGGCACCAAGAACATACACTGGGGAAGGGGTGGTCTATTCCATAAATTGTTCTGGGAAACTGGATAATCATGTGCAGAAGAATGAAACTAGACCAGTATCTTTCACCATATATAAAAACCAAATCAAAATGGATTAAGGACTTAAACCTAAGACCTGAAACTAGGAAACTACAAGAAGAAAACACTGGGAAACTGCTCCAGGATATTGGTCTGGGCAAAGATTTTTTTTGTGTGTAAGATCTCCAAAACACAAGCAATCAAAGCAAAAATAGACAAATGGGATTACATCAAGCTAAAAAGCACTGCTCAGGAAAGGAAACAATCAACAAAGCGAAAAGACATCCTACAAAATGGAAGAAAATATTTGCAAACTACCCATCAAACAAGAAATTAATAACCAGCATATATATGGAGCTCAAACAACTCAATACCAAAAAACTCTAAATAATCCAATTTTAAAATGGGCAAAATATCTGAATAGACAGTTCTCAAAAGGAGTTATACAAATGACCAACAGGTATATGAAAAAAATGCTCAACTTCATTGTCAGGGAAATTCGAATCAAAATCACAGTGAGAGATCATCTCACCCCAGTTAAAATGGAGTTTATAAAGAAGACAGGGATTAATGGATGCCGGTGAGAATGTGGAGAAAGGTGAGCCCTTGTATACTGTTGGTGGGAATATAAATTAGTACAGTCACTATGAAAAACTGTATGAGAGTTTCTCAAAAAATTAAAAGTAAAAACCATCATATGATCCAGCAATTTCACTACTGGGTATATATCCAAAAGAAAGGAAATTAATATATCAAAGAGATATCTGAACTCCTACATTTATTGCAGCACTGTTCACAATAGACAAAATATGGAATCAACCTAAGTGCCCCTTAGTGGATGAATGGAAAAAGAAAATGTGTTGTATATATACACAATGGAATATTATTCAGCCATAAAAAAGAACAAAATCCAGTCATTTGCAGCAACATGGATGAAACTGGAGGTCACTATATTAAGTGAAATAAGCCAAGCACAGAAAGACAAATATCACACGTTCTCACTCATACACTGGAGCTAAAAAAGTGGTCACATAGAGATAAAAAGTACATTGGTAGTTTTAAGAGACCAGGAAGGTGAAGAGGGGAGAAAAGGGTTTAATTAATGAGTGTAAACATGCAATTTGACAAAATAAAAATCTAATGTTTGACAGGTTGGTAGAGTGACTGTAGTTTCTAATAACCTATTGTATACTTCAAAATAACTAGAAGAGAATAATTCAAATGTTTCTAGCATAATGAAAAAACAAGTATTTAAGGCGGTGAATATCCCAATTATACTAAATCGATCTTTTTAAGTTATATAAATGTATTAATTTATCACATATATCCTGAAAATATGTACATCTATTATGTGTCAACAAATTTTTTCAATATAGAGAAAAAATTATTAAAGTAATTAAAATGTTATACAAGAAAATAGTAACTCCACACAAAAGAAGGAAGGAGGAACGGAGGAACAAAATGAAAGAGATGTATAGTAAACAAAAATGAAATGTCAGATGTAAGTCCAACAATATCAATAACATTAGCTTAGAATGAATTAAACAATCCAATTAAAAAGCAGAAATTGTCATACTGAATAAAAAACATAATCCAAATATATGTTGGCTTTAGGAAATATTTGATTCAAAGATACAAATGGGTTGAAAGTGAAAGGACGGAAAAGATACATCATGCATATAGCAACCATAAGAAATCTGGAGTGGCTATATTAATATCATATAAAATTGCTTTAATTTTTTTCCCCTAGAGGTAAATATGGATATTTTATAATGATAAAAGTGTCAATTCATCAAGAAGTTGTAACAATTATAAACATATGTGCACCTAACAACAGAGCCCTGTGATACATGAAGCAAACACTAACAGAATTGAAGGTGGAAAGAGACAATTCAACAATAAGAATCAGAAACTTCAATGCTCTATATAATGGATAGAACAACTTGGCAAAAAGTTAACAAGGAAATACAAGATTGGACAGCAATACACACAAACTAGACCTAACAGATATGTATAAAACACTGTGCCTAACAAGAGCAGAAACACATTATTCTCAAGCACAAATGAAACATTGTACAGGACAAACAATAGGACAGATAACCAAGCAAGCCTAAATAAATTTAAAAGAATTGAAATTGTATGAATGAGGACCTCCAATTACAATGGATTGAAATTGAAAACTAATAACAGAAAGAAATGTGGGAAATTTGTAAATAAGTGAGAATTAAACAACATATTATGAAATACTAATGGTTCAAAAAGAATCACAAAGGAAATTAGAAAAATACTTTGAGATAGGTAAAAATGGAGACACAACACATGAAAATATCTGGAATGCAGCTAACATACTTCATAGAGGGATATTTATAGATGTAAATTACATAAAATAAAAATAAAGATCTTAAATCAACATCCTTCCACCTTAAGAACGTGGAATAAGAAGTGCAAACTGAGCCCAAAGTAAGCAGCAAAAAGGAAATAATAATTACAGTCAAAATTAATGAATTAGAGAATATAAAAATAATAGAGAAAACCAACTAAATCAAGCACTGGTTCTCAAAAAAAAATTAACAAAATTAACCAACAACAAAATTGACACTTAGTCATGGTACAGAATCCTTTTTACACTAAGGAGTAGTGTAAATTAACTTTTACACTAAGGACTAGTATAAATCATTTTTACACTAAGGACTACATCTAGACTGACTAAGAAAAAAGGAGATGACTCAAAATACCAAAATCAGAAGTGAAATAGGAGACATAACTACTGAAGTTACAGAAATAAACACAATTATGAAGGAATACTATGGAAAACTGCCAACAATTATATAACTTAGATGAAATGGACAAATTCCTAGAAAAAGAGCAACTGAAGCTGACTTGAGAAGAAATAGAAAATCTGAATATACTTATATAAGTAAATAGTTTGGCTTAGTAATAATAATTTTAAAATTCTGCCGAAAAAGCCCAAGACCAAATGGCTTCACTGGTTAATTCTACCAAGGACCTAAAGAAGAATTATTATTATTTTTTCACAAAATATTGCAAAAACAAAAGAAGTTGGAGCACTTTCCACCTCATCCTATGAGACTAGTATTGCCCTTATTTCAAAATCAGATACACCACAAGAAAATCATGTTTTATTCATTTCCACTTTTTATGAATATAGACACCAAAATCCTCAACAAAACACTATCAAATAGAATCCAGCAATGTACAAAAAGAATTATACACCATGACCAAATGGGATTTACTCAGGAATGCAAGGTTGCCTTATTAACTGAAAGAAAATCAGTTAAAGTAATACACTACATCAACAGAATGAAGGAAAATCCATATTTTCATCTTAGCTGATGAAGAAAAGGCAGTTGACAAAATCTAACACCTTTTCATGATAAGAACACTCATCAAACTGGGAATAGAAGGAAACCAATGAAACACCCATGAAGTTAACTTCATATATAATAATGAAAAGCTGAATTCTTTTCTCTTAAGATCAAGAACAAAACAAGGATATCTGTTCTCACCACTTCTATTCAACTTTTACTGGAGGTTCTAACCAGGGAAATTGAGTAAGAATAAAATAAAATGTATCTAGATTGAAAAGTAAGAAATAAAATGATCTCTATTTGCAAAAGAAATAAACTTTTGTACATAAACTCCTAAAAAATGCACTAAAAACTATTAATAGAATTAATAAACAAGTTCAACAAAGTTGCAGAATATAGGATCAATATATAAAAATCAAATACGTTTCTAAACAATTCTATTCACAATAACATGAACAAGAATAAAATACTTAGGAATAAGTTTAACAAAAGAATTGCAAACCTTTTACTTTGAGAACTACAAAATTGTTGAAATAAAGTAAAGAAGATCTAAATAAATGGAAAGACATCCCACATTCACAGACCAAAGACTTAATATTGTCATGAAAACAATGCTATCCAAAACGATGTGTAGATTTGATTCAATCCCAATCAAAATGTCAGATGATTGTTATTGGAAATTGACAAGCTGATCCTAAAAATTTATAAAGAAATTCAAAGGACCTGAAATTGTCACAATAATCTTGGAAAAAGAACAAAGTTGGAAGAGTCACTCTTTTCCTATTTCAAACTTACTACAAAGCAACAGGGAACAAGACAGTTTGGCAGTGGCATAGGAAAGACCTTTATATAAATGGAACAGAACTGTGAGTCCAGAAATGAACTCTCACTTTTATAGTCAATTGATTTATGATGAGGGTAGCAAGATGATTCAATGGAGGAAGAATAACCTTCTTAGCAAATCATGCTAGGACAACTGAGTGTCTACATGCAAAAGAATGAAGGAATATCCCTACCTCACACCATATACAAAGTTACCTTAAAATGGGTCAAAGACCTAAATGTAAAAGCTAAAACTACATGTTGTAGAAGAAAACACAGGTGTAGATCTTCACAATCTTAAATGGGAAATAGTTTCTTAGATATGACATCAAAAGCACAAGCAGCAGAAAAAAATATAGACTGAACATGATCAAAATTAAAACTTTTACACTTCAAAGGTCACCATCAAGAAAGTAAAAAAAAACCACACACACAAAGTGAGATAAAATATATGCAAATCATATATCTTATAAGAGATTTGCATCCAGAATACAAAAAGAATTATTACCACTCAATAACAAAAAGACAACCCAATTTAAAGATGGGCAAAGAGTCTAAATAGACATTTTTTTAAGGAAGATATACAATAGATGTTAAGAATATAAAAATATGTTTGCCATCATTAGTCATCAGGCAAATGCCAGTCAAAATCATGAAATGACTAGAATAAAAAGAGAATAGCAAGTATGTAGAGAAATTATAACCCTTATGCACAGTTGGTGGGAATGTAAAATTGTGCAATTGCTTTGGAAAACTGTTTGGCAGTTCCTCAAAATATTAGAGTTTACATATGACCCAGCAATTACATTCATAGGTGTACACCCAAGAGAAATGAAGACTTGCGTAGGAATGTTCAGAGAAACTATTTAATAGCCAGAATTCATAGCCCTAAACAGGAACCAACCCAAGTATCCTTCAACAGGTGAATGATCAAACTACTGTGTGGTGTATTCACACCATGGAATCCTACTCAGCAATAAAAAAGAATAAAGTATTGTTACATGCAACAGCATGGATACATTTCCATGTAATGAGGTTGAGTGAAAAAAGCTACACATGACAAATTTTGGGGGGTGATTTATATGTTCAGTATTTTCATTAGTGAGGGTTCCATGGATAGATGATAGATAGATAGATAGATAGATAGATAGATAGATAGATAGATAGATAGATGATAGATAGATAGACAGACACAAACACACAAACGTGTACAGAAGGATATCAACTTTATTAAGAAACTGAAAAGACAAATTATAGAATGGAAGAAAGTTATTTGCAAACCACATATCTGATAAGGGTTTAATATCCAGAATATATAAAAACGCTTATAACTCAACAACAAAAAGACAATCCAATTAAATAATGGGCAAATAGCCAACAAGACATGAAAAGCTGCTTGACATCATTAATCATTAGAAAAATACAAATCACAACCAGAATGAGATACCACTTTACACTTACTAGGATGGCTATAATCAACAAACAGAAAGTAACAAGTGTTGACAGAGAGGTGGTGAAATGGAACGCTCATACATGCCTGGTGAGAATGCAAAATGGTACCAACACCACGGAAAAGTTTGGAAGTTCTCAAAGAACTAAACGTAGAGTTATCACATAACCCAGCAATTTCAGCGCTAGGTATATACCTAAAAGAATTGACAACAGGAGCTTGAACAGATACTTGTTTGCCAGTGTTTACTGTAGCATTATTCACAACTAGCCAAAGTGGTTATTGTAGCATTATTCACAACAAGCCACTGGGTGGAAACAATCTGCCCTTTTATCAACAGAGGAATGTGGCTTATCCATACAATGGAATATTATTCCACCATAAAAAGGAAGAAAATTCTGATACATACATACTACAACATAGATGAACTTTGAAAACAGCTTAAGTGGAATAAGCCAGACACAAAAGGATACATACTCTGATTCCACGTAAATGAAATATCTATAATAGGCAAAATCATAGAGACAAAAAGAAGACCAGAGTTTACCAGGGGCTAGTGGGTAGGGAAATGGAGAGTTACTGTTTCATGGGTAGTTTCTGTTTGGGGTGATGGTTGCACAACCATGTGTGTGTACTTAATTATATACTTAAATAGTTAAATGGCAAATTTTAACTGAATTATACACTTAAATAGTTAAATGGCAAATGTTGTGTTATATATACTCTACCATAACTTAAAATAATAATATACCAAAAATAACTGAATTTTACACTTTAAATGGGTGAATTGTATGGAATGTGAATTATATCTCAAAAAAGCTGCTTAAGAACCTACCAACTTCCATACTTCACAAGTTTGCATTTTACTACATATCAGTTATACTTCAATAAAGCAGTTAACAAAATGCTGCACGTGCATGACTTTGATAAAAATAAAAATTAAATTTTAAGGAAAAAACTAAATTCCAAATGCAGTCTCTTAATCATTCCAACAATACAGATTGATACAGTGCAGAAATTTACAGTCGCTCTTCATTCCCCTGCTTCCCTGAAATCCATTCATTCAAATAAGAATAAAGTGTGTGATCCTCTTGGCACATGCCAAGCGGGCTGTGACCTCCAGCACACGGTGCCTGCGTTTATTCACACTGGGCTTAGGAGCTTAGGAGGTGAGTGCTGAGGCACTGAGATCCAAGGGACATAGATGGGACAATGGCGACTTAAGCTCAACAAGCCTTGGTTTCTTTATGCATAAAATGGGAATAATAATATCTGCCTCTAAGGATTGATGGAGGCATCTTTCCAAAAGGCTTGTTTAGTGGTGTGTGGCACACGGAAGAGGCTGCATACACAACGCTTCAAGTAAGCGGGGGTCTGATGTCCTCCCGTGAAGGACACATGGTCCTTGCCTGGACTTCCACATCAAGGGAGGGAGGAGAGAACTCAGAAGGGAAGGGCGAGGGGAGCAGACTGGCCTGGGATCCGTGTGCTTCTCAGCCCCTAAGTTATGGAACAATGGGTGAGTGTGACTAAAGAGGGGTGCGCAGCACCTGCAGGAGAGGAGGCAGCTGCATCTCAGACAATGGAGGGGCCCAAAGTGGAGACAAAGTCCCCTGGACCGTAGACTTCTCAAAGTCCCTTTGGGACTCTGTCCTTAGGCTCACTGTTAGTATTGTATTCAGTCCCATCCCTGCAGCGTGCCTCCTATCCTCACCTGCAAGAGGCAGTGAAGCTACCTGGAAAGGGGGTGCAGAAGAGGAATAGGCTCAAGTTGCACCCCCACCCACCCTCTTCCCAGCCCACAGGCTTTGCTACCATAACACCCCCTTCCCACACGTTGCCCCTTCAACCAGGGAGGCTGTGCAATGCCAGGCATCCCTGGCCTGGCAGTTGGTGGCAGGGGGACTCCCTCTCTATCCCTCGGTCCGCCCAACCCTGGGCTGGGATCTCCCCACACCTCTCCTGGCTGGGACCTAGCCATGCCCCTTGCTGCCCTCCCAGATCTGTCTGTCCTCCAGGCCTTCAGACCCCCAGGGCCTAGCTCTGGACAACCAGGCTGGGCTATGAATAGCACACAGCCCTTTTCCTTTCCAAATATAAAATGTTTGCTTTCAATCAGGGGTGTCTGGGGAAATGGAAATTATAGGATTGGAGAGTGTCCTTGGGTAAAGAAATACCTCGAATGCCGAAACCTCGCAGGGCCTCTGATTAGGGCTGGAGTAATTCCTGCTGTAATATAAACAAGCCTCACTAGGCTAATGGGGGGCAGGGAGCGGGGCTGGGAAATAGGGGCACATGCCTCGTCTTTGTTCTCTTTCCTCCTACTACGCCAGTGCAGCAGGGCCGGGGGTCCCAGGGTGTGAGGCAGCTCTTGAGGCCCCTCAGGACATCAGAAACCTCAGCTTCCTGGCATGCTGAGTGACCACAGGCAGGTGGCTGTCCTGAGGCCTGGTGTTCCCACACGGGTGGGTTGGGACAGATGAGATATCCATCTAAAAGGCTGTCTGGTCCGGTCCTGGCTCCTTGAACTCCTCCATGCTTCTGGACCCTGGGGTGGCTCTGGGGGTTGGTGGAGTGACCAGGGCTGAAGCCAGCAAGGCAGATGGGCTGGGACCAGAGAGAGAAGAGGGGAGCCTGGGGAAGCAGTGCCAAGCAGAAGTTTCCCAAATGGTCAGTCAACAAACATTGGTTGGCATCTTCTCGAGGCACCAGGATATAATGGGGGTGAAAATGCTGTCCCCATCCTCAAGGGGCACAGAGTTGAATGAAGAAATCAACGCACAAACTGTAAGCATTAGCAGTGTGGTACAGGGTGGAGACCTGGGGAGGGAAGGCCTTGTTCCCAGGGTGGGGACAGAAGGGAGCGGCTCCGCCTTGCCTTGGAGGGCTTGGCCCCCTCCTCATGGCATTCCCTGACAAGGGTCCCCATTAGATCAACACTTCAATTTCCTAGAGCAGGGAAAGTCCTCAGAATTACCAAAGATGTTTGATACCACAGCGCCAATGCTCAAACTCATTGTTTGTTTTCTTTTTTGCAGAGTGAACTCTCAGCCTAACTGCTCTTGCTTGACATCCAGTACTAAGGTGTGTGGCCACCTCCATGTAAAGTGTTCAGAGAAAGGAGGCAGGCCCAGGTGAGTGCAGCTCTTGAAGCACAGAGATTGGGAAACTCGGGAGCATTCGTAAAAACTCAAAGGTCTTAATATGTGGCCATGTGGTTTAGGAGCCTCAGAGGCCTGCAGAGCACCAGGCACAGGGCGGGCTTCGCTCCAGTTCTGGCTCCCTGTCTCTGCGGCCTTAGGCAGCTGCTTCTCCATTCTAAACCTCAGTCTCTCATCTGTAAAATGGGTACAATCGGTAAAGAAGAAGCCATCTGAGGTGATACTTAGGAAGAAAAATCATCAGGACATTGGGAATGAGCAGGCTGAGAACCCTGGAGCCCCCCGGTCAGCTGCCCTGTCTTGGTCAGCACCAGCTCTCAGAGAGGCCACCCAGCTTGGCTCAAGGTCAGGTCAGGCAGGAGGCAGAGGCTCAACTGATATCTTTGGAGAGAAGTGGAGGTGCCAGCAGGGTGCACAAGTCACCTTATTTTGTCCTTGGGATAGTCTGGGGGAAGAAGTTCAGAGCCTCTAGGCCTTGAGGGTGGGGAAGGCCTTGGGAACTGTGGCCCACAGGTGAGGGAGGGGCTGGGAAAGTGCTCCAACAGCTCCTCCCCTGCCTCCAGGGGCTGAGCTCTGTCTGGGTGAGGATGAGATGTACTGTCCAGAGCAGGAAGGAGGAGGGGAGAGGCCAGGCCCAGCGTGGGACACCTGCCCGGTCTCCCCATGGGTGGAAAAGCGCCCTGCCACGGCCTGCCAGGGGCTGCTGCCGCACTGCTGCCGAGTGACTGAGGCAGGACTCACCCTTCACGCCCCTGTTCAGCATCTTGGGTGAAAAACTTGAGAACTCTGCAGGCTGCAGCCACAGGTCTCAGAACCAGAAGGGCCCAGCAGGAGGAAGCCGGCACCTGGAGAAGCAGGCTTGGCTTCGGAAGAGGGCAAGGGGTGGGACTCCTCCCTGGGACCCCTCCCCAGGAGGTTGGGAGCGGGAACGGGCCCCAGGAATGTGATGGCAGCCTCGGCAGATGGCCCCCTGCCCGCGCTGGGCCGCCAGCGGTTCCTTATTTACACTACATTAATAATGGTTTAAACGTTCTCATAAATAGATGCTGATTAATTGGCAATCCATTTGCTGAAGCCTGGCCTGCCAGACGGTTTCCTGGAGGCCCGTTCCACATCCCTATAAACACCATCAGCGAGCAAAGCAGGCGCTAATGTACCGGGCGCCCCGCCCGCCCCCCGGCCCCCGGAGCAATTCCTCAGGCCTGAAAGGGCCACCGACCCGCAGCTGCACCGGCTGCCTGGAATTCCCGGCCTCGGCCGTGGGAGGACCACTCCAAGGACCCCTTTGGAGCAAAAGGGTTCCACAGGGTGGCAGGGAAGGCAGAGGCACGGTGGGCCGCGGCCGGTGCAGTGGGGCGCAGCGGGCCCCCACAGGCTGTGCTGGCAGAAGCTTGCTCGCTGAGCTTGTGCCGCCTGAACCAGGAGCGGCTCCTCTCTGCTGCCCCCAGTGGCCTGCAGGCCGCCATTGCACTGGTCACTCAATACCCCCGGGTCCAGGCCCTTGGGTCTCTAAGGATCTGAAAATCATTCTGGAAGAGTGGGCTGAGTCTCTCTGTGCCGGAGTGAACCAAGGGCAGAAACTGCCCGAGCTCACGGCTGCTTTAGGGGGCAGTCACTGCCCTTCACTGCCGTGAGCAGCCCAGCACCTCCCTGCTCTCTCTCGGTCTCCCTGGCCTGAGTGTGTCCTCTCTTCTGTTCACCTGTCAGAGGCCCCTCTTCTGTTGCTCACCTGGCAGAGGCGCAACCTGGTTCATTGGGAACGAGGTTGCGCCTTGTGCATAAGATGTGGGGAGGAAGGGTACGCATTCATGCAAAAAGCAGAGCCACTGCACCCTACCTGACCTCATGGCCCTCCTCTGCAAAGCTCCCGCCCCTTAGGGGGAGGACTGAGGGAGGGCTCGCCCCCTGCTCCTGCGGCCCCGCCTCCCTCAGCACCTTGCCAACATCAACTGCTCTCTGCGTGCCTCCTGCATCCATTCCGCAAATGGGAACATTGACGCTTGGCAGTCACCTGCCTAAGGTCGCCGGCTGGCAAGTGACAGTGTCAGAACTGAAATCCGGCATCTGCCCCGGGGGCCCTGATCAGGGAGTCCTGCTACCCCAGGATGGGTTGTTGAAAGACTGAATGGCGGTGGTGAATGAATGAATTTTACAAACCCAGGTCCAGGGAGGGAAAAGGATGGGGGAGGGGAGAGCCGAGGCATGGGATCCCCTCCCACCCCTTCCCTGATGATCGGTTTTTAAAGCTCGGGCAGACCCAGCCCGAGTGGGGAGGTCAAAGGTGGCCACTGATGGCTGTCACTCAAGCAAAATAGCCCCGTTTTCATTTTTCACTTGGGCCCAGACCCCTCCAAACAGACAGTGATTAGGCCCTGATTGAGCCTTTCCTCCGCCTGATGACTCCCACATGTGACCCGCTCCCAAATTACATGCAAATGTTCCGCGGACAAGCTGCTGAAAGCCCCTGCCCGCCCCCGCCTCCGCCCGCACCCCCAGGAGGGGCGGCAACCCGCCCCGCGCAGACCCCCTCCCCTGCAGGTGAGCGTCCAGGTCCGGGCCGGCCTGGCTTTACCTTACCTGCGTGCCCCCGCGCCCGCCGCTCCCGCGCAGGTGCGAGGCCTCGCCTCCGCAGCGCCGCCTGCCGGTGACGTCTGGCCTCCGTTTGCTCATCTGTGAAGAGGGCACGATGATGGAGGCAGCGTGGGCTTTGGCAACGCCTGTGCGCGGTGCATTGTGTTCTCCAACCCGGACGGGGATGGTGGTGGCGGCGGCGAAGGCCATGGCTGTAATTGCCGTTGGAGTCAAACAGCTGAAATGCGACGAGCACCGACTGTGAAGCCAGAGTGCTAGCTAGGCTCGGAGGAGGCGCAGCACTCAGTGCCCGCCCGGCCTGGGGCAGGTTGCTGAATCTGGCTGCCCCCGATTCTCGCCGATGGAATGGGGATCACAAGAATGCCCACCTCACAGAGGTGTGGAGAAACAGAATAAACACATTCATCTATAGTGCTTACAACAGCACCGGCCACACAGTATTACGTTTACTACTGACGCTGTGCAATTCTGGGGGTGCCGCACATACAGAAGGGACTTTGTGGGCAACAACCTGAGCGGAGCAGCTGCAGCGGGAACAGCCCCGATGACTTACTGCCCCACGCAGCGATCCCAGCAGCTGCTGTCTGGAGGCTTCCGGGCCCAGTTAGTCCTGGAAGCACCTCTGTGGCCAGCTCCTTTATCCTTAGGTCCATCCTGTAAGGTTGGTAACACTACGATTTTCATTTTCAGAGGAGGACACTGGCCCAGAGAGGTTCGGCAGCTGGTCAGTGGTGGAGGTATCCTGAGGCTGACCTCACCTGCCACTGGGGAGCTGAGGCCCTGGCCTGCAGATGGCAGAGAGGACAGCCAGAGGAGGCTGCCCTGGGGTCAGCCTAGAGGCCTCAGCTCATCCTAGGCAAGCACCTCCTTGGATTATCCCACCTAGGTCCTCAAAGGGCAGGACTCCCCTCTGCAGCATCCTAGGGGTGCAGCCATACGGGTCCTGGTTATATGCCTCCTGTGAGGGGGAGCTCAGTCTCACGTCTTGGAGGGCACTGCAGCCCTGAGCCAGGGGAAGGAAAGGGCTTCCTATTGCACAGAGTCTCATTAGCTTCAGGAACCATGCCTGTCTCACTCACCTGGATCAGTCACTGTGGAAAACACACTGAAGACACATGCACACACACGTGGAGAGGAGGAGGGAGACGGAGAGAAAGGAAGTGAGAGAGGAGAGAGGCCCACTTATGATGCAGGGAGAGGTACAGGTCTGGGAAGGAGATGATCAGGGTGTGTGGTAAGTCCCCAGGGCAAAGGGCTTTCAGAGAGGGATTGGGTTGGGGATGGGAGAATTTGTGCTTCGGACTGGGGAAGAGGGGAGTGAGGGTGAGGCAGAGAGGAAGGCAGGTCTTGGAAGAAGCAGAGTTCAAGAAGGAAGGAGCAGGCAGGTGGGGGGCACAAAGGAGGGGCCTTTGCCTTCACCCATTTGAAGTGACCAAAAGCACTTTCTGGGGACAGGCTGACTGGGCAGAGTGAGGAGGAAGGAGATGAAGACCTGAGCACAGCCAGGCTGTAGAGAGCTGTTGTGCAAGTTGTGCACTGCACACAGCAACTCCAAGGAGTCCAGCCAGCTCCTGCTGGGCACACTCAGGGAAGTCTGTAGCCTGCAGCCGAGAGGGGCATCTTCCCTTGAATCTCACAAAGGAACCCTAAGGCTAGCAGGGCCTTGGGCAGGCTCAGGGGGAAGGGAGGCACTTGGGAAGCCTGAACTCCTGGCTGGTGGGTTTGTCTGTCTGTGAATTTTGAGGTGAAAAGGACCAGTGCCTGTGCAAATGTTGGTTGGGGAGCGAGTCAGGACAGAGAAGGGACCCTGTGGTGACTTGCCCTGGGTCACATGGCCAGCAGTGACACAGGTGGGAATTGCCCCCACCCTCTAGCCGTGCTAGCCACCCCTGCCTCTCGCACAGTGGCCCTCCATTCCTGGGCAGGAAGCCGACCGAGCCCCTCCCTTGCCAGCAGGTGGGTGGCCCCTCATCAGCCTGATGTGGAAAGTGAAATAACTTCTCCCAATTACCCTCGAATCTGGAAACTTTTTGTGCCTCCAACATTTCCTCCAGCCTGGGAGTTAATCAGCCCCTTGGCCGTCCCCTTGCTGGGGCCGGGCGTGGGGGCACCAGGGCAGTTGTGCCCTAGAAAATTATTTCTCATCACCAATTATTGCCCATTAGAGCTAATGGTTGCGCTTAATCACCGTACACTTATCTGGGGTTTTTTAAGCCACTGGAACGGCCTCCCCTCCACCTCTTCCCCCCACCCCGGTTCTCTCTTGAGCAAAGCTGAAGCCATTGCCAGAAATATATATTTTTTTAACCAAATCACACATCTGATACCGTTTTGTTTGAAAAATGAGCTGCCCTCCCCTTTCTCGTGTCTGCTGGTCACACAGCCCGTGAAGTTGTGGGACAGCAATGGGACCTCCACAGGGTGCATTCCCAAAACCTCTGGGGGAGGTGGGACTCTTCCTCCTCAACAACTCTGCAAGGGGGAGGGAACTTAGGAGCAGTGACAGAGGAGGAAACTGAGGCTTGGAGGGATGTGCTGAAAGTCACCGAGGAGTGATGTGAGGCAGCATGAGTCAGCCCCGAGCTCTTTCTGCTTTGGTGTAGGTGCCAGAGATGGAGCAGGAAGGCAGCCCTGGGGAATTCTCACACAGTCCGAATTGGGACCCAGTGAGTCAGGTGGAATACAGCTCACCCACAGCAGCCCTGCTAGGCCAGGACATCAAACCAAAAACTTTTTTTAAAACACTATTCACATGTCCAACTGAGAAATGGACAGGCTTAGATGTTCCACTCTGCACAGACAAAACCTTTGGCCCATGTGGGCAGTTCATGATGTTCTTGGGCAGAAATCCGTTCTGCAATCTCTTTCCAAAGAGGTGTCAGAGCCTCTTTGAGCCTTGGTTTCCTAATCTGCAAAATGGGGCTGTGATTCCTGAAACAGCAAGGCTTCTGCGAGCACTCCAGCTGTTGCTTTGCACCTGTAGCTAGTGTGGAGAGTCAAGGAATGAGCACAGAGGGACCTGAGAGCAGCTCTGTCCCTAGAGGGCTGGCATGAGGAGGGCTGGAGACAGGTGCCAGGGACACAGAGCTGTTGCCTGCTGCCACCAGCCAGGGCCTGAGACAACACTGTCCAACAAGCAGCTGACTTGTTCCATGGACCCTTGATGGGAATCTGAGAACCTCAGGCAAAGCCTTGTGGGGCCTAGAGAAGTGCGTTCATTCATTCAAAAGTTCTTAAAGATCTCCACACTGGGCACACAGCAAGAGAAAAGATAGGGGGCAATCCTTACTTCCAGGGCACTTAGGGATGGGGAGAAGGAGGATAAACAGGTGGCAGATTAGTCACCCAGATCATTCCAGCTCAACCTACAAAAACTCATGCTGGACTGGGTGCGGTGGCTCACACCTGTAATCCCAGCACTTTGGGAGGCCAAGGCATGTGGATCAAGAGGTCAGGAGATCGAGACCATCCTGACCAACATGGTGAAACCCCATCTCTACTAAAAATACAAAAATTAGCTGGGTATGGTGGCACATGCCTGTAATCCCAGCTACTCGGGAGGCTGAGGCACAAGAATCGCTTGAATCCAGGAGGTGGAGGTTGCAGTGAGCCAAGATTGCACTATTGCACTCCAGCTTGGTGACGAAGTGAGACTCCGTCTGAAAAAAAAGCATGATGGAATGACATGCTATTATAGAATATGATGTGGTGTGTGTATGTAAGGTCTTGAATGCATGCACACATCTTGTGTATGTGACTGTGTCTGCTGAGAGAGCTCTGAAGCAGACACCTCAGTGACAGTGAGCACACCCTGTACTCGAATGTTGATCTCTAATGCCATCCTTGGGAATGGGATCCAGGGCTCCTTGGAGAAATGGCTGATTCTAAACTTGGGGCAGGATCAGTACATTATAAGCCTGAAACATGTTGTTATGCACTAAAAAAGGAAGAAATTACTAAAAAAAAAAATGATGGTGGCATGTGACAAGGATTCAGGAACCAGTTGGCAGGGGCTCCTACTGGACAGATCTAGAACCAATTGGGCATCAAAATAATTAAGCTGAGCAATGATTACAATCACTAAAAATAGGACTTCATAAATAGACACATCAATGGGGGAGGAGGGAGGCCTTTTTTACAACAGAACATAGAGAGCCAGCTGGGAAATGTGGGGGGAGGAACTTGGGTGGAAAAAAATCAATGTTTTGCAGCCATTGTGGCAAAGATTGACTCAGGCAAGAGTCATCAATGGCTGATAAATCTGGTGGAAAGCTTTGACAAGGAGTAGGATGTTCGCACACTCTTCAGATGTCTCCTCACAGACTGGGTATTCAATGCAAGGAGAGGGAAAAGTTATACAGTGGAGAAGTCATGACCCACCCTGGCAGGGTGACAACATCAACCACTGCACCACCTGGAGGTCCAGGAGGGCACCAGTTGTGATGCCCTAGAAGTGCACACCTCTAACACCACTGACACCAGCTAGGAAGGAACAACCCCCACACAAACAGGTGGAAATGCAGACAAACTCCAAGTGAGAAATGTTTCACTAAAAATACTGTATTCTTCAAAAATGTCAATGCCATACAAGACAATGAAAGATTATGGACACTTATTTCAGGCTGAAGGAGACCAAAGAGACAAAGCAACTGAATACAATACCTGACCTCGGATCAGATGGGGTGATGGAGGGGAAAGGCATGCTATAAAGGGCAGTGTTGCGTTAGTTGACAAAATTGGCACATGGAAGGCCGATGAAAGTACTATGTCAATGTTAATGTTAATTTCAATGTTACCAAAGTCAAGAGCTAAACTGTAGTTACGTAAGAGCATAACTCGATTTTTGGGAAACCCACGCCAAAGTATTTAGGGGTCAAGGGCTGTGACATTTGCAATTTACCCTCAAAATGTGTATGTTTGTGAGAGAGACAGACACAGAGGAGAGATGCAGTGATAGAGACAGAGAGAACAAGAGCGAATAACAAAGTAAATAATACAAAATTAACAGTAGGTGAGGAGTATGCAGGTGTTTTTGGTCCCATTCTCATCACTGCAAATTTTCCGTAAATTGTAAATTGTTTTCAAATAAAATGTTTTTAAAAAAGTGATGTGGGTAGGGGGCACCTTGAGATGCAACTGGTCAGGGATGAATGCTCTGAGGAAAAACATTTGGGCAGAGGCCTGCAACATGAGAAAAAATCATCCAGTGCTCCAGAGAAAGGGAATGGCATGTGCAAAGGTCCTGGGGTGGGAAGACAGGCTAGGCGTGCTCGAGACAGGGTGGTGTGGGGAGGAGGGGCAGGGAGGCAATGAGGCTGAGGATGTTGGTGGGGACCAGGCAGATCCTAGTGGAAAGCTGGGGATTTAGTCTTAGTGAAATAGATGCAATAGGTGACTGCCCATAACCCCAGAGATGCCACTGGGTGAAAGAGTTCCTCCTTCATTCGCTTATTCAATGAATATGTATTGAGCCCCTCTCATGTCCTGGACTCCCTGGGAAAGGTGATGGTGCAGTGGGAGAGAGCTTCCAGTGCTTTGGTAGCAGCCACTAGGTAGTTGGAGAATATTCTGCTATGAAAAGGGGCAGGGATTTGCCCTGATCTCAGGGTCTATCAGTCAGGATGAGCTGGGTTCTATTGCAGTAACAAGCCGAACAGCTCATGTCTGCACACAAAAAGACGCATTTTTCAGTCAGTTACATGCTGTGCCTCCACAGGCCAGCCCATCAGTCACCGAGGGGAAGGGGACAGGGCTTCCACCCGGAAGCTGCACGTGTTCCTTCTGCTCATATTTCATTTGCAAAGCAAGTCACATGGCCACACCTAACTTCAAAAGGACTAGGGACATGCCCAGAATGAGGGGGAGAACAGGTGTTTGGGAATAGCTACAAGGACAGCCACAGGGACAGAAGGAGACTTGCAGTCTATACAGCTATTCATCCAATATTCGAGCAGAAATGTGCCATAGAGACTAGCGGACTTCAGCCTGACACAGTTCCAGACCAGCAAGGCTTTCTGCCCCCAAGTGGCCGAAGTGGGCAGTTAGGTGAGCCAAATGAGCTTTAACAGGAAGGAGAACGGCCTGGGGCTGGGACCCTGGGGAGGGACACTAGCTTGTCCACAGCAGGCAGTTAAAGTGACAGGGACCTGGAGCCCCTTCCCAACCCCTGGGGAGCTGGGGCTGCTACAAGCAAGTAACAATCTACGTAGAAAGTAGTGAAATCTACTCACTGTCCTCAAGTCCTGCGGGCCAGTACCAGGGCAGGAGGGGTTGATGTAGTCCTGGGGCCAGGAGAGCAGAGCTGGGTCCCCAGAGGGGCAGGGGCACGGCAGAGATCAGCAGTAAGGACACAAGGATGGGGAGGGCTGCTTGGCAGGTGATGAGCTCTCTGTCATGCAGGGCATGCAAGTAGAGGCAGCAGATGCCCAACATCTAGGGAAGCCATAGAGGGACTTCCTGGGATCCAAGGGCCCTTCCTTTCTCCCAGAGTCTACATTTCTAGCAAGAATGGTGGGGGAGAGCCAGGTCGGAGATGGCGTGTGTGTTTGGAGAAAGCAGGTAGTGAGAAGGGCAGTCAAACTAGGGCCACTGGGGGAAAATAAGGAATGACCTTAGCCATCTCACCAGTCCCCCACTTCTCCCCAGCTTGGGGGCCACCCCTCCAACTCAGTGACTGTGAATCCCACCTCTGTCTGTGGCCAGAGCCAGGCCCTCAGAGCTTCCGTCCTGGGCAATGCCCCTGAGAGATGCTGAGGCGTGTTGCAGGGACGAGCAGAAGACGGCTGCTCACTCCATCTTCCAACACCGTGGAAAGTGGCCTCAGAATGTCCCAGTCTTGTCCTGAGTGCCTTGAGCACATCACCGGCTCTCCATAAAGTCAGGCCATGGTGCTACCCAAGGGCTGTGAGGCGTGGCCAGCAGCAAGCCACCTGCCAGACCTCAGTGGAGCTCGGTGAGTTCATTATTTCTCTCTCCAGCCCTCAGTCCTGAACACAGGGGTACAACCCTGAATGCCAAGAGGAGGAATTGGCCAGTTATCCATGGTCAGATCTGGAGGTTGCAGAGAGAAAACTTTGTTTGGTTTGTACAGGGTTCCCTGGAGGAATCAGAAAGAAAACAGCCATTCTGAATCCAGCCCCCTGAGTGGCCTGGCTGGCCACAGTATCACCACTTTGTCGCCCCAGGGGAAGGCCTGCACTTGACTGGGCTGGTGTTCCATCTGTGACCAGGAGAGAGACCCAAAAGCGCTACAGCCATAGGGGAGGGAGCGGGCTTTTGTGGAACTGAGGAAACTCCAGAGAGTCTATTGTACAGTGTGTCTGGGTCACCTCCAGCTGTAGATCCCAAAGCACTTGGTTTCATGACCTCACTCTCAGCTCCGAATCCCACAGTTCAGGGCTGCAGCCACAGTGGAAGAGCTCTGCCTCCACCCAGATGTTCCTGCTAAAGCCCCCGGCATCACCCTCAGGGCACCCTGAGCTGCGGCACCTCCACAGTGGAGACCCATCCATCACAGAGCCATCAACGGCCCAGCACCACCCGGAAGGGGCCAACGCTGATGTCAACTAGGGCCACTCTGAAAGCCGCCAGGGCGCGGCCCCAAGGGCAAGATGGATGGGTGTCACCGGCCACTTTAAGGCTGTGTTTATGGGACACCCAAACAGCTGGTCAATCCCCCGGGACCATCAGTCACCAGCTACCAGGGGTCCCTGACAGGCTTGGAGATTGTGTTGCAGCCTCAACTCCGGCAGCACTTAGAGTCTTAGCCTATCAGGCTGAGGGTCCTGTCCCAGCCACTGGCGCTTGACAGATGAGGCACCTGAGCCCCAGCAAGGAGGGCACGTGGCTGCCAGGATCACCCAGGCTGTGAGCGGAAGATGGGCTTGAACCCGGTCCCCCCAGCCAGGGCTCCCTAGGGCCTCCAGTCTCCTGTGCACACACCCAGGCCTTGGCTTGTCTCTGACGGTTTCGGTAACAGAAGGCTTGTCCCCCTGGATGTAAGCGCTCTCTCTAGAGACATACCTGATTTTTGGTTTAGTCACGTTCTCATGTTCTACTCAGGGGAGCCAAGAGAGAAGCTGCACTCTTACTTCCTTGAGGAAGTGACCTTCTTTCCTTCCCTCTTTCCCTCCCTTCTTTCCTTCCTTCTTTCTCTTCCTTTCTTCCTCTTTCCCTTCTTCCTTCCTCTTTTCCTCCCTTCCTTCCTCCCTCCTTTCCCTCTTTCCCTCCCTCTCTCCCTTCCTTTTTTCCTTCCTTCCCTCTTTCCCTCCCCCTTCCTTCCTGCTTTCCCTCCCTTCCTTCCCTCTTTCCCTCCCTTCCTTCCTTCCATTTTCCCTCCCTTCCTTCCTCCTTCCTTCCTTCTCTCTTTTCCTTCCTTCCCTCCTTCCTTCCTTCTTTCCTTCTCTCTTTTCCTTCCTTCCTTCCCTGTTTCTCTCCCTCCTTCTCTCCCTCCCTCCTTTCCTCCCTCCCTCCTTCCCTCCCTCCCTCCTTCCCTCCCTCCCTTCTTCCCTCCTTTTCTTCCTTCTTTCCTTCCTTCCTTCCTTTTCTCCCTCCCACTCTTCCTCCTTCACCTTCCCTCCTTCCTTTTGATAGATGAGGTGTTGTTGTAGTAAACAGAGAGCATAGAAAATCTGGCCCAAAGTCACTACCCACACCTCAAACAGCCCAAAGAAGTCAGGATATTGGGGTTTCTGAAGAAGAAAGAATTTGGTGAGTAACAAGGTCACCCCACTTCAGAGCAAAGCTTGTTTTTTCCTGGGGAGGAGGGCAGGAAAGTTGAGGGAAGAACACAGGTTTGCCTCACTCTGTCCCTTTGATTTGACCTCCTCCTCACAGTCTCCACGTCCCCATCTGTGAAGTGGGTCACTAACATGTATAGGGCTGGCTGAGCGGGGAACGAGGTGACGGTGTGCCACTGATTTCCTCTGATGAGATGCCTTCCAAAACATGAGCCAGACCCCACAACTGTTTCTCATAAAGTGCCATTTTAAGGTAGCCAGCCTTAAAAAAAAGTTGTTACCAGGAACAATATACAAACCCACCGCATGCAGAAATGATCTCAAAGTGGACCAAAGACCTAAATGTGGGAGATAAAACTACAAAGCTCTTAGAAGAAAGCTAGAAGTAAACCTTGGCTGCCGTGGATTCTTAGACATGACACCAGAAGCGTAAGCAACAAAAGAAAAAATAGATACATTGGACTTCGGCAAAATTAAAAACTTTTGTGCTTCAAACGACACCATCAGGAAAGCAAAAAGAGAACTCACAGAGTGGGAAAAAATATTTGCAAATTATTTATCTGATAAAGGTTTTTTTGTCCAGAGTATAAGAACTCTTACGACTCAACAATAATGACAAATAACCCAATTTTTTCAGTGGGCAAAGGATCTGAATAAATATTTATCCAAATATTGGCAATACAAATACCAACAAGCATATGAAAAGATGCTCAATACCACTGTGCAAATGAAGTCCACGCTGAGATACCGCTTCATACCCGCTAGGGTGGCTGCCATCCAGAGGACAGATGATAACAAGCATTGGTGAGGATGCAGATAAGGTGAAACCTTCGTCTATTGCTAATGGGGAACACAAAATGGTGCAGCTGCTATGGAAAACAGTTTAGCAATTCCTCAAAATGTTAAAAAGAATTACCATATGACCGCAATCCACTTCTAGGTGTCTGCCCAAGAGAATTGAAAACATCCACACAAAAATGTGTACATATGTTTATGGCAGCATTATTCACAACAGCCAACAGGTGAGAACAGCCGAAGCGGCAGATGAATGGATAAAGAAAATGTGGCATATGTGTACAATGGAATATTATTTGCCCATGAAAAGGAATGAAGTGCTGATTTATGCTGCGATGTCAACAGACCTTAAAAACATCGTGCTAAGTAAAGGAGGCCAGGCACGAAAGGACACATAGCATATGATTCATTTACATAAAATGTCCAGAATAGGCAAATCCATAGGGGCAGAAAAGAGACTGTGGGTTGCCAGGGACTTTGGAGGCACAGGGTGTGAATTAGGAGAGACTGCTAATGGGCATGGGGTTTCCTTTTAGGGGGATAAAATGCTCTGGAATTAGTGATGATGACTCCCCCATTCCTAATACTAAAGCCATTGAATTTTAAATTCACTTTAAAATTCACTTTAAAAGAGTGAATTTTATGTTATGGGAATTATATCTCAATAAAGCTGTCATGTCTATTAAAAAGTACTCATCTGAGCTGGCGGTACACAGTGCCTCAAAGCCATTTTTGAGAATTCCTTTCTTTCTCATTCTGGCCCCAATTTGCTGTCAGGTGGGTGAGGGCTGCAGGGTTTTATAGGGGAGGAGGGATTCCTCCACCACTCGGTTCCAAACCTCCTTTAAACCCCTGCAATCATTGGGAATAATTAATGACTACTTGGAATTTTTTAACAGAGAGATCAGCCCACATGCGGTTAACAAATAAAGGGAAAAATTGTCCTTCAGAATCTACAATGATAAGTGAGTTTAGCATGCTTCAGTATTTGCAAGGAGACATTAAAAACATTGGAAGCAGCCCTCCCAAATGCTCATACCCTTGGCAAAGTAACCCCCTCTTGAGAATATTTTTCTTAACGTAATTACTTAAGAAGCAAAAAGCTGTATGCATGTGGGTGACCTGTCTTACGGCTAGAGGAACAACGGGCCCTTCCTGTGTTACATATCAGAGCACCAAGGTGTAGAGAGGTCATGGCCAGCTTGGGAGCATGCAGTGGGTGAGTGGCATGGCTGGGGACGGCCAAGGTGTCAAACCCTTTCTGAGCTATGTCCACCTCTTTATGTCAAACAAGCCTCACAGAAATTAGAGGAAGCCCAAATCCCACGGGGTGTGCCAATGTCAAATGTGGCCCACAGATTAGGCAGAGAGCATGCAAACTCTGAAAAGGCAGGATGGGAAAGCTTCACGCAGAGGAAAATGCCCACGGAAGACTTGAGCGGGACAGATGCTGTGAGTGTGTTGGCCTCGTATGGCATACCTGAGGCCAGCAGTGGCTGGAGAATGGAGCTCAGCCCACAGAGGGAGTCACAGAAAGCCCTCGTGTGTTTAGAATAGAGGGCATTTAAGGCAGAGAACTAGCTGCACATCCTGAAGGGAGGTGGGCTGCACTTAGTGCCAGCAGAAAGCTGCTGCCACCAAAGCTGGAGGACAGAGAGCAGTGGCATCACTGGTCAAATCAGCCGGGGCACCTGCAGCCTGCTTGGCCATGCACAATGCTGGGTACAGATGAGAGGGAGGGACGGCCTCGGCTTCTCTCCTCCACCTCCATCTCCCACAGGAAAGGGTGTGAGGAAGGGCTCGAAGGGCAATGGGCCAGTGCAAAGGGGAAGTGGCTGGGCCGAAAGGAGAGGAGGGACAGGAGCATGCCACTTCTGCTGGGCCCCTGTGCAAATCAGGGCCCCAAACTGGGTTTGGATGCAGGTTGATGGAACTAGGGACCACGGTCTATGTCTCATGTCACAAGCCCCTGCAGGCTCTGCCACGCCCTCCACTATGATTCACCCCTTTCACCTTCCATGGATTTCTTTCTTTTCCTCAAATGAATTTACTTCAAAGGAGCTTTTTTACCAATGCCATAAAACCCAACAGAACCTGCCATACGCTGAAGCATAGCTAGGAAGGTGAAGACAATAGGAAGCAGAGGATGAGATGAAATCCTAGGCTGGCAGGGCTCGGAGCCTGAGAGACCAGGTGCTGCAGGCTTGCTCCCAGGGTTGGCAGGGGGTGCCACCTCCTCCCCAGGGCCCACACTGTCAGGATGCCCTGTGTCTGTGCAATCTGAACTGATAGGCAATGCCATGGGCATGAGTTCTCTACTCTAGGAAGCACGGAGGCCAGGGAAACCAGAGAGAGAAGGAAGGGAACCCACTCAGGGCCGCACGCCAGGTGCTGCCAGTGCTAGGACCCAACTGGGCCCTCAGTGTCCTCTCAGGACAGCCAAGAGGCAGAAGCATTTCTTTTGTGGGTGTGGCTGCTTGGTCTGCCCCTCTGCTTCCCTTCCTGAGAACATCCAAGTCCTGCTGGAGAAGGAAGAATCCCACAGTGCTGGCGAGCAGAGCTCTTCCTGCCTCCATGCAGGGCATTTTATTCTGAGCTATCCTTTGTGTGACTCTGCAGGTGGGGGTGGGGGCTTGAAGCAGGAGATTGTAGCCTAGTGTCACCAGGAGTCAAAAGCCTTTCCTGAAAGCATCCTGCAGCTGTCAGAGGGCCGGCCTCGGCAGGCGGCTGGTCCATTAGTGGAGGCAGGTGATTTGTATTGCTGGCTGCTGCTTGTGTAAACAGAGGGCTTAGGGAGCTGGAGGGGGGCGGGGAAGGTGGGGGTTGCACCCTGTGCACCTGAGCCAGGAGGCTTGGCCAGGCAGCTGCCCCAGTCACTGGGTGTGCATCCCTCGACACATACCAGGTCCCGTCTGTGTTCTGCCCACATCAGCACTTGGGCACAGTGATGAGGCCAGGTGCCACAACAGGGTGTGGTTGCATATAAGGAGAGCCAGGTAGAAGTATACGACCAGTTCCACCTCACCTATGCTCCTGTCAGCACCTGGGATGGAGACTCCGAGCCTGTGGGGATGCCCTGCAGGGCCCTGATGCCCCAAATCCTCTCCCACCTCCTGGCCTGGATGCCCTGCAGAGGTCTCTGCATGGAATTGGTGTCCACTTCATTTCAGCTCAGCTGGGCTTCACATGGCAGCTTCTCTGCCCTCCCCCCATTCAAGGGGGGCTCGGATGCCTCCTCCAGAGTCTCTCATCAACCTGCACCCCCACTCCCAGCACTTACAGTGCGGCTTCATGATGGTCTGTTTACAAGTCTGTCTTCCGCACTAGACTGAGCGGTTCTTGAGGGATTTTAATGACCTCCACCTCCCCCGTCAGCACTAATCAGTGTTTCTTGAATGAATGGATAAAGGAATGAATGAATTCTTGAACATATACCATTTGCCAGGCCCTGTGTGGAGGCTGCAAACAAGACAGGGAAGTGTATGTTGGATGGTCAGGTGGTGGTCGATGAGGTACAAGATTCTGGGAGATGTGTTGAGATGGGGTGGGGGCCTCCGGAGCAAGGACCTGACAGCAAAGACCTGAGGAGGTGAGGAAAAGAGCTAAGTGAATGGACATCTGGGGAAGAGTGCTCCAAGGAATAGCACGTGCAAAGGCCCCGGGGCAAGACCAGCCTGGGGGATTCAAGGAACAGTGTGAAGGCTAGCTAACATGACCCGAGCCCAGTGAGGGAGGGAAGAAAGCAAGGTTCAACTCCCGCCCTGGAGAAGCTCCTGGCTCAGTGGGCTGACCCCGTTCCATCCATTCCATCTCATAGGAAATGTGGTTTTAGTTGGTTTCCCCTGTAGTTTGCTAGCCCTGGATAGGAGCCATAAGAATGATACCGAACTTAATTAATCCTACTCCATCAGATCTGTGACTGCTTTCCTCAGAGCTATAAAGTGTTTGGTTTATTCTCCAACCACAATTACATGTGTCAGAAACAATGTCTGGAGATCTGCCGGGGCCACCTCTCCCCAGGACCTGCCCTCCCTGGGCTCCTGGGCTCCTCTCTGGGGTCCTGGGTTCCTCCCTGGCTCCTGGGCTCCTCTCTGGGGTCCTGGGCTCCTCCCTGGGCTCCTGGGCTCCTCTCTGGGGTCCTGGGCTCCTCCCTGGGCTCCTGGGTTCCTCCCTGGGCTCCTGCATTCCTCCCTGGGCTCCTGGGCTCCTCCCTGGGCTCCTGAGCTCCTCTCTGGGCTCCTGGGCTCCTCCCTGGGCTCCTGGGCTCCTCCCTGCACTCCTCCCTGGGCTCCTGCATTCCTCCCTGGGTTCCTGGGCTCCTCCCTGGGCTCCTGGGTTCCTCCCTGGGCTCCTGGGCTCCTCTCTGGGCTCCTGAGCTCCTCCCTGGGCTCCTGCGCTCCTCCCTGGGCTCCTGCGCTCCGGGCCATCAGAACTCAAGGGCGCTCTTCTCTAACTTAGGCCCCAACGGGCCATGCCCCTGAGAAGAGCCAGTGGGAGGCTCCTACCACCTTCAGCAATGTTTCCCCAGGGGAGTGGTTCCCAGAATGAGGTCCATGAGATGCTCTTGGAGAAAAAAGAGTCAGATACCTTTAGGAAATGCCTTGAGGTGAGCATCACAGGTTCTGATGGGTCCTGCCCAAATGCCTGTCCAGCCCAGTCCCACAGCCAGCCCCACGTCCTCTCCCCACTCTCACTGCAAGGTCAAGAGAGCCGCTTTAATTTCCAGTCAAGGAGAGTGGGAGAGGGGCAGGCAGTTCTGGCCAGTGAGACAATTAGGAAAAACTCCCTGTGAAGGAGGTGTCTGAAAGAGATGTATCCTCCCTAAGGAGATGAAAGAGGCTGCTCCAGGTGCCACCTCCAGCCTCTGATATACACACGACATGTCCTTACCTTCGGCTGCGGTCCTGTGTACATGTGATGTTGGGAGCTGTAGCAGCCACCTCATGCCCATGAGTGAAAGGCCAGGAGTTCTTCAGAATTCCTGACCCGGCACCCTCACGGGGAGAACAGCTGCATCCCCCAGTGCTGTGTGAGTCCTGGCTCTGGCTCATGTCACAGGATTCTGACCCACATCATCTCCCCAGGAAGTCCTCCTGGCCCATGACTTGTGTGACTTTCTTCAAATCCCTGTTTAAGACGATTCTGTTTTCTGTCTAGATGTCTCCTTTCGGCTTTCCTCCTTGGAACATCTGCTCAGGGACTCAGAGCTTGTTTTGCTCACATGTACCTCTGCCACGTGGAGCAGGACCTGGCACAGAGCAGGTGCCGCAATGTTTGTTTAGTAAATAAGTGCTCTGTCGGCAGGAGTGTGCCCTGGGCGGGATCATCACTAGGTGGCTCTCCCACTTACTCTGTTCCTACTGGAGGGGGGAAGGGGATCTACGAGCTGAGCACAGTGACTCCCTGGAGGCTGCAGCCCGCAAGTGGTGGGAGGGAAAGGGGAGAAGTTTGTGGACCCCTCAGCCTGCCCACCTGCCCAGTCAGAACCAGCACCCGCCTCCTGCTCCATTTTCTGACATCCTGTTACCACACAATGTCTCACCTGCGATTGAGGAAGACAAAGGAAATGAATACTAAACTTTTTTAAAGGTGCTTTTCAATAGACAAGTGTGTAGAAGGCGGGGAGACACTAGATGTTGTCGGGCGGCCTTAGAGGCCTGCGGGGCGACGCAAGGAATTAAAGGAAGTCAGAGGTGCAACCACGTCCAGCCAACACCTTCTCCAGGCATGTGCAACCTGGGAACCGCGGCGGGACGACAATAACGGCGCCTCTGTGCAGGCGTTGCACAGTGCCAGGCACCGCTGCCGTTTCCCAGAAGACCGGGCAGCGCTTTAGGAAGTAGGGAGTGACTGTCCCACGTCTCCCATAGGCACTGCCTTCTTGGAAAAGTCAGAGTACATGGGAACCACGGAAAAACCATTTTATGTTTTTGTTTAAAACAGTGTATCAACAGGGGTGCAGGCACCGATACTGACTCTTCCCACGTGTACTCTCCCCAACTGGGTGTATGTGGGACCCTGTCTAGGGGAGGACGTTGGGCTGACCCCGGCACTGGGAGCCCTGCACCTTCAATGCCGCAGCCCCTCTCCCCGCACTGCAACCCTCTCAAACGGCCCCCGCTGGTCTCCAGCCTGCGCCTGCTCTGGACCCCCAGACCTGACTACCCTCGGCCCTTTCTTGCAGCAGCCTCGCCCGCACTAGAGGGCTGGATCCTAGTCCCCCGACCCCCAGGAGACAGGCCGGGCCTGCGGGGGCCCAAGGCCGGGAGCCCCTGGTGTCAGGCTACGCGAATCCCCCTGCCGGAGCCGGGCCCTGGCCGAGCAGGCCTCTGACGCCCCCCGAAGCCGGGCCTCCCCGAGGCGCACCCCACCCGCGCCCTCCCGGCACAGCAAGCGGCTCGGCGGGCGGTGATGGATGGGCGGAGGAGGCTCCTGTCCCGCTGGCCTCGCAGACATTCCTCCCCGCTGATAGGGCTGGCGGAGGGGCGCCCCTGAGAGGCAGGAGATGAGGGGCCTCTGTATATAATAAAGGTGAACGAGTGTCATCCAGACGTTTTTATGCTCTGTCTGCGGCCCCAGCTGCCGTGAGACCGGAAGGAAGGGCCCAGGGCTCTTAGCGAGTGGCTGGAAGCGGCTGCTTTGAGGAAGCCGGAGAAGGGAATGGGGGCACAGCTTGGGACCCCTTCTGCAACCCTAGTCAGCTCCAAGCCCTTTCTCTGCAGGAATTCTGGAGACACCTGCAGGTGCCGTTGGCGACTTGCTGGGGCGCCCCGAGCTGGTGTCTGTGGACACTTAGCCAGGGGGACCGGGTCAGTGGAGGGTCCAGCTCAGCTCCACAGATGCGAACCTCAGGCCGCCCCTAGCAGGACTGGGGGCCAATTGCCTGAGCCAGGTTTGAGGATCACCCAGTTTGTCACAGCGTCAGACTGTCCCCAGCGCGCCCAGCCGAGCATCGTCCCATAACACAGATGCTCAGAGGCCTGGCCTGACCTGCCTGTGACTCGGCCCATTCTGGTCTGGTGTGGGGGTCTGTGAGACCCCTTACCTTAGGGCTGGCACTTAGTAGGTGCTCACTAACATTTTAGTTCCCTCCCTTCATTGCCCCCTCCCTCCCTATCTCCCAGGTCTGGTGGATGGGGAATGAGTCTCCACTCACACTTGAGAACCTGAGGCTCAGGCCACCTGAGGCCACAAGTAGGGAGAGGACCTCAGACCTGGGGCTGAGGATGCTCACCAGCAAAGGCCCCAGCCATCAAAGTGTCCAGGGCGGGGGACTCATTCATCTTCACAGGCCTGGTGCCCTTTCTGCAGCCAGAACCCAAGTCTGTTCAGCCCACCCAGCACCTTGGTGTCTTGGGGTCCTCCCAGTCCATCAGCCTGTTACCCTACAGCTCTGGGGCAGCCCCCAAATGTAAGGGTGAGAGAATGTGCAGCAAACCCCAGGGACAGGGGGTGAATGGACCCATGGAGGGGAGGGACCTCGAGCCTGGAGCTGCTGGAGGCAAGGGTCCTACAGAAAGATCCCAAGGCCCCATGCGAGGCTGCGGGACCCAACATGCCCTCAAGACAACACCCGCATTATTATTCCCATTTTATAGAGGAGTAAACTGAGGGACAAGAATAGAACAGCTCTGCTCAAGATGGCAAAGTACAGGGTTTTGAAGTCAAACCTGCGTGCATCTGCCTCTAAATTCTTTGTACCACCCCCTACAAAATGATCCCTCAGCCCACAGTAAGTGCCTGCTAAACGAGTGAAAAAAGAAGCTCCTCTTGGAAAAGGAAATTGGAAATGGTCTAGCATTTGACCAATAGCACAGAGCTGACCCAGTACCAGCCAAGGACCTACACAGACCTCAGAGTTTTCCAGAAAGTGTTCAATACCCCTGGGTCCTTCCTTCCAGGGTACTGGTTATGGGCCACTCAGGAGTGGAAGAAACAGCATATTATTCAGCTTTTTAGTATCAACCTAATCCTAATGGTGAGCCCTTCTCACTGGGCCAGAATCAGTATTGGGTTCCCCATCTGCAGGGGTCCCCAGAAATGGGTCCTGATCCCCTAGGGACCCCTAAGAAGCTGGTGGTTTCAGCTCCTTGCCATCCCAAAGCAACCCAACTGTGTAAGTGGGAGCAGCTGGAGCTCCTGGCTCCTGCAGGGCTGCGGGTGGGGAGTTTCTTGCCTTCTCCTCTCCTTGTCCCCAACAGCCTGAGCTTGCAGAAGACCTGAGGGATGCAGCTGAGAGGCGGAGAGTGAGCCTTTCCTAAGGATACTGTAGCTGGAACCTGCTGCCCCCGCAGCAACCCCCTCCTGATTTCCCAGACCATGGCCAGTGGCTCCCTCTGTCCTTAAACAGTGGAGCGGGTTCACACCAGGCAGGTCATAAAGCCATCACCATGGTCCTTTCTTACAAAGTCCTTGCTGCTGAGAGCTCTGCTCTTTGGTGATAACAAATCGCAGTAGATTTGTGTTAGGCTATTTGGGTCTGTGCTTGATGACACAGAGTGAGAAGCCCTGGGGAGGTTTCTCCCTAACTTGAAAAGTGATAGATCCATGAAATCCCATGACTGGGAGCTCCTGGGCGCTCTGGCCCTAAGAGCCTTCAGAGGGGAGGGTCAACAGACTGGGACTATGTTCAAGCCGTGTGTCCTCACAGTGAGGTCCTGGCCAAGTGGCTTTGGCGACAGCAGAGCCCCACGCTGTTCAATAAGATTTCCTGTACATCAAAGCAGGTGTCTTTGACGGTCAAGAGCCATCCAAGCCACAGCTGAAGAGACACTGTCCTGTTTATTTTAAATGTTGGATTGATAATGCAATAGCTGGTTCAAAATTTGAAAAATACCAAATGGCAAACAGTGAACAATCTCCCTCCCATCCCCTGGTCCAGCCACCTTCTGCGGCCATGGGGCAGTCACTGTCCCATTGGGCTTTGGTTTGTGAGTCTCTGAGGTGAGGTGGGTCCTTCCCTCACACGTAGTCGAGGGGAGCCCATGGACACGGTGCTGAAGCCCCCAGCCCTGGAGCCTCCAGCACAGGCCAGCAGGGCCTCTGCCAGCTTTGGGGATGGGATACTCGGCTCCAAGCAGCCATCGCCGTTCACCCGCCCGCGGCCACGGGTCAGGTTTCCATCCGCCGTCATTAGGCAGATGTCAAACTGGAAGGGGCAGCAGTAATTTGGACAATTACGGCTGCTATTATTGCTTCCTCTTCTTAAACGGGGGCCAAATTACTCACTTAAACACAACCACCAGTTGCTCCCCACAGGCGGAGGGGACAATGGATGGGGAGGGGACAAATGAGAGGAGAAGGGACAGCTGGCAGGGAAGGGTTCAGAAACTCCAGCAGCCCATCTGTTGGTGACTGTCCTGTTTGAGCGCCTACCGTGTGACATCAGCATGTCTCTCCACCCTGCCTGGGATGTGGTGGTACAATTGGCAGGGGAGGTGAAGACTGGTGCCCTGGGGGAGGAGGTGGCCACACTTGCCCTGCTGGTCACTGCAGGACCAGGCTGGAAGCAGGGGATGTTAGGGCTCCAGGTCTAGAGTGGTGTTGCCCCCTCTGAAACCTCTACATGATGTGAACTGAGCATTTGCCCAGGGCAGGCTTAGAAGAGGCCCAGAAGCCTCAGCCTGGCCCAGGATGCCCACTGCCCAGGGGGAGATAAACCTGCAGCCAAGGCTGTTTATTCAGGGGCCAGGCAGGCCAAGGTGGCTCTTCTGTGGATGTAAGCAGGCACACCTCGACGCCCAGCTCCCTGGCTGAGTGACAAACTGGGGCAAGGGCCCTAATGGGCACCATTCAGGGAGGGAAGGTGAGTCCAGGCCTATGCCACTTCTCAGAGCTAATCACAGCCACACCTGAAAGTATAGATGAAAGTCGCTCTAATGACAGGAAGCACTTACGTAGCACCTGCTATGTGTCCAGCACTCTGTTTACACATAGTAGCTAATTGAACCTTCAGAACAACGCTTTGAGGTATGCACCCTCATTTTACAGAGGAGACTGAGGCACAGAGAGCCTAATTAACTTACCAGGGGTCACATAGAGCCTCAGCAGAGAGTTCACCCACTTCCCATAGCCATAGGACTGAGCACCTTCCCTTGCTGAGTTGCAGGCTGCTGTGAAGTGGAAGGAAACCTAGCAAGGTCTTTTCTTTTTTAAAATTTTTGATATTTTTTCTTTATATCTTCTAAAAAAACCCAATGGGATATATGTGCAGAATGTGCAGGTTTGTTATCCAAGTATACATGTGATATGGTGGTTTGCTGTACCTACGAACCTATCATCTAAGTTTGCTCCCCCCACCCCCCTCCCCCCAACAGGCCCTGGTGTGTGATGTTCCCCTCTCTGTGTCCAGGTGTTCTCAATGTTCAACTCCCACTTATGAGTGAGAACACTTGGTGTTTGGTTTTCTGTCCCTGTGTTAATCTGCTAAGGATAATGGCTTCCAGCTTCATCCATGTCCCTGAAAAGGACATTATCTCATTCCTTTTTATGGCTGCATAGTATTCCATGGTCTATATGTACCACATTTTCTTTATCCAGTCTATTACTGATGGGCACTTGGGTTGGTTCCATGTCTTTGGTATTGTATATAGTGGTGCAGTAAACATACACATGCATGTGTCTTTATAGTAGAATGGTTTATATTCCTTTGGGTATATACCCAGTCATGGGATTGCTGGGTCAAATGGCATTTCTGGTTCTAGGTCCTTGAGGAATTGTCACACTGTCTTCCACAATGGTTGAACTAATTTATATTCCCACCAACAACGTAAAAGCATTCCTATTTCTCTGCATCCTCACCGGCATCTGTTGTTTTCTGACTTTATAATGATTGTCATTCTAACAGGCGTGAGATGATATCTCATTGTGGTTTTGATTGGCATTTTTCTGATGATCAGTGATGTTGAGATGTTTTTCATGTTTGTTGGCTGCATAAATGTCTTCTTTTGAGAAGTGTCTGTTCATATCCTTTGTCCACTTTTTGATGGGGTTGGTTTTTTTTCTTGTAAATATGTTTAAGTTCTTGTAAATTTTGAATATTACACCTTTGTCAGATGGGTAGATTGCAAAACTTTTCTCTCATTCTGTAGGTTGCCTGTTCACTTTGATGATAAGCTCTTTAGTTTAGTTCAATCCCATGTGTCAATTTTGACTTTTGTTGCAATTATTTGTGGCGTTTTTGTCATGAAGTCTTTCCACATGCCTATGTCCTGAATGGTATTGCCTAGGTTTTCTTCTAGAGTTTTTATGGTTTTGGGTTGAACATTTAAATCTTTAATCCATCTTGAGTTAATTTTTGTATGAGGTGTAAGGAAGGAATCTGGTTTCAGTATTCTGCAAATGGCTAGCCAGTTTTCCCAGCACCATTTACTAAACAGGAGATTTCTTTCTCCATTGCTTGTTTTTGTCAGGTTTGTCGAAGATCAGATGGTTGTAGATGTGTGGTGTTATTTCTGAGGTCTCTGTTCTGCTCCGTTGGTCTATATGTCTGTTTTGGTACCAGTACCATACTCTTTTGGTTACTGTAGCCTTGTAGTATACTTTGAAGTCAGGTAGCGTGATGCCTCCAGCTTTGTTCTTTTTGCTTAGGATTGTCTTGGCTATACTGGGTCTTCTTTGATTCCATATGAAACTTAAAATAGATTTTTCTAATTCTGTGAAGAATGTCAATGGTAGTTTGATGGGCAGTATGATCATTTTCACAGTATTGATTATTTCTATCCATGAGGATGGAATGTTTTTCTATTTGTGCCCTATCTTATTTCCTTGAGCAGTGGTTTGCAGTTTTCCTTGAAGAAGTCCTTCATATCCCTCGTTAGCTGTATTCCTAGGTATTTTATTCTCTTTGTAGCAATTATGAATGGGAGTTCATTCATGATTTGACTCTCTGCTTGCCTATTGTTGGTGTAAAGGAATGCTCGTAATTTTTGCACATTGATTTTGTATCCTGAGACTTAAGCAAGGTATTTTCAACATCATCACTGGAGTACAGCTGGGACCTGCAGGCTCAGGGATGGTGGTGCTGCCCAGGGTCACACGGTGCACGATGTGATGGGCAGAGGCTGCTGGCCCTGCCAGCCCCAGGCATGGGAAGGGGTGAACCAGTGGTTTGGTGAGGGGCTCAAAGGAGCTGAGGAGCTGGATGGTAGTGACAGGTAAGGGAGGGGCCAAGGGTGGGGACAGTCAAATTTCAGGCCAGGGAAGGGCCTAGGTGAGCAGGTAGAGGGTGGGGACTGCCTGGATTGCATTAGGGCCATCCCTGGGACCCAGGACTCTAGAAGGGTGGAAATAAGGTGACCTTCAGTTCCAGTAAGTCACCAATTATGAATCGTACAATGATCTCAGACTCCCCAGCAAGCAGGGTCACACCACGAACCCAGAGCTGGTCCCATCACAGTGAAACAGTGCAGGACCTCTTCCCTGGAGGATGTGTGAGCTCCAAGAAAGGCTGGAGAGAAACCTGAGAGGCTCCAGGTCAGTGACTGGGCCAGCACCCAGCAGGTATGGGCAGGGCTGTCCCTGTGACCACGACTGCTGCTGCTGTGGGGCTGATTACACGACACCCACAGTAGCTTGAGCAGCCTTGGTGTAGGGACCACTCGTCCCTGGAGTCCACAGAATGAATGAGCTTTAGGCTCCAATCTTGGCCCAGCCTCTTCTGTCTGCTCTCCACCTGGGGATAGGTCGTTCAGCCTTTTCAAGCCTTGCTTTCTTTGTCTGAATCTTCAAGCCCACTATGACTGGACTAAGTGATGGAGACCAGCGCACCTCCCAGGCTTAAAGGTGACAGCTGTGGGGCCCCGGGGAGGGACTTCATCTCCCTGAGCTCTTCCGAAAATGCAGTAATTTTGTGCTTCTGCCTCATGGGATTTTGTGTTGATTCAATAATATGGTGAAGTGCTTCAAAGCAGGACCAGGAGCATAGCATTCACTGTGTGAGGCTGGTGGGCTATTACTACCACTACGATTACTGTGTGCAGAGTGGAGGCAAAGTGGAGGTCCCTGAGCTTCCAGGCCTGCCCTGCCCTACCACACAGCAAACTCCCATGTGAGGCCTGTGAGGTTGGCACATGTGCAGCTGAGGGCCTTGAGGCTGAGGCTGATCATGGCCAAGGTGGCAGAGCCAACATTAGAGCTGGGACTGTCCCCCTCCACACACACCCTGGGCAGAGGCCATTGTCTCAGGAACACCTGGACTTCCAGTACCGGAGAGAGCAGAGCTGTCTTCATCCTGCCGTGGAGCTGGGGTCACTCCCTGTACCTTTCTCCAGTGAGTTGCCCTTATGCCATCCGGACTGGGGATGAAGCTGGGCCACCCAGCCTGGCCACAAGTGTTAAAGTGCCTGACAAGGTGCAGGCCTCAGCACACTTGTTCTGAGCACGTAAACACTCGCTGCTTCGAGAGCCTGCAAGGGGCAGCTTTGGAAGCGAAGCCCAGATGGCTCTGCCATTTATTAGCTCTTCATTAACTATGGGTCTGGAGGGTAGGCCTGGGACCATTGCCCCGTACGTATCCCCCAAGGGCCAACAGGAGAGGCCAGGCACTTCTCACCCTGGGAGGGGGATGAAGACAACCACAATGATGCCTGACGGTGATTAAGTCCTTCTTGTGCCCTGAACACTTCCAGTGCATGCTCTCATGTCATTAGGACCCCGTTCTGCAGGTGGGGAGACTAAGGTCAGAGTGGGGGTGTCACATGATCAAGAGAGGGCTGATCAGGGTTTGGCTGGTGCATCTCCCTGACTCAGAAGAGGTGTCACCTGGAAGAGGCAGCTGCTGATTGCTGGGTGTCCAGCCCTTGAGCAGCCTCCACTGTGGCTTGGCTGGCCTGCTCCATGGGAAACAGGACAGCTTCCAGCCATCTCAGCCTCCTGCACCATGGGAGAATGAGCCCCCTCAGACCCTGGCTGAGGCATGGCTTTCATGGAGCTCCCAGCCTTGTCCAGGGGAGAGTTAGATCTATAAACAGATAGACCCAAACCCTGGGGTGTGCAAAAGGCTTTCAGGACCAGAGAAGACAGTAAAGCCTTCCCCAGAAGGTGACCTCAAAGCCAGAGACAGAGGGTCCTCAGATGTGCTCACCCAGAACAAAATGACATTTGTTCCCTGGAACCGCTGAGCAAGTAGGAACAGTGGGGCTCATAGAAGTGGATTATGTGGCCAAGTGTACACAGTAGGACTCACACCCCACCGCCCCAGACCAGTGTCTTCAAGCACTGAAAATCCATAGCCACTACCCTCTAGGGGCTTCTGGTGCTGCCATGCTGCTTCTGCATTTTGCTGTCTTCTCTGAACCATGATTTTCCACCAGGCTGCAGCATTTTGCAGACCTCTAACTTACGGCTACTGGTAAATATCTGTAGATTGTTGACTAACTTCCCACAGATGATGTACAGAATAAGAAAAATTTTCTGAGTTATGTAAATGAACTTGAGCTGAGTGTTTGGACCATTTGTATTTTTAAATTAAGACCACTATGTCTGTGGGAAATGTCTCTTCCATTTATAAAATTTCCTCAAGACAGTCATGCCATTTGGACAGCAGAATATCACAGCACCCTAAGCCATGTAGTGAGATCTAGCCTAATTTCAATGCACAGATAAGGAACCAAATGATACTACTCTCAACCGAGAATATGATGAGGACCCAAGTGATACTATGACCATCTGAAAGTAAAAATGAAAAACAGGGTGCTAAAACAACCCCCCAACTATACAAATGAGGAGTCTAGAAGCCCTACTATCAGCCCGTTGTATAGACAGAGTAATCCTACTGATAGCCACAGGCACAGATAAGGAAGTGATCAATACTCCTACCACTCCAAACACAGATGAGGATTGTAGTGATGCTATCACCCTGTGGAAGGCCCAAGCAACTTCATCTCGGAAGCTAATCTGCCATGTTGTCTTCTGATTATCCCCAGTTCTGGGAAGGCCTCTGAGATTTCCAGTTTACTCTTCCTTGTGTAAGAGCAAGTACTTACCATAAATTCTGCCCTTAGGTCAAACAACCTTGATGTTATTAAACTTCAATTGTTCTACACATTCCTGCTGAACCACCCTTCCTTTATGGTATATAAGCCCAGGGTTGAGGGGGTAATAGTGTGTGGGAAGGGGATTCACCAACTTGTCTCCCTGCTGCCAAAGATACAGACATGGTTTCTGTTAGTAAGACACTATTAAAAATTTCTTAAAAAAAAAAAAACTGGGTTTCCTAGAAACTGGCCCCTTTTTTGGCCTATCAGCTTCCTCTGACTTTGGGGAAGGTGTGCATAGGCCTTCCCACTGTGAAACACACCCCAAAGCACAGATGATAAGCCAAGTTATACCATCATCCTTAAGCACAGATGCAGTATCCAATGACACT
This sequence comes from Aotus nancymaae, assembly GCF_030222135.1. NCBI lineage: Eukaryota > Metazoa > Chordata > Mammalia > Primates > Aotidae > Aotus > Aotus nancymaae. Next base: position 25,452,273 of record NW_026988455.1, read on the forward strand.
ATTACCAAATATACAGATGAGGAAATGAATGATCCGGCTACCACCTTGTGCAGATATTGATCCCAGTGATACCACTTAACCCGAGTTATGCCACTCAACCAATGCACAGATGAGAAACTAGTGGTTCTACTACAGGTTGAGCATCCCAAATCTGAACATCTAAAATCCAAAGTGATCCAAAACTTTTTAAGCACCAACATGATGCTCAAAAGAAATGCTTATTGGAACATTTCAGATTTGGGATTTTTTGATTTGAGATGCTCAACCAGTAAGTATACAATGCAAATATTTCCAAATCTGATGTACAGATGAGACACAGAGTGATTCTATTACCATCCCAAGGTATAGACGAGAAATCAAATAATCTTACTATTATCCCAAGGTATAGATTATTAATCAAATGTTGCCGCATCAACCCAATGTACAGACGAGGAACACAGTGATATTATAATCACTCCAATGAACCAATGAACTTAGTGATTCTACTATTACCCCAAGTAGCAGATGATGAATTGAGTAATACTGTGATCACATCAATGTACAGATGAGGATGTGACTGATGCTGTTATTAACCTAATATATGAATGAAATCCTGAGTGATACTGCATTCACCCCAATGTACAGAGAATGAATGAAGTGGTACTACTATCACCTCAATGTAGAGAAAAGAAAGCAAATTATGCTACCACCCCAATGCAACATGAAGAACTGAGAGACACAATGATCACCCCTACACACAGATGAGGAACTGAACTTTCATCCAAAGTACTCTTGGGAAATTTACTAATACTATCATCACTTCTGTGGACAGGCAACTAACCTGAAACATACAATAGCCAAATTAACTGTACTCAATGGATGAGTAGGAATGGCAGAAGAATGAATCAGGTAACTTGAAGACAGCAGTAGTATTTTAAAGATCTGAATAATAAAGAGATACTAGACTGAACAAAATAAATAAAGCTTCAAGTATTTGTGAAAGAATAACACAAGTTTTAACATTCATCATTGATATCCCAAATGTGGAGAAGAAAGAGTGTGTGACAGCAGTCGTATTTAAGGAAATAATAGGCTGAGCGCAGTGGCTCGCGCCTGTAATCCCAGCACTTTGGGAGGCCAAGGCTGGCGGATCACTTGAGATAAGGAGTTCAGGGCCAGCCTGGCCAATATGGTAAAACTCAGTCTCTACTAAAAACACAAAAAATTAGCCAGGCGTGGTGTCATACGCCTGTAATCCCAGCTACTCAGGATGCTAAGGCAGGAGAATCACTTGAAACTAGGAGGCGGAGGTTGCAGCCTGGGCAACAGAGTGAGACTCTGAAAGAAAGAAAGGTGAAAGAGAGAAAGAGAGAAAGAAAGAAAGAAAGAAAGAAAGAAGGAGGGAAGGAGGGAAGGAAGGAAAGAGAGAAAGAGAAAGAAAGAAAAAGAAGAAAGAGAAAGAAGGAAAAAGAAAGAAGAAAGAAAGAAAGAAAGTAAGAAATAAAAAGAAAGAAAAGAAAGAAGAGACTGGAACTTCTCAAATTTGGTTAAAGACCTAACCCCACAGATATAAAAAGCCAAGTGAATCACAAATAAGATAAGTCCAAAGAAATCTCCACTTAGTATATTAATCAGCTCCAGCTCAACAAAATATCACATACTGGGTGGTTTAAACAACAGATGTGTATTTTTTACCCTTATGGAAGCTGGGAAGTACAAGATTAATGTGCCTGCAGATTTTATTTCCAGCGAGGACCCTCTTCCTGGCTTGCAGGCACTGCCTTATCTCGGCATCCTTACACGAAGAGAGAAAAAGAGGAAAGGGAGGGGAGAGGGAGAAAGGGAGACAGAAAGGGAGAGAAAGAGAGAGAGTGTGTGTGTGCGTGTGATCTGGTCTTTCTTTCTCTTCTCATAAGAACACTGATCTTATCATGGGGTCCTCACTCTCATGACCTCATTTAAGCCCAATTACCTCCAAAAGTCCCTACCTCCAAATATTATCACATTGGTGGTTAGGGCTTCAATATATTAATATGTGGGAGAGACAAAAATATTCCATCTGTAATACCAAGACTCATCATAATTAAAATTCTGAAAACTAAGGACAGATGGAAAAAAGTCTTTAAAAGCACCAGAGAGAAGTTATGTATTATCTATAAAGAAAAATCAACTCAAATGAAATGACAGCAGATTTTTTCATCTGAAATCATGAAGGCTGGAGGAAGTGGCCCAACATTGTTCAAATGCTGAAACAAAAGACCTGGAAACCCCGAATCCTATATCCAGTGAAGCTATCTTCAAGACTGACAGGGAAACATACACATTTTTAAAATGAAAAAACAGTAAGAGGATCTGTTTCTAGAAGGCCTACGTGTCCTAAAGGAATAGGTAAAGGAAACTATCTCTAACAAAAAACAAATTAACAGAAGGCTGGGTTCCTTCAGAAAAGAAGAAACAACATGGTAATGGACAAAAGTAGAAGTAAACATAACAGACAATCCCTCACTTCTTGGGTATCTCAATCATACTTTATTGGTATGTTTGTTTTTTTTTGTTTATTTGTTGCTTTCTTGGGATGAGATCTTTCTATGTTGCCCAGGCTGAACTCAAACTCCTGAGCATAAGCAATCCTCCTGCTTCAGTGTCCTGAATAGCTGAGCCTACAGGCATTCACCACCATTCCTAGCTATTGTACTTGGCTGAGGCACAAGAATCACTTGAACCCAGGAGGCAGAGGTTGCAGTGAGCTGAGATTATGCCACTGCACTCCAGCCTGGGTGACACAGTCTCAACAACAGCAACAACAAAACCAAAAGATGCAGGCTTACAAAAGACCTAAGAAAACTTTAAGCTTTCACTTCAGGGTGATCCCTGGTACAGAGGCACTGTACAAAAATGAAGCAAAACAAAACAGCAAGTCCTGAGGAAGGGAGAAAATATAATTTTCAGTTATCACATTAAGAGACAGGTCGGGCGCGGTGGCTCAAGCCTGTAATCCCAGCACTTTGGGAGGCCAAGGCAGGTGGATCACGAGGTCAAGAGATCGAGACCATCCTGGTCAACATGGTGAAACCCCGTCTCTACTAATACAAAAAAAAAATTAGCTGGGCATGGTGGCGTGTGCCTGTAATCCCAGCTACTCAGGAGGCTGAGGCAGGAGAATTGCCTGAACCCGGGAGGCAGAGGTTGCGGTGAGCCGAGATCGCGCCATTGCACTCCAGCCTGGGTAACAAGAGCAAAACTCCGTCTCAAAAAAAAAAAAAAAAAAAAAAAGATTTAATTGTCTGGTTTTCAACAAAAATATCACAAAGGAAACATAAAAATAAGAATGTAATGCCCATTCAAAGAAACAAAATAAATTGACAGACACTATTGTTGAGGAAGCTCAGATGATGGGCTTACTATACAAAGACTTTAAAACAACCATTTTAAATAGTCTTAGGAACTAAAGAAAGACATGAACAAACAGGAAAACAAATATGTAAACAACGAAAATATCAGCAAAGAGATAGAAAATATACAAGCAAACCAAAATGAAATTCTGGGGTTGAAACAAAAATTTACTTGAAGTATTCAAAAGCAGATTTGAGTAGGCAGAAGAAAGAAGCAGTGAACCTGAGAATAGGATGATTGGAATTATTGATAATGAAGAAGAACAACAGCAAACAGATTGAAGAAAAGCAAACAGCGCCTAAGGGACCCATTGAGACACCATCAAGCTAGTCCAGAAGGAGAAGAGAGAAAAGGGGACAAGCAAAAATATTTTTTAAAGAATACCTGAAATCTCTGGGGCACATTTAAAGCAGTGTCTAGAGGGAAGAAAAAAAAAAGAATACCTGAAAACTTCCCAAATTTGATGAATGACATTAATCTATAAATCCAAGACAAACAAACTTTAAGTAGGATAAGCTCAAAGAGACCTATATTGTTATCAAACTGAGACACATTATAATTAAACTGTAAAAAGACAAAATCTAGAAAGCAGCAAGAAAGGAGAAATTTATTACATAAAAGAGTTCTTCAATAAGATTGTGAGATAATTTCTCATCAGAAATCTTAGAAGCCATAGGCAGTGGGTTGATAGTCAATGAACTGACAGAGTAAATTTTTTCAACCGAGATTCTATATCTGGCAAATTGTTCTTCCATAATGAAAGAGTAATTAAGGCATTTCCAAATAAACAAAAGCCAAAAGAGTTTGTTACCATTATATCTGCTCTTCAAGAAATGCTGAAGGAAATCCTGCAAGGTAAAATAAAAGGACACTTGACACTAACTCAAAGCTATATAAAGAAATTAAGAGTTTTGGTAAAGGCAAATACATGGCTGATTATAAAAGTTATTATTTTTACTTTGTAAATCCTTTTTTGTATATCTAGATGATAACCCTGAAAAACACAATCTCAAATGCCATAATTCCAAATTTTTAAAATCCCAAAAGATAAAAATCTCTGAAATCTAAATCCTTAAAGTTTAAAATTTCTAATGTCTAAAATCCTGAAAATTACAATCACAAAAGATTTAAAATCCCAAATGTTGAAATCCCAAAAACTGAGTTCTGGGGATAGTATTAGTGCATTTGGGGTTTGTACACAAGAACCCCAGGCAACCCCATGTTGCATCATGTTGACTGCATTTGTATGTTCGGTAGAACTATTACCTTGTTATTGTCTTTATTTAAAAATTAAACATAGTCTAAGGAAACATGTATGAGTGTCAAGTTGACAAGGGGTAAACTTGTGGACTTAATTTTCAATATCAACTTGACTGAATTAGAAACCTGGCAAAGTATTCTATTGGGTGTTTCTGTGAGGGTGTCACCAGAGGAGACTAATGTGTGAGTCTGAGCAGACTGGGTGGGGAAGATCTGTACTCAATTCTGGCAGACACCATCTCACCAGCCAGGTATCTGATGACAACAAATACAAAATGCAAATACAAAAGGCAAGTTGGTCTCTCTCTGAGAATTGGGCAGCTTTTTCTTCTGCTGCTTGGACATCAGAAATTTGACTCCACAAAAGTGCATTTTCACAATGTTGACTGTGTATAAGCATTACACATGCACATAAAAACATGGAAACTTCCTTAATAAATGAAGAGATGTCTTTTGTGAAAGATAAAATTCCTCAAGATCTTAGCTGTTTGAGTGACAGCCTATGTTGTGGTGAACCATCATGATTTTCTATTGATCTTTGCAAAAGATTTAGGTTGTCCATCCTAACATTTCAGATGACCACAGTTGTAAAGCTGAGTGCACACAATTACCGATCATAGTTATATGTGCTCATATATTTCCCTTTCTGATCTATTTCTTTCTGCATATAATCTATCTGCTCACAACTGTTTTTACCTATGTGGCTGTCATTAGTATACCTGAGTGTTTATGCTTGCAAATATTTGTACGTTAATATTGCCTATTTTATTGTGTAAAGTGGTCTATAAATTGTTCTGCCATGTTTTCCTATGTTTCTGAAATAAATTCCCTTTTGTCCAATTTGAGGTTCAAAAAGTAAATAAATACTTTTTAATGAATTCTTAATTTTTTTTCAGAATTATGTTTTTAAGATTTTGATCTTTTGGGATTAGGATTTTGGGGACTTTAAGCTTGAGGGATTTTTTCAAGATTTTAATATTTGGGTTTATGGTGTTTGGGATTGTGTCTTTCAGAATTATGATCAGCTCCCTTTTTTCCTAAAAAATTTAAAATGCAAATATTTTTTAAATGATTACTAATCTATGTATTGGGCACACAATGTATAAAGATGTAATTTGCGACATTATACTAAACAGGGAGAGACAGAAGTGTGTAGGAGGAGAGTGTTTGCATGCTATCAAAATTGGTAGTATAAGTTGAAATTAGCTTGTTATAATTTTAGGATGTTAAGTGCAATTAAGTTTCTTTGATAACAACAAAGAAAATATGTAAGGAATATATACAAAAAGAAATGAGAAAGAAATCACCACAAAAACATCAAATTAACATAAAGGAAGGCAGTAATGCCGGAAATGAGGGAGAAAAAAGTCATGAAGTGCTTAGAAAACAAACAGCAAAATGACAAAATTAAGTCCCGCTTTATCAATAATCACTTTAAATCTAATAGATTAAACTATACAATCAAAAGAAACAGATTGACCCAACGCATAAAAAAGCAAGATCCAACTATATACTGTTGCAAGATATTCACTTTAGATCCAAAGACAAAAACAACTTGAAAGTAAAAGAATGGAAAAAGGTATATCATGCAAAGAATAACCAAAAGAGACCTGGAGTCTGATACCAGACAAAAAACAAAACAAAACAAAACAAACTTTAAATCTCAAAAGTTTACAGGAGACAAAGAAGCAGATTTTACAGCAATAAAATGTTCAATAAAGCAAGATAATATCATAATTATGAACATTTACACAGCTAATAAAAATTCTTAAAATTTATGAAGCAAAACTGGACAGAATTGAAGGTGAAATAGATATTTCTGTAATAATAGTTGGAGACTTCAAGTATTCACTTTTAATAATAGGTAGAACAACCACATAGAAGACAAGTAAAGAAAAATAGAACTTAAAGAACACAGCAAACCAACTAGACCTAATAGACCTCTACAGAATAATCTACCCAACAACAACTGAATATATATTTTTCTTAAGTACACATGAAATGTTCTCCAGGATGGATTTTATATTAGGCTGCAAAATAAGCCTCAAGATTTGGAAAGACAGATACCATATAAGGTATCTTCTCTGACCACATGGTGATGAAATTAGAAATCAGTAACAGAAAGAAAACTGGAAAATTCATAACTATGTGAAAATTAAACAACACACTCTGAAACAACCAATGGGTCAAAGAAGGTATCACAAGGGAAATTTAGAACATGCTTATAGACAACTAAACATGAAAATGTCACATACCAAAACTTATGGGATAGAATGAAAGCATTACTCAAAGGGAAATTTGTAACTATAATGCCTACATTAAGAGAAAAATATCAATCAATAACCTAACATTACATCTTAAGGAATTAAAATGAAATAGAAGCAAACTAAATCCAAGGCTACCAGAAGGAAGAAAATAATACTGATTATAGTGAAGATAAAGAATAGGATAGAAAAACAATATTTAAAATCAATGAAACAGTCAAGGAGCATTGGCTTATATCTGTAATCCCAGCACTGTGAGAGCCCAAGGTGGAAGGATCACTTGAACCCAGGAATTTTCATTTCTAATAGTATCTTATATGGTTTGGCTCTATGTCCCCACCCAAATCTCATGTCGCTTTGAGATTCCCATGTTGGGAGGTGGGGCCTAGTGAGAGGTGATTGGGTCATGGGATGGTTTCTAATGGTTTAGCACCACCCCCGTAGTGCTGTCTCATGTCACTGTTTTCATGAGATCTGGTTGTAAAAAAGTGTGTTGCACCTCCCCTCTTCACTCTCTCTTTCCTGTTCCACCATGTGAAGACATGCCTACTTCTTTGCTCTCTGTCATGATTAAAAGTTTCCCAACTATGCTTCCTGTACAGCCTGTGGAACTGTGAGTCAATTAAACCTCTTTTCTTTATACATTACCCAGTCTCAGGGAGTTCTTTATAGCAATGTGAGAATAGACTAATACAATATGTAAAAGAATTAAATGATTAGGAGTAAATCTAAGCAAGGAAGTGAGAGACTTGCATATAAACACTACAAAATACTCCTAAAAGAGTTTCAATAAGATCTAAACAAATGGAAATATATTCCATGTTTATAGATAGAAAAGCTCAATTGTGCAAGATGTCAATACCATCCAGAAATATACAGAATCAACACAATCCTATCAAAATTCCAACAACCTTTTTTGCATAAATGTAAAAGCTTATCCTCAAATTCATGTGAAATTGGAAAGAGCCATAAATAGTCAAAATAATCTTGGAAAAGAACAATAAAGTTGGAGGACTCAAACTTCTGAACATTAAAACATACTAAAATAAATTACGGTAATTAAAAGAAAATGGTACAGCCATAAGGACAGATACACAGTCCAGTGGAATAGGATAGAGAACCCAGAAATAAATTCCTGTATGTATGGTCATTTGATTTTCGACAAGGGTGTCAATAGCATGCAATGAGGAAATGACTTTTGTCTTTGGGAAAAAGACATTTGTCTTTTCAACAAATGGTGCTGGGAAACTAGATCTCCACATGCCAAAGAATGAAGTTGGATTTTTACCTCATGTTATCTACAAAAATGAATTCAAAATGTATCAAAGACCTAAGCTTAAGAGCTAAAACTATAAAACTCTTACAAGACAACATTAGGGAAAATCTTCCCAACATAGGCTTTGGCAATGATTTTATAGATGGCATAAAAAGTTCAGGCAACAAAATTAAAAAATAGATAAATTGGATTTCATCAAAATCAAACATATTTGGGAGAGGGTGGAGCAAGATGGCTGAATAGAAGCCTTCACCAATTGTCCCTCCTGCAGGAAGACCAAAGTTAACAGCTATCTACACAGAAGAAACACCTTCATAAGAACCAAAAATCAGGCAAATAATCACAGCATCTGGTTTTCATATTGTTGAAAGAGACAATGAAGAAGGCAGGAAAGACAATCTTGAATCACTGACACCACACCTCACCCATCCCCTGGCAGTGACCATGTGGCATGCTAATCTGTGCACTTAGGAGAGAGACAGCTCAGTGGCTATGAGACCCTGCATTGAACTCAGTGCTTCTCTGTCACGGCAGAAAGCAAAACGGGGCTAAACTCAGTCAACACCCACTCACAGAAGGAGAGTTTGAGGACCAGCCCTAGCTGGAGAGAAACTGCCCATCCCAGTGGTCAGAACTTGAGTTTTAGCAAGCCTCACAACCGCGGGCTAAAGGGCTCTGGTATCCTAAAAACACTTGAAAGGCAGTCTAGGCTGCAAGGACTACAATTCCTAGGCAAGTCCTAGTGCTGTGCTGGGCTCAGAGCCAGTGGACATTTTGGGGCACATAACCTAGTGAGACACCAGCTGGAGTGGCTAAGGGAGTGATTGCATCACCCTGTCTCCTTATCCAGGAAGCACAGCTCACAGCAACAAAATAATTCCTTTCCCCTAGAGAAGAGGAGAGGAGGGAGTAAAGAGGACTTGGTCTTGCATCTTAGATACCAGCTCAACCACAATAGAATAGGGTACCAGGAAGAATCATGGGGAGCCCCCATTCCAGGCTCTAGCTCCCAGATGACATTTCTAGGCACACCCTGTGCAATAGGGAACCTGCTGCTTTGAAGGCGAGGACCCAGTCCTGGCAGGATTTACCATCTGCTGACTAAAGAGCCCTTGGGCCCTGAAGAACCAGCAGCAATACCCAGGTAGTACGTCATGGGCCTTGGGTGAGACTCTGAGACAGGCTGCCTTCAAGTGAGATGCAGCACATTTTCAGCTGTGGTAGCTACAGTGAAAGACTCTTTCTGCTTACAAAGAGAAAAGTAAAGGAGATTTAGTCTTGCATTTTAGGTACCAGCTTGGCCACAGTTGGCCTGGTAGAGCAGCAAGTGAGCTCTTATAATCCCCAATTCCAGGCCTTGGCTCTTGGATGGCATTTCTGGACCTGCCCTGGGCCAGAGGGGAGCTCACTGCACTGAAAGGTAAGTTTCAGGCCTGGCAGCATTCACCACAAGCTGACTGAAGAGCCCATGGACCTTAAGTGAACATCAGCAGTAGCCTGGCAGTAACCCCCCATGTAGTGGTGGTGATGGTGACTACAAGTAGAGGTTCCTCTGTCTGTGGAAAGGGGAGGAAGAGCAGGAAGGACTTAGTGTTGTGTTATGAGTACCAGCTTAGCCACAGTAGAATAGAGTAGCAGGTAGATTTCTAAAGTTTTTGACTCCAGTTCTGGGCTCCCAGATGGCATCTCTGGACCTGCCTGAGGCCTTGGGTAACTCACTATTGTAAATGGAAGGACACAAGCCTGGCTGACTTTACCACCTGCTGATTGTAAAGCCCTAAGGCCATGAGAGAACACAGGCAGTAGCTAGATAGTAGTTACAGCAGGTCTTGGGTGAGACCCAGTGCTGTGCTAGATTTAGGTTTGACCCAGTGCAGTCCCATCAGTGGTGGCCACAGCAGTACTTTTGTCACCCCACTCCTAGTCCAGGTGGCTCAGCACAGAGAGAGATAATTCATTTGTTTGGGAGAAAGTAAGGGAACAAAACAGGAGTCTCTGCCTGGCAATCCCCAAAACTCTTCCAAATCTTATTCAAGACCACCAAGGCAGTACCTCTATGAGTTTTCAAGAGCCATATAATTACTGGGTTTATGGTATTCCCTAATGCAGATATGGCTTAGATCACAACACCCACATCCCTTAGAATATCTGGAAAGTCTTCCTAAGAAGGACAGGTATAAACAAGCCTAGACTGTGAAGACTGCAATGAATACCTGACTCTTCAAAGTCCAGAAACTGATCAACAACCACAAGCATCAAGACCATCCAGGAAAACTTGACCTCATCAAACAACTGAAGAAGGCACCAGGGACCAATCCCAGAGAAAGAGAGATATATGACCTTTCAGACAAAGAATTCAAAATAGCCGTTCTGAGAAAACTCAAAGAAATTCAAGATAACACAGAGAAGGAATTTAGAAGTCCATCAGATAAATTTATGAAGAGACTGAAATAATTTAAAAGAATCAAGCAAAAATTCTTGCGTTGAAAAGTGCAATTGACATACTGAAGAATGAATCAGAGTTTCTTAATAGAAGATTTAATCAAGCAGAGGAAAGAATTAGTGAATTTGAGACAAGCTCTTTGAAAAAACATGATCAGAGGAGACAAAAGAAAGAGAATGAAGCATGCCTACAAGATCTAGAAGATAGCCTCAAAAGGGTAAATCTAATAGTAATTAGAGGTAAGGAGCAGGTTGAAAAAAGAGAGATAGGGTAGAAAAGTTTATTCAGAGATAAAAACCAAGAACTTTCCAAACCTGGAGAAAGAGATCAATAAAGAACGGATCCTAAAAGCAGAAAGAGAAAAGAAACAACATATAATAGAGCTCCAATATGTCTGGCAACAGTCTTTTCAGTGGAAACCTTGCAGGCCAGGAAAGAATAGCATACCATTATTTAAAGTGCTGAAGGAAGAAAACTTTTACCCTCGAATAGTATATCTGGTAAAAATATCCTTCAAATGTAAAGGAAAACTAAAGACTTTCCCAGACAAATAAAAGTCAAGGGATTTCAATACCAGACCTGTTTACAAGAAATGCTAAAGGGAGTTCTTCAATCAGAAGGAAAAGGATGTTAAAGAGCAATAAGATGTCATTTGAAGGTACAAAACTCACTGGTAATACTAAGTAAACAGAAAAACACAGAATATTAAAACACTGTAATTGTGGTGTGTAAACTACTCTTAAGTTGAAAGAGTAAAAGATGAACCAAGCAAAAATAATAAGTATAACAACTTTGCAAGACACAGACATACAATAAGATATAAATAGAAACAACAAAAAGTTTTAAAGTGGAGAGACAAAATTAATGTACAGAATTTTTATTCCTTTTCCTTTTTCTTGTTTGCTTATTTTTTTATGCAATCAATGTTAAGTTGTCATCAGTTTACAATAATGAGTTATAAGACAACGTTTGCAAGCCTCATGGTAACCTCAAATCAAAAATCATACAACAGATACACAAAAAATAAAAAGCAAGATATTAAATCATATCACCAGAGAAAATCACCTTCACTAAAAGGAATACAGGTAGGAAAAAAGAAAAAGAAGAATATAAAACAACCAGAAAATAAATAACAAAAGGATAGGAGTAAGTCCTCATCATCTATCAATAATAACATTAAATGTAAATGGACTAACTTTCCAATCGGGAGATATAGATTGGCTGAATGGATTAGAAAAAAAAAGGACCTAATAATCCATTGCCTATAAGAAACACACTTTACCTATAAAGACACAGATAGACTGAAAATAAAGAAATGGAAAAAGATATTCTATGACAATGGAAACCAAAAAAGAGGAGGAGTAGCTATACTTATATCAGAAAAAATAGATTTCAAGACAAAAACTATAAAAAGAGACAAAGAATGTCATTATATAATGATAAAGGGTCAATTCAGCAAGAAGATATAACAGTGGTAAATATATATGCAACCAATTTGGAGTACTCAGATAGATAAAGCAAATATTATTAGAGCTCAAGAGAGAAATAGACTCCAATACAATAAAAACAGGAGACTTCAACACCCCACTCTCAGCATTGGACAGGTCTTCCAGACAGAAAATCAACAAAGAAACATTGGACTTAATCTCCACTATAGACCAAATGTACCTAACACTTGTTTACAGAATGTTTCATCCAATAGCTGCAGAATACACATTCTTCTCCTCAGCATATCATTCTCGAGCATAGACCATATGTTAGATCACAAAACAAATCTTAAAACATTCAAAGAATTAAAATACTATCTACCACCTTCTCTGACCACAATGGAATAAAACTAGAAATCAATAACAAGAGGAATTTTGGAAACTATACTAATACATGGATCAATGGATAACAACTGGGTCGATTAAGAAATTAAGAAGAAAATTGAAAAACTTCTTGAAACAAATGACAGTGGAAACACAACATATCAAAACCTGTGTGATAAAGGGAAAGCAGTATTAAGAGGGCAGTTTATAGCTATAAGTACCTATATAAAAAAAGAAAAGAAAAAACTTCAAATCAATAATATAACAATGCATCTTAAAGAACTAGAAAAGCAAGAGAAACTGAACTCAAGAAATAATAAAGATAAGAGCAGAAATAAATGCAATTGAAATGAAGAAAATAATACAAAAGATCAACAAAACAAAAAGCTGGATTTTTGCAAAGAGAAATAAAATTGACAAGCCTTTAGCCAGACTAAGAGAAAATAGAGAAGACCCAAGTAAACAAAATCAAAGATTGAAAAGGAGACATTAAAACCAATATGGAAGAAATCCAAAGGATCATTAGTGGCTACTAAGAGTAACCATATGCCAATAAATGGGAAAATCTAGACGAAATGGATAAATCTCTAGACATATACACCCTACCCAGAGAGAACCATGAAGAAATCCAAAACCTGAACAGACCAGTAACAAGTCATGAGATAGAATCCACAATAAAGTTTATTCCAGTAAAGAAAACCCTGGGACCTGAGTCTCTATCGCTGAATTCTACAAAGCACTTAACGGAGAATTAATATCAATCCTAATATTATTTTTAAAATAGCAAAATTATTTTAAAAATAGAGGAGGAGAGAATATTTCCAAACTCATTCTATGAAGTCAGTATTGACCTCACACCAAAACCAAAGGCACATTAACAAACAAACAAACAAACTACAGATCAATATCCCTGTTGATTATTGAGGCAAAAATTATCAACAAAATTTTACAATACATTAAAAATATCATTCATAACGACCAAGTGGGATTTATCCCAGACATGCAAGGATGGTTCAATATATGCAAATCAATCAAGGTGATACATCATGTCAACAGAATAAAGGATTAAAAACACTGTGATCATTTCAATTGATGCTGAAAATAAACCGACAAAGTTCAACATCCCTTCATGATAAAAACCCTTTAAAAACTGGATATAGAAGAAACACACCCAACAAAATAAAAGCCATATATGAGAGACCCACAGCTAGTATCACACTGAACAGGGAAAAACTGGGTAAACTTCCTTCTACTCTATATCTCCATGAGTTCAACTGCTTTAATTTTTAGATCCCACAAATAAGTAAGAACATGTAAAGTTTGTCTTTTGGTATCTGGCCTATTTCACTTAACGTAAGTTAAGTGAAATTAACTTACGTTATAACTTTTAGATTTGCAGAATTACTGTGATGATAATGCAGAGTGTTTTCATATATCCCATACTCAGCTTTTCCTATGACTAACATCTTAAATTAGTATGCTGTATTTGTCATAGTGAATCAATATTGATACATTATTATGCATCAATATCATTATTGATACTAACATACTAAAATACTAAAGCCTGTATTTAATACAGATTCCTCATTTTGCTCTTAAGGTTCTTTTCAATTTCCTTTAGTCTTACAGTTTCTTTTCATTTTGAAAGTTATTTACTTATGCCACTCCTTTGGCAAGGTTGCTTTATATATTTTTAATATATTTAGATTTTTTTGTCACATTCTGCACTCATCCAGGGATCACCCAACCTATTACATTGTTTTTTCTCAATTTACATGCACTGAGGCTTTGTGATGTAAAGTTCTATGGGTTTGGACAAAGCTTGATCTCTTATATTCACCAGCATTGTATCCCAAACAAAAGTTTTACTCCCCTAAAATATCTCCTGTGCTTCACCCGATCAATCCCCACACCTCTCAACCTCCTGGAAACCCACTGATCTATTTCTAAGGTTTGCATTTTCCAAAATTTCTTTTTCTTTTTCTTTTTTTTTGCACAAAATGTGCTAATTTTACTAAGTACTTTGTCACACACTGGCAACCTCTTTAACATCTAGAGACCAAATGTTGCAAAATTAGGACTCGTTTGTCCATTATATACGTATATACACAACAAAACAAAATGCATAAAACATACGCAACAATGGTGTCTGAAAATATCCAAATATGAGCACACTGGCGTATTACCTTTTGCAGTTTCCTCCCTCCCACTTCTGGTAAGCCATTGAACAAGTATCGGCAGTAATATACTCCTCACAGAGGCAGTTTAAAACAAATTCCATTTCTGACCAGGCGCAGTGGCTCACGCCTGTAATCTCAGAACTTTGGGACGCAGAGGCGGGTGGATCACAAGGTCAGGAGTTCGAGACCAGCCTGACCAACATGGTGAAACCCTGTCTCTACTAAAAACACAAAAATTAGCAGGGCATGGTGATGCGTGCCTGTAACCCCAACTACTCAGAAGGCTGAGGCAGAAGAATTGCTTGAACCCATGAGGCGGAGGTTGCAGTGAGCCGAGATCACACCACTGTTCTCGGTGACAGAGCAAGACTCTGGGTGACAGAGCAAGACTCTGTCTCAAAAAAAAAAAAAAGCCATTTCCAAAAGACAATATTGCATATGCGTATGATTTTTAGGGAAAAGATATTTACAAAGTGGTATTTTACTACCTCTACATTTAACATAGGTCAGGCATTTCTAAACATCTAGATAGACAAGCTGTTTCATGTAAGGAGTGAATTAGTCCACTATGTACACCACAGTCTGGAATAAACTGCACATATGTAACCATAGTTATAATTCGAAAGAGTCTTTGAAATATGGACATTCTGGCCTAAGATCCTTTCCACCTCCATATTACCTAGTGGAAAATGATGCTCAGATTTTCAGAAGACAACCTTTCCTAGGAATTTTAAAATAAAATGTACAAAAGATATTAGTTTATGAACTCTACTTTTGCTATACACTGGCAACCTTTATAAGGTCCAGAAAGGTTAGATGTTATAAATTAGGACTCATTTGTCCTTTATACACACCTTATATACACAGATAAGTAAAAATACACACACACACAGACATGTGCACCAACGGCCCATCGCGCCTCACTGTGAGTGCACAGGCACGGAGCTCTCCCCACTTTCTCCTCTCCCCTCCTCCCCGAACCAGGGCACAAACACAATGTACTTTGTGAACTTTGCTGAGAATGTTGCTCAACAGGTGGTTTGGTCATCCCAATCCCCTCCCCAAAACAATATTTCATATGAATTTTAACACAAAAAAAATTTTACAAAATGTGTTATTTTGCTACCATTAATTTTAACATGTATCAGGCACTTCAGAACATCTAGAAACACTAATATTTCAAAAAACAATACTTAGCACTGTCAACTATATATACAGTAGTGAGGAATAAAATGCACACACGAAACAATGGTTTGACTGTGACTTTTCAGTACACCCAGTCTGTAGCTTTTCAGTACACCCAGTCTGGCCTAGAGCCTTCTCCTCTGCCGCAGGCCTTCCAGGCATGCCCGCTAACCCACGGAACAGAGGTGGACAGGTTGATCCTGGTGTGGCTTCCAGAGGTGCTCTAACGACCATTTCAAAGTCATTTCCAGAAGACATTTATTTTCTATGACCTTTTTTAAACAAATGGGCATTTACAAGATGTGTGTTTTTCTGACTCTTCTTTATCACACTGTTACAAAATATCCAGGAGACTGGAGAGACCAATGGGCGAAACAGGAGGATTTTATTAAGGTGGCCACCAGCTCAGAGGATTACCATTCCAAGTCTGAGCCCCAAAGAAAGAAAATGGGGTACTTTTATACATCCAGGATGATGTAGCAGCTAACAGGTTTACAGAAGCCAGAAAAAAGAACAGTTCATTCATTTGCAACATGTCTTGTGATGTACATTACATTTGAAATATAGCATTTTGAGAAACGCATTGTACATTTTTTGGGTGTTATCTTGCCCTGTGACCTTTCAACTGGTCAGCAAGAAAAATGGGAGTCTTGAGATGCCTGGGAACTTTGCTGAGAATGTGGTGAGAATAGATATGATAGGTTTTACAGGGAGTTTGTTAATTTTAAGCAGAGCTGGGGGTTAGGTTTTACATTAAACAGCACACAACACAGTAAAATTTACTTTATTATACAGAAACTACAAATTATAAGCTTTTGTTTTCACTATTATTGCTATTATTTAATTCCCTTCTTTAATATGTGGGCAACCTCCAGATGTAGCAAACATTTTCGTTTAAATGCTTGGGGGAAGGTTGAGAGCAGCTTTTTCATGTTATATACAAACGCCTTCTAGAAACGGCCAGCAAATCTTCCCAAAGGGTGGTGGGCATTTCCAACGTGCCAACTGCAGCATGTCCTTCTACCATTTCTCTCTGCAACATCAAGGTCAAGTAGAAGGAAGACTGATGGCCGGGTGGACGCTACTGGCTGACATGATCCAGGGTTTATTAAGTCCTTTGCCTGACCAAGACTAGGTAGGCCTCGCCCAGTTGGGACAGCTGTCACCCCAGGACCTGGGGCTAGTGGCTCTAGGCCTAGAGAGACAGATGAGCATGCATCCTACATCCACCTTCCCACCCCGCCAAACCCACCACCACCCAAAGGCTCTGCGTCCTGGCGGCTCGTCTGGGCTTCATCTAGGCCTGCGGGTCCGGGCTAGGAGAGACCGCTGATGCCCTCAGGGCACCGAGGCAGGGTGGAGAGAGAGTTTCTCCCCTGCTTCAAGGGCTGGATCTGGCGGCAGCTTCTCACCATGTTCTCTACAAATTTTCATATAATTGAAATAACACAGTTTATAATTTTTTTCAGACTAGCCTCTTTCACTTTGCAATATGCATTCAAGAGTCGTCCTTATCTTTTCATGGCTCGACAGCTCACTTCTTTCTTTTCCCCTGGATCATATTCCAGTGTGTGCATGTGCCAGTTTGTTTATCCATTCATTTGTTAAAGGACATCTTGGCTTCAGCTTTGGGTTATTACAAATAAAGCTGCCATAACCATTCACATGCAAGTTTTTGTGTAGATGTAAGTTTTTATTTCATTTGGTTAAAAGCTAGGAGTGTGATTGCTGGATCATATGGTAAGATTATGTTTAGTTGTATAAGAAACTGCCAAATTTCTGAAATGACTGTGCCATTTTGCACTTCCACCAGCAATGAAGGAGCGCCCCTGTGGCTCTGCATCCTCACCAGCAGTTGGTGTTGGCAGGTTTTGTTTTGCTTGGCCATTCTAGTATGTATGCAATAGCATCTCATTGTTGCTTAAATTTGCAATTTCCTAATGGCATATGTTGAGCATCTTGTCATATGCTTATTTACCATCTGTATATCTTGTCTGGTGGGGTATCTGCTTAGATGTTTTGCCCATTTTTAAATTGGGTTGTTTGTTTTTTTATTATTGAGTTTCAAGAATTTTTTTGTATGTTTTGGATACAAGTCTTTGATCAGATATGTGTTTTGCGTATCTTTTCTCCTAATGTATGCCCTGTTTTTATTTTTCATTCTATTAACAGTGTCTTTCACAGAGTAGTGGCTGTTAATTTTAGTAAAGTTCAATTCATCCTTTTTTATAGAATGTGTTACTGGTATTCTATATAAAAAGTATCACCAAACTAAAGGTTATGTAGGTTTTCTTGTTTCCTTCAAGAAGTTATGTAGTTTTGCTTTTACTTATGTCTATGATCTATTTTGAGTTAATTTTTGTGTCAAGTCTCAGTGTGCAGCTTCTTTTTATTCTTCCATATGAATGACCAACTGTTCAGCAACATATATTGAAAGACTATGCTTTCTCCATTGAATTGCCTTGCTCATTTGCCAGTGATCAGTTAACTACATTTGTGTGGGTCTATTTCTGAACTTTCTATTCTGTTCTACTAATCTGTGTGTCTATTCTTTTACCAGTGCTATGTGGTATTAGTTTGCTAGGGCTTCCACAACAAAATAATGCAGAGTAGGTGGTTTAAACAACAAAAACATATTTTCTTACAGTTCTGGAGTGAAAGATCAAGGTGTTGTTAGAGTTGCATTTTTCTGAAAGCCTCTCTTCTTGGTTTGTAGATGGCCACCTTTCACTGTCCTTATGTGGCCTCTTCCCTGTGCATGCAGAAAGAGAGAAATTAAGATCTCTGGTCATTCTTCCTCTTCTTATAAGGACACAGGCCTGATCACCCTTATGAACTCATCTCCTGTTTGGAGATAGGGTCTTTACTTACCACCCTAAAGGCCCCATCTCCAGATGTAATCCACATGGGGGGAGCGGGGTTAGGGCTTCAATATGTTAATTTGGGGCAGGGAAATACAATGCAGTCCATAACATTCTGCCTTTTGGCCCCCAAATTCATGTCATTCTCACATGTGAAATACATTCACCTAATTCCAACAGCTCCCAAATTCTCAGCATATTCTGACATCATTCCAAGTTCAAAGTCTCACCTAAAAATGTGCTCAATCAAGTATGGGTGATGCTTGAGGTACTCATCCTGGAGCAGAATTCCTCTCTGGCTTTGAACCTGTAAAACCAGACAAGTGATGTGCTTCCCAAATACAGTAGTGGGGCATGCATAGGATATATATTCCTATTCCGAAAGGGAGAATTAGGAGAAATAAAGAAGTGATGGGTCCCCAGAAAGTCCAAAACCTGGCAAGGGAAATTCCATTAGCTCTTAAGTCTCAAGAATAATCCTCTTTGGTTGATGCTCTGGGCACACTGGCACAGCAGAATCACCTGAAAGGATTCTCAGCCATGGCCCTGCCCTTTTGGCTCTGTGTGGCCACTCTGCCCCCATGGGTCTTTGGCGGTCCTGCCACTGAGGCACTGGTGGGACAGCCTGGCCTGCTGAAGCTTAGGAAAGGACCCTCACCCTCTGAAACAAGTAGGAAGTCATCTTGTTCCCTGGAACTGTGGTGAGAGTAGCAGCCCTGATGGCCTTTGAATCACCTTCAGGGCCATTCTTCCTTTCTCTTAAAGGATAAAGCATGTTCACAGTCAAATAACTTTGTCATCCCCCCTGTTCAGTCCCAGAATTCTGAAAACTTTCTTCATTCCATTCTGTCTCTGTTCCCCTTGGTCCAAGAAGGCAGTGTCTCTGCTGGAATAATCTCATCTCTGTTTCTGGCTTCTGCTGAGATAGTTAACTCCATGGGTAATCTCCAGCCACACCTCTAGCATTCTCTCCAGAAAAAGGTTTTTATTTTTTGCAATATGGATAGACTGAGAAGTTTTAAAAATTTTCAAAGTTCTAGTTCCATTTTGCTTAATGTTTCTCTCACTTTATCTCTGTCCTGTCACATTTTGCTATAAGAAGTAAGAAGCCAAGCTGTACCATCAACTTTGCTTAGAAATCTCCTCAGCTAAATATCCAGTTTCATCATTTGCATGTTCTACCTTCCACAAAACACTAAAACCGTCCCTATAAACATTATAAAATTAATCAGGGAAGAAAGGAGGGGGAGAAGTGAAAACAAACTAAGCTTGTGGCAGGTCAGCATGCTCTCTGGCAACTTCTGCATAGTTGTTTGGTGCCTGTTGCCTCAGAATCACACAGACCCTGTCACAAAATAATAGCTCCCTGTAACTGCTCCATGGCTGATAACTCAAACATTGTGAAACATTGCTTTCCGTGTGAGGTACTCTTTCTGGTCCTGCTTACTAGTGAAACCATGGATGTCAACTGGTCTCAATGGCCCTGCAGGAGCTAACTCATCAAAGAATGCTGTTTCTACATCCTATTTCATCCTTTTCCCCCAATACATCAAAAACCTCAATTTCTAGCCCCTTGCCCTCCACGATTCCCTTAAAAATCCCAGCCCAGAACTCCTCATGGAAATGGATTTGAGGATCTCTTCCCATCTCCTTGCTTGGCTGCCCTGCAAACATTTGGCTCCTTCTCTGCCACAAACCCTGCTGTCTCTGTTTATCGGTCTGTTACTGCACTGCGGGCATATGAACCTGGTGGTCCTGTAATAACACTAGAACATGATTCAGCTAAGTTCCTTGTCATTTTATAACAAGGATTTGCTTTCTTCCAGTTTCAATAGTATGTTCCTCATTCCATCTGTGATATCACTGGAAGCACGTTGAATGTCCATATTTCTACCAGTAGTCCCTTCAAGACAATCTAGGCTTTTTTCTGGCATGCACTTCAAAACTCTTTCATCCTCTACCAAGTTCCAAAGTCACTTTACATTTTTTAGTATTTGTTACAGCAACACTCAGCTTCTTGATAGCAAAATCTGTATTAGTCTCCTTGGGCTACCATCACAAAATGTCACAGACTGAGTAGCTTAAACAACAGATGCTTATCTTCTCACAGTTCTAGAGGCTAGGAAGTCCATGATTAAGGTGCCAAGAAATTCGGTTTCTGGTAGAGTTCTTTTTACTTCTATAAATAGAGTCATTAGCATTTTAAATGTATTCAGATTAGAAAGTCTATTCTAGAAACCCCAGAACAAATTCAGGAAAACTCATCCTTAAAATTCTGCTCCACTAGAACCACTTTCAGCAGCAAAATCTGTATTAGTCAGGGTTCTTCAGAAAAACAGAACCAAGAGGAGATAGGTATATAAAAAGAAATTTGTTCATGAGATTATGAAGGCAAGTAAATCCTAAAATCTGCAGTTCCAAGGTCTAGGTCACCCTGCAAGACCCAATAGAACCTATGGTTTTGTTCCAGTCTGAGTCCCAAAGCCTGAGTTCAAATGCCTGAGAACCAAGAGAGCTGATGGTGTAGTTCCTGTCCAGAGGCTCTCAGGCTTGAGACCCAGGAGGAGCCAGTGTTTCAGAATAAGTCCAAAGGCTCGAAAAAGGCAGATATCTTAGTCAAAGGCAGTCAGGCAGAAAGAATTCTGTTTTACTTGGGGGAGGCTCAGCCTTCTTGTTCTATTCAGGTATTCAACTGATTGGATGAGGCCCACCCACGTTAGGGAAGGCAATCTGCTTTACTCTGTTAACTAATTTAAATGTTAATCTCATCCAAAAACACTCTCACAGAAACAGTCTGAATATTTGACCAAATATCTGAACACTGCATGACTCAGTCAAATTGACACATAATTTAAACCAGTACACATAATTTTTTATGACTATAACCTCTTAGTAGGTCCCGAAATAAAATAATGTGAGTCCCAGTCTTAGGTGGAAAGCATCCAGTTTCTCACCATTAAGCACGATGTTAGCTGTCAGTTTTTTACGTATACTCTTTATCTAATTGAGGGAGTTCCCCTCTATTCCTGTAGGCTGAAAAGTTTTTCTTTTTAATATTACAAATGAGTATTTGTTTTGTCAAATGATTTTTCTGCATCAATTAATATAAACATGATTTCTTTTTTTTAGTTTGTTGATATAGTGGATCATATTGACTGACTGATTTTAATCTCAACATTTATTTTAGATTCACAGGGTAGATGTGCAGGTTTGGGTATGAATGATACCATCACCCAGGTAGTGAGCTTAGTACCCAATAGTTAGGTTTTCAACCCTTGCTTTCTTCCCTTCCTCCCCACTGTAATAGTCTCCAGTGTCTATTGTTGCCATCTTTACGTCCGTGAGTACCCAGTGTTTAGCTCTCACTTATAAGTGAGAGAACACATGGTATTTGGTTTTCTGTACTTGTGTGATTTTTTTTTTTAAGTTGAACTAGCCTTGCACTTCTGGAATAAATCTCAGTTGGTCACTTTTTATACATTGTCAGATTTGATTTGCTAATATGTTGTTAAGAATTTTTGCATATAAATTTATGGAAGATATTCTGTAGTTTTTCTTTCTTGTAATGTCTTTGTCTTGTTTTAGTATTAGGGTAAATGCTGAACTCATAGAATTAGTTAGGAAATATTCTGTTCTCTTATTTTTTTTTTTGAAGATGTATATAGAATTGATATAATTTCTTTCTTGTTTTGTAGAATTCACCAGTGAACCCATCTGCACCTGGTACTTCCCATTTTGGAAGGTTATCAATTCTTCACTCAATTCAGATTGTCTATTTCTTCATGTGTGAATTTTGGCAGATTGTGTCTTTTAAGGAATTGGCTCATTTCACTTAGGATATCAAATTTGTGGGCAAAGAATTGTTTTTCATATTTATTACGCTCTGAAAATTTGTGGGATCAGTACTGATGGTCCCTCTTTTATTTCTAATATTGCTAATTTGAGTCTTCTCTTTTTTTTCTTGATTAGCTTGGGTAAAGATTTATCAGGATTATTGATATTTTCAACAAGCCAGTGAAGCTTTCAGTTTCATTTATTTTCCTCTATTGTTTTTCTGTTTTCAGTATCATTTATTTCTCCTCTAATTTTTTTTTTTTTTGATAGTGGTCACAAACTTCACAAGTTTATTTGGCAGCTGTGTGATACCTGCTGTTTTCCAGGGTGTTACAAAAGCAGGAATCCCCAATTACATATGATCCCACCGCCAACACAAGGTGGGCAAAGATGTCCCTTCCCCGCCCACTTGTCACCTCCTTGGAAGATTTCCCAGCTAAAGCATGCAGGGGTTGTGTGGGGGCTGTCTTACTGTGCACAAAAGTGTGGAGGCACTTATTTTAATGGGTCTCCGTACATTGATATATCCTATTAAATGGTAGTTTTAAAAAAGCATATACGCATCCAAAATTTCACTGAAAGATAAAAGTTAAAACGAACATGAGTTAAATTGAGAATTCCAGCTAACCACAGGTTTCCAGGTAGTATTTGATGCGTTTTCACGCTCTTACAAAATGTAGTCCAAAATCCAGTAACTCAATGAAACTATTATAAACCGAAGAAAATTACAGAACACTTTAAATTCGTTTCAATCCTGCTAACCAGACTGGTGGGTTCTCCAGAGTTCCCCAAATCATTTCCATATCTTGACTTACCTACGACACAAAAACGAACTCCCTCCCCACTATTCCTTTTGTAGGGTCTCAAAATTTGGAGTCACTGTGCAAGGTGTCTACATCGCTGCACTGTGCACCTTTACATATGTACTGCTAACCTTAAACTTACCGGTGTCAGCACGTGGCTTAGACAAAACTACCAGTCTTTTAACTAGTTGACCTACCCGCCCCATCCACTTTTTGAGATGCACTGTCACTCGTGCTAGAATACAGTAGAGCAATCTTTGCTCATTGTAACCTCTGCCTCTCGGGTTCAAGTAATTCTTTTGCCTCAACCTCCCGAGTAGTTGGGATTACAGGCGCTCACCATTACGCCCAGCTAATTTTTGGTACTTTCAGTAGAGATGGGGTTTTACCATGTTGGCCCAGGCTAGTCTCGAATTCCTGACCTCAATCCGCCCGCCTGGGTCTCCTAAAGTGCTGAGATTAGAGGCCTAAGTCACCCCGCCTGGTCCACCTTTTAAGACGGAGTCTCACTGTCGCCCCAGATGGACTAGCAACGTCCATCTCAACTCCCACCGCCCACGCTTAAATGATTCTGCTTCAGCCTCCGCAGCGGCAGATTATAGGACCCCGCCACTACGCCTAGCTAATTGGCCTCAGATGATCCACCAGCCACACCGCGCACCCCACCAAAGTTAGTGCTGGGATATGCTGGGATAAGCGTGAGCCACTGCTCAGCTATTAAATGCATAGCTTTCAGTGTATTTGAAATGGCTCTGAAAACAGCCTTTGGGTTCCGTTTACTAGGCAGACTTAGTTGGAGCTGGTGTACTTAGTGACAGCCTTGGTGCCCTCAGAACCGGCATGCTTAGCCAGCTCTCCCGGCAGCAGCAAACGCACTGCTGTCTGAATCTCTCTGGAAGTAATGGTGGAGCGTTTGTTGTAGTGAGCTAAGCGTGAAGCCTCACTCGCTATATGATAAAGATGTCAGTGACAAAGGAATTCATAATGCTTATGGCTTCGGAAGATATGCCAGTGTCCGGATGGACCTGCTTCAGCACCTCGTAGATGTAAATAGACTAGCTCTTCTTGCGGGTCTTCCTCCGCTTCTTGCCCTCCTTCCATGTTTTCACAACAGCCTTCTTGAAGCCTTTCTTGGAAATGGGGGCTCCTTTAGAAGATAACTCCGGCATGGCTTACCGCACACTTCTAGAGTGTTAACGGCTCTTCAAGTGTTAAGCAGCTCTTTTAGAGTGTTACAGCTCTTTTATAGTGTCAAGCAGCTGTTTTAGAGTGTTACAGCTCTTTTCTCCGCAGCACCGTTGCTCCAAAGCCTGCCCGGTAAACAGGTAACTGGTGAGACGCAAAACTGCAGTATTTATAGGCACGGTCCTCAACTGGGTGTTGGGTATCCAAAATCTGATTGGACAATGGGAAGTGCCGTGAATGCAAATAAGGCGTTTCTAGTAAGACTCTCTGATTGGGTAGAATGGTCATTAACCAATCAGAGAGCGAAGTCCAACCTCAGTTAGACTATAAATAGGCCCAGTAGTGACCATGGGAGCCTCATTTTTTGGTTGCTGCGGTTTTTCCCCGAAGAGATGTTTGGACGCGGGAAGCAGGGAGGAACAGTACGAACTAAGGCTAAGTCCCGCTCTTCTAGGGCGGGCTTGCAGTTTCCTGTAGGTCAAATCCACAGCCTGCTTCGCAAGGGCAACTATGCAGAGCGAATAGGAGCGGGCGCGCCAGTATGCTTGGGGGCAGTGTTGGAGTAGCTAACTGCAGAAATCCTTGAATTGGCCGGCAATGCGTCTCGCGATAACAACAACAACAAAAAACTTGTGCATTATTCCCTGACATCTGCAGCTAGCTATCCACAATGACGAGGAACTCAATAAGCTGTTGGGTGGCGTGACAATTGTACAGGGTGGAGTCCTGCCCAACATTCAAGCAGTACTGCTGCCCAAGAAGACTGAGAGTCACCACCATAAATCTCAAAGTAATTTCTCTGGATTCTGTTTGGCACATCTATGACCTAAGTCAAGAAACAAAAGGCTCTTTTCGGAGCCACCTACTACCTCAGAAAAGGCTGTGCACTACTGAACATACATTACTGCTGTCGTTGCCGTCTTAGCAAGCGCCTGCCAGAAGCAATACCTGTCAAAGCGCACTTCCGCATTGTTTGAGGGAATTTCCCTGGAGCACTGGGTCAACCATTAGTTTGTTGTTTAGGGGTACTTAAGCTTTAAAATTATACAGACCTAACTAGGTGTGGTGGCTCTTAGTTGCCAGAACTTGCACTCGAGGTCAAAGTGGGAGGATCGCTTAAATCTAGTTTAACTAACATAGTTGGGACTCTGTCCCCACAGAAATTAGACGGGCCTGGTGGTGCAGGCCTGTAGTCCCAGCTTCTTGTGAAGTTGTGGTGGGAGAGTTGTTTGATGTTGAGGGGCGCAATCACATAAGGCAAGATTGTGCCACTGCACTCCAGTCTGGATGACATGAGTCATCCAGGAGGATGCTCATGATGGTTAGTGATACGTGTCTCAGCAGCAGCAGCAGCAACAGCAGCAGCAGATGCGATTACAAAGTCGAGACACTAAATAATATAACCTTCATGATGTCCATCATCTAATCCAAGATTCTCATGCAGAGAAGCCAGAAAATGTGACGCAAAAACAAAATCAGCCTTTGGCCAGACCCATCATCTTCCAGTAATTTGCCAAAATGACAAATACAAAGGGAAAGAGGAAAGCCATGGAATACATGCTTTCCAGGCCTCTCTCCTCTAATTTTTATCATTTCTTCATTTGTTCTAGGCTTTAGCTATTTTTATTTTTATTTCTCTATTTTACTAAGGTAGAAGCTTAGGTTAATTTTAGAGCCTCCTTTTGCAATAATTGATTTAATATTGTAAGTTTCCCTTTGCTTCATCTCACAAATTTTTATTTTTATTAGTTCAAATATTTTAAATTTTTTCTTAAGATTTTTTTTTTACCCATTGTCGGAGTCACCCTACATTGGGCACCTCTGTCAGGGTCACCACCTTCAGGAGCTGTCCTGCAGACTCCGACTCAACGATGAATGAATGAAGTACACTGACACACAGATATTATCCTTTGCCACTTCAACTGAGTGTGTCTGGCTGGCTTACAGGCATTTTAAAGAGTGTTGTAAACAGCCACCAGCCCCTACACACTTGCTTCTCAGGTCTTTAAGTACATATTAAATGACAAAAACTCTGAGTCAACACTACTAGAGTGAGGAGATTAAAGGACAGGTTCTGATGCTTAAAGCAAACACCATTAGTGAGTAATATCCTTGCTCGACTTATCCTTGAAAGAGCCATCCAGAATGATCAAAGGTTAATGTAAACAAGTTAGTTAGGTAAACTACTTACATCCTTTTGTCTTTGTACCTTAATCTCTCTGCCTCCTGCAAAGAGATTCTGTCTGCCTTCAGCCAAGAATTCTAAAAAAAAACCTTTAAGCCTTCCAAAAAAGTTTAAGACTATATTCTATAACTTTCTCTAATATTTTTTCCTTAATATTTTTCCACCACCTTAAGTGAATCCGCATAATCCCTATGTAATTCAGAAGTTTATCATTTAATTTCCAAATATTGGGGATTTTTTTTATCAAGCTCTCCATTATTGACATATGTTTCACTTCTATTGAGGTCCCAGAACATATTTTGCGTGATTTCTATTTTTAAAAATTTTTCAGGTGTATTTTGTGGCTCAGAATGTGGTTTAATTTGATTAGTGTTATATGTAAGATTGAGAAGGATGTGCATTATGCCATTATTGCATAGAGCATTCTATAAATGCCGATTATATCCACTTATTTAATAATACTGTTCAGATCAAGTACATGCTTATTGTTTCTGCATTTTTGATGTAGTGTTGAAGACTCCACTATGTAGTGGATTTGTCTATTTCTTTCTGCAGTTCTGTAAGTTTTTGCCTTATGTGTTTTAATAATCTACTGTTATGTACATACATGTTTAGGATTGTTATGTTTTCTTGGAGAATTAACTTTATCATTGTTTAGTATTTCTTTATGCCTGATAGTTTTTCTTGCTCTGAAGTCTGCTATACCTGAAATTAACATACTTATTTCATGTTTCAAAAATTAATGTTAGCATGGTATATCTTTCTCCATCACTTTACTTTTAAATTATGATAATCATTATAATTAAAGTATATTCCTTGTGGACCACATATAGTTGGGTCTTGTATTTTATCCACTCTGACAATCTCTGTTTTTTTTTGGTTTTTGGTTTTTGTTTTTTGTTTTTTCAAAGATGGGGTTTCACCATGATGGCCAGGCTGGTCTTGAACTCCTGACCTCAGGTGATCCACCCACCTCAGCCTCCCAAAGTGCTAGGATTACAGGCGTGAGCCACCGCACCTGGGGACAATCTCTGTTTTTGATTGGTGTACCTAGGTCATTCACATTTAAAGTGATTATGGACATATTTAAATTAATATCAACCATGTTTATAACTGTTTTTATTCTTACCAGAGGCTCCTTTTCAGCCTTTTCTTGTTCTAATTGAGTATTTCATGATTCCACTCTACTTTCTCTCTTAGTGTACCCATTGCACTTCCTTTTAAAGATTTTAGTGTTCGTCCTAGAGGTTACAATATACATTTTAAACTAATTTAAGTCAACCTCCAAACACTATTCTGTTTCACATTTAATGCAGGTATTTTATGGCAGAGTATTCTTAATAACTACCTCCCATCTCTTGCAACATTGCTGTCATTCATTTCTCTTACCTGTAAGTTATAATCATTCAATATATTTTTTAAAAAATAATAATCCTTTAAAAAGGAAGTTGCATTTTGGATTAATGAAGAATACAAAAATATTTTTATTCTACTTTCTTTCCTTCTCTGACTCTCTCTCTCATTATTTATGTAGATCCAAGTTTCTGTATCTATACATACACACACGAAAAGATTTCTATAAAAATGAAAATAGTAAAGTCAAGATAGTCATGTAGTTAGTATCAGCTGAGAGCTCATTACCTCCATTTGCCAAATATAACTCTATTACTTTTAGAAAACAAACCTAACTCCTGACCCAAACGTTTCACTGGCTGTCTTTCTGCATTACTTTTTAAAAATTGACTTAATTTTTAGAGAAGTTTTATGTTTACAGAAAAATTGATCATACAGTACAGAGAGTTCTCCTTCATCCCTCTCCACCCCCCCCAACACACATGGTTTCCTCTATTACAGGTATATCTTGTTTTGTTGTTTAACTTTATTGTATTTGCAGTTATTGTGTTTTTTACAAATGGAAGGTTTGTGGCAATTCTGTGCTGAGGAAGTCTATCAGCTCCATTTTTCCACCAGCATCTTTTCACTTAATGTCTCTGTGTCACATTTTGGAAATTCTCACAATATTTTAACGTTTTCATTGTGATTATCTCTATTATGGTGATCAGTGATCTTTGATGGTACTATTATAATTGTTTTGAGGCACGATCCACTACACCCATGTAAGATGGTGAACTTACTCTATAAATGTGTGTGCGTACTGACTCCTCCACTCACTGGCTTTCCCCATCTCTCTTCCTCTCCTCAGACCTGTCAAGTCCCTGAGACACAGCAATATGAAATTAGGCCAATTAATAACCCTACAATGGCCTCTATGTGAGTGAAAGGTAGAGCTGCACATCTCTCACCTTAAATTAAAAGCTAGAAATCATTAAGCTTAGTGAGGAAGGTATGTTGAAAGCCAAGATAGGCTGAAAGCTAGCCCTCTTGTACCAAATAGTTAGCCAAGTTGTGAATGTAAATGAAAAATTCTTGAAGGAAATTAAAAGTGCTACTCCAGTGAACACATAATAATAAGAAAGTCAACTTATTGCTGACATAAAGAAAGGTTTAGCAGTCTAGATAGAAGATCAAACCACCCACATTCCCTAAAGCCAAAGCCTAATCTACAGCAAGGCCCTAATTCTTTTCAAGTCTCTGAAGGCTGAGTGAGGTGAGAACGCTGCAGAAAGAAAGTTTGGGCCAGCAGCGGTTGGTTCATGAGGCTTAAGGAAAGAGGCCATATCCATAAGTTAAAAGTGCAAGGTGAAGGAGCAAGTGATAACATAGATGCTGCAGCAAGTTATCCAGAAGATACAGCTAATTAATGAAGGTAGCAACACTAAACAATAGACTTTCAGCGTAGATAAAATAGCCTTATATTGGAAGAAGAAGACATCTAGCACTTTTATCACTAGCGAAGAAAAGTCAATGTCTGGCTTCAATGCTTCAAAGGACAGGCTGATTCTCTTGTTAGGGGCTAATGCAGCTGGTGGCTTTAAATTGAAGCCAATGCTCTTTTACCATTTTGAAAACCTTAGAGCTTTTAAGAATTATGCAAAATCAACTCTACCTGTGCCCTATACATGTAACGACAAAACCTGAATGGCAGCATATCTAATTACAGCATGGTTTACTAAATATTTTAAGCCTACTGTTCAGAAAAAAAGGATTCATTTCAAAACATTACTGCTCATTGACAGTGCACCTGGTCACCCAAGAGTTCTGATGGAGATATACAAGGAGATGAAAATGCTTTTATGCCCATGGATCAAGAAGTCATTTCAACTTTCGCATCTTATTATTTACAAAATGCATTTCATAAGGCTGTAGCTGTCTAAGATAATATTTCATTCACTGGATCTGGGCAAAGTAAATTGAAAACCTTCTGGAAAGGACTCACTATTTTAGATGCCATTAAGAACATCTGCGATTCATGGGAGGAGGTAAAAATATCAGCATTAACAGGAGCTTGGGAAAAGTTGATTCCGACCCTAATAGATGACTTGAAGAGATTCAAGACTTCCATGGAGGAAGTCACTGCAGATTTGGTGGAAATAGCAAGAGAACCAGAATTAAAATTGGAGCCTAAAGATGTGATCAAATTGCTGCAATCTCATGATAAAATTTGAATGGATGAGGAGATGCTTCTTATGGATGAGCAAAGAAAGTGATTTCTTGAAATGGAATCTACTTCTGATAAAGATGCCATAAACGTTGTTAAAAGGTATTTGTAATATTACATGAGCTTAGTTGATAAAGCAGTGCCAGAAGTTTGGGAGGATTAACTCCAATTTTGAAAGAAGTTCTACTTTGGGCAAGATGCTATCAAACAGCATCTTATACTACAGATAAATCTCACGAAAGGAAGAGTCAGCTGATGTGGCAAACTTCATTGTTGCCCAATTTTTCTAGACTGCTATAGCCGCCCCAACCTTTAGCAACCACCACCCTGATCAGTCAGCAGCTATCAACATTGAAGCAAGACCCTCCACCAGCAAAAGGATTATAACTCACTGAAGGCTCAGATGATGGTTAGTATTTTTTAATAATAAAATATTTTTAAATCAAGGTATGTATTTTTTTAGACATAATACTATTGAATACTTAATAGACTACAATGTAGAATAAACATAACTTTTATATTCACTTAGAGGCCAAAAAATTCACCTGACTCACTTTATTGTGATATTCACCGTGTTGCACTGGCCTGAAACAGAACTGGCAATCTCTCCAAGTTATGCCTGTATTAACATCTTGCATTGGTTAGTACATTTGTTAAAATTAATGAACCAATCTTGATACATTTTTATTAACTGAAGTTAACAGCTTGCATTAGAGTTCACTCTTCACTTTTAGAGTTTCACTGCTCTAAAAATCCTCTGTGCTCTGTATATTTATCCTCCTCTGCTGAACCCCTGCCAATCACTGTTCTTTCTACTATCTTCATGATTTTGCCTTTGCCAGAATGTCCTACAGTTGAACTCATATAATATGTAACCTTTTCAGACTGACTTTTTTCACTTAGCAATATCCATTTAAGGATGCTCCATGTTTTTTTGTGACTTGATAGCTCATTTCTTTCTAGCACTGAATAATATTCCATTGTCTGGATCTACCACAATTTATTATCCATTCACTCATGGAAGCACATTTTGTTTGCTGCTTCTCCTTAAATTTTGAAGAATAATTTTGGTGGATACAGAATTCTAGGTTGGTGGAGTTTTTTTTATTTCAAAACTATAAATATTAATTCTCTTCTTATTTGCATGGTTTCTAGTGAGAAGTCTGATATAAGTCTTATCTTTGTTCTCCTCTATAGAAAAGGTAATTTTCTCCCCTCTGGCTTCTTTCAGAATTTTCTCTGTGTCTTTGTTTTTCTGCAATTTGAATACATAAATATGCCTAGGTGTAGTTTCTTTGGTATTTATGCTGCTCATTGTTCTCTTAGCTCTCTGAATGTGTCATTCGTTGTCTGCCTTTAACTTATAAAGTGCTTGGCCATTATTACTTCAAATATATGTTTTATGCCCTGTTCTCCTTTCTCCTGGTGTTCCAGTTACACATATGTTATATCTTCTGAAATTGTCCCACAGATTTTGTTTGTTTTCATTTCAGTTGGGGTAGTGTCTATTCACTTATCTTGAACTCCATTAATTCTTTCCTTGGTTGTGTCCCATGTAACAGCTAGCCCATCAAGGGCATTCTTCATTTCTGTTACTATGTTTTTTATTTCTAGTATTTCATTTTGGTTTTTTCTTATATCTCTCTGCTTATACACCTATTCTTGCATGTTTTCCACTTTTTCCACGGCAGTGCCTGTGGCCTGGTAGTAGATCAGGGTCTTCCTCAGGAGCAGCAGGCAGGCATGGGGATGTGGTGCTGATACTTCCTCCTGATAGAAGAGGAGCCTCTCACCTGCTTTGCCATGTAAAGCTGGACAAAATGCTGCCTGTCCTGGGCCTCAGCATTTTCCAGAGATAGCCATGGGGCAGCAAGGGGTTAGGGAACCAACATTTCTAATGGCTTCTCTAACTAACTTGCTGAGAATTCGTTATCTTAGTCCAAAGCAGTATGACCTGATGCTATGGTCTCAATGTTTGTTTTCCCCTCAAAACTCATCTGTTGAAATCCTAACCCCCAATGCAATACTATAAAAGGTGAGATCTTTGCGAGGTGATTAGGTTACGAGGGTGGAGCCATTATGAATTGTATTAGTGCTGGCACAAAAGAGGTCCCAGGAACTCCCTCTTTCCCTCCACCAGGTAAGAACAAAGAGAGCCAGTAGATGAGCCCTCACCAGACATTAAACCTGCCAGCACCTTAATCTTGGACTTTCCAGTCTCTATAACTGTGAACAATAAGTTTCTATTGTTTATAAACCACCCAGTTTATGATATTTTGCTATAGCAGCCCAAACACACTAAGATGCCTGAGAAATCTTTGAGCTTCAGTTTCTTCTTCTTCAAATGAGGTATGATTGTCTTCCAACCATGTTGTTCTTTCCTTCTTTTATTCATTTAGCAAATATTTATTCAACACTCAAAGCCAGCCCTGTGCTGGGTGCTGTGGATATTATGGAACTAAAGCAGACCAAGCCCTTGTGGAGTTGATGCCCCAGCACAGAAGATCACAGTTAGCACAGTGGAAAGTAAACTTTATACCAGAGGTCCAGGAGCCCAGGAGAGGAAAAGGAATACAGGCATAGTGAGGGATGGTGTGCAGCCTGGCAGTTTCAGTCAGGTGACCTCAGGGAGGCCTCAATGAGAAAAAGCATTTGAACACAGTCTTGTGACCAGTGAGGGAGAAATCCACAAGGATGAACAGAGGGGACAGCAAGGGCAAAGGGCAAAAGTGGGGCAGGCATGAGGTTGAGAAGCAAAGAAGGTCCACGAGGGAGGCAGTGGAGGAGGGACATGAGTCAGGGCCCTGGAGGTTCAGGTGAGATCCCTTGAAGCTACCAGAAGAAAGCTGCAAGCAGAGGAGAGGTGGAGCCTGACTATGGAGGTACAAATGGGAAAGGGAGGCCTCAAGGAGGAAGTGTGAGGTCCAAGAGGGACTGTGGGGCTCAGGCCCATGGCCAAAAACTGCATGCAAGAAGCGGGCAGATTATAGGTGTATCTGAAGGCAGAGGCTTCAGAGTTAGCTGGTGGATTGCAAAAGGTGAATCAGGGAGACTCCTGAGCTCTAAGGGACAGAGATGTTTTGAGGATAGAATGCAAGAAGGTATCTAACTGCAACCAAGTTACAATTGATGAGCCAATGCCAATCCATTTTTGTTAACTAAAGTCCACAGTCTGTATCAGTGTTCACCCTTAATGTTGTACGTTCTATTGTGTTCACCATTATAGTATCATACAGAATAGTTTCACAGCCATAAAATCCCCTGTCTCCAACTATTCACTCCTGGCTCCTCCTTAACACCCTGTCAATCACTGACCTTTTTACTGCCTTCGTGGTCTTTGCCTTCTCCAGAATGCCCTACAGTGGACGTCATACAGTAGGCAGGCTTTTCAGACCAGCTTCTTTCACTTAGTAATATGCATTTAAGCTCCTCCATGTCTTTTCATAGCTAGATGACTCATTTCTTTTACATGCAGAATAATACCATTTTCTCCCATTCCATGGCTTGCTTTTTGAATGTCAGAGTGGATAAACATGTTTATCCATTCACCTACTGAATGCCATTTATGTTGCTTCCAAGTTTTTGCATAAAGCTGCTATAAGTAACCATCTGCAGGTTTTTCTGTGTACACATGTTTTCAGCTCTTTTGGGTAGATACCAAGGAAGGAAATTGCTGGGTTGTATGGTAAGAGTATGTTTAGTTTTGTAAGAAACTCTCAAACTTTCTTCCAAAGTGGTAGTGCCATTTTGCATTTCCACCGGCAATAAATGAGAGTTCCTGTTGCTCCACATCCTCACCAGCATCTGATGTTCCTGCTCTGGATTTCGGCCATTCTAACAGATGTATAGTGGAATCTCATTATTGTTTTAATTTGTAATTCCCTAATGACAACGATATGGAGCATCTTTTCATGAGCTTATTTGCCATTTGTAAATTCCATTTGTGAAATGTCTCTTAAAGTCTTTGGCTCAGTTTTTTAAGTTGGGTTCTTGTTTTTTTAATTGGGTTTTAAGAGGTGTTTTTTTCATGCTTTGGTTAACAGTTCTTTATCAGATGTGTCTTTTGCAAGTATTTGCTGCCAGTCTGTGGCTTGTCTTCTCATTTCCTTTACATTGTCTTTCACACAGCAGAAATTTTTATTTTAATAAAGCTCAGCTCATCAATTATTTCTTTCATCGACCATGCCTTTGATTCTGTATCTAAAATGTCGCTGCTATACCCAAGGTTATTTCCGTTTTCATATGTTGTCTTCTCAGAGTTCTTTTTTATTATTTTTTTAGACAAAATCTGACTCTGACACCCAGGCTAGAAGAGTCCAGTGGCATGATCTTGGTTCACTGCAACCTCCACCTCACAGGTTCAAGGGATTCTCCTGCCTCAGCCTCCCAAGTAGCTGGGACTATAGGTATACGCCACCATGTTTGGCTGTTTTTTGTATTTTTAGTAAAGATGGGGTTTCACCATGTTGGCCAGGCTGGTCTCGATCTCCTGACATCAGGTGATCCACCAGCCTTTTCCTCCAAAAGTGCTGGGATTACAGGCATGAGCCACCGTGCCCAGCCTCTAGCAGTTCTATAGTTTGCATTTTATCTTTAGATCTATGATCTATTTTGAGTTAATTTTATGAAGGGTTTAAGGTCTATGTCTAGATTCTTTTTTTTTTACCTGTTTATCTTTTTATGAGTGCAATCTATTTTCCATTAAATAAATGAGAGATACATAGGTAGATACATACATATTACACATACAGAGAAAGATGAATAGATGATAGACAATAGATAAATAGATGATGGAGAGATGGCAGATAGAGATAATACATACATATGTATGCACATACACATGAATATATGTTTGTATAGAGGTATGTATGTATGATTCCATTTATATCATGTTTAAGGACAGGCAACACTTATCAATGATAATAGAAGGTAAAATATTGGTTACCTCTCTGAGGAAGGGTGTTGACTCAGAAGCAGCACAAGGGAGCTTTCCAGGGTGCTGGAAATATTTGATGCCCTAATTTATGGGTATACAAGAAGTAAAAATTAATCAAGTTGTGTGCTTTTATATTTATACATATATATATATATATATATATATATATATATATATATGTGTGTGTGTCTCTCAATTTTTTAAGTGTTAAGCTATGTTCACACCAAAAAAGGAAGGAATTTGCCTTCATACCAATTAAGTTTTTATTTCACAGACTTCATTTGACATCATTCGACCAATGTTTCAAACTGTTAAGAAAATTCTGAATCTGATTATATTATCACTGGTATTAGGGATATATGATTTAAATGAACCAAGAACAAGTTTTTAGTGCTAGCTCTTTGAGTTGCTTTAGTTACTGAAATCTTCCTAACTTTAGATGGATACCACTTGCATTTATTCATTTTATCGGGTTATCATGAAAAGCTTTGTCAAATGACTCCCCAAATTAAAGACAGACGAGGACTGATTGATCACACGAGTAAAACTATTTTACCCATCTTTTTAAAATCTTTTATATCCTTACGAGTACTTTATACTTGTTCCATCAGTTACCAAGAGAGATGTGTCAAAATCTTCCATGATGACTGTGGATTTGCCTATTTTCTTTTTGTCAGTTTTGGCTTTATGTATTTTGAGGCTCTATTCTAAGGTGTTTGCAAGTTTAAAACAGTTAAATGGTTCATATTATAAGATGTTCCCGTTCATTACTGTTGTACATTTATTTAAATGTGGAGGAGGAGGCCAGGCATGGTGGTTCACGCCTGTAATCCCAGCAATTTGGGAGGCCTAGGAGGGTGGATCACTTGAGGTCAGGAGCTCAAGACCAGCCTGGCCAACATGGTGAAACCCCGTCTCTACTAAAAACATGAAAATTAGCCAGGTGGTAGTGGCACACACCTGTAATCCCAGCTACTCAGGAGGCTGAGGCAGGAGAATCGTTTGAGCCTGGGAGGCAGAGGTTGCGGTGAGCCGAGATCATACCACTGCACTCCAGTCGGGGCAACGGAGTGAGACCCTATCTCAAAAAAAAAATGTAAAAGGGGTTTTTGCCTGTTATTAGCTTAACTTTGGATAGTTTGCAAAATGTATTTTTTTATCTTTTCACTTTTTACGCTCCCCCATATCCTAGTCTCTTTCTTGAAGTGTACTTATTTAAATAAAAATGGAGTAAGGGTAAATATAATTTTACAAAATGATAGTGCAGACAGTATGCTGATATGGTAAAAATCAAGAAGAAATTTCACAAATAGGTGAATCTTAGGAAATGTCATATTAAGAGTGGAAAGTGGCACTAGCTAGGCTGAGCTATGAGGTGAGGGACAGAGGCCAGGGTGAAATGTGTAGCTAGAAGATGTCATGTCAAGGGTCTGATGCCACAGTAAGCTTGGACAGTTACCTGGAGGGCAGGGTGAGAGCAGGAGAGTGAGCGGGCGGTAAGGCTGGAAGTCAGCAGAGACTCTGGTGGCCACAGAAGAGTGTGGATTTTCTCCTAAGTGAAACAGGAATCTGCTGTGGGGAAGTTAGGAGATATGATTTATGTTTATGAGGATCTATTTGGCCACTCTGGAGTGTGGAAGGACCCTCTGGCTGCTGTCGAGAATGGACAGTAGGCGGCTCCAGGGAGATGGCAAATGCAATTGTCTGGGCAGAATCCAGGGTGGCAGCAGTGGGATGGCCCTAATGGAACTGACTCTGGGTGAGGATTTCAAATATAGCTTTATTAAGGTGCAATTTACATCAATAAATTATAGCCATTTATGTTTGTGATGATGGATATCCTAATTATCCTTATCTGATCACTACGTATTATATGTATCAAAACATCACTACATACCCTGTAATATGTACAATGATTACATGTCAATTTTTTAAAGTAGCCATTTTAAATATATGGTTTGATGAATTTAGACAAATGGACTCAACGATGTAACCACCACAATCATGATATAGAGTATTTCCATCACCCCAAAATATTCCTTTATGACCATTTGCACTTAATTCACTCCCATTTCCTGGCAACCACTGATCTGTTTTGATCACCATAGATCTCCCTTTTTCAGAATCTCATATAAGTGGAATCTTACA
The DNA here is from genome assembly GCF_030222135.1 of Aotus nancymaae. Lineage (NCBI taxonomy): Eukaryota > Metazoa > Chordata > Mammalia > Primates > Aotidae > Aotus > Aotus nancymaae. Next base: position 25,489,575 of record NW_026988455.1, read on the forward strand.
ATATGCAGACTTTGGTGTCTGACTTCTTTCACTCAGTGTAATACTTCTGAGATCTATTCATGCCATTATATGGCTTTGTTGTTTATTCCTTCTGGTTGCTGAGTAGTATTCCATTTATGGGTGTATCACAATTTGTTTATCAATTCAACATTTGATAAGTTTAGGTTGTTGTACCTAGTACAAATAAAACTGACATGAACATTAAGGTACAATTCTTTGTGTGGATATGTGTTCACATTTCTCTTGAGTAAATGCCCAGAAGTGGAATAGTTGGGTCATATTAAATACAGTTTTACATTTACAAGACATTAAAAATTTATTTCCAAAGTTGTACAGGTTTGCATTCCACCAGCAATCTATGACCATTCTAGTTGATAGACATCCTTAGCAGCTCTTGGTATTTTGTTTGCTTGTTTTAGTCATTCTAAAAAGTACATAGTGGTATCTCATTGCGATTTTAATTTGCATTTCCCTGGTAACTAATGAGGTGACTTTTCATGTGTCCACCAGCCTTTTTTATGTCTTCTTTGAAGAAATGTCTCTCCACATCTTCTGCCCATTGAAAAGACTTTGTCATTTATTTATTGAGATATAAGAGTTTTTTTAAACAGTGTGAATGCTGAAAGTTTAGTATTCAGACATACGATTCGTAAATATTCTGTAGGTTGTTTTCACACTTTCTTGATTATGTCTTTTGACACACAAAAGTTTTTAATTTTAATGAAGTCAAATGTATCAATTTTTTCTTTTGTTGTTTATGATTTGGTATCATGCCCAAGAATCTGTCACCAAATCCAATATCATGAAGATGCACCAGTATGTTTTCTTCTAAAAGTTTTATGCTTTTAGCACTTACGTTTTGTCATTGACCCATTTTGAGTTAATATTTGCGATACAGAGTCAGATAGGGGCACAATTTCATTCTTTTGCACGTGGACAGTTGTTCCAGCACCATTTGTTGAAGAGACTGCTCTTTTGCCCTTCAAATAGTCCTGGTGCCCTCATTGAAAATTAACTGACCATAGATGTATGGATTTATTTCTGAACTCCCAATTCTATTCCTTTGGTCTATGTCTATTTGATGCTAGTACTACACTGTTTTCATTACAGTAGCTTTGTAATAAGTTTCAAAATGGATGTGTGTTTTTCAACTGGTTTTCTTTTCTAATATTATTGTGGCTCTTTGAGGCCTCTTGCATTTCACACGAATTTGAGAGCTGGTTTTTTTCATTTCTGCAAAAACAATTTGAATATTAATAGAAATTGCATTAAATCTGTGAAACACTTAGGGTAGCTGTAACATTGTGAAATATAAACTATATTTGGCCTTCTTACCTTTTCTTGGCATACAACTCCTAAGACCCTTAGAATCTCCAAAGTGATATCTCTTCATATACTAATGAGTTGAGTGATGGCAGCCCCTATGCAGCTTCAGGATGGGGGCTGGTCATAGGAAAGACCAAGGCAAGATTAGAGGGTTGGGACTTTCAGTCCCACACTACAATCTCCAGGGAAGGGAGAGGGACTAACGGTTAAGTTGGTCACCAGTGGTCAATCATGCCTATGTAATGAAATCTTCATAAAAACCCAAAAGGACAGGGTTGGGGAACTTCTAGATAGCTGAACATGTGGAGGTTCCTGGAGGGTGGTGCACCTGGGAAAGGCATGGAAGCTCCATGCCCTTTCCCGCATGCTTTTCTCCATGCATCTCTTTATCTGTGTCATTTTAAATTATCTTTTATAATCAATCAATGTAAGTAAGTGTTTCCTCGAATCCTGTGAGACACTTTAGCAAGTTAATCAAACTCAAAAAGGGGGCTGTGAGAATCCTGATGTATAGCCAGTTGGTCAGAAGCACAGGCAAAATAACCTGGGGCTTGCAGTTGGCATCAGAAGTGAAGCTGAGTCTTGTGAGACTGCATCTCCAACCTGCGTCATCTGAAGCTATCTCCAGGTAGACTGTGCAGAATTAAATTGAATTGGAGGACCTCCTGGTGTTGTCCCTGCAGAATTAACTGCTTGCTTTTTGTGGGGAGAAACTCTCACACATTTGGTCACAGACGTCTGTGTTGATTGTTATGGTGTGAGAGCCAAGAAAAAACAATTTGTGTTTTTTCCATTCAATGGTATCAGATAAATGGGATTTGCTAGAACAACCCGGCTCATAGACACATACTCTGGACTGGGCTCTGCTTACCCAGTAGAATTAAAACCAGAACAGGAGATATTGTACAAATTTGGAAGCCAGTTATTATTTCTTCTGCCCAAGGAACACACAATACATTTCCTCTGTCCAGCAATGGGCAGAGAGATATTCCCCTTAAAGTAATAGTTTGATAGCAAAGTGGAACAAGCAATTAAACATTGGTTGTCTAGGCAGCCCTGGTGCTCATGAAGGGTCTTGGAGAAGGGAACAATTTTTCCCCCTTGTCAACCACTGCAGAAACAACTGAGGCTTCTCCCACAGGAGACTGGCATGGGTGCACCTACAGACAGCCTTTCTGGAACAGTTCAGGGTGACTCCATCCCCACAAGTGAAGCAGCCTCCAGGTTCAGGCTTGCATGAGAGATAGAGTCACATTTCCTCTCTACTTAGAACATCAACGTTTCTGCAGATGAAAAAGAGGTGCCTGTCTTTTCTGATTAGCTAGAACACTGGGTCAGGAGTGTGTCTGGTAGGTGGATCACTTTACTGCTGGTCTGGCAGGGAGTTGAAGTGGCTCCCATCTTTCCCCCTGATAAAACCTCAGTGTGTTTCATTGAGAACTCCCCCAGCTACTTCTGTCAAGGCTGGGACTTTTGCCCACTTTTGGGTATTGCATTTATTTACCTGCTTTAGCCACAACCGGTTTCTACCCTAGCACACCTCCTCTACTGACCCGAAGCCTGAACCATTCAACCCAGTAAATAAAATACTGGGAAAATAAATAAATAAATAAATGCACAGCATGGGGTAACAAGGTAATCTTCAAGAGACCTCTGTCATTCCAACCCCATAGGAGACAATGAACTTGCTCAAACACTGAGCACATTGTTACTACAACCAGTATCTGAGAAAGCCGTCATATGAAGATTCTCTATAACCAAGGAACTCAAACAGAGTCTTCACCCCTAAAAACATCAAGAGCTGAATTAAACTATAAATTCAGAACTGAATTAAACTATAGCTACAATAAATTATAACCATTAAAGTCTAAGGGTAAAAACCCAAAAATTTAAAAAACACAGTCAAATAAAAAATAAATTCAAGAAGAAGTAGAAGAATTAACCTAGCCAAATGCAAAGAAACTAGAAAAACAATTCTGGTAGCATGACAAAACAGGGTTCTATCATACCCCCAAAAGATCACACTAGCTCTCTAGCAGTTGATCCAAACCAAGATTAAATCTTTTAAATACCAGAAAAAGAATTTAACAGATTGATTATTAAGCTATTCAGGGAATTACAAAAGGCCTTGGAAAGTCTTAACAGTAGAATAAGCAGAAGAAAGAATTTCAGAGCTTGAAGACAAGGTTTTTGAATTAACCCAATCAGACAAAAATAAAGAAAAAAAAGAATCAAAATAAATGGACAAAGTGTCCAAGGAATATAGGATCATGTAAAACAGCCAAAACTAAGAATATCTGGAGTTCCTGAGTGAGAAGAGAAAGCAAAAAGTTTGCAAAACTTATTTGAGGGAATAATTGAAAACTTTCCTGGCCTTGTTATGGATTTAGAGAACCAAATACAAGAAACTCAAAGAACTCCTGAGAGATTCATCACAAAAGGAATTCACCAAAACGTATAGTCATCAGTCTATCTAAAGTCAACATGAAGAAAAGAATTCTGAGAGAAGTGAAACTAAAACACCAGTTAAACTATAAAGAAAAACCTATCAAACTAACAACAAACTTCTCACCAGATACCTTACAAACCAGAAGGGAATAGTTTCCAATCTTTAGTCTCCTTAAATAGAATAACTGTCAGCTAAGAATTTTGTGTCTAGCAAAACTAAGTTTCATAAATGAGGGAGAAGCAAAGTCATTTTCAGACAAACAAAGTCATTTTCAGACAAACAAATGCTGAGGGAATTTGTCACTACCAGACCAGCCCTACAAGAAATGCTAAAAGGAGGTCTAAATCCTGAAGCAAAAGGTTAATATGGATCAGAATAGAACCTCTTGAAAGCATAAAAATCACAGGGCTGTGATTTTTATCATATAAAACAATAACACAACAAAGAAAACAAAGTATCCAGGTAACAACATAATGACTGGAACAGTCCCACACATATCAATATTAATGGGAATGTAAATGGCCCAAATGCTCCACTTAAAAGATACTAATTGGCAGAATGGATAAAATATCAGAAAGCAAATATCTGCTGTCTTCAAGAGACTCACCTAACATGTAAGGATTCATATAAACTAAAAGGAAAAGGCTGGAAAAAGATATTTCATGCTGATATGGTCTGGCTCTGTGTCCTCAGTCAAGTCTCATCTTGAATTATAATTCCCACATATTAAGGGAGGGACCCCCCCAGGAAGGTGATTAGATCATGAGGGCAGTCCCCCCATGCTGTTCTTATGATCGTGAGTGAGTTCTCACAAGATGGGATGGTTTTACAAGGGGCCTTTCCCCCTTTGCTTGGCACTTCTCTCTCCTGCTGCCTTGTGAAGAAGGACATGTTTTCTTCCTCTTCTGTCATGATTGTAATTTTCCTGAGGCCTTCCCTACCATGCAGAACTGTAGGTCAATTAAAACTCTTTTCTTTATAAATTACCCAGTCTCAGGTATTTCTTCATAGTATCATGAGAGCAGACTAATACAGTAAATTTGTACATGAATAATGGGGATACAAACATACCTGAAAATGTGGAAGAAACCTTGTAACTGGGTAACAGGCAGAGGTTGGAACAGTTTGGAGGGCTCAGAAGTAGACAGGAAAACGTGGAAAAGTTTGGAACTTCCTAGAGACTTGTTAAATGACTTTGCCCAAAATGCTAATAGTGATATGGACAATGAAGTTCAGGCTGAGGTGGCCTCACATGGAGATGAGTAACTTGTCAGGACCTGGAATAAAGGTGATTTTTGCTATGCTTTAGCAAAGAGACTGGCAGCATTTTGCTTCTGCCCTAGAGATCTGTGGAACTTTGAACTTGAGACAGATGATTTAGGATACCTGGCAGAAGAAATGTCTAAGTGGCAAAGTGTTCAAGCAGAATCAGTGAATAGAAGTTTTGAAAATTTGCAGCTTGATGATGCAATAGAAAAAGAAAACCTCATTTTCCAGGGAGAAATTCAAGCTGGCTGCAGAAATTTGCATAAGTAACGAGGAGCCAAATGTTAATCACCAAGACAATGGGGAAAATATCTCCAGGGCATGTCAGAGACCTTCATGGCAGCCCCTCTCATCACAGGCCTAGAGGCCTAGGGGGTAAAAATGGTTTTGTGGGCCAGGCTCAGGTCCGCCTGCTGTGTACAGCCTCAGGACTTGATGCCCTGCATCTCAGCTACTTCAGCTTTACCCATGGCTAAAGGGGCCAAGGTATAGCTTGGGCTGTGGCTTCAGAGGGTGTGAGCCCAAAGCCTGGGTAGCTTCCACATGGTGTTGAGCCTGTGGGTGCACAGAAGCAAAGAATTGAGGTGGAAACTTCTGCCTAGATTTCAGAGGATATATGGAAATGCCTGTGTGTCCAGACAGAAGTTTGCTGCAGGGGCAGAGCCCTCATGCAAAACCTCTGCTAGGGCAGTGAGGAAAGGAAATGTGGGGTTGGAGCCCCCACACAGGGTCCCATGGGGCACTGCCTAGTGGAGCTGTTAGAAGAAGGCCACCATCTTCCAGACCCCAGAATTGCAGATCCACTGACAGCTTGCACCATGTGCCTGGAAAAACCGCAGGCACTCGATGCCAGCTGGTGAAAGCAGCCAGCAGTGGGGGCTGTACCCTGCAAATCCACAGGGGAAGAGCTGCTCAAGGCTGTGGGCACCTCTTGCATCATTGCAACCTGGATGTGAGACATGGAGTAAAGGGAGATTATTTCAGAGTTTTAAGATTTAATTAACTACTGCCTTATTGGACTTTGGACTTGCATGGGGCCTGTAACTCATTCATTTCAGACAATTTCTTCCATTTGGAATGGGTGTATTTACCCAATGCCTGTGCCTCCATTGTATCTTGGAGGTAACTTACTTGCTTTTGATTTTACAGGCTCTTAGTTGAATGGGACTTGCCTTGTCTCAGATGATACAATAAACTTGGACTTTTAGGTTAATGCTGAAATGAGTTAAGACTTTGGGGAACTGTTGGGAAGGCAGCATTGTGTTTTGAAATGTGAGGAAGATGAGATTTGGGAGGAGCCAGGGGTTGAATGATAATGGCCTGACTCTGTGCCCCCACTCAAATCTCATCTTGATTTGTAATCCCCACATGTTGGGGAAGAGACCTCATGGGAGGTAATTAGATCATGGGGGCAGTCCCCCCATGCTGTTCTCATAATAGTGAGTGAGTTTTCATGAGATATGATGGTTTTATAAGTGGCTTTTCCCCTTGGCACTTCTCTCCCCTGCTGCCTTGTGGAGAAGGATGTGTTTGCTTCCCCTTCTGCCTTGACTGTAAGTTTCCTGAGACCTCCCCACCCATGTAAAACTGTCAATCAATTAAAGCTCTTTTCTTTATAAATTACTCAGTCTCAGATATTTCTTCACAGCAGCATGATAATGGACTAATACATATGCAAATGGAAACCAAAAGTGAGCAGAAGTAGCTATTCTTGTATCTGATAAAGTAGACTATAAAGCAAAAGCAGTAAAAAAAATAAATAAATAAAATAAAAGACAAAGAAGGTCACTATATAATAATAAAAGGATCAATGCAACACAAATATATTGTGATCCTAAATATATATGCACCTAACACTAGAGCTCCCAGATTCATAAAACATTTACCACTAGATCTAAACAATGAGATAATAATAGTGGGGAATTTCAACACTCCACTGACAGCACTAGACAGACCATTGAGACAGAAAGTCAACAAAGAAACGATGGACTTAAACTACACTCTAGAACAAATGGACCTAACAAGTATTTAAAAAATATTCTACCCAAGAACTCTAGAATGTACATTCTTCTTACACATGAAGAAGACAGATTATATGAAAGGCCACAAAATGAGTCTCAATAAATTTACAAACATCAAAATCATATCAAGTATTTTCTCAGACCACAGTGGAATAAAACTAGAAATTAAGTATGAAGAGAATCATCAAAACTACACAAATACATGGAAATTAAACAATCTACTCCTCAATAATTTTTGGGTTAACAATAAAATCAAGATGGAAATTTAAAAATTCCTTGAAACAAATGATAATAGTGACACAAGTTATCAAAACTTCTGGCCAGTAAAAGTGCTAAGAGAAAAGTTTATGGCACTAATTACCTACATCAAAAAGTCTAGAAGATTACAAATTGACAATCTGGTGTCACACCTCAAGGAACTAGAAGAACAAGAGCAAACTAAACCTAAAACTAGGAAAAGAAAATAAATAACAAAGATCAGAGCAGAACTAATTGAAACTGAAACACAAAAATACAAAAGATCAACAAAGTGAAAAAAATTGATTCTTGAAAAGATAAACAAAATTGATAGATTGTCAGCTAGATTAACCAAGAAAAGAGTCAAGATTCAAATAAACTCAATTAGAAATAAAACTGGAGACATTACAACCAACACCACAAATATAGAAAAGATCACTCAAGACTATTATGAACACCTCTATGCACACAAACTAGAAAATCTAGAGGAGATGGATAAACTAGAAACACCCAACCTTCCTAGATTAAATCAAGAACTAGAAACTTAGACCAATAAAAAGCAGTGAAATTGAATCAGTAACTTTTTAAATTGCCAAAAAAAAAGTCCAGGGCCAGTTGGATGCACAGCTGAATTCTACCAGATATTCAAAAATTGCTGCCAAACCTACTGAAACTATGTCAAAAGAGTGAGAAAGAAGGAATCCTCCCTCACTCATTCTAAGAAGCCAGTGTCACCTTGATATCAAAACAAAGACATAACAAAATGAAAACTAAAGACCAATATCCCTGATGAACATAGATCCCAAAATCCTCAACAAAATACTAGCTAAGTGACTCCAACCACCATTAGAAAGATAATGCACCATAATCAATTGGGCATCATTCCAGGAATGCAGGGATGGCTTAACATATGCAAGTCAGTAAATGTGATACGTCACATAAACATAATTAAAAACAAAACCGATATTTCAATAGATGTGGTAACAGCATTTTATAAAATCCAGCATCCCTTTATAACAAAAACTCCTGACAAACTAGGCATAGAAGGGACTTTCCTCAAAATAATAAAAGCCATCTATGACAAACCCACAGCCAACATCATACTGAATGAGGAAAAGTTGAAAGCATTCCCCCTGAAAACTAGAACAAGACAGGAATGCCCACTTTCACCATTTCTATTTAACATAGCACTGGGAGTCCTAGCCAGAGCAATCAATCAGGCAAGAGAAAGAAATAAAGAGCATCCAAATTGGAAAAGAGTAAGTCAAACTATCACTGGTCACTGATGATATCATCATATACCTAGAAAACCCTATATATTCCTCCAAAAGACTCCTAGATTTGATAAACAAATTCAGTAAAGTCTTAGGTTTCAAAATCAATGTACATATATCAGTTGCACTGCTATACACCAATGACCAAGTTGAGAATCAAATTAAGAACTCAATCTGTTTTACAAGAGCTGAAAACAAAAACAAAAACCTAGGAATATACTTAACCAAGGAGGTGAAAGATTTATACAAGGAGAACTACAAAACACTGCAGAAAGAAACCATAGATAATACAAACAAATGGTGGCACATCTCATGCTCATTGGTTGGAAGAATCAATATTGTTAAAATGACCATACTGCCCAAAGCAATCAATAGATTCAATGCAATTCCTATCAAAATACCAACATCACTTTTCACATAATTTTAAGAAACCCTAAAATTCATATGGAACCAAAAAAGAGTCCAAATAGCCAAAGCAATCCTAAGCAAAAAGAACAAATCTGCAGGTATCATATTATTAAACTTCAAATTACACTACAAAGCTATAGTTACCAAAGCAGCATGGTACTAGTATAAAAGTAGAACACAGACCAATGGAACAGAATAGATAATTAGAAATAAAGCCAAAATCTACAATCAACTGATATTTCACAAAACATACAAAAAACATGAACTTGGGAAAGGACACCCTACTTAATAAGTGGTGCTGGGAAAACTGGCTAGCCACATGTATAAGAAAGAAACTTGATCCCTGTCTCTCACCTTATATAAAAATCAACTAAAAATTGATCAGAGACTTAAATATAAGACCTGAAATTATTAAAATTCCAGAAATTAATTTAGGGAAAAACTCTTCTGGACATTGGTGTAGGCAAAGAATTCATAACTAAGACCCCAAAAGCAGATGCAACTAGAACAAACATAAATAAATGGGACCTAATTAAACTAAAAAACTTCTGTACAGTAAAATAAATAATCATCAGACTAAACAGACAACCCACAGAACAAGAAAAAATATTTGCAAACTACACATCTGATGAAGGACTAATATCTAGACTCTACAAGAACCCCAAAGAAATCAGCAAGAAAAAAGCAAATAATCCCATAACAAACATATGAGAAAATGTTCAACATCACGAATCACCAGAGAAATGAAAATTAAAACCATAATGAGATATCACCTTACTCCTGCAAGAATGGCCAGAGAATCTCTGTGTCCCAGAGATTCTGGTATATTGTATCTTTGTTCTCAGTTTCAAAGAAATTCTGATTTCTGCATTAATTTCATTATTTACCCAAAGGTCCTTCAGGGACAGGTTATTGAATTTCCATGGGAATTGTATGGTTTTGAGTGAATTTCTTACTCTTTATTTCTAATTTGATTGTGCTGTATTTGAGAGGTTGTTTGTTTTCATTTCAGTTTTTTTTTTTTATTTACTGAGGGGTGTTTTACTTCCAATTATGTGATCAATTTTAGAGTGTGTGCCATGTGGCAAAGAGAAGAGTATATACTCTGAGGTTTTGGTTGTAGTCCAACTCTCCAGTTTTAAGTGTGGTCATTTCCTCTATGAATTCAATTCTCTGACAGATTTAAGAGTTGCTAATTTTCCACTTGGTCACCTTTCTTTGCTATGGGGACAGGAGTGATGACTTTCAAGATTTTTACTTATTAGAACAGAAATTGCAAATCTTTAATGTTGTCTTTTCTTAATTGATAGGTTCTATTTTTTAGAAGTTTTAGGTTTACAGAAAAATTGAGCAGAAAATACAGAGAGTTCTCCTACACCTCTTCCTCCTCCAAACATACACACTTTCCCCTATTACTAGCATCTTGCATTGGTGTTGTAAATGTATTATAATTGATGAACCGATATTCATACATTATTATTAACTAAAGTCCATGGTTTATATTAGGGTTCATTCTTCAGTTGTACATTCTGTGGGTTTTGACAATTGTAAAATGGCATATATTCACCATTATAGTGTCATATAGAATAGTTTCACTGTTTTAAACATTCTCTGTGCTCCACCTACTTATCCCTCCCTCTCTCCCTCCTCCCTGGTTACTACTAATCTTTATACTGCCTCCATAGTTGTGTCTTTTCCAAGATGTCATATAGTTGAAATCATGCAGTATGCAACATTTTCAGATTGGCTTCTTTCACTTAGCAACATACATATATGTCTCCTCTATGTATATTTGCAGCTTGATCACTTATCTCTTTTTAGTGCTGAATAATATTTTATTGTATGTCTGTGCCACAGTTTTCAGTTTAGGGCACTTATGGATAAAGCTGCTATAAACATTTGTGTGCAGGATTTTGTGTGGACATAAGTTTTCAATTTATTTGAGTAAATAACAAGGGAATTACTTGAGGATTGTGTTGCAGGAGTATGTTCAGTTTTGTAAGAAACCGCCAGATTTTCTTCCAAAGGGGCTATACTATTTTGCACACCTACCAGCAATGAATGAGAGCTCCTGTTGGTCTGCTCACCTGCATTTGGTGTTGTCTTTGTCTTCATTTTGTCTCCAATCTTTTTTGACTTGCATAATTTCGGAGAAGAAGTCCGCTGTTTTTCTTAAATCTGTTCTTCTGTATACAATGCTTCCTTTTACTCTTAGATTTTTCCCTTTACAATTGCTTTTCAGCAATATGAATATGATATGCAGAAACTTTGGATATGTTTTGAAGTTAGAGCCAAGAGAATATTGGTGATGAATCAGAAGTGAAGTCAATGAAGAAAGGGATCAAAGATATTTCCAGAGTTTGGGTTTGAATGATTGGAATAATGGGGTGCAACTTGCTGAGAACAGCGAGACAGTTGTTGCAGGCCATGGGAACTGAAAATTGGTTGACTCGGATGAAGAAGACACATCCTTTTGGGATTTTCCAGAAGCCAACTTGTGGACAAGCATTACAAATGCAAGTAGCTTATTTGAGGCATAATTCCAGGAAACACCAAAAGGGGAGGAGGCTCATGAAGCAGGGAAGGGCAGGCAGAGAAGTAGATGGTGCACTTTCAAGAAAGTTACCACTGTAGACAACTGGAGCTTAATCCCACTGGAGATCCCTGTGAACCAATGTAGAATATGCTCCTCTGAGATACTCAACCCAAGGGACAAGGAAAATGCAAAATGCAATATTTGTCCAGTTGGATGTAGGCTGAGGATACAGGCAGAAACTGGATGGTGAACCAGAGAGGGCAGTCACAAATCCGCAGCTCTCTAACGAGGGGTTGCGAAATTTGAGAGTAAGGAGAGCATTGGTGACACCTCCTATTGGTTTGCTGTTTCCCTGGAAGCTGCTCCACCATCTGATTTAACCCTCAGCAGGCCATGGCGGCTCTCTCCTGAGGCCTTTATGGCAGACAAAGGGAGCTCCGTTCATTAAGGCCTCAGCCCCACTTCCCCCTGGCATGCAAGACAGAGGTTTACATTCACCCATTCACCATTATATTCCAGCCTCTCCATACATCTGGGAGTTGGCATCGTTTTCATCTACATTTTATAAAAGGAAATGAGGCTCAGAAAGCTGCAATGACCTATCTAAGGTCACACGACAAGGAAATTGGAGCCAAGATTGAAACCCAGTCCTGCAGGACACCAAAGTCTTTTTTCCCTGCCGTCTCCAGCTCTCTCCCCACCGAGGAACCCATTCCCTGGGTGTTGGAGTGAGGACTAGAGAGGCTGTGGCTCCTATTCACTATTCATCACCACGTCTTATGAATTAGAAACAACGTTCATGAGGTCATTTCCATGGGGCTCCGGGGTTGGCTATGTAAATATTTGGCCTTCGGGGCTCTTCTCGGCCAAGCTCCTCAGGGTGCTGACGTTAAACACACTCCTTCAGGAAAAATGCAATTGGTTTCAGGAAGCCCCTAGAGTGGGGCGCTCAGAGGGCGTCTGCTCAGGCTAATGTTTGACAACATAAAGCACATTTTTCCTATGACTTTTTCTCATTTAAGACAAGAAAGATTGCCTTCCACTCGTCAACACACATACTCACCAGTCATTAATACACAGGCATTTTAAAACATCGGTGATCAGAAAGGTCTGTGTTTTCTCATTTCTTTACAGAGTCAGGGAGGCTTGAGAGAGAGAGAGAGAGCAGGAGTGTGTAGGGGGAAAGAGAGAGAGAGGACATAAGAGAGCGAGAGAGGGATAGGGAGGGAGCAAAGAAATAACCTTAGTATACACCACCAGCAGCTTTCTTAAAGCCTGTTCTTTCCACGCATGGAATGCTGCACTCATTTGATTCCATGCTGCAGATCTATGTGCAAATATCTACCATATATCTGCAAGCAGGTTTCACAGCAGCCCGAGAAGCACACCTCGGTGCTATAAATCAGTGCAGTGACTATACACAGGAACTACTCGGGAGGCACAGCCATCAGAAGCTGCAGTTTCCTTTGGGTGACAGAATTTCAGGTGGTTTTAGCTTTATTTGGTGATGAGATATCCAGTGTGTGTGTTTCCTGAGCTGCCGTAACAAATCACCACAAACTTGGTGGCTTAAAAAACAGAAATTTATTCTTACAGCTCTGGAGTCTGCAAATCTGAAATCAAGGTATCAGCAGGGCTGCACTCACTCTGAACGTTCCCGGGGAAGATCCGTCGTGCCTCTTCCAGCTTCTGGTGGTGACCTACAGTCTCGGAGTTCCTTGGCTTGTGGCTGCAGCACTTCATCTCTGCCTCTGTGGTCACATGGTCTTCTCCCCCTGTGGATCTGTGTCTATGTCTCTCTTCTTTTAAGGGCATCGGTCATGTTGGATTAGGACCTACTCTGCTTTAGTATGGCTTCATCTTAACAAATTACCTCTGCAACAGTCTACTTTCCAAATAAGGTCACATCCTGATGTCCTGGGGGTCAGTGCTTCAGTATAACTTTGGTAGGGGGTTTACTCCACTCATAACTGGGTGCTATTCAACTCATAACACCCAGTGATGAAAAATAGGGTGCACATCACTCACAGGACTGAGCCCCTGCTTTTCTGGACAATCAAAAGCCACAAACTCACTGCCGTAGGACACCCCCATGGGCCTGTGTCCTGACTGCTGAGCAGCTCTACAGCCTGTCCTGATGGTGATGAGCCTTAGGAAGAAGGGCCTGGACTGCAGAAAAGGAGACAGAGGCTGATGCTTGGCAAGACCAAGCCCAGGACACCAAGTGAAGCACCTGCGGTCTGGATCAGGATGTCCTCAAGTCCACCAGGAGCCTCTGGGAGCATTTTCCTGGTGTGCTGGGATGGGTAGAAAGAGGAGAAGACATCCAGAATGAACTGATGGGACACAGAGGCCATGCTGGGAATATTAAATCGGAATGTTTTATCATGAATCCCTTGTTCATTCTGAGAGCAGGTGTGGAGAACAAGATCAGGGAGTCTTCCCTATGACTACAGTAGACAGGCCTCTGGCTAGACGCTAGAGGAAAAGCAAAGCCATCCTGTCAGGCCAGGATCTGTGGGTAGAAGAGAGAGTGAGGCCAGCAGTTAAGGAGGAAGGTGAGTCGGCTGTGTGCCTCAGGGTGGGCGCCTGGGATATGCACGCAGGAAGGGAAGTAAAATTGTAAACTCCTCAATTATTTTCAGTCATAGCGAAGTCATAAGAATGATGATGTATAACAAACATGTAAGGGGTAAAGAATACCAAGAAATGCCCACCAATGCCCCATCACTTGGCTTAAGAAATAGAAATTCTCATGGGCCTCCCTTCAGCCTAGAGGTAATACCACTATTCTAATTCTGTGTTAACAGTTCCCCTGTTTGTTCAGATTTCATCTTACTATGTGTGTCTGCGTCCCTAAATGCTGTCGTGTGTGATTTTGCATACTTTCAGACTTGATAAAAATGCAACCACATGATATATATTTTTTGTGATAGGCCTCTTCACTCAACATCATGTTCTTAAGATTCACACACGGCTAAGCATGTAGCTGTAATTAACTTGTCCTCAATGTGTGGTTTTTGTTGTATAAATTATACAGTTTGTCCACTCTACTGCCAAGGGCTGCCTCATTCCTTTGCTACGATGAAAAAAGTTCCTGGGAGCATTCATGCACATTTGTGTGGGGACTCACCCAGGAGCAGAATTGCCGGGTTTAGGGCAGGCATCTGTTAGCTCTGCTAGCTGGTGTCACACTGGTTTCCAAGTGCCAGGGCCAAGTCACATGCCCAGTCATTGGGCAGGAGTCTGTGTTGCTCACACCCTCACCCACCCTGGCACCCTTAGACTCTCAGTTCTGCTGCTTGGATTTTCCAGAATTGTCAGAATATTAGTTACAAACATCACAGAGTAACAAGGGAAAAAGGCAATTAGGCAATTTATAATTCCAAACAAAGAAAAACCGAAAAAGGATGATTAAAAAATAGGAAAAATATTTTTAAGAGGAGTAGGGTGAGACCCCCGCCCCCTTGAAATAGTCAGTGCACTCCATGGAAAGGCCCTATTGGCTGATCCCATCAAGGACTCTTTGGCGAGCAAACAAGATTAACATTTGCGTTTGTTATTTTCCTAAAATCCCATGGCACAGCCTTTCTTTGGAGCCACAACTTCATTCTTTATGACTCTTACTGCTCCAACCAGATGCAGCCACCTCCCTGTAGCCTGGGCCCTGGAAAGCCCTGAGGTCCAAGCCCCAAGCCCCAGTTTCCCCACTGTCTGCTTATAGCAATGCTTCTAGCTACCCCATCTTGCTGCAAGAAGCTGAGTCTAAGGAAATGACAGCAACCCGTGCTGGGAAAGATTTGGAGCCTGAGCAGCAATCCCAGAGGCTTGGCGGGTCTCTTTGTCCCAGGCTGCCACACACACACACATGCACACACGCACACATGCATGCATGCAGGACAGAGCGAGTGATGGCATTTGGGAGTGACAGGCTGGAGGGCTGGAGTGGAGGCTCTGCTGTCCTTGTCCCCTGGCAGAGGCAGCATCCTTGAGCTCCCAGACCTTGGAGAAGTTCCCCTGCCTAGGACACCTAGGACAGTGGCTGACACAGAGCAATGCTGATGACTCAAAAAGTCAGATCTTCTGTGCTCCTTGCCTGGTACCAAGGAGCCACAGCTGTCAGCAACTGGTCACATGCCCCTCAAAACCCATCTGTGCAGTGGATGATCCCTTGCTTCTAAGGGACACGCTGAGCCTGAAGTGAGGCTGTGGGCGTCATGGCTGGGCCGGGCAATGGACAAGCCCTGGGACTGGCTGCAGGATGCTGCCCATGACCCCCACAGGGACCTGGGCTCCTCCCACGGCACACTGTGCTGGCTCCACAATAGCAGCAAAAAGAAGAAACCGCATACGCCGTGCAGGGTGAGGAGGTGCAGGCAGAAAAGCACCCAGAAAGAGCAGTTAGCGAGGACATAGACGTGAGGATCAAGGGTCTGCAGCGTTTCTCACACCTGCGAGAAGTCAGGGGGAGGGTGTAGGAGGGCCGGGCACCTCAGAGCACCACATGGGTCTGGCAAGGTGAGCACGGGAGGTGGTCAGCAGCTGCTCTCTTGGAAGAGCTCCCAGCGCCCTTGTGGTCAGAGCCAGTACTGCACCCTGGGACAGCCCAGCCATCCTTGGGCTCTCACACCAGTCCAGAGCTCCGGCTCTGTGAAGCAGTCCTTGCCCGGGCTGGCCTGAGCTGGGCACCGTGCTGCCTACCTCTGCCTGCTGGAGCTCACCCCAGCCTCTGGGTGGTCAGCAGGCAGACCCAGCACAGCAGAGGTGGCCTAGGTGGTGTCATGGCTGGTCTCAATCCCCAGCTCAGCCTCTCCCTGGACCTCAACCTTGGAGAAACCATGCCCCCTTGGTGTCCCTGTATTGCCATCTGCAGCGTGGGGTCGCATAACCCTCTCTTCTGAGCCTACTAAGTGTATAATGGGACCTTGCTGGTCAGGCAACAGTCAGAAGTGTCGGCTAGGCTGCCTTCCCCATGCCAGGGTTTTTCCAGCTCTCATAGGACCCCGTAGCCCAGCCCCAAGGACTTGTGTGGTTCACAGATGGCAGGAGGCAGAGTGTGTCCTCAGTCTGAGTCAGGAGGCTCTCAGGCCGTGGGTTGCTGGGAATGGAGGTCTCAGGCCAACTACTGCCCCCAGGAGCTGACCCTCCACATGCAGCTGCCCCAAGCTGCCCGGCCCTGCTGCAGATATTTCTCTCTCATCTGCTATCACTACCTTGGCATTGTCCAGGATTCTGAGCTCAAAGCGGTCATGCAACTTGTCCAAAATTCTCAGCTTGCAAGTTGGGTCCTCTCCATGCAATGTCGACATACACAGGACTTGATCCACAGATCAAGGAAATGAGTCTCAAGTTTGCAGAAGATGTGGCACACAGGGAAAGTCATGAGGGAGGGTGTGTCTTCTCACTCTCAGATCAAGCCACGCATGCTGACCATGTGCCTGGAGTGCCAGCTGCCCCAGGACCTGGCCTTTCCCACCCAGTAGGGCCAGGCCCTGGCTGAGCTGCCTTCCCCTCCACCTTCTAGGCCAGCTCCCTGGAGGAGCCTCCTGAACTGCCCTGCCTGGGGCCCGTTAGCCCTGCTTGCCGCTTGGGTAGGACCCTTAGTCCCTGGAAGGGGGTGGCCTTCCTAGTGTCAATGAGCAGGGGAAAGGCAGAGCCTTCAGGAAGGGAGGTTCCCAGGGAAGGCTAACACCTCAGGCTGGGAGAGAAGGAGGGGACATTCCCCTTAGCAGGGGTCTAGCTGTGCTTTTTAGGTACTAAATACTGGCAAGCAAGGGTTTCTCTTCTCATAATGGGAATCTGAGCTCTTCAGAGCTGCTCCTCCTCCAAGACACCAGCACACTGTTGGAATCAGACCTGTGTGTGTCCTGGGGACTTATGTGCCTGCCAGGTACCCCAAATGAAAGGAATGAGGAGGAAGCAGAGGAGAGAAGGCATCTGGCCATTCTGAGTGCTGGGGGCCATCAGGTGAGGAGGTCACCTGCAGAAGCGGTGACAGCACTGACCGCCAACACCCTGGGGACTCCCTATGGCAGGCACCTTCTAGAGACCTCACATACTGCTCAGTTAAACCTCAGCAGGAGCTCAGTGCAGAAACAGGCTCAGGAAGTGCACATGGCAAACTTGGGGCTGGCTGCCGCCTCCTGACCTCAATCCAGCACCTTCCTCCTTGTGACCTTCACGACATCACCCCCCGCCTCACCCCTGCCCCATGAAGATGAAAAGTGGGAGTTTCCTTTTCAAAAAGCCCCACCCCGGCCCTGTTTTCTGGGCGACTTTCATGGGCTCTCCAGGCCTCCCATTCCTAGCACGTTCCTAACCCAACCTCCTAACTGCTTATCCTCAGCCGTGTGAAGTCATAAACTGTGGAGCCTGCCTAGGTATTTATTTTAGTTAGTAAAAATGTCTTGGACTTTGCCAAGAGCCATTTGACTTTAATTGGAAACTTTTGAGGCATTAAAAATGCGCCAAAGTTTAAGACATGTCTGAAGGCTGTGGAATCATCGATCATGCGAGCAATGCTTTGGACCAGGTGGAGCGAAGGCGACCTTTTAGCAAATCCACCTCCCTTAATGGACTCATTTATAACTCTCTGCAATGTTGGGCAGCGTCTCTCCTTCAGAACTCTATAGTGCCAGCCAACAGGGTTAAAAGCAGCCAACATCTGGAGACTCTAAATGGGGAACTCAGAAAAAACAAAACACGACATCAACAAAGGCAATACAGGGAGGGGCAAAAGGGATGCCCCCATGTTGTGATCAAGGCAGATATTTCCTCTAAAATGTGTAGGAGGCTACAGGAGAGGCACCATCTGCAGCTCATCCTAGAAACGTCAGCCATCAGCTTTGTTTATGAAGGACATGCCAGGTGTCAGGCCTGGTCAGGAAGCCTCTAGGCCAGAGCTGACTCCTCTGGCCCCACCTCCAGGCATATTCCCACTAGCCTCTCAGACTCCACTGCATGCAAGGCCTTGCTCATGCTCTTCCCTGTGCCTGGAGCATTCCCACTCCCTCCCCTCATCTGTGCTGTCTCACTATGGCTGCATAACAAATTACCCTAAAACCTAACAACTGAGAACAACAAACACTTATAACTGCACAGTTCCTGTGAATCTGGAAGGCAGGAGCAACTTTGCTGGGTGGCTCTGGCTTGGGTCTATTGTGAATATGCAGTCAAGTGTCAGCCTGGGCTGTGGTCTCATCTGAAGGCCTGACTGAGGCTGGAGGATCTGCTTCTGATCCTTGTGACTTGGATCAGAGCTTGGACTCACTCCCATGGCTGTTGGCTGAAGGCCTCAGCTCCTCACCATGCGGATTTCTCTATAGGCTTCTGAGAGGGCTTACAACATGCAGACTAACCTCCCCAAGAACAAGTGATCTGAGAAAGACAGTCAAGATGGAAGGCACACAGTCTTTTATAACCTAATTTTGGAAGTGATATACCACTACCTCTGCCATATGCTGTTGTGTATTGGTTTCAAAATGTCCATCAAGGCTGAGTACAGTGGCTCATGCCTGTAATCCCAGCACCCCCAGGCCATGGGGGTGGGTTCCTTGAGTCCAGGAGTTCAAGACCAGCCTGGGCAATATGACAAAACCCTGTCTCTACAAAAACAGAAATTAGCTGAGTATGATGATACATGCCTGTAGTACCAGCTACTAAGGAGACTGACATGGTTGGATCACTTGAACCAGGAGGCTGAGGCTGCAGTGAGCTGTAATTACACCATTGCACTCCAGTCTAGATGACAGAGTGACGCCTTGTCTCAAAAATTAAAAAAAGAAAATATCCATCAAAACGCAAGTGTACCCAGAAACTCAGAATGTGAATTTATTTGAAAATAGAGTATTTGGGGATATAATTAGTTAAGACGAGGTCATACTGGATTAGGCTGGGTCCTAAATTCAATAAACGGCACCCTGACAGGGGCTGCATGAAGACACAGACACCTAGAGGACACAGCAAGAGGGCTGTGTGAGGGCGGAGGCAGAGACTGGAGCGACGCCTCTAGGAACAAAGGAATGCCGAAGATTGCTGCCAGCTGGGAGAGAAACATGGAAAGGATTCTCTGTCAGAGAACCTAGAAGGAACCAACCTGGCCAACATCCTGATCCTGACCTGGCCCTAGAACTGTGAGCAAATAACTTCTTGTGGTTTTAAACCACCCAGTTTGTGGTACTCGGCCATGGCAGCCCTGTGAGACTCAAACACAATGGCCACACACAACCCTGGTCCATGTAAGAGGGACCACAAGGCTGTGAGTAATAGGAGGTGGGACACGTGGCTGCCTAAGTGACTCCATTGAGACTTCAGGCCTCAGCGACTGCAGTTTCCTCCAGGAGGCATGCCCTGACCCCCGGCTTCCTGGTGCCCTGGGGAGGCTCCTGGGGCATCCGGGACTCCTCGGTAATACACTTCCACTTGTGGAAAAGCAGAAATGTGTTACCAAGGCCTTGGTAGAGGTCCACATGGTGAGGAGCTGAGGCCCCACCACCCTCCTAGGCCAAAGTCAATGAAGTTCTATCTGGTTGGCCACCTGCTCACTGTTGTCCCTGGAGACAAGCACATGCTGGCATACAAGAGGTGCTCCATAAATGCATGAGGACTAGGTGGAGGTGCTGTCCAACTGCTACTCCTAATACCCCTCCATCATCAACAATCCTTCCCCCTTTTTACAGATAAAGAAATGGAGGCTGCAGAGCTGGTACAACCACCCTCACCCCTCACAAGGTCACACAGCAAGTAGGCGGCAGAGCTGGGATTCAAATCCACGTCCGTCTGGCTCCAAGTCTTGGGCTTTCCCCACTGCACCAGCGTGACTTCACAGACAGCTGTCAGTGCAGGGCGGGGGCTGCAGAAGTGAGTGTGGTCCCTGAGGAAAGGTTTCTGTCTCACAAGGCAGCTCTGGAGAGACACCCAGTTCTCATGGAGCAGGAGCAGCTGGGATGTGTGCCCTTCTCCCTGAGAATCCCCCACTAATTACCTGGGCCCTGCTGCACTGTCTGGGCCATTGGAGGTTCAGGACCCCTTCTTCGCTCCCCTGAGGATGGTGGAGACCCAGCCAGAACAATAACAGATTTGATCATGGCTCAGGAGTGATGACAGGGAAATACACACAGAGGCTAAACGGGGTCAGTGCTCACCCAGGCTGCAAGAGCAGCAGAGAGTGGCTATATCCTTATGGCCCATTCTCCCACCCATCCCTACTGATAATCATATGGGTGGGCGCATGAGCAGTCTTTATTTCCCAGCCTACTGTGCAGGTAGGTATGGCCAATAGCATCACAGCAGAAATGCTGCATGGGGCACCAGGCTCGGTGGCTCACACCTGTAATCCCAGCACTTTGGGAGGCTGAGGCAGGTGGATCACGAGGTCAGGAGTTTGAGACCAACCTGGCCAATATGGTGAAACCCTATCTCTACTGAAAATATAAAAAATTAGCCCAGTGTGGTGGCACATGCCTATTGTCCCAGCAACTCGAGAGGCTGCAGTAGGAGAATCGCTTGAACCTAGGAGGCAGAGATTGCAGTGAGCAGAGATTGTGCCACTGCACTCCAGCCTCAGCAACAGTGAGACTGTCTCAAAAAAAAAAGAGAGAGTGAGAGAAAGAAAAGAAATGCCGCATGGGACTTCATCAGAGTAATGTAAATAGAGGGTGGTGAGCCCTTCTTTACCACTTGTACTACTTTCTGCTTGCTGGAATGGCAGCTGTGATGGCTGGTGCTCAAGCAGCCATTTTTGACCACAGGATGGAAGCAGTGGATTGAGGAAGGCTGAGCAGAAAGACAGAAGGGCCAGGGTCCTTCATGCCTACCCAC
Organism: Aotus nancymaae; assembly: GCF_030222135.1. Taxonomy (NCBI): domain Eukaryota; kingdom Metazoa; phylum Chordata; class Mammalia; order Primates; family Aotidae; genus Aotus; species Aotus nancymaae. The sequence goes on from NW_026988455.1 coordinate 25,510,911, forward strand.
ATGTTTTACATGAAAGAGAAATAAATTTTGATCTCACTTAAGCTAGTGTAACTGGATTTTCTGTTCATGATAGTCAAACCTAATACCAGTGTGTGGAGGAGATTGTGTCTTCTCTGCCTTTAGTTGAGGTTCTGCTATCAAAACTTTCAGATAGTCAGAGGTCAGGAAGGGCCACTGAAATCCAGCCGAGGATTTGTGGTTCCAACGCCACTCATTCAGCCCACTGGGGCTGGGAGCAGGGTGGGCTGTTGATTGTCAGCTGTGCCTGGAGGCTCCTGCACACACCAGCAACCCTCCACCTCTTCATCCCCAGGACTCAGTCTCTTTTTCTGCACGTAGGGGGAAGGAGCTTGCATTTGTTGAGTACCAACTTTGTGACAGGCAGTGTTGTAGGTCTTCTGTCAGTTGTCCCGCATAGCTCTCACCATTATGCCCCGAGACAGTGGTGAAGTCTACAGAATAAGAAGCCGAGGGTCAGAGATGTCACTCGCAGCCTGTGTTCTCGATGAGCTTGTGCTTCTGTGGCCAGAACCTTGCCTGGCACCAGGGGAGATGTGCAAAGGCCCTGGGGAAAAAGGCAGAGATACTGGCTCTGGACTCGGACAGGATGTGATGATCAGCCTTCGTCTTTGTCCTGGAGCCACATCCCCCATGCAGGCACCTCTGCAGGGTCAGAAATGAGCATCTCCCACCCCACCCAGCAGCCTCCCACACGCCAAATTCCCCCGACTGGATGGCTGAGACCACGTGCCCAGAGCCAACTATAATTGCGGATTTGGCTGTTTCTCCTTTCAGCTCTCCCAGTTTTTGCTCGTGCAGTTTGAGGCTCCGTTGTTTAGTTAGGACCATTATGTCTTCCTGGTGGATTGAGCTTTTTCACGTGATGTAATATCCCCCTTTGTCTCTAGTAATTTTCTTGGCTCTGAAGTCTACTTTATCCGATATTTACATTAACATTTCCACTTAAAAAAATTAAAATTTGCATGCTATTATCTTTTCTAATCTTTTACTTTCAACCTGCCTATGTCATTAAAGTGAGGTCCTTGTAAACTGCACTCAGTTTGTGGTGTATTTCTACCCACTTTCCAAACTCTGATCAGACTCTGTCTTCCCCTGAGGCCATGATGGTAGCCAGGGCAATGCCATACGTGCTGACCAAGGACTAGGCCCCAGGGTCAGCCCCACCTAAACCACCTGGACCAGGAGAGAAGGAGGTTGTCCCTTCATCCGCCAGGCACACTGTGGTCTCAGAGAAAGGGGCAGGGAGTTTCATCATCCTGTCCCGCCTCCATGCTTCTGCTCCAAGGTCAGGGGTGGGTTATAGGAGGTTCCTCAGAGGGGCTGTTTCCCAGCCTTCTGCCTTCCCGCACGTCCAGGTTCCAGCACGCCCTGGGACCTGGCAGCTGCGACTGTGTCTGACAACACCTCGGCTCTGTGCTCACAGAGCCAAGAGCCAGGTACAGGCAGAGGAGGCAGACCCACTCGAGAGCACCTGGGATTGTGCACCTGTACCAAATTATCAGACAGGTGCAGCAGGGCAGCCAGAATTCTAGGAGGGGGCAAGATAGGGAGCTCTATGCCATTTAGAAAGGCCCGTGGGGCAGGGGCGTCTTCAGCAGGGAGGAGGGCTTCATTCCAGTATTGGGGAGCCCGCACTCAGCACCGGGTCCGCAGGATCTCCTCCTCACACAGCTGGGAGCTGCCCAGATGCCTTCACATCCTGGACCTGCGCAGTCTTCCCGCTGCCAGGTACTTCCCAGGTGCAGATTCAGAGCTGAAGGAGGGTGCCCAGGGGCACGCCACTGCTCAGGGCAGGCCAGGACTAAAGAGAGGGCTGTTTGGCCCCAGAGCTTGGGCTCTGCAGGGAAACTGGGTGTGTGTTCTCCCAAGAGAAAAAAACACTCACCATTTTTACAGGGGGTGGGGGCAGTGGCTGAACCCCCTCACAGTCACAAGCAGCTTGAAAGCGTGGCCAGGCCCTGTTCTCCCTTACAGCCATCTCCTCCTGGTGGATGCAGGAGTATTTTCTCCCTGCTGGGACTGTGGAAGGTGGCATGCCTGGAAACCCTATGGTGGACTCACAGCCAGCAGTGAGGCCCGCATGGGCAGAAGGAAGCTATTTTTCCTCTGCTGGGTCTGAATGGACATTGCCTCCTCTGATTCTCTCCTTTCTCTCTTCCTGCTGGGTCCAGTTCCTCCCCAGAAGGCACAGAAGGACTTGTTTCTCAGGAGCTCTCCTGGCTTCTGCAGAGGTTCCTGAGGGACATCAGCAAGACAGCTGTGCTGTGGGACTGGGGAAAGTTGGGACTCAGGACTCAGGTAATGACAATGCTGCTGGGGCCTCTGCCCTCAGCTCGGCCTTCCAAAGATCCAGGGGGAAGGGAAGGGGGAGAGAGGATGAGGCCAAGTCATCAGAAGGAACAAGAAAGCTCTGTACATCTTAGGAGGACTAATCTCCAAAACAGAGTAGCAAGTTAAAAAAATCCCAGGGCACAACAGCTGTGCACCTAGACAGTATTTGTTTAAAATGGAAGCATATATGCATCAAATGTTTGTGCATAGAGAAATCCTGTGGAAGGACATGCAGGAAATGGGTGGGATGGGGTGGCTGGGCCTGAATAGGGAGGGAAGGGATTTTCCCACGCACCCTTTTCTACCTACTGAATTTTGAATCGTGGAAAAGAGATACCTGTTTTTAAAAACAAAATACATCATATTTGAAGCTTTAAACATTTCCATGTTTCGTTTTGTTTTTTGCTCTAAGTCAGCTTTGATTAACACCTTGATGGCTCAATTCTCCAAGCTGTTTGGAATTTGATTCAGATGAAATTAGGTGGTTTAACCACACTGCACGCCTAGTTCTGAGTGTCTTCCTGCATCTCTTGCCTTTCGGTGTCTTCAATTTTAGTGGTCTGGTAACCTCTGTGAAATTCTAGGCCTAGACTTGAATACGGCATGCTAGTTATTGCATGACTATGAATTATCTGGGTTTTCTGATAGCACTAATGGGTTTCTTAAAAGTGAGGTAATTGGATTTTACACAAATAATGCCACTGTGCTATATCCTGTCATTTCATGGCACTGGGGACCAGCAGCGAAGCCTTCAGTACTTACCTGCCTGAAAGACAGCAGAGCTCTGCATCCAGGCTGCCTGGCTTCCGACCCTGATCCACCACCTCCAGGCAAATCACTGGGACTCCCTGGCTGTCGGTTGTCACCTGTGTGATGAGAATACTCATGATATCAACCTCAGAGGGCCACCAACAGTCAGAAAAAAAAGGCCTCTTCCACACAAGAAAAACAAAGAAAACGTAGGTAAACTAGATTTCATTAAAAGTAAATACCTTATGCACCAAATGACTCTTATCAAGAAAGTGAAAAGACAATCCCCAGAATAGAAGAAAATATTGGCAAGTGAATATCTGATAAGAATTTAGTGCCCACAATAAAGAAAAAACGCTTGCTAGCAAGCTCCTGTCTTAAAGTTTTTTTTTTGTTTGTTTGTTTTTTTTTAGTGATCAAAACACAGCAGTCGGTTTATTCAGTTGTTCATTCATCCCATGATTAAATGGGCACAGTGGAGTGCCGTTCATCTAGTAAGTTTTCAATGGGCGGTGGCCATTATAAATGTGCATTTGTGTGTTTAAATGCGTGGTTGACATTTTTTTTTCTCCTGTCCTCTGTTATATGTTTTTGGATGATTCCAAAAGATGATTTGCCTTTATAGTCTTTTTTATTTTATTTTTTTAATATTTAAAGATGGGTTTTCACCATTTTGGCCAGGAGGGCCTCTATCTCTTTTTTTTTTTTTCCAAAAAAAAAGGAAGAAAGAATGAAAGAAAAAAGAATGAAGAAGAGGAAGAAAAAGGAAGAGAAAGAGAGAGAGAGAATGGGAGTATTGCTTTCTTGCCCAGGCTAGAATGCAGTTTAGAAATGGGTATTGAAAACCTCTTTTATACCAATAATTATACTTAATGATGTAGACAGGAAGGAATAAGGGAAGAAAATAACAAACAAGCAGCCAACCAATATTTCATTTAAACCTATGAAATGCTATGCGATTACTGAGGAGTGATTTACTTCCAATTATGTAGTCACTTTTGGAATAGGTGTGAGGTGGTAATGTGTGTTTTGTGTATTTAAAGTGGAGAGTTCTATAAATGTTTATTAAGTTTACGTGTTCCGGGCCTGAGTTCAAGTCCTGGATGTCCTTGTTAATTTTCTGTCTCGTTGATCTATAGAATCATTAGCTCTTCTTGTTACATTGATCCTTTTGCCATTATGTAATGTCCTTCTTTGTCTCTTTTGATCTTTGTTGCTTTAAAATCTATTTTATCAGAGGCGAGAATTGCATCTCCTACTTTTTATTTATTTGTTTATTTTTACTCTGTGTTTGGTTGGTAAATCTTCCTCCATCCCTTTGTTTTGAGTCTTTGTGTATCGTTGCATGTGAGATGGGTCTGGATGCAGCATACCGGTGGGTTTTGGCTTTTTGTCCAATTTGAATATATATGAGTTTAATACTGCCATTTGATGCTAGCTGGCTGTTTTGCCCATTAGTTGGTGTAAATTTTTCATTGTGTTGATGCTCTTTGCTTTTTGATATATTTTTGGAAAGGCTGATATTGGTTGTTCCTTTATATGTATAGTGCTTCTTTCAGAAGCTCTTGTAAAGCAGGCCTGGTGGTGGTGAAATCTCTAAGTACTTGCTTGTTCGTAAAATATTTAATTTTTCCTTCGCTTGTAAAGCTTAATTTGGCTGGATATGAAATTCTGGGTTGAAAGTTCTTTTCTTTAAGGATGTTAAATATTGGTCCCCACTCTTTTCTGGCTTGTAGGGTTTCTGCTGAGAGATCTGCTGTAAGTCTGATAGGTTTCCCTTTGTGGGTAACCTGACCTTTCTCTCTGGCTGCCCTTAGTATTTTCTCCTTCATTTCAACCCTAATAAATCTGGCGATTATGTGCCTTGGGGTTGGTCTTCTTGAAGAATATCTTTGTGGTGTTCTCTGTATTACCCGGAGTTGAATATTACCCTGCCTTGCTAGGTTGGGAAAGTTTTCCTGAATGATATCCTGAAGAGTATTTTCCAACTTGGATTCATTCTTTTCATCACATTCAGGTACACCTATCAAATGTAAATTAGGTCTTTTCACAGAGTCCCATATTTCCTGGAGACTTTGCTCATTCCTTTTTATCCTTTTTTCTCCAATCTTGTCTTCTCGTTTCATTTCACTGAGCTGGTCCTCAACTTCTGATATCCTTTCTTCTGCTTGATCAATTCGACTGTTTAAACTTGTGCATACTTCGCGAAGTTCTCGTGTTGTGTTTTTCAGCTCCATCAATTCACTTATATTCCTCTCTAAATTGTCCATTCTCATTAGCATTTCGTCAAACCTTTTTTCAAGGTTCTTAGTTTCTTTGCATTGGGTTAGAACAAGTTATTTTAATTCACAGAAGTTTCTTATCACCCACCTTTTGAAACCTGCTTCTGATAATGGAACACAGTCGCTCTCCATTAAGCCTTGTTCCGTTGCTGATGAGGAACTGCGATCCCCTGTAGAGGGAGAGGCATTCTGATTTTGAGTGTTCTCTGCCTTTTTAGGCTGGTTTCTTCCCTTCATTATATATTTATCCCTCTGTCGTCTTTATAATTACTGACTTTCTAACTAGGTCTCTGAGCAGACGTCCAACTTGTTGATCCCCAGCGCCGAAATCTGAGCAATCCACTGCACCGGCCAAAACAGCGGTGTTAAGATTGATGGTGCTTTTCTGCCCGGGAATCTCTGGACTCTGCACCAAGAACTGCCGCGCTGAGGCGCCAGCAAAACCACCGTGCCAGCCACAAGAGTTGCCCTGGCAACCCGTGGGGCTCCCCCACTGGGAATCTCTTGGTCCATGAGCAGCAAAAATTCGTCTGAAAGTGTAGCGTCCTCTCGTTCTCTGCACTTTCACTGGGAGCTACGAGCCCGAGCTGCTAGTGATCAGCCATCTTAGATCTCTCTCCCTCTTTTTTTCAGTTTTATATTTTAAAAAGAACTCTTACCATTTAACTGCAAAAAGACAAACAACCCAATTATAAAATGGGGAAAAATACTAGAATAGACATATGTGAAGAAGATATTCAAATGGCCAACAAGTACATAAAGATGGCTGACTCCATTAATCATAAGGAAAATACAAATCAAAACAGTGAAGCAATACCACTTCACACACACTAGTATGGCTAAAATTAAGGAAAAAAACATAAAATAATAAGTGTTGGTGATGATGTGGAGAAACTGGAACTCTCATATACTGCCACTGGAATGTAAAATGAATGGTACAGCTGCTGTGAAAAAACAGTGTGGCAGTTCCCCTAAATTTAAACATAAAATTGCCCTACAACCCAACAATTTTATTTCAGGATATATTCCCAAAAGAATTAAAAATGGTGTTCAACAAAAACTTGTAGATGGACGTTGGTAGCACAGCATTCAGAATGATGTGGAATGCTTCCCAAGAAGTGGAAACATTTCAAATGTCCATCAATGGATGAATGGTTAAAGAAAATGTGGTTATGCAGGCAATGGAGTGGTATCCAGCCATAAAAATGAACAAAGTATTGATACATACCACAACACTGATGAACCTCAAAAATATCGTGCTAAATGAGAGACACCAGACACAAAAAGCCACAGTAGAGCCTATTCTGGACATTTCACATAAACAGAATCATACAATAGAGACGGGGGCAACTAACTCATGCCAGGGATGGGGAGGAGAGAACGAGGAGTGATTGCTTAAAGGGGACAGAGCTTCCTTTTAAAGGTGATGAAAATGTTATAGAAATTAATATTGGTAGGCTGGGCATGGTGGATCATGCCTGTAATCCCAGCACTTTGGGAGGCCAAGGCAGATAGATCACCTGAGGTCAGGAGTTTTAGACCAGCCTGGCCAACACAGTGAAACTCCATCTCTACTAAAAATACAAAAATTAGCCAGGTGCAGTAGTAGGCACCTATAATTACAGCTACTCAGGAGGCTGAGCCAGAAGAATTGCTCAAACCCAGGAGGCAGAGGTTGCGGTGGGCAGAGATTGCGGCACTCCAGTCCAGCCTGGGTGACAGAGCAAAACTACATCTCAAAAAAGAAAAAAAAATTGGTATTGGCAACAGTTGTACAACACTGTGAATATACTAAATATAACTAATGATAAATTTTATGTTATGTGTATTTTGCCACAATAAAATAATATAAAAATCTTTAAAGTCTATCCCCCCCAGCCAAAAAATAAAAAGAGTAGCCTAATAACAGAAAATTGTTTGGCAATACCCACCCTACTCCAGCCAAAGATTAAGGGAAACCTGTACCCACCTTGCCCTTGTGGTTTCAGCAGGTCTGAGCAGGAAGTCAACTTTCCATTCTCTGCTTAGTATTAGTCTGGGTGGTATTGAGTGGGCTGTTCATCTTCCATCCTCTGCCCAGCAGAAGCAGGCAACACTCCAATTCTCCTGCCAGTGGTGTTAGTGTGATCCCATGGTAAGCTGAGCCTCCATCACCTCTAGCATCAGTAAGACTGATCAAAGTGATACAAGTCAGGGCTCCTGGTGTCAGTGAGGCCCGGTGGGGAACTGAGTTTGCACTCCTCCCTACAGCAAGAAAACAGTGTGAGCCAGCCCTCTTCTTCCTCTCCATGGCATCAGTGGGGCCCAGCAGGAAGGTAATCTTACAGCTCCATTCAGAGACAGTGTGGTGATTTGAGTTGGTACCACATGGCCAAGAAGGTATTGGCAGGGCCAAAGGGGAAGCTAAACATCCACATCCACTTGGTTCTTATATTATATGGGGACAGGGGAACTTTCGGATTAAAAGAAGAGATTAAATAGAATCAAAAGTTTCATAATGTAATTACCATTCATCAACAATGAGATGTGTTAGATGTGGAATGATATTACCCTGATACCAAAACCAAACAAAAAACACAGTACCAAAAAAGACAACTACAGACCAATATCTCTCATGAAATCAGAGGCAAAAATTCTCAACAAAATATGAGCAAATCAAACCCAGCAATGTAAAATAAAAAAATTATACACCATACCAAGTGGGATCTGTTCCATGAATGCAAGGTTGGTTCAATATTTTAAAATCAACCAATTTAATCACCATATCAACAGGTTAAAGGAGAAAAATCATTATACAAAATGATAATATCAATTGATGCAGAAAAAGCATTTGACGAAATTCAACACCCATTCATGAAACAGACTTCAGTAAATTAGGAATAGCAGGGAAAACTATTGCAACTTCATAAAGAGTATGTATATAAAAAATCTACATTTAACATCTTACTTAAATGGTGAAAGACTGAATGTCTTCCTTTTGAGTTTGGGAAAAGGGAAATAATGTCCACTCCCACTACTCTTATTCCACATATAATGAAGTTCTAGTCATGGCAATAAGACCAGCGGAAAAAGCACTTGGATCGTAAAGGAAGACATGAAAATATCCCTATGTGTAGGTGACATGATTATTTGTATAGAAAATCTAAAGGAATCTACAAAAACATTTCTAGAACTAATAATGAGTTCAGCAAGGTTACAGGATACAAGAGCAACATACAAAAATCGATTGCATTTCTAGCAATGAACACGTGAAAATCCAAAGTAAAAGCAATACCACTTACACTCACTCCAGAGAAAACAGAATATTTAAGTGAAATGTAGCATGTACAGAACCTGAAATGTTTATAGTTACAAAATGTTGATGAAAAAAATTAAAGACCTAAATACATGGAGAACCCTACTGTGTTCACAAATGGGAAGATTCAGCATGGTAAATATGTCAGTTCTCCCAAACCGATCTATAAGTTTGATGCAATCCTTTTGGTAGACATAGACAAAGTTATTCTAAAATGTATACGGAAAAGCACAGAGCCATGGGTAGCCAAAGCGCTGCAGACAAAGAAGAGGAATAAAGTATGAGGAATCACTCAGCCGTAAGGCTTACTTCACAGCTACAGTGACGGAGACCAGGTGGTGCTGGTGGAGGGAAGGGCACACAGATCCGTGGAACAGAGCAGAGGTCTCACAGAAAGACCCACACAAGTACGCTCAATCAGTTGTTTATAAAGGTACAAAAACAATTCAATGGAGGACGAATAGCTTTTTCAACAAATGGTGCTGGAGCAATTGTACGTCCATAGACAAAACAATGAACCTGGACCTAACCTCATACCGTTTACAAGCATTGGCTCCAACGGATTACTGAACTAAACGTAAAACATTTTACATTTCGTTTTACATTTTACCTTTAAAAAAAGAAAAACTTGTTTTTAACTGGAAGAAAATATTTACAAACCACATATAAAAAAAGACCAGTACCTCAAAGATATTCAACCAAAAAAAAAAAAAAAAAAAAAATCCTAACAAACCAATTAGAAAATGGGGGAAAAAAACATACATGAACAAGCCATGTCACTGAGGATAATCCCAGTCAGCAAACAAGTACATGAAAAGATGTTCAATATTGTTAGCCAACAGGGAAATGCAAATTAAAATGGCAATGGAGTGCTATCTACACACCTATCAGAACGGCGAAAATGAAAAATGGTGGCAACACCAAATGCTGGAAAGGATATGAAGAAACAGGGGCACTCATACATTCCTGGTGAGAATTTAAAATTGCACAGCCACTCTGGAAAACACTTTGCAACTCCTTGTAAATGTAAAAATGGAGTTACTGAAAGACCCAGCAGTTGTACTCTTGTACACTTATACTAGAAATGGAGACTTACACAGAAACCTGGATCTGAATGCTTATACCAGTTTTATTTGTAATCGCTGAAAGCTGGAAACAGCTCAGATAGTATTCAGTGGGTGGAGCTAACCAGTGGTATGTTCATACCATGGAGTATCTCTCAGCAACCAAAAGGAAGGAACTTATGATGTACATAAATTGTGGATGAATCTTTAAACATTTATGCTGAGTCAGGGAAAAAGAGCCAACCACAAAAGGTTATATGCTATATAAACCCATTTCTACGATAGTCTAGAAATCACAAAATTATTGAGTCGGAGAACAAATTAGTTGTTGCCAGGGTCAGGGACAGGGTGAGAAGGAAGGATTTTTTATGTGACTATGAAAGTTTAACATGGGGGATCCTTGGGGTGATGGAACTGTTCCGTGTCTGGGCTGTGTCAGTGTCAGCATCCTGGCTGTGACACTGTACTGCAGTTGTTTTTCAAGGTGTTACCATCAGAAGAAGCAGGATAAAAAGGTACAAGGATCTCTCTGTATCATTTCTTACAACTGCACGTGAATTTACACTTAACTCTAGATAGAAAATGTAATTTAAAATAATCAACAATGTAACAAAATGATGCTTCCCACTCACCACATCAGAGCCCACGTTGTTGGAGCAGGGGACCACACCCAACTCCGGAAGCTTTTCTCTTTGTCTCAACCACCTGGGGCTCCCCTTCATAGTACCAATCCCTGACCCCGGAGCCAATGGGGTCCAACTAGAAAATTGTGACATTATCTCAAAAACTGCTTGTCAGTCCAAGGAATGCAGCTGAACCTCCTTTGAAAACCCGTGCCTTTGACAAAGCAGTGCTCATAAATCCGGTCCAAATGGACTTTGAGGGGATCTGGGCTGAAAAGGAGCTTTGCCCGCCAAGGCTCCATTTCTCATGGGGAAGGCACTCGGACTGTTCAGAAGTTCTTGGCTCCACCTCGGTGTGCTCATAGATCTCCTCTCGTGGTGGAAGTTGCCAGGAACACCTCTCAAGGGGAAAGAAGTTGCTGTGGTGGAATGGAGAGGTACGGTCTGCAGCCCGCGGTACACCCGACCTGGGGTAGCCCCTGCGCTACCAGTTTTCCCGCAGCCACAAACCGAGGTTTGTCCCAGTCGCCAGCCAGTATTATTCTGCAAAAAGCCCTGATCCCTCAGAATATTGTCTGCTGAGGTGCTGGCATTCTGGAATATCATCTTGGGAAGAGAATAACCAGGGAAGCTGGGAAGTCACCACCAAGAAAAATGTCAAGGAGTTAGGGGAAAGATCTCTTCCTGGAAACTGCGAGACACTGACCTTGCTCACCCCGGGGATAGACCGCTCATGCATCCCCATCATGCCCTTCAGGCCCCAGTGCTGGTTATGGCTTGTTTCCATTTGTGTATTATTCATTCAGTACGCGTGGGGTGAGCTTTGGGGCAGTGAAATCCCCTTAGTGTTGAGTCACAAAGAACTGGGTTCCAGTTCTATCTGGGTAACTTCAGAGCTGCTTCCTTGGATAAGATGTGCTCCCTACAAGTCAAATTCACCGTCTGTGAAAAGGAGGCAATAGGTCCCTTGTTTTCTTGCCTATTACTTGTATATCTCATGATATACATATCATAATATATATATCCGAGAAAGAGAGAGGGCATAGAGATTCGTTAGGAAGCGTTGACTCTTGTGTTTATGGGAAGGGTTGAAGTCCCGCAGTGTGGTGTCTACAGGCTGGAGACCCAGGAAAGCAGTGCTGTAATTCCAGTCTGAGTCCAGAGGCATGAGAAGCAGGGGAGCTAAGAGTGTAGGTCCCAGTTTAAGGTCAGAAGACTAAAGTCACAGCACGAACAAGCAGGCAGGAGGAAAAGGGGCAGATCCCCACTTCCTCTGCCTTTTTGCTCTATTTGGGCCCTGAAGGAATTGGGTGAGACCCATCACACCTGTTTTGCTCAGTCCACCAATTCAAATGCTGATTTCATCCAGAAACATCCTCACAGACACACCCAGAAATTATTTGTAACCAGCTAGCTGGGCACCTGTGGCTCAAACAAGTTGACACATAAAATTAACTGTCATAACTGGATACCATGCCTGGAGCTCAGCACATCCTTCATCAGCTGTGGTTGTTGGTTGCTGGGAACATTTGTCTTGGCCTCCCCACATTCACTCCAGCCTCTTGCATCCATATCTCTAACTGGCATTTGGGGAGTGCTCCTCCTCCCTCCTCCCAACTTGGTCCATGGAGTAGGGATGAGGCTCTACCACCAATGGGAAACATGTGACCAGGCCTAGCCAATCAACATGGTGTGTTACCCGCCTCCCAATGCCGCCCCACACCCCCCCCCCCCAGGGCTCAGAAGTGGCCTTTGCCTCACTGGGGAGGCTGGCATAGAGTCTCACAGCTCTGTGCAGGGCTGGAGTCAGGAAAGGGTGATGCCAGAACTGCTCGTGGCTGCCTGTAACCACCAGGGCAGGCCTATCTGAGATTAGAGTCAAAATAGTTAAGTGGAGCCCGGAAATTGAGCAGGACTCAGGATCCTGGTAAGATCACTGGGATGCCTGTAACCAGTCACACCTGAGGCCAGTTGAACCAGAACTGTTTCACAAATGCCCCCCTGGAGTCCAGCACCTATCTGCTTAAACAGTGAGGCTGAGGCTCCATTACTTGGGTCCACCAAGGAGACGATGATGGGTAAGAACTTATCACTTGCCCTGAGTCTCTAACATCCCAGACCCATTAAAGAAAACAAATCGAGAACAGTGTTGTGACCACTGTAGGGCTCAAAGCTAGCCACACTGTGAGTCTTGAGGAGGAGGGGCCAAGGAATGAATCTCTGAGCCCTGATAGGAATAGAATCTGTCATTCCGGGGGTCCCACACCCCTGTAGGAATATGATGAAGTTCTGTGCCCATGAGCCAGGACAATGCACATTTGTGAGCACACACACCCGTGCACATGCACACACATGCACCCTACACATGCATGCACGCACACACATACACACTTGCATGCATGCACACACCATCATCCACAGCATTGGTCATCCATAAACCCAGCCTATGAACCCTCCCCTACTCGCTCCATATTGGAGACCAGACACACCTTCACAGATGTGGCAGTGATAGACAGAGAGAATGGACCCAGGGAGGCATCTCCAGGTAGGAGGGACGGAAGGGCAAAGGTACAGCGACACAAAGGCCACAGTCTCAGAGAACATGTAAGCAGCACCCTCAACCAACTACAGGGTGGAACAGGCAGTGGAGTGATCCTGCCTAGGGATGGAATCCCAGAGCAGGAAGTCCAGGCCTGAGCGTTCTCACGTCCTGACCCTCCAGCCAGAGCCACGTGGTCAGGAAACAAGAAAACAGAGACAACCACAAGAGGAATCTAGGCTTATCCAGGCAGCTGCTTGGCATCTCCAAACCACACCCTGCTGGCCAGAGCTCTTCCTGTGAATGAAGTCTGTGCCTCTCTCTTTTTTAAAGAAACAGATCTTGGCTTAGCCAGAGGCAGAAACCACTAAGAACCACATTGCTCTTCTCCACTTGGCCTGGACAGCAAATTACCTGAGAGCTTTAGGGAACAAACAAAGCAGATTCAGGCTCCATCCCAGACCTGGCGACTTAGAGTATTGGTGTGAGTCAGAATCAGAGAGTTAGATGGATACCTAGAGATAATAGAGAGATAGCTAGGTGATACATAGATGATAGGTGAATAGATAGCTAGACATAGATAATACAGAGATAGATGATAGGTGGATGGATATAGATAATAGAGAGATAGGTGATAGACGATAGGTAGGTAAATAGAGACAGATGATAAATAGATGATACACAGATGATAAGTGGATAGATAGGTGACAGATTTTGATTAACAGGTAGATGACAGATAATAGGTGACAAGTAATATATATATTTTGATAGATTTAATAGATGATAGATGATGATGAAGAAGATAGATTTAGATAGATGACAAAAATAGATAAATTTTAACAGCCTCTAGGTAGATGATAGATAGCTAGATAGATGATAGATCAATGATAGGTAGATGATGCATAGATCATAGATAAGATAGATAGATGATTGATAATACATCGTAGCTAAGATAGATGTTAGCTAGCTAGCTAGATGGATGGATGAATGAGGCACTCGAAGAGGGGGTCCAGGGTCTTCCCTTCACTAAACCTGAACCAGGATATAGACAAGGCACCCTGAGGCATGATGCGCTGACTGAAATCAGAGATGGAGAGCAAGTTGCTGAGGCTTACACAGTGAGCCCACAGCCGAGCCAGCTCCCCATCCAAGGGTGGAGCTTCTGCCACTCCAGGCGGCCTCTTCCATAGTCCTCATTTGACTCCAGGGCTCAAAGACCACAGCAGGCACAGATGCTTCCCATCTTGTCCTGGCTGCAGCCCAAACCATTGCCCTACATGCCCTGATTTTCAATCAGATGGAGCAAAAGGACTGGGCTAAGGGTAGCAGGGCAGGAGTGAGGATGATGAGCACGGCCATATCCTGGCCTCTGTCCTGTTCTGGTCCATAGTGAGTCAGCATGCCGGCCTAGCAGTTCTCATATGTGACTGCATCAGGTTCCAGCTGGCCGCCACTGCAGCCTGGCTGGATTCTATTCTTAGATTTCCCAACAAACCTCATTGGGATAGACAAAGACAGAAAACCTCCAAAATGACCACCCAGCACCGTTCCTGAGACCTGGGGTTGGGGAACATGGCAGCATCTTGTTTCTGACTGGAAGGAACATGGAAACCCCCAAGTCCCCTCAATGCTCAGAAGAGGAAACTGAGGCCCAGAAAGGCGAGTGGCATGCCCAGTTTCACCTGCAGAGAGGGAGGGCTGGCACCCCTCCCAGCAGCACCCTCTGAAGCCACCCTGGTCACAGTCACCCAGAGTTGGCAGGGCCCTCTGTTGGCCAGCAGGCAGGGAAACTGAGGGCCCAGAGAGGAGCTAGAGAAAGCTGGAGTCACTCGTCAAAGCAATTGGCTACAAGATGTGGCGCCTGACCTTAACATGCAGTGGGGTGTCGGGAACACAGTGCTCCCCATACTGACTGGACCACGCCCTCTGTTTTCTCTCTTCAGAACTCATCAAGGCGGGCAGTGACCTACGGAGGCCTCTCTGGGAAGCATGAAGTGATAATACCAGTAATAAGCCCTATACCCTATACCCCAGGCTCTGTTCTGTTCCCATTACCCTCCTAAGCATCTACTGTATGCGGAACACCCAACACCTGTAACCAAGGCTGGATACAGGTGTTTGGCACACAGTAGGTACTTAATAACCAAGAGTTCCATCTCCTTTCCCCTGCAGTCATGGTTTGCTCAGAACTGCTTCCTAACCACCGGCTCAAGGCCACCAGTTCCGTGACATCATTTAGAAGGGTGTTGTCCAAATATGGCAGAGTAGCTCCTATCCCTGCCCCCACCCTCCAGGTGCCCCCCAAAACACAGAAGTGGAGATCACTGCATGCTTTCTTCTCTGGCAGTCAGAGAGGCCCATCAGGAAGCCAGTGTCAGTGCACAGAATACAGCTTCAAAGACAGATGCAGCAGTTTTTCAACATGGCTGTGGACTATTTAACACTGCCCCATCAAGAAGTGGGTCTGTGTGCCCTTTTCGAATCTGGAGGGCTATGGCTGCTTTGACCAAGGAAAGAGTCAAAGACAGATGATAAATAGATGATACACAGATGATAGGTAGATAGATAGGTGACAGATTTTGATTGATAGGTAGATGATAGATAATAGGTGACAAGTAATATATATTTTTTTGATAGATTTGATAGATAGATGATAGATGATGAAGAAGATAGATTTAGACAGATGACAATTGTGTGACTTCCAAGGCCAAGGCACAAAAGGCCATGCAGCTGTTACCTTGCTCACTGGAACATCGACCTTTGGAGCCCCAAGGAGTCCCACTGCTCTGGGCTGCCACGCTGTGAGGAAGCCCAAGCCACACAGAAAGCCATATGGAGGCACTCCAGTCGACAGTCCCAGCTGGCCTGTCCCTCAGCCATCCCAGCCCGTTTGAAACAGCAAGAATGCTGTCTTTAAGTGGACCATCATGCTCAGCAATCCTAGCTTCTAACTGTTGAAGTCACACAAGACCCTTTGGCTGTCCCAGCAGGAGTACCAAGTATTGTAGAACAGAGACAAGTTGTTCCCACTGTGCCCTGTTCCAGTCTCTGACCCATGAAATCTTGGAGAATAATAAGATTGTTGTTGTTTGGAACCACAAAGCTTTGGGGTGGTTTGCTATGCAGTAATAGATATTCAGAGTACAGGCACACCATGGAGATAGTACAGGTTTGGTTCCAGATCACAGCAATAAAGCAAATATCACAATAAAGCAAGTCACACAAATTTTTGGTTTCCCCATGCATATAAAAGTTATGTTTGTACTATATTGTAGTGTACTAAGAGTGCAATAGTATGAGGTCTAACAAATTTTACATATCCTAATTTTAAAATAGTTTATTGCTAAAAAATTCTGAGACTGAAACATAAAATGAATACATGCTGTTGGAAAAATTGTGTCAATAGACTTGCTTAATGCAGGGTGGCCATAAATCTTCAATTTCTTAAAAATGCAATATCTGTGCAATGCAATAAAGCAAAACGCAATAATATGAGGTATGTCTGTATAGGATTATTGGGTACTGGCTTCTGGGTCCAAGGCCCAGCCCTGCAGTGGACCAGCTGTGTGAATCTCTCTAAGTTTCAATTTTCCCACATGTAAAAGGATCAAAGTTGGTCATAGAACACAGATGACAGATATACATGTGCCCCCCTCTCATCCCATTCCTGGACAGATACTATTAATTGCACCCAGTATGTCTTCCCAAGCTCATCCTTATATCCTCAAGACAGCCCTCCTAGCAAGCACAGGTATCACCTGAACTTGCCCTCAATGAGGGGCCACAACACCCACCCCTAGGGTTCCCATGGTGACTAAGTGCACTTCCTATACACAAGGCTTTCCTGACTCTTGTACCCAGGTGTGGTTCAGAGAGTCCCTTTCTGGGCACAATATCATTTCTCAGTCAGGGGGATTTCAAGAGAGAATCCTCAGGAGTGTGATCAGCGAAATGGTGAACAGGGAAAAACCAAGCTCCTTTTCCTCCACGGTAACACTCTTCCCCACTCAAAAAACATCAAGCAGCAACTATCAGACCAACTTTGTCAGAGGTCTGGAAAGCAGTCAGATATTTACAACAATCAAGCTAATGCCCAATAAGAAAAAAAAAATCTTCAAGGAGGCTGAGGCAGGAGAATTGCCTGAACCCAGGAGGCGGAGGTTGCGGTGAGCCGAGATCATGCCATTGCACTCCAGCCTGGGTAACAAGAGCGAAACTGCATCTCAAAAACAACAAAAAAACAAAACTTCAAAATATTAATAATAAGAGAGTTTTGTTTTAACCTGTTCTTGTCCCACCCGCTCCCTGGTGCAGCACGTCTTGGTGTTGAGGTGATGGCAGCCTGTGGGCTCCATTTGGGATCATCAAACAAACAACAACAAACAGGAAGCCCTAGAAAAGAGAAAGAAGCTGATTTAGAAGTTACCATGTTATAGTAGTCAAATCCAACTTATTAGACAAAGATTTTTAAATGACTTAAAAATGCTCAAAGAGCTAAAGCAAAACAGGTGCAAAGGGCTGAAGGAAATCAGGGAACAGATATAGGAACAAAATCAGAATATAAGTAAAGAGAAATTATAAAAAGCAGCCAAACAAAAATTCTGAGAAGTATAATAACTGAAATTTGAAAAACGTGCTAAAGGGTTTAACAGCAGATTTGGGCAGGCAGAACAAAAAAAAAGTGAACTTGAAGAAAGAGCAGTTGAAACTACTGAATCTGAGGAACAGAAAGAGGAAGCAATGAAAACAGTGAATGGAGCCGACGGGATTTGTGGGACACAACCAAGCATAACATCATATGCATTGTGGGGATTCCAAGTAGGAAAACTCGAAGACATCCACACAAAGACACATTATAACTAAAGTATTAAAGACACATTATAACTAAAGTATTAAAGACTAAAGACGTTGGAAAATGTTCAAATCAGCAAGAGAGGAGCAACATGTCACATGTGACAAGAAATCCATTATAAGATTATCAACTGATTTCTCATCAGAAATCTCAGAAGGCAGAAGGCAGTGGGAATGACATATTTAAAGTGCTAAGTGAAAAATAAAACAAAACCAAAGAAAACCTTTCAACCAAGAATTCTATATCAGCCAAATTATCCTTATAAATGAGGGCAAAATTAAGACATTCCCAAGTAAACACAAGCTGAAAGAGTTTCTTTCTACTAGACTTGCCCTACAAGAAATGCTAAAGGGAGTCGTTAGGCTGAAAAGAAAGGAGGTCAAATATAACCTGAAGCTGCATAAAGAAATAAAGATAGCTAATAAAGGAAAATATATGAGAAAATGTAAAAGTCAGTATTATTTGAGATTTGGCTTATAACTCCACTCTTCATTTTCTTTGTGATTTGAAAGTCAAATCTATACCACTGAGCACACAATGTACAAAGATGTAATTTGTGACAACAATAATCTGAAAGGGCAGACAATGCCATATAGAAGCACAGACTTGTAAACTATGGAAGTTAAGTTGGTATCAATTGGAATTGATAGCTTTAGAATATTAAATGCAAGGTTCATATTTACCACAAAGAAATATCTATACACAAAAGGAAATGAAAAGCGAATCAAAACACTTCACTATTTTCTTAAAAGTCAACTAAACACAAAAGAAGGTAGTAATGAGAGCATGAGAAACAAAAAGCTGTAAGATATACAGAAAACAGAGAACAAAATGATGACAGTAAACCTTTCCCCGTTAGTAATTACTTAAATGTAAATAGATAAACTCTCCAATCAAAAGGCAGATTTACAGAATGAATTTAAAAAATGATTCAACTATATAATGTCTATAAGAATCTCACTTTAGATCTAAAGACAAAATAGAAGCCAGGTAAGGTGGATTGCACCTGTAATCCCAGCACTTTGGGAGACCGAGGTGGGTGGATCACTTGAGGTCAGGAGTTCAAGACCAGCCTGGCCAATATGGTGAAACCCTGTCTCTACACTAAAAATACAAAAATTAGCCAGTTGTGGTGCACACCTGAAATCCCAGCTACTTGGGAGACAGAGGCACAAGACTCACTTTAACTCAGGAGGCAGAGGTTGCAGTGAGCTGAGGTCATGCCACTACACTCCAGCCCGGGCACCAGAGCAAGACACTATCTCAAAAGACAAAATAGATAAAAACTAATAAGATAAAAAAAATTCCATGCAAATAATAACCAAAAGAGAGCTGGAATAGCTATACTAATATCACACAAGTAGACTATAAGTCAAAACAATTAGAAGAAACAAAGAGAGTCATTATATATTGATAAAAGGGTCATTCATCATGAATGCACAACAATTATTAACACGTATGCACCAAACAACCAACCACCCAGACATACAAGGAAACATTAGCAGAATTAAAGGGACAGACAACTTTACAATAATAGTTGAAGATTTCAATACCTGACTTTCAGTAATGGATAGGACAACAAGAGAGAAAGCCAATAAAAAAGCAGAGGACTTGAACAACACTAAAAACTAATTAAACCCAAAGGAGATATACAGAACAGTCCACCCAACAACAGCAGAATATGGGTTCTTCTCAAGTACATATGAAACATTCTCCAGGATAGAACACGTTAGGCCACAAAACAGATCTTCATACTTTTTAAAAATATTGTAGTCATACAAAGTATCTTTTCTGATAACAAAGAATGAAACTAAATGATTAACCAAAAGAAAACTAAGGCCATGCATGGTGGCTCACAACTATACTCCCAGCACTTTGGGAAGCTAAGGCAGGCGGGTCACTTGAGGTCAGGAGTTTGAGACAAGCCTGCTCAACATAGAGAAACCCCATCTCTATTAAAAAAATACAAAAATTAGCTGGACATGGTGGTGCATGCCTGTAGTCCCAGCTACTCAGGAGGCTGAGGCAGGAGAATCACTTGAACCCTGGAGGCAGAGGTTACAGTGAGCCAAGATCACACCACTACAGTCCGGCATGGGTGAAAGAGTGAGACTGTGTCTCAAAAAAAAAAAAAAAAAAAACCTGAAAAATCCACAAACGTGAAAATTGAACAACACACTCCTAAACAAATCAATGGATTAAACAAGAAATAACAAGGAAAATGAGAATGTACTTTGAGATAACAGAAATGAAAACACAACATACCAAAACTCAGAGGACACAGAGAAAGCAATGCTAAGAGAAAACACAGCATGCAGTAAACACATACATTTCTTTCAAAAGATCTAAAATAAATAGCATAACTGTACACCTTAAGAAGCTAGAAGAGCAAATTAAAATTCAAGCTAGCAGACAGAAAAAAATAATAAAAATCAGAGATAAATGAAATAGATAGCAGAAAAACAATATTACAAATCAATGAAGCCAAAAAGTTGGTTCTCTGAAAAAGATCAACAACACTGACAAACATCTAACTAGACTGACAAAGAAAATAAGAGTTAATACACAAATTACTAAATTTGAAGATGAAAATTAAGACAGTGCTACTGAGTTTATACAAATAAAAAGATTTTAAGAAAATACTATGAGCAATTATACACCAACACATTGGGTAACCTAGAAATAATGAACAAGTTTCTAGAAACACACAATGTACCCAAACTGAATCATGAAGAAATAAAGAATCCGAATAGACCTCTAACTAGTAAGGAGATTGCATCAGTAATTCAAAACCTGGCAACAAATAAAAACCCAGGTCCAGTGGCTTACCTATTGAATTCTCCCAAACATTGAAAGAATTAACACCACGTCTTCTCAAGCTCTTCCAAGACTTGAAGAGGAGGGAATAGTTCCTAATTCATTCTATAAAGTCAGCATTATCCAATACAAATGCCAGACAAAGACAATAAAAGAAAACCACAGAACAATATGACCTATAAATGTAGATATAAAAACCCTCAAGAAAATTCTAGCAAACCAAATCCATCAGCATATTGAAATAATTATTACCATAACCAACTGGGATTAATCCCAGGAATGCAAGGTTAAACATATGAAAATCAAACAAGGAAATATATCACATTAATAGAATGAAGGAAAAAATACATATTCATCTGAATTATTGCAGAAAAATTCAATACTCTCTTATGATTAAAAACACTCAATAAATTACGAATAGAATAAAAATTCCTCAAAATAATAAGGGTCATATATGAAAACCCCAAAACTAACATCATACTCAATGATGAAAGACTGAAAGCTTCTCTCCTAACATCAGAAGCAAGACAAAGATGCCCACTTTTGACACTTCTATTCACCATAGTATTGGAAGTCCTAGCCAGAGCAGTTAGGCAAGAAAAAGAAATGAAAGACATCAAATTAAAAAATGAAGAAATGAATTATCTTTGTTCAAAGAGGACATGATCATAGACAAGACAAACAGAAAAGCATTCCATGCTCATAAATTGAAAGAATCAATATCATTAAAACATCCATACTGCTCAAAGCGATCTACAGATTCAGTGCCATTCCTCTCAAATTACTAAAGTCATTTTTCACAGAATTAGAAGAAACTATTCTAAAATTCATATGGAACCAAAAACAAGCCCAAATAGACAAGGCAATCCTAAGCAAAAAGAATAAAGCTGGAGGCATCACATTACTCAACTATAAAAATCCTAGAAGAAAACCTAGGAAACGCCCTTCTAGACATTGGCCTAGGCAAAGAATTTATGACTAAATCCTCAAAAGCAAATGCAACGGAAACAGAAATGGAAAATTAGAACCTAAAGAGCTTCTGCACAGCAAGAGTAAAGAGACAACCTGCAGGCTGGGAGGAAACATTTGCAAACTATGCATCTGACAAAGAACTAATATCCAGGATATATAAGGAATTTAAACAGATCAACAAGAAAAAAACAAATAACTCCATTGAAAGGTGGGAAAAGGACATTAACAAATACTTCCCAAAAGAAGACACACAAGTGGCCAACAAACATGAAAAATGCTCAACATCACTAAGCATCAGAAAGATGCAAATTAAAACCGCAAGGAGATACCATCTCATACCTGTCAGGATGGCTATTACTAAAAAGTCAGAAAATAACAGACGTTGGTGAGGTTGCAAAGAAAGGGAAATGTATATACATTGTTGGTGGAAATGAAAATTCATTCAGCCCCTGTGGAAAAAAGTTTGGAGATTTCTCAAAGAACTAAAAATAGAACTACCATTCAACTTAGCAACCCCATTA
Source organism: Aotus nancymaae (assembly GCF_030222135.1). Lineage (NCBI taxonomy): Eukaryota > Metazoa > Chordata > Mammalia > Primates > Aotidae > Aotus > Aotus nancymaae. The sequence continues at coordinate 25,532,978 of NW_026988455.1, forward strand.
CTGGGTATATACCCAAACAAAAATAAATTGTTTTACCGAAAAGACAACTGCATTCATATATTTATTGTAGCACAATAAATAACACAATAGCAAAGACACGGAATCAACCCAGGTGCCCATCAATGGTGAACTAGATAAAGAAAATGTAGTATATATTGAGGTAGGAGGCAGGACTTGACTCCAGAGGTGTTCACGCACCAGACCAAGTTGAACAATAGCTAAAACAGTGCTAGGGTGGAAGCAGCTTTCCATAAGACACGCCCAGCAGTGTACCATATCAGTTCACCTTGCCATGACAACCCAGAAGTTACTGCCCCTTTCCTTCACAATGACTCAAAAATTACCATCCTTTTCCTAGCAATGTCTGCATAAATTGCTCCTTAATCTATGTGTAATTAAAAGTAGGTATAAATATGACTGCAAAACTGCCCTGAGCTGCTACTCTCAGCACACTGCCTGTGGGGAAGCCCTGCTCTGCTGGAGCAGTCATAGAGCTGTAACACCACTGGGGCTCAAACACTGCCACTTCAATAAAGCTATTTTCTTCTACCCTATCACTGGCTTACTCTTGATTTCTTTCTTGGGTGAAGCCAAGAACCCTTGTGAACTAAGTCCCACTTTTGGGGCTTGCCTGTCTTGCATCACATATACAGTCATGAAAAAGAACAAAATCATTTCTTTCGCAGCAATGTGGATGCATCTGGAGGCCAATATCCAAAGCTAATTCATGCAGAAACGGAAAAACAAATACCACATATTTTCATTTATAAGTGGGAGCTAAACATTGGGTACATATGGACACAAAGACAGGACCAATAAACACTAGGGATTCCAAAAGGGAGGAGAAAAAGATAGGGATGAGGGTTGAAAAACTACCTATTGAGTACTATGTTCGCTACCTGGGTGACAGGATCTTTAGAAGCCCAAACCTCAGCCCACACAATATACCATGTGACAAACCTGCACATGAACCCTCTATATCTAAAATTTTTTTTTAAAGTGATGTGATCTTATATGTAGTAATGCTGAAGATTACACTCCAAAAAATAAATAAAAAAACAAAAAACTGTCAGAGCTAATAAACAATTTAACAAAGTTGCAGGGTATAAAATAAGCATTCCAAAATTAGTTGCATTTCTATGTGGCAGCCATGAAAAGGAAATTAAGAAAATAATTATATTTATAACGACATCAAAAAGAATAAAACACTTAAGAATAAATTTAATGAAGAACATGATAAACCAGTATTCTGAAAACTGTAAAACATTGCTGAAAGAAAATAAAGACATAAATGGAAAGACATTCCATATTCATAGGAATGTCTTTAAGTTCATAGGGATGTTAAGATGACAATATTACCAAACAGTACCCTGATTCAATGCAAGTCCTATGGCATTTTTGTAGAAATAGAAAAACCTGCCCTAAAATTCACATAGAATGTTAAGGGAAACCAAATAAACAAAACAATCTAGAAAAAAAAATGAAGATGGAGAATTCACTCTTTCTAATTTAAAAACTTACAACAAAGCTAAAGTAACCAAAACAGTGTGGTGTGGCGTAAAGACAGACATATTGACCAATGAAATACAATAAAGAACCCAGAAATAAACTCTTGTACATATGGCCAAATGATTTTCCACAGAGGTACCAAAAACATTCCATGGGAAATGAATGGTCTTTTCAACAAATTGTGTTGGGTTTCCAACTGGATATCTTCATGCAAGAATGAAGTTGCACCCTTATGTTACACTGAATACAAAAATTAACTCAAAGTGGATCAAATACATAAACTCTTGCTAAAACCATAAAACTCTTAGAAGGAAATAAAAGGGATATCTTTATGATGTTGGATTTGATAATGATTTTTTTTAATATAACACCAAAAGCACAAGCAACAAATTAAAAAATAGACTACTTAACAATTTAAAGGGCTGGGCGCAGTGGCTCACACCTGTAATCCCAGCACTTTGGGAGGCCGAGGCAGGTGGATCACTTGAGGTTGAAACCAGCCTTACCAACATGGTGAAACCCCATCTCTACTGAAAATACAAAAAATTAGCCGGGTGTGGTGGCAGGTGCCTGTAGTCCCAGCCGCTTGGAATGCCGAGGCATGAGAATTGCTTTAACCCAAGGGGCAGAGGTTGCAGTGAGCCAAGATTGTGCCACTGCACTCCAATCTGGGCCAACAGAGCAAGAGACTGTCAAAAAAAAAGAAAAAATTAAAACTTTTCTGAAGAAAAGGGCACTATCAAAAGAATAAAAAAACAACCGATGAAATGGGAGAAAACATTTGAAAATCACATATCTACTAAGGGATTAATATCCACAATATATAAAGAGGCTGGGTGCAATGGCTCATGCCTGTAATCCCAGCACTTTGGGAGGCTGCGGCAGATGGATCACTTAAGGTCAAGAGTGAGCAGCTGACCTGGCCAACATGGCAGAACCCCATCTCTACTCAAAAAATACAAAAATTAGCCGGGCATGGTGGCACATACCTATAGTCCCAGCTACTCGGGAGGCTGAGGCAGAAGAAGAATTGCTTAGGCCCTTGAGGTGGAGATTGCAGTGAGCAGAGATTGCTCCATTGCACTCCATCCTGGGCAACAGAGAGAGACTCCATCTCAAAACAAAACAACATCACCACGACCAACAACAAATATATATATATATATTTCTTATAAATATAAATATATTATATAAATATTTATTATACATAAATATATATTTATATTTCTTATCTATATAAAAAAGAAATTTCTTATAAAGAAATATATATATTTGTTTTATATATATATATATATATATAGAGAGAGAGAGAGAGAGAGAGAGAGAGAGAGAGAGAGAGAGAGAGAAATCCTGGGCTGGGTACAGGGATTCATGCCTGTAATCCCAACACTTTGCACTTTAGGAGGCTTAGGTGGGCAGATCACTTGAGGCCAGGAGTTCAAGACCAGCCTGGTCAATATAGCAGCAAGACTTCATCTCTGCCAAATTTTTTTAAAAAATTAGCCGGATGTGGTGGTACACACTTCTCCCAGCTACTGAGGAGGCTGAGACAGGAACATCCTTTGAGCCTACGAGGTCAAGGCTGCAGTGACCCATGATGGTACCACTGCTCTCCAGCTTGGATGACAGAGTGAGACCCCATCTCTTAAAAAACAAACAAACAACAACTCCTACCGCTTACAATAAAAATCAAACAATCAAATTCAAAAATGGACAAAGGATTGAATAGATATTTTGTCTGAAGAATGTATATAAATGACCAATATCAAAAGATGTAAAAATCATTAGTTATTAGGGAATTGTCAACTAAAACCACAATGAAATAGTAATTCATACCTATTAGGATGGTGGTTATGAAAGGAATGGAAAATAGCAAGTGTTGGCCAGGGTGTAGGGAAATTGGAACCCTTGTGCATTGCTCATGGGGATGTAAAATGATGCAATCACTGTGGAAAACAATATGGTAGTTCCTCAAAAAGATAAACAGAATTACTATATGACCCAGCAATTCCACCTCTGGATATATTTCCCAAAGAACTGAAAACAAGGACTCAAACAGATATTTGTACACCAATATTCATGGCAGCATCATTCACAATATCTAAAAGGTGGAAGTAACCGAAGTGTCCACCAACAGATGAATGAATAAATAAAATGTAGTACAGATATACAGTGGAATATTATTCAGTTGTAAAAAAGGAATGAAATTCTGACACATGTTACAGCATGATAAACCTTGAAGACACGATGTTAAGTGAAATAAGCCAGGCACAAAAGGATACATATTGTATGATTCCACTGACATGAAGTGCCTAGAACAGACAATTTCAGAAATAAGAGAGTAGAATAATGCATACCAGGGGCTGGCAGAGGCAAGACTGGGGAGTGATGCTTAGTGGGCATAGAGTTTCAGTTTGGTCTGGTGAAAGTTCTGGAGATGGAGGGTGGCAATGTCTGTGGAGCATTGTGAATGTGCTTAATGCCACTGAACTGTACACTTAAAAAGGACTAAAATGATACATTTTATGTTATGCATATTTTGTCACATTTAAAAAATAATCAAAAAAAGGGAAGAAATGAGAGAGGGAGAAAGGGAGGGAGAGGGAGAAAGGGAGGGAGAGGGAGAAAGGGAGGGAGGGAGAGAGGGAGGAAGCAGGAAGCTCAATGTCCTGGCTCACCTGGCAGCCACCTTGACCTAATAGCACCAGGTGATTGGATTTTTGCCTTTCCCAACACAAGTTCCATGTAAATAGTCCTCTCAGGCTAGGTATGTTCACTTTCGAAGCAAACAGAAGTATATTTTACATATTCAAGGAAGAAGGAGGGAGAACATTTCTCCGATTTTCAGTCTTAATTCTTCAAGTGAAGGGAAAATACTCATTCTATTTCCAGATAGGAATCCTAGCATTTCACAAGGGGAAAATCTACTTTCTGAGTGGAATAGCTCTAGGAATAACCTGGTTGAAAGTGAGTAAAGTCACTTGCACTCAAATCACTCGCAGGTGTGGGACTTGTATCTGAGCAGGACCCGCAGCCACCTGGTGGCAGCATTCAGAGGTGATTTTTTTGTTTGTTTCCAGGAAAGAAGAAAAACTAAGGTCTTTCTCTGAAGACCTTAGAGCCTGATGACCTTTGAGGAGAGCAGGAGAATCAGGAGATCTTTCAGTTCCTCTGGAAAGCCCTCATGAAGGAGATCCTGTGAGTGAATGTGAGCCTTGGCTTTGGGCCCTTCATATTCCCCCTGCTGGCTGTGTGACATTGATCAGGTCACCTCCCCTCTCTGAGCCTCACTGTCCTCTTACTCCAGGTGCCTATCACCTTTTATGAGCCCCTAGAATAAAGTCTTTCAGATCTGGCAAAATAAGCGAGCAGATGGTTGTGAGTACAGTCAGACTTCCATGTGGAGACAACACCCACCTCCCGACGACAGCTGGAATCCCACTGTGGAGTGTCACTTCTTCAGTTTAAGAGTTGGGGGGACGCAGGTGGCAAACCACCATGGCATGTGTGTACCTATGCAACAATCCTGCAAGATCTGCACATGTACCCCAGAACTTAGAGTATAATTTTTTAAAAAAGAGTTTGTTAGTCCACAAAAGTGTTTAAAACCCCCCTAGCTCAAAGCTAAGTGTTGGATAGAGACATCTCTAGGTGGGTACAATCTTCAGACCCTTCAGGATGGCTGAGTTTCAGAGCCTCTCCTGGGAGCAGGGGTTCTTAGCAGTGGTGGGGGGCTCCAAGAGTGCCCTTGTGTGGTCCTTCTGCAGGGGAAGCCAAGCCAGGGCAGCAAATTCTGGTGTGGACATGAGTGAGCATAAGTGAGTTAATGGGCTGGGTGGAGACTGAGGCAAAGTGCAGATCCCCTGCCCCTAAATAAAGCTACCACTCAGCTCAGCCACTTGTTGCCCTGAGGTAGCATGGGCCTCATGTGGTCAGATCTAAATTTTTCTAGAAAACCCATTATGTGAAACATCTCCACCAGTCAGGATTGTCTTGGTCTTGCTGCAGTCACAACCAACCCTCAAATCTCAGTGGCTTAAAGCAACAGATTTTTTTCCCTCTGTCCCACATAGTCTGCAGGGATCTCTGATCATTCTAGTCATTGACTGCAATTTACGTCCCATGTGACTTGTGGAGGGGTGGGATTTATAGGGTCCACTGATCCAACACTGGGTCTAACAGCAGCCCCCATCTCAAATGCCTCCTCAGCGAAGAGCGAGAGCTCTGAAGGGCTCTAAAGGGCCTCCCACTTCCAGTCAGACACCCCTCCCAGAAGGGACGCATCACCTCTGCCTACCCTGTCAGTAGGACAAACAATGCCAGATATCTGCTAGAGTCCCTACTATTTTCTCTTTTTTTTTTGAGATGGAGTCTCGCTCTGTCACCCAGGCTGTAGCGCAATGGTGTGATCTCGGCTCACTGGAACCTCTGCCTCCCAGGTTAAAGTGATTCTCCTGCCTCAGCCTCCCAAGTAGCTGGGATTATAGGTGTGCGCCACCACGCCTGGCTAATTTTTGTATTTTTAGTAGAGATGGGGTTTTCCCATGTTGGCCAGGCTGGTGTTGAACTCTTGACCTCAAGTGATCTACCTGCCTTGACCTCCCAAAGTGCTGGGATTACAGGCCCACAGCGCCCAGGCCCTACTTTGAGTTCTTGTGGGTATGTAGCCAGAAGTGGAAGTAAGGGGTCATATGGTAATTTTATGCTTTATTTTTTTGAGGAAGAGATATATTTTTAATAACTTTTTAGTAATTCATACTCATTATAGAAAGTGGAAAAAAATAGTCAAGAAAAAACAAAAACCAAAAGAGACTGTTTTTTCCAGCTTCCCAGAAGAAAACCACTATTAACATGTGTGGGGTGGGTTACCTCCCGAGGTATCCACTCCTTCCCTCCGTCCCTCTGGGTCGGGCTTCCAGCCACCCAGCACTCAGCTGCAGCCCGGGCACTACCTGCCTGGGTAGACCTCAGAAAGATGCCTCCTGGCTGCAGGGCGCCACACTTGGGCCTTCCCCAGATGTCACTGGGGTCTCCAGCACCCCTGCCTGTCCCGGGCGTTCCTCACAGGTGCCTGGGCCCAGCTTGCCTGCCTTGCAACGAGCACCTCCAGAGTCAACCAGAGAATATATTTGAGCCGTTGTGTGGAGTTGAGTTTCTCTGGGCAAACGCTGGAGACTGACAAAAATATTCATGTCAAAACATTTCTAGTGCAAAATGTATGAAAGCATTTGAATTTGGCCTGGGCATTTTTCTCTTTTTCCTCTCCCCACCCCCTCCCAGTCCTGACTGGGGGTGGGAAGAAGAGATAGAGTCCAGATGTTGTGGGAACTGCTCTCCTTGGCTCCCCCGCCCCCTGGTCAGAGGGACCAAATCAATGGCCGCTGTGTGCCACACGAGCACAAAAGGCCCCATCCAGTGGGGCCCTGGCCACTCAGGGCTAGGTAAGCTCCGAGGAAGTATCCCCCGCCTGGAGTTTGCCCCCTAACCCTGGGGTCTGGGGTAATTGTCTGCAGAGGCGGCCTGGGGCCGAGTGGGCCATAATGATTTAGGCAGGATCGATTTCACTTCAAGCCTTTTCTGCTCCAAAGAGACCTAATCGAAAGTAATCTGAAAATTAGGGAAAATAAAAACCATGCCCACTGTTACATAAATACCCATTTCCTTGCATCGGCTGCTCGAAATCACCTCATTCCACAGCAGTGTGATGTTTCCCTGATGGGCAAGGCCTGGCCCTGGGGGACCGTTTGATCTGCCGCCTGTTGACTGAGAACAAGGAGGGGATGGGGGTGGGGGGACAAAGGGTTGGCCTTGGCAGTGACGTCCAGGTCCTCATGGAGGCCAGGTCCTCCTTATAGGTCCAAGCATGTGGCCTGGGAGTGGAGAGGGAGGGGACAGAGCTGGGTTTGGGGGTGGCCTTGGTGACTCCTTCCTTTACTCATCCCTCCCATTTCTCCCTTCCACCTGCAAGCCCCTAAGGATGGCTCCAGGTGACCTCTCCACTCACACCCCCTTCCCCACCTCCCAAGTCTCTGCTGTCAGCTCTCAGACTCGCCAGCTCAGCTGCACCCAGGTTCTTAGCATGTGCTGTATCCAACATCGGGAGGACCCTTCCCCTGGGTCTGTGCACACCTCGGCCCTTCTCTCTACTGAGGTCTCAGATCACAAGTCCTCGTCCCGCTCCTCACTGCACCCGTCACTCCAACCCTCCTGGGACTGGCATGTTCTTGTCGGTTTCTTGCCTCTCAAGCCCCAGCCATGAGCTCCAGGAAACAAGGACCTCCTCCAGCTCGGCTGGTGTGACTGGCGCTCAAGAAACATTTAATGACAGAATGGAGAAGGCCTTCATGCAGCAGTGGCATGCAGTGGTTTACAAATGGGAAACGGAGGCTGGGGGGAGGAGTGTGGCTCACGCCTGTCATCCCAGCGCTTTGGGCGGTCAAGGCAGGAGGATTGCTTGAGGCCAGGAGTTTGAGACCAGCCTGGGCAACATAGCAAGACCCCTGTCTCTGTAAAACAAAAGGGAAGTGGGCTCTGGAGCCTGGGAGAAAAACCCTGGAGGCCAAATCTTGACCACACTACTGGCCTGCCTCCTCAAGGGGTGCCCTAAGGGTGGTACCATCCACCTCACAGAGTGTCATGGGTGGGCAGGAGGGGATGGGCAAGGCCCGGCACCCAACACAGTGAACGGTCATTATCATTACTGCTGTTTGTGCTGACGCTAAACTTGGCTGCAAATTCTCTGACATCTCTCCCATCAAGAAGTGGGGTTGATGTCCCTACTCTGGAATGTCCCTGGGCTTGTGACCTCACAGAATGACAGAGCAGGAGGAGAGGGCTCTGTGACGTTTCCTCCCACAGGGCCCAGCTTCCAATAGGTTCATGGCACCACTGCCCACAAAGCCCTGCAGCCCCTCAAAGAAGCTGCCATGCTGTGAGGAAGCCCAAGCTGTGTGAGTCATCCCACTCCCTAGCCAGATAAGTGAGCAAAGAAGCTTCTAGATAATTCCAGGAGTCTCCAGCCTGTTTGCACCTTCCAAAGCAGGTTCCATTTGGAATGGAGGAACACCTTCTCTGGGCCAAGCCAAGTGCTGGGTGTGCAGATGTAACAAGGAACAAGATTCCTATGTCCTCAAGACATGGGCTAACTTACCTGTGTCCTCACACAGACACACGACTGTCCACCCACCCCTCAGCACTCACTGCTTCCAGCTCTAGGTCATCGTCCAACCTGGCACCTGGGACTCCTGGCTGGAGGACTTTATCCAGTTCCTACAGAGCCCTCTACCAATGCCAGGTACGGGGGAGGGGCCAGGACACAGATGTCTCTTGGGAGCAGCTCTCAACCAGCAGCTGACAGGAGTGGTGGGTAAATTCTGCAACTCACTCATCCCTCCAGTGGGGGAACCAAGGTTTCACTTCTGCCCTGGCCCCACTTCCTCACCCACTGCTGCTATTTCCTGGGCTCCCCTCCCAGACAAACTACTGAACTCAAAGGCTTATCTCAGAGTCTGCTTCCAGTAGGCCCACCTCACCGGGACCCCATGTCCTCATTTGTTTCAAAGGACAAGTATTCCACCCTGCTGCCTTTAGGGCCCTCGGAATGCTCAGATGACATAAATGATGGATCCAGTGGCCAAGGGGGAAGCCAGGGATCATTGCACTCACATTTACTGAGAGGCCAAGACATCGGCTCATCTCCTCAGCATGCCATCCAGTTGGCTTGCATTTAGCTCTCATTAACATTTATAAGAACAGGATCAGGGAGTTTCCCCACGGCGGGATCAAGGCTGCTCTCCAATGCCTGCCCTCCTTAGGCTGCAAGAAAATTCCAGAACACTGGAGTTCCCAGGGGCAAAGTAGCAATTAGGGCAAGTGCTCACCAGGAACCAAGCTGGTCAGAGTCGCTGAGTTCAGGAGCCTGGGTGCTGGGGAAGCTCAGACTGGTGTTGCTGGGGTGGGAACGTGTTCCCCAGTAGCCTCCCATTCTGTGGCCTTTCCAGAAGTGTAGAAGGCGCCCACCACCAGGACTGACCTGAAAGACTGGGCCCTGGCTGGGCTAGAGAGCTATTAGCTCAGAGGTCATCCAGTGCCCATGATTCTGACAATTACACGTTTCCATCCTGTATCCAGCCAGAGCTATGAGTTTCACACATGTCGCCATGCCTAAACGCCCACTGCAGCCTTGCAAGTTCAAGAAGTTGAAGTTCAGTCCCACATCTTTTTACAAATGAGGATAGTGAGGCGCGAGGAGACCTCGTGACGGTCAGTGTTCACTCTCCCTCTCTCCCTCCCTCCACGCCTGACCTGATGCTGAGCCAGACTCCTACACAGCTGCACAGGAGGGAGGCTCAGACTTCCTCCCCTGGAGGCCTCATCCTCCCAGCCCAGCCCGCTCCTCGGCTTCACTTGCAGATGATAGGACCACACTGAGCTGCAAGGCAGCCAGGGCAGAGCAGACGCCTGGAAGGAGTGAGGGTCTGTGGCTGGGGTGCAGCAGGGGAGGCGGCCCTGGGCAGGAAAACAGAGGCTTCTGGGCTTGGGCTGAGGCTGAACCCAGGGCCTGAAAGCGCTCCCACCCCTGGCTTCCATGGGCCTGTGTGTCCGCAGGGAGGCGGGCCCATTCAGAGCTCCTCCCCAGCCATGTGCAGCCCCCAACCCCAAGCTCTGCCAGCCAGGCCTTAGGGTGTTGCCCAACCTGGAGCCCTTATTGCCCACCCGACTGGCCCCACCTGGCCCCCCACCTCCCTCCCGGGGCCTCAGCAACCTGGGCAAGGGGCTCCTCTGGACTCCGCAGCCCGATCCCCTCTGGGAATAGCCCGTGTGCTGAAGGCTTTAGCTGAAACGACCATCTCCACGTCCGGCTGCTCGTGCCATTGTTTCCCGGGCCTGCGATCTGCGACAGGCTCCCACCCTGACCCTCTAGCATGGTCCAGTCTGCCGAGGGCCGAGGGTGCACCCACAGCACCCTGAGAAAATTCAGGACAGTCACACAGCAAGGGAAAGTCCTTCCAGAGGGAGACCTGAGTTGCTGTAGGAGTCTGGGCACCAAATGGGAACACTCATGGACGGGGAACCCGTGCATGGTGGCCTGAGAGTCCAGGTGTGGCGGGGAGGAGCAGGACCCCCCGTGGTGGACAGGAGGGGTCGACCTGGAGACCATCTGGGAGCTATTCTGTCCCTGGGGACTGGAGTCGGGACAGCAGAGCTGAAGGATGAATGAGGACCTCGCTTACTCATGAAATGTGGGAGACAGGACACCAAGGCTGAGGCCCGAAGAAGCTGCACGCTCCCTTTCCCCACCGACAAAGCCCCTTCCACAAGCCCCAGCCTTTGTCTGTGGGGTGGGCGCCCAACTGGCATGTTTTAGACCTTGAAGCCTTGGGGGTGGGTGCCGAGGGGCTCCCAAAGCCTAGGCGTGTTTTCCCGCAGTAGTCAGGGAGGGGACGCCCTGCGGAGGCTCCCTGAGCGAGACAGTGTTCTGTTGCAATTACCCGTAAGCCTGGTGTTTACACGGCAGCGGAGGCGTATCAAGTGAATGTTCAAAAGGGGGGAGCCACGTTTGCAAAAATAAAAACCAAATGGCTGGGTAATTTCCACCAGAGAACTCACTCTCACAATTGCACGGTCTATTTAGCACGCTTTTATAAAACCTTTTAACCAATCAGCTCCGAACCCCTGAGAGCAAGGCCCACCCCACCTGTCAGGCTTGGATTTCCAAACACAGGTAGGGTCGCCCGCGCCGAGACTGGACGCAGGTTTCCTTCCCCAAATGCAGCAGAAGCCCTGGAGGTTTTAGGACAGGCCCTGAGCAGGGGGCCCTGAGGGCGGGGCCTCAGGGGCTGTGTGCCAGCCCTGGGGGTGGAGGTCCCTGCCCTGGAGGGAATCCTAAGAGAAGGGAGCCAGGGTTTCTGGAAAGACCAAACAGCAGGTTGGGACTGTGGCACCACAGGGACTCAAAGGACTCACAAAGGCCCTACTGAGCCAGGGAACCCTGGAAAATCCTCCTGCAGGAGGAAATGCCTGAAACAGACTAGAAGAGAAAAGCAGGATTCAGCAGACCAAGAGCAAAAAGGGAAGGGCCTTCTGGATGGAAAACAGCCCCGGGCAAAGACGGGCTCAGGTCGGCTTCGGAGGGGTTATGCGTCTTGCCGAAAGGAGGCAAAGTAGAGGAAGAGCACTTTCACATGTAAGTCACAGGAAGAGAAGGCACGGGCCATACTAAGCTCCCAAGCTGGGACGGTGGGGTGATTAACCGGACTGAATTTCAGCCTTAGAAAAGGGCATTTTAAAATCAACTTGATTGAAGTATGATTTAAATACCGTGGAATCCACCCATTTCCTGTGTTCATTCAGTTCGATGTGTTTTGACTCTCACCACAGTGAAACTATAGAGCACGCCCAGCCCTCCCTCATGTCCCTCATGTCCCTCATGTCCCTTGGTACTTAATCCCCACGTCACCCCCTGTCCTGGCCCCAGGCAGCCAGTAATTGCCTTTGTTACTATTAGGCAAATTTCACTTGTTCAAGAGTTTTATAATGGAATCATACCACAGGTACCACTTTAGGTTGGGCTTCTTTGGGTCAGTATAATGATTTTGAACTTTATCCCTGTGGTTATGCCTATCAGCAGTTCATTTTCATTGCTGAGTAGTATTCTGTTGTATGAATGTATCAGAGTTTTTTTATCCATTCACCTATTGCTAGATTTTGGGGATGTTTCCAGTTAAAGGAACTTAAAGCTGCTATGGCCAGGTCTTGTGTGGCCATAACCTTGGATGGTGCTTATGGTAAGCATGTGTGTAACTTGATAAGAAACTACCAACATGTTTCACCCAGTGGGATGCATTTTATACTGCTGCCTGCTGTGTAAGAGTTCCAGTGGATCCACGTTTTCTTCCACACATGGTCAATCACTTTAATTTTAGTCACTCTAGTGGAATGTAGTGAGCTAGGTACTTCATTACAGTTTTAATTTGCATTTCCACAGTGAATACTGCCAAGCACCTTATCGTGATTATTGGCCGTCTGAATATCCTCATTTTGAAGAGTCTTTCAAATATTTTGCCCCACTTTTTTGTCTTCCATTGAGTTTTAAGAGTTCTTTATATATTTCGGACAATATATCCCTTTTAGATTTTTTCCTCCAAACTGTGGCGCCTTTAACTTTTTATTTTGAAATAATTGTAGACTCAAAGCAATTGGCAAAAAATAAAATGCATGAGGAGGTCCTATACACTCTTCACCCAACCCCCCCAATGAAAACATACTGCATAACAGGAGTACGATACCAAAACGAGGAAACTGACATTGGTAGAATCCATGGAACCTATTCAGATTTCTCTCGTTATACATGCCCTAATTCGTGTGTATGTGTCAGTATAGCTCTGTGCAGTTTGATCATGTGTAGCTTAACGTAACCATCACCAGAATCAAGATCTTTAACTGTGCCATCTCCAAAGACTCCCTCATGGCACCCCTATTATCCCCAGCCCTAACCCCAAGCAACCTCTAAGTTGTTCTTTATTTCTATAATTATATTATTTAATGAATATTGTATGAAAGGAATCATGTGGGTCTAATGTGTATTTTCCAAATGGCTAGTGATGAGCATTTTTTCACTTGCTTATTTGCCATCTGCATATCACCTTCAGCAAAATGTCTGTTCAAGCATTTTGCTGATTTTCTGATGAGATTGTTTCTACTGTTAGGTTTTGAAGGGTTTTCAATCCTAGTCCTTTGTCAGATACGTGGCTTGCAGGCATTTTCTCATGGGCCATGGCTTATCTTTTCATCTTCTTAATGGGTCTTTCACAGAGCAGCAAAAGTATTTTTTATTAATTTTCCTTTTGAGGGTTTGTTATTTTGGTATAAAATCTAATAGCCTTTTAACTAGTCTAATGCTAAAGATTTTATTCTGTGTCTTTATCTAAAAGTCATTTAGTTTTACATTTTACACTTAAAACTGTGATCCATTTTGAGTAAATATTTTTATAAGATATGAGGCTTAGGTCAAGGTTCATTGTTTTGTCTATAAATGTGTAATTGCTCCAGCACTACTTGTTGGAAAAGCTGTTCTTTCTCCACCATATTACTTTTGTACCATTGTCAAAAACCAGTTGGCTGTACTTGTGCAGCTCTCTTTCTGAGGTCTCTGTTCTGTTCCGCTGATCTGTGTGTTCATCCCTCCAACAGCACCAAGCTGTCTTCATCACTGTAGCTGTGGAGTAAGCCTTCATGTTAAGTACAGTGACTCCTCTCACTTTATTCTTCTTTGTCCAAACTGCTTTAGCTAATTATATTATTGATAGTTGGCTAGGAATGCCGTAACAAAGTACCACAAACTCAGTGTTTTAAACAACAGAAATACACTGTCTCACATTTCTAGAAGATGAGTGTCTGAGATCAGGGGGCTGGCAGGGTTGGTTCCTTCAAAGGGCCGAGGGAGAATCTGTTCCAGGCCTCTCTCTTTGACTTGTAGATAGTGGTCTTCATCTTCCCGTGGTGTTCTGTGTGTGTGTCAGTCTCCCGTCCTTTCATAAGGACACCAGACTTAAATTAGGCCCCACCCAAAAACCTTGATTTAAATTGATTACCTCTGTAAAGACACTGTCTCCAAATGAGGTCATGTTCTGAGGTGCTGGGGGTTAAGATGTCAACATATGATCTTGAGAGAACATAAACACTACTTGAATTCCTGTGCTTCTCCATATACATTTTGCAGTAAGTTTCTCTATGTCTACCAAACACCTTCTTGGGATTTTGATATGAATTGCATTAAACCTATAGATCTGTTTGGAAAGAACTGACTTCTTTACCATGTTGAGTCTTCCAATTCATGAACATGGTATGACTCTCCATTTATGAGGTCTTCTTTGATTTCTTTCACCAACAGTTTGTAATTGTCAGTGCTTCAGACCCTGTACATGCTTTGCTATGCTTATACCTAAGTATTTAATTTTCTTTGGAGTGAGTGAAAATGGCATTGCAGTTTTAGTTTCAGTTTCCAGATGTTCATTGTTAATAAATAGAAACACAACTGACTTTTGTATAGTGATCTTTTATCCTTCAACCTTGCTGAACACACTACTTGTAAGAGTTTTTCTTTTGTTTTGTTTTACAGATTCCTTTGGATTTTCTACATAAACAATCACGTCATCTGCAAATGGAAACAGTTTCATTTCTTCCTTTACAATCTGTGTGTTTTTCTTCTGCCTTGTCTCATCACAGTAGCTAGAACATCCAGTAATGTGTGAAACAACAGTGGTGATGCAAACATTTTTCCTTGTTCCCAAACTCAGAGGGAAAACATTCAGTCTGTCACCATTAAGTATGGTGTTAGTTATAAGGTTTTTATAGATTTTGTTTTAGCAAATTGAGGGAGTTCCTCTCCACCCCTAGTTTGCTGAAGTTTTGCTTTGCATGAATTGTTATTGGACTTTGTCAAAAGCTTTTTCACATCAATTGATATAATTATATTTTTCTCCTTTAACCTGTTGATATGGTAGATTGTATTGATTGCTTTTTTTTATTATACTTTAAGTTCTTGGGTACATATGCAGAACCTGCAGGTTTGTTACATAGGTATACACATGTCATGGGGGGTTGCTGGACCCATCAACCTGTCGTCTACATTAGGTCTTCCTCCTAATGCTATCCCTCTTCTATTCCCCACCTCCCAACAGGCCCTGGTGTTTGATGTTCCCCTCCCTGTGTCCATGTGTTCTCATTGTTCAACTCCCACGTATGAGTGAGTACATGCAGTGTTTAGTTTTCTGTTCTTGTGTTAGTTTGCTGAGAATGATGGTTTCCAGATTCATCCACGTCCCTGCAAAGGATATGAACTCATCCTTTTTTATGACTGCATAGTATTCCATGGTATATACATGCCACATTTTCTTTATCCAGTCTATCATTGATGGGCATTTGGGTTGGTTCCAAGTCTTTGCTATTGTGAACAGTGCCACAATAAACATACATGTGCATGTGTCTTTATAGTAGAATGATTTCTAATCCTTTGGGTATATACCCAGTAATGGGATTGCTGGGTCAAATGGTATTTCTGGTTCTAGATCCTTGAGGAATCAACACACTATCTTCAACAATGGTTGAACTAATTTACACTCCCACCAACAGTGTAAAAGTGTTCCTATTTCTCCACATGCTCTCCAGCATCTGTTGTTTTCTGACTTTTTAATGATCACCATTCTAATTGGCGTGAGATGGTATCTCACTGTGGTTTTAATTTGCATTTCTCTAATGACGTGGTTGATTTTTAAATATTGAACCAGCCTTATATTTCTGGAATAAATCTTACTTGATCATAGTGTAATTTGTTTTATACTGCTGGATTTTATTTCCTTGTATTTTGTTGAGGATGTTTTAAATCTAAGTTCATGAGAGATATTGGTCTGTCATTTTCTTTTCTTGTAATGTCTCTGTCTGGTTTTGGTATCAGGATAATGCTGTCTTCATAGAATGAGTTAGGAAGTATTGCTTCCTCTTTCATTTTCTGAAAGAAATTATGTAGAAATGGTGTTAATTCTTTATTAAGTGTTTGCTAGAATTTTCCAGTGAACCATCTTGGCCTGAAGATTTCTTTTTTTAGGGCTTTTAAATTATCGATTTGAGTTATTTAATGGCAATAGGACTATTCAGTTTGTCTTATTCATCTTGGTTGAATTTTGGTTACTTGTGATGTTTGAGAAATTGGTCCATTTCTTCTAAGTTATCAAATTTATGAGCATAGAGTTGTTTATTTACAGTATTCCCTATTACATTTTAAATGGTTGCAGAGTCAGATAGAATATTCCCTCTTGGTATTGGTGATTTCGGTCTTCCAGGTGTTGGTGATTTAAGTCTTCTCTCTATTTTAGTTTTTCTAGAAGATTATCAACTTTAATAATTTTTAAAAATTAATTTTATATATTGCCTTTCTCTTTCCAATTGCACCAATTTCTGCCTTAATTATCTCCTTCCTTCAGATTGCTGTGGAGATATTTTGCCATTTTTTTTCTGATTTCTTAAGGTATGAATGTTGTCTTAGTCCGTTCAGGGTCCTATAACAAAAATACCATAGACAGAGTAGCTGAAACAAGAAACATTTATTTCTCACAGCTCTGGAGGCAGGGCAGTCCAAGATCAAGGTGCTGGCAGATTCAGTATCTGGTGATGTCCCATGTCCTAATTCATAGATTGCCAGCTTCTCATTGTATCCTCACACAATGGGAAGAGGCAAGAGAACTCTCTGTTTTCTTTTATAAGGGCACGAGTCACATTCATGAGGGTCCTATCCTCCTGAACTAATCACCTCACAATGATCACACCACTTAATATCATCACATTGAGAGTTACGAGTTCAGCATATGAATTTTGAAGAGACACAAACATTCAGTCTATCAGAAATACAGATTATGGTTTTGAGAACTTTCCTATTTTAATATAAGCATTTAGTGCTATAAATTTCCCTCTCAGCACGGCTTTTGCTGCATACCACAAATTCTGATATGTATTTTAATTTTTACTCAGTTCTATTTATTATTGACTTTTTTGAGACCTCCTTTTTGCCCCCATGGATTATTTAGAAGTGTGTTGTTTACTTTCCAAGTGTTTGGAGAGATGTTCCTTTTGTGTTTACCTTATTGATTTCTAAGTGATCACTGATTAAATCACTGACCATTGATTAAATCAAAATGGTCAGAGAACATTTCTTGTATAATTTCAATTTTTTAAAATTTGTTCAGCTTTGTTTTATGGCCCAAGATATAGCCTATCTTGGTAAATGTCATGGCTATTTGAAAAGAATGTGCATTCTTCTGTTGTTCAGTGGCTGTTCTTTCAGTTGCTAAGAGCTGTGTGTTTAAGTCTTAACCATAATTGTGGATTTGTCTCTCCTTTCAGCTTTATCAGTTTTTTCTTCACGTGCTTTGAAGCTCTGTTGTTTAGTGTGTAAAAATTAGGATTTCTCTGTCTTCCTCATCAAATGATGCTTCTATCATTATGCCCTTCTTTGTTCCCAGTTATTATCTTTGCTCTAAATTCTACTTTATATGATATTAATGTAACCACTTACTCTTTTTTCTTAAATTAATGCTTGCAATGCCTCTCTCTCTTTCCATCCTTTCACTTTCACTTATCTATATAATTATGTTTGAAGTGAGTCTTTTGATAACAGCCTATAGTTGAAGCATGGCATGTTTTATTCATACTGCCAGTCTCTTGCTTTTAATTGATGTATTTAGACCATTTACATTTATAGCAATTATTGACGTGTTAGGGCTTACGTCTGTTACTTTATTATTATTTTCTATTTGTTCCATTTGACTTTTTATTCCACTATTTCTTTTCTTTTCTTTTCTTTTCTTTTTTTTTTTTTTGCCTTTCTGTGCATTACTTGAACATTTTTGAGAGTTCCATTCTGATTTATTTTTGGTGATTTTAAATAATATAGCTCTGTATAGTGTGCTTAGTGGTTGTTCTAGATATTACCATGTACATACATTATTTATTGCAACCTAGTGATGCAAATGTTTTACCAATCTGAGTAATGTCTAGAAATCTTACTTCCACTTAGACTTCCTTTATACTCTCCACTTTCAAAATAGAATGTTCCTAATTATTTCCTCTTCATATATTGAGCACCACATCTGAGGATACTATTAATTTTGTTTCAACCACAAAATATAATTAAGAAACTCTTGTGAATAATTTACTTCTATTTTTAACTATTTCATTTACTTCTATTTTTGCCTTTTTAATTTTTATCTATTCTGTTATTCTTTCCTTTTTAAAGGTATTCTTGTTATTATTTTCTTTCTTTGCCATTTTTTAAACAGTGGATGTTTTAGCAAAAAATTCTGTCAGTGTTTGATCATCTGAGAGTGTCTTTATTTCCTCTTCACTCATGAAAGATAGTTTCACTAAATATAGGATTTGGGGTTGACAGCTCTTTTCTCTCACTTGAAAATTATTGCGCCACTTCCTTCTGAACTCCATGGTTTCAGATGAGGAATCTGCTGTTATTTGAATTGGTGCTCCTTTGTAGAGAATGTGCCATTTCTCTGACTTAAAAAAAAAAAAGATATTGTCTTTGTAATTTTTGTAAGTTTAAATGTAATATGTCTTGTTGGTGTGGATTTCTTTAGGTTTATCCTATTTGAGATTCATTTATCTTCTTCTATTTGTAGGTTTATAGCTTTCCTGTGGCTTACCTTTTAATTTTTTTATTAGAAACTTACAAAAAAATTTATTTTGAAGTCCAACTTGCCAATTTTTTTTAATGTTTTGTTCTTTCTGTGTTCAGTTTAAGAAGTCTTTGCCTATACAAGTTTATTATGATTTTCTCCTATGTTTTCTTCTAGAAAATGTATTGCTTTAAGTTTAGGTCTTGAATCCCTTTGGTCTTCGTTTTTGTGTATGGTATGAGTTAAGAGTCAAGGTTCACTTTTTGGCCCCTAGGCAGATGTCTAGTTTTCCCGTACCATTTGTTGAACAGACATTCCTTTTCCATATTGGGATGCCTTCGTACATTTGTTAAAACTCAATTAACCATATGCATGTGAATTAATTTCTGAATATTCCATTCAGTTCAATTCCATTCAGTTCAGAAGTCTTTAAAACTTTATATTGACTCTTGAAATCAACCAGCATAGTCCTCTAAGTTTGTTCTTTTTGAAAATTATTTGTTTTGGATGTTCTAGGTCCTTTGTGTTTCTATGTCAATTTCTATCAAAAACATTGCTAAGACTGAAATTGCAACAAATGAATAGATTGGTTTTCGGGGAAATAAAATCTTAAAAATAGTGACTCTTCCAGTTCATAAACACACTTTATCTCTCCATTTTAAGTCTTCTTTAATTTCTCTCGACAGTTTTGGTAGTTTTTAGGGTATAGGCTTTGCAAATATTTTTGTTAACTTTATCACTAAATATTTCATCTTTATCATGCTATTGTAAAAAGTATTGCTTTATAATTTAATTTTCCATTTGTTCATTGCTAGAAATACAATATAGAAATACAATTTCCTTTTTTTTTTTTTTTCAGATGGAGTCTCACTCTGTTGCCCAGGCTGGAGTGCAGTGGCACAATCTCAGCTCACTGCAACCTCCGTCTCCTGGGTTCAAGCAATTCTCCTGCCTCAGCCTCCTGAGTAGCTGGGATTACAGGCATGGACCACCACACCTGGCTAATTGTTGTATTTCTAATAGAGACGGGGTTTCACCATGTTGGCCAGGCTGATATCGAACTCCTGACCTCAAAAGGTCCACCTGGCTGAGCCTACCAAAGTGCTGAGATTACAGGCATGAGCCACTGCACCCTGCCCAGTAGACTTTTTAGTATTGATCTTGTATTCTGTAACCTTGATATACTGGCTTTTGCCAATCTTTCCAGTCTTATCACTTTTTCTTTGTCTCTTCCTTTGGCCATTACACACAAAACTGATTCATGCTCCAGGTCTTTGCTCGAAACAGTTCCAGTAGCTCTTTAGTAGATTCTTGAGAAATTTATACAAATATAATAATGCCATCTGTGAGTGTCATCTAAACCGTATTTTTTAATTTTTTTTTTTTTTTGCCTTATTACACTGGCTAAATACAAAGCTGAATACAAGTGCTAAGAGTGGATATTTTTACTTCAATTCTGTTCTTGGGGGAAAGTGTTCATTTCCTTACCATAAATTATGCATCGATGCCCTTTATCAGGCTGAGGACATTGCCTTCTAGTTCTACATTTCAGGTAACTTTTGTCTTGAATGGGTACTCAGTTTCATCAAGTGATTTTTAGTCACATGGTTTCCTTCTGTATTCTCTTAGTGTGGTTACATTGATTGATACGAGATTTACATCACTTGAACATGATGTATTATCCTTTGTATATACTGTTGGATTTAGTTTTCTAATATTTTGTGGAGAATCTGTGACTGCATACATAAGAAATAGAAGTGTATAGTTTTCTTTGTAATTTCTTTTTAATTTCTATAGTTTTGATATCAGGGTAGTTCTGGCCTTGTAAAATGAGAGGTTTTGCTTCATCTTCTAGTTTCCAAAAGAGTTTATATACCACATCTTTATAAAATGTTGGAAGAGTTTTTAATTATGAATTCAAAAAATTTTATATGCAGAGAGCTAATCAGATTTTCTATTTCTTTTTGCATCAGTTTTGGTTGTTTGTGCTTTTCAAGGAATTTTTCCATGTCATCTAATTCATCAAACTTATTTGTATAAATTTGATAATATTCTTATTATTTTTTATGACAATTAAAATAATTTTTAATATAAATTATTTGTATTAAAAATTAAAAGAATAACAATTTTTAATATAAATTGTTATTCTTTTAATGCCTACAGAATCTGTAGCAATGGCCACTCTTCTGTTTGTGATAATAATAATTCGTACCTTCTTCATTTTTTTGCTTAATCTTTCTAGCTAGAGGTTTACCAATGTTATTGATCTTTACATAGAACCAATTTTTTGTTTCATTGATTTTCTCTTTTGCTTTTCTATTTTCTATTTCTTTTATTTTTCACGATTACTTTAATTTAAAATTAAATAACATTTAAAATTTTGTTGCACAGACCCTGTCAGTTTTGAAAAAAGAGGAAAAAATTGAAATTCATAACTCAGTCACACTGATTTATGAATTCCAAGTGCTTGATTGCACGATATGAACATGTCTGTCACTGCAGAGTGCTCTACTGGACGGTCCCGCTCTGGGGAATGGGAGGTCTGTTCCTCAGCGGGTTCCATTTCTCTTAGCTAGGCATTTTCTCCAAGCTTCCCAGGATGTATAGGAGGACAGGTGACTCTCAAATCTGTGCTGTCCTCTTCACGACTCTGGCCTTGGCCCCAGCTCAGGACTTGTTACCACCAACCTTTTTCTTGGTCCCTCAGCCCTTACCATCTATTCCCACTTCTGCTTCTAGAGGGAGCTTCTAACTCAGTAATCCACCCTGAAGCATCTCGCTCAAATATCAATGCTCTCATTACCTGGACTTCCACAGGGCTTCCTAGTAGGGGAGGACCTGTCTCTCCAACAAGCCTGAAGTGTGATTCCTTCTAGATGGGCCGTGAGAACATTGATGTCACTCGGCCTCAGTTGCCCACTGTACTGCCAGGGGTTGGGGGCCATAGGCAATAGCCGACAGCCCCAGAGCTGCATTCCTACTTCTCTTTGGTTTGGTTTATGGTCTCAGACCCAGAGCTAAGACTGAGGCCAGAGGGGAAATCTTTTCTCCAGCCCCCACCCCTAAGGCTGGCCCAGAAAGGCAGCTTTCAATTCACACTCTAGCCAAGTGTGGGCCGAGCACCCAGAAAGACATTAGCATCCCTCCAAGGAGTATGGGATGGAGGCAGCAGCCACTTGTCTGGCATGGGCTGTGGTTGGGTGATCCCAAGACTTGCCCTCTGCCATCTGGGCTTCCAGGAGCCCCTGGCCCACCTGGATAGACCAGCCACGCTAACTGTGGTAGAAGTGGCAGACCCAGCCCCTGATGCCTGATCATGCACCTGACTGCCTGTGCCTGTGCGCCTTCCAGCCATTAATCACTGGGGTCTTAGAGGAGGAAACAGCGATAAACCCAGACCCAGAAGGGCCACCCAGATATATTGTCCATCCAATTCCACACCTGCAGGGCCAAGCTCAATGCAGCTCCTTCCCCCACCCCCACCTACCTCAGGACCCTGAGCAGGCTGGGGCCCGGCCCCTGCCCTGTACAAACCGCACTTCTCCAGTAGCCTGGCCAGCCATCAGACCCGCCCCCTGTCCTTCCCTGCTCTCACTCTGGCCCCTACCGTGCATGCATGGGTACCTCTGCCTGGAGCCCCTTCCTCTAACACCCTCTTTCTCCTACCTGGAATCACAGTCTCTTCTTGTCAAACTCGATTCTGGCACTTCCTCTTCTAAGATTCCCCGTGTGCCCCTCCTCACCTGGCTCTCCAATCCTTTTCTCCTCCAGGGTCCCTGGCTACTCCATTCACATTGCTACCCATTGACCACCAAGGCCCTTACCTTCCCAGGAGCTGGGATCCCCACGGGCAGGACCACAGCCGGCTCACCACTGTGGCCCCAGCATCAGCCAACATGGGGTCAGATGGAGACAGTCCTCACAGGTGAAATGGGCCTGGGGAGGCCTGATAATTGCCCAAAGGATGCCCTGCTGGGGCTGTGAGAGTTGCAGTACAAGAGCACGGAGGACACAGAATGTCGGGATCCCATAACAGTTAGTGGGGAGCCACAGATGGTGGTTGAGCTGGAAAGTGACAAGAGGAAATGGTGGCTCAAAGCTGAATTTGGGGCAATAAAGACGGGAATCAGGAGACCTAGATGGGCAGAGCAGGTGTAGGGGTCCTGGGAGACTGCGTGTCCCTCTCCTGCCCCACCCCAGAGTCAAGTGAGAGCTAAGCCCAGAGAGTGTCTGCATTGAGTTAAGGGAAAAGGGAGGGTTTGACCAGGAGAGCACAACCCCTCCTCCCTGAGCAGGGAGAGTGGATGCAGCCTGAGGTCACCAGCAGCCTTCATGCTTGTGTCATGGGTTTGTAGCTCATCAATCTGAGGAGGACAAGAAGGTTCTGGTAGATTGGGAACATATTCCAGCGTTGCACCTGGAAACCCTGGAGGAGCACAGAGTCCAGACATTGATTAATTACACCAGGAAAAACCCATCCACAGAGAAAGTAATTTCTGCATATTTGTGTGCCACAAATACCTGGATACCAATGCAGAATATGTCAGGGTGATCCCAGTGCTCTGCAGCTAGTCACAATACATTCAGTGGAGCAGAGCTGAGTGGTTTAAAAAGTAAATAACAAGGAAACAGGACTGTCTTTTCCCCAGATGTAAAGGTGAAATAAATGGCTTTTCTGAGCAATGGCAATGATCCCAGTAAACATCGTGTGGATCCGCCTGTGAGTGTGGCACGGAGCAAAGGTGGCTTACCTCTGTCATCCCGATGGCACCCGAAGGTAAGATGATTTCCCCACTGGGCGCCCTGCCAGCCCAGGGAGCAGAGATGCTGATGGCCCCAGGAGGCAAAGGCATGTAGTTTTCCTAAACTCTAACAAAAAGGAGCCCAAGAATGAAGGAAGGAAATACAAATGTACTCCTGGGCACGTCGCAAACCAAAACTTCCTCTGTTAAATATCTGAGTCACTGCACATTTATATTAGATTTCCCTTTGACAAGCAGAGAAAACCTCATATTGGTATACGCATGTGGTACTCCTGATTCTAGACAACACATGGACAAAATCCTTCCTCTTCCGGGTAAAAAGACACAGGTAACACCGTGGAGGCAGCCTCACACACCTCTTAAATCAGCCACAGTGAGCAGAAACACAGGCAGGTGTGTGAACAGGATGGCTCTGTGGAGCTGCCAGCCCCCTCAGCAGCCCACCCATCCCAGCCAGGCAGCCCGAGAGACTTGTCCCCACAAGCAAGCCAGGCAGGTGGAATCGTGGAATACCAGGTCCTTGGGTCTCAATCTCACAAGCCCCTCAGGAGACCAGGGGTATTGCTGTATTTTACAGGCAGGAAGTCGAGGCCCCAGGTCACACAGTGGGCAAGGGCAGCGCCAGGACCTCCACCCTCCCCCGTCAGCACCAGAAGTGGGGCGCACCCTCTCTTTCTGCTCTCGCCTGCAAAGCCGGAGCATTCCATTGTTTGGTAAATACAGTTTGCAGGGGGCGAGGAGGATTCCGATCTTGGAAGAGCACTGGCTGGACAGTGGGGCCCAGGGCCCAGTAGGGCCGGCAGGAGGACGATTAATGACAAGGATCCTACTTGGAGGTCGGGCAAGGGCCCAGCCAGCGCCGGGTGTTTACAGCTCGCTCGTCTGTTTGGGGCTTGCAAATCCGTGTCAGATGTTAATGGAACAGCATCATTTTTCTGCCGAGGTGGCATCGCTGGGGTTGTTTGGATGAGGCAGCGGTGGGACTCGGTCTGGGAGAGGCTTCGATGGAAGTGGGTGGCTCACCAGGGCGGCCCGGGTTTGCCGGGGGGTATCCATCAGCCATCCACAGCCCAGGTGGGCCCCTGCGGGCACCCCACCTAGCACCCCACTCACCACAGCCAGTCCCTCTAGCCACAGGGCTCTGTGGACAAAAACTTTAAAGTTGCTGCCAAAAAAAAAATTTACTCCAAAATATGAGAAAGAACTGAAAACTAGAAATGAGTAAGCGTTTAAGCATTGGTACAGGCCAGCCCAGCACACACGCCCCAAGGCCCAGGGCCTCCCCTGCACCTCCTACTGCGCTTGGGTGCCAGGTCCACCCACGGAAGTTCTCAGGCCAGGCCTGGCCACCCAAGGCAGCGCTGCAGGCCATTACTGCCCTTGATAAGGCCTAGAGGGCAGACATCAAAGCCCGGGTGGGGCCACCTCTCCCTGGCCTCAGCTTCAGTGGGGACGTCCCCTGCTCCTCCAGGTGGAGGCAACCTTGCCATCAGGAAGGCAGAGGCCCAGTGAAAGGAAGCAACCTGCCCCAGGTCACACAGTGAGCCAGACCCTCTGAACAGGCTTGCAGAAGGGTGGGGGAGTGCCCCACAGGGGGCTGTTGGGAAGTGTTGGGGGGCACTCAGGGAGGCAGGGGCCCTGGAGCACCTCTATGTGGGGTCAGCACCATCATCCCCACTCTGGAGATGAGGAGACTGAGGCTGCTCACAAGGCCACACGGCCAGGCTGGGCAAGGACCTTCCAAGGGGGCTTAAGGGGATGAAGCCTCCCGCTAACCCTGGCTCTGCTGGCTCTGCTGGCTCTGCTGGCTCTCACCCCCCTCTCCTCACCTCCCTGCCTCCTAGCTCTTCCTCAGCAAGCTGGCTTCTGTCCCAGGGCCTTGGCACAGGCTGTCCCCTCTGCTCACACTCTTCTCTCAAACCATCTAAGCCTGCCCAGCCCATGACCCAGCCCTGTCCCCTCCATGGGTCAAGGCTTAGGGAACGTGCTAAGTGGTCGGCCAGCCTGAGGAAAGCTTGTAGTGCCCTGCATAGCACACAGTAGGTGCTCAGGAACTGTGACCACACTGGTCACGGAGTCACTGAACAAGATCATCGGTGTTGAATCCGGATGTCTGATACCTTCCATCTGAGTGCTTATATCACCGTCACCACTGGGAATTATTATTAAGGAGACTGCTTTCATGAGGCCTGGAACACAGCTTGGATTTTAAAATCAGTAACAGCTCTCTTTTTTTTAACCCTGGCCAGTCAGCCCTCTCAACTTTCCCTTCCACAGTACCCTCCAGCCTCTTGATACTGCAAACAAGGAGGGCAGAGACTCTTGGCAGTCATATGTCCCAGACAAGACCTGCCTCATTGTCACCATCCACCAATCAGGCTCCTTGCCCAGGGCTGTGCAGCGTCTGGGACAGGCACAGAGCTCAGGCTAGGCTGGGGCAGGCAGGGGACAGAGACCCACCTACCTAGGGGAAAGGGGTGGGCCTCTTTGCAGCCTGTGGAGGGAGAGCCACCGTGGGGACGGCACTGGTGCCCCTTAGATGAGCTCTGAGTCCCACCCTGCCCTTCCACTGGCTTAGGCCCTGGCTGCAGCCATCCACATCCTTACCCCACACCCACAGCCCTCCTTCTGCAGGCCTTACAAGGTGCCTCCCGGCTGCCAGCTGCAGAACGTCTCTCTGCAGGTCTCTCGTATAAGCCCAAGGGCCCTGGAGCTGACCTGCTTGGACTTAAATTCCTGCTCTAGCAGCTGAGAGACTCTGTGCCTCAGTTTCCTCATCAGTAAAATAGAGACGCTCAGAAGACCTCCCTCGGGGCAACTGTGAAGCATAAACGAGGTAACACAGCACACGTGCATCAACCACTCGACTCAGCTAAGCTGATTTTCACTGTCACCTTCCCAGCACTCACAACACACCTGTAATATTTTTTCCCCTTAGTTACCATCACACTTGCCATTAGCCCTTAAGTCCCAGCACCTGCCCCAGCCCCAGGAACTAAATAACCTCACGCAATTGTCCTCCTTGTTCCCGGCCCTGCCCTGCCCCCACGTGGTGATTCCGGGTATGGCTCCAAAGGTTCGCAAATTGAACCCTATTTTGCCAACTGAAGGTTCAGGGACTACTGGCTCTGGGTCCAGCCGGGGCCAAACAAAGGAACTGGGCACCTAGATAGGCAGAGCCCTGCAGAATAGACTGAGCTGCCCGAGGTGCTGAGCTCCCCACCAGGTATGGAGATGATGGGCACATGGCAGGGGGAGGGGAGAGTCCCCTGCCTCCGCCCCACCAGCAGCAGGCTGCAGTCCTGGAGAGCCCACTCCACCTGCTCCTGAACTGCAGGCCCCCACCCAAGGGCCTGCGACATCCCTCCACTGTGAGGGTGGCCCCAGGGCCCTACTCTGAGCCACTGCAGACCCTCCTTTCTGTTCAGCCCACGGGGCTTATGTCTGACAATCCCAGGGTCTGGCTGCCTGCCTCTGCCTCTGCTCACGTTGCTAGAAACATCACCTCCCATGGGTCAGCTCCAGGGGCCCCTGCAGACTGCCCTTCCCAGCTGGAGGCATGTCTCCCCTACACACTGTCCTGTGGTCCTGTGTTCCTGTGGTCCTGTGGTCCTATGTTCCTGTGGTCCTGTGTTCCTGTGGTCCTATGTTCCTGTGGTCCTGTGTTCCTGTGGTCCTGTAGTCCTATGTTCCTGTGGTCCTGTGTTCCTGTGGTCCTATGTTCCTGTGGTCCTGTGTTCCTGTGGTTCTGTGTTCCTATGGTCTTGTGGTCCTGTGTTCCTGTGGTCCTGTGTTCCTGTGGTCCTATGTTCCTGTGGTCCTGTGTTCCTGTGGTCCTTTGTTCCTGTGGTCCTGTGTTCCTGTGGTCCTGTGTTCCTACGGTCCTGTGTTCCTGTGGTTCTATGTTCCTATGGTCTTGTGGTCCTGTGTTCCTGTGGTCCTGTGATTCTGTGGTCCTGTGTTTCTGTGGTTCTGTGGTCCTGAGGTCCTGTGGTCCTGTGGTTCTGTGGTCCTGAGGTCCTGTGGTCCTCTGGTCCTGTGGTTCTCTGTTCCTTTGGTCCTGTGTTCCTGTGGTCCTGTGGTCCTGTGTTCCTATGGCCTTGTGTTCCTGTGGTCCTGTGGTCCTGCGGTCCTATGGTCTTGTGTTCCTTTGGTCCTGTGGTCCTGCGGTCCTATGGTCTTGTGTTCCCATGGTCCTGTGGTTCTGTGATCCTGTGGTCCTGTGGTCCAAGCAGCAGGTGTGGGTCCCATTCCACTGTGAGCAGCAAGGGCCTTGGTGGACTCCTGGGCAGAACTGGCTGATAACAATGGCTGCCCCAGGTTGTCAGTCTTGGTGAAAGCTGAGGCAGATTCTCCACACACTGGCGGACACACACTAGCCACTCAACAAACAACTGTGGAATCCAGCGAGCTTTGGAGGGCGGGATTGGGGGCAGTTTGCTTGCATGTGTTCACTGCACCGGGCACTGACCTTGCTCCCCAGAGCAGGGCAGGGTGCAGGGACAGACAGGCCCGAATCTTGGAGGCGTGACCCACAAAGTTCACTGCTGGTCAGCAGCTCCCTTCCAAGTGGGAGCTTGAGAACTCGGCCACTGCCCACCAGGCTGGTGGCACTCCTGTGCGCAAATGCTTCACCTTTACAGCCTGGTGGGCGGATGGCAGAACGAGCCACACAACCACCTGTGGTGAAGGGGCTGGAAATGACAGTGAGCAAAGGATATTTCTGAAGCACTCAAGTCCCATCCAAGGAGGGCTTCAAGTTGCATTGGTGTCGCGTGTTGGAGTTCCCAGGGAAGGTGGGTCTGGGCTTGGGGAGGGGCTGGAGGCTCTTGGCTGTCTGAGTCCTTGGACCCCCTCCTCCCCTCTACCCTACAGCTGTCAGTGAGACAAGGACCTGCCATGTTGGAGGCCATGGGTCCTCCATTCTTGAGACGACACTGGTGGCCCTGATCTCAGTCCTGGCCTGTGCACATCATGGGATGCAAGATGCCCGAACAAGGCAAAAAGAGCCCCAGAAGTGAGAATGAGGCTCCTGGTGGCGGCCGATGGGTGCGGTGATGGAGGCCCAAGTGAAGAAGGGGCCTTGGCCCAGCCAGCATCTGCAGGAATGAACTGCACTCCCCCTGGGGGTTCTGTGGACACCTCCATGGCTGGACTCGCCAGGTCCCCAGGGTTGGCCCTCTTCAGCCTCAGCCTGCCCTGTGGAGGGAGGAGACCCGGTGGCCAGGATGCAGGCTGGGACTCTGTTTATCCATCTGTGACATGGAACTCACCCTCCCAACTTCACTGTCACAGGGCAGTCAGCACTGACCCCAAGGTTAGGGGAGAAGCCACAGCCAGGGGCACGCTTGGGGCCACATGGCTCCTGGCATTTGAGTGTCTGTCGGGGAAGGGTTGTACTTGCTGGTTCACTGCAATAACATCAGAGTTAGGCTGGACTGTGCAAAGGACTGAATGCTTCTGGGTGTGCATCTGTGCTGGGGTGCATGTGTGTGTGCCCAATGGACTCAGCCAAACCTCACATCTGTGAGTCCAGAAGAAGCTTCTAGAGACTTCCTGAGGACATCCTCAGGGCTGGGACTGGCAGAGCCAGGGTCTCAAAGGCTGCTGCCATACCTGCACTCCCGGAGGGTCTCTTCTGCCCACTCCTGCCGGCCAGCCTGGGGCGCTTCATGTGACTTGGCTGGGCAACCCAAGGCTTCTCATGAGGAAAGCAGGCAGCCGGAGCCTCCCCACCACCCTTGCTGCCAGGGCGAACAGCTGCAGTTGGGGCAGAAATGACACAGACATGGTTCTGTACAAAACCTGAAATATTTTTACTTTTTTAAAACTTTGATCTAAGTTGCCTTAGACCTCATGGACTTGATACAAGAGTAATATGAATTGGGAAATAAAACACTTTAATAGCCACGATAAACTTTGTTAGAAATGTACATGTTGCCAAAATAATAATAATAAAATTAAAAAAAAAGAGAGAGAGAGAACAGCTTGATGTCCAGGTTAGATTATATAAATGTTCAACAAGGACAGGGTAAAGGAAACTTTAAAAACACCGGTTCTGAGTAAGCCTGGGGCCCCGAGAGACTCCCCCTCTCCCAGCCTCAGGCCCTGGGGACTGCGTCCCTCCAAACAGGACAAGTGGGAGTGGAGTGGATAAGGCCTCCACCAAGCTGCCTCTCCCTGTGGACAAAACATCCAGGTAATGGGTATATAAACAAAGCTCATAAGAAATGTACAAATATAAAAAGCTACAAACATTAATAAATTACAGCATCACAAAACACGGAAACACTTCACAAGGTGCTAGTAAAATAACTGTATCCCCCAATCCCCTCATCATACAAGAAGGAAAACAAAGAGCTGGTATTAAAGTTGAAGATTCATCTTCAAAATGTGTCTGAAATAGATCTTTTGTGTACTATTTGCTTCTGTAAAGACAGAGTGTAAGGCTGCACAGACATCACTTGTTTTTCAGGCAATACCTTAGTTTCTAAAAGAAAAAAATAATAATTAATAGTAAAAGGAAAGAAGGAAAAGGAAAAAGCATCAGAACCCAACTGTCCATCAGACTCAGCAAAAAACTCGTATAAATGTTAATGAAGAACTCTATAGAAAGAAATTCCTAAAGATACTTTTACTCTTATAAAAAAGAAGTTATTTAAAAAGCTATTTACACGCTACATTCTATGAAAAATATGCTTCAGGAAATACATCTAAAATTAAAATACAGGATTGCCTGAGAAACAAATCCAGCCCCTCCGTGTCAATGGCGGACACACCACCCAGGTACGACCCATGCAGGCGACACCACACGCTGACACGGGAGAACAGACAAGTGCCGACCGAAAGTCCTCGGGCTGCCCGGCTGCTGTCCCTACCCCACCAGTCCCAGGGCATGAGTGCCTTGGCTGAGAAGTGCTTCTCCGGAGTGTGGCGGCAGGACAAGATGGTCCCCGCCACATGGCTTAGCCTGGGCCTCCCAGGCCCCAAGGTGTGGCTGAGCCCTTGCCCTTTCCTGGGGACCCCACAATGGCTCCCCTGTCTGCTAACACACCAACCCGGCTGCCAGTCTTAGCTGCCCCCGAGAAATGCTCCTGGGCATTCAGGCCGACACCCACCATCTTGTTGCCACCTGCCAACCAGGAAGCTCGGGGCAGACCCTTCCTTGCCCGCCAAGCACTGTCTGGACTTGGCTGAGAATCACTCAGGAAGAGAAGGTGGGACATAGACATCCCACTTGCTCCTTCTCTTTCTGTGTTCTTTGCCTTTTTTTAAGCCCCTGGAGGCTGCCAGCCTGGGGCCAGCTCTGACTCTGGGGCTGGTGAGCATTGGCTCACTCTGCCTTCCTTGAAGGACTCATGCTCTCAGCAGAGCTGCAGAGGCCCTGCAATCACACCCACGCTCAGGGGGGCCTGGAGGCTGTCCTTAAAGTGGAATGAATGGTCCTCAAACTTGCAGGGCCGCTTTTCTGGGACAGGTCACTCTTAGCAACTTGAGAAAAGACGTCCATTTTCAAATCGAGGGGCCGTGCTGGGCTTGCTCCACCAGCTCAAGGGACAGACGCTCGTTGAGGAGATGGCAGCCAGGAAGAGGCAAGGCCCTCCCTGGTGAGGCAGCTTGGCACCCTCCCAGGAGGCATATGTTTTCGCGGGGCTCCGGGGGTCCTGAGCGGAGCAGAAGGATCCTGGCTTTCCACACCTTAAAGGAGCAGTTTCCCGTTCCGATGAATTTTCAAAATTTTCCCAAGCCTCTGCTTGGCGGTTGCCATGCCCTTTTTTGTACGTTTTCCTAGAGGAGTGGGGGTAGGGACATAAAAAAGAAAGGTGAGCTAGATGGCAAGGGGCACGCGCACCAGTGCGGGGGAGGGTCCTAATGACACCAAGGGGCAGCCTGCAGCTCCCCGTCTGCAAAATGGGCCTATGAGGCCCCAGCTCCGGGCTCAGCACCCCTCAGGTGTCCAGGATCACTGGCAAAGCCTCTGCTTCAGAGGCCGTGTCCTCAAGGGCCCTTGGAAGGTAGGATGGGCATGGACTTGGGGATGGCACTACGAGGAGGACATGAGGATGCCTGGGCCCCACCCCCAGTAACAAGGCCAGGAGCCACTGCCAGCACCCCGTGCCACATCACCCAGTCTCCACAGCTGAATGGCCCCACAGCTGGGGTGCAGGGGTGTAGGCAGATCAGGGGCTGCGCACGCCCCCTGAGCAGGGGCATGAAAGCGCACATGTCCTGTGCCATGGGACACGCTCACATGACCACACAACTAACTTGGACCGCAGCACCCTGCCACCCGGGGCCCAGGAGCCCCTCCCGATGTGCTGCCCTCTATCACGGGCCGAGTCTGCAGTCTGGGGCTGCCCAGGGAGGCAGGCTGGGCAGGGGCTGCAGCCCTCCAGCAGGCACAGTACCTTTGGCAGCGGTGCTGTTGTTCGGAGACGACGCAGAGGGCCGCCTCTGTGTAAGAAAGACCCCAGGGGCCATGGGCTGGGAGGCGCGGCCAGCCTGGGCCCCGGTGAAGGCGCCGGCGGCTGTGTACTCATGGTCAGCCAGACTGCTGCTATGCGACTCAGATGGGGGCTCTGGCGAGCTGCCCTCCTGCGAGGCTTGGCTGCTGGCCGTGCTGGTGGAGGCTGGGGTGGTGGAGGCCGGAGTGGTGGAGGCCGGGGTGGTAGAGGCCGGAGTGGTGGAGGTGGAGGTGGTGCCAGCAGAGGTGGAGGTGGAGGTGGAAGGGGAGGCGGTGTTAGGAGTCAGCTTCCTCTTGGCACTCTTTTTTTTCCTGCTTTTCTGCTCCTCCTTTGAACAAAATACGCAGGGCAGCCTCAGACGCATGGCCAGTGGGCCATCAAAGCAGGGAGCTGCCCGCACGGCCTTGCTGAGGGCACTCAAGCGCAGCAGGACTGGGCGGCAGGGGTCTGAGGCCTGACTCTGGGCCACCTGGGACACAGGACTCGTGGGGACAGGGCGCCAGTACCCACAGCAGCTGCCTGGCCTCCCCATCAGTGTGAGTTAACCTAGCAGTTGAGCCTGTAGGATGGCGCTCCCACCCCATCACCCGACTCAGCGGCCATATGCATCTCCTAGTGCTAGAAGAATATTCACTTTGATCCTAATTAACTTCCTTGGGCACCTAGATGAGGTCGGGCCTGGTCTGGAGGGTATGTGGGGCTCTAGGACCCTCTGTTTCTGAGCTGGAATAAGCTGAAGGTGGGCGACAAGATTGGCAGGAGCATATATAGACAGAACACATCATCTTCCGACTGAGGGCAACTCAAAAACACCCGCGTGACAGGGGAAGGGGAAGCGGGAGGGAAAGGGGAGGGGAAGGGAAAAGGGAGAGGAGGGGAGGAGGGGGAAGGGGGAGAGGAGGAGGAGTGGAGGGAGGAAGAGGGGAGGGAGAGGGGAGGGAGAGGGAGGGGAGGAAGGGGGGATGAAGGACAGAAAGGGAGAAGGGGGGAAGTGGGTCTCTCTCCAAGCTGCTGTCACACCAAAGAGCAGCCCAGCCTTGGCAGTAATGGAGCTGTCCAGTGTCAAGGCCCCAGATGTCAATTCCTAGCTCCCCCGGACCCCACATGGGGAATTTAGGGCCTGAGGGAATAGGGCACTCTCTAATCAAATGTCCCCAAGCCTGTGACCGCCCCTGGCTCAGGGGGTCTGTGCGTGGGGTAGAGAAACAGGTGCCTTGGAGAGCCTGAGCCCAGGTGGGGGTAGCGGGGACGTGGCTGCCATGTGTCCCTCTCCTTTGCCCCTCCTCACCTGCTGGGAAAGCTTAGCTGCAGCAGCCGCCAGCCCAGTCTCGATGGAGGCGACCCGTGTACCCTCACGCACAGGCCTGTCCTGTCTCGGCACCGATGGCCCAACCCTTGCTGTGGAAGAGAAGGGCCAGCCCCGTCAAGCTGTAGGCCATGGCCTATCCACCCCTCCTGGTTTGGGGCTCCCCTGCCCCCACCCCAGCCTGTCCCCCTGGCCAGGCAGGCCTGAGCACAGGGCTCTCCAGATGTGAAGCCACTTTACCACAGGGCAGAGTCAGCTGCCCCACCCAAGGGGGAAGATGCCACAGTGGGGTCTGCATGGGGCACAGCCCAGGAGGCCCAGCAAGATGAGAGAGACTGGGCAGGCGGGTAAGGGTAATGTGGAAGGTGGTCTCACCCCACTGGCTGCCCCAGCAGGTGTCTCTCAGCCACCATCAAGGGGGTGCCCCCTCACAGAGCTGCCCATTGAGGAAGAAACCAGAGAGGGGCTGGCCAGGGGAGTGAGGACTTTTGAGTGGGGGCTGCATTGAAGCACATCTGGGCTCCCAGATCCCCAGAAGCAAAGCAAAAGTGAAACCCATGGCACTCCTGCAGGTAGCTGACCATCCCCAGTGAGATGGGCTGCCCAGCTGTCAGGACAGGACAGGCATAGAGCTGAGCCCACATTCTCAGGGGCTGGAGGGACCACAGACAAAGTCACAGCTGCCATACTAAGTGTCGGGTGGACCCCCCACCCCTGTCCCAGCACTACCTACCTGTTGGGCTGTAGGGAGCATCGTCTGAGCCTTTCCTTTTTTTCGACCGGGACTTGAAGACGGGGTTGTCTTCGTCTGACTCCAGTGAGGGGTAAACTAGAGGAAGGCAGAGGGAAGGCGGGGTCCGCTGAGTGCAGGGCAGGGTCATGGGGGGCAGGGGCTGCAGGTGGCCACAGACCTTCCTCACTGGCGACCCCAGGGCCTATGGTCAGGTCTGCCAGGCTGTGCCACTGTCGGCTGCGATGGAAGTTGCCCATGGTAAGGACACCCCAGACATAGGCATAGGTAACCCAGAGATTATCCAGAGGGGCAGGGACTCACCAGACAAGAGGGCGCCTGCATCTACCTGACCAGCCTCATCTGTCCAGCCTGGCCCACGTGCCTGCGAGCCCCTGGCCTCTAATGGCTGCCCTCCGTACATCTGTTCACGGAGCTTGGAATCCCCAGAGGCCCCACCTGGAGGAAGCTGCAGCAGAGAGTAGGGGACCAGGGAAGGATGGGGCCCCACAATCAAACTAGGGCATCTCAGCTCCTGCAAGAAACACTTTGAGGCTCCAGTAAAGGTTCTGTTTGTTGAAAAGTCTCTGCTGCTATGAAAAAGGAAATTGTCTAACATCCACAGAACTGGGTCGGCTCTGGCAGCCCCAGCCATGCCTTGCAAGTCTTGGTGAAGGGAGCCCTGCAGGGCACGACCTGTGGCTGGAGCTGCCCAAACACGGTAATGCGGTGACCTGTGGCCCTCACAAGCCAAGTGCCACCCTGCACTTACTGCAGGTTGTGGTCCTTCAACCTCTGAGGCCTGTCAAGGAAGGTCCAGGACCCAAGGTTCAGGAGAAGGCAAGCAGGCGCCCGGCGCCACACACCTCCACAGAGCGCAGAAAACAGGAGTTCACTTTGCTGTCATTCTGTTTGTCATACTAGGGCAGACCCCACTACTAAGCCCAAATCTGTCTGCCAGATGTGGGCCAAGGCCAGCCTCGTTCACAGGAGGGTTTCCCAAGGACAGCAGTCAGAGGCCAAGGGTTTTGCTGAGCTGAGGCCGCTGTAACTTGGAGAGCTCCGTGTTTATGCTACTGTCTCCGTTCTCAGCCAGGTCTGCTAGGGCTGAGCGTGGACCCTGCCCCACACAGGAGTGATACTCACCGTAGTCTGAGTCCTTGAAGCAGGCGTCCAGGTGGTCCTGCTCTTCCTCATAGTCATCCAGGTCCACGCTGTTCTTGGCAGCCCTCTTCAGCAGTCGCTTGCCTGCACTCTTGCCGCTGCCACTCCCATTCTTCCGGGCACCATGAGCCGCCAGCGAGCTCCCCTTGGCCTGGCCGGCGCCCCACGTGGTCTGCAGGCAGGAGTCGGAGGCCTGCAGGTTGGCCATGGACAGCATTCCCTGAATGGCTTCCTGCGTGCTGGGGGAGGCCGGGGGCTGGCTAGGGGCACAGAGAAACAGGCACTCAGCCCAGCACTCTTGGCCTGCAGCCCATGGCCCGCACAAACTCCCAGCCTGGGTGGCAAGCAGAGGACGTGGAGCAGAGAGGGTGGCAGTGAGGTGATGACTTCTCCCTTGGAGGAGACCAGCCACTCCCCCAATCCAGCTCTGCTCATCCACCCATACTCCACAGGGAGGGCTGGAGGCCTGGGGACAGAGATGGGCATGGAGAGGAGACTTGGGAAGACAGCAGATGGGAAGGGGAGGCCAGACCCTAACATGGTCACACTGTGGTCTCTCACCTTAAAGTCGGCAAGCAGACTCAGTGACCTCCCTCCTGTACCCCAGCCACTCTGTATACCCCCTTGGTCCACCCCGTGCCT
Organism: Aotus nancymaae; assembly: GCF_030222135.1. NCBI lineage: Eukaryota > Metazoa > Chordata > Mammalia > Primates > Aotidae > Aotus > Aotus nancymaae. The sequence continues at coordinate 25,568,737 of NW_026988455.1, forward strand.
CTCTCCAACTGCAGAACTAGCCCTGGGCATTCTCTACCACACTTTGCAGGGAACATTCCCACATGTCACCCTAAGATGGGGCAGTGCAGCCCACTCCCTTCCATGGCACACGCTAGTGACCAGCAACTTCTCTCCACACCCACACCTGCACCCACACCTGCATCTACACCTGTACCTACCCCCAGGCCTGCACCTGCATCTACACCTGTACCTACACCCACACCCACATCTACACCTGTATCTACCCACACACCTGCACCTGCATCTACACTTGTGCCTACCTCCACCCCTGCACCCGCATCTACACCTGTATCTACCCACACACCTGCACCTGCATCTACACTTGTGCCTATCTCCATCCCTGCACCTGCATCTACACCTGTATCTACCCACACACCTGCACCTGCATCTACACCTGTGCCAACCCCCAACCATGCACCTGCCTCTACACCTGTACCTACACCCACACCCACACCTGCATCGACACCTGTATCTACCCACACACCTGCACCTGCACCTGCAACTACACCTGTGCCTACCCCCACCCCTGCACCTGCATCTACACCTGTATCTATCCACACACCTGCACCTGCATCTAAACCTGCACCTACCCCCATACCTGCACCTGCATCTACACCTGTGCCTACCCCCGCACCTGCACCTGGATCTACACCCACACCTGCATCTACACCTGCACCTACTCCCACACTTGCACCTGCATCTACACTTGCACCCACCTGCACATGGACCTGCAGCTGCACCTGAACAGGCACATCTGCACCTCAGCTCACCCCCTTCTGGCAGGCTTCACACAAACTCCCGGGTTTTCTCTTTGCCCCGCCCCCCACTCCCCGCTGCTCTCAGCTTCAGGTGGCCCCTCCCATAGTGCCCAGTCTGTCTCTCATCTGCATCCTCATCCTCTGCCCCTCATCTGTGCACACGCCTCCTCCTGTCTACACTGGCTCCCCTCCTTCCAGAAGAAGCTTCTGAAACACCCGGTATGTGATCAGCCTGTCTAGGTTCACAAAGTGGTGAGATGGGATGACTACTGTCACCCCACAGAACCAGAGGCTTGAATGGCAAGGACCCCAAGGCCAAGTCCTGGGCTCCTTGGGGACTTCCCTCCATCCCTAACCCCTTAATGGGGCCCTGTCCCACCCCAGCCCACGCCTTCCCCTGTGGCCAGGACCCTCAGCTGTCCGTTAACCAGAACTATCTGGGCAGTTTTACAAATGTCAAGGCCCAGGCCCCACCCGCAAACTCTGAGTCAGGGGTCTGCCCTGGGCTCCAGATGCTGTGTGTAGCCCAGCAGGTACCCCCCTGCAACGGCTCTTTCTAGTCCTCACTCCTGCCTACTTCCCTGTGGCCCAAACCCAGCCCCGACAAGGCAGCCCACCCCACCATATAGGGCCTGCCTAAGCAAGTGCAGTCACTCCTGACCTCGCTAACATCTCGCAGGACTATAGCAGAGGCCCAGCCACACCTGTCACTGCATACGTGGGGCACACAGGATGCCTGCTGCCCTCTCCCTCTGCTCCCTGGACCCACCCCTCCAGGACTCCTGTGTCAGCATCACTGTCTCTCAAGCTGCCCACCCCCTTCTCCACCACTTCCCAGAAGCACTGGAGCACTTTCAGTAAAACCATTCAAATGAGAGAGGCTGGCAAGCCTGTGGCTGTGAGCGCACTCAGGCACTGTGTGGGGGCTTGTGTGCCCAGAACCCCTCCCCAGAGACAGCACACATGTGAGACAAGAAAGAGGCCAATGCAGTGGCAGGGAGGCTACCCAGCTCTGCATGCCTGGCCCCCCTGTGTCACCAGACACAGAGACTGAGGCACCCGAGGCAGCATCCCCACCGGAGCAAGTTCTTGCTCAGAAGCAAGAGGGCTCCTAAGACTGAGGCTCTGCTGGCGCAGGACAAGGAGAGGAAGCTGCTACAGGAAGCCCAGACACAGAGGGAGTCCTGGGGCTGGTGAGGCAACCTGGACAAAAGCTGCCCATACAGGACAGCTCTGAGGCCCGAACCCACTGCTCTCTGAGGGTCCAGCAGACTCAGGGGGACGTCCTGTGCCAGGGGAGGCTCCCTCACTGCAGCCCTCACCAGCCCAGCTTCCAGGCCTTCTCTGAGACACACTGGACTGCACCGCTTTTTGGGTTTCACAGGAACTGAACAGGATTGAGGTTCAAAAGCCACAACAGTGGGAAAATCAAGCATGGTCAGCCTCTAGAGCTCATCAGAAGGCACTGCCAGGAGCCGCCCCCACAGTGCCAGGACCACACTGCCCCGCCACACAAGCCTCGGTGCTGAGGGCCTGCCTGAGCGAGTGCGGTCACTCCTGCCCTCACTGACAGCTCTGCAGGAACATGCTCTCCCATCCCCCACTCAGGAGCCAGCCAGAGCACGCAGCTTGCCCTGCAGCCTCTGGCAGGCCCTGCCCCGACTTCTCAAATGGCCTGCAAGGCCAGATAGACTGGAGGGCGAGGGGCCTGCACCCAGCCATGGGGGGTTGGCTAGGGACACCCACTGTGAGGGTCCATGCCATGCCATCTGGACAAACCAAGAGGGTGAGGCCTGCATGCCTACGTCCCACAGGGTTTCTGGTGAATCAATGAGCAACATTTAACTAGTTGGCATGGAAAATAATACATTAATCCCCCAATTATCATACCGAAATCCTCTCCTTTTCCCCCAGCAGTAAACACTGAGCAAACGATCCACAATAAATTAACATATTTTCCTCCATTTTCTTCAGCTGTTTTTTCCAAGTAGACCATACTTAAAACAGAGCAAATGGACCATCAAAAACTGACCTACGCTCCAAATGGGAGACTTTGGGAGAGGAACTGCCTGCAGCAGGATGAGGGGGGGCTGGCGCCCTCAGTGGCCCCTGGCAGGCACACTCCCCCAAGGCACGGGCTCGGCAGGGAAGCTCCGGGTCTCTTGTTATCAGTGTGTCCACGAATGGGCTGCCCAACTCCTGGGCTGAGAGTCACAGTCAGGAGCCCAGGACACAGCGCCTCCTCACAGACAGGCACAAAACCCTCCCCATCTCTGTCCCCATCTCCATGCCCCCTGCAAGTCCCCAGGTGCCCACAACAATGCACCTGGTGGCCTCCAGGCTCTTGGCTTTGTCTGCCCTCATCTTGGGTGGCCTCAGACACCCCCCACCTCCAGGGTCCCTAGGCCTCTCCATGGACCTCGGAGGGGCCTAGGGTGTTTAGGGGCCTCTCCCACCACTGAGGCCAGTCACTGAGGTGTTGACTAGCGCATACTTCTTCCCAGAGGACAGGCATCCCCAGAAGAGCTGTGTGGAGCACCACAGCCTCTGATTAGAAAGAGAAGCTCACAGCCAGGCTTCACCCCCAGCTACAAGCACATCTCTGCAGAAAGAGCTTAACATGGATAGAAACAACCTAGCGCCAAGCAGGAAATCTGTCCCCACTCCCAGTACAAGAAAGCACCTTACAGCTGGCTTTGTGATCAATATTATGTGAACATAATATTGCATGTGAAACAGTAATTTATGAAATAAAATACAGCTGATTGATTTAGCAAAAGCTCTTTTCAATCAAGCCCTTAATCCACCTTGACCAAGCCAGCCCCGCATCTGTCTAAAAGCAGGCCTGGCCTGCGGCTTCTGCCTGCCCACAGAGCAAGCTCGGGGCTGTGTGGAGCAGTTGGCAGCACGGCCTTGGGTTGCCCAGGGATTCTGGAAACCAGTCTCAGAGGCAGACCTTGGGAACTGAGTAGAACCCAAGCACGGGCTCTGTCTTCCTCAAGCCAAGTCACTGCTAGACAAGGGACCAGCCACGTGTGTACACCCAGACATCACTGCCCAGCACTAGTCAACCCTCCAGGACCCCAAGCTCAGGTTCCGGAATCAGGCAAATGGGGATTCTGGGCCTGCCTCTGTGGCTTCCTAGCAGTGTGGCCATGTGGAAGTGGAAGCCCTCAGAGCCTCAGTTTCCCCATCTGTGCAATGGGAATCTGCAGCTGTCATGAGGACCAGGAGGGCTGTGCTCCCCATGGCAGCTGCAGCCCCCAGGGGTACCATGAGGGGGCTGCAGCTCTGCCCCCTGGGTTACCCGTCTGTAGTATATGTGGAAATTCCCATAAGATTTCCACGTGAAAAAAAAAAAGTCTCGACACTTAAAACTAAAAACCTGTGGTTCTGAGAGAATTCTCCAGGGACCATAATAAGAAAAAAAAAAAACCTGTTTGAAAGTAAAGCCCCAGTGAGACCAACCAGTCCAGCATCTGTACCCTGTGGTGTGCCCTCCTGCCCAGGCCTGGGGGTGGCTCAGCACTGGCTCTAGCTGTGGGTCCACCTAACAGGTTCCCAGCACTGTGGCCAAGGGCCAGCCCTGGGCCTGCCTGGTCCCTGCTCTTGGGTGCTGCTGGGTGGTAGGGCCCACCTGCTAGGGTTGTACTCCATGGCGCCGACCTCCTCGCTGGCCTGCAGCAGGTCCAAGATGCCGGCTGCCGAGCTCCCGCTCTCCTTCTTGACTCTGGCATTGCGGCCGGGCTTGGTATCTGTGTCGATGTGCAGTGAACCCTCATCTGAAGAGTCGTCACTCTGCTGCTCAAGAGACAGGGCACCGGTCAGGGGAGGGTCCGGCCACCGAAGTGGCCTGGGAGTTGGGAGGGGAATACTTTTTCCCTTTAGGGATTAAATTAGGTTTTTTAAATGTTTTTAAAGAGCACTGCCCTTCTTATGAACACTGCTGGGTCAGATGAATGGCCAACAAACGGATGCACGGGGCAGATGCAGGTGCCAGAGCTCTCTCAGGACCACAAAGGACCAAACTGTCTTCACACTGTGCGCCGTATTCACAGAGGAACTCTAGTTCAAAGGAACCCTTACTCAAGGGAGCCCCAGTGTGTCACACATGTAAAGAGATGCCGCCACGATTGGATGGAGAGGTGCAGGCAGGGCCTGCAGCCCCAGAGGGACCTCCAGCTGGAGGAAAATAGCTAACAGACTTAGATCCCCATAACCTCCCCCAGCAGGGGGCTCAGCGGGGACATGCCCTCACACGTCCCGGCAGAGATGACCACTATGTCTTTGAGTTGGATGTGACCTTAGAACGCTCAGAAAAGCAGAGGCAAGAGTAAGAAACACCCTCAGACACCGCCCTGGAGTCACTCCAACCACAGCCTTGGGGACTGCCTAGAGATGGCCTCCGAGACCGAGGAGGGCCCGGAAGGCAGCTCACCTTGTACGGTGCCGAGTCCAGCTTTGGCTTCGTGACAGGCGTGGGCAGCACCGCCTTCTTATCCAACAAGACTGAAAGCACAACAGACGGGAGTCCAGCGGGCCGCTTGCGGGGAGCCGGCCACCCCGGGAGGACCTCTCAGGGACGGGCTGGGCCTCTCTCACACCCTCTCCCTGAAACCCCCTCCCAACTCACAGGACAAGTCCCTTTTCGGGGCGTTTTTCTTCCTCCTGATGGGAAACTCATCAATCTTGAGCTCGCCATCGTCCGACACGTACTCATACTCGTCCCGCACGGGCTTGGGCTTATCCTCCTTGAAGTTCTGCAAGGCCCCGAACACACCAGGGCTGGTCGGGGGCCTGAGTGCCTTGGAGCTAGGGCAGAAGCGAGCGGGTCAGCAACATCCACACAGCCCCATAGCCAGCGGACAGGTGGGATCTCCCAAGGGGTCCCCTGCCAGGGCCAGAGCAGGATGGCCTCCAGGAGGCAGACAATGCCCCGACTATTTGAATTTCCATCTGAAGAAGCCTCAGGCCCAGTTGAAGTGGGAGGAGGGCAGAGGGCCCAAGCCTCTGTGGACAGGAGGCCAGGCTGGGCCCTCAGCCCCTACTGTGGGAAGCTATCTGCCCACAGGAGGGGACATTCCCCAACCCCATGGCCTCCTACACAATGCTGTGCCCCCCCAACCCCACATTCAGGCAGAGAGAGCCCTGCCCCAGGCAGTTTAGATGCTCAAGCCAGTGACCCCCAACTGTCCCAGGGCCATTGGACAAGCTTAAGCTCTGACTCCAGCCTGCCTGGGAACCCTGGAACATGCTGAATTGGTTTTTAAAAGGAATAGGATCCAACTTTCCTATTTTTTTTCTCCATAGCTATGCTGGAAAAATAAACTCAGGGCCAGGGCTACAGGATAGATGTAACAGTCTAAAAAAATAGTGTGGCCAGGCACGGTGGCTCACGCCTGTAATCCCAGCACTTTGAGAGGCCGAGGTGGGTGGATCACGAGGTCAAAGATCGAGACCATCCTGGCCAACATGGTGAAACCTCATCTCTACTAAAAAAATACAAAAATTAGCTGGGCATGGTGGCGTGTGCCTGTAGTGCCAGCTACTCGGGAGGCTGAGGCAGGAGAATTGCTTGAAGCCAGGAGGCAGAGATTGCAGTGAGCCGAGGTTGTGCCACTGCACTCCAGCCTGGCGCCTGGTGACAGAGCGAGACTCTGTCTCAAAAAAAAAAAAAGCATGTAACTTGTCTCCCTGCGGGGGCGAAGGAGGACTACTTCAGAGTTTGGCCTGCAAGCAGCTCTGATCTTTGCCATCCCAAGGGTTTGAGGATAGGTTTCTCTCTATATAGTAGCTGAGACAACAGGCTGAGGCAGAAAAGTCTCGAACTTCAAACAGACACAGCTCCAATTCCACGCAAATAGAAGTAGACACCTGGATACAGCACCAGGGCGAGGCTGCTTCCAACGCTCTAAGTGAAGGGGCGGCGAACCCCGCTGCCTTATGGGCTGAGCCAAGAACACACGAGTGTTCACAGGCTAGAGTCATGCTGGCCTTTCTCATCACCATCCTCAACTCCCTAGCACCGTCACATAGTGAATGCTGTTTAACAGCTTCCCAGAAACCAAGAAGCAGAACTTCAGATAAAGCAAGCAACATGCCCAGGGCCATGAAGCTGGGCAGCCACAGGACCCCACAGACCTGCCCCTTGGCTGACCGGCCTAGCCTGTTGCCCTGAGCTCCCTGGCCCTCACAAGGCTCTGCCTGGACAATGCTCTCTCTCTCCACCACCCAGTAAGAGGCCCTCTCCTCCCATCCCTTCAATGAGGAAATTATGACCCAACCAAGTTAATAAGCGGCTGCTACAGAAAGTGGCCGCCCCTCCCACTGGGACCTGTCTGACTCTGGCCAGGTGTGGGGCCTCAGCAGGTGACATGACCCATGCACCAGGAGCACACACAGGCCCAAGTGTTGCCACTGGAACCATGAGGCTCTCAAGGCTACCACTGGGCTCAAAACCCTCAGCACCCCTCACCTCACCCCAAGGCTCATTCAGCAAGCACATACCTCCCAGACACATCCCCTAATCTCTGCTCAGCACCACCTCCTCCAGGAGGCCCTCCTGACTCCCAGATGGGTCACATCCTCAGCACCCAGGTCCCATGTTGGTTTCACACCAGGTCCTCCCCACTGGCCACTGGGCTCCAAGAGCCCAGGACTCTGTCCCCTTCTCACATCCTCAGCACCAGCTCACAAGAGCCACACATCTAACATTCATAGAGTCTCACAGCCTCCCTCCCTTCCTGAGGGACCCATCCCTCACTGCAGGTTGGCTGCATCTTCCAGCCCAGCCCCACCCAGGCATGTCTGCTTCCTCACACCCACCCTGCAGGGAGAATGTAGTGGGAGGCAGCGATGCAGCTCTGCTGGTGTCTAGGCCCTGAAGAAGATGTGCTGGGAACAGGGCTGTAGTCAGTGAGGTCAGCAGCTCAGAGGGAGAGGGGTCACCAGAGGTGTGTCAGCCAAAGGCTGTGTATGTATGGGGTGTGTGATGTACGGTATGTGTGGCTGTGTGTAATGCAGTGTATGGTGTGTGTGAGATGCAGAGTGTGTGCACATTGTGTGTGTGTGGTATAAGGCAGTGTGTATAATGCAGTGTGTATGGTGTGTGTGATGTGGGGTACGTGTGAGGTCACCCCTCCCTCCATCCAGGCACTCACATACCCGAGGAGTTTCTTGTTGGAAAAAGAAAAAGAGAACTTGTTGTCTTTGTTTCCAGCTAGAGGCGACTTCTCTAGCTTCTGCTCCTCTTCCATCTTCAGTAAGGAGTCCGGTTTGCTGTTCTGAAAAGCAACAGCAGGGCCGTCCCTGAGCCCCACAGAGGAGTGAGGGGTCAGGACCCCGACTAGTGTCAGTGGGCAGAGGCAGTTGCTGGGAACATGCCTATGGAAAGTCACCCATAGCTCTGGTGGCCACCCAGGCCACTGCGAGGTGCTCAGGAGCCTGCACCCCATGAACTCAGTGCCTCAATGCTCCCTATCCCCTAGGGAGTAGGAATGAAAACCAGAGTGTAGACAGGGAAGGGAAACACTGTCAACATACAGGATGACACACTCAACCTCTTGCATCCCAACCAAGTCAGAGGAAGGTAGTCGATAGATGCCCACATACAATTCAGACCCACAGAGCCACACCCCATGGCACCACCTGCTTGGGACAAGCAGACACATCTGCACATTCCTTCACACAAACAGGGCCTCACAGATTCACATCTCTGCTCACACTCACCGAGTTGACATGCATGCACACGTGCACGTCTCACCTTGTACTTCCACTTGGCCTCTGACTTGCTCTTGGTTTGCTCTCGAATTTCCAGCCTCTCCACATCATTCTGCACATGGACCACGTCTTTGTTGGGCACACTCAGAACACTCTTGGTGGCCTAGAAGAAAGGGCTGCTGTGACCCAAAGGCAGACACAGAGGGCTGGTGGGACTCTCTTGGGCCACAAAGATTTCTTCTCTCCTTCTAGCCCATGCGCCTGCAGCTCATGCCTTCATCCATCTACCCATCCATGCATCCATTCACCCACCCATCCATCCATCCATCCATTTATTCATCCATTCATTCATCCATGCATCCATCCATCCATTTCTTCATCTATCCATCCATCATCCTTTTGTTCATTCATTCATTCATCTACCCATCCACTCACTCATTCATCCACCCATCTACCCATCCATTCATTCATTGATTCATTTATCCATCCATTGGTCAATTCACCCATCTATCCATCATTTGTTCATCTAAGCATCCATCTATTTGTTCAACCATTCATTCATCCATCCATCTATCCATTCATTCCTCCATCCATCTGTCCATCCATCATTAGTTCATCTATTCATTCATCCACCCACCCATTCATCTATCCATCCATCCTTTTGTTCATCCATTCATTCATCCATCCATTCATCCACTCACCATTTGTTCATTCATTCGTCACCCACCCATTCATCCATTCATTTATCCACCCATCCATTTGTTCATCACCTTTCCATCCATTTATTCATCTCTGTCCATTTATTCATCCACCCACACATTCAGTTTTTCATTCATCTATCCATCCATTTATTCACTCATTCATTGATCCATCTACTCATCCATCCATCATTTGTTCATCTATTTATTCACCAATCCATCCATCTACCCACCCAGCAGTCCATTCTTTCATCCATCCACCCATCCATCCATCCATCTATGCAATCATCCATCCAACCACCTATTCATCCATCCATCCATCCACTCATTAATCTACCCATTCATTCATCATCCATTCATCCACCAATCCATTCATTTATTCATTCTTCCAACCATCTACCCATTCACCCATCTATCCATTTATTTATTCATCCATCACCCATCCATCAATTTGTTCGCCTATCCATCCATTCATTCATCTATTCATCCATTTGTTAATCCATTCAACCATCCATCCATCCAGTCATTCATCAATTCATTCATTTATCCATCCATTTGTCCATCTATTCACCCATTCACCCAGCCATTTAGCCACCTATTCATTTGTTCATGCATTCATTCACACTTGCCCTGAGAAAGAGAACACAAAAGCAGGACTACAGGGATGTAATCCCACTATACTCCTGTGGTGCTAGCCCTGAAGTGTCCTGGCCCCCAGGAAGTGGATAACAGCCTCCTCCTGGCAGATCACACTCAGTAGTGCTTGATCTCAGAAGTTCATGGTTCCTGAAGCTCAGACCTAAGATCCTCTAGTCAGAGTGAGTCTTCAGAGCTGGGCCCATCTCTCTCACTGTCCATAGGGGCTCAGATTATCATGGCAACCCTGCTACTGTCCTCACCCCTGAATCCCCTCCCCTCCAGTGGTATTCTCCCTGTTGTTCCTGCACAGATACCTCAGACCTTCAGGCTTCAGCCTCAATCCCTTGGCCCCAGGGAGGACCAAGTGCTTCTTTGTCCACTGGCAACTGCCCATCTGGTTAGGAAATCTAAACTAGACATCCCCTCCCGGAAAACCACTGTGCCTCCTCCACCAGGTGGCCCTCCTGGGTGCCACCCCTGCCACAGCACACACACATTGTGCTGCCTTCCTCAATGAGGGCCACTCTCCAGACCCACTGCTCTGTGGCTTGCTGGGGCAGAGCCTGTCCACCCTGGGGGGTCTGGGCCTGGATACAGCAGGACTGGGTCAGGACCAGGCAGAAAAGTGCATCTTCTGGGCCAACTGAACCCACAGCAAGGGCCCAGACCCCCACATTCTCCCAGGGGCCCTTGGAGAACAAGGACAATGGGCCCCAGCTATCTCCATCACCCCTGGTGACGAGGTGGGGAGTCAGGATGTGGGGGGCCCACCTTGCCCTTCTTGGGCGGCTCCATCTTGGTCAGTGCCTCCTTGGTGTGTGCTTCGAGCAGGTCCAGGTTGGGGATGGTGGGTGAGGCTGACTCCCGGGACTTCTTCCCTTTCTTCTTGCCTCCATCTTTGAGCTTCAGCGTTTTCGGGGGCCTTGGGGGCTTAGGGGGTTTTGGAGGCTTGGGGATTTTGGACGGCTTGGGCATCTTCACAGTTTTGGGAGTCTTTTTTTTGGACACTTTCTCCAGGAGGGATTGAGGTGGGGTGGCCTCAATGGGAGAGGGGGGCTCCTCCTTCTCCCGGTCACCGTCACAGACCTCATCTGACGAGGCGACAGTATTCACTTCCGGTCGGATGGCTTTGGAGGCATTCTGGAGTACAGAAAGGAGAGGGTCACATGCTGCTTCTGCCAAATTGTGGCCCAGGAGGGTCCACATACCAGGACACTGGAGACCCTCACTGCCTGACTGGCAGGGAGCTGTCAGCCCAGAAAGGCTCACTACCCCATGTGACACACTCATCATGTGACACACTCACAGCCACCCCATGCTGTTGTGTAATACACTCACACCCGCCACAGGCCATTAGTCACTTGCTCTCCCCAAGGCTCTTCTGTCCTACCCCAAGCACAGCGGCTGGAGGCTCATCCAAGATCACACAACCTGGGACTCGAGGGGCTGAATCAGGGGCTCCTCCCACAGAGTGCCCTCCCCATGGGAACTTCAGAGGGGCTGGTACCATCTCTCAGTCCCTACACACTCACACCAAAGACACAGACCCAGCCAGAGACCTGGGACCCTGAGCCCTTACAAAGGCAAGCTCGCCCAGGAGGGTGCAGGGGGGACCGTCTGGAGCACTGGCCTTCCCAAGCTGGCAGTTCTGTGTCAGGCAGGCCCCCAGGCCCAGAGAAAGACAGGAGGCCCTCCCCCATCCCCAGAGGTCCAGCCCAGCACCTAGGCACGGCCCCACCTCACTGAGCCGGATCTCTTTGGCCAGGTCTTTGATGAGCTGTGAAGGTTTGAAGTGCTCCGGGAGCTCGTCCTCATGCTCTGCCAAAGCCTGTGGGACAACCGGGCCCAGGTTCAGCACCAGACATGCCCCGTGGCCCTGACCTGCACCTGCCTCCTTGCAGGTTGTCCCCTGACTGCTGAGCCACCTAGACGAGCATGAGGCCAGGGGCTTCCCAGCCAAACTCTGCCCCGGAAGAGGTCTCTGCTGTGACCCCCATCAATAGGTGGACAAACCGAGTACCAGAGGGGACAAGCTTGCCTGAGGCCACCACCAGCAGGCTATGGAGTGGATATGGGTCCCATCCCTTCTTCCTGGTCAGAGGCTACTCCACCGGGCCACACAGCTGAGGTGAGGTGGGAGGAGCGCCCTGGACTGCCCTGGGCCTTGAAGCCTGAGGGAGATGGTGGCTGCAGGATGACCCTGGAAGTTCACCGACTGCCTCTCCTGCCTGGCTCACCCACGAGAGAGGCAGGCTGTACACAGTGTCCCCTGCAGCCTGGCCTTCCCCTCCTGAAGGCTTCCTGAAAACCTCCACTAGCCCTCTCTGTCCTGGGAGAGGGTCATCCTCTCAGGAGCGGACACGGTGCCTCTGCACAATGAGAGACCCAGCAGGAAACACTGGTCTAGAGTGTGCCCAAGGCTAAGCCAGACCTTCCCCTCCCTTCTGTAGCCAAAACCAAAGGAAGATGCTAAGGAACACAGGAAGCAGTTTCCGTGGAGGCACACACGGAGGGGCTTCCCAGGTCACAGAGCAAGGTGGCTGGGGTGCTGCACCCAATCAGTCAATTTGGCTTTTGAGCTGATGCCAGGGCCAGCCAGAAGGAGCCGACAGGGCATCCCCAGCACTCCCTGTCCTGAGGCCAGCCACTCCCCCAGTCCTTCCCTGCCCCCACCAAATGCCAGGCCTTTCTGTGCTCCCACAGTGTCATCCCACCATGGCCATCTGTCCTCTACCTGCAGACCACCTTCCTCCCAGGACACACCGGCACCTGCTCACCCTTCTCCCACCAACTTGAGACCAAGCTGTCAGCACCTGATGGAGGAACTCGGCATCTACATCCATCCTCCTCCAGCCCTCAGGTGGCCCAGTCAGTGGAGAGCAGGACCCATGGCCAAGCCAGGCAGGGGAGCACCACCATCCTTCCTAGGCCGGATCTCATTGAAGCAGGACAAACCCTGGACATTGCTGCCGGGTCTCCAGGGAGGTCCTCCCGCCTGTCACCACTCTCCTACCCTAGGGCATTTGTGACATGAGTCCTACCTGCTTCTTCGTCCACGATCGGAAAGCACCATTGAGAATTTTAGCTCCTTGGACTAGATGAGGGGGCAGCTGCTTTCCAGATTTGTGAGAGCCTGGGAAGGAAACACGGGTGAGGTGGGTGGATGCCCCTGCCCACAGGTGCCTTCATGCCCAGCCACACAGCCAGACCAGGGGATACCAGGTCCAGCCTTCCAGAGGTCCCCTCTGCCCATGGCCACCAGCCCAACTGCCAACAGTTCCCCTTGGAACCTGGGGATGCCCATCCTCCTGGTGGCCTGCCCTGAAAGAGGAAACACTGGCCCTCTCACCATGCTCCCACTGTCTCACCCTCCAGGCCTCTAACACAAGCTGCCTGGCTCTCCTCACTCTGTCCAATACCCTAGCCTTGCCTGAGCAAGGGGCCAAGTCATGCCAAGACCCGGGCCACAGGCTGTCCCCAGGCCCACACTAGGTATCCCCAAGCACCTCTTCCCACCTCACGGCGCCCCTCAGCACAGTGGAAGGACCAATCACAGCTCAGCTGGGAGGTGGGCTCCTGCTGTGGGCCTCCCCTCCCTCTTCCCATTGGAGAGAGCTCCGGGGCTCTGACTCACTAGGGCCACGGCAGCTCCTCTCAGTCCTGGGGGCCAACTGAACCGTCATCCTCTCAGAGAGGGGGACCCAGACAGAGAGGACATGGCCACAGTGGCCTAGCTGGCCAGTAGTCAGGCTGGCCCTGTGGGGTGGCTTCCCGAGTGCTGCCCTGATCCCTACCTCCCTGGCACGAGTCCCCTGAGGACAGGGCTAGACTCCCATCCTGGGTACTTCCTTCTGCCAGAGTCAAGCTCAGCGCTCCACATTTGGGAAGCAATGGGAAAATCTTACTGAAACCTGGCCGGCCATGACTAAGGACCATTTTACCTTCTCCAATTAGGGCCAGAGTGCAAAGGGTTCTGGATAAAAGAGCTCATGGCTGCTATCAGAACCAGAAAAGAGCAACTTCTGGTAAAGGGCATACAGAGAAAGGAAATCACACACAAATGCAAACCCTCCTGCAGGCTCCCTCACACTGCTAGGCAGAGTCTGGAGACCTGAACAGGATGGTGGCTGCCGGGAGCCACCTGCTTTCATCTCTGAGGGTGTGGCCAGGCAGGGTGTGGCCTGGGACAGAAGGGGCAGCCCAGGGATGCCACAGTGCATCCAGAGGTGCAAGACTAAGCCACAAGCCTGCCTCTTGGTCTAGCTACCATGCCCCTGAGGGATCCTAAGGGGACCCAGAGCTCACTCACACCCACTCCTCAGCTGGTAACACAGCCAGGGCCCTACCTTCCCAATGGAGGCAAGTATGGAGGGTGGAGCAGGTGTTATTGATACCTGTATCACAACCATGCACACTCGCCCCTCTCAACCCACAGCCCAGCGTTCCTTCTAAAACAAGGGGCAGTCTAATTGGAAGGAGAGGTCCAACCTGTTCAATCTGGTCCTGCATTATACAGATGGGAAAACTGAGGCCCGGGGCTGAGTCCCAACAGGACATGCTCAGGCCACAGGAAGGCGGTACTCACACCCAGACAGTCAGCCCTGACCCAGGTCTGGCTGCCCCCACAGCCAAGGGCCCCAGGCTTGGACGCCCACCCTGGAGTGACCAGTACCTTTGAATGCCTCCAGCAGATGCTTCCCCATGTACCAGCAGGCAGTTTCAAAGTTGGGAAACTGAGTCAGGCTGCCCAGTTTCAACCTCCTTTCCACTTCATATGCTCTGGAAGCCACCAAAGAGCTGTTCTCAGTGCACTGACCATCAAGCAGACAATGCTGGGGATGAATCCAGGCCCCAGACACACCAGCTCAGGCCTCCCCACTGAGGCCTCCCCTGCATAGCTGAGGTGGACCAGGGGACAACTGCCCTGGGTGGCTGCAAGACTCAGGGTCCATGAGAGCTCGGTCAGTGCCCGAGAAGAGAAGGCAGCAGCTTTTTAAGCAACTGCAACCCCAGCAAGGGTAACTACAACCGTCCAGCAGCCAGGTCCCTGGAGGGGCCAGGCTCCACGATCCCAGAGCCCACCTCCTCCTTCCCTCCACATTAAGAAGAGGCCCACTGAGGCTGACGGTCATGTCCAGGCCACGGGCAGGCTGAGCCAGGACTCAGCCCCAGGTGTCTGGCACCCACCCAGCTGGAGGGAGGACACTGCCCCACAGAGCCAGAGGGCAACAGCGCGGCAGGCACTACCTCATCTGCATCTCCACACTCAGGCTGTGGAGGAAATGTCCCGCGAAGGCCAGGCAGTCCACAGGGGTGAGCGTGGCGTAGATCCAGCCTGGGAGAGAGACAGGAGTGGCTGGCGCCCTACCTTGCTCCCATGAATGGGCTTCTCATGGCTCCAGATCAGGAAGCAGCGGAGACCAGCACAGGCCTTCCACAGCCCAGCCCAGGCTCCAGCTCCTGCTCGCCTGTGCCTTGATGCCCTGTCCACCTCTGCAGCTTCACCAGCAGCCTAGGGCCTCCCTGGGAGGAGCTCTCTGGCCCTGGCCCTACCCCAGCCTCCATGTTAGAGGGTCAGGGGAGAGGCTGTATCTGAGGCAACACAGACTAGTCAGTCCAGCCCTGCACCACACAGACAAGGAACCCAAGGCCCAGAGCTGAGGGGACTTGCTCAGGCCACATGAGGACAGTACTCAGATGGAGAGAGGAAGCCCCAGCCTGTGTCCGGCTACCTGGCGTCCCAACCTCACTCAGGGGCAGGAGACAAGGCTGAGGCAGCTGCATCGCCCCCAGAGCTGGGACTGGTCCCCAGGTTATCCTTGGAGACAGAGCCTGGGCCAGACCCTGGGAAATCCACAGCTCTTTCCTCATTCAGGAAAGACTGTGAGGAAGCTGACAGAGGGAGGAGGGACCCAGAGATTACAGAAGATTCTGAGGCTTATAAATCATGAAAATGTGAGGGCCTTAGTTTAATACTTATTTAAAATAAAAACAAAACCTATAAAACAATTCAATAATCTGAACACCAATTGGCTATATGATGATACTAGGGAATTGCTGTTAATTGTTCGAGGTGTGAGGACACTATTGTAGCTATATTACTTTAGAAGGAAAGGAAGTCCTTTAGAAATAGTAGAATATTTAAGTGAAACAGCAGGGTGCCTGGGATTTGTTCTAACATCATCTAGGGGCACACAGTGGCTCACAACGGGCTTTCTCCTTCAGCACAGACTCAAAATATCCCCTAATAGTACTTTAATTAGCAGCTAGCACCCTCCTCCCTCACTGGCTCTGATGCTGTGGCTGCTGTCCCCACACAAGGCTCTCTGAGCTGGGACTCCAGCCATGGGCTCTGTCACAGTGAGTCCAGCCAGGCTGTGAAGGAGACTGACTGGCTGCACAGTTCCAAGGTGGCCTCGGTGGTGAGGAGTGCCCACGCTGACCAGAGAACACAAGCCCCATTGCTGGTCCCTCTGCAGGGACTGGGCTGGGGTGGCGTTAAGCTCCAGACAAGGGAGCAGGCACGCCAGGGATGCCGAGAGAACCTGTGGTGGGGACACGGTCCAAGGGACAGGACAGTAACCTTGATGAGGGCCGGCAAGCCCTAGGATATGGTCCCCAAAGCTGCCCGCACTCACCTGAGGGGATGAAGAGGGTCTGGCCCTGCTTGACGATGCATTTGTAGCATTTGTCCACCTGGTCGGCAAAGAACATCTCGCTGTGGTTAGAGGCAGACCGCCAGCGCTCATACAGGGAGATGTTGGCCGAGGCTGGCCTGATGAGATAGAAGGTCTTCTCTCCCTGCCAAGAGAGCCTGTTGGCAGAGCCGCCCATGCCAGGACGCAGGGTGGGGGTGCAACGGATAGGTCCTAATGTGAAAAGTACCCTGCCCAGGTCGACGACTCCTTCCTGCAACACTGAGGGCACAGGTGCTTTGCAATTCAGAAGTGTGTGTATTAGGAAGGTTCTGGGTATCTGGGCCCCCCAGCACAGTCAAGAGCCAAAGCCCATAATCCCAAATTACGTTGTTTTGAAGCACTACAAATGGTGTGGGTGCCCAGCCTGCAAATAAAGCTGTAACTGGCTGTCAAAGGCATTCCAGGTAGCTCCACTCTTGAGAGCTACTTGGATCCCAGTCTGGGTCAAATGATGCCACTGTGTCCCAGGCAGTCTTATGCCAGGCCCCGGGAGGGGCTCTGCACTGGGAGCAGGGCCAAGGCAGGTTCCGAGGATGCCCCAGTGACTTGCTCAGGGCCTCCCAGAGGTGAGATCTGCACACACACCCACCCCCACTCTAGCTCCAGCTCCAGTCCAGCTCCAGCTGGTCTGGAGAAGCTCAGTTAGCAGCTGGGGGGAGCCCACAGCTTAGGGTTTCCTATGTTTCTGTTGCTATTTACGTCTCAGTTTTCTTCTGGCTTCCCTCTCTCGGCCTCGATGATAAGGCTCCTAGCCTTCCCTGCCCGCCCAGATGCCCCCATCCTGCCCGCTGGCTCCTGTGCAGGGCCCTGGCTATGGCTGGCCCCTCTTCCAGGATGTCTTCGCAACACTCCCCTTTCTTCTCTAAGGGCACGGTCACCCAGCAGCCTCACTCAATTGTTAACAAGCCTGAATCTGATAAGAAAAAGGAGATGCTCGTGCGGTTCTCTGGTCCCACATGCACCCCTGCCCCTCCACCCAGAGACATCTCCATGGCCTCCTGTCCCAGGGATGGACGGTCTGGTTTCCCTCTGGGGAGTGGCATCCTGGCCACAGTGGGAACTGCAGACAATCTTGTGGATGGATCACAGCCACGGCAAGGCCAAGGTGCCCTGAGGGGCGTGGCTCACCTTGAGCACGTGGTACCAGGCAGAGGCACCCCCAGAGTCAATGTGGAAGTCAGTGTAGCTGTCCTTCACGCAGATCAGGCAGTACTTGGTCACTTTGGGCTTGGCCAGCAATGCGTCGTCTGGCCAGTAGTTTTCTACCCAGGACAGTTTCTTCACGATGTCAGGGGGCTCCACGAAGCTGGACATTCTAGGGGTAGGAGAAGAAGGTGGTGAGGAAGCCTGGGACCTCCTTTTTTATGTCCCCTGGAGCGGGAAACATGCTTTGTGAGGCACGTCTCACACTCTCTCACCACCTGCAAGCCACAGGTCACATCTCCCATTTCACAGAGCAGCAAACAGGATCACAGAGGGCAGAAGGAGCGCAGACTCCGGATGTGGCCCTGCAGGAGACTAGGTTGGACGCTGGCCTCCTCCTGCAGAAGACGATGAGAAGGCCCCCAAACCATCCATCCCTGAAAAAGAACCTCCTCTCCCGGGAATTGAAAAGCGAGTCTTTCCAGATTGGCCACGCGCAAGTGGCTACGGCCAGGCTGGAGCGCAGATACCACTTCTCACACTCAGCCCAGGTGCCTCTGGCAACACCTGAAAAAGCCACTGCTCTCCAGAGTTGACAACAGGGTGCCCATGACCCCTGGCCACATCAGGTCACTGTCAAATCCAGCCAACTCATAACCAGGGAAGATAGGCAAATGCATAGGGAACCTTCAATTCAATTGAATGTCACTGTTCTGGATAAAATGCACTACATTTCATCAAAAACATCAAACTAGGCTGGGCACGGTGGCTCATGTCTGTAATCTCAGCATTTTGGGAGAGAGAGGTGGGTGGATCACCTGAGGTCAGGAGTTTGAGACCAGCCTGGCCAACATGGTGAAAGCCCGTCTGTACCAAAAATATAAAAACTGGCGCCGGGTGCGGTGGCTCACGCCTGTAATCCCAGCACTTTGGGAGGCCGAGGCGAGTGGATCACGAGGTCAAGAGATCAAGACCATCCTGGTCAACACGGTGAAACCCCGTCTCTACTAAAAACACAAAAAATTAGCTGGGCATGGTGGCACGTGCCTGTAATCCCAGCTACTCAGGAGGCTGAGGCAGGAGAATTGCCTGAACCCAGGAGGCGGAGGTTGCGGTGAGCCGAGATCGCGCCATTGCACTCCAGCCTGGGTAACAAGAGTGAAACTCCGTCTCAAAAAAAAGAAAAAAAAAAAAAACTGGCTGCACATGGTGGTGTGCCTGTAATCCCAGCTACCCAGGAAGCTGACGCAGGAGAATTGCTTGAACCCAGGAGGTGGAGGTTGCAGTGAGCCGAGATCGTACCACTGCATTCCAGCCTGGGCAAAGAGTGACTCCATCTCAAAAAAAAAAACAAAAAAACTCAAAGCTCAACAGCACCTGTGCAGTAACATTTCAGCCGCCACTAAGAACCAGATCTGGGAGTTCTTGCTGCCTCCAGGAAGACAGGGTCTGTCATGTCTCTGCCATCCCATCTGAAACTGCTGTTATCGCTACTGGAAGGCCACACCAACTCAGACAAGATTGTCATAAATCTCAAGCAGAGTCCTGCCGCCCCAATCCCACCAGCCTCAGTCACAGACCTCACCTTTAAATCTCCAGCATGTTCCAAACTAGCACCCTTCTCCATCCCTCAAGGAGTCCTCATTGCCCCCACCCATACCCACTGCCAACCTCTAAGCCCTCAGCAGTCTGGGCACATCACTGCCCACAGGAGAGGGTTCCCTGCCACAAGGACCCTCGTGACCCATCTGCAGCTGAGTCCTTCAAATACCACACACCACAGGGACCAGGCTGTCCCTGTCTCCCAACACACCCTCAAATATCCTTCTTTCCCTTGCTTGGCCTGCTTAGGTGCAGGCCACACCTTTCTCTGAGTTGGCAGGGGTTGGTCCTCAAAGCCCCCCTGGACACACAAAGCCACCATGAGCAAGAGTCCAGATGTGACATGTGTGCCTGAATGACCAGCAGTGGGCACATCACCCTAGACCTGCCACACAGCAGGCATCTCTCTGGTCTGGGGGTGCACTGGTCACTGTGGGTCCCCCTGAAGAAGCAGGCCCCAAGAGCTGCCCCAGACAGCCCATGGGGTCAGGCCTGACCTCACCTGCTTGGCCACCATCCTTGGGGACAGACTTAATGATGAAGCAGAGCCCACTCCATGGCCCTGACACAAGCCCATGGAAGGCTCTGGTAGGTAAGTGCCCAACAAAAGCTGCAAATGCCCACCTGATGGTCCATGGACTGGGCCAGTGGACACAGGAGGCAAAGGGATGGCCCTGAAAGGCCCAGTGGAAAACCACAGGCCAAAGCACCATCTCTCCCTAGCTCCATCACCCAGACATCTCTGTGAGAAGTCCCCCAACCCAGGCAGGGCAGTAAGTTAAGTTGATGGAGACATGACTCAGTTATATTGTTTGATACCAAAGCAACACATGCCGCTTTTTCTGATACCATAACCCACTCCATTTCCCTTTTTTACCTTTGCTGCTGGAAAGCTCAAACAAAACTGAATACTCATTACCTTTTTAAAAAATTTTTATTTTTAAAATAAAGACAGGATCTTGCTTTGTTGCCCAGGCTGGTTGCAAACTCCTGGCCTCAAATGATCCTCCTGCCTCAGCCTCCCAAAGTGCTGGGATTACAGGCATGAGCCACCATGCAAGGTCATATACCTCTTTGTGGCTCTTGGCAGTTTTATATTCTTTTTCCTTTTGTTTTTTTTTTCTTTTTTCCTGGGTCACTCTACCAGATGAGCCACCAAGATATATTCTCTTTCTTGGTGTGGTTTTAGATAATTATTTTGTTTCTTCCTACCTGCCCCTTTGCACGTGTTATGTGCTTTCAGGAAGTAGGCATGATGAAAATGATACAGACTGAAGCCATCCTTAGCTATCTACGCCTTATGGTGAGTGAGTGTTCTGGATCTTTCCCAGGGGCAGTTGGAGGGCAGTGGAGATTTAATGGCGAGGGGGTGAGGGTTGGATCCAGGACAGGCACCGACCACAGCCAAGCCGGCAGCCCTGGGGGAGAACAAGGTCAGAGCCACAAAGTGCAGGTCCAGCAGCTCTGCCACCAGGAAGCCAGGCTGGTGTAGGTGAGCCCTGACAGACGACGCCCTACCAACAGTGACCACAGGGCTGATGACAACCAGCACCAGGAACTCAGTGGGACCTGGCAGTGTGGGGCCCGCCTTGCCTGGAAGGCAGGGAGGCGGGTCACAGCAGCCGCCCCCGTAGGAGCTTGTGTGTGTGAGTGCAGGCATCTACATGGGTGTGTGCAGGTGTTGGTAACTGTGCCAGGGATGTGGAGCTTAGGAGTGTGAGTGTGCCAATGAGTCAGTGTCTCAGTGTGTCAAGGACGTGTGTGTCATAAGCATGTTACGAGTCTATTCATTGTTGTGTTTGAGTGTGTCACTGCCTGGGTATCAGGAGTGTGTCCACAAGTGTGTCTGTGAATGTCTGTGAGTGAGTGTATCCCATGTCCATGTCATGTGAGCGAATGTGTCGGTGTTGTGAACGTGTCACAAGTGTGTTGGTGAGTGGGCCCATGAGTGTACCATGTGTTGGTGAGTGCTAAGTGTGTATGAGTGTGTCCATGTGTCTGCTAGCGTGTGTCATGTGTATGCCCACGAGCAAGTGTTGGTGTGTTGTGAATGTGTCAGTGCACTGGCGAGTGTATCCATGAGTGAGTGCACCATGAGTTGTGTCTGTGAGTAGGTATGAGTGTGTCATGACTGCGAGTGTGTGACATATCTATGAGTGTGTCATGAGCATGTCCATGAGCCAATGTGAGGGTCAGTGTGTCATGAATGAGTCATGCGTTGGAGTGTCCACAAGTGGCTGTCATGAGTGTTGGTGTGTCCATGAGTGTGAATGTGTGTCCATAAGTGGATGTGTCATAGATGTGTCTGAGTGTGTCATGAGTGTGCATTCTGGAAAAAACTACACACCATTACCAATGGTTCTCTCTGAGGAGTGGGATGGGTGTGGCCAAGGCCAGAGAAGGCTTTGCCTTCTTGCTCCTTATTTTTGTTTGAATTGTTCACAATGTGTCACCTTCATACTTTAAAAGAGAAGGAGCTGCAAGCTAGCCTTAAAAAAAATGGAAGAAAAAGAAAAAAATCTAAAAGAGAGAGAAACAGGAAAAATCAGTGTGTGCCGTGTGTGGTATTCCAGACTCTGAGACCTTCAACCTGTGCTTCTCAGGCAAGTGCCAAGGATGGCACAGCGCCCCTGCCCCAACCCCACTGCCCAAACCCCCAGGCTGCAGCACTCACCGGGTGTCGGAGAACTCGAGGTTGGTGACGTTGAGGACCCGCTTGCGGTTGGTGCTGTAGTAATAATCCACAAACTCCTTCAGCTTCATCTTGCAGTCCTTCTGCTTGGTGACATCTGTCACATCCACACTCCGTTCCGGTCCTGGGAGGTGGCGGGAGGAGCCTGAGCACCCTGGAAAGGTGGCACAGCCTCCCCGAGGCCAGGATGTGTGGAGGGGACACACATCCTTGGCTGCCCTCACACTCAGCAGGAGCTGCCAGGGGCTGGATGCTGAGGCTCTGGGTGCCAACGTCAAGCTTCACCTGCTTGCTTTTCCCCTGGCTCAACAAAGTGCCACGACCTTCTCTGACCTGGTGATGCTTCAAGGCGGCCAGGTCACAGGCCTCAACGAGGGTGGCCAGATTAGCAAATAAAAACACAGGACACCTGGCCTGCTTGAGTTTCAGATGAACAACAAATACATTTTAGTGTATGTTCCAAGTAATTCATGAGACATACCTACATTTTAAAAATTAAGCTATCAAATTCATTAGGGCACCAATTCATTACTCTGATAACTGGCAAACTGACAGATAAAGGAAAAAGCCTTTTCTGTAGTTGACAAAGAAAAGTTCAGGATAACCAGATGAGCTGAGGAGGAAAATTTCTTTATAAAAGACTCGTGACTGATAGAGGGAGAAGGAAGGACAGAATTGCCAGTCACCCTTTGCAATAGTTCTCCATGGCTGCCCTGACCACAGAGTGAAAGGCCATGGGATCAGTGTGGACAGATGAGGTGGGCGCCGGGCCCAGTGGCCTTGTTGGCATCACTGCAAGGGTGTGGCCAGGCATGGTAGGCCTCCCCACAGATGGAAGCACAACCACCCAGAGGGAGTCCTGCCAAAAATCTGAAGGCAGGTCAAGCAAGCCTTAAACCACAAGTTTACAGGAAACACCCGGGAAGAGGGACCTGCTCATGGACAACACTGGGATGCTGGCAACCAAATCCTGGATGCGGGACATTCTGCAGGACCAACGTGGCCTTCTCTCCAACAAACCAACAGGATGGAAGACAATGGGGCTGTCAGAAGAAGAGACTTCAGGGACACAGAAACCAAATGCAACGTGGGGTCTCATTTGGATTCCACAGCCAAATGTAAAAAGGCATTTTTGAGGCAACTGGGAAGAATTAAACTGGGCCTTACATGCCACCAAGGAATTATTGTTAATATTACCAAGTGTGATGATAGAATTGTAATTATATATTTTTTAATTGTCTGTTAGAGCTATGTACTAGAATTTTTATGGGTGAAATGATGTATGCAAAAAGAATTTTTTTTTTTTTGAGATGGAATCTCATTCTGTTGCCCAGGCTGGAGTGCAGTGGCACAATCTCAGCTCACCGCAACCTCCAGCTCCCGGGTTCAAGTGATTCTCCGGCCTCAGCCTCCCAAGGAGCTGGGAGTACAGGTGCCTGCCATCACACCCGGCAAATTTCTGTATTTTTAGTAGAGATGGGTTTTTACCATGTTGGCCAGGCTGGTCTTGAACTCCTGGCCTCAAGAAATCCACCCACCTTGGCCTCCTAAAGTGCTGGGATTACAGGCATGAGCTACCGTGCCTGGCCAGAATTTCTTTGAAAATACTACAAGAGAACAAAAAAGTAGGGAGGCGGAAAATCAGCCAAAAGCTGGTGGTTTTAGTTTCCAGTGCTGGGTGCATGACGGCTTACTGTTTCTCTAATTTTGTGTGTGTCTGTAACGTTCCACCATAAAAAAATTAAGAGGGAAAAGAAAGACACAGAAGCAATACAAACTACGAACCATCTCCCGCTTCTCCAGGGACAGCTGTGGAAGGAACAGGGACGGGGACAAACCAGGTCCCACCTGCATGATTAGGTGAGCCCAGGGCCTTGGTGGCAGAGCAGGACCCACCTCTCAGAGCTGTGGGAGGGAGGAACTTAGCTCCTACACAGGAAGAGCTTAGAAAAAATGCCTGGCGCTGGGCAGGCCCTCACTAGGTATCAGCTGTTACTTGGGTGCACCCTGCCGGGGGCTGGGAAGCTAAAAAAGCACTGGCCTGGCGAGCATGAACTACAGTTGCAGCACACAAGGCTGCCTGACCAACAGCGTGCAGCAAGACAGAAACAGCCTGCCGGATGGTCACGGCCCCCTCTCTACCCAGGCAAACCTGCGGCAAAGCCAAGCACAGGCGAGATCGGGGGCTGGATACCGGCTCAGGGAAGGGTCAGCCACAGCTCTGACCATGCCCACCTGCCCTCCTCCTCAGTAAGCACCCCACAGAGTCAGCCCCTTTGCATGGATGACACCCCGCCCCAGGTCCCAGGATGAGACCTTTCTAGCCCCTCTTCCTGAGATGCCTGACAGCTCCCACGGCGCTCGCTCCTCCTCCTCACGAGTCTGGGAGTCCAGTCTTAGTGGACCCAGGGTGGCCATGTGGCTCCAGAGAAGAGCCCTGGCCCCAGCCCCCGCTGAAATTGAACGTGATGGCCTCCTGGTGGGTGTCCCTATGTGCCCAGAGGCTTGTACAGGTGACCTCATTTCATCTCCAAATCACACCCCTCAAGGGGTACACACAGAGGAAGACAGTGAGCTCAGAGCAGTGGGGTCACTCATCTCAGGGCTGCCAGCACCCAGAGGCCAGCGTGCCTGGCCACCTGCCTCCTGTCCTGGACATTTGCTGGTTCTGGGTTTTTCCTCCCCGTGCCGGCCATCAGGCATCCCCCATGAGCACATTGAGGCCTTGCAACCATGTGGGCCTCCATGCTTGGCCGTGTGGCCACTGGCCTGTCAGGGTCACTGTTAGGTGTACTGGCCTCTCCCTGCCACTGTCTCTCAAATGGCACCCCCACAGGTGCTTCCTTCACCCACAAGTGCCCACCTGAGCCCAGCAGCTCTGGAGCTGCAGGGGGACACGAAATGGACACTGCTGATGGCAATGGCACTGGCCAGAACCCAGACGGAATCCAGACGAGGAGGAAACTCTAGTGCCGTGGGGGCAGGTCATGGTGCAGATGAGGAAGGCCAGGCCCCCAGCCAGGTGGTCAGGATGGGGACACCCCACACCGGACAGGGCCTCCCGGGCATGGCGGTGTCATGTGGCACCCACAGTAATGCAATTCATAGCTGCCGGAATCAAAGGGCCTCCCAGACCAGCCCCACATCGGAGCCAGAGTATCTGGGAGGACAAGGGACCTACCGGGTCATATGTCATCTCAGTGGGACATAGAGTCTGATCTCAGAGCACTGGGATTAGAGTGCAGTGAGCCTGGAGCCTCCCCTGCTCACAGCACACATGAAACACGGCCAGGGTGTGGGGAAACAGCACGCACAGCAGTGACTGCCCCGGCCCTCCCAGCTCCAGCCACAGAGCACTGCGAAGGGGGTGGTGCTTACCCACATAGTTCTCGACGTCGCTGACATAGAACGTGGGGGCCGGGACAGCCAGGCCCAGCCCATCTTTCTTAGGGACGAGAATGGGCTCGGTGAAGCCATGCTCCTCCATGTATCCCACCGTGAGCTGACTGCCCGGCACACGGGCCACCACGTCTTCAGCACTGCAGGGAAGCACAGGTCAGAGGCCATGTTGGGCCTGAGGGCCACATCACAGCCTCCTGCACCAGGACAGGTGAGGACAGGGCCTCAGTGCTGGAGAGGTGAGCCTCGGTCTGGCCACCCACCTCCCTCAGTCTTGGGAGGAACCCTGGCCGAGGTGCCACACCTGGGACCACAGGGCAGCCAGTGCAGATGCAGTGCTGACTCTGGAACCCCACTGTTGGGGGGAGCGGGAACATGGGGTCCCACAGGTGTCAGAGGTGACAAGGGCCTGTCCTTCCCAAAAAGACAGAGAGGCAGGAGGTGCCTGGGCCTGACTGAAGCTGCTCGCCCACCACCGGCACCCAGCCTGACCCATAGGTGAGGACGGGAGCAGCTCCTCTGCTGCACCTCGACGTACCCCTTCTCAGCTTGGTGCCTCCCCCTTGGTGGGGCCACTGAATCACAGCTCAGGAACTAGAGCCACTAAGATGGCTCTGATATTGGGAAGGCCTTAGACAAAGCCACATGGAGAGGGCAGGGGTAAAAACCAGGTCTCCTTCTGTCTCTCACCCTGCCTAGCCTCTCCAAATATTCCTGACCCAGAGGAAGCAGCAGTGGGGCAGGGCCAGGAGGAGGCCCCTGGCTGGCAAGGATGACCAGCAAGTGCAGTGCCAGCTCTAAGGACCCAGACAAGAGCATCCAGTCCTGACCTGCTCCCTACTGGACAGAGCTACCATCACAGGGCCAGAGGCAGATGAGAAGGGCCCACAGGCAAAGGGGACAATGACCTTGGCAGAGCATTGACACACCCTAGCAATTTTACCAGGGACATGGAGCCCAGAGGGAGTGTGGTCTGCCCAGGGCCACACAGCTGGACTCAGAGCTCTCAGCCCCAGCCCACGCCCCAGGCTGCCTTCTGCTCCTTGAGAGGCCACTGGGCAGCTGTGGTCCACGGGGCCCACTAGAACAGCCCATTTAGTGACCCTGGGGACAGGCTTCCACAGGATGGGCATAGCTGTGAGCAGCGCCAGGGAAGAGGACAGCAGGGAACAGGGGCAAGAGCACCCAGCACGACAGGGCCAAGGTTGGGAGGAAGAGAAGTGTGCACCAGCCAAGGCCTCTGACACAGAGAGAGGGTGGCGGGTGTGGGAATGACAGGAGCCATGGCTGGAGGGCTCCCGCTGCATACCAGGAGCACTGGGAGCCACCAGAATTCCTTTTTTATTTTTTGAGATGGAGTTTCACTCTTGTTGCCCAAACTGGAGTGCAATGGCGTGATCTTGGCTCACTGCAACCTCCACCTCCTGGGTTTTAAGCAATTCTCCTGCCTCAGCCTCACGAGTAGCTGGGACTACAGGCATGCGCCACCATGCCTGGCTAATTTTGTATTTTCAGTAGAGATGGGGTTTCACCATGTTGGTCAGGCTGGTCTCTAACTCCTGACCTCAGGTGATCCACCCACCTTGGCCTCCCAAAGTGCTGGGATCACAGGCATGAGCCACTGCACCTGGCCAGCCGCTGGAATCCTAAGCAGGGCTGCAGTGTAGTCTGCGGTTCTCCACTGCTGTGTGGATAGTGGCCTGCAGCAGGGCAGGGTGTGGGCACAGAGAGTATCGGTAGGCTCAGGGTACCATGTCTGGACTAGGGGGCAGGGAAAAGGCCAAGGGGGTTCAGGAGATCAATAAATCTAATCAGTAAGCTCAGAAACTGGGAGGGAACAGGAGGAGGCAAATACATACGGCCAGGAGACTGCTGTGAGTGACGGGGGTGGGGGGCCGGAGACAGGGCCATTTACAGAAGGCATGGTAGAGGGGCAGGAGCAGGGAACAGGAACAGATCAAGAGTTGATCTGGGGACACATATTGTGTGAGATACATGTCAGATTCTCCTGGGACATGCCAGTTGGATAGACAGGCCACGAGCTAGAAGAGCTAAAGAGGCTGTAGAGCCAAGTCCCCAGCAATGCCTCAAGGAGAGAGGTCAGCAGGAGAGGAAGCAGGCAGGTGAGTGGAAACCCATCCCCAACAAAGGACAGGACTTCAAGGATTGGGAGGGCTAAAGTGCCTAATTTTGCCAAGAAGGCAGTTAAGATCAGAACTGAAGAGTGTCCACTAGCTTTGACCACATGGGAACAGTGTTAAGGATAAACCCAGGGGAACTGGAAGGTGAGGAAGAAGGAAGAACATGTACAAGCAACTGTGTGAGAAGCTCGAGGCATAAAGACCATGCAAATGAAGTTCTGAAAGCAATGAGAAAAGCCTCCCATCCACCTTGGCCACAGGCAGAAAGTTGCCCTTGAAGAATCCCAATGCCAAGGTCCTATCTAAGAGTGAGAGTCCAAACTCACACTAAACCCATGGGTTGGGAACCCCAAACTGGATCTGGAACTAATCTTGTGAAAACCCTAAGACCTTAGCAAAAGGCAAACCCAAGCCATCTTGTAGATGGAGAGCAGCCAAGGACATACTAGTCCTGATGGAATGTAACCCCTCTCAAGCACCATGCCCCACAGAAGGAAGTGAACCACCAAGAGGGTCGGCCAACAGATACACCAAAGAGATCACAAGAACTGAGGATAACAGAACAACTGAAAAGACATTTGAAGATAAATATACCGAGCACATTCAGGGAAAACAAGAGGATGAGGCAAAGCACAGGGATGTATTAAAAAAGAAAACAGACCAGGTAACATTGAAAGAAAATTTATAGAAATTTTAGAAATAAAAAATATGATGATCAGGTCAAGAGATCGAGACCACCCTGACCAACATGGTGAAACCCTGTCTCTACTAAAAAATAAAAAAAAAATTAGCCAGGCATGGCAGTGAGTGCCTGTAGTCCCAGCTACTCGGGAGGCTGAGGCAGGAGAATTGCTTGAAACTGGAAAACGAAAGTTGCAGTGAGCCGGGATCATGCCATTGCGCTCCAGCCTGGTGACAGAGCGAGACTTTGCCTCAAAAAGAAAAAAAATGACGATCGAAATTTTTTAATTCAATGGCTGCACTAAACAGTAGTTGGCTAAAAAAATAATAAATTTGAAGAAAAATTTTTAAATGATACAGAGAATACAGAAGAAATGCTAGTAAAAGAGAAAACAGAGTATTTTTCAGAATTGGTATGTGACTCTCCAAATTAGAGGCTTACTGAGTTCTAAGTAGAATAAACAAAAACAAATACACAACCAGAGGCAATATTATAAACTCATGTACTGAGTACATCAAAGACAAGGCATATCAAAGACAGAGACCATCTTAAATGTTTTCACAGGAAAAAAAAAACAGATTATTTACCAGAAACAATATTAAAAAAACAGCAACCAGACTAACAACAGACATCTCGTTAGCAAGAGATGTCAAAAGACAACAAAATATCTTTCAAAGAATTAAAGAAAATCAGCTTTCACTCTAGAACTTTAGATCAATTTTAGAATATTAGAAACATGTAAGAATAAAGACAGTCATTGTCAGATAAGAGAGTATGTTTTTCGTAAGCCTTTGCTGAAAGAACTAAAAGATATAATTCTATGAGAAGGAAATCAAATCTAGAAGAAAGTTACAGGATTCAAGAAATAATGGAAAACTAATCTACAGATTCCACACAATCCCTATCAAAAATCCAAGCTGACTTCTTTGCAGATATTGACAAACTAAACTTGGAATGCTGAATAAAAATGCAAAGCACAGCTGGGCACGGTGGCTCATGCCTGTAATCCCAGCAGTTTGGGAGGCCGCAGCAGGCAGATCATGAGGTCAGGAGATCGAGACCATCCTGGCCAACATGGTGAAACCCCACCTCTACTGAAAATACAAAACTTAGCTGGGTGTGGTGGCGTGAGCCTGTAGTCCCAGCTACTCGGGAGGCTGAGGCAGGAGAATTGCTTGAACCTGGGAGGCGGAGGTTGCAGTGAGCCGAGATCGCGCCACTGCACTCCAGCCTGGCACCTGGCAACTGGCAACTGAGCAAGACTCTGTCTCAAAAAAAAAAAAAAGTAAAGCACTCAAATGACCAAAACAGTCTTTTCAAAGAACAACAATGTTGGAAGACCCTTTCCAACCTCAAAATTCAATACCAAGCTCCTACAGTCAAGACTGTGGTACTGTCATAAGAAAAGACATACAAAGCAATGAAATATACTTGAATGCCCAGAAATAAATCCTTACACCCACAGTCAACTGCTTTTCAGTGAGAGTGCCAAGATAGTTCAATGGGGAGAGGCCAGTCTTTTCAAAAAATGTTGCCAGGAAAAGTGGATATCCACACTTAAAAGAATAAAGTTCTTTCTACCTCACACAGAATACAAAAATTAAATTAAAATGAGTCAAAGACCTAACTATAAAAGCTTAAACTATAAAACTCATAGAAGAAAACAAAGGCATAAATCTTCAAGATCTTAGATTAGGCAATTATTTCTTAGCAGTGATACCAAAAGCACAAGTAATAAAAGGAAAAAATAGATGTTAGACTTCATTAAAATTAAAACTTCTGTGTTTCAAATGACACTGTAAAGAAAGTACAAAGACAATACAGAATGGCAGACAGTATCTAAGTGACAAGTATCTAGAATATGTAAAGAATTCTTACAATTCGACAATAAAATGAAAGATAACCCAATGAATACAAGGTGGCTAAAATAATGTGGAACTGGACTTCCGGTTTCAACTCTAACATGTGAAGAGTGTGGATGTCATCACTTCCATCCTCCCCACAACAAAAAGGCTGAACAAACAGAAAATCAACAACTTTTCTTGAGAATCGAGGTCACAGGGCAAACAACCAACGACCCAAAATCTGAGGAGACAGACATAGCTAAGACCACCTTACCTGAAGCAGAAGATGCTGGAGGCAGGGACTTATAGGAACATTTAAGTTGTAACTTTTGACAAACTGCCAGAAGTTAAGTGTAGATCAGTTTAAGAGTTAAAACTCCTCAATCTGGCAGGGGGATGGAAATAGGAACTATTTTTAAATACACCCAGAGTTGTTCTGCATAACAAAAGTCTGCCCCCTTATAACAGACTCTACTGGAAATGGGGAAGGCAACTGGCCAACTAGCCCCCACTAGCCCCCACTAGCCTTCCTGTCTCAGATAGAAAAATTAAAGGGCTGAGAAATGCCCCTGAGGATCACAGCCCAGAGACTCTACAAAATTGAGATTTGATCCTGAAATTATAGAACACTTTTCCTCCCCAAACCTTACCACCAAACATCACTATAAAAATAGCTGATAACTGAGAGAGCTGCAAGACATAGACTCTGTTTAATATGAAATTCTTAGGAAAACCCAAAGAAACCAGGAGAAAAACAAAGAAACTAGAAGCTGACATCTCTGGCACCTAGAGCTACAGCAAATTTAACACAGCCCAGCTCCTATACAGATTAACATAAAACCTCACACTAAAGCCTAATTACCTCAATTCCTATTACACAATAAATACCTCATACCCAGTTTTCACAAGCAATTACAAGGCCTGCTACAAGGTAAGAGAAACCATAGTCTGAAGAGACAAAGCAAGCATCACAACAAGACTTATAACTCATTTCTGAATTATCAGATGGGAAATTTAAAATCACTAGGATTAATATGTTAGCTACACTAATGGGAAAAGTTGACAACATGTAAGAACAGATGGGTAATGTAAACAGAGAAATGGAAACTAAAAAAGAGCCAAAAGGAAAGGCTACAGATTAAAAAAAAAAAAGGTGGCAAAAATGAAGGATGCCTTTGATGGGCTCATCAGTATACTATACATGGCCAAGAAAAGAACCAGTAAGCTTGAAGTTAAGTCAATAAAAACTTCCAGCTTGAAATGCAAACAGAACAAAGAAGCAGTGGGTGGAGGCCGAGGGGAAGTGCAGAATATCCAAAAAATGTAGAAGAATTACAAACGGTGCGATGTGTGTATTAAGAATATAAAAAGGAAAGAGAAAATGCAGTAGAATTAATATTTATTTGAAGCAATAATGGCTGAGAATTTTCCAAAATTAATGGCAGACATGAAACCAAAGATCCCAAAAGCTCAGACCACACAAAGCAGGATAAATGCCAAAAATCCTACACCTAGGCATATAATATTCAAATTGCAAAAACAAAAGAAAAAAGAAAAAGAAAATATATTGAAAGAAGTCAAATGAGAGAAATCAACTTCCAGCATAACAATGAAAATGGCAAAAATTATTTACAAAACAATTATTCAGAGCCTCTGGAAGTGGTCCTAAGACCAAACAGCAAATGAAGAAAAATCCATTTAAGAAAATCTCCAAAAACTCAGTAAGAAGAGTCAGGGATATTTGGACCAAGACTGCTCCCTCCATCCACATTCAGAGTTCAGAGGTGGAGGCTCCACTCCTGAATGCTGGAGCCAAGAACACAGGCTTCATCCCCATCAGCTCCCAGCTGGAGTGCTTTCTTCTTAGGAGAGCAGGACTTCCACTTCTCATTCTGCTCTAGCTGCCTGTTGCTGAGGCTAAGTCTGGGGCAAGTAGTGCCAAGAGATGGGGGCTGCCTTCTTGCATGCAGCCCTGACTAGTGAAACTGAGGCTCTCCCTTGAATGTGGCATGTTGATAGTACTGAGTGGGGCCCTGACCACCCTCACCTTGCCACTTCCATTCAAGCTGATACTGGAGGTGCCTAACACAGCAATTAGGCGAGAAAAAGAAATACCAGTTGCCTAGACTGGAAAAGAAGAAGTCATACTATCTCAATTTGCAAATAACATGATCATATGTATATAGAAAATCCCAAGGAACCCTCTAAAAAAACCAATTAGAACTAATAAACTAGCTCAGCAAGGTTGCAAGATACAAGATCAACATATAAAAATCAATTGTATTTCCATATACTAGCAATGAACAATCTTAAAATTAAGAAAACTATTCTATTTACAAGAATACCAAAAAGAACAAAATAATTCAGAATATATTTAACAGAGGAAAAGCAAAACTTCACTCTGAAAACTATAAATCATTCTTGAAAGAAACTTAAAAGATCTAAAGAAATGGAAAAGTACCCATGTTCACAGGTTAGAAGTTTTAACATTGTTAAGATGGCAACACATACCTGCAAAGCGATCTACAGATCAAAAGCAATTGCTTTCAGAATCCCAGCTGACTTCTTTGTAGAAATTGACAAGCTGATCTTAAAATTCATATGACATGCAAGGGACCTAGAATGATCTAAACAAACTTGAAAAAGAAAAACAAATTTGGAAGACTCGTACTTCCTGATTTCAAAACTTACTATAAATTACTATAGTAATTAAGACTGTGTGGTACTGGCATAAGCACAGGTATAGACCAGTGGAACAGAACTGAGTATCAGAAACAAACACATCTATGGCTAATTGAGTTCAATAAGGGTGCCAAGACCATTTACTAGCAAAATACCAGTTTTTTCAACCAATGGTATTGGGACAAATGAAGAGCCACATGCAAAAATAATGAAGTTCAATCTTTACCTCACACAACATATAAACTCAAAATGTATCAAAGAACAAACTGGATGTGCTGAAACAACAAAACCCTTAGAAGAAAATATATTAATAAATCTTCACGACTTTGCATTTGGCAATGCATTCTCAGATATGACAACAAAAGCACCACAACAACAAATAGATTAATTGGACTTTATCAAAATTAAACTTTTCTACTTCAAATGACACTATCCAGAAAGTAAAAAGACAACCCACAGAATAGAAGAGAGTCAGATAATGGACTTGTACCTAGAATGTACTATATATGGAGCTTTTACACTCAATAATAAAAAGAGCAAAAAAATTAAAAATGGGCAAAGGACCTGAATAGTCATTTCACTAAGTTAGACATACAAGGATCAACAAGCACATGAAAAGATACTCAACATCACTAACTACCAGAGAAATGAAAATCAAAACATGAGATACCAGTTCACACCCAATTGCATGACTAGAATCCAGTTAAGTCAGACGATAACAAGTGCTAGTGAGGATGTGAAGAAATGGAGACCCTCACACCCTGCTGGTGGAAAGGTAAAACAGGGAACCTGCTTTGGAAAACAGTCTGACAGTTCTTCAAACAGTTAAACACAGAATTACTATACGACCCAGCAATTCCACTCCTAAAACAATAAAAGCATATGTCCACATAAAAACTTGCACAAAAATGTTTATGCACAATTATTCATAGTAGTCAAAAAATGGAAACAACCCAAATGCCCATCACCTGATGAATGGATAGACAGAGTACCTATGTGGAATATCTATTTGACGAAATATCACTCAGCCTCAAAAAAAAAAAAAAAATGATGTGCTAACACATGCCACAGCATGGATGACCCTTGAATGCACTCTGTTAAACAAAAAAGGCCAGTCTTCTTGTATAGCTCCATTTATATGAAGCAGATCTACAGAGACAAGAAAGTGGACTAATATTGCTAAGGACAACTTCGAGGGGGAATGAAAAGACAGGGATGATGTATAAAGGTTATGGGATTTATTTGGGGGATGATAAAAATGTTCCAAAATCAGTGATGTGCACATATCTAAGAATAGAGTAAAATCCACTGAACTGCACATTTTAAATGGGTGAACTGTATTATATGCATTTTACCTCAATAAAGGTCAGAAAAGAAATAATAAAGAAGCCAGGGGAAAAACACCTTACCCAGAGAGGGGTCAGGACAAGAGTTCCATTGGATTTTGCATCAGAAATCACACAAGGAAGAAGGGAGATGGAATTTAAAACATCAAAAGAAAAAACCCTACCAACTTAGGATTCTGTGTCCAGTGGAATGATCCTTCAAAAGTAAGGGAGAAATAAAGGCTGTGTGACAAACAGAAACTCTCTCCAGCTCATGAATGGCTGCAGGGCAGCTCAGAGGTGGCTCCCCCTAGCTGAGCAGCTTCTCAGCAGGAGCTGCTCCAAGCTGTGTCCTCCCTGCAGCTAGAATTCTGTCCTCTGCCCTCACGCAGAACAAGAGTGTGGGCACTGGGGGACTCTGAGAAGGAGACATAGGAGGAGGACTGCCTGGGCCATGGGAGCACACTTGTGGGCAGAGGAAGAACTGGGAGCCAGGGGTTCAGGAGAGTACCTCGCAGGTGCTGGGCACACTCAGGTGAGGAGAGAGGTCCCTTCCACCCAGTGAAAAAAGGGTCCCCAATGCTTGTCCCCCACCCGCAGGGAGGTGCTGACCAAGGGGAGGAGAAGTCGGCCCATTTGCAGGGAGCACTGGGGTTGCTGGTGGGGTCTATGCTGCCTCCAGGAGACAGGCTCCCTGCTTCCTGCTCTCCAGCAAGGATAGCAGAGGGAGCCCCTAGTGATGGAAAGCGGGACGAGGGAACAGAGAGAGTATGCATCCCCTGGCTGCAGTTGGTGGAGCCTGGAGGGAGGGCCAGCCCACCTGGGAAAGGTCCGGCTCCGCAGCTCCTTGATGAAGAGCTGGCTGCCATTCTGCACGGGCTTGACATCAGGTGCTTGCCCCGGGCCATGTTTGTGCCAGGTCCGCTTCTTCTTTACTGTGGAGGAGACCGGAAGCCAGGTCCATCACAGAGCACAACCCCAGCAGGGCCCCACAACCTCCCCTGAGAACCTTGGCCCACACAGCCTACTAACACCTCCCAGCATAGCTGGGCTCACCCTCACCTCCCAAGGCTGACGACATCCCCACCCTGCCACACACAGAGGGAGGACCCCACCTCAGCCTTGGGTCCTCCCCCATCCCACACCTCACCATGGATGGCGCTGCTGTCCTCCATGCCCTAACCCAGAAGCTGGGGACTCCCAGGACCCCTCCTCATTCAGGCCCTGAGTCTGCAGAGACCACCAGAGAGGCACCTCGCAAAAAGGTCCCCAGCCACAATTCGGTTCGGCCTCATCATCTCATGGCCTCTATAGCTGGACCCTGTCACCTCCCTACTGGGACCTCCAATGCCCCAATAGCCGCAGCCGCGGACAGGGGCAGGTCGGGTCCCACCATCTTGTTGCCTCTCCTCCCCTCCTCCTCAGGTAGTGCACATCCCTGCTCCTCTGTGCTGGCCACACGCCACCCTCTCCTACCCACCACCAACCCCGGGCCTGTCCACCTCACCTACTTCCTCACCCTGCCCAGGTCAAACCTCTTCCCAGGGCACCAGGTACACACCCTTGGACTTTTTACATGTGCATGTGAGCACATGTGCACACATCCCTAGTGGACTATGCACCCATGCAACAATGCATGCACACACACGCATGCACACATACACATGCACACATACACATGCACACACCCATACTGGACTGCCAGCCCTATGCGTGTACACACACCCCTACCAGACTTCAAGTCCCTGAGGGGAGGGAAGAAATTTCCTCTCCACTCCACTATGTCCCTAACTCCCAGCCTCGTACTCAACCAGGCAGAGAAGAGCAGCTGGGGTAAGGGAGGCGGCCAACGTACTCAGATGCCCTCCTTGGGGGCTGCCTTGGCTGAGTCAGACGTAGGCTGATCCTTGAGCAGTAAAGGGACTGAATTCAAGAGCAGAGCCAGGCAAGGCCCGTATGGTGCCCATCCTTCACAGACAAAGGCAGGGTGGGGGGCACAGGGATGGGGGGCCTCAGAAGGCCATGTGTCCTCATCCTCCTGAGTCTCAGTGGTTGTGGGGACAAAGGAAGCTGACAACTACCCAGTGACAATGCTGCCTGTCTGAGCAGGATCTGCTAACAGAGTCAGGGCTAGGTGGGGCTGGGACCTTTCATTTGCAAAGAATCTTCATATCGTGTTTTATCTCCCTGCCCACCATTCAAGTGGACATTATGGAAACTTGGCAAAATCCTAGAGTCAAGGCCAGAAGCCAGGACCTCTGAGGGAAGCATGGGGCACAGACGAGCCGCAAAAGGGTTCAAATCTGTCTTGCCCAATCCTCTTCTAGCTGTGTGACCTTGAGCAAGTTACTGGACACCTCTATGCCTCATCTTTACTAGAGAAAGGCTTGTATGAGCCTTGCGGAGTGGCTGTGGGATGTAAGGTGGCACATGCCATGTCTGTTCCAGACTCTGCTGGGCCTTTTCTCGGGGCAAAGCCACCTAGTGCAGCAGGTGCTTGTCCATGGGCAGAACACGCTCACGGGCTGCCCATGAACAAGCTTGGTGCTCCTAACAGACCCGAGCGAGGCTCATCCCAGTGGGCCCCTGTGCCCAGTACTGGCCCCAGCACATAGCGGGCACAGGGGAGCATCTGTGAGCAGATGAAGTCTCCTATCCTTGTCACACTGGCTGCTCAGCTTCAGAGCATCTTGGAAGGAGAGGTGGATGCATCTGCCTTTATAACTATCAACAGGGAAGGCTGAGTTCATCCCATGCTCCTGCCCTCTTGGTGCCAGCCTGAGCCAGGCAATACCAGGGCCATAGATAACTCCAACCTGCCCTCCTGTTGCAGTTTGCAAGCACTCACTGAGTAGCTTGGCTCCCGTGCAAGGCTGGGGACACTGGAGCCGGTGTCACCCAAGCAACAGATGCCTGGGAGTCCCTGCTTCTTAAGAGCTGAGATGCGCAGGGGGCCAAGGCAGGCCCTAGAGTTGTGTGTACTGACATGTTCAGCCCAGAGGGTAAAGGAGTTAGAAAACAGATCCCCCCATGACAGCCCAGACCCTCCTGACCCCCCAGCAATCCTAGGCCTCAGTGACTGTGAATACCATCACCCCACTGCTGGTCCTGTTGCTACTTGGGGAGGTGTGGACAATCAAGGGAGCAAGGGGCTTCCAAGTTCACAAAGCGCCTGCCTCGGAAGGCCTCGTGGAAGCGGAGGCAGTTACATGCATTCCACGGGGAGCCAAGTGGAACCCAGAGAGGAAACTTCCAGAGCTGAGCTTTCTGCATCAAGCAGAGCTCCCTGCCTGCCATTAGGTCACCACCTCCAAGGAGCACTGAGTGTGGGCAGGGTCCAATGAAGGCCCAGGACGGCGGTGGCTCAGGCAGGAGCCCGAGGCAGCCCTGCGATCATGCGGCAGCAGTGACACTGCAGCTGGGAGAGGCCTCAGAGCTGGCTGAGGAGACCAAAGAAAAGGAAGCAGCCCACAAAGACAGTGGGTGCCACAGACGGGAGCCCGCAGGGGCCCAGCACAGTCGGCAGGGTGGGGGTGTCCTCCCCGTCACCTGTCTGCATGGTCATTATTTCATCAATCACACTCCTGTCCGAGGACGCCCA
This sequence comes from Aotus nancymaae, assembly GCF_030222135.1. Taxonomy (NCBI): domain Eukaryota; kingdom Metazoa; phylum Chordata; class Mammalia; order Primates; family Aotidae; genus Aotus; species Aotus nancymaae. The sequence goes on from NW_026988455.1 coordinate 25,606,381, forward strand.
CTGAGGCCAGGGGCCCCCGGCTATACGTGCATACCTCCTCTCTCGTGGGGCAGGGTCCTCACTTCACGGATGAAGCAACTGAGGCCAGAGACATGGGACCATGCCAAGGTCACCGGTGAAGGTACACAGAGGGACAAGGAAGCCAACTGCCCCTCCTGCTTCACCAGCAGGGGGCACCCTGTTCCAGAGCCACATGGAGAGCATGATGACAGTGCGCCTGTGACGACACACCCACAGAGACAGCCACTGAGCAGTCACCCCAACCCCACAGGGCAGAACGGGACGAGGAACATCAGTTCAATAAGATAAGTGACCGTATAATTCAGGAGCTGCAATTCAGGGCCACTTCTAACCACTATGTGGCTTCCTCATCAGATGGGGATGCCTTCCTGAGTTCCTGGCCAGGAACACTGAGCCAGCCTGCACCAAATCTGTGTGTCAGGTAAATCACAGGCCATAGCCAAAATCAACTCAAGGGACATATTGGAACAGCACAGAGAGGGACCCTGCAGTCCCCACCACTGTGGCTTTAAAAAAGAGGGTGTGAAGTGTGAGGACTGGGCCTCAGACACAGCTCACTCTGGGAAATCTGAGCAGCCCCTATCCCTACCCGCAGGCCAGGGTGGCAGGGGCAGGACAGATGGAGGCAGGCTCAAGACCCCCAGAGGTTCCCAGCATTGACTTAGAGCTTCTCCAGGGACACAGAGGGGCCCTCTTGTCCCCATGATGCCTTGGTGTGCAAGGCGTGGCTGGAGTCAATGCGAAGACCAACTGAGGTATCACAGACAGGCTCTGGGCACAATGCGCACTCACTTCAACACTGAGCATGCACACTGCTGGAAGGTGCTAGAACCATGTACCTGTGTCCCTGATGGAGCACATGTCCCTCAACGGCAACTGAAAATCTGCCTCACAGAATTTATATAGCACATTCAGCACATAGACACTGCACACACATACACGTGCACATAGCTGTGGACTGAATATCAGTCCTATCAAAATTTATCTGTTGAAATCCTGACCCTAAGGTGACGATTTTAGGAGGTAGGGCCTTTGTGAGACAACGAGGTCATGAGGGTGAAGTCCTCATGAATGGGATAATGTCCTTATAAAAGAGACCCCAGAGAGCTGCCTCTTTCCTTCCACCATGTGAGGACATGGCAAAAGGACACGGTCTGTGAACCAGAAGCAGGCCTTCACCACACACTGAATTGGCCAGCACCTTGATCTTGGACTTCCAGCCCCCGGAAGTGTGAGAAATAAATTTTCTATTACTTAAGCCCTCCAGTCTGTGGTATTTTGTTATGGCATCCTGAACAGAGTATGACATACACACAAGCACATGCACACACACATACAAACGCACAAATATGTAAACACACAATTACATGCACACGCGTATGTATACAGCCAGGCAGGGGCTGGGGGTCCCACTGCCTGCAACCTCAGTACTGTCTGCAGGTCTAGAATGTCTCTCCCTGGGCAGCTGGCCATAGCTGATGGGAAGGGGAGCCTGCACTGGGGTTTTAGCTGCAATCGAGGGCAGGCTGGGATACCAGGCCTCTGCCCAAACTCCCCCAGGCACAGGGGCAGGGTCTGGGTGAAGCAGGCACACACGATTCCCGTGGCAGGCAGACTGTTTCTGGGGGTGCCTGGGGACATGAGAGAAATCGAAACTGTGCTCACCAATGTGGAAAACCTGCCAAGCCCCAGCACCACACCACTGCTCTACCCCAGCCCCAGCTCATGCAAGAGCCCCCAAGCAAGGACCCCTTGAAATGTATGCTGACTACCAGAAGAGGCCCCTGGCCCAGAGGTTTCCGACACTTTCTTCCCTACTAGTCTGAAAGCCTCTTCTCAAGTGATGCCCATGTGTACCTGCTGCACGAACCACGCAAGAGCAGCACTACCACAGCATCCTCCCAAGCCCCTCACTCAGAGGCCCTGAGCGGGTCCTGCCCCCCAGGTAAGCACCTCCTGGGGTGTCCTGGCTCCAACCCTGCTCTGCCCTGACATGCATTCCACAGGACCCACAGGGCAGCCCCAGGTCCCCACTGAAAGCTCAGCCCTGTTTGTGTCGTTCGAAAAAGACAGCTCAGCCCTGAGCTTTCCAGGTGGCTCAGTGAGGTGTCAGAAGCACAGAGATGCCCCGTCAGGCTGATCCTTCCTACCCTTTATCTGTTTTCAAGCAGTAACCAGATGATGGGTTAATGAGCTTGCCACAGGCAGATGCATCCTGAGCTTTAATGCAGCCAACTACTGGGGACCAGGGGTAAGAAGGCAATTTAGGAATCCTGGAACCTCTTCCAGGCAAACCATCAGCCTGAAAGTTCAGGAAGAGCTACTAGCTTCTTCTCATCACCCTCTTGCATATTTGGTGGTGTTTGCCACATGTTGAGGCTGTGCTGGGAATCAGTTGAGATCTGAAACACATGCAGCCTCCACTGTTGTCCAGCAATGGACAGGCACAAAGCATTCAGGCCTTGCAAGAGGCCAAGAAAGAGCAGCCAAGTCCCCAGAGTAGTGGGATCCCCACCTGCCCCAGTGCTCAGCATCACCAGCTGCCAGGCCAGGCCTCCAAGGCTCCCTTGACCCAGCCTCAGCCCACAGAACAGGGGTGCTGGGGCCCCTTCCACCCATTGCCTGCATCCTCCTTCTGCCCCCACTGATTCTACAGAACCCATCCCACAGGGGTCTTGGGTTGTCCCCTTTGAAAGGGAGTGATTCAGACTGCCTATGACCTGGAGCCAGATGTATTCCCTGCCCCACCTTGTCCAGGGCTTAGGTCAGCAGGGAGGTGATCAGTTGACCCAGCCAGGGCCCACATCCAGCCTGCAGATTCTGTGAGCACCCAAGACCCTCCAATGAAGTGGAACCAGAAGCCACATTAACACACACATCCATGCCATCTGTACTGTCTACAGGCCACACACCTCCTGAGTCTCTGCAGATCACCACATAGCTCCACATCTGCAACCAGGGCAGAGGCTTGGAGCTCAAGGCTCACGTAACCTCCAGCTCACCTGGATGAACCTGCAAAGTGTGAGACAAGCCTGCAGCCCAGGACCACCACACCTGAGAGGGCTGAGAAGAAAACAGGCCTCAGCCCGTAGGATACACAAACAGCAGGCTGTGTGGGAAAGGCAAAGGCCCTCCAAGATTCTCTGCAGAGAAGGTGGGTGGGATGAGGTGGGGGCTAAAAAAGGAGGGAGCCCACCAACAATGCACGTGTCCAGAAAACACAGACAGGCTGGGCCCTTCGTATGCCAGTGGCTGGCTGGGCAGGGCTGGCCTGGGGACCCCTGGAAAACCCTTGCATCACCATTGATCCAGGTCCCCAAGTCCGTGTCCCTTAACTCAGGCTGGCCTGGCCTCTCCCCAGGCCTCAGAAGGCCCTTTGGGTATTTGCACAGCTGCCTTGCCAGAGGGAGCTGATCAGGAGGAACTACAGTGGGCTTAGTGAGGCAACAGGGGACAGTAAGCTAGGCTGGCAGGATTCCCAGGCCTAGGCACTACTCAGGGAGTTTTGCCCCCAGCAACCCAGGCAGGGGCCAGACCCAGCAGAGATCTCGCCCTCCATGCAGCCCAGGCAGGGTGGATACTGCTCTGATCAGCAAGAGATGGCCGCTAGGCCTGCGGTACTTACAGGTGGACTTCCCATGGGTTTTCTCACAGTTTGGGCAGTGGTATATGTCGATGTCGGGCGCCTCCTCCTCTTCCACCCCAACACAGCTGAAACGAGATGAAACAGACCATTACCTAGGCACTCAGCACCCGCTCAAGTACTTTCCATCTGCCAAGCTCTAGAGAGAATCCCTGCTCATAGTCTGAGGACCTGGGCCAGATGGAGCACAGCTGTGCAGGGACAGTGTTCCACTAGGAAAGCACGGTGGAGGGAAAGAGCTGCAGAGATGTCCTCCTGGAAAGGCATCTGCAGCGTGGACCCAGATACAGCATCTGGATATGCCCCACCATGAGGACCCAATGAATGAGCCATCTGGCAGGCCTGCCTGAGTGAGAGTCACCAATGCCCTGTCACCGGGGGGACAGGGAAGGAAGAGGGGTCTCAGAGCCAAGCTGACCCCATCACTTCACCAGGGGTAGCCTGAGGAGACAGAAAACACCAGGGGCAGCTTGGAGCCCCCTCCTGCAGGCCACACCATGGCCACCCATCCAGCTCATCTTCATGGGGTCCAGGAAGAGGCCCAGACACAGACTTAGCAGCCTGGCCTTAGAACATGCCCAGGACTCCAGACACCTTATTCCTTCCCTGGAGTTCCTCCAGACCCCATGCGAACCTGCTTAGAGACTCAGAACAAGAGAGAGCCACCTCCTGTGCAGATGGCCAGGCTATGGGCCTTAAGACATTTGAGGAATGAAGACAAAGAATATTAAAGGACACAACCTAAGACATCAATAAATTTCTGCAGAAGCAAACCGAGCAAAATGGAAATGCTTTGTTTTATTCTGATAACCTTCTGCTTTTTTTAGTTAAAAGTGACACAAGGCCAGGCGCGGTGGCTCATGTCCTTAATCCCAGCACTTTGAGAGTCCACGGTGGGCAGATCACTTGAGGTCAGGAGTTCGAGACCAGCCTGGCCGACATGGTGAATGAAACCCCATCTTAAATAAAAATACAAGGGAAAAAAAAAAGGCCGCGCACAGTGGCTTACACCTGTAATCCCAACACTTTGGGAGGTCAAGGCGGGTGGATCACAAGGTCAGGAAATTGAGACCATCCTGGCTAACACAGTGAAACCTGTCTCTACTAAAAATACTACAGGCATGGTGACATGTACCTGCATTCCCAGCTACTCAGGAGGCTGAGGCAAGAGAACTGCTTGAACCCAGGAAGCAGAGGTTGCAATGAGCCGAGATCATGCCACTGCACTCCAGGCTGGGCAACAGAGTGAGACTCCATCTCAAAACATAAATAAATAAATAAATACATAAATACAAACAAATTAGCCAGGGCATAGTGGCACACAGCTGTAATCCTAGCTACTCAGGAGGCTGAGGTGGGAGAACCGTTTGAACCCGAGAGGCAGAGTTTGCAGTAAGCCAAGATTGCACCACTGCACTCCAGCCTGGGCAACAGAGTGAGACTCCATCTCAAAAAATAAAAAAATAAGTGACATGAGAGTGGCCGTCTGTGACATATAAAGAGGACTCAAGACTAAATAAGAACACAGTGCATAAAGGGTAGGGCACAGGAGCAGATAACTCCCACAAGAAGAATGCAGCAAATAAATTGGGAAATACTTCAACATCTTCCTCTAGTGAGCAAATACATGTAAATAAAACGGACCAGTAAATTTAAAAATGGACATTCCCCACAGGCGGCCCAGAATGTCGCTACAGGCAGGTGTCAGGGTAACAAGCTACCTGGAAGCTACAGATGTACATGAAGCAGACTGTTTTCACTCAAGGCAAACAAAAAAATGAACATAAAGACACTGCTGACCGTAAGGAAATAAAAAAGGAGTATAACAGAATACTATGAAAAATTATAGGTCACTAAATTACATAACCTGGATGAAATGGAGAAATACTCAGAAGCACACAAACTGCCAAAACTGACTCAAAAAGAAGTAGAACATTTGAACAGACCTATAATAAGAGATTAAATCAGTAATTAAAAAATCACCCCAAAAAAGAAAATCCCAGAACCACCACTAGTGAATTCTATCAAACATTTAAAGAAGAATGACACCAATCCTTCTCAAACTTTTCCAGAAAATAGAAGAGTTCATTTCCTAACTTATTACATGAGGTCAGCATTACCCTGTGTCCAAAGTCAGACAGAGACACTACAAGAAAACTACAGACCACTATCTCTAATGAATATTGACATAAAAATCCTCAACAAAATACCAGCAAATAAAGTCCAGGAACACACTAAGGGGACAATGCACCATGACCAAGTGGGATTTACCACAGGAATGCAAGGACAGTTCCACACATGAAAATATATCAGTGCTTCAACCCCTGAAGTATCACGTCCAACTGCAAGAAGAAAAGGATGCAACCCTGGGGCTCTGCCCTGCAGGCTAAGACAGCAGAAATTGTGCTTCTCTTTCCTTCACCCAGTAGGACGGATCTCATCAAGTAGGTAAAATACAAGAAGCAGGGCTCACCTGGCTCTTTCTCCTGGGTGGGCATAGCCCTCTGCCTCATTCTATGTTCTCATCTCTCCCAATCCTTCCCCAATCCCCATCCTTCCCAAGACACATTACACCATATTAATGCAATGATGAAAAATCCTACGTTACCATCTCGACACAGAAAAAGCAAGCACTTAACAAAATCCAACACCCTTTCATGATAAAAACACTCCACAAACTAGGAATAGAAGGGAATTTCTTCAACATGATGAAAGCCATTGATGAAAAATCCACAGCAAACATTGTATACAATGGTGAAAGGCTGAAAGCTTTTCCCATAGATGAGGAACAAAATAGGATGTCTATTGTTGCCACTTCTATTTAACACAGTACTGGAAGCTCTAGCCAGAGCAATTAGGAAAAAAAGAAATCCTGAAATAAAATGAGTCTGAATTGGAAAGAAAGAAATAAAATTATCTTTATTTGCATATGACATAATCCTATATATAGAAAACTCCAAGGAATCCAAACACAGAAAAACCTTCTATAGCTAATAAATAAATTTAGAAGTTGTAGGTGCAAAAACAACACACAAAAACCAGTTGGATTTCCATACACTAGCAATGAATAATCTGAAAATAAAATCAAGAAAGCAATTACCATTATAATAGCATCAAAAATGACAAAATATTAATATGTAGGAATAAATTTATCCTAGGAGTTGCAAGACTTGTACACTGCTGAAAGAGGTCTCAAAGGATACAAATAAATGGAAATATATCCCATGTTGACGAACTGGAAGACTTAATAGTGTTAAGACAGCAATACTACCTAAAGGAATCTACAGATTCAATGCAATCCCTATCAAAATCCCAATAACTTTGTTTACAGAAATGGAAAAGCTAAGAAAACTTACGCTTCCTGATTTAAAACTTACTACAAGGCTATGATAAAACCAGCATAAGGACAGACATATAGATCAATGGAATAGAACTAAAACCTCAGAAATAAACCCATACATCAACAGTCAATTGATTTTTGACAAGGGTTCCTAGATCATGCAATGGAGAAAGAATAATCTCTTCAACAAATGGTATTAAGGCAAGTGGACATCCACATGCAAAGGAATGAAGTTGGATGCCTACCTCACACCACATACAAAAATTAACTAGAAATGGATTGGCAGCCTAAATATGAGCTAAAATAATAAAACTCTTAGAAGAAAACATAGAAATAAATCTTCATGACCCTGGATTTAACAATCGAGTCCTAGATATGACACCAAAAGCATGATCAACAAAAGAAAAAAATGCTGATTTGGATTGCACCAAAATTGAAAACTTTTTTGCATTAAAGGACACTATCAACAGAGTAAGAAGGCAAGTGACAGAACGGGAGAAAATATTTGCAAACCATAAATATGACAAGGGTATGGCATCCACAACATATAAAGAACTATTACAGTTCAACAATAAAAAGGCAATCCAATTAATAAACAGGTAAAGGACTTCAACAGACATTTCTTCAAAGAGGATATGTAAATGGCCAACAAGCACATGAAAAGATGCTCAGCATTCTCAGTCACTAAGGAAATGAAAATCAAAACTACAGTAAGATATCACTTCATACCCACTAGGATGGCTATACTTCTTTTTTTAAGTAAGTGTTGGAGAGGATGTGGAGATGGTAGAAATGTAAAATGGTGCAGGCACTGTGAAGAAAAATTTGATGTTTTCTCAGAAAATTAAACATATAATTAAAATGTGACCCAGCAATTCCACTGACGGACACATTCCCCAAAGAATTAAGAATAGGTACTCAGGCTGGGTATTGTGGCTCATGCCTGTAATCCCAGCACTTTGGGAGGCTGAGGCAGGCAGATCATGAGGTCAGGAGTTTGAGATCAGTCTGGCCAACATGGAGAAACCTCATCTCTACAAAAACTACAAACATTAGCTGGACGTGGTGGTGCGCACCTGTGATCCTAGCTACTCAGGAGGCTGAGGCCCGAAAATCACTTGAACTCAGGGGGCAGAGTTTGCAGTGAGCCGAGATTGCGCCACTGCACTCAAGTCTGGCCAATAGAGTGAGACTCTTTCTCAAAAGAATAATAAAAAGAAAAGAATAGGTACTCAAACAAATGTTCCTAACAGTATTACTCATGATAACCAAAATGCAGAAATAGCCCAAATGTCCACTGACAAATGAATGGATAAACAAAATGTAGTCTGTAATACAATGGAATATTATTCAGCCTTAAAAAGGAATGAAGTCCTGATACATCCTACAATGTGGATGAATCTTGGAAGGCATTATACTAAATGAAAGAAGCATGACACATGAGGAGTGCTGTATGATTCCACTTACGTGAAATAATAATATATGTATAATAGGTATATCCCTGGAGATAGAAAGCTGCCAGAGGATGGGAGGAGAGAGGAATGAGGAGTTACTGTTTAGTGGGTACAGAGTTTCCTGAGGAAATTAAAATATTTTGAAGCTTGAAGCTAGATAGAGGTGATGGTTGCAGAGCATTGTAAATTTACTAGGTACCACGGAATTGTTCACTTTAAAATGATTAACATTATGCCATTAACTCAATAAAAGAGAAAAAAAGAAACTGGCCCAGTGAAAGTGACATCATCATCACCATCACCACCATCACTATCACCAACATTGCTACACCATCATTAACATCATCACCTCAACCACCATCATCATTATCATTACCATCACCATCACCACTGGTATCACCATCACCAACATCACCACACCATCATCATCATCACCTCTACCACCATCATCATTATCATTACCCTCACCACCAATACCATCACTGCCACAACATCACCACACCATCATCACCTCTTCTACTATCATCATCATTACCGTCACCACCAACACCATCACCAACATCACCACACCATCATTATCATCATCACCTACACCATCATTATCATCACCTCTACCACCATCATCATTATCATTACCATCATCACCATCACCATCACTATCACCACACCATCATTAACATCATCACCTCTACCACCATCATCATCATTACCATCACCACCATCACCATCACTATCACCATCACCACACCACCCTTATCAACATTACCTCAACCACTATCATCATCACCATCACCACCATCACCACCACCACCATCATCACACCATCCTTATCATCATCACCTCTACCACCATCATTATCATCACCATCACCACCATCACCAACATCACCACACAATCTTTATCATCATCACCTCTACCACCATCATCATCACCATCACCACCATCACCAACACCAACATCACCACACCATCCTTATCATCATCACCTCTACCATCATCATCATCACCATCACCACCATCACATCATCCTTATCATCACCTCTACCACCAACATTATCATTACCATCACCATCACCAATATCACCACACCATTCTTATCATCATCACCTCTACCACCTCATCATTATCATTACCGTCACCATCACCAACATCACCAACATCACCACAGCATCCTTATCATCATCACCTCTACCACCGTCATCATTATCATCACCATCACCACACCATCATTATCATCATCACCTCCACCACCATCATTATTATCATCACCATCACCACCATCACCATCACCAACATCACCACACCATCCTTATCATCATCACCTCAACCACCATCATCATCACCATCACCACCATCACCATCACCAACATCACCACACCATCCTTTTCATCATGAAGTTTTACTAAGGGTGTCTGCCCAATATAAGCAAAGGCCCGAAGCCAGGAACGGAACCAGGGCACTAGGGCATGTGAAGAAGAGCTCGGCACAGAGGAGGGCAGGACAGGGCTGGAAAACGTCACGTGCACTGACCACAGTACCACATATGCCTCAGGTTCTCATCAATGCCACCAAGTTTCTCAGTCACATGCAAAGACTTTTGTGGGACCAGATGAGCTGGGAGCTGAGGACAGTCCCTGCAGCGCCATCATTATTCATTTCAAGGACACATGTTATAATACATTGCCCTGGAGGGGAGCCAGTTGAGCTCTTGCAGCTCAAAACTTAGACCCAGAATCCACACCATACATCAGACCCCACACCCATGTGAGACCTCAAATCCAAACCCACAGCCACATCCATGCCCCATGTGCATGCCCACATCCATAGTCACACCCAGGCCCCATGTCCACACCCTCACCTGGCCCCCAGGCTGCTCCAGGCTGTGGCCTCACTGTAGCATCTGGAGCAGACGAAGGCACAGGATGGCCTACACCACCCTGACCTGGCTCTGCCACCATCCCGCAGGGCCCGTGCACGCACATGGCCCATCACACATGCCTGTCTGCCAGGCCTTTATGGGTTGGTATTGACCATCAGGCAGGTCAGAAGTCAGACCACTAAACTCAGAGTAGAACAGACAGAAAGACTTGGAGCTCTGTTAGTAGGGCCAGCAGTCCCTGAAACATGCCTATTTTGGGGACAAGACTGGGGGTGAGGGGCTGGAGACACCAGGATCCTCACAGGGGCTTTGGACAGGAGCCTCCTGAAGGACTTGCTCTCCGGGCTGGAGGTCAGAAGTCCAAATGGGTCTCACTGCGCTAAAATCAAGCTGTGGGCAAGGGCAGCTCCCTCTGGAAGCTCTAGAGAGAATCTGTTTCTGCCTCCTCCAGTTCCTAGAGGCCGACTGTACTGTCTGGCTCCTGGCCCCTTCCATGTTCAAAGCCAGTGATGGCCAGCTGAGCACTCACAGACATCATCCTGACTCAAGCCTGCTCCCGCCCTCCCAACCTCCTAAGAACCACTGTAATGACACTGTAGCCACCGGGTCATCCAGGACAGTCTCCCCATCCACGGCTGGGTAAACAGCCCCAACTCCATCCAGAGCTTCCCTTCCTCCCCTCTTGCCATGCAACTTAAACTTGCAGGATTAGGACAAGAGTGCTTTCAGGGACTCTTGGTTGTTATTCTGCCAACCAAGCTAAGAAACACACCTCAGGGTGACCTCAGGCTTGGTGTATGGAGAGGCTGGCTGGGCCCTGACTGGACCCCAAGCCCAAACCAAAGCCGCATGAAGCCCCAGCAGTGCCTGTGAGCGTAAAGAAACCCCAGGCTCCTCAAACTCCACCCCTCTGGCATCCCAGGCCTCACCCCTCCCTGTGATGTAGTAGGGACAAGGGGACAACAGCCATGGTGAGCCAGTGGCTCAACACAGGAAGGACAAGCCGTGGCCAGAAGCTGCTCGCACAGCCTGGACCACCCTGGTGCATGGAAGGGCCCCCAAATGCCCCAGACGGTTTGGCACATCCCCAGTGAACATCCTGTTAATAGTCCAGGGGTCGGCACACCACAGAAGGAGCTGAAGGGCTCTCCAGACCTCGGTTCTAAGAGTGCAGAAGGAACTGCCCTGTCCAAAGGCCACATGGGAAGTAGGATGGCAGTCAGTCAACAAGGATGGAAATCAACACGTCCTTAAAACACACCTCCCCACTAAAAATCAGGCTCCTCGGCTCTGGATCTTGGCACAGGGTCCTGGATTCCTGGAGGCAGACAGCACAAGCCCACTTTACAGGTAGGGAGACCGAGGCTCAGGGTCACGAGAACATGCATGGCCAGCATCAGGACTCAGAGGCATAAAGGTCAGGTGGGGATCCGGTCCTCACACCTGGCCCTGCCCTCCATGAAATGCCCGCCTCTGTGGCTCCAGGCTCCGGGCCAGTGTCCGCTACAGGAGGCACTGTCCTGGCACAGCCGATCCACTTAAACAAGGATAGTCCCCTTGCAGGCTTCCTCCTTCCAGCACCACCCACCCCGGGCCACCTGCTAGGAGGATGAACTGGATGGCACAGGTGACAGGCTTCACCTCGGCCAGAATGGCCACCTCAGTCAGTCATTGCTGCTTTGTCCAGAAGGCCCCAAGAGACTGACAGAAAAGAGAGGTGGTCATGGAGGGAGGATCCTTCTGCTGCCCAAAAGAGGCTCAGAGAACCAAAGGCCTCAGCACCCCTCACCACCTAGATGTCACGGCGAGGGGCAGGAGCTGCATCCAGAGCCCGCCCACTGGGGGGTGACCACTGGACTGACCCTCCTTCCCCGCCAAGGCTAAAGGAAGTGGACCTTCCACAGGGATCCAGGCCAGATCCCCTGTTGGCACTGACCCTATGTCTACATCTCTGCTCCAGCCCTTACTGCTTGTGCCACCAATACTGACAGTGGCCACTTGGCAGGTGAAACGAAGTCTCGGAGCTCTCAGCCTGGCTCTGCCACTAGCCAGCTATATGCCAAGGAGACAGCACCTAACTCCCGGAGCCACTGCTGGGACCCAGGTCCCCAACTGTGCAAGCTCCAGCACAGTGACCTCCATCGGGGGCCATCCTGCCCTCACATGAGAGGCTGTTTGCTGACACTGGGTATTTATTTCATCATACCAGAATTAAGGCTCTCTAAATGCCCCCTAAGAAATTACTTGGAAAATTAGCAAAAGGAAAAATAAGAGGAGAATAATAGCTACAGAAAAATGGAAAACATTTTCTCTGCGCTAAAGTCAGGAGCATAGGACACTGGTAATCTGAAGAAGACTGGGTAACACCGAAACAGTTTTGTCATCCCAAGGCCGTGTTAGTGGGGTGAGTCATTATTTCAGAGACAAAAACAAGCACACAGTCCTCATTAACATGAAACCAACCTCAGCCCCTCACTAGTGCAGAGTGGGCAGATGGATAAGGAATATCAGTTTGAAAATCCCAGATGTCCACGTGCTTGCGGCCTGTGTCCACTCTGCCCTCTTCAGGAAGCCCATCATGGGCCACCTGAGATGCAAGCAGCCAGATCTTGCTGACTTCAAAGGCTGCCACCCATGAGGACAGAGCTGGCTCAGAGGAGCTGAGCTCCACAAGGCCCCCTGGGATGTAGTTGGCTCCACATGCCCAGCCAGGCCCACTAGTCCACCTGTGTCCTGCAGACAGGCCCTCAGGCCTCATTTGCTGCCCCTGCTCCAGGGTGGGGATGCATCCTAGGGCACAAGCAGAGGCTCTGTGAGGACCCAGGTATGGGGGAGGGGATGAGGATGGTCCTTACAGAACAGGACCCCAGACTCAAAGCTTCTCAGAAGACATAAGGTGGGCTTCTCCCTTTTGGGAACAGGCACTGGAGCCCTCTGCAGGTCACTGGCCACCTGGCCTCACACACTCCCAGGCTGGGCCCTGTGGGTCTGTCCCAGGAGCCCACCCGCTTCCGCAAAAAAAGCAGGCCACAGGCTGCTGGTGGTCAGGTGAGCCCGGACTGCAGAATCTGAGGGAGAGCAGGGCCTGAAGATCAGGAAAAGAAAGTGGTGGGTGAGAGAGAAGAGAGAGAGAGATGGTGGGGAGGAGGGAAAGAGAAAGATGGGGAGACAGAAACAGAGGGGCAGGGGAGAGAGGGAGAGGAAAAGAAGGGAAGAGGGAGGGAGACAGAGAGACAGAGAGCTAGCCAAGACCTCCCTGGGGAGGGGCAGAGATGGTGAGGCCTCAGGGGTGGCCCCAGGCCAGTGGCATTTAGCTGGGCTGAAGCCCAGGGACACTTTGTAAGGCTGTCCTAAGCAGGACTTCTGCTTCTCCAGTAACTCAGGGCAGATGGGAGAAAACCCAGGAACTGAGAGAGGCAGTGCCTGGCTGCACATGGACCTCAGAGGCCACTGAAGGCACAAATTCACCCCAGGACCTTAGTATTAAACAGAACACCAACAAAAAGGCAAAGTTGGCCAGCCCTTTCCTCTTTTTAACCCAGGCTAAGAGCAGCATCTCCTGAGATGCCCCAGGGGCTGCACTCCTTCCTGCCACAACAGAAGTTTGTTGACCAAAGTGCAAAGTTCAGGGGCTGCAACAGGCCCATCAGGGCTAGGGCAGCAGGATAGAGTATGGGCCACCAGGGGCCACCAGCAGGCATAGAGCACAGGCCACTGGGGCAGAGCAGGAGGCACAGAGCACAGGCCACAGGGGCCGGGCAGGAGGCACAGAGCACGGGCCACAGGGGCCGGGCAGGAGGCGCAGAGCACGGGCCACAGGAGCCGGGCAGGAGGTGCAGAGCACGGGCCACAGGGGCCGGGCAGGAGGCGCAGAGCACGGGCCACAGGGGCAGAGCAGGAGGCGCAGAGCACGGGCCACAGGGGCAGGGCAGGAGGCACAGAGCACAGGCCACGGGAAGCCACCAGCAGGTGTGGAGTATGGGCCACCAGGGGCCACCAGCAGGCTTGAAGCACGGGCCACTGGGGGCCATCGGAGTATCAGCCTGGTGGAAGCCTGCACCACCCCCCAACCACCTTCCTGGCCCCCAGACTCCACCCTGAGGACACTTGGAATGCTCAGCCTCCCGCAGGCAAGATCAGCAGAGTGAAGCGCCAGCCCAGCCCAGGATGCCGGCTCAGGCCTTCTGAGCAAGTTTTCCTTGGCCAGTGAGGATCAAGTCACCTGGTCGCTACAAGATGGGCTCCAATGAGTGGAGTTTCCACCACTCACAGGCCCAAGGGTCTGTGTCTCAGCTTGTGGCCTCCCAGGAGCTGGGAGATGGCTCAGCAGGGGTCTCATAAAGGCATGCTGATGGGGAGGGGAAGGTGAGGACCAAGGACAGAACCAGGCCTCAGGGCTACAAAGGAGAAGCTGAGAACACCTGAGTGAGGCCTGGGGGTGATCCACCTCTGCACAGGCAAGCAAGGTCTGCAGACCCCCAATGCACCCCACAGTGGAGAAGGAGGACAGGCAGCTGCCTGTAAGTAGCTGGAAGAGGAAGGACTCAGACCCGGAGAGAAGTGACCAAGCACCAGAGTGAGGCCTGGGACCTGGCTTAGCACACATACAAACACACACGTCACACATGCACACACACAAATGCACCACACACATGCAGACATACACAAACACACAAACACACCACACAGACGCAGATATACACACCACACATGCAGACACACAACACAGAGACACAACACATATGCAGACACATACATAAACACTCACAAACACACATGCAAACACACACAAACACACCACACACGCAGATACACACACTACATATGCAGACACACAACACACAACACACACAGACACAACACACATGCAGACACACATAAACACTCCACACACACAAACACGCATGCAGACACAAACAACACACATGCAGACACACATACCACCCATGCAGACACACACCCTACACATGCAGACACACATACACATTACACACATCATTCCACACACATGCAAACACACCACACATGTAGACATACAAACACACATGCAGACACAAATACAGACACATACACAAACACCACACAGACACAGACATACACCATACACACATCACACACAACACACCACACATGCAGACACAAATATGCACCACACACACAGACACACACACCACACACACATCACATATGCAGACACAAATACACAACATACACGCAGACACACACACCACAAACACAGGCACATACACCACACACAAACAACACACACACAAACACAACACACACGCAGACATACACACATAAACACACCACACACAGATATGTACACATTACACACAGACACACACAGGTACACACACACCACATCCTCAGGCACATACACCACACATCCAGGCACACACACAATACACATGCAGACACACACATACAAACACACAACACAGACACATGCACATACACACCACACATGCACACACACCACATATGCAGACACACACGTGCAAACACACAAACATGCAGAGAGACACAAAAACACCACACACAGGCACACGAACACACCACACACATCACACATGCAGACACACACCACTCACACACAGAAATACAGACATAAACACACAAAGACACACAAACACAGGCAGACACACACACATACACACATGTGTGCAAGCGCAGAGTGCTCTGTGTGAACAGGATGCTGTTAAATTATTACAGTTTAAAAAATAAAGCAGATCTTTACATACATGGTAAGCTATCAAAAATACATGAACAAGTGAAGAAAAGCATGTTTTAGAAGAATGTATACAGTAGAATTCCTTTTGGTGGAAAACCCAAAACAAAAAGTGTGTGTGTATATGCCTGCGTGTTTCTATGTCCATATCTATGCACATGCATGTGTGTGATGCATGCATGTGTGTATGTGTGCACTGTGTGCACCTGTATGCCCATTTGTGTGTGCACGTGTATGCAGGCAGATGTACATCGCCGTGTGTATGCACGCATATGTGTGTCCATGTCTGTGTGCATCTGTGTCTAGGCATGTGCCCATGAGTATATCGTGTGTGTGGTTCAGTCCACCGTGCTCATCTTGCCCCTGAGGGGGGACCCAGTGGTGAGAACAGGGTCGTTCTGTCCCTCTAGAGAACCCGAATATAGACACCAAAGGAAATGGTAAAGAAAAAGAAAACTGAAAGGGATTGGGGGCCGGGGAGTGTAGAATTCAGATGCTTCCAGAGGCCCCACAGTTGTCTCATAGGATCTCTAAAGAAGCCTGACCGCCCTCTAGGAAGGCAGCCTGCTCCCCGCAAAACCTGCGCTCTCTCCCAGGTGCTGCTCTGGCTGCCTAAGAACCTCAGAAAAAGGGCAGCCCCAAAGGAGAAGCGGCTCTTCTGAGCTCTTCTCCAGGAATCCTTGCTCTGCAGACAGAACACAGTGACTTTTTCTGACACCAAGTATGGAATTCTGACACCAAGTATGCCAGTGACAGCCCTGCTCCTGGAGCTGTAGCCCTGCTGCAGTCCACAAGACACAGCCTCCCATGGGGGCTTGAGTGGGCTAGGGGCTGCCTTTAGGGGAGCCGGAGGGTCCAGCACAAAAGCCCAGCTGACACCCGGGATAACACCAGGGATGACCGACACCTGGCCCTGGCCCCTGGCTCAGGCACCCTCCGACCATGCCACCCTCCAGACCATGCCAAGTGTGGAATGATCTCCTGAACAGCACAACTGGATTGCATTCCTGGTTTCTTCTATTGTTGTTAAGAACATCTATTTAATGTAAACCAAAATTTTTGAACCTGATTTTGACATTTAAAAAAATTTGGCTGGGTGTGGTAGCTCACACCTGTAATCCCAGTACTTTGGAAGGCCGATGAGGGCAGATCACCTGAGGTCGGGAGTTCAAGACCAGCCTGGCCAACATGGCGAAACCCCCATCTCTACTAAAACTACAAAATTAGCCAGGTGTGGTGGCATGCGCCTGTAATCCCAGCTACTTGGGAAGCTGACGCAGGAGAATCCCTTGAACCCGGGAGATAGAGGTTGCGGTGAGCTGAGATTGAGCCATTGCACTCCAGCCTGGGCAACAAGAGTGAAACTCCATTTCAAATACACATAGACACACACACACACGCACACACACACACACACACACACATATGTGAAATGTCAAATAAAAAAGGAAGTGGCCTCTTTTACTCCCAGAGGTGAGGCAGACAGGCAGAGCCTTCACCTTACTTTGTGGCCCTCTGCAGCATCTGGCACAGGGTTCAAGGCACACTGTCAGAGCTCAGTTGGTGTCAGGCACACATTCAAGCTAGAAATGTCCCTCTAGCAAGTCTTATCTTTTAATAACACAAATCCACAATGCAGGGGGCTGCAGGGCAGGCACTCTTACCCTTCTAGTCAGGGGCCTAACTTGGGAAGGAGTTTCCTGAACCCCAGCTATATATATCAAAACTTGAAAAAGATTTGCATCCTTCAGGCCAGTAATTCCACATCAACAAATCTATTTTAAGGCAAAAAGTACATACATATCCATACAAAGATTCATGTTAATGTGGTTCCTCCCATGGTTATTTAAAATAGCAAAAATTAGGAAAGACACACATCTCCAGCCAGTAAGGGTCAGGTAACCAGGGCATGACGTGCTCTTGTGATGGGAGTATTACACAGTCATTAAAACAATGGGTTTTACAAGTTTTTGAGTTTAGAAGTTTACAGTCTAGGCAGACACTAAAAACTACAGGTTTTTCCCCTGGTGCTGGGCAATGGCACCTTATGCTCTTCTGCACTTTCCTAAATCACAGAAAATGAGCATATATTCCTTTTATAACAAACAACAAAAGTCCTGCTTTATTTTTAAAACCAGAATGGCCCCCTGACAGCTCCCTTCCCAGCTCATCTCTTCCTGGCTTTCCTGTGTCCTGGTACCCTGCAGAGAAGGCTTCCTGAGCTGTCCATCCTGGAGGGAGGCTGAGGACCCCTATCTCTGGACCAGTGGGCAGATGGATTCCTGCTGTTTGGAGTCCCCCAGGTATCCCACAAGAAACCTGTGGGGAGGAGGGAAGAGGCCAAGTGTCAAGGGGCTAACTGGATGGCAAGAGCAGGGCTCCCAGCACAGCACACGGGACATCACCTGAAGCCTGTGACACAGAAACCGTGGGCTGTGATTGCCACCTACAACTGTGTGATCACAAGAGGTACTCAGCATCAGTGATTCTTTCTCCGCAAAGAGTGGATCATCATATCCAATAGAATGTCAATGACAGAAATACTGGAGGGGCTGTATGTACCATGCCTACCACAGTGCCTGTCATATAGCTGGTGCCTGTAAAGATAGTTTACTGCTTGTCATAGTTATCATCACCATCACCATCATCATCACCATCACTGTCACCATCATCATTACTATCACCATCACCATCACCAGCATGATCACTATCACCATCATCATCACTCACCACCACCATCATCACCATCACTATCATCACTATCACCATTATCACCATCACCATCATCACTATCATCACTATCACCATCATCACCACCATCACCATCACTATCATCACTATCACCATCACTGTCACCATCACCATTGCCATCACTATCATTACCATCATCATCCTCACCCCCACCATCACTTTCTCCTGCTGGGCTGATGGAGCATGACCCTAGCTTTCACTTCTGGCAGGGAGTAGCTGAGAAAGTGCAAAATTTCACAGACAGAAAACACAGAATCTGCATGGAAAGTGTTGACATCTCTTCTCTCTTCCCAAGTGTGCCATGTCCACTCCTCCAGGACAGTGAGCTGAACAGACCGCAGCTCAGCCCCTTCCTGTCTTTAAAGAAAGGATGGAGGGGCTGGCCAGTCTCTGTCCAGCTGGGCCATGCCCACACTTCACCCAGAGTTTCTTCCTCCCTAGCCATGATGCCTTCATTTGCACTTCTCTGCTTCTCTTCAGCAGAAGGGGACAGCCAGAGGGAACAGAAGCTAGCCAGGAACGAAAGTCACAGGGGAAACAGAAGCCACTGCGGTATAGAAGCCAAGGGGGAAATGAAGCTGGGCCGGTAGGCAGGCGGGGAGTCTCAGCACCCTCCATGTCTGCCCCGGGGACACCGCTCCAGGGATCTAGAAAATGCCCTGCTGCAGGGTGAGGAAGTGAGGTCCACTTGTGCTTCTTAAAAAGAGTCTGTGCTGCTTTAACTTCTCAATTTGTCACAATCCACAAAACAAGTGGGTGACCACACTATAAGCCAGTGTTACTTGCTCTAGAAAGAGGTGTCCATGGTCAGATGTAGAGGGCAAGTCCTGACACCTTGTGCTCTCCTGTCCACGGCTTCAGGGCAGGTAATTCCTTAATCCAGAAAGGGAACAATGCACCACCTACTCCACAGGCACTTGTGAGGATTAAACAGCAAGAAAGGGATATGGGACCACTTGGCACAGCAGCCACTATTAGAGGCAGCAGCACCAGATCCACCCGGCAGCCAGGAGGAGAGGAGCCAGCCTAGGCCTAGGGCTACAGCAAAGGCCACCAGGGGCCCAGCGGAGACCAGGGGCCCAGCGGGCCCTGTGACCATGTCAGCCCCCTGGGAGCCCAGCCTGCCACTCACCTTCCTTAATCTCCCAGACCCACTGGATGATCACCTGGGAGAGCTAATGACAATCAGCAAGGACTGGGCCTGGGGCCTGGAGGTGGACCCAATGGGAAGGGGAAAGCACTTGCTTTCCCTGGGTCAGATGCCAGGCAAGGAGCCACATACCCTCCACTCCCCAAATCCTCAGCCTGGGCCAGACAGTTCCCCTCAGAAATGAGGCGGGGAGTGAAAGGTCAGCAGCAGAGCCACGGGAGGGTGGAGAGTGCATGAGCAGGAGCCACGTGGGGACAGGCAGGCCCAGACCCTGACCTGGCACAGGTGACGCCTGCGGGGTTGGAGAGGAGGGCACCAGAGGTAGGCAGGTGACAGTTCTCAGTATCACCAGCAACAGGAGGGCTCTCCCCACCCACTTCTTAGTCTGAAATTGTAAAGCCTACAGAAATGTTGATTGGTATAATGAACACAGTAGTCCCCCCCTGCCCCTGACATCCAGGAGGAATGCATTCCAACATCCCCTGTAGATGCCTAAAACTTCAAATAGTACCAGATTCTATATATACACTATGTTTTGCCTATGCATACACACCTGTAATCAAGTTTACAAGTAAGGCACACGGTCAGAGATTAACAACAGTAACTAATAATAAAATAGAACAATTAAGTAAGATAACGGTTTCTTGAACACAAGCACTGCAATACAGCAGCAGTAGAACTGACAACCCATCGAGACTTCGGGTCTGACAATGTGGGCCAGGTGTGGTGGTTCACACCTGTAATCTCAATGCTTTGGGATGCTGAGGGAGTATCCTTGATACTTGAGCCTAGGAGTTTAAAACAAGCCTAGGCAACACAGTAAGATCCCTTCTCTACAAAAAAAATACAAAAATTACCCAGCCATGGTAGCGCATGCTTATAATCCTGGCTACTCAGGAGGCTGAGCAGGAGGATCAAAGAGTTCATCACTTGAGCCCAGGAGTTCAAGGCTGCAGTGAGCTATGATCACTCTACTGTACTCCAGTCTGGGAGACAGGGTGAGACCCTGTGTCAAAAAAAACAATGAAAGAAAGAAAGAAAATCAGAACTCCAATCCCCACTGGGACCTACTGAGTCAGAACCTGTTCCTAAAGACAAGCCAGGCCTTGGTGCCACTGCAGCAGAGCCTGTTTTAGGGACCCTGGCCAACCCAAAGTGCCTGGTCACTAATTACCCAGGGTTCCCCATGACCCATCAGGGCTATAACTTCTGTTACAGGAACCAAAGAATCCCATCTAGAGGAGCAGCCCAAATGTGTGGCTCAAGTTCCAGAGCTGCCTTCCTGCAGGCATCTTTGCACACAGCCACGGAGTCTCTGCCGAGGTGCTCGCTTTGACCCGCTTCTCTGGGAATTAACTTCTTAACTACATTTCTAGAATATATTTGCTCAAAGAAAACCCCCCACGCATGACAGTTGGGAATCACGTACAGAGCAGAGCCACTGGAACTTTGGAAGCAAGTCACTTATCCTTCACGAGCCCTGGTTACTCAGCTCTCAAGCAAAGTGCTTTGCCAGGCACATTGCAATAGCCCCAGACAGCTAAAGCTCTGTGACCAGGAAACCTAAGGGCCTGGCACCAACTGTGCCCTCTTATAAAGAAAGTGGGGAAACCCTGGAGTTCCCATCGGCACCATCACTCCACGTGAAGAGTGCAATTAGCGAGAAGTCCCCCATCTGTGAGCAAACAAGAACATGTCAGGGCTGGCCATGGCATGGGCCTCAGAGGAGAACTGGCCCTTCTCACAACTCCACAGAGTCACCAGTGGGTGGGGGACACCCCTTCCAGGGCCCTGCAAGAGTCTGCTGCAGCCAACCTTGTGGATGCAAAAATCAAAACAATCCAGAACAAAACCATAGCTGCCCATTATCTGAAAAACATCAAGACCCAAATAAAGGCTTGCTTGCAAATGAGTCATATGTACCTAAGGGAAACCTCCACCTACTTCCAAAATGCATACGAAGGATGTAGTAAACAATATGAAAATTCATTTTCCAAATCACTAAATGAAAACGTATCTGCCTGACTAGTGATTTAAATTGTGACTTTAAGTAAACAGTTTATATAAAAGGCCACACAAACTGTATAAGAAGCTGTGCAACGTCAACGTGTACTAAGAAATGGAACCTGCAACTGCAATAAGATTTCTCACCTATCAGGCTGGCAAAGGTCAAAGGTCCAGAGTGTGCCTCACATGTTCCTGCTGCCACAGACCAACAAGCATTCTCCCATATTCTTGGCAAAAGCACACATCAGTAAAACTTCTTGGGTAGGAGCTGTTGGTATTTGAGACACAGACACGTGTTACATGTCCTCTGCCCACAGATACGTAGTTCATGTGTATTCACTGCAGCAGCAACAGATTAGCGCCAAGCTAAGTGTCAATTCAAGGGAGACTGAGAGGAATATTCTGGAGTGCCAAGAAGTACAAATCCTGTATTTGCTGATCTGGAACAATTTCCAGGATGTATATTGTTCAGCAAAGAGCACAAGTTGCACAAGAGTACACAGACACACCTTTTTTGTGTGTGGAAGATGGGGAAAAATCCATAAATATGCCCCTCTGTAATTAGAATGTTCTGGAAAGACACACAGGCCCGTGATTTCAGTGGCCATCTCTGGAGCGGCCACACTTTGGTGGCTATGCTCAGCAGGGAGAGAGGGCAGACTTCTCACTGGAGACAAATTTTTGACTATTGAATATTTTCATATATATATATAGATACCCATCAAGAACTTTAAAGAATATTTTTAACCCTGGTGAGGCACAATGGTAATCCAAGCACTTTTGGAAGCTGAGGCTGAAGATGACTTGAGTCCAGGAGTTCAGGACCAGCCTGGGCAACATTGCAAGACCCTGTCTCTACAAAAAATAAAAATAAAAAACAGCTAGGGATGGTAGTATATGCCTGTAGTCCTAGCTACTCTGGAGCCTGAGGTGGGAGGGTTGCTGAGCCCACAAGCTCGAAGCTACAGTAAGCTATGACCACACCACTGTACTCCATCCTGGGTGACAGAGCAAGACCTGTATTTAAAAATATAAGGAATATTTTTAATTCCAACAAACTGCTTTGATTCAAATCAGAGAAATTTTAATTTAAAATTTTATACCTGACTTTAAAAAGAATACTCTTTCTTTTCTTTTTTTTTTTTAAGACAGAGTTTTGCTCTTATTGCTCAGGCTGGAGTTCAATGACACAATCTTGGCTCACTGCAACCTCTGCCTCCTGGGTTCAAGCAATTCTCCTGCCTCAGCCTCCCGAGTAACTGGGATTACAGGCACGTGCCACCACTCCTGGCTAATTTTGTATTTTTAGTAGAGATGGGGTTTCACCATGTTGGTCAGGCTGGTCTTGAACTCCTGACCTCAGCTGATCCACCCACCTCAGCCTCCCAAAGCACTGGGATTACAGGTGTGAGCCACTGCGCCCGGCCAAGAATACTCTTCTGACACTCAAAAATAAATCTGTATAGAATGCAAGTCAAAAAAAGGGATTATATGTACAGAACTTCCAAAGAAAGTTGCTAGACGCAGGCAAGAACTTGAGGCTGTCACAGTATCCGAAAGAAGACTAAACAGAAACCCATCCTGCCCAATATTCTGATCTGTGAAACAAGGACACAAACACCAGGAGTGGAGACTGAGCTTGCCACAGCACTTTCAATCCTTCAACAATCACTGCTTGGCACTGTTGCAGGAGGCCCAATGCACAGGGAGAAATCTTCTCTAAGACCCTCCCAGGGAAATGTACAGACTAAAACTAACGAGGCCCCAGAAGTTACATTTCTCTAAATAGGAAGCAGGGAGGCAAGTGTATACAGATATTCCAGGTGACCTCCTCTGGATGGTAGTGTATAAGGGAACAGTTTTCTTGTTTTCCAATTTTTTTACTACAAAAACATTATAAAGTATAATAAAAACACACACACACACACACACACACACACACACAGAGTCTGAAAAGACAAAGCAAACATTAGAGCCAGACCCAGAGATGGCAGGGATGTTGCAATGATTAGAACAGAAATTTGTTATTAATACACTAAAGTCTCTAATAAAGAAAACAGACAACCTGCAAGAATCGATAGGTGATGTAAGCTGAGAGATTGGGACGCTAAGAAAGAATCAAAAGGAAATGCTAGAAATCAAAAACACTGTTATAAAACTGAAGAATGTCTTCGATGGGCTCTTCAATAGACTGGACACTGCCAAGTAAAGAAACAGGGAGCTTTAAGATAAACCAATAGAAACTTCCCAAACTGAAACGTAAAGACAAAAAGAAACAATAATGACAAAACAATGTTCAAGAACTATGGGGTAATTACAAAACGTGTAACAACATTTAATAGGAATACCAGAAGGAGAAAAAAAAGAGAAAGGGACAGAGGATATATCTGAAATAACAGATGAGGATTTTCCAAAATTCGTAACAGGAAGCAAATCACAGATCCAAGAAGTTCAAAAGATACCAAGCAGGATATAAGCAAAAAAAAAAAAAAAAAAAAAAAATTTACACCTAGACATATCATATTCAAACTGCAAAAAATCAAACACAAAGAGAATATCTTGAAAAAAGCCAGGGAAGCCGGGTGCAGTGACTCACATCTGTAATCCCAGCACTTTGGGAGGCCGAGGCAGGCCAATCACAAGGTCAGGAGTTCAAGACCAGCTTGGCCAACATGGTGAAACGCTGTCTCTACTAAAAATACAAAAATTACCTGGGCATGGTGACACATACCTATAATCCCAGCTACTTGGGAAGCTGGGGCAGAAGAATTGCCTGAACCCGGGAGGCAGAGGTTGCAGTTAGCTCTACACTCTAGACTGGGTGACAGAGCAAGATTCCTGCTCAAAAAAAAAAGAAGAAGAAAGAAGAAAGTCAGGGAATGGGCTAAAAACACTTTACCTACAAAGAAGCAAGGACAGAATTGCACTGGACTTCCCCTCAGAAGTCACGCAAGAAAGAAGAGTGTGGGTAAAACATTTAAAGTGTTGGAAAAAAAAAAAAAACAATCCACCAACCTAGAATTCTGTATCCAGCAAAATTATCCTTCAAAAGTGAAGGAGAAATAAAGTCGTTATCAGACAAACAACAATTCAGAAAATTTGTCAGCAGTTAACCTGCCTTGCAAGAAATGTTTAAAGAACTTTAGAGAGAAAGAAAATGATATAGGTCAGAAACTAGAATCTGTAGAAAGAAAGGAATAAGTGAGGGTAAAATAAAACTCTTTCTTATTCTTGATCTAGCAGACAATAGATTGTTCACAATAATAACAGCAACAATGTACTTCCTGCCTTCTTCATGCCCAGAGTTTATGAATAAGTGAGTAACAACAATATTCTAAGGTGGGAGGAAACAATTAGGAATACTGTTTCTTGCTCTACCCATAGAGTGCTATATTATTTGAAAGAGGACTTGAATTAGTCATAAACATATACTGCATATTTAAAAACAACCACTAAAAAAAGGTTTTTAAAAAAGCATTACTGATATGCTGAAAGGAGAAAAAAAATGGGATCATATAAAATGCTCAATTAAAACCAGAGATGGCATTAAAAAAAGAAGACAAAAAGAAAAAAACAAAACAAACAGGGGCAATAAACAGAGAACAGTAACAAATACGGTATATATTAATCCAACTATACAAATAACCACTGTAAATATCAATGGCCCTAAATATAACTAAAAAGCAGACACTGTTAGAATGAATTAAAAAAAAAAAGAAAACAAGGTCCAACTATGTCTTCTAACAGAAACCCATTTAAAATACAAAGACACAGACAGATTAAAAGTAAAGGGATAAAACTCTATGCCCACAAATTCAATAACCTAGATGAAACAAACCAATTCTTCAAAAGATAAACTCTGTCAAAACTCACACAAGAAGAAACAGAAATCTAAATAGGTCTACATCTACTAAAGAAATTGAATAAATAATTAATAACCTTCCAAAACATAAAGCACCAGGGTGAGCTAGTACCCACTGGTGAATTCTACTGACATTAAAGGAATAAATTACACCACCTTTCTACAATCTCTTTCAGATGACAGAAGCAGAAGGAATACTTCCTTACTCATTCTGTGAGGTCAGCATTATCCTCATACCAAAACCAAACACATGACAAGAAAAAAAATAAAACACTACAGATCAGTATTTCTCATGCAAAAATTCCACCCCCCCAAAATTAGTAAATCAAAGTCAACAATGTATAAAAAGAATTATTATTATTATTATTATGAGACAGTGTCTCAATCTATTGCCCAGGTTGGAGTACAGTGGCACAATCATAGCTCACTGCAGCCTCAAACTCCTGGGCTCAAGCAATCCTCTCACCTCAGCCTCCTGAGTAGCTAGGATTACAGGATTACTTGAAGCTTTCCCATTGAGATCAGGAAAAAGGCAAGGATGTACCTCTCACCACTGCTTTCCAAGACTGTCCTGGAGGTCCTAGCTAATACAATAAGATAAGACAAGAAAACAAATCCTGGACTAATAACCTTCTGTCCTTCCTTCTCTCCCTCCCTCCCTCTCTCCCTCCCTCCCTTCCTTCCCACCCTTCCTTTCCTCCCCCCTTTCCTTTCCTTTCCTTTCTCTCTCTCTCTCTCTATTACAAGCTGCTATGGTCTGATTAATAAGTAATCATAGTGCAAGGATGCAGAAATACAAGGTTGATATACAAAAATCAATTACTTTCTTATTTACCAGCAATAAACACTTGGAATTTGAAATTAAGAACACAGTATCATTTACATTGAAAATAAAATAATTAGATATCAATATAAACAAAATATGTAGATCTATAGGAGGAAAACCACAAAAACCTAATGAAGGAACTAAATAAATGGAGAGATATTCCACGTTCATGGATAGGCAGACTCAGTATTGTCAAGACGCCAGTTCTTCCCAATTTGATCTATAAATTTAACACAATCCCTAATCAAAATCTCAAGCCAGTCACAGTGGCTCACACCTGTAATCCCAGCACTTTGAGAGGCCAAGGTGGGCAAATCACTTGAGTCCTGGAGTTCGAGACTAGCCAGTAAAACCTTCTCCTCCCCACCAAGAAAATACAAAAAATTATCTAGGCATATTGGGGAATGTCTGTAGTCCCAGCTACGCAGGAGGCTTAAGTGGGAGGATCACTTGAGCCCAGGAGGTAGAGGTTGCAGTGACCCCAGAACACACCACTGCACTCCAGCCTGGGCGACAGAATGAGACCCTGTCTCAAAAAACAAACTAACAAACAAACGAAAAACCAAAAGACAACAACAAAAACAACAAAACTGCAAGTTATTTTGCAGATACTGACAAATTGATTCTGACGTTTACAAGGAGAAGCAAAGGACCCATAATAGCCAACACAGTAGTGAAGTAGAAAAATAAAGTCAGGGACTGACACTACATGACTTCAAGGCCTCCTATAAAGCTACAGTAATCCAGACAGTGTGATGCTGGTAAAAAAGAAATAGATTTTAATGGGACAGATTAATGAGACAGAATACAGAGCCAGAAACAGGCCTACACAAATATAGTCAACCAATCTTGGGAAAAGGAACAAAAGCAATACAATGGAGACAAGATAGTCTTAACAACAAATGGTGCTCTAACAATTAGACATCCATGCCAAAAAAAAAAAAGAAAGAAAATGAATCAATGCAGATCTTACTCATTTCACAAAAAATAACTTTAAATCATAGACCTCAATGTACAAAATCATGAATCTCCTAGAAAATAACAGGAGAAAAATTAGATGGCCTTGGGTTAGGTAATGAACTTTTAGATACAACATCAAACACACAATTCATGGAAGACAAAATTAGTAAGTTGGACTTCATTAAAATTAAAAACTCCTGCCTTGCAAAAGACACTGTTAAGAAAATAAAAAAGACAAGCCACAGACTGGGAGACAATATATTCAAAACATGTTTTGTTAAAGGACTGTTAACCAAAGTATGCAAAGAACTGAACAATAAGAAAACAAACAATCCAATTAAAAATTGGGCCAAATAACTAAACAAACACCTCACTAAGGAAGATATACAGACAGCAAATAAGTACATGAAAACATGTTTCACATTATATTTCATCAGGAAAATGCAAATTAAAACAATGAGTTCCCATTACTACCTATTACATAAGGCCAAAATCCAGAACACAGACAACACCAAGTGCTGACAAGGATGTGGAGCAACAGGATCTCATTCATTGCTGGTGGGGATGCAAAATGGTACAGCCACTATGGAAGACGGCACAGTGGCACCCAGCCTGTAATCCCAGCACTCTGGGAGCCTGAGGCAGATGGACTGCTTGAGCTCAAGAGTTCAAGACCAGCCTAGGCAACATGACAAAATCCATCTCTACAAAAACACAAAAATTAGCTGAGCATGAGCCTCTATTCCCAGCTACTTAGGAGGCTGAAGTGGGAGGACGACTTGAGCCCAGGGGGTGGAGGTTGCAGTGAGCTGAGATGACACCACTGCACTCCAGCCTATCTAAAAAAAAAAAAAAAACCCAAAAAACTAAACATAGTCTTACCAAATGATCCAGCAACCACACTCCTTGGTATCTACCCAAAGGAGCTGAAACATGTCTACACAGAAAAACCTGCACATGGATGTTTATGGCAGCTTTATTCATAATTGCCAAAATTTGGAAGCAACCAAGATGCCCTTCAGTAGGTGAATGGATAAATAATCCAAACAATGAAATATTATTCAGTGGTAAAAAGAACTCTCAGGTCATGAAAAGACATGAATAATCTTGAATGCGTATTACTAAGCGAAAGAAGCCCATCTGAAAAGCACACATACTGTGTGATTCCACCTACATGACATTCTGCAAAAGGCAAAGCTATGGAGACAGGAAAAAGATCAGTGGTTGTCAGAGGATGGGGGTATGGGGAGGGATGAATAGACAGAGCACAGAGGACTTTGAATCAAACTACTCTGTATTATATTGTAATGGTGGATACATTGTAATGGTGGATATTACATTGTAATGGTTTGACCTCACAGTCAAAACCCATAGAAGACCAGTCACGGCAGCTCACACCTGTAATCCCAGCATTTTGGGAGACTGAGGTGAGAGGACTGCTTAAACTCAGCAGTTAGAGGTTACAGTGAGCTATAAGCACTCCAGCCAGGGCAACAGAGTGAGACCCTGTTTCAAAAAATATATAAAATAAAATAAAAATGTACAACACAAAGAGTAAATCCTGGTGTAAAGTACAGACATTGTTAATGAATATGTATCAATACTGGCTTACCAATCTTAATAAATATAATAAATTGATGCAAGATACTGAATGGGGAAATAGGAGGAGGAGTTATGTGGGAACTCTCCATCTTTTCACTCAGTTTTACTGTAAATCTAAAATTGCTCTAAAAAAATTAAGTCTATTAAAAATAAGTCACGTAGAAAAAGTTCTGTGTGCATCATTACATGTTTCCTAAAGGAAAGATCCTGGGGAAATGTAGGGTCATCAGTGGCCATGGGCGGGAATGCTAAGACATAAAGGGGAGAACTACCCAGATGGGAAAATCTCATGAAGGAAATGCCAAAGAAAGGCTCAGAATTCAAGAATTCTATCTCAGGTATTACTTAAGATAAGAATGAACATGCCAATGGATGAGGACTAGAATATAAGAAATTCTGTTTATTGGGTAAGGATATCATGAACCATGCTGCTACAGAATCTTAGAATCATCTACGAATGTAAGGAAGTCTCGCTAAATTCAACAGCAAGGCCTCCTGCCCCTGCCAGAGCCCATTCCTCCTCCAGGGCTCCTTGGCACCCATGAGTGGAGAGTCACCTCACCTACTTGGTCCCCAGCCCCTGCACTGTGCCTCCTCTGCCCAGACCTCAGCCCCGCGGGCCTCTTCCCTACCACATGCCAACCTGTCTTTCCCACCTCAGAGGGGCGCCCCCATCTCAGAATCCCCTCTGTGCCTCCCTGTGCTCCCCCATCTGTTTCCAGGGTCAGAAGCTGGGACTCTGCCCAACTCAGCAGAGATGCTCACTGTGACAGTCCGGGAGAGGGCAATAGGCACACACTGCCTGCTCCTGACTCCTGCTGGGGCTAGAACTGGGCTTCAGGCTGGGGGATCCAGAAGTAGCCAAGCAGAGCCAGCCCCAGGGGCTCAGACTGAAGGTGAGCATTTAAGATGAATGCACTGTATCAGGGCACACATAACCCTATGGGGATGCCATGGGAGAGAGGAATGCCTCTGAGAGAAAACCATGCTGGGGCTGGTCCTGACAGATGAATCAGGCTTCCCTAGGCAGGTGGGTGTGCAGGTGAGGGGCACTACCAGGCAAAGAAAGGTGAATGTGCACCTTGAGGTGGCTCTGGCAGTGATGTAGGGTAGCACCCAGCATGTCCTGACAGCAGGCTGAGGTCAGATTCCGCTTGAATCCACAGATGACAGGGGTGCCCCAGGCCCCATGAGATCTGCATTGCAGGTGAATGTTCCACAACTGGACTTAAGCAGGGAGAGGCTACAGGCAGAGATCAGCAGCTGTGGGTCCCGAGGCGAGGGCCAGCCCAGAGGGGAACAGTGACCTCAGCAGTGTGGCCTGTGGGAGTCCAAAGCCAGAAGTACTTTAGGAAGCCCATGAGCTTCTCAAAAACAACCACAACACAGACCACATCCACTCTTGTCAATGCCCTGCACTCTATCGCTGGGAACACCAGCCTTCCCTGCCGTAGACACTCACAGCTGAGTCGCGGTCGGGAAGGCGGCATGCAGACACTGGCCTCTTCTGGGCCGTCGGAGTGCCTCTGACCCTGGGAATCTTCTCAGACTGGAATCACAGAAAGCAAGTGTCTACATTGGCCTTTGTTCCTCCTGTCCACATGGCCTACTGAGGCAGAGCCCAGCCCTCAGCACCAACACGGAATCCACAAGATTCATGGCACGAACAGATCAGCCAGCCCAGCTACCTCTGAAGCCCTGGGGCCCTAAGAGGAAAGGGCAGACCTGGACATCCACTCCATTTCTCAGCACCCACCTCTGCACTCCCCTCCCACCCCCGTCCAAGCAACTGAGCGGTTCCCTTGCTTCACAGCACTCACCTCTGCCCTGCTTGTATCCTGAGACCCCTGGGTAAGGCTCCCAGCCTCGGGCTCTGGGAGAACTAGAAGGTTCCATTCTTCATGCTGGCCTCACCAGCCTGTCCTGAGGCTAGACCACACCTAAGTGACACTTTGAGGGGCAGCATCACAACAAATGAGCCACAAAACTCTCACGGCAATCCTTTGACCAAATAATTTCACTCCTGGCAATCTGCCCCAGAGAATGATTCCAATGAATCTAAAAAGATGCTTCTGGCATTTCTCATGCACCCGGGGTCCCAGGTGGCAGAGGCGTCCACCCAGCTAGGCCCCATGAGGGTGCTGGGAAAAAAAGGATTCAAAACAGTGAACTGCACATTCACACACACTAGAAAAAAAAAGATCAAAGGTGATAAACAAGAACCTCTAGGAGGCCAGGCGTGGTGGCTCATGCCTGTAATCCTAGTACTTTGGGAGGCTGAGGCGGGTGGATCACCTGAGCTCAGGACTTTGAGACCAGCCTGGGCAACAAGGTGTAACCCTGTCTCTACTAAAATACAAAAAATTAGCTGGGCATGGCAGCATGCACCTGTAATCCCAGCTACTCGGGAGGCTGAGACAGGAGAATCACTTGAACCCAGGAGGCAGAGGTTGCAGTGAGCCAAGATCCCACCATTGCATTCCAGCCTGGGTGACAGAGCAGGACACCATCTCAAAAAAAAAAAAAAAAAAAAAAAACCTCTAGGAATGAAAAATGACTTTAAAATTTAAAACTCAATGAACAATTTAAACAACTAATTACATACTTTTGCTCAATAGTTCCACTACCTTCAGAGAACTGGTGAAATGGAACAGAGATCTGAAGAAAAACCCAGGTTGTGACACAGAGAAGCAGGTGGAAGACGGGAAAGCCCAGCCAGGAGCTGCAGGGATGGAAGGAGAAGGACAGGTAAAAAAGTGCTCCAGAGGGCATGACAGATGGCCGTGCGATGGTGTGAAATTGACAAAGGCTGGCCACCTCCACCACACCTCGCCCTACCACCCCGGGCGTGAGCTCCCCTGAGAAAAGCTGTGTGCTCACCGTGCCCTCTTCTGTTTCCACAAGCCTCTTCCCATTGCTTGTCACCCTCATCACAGACCCTGCCTGCTCTGCTCCGAGAGGTCCAGGAAACTAATGAGCCACTGATTCCTCCAGGGACAGGGGTGCCTCAGCACAGCCCTCAGCACCAATGCAGAATCCATGAGATTCATAGGGGCTCTGCATACGCCTACCCAAGACCTTACTGAGGCCCTGCCTGCACACTGAGTTGCCCCATGGTCTTCCCTGGAGCCAAGGAGACACCCTCACAGCAGTGGTCCAGCCTGGGGGTGCCAACCATCCTGCTCAGCACAGACTGAGCCCTCCCAAAATGCCAACCCGAAATATTGGCTTAAGTCCACCATTGGCTAATTCATCCTTTTATTTATCAAATAAAGACACTGAAGGGAAAAAAAGACTAGGCCCTCCGAGGTATGTTTTTCACCTGTCACAGCCTATTTGCAAACTTAGCACTACTGTAGTAACTGATATTCTCTACCTCTGAAGCCCAAACCAACCTTAATAACTATTTTACAAAGTTAGCTACAAACGATGTCTTTTTCTGACACAACCACTACTGGGGGCCCTGGAGATGCTCCCGCCCTGCGCTGGGGTCCCTGACAGCCAAATCTGGGTGGGCCCCAGCCAATCTGCACAGTTTCAGTAGATGGTAATGCAAAGCTCTGTACACTCTTAAACACGAATAGCCAGGTGAAGTAAAGATAATTTGCCTTTTTTTCTCCTAGGGCATGTAAGCGCTCAGGGACAAAGTCATTTGTGCTAATTAATAAAAACTGCACTACACCTTACACCACAATAGCACATCAGAAGGCTATTCAGTTACTGCAGGAGAATTCCACTGTTCTCTGAAGTCACTCTTGATGTTTATAAATCTAGAAATACAAAATTAAAAGTTAACTGTTCCTCGAATGTGGCAGACAAACACGTGTATAAGGAGGCCCAGCTCATCTATGGCCAACCCACACTGAACACACCAGATCTGGTCCAGTCTTGGAAGCTAAGCAAGGTCAGGCCTGGCTACACTTTGAATGGGAGGCTGCAGAGCAGCAGTCCCCTTCCGGGCTGGGTCTGGGTGCAGCTGCTTGGGCCGAGCTCCTCTACCCCAGCTGCTTCCTGCCATAGCGTGGAGCTTGTGTCGCCATTTACCCAGCCCTCCTACACACCAGGGTCACCATCCCACGAGCTGTGACATGGCTCTGTCATCTGTCATCTGCATTTTACAGGTGAGCAGGAAGAGGCTCAGAGAGGTGATGGGCTCACTCTGGTCACACCTGAGGTGGCCAAGCAGGTCCAAATTGCAAAGCTGTCCCATGCTACAAGAGCTTGCAAAGCTGTCCCACGCTGCAATGCCATCCCATGCTGGGCCTTGCCCCCTCAGAGCAGTGTGGCTAAGGTAATGTGGGTCTCCACGTGTTGTAAGGACATGCATCGACTGGGAGAATCACAAAGGCACAGCTCTGGACACCACCTGCCCTGCCCTCCAGGAGCTGCCTTTTGCCCTCAGAAGAAATGTGAGGTGCCTACCACTTAGGACCACAGCCTCCAGCAGACTGTCAGGACAACACACACACACACACAGACACACATGCACAAACCCCACACACACCACCATACCACACATACCACCATACCACACACCACTACACCATATACACATACACATATGCAATAGACTACAAGCACACACTACACAAACCACACACACCACACACATTCACACATATTACACACATACCACACACATACTGCACACACAGAGCACACAGACACAAACACATCACACACAGGCCACACGCCACCCAAAAGCACAGCAGGGACCTCCTCTCACCTGGCTACTCAGGCTGAATGGAGCTGGGGGCCAGGGGAATCCCCAGGGCTATTCCTGGGCAGCACAAGGGCCGTGGTCATCCTATCTTTCTTGGCCTCAATGCCCTCGTTGATAAAAACAGAGGGTTGGTCTGCACCTGGGTGGCCAGACTCAGCAAACAAAACCACAGGACACCCAGTCAGACGAGTTTCAGATCAACGGAACTGGTAGCGTGGCTGAGCGTCCTGTATACACCTGGCCCCACCAGCACCTCTAAATCCCTTTTGTGCTCTGGATCCCCTTGCTGCAAGCAGTTCACATGTGAAATGAGGAACTGGAGCACATCAGCCTTTGTGGTGATATGTTATGGTTTAGTGAAGTCCAGGAAATGTGAAATTCACAGGCAACCACCAAATATCTCAGCTGAGAGGCCGGTCCCCCATGAGCTGCTTCACCGGCATTTGTTCCTGCTTTTGAAACACTGGCATTCAGGCAGTGAGTGTGGCATGCTCTTTTGCTAGTTTTCTAAAATCACTGTTTCCAACCTCCATGCACCCCATCTCCTTGTACCACCTCTGCCATCATCATTTGGAATTTGTCAGGAACCCCCATCTGGATCCCAATGGGGTCCCAATTCTTGGGCTTGCCGAGCAACAGGAGTTGGTCTGTGGGAAGTGAAAGAGGGGAGGGCAGCCCACAGCATGGTAGCAGGGCACCCTCCCAGTGGGCACAGCCACTCTCCAACCAGGCCAGTGCCACCTAATCCCTTCTTATCATTGTCCCTTGAAGATGAAGGCACTGACGGTTAAAAACAAACACAGCAGCAGCCCGAGGTCCAGCAAGCCCTTCTCGGAACCCACCCCAGAGGGCCCCTGCAGATGCAAGTGATGGGCAACCCGGTACCTCCCCACCTCCCTGCAGAGGGTTCCTGGGATACTACAAAAGCCACACCCATGGAGATGGACACGGGGCTAGCTCACTGAGACCTGTGCTGGACACAAGAAACAGGCTGCCGAGCAACAGTGCAATAAATGACATCATGTCTGAGAGGCACGCACAATAGAAAACAGCACTGCTTCCAAGGGCGCACACGGACATACCAGCCAGGTCAAAAGCTGGGGCTCGGTAGGAAGCCCCTAACGGTGCAGGCAGCAGGAACAGGCCAACAGGAAGGGAGGGGCTTACAGGATGCACTGGTGGGCTTCTTAGGGAAATGCATTCCTCTATGAGCTGGAGGTGATTAAAATAAAATTTTAAAAGAAACGCCCTCCATGTGAGCCCTGCCCTGCCTGCGCTGTGCCAGCAGCGTGGGATGGGGACTGAGGAAAAATAGTCAAAGTACAGCCTCATCCCAGCCCAGGGCCCTGTGGACGCACCTCCTCAGTGGGGTCTACCAAAGTGAACCCCCACCCTGACACTCACGAACAACCTCTTGGGAGGGTGGGGGGATGATGGGGTGTCTGTATCATGCCTGCTCCTAGCAGGTGACGGGACAAGGCCAGCTCAGAGGGCAGGACTATTACGGCACAACCCACTTCTGACTGCGGTTGGCAGCTTTGCTTTCTCAGAACTGCCACTTATCACATGAATGGGCCACCTGGTACTTCCCCACCACCCTGCAGGGGTTCCTGGGATACCACGAAAGCCACACCCATGGAGATGGACACGGGGCTAGCTCACTGAGACCTGTGCTGGACACAAGAAACAGGCTGCCGAGCAACAGTGCAATAAATGACATCATGTCTGAGAGGCACGCACAATACAAAACAGCACTGCTTCCAAGGGCGCACACGGACATACCAGCCACGTCAAAAGCTGGGGCTCGGTGGGAAGCCCCTAACGGTGCAGGCAGCAGGAACAGGCCAACAGGAAGGGAAGGACTGGATGAAGGGTACATCCAGCCCCCCAAAGCCCCACAGACTGACTACTTGACAAACACCAAATGTGCCCCTGGACTGCCATCCTCTGGTAGTATGGGAGCCAAGGTCTTGGTGATGAGCTCAGTGGCAGGGTTCCTGCAGCACAGCCCCTTTCACTGGCTGGGAGTGAATCACGATTAAATGTTAAGCCTGATGCTCACTTGTCAAAATAACCCGTCCACAGTGTGCCGTGTGCCTGGCGTGAGTTAGAGGCATCTGGACTTCTCAAGTCCCACCCCTGAGGTCAGCGTCACCAGGTAGACGGCAGGCCTTCCCCGAGAGGGACTGAGGAGCTGCAGGGGCAGGCCTGCCGGTCACCACCGCAGCTGGGAACCATTCAACAAGAACAAAATGCACTCGGCCGGCCTATAAGGTCCACTGGTGGCCGAGCTGACAGAGGTGCCCCCAACATCCCATCGCAACCTGAGGACCCCTGCCCATCAGGGTGCCCAGAAGAGGAGGGGTATCAGGTCAAGATGCTCTCCTGGGGAGGAGGAGGGATTTGGAAATTTAAGGGAGAGCTGAGAGGAAAAGAGGAGAGTTCTTAAAAAATCCCCCAATCTTGGCTATGAGATACTTCCCAACACTGTTCTCAAAAGACCGGCCGGAAGAACCCACAAATGTAAGGGGCACGTGAAAAGGAGCTCAGCAGCAAGGTGACTGCAGTGCCATGCAGGCCTAACGGTAGGTTCCAACCTCGCAGGGATGAGCCTCCCTCACCTCAGGACCACACCAGGCTCCTCCCTGGCAGATCCTAAAACACTCAACCACACCTATACCCTGAAACCCAAGCCAACAGCTGAGCCATAGCCATGTTGTGGACCACTGTCCCACTGCCTGCCCCCAGTGTCAACCGCCCCCCACAACCAGCTTCCCGCCCCACAGCCTGCCTGACTCCAGGGCTCTGCACTCCCAACCAGGTCAGCCCACCATGCTCTCCTTTCCTGACAGAAGCCCAGTAGGAGGCTACCTGCAGGGAGTCTCCCTCCAAGCCCAGTGGCCTGAGGGTCTGCATGGTCTCTGCAGCTCAACC
Organism: Aotus nancymaae; assembly: GCF_030222135.1. Taxonomy (NCBI): domain Eukaryota; kingdom Metazoa; phylum Chordata; class Mammalia; order Primates; family Aotidae; genus Aotus; species Aotus nancymaae. The sequence continues at coordinate 25,643,263 of NW_026988455.1, forward strand.
TCCCACTTTTCAGAGCTAGAGGGTGCCGGGTCCCAGGAGAAAAGAGAAGCTAAGACCAAAGACCCAGAATGCCTGATCCTCCTGTGCCCTGGTTGGACCCAATGGCCAGGCACTCTTTTTAAGATTTGTTAAAACTTGGCAGAGGTCGAGGGCGGTGGCTCATGCCTGTAATACCAGCACTTTGGGAGGCCAAGGTGGGCAGATCACAAGGTCAAGAGATGGAGACCGCCTGGTCAACATGGTGAAACCCCGTCTTTACTAAAAATACAAAAATTAGCTGGGCATGGTGATGCATGCCTGTAGTCCCAGCTACTTGGGAGGCTGAGGCAGGAGAAACACTTGAACCCAGGAGGTGGAGGTTGCAGTGAGCTGAGAAAAGATTGCACCACTGAACTCCAGCCTGGCAACAGAGCTTCTCAAAAAAAAAACCTAAAAAACAAAAAAACTTGGCAGAAACACTGAGGCACTAATGTGCAATTTGCCTGACTCTGCCCAGAGACACATGCTCAGCTGCATGCATCAGCACCTTCCCAGAAAGCAAACTCCCTGGGCACACAGGAAGGCAGAGACAATGAAGCCCTCCAGCACCACACAGCCTCTCCTCCTGCCACGAAAAGGAGTGGCGCTCGAGCCCTACCCCTCCCCTGACTGCCAGCCCTCTGAACGTTCTGAGGGCTGGCTCTCCCACTAGGATAAACCTGGCCCACCAAGAAGTCCATCATATTCAAGAAGGGCAGGTTTTTAGGACTGAGATGTCGTAGTAAACACTGGCTGGCCAGTGTGCATGCATTTCATCATTCATTCAAGCACTCCTTCATTCCTTCAAGCATCCATAGATCCTTGATCCCAGCCAGGCCTGGTGCTGAATTTGGGCTAAATGAAAAACACAGGGGCCCCAATGAAGCTTCAGTCAGCTCCACTCCTCCAGCTGCCAGCCAGGCGACATGCAGTTTGTCCTCTGCTGGTGGGCACAGGGGGTCCTGACAGAAACAGGGAAACCTCCTCCCAACCCACAGCTGTGCAAAGGGATCATGCTGGACTGAGATTAGCTTCCCAGGACAGCCCCCACTCCACGCGGCCTGCCTCATGTGCCCCTACACCCAGCACACAGGGGAGGAGGAGCCAGTTTAACCAGAGAGGCCAGGAGCAGCAGAGCCGGGAAGGCAGTTCACCCAGGAGGACAGACTGTGGGTAAGCCAGCAACTGGGAAAAGCCCCATCCTGCCGGTGGCCATGGACATAAGAATTCAAAGACTAATTATCAAACCCGAAAGAGTACAGTACCACTGGTGCCTGCGAGATAGGAGTAAAACTAACATTAACACAACCCTTATAAATTAGCCTGCTCAGAGAAATAAAGAAAATGGATTAACATCAGGATGTTGACTTTGTTTCATGAAATGCACCTCAGGAAATCCAGGTCTAGCATCCCTCAGGGAAGTTCCATCAAGAGGAAGGCATCTCTGGTTACGCACATATTTAGCTGCAAACCAGCTATGCATACACACATACGCCCAGCGGGTGCTTGCATAGCCACGTTCATCCTTGTTCACAGAAGATGCGAATCTCGGTCCGTGTAGTGTGTCTGCACATGCAGAGACGAGCCATGCACAACACTCAGACGTGTGTGCAGGCATTCCAGACCCAGCTTCGGCTCAGTGAGTGGTCACACAGTGAAGACAGCTAGGAAATACCTTCTGTGACTCCAAATCCTCAATTTCTTCAGGTTTACATTATATTTTCAGAAATTCCTTATTGTCATTCCTAAAGTAGACTGAATTGAAAGAGGCTCCTCATATTTTGGCATTAAGTTTCCCTACACTCTGCCTCCAGGCGAAGAGTATCTGTAAGTATCTGAGCATTCACAGGTAATCACATAGGATCCCTAAGTATCTAAGTATATATAAGTAATCGCTTAAGTGTCTATAATTACCCAAGTATCTGTAAGTAATAATTTGGCATCAGTAGGTACCCAAGTATGTGTAAGAATTATTTAGTATTTGTAAATACCTGAATAGTTATAAGTAATCATTTCACATCTGTATTTGGGTACCTGCAGGTAATCATTTAGCATCTGTAAGTACTTCTTTATACATAAGTGCCCAACTACCTGTTAGTAATTATTTAGCATCTATAAGTACCCAAGTATCTATAAGTATTCCTTTAGTATTTGTAAGTACCTGAGTACCTGCTGGTGATTGTTTGGCATCTGTAAGTACCTAAGTAACTATAAGTGCTCCTTTAAATCCTGTGCAGGAGTAATCTCCATTCTTCAAATAAAAATATATATAATTCCTTCAGAATGATATTAGGTTGGTGCGAAAGTAATTGCCATTAAAACTAATGGCAAAAACCACCATTACTTTTGTACCAATCTAATAACATCTTCAGACTGGAACTTAGGCTTGTCTGTGCCTCAGCCTGTGTGGGCTAAGGCTGGTGTCCACTGGGCTCTCAGGGGTCCCGCCTTCGGTCAAACCCTTATGTGCCTCACAATCCACATGTTTTAGGTACAAGGTCCCAATGTGCTCTCCTGCTCATACCGTCACTGGGAGCAGTGAGCGGGAGCTTAGCTGCCCATCAGAGGAGGGCAGTGCCAGAGGGAGCTCAGTTCACACAGCCAGTGGGGTCCTCTGCAGGTGTCCACAAGCTGGGATCCCCACTTGGAGTGGACACTTGGGATGAGGAAGTTCACCTGATGACAGCTGTGAGACAGCCCTGCTGCTATGGGAAGTGGCGGCTGCTCCTGGTGCCATGGGAGGGCCCATCCCTGACCCAAGAGTCAGGAACCCATCAGCCTGAAGAGGCTGAGAACAGAAGCCTCCCCTCCCCAACCTGGAATGTTCCCAAAGCAGGGGAGGGGCTGACTGGGGAGGCTCTTTTTCAACTAAAAACTCTAAGTGCAGCATGCAGCCTTGAGGTCAATGGCCTGTCCACCTACAGGGACCCTCGGGCAGCTCTAGCCAATAGAGGCAGATAGGCTGCAGACCAAGCTAATGTGTATTAATGAAGGTAAGGGGGTCACATGAGAAAAGGAGGTGTGCTGAAGGGGCAGAGACACCTCACCCACCACAGCCTTCAGTGTCGGGAGGTCTGGGGCCAACTGCTATGCAGCAGAGAGGGCTACCCAAGCCCCAGTGTCTATAAAACCCACAGTCCATAAAATCTGTAAAACAAGAAGCCAGAAAATCTGACCTCTAAACCCTGATGGTCGCACTTCCTTGCTTACTTTATATCTGATTATAAAAGTACTGTGCTCTTGGAAAACAAGTTGGAAAGGATAGAAAAGTACAAAAGTGGTAGGAGTAAAATAATCTTAACTTTTAACATGTTGGCATACTCCCTAGACTGCCTTCTATTTTAACTGGTTGACACCAGCCATCACATTATGTGTGCAGTGTTTCATTTAATATCATCATAAGCATATACTCATCACATTAAAGCCTTGCTGTAAACATCACTGCTGACTGCGCAATTTCCGATTATGTGAGGACATTGTAATTTACCTAGTCATCTCCTCAACTCCATCATTCAACAGTGTAGAATTCTCGATAAATTAAATGAAGATGCAAAATATTCACTCTTTATATACTTTTAAATTTGTTATGGTAGATTTTTTACAGATGTTACAGATAAAGGGCATGGTCTCTTTAAAAATCCAAAGCAGGTTTTGGAGCTTACTACTTTAAGTGGTTTCTAAGGAAACCAATTGTATGCAGATGTAGAGCAAATATCTCCTTTGGGAAGCTCTGGGAGTTACAGCTTTCTATCTGGATAAAACCCTCAGAGACACAGGACAAATTTGACCAGAGAGCAAATGTAGTCAGAGGTCATATTAACAGAAATAGGAACTCTAGACTAAGGGAGGTGAGGCTGCTGTCCTCAGCTCCTACCATATACTGGAGGGTAATGACCTGGCAGGTGCCTTGGGTCCAGGGGGGTGCTGCCCTCAGGGGTCAGCCTTGGAATAGAAACTGAAATAGTTTAGAGGGTAAAGAAAAATAAAAAAAGCAAAGGATTTTTCATTTGAATTGAGGCCCTCCCAACAACTCCAGGGAAGGGGGTGCTGCTGTGTCCCAGCCTGCTGGAACATTTTAGCACCTGTTCTTTGCCTTTTTTTTTTTTTTTTTTTTTTGGCATAAAGGACAAGAAAAGCAACGATTAGGATATGGAAACCTGGATGGGCAAAAGCAGCTTGAGCCCCTCCCTCCAAGGACCTCTGGATGTGCCCTGCCCTAGGCCCCTGGAGGGTACAGCTGCAGGACCTGGGGCCTAGAGCAGGACAGAGCTGTGGTCCTCCAGTTGGAGAGGGGCTATGAGGCTGGAATGAAACCAGCTAGGGCGTCTCCAGCAATACTTCTAACAACAGCCAAGTGTACCATGAGTCGAGGTGCAAGGCCATCGGCTGGTGTTTGGCCCCCTCTGACTGTGGCTCCTGAGCCACTCAGAACATCAATGTTCGCATCTATAAAACAGGGACATGACCTGGCTCACAGGATGAACTGCAGGTAGCAGACATCAGATCAGATACCCCAGCTATACCTCAGGTCACTGACACCAAGTAAAGAAAGGGTGGACAACAGCGTGCTTTGGCTCAGGAAAGAGTATCTGAACACTGGGCAACAGAGACTCACCAAGCAACCACAAGAATTAGGTCTTGTCCCTAAGTTCCACCCAGCAGGCGGGGTATTGCAGGAACCACCATGAAACATTCTTTTACCAAGCAATTGGTAAAAATTGCAGGTTGCCAAGTGTTGCTAGGGGAACTTCACCAAGAACCTATGGCTTAAATCACTAAGCAAGGAATGCAGATAATTTTAAACAGGTTAGTGACGGGGGCAATGATGCTGCACTCCCCAAGTGAGTAAACAATGAGCCCGGCCTGAGTGTTATGTCTGCCTGGGATCACCCTGCTGCTTCCACAGTGGGGACCAGCAGCCCCTGCAGAAGCAACTGTCTTCCCAGGGATTCCCCCAGGAGTTTGAGAAGACCCTGAGATCCCAGCAGGCCAGGAACAGAGGTGTGGCCCCAGTGAAAAAGGGCTCCTGGGAGGTGCACACTGAGAGCCCCTGGCCCTGCTGCCCATCACAAGGGGGCAGGATTGGGGACCTCCAAGAACAGGGACCAAGCTGTCCCTGGTGAAGGCAGAATTACAATGATCTCTGGGTAAAAACTGAAATGCACAAACACCAGGGCAGGCAGGAAGCAGAGCGGGCTGTGGAGCAGCTGGGGAAGGTGCTGGCTCTCCCAGCAACGCCCTCAGGCAGGTATATATTCACAGCCCGGAGACTCAAGGCGTCTTCAGGTAAGGAGCCAGACTAGGAGCAGGCCACACGGCTAGGTCCCTGAGCAATGGCCAAGCATCTGGGGCTGAGGTCCCTGTGGGGCAACGGGCTTTTGACGGATGCTCTCTTGGGCTTCTTCCTGTGAGTCCCTTGCCAGGGAGGCTGTGACATTATGGCTCATCACTCATCAAGGCCAGAGGCAGAGGGGATACCTGCACTCAGACATGTAGGCCAGCGCACTCCTCCAACATGGACCCTGTCCAGGGTCTGAGGTCTTCTTAGGACCGAAGCTGAAGTCTGTTAACAGTGATTTCATTCATAGAAAACAATTCAGTGCAAGGGAAACAACAGGCCAAGGGAGGAAGCAGGGATTCTGGTCCCCACCCTGCCCCTAAATCACTGTGCAGCCTCAGTTTTCCCACTTGCGAAAACAGGGGCTTGCTCCCAGAGACACCCCCATCTCAAACGTCCTACTCACCTGGTGGGCAGAGGCAGGCACCCGTGCAGCAAGGCATTGTACAGCCTGCTCCTGAAGGGGTGCTTAGCCCAATCCCAGACTGTTCTACTAGAGTTGGTTTTTAACAGAGATGAGTTCAGAAGACCAATTTAATTGTGTCTTCCTTTCCAAAGAGTAGTTTAAAATGTAATAATATAACACGTATTTGGGATCTAGAAGAAACTATGATCAGGAAAAAGCGTCTCAGTGGGGAGAGGGGTGCTTGGGACCCTGAGTCCCAGCATACTGTGAGTAAGCATGGGTCACAGGAGCCACAGCTGCTGCCCCCATGACAGGGCCTCACCCATCACACGTCTGCTGAGTGACACCGGATCCCTTGCAGGGTCACAGCAGTCTGCCACTAGCCGGACCAAGTATGGCCCCAGAGCTGTCAGGGTGCCCACACTCAGGTTGGGGAGCCACCCAGAGGTGTATGAGGGCATCTGGGGAGAAGTGGCCCTTCAAAGGAACACAAATCATAAAGGGATATTCAAATCTCAGCAGTGCTACTCAAGTGTGCCAGGGTCACAGGACAAAGAAGAGTCAGAAGACACCACCGCAACCAGAAGGGCTGAGGAGACCTGAGGACCAGCCCATGGCCTCCGGGGTGGTCTCGGCAGGGAAAGGATGCCCCAGGAAGCCTGCAGTCTTGGTAATGGGCACGGGCTCCTGCCACGGAGATATAAGATGTGAATATTCAGGAACACTGGCTGGGGTATGTGGAGATGCTTAGTACCACGTTTGTAACTTTTGTGTACATCTAAAATAATTCTAAAATTAAAAGTTTAGGAGGAAAATAAAGTAAATGAGGCTTAAACTCACAACAGGAGTCAAACAAAGAGGGGTATTTAGGAAACAGATGAGCTTTCCACCTCTGCAGACTGAGCATCCAGAAAGCACTCACCCTGGAGGTCTGTGGGGCTCCAACAGCTCTGTGGCAGGAGCGGGAGACAATAGAAGGGCCTGTTCCCAGCCTATCAGAGCAGGGCGCCCTTCTTACATCTGACTTCTCAGGGAAAACCTGCTCTTCTGTCTTCATTAGAAAGCACCAGGGCTACTGACACAACTCTACAACTCTAGGGAAGAAAGGGCTTAAAAGTGAGTGAACTCAATAATTAGATAACTGCACATTAAACTATAGTGAGGTATTCTTTTTCACCTTTAAGGTTGAACTGACAAAGATCAAAAGCTCAGAAAATGTGTTGCCCAGTGTGTAGAGAAATCAGTACAACCTATCTGATGATTTTTAAATCTGAAATGCAATATCCTTGAGCCCAACAACTTTACTGCTTGGAATATATTCGGCAGAAACGCATGCACATATACACAAAAACATAGAGACCAGGATAGCCACGGAGCAACACTGCAGTGGCCTCGGATAAGAAATGAGCTTCATGCCAACCAAGGGAGGTGGGGAAGTGCAGGAGAAGCATGTTTGCTGGAGCCCTAGCGGTAGAGAGTGAGGACCCAGGGTCACTGCAGAACCACATTCATAGTGCACTGCTGTTTGTGTGAGGAGAGGGAAAGGGGGTGGCTGTGGAAACATGAGACAACTCTGGAGCTGGAAGGAAGTTGGTTCCAGAGACAAGGACGTGGAGAGGCACGCATTCCACTGCATTTCTTTCATACTCTCTCTCTCACTCTTTTTAAAATTTTTCTTACCATGTGCTAATTTTGTTTGCAAAATAAATTCAATCAAAAAAATCTACAAGAAAAAAAAACAATCCCATCAAAAAGTGGGCAAAGGATATGAACAAACACTTTTCAAAAGAAGCCATTTATGCAGCCAACAAACATATGAAAAAATGTTCATCATCAGTGGTCATTAGAGACATGGAAATCAAAACCACATTGAGATACCATCTCATACCAGTTACAATGGCGATCACTAAAAAATCTGGAGAAGGCCGGGCGCGGTGGCTCGAGCCTGTAATCCCAGCACTTTGGGAGGCCGAGGCGGGTGGATCACGAGGTCAAGAGATCGAGACCATCTTGGTCAACATGGTGAAACCCCGTCTCTACTAAAAATACAAAAAATTAGCTGGGCATGGTGGTGCATGTCTGTAATCCCAGCTACTCAGGTGGCTGAGGCAGGAGAATTGCCTGAACCCAGGAGGCGGAGGTTGTGGTGAGCTGAGATTGCGCCATTGCACTCCAGCCTGGGTAACAAGAGTGAAACTCCGTCTCAAAAAAAAAAAAAAAAAAAAAAAATCTGGAGACAACAGATGCTAGAGAGAATGTGGAGAAATTGGAATGCTTTTACACTGTTGGTGGGAGTTTAAATTAGTTCAACCATTGTGGATGACAGTGTGGCAATTCCTCAAGGATCTAGAACCAGAAATGCCATTTGACCCAGCAATCCCACTACTGGGTATATACCCAAAGGATTATAAATCGTTCTATTATAAAGACATATGCACACGTATGTTCAATGCAGCACTGTTTACAATAGCAAAGACTTGGAATTAACCCAAATGCCCATCAAGGATAGATTGGTTAAAGAAAATGTGGCACATATACATCATGGAATACTTGGCAGCCATAAAAAAGGATAGGTTCATGTCCTTCATACGGATATGGATGAATCTGGAAACCATCATTCTCAGCAAACTGACACAAGAACAGAAAACCAAACACCACATGTTCTCACTCATGAGTGGGTGTTCAACAATGAGAACACATGGACACAGGGAGGGGAGCATCACACACCGGGGTCTTTTGGGGGATGGGGGGCTAGCACAGTGATAGCAGCAGGTGAGGAGACTGGGGAGGGATAACATTAGGAGAAATACCTAATGTAGGTGAAGCGGGGATGGAGGCAGCAAACCACCATGGCATGTGTATACCTGTGTAACAGTCCTGCAAGATCTGCACATGTACCCCAGAACTTAAAGTATAATAAAAAAAATACAGATAGATAGATAGATACACATATACATATATAGTTGGAGAAATAAACATTTAGACAGGTAGGAAAACAGACTGAAGTTTTAAATTGTATTTTTAACAGTCATTCTAAAAGAATTATTTATCATTATATATTTGTATGACTGTTACAAGTTGAAATAAAAAACATGGAAGTATGCTTTCAATTGACCAGTGTTATATAGAGAGAGTGAATTAAATAATTTTATGCATATGAAGTCACTAATAATTTGAGCACATAGAGTGTTCTACGTTACCTATATTTACTTTTTAATTCTTGTAACAGCCCCATGAACTATCTACTGTTATTCTCATCATTCCCATCTGCCAGGTAAGGAAGCTGAGGTCTAGAGAAGCTCATCAGTTGGACTAAAGGCACAGTCAGTAAGTGGTAGAGCCGAGGTTTGAACCCTGGTCCTCTGGTGTCACGCTTGCAACCAACTGCTCGTTACTGGTATCTTATTGTGATGATTTTGGAAAACACTACTTATTTATTTGAAATGTATTAATAATCTTTATTCATTTACAAGTTTAGTAAAGAAAAAAATTACTATATATTCAAACAAGATACATAATTTTCTCATCATCTGCAATTTCTGTTTATGCTTTGGGAAATGAAAAAAATTTAAATGAATAAATGCAGCTGATGCTTTAGCAAAATAAATAAATATAAGAAAAGACAAGTGGGTCACTGAGTTCAATTTTCCAGGTGATAAAGGCACAATGTATTCAGCAGAAGATTAGTCATTTCTTGCCCTCAACCGGGTACAACTATGTCCTGCAGGAGGCAGTTGCCAATTTCTGGAGACACTTTGGGTTGTCACAACTGTGGGCGGGGGACGGGCAGCAAGGTGCTCCTGGCATCTGGTGGCTGGAGACCAGGACTCAACATCTGCAGTGCATGGAAAAGCCCCCACACAAAGAATTCTCCAGCCCAGACGTCAGCAGAGCAGAGGCTGAGAAACCCTGCCCACCATACACAGAGTTTCTCTAGACAGTGTCTGCTACGGGGCTAGTTTCAATTATTAGAAAGGTTTCCCTCAAACTGAACCCAAATTCTGCCTGCATAAAGCTTCCTGCTCCAAACTTTCACTGAGCACTTGGTTCCTTCCCAGCACTGTTCTTGGGACAGCTGTTTTGTAGAAGGAATTAGAGAAAGAGATATATCAGGACATGACTAAGGCTCAGAGTCCCTAGACCTTGGGGTCCCAGGGAAAGCAGCTTCACCTTCCTGTTGCCACCAAGATTCCCCTCTTCTTCACTCAACGGAGTGAAGGATGGCCCTTCAAGTGGCCAAAGGGACTTCCCGCAACATAAATACCATCAGGTCACTCCTGGTATTGCCTTCAGGGCCACCAACAAAGATTTCATAAAGTGTTTTTTGTTTTGTTTTGTTTTGTTTTTTGAGACAGAGTCTCGCTCTGTTGCTCAGGCTGGAGTGCAGTGGCATGGTCTTGGCACACTGCAACCTCTGCCTCCTGGGTTCAAGCAATGCTCCTGCCTCAGCCTCCCAAGCAGCTGGGATTACAGGTACCTGTTACCACACCAGGCTAATTTTTTATATTTTTAGGAGAGACAGGGTTACACCATGTTGGCCAGGCTGGTCTCGAACTCCTGACCTCATGATCCACCCACCTCGGCCTCCCAAAGTGCTGGGATTACAGGCACGAGCCACCACACCCAGCCCACAAAGTGTTTTTTGTAGGGGCAGGGAGTGGGGGGACAGTGGGGAGGGGGTCCTCAGTAAGGCTGGGCTCATCCTCTGAGTTCCACAGACTCAGGCCACTCAGGTACAGGCTCCCTCCAGTTGTATGCCCTGTAACCTCGAAAGGGAGTTATTCTCGTTTGTGGCTTAACTTTGAGAAGGGCTGCGTCTGGCCTGAGGAATCATTTCTCACAGCCCCCAGGCTAGAATGGACCTCTCCCTCTAACTGACTTGAGAGCTCACCTGGAGCTGCCCCCCTCTACCCCCAAGTCCCCTGGTCCCCAACACAACTCCACCAGTCACAAAGACAAAACCATTTTTATCCAGATGTACACCTGTGACAGGAAGTGACCTGCCTGCCCAGAGCCACATAGCGCAGGACACAGGCCCTGCTCCCAGAGCATCTGGTCAGGCACTCAGATAAACAGGTCCGCAGAGCTGTGGTTCTGCCCCCAGCTGCTGCTCAGAGACGGGGAGAGATGTGCAGCGGCTGCCCAGACCTGCAGACACATGACTGCCCAGGCACCCAGCCCACTGTCGTGGGGGCCTCTAGGGAGGTGACTCTGTGCTTTTTGTTTACCTGCCCATCGCCATACATCCACCTCCTTCTCCAGGATCCAAATTACTTGCCTACACAGTGGCCAGGTGGCACAGGCAGCCAATGGCAGGGTCAAGGGCTACCCAGCAGACAGGGGGCCCATGCTGCTAGAGAGGGGACCAGTCTGTGAGGCCAACGGGCAGCTCCAGGGACAGATGGGCACTAGGTGATCCAGAGGGCTGGCTATATAGACACAGTCTGGGATCATCAGAGTCACATAACAACACTGTGCCTAGATAACCTCACCCAGGGCTCCTCCATCCCTCACCTGGAACTCCCCTATCATCCCTCACCTGGGCATCCTCCATCATCCCTCACCCAGGGCTCCTCCATCATCCCTCACCCAGGGCTCCTCCATCATCCCTTACCTGGGCATCCTCCATCATCCCTCACCTGGGACTCCTCCATCATTCCTCACCTGGGGCTCCTCCATTATCCCTCACCCGGGGCTCCTCCATCCCTCCCCTGGGCATCCTCCATCATCCCTCCCTTGGTCATCCTCCATCATCCCTCACCCAGGGCTCATCCACCCCTCACCTGGAACTCCCCAATCATCCCTCACCTGGGCATCCCCCATCATCCCTCACCCAGGGCTCCTCCATCATCCCTCACCTGGAAGACCTACATCATCCCTCACCCAGGGCTCCTCCATCATCCCTCACCTGGAACTCCCCCATCATCCCTCACCTGGGCATCCTCCATCATCCCTCACCCAGGGCTCCTCCATCATCCCTCACCTGGAACTCCCCCATCATCCCTCACCTGGGCATCCTCCATCATCCCTCGCCCAGGGCTCCTCCATCATCCCTCACCCAGGGCTCCTCCATCATCCCTCACTCGGGGTTCCTCCATCATCCCTCACCTGGAACTCCTCCATCATCCCTCACCCAGGGCTCCTCCATCATCCCTCACACAGGGCTCCTCCATCATCCCTCACCCGGGGCTCTTCCATCATCCCTCACCCGGGGCTCCTCCATCTGTCACCTGGGGCTCCTCCATCATCCCTCACCCAGGGCTCCTCCATCATCCCTCACCCAGGGATCCTCCATCATCCCTCACCCGGGGCTCCTCCATCATCCCTCACCCGGGGATCCTCCATCATCCCTCACCCGGGGCTCCTCCATCATCCCTCACCTGGAACTCCTCCATCATCCATCACACAGGGCTCCTCCATCATCCCTCACACAGGGCTCCTCCATCATCCCTCACCCGGGGCTCCTCCATCATCCCTCACCTGGGGCTCCTCCATCATCCCTCACCCGGGGCTCCTCCATCATCCCTCACCCGGGGCTCCTCCATCATCCCTCACCTGGAACTCCTCCATCAACCATCACACAGGGCTCCTCCATCATCCCTCACCTGGGGCTCCTCCATCATCCCTCACCCGGGGCTCCTCCATCATCCCTCACCCGGGGCTCCTCCATCCCTCACCCGGGGCTCCTCCATCATCCCTCACCCAGGGATCCTCCATCTCTCACCTGGGACTCCTCCATCATCCCTTACTCCAGACTCCTACATCCGCTCACCCAGGGCTTCTCTGTCCCTCACCTGGGTCTTCTCTGTCCTTCACCCAGGGCTCTGCCAGCCCCTTAATGGTCTCTGGCCTCTCTCCATCTTGCCCTATACTCCATGCCTCTCACAGAACTCTGAGAAAACTTTACAGACTGCAAAGTAAAGAATGTTGTGTTTTGTCCTCATCTTCCTGCACTGGGGTCAAAATGTGAACTCCCACCCAGGGCCTACAGGCCAAGGTGCCTCCCTAACCACCTCTCCCCTCATTTGGGGGCCAGCCACATGCTGCCCCTCACCCCACACAGTGCAGTTTGTTGTCACCCCAATCTGCTCTGACACAGACTCACAGGCGGCTGGTGATGAGGGCCATGTCACCCCAACCTTGTCCCCTAGCACTAGCTGCAGGGGTCCTCCAGTCTTCCTCACTGCTGCGCATGCCAAGAACAGAGGCTGGCCCCTACATAATGCTCAGGAAACATCACCAGCTAGATGAACAGACTGATGAATGTTCTCACTGATGAACAAGGAGCCAAGCCCAGTCATGGCAAACCTCTTGACTCCTGGTACAGCGCATGCAGGATGCTGAGGCCCTTCTGAGACTCAGGATTCCTCATGTGTGACACACAGAGTTGCCAAGCACAGCCAGGAGTGGCACAAAAGCCTCACAGACTGTTCCCATCCATCCTGCACTTTGGCTGGCATGGAAGGAGTGGGAGCTGCTGGCCCTCCCCCAGCTGGCTTCTCCTGAGTAGCCCCTCCGTCCAAAGCACACCAGAGAGCTGCTGCAAGGAACAGGGTGGCATCCAGAAGTGCCCAGTGCTGGGTGCAAACAGTGGAGGAAACCCCTCCCCGCCTGAGCTGCTCCTGCACACCTCTGCTATGTGCTGCTAGGCAGCAATGACCACAGTGCCTCCCATTTCCAGGGAGATTCCACAAGCACCATGGGCAACTAATCCTCATATTTGGCTGACTCCAGTAAGAGGAGGTTTACTGAGATTCCATCCTGCTTCCTACTTGAGCCTGTGTGTGCTGCTTCATGTGGGGCCATGGGTTCTTCCCTCTCCCTGGGGTTCAGGGAGTCCTCTCAAAGCCCTACCTCATCCCTCCTCCAGACAATGTGCATCTGGGAGGAAGACTACCTAAGGCTGCAGTTTGTATACTGTTCCAGGATACCAAATGTCTCAGGACTCCAGGCCTCAGCCTCTCCTTCAGGGAAATGGGCCTGAACCCCTAAAGTCTGCACCATTGCTCTAGCAAAAGCAGGTCAGTGCAGAAGTCTGGTGAGGTGGGACCAGGCAGGGAGGGCCTTGCGCCCCCTTGACGCTTCCTTCCCATCAGTCCCAGTGTTCCTGATAAGTGCTTCCTGACTACTCTTCCCACTGGCCCAAGCTTTCCCGGAGATTCACACACAGAATATGCCTTGATGGGGTTTTATAAGGGGAAGGGTAAAATAAGGGACAAAATCACAAAGCTACAAGAAGATTTTAGTGATCTGGAATTGTGGGGTGAAGGTAATGGGGTTGGGGTTCAGCGCCTGAATCTGGCAGCCTGAGGGGTGAGTGTATCAGTCCTCAGGTCAGATCCTGGTCCCAGAGCACTCTCCAAGGCCAATCAGATCCTCATGTTTATCCAATACTGTGGCCTTGTGCCCAATCCATGGCATGTAGGGAATAAGAATGAACAAGGGCTTTACACGTGCTCTCCACCTCAGTGGAACCATCCACTTGATGCATGGAGATCAATGGGGCCATGTGCTGCTCATACAGAGAGAGGCTGGCACTGCTCCATAACTATGCTTGCTGTTCCCACTCCAGGAATACAGAACCCTGGCCTTGCCCCACCAAAGCATCCTCAGCAGTGAAGTATGCAGCCAAAAAGATTGCCCCGGGGGAGGATGACAGTCAGAGAAAGGAGATGGAGACCCACATGAGAGAACCCCATACATAATATGAGAAAAGTCCTATACATGTACAGAAAATGCCTAGCTCAACATCTGATGCAGAGGTTCAAACATACGGTTAAAAAAGAAGATAGCAACCCTCCTTCACAAGTATGCAGGTATACACTGGACACACAGCAGCACATGCATGAACACGGAGAGCATGGCAGGGGTGGGCAGCACCCTGCACATGTACGGTTCTGGAAATTCAGTCACCACACATTAAAAGATGATTATAAAAAAAGATCAAAGAACCATCAGTGAACAATCTAAAAAAGAAGTTAAGAAAATAATACCACTTACTATGGTGTCTAAAAGAATAAAACATCTAGGAATCAATGTAACTGAGAAGGTGAAAGACCTGTAAACCAAAAATTATAAAACACTGCTGAAAGAAATTAAAGAAGACACAAATAAGTGGAGCGGTATCCCATGTTCATGGATCAAAAGACTTAATACTATTAAGATGACAAAACAATCTGCCGACTGAACACAATCCCTAACAAAATTCCAACAGTGCTTTTTTGCAGGAATGGAAAAACCATCCTCAAATTCGTATGTAACGCAAGAAACCCAAAACAGCCAAAACAATAGTGAAAAAGAATACAAAGTCAGAGGACTCATACTTCCTGCTTTCAAAACTTACTACAACTTGCAGTAATCAAAGCAGTGTGGCATTGGCATAAGGAGATAGAACTGAGAGTCCAGAAATAAATCCCTGTCTATACGATCAAATGATTTTTGGTCCAGGCGCCAAGATCATTCAACAGAGAAAGAATGCTCATCAACAAATGATGCTGAGACAACTGGATATCCAGCTTCAAAAGAATAAAGTTGGACTCCTACCTTCCATCACTACAAAAATAAACAGAAGATGGATCAAAAACCTAAGATAAGAGCTAAAATGATAAAACTCTTAAAGGAAATTACAGAGTAAACCTGTATAACCCTGCATCTTGCAATGGAATCTCAGATATGGCACCAAAAGCATAAGCAACAAAAGAAAAAAGAGCTAAACTAGACTTCATCAAAGTTAAAAACTTTACTGCATCAGTAGTCATTATCAAGAAAGTTAAATGACAACCCACAGAATGGAAAAATATATTTGCAAATCATATATCTGATAAGGATACAGCATCTAGACTATATAAAGAACTCTTAGGCTTCAAGACAAACAATCCAATTTAAAAGTGGGCAAAGGCCAACAAGCATGTGAAAGCTGTTCAACATCATTGGTCAGTAGAGAAATGCAAGTCAAAAACATAAGGAAATACCATTTTATACCCATTAGGATGGCTTTAATTAAAAAAAAAATGGAAAACAAGTGTTGGCGAGGATGTGGAGAAATTGGAACACTGCTGAGGAGAATTTAAAATAATGCAGCTCCTGTGTAAAACAGTTTGCCGGTTACTCGAAAAGTTAAACATAGAATTACCATATGATCCAACAATTCCATTCCTAAGTATATATCCAAAAGAACTGAAACAGGTGTTCAAACAAATATTTATACACAAATGTTTATAGCAGCATTATTTACAACAGCCATAGGTGGAAAAATCCCAAATGCCCATACACTGATGAATGGATAAACTGTGGTCTATCCATACAATGGAATATTATTCAGCCATAAAAACTAATGAAACACTGACACGTGATACAATGTGGATGAACCTGAAAAACACTGTACTAAGCAAAAGAAGCCAGACACAAAAGGTTACATATTGTATGATTCTATTTATATGAAATAGTAAATATCCAAAATAGACACACCAATAGAGTCAGAAAGCAGACAGCTGGTTGTCAGGGGCTAGTGGGAGGAGGAAAGAGCAGGGACTACTTAGTGCATATGGGGTATACTTAGGAGTGACGAAGATGTTTGGGCACTAGATAAAGGTGGCGGTTGCTCAACCACCTTTGATGGCACTATGATGACACTAAATGCCACTCAACTTCACACTTTCAAATGGTTAATTTTATATGAATTTCACCGCAATTTTTTTTAAAAAGGTGAAAGGCTGGTTTCCCCATGTGCACATTTCTAGCTAAATAGTTTCAATAAAAGCAAACGTTTTGGCGATTAAGATGAGGTTCACAACAAATTGCTTCCTTCAAGACACACCGCCTTCGGAAAGCTTCGACAGATAGGGACATATACCGCAAAGATTTTTCAGTTCCTATACTTTGAGATCCAAACCAGTCAGTGGCTAGAATTCTAAATATGTTCACGTGTTTTCTGTGGGTGACCCAGCAGTATGGTGGCAGGGAGAGTCCAGGAGAAAAGTAAACAGGTCCTGCACCCTAAAGAATAGAAGCCAAGTCCCATTCTGGAGCCCACAGCTAGGACCGCCCAACTGCAACCGAACCAAACAGCTGAGAATCAAGTTTTGCAGAAGTTAGAGGACAGAGAACGAGAGATGCAGAGAGGGAGGCACTATGGCGAGAGACCCTGAGAGGCGCCCGGCATACTCAGACCCAGGAGGGAGCTGCTGCAGTCAGCTGCTTGGACAGTGAAGCACCTCTCATCCCCTAGCTCGGTATGTGGCCTTCCTCTGTGACCACATTTCCGTCCATGTTACACTGCTGAAACCATGGACATGAGCAGTTATCAGCCCCCATATTTGCTCAGGCCCTTGAGCCAGAATAACCTGAGCCAGGTGCCACCTCCTCACCTGCACCCTCTCGGAGGTGAGGGTGTCCACCTGCTGCGGCTCGGAGTGCACCTGATGAAGCCAGAGACCTGCGTGTGACAGAGCCCCCGCTGCTTCTGTGTCCACGCTGGGAAAGCAGGTGACAGGGTGACCCACACTATCTGCCTCTCACAGTCGACATGGGAACCAAACATGATGAATGAAAAATAACCCCTATGGCATTAAACCTCGACTGAATGTTAGCTTCCACAGCACAATCAGACCCATCTGTTATTTTAAAAAACCAAGAGATGGACTTTGTTTTACCCACACCCTGAATTTCAAAAGTAATATTCTCCCAGAGAAGCGTGTCATGGAACAACACTATTTTCTGGCCCATACTTGCTCCCACCAGAAAAATTCACTCTTTTAGAAGAACCTGGCATGTGTCAAGGTACTACAAGGATGGCCAAAAAAGAGGGTGTCTGGGGGTGGCAGGGTCCACCCAAAACTCTGCCCAGATTTTAGGTTATCTGTGGCCACACCGAGCCCAAGCAGCCCCAAACAAATGTGGGCTGCAGTCCAGAGGTTCACACCAAGCACACTTCCAGCCAACTATTAAGTATGTTCAATAATAGCAAACATTCTGACAATTGAGATGAAGCTCCTTACTTCCTTCAAGACCTGCCTCCTTTGGAAAGCATCCACAGACAGGGACTTCTACTTTACCCTCTAAAAGCTGGCCTGACATTGTTCCCACCTCCTCCAGAACTCTAAAAACTCACACAGGGGGAGAATTCCTTGTTTTTAAGTGATTAATCATTATTCCTACATCACAATGACATCTCCCTGAGGAGGCCCCTTCCCCCAGTACTCCGGCATGTGAGGCTCTAGGATTTAACTCTCAGCTCTGATCACCCAGATGTGACCCACGGCGGGGCCTCCTTCCCTCTCGCACACACACTCCACTGGCCAACAACAGAGCTGGCCTGCAGGGCACAGCCACAGTGTTCCCAGGTAGCCCCTGGATGTGGCTCTGCCCCAAGGAACTTAAGGCTGGGTAGGTACAATGAAAGCCCAGAAAGGCCATCCCAAAGGAGCTGGACACAGAGACAGGAGCCTGAGGAGGAAAACAGGCCAAGCCCAGACAGAAAGACGGACGCACAGGAATTGGAGGGAGCCATGCCACGCAATTTGTCCACTCTACCTTCTGAGCACTTCCAGAATGTGACCCTTCTCCCCACCCCAGTCCCAATGCCCTCCCCCTGGGTACAAGCCCTGTTGCCTCTCACCTGCAGGACAGTCACCTCCTCACTGGCTCCCTGCCCCTAACTTCCCCCCCACCTGTCCCCAAAGCAACGTGGGGGACCCTGTCAAAATCTCAGTCCACTCCAGCCCCTCCTCTGCTGAGACACTCTCCCTCCAGGGTGGCTGCCACCTTTCTCAGAGGAGCTGCCTGGCTACCCCCTGGGCCCTCACTGAACTCCACACAGAATACATGCCCAACAGATAGTTACTGAGGTATAAATGAAATGTCTGTCACTGAAGTGACCTGAACAGCTTTCAGTTTCTTTCAAGTCAGTTTTACTGATTACACCTCCAAAAATCCTTCCAGTCCAATAGAACAAGCAGCTGAAAGAAGGCCAGAAAGCTATGGGTTAAGGATGTTTAAAACTTTTAACAGAAGCATTCTTACTTCCCAGGGATTGAAATTATTCAAAGCAAGTTTGTGACAAAGTGAGATGCCAGGTCATCCACCATACGGCTGCAGGCAGGGGTGGAGGGCATGGGGTCTGGTCTCCATTGTCCAGTTAGAAGACACAGGCACAAGGGACCACAGTGCATGGCCCGAGGGGCTTTGTGCAAGAGTGGGATCCCTAAGAGGAGAGGAGAGATCCTCCTCAGTGCCTGTGCCAAGCCACACATCCCCACCAAACGAGGCATACAAGACACCTCCAAAGGCAACCGGCCTCCAGCTGCTTCCTGCCAAGTCCTGCCACAAAATCCATCCCTCCCAGGACAAAGCTCACATTCTGGGACAGCACCCCAGTCGGTGCCAGTGAAGAAGGGCGAGGTGATGATGATCTCCGGCCCCAGGAGCGATGAGCCAAGGTCAAGATGGGGCTGGAGGAGGAATCTTGCAAAGACTTGGTGAAGGGACAGCTCAAGTATGGCACACACATCCCAGGGACAGCAGGGAGCCTGAAAGGAGGGCCTCTTTCCCCCACCCCCACTCGACACTGCCCCTCCAGGGAATGCAGGATGCATGACCCCAAGGACAGAACACAACGCTCCTCCCTCCCCCATGGTGAACACTCTTCCCACCCAGGCCATCGGTCAGTCCCACCCGCCACGGCTAGAACACTGGGAGGGGTGCTCAGAGTCCCTGAGGAGGGGCCCTTGAAGCAAGCTCTGGCCCCACAAATGGCCAAAGCTCTATCCCAAACAAGTTCTCGGCTGCCGCCAAAGCTGCCAACAGCAAAGACGCAGCCACTGTGTGTGAGTGATGACTTAGAGACCCTCTCTCCAATTCTCCCCAAAACGGGGCTGGCTGGAGGAATGTGATGTGACCACAGGTGGGACAGAACGGCTTTTTACTTTAACAGTTGTGTGTTTATTTTTATAGTTACTGTGTATGGTAAGTTACAGTAATGTTCTATTTCAGGGAATGACATGAAGTTTCCTTTTAAAAGCAGTATTTTCGAGAGTAAGGAGACATGAGGATTAAATGCAAGGTGGGATCCGGGAACAGAAAAATGACATTAAGCGGGGGACACTGGTTAAATACATCTGAATAAAGTCTGCAGTTTGGTTAACAGCCCAGCACCAGCGTTAACTCCTTCGTTCTGGTACTGGTCCCGTGGCTATGTAAGATGTTCACTGCAGAGAAAGCAGAGGGAAGGATACAGGGAAACTGCCATCTTTGGAACTCTTTGGTAAGTCTAAAGTTCTCTCAAAATAAAAAGTTTAAAAGTATTCAAACTTTTAAAAAGTGAGCTGAAATGTTAAATGGAAATAAATCACAGTATAGGTGGTACAAAGATCAAGAAAGAACCACTGGGGCCACAGGAGACTATCTGGAAGTGGAGAAACACAGGGGTCTGGTCACACATGTTTGTTTTACTGATGAGAACAGTGATGCTGAGAGACCAAGCGACTCGCCCAGGGCTGTGAGAGCTGTACCAACCCCACCAACCCCTGATGCCTGTCCCCCCCATCACACACCTGCCCAGAACCACAGGGGTGGGGGAGGAGGCACACCCAGAGGCTTTCTCCCCTTAGGGTTCACTGTGGCAAATGACCCCGCCTCTGCTCGATAAGATACAGGAGAAAATGACTTTCATGGCTGATGGGAAGCACAGCTCCTTTCAGACCCCACAGCCACCACAAATAGGTGAGAATAAATCTGTGCTGATCAACCACCTGTATTAGATTCAATCAGAGATCCCAAATAAGAAAAAAGGAGATAAAGCCTCCCAAAATATTCCTCTTTTTGGGATTTTTGCATGGGCCAATACAGCAAATGACATCAACCAGCTCTCAGGCCAGCTCTCAGCCCCTGTCGCCTGCCTGCCCCTCATTCCTGGAGTTTTTCGCTTGGCCTCGAAGTCTAGTTCAGAACTAACCTTCCCTTTCCAGAGGGTCCCCTGAGCAGTGAGACAAAGGTTTTCTCCATCCCTCTCACTCTCTCCAGTCTGGGCCCCAAGTGTGGGCAGCAGCCAGGAGCTGACACAGGTGCCCAGAGGGTTCTGCAGGGGGGTGACTGCTCGCCAGATCAGGGCCCCGGTGGGGATGAGGGAGAAGGGACAGACCCCACCACTTTCAGAGCCAACTGCTCAGCATCTTTGGATCTGAAGAGCTTTAGAGGTTCTCACCCACTTTGGTCCGGCTGTGAACTTTTTCTTGCTGGCTGCCAGTTGGGGGTGTGCACGGCAGCCCTGTTCTGGGCAGAGCTTGGTGTTCCCACTCAGCCTCCCCTGCTCCGAGGGGCTTCCATAGCCCTGGACATACCAGGAAGGCAGCCCAGATTTCCGTGGGCATTCTCACCCCAGAGTCCCAGGCCCTTCTTACAGCATGGAGGTGGGACTCAGGCCTGCGGCTGACAGACATAGCAGGCCCTGTCACATCCCAGCCACCCGGGTCACCACATGCAAACTGGCAGGACGGGACTCGGGGCCACAACCCACTCTTAAGGGCCACTGACCAGTCTTGAAGACCCAGGCTTAAAACCAGCAGGAGGGTCTCCTCTCTGGAAGGAGAATCCCGGACCAACCACCACCACACACCCCTCTCTTCCCCCAGGCTGCTCCTGGTGGTTTGGGACTGTAGCCCCAGAGGGCATACAGCCCTGGCCAGCCCCGGTCCAAACACATCCCACAGGCAAATTCAGATGCAAGAGAACCTGTTGGAGCAGTTTGGGCATGACTATCACCTCCTCTTCCTCCTCCTCCATTTACTTCTTGGTGGGAAGGGACCTATCCTAGGCACGGGGCCAGGTCATGGCCACCAGCAACGGCCAAGAGGGCGGGGGTTTTCAGTGACTCCAAGAGTTACCTCCTTCCCCCCTCCCCATCTTCCTTAGAGAGCATAAGATCATGTCAAAACCGGGGTGTTCCTGCCAGGAACGGAGAGGAGGGAAACTGGGAAAGCTGAAGGCCGGGGAGGAGGCGGCAAACCCATACCAACCCCCTTTACCCAACTCACAGACACTATTCTGTCACCACACTCCCGCCCCGGGACCCGCAGGCCTGCCAGGTTCAGGTGCTCCGCGGGGGTCCGAGAGGGGTCCTGCCTTCCGGGACAAGGTCCGAGGGAGCTCGCAGGCCACGGCGGAGGGTGGGCGCGCCGGCTGCCACCTCGCCGGAGCCCCCACGGCCGTCCCAGCCCTGCCGGCGTCGGAGCCCGCCACTCGCGCCTCTCCCGGGACCCGCACCGGGCTGCGCTCCCGCTTCTCCCGGCCCGGTCAGCCCCGAGCCCGCGCGGGGAAAGTTCCTGCAACTTCGCAGGGGGGAGGCGGCGGGGGCTCCAGGCCTGGGCCTCCCTCCGGATGCCCGGCCTCTGCGGCCGCCGCGACCCCGCTGACAGGCGGCCCGGCCCGGGCCTGGAGCCCCAACTTCCCCGCGCCCCGAGCCCCGAGCCCACCTTCCGGCCCGCGGGCCTCGCTTTGTGCGCGGCGGCCAGGGGCGCCCAGCGCGGGCCCCGTGCTTGGCGCCCCCGCCCTGGGCACAAAAGGGCGCGCGGCCCGGCCCGGCCCAGCCCCGACCTGGGCGCCCGGAATGCGGCGGCGGCGGCCCGTCCCCGAGCCGGGCCTGCGGGCGCGCAGCCGGGGGCGCGGGGCTCGGTCGGGAGGGGTGGCCGGGCTGGCCGGGCCGAGCGGCCGCCGCGCGCTCACCTGCCGTGGAACCAGTCCTTGCAGGCGTCGCACTCGATCATGAAGCGGGTAACGTCGTAGGGGAGCCGGCAGACGCAGTACACGGGCACAGTCGCCATGTTGCCGCGCCGCGCCGCCGCTCGGCCCCGCCGCTGCGCTGCCCGGGTCGGTCCGGGCCGGGCCGGGGGCCGGGCCGCGCGAGGGCGGCGGGGGCGGCGGGGCGCAGGCGGCGCCGCGGCCCAGAGGGGACGGGGACGGGGGCGCACGACAGCACCCCGCGCGCGCTCCCGGCCGGGCGCGTCCACACAATGCCGGGCGCGCTGGCTGGAGGGGCCGCGCCGGGAGCCGCCCGCCGGCCCGCGGGGCTCAGGGCGCGAGTGTGCGCGGGGGACGAGCCGCGCGCGGGACACAAAAGGGAATGGACGCGCGGGGGCGGCGGGCGGGGAGCCGCGGCCCCACCGAAGGGACCCCCGGCCGCCGAGCGGCCTCTACGTCAGCGCCCCGGGTGGCGCCGCCTCCGCCCGCCGGCCTGGGCCGCCGCTCCCGCCGCCGGGAAGGCGGGCTGGGGAACCCTGCGGGGGAGAAGGTGGGTTGGGGGACCCCACCAGGGGAAAAGGCGGGCGGGGGCACCCCGCCGGAGGAAATGGCGGGTGGGGGGACCCCAAAGGTGGAATATAGTCCGAGGAGGGCCCCAAGGCTGAAGGCAGACCCAGGGGTCCACGGGCGCGGAGGTGAGCTGGGGGAGCCCTGAGGGTGAAAGTGGGGTAGGACCCCGGGGAGAAGGTGGGCGGGGCACCGGGGAGAAGATGAGCTGGGGGAACCCGAGCAAAACTGGCGGGGAGACCCGGGGTGTGGGAGCGGAGCCTGCAGGGACGCCTTCCTCGTCCAGAAGGCCGACAAGCAAATACTTGGCCCTAACTTTCTTCCAACCCCACCATGGTCTGGGTATTCCTCCTCCTCGGCCGCGCGGCCTCCTTCCCATGCCCGTTTCCCACTGAATTTCTGGCTGGGACACCGCTTCCCCTTTCCCCTCATTCCCGGCTGGGGACTGCCGCCTCCCTCAAAGGATCCCGCCCGCGGACTTCCCTGATGCTCAGCCCCAGAGGAAGACGACAGAAGCCGGGGCCGGGAGTGCGCTGGCATGGGCGGGTTAGCTCTATCACGAGAGAGCTCCCTGGCATTTGAGCCCCCCAGGCCCGTGACCTAAGAGGCGGAGAGGACGGGAAACCTGGCCCCTGTGTCCAGGGAGCTGAGCCCCCACTGTGGGGAGGAGAAGCAGAGGTGCGCTATGAGGAGTAACTTGCACACGTTCTAGAGGAGGCTTCCCTGCCCCGCTAGTCTCTGCATCTTTGGGGCATCCGTGCTGGGCGGGGGGCACATCCCTCCCCGCCTTTCCTCCCTCACCGTCTTTCTCTTCCCATCCTCCCTCAGCAAAATCCGCATCATGCTGGGAAATGCGGGCTATTTCTGAGAGGAATTCCAGAATCTCGGGACAGGAAACCTGGCCCGGTCTCCAGCAGCATCGGTGACAAGGCTCCTTAGCCCCTCGGCCCCTCACCATAACTGCCCCCTGCAGCTGCCTAGGGGCCGTTCGCTCCAAGGCAGGCTGGTCAATTAAGGTTCCTCCTCCTTCTGAGCCAAAATCTGCCCTCAGAGTCAGCCACCAACCCCCAACAGGTGACCCCGTGGTTACAGACTCAGGGCACTACCCAAAGCACTAGGCACTGGGGAAAGGGGCTGGGGGAGAAGCAGCTGGCTATGGAGGGAGAGGAAGGAGCAGGAGACCCCTAGCTCCCACACCTATGGGTTGTCCAGGATGGCCTGCAATAGGCCTTCCTACCTGAATTCCGGTTGTCACTGGTTCCCTTCCTCCTGGGTGAAAGCCTGGGTGTTTTGGTTTTTCTTTTAACATACTAAAGTTCTGGGAAAAGAGTAATTCTTAAACCGCTGTCTACTATGATGTAGATAGAATGCTCAGCCTTAAGGTTGTGAGCCCAAAAGGAGGGTTTTGGGTGAGTGGTGCCCATTTCCCGGATGGACACACTCTCCCTCGCTCTTAAAGCAGTACTAAAGCAGTCAGGTGAGCAGTGCCCAAATGAAGCTGGAAACTTCTGGAGGCTGCTGTGGCACAGGGGAAGCTGCCCTGACTGTGGGCAGCCCCCCATCCCTGAACACTTCTATTAGCCTGTTTACAAATAATGACAGTAGTTAGCCAACATTTAGCAAATGCTTTTACCAGGACGGTGCCCTGGGCTCAATCCCTCAGGAGGTTTTACCAGTACCCAACCAGATATTTGTAAGCGCTTACCAAATTCCTGGTGATGGCTATTACTACATACACAGGACTCTCCTTTGGTGCCTTGAAATATTGATATTGGTGCCATTTCACAGAAGTGAAGACTGAGGTGCTAAACAATTAAATACCCAGCCAGACAGAGGATGTCAGCTGCCTGGTGAGAGGGGAGAGAGCCAGAGCCAGCAGGTCTCCGAGTCCTGGGCCTGTGCTCCCCGCCTTGCAGTCACCACACAGAATTCCAGAATCTCAGGACAGAAAACCTGGCCCAGTCTCCTAGCAGCCCGGCCTCCCTCCCGAGTCATTCATGGGTGTCCACCCCACCCACCTCCCAACCCTGCCCTCCAGATGGTCTCCTGTGCCCACCTACACGTCCTGTGCTGTCCACCAGATACATTCCTCTTGTTCAAAGCCCATCCATGGCTGCCTATTGTCTGGGATAAAACAAGTGTCACTGCAAGCCCACCAGCTCCCTCTGTTTGGCTTCTTCCTATAGCTTCTCCTTTCTTTTCTTCATCGCCTTCAGGACATGCACCACCCAACTCCTCCCTCCTTCCCTCCTCTCTCACTCCTATACCGAAGTATTTATTGAGCATCTACTGTGTGCCAAGCAGTGTTGTAGATACTGAGGACTCGGGAGAGTCTCAGCTCTGTTGGAGTTCACACTGGAGTAAAGGGAGACAGTCAATACATACATCAATGCATTCAAGATGATTGGGTAGAAAGAAGGGCGCTGGCTAGAGGGATGCTTCCCTGAGAAAGTGAGCTGGGGGCAAAGGCCAGAACGGGACCACTCAGAGAGGGCAAGGAGCACAGGGAACTCACTCTTGCATGGAAAGGCCCCAGAGAGGAGGAGGGCAGTGGCCTTGGAAGTTCAGCAGCGTCTTGCTGCCCCTCACACCTCATTGGCTTTGGCCCCAAACTCAATGGCTTCCTCTGCTTATGCGGTCCTGTGCCTCAGTACCTGCCCACTACACCCTCCCTGTTGCCCAGGGCTCAGCTGCAGTTCAGCGCTTAGGAGGCTATGCCAGTGTCAAG
Organism: Aotus nancymaae; assembly: GCF_030222135.1. Classification (NCBI taxonomy): domain Eukaryota; kingdom Metazoa; phylum Chordata; class Mammalia; order Primates; family Aotidae; genus Aotus; species Aotus nancymaae. Next base: position 25,669,051 of record NW_026988455.1, read on the forward strand.
AGGTCCCCACCCACAACCTCAGTCAGGCTGGCATTGTGCAGGTGCAGCGTGGGTGGGCTCACAAGCTCCAGGGCCTCCACTGCACCTGTACCCTGGTGCTACAATGACAGTGCCGCTGCAGGATGGATGTGTTTTATTCCTCTTCCTACCCAGCCAGCCACACAGCCTGCTCCAGGGCCTGTGGTTCACACATTCACTCAACATGTGTCGAGGGCAAGTGCACAATTTTTGGTAAAATTGGGGTTAAATATACGTGATATAAAACTTACCATTTTAACCATTTTTAATGCACAGTTTGGTGGTATTAAGTACATTCACACTGTTGTGCAACCACCACCATTCATCTGCAGAAATTTTTCCATGGTCTCCAGTGGAAACTGTCCCTTATAAATACTAAGCCTCCCCTCCTCCAGCCCCTGGCAGCCACCATTCTGCTGTCTCTATGAATTTGACTCCTCTAGTTATCTCATATAAGTGGAATCACACAGTATTTGTCCTTTTGTGACAGGTTTATTTCACTTAACATACTGTCCTCAAGTTTCATCCCCATAAAGCATGGATTAAAATTTGCTTCCTTTTTAAGACAGAATAATATTTCATTGTATGTATGTACCACACTTTGTTTCTCCATTAATCTGCCAGTGGATACTTGGGTGGCTTCCATCCTTTGGCTATGTGAATAATGCTGCTATGAACGTCAACATGCAAATAACTGTTGGAGGGCCAGGCATAGTGGCCCACACCTATAATCCCAGCACTTTGGGAGGCTGAGGCAGGTGGATCACAAGGTCAGGAGTTTGAGACCAGCCTGGCCAACATGGTGAAACCCTGTCTCTACTAAAAATACAAAAATTAGCCAGGCATGGTGGCGGGCACCTGTAATCCCAGCTACTTGGGATATATGATTTGGGAATATTTTCTCTCATTCCATAGATAGCCTTTTCACTCTGTTGATTGTGTCCTTTGCACAGAGTTTTAAATTTTGGTAAAAAGTCTACATTATCTATTTTTCCTGTTGTTTGGCCTGTGTTTTTGATTTCATATCCAAGTAATCATTGTCAATTCAATGTTATGAAGCATTTTCCCTATGTTTTCTCTGTGAGTTTTGCAGTTTTAACGCTTACATTTAGGTCTTTGATTTGTTTTGAGTTAATTTTTGTAAATGAGGTAAAGTAAGGACCTAACTTCATTGTTTTGTATGTGAATATCTTGTTTTCACAGCATCATGTTAGAAAGATTGTCCTATTCTCACTGAATGGTCTTGGTCCCTTGTTGAAAATCATTTGATCATACATATGTGAGGGTTTATTTCTTGGCTCTCTATTGTATTTTGTCTGTCTATATGTCTGTCTTAATGTCAGTACCACACAGTTTTGATTACTGTAGCTTTATACTTAGTGTGAAATCAGGAAATGTGAGATCTCCAACTTTGCTCTTTTTTATTAAGACTGTTTTGGCGACTTGGGGTCCCCTGAGATTCCATGATTTTTAGAATGGATTTTTCCTTTAGAAAATTTATCTCTGCAAGAAAACATTGTTGGGATTTTCATAAGGATTGCAGTAAATCTGTAGATTACTTTTAAGAGATTGACCTTTTAACAATAAGTCTTATAATCCATAGACACAGGCAGTCTTTTCATTTATTTGTGTCTTTTTAAATTGCTTTCAGCAGTTTGGTAGTTTTCCATTTTCAGTGTGCAAGTTTTTTGTCTCCTTGGCTAAGTTTATTCCTATTTTATTCTTTTTGATGCTATTATAAATGGATTTTTTTCTCATAATTTCCTTTTTAGATTTTAGAGTCTTGCTCTGTCACCCAGGGTACAGTGCAGTGGTGTGATCTCAGTTCACTGCAACCTCCACTCCCCAGACTCAGGTGATTTTCCTGCCTCAGCTTCCTGAGTAGCTGGGATACAGGCATATGTCACCACACCTGACTAATTTTTGTATTTTTAGTAGAGACAGGGTTTCACCATGTTGGCCAGGCTGGTCTTGAACTCCTGACCTCAGGTGATCCGCCTGCCTTGGCCTTCCAAAGTGCTGGGATTACAGGCGTGAGCCACCGAGCCTGGCTGTTTTAAGATTGTTCATTGTTAGTGTATGGAAACAAAACTAATTTTGATATGCTGATTTTGTATTTTGCTCTTTGCTAAATTCATAGGTTTTGGGGTGGTTTTGTGTGCATGGAATCTTTAGGGTTCCTATATCTTGATGATCTTACATGATGACAGAAGATCATATCATCTGTGAACAGATAATTTTACTTCTTTTCCAATTTGGATGCCTTTTTATTTTTTCTTTTTCTTGTGTAATTGCTCTGGCTAGGACTTCCAGTACTATGTTAAATAGAAGTAATGAGAATGGGCATCTTTGCCTTCTTCCTGATCTTACAGGAAATGCTTCAGCTTCTCACCATTGAGAAAGATTTTAGCTGTTGGCTTTTCACATATGGCCTCTACTATGTTGAGGAAGTTTCCTTCTATTCCTAGTGTATTTAATTTTTTAATCAAGAAAGGGGGTTGGGCCGGGTGTAGTGGCTCACACCTGTAATCCTAGCACTTTGGGAGGCCAAGGCGATGGATCACCTGAGGTTGGGAGTACAAGGCTAGCCTAACCAACATGGAGAAACCCTGTCTCTACTAAAAATACAAAAATTAGCGGGGGGCATGGTGGCACATGCCTGTAATCCCAGCTACTTGGGAAGCTGAGGCAGGAGAATCGCTTGAACTTGGGAGGGAGAGGATGCGGTGAACCAAGTTCCTGCCATTGCACTCCAGCCTGGGCAACAAGACTGAAACTCCATCTCAAAAGAAAAAAAAGGGTGTTGAATTTTGTTAAATGCTTTTTCTACATTAATTGAGATGATCATGTAGGTTTTTATTGCTCATTCTGTTAACATGTGTATTACATTGATTGATTTTTGGATGTTGAACCATCCTTGCATTCTCAGAATTAAGTCTCACTTGGTCATGGCATATGATGCTTTTAATATGTTACTGAATTCAGTTTGCAAGTATTTTGTTGAAGATTTTGACATCAGTATTCATAAGGAATATTAATCTGTAGTTTTCTTCTAGTATCTTTGTCTGGCTTTGGTATCAGGGTAATGATGGCCTCATCGAAAAAGCTTGAAAGTATTCCCTCCTCTTCAATTTTCTGTAAGAGTTTGAAAAGGACTGCTGTTAATTTTTCTTTAAATATTTGATACAATTCACCAGTGTAGCCATCTGTTTCTGAGCTTTTCTTTGTTGTGAGGTTTTTGATTAGTGATCTAAGCTTCTTACTTAGTTGTAGGTCTGTTGAGATTTTTTGTTTCTTCGTCATTCAGTATTGGTAAGTTTTGTATGTCTAGAAATTTGTCCATTTATTCTAGGTTATTTTGTTGGCACACAACTAAATGCAGGTTTCATAGAGCAAACAAGGCATAGAGCAAACAAGGCAGAAGCATTCCTACCTCCATAGATCCCATAGGTCACAGCAAGAGACAAGTAACTAATAATTGATGGCGTGGAAGATGTTAGGAAATACTAGCTCAAGGCTGGATATGAATTTGTGACAGATGAGTCGATTTGGTCAGTGCATAGAAAATTCAAAGACTGGGTCCCTTCTTGGAGTACCTGGGGAAAGTTTTTAAGCCATCTGGGCTTCTCTGACAGGTATGAAAATGACCCTCCTCTTTGACCATCTCTAGGATGGTCCTGTGATGTTTGGATGCAGTGAGCTTGTGGACAAAAGTCTCTCAGCCAGGTGAGCACATGATTTACTACTATCCAAAAGGGTGCTGTTAATAAAGCACGAGAACAGGGGCAAACTGAGGCTATCTTGGGCAAACTGGGACTGATGTGACCCTCTCTATCCTGGGCAAACTGGGACTGATGTGACCCTCTCTATAGCCCATACTAGCATCAGTTGAGTTTGTGGGGATGGGCATGCACAGATGCCAGGAGTAAGCATGGTTTCATGAGGTCAGGATGGGTCTGCACAGGTGCTTCCAGCTGTTTGCTTCCTGAACTGATGGAGCTTGCTGAGCACAGCAAGGGAAAGGGCCATCCTGGTCCACCCAAGGTGCCTGGAATCTGCTTGGGTAGCTCCCATCTGCCCTCTAGATCATTCTTGAGAGAGGCTTCCCTGACACCTTCCTCCCACCCCCACCCATGTAAATTCCTCATTTCCTCTGCATTTGTCCTTCATAGAACTTACTACCACTGCTGTTGTATTTTCACTTTATTTTTTCTTGTGTGCGTTTTCACATGGCTGTCCTTTCCAAACTCTGGTGAAGTCCCACACCCACTTCAGCACCAGCACAGGGCAAAGCATCTTAATGAAAAGCCTGTTTTGTCCCATCTGCAGGTCTTTGGGTCAACTTAGCCTGAGCTATGTTAGCACCAGGACTGGAGGCTTCCCTGGGGTACAGGGAGGAGTAGCAGATAGCTTGGGAACCAAGGTGGGAAGGATGAGGGCAGGGCTGGCAGGGTGGCCAGCAGCAGGCTCTTGGCAAAAGAGCCTACAAAAGCCGTCTACTCCACAGCATGGGAAGCTAAGTAGCAAAGGACTTTTGTCCAATGTATAGCGAGTGAGTAGGGGTATGGAGTTAGGGCTAACAAGAAATTAGTGCATTCTCAGAAGGACTGAAAGTAGAATAAAATTGAGGGAGTGATGAGAGTCACCCCTAAGGTTAGCATCCATCATAAAATACTTGGCATTATGCTATCTGCCCCATGCAGTGCAGAGTTGGGCTCCCTCTGAGCAGGCAGAAGGAATGCAGGGCAAGGAGGGGGTGTCCAGGGAGGCAGAGCAGCCTAGCACTACCTTGGTCCTTGTTGGGGATGATATAGAGGAAGATACAGATGGTGAATTATTTCTTTCTTTCTTTTTCTTTCTTTCCTTTCTTTCTCTCTTTCTTTCTTTCCTTTCTTTCTTTTTCTTTCCTTTTTTGAAACGGAGTTTCGCTCTTGTTACCCAGGCTGAAGTGCAATGGCACGATCTCAGCTCACTGCAACCTCCGCCTCCCGGGTTCAAGTGATTCTCTTGCCACAGCCTCCCAAGTAGCTGGGATTACAGGCATACACCACCATGCCCAGATAATTTTTTTGTATTTTTAGTAGAGACAGGGTTTCTCTATATTGGTCAGGCTGGTCTTGAACTCCCGACCTCAGGTGATCCTGCGGTGTGAGCCACCGCACCCAGCCAGTGAATTATTTCTTCAAATTCTTGCCTTTGGCCTGATTGTTTGGGAGATCATGAAATAGCCAAGAGAGACATTAGAAGTGCCCTGTCAATTGACAAATGAAGACATTATGGGAAAATTAAATGTAAGAGGGGAAATGTTCACCCTCACTAGAAATCAAAGTCACACAAATAACCCATTTTTTAACCTGTCAAATTGGCAAACACCAGTGTCTTGACAGTGCCCAGCGGCCAGGCTGGTATAAACAGCTCCTGGACCCCGGATACCAAGCAGCGTTTCGGGGCTAAATTGGCACGAGCACCATAAGACTCCCTTCCCTCACCCTTCCCCACTAGGAGATCCTTCTGGTGAAATGCTAACCAGGAATAATGACAGCGGTCCTCACAAGACTCACCTACAGGGTAGCGTGGACATCTGGAGCCCAACTTGGGCATCCAAGCACAATCCGGCCTGCCTCAAAGCCTTCAGCAGACTACAGCACTGGGGGACACAGCAAGCCCTGTCCTCAGGGTGGCCATGGGCTTCTCCGCTCTCCATGGATTCCCCTAGGCTCGGTGCTCTATCAGCTGCTCCTGGCCCAGACCTGTATTCTGAGATAGGTTCCACTCATGGCTGCATCACCCACCCATGCCACCCATCTCCCCGTCTTTTTCTCATTTTCTTGTTTGAAATATTATTTGTACACATGTATGTTGTCCTCCTACTCAAACGTAAAGGCCAGAAAGGCAGGGGTCTTGACATCCTCTGTCCCATGGGGCCTAGGGCTGGGCCTGACACGAACTCTCCCTCAGTGCTTCCTGAACAGTGGGGAAAGACAATACGTTTTGATGCAGCCCCACCGTGCAGTCTGAGGGACTATGGCAGGATATGGAATGGTAGGGAAATGCAATCATCAAATGATGCTAAGTGGGGAAAATGTTACAAAATATTAAAAACATGATTATTTTTGTATATGAAAAAAATACATTGCATAGGAGAGAGACCAAATGTTAAAAACAGGTGTCTCCCGATGGAATTACTGGGGATTTCTTTTCCTTTTTGTGTATCCAGCATTTATTAAATTCACCACAATAAATACATAGTGCTTTTGAAACAAGAAAAAAAATCAGTAAAACCTATTTTTTGAAAAGGAAGACACTAAATGGCCAGGCAGGAGAGCATATGACTTGCCGCAGGATACCATGCTGCCAGGAAGGAGAAACACCAGCATCACCATTTAGTCCAGCCCGCACCAGCGTCACCCAGAGCCACTGGCCCCGGGGCCCATCTCAGCATCGCCCTTGGGCCTTCCTCTGCAACTCCGGTGGTGTGGGAGGAGTGGCCAGCATGGCTCCAGCCAGGAGGGGTGTCCTTGGCCTCTTTGTTCCAGCCACAGGGTCGCTGGAGCCCCAGCACCCTTTCCCTTCCTCTCTCCTTCCCGAGCCTGCACCTACTGGGGCCTTAGGAGCAGGCAGACAGACCCAACTTAGAGCTAAGGGTTGGGTTCCAGCCTAGTCCCTGCTGAGAGTGACCTAGAGCACGCTGTGCTGCTCTCACCTACAGCAATTGCAACTAAGGGATGAAAGCCACCGGAAGGAAGGAGCACCTGCCTGTCATGCACGCTTTCCTGCTGCTGAGACTGTACTGTTCAGAAGCCCGTCCCTCTCCCCACTTGAAGCCAGAGGATTGTCCCCAGTCAGTTTGCCATTCTCAAGTGGGGTGTACCTGCCCCTAGAGGGAAGAAAATCGCGTGGTTGTCACGGTGCGGGAGGCACTGCAATGGGTGGTGGAAGCTGGTGGGCCTGAAAAGTGCTCCTCCAAAACTCTGTGCCTCTGCCAAGCACTCGCGACCCAGAGTGGGTTTGACTTGTTTCCGTCACAGGCAGGGTCCCCAGTAGAACGGTGTTTTTGAAAGATGGAGACCTCCTGGCGCCCCCATCTTCCCACAGCACAGAGCAGGGCTGGCTGGCCCGCCACCGGGAGGCTGCCGCAGAGGGGCTCAGCCGCGGCCGGGAAACAGCGAGCCACCGTCAGGGACGGAGGAGTCAGGGTGGGAAGAGGCCCTGGAGTGAGTGAGGCTGGCTTCCTTTCCTTCAAACTCTGAAAGCCCACCCCATAAAAAGCAGGGGTAAATTCGTCTGGGGTCTGAACAACCAGGACCAGGACAGCTCTCGGGGTGTTAGGTGGAGAAACTGGCTCGGCTCGGGCCTTGCTGGGACTCGGGCTCCCGGGGTCTCCTCATTCTGTCTCGGGGAAGACGGGTCTCTGCTGAGCACTGCGCCGGCCACGCAAACAGGACAGGCCTCATCGGTTCGGTCTCGACCGTCGGGAGGAAACTTCACCCGAGAGCAGGCCCCATCCACACGGCCCCGCCCCGCGGGCTGCGCACGCACCCGGACCTGCGCGGTGGCGGACCGGGAAGCGCCACGCAAGGCCCCGCCCCGCCCTTCACAGGAAGGAAACGCGCCCCCGGGCGAGCGCCAGCCCCTCCCTGGAGCGGGATCGCCGCGGCTCTCTTAGCCGCCTCCAGCGCCGTTAGCCCGCCAGCCTCCACTAGAGGGCAGCACGGGGAGCGTCTCACCAGGCGCTCGGCGGACCTGGGTATAGGGACCTCTTATCAGGCTGCAGAGAAGAGCCTTCGGTCAGAAGGATGGCATGAAAACCGGCTACACTTGTAATATCCAGCTTTTAAAACATGGTGGAGTCAAATTTATTGCGTCCTTGGGGCATAAGAAAACCTTTTCTGTAACTCTGCTTTATCAGAATTTTTTTTTAATCCCTTTGGTTGCTTGAAACTTAACTATCAAACAAATTAACCATGTATTAATGTTCCTCTAAGCCGGAAACCTGGAATTACTTTGAAAGGGTACAGTATTTTTTAACTTTGGTTATCTGATCAAGCTTTTCAGTAATTGTTTCTATTTGAATTAAACCTCGATAAAATTAGCTTTTACAAGTGAATTTAAAAGCCACGCCATACTTTATACTAAAAGAATAAAGATTTTTATTAAGCATTGTAAGTTGCATTCAATAGCCTTCAGATACACCACACCACAATCCATCGACAGTCAATCAAACCCAACAGCAGTTCATTCTTGCACAATCCATGAGTTAGGGCAAAACTCCCTTCAACTTACAGTAAGATCCTACTTAGCTCTTGCGGGCAGGGGTTGGGGAATTACACCTCATTTCTGATCACTAATGTGATGAAGAGCATCAGAAGTATATGAAAACGATAAGAAGTGATTCTGATTTCAAAGTACATTGTTTGGAAACATTAACAAAAACATCAAAATGATAGAAGTATACCTGCTTCTACTAAATTCTTGATGGGAAATTTCTCAAGAACAAGCAATTTGTTTCCTGCTACAGAGGGGGGGTGGTTTTTTTTTTCCTTTTTAAAGATCAAAGGGTTTTTTTTTTTCACAGAATTTCATATTTGCTAATATGAAGGCATAAAACAGCAACAAAGAACAATAATGCATACAGCAGTGAATACACCAGGGTAATGTTGATATTTGAAACGGCTAGATAATTTTTGGGGGGGCTTTAGAATAAATGCAACAGAGGTCAATAATCACAAAATTTTAAGGTTAGAGCAAGATCAGTCAATGACTAAACAGAGTTAACATCTTTTATAGGACTATTACTGATTATTAGCATTTTTGTTTTGCAAATGGGCACATACTGGTAAGAATGGAAGAAAGGACGATAACATGCATATTAACTACACACTTTAAAAATTATGAACCATGCAGAAGTTTAGCTCAAGTAGTAGTACTAATGGTCTACATCCGATTCAAAACCACATAGTTCATTGATCACAGATGCATGGTATTAGTCACGAAAAGTTTCAGAACACATTGTATTGATTTTGAAAGGTCATTTGCATCTTCTATGATTTCAACTTTATCTCCATTTAACTTGCTTGTAAAGTATGTATGATGTATTGTATATTTAAAATCAGCAGAACGGCAATATTACTCTATAATTTTTTAGTTTTGATAGTTGCACTTTTTTTTTTAACACAAAAGAACCACATCAACAGTGATGAAATTTAAGAAAGAAAAACTGTGGTTGTGCCTTATTTCTTTCATAATCATAAAAATCAAAGCCTTAAAGAAAGCTTCATTGTGAAACAGTAAATGCAAAATCAAATATAATGGCATACATATGGTGCCAAATGCTAAAAATTATATTTTAAGCTATATATACTTAAAGACTGCCAAAATTTGTTTTCTTTATAGTTCAAGAAACACAACTATAGGCTTTTGTCATAACCAGTTTAAACTTTATGTGTACTTCATTTTAAGTGCGGGAGTCAAATGCTCTTCATTTTCTTTCTCTTTTTTGTTTTATTGTAGCATTTTGACTACAACTGGTTAAAACTAAAAATGTGTTGTTTAAATCTCTGATATCAAAGAGGGATCTGAATTTCCAAAGTCCTCATTTTTCTCTTACGGAAAGGACAAAATGTACATAACTGCAGGCTCTCTCTCTCCAGATATTCCTAAATCTTTACCCTTCCAGCATCCTTCACCCTCTATAAAAAATAAGTTTACTCTTCTTTATTTAAGACAGCTGCCTCCAGAGCAGCTTCTCTGCGGCAAGCGCTGTCTGTACTTAGTGCATTTAAATGAGGATTTGTATTGCACGTTTTAGAGTCATTATTCAAGGCACTTTCAGAGTGGCTGGGGGCCCTGGCGTCACCCGTGCTCCCATTCATCTGGGGAGCCGGTTTCTCCTCGGCCATCACTCCGTTTTCAGCCAGGGACCCGTCTGAAGACATAGCAGAGGACTTTGATTCCCCAGATTTTGACTTAAGTTCTTTGGCCACTTCTTCTGCTGAAGCAGCATAAGGAGGTCTGCCCTGTTTAAAACAAAGGACAACAAATGAGAAGGTGGCTTCTGATAAACAGCAGAAGATAGAGGATGCCAATTTCGGCCTAATGACACTCTCTGCAGATTCAAGAGCAGAAAATGCCCAGTGGGGTCCCTCTAACCCTGTCTTTGCTTTGACTTTCATCAGGTGGTATAAGCTCTACCTGTCTCAATCAGTTCCCTCCATGGCCCCTTCCCTCAACTCCTCTGTAGTTAATACCCTGAAAATGAGGGAGTTTCCTACTTCAGGAGCTCTGGTCTAATCCTTTGTATGGCACCAAATTGTTTAAAATAACAAATGCCCTTCAATAAGTCTTCTCTAAAATTACGACTATTCCCAGCACCACAAAACAAACAGGGTCTCCCACATCTGCCTGTGATGTGCAGCAGTACACACACCCCATTTCTACTGGGGAAAAAACAGTCATTGCTGGGGAACCTCAACAAGAAATCTGCATTGATAATTGCCACGTTTTTGTGAAATATCTCTTCTGAATGGGTCTTCCCCTTCCTAATAGGTTTAAAAATAATTATCTGAAAAAAAAAAAGGATCTTGAGACTAATCCAGCACATTTTCTGAAAGACATGGCTCTCTGTGAGGGCACTGAAGACAGATCTTGAATTGCTTCTATCACTGGACCAGGGCTCCTCAACCTTAGTATATGATACGGTGGCTCTGTTCATTCTCTGTGGTGGCGTTGTCCCATACACCATAGGGTGTTTAACAGCATCCCTAGACTTCACCCATTAAAAGCCAGTGCCCACACAAGGTCATAACAATCAGCATCTCCAAATGTCCCTTGGGAGCCAATCACCAGGGCTGAGAGTCACTGTCATAGATTGACTCAATGCTGAAGAAAACCTGGATGGTTTTCACCTTCAAACGGTCATTTTACAGATGAGAACAGGAATCTTCCAGCTTGCCTTTGCATTCCCTTCCCAACAAAGATGGTGGTACCTTCCAGCATCTTCTAGGCCTCCTATTCTGAAAACCAGGGTATTTGCCTTCTTGATGACAAAGTCTATTCATTCAACCCACATGGAGATGTGACCCTTGCCTAAGAAATGACCTCAATAAACCAAAGGTCCCCAAATACTCTCCTACAACATATATGTTAGCTTCCAACCCTAGAGTTCAGAAATACTAATGCACCTTTCTCCGTAAGTAAATGTAATCATTGTTTTCTTTGAACCTGGAGACAAATAATATCAAACATAAAAATACAGCAGGACTACCGGGCACGGGGCTCATGCCTGTAATCCCAGAACTTTGGGAGGCTGAAGCGGATGGGAGACTGAGACTCTGTCTCAAAAAATAATAATGATGATATAGAGCAGGACCAAGAAGTAAAAAAATAATTCTGAAGATTTTAACATATCCTTTCAAACCTCAGAGCCCTCACTGTCAGGGAGAGTCCACTACAGGACTCAATCAGCACATATGGTAGGATCATCAGGAGTTGGAAGTGGGTATCTATGGACGCTTGCTGCAGGTGCCATAATACAGGCCTGTTAGGGACACTCAAAGGAGTCCCTCCCAGTGACAGGGGAGGGGTGTGCACAGAGGGTGAGGGGACTGGGAAGGAAAGTGGCTTTTACCTATTTGGAAACAGACATCCCCTCTTTCTACAACCATAAGCCTTTGCCACCAGGAGCAGGTTCCTCATGCCACCACCAAATGCACTATGTGTGGTGTGGCATCTTCTGCTCCACTGTGTGTCCTCTGAGAACTGACCAAGCAACAGGATGGGGCTCTGCCCCAAGGGCAAGTGCTGGGAGTGGAATAAAAATGGGATGGATGGGGACAACAAAAAGAGAAAGCCTAGAAATTCTCAGGAAACAACTGGCATATTTTTAACATGTGATGAAACCACAAAGGAAGAGCAAAGCTGCCCACATCCTCCAACCTTCCCAGGATGCACAGTGGAAAGTACCAGGTGGAATAACACACAACACTGTGAGAAATGGGAGAAGAGAGTGAAGTCACAGGCCCACACACAACAAAGCATATCAAAAAGACAGATTCACAAAAAGACCAGAAGTACCCCCTCTGATTTCAAAACAGGTTGATAAAATGATAGAAGACATGAAAGAACAGCAGAAATCAAACTAAAAGACTGGGAATGAAGTGAAAAAACTTAGAGAAGAATTCAAAATAAAAAGAAAAACTTCATTACAGAAATGAAGACTAAATTAGAAGAAACACAAGAATAAATATCCAAAGAAGATAAAAACAAAGAAAAGATTTTTAAATTGGAAAGAAATGAAGACAGGGAATACAAATCAAAACCACAATAAGCCAGGCACGATGGCTCACACCTGTAATCCCAACACTTTGAGAAGTCAAGGCAGGCAGATCATGAGGTCAGGAGTTCAAGACCAGCCTGGCCAACATTGTGAAACTCGGTCTCTACTAAAAATACAAAAATTAGCCAGGCATGGTGGCGTGTGCCTGTAGTCCCAGCTACTTGGGAGGCTGAGGCAAGAGAATTGCTTGAACGCAGGAGGCGGAGGTTGCAGTCAGCTGAGATCATGCCACTGCACTCCAGCCTAGGCAACAGATCAAGACTTGATCTCAAAAACAAAAACAACAAAAAAGAAACCCACATACAATGAGATAATACTTGACATTCACTAGGAAGGCTAAAACCAAAAAGAAGAAAAACAGCAAGTTTTGGCAAGGATGTGGAAAAACTGGCGTCCTTGTACACTGCTGATGGAAATGTAAAATGGTGCAGCTGCTTTAGAAAACAGTCTAGCAGTTTCTCAAATGGTTATACATACAGTGACCATGTGAGCCAGAAATTCTACTTGTAGGCATATACACAAAAGAATTGAAAACACAAACCCACACAAGGATTTGTAGATAAATGTTCCTAATACTATTATCTGTAACAGCCAAAAGGTGGAAACAACCAACTGTCCATCAACAAATGAGTGGATACAGAAATATGGTCTTTCCACACAATGAAACATTAGTCAGCAATAAAAAGGAATGAAATGCTGATACACACCACAACATGTACATTTATACGAAATATACAAAACAGAAAAATCCAGAAACACAAAATAGATGAATGATTGCCAGGGGCTGAGGGGTGAGGGTGGGGAGATTGGAGAGTGACTACAATGGGCAAGGGGTTTCTTGTGCAGTGATAAATGTTCTGGAATTAATGGTGATGGCTGTTTGACTTTGAGAATAAATTAAAAACCACTGAATTACAAACAACCCAATTAGAAAATGGTGCAAAGACCCAAACAGATATACAGATGGCAAATAAGCACATGAAAAGATGTTCCACATCATAAGTCATCAGGGAAATGCAAACTAAAACAAAAAGCTCCCACTACACACCTATGAGAATGGCCAGAATCCTGAACATTGACACCACCAAATGCTGGAGAGGATGTGGAGTAACAGGAACTCTCATTCATTGCTATGGGGAATGCAAAATGTTATAGCCACTCTGGAAGATAGTTTGGTGGTTTCTTACAAAACAAAACACACTTACCATAAAATCCCAAAGTCATGTTCATGGATATTTACCCAAAGGAGCTGAAAAGTTATGCCTACATGAAAATCTGCACATGGGTGTTAATAACAGCTTTATTCATAAGTGCCCCAACTGTAAGCAACAAAGATGTCCCTTAGTAGGTGAATGGATAAACTAGTACATCCAGACAATATAATCTACTCAGTGCTAAAAAAAATAATAAATAAATAAATAAATAAATAAATAAATAAATAAACTGTGAAGCCATGAAAAGATACGGAGGAAACTTAAATGCATATTGTAAAGTGAAAGAAGCCAATGTGAAAAGGTTACACACTGTATGATTAACAACTATGTGACATTCAGAGCAAAAAAGATCTGGTAACTACCCAGATGGGAGGAAGAAGGGATGAACAAGCAGAGAATAGAGGATTTTAGGGCAGTGAAATTACTCTGTGTGAAACTATATTGGTGCATACATGCCATTATACGTTTGTTCAAATCCACAGAGTGTACAACACCAAGAATGAACCCTAACGTTAACTACGGACTTAGTGTGAAAAGGATGTGTCAATGTAGCGTCACAGAATGTAACACAGGGACCCCTCTGTGGGAGAGGTTGACAATGGAGGAGTTGTGTGTGTGCCTGCACGGAGGATATGGAACTCTGCCTTCTGCTTCTACACCTTCTGCTCAATTTTGCTGTTAACCTGAAACTACCTCTAAAAATTAGTCTCTGAGAAAAACAAACCATTGAACTATACTTTAAAATAGGTAAACTTCATGTATGTGAGTCATATATTTTAAAAGAAACAAATACAAAGGACAAAAATTTTTTTAAAAACTATTAATTCAAGGAAACTTTCTAAAATAAAATGAAATGTGAAATTACCTTTGGAAAGCATGCTCTTCACACTGAGTGCCCTGATCCAGAATAACCAGTCCCAGGGCACTGTGAAGGAAAGTCATTAAACTCTTACTGAGACACAAAAACAGTCTGGCATTTAGGCCAAAACGGCAAGTGACTTCGAAGGGGAAAAAATTAGACTATTATCCATTTTTGAGAGCAGAGCTTCATGCCAGAAGAAAATGAAGCAGCGCCAGGCGTGGTGACTCATGCCTGTAATCCCAGCACTTTTGGGAGACCGAGATGGATGGATCACCTGAGGTCAGGAGTTTGAGACCAGCCTGGCCAACATGGTAAAACCTCATCTCTACTAAAAATACAAAAATTAGCAGGGTGTGGTGGCACATGCCTGTAATCCCAGCTACTCAGGAGACTGAGACATGAGAATCACTTGAACCCAGGAGGTGGAGGTTGCAGTGAGCCGAGATTGTGCCACTGCACTCCAGCCTGGGTGACAGAGCAAGACTCCAACTCAAAAAAAAAAAAGAAAGAAAATGAAGCAACATAAGACACTTGAGGAAAGAAAATGTGAACCAATGCTTCCAGTTATAAGGAAAATAAACTGTTTTCAAATTAATATTATTCCCTACTTTCTTCCTGAGGAGCCCTTCCTGAGAATCTACTAAAGAAAGGGTTTCAGAAGCCAAAATGGACGCATGGACACAAGGCTTGGTAGGGGTATGAGACATGAAGGTGTTTCTAGAACCAAGGCAGATGAGGTAAAAAGGGAATGTACAGTAGGTCACGGCTGGCTGCCTAGATAATGTAGGTAATAATAGCACAGCTACTTTTTTTAGAAATGCAAGAATGGTGAGGGAGAATGAGAAGCAAACATTTCCTTTTAACTGTTCTCAGTAATTTAGGCTGGTAATGGTAGTATTCATTCTGAGCCTGTTGTGTGTACAGTATGGAAAAAGTAAATAATTAGTTTTGTATATCCAATTTAATCAACTCCTGACTACTACTTTTTTTCTGAGACACCGTCTTGTTCTGTCACCCAGGCTAGAGTGCAGTGGCACAAACTCAGTTCACTGCAGCCTCAACCTCAAGCAATTCTCCCACCTCAGCCTCCTGAGTAGCTGAGACCACAGGCACTTACCACCATGCCCAGCTAATTTTTGATTTTTTGCAGAGATGAGGTCTTGCCATATTGCCTGCTGGTCTGAAACTCCTAATCTGCCTGCTTCGGTCTCCCAAAGTGCTGGGATTACAGGCATGAGCCACTGTGCCCAGCCTTTTCTGGCTTCTTAAGAACCAAGATTCTCAGGGAGGAAGAAGGGACATTTAGATATGAAGTAGAGGTTAAGTAAAAGTCTTGAAGTCCTACATTTGAATTGGAAGATTCAGTATAAACTCATAATGTCATTCATTGGTGTGGACAGCACGTTATGTATATATAGTGTATGCCTGTGTACATAGGTACATGTGTGCACAGTACATACATGTGCCTGTGTTTATGCACCTTTCCTCCCTAGTGCTGTCTGCAGGAAAAGCCTACAGTGACTCGGTACAGAAGAAAGGACATACAGATACATGACAGTAGGTTTTTAAAGGCCTTATAGTCCTCAGTTTGAATTAGAAACATCAACAGAAATTCATGACAATCTTATATTTAAAAAACAAAACAAGGGCCGGGCGCGGTGGCTCAAGCCTGTAATCCCAGCACTTTGGGAGGCCGAGGCGGGTGGATCACGAGGTCAAGAGATCAAGACCATCCTGGTCAACATGGTGAAACCCCGTCTCTACTAATACAAAAAATTAGCTGGGCACGGTGGCGCGTGCCTGTAATCCCAGCTACTCAGGAGGCTGAGGCAGGAGAATTGCCTGAACCCAGGAGGCGGAGGTTGCGGTGAGCCGAGATCGCGCCATTGCACTCCAGCCTGGGTATCAAGAGCGAAACTCCGTCTCAAAAACAAAACAAAACAAAACAAAACCTTAGATGTATGTACGTGTTTATGTGTGAAAAAACAGAACTCCAGGTGTGGATATACTTCCCGCTCCATGCCAGTTCTTCCACAGAACACTAGGAATAGTGAACAGTGCTGTGGTAATAAGACCTGTCCATGCTCAGAATGGTCCGGAAATGTTTCCCATTAAAGAAACCAAGAAACTGGCTGGGCACGGTGGCTCATGCCTGTAATCCCCAGCACTTTGGGAGGCCAAGGGAGACAGATCACTTGAGGTCAAAGGTTCAGCCTGGCCAACATGGTGAAACCCCATCTCTACTAAAAATACAAAACTCAGCTGGGCGTGGTGGGGCACGCCTGTACTCCCAGCTACTCGGAAGGCTGAGAGAGGAGAATCACTTGAGCTCGGGAGGCAGAGGTTGCAGTGAGCCCAGATTGCACTACTGCACTCCAGCCTGGGCAACAGAGCGAGACTACATCTCAAAAAAAAAAAAAAAAAAAAAAGAGGAAACCAAGAAACTGAAAGTAGTTGTTCCAGCTCTGACACGGCCAGGCAATCCCCAAGGTGAGCCTGGACCATCATGCCACACCAGGTAGGAAGCCACCAGAGACACAGGATCATGTAAAAGGGGAGAGACAACCTGAAGAGGCACTCAACAGCAAACGATCTGGGCTCTAGGAAACAGACATTTGGTGAGCAGCTATGTGCCAGTTATGGTGTTAGATGATTGACAGCTAAAGCATTATCCTCACGGCCCTCTGTCTGAGCGCAGGCACTAGAAGTGCAAGCTCAGACAGGAGACATCCCTGAGAGCACTGAACTGGCACAAACACCATGTTGTCTTCTTACCTGAATCGCTGCCTGGTTTTTGTAACCTCTGCCATAGTACCTTCCACCTCTTCCAAATGTTCTAATCACTGGGGTGGAAATAACTCCTCTTGGACGCCTAAATGAATAAAA
The DNA here is from genome assembly GCF_030222135.1 of Aotus nancymaae. Classification (NCBI taxonomy): domain Eukaryota; kingdom Metazoa; phylum Chordata; class Mammalia; order Primates; family Aotidae; genus Aotus; species Aotus nancymaae. Next base: position 25,686,365 of record NW_026988455.1, read on the forward strand.
AAGGACAACAATAAACACTTAAATCTGTTACAGACATTTACAACAATATCAAATGATTTTAAAGCCATCCAGTCTTACACTTCATGAAGCACTGAATTAACCTATTTATGCAGGAGGTTGCAATTTTTTGGATTTTATCAGACCTTGGTGATGACCTTGAGCAGGATATAAATAACTCCCACATGCTTAGTGTTCCAATAATGGAACACTAGGGATAAACAGGTTAAGTATGATCATAGGGAAGATTTATTCCAAGGAATCAATCTTATTTTTTTGGTTCATATCCATTGCATTTGCAGTCAAATGCTCTACCCCTGAGCTACACCCCCCCATATCCAATGCATTTGATTTGAAAACTAGTACTTTAATACTACTACTTTTAAAAAATTGTTAAGGCACCTGGATAATTGAAAATTGTATGGTTATTTAATAATGGCTACTTAAATAATTATATAATACTATAAATGGGATTGCAAGCATTATAAATGATACTAAAGGCTGGGCACAGGGGCTCACACCTATAATCCCAGCACTTTGAGAGGCCCAGGCGGGTGGACTAATTGAGCTCAGGAGTTCAAGACCAGCCTGGGCAACAAGGCGAAACCGTGTCTCTACCAAAAATACGAAAATTAGCCAGGCATGCTGACGCATGCCTGTGGTCCCAGCTACTTGGGAGGCTGAAGTGGGAGGATTGCTGGAGCCCAGAAAGTCGAGGCTACACTGAACTGTGATTATGCCACTGAACTCCAGCTTGGGTGACAGAGTGAGACCCTGTCTCAAAATAAATACATAAATAAAAACTAAATAATTAAATAAATATAAATGATTTTAAAGAAGAATGTATCTAATGATATAAAAATTTTCCTACTGAACTCCCAAGTCAAAAAAGCAAGTTAGAAGCTGTATTCTTTATTTATATAAAAGACATTCTCACGGTTCAGAACTTACCCTCTAGCTGGTCCTCCGACAGAAACCACCTGCAGGGGGAAAGGCCCCCGGCCCCCACGGCCCCGCCTGCTCCCAGCCCAGTGGCCAACCACAGTGCCAGCTATTTCTAGTTTGCCTCCCTGAGAAGGTATAGGTTGGACTCCTGCACAAAAAATATGTGAAAAGACAAAATCTTTACAATCACAGAATTAAGAATAGCAAAAAGACACAGCAAGAAACATCTTTTCAGTTTTGGTTTACATTTACCGTGAAGCTACTTTCTCCTGCTTTGTAAAATTTTGTATTATGTAGTGTATCTACGTGCACACTATTTGACTTTAAACTATTGCAAAGAACCCATGACAACTGAATTAGGTTCCAACTGCAAATGTGCAAGCCTTTTTAGATAGAAACAGATTCAATAAAGTGTTGTCATCGGTGCGTATGGCATGCCTTCTATATTACCAAGATGGAAATCTGCAAACTCAGAATGTTTTTCTCTTTAGGCAAATACTTCTAGGTTTACTACCTTAACCAAACATCATAGAATCAATAAATCTAGGCTGTATTTCTTATTCTATTTTTAAATTAGAATTTCCTTAAGCAGAGTCACAAATAGAATTTACTAACTTCTTTTAATTGCTGCAAATTATAAGTTTTCTGACCTAAGAAAATTCTCAAATTGCTAACTAGCCGCAAAACTTCAGATTAAAAACAAAAAAATAAACAAAACCAGAGCCCCAAGCATCTTGTTTTCTAACAGTGGGAATGGATTATAATAAACTGTCCTCTTGGTGTTAGCTGTGGCAATTCAGCACTGTCCAACAGAAACCTACAACAAGCTTTATATTTTCTTGTAGCTACATGAAAAATGTACAAAGAAATAGAGGAAAGATGTTTTAATAATGCATTTATTTAACCCCATGTATCCAAAATAATACTATTGCAACAAGTGGTCAAGAAAAAAAATTTTTTTTTTTTTTTTTGAGACAAGGTCTTGCTCTGTCACCCAGGCTGGAGTGCAGTGTCGTGATCATGGCTCACTGCAGCCTTGACCTCCCAGCTCAAGTGATCCTCCCACCTCAGCCTCCTGAGTAGCTGGGACTACAGGTGCGTACAACCACACCTGGCTAACTTTTAAAATTTTTTTGTAGAGGCAATGGTCTCACTATGTTGCCTAGGCTGGTCTTGAACTCCTGCCTCAAGCAATCCTCTCTCCTTGACCTCCCAAAGTGCTGGGATTATAAGTATGAGCCACTGTGCCTGGTTCAAGATAAAAAATGGATGAACTATTTTAGTCTGCTTCCCATTTTAAGTTTTAAAATCTGATATTTTACACATTTTAGCCAGAGCTGAAGTGCTCAACAGAGCATGTGGCCAGCCACTACTATACTGGGCAGTGCAAATCTGAGTTCCAGACACAATTTTAAGAAAGTTAGGAAGCAGGTTGCTTTTCTCATTCCAGTCTAAGAGTTCACTTCTTACCCCACACTATCCATAGTACAGTCTTTCCTCTCCCTCCATCTTTGATCCCAACTACAGGCCAGCTTCAGTTTCAAGGCACTAAAAGGAGCTGAAGCAAATCAAGAAGCAGAGAGAAAACACAGCTGTGAGCTGCATGAGGAGCAGTCACAGAGCAGAGTAGCACCCTGCAGGAGGCTGGTGGGTGGACAGAGGAGGCAGAGGGGCATGCAGCTGCACCAAGGAAAGGAGAGAAAACCTAAGGTTGCAGACAGAAGGGCTGACCCCATCGCCAAGTCTGTCAAGAGTCACCTTTCCACACAGTGTCCCTTGCTGGCCTCCCTAACTAACCCATGTAACTGAGTTGGAAAATCATTGTAGATCAAGAGAGAAAGGCTTGCCCATCCTCAATGTGACTCCAAAAATCACATCTGAATAGTCAGTCCTGTTATATGATTTAATGGGCAGATTTAGATCTGCAGTCTCAAAACGTGGGATTAGGACAAAGACACAGGTCACTGGCTTCCAATTACAGCACCACCACAAGACATTGCTTCCTATGCTAAATGTTAAGACCCTTTTCTCCTTTGCAAGCCTAATACAAATGCAAACAGAAGCACTGGGAATCTACAGTAAACCGCCTTGTTTATATTCCCAACATTAGATCTTTGTTTAAAAATGTTTCTGTGAAACAAACTGTGACAGACTTTTTATGTCAGGAATTCTGTGACCATTAGAATTTTCTATGCAAGTATGATAATCTTTACCAAAAGATGGCTGCTTGGGAAAGAAACGCCACTATTAGTCAGCAGCTCATCCTATGAACACGAGGCGATGGTCAGGTGCACAGAAAGGCTCTGTTCTAGGTGGACACTCAGTGGTCTACCCTGAAAGGAGAGACTGGCCACAGCAGAGCCGCTGCCGAGACCTGAGAGCAGAGAGTCTCGGGAGGAGCGGTCAAGGAGGGTCAGAGCAGGGACCCAGAAGAAAGGCCGTTCTGCTGGAGGAGGGGCTCATGAGGACAGTAGAGGAAGGAAGGCGCCAGACGATGGAGCGAAGGAAGTCCTGGCAGGCAGAAGCTCTGGGAAGGGGTGGGTATAATTACCGCCCTGGGACTTGCTAGTCCTGCTGCTGTCACTGCCTGAGAAGGCTCCGCAGTGTCCCGATGCTGCCGCCACACGGAAGGCACGGTAGGGGCCTGTTGCTACCGTTTCCCCATAGGGGCCTCCAAAGCCACAGACGCCTGTGGGACCCGGGGTAGAGAGAGAGGGGAGAAGTGTAAGGGACAGGACTCAGGGCCCTGCTGGGTGTTCAGGCAGAGTGGCCCCTGCCTCCTCCAGCTGCCGTGGAGGGCTCTCCTGGCCCCTCTCATCACCTCGCTGTCCTGCGCCCATGGTCCCTGGGGACCAGCACTGAAAGGCCACCCTCCCTGCAGTGGGTCATTAAACAGGGCATTGACATGGGGCTCAGGATGGGCCCTGGGAGATGAGTCTGGAAAGATGGCTGTCTCTGACCTGGGTGGGTTTATTTTCCCTTACACATGATAAAAAATATATATATCTTAAAATGTGAGCAGAGTTTTCAGATTGACTGACAGATTTTACGATGCAGCTTTTGCATCAGCATCAGCAGGTCCCTCTCCCCTAATCTCCAGGTCTCCAGGATCAAACTTGCTCCTCATGGACTTGAAGAACTGCTGCTGCGGGATCTCCAAGACCAACAGTGACAAGGTCAACACAACAGATGGGCTTGCCTATAAGGGCTGCACGTTCTTTATAGGCATCTGGCATCTGTTACCCACAGGAACAAGTTCCAATCAACTCACCTGCAAAGCCTCTGCCCCTGCCCTGAGAGGGTGGGACAGGCCCAAAGTGCCGGGGGTATGCAGAGGCAGGGTAGAAGGGCAGGGCAGGAGGTGGCGGGAAAGGGAGCGTGTGGCTCTGCCGGGAGAAGCTGAGCCCCTCGAGGACGCTCTGGCGCATCTTCTCTACCTTGGCAGCCTGCTCAGCCTGGAAGTCAAGGACCAGCATGTGAAAATGCCATCCACAAGGTTTTAATTGAATTTAAATCAACACTAAAGAAATAAGATCTTGACTGTACAGTTGGCCCTCTTTATTCATGAATTCTATGTCTGCAAATTCGCCTACTTGCTAACATTTATCTGTAACCACAAAAATCAATACTCATGGTTGTTTTCTGGTCATCTGCAGACTTGTGCAGAACACGGCAAAAATTTTAGTTGCCTGATGCGCTGATCCCAGCTGAGGTCAAACATGACAACGATTGCCTTCTTGTTTCAGCTCATGCTGAAAACAAAAATCCTTTTCAGAGTTTATTTAGTGTCACATGTTTCACAATTTTGTCCTTTTTTATTGGTGATTTCACTGTTTAAAACGGTCCCCAGCTGAGTGTGGGGGCTTATGCCTGTAATCCCAGCACTTTGGGAAGCCAAGGTGGGCACACTGCTTGAGGTCAGGAGTTCAAGACCAGCTTTGACCAACAGGGCAAAACCCCATCTCTACTAAAAATACAAAAATTAGCTGGGCATGGTGGTGGGCGCCTGTAATCCCAGCTACTCAGGAGGCTGAGCCAGGAGAATCGTTTGAACCCGGGAGGTGGAGGTTGCAGTGAGCCGAGACTATCACATTGCACTCCAGCCTGGGCGACAAGAGTGAAACTCCGTCGCATAATAAAACAAAACAAAACAAATGAACAAATAAAATCGTCCCCAAGTATAGTGCTGAAGTGTTCCTAAATACACAAGGAGGTGGTGATGTGCCTTATGGAGAAAATATATGTTAGAGAAGCTTTGTTCAGGCATGTGTTATGATGCTAGTGGCTATGAGTGCAATAATAATGAATCAACAATCCATATTATATAAGGTGTCTTTAAACAAAAAAAGTACATGAAATAAGATTGTATACTGATTGGTTGACAAAAATATGTGACCAAAGCCTTGAAGGAACCCAGCACCTTGTATTTTCCCTAGGAGCAATGGTTCAGTGTTCACTAATCTGGCATTCAAGGTGAATTTTAGAACATTACACCACAAATAACGAGAAACAATGTTATATCAGGAGCTTGGCCCATCATGGGTACTGAAGTGATATTTAGTGACACTCAGCACTGGGCCTATCCTAAAACAGAATCCTGAAACACAGGATGATAAATATTGTACAAAAGATGACAGATTTAGCCAATGAGCTTTATTTTATTGCAGTTAAAGGCAGCCACCCGGCCCTCGAGCATACCTGACCATCACAGAGGTCGATGAGTGGGGTCTTTTCCCGGCTGGCTTTGAGGAGTTTGGATTGGAAGAGTTTCCCATCAAAATACATCCAAGGACAACAGTGTTCCCAGGGGATTGGCTGTCCGCATGCATCATTTGCAAACAAGGCCATGTCTACTCCACTCATGAAGAGAGCTGATAGCTGAATTCCTCGGGGATCTAGGTTCTCAATCTTTAAATTGAAAAGAGTAATTTCTATGGAATAAGAGTACTACAGAATTGAATTCTTCCAATATCTTACTAAACCTCTCCAAAGTTAACAGAATATTCCTCAACAAAACAGCACCACTAAGAAGTCCTATCATTACCTCATACTGACCTAACACTGGCCTCATCTGAACAGAAATACTTATGTGATTTAACACATTTGAATTTAAGAGACTATTTTATAAGCATACTCAAGTATTTCAGTTTGGGCTTATAAAGCGTTCCATAGTATAGAGTAAGACTGTACTTAAGGCTGACATGTGACAAAATGAGCAATGATGTGTGGTCAACTTAGTCCAGAGCTCCACAATCTATTCATGAAATAACACTTCACATTTCAGATCTGCACACAGGTAATGTATGAACAGAAAGAGTGTCAAAAATGAACACTCTATTAAGATTCTGCATTTTCAAATAGTTACATTAAAAAAATTACTTGGTATAATTACATTCTAAAACAAATTTGTACTTTATATTTGCATTATTTTATATGTCAATGTTTTTAATTGCAACTTGTTAATAAGACTGTCAAAATGTCTTCTGGAGAAATGGATAGCTTATAAATGAAAGAAGACAACGAACTATACATACTACTAGAATTTGCACAGACTTTAACTTCCCTCAGTGTTGAGTGCTGGGTGCCTGCCTTCTGTATGTAGAGCCCATGGTTCAAGTGCCTGAAAAGCAGGGTAAGAAACACTAACACAAGTACAGTCAACTCTTGATCATCTGTATATGAAAGACCTAGTTTGTGGATTATCCAGGATAAAATTTTAGCTCTGCTCTGGCTTCTGTCTTCCTACTTTGGTGGCTTTTCAAGAATGCAATGTTTACAGGAGATCAATCTAAGCAAAGCCTATTTGTGGCAGGTAAAAGGGATTTTCATTAAAGGGAAAAAGGTCATTCTGGTGCCAAATGCTAATAAACTTACAATCATCTGCTGTTTTTGTTGTTTGTGTTAACATTCCCTATTACCAGCTAACACTGTTTCACAACCTTTTTTTAAATTTTAACAATGCAGTTAACCTTCCAAAACCTGAAGAAGTCTGTTCACCAATTTATAAAAGGCATTTACGCCTCTGGATCCTACTGTACAGCACCAGCTTCTCCTTTTCCCATGTAGTTGTTGGAAAGTGAACAAAAAAATGTTCCCTTGGGGGCAGGTAAGGCTGGGGTGATAGGATTCGATGAATTTTTATATTTATATGCCAAGTGGAGGAAGAGAGGTCAAACTAGAACAAAATGGAGAAAATGTACTTAATTCATTTAGACCCCAGCAATCCCCACCTCTGAGCTGCAGAAAGGGAGAATTCTCAAGGCAGAACAAGGGAGCTGACTCTACTGGAAAGTGCCCAAGCAGAGGTGTGGCCCATGAATGATCAGGACACCCATCTCTTGCCCCCTTGCTCTGCAGAAATGACCACAAATCCCTTCCAGTCAGGTGGGACTCTGCTGCTTCTAGCCCAGGGGCCTCCGTGCCCCACTCTCTGCCCTACGCCAGAGAACAGAGAACCCAGGTCAAGGATTAGGGAGAGAAAATGCTGCTCTAAAGTTGTTTGCCTGGCTATCCAAATGTCAAACACGAAATGCCACCAACACCCTCTGTGTAAGCACATGCAGCACCATCCTAACAGTTTCTTTTTGAAACAGAATCTCGCTCTGTCACCCACACTGGAGTACAATGGCGCAATCTTGGCTCACTGCAACCTCCGCCTCCCGGGTTCAAGTGATTCTCCTGCCTCAGCCTCCCAAATAGCTGGGATTATAAACGTGCGCCACCACATCTGGCTAATTTTTGTACTTTTAGTAGAGTCATGTTTTCACTATGTTGGCCACGCTAGTCTTGAACTCGTGGCCTCATGTGATCCACCCGCCTTGGCCTCCCGAAGTGCTGGGATTACAGGCATTAGCCAACACATCCAGCCCCTGCAGTTGTTTCTTAGGAACAGGCTGGTGATCACATCCAGATTCAAACCTTTACAATTAATGTAACTCAACTAATGTAACTCAAAACCATTCACCCGGAAAATGGCTATCTCCACACCAAACTTAAGAAATAGTAGCAGATGTATACGGCACAGAGCGCCCTAGTTAGAACTATTAACCTCCAAATTTGCTGACAGGAAGAATGCAGCAAGGCTACAGTGTGCATACACGTGTGTGTGTATATGCCTGTGTGTGTGTGTGCACGCATGTGTATCAAATGGCCTTAACATTAAAGGATTACATTTTTAAGAATTTTTTGCTGATTTTATTCTCTTTGTAGCAATTGTGAATGGGAGTTTGCTTATGATTTGGCTCTCTGTCTGTTATTGGTGTATAGGAATGCTTGTGATTGCTGCACATGAAGAATTTTTTAAATGATGTTTATAGCTAAGATAATTAGAGGTTTTAATAATGACAACTAGCATTAATCTCAAAGAGAAAAGTTCTTTGAATAAGAGCTTGCATGAACAATCTGAATAAAATCTTGATTGCGGTGTAAATCTGCTTCCTTTGAAAATTTTTTAAACTTACATTACATGGTGCTTTTCTTTCCCTAAATGTTAATTATATAAATAATAATATCTAATATTTATGGAGTACTTAAGAAATATGTATCAAACACTGCTTTTTTCATTGTCATTGTCATCTCTAAACAACACAGAATGCAGGCACCTCTAAATTCCCTTGTACAGACGGGTCACAGTGGGCTCAAGATCACAGAGCTGGTAATTGGGAGAACCCAAATCTGAACCCTTGATTATAAAAATGGCTGCAATACTCACATTCTAATCTCATTCTTTTACATCAATTGAGATAAAATATTCAACATCATCCAAAGTTCATCAACTAGAGAAATACAAAAAGTTCTGACTTTATAAGAAATACAAATACGGAAGTTAATCTCTCTGACCAATTAGCTCAAGAATCAAATTTGAATGACGTTACTTTGTCCAACATCTAATTACTGGGCAACAGACTCTTACTTCGATTTGTCATATTTACCTATATGCAAAATAACTCTTATACATATTACAGACGTTGCACGCCCCTAATACTGTCTTTAAAGCTCTTCACTTTCCTTCCATCTTTTATATTCTGCACTTGGCATGTGAAACTGTTAAAAGAACTTAAGGCAGTTATAGGGATGTCAAGGCAAGGGAGAAAGAAACTGTACAAATATTATAATGGTACAAAGTTCTTTCTCCTCATTATTTACCCACCCTCCTCAGAACACAGGGTCAGTGCTAATTTTACCTTAATTATATTCATGCTGGTAACCTAGGAGAAGGGCTTAAAAAATATAACAGGAAAAATGAGGGTCATCAATCACTGTCACAGGTATTCAAGGAGCCACATGGAACACTCTCAATTATTCATGGACATGGCGGACGAAGAAAGCATGGATGAGATGAAATTCTTAAAAATTCATTGTAACTAACAGTTTCAGTGTCTTTTCCTATCAAACCTCCCATTAAAAAAAGTTAACAAGAGTCCTAACTATCAGCACTGGGTTTTTCCTTCCTCTTTTCCTCCTCTGATGGCCAACCACAGAGTGGATGATAAATGGCAGAAGAGAAACAGGGTCTGGGCAATCCACAAACTGAGTAGCAGGCCCAGACACACCAGTTAACAGTCAAGAGTTGACTATATCACAAACCATGAAATAGTGTATTACAACAAAGCATTGTTGTTGCTTTTGATATTGCACAAAATTTTAGTGGTTAAATGAAAAGGCAATTTTAGAATTTAATTTTCTATCACTGAATTTTAGAACCCTCAGCTCTGCATAGGAATTTTTGTAGCATTTAAATAATGATCATTCCTATCAATTCTCAATCTGATGATAGCTGAGAGGATCTTAAATCTTAAAAAACAAAAAAGCAAACAACTGCCTTTCCCCTCAATAAATGCTATTCTTCCTTATAGGTCTTTCAGAATTTATACTAATCATGAAAATGAAGCACTTACAGGTGTAGGCTGTTCTTATTAAAGGGAACTGTCGACCTCCAGACAAGCAAGACCCAGAGGATCGATGAGTCAGACTGAAGTTTACTATATATACCTATGCCTTTCTGAGCACATCTCTACAAATGTCTGGCTTTAGATGAAGAACCAGGAGAAAACCATGAAAGCACTAAGATCTCAAAAGAACCAAAATGAAAGCTTAGAGTGTGATTGTCAAAAGTTATATCCTATGTGTTGATCCAAAAATGAAAAGGATATGAGATATAAGATGAACTTTGAGTAAAAGTAACTTGATGGTGAATAAGGCTTAGTGGGCATACCTGATACCTGGCGGTCTGATTTTCAGAACTGGGATGTCAATACTGATGTAATAATCTATATAAGAGAAACAGGAGTAGAGGTAGAGGGATGGCACCACACTCTAGCAAAAGTATCTCCAACCCCCTGAAGCACAGTCTGTGACGAAGACGGTGGTGATGAGACAAACCAGGTGAGGATACGGGGAAGGACCTGACTTAGCACCAGCCACACTGCCTGACAGGGACACCTGACCAAACATTGAAAACAGAAACATAAATTCAAAAACATTAAAAATGATAATTTCTGTCTAACAAACAGAAAAGCTTGATCTACAAAGCAAAGAATATAATTTGAAGTGAATTCTCCTAAGTTTTGGTTTTTTTACTTAGCTTATTTCTAAGTCATAAGAAGTCTCAGGTGAGCTCCACACACAGTTGAGGAGGGTCACTTAACAGCAAATTACTCAATTTAACATGATAATTTAGAGAAAACTAGAATTTATTAAGCAACAACTATTGAATACTGAAAATCTATAAAGCGAGCCTAAAATTCCCCTGCTGGAAAGAATGCCTTCATAAAGAATGCCAAAAAGATCTAAGGTGAAGGCAATTTTGTGGAAAGAGATTAACTGATTACAAATCAAACTCTGTAAAACAAAACAAAACAAAAGAACTGATGGCAAAGAAAAAAACAAAATCCTATACATTGAAAAGAAAAGGCTGATCTACTAATTTAACCAGCTTTGAAAAGTCTTGAACTTTCTAAAATTTAATATGGAAATTAGAAAGCAATTACAACCATGTGAACCAGGTAACTAATGAAAGTATACTGAAAAAGATATTCACACTGAAAAATTAGGTGACAACTTGAAGAAAAATCAATATTGTTAAAACAAAGAACAAAAGGAATTACTAGAAGGCAAAATTAAAAGGAATATGATGTTAAATGCTGACTTAAAGGGGCACAGAAATGATGATCTAACATCGTTCTTCAAGTGGTTTTTTATAAGGGATTTTATAATACTAGAGGGGCAAAGAATATTTTTTAGAGAAAACTAATGTTGTAATTAGGAACAGTGAAATGAAATAAGAAAAAGAATCCTCGCTAGATGTTAGAAAATTCTTAAGATCAAGCCCTCTCAGGGTTTGGAATCCATCCCCTCCTAATATATAAAAAGCAAGTTTATTTTATGACGTAATAAATAAGAATAAACACCCAATGGTAAACAAGGGGAAATCATTCTCTGACAACAGTGGGACTAACCATTTCCAAACTGGGGATAGCAAATCCGTAACTAGAAAGGAATATTCAGTATTCCTTCTGCCATGAAGGCAATCGATCAAGTTCTTATCATATTAGTATTATTAGTTTAGTGCACTAAAGCAATTAAAGAATTAGCAATTCTGCCTGTTGAAAGTTAGCTGTATTACACCAAAATCCAAAGCGAGATTGTCCAAGACAAGGCAATGAAGCTGATAAATTACCTTGAGTTCCTGGAGCTGATCAGGCTCGTAGAGTTTGGGGGACAGCGCCTGAGCCAGGAAGGCATCCAGCTCCTGACGCCGGAGGATGCGTGCTCCTGGCCACTGCACCATGTACCTGGTGAGGGGCAGAAACGAAAGGTTGGTAATTACTGAGTGGTCAGTTGTCACAGGGACAAGCCCAGTGGGAGGTTCTAGGTAAATTCCGGATGAGGTGAGCTAAGAAGACCCACGTGATTTCTTATCAGCTTTTCTATTTTCACTTGATGATGCAGTTATGAATGAAAACATAATCACCCAAGATGATCAGAATGTTTTGCTTTCGAATAATTGAAATTGTGCATAGTGAAAACTAGCTGGTCAGTGATTTTTGATACAACTTCACTCTTGTGAAGTATTTAAACTCTGAAAGTACATTCTAAGTACCAATTTTCAGGTTTCATTCATTTTTTGTTCAAGCCAGGATACCCAGGGGGCAGACCCTAGGTACAAATAAGAAGAGAAATCCCGAGATGAAAAGCAAAGACCATTGCCTAGCCACTCTGCAGCTGCAGGTCCACAGAGCAGGTAAACAACCAAAGATGGGGTCAGTACCACAAGGTGAGGGGGAGTCAGACTCAAGAAAAGCAATGCATAGGACCATCACTAGAGTCACAGTAAAATGTGTGCACCCTGAAGTGGCTGCTGAAGGACAATCAATCTCCAAATCTTCAACTTCAACTAGAACAGGTCTGCCTGAGAGTCTCCTTCCCTTCTCGGTAACAGCGCTGCCTGAATCACAAACACCCTAGAGCACTGTGCAAGCACAACCCCAAGGAGTGTCTGGGCATGAGAAAGTAAAGGGCTAATTATAATGACTTAATCATAAACCTTTCTGAAGTCTAAGGGTTCCCAGTTCTTTGCATTCAATAAACTTGAAGGATGATCTAATCAAGTTGCCAGCTGATCACTAAAAATAACTTCTGATGATAGATTACTACGTGATTTCTGGCAAATAACTCAAAAGGAGTTCAGAGAACTGTGACATGCTTAACAAAGTTCTTTCCATTCCCATCTACAGAGTAAGTTTGCTCAGTGCTTAAAATCTGAGTTTTAAATCTGAGTTTTAACAAAACCCAAGGTCAGAGTTGGTGCTGAGCACTAAATTATTCTTGTATTAATTAATATTCATCCATGGGAACACAAACTAAGTAGGAGAGGTTCTAGACAGCTCACTGAGATATATTTTCAGTTGAAGCCCAAAGTGGAAAGTTTATGTGCTTGCTAGGTGCCAAGGCATAAGCGCTTTACACACTTTAACTCATCTACTGTCATAGAAACTCTGAGGCAGGAATAATAATTATCCCATTTTAGAGAAGGGGAAACTGAGGCACAGAGCGCTTATATACGTCATGGTCAAATTAATGTGGCAAAAGTAGGATGTAAATGCAATCTCAAGGTGAACAAACAGCGAATGTTACATTTGTATGGTATTTACATTTGATCAGATACATAAAAGAATGATGTGAAAGTTTTATTTAATTAAACCATCAATAATTGCAATGACAAAAATCACATCCTTTACAAAAGGTTTATGACTGGCACATCACTAGAAAAAGCAAAAACTAAACTGCCTTAAGGAGCAATGAGAAGACCATCATACTTCTTTTGTGGGGCTCCACCCCAAAGGCATCACTTGACTCTAATCATGAAGAAACATCTGTCCAATAGAAATTGATAATAGTCCACAAAAGAATAAAAAAAAGCTATGAGCTGGCTGCCTGTGTTTGTAAAAAGAAGGTTACTGGAGCATGGCCATGCCCATTCATTTCTGTCTTGCTGATGGCCATCTCAACAGTGCTGAAGAGATGACACAGGTGTTTCTGGTATCACTGTTGAGAAAGGGCTGGCATTCGCTGCCAGGCGCCAGGCCCCAGGCACCAAGACGAGCAAACAAAAGAGCAGGATTGGAAGCAATGCCACGAGGACCAGCTGCATGGCTTCTTCCCTGTCCTTGCATCTCAGTGCCCACATAGAGCAGGCCACAAGGCACCAGCCACTGGAGGAACAGAGAAAATACAGCAGATGGGACAGCATCATGAGTCTGAGCATGAACTTAAACACAAAGCTGAAACAATGTGGCCCTCGCCTCCTATAGTGCAATAGCAGCTCATCCTACCGTGGCCATGGGGCCCCAGAGTGTGTCCTCACACAGGGTCCCAGTATGCACCTTAGGTCAAGTATATGGTGGCCAGTCAGGTGCTCTGCTAAATTAAAGGCCATGTGTCACACTAAACTTGGAAGAGAAAAATACATAAAAGTAATCAAATTCATTATTGCTAACTTGATCTCAGAGAACCCAAAGTCTTAAGCTTTCTATAAATATAATATTATTGATAAAAACATGTCCTTAATTGAATTTGCCATCAGAAAAAACCAGAAGCCTCTAAAAGCAAAAATAAAGGAGTCAGCTGGGCATGGTGGCTCATGCCTGTAATCCCAGCATTTTGGTAGGCCAAGGCGGGTGCATCACCTGAGGTCAGGAGTTCAAGACCAGCCTGACCAACATGGTGAAACCCCATTTCTAATAAACAACAACAAAAAATTAGCTGGGTGTGGTGGTGCATGCCTGTAATCCCAGCTACTCAGGAGGCTGAAGCAGGAGAATCGCTTGAACCCAGGAGGCAGAGGTTGCAGTGAGCTGAGATGGCGCCACTGCGCTCCAGCCTGGGCAAAAAGAGCAAAAAAATTCCACTTAAAAAAAAAAAAAAAAAAAAAAAAGGAGGAGTCTTTCCCATGAGCCAGTCTTCAACGGAAAACATGTTCAGCTGACACACTGTGCTCTAAGTCAATCTCTGTTTAACTGAGTCTCCCCAAATAAGTTATTGGCCTTAACATTTATTATAAATTTAAGAAACATCAGGAAATAAAAACATGAATAAGCTGTGTCCCTCCCTTCCTAAAGTCAGGTAGTTGAGATCCAGTGGGAGGGACGGTCAGTCATGCCTGCACAGGCAGTGCCAGCCCAGTGGGTGAGGCAGACCCCCAAAAGAAGCAGGGGCAATGGGGACTGCGCCACACAGGGTTCCTGACCAAGTAAGAGGGCATAGGGCTTCCCAGCCAAGCCTCTCACTGCCAGAGCCAGAAGCTATGAGTGCAGCAGGATGCCAGCTTGGAGGGACCAGGTGAAACCACTGTTTTCAATGAGAAATAGGAATACGCAGCAGCAGTGTTGGGGTGGATCCTCCCATGCTGCACTGGGAGGGCCAGGGCAGCAAAGTTCCCACAGCAAGGAACCTCCAGCTCTAAAAGCCTGGCTTCTAAATGCCATCCCCCACTTGGAGGAACGAGGGCTGCTTGGAGAAATGGAGATACCAGGGGTGAGGCAGAGAGACACAGGGGCAAGCAGAACATCTGTGGAGAAGTAAAGAGGTGCTCAGAGAAGACAACAAAGGCCAGCTGGCAAGGTAACAAGGGGAACATCAAAACAGGCGATGGTGCAGTGAGTTGAGGGCCCCCAGAGAAACAGAAGGCTCTGAGTCCATGCTGCTACAAACATGCTAGCTGTCTGAGAAGTGAAACCTTTACAGGGCCTCCAAGCACTTCCACATGAGAGTCACAAAAGATGAGAGCAGCTCCACACAGAGAAGCCACAGACACCCTGCACCAAATCCTCAGAGCCGTGTCCTGCCTAATGGGACAGGAGATGTGCACCTCCAGGCAGGGCATCACTCCTGAAAGCAAAGAGAGGACCTGGAACAGGAACAGGTTCCTTGTCATGAAGGACACTATTGGGACAAGCCTAACAACTCTGAAGGGTGGAATGGACTACAGCATCACTATGGATTGATTTTGATGGCTCTATGGTAGTTATAAAGTAAAATGCCCTAATTTGTTAGAAAATCAGTAAAGTAAGTTAAAAAAAAAAGGTTTCTGTATTGTACTTGCAACTTTTCTCTATGTTTGAAGTTCTTTTAAAACCAAATCAAATCAATCAACTACAAAACCTAACGAACATCTAGTACGTATCCTAACTCAACTGAACTCCAAAACATCAACAGTATCTACCCATACACCTGAGCTGTGGGCTATGAGGGCACAGATGCAGAGACATCCCAGCTGAAGCACACCAGCACCCAGACCTGGGTTTCCAGATACCTTCTTCATGACAAGGAACCAGGGCTGCTCTTTGGAGAGATGGCTGATGCTGGAGCAAGGAAACACAAAGCATGCCTGAAGCATCTCATAGGGCCAAAAAGTAAGGAAGCTCTCCCCAGACAAGAGGATGGTGTGTGTCACAAAGGCCAACCTAAGACAGTTCCCAAGGCCAGAGCCGGGACAATGTGAGCAAGGGTAAGGCAGAGCTGGATATAACCCCAAGTGAATTGATTATGACTCTGTAAAAAGAGGACAGGAGTCCATACTGATATAAATACAGTCATGTGCCACACTAATGTGTTGGTCAACAACGGACCACATACATAATGGTGGTCCCATAAGATTGTAATACCATATTTTGACTGTACTTTTTCATGTTTAGATATACAAATACTCACCATCATGTTTGTGTAAAAACACTATGATGTTTTGTACAATGACAATCACCTAATGGCACATTTCTCAAAATGTATCCCCATCATTAAGCGATGTGTGACTGTAAATGATTAAATAAATGAAGGGGGAAGATGAGGCACATTTTCCCTATAGAAGAATTCCAAATAATATATAATAAGAATCTCCTCTTATAGCCTTCAAAATCTCCAATATTTAAATAATAAACTATGTTTAAAATCATTATATAATATTTATATACCATACATGCTTACAAAATATACCTACAAACATACGGTAGCATAGCTATTAAAATCTAGACTGCATTTACATAGCCTATATTTCTATCACATATATAAATGTGGGATAAGGATAAATTTCAACAGACAACATGATTGATCTGGAATAAACTTTACATCCTCTCTAGAACTCATCTGACACTGTGGTCACAGCCCCTACAACTGGCTGGGACACAGGTCCCAGCTCCCATGCGTGGCACCCACCGTAAGACGCAGCAGAGCACCATGAGGTGAGTGGGCACGTTGGCAGGGTTGAGCATGGCCGGGGTGTCTGACCTCATGCAGGCCAGGAAGGCCCTCATCCTGCGGTTCTTGTCCTCCACCGCCTTGCCCAACCATAGCCTCTTCAGGTTGGGACAGGTCCACTCCCTGAAGGCAAGAGCTTCAACCAATTCCGGGGTTTGAGGAGATTTCCCTTTGTAAGCTGCCCATTCTTTAATGATCACTGGTGAGACTACAGAAACAAAAAACCAGAGAAGACACATTCATGCATCATTCACCTACTTTCAGTCTTAACAAACATAAGCAGCTCTAGTAATTGGTCTGAAGAAATTGCCTCTCAGGTAACAATGCATTCTCTCCCTAGCAAACCACCAACCGTCAAGTCCTCGTGGGTATTTTGTTTGCCCCTCTATTCCATGCAATTAACAGCTCGTTCAGATTTTAGGCCACAAACAAGTTTCATCCAATCAAATCATGCCTTGATTTCCTCATATAATTAATGTGTATAAATCAAGATGTTAGACAAAATCCATTTTAACATTTTACATCTACAAATAGTTTTAGTTATAACAATTGGTGTCATTCACAGAAGTATGTGGTTATCTAATTATTTTTACATGCCACATCCAATTTGGATAGCTAATCTCTTTCTACATAGATAAATACTCTCACAAATTAGATTTGAGAAATAATTTGTATTCAGTAGCCACTTTACTGAACTTCCCACTTTAACAAATTTAACTGTTAAACTATTTTTAAGACTGGCCATAAAACACAAGCAGATGCACATATTGCAAGTGTTGAAGTCCCAGATGATGCCAGCACACAGTAATTCTATTCAGCAAGACTTCAGACAGAGTATAAAGTTATCCAACACTTGGTCTCAAAAAAGACAAGAAATTCTAAGTTGACATAACACAAAAACAATACCTTTTATCCACAAATGTTTTACTGTTAGTCAATTAATTCTTACAAATACATAAACATCCACATTTTCCCAGTTGATTTCCCAATAAATTAAGGAAAAAACAGTGACAAGGAAATAAAACAAAAACAATCCATACTGCATAGTAGAATGTTAAAATTTCATCAACTGCACTGAGGTAACGACCCAATAGGGAAATCTGAGTGTGCATTTCATAAGTAACAAGTGGTTCACTTTAGTTGAATAAACACCAGAACCACAGCAGGGCCCAGTGTGGCCCCTTGCCCAGTGCTGCTACAGATGAGCAAAGGCACCATCCCTGGCTAACACACTCCAGTACACAGCCCACTCCAAGGTCAGTGGCTGTTCGGAGACCAGGATGCTACCATAAACTCTAATTTGATCTTCGACACATTCATTCTATCCAAATTACATTAATCTATCTGGGTTTGTCTTCTCTAAATTAATACCTAAGGCATTCTGAAGAATCCAAAAGCAGGACAGAGTTAAATGTATTACTGGCTAATCTCCAGTTCCACTCTGAGTCTAAACATAGTCAGGCAATACAATAATCTCTTAAAATGTCATGAAAAATGCCAGGAGTTAAGATACTTGGATACACACTTTCTCAGCAACAGAAAAAAAAATGCTTAAACACATTTCACTATCTGACAAGTCAGGTAACAGTGTCACATATAGGAACACATTGAGTCAAGATCTCACTGCAAGGGCTCTGTGACAAGCTCTTCTGGAGCCAACTCCAGACAGTGTCCCCTTACATGAAGCCTGCAGGGTACAGCTGGGGTACAAGTTAAGGCAGTCACCGAAAATTTTCCTTTTACAAAAATGTTACTGCTCTTATTAGGCAAATGTCTGTCATTACATTTGAATATCTTAGTGTTTAGATGTTAAAGGACTATTTCAAACACTCCAAATGCTTAAAGTCCATCAAGTCAAAACACAGACATACATGTATATATAAATACATGCTTATTTGTTTTTATTCAGTACTTTTAAGTGTAGATATAAAACCAATAAAGTCTCCATCACGAAGCAGACCCTGTCGTTGGACGCACAATCTAAGGCACCACCCCCACTCCAATCCTGTGGATCTCCAGCACAGCTCAGCTTCCGGAAGCTTTCCCAGAAGTAGTGTTGGAACATACAGGATCATCTCCACAACCACCACTACCACGCACAGGCCTTCCTGTGAGCCGACCCTGCCTTCCCACCTGTGATCCAACACCAAGGCTGCTTGGCCCCAAGAGAAAACAGACAAGGGGGGGCTTCCAGAATGAGCTGTTTGCCAATATGCTATGTTGCTATCAGATTACTCCACATACACCCACCTCACAAACACACAGGACACACATTTCATACCACACACACATCACATACTTCACATAACATACCCACCCCCAACAAACCCCACCTCACACATCCCACCACCACACACACACCACAATACACACACTGAAACATACCACACACACAGAGCATGGGTTTAGGTTGTGCCTGTCAGGAGTCCCCTAGGGGTTTTCAAGAGAGCCATAATTAATAAACGCATCTTTACTTTGTCATTTTTTTCTTTCCCTTTCATCGACTCTGTTCTCACCTCTCTTTAATCATTTTAGCAATCATTTATGTTTTGTTTTCATTCTAGGAAAAAAAAAAAACTATTGGTAGAAGATTTTTCTTCTCAATTTCAAAACCTTTAGGCCTCTGCAGACTTCCTCCCACGAGGCCCTAGGTCACACAGTGAAGTGGAGGTCACAAGCACTAGTCCTAATGCATGGTATCCTCAGAAACATGCACTCCAGCTGCAGGCTCCAACAACTCTCCACATTAGAGATCTGAGGGCCTCCTGTATGTCTGAATGAGCCTGGTCTGGCACTGTGTCTCAAGACTCTACACAGCTCAGACAGAAACAGGTGAACATATTCCTGAGAGCCGAAACGACTCTTGTTGATGGACTCACAGCAATACTCCAGCCAAAGGCTGCCCCGAGTCCTATAAGGGCTCAGAACTGTCTTGGGTAAGCCTGTAGACACAGTAGGGACAGAGGGGGGATAGTGTCCTCTTTCACAGCACTAAGCATGTTGTTGCCCATGTGCAACAGTCATGACAAGAACAGCAAGTCCAATTCAAGAAATACATGTCTTTATCAAAAAAAATAGATGTGACTGACACAAAGGCTTGCCCCAGAAGCAAAGGTGCTCATCTCTAACAGAGATCTTCTGAGTCTTCCACCACAGAAGAGAGGTAGAACCTTAGGCCAATCAGTTAATCAGTATTTACGGAACATCTACTATGTGCCATGTAGGGCTGGGGCAAGGGGGAGGTGGAAAATCTGCATGGGCGTGTGCCTGAGAGGGAGGGTCTCCTTGAGTTCTCAGACCTCAGCCTAGATCCAGGTCTAAGATAAGAGGTCACAACTGACTTTGCAATACAGTTGATTATTAAATATAAAAAGCACCTAGTGTCTCTCATTATGTAGAGAAAACTGCATGAGACTGATTCACATTTTATACATTATTTACATTAATTAAAAATTAGTGCTTATGAAGAATTCCAAGGGACATCCAGTTTTCAGGTTGACACTGCACCCTCAAAGGTGGAAGGAGTTGAGGAAAGAAAAAAGCTTGGTTCTGCTTTACAAATCACCTGCAAAGGGGCAGCTGAAGGACAGCCACTAGAGATGGGAGCACCTGCTGCTCTTCTCTCTGGGCTTCTTAGCCCTCCTGGTATTACTCAACCCACAGGAAATAAGCAAATAAAAGTAGCCAACTCACAGCAAGGTACTTGAGTCTTTACAGAAACCTGTGGGTATGTGGGCTTGCCCATGGCGCTGGGCTCCAGCACATCCTGGGTGGGTACCATCTGGGAGTTAGAAAAAGCATGGTGGTATAAAATGAACTCTGTACTGGAAGTTTTGAAGAGAAACATGTTCCTACTGTGTCTTATTAAAACAGTAAGAGATTCCTGGAGGTCAGCTCATCTAGCTGAAGACCTATGAATAAATCTTGTGTAACACTGTCAACAAATATTAATCTCATCTTTTCAACTATCAGAAAAATTCACTACTTCAGGAATTAGCCTAGTTCTAAAAGAATGAATATTAAACTGTCTTCTTTACCTTACACTAAACTGAAGTTTTACACTGGCAAAAACAACTCTAGGGCAGACATGTTACTGGAGGCTAAACTTGTAATGCATTTTCCTTACAGAAAGCACCCCTTCAAAATACAATTTGGGGCCATAAAATACTATCATACTTAAGCTGTCATAAAAACTCAAAGTCTTCCATCGGATGTTACTCATCTTCTTTTAGTAGCACATGTAACATGACAACTAGGCCAGGTGTGGTGGCTCACGCCTGTAATCCCAACACTTTGGGAGGCCAAGGTAGGTGGATCACCTGAGGTCAGGAGTTCCAGACCAGCCTGACCAACATGGAGAAACCCTGTCTCTACTAAAAAAAATACAAAATTAGCTGGGCAGGGTGGTAGGCTCCTGTAATCCTAGCTACTCGGGAGCCAAAATCATGCCACTGCACTCCAGCCTGGGTGACAGAGGGAGATTCCATCTCAAAAAAAAAAAAAAAAAAAAAAAAAAAGCTATGACAACTAAGCCACCTTGGAAATCTGTTATAATGCTGACTTTGGATCTATACCAGCCCAGGAATAATATACATGGTTCATTTTGTACGCCAAACCCAACTTGCTGGAGTGGCCACCTATAAGACCGTATTATTAAAGTATGTCTCTAAGCTTACTGCCAAAGCGCCACCATTAATTAGCAATGCCCACTAAGGGAGCAGGAGAGAGAGCTGCAGCATGCATGCACGCATGTTCATAGGTGAGGAAGAGATGTGTAGAGATGAATGGCTTCCAAGATGGTGGCTGACTAGACTTCTGGTTGTGTGTATTTAGGGAAGAGCCACTATTATACGTGCCGAGCTTTCCTGGGATTGTTATGATCATAAACAACAACAAAAACCTCCAACTCATTTATATCAGGGCAGAAACAGAAAAATGGACATAATGAAGACTGTTCTTTCCTTCTAATAGAAAAACTGTCCCTTAACTTCTAAGCAGCCCCAGCATGTAGGTAGCAGGTTGAGTTCTCCTTCTCAGGCTGACACATCGGTAAGCACCCTCTTCAATTCTCAAATGGGATATTTTCTTAAACCTTTGATATTTGAGGATGGAGCAGTCCATTGTCCACAAAAATATAAATGCTTAGTAAGGCACAGGACATGTAGCAGAATACGGTATTACAGACATGTGGATCAATGCTGTTCCTATTCCTCATTCTATGTATGTTATTCCTACTATATTAGAAACCCAAAAGTTCAAGGATTGGCAAGTAACCCTGGTTAAAAAAAAAAAAAAAAAGAGTTTGAGGACTTATGAAATAAATATTAATCCAAAAGAGTAATATTACAGATTGGCCTGTCATATCATTTGGCTTCCTCAGCAATCATCTCTTGTGCTGATCTACTCAAAGTTCTGTGAAAAAAAGTCAATGCTGCTCCTAGAAATCTTTGTAGAATAAAGAAATTCAGACAGACTTACTAACAGCCTTCAAAGAAATCATGGGGAAAATGTTTACAATCCCAATTTTCACACATATTAAATCAGCACAGTAATATTGATTAAACTATTACTTCATAATATAATCCACAGTGAGCAGACTTATTTTTTATTAGCATTTCCAATTATTAGCACAAATAAAAACATTTCTAAAGCAAACTGTACCAGGAAAAATTACTCCTTTTGGCTTTTCTTGGTGGTTTAAAACTACAGGAATAAATACAGGAAAATCTTTCATAAAAATAGTACTCATCATCTATAAACTTCTTCCCTCATTCCATAAATTTATTTCATGTGTGTATAATTTTTATCTGTCTACTTTTTATAAGTCTGTTTCTCTTACTTAATTTTGAGGTACTAGGGAAGACTTTTATAAGAAATAGGAGGCAAGAAACGAAGGCCAATTTTATTAAGTGGATAATGTTAATTTAAAAAATGTGCACATCACTGAGCTTTACTTTCTGAACTTTGTGCTCTTCAGTTATTGCTGGGGATACTTATTACCCTACAATCTTTTAAAATGTAGGCCTTTTACTCTGTCTTGTTTGCCCTCAAACCACTGCAGCCTCTCCCACTGACCCTTGGAGAGGAAGAACCTCAGTGACTGAGAGCGACCAAGAAGCACCCTGAAGGAGGAAAAGCCATTGAGGCACATAACCACTTCCACCACAGGAATGAGTAGAAGAAACTCGCTACAGCACCTGTATTTTTGCAAGATGAAAGCTTCAAAGCCAAGAGTTCTTGTGTCAGACCCCGGGCTCGTCTCCAGGCCCAACCTTTATTCCAGCATCAACAGAAAAGGTCCCTGGGTTCCACCCTCCCTACCAGCAGGTGCCACTATCACTGTGGAGCACGTCTGCAGGAATCTGAATGCCCCTGAGTGTTAATAGTGCTCTTCCACATGCACCACTGGCAGGGCTTAGAATTCCAAGGCATATACTGCCATGATAAGCAAATATTTTTCTGAATTTCCTAAGGTGAAATTACAGAACTTAGGGATGGAAAGAAAGGGGTGGAAAATAAACTACCAGCATGTAATACAACATGACTTTCAAAAGGTTGGAATTTTTATTTTTCTTATTTTTATTTTTTTTGCTATCACCTAGTTCAGGAGAAGAAGGGCTAAAAATTTTTAAGGGTATAATATCCTACTTTCACCATATAGTGACTTTAAAAATGAAACTTTGGTAAATCACAGGAATGTTAACTGTAAATTATGAACACTTGATCATATACCTTAATCACTGACTAGGCTTCCAAATGAATACATGTCTTAAATTTGCTGACAGTTAAATATTTTTAAGCAACCCTTAAGACTTCAACATGCTTGCCTTTTCAATAGTTCTTTCTGATAAGAATGCCATCTTGGGACATTCTTTATTATTACAGTGACCATTAATAGGAACATTTATCTCCACAGATAAGGTTCTGAAGCTATTTTAGATCACAGATTTTCCATTCATAAATGGCCACACCAGCTGCTGGAGCAGCAGGCTCTCTCTGGAGCCTATATGCAGAGGGCTGGGTTGCCAGATCACATCAGAAATCCAAGGAAGCGGGGTCAGGGGAGAACAATCCTTCACAGGGACATGTCCTTCCAGGGCTCCTTTGGCTCATCGATCTTCTTCTACTATGCCAATAATTTCATTCAACCTATATGTGGTCCAAGAGTGGCCACAGATTAGACAGCAAGTTTCAACAAGATCTAAATACAATCATTTTCCCATCTAGTCAATCAAGAACTCCTGAGCAACTTTTCAATGTCAGCTTCATTGTGGCACAAACATTTTCCTGTCCTATTTAGAGTGTCAAGAAGTTATAGCACTCTCATTAGTACAAAAATATGCAACCAATTAACAGATATTTCAAGTAATTAAGTTCAAATAAATGGCCTGAGCAGGGTCAGTATTTAGTCAGCTAAAATCTAATGAACAGGTTACATGAAAGGCATTTTAATGCATGCAATGCTCATGAACATAGATCACACTGTGCACATTACTCAATTCTCAAACAAGGTTGGTTTTGAGCAAGTTGAGAGCATTCAGGCTTAACAATCATAAGAGAGTCTCAAAACAAAAATTTCACTTCTGGAGAGTTGGTGTTCCAATTAGGGTGATTATCACAGATGCACTGACATAAAAACCTGTTTTATAGGCTTGTTTTCCCTCATGAATGTAACTGACGCATAAAACAAGTTCAATTTTATCAGCTCCCTATAAACACCTATACTCCAAAGCTGCTTACAAAAATCTCACCCACTGAAATTACACTACTGAGTAAGGTCTCTCAAATTCTAAACTCAGAGGTCAAAGCTACACATTTTCCATTCAGAAGTAAATTTTTATTTGTCATAGCACAGTAATAATGCATTTTTTAAAACACTTAAGTTCTAGGGTCTTAACTGTCTAGGCAAAGGTCATCTGCACCACCCACTTAAAGCCTTCATTTCTGTTTTTTGGTTCGGTCCACACATCACTATTCCACTCATCTTTCTAAATGGAAACATCATTTGTACCAAAGCTTCAATGGCCCCCTATTTCTACAGAAAAGTCAAAATCAAAGTTTATAAATTACTTGAGCAGAAAAGACTGCAATTTGTTTAGCACTGACCTTTCAAAGCATCTCAGCACTTATCCACACTCTCACACAACAGAGTTTAATTTTCTGACACACCAAGCTGGGTCTTCATCTCCAATAAGCTGTGTGTACCTAAACCAATTATTCATTCTTTCACTGTCTGCTGTGCACTGCTCTAAGAGTAACATACACAATAGCAATAGACATAAATGTTTATGAAATCACTCTAAAAATCTCATTTACCATTGAAGAAGTACTACGCTACCACTGGTTAAAGCACAGCCTCCACAGTGGAGAAAATATCCATGATCCATGAACAATTCATAAGTGCAGCTGGCTGGGCCCCTGTCCTTTTCCTCAGTGCTAGCTGACTCCCTTTCCCAAACCAAACCTGAGGTATCCTTATCCCCAATTCTTCCTGCCTTCACCAACAAAGATGGCCCCAAAGTATGGACTCCTGCCTCTGCTCCTCCTTCCCAGCTATGTCTACTAACATAAACTCTTTATCAGAACTTACTATTTTTTCCTATTCTGTTTGATAATTTTACTTCACCCCCACTAAATCCTACCCATTGGTCAAAAAAATAACATAACAATAACCAAACTATTCAGTCTCCCATCCCGAAAAAGAAAGAGGAGGAGAGAAGGGAAGTTCTCATTTTGAAGATACAGCCTTCCTTTGGCCATCTCAGCCACGTCTCAAGAGAAGATCCAGTGCCACCTGCCGCCACCATCCTGTTCTGTGTTCTCCTGTGTCCCTTTCCTCCTCCATCTACATCAATGGCACCCCCATTCGCTTGAGTCATTTCAGACTTCCCAAACCCTTCTTGTCTTTTCTTCCTTTTGATGGCTCCATTCCAGTGACCTCTGATTCCAGCTGGAGTTGGCCTGCTCAGAGAAGGTCGGAGCAGTCTGACATCATGAAAGCTGTGGCTGTGGCCTTTCCTGGCTTCCACAATCCTTGTCTCCCCTTCCATCCCCCACTACCCATGTGTTCTGCACATTCTGGACTTTCTGAGAGCTTTCCCAACTGTGCATTAACAGGAAAGCCTCTCCCAGGCTCAGCCAGAGACCTCCCAACCTAGACAAAGACAGCTGATGAGGAGCTACCATAGGAAGCACCATCAGCCATGCATGCTGCAGACAGGCAGCACACCAATGACGCCAAATGGCCCAATACTGGAGGGGTAGGAGACAGTCATACCTGACTCCATGGGACAGCACAGAACCCACAAAGCCCATTCCTATTCAATCCGAGGTGATCACTGGAAAACCCTGAAGGAGTTTGCTGTGTAAAGGTAACTCTGTTTCTAGAACACACAAACAAAAAAAGAATACCTTCTACCACAAAGCCATTGCAGTGCTCTGAAGCTGAGGACAGAGGAGCTGCAGCAGCCAGGATGTCACAGGATTTGAGACTAGACAGAGCCTGCAGCACAGTTATACTAAGCTCAAGAGAGAGGAAAACTAAAAGAAAAAAAAGGGGCTCTGAGGGCCTGGTCAGGTTGCAGGAGAAGTGAAGAGTAGTGACAGACCAGGAAAAGTGATCAGCCATGTGCAAAGTAAGAAATGCCATCCTTTTGTGAGCAAATGGATTACACAATGTGAGAAAAGAATGAGAAAAGGTACATTGAAGGATGCCCTAAACATCTGAGAAGAATGTCATTTACAATGTTCATTGTTCCACATGGTTATCTCCAGCCATCGAAGACACAGAGAGTCGAGATGCTCAGAGCCCTGCAGAGCAAGCATCACCTCCTGCCAGTGACAGTCACACCAGCAGCTCAGCAATCACTCTTAGGACAACTATTACCGAGGAAGGGTAGTGAGAAGTGCTTCACTTTAAAGCCTTAGAGATTACAAGTTTGTCATAGTAATTGCAAACAAAAAAATTTAAAATCTAATTAACTTAAAGTTCCAAAGCTCAGTACTGCACACAGTCAGTGCTGATAAGGAGCTTCACCAATTCAGGAGGCTTGCATTGACCCACCACAAGACAAATAATCTGTAACTAATTATCCATGGCTCAAAGAATGATCTAGTAATTTACAATTTCCACAATTCATAATATTCTTATTTTAGACTGTATGTTTGAGGATCTTTTCTATATTTCCAACTAAATGTACAGTTACTTTTACATTCCTTACATTAGGAGATAAAATTATCTAGAACAGAAAGGCATCGTTTTCTCCAAATATTACACACAGGCCCACTAGAAGATAAAGAAAAATGCTTTGATCTCATCTTTGACCAACTTTTTCAAACACTCCTTTTCGGTGTTTCCACCTTAACCCCCGACTCCCAGAGTTGATTAGCTGGAAGTGCACACGTCTCAGAGGACTCCGAGACAAATCATCACAATCCTGCGACGATCCGTGAGTCTCACGACCTTCGCTACAGCTGCAGAGCCATGCGCGGTGGCACTCCAACAGCACAAACATGGCCAACCAAAGACCTGCTGGAAGTTTTCTCCAGGACCCTGGCCTTCTGGAGAGAGCAGATCTGTGCCTCATGAAAACCAGAGCACAGAAACACACTCGTCCCGATTACCAAGACGTGGTAATTACAGAGAGTGGAGGCAATTCAAGTCTGCTTTCAGATCAACATTCACTTTAAAGTGTAAACCTGTTTTATTATTTTACTGAATAAACATCATTATTGGAATGTTACTAAGGAAGAAAGTCTGTGGCTTCTCCTCCTTTGCTAAGAGCCTTTACCCTGGCCTACTGCCCCGATGATGGCCCACCTCCTTTACACAGAGGCACTCGGGGTC
The DNA here is from genome assembly GCF_030222135.1 of Aotus nancymaae. Classification (NCBI taxonomy): domain Eukaryota; kingdom Metazoa; phylum Chordata; class Mammalia; order Primates; family Aotidae; genus Aotus; species Aotus nancymaae. The sequence goes on from NW_026988455.1 coordinate 25,713,903, forward strand.
AACTCAGTCATGATTCTTCTAAGGCTTTAGAAAATGCACAAGAGATTACGAGGTACCGAGGAAAACAAACAATGGATTGTTACAGTACATACATTCTGGTGGAAGTCTGTTCTTTCTAAAAGCAAGTCTCTCAGTTTTCTTTCTGCTTTCTGCCAAACTAAACAGGACTCCGTAAACATACTGACGAACTGGCCTATAGAGCAGAGCGGCCGGAGGCAGGTCCTTGTTGGCTTCATCTTCAATAGAAACAGCAATTTTGATTTCACCCTTTGCATGGAAGAAAGCAGAATAACATTGCACATTTTTCATGTTGCATTTACAATACACTCACAAAAATATACTGTATCAACTCCAGTTAATGACATTGCAATTCCTTTCCAAATCAACTGCTTAACAACCTGCCTGCATCAAGATGTTTAGGAAGAGTCCATTTAGCAGGCTGTGGCCAAAGCATATGCTCAAAAAATCAAAATAAGATCTATATTATTTTATGTTTAATCCAAAACCAAGAACAAAAGAAAACCATGTAGATGTTCCAAAGTCTTTGAAACAATCTAGACAGATAACATCAGACAATAAACAGAATAGAAAAGACTGAGAACTTGCGAGTTTTATTTGGAGAGTCGGAATGGTCATATGCAATATAATTGATAATTTTCAGTGACCTACATGTAAACTGAAGAACTGAGTACCCTGAAAATATAACGATCAAATTTTCTTTACCAATGTGTCTCATTGCAGGTAAGGACATACACAGCCACTAGGGCAGAAAACAAAAGCACTCCACCTTTTTCATGTCCCAGGGCCAATGCAGCAAGAACCACATCTGACTCAGAATGTGCTGCCAGGAGACAAATAACTGGCTGTGGCCTATGGCAGCTGAGATTGTTGCCAAAATGCTGTGGTCATCTTTCTCAGGGATCTTATAGCATCAAGATACATCTCAAGATATTGTACAATAAATTTTATTTAATTATACTCAGAGCATAAAAATGCATTTATGATCTCAATGTCTATTAAGTTAACTGATATGTATATGTTAAATAATAACTTTGTAACATTTGTTCTTTCTTTCATGTAAATTTAATTTCAAAACTGATCTTTCCCCTTACCCTCCGTACTTTCATATTCATTAATCCAGTGGCTACATGTGTTCTAGCATTCTCATCTAGGGAATATTTTTCTTAATAATATGATGGTTTGTGAGTTCTCTTTATTACCATAAAGATGTATCGCACTGTAAATGTCTTAGCCTGGGCAATTTAATACCAGAGCCATTCAGCTAATAGGAAATAGTATACATTGTTGTATAAACTTTTCCCTGATAAACTAAAAAAAATTAAGTAGCATTTTAAAACCCGAAAAGACAATTACCTCAACCACGGTCATTTTTTATCTGTATTTGCCCTTGAAATTCACGAGAAATAAGGAAGCATGTCAGTACAACTTGCAACTCTCATATAGATCTAACCAACTATCCACGCATCAGATCCAGCAGTGTGGACGTAACAGGTGGCTCCTGGGGACCTTACATTTCAAACAGCCCCACGAGGAATCAGTGTTGTTTCTTTACATGCTATTTTGAAAGATGTCTTCCCAAAACTTTGGTTCCTTAAACTTAGCAAAATGCTTTCCCCACAACAATTACTTTTCACTTACCCTTTATAATTTATGTTGAACCTGAAAAATAAAATGTTCACCTTACAACCATAATCTGAAAAGTGATACTATAAATGCATACCCATATCAAATAATAGATGAGATTTAGATGAGATTTGGAGGCATTACAACTACAAAATAAATTAAAGGATCTGAGCAAATAGTACTGGCTAAATGTTTTCCATGTCCTTTAATTAATAAAAGTAAGCAATGTCTGTATTAGTCAATTAACAATTGAAGTCCACCTCAGGAGTATTAGGGAACAGGAGTTCACAGTGCATCTCTTGATTCCATTTTACAAACCACAGATAGGTTGTAGAGAATAGACAGAAAAGTCTGATTATATATGGTGGTATAGGTATTGAGTAAAACATGTTCATAATACATAATAGTAATAAACCAATTCTGCAGGATCAATCTAGTAACTGAGGTCACTTGTTAAACTGTGGGGCTAAGATTAAAAGTGCCAACATAAAGACTACAAATCACTGAGGAAATTTAAATACACATAGATACATTTGAGACACCAAGATTAAAAAACAAGTGATGCCACACTATATATATATATATATTTAAGCATACATTTGATAAGACACCAATAAAGTGAAATTATGACACTGTGTAAAACGATAGTTGCATTTTCTGACTATGCACATGTTAACAAAATCCTGCATTCCATTTTTTGCTCTTAGCACTATTAAAACTGCACTCTATGAGGTCATGGACAAGTTAAAACACATGAAGCACTATGAGCCATTCAAAGGGGGAGACATTACTTTCTAAGCACAAATGATAAAGAAATCAGATATTCTATCTGACATTAGAAGTAAACCTGAAGCTGCAGCACAAATGTGGTATAAGAAAATTCTGAAACTGAAATAAAAATAAAATTACAAGTCATAAAATAATGTGATGTATTATTTCATTAGAAGTATAAAAATATTTTATACTCAACTGAAGTAAAAAAGTGAGACTTTTCACAAGTTATTTTAAAACTGTATTTACAGTTCTAAATATTCATCTTTCATTCAATGTTTAGAAAGGGGAAAGTGAACTTTGTTTCAAATAGATTAGTACGATAGAAAAATGACTGAAAAAAGGACAAAAGGACAAAACACCCAAAGGAATGGCCACTCTCCAAATAAAAGAAGCCACTCCAGGGCCCCTTTGATAATACCTTCGTCAGGACATGGAAGATGTAGGGGTACATCAGCCCCTTCTTGTGCCTATGCTCGGCCACTCTCAGCACCTCAGGTGCGACGGGGGGCAGGGGAGGTGTGGTGATGTCCATGTGGTTCCTGGTGGGCATCGACAGGAGGCACGGGATTGGCTGGACAGTGCCCATCTGGCTTCCCTTGCCTTCGGCTAGTTGGCTTCCTGAAGAGGCAGTGGATGAGCCTTCTGCCTACAGTGCAGAGAGCAGACGGGAGGAAAACAAGTGTATGTCACATTTTCATCCATTTGAAGTATGTTAGGTGCCTGTTCACCTGCCAGACATGGAGGGGACAAAGATGAGTCCTGTCTTCGAGAGACCAGATTTGGTGCCACCCTAAAGACAGAGGAAACAGAGAGCACCCTGATCCAGTCCCTTTTCCTTGAACAGCCTCCCACACTGAAACAGCAACAACATCCCCTGTGCCACAGGAGAGCGCTGTTACTCCCCGCTGTTCTGTGTCTCCCTGCAAGTCTTCTATGTAGGGAAGCAGGAGCCTCAGTATCTTGTTTGGCTCTTACTTGTCCATCATCCATGTGGTCCATTCCTGTGTTTCTGCTTTTCTCAAATCCTTGCCTAAAGATCTCTACACAAACAGGAAAACTAACACTCTGAGAAGCAGTGCAGTTTGAACATAGTTACACAACCCTAACATGTAGAAATGGAATTCTAATCCTGGGCTGACTCTATGCCACAGCTGGTACTTAAACAACAAACAAAAACCCAAACTCAAGCACTCTCTGTAGTCATTATAAAGCCTTAGGTTAATAATTATACACAAGCAAAAATTAAACCAAAAAACTCCCCAAAACCTACTAAGCCACAGGGTAATGCCATTAAAAACAATGTCTCATATCTATGGATAATTACATAGAAAAAGGTACATGATACACTGTTAGGTGAAAACACCCATTCTGTAACAACTAAACCCCCAAACATGGAGTGTATGGACATGCACAGGAAAGAGGCTGGTACCCAAATTAACACAGTGATGGATTGCTGTTAGGCAGTAGAACTAAGGAAGGAAAATGGAAGGGAGACACTTTAGCACAGTCTGAACCGTCTGAACAGCTGCCCAAGAGCAATTATTATATGTATGATAAACTTTATCAGAATAAATGTTGGAAATAAGAACTTCTTACTGATTGAATTAATGCCACCCTAAAGACATATACAATTTTGTTTTGAAACAAAGTATATTATTTACAATGGTACATAACTAAGTGCTTAATTTTATCCTTTAAAACACAAAGTGCCAAAATTAGTCTTAAGAAGAATAACTCATAGATAATTCACCAGTGTTTTCTACACTCTCCATTCTATAAGAATATGGATGTAAAACAACTCAAAATGCTTTGGAAGTTGCTTTGAAAATAATATGTATCCACGAAGGATTTTTGTTACTTATTTGCAGAATAGTTATTTAATAGTAAGACTTCTTTAGACAAATGTCTGATATTAGGCAACCCTGCATATTAACCACCAAAACCTTCTAGCAGGAAACCTGCTCCTTCTTGGTAATCACATGTGGCAGATGTGGCTTTGCAAATTAAAAAGATATTTTTAGAGATCACTATTAATAGGCAGAAGTAGAAGAAAAGTGAGAAGGTCGGGCATGGTGGCTTACATCTGTAATTCCAGCACTTTGGGAGGCCCAGGTGGGGCCTCCCAAGATCACTTGAGGTCATGAGTTCGAGACTAGCCTGGCCAACATGGCAAAAAACCATCTTTACTAAAAATACAAAAATTAGCTGGGCGTGGTAGTGCATGCCTGTAATCCCAGCTACCAGGGAGGCTGAGGAAGGAGAATTGCTTGAACCCAGGGGACAGAGGTTTCAGTGAGCCGAGATCACGCCATTGCACTCCAGTCTGGGAGACAGAGCAAGACTCTGTCACCAAAAAAAAAAAATTTTTTAATTTAAAATTAAAAAAAAGAAAAAAGAAAAAAAGAGGGTAAGTGAAATTTAGCATCCCTGGTGCTTTCTCAGTGGATCTTCACAAAAACTGACAACAAATGTGGACTCAGGAAGTTCCCAAGCACCTTGTCTAAGATGATAGAGAGAGCAATCAATGGGGAAATGCATCAGGTGCCCATCATGCAGAGAGACTGGCAGGCTCGGGCATAGCTCTGAACACTTTCTTCCCCTCTTATCCCCTTTATAAAGGTTTACATGATCCGATTAAAAGAGAGAGAAATCATTTTTCACTAATTGATCACTAATACAGTACACTAATACAAAATGAGTCAGAACTCAAAAACTAAAAGGCATAGACTTTCTACCTTTATTTGGTCTCCTGGGTCTCCTCGTGCCTGAGGCTCTGAGTGGCTTCCTGTCTTCTCCCAGCCAATCTTGTTCCCGCTGATATGGCTAAACATAAAATGAGCACGATTACTGTTCAATCACTTTCACAAACCAGCTGTCAATGATAAGAAGGGCCTGAGTTAAGTCTACGGACTCATAATAATAATACTTTTAAAATAAACATGATGTTGAGAAATAATTCTATTATAGTAATATTTCTTCCTGCTTCAAAAGGGTAGGTGATAACCACATACTATGGAAAAGAAATTATCAAACATCTAACTTAAGAGTCACCAGGCAGTCTAGGGATGGTCTGTGATGTGCTTAGCACCATGGAGAATGCAGAGAAAACTAGTTCAGGCATCCCAGAGTGTGGTGGTCTGTCCCACTGAGAGCAGAATGTTAGCATACAATGGAGAAAGGAGGTAGATGAGCACGCTGATAGGGATGCATGAGTCAGCATGCTGGGAGATGCAAGGGGCAATAAATTACTAAATCCTGGCCTAGAAGTACATGGCAACATTGGCACAAACCTTGCTTATCTACCATAGGATGTAAAGAACAATAAGCATTCTCAAAGTGTTGTTAAGCTTAAGACTCACATGGAATGCTTATTAAGCATGCAGATCCCCAAGCACCCATATCCAGCATATCTGTCCCTAGAGTGTCTGGGGTTCTTGGAGGATAAAAGGATCTAGAGGATCATACATCCAGGATGGTGGGGCAGGGGAGGCCGAGTGTTAGGAAAAGTGCCAACCAAGGAGGGGACGCACCTCTCTACTAAAACTGGAGAGCCGAGGCACCATGCCAGCGCCACCTGAGATCACACAGAGCCTACACTTGCAAGCCTTAGTGTTGTTCTAGGTAGATTATCAATCTAAAAATAAATGTCATAATGTGAATGCTCATGTAACCTAACAATCACACTGTAAAATCTAAAATTCTGCCTGAAAAGCATCTTGACAAAAAACAGTTTTTGAGAAGGGCAATATATTTCAATAGGATAAGGATATTACTTTACAATTTGAAAAAAAAATTGAATATATGACAAAAGCCTTGCTTTGAAGAACAGATGGATAAAATTTTAGAGTATTTCTATATATATTTGTTTCATTTTACACCACTAATAATACCTTAAACTGACACTTGGAACCATGTACATAAACCAGACATTTCACTGACTCACACTGCGCTGAGATGCACTGAGACAGGCATCAGCTACAGGGAAGTGGAGTCAGTGATGTGGGCACTGTGCAGGAAGCCTGCGGTGCTCTCATAATCTCATACCCACCCCCATACTATAAATCTCTAATGACAAAATGATAAAATCCAGGCTCAGAGAGGAGGAATCTACCCACAGTCACAAATGAAGTAGCTGGATTCAAACCCAGACGCATTATTTCAAAGTATTGGCACCTGCTACCACAGCAGAGACGAACTGAGCCTACAGACGGTTTCACACATATGGGAGAATGCAGCAGGCAACCAACAGAAAGGGTGACTCTGGCAAGTCAGCTCGGCAGCTGGGGAAGCCCAGCACTACAGGACGGTGTATTCACAGGCTGTCAGAGAGGTGTGCCAAGGCCTCACTTCACTAGGAACGTTTGGAGCCTCTCCTGTACGACAGCCTGGGAAGATAGCAAACTGTTCTAGTCACTGAATGACTTATTTTCTACATCTTTCAGCAAGTTGGTGAGGCTAGGATGGAAATGCACTGGTGTTCACTTACACCAAGTACACCAGGGTATGTCATGTCACTCATGTTCCTGCCTGTCAGGGGTGTAGGGTTTTCCTTTATGGAGCAGAAAAGAAAGAGAACCTTAAGTAAAAGCTGACTCCTGTGTCAACAAAGAGCAAAGGCAAATAAAACCAAAATGAAAGAAAACAAATCATTAAATGTAGAAAAGAAAAGATCAAATTCACAGCAGAACTATCTGGCATATATAAATTTTTCATTTCTATCTGCTCCTCAACTCAACAGGGCTGAGAATAGATAGCCAGGAGGGTCTCTGATAGTGTGACAAAGAGGGCCTGGGCCCTGCTGGTGCAGGGAAGCAGGAGGCCTCAGCCTGATTGGACAGATGCTCAGAGTTCTCCCGCAGGGCCTGGCCCTGCTAAGTGCTATCTGCCTACAGAAGCACCAGTATCTGGGTGCCCTGACCAGGGAAGCTACAAGAGTCACAGAGACAGACACTCAATAGGTCTAGTCCCCTCATGCCCCTAATTAAGATAACATCACACATTCAGGTTTTTTTTTCTTCACACAATGGGTGAGTTTAAAAAGTCAGGAACACTTTTCCATGTGGCAGTCAGATGATGGCTCAAACTTCTGTCACAGGCTTGTCAGGACTTCTCGCTGTCATAAGAAGAGTGTGTGACCAAGAAGCCCCAACTGGTCACGTAGCTGTCCCCTTGCAGCCCACAAGTGAGGGTTTAGAGATACCTCATTGTGTCAACACATCTGTCTTGACAAGATCAATACGAAATGTTAACACAGATCAGTGGATGACTAGAACACAACGTAATGATATAAATCATAATTAATTTTTGTCAACACAAAAAATTCAGAATCACTTTTATGAGACGATATTAGAAATGGCACCATGTGTTAAAAAGTCAAAACACAAATATAAAGCAGATATCTGTGTGGAACAAGAGCATAACAATCTGAAAGAAAAACCTACAGTTACAGTGAAGCCATTCCTTCAGCCCCAAGCCTACCTACCTACCCATACCTCAGTATCCTGGAGCAGGACACAATGAAATTCTCTTTGTGAAACACAAAGTTTTTTTGGAAATGGAGTTAAAAAGGACTTAAAGGACAAGAAAAACACTCAATACCATCTTCAAGCAAAAGAGGCAGATCAGGCGCATACTTCCTGGGATACCAGGTCAAGGGAAGCCAAACAAAATTCTTTAGCTCTTTCACATTAAAAACCAAATCAGTGTTCTGGTTTTCCAGCATACTAATAGTTAATTTTTAAAAAGTAGTGATAGCTATCATTCACTGAGCCTATACATCAGCTGACTTAATTCACAAACAACTCAGCAAACCTGCCACACACATTTGAATGCTCTGAGGTTCCACAAGCTTCAGGTCGCACCACCACCTAGAAATACCAACCAAGAGACTCTGACCTTGGTTCTTGCCAACAGCTGGCTGTCAATGCTGCTTACAGAGCATGCTGACACCAAGCAGCCTGTCTTCCTGTGGTTCATCTTTCACAGTCCAGATTTGGTCCAGGGAGTACATGTCATAGCAAAAATTAACAGGGGAGGGCAACACAAGACTTATGCAAGAGATGCCTCCATAACACTACATGTCAAAATAAATAATAAATGTGGAGATGTTCTGTTCCATAGGGCCTTCTCTCCTCTTAAGATACATATATAAATTCTCAAGAAAATGAAACAAATTTATACGAAGTCACAAGGTGGAAAAAAATTCAGTCTTCTATCTGAACAAGGACTTTTACATATCCATTTAAAAATGTCAGTAATTTTATCCACAAACATTAAGCCAATAAAGTGGACATATACAGATCTTATTAAATATTAGGTATTAGGTACATATACATATTTATACTTACATGCACAAATAAGAATATATACTTACATAAGTATATTTAACTGTAAAAGTTATTGTAAAAATCTTATTTTAGCAGATGCAGAGGAAAATAAGGTGCTTGAATATTCACCAATCTTTCAAACATAATTACCTCTCTAGAAGTAGGATCATGGAGCATTCCCTATACTGTATTTTCCAGTGTTTGAATCTATATAACTTTGTATCAAGATGATAATCAGAAAAAAGATATAAAACAAAGAATTAAAAATTTTAATACAGCAACCTCAGATTTGATTCCAATTCTGCAAGTCCAAATAAATCTATGAAAATAACATAAAATAAACACCTCCACAAGGATTCAATTGTAATTGTTTTTTTTTTTCTGTTTTTGTTTGTTTGTTTTTTGGAAACAGGATCTCACTCTGTTGCCCTGGATGGAGTGCAGTGGCACCATCTTGGCTCACTACAACCTCCGCCTCCCGGGTACAAGCGCACACCACCATGTCTAGCTAATTTTTGTATTTTTCAGTAGAGAAAGGGTTTCATCATGTTGGTCTCAACCTCTGCTCTCAAGTGATTCGCCCACCTCGGGTTCTGTAAGTGCTGAAATTACAGGCATGAGCCGCCACGCCCAGTCAACTGTAATTGTTTTGTTTTGTTTTGTTTTTGTGATGGATTTTCGCTCTTATCACCCAAGCTGGAGTGCAATGGCATGATCTCAGCTCACTGCAACCTCCGCCTCCCAGGTTCAAGCAATTCTCCTACCTCAGCATCCCAAGTAGCTGGGATTACAGGCACGTGCCACCATGCCTGGTTAATTTTTTGTATTTTTAGTAGAGACAGGGTTTCACCGTGTTGGCTAGGATGGTCTTGATCTCCTGACCTTGTGATCCACCCGCCTTGGCCTCCCAAAGTGCTGGGATTACAGGTGTGAGCCACCGCACCCGGCCCTCAACTGTAATTCTTAATTCGACTGAAACAAGATTACAAAGATCTGACAGGTACTAGAAAGGGAAAAAGATAAGAATGTCACCTTAATTTTTAAAATTTTAACGAAGAATAAAAGCAAGTGTATGCTGAATATATAAGCAAGTGTATGACGCTGTTCTAACAAAAGGAAGTGGAAGAGACATAACTTAGAAAGCCACACGTTTCATTTCATTTCTTTCTTTCCTTTTTTCTTTTAAGAGACAGGGACTCGCTGTTGCCCAGCTGGACTGCAGTGGTGCCATCATGGCTCAATACAGCCTCAAACTCCCGGGCTCAAGTGATTCTGCCATCTCAGCCAACCATGTTGCTGGACCCACAGCCACATGCCAACATATCAGGCTAATTTTTAAATTTTATGTTGCTCAGGTTGGCTTCATGGAATCCCCCTGCCTCAGCCTCTCAAAGTGCGGGGATTAAAGCATGAGCCACCATGCGTGGCCCCTTTTTCTTATTTTATTGCCAAACTGTTTTAGGCCTAGAATAACTGCCAGTCCTGATCACCACACAAGACACCAGCCTATTGTCTTCCAAGGGACATGCTAGAAAGAGAGTGTTGTGTCTCTGCAGAGTAGCCAAATAAACTCAGAACTGAGCTTCCAACAGGTTCACCTTCAATTTTGTTGGAAAAATACATCAGGCACGCACAGCTATGTGACAAGAAGTCTTCTCATATTCTAAGAACTCCTCCTCTAACAGATTTTCCAAAAATTCTAAAGAGAAACTTCTATTTCAAAAGAGTAACACAGCCCATACCTTCCATTCCAACAGTATGGAAGAACTGTACAGTACAAAGACACTGAACAACTCACCTAACTAAAGAAACTAAAATGCTGAATAAGGTATTAAAGAAATACAATGAAAAGAAGAGATAAAGCTCAGGGATGCCAAGCGCACCCAGATGAAGGCTGCCCTACTGCCCCTGAGGACCGGCTGAGAGCATTTCCTAATCTGTTGCCATCTGGGTGGATGCTTCCCCGTGAACTTGGGGTTACAAGAGCATGTTCTCTGTAGAGTGTGAGGTTCCTGTTCGATGAACCTTGATGAAAGCATGGGGGCACACACATCGGTTCCTCCAATGTTGCTACAAAGCACATCCCACACCCATCTTCCTACAGGCACAGAGTAAATCTCCACAAAGAGCACCAGCACACACACAGCTCTCAGACATCCACAAGTCATGCCAACATCCACCGATGCTCAGAAGTGGCAGTCAGGATAATTCCACCCATAACCCGCCACCACAATTTATCTTTAAAGATAAATGTCCGACAATTTTATAGGCTTTTGTAAAAGGAATCTTAGTTCTAAGTTGTATAACTTTGATTTTGTTAGTGACAGTGAACAACTTTTTATGTTTATTGATGGCTGCTTCCTCTGTGAATTGCATGCTTATACCTTATTTTAAGAGATGAGATCTCACTACATTGCCCAGGCAAAAGTGCACTGGCCATTCATAGGTATTGAATATAGCTCATTGCAGGCTTCACCTCCTGGGCTCAAATGATCCTCCTGCCTCAACCTCCCGAGTAGCTGGGACTATAGGTGTACAGTACCACACCCAACACATTTGTATCTATTTCCATTTATAACAGTTGCCATCAGCTGCACACAGTGGCTCATGCCTGTAATCCCACCACTTTGCGAGGCAGAGGTAGGAGGATTGCTTGAGGTCAGGTTTGAAACCAGCCTGGGCAATACAGCGAGACCCTATAACTACAAATAATACAGGTTAGCTGGGCATGGTGGAACATGCCTTTAGTCTCAGATTCTCAGGAGACTGATGTGTGAGGATCATTTGAGCCCAAAAGATTGTGGCTGCAGTGAGCTATGATGGTGCCACTGTACTCCAGCCTGGCTGAAACAGCAAGACTCTGTCCCTAAAAAAATAATAATAATTTTAGAAAATCACTTACCTTTTTAATTAATAGGAAGCTTTTTTCTATTTTTGTTCTGTTTTGTTCTGTAACAATCCCCATCGCCCATCACTACCACCCTTTAAAAGAGTGCCACTGATTTATTGTTGGGGAACCTAGGCTGTTTATTTTGCAGGGTGTCCCACATTATTCCTAACTTGTGGTATCACTAAATGTGCACTAGGGAAGATAGGAGAAGTTAGGGCTGGAAAATAAGAGGGAGAGCGTAGCAGGTGGGGGCAAATCTTGCTACGCATCTACAAGGCCAATCGCCTCTGCTATTTTATAGTCTAGAAATTATAAACATTTCTGGCCAGGTATGCTCACTCACACCTGTAATCCCAGCACTTTTGGGAAGCTCAGGCAGGTAGATCACCTGAGGTCAGGAGTTCAAGAATAGCCTGGCCAACATGGTGAAACCCCATCTCTACTAAAAATACAAAAAATTAGCCAGGCATGGTGGTGGGCAACTATAATCCCAGCTACACAGGAGGCTGAGGCAGGAGAACTGCTTGAACTCAAGAGGCGGAGGTTGCAGTGAGCCTAGATCACGTCATTGCACTGCAGCCTGTGCAAAGAGAGCAAAATTCTGTCTCAAAAAAATAAAATAAATAAATAAATATATATATATCTCCTTTATACCATCAATATATTTTAAAATCAGAGTTCTGGAGTTCAACTGTTTCCACCAGCTGAATGGTCTGACTGTCTGGAGACCCACCGTCCCAAGGGCAAATAGCATCAAGGTGGGAGTAACCTCACCACCAAAGAAACACCAAGATCTCTCCAGCCCAGGATCATTCTAAGTATCCTCTGGATCAAAGGAGTCCAATCTTTTGGCATCCTTGGGTCACAGTGGAAGAAGAATAATTGGCTTGGGCCACACATAAAATACACTAACAATAGCTAATGAGCTTTAAAAAATTTGGAAAAAAAAATCTTATAACGTTTTAAGAAAGTCTACAAATTTGTGTTGGGCCACTATCCTGAGCTGTGTGAGGCCTGTGCACCACGGGATGAAGAATTTTGCTCTAGATGTTTCCAGTGGCACTTGGAATACATCCATCTCTGCACGGCCCAGCCCTGTTGGTCCTCACACCCCAGCCTATCAGCTGGCTTGCTCCTTTCTCCCAGTCTTTCGGTGCTCCTCTGCTCTAGGGCTCCCAGTTCCCCACTCCTCACTCTCGGCATGTCTTCTTCACGAACTCACCAGGGTTTCCTCGTTCAATGCTTACATACTGCCCTCCAGAATGCAAGCTATGGGCACAGACGTCATCACTCCTGTCCTCTGCCCTGTTCACTAATAAATGAATGCCCAAGCATTTCTTGGCTAAGAGAATGAGTAATTTCTGTTCCCTTAGGACCATCCTGAAAAAGCAACATAGGTCCCAGGGTCCTAATTAAACTCAAAATGAAAGGTAAAAATATAGGGACTTTTTTGGTAAACTATGATAGCAATTCATTGATCTCCTATGCACAGCTTAAGCAGCACCGTTATACACTACACATAAAACCAATTCAACACACTACAACCCTTGCTGAAAATCATGAACACTGTCCCTACTTGGTACAGTGGACACAAAATCCAAGTCACTCCCCTGCACCTGCAGAATTCCTGTGATCAAGGGTTTGACCCCAAGTTGAATGCTAGTTTCTGACCCCAAGTCGAATGCTAGTTTCTGACCCCAAAGCTTTCAGGAACAAAGCACCCTTGTCTCCTCTGCCTTTGTTCATCTCAAGTCTACCATGCTATAAACAGAGCATGCATCCCTGGGTGCAGTGAGCCGTTCAGTAACCTCTGCCCTGGGCTGACAGACATTCGTTCCCATTTTACAGATGCACTGCACATATATTATAATAAAAGTGGAAGCAGATTCAAGGAAATCAAGTTACTGCTAAGTCACACAGCTTGAATCCAATCTTTTGATTATAGGCTGTACCCTGCATTCTTTATGACAGTTCATACCACAAGGATGGCAAAACACAAGACTCTGAGCAGGTCAAATTCCAGTGGCAGAAACAAGATGCACCTCCAGAAAACAGTAAAGATGCTGTATCGGGGATAAAGACGATAATGCAAGAGGTCAGAGGGAGGCCACATGCCCAGAGCTCCAAAAACCTGACCAGAACCTTTAGAGACAGGTAGGAGATTCATACACAGAAAAGACAGGACATGCTCAGGCAGTCCTACTCGCTCCAAGTTCAGCTCATCCTAACAAAGACAACTTGCCAAATTAGATGGGCAACTCGCATTCTTCTCAATCCCTCCACGCTGGAGGAACAAGCACCTCAACTGAGACGTGTCCCGGTCACCACCCACATCCCCAAGTCAGCAACTCAACCTGGTTTCCACATCTCCATCACTAGCACTGAACTGCTGGACTCATAAAGCTGACTTCTTTTGCTTTTTGTCTTACTTCTTACCTATGTTTCACAGTTCAGAAAGAACATTTCTTACTAAGATGAAAACCGTATTGTACAGACACTTCGATCTTGCTGACATGAGTCAAATTTTACAACAAAATGCACACGCCTTAGAATTCTAGCATGTGAGGGCTGCTAAGACCATCTAGTAGTTCTCAAACTGCAGTGTGCTAAAGACTGACTGAGATGCTTATTTAAAATGCAAATTTGGGGGCCCAACCCAGAGATTCTGATTCAATGGGTACTCAATATATTATCTTGCTAGAGGTTAACTTAAAACTTTGAATATTCAATTGCAACTCTTTACTTCATTTTAGAGTCTTAGCACTGCATATACAGCAAATAATCATTTATTAATTTTATACTTCTCTGCATGTACAGCAAATAAATATTTATTAATTTTACATTTCTCTGCCATAAACAGAGTGTGCATCCTTGGGTGGCAGTGAGCCCTTCAGTAACCTCTGCCCTGGGTCAACAGATATCCATTCCCATTTTACAGATGGACAAGGGACAGAGAGGAAAGATCGCCTGCTTCCGGTGACACACCAGGTAAGAACTTGAACGGAAATTGACAACTATATCTCTTAGACTTCTTACATCAGAAGCAGATGTAACATCAACTAGCCCTGGTTATCCACCCTGTAAGTAGAGTTCACACTAAGGAAAAGGGGACACTGACTTAAAAGAAAGACACTTTCTTTCTCTGGCTTTTTTTTTTTTTAATTAAACATAAGATAGTTTAAATGAAGTGATGAGTGCAAATTTAAGATTTCCTCGATCAAATTTTAACCAATTATGTATTTGTGAACTCATTTATTCAGGGACACACAGTATTTAAAATATTCCTGTTAGGAAACAGTTCCAGCCTAAGTCTAGGCAGCTTTCAAGGGTTTTGCTTGGGCAAACAATGATATTTCAAAAGTGTCTTGTGCGCTGCTGAGTTTAAAAGGAGAGGAAATTGAGAGTTCCCTTGATCCAGGAGCTGGGAGATTAACGCTTTTGTGGGGCGGCAGTGGGTTGCTGTGGTGTGTGTGAGTGGCACCACATGGGACAAATGCCCCCATGTTTTGGTCATCACACAAACCAGTTCTTGTCAAATTCCTCCCCAGAAAAGTTTCCTGCAGCTCCAGGCCATGAGGCTGGGATGGTGCAGATTTTAAATCGTGGAAACGTCAAAGAACATACCTACTCTTCCTCTTTCTTCTCTGTCCAAGGAGCCCCCGTCTGAGAACAGATTGACCATCACCTACCTGCAGCAAACTATATCTTTGAGCAAAACACTTGTGGGGCCGGCAGGCCAGAAGGCAGCTTCCCCAGGTCACTACCTGCCAGGAAGGACCCAGCAACCTGCCACCACTCACTTTGTCGCCCCTCCACTGCCCTCGTCGTTGTCGGAAGATGATGATGTAGAAGAGCCAGGGAAGTAGGCGGAATCCACGTGGTTGGGGCTGCCACTCTGGGCCGGGTTGATGGGCGAGGACCGCTCATAGAGGGGCGTGTGTTTCCCTTCATGAGGAATGTTGCTGTAGCTGTTCTGCTCCGTCAGATTCTTCCCGCTCGTGTCCAAAGTGAGAGCTGCTGGCTCAGAGAGGCTGTACGGGTATGGACCCTGGCCCGGGGCACCCCCTGGGCTGGGCACCTGTGGGGCCTGAAGGGAAGGGTACAGGTCACATGCACACATGGCAGGCAGGACCTGACTCAGGCCCAGGCTGACGTTTCCTGACTCATTTTTATGTCAACAAACACTGGCATCTATTTCACATATCGATTCAAGAGATTAGGAACTTATTTCAGCATTTGTCAAAATTTAATGCACGCACTGTGTCTGAGGCCCGCCACCCCACCCGACGCAGGGAATGTCTTACCACGGGCTTTGCTTGCAGAGAGGTCTGCGGAATGTTGAGCATCTGAGGAGGAACGTGCGGCGGCACCATCCCAGGCATTCCAAACGGACCGGGTCTGGCTGCTTCACCAACACAGAGAGAAAAGAATCACACAGCTGTGAACAGAATGCGTTTCCCAAGGGATCCTGGGGGCCAGCGCATGGCGACAGGACTCACCTGACTCAGACATCGACACCACCATGGGTCCCACTTCTCAAAAATCATTACAAATTGCTATTTTACAGTAAAGAAAACTTAATATATATATATTTTTGAGACAGGGTCTCGCTCTGTCACTCAGGCTAGAGTGCAGTTGCACAAGAGGCTCTCTAAGCCAATACCGGACATGGTGAGACCATGAGTACAAACACTGTCCTTGGTCCAGCCTCCTGAGAGCCAAGCACAGGCCAGAGAGGCTGGGAGTGAAGCACAGATTGTTATTGACTCCCCCCAGAGAAGGACCAGGAAGCTTACAGACTACAATTCATCTAAAGTTCCTGTCTTCCAAGGGCCCTCAGCTCACAAGCTCTAAAACACCACAGCCCTTTGATCCTGGCTCACACCAAGAAAAAACCTTGGCATAGCTTCCACTTTGGTACCAAACGAAGACAGCTGCTGTACAAGAAGCTAGGAATAATGAGATTGGCATGTGTGCAGTCACAGGCACCTCACACTCACATGCAACATACATACACAGACACATGTGCACACAACACATTCCTGACTGAACAATAAGGCCACAGATCCATGCCTCTTAGGGGTGTGTGTGCACGATCAAGTTCTCACTCACACACAGGTAAAGATACACACAGGTGTGCATACAAGCACAACGCTCACGTGCATACATGGCACACACACACGCATGGCACAGACAACGCAAGGAGGTGTTCCTAATTAAACAGTACGTCGGATAGATCTGCACCTCCACGTGTGCAATCAAACTCGCTATTATTTTTAAAAACTGTTCCCAGGTGATTGTGATAGGAAAGTCTGGCCCAAAGAATATTATAAAATCTATTCAAGTCTAAACGATATAATTTACATCCATGTAAAACGTCTAGTGTATAATGTCTTGTGGGTGACCTGACATACCTAACTTTGGAATAATAAAAATGAAAGTCTAGACTCATGTAGCAGCCACATTCAAGTGAAGATGATCATTTTTGTTTTTCTACTTTTGGCCATTACATCCTAAAATCTTCCTTGAAAGCACAAACTTTACTTTAAAGCAAACAAACTACATTACAGCATAAAACCAACGAATTTCAAGGAAAGAATATTTCCTAAAATCACATTCCAATCATTGACCTCAATCCTCTGTGAATCCACAGAGCAAGTCACTATTCTATCAAGGCAGTCCAATAAGTGAATCAATTGTCTGCATTTTCTGAAGGCTGCAGAAGCACCTCCTAACCTAGGGTCTGCCTCTGCGGATTGCAGGCCTTCATCTAAACCAGTGCCCAGGTGCAGCTGAGCAGAGCACTGTGTGTCTCCTCTACGACAAGAGGCATCTTTCTCAGAAGGGACATGGGGCTCCTGAGTGGAGATCACACCACCAGGTTCTCACGCTCTTCTTTTCGCACTTACTAAAGAGATGGGCTTTCGTTAAAAAAAAGTACGCAGACTGAAGACAAGAAGTAAAAGAAGAAAAGGCCAAAACAATTTACTATATTTCAAAATATTTCATAACTTTAAAAATGGTTTTTAAATAGTAAAAAGTCCTTTCAGAACGATGAGGAAAAAAACATACACTGCAGTCCCTCGGCTGTGTGAGCTCCATTTTTACAGCTCAGTTACCTACTTCCTCAAAGGACTCACTTACTCCTGTATCAAGCTATGTGGCTTTTGCTCTGAATTAAAATAAGATAAAATTCTTAAAGGAAAGGAATGGTGTTAGACTGGAACCTCTTGTTAGAATTACAGTCAGCCTTAGCCCAGTCCCCATTCCTAGCCCAACCTAACAAATGTTCCTCAATTACCTGGCATATTATTCTGAAACGTTATGTTAAACTAAACAAAAAAGAATAACAAAGTAAGTCAAAAAAAAAAAAAAAGAAAAGAAAGAAAGAAAACTGGCCAGGTTTGGTGGCTCATGCCTGTAATCCAGCACTTTCGGAGACCAAGGCGGGCGACTCACTTGAGGTCAGCTGTTCAAGATTATCAGGGTGGCCAAAATGGCAAAACCCCGTCTCTACTAAAATTACAAAAATTATTCGGGCATAGTGGCGGGTGCCTGTAACCCCAGCTACTTGTGAGGCAGAGGCTGAAAATTGCTTGAACCCAGGAGGCAGAGGTTGCAGTGAGCAGAGATTGTACCACTGCACTCCGGCCTGGGTAACAGAGTGAGACGCCATCAAAAACAAACAAACAAAAACAACAACAAAAAAATATACAGGTAGGCATTGTATGATTTTCAAGCATTACCCAAAAAATACAGCTTTGAAAATGTTGAGTTCAAGATTAAATAAATCAATATAATCCCTACCACCTTTAGTTTCCATCGCTTGCAAACACAGACAAGGCAAAATTTTCCAATAATTTTAAGCATGTGTAAATGCACATATGTACTAAATAACAATAGTCTACAGAAGATAAGAAGGTATACAAAGGAAACTCTCATGTAACCTGTTCGCATTACACTACAGATCCAGTGTCCAGAGAGGCAGAGTGGGGCCTGGAGCACAGTGGGAGGGCATGACGTCTGACCATCCTGCCTGGAGAGGAGGCCCAGCAGAGCCGGTCAGGCCGGCCGAGCCTGGACTGAGACCAGGTGCAAAGTGGATGCCCAGGGAGGCAAAGGATGGAAGAGCAACTGCCAGGAGCTAAGAGCCCGGGGGCAGCTGATGCCGGCCGAGAGCCTGTGGTGCTGGCCAGATCCTGTGGATGAGCCAGAGGCTGGTGCCCAGAAGAGGAGGCCTGGTGACAGGAGACAAACCCTGAGGGATGATCAGCTTGAAGAAGGCTAAGTGCAAGGCCCATGAGAAGTAAGATTATGAACTAAGTGAACAGGCATATTCTGTGTGGCACATGAAAGAATTCAGAACAGCGGGAAAAATTAAACCAGGGAAGCAAATTTCAAGTCAATAGAAACAAGAACTTTCTAACAACCAGAGCAGTTCAACAATGGAAAGGGCTGCTTTACTGACTGCTTGATTGCTCATACAAGAACATTCTACAGCAGAGAACTGAGCTGAACTTCTATAAGCGTTCCTTGCTCTCCAAATCATTTCCATTCCCGAATGTGGATAGCAAGAGGGCGGACATCATGAGATACAGCGTCATTCAAATCCAACCCGTCCCGAGTCTCAAGTAGCAAGTTTTACCTAAATGTATTCAGTTCCTGGGTTCAATTAATCAGTTTGAACAGAATACTTGAACTGACTGAGCAAAGTTCAAGAAAGCAAAAAAGGAACATTACATCTCACTAAAGCTGGTTATGGTGGCTCACGCTTACAATCCCAACACTGGGAGGCTGAGGCAGCAGTTCAGACCAGCCCAGGCAACACAGCAACACCCTGTCTCACAAAAACAACGCAAAAAACCAAAACCCCAAATCCCATTTAGCCACCGAAATGAGTTTTGTAAGTCTATGATGAAATAAGATAATTAGTTTCTGTCCATTTGTAGATTTGGAAAAGCACAATGTAAAACTCTACCAGGTCTCTATTTTGAGGTCACTGGTAAACTGAACTGACATTCCTCACTTGTTACCAAATACTGAAATGCCATTAACAAACCCAACATCAATAAACCTAAATGCATCCACTTTGGGAAGACACATGCTGCAGTCTTTTAAATCAGACAATAGGTCAAAGGAGGGTATTGGTTCTTCCAAAACATCTGATTTTTAAATTCAAAATAAAAATGACCTTCCAAAACAGCCACACTATCAGGCAGTCTGTGTCACTTCCTATACCATACTAACTACCACGAACTCATTGAAAATGGAGCGAAAGGTCTCAGAGCAGACACTGAAAGCAAAGCCCCCAGCACCAGCAGGAGAATCCAATTTCCTACTTGGGAATTCTGGACCGGAAGGGCAAAATGAGTTGCCTTACTCAACGGGAGTAATGCCCTGACATCCCCCTGGTGCCCTCTATTCTGTCAGCCTCCAGGGCTTAACATCAACGTCATCTGCGTTAGCTTTAAAGATAAAATCTCATCAAGATGAACAAGGATGCATCTCAAAAAGACCAAGTGCAGAATAGTATGTACAATATAGCATTTAATTTAAAATCAAAGGACTGTATTAATTATTCCAAATGTAGAGGTGAAAAATATAAAAACAAGTTCAAGGGTGCTGTACGTGACTTTTAGAGAAGGCTGATGCATCTCTTTTTTATAAAAGAATGATCTTGAGCACAGTTTGCCATTTGTGTAACCTGAAGTAGGTGCACCACCACTCACTCATTCTACTGTCTTCCTATTTTTTGTTAAGCGAACAGTTTTTCATCACAATAACAACAAAACTTTAGTAAAAATCTAGGAAACGGCAAGTCTAGTAAGCAAAGCTATAGGACAAAGTGAGAACTTAATATAAAACATTTTTAAGGAATATCAAATATTTAGGCTTGTTAGTAAAACACAACAGCAGTATAATATTGAATACGTTGTGAAAATAAAAAAATTTTAAAAATCATTATAGTACCAAAAAACTAAACATGTTCCTGACACTGACTGCAGGGACATGGCTAAATATGGCACCTCCACACCACAGAGTATCAGACCATCTCTGGAAAAAATAAGAAAGTCATCACCAGCTTCTATAATGGGCCCTACTTATGGGTCATAGCCCCCAGGCTTGGTCAGTCCCCAACCCCTCCCCTCAGGCTGTCCCTCCCCACTGCTGAGCCCACTGCTCTGCAGGAGGCCCCAGGGGCCCTGATCCTGCCCTGACCACAACAGGACAGGAGGGCTACCAGGTGGGTCCAACCATCCAGCTGTCAGCCAGGCCCAGCGTGGGGCAGATGTGCTGCCATGTGGTCTCTTTCACGTTTTCACTCTTTCTGCCCTAGAGGACCCGCCTCTATCCTTTGATCCTTTTGCTAGAGCACTCAGCTGTCTCAGGCAGATTACACTACAGACTTCACACCAGAGCCTGCAGTGGATTTTATTCAGACCTCAGGGTCTGAGTGGCATGCCACTGGGTTCCCTGGAGGCTGAAAACCTCTTCTCCGCAGCTTAGGATCACTCGTCTGGCATTTGAAATCATTTTTTATATATTGTCTCTAACTTCCGAGTGGGATATTTTCCCATCTTCTCAGATTCTGGGGTATGTGTTATTGGAGAGAGAGCGTATATATTTTCAAAGTAACTGTCAACACTATCTGTAGAGCAATGTGACACAGGGATGGGGGTTGTGGTGACATATAAAGTAGTGCTGTTTAGTCTGAGGAAAAGTCAGGGGAGCAGCAGGACACACAGATCCATGCAAAACAGGAGCTCTTCTCAGTCAGGATGGAGTGATGACCAACAGCAAAGAAGGGGAAACTCCCCATGGCCAGAGCCCAGAATAACAGCCCCAGGACCAGCCGGGCTTCTCCCTCCGGTTTGCCACAAGCGACTTTCACAACATGAATTCCCTCTCCTGGGCAGGCTGCCCCGAGAGCTGGAGGGAGCAGTGCCCACCCTAGATCAGTTGAGCCTGCTGTCTCCTAGGTCTGCATCCAGCTCAGTCAATGGGCGTTACAGGAAGGTGATCCCTCGGACACAGTCTGGACTGGTAGAATGTGATCAGCCTTGGGGACCTGTCAGAACACAGGATGACCACAGGCTCCTGTCCAAGTGAAACACCACACAAGGGCCTTCCCAAGTACCTGCCAGCTGCTACACCTAGAGGTCACTGTGTTGCTGTGACCAGGACCAGGTTGCTGGTCACTGTGTAGCATCCGTTCTTTGCTTAGTGCTGATTAGCACCTTTTTCAACATGTTCGTATTTGCAAATTTCTTCTCTGACACACAGCAGTCTGGCTACTCTACACATCTACCCTCAGTCTGCCCACTCTGTGACTCCTCATGCTGCTTACTGGAGACTAGACTTTCAAAAGGCCAGGTAGCAGGAAGCTGTCTGCTATGAGATCAGTGGTAGCTCCACTACCCACAATGTAAAACCACATGTGTACCCAAACCATACCTTTCTGTATCCTTAACTCCTCTCTCTTAGCAGTGATCATCCCATTAACAACTTCAACCTGTTCAATTCTCCCCTGCATTTCAAAGCCCCACCCCTTTATGGAAATGACTGGACAGAGGTCTGGTGCTTGCCACCCATCCTATCATCGTATCCTCTTCTATGAATTTCTATACTTAGGAAGAAGGAAAGCTAAACATGATTTTTCCTAGGATCGACTGCCTCTTGTGCCTCTTGTTGAGGGCCAACCAACTGCACACACACAAGGTTTGGGAGCTCTGAGTGCAGCTGAAGCCTGCCCTGAGTGGTCCAGCTAACACTCTATCTATCAGGCAGCGCCCTCATCCTGCCCAACCTCTCATAACTCAGCACTGCTGACAACTGTGCACAGGGCATCTCCCGTAGCCTCACTGCGCCACTCTTTCTGTGCCTTTGCCTCCTGCATCTGGCCCCAGGGGCGCCATCTCTTCACCCTCCATATCCACCACCAAGGCTCCTCTCAGCATCACACACGCCAGCAAAGTCGCAACCCAGGACTCCAGCTTAGCGCCTCACTCCGCTTTCACCTGTGCATTCTACTGCCTGTTTCCCATCTCCACCCAGATCCTAGAAGGTGCCTTAATATTCGTGTCCAAAATCATCCTCCAAATCTGTCCTCCACCACTCATCTTTATCTCATTAATGGCATCCTCACCTGAGCTGCTGAAGCCAAAACTCTGGCAGCCAATTCCTCTCAATTCTTTTCATTGGGCTTCCATAATTAAGCATCAATATCTACTTATTCTATATCTCAAAACCCTGTGAAATTCACCCAGCACTCCTGCCTCCCACAGAGGAGAACGTGACCCAGGGACTGCAATCATGCCTTGCCTCACTACTGAAAGAGTTTCCCACTCCTTTCCCTACACCTGCCCCTCCCCACCCTCATCCCCTCTGCACACTGAGGCCCAAGTAATCTAAATGGATACCTCAACACGCCACTTCCAGATTATAACTCTTTCATGTGGATTATTTCTTTAATCTGAAAAAGGTGGAGGAGACAGTGCTAAGGGTTAAGATGACAAGACATCAGACTTCCCCTTAAGATCAAGGCTAGACAAGTGTAAGGCCGATTGCCTCGCCGGGAGCTCGGATGCACACCCCCACCCCTTTTTTCCCCCGAAAGTTCGGACAAGCTCAGGCATGTTTCCTTCTCCCTTTCTCGCACAGCCTGGCTTTCCCTTAAAGAACCCAGTATGCAAGCAGGGTCTTGTGATTCTAGCCAATAGCAGCCAAGTCTTTCTAGCCAATAGCAGCAGAGTCTTTCTAGCCAATAGCAGCAGAGTAATTCTAACCAATAGCAGCCAAGTCCTGTATGCAAACAAAGGCTTGTAACCTTACCCAATAGTAGTCCTGCTCTCCCACAACCAATCGAGCTCCTTCACTCCCTATAAAACCCCACGTCTGAGAGGAGTCCACGCGACTTCTCCGGCCCCTCCTGTCGGACCGCAGAACCTCGCCCGGGAGGCTGAATAAATTCCTTCATATTGGATCTCCTTGTGTTGGCCTCAGTTTCTCCTTTTTAAACTCGGCAAGAACCCAAGAACAAACCTTACAACAAGAACAGTTACCACTGCAGCTTCTGTTAAAAATCATGCTCTGGCTGGGTGCAGTGGCTCACACCTGTAATCCCAGCACTTTGGGAGGCTGAGGTGGGCGTATCACAAGGTCAGGAGTTTGAGACCAGCCTGGCTAACATGGTAAAACCCCATCTCTACTAAAAATACAAAAATTAGTCAGGCATAGTGGCACATGCCTGTAATCCCAACCACTCAGGAGGCTAGGGCAGGAGAATTGCTTGAACCCGGGAGGCAGAGGTTGCAGTGAACTGAGATTGTGCCACTGTACTCTAGCCTGGAAGACAGAGCGAGACTCCATCTTGGAAAAAAAAAGAGAGAAAAATAAATCATACTCTAAGTCACAGGTAGCTCAGTAGATCACAAAGATTAAAAAGATACTAGAGAAGACACAATCACCCAAAGCAAGATATAAAAATTAATAAGAACTGAGCAAAGTTGTTAAGATAAAATCAACTTACAGTATTAGTTTGAAAATATAATTTAAGACACACACAGAAATAGCACCCAAAAATAAATACTTAGCAATATCTCTAAGGAAAGATGTTATGAATGCTTAATGAAGAAAATTCAAGTTTATGGAAAGATCTTCAAGTCAATTCAAATCAATAGAGAAATGGAACATTTTCTTTAGTACGCTGAATAATAAAGATGTTTATTCTTTCCAAATTGATCTACAGAATTGGTACAATTCCAATCAAAATCTCCACAAGGATCACAAAATGTATATAAATGTGAAAAGGATGAAGAACAGTCTTGACCTCTTGCAGAAACATTACACGGGCAGATTTGCCCAACCAAATATCAAGTATTATTTCAAGGCTATGGTATTAGAATGGCATAATCTTGTGGCATGAAGATAATCAGAAATTCAACAGAACTGAGCCCAGAAGCAGACCCACACACATGGAGACACCGGACATGTCACAAGAGGACAGTGTATTCAGTGGACAACACTAAGCAACAGGTTCTCCACACGGTGAACAAGAAATTGAATTCCCTTACTCAAACCGTAAACAAAATTCAGTGCCAGGCAAGAGTCAAAGGGCAAAATCATAAATAAAACTTTTAGAAGACAAAATGTTTATCACCTCAGGCTAGGGAGAAATTCTTCCTTTATATTTTCTTTTTCTCCTTCTCATATAACACTTTAAAACATACATAAGAAAAAAGGGAACTATATGATGAGCCACATGTATCTATCAACCACATTCAAAATAACCAGCACACGGCCTATCATGTGTCATCTGCACTTCCACCCTTCTTTGCACACCACTGTATTATTGTGAAACAAATCTTAGACATGACATCATTTCATCCATAAATGCAGGATAGGACTTAATAGTACAGACAATAAAGGGAAAAATTCATGTATCTGACATTAAGAACTCTGATACCAAAGCACATCATGAAGACAGAAAAATGCAAGCCACAGATTGGGAGATTATTATTTGCAGTCCATATATATGACTAGCATACAATGTATATATTAAGTATCCCTATGAATAAACAAGAAGAAAAACAACCCAACAGAAACACAGGCAAACAACACGAAAAAGCATTTTACAATGGAGGAAACCCTACTGGCCCATAAATATGAAGATTCTCAACCTCATTAGTAATCAGGGAAATGCAAACTGAAACCTTTATACGATACAGTTTCATAATCAGTAGACCAAAAAAAAAAAAAAAAAAAAAAAAAGTGGAGCAACAAGAGGGTTCTTTCACTACTGCCAGGAGAATAAACAGGTGCATCCACGTCTGGAAGCAGCGGAGGCTTGAGCAGGGTTCTACCCTGGAAGCTCCCTGGAATGCTGCTCCTGGGTGTATCAGGTCACACGAAAGATTGTTCACAAGTGCACTATCCATCATGGCAAGCAGCTGGAAACAGTCCATTTTCCATCAACAGTAGAATTCACAAATATATATTAAGACAATGGAATGCTATACAGCACTAAAAACTGAACTATGCCAACATGAATTAAATCTAACAATATAAATATTGAGTTAAGAAGGCAAGTCAGGTTCCCCATCGGGGACTTCAGTTCCGATACAGTGCCTCAGCGAGCTGCCTGAACAGGGCAGAACAGCAACTTTGGCGGGCGCCAGGGCTGTCAGCATAGATCTAGGCGGAAGCACTGGCTGACACAAAAGCCAGAAAGCCAGCTGAACAGAGCCACCAGTCCGCCAGAAAGAAGGGGAACTGAAAACAGGGAAACGGCCCATATGGCACAACGGGTCATCCCCCCTCCATGCCCCGCACAAAGCCCAGCAGGCTAAAAAACTCTCACTCCAGAGTTTTGCACCCAGAACATCAGTTAGAGAGCGACCAGGAACAATCGAACTCGGCGGGGGGAAGGGAAGCCACCACTGAAGAAGACGGCCTAATTTTCCTGAATAAATAAGACACAGCAGCTCCACTGAATCCGTGGCAGCCCAGTAGCGCCTCTGCAAGCAGACAAAGAGAAGGCTGCCTCCCCAAGCAGTTACCTGAGATCAAAATTATATAAATCCAACGAGATGGGAAGAAACCAGCGTAAGAATGAAACCATTAAAAACCAGAATGCCTCTCCCCAACCACGAGATCACAACTCCTCACCAGCAAGGAAACAAAGCTGGATGGAGAACGAATTTGACAAGTTGACAGAAGCAGGCTTCGGAAGGTGGGTAATAATAAACTTCTCTGAGTTAAAGAAACAAGTTCTACCCCCATGCAAAGAGACTGAAAACCTTGAAAAAAGGTTAGAAGAAATGCTAACTAGAATAACCAGCTTAGAGAAGAACATAAACAACTTGATGGAGCTGAAAAACAGCATGAGAACTTCGAGAAGCATACATAAGTTTCAATATCCGAATAGATCAAGCAAAATAAAGGATATCAGAGATTGAAGACCAACTCAATGAAATAAAATGAGAAGGCAAGAAAAGAGAACAAAGAGTGAAAAGAAATGAACAAAGCCTTCAAGAAATATGGGATTATGTGAAAAGACCTATTCTACGCTTGATCGGTGTACCAGAAGATGACGGGGAGAATGAATCCAAGCTGGAAAACACTCTTCAGGATATTATCCAGGAAAACTTCCCCAACCTAGCAATGCAGGCCAATATTCAAATACAGGAAATACACAGAACTCCACAATGATAGTCTCTAGAAGAGCAACCAGAAGGCACATAATCGTCAGATTCGCCAGGGTTGAAATGAAGGAAAAAATACTAAGGGCAGCCAGAGAGAAAGGTCGGGTCACCCACAAATGGAAGCACATCAGACTCATAGCGGATCTCCTGGCAGAAACCCTACAAGCCAGAAGAGAGTGGGGGCCAATATTCAACATCCTTAAAGAAAAGAACTTTTAACCCAGAATTTCATATCCAGTCAAACTAAGCTTCATAAGTGATAGAGAAATAAAATCCTTTATGGACAAGCAATTGCTGAGAGACTTTGTCACTACCAGACCTGCCCTACAAGAGCTCCTGAAGGAAGCACTAAACACAGAAAGGAAAAACCAGTACCAGCCACTGCAAAAAAAGAACCAAATGGTACAATGATGCAATGAAGAAATTATGCCAACCAAAGGGCAAAACAGCCAACCACTAATAAAATGGCAGGATCAAATTCACACATAACAATATTAACATTAAATGTAAACAGACTAAATGCCCCAATCAGAAGACACAGACTGGCAAATTGGATAAAAAGTCAAGAAACATCAGTGTGTTGTATTCAGGAGACCCATCTCATGTGCAAAGACACACATAGACTCAAAATAAAGGGACGGAAGAAGATTTACCAAGCAAATGCAGAGCAAAAAAAAAGCAGGGGTGACAATCCTAGTCTCTGATAAAACGGACTTTAAACCAACAAAAATCAAAAGAGACAAAGAAAGGTATCATATAATGTTAAAAGGACCAATACAACAAGAGCTAACTATTCTAAATATATATGAACCCAATACAGGAGCACCCAGATACATAAAGCAAGTTCTTAACGACCTACAAAGAGATTTAGACTCCCGCACAATAATAGTGGGAGACTTTTTTTTTGAGACGGAGTTTCGCTCTTGATACCCAGGCTGGAGTGCAATGGCGCGATCTCGGCTCACCGCAATCTCCGCCTCCTGGGTTCAGGCAATTCTCCTGCCTCAGCCTCCTGAGTAGCTGGGATTACAGGCACGCGCCACCGTGCCCAGCTAATTTTTTGTATTAGTAGAGACGGGGTTTCACCATGTTGACCAGGATGGTCTCGATCTCTTGACCTCGTGATCCACCCGCCTCGGCCTCCCAAAGTGCTGGGATTACAGGCTTGAGCCACCGCGCCCGGCCAATAGTGGGAGACTTTAACACTCCACTGTCAATATTAGACATATCGACGAGACAGAAAAATCAACAAGGAAATCCAGGACTTGAACTGAGATCTGGACCAAGCAAACTTAATAGACATTTACAGAACTTTCAACCCCAAATCCACAGAATATACATTCTTCTCAGCACCACATCACACTTACTCTAAAATCGACCACATAATTGGAAGTAAATCACTCCTCAGCAAATGCAAAAGAATGGAAATCATAACAGTCTCTCAGACCACAGTGCAATCAAATTAGAACTCAGGATTAAGAAACTAACTCAAAACTGCACAACTTCATGGAAAATGAACAACTGGCACCTGAATGTCAACTGGATAAACAATGAAATGAAGGCAGAAATAAAACCAACGAGAACAAAGACACAACATACCAGAATCTCTGGGACACATTTAAAGCAGTGTCTAGAGGGAAATTCATAGCAATAAATGCTCACATAAGGAGCAAAGAAAAGTCTAAAATCAACATCCTATCATCAAAATGGAAAGAGTTAGGGGAGCAAGATCAAAAAAAACTCAAAAGCTAGCAGAAGATAAGAAATAACTAAGATGAGAGCAGAACTGAAGGAGATAGAGACACAAAAAACCCTTAAAAAAAAAAATCAACAAATCCAGGAGCTGGTTTTTTGAAAAGATCAACAAAATAGATAGACCACTAGCCAGACTAATAAAGAAGAAAAGAGAGAAGAATCAAATAGATGCAATAAAATCGATAAAGGGGACATCACCACCGATTCCACAGAAACACAAACTACCATCAGAGATTACTACAAACAACTCAATGCACACAAACCAGTAAATCTGGAAGAAATGGATAAATTCCTGGACACTTGCACTCTCTCAAGACTAAACCAGGAAGAAGCTGAAACCCTGAATAGACCAATAACAAGGGCTGAAGTTGAGGCAGCAAGTAATAGCCTACCAACCGAAAAAAGCCCAGGTCCAGATGGGTTCACAGCCGAATTCTACCAGATGTACAAAGAGAAGCTGGTACCATTCCTTATGAAACTATTCCAAACAATTCAAAAAGAGGGAATCCTCCCCAACTCATTTTATGAGACCAACATCATCCTAATACCAAAACCGGGCAGAGACGCAACAAAAAAAGAAAACTTCAGGCCAGTATCCATGATGAACATAGATGCAAACAGAATGCAACAGCAAATCAAAAAGCTAATTCATCATGATCAAGTAGGCTTCATCCTGGGGATGCAAGGCTGGTTCAACATACACAAGTCTATAAACGTAATTCATCACATAAACAGAATCAAAGACAAAACCACATCAATAGATGCAGAGAAGGCCTTTGATAAAATTCAACAGCACTTTATGCTAAAAACCCTCAATAAACTAGGTATCGATGGAACATATCACAAAATAGTAAAAGCTATTTATGACAAACCCACAGCCGATATCATACTGAATGGGCAAAAACTGGAATCATTCCCTTTGAAATCTGGCAAAAGACAAGGATGCCCTCTCTCACCACTCCTATTCAATATAGTATTGGAAGTTCTAGCCAGAGCAATTAGGCAAGAAAAAGAAATAAAGGGTATTCAATTAGGAAAAGAGGAAGCCAAGTTGTCTCTATTTGCAGATGACAGACTGTACATTTAGAAGACTCCATCGTCTCAGCCCAATATCTCCTGAAATTGATAAGCAACTTCAATAAAGTCTCAGGATACAAAATCAATATGCAGAAATCACAAGCATTCCTATACACCAATAACAGATAAACGGAGAGCCAAGTCAAAAGTGAACTCCCATTCACAACTGCTAAAAAGAGAATAAAATACTTAGGAATACAACTAACAAAGGATGTAAAGGACCTCTTCAAGGAGAACTACAAACCACTGCTCAATGAAATAAGAGAGGACACAAACAGATTGAAAAAACATTTCATTTCATGCTCATGGTTGGGAGAATCAACATCGTGAAAATGGTCATACTGCCCCAAGTAATTTATAGATTCAATGCTATCCCCATCAAGCTATCAAGGACCTTCTTCACAGAACTGGAAAAAACCACTTCAAACTTCATATGGAACCAAAAGAGAGACCCCATAGCCAAAACAATCCTAAGCAAAAAGCTGGAGGCATCATGCTGCCTGACTTCAAACTATACTACAAGGCCACAGTAATCAAAACAGCATGGTACTGGTACCAAAACAGAGACATATACCAATGGAACAGAACAGAGGTCTCAGAAGCAACACCACACATCTACAATCATCTGGTCTTTGACAAACCTGACAAAAACAAGCAATGGGGAGAGGATTCCCTGTTTAATAAATGGTGTTGGATAAACTGGCTAGTCACGTGCAGAAAGCAGAAACTGGACCGCTTCCTGACACCTTACACTAAAATTAACTCCAAATGAATTAAGGATCTAAACATAAGACCTAACACCATAAAAACCCTAGAAGAAAACCTAGGCAAAACCATTCAGGACATAGGCATAGGCAAGGACTTCATGGCTAAAATACCATAAGCGATGGCAACAAAAGCCAAAATAGACAAATGGGATCTAATTAAACTCCAGAGCTTCTATACAGCAAAGGAAACAATCATTAGAGAGAACTGGCAACCAACAGAATGGGAAAAAATTTTTGCAATCTACCCATCTGACAAAGGGCTGATATCCAGAATCTACAAAGAACTAAAACAGATTTACAAGAAAAAAACAAACCCATTCAAAAGTGGGCGAAGGATATGAACAGACACTTTACAAAAGACATCTATGAGGCCAAGAAACATATGAAAAAATGCTCATCATCAGTGGTCATTAGAGAAATGCAAATCAAAACCACATTGAGATACCATCTCACACCAGTGAGAATAGTGATCATTAAAAAATCTGGAGACAACAGATGCTGGAGAGGATGTGGAGAAATAGGAACACTTTTACACTGTTGGTGGGAGTGTAAATTAGCGCAACCATTGTGGAAGACAGTGCGGCGATTCCTCAAGGACATAGAAATAGAAATACCATTTCCCAGCAATCCTATTACTGAGTATATACCCAAAGAATTATAAATTGTTTTATTATAAAGACACATGCACACGTACGTTCACTGCAGCACTGTTTACAATAACAAAGACCTGGTACCAACCTAAATGTCCAACGATAGACTGGATAAAGCAAATGTGGCACATATACACCATGGAATACTATGCAGCCATAAAAAACGATGAGTTCATGTCCTTCATAGGGACATGAATGAATCTGGAAACAACCATTCTCAGCAAATTGACACAAGAACAGAAAACCAAACACTGCATGTTATCGCTCATAGGTGGGTGTTGAACAATTAGAACACGTGGACACAGGGAGGGGACCATCACATATGCAGTCAGTTGGGAGGGCTAGGGGAGGGACAGCGGCAGGTGGGGAGGGATAACAAGGGGAGAAATACCAGATATAGGTGATGGGAGGATGAAGGCAGCAAACCTTGCCATGTATGTACCTATACAACAATCCTGCATGATCTGCACATATACCCCAGAACCTAAAGTACAATTTAAAAAAAAAAAAAAAGAAGGCAAGTCAGAAGAGTACATGCTATACGATTTCGTAACAAACAAAATGAAACTATTTAGTAACCAGAGATACAGACATGATAAAATTATACAGAGAAGTACAGGAATGACTAATACAAAAGTGAGGGTGGTAGAGAGTAGAGGAATGCAACCAGGGAAGACATATAAGAGAGCTAAGTAAGATATTAGTAATGTTCTAAGACAAACACATTACAGTATGATAGTTACAAAATCATTTTTTTACAGGTAAAAATTTTTCCATGAGCTTTCATGTTCTTAGGGAGTAAAGTCTAAAATCCAAGGTGGTGCCTGCAATTGCACTGCAGCTCTCAGCATCATCTGACCACTCTCCCGCTTTCTGTGCTTTGGCCACATTCTTCTTCCTTTTCTTCTTTACCATGTCCTCCCACCTCAGGACATTTCACATGCCACCTCCTCTGCATGGAATAAACTTCATCCCATATTAACACCTTGCCAGATGCCTAATGAATCCCCAAACCCCACTCTCAACATAATCTAATCAATCAGAATCAGCTACTTTAGTCTTAGACTGATTCAATCCGGTTGGTCTTCCTTGAGGCTCCTGTTCTCTTTCCTGCAGGATTCCCTGGTGTTCACTTCCCCACTAGCCTGTACATTCATCTGTAGGGGCAACAGTAACTGCTCTCTTATTTATAACACCATCCAGCACACACCACACTGCCTGTCATGAAATGCACAAATCAACAAGGTCTTTAAAAAAAAAAAAAAATAGACTTTTTTTTTTTTTTAGCAGTTTCAAGGTTACAGAATCACACTTTGCATTGGTGTGATACATTTGTCCCAACCAATGAGCCAAACCTGGCTACATTATGATTACCTAATGCCTACAGCTGACATTAGGGTTCACTCTTGTTGCTGTACATTTTCTGGATATGGACAGATGTATAATGCCATGCTTATCCAACGTTACAGTATCATAAAAAATAGTTTCACTGCCCTAAAAATCTGCCTAATCATTCCTCCCTCCCCACAACCTCTGGCAACCCTTGATCTTTTTCCTGCCTCCATACTTTTGGCCTTTTCCAGAATGTCCTATAGCTGGAATTGCACAGTATGTAACCTTTTCTGATTGGCTTCTTTCATTTAGTAATATGTACTTATGTTCCTCTGCATCTTTTCATGGCTTGATAGCTCATTGCTTTTTAGCGTTGAATAATATTCCATTGCTTAGATATACCAAACTTTATTTCCCCACTGACCTACTGAAGACATCTTGGTAGATTCCAAGTGTTGGCAATTATCAATAAAGTTGTTTTAAATATCTGTGTGCAGGTTTTTATGTAGACTTAAGTTTTCAACTCCTTTGGGCAAACACCAACAAACATAATCGGGAATTTTGTAGAAATGTGCAAAGCTGTCTTCCCAAATAGTTGTACCGTTTTTGCAATCCCATTAGTAACACATCCTGTTGCTACCCATCCTCGACAGCATGCAGTGTTGTTGGTATTTTGTATGTTAACCACTCTAACAAATATGTAATTAAAATGTGTAGTAGGAGCTCATTTACTTTTCACTGAGGGAAGGCCAATGACACACTGAATACTTCTTCAGCCTCAGTTTCATCTGCACACAGAATCTGTGCCCACAAATCTGAGATGAGACCCCAACACTTGTGTTACTTGCTACTTTTGTGAATTCCACCAATGATTTTGGAGCTACTGGTTTAACCAGGGAAATGAATATTTTGAAATCTTAACTATGACATATCTTATTTGCACTTGTATTTAGATTGGTGATTTCCTGGTGAGCTATAGCAGATTTTACATGCTGTGATAGAACAAATCACAATCATTTCCAGATAGGCAGGTCCTTGCTTAGTAATTATGACATAGTGAATTCTTTAAAAAATAAGTATGCATCACACCACCAATTTCTGGAAGACTCTTGTGTGCGCACATGTGTGTGTGTGTATGTGTGTCCTTCTATGAACTCTATACTACCCAGTAACTGTTTAG